>NW_027478159.1:202500-10202500 GCF_051020975.1 Osmia lignaria lignaria | reverse complement strand
ATGGCAAAATGTTAAGAGACCTTTTTTGTAGAGAATTAAGTTTCCTACTTTTTATGTTCTATGATATTTTTTGATCAGATGCGTAGTTCTCGAGATATAGCAAGATATTTAAAAGTTCCGAAGCCGCACCAACATAATAGAGATACAGAAACACCGTGGCCCCTTTCTTTGAGATAACACTGCACTACTGCGAGCTGCAAATGCCACTTCCCGCTTAGCTGTGCAGAAGAAGAACAACAAGAAGAAGAAATATCTCGAAATATGTCCGTCAGGCCCCTTCCCTTGAGATAAATCTGCAAATATCTCGGAAACGAAGCGAGCTATGGCAAAATGTTAAGAGACCTTTTTTGTAGAGAATTAAGTTTCCTACTTTTTATGTTCTATGATATTTTTTGATCAGATGCGTAGTTCTCGAGATATATCCAGATATTTAAAAGTTCCGAAGCGGCACCAACATAATAGAGATACAGAAACACCGTGGCCCCTTTCTTTGAGATAACTCTGCACTATTGCGAGCTGCAAATGCCACTTCCAGCTTAGCTGTGCAGAAGAGGAACAACAAGAAGAAGAAATATCTCGGAATATGTCGTCAGGCCCCTTCCCTTGAGTTAAATCTGCAAATATCTCGGAAACGATGCCAGCTATGGGAAAATGTTAAGAGACCTTTTTTGTAGAGAATTAAGTTTCCTACTTTTTATGTTCTATGATATTTTTTGATCAGATGCGTAGTTCTCGAGATATATCAAGATATTTAAAAGTTCCGAAGCCGCACCAACATAATAGAGATACAGAAACACCGTGGCCCCTTCATTTGAGATAACTCTGCACTACTGCGAGCTGCAAATGCCACTTCCAGCTTAGCTGTGTAGAAGAAGAACAACAAGAAGAAGAAATATCTCGAAATATGTCCGTCAGGCCCCTTCCCTTGAGATAAATCTGCAAATATCTCGGAAACGAAGCGAGCTATGGCAAAATGTTAAGAGACCTTATTTGTAGAGAATTAAGTTTCCTACTTTTTATGTTCTACGATATTTTTTGATCAGATGCGTAGTTCTCGAGATATATCAAGATATTTAAAAGTTCCGAAGCCGCACCAACATAATAGAGATACAGAAACAGCGTGGCCCCTTTCTTTGAGATAACTCTGCACTATTGCGCGCTGCAAATGCCACTTCCAGCTTAGCTGTGCAGAAGAAGAACAACAAGAAGAAGAAATATCTCGAAATATGTCCGTCAGGCCCCTTCCCTTGAGATAAATCTGCAAATATCTCGGAAACGAAGCGAGCTATGGCAAAATGTTAAGAGACCTTTTTTGTAGAGAATTAAGTTTCCTACTTTTTATGTTCTATGATATTTTTTGATCAGATGCGTAGTTCTCGAGATATAGCAAGATATTTAAAAGTTCCGAAGCCGCACCAACATAATAGAGATACAGAAACACCGTGGCCCCTTTCTTTGAGATAACACTGCACTACTGCGAGCTGCAAATGCCACTTCCAGCTTAGCTGTGCAGAAGAAGAACAACAAGAAGAAGAAATATCTCGAAATATGTCCGTCAGGCCCCTTCCCTTGAGATAAATCTGCAAATATCTCGGAAACGAAGCGAGCTATGGCAAAATGTTAAGAGACCTTTTTTGTAGAAAATTAAGTTTCCTACTTTTTATGTTCTATGATATTTTTTGATCAGATGCGTAGTTCTCGAGATATATCCAGATATTTAAAAGTTCCGAAGCGGCACCAACATAATAGAGATACAGAAACACCGTGGCCCCTTTCTTTGAGATAACTCTGCACTATTGCGAGCTGCAAATGCCACTTCCAGCTTAGCTGTGCAGAAGAGGAACAACAAGAAGAAGAAATATCTCGGAATATGTCGTCAGGCCCCTTCCCTTGAGCTAAATCTGCAAATATCTCGGAAACGATGCCAGCTATGGGAAAATGTTAAGAGACCTTTTTTGTAGAGAATTAAGTTTCCTACTTTTTATGTTCTATGATATTTTTTGATCAGATGCGTAGTTTTCGAGATATATCGAGATATTTAAAAGTTCCGAAGCCGCACCAACATAATAGAGATACAGAAACATCGTGGCCCCTTTCTTTGGGATAACTCTGCACTATTGCGAGTTGGAAATGCCACTTCCAGTTTAGCTGTGCAGAAGAAGAACAACAAGAAGAAGAAATATCTCGAAATATGTCCGTCAGGACCCTTCCCTTGAGATAAATCTGCAAATATCTCGGAAACGAAGCGAGCTATTGCAAAACGTTAAGAGACCTTTTTTGTAGAGAATTAAGTTTCCTACTTTTTATGTTCTATGATATTTTTTGATCAGATGCGTAGTTCTCGAGATATATCAAGATATTTAAAAGTTCCGAAGCCGCACCAACATAATAGAGATACAGAAACACCGTGGCCCCTTTCTTTGAGATAACTCTGCACTATTGCGAGCTGCAAATGCCACTTCCAGCTTAGCTGTGCAGAAGAAGAACAACAAGAAGAAGAAATATCTGGAAATATGTCCGTCAGGCCCCTTCCCTTGAGATAAATCTGCAAATATCTCGGAAACGAAGCGAGCTATGGCAAAATGTTAAGAGACCTTTTTTGTAGAGAATTAAGTTTCCTACTTTTTATGTTCTATGATATTTTTTGATCAGATGCGTAGTTCTCGAGATATATCAAGATATTTAAAAGTTCCGAAGCCGCACCAACATAATAGAGATACAGAAACACCGTGGCCCCTTCATTTGAGATAACTCTGCACTACTGCGAGCTGCAAATGCCACTTCCAGCTTAGCTGTGCAGAAGAAGAACAACAAGAAGAAGAAATATCTCGAAATATGTCCGTCAGGCCCCTTCCCTTGAGATAAATCTGCAAATATCTCGGAAACGAAGCGAGCTATGGCAAAATGTTAAGAGACCTTTTTTGTAGAGACTTAAGTTTCCTACTTTTTATGTTCTATGATATTTTTCGATCAGAGGCGTAGTTCTCGAGATATATCAAGATATTTAAAAGTTCCGAAGCCGCACCAACATAATAGAGATACAGAAACACCGTGGCCCCTTTCTTTGAGATAACTCTGCACGATTGCGAGCTGGAAATGCCACTTCCAGTTTAGCTGTGCAGAAGAAGAACAACAAGAA
The DNA here is from genome assembly GCF_051020975.1 of Osmia lignaria lignaria. Classification (NCBI taxonomy): domain Eukaryota; kingdom Metazoa; phylum Arthropoda; class Insecta; order Hymenoptera; family Megachilidae; genus Osmia; species Osmia lignaria. Next base: position 10,199,361 of record NW_027478159.1, on the reverse strand, counting down.
GAAGAAATATCTCGAAATATGTCCATCAGGACCCTTCCCTTGAGATAAATCTGCAAATATCTCGGAAACAAAGCGAGCTATGGCAAAATGTTAGGAGACCTTTTTTATAGAGAATTATGTTTCCTACAATTTATGTTCTATGATATTTTTTGATCAGAAGCGTAGTTTTCGAGATATATCGAGATATTTAAAAGTTCCGAAGCCGCACCAACATAATAGAGATACGGAAACACCGGGGCCCCTTTCTTTGGGATAACTCTGCACTATTGCGAGCTGGAAATGCCACTTCCAGTTTAGCTGTGCAGAAGAAGAACAACAAGAAGAAGAAATATCTCGAAATATGTCCGTCAGGACCCTTCCCTTGAGATAAATCTGCAAATATCTCGGAAACGAAGCGAGCTATTGCAAAACGTTGAGAGACCTTTTTTGCAGAGAATTAAGTTTCCTACTTTTTATGTTCTATGATATTTTTTGATCAGATGCGTAGTTCTCGAGATATATCAAGATATTTAAAAGCTCCGAAGCTGCACCAACATAATAGAGGTACAGAAACACCGTGGCCCCTTTCTTTGAGATAACTCTGCACTATTGCGAGCTGCAAATGCCACTTCCAGCTTAGCTGTGCAGAAGAAGAACAACAAGAATAAGAAATATTTCGAAATATGTCCGTCAGGCCCCTTCCCTTGAGATAAATCTGCAAATATCTCGGAAACGAAGCGAGCTACGGCAAAATGTTAAGCGACCTTTTTTGTAGAAAATTAGGTTTCCTACTTTTTATGTTCTATGATATTTTTTGATCAGATGCGTAGTTCTCGAGATATATCAAGATATTTAAAAGTTCCGAAGCCGCACCAACATAATAGAGATACAGAAACACCGTGGCCCCTTCATTTGAGATAACTCTGCACTACTGCGAGCTGCAAATGCCACTTCCAGCTTAGCTGTGCAGAAGAAGAACAACAAGAAGAAGAAATATCTCGAAATATGTCCGTCAGGCCCCTTCCCTTGAGATAAATCTGCAAATATCTCGGAAACGAAGCGAGCTATTGCAAAACGTTGAGAGACCTTTTTTGTAGAGAATTAAGTTTCCTACTTTTTATGTTCTATGATATTTTTTGATCAGATGCGTAGTTCTCGAGATATATCAAGATATTTAAAAGCTCCGAAGCTGCACCAACATAATAGAGGTACAGAAACACCGTGGCCCCTTTCTTTGAGATAACTCTGCACTATTGCGAGCTGCAAATGCCACTTCCAGCTTAGCTGTGCAGAAGAAGAACAACAAGAATAAGAAATATTTCGAAATATGTCCGTCAGGCCCCTTCCCTTGAGATAAATCTGCAAATATCTCGGAAACGAAGCGAGCTACGGCAAAATGTTAAGCGACCTTTTTTGTAGAAAATTAGGTTTCCTACTTTTTATGTTCTATGATATTTTTTAATCAGATGCGTAGTTCTCGAGATATATCAAGATATTTAAAAGTTCCGAAGCCGCACCAACATAATAGAGATACAGAAACACCGTGGCCCCTTTCTTTGAGATAACTCTGCACTATTGCGAGCTGCAAATGCCACTTCCAGCTTAGCTGTGCAGAAGAAGAACAACAAGAAGAAGAAATATCTGGAAATATGTCCGTCAGGCCCCTTCCCTTGAGATAAATCTGCAAATATCTCGGAAACCAAGCGAGCTATGGCAAAATGTTAAGATACCTTATTTGTAGAGAATTAAGTTTCCTACTTTTTATGTTCTACGATATTTTTTGATCAGATGCGTAGTTCTCGAGATATATCGAGATATTTAAAAGTTCCGAAGCCGCACCAACATAATAGAGATACAGAAACATCGTGGCCCCTTTCTTTGGGATAACTCTGCACTATTGCGAGTTGGAAATGCCACTTCCAGTTTAGCTGTGCAGAAGAAGAACAACAAGAAGAAGAAATATCTCGAAATATGTCCGTCAGGACCCTTCCCTTGAGATAAATCTGCAAATATCTCGGAAACGAAGCGAGCTATTGCAAAACGTTAAGAGACCTTTTTTGTAGAGAATTAAGTTTCCTACTTTTTATGTTCTATGATATTTTTTGATCAGATGCGTAGTTCTCGAGATATATGAAGATATTTAAAAGTTCCGAAGCCGCACCAACATAATAGAGATACAGAAACACCGTGGCCCCTTTCTTTGAGATAACTCTGCACTATTGCGAGCTGCAAATGCCACTTCCAGCTTAGCTGTGCAGAAGAAGAACAACAAGAAGAAGAAATATCTCGAAATATGTCCGTCAGGCCCCTTCCCTTGAGATAAATCTGCAAATATCTCGGAAACGAAGCGAGCTATGGCAAAATGTTAAGAGACCTTTTTTGTAGAGAATTAAGTTTCCTACTTTTTATGTTCTATGATATTTTTTGATCAGATGCGTAGTTCTCGAGATATATCAAGATATTTAAAAGTTCCGAAGCCGCACCAACATAATAGAGATACAGAAACACCGTGGCCCCTTTCTTTGAGATAACTCTGCACTACTGCGAGCTGCAAATGCCACTTCCAGCTTAGCTGTGCAGAAGAAGAACAACAAGAAGAAGAAATATCTCGAAATATGTCCGTCAGGCCCCTTCCCTTGAGATAAATCTGCAAATATCTCGGAAACGAAGCGAGCTATCCCAAAATCTTAAGAGACCTTTTTTGTAGAGAATTATGTTTCCTACAATTTACGTTCTCTGATATTTTTTGATCAGATGAGTAGTTCTCGAGATATATCAAGATATTTAAAAGTTCCGAAGCCGCACCAACATAATAGAGATACAGAAACACCGTGGCCCCTTTCTTTGAGATAACTCTGCACTATTGCGAGCTGCAAATGCCACTTCCAGCTTAGCTGTGCAGAAGAAGAACAACAAGAAGAAGAAATATCTCAAAATATGTCCGTCAGGCCCCTTCCCTTGAGATACATCTGCAAATATCTCGGAAACGAAGCGAGCTATGGCAAAATGTTAAGAGACCTTTTTTGTAGAGAATTAAGTTTCCTACTTTTTATGTTCTATGATATTTTTTGATCAGATGCGTAGTTCTCGAGATATATCCAGATATTTAAAAGTTCCGAAGCGGCACCAACATAATAGAGATACAGAAACACCGTGGCCCCTTTCTTTAGGGTAACTCTGCACTATTGCGAGCTGCAAATGCCACTTCCAGCTTAGCTGTGCAGAAGAAGAACAACAAGAAGAAGAAATATCTCGAAATATGTCCCTCAGGCCCCTTCCCTTGAGATAAATCTGCAAATATCTCGGAAACGAAGCGAGCTATGGCAAAATGTTAAGAGACCTTTTTTGTAGAGAATTAAGTTTCCTACTTTTTATGTTCTATGATATTTTTTGATCAGATGCGTAGTTCTCGAGATATATTAAGATATTTAAAAGTTCCGAAGCCGCACCAACATAATAGAGATACAGAAACACCGTGGCCCCTTTCTTTGAGATAACTCTGCACTATTGCGAGCTGCAAATGCCACTTCCAGCTTAGCTGTGCAGAAGAGGAACAACAAGAAGAAGAAATATCTCGGAATATGTCGTCAGGCCCCTTCCCTTGAGCTAAATCTGCAAATATCTCGGAAACGATGCCAGCTATGGGAAAATGTTAAGAGACCTTTTTTGTAGAGAATTAAGTTTCCTACTTTTTATGTTCTATGATATTTTTTGATCAGATGCGTAGTTTTCGAGATATATCGAGATATTTAAAAGTTCCGAAGCCGCACCAACATAATAAAGATACAGAAACATCGTGGCCCCTTTCTTTGGGATAACTCTGCACTATTGCGAGTTGGAAATGCCACTTCCAGTTTAGCTGTGCAGAAGAAGAACAACAAGAAGAAGAAATATCTCGAAATATGTCCGTCAGGACCCTTCCCTTGAGATAAATCTGCAAATATCTCGGAAACGAAGCGAGCTATTGCAAAACGTTAAGAGACCTTTTTTGTAGAGAATTAAGTTTCCTACTTTTTATGTTCTATGATATTTTTTGATCAGATGAGTAGTTCTCGAGATATATCAAGATATTTAAAAGTTCCGAAGTCGCACCAACATAATAGAGATACAGAAACACCGTGGCCCCTTTCTTTGAGATAACTCTGCACTATTGCGAGCTGCAAATGCCACTTCCAGCTTAGCTGTGCAGAAGAAGAACAACAAGAAAAAGAAATATCTCGAAATATGTCCGTCAGGCCCCTTCCCTTGAGATAAATCTGCAAATATCTCGGAAACGAAGCGAGCTATGGCAAAATGTTAAGAGACCTTTTTTGTAGAGAATTAAGTTTCCTACTTTTCATGTTCTATGATATTTTTTGATCAGATGCGTAGTTCTCGAGATATATCAAGATATTTAAAAGTTCCGAAGCCGCACCAACATAATAGAGATACAGAAACACCGTGGCCCCTTTCTTTGAGATAACTCTGCACTACTGCGAGCTGCAAATGCCACTTCCAGCTTAGCTGTGCAGAAGAAGAACAACAAGAAGAAGAAATATCTCGAAATATGTCCGTCAGGCCCCTTCCCTTGAGATAAATCTGCAAATATCTCGGAAACGAAGCGAGCTATGGCAAAATCTTAAGAGACCTTTTTTGCAGAGAATTATGTTTCCTACAATTTACGTTCTCCGATATTTTTTGATCAGAAGCGTAGTTTTCGAGATATATCAAGATATTTAAAAGTTCCGAAGCCGCACCAACATAATAGAGATACAGAAACACCGTGGCCCCTTTCTTTGAGATAACTCTGCACTATTGCGAGCTGCAAATGCCACTTCCAGCTTAGCTGTGCAGAAGAAGAACAACAAGAAGAAGAAATATCTGGAAATATGTCCGTCAGGCCCCTTCCCTTGAGATCAATCTGCAAATATCTCGGAAACGAAGCGAGCTACGGCAAAATGTTAAGAGACCTTTTTTGTAGAAAATTAGGATTCCTACTTTTTATGTTCTATGATATTTTTTGACCAGATGCGTAGTTCTCGAGATATATCAAGATATTTAAAAGTTCCGAAGCCGCACTAACATAATAGAGATACAGAAACACCGTGGCCCCTTTCTTTGAGATAACTCTGCACTATTGCGCGCTGCAAATGCCACTTCCAGCTTAGCTGTGCAGAAGAAGAACAACAAGAAGAAGAAATATCTCGAAATATGTCCGTCAGGCCCCTTCCCTTGAGATAAATCTGCAAATATCTCGGAAACGAAGCGAGGTATGGCAAAATGTTAAGAGACCTTTTTTGTAGAGAATTAAGTTTCCTACTTTTTATGTTCTATGATATTTTTTGATCAGATGCGTAGTTCTCGAGATATAGCAAGATATTTAAAAGTTCCGAAGCCGCACCAACATAATAGAGATACAGAAACACCGTGGCCCCTTTCTTTGAGATAACTCTGCACTACTGCGAGCTGCAAATGCCACTTCCAGCTTAGCTGTGCAGAAGAAGAACAACAAGAAGAAGAAATATCTCGAAATATGTCCGTCAGGCCCCTTCCCTTGAGATAAATCTGCAAATATCTCGGAAACGAAGCGAGCTATGGCAAAATGTTAAGAGACCTTTTTTGTAGAGAATTATGTTTCCTACAATTTACGTTCTCTGATATTTTTTGATCAGAAGCGTAGTTTTCGAGATATATCGAGATATTTAAAAGTTCCGAAGCCGCACCAACATAATAGAGATACAGAATCACCGTGGCCCCTTTCTTTGAGATAACTCTGCACTATTGCGACCTGCAAATGCCACTTCCAGCTTAGCTGTGCAGAAGAAGAACAACAAGAAGAAGAAATATCTCGAAATATGTCCCTCAGGCCCCTTCCCTTGAGATAAATCTGCAAATATCTCGGAAACCAAGCGAGCTATGGCAAAATGTTAAGAGACCTTATTTGTAGAGAATTAAGTTTCCTACTTTTTATGTTCTACGATATTTTTTGATCAGATGCGTAGTTCTCGAGATATATCAAGATATTTAAAAGTTCCGAAGCCGCACCAACATAATAGAGATACAGAAACACCGTGGCCCCTTTCTTTGAGATAACTCTGCACTATTGCGAGCTGCAAATGCCACTTCCAGCTTAGCTGTGCAGAAGAAGAACAACAAGAAGAAGAAATATCTCGAAATATGTCCGTCAGGCCCCTTCCCTTGAGATAAATCTGCAAATATCTCGGAAACGAAGCGAGCTATGGCAAAATCTTAAGAGACCTTTTTTGTAGAGAATTATGTTTCCTACAATTTACGTTCTCTGATATTTTTTGATCAGAAGCGTAGTTTACGAGATATATCGAGATATTTAAAAGTTCCGAAGCCGCACCAACATAATAGAGATACAGAAACATCGTGGCCCCTTTCTTTGGGATAACTCTGCACTATTGCGAGCTGCAAATGCCACTTCCAGCTTAGCTGTGCAGAAGAAGAACAACAAGAAGAAGAAATATCTCGAAATATGTCCGTCAGGCCCCTTCCCTTGAGATAAATCTGCAAATATCTCGGAAACGAAGCGAGCTATGCCAAAATGTTAAGAGACCTTATTTGTAGACAATTAAGTTTCCTACTTTTTATGTTGTATGATATTTTTTGATCAGATGCGTAGTTCTCGAGATATATCAAGATATTTAAAAGTTCCGAAGCTGCACCAACATAATAGAGGTGCAGAAACACCGTGGCCTCTTTCTTTGAGATAACTCTGCACTATTGCGAGCTGCAAATGCCACTTCCAGCTTAGCTGTGCAGAAGAGGAACAACAAGAAGAAGAAATATCTCGGAATATGTCCGTCAGGCCCCTTCCCTTGAGATAAATCTGCAAATATCTCGGAAACGATGCCAGCTATGGGAAAATGTTAAGAAACCTTTTTTGTAGAGGATTAAGTTTCCTACTTTTTATCTTCTATGATATTTTTTGATCAGATGCGTAGTTCTCGAGATATATCAAGATATTTAAAAGTTCCGAAGCCGCACCAACATAATAGAGATACAGAAACACCGTGGCCCCTTTCTTTGAGATAACTCTGCACTATTGCGAGCTGTAAATGCCACTTCCAGCTTAGCTGTGCAGAAGAAGAACAACAAGAAGAAGAAATATCCCGAAATATGTCCGTCGGGCCCCTTCCCTTGAGATATATCTGCAAATATCTCGGAAACAAAGCGAGCTATGGCAAAATGTTAAGAGACCTTTTTTGTAGAGAATTATGTTTCCTACAATTTATGTTCTATGATATTTTTTGATCAGAAGCGTAGTTTTCGAGATATATCGAGATATTTAAAAGTTCCGAAGCCGCACCAACATAACAGAGATACAGAAACACCGTGGCCCCTTCCTTTGAGATAACTCTGCACTATTGCGACCTGCAAATGCCACTTCCAGCTTAGCTGTGCAGAAGAAGAACAACAAGAAGAAGAAATATCTCGAAATATGTCCGTCAGGCCCCTTCCCTTGAGATAAATCTGCAAATATCTCGGAAACGAAGCGAGCTATGGCAAAATGTTAAGAGACCTTTTTTGTAGAGAATTAAGTTTCCTACTTTTTATGTTCTATGATATTTTTTGATCAGATGCGTAGTTCTCGAGATATATCAAGATATTTAAAAGTTCCGAAGCCGCACCAACATAATAGAGATACAGAAACACCGTGGCCCCTTTCTTTGAGATAACTCTGCACTACTGCGAGCTGCAACTGCCACTTCCAGCTTAGCTGTGCAGAAGAAGAACAACAAGAAGAAGAAATATCTCGAAATATGTCCGTCAGGCCCCTTCCCTTGAGATAAATCTGCAAATATCTCGGAAACGAAGCGAGCTATCCCAAAATCTTAAGAGACCTTTTTTGTAGAGAATTATGTTTCCTACAATTTACGTTCTCTGATATTTTTTGATCAGATGAGTAGTTCTCGAGATATATCAAGATATTTAAAAGTTCCGAAGCCGCACCAACATAATAGAGATACAGAAACACCGTGGCCCCTTCCTTTGAGATAACTCTGCACTATTGCGAGCTGCAAATGCCACTTCCAGCTTAGCTGTGCAGAAGAAGAACAACAAGAAGAAGAAATATCTCGAAATATGTCCGTCAGGCCCCTTCCCTTGAGATAAATCTGCAAATATCTCGGAAACGAAGCGAGCTATGGCAAAATGTTAAGAGACCTTTTTTGTAGAGAATTAAGTTTCCTACTTTTTATGTTCTATGATATTTTTTGATCAGATGCGTAGTTCTCGAGATATATCCAGATATTTAAAAGTTCCGAAGCGGCACCAACATAATAGAGATACAGAAACACCGTGGCCCCTTTCTTTAGGGTAACTCTGCACTATTGCGAGCTGCAAATGCCACTTCCAGCTTAGCTGTGCAGAAGAAGAACAACAAGAAGAAGAAATATCTCGAAATATGTCCCTCAGGCCCCTTCCCTTGAGATAAATCTGCAAATATCTCGGAAACGAAGCGAGCTATGGCAAAATGTTAAGAGACCTTTTTTGTAGAGAATTAAGTTTCCTACTTTTTATGTTCTATGATATTTTTTGATCAGATGCGTAGTTCTCGAGATATATTAAGATATTTAAAAGTTCCGAAGCCGCACCAACATAATAGAGATACAGAAACACCGTGGCCCCTTTCTTTGAGATAACTCTGCACTATTGCGAGCTGCAAATGCCACTTCCAGCTTAGCTGTGCAGAAGAGGAACAACAAGAAGAAGAAATATCTCGGAATATGTCGTCAGGCCCCTTCCCTTGAGATAAATCTGCAAATATCTCGGAAACGAAGCGAGCTATGGCAAAATCTTAAGAGACCTTTTTTGCAGAGAATTATGTTTCCTACAATTTACGTTCTCTGATATTTTTTGATCAGAAGCGTAGTTTTCGAGATATATCGAGATATTTAAAAGTTCCGAAGCCGCACCAACATAATAGAGATACAGAAACACCGTGGCCCCTTTCTTTGAGATAACTCTGCACTATTGCGAGCTGCAAATGCCACTTCCAGCTTAGCTGTGCAGAAGAAGAACAACAAGAAGAAGAAATATCTGGAAATATGTCCGTCAGGCCCCTTCCCTTGAGATAAATCTGCAAATATCTCGGAAACGAAGCGAGCTACGGCAAAATGTTAAGAGACCTTTTTTGTAGAAAATTAGGATTCCTACTTTTTATGTTCTATGATATTTTTTGACCAGATGCGTAGTTCTCGAGATATATCAAGATATTTAAAAGTTCCGAAGCCGCACTAACATAATAGAGATACAGAAACACCGTGGCCCCTTTCTTTGAGATAACTCTGCACTATTGCGCGCTGCAAATGCCACTTCCAGCTTAGCTGTGCAGAAGAAGAACAACAAGAAGAAGAAATATCTCGAAATATGTCCGTCAGGCCCCTTCCCTTGAGATAAATCTGCAAATATCTCGGAAACGAAGCGAGCTATGGCAAAATGTTAAGAGACCTTTTTTGTAGAGAATTAAGTTTCCTACTTTTTACGTTCTATGATATTTTTTGATCAGATGCGTAGTTCTCGAGATATATCAAGATATTTAAAAGTTCCGAAGCCGCACCAACATAATAGAGATACAGAAACACCGTGGCCCCTTTCTTTGAGATAACTCTGCACTATTGCGAGCTGCAAATGCCACTTCCAGCTTAGCTGTGCAGAAGAAGAACAACAAGAAGAAGAAATATCTCGAAATATGTCCGTCAGGCCCCTTCCCTTGAGATAAATCTGCAAATATCTCGGAAACGAAGCGAGCTATGGCAAAATCTTAAGAGACCTTTTTTGTAGAGAATTATGTTTCCTACAATTTACGTTCTCTGATATTTTTTGATCAGAAGCGTAGTTTACGAGATATATCGAGATATTTAAAAGTTCCGAAGCCGCACCAACATAATAGAGATACAGAAACATCGTGGCCCCTTTCTTTGGGATAACTCTGCACTATTGCGAGCTGGAAATGCCACTTCCAGTTTAGCTGTGCAGAAGAAGAACAACAAGAAGAAGAAATATCTCGAAATATGTCCGTCAGGACCCTTCCCTTGAGATAAATCTGCAAATATCTCGGAAACGAAGCGAGCTATGGCAAAATGTTAAGAGACCTTTTTTGTAGAGAATTATGTTCCCTACAATTTATGTTCTATGATATTTTTTGATCAGATGCGTAGTTCTCGAGATATATCAAGATATTTAAAATTTCCGAAGCCGCACCAACATAATAGAGATACAGAAACACCGTGGCCCCTTTCTTTGCGATAACTCTGCACTATTGCGAGCTGCAAATGCCACTTCCAGCTTAGCTGTGCAGAAGAAGAACAACAAGAAGAAGAAATATCTCGAAATATGTCCGTCAGGCCCCTTCCCTTGAGATAAATCTGCAAATATCTCGGAAACGAAGCGAGCTATGCCAAAATGTTAAGAGACCTTATTTGTAGACAATTAAGTTTCCTACTTTTTATGTTGTATGATATTTTTTGATCAGATGCGTAGTTCTCGAGATATATCAAGATATTTAAAAGTTCCGAAGCTGCACCAACATAATAGAGGTGCAGAAACACCGTGGCCTCTTTCTTTGAGATAACTCTGCACTATTGCGAGCTGCAAATGCCACTTCCAGCTTAGCTGTGCAGAAGAAGAACAACAAGAAGAAGAAATATCTCGAAATATGTCCGTCGGGCCCCTTCCCTTGAGATATATCTGCAAATATATCGGAAACAAAGCGAGCTATGGCAAAATGTTAAGAGACCTTTTTTGTAGAGAATTATGTTTCCTACAATTTATGTTCTATGATATTTTTTGATCAGAAGCGTAGTTTTCGAGATATATCGAGATATTTAAAAGTTCCGAAGCCGCACCAACATAATAGAGATACAGAAACACCGTGGCCCCTTTCTTTGAGATAACTCTGCACTATTGCGACCTGCAAATGCCACTTCCAGCTTAGCTGTGCAGAAGAAGAACAACAAGAAGAAGAAATATCTCGAAATATGTCCCTCAGGCCCCTTCCCTTGAGATAAATCTGCAAATATCTCGGAAACGAAGCGAGCTATGGCAAAATGTTAAGAGACCTTTTTTGTAGAGAATTAAGTTTCCTACTTTTTATGTTCTATGATATTTTTTGATCAGATGCGTAGTTCTCGAGATATATTAAGATATTTAAAAGTTCCGAAGCCGCACCAACATAATAGAGATACAGAAACACCGTGGCCCCTTTCTTTGAGATAACTCTGCACTATTGCGAGCTGCAAATGCCACTTCCAGCTTAGCTGTGCAGAAGAGGAACAACAAGAAGAAGAAATATCTCGGAATATGTCGTCAGGCCCCTTCCCTTGAGTTAAATCTGCAAATATCTCGGAAACGATGCCAGCTATGGGAAAATGTTAAGAGACCTTTTTTGTAGAGAATTAAGTTTCCTACTTTTTATGTTCTATGATATTTTTTGATCAGATGCGTAGTTTTCGAGATATATCGAGATATTTAAAAGTTCCGAAGCCGCACCAACATAATAAAGATACAGAAACATCGTGGCCCCTTTCTTTGGGATAACTCTGCACTATTGCGAGTTGGAAATGCCACTTCCAGTTTAGCTGTGCAGAAGAAGAACAACAAGAAGAAGAAATATCTCGAAATATGTCCGTCAGGACCCTTCCCTTGAGATAAATCTGCAAATATCTCGGAAACGAAGCGAGCTATTGCAAAACGTTAAGAGACCTTTTTTGTAGAGAATTAAGTTTCCTACTTTTTATGTTCTATGATATTTTTTGATCAGATGAGTAGTTCTCGAGATATATCAAGATATTTAAAAGTTCCGAAGCCGCACCAACATAATAGAGATACAGAAACACCGTGGCCCCTTTCTTTGAGATAACTCTGCACTATTGCGAGCTGCAAATGCCACTTCCAGCTTAGCTGTGCAGAAGAAGAACAACAAGAAGAAGAAATATCTCGAAATATGTCCGTCAGGCCCCTTCCCTTGAGATAAATCTGCAAATATCTCGGAAACGAAGCGAGCTATCCCAAAATCTTAAGAGACCTTTTTTGTAGAGAATTATGTTTCCTACAATTTACGTTCTCTGATATTTTTTGATCAGATGAGTAGTTCTCGAGATATATCAAGATATTTAAAAGTTCCGAAGCCGCACCAACATAATAGAGATACAGAAACACCGTGGCCCCTTTCTTTGAGATAACTCTGCACTATTGCGAGCTGCAAATGCCACTTCCAGCTTAGCTGTGCAGAAGAAGAACAACAAGAAGAAGAAATATCTCGAAATATGTCCGTCAGGCCCCTTCCCTTGAGATAAATCTGCAAATATCTCGGAAACGAAGCGAGCTATGGCAAAATGTTAAGAGACCTTTTTTGTAGAGAATTAAGTTTCCTACTTTTTATGTTCTATGATATTTTTTGATCAGATGCGTAGTTCTCGAGATATATCCAGATATTTAAAAGTTCCGAAGCGGCACCAACATAATAGAGATACAGAAACACCGTGGCCCCTTTCTTTAGGGTAACTCTGCACTATTGCGAGCTGCAAATGCCACTTCCAGCTTAGCTGTGCAGAAGAAGAACAACAAGAAGAAGAAATATCTCGAAATATGTCCCTCAGGCCCCTTCCCTTGAGATAAATCTGCAAATATCTCGGAAACGAAGCGAGCTATGGCAAAATGTTAAGAGACCTTTTTTGTAGAGAATTAAGTTTCCTACTTTTTATGTTCTATGATATTTTTTGATCAGATGCGTAGTTCTCGAGATATATTAAGATATTTAAAAGTTCCGAAGCCGCACCAACATAATAGAGATACAGAAACACCGTGGCCCCTTTCTTTGAGATAACTCTGCACTACTGCGAGCTGCAAATGCCACTTCCAGCTTAGCTGTGCAGAAGAAGAACAACAAGAAGAAGAAATATCTCGAAATATGTCCGTCAGGCCCCTTCCCTTGAGATAAATCTGCAAATATCTCGGAAACGAAGCGAGCTATGGCAAAATGTTAAGAGACCTTTTTTGTAGAAAATTAGGATTCCTACTTTTTATGTTCTATGATATTTTTTGACCAGATGCGTAGTTCTCGAGATATATCAAGATATTTAAAAGTTCCGAAGCCGCACTAACATAATAGAGATACAGAAACACCGTGGCCCCTTTCTTTGAGATAACTCTGCACTATTGCGAGTTGGAAATGCCACTTCCAGTTTAGCTGTGCAGAAGAAGAACAACAAGAAGAAGAAATATCTCGAAATATGTCCGTCAGGACCCTTCCCTTGAGATAAATCTGCAAATATCTCGGAAACGAAGCGAGCTATTGCAAAACGTTAAGAGACCTTTTTTGTAGAGAATTAAGATTCCTACTTTTTATGTTCTATGATATTTTTTGATCAGATGAGTAGTTCTCGAGATATATCAAGATATTTAAAAGTTCCGAAGCCGCACCAACATAATAGAGATACAGAAACACCGTGGCCCCTTTCTTTGAGATAACTCTGCACTATTGCGAGCTGCAAATGCCACTTCCAGCTTAGCTGTGCAGAAGAAGAACAACAAGAAGAAGAAATATCTCGAAATATGTCCGTCAGGCCCCTTCCCTTGAGATAAATCTGCAAATATCTCGGAAACGAAGCGAGCTATGGCAAAATGTTAAGAGACCTTTTTTGTAGAGAATTAAGTTTCCTACTTTTCATGTTCTATGATATTTTTTGATCAGATGCGTAGTTCTCGAGATATATCAAGATATTTAAAAGTTCCGAAGCCGCACCAACATAATAGAGGTGCAGAAACACCGTGGCCTCTTTCTTTGAGATAACTCTGCACTATTGCGAGCTGCAAATGCCACTTCCAGCTTAGCTGTGCAGAAGAGGAACAACAAGAAGAAGAAATATCTCGGAATATGTCCGTCAGGCCCCTTCCCTTGAGATAAATCTGCAAATATCTGGGAAACGATGCCAGCTATGGGAAAATGTTAAGAAACCTTTTTTGTAGAGAATTAAGTTTCCTACTTTTTATCTTGTATGATATTTTTTGATCAGATGCGTAGTTCTCGAGATATATCAAGATATTTAAAAGTTCCGAAGCCGCATCAACATAATAGAGATACAGAAACACCGTGGCCCCTTTCTTTCAGATAACTATGCACTATTGCGAGCTGTAAATGCCACTTCCAGCTTAGCTGTGCAGAAGAAGAACAACAAGAAGAAGAAATATCTCGAAATATGTCCGTCAGGCCCCTTCCCTTGAGATATATCTGCAAATATCTCGGAAACGAAGCGAGCTATGGCAAACTGTTAAGAGACCTTTTTTGTAGAGAATTATGTTTCCTACAATTTATGTTCTATGATATTTTTTGATCAGAAGCGTAGTTTTCGAGATATATCGAGATATTTAAAAGTTCCGAAGCCGCACCAACATAATAGAGATACAGAAACACCGTGGCCCCTTCCTTTGGGATAACTCTGCACTATTGCGAGCTGGAAATGCCACTTCCAGTTTAGCTGTGCAGAAGAAGAACAACAAGAAGAAGAAATATCCCGAAATATGTCCGTCAGGACCCTTCCCTTGAGATAAATCTGCAAATATCTCGGAAACAAAGCGAGCTATTGCAAAACGTTAAGAGACCTTTTTTGTAGAGAATTAAGTTTCCTACTTTTTATGTTCTATGATATTTTTTGATCAGATGCGTAGTTCTCGAGATATATCAAGATATTTAAAAGTTCCGAAGCTGCACCAACATAATAGAGGTGCAGAAACACCGTGGCCTCTTTCTTTGAGATAACTCTGCACTATTGCGAGCTGCAAATGCCACTTCCAGCTTAGCTGTGCAGAAGAGGAACAACAAGAAGAAGAAATATCTCGGAATATGTCCGTCAGGACCCTTCCCTTGAGATATATCTGCAAATATCTCGGAAACGATGCCAGCTATGGGAAAATGTTAAGAGACCTTTTTTGTAGAGAATTAAGTTTCCTACTTTTTATCTTCTATGCTATTTTTTGATCAGATGCGTAGTTCTCGAGATATATCAAGATATTTAAAAGTTCCGAAGCCGCACCAACATAATAGAGATACAGAAACACCGTGGCCCCTTTCTTTGAGATAACTCTGCACTATTGCGAGCTGCAAATGCCACTTCCAGCTTAGCTGTGCAGAAGAAGAACAACAAGAAGAAGAAATATCCCGAAATATGTCCGTCAGGCCCCTTCCCTTGAGATAAATCTGCAAATATCTCGGAAACGAAGCGAGCTACGGCAAAATGTTAAGAGACCTTTTTTGTAGAAAATTAGGATTCCTACTTTTTATGTTCTATGATATTTTTTGAACAGATGCGTAGTTCTCGAGATATATCAAGATATTTAAAAGTTCCGAAGCCGCACTAACATAATAGAGATACAGGAACACCGTGGCCCCTTTCTTTGAGATAACTCTGCACTATTGCGCGCTGCAAATGCCACTTCCAGCTTAGCTGTGCAGAAGAAGAACAACAAGAAGAAGAAATATCTCGAAATATGTCCGTCAGGCCCCTTCCCTTGAGATAAATCTGCAAATATCTCGGAAACGAAGCGAGCTATGGCAAAATGTTAAGAGACCTTTTTTGTAGAGAATTAAGTTTCCTACTTTTTATGTTCTATGATATTTTTTGATCAGATGCGTAGTTCTCGAGATATATCAAGATATTTAAAAGCTCCGAAGCTGCACCAACATAATACAGGTACAGAAACACCGTGGCCCCTTTCTTTGAGATATCTCTGCACTATTGCGAGCTGCAAATGCCACTTCCAGCTTAGCTGTGCAGAAGAAGAACAACAAGAATAAGAAATATTTCGAAATATGTCCGTCAGGCCCCTTCCCTTGAGATAAATCTGCAAATATCTCGGAAACGAAGCGAGCTACGGCAAAATGTTAAGCGACCTTTTTTGTAGAAAATTGGGTTTCCTACTTTTTATGTTCTATGATATTTTTTGATCAGATGCGTAGTTCTCGAGATATATCAAGATATTTAAAAGTTCCGAAGCCGCACCAACATAATAGAGATACAGAAACACCGTGGCCCCTCTCTTTGAGATAACTCTGCACTATTGCGCGCTGCAAATGCCACTTCCAGCTTAGCTGTGCAGAAGAAGAACAACAAGAAGAAGAAATATCTCGAAATATGTCCGTCAGGCCCCTTCCCTTGAGATAAATCTGCAAATATCTCGGAAACGAAGCGAGCTATGGCAAAATGTTAAGAGACCTTTTTTGTAGAGAATTAAGTTTCCTACTTTTTATGTTCTATGATATTTTTTGATCAGATGCGTAGTTCTCGAGATATATCAAGATATTTAAAAGCTCCGAAGCTGCACCAACATAATACAGGTACAGAAACACCGTGGCCCCTTTCTTTGAGATATCTCTGCACTATTGCGAGCTGCAAATGCCACTTCCAGCTTAGCTGTGCAGAAGAAGAACAACAAGAATAAGAAATATTTCGAAATATGTCCGTCAGGCCCCTTCCCTTGAGATAAATCTGCAAATATCTCGGAAACGAAGCGAGCTACGGCAAAATGTTAAGCGACCTTTTTTGTAGAAAATTAGGTTTCCTACTTTTTATGTTCTATGATATTTTTTGATCAGATGCGTAGTTCTCGAGATATATCAAGATATTTAAAAGTTCCGAAGCCGCACCAACATAATAGAGATACAGAAACACCGTGGCCCCTTTCTTTGAGATAACTCTGCACTATTGCGAGCTGCAAATGCCACTTCCAGCTTAGCTGTGCAGAAGAAGAACAACAAGAAGAAGAAATATCTGGAAATATGTCCGTCAGGCCCCTTCCCTTGAGATAAATCTGCAAATATCTCGGAAACCAAGCGAGCTATGGCAAAATGTTAAGAGACCTTATTTGTAGAGAATTAAGTTTCCTACTTTTTATGTTCTACGATATTTTTTGATCAGATGCGTAGTTCTCGAGATATATCAAGATATTTAAAAGTTCCGAAGCCGCACCAACATAATAGAGATACAGAAACACCGTGGCCCCTTTCTTTGAGATAACTCTGCACTACTGCGAGCTGCAAATGCCACTTCCAGCTTAGCTGTGCAGAAGAAGAACAACAAGAAGAAGAAATATCTCGAAATATGTCCGTCAGGCCCCTTCCCTTGAGATAAATCTGCAAATATCTCGGAAACGAAGCGAGCTACGGCAAAATGTTAAGAGACCTTTTTTGTAGAAAATTAGGATTCCTACTTTTTATGTTCTATGATATTTTTTGAACAGATGCGTAGTTCTCGAGATATATCAAGATATTTAAAAGTTCCGAAGCCGCACTAACATAATAGAGATACAGCAACACCGTGGCCCCTTTCTTTGAGATAACTCTGCACTATTGCGCGCTGCAAATGCCACTTCTAGCTTAGCTGTGCAGAAGAAGAACAACAAGAAGAAGAAATATCTCGAAATATGTCCGTCAGGCCCCTTCCCTTGAGATAAATCTGCAAATATCTCGGAAACGAAGCGAGCTATGGCAAAATGTTAAGAGACCTTTTTTGTAGAGAATTAAGTTTCCTACTTTTTATGTTCTATGATATTTTTTGATCAGATGCGTAGTTCTCGAGATATATCAAGATATTTAAAAGCTCCGAAGCTGCACCAACATAATACAGGTACAGAAACACCGTGGCCCCTTTCTTTGAGATATCTCTGCACTATTGCGAGCTGCAAATGCCACTTCCAGCTTAGCTGTGCAGAAGAAGAACAACAAGAATAAGAAATATTTCGAAATATGTCCGTCAGGCCCCTTCCCTTGAGATAAATCTGCAAATATCTCGGAAACGAAGCGAGCTACGGCAAAATGTTAAGCGACCTTTTTTGTAGAAAATTAGGTTTCCTACTTTTTATGTTCTATGATATTTTTTGATCAGATGCGTAGTTCTCGAGATATATCAAGATATTTAAAAGTTCCGAAGCCGCACCAACATAATAGAGATACAGAAACACCGTGGCCCCTTTCTTTGAGATAACTCTGCACTATTGCGAGCTGCAAATGCCACTTTCAGCTTAGCTGTGCAGAAGAAGAACAACAAGAAGAAGAAATATCTGGAAATATGTCCGTCAGGCCCCTTCCCTTGAGATAAATCTGCAAATATCTCGGAAACGAAGCGAGCTACGGCAAAATGTTAAGAGACCTTTTTTGTAGAAAATTAGGATTCCTACTTTTTATGTTCTATGATATTTTTTGAACAGATGCGTAGTTCTCGAGATATATCAAGATATTTAAAAGTTCCGAAGCCGCACTAACATAATAGAGATACAGGAACACCGTGGCCCCTTTCTTTGAGATAACTCTGCACTATTGCGCGCTGCAAATGCCACTTCCAGCTTAGCTGTGCAGAAGAAGAACAACAAGAAGAAGAAATATCTCGAAATATGTCCGTCAGGCCCCTTCCCTTGAGATAAATCTGCAAATATCTCGGAAACGAAGCGAGCTATGGCAAAATGTTAAGAGACCTTTTTTGTAGAGAATTAAGTTTCCTACTTTTTATGTTCTATGATATTTTTTGATCAGATGCGTAGTTCTCGAGATATATCAAGATATTTAAAAGCTCCGAAGCTGCACCAACATAATACAGGTACAGAAACACCGTGGCCCCTTTCTTTGAGATATCTCTGCACTATTGCGAGCTGCAAATGCCACTTCCAGCTTAGCTGTGCAGAAGAAGAACAACAAGAATAAGAAATATTTCGAAATATGTCCGTCAGGCCCCTTCCCTTGAGATAAATCTGCAAATATCTCGGAAACGAAGCGAGCTACGGCAAAATGTTAAGCGACCTTTTTTGTAGAAAATTGGGTTTCCTACTTTTTATGTTCTATGATATTTTTTGATCAGATGCGTAGTTCTCGAGATATATCAAGATATTTAAAAGTTCCGAAGCCGCACCAACATAATAGAGATACAGAAACACCGTGGCCCCTTTCTTTGAGATAACTCTGCACTATTGCGAGCTGCAAATGCCACTTCCAGCTTAGCTGTGCAGAAGAAGTACAACAAGAAGAAGAAATATCTGGAAATATGTCCGTCAGGCCCCTTCCCTTGAGATAAATCTGCAAATATCTCGGAAACCAAGCGAGCTACGGCAAAATGTTAAGAGACCTTTTTTGTAGAAAATTAGGATTCCTACTTTTTATGTTCTATGATATTTTTTGAACAGATGCGTAGTTCTCGAGATATATCAAGATATTTAAAAGTTCCGAAGCCGCACTAACATAATAGAGATACAGGAACACCGTGGCCCCTTTCTTTGAGATAACTCTGCACTATTGCGCGCTGCAAATGCCACTTCCAGCTTAGCTGTGCAGAAGAAGAACAACAAGAAGAAGAAATATCTCGAAATATGTCCGTCAGGCCCCTTCCCTTGAGATAAATCTGCAAATATCTCGGAAACGAAGCGAGCTATGGCAAAATGTTAAGAGACCTTTTTTGTAGAGAATTAAGTTTCCTACTTTTTATGTTCTATGATATTTTTTGATCAGATGCGTAGTTCTCGAGATATATCAAGATATTTAAATGCTCCGAAGCTGCACCAACATAATACAGGTACAGAAACACCGTGGCCCCTTTCTTTGAGATATCTCTGCACTATTGCGAGCTGCAAATGCCACTTCCAGCTTAGCTGTGCAGAAGAAGAACAACAAGAATAAGAAATATTTCGAAATATGTCCGTCAGGCCCCTTCCCTTGAGATAAATCTGCAAATATCTCGGAAACGAAGCGAGCTACGGCAAAATGTTAAGCGACCTTTTTTGTAGAAAATTGGGTTTCCTACTTTTTATGTTCTATGATATTTTTTGATCAGATGCGTAGTTCTCGAGATATATCAAGATATTTAAAAGTTCCGAAGCCGCACCAACATAATAGAGATACAGAAACACCGTGGCCCCTTTCTTTGAGATAACTCTGCACTATTGCGAGCTGCAAATGCCACTTCCAGCTTAGCTGTGCAGAAGAAGTACAACAAGAAGAAGAAATATCTGGAAATATGTCCGTCAGGCCCCTTCCCTTGAGATAAATCTGCAAATATCTCGGAAACCAAGCGAGCTACGGCAAAATGTTAAGAGACCTTTTTTGTAGAAAATTAGGATTCCTACTTTTTATGTTCTATGATATTTTTTGAACAGATGCGTAGTTCTCGAGATATATCAAGATATTTAAAAGTTCCGAAGCCGCACTAACATAATAGAGATACAGGAACACCGTGGCCCCTTTCTTTGAGATAACTCTGCACTATTGCGCGCTGCAAATGCCACTTCCAGCTTAGCTGTGCAGAAGAAGAACAACAAGAAGAAGAAATATCTCGAAATATGTCCGTCAGGCCCCTTCCCTTGAGATAAATCTGCAAATATCTCGGAAACGAAGCGAGCTATGGCAAAATGTTAAGAGACCTTTTTTGTAGAGAATTAAGTTTCCTACTTTTTATGTTCTATGATATTTTTTGATCAGATGCGTAGTTCTCGAGATATATCAAGATATTTAAAAGCTCCGAAGCTGCACCAACATAATACAGGTACAGAAACACCGTGGCCCCTTTCTTTGAGATATCTCTGCACTATTGCGAGCTGCAAATGCCACTTCCAGCTTAGCTGTGCAGAAGAAGAACAACAAGAATAAGAAATATTTCGAAATATGTCCGTCAGGCCCCTTCCCTTGAGATAAATCTGCAAATATCTCGGAAACGAAGCGAGCTACGGCAAAATGTTAAGCGACCTTTTTTGTAGAAAATTAGGTTTCCTACTTTTTATGTTCTATGATATTTTTTGATCAGATGCGTAGTTCTCGAGATATATCAAGATATTTAAAAGTTCCGAAGCCGCACCAACATAATAGAGATACAGAAACACCGTGGCCCCTTTCTTTGAGATAACTCTGCACTATTGCGAGCTGCAAATGCCACTTCCAGCTTAGCTGTGCAGAAGAAGAACAACAAGAAGAAGAAATATCTGGAAATATGTCCGTCAGGCCCCTTCCCTTGAGATAAATCGGCAAATATCTCGGAAACCAAGCGAGCTATGGCAAAATGTTAAGAGACCTTATTTGTAGAGAATTAAGTTTCCTACTTTTTATGTTCTACGATATTTTTTGATCAGATGCGTAGTTCTCGAGATATATCAAGATATTTAAAAGTTCCGAAGCCGCACCAACATAATAGAGATACAGAAACACCGTGGCCCCTTTCTTTGAGATAACTCTGCACTACTGCGAGCTGCAAATGCCACTTCCAGCTTAGCTGTGCAGAAGAAGAACAACAAGAAGAAGAAATATCTCGAAATATGTCCGTCAGGCCCCTTCCCTTGAGATAAATCTGCAAATATCTCGGAAACGAAGCGAGCTATGGCAAAATGTTAAGAGACCTTTTTTGTAGAGAATTAAGTTTCCTACTTTTTATGTTCTATGATATTTTTTGATCAGATGCGTAGTTCTCGAGATATATCCAGATATTTAAAAGTTCCGAAGCGGCACCAACATAATAGAGATACAGGAACACCGTGGCCCCTTTCTTTGAGATAACTCTGCACTATTGCGCGCTGCAAATGCCACTTCCAGCTTAGCTGTGCAGAAGAAGAACAACAAGAAGAAGAAATATCTCGAAATATGTCCGTCAGGCCCCTTCCCTTGAGATAAATCTGCAAATATCTCGGAAACGAAGCGAGCTATGGCAAAATGTTAAGAGACCTTTTTTGTAGAGAATTAAGTTTCCTACTTTTTATGTTCTATGATATTTTTCGATTAGAGGCGTAGTTCTCGAGATATATCAAGATATTTAAAAGTTCCGAAGCCGCACTAACATAATAGAGATACAGAAACACCGTGGCCCCTTTCTTTGAGATAACTCTGCACTATTGCGCGCTGCAAATGCCACTTCCAGCTTAGCTGTGCAGAAGAAGAACAACAAGAAGAAGAAATATCTCGAAATATGTCCGTCAGGCCCCTTCCCTTGAGATAAATCTGCAAATATCTCGGAAACGAAGCGAGCTATGGAAAAATGTTAAGAGACCTTTTTTGTAGAGAATTAAGTTTCCTACTTTTTATGTTCTATGATATTTTTTGATCAGATGCGTAGTTCTCGAGATATATCAAGATATTTAAAAGTTCCGAAGCCGCACCAACATAATAGAGATACAGAAACACCGTGGCCCCTTTCTTTGAGATAACTCTGCACTACTGCGAGCTGCAAATGCCACTTCCAGCTTAGCTGTGCAGAAGAAGAACAACAAGAAGAAGAAATATCTGGAAATATGTCCGTCAGGCCCCTTCCCTTGAGATAAATCTGCAAATATCTCGGAAACCAAGCGAGCTATGGCAAAATGTTAAGAGACCTTATTTGTAGAGAATTAAGTTTCCTACTTTTTATGTTCTACGATATTTTTTGATCAGATGCGTAGTTCTCGAGATATATCAAGATATTTAAAAGTTCCGAAGCCGCACCAACATAATAGAGATACAGAAACACCGTGGCCCCTTTCTTTGAGATAACTCTGCACTACTGCGAGCTGCAAATGCCACTTCCAGCTTAGCTGTGCAGATGAAGAACAACAAGAAGAAGAAATATCTCGAAATATGTCCGTCAGGCCCCTTCCCTTGAGATAAATCTGCAAATATCTCGGAAACGAAGCGAGCTATGGCAAAATGTTAAGAGACCTTTTTTGTAGAGAATTAAGTTTCCTACTTTTTATGTTCTATGATATTTTTTGATCAGATGCGTAGTTCTCGAGATATATCCAGATATTTAAAAGTTCCGAAGCGGCACCAACATAATAGAGATACAGGAACACCGTGGCCCCTTTCTTTGAGATAACTCTGCACTATTGCGCGCTGCAAATGCCACTTCCAGCTTAGCTGTGCAGAAGAAGAACAACAAGAAGAAGAAATATCTCGAAATATGTCCGTCAGGCCCCTTCCCTTGAGATAAATCTGCAAATATCTCGGAAACGAAGCGAGCTATGGCAAAATGTTAAGAGACCTTTTTTGTAGAGAATTAAGTTTCCTACTTTTTATGTTCTATGATATTTTTCGATTAGAGGCGTAGTTCTCGAGATATATCAAGATATTTAAAAGTTCCGAAGCCGCACTAACATAATAGAGATACAGAAACACCGTGGCCCCTTTCTTTGAGATAACTCTGCACTATTGCGCGCTGCAAATGCCACTTCCAGCTTAGCTGTGCAGAAGAAGAACAACAAGAAGAAGAAATATCTCGAAATATGTCCGTCAGGCCCCTTCCCTTGAGATAAATCTGCAAATATCTCGGAAACGAAGCGAGCTATGGAAAAATGTTAAGAGACCTTTTTTGTAGAGAATTAAGTTTCCTACTTTTTATGTTCTATGATATTTTTTGATCAGATGCGTAGTTCTCGAGATATATCAAGATATTTAAACGTTCCGAAGCCGCACCAACATAATAGAGATACAGAAACACCGTGGCCCCTTTCTTTGAGATAACTCTGCACTACTGCGAGCTGCAAATGCCACTTCCAGCTTAGCTGTGCAGAAGAAGAACAACAAGAAGAAGAAATATCTCGAAATATGTCCGTCAGGCCCCTTCCCTTGAGATAAATCTGCAAATATCTCGGAAACGAAGCGAGCTATGGCAAAATGTTAAGAGACCATTTTTGTAGAGACTTAAGTTTCCTACTTTTTATGTTCTATGATATTTTTCGATCAGAGGCGTAGTTCTCGAGATATATCAAGATATTTAAAAGTTCCGAAGCCGCACCAACATAATAGAGATACAGAAACACCGTGGCCCCTTTCTTTGAGATAACTCTGCACGATTGCGAGCTGGAAATGCCACTTCCAGTTTAGATATTTGCAGATTTATCTCAAGGGAAGGGGCCTGACGGACATATTTCGAGATATTTCTTCTTCTTGTTGTTCTTCTTCTGCACAGCTAAGCTGGAAGTGGCATTTGCGGCTCGCACTGGTGCACAGTTATCTCAAAGAAAGGGGCCACGGTGTTTCTGTATCTCTATTATGTTGGTGCGTCTTCGGGACTTTTAAATATCTCGATATATCTCGAAAACTACGCTTCTGATCAAAAAATATCATAGAACATAAATTGTAGGAAACATAATTCTCTACAAAAAACGTCTCTTAACATTTTGCCATAGCTCGCTTGGTTTCCGAGATATTTGCAGATTCAGCTCAAAGGAACTGGCCTGACGGACATATTTCGAGATATTTCTTCTTCTTGTTGTTCTTCCTCTGCACAGCTAAGCTGGAAGTGGCATTTGCAGCTCGCAATAGTGCAGAGTTATCTCAAAGAAAGGGGCCACGGTGTTTCTGTATCTCTATTATGTTGGTGCGGCTTCGGAACTTTTAAATATCTTGATATATCTCGAGAACTACGCATCTGATCAAAAAATATCATAGAACATAAAATATAGGAAACTTAATTCTCTACAAAAAAGGTCTCTTAACATTTTGCCATAGCTCGCTTCGTTTCCGAGATATTTGCATATTTATCTCAAGGGAAGGGGCCTGACGGACATATTTCGAGATATTTCTTCTTCTTGTTGTTCTTCTTCTGCACAGCTAAGCTGGAAGTGGCATTTGCGGCTCGCACTAGTGCAGCGTTATCTCAAAGAAAGGGGCCACGGTGTTTCTGTATCTCTATTATGTTGGTGCGGCTTCGGAACTTTTAAATATCTTGATATATCTCGAGAACTACGCATCTGATCAAAAAATATCATAGAACATAAAAAGTAGGAAACCTAATTCTCTACAAAAAAGGTCTCTAAACATTTTGCCATAGCTCGCTTCGTTTCCGAGATATTTGCAGATTTATCTCAAGGGAAGGGGCCTGACGGACATATTTCGAGATATTTCTTCTTCTTGTTGTTCTTCTTCTGCACAGCTAAGCTGGAAGTGGCATTTGCGGCTCGCACTAGTGCAGAGTTATCTCAAAGAAAGGGGCCACGGTGTTTCTGTATCCCTATTATGTTGGTGCGGCTTCGGAACTTTTAAATATCTCGATATATCTCGAAAACTACGCTTCTGATCAAAAAATATCATAGAACATAAATTGTAGGAAACATAATTCTCTACAAAAAACGTCTCTTAACATTTTGCCATAGCTCGCTTCGTTTCCGAGATATTTGCAGATTCAGCTCAAAGGAACTGGCCTGACGGACATATTTCGAGATATTTCTTCTTCTTGTTGTTCTTCCTCTGCACAGCTAAGCTGGAAGTGGCATTTGCAGCTCGCAATAGTGCAGAGTTATCTCAAAGAAAGGGGCCACGGTGTTTCTGTATCTCTATTATGTTGGTGCGGCTTCGGAACTTTTAAATATCTTGATATATCTCGAGAACTACGCATCTGATCAAAAAATATCATAGAACATAAAAAGTAGGAAACTTAATTCTCTACAAAAAAGGTCTCTCAACATTTTGCCATAGCTCGCTTCGTTCCCGAGATATTTGCAGATTTATCTCAAGGGAAGGGGCCTGACGGACATATTTCGAGATATTTCTTCTTCTTGTTGTTCTTCTTCTGCACAGCTAAGCTGGAAGTGGCATTTACAGCTCGCAATAGTGCAGAGTTATCTCAAAGAAAGGGGCCACGGTGTTTCTGTATCTCTATTATGTTGGTGCGGCTTCGGAACTTTTAAATATCTTGATATATCTCGAGAACTACGCCTCTGATCGAAAAATATCATAGAACATAAAAAGTAGGAAACTTAATTCTCTACAAAAAAGGTCTCTTAACATTTTGCCATAGCTCGCTTCGTTTCCGAGATATTTGCAGATTTATCTCAAGGGAAGGGGCCTGACGGACATATTTCGAGATATTTCTTCTTCTTGTTGTTCTTCCTCTGCACAGCTAAGCTGGAAGTGGCATTTGCAGCTCGCAATAGTGCAGAGTTATCTCAAAGAAAGGGGCCACGGTGTTTCTGTATCTCTATTATGTTGGTGCGGCTTCGGAACTTTTAAATATCTTGATATATCTCGAGAACTACGCATCTGATCAAAAAATATCATAGAACATCAAAAGTAGGAAACTTAATTCTCTACAAAAAAGGTCTCTTAACATTTTGCCATAGCTCGCTTCGTTTCCGAGATATTTGCAGATTTATCTCAAGGGAAGGGGCCTGACGGACATATTTCGAGATATTTCTTCTTCTTGTTGTTCTTCTTCTGCACAGCTAAGCTGGAAGTGGCATTTGCGGCTCGCACTAGTGCAGAGATATCTCAACGAAAGGGGCCACAGTGTTTCTGTATCTCTATTATGTTGGTGCGGCCTCGGAACTTTTAAATATCTTGATATATCTCGAAAACTACGCTTCTGATCAAAAAGTATCATAGAACATAAATTGTAGGAAACATAATTCTCTACAAAAAAGGTCTCTTAACATTTTGCCATAGCTCGCTTCGTTTCCGAGATATTTGCAGATATATCTCAAGGGAAGGGGCCTGACGGACATATTTCGAGATATTTCTTCTTCTTGTTGTTCCTCTTCTGCACAGCTAAGCTGGAAGTGGCATTTACAGCTCGCAATAGTGCAGAGTTATCTCAAAGAAAGGGGCCACGGTGTTTCTGTATCTCTATTATGTTGGTGCGTCTTCGGAACTTTTAAATATCTTGATATATCTCGAGAACTACGCATCTGATCAAAAAATATCATAGAACATAAAAAGTAGGAAACCTAATTCTCTACAAAAAAGGTCTCTTAACATTTTGCCATAGCTCGCTTCGTTTCCGAGATATTTGCAGATTTATCTCAAGGTAAGGGGCCTGACGGACATATTTCGAGATATTTCTTCTTCTTGTTGTTCTTCTTCTGCACAGCTAAGCTGGAAGTGGCATTTGCAGCTCGCAATAGTGCATAGTTATCTGAAAGAAAGGGGCCACGGTGTTTCTGTATCTCTATTATGTTGGTGCGGCTTCGGAACTTTTAAATATCTTGATATATCTCGAGAACTACGCATCTGATCAAAAAATATCATAGAACATAAAAAGTAGGAAACTCAATTCTCTACAAAAAAGGTCTCTTAACATTTTGCAATAGCTCGCTTCGTTTCCGAGATATTTGCAGATTTATCTCAAGGGAAGGTGCCTGACGGACATATTTCGAGATATTTCTTCTTCTTGTTGTTCCTCTTCTGCACAGCTAAGCTGGAAGTGGCATTTACAGCTCGCAATAGTGCAGAGTTATCTCAAAGAAAGGGGCCACGGTGTTTCTGTATCTCTATTATGTTGGTGCGTCTTCGGAACTTTTAAATATCTTGATATATCTCGAGAACTACGCATCTGATCAAAAAATATCATAGAACATAAAAAGTAGGAAACCTAATTCTCTACAAAAAAGGTCTCTTAACATTTTGCCATAGCTCGCTTCGTTTCCGAGATATTTGCAGATTTATCTCAAGGTAAGGGGCCTGACGGACATATTTCGAGATATTTCTTCTTCTTGTTGTTCTTCTTCTGCACAGCTAAGCTGGAAGTGGCATTTGCAGCTCGCAATAGTGCATAGTTATCTGAAAGAAAGGGGCCACGGTGTTTCTGTATCTCTATTATGTTGGTGCGGCTTCGGAACTTTTAAATATCTTGATATATCTCGAGAACTACGCATCTGATCAAAAAATATCATAGAACATAAAAAGTAGGAAACTCAATTCTCTACAAAAAAGGTCTCTTAACATTTTGCAATAGCTCGCTTCGTTTCCGAGATATTTGCAGATTTATCTCAAGGGAAGGTGCCTGACGGACATATTTCGAGATATTTCTTCTTCTTGTTGTTCTTGTTCTGCACAGCTAAGCTGGAAGTGGCATTTGCGGCTCGCACTAGTGCAGAGTTATCTCAAAGAAAGGGGCCACGGTGTTTCTGTATCTCTATTATGTTGGTGCGGCTTCGGAACTTTTAAATATCTCGATATATCTCGAAAACTACGCTTCTGATCAAAAAATATCATTGAACATAAATTGTAGGAAACATAATTCTCTACAAAAAACGTCTCTTAACATTTTGCCATAGCTCGCTTCGTTTCCGAGATATTTGCAGATTCAGCTCAAAGGAACTGGCCTGACGGACATATTTCGAGATATTCCTTCTTCTTGTTGTTCTTCCTCTGCACAGCTAAGCTGGAAGTGGCATTTGCAGCTCGCAGTAGTGCAGAGTTATCTCAAAGAAAGGGGCCACGGTGTTTCTGTATCTCTATTATGTTGGTGCGGCTTCGGAACTTTTGAATATCTTGATATATCTCGAGAACTACGCATCTGATCAAAAAATATCATAGAACATAAAAAGTAGGAAACTTAATTCTCTACAAAAAAGGTCTCTTAACATTTTGCCATAGCTCGCTTCGTTTCCGAGATATTTGCAGATTTATCTCAAGGGAAGGGGCCTGACGGACATATTTCGAGATATTTCTTCTTCTTGTTGTTCTTCTTCTGCACAGCTAAGCTGGAAGTGGCATTTGCGGCTCGCACTAGTGCAGAGTTATCTCAACGAAAGGGGCCACGGTGTTTCTGTATCTCTATTATGTTGGTGCGGCTTCGGAACTTTTAAATATCTCGATATATCTCGAAAACTACGCTTCTGATCAAAAAATATCATAGAACATAAATTGTAGGAAACATAATTCTCTACAAAAAAGGTCTCTTAACATTTTGCCATAGCTCGCTTCGTTTCCGAGATATTTGCAGATTTATCTCAAGGGAAGGGGCCTGACGGACATATTTCGAGATATTTCTTCTTCTTGTTGTTCTTCTTCTGCACAGCTAAGCTGAAAGTGGCATTTGCAGCTCGCAATAGTGCAGAGTTATCTCAAAGAAAGGGGCCACGGTGTTTCTGTATCTCTATTATGTTGGTGCGACTTCGGAACTTTTAAATATCTTGATGTATCTCGAGAACTACGCATCTGATCAGAAAATATCATAGAAGATAAAAAGTAGGAAACTTAATTCTCTACAAAAAAGGTCTCTTAACATTTTGCCATAGCTCGCTTCGTTTCCGAGATATTTGCAGATTTATCTCAAGGTAAGGGGCCTGACGGACATATTTCGAGATATTTCTTCTTCTTGTTGTTCTTCTTCTGCACAGCTAAGCTGGAAGTGGCATTTGCAGCTCGCAATAGTGCATAGTTATCTGAAAGAAAGGGGCCACGGTGTTTCTGTATCTCTATTATGTTGGTGCGGCTTCGGAACTTTTAAATATCTTGATGTATCTCGAAAACTACGCTTCTGATCAAAAAATATCATAGAACATAAATTGTAGGAAACATAATTCTCTATAAAAAAGGTCTCTTAACATTTTGCCATAGCTCGCTTCGTTTCCGAGATATTTGCAGATTTATCTCAAGGGAAGGGGCCTGACGGACATATTTCGAGATATTTCTTCTTCTTGTTGTTCTTCTTCTGCACAGCTAAGCTGAAAGTGGCATTTGCAGCTCGCAATAGTGCAGAGTTATCTCAAAGAAAGGGGCCACGGTGTTTCTGTATCTCTATTATGTTGGTGCGGCTTCGGAACTTTTAAATATCTTGATATATCTCGAGAACTACGCATCTGATCAGAAAATATCATAGAAGATAAAAAGTAGGAAACTTAATTCTCTACAAAAAAGGTCTCTTAACATTTTGCCATAGCTCGCTTCGTTTCCGAGATATTTGCAGATTTATCTCAAGGGAAGGGGCCTGACGGACATATTTCGAGATATTTCTTCTTCTTGTTGTTCTTCTTCTGCACAGCTAAGCTGGAAGTGGCATTTGCAGCTCGCAATAGTGCAGAGTTATCTCAAAGAAAGGGGCCACGGTGTTTCTGTATCTCTATTATGTTGGTGCGGCTTCGGAACTTTTAAATATCTTGATATATCTCGAGAACTACGCGTCTGATCAAAAAATATCATAGAACATAAAAAGTAGGAAACATAATTCTCTACAAAAAAGGTCTCTTAACATTTTGCCATAGCTCGCTTCGTTTCCGAGATATTTGCAGATTTATCTCAAGGGAAGGGGCCTGACGGACATATTTCGAGATATTTCTTCTTCTTGTTGTTCTTCTTCTGCGCAGCTAAGCTGGAAGTGGCATTTGCAGCTCGCAATAGTGCAGAGATATCTCAAAGAAAGGGGCCACGGTGTTTCTGTATCTCTATTATGTTGGTGCGGCTTCGGAACTTTTAAATATCTTGATATATCTCGAGAACTACGCATCTGATCAAAAAATATCATAGAACATAAAAAGTAGGAAACTTAATTCGCTACAAAAAAGGTCTCTTAACATTTTGCCATAGCTCGCTTCGTTTCCGAGATATTTGCAGATTTATCTCAAGGGAAGGGGCCTGACGGACATATTTCGAGATATTTCTTCTTCTTGTTGTTCTTCTTCTGCACAGCTAAGCTGGAAGTGGCATTTGCGGCTCGCACTAGTGCAGAGTTATCTCAAAGAAAGGGGCCACGGTGTTTCTGTATCTCTATTATGTTGGTGCGGCTTCGGAACTTTTAAATATCTTGATATATCTCGAGAACTACGCGACCGATCAAAAAATATCATAGAACATAAAAAGTAGGAAACTTAATTCTCTACAAAAAAGTCTGTTAACATTTTGCCATAGCTCGCTTCGTTTCCGAGATATTTGCAGATTTATCTCAAGGGAAGGGGCCTGACGGACATATTTCGAGATATTTCTTCTTCTTGTTGTTCTTCTTCTGCGCAGCTAAGCTGGAAGTGGCATTTGCAGCTCGCAATAGTGCAGAGATATCTCAAAGAAAGGGGCCACGGTGTTTCTGTATCTCTATTATGTTGGTGCGGCTTCGGAACTTTTAAATATCTTGATATATCTCGAGAACTACGCATCTGATCCAAAAATATCATAGAACATAAATAGTAGGAAACTTAATTCTCTACAAAAAAGGTCTCTCAACATTTTGCCATAGCTCGCTTCGTTTCAGAGATATTTGCAGATTTATCTCAAGGGAAGGGGCCTAACGGACATATTTCCAGATATTTCTTCTTCTTGTTGTTCTTCTTCTGCACAGCTAAGCTGGAAGTGGCATTTGCGGCTCGCACTAGTGCAGAGTTATCTCAAAGAAAGGGGCCACGGTGTTTCTGTATCTCTATTATGTTGGTGCAGCTTCAGAACTTTTAAATATCTTGATGTATCTCGAGAACTACGCATCTGATCAAAAAATATCATGGAACATAAAAAGTAGAAAACTTAATTCTCTACAGAAAAGGTCTCTTCACATTTTGCCATAGCTCGCTTCGTTTCCGAGATATTTGCAGATATATCTCAAGGGAAGGGGCCTGACGGACATATTTCGAGATATTTCTTCTTCTTGTTGTTCTTCTTCTGCACAGCTAAGCTGGAAGTGGCATTTACAGCTCGCAATAGGGCAGAGTTATCTCAAAGAAAGGGGCCACGGTGTTTCTGTATCTCTATTATGTTGGTGCGGCTTCGGAACTTTTAAATATCTTGATATATCTCGAGAACTACGCGTCTGATCAAAAAATATCATAGAACATAAAAAGTAGGAAACATAATTCTCTACAAAAAAGGTCTCTTAACATTTTGCCATAGCTCGCTTCGTTTCCGAGATATTTGCAGATTTATCTCATGGTAAGGGGCCTGACGGACATATTTCGAGATATTTCTTCTTCTTGTTGTTCTTCTTCTGCACAGCTAAGCTGGAAGTGGCATTTGCAGCTCGCAATAGTGCATAGTTATCTGAAAGAAAGGGGCCACGGTGTTTCTGTATCTCTATTATGTTGGTGCGGCTTCGGAACTTTTAAATATCTCGATATATCTCGAAAACTACGCTTCTGATCAAAAAATATCATAGAACATAAATTGTAGGAAACATAATTCTCTACAAAAAAGGTGTCTTCACATTTTGCCATAGCTCGCTTCGTTTCCGAGATATTTGCAGATATATCTCAAGGGAAGGGGCCTGACGGACATATTTCGAGATATTTCTTCTTCTTGTTGTTCTTCTTCTGCACAGCTAAGCTGGAAGTGGCATTTACAGCTCGCAATAGGGCAGAGTTATCTCAAAGAAAGGGGCCACGGTGTTTCTGTATCTCTATTATGTTGGTGCGGCTTCGGAACTTTTAAATATCTTGATATATCTCGAGAACTACGCATCTGATCAGAAAATATCATAGAAGATAAAAAGTAGGAAACTTAATTCTCTACAAAAAAGGTCTCTTAACATTTTGCCATAGCTCGCTTCGTTTCCGAGATATTTGCAGATTTATCTCAAGGGAAGGGGCCTGACGGACATATTTCGAGATATTTCTTCTTCTTGTTGTTCTTCTTCTGCACAGCTAAGCTGGAAGTGGCATTTGCAGCTCGCAATAGTGCAGAGTTATCTCAAAGAAAGGGGCCACGGTGTTTCTGTATCTCTATTATGTTGGTGCGGCTTCGGAACTTTTAAATATCTTGATATATCTCGAGAACTACGCGTCTGATCAAAAAATATCATAGAACATAAAAAGTAGGAAACATAATTCTCTACAAAAAAGGTCTCTTAACATTTTGCCATAGCTCGCTTCGTTTCCGAGATATTTGCAGATTTATCTCAAGGGAAGGGGCCTGACGGACATATTTCGAGATATTTCTTCTTCTTGTTGTTCTTCTTCTGCACAGCTAAGCTGGAAGTGGCATTTGCGGCTCGCACTAGTGCAGAGTTATCTCAAAGAAAGGGGCCACGGTGTTTCTGTATCTCTATTATGTTGGTGCGGCTTCGGAACTTTTAAATTTCTTGATATATCTCGAGAACTACGCTTCTGATCAAAAAATATCATAGAACATAGATTGTAGGAAACATAATTCTCTACAAAAAACGTCTCTTAACATTTTGCCATAGCTCGCTTCGTTTCCGAGATATTTGCAGATTCAGCTCAAAGGAACTGGCCTGACGGACATATTTCGAGATATTTCTTCTTCTTGTTGTTCTTCTTCTGCACAGCTAAGCTGGAAGTGGCATTTGCGGCTCGCACTAGTGCAGAGTTATCTCAAAGAAAGGGGCCACGGTGTTTCTGTATCTCTATTATGTTGGTGCGGCTTCGGAACTTTTAAATATCTCGATATATCTCGAAAACTACGCTTCTGATCAAAAAATATCATAGAACATAAATTGTAGGAAACATAATTCTCTACAAAAAAGGTCTCTTAACATTTTGCCATAGCTCGCTGCGTTTCCGAGATACTTGCCGATTTATCTCAAGGGAAGGGGCCTGACGGACATATTTCGAGATATTTCTTCTTCTTGTTGTTCTTCTTCTGCACAGCTAAGCTGGAAGTGGCATTTGCAGCTCGCAATTGTGCAGAGTTATCTCAAAGAGAGGGGCCACGGTGTTTCTGTATCTCTATTATGTTGGTGCGGCTTCGGAACTTTTAAATATCTTGATATATCTCGAGAACTACGCGTCTGATCAAAAAATATCATAGAACATAAAAAGTAGGAAACTTAATTCGCTACAAAAAAGGTCTCTTAACATTTTGCCATAGCTCGCTTCGTTTCCGAGATATTTGCAGATTTATCTCAAGGGAAGGGGCCTGACGGACATATTTCGAGATATTTCTTCTTCTTGTTGTTCTTCTTCTGCGCAGCTAAGCTGGAAGTGGCATTTGCAGCTCGCAATAGTGCAGAGATATCTCAAAGAAAGGGGCCACGGTGTTTCTGTATCTCTATTATGTTGGTGCGGCTTCGGAACTTTTAAATATCTTGATATATCTCGAGAACTACGCATCTGATCAAAAAATATCATAGAACATAAAAAGTAGGAAACTTAATTCGCTACAAAAAAGGTCTCTTAACATTTTGCCATAGCTCGCTTCGTTTCCGAGATATTTGCAGATTTATCTCAAGGGAAGGGGCCTGACGGACATGTTTCGAGATATTTCTTCTTCTTGTTGTTCTTCTTCTGCGCAGCTAAGCTGGAAGTGGCATTTGCAGCTCGCAATAGTGCAGAGATATCTCAAAGAAAGGGGCCACGGTGTTTCTGTATCTCTATTATGTTGGTGCGGCTTCGGAACTTTTAAATATCTTGATATATCTCGAGAACTACGCATCTGATCCAAAAATATCATAGAACATAAATAGTAGGAAACTTAATTCTCTACAAAAAAGGTCTCTCAACATATTGCCATAGCTCGCTTCGTTTCCGAGATATTTGCAGATTTATCTCAAGGGAAGGGGCCTAACGGACATATTTCCAGATATTTCTTCTTCTTGTTGTTCTTCTTCTGCACAGCTAAGCTGGAAGTGGCATTTGCGGCTCGCACTAGTGCAGAGTTATCTCAAAGAAAGGGGCCACGGTGTTTCTGTATCTCTATTATGTTGGTGCGGCTTCGGAACTTTTAAATATCTTGATATATCTCGAGAACTACGAATCTGATCAGAAAATATCATAGAAGATAAAAAGTAGGAAACTTAATTCTCTACAAAAAAGGTCTCTTAACATTTTGCCATAGCTCGCTTCGTTTCCGAGATACTTGCAGATTTATCTCATGGTAAGGGGCCTGACGGACATATTTCGAGATATTTCTTCTTCTTGTTGTTCTTCTTCTGCACAGCTAAGCTGGAAGTGGCATTTGCAGCTCGCAATAGTGCATAGTTATCTCAAAGAAAGGGGCCACGGTGTTTCTGTATCTCTATTATGTTGGTGCGGCTTCGGAACTTTTAAATATCTTGATATATCTCGAGAACTACGCATCTGATCAAAAAATATCATAGAAGATAAAAAGTAGGGAACTTAATTCTCTACAAAAAAGGTCTCTTAACATTTTCCCATACCTGGCATCGTTTCCGAGATATTTGCAGATTTATCTCAAGGGAAGGGGCCTGACGGACATATTTCGAGATATTTCTTCCTCTTGTTGTTCTTCTTCTGCACAGCTAAGCTGGAAGTGGCATTTGCGGCTCGCACTAGTGCAGAGTTATCTCAAAGAAAGGGGCCACGGTGTTTCTGTATCTCTATTATGTTGGTGCGGCTTCGAAACTTTTAAATATCTTGATATATCTCGAGAACTACGCATCTGATCAAAAAATATCATAGGACATAAAAAGTAGGAAACTTAATTCTCTACAAAAAAGGTCTCTTATCATTTTGCCATAGCTCTCTTCGTTTCCGAGATATTTGCAGATTTATCTCAAGGGAAGGGGCCTGACGGACATATTTCGAGATATTTCTTCTTCTTGTTGTTCTTCTTCTGCACAGCTAAGCTGGAAGTGGCATTTGCAGCTCGCAATAGTGCAGAGTTATCTCAAAGAAAGGGGCCACGGTGTTTCTGTATCTCTATTATGTTGGTGCGGCTTCGGAACTTTTAAATATCTTGATATATCTCGAGAACTACGCATCTGATCAAAAAATATCATAGAACATAAAACGTAGGAAAGTTAATTCTCTACAAAAAAGGTCTCTTAACATTTTGCCATAGCTCGCTTCGTTTCCGAGATATTTGCAGATTTATCTCAAGGGAAGGGGCCTAACGGACATATTTCGAGATATTTCTTCTTCTTGTTGTTCTTCTTCTGCACAGCTAAACTGGAAGTGGCATTTGCAGCTCGCAATAGTGCAGAGTTATCTCAAAGAAAGGGGCCACGGTGTTTCTGTATCTCTATTATGTTGGTGCGGCTTCGGAACTTTTAAATATCTTGATATATCTCGAGAACTACGCATCTGATCAAAAAATATCATAGAACATAAAAAGTAGGCAACTTAATTCTCTACAAAAAAGGTCTCTTATCATTTTGCCATAGCTCTCTTCGTTTCCTAGATATTTGCAGATTTATCTCAAGGGAAGGGGCCTGACGGACATATTTCGAGATATTTCTTCTTCTTGTTGTTCTTCTTCTGCACAGCTAAGCTGGAAGTGGCATTTGCAGCTCGCAATAGTGCAGAGTTATCTCAAAGAAAGGGGCCACGGTGTTTCTGTATCTCTATTATGTTGGTGCGGCTTCGGAACTTTTAAATATCTTGATATATCTCGAGAACTACGCGTCTGATCAAAAAATATCATAGAACATAAAAAGTAGGAAACATAATTCTCTACAAAAAAGATATCTTAACATTTTGCCATAGCTCGCTTCGTTTCCGAGATATTTGCAGATTTATCTCAAGGGAAGGGGCCTGACGGACATATTTCGAGATATTTCTTCTTCTTGTTGTTCTTCTTCTGCACAGCTAAACTGGACGTGGCATTTCCAGCTCGCAATAGTGCAGAGTTATCTCAAAGAGAGGGGCCACGGTGTTTCTGTATCTCTATTATGTTGGTGCGGCTTCGGAACTTTTAAATATCTTGATATATCTCGAGAACTACGCATCTGATCAAAAAATATCATAGAACATAAATTGTAGGAAACATAATTGTCTACAAAAAACGTCTCTTAACATTTTGCCATAGCTCGCTTCGTTTCCGAGATATTTGCAGATTTATCTCATGGTAAGGGGCCTGACGGACATATTTCGAGATATTTCTTCTTCTTGTTGTTCTTCTTCTGCACAGCTAAGCTGGAAGTGGCATTTGCAGCTCGCAATAGTGCAGAGTTATCTCAAAGAAAGAGGCCACGGTGTTTCTGCACCTCTATTATGTTGGTGCAGCTTCGGAACTTTTAAATATCTTGATATATCTCGAGAACTACGCATCTGATCAAAGAATATCATAGAACATAAAAAGTAGGAAACTTAATTCTCTACAAAAAAGGTCTCTTAACGTTTTGCAATAGCTCGCTTTGTTTCCGAGATATTTGCAGATTTATCTCAAGGGAAGGGTCCTGACGGACATATTTCGAGATATTTCTTCTTCTTGTTGTTCTTCTTCTGCACAGCTAAACTGGAAGTGGCATTTCCAGCTCGCAATAGTGCATGGTTATCTCAAAGAAAGGGGCCACGGTGTTTCTCCATCTCTATTATGTTGGTGCGGCTTCGGAACTTTTAAATATCTTGATATATCTCGAGAACTACGCATCTGATCAAAAAATATCATAGAAGATAAAAAGTAGGAAACTTAATTCTCTACAAAAAAGGTTTCTTAACATTTTCCCATAGCTGGCATCGTTTCCGAGATATTTGCAGATTTATCTCAAGGGAAGGGGCCTGACGGACATATTCCGAGATATTTCTTCTTCTTGTTGTTCCTCTTCTGCACAGCTAAGCTGGACGTGGCATTTCCAGCTCGCAATAGTGCAGAGTTATCTCAAAGAGAGGGGCCACGGTGTTTCTGTATCTCTATTATGTTGGTGCGGCTTCGGAACTTTTAAATATCTTGATATATCTCGAGAACTACGCATCTGATCAAAAAATATCATAGAACATAAATTGTAGGAAACATAATTGTCTACAAAAAACGTCTCTTAACATTTTGCCATAGCTCGCTTCGTTTCCGAGATATTTGCAGATTTATCTCATGGTAAGGGGCCTGACGGACATATTTCGAGATATTTCTTCTTCTTGTTGTTCTTCTTCTGCACAGCTAAGCTGGAAGTGGCATTTGCAGCTCGCAATAGTGCAGAGTTATCTCAAAGAAAGAGGCCACGGTGTTTCTGCACCTCTATTATGTTGGTGCAGCTTCGGAACTTTTAAATATCTTGATATATCTCGAGAACTACGCATCTGATCAAAGAATATCATAGAACATAAAAAGTAGGAAACTTAATTCTCTACAAAAAAGGTCTCTTAACGTTTTGCAATAGCTCGCTTTGTTTCCGAGATATTTGCAGATTTATCTCAAGGGAAGGGTCCTGACGGACATATTTCGAGATATTTCTTCTTCTTGTTGTTCTTCTTCTGCACAGCTAAACTGGAAGTGGCATTTCCAGCTCGCAATAGTGCAGAGTTATCCCAAAGAAAGGGGCTACGGTGTTTCTGTATCTCTATTATGTTGGTGCGGCTTCGGAACTTTTAAATATCTCGATATATTTCGAAAACTACGCTTCTGATCAAAAAATATCATAGAACATAAATTGTAGGAAACAAAATTCTCTACAAAAAAGGTCTCTTAACAGTTTGCCATAGCTCGCTTCGTTTCCGAGATATTTGCAGATATATCTCAAGGGAAGGGGCCTGACGGACATATTTCGAGATATTTCTTCTTCTTGTTGTTCTTCTTCTGCACAGCTAAGCTGGAAGTGGCATTTACAGCTCGCAATAGTGCATAGTTATCTGAAAGAAAGGGGCCACGGTGTTTCTGTATCTCTATTATGTTGGTGCGGCTTCGGAACTTTTAAATATCTCGATATATCTCGAAAACTACGCTTCTGATCAAAAAATATCATAGAACATAAATTGTAGGAAACATAATTCTCTACAAAAAAGGTCTCTTAACATTTTGCGATAGCTCGCTTCGTTTCCGAGATATTTGCAGATTTATCTCAAGGGAAGGGTCCTGATGGACATATTTCGAGATATTTCTTCTTCTTGTTGTTCTTCTTCTGCACAGCTAAGCTGGAAGTGGCATTTGCAGCTCGCAATTGTGCAGAGTTATCTCAAAGAGAGGGGCCACGGTGTTTCTGTATCTCTATTATGTTGGTGCGGCTTCGGAACTTTTAAATATCTTGATATATCTCGAGAACTACCAATCTGGTCAGAAAATATCATAGAAGATAAAAAGTAGGAAACTTAATTCTCTACAAAAAAGGTCTCTTAACATTTTGCCATAGCTCTCTTCGTTTCCGAGATATTTGCAGATTTATCTCAAGGTAAGGGGCCTGACGGACATATTTCGAGATATTTCTTCTTCTTGTTGTTCTTCTTCTGCACAGCTAAGCTGGAAGTGGCATTTGCAGCTCGCAATAGTGCATAGTTATCTCAAAGAAAGGGGCCACGGTGTTTCTGTATCTCTATTATGTTGGTGCGGCTTCGGAACTTTTAAATATCTTGATATATCTCGAGAACTACGCATCTGATCAAAAAATATCATAGAAGATAAAAAGTAGGAAACTTAATTCTCTACAAAAAAGGTTTCTTAACATTTTCCCATAGCTGGCATCGTTTCCGAGATATTTGCAGATTTATCTCAAGGGAAGGGGCCTGACGGACATATTCCGAGATATTTCTTCTTCTTGTTGTTCCTCTTCTGCACAGCTAAGCTGGAAGTGGCATTTGCAGCTCGCAATAGTGCAGAGTTATCTCAAAGAAAGAGGCCACGGTGTTTCTGCACCTCTATTATGTTGGTGCAGCTTCGGAACTTTTAAATATCTTGATATATCTCGAGAACTACGCTTCTGATCAAAAAATATCATAGAACATAAATTGTAGGAAACATAATTCTCTACAAAAAAGGTCTCTTAACATTTTGCCATAGCTCGCTTCGTTTCCGAGATATTTGCAGATTTATCTCAAGGGAAGGGTCCTGATGGACATATTTCGAGATATTTCTTCTTCTTGTTGTTCTTCTTCTGCACAGCTAAGCTGGAAGTGGCATTTGCAGCTCGCAATTGTGCAGAGTTATCTCAAAGAGAGGGGCCACGGTGTTTCTGTATCTCTATTATGTTGGTGCGGCTTCGGAACTTTTAAATATCTCGATATATCTCGAAAACTACGCTTCTGATCAAAAAATATCATAGAACATAAATTGTAGGAAACATAATTCTCTACAAAAAACGTCTCTTAACATTTTGCCATAGCTCGCTTCGTTTCCGAGATATTTGCAGATTCAGCTCAAAGGAACTGGCCTGACGGACATATTTCGAGATATTTCTTCTTCTTGTTGTTCTTCCTCTGCACAGCTAAGCTGGAAGTGGCATTTGCAGCTCGCAATAGTGCAGAGTTATCTCAAAGAAAGGGGCCACGGTGTTTCTGTATCTCTATTATGTTGGTGCGGCTTCGAAACTTTTAAATATCTTGATATATCTCGAGAACTACGCATCTGATCAAAAAATATCATAGGACATAAAAAGTAGGAAACTTAATTCTCTACAAAAAAGGTCTCTTATCATTTTGCCATAGCTCTCTTCGTTTCCGAGATATTTGCAGATTTATCTCAAGGGAAGGGGCCTGACGGACATATTTCGAGATATTTCTTCTTCTTGTTGTTCTTCTTCTGCACAGCTAAGCTGGAAGTGGCATTTGCAGCTCGCAATAGTGCAGAGTTATCTCAAAGAAAGGGGCCACGGTGTTTCTGTATCTCTATTATGTTGGTGCGGCTTCGGAACTTTTAAATATCTTGATATATCTCGAGAACTACGCATCTGATCAAAAAATATCATAGAACATAAAACGTAGGAAAGTTAATTCTCTACAAAAAAGGTCTCTTAACATTTTGCCATAGCTCGCTTCGTTTCCGAGATATTTGCAGATTTATCTCAAGGGAAGGGGCCTGACGGACATATTTCGAGATATTTCTTCTTCTTGTTGTTCTTCTTCTGCACAGCTAAGCTGGAAGTGGCATTTGCAGCTCGCAATAGTGCAGAGTTATCTCAAAGAAAGGGGCCACGGTGTTTCTGTATCTCTATTATGTTGGTGCGGCTTCGGAACTTTTAAATATCTTGATATATCTCGAGAACTACGCATCTGATCAAAAAATATCATAGAACATAAAAAGTAGGCAACTTAATTCTCTACAAAAAAGGTCTCTTATCATTTTGCCATAGCTCTCTTCGTTTCCTAGATATTTGCAGATTTATCTCAAGGGAAGGGGCCTGACGGACATATTTCGAGATATTTCTTCTTCTTGTTGTTCTTCTTCTGCACAGCTAAGCTGGAAGTGGCATTTGCAGCTCGCAATAGTGCAGAGTTATCTCAAAGAAAGGGGCCACGGTGTTTCTGTATCTCTATTATGTTGGTGCGGCTTCGGAACTTTTAAATATCTTGATATATCTCGAGAACTACGCGTCTGATCAAAAAATATCATAGAACATAAAAAGTAGGAAACATAATTCTCTACAAAAAAGATATCTTAACATTTTGCCATAGCTCGCTTCGTTTCCGAGATATTTGCAGATTTATCTCAAGGGAAGGGGCCTGACGGACATATTTCGAGATATTTCTTCTTCTTGTTGTTCTTCTTCTGCACAGCTAAACTGGACGTGGCATTTCCAGCTCGCAATAGTGCAGAGTTATCTCAAAGAGAGGGGCCACGGTGTTTCTGTATCTCTATTATGTTGGTGCGGCTTCGGAACTTTTAAATATCTTGATATATCTCGAGAACTACGCATCTGATCAAAAAATATCATAGAACATAAATTGTAGGAAACATAATTGTCTACAAAAAACGTCTCTTAACATTTTGCCATAGCTCGCTTCGTTTCCGAGATATTTGCAGATTTATCTCATGGTAAGGGGCCTGACGGACATATTTCGAGATATTTCTTCTTCTTGTTGTTCTTCTTCTGCACAGCTAAGCTGGAAGTGGTATTTGCAGCTCGCAATAGTGCAGAGTTATCTCAAAGAAAGAGGCCACGGTGTTTCTGCACCTCTATTATGTTGGTGCAGCTTCGGAACTTTTAAATATCTTGATATATCTCGAGAACTACGCATCTGATCAAAGAATATCATAGAACATAAAAAGTAGGAAACTTAATTCTCTACAAAAAAGGTCTCTTAACGTTTTGCAATAGCTCGCTTTGTTTCCGAGATATTTGCAGATTTATCTCAAGGGAAGGGTCCTGACGGACATATTTCGAGATATTTCTTCTTCTTGTTGTTCTTCTTCTGCACAGCTAAACTGGAAGTGGCATTTCCAGCTCGCAATAGTGCAGAGTTATCCCAAAGAAAGGGGCTACGGTGTTTCTGTATCTCTATTATGTTGGTGCGGCTTCGGAACTTTTAAATATCTCGATATATTTCGAAAACTACGCTTCTGATCAAAAAATATCATAGAACATAAATTGTAGGAAACAAAATTCTCTACAAAAAAGGTCTCTTAACAGTTTGCCATAGCTCGCTTCGTTTCCGAGATATTTGCAGATATATCTCAAGGGAAGGGGCCTGACGGACATATTTCGAGATATTTCTTCTTCTTGTTGTTCTTCTTCTGCACAGCTAAGCTGGAAGTGGCATTTACAGCTCGCAATAGTGCATAGTTATCTGAAAGAAAGGGGCCACGGTGTTTCTGTATCTCTATTATGTTGGTGCGGCTTCGGAACTTTTAAATATCTCGATATATCTCGAAAACTACGCTTCTGATCAAAAAATATCATAGAACATAAATTGTAGGAAACATAATTCTCTACAAAAAAGGTCTCTTAACATTTTGCCATAGCTCGCTTCGTTTCCGAGATATTTGCAGATTTATCTCAAGGGAAGGGTCCTGATGGACATATTTCGAGATATTTCTTCTTCTTGTTGTTCTTCTTCTGCACAGCTAAGCTGGAAGTGGCATTTGCAGCTCGCAATTGTGCAGAGTTATCTCAAAGAGAGGGGCCACGGTGTTTCTGTATCTCTATTATGTTGGTGCGGCTTCGGAACTTTTAAATATCTTGATATATCTCGAGAACTACCAATCTGGTCAGAAAATATCATAGAAGATAAAAGGTAGGAAACTTAATTCTCTACAAAAAAGGTCTCTTAACATTTTGCCATAGCTCTCTTCGTTTCCGAGATATTTGCAGATTTATCTCAAGGTAAGGGGCCTGACGGACATATTTCGAGATATTTCTTCTTCTTGTTGTTCTTCTTCTGCACAGCTAAGCTGGAAGTGGCATTTGCAGCTCGCAATAGTGCATAGTTATCTCAAAGAAAGGGGCCACGGTGTTTCTGTATCTCTATTATGTTGGTGCGGCTTCGGAACTTTTAAATATCTTGATATATCTCGAGAACTACGCATCTGATCAAAAAATATCATAGAAGATAAAAAGTAGGAAACTTAATTCTCTACAAAAAAGGTTTCTTAACATTTTCCCATAGCTGGCATCGTTTCCGAGATATTTGCAGATTTATCTCAAGGGAAGGGGCCTGACGGACATATTCCGAGATATTTCTTCTTCTTGTTGTTCCTCTTCTGCACAGCTAAGCTGGAAGTGGCATTTGCAGCTCGCAATAGTGCAGAGTTATCTCAAAGAAAGAGGCCACGGTGTTTCTGCACCTCTATTATGTTGGTGCAGCTTCGGAACTTTTAAATATCTTGATATATCTCGAGAACTACGCATCTGATCAAAAAATATCATAGAACATAAAAAGTAGGAAACTTAATTGTCTACAAATAAGGTCTCTTAACATTTTGGCATAGCTCGCTTCGTTTCCGAGATATTTGCAGATTTATCTCAAGGGAAGGGGCCTGACGGACATATTTCGAGATATTTCTTCTTCTTGTTGTTCTTCTTCTGCACAGCTAAGCTGGAAGTGGCATTTGCAGCTCGCAATAGTGCATAGTTATCTCAAAGAAAGGGGCCACGGTGTTTCTGTATCTCTATTATGTTGGTGCGGCTTCGGAACATTTAAATATCTTGATATATCTCGAGAACTACGCATCTGATCAAAAAATATCATAGAAGATAAAAAGTAGGAAACTTAATTCTCTACAAAAAAGGTTTCTTAACATTTTCCCATAGCTGGCATCGTTTCCGAGATATTTGCAGATTTATCTCAAGGGAAGGGGCCTGACGGACATATTCCGAGATATTTCTTCTTCTTGTTGTTCCTCTTCTGCACAGCTAAGCTGGAAGTG
Organism: Osmia lignaria lignaria; assembly: GCF_051020975.1. Taxonomy (NCBI): domain Eukaryota; kingdom Metazoa; phylum Arthropoda; class Insecta; order Hymenoptera; family Megachilidae; genus Osmia; species Osmia lignaria. The sequence goes on along the minus strand of NW_027478159.1, from coordinate 10,155,821 downwards.
GCATTTGCAGCTCGCAATAGTGCAGAGTTATCTCAAAGAAAGAGGCCACGGTGTTTCTGCACCTCTATTATGTTGGTGCAGCTTCGGAACTTTTAAATATCTTGATATATCTCGAGAACTACGCTTCTGATCAAAAAATATCATAGAACATAAATTGTAGGAAACATAATTCTCTACAAAAAAGGTCTCTTAACATTTTGCCATAGCTCGCTTCGTTTCCGAGATATTTGCAGATTTATCTCAAGGGAAGGGTCCTGATGGACATATTTCGAGATATTTCTTCTTCTTGTTGTTCTTCTTCTGCACAGCTAAGCTGGAAGTGGCATTTGCAGCTCGCAATTGTGCAGAGTTATCTCAAAGAGAGGGGCCACGGTGTTTCTGTATCTCTATTATATTGGTGCGGCTTCGGAACTTTTAAATATCTTGATATATCTCGAGAACTACGAATCTGGTCAGAAAATATCATAGAAGATAAAAAGTAGGAAACTTAATTCTCTACAAAAAAGGTCTCTTAACATTTTGCCATAGCTCTCTTCGTTTCCGAGATATTTGCAGATTTATCTCAAGGTAAGGGGCCTGACGGACATATTTCGAGATATTTCTTCTTCTTGTTGTTCTTCTTCTGCACAGCTAAGCTGGAAGTGGCATTTGCAGCTCGCAATAGTGCATAGTTATCTCAAAGAAAGGGGCCACGGTGTTTCTGTATCTCTATTATGTTGGTGCGGCTTCGGAACTTTTAAATATCTTGATATATCTCGAGAACTACGCATCTGATCAAAAAATATCATAGAAGATAAAAAGTAGGAAACTTAATTCTCTACAAAAAAGGTTTCTTAACATTTTCCCATAGCTGGCATCGTTTCCGAGATATTTGCAGATTTATCTCAAGGGAAGGGGCCTGACGGACATATTCCGAGATATTTCTTCTTCTTGTTGTTCCTCTTCTGCACAGCTAAGCTGGAAGTGGCATTTGCAGCTCGCAATAGTGCAGAGTTATCTCAAAGAAAGAGGCCACGGTGTTTCTGCACCTCTATTATGTTGGTGCAGCTTCGGAACTTTTAAATATCTTGATATATCTCGAGAACTACGCATCTGATCAAAAAATATCATAGAACATAAAAAGTAGGAAACTTAATTGTCTACAAATAAGGTCTCTTAACATTTTGGCATAGCTCGCTTCGTTTCCGAGATATTTGCAGATTTATCTCAAGGGAAGGGGCCTGACGGACATATTTCGAGATATTTCTTCTTCTTGTTGTTCTTCTTCTGCACAGCTAAGCTGGAAGTGGCATTTGCAGCTCGCAATAGTGCATAGTTATCTCAAAGAAAGGGGCCACGGTGTTTCTGTATCTCTATTATGTTGGTGCGGCTTCGGAACTTTTAAATATCTTGATATATCTCGAGAACTACGCATCTGATCAAAAAATATCATAGAAGATAAAAAGTAGGAAACTTAATTCTCTACAAAAAAGGTTTCTTAACATTTTCCCATAGCTGGCATCGTTTCCGAGATATTTGCAGATTTATCTCAAGGGAAGGGGCCTGACGGACATATTCCGAGATATTTCTTCTTCTTGTTGTTCCTCTTCTGCACAGCTAAGCTGGAAGTGGCATTTGCAGCTCGCAATAGTGCAGAGTTATCTCAAAGAAAGAGGCCACGGTGTTTCTGCACCTCTATTATGTTGGTGCAGCTTCGGAACTTTTAAATATCTTGATATATCTCGAGAACTACGCTTCTGATCAAAAAATATCATAGAACATAAATTGTAGGAAACATAATTCTCTACAAAAAAGGTCTCTTAACATTTTGCCATAGCTCGCTTCGTTTCCGAGATATTTGCAGATTTATCTCAAGGGAAGGGTCCTGATGGACATATTTCGAGATATTTCTTCTTCTTGTTGTTCTTCTTCTGCACAGCTAAGCTGGAAGTGGCATTTGCAGCTCGCAATTGTGCAGAGTTATCTCAAAGAGAGGGGCCACGGTGTTTCTGTATCTCTATTATATTGGTGCGGCTTCGGAACTTTTAAATATCTTGATATATCTCGAGAACTACGAATCTGGTCAGAAAATATCATAGAAGATAAAAAGTAGGAAACTTAATTCTCTACAAAAAAGGTCTCTTAACATTTTGCCATAGCTCTCTTCGTTTCCGAGATATTTGCAGATTTATCTCAAGGTAAGGGGCCTGACGGACATATTTCGAGATATTTCTTCTTCTTGTTGTTCTTCTTCTGCACAGCTAAGCTGGAAGTGGCATTTGCAGCTCGCAATAGTGCATAGTTATCTCAAAGAAAGGGGCCACGGTGTTTCTGTATCTCTATTATGTTGGTGCGGCTTCGGAACTTTTAAATATCTTGATATATCTCGCGAACTACGCATCTGATCAAAAAATATCATAGAAGATAAAAAGTAGGAAACTTAATTCTCTACAAAAAAGGTTTCTTATCATTTTCCCATAGCTGGCATCGTTTCCGAGATATTTGCAGATTTATCTCAAGGGAAGGGGCCTGACGGACATATTCCGAGATATTTCTTCTTCTTGTTGTTCCTCTTCTGCACAGCTAAGCTGGAAGTGGCATTTGCAGCTCGCAATAGTGCAGAGTTATCTCAAAGAAAAGGGCCACGGTGTTTCTGTACCTCTATTATGTTGGTGCAGCTTCGGAGCTTTTAAATATCTTGATATATCTCGAAAACTACGCTTCTGATCAAAAAATATCATAGAACATAAATTGTAGGAAACATAATTCTCTACAGAAAAGGTCTCTTAACATTTTGCCATAGCTCGCTTCGTTTCCGAGATATTTGCAGATTTATCTCAAGGGAAGGGTCCTGATGGACATATTTCGAGATGTTTCTTCTTCTTGTTGTTCTTCTTCTGCACAGCTAAACTGGAAGTGGCATTTCCAGCTCGCAGTAGTGCAGAGTTATCTCAAAGAAAGGGGCCACGGTGTTTCTGTATCTCTATTATGTTGGTGCGGCTTCGGAACTTTTAAATATCTCGATATATCTCGAAAACTACGCTTCTGATCAAAAAATATCAGAGAACGTAAATTGTAGGAAACATAATTCTCTACAAAAAAGGTCTCTTAAGATTTTGCCATAGCTCGCTTCGTTTCCGAGATAATTGCAGATTTATCTCAAGGGAAGGGGCCTGACGGACATATTTCGAGATATTTCTTCTTCTTGTTGTTCTTCTTCTGCACAGCTAAGCTGGAAGTGGCATTTGCAGCTCGCAGTAGTGCAGAGTTACCTCAAGGAAAGGGGCCACGGTGTTTCTGTATCTCTATTATGTTGGTGCCGCTTCGGAACTTTTAAATATCTGGATATATCTCGAGAACTACGCATCTGATCAAAAAATATCATTGAACATAAAAAGTAGGAAACTTAATTCTCTACAAAAAAGGTCTCTTAACATTTTGCCATAGCTCGCTTCGTTTCCGAGATATTTGCAGATTTATCTCAAGGGAAGGGGCCTGACGGACATATTTCGAGATATTTCTTCTTCTTGTTGTTCTTCTTCTGCACAGCTAAGCTGGAAGTGCCATTTGCAGCGCGCAATAGTGCAGAGTTATCTCAAAGAAAGGGGCCACTGTGTTTCTGTATCTCTATTATGTTGGTGCGGCTTCGGAACTTTTAAATATCTTGATATATCTCGAGAACTACGCATGTGATCAAAAAATATCATAGAACATAAAAAGTAGGAAACTTAATTTTCTACAAAAAAGGTCTCTTAACGTTTTGCAATAGCTCGCTTGGTTTCCGAGATATTTGCAGATTTATCTCAAGGGAAGGGGCCTGAGGGACATATTTCGAGATATTTCTTCTTCTTGTTGTTCTTCTTCTGCACAGCTAAGCTGGAAGTGGCATTTGCAGCTCGCAATAGTGCAGAGTTACCTCAAAGAAAGGGGCCACGGTGTTTCTGTATCTCTATTATGTTGGTGCCGCTTCGGAACTTTTAAATATCTGGATATATCTCGAGAACTACGCATCTGATCAAAAAATATCATACAACATAAAAAGTAGGAAACTTAATTCTCTACAAAAAAGGTCTCTTAACATTTTGCCATAGCTCGCTTCGTTTCCGAGACATTTGCAGATTTATCCCAAGGGAAGGGGCCTGACGGACATATTTCGAGATATTTCTTCTTCTTGTTGTTCTTCTTCTGCACAGCTAAGCTGGAAGTGGCATTTGCAGCTCGCAATAGTGCAGAGTTATCTCAAAGAAAGGGGCCACGGTGTTTCTGTATCTCTATTATGTTGGTGCGGCTTCGGAACTTTTAAATATCTTGATATATCTCGAGAACTACGCATCTGATCAAAAAATATCGTAGAACATAGAAGGTAGGAAACTTAATTCTCTACAAATAAGGTCTCTTAACATTTTGCCATAGCTCGCTTGGTTTCCGAGATATTTGCAGATTTATCTCAAGGGAAGGGGCCTGAGGGACATATTTCGAGATATTTCTTCTTCTTGTTGTTCTTCTTCTGCACAGCTAAGCTGGAAGTGGCATTTGCAGCTCGCAATAGTGCAGAGTTACCTCAAAGAAAGGGGCCACGGTGTTTCTGTATCTCTATTATGTTGGTGCGGCTTCGGAACTTTTAAATATCTTGATATATCTCGAGAACTACGCATCTGTTCAAAAAATATCATAGAACATAAAAAGTAGGAATCCTAATTTTCTACAAAAAAGGTCTCTTAACATTTTGCCGTAGCTCGCTTCGTTTCCGAGATATTTGCAGATTTATCTCAAGGGAAGGGGCCTGACGGACATATTTCCAGATATTTCTTCTTCTTGTTGTTCTTCTTCTGCACAGCTAAGCTGGAAGTGGCATTTGCAGCTCGCAATAGTGCAGAGTTATCTCAAAGAAAGGGGCCACGGTGTTTCTGTATCTCTATTATGTTGGTGCGGCTTCGGAACTTTTAAATATCTTGATATATCTCGAGAACTACGCATCTGATCAAAAAATATCATAGAACATAAAAAGTAGGAAACTTAATTCTCTACAAAAAAGGTCTCTTAACGTTTTGCAATAGCTCGCTTCGTTTCCGAGATATTTGCAGATTTATCTCAAGGGAAGGGGCCTGAGGGACATATTTCGAGATATTTCTTCTTCTTGTTGTTCTTCTTCTGCACAGCTAAGCTGGAAGTGGCATTTGCAGCTCGCAATAGTGCAGAGTTACCTCAAAGAAAGGGGCCACGGTGTTTCTGTATCTCTATTATGTTGGTGCCGCTTCGGAACTTTTAAATATCTGGATATATCTCGAGAACTACGCATCTGATCAAAAAATATCATACAACATAAAAAGTAGGAAACTTAATTCTCTACAAAAAAGGTCTCTTAACATTTTGCCATAGCTCGCTTCGTTTCCGAGACATTTGCAGATTTATCCCAAGGGAAGGGGCCTGACGGACATATTTCGAGATATTTCTTCTTCTTGTTGTTCTTCTTCTGCACAGCTAAGCTGGAAGTGGCATTTGCAGCTCGCAATAGTGCAGAGTTATCTCAAAGAAAGGGGCCACGGTGTTTCTGTATCTCTATTATGTTGGTGCGGCTTCGGAACTTTTAAATATCTTGATATATCTCGAGAACTACGCATCTGTTCAAAAAATATCATAGAACATAAAAAGTAGGAATCCTAATTTTCTACAAAAAAGGTCTCTTAACATTTTGCCGTAGCTCGCTTCGTTTCCGAGATATTTGCAGATTTATCTCAAGGGAAGGGGCCTGACGGACATATTTCCAGATATTTCTTCTTCTTGTTGTTCTTCTTCTGCACAGCTAAGCTGGAAGTGGCATTTGCAGCTCGCAATAGTGCAGAGTTATCTCAAAGAAAGGGGCCACGGTGTTTCTGTATCTCTATTATGTTGGTGCGGCTTCGGAACTTTTAAATATCTTGATATATCTCGAGAACTACGCATCTGATCAAAAAATATCATAGAACATAAAAAGTAGGAAACTTAATTCTCTACAAAAAAGGTCTCTTAACGTTTTGCAATAGCTCGCTTCGTTTCCGAGATATTTGCAGATTTATCTCAAGGGAAGGGTCCTGACGGACATATTTCGAGATATTTCTTCTTCTTGTTGTTCTTCTTCTGCACAGCTAAACTGGAAGTGGCATTTCCAGCTCGCAATAGTGCAGAGTTATCCCAAAGAAAGGGGCCACGATGTTTCTGTATCTCTATTATGTTGGTGCGGCTTCGGAACTTTTAAATATCTCGATATATCTCGAAAACTACGCTTCTGATCAAAAAATATCATAGAACATAAATTGTAGGAAACATAATTCTCTACAAAAAAGGTCTCTTAACATTTTGCCATAGCTCGCTTCGTTTCCGAGATATTTGCAGATTTATCTCAAGGGAAGGGGCCTGACGGACATATTCCGAGATATTTCTTCTTCTTGTTGTTCCTCTTCTGCACAGCTAAGCTGGAAGTGGCATTTGCAGGTCGCAATAGTGCAGAGTTATCTCAAAGAAAGGGGCCACGGTGTTTCTGTATCTCTATTATGTTGGTGCGGCTTCGGAACTTTTAAATATCTCGATATATCTCGAAAACTACGCTTCTGATCAAAAAATATCATAGAAGATGAAAAGTAGGAAACTTAATTCTCTACAAAAAAGGTCTCTTAACATTTTGCCATAGCTCGCTTCGTTTCCGAGATATTTGCAGATTTATCTCAAGGGAAGGGGCCTGACGGACATATTTCGAGATATTTCTTCTTCTTGTTGTTCTTCTTCTGCACAGCTAAGCTGGAAGTGGCATTTGCAGCGCGCAATGGTGCAGAGTTATCTCAAAGAAAGGGGCCACGGTGTTTCTGTATCTCTATTATGTTGGTGCGGCTTCGGAACTTTTAAATATCTTGATATATCTCGAGAACTACGCATCTGATCAAAAAATATCATAGAACATAAAAAGTAGGAAACCTAATTTTCTACAAAAAAGGTCTCTTAACATTTTGCCATAGCTCGCTTCGTTTCCGAGATATTTGCAGATTTATCTCAAGGGAAGGGGCCTGACGGACATATTTCGAGATATTTCTTCTTCTTGTTGTTCTTCTTCTGCACAGCTAAGCTGGAAGTGGCATTTGCAGCGCGCAATAGTGCAGAGTTATCTCAAAGGAATGGGCCACGGTGTTTCTGTATCTCTATTATGTTGGTGCGGCTTCGGAACTTTTAAATATCTTGATATATCTCGAAAACTACGCTTCTGATCAAAAAATATCAGAGAACCTAAATTGTAGGAAACATAATTCTCTACAAAAAAGGTCTCTTAACATTTTGCCATAGCTCGCTTCGTTTCCGAGATATTTGCAGATTTATCTCAAGGGAAGGGGCCTGACGGACATATTTCGAGATATTTCTTCTTCTTGTTGTTCTTCTTCTGCACAGCTAAGCTGGAAGTGGCATTTGCAGCTCGCAATAGTGCAGAGTTATCTCAAAGAAAGGGGCCACGGTGTTTCTGTATCTCTATTATGTTGGTGCGGCTTCGGAACTTTTAAATATCTTGCTATATCTCGAGAACTACGCATCTGATCAAAAAATATCATAGAACATAAATTGTAGGAAACATAATTCTCTACAAAAAAGGTCTCTTAACATTTTGCCATAGCTCGCTTCGTTTCCGAGATATTTGCAGATTTATCTCAAGGGAAGGGGCCTGACGGACATATTTCGAGATATTTCTTCTTCTTGTTGTTCTTCTTCTGCACAGCTAAGCTGGAAGTGGCATTTGCAGCTCGCAATAGTGCAGAGTTATCCCAAAGAAAGGGGCCACGATGTTTCTGTATCTCTATTATGTTGGTGCGGCTTCGGAACTTTTAAATATCTCGATATATCTCGAAAACTACGCTTCTGATCAAAAAATATCATAGAATATAAATTGTAGGAAACATAATTCTCTACAAAAAAGGTCTCTTAACATTTTGCCATAGCTCGCTTCGTTTCCGAGATATTTGCAGATTTATCTCAAGGGAAGGGGCCTGACGGACATATTTCGAGATATTTCTTCTTCTTGTTGTTCTTCTTCTGCACAGCTAAGCTGGAAGTGGCATTTGCAGCGCGCAATGGTGCAGAGTTATCTCAAAGAAAGGGGCCACGGTGTTTCTGTATCTCTATTATGTTGGTGCGGCTTCGGAACTTTTAAATATCTTGATATATCTCGAGAACTACGCATCTGATCAAAAAATATCATAGAACATAAAAAGTAGGAAACCTAATTTTCTACAAAAAAGGTCTCTTAACATTTTGCCATAGCTCGCTTCGTTTCCGAGATATTTGCAGATATATCTCAAGGGAAGGGGCCTGACGGACATATTTCGAGATATTTCTTCTTCTTGTTGTTCTTCTTCTGCACAGCTAAGCTGGAAGTGGCATTTGCAGCGCGCAATAGTGCAGAGTTATCTCAAAGGAATGGGCCACGGTGTTTCTGTATCTCTATTATGTTGGTGCGGCTTCGGAACTTTTAAATATCTTGATATATCTCGAAAACTACGCTTCTGATCAAAAAATATCAGAGACCCTAAATTGTAGGAAACATAATTCTCTACAAAAAAGGTCTCTTAACATTTTGCCATAGCTCGCTTCGTTTCCGAGATATTTGCAGATTTATCTCAAGGGAAGGGGCCTGACGGACATATTTCGAGATATTTCTTCTTCTTGTTGTTCTTCTTCTGCACAGCTAAGCTGGAAGTGGCATTTGCAGCTCGCAATAGTGCAGAGTTATCTCAAAGAAAGGGGCCACGGTGTTTCTGTATCTCTATTATGTTGGTGCGGCTTCGGAACTTTTAAATATCTTGCTATATCTCGAGAACTACGCATCTGATCAAAAAATATCATAGATCATAAATTGTAGGAAACATAATTCTCTACAAAAAAGGTCTCTTAACATTTTGCCATAGCTCGCTTCGTTTCCGAGATATTTGCAGATTTATCTCAAGGGAAGGGGCCTGACGGACATATTTCGAGATATTTCTTCTTCTTGTTGTTCTTCTTCTGCACAGCTAAGCTGGAAGTGGCATTTGCAGCTCGCAATAGTGCAGAGTTATCCCAAAGAAAGGGGCCACGATGTTTCTGTATCTCTATTATGTTGGTGCGGCTTCGGAACTTTTAAATATCTCGATATATCTCGAAAACTACGCTTCTGATCAAAAAATATCATAGAACATAAATTGTAGGAAACATAATTCTCTACAAAAAAGGTCTCTTAACATTTTGCCATAGCTCGCTTCGTTTCCGAGATATTTGCAGATTTATCTCAAGGGAAGGGGCCTGACGGACATATTCCGAGATATTTCTTCTTCTTGTTGTTCCTCTTCTGCACAGCTAAGCTGGAAGTGGCATTTGCAGGTCGCAATAGTGCAGAGTTATCTCAAAGAAAGGGGCCACGGTGTTTCTGTATCTCTATTATGTTGGTGCGGCTTCGGAACTTTTAAATATCTCGATATATCTCGAAAACTACGCTTCTGATCAAAAAATATCATAGAACATGAAAAGTAGGAAACTTAATTCTCTACAAAAAAGGTCTCTTAACATTTTGCCATAGCTCGCTTCGTTTCCGAGATATTTGCAGATTTATCTCAAGGGAAGGGGCCTGACGGACATATTCCGAGATATTTCTTCTTCTTGTTGTTCCTCTTCTGCACAGCTAAGCTGGAAGTGGCATTTGCAGGTCGCAATAGTGCAGAGTTATCTCAAAGAAAGGGGCCACGGTGTTTCTGTATCTCTATTATGTTGGTGCGGCTTCGGAACTTTTAAATATCTCGATATATCTCGAAAACTACGCTTCTGATCAAAAAATATCATAGAACATGAAAAGTAGGAAACTTAATTCTCTACAAAAAAGGTCTCTTAACATTTTGCCATAGCTTGCTTCGTTTCCGAGATATTTGCAGATTTATCTCAAGGGAAGGGGCCTGACGGACATATTTCGAGATATTTCTTCTTCTTGTTGTTCTTCTTCTGCACAGCTAAGCTGGAAGTGGCATTTGCAGCGCGCAATGGTGCAGAGTTATCTCAAAGAAAGGGGCCACGGTATTTCTGTATCTCTATTATGTTGGTGCGGCTTCGGAACTTTTAAATATCTTGATATATCTCGAGAACTACGCATCTGATCAAAAAATATCATAGAACATAAAAAGTAGGAAACCTAATTTTCTACAAAAAAGGTCTCTTAACATTTTGCCATAGCTCGCTTCGTTTCCGAGATATTTGCAGATTTATCTCAAGGGAAGGGGCCTGACGGACATATTTCGAGATATTTCTTCTTCTTGTTGTTCTTCTTCTGCACAGCTAAGCTGGAAGTGGCATTTGCAGCGCGCAATAGTGCAGAGTTATCTCAAAGAAATGGGCCACGGTGTTTCTGTATCTCTATTATGTTGGTGCGGCTTCGGAACTTTTAAATATCTTGATATATCTCGAAAACTACGCTTCTGATCAAAAAATATCAGAGAACGTAAATTGTAGGAAACATAATTCTCTACAAAAAAGGTCTCTTAACATTTTGCCATAGCTCGCTTCGTTTCCGAGATATTTGCAGATTTATCTCAAGGGAAGGGGCCTGACGGACATATTTCGAGATATTTCTTCTTCTTGTTGTTCTTCTTCTGCACAGCTAAGCTGGAAGTGGCATTTGCAGCTCGCAATAGTGCAGAGTTATCTCAAAGAAAGGGGCCACGGTGTTTCTGTATCTCTATTATGTTGGTGCGGCTTCGGAACTTTTAAATATCTTGCTATATCTCGAGAACTACGCATCTGATCAAAAAATATCATAGAACATAAAAAGTAGGAAACTTAATTCTCTACAAAAAAGGTCTCTTAACATTTTGCCATAGCTCGCTTCGTTTCCGAGATATTTTCAGATTTATCTCAAGGGAAGGGGCCTGACGGACATATTTCGAGATATTTCTTCTTCTTGTTGTTCTTCTTCTGCACAGCTAAGCTGGAAGTGGCATTTGCAGCGCGCAATAGTGCAGAGTTATCTCAAAGAAAGGGGCCACGGTGTTTCTGTATCTCTATTATGTTGGTGCGGCTTCGGAACTTTTAAATATCTTGATATATCTCGAAAACTACGCTTCTGATCAAAAAATATCAGAGAACGTAAATTGTAGGAAACATAATTCTCTACAAAAAAGGTCTCTTAACATTTTGCCATAGCTCGCTTCGTTTCCGAGATATTTGCAGATTTATCTCAAGGGAAGGGGCCTGACGGACATATTTCGAGATATTCCTTCTTCTTGTTGTTCTTCTTCTGCACAGCTAAGCTGGAAGTGGCATTTGCAGCTCGCAATAGTGCAGAGTTATCTCAAAGAAAGGGGCCACGGTGTTTCTGTATCTCTATTATGTTGGTGCGGCTTCGGAACTTTTAAATATCTTGCTATATCTCGAGAACTACGCATCTGATCAAAAAATATCATAGAACATAAAAAGTAGGAAACTTAGTTCTCTACAAAAAAGGTCTCTTAACATTTTGCCATAGCTCGCTTGGTTTCCGAGATATTTGCAGATTTATCTCAAGGGAAGGGGCCTGACGGACATATTTCCAGATATTTCTTCTTCTTGTTGTTCCTCTTCTGCACAGCTAAGCTGGAAGTGGCATTTGCAGCTCGCAATAGTGCAGAGTTATCTCAAAGAAAGGGGCCACGGTGTTTCTGTATCTGTATTATGTTGGTGCGGCTTCGGAACTTTTAAATATCTTGATATATCTCGAGAACTACGCATCTGATCAAAAAATATCATAGAACATAAAAAGTAGGAAACCTAATTTTCTACAAAAAAGGTCGCTTAACATTTTGCCGTAGCTCGCTTCGTTTCCGAGATATTTGCAGATTTATCTCAAGGGAAGGGGCCTGACGGACATATTTCGAGATATTTCTTCTTCTTGTTGTTCTTCTTCTGCACAGCTAAGCTGGAAGTGGCATTTGCGGCTCGCACTAGTGCAGAGTTATCTCAACGAAAGGGGCCACGGTGTTTCTGTACCTCTATTATGTTGGTGCAGCTTCGGAGCTTTTAAATATCTTGATATATCTCGAGAACTACGCATCTGATCAAAAAATATCATAGAACATAAAAAGTAGGAAACTTAATTCTCTACAAAAAAGGTCTCTTAACATTTTGCCATAGCTCGCTTCGTTTCCGAGATATTTTCAGATTTATCTCAAGGGAAGGGGCCTGACGGACATATTTCGAGATATTTCTTCTTCTTGTTGTTCTTCTTCTGCACAGCTAAGCTGGAAGTGGCATTTGCAGCGCGCAATAGTGCAGAGTTATCTCAAAGAAAGGGGCCACGGTGTTTCTGTATCTCTATTATGTTGGTGCGGCTTCGGAACTTTTAAATATCTTGATATATCTCGAAAACTACGCTTCTGATCAAAAAATATCAGAGAACGTAAATTGTAGGAAACATAATTCTCTACAAAAAAGGTCTCTTAACATTTTGCCATAGCTCGCTTCGTTTCCGAGATATTTGCAGATTTATCTCAAGGGAAGGGGCCTGACGGACATATTTCGAGATATTTCTTCTTCTTGTTGTTCTTCTTCTGCACAGCTAAGCTGGAAGTGGCATTTGCAGCGCGCAATAGTGCAGAGTTATCTCAAAGAAAGGGGCCACGGTGTTTCTGTATCTCTATTATGTTGGTGCGGCTTCGGAACTTTTAAATATCTTGATATATCTCGAGAACTACGCATCTGATCAAAAAATATCGTAGAACATAAAAAGTAGGAAACTTAATTCTCTACAAATAAGGTCTCTTAACATTTTGCCATAGCTCGCTTGGTTTCCGAGATATTTGCAGATTTATCTCAAGGGAAGGGGCCTGACGGACATATTTCCAGATATTTCTTCTTCTTGTTGTTCTTCTTCTGCACAGCTAAGCTGGAAGTGGCATTTGCAGCTCGCAATAGTGCAGAGTTATCTCAAAGAAAGGGGCCACGGTGTTTCTGTATCTGTATTATGTTGGTGCGGCTTCGGAACTTTTAAATATCTTGATATATCTCGAGAACTACGCATCTGATCAAAAAATATCATAGAACATAAAAAGTAGGAAACCTAATTTTCTACAAAAAAGGTCGCTTAACATTTTGCCGTAGCTCGCTTCGTTTCCGAGATATTTGCAGATTTATCTCAAGGGAAGGGGCCTGACGGACATATTTCGAAATATTTCTTATTCTTGTTGTTCTTCTTCTGCACAGCTAAGCTGGAAGTGGCATTTGCAGCTCGCAATAGTGCAGAGTTATCCCAAAGAAAGGGGCCACGGTGTTTCCGTATCTCTATTATGTTGGTGCGGCTTCGGAACTTTTAAATATCTCGATATATCTCGAAAACTACGCTTCTGATCAAGAAATAGCATAGAACATAAATTGTAGGAAACATAATTCTCTACAAAAAAGGTCTCCGAAGATTTTGCCATAGCTCGCTTCGTTTCCGAGATATTTGCAGATTTATCTCAAGGGAAGGGTCCTGATGGACATATTTCGAGATATTTCTTCTTCTTGTTGTTCTTCTTCTGCACAGCTAAACTGGAAGTGGCATTTCCAGCTCGCAATCGTGCAGAGTTATCTCAAAGAAAGGGGCCACGGTGTTTCTGTATCTGTATTATGTTGGTGCGGCTTCGGAACTTTTAAATATCTTGATATATCTCGAGAACTACGCCTCTGATCGAAAAATATCATAGAACATAAAAAGTAGGAAACTTAATTCTCTACAAAAAAGGTCTCTTAACATTTTGCCATAGCTCGCTTCGTTTCCGAGATATTTACAGATTTATCTCAAGGGAAGGGGCCTGACGGACATATTTCGAGATATTTCTTCTTCTTGTTGTTCTTCTTCTGCACAGCTAAGCTGGAAGTGGCATTTGCAGCTCGCAATAGTGCAGAGTTATCGCAAAGAAAGGGGCCACGGTGTTTCTGTAGCTCTATTATGTTGGTGCGGCTTCGGAACTTTTAAATATCTTGATATATCTCGAGAACTACGCATCTGATCAAAAAATATCATAGAACATAAAAAGTAGGAAACCTAATTTTCTACAAAAAAGGTCTCTTAACATTTTGCCGTAGCTCGCTTCGTTTCCGAGATATTTGCAGATTTATCTCAAGGGAAGGGGCCTGACGGACATATTTCGAAATATTTCTTATTCTTGTTGTTCTTCTTCTGCACAGCTAAGCTGGAAGTGGCATTTGCAGCCCGCAATAGTGCAGAGTTATCTCAAAGAAAGGGGCCACGGTGTTTCTGTATCTCTATTATGTTGGTGCGGCTTCGGAACTTTTAAATATCTTGATATATCTCGAGAACTACGCATCTGATCAAAAAATATCGTAGAACATAAAAAGTAGGAAACTTAATTCTCTACAAATAAGGTCTCTTAACATTTTGCCATAGCTCGCTTGGTTTCCGAGATATTTGCAGATTTATCTCAAGGGAAGGGGCCTGAGGGACATATTTCGAGATATTTCTTCTTCTTGTTGTTCTTCTTCTGCACAGCTAAGCTGGAAGTGGCATTTGCAGCTCGCAATAGTGCAGAGTTACCTCAAAGAAAGGGGCCACGGTGTTTCTGTATCTCTATTATGTTGGTGCCGCTTCGGAACTTTTAAATATCTGGATATATCTCGAGAACTACGCATCTGATCAAAAAATATCATAGAACATAAAAAGTAGGAAACTTAATTCTCTACAAAAAAGGTCTCTTAACATTTTGCCATAGCTCGCTTGGTTTCCGAGATATTTGCAGATTTATCTCAAGGGAAGGGGCCTGACGGACATATTTCGAGATATTTCTTCTTCTTGTTGTTCTTCTTCTGCACAGCTAAGCTGGAAGTGGCATTTGCAGCTCGCAATAGTGCAGAGTTATCTCAAAGAAAGGGGCCACGGTGTTTCTGTATCTGTATTATGTTGGTGCGGCTTCGGAACTTTTAAATATCTTGATATATCTCGAGAACTACGCATCTGATCAAAAAATATCATAGAACATAAAAAGTAGGAAACCTAATTTTCTACAAAAAAGGTCGCTTAACATTTTGCCGTAGCTCGCTTCGTTTCCGAGATATTTGCAGATTTATCTCAAGGGAAGGGGCCTGACGGACATATTTCGAAATATTTCTTATTCTTGTTGTTCTTCTTCTGCACAGCTAAGCTGGAAGTGGCATTTGCAGCTCGCAATAGTGCAGAGTTATCCCAAAGAAAGGGGCCACGGTGTTTCCGTATCTCTATTATGTTGGTGCGGCTTCGGAACTTTTAAATATCTCGATATATCTCGAAAACTACGCTTCTGATCAAAAAATAGCATAGAACATAAATTGTAGGAAACATAATTCTCTACAATAAAGGTCTCCTAACATTTTGCCATCGCTCGCTTCGTTTCCGAGATATTTGCAGATTTATCTCAAGGGAAGGGTCCTGATGGACATATTTCGAGATATTTCTTCTTCTTGTTGTTCTTCTTCTGCACAGCTAAACTGGAAGTGGCATTTCCAGCTCGCAATCGTGCAGAGTTATCTCAAAGAAAGGGGCCACGGTGTTTCTGTATCTGTATTATGTTGGTGCGGCTTCGGAACTTTTAAATATCTTGATATATCTCGAGAACTACGCCTCTGATCGAAAAATATCATAGAACATAAAAAGTAGGAAACTTAATTCTCTACAAAAAAGGTCTCTTAACATTTTGCCATAGCTCGCTTCGTTTCCGAGATATTTACAGATTTATCTCAAGGGAAGGGGCCTGACGGACATATTTCGAGATATTTCTTCTTCTTGTTGCTCTTCTTCTGCACAGCTAAGCTGGAAGTGGCATTTGCAGCTCGCAATAGTGCAGAGTTATCGCAAAGAAAGGGGCCACGGTGTTTCTGTAGCTCTATTATGTTGGTGCGGCTTCGGAACTTTTAAATATCTTGATATATCTCGAGAACTACGCATCTGATCAAAAAATATCATAGAACATAAAAAGTAGGAAACCTAATTTTCTACAAAAAAGGTCTCTTAACATTTTGCCGTAGCTCGCTTCGTTTCCGAGATATTTGCAGATTTATCTCAAGGGAAGGGGCCTGACGGACATATTTCGAAATATTTCTTATTCTTGTTGTTCTTCTTCTGCACAGCTAAGCTGGAAGTGGCATTTGCAGCCCGCAATAGTGCAGAGTTATCTCAAAGAAAGGGGCCACGGTGTTTCTGTACCTCTATTATGTTGGTGCAGCTTCGGAGCTTTTAAATATCTTGATATATCTCGAGAACTACGCATCTGATCAAAAAATATCATAGAACATAAAAAGTAGGAAACTTAATTCTCTACAAAAAAGGTCTCTTAACATTTTGCCATAGCTCGCTTCGTTTCCGAGATATTTGCAGATTTATCTCAAGGGAAGGGGCCTGACGGACATATTTCGAGATATTTCTTCTTCTTGTTGTTCTTCTTCTGCACAGCTAAGCTGGAAGTGGCATTTGCAGCGCGCAATAGTGCAGAGTTATCTCAAAGAAAGGGGCCACGGTGTTTCTGTATCTCTATTATGTTGGTGCGGCTTCGGAACTTTTAAATATCTTGATATATCTCGAAAACTACGCTTCTGATCAAAAAATATCAGAGAACGTAAATTGTAGGATACATAATTCTCTACAAAAAAGGTCTCTTAACATTTTGCCATAGCTCGCTTCGTTTCCGAGATATTTGCAGATTTATCTCAAGGGAAGGGGCCTGACGGACATATTTCGAGATATTTCTTCTTCTTGTTGTTCTTCTTCTGCACAGCTAAGCTGGAAGTGGCATTTGCAGCTCGCAATAGTGCAGAGTTATCTCAAAGAAAGGGGCCACGGTGTTTCTGTATCTCTATTATGTTGGTGCGGCTTCGGAACTTTTAAATATCTTGATATATCTCGAGAACTACGCATCTGATCAAAAAATATCGTAGAACATAAAAAGTAGGAAACTTAATTCTCTACAAATAAGGTCTCTTAACATTTTGCCATAGCTCGCTTGGTTTCCGAGATATTTGCAGATTTATCTCAAGGGAAGGGGCCTGAGGGACATATTTCGAGATATTTCTTCTTCTTGTTGTTCTTCTTCTGCACAGCTAAGCTGGAAGTGGCATTTGCAGATCGCAATAGTGCAGAGTTACCTCAAAGAAAGGGGCCACGGTGTTTCTGTATCTCTATTATGTTGGTGCCGCTTCGGAACTTTTAAATATCTGGATATATCTCGAGAACTACGCATCTGATCAAAAAATATCATAGAACATAAAAAGTAGGAAACTTAATTCTCTACAAAAAAGGTCTCTTAACATTTTGCCATAGCTCGCTTCGTTTCCGAGATATTTGCAGATTTATCTCAAGGGAAGGGGCCTGACGGACATATTTCGAGATATTTCTTCTTCTTCTTGTTCTTCTTCTGCACAGCTAAGCTGGAAGTGGCATTTGCAGCTCGCAGTAGTGCAGAGTTATCTCAAAGAAAGGGGCCACGGTGTTTCTGTATCTCTATTATGTTGGTGCGGCTTCGGAACTTTTAAATATCTTGATATATCTCGAGAACTACGCATCTGATCAAAAAATATCGCAGAACATAAAAAGTAGGAAACTTAATTCTCTACAAATAAGGTCTGTTAACATTTTGCCATAGCTCGCTTGGTTTCCGAGATAGTTGCAGATTTATCTCAAGGGAAGGGGCCTGACGGACATATTTCCAGATATTTCTTCTTCTTGTTGTTCTTCTTCTGCACAGCTAAGCTGGAAGTGGCATTTGCAGCTGGCAATAGTGCAGAGTTATCTCAAAGAAAGGGGCCACGGTGTTTCTGTATCTCTATTATGTTGGTGCGGCTTCGGAACTTTTAAATATCTTGATATATCTCGAGAACTACGCATCTGATCAAAAAATATCATAGAACATAAAAAGTAGGAAACTGAATTCTCTACAAAAAAGGTATCTTAACATTTTCCCATAGCTGGCATCGTTTCCGAGATATTTGCGGATTTAGCTCAAGGGAAGGGGCCTGACGGACATATTCCGAGATATTTCTTCTTCTTGTTGTTCCTCTTCTGCACAGCTAAGCTGGAAGTGGCATTTGCAGATCGCAATAGTGCAGAGTTACCTCAAAGAAAGGGGCCACGGTGTTTCTGTATCTCTATTATGTTGGTGCCGCTTCGGAACTTTTAAATATCTGGATATATCTCGAGAACTACGCATCTGATCAAAAAATATCATAGAACATAAAAAGTAGGAAACTTAATTCTCTACAAAAAAGGTCTCTTAACATTTTGCCATAGCTCGCTTCGTTTCCGAGATATTTGCAGATTTATCTCAAGGGAAGGGGCCTGACGGACATATTTCGAGATATTTCTTCTTCTTCTTGTTCTTCTTCTGCACAGCTAAGCTGGAAGTGGCATTTGCAGCTCGCAGTAGTGCAGAGTTATCTCAAAGAAAGGGGCCACGGTGTTTCTGTATCTCTATTATGTTGGTGCGGCTTCGGAACTTTTAAATATCTTGATATATCTCGAGAACTACGCATCTGATCAAAAAATATCGCAGAACATAAAAAGTAGGAAACTTAATTCTCTACAAATAAGGTCTGTTAACATTTTGCCATAGCTCGCTTGGTTTCCGAGATAGTTGCAGATTTATCTCAAGGGAAGGGGCCTGACGGACATATTCCGAGATATTTCTTCTTCTTGTTGTTCCTCTTCTGCACAGCTAAGCTGGAAGTGGCATTTGCAGGTCGCAATAGTGCAGAGTTATCTCAAAGAAAGGGGCCACGGTGTTTCTGTATCTCTATTATGTTGGTGCGGCTTCGGAACTTTTAAATATCTCGATATATCTCGAAAACTACGCTTCTGATCAAAAAATATCAGAGAACGTAAATTGTAGGAAACATAATTCTCTACAAAAAAGGTCTCTTAACATTTTGCCATAGCTCGCTTCGTTTCCGAGATATTTGCAGATTTATCTCAAGGGAAGGGGCCTGACGGACATATTTCGAGATATTTCTTCTTCTTGTTGTTCTTCTTCTGCACAGCTAAGCTGGAAGTGGCATTTGCAGCTCGCAATAGTGCAGAGTTATCTCAAAGAAAGGGGCCACGGTGTTTCTGTATCCCTATTATGTTGGTGCGGCTTCGGAACTTTTAAATATCTCGATATATCTCGAAAACTACGCTTCTGATCAAAAAATATCATAGAACATAAATTGTAGGAAACATAATTCTCTATAAAAAACGTCTCTTAACATTTTGCCATAGCTCGCTTCGTTTCCGAGATATTTGCAGATTCAGCTCAAAGGAACTGGCCTGACGGACATATTTCGAGATATTTCTTCTTCTTGTTGTTCTTCTTCTTCACAGCTAAGCTGGAAGTGGCATTTGCAGCTCGCAATAGTGCAGAGTTATCTCAAAGAAAGGGGCCACGGTGTTTCTGTATCTCTATTATGTTGGTGCGGCTTCGGAACTTTTAAATATCTTGATATATCTCGAGAACTACGCATCTGATCAAAAAATACCATAGAACATAAAAAGTAGGAAACTTAATTCTCTACAAATAAGGTCTCTTAACATTTTGCCATAGCTCGCTTCGTTTCCGAGATATTTGCAGATTTATCTCAAGGGAAGGGGCCTGACGGACATATTTCGAGATATTTCTTCTTCTTGTTGTTCTTCTTCTGCACAGCTAAGCTGGAAGTGGCATTTGCAGCTCGCAATAGTGCAGAGTTATCTCAAAGAAAGGGGCCACGGTGTTTCTGTATCTCTATTATGTTGGTGCGGCTTCGGAACTTTTAAATATCTTGATATATCTCGAGAACTACGCATCTGTTCAAAAAATACCATAGAACATAAAAAGTAGGAAACTTAATTCTCTACAAAAAAGGTCTCTTAACATTTTGCCATAGCTCGCTTCGTTTCCGAGATATTTGCAGATTTATCTCAAGGGAAGGGGCCTAACGGACATATTTCGAGATATTTCTTCTTCTTGTTGTTCTTCTTCTGCACAGCTAAACTGGAAGTGACATTTCCAGCTCGCAATAGTGCAGAGTCATCTCAAAGAAAGGGGCCACGGTGTTTCTGTATCTCTATTATGTTGGTGCGGCTTCGGAACTTTTAAATATCTCGATATATCTCGAAAACTACGCTTCTGATCAAAAAATATCATAGAACATAAATTGTAGGAAACATAATTCTCGACAAAAAAGGTCTCCTAACATTTTGCCATAGCTCGCTTCGTTTCCGAGATATTTGCAGATTTATCTCGAGGGAAGGGGTCTGACGGACATATTTCGAGATATTTCTTCTTCTTGTTGTTCTTCTTCTGCACAGCTAAGCTGGAAATGGCATTTGCAGCTCGCAATAGTGCAGAGTTATCTCAAAGAAAGGGGCCACGGTGTTTCTGTATCTCTATTATGTTGGTGCGGCTTCGGAACTTTTAAATATCTTGATATATCTCGAGAACTACGCATCTGATCAAAAAATGTCATAGAACGTAAAAAGTAGGAAACTTAATTCCCTACAAAAAAGGTCTCTTAACATTTTGCCATAGCTCTCTTCGTTTCCGAGATATTTCCAGATTTATCTCAAGGGAAGAGGCCTGACGGACATATTTCGAGATATTTCTTCTTCTTGTTGTTCTTCTTCTGCACAGCTAAGCTGGAAGTGGCATTTGCAGCTCGCATTAGTGCAGAGTTATCTCAAAGAAAGGGGCCACGGTGTTTCTGTATCTCTATTATGTTGGTGCGGCTTCGGAACTTTTAAATATCTCGATATATCTCGAAAACTATGCTTCTGATCAAAAAATATCATAGAACATAAATTGTAGGAAACATAATTCTCGACAAAAAAGGTCTCTTAACATTTTGCCATAGCCCGCTTCGTTTCCGAGATATTTGCAGATATATCTCATAGAAGGGGCCTGACGGACATATTTCGAGATATTTCTTCTTCTTGTTGTTCTTCTTCTGCACAGCTAAGCTGGAAGTGGCATTTACAGCTCGCAATAGTGCAGAGTTATCTCAAAGAAAGGGGCCACGGTGTTTCTGTAACTCTATTATGTTGGTGCGGCTTCGGAACTTTTAAATATCTTGATATATCTCGAGAACTACGCATCTGATAAAAAATGTCATACAACGTAAAAAGTAGGAAACTTAATTCTCTACAAAAAAGGTCTCTTAACATTTTGCCATAGCTCTCTTCGTTTCCGAGATATTTCCAGATTTATCTCAAGGGAAGGGGCCTGACGGACATATTTCGAGATATTTCTTCTTCTTGTTGTTCTTCTTCTGCACAGCTAAGCTGGAAGTGGCATTTGCGGTTCGCACTAGTGCAGAGTTATCTCAACGAAAGGGGCCACGGTGTTTCTGTATCTCTATTATGTTGGTGCGGCTTCGGAACTTTTAAATATCTCGATATATCTCGAAAACTACGCTTCTGATCAAAAAATATCATAGAACATAAATTGTAGGAAACATAATTCTCTACAAAAAAGGTCTCTTAACATTTCGCCATAGCTCGCTTCGTTTCCGAGATATTTGCAGATATATCTCAAGGGAAGGGGCCTGACGGACATATTTCGAGATATTTCTACTTCTTGTTGTTCTTCTTCTGCACAGCTAAGCTGGAAGTGGCATTTACAGCTCGCAATAGTGCAGAGTTATCTCAAACAAAGGGGCCACGGTGTTTCTGTATCTCTATTATGTTGGTGCGGCTTCGGAACTTTTAAATATCTTGATATATCTCGAGAACTACGCATCAGATCAAAAAATATCATAGAACATAAAAAGTAGGAAACTTAATTCTCTACAAAAAAGGTCTCTTAACATTTTGCCATAGCTCTCTTCGTTTCCGAGATATTTGCAGATATATCTCAAGGGAAGGGGCCTGACGGACATATTTCGAGATATTGCTTCTTCTTGTTGTTCTTCTGCACAGCTAAGCTGGAAGTGGCATTTGCAGCTCGCAATAGTGCATAGTTATCTGAAAGAAAGGGGCCACGGTGTTTCTGTATCTCTATTATGTTGGTGCGGCTTCGGAACTTTTAAATATCTCGATATATCTCGAAAACTACGCTTCTGATCAAAAAATATCATAGAACATAAATTGTAGGAAACTTAATTCTCTACAAAAAAGGTCTCTTAACATTTTGCCATAGCTCTCTTCGTTTCCGAGATATTTGCAGATTTATCTCAAGGGAAGGGGCCTGACGGACATATTTCGAGATATTTCTTCTTCTTGTTGTTCTTCTTCTGCACAGCTAAGCTAGAAGTGGCATTTACAGCTCGCAATAGTGCAGAGTTATCTCAAAGAAAGGGGCCACGGTGTTTCTGTAACTCTATTATGTTGGTGCGGCTTCGGAACTTTTAAATATCTTGATATATCTCGAGAACTACGCATCTGATCAAAAAATGTCATAGAACGTAAAAAGTAGGAAACTTAATTCTCTACAAAAAAGGTCTCTTAACATTTTGCCATAGCTCTCTTCGTTTCCGAGATATTTCCAGATTTATCTCAAGGGAAGGGGCCTGACGGACATATTTCGAGATATTTCTTCTTCTTGTTGTTCTTCTTCTGCACAGCTAAGCTGGAAGTGGCATTTGCAGCTCGCAATAGTGCAGAGTTATCTCAAAGAAAGGGGCCACGGTGTTTCTGTATCTCTATTATGTTGGTGCGGCTTCGGAACTTTTAAATATCTTGATATATCTCGAGAACTACGCATCTGATCAAAAAATGTCATAGAACGTAAAAAGTAGGAAACTTAATTCCCTACAAAAAAGGTCTCTTAACATTTTGCCATAGCTCTCTTCGTTTCCGAGATATTTCCAGATTTATCTCAAGGGAAGAGGCCTGACGGACATATTTCGAGATATTTCTTCTTCTTGTTGTTCTTCTTCTGCACAGCTAAGCTGGAAGTGGCATTTGCAGCTCGCATTAGTGCAGAGTTATCTCAAAGAAAGGGGCCACGGTGTTTCTGTATCTCTATTATGTTGGTGCGGCTTCGGAACTTTTAAATATCTCGATATATCTCGAAAACTATGCTTCTGATCAAAAAATATCATAGAACATAAATTGTAGGAAACATAATTCTCGACAAAAAAGGTCTCTTAACATTTTGCCATAGCCCGCTTCGTTTCCGAGATATTTGCAGATATATCTCATAGAAGGGGCCTGACGGACATATTTCGAGATATTTCTTCTTCTTGTTGTTCTTCTTCTGCACAGCTAAGCTGGAAGTGGCATTTACAGCTCGCAATAGTGCAGAGTTATCTCAAAGAAAGGGGCCACGGTGTTTCTGTAACTCTATTATGTTGGTGCGGCTTCGGAACTTTTAAATATCTTGATATATCTCGAGAACTACGCATCTGATAAAAAATGTCATACAACGTAAAAAGTAGGAAACTTAATTCTCTACAAAAAAGGTCTCTTAACATTTTGCCATAGCTCTCTTCGTTTCCGAGATATTTCCAGATTTATCTCAAGGGAAGGGGCCTGACGGACATATTTCGAGATATTTCTTCTTCTTGTTGTTCTTCTTCTGCACAGCTAAGCTGGAAGTGGCATTTGCGGTTCGCACTAGTGCAGAGTTATCTCAACGAAAGGGGCCACGGTGTTTCTGTATCTCTATTATGTTGGTGCGGCTTCGGAACTTTTAAATATCTCGATATATCTCGAAAACTACGCTTCTGATCAAAAAATATCATAGAACATAAATTGTAGGAAACATAATTCTCTACAAAAAAGGTCTCTTAACATTTCGCCATAGCTCGCTTCGTTTCCGAGATATTTGCAGATATATCTCAAGGGAAGGGGCCTGACGGACATATTTCGAGATATTTCTACTTCTTGTTGTTCTTCTTCTGCACAGCTAAGCTGGAAGTGGCATTTACAGCTCGCAATAGTGCAGAGTTATCTCAAACAAAGGGGCCACGGTGTTTCTGTATCTCTATTATGTTGGTGCGGCTTCGGAACTTTTAAATATCTTGATATATCTCGAGAACTACGCATCAGATCAAAAAATATCATAGAACATAAAAAGTAGGAAACTTAATTCTCTACAAAAAAGGTCTCTTAACATTTTGCCATAGCTCTCTTCGTTTCCGAGATATTTGCAGATATATCTCAAGGGAAGGGGCCTGACGGACATATTTCGAGATATTGCTTCTTCTTGTTGTTCTTCTGCACAGCTAAGCTGGAAGTGGCATTTGCAGCTCGCAATAGTGCATAGTTATCTGAAAGAAAGGGGCCACGGTGTTTCTGTATCTCTATTATGTTGGTGCGGCTTCGGAACTTTTAAATATCTCGATATATCTCGAAAACTACGCTTCTGATCAAAAAATATCATAGAACATAAATTGTAGGAAACTTAATTCTCTACAAAAAAGGTCTCTTAACATTTTGCCATAGCTCTCTTCGTTTCCGAGATATTTGCAGATTTATCTCAAGGGAAGGGGCCTGACGGACATATTTCGAGATATTTCTTCTTCTTGTTGTTCTTCTTCTGCACAGCTAAGCTAGAAGTGGCATTTACAGCTCGCAATAGTGCAGAGTTATCTCAAAGAAAGGGGCCACGGTGTTTCTGTAACTCTATTATGTTGGTGCGGCTTCGGAACTTTTAAATATCTTGATATATCTCGAGAACTACGCATCTGATCAAAAAATGTCATAGAACGTAAAAAGTAGGAAACTTAATTCTCTACAAAAAAGGTCTCTTAACATTTTGCCATAGCTCTCTTCGTTTCCGAGATATTTCCAGATTTATCTCAAGGGAAGGGGCCTGACGGACATATTTCGAGATATTTCTTCTTCTTGTTGTTCTTCTTCTGCACAGCTAAGCTGGAAGTGGCATTTGCAGCTCGCAATAGTGCAGAGTTATCTCAAAGAAAGGGGCCACGGTGTTTCTGTATCTCTATTATGTTGGTGCGGCTTCGGAACTTTTAAATATCTTGATATATCTCGAGAACTACGCATCTGATCAAAAAATATCATAGAACATAAAAAGTAGGAAACTTAATTCTCTACAAAAAAGGTCTCTTAACATTTTGCCATAGCTCGCTTCGTTTCCGAGATATTTGCAGATTTATCTCAAGGGAAGGGGCCTGACGGACATATTTCGAGATATTTCTTCTTCTTGTTGTTCTTCTTCTGCACAGCTAAGCTGGAAGTGGCATTTGCGGCTCGCACTAGTGCAGAGTTATCTCAACGAAAGGGGCCACGGTGTTTCTGTATCTCTATTATGTTGGTGCGGCTTCGGAACTTTTAAATATCTTGATATATCTCGAGAACTACGCATCAGATCAAAAAATATCATAGAACATAAATTGTAGGAAACATAATTCTCTACAAAAAACCTCTCTTAACATTTTGCCATAGCTCGCTTCGTTTCCGAGATATTTGCAGATTCAGCTCAAAGGAACTGGCCTGACGGACATATTTCGAGATATTTCTTCTTCTTGTTGTTCTTCTTCTGCACAGCTAAACTGGAAGTGGCATTTCCAGCTCGCAATAGTGCAGAGTTATCTCAAAGAGAGGGGCCACGGTGTTTCTGTATCTCTACTATGTTGGTGCGGCTTCGGAACTTTTAAATATCTTGATATATCTCGAGAACTACGCATCTGATCAAAAAATATCATAGAACATAAAAAGTAGGAAACTTAATTCTCTACAAAAAAGGTCTCTCAACATTTTGCCATAGCTCGCTTCGTTTCCGAGATATTTGCAGATTTATCTCAAGGGAAGGGGCCTGACGGACATATTTCGAGATATTTCTTCTTCTTGTTGTTCTTCTTCTGCACAGCTAAGCTGGAAGTGGCATTTGCGGCTCGCACTAGTGCAGAGTTATCTCAAAGAAAGGGGCCACGGTGTTTCTGTATCCCTATTATGTTGGTGCGGCTTCGGAACTTTTAAATATCTCGATATATCTCGAAAACTACGCTTCTGATCAAAAAATATCATAAAACATAAATTGTAGGAAACATAATTCTCTACAAAAAAGGTCTCTTAACATTTTGCCATAGCTCGCTTCGTTTCCGAGATATTTGCAGATATATCTCAAGGGAAGGGGCCTGACGGACATATTTCGAGATATTTCTTCTTCTTGTTGTTCTTCTTCTGCACAGCTAAGCTGGAAGTGGCATTTACAGCTCGCAATAGTGCAGAGTTATCTCAAAGAAAGGGGCCACGGTGTTTCTGTATCTCTATTATGTTGGTGCGGCTTCGGAACTTTTAAATATCTTGATATATCTCGAGAACTACGCATCAGATCAAAAAATATCATAGAACATAAAAAGTAGGAAACTTAATTCTCTACAAAAAAGGTCTCTTAACATTTTGCCATAGCTCTCTTCGTTTCCGAGATATTTGCAGATTTATCTCAAGGGAAGTGGCCTGACGGACATATTTCGAGATATTTCTTCTTCTTGTTGTTCTTCTTCTGCACAGCTAAGCTGGAAGTGGCATTTACAGCTCGCAATACTGCAGAGTTATCTCAAAGAAAGGGGCCACGGTGTTTCTGTATCCCTATTATGTTGGTGCGGCTTCGGAACTTTTAAATATCTCGATATATCTCGAAAACTACGCTTCTGATCAAAAAATATCATAGAACATAAATTGTAGGAAACATAATTCTCTACAAAAAACCTCTCTTAACATTTTGCCATAGCTCGCTTCGTTTCCGAGATATTTGCAGATTCAGCTCAAAGGAACTGGCCTGACGGACATATTTCGAGATATTTCTTCTTCTTGTTGTTCTTCTTCTGCACAGCTAAACTGGAAGTGGCATTTCCAGCTCGCAATAGTGCAGAGTTATCTCAAAGAGAGGGGCCACGGTGTTTCTGTATCTCTATTATGTTGGTGCGGCTTCGGAACTTTTAAATATCTTGATATATCTCGAGAACTACGCATCTGATCAAAAAATATCATAGAACATAAAAAGTAGGAAACTTAATTCTCTACAAAAAAGGTCTCTCAACATTTTGCCATAGCTCGCTTCGTTTCCGAGATATTTGCAGATTTATCTCAAGGGAAGGGGCCTGACGGACATATTTCGAGATATTTCTTCTTCTTGTTGTTCTTCTTCTGCACAGCTAAGCTGGAAGTGGCATTTGCGGCTCGCACTAGTGCAGAGTTATCTCAAAGAAAGGGGCCACGGTGTTTCTGTATCCCTATTATGTTGGTGCGGCTTCGGAACTTTTAAATATCTCGATATATCTCGAAAACTACGCTTCTGATCAAAAAATATCATAGAACATAAATTGTAGGAAACATAATTCTCTACAAAAAACGTCTCTTAACATTTTGCCATAGCTCGCTTCGTTTCCGAGATATTTGCAGATTTATCTCAAGGGAAGGGGCCTGACGGACATATTTCGAGATATTTCTTCTTCTTGTTGTTCTTCTTCTGCACAGCTAAGCTGGAAGTGGCATTTGCGGCTCGCACTAGTGCAGAGTTATCTCAACGAAAGGGGCCACGGTGTTTCTGTATCTCTATTATGTTGGTGCGGCTTCGGAACTTTTAAATATCTTGATATATCTCGAGAACTACGCATCTGATCAAAAAATATCATAGAACATAAAAAGTAGGAAACTTAATTCTCTACAAAAAAGGTCTCTCAACATTTTGCCATAGCTCTCTTCGTTTCCGAGATATTTGCAGATATATCTCAAGGGAAGGGGCCTGACGGACATATTTCGAGATATTGCTTCTTCTTGTTGTTCTTCTGCACAGCTAAGCTGGAAGTGGCATTTGCAGCTCGCAATAGTGCATAGTTATCTGAAAGAAAGGGGCCACGGTGTTTCTGTATCTCTATTATGTTGGTGCGGCTTCGGAACTTTTAAATATCTCGATATATCTCGAAAACTACGCTTCTGATCAAAAAATATCATAGAACATAAATTGTAGGAAACTTAATTCTCTACAAAAAAGGTCTCTTAACATTTTGCCATAGCTCTCTTCGTTTCCGAGATATTTGCAGATTTATCTCAAGGGAAGGGGCCTGACGGACATATTTCGAGATATTTCTTCTTCTTGTTGTTCTTCTGCACAGCTAAGCTGGAAGTGGCATTTGCAGCTCGCAATAGTGCATAGTTATCTGAAAGAAAGGGGCCACGGTGTTTCTGTATCTCTATTATGTTGGTGCGGCTTCGGAACTTTTAAATATCTTGATATATCTCGAGAACTACGCATCTAATCAAAAAATATCATAGAACATAAAAAGTAGGAAACTTAATTCTCTACAAAAAAGGTCTCTTAACATTTTGCCATAGCTCTCTTCGTTTCCGAGATATTTGCAGATTTATCTCAAGGGAAGGGGCCTGACGGACATATTTCGAGATATTTCTTCTTCTTGTTGTTCTTCTTCTGCACAGCTAAGCTGGAAGTGGCATTTGCAGCTCGCAATAGTGCAGAGTTATCTCAAAGAAAGGGGCCACGGTGTTTCTGTATCTCTATTATGTTGGTGCGGCTTCGGAACTTTTAAATATCTCGATATATCTCGAAAACTATGCTTCTGATCAAAAAATATCATAGAACATAAATTGTAGGAAACATAATTCTCGACAAAAAAGGTCTCTTAACATTTTGCCATAGCTCGCTTCGTTTCCGAGATATTTGCAGATATATCTCATAGAAGGGGCCTGACGGACATATTTCGAGATATTTCTTCTTCTTGTTGTTCTTCTTCTGCACAGCTAAGCTGGAAGTGGCATTTGCAGCTCGCAATAGTGCAGAGTTATCTCAAAGAAAGGGGCCACGGTGTTTCTGTATCTCTATTATGTTGGTGCGGCTTTGGAACTTTTAAATATCTCGATATATCTCGAAAACTACGCTCCTCACCAAAAAATATCATAGAACATAAATTGTACGAAACATAATTCTCTACAAAAAAGGTCTCTTAACATTTTGCCATAGCTCGCTTCGTTTCCGAGATATTTGCAGATATATCTCAAGGGAAGGGGCCTGACGGACATATTTCGAGATATTTCTTCTTCTTGTTGTTCTTCTTCTGCACAGCTAAGCTGGAAGTGGCATTTACAGCTCGCAATAGTGCAGAGTTATCTCAAAGAAAGGGGCCACGGTGTTTCTGTATCTCTATTATGTTGGTGCAGCTTCGGAACTTTTAAATATCTTGATATATCTCGAGAACTACGCATCTGATCAAAAAATATCATAGAACATAAAAAGTAGGAAACTTAATTCTCTACAAAAAAGGTCTCTTAACATTTTGCCATAGCTCGCTTCGTTTCCGAGATATTTGCAGATATATCTCAAGGGAAGGGGCCTGACGGACATATTTCGAGATATTTCTTCTTCTTGTTGTTCTTCTTCTGCACAGCTAAGCTGGAAGTGGCATTTACAGCTGGCAATAGTGCAGAGTTATCTCAAAGAAAGGGGCCACGGTGTTTCTGTATCTCTATTATGTTGGTGCGGCTTCGGAACTTTTAAATATCTTGATATATCTCGAGAACTACGCATCAGATCAAAAAATATCATAGAACATAAATTGTAGGAAACATGATTCTCTACAAAAAAGGTCTCTTAACATTTTGCCATAGCTCGCTTCGTTTCCGAGATATTTGCAGATATATCTCAAGGGAAGGGGCCCGACGGACATATTTCGAGATATTTCTTCTTCTTGTTGTTCTTCTTCTGCACAGCTAAGCTGGAAGTGGCATTTGCGGCTCGCACTAGTGCAGAGTTATCTCAAAGAAAGGGGCGACGGTGTTTCTGTATCCCTATTATGTTGGTGCGGCTTCGGAACTTTTAAATATCTCGATATATCTCGAAAACTACGCTTCTGATCAAAAAATATCATAGAACATAAATTGTAGGAAACATAATTCTCCACAAAAAAGGTCTCTCAACATTTTGCCATAGCTCGCTTCGTTTCCGAGATATTTGCAGATTTATCTCAAGGGAAGGGGCCTAACGGACATATTTCGAGATATTTCTTCTTCTTGTTGTTCTTCTTCTGCACAGCTAAGCTGGAAGTGGCATTTACAGCTCGCAATAGTGCAGAGTTATCTCAAAGAAAGCGGCCACGGTGTTTCTGTATCTCTATTATGTTGGTGCGGCTTCGGAACTTTTAAATATCTTGATATATCTCGAGAACTACGCATCTGATCAAAAAATATCATAGAACATAAAAAGTAGGAAACTTAATTCTCTACAAAAAAGGTCTCTGAACATTTTGCCATAGCTCGCTTCGTTTCCGAGATATTTGCAGATTTATCTCAAGGGAAGGGGCCTAACGGACATATTTCGAGATATTTCTTCTTCTTGTTGTTCTTCTTCTGCACAGCTAAACTGGAAGTGGCATTTCCAGCTCGCAATAGTGCAGAGTTATCTCAAAGAGAGGGGCCACGGTGTTTCTGTATCTCTATTATGTTGGTGCGGCTTCGGAACTTTTAAATATCTTGATATATCTCGAGAACTACGCATCTGATCAAAAAATATCATAGAACATAAAAAGTAGGAAACTTAATTCTCTACAAAAAAGGTCTCTCAACATTTTGCCATAGCTCGCTTCGTTTCCGAGATATTTGCAGATTTATCTCAAGGGAAGGGGCCTGACGGACATATTTCGAGATATTCCTTCTTCTTGTTCTTCTTCTTCTGCACAGCTAAGGTGGAAGTGGCATTTGCGGCTCGCACTAGTGCAGAGTTATCTCAAAGAGAGGGGCCACGGTGTTTCTGTATCTCTATTATGTTGGTGCGGCTTCGGAACTTTTAAATATCTTGATATATCTCGAGAACTACGCATCTGATCAAAAAATATCATACAACATAAAAAGTAGGAAACTTAATTCTCTACAAAAAAGGTCTCCTAACATTTTGCCACAGCTCGCTTCGTTTCCGAGATATTTGCAGATTTATCTCAAGGGAAGGGGCCTGACGGACATATTTCGAGATATTTCTTCTTCTTGTTGTTCTTCTTCTGCACAGCTAAGCTGGAAGTGGCATTTGCGGCTCGCACTAGTGCAGAGTTATCTCAAAGAAAGGGGCCACGGTGTTTCTGTATCCCTATTATGTTGGTGCGGCTTCGGAACTTTTAAATATCTCGATATATCTCGAAAACTACGCTTCTGATCAAAAAATATCATAAAACATAAATTGTAGGAAACATAATTCTCTACAAAAAAGGTCTCTTAACATTTTGCCATAGCTCGCTTCGTTTCCGAGATATTTGCAGATATATCTCAAGGGAAGGGGCCTGACGGACATATTTCGAGATATTTCTTCTTCTTGTTGTTCTTCTTCTGCACAGCTAAGCTGGAAGTGGCATTTACAGCTCGCAATAGTGCAGAGTT
This sequence comes from Osmia lignaria lignaria, assembly GCF_051020975.1. Lineage (NCBI taxonomy): Eukaryota > Metazoa > Arthropoda > Insecta > Hymenoptera > Megachilidae > Osmia > Osmia lignaria. The sequence continues at coordinate 10,124,575 of NW_027478159.1, read as the reverse complement.
ATCTCAAAGAAAGGGGCCACGGTGTTTCTGTATCTCTATTATGTTGGTGCGGCTTCGGAACTTTTAAATATCTTGATATATCTCGAGAACTACGCATCAGATCAAAAAATATCATAGAACATAAAAAGTAGGAAACTTAATTCTCTACAAAAAAGGTCTCTTAACATTTTGCCATAGCTCTCTTCGTTTCCGAGATATTTGCAGATTTATCTCAAGGGAAGTGGCCTGACGGACATATTTCGAGATATTTCTTCTTCTTGTTGTTCTTCTTCTGCACAGCTAAGCTGGAAGTGGCATTTACAGCTCGCAATACTGCAGAGTTATCTCAAAGAAAGGGGCCACGGTGTTTCTGTATCCCTATTATGTTGGTGCGGCTTCGGAACTTTTAAATATCTCGATATATCTCGAAAACTACGCTTCTGATCAAAAAATATCATAGAACATAAATTGTAGGAAACATAATTCTCTACAAAAAACCTCTCTTAACATTTTGCCATAGCTCGCTTCGTTTCCGAGATATTTGCAGATTCAGCTCAAAGGAACTGGCCTGACGGACATATTTCGAGATATTTCTTCTTCTTGTTGTTCTTCTTCTGCACAGCTAAACTGGAAGTGGCATTTCCAGCTCGCAATAGTGCAGAGTTATCTCAAAGAGAGGGGCCACGGTGTTTCTGTATCTCTATTATGTTGGTGCGGCTTCGGAACTTTTAAATATCTTGATATATCTCGAGAACTACGCATCTGATCAAAAAATATCATAGAACATAAAAAGTAGGAAACTTAATTCTCTACAAAAAAGGTCTCTCAACATTTTGCCATAGCTCGCTTCGTTTCCGAGATATTTGCAGATTTATCTCAAGGGAAGGGGCCTGACGGACATATTTCGAGATATTTCTTCTTCTTGTTGTTCTTCTTCTGCACAGCTAAGCTGGAAGTGGCATTTGCGGCTCGCACTAGTGCAGAGTTATCTCAAAGAAAGGGGCCACGGTGTTTCTGTATCCCTATTATGTTGGTGCGGCTTCGGAACTTTTAAATATCTCGATATATCTCGAAAACTACGCTTCTGATCAAAAAATATCATAGAACATAAATTGTAGGAAACATAATTCTCTACAAAAAACGTCTCTTAACATTTTGCCATAGCTCGCTTCGTTTCCGAGATATTTGCAGATTTATCTCAAGGGAAGGGGCCTGACGGACATATTTCGAGATATTTCTTCTTCTTGTTGTTCTTCTTCTGCACAGCTAAGCTGGAAGTGGCATTTGCGGCTCGCACTAGTGCAGAGTTATCTCAACGAAAGGGGCCACGGTGTTTCTGTATCTCTATTATGTTGGTGCGGCTTCGGAACTTTTAAATATCTTGATATATCTCGAGAACTACGCATCTGATCAAAAAATATCATAGAACATAAAAAGTAGGAAACTTAATTCTCTACAAAAAAGGTCTCTCAACATTTTGCCATAGCTCTCTTCGTTTCCGAGATATTTGCAGATATATCTCAAGGGAAGGGGCCTGACGGACATATTTCGAGATATTGCTTCTTCTTGTTGTTCTTCTGCACAGCTAAGCTGGAAGTGGCATTTGCAGCTCGCAATAGTGCATAGTTATCTGAAAGAAAGGGGCCACGGTGTTTCTGTATCTCTATTATGTTGGTGCGGCTTCGGAACTTTTAAATATCTCGATATATCTCGAAAACTACGCTTCTGATCAAAAAATATCATAGAACATAAATTGTAGGAAACTTAATTCTCTACAAAAAAGGTCTCTTAACATTTTGCCATAGCTCTCTTCGTTTCCGAGATATTTGCAGATTTATCTCAAGGGAAGGGGCCTGACGGACATATTTCGAGATATTTCTTCTTCTTGTTGTTCTTCTGCACAGCTAAGCTGGAAGTGGCATTTGCAGCTCGCAATAGTGCATAGTTATCTGAAAGAAAGGGGCCACGGTGTTTCTGTATCTCTATTATGTTGGTGCGGCTTCGGAACTTTTAAATATCTTGATATATCTCGAGAACTACGCATCTAATCAAAAAATATCATAGAACATAAAAAGTAGGAAACTTAATTCTCTACAAAAAAGGTCTCTTAACATTTTGCCATAGCTCTCTTCGTTTCCGAGATATTTGCAGATTTATCTCAAGGGAAGGGGCCTGACGGACATATTTCGAGATATTTCTTCTTCTTGTTGTTCTTCTTCTGCACAGCTAAGCTGGAAGTGGCATTTGCAGCTCGCAATAGTGCAGAGTTATCTCAAAGAAAGGGGCCACGGTGTTTCTGTATCTCTATTATGTTGGTGCGGCTTCGGAACTTTTAAATATCTCGATATATCTCGAAAACTATGCTTCTGATCAAAAAATATCATAGAACATAAATTGTAGGAAACATAATTCTCGACAAAAAAGGTCTCTTAACATTTTGCCATAGCTCGCTTCGTTTCCGAGATATTTGCAGATATATCTCATAGAAGGGGCCTGACGGACATATTTCGAGATATTTCTTCTTCTTGTTGTTCTTCTTCTGCACAGCTAAGCTGGAAGTGGCATTTGCAGCTCGCAATAGTGCAGAGTTATCTCAAAGAAAGGGGCCACGGTGTTTCTGTATCTCTATTATGTTGGTGCGGCTTTGGAACTTTTAAATATCTCGATATATCTCGAAAACTACGCTCCTCACCAAAAAATATCATAGAACATAAATTGTACGAAACATAATTCTCTACAAAAAAGGTCTCTTAACATTTTGCCATAGCTCGCTTCGTTTCCGAGATATTTGCAGATATATCTCAAGGGAAGGGGCCTGACGGACATATTTCGAGATATTTCTTCTTCTTGTTGTTCTTCTTCTGCACAGCTAAGCTGGAAGTGGCATTTACAGCTCGCAATAGTGCAGAGTTATCTCAAAGAAAGGGGCCACGGTGTTTCTGTATCTCTATTATGTTGGTGCAGCTTCGGAACTTTTAAATATCTTGATATATCTCGAGAACTACGCATCTGATCAAAAAATATCATAGAACATAAAAAGTAGGAAACTTAATTCTCTACAAAAAAGGTCTCTTAACATTTTGCCATAGCTCGCTTCGTTTCCGAGATATTTGCAGATATATCTCAAGGGAAGGGGCCTGACGGACATATTTCGAGATATTTCTTCTTCTTGTTGTTCTTCTTCTGCACAGCTAAGCTGGAAGTGGCATTTACAGCTGGCAATAGTGCAGAGTTATCTCAAAGAAAGGGGCCACGGTGTTTCTGTATCTCTATTATGTTGGTGCGGCTTCGGAACTTTTAAATATCTTGATATATCTCGAGAACTACGCATCAGATCAAAAAATATCATAGAACATAAATTGTAGGAAACATGATTCTCTACAAAAAAGGTCTCTTAACATTTTGCCATAGCTCGCTTCGTTTCCGAGATATTTGCAGATATATCTCAAGGGAAGGGGCCCGACGGACATATTTCGAGATATTTCTTCTTCTTGTTGTTCTTCTTCTGCACAGCTAAGCTGGAAGTGGCATTTGCGGCTCGCACTAGTGCAGAGTTATCTCAAAGAAAGGGGCGACGGTGTTTCTGTATCCCTATTATGTTGGTGCGGCTTCGGAACTTTTAAATATCTCGATATATCTCGAAAACTACGCTTCTGATCAAAAAATATCATAGAACATAAATTGTAGGAAACATAATTCTCCACAAAAAAGGTCTCTCAACATTTTGCCATAGCTCGCTTCGTTTCCGAGATATTTGCAGATTTATCTCAAGGGAAGGGGCCTAACGGACATATTTCGAGATATTTCTTCTTCTTGTTGTTCTTCTTCTGCACAGCTAAGCTGGAAGTGGCATTTACAGCTCGCAATAGTGCAGAGTTATCTCAAAGAAAGCGGCCACGGTGTTTCTGTATCTCTATTATGTTGGTGCGGCTTCGGAACTTTTAAATATCTTGATATATCTCGAGAACTACGCATCTGATCAAAAAATATCATAGAACATAAAAAGTAGGAAACTTAATTCTCTACAAAAAAGGTCTCTGAACATTTTGCCATAGCTCGCTTCGTTTCCGAGATATTTGCAGATTTATCTCAAGGGAAGGGGCCTAACGGACATATTTCGAGATATTTCTTCTTCTTGTTGTTCTTCTTCTGCACAGCTAAACTGGAAGTGGCATTTCCAGCTCGCAATAGTGCAGAGTTATCTCAAAGAGAGGGGCCACGGTGTTTCTGTATCTCTATTATGTTGGTGCGGCTTCGGAACTTTTAAATATCTTGATATATCTCGAGAACTACGCATCTGATCAAAAAATATCATAGAACATAAAAAGTAGGAAACTTAATTCTCTACAAAAAAGGTCTCTCAACATTTTGCCATAGCTCGCTTCGTTTCCGAGATATTTGCAGATTTATCTCAAGGGAAGGGGCCTGACGGACATATTTCGAGATATTCCTTCTTCTTGTTCTTCTTCTTCTGCACAGCTAAGGTGGAAGTGGCATTTGCGGCTCGCACTAGTGCAGAGTTATCTCAAAGAGAGGGGCCACGGTGTTTCTGTATCTCTATTATGTTGGTGCGGCTTCGGAACTTTTAAATATCTTGATATATCTCGAGAACTACGCATCTGATCAAAAAATATCATACAACATAAAAAGTAGGAAACTTAATTCTCTACAAAAAAGGTCTCCTAACATTTTGCCACAGCTCGCTTCGTTTCCGAGATATTTGCAGATTTATCTCAAGGGAAGGGGCCTGACGGACATATTTCGAGATATTTCTTCTTCTTGTTGTTCTTCTTCTGCACAGCTAAGCTGGAAGTGGCATTTGCGGCTCGCACTAGTGCAGAGTTATCTCAAAGAAAGTGGCGACGGTGTTTCTGTATCCCTATTATGTTGGTGCGGCTTCGGAACTTTTAAATATCTCGATATATCTCGAAAACTACGCTTCTGATCAAAAAATATCATAGAACATAAATTGTAGGAAACATAATTCTCTACAAAAAAGGTCTCTTAACATTTTGCCATAGCTCGCTTTGTTTCCGAGATATTTGCAGATATATCTCAAGGGAAGGGGCCCGACGGACATATTTCGAGATATTTCTTCTTCTTGTTGTTCTTCTTCTGCACAGCTAAGCTGGAAGTGGCATTTACAGCTCGCAATAGTGCAGAGTTATCTCAAAGAAAGGGGCCACGGTGTTTCTGTATCTCTATTATGTTGGTGCGGCTTTGGAACTTTTAAATATCTCGATATATCTCGAAAACTACGCTTCTCACCAAAAAATATCATAGAACATAAATTGTACGAAACATAATTCTCTACAAAAAAGGTCTCTTAACATTTTGCCATAGCTCGCTTCGTTTCCGAGATATTTGCAGATATATCTCAAGGGAAGGGGCCTGACGGACATATTTCGAGATATTTCTTCTTCTTGTTGTTCTTCTTCTGCACAGCTAAACTGGAAGTGGCATTTCCAGCTCGCAATAGTGCAGAGTTATCTCAAAGAGAGGGGCCACGGTGTTTCTGTATCTCTATTATGTTGGTGCGGCTTCGGAACTTTTAAATATCTTGATATATCTCGAGAACTACGCATCTGATCAAAAAATATCATAGAACATAAAAAGTAGGAAACTTAATTCTCTACAAAAAAGGTCTCTCAACATTTTGCCATAGCTCGCTTCGTTTCCGAGATATTTGCAGATTTATCTCAAGGGAAGGGGCCTGACGGACATATTTCGAGATATTTCTTCTTCTTGTTGTTCTTCTTCTGCAGAGCTAAGCTGGAAGTGGCATTTGCGGCTCGCACTAGTGCAGAGTTATCTCAAAGAAAGGGGCCACGGTGTTTCTGTATCTCTATTATGTTTGTGCGGCTTTGGAACTTTTAAATATCTCGATATATCTCGAAAACTACGCTTCTCACCAAAAAATATCATAGAACATAAATTGTACGAAACATAATTCACTACAAAAAAGGTCTCTTAACATTTTGCCATAGCTCGCTTCGTTTCCGAGATATTTGCAGATATATCTCAAGGGAAGGGGCCTGACGGACATATTTCGAGATATTTCTTCTTCTTGTTGTTCTTCTTCTGCACAGCTAAGCTGGAAGTGGCATTTACAGCTCGCAATAGTGCAGAGTTATCTCAAAGAAAGGGGCCACGGTGTTTCTGTATCTCTATTATGTTGGTGCAGCTTCGGAACTTTTAAATATCTTGATATATCTCGAGAACTACGCATCTGATCAAAAAATATCATAGAACATAAAAAGTAGGAAACTTAATTCTCTACAAAAAAGGTCTCTTAACATTTTGCCATAGCTCGCTTCGTTTCCGAGATATTTGCAGATTTATCTCAAGGGAAGGGGCCTGACGGACATATTTCGAGATATTTCTTCTTCTTGTTGTTCTTCTTCTGCACAGCTAAGCTGGAAGTGGCATTTGCGGCTCGCACTAGTGCAGAGTTATCTCAAAGAAAGGGGCGACGGTGTTTCTGTATCCCTATTATGTTGGTGCGGCTTCGGAACTTTTAAATATCTCGATATATCTCGAAAACTACGCTTCTGATCAAAAAATATCATAGAACATAAATTGTAGGAAACATAATTCTCTACAAAAAAGGTCTCTCAACATTTTGCCATAGCTCGCTTCGTTTCCGAGATATTTGCAGATTTATCTCAAGGGAAGGGGCCTAACGGACATATTTCGAGATATTTCTTCTTCTTGTTGTTCTTCTTCTGCACAGCTAAGCTGGAAGTGGCATTTACAGCTCGCAATAGTGCAGAGTTATCTCAAAGAAAGCGGCCACGGTGTTTCTGTATCTCTATTATGTTGGTGCGGCTTCGGAACTTTTAAATATCTTGATATATCTCGAGAACTACGCATCTGATCAAAAAATATCATAGAACATAAAAAGTAGGAAACTTAATTCTCTACAAAAAAGGTCTCTGAACATTTTGCCATAGCTCGCTTCGTTTCCGAGATATTTGCAGATTTATCTCAAGGGAAGGGGCCTAACGGACATATTTCGAGATATTTCTTCTTCTTGTTGTTGTTCTTCTGCACAGCTAAACTGGAAGTGGCATTTCCAGCTCGCAATAGTGCAGAGTTATCTCAAAGAGAGGGGCCACGGTGTTTCTGTATCTCTATTATGTTGGTGCGGCTTCGGAACTTTTAAATATCTTGATATATCTCGAGAACTACGCATCTGATCAAAAAATATCATAGAACATAAAAAGTAGGAAACTTAATTCTCTACAAAAAAGGTCTCTCAACATTTTGCCATAGCTCGCTTCGTTTCCGAGATATTTGCAGATTTATCTCAAGGGAAGGGGCCTGACGGACATATTTCGAGATATTCCTTCTTCTTGTTGTTCTTCTTCTGCACAGCTAAGGTGGAAGTGGCATTTGCGGCTCGCACTAGTGCAGAGTTATCTCAAAGAGAGGGGCCACGGTGTTTCTGTATCTCTATTATGTTGGTGCGGCTTCGGAACTTTTAAATATCTTGATATATCTCGAGAACTACGCATCTGATCAAAAAATATCATACAACATAAAAAGTAGGAAACTTAATTCTCTACAAAAAAGGTCTCCTAACATTTTGCCACAGCTCGCTTCGTTTCCGAGATATTTGCAGATTTATCTCAAGGGAAGGGGCCTGACGGACATATTTCGAGATATTTCTTCTTCTTGTTGTTCTTCTTCTGCACAGCTAAGCTGGAAGTGGCATTTGCGGCTCGCACTAGTGCAGAGTTATCTCAAAGAAAGTGGCGACGGTGTTTCTGTATCCCTATTATGTTGGTGCGGCTTCGGAACTTTTAAATATCTCGATATATCTCGAAAACTACGCTTCTGATCAAAAAATATCATAGAACATAAATTGTAGGAAACATAATTCTCTACAAAAAAGGTCTCTTAACATTTTGCCATAGCTCGCTTCGTTTCCGAGATATTTGCAGATATATCTCAAGGGAAGGGGCCTGACGGACATATTTCGAGATATTTCTTCTTCTTGTTGTTCTTCTCCTGCACAGCTAAGCTGGAAGTGGCATTTACAGCTCGCAATACTGCAGAGTTATCTCAAAGAAAGGGGCCACGGTGTTTCTGTATCTCTATTATGTTGGTGCGGCTTCGGAACTTTTAAATATCTTGATATATCTCGAGAACTACGCATCTGATCAAAAAATATCGTAGAACATAAAAAGTAGGAAACTTAATTCTCTACAAAAAAGGTCTCTTAACATTTTGCCATAGCTCGCTTCGTTTCCGAGATATTTGCAGATTTATCTCAAGGGAAGGGGCCTGACGGACATATTTCGAGATATTTCTTCTTCTTGTTGTTCTTCTTCTGCACAGCTAAGCTGGAAGTGGCATTTGCGGCTCGCACTAGTGCAGAGTTATCTCGAAGAAAGGGGCCACGGTGTTTCTGTATCTCTATTATGTTGGTGCGGCTTCGGAACTTTTAAATATCTCGATATATCTCGAAAACTACGCTTCTGATCAAAAAATATCATAGAACATAAATTGTAGGAAACATAATTCTCTACAAAAAAGGTCTCTTAACATTTTGCCATAGCTCGCTTCGTTTCCGAGATATTTGCAGATTTATCTCAAGGGAAGGGGCCTGACGGACATATTTCGAGATATTTCTTCTTCTTGCTGTTCTTCTTCTGCACAGCTAAGCTGGAAGTGGCATTTGCGGCTCGCACTAGTGCAGAGTTATCTCAAAGAAAGGGGCCACGGTGTTTCTGTATCTCTATTATGTTGGTGCGGCTTTGGAACTTTTAAATATCTCGATATATCTCGAAAACTACGCTTCTGATCAAAAAATATCATACAACATAAATTGTAGGAAACATAATTCTCTACAAAAAAGGTCTCTTAACATTTTGCCATAGCTCGCTTCGTTTCCGAGATATTTGCAGATATATCTCAAGGGAAGGGGCCTGACGGACATATTTCGAGATATTTCTTCTTCTTGTTGTTCTTCTCCTGCACAGCTAAGCTGGAAGTGGCATTTACAGCTCGCAATACTGCAGAGTTATCTCAAAGAAAGGGGCCACGGTGTTTCTGTATCTCTATTATGTTGGTGCGGCTTCGGAACTTTTAAATATCTTGATATATCTCGAGAACTACGCATCTGATCAAAAAATATCATAGAAGATAAAAAGTAGGAAACTTAATTCTCTACAAAAAAGGTCTCTTAACATTTTGCCATAGCTCGCTTCGTTTCCGAGATATTTGCAGATTTATTTCAAGGGAAGGGGCCTGACGGACATATTTCGAGATATTTCTTCTTCTTGTTGTTCTTCTTCTGCACAGCTAAGCTGGAAGTGGCATTTGCGGCTCGCACTAGTGCAGAGTTATCTCAAAGAAAGGGGCCACGGTGTTTCTGTATCCCTATTATGTTGGTGCGGCTTCGGAACTTTTAAATATCTCGATATATCTCGAAAACTACGCTTCTGATCAAAAAATATCATAGAACATAAATTGTAGGAAACATAATTCTCTACAAAAGACGTCTCTTAACATTTTGCCATAGCTCGCTTCGTTTCCGAGATATTTGCAGATTCAGCTCAAAGGAACTGGCCTGACGGACATATTTCGAGATATTTGTTCTTCTTGTTGTTCTTCCTCTGCACAGCTAAGCTGGAAGTGGCATTTGCAGCTCGCAATAGTGCAGAGTTATCTCAAAGAAAGGGGCCACGGTGTTTCTGTATCTCTATTATGTTGGTGCGGCTTCGGAACTTTTAAATATCTTGATATATCTCGAGAACTACGCATCTGATCAAAAAATATCATAGAACATAAAAAGTAGGAAACTTAATTCTCTACAAAAAAGGTCTCTTAACATTTTGCCATAGCTCGCTTCGTTTCCGAGATATTTGCAGATTCAGCTCAAAGGAACTGGCCTGACGGACATATTTCGAGATATTTCTTCTTCTTGTTGTTCTTCCTCTGCACAGCTAAGCTGGAAGTGGCATTTGCAGCTCGCAATAGTGCAGAGTTATCTCAAAGAAAGGGGCCACGGTGTTTCTGTATCTCTATTATGTTGGTGCGGCTTCGGAACTTTTAAATATCTTGATATATCTCGAGAACTACGCATCTGATCAAAAAATATCATAGAACATAAAAAGTAGGAAACTTAATTCTCTACAAAAAAGGTCTCTTAACATTTTGCCATAGCTCGCTTCGTTTCCGAGATATTTGCAGATTTATCTCAAGGGAAGGGGCCTGACGGACATATTTCGAGATATTTCTTCTTCTTGTTGTTCTTCTTCTGCACAGCTAAGCTGGAAGTGGCATTTGCGGCTCGCACTAGTGCAGAGTTATCTCAAAGAAAGGGGCGACGGTGTTTCTGTATCCCTATTATGTTGGTGCGGCTTCGGAACTTTTAAATATCTCGATATATCTCGAAAACTACGCTTCTGATCAAAAAATATCATAGAACATAAATTGTAGGAAACATAATTCTCTACAAAAAAGGTCTCTCAACATTTTGCCATAGCTCGCTTCGTTTCCGAGATATTTGCAGATTTATCTCAAGGGAAGGGGCCTAACGGACATATTTCGAGATATTTCTTCTTCTTGTTGTTCTTCTTCTGCACAGCTAAGCTGGAAGTGGCATTTACAGCTCGCAATAGTGCAGAGTTATCTCAAAGAAAGCGGCCACGGTGTTTCTGTATCTCTATTATGTTGGTGCGGCTTCGGAACTTTTAAATATCTTGATATATCTCGAGAACTACGCATCTGATCAAAAAATATCATAGAACATAAAAAGTAGGAAACTTAATTCTCTACAAAAAAGGTCTCTGAACATTTTGCCATAGCTCGCTTCGTTTCCGAGATATTTGCAGATTTATCTCAAGGGAAGGGGCCTAACGGACATATTTCGAGATATTTCTTCTTCTTGTTGTTGTTCTTCTGCACAGCTAAACTGGAAGTGGCATTTCCAGCTCGCAATAGTGCAGAGTTATCTCAAAGAGAGGGGCCACGGTGTTTCTGTATCTCTATTATGTTGGTGCGGCTTCGGAACTTTTAAATATCTTGATATATCTCGAGAACTACGCATCTGATCAAAAAATATCATAGAACATAAAAAGTAGGAAACTTAATTCTCTACAAAAAAGGTCTCTCAACATTTTGCCATAGCTCGCTTCGTTTCCGAGATATTTGCAGATTTATCTCAAGGGAAGGGGCCTGACGGACATATTTCGAGATATTTCTTCTTCTTGTTGTTCTTCTTCTGCACAGCTAAGCTGGAAGTGGCATTTGCGGCTCGCACTAGTGCAGAGTTATCTCGAAGAAAGGGGCCACGGTGTTTCTGTATCTCTATTATGTTGGTGCGGCTTCGGAACTTTTAAATATCTCGATATATCTCGAAAACTACGCTTCTGATCAAAAAATATCATAGAACATAAATTGTAGGAAACATAATTCTCTACAAAAAAGGTCTCTTAACATTTTGCCATAGCTCGCTTCGTTTCCGAGATATTTGCAGATTTATCTCAAGGGAAGGGGCCTGACGGACATATTTCGAGATATTTCTTCTTCTTGCTGTTCTTCTTCTGCACAGCTAAGCTGGAAGTGGCATTTGCGGCTCGCACTAGTGCAGAGTTATCTCAAAAAAGGGGCCACGGTGTTTCTGTATCTCTATTATGTTGGTGCGGCTTTGGAACTTTTAAATATCTCGATATATCTCGAAAACTACGCTTCTGATCAAAAAATATCATAGAACATAAATTGTAGGAAACATAATTCTCTACAAAAAACGTCTCTTAACATTTTGCCATAGCTCGCTTCGTTTCCGAGATATTTGCAGATTCAGCTCAAAGGAACTGGCCTGACGGACATATTTCGAGATATTTCTTCTTCTTGTTGTTCTTCCTGTGCACAGCTAAGCTGGAAGTGGCATTTGCAGCTCGCAATAGTGCAGAGTTATCTCAAAGAAAGGGGCCACGGTGTTTCTGTATCTCTATTATGTTGGTGCGGCTTCGGAACTTTTAAATATCTTGATATATCTCGAGAACTACGCATCTGATCAAAAAATATCATAGAACATAAAAAGTAGGAAACTTAATTCTCTACAAAAAAGGTCTCTTAACATTTTGCCATAACTCGCTTCGTTTCCGAGATATTTGCAGATTTATCTCAAGGGAAGGGGCCTGACGGACATATTTCGAGATATTTCTTCTTCTTGTTGTTCTTCTTCTGCACAGCTAAGCTGGAAGTGGCATTTGCGGCTCGCACTAGTGCAGAGTTATCTCAAAGAAAGGGGCCACGGTGTTTCTGTATCTCTATTATGTTGGTGCGGCTTTGGAACTTTTAAATATCTCGATATATCTCGAAAACTACGCTTCTGATCAAAAAATATCATAGAACATAAATTGTAGGAAACATAATTCTCTACAAAAAAGGTCTCTTAACATTTTGCCATAGCTAGCTTCGTTTCCGAGATATTTGCAGATATATCTCAAGGGAAGGGGCCTGACGGACATATTTCGAGATATGTCTTCTTCTTGTTGTTCTTCTTCTGCACAGCTAAGCTGGAAGTGGCATTTACAGCTCGCAATAGTGCAGAGTTATCTCAAAGAAAGGGGCCACGGTGTTTCTGTATCTCTATTATGTTGGTGCGGCTTCGGAACTTTTAAATATCTTGATATATCTCGAGAACTACGCATCTGATCAAAAAATATCATAGAACATAAAAAGTAGGAAACATAATTCTCTACAAAAAAGGTCTCTTAACATTTTGCCATAGCTCGCTTCGTTTCCGAGATATTTGCAGATATATCTCAAGGGAAGGGGCCTGACGGACATATTTCGAGATATGTCTTCTTCTTGTTGTTCTTCTTCTGCACAGCTAAGCTGGAAGTGGCATTTACAGCTCGCAATAGTGCAGAGTTATCTCAAAGAAAGGGGCCACGGTGTTTCTGTATCTCTATTATGTTGGTGCGGCTTCGGAACTTTTAAATATCTTGATATATCTCGAGAACTACGCATCTGATCAAAAAATATCATAGAACATAAAAAGTAGGAAACTTAATTCTCTACAAAAAAGGTCTCTTAACATTTTGCCATAGCTCGCTTCGTTTCCGAGATATTTGCAGATTTATCTCAAGGGAAGGGGCCTGACGGACATATTTCGAGATATTTCTTCTTCTTGTTGTACTTCTTCTGCACAGCTAAGCTGGAAGTGGCATTTGCGGCTCGCACTAGTGCAGAGTTATCTCAAAGAAAGGGGCCACGGTGTTTCTGTATCCCTATTATGTTGGTGCGGCTTCGGAACTTTTAAATATCTCGATATATCTCGAAAACTACGCTTCTGATCAAAAAATATCATAGAACATAAATTGTAGGAAACATAATTCTCTACAAAAAACGTCTCTTATCATTTTGCCATAGCTCGCTTCGTTTCCGAGATATTTGCAGATTCAGCTCAAAGGAACTGGCCTGACGGACATATTTCGAGATATTTCTTCTTCTTGTTGTTCTTCCTCTGCACAGCTAAGCTGGAAGTGGCATTTGCAGCTCGCAATAGTGCAGAGTTATCTCAAAGAAAGGGGCCACGGTGTTTCTGTATCTCTATTATGTTGGTGCGGCTTCGGAACTTTTAAATATCTTGATATATCTCGAGAACTACGCATCTGATCAAAAAATATTATAGAACATAAATAGTAGGAAACTTAATTCTCTACAAAAAAGGTCTCTTAACATTTTACCATAGCTCGCTTCGTTTCCGAGATATTTGCAGATTTATCTCAAAGGAAGGGGCCTGACGGACATATTTCGAGATATTTCTTCTTCTTGTTGTTCTTCTTCTGCACAGCTAAGCTGGAAGTGGCATTTGCGGCTCGCACTAGTGCAGAGTTATCTCAAAGAAAGGGGCCACGGTATTTCTGTATCTCTATTATGTTGGTGCGGCTTCGGAACTTTTAAATATCTTGATATATCTCGAGAGCTACGCGTCTGATCAAAAAATATCATAGAACATAAAAAGTAGGAAACATAATTCTCTACAAAAAAGGTCTCTTAACATTTTGCCATAGCTCGCTTCGTTTCCGAGATATTTGCAGATTTATCTCAAGGGAAGTGGCCTGACGGACATATTTCGAGATATTTCTTCTTCTTGTTGTTCTTCCTCTGCACAGCTAAGCTGGAAGTGGCATTTGCAGCTCGCAATAGTGCAGAGTTATCTCAAAGAAAGGGGCCACGGTGTTTCTGTATCTCTATTATGTTGGTGCGGCTTCGGAACTTTTAAATATCTCGATATATCTCGAAAACTACGCTTCTGATCAAAAAATATCATAGAACATAAATTGTAGGAAACATAATTCTCTACAAAAAAGGTCTCTTAACATTTTGCCATAGCTCGCTTCGTTTCCGAGATATTTGCAGATTTATCTCAAGGGAAGTGGCCTGACGGACATATTTCGAGATATTTCTTCTTCTTGTTGTTCTTCTTCTGCACAGCTAAGCTGGAAGTGGCATTTGCGGCTCGCACTAGTGCAGAGTTATCTCAAAGAAAGGGGCCACGGTGTTTCTGTATCTCTATTATGTTGGTGCGGCTTCGGAACTTTTAAATATCTTGATATATCTCGAGAACTACGCATCTGATCAGAAAATATCATAGAAGATAAAAAGTAGGAAACTTAATTCTCTACAAAAAACGTCTCTTAACATTTTGCCATAGCTCGCTTCGTTTCCGAGATATTTGCAGATTTATCTCAAGGGAAGGGGCCTAACGGACATATTTCGAGATATTTCTTCTTCTTGTTGTTCTTCTTCTGCACAGCTAAACTGGAAGTGGCATTTCCAGCTCCCAATAGTGCAGAGTTATCTCAAAGAGAGGGGCCAAGGTGTTTCTGTATCTCTATTATGTTGGTGCGGCTTCGGAACTTTTAAATATCTTGATATATCTCGAGAGCTACGCGTCTGATCAAAAAATATCATAGAACATAAAAAGTAGGAAACATAATTCTCTACAAAAAAGGTCTCTTAACATTTTGCCATAGCTCGCTTCGTTTCCGAGATATTTGCAGATTTATCTCAAGGGAAGTGGCCTGACGGACATATTTCGAGATATTTCTTCTTCTTGTTGTTCTTCCTCTCCACAGCTAAGCTGGAAGTGGCATTTGGAGCTCGCAATAGTGCAGAGTTATCTCAAAGAAAGGGGCCACGGTGTTTCTGTATCTCTATTATGTTGGTGCGGCTTCGGAACTTTTAAATATCTCGATATATCTCGAAAACTACGCTTCTGATCAAAAAATATCATAGAACATAAATTGTAGGAAACATAATTCTCTACAAAAAAGGTCTCTTAACATTTTGCCATAGCTCGCTTCGTTTCCGAGATATTTGCAGATTTATCTCAAGGGAAGTGGCCTGACGGACATATTTCGAGATATTTCTTCTTCTTGTTGTTCTTCTTCTGCACAGCTAAGCTGGAAGTGGCATTTGCGGCTCGCACTAGTGCAGAGTTATCTCAAAGAAAGGGGCCACGGTGTTTCTGTATCTCTATTATGTTGGTGCGGCTTCGGAACTTTTAAATATCTTGATATATCTCGAGAACTACGCATCTGATCAGAAAATATCATAGAAGATAAAAAGTAGGAAACTTAATTCTCTACAAAAAACGTCTCTTAACATTTTGCCATAGCTCGCTTCGTTTCCGAGATATTTGCAGATTTATCTCAAGGTAAGGGGCCTGACGGATATATTTCGAGATATTTCTTCTTCTTGTTGTTCTTCTTCTGCACAGCTAAGCTGGAAGTGGCATTTGCGGCTCGCACTAGTGCAGAGTTATCTCAAAGAAAGGGGCCACGGTGTTTCTGTATCTCTATTATGTTGGTGCGGCTTTGGAACTTTTAAATATCTCGATATATCTCGAAAACTACGCTTCTGATCAAAAAATATCATAGAACATAAATTGTAGGAAACATAATTCTCTACAAAAAAGGTCTCTCAACATTTGGCCATAGCTCGCTTCGTTTCCGAGATATTTGCAGATTTATTTCAAGGGAAGGGGCCTGACGGACATATTTCGAGATATTTCTTCTTCTTGTTGTTCTTCTTCTGCACAGCTAAGCTGGAAGTGGCATTTGCGGCTCGCACTAGTGCAGAGTTATCTCAAAGAAAGGGGCCACGGTGTTTCTGTATCCCTATTATGTTGGTGCGGCTTCGGAACTTTTAAATATCTCGATATATCTCGAAAACTACGCTTCTGATCAAAAAATATCATAGAACATAAATTGTAGGAAACATAATTCTCTACAAAAAACGTCTCTTAACATTTTGCCATAGCTCGCTTCGTTTCCGAGATATTTGCAGATTCAGCTCAAAGGAACTGGCCTGACGGACATATTTCCAGATATTTCTTCTTCTTGTTGTTCTTCCTCTGCACAGCTAAGCTGGAAGTGGCATTTGCAGCTCGCAATAGTGCAGAGTTATCTCAAAGAAAGGGGCCACGGTGTTTCTGTATCTCTATTATGTTGGTGCGGCTTCGGAACTTTTAAATATCTTGATATATCTCGAGAACTACGCATCTGATCAAAAAATATCATAGAACATAAAAAGTAGGAAACTTAATTCTCTACAAAAAAGGTCTCTTAACATTTTGCCATAACTCGCTTCGTTTCCGAGATATTTGCAGATTTATCTCAAGGGAAGGGGCCTGACGGACATATTTCGAGATATTTCTTCTTCTTGTTGTTCTTCTTCTGCACAGCTAAGCCGGAAGTGGCATTTAGAGCTCGCAATAGTGCAGAGTTATCTCAAAGAAAGGGGCCACGGTGTTTCTGTATCTCTATTATGTTGGTGCGGCTTCGGAACTTTTAAATATCTTGATATATCTCGAGAACTACGCATCTGATCAAAAAATATCATAGAACATAAAAAGTAGGAAACTTAATTCTCTACAAAAAAGGTCTCTTAACATTTTACCATAGCTCGCTTCGTTTCCGAGATATTTGCAGATTTATCTCAAGGGAAGGGGCCTAACGGACATATTTCGAGATATTTCTCCTTCTTGTTGTTCTTCTTCTGCACAGCTAAACTGGAAGTGGCATTTCCAGCTCGCAATAGTGCAGAGTTATCTCAAAGAAAGGGGCCACGGTGTTTCTGTATCTCTATTATGTTGGTGCGGCTTCGGAACTTTTAAATATCTTGATATATCTCGAGAACTACGCATCTGATCAAAAAATATCATAGAACATAAAAAGTAGGAAACTTAATTCTCTACAAAAAAGGTCTCTTAACATTTTGCCATAACTCGCTTCGTTTCCGAGATATTTGCAGATTTATCTCAAGGGAAGGGGCCTGACGGACATATTTCGAGATATTTCTTCTTCTTGTTGTTCTTCTTCTGCACAGCTAAGCCGGAAGTGGCATTTGCGGCTCGCACTAGTGCAGAGTTATCTCAAAGAAAGGGGCCACGGTGTTTCTGTATCTCTATTATGTTGGTGCGGCTTTGGAACTTTTAAATATCTCGATATATCTCGAAAACTACGCTTCTGATCAAAAAATATCATAGAACATAAATTGTAGGAAACATAATTCTCTACAAAAAAGGTCTCTTAACATTTTGCCATAGCTCGCTTCGTTTCCGAGATATTTGCAGATATATCTCAAGGGAAGGGGCCTAACGGACATATTTCGAGATATGTCTTCTTCTTGTTGTTCTTCTTCTGCACAGCTAAGCTGGAAGTGGCATTTAGAGCTCGCAATAGTGCAGAGTTATCTCAAAGAAAGGGGCCACGGTGTTTCTGTATCTCTATTATGTTGGTGCGGCTTCGGAACTTTTAAATATCTTGATATATCTCGAGAACTACGCATCTGATCAAAAAATATCATAGAACATAAAAAGTAGGAAACTTAATTCTCTACAAAAAAGGTCTCTTAACATTTTACCATAGCTCGCTTCGTTTCCGAGATATTTGCAGATTTATCTCAAGGGAACTGGCCTGACGGACATATTTCGAGATATTTCTTCTTCTTGTTCTTCTTCCTCTGCACAGCTAAGCTGGAAGTGGCATTTCCAGCTCGCAATAGTGCAGAGTTATCTCAAAGAAAGGGGCCACGGTGTTTCTGTATCTCTATTATGTTGGTGCGGCTTCGGAACTTTTAAATATCTTGATATATCTCGAGAACTACGCATCTGATCAAAAAATATCATAGAACATAAAAAGTAGGAAACTTAATTCTCTACAAAAAAGGTCTCTTAACATTTTGCCATAACTCGCTTCGTTTCCGAGATATTTGCAGATTTATCTCAAGGGAAGGGGCCTAACGGACATATTTCGAGATATTTCTCCTTCTTGTTGTTCTTCTTCTGCACAGCTAAACTGGAAGTGGCATTTCCAGCTCGCAATAGTGCAGAGTTATCTCAAAGAAAGGGGCCACGGTGTTTCTGTATCTCTATTATGTTGGTGCGGCTTCGGAACTTTTAAATATCTCGATATATCTCGAAAACTACGCTTCTGATCAAAAAATATCGTAGAACATAAATTGTAGGAAACATAATTCTCTACAAAAAAGGTCTCTTAACATTTTGCCATAGCTCGCTTCGTTTCCGAGATATTTGCAGATTTATCTCAAGGGAAGGGGCCTAACGGACATATTTCGAGATATTTCTTCTTCTTGTTGTTCTTCTTCTGCACAGCTAAACTGGAAGTGGCATTTCCAGCTCGCAATAGTGCAGAGTTATCTCAGAGAGAGGGGCCACGGTGTTTCTGTATCTCTATTAAGTTGGTGCGGCTTCGGAACTTTTAAATATCTTGATATATCTCGAGAACTACGCATCTGATCAAAAAATATCATAGAAGATAAAAAGTAGGAAACTTAATTCTCTACAAAAAAGGGCTCTTAACATTTTGCCATAGCTCGCATCGTTTCCGAGATATTTGCAGATTTATCTCACGGGAAGGGGCCTGACCGACATATTTCGAGATATTTCTTCTTCTTGTTGTTCTTCTTCTGCACAGCTAAGCTGGAAGTGGCATTTGCGGCTCGCACTAGTGCAGAGTTATCTCAAAGAAAGGGGCCACGGTGTTTCTGTATTTCTATTATGTTGGTGCGGCTTCGGAACTTTTAAATATCTCGATATATCTCGAAAACTACGCTTCTGATCAAAAAATATCGTAGAACATAAATTGTAGGAAACATAATTCTCTACAAAAAAGGTCTCTTAACATTTTGCCATAGCTCGCTTCGTTTCCGAGATATTTGCAGATACATCTCAAGGGAAGGGGCCTAACGGACATATTTCGAGATATTTCTTCTTCTTGTTGTTCTTCTTCTGCACAGCTAAACTGGAAGTGGCATTTCCAGCTCGCAATAGTGCAGAGTTATCTCAAAGAAAGGGGCCACGGTGTTTCTGTATCTCTATTATGTTGGTGCGGCTTCGGAACTTTTAAATATCTTGATATATCTCGAGAACTACGCATCTGATCAAAAAATATCATAGAACATAAAAAGTAGGAAACTTAATTCTCTACAAAAAAGGTCTCTTAACATTTTGCCATAGCTCGCTTCGTTTCCGAGATATTTGCAGATTTATCTCAAGGGAAGGGGCCTAACGGACATATTTCGAGATATTTCTCCTTCTTGTTGTTCTTCTTCTGCACAGCTAAACTGGAAGTGGCATTTCCAGCTCGCAATAGTGCAGAGTTATCTCAAAGAAAGGGGCCACTTTGTTTCTGTATCTCTATTATGTTGGTGCGGCTTCGGAACTTTTAAATATCTCGATATATCTCGAAAACTACGCTTCTGATCAAAAAATATCATAGAACATAAATTGTAGGAAACATAATTCTCTACAAAAAAGGTCTCTTAACATTTTGCCATAGCTCGCTTCGTTTCCGAGATATTTGCAGATACATCTCAAGGGAAGGGGCCTGACGGACATATTTCGAGATATTTCTTCTTCTTGTTGTTCTTCCTCTGCACAGCTAAGCTGGAAGTGGCATTTGCAGCTCGCAATAGTGCAGAGTTATCTCAAAGAAAGGGGCCACGGTGTTTCTGTATCTCTATTATGTTGGTGCGGCTTCGGAACTTTTAAATATCTTGATATATCTCGAGAACTACGCATCTGATCAAAAAATATCATATAACATAATAAGTAGGAAACTTAATTCTCTACAAAAAAGGTCTCTTAACATTTTGCCATAGCTCGCTTCATTTCCGAGATATTTGCAGATTTATCTCAAGGGAAGGGGCCTGACGGATATATTTCGAGATATTTCTTCTTCTTGTTGTTCTTCTTCTGCACTACTAAGCTGGAAGTGGCATTTGCAGCTCGCAATAGTGCAGAGTTATCTCAAAGAAAGGGGCCACGGTGTTTCTGTATCTCTATTATGCTGGTGCGGCTTCGGAACTTTTAAATATCTTGATATATCTCGAGAACTACGCTTCTGATTAAAAAATATCATAGAACATAAAAAGTAGGAAACTTAATTCTCTACAAAAAAGGTCTCTTAACATTTTGCCATAGCTCGCTTCATTTCCGAGATATTTGCAGATTTATCTCAAGGGAAGGGGCCTGACGGACATATTTCGAGATATTTCTTCTTCTTGTTGTTCTTCTTCTGCACTACTAAGCTGGAAGTGGCATTTGCAGCTCGCAATAGTGCAGAGTTATCTCAAAGAAAGGGGCCACGGTGTTTCTGTATCTCTATTATGCTGGTGCGGCTTCGGAACTTTTAAATATCTTGATATATCTCGAGAACTACGCTTCTGATCAAAAAATATCATAGAACATAAAAAGTAGGAAACTTAATTCTCTACAAAAAAGGTCTCTTAACATTTTGCCATAGCTCGCTTCGTTTCCGAGATATTTGCAGATTTATCTCAAGGGAAGGGGCCTAACGGACATATTTCGAGATATTTCTCCTTCTTGTTGTTCTTCTTCTGCACAGCTAAACTGGAAGTGGCATTTCCAGCTCGCAATAGTGCAGAGTTATCTCAAAGAAAGGGGCCACGGTGTTTCTGTATCTCTATTATGTTGGTGCGGCTTCGGAACTTTTAAATATCTTGATATATCTCGAGAACTACGCTTCTGATTAAAAAATATCATAGAACATAAAAAGTACGAAACTTAATTCTCTACAAAAAAGGTCTCTTAACATTTTGCCATAGCTCGCTTCGTTTCCGAGATATTTGCAGACTTATCTCAAGGGAAGGGGCCTAACGGACATATTTCGAGATATTTCTTCTTCTTGTTGTTCTTCTTCTGCACAGCTAAACTGGAAGTTGCATTTCCAGCTCGCAATAGTGCAGAGTTATCTCAAAGAAAGGGGCCACGGTGTTTCTGTATCTCTATTATGTTGGTGCGGCTTCGGAGCTTTTAAATATCTTGATATATCTCGAGAACTACGCATCTGATCAAAAAATATCATAGAACATAAAAAGTAGGAAACTTAATTCTCTACAAATAAGGTCTCTCAACGTTTTGCCATAGCTCGCTTCGTTTCCGAGATATTTGCAGATTTATCTCAAGGGAAGGGGCCTGCCGGACATATTTCGAGATATTTCTTCTTCTTGTTGTTCTTCTTCTGCACAGCTAAGCTGGAAGTGGCATTTGCGGCTCGCACTAGTGCAGAGTTATCTCAAAGAAAGGGGCCACGGTGTTTCTGTATCTCTATTATGTTGGTGCGGCTTCGGAACTTTTAAATATCTCGATATATCTCGAAAACTACGCTTCTGATCAAAAAATATCGTAGAACATAAATTGTAGGAAACATCATTCTCTACAAAAAACGTCGCTTAACATTTTGCCATAGCTCGCTTCGTTTCCGAGATATTTGCAGATTCAGCTCAAAGGAACTGGCCTGACGGACATATTTCGAGATATTTCTTCTTCTTGTTGTTCTACCTCTGCACAGCTAAGCTGGAAGTGGCATTTGCAGCTCGCAATAGTGCAGAGTTATCTCAAAGAAAGGGGCCACGGTGTTTCTGTATCTCTATTATGTTGGTGCGGCTTCGGAACTTTTAAATATCTTGATATATCTCGAGAACTACGCATCTGATCAAAAAATATTATAGAACATAAAAAGTAGGAAACTTAATTTTCTACAAAAAAGGGCTCTTAACATTTTGCCATAGCTCGCTTCGTTTCCGAGATATTTGCAGATTTATCTCAAGGGAAGGGGCCTGACGGACATATTTCGAGATATTTCTTCTTCTTCTTGTTCTTCTTCTGCACAGCTAAGCTGGAAGTGGCATTTGCAGCTCGCACTAGTGCAGAGTTATCTCAAAGAAAGGGGCCACGGTGTTTCTGTATCTCTATTATGTTGGTGCGGCTTCGGAACTTTTAAATATCTTGATATATCTCGAGAACTACGCATCTGATCAAAAAATATTATAGAACATAAAAAGTAGGAAACATAATTCTCTACAAAAAACGTCTCTTAACATTTTGCCATAGCTCGCTCCGTTTCCGAGATATTTGCAGATTCAGCTCAAAGGAACTGGCCTGACGGACATATTTCGAGATATTTCTTCTTCTTGTTGTTCTACCTCTGCACAGTTAAGCTGGAAGTGGCATTTGCAGCTCGCAATAGTGCAGAGTTATCTCAAAGAAAGGGGCCACGGTGTTTCTGTATCTCTATTATGTTGGTGCGGCTTCGGAACTTTTAAATATCTTGATATATCTCGAGAACTACGCATCTGATCAAAAAATATCATAGACCATAAAAAGTAGGAAACTTAATTCTCTACAAAAAAGGTGTCTTAACATTTTGCCATAGCTCGCTTTGTTTCCGAGATATTTGCGGATTTATCTCAAGGGAAGGGGCCTGACGGACATATTTCGAGATATTTTTTCTTCTTGTTGTTCTTCTTCTGCACAGCTAAGCTGGAAGTGGCATTTGCAGCTCGCAATAGTGCAGAGTTATCTCAAAGAAAGGGGCCACGGTGTTTCTGTATCTCTATTATGTTGGTGCGGCTTCGGAACTTTTAAATATCTTGATATATCTCGAGAACTACGCATCTGATCAAAAAATATCATAGATCATAAAAAGTAGGAAACTTAATTCTCTACAAAAAAGGTCTCTTAACATTTTGCCATAGCTCGCTTTGTTTCCGAGATATTTGCAGATTTATCTCAAGGGAAGGGGCCTGACGGACATATTTCGAGATATTTCTTCTTCTTGTTGTTCTTCTTCTGCACAGCTAAGCTGGAAGTGGCATTTACAGCTCGCAATAGTGCAGAGTTATCTCAAAGAAAGGGGCCACGGTGTTTCTGTATCTCTATTATGTTGGTGCGGCTTCGGAACTTTTAAATATCTTGATATATCTCGAGAACTACGCTTCTGATTAAAAAATATCATACAACATAAAAAGTAGGAAACTTAATTCTCTACAAAAAAGGTCTCTTAACATTTTGCCATAGCTCGCTTCGTTTCCGAGATATTTGCAGATTTATCTCAAGGGAAGGGGCCTAACGGACATATTTCGAGATATTTCTTCTTCTTGTTGTTCTTCTTCTGCACAGCTAAACTGGAAGTGGCATTTCCAGCTCGCAATAGTGCAGAGTTATCTCAAAGAAAGGGGCCACGGTGTTTCTGTATCTCTATTATGTTGGTGCGGCTTCGGAACTTTTAAATATCTTGATATATCTCGAGAACTACGCATCTGATCAAAAAATATCATAGAAGATAAAAAGTAGGAAACTTAATTCTCTACAAAAAAGGGCTCTTAACATTTTGCCATAGCTCGCATCGTTTCCGAGATATTTGCAGATTTATCTCAAGGGAAGGGGCCTGACGGACATATTTCGAGATATTTCTTCTTCTTGTTGTTCTTCTTCTGCACAGCTAAGCTGGAAGTGGCATTTGCGGCTCGCACTAGTGCAGAGTTATCTCAAAGAAAGGGGCCACGGTGTTTCTGTATTTCTATTATGTTGGTGCGGCTTCGGAACTTTTAAATATCTCGATATATCTCGAAAACTACGCTTCTGATCAAAAAATATCATAGAACATAAATTGTAGGAAACATAATTCTCTACAAAAAACGTCTCTTAACATTTTGCCATAGCTCGCTTCGTTTCCGAGATATTTGCAGATTCAGCTCAAAGGAACTGGCCTGACGGACATATTTCGAGATATTTCTTCTTCTTGTTGTTCTTCCTCTGCACAGCTAAGCTGGAAGTGGCATTTGCAGCTCGCAATAGTGCAGAGTTATCTCAAAGAAAGGGGCCACGGTGTTTCTGTATCTCTATTATGTTGGTGCGGCTTCGGAACTTTTAAATATCTTGATATATCTCGAGAACTACGCATCTGATCAAAAAATATCATAGATCATAAAAAGTAGGAAACTTAATTCTCTACAAAAAAGGTCTCTTAACATTTTGCCATAGCTCGCATCGTTTCCGAGATATTTGCAGATTTATCTCAAGGGAAGGGGCCTAACGGACATATTTCGAGATATTTCTTCTTCTTGTTGTTCTTCTTCTGCACAGCTAAACTGGAAGTGGCATTTCCAGCTCGCAATAGTGCAGAGTTATCTCAAAGAAAGGGGCCACGGTGTTTCTGTATCTCTATTATGTTGGTGCGGCTTCGGAACTTTTAAATATCTTGATATATCTCGAGAACTACGCATCTGATCAAAAAATATCATAGAAGATAAAAAGTAGGAAACTTAATTCTCTACAAAAAAGGGCTCTTAACATTTTGCCATAGCTCGCTTTGTTTCCGAGATATTTGCAGATTTATCTCAAGGGAAGGGGCCTGACGGACATATTTCGAGATATTTCTTCTTCTTGTTGTTCTTCTTCTGCACAGCTAAGCTGGAAGTGGCATTTGCAGCTCGCAATAGTGCAGAGTTATCTCAAAGAAAGGGGTCACGGTGTTTCTGTATCTCTATTATGTTGGTGCGGCTTCGGAACTTTTAAATATCTTGATATATCTCGAGAACTACGCATCTGATCAAAAAATATCATAGAAGATAAAAAGTAGGAAACATAATTCTCTACAAAAAACGTCTCTTAACATTTTGCCATAGCTCGCTTCGTTTCCGAGATATTTGCAGATTTATCTCAAGGGAAGGGGCCTAACGGACATATTTCGAGATATTTCTTCTTCTTGTTGTTCTTCTTCTGCACAGCTAAACTGGAAGTGGCATTTCCAGCTCGCAATAGTGCAGAGTTATCTCAAAGAAAGGGGCCACGGTGTTTCTGTATCTCTATTATGTTGGTGCGGCTTCGGAACTTTTAAATATCTTGATATATCTCGAGAACTACGCATCTGATCAAAAAATATCATAGAAGATAAAAAGTAGGAAACATAATGCTCTACAAAAAACGTCTCTTAACATTTTGCCATAGCTCGCTTCGTTTCCGAGATATTTGCAGATTCAGCTCAAAGGAACTGGCCTGACGGACATATTTCGAGATATTTCTTCTTCTTGTTGTTCTTCCTCTGCACAGCTAAGCTGGAAGTGGCATTTGCAGCTCGCAATAGTGCAGAGTTATCTCAAAGAAAGGGGCCACGGTGTTTCTGTATCTCTATTATGTTGGTGCGGCTTCGGAACTTTTAAATATCTTGATATATCTCGAGAACTACGCATCTGATCAAAAAATATCATAGATCATAAAAAGTAGGAAACTTAATTCTCTACAAAAAAGGTCTCGTAACATTTTGCCATAGCTCGCTTTGTTTCCGAGATATTTGCAGATTTATCTCAAGGGAAGGGGCCTGACGGACATATTTCGAGATATTTTTTCTTCTTGTTGTTCTTCTTCTGCACAGCTAAGCTGGAAGTGGCATTTGCAGCTCGCAATAGTGCAGAGTTATCTCAAAGAAAGGGGCCACGGTGTTTCTGTATCTCCATTATGTTGGTGCGGCTTCGGAACTTTTAAATATCTTGATATATCTCGAGAACTACGCATCTGATCAAAAAATATCATAGATCATAAAAAGTAGGAAACTTAATTCTCTACAAAAAAGGTCTCTTAACATTTTGCCATAGCTCGCTTTGTTTCCGAGATATTTGCAGATTTATCTCAAGGGAAGGGGCCTGACGGACATATTTCGAGATATTTCTTCTTCTTGTTGTTCTTCTTCTGCACAGCTAAACTGGAAGTGGCATTTCCAGCTCGCAATAGTGCAGAGTTATCTCAAAGAAAGGGGCCACGGTGTTTCTGTATCTCTATTATGTTGGTGCGGCTTCGGAACTTTTAAATATCTTGATATATCTCGAGAACTACGCATCTGATCAAAAAATATCATAGATCATAAAAAGTAGGAAACTTAATTCTCTACAAAAAAGGTCTCTTAACATTTTGCCATAGCTCGCTTTGTTTCCGAGATATTTGCGGATTTATCTCAAGGGAAGGGGCCTGACGGACATATTTCGAGATATTTTTTCTTCTTGTTGTTCTTCTTCTGCACAGCTAAGCTGGAAGTGGCATTTGCAGCTCGCAATAGTGCAGAGTTATCTCAAAGAAAGGGGCCACGGTGTTTCTGTATCTCTATTATGTTGGTGCGGCTTCGGAACTTTTAAATATCTTGATATATCTCGAGAACTACGCATCTGATCAAAAAATATCATAGATCATAAAAAGTAGGAAACTTAATTCTCTACAAAAAAGGTCTCTTAACATTTTGCCATAGCTCGCTTTGTTTCCGAGATATTTGCAGATTTATCTCAAGGGAAGGGGCCTGACGGACATATTTCGAGATATTTCTTCTTCTTGTTGTTCTTCTTCTGCACAGCTAAACTGGAAGTGGCATTTCCAGCTCGCAATAGTGCAGAGTTATCTCAAAGAAAGGGGCCACGGTGTTTCTGTATCTCTATTATGTTGGTGCGGCTTCGGAACTTTTAAATATCTTGATATATCTCGAGAACTACGCATCTGATCAAAAAATATCATAGAAGATAAAAAGTAGGAAACATAATGCTCTACAAAAAACGTCTCTTAACATTTTGCCATAGCTCGCTTCGTTTCCGAGATATTTGCAGATTCAGCTCAAAGGAACTGGCCTGACGGACATATTTCGAGATATTTCTTCTTCTTGTTGTTCTTCCTCTGCACAGCTAAACTGGAAGTGGCATTTGCAGCTCGCAATAGTGCAGAGTTATCTCAAAGAAAGGGGCCACGGTGTTTCTGTATCTCTATTATGTTGGTGCGGCTTCGGAACTTTTAAATATCTTGATATATCTCGAGAACTACGCATCTGATCAAAAAATATCATAGATCATTAAAAGTAGGAAACTTAATTCTCTACAAAAAAGGTCTCGTAACATTTTGCCATAGCTCGCTTTGTTTCCGAGATATTTGCAGATTTATCTCAAGGGAAGGGGCCTGACGGACATATTTCGAGATATTTTTTCTTCTTGTTGTTCTTCTTCTGCACAGCTAAGCTGGAAGTGGCATTTGCAGCTCGCAATAGTGCAGAGTTATCTCAAAGAAAGGGGCCACGGTGTTTCTGTATCTCCATTATGTTGGTGCGGCTTCGGAACTTTTAAATATCTTGATATATCTCGAGAACTACGCATCTGATCAAAAAATATCATAGATCATAAAAAGTAGGAAACTTAATTCTCTACAAAAAAGGTCTCTTAACATTTTGCCATAGCTCGCTTTGTTTCCGAGATATTTGCAGATTTATCTCAAGGGAAGGGGCCTGACGGACATATTTCGAGATATTTCTTCTTCTTGTTGTTCTTCTTCTGCACAGCTAAACTGGAAGTGGCATTTCCAGCTCGCAATAGTGCAGAGTTATCTCAAAGAAAGGGGCCACGGTGTTTCTGTATCTCTATTATGTTGGTGCGGCTTCGGAACTTTTAAATATCTTGATATATCTCGAGAACTACGCATCTGATCAAAAAATATCATAGATCATAAAAAGTAGGAAACTTAATTCTCTACAAAAAAGGTCTCTTAACATTTTGCCATAGCTCGCTTTGTTTCCGAGATATTTGCGGATTTATCTCAAGGGAAGGGGCCTGACGGACATATTTCGAGATATTTTTTCTTCTTGTTGTTCTTCTTCTGCACAGCTAAGCTGGAAGTGGCATTTGCAGCTCGCAATAGTGCAGAGTTATCTCAAAGAAAGGGGCCACGGTGTTTCTGTATCTCTATTATGTTGGTGCGGCTTCGGAACTTTTAAATATCTTGATATATCTCGAGAACTACGCATCTGATCAAAAAATATCATAGATCATAAAAAGTAGGAAACTTAATTCTCTACAAAAAAGGTCTCTTAACATTTTGCCATAGCTCGCTTTGTTTCCGAGATATTTGCAGATTTATCTCAAGGGAAGGGGCCTGACGGACATATTTCGAGATATTTCTTCTTCTTGTTGTTCTTCTTCTGCACAGCTAAGCTGGAAGTGGCATTTGCAGCTCGCAATAGTGCAGAGTTATCTCAAAGAAAGGGGCCACGGTGTTTCTGTATCTCTATTATGTTGGTGCGGCTTCGGAACTTTTAAATATCTTGATATATCTCGAGAACTACGCATCTGATCAAAAAATATCATAGAAGATAAAAAGTAGGAAACATAATTCTCTACAAAAAACGTCTCTTAACATTTTGCCATAGCTCGCTTCGTTTCCGAGATATTTGCAGATTCAGCTCAAAGGAACTGGCCTGACGGACATATTTCGAGATATTTCTTCTTCTTGTTGTTCTTCCTCTGCACAGCTAAGCTGGAAGTGGCATTTGCAGCTCGCAATAGTGCAGAGTTATCTCAAAGAAAGGGGCCACGGTGTTTCTGTATCTCTATTATGTTGGTGCGGCTTCGGAACTTTTAAATATCTTGATATATCTCGAGAACTACGCATCTGATCAAAAAATATCATAGATCATAAAAAGTAGGAAACTTAATTCTCTACAAAAAAGGTCTCGTAACATTTTGCCATAGCTCGCTTTGTTTCCGAGATATTTGCAGATTTATCTCAAGGGAAGGGGCCTGACGGACATATTTCGAGATATTTTTTCTTCTTGTTGTTCTTCTTCTGCACAGCTAAGCTGGAAGTGGCATTTGCAGCTCGCAATAGTGCAGAGTTATCTCAAAGAAAGGGGCCACGGTGTTTCTGTATCTCCATTATGTTGGTGCGGCTTCGGAACTTTTAAATATCTTGATATATCTCGAGAACTACGCATCTGATCAAAAAATATCATAGATCATAAAAAGTAGGAAACTTAATTCTCTACAAAAAAGGTCTCTTAACATTTTGCCATAGCTCGCTTTGTTTCCGAGATATTTGCAGATTTATCTCAAGGGAAGGGGCCTGACGGACATATTTCGAGATATTTCTTCTTCTTGTTGTTCTTCTTCTGCACAGCTAAGCTGGAAGTGGCATTTGCAGCTCGCAATAGTGCAGAGTTATCTCAAAGAAAGGGGCCACGGTGTTTCTGTATCTCTATTATGTTGGTGCGGCTTCGGAACTTTTAAATATCTTGATATATCTCGAGAACTACGCATCTGATCAAAAAATATCATAGAAGATAAAAAGTAGGAAACTTAATTCTCTACAAAAAAGGGCTCTTAACATTTTGCCATAGCTCGCATCGTTTCCGAGATATTTGCAGATTTATCTCAAGGGAAGGGGCCTAACGGACATATTTCGAGATATTTCTTCTTCTTGTTGTTCTTCTTCTGCACAGCTAAACTGGAAGTGGCATTTCCAGCTCGCAATAGTGCAGAGTTATCTCAAAGAAAGGGGCCACGGTGTTTCTGTATCTCTATTATGTTGGTGCGGCTTCGGAACTTTTAAATATCTTGATATATCTCGAGAACTACGCATCTGATCAAAAAATATCATAGATCATAAAAAGTAGGAAACTTAATTCTCTACAAAAAAGGTCTCTTAACATTTTGCCATAGCTCGCTTTGTTTCCGAGATATTTGCAGATTTATCTCAAGGGAAGGGGCCTGACGGACATATTTCGAGATATTTTTTCTTCTTGTTGTTCTTCTTCTGCACAGCTAAGCTGGAAGTGGCATTTGCAGCTCGCAATAGTGCAGAGTTATCTCAAAGAAAGGGGCCACGGTGTTTCTGTATCTCTATTATGTTGGTGCGGCTTCGGAACTTTTAAATATCTTGATATATCTCGAGAACTACGCATCTGATCAAAAAATATCATAGATCATAAAAAGTAGGAAACTTAATTCTCTACAAAAAAGGTCTCTTAACATTTTGCCATAGCTCGCTTTGTTTCCGAGATATTTGCAGATTTATCTCAAGGGAAGGGGCCAGACGGACATATTTCGAGATATTTCTTCTTCTTGTTGTTCTTCTTCTGCACAGCTAAGCTGGAAGTGGCATTTGCAGCTCGCAATAGTGCAGAGTTATCTCAAAGAAAGGGGCCACGGTGTTTCTGTATCTCTATTATGTTAGTGCGGCTTCGGAACTTTTAAATATCTTGATATATCTCGAGAACTACGCGTCTGATTAAAAAATATCATAGAACATAAAAAGTAGGAAACTTAATTCTCTACAAAAAAGGTCTCTTAACATTTTGCCATAGCTCGCTTCGTTTCCGAGATATTTGCAGATTTATCTCAAGGGAAGGGGCCTAACGGACCTATTTCGAGATATTTCTTCTTCTTGTTGTTCTTCTTCTGCACAGCTAAACTGGAAGTGGCATTTCCAGCTCGCAATAGTGCAGAGTTATCTCAAAGAAAGGGGCCACGGTGTTTCTGTATCTCTATTATGTTGGTGCGGCTTCGGAACTTTTAAATATCTTGATATATCTCGAGAACTACGCATCTGATCAAAAAATATCATAGAAGATAAAAAGTAGGAAACTTAATTCTCTACAAAAAAGGGTTCTAAACATTTTGCCATAGCTCGCATCGTTTCCGAGATATTTGCAGATTTATCTCAAGGGAAGGGGCCTGACGGACATATTTCGAGATATTTCTTCTTCTTGTTGTTCTTCTTCTGCACAGCTAAGCTGGAAGTGGCATTTGCGGCTCGCACTAGTGCAGAGTTATCTCAAAGAAAGGGGCCACGGTGTTTCTGTATTTCTATTATGTTGGTGCGGCTTCGGAACTTTTAAATATCTCGATATATCTCGAAAACTACGCTTCTGATCAAAAAATATCATAGAACATAAATTGTAGGAAACATAATTCTCTACAAAAAACGTCTCTTAACATTTTGCCATAGCTCGCTTCGTTTCCGAGATATTTGCAGATTCAGCTCAAAGGAACTGGCCTGACGGACATATTTCGAGATATTTCTTCTTCTTGTTGTTCTTCCTCTGCACAGCTAAGCTGGAAGTGGCATTTGCAGCTCGCAATAGTGCAGAGTTATCTCAAAGAAAGGGGCCACGGTGTTTCTGTATCTCTATTATGTTGGTGCGGCTTCGGAACTTTTAAATAGCTTGATATATCTCGAGAACTACGCATCTGATCAAAAAATATCATACAAGATAAAAAGTAGGAAACTTAATTCTCTACAAAAAAGGGCTCTTAACATTTTGCCATAGCTCGCATCGTTTCCGAGATATTTGCAGATTTATCTCAAGGGAAGGGGCCTAACGGACATATTTCGAGATATTTCTTCTTCTTGTTGTTCTTCTTCTGCACAGCTAAACTGGAAGTGGCATTTCCAGCTCGCAATAGTGCAGAGTTATCTCAAAGAAAGGGGCCACGGTGTTTCTGTATCTCTATTATGTTGGTGCGGCTTCGGAACTTTTAAATATCTTGATATATCTCGAGAACTACGCATCTGATCAAAAAATATCATAGATCATAAAAAGTAGGAAACTTAATTCTCTACAAAAAAGGTCTCTTAACATTTTGCCATAGCTCGCTTTGTTTCCGAGATATTTGCAGATTTATCTCAAGGGAAGGGGCCTGACGGACATATTTCGAGATATTTTTTCTTCTTGTTGTTCTTCTTCTGCACAGCTAAGCTGGAAGTGGCATTTGCAGCTCGCAATAGTGCAGAGTTATCTCAAAGAAAGGGGCCACGGTGTTTCTGTATCTCTATTATGTTGGTGCGGCTTCGGAACTTTTAAATATCTTGATATATCTCGAGAACTACGCATCTGATCAAAAAATATCATAGATCATAAAAAGTAGGAAACTTAATTCTCTACAAAAAAGGTCTCTTAACATTTTGCCATAGCTCGCTTTGTTTCCGAGATATTTGCAGATTTATCTCAAGGGAAGGGGCCTGACGGACATATTTCGAGATATTTCTTCTTCTTGTTGTTCTTCTTCTGCACAGCTAAGCTGGAAGTGGCATTTGCAGCTCGCAATAGTGCAGAGTTATCTCAAAGAAAGGGGCCACGGTGTTTCTGTATCTCTATTATGTTGGTGCGGCTTCGGAACTTTTAAATATCTCGATATATCTCGAAAACTACGCTTCTGATCAAAAAATATCATAGAAGATAAAAAGTAGGAAACTTAATTCTCTACAAAAGGGGCTCTTAACATTTTGCCATAGCTCGCATCGTTTCCGAGATATTTGCAGATTTATCTCAAGGGAAGGGGCCTAACGGACATATTTCGAGATATTTCTTCTTCTTGTTGTTCTTCTTCTGCACAGCTAAGCTGGAAGTGGCATTTGCAGCTCGCAATAGTGCAGAGTTATCTCAAAGAAAGGGGCCACGGTGTTTCTGTATCTCTATTATGTTGGTGCGGCTTCGGAACTTTTAAATATCTCGATATATCTCGAAAACTACGCTTCTGATCAAAAAATATCATAGAAGATAAAAAGTAGGAAACTTAATTCTCTACAAAAGGGGCTGTTAACATTTTGCCATAGCTCGCATCGTTTCCGAGATATTTGCAGATTTATCTCAAGGGAAGGGGCCTGACGGACATATTTCGAGATATTTCTTCTTCTTGTTGTTCTTCTTCTGCACAGCTAAGCTGGAAGTGGCATTTGCAGCTCGCAATAGTGCAGAGTTATCTCAAAGAAAGGGGCCACGGTGTTTCTGTATCTCTATTATGTTGGTGCGGCTTCGGAACTTTTAAATATCTTGATATATCTCGAGAACTACGCATCTGATCAAAAAATATCATAGAACATAAAAAGTAGGA
Source organism: Osmia lignaria lignaria (assembly GCF_051020975.1). Classification (NCBI taxonomy): domain Eukaryota; kingdom Metazoa; phylum Arthropoda; class Insecta; order Hymenoptera; family Megachilidae; genus Osmia; species Osmia lignaria. The sequence continues at coordinate 10,091,608 of NW_027478159.1, read as the reverse complement.
AACTTAATTCTCTACAAATAAGGTCCCTCAACATTTTGCCATAGCTCGCTTCGTTTCCGAGATATTTGCAGATTTATCTCAAGGGAAGGGGCCTGACGGACATATTTCGAGATATTTCTTCTTCTTGTTGTTCTTCTTCTGCACAGCTAAGCTGGAAGTGGCATTTGCGGCTCGCACTAGTGCAGAGTTATCTCAAAGAAAGTGGCCACGTTGTTTCTGTATCTCTATTATGTTGGTGCGGCTTCGGAACTTTTAAATATCTTGATATATCTCGAGAACTACGCTTCTGATTAAAAAATATCATACAACATAAAAAGTAGGAAACTTAATTCTCTACAAAAAAGGTCTCTTAACATTTTGCCATAGCTCGCTTCGTTTCCGAGATATTTGCAGATTTATCTCAAGGGAAGGGGCCTAACGGACATATTTCGAGATATTTCTTCTTCTTGTTGTTCTTCTTCTGCACAGCTAAACTGGAAGTGGCATTTCCAGCTCGCAATAGTGCAGAGTTATCTCAAAGAAAGGGGCCACGGTGTTTCTGTATCTCTATTATGTTGGTGCGGCTTCGGAACTTTTAAATATCTTGATATATCTCGAGAACTACGCATCTGATCAAAAAATATCATAGAACATCAAAAGTAGGAAACTTAATTCTCTACAAAAAAGGTCTCTTAACATTTTGCCATAGCTCGCTTCGTTTCCGAGATATTTGCAGATTTATCTCAAGGGAAGGGGCCTGACGGACATATTTCGAGATATTTCTTCTTCTTGTTGTTCTTCTTCTGCACAGCTAAGCTGGAAGTGGCATTTGCGGCTCGCACTAGTGCAGAGTTATCTCAAAGAAAGGGGCCACGGTGTTTCTGTATCTCTATTATGATGGTGCGGCTTCGGAACTTTTAAATATCTTGATATATCTCGAGAACTACGCTTCTGATCAAAAAATATCATAGAACATAAAAAGTAGGAAACTTAATTCTCTACAAAAAAGGTCTCTTAACATTTTGCCATAGCTCGCTTCGTTGCCGAGATATTTGCAGATGTATTTCAAGGGAAGGGGCCTAACGGACATATTTCGAGATATTTCTCCTTCTTGTTGTTCTTCCTCTGCACAGCTAAGCTGGAAGTGGCATTTGCAGCTCGCAATAGTGCAGAGTTATCTCAAAGAAAGGGGCCACGGTGTTTCTGTATCTCTATTATGTTGGTACGGCTTCGGAACTTTTAAATATCTTGATATATCTCGAGAATTACGCATCTGATCAAAAAATATCATAGAACATAAAAAGTAGGAAACTTAATTCTCTACAAAAAAGGTCTCTTAACATTTTGCCATAGCTCGCTTCGTTTCCGAGATATTTGCAGATTTATCTCAAGGGAAGGGGCCTAACGGACATATTTCGAGATATTTCTTCTTCTTGTTGTTTTTCTTCTGCACAGCTAAGCTGAAAGTGGCATTTACAGCTCGCAATAGTGCAGAGTTATCTCAAAGAAAGGGGCCACGGTGTTTCTGTATCTCTATTATGTTGGTGCGGCTTCGGAACTTTTAAATATCTCGATATATCTCGAAAACTACGCTTCTGATCAAAAAATATCATAGAAGATAAAAAGTAGGAAACTTAATTCTCTACAAAAGGGGCTCTTAACATTTTGCCATAGCTCGCATCGTTTCCGAGATATTTGCAGATTTATCTCAAGGGAAGGGGCCTGACGGACATATTTCGAGATATTTCTTCTTCTTGTTGTTCTTCTTCTGCACAGCTAAGCTGGAAGTGGCATTTGCAGCTCGCAATAGTGCAGAGTTATCTCAAAGAAAGGGGCCACGGTGTTTCTGTATCTCTATTATGTTGGTGCGGCTTCGGAACTTTTAAATATCTTGATATATCTCGAGAACTACGCATCTGATCAAAAAATATCATAGAACATAAAAAGTAGGAAACTTAATTCTCTACAAATAAGGTCCCTCAACATTTTGCCATAGCTCGCTTCGTTTCCGAGATATTTGCAGATTTATCTCAAGGGAAGGGGCCTGACGGACATATTTCGAGATATTTCTTCTTCTTGTTGTTCTTCTTCTGCACAGCTAAGCTGGAAGTGGCATTTGCGGCTCGCACTAGTGCAGAGTTATCTCAAAGAAAGTGGCCACGTTGTTTCTGTATCTCTATTATGTTGGTGCGGCTTCGGAACTTTTAAATATCTTGATATATCTCGAGAACTACGCTTCTGATTAAAAAATATCATAGAACATAAAAAGTAGGAAACTTAATTCTCTACAAAAAAGGTCTCTTAACATTTTGCCATAGCTCGCTTCGTTTCCGAGATATTTGCAGATTTATCTCAAGGGAAGGGGCCTAACGGACATATTTCGAGATATTTCTTCTTCTTGTTGTTCTTCTTCTGCACAGCTAAACTGGAAGTGGCATTTCCAGCTCGCAATAGTGCAGAGTTATCTCAAAGAAAGGGGCCACGGTGTTTCTGTATCTCTATTATGTTGGTGCGGCTTCGGAACTTTTAAATATCTTGATATATCTCGAGAACTACGCATCTGATCAAAAAATATCATAGAACATCAAAAGTAGGAAACTTAATTCTCTACAAAAAAGGTCTCTTAACATTTTGCCATAGCTCGCTTCGTTTCCGAGATATTTGCAGATTTATCTCAAGGGAAGGGGCCTGACGGACATATTTCGAGATATTTCTTCTTCTTGTTGTTCTTCTTCTGCACAGCTAAGCTGGAAGTGGCATTTGCGGCTCGCACTAGTGCAGAGTTATCTCAAAGAAAGGGGCCACGGTGTTTCTGTATCTCTATTATGATGGTGCGGCTTCGGAACTTTTAAATATCTTGATATATCTCGAGAACTACGCTTCTGATCAAAAAATATCATAGAGAATAAAAAGTAGGAAACTTAATTCTCTACAAAAAAGGTCTCTTAACATTTTGCCATAGCTCGCTTCGTTTCCGAGATATTTGCAGATTTATCTCAAGGGAAGGGGCCTAACGGACATATTTCGATATATTTCTTCTTCTTGTTGTTCTTCTTCTGCACAGCTAAACTGGAAGTGGCATTTCCAGCTCGCAATTGTGCAGAGTTATCTCAAAGAAAGGGGCCACGGTGTTTCTGTATCTCTATTATGTTGGTGCGGCTTCGGAACTTTCAAATATCTTGATATATCTCGAGAACTACGCATCTGATCAAAAAATATCATAGAACATAAAAAGTAGGAAACTTAATTCTCTACAAAAAAGGTCTCTAAACATTTTGCCATAGCTCGCTTCGTTTCCGAGATATTTGCAGATTTATCTCAAGGGAAGGGGCCTAACGGACATATTTCGAGATATTTCTCCTTCTTGTTGTTCTTCTTCTGCACAGCTAAACTGGAAGTGGCATTTCCAGCTCGCAATAGTGCAGAGTTATCTCAAAGAAAGGGGCCACGGTGTTTCTGTATCTCTATTATATTGGTGCGGCTTCGGAACTTTTAAATATCTTGATATATCTCGAGAACTACGCATCTGATCAAAAAATATCATAGATCATAAAAAGTAGGAAACTTAATTCTCTACAAAAAAGGTCTCGTAACATTTTGCCATAGCTCGCTTTGTTTCCGAGATATTTGCAGATTTATCTCAAGGGAAGGGGCCTGACGGACATATTTCGAGATATTTCTTCTTCTTGTTGTTCTTCCTCTGCACAGCTAAGCTGGAAGTGGCATTTGCAGCTCGCAATAGTGCAGAGTTATCTCAAAGAAAGGGGCCACGGTGTTTCTGTATCTCTATTATGTTGGTGCGGCTTCGGAACTTTTAAATATCTTGATATATCTCGAGAACTACGCTTCTGATTAAAATATATCATAGAACATAAAAAGTAGGAAACTTAATTCTCTACAAAAAAGGTCTCTTAACATTTTGCCATAGCTCGCTTCGTTTCCGAGATATTTGCAGATTTATCTCAAGGGAAGGGGCCTAACGGACATATTTCGAGATATTTCTTCTTCTTGTTGTTCTTCTTCTGCACAGCTAAACTGGAAGTGGCATTTCCAGCTCGCTATAGTGCAGAGTTATCTCAAAAAAAGGGGCCACGGTGTTTCTGTATCTCTATTATGTTGGTGCGGCTTCGGAACTTTTAAATATCTTGATATATCTCGAGAACTACGCATCTGATCAAAAAATATCATAGAAGATAAAAAGTAGGAAACTTAATTCTCTACAAAAAAGGGCTCTTAACATTTTGCCATAGCTCGCATCGTTTCCGAGATATTTGCAGATTTATCTCAAGGGAAGGGGCCTAACGGACATATTTCGAGATATTTCTTCTTCTTGTTGTTCTTCTTCTGCACAGCTAAACTGGAAGTGGCATTTCCAGCTCGCAATAGTGCAGAGTTATCTCAAAGAAAGGGGCCACGGTGTTTCTGTATCTCTATTATGTTGGTGCGGCTTCGGAACTTTTAAATATCTTGATATATCTCGAGAACTACGCATCTGATCAAAAAATATCATAGAACATAAAAAGTAGGAAACTTAATTCTCTACAAAAAAGGTCTCTTAACATTTTGCCATAGCTCGCTTCGTTGCCGAGATATTTGCAGATGTATTTCAAGGGAAGGGGCCTAACGGACATATTTCGAGATATTTCTCCTTCTTGTTGTTCTTCCTCTGCACAGCTAAGCTGGAAGTGGCATTTGCAGCTCGCAATAGTGCAGAGTTATCTCAAAGAAAGGGGCCACGGTGTTTCTGTATCTCTATTATGTTGGTGCGGCTTCGGAACTTTTAAATATCTCGATATATCTCGAAAACTACGCTTCTGATCAAAAAATATCATAGAAGATAAAAAGTAGGAAACTTAATTCTCTACAAAAGGGGCTCTTAACATTTTGCCATAGCTCGCATCGTTTCCGAGATATTTGCAGATTTATCTCAAGGGAAGGGGCCTGACGGACATATTTCGAGATATTTCTTCTTCTTGTTGTTCTTCTTCTGCACAGCTAAGCTGGAAGTGGCATTTGCAGCTCGCAATAGTGCAGAGTTATCTCAAAGAAAGGGGCCACGGTGTTTCTGTATCTCTATTATGTTGGTGCGGCTTCGGAACTTTTAAATATCTTGATATATCTCGAGAACTACGCTTCTGATTAAAAAATATCATAGAACATAAAAAGTAGGAAACTTAATTCTCTACAAAAAAGGTCTCTTAACATTTTGCCATAGCTCGCTTCGTTTCCGAGATATTTGCAGATTTATCTCAAGGGAAGGGGCCTAACGGACATATTTCGAGATATTTCTTCTTCTTGTTGTTCTTCTTCTGCACAGCTAAACTGGAAGTGGCATTTCCAGCTCGCAATAGTGCAGAGTTATCTCAAAGGAAGGGGCCACGGTGTTTCTGTATCTCTATTATGTTGGTGCGGCTTCGGAACTTTTAAATATCTTGATATATCTCGAGAACTACGCATCTGATCAAAAAATATCATAGAACATAAAAAGTAGGAAACTTAATTCTCTACAAAAAAGGTCTCTTAACATTTTGCCATAGCTCGCTTCGTTGCCGAGATATTTGCAGATGTATTTCAAGGGAAGGGGCCTAACGGACATATTTCGAGATATTTCTCCTTCTTGTTGTTCTTCCTCTGCACAGCTAAGCTGGAAGTGGCATTTGCAGCTCGCAATAGTGCAGAGTTATCTCAAAGAAAGGGGCCACGGTGTTTCTGTATCTCTATTATGTTGGTGCGGCTTCGGAACTTTTAAATATCTTGATATATCTCGAGAATTACGCATCTGATCAAAAAATATCATAGAACATAAAAAGTAGGAAACTTAATTCTCTACAAAAAAGGTCTCTTAACATTTTGCCATAGCTCGCTTCGTTTCCGAGATATTTGCAGATTTATCTCAAGGGAAGGGGCCTAACGGACATATTTCGAGATATTTCTTCTTCTTGTTGTTTTTCTTCTGCACAGCTAAGCTGAAAGTGGCATTTACAGCTCGCAATAGTGCAGAGTTATCTCAAAGAAAGGGGCCACGGTGTTTCTGTATCTCTATTATGTTGGTGCGGCTTCGGAACTTTTAAATATCTCGATATATCTCGAAAACTACGCTTCTGATCAAAAAATATCATAGAAGATAAAAAGTAGGAAACTTAATTCTCTACAAAAGGGGCTCTTAACATTTTGCCATAGCTCGCATCGTTTCCGAGATATTTGCAGATTTATCTCAAGGGAAGGGGCCTGACGGACATATTTCGAGATATTTCTTCTTCTTGTTGTTCTTCTTCTGCACAGCTAAGCTGGAAGTGGCATTTGCAGCTCGCAATAGTGCAGAGTTATCTCAAAGAAAGGGGCCACGGTGTTTCTGTATCTCTATTATGTTGGTGCGGCTTCGGAACTTTTAAATATCTTGATATATCTCGAGAACTACGCATCTGATCAAAAAATATCATAGAAGATAAAAAGTAGGAAACTTAATTCTCTACAAAAAAGGGCTCTTAACATTTTGCCATAGCTCGCATCGTTTCCGAGATATTTGCAGATTTATCTCAAGGGAAGGGGCCTAACGGACATATTTCGAGATATTTCTTCTTCTTGTTGTTCTTCCTCTGCACAGCTAAGCTGGAAGTGGCATTTGCAGCTCGCAATAGTGCAGAGTTATCTCAAAGAAAGGGGCCACGGTGTTTCTGTATCTCCATTATGTTGGTGCGGCTTCGGAACTTTTAAATATCTTGATATATCTCGAGAACTACGCATCTGATCAAAAAATATCATAGATCATAAAAAGTAGGAAACTTAATTCTCTACAAAAAAGGTCTCTTAACATTTTGCCATAGCTCGCTTTGTTTCCGAGATATTTGCAGATTTATCTCAAGGGAAGGGGCCTGACGGACATATTTCGAGATATTTCTTCTTCTTGTTGTTCTTCTTCTGCACAGCTAAGCTGGAAGTGGCATTTGCAGCTCGCAATAGTGCAGAGTTATCTCAAAGAAAGGGGCCACGGTGTTTCTGTATCTCTATTATGTTGGTGCGGCTTCGGAACTTTTAAATATCTTGATATATCTCGAGAACTACGCTTCTGATTAAAAAATATCATAGAACATAAAAAGTAGGAAACTTAATTCTCTACAAAAAAGGTCTCTTAATATTTTGCCATAGCTCGCTTCGTTTCCGAGATATTTGCAGATTTATCTCAAGGGAAGGGGCCTAACGGACATATTTCGAGATATTTCTTCTTCTTGTTGTTCTTCTTCTGCACAGCTAAACTGGAAGTGGCATTTCCAGCTCGCAATAGTGCAGAGTTATCTCAAAGGAAGGGGCCACGGTGTTTCTGTATCTCTATTATGTTGGTGCGGCTTCGGAACTTTTAAATATCTTGATATATCTCGAGAACTACGCATCTGATCAAAAAATATCATAGAAGATAAAAAGTAGGAAACTTAATTCTCTACAAAAAAGGGCTCTTAACATTTTGCCATAGCTCGCATCGTTTCCGAGATATTTGCAGATTTATCTCAAGGGAAGGGGCCTAACGGACATATTTCGAGATATTTCTTCTTCTTGTTGTTCTTCTTCTGCACAGCTAAACTGGAAGTGGCATTTCCAGCTCGCAATAGTGCAGAGTTATCTCAAAGAAAGGGGCCACGGTGTTTCTGTATCTCTATTATGTTGGTGCGGCTTCGGAACTTTTAAATATCTTGATATATCTCGAGAACTACGCATCTGCTCAAAAAATATCATAGAACATAAAAAGTAGGAAACTTAATTCTCTACAAATAAGGTCCCTCAACATTTTGCCATAGCTCGCTTCGTTTCCGAGATATTTGCAGATGTATCTCAAGGGAAGGGGCCTGACGGACATATTTCGAGATATTTCTTCTTCTTGTTGTTCTTCTTCTGCACAGCTAAGCTGGAAGTGGCATTTGCGGCTCGCACTAGTGCAGAGTTATCTCAAAGAAAGGGGCCACGGTGTTTCTGTATCTCTATTATGTTGGTGCGGGTTCGGAACTTTTAAATATCTTGATATATTTCGAGAACTACGCTTCTGATTAAAAAATATCATAGAACATAAAAAGTAGGAAACTTAATTCTCTACAAAAAAGGTCTCTTAACATTTTGCCATAGCTCGCTTCGTTTCCGAGATATTTGCAGATTTATCTCAAGGGAAGGGGCCTAACGGACATATTTCGAGATATTTCTTCTTCTTGTTGTTCTTCTTCTGCACAGCTAAACTGGAAGTGGCATTTCCAGCTCGCAATAGTGCAGAGTTATCTCAAAGAAAGGGGCCACGGTGTTTCTGTATCTCTATTATGTTGGTGCGGCTTCGGAACTTTTAAATATCTTGATATATCTCGAGAACTACGCATCTGATCAAAAAATATCATAGAAGATAAAAAGTAGGAAACTTAATTCTCTACAAAAAAGGGCTCTTAACATTTTGCCATAGCTCGCATCGTTTCCGAGATATTTGCAGATTTATCTCAAGGGAAGGGGCCTAACGGACATATTTCGAGATATTTCTTCTTCTTGTTGTTCTTCTTCTGCACAGCTAAGCTGGAAGTGGCATTTGCAGCTCGCAATAGTGCAGAGTTATCTCAAAGAAAGGGGCCACGGTGTTTCTGTATCTCTATTATGTTGGTGCGGCTTCGGAACTTTTAAATATCTTGATATATCTCGAGAATTACGCATCTGATCAAAAAATATCATACAACATAAAAAGTAGGAAACTTAATTCTCTACAAAAAAGGTCTCTTAACATTTTGCCATAGCTCGCTTAGTTTCCGAGATATTTGCAGATTTATCTCAAGGGAAGGGGCCTAACGGACATATTTCGAGATATTTCTTCTTCTTGTTGTTTTTCTTCTGCACAGCTAAGCTGAAAGTGGCATTTACAGCTCGCAATAGTGCAGAGTTATCTCAAAGAAAGGGGCCACGGTGTTTCTGTATCTCTATTATGTTGGTGCGGCTTCGGAACTTTTAAATATCTTGATATATCTCGAGAACTACGCATCTGATCAAAAAATATCATAGAACATAAAAAGTAGGAAACTTAATTCTCTACAAATAAGGTCCCTCAACATTTTGCCATAGCTCGCTTCGTTTCCGAGATATTTGCAGATTTATCTCAAGGGAAGGGGCCTGACGGACATATTTCGAGATATTTCTTCTTCTTGTTGTTCTTCTTCTGCACAGCTAAGCTGGAAGTGGCATTTGCGGCTCGCACTAGTGCAGAGTTATCTCAAAGAAAGGGGCCACGGTGTTTCTGTATCTCTATTATGTTGGTGCGGCTTCGGAACTTTTAAATATCTTGATATATCTCGAGAACTACGCTTCTGATTAAAAAATATCATAGAACATAAAAAGTAGGAAACTTAATTCTCTACAAAAAAGGTCTCTTAACATTTTGCCATAGCTCGCTTCGTTTCCGAGATATTTGCAGATTTATCTCATGGGAAGGGGCCTAACGGACATATTTCGAGATATTTCTTCTTCTTGTTGTTCTTCTTCTGCACAGCTAAACTGGAAGTGGCATTTCCAGCTCGCAATAGTGCAGAGTTATCTCAAAGAAAGGGGCCACGGTGTTTCTGTATCTCTATTATGTTGGTGCGGCTTCGGAACTTTTAAATATCTTGATATATCTCGAGAACTACGCATCTGAACAAAAAATATCATAGAACATCAAAAGGAGGAAACTTAATTCTCTACAAAAAAGGTCTCTTAACATTTTGCCATAGCTCGCTTCGTTTCCGAGATATTTGCAGATATATCTCAAGGGAAGGGGCCTGACGGACATATTTCGAGATATTTCTTCTTCTTGTTGTTCTTCTTCTGCACAGCTAAGCTGGAAGTGGCATTTGCGGCTCGCACTAGTGCAGAGTTATCTCAAAGAAAGGGGCCACGGTGTTTCTGTATCTCTATTATGATGGTGCGGCTTCGGAACTTTTAAATATCTTGATATATCTCGAGAACTACGCTTCTGATCAAAAAATATCATAGAACATAAAAAGTAGGAAACTTAATTCTCTACAAAAAAGGTCTCTTAACATTTTGCCATAGCTCGCTTCGTTTCCGAGATATTTGCAGATTTATCTCAAGGGAAGGGGCCTAACGGACATATTTCGAGATATTTCTTCTTCTTGTTGTTCTTCTTCTGCACAGCTAAACTGGAAGTGGCATTTCCAGCTCGCAATTGTGCAGAGTTATCTCAAAGAAAGGGGCCACGGTGTTTCTGTATCTCTATTATGTTGGTGCGGCTTCGGAACTTTTAAATATCTTGATATATCTCGAGAACTACGCATCTGATCAAAAAATATCATAGAACATAAAAAGTAGGAAACTTAATTCTCTACAAAAAAGGTCTCTAAACATTTTGCCATAGCTCGCTTCGTTTCCGAGATATTTGCAGATTTATCTCAAGGGAAGGGGCCTAACGGACATATTTCGAGATATTTCTTCTTCTTGTTGTTCTTCTTCTGCACAGCTAAACTGGAAGTGGCATTTCCAGCTCGCAATAGTGCAGAGTTATCTCAAAGAAAGGGGCCACGGTGTTTCTGTATCTCTATTATGTTGGTGCGGCTTCGGAACTTTTAAATATCTTGATATATCTCGAGAACTACGCATCTGATCAAAAAATATCATAGAACATAAAAAGTAGGAAACTTAATTCTCTACAAAAAAGGTCTCTTAACATTTTGCCATAGCTCGCTTCGTTTCCGAGATATTTGCAGATGTATTTCAAGGGAAGGGGCCTAACGGACATATTTCGAGATATTTCTCCTTCTTGTTGTTCTTCCTCTGCACAGCTAAGCTGGAAGTGGCATTTGCAGCTCGCAATAGTGCAGAGTTATCTCAAAGAAAGGGGCCACGGTGTTTCTGTATCTCTATTATGTTGGTGCGGCTTCGGAACTTTTAAATATCTTGATATATCTCGAAAACTACGCATCTGATCAAAAAATATCATAGAACATCAAAAGTAGGAAACTTAATTCTCTACAAAAAAGGTCTCTTAACATTTTGCCATAGCTCGCTTCGTTTCCGAGATATTTGCAGATTTATCTCAAGGGAAGGGGCCTAACGGACATATTTCGAGATATTTCTTCTTCTTGTTGTTTTTCTTCTGCACAGCTGAGCTGAAAGTGGCATTTACAGCTCGCAATAGTGCAGAGTTATCTCAAAGAAAGGGGCCACGGTGTTTCTGTATCTCTATTATGTTGGTGCGGCTTCGGAACTTTTAAATATCTCGATATATCTCGAAAACTACGCTTCTGATCAAAAAATATCATAGAAGATAAAAAGTAGGAAACTTAATTCTCTACAAAAGGGGCTCTTAACATTTTGCCATAGCTCGCATCGTTTCCGAGATATTTGCAGATTTATCTCAAGGGAAGGGGCCTGACGGACATATTTCGAGATATTTCTTCTTCTTGTTGTTCTTCTTCTGCACAGCTAAGCTGGAAGTGGCATTTGCAGCTCGCAATAGTGCAGAGTTATCTCAAAGAAAGGGGCCACGGTGTTTCTGTATCTCTATTATGTTGGTGCGGCTTCGGAACTTTTAAATATCTTGATATATCTCGAGAACTACGCATCTGATCAAAAAATATCATAGAACATAAAAAGTAGGAAACTTAATTCTCTACAAATAAGGTCCCTCAACATTTTGCCATAGCTCGCTTCGTTTCCGAGATATTTGCAGATTTATCTCAAGGGAAGGGGCCTGACGGACATATTGCGAGATATTTCTTCTTCTTGTTGTTCTTCTTCTGCACAGCTAAGCTGGAAGTGGCATTTGCGGCTCGCACTAGTGCAGAGTTATCTCAAAGAAAGGGGCCACGGTGTTTCTGTATCTCTATTATGTTGGTGCGGCTTCGGAACTTTTAAATATCTTGATATATCTCGAGAACTACGCTTCTGATTAAAAAATATCATAGAACATAAAAAGTAGGAAACCTAATTCTCTACAAAAAAGGTCTCTTAACATTTTGCCATAGCTCGCTTCGTTTCCGAGATATTTGCAGATTTATCTCAAGGGAAGGGGCCTGACGGACATATTTCGAGATATTTCTTCTTCTTGTTGTTCTTCTTCTGCACAGCTAAGCTGGAAGTGGCATTTGCGGCTCGCACTAGTGCAGAGTTATCTCAAAGAAAGGGGCCACGGTGTTTCTGTATCTCTATTATGATGGTGCGGCTTCGGAACTTTTAAATATCTTGATATATCTCGAGAACTACGCATCTGATCAAAAAATATCATAGAACATCAAAAGTAGGAAACTTAATTCTCTACAAAAAAGGTCTCTTAACATTTTGCCATAGCTCGCTTCGTTTCCGAGATATTTGCAGATTTATCTCAAGGGAAGGGGCCTGACGGACATATTTCGAGATATTTCTTCTTCTCGTTGTTCTTCTTCTGCACAGCTAAGCTGGAAGTGGCATTTGCGGCTCGCACTAGTGCAGAGTTATCTCAAAGAAAGGGGCCACGGTGTTTCTGTATCTCTATTATGATGGTGCGGCTTCGGAACTTTTAAATATCTTGATATATCTCGAGAACTACGCTTCTGATCAAAAAATATCATAGAACATAAAAAGTAGGAAACTTAATTCTCTACAAAAAAGGTCTCTTAACATTTTGCCATAGCTCGCTTCGTTTCCGAGATATTTGCAGATTTATCTCAAGGGAAGGGGCCTAACGGACATATTTCGAGATATTTCTTCTTCTTGTTGTTCTTCTTCTGCACAGCTAAACTGGAAGTGGCATTTCCAGCTCGCAATTGTGCAGAGTTATCTCAAAGAAAGGGGCCACGGTGTTTCTGTATCTCTATTATGTTGGTGCGGCTTCGGAACTTTTAAATATCTTGATATATCTCGAGAACTACGCATCTGATCAAAAAATATCATAGAACATAAAAAGTAGGAAACTTAATTCTCTACAAAAAACGTCTCTTAACATTTTGCCATAGCTCGCTTCGTTTCCGAGATATTTGCAGATTTATCTCAAGGGAAGGGGCCTGACGGACATATTTCGAGATATTTCTTCTTCTTGTTGTTCTTCTTCTGCACAGCGAAGCTGGAAGTGGCATTTGCGGCTCGCACTAGTGCAGAGTTATCTCAAAGAAAGGGGCCACGGTGTTTCTGTATCTCTATTATGTTGGTGCGGCTTCGGAACTTTTAAATATCTCGATATATCTCGAAAACTACGCTTCTGATCAAAAAATATCATAGAACATAAATTGTAGGAAACATAATTCTCTACAAAAAAGGGCTCTTAACATTTTGCCATAGCTCCCTTCGTTTCCGAGATATTTGCAGATTCACCTCAAAGGAACTGGCCTGACGGATATATTTCGAGATATTTCTTCTTCTTGTTGTTCTTCCTCTGCACAGCTAAGCTGGAAGTGGCATTTGCAGCTCGCAATAGTGCAGAGTTATCTCAAAGAAAGGGGCCACGGTGTTTCTGTACCTCTATTATGTTGGTGCGGCTTCGGAACTTTTAAATATCTTGATATATCTCGAGAACTACGCATCTGATCAACAAATATCATAGAACATAAAAAGTAGGAAACTTAATTCTCTATAAAAAAGGTCTGTTAACATTTTGCCATAGCTTGCTTCGTTTCCGAGATATTTGCATATTCAGCTCAAAGGAACTGGCCTGACGGACATATTTCGAGATATTTCGTCTTCTTGTTGTTCTTCCTCTGCACAGCTAAGCTGGAAGTGGCATTTGCAGCTCGCAATAGTGCAGAGTTATCTCAAAGAAAGGGGCCACGGTGTTTCTGTATCTCTATTATGTGGGTGCGGCTTCGGAACTTTTAAATATCTCGATATATCTCGAAAACTACGCTTCTGATCAAAAAATATCATAGAATATAAATTTTAGGAAACATAATTCTCTACAAAAAAGGTCTCTTAACATTTTGCCATAGCTCGCTTCGTTTCCGAGATATTTGCAGATATATCTCAAGGGAAGGGGCCTGACGGACATATTTCGAGATATTTCTTCTTCTTGTTGTTCTTCTTCTGCACAGCTAAGCTGGAAGTGGCATTTACAGCTCGCAATAGTGCAGAGTTATCTCAAAGAAAGGGGCCACGGTGTTTCTGTATCTCTATTATGCTGGTGCGGTTTCGGAACTTTTAAATATCTTGATATATCTCGAGAACTACGCATCTGATCAAAAAATATCATAGAACATAAAAAGTAGGAAACTTAATTCTCTACAAATAAGGTCTCTTAACATTTTGCCATAGCTCGCTTCGTTTCCGAGATATTTGCAGATTCAGCTCAAAGGAACTGGCCTGACGGACATATTTCGAGATATTCTTCTTCTTGTTGTTCTTCCTCTGCACAGCTAAGCTGGAAGTGGCATTTGCGGCTCGCACTAGTGCAGAGTTATCTCAAAGAAAGGGGCCACGGTGTTTCTGTATCTCTATTATGTTGGTGCGGCTTCGGAACTTTTAAATATCTCGATATATCTCGAAAACTACGCTTCTGATCAAAAAATATCATAGAACATAAATTGTAGGAAACATAATTCTCGACAAAAAAGGTCTCTTAACATTTTGCCATAGCTCGCTTCGTTTACGAGATATTTGCAGATATATCTCAAGGGAAGGGGCCTGACGGACATATTTCGAGATATTTCTTCTTCTTGTTGTTCTTCTTCTGCACAGCTAAGCTGAAAGTGGCATTTACAGCTCGCAATAGTGCAGAGTTATCTCAAAGAAAGGGGCCACGGTGTTTCTGTATCTCTATTATGTCGGTGCGGCTTCGGAACTTTTAAATATCTCGATATATCTCGAAAACTACGCTTCTGATCAAAAAATATCATAGAACATAAATTGTAGGAAACTTAATTCTCTACAAAAAAGGGCTCTTAACATTTTGCCATAGCTCGCTTCGTTTCCGAGATATTTGCAGATTTATCTCAAGGGAAGGGGCCTGACGGACATATTTCGAGATATTTCTTCTTCTTGTTGTTCTTCCTCTGCACAGCTAAGCTGGAAGTGGCATTTGCGGCTCGCACTAGTGCAGAGTTATCTCAAAGAAAGGGGCCACGGTGTTTCTGTATCTCTATTATGTTGGTGCGGCTTCGGAACTTTTAAATATCTCGATATATCTCGAAAACTACGCTTCTGATCAAAAAATATCATAGAACATAAATTGTAGGATACATAATTCTCTACAAAAAACGTCTCTTAACATTTTGCCATAGCTCGCTTCGTTTCCGAGATATTTGCAGATTCAGCTCAAAGGAACTGGCCTGACGGACATATTTCGAGATATTTCTTCTTCTTGTTGTTCTTCCTCTGCACAGCTAAGCTGGAAGTGGCATTTGCAGCTCGCAATAGTGCAGAGTTATGTCAAAGAAAGGGGCCACGGTGTTTCTGTATCTCTATTATGTTGGTGCGGCTTCGGAACTTTTAAATATCTCGATATATCTCGAAAACTACGCTTCTGATCAAAAAATATCATAGAACATAAATTGTAGGAAACATAATTCTCTACAAAAAACGTCTCTTAACATTTTGCCATAGCTCGCTTCGTTTCCGAGATATTTGCAGATTCAGCTCAAAGGAACTGGCCTGACGGACATATTTCGAGATATTTCTTCTTCTTGTTGTTCTTCCTCTGCACAGCTAAGCTGGAAGTGGCATTTGCAGCTCGCAATAGTGCAGAGTTATGTCAAAGAAAGGGGCCACGGTGTTTCTGTATCTCTATTATGTTGGTGCGGCTTCGGAACTTTTAAATATCTCGATATATCTCGAAAACTACGCTTCTGATCAAAAAATATCATAGAACATAAATTGTAGGAAACTTAATTCTCTACAAAAAAGGGCTCTTAACATTTTGCCATAGCTCGCTTCGTTTCCGAGATATTTGCAGATTTATCTCAAGGGAAGGGGCCTGACGGACATATTTCGAGATATTTCTTCTTCTTGTTGTTCTTCGTCTGCACAGCTAAGCTGGAAGTGGCATTTGCGGCTCGCACTAGTGCAGAGTTATCTCAAAGAAAGGGGCCACGGTGTTTCTGTATCTCTATTATGTTGGTGCGGCTTCAGAACTTTTAAATATCTCGATATATCTCGAAAACTACGCTTCTGATCAAAAAATATCATAGAACATAAATTGTAGGAAACATAATTCTCTACAAAAAACGTCTCTTAACATTTTGCCATAGCTCGCTTCGTTTCCGAGATATTTGCAGATTCAGCTCAAAGGAACTGGCCTGACGGACATATTTCGAGATATTTCTTCTTCTTGTTGTTCTTCCTCTGCACAGCTAAGCTTAAAGTGGCATTTGCAGCTCGCAATAGTGCAGAGTTATGTCAAAGAAAGGGGCCACGGTGTTTCTGTATCTCTATTATGTTGGTGCGGCTTCGGAACTTTTAAATATCTTGATATATCTCGAGAACTACGCATCTGATCAAAAAATATCATAGAACATAAATTGTAGGAAACTTAATTCTCTACAAAAAAGGGCTCTTAACATTTTGCCATAGCTCGCTTCGTTTCCGAGATATTTGCAGATTTATCTCAAGGGAAGGGGCCTGACGGACATATTTCGAGATATTTCTTCTTCTTGTTGTTCTTCCTCTGCACAGCTAAGCTGGAAGTGGCATTTGCGGCTCGCACTAGTGCAGAGTTATCTCAAAGAAAGGGGCCACGGTGTTTCTGTATCTCTATTATGTTGGTGCGGCTTCGGAACTTTTAAATATCTCGATATATCTCGAAAACTACGCTTCTGATCAAAAAATATCATAGAACATAAATTGTAGGAAACATAATTCTCTACAAAAAACGTCTCTTAACATTTTGCCATAGCTCGCTTCGTTTCCGAGATATTTGCAGATTCAGCTCAAAGGAACTGGCCTGACGGACATATTTCGAGATATTTCTTCTTCTTGTTGTTCTTCCTCTGCACAGCTAAGCTGGAAGTGGCATTTGCAGCTCGCAATAGTGCAGAGTTATGTCAAAGAAAGGGGCCACGGTGTTTCTGTATCTCTATTATGTTGGTGCGGCTTCGGAACTTTTAAATATCTCGATATATCTCGAAAACTACGCTTCTGATCAAAAAATATCATAGAACATAAATTGTAGGAAACATAATTCTCTACAAAAAACGTCTCTTAACATTTTGCCATAGCTCGCTTCGTTTCCGAGATATTTGCAGATTCAGCTCAAAGGAACTGGCCTGACGGACATATTTCGAGATATTTCTTCTTCTTGTTGTTCTTCCTCTGCACAGCTAAGCTGGAAGTGGCATTTGCAGCTCGCAATAGTGCAGAGTTATGTCAAAGAAAGGGGCCACGGTGTTTCTGTATCTCTATTATGTTGGTGCGGCTTCGGAACTTTTAAATATCTCGATATATCTCGAAAACTACGCTTCTGATCAAAAAATATCATAGAACATAAATTGTAGGAAACTTAATTCTCTACAAAAAAGGGCTCTTAACGTTTTGCCATAGCTCGCTTCGTTTCCGAGATATTTGCAGATTTATCTCAAGGGAAGGGGCCTGACGGACATATTTCGAGATATTTCTTCTTCTTGTTGTTCTTCGTCTGCACAGCTAAGCTGGAAGTGGCATTTGCGGCTCGCACTAGTGCAGAGTTATCTCAAAGAAAGGGGCCACGGTGTTTCTGTATCTCTATTATGTTGGTGCGGCTTCGGAACTTTTAAATATCTCGATATATCTCGAAAACTACGCTTCTGATCAAAAAATATCATAGCACATAAATTGTAGGAAACATAATTCTCTACAAAAAACGTCTCTTAACATTTTGCCATAGCTCGCTTCGTTTCCGAGATATTTGCAGATTCAGCTCAAAGGAACTGGCCTGACGGACATATTTCGAGATATTTCTTCTTCTTGTTGTTCTTCCTCTGCACAGCTAAGCTGGAAGTGGCATTTGCAGCTCGCAATAGTGCAGAGTTATCTCAAAGAAAGGGGCCACGGTGTTTCTGTATCTCTATTATGTTGGTGCGGCTTCGGAACTTTTAAATATCTTGATATATCTCGAGAACTACGCATCTGATCAAAAAATATCATAGAACATAAAAAGTAGAAAACTTAATTCTCTACAAAAAAGGTCTCTTAACATTTTGCCATAGCTCGCTTCGTTTCCGAGATATTTGCAGATTTATCTCAAGGGAAGGGGCCTGACGGACATATTTCGAGATATTTCTTCTTCTTGTTGTTCTTCTTCTGCACAGCTAAGCTGGAAGTGGTATTTGCGGCTCGCACTAGTGCAGAGTTATCTCAAAGAAAGGGGCCACGGTGTTTCTGTATCTCTATTATGTTGGTGCGGCTTCGGAACTTTTAAATATCTCGATATATCTCGAAAACTACGCTTCTGATCAAAAAATATCATAGAACATAAATTGTAGGAAACATAATTCTCTGCAAAAAAGGTCTCTTAACATTTTGCCATAGCTCGCTTCGTTTCCGAGATATTTGCAGATATATCTCAAGGGAAGGGGCCTGACGGACATATTTCGAGATATTTCTTCTTCTTGTTGTTCTTCTTCTGCACAGCTAAGCTGAATGTGGCATTTACAGCTCGCAATAGTGCAGAGTTATGTCAAAGAAAGGGGCCACCGTGTTTCTGTATCTCTATTATGTTGGTGCGGCTTCGGAACTTTTAAATATCTCGATATATCTCGAAAGCTACGCTTCTGATCAAAAAATATCATAGAACATAAATTGTAGGAAACTTAATTCTCTACAAAAAAGGGCTCTTAACATTTTGCCATAGCTCGCTTCGTTTCCGAGATATTTGCAGATTTATCTCAAGGGAAGGGGCCTGACGGACATATTTCGAGATATTTCTTCTTCTTGTTGTTCTTCCTCTGCACAGCTAAGCTGGAAGTGGCATTTGCGGCTCGCACTAGTGCAGAGTTATCTCAAAGAAAGGGGCCACGGTGTTTCTGTATCTCTATTATGTTGGTGCGGCTTCGGAACTTTTAAATATCTCGATATATCTCGAAAACTACGCTTCTGATCAAAAAATATCGTAGAACATAAATTGTAGGAAACATAATTCTCTACAAAAAAGGTCTCTCAACATTTTGCCATAGCTCGCTTCGTTTACGAGATATTTGCGGATATATCTCAAGGGAAGGGGCCTGACGGACATATTTCGAGATATTTCTTCTTCTTGTTGTTCTCCTTCTGCACAGCTAAGCTGAAAGTGGCATTTACAGCTCGCAATAGTGCAGAGTTATCTCAAAGAAAGGGGCCACGGTGTTTCTGTATCTCTATTATGTTGGTGCGGCTTCGGAACTTTTAAATATCTCGATATATCTCGAAAACTACGCTTCTGATCAAAAAATATCATAGAACATAAATTGTAGGAAACATAATTCTCTACAAAAAAGGGCTCTTAACATTTTGCCATAGCTCGCTTCGTTTCCGAGATATTTGCAGATTTATCTCAAGGGAAGGGGCCTGACGGACATATTTCGAGATATTTCTTCTTCTTGTTGTTCTTCTTCTGCACAGCTAAGCTGGAAGTGGCATTTGCGGCTCGCACTAGTGCAGAGTTATCTCAAAGAAAGGGGCCACGGTGTTTCTGTATCTCTATTATGTTGGTGCGGCTTCGGAACTTTTAAATATCTCGATATATCTCGAAAACTACGCTTCTGATCAAAAAATATCATAGAACATAAATTGTAGGAAACATAATTCTCTACAAAAAACGTCTCTTAACATTTTGCCATAGCTCGCTTCATTTCCGAGATATTTGCAGATTCAGCTCAAAGGAACTGGCCTGGCGGACATATTTCGAGATATTTCTTCTTCTTGTTGTTCTTCTTCTGCACAGCTAAGCTGAAAGTGGCATTTACAGCTCGCAATAGTGCAGAGTTATCTCAAAGAAAGGGGCCACGGTGTTTCTGTATCTCTATTATGTTGGTGCGGCTTCGGAACTTTTAAATATCTCGATATATCTCGAAAACTACGCTTCTGATCAAAAAATATCATAGAACATAAATTGTAGGAAACATAATTCTCTACAAAAAAGGGCTCTTAACATTTTGCCATAGCTCGCTTCGTTTCCGAGATATTTGCAGATTTATCTCAAGGGAAGGGGCCTGACGGACATATTTCGAGATATTTCTTCTTCTTGTTGTTCTTCTTCTGCACAGCTAAGCTGGAAGTGGCATTTGCGGCTCGCACTAGTGCAGAGTTATCTCAAAGAAAGGGGCCACGGTGTTTCTATATCTCTATTATGTTGGTGCGGCTTCGGAACTTTTAAATATCTCGATATATCTCGAAAACTACGCTTCTGATCAAAAAATATCATAGAATATAAATTGTAGGAAACATAATTCTCTACAAAAAACGTCTCTTAACATTTTGCCATAGCTCGCTTCGTTTCCGAGATATTTGCAGATTCAGCTCAAAGGAACTGGCCTGACGGACATATTTCGAGATATTTCTTCTTCTTGTTGTTCTTCCTCTGCACAGCTAAGCTGGAAGTGGCATTTGCAGCTCGCAATAGTGCAGAGTTATGTCAAAGAAAGGGGCCACGGTGTTTCTGTATCTCTATTATGTTGGTGCGGCTTCGGAACTTTTAAATATCTCGATATATCTCGAAAACTACGCTTCTGATCAAAAAATATCATAGAACATAAATTGTAGGAAACATAATTCTCTACAAAAAACGTCTCTTAACATTTTGCCATAGCTCGCTTCGTTTCCGAGATATTTGCAGATTCAGCTCAAAGGAACTGGCCTGACGGACATATTTCGAGATATTTCTTCTTCTTGTTGTTCTTCCTCTGCACAGCTAAGCTGGAAGTGGCATTTGCAGCTCGCAATAGTGCAGAGTTATGTCAAAGAAAGGGGCCACGGTGTTTCTGTATCTCTATTATGTTGGTGCGGCTTCGGAACTTTTAAATATCTCGATATATCTCGAAAACTACGCTTCTGATCAAAAAATATCATAGAACATAAATTGTAGGAAACTTAGTTCTCTACAAAAAAGGGCTCTTAACATTTTGCCATAGCTCGCTTCGTTTCCGAGATATTTGCAGATTTATCTCAAGGGAAGGGGCCTGACGGACATATTTCGAGATATTTCTTCTTCTTGTTGTTCTTCGTCTGCACAGCTAAGCTGGAAGTGGCATTTGCGGCTCGCACTAGTGCAGAGTTATCTCAAAGAAAGGGGCCACGGTGTTTCTGTATCTCTATTATGTTGGTGCGGCTTCGGAACTTTTAAATATCTCGATATATCTCGAAAACTACGCTTCTGATCAAAAAATATCATACAACATAAATTGTAGGAAACATAATTCTCTACAAAAAACGTCTCTTAACATTTTGCCATAGCTCGCTTCGTTTCCGAGATATTTGCAGATTCAGCTCAAAGGAACTGGCCTGACGGACATATTTCGAGATATTTCTTCTTCTTGTTGTTCTTCCTCTGCACAGCTAAGCTGGAAGTGGCATTTCCAGCTCGCAATAGTGCAGAGTTATCTCAAAGAAAGGGGCCACGGTGTTTCTGTATCTCTATTATGTTGGTGCGGCTTCGGAACTTTTAAATATCTCGATATATCTCGAAAACTACGCTTCTGATCAAAAAATATCATAGAACATAAATTGTAGGAAACATAATTCTCTACAAAAAAGGGCTCTTAATATTTTGCCATAGCTCGCTTCGTTTCCGAGATATTTGCAGATTTATCTCAAGGGAAGGGGCCTGACGGACATATTTCGAGATATTTCTTCTTCTTGTTGTTCTTCTTCTGCACAGCTAAGCTGGAAGTGGCATTTGCGGCTCGCACTAGTGCAGAGTTATCTCAAAGAAAGGGGCCACGGTGTTTCTGTATCTCTATTATGTTGGTGCGGCTTCGGAACTTTTAAATATCTCGATATATCTCGAAAACTACGCTTCTGATCAAAAAATATCATAGAACATAAATTGTAGGAAACTTAATTCTCTACAAAAAAGGGCTCTTAACATTTTGCCATAGCTCGCTTCGTTTCCGAGATATTTGCAGATTTATCTCAAGGGAAGGGGCCTGACGGACATATTTCGAGATATTTCTTCTTCTTGTTGTTCTTCCTCTGCACAGCTAAGCTGGAAGTGGCATTTGCGGCTCGCACTAGTGCAGAGTTATCTCAAAGAAAGGGGCCACGGTGTTTCTGTATCTCTATTATGTTGGTGCGGCTTCGGTACTTTTAAATATCTCGATATATCTCGAAAACTACGCTTCTGATCAAAAAATATCATAGAACATAAATTGTAGGAAACATAATTCTCTACAAAAAAGGTCTCTTAACATTTTGCCATAGCTCGCTTCGTTTCCGAGATATTTGCAGATATATCTCAAGGGAAGGGGCCTGACGGACATATTTCGAGATATTTCTTCTTCTTGTTGTTCTTCTTCTGCACAGCTAAGCTGAAAGTGGCATTTACAGCTCGCAATAGTGCAGAGTTATGTCAAAGAAAGGGGCCACGGTGTTTCTGTATCTCTATTATGTTGGTGCGGCTTCGGAACTTTTAAATATCTCGATATATCTCGAAAACTACGCTTCTGATCAAAAAATATCATAGAACATAAATTGTAGGAAACTTAATTCTCTACAAAAAAGGGCTCTTAACATTTTGCCATAGCTCGCTTCGTTTCCGAGATATTTGCAGATTTATCTCAAGGGAAGGGGCCTGACGGACATATTTCGAGATATTTCTTCTTCTTGTTGTTCTTCCTCTGCACAGCTAAGCTGGAGGTGGCATTTGCGGCTCGCACTAGTGCAGAGTAATCTCAAAGAAAGGGGCCACGGTGTTTCTGTATCTCTATTATGTTGGTGCGGCTTCGGAACTTTTAAATATCTCGATATATCTTGAAAACTACGCTTCTGATCAAAAAATATCATAGAACATAAATTGTAGGAAACATAATTCTCTACAAAAAACGTCTCTTAACATTTTGCCATAGCTCGCTTCGTTTCCGAGATATTTGCAGATTCAGCTCAAAGGAACTGGCCTGACGGACATATTTCGAGATATTTCTTCTTCTTGTTGTTCTTCCTCTGCACAGCTAAGCTGGAAGTGGCATTAGCAGCTCGCAATAGTGCAGAGTTATCTCAAAGAAAGGGGCCACGGTGTTTCTGTATCTCTATTATGTTGGTGCGGCTTCGGAACTTTTAAATATCTTGATATATCTCGAGAACTACGCATCTGATCAAAAAATATCATAGAACATAAAAAGTAGGAAACTTAATTCTCTATAAAAAAGGTCTCTTAACATTTTGCCATAGCTCGCTTCGTTTCCGAGATATTTGCAGATTTATCTCAAGGGAAGGGGCCTGACGGACATATTTCGAGATATTTCTTCTTCTTGTTGTTCTTCGTCTGCACAGCTAAGCTGGAAGTGGCATTTACAGCTCGCAATAGTGGAAAGTTATCTCAAAGAAAGGGGCCACGGTGTTTCTGTATCTCTATTATGTTGGTGCGGCTTCGGAACTTTTAACTATCTTGATATATCTCGAGAACTACGCATCTGATCAAAAAATATCATAGAACATAAAAAGTAGGAAACTTAATTCTCTACAAAAAAGGTCTCTTAACATTTTGCCATAGCTCGCTTCGTTTCCGAGATATTTGCAGATTTATCTCAAGGGAAGGGGCCTGACGGACATATTTCGAGATATTTCTTCTTCTTGTTGTTCTTCTTCTGCACAGCTAAGCTGGAAGTGGCATTTGCGGCTCGCACTAGTGCAGAGTTATCTCAAAGAAAGGGGCCACGGTGTTTCTGTATCTCTATTATGTTGGTGCGGCTTCGGAACTTTTAAATATCTCGATATATCTCGAAAACTACGCTTCTGATCAAAAAATATCATAGAACATAAATTGTAGGAAGCATAATTCTCTACAAAAAAGGTCTCTTAGCATTTTGCCATAGCTCGCTTCGTTTCCGAGATATTTGCAGACTCAGCTCAAAGGAACTGGCCTGACGGACATATTTCGAGATATTTCTTCTTCTTGTTGTTGTTCTTCCTCTGCACAGCTAAGCTGGAAGTGGCATTAGCAGCTCGCAATAGTGCAGAGTTATCTCAAAGAAAGGGGCCACGGTGTTTCTGTATCTCTATTATGTTGGTGCGGCTTCGGAACTTTTAAATATCTTGATATATCTCGAGAACTGCGCATCTGATCAAAAAATATCATAGAACATAAAAAGTAGGAAACTTAATTCTCTACAAAAAAGGTCTCTTAACAGTTTGCCATAGCTCGCTTCGTTTCCGAGATATTTGCAGATATATCTCAAGGGAAGGGGCCTGACGGACATATTTCGAGATATTTCTTCTTCTTGTTGTTCTTCTTCTGCACAGCTAAACTGGAAGTGGCATTTCCAGCTCGCAATAGTGCAGAGTTATCTCAAAGAAAGGGGCCACGGTGTTTCTGTATCTCTATTATGTTGGTGCGGCTTCGGAACTTTTAAATATCTTGATATATCTCGAGAACTACGCATCGGATCAAAAAATATTATAGAACATAAAAAGTAGGAAACTTAATTCTCTACAAAAAAGGTCTCTTAACATTTTGCCATAGCTCGCTTCGTTTCCGAGATATTTGCAGATTTATCTCAAGGGAAGGGGCCTGACGGACATATTTCGAGATATTTCTTCTTCTTGTTGTTCTTCTTCTGCACAGCTAAACTGGAAGTGGCATTTCCAGCTCGCAATAGAGCAGAGTTATCTCAAAGAAAGGAGCCACGGTGTTTCTGTATCTCTATTATGTTGGTGCGGCTTCGGAACTTTTAAATATCTTGATATATCTCGAGAACTACGCATCTGATCAAAAAATATCGTAGAACATAAAAAGTAGGAAACTTCATTCTCTACAAATAAAGTCTCTTAACATTTTGCCATAGCTCGCTTCGTTTCCGAGATATTTGCAGGTTTATCTCAAGGGAAGGGGCCTAACGGACATATTTCGAGATATTTCTTCTTCTTGTTGTTCTTCTTCTGCACAGCTAAACTGGAAGTGGCATTTCCAGCTCGCAATAGTGCAGAGTTATCTCAAAGAAAGGGGCCACGGTGTTTCTGTATCTCTATTATGTTGGTGCGGCTTCGGAACTTTTAAATATCTTGATATATCTCGAGAACTACGCATCTGATCAAAAAATATCATAGAAGATAAAAAGTAGGAAACTTAATTCTCTACAAAAAAGGGCTCTTAACATTTTGCCATAGCTCGCATCGTTTCCGAGATATTTGCAGATTTATCTCACGGGAAGGGGCCTGACGGACATATTTCGAGATATTTCTTCTTCTTGTTGTTCTTCTTCTGCACAGCTAAGCTGGAAGTGGCATTTGCGGCTCGCACTAGTGCAGAGTTATCTCAAAGAAAGGGGCCACGGTGTTTCTGTATTTCTATTATGTTGGTGCGGCTTCGGAACTTTTAAATATCTCGATATATCTCGAAAACTACGCTTCTGATCAAAAAATATCGTAGAACATAAATTGTAGGAAACATAATTCTCTACAAAAAAGGTCTCTTAACATTTTGCCATAGCTCGCTTCGTTTCCGAGATATTTGCAGACTTATCTCAAGGGAAGGGGCCTAACGTACATATTTCGAGATATTTCTTCTTCTTGTTGTTCTTCTTCTGCACAGCTAAACTGGAAGTTGCATTTCCAGCTCGCAATAGTGCAGAGTTATCTCAAAGAAAGGGGCCACGGTGTTTCTGTATCTCTATTATGTTGGTGCGGCTTCGGAGCTTTTAAATATCTTGATATATCTCGAGAACTACGCATCTGATCAAAAAATATCATAGAACATAAAAAGTAGGAAACTTAATTCTGTACAAATAAGGTCTCTCAACATTTTGCCATAGCTCGCTTCGTTTCCGAGATATTTGCAGATTTATCTCAAGGGAAGGGGCCTGACGGGCATATTTCGAGATATTTCTTCTTCTTGTTGTTCTTCTTCTGCACAGCTAAGCTGGAAGTGGCATTTGCGGCTCGCACTAGTGCAGAGTTATCTCAAAGAAAGGGGCCACGGTGTTTCTGTATCTCTATTATGTTGGTGCGGCTTCGGAACTTTTAAATATCTTGATATATCTCGAGAACTACGCATCTGATCAAAAAATATCATAGAACATAAAAAGTAGGAAACTTAATTCGCTACAAAAAAGGTCTCTTAACATTTTGCCATAGCTCGCTTCGTTTCCGAGATATTTGCAGGTTTATCTCAAGGGAAGGGGCCTAACGGACATATTTCGAGATATTTCTTCTTCTTGTTGTTCTTCTTCTGCACAGCTAAACTGGAAGTGGCATTTCCAGCTCGCAATAGTGCAGAGTTATCTCAAAGAAAGGAGCCACGGTGTTTCTGTATCTCTATTATGTTGGTGCGGCTTCGGAACTTTTAAATATCTTGATATATCTCGAGAACTACGCATCTGATCAAAAAATATCGTAGAACATAAAAAGTAGGAAACTTAATTCTCTACAAATAAAGTCTCTTAACATTTTGCCATAGCTCGCTTCGTTTCCGAGATATTTGCAGATTTATCTCAAGGGAAGGGGCCTGACGGACATATTTCGAGATATTTCTTCTTCTTGTTGTTCTTCTTCTGCACAGCTAAGCTGGAAGTGGCATTTGCAGCTCGCAATAGTGCAGAGTTATCTCAAAGAAAGGGGCCACGGTGTTTCTGTATCTCTATTATCTTGGTGCGGCTTCGGAACTTTTAAATATCTTGATATATCTCGAGAACTACGCATCTGATCAAAAAATATCATAGAACATAAAAAGTAGGAAACTTAATTCTCTACAAATAAGGTCTCTCAACATTTTGCCATAGCTCGCTTCGTTTCCGAGATATTTGCAGATTTATCTCAAGGGAAGGGGCCTGACGGACATATTTCGAGATATTTCTTCTTGTTGTTCTTCTTCTGCACAGCTAAGCTGGAAGTGGCATTTGCGGCTCGCACTAGTGCAGAGTTATCTCAAAGAAAGGGGCCACGGTGTTTCTGTATCTCTATTATGTTGGTGCGGCTTCGGAACTTTTAAATATCTCGATATATCTCGAAAACTACGCTTCCGATAAAAAAATATCATAGAACATAAATTGTAGGAAACATAATTCTCTACAAAAAAGGTCTCTTAACATTTTGCCATAGCTCGCTTCGTTTCCGAGATATTTGCAGATACATCTCAAGGGAAGGGGCCTGACGGACATATTTCGAGATATTTCTTCTTCTTGTTGTTCTTCCTCTGCACAGCTAAGCTGGAAGTGGCATTTGCAGCTCGCAATAGTGCAGAGTTATCTCAAAGAAAGGGGCCACGGTGTTTCTGTATCTCTATTATGTTGGTGCGGCTTCGGAACTTTTAAATATCTTGATATATCTCGAGAACTACGCATCTGATCAAAAAATATCATAGAAGATAAAAAGTAGGAAACTTAATTCTCTACAAAAAAGGGCTCTTAACATTTTGCCATAGCTCGCATCGTTTCCGAGATATTTGCAGATTTATCTCACGGGAAGGGGCCTGACGGACATATTTCGAGATATTTCTTCTTCTTGTTGTTCTTCTTCTGCACAGCTAAGCTGGAAGTGGCATTTGCGGCTCGCACTAGTGCAGAGTTATCTCAAAGAAAGGGGCCACGGTGTTTCTGTATTTCTATTATGTTGGTGCGGCTTCGGAACTTTTAAATATCTCGATATATCTCGAAAACTACGCTTCTGATCAAAAAATATCGTAGAACATAAATTGTAGGAAACATAATTCTCTACAAAAAAGGTCTCTTAACATTTTGCCATAGCTCGCTTCGTTTCCGAGATATTTGCAGACTTATCTCAAGGGAAGGGGCCTAACGTACATATTTCGAGATATTTCTTCTTCTTGTTGTTCTTCTTCTGCACAGCTAAACTGGAAGTTGCATTTCCAGCTCGCAATAGTGCAGAGTTATCTCAAAGAAAGGGGCCACGGTGTTTCTGTATCTCTATTATGTTGGTGCGGCTTCGGAGCTTTTAAATATCTTGATATATCTCGAGAACTACGCATCTGATCAAAAAATATCATAGAACATAAAAAGTAGGAAACTTAATTCTCTACAAATAAGGTCTCTCAACATTTTGCCATAGCTCGCATCGTTTCCGAGATATTTGCAGATTTATCTCAAGGGAAGGGGCCTGACGGACATATTTCGAGATATTTCTTCTTGTTGTTCTTCTTCTGCACAGCTAAACTGGAAGTTGCATTTCCAGCTCGCAATAGTGCAGAGTTATCTCAAAGAAAGGGGCCACGGTGTTTCTGTATCTCTATTATGTTGGTGCGGCTTCGGAGCTTTTAAATATCTTGATATATCTCGAGAACTACGCATCTGATCAAAAAATATCATAGAACATAAAAAGTAGGAAACTTAATTCTCTACAAATAAGGTCTCTCAACATTTTGCCATAGCTCGCATCGTTTCCGAGATATTTGCAGATTTATCTCAAGGGAAGGGGCCTGACGGACATATTTCGAGATATTTCTTCTTGTTGTTCTTCTTCTGCACAGCTAAGCTGGAAGTGGCATTTGCGGCTCGCACTAGTGCAGAGTTATCTCAAAGAAAGGGGCCACGTTGTTTCTGTATCTCTATTATCTTGGTGCGGCTTCGGAACTTTTAAATATCTTGATATATCTCGAGAACTACGCATCTGATCAAAAAATATCATAGAACATAAAAAGTAGGAAACTTAATTCTCTACAAAAAAGGTCTCTTAACATTTTGCCATAGCTCGCTTCGTTTCCGAGATATTTGCAGATTTATCTCAAGGGAAGGGGCCTAACGGACATATTTCGAGATATTTCTCCTTCTTGTTGTTCTTCTTCTGCACAGCTAAACGGGAAGTGGCATTTCCAGCTCGCAATAGTGCAGAGTTATCTCAAAGAAAGGGGCCACGGTGTTTCTGTATCTCTATTATGTTGGTGCGGCTTCGGAACTTTTAAATATCTCGATATATCTCGAAAACTACGCTTCTGATCAAAAAATATCATAGAACATAAATTGTAGGAAACATAATTCTCTACAAAAAAGGTCTCTTAACATTTTGCCATAGCTCGCTTCGTTTCCGAGATATTTGCAGATACATCTCAAGGGAAGGGGCCTGACGGACATATTTCGAGATATTTCTTCTTCTTGTTGTTCTTCCTCTGCACAGCTAAGCTGGAAGTGGCATTTGCAGCTCGCAATAGTGCAGAGTTATCTCAAAGAAAGGGGCCACGGTGTTTCTGTATCTCTATTATGTTGGTGCGGCTTCGGAACTTTTAAATATCTCGATATATCTCGAAAACTACGCTTCTGATCAAAAAATATCATAGAACATAAATTGTAGGAAACATAATTCTCTACAAAAAAGGTCTCTTAACATTTTGCCATAGCTCGCTTCGTTTCCGAGATATTTGCAGATACATCTCAAGGGAAGGGGCCTAACGGACATATTTCGAGATATTTCTTCTTCTTGTTGTTCTTCTTCTGCACAGCTAAACTGGAAGTTGCATTTCCAGCTCGCAATAGTGCAGAGTTATCTCAAAGAAAGGGGCCACGGTGTTTCTGTATCTCTATTATGTTGGTGCGGCTTCGGAGCTTTTAAATATCTTGATATATCTCGAGAACTACGCATCTGATCAAAAAATATCATAGAACATAAAAAGTAGGAAACTTAATTCTCTACAAATAAGGTCTCTCAACGTTTTGCCATAGCTCGCTTCGTTTCCGAGATATTTGCAGATTTATCTCAAGGGAAGGGGCCTGCCGGACATATTTCGAGATATTTCTTCTTCTTGTTGTTCTTCTTCTGCACAGCTAAGCTGGAAGTGGCATTTGCGGCTCGCACTAGTGCAGAGTTATCTCAAAGAAAGGGGCCACGGTGTTTCTGTATCTCTATTATGTTGGTGCGGCTTCGGAACTTTTAAATATCTCGATATATCTCGAAAACTACGCTTCTGATCAAAAAATATCGTAGAACATAAATTGTAGGAAACATAATTCTCTACAAAAAACGTCGCTTAACATTTTGCCATAGCTCGCTTCGTTTCCGAGATATTTGCAGATTCAGCTCAAAGGAACTGGCCTGACGGACATATTTCGAGATATTTCTTCTTCTTGTTGTTCTACCTCTGCACAGCTAAGCTGGAAGTGGCATTTGCAGCTCGCAATAGTGCAGAGTTATCTCAAAGAAAGGGGCCACGGTTTTTCTGTATCTCTATTATGTTGGTGCGGCTTCGGAACTTTTAAATATCTTGATATATCTCGAGAACTACGCATCTGATCAAAAAATATCATAGAACATAAAAAGTAGGAAACTTAATTCTCTACAAAAAAGGTCTCTAAACATTTTGTCATAGCTCGCTTCGTTTCCGAGATATTTGCAGATTTATCTCAAGGGAAGGGGCCTAACGGACATATTTCGAGATATTTCTTCTTCTTGTTGTTCTTCTTCTGCACAGCTAAACTGGAAGTGGCATTTCCAGCTCGCAATAGTGCAGAGTTATCTCAAAGAGAGGGGCCACGGTGTTTCTGTATCTCTATTATGTTGGTGCGGCTTCGGAACTTTTAAATATCTTGATATATCTCGAGAACTACGCATCTGATCAAAAAATATCATAGAAGATAAAAAGTAGGAAACTTAATTCTCTACAAAAAAGGGCTCTTAACATTTTGCCATAGCTCGCATCGTTTCCGAGATATTTGCAGATTTATCTCAAGGGAAGGGGCCTGACGGACATATTTCGAGATATTTCTTCTTCTTGTTGTTCTTCTTCTGCACAGCTAAGCTGGAAGTGGCATTTGCGGCTCGCACTAGTGCAGAGTTATCTCAAAGAAAGGGGCCACGGTGTTTCTGTATCTCTACTATGTTGGTGCGGCTTCGGAACTTTTAAATATCTTGATATATCTCGAGAACTACGCATCTGATCAAAAAATATCATAGATCATAAAAAGTAGGAAACTTAATTCTATACAAAAAAGGTCTCTTAACATTTTGCCATAGCTCGCTATGTTTCCGAGATATTTGCAGATTTATCTCAAGGGAAGGGGCCTGACGGACATATTTCGAGATATTTCTTCTTCTTGTTGTTCTTCTTCTGCACAGCTAAGCTGGAAGTGGCATTTGCAGCTCGCAATAGTGCAGAGTTATCTCAAAGAAAGGGGCCACGGTGTTTCTGTATCTCTATTATGTTGGTGCGGCTTCGGAACTTTTAAATATCTTGATATATCTCGAGAACTACGCTTCTGATTAAAAACTATCATAGAACATAAAAAGTAGGAAACTTAATTCTCTACAAAAAAGGTCTCTTAACATTTTGCCATAGCTCGCTTCGTTTCCGAGATATTTGCAGATTTATCTCAAGGGAAGGGGCCTAACGGACATATTTCGAGATATTTCTTCTTCTTGTTGTTCTTCTTCTGCACAGCTAAACTGCAAGTGGCATTTCCAGCTCGCAATAGTGCAGAGTTATCTCAAAGAGAGGGGCCACGGTGTTTCTGTATCTCTATTATGTTGGTGCGGCTTCGGAACTTTTAAATATCTTGATATATCTCGAGAACTACGCATCTGATCAAAAAATATCATAGAAGATAAAAAGTAGGAAACTTAATTCTCTACAAAAAAGGGCTCTTAACATTTTGCCATAGCTCGCATCGTTTCCGAGATATTTGCAGATTTATCTCAAGGGAAGGGGCCTGACGGACATATTTCGAGATATTTCTTCTTCTTGTTGTTCTTCTTCTGCACAGCTAAGCTGGAAGTGGCATTTGCGGCTCGCACTAGTGCAGAGTTATCTCAAAGAAAGGGGCCACGGTGTTTCTGTATCTCTACTATGTTGGTGCGGCTTCGGAACTTTTAAATATCTTGATATATCTCGAGAACTACGCATCTGATCAAAAAATATCATAGATCATAAAAAGTAGGAAACTTAATTCTATACAAAAAAGGTCTCTTAACATTTTGCCATAGCTCGCTTTGTTTCCGAGATATTTGCAGATTTATCTCAAGGGAAGGGGCCTGACGGACATATTTCGAGATATTTCTTCTTCTTGTTGTTCTTCTTCTGCACAGCTAAGCTGGAAGTGGCATTTGCAGCTCGCAATAGTGCAGAGTTATCTCAAAGAAAGGGGCCACGGTGTTTCTGTATCTCTATTATGTTGGTGCGGCTTCGGAACTTTTAAATATCTTGATATATCTCGAGAACTACGCTTCTGATTAAAAACTATCATAGAACATAAAAAGTAGGAAACTTAATTCTCTACAAAAAAGGTCTCTTAACATTTTGCCATAGCTCGCTTCGTTTCCGAGATATTTGCAGATTTATCTCAAGGGAAGGGGCCTAACGGACATATTTCGAGATATTTCTTCTTCTTGTTGTTCTTCTTCTGCACAGCTAAACTGCAAGTGGCATTTCCAGCTCGCAATAGTGCAGAGTTATCTCAAAGAAAGCGGCCACGGTGTTTCTGTATCTCTATTATGTTGGTGCGGTTTCGGAACTTTTAAATATCTTGATATATCTCGAGAACTACGCATCTGATCAAAAAATATCATAGAACATAAAAAGTAGGAAACTTAATTCTCTACAAATAAGGTCTCTCAACATTTTGCCATAGCTCGCTTCGTTTCCGAGATATTTGCAGATTTATCTCAAGGGAAGGGGCCTGACGGACATATTTCGAGATATTTCTTCTTCTTGTTGTTCTTCCTCTGCACAGCTAAGCTGGAAGTGGCATTAGCAGCTCGCAATAGTGCAGAGTTATCTCAAAGAAAGGGGCCACGGTGTTTCTGTATCTCTATTATGTTGGTGCGGCTTCGGAACTTTTAAATATCTTGATATATCTCGAGAACTACGCATCTGATCAAAAAATATCATAGAACATAAAAAGTAGGAAACTTAATTCTCTATAAAAAAGGTCTCTTAACATTTTGCCATAGCTCGCTTCGTTTCCGAGATATTTGCAGATTTATCTCAAGGGAAGGGGCCTGACGGACATATTTCGAGATATTTCTTCTTCTTGTTGTTCTTCTTCTGCACAGCTAAGCTGGAAGTGGCATTTGCGGCTCGCACTAGTGCAGAGTTATCTCAAAGAAAGGGGCCACGGTGTTTCTGTATCTCTATTATGTTGGTGCGGCTTCGGAACTTTTAAATATCTCGATATATCTCGAAAACTACGCTTCTGATTAAAAAATATCATAGAACATAAAAAGTAGGAAACTTAATTCTCTACAAAAAAGGTCTCTTAACATTTTGCCATAGCTCGCTTCGTTTCCGAGATATTTGCAGATTTATCTCAAGGGAAGGGGCCTAACGGACATATTTCGAGATATTTCTTCTTCTTGTTGTTCTTCTTCTGCACAGCTAAACTGGAAGTGGCATTTCCAGCTCGCAATAGTGCAGAGTTATCTCAAAGAAAGGGGCCACGGTGTTTCTGTATCTCTATTATGTTGGTGCGGTTTCGGAACTTTTAAATATCTTGATATATCTCGAGAACTACGCATCTGATCAAAAAATATCATAGAACATAAAAAGTAGGAAACATAATTCTCTACAAAAAACGTCGCTTAACATTTTGCCATAGCTCGCTTCGTTTCCGAGATATTTGCAGATTCAGCTCAAAGGAACTGGCCTGACGGACATATTTCGAGATATTTCTTCTTCTTGTTGTTCTACCTCTGCACAGCTAAGCTGGAAGTGGCATTTGCGGCTCGCACTAGTGCAGAGTTATCTCAAAGAAAGGGGCCACGGTGTTTCTGTATCTCTATTATGTTGGTGCGGCTTCGGAACTTTTAAATATCTCGATATATCTCGAAAACTACGCTTCTGATCAAAAAATATCGTAGAACATAAATTGTAGGAAACATAATTCTCTACAAAAAACGTCGCTTAACATTTTGCCATAGCTCGCTTCGTTTCCGAGATATTTGCAGATTCAGCTCAAAGGAACTGGCCTGACGGACATATTTCGAGATATTTCTTCTTCTTGTTGTTCTACCTCTGCACAGCTAAGCTGGAAGTGGCATTTGCAGCTCGCAATAGTGCAGAGTTATCTCAAAGAAAGGGGCCACGGTTTTTCTGTATCTCTATTATGTTGGTGCGGCTTCGGAACTTTTAAATATCTTGATATATCTCGAGAACTACGCATCTGATCAAAAAATATCATAGAACATAAAAAGTAGGAAACTTAATTCTCTACAAAAAAGGTCTCTAAACATTTTGTCATAGCTCGCTTCGTTTCCGAGATATTTGCAGATTTATCTCAAGGGAAGGGGCCTAACGGACATATTTCGAGATATTTCTTCTTCTTGTTGTTCTTCTTCTGCACAGCTAAACTGGAAGTGGCATTTCCAGCTCGCAATAGTGCAGAGTTATCTCAAAGAGAGGGGCCACGGTGTTTCTGTATCTCTATTATGTTGGTGCGGCTTCGGAACTTTTAAATATCTTGATATATCTCGAGAACTACGCATCTGATCAAAAAATATCATAGAAGATAAAAAGTAGGAAACTTAATTCTCTACAAAAAAGGGCTCTTAACATTTTGCCATAGCTCGCATCGTTTCCGAGATATTTGCAGATTTATCTCAAGGGAAGGGGCCTGACGGACATATTTCGAGATATTTCTTCTTCTTGTTGTTCTTCTTCTGCACAGCTAAGCTGGAAGTGGCATTTGCGGCTCGCACTAGTGCAGAGTTATCTCAAAGAAAGGGGCCACGGTGTTTCTGTATCTCTACTATGTTGGTGCGGCTTCGGAACTTTTAAATATCTTGATATATCTCGAGAACTACGCATCTGATCAAAAAATATCATAGATCATAAAAAGTAGGAAACTTAATTCTATACAAAAAAGGTCTCTTAACATTTTGCCATAGCTCGCTTTGTTTCCGAGATATTTGCAGATTTATCTCAAGGGAAGGGGCCTGACGGACATATTTCGAGATATTTCTTCTTCTTGTTGTTCTTCTTCTGCACAGCTAAGCTGGAAGTGGCATTTGCAGCTCGCAATAGTGCAGAGTTATCTCAAAGAAAGGGGCCACGGTGTTTCTGTATCTCTATTATGTTGGTGCGGCTTCGGAACTTTTAAATATCTTGATATATCTCGAGAACTACGCTTCTGATTAAAAACTATCATAGAACATAAAAAGTAGGAAACTTAATTCTCTACAAAAAAGGTCTCTTAACATTTTGCCATAGCTCGCTTCGTTTCCGAGATATTTGCAGATTTATCTCAAGGGAAGGGGCCTAACGGACATATTTCGAGATATTTCTTCTTCTTGTTGTTCTTCTTCTGCACAGCTAAACTGCAAGTGGCATTTCCAGCTCGCAATAGTGCAGAGTTATCTCAAAGAAAGCGGCCACGGTGTTTCTGTATCTCTATTATGTTGGTGCGGTTTCGGAACTTTTAAATATCTTGATATATCTCGAGAACTACGCATCTGATCAAAAAATATCATAGAACATAAAAAGTAGGAAACTTAATTCTCTACAAATAAGGTCTCTCAACATTTTGCCATAGCTCGCTTCGTTTCCGAGATATTTGCAGATTTATCTCAAGGGAAGGGGCCTGACGGACATATTTCGAGATATTTCTTCTTCTTGTTGTTCTTCCTCTGCACAGCTAAGCTGGAAGTGGCATTAGCAGCTCGCAATAGTGCAGAGTTATCTCAAAGAAAGGGGCCACGGTGTTTCTGTATCTCTATTATGTTGGTGCGGCTTCGGAACTTTTAAATATCTTGATATATCTCGAGAACTACGCATCTGATCAAAAAATATCATAGAACATAAAAAGTAGGAAACTTAATTCTCTATAAAAAAGGTCTCTTAACATTTTGCCATAGCTCGCTTCGTTTCCGAGATATTTGCAGATTTATCTCAAGGGAAGGGGCCTGACGGACATATTTCGAGATATTTCTTCTTCTTGTTGTTCTTCTTCTGCACAGCTAAGCTGGAAGTGGCATTTGCGGCTCGCACTAGTGCAGAGTTATCTCAAAGAAAGGGGCCACGGTGTTTCTGTATCTCTATTATGTTGGTGCGGCTTCGGAACTTTTAAATATCTCGATATATCTCGAAAACTACGCTTCTGATCAAAAAATATCATAGAACATAAATTGTAGGAAACATAATTCTCGACAAAAAAGGTCTCTTAACATTTTGCCATAGCTCGCTTCGTTTACGAGATATTTGCGGATATATCTCAAGGGAAGGGGCCTGACGGACATATTTCGAGATATTTCTTCTTCTTGTTGTTCTTCTTCTGCACAGCTAAGCTGAAAGTGGCATTTACAGCTCGCAATAGTGCAGAGTTATCTCAAAGAAAGGGGCCACGCTGTTTCTGTATCTCTATTATGTTGGTGCGGCTTCGGAACTTTTAAATATCTCGATATATCTCGAAAACTACGCTTCTGATCAAAAAATATCATAGAACATAAATTGT
Organism: Osmia lignaria lignaria; assembly: GCF_051020975.1. NCBI lineage: Eukaryota > Metazoa > Arthropoda > Insecta > Hymenoptera > Megachilidae > Osmia > Osmia lignaria. The sequence continues at coordinate 10,055,237 of NW_027478159.1, read as the reverse complement.
AGGAAACATAATTCTCTACAAAAAACGTCTCTTAACATTTTGCCATAGCTCGCTTCGTTTCCGAGATATTTGCAGATTCAGCTCAAAGGAACTGGCCTGACGGACATATTTCGAGATATTTCTTCTTCTTGTTGTTCTTCCTCTGCACAGCTAAGCTGGAAGTGTCATTTGCAGCTCGCAATAGTGCAGAGTTATCTCAAAGAAAGGGGCCACGGTGTTTCTGTATCTCTACTATGTTGGTGCGGCTTCGGAACTTTTAAATATCTTGATATATCTCGAGAACTACGCATCTGATCAAAAAATATCATAGATCATAAAAAGTAGGAAACTTAATTCTCTACAAAAAAGGTCTCTTAACATTTTGCCATAGCTCGCTTTGTTTCCGAGATATTTGCAGATTTATCTCAAGGGAAGGGGCCTGACGGACATATTTCGAGATATTTCTTCTTCTTGTTGTTCTTCTTCTGCACAGCTAAGCTGGAAGTGGCATTTGCAGCTCGCAATAGTGCAGAGTTATCTCAAAGAAAGGGGCCACGGTGTTTCTGTATCTCTATTATGTTGGTGCGGCTTCGGAACTTTTAAATATCTTGATATATCTCGAGAACTACGCTTCTGATTAAAAAATATCATAGAACATAAAAAGTAGGAAACTTAATTCTCTACAAAAAAGGTCTCTTAACATTTTGCCATAGCTCGCTTCGTTTCCGAGATATTTGCAGATTTATCTCAAGGGAAGGGGCCTAACGGACATATTTCGAGATATTTCTTCTTCTTGTTGTTCTTCTTCTGCACAGCTAAACTGGAAGTGGCATTTCCAGCTCGCAATAGTGCAGAGTTATCTCAAAGAAAGGGGCCACGGTGTTTCTGTATCTCTATTATGTTGGTGCGGTTTCGGAACTTTTAAATATCTTGATATATCTCGAGAACTACGCATCTGATCAAAAAATATCATAGAACATAAAAAGTAGGAAACTTAATTCTCTACAAATAAGGTCTCTCAACATTTTGCCATAGCTCGCTTCGTTTCCGAGATATTTGCAGATTTATCTCAAGGGAAGGGGCCTGACGGACATATTTCGAGATATTTCTTCTTCTTGTTGTTCTTCCTCTGCACAGCTAAGCTGGAAGTGGCATTAGCAGCTCGCAATAGTGCAGAGTTATCTCAAAGAAAGGGGCCACGGTGTTTCTGTATCTCTATTATGTTGGTGCGGCTTCGGAACTTTTAAATATCTTGATATATCTCGAGAACTACGCATCTGATCAAAAAATATCATAGAACATAAAAAGTAGGAAACTTAATTCTCTATAAAAAAGGTCTCTTAACATTTTGCCATAGCTCGCTTCGTTTCCGAGATATTTGCAGATTTATCTCAAGGGAAGGGGCCTGACGGACATATTTCGAGATATTTCTTCTTGTTGTTGTTCTTGTTCTGCACAGCTAAGCTGGAAGTGGCATTTGCGGCTCGCACTAGTGCAGAGTTATCTCAAAGAAAGGGGCCACGGTGTTTCTGTATCTCTATTATGTTGGTGCGGCTTCGGAACTTTTAAATATCTCGATATATCTCGAAAACTACGCTTCTGATCAAAAAATATCATAGAACATAAATTGTAGGAAACATAATTCTCGACAAAAAAGGTCTCTTAACATTTTGCCATAGCTCGCTTCGTTTACGAGATATTTGCGGATATATCTCAAGGGAAGGGGCCTGACGGACATATTTCGAGATATTTCTTCTTCTTGTTGTTCTTCTTCTGCACAGCTAAGCTGAAAGTGGCATTTACAGCTCGCAATAGTGCAGAGTTATCTCAAAGAAAGGGGCCACGATGTTTCTGTATCTCTATTATGTTGGTGCGGCTTCGGAACTTTTAAATATCTCGATATATCTCGAAAACTACGCTTCTGATCAAAAAATATCATAGAACATAAATTGTAGGAAACATAATTCTCTACCAAAAAGGGCTCTTAACATTTTGCCATAGCTCGCTTCGTTTCCGAGATATTTGCAGATTTATCTCAAGGGAAGGGGCCTGACGGACATATTTCGAGATATTTCTTCTTCTTGTTGTTCTTCTTCTGCACAGCTAAGCTGGAAGTGGCATTTGCGGCTCGCACTAGTGCAGAGTTATCTCAAAGAAAGGGGCCACGGTGTTTCTGTATCTCTATTATGTTGGTGCGGCTTCGGAACTTTTAAATATCTCGATATATCTCGAAAACTACGCTTCTGATCAAAAAATATCATAGAACATAAATTGTTGGAAACATAATTCTCTACAAAAAACGTCTCTTAACATTTTGCCATAGCTCGCTTCGTTTCCGAGATATTTGCAGATTCAGCTCAAAGGAACTGGCCTGACGGACATATTTCGAGATATTTCTTCTTCTTGTTGTTCTTCCTCTGCACAGCTAAGCTGGAAGTGGCATTTGCAGCTCGCAATAGTGCAGAGTTATCTCAAAGAAAGGGGCCACGGTGTTTCTGTATCTCTATTATGTTGGTGCGGCTTCGGAACTTTTAAATATCTTGATATATCTCGAGAACTACGCATCTGATCAAAAAATATCATAGAACATAAAAAGTAGGAAACTTAATTCTCTATAAAAAAGGTCTCTTACCATTTTGCCATAGCTCGCTTCGTTTCCGAGATATTTGCAGATTTATCTCAAGGGAAGGGGCCTGACGGACATATTTCGAGATATTTCTTCTTCTTGTTGTTCTTCTTCTGCACAGCTAAGCTGGAAGTGGCATTTGCGGCTCGCACTAGTGCAGAGTTATCTCAAAGAAAGGGGCCACGGTGTTTCTGTATCTCTATTATATTGGTGCGGCTTCGGAACTTTTAAATATCTCGATATATCTCGAAAACTACGCTTCTGATCAAAAAATATCATAGAACATAAATTGTAGGAAACATAATTCTCGACAAAAAAGGTCTCTTAACATTTTGCCATAGCTCGCTTCGTTTACGAGATATTTGCGGATATATCTCAAGGGAAGGGGCCTGACGGACATATTTCGAGATATTTCTTCTTCTTGTTGTTCTTCTTCTGCACAGCTAAGCTGAAAGTGGCATTTACAGCTCGCAATAGTGCAGAGTTATCTCAAAGAAAGGGGCCACGATGTTTCTGTATCTCTATTATGTTGGTGCGGCTTCGGAACTTTTAAATATCTCGATATATCTCGAAAACTACGCTTCTGATCAAAAAATATCATAGAACATAAATTGTAGGAAACATAATTCTCTACCAAAAAGGGCTCTTAACATTTTGCCATAGCTCGCTTCGTTTCCGAGATATTTGCAGATTTATCTCAAGGGAAGGGGCCTGACGGACATATTTCGAGATATTTCTTCTTCTTGTTGTTCTTCTTCTGCACAGCTAAGCTGGAAGTGGCATTTGCGGCTCGCACTAGTGCAGAGTTATCTCAAAGAAAGGGGCCACGGTGTTTCTGTATCTCTATTATGTTGGTGCGGCTTCGGAACTTTTAAATATCTCGATATATCTCGAAAACTACGCTTCTGATCAAAAAATATCATAGAACATAAATTGTAGGAAACATAATTCTCTACAAAAAACGTCTCTTAACATTTTGCCATACCTCGCTTCGTTTCCGAGATATTTGCAGATTCAGCTCAAAGGAACTGGCCTGACGGACATATTTCGAGATATTTCTTCTTCTTGTTGTTCTTCCTCTGCACAGCTAAGCTGGAAGTGGCATTTGCAGCTCGCAATAGTGCAGAGTTATCTCAAAGAAAGGGGCCACGGTGTTTCTGTATCTCTATTATGTTGGTGCGGCTTCGGAACTTTTAAATATCTTGATATATCTCGAGAACTACGCATCTGATCAAAAAATATCATAGAACATAAAAAGTAGGAAACTTAATTCTCTATAAAAAAGGTCTCTTAACATTTTGCCATAGCTCGCTTCGTTTCCGAGATATTTGCAGATTTATCTCAAGGGAAGGGGCCTGACGGACATATTTCGAGATATTTCTTCTTCTTGTTGTTCTTCTTCTGCACAGCTAAGCTGGAAGTGGCATTTGCAGCTCGCAATAGTGCAGAGTTATCTCAAAGAAAGGGGCCACGGTGTTTCTGTATCTCTATTATGTTGGTGCGGCTTCGGAACTTTTAAATATCTTGATATATCTCGAGAACTACGCTTCTGATTAAAAAATATCATAGAACATAAAAAGTAGGAAACTTAATTCTCTACAAAAAAGGTCTCTTAATATTTTGCCAGAGCTCGCTTCATTTCCGAGATATTTGCAGATTTATCTCAAGGGAAGGGGCCTGACGGACATATTTCGAGATATTTCTTCTTCTTGTTGTTCTTCTTCTGCACTACTAAGCTGGAAGTGGCATTTGCAGCTCGCAATAGTGCAGTGTTATCTCAAAGAAAGGGGCCACGGTGTTTCTGTATCTCTATTATGTTGGTGCGGCTTCGGAACTTTTAAATATCTTGATATATCTCGAGAACTACGCATCTGATCAAAAAATATCATAGAACATAAAAAGTATTAAACTTAATTCTCTACAAAAAAGGTCTCCTAACATTTTGCCATAGCTCGCTTCGTTTCCGAGATATTTGCAGATTTATCTCAAGGGAAGGGGCCTGACGGACATATTTCGAGATATTTCTTCTTCTTGTTGTTCTTCTTCTGCACAGCTAAGCTGGAAGTGGCATTTGCGGCTCGCACTAGTGCAGAGTTATCTCAAAGAAAGGGGCCACGGTATTTCTGTATCTCTATTATGTTGGTGCGGCTTCGGAACTTTTAAATATCTCGATATATCTCGAAAACTACGCTTCTGATCAAAAAATATCGTAGAACATAAATTGTAGGAAACATAATTCTCTACAAAAAACGTCTCTTAACATTTTGCCATAGCTCGCTTCGTTTCCGAGATATTTGCAGATTCAGCTCAAAGGAACTGGCCTGACGGACATATTTCGAGATATTTCTTCTTCTTGTTGTTCTTCCTCTGCACAGCTAAGCTGGAAGTGGCATTTGCAGCTCGCAATAGTGCAGAGTTATCTCAAAGAAAGGGGCCACGGTGTTTCTGTATCTCTATTATGTTGGTGCGGCATCGGAACTTTTAAATATCTTGATATATCTCGAGAATTACGCATCTGATCAAAAAATATCATAGAACATAAAAAGTAGGAAACTTAATTCTCTACAAAAAAGGTCTCTTAACATTTTGCCATAGCTCGCTTCGTTTCCGAGATATTTGCAGATTTATCTCAAGGGAAGGGGCCTAACGGACATATTTCGAGATATTTCTTCTTCTTGTTGTTCTTCTTCTGCACAGCTAAGCTGAAAGTGGCATTTACAGCTCGCAATAGTGCAGAGTTATCTCAAAGAAAGGGGCCACGGTGTTTCTGTATCTCTATTATGTTGGTGCGGCTTCGGAACTTTTAAATATCTCGATATATCTCGAAAACTACGCTTCTGATCAAAAAATATCATAGAAGATAAAAAGTAGGAAACTTAATTCTCTACAAAAGGGGCTCTTAACATTTTGCCATAGCTCGCATCGTTTCCGAGATATTTGCAGATTTATCTCAAGGGAAGGGGCCTGACGGACATATTTCGAGATATTTCTTCTTCTTGTTGTTCTTCTTCTGCACAGCTAAGCTGGAAGTGGCATTTGCAGCTCGCAATAGTGCAGAGTTATCTCAAAGAAAGGGGCCACGGTGTTTCTGTATCTCTATTATGTTGGTGCGGCTTCGGAACTTTTAAATATCTTGATATATCTCGAGAACTACGCATCTGATCAAAAAATATCATAGAACATAAAAAGTAGGAAACTTAATTCTCTACAAATAAGGTCCCTTAACATTTTGCCATAGCTCGCTTCGTTTCCGAGATATTTGCAGATTTATCTCAAGGGAAGGGGCCTGACGGACATATTTCGAGATATTTCTTCTTCTTGTTGTTCTTCTTCTGCACAGCTAAGCTGGAAGTGGCATTTGCGGCTCGCACTAGTGCAGAGTTATCTCAAAGAAAGGGGCCACGGTGTTTCTGTATCTCTATTATGTTGGTGCGGCTTCGGAACTTTTAAATATCTTGATATATCTCGAGAACTACGCATCTGATCAAAAAATATCATAGAACATAAAAAGTAGGAAACTTAATTCTCTACAAAAAAGGTCTCTTAACATTTTGCCATAGCTTGCTTCGTTTCCGAGATATTTGCAGATTTATCTCAAGGGAAGGGGCCTGACGGACATATTTCGAGATATTTCTTCTTCTTGTTGTTCTTCTTCTGCACAGCTAAGCTGGAAGTGGCATTTGCAGCTCGCAATAGTGCAGAGTTATCTCAAACAAAGGGTCCACGGTGTTTCTGTATCTCTATTATGTTGGTGCGGCTTCGGAACTTTTAAATATCTTGATATATCTCGAGAACTACGCTTCTGATTAAAAAATATCATAGAACTTAAAAAGTAGGAAACTTAATTCTCTACAAAAAAGGTCTCTTAACATTTTGCCATAGCTCGCTTCGTTTCCGAGATATTTGCAGATTTATCTCAAGGGAAGGGGCCTAACGGACATATTTCGAGATATTTCTTCTTCTTGTTGTTCTTCTTCTGCACAGCTAAACTGGAAGTGGCATTTCCAGCTCGCAATAGTGCAGAGTTATCTCAAAGAAAGGGGCCACGGTGTTTCTGTATCTCTATTATGTTGGTGCGGCTTCGGAACTTTTAAATATCTTGATATATCTCGAGAACTACGCATCTGATCAAAAAATATCATAGAAGATAAAAAGTAGGAAACTTAATTCTCTACAAAAAAGGGCTCTTAACATTTTGCCATAGCTCGCATCGTTTCCGAGATATTTGCAGATTTATCTCAAGGGAAGGGGCCTGACGGACATATTTCGAGATATTTCTTCTTCTTGTTGTTCTTCTTCTGCACAGCTAAGCTGGAAGTGGCATTTGCGGCTCGCACTAGTGCAGAGTTATCTCAAAGAAAGGGGCCACGGTGTTTCTGTATTTCTATTATGTTGGTGCGGCTTCGGAACTTTTAAATATCTCGATATATCTCGAAAACTACGCTTCTGATCAAAAAATATCATAGAACATAAATTGTAGGAAACATAATTCTCTACAAAAAACGTCTCTTAACATTTTGCCATAGCTCGCTTCGTTTCCGAGATATTTGCAGATTCAGCTCAAAGGAACTGGCCTGACGGACATATTTCGAGATATTTCTTCTTCTTGTTGTTCTTCCTCTGCACAGCTAAGCTGGAAGTGGCATTTGCAGCTCGCAATAGTGCAGAGTTATCTCAAAGAAAGGGGCCACGGTGTTTCTGTATCTCTATTATGTTGGTGCGGCTTCGGAACTTTTAAATATCTTGATATATCTCGAGAACTACGCTTCTGATTAAAAAATATCATAGAACATAAAAAGTAGGAAACTTAATTCTCTACAAAAAAGGTCTCTTAACATTTTGCCATAGCTCGCTTCGTTTCCGAGATATTTGCAGATTTATCTCAAGGGAAGGGGCCTAACGGACATATTTCGAGATATTTCTTCTTCTTGTTGTTCTTCTTCTGCACAGCTAAGCTGGAAGTGGCATTTGCGGCTCGCACTAGTGCAGAGTTATCTCAAAGAAAGGGGCCACGGTGTTTCTGTATTTCTATTATGTTGGTGCGGCTTCGGAACTTTTAAATATCTCGATATATCTCGAAAACTACGCTTCTGATCAAAAAATATCATCGAACATAAATTGTAGGAAACATAATTCTCTACAAAAAACGTCTCTTAACATTTTGCCATAGCTCGCTTCGTTTCCGAGATATTTGCAGATTCAGCTCAAAGGAACTGGCCTGACGGACATATTTCGAGATATTTCTTCTTCTTGTTGTTCTTCCTCTGCACAGCTAAGCTGGAAGTGGCATTTGCAGCTCGCAATAGTGCAGAGTTATCTCAAAGAAAGGGGCCACGGTGTTTCTGTATCTCTATTATGTTGGTGCGGCTTCGGAACTTTTGAATATCTTGATATATCTCGAGAACTACGCATCTGATCAAAAAATATCATAGATCATAAAAAGTAGGAAACTTAATTCTCTACAAAAAAGGTCTCTTAACATTTTGCCATAGCTCGCTTTGTTTCCGAGATATTTGCAGATTTATCTCAAGGGAAGGGGCCTGACGGACATATTTCGAGATATTTTTTCTTCTTGTTGTTCTTCTTCTGCACAGCTAAGCTGGAAGTGGCATTTGCAGCTCGCAATAGTGCAGAGTTATCTCAAAGAAAGGGGCCACGGTGTTTCTGTATCTCTATTATGTTGGTGCGGCTTCGGAACTTTTAAATATCTTGATATATCTCGAGAACTACGCATCTGATCAAAAAATATCATAGATCATAAAAAGTAGGAAACTTAATTCTCTACAAAAAAGGTATCTTAACATTTTGCCATAGCTCGCTTTGTTTCCGAGATATTTGCAGATTTATCTCAAGGGAAGGGGCCTGACGGACATATTTCGAGATATTTCTTCTTCTTGTTGTTCTTCTTCTGCACAGCTAAGCTGGAAGTGGCATTTGCAGCTCGCAATAGTGCAGAGTTATCTCAAAGAAAGGGGCCACGGTGTTTCTGTATCTCTATTATGTTGGTGCGGCTTCGGAACTTTTAAATATCTTGATATATCTCGAGAACTACGCATCTGATCAAAAAATATCATAGAAGATAAAAAGTAGGAAACATAATTCTCTACAAAAAACGTCTCTTAACATTTTGCCATAGCTCGCTTCGTTTCCGAGATATTTGCAGATTCAGCTCAAAGGAACTGGCCTGACGGACATATTTCGAGATATTTCTTCTTCTTGTTGTTCTTCCTCTGCACAGCTAAGCTGGAAGTGGCATTTGCAGCACGCAATAGTGCAGAGTTATCTCAAAGAAAGGGGCCACGGTGTTTCTGTATCTCTATTATGTTGGTGCGGCTTCGGAACTTTTAAATATCTTGATATATCTCGAGAACTACGCATCTGATCAAAAAATATCATAGATCATAAAAAGTAGGAAACTTAATTCTCTACAAAAAAGGTCTCGTAACATTTTGCCATAGCTCGCTTTGTTTCCGAGATATTTGCAGATTTATCTCAAGGGAAGGGGCCTAACGGACATATTTCGAGATATTTCTTCTTCTTGTTGTACTTCTTCTGCACAGCTAAACTGGAAGTGGCATTTCCAGCTCGCAATAGTGCAGAGTTATCTCAAAGAAAGGGGCCACGGTGTTTCTGTATCTCTATTATGTTGGTGCGGCTTCGGAACTTTTAAATATCTTGATATATCTCGAGAACTACGCATCTGATCAAAAAATATCATAGAAGATAAAAAGTAGGAAACTTAATTCTCTACAAAAATGGGCTCTTAACATTTTGCCATAGCTCGCATCGTTTCCGAGATATTTGCAGATTTATCTCAAGGGAAGGGGCCTAACGGACATATTTCGAGATATTTCTTCTTCTTGTTGTTCTTCTTCTGCACAGCTAAACTGGAAGTGGCATTTCCAGCTCGCAATAGTGCAGAGTTATCTCAAAGAAAGGGGCCACGGTGTTTCTGTATCTCTATTATCTTGGTGCGGCTTCGGAACTTTTAAATATCTCGATATATCTCGAAAACTACGCTTCTGATCAAAAAATATCATACAACATAAATTGTAGGAAACATAATTCTCTACAAAAAACGTCTCTTAACATTTTGCCATAGCTCGCTTCGTTTCCGAGATATTTGCAGATTCAGCTCAAAGGAACTGGCCTGACGGACATATTTCGAGATATTTCTTCTTCTTGTTGTTCTTCCTCTGCACAGCTAAGCTGGAAGTGGCATTTGCAGCTCGCAATAGTGCAGAGTTATCTCAAAGAAAGGGGCCACGGTGTTTCTGTATCTCTATTATGTTGGTGCGGCTTCGGAACTTTTAAATATCTTGATATATCTCGAGAACTACGCATCTGATCAAAAAATATCATAGATCATAAAAAGTAGGAAACTTAATTCTCTACAAAAAAGGTCTCTCGGCATTTTGCCATAGCTCGCTTTGTTTCCGAGATATTTGCAGATTTATCTCAAGGGAAGGGGCCTGACGGACATATTTCGAGATATTTTTTCTTCTTGTTGTTCTTCTTCTGCACAGCTAAGCTGGAAGTGGCATTTGCAGCTCGCAATAGTGCAGAGTTATCTCAAAGAAAGGGGCCACGGTGTTTCTGTATCTCTATTATGTTGGTGCGGCTTCGGAACTTTTAAATATCTTGATATATCTCGAGAACTACGCATCTGATCAAAAAATATCATAGATCATAAAAAGTAGGAAACTTAATTCTCTACAAAAAAGGTCTCTTAACATTTTGCCATAGCTCGCTTTGTTTCCGAGGTATTTGCAGATTTATCTCAAGGGAAGGGGCCTGACGGACATATTTCGAGATATTTCTTCTTCTTGTTGTTCTTCTTCTGCACAGCTAAGCTGGAAGTGGCATTTGCAGCTCGCAATAGTGCAGAGTTATCTCAAAGAAAGGGGCCACGGTGTTTCTGTATCTCTATTATGTTGGTGCGGCTTCGGAACTTTTAAATATCTTGATATATCTCGAGAACTACGCATCTGATCAAAAAATATCATAGAAGATAAAAAGTAGGAAACTTAATTCTCTACAAAAAAGGGCTCTTAACATTTTGCCATAGCTCGCATCGTTTCCGAGATATTTGCAGATTTATCTCAAGGGAAGGGGCCTGACGGACATATTTCGAGATATTTCTTCTTCTTGTTGTTCTTCTTCTGCACAGCTAAGCTGGAAGTGGCATTTGCGGCTCGCACTAGTGCAGAGTTATCTCAAAGAAAGGGGCCACGGTGTTTCTGTATTTCTATTATGTTGGTGCGGCTTCGGAACTTTTAAATATCTCGATATATCTCGAAAACTACGCTTCTGATCAAAAAATATCATAGAACATAAATTGTAGGAAACATAATTCTCTACAAAAAACGTCTCTTAACATTTTGCCATAGCTCGCTTCGTTTCCGAGATATTTGCAGATTCAGCTCAAAGGAACTGGCCTGACGGACATATTTCGAGATATTTCTTCTTCTTGTTGTTCTTCCTCTGCACAGCTAAGCTGGAAGTGGCATTTGCAGCTCGCAATAGTGCAGAGTTATCTCAAAGAAAGGGGCCACGGTGTTTCTGTATCTCTATTATGTTGGTGCGGCTTCGGAACTTTTAAATATCTTGATATATCTCGAGAACTACGCATCTGAACAAAAAATATCATAGATCATAAAAAGTAGGAAACTTAATTTTCTACAAAAAAGGTCCCTTAACATTTTGCCATAGCTCGCTTTGTTTCCGAGATATTTGCAGATTTATCTCAAGGGAAGGGGCCTGACGGACATATTTCGAGATATTTTTTCTTCTTGTTGTTCTTCTTCTGCACAGCTAAGCTGGAAGTGGCATTTGCAGCTCGCAATAGTGCAGAGTTATCTCAAAGAAAGGGGCCACGGTGTTTCTGTATCTCTATTATGTTGGTGCGGCTTCGGAACTTTTAAATATCTTGATATATCTCGAGAACTACGCATCTGATCAAAAAATATCATAGAAGATAAAAAGTAGGAAACATAATTCTCTACAAAAAACGTCTCTTAACATTTTGCCATAGCTCGCTTCGTTTCCGAGATATTTGCAGATTCAGCTCAAAGGAACTGGCCTGACGGACATATTTCGAGATATTTCTTCTTCTTGTTGTTCTTCCTCTGCACAGCTAAGCTGGAAGTGGCATTTGCAGCTCGCAATAGTGCAGAGTTATCTCAAAGAAAGGGGCCACGGTGTTTCTGTATCTCTATTATGTTGGTGCGGCTTCGGAACTTTTAAATATCTTGATATATCTCGAGAACTACGCATCTGATCAAAAAATATCCTAGATCATAAAAAGTAGGAAACTTAATTCTCTACAAAAAAGGTCTCGTAACATTTTGCCATAGCTCGCTTTGTTTCCGAGATATTTGCAGATTTATCTCAAGGGAAGGGGCCTGACGGACATATTTCGAGATATTTTTTCTTCTTGTTGTTCTTCTTCTGCACAGCTAAGCTGGAAGTGGCATTTGCAGCTCGCAATAGTGCAGAGTTATCTCAAAGAAAGGGGCCACGGTGTTTCTGTATCGCCATTATGTTGGTGCGGCTTCGGAACTTTTAAATATCTTGATATATCTCGAGAACTACGCATCTGATCAAAAAATATCATAGATCATAAAAAGTAGGAAACTTAATTCTCTACAAAAAAGGTCTCTTAACATTTTGCCATAGCTCGCTTTGTTTCCGAGATATTTGCAGATTTATCTCAAGGGAAGGGGCCTGACGGACATATTTCGAGATATTTCTTCTTCTTGTTGTTCTTCTTCTGCACAGCTAAGCTGGAAGTGGCATTTGCAGCTCGCAATAGTGCAGAGTTATCTCAAAGAAAGGGGCCACGGTGTTTCTGTATCTCTATTATGTTGGTGCGGCTTCGGAACTTTTAAATATCTTGATATATCTCGAGAACTACGCTTCTGATTAAAAAATATCATAGAACATAAAAAGTAGGAAACTTAATTCTCTACAAAAAAGGTCTCTTAACATTTTGCCATAGCTCGCTTCGTTTCCGAGATATTTGCAGATTTATCTCAAGGGAAGGGGCCTAACGGACATATTTCGAGATATTTCTTCTTCTTGTTGTTCTTCTTCTGCACAGCTAAACTGGAAGTGGCATTTCCAGCTCGCAATAGTGCAGAGTTATCTCAAAGAAAGGGGCCACGGTGTTTCTGTATCTCTATTATGTTGGTGCGGCTTCGGAACTTTTAAATATCTTGATATATCTCGAGAACTACGCATCTGATCAAAAAATATCATAGAAGATAAAAAGTAGGAAACTTAATTCTCTACAAAAAAGGGCTCTTAACATTTTGCCATAGCTCGCATCGTTTCCGAGATATTTGCAGATTTATCTCAAGGGAAGGGGCCTAACGGACATATTTCGAGATATTTCTTCTTCTTGTTGTTCTTCTTCTGCACAGCTAAACTGGAAGTGGCATTTCCAGCTCGCAATAGTGCAGAGTTATCTCAAAGAAAGGGGCCACGGTGTTTCTGTATCTCTATTATGTTGGTGCGGCTTCGGAACTTTTAAATATCTTGATATATCTCGAGAACTACGCATCTGATCAAAAAATATCATAGATCATAAAAAGTAGGAAACTTAATTCTCTACAAAAAAGGTCTCTTAACATTTTGCCATAGCTCGCTTTGTTTCCGAGATATTTGCAGATTTATCTCAAGGGAAGGGGCCTGACGGACATATTTCGAGATATTTCTTCTTCTTGTTGTTCTTCTTCTGCACAGCTAAGCTGGAAGTGGCATTTGCAGCTCGCAATAGTGCAGAGTTATCTCAAAGAAAGGGGCCACGGTGTTTCTGTATCTCTATTATGTTGGTGCGGCTTCGGAACTTTTAAATATCTTGATATATGTCGAGAACTACGCATCTGATCAAAAAATATAATAGAAGATAAAAAGTAGGAAACATAATTCTCTACAAAAAACGTCTCTTAACATTTTGCCATAGCTCGCTTCGTTTCCGAGATATTTGCAGATTCAGCTCAAAGGAACTGGCTTGACGGACATATTTCGAGATATTTCTTCTTCTTGTTGTTCTTCCTCTGCACAGCTAAGCTGGAAGTGGCATTTGCAGCTCGCAATAGTGCAGAGTTATCTCAAAGAAAGGGGCCACGGTGTTTCTGTATCTCTATTATGTTGGTGCGGCTTCGGAACTTTTAAATATCTTGATATATCTCGAGAACTACGCATCTGATCAAAAAATATCATAGATCATAAAAAGTAGGAAACTTAATTCTCTACAAAAAAGGTCTCGTAACATTTTGCCATAGCTCGCTTTGTTTCCGAGATATTTGCAGATTTATCTCAAGGGAAGGGGCCTGACGGACATATTTCGAGATATTTCTTCTTCTTGTTGTTCTTCTTCTGCACAGCTAAGCTGGAAGTGGCATTTGCGGCTCGCACTAGTGCAGAGTTATCTCAAAGAAAGGGGCCACGGTGTTTCTGTATCTCTATTATGTTGGTGCGGCTTCGGAACTTTTAAATATCTTGATATATCTCGAGAACTACGCTTCTGATTAAAAAATATCATAGAACATAAAAAGTAGGAAACTTAATTCTCTACAAAAAAGGTCTCTTAACATTTTGCCATAGCTCGCTTCGTTTCCGAGATATTTGCAGATTTATCTCAAGGGAAGGGGCCTAACGGACATATTTCGAGATATTTCTTCTTCTTGTTGTTCTTCTTCTGCACAGCTAAACTGGAAGTGGCATTTCCAGCTCGCAATAGTGCAGAGTTATCTCAAAGAAAGGGGCCACGGTGTTTCTGTATCTCTATTATGTTGGTGCGGCTTCGGAACTTTTAAATATCTCGATATATCTCGAAAACTACGCTTCTGATCAAAAAATATCATAGAACATAAATTGTAGGAAACATAATTCTCTACAAAAAACGTCTCTTAACATTTTGCCATAGCTCGCTTCGTTTCCGAGATATTTGCAGATTCAGCTCAAAGGAACTGGCTTGACGGACATATTTCGAGATATTTCTTCTTCTTGTTGTTCTTCTTCTGCACAGCTAAGCTGGAAGTGGCATTTGCGGCTCGCACTAGTGCAGAGTTATCTCAAAGAAAGGGGCCACGGTGTTTCTGTATCTCTATTATGTTGGTGCGGCTTCGGAACTTTTAAATATCTTGATATATCTCGAGAACTACGCATCTGATCAAAAAATATCATAGATCATAAAAAGTAGGAAACTTAATTCTCTACAAAAAAGGTCTCATAACATTTTGCCATAGCTCGCTTTGTTTCCGAGATATTTGCAGATTTATCTCAAGGGAAGGGGCCTGACGGACATATTTCGAGATATTTCTTCTTCTTGTTGTTCTTCCTCTGCACAGCTAAGCTGGAAGTGGCATTTGCAGCTCGCAATAGTGCAGAGTTATCTCAAAGAAAGGGGCCACGGTGTTTCTGTATCTCCATTATGTTGTTGCGGCTTCGGAACTTTTAAATATCTTGATATATCTCGAGAACTACGCATCTGATCAAAAAATATCATAGATCATAAAAAGTAGGAAACTTAATTCTCTACAAAAAAGGTCTCTTAACATTTTGCCATAGCTCGCTTTGTTTCCGAGATATTTGCAGATTTATCTCAAGGGAAGGGGCCTGACGGACATATTTCGAGATATTCCTTCTTCTTGTTGTTCTTCTTCTGCACAGCTAAGCTGGAAGTGGCATTTGCAGCTCGCAATAGTGCAGAGTTATCTCAAAGAAAGGGGCCACGGTGTTTCTGTATCTCTATTATGTTGGTGCGGCTTCGGAACTTTTAAATATCTTGATATATCTCGAGAACTACGCTTCTGATTAAAAAATATCATAGAACATAAAAAGTAGGAAACTTAATTCTCTACAAAAAAGGTCTCTTAACATTTTGCCATAGCTCGCTTCGTTTCCGAGATATTTGCAGATTTATCTCAAGGGAAGGGGCCTAACGGACATATTTCGAGATATTTCTTCTTCTTGTTGTTCTTCTTCTGCACAGCTAAACTGGAAGTGGCATTTCCAGCTCGCAATAGTGCAGAGTTATCTCAAAGAAAGGGGCCACGGTGTTTCTGTATCTCTATTATGTTGGTGCGGCTTCGGAACTTTTAAATATCTTGATATATCTCGAGAACTACGCATCTGATCAAAAAATATCATAGAAGATAAAAAGTAGGAAACTTAATTCTCTACAAAAAAGGGCTCTTAACATTTTGCCATAGCTCGCATCGTTTCCGAGATATTTGCAGATTTATCTCAAGGGAAGGGGCCTAACGGACATATTTCGAGATATTTCTTCTTCTTGTTGTTCTTCTTCTGCACAGCTAAACTGGAAGTGGCATTTCCAGCTCGCAATAGTGCAGAGTTATCTCAAAGAAAGGGGCCACGGTGTTTCTGTATCTCTATTATGTTGGTGCGGCTTCGGAACTTTTAAATATCTTGATATATCTCGAGAACTACGCATCTGATCAAAAAATATCATAGAACATAAAAAGTAGGAAACTTAATTCTCTACAAAAAAGGTCTCTTAACATTTTGCCATAGCTCGCTTCGTTTCCGAGATATTTGCAGATGTATTTCAAGGGAAGGGGCCTAACGGACATATTTCGAGATATTTCTCCTTCTTGTTGTTCTTCCTCTGCACAGCTAAGCTGGAAGTGGCATTTGCAGCTCGCAATAGTGCAGAGTTATCTCAAAGAAAGGGGCCACGGTGTTTCTGTATCTCTATTATGTTGGTGCGGCTTCGGAACTTTTAAATATCTTGATATATCTCGAGAATTACGCATCTGATCAAAAAATATCATAGAACATAAAAAGTAGGAAACTTAATTCTCTACAAAAAAGGTCTCTTAACATTTTGCCATAGCTCGCTTCGTTTCCGAGATATTTGCAGATTTATCTCAAGGGAAGGGGCCTAACGGACATATTTCGAGATATTTCTTCTTCTTGTTGTTTTTCTTCTGCACAGCTAAGCTGAAAGTGGCATTTACAGCTCGCAATAGTGCAGAGTTATCTCAAAGAAAGGGGCCACGGTGTTTCTGTATCTCTATTATGTTGGTGCGGCTTCGGAACTTTTAAATATCTCGATATATCTCGAAAACTACGCTTCTGATCAAAAAATATCATAGAAGATAAAAAGTAGGAAACTTAATTCTCTACAAAAGGGGCTCTTAACATTTTGCCATAGCTCGCATCGTTTCCGAGATATTTGCAGATTTATCTCAAGGGAAGGGGCCTGACGGACATATTTCGAGATATTTCTTCTTCTTGTTGTTCTTCTTCTGCACAGCTAAGCTGGAAGTGGCATTTGCGGCTCGCACTAGTGCAGAGTTATCTCAAAGAAAGGGGCCACGGTGTTTCTGTATTTCTATTATGTTGGTGCGGCTTCGGAACTTTTAAATATCTCGATATATCTCGAAAACTACGCTTCTGATCAAAAAATATCATAGAACATAAATTGTAGGAAACATAATTCTCTACAAAAAACGTCTCTTAACATTTTGCCATAGCTCGCTTCGTTTCCGAGATATTTGCAGATTCAGCTCAAAGGAACTGGCCTGACGGACATATTTCGAGATATTTCTTCTTCTTGTTGTTCTTCCTCTGCACAGCTAAGCTGGAAGTGGCATTTGCAGCTCGCAATAGTGCAGAGTTATCTCAAAGAAAGGGGCCACGGTGTTTCTGTATCTCTATTATGTTGGTGCGGCTTCGGAACTTTTAAATATCTTGATATATCTCGAGAACTACGCATCTGAACAAAAAATATCATAGATCATAAAAAGTAGGAAACTTAATTTTCTACAAAAAAGGTCCCTTAACATTTTGCCATAGCTCGCTTTGTTTCCGAGATATTTGCAGATTTATCTCAAGGGAAGGGGCCTGACGGACATATTTCGAGATATTTTTTCTTCTTGTTGTTCTTCTTCTGCACAGCTAAGCTGGAAGTGGCATTTGCAGCTCGCAATAGTGCAGAGTTATCTCAAAGAAAGGGGCCACGGTGTTTCTGTATCTCTATTATGTTGGTGCGGCTTCGGAACTTTTAAATATCTTGATATATCTCGAGAACTACGCATCTGATCAAAAAATATCATAGAAGATAAAAAGTAGGAAACATAATTCTCTACAAAAAACGTCTCTTAACATTTTGCCATAGCTCGCTTCGTTTCCGAGATATTTGCAGATTCAGCTCAAAGGAACTGGCCTGACGGACATATTTCGAGATATTTCTTCTTCTTGTTGTTCTTCCTCTGCACAGCTAAGCTGGAAGTGGCATTTGCAGCTCGCAATAGTGCAGAGTTATCTCAAAGAAAGGGGCCACGGTGTTTCTGTATCGCCATTATGTTGGTGCGGCTTCGGAACTTTTAAATATCTTGATATATCTCGAGAACTACGCATCTGATCAAAAAATATCATAGATCATAAAAAGTAGGAAACTTAATTCTCTACAAAAAAGGTCTCTTAACATTTTGCCATAGCTCGCTTTGTTTCCGAGATATTTGCAGATTTATCTCAAGGGAAGGGGCCTGACGGACATATTTCGAGATATTTCTTCTTCTTGTTGTTCTTCTTCTGCACAGCTAAGCTGGAAGTGGCATTTGCAGCTCGCAATAGTGCAGAGTTATCTCAAAGAAAGGGGCCACGGTGTTTCTGTATCTCTATTATGTTGGTGCGGCTTCGGAACTTTTAAATATCTTGATATATCTCGAGAACTACGCTTCTGATTAAAAAATATCATAGAACATAAAAAGTAGGAAACTTAATTCTCTACAAAAAAGGTCTCTTAACATTTTGCCATAGCTCGCTTCGTTTCCGAGATATTTGCAGATTTATCTCAAGGGAAGGGGCCTAACGGACATATTTCGAGATATTTCTTCTTCTTGTTGTTCTTCTTCTGCACAGCTAAACTGGAAGTGGCATTTCCAGCTCGCAATAGTGCAGAGTTATCTCAAAGAAAGGGGCCACGGTGTTTCTGTATCTCTATTATGTTGGTGCGGCTTCGGAACTTTTAAATATCTTGATATATCTCGAGAACTACGCATCTGATCAAAAAATATCATAGAAGATAAAAAGTAGGAAACTTAATTCTCTACAAAAAAGGGCTCTTAACATTTTGCCATAGCTCGCATCGTTTCCGAGATATTTGCAGATTTATCTCAAGGGAAGGGGCCTAACGGACATATTTCGAGATATTTCTTCTTCTTGTTGTTCTTCTTCTGCACAGCTAAACTGGAAGTGGCATTTCCAGCTCGCAATAGTGCAGAGTTATCTCAAAGAAAGGGGCCACGGTGTTTCTGTATCTCTATTATGTTGGTGCGGCTTCGGAACTTTTAAATATCTTGATATATCTCGAGAACTACGCATCTGATCAAAAAATATCATAGATCATAAAAAGTAGGAAACTTAATTCTCTACAAAAAAGGTCTCTTAACATTTTGCCATAGCTCGCTTTGTTTCCGAGATATTTGCAGATTTATCTCAAGGGAAGGGGCCTGACGGACATATTTCGAGATATTTCTTCTTCTTGTTGTTCTTCTTCTGCACAGCTAAGCTGGAAGTGGCATTTGCAGCTCGCAATAGTGCAGAGTTATCTCAAAGAAAGGGGCCACGGTGTTTCTGTATCTCTATTATGTTGGTGCGGCTTCGGAACTTTTAAATATCTTGATATATGTCGAGAACTACGCATCTGATCAAAAAATATAATAGAAGATAAAAAGTAGGAAACATAATTCTCTACAAAAAACGTCTCTTAACATTTTGCCATAGCTCGCTTCGTTTCCGAGATATTTGCAGATTCAGCTCAAAGGAACTGGCTTGACGGACATATTTCGAGATATTTCTTCTTCTTGTTGTTCTTCCTCTGCACAGCTAAGCTGGAAGTGGCATTTGCAGCTCGCAATAGTGCAGAGTTATCTCAAAGAAAGGGGCCACGGTGTTTCTGTATCTCTATTATGTTGGTGCGGCTTCGGAACTTTTAAATATCTTGATATATCTCGAGAACTACGCATCTGATCAAAAAATATCATAGATCATAAAAAGTAGGAAACTTAATTCTCTACAAAAAAGGTCTCGTAACATTTTGCCATAGCTCGCTTTGTTTCCGAGATATTTGCAGATTTATCTCAAGGGAAGGGGCCTGACGGACATATTTCGAGATATTTCTTCTTCTTGTTGTTCTTCTTCTGCACAGCTAAGCTGGAAGTGGCATTTGCGGCTCGCACTAGTGCAGAGTTATCTCAAAGAAAGGGGCCACGGTGTTTCTGTATCTCTATTATGTTGGTGCGGCTTCGGAACTTTTAAATATCTTGATATATCTCGAGAACTACGCTTCTGATTAAAAAATATCATAGAACATAAAAAGTAGGAAACTTAATTCTCTACAAAAAAGGTCTCTTAACATTTTGCCATAGCTCGCTTCGTTTCCGAGATATTTGCAGATTTATCTCAAGGGAAGGGGCCTAACGGACATATTTCGAGATATTTCTTCTTCTTGTTGTTCTTCTTCTGCACAGCTAAACTGGAAGTGGCATTTCCAGCTCGCAATAGTGCAGAGTTATCTCAAAGAAAGGGGCCACGGTGTTTCTGTATCTCTATTATGTTGGTGCGGCTTCGGAACTTTTAAATATCTCGATATATCTCGAAAACTACGCTTCTGATCAAAAAATATCATAGAACATAAATTGTAGGAAACATAATTCTCTACAAAAAACGTCTCTTAACATTTTGCCATAGCTCGCTTCGTTTCCGAGATATTTGCAGATTCAGCTCAAAGGAACTGGCTTGACGGACATATTTCGAGATATTTCTTCTTCTTGTTGTTCTTCTTCTGCACAGCTAAGCTGGAAGTGGCATTTGCGGCTCGCACTAGTGCAGAGTTATCTCAAAGAAAGGGGCCACGGTGTTTCTGTATCTCTATTATGTTGGTGCGGCTTCGGAACTTTTAAATATCTTGATATATCTCGAGAACTACGCATCTGATCAAAAAATATCATAGATCATAAAAAGTAGGAAACTTAATTCTCTACAAAAAAGGTCTCATAACATTTTGCCATAGCTCGCTTTGTTTCCGAGATATTTGCAGATTTATCTCAAGGGAAGGGGCCTGACGGACATATTTCGAGATATTTCTTCTTCTTGTTGTTCTTCCTCTGCACAGCTAAGCTGGAAGTGGCATTTGCAGCTCGCAATAGTGCAGAGTTATCTCAAAGAAAGGGGCCACGGTGTTTCTGTATCTCCATTATGTTGTTGCGGCTTCGGAACTTTTAAATATCTTGATATATCTCGAGAACTACGCATCTGATCAAAAAATATCATAGATCATAAAAAGTAGGAAACTTAATTCTCTACAAAAAAGGTCTCTTAACATTTTGCCATAGCTCGCTTTGTTTCCGAGATATTTGCAGATTTATCTCAAGGGAAGGGGCCTGACGGACATATTTCGAGATATTCCTTCTTCTTGTTGTTCTTCTTCTGCACAGCTAAGCTGGAAGTGGCATTTGCAGCTCGCAATAGTGCAGAGTTATCTCAAAGAAAGGGGCCACGGTGTTTCTGTATCTCTATTATGTTGGTGCGGCTTCGGAACTTTTAAATATCTTGATATATCTCGAGAACTACGCTTCTGATTAAAAAATATCATAGAACATAAAAAGTAGGAAACTTAATTCTCTACAAAAAAGGTCTCTTAACATTTTGCCATAGCTCGCTTCGTTTCCGAGATATTTGCAGATTTATCTCAAGGGAAGGGGCCTAACGGACATATTTCGAGATATTTCTTCTTCTTGTTGTTCTTCTTCTGCACAGCTAAACTGGAAGTGGCATTTCCAGCTCGCAATAGTGCAGAGTTATCTCAAAGAAAGGGGCCACGGTGTTTCTGTATCTCTATTATGTTGGTGCGGCTTCGGAACTTTTAAATATCTTGATATATCTCGAGAACTACGCATCTGATCAAAAAATATCATAGAAGATAAAAAGTAGGAAACTTAATTCTCTACAAAAAAGGGCTCTTAACATTTTGCCATAGCTCGCATCGTTTCCGAGATATTTGCAGATTTATCTCAAGGGAAGGGGCCTAACGGACATATTTCGAGATATTTCTTCTTCTTGTTGTTCTTCTTCTGCACAGCTAAACTGGAAGTGGCATTTCCAGCTCGCAATAGTGCAGAGTTATCTCAAAGAAAGGGGCCACGGTGTTTCTGTATCTCTATTATGTTGGTGCGGCTTCGGAACTTTTAAATATCTTGATATATCTCGAGAACTACGCATCTGATCAAAAAATATCATAGAACATAAAAAGTAGGAAACTTAATTCTCTACAAAAAAGGTCTCTTAACATTTTGCCATAGCTCGCTTCGTTTCCGAGATATTTGCAGATGTATTTCAAGGGAAGGGGCCTAACGGACATATTTCGAGATATTTCTCCTTCTTGTTGTTCTTCCTCTGCACAGCTAAGCTGGAAGTGGCATTTGCAGCTCGCAATAGTGCAGAGTTATCTCAAAGAAAGGGGCCACGGTGTTTCTGTATCTCTATTATGTTGGTGCGGCTTCGGAACTTTTAAATATCTTGATATATCTCGAGAATTACGCATCTGATCAAAAAATATCATAGAACATAAAAAGTAGGAAACTTAATTCTCTACAAAAAAGGTCTCTTAACATTTTGCCATAGCTCGCTTCGTTTCCGAGATATTTGCAGATTTATCTCAAGGGAAGGGGCCTAACGGACATATTTCGAGATATTTCTTCTTCTTGTTGTTTTTCTTCTGCACAGCTAAGCTGAAAGTGGCATTTACAGCTCGCAATAGTGCAGAGTTATCTCAAAGAAAGGGGCCACGGTGTTTCTGTATCTCTATTATGTTGGTGCGGCTTCGGAACTTTTAAATATCTCGATATATCTCGAAAACTACGCTTCTGATCAAAAAATATCATAGAAGATAAAAAGTAGGAAACTTAATTCTCTACAAAAGGGGCTCTTAACATTTTGCCATAGCTCGCATCGTTTCCGAGATATTTGCAGATTTATCTCAAGGGAAGGGGCCTGACGGACATATTTCGAGATATTTCTTCTTCTTGTTGTTCTTCTTCTGCACAGCTAAGCTGGAAGTGGCATTTGCAGCTCGCAATAGTGCAGAGTTATCTCAAAGAAAGGGGCCACGGTGTTTCTGTATCTCTATTATGTTGGTGCGGCTTCGGAACTTTTAAATATCTTGATATATCTCGAGAACTACGCATCTGATCAAAAAATATCATAGAACATAAAAAGTAGGAAACTTAATTCTCTACAAATAAGGTCCCTCAACATTTTGCCATAGCTCGCTTCGTTTCCGAGATATTTGCAGATTTATCTCAAGGGAAGGGGGCTGACGGACATATTTCGAGATATTTCTTCTTCTTGTTGTTCTTCTTCTGCACAGCTAAGCTGGAAGTGGCATTTGCGGCTCGCACTAGTGCAGAGTTATCTCAAAGAAAGGGGCCACGGTGTTTCTGTATCTCTATTATGTTGGTGCGGCTTCGGAACTTTTAAATATCTTGATATATCTCGAGAACTACGCATCTGATCAAAAAATATCATAGAACATAAAAAGTAGGAAACTTAATTCTCTACAAAAAAGGTCTCTTAACATTTTGCCATAGCTCGCTTCGTTTCCGAGATATTTGCAGATGTATTTCAAGGGAAGGGGCCTAACGGACATATTTCGAGATATTTCTCCTTCTTGTTGTTCTTCCTCTGCACAGCTAAGCTGGAAGTGGCATTTGCAGCTCGCAATAGTGCAGAGTTATCTCAAAGAAAGGGGCCACGGTGTTTCTGTATCTCTATTATGTTGGTGCGGCTTCGGAACTTTTAAATATCTTGATATATCTCGAGAATTACGCATCTGATCAAAAAATATCATAGAACATAAAAAGTAGGAAACTTAATTCTCTACAAAAAAGGTCTCTTAACATTTTGCCATAGCTCGCTTCGTTTCCGAGATATTTGCAGATTTATCTCAAGGGAAGGGGCCTAACGGACATATTTCGAGATATTTCTTCTTCTTGTTGTTTTTCTTCTGCACAGCTAAGCTGAAAGTGGCATTTACAGCTCGCAATAGTGCAGAGTTATCTCAAAGAAAGGGGCCACGGTGTTTCTGTATCTCTATTATGTTGGTGCGGCTTCGGAACTTTTAAATATCTCGATATATCTCGAAAACTACGCTTCTGATCAAAAAATATCATAGAAGATAAAAAGTAGGAAACTTAATTCTCTACAAAAGGGGCTCTTAACATTTTGCCATAGCTCGCATCGTTTCCGAGATATTTGCAGATTTATCTCAAGGGAAGGGGCCTGACGGACATATTTCGAGATATTTCTTCTTCTTGTTGTTCTTCTTCTGCACAGCTAAGCTGGAAGTGGCATTTGCGGCTCGCACTAGTGCAGAGTTATCTCAAAGAAAGGGGCCACGGTGTTTCTGTATTTCTATTATGTTGGTGCGGCTTCGGAACTTTTAAATATCTCGATATATCTCGAAAACTACGCTTCTGATCAAAAAATATCATAGAACATAAATTGTAGGAAACATAATTCTCTACAAAAAACGTCTCTTAACATTTTGCCATAGCTCGCTTCGTTTCCGAGATATTTGCAGATTCAGCTCAAAGGAACTGGCCTGACGGACATATTTCGAGATATTTCTTCTTCTTGTTGTTCTTCCTCTGCACAGCTAAGCTGGAAGTGGCATTTGCAGCTCGCAATAGTGCAGAGTTATCTCAAAGAAAGGGGCCACGGTGTTTCTGTATCTCTATTATGTTGGTGCGGCTTCGGAACTTTTAAATATCTTGATATATCTCGAGAACTACGCATCTGAACAAAAAATATCATAGATCATAAAAAGTAGGAAACTTAATTTTCTACAAAAAAGGTCCCTTAACATTTTGCCATAGCTCGCTTTGTTTCCGAGATATTTGCAGATTTATCTCAAGGGAAGGGGCCTGACGGACATATTTCGAGATATTTTTTCTTCTTGTTGTTCTTCTTCTGCACAGCTAAGCTGGAAGTGGCATTTGCAGCTCGCAATAGTGCAGAGTTATCTCAAAGAAAGGGGCCACGGTGTTTCTGTATCTCTATTATGTTGGTGCGGCTTCGGAACTTTTAAATATCTTGATATATCTCGAGAACTACGCATCTGATCAAAAAATATCATAGAAGATAAAAAGTAGGAAACATAATTCTCTACAAAAAACGTCTCTTAACATTTTGCCATAGCTCGCTTCGTTTCCGAGATATTTGCAGATTCAGCTCAAAGGAACTGGCCTGACGGACATATTTCGAGATATTTCTTCTTCTTGTTGTTCTTCCTCTGCACAGCTAAGCTGGAAGTGGCATTTGCAGCTCGCAATAGTGCAGAGTTATCTCAAAGAAAGGGGCCACGGTGTTTCTGTATCTCTATTATGTTGGTGCGGCTTCGGAACTTTTAAATATCTTGATATATCTCGAGAACTACGCATCTGATCAAAAAATATCCTAGATCATAAAAAGTAGGAAACTTAATTCTCTACAAAAAAGGTCTCGTAACATTTTGCCATAGCTCGCTTTGTTTCCGAGATATTTGCAGATTTATCTCAAGGGAAGGGGCCTGACGGACATATTTCGAGATATTTTTTCTTCTTGTTGTTCTTCTTCTGCACAGCTAAGCTGGAAGTGGCATTTGCAGCTCGCAATAGTGCAGAGTTATCTCAAAGAAAGGGGCCACGGTGTTTCTGTATCGCCATTATGTTGGTGCGGCTTCGGAACTTTTAAATATCTTGATATATCTCGAGAACTACGCATCTGATCAAAAAATATCATAGATCATAAAAAGTAGGAAACTTAATTCTCTACAAAAAAGGTCTCTTAACATTTTGCCATAGCTCGCTTTGTTTCCGAGATATTTGCAGATTTATCTCAAGGGAAGGGGCCTGACGGACATATTTCGAGATATTTCTTCTTCTTGTTGTTCTTCTTCTGCACAGCTAAGCTGGAAGTGGCATTTGCAGCTCGCAATAGTGCAGAGTTATCTCAAAGAAAGGGGCCACGGTGTTTCTGTATCTCTATTATGTTGGTGCGGCTTCGGAACTTTTAAATATCTTGATATATCTCGAGAACTACGCTTCTGATTAAAAAATATCATAGAACATAAAAAGTAGGAAACTTAATTCTCTACAAAAAAGGTCTCTTAACATTTTGCCATAGCTCGCTTCGTTTCCGAGATATTTGCAGATTTATCTCAAGGGAAGGGGCCTAACGGACATATTTCGAGATATTTCTTCTTCTTGTTGTTCTTCTTCTGCACAGCTAAACTGGAAGTGGCATTTCCAGCTCGCAATAGTGCAGAGTTATCTCAAAGAAAGGGGCCACGGTGTTTCTGTATCTCTATTATGTTGGTGCGGCTTCGGAACTTTTAAATATCTTGATATATCTCGAGAACTACGCATCTGATCAAAAAATATCATAGAAGATAAAAAGTAGGAAACTTAATTCTCTACAAAAAAGGGCTCTTAACATTTTGCCATAGCTCGCATCGTTTCCGAGATATTTGCAGATTTATCTCAAGGGAAGGGGCCTAACGGACATATTTCGAGATATTTCTTCTTCTTGTTGTTCTTCTTCTGCACAGCTAAACTGGAAGTGGCATTTCCAGCTCGCAATAGTGCAGAGTTATCTCAAAGAAAGGGGCCACGGTGTTTCTGTATCTCTATTATGTTGGTGCGGCTTCGGAACTTTTAAATATCTTGATATATCTCGAGAACTACGCATCTGATCAAAAAATATCATAGATCATAAAAAGTAGGAAACTTAATTCTCTACAAAAAAGGTCTCTTAACATTTTGCCATAGCTCGCTTTGTTTCCGAGATATTTGCAGATTTATCTCAAGGGAAGGGGCCTGACGGACATATTTCGAGATATTTCTTCTTCTTGTTGTTCTTCTTCTGCACAGCTAAGCTGGAAGTGGCATTTGCAGCTCGCAATAGTGCAGAGTTATCTCAAAGAAAGGGGCCACGGTGTTTCTGTATCTCTATTATGTTGGTGCGGCTTCGGAACTTTTAAATATCTTGATATATGTCGAGAACTACGCATCTGATCAAAAAATATAATAGAAGATAAAAAGTAGGAAACATAATTCTCTACAAAAAACGTCTCTTAACATTTTGCCATAGCTCGCTTCGTTTCCGAGATATTTGCAGATTCAGCTCAAAGGAACTGGCTTGACGGACATATTTCGAGATATTTCTTCTTCTTGTTGTTCTTCCTCTGCACAGCTAAGCTGGAAGTGGCATTTGCAGCTCGCAATAGTGCAGAGTTATCTCAAAGAAAGGGGCCACGGTGTTTCTGTATCTCTATTATGTTGGTGCGGCTTCGGAACTTTTAAATATCTTGATATATCTCGAGAACTACGCATCTGATCAAAAAATATCATAGATCATAAAAAGTAGGAAACTTAATTCTCTACAAAAAAGGTCTCGTAACATTTTGCCATAGCTCGCTTTGTTTCCGAGATATTTGCAGATTTATCTCAAGGGAAGGGGCCTGACGGACATATTTCGAGATATTTCTTCTTCTTGTTGTTCTTCTTCTGCACAGCTAAGCTGGAAGTGGCATTTGCGGCTCGCACTAGTGCAGAGTTATCTCAAAGAAAGGGGCCACGGTGTTTCTGTATCTCTATTATGTTGGTGCGGCTTCGGAACTTTTAAATATCTTGATATATCTCGAGAACTACGCTTCTGATTAAAAAATATCATAGAACATAAAAAGTAGGAAACTTAATTCTCTACAAAAAAGGTCTCTTAACATTTTGCCATAGCTCGCTTCGTTTCCGAGATATTTGCAGATTTATCTCAAGGGAAGGGGCCTAACGGACATATTTCGAGATATTTCTTCTTCTTGTTGTTCTTCTTCTGCACAGCTAAACTGGAAGTGGCATTTCCAGCTCGCAATAGTGCAGAGTTATCTCAAAGAAAGGGGCCACGGTGTTTCTGTATCTCTATTATGTTGGTGCGGCTTCGGAACTTTTAAATATCTCGATATATCTCGAAAACTACGCTTCTGATCAAAAAATATCATAGAACATAAATTGTAGGAAACATAATTCTCTACAAAAAACGTCTCTTAACATTTTGCCATAGCTCGCTTCGTTTCCGAGATATTTGCAGATTCAGCTCAAAGGAACTGGCTTGACGGACATATTTCGAGATATTTCTTCTTCTTGTTGTTCTTCTTCTGCACAGCTAAGCTGGAAGTGGCATTTGCGGCTCGCACTAGTGCAGAGTTATCTCAAAGAAAGGGGCCACGGTGTTTCTGTATCTCTATTATGTTGGTGCGGCTTCGGAACTTTTAAATATCTTGATATATCTCGAGAACTACGCATCTGATCAAAAAATATCATAGATCATAAAAAGTAGGAAACTTAATTCTCTACAAAAAAGGTCTCATAACATTTTGCCATAGCTCGCTTTGTTTCCGAGATATTTGCAGATTTATCTCAAGGGAAGGGGCCTGACGGACATATTTCGAGATATTTCTTCTTCTTGTTGTTCTTCCTCTGCACAGCTAAGCTGGAAGTGGCATTTGCAGCTCGCAATAGTGCAGAGTTATCTCAAAGAAAGGGGCCACGGTGTTTCTGTATCTCCATTATGTTGTTGCGGCTTCGGAACTTTTAAATATCTTGATATATCTCGAGAACTACGCATCTGATCAAAAAATATCATAGATCATAAAAAGTAGGAAACTTAATTCTCTACAAAAAAGGTCTCTTAACATTTTGCCATAGCTCGCTTTGTTTCCGAGATATTTGCAGATTTATCTCAAGGGAAGGGGCCTGACGGACATATTTCGAGATATTCCTTCTTCTTGTTGTTCTTCTTCTGCACAGCTAAGCTGGAAGTGGCATTTGCAGCTCGCAATAGTGCAGAGTTATCTCAAAGAAAGGGGCCACGGTGTTTCTGTATCTCTATTATGTTGGTGCGGCTTCGGAACTTTTAAATATCTTGATATATCTCGAGAACTACGCTTCTGATTAAAAAATATCATAGAACATAAAAAGTAGGAAACTTAATTCTCTACAAAAAAGGTCTCTTAACATTTTGCCATAGCTCGCTTCGTTTCCGAGATATTTGCAGATTTATCTCAAGGGAAGGGGCCTAACGGACATATTTCGAGATATTTCTTCTTCTTGTTGTTCTTCTTCTGCACAGCTAAACTGGAAGTGGCATTTCCAGCTCGCAATAGTGCAGAGTTATCTCAAAGAAAGGGGCCACGGTGTTTCTGTATCTCTATTATGTTGGTGCGGCTTCGGAACTTTTAAATATCTTGATATATCTCGAGAACTACGCATCTGATCAAAAAATATCATAGAAGATAAAAAGTAGGAAACTTAATTCTCTACAAAAAAGGGCTCTTAACATTTTGCCATAGCTCGCATCGTTTCCGAGATATTTGCAGATTTATCTCAAGGGAAGGGGCCTAACGGACATATTTCGAGATATTTCTTCTTCTTGTTGTTCTTCTTCTGCACAGCTAAACTGGAAGTGGCATTTCCAGCTCGCAATAGTGCAGAGTTATCTCAAAGAAAGGGGCCACGGTGTTTCTGTATCTCTATTATGTTGGTGCGGCTTCGGAACTTTTAAATATCTTGATATATCTCGAGAACTACGCATCTGATCAAAAAATATCATAGAACATAAAAAGTAGGAAACTTAATTCTCTACAAAAAAGGTCTCTTAACATTTTGCCATAGCTCGCTTCGTTTCCGAGATATTTGCAGATGTATTTCAAGGGAAGGGGCCTAACGGACATATTTCGAGATATTTCTCCTTCTTGTTGTTCTTCCTCTGCACAGCTAAGCTGGAAGTGGCATTTGCAGCTCGCAATAGTGCAGAGTTATCTCAAAGAAAGGGGCCACGGTGTTTCTGTATCTCTATTATGTTGGTGCGGCTTCGGAACTTTTAAATATCTTGATATATCTCGAGAATTACGCATCTGATCAAAAAATATCATAGAACATAAAAAGTAGGAAACTTAATTCTCTACAAAAAAGGTCTCTTAACATTTTGCCATAGCTCGCTTCGTTTCCGAGATATTTGCAGATTTATCTCAAGGGAAGGGGCCTAACGGACATATTTCGAGATATTTCTTCTTCTTGTTGTTTTTCTTCTGCACAGCTAAGCTGAAAGTGGCATTTACAGCTCGCAATAGTGCAGAGTTATCTCAAAGAAAGGGGCCACGGTGTTTCTGTATCTCTATTATGTTGGTGCGGCTTCGGAACTTTTAAATATCTCGATATATCTCGAAAACTACGCTTCTGATCAAAAAATATCATAGAAGATAAAAAGTAGGAAACTTAATTCTCTACAAAAGGGGCTCTTAACATTTTGCCATAGCTCGCATCGTTTCCGAGATATTTGCAGATTTATCTCAAGGGAAGGGGCCTGACGGACATATTTCGAGATATTTCTTCTTCTTGTTGTTCTTCTTCTGCACAGCTAAGCTGGAAGTGGCATTTGCAGCTCGCAATAGTGCAGAGTTATCTCAAAGAAAGGGGCCACGGTGTTTCTGTATCTCTATTATGTTGGTGCGGCTTCGGAACTTTTAAATATCTTGATATATCTCGAGAACTACGCATCTGATCAAAAAATATCATAGAACATAAAAAGTAGGAAACTTAATTCTCTACAAATAAGGTCCCTCAACATTTTGCCATAGCTCGCTTCGTTTCCGAGATATTTGCAGATTTATCTCAAGGGAAGGGGGCTGACGGACATATTTCGAGATATTTCTTCTTCTTGTTGTTCTTCTTCTGCACAGCTAAGCTGGAAGTGGCATTTGCGGCTCGCACTAGTGCAGAGTTATCTCAAAGAAAGGGGCCACGGTGTTTCTGTATCTCTATTATGTTGGTGCGGCTTCGGAACTTTTAAATATCTTGATATATCTCGAGAACTACGCATCTGATCAAAAAATATCATAGAACATAAAAAGTAGGAAACTTAATTCTCTACAAAAAAGGTCTCTTAACATTTTGCCATAGCTCGCTTCGTTTCCGAGATATTTGCAGATGTATTTCAAGGGAAGGGGCCTAACGGACATATTTCGAGATATTTCTCCTTCTTGTTGTTCTTCCTCTGCACAGCTAAGCTGGAAGTGGCATTTGCAGCTCGCAATAGTGCAGAGTTATCTCAAAGAAAGGGGCCACGGTGTTTCTGTATCTCTATTATGTTGGTGCGGCTTCGGAACTTTTAAATATCTTGATATATCTCGAGAATTACGCATCTGATCAAAAAATATCATAGAACATAAAAAGTAGGAAACTTAATTCTCTACAAAAAAGGTCTCTTAACATTTTGCCATAGCTCGCTTCGTTTCCGAGATATTTGCAGATTTATCTCAAGGGAAGGGGCCTAACGGACATATTTCGAGATATTTCTTCTTCTTGTTGTTTTTCTTCTGCACAGCTAAGCTGAAAGTGGCATTTACAGCTCGCAATAGTGCAGAGTTATCTCAAAGAAAGGGGCCACGGTGTTTCTGTATCTCTATTATGTTGGTGCGGCTTCGGAACTTTTAAATATCTCGATATATCTCGAAAACTACGCTTCTGATCAAAAAATATCATAGAAGATAAAAAGTAGGAAACTTAATTCTCTACAAAAGGGGCTCTTAACATTTTGCCATAGCTCGCATCGTTTCCGAGATATTTGCAGATTTATCTCAAGGGAAGGGGCCTGACGGACATATTTCGAGATATTTCTTCTTCTTGTTGTTCTTCTTCTGCACAGCTAAGCTGGAAGTGGCATTTGCAGCTCGCAATAGTGCAGAGTTATCTCAAAGAAAGGGGCCACGGTGTTTCTGTATCTCTATTATGTTGGTGCGGCTTCGGAACTTTTAAATATCTTGATATATCTCGAGAACTACGCATCTGATCAAAAAATATCATAGAACATAAAAAGTAGGAAACTTAATTCTCTACAAATAAGGTCCCTCAACATTTTGCCATAGCTCGCTTCGTTTCCGAGATATTTGCAGATTTATCTCAAGGGAAGGGGGCTGACGGACATATTTCGAGATATTTCTTCTTCTTGTTGTTCTTCTTCTGCACAGCTAAGCTGGAAGTGGCATTTGCGGCTCGCACTAGTGCAGAGTTATCTCAAAGAAAGGGGCCACGGTGTTTCTGTATCTCTATTATGTTGGTGCGGCTTCGGAACTTTTAAATATCTTGATATATCTCGAGAACTACGCTTCTGATTAAAAAATATCATAGAACATAAAAAGTAGGAAACTTAATTCTCTACAAAAAAGGTCTCTTAACATTTTGCCATAGCTCGCTTCGTTTCCGAGATATTTGCAGATTTATCTCAAGGGAAGGGGCCTAACGGACATATTTCGAGATATTTCTTCTTCTTGTTGTTCTTCTTCTGCACAGCTAAACTGGAAGTGGCATTTCCAGCTCGCAATAGTGCAGAGTTATCTCAAAGAAAGGGGCCACGGTGTTTCTGTATCTCTATTATGTTGGTGCGGCTTCGGAACTTTTAAATATCTTGATATATCTCGAGAACTACGCATCTGATCAAAAAATATCATAGAACATCAAAAGTAGGAAACTTAATTCTCTACAAAAAAGGTCTCTTAACATTTTGCCATAGCTCGCTTCGTTTCCGAGATATTTGCAGATTTATCTCAAGGGAAGGGGCCTGACGGACATATTTCGAGATATTTCTTCTTCTTGTTGTTCTTCTTCTGCACAGCTAAGCTGGAAGTGGCATTTGCGGCTCGCACTAGTGCAGAGTTATCTCAAAGAAAGGGGCCACGGTGTTTCTGTATCTCTATTATGTTGGTGCGGCTTCGGAACTTTTAAATATCTTGATATATCTCGAGAACTACGCATCTGATCAAAAAATATCATAGAACATAAAAAGTAGGAAACTTAATTCTCTACAAAAAAGGTCTCTAAACATTTTGCCATAGCTCGCTTTGTTTCCGAGATATTTGCAGATTTATCTCAAGGGAAGGGGCCTGACGGACATATTTCGAGATATTTCTTCTTCTTGTTGTTCTTCTTCTGCACAGCTAAGCTGGAAGTGGCATTTGCAGCTCGCAATAGTGCAGAGTTATCTCAAAGAAAGGGGCCACGGTGTTTCTGTATCTCTATTATGTTGGTGCGGCTTCGGAACTTTTAAATATCTTGATATATCTCGAGAACTACGCATCTGATCAAAAAATATCATAGAACATAAAAAGTAGGAAACTTAATTCTCTACAAATAAGGTCCCTCAACATTTTGCCATAGCTCGCTTCGTTTCCGAGATATTTGCAGATTTATCTCAAGGGAAGGGGGCTGACGGACATATTTCGAGATATTTCTTCTTCTTGTTGTTCTTCTTCTGCACAGCTAAGCTGGAAGTGGCATTTGCGGCTCGCACTAGTGCAGAGTTATCTCAAAGAAAGGGGCCACGGTGTTTCTGTATCTCTATTATGTTGGTGCGGCTTCGGAACTTTTAAATATCTTGATATATCTCGAGAACTACGCTTCTGATTAAAAAATATCATAGAACATAAAAAGTAGGAAACTTAATTCTCTACAAAAAAGGTCTCTTAACATTTTGCCATAGCTCGCTTCGTTTCCGAGATATTTGCAGATTTATCTCAAGGGAAGGGGCCTAACGGACATATTTCGAGATATTTCTTCTTCTTGTTGTTCTTCTTCTGCACAGCTAAACTGGAAGTGGCATTTCCAGCTCGCAATAGTGCAGAGTTATCTCAAAGAAAGGGGCCACGGTGTTTCTGTATCTCTATTATGTTGGTGCGGCTTCGGAACTTTTAAATATCTTGATATATCTCGAGAACTACGCATCTGATCAAAAAATATCATAGAAGATCAAAAGTAGGAAACTTAATTCTCTACAAAAAAGGTCTCTTAACATTTTGCCATAGCTCGCTTCGTTTCCGAGATATTTGCAGATTTATCTCAAGGGAAGGGGCCTGACGGACATATTTCGAGATATTTCTTCTTCTTGTTGTTCTTCTTCTGCACAGCTAAGCTGGAAGTGGCATTTGCGGCTCGCACTAGTGCAGAGTTATCTCAAAGAAAGGGGCCACGGTGTTTCTGTATCTCTATTATGTTGGTGCGGCTTCGGAACTTTTAAATATCTTGATATATCTCGAGAACTACGCATCTGATCAAAAAATATCATAGAACATAAAAAGTAGGAAACTTAATTCTCTACAAAAAAGGTCTCTAAACATTTTGCCATAGCTCGCTTTGTTTCCGAGATATTTGCAGATTTATCTCAAGGGAAGGGGCCTGACGGACATATTTCGAGATATTTCTTCTTCTTGTTGTTCTTCTTCTGCACAGCTAAGCTGGAAGTGGCATTTGCAGCTCGCAATAGTGCAGAGTTATCTCAAAGAAAGGGGCCACGGTGTTTCTGTATCTCTATTATGTTGGTGCGGCTTCGGAACTTTTAAATATCTTGATATATCTCGAGAACTACGCTTCTGATTAAAAAATATCATAGAACATAAAAAGTAGGAAACTTAATTCTCTACAAAAAAGGTCTCTTAACATTTTGCCATAGCTCGCTTCGTTTCCGAGATATTTGCAGATTTATCTCAAGGGAAGGGGCCTAACGGACATATTTCGAGATATTTCTTCTTCTTGTTGTTCTTCTTCTGCACAGCTAAACTGGAAGTGGCATTTCCAGCTCGCAATAGTGCAGAGTTATCTCAAAGAAAGGGGCCACGGTGTTTCTGTATCTCTATTATGTTGGTGCGGCTTCGGAACTTTTAAATATCTCGATATATCTCGAAAACTACGCTTCTGATCAAAAAATATCATAGAACATAAATTGTAGGAAACATAATTCTCTACAAAAAAGGGCTCTTAACATTTTGCCATAGCTCGCTTCGTTTCCGAGATATTTGCAGATTTATCTCAAGGGAAGGGGCCTGACGGACATATTTCGAGATATTTCTTCTTCTTGTTGTTCTTCTTCTGCACAGCTAAGCTGGAAGTGGCATTTGCGGCTCGCACTAGTGCAGAGTTATCTCAAAGAAAGGGGCCACGGTGTTTCTGTATCTCTATTATGTTGGTGCGGCTTCGGAACTTTTAAATATCTCGATATATCTCGAAAACTACGCTTCTGATCAAAAAATATCATAGAACATAAATTGTAGGAAACATAATTCTCTACAAAAAACGTCTCTTAACATTTTGCCATAGCTCGCTTCGTTTCCGAGATATTTGCAGATTCAGCTCAAAGGAACTGGCCTGACGGACATATTTCGAGATATTTCTTCTTCTTGTTGTTCTTCCTCTGCACAGCTAAGCTGGAAGTGGCCTTTGCAGCTCGCAATAGTGCAGAGTTATCTCAAAGAAAGGGGCCACGGTGTTTCTGTATCTCCATTATGTTGTTGCGGCTTCGGAACTTTTAAATATCTTGATATATCTCGAGAACTACGCATCTGATCAAAAAATATCATAGATCATAAAAAGTAGGAAACTTAATTCTCTACAAAAAAGGTCTCTTAACATTTTGCCATAGCTCGCTTTGTTTCCGAGATATTTGCAGATTTATCTCAAGGGAAGGGGCCTGACGGACATATTTCGAGATATTTCTTCTTCTTGTTGTTCTTCTTCTGCACAGCTAAGCTGGAAGTGGCATTTGCAGCTCGCAATAGTGCAGAGTTATCTCAAAGAAAGGGGCCACGGTGTTTCTGTATCTCTATTATGTTGGTGCGGCTTCGGAACTTTTAAATATCTTGATATATCTCGAGAACTACGCTTCTGATTAAAAAATATCATAGAACATAAAAAGTAGGAAACTTAATTCTCTACAAAAAAGGTCTCTTAACATTTTGCCATAGCTCGCTTCGTTTCCGAG
Source organism: Osmia lignaria lignaria (assembly GCF_051020975.1). NCBI lineage: Eukaryota > Metazoa > Arthropoda > Insecta > Hymenoptera > Megachilidae > Osmia > Osmia lignaria. The sequence continues at coordinate 10,019,758 of NW_027478159.1, read as the reverse complement.
ATATTTGCAGATTTATCTCAAGGGAAGGGGCCTAACGGACATATTTCGAGATATTTCTTCTTCTTGTTGTTCTTCTTCTGCACAGCTAAACTGGAAGTGGCATTTCCAGCTCGCAATAGTGCAGAGTTATCTCAAAGAAAGGGGCCACGGTGTTTCTGTATCTCGATTATGTTGGTGCGGCTTCGGAACTTTTAAATATCTTGATATATCTCGAGAACTACGCATCTGATCAAAAAATATCATAGAAGATAAAAAGTAGGAAACTTAATTCTCTACAAAAAAGGGCTCTTAACATTTTGCCATAGCTCGCATCGTTTCCGAGATATTTGCAGATTTATCTCAAGGGAAGGGGCCTAACGGACATATTTCGAGATATTTCTTCTTCTTGTTGTTCTTCTTCTGCACAGCTAAACTGGAAGTGGCATTTCCAGCTCGCAATAGTGCAGAGTTATCTCAAAGAAAGGGGCCACGGTGTTTCTGTATCTCTATTATGTTGGTGCGGCTTCGGAACTTTTAAATATCTTGATATATCTCGAGAACTACGCATCTGATCAAAAAATATCATAGAACATAAAAAGTAGGAAACTTAATTCTCTACAAAAAAGGTCTCTTAACATTTTGCCATAGCTCGCTTCGTTTCCGAGATATTTGCAGATGTATTTCAAGGGAAGGGGCCTAACGGACATATTTCGAGATATTTCTTCTTCTTGTTGTTCTTCTTCTGCACAGCTAAACTGGAAGTGGCATTTCCAGCTCGCAATTGTGCAGAATTATCTCAAAGAAAGGGGCCACGGTGTTTCTGTATCTCTATTATGTTGGTGCGGCTTCGGAACTTTTAAATATCTTGATATATCTCGAGAACTGCGCATCTGATCAAAAAATATCATAGAACATAAAAAGTAGGAAACTTAATTCTCTACAAAAAAGGTCTCTTAACATTTTGCCATAGCTCGCTTCGTTTCCGAGATATTTGCAGATTTATCTCAAGGGAAGGGGCCTAACGGACATATTTCGAGATATTTCTTCTTCTTGTTGTTCTTCTTCTGCACAGCTAAACTGGAAGTGGCATTTCCAGCTCGCAATAGTGCAGAGTTATCTCAAAGAAAGGGGCCACGGTGTTTCTGTATCTCTATTATGCTGGTGCGGCTTCGGAACTTTTAAATATCTTGATATATCTCGAGAACTGCGCATCTGATCAAAAAATATCATAGAACACAAAAAGTAGGAAACTTAATTCTCTACAAAAAAGGTCTCTTAACATTTTGCCATAGCTCGCTTCGTTTCCGAGATATTTGCAGATTTATCTCAAGGGAAGGGGCCTAACGGACATATTTCGAGATATTTCTTCTTCTTGTTGTTCTTCTTCTCCACAGCTAAGCTGGAAGTGGCATTTGCAGCTCGCAATAGTGCAGAGTTATCTCAAAGAAAGGGGCCACGGTGTTTCTGTATCTCTATTATGTTGGTGCGGCTTCGGAACTTTTAAATATCTTGATATATCTCGAGAACTGCGCATCTGATCAAAAAATATCATAGAACATAAAAAGTAGGAAACTTAATTCTCTACAAAAAAGGTCTCTTAACATTTTGCCATAGCTCGCTTCGTTTTCGAGATATTTGCAGATTTATCTCAAGGGAAGGGGCCTAACGGACATATTTCGAGATATTTCTTCTTCTTGTTGTTCTTCTTCTGCACAGCTAAACTGGAACTGGCATTTCCAGCTCGCAATAGTGCAGAGTTATCTCAAAGAAAGGGGCCACGGTGTTTCTGTATCTCTATTATGTTGGTGCGGCTTCGGAACTTTTAAATATCTTGATATATCTCGAGAACTACGCATCTGATCAAAAAATATCATAGAACATAAAAAGTAGGAAACTTAATTCTCTACAAATAAGGTCTCTGAACATTTTGCCATAGCTCGCTTCGTTTCCGAGATATTTGCAGATTTATCTCAAGGGAAGGGGCCTGACGGACATATTTCGAGATATTTCTTCTTCTTGTTGCTCTTCTTCTGCACAGCTAAGCTGGAAGTGGCATTTGCGGCTCGCACTAGTGCAGAGTTATCTCAAAGAAAGGGGCCACGGTGTTTCTGTATCTCTATTATGTTGGTGCGGCTTCGGAACTTTTAAATATCTTGATATATCTCGAGAACTGCGCATCTGATCAAAAAATATCATAGAACATAAATTGTAGGAAACATAATTCTCTACAAAAAAGGTCTCTTAGCATTTTGCCATAGCTCGCTTCGTTTCCGAGATATTTGCAGATTTATCTCAAGGGAAGGGGCCTGACGGACATATTTCGAGATATTTCTTCTTCTTGTTGTTCTTCTTCTGCACAGCTAAGCTGGAAGTGGCATTTGCAGCTCGCAATAGTGCAGAGTTATCTCAAAGAAAGGGGCCACGGTGTTTCTGTATCTCTATTATGTTGGTGCGGCTTCGGAACTTTTAAATATCTTGATATATCTCGAGAACTACGCTTCTGATCAAAAAATATCATAGAACATAAAAAGTAGGAAACATAATTCTCTACAAAAAAGGTCTCTTAACATTTTGCCATAGCTCGCTTCGTTTCCGAGATATTTGCAGATATATCTCAAGGGAAGGGGCCTGACGGACATATTTCGAGATATTTCTTCTTCTTGTTGTTCTTCTTCTGCACAGCTAAGCTGGAAGTGGCATTTACAGCTCGCAATAGTGCAGAGTTATCTCAAAGAAAGGGGCCACGGTGTTTCTGTATCTCTATTATGTTGGTGCGGCTTCGGAACTTTTAAATATCTTGATATATCTCGAGAACTACGCATCTGATCAAAAAATATCATACAAGATAAAAAGTAGGAAACTTAATTCTCTACAAAAAAGGTCTCTTAACATTTTCCCATAGCTGGCATCGTTTCCGAGATATTTGCAGATTTATCTCAAGGGAAGGGGCCTTACGGACATATTCCGAGATATTTCTTCTTCTTGTTGTTCCTCTTCTGCACAGCTAAGCTGGAAGTGGCATTTGCAGCTCGCAATAGTGCAGAGTTATCTCAAAGAAAGAGGCCACGGTGTTTCTGCACCTCTATTATGTTGGTGCAGCTTCGGAACTTTTAAATATCTTGATATATCTCGAGAACTTCGCATCTGATCAAAAAATATCATAGAACATAAAAAGTAGGAAACTTAATTCTCCACAAAAAAGGTCTCTTAACGTTTTGCAATAGCTCGCTTTGTTTCCGAGATATTTGCAGATTTATCTCAAGGGAAGTGTCCTGACGGACATATTTCGAGATATTTCTTCTTCTTGTTGTTCTTCTTCTGCACAGCTAAGCTGGAAGTGGCATTTGCAGCTCGCAATTGTGCAGAGTTATCTCAAAGAGACGGGCCACGGTGTTTCTGTATCTCTATTATGTTGGTGCGGCTTCGGAACTTTTAAATATCTTGATATATCTCGAGAACTACGCATCTGATCAAAAAATATCATAGAACATAAAAAGTAGGAAACCTAATTTTCTACAAAAAAGGTCTCTTAACATTTTGCCGTAGCTCACTTCGTTTCCGAGATATTTGCAGATTTATCTCAAGGGAAGGGGCCTGACGGACATATTTCGAAATATTTCTTATTCTTGTTGTTCTTCTTCTGCACAGCTAAGCTGGAAGTGGCATTTGCAGCTCGCAATAGTGCAGAGTTATCTCAAAGAAAGGGGCCACGGTGTTTCTGTACCTCTATTGTGTTGGTGCAGCTTCGGAGCTTTTAAATATCTTGATATATCTCGAGAACTACGCATCTGATCAAAAAATATCATAGAACATAAAAAGTAGGAAACTTAATTCTCTACAAAAAAGGTCTCTTAACATTTTGCCATAGCTCGCTTCGTTTCCGAGATATTTGCAGATTTATCTCAAGGGAAGGGGCCTGACGGACATATTTCGAGATATTTCTTCTTCTTGTTGTTCTTCTTCTGCACAGCTAAGCTGGAAGTGGCATTTCCAGCTCGCAATAGTGCAGAGTTATCCCAAAGAAAGGGGCCACGATGTTTCTGTATCTCTATTATGTTGGTGCGGCTTCGGAACTTTTAAATATCTCGATATATCTCGAAAACTACGCTTCTGATCAAAAAATATCATAGAACATAAATTGTAGGAAACATAATTCTCTACAAAAAAGGTCTCTTAACATTTTGCCATAGCTCGCTTCGTTTCCGAGATATTTGCAGATTTATCTCAAGGGAAGGGGCCTGACGGACATATTTCGAGATATTTCTTCTTCTTGTTGTTCTTCTTCTGCACAGCTAAGCTGGAAGTGGCATTTGCAGCGCGCAATAGTGCAGAGTTATCTCAAAGAAAGGGGCCACGGTGTTTCTGTATCTCTATTATGTTGGTGCGGCTTCGGAACTTTTAAATATCTTGATATATCTCGAGAACTACGCATCTGATCAAAAAATATCATAGAACATAAAAAGTAGGAAACTTAGTTCTCTACAAAAAAGGTCTCTTAACATTTTCCCATAGCTGGCATCGTTTCCGAGATATTTGCAGATTTAGCTCAAGGGAAGGGGCCTGACGGACATATTCCGAGATATTTCTTCTTCTTGTTCTTCCTCTTCTGCACAGCTAAGCTGGAAGTGGCATTTGCAGGTCGCAATAGTGCAGAGTTATCTCAAAGAAAGAGGCCACGGTGTTTCTGCACCTCTATTATGTTGGTGCAGCTTCGGAACTTTTAAATATCTTGATATATCTCGAGAACTACGCATCTGATCAAAGAATATCACAGAACATAAAAAGTAGGAAACTTAATTCTCCACAAAAAAGGTCTCTTAACGTTTTGCAATAGCTCGCTTTGTTTCCGAGATATCTGCAGATTTATCTCAAGGGAAGTGTCCTGACGGACATATTTCGAGATATTTCTTCTTCTTGTTGTTCTTCTTCTGCACAGCTAAGCTGGAAGTGGCATTTGCAGCTCGCAATTGTGCAGAGTTATCTCAAAGAGAGGGGCCACGGTGTTTCTGTATCTCTATTATGTTGGTGCGGCTTCGGAACTTTTAAATATCTTGATATATCTCGAGAACTACGCATCTGATCAAAAAATATCATAGAACATAAAAAGTAGGAAACCTAATTTTCTACAAAAAAGGTCTCTTAACATTTTGCCGTAGCTCACTTCGTTTCCGAGATATTTGCAGATTTATCTCAAGGGAAGGGGCCTGACGGACATATTTCGAAATATTTCTTATTCTTGTTGTTCTTCTTCTGCACAGCTAAGCTGGAAGTGGCATTTGCAGCTCGCAATAGTGCAGAGTTATCTCAAAGAAAGGGGCCACGGTGTTTCTGTACCTCTATTGTGTTGGTGCAGCTTCGGAGCTTTTAAATATCTTGATATATCTCGAGAACTACGCATCTGATCAAAAAATATCATAGAACATAAAAAGTAGGAAACTTAATTCTCTACAAAAAAGGTCTCTTAACGTTTTGCCATAGCTCGCTTCGTTTCCGAGATATTTGCAGATTTATCTCAAGGGAAGGGGCCTGACGGACATATTTCGAGATATTTCTTCTTCTTGTTGTTCTTCTTCTGCACAGCTAAGCTGGAAGTGGCATTTCCAGCTCGCAATAGTGCAGAGTTATCCCAAAGAAAGGGGCCACGATGTTTCTGTATCTCTATTATGTTGGTGCGGCTTCGGAACTTTTAAATATCTCGATATATCTCGAAAACTACGCTTCTGATCAAAAAATATCATAGAACATAAATTGTAGGAAACATAATTCTCTACAAAAAAGGTCTCTTAACATTTTGCCATAGCTCGCTTCGTTTCCGAGATATTTGCAGATTTATCTCAAGGGAAGGGGCCTGACGGACATATTTCGAGATATTTCTTCTTCTTGTTGTTCTTCTTCTGCACAGCTAAGCTGGAAGTGGCATTTGCAGCGCGCAATAGTGCAGAGTTATCTCAAAGAAAGGGGCCACGGTGTTTCTGTATCTCTATTATGTTGGTGCGGCTTCGGAACTTTTAAATATCTTGATATATCTCGAGAACTACGCATCTGATCAAAAAATATCATAGAACATAAAAAGTAGGAAACTTAATTCTCTACAAAAAAGGTCTCTTAACATTTTCCCATAGCTGGCATCGTTTCCGAGATATTTGCAGATTTAGCTCAAGGGAAGGGGCCTGACGGACATATTCCGAGATATTTCTTCTTCTTGTTGTTCTTCTTCTGCACAGCTAAGCTGGAAGTGGCATTTCCAGCTCGCAATAGTGCAGAGTTATCCCAAAGAAAGGGGCCACGATGTTTCTGTATCTCTATTATGTTGGTGCGGCTTCGGAACTTTTAAATATCTCGATATATCTCGAAAACTACGCTTCTGATCAAAAAATATCATAGAACATAAATTGTAGGAAACATAATTCTCTACAAAAAAGGTCTCTTAACATTTTGCCATAGCTCGCTTCGTTTCCGAGATATTTGCAGATTTATCTCAAGGGAAGGGGCCTGACGGACATATTTCGAGATATTTCTTCTTCTTGTTGTTCTTCTTCTGCACAGCTAAGCTGGAAGTGGCATTTGCAGCGCGCAATAGTGCAGAGTTATCTCAAAGAAAGGGGCCACGGTGTTTCTGTATCTCTATTATGTTGGTGCGGCTTCGGAACTTTTAAATATCTTGATATATCTCGAGAACTACGCATCTGATCAAAAAATATCATAGAACATAAAAAGTAGGAAACTTAATTCTCTACAAAAAAGGTCTCTTAACATTTTCCCATAGCTGGCATCGTTTCCGAGATATTTGCAGATTTAGCTCAAGGGAAGGGGCCTGACGGACATATTCCGAGATATTTCTTCTTCTTGTTGTTCCTCTTCTGCACAGCTAAGCTGGAAGTGGCATTTGCAGCTCGCAATAGTGCAGAGTTACCTCAAAGAAAGGGGCCACGGTGTTTCTGTATCTCTATTATGTTGGTGCCGCTTCGGAACTTTTAAATATCTGGATATATCTCGAGAACTACGCATCTGATCAAAAAATATCACAGAACATAAAATGTAGGAAACTTAATTGTCTACAAAAAAGGTCTCTTAACATTTTGCCATAGCTCGCTTCGTTTCCGAGATATTTGCAGATTTATCTCAAGGGAAGGGGCCTGACGGACATATTTCGAGATATTTCTTCTTCTTGTTGTTCTTCTTCTGCACAGCTAAGCTGGAAATGGCATTTGCAGCTCGCAGTAGTGCAGAGTGATCTCAAAGAAAGGGGCCACGGTGTTTCTGTATCTCTATTATGTTGGTGCGGCTTCGGAACTTTTAAATATCTCGATATATCTCGAAAACTACGCTTCTGATCAAAAAATATCATAGAACATAAATTGTAGGAAACATAATTCTCGACAAAAAAGGTTTCTTAACATTTTGCCATAGCTCGCTTCGTTTACGAGATATTTGCGGATATATCTCAAGGGAAGGGGCCTGACGGACATATTTCGAGATATTTCTTCTTCTTGTTGTTCTTCTTCTGCACAGCTAAGCTGAAAGTGGCATTTACAGCTCGCAATTGTGCAGAGTTATCTCAAAGAGAGGGGCCACGGTGTTTCTGTATCTCTATTATGTTGGTGCGGCTTCGGAACTTTTAAATATCTTGATATATCTCGAAAACTACGCTTCTGATCAAAAAATATCATAGAACATAAATTGTAGGAAACATAATTCTCTACAAAAAAGGTCTCTTAACATTTTGCCATAGCTCGCTTCGTTTCCGAGATATTTGCAGATTTATCTCAAGGGAAGGGGCCTGACGGACATATTTCGAGATATTTCTTCTTCTTGTTGTTCTTCTTCTGCACAGCTAAGCTGGAAGTGGCATTTGCAGCGCGCAATAGTGCAGAGTTATCTCAAAGAAAGGGGCCACGGTGTTTCTGTATCTCTATTATGTTGGTGCGGCTTCGGAACTTTTAAATATCTTGATATATCTCGAGAACTACGCATCTGATCAAAAAATATCATAGAACATAAAAAGTAGGAAACTTAGTTCTCTACAAAAAAGGTCTCTTAACATTTTCCCATAGCTGGCATCGTTTCCGAGATATTTGCAGATTTAGCTCAAGGGAAGGGGCCTGACGGACATATTTCGAAATATTTCTTATTCTTGTTGTTCTCCTTCTGCACAGCTAAGCTGGAAGTGGCATTTGCAGCTGGCAATAGTGCAGAGTTATCTCAAAGAAAGGGGCCACGGTGTTTCTGTACCTCTATTGTGTTGGTGCAGCTTCGGAGCTTTTAAATATCTTGATATATCTCGAGAACTACGCATCTGATCAAAAAATATCATAGAACATAAAAAGTAGGAAACTTAATTCTCTACAAAAAAGGTCTCTTAACATTTTGCCATAGCTCGCTTCGTTTCCGAGATATTTGCAGATTTATCTCAAGGGAAGGGGCCTGACGGACATATTTCGAGATATTTCTTCTTCTTGTTGTTCTTCTTCTGCACAGCTAAGCTGGAAGTGGCATTTCCAGCTCGCAATAGTGCAGAGTTATCCCAAAGAAAGGGGCCACGATGTTTCTGTATCTCTATTATGTTGGTGCGGCTTCGGAACTTTTAAATATCTCGATATATCTCGAAAACTACGCTTCTGATCAAAAAATATCATAGAACATAAATTGTAGGAAACATAATTCTCTACAAAAAAGGTCTCTTAACATTTTCCCATAGCTGGCATCGTTTCCGAGATATTTGCAGATTTAGCTCAAGGGAAGGGGCCTGACGGACATATTCCGAGATATTTCTTCTTCTTGTTGTTCTTCTTCTGCACAGCTAAGCTGGAAGTGGCATTTCCAGCTCGCAATAGTGCAGAGTTATCCCAAAGAAAGGGGCCACGATGTTTCTGTATCTCTATTATGTTGGTGCGGCTTCGGAACTTTTAAATATCTCGATATATCTCGAAAACTACGCTTCTGATCAAAAAATATCATAGAACATAAATTGTAGGAAACATAATTCTCTACAAAAAAGGTCTCTTAACATTTTGCCATAGCTCGCTTCGTTTCCGAGATATTTGCAGATTTATCTCAAGGGAAGGGGCCTGACGGACATATTTCGAGATATTTCTTCTTCTTGTTGTTCTTCTTCTGCACAGCTAAGCTGGAAGTGGCATTTGCAGCGCGCAATAGTGCAGAGTTATCTCAAAGAAAAGGGCCACGGTGTTTCTGTATCTCTATTATGTTGGTGCGGCTTCGGAACTTTAAAATATCTTGATATACCTCGAGAACTACGCATCTGATCAAAAAATATCATACAACATAGAAAGTAGGAAACTTAATTCTCTACAAAAAAGGTCTCTTAACATTTTCCCATAGCTGGCATCGTTTCCGAGATATTTGCAGATTTAGCTCAAGGGAAGGGGCCTGACGGACATATTCCGAGATATTTCTTCTTCTTGTTGTTCCTCTTCTGCACAGCTAAGCTGGAAGTGGCATTTGCAGCTCGCAATAGTGCAGAGTTACCTCAAAGAAAGGGGCCACGGTGTTTCTGTATCTCTATTATGTTGGTGCCGCTTCGGAACTTTTAAATATCTGGATATATCTCGAGAACTACGCATCTGATCAAAAAATATCACAGAACATAAAAAGTAGGAAACTTAATTGTCTACAAAAAAGGTCTCTTAACATTTTGCCATAGCTCGCTTCGTTTCCGAGATATTTGCAGATTTATCTCAAGGGAAGGGGCCTGACGGACATATTTCGAGATATTTCTTCTTCTTGTTGTTCTTCTTCTGCACAGCTAAGCTGGAAGTGGCATTTGCAGCTCGCAGTAGTGCAGAGTGATCTCAAAGAAAGGGGCCACGGTGTTTCTGTTTCTCTATTATGTTGGTGCGGCTTCGGAACTTTTAAATATCTCGATATATCTCGAAAACTACGCTTCTGATCAAAAAATATCATAGAACATAAATTGTAGGAAACATAATTCTCTACAAAAAAGGTCTCTTAACATTTTGCCATAGCTCGCTTCATTTCCGAGATATTTGCAGATATATCTCAAGGGCAGGGGCCTGACGGACATATTTCGAGATATTTCTTCTTCTTGTTGTTCTTCTTCTGCACAGCTAAGCTGGATGTGGCATTTACAGCTCGCAATAGTGCAGAGTTATCTCAAAGAAAGGGGCCACGGTGTTTCTGTATCTCTATTATGTTGGTGCGGCTTCGGAACTTTTAAATATCTTGATATATCTCGAGAACTATGCATCTGATCAAAAAATATCATAGAACATAAAAAGTAGGAAACTTAATTCTCTACAAAAAAGGTCTCTTAACATTTTGCCATAGCTCTCTTCGTTTCCGAGATATTTGCAGATATATCTCAAGGTAAGGGGCCTGACGGACATATTTCGAGATACTTCTTCTTCTTGTTGTTCTTCTTCTGCACAGCTAAGCTGGAAGTGCATTTGCAGCTCGCAATAGTGCAGAGTTATCTCAAAGAAAGGGGCCACGGTGTTTCTGTATCTCTATTATGTTGGTGCGGCTTCGGAACTTTTAAGTATCTCGATATATCTCGAAAACTACGCTTCTGATCAAAAAATATCATAGAACATAAATTGTAGGAAACATAATTCTCTACAAAAAACGTCTCTTAACATTTTGCCATAGCTCGCTTCGTTTCCGAGATATTTGCAGATTCAGCTCAAAGGAACTGGCCTGACGGACATATTTCGAGATATTTCTTCTTCTTGTTGTTCTTCCTCTGCACAGCTAAGCTGGAAGTGGCATTTGCGGCTCGCACTAGTGCAGAGTTATCTCAAAGAAAGGGGCCACGGTGTTTCTGTATCTCTATTATGTTGGTGCGGCTTCGGAACTTTTAAATATCTCGATATATCTCGAAAACTACGCTTCTGATCAAAAAATATCATAGAACATAAATTGTAGGAAACATAATTCTCTACAAAAAAGGGCTCTTAACATTTTGCCATAGCTCGCTTCGTTTCCGAGATATTTGCATATTTATCTCAAGGGAAGGGGCCTGACGGACATATTTCGAGATATTTCTTCTTCTTGTTGTTCTTCTTCTGCACAGCTAAGCTGGAAGTGGCATTTGCGGCTCGCACTAGTGCAGAGTTATCTCAAAGAAAGGGGCCACGGTGTTTCTGTATCTCTATTATGTTGGTGCGGCTTCGGAACTTTTAAATATCTCGATATATCTCGAAAACTACGCTTCTGATCAAAAAATATCATAGAACATAAATTGTAGGAAACATAATTCTCTACAAAAAAGGGCTCTTAACATTTTGCCATAGCTCGCTTCGTTTCCGAGATATTTGCATATTTATCTCAAGGGAAGGGGCCTGACGGACATATTTCGAGATATTTCTTCTTCTTGTTGTTCTTCTTCTGCACAGCTAAGCTGGAAGTGGCATTTGCGGCTCGCACTAGTGCAGAGTTATCTCAAAGAAAGGGGCCACGGTGTTTCTGTATCTCTATTATGTTGGTGCGGCTTCGGAACTTTTAAATATCTCGATATATCTCGAAAACTACGCTTCTGATCAAAAAATATCATAGAAAATAAATTGTAGGAAACATAATTCTCTACAAAAAAGGTCTCTTAACATTTTGCCATAGCTCGCTTCGTTTCCGAGATATTTGCAGATATATCTCAAGGGAAGGGGCCTGACGGACATATTTCGAGATATTTCTTCTTCTTGTTGTTCTTCTTCTGCACAGCTAAGCTGGAAGTGGCATTTGCAGCTCGCAATAGTGCAGAGTTATCTCAAAGAAAGGGGCCACGGTGTTTCTGTATCTCTATTATGTTGGTGCGGCTTCGGAACTTTTAAATATCTTGATATATCTCGAGAACTACGCATCTGATCAAAAAATATCGTAGAACATAAAAAGTAGGAAACTTAATTCTCTACAAATAAGGTCTCTTAACATTTTGCCATAGCTCGCTTGGTTTCCGAGATATTTGCAGATTTATCTCAAGGGAAGGGGCCTGAGGGACATATTTCGAGATATTTCTTCTTCTTGTTGTTCTTCTTCTGCACAGCTAAGCTGGAAGTGGCATTTGCAGCTCGCAATAGTGCAGAGTTACCTCAAAGAAAGGGGCCACGGTGTTTCTGTATCTCTATTATGTTGGTGCGGCTTCGGAACTTTTAAATATCTTGATATATCTCGAGAACTACGCATCTGATCAAAAAATATCATAGAACATAAAAAGTAGGAAACTTAATTCTCTATAAAAAAGGTCTCTTAACATTTTGCCATAGCTCGCTTCGTTTCCGAGATATTTGCAGATTTATCTCAAGGGAAGGGGCCTGACGGACATATTTCGAGATATTTCTTCTTCTTGTTGTTCTTCTTCTGCACAGCTAAGCTGGAAGTGGCATTTGCAGCTCGCACTAGTGCAGAGTTATCTCAAAGAAAGGGGCCACGGTGTTTCTGTATCTCTATTATGTTGGTGCGGCTTCGGAACTTTTAAATATCTCGATATATCTCGAAAACTACGCATCTGATCAAAAAATATCGTAGAACATAAAAAGTAGGAAACTTAATTCTCTACAAATAAGGTCTCTTAACATTTTGCCATAGCTCGCTTGGTTTCCGAGATATTTGCAGATTTATCTCAAGGGAAGGGGCCTGAGGGACATATTTCGAGATATTTCTTCTTCTTGTTGTTCTTCTTCTGCACAGCTAAGCTGGAAGTGGCATTTGCAGCTCGCAATAGTGCAGAGTTACCTCAAAGAAAGGGGCCACGGTGTTTCTGTATCTCTATTATGTTGGTGCGGCTTCGGAACTTTTAAATATCTTGATATATCTCGAAAACTACGCTTCTGATCAAAAAATATCATAGAACATAAATTGCAGGAAACATAATTGTCGACAAAAAAGGTCTCTTAACATTTTGCCATAGCTCGCTTCGTTTACGAGATATTTGCGGATATATCTCAAGGGAAGGGGCCTGACGGACATATTTCGAGATATTTCTTCTTCTTGTTGTTCTTCTTCTGCACAGCTAAGCTGAAAGTGGCATTTACAGCTCGCAATAGTGCAGAGTTATCTCAAAGAAAGGGGCCACGGTGTTTCTGTATCTCTATTATGTTGGTGCGGCTTCGGAACTTTTAAATATCTCGATATATCTCGAAAACTACGCTTCTGATCAAAAAATATCATAGAACATAAATTGTAGGAAACATAATTCTCTACAAAAAAGGGCTCTTAACATTTTGCCATAGCTCGCTTCGTTTCCGAGATATTTGCATATTTATCTCAAGGGAAGGGGCCTGACGGACATATTTCGAGATATTTCTTCTTCTTGTTGTTCTTCTTCTGCACAGCTAAGCTGGAAGTGGCATTTGCGGCTCGCACTAGTGCAGAGTTATCTCAAAGAAAGCGGCCACGGTGTTTCTGTATCTCTATTATGTTGGTGCGGCTTCGGAACTTTTAAATATCTCGATATATCTCGAAAACTACGCTTCTGATCAAAAAATATCATAGAAAATAAATTGTAGGAAACATAATTCTCTACAAAAAAGGTCTCTTAACATTTTGCCATAGCTCGCTTCGTTTCCGAGATATTTGCAGATATATCTCAAGGGAAGGGGCCTGACGGACATATTTCGAGATATTTCTTCTTCTTGTTGTTCTTCTTCTGCACAGCTAAGCTGGAAGTGGCATTTGCAGCTCGCAATAGTGCAGAGTTATCTCAAAGAAAGGGGCCACGGTGTTTCTGTATCTCTATTATGTTGGTGCGGCTTCGGAACTTTTAAATATCTTGATATATCTCGAGAACTACGCATCTGATCAAAAAATATCGTAGAACATAAAAAGTAGGAAACTTAATTCTCTACAAATAAGGTCTCTTAACATTTTGCCATAGCTCGCTTGGTTTCCGAGATATTTGCAGATTTATCTCAAGGGAAGGGGCCTGAGGGACATATTTCGAGATATTTCTTCTTCTTGTTGTTCTTCTTCTGCACAGCTAAGCTGGAAGTGGCATTTGCGGCTCGCACTAGTGCAGAGTTATCTCAAAGAAAGCGGCCACGGTGTTTCTGTATCTCTATTATGTTGGTGCGGCTTCGGAACTTTTAAATATCTCGATATATCTCGAAAACTACGCTTCTGATCAAAAAATATCATAGAAAATAAATTGTAGGAAACATAATTCTCTACAAAAAAGGTCTCTTAACATTTTGCCATAGCTCGCTTCGTTTCCGAGATATTTGCAGATATATCTCAAGGGAAGGGGCCTGACGGACATATTTCGAGATATTTCTTCTTCTTGTTGTTCTTCTTCTGCACAGCTAAGCTGGAAGTGGCATTTACAGCTCGCAATAGTGCAGAGTTATCTCAAAGAAAGGGGCCACGGTGTTACTGTATCTCTATTATGTTGGTGCGGCTTCGGAACTTTTAAATATCTTGATATATCTCGAGAACTACGCATCTGATCAAAAAATAACGTAGAACATAAAAAGTAGGAAACTTAATTCTCTACAAATAAGGTCTCTTAACATTTTGCCATAGCTCGCTTGGTTTCCGAGATATTTGCAGATTTATCTCAAGGGAAGGGGCCTGAGGGACATATTTCGAGATATTTCTTCTTCTTGTTGTTCTTCTTCTGCACAGCTAAGCTGGAAGTGGCATTTGCAGCTCGCAATAGTGCAGAGTTACCTCAAAGAAAGGGGCCACGGTGTTTCTGTATCTCTATTATGTTGGTGCGGCTTCGGAACTTTTAAATATCTTGATATATCTCGAGAACTACGCATCTGATCAAAAAATATCATAGAACATAAAAAGTAGGAAACTTAATTCTCTATAAAAAAGGTCTCTTAACATTTTGCCATAGCTCGCTTCGTTTCCGAGATATTTGCAGATTTATCTCAAGGGAAGGGGCCTGACGGACATATTTCGAGATATTTCTTCTTCTTGTTGTTCTTCTTCTGCACAACTAAGCTGGAAGTGGCATTTGCGGCTCGCACTGGTGCAGAGTTATCTCAAAGAAAGGGGCCACGGTGTTTCTGTATCTCTATTATGTTGGTGCGGCTTCGGAACTTTTAAATATCTCGATATATCTCGAAAACTACGCTTCTGATCAAAAAATATCATAGAACATAAATTGCAGGAAACATAATTCTCGACAAAAAAGGTCTCTTAACATTTTGCCATAGCTCGCTTCGTTTACGAGATATTTGCGGATATATCTCAAGGGAAGGGGCCTGACGGACATATTTCGAGATATTTCTTCTTCTTGTTGTTCTTCTTCTGCACAGCTAAGCTGAAAGTGGCATTTACAGCTCGCAATAGTGCAGAGTTATCTCAAAGAAAGGGGCCACGGTGTTTCTGTATCTCTATTATGTTGGTGCGGCTTCGGAACTTTTAAATATCTCGATATATCTCGAAAACTACGCTTCTGATCAAAAAATATCATAGAAAATAAATTGTAGGAAACATAATTCTCTACAAAAAAGGTCTCTTAACATTTTGCCATAGCTCGCTTCGTTTCCGAGATATTTGCAGATATATCTCAAGGGAAGGGGCCTGACGGACATATTTCGAGATATTTCTTCTTCTTGTTGTTCTTCTTCTGCACAGCTAAGCTGGAAGTGGCATTTACAGCTCGCAATAGTGCAGAATTATCTCAAAGAAAGGGGCCACGGTGTTACTGTATCTCTATTATGTTGGTGCGGCTTCGGAACTTTTAAATATCTTGATATATCTCGAGAACTACGCATCTGATCAAAAAATATCATAGAACATGAAAAGTAGGAAACTTAATTCTCTACAAAAAAGGTCTCTTAACATTTTGCCATAGCTCTCTTCGTTTCCGAGATATTTGCAGATATATCTCAAGGGAAGGGGCCTGACGGACATATTTCGAGATATTTCTTCTTCTTGTTGTTCTTCTTCTGCACAGCTAAGCTGGAAGTGGCATTTGCGGCTCGCACTAGTGCACAGTTATCTCAAAGAAAGGGGCCACAGTGTTTCTGTATCTCTATTATGTTGGTGCGTCTTCGGAACTTTTAAATATCTCGATATATCTCGAAAACTACGTTTCTGATCAAAAAATATCATAGAACATAAATTGTAAGAAACAGAATTCTCTACAAAAAAGGTCTCTTAACATTTTGATATAGCTCGCTTCGTTTCCGAGATATTTGCAGATATATCTCAAGGGAAGGGGCCTGACGGACATATTTCGAGATATTTCTTCTTCTTGTTGTTCTTCTTCTGCACAGCTAAGCTGGAAGTGGCATTTACAGCTCGCAATAGTGCAGAGGTATCTCAAAGAAAGGGGCCACGGTGTTTCTGTATCTCTATTATGTTCGTGCGGCTTCGGAACTTTTAAATATCTCGATATATCTCGAAAACTACGCTTCTGATCAAAAAATATCACACAACATAAATTGTAGGAAACATTATTCTCTACAAAAAAGGTCTCTTAACATTTTGCCATAGCTCGCTTCGTTTCCGAGATATTTGCAGATTTATCTCAAGGGAAGGGTCCTGATGGACATATTTCGAGATATTTCTTCTTCTTGTTGTTCTTCTTCTGCACAGCTAAACTGGAAGTGGCATTTCCAGCTCGCAATCGTGCAGAGTTATCTCAAAGAAAGGGGCCACGGTGTTTCTGTATCTCTATTATGTTGGTGCGGCTTCGGAACTTTTAAATATCTTGATATATCTCGAGAACTACGCATCTGATCAAAAAATATCATACTACATAAAAAGTAGGAAACTTAATTCTCTACAAGAAAGGTCTCTAAATATTTTGCCATAGCTCGATTCGTTTCCGAGATATTTGCAGATTTATCTCAAGGGAAGGGGCCTGACGGACATATTTCGCGATATTTCTTCTTCTTGTTGTTCTTCTTCTGCACAGCTAAGCTGGAAGTGGCATTTGCGGCTCGCACTAGTGCAGAGTTATCTCAAAGAAAGGGGCCACGGTGTTTCTGTATCTCTATTATGTTGGTGCGGCTTCGGAACTTTTAAATATCTTGATATATCTCGAGAACTACGCATCTGATCAAAAAATATCATAGAAGATAAAAAGTAGGAAACTTAATTCTCTACAAAAAAGCTCTCTTAACATTTCGCCATAGCTCGCTTCGTTTCCGAGATATTTGCAGATTTATCTCAAGGGAAGGGGCCTGACGGACATATTTCGAGATATTTCTTCTTCTTGTTGTTCTTCTTCTGCACAGCTAAGCTGGAAGTGGCATTTGCGGCTCGCACTAGTGCAGAGTTATCTCAAAGAAAGGGGCCACGGTGTTTCTGTATCCCTATTATGTTGGTGCGGCTTCGGAACTTTTAAATATCTCGATATATCTCGAAAACTACGCATCTGATCAAAAAATATCATAGAACATAAAAAGTAGGAAACTTAATTCTCTACAAAAAAGGTCTCTTAACATTTTGCCATAGCTCGCTTCGTTTCCGAGATATTTGCAGATTTATGTCAAGGGAAGGGGCCTGACGGACATATTTCGAGATATTTCTTCTTCTTGTTGTTCTTCTTCTGCACAGCTAAGCTGGAAGTGGCATTTGCAGCTCGCAATAGTGCAGAGTTACCTCAAAGAAAGGGGCCACGGTGTTTCTGTATCTCTATTATGTTGGTGCGGCTTCGGAACTTTTAAATATCTTGATATATCTCGAGAACTACGCATCTGATCAAAAAATATCATAGAACATAAAAAGTAGGAAACTTAATTCTCTATAAAAAAGGTCTCTTAACATTTTGCCATAGCTCGCTTCGTTTCCGAGATATTTGCAGATTTATCTCAAGGGAAGGGGCCTGACGGACATATTTCGAGATATTTCTTCTTCTTGTTGTTCTTCTTCTGCACAACTAAGCTGGAAGTGGCATTTGCGGCTCGCACTAGTGCAGAGTTATCTCAAAGAAAGGGGCCACGGTGTTTCTGTATCTCTATTATGTTGGTGCGGCTTCGGAACTTTTAAATATCTCGATATATCTCGAAAACTACGCTTCTGATCAAAAAATATCATAGAACATAAATTGCAGGAAACATAATTCTCGACAAAAAAGGTCTCTTAACATTTTGCCATAGCTCGCTTCGTTTACGAGATATTTGCGGATATATCTCAAGGGAAGGGGCCTGACGGACATATTTCGAGATATTTCTTCTTCTTGTTGTTCTTCTTCTGCACAGCTAAGCTGAAAGTGGCATTTACAGCTCGCAATAGTGCAGAGTTATCTCAAAGAAAGGGGCCACGGTGTTTCTGTATCTCTATTATGTTGGTGCGGCTTCGGAACTTTTAAATATCTCGATATATCTCGAAAACTACGCTTCTGATCAAAAAATATCATAGAAAATAAATTGTAGGAAACATAATTCTCTACAAAAAAGGTCTCTTAACATTTTGCCATAGCTCGCTTCGTTTCCGAGATATTTGCAGATATATCTCAAGGGAAGGGGCCTGACGGACATATTTCGAGATATTTCTTCTTCTTGTTGTTCTTCTTCTGCACAGCTAAGCTGGAAGTGGCATTTACAGCTCGCAATAGTGCAGAATTATCTCAAAGAAAGGGGCCACGGTGTTACTGTATCTCTATTATGTTGGTGCGGCTTCGGAACTTTTAAATATCTTGATATATCTCGAGAACTACGCATCTGATCAAAAAATATCGTAGAACATGAAAAGTAGGAAACTTAATTCTCTACAAAAAAGGTCTCTTAACATTTTGCCATAGCTCTCCACGTTTCCGAGATATTTGCAGATATATCTCAAGGGAAGGGGCCTGACGGACATATTTCGAGATATTTCTTCTTCTTGTTGTTCTTCTTCTGCACAGCTAAGCTGGAAGTGGCATTTGCGGCTCGCACTAGTGCACAGTTATCTCAAAGAAAGGGGCCACAGTGTTTCTGTATCTCTATTATGTTGGTGCGTCTTCGGAACTTTTAAATATCTCGATATATCTCGAAAACTACGTTTCTGATCAAAAAATATCATAGAACATAAATTGTAAGAAACAGAATTCTCTACAAAAAAGGTCTCTTAACATTTTGATATAGCTCGCTTCGTTTCCGAGATATTTGCAGATATATCTCAAGGGAAGGGGCCTGACGGACATATTTCGAGATATTTCTTCTTCTTGTTGTTCTTCTTCTGCACAGCTAAGCTGGAAGTGGCATTTACAGCTCGCAATAGTGCAGAGGTATCTCAAAGAAAGGGGCCACGGTGTTTCTGTATCTCTATTATGTTGGTGCGGCTTCGGAACTTTTAAATATCTCGATATATCTCGAAAACTACGCTTCTGATCAAAAAATATCACACAACATAAATTGTAGGAAACATTATTCTCTACAAAAAAGGTCTCTTAACATTTTGCCATAGCTCGCTTCGTTTCCGAGATATTTGCAGATTTATCTCAAGGGAAGGGTCCTGATGGACATATTTCGAGATATTTCTTCTTCTTGTTGTTCTTCTTCTGCACAGCTAAACTGGAAGTGGCATTTCCAGCTCGCAATCGTGCAGAGTTATCTCAAAGAAAGGGGCCACGGTGTTTCTGTATCTCTATTATGTTGGTGCGGCTTCGGAACTTTTAAATATCTTGATATATCTCGAGAACTACGCATCTGATCAAAAAATATCATACTACATAAAAAGTAGGAAACTTAATTCTCTACAAGAAAGGTCTCTAAATATTTTGCCATAGCTCGCTTCGTTTCCGAGATATTTGCAGATTTATCTCAAGGGAAGGGGCCTGACGGACATATTTCGAGATATTTCTTCTTCTTGTTGTTCTTCTTCTGCACAGCTAAGCTGGAAGTGGCATTTGCGGCTCGCACTAGTGCAGAGTTATCTCAAAGAAAGGGGCCACGGTGTTTCTGTATCTCTATTATGTTGGTGCGGCTTCGGAACTTTTAAATATCTTGATATATCTCGAGAACTACGCATCTGATCAAAAAATATCATAGAAGATAAAAAGTAGGAAACTTAATTCTCTACAAAAAAGCTCTCTTAACATTTCGCCATAGCTCGCTTCGTTTCCGAGATATTTGCAGATTTATCTCAAGGGAAGGGGCCTGACGGACATATTTCGAGATATTTCTTCTTCTTGTTGTTCTTCTTCTGCACAGCTAAGCTGGAAGTGGCATTTGCGGCTCGCACTAGTGCAGAGTTATCTCAAAGAAAGGGGCCACGGTGTTTCTGTATCCCTATTATGTTTGTGCGGCTTCGGAACTTTTAAATATCTCGATATATCTCGAAAACTACGCATCTGATCAAAAAATATCATAGAACATAAAAAGTAGGAAACTTAATTCTCTACAAAAAAGGTCTCTTAACATTTTGCCATAGCTCGCTTCGTTTCCGAGATATTTGCAGATTTATGTCAAGGGAAGGGGCCTGACGGACATATTTCGAGATATTTCTTCTTCTTGTTGTTCTTCTTCTGCACAGCTAAGCTGGAAGTGGCATTTGCGGCTCGCACTAGTGCAGAGTTATCTCAAAGAAAGGGGCCACGGTGTTTCTGTATCTCTATTATGTTGGTGCGGCTTCGGAACTTTTAAATATCTTGATATATCTCGAGAACTACGCATCTGATCAAAAAATATCATAGAAGATAAAAAGTAGGAAACTTAATTCTCTACATAAAAGGTCTCTTAACATTTCGCCATAGCTCGCTTCGTTTCCGAGATATTTGCAGATTTATCTCAAGGGAAGGGGCCTGACGGACATATTTCGAGATATTTCTTCTTCTTGTTGTTCTTCTTCTGCACAGCTAAACTGGAAGTGGCATTTCCAGCTCGCAATAGTGCAGAGTTATCTCAAAGAATGGGGCCACGGTGTTTCTGTATCTCTATTATGTTGGTGCGGCTTCGGAACTTTTAAATATCTTGATATATCTCGAGAACTTCGCATCTGATCAAAAAATATCATAGAACATAAATTGTAGGAAACATAATTCTCTACAAAAAACGTCTCTCAACATTTTGCCATAGCTCGCTTCGTTTCCGAGATATTTGCAGATTTATCTCAAGGGAAGGGGCCTGACGGACATATTTCGAGATATTTCTTCTTCTTGTTGTTCTTCTTCTGCACAGCTAAGCTGGAAGTGGCATTTGCAGGTCGCAATAGTGCAGAGTTATCTCAAAGAAAGGGGCCACGGTGTTTCTGTATCTCTATTATGTTGGTGCGGCTTCGGAACTTTTAAATATCTCGATATATCTCGAAAACTACGCTTCTGATCAAAAAATATCATAGAACGTAAATTGTAGGAAACATAATTCTCTACAAAAAAGGTCTCTTAACATTTTGCCATAGCTCGCTTCGTTTCCGAGATATTTGCAGATTTATCTCAAGGGAAGGGGTCTGACGGACATATTTCGAGATATTCCTTCTTCTTGTTGTTCTTCTTCTGCACAGCTAAGCTGGAAGTGGCATTTGCAGCTCGCAATAGTGCAGAGTTATCTCAAAAAAGGGGCCACGGTGTTTCTGTATCTCTATTATGTTGGTGCGGCTTCGGAACTTTTAAATATCTTGATATATCTCGAGAACTACGCATCTGATCGAAAAATATCATAGAACATAAAAAGTAGGAAACTTAATTCTCTACAAAAAAGGTCTCTTAACATTTTGCCATAGCTCGCTTCGTTTCCGAGATATTTGCAGATTTATCTCAAGGGAAGGGGTCTGACGGACATATTTCGAGATATTCCTTCTTCTTGTTGTTCTTCTTCTGCACAGCTAAGCTGGAAGTGGCATTTGCAGCTCGCAATAGTGCAGAGTTATCTCAAAGAAAGGGGCCACGGTGTTTCTGTATCCCTATCATGTTGGTGCGGCTTCGGAACTTTTAAATATCTCGATATATCTCGAAAACTACGCTTCTGATCAAAAAATATCATAGAACATAAATTGTAGGAAACATAATTCTTTATAAAAAACGTCTCTTAACATTTTGCCATAGCTCGCTTCGTTTCCGAGATATTTGCAGATTCAGCTCATAGGAACTGGCCTGACGGACATATTTCGAGATATTTCTTCTTCTTGTTGTTCTTCTTCTGCACAGCTAAACTGGAAGTGGCATTTCCAGCTCGCAATAGTGCAGAGTTATCTCAAAGAATGGGGCCACGGTGTTTCTGTATCTCTATTATGTTGGTGCGGCTTCGGAACTTTTAAATATCTTGATATATCTCGAGAACTACGCATCTGATCAAAAAATATCATAGAACATAAATTGTAGGAAACATAATTCTCTACAAAAAACGTCTCTCAACATTTTGCCATAGCTCGCTTCGTTTCCGAGATATTTGCAGATTTATCTCAAGGGAAGGGGTCTGACGGACATATTTCGAGATATTTCTTCTTCTTGTTGTTCTTCTTCTGCACAGCTAAGCTGGAAGTGGCATTTGCAGCTCGCAATAGTGCAGAGTTATCTCAAAGAAAGGGGCCACGGTGTTTCTGTATCTCTATTATGTTGGTGCGGCGTCGGAACTTTTAAATATCTTGATATATCTCGAGAACTACGCATCTGATCAAATAATATCATAGAACATAAAAAGTAGGAAACTTAATTCTCTACAAATAAGGTCTCTTAACATTTTGCCATAGCTCGCTTCGTTTCCGAGATATTTGCAGATTTATCTCAAGGGAAGGGGCTTGACGGACATATTTCGAGATATTTCTTCTTCTTGTTGGTCTTCTTCTGCACAGCTAAGCTGGAAGTGGCATTTGCAGCTCGCAATAGTGCAGAGTTATCTCAAAGAAAGGGGCCACGGTGTTTCTGTATCTCTATTATGTTGGTGCGGCTTCGGATCTTTTAAATATCTTGATATATCTCGAGAACTACGCATCTGATCAAAAAATATCATAGAACATAAAAAGTAGAAAACTTAATTCTCTACAAAAAAGGTCTCCCAACATTTTGCCATAGCTCGCTTCGTTTCCGAGATATATGCAGATTTATCTCAAGGGAATGGGCCTGACGGACATATTTCGAGATATTTCTTCTTCTTGTTGTTCTTCTTCTGCACAGCTAAACTGGAAGTGGCATTTCCAGCTCGCAATAGTGCAGAGTTATCTCAAAGAATGGGGCCACGGTGTTTCTGTATCTCTATTATGTTGGTGCGGCTTCGGAACTTTTAAATATCTTGATATATCTCGAGAACTTCGCATCTGATCAAAAAATATCATAGAACATAAATTGTAGGAAACATAATTCTCTACAAAAAACGTCTCTCAACATTTTGCCATAGCTCGCTTCGTTTCCGAGATATTTGCAGATTTATCTCAAGGGAAGGGGCCTGACGGACATATTTCGAGATATTTCCTCTTCTTGTTGTTCTTCTTCTGCACAGCTAAGCTGGAAGTGGCATTTGCAGGTCGCAATAGTGCAGAGTTATCTCAAAGAAAGGGGCCACGGTGTTTCTGTATCTCTATTATGTTGGTGCGGCTTCGGAACTTTTAAATATCTCGATATATCTCGAAAACTACGCTTCTGATCAAAAAATATCATAGAACGTAAATTGTAGGAAACATAATTCTCTACAAAAAAGGTCTCTTAACATTTTGCCATAGCTCGCTTCGTTTCCGAGATATTTGCAGATTTATCTCAAGGGAAGGGGTCTGACGGACATATTTCGAGATATTCCTTCTTCTTGTTGTTCTTCTTCTGCACAGCTAAGCTGGAAGTGGCATTTGCAGCTCGCAATAGTGCAGAGTTATCTCAAAAAAGGGGCGACGGTGTTTCTGTATCTCTATTATGTTGGTGCGGCTTCGGAACTTTTAAATATCTTGATATATCTCGAGAACTACGCATCTGATCGAAAAATATCACAGAACATAAAAAGTAGGAAACTTAATTCTCTACAAAAAAGGTCTCTTAACATTTTGCCATAGCTCGCTTCGTTTCCGAGATATATGCAGATTTATCTCAAGGGAAGGGGCCTGACGGACATATTTCGAGATATTTCTTCTTCTTGTTGTTCTTCTTCTGCACAGCTAAGCTGGAAGTGGCATTTGCAGCTCGCAATAGTGCAGAGTTATCTCAAAGAAAGGGGCCACGGTGTTTCTGTATCTCTATTATGTTGGTCCGGCTTCGGAACTTTTAAATATCTTGATATATCTCGAGAACTACGCATCTGATCAAATAATATCATAGAACATAAAAAGTAGGTAACTTAATTCTCTACAAAAAAGGTCTCTCAACATTTTGCCATAGCTCGCTTCGTTTCCGAGATATATGCAGATTTATCTCAAGGGAATGGGCCTGACGGACATATTTCGAGATATTTCTTCTTCTTGTTGTTCTTCTTCTGCACAGCTAAACTGGAAGTGGCATTTCCAGCTCGCAATAGTGCAGAGTTATCTCAAAGAATGGGGCCACGGTGTTTCTGTATCTCTATTATGTTGGTGCGGCTTCGGAACTTTTAAATATCTTGATATATCTCGAGAACTTCGCATCTGATCAAAAAATATCATAGAACATAAATTGTAGGAAACATAATTCTCTACAAAAAACGTCTCTCAACATTTTGCCATAGCTCGCTTCGTTTCCGAGATATTTGCAGATTTATCTCAAGGGAAGGGGCCTGACGGACATATTTCGAGATATTTCTTCTTCTTGTTGTTCTTCTTCTGCACAGCTAAGCTGGAAGTGGCATTTGCAGGTCGCAATAGTGCAGAGTTATCTCAAAGAAAGGGGCCACGGTGTTTCTGTATCTCTATTATGTTGGTGCGGCTTCGGAACTTTTAAATATCTCGATATATAACGAAAACTACGCTTCTGATCAAAAAATATCATAGAACGTAAATTGTAGGAAACATAATTCTCTACAAAAAAGGTCTCTTAACATTTTGCCATAGCTCGCTTCGTTTCCGAGATATTTGCAGATTTATCTCAAGGGAAGGGGTCTGACGGACATATTTCGAGATATTTCTTCTTCTTGTTGTTCTTCTTCTGCACAGCTAAGCTGGAAGTGGCATTTGCAGCTCGCAATAGTGCAGAGTTATCTCAAAAAAGGGGCCACGGTGTTTCTGTATCTCTATTATGTTGGTGCGGCTTCGGAACTTTTAAATATCTTGATATATCTCGAGAACTACGCATCTGATCGAAAAATATCATAGAACATAAAAAGTAGGAAACTTAATTCTCTACAAAAAAGGTCTCTTAAGATTTTGCCATAGCTCGCTTCGTTTCCGAGATATATGCTGATTTATCTCAAGGGAAGGGGCCTGACGGACATATTTCGAGATATTTCTTCTTCTTGTTGTTCTTCTTCTGCACAGCTAAACTGGAAGTGGCATTTGCAGCTCGCAATAGTGCAGAGTTATCTCAAAGAAAGGGGCCACGGTGTTTCTGTATCTCTATTATGTTGGTGCGGCTTCGGAACTTTTAAATATCTTGATATATCCCGAGAACTACGCATCTGATCAAAAAATATCATAGAAGATAAAAAGTAGGAAACTTAATTCTCTACAAAAAAGGTCTCTTAACATTTTGCCATAGCTCGCTTCGTTTCCGAGATATTTGCAGATTTATCTCAAGGGAAGGGGTCTGACGGACATATTTCGAGATATTTCTTCTTCTTGTTGTTCTTCTTCTGCACAGCTAAGCTCGAAGTGGCATTTGCAGCTCGCAATAGTGCAGAGTTATCTCAAAGAAAGGGGCCACGGTGTTTCTGTATCTCTATTATGTTGGTGCGGCTTCGGAACTTTTAAATATCTTGATATATCTTGAGAACTACGCATCTGATCAAAAAATATCATAGAACATAAAAAGTAGGAAACTTAATTCTCTACAAAAAAGGTCTCTTAACATTTTGCCATAGCTCGCTTCGTTTCCTAGATATTTGCAGATGTATCTCAAGGGAAGGGGTCTGACGGACATATTTCGGGATATTTCTTCTTCTTGTTGTTCTTCTTTTGCACAGCTAAACTGGAAGTGGCATTTCCAGCTCGCAATAGTGCAGAGTTATCTCAAAGAAAGGGGCCACGGTGTTTCTGTATCTCTATTATGTTGGTGCGGCTGCGGAACTTTTAAATATCTTGATATATCTTGAGAACTACGCATCTGATCAAAAAATATCATACAACATAAAAAGTAGGAAACTTAATTCTCTACAAAAAAGGTCTCTTAACATTTTCCCATAGCTGGCATCGTTTCCGAGATATTTGCAGATTTAGCTCAACGGAAGGGGCCTGACGGACATATTCCGAGATATTTCTTCTTCTTGTTGTTCCTCTTCTGCACAGCTAAGCTGGAAGTGGCATTTGCAGCTCGCAATAGTGCAGAGTTATCTCAAAGAAAGAGGCCACGGTGTTTCTGTACCTCTATTATGTTGGTGCAGCTTCGGAACTTTTAAATATCTTGATATATCTCGAGAACTACGCATCTGATCAAAAAATATCATAGAACATAAAAAGTAGGAAACCTAATTTTCTACAAAAAAGGTCTCTTAACATTTTCCCATAGCTGGCATCGTTTCCGAGATATTTGCAGATTTAGCTCAACGGAAGGGGCCTGACGGACATATTCCGAGATATTTCTTCTTCTTGTTGTTCCTCTTCTGCACAGCTAAACTGGAAGTGGCATTTCCAGCTCGCAATAGTGCAGAGTTATCTCAAAGAAAGGGGCCACGGTGTTTCTGTATCTCTATTATGTTGGTGCGGCTTCGGAACTTTTAAATATCTTGATATATCTCGAGAACTACGCATCTGATCAAAAAATATCACATAAGATAAAAAGTAGGAAACTTAATTCTCTACAAAAAAGGTCTCTTAACATTTTGCCATAGCTCGCTTCGTTTCCGAGATATTTGCAGATTTATCTCAAGGGAAGGGGTCTGACGGACATATTTCGGGATATTTCTTCTTCTTGTTGTTCTTCTTCTGCACAGCTAAGCTGGAAGTGGCATTTGCAGCTCGCAATAGTGCAGAGTTATCTCAAAGAAAGAGGCCACGGTGTTTCTGTACCTCTATTATGTTGGTGCAGCTTCGGAACTTTTAAATATCTTGATATATCTCGAGAACCACGCATCTGATCAAAAAATATCATAGAACATAAAAAGTAGGAAACCTAATTTTCTACAAAAAAGGTCTCTTAACATTTTCCCATAGCTGGCATCGTTTCCGAGATATTTGCAGATTTAGCTCAACGGAAGGGGCCTGACGGACATATTCCGAGATATTTCTTCTTCTTGTTGTTCCTCTTCTGCACAGCTAAACTGGAAGTGGCATTTCCAGCTCGCAATAGTGCAGAGTTATCTCAAAGAAAGGGGCCACGGTGTTTCTGTATCTCTATTATGTTGGTGCGGCTTCGGAACTTTTAAATATCTTGATATATCTCGAGAACTACGCATCTGATCAAAAAATATCACATAAGATAAAAAGTAGGAAACTTAATTCTCTACAAAAAAGGTCTCTTAACATTTTGCCATAGCTCGCTTCGTTTCCGAGATATTTGCAGATTTATCTCAAGGGAAGGGGTCTGACGGACATATTTCGAGATATTTCTTCTTCTTGTTGTTCTTCTTCTGCACAGCTAAGCTCGAAGTGGCATTTGCAGCTCGGAATAGTGCAGAGTTATCTCAAAGAAAGGGGCCACGGTGTTTCTGTATCTCTATTATGTTGGTGCAGCTTCGGAACTTTTAAATATCTTGATATATCTCGAGAACTACGCATCTGAACAAAAAATATCCTGGAACATAAAAAGTAGAAAACTTAATTCTCTACAAAAAAGGTCTCTTAACATTTTGCCATAGCCCGCTTCGTTTCCGAGATATTTGCAGATTTATCTCAAGGGAAGGGGCCTGACGGACATATTTCGAGATATTTCTTCTTCTTGTTGTTCTTCTTCTGCACAGCTAAGCTGGAAGTGGCATTTGCAGCTCGCAATAGTGCAGAGTTATCTCAAAGAATGGGGCCACGGTGTTTCTGTATCTCTATTATGTTGGTGCGGCTTCGGATCTTTTAAATATCTTGATATATCTCGAGAACTACGCATCTGATCAAAAAATATCATAGAACATAAAAAGTAGAAAACTTAATTCTCTACAAAAAAGGTCTCTCAACATTTTGCCATAGCTCGCTTCGTTTCCGAGATATATGCAGATTTATCTCAAGGGAATGGGCCTGACGGACATATTTCGAGGTATTTCTTCTTCTTGTTGTTCTTCTTCTGCACAGCTAAAGTGGAAGTTACATTTGCAGCTCGGAATAGTGCAGAGTTATCTCAAAGAAAGAGGCCACGGTGTTTATGTATCTTTATTATGTTGGTGCGGCTTCGGAACCTTTAAATATCTCGATATATCTCGAAAACAACGCATCTGATCAAAAAATATCATAGAACATAAATAGTAGGAAACTTAATTTCCTACAAAAAGCGTCTCTCAACGTTTTGCCATAGCTCGCATTGTTTCCGAGATATTTGCAGATTCAGCTCAAAGGAACGGGCCTGACGGACATATTCCGAGATATTTCTGGTTCTTGTTGTGCTTCTTCCGCACAGCTAAGCTCGAACTGGCATTTGCAGCTCGCAATAGTGCAGAGTTATCTCACAGAAAGGGGCCACGGTGTTTCTGTATCTCTATTATGTTGGTGCGGCTTCGGAACTTTTAAATATCTTGATATATCTCGAAAACTACGCCTCTGATCCAAAAATATCATAGAACATAAAAAGTAGGAAACTTAATTCTCCACAAAAAAGGTCTCTTAACGTTTTGCCACATCTCGCATCGTTGCCGACATATTTGCAGATTTAGCTCAAGGGAAGGGGCCTGACGGACATATTCCGAGATATTTCTTGTTCTTGTTGTGCTTCTTCTGCACAGCTAAGCTCGAACTGGCATTTGCAGCTCGCAATAGTGCAGAGTTATCTCACAGAAAGGGGCCACGGTGTTTCTGTATCTCCATTATGTTGGTGCGGCTTCGGAACTTTTAAATATCTTGATATATCTCGAGAACTACGCATCTGATCAAAAAATATCATAGAACATAAAAAGTAGGAAACCTAATTTTCTACAAAAAAGTCTCTTAACATTTTGCCGTAGCTCGCTTCGTTTCCGAGATATTTGGAGATTTATCTCAAGGGAAGGGGCCTGACGGACATATTTCGAGATATTTCTTCTTCTTGTTGTTCTTCTTCTGCACAGCTAAGCTGGAAGTGGCACTTGCAGCTCGCAATAGTGCAGAGTTATCTCAAAGAAAGAGGCCACGGTGTTTCTGTACCTCTATTATGTTGGTGCAGCTTCGGAACTTTTAAATATCTTGATATATCTCGAGAACTACGCATCTGATCAAAAAATATCATAGAACATAAAAAGTAGAAAACGTAATTCTCTACAAAAAAGGTCTCTTAACATTTTGCCATAGCTCGCTTCGTTTCCGAGATATATGCAGATTTATCTCAAGGGAAGGGGCCTGACGGACATATTTCGAGATATTTCTTCTTCTTGTTGTTCTTCTTCTGCACAGCTAAGCTGGAAGTGGCATTTGCAGGTCGCAATAGTACAGAGTTATCTCAAAGAAAGGGGCCACGGTGTTTCTGTATCTCTATTATGTTGGTGCGGCTTCGGAACTTTTAAATATCTCGATATATCTCGAAAACTACGCTTCTGATCAAAAAATATCATAGAACGTAAATTGTCGGAAACATAATTCTCTACAAAAAAGGTGTCTCAACATTTTGCCATAGCTCGCTTCGTTTCCGAGATATTTGCAGATTTATCTCAAGGGAAGGGGTCTGACGGACATATTTCGAGATATTTCTTCTTCTTGTTGTTCTTCTTCTGCACAGCTAAGCTCGAAGTGGCATTTGCAGCTCGCAATAGTGCAGAGTTATCTCAAAGAAAGGGGCCACGGTGTTTCTGTATCTCTATTATGTTGGTGCGGCTTCGGAACTTTTAAATATCTTGATATATCCCGAGAACTACGCATCTGATCAAAAAATATCATAGAAGATAAAAAGTAGGACTCTTAATTCTCTACAAAAAAGGTCTCTTAACATTTTGCCATAGCTCGCTTCGTTTCCGAGATATTTGCAGATTTATCTCAAGGGAAGGGGTCTGACGGACATATTTCGAGATATTTCTTCTTCTTGTTGTTCTTCTTCTGCACAGCTAAGCTCGAAGTGGCATTTGCAGCTCGCAATAGTGCAGAGTTATCTCAAAGAAAGGGGCCACGGTGTTTCTGTATCTCTATTATGTTGGTGCGGCTTCGGAACTTTTAAATATCTTGATATATCTCGAGAACTACGCATGTGATCAAAAAATATCATAGAAGATAAAAAGTAGGAAACTTAATTCTCTACAAAAAAGGTCTCTTAACATTTTCACATAGCTGGCATCGTTTCCGAGATATTTGCAGATTTAGCTCAAGGGAAGGGGCCTGACGGACATATCCGAGATATTTCTTCTTCTTGTTGTTCCTCTTCTGCACAGCTAAGCTGGAAGTGGCATTTGCAGCTCGCAATAGTGCAGAGTTATCTCAAAGAAAGAGGCCACGGTGTTTCTGTACCTCTATTATGTTGGTGCAGCTTCGGAACTTTTAAATATCTTGATATATCACGAGAACTACGCATCTGATCAAAAAATATCATAGAACATAAAAAGTAGGAAACCTAATTTTCTACAAAAAAGGTCTCTTAACATTTTGCCGTAGCTCGCTTCGTTTCCGAGATATTTGCAGATTTATCTCAAGGGAAGGGGCCTGACGGACACACTTCGAAATATTTCTTCTTCTTGTTGTTCTTCTTCTGCACAGCTAAGCTGGAAGTGGCATTTGCAGCTCGCAATAGTGCAGAGTTATCTCAAAGAAAGGGGCCACGGTGTTTCTGTATCTCTATTATGTTGGTGCGGCTTCGGAACTTTTAAATATCTCGATATATCTCGAAAACTACGCTTCTGATCAAAAAATATCAGAGAACGTAAATTGTAGGAAACATAATTCTCTACAAAAAAGGTCTCTTAACATTTTGCCATAGCTCGCTTCGTTTCCGAGATATTTGCAGATTTATCTCAAGGGAAGGGGCCTGACGGACATATTTCGAGATATTTCTCCTTCTTGCTGTTCTTCTTCTGCACAGCTAAGCTGGAAGTGGCATTTGCAGCTCGCAATAGTGCAGAGTTATCTCAAAGAAAGGGGCCACGGTGTTTCTGTATCTCTATTATGTTGGTGCGCCTTCGGAACTTTTAAATATCTTGATATATCTCGAGAACTACGCATCTGATCAAAAAATATCATAGAACATAAAAAGTAGGAAACTTAATTCTCTACAAAAAAGGTCTCTTAACATTTTGCCATAGCTCGCTTCGTTTCCTAGATATTTGCAGATGTATCTCAAGGGAAGGGGTCTGACGGACATATTTCGAGATATTTCTTCTTCTTGTTGTTCTTCTTCTGCACAGCTAAGCTCGAAGTGGCATTTGCAGCTCGCAATAGTGCAGAGTTATCTCAAAGAAAGGGGCCACGGTGTTTCTGTATCTCTATTATGTTGGTGCGGCTTCGGAACTTTTAAATATCTTGATATATCTTGAGAACTACGCATCTGATCA
The DNA here is from genome assembly GCF_051020975.1 of Osmia lignaria lignaria. Classification (NCBI taxonomy): domain Eukaryota; kingdom Metazoa; phylum Arthropoda; class Insecta; order Hymenoptera; family Megachilidae; genus Osmia; species Osmia lignaria. The sequence continues at coordinate 9,988,298 of NW_027478159.1, read as the reverse complement.
AAAAATATCATAGAACATAAAAAGTAGGAAACTTAATTCTCTACAAAAAAGGGCTCTTAACATTTTGCCATAGCTCGCTTCGTTTCCTAGATATTTGCAGATGTATCTCAAGGGAAGGGGTCTGACGGACATATTTCGAGATATTTCTTCTTCTTGTTGTTCTTCTTCTGCACAGCTAAACTGGAAGTGGCATTTCCAGCTCGCAATAGTGCAGAGTTATCTCAAAGAAAGGGGCCACGGTGTTTCTGTATCTCTATTATGTTGGTGCGGCTTCGGAACTTTTAAATATCTTGATATATCTCGAGAACTACGCATCTGATCAAAAAATATCATAGAAGATAAAAAGGAGGAAACTTAATTCTCTACAAAAAAGGTCTCTTAACATTTTGCCATAGCTCGCTTCGTTTCCGAGATATTTGCAGATTTATCTCAAGGGAAGGGGTCTGACGGACATATTTCGAGATATTTCTTCTTCTTGTTGTTCTTCTTCTGCACAGCTAAGCTCGAAGTGGCATTTGCAGCTCGCAATAGTGCAGAGTTATCTCAAAGAAAGGGGCCACGGTGTTTCTGTATCTCTATTATGTTGGTGCGGCTGCGGAACTTTTAAGTATCTTGATATATCTTGAGAACTACGCATCTGATCAAAAAATATCATACAACATAAAAAGTAGGAAACTTAATTCTCTACAAAAAAGGTCTCTTAACATTTTGCCATAGCTCGCTTCGTTTCCGAGATATTTGCAGATTTATCTCAAGGGAAGGGGCCTGACGGACATATTTCGAGATATTTCTTCTTCTTGTTGTTCTTCTTCTGCACAGCTAAGCTGGAAGTGGCATTTGCAGCTCGCAATAGTGCAGAGTTATCTCAAAGAAAGGGGCCACGGTGTTTCTGTACCTCTATTATGTTGGTGCGCCTTCGGAACTTTTAAATATCTTGATATATCTCGAGAACTACGCATCTGATCAAAAAATATCATAGAACATAAAAAGTAGGAAACTTAATTCTCTACAAAAAAGGCCTCTTAACATTTTCCCATAGCTGGCATCGTTTCCGAGATATTTGCAGATTTAGCTCAACGGAAGGGGCCTGACGGACATATTCCGAGATATTTCTTCTTCTTGTTGTTCCTCTTCTGCACAGCTAAGCTGGAAGTGGCATTTGCAGCTCGCAATAGTGCAGAGTTATCTCAAAGAAAGAGGCCACGGTGTTTCTGTACCTCTATTATGTTGGTGCAGCTTCGGAACTTTTAAATATCTTGATATATCTCGAGAACTACGCATCTGATCAAAAAATATCATAGAACATAAAAAGTAGGAAACCTAATTTTCTACAAAAAAGGTCTCTTAACATTTTCCCATAGCTGGCATCGTTTCCGAGATATTTGCAGATTTAGCTCAACGGAAGGGGCCTGACGGACATATTCCGAGATATTTCTTCTTCTTGTTGATCCTCTTCTGCACAGCTAAACTGGAAGTGGCATTACCAGCTCGCAATAGTGCAGAGTTATCTCAAAGAAAGGGGCCACGGTGTTTCTGTATCTCTATTATGTTGGTGCGGCTTCGGAACTTTTAAATATCTTGATATATCTCGAGAACTACGCATCTGATCAAAAAATATCATAGAACATAAAAAGTAGGAAACTTAATTCTCTACAGAAAAGGTCTCTTAACATTTTGCCATAGCTCTCTTCGTTTCCGAGATATTTGCAGATTTATCTCAAGGGAAGGGGCCTGACGGACATATTTCGAGATATTTCTTCTTCTTGTTATTCTTCTTCTGCACAGCTAAGCTGGAAGTGGCATTTGCAGCTCGCAATAGTGCAGAGTTATCTCAAAGAAAGGGGCCACGGTGTTTCTGTATCTCTATTATGTTGGTGCGGCTTCGGAACTTTTAAATATCTCGATATATCTCGAAAACTACGCTTCTGATCAAAAAATATCATAGAACATAAATTGTAGGAAACATAATTCTCTACAAAAAAAGTCTCTTAACATTTTGCCATAGCTCGCTTCGTCTCCGAGATATTTGCAGATATATCTCAAGGGAAGGGGCCTGACGGACATATTTCGAGATATGTCTTCTTCTTGTTGTTCTTCTTCTGCACAGCTAAGCTGGAAGTGGCATTTACAGCTCGCAATAGTGCAGAGTTATCTCAAAGAAAGGGGCCACGGTGTTTCTGTATCTCTATTATGTTGGTGCGGCTTCGGAACTTTTAAATATCTTGATATATCTCCAGAACTACGCATCTGATCAAAAAATATCATAGAACATAAAAAGTAGGAAACTTAATTCTCTACAAAAACGGTCTCTTAACATTTTGCCATAGCTCGCTTCGTTTCCGAGATATTTGCAGATTTATCTCAAGGGAAGGGGCCTGACGGACATATTTCGAGATATTTCTTCTTCTTGTTGTTCTTCTTCTGCACAGCTAAGCTGGAAGTGGCATTTGCGGCTCGCACTAGTGCACAGTTATCTCAAAGAAAGGGGCCACGGTGTTTCTGTATCTCTATTATGTTGGTGCGGCTTCGGAACTTTTAAATATCTCGATATATCTCGAAAAGTACGCTTCTGATCAAAAAATATCATAGAACATAAATTGTAGGAAACTTAATTCTCTACAAAAAAGGTCTCTTAACATTTTGCCATAGCTCTCTTCGTTTCCGAGATATTTGGAGATTTATCTCAAGGGAAGGGGCCTGACGGACATATTTCGAGATATTTCTTCTTCTTGTTGTTCTTCTTCTGCACCGCTAAGCTGGAAGTGGCATTTGCGGCTCGCACTAGTGCAGAGTTATCTCAAAGAAAGGGGCCACGGTGTTTCTGTATCTCTATTATGTTGGTGCGGCTTCGGAACTTTTAAATATCTTGATATATCTCGAGAACTACGCATCTGATCAAAAAATATCATAGAACATAAAAAGTAGGAAACTTAATTCTCTACAAAAAAGGTCTCTTAACATTTTGCCATAGCTCGGTTCGTTTCCGAGATATTTGCAGGTTTATCTCAAGGGAAGGGGCCTAACGGACATATTTCGAGATATTTCTTCTTCTTGTTGTTCTTCTTCTGCACAGCTAAACTGGAAGTGGCATTTCCAGCTCGCAATAGTGCAGAGTTATCTCAAAGAAAGGAGCCACGGTGTTTCTGTATCTCTATTCTGTTGGTGCGGCTTCGGAACTTTTAAATATCTTGATATATCTCGAGAACTACGTATCTGATCAAAAAATATCATAGAACATAATAAGTAGGAAACTTAATTCTCTACAAAAAAGGTCTCTTAACATTTTGCCATAGCTCGCTTCGTTTCCGAGATATTTGCAGATTTATCTCAAGGGAAGGGGCCTGACGGACATATTTCGAGATATTTCTTCTTCTTGTTGTTCTTCTTCTGCACAGCTAAACTGGAAGTGGCATTTCCAGCTCGCAATAGAGCAGAGTTATCTCAAAGAAAGGAGCCACGGTGTTTCTGTATCTCTATTATGTTGGTGCGGCTTCGGAACTTTTAAATATCTTGATATATCTCGAGAACTACGCATCTGATCAAAAAATATCGTAGAACATAAAAAGTAGGAAACTTAATTCTCTACAAATAAAGTCTCTTAACATTTTGCCATAGCTCGCTTCGTTTCCGAGATATTTGCAGGTTTATCTCAAGGGAAGGGGCCTAACGGACATATTTCGAGATATTTCTTCTTCTTGTTGTTCTTCTTCTGCACAGCTAAACTGGAAGTGGCATTTCCAGCTCGCAATAGTGCAGAGTTATCTCAAAGAAAGGGGCCACGGTGTTTCTGTATCTCTATTATGTTGGTGCGGCTTCGGAACTTTTAAATATCTTGATATATCTCGAGAACTACGCATCTGATCAAAAAATATCATAGAACATAAAAAGTAGGAAACTTAATTCTGTACAAATAAGGTCTCTCAACATTTTGCCATAGCTCGCTTCGTTTCCGAGATATTTGCAGATTTATCTCAAGGGAAGGGGCCTGACGGACATATTTCGAGATATTTCTTCTTCTTGTTGTTCTTCTTCTGCACAGCTAAGCTGGAAGTGGCATTTGCGGCTCGCACTAGTGCAGAGTTATCTCAAAGAAAGGGGCCACGGTGTTTCTGTATCTCTATTATGTTGGTGCGGCTTCGGAACTTTTAAATATCTTGATATATCTCGAGAACTACGCATCTGATCAAAAAATATCATAGAACATAAAAAGTAGGAAACTTAATTCGCTACAAAAAAGGTCTCTTAACATTTTGCCATAGCTCGCTTCGTTTCCGAGATATTTGCAGGTTTATCTCAAGGGAAGGGGCCTAACGGACATATTTCGAGATATTTCTTCTTCTTGTTGTTCTTCTTCTGCACAGCTAAACTGGAAGTGGCATTTCCAGCTCGCAATAGTGCAGAGTTATCTCAAAGAAAGGAGCCACGGTGTTTCTGTATCTCTATTATGTTGGTGCGGCTTCGGAACTTTTAAATATCTTGATATATCGCGAGAACTACGCATCTGATCAAAAAATATCGTAGAACATAAAAAGTAGGAAACTTAATTCTCTACAAATAAAGTCTCTTAACATTTTGCCATAGCTCGCTTCGTTTCCGAGATATTTGCAGATATATCTCAAGGGAAGGGGCCTGACGGACATATTTCGAGATATTTCTTCTTCTTGTTGTTCTTCTTCTGCACAGCTAAGCTGGAAGTGGCATTTGCGGCTCGCACTAGTGCAGAGTTATCTCAAAGAAAGGGGCCACCGTGTTTCTGTATCTCTATTATGCTGGTGCGGCTTCGGAACTTTTAAATATCTTGATATATCTCGAGAACTGCGCATCTGATCAAAAAATATCATAGAACATAAAAAGTAGGAAACTTAATTCTCTACAAAAAAGGTCTCTTAACAGTTTGCCATAGCTCGCTTCGTTTCCGAGATATTTGCAGATATATCTCAAGGGAAGGGGCCTGACGGACATATTTCGAGATATTTCTTCTTCTTGTTGTTCTTCTTCTGCACAGCTAAACTGGAAGTGGCATTTCCAGCTCGCAATAGTGCAGAGTTATCTCAAAGAAAGGGGCCACGGTGTTTCTGTATCTCTATTATGTTGGTGCGGCTTCGGAACTTTTAAATATCTTGATATATCTCGAGAACTACGCATCTGATCAAAAAATATCATAGAACATAAAAAGTAGGAAACTTAATTCTGTACAAATAAGGTCTCTCAACATTTTGCCATAGCTCGCTTCGTTTCCGAGATATTTGCAGATTTATCTCAAGGGAAGGGGCCTGACGGACATATTTCGAGATATTTCTTCTTCTTGTTGTTCTTCTTCTGCACAGCTAAGCTGGAAGTGGCATTTGCGGCTCGCACTAGTGCAGAGTTATCTCAAAGAAAGGGGCCACGGTGTTTCTGTATCTCTATTATGTTGGTGCGGCTTCGGAACTTTTAAATATCTTGATATATCTCGAGAACTACGCATCTGATCAAAAAATATCATAGAACATAAAAAGTAGGAAACTTAATTCGCTACAAAAAAGGTCTCTTAACATTTTGCCATAGCTCGCTTCGTTTCCGAGATATTTGCAGATTTATCTCAAGGGAAGGGGCCTGACGGACATATTTCGAGATATTTCTTCTTCTTGTTGTTCTTCTTCTGCACAGCTAAGCTGGAAGTGGCATTTGCGGCTCGCACTAGTGCACAGTTATCTCAAAGAAAGGGGCCACGGTGTTTCTGTATCTCTATTATGTTGGTGCGGCTTCGGAACTTTTAAATATCTCGATATATCTCGAAAAGTACGCTTCTGATCAAAAAATATCATAGAACATAAATTGTAGGAAACTTAATTCTCTACAAAAAAGGTCTCTTAACATTTTGCCATAGCTCTCTTCGTTTCCGAGATATTTGGAGATTTATCTCAAGGGAAGGGGCCTGACGGACATATTTCGAGATATTTCTTCTTCTTGTTGTTCTTCTTCTGCACCGCTAAGCTGGAAGTGGCATTTGCGGCTCGCACTAGTGCAGAGTTATCTCAAAGAAAGGGGCCACGGTGTTTCTGTATCTCTATTATGTTGGTGCGGCTTCGGAACTTTTAAATATCTTGATATATCTCGAGAACTACGCATCTGATCAAAAAATATCATAGAACATAAAAAGTAGGAAACTTAATTCTCTACAAAAAAGGTCTCTTAACATTTTGCCATAGCTCGGTTCGTTTCCGAGATATTTGCAGGTTTATCTCAAGGGAAGGGGCCTAACGGACATATTTCGAGATATTTCTTCTTCTTGTTGTTCTTCTTCTGCACAGCTAAACTGGAAGTGGCATTTCCAGCTCGCAATAGTGCAGAGTTATCTCAAAGAAAGGAGCCACGGTGTTTCTGTATCTCTATTCTGTTGGTGCGGCTTCGGAACTTTTAAATATCTTGATATATCTCGAGAACTACGTATCTGATCAAAAAATATCATAGAACATAATAAGTAGGAAACTTAATTCTCTACAAAAAAGGTCTCTTAACATTTTGCCATAGCTCGCTTCGTTTCCGAGATATTTGCAGATTTATCTCAAGGGAAGGGGCCTGACGGACATATTTCGAGATATTTCTTCTTCTTGTTGTTCTTCTTCTGCACAGCTAAACTGGAAGTGGCATTTCCAGCTCGCAATAGAGCAGAGTTATCTCAAAGAAAGGAGCCACGGTGTTTCTGTATCTCTATTATGTTGGTGCGGCTTCGGAACTTTTAAATATCTTGATATATCTCGAGAACTACGCATCTGATCAAAAAATATCGTAGAACATAAAAAGTAGGAAACTTAATTCTCTACAAATAAAGTCTCTTAACATTTTGCCATAGCTCGCTTCGTTTCCGAGATATTTGCAGGTTTATCTCAAGGGAAGGGGCCTAACGGACATATTTCGAGATATTTCTTCTTCTTGTTGTTCTTCTTCTGCACAGCTAAACTGGAAGTGGCATTTCCAGCTCGCAATAGTGCAGAGTTATCTCAAAGAAAGGGGCCACGGTGTTTCTGTATCTCTATTATGTTGGTGCGGCTTCGGAACTTTTAAATATCTTGATATATCTCGAGAACTACGCATCTGATCAAAAAATATCATAGAACATAAAAAGTAGGAAACTTAATTCTGTACAAATAAGGTCTCTCAACATTTTGCCATAGCTCGCTTCGTTTCCGAGATATTTGCAGATTTATCTCAAGGGAAGGGGCCTGACGGACATATTTCGAGATATTTCTTCTTCTTGTTGTTCTTCTTCTGCACAGCTAAGCTGGAAGTGGCATTTGCGGCTCGCACTAGTGCAGAGTTATCTCAAAGAAAGGGGCCACGGTGTTTCTGTATCTCTATTATGTTGGTGCGGCTTCGGAACTTTTAAATATCTTGATATATCTCGAGAACTACGCATCTGATCAAAAAATATCATAGAACATAAAAAGTAGGAAACTTAATTCGCTACAAAAAAGGTCTCTTAACATTTTGCCATAGCTCGCTTCGTTTCCGAGATATTTGCAGGTTTATCTCAAGGGAAGGGGCCTAACGGACATATTTCGAGATATTTCTTCTTCTTGTTGTTCTTCTTCTGCACAGCTAAACTGGAAGTGGCATTTCCAGCTCGCAATAGTGCAGAGTTATCTCAAAGAAAGGAGCCACGGTGTTTCTGTATCTCTATTATGTTGGTGCGGCTTCGGAACTTTTAAATATCTTGATATATCGCGAGAACTACGCATCTGATCAAAAAATATCGTAGAACATAAAAAGTAGGAAACTTAATTCTCTACAAATAAAGTCTCTTAACATTTTGCCATAGCTCGCTTCGTTTCCGAGATATTTGCAGATATATCTCAAGGGAAGGGGCCTGACGGACATATTTCGAGATATTTCTTCTTCTTGTTGTTCTTCTTCTGCACAGCTAAGCTGGAAGTGGCATTTGCGGCTCGCACTAGTGCAGAGTTATCTCAAAGAAAGGGGCCACCGTGTTTCTGTATCTCTATTATGCTGGTGCGGCTTCGGAACTTTTAAATATCTTGATATATCTCGAGAACTGCGCATCTGATCAAAAAATATCATAGAACATAAAAAGTAGGAAACTTAATTCTCTACAAAAAAGGTCTCTTAACAGTTTGCCATAGCTCGCTTCGTTTCCGAGATATTTGCAGATATATCTCAAGGGAAGGGGCCTGACGGACATATTTCGAGATATTTCTTCTTCTTGTTGTTCTTCTTCTGCACAGCTAAACTGGAAGTGGCATTTCCAGCTCGCAATAGTGCAGAGTTATCTCAAAGAAAGGGGCCACGGTGTTTCTGTATCTCTATTATGTTGGTGCGGCTTCGGAACTTTTAAATATCTTGATATATCTCGAGAACTACGCATCTGATCAAAAAATATCATAGAACATAAAAAGTAGGAAACTTAATTCTGTACAAATAAGGTCTCTCAACATTTTGCCATAGCTCGCTTCGTTTCCGAGATATTTGCAGATTTATCTCAAGGGAAGGGGCCTGACGGACATATTTCGAGATATTTCTTCTTCTTGTTGTTCTTCTTCTGCACAGCTAAGCTGGAAGTGGCATTTGCGGCTCGCACTAGTGCAGAGTTATCTCAAAGAAAGGGGCCACGGTGTTTCTGTATCTCTATTATGTTGGTGCGGCTTCGGAACTTTTAAATATCTTGATATATCTCGAGAACTACGCATCTGATCAAAAAATATCATAGAACATAAAAAGTAGGAAACTTAATTCGCTACAAAAAAGGTCTCTTAACATTTTGCCATAGCTCGCTTCGTTTCCGAGATATTTGCAGGTTTATCTCAAGGGAAGGGGCCTAACGGACATATTTCGAGATATTTCTTCTTCTTGTTGTTCTTCTTCTGCACAGCTAAACTGGAAGTGGCATTTCCAGCTCGCAATAGTGCAGAGTTATCTCAAAGAAAGGAGCCACGGTGTTTCTGTATCTCTATTATGTTGGTGCGGCTTCGGAACTTTTAAATATCTTGATATATCGCGAGAACTACGCATCTGATCAAAAAATATCGTAGAACATAAAAAGTAGGAAACTTAATTCTCTACAAATAAAGTCTCTTAACATTTTGCCATAGCTCGCTTCGTTTCCGAGATATTTGCAGATATATCTCAAGGGAAGGGGCCTGACGGACATATTTCGAGATATTTCTTCTTCTTGTTGTTCTTCTTCTGCACAGCTAAGCTGGAAGTGGCATTTGCGGCTCGCACTAGTGCAGAGTTATCTCAAAGAAAGGGGCCACCGTGTTTCTGTATCTCTATTATGCTGGTGCGGCTTCGGAACTTTTAAATATCTTGATATATCTCGAGAACTGCGCATCTGATCAAAAAATATCATAGAACATAAAAAGTAGGAAACTTAATTCTCTACAAAAAAGGTCTCTTAACAGTTTGCCATAGCTCGCTTCGTTTCCGAGATATTTGCAGATATATCTCAAGGGAAGGGGCCTGACGGACATATTTCGAGATATTTCTTCTTCTTGTTGTTCTTCTTCTGCACAGCTAAACTGGAAGTGGCATTTCCAGCTCGCAATAGTGCAGAGTTATCTCAAAGAAAGGGGCCACGGTGTTTCTGTATCTCTATTATGTTGGTGCGGCTTCGGAACTTTTAAATATCTTGATATATCTCGAGAACTGCGCATCTGATCAAAAAATATCATAGAACATAAAAAGTAGGAAACTTAATTCTCTACAAAAAAGGTCTCTTAACATTTTGCCATAGCTCGCTTCGTTTCCGAGATATTTGCAGATTTATCTCAAGGGAAGGGGCCTAACGGACATATTTCGAGATATTTCTTCTTCTTGTTGTTCTTCTTCTGCACAGCTAAACTGGAAGTGGCATTTCCAGCTCGCAATAGTGCAGAGTTATCTCAAAGAAAGGGGCCACGGTGTTTCTGTATCTCTATTATGCTGGTGCGGCTTCGGAACTTTTAAATATCTTGATATATCTCGAGAACTGCACATCTGATCAAAAAATATCATAGAACATAAAAAGTAGGAAACTTAATTCTCTACAAAAATGGTCTCTTAACAGTTTGCCATAGCTCGCTTCGTTTCCGAGATATTTGCAGATATATCTCAAGGGAAGGGGCCTGACGGACATATTTCGAGATATTTCTTCTTCTTGTTGTTCTTCTTCTGCACAGCTAAACTGGAAGTGGCATTTCCAGCTCGCAATAGTGCAGAGTTATCTCAAAGAAAGGAGCCACGGTGTTTCTGTATCTCTATTATGTTGGTGCGGCTTCGGAACTTTTAAATATCTTGATATATCTCGAGAACTACGCATCTGATCAAAAAATATCGTAGAACATAAAAAGTAGGAAACTTAATTCTCTACAAATAAAGTCTCTTAACATTTTGCCATAGCTCGCTTCGTTTCCGAGATATTTGCAGATTTATCTCAAGGGAAGGGGCCTGACGGACATATTTCGAGATATTTCTTCTTCTTGTTGTTCTTCTTCTGCACAGCTAAGCTGGAAGTGGCATTTGCAGCTCGCAATAGTGCAGAGTTATCTCAAAGAAAGGGGCCACGGTGTTTCTGTATCTCTATTATCTTGGTGCGGCTTCGGAACTTTTAAATATCTTGATATATCTCGAGAACTACGCATCTGATCAAAAAATATGATAGAACATAAAAAGTAGGAAACTTAATTCTCTACAAATAAGGTCTCTCAACATTTTGCCATAGCTCGCTTCGTTTCCGAGATATTTGCAGATTTATCTCAAGGGAAGGGGCCTGACGGACATATTTCGAGATATTTCTTCTTGTTGTTCTTCTTCTGCACAGCTAAGCTGGAAGTGGCATTTGCGGCTCGCACTAGTGCAGAGTTATCTCAAAGAAAGGGGCCACGGTGTTTCTGTATCTCTATTATGTTGGTGCGGCTTCGGAACTTTTAAATATCTCGATATATCTCGAAAACTACGCTTCTGATAAAAAAATATCATAGAACATAAATTGTAGGAAACATAATTCTCTACAAAAAAGGTCTCTTACCATTTTGCCATAGCTCGCTTCGTTTCCGAGATATTTGCAGATACATCTCAAGGGAAGGGGCCTGACGGACATATTTCGAGATATTTCTTCTTCTTGTTGTTCTTCCTCTGCACAGCTAAACTGGAAGTGGCATTTCCAGCTCGCAATAGTGCAGAGTTATCTCAAAGAAAGGGGCCACGGTGTTTCTGTATCTCTATTATGTTGGTGCGGCTTCGGAACTTTTAAATATCTTGATATATCTCGAGAACTACGCATCTGATCAAAAAATATCATAGAACATAAAAAGTAGGAAACTTAATTCTCTACAAAAAAGGTCTCTTAACATTTTGCCATAGCTCGCTTCCTTTCCGAGATATTTGCAGATTTATCTCAAGGGAAGGGGCCTAACGGACATATTTCGAGATATTTCTCCTTCTTGTTGTTCTTCTTCTGCACAGCTAAACTGGAAGTGGCATTTCCAGCTCGCAATAGTGCAGAGTTATCTCAAAGAAAGGGGCCACGGTGTTTCTGTATCTCTATTATGTTGGTGCGGCTTCGGAACTTTTAAATATCTCGATATATCTCGAAAACTACGCTTCTGATCAAAAAATATCATAGAACATAAATTGTAGGAAACATAATTCTCTACAAAAAAGGTCTCTTAACATTTTGCCATAGCTCGCTACGTTTCCGAGATATTTGCAGATACATCTCAAGGGAAGGGGCCTGACGGACATATTTCGAGATATTTCTTCTTCTTGTTGTTCTTCCTCTGCACAGCTAAGCTGGAAGTGGCATTTGCAGCTCGCAATAGTGCAGAGTTATCTCAAAGAAAGGGGCCACGGTGTTTCTGTATCTCTATTATGTTGGTGCGGCTTCGGAACTTTTAAATATCTTGATATATCTCGAGAACTACGCATCTGATCAAAAAATATCATAGAACATAAAAAGTAGGAAACTTAATTCGCTACAAAAAAGGTCTCTTAACATTTTGCCATAGCTCGCTTCGTTTCCGAGATATTTGCAGGTTTATCTCAAGGGAAGGGGCCTAACGGACATATTTCGAGATATTTCTTCTTCTTGTTGTTCTTCTTCTGCACAGCTAAACTGGAAGTGGCATTTCCAGCTCGCAATAGTGCAGAGTTATCTCAAAGAAAGGAGCCACGGTGTTTCTGTATCTCTATTATGTTGGTGCGGCTTCGGAACTTTTAAATATCTTGATATATCGCGAGAACTACGCATCTGATCAAAAAATATCGTAGAACATAAAAAGTAGGAAACTTAATTCTCTACAAATAAAGTCTCTTAACATTTTGCCATAGCTCGCTTCGTTTCCGAGATATTTGCAGATATATCTCAAGGGAAGGGGCCTGACGGACATATTTCGAGATATTTCTTCTTCTTGTTGTTCTTCTTCTGCACAGCTAAGCTGGAAGTGGCATTTGCGGCTCGCACTAGTGCAGAGTTATCTCAAAGAAAGGGGCCACCGTGTTTCTGTATCTCTATTATGCTGGTGCGGCTTCGGAACTTTTAAATATCTTGATATATCTCGAGAACTGCGCATCTGATCAAAAAATATCATAGAACATAAAAAGTAGGAAACTTAATTCTCTACAAAAAAGGTCTCTTAACAGTTTGCCATAGCTCGCTTCGTTTCCGAGATATTTGCAGATATATCTCAAGGGAAGGGGCCTGACGGACATATTTCGAGATATTTCTTCTTCTTGTTGTTCTTCTTCTGCACAGCTAAACTGGAAGTGGCATTTCCAGCTCGCAATAGTGCAGAGTTATCTCAAAGAAAGGGGCCACGGTGTTTCTGTATCTCTATTATGTTGGTGCGGCTTCGGAACTTTTAAATATCTTGATATATCTCGAGAACTGCGCATCTGATCAAAAAATATCATAGAACATAAAAAGTAGGAAACTTAATTCTCTACAAAAAAGGTCTCTTAACATTTTGCCATAGCTCGCTTCGTTTCCGAGATATTTGCAGATTTATCTCAAGGGAAGGGGCCTAACGGACATATTTCGAGATATTTCTTCTTCTTGTTGTTCTTCTTCTGCACAGCTAAACTGGAAGTGGCATTTCCAGCTCGCAATAGTGCAGAGTTATCTCAAAGAAAGGGGCCACGGTGTTTCTGTATCTCTATTATGCTGGTGCGGCTTCGGAACTTTTAAATATCTTGATATATCTCGAGAACTGCACATCTGATCAAAAAATATCATAGAACATAAAAAGTAGGAAACTTAATTCTCTACAAAAATGGTCTCTTAACAGTTTGCCATAGCTCGCTTCGTTTCCGAGATATTTGCAGATATATCTCAAGGGAAGGGGCCTGACGGACATATTTCGAGATATTTCTTCTTCTTGTTGTTCTTCTTCTGCACAGCTAAACTGGAAGTGGCATTTCCAGCTCGCAATAGTGCAGAGTTATCTCAAAGAAAGGAGCCACGGTGTTTCTGTATCTCTATTATGTTGGTGCGGCTTCGGAACTTTTAAATATCTTGATATATCTCGAGAACTACGCATCTGATCAAAAAATATCGTAGAACATAAAAAGTAGGAAACTTAATTCTCTACAAATAAAGTCTCTTAACATTTTGCCATAGCTCGCTTCGTTTCCGAGATATTTGCAGATTTATCTCAAGGGAAGGGGCCTGACGGACATATTTCGAGATATTTCTTCTTCTTGTTGTTCTTCTTCTGCACAGCTAAGCTGGAAGTGGCATTTGCAGCTCGCAATAGTGCAGAGTTATCTCAAAGAAAGGGGCCACGGTGTTTCTGTATCTCTATTATCTTGGTGCGGCTTCGGAACTTTTAAATATCTTGATATATCTCGAGAACTACGCATCTGATCAAAAAATATGATAGAACATAAAAAGTAGGAAACTTAATTCTCTACAAATAAGGTCTCTCAACATTTTGCCATAGCTCGCTTCGTTTCCGAGATATTTGCAGATTTATCTCAAGGGAAGGGGCCTGACGGACATATTTCGAGATATTTCTTCTTGTTGTTCTTCTTCTGCACAGCTAAGCTGGAAGTGGCATTTGCGGCTCGCACTAGTGCAGAGTTATCTCAAAGAAAGGGGCCACGGTGTTTCTGTATCTCTATTATGTTGGTGCGGCTTCGGAACTTTTAAATATCTCGATATATCTCGAAAACTACGCTTCTGATAAAAAAATATCATAGAACATAAATTGTAGGAAACATAATTCTCTACAAAAAAGGTCTCTTACCATTTTGCCATAGCTCGCTTCGTTTCCGAGATATTTGCAGATACATCTCAAGGGAAGGGGCCTGACGGACATATTTCGAGATATTTCTTCTTCTTGTTGTTCTTCCTCTGCACAGCTAAACTGGAAGTGGCATTTCCAGCTCGCAATAGTGCAGAGTTATCTCAAAGAAAGGGGCCACGGTGTTTCTGTATCTCTATTATGTTGGTGCGGCTTCGGAACTTTTAAATATCTTGATATATCTCGAGAACTACGCATCTGATCAAAAAATATCATAGAACATAATAAGTAGGAAACTTAATTCTCTACAAAAAAGGTCTCTTAACATTTTGCCATAGCTCGCTTCGTTTCCGAGATATTTGCAGATTTATCTGAAGGGAAGGGGCCTGACGGACATATTTCGAGATATTTCTTCTTCTTGTTGTTCTTCTTCTGCACAGCTAAGCTGGAAGTGGCATTTGCGGCTCGCACTAGTGCAGAGTTATCTCAAAGAAAGGGGCCACGGTATTTCTGTATCTCTATTATGTTGGTGCGGCTTCGGAACTTTTAAATATCTCGATATATCTCGAAAACTACGCTTCTGATCAAAAAATATCGTAGAACATAAATTGTAGGAAACTTAATTCTCTACAAAAAAGGTCTCTTAACATTTTGCCATAGCTCGCTTTGTTTCCGAGATATTTGCAGATTTATCTCAAGGGAAGGGGCCTGACGGACATATTTCGAGATATTTCTTCTTCTTGTTGTTCTTCTTCTGCACAGCTAAGCTGGAAGTGGCATTTGCAGCTCGCAATAGTGCAGAGTTATCTCAAAGAAAGGGGCCACGGTGTTTCTGTATCTCTATTATGTTGGTGCGGCTTCGGAACTTTTAAATATCTTGATATATCTCGAGAACTACGCTTCTGATTAAAAAATATCATAGAACATAAAAAGTAGGAAACTTAATTCTCTACAAAAAAGGTCTCTTAACATTTTGCCATAGCTCGCTTCATTTCCGAGATATTTGCAGATTTATCTCAAGGGAAGGGGCCTGACGGACATATTTCGAGATATTTCTTCTTCTTGTTGTTCTTCTTCTGCACTACTAAGCTGGAAGTGGCATTTGCAGCTCGCAATAGTGCAGTGTTATCTCAAAGAAAGGGGCCACGGTGTTTCTGTATCTCTATTATGTTGGTGCGGCTTCGGAACTTTTAAATATCTTGATATATCTCGAGAACTACGCATCTGATCAAAAAATATCATAGAACATAAAAAGTATTAAACTTAATTCTCTACAAAAAAGGTCTCCTAACATTTTGCCATAGCTCGCTTCGTTTCCGAGATATTTGCAGATTTATCTCAAGGGAAGGGGCCTGACGGACATATTTCGAGATATTTCTTCTTCTTGTTGTTCTTCTTCTGCACAGCTAAGCTGGAAGTGGCATTTGCGGCTCGCACTAGTGCAGAGTTATCTCAAAGAAAGGGGCCACGGTATTTCTGTATCTCTATTATGTTGGTGCGGCTTCGGAACTTTTAAATATCTCGATATATCTCGAAAACTACGCTTCTGATCAAAAAATATCGTAGAACATAAATTGTAGGAAACATAATTCTCTACAAAAAACGTCTCTTAACATTTTGCCATAGCTCGCTTCGTTTCCGAGATATTTGCAGATTCAGCTCAAAGGAACTGGCCTGACGGACATATTTCGAGATATTTCTTCTTCTTGTTGTTCTTCCTCTGCACAGCTAAGCTGGAAGTGGCATTTGCAGCTCGCAATAGTGCAGAGTTATCTCAAAGAAAGGGGCCACGGTGTTTCTGTATCTCTATTATGTTGGTGCGGCTTCGGAACTTTTAAATATCTTGATATATCTCGAGAACTACGCATCTGATCAAAAAATATCATAGAACATAAAAAGTAGGAAACTTAATTCTCTATAAAAAAGGTCTCTTAACATTTTGCCATAGCTCGCTTCGTTTCCGAGATATTTGCAGATTTATCTCAAGGGAAGGGGCCTGACGGACATATTTCGAGATATTTCTTCTTCTTGTTGTTCTTCTTCTGCACAGCTAAGCTGGAAGTGGCATTTGCGGCTCGCACTAGTGCAGAGTTATCTCAAAGAAAGGGGCCACGGTGTTTCTGTATCTCTATTATGTTGGTGCGGCTTCGGAACTTTTAAATATCTCGATATATCTCGAAAACTACGCTTCTGATCAAAAAATATCAGAGAACATAAATTGTAGGAAACATAATTCTCGACAAAAAAGGTCTCTTAACATTTTGCCATAGCTCGCTTCGTTTACGAGATATTTGCGGATATATCTCAAGGGAAGGGGCCTGACGGACATATTTCGAGATATTTCTTCTTCTTGTTGTTCTTCCTCTGCACAGCTAAGCTGGAAGTGTCATTTGCAGCTCGCAATAGTGCAGAGTTATCTCAAAGAAAGGGGCCACGGTGTTTCTGTATCTCTATTATGTTGGTGCGGCTTCGGAACTTTTAAATATCTTGATATATCTCGAGAACTACGCATCTGATCAAAAAATATTATAGAACATAAAAAGTAGGAAACTTAATTCTCTACAAAAAAGGTCTCTTAACATTTTGCCATAGCTCGCTTCGTTTCCGAGATATTTGCAGATTTATCTCAAGGGAAGGGGCCTGACGGACATATTTCGAGATATTTCTTCTTCTTGTTGTTCTTCTTCTGCACAGCTAAGCTGGAAGTGGCATTTGCGGCTCGCACTAGTGCAGAGTTATCTCAAAGAAAGGGGCCACGGTATTTCTGTATCTCTATTATGTTGGTGCGGCTTCGGAACTTTTAAATATCTCGATATATCTCGAAAACTACGCTTCTGATCAAAAAATATCGTAGAACATAAATTGTAGGAAACTTAATTCTCTACAAAAAAGGTCTCTTAACATTTTGCCATAGCTCGCTTTGTTTCCGAGATATTTGCAGATTTATCTCAAGGGAAGGGGCCTGACGGACATATTTCGAGATATTTCTTTTTCTTGTTGTTCTCCTTCTGCACAGCTAAGCTGGAAGTGGCATTTGCAGCTCGCAATAGTGCAGAGTTATCTCAAAGAAAGGGGCCACGGTGTTTCTGTATCTCTATTATGTTGGTGCGGCTTCGGAACTTTTAAATATCTTGATATATCTCGAGAACTACGCTTCTGATTAAAAAATATCATAGAACATAAAAAGTATTAAACTTAATTCTCTACAAAAAAGGCCTCCTAACATTTTGCCATAGCTCGCTTCGTTTCCGAGATATTTGCAGATTTATCTCAAGGGAAGGGGCCTGACGGACATATTTCGAGATATTTCTTCTTCTTGTTGTTCTTCTTCTGCACAGCTAAGCTGGAAGTGGCATTTGCGGCTCGCACTAGTGCAGAGTTATCTCAAAGAAAGGGGCCACGGTATTTCTGTATCTCTATTATGTTGGTGCGGCTTCGGAACTTTTAAATATCTCGATATATCTCGAAAACTACGCTTCTGATCAAAAAATATCGTAGAACATAAATTGTAGGAAACATAATTCTCTACAAAAAACGTCTCTTAACATTTTGCCATAGCTCGCTTCGTTTCCGAGATATTTGCAGATTCAGCTCAAAGGAACTGGCCTGACGGACATATTTCGAGATATTTCTTCTTCTTGTTGTTCTACCTCTGCACAGTTAAGCTGGAAGTGGCATTTGCAGCTCGCAATAGTGCAGAGTTATCTCAAAGAAAGGGGCCACGGTGTTTCTGTATCTCTATTATGTTGGTGCGGCTTCGGAACTTTTAAATATCTTGATATATCTCGAGAACTACGCATCTGATCAAAAAATATCATAGATCATAAAAAGTAGGAAACTTAATTCTCTACAAAAAAGGTCTCTTAACATTTTGCCATAGCTCGCTTTGTTTCCGAGATATTTGCAGATTTATCTCAAGGGAAGGGGCCTGACGGACATATTTCGAGATATTTTTTCTTCTTGTTGTTCTTCTTCTGCACAGCTAAGCTGGAAGTGGCATTTGCAGCTCGCAATAGTGCAGAGTTATCTCAAAGAAAGGGGCCACGGTGTTTCTGTATCTCTATTATGTTGGTGCGGCTTCGGAACTTTTAAATATCTTGATATATCTCGAGAACTACGCTTCTGATCAAAAAATATCATAGAAGATAAAAAGTAGGAAACTTAATTCTCTACAAAAAAGGGCTCTTAACATTTTGCCATAGCTCGCATCGTTTCCGAGATATTTGCAGATTTATCTCAAGGGAAGGGGCCTAACGGACATATTTCGAGATATTTCTTCTTCTTGTTGTTCTTCTTCTGCACAGCTAAACTGGAAGTGGCATTTCCAGCTCGCAATAGTGCAGAGTTATCTCAAAGAAAGGGGCCACGGTGTTTCTGTATCTCTATTATGTTGGTGCGGCTTCGGAACTTTTAAATATCTTGATATATCTCGAGAACTACGCATCTGATCAAAAAATATCATAGAAGATAAGAAGTAGGAAACTTAATTCTCTACAAAAAAGGGCTCTTAACATTTTGCCATAGCTCGCATCGTTTCCGAGATATTTGCAGATTTATCTCAAGGGAAGGGGCCTAACGGACATATTTCGAGATATTTCTTCTTCTTGTTGTTCTTCTTCAGCACAGCTAAACTGGAAGTGGCATTTCCAGCTCGCAATAGTGCAGAGTTATCTCAAAGAAAGGGGCCACGGTGTTTCTGTATCTCTATTATCTTGGTGCGGCTTCGGAACTTTTAAATATCTCGATATATCTCGAAAACTACGCTTCTGATCAAAAAATATCATAGAACATAAATTGTAGGAAACATAATTCTCTACAAAAAACGTCTCTTAACATTTTGCCATAGCTCGCTTCGTTTCCGAGATATTTGCAGATTCAGCTCAAAGGAACTGGCCTGACGGACATATTTCGAGATATTTCTTCTTCTTGTTGTTCTTCCTCTGCACAGCTAAGCTGGAAGTGGCATTTGCAGCTCGCAATAGTGCAGAGTTATCTCAAAGAAAGGGGCCACGGTGTTTCTGTATCTCTACTATGTTGGTGCGGCTTCGGAACTTTTAAATATCTTGATATATCTCGAGAACTACGTATCTGATCAAAAAATATCATAGATCATAAAAAGTAGGAAACTTAATTCTCTACAAAAAAGGTCTCTTAACATTTTGCCATAGCTCGCTTTGTTTCCGAGATATTTGCAGATTTATCTCAAGGGAAGGGGCCTGACGGACATATTTCGAGATATTTCTTCTTCTTGTTGTTCTTCTTCTGCACAGCTAAGCTGGAAGTGGCATTTGCAGCTCGCAATAGTGCAGAGTTATCTCAAAGAAAGGGGCCACGGTGTTTCTGTATCTCTATTATGTTGGTGCGGTTTCGGAACTTTTAAATATCTTGATATATCTCGAGAACTACGCATCTGATCAAAAAATATCATAGAACATAAAAAGTAGGAAACTTAATTCTCTACAAATAAGGTCTCTCAACATTTTGCCATAGCTCGCTTCGTTTCCGAGATATTTGCAGATTTATCTCAAGGGAAGGGGCCTGACGGACATATTTCGAGATATTTCTTCTTCTTGTTGTTCTTCCTCTGCACAGCTAAGCTGGAAGTGGCATTAGCAGCTCGCAATAGTGCAGAGTTATCTCAAAGAAAGGGGCCACGGTGTTTCTGTATCTCTATTATGTTGGTGCGGCTTCGGAACTTTTAAATATCTTGATATATCTCGAGAACTACGCATCTGATCAAAAAATATCATAGAACATAAAAAGTAGGAAACTTAATTCTCTATAAAAAAGGTCTCTTAACATTTTGCCATAGCTCGCTTCGTTTCCGAGATATTTGCAGATTTATCTCAAGGGAAGGGGCCTGACGGACATATTTCGAGATATTTCTTCTTCTTGTTGTTCTTCTTCTGCACAGCTAAGCTGGAAGTGGCATTTGCGGCTCGCACTAGTGCAGAGTTATCTCAAAGAAAGGGGCCACGGTGTTTCTGTATCTCTATTATGTTGGTGCGGCTTCGGAACTTTTAAATATCTCGATATATCTCGAAAACTACGCTTCTGATCAAAAAATATCATAGAACATAAATTGTAGGAAACATAATTCTCGACAAAAAAGGTCTCCTAACATTTTGCCATAGCTCGCTTCGTTTCCGAGATATTTGCAGATTTATCTCAAGGGAAGGGGCCTGACGGACATATTTCGAGATATTTCTTCTTCTTGTTGTTCTTCTTCTGCACAGCTAAGCTGGAAGTGGCATTTGCGGCTCGCACTAGTGCAGAGTTATCTCAAAGAAAGGGGCCACGGTATTTCTGTATCTCTATTATGTTGGTGCGGCTTCGGAACTTTTAAATATCTCGATATATCTCGAAAACTACGCTTCTGATCAAAAAATATCGTAGAACATAAATTGTAGGAAACATAATTCTCTACAAAAAACTTCTCTTAACATTTTGCCATAGCTCGCTTCGTTTCCGAGATATTTGCAGATTCAGCTCAAAGGAACTGGCCTGACGGACATATTTCGAGATATTTCTTCTTCTTGTTGTTCTACCTCTGCACAGTTAAGCTGGAAGTGGCATTTGCAGCTCGCAATAGTGCAGAGTTATCTCAAAGAAAGGGGCCACGGTGTTTCTGTATCTCTATTATGTTGGTGCGGCTTCGGAACTTTTAAATATCTCGATATATCTCGAAAACTACGCTTCTGATCAAAAAATATCATAGAACATAAATTGTAGGAAACATAATTTTCTACAAAAAACGTCTCTTAACATTTTGCCATAGCTCGCTTCGTTTCCGAGATATTTGCAGATTCAGCTCAAAGGAACTGGCCTGACGGACATATTTCGAGATATTTCTTCTTCTTGTTGTTCTTCCTCTGCACAGCTAAGCTGGAAGTGGCATTTGCAGCTCGCAATAGTGCAGAGTTATCTCAAAGAAAGGGGCCACGGTGTTTCTGTATCTCTATTATGTTGGTGCGGCTTCGGAACTTTTAAATATCTTGATATATCTCGAGAACTACGCATCTGATCAAAAAATATCAGAGAACATAAAAAGTAGGAAACTTAATTCTCTATAAAAAAGGTCTCTTAACATTTTGCCATAGCTCGCTTCGTTTCCGAGATATTTGCAGATTTATCTCAAGGGAAGGGGCCTAACGGACATATTTCGAGATATTTCTTCTTCTTGTTGTTCTTCTTCTGCACAGCTAAACTGGAAGCGGCATATCCAGCTCGCAATAGTGCAGAGTTATCTCAAAGAAAGGGGCCACGGTGTTTCTGTATCTCTATTATCTTGGTGCGGCTTCGGAACTTTTAAATATCTCGATATATCTCGAAAACTACGCTTCTGATCAAAAAATATCGTAGAACATAAATTGTAGGAAACATAATTCTCTACAAAAAACGTCGCTTAACATTTTGCCATAGCTCGCTTCGTTTCCGAGATATTTGCAGATTCAGCTCAAAGGAACTGGCCTGACGGACATATTTCGAGATATTTCTTCTTCTTGTTGTTCTACCTCTGCACAGCTAAGCTGGAAGTGGCATTTGCAGCTCGCAATAGTGCAGAGTTATCTCAAAGAAAGGGGCCACGGTTTTTCTGTATCTCTATGATGTTGGTGCGGCTTCGGAATTTTTAAATATCTTGATATATCTCGAGAACTACGCATCTGATCAAAAAATATCATAGATCATAAAAAGTAGGAAACTTAATTCTCTACAAAAAAGGTCTCTTAACATTTTGCCATAGCTCGCTTTGTTTCCGAGATATTTGCAGATTTATCTCAAGGGAAGGGGCCTGACGGACATATTTCGAGATATTTTTTCTTCTTGTTGTTCTTCTTCTGCACAGCTAAGCTGGAAGTGGCATTTGCAGCTCGCAATAGTGCAGAGTTATCTCAAAGAAAGGGGCCACGGTGTTTCTGTATCTCTATTATGTTGGTGCGGCTTCGGAACTTTTAAATATCTTGATATATCTCGAGAACTACGCATCTGATCAAAAAATATCATAGATCATAAAAAGTAGGAAACTTAATTCTCTACAAAAAAGGTCTCTAAACATTTTGCCATAGCTCGCTTTGTTTCCGAGATATTTGCAGATTTATCTCAAGGGAAGGGGCCTGACGGACATATTTCGAGATATTTCTTCTTCTTGTTGTTCTTCTTCTGCACAGCTAAGCTGGAAGTGGCATTTGCAGCTCGCAATAGTGCAGAGTTATCTCAAAGAAAGGGGCCACGGTGTTTCTGTATCTCTATTATGTCGGTGCGGCTTCGGAACTTTTAAATATCTTGATATATCTCGAGAACTACGCATCTGATCAAAAAATATCATAGAAGATAAAAAGTAGGAAACTTAATTCTCTACAAAAAAGGGCTCTTAACATTTTGCCATAGCTCGCATCGTTTCCGAGATATTTGCAGATTTATCTCAAGGGAAGGGGCCTGGCGGACATATTTCGAGATATTTCTTCTTCTTGTTGTTCTTCTTCTGCACAGCTAAGCTGGAAGTGGCATTTGCGGCTCGCACTAGTGCAGAGTTATCTCAAAGAAAGGGGCCACGGTGTTTCTGTATTTCT
Source organism: Osmia lignaria lignaria (assembly GCF_051020975.1). Lineage (NCBI taxonomy): Eukaryota > Metazoa > Arthropoda > Insecta > Hymenoptera > Megachilidae > Osmia > Osmia lignaria. Next base: position 9,965,509 of record NW_027478159.1, on the reverse strand, counting down.
ATTATGTTGGTGCGGCTTCGGAACTTTTAAATATCTCGATATATCTCGAAAACTACGCTTCTGATCAAAAAATATCATAGAACATAAATTGTAGGAAACATAATTCTCTACAAAAAACGTCTCTTAACATTTTGCCATAGCTCGCTTCGTTTCCGAGATATTTGCAGATTCAGCTCAAAGGAACTGGCCTGACGGACATATTTCGAGATATTTCTTCTTCTTGTTGTTCTTCCTCTGCACAGCTAAGCTGGAAGTGGCATTTGCAGCTCGCAATAGTGCAGAGTTATCTCAAAGAAAGGGGCCACGGTGTTTCTGTATCTCTATTATGTTGGTGCGGCTTCGGAACTTTTAAATATCTTGATATATCTCGAGAACTACGCATCTGATCAAAAAATATCATAGATCATAAAAAGTAGGAAACTTAATTCTCTACAAAAAAGGTCTCTTAACATTTTGCCATAGCTCGCTTTGTTTCCGAGATATTTGCAGATTTATCTCAAGGGAAGGGGCCTGACGGACATATTTCGAGATATTTTTTCTTCTTGTTGTTCTTCTTCTGCACAGCTAAACTAGAAGTGGCATTTCCAGCTCGCAATAGTGCAGAGTTATCTCAAAGAAAGGGGCCACGGTGTTTCTGTATCTCTATTATGTTGGTGCGGCTTCGGAACTTTTAAATATCTTGATATATCTCGAGAACTACGCATCTGATCAAAAAATATCATAGAAGATAAAAAGTAGGAAACTTAATTCTCTACAAAAAAGGGCTCTTAACATTTTGCCATAGCTCGCATCGTTTCCGAGATATTTGCAGATTTATCTCAAGGGAAGGGGCCTAACGGACATATTTCGAGATATTTCTTCTTCTTGTTGTTCTTCTTCTGCACAGCTAAACTGGAAGTGGCATTTCCAGCTCGCAATAGTGCAGAGTTATCTCAAAGAAAGGGGCCACGGTGTTTCTGTATCTCTATTATCTTGGTGCGGCTTCGGAACTTTTAAATATCTCGATATATCTCGAAAACTACGCTTCTGATCAAAAAATATCATAGAACATAAATTGTAGGAAACATAATTCTCTACAAAAAAGGTCTCTTAACATTTTGCCATAGCTCGCTTCGTTTCCGACATATTTGCAGATACATCTCAAGGGAAGGGGCCTGACGGACATATTTCGAGATATTTCTTCTTCTTGTTGTTCTTCTTCTGCACAGCTAAGCTGAAAGTGGCATTTACAGCTCGCAATAGTGCAGAGTTATCTCAAAGAAAGGGGCCACGGTGTTTCTGTATCTCTATTATGTTGGTGCGGCTTCGGAACTTTTAAATATCTCGATATATCTCGAAAACTACGCTTCTGATCAAAAAATATCATAGAAGATAAAAAGTAGGAAACTTAATTCTCTACAAAAGGGGCTCTTAACATTTTGCCATAGCTCGCATCGTTTCCGAGATATTTGCAGATTTATCTCAAGGGAAGGGGCCTGACGGACATATTTCGAGATATTTCTTCTTCTTGTTGTTCTTCTTCTGCACAGCTAAGCTGGAAGTGGCATTTGCAGCTCGCAATAGTGCAGAGTTATCTCAAAGAAAGGGGCCACGGTGTTTCTGTATCTCTATTATGTTGGTGCGGCTTCGGAACTTTTAAATATCTTGATATATCTCGAGAACTACGCATCTGATCAAAAAATATCATAGAACATAAAAAGTAGGAAACTTAATTCTCTACAAATAAGGTCCCTCAACATTTTGCCATAGCTCGCTTCGTTTCCGAGATATTTGCAGATTTATCTCAAGGGAAGGGGCCTGACGGACATATTTCGAGATATTTCTTCTTCTTGTTGTTCTTCTTCTGCACAGCTAAGCTGGAAGTGGCATTTGCGGCTCGCACTAGTGCAGAGTTATCTCAAAGAAAGGGGCCACGGTGTTTCTGTATCTCTATTATGTTGGTGCGGCTTCGGAACTTTTAAATATCTTGATATATCTCGAGAACTACGCATCTGATCAAAAAATATCATAGAACATAAAAAGTAGGAAACTTAATTCTCTACAAAAAAGGTCTCTTAACATTTTGCCATAGCTCGCTTCGTTTCCGAGATATTTGCAGATTTATCTCAAGGGAAGGGGCCTGACGGACATATTTCGAGATATTTCTTCTTCTTGTTGTTCTTCTTCTGCACAGCTAAGCTGGAAGTGGCATTTGCAGCTCGCACTAGTGCCGAGTTATCTCAAAGAAAGGGGCCACGGTGTTTCTGTATCTCTATTATGTTGGTGCGGCTTCGGAACTTTTAAATATCTTGATATATCTCGAGAACTACGCATCTGATCAAAAAATATCATAGATCATAAAAAGTAGGAAACTTAATTCTCTACAAAAAAGGTCTCTTAACATTTTGCCATAGCTCGCTTTGTTTCCGAGATATTTGCAGATTTATCTCAAGGGAAGGGGCCTGACGGACATATTTCGAGATATTTTTTCTTCTTGTTGTTCTTCTTCTGCACAGCTAAACTGGAAGTGGCATTTCCAGCTCGCAATAGTGCAGAGTTATCTCAAAGAAAGGGGCCACGGTGTTTCTGTATCTCTATTATCTTGGTGCGGCTTCGGAACTTTTAAATATCTCGATATATCTCGAAAACTACGCTTCTGATCAAAAAATATCATAGAACATAAATTGTAGGAAACATAATTCTCTACAAAAAAGGTCTCTTAACATTTTGCCATAGCTCGCTTCGTTTCCGACATATTTGCAGATACATCTCAAGGGAAGGGGCCTGACGGACATATTTCGAGATATTTCTTCTTCTTGTTGTTCTTCCTCTGCACAGCTAAGCTGGAAGTGGCATTTGCAGCTCGCAATAGTGCAGAGTTATCTCAAAGAAAGGGGCCACGGTGTTTCTGTATCTCTATTATGTTGGTGCGGCTTCGGAACTTTTAAATATCTTGATATATCTCGAGAATTACGCATCTGATCAAAAAATATCATAGAACATAAAAAGTAGGAAACTTAATTCTCTACAAAAAAGGTCTCTTAACATTTTGCCATAGCTCGCTTCGTTTCCGAGATATTTGCAGATTTATCTCAAGGGAAGGGGCCTAACGGACATATTTCGAGATATTTCTTCTTCTTGTTGTTCTTCTTCTGCACAGCTAAGCTGAAAGTGGCATTTACAGCTCGCAATAGTGCAGAGTTATCTCAAAGAAAGGGGCCACGGTGTTTCTGTATCTCTATTATGTTGGTGCGGCTTCGGAACTTTTAAATATCTCGATATATCTCGAAAACTACGCTTCTGATCAAAAAATATCATAGAAGATAAAAAGTAGGAAACTTAATTCTCTACAAAAGGGGCTCTTAACATTTTGCCATAGCTCGCATCGTTTCCGAGATATTTGCAGATTTATCTCAAGGGAAGGGGCCTGACGGACATATTTCGAGATATTTCTTCTTCTTGTTGTTCTTCTTCTGCACAGCTAAGCTGGAAGTGGCATTTGCAGCTCGCAATAGTGCAGAGTTATCTCAAAGAAAGGGGCCACGGTGTTTCTGTATCTCTATTATGTTGGTGCGGCTTCGGAACTTTTAAATGTCTTGATATATCTCGAGAACTACGCATCTGATCAAAAAATATCATAGAACATAAAAAGTAGGAAACTTAATTCTCTACAAATAAGGTCCCTCAACATTTTGCCATAGCTCGCTTCGTTTCCGAGATATTTGCAGATTTATCTCAAGGGAAGGGGCCTGACGGACATATTTCGAGATATTTCTTCTTCTTGTTGTTCTTCTTCTGCACAGCTAAGCTGGAAGTGGCATTTGCGGCTCGCACTAGTGCAGAGTTATCTCAAAGAAAGGGGCCACGGTGTTTCTGTATCTCTATTATGTTGGTGCGGCTTCGGAACTTTTAAATATCTTGATATATCTCGAGAACTACGCTTCTGATTAAAAAATATCATAGAACATAAAAAGTAGGAAACTTAATTCTCTACAAAAAAGGTCTCTTAACATTTTGCCATAGCTCGCTTCGTTTCCGAGATATTTGCAGAATTATCTCAAGGGAAGGGGCCTAACGGACATATTTCGAGATATTTCTTCTTCTTGTTGTTCTTCTTCTGCACAGCTAAACTGGAAGTGGCATTTGCAGCTCGCAATAGTGCAGAGTTATCTCAAAGAAAGGGGCCACGGTGTTTCTGTATCTCTATTATGTTGGTGCGGCTTCGGAACTTTTAAATATCTTGATATATCTCGAGAACTACGCATCTGATCAAAAAATATCATAGAACATAAAAAGTAGGAAACTTAATTCTCTACAATTATGGTCTCTCAACATTTTGCCATAGCTCGCTTCGTTTCCGAGATATTTGCAGATTTATCTCAAGGGAAGGGGCCTGACGGACATATTTCGAGATATTTCTTCTTCTTGTTGTTCTTCTTCTGCACAGCTAAGCTGGAAGTGGCATTTGCGGCTCGCACTAGTGCAGAGTTATCTCAAAGAAAGGGGCCACGGTGTTTCTGTATCTCTATTATGTTGGTGCGGCTTCGGAACTTTTAAATATCTTGATATATCTCGAGAACTACGCATCTGATCAAAAAATATCATAGAACATAAAAAGTAGGAAACTTAATTCTCTACAAAAAAGGTCTCTTAACATTTTGCCATAGCTCGCTTCGTTTCCGAGATATTTGCAGATTTATCTCAAGGGAAGGGGCCTGACGGACATATTTCGAGATATTTCTTCTTCTTGTTGTTCTTCTTCTGCACAGCTAAGCTGGAAGTGGCATTTGCGGCTCGCACTAGTGCAGAGTTATCTCAAAGAAAGGGGCCACGGTGTTTCTGTATCTCTATTATGATGGTGCGGCTTCGGAACTTTTAAATATCTTGATATATCTCGAGAACTACGCTTCTGATCAAAAAATATCATAGAACATAAAAAGTAGGAAACTTAATTCTCTACAAAAAAGGTCTCTTAACATTTTGCCATAGCTCGCTTCGTTTCCGAGATATTTGCAGATTTATCTCAAGGGAAGGGGCCTAACGGACATATTTCGAGATATTTCTTCTTCTTGTTGTTCTTCTTCTGCACAGCTAAACTGGAAGTGGCATTTCCAGCTCGCAATAGTGCAGAGTTATCTCAAAGAAAGGGGCCACGGTGTTTCTGTATCTCTATTATGTTGGTGCGGCTTCGGAACTTTTAAATATCTTGATATATCTCGAGAACTACGCATCTGATCAAAAAATATCATAGATCATAAAAAGTAGGAAACTTAATTCTCTACAAAAAAGGTCTCTTAACATTTTGCCATAGCTCGCTTTGTTTCCGAGATATTTGCAGATTTATCTCAAGGGAAGGGGCCTGACGGACATATTTCGAGATATTTTTTCTTCTTGTTGTTCTTCTTCTGCACAGCTAAGCTGGAAGTGGCATTTGCAGCTCGCACTAGTGCAGAGTTATCTCAAAGAAAGGGGCCACGGTGTTTCTGTATCTCTATTATGTTGGTGCGGCTTCGGAACTTTTAAATATCTTGATATATCTCGAGAACTACGCATCTGATCGAAAAATATCATAGATCATAAAAAGTAGGAAACTTAATTCTCTACAAAAAAGGTCTCTTAACATTTTGCCATAGCTCGCTTTGTTTCCGAGATATTTGCAGATTTATCTCAAGGGAAGGGGCCTGACGGACATATTTCGAGATATTTCTTCTTCTTGTTGTTCTTCTTCTGCACAGCTAAGCTGGAAGTGGCATTTGCAGCTCGCAATAGTGCAGAGTTATCTCAAAGAAAGGGGCCACGGTGTTTCTGTATCTCTATTATGTTGGTGCGGCTTCGGAACTTTTAAATATCTTGATATATCTCGAGAACTACGCATCTGATCAAAAAATATCATAGATCATAAAAAGTAGGAAACTTAATTCTCTACAAAAAAGGTCTCTTAACATTTTGCCATAGCTCGCTTTGTTTCCGAGATATTTGCAGATTTATCTCAAGGGAAGGGGCCTGACGGACATATTTCGAGATATTTTTTCTTCTTGTTGTTCTTCTTCTGCACAGCTAAGCTGGAAGTGGCATTTGCAGCTCGCACTAGTGCAGAGTTATCTCAAAGAAAGGGGCCACGGTGTTTCTGTATCTCTATTATGTTGGTGCGGCTTCGGAACTTTTAAATATCTTGATATATCTCGAGAACTACGCATCTGATCGAAAAATATCATAGATCATAAAAAGTAGGAAACTTAATTCTCTACAAAAAAGGTCTCTTAACATTTTGCCATAGCTCGCTTTGTTTCCGAGATATTTGCAGATTTATCTCAAGGGAAGGGGCCTGACGGACATATTTCGAGATATTTCTTCTTCTTGTTGTTCTTCTTCTGCACAGCTAAGCTGGAAGTGGCATTTGCAGCTCGCAATAGTGCAGAGTTATCTCAAAGAAAGGGGCCACGGTGTTTCTGTATCTCTATTATGTTGGTGCGGCTTCGGAACTTTTAAATATCTTGATATATCTCGAGAACTACGCTTCTGATTAAAAAATATCATAGAACATAAAAAGTAGGAAACTTAATTCTCTACAAAAAAGGTCTCTTAACATTTTGCCATAGCTCGCTTCGTTTCCGAGATACTTGCAGATTTATCTCAAGGGAAGGGGCCTAACGGACATATTTCGAGATATTTCTTCTTCTTGTTGTTCTTCTTCTGCACAGCTAAACTGGAAGTGGCATTTCCAGCTCGCAATAGTGCAGAGTTATCACAAAGAAAGGGGCCACGGTGTTTCTGTATCTCTATTATGTTGGTGCGGCTTCGGAACTTTTAAATATCTTGATATATCTCGAGAACTACGCATCTGATCAAAAAATATCATAGAAGATAAAAAGTAGGAAACTTAATTCTCTACAAAAAAGGGCTCTTAACATTTTGCCATAGCTCGCATCGTTTCCGAGATATTTGCAGATTTATCTCAAGGGAAGGGGCCTGACGGACATATTTCGAGATATTTCTTCTTCTTGTTGTTCTTCTTCTGCACAGCTTAGCTGGAAGTGGCATTTGCGGCTCGCACTAGTGCAGAGTTATCTCAAAGAAAGGGGCCACGGTGTTTCTGTATTTCTATTATGTTGGTGCGGCTTCGGAACTTTTAAATATCTCGATATATCTCGAAAACTACGCTTCTGATCAAAAAATATCAGAGAACATAAATTGTAGGAAACATAATTCTCTACAAAAAACGTCTCTTAACATTTTGCCATAGCTCGCTTCGTTTCCGAGATATTTGCAGATTCAGCTCAAAGGAACTGGCCTGACGGACATATTTCGAGATATTTCTTCTTGTTGTTCTTCCTCTGCACAGCTAAGCTGGAAGTGGCATTTGCAGCTCGCAATAGTGCAGAGTTATCTCAAAGAAAGGGGCCACGGTGTTTCTGTATCTCTATTATGTTGGTGCGGCTTCGGAACTTTTAAATATCTTGATATATCTCGAGAACTACGCTTCTGATTAAAAAATATCATAGAACATAAAAAGTAGGAAACTTAATTCTCTACAAAAAAGGTCTCTTAACATTTTGCCATAGCTCGCTTCGTTTCCGAGATATTTGCAGATTTATCTCAAGGGAAGGGGCCTAACGGACATATTTCGAGATATTTCTTCTTCTTGTTGTTCTTCTTCTGCACAGCTAAACTGGAAGTGGCATTTCCAGCTCGCAATAGTGCAGAGTTATCTCAAAGAAAGGGGCCACGGTGTTTCTGTATCTCTATTATGTTGGTGCGGCTTCGGAACTTTTAAATATCTTGATATATCTCGAGAACTACGCATCTGATCAAAAAATATCATAGATCATAAAAAGTAGGAAACTTAATTCTCTACAAAAAAGGTCTCTTAACATTTTGCCATAGCTCGCTTTGTTTCCGAGATATTTGCAGATTTATCTCAAGTGAAGGGGCCTGACGGACATATTTCGAGATATTTCTTCTTCTTGTTGTTCTTCTTCTGCACAGCTAAGCTGGAAGTGGCATTTGCAGCTCGCAATAGTGCAGAGTTATCTCAAAGAAAGGGGCCACGGTGTTTCTGTATCTCTATTATGTTGGTGCGGCTTCGGAACTTTTAAATATCTTGATATATCTCGAGAACTACGCTTCTGATTAAAAAATATCATAGAACATAAAAAGTAGGAAACTTAATTCTCTATAAAAAAGGTGTCTTAACATTTTGCCATAGCTCGCTTCGTTTCCGAGATATTTGCAGATTTATCTCAAGGGAAGGGGCCTAACGGACATATTTCGAGATATTTCTTCTTCTTGTTGTTCTTCTTCTGCACAGCTAAGCTGGAAGTGGCATTTGCGGCTCGCACTAGTGCAGAGTTATCTCAAAGAAAGGGGCCACGGTGTTTCTGTATCTCTATTATGTTGGTGCGGCTTCGGAACTTTTATATATCTTGATATATCTCGAGAACTACGCATCTGATCAAAAAATATCATAGATCATAAAAAGTAGGAAACTTAATTCTCTACAAAAAAGGTCTCGTAACATTTTGCCATAGCTCGCTTTGTTTCCGAGATATTTGCAGATTTATCTCAAGGGAAGGGGCCTGACGGACATATTTCGAGATATTTTTTCTTCTTGTTGTTCTTCTTCTGCACAGCTAAGCTGGAAGTGGCATTTGCAGCTCGCAATAGTGCAGAGTTATCTCAAAGAAAGGGGCCACGGTGTTTCTGTATCTCCATTATGTTGGTGCGGCTTCGGAACTTTTAAATATCTTGATATATCTCGAGAACTACGGATCTGATCAAAAAATATCATAGATCATAAAAAGTAGGAAACTTAATTCTCTACAAAAAAGGTCTCTTAACATTTTGCCATAGCTCGCTTTGTTTCCGAGATATTTGCAGATTTATCTCAAGGGAAGGGGCCTGACGGACATATTTCGAGATATTTCTTCTTCTTGTTGTTCTTCTTCTGCACAGCTAAGCTGGAAGTGGCATTTGCAGCTCGCAATAGTGCAGAGTTATCTCAAAGAAAGGGGCCACGGTGTTTCTGTATCTCTATTATGTTGGTGCGGCTTCGGAACTTCTAAATATCTCGATATATCTCGAAAACTACGCTTCTGATCAAAAAATATCATAGAAGATAAAAAGTAGGAAACTTCATTCTCTACAAAAGGGGCTCTTAACATTTTGCCATAGCTCGCATCGTTTCCGAGATATTTGCAGATTTATCTCAAGGGAAGGGGCCTGACGGACATATTTCGAGATATTTCTTCTTCTTGTTGTTCTTCTTCTGCACAGCTAAGCTGGAAGTGGCATTTGCAGCTCGCAATAGTGCAGAGTTATCTCAAAGAAAGGGGCCACGGTGTTTCTGTATCTCTATTATGTTGGTGCGGCTTCGGAACTTTTAAATATCTTGATATATCTCGAGAACTACGCATCTGATCAAAAAATATCATAGATCATAAAAAGTAGGAAACTTAATTCTCTACAAAAAAGGTCTCTTAACATTTTGCCATAGCTCGCTTTGTTTCCGAGATATTTGCAGATTTATCTCAAGGGAAGGGGCCTGACGGACATATTTCGAGATATTTTTTCTTCTTGTTGTTCTTCTTCTGCATAGCTAAGCTGGAAGTGGCATTTGCAGCTCGCAATAGTGCAGAGTTATCTCAAAGAAAGGGGCCACGGTGTTTCTGTATCTCTATTATGTTGGTGCGGCTTCGGAACTTTTAAATATCTTGATATATCTCGAGAACTACGCATCTGATCAAAAAATATCATAGATCATAAAAAGTAGGAAACTTAATTCTCTACAAAAAAGGTCTCTTAACATTTTGCCATAGCTCGCTTTGTTTCCGAGATATTTGCAGATTTATCTCAAGGGAAGGGGCCTGACGGACATATTTCGAGATATTTCTTCTTCTTGTTGTTCTTCTTCTGCACAGCTAAGCTGGCAGTGGCATTTGCAGCTCGCAATAGTGCAGAGTTATCTCAAAGAAAGGGGCCACGGTGTTTCTGTATCTCTATTATGTTGGTGCGGCTTCGGAACTTTTAAATATCTTGATATATCTCGAGAACTACGCTTCTGATTAAAAAATATCATAGAACATAAAAAGTAGGAAACTTAATTCTCTACAAAAAAGGTCTCTTAACATTTTGCCATAGCTCGCTTCGTTTCCGAGATATTTGCAGATTTATCTCAAGGGAAGGGGCCTAACGGACATATTTCGAGATATTTCTTCTTCTTGTTGTTCTTCTTCTGCACAGCTAAGCTGGAAGTGGCATTTGCGGCTCGCACTAGTGCAGAGTTATCTCAAAGAAAGGGGCCACGGTGTTTCTGTATCTCTATTATGTTGGTGCGGCTTCGGAACTTTTATATATCTTGATATATCTCGAGAACTACGCTTCTGATCAAAAAATATCATAGAAGATAAAAAGTAGGAAACTTCATTCTCTACAAAAGGGGCTCTTAACATTTTGCCATAGCTCGCATCGTTTCCGAGATATTTGCAGATTTATCTCAAGGGAAGGGGCCTGACGGACATATTTCGAGATATTTCTTCTTCTTGTTGTTCTTCTTCTGCACAGCTAAGCTGGAAGTGGCATTTGCAGCTCGCAATAGTGCAGAGTTATCTCAAAGAAAGGGGCCACGGTGTTTCTGTATCTCTATTATGTTGGTGCGGCTTCGGAACTTTTAAATATCTTGATATATCTCGAGAACTACGCATCTGATCAAAAAATATCATAGAACATAAAAAGTAGGAAACTTAATTCTCTACAAATAAGGTCCCTCAACATTTTGCCATAGCTCGCTTCGTTTCCGAGATATTTGCAGATTTATCTCAAGGGAAGGGGCCTGACGGACATATTTCGAGATATTTCTTCTTCTTGTTGTTCTTCTTCTGCACAGCTAAGCTGGAAGTGGCATTTGCGGCTCGCACTAGTGCAGAGTTATCTCAAAGAAAGGGGCCACGGTGTTTCTGTATCTCTATTATGTTGGTGCGGCTTCGGAACTTTTAAATATCTCGATATATCTCGAAAACTACGCTTCTGATCAAAAAATATCATAGAGCATAAATTGTAGGAAACAGAATTCTCTACAAAAAAGGTCTCTTAACATTTTGCCATAGCTCGCTTCGTTTCCGAGATATTTGCAGATATATCTCAAGGGAAGGGGCCTGACGGACATATTTCGAGATATTTCTTCTTCTTGTTGTTCTTCTTCTGCACAGCTAAGCTGGAAGTGGCATTTGCTGCTCGCACTAGTGCAGAGTTATCTCAAAGAGAGGGGCCACGGTGTTTCTGTATCTCTATTATGTTGGTGCGGCTTCGGAACTTTTAAATATCTTGATATATATCGAGAACTACGCATCTGATCAAAAAATATCATAGAAGATAAAAGGTAGGAAACTTAATTCTCTACAAAAAAGGTCTCTTAACATTTTGCCATAGCTCGCTTCGTTTCCGAGATATTTGCAGATTTATCTCAAGGGAAGGGGCCTGACGGACATATTTCGAGATATTTCTTCTTCTTGTTGTTCTTCTTCTGCACAGCTAAGCTGGAAGTGGCATTTACAGCTCGCAATAGTGCAGAGTTATCTCAAAGAAAGGGGCCACGGTGTTTCTGTATCCCTATTATGTTGGTGCGGCTTCGGAACTTTTAAATATCTCGATATATCTCGAAAACTACGCTTCTGATCAAAAAATATCATAGAACATAAATTGTAGGAAACATAATTCTCTACAAAAAATGTCTCTTAACATTTTGCCATAGCTCGCTTCGTTTCCGAGATATTTGCAGATTCAGCTCAAAGGAACTGGCCTGACGGACATATTTCGAGATATTTCTTCTTCTTGTTGTTCTTCCTCTGCACAGCTAAGCTGGAAGTGGCATTTGCAGCTCGCAATAGTGCAGAGTTATCTCAAATAAAGGGGCCACGGTGTTTCTGTATCTCTATTATGTTGGTGCGGCTTCGGAACTTTTAAATATCTTGATATATCTCGAGAACTACGCATCTGCTCAAAAAATATCATAGAACATAAAAAGTAGGAAACTTAATTCTCTACACAAAAGGTCTATTAACATTTTGCCATAGCTCGCTTCGTTTCCGAGATATTTGCAGATATATCTCAAGGGAAGGGGCCTGACGGACATATTTCGAGATATTTCTTCTTCTTGTTGTTCTTCTTCTGCACAGCTAAGCTGGAAGTGGCATTTGCGGCTCGCACTAGTGCAGAGTTATCTCAAAGAAAGGGGCCACGCTGTTTCTGTATCTCTATTATGTTGGTGCGGCTTCGGAACTTTTAAATATCTCGATGTATCTCGAAAACTACGCTTCTGATCAAAAAATATCATAGAACATAAATTGTAGGAAACATAATTCTCTATAAAAAACGTCTCTTAACATTTTGCCATAGCTCGCTTCGTTTCCGAGATATTTGCAGATTCATCTCAAAGGAACTGGCCTGACGGACATATTTCGAGATATTTCTTCTTCTTGTTGTTCTTCCTCTGCACAGCTAAGCTGGAAGTGGCATTTGCAGCTCGCAATAGTGCAGAGTTATCTCAAAGAAAGGGGCCACGGCGTTTCTGTATCTCTATTATGTTGGTGCGGCTTCGGAACTTTTAAATATCTTGATATATCTCGAGAACTACGCATCTGATCAAAAAATATCATAGAACATAAAAAGTAGCAAACTTAATTCTCTACAAAAAAGGTCTCTTAACATTTTGCCATAGCTCGCTTCGTTTCCGAGATATTTGCAGATTTATCTCAAGGGAAGGGGCCTGACGGACATATTTCGAGATATTTCTTCTTCTTGTTGTTCTTCTTCTGCACAGCTAAGCTGGAAGTGGCATTTGCGGCTCGCACTAGTGCAGAGTTACCTCAAAGAAAGGGGCCACGGTGTTTCTGTATCCCTATTATGTTGGTGCGGCTTCGGAACTTTTAAATATCTCGATATATCTCGAAAACTACGCTTCTGATCAAAAAATATCATAGAACTTAAATTGTAGGAAACATAATTCTCTACAAAAAACGTCTCTTAAGATTTTGCCATAGCTCGCTTCGTTTCCGAGATATTTGCAGATATATCTCAAGGGAAGGGGCCTGACGGACATATTTCGAGATATTTCTTCTTCTTGTTGTTCTTCTTCTGCACAGCTAAGCTGGAAGTGGCATTTGCGGCTCGCACTAGTGCAGAGTTATCTCAAAGAAAGGGGCCACGGTGTTTCTGTATCCCTATTATGTTGGTGCGGCTTCGGAACTTTTAAATATCTCGATATATCTCGAAAACTACGCTTCTGATCAAAAAATATCATAGAACATAAATTGTAGGAAACATAATTCTCTACAAAAAATGTCTCTTAACATTTTGCCATAGCTCGCTTCGTTTCCGAGATATTTGCAGATTCAGCTCAAAGGAACTGGCCTGACGGACATATTTCGAGATATTTCTTCTTCTTGTTGTTCTTCCTCTGCACAGCTAAGCTGGAAGTGGCATATGCAGCCCCCAATAGTGCAGAGTTATCTCAAAGAAAGGGGCCACGGTGTTTCTGTATCTCTATTATGTTGGTGCGGCTTCGGAACTTTTAAATATCTTGATATATCTCGAGAACTACGCATCTGATCAAAAAATATCATAGAAGATAAAAAGTAGGAAGCTTAATTCTCTACAAAAAAGGTCTCTTAACATTTTGCCATAGCTCGCTTCGTTTCCGAGATATTTGCAGATTTATCTCAAGGGAAGGGGCCTGACGGACATATTTCGAGATATTTCTTCTTCTTGTTGTTCTTCTTCTGCACAGCTAAGCTGGAAGTGGCATTTGCCGCTCGCACTAGTGCAGAGTTATCTCAAAGAAAGGGGCCACGGTGTTTCTGTATCCCTATTATGTTGGTGCGGCTTCGGAACTTTTAAATATCTCGATGTATCTCGAAAACTACGCTTCTGATCAAAAAATATGATAGAACATAAATTATAGGAAACATAATTCTCTACAAAAAAGGTCTCTTAACATTTTGCCATAGCTCGCTTCGTTTCCGAGATATTTGCAGATATATCTCAAGGGAAGGGGCCTGACGGACATATTTCGAGATATTTCTTCTTCTTGTTGTTCTTCTTCTGCACAGCTAAGCTGGAAGTGGCATTTGCGGCTCGCACTAGTGCAGAGTTATCTCAAAGAAAGGGGCCACGCTGTTTCTGTATCTCTATTATGTTGGTGCGGCTTCGGAACTTTTAAATATCTCGATGTATCTCGAAAACTACGCTTCTGATCAAAAAATATCATAGAACATAAATTGTAGGAAACATAATTCTCTATAAAAAACGTCTCTTAACATTTTGCCATAGCTCGCTTCGTTTCCGAGATATTTGCAGATTCATCTCAAAGGAACTGGCCTGACGGACATATTTCGAGATATTTCTTCTTCTTGTTGTTCTTCCTCTGCACAGCTAAGCTGGAAGTGGCATTTGCAGCTCGCAATAGTGCTGAGTTATCTCAAAGAAAGGGGCCACGGCGTTTCTGTATCTCTATTATGTTGGTGCGGCTTCGGAACTTTTAAATATCTTGATATATCTCGAGAACTACGCATCTGATCAAAAAATATCATAGAACATAAAAAGTAGGAAACTTAATTCTCTACAAAAAAGGTCTCTTAACATTTTGCCATAGCTCGCTTCGTTTCCGAGATATTTGCAGATTTATCTCAAGGGAAGGGGCCTGACGGACATATTTCGAGATATTTCTTCTTCTTGTTGTTCTTCTTCTGCACAGCTAAGCTGGAAGTGGCATTTGCGGCTCGCACTAGTGCAGAGTTATCTCAAAGAAAGGGGCCACGGTGTTTCTGTATCTCTATTATGTTGGTGCGGCTTCGGAACTTTTAAATATCTTGATATATCTCGAGAACTACGCATCTGATCAAAAAATATCATAGAACATAAATTGTAGGAAACAGAATTCTCTACAAAAAAGGTCTCTTAACATTTTGCCATAGCTCGCTTCGTTTCCGAGATATTTGCAGATATATCTCAAGGGAAGGGGCCTGACGGACATATTTCGAGATATTTCTTCTTCTTGTTGTTCTTCTTCTGCACAGCTAAGCTGGAAGTGGCATTTGCTGCTCGCACTAGTGCAGAGTTATCTCAAAGAAAGGGGCCACGGTGTTTCTGTATCTCTATTATGTTGGTGCGGCTTCGGAACTTTTAAATATCTCGATGTATCTCGAAAACTACGCTTCTGATCAAAAAATATCATAGAACATAAATTGTAGGAAACATAATTCTCTACAAAAAAGGTCTCTTAACATTTTGCCATAGCTCGCTTCGTTTCCGAGATATTTGCAGATATATCTCAAGGGAAGGGGCCTGACGGACATATTTCGAGATATTTCTTCTTCTTGTTGTTCTTCTTCTGCACAGCTAAGCTGGAAGTGGCATTTGCGGCTCGCAGTAGTGCAGAGTTATCTCACAGAAAGGGGCCACGGTGTTTCTGTATCTCTATTATGTTGGTGCGGCTTCGGAACTTTTAAATATCTTGATATATCTCGAGAACTACGCATCTGATCAAAAAATATCATAGAACATAAAAAGTAGGAAACTTAATTCTCTACAAAAAAGGTCTCTTAACATTTTGCCATAGCTCGCTTCGTTTCCGAGATATTTGCAGATTTATCTCAAGGGAAGGGGCCTGACGGACATATTTCGAGATATTTCTTCTTCTTGTTGTTCTTCTTCTGCACAGCTAAGCTGGAAGTGGCATTTGCGGCTCGCACTAGTGCAGAGTTATCTCAAAGAAAGGGGCCACGGTGTTTCTGTATCTCTATTATGTTGGTGCGGCTTCGGAACTTTTAAATATCTCGATATATCTCGAAAACTACGCTTCTGATCAAAAAATATCATAGAGCATAAATTGTAGGAAACAGAATTCTCTACAAAAAAGGTCTCTTAACATTTTGCCATAGCTCGCTTCGTTTCCGAGATATTTGCAGATATATCTCAAGGGAAGGGGCCTGACGGACATATTTCGAGATATTTCTTCTTCTTGTTGTTCTTCTTCTGCACAGCTAAGCTGGAAGTGGCATTTGCTGCTCGCACTAGTGCAGAGTTATCTCAAAGAGAGGGGCCAGGGTGTTTCTGTATCTCTATTATGTTGGTGCGGCTTCGGAACTTTTAAATATCTTGATATATATCGAGAACTACGCATCTGATCAAAAAATATCATAGAAGATAAAAAGTAGGAAACTTAATTCTCTACAAAAAAGGTCTCTTAACATTTTGCCATAGCTCGCTTCGTTTCCGAGATATTTGCAGATTTATCTCAAGGGAAGGGGCCTGACGGACATATTTCGAGATATTTCTTCTTCTTGTTGTTCTTCTTCTGCACAGCTAAGCTGGAAGTGGCATTTGCGGCTCGCACTAGTGCAGAGTTATCTCAAAGAAAGGGGCCACGGTGTTTCTGTATCTCTATTATGTTGGTGCGGCTTCGGAACTTTTAAATATCTCGATGTATCTCGAAAATTACGCTTCTGATCAAAAAATATCATAGAGCATAAATTGTAGGAAACATAATTCTCTACAAAAAAGGTCTCTTAACATTTTGCCATAGCTCGCTTCGTTTCCGAGATATTTGCAGATATATCTCAAGGGAAGGGGCCTGACGGACATATTTCGAGATATTTCTTCTTCTTGTTGTTCTTCTTCTGCACAGCTAAGCTGGAAGTGGCATTTACAGCTCGCAATAGTGCAGAGTTATCTCAAAGAAAGGGGCCACGGTGTTTCTGTATCCCTATTATGTTGGTGCGGCTTCGGAACTTTTAAATATCTCGATATATCTCGAAAACTACGCTTCTGATCAAAAAATATCATAGAACATAAATTGTAGGAAACATAATTCTCTACAAAAAATGTCTCTTAACATTTTGCCATAGCTCGCTTCGTTTCCGAGATATTTGCAGATTCAGCTCAAAGGAACTGGCCTGACGGACATATTTCGAGATATTTCTTCTTCTTGTTGTTCTTCCTCTGCACAGCTAAGCTGGAAGTGGCATTTGCAGCTCGCAATAGTGCAGAGTTATCTCAAATAAAGGGGCCACGGTGTTTCTGTATCTCTATTATGTTGGTGCGGCTTCGGAACTTTTAAATATCTTGATATATCTCGAGAACTACGCATCTGCTCAAAAAATATCATAGAACATAAAAAGTAGGAAACTTAATTCTCTACACAAAAGGTCTCTTAACATTTTGCCATAGCTCGCTTCGTTTCCGAGATATTTGCAGATATATCTCAAGGTAAGGGGCCTGACGGACATATTTCGAGATATTTCTTCTTCTTGTTGTTCTTCTTCTGCACAGCTAAGCTGGAAGTGGCATTTGCGGCTCGCACTAGTGCAGAGTTATCTCAAAGAAAGGGGCCACGCTGTTTCTGTATCTCTATTATGTTGGTGCGGCTTCGGAACTTTTAAATATCTCGATGTATCTCGAAAACTACGCTTCTGATCAAAAAATATCATAGAACATAAATTGTAGGAAACATAATTCTCTATAAAAAACGTCTCTTAACATTTTGCCATAGCTCGCTTCGTTTCCGAGATATTTGCAGATTCATCTCAAAGGAACTGGCCTGACGGACATATTTCGAGATATTTCTTCTTCTTGTTGTTCTTCCTCTGCACAGCTAAGCTGGAAGTGGCATTTGCAGCTCGCAATAGTGCAGAGTTATCTCAAAGAAAGGGGCCACGGCGTTTCTGTATCTCTATTATGTTGGTGCGGCTTCGGAACTTTTAAATATCTTGATATATCTCGAGAACTACGCATCTGATCAAAAAATATCATAGAACATAAAAAGTAGGAAACTTAATTCTCTACAAAAAAGGTCTCTTAACATTTTGCCATAGCTCGCTTCGTTTCCGAGATATTTGCAGATTTATCTCAAGGGAAGGGGCCTGACGGACATATTTCGAGATATTTCTTCTTCTTGTTGTTCTTCTTCTGCACAGCTAAGCTGGAAGTGGCATTTGCGGCTCGCACTAGTGCAGAGTTACCTCAAAGAAAGGGGCCACGGTGTTTCTGTATCCCTATTATGTTGGTGCGGCTTCGGAACTTTTAAATATCTCGATATATCTCGAAAACTACGCTTCTGATCAAAAAATATCATAGAACTTAAATTGTAGGAAACATAATTCTCTACAAAAAACGTCTCTTAACATTTTCCCATAGCTCGCTTCGTTTCCGAGATATTTGCAGATATATCTCAAGGGAAGGGGCCTGACGGACATATTTCGAGATATTTCTTCTTCTTGTTGTTCTTCTTCTGCACAGCTAAGCTGGAAGTGGCATTTGCGGCTCGCACTAGTGCAGAGTTATCTCAAAGAAAGGGGCCACGGTGTTTCTGTATCTCTATTATGTTGGTGCGGCTTTGGAACTTTTAAATATCTCGATATATCTCGAAAACTACGCTTCTGATCAAAAAATATCATAGAACATAAATTGTAGGAAACATAATTCTCTACAAAAAAGGTCTCTTAACATTTTGCCATAGCTCGCTTCGTTTCCGAGATATTTGCAGATATATCTCAAGGGAAGGGGCCGGACGGACATATTTCGAGATATTTCTTCTTCTTGTTGTTCTTCTTCTGCACAGCTAAGCTGGAAGTGGCATTTACAGCTCGCAATAGCGCAGAGTTATCTCAAAGAAAGGGGCCACGGTGTTTCTGTATCTCTATTATGTTGGTGCGGCTTCGGAACTTTTAAATATCTTGATATATCTCGAGAACTACGCATCTGATCAAAAAATATCATAGAACATAAAAAGTAGGAAACTTAATTCTCTACAAAAGAGGTCTCTTAACATTTTGCCATAGCTCGCTTAGTTTCCGAGATATTTGCAGATTTATCTCAAGGGAAGGGGCCTAACGGACATATTTCGAGATATTTCTTCTTCTTGTTGTTCTTCCTCTGCACAGCTAAACTGGAAGTGGCATTTCCAGCTCGCAATAGTGCAGAGTTATCTCAAAGAGAGGGGCCACGGTGTTTCTGTATCTCTATTATGTTGGTGCGGCTTCGGAACTTTTAAATATCTTGATATATATCGAGAACTACGCATCTGATCAAAAAATATCATAGAAGATAAAAAGTAGGAAACTTAATTCTCTACAAAAAAGGTCTCTTAACATTTTGCCATAGCTCGCTTCGTTTCCGAGATATTTGCAGATATATCTCAAGGGAAGGGGCCGGACGGACATATTTCGAGATATTTCTTCTTCTTGTTGTTCTTCCTCTGCACAGCTAAGCTGGAAGTGGCATTTGCAGCTCGCACTAGTGCAGAGTTATCTCAAAGAAAGGGGCCACGGTGTTTCTGTATCTCTATTATGTTGGTGCGGTTTCGGAACTTTTAAATATCTTGATATATCTCGAGAACTACGCATCTGATCAAAAAATATCATAGAACATAAAAAGTAGGAAAGTTAATTCTCTACAAATAAGGTCTCTTAACATTTTGCCATAGCTCGCTTCGTTTCCGAGATATTTGCAGATTTATCTCAAGGGAAGGGGCCTGACGGACATATTTCGAGATATTTCTTCTTCTTGTTGCTCTTCTTCTGCGCAGCTAAGCTGGAAGTGGCATTTGCAGCTCGCAATAGTGCAGAGATATCTCAAAGAAAGGGGCCACGCTGTTTCTGTATCTCTATTATGTTGGTGCGGCTTCGGAACTTTTAAATATCTTGATATATATCGAGAGCTACGCGTCTGATCAAAAAATATCATAGAACATAAAAAGTAGGAAACATAATTCTCTACAAAAAAGGTCTCTTAACATTTTGCCATAGCTCGCTTCGTTTCCGAGATATTTGCAGATATATCTCAAGGGAAGGGGCCTGACGGACATATTTCGATATATTTCTTCTTCTTGTTGTTCTTCTTCTGCACAGCTAAGCTGGAAGTGGCATTTGCAGCTCGCAATAGTGCAGAGTTATCTCAAAGAAAGGGGCCACGGTGTTTCTGTATCTCTATTATGTTGGTGCGGCTTCGGAACTTTTAAATATCTCGATATATCTCGAAAACTACGCTTCTGATCAAAAAATATCATAGAACATAAATTGTAGGAAACATAATTCTCTACAAAAAAGGTCTCTTAACATTTTGTCATAGCTCGCTTCGTTTCCGAGATATTTGCAGATATATCTCAAGGGAAGGGGCCTGACGGACATATTTCGAGATATTTCTTCTTCTTGTTGTTCTTCTTCTGCACAGCTAAGCTGGAAGTGGCATTTGCGGCTCGCACTAGTGCAGAGTTATCTCAAAGAAAGGGGCCACGGTGTTTCTGTATCCCTATTATGTTGGTGCGGCTTCGGAACTTTTAAATATCTCGATATATCTCGAAAACTACGCTTCTGATCAAAAAATATCATAGAACTTAAATTGTAGGAAACATAATTCTCTACAAAAAACGTCTCTTAACATTTTGCCATAGCTCGCTTCGTTTCCGAGATATTTGCAGATATATCTCAAGGGAAGGGGCCTGACGGACATATTTCGAGATATTTCTTCTTCTTGTTGTTCTTCTTCTGCACAGCTAAGCTGGAAGTGGCATTTGCGGCTCGCACTAGTGCAGAGTTATCTCAAAGAAAGGGGCCACGGTGTTTCTGTATCTCTATTATGTTGGTGCGGTTTCGGAACTTTTAAATATCTTGATATATCTCGAGAACTACGCATCTGATCAAAAAATATCATAGAACATAAAAAGTAGGAAACTTAATTCTCTACAAATAAGGTCTCTTAACATTTTGCCATAGCTCGCTTCGTTTCCGAGATATTTGCAGATTTATATCAAGGGAAGGGGCCTGACGGACATATTTCGAGATATTTCTTCTTCTTGTTGTTCTTCTTCTGCACAGCTAAGCTGGAAGTGGCATTTGCAGCTCGCAATAGTGCAGAGTTATCTCAAAGAAAGGGGCCACGGTGTTTCTGTATCTCTATTATGTTGGTGCGGCTTCGGAACTTTTAAATATCTCGATATATCTCGAAAACTACGCTTCTGATCAAAAAATATCATAGAACATAAATTGTAGGAAACATAATTCTCTACAAAAAAGGTCTCTTAACATTTTGTCATAGCTCGCTTCGTTTCCGAGATATTTGCAGATATATCTCAAGGGAAGGGGCCTGACGGACATATTTCGAGATATTTCTTCTTCTTGTTGTTCTTCTTCTGCACAGCTAAGCTGGAAGTGGCATTTGCGGCTCGCACTAGTGCAGAGTTATCTCAAAGAAAGGGGCCACGGTGTTTCTGTATCCCTATTATGTTGGTGCGGCTTCGGAACTTTTAAATATCTCGATATATCTCGAAAACTACGCTTCTGATCAAAAAATATCATAGAACTTAAATTGTAGGAAACATAATTCTCTACAAAAAACGTCTCTTAACATTTTGCCATAGCTCGCTTCGTTTCCGAGATATTTGCAGATATATCTCAAGGGAAGGGGCCTGACGGACATATTTCGAGATATTTCTTCTTCTTGTTGTTCTTCTTCTGCACAGCTAAGCTGGAAGTGGCATTTGCGGCTCGCACTAGTGCAGAGTTATCTCAAAGAAAGGGGCCACGGTGTTTCTGTATCTCTATTATGTTGGTGCGGTTTCGGAACTTTTAAATATCTTGATATATCTCGAGAACTACGCATCTGATCAAAAAATATCATAGAACATAAAAAGTAGGAAACTTAATTCTCTACAAATAAGGTCTCTTAACATTTTGCCATAGCTCGCTTCGTTTCCGAGATATTTGCAGATTTATCTCAAGGGAAGGGGCCTGACGGACATATTTCGAGATATTTCTTCTTCTTGTTGCTCTTCTTCTGCGCAGCTAAGCTGGAAGTGGCATTTGCAGCTCGCAATAGTGCAGAGATATCTCAAAGAAAGGGGCCACGCTGTTTCTGTATCTCTATTATGTTGGTGCGGCTTCGGAACTTTTAAATATCTTGATATATATCGAGAGCTACGCGTCTGATCAAAAAATATCATAGAACATAAAAAGTAGGAAACTTAATTCTCTACAAATAAGGTCTCTTAACATTTTGCCATAGCTCGCTTCGTTTCCGAGATATTTGCAGATTTATCTCAAGGGAAGGGGCCTGACGGACATATTTCGAGATATTTCTTCTTCTTGTTGCTCTTCTTCTGCGCAGCTAAGCTGGAAGTGGCATTTGCAGCTCGCAATAGTGCAGAGATATCTCAAAGAAAGGGGCCACGCTGTTTCTGTATCTCTATTATGTTGGTGCGGCTTCGGAACTTTTAAATATCTTGATATATATCGAGAGCTACGCGTCTGATCAAAAAATATCATAGAACATAAAAAGTAGGAAACATAATTCTCTACAAAAAAGGTCTCTTAACATTTTGCCATAGCTCGCTTCGTTTCCGAGATATTTGCAGATATATCTCAAGGGAAGGGGCCTGACGGACATATTTCGAGATATTTCTTCTTCTTGTTGTTCTTCTTCTGCACAGCTAAGCTGGAAGTGGCATTTGCAGCTCGCAATAGTGCAGAGTTATCTCAAAGAAAGGGGCCACGGTGTTTCTGTATCTCTATTATGTTGGTGCGGCTTCGGAACTTTTAAATATCTCGATATATCTCGAAAACTACGCTTCTGATCAAAAAATATCATAGAACATAAATTGTAGGAAACATAATTCTCTACAAAAAAGGTCTCTTAACATTTTGTCATAGCTCGCTTCGTTTCCGAGATATTTGCAGATATATCTCAAGGGAAGGGGCCTGACGGACATATTTCGAGATATTTCTTCTTCTTGTTGTTCTTCTTCTGCACAGCTAAGCTGGAAGTGGCATTTGCGGCTCGCACTAGTGCAGAGTTATCTCAAAGAAAGGGGCCACGGTGTTTCTGTATCCCTATTATGTTGGTGCGGCTTCGGAACTTTTAAATATCTCGATATATCTCGAAAACTACGCTTCTGATCAAAAAATATCATAGAACTTAAATTGTAGGAAACATAATTCTCTACAAAAAACGTCTCTTAACATTTTGCCATAGCTCGCTTCGTTTCCGAGATATTTGCAGATATATCTCAAGGGAAGGGGCCTGACGGACATATTTCGAGATATTTCTTCTTCTTGTTGTTCTTCTTCTGCACAGCTAAGCTGGAAGTGGCATTTGCGGCTCGCACTAGTGCAGAGTTATCTCAAAGAAAGGGGCCACGGTGTTTCTGTATCTCTATTATGTTGGTGCGGCTTTGGAACTTTTAAATATCTCGATATATCTCGAAAACTACGCTTCTGATCAAAAAACATCATACAACATAAATTGTAGGAAACATAATTCTCTACAAAAAAGGTCTCTTAACATTTTGCCATAGCTCGCTTCGTTTCCGAGATATTTGCAGATATATCTCAAGGGAAGGGGCCGGACGGACATATTTCGAGATATTTCTTCTTCTTGTTGTTCTTCTTCTGCACAGCTAAGCTGGAAGTGGCATTTACAGCTCGCAATAGTGCAGAGTTATCTCAAAGAAAGGGGCCACGGTGTTTCTGTATCTCTATTATGTTGGTGCGGCTTCGGAACTTGTAAATATCTTGATATATCTCGAGAACTACGCATCTGATCAAAAAATATCATAGAACATAAAAAGTAGGAAACTTAATTCTCTACAAAAGAGGTCTCTCAACATTTTGCCATAGCTCGCTTAGTTTCCGAGATATTTGCAGATTTATCTCAAGGGAAGGGGCCTAACGGACATATTTCGAGATATTTCTTCTTCTTGTTGTTCTTCTTCTGCACAGCTAAACTGGAAGTGGCATTTCCAGCTCGCAATAGTGCAGAGTTATCTCAAAGAGAGGGGCCACGGTGTTTCTGTATCTCTATTATGTTGGTGCGGCTTCGGAACTTTTAAATATCTTGATATATATCGAGAACTACGCATCTGATCAAAAAATATCATAGAAGATAAAAAGTAGGAAACTTAATTCTCTACAAAAAAGGTCTCTTAACATTTTGCCATAGCTCGCTTCGTTTCCGAGATATTTGCAGATATATCTCAAGGGAAGGGGCCGGACGGACATATTTCGAGATATTTCTTCTTCTTGTTGTTCTTCCTCTGCACAGCTAAGCTGGAAGTGGCATTTGCAGCTCGCACTAGTGCAGAGTTATCTCAAAGAAAGGGGCCACGGTGTTTCTGTATCTCTATTATGTTGGTGCGGTTTCGGAACTTTTAAATATCTTGATATATCTCGAGAACTACGCTTCTGATCAAAAAATATCATAGAACATAAAAAGTAGGAAACTTAATTCTCTACAAATAAGGTCTCTTAACATTTTGCCATAGCTCGCTTCTTTTCCGAGATATTTGCAGATTTATCTCAAGGGAAGGGGCCTGACGGACATATTTCGAGATATTTCTTCTTCTTGTTGCTCTTCTTCTGCGCAGCTAAGCTGGAAGTGGCATTTGCAGCTCGCAATAGTGCAGAGATATCTCAAAGAAAGGGGCCACGCTGTTTCTGTATCTCTATTATGTTGGTGCGGCTTCGGAACTTTTAAATATCTTGATATATATCGAGAGCTACGCGTCTGATCAAAAAATATCATAGAACATAAAAAGTAGGAAACATAATTCTCTACAAAAAAGGTCTCTTAACATTTTGCCATAGCTCGCTTCGTTTCCGAGATATTTGCAGATATATCTCAAGGGAAGGGGCCTGACGGACATATTTCGAGATATTTCTTCTTCTTGTTGTTCTTCTTCTGCACAGCTAAGCTGGAAGTGGCATTTACAGCTCGCAATAGTGCAGAGTTATCTCAAAGAAAGGGGCCACGGTGTTTCTGTATCTCTATTATGTTGGTGCGGCTTCGGAACTTTTAAATATCTTGATATATCTCGAGAACTACGCATCTGATCAAAAAATATCATAGAACATAAAAAGTAGGAAACTTAATTCTCTACAAAAAAGGTCTCTTAACATTTTGCCATAGCTCGCTTCGTTTCCGAGATATTTGCAGATTTATCTCAAGGGAAGGGGCCTAACGGACATATTTCGAGATATTTCTTCTTCTTGTTGTTCTTCTTCTGCACAGCTAAACTGGAAGTGGCATTTGCGGCTCGCACTAGTGCAGAGTTATCTCAAAGAAAGGGGCCACGGTGTTTCTGTATCGCTATTATGTTGGTGCGGCTTCGGAACTTTTAAATATCTCGATATATCTCGAAAACTACGCTTCTGATCAAAAAATATCATAGAACTTAAATTGTAGGAAACATAATTCTCTACAAAAAACGTCTCTTAACATTTTGCCATAGCTAGCTTCGTTTCCGAGATATTTGCAGATATATCTCAAGGGAAGGGGCCTGACGGACATATTTCGAGATATTTCTTCTTCTTGTTGTTCTTCTTCTGCACAGCTAAGCTGGAAGTGGCATTTACAGCTCGCAATAGTGCAGAGTTATCTCAAAGAAAGGGGCCACGGTGTTTCTGTATCTCTATTATGTTGGTGCGGCTTCGGAACTTTTAAATATCTCGATATATCTCGAAAACTACGCTTCTGATCAAAAAATATCATAGAACATAAATTGTAGGAAACATAATTCTCTACAAAAAACGTCTCTCAACATTTTGCCATAGCTCGCTTCGTTTCCGAGATATTTGCAGATTTATCTCAAGGGAAGGGGCCTAACGGACATATTTCGAGATATTTCTTCTTCTTGTTGTTCTTCTTCTGCACAGCTAAGCTGGAAGTGGCATTTGCTGCTCGCACTAGTGCAGAGTTATCTCAAAGAAAGGGGCCACGGTGTTTCTGTATCTCTATTATGTTGGTGCGGCTTCGGAACTTTTAAATATCTCGATGTATCTCGAAAACTACGCTTCTGATCAAAAAATATCATAGAACATAAATTGTAGGAAACATAATTCTCTCCAAAAAGGTCTCTTAACATTTTGCCATAGCTCGCTTCGTTTCCGAGATATTTGCAGATATATCTCAAGGGAAGGGGCTTGACGGACATATTTCGAGATATTTCTTCTTCTTGTTGTTCTTCTTCTGCACAGCTAAGCTGGAAGTGGCATTTACAGCTCGCAATAGTGCAGATTTATCTCAAAGAAAGGGGCCACGGTGTTTCTGTATCTCTATTATGTCGGTGCGGCCTCGGAACTTTTAAATATCTTGTTAAACTCCAGAACTACGCATCTGATCAAAAAATATCATAGAAGATAAAAAGTAGGAAACTTAATTCTCTACAAAAAAGGTCTCTTAACATTTTGCCATAGCTCGCTTCGTTTCCGAGATATTTGCAGATTTATCTCAAGGGAAGGGGCCTGACGGACATATTTCGAGATATTTCTTCTTCTTGTTGTTCTTCTTCTGCACAGCTAAGCTGGAAGTGGCATTTGCGGCTCGCACTAGTGCAGAGTTATCTCAAAGAAAGGGGCCACGGTATTTCTGTATTCCTATTATGTTGGTGCGACTTCGGAACTTTTAAATATCTCGATATATCTCGAAAACTACGCTTCTGATCAAAAAATATCATAGAACATAAATTGTGGGAAACATAATTCTCTACAAAAAAGGTCTCTTAACATTTTGCCATACCTCGCTTCGTTTCCAAGATATTTGCAGATATATCTCAAGGGAAGGGGCCTGACGGACATATTTCGAGATATTTCTTCTTCTTGTTGTTCTTCTTCTGCACAGCTAAGCTGGAAGTGGCATTTGCGGCTCGCACTAGTGCAGAGTTATCTCAAAGAGAGGGGCCACGGTGTTTCTGTATCTCTATTATGTTGGTGCGGCTTCGGAACTTTTAAATATCTTGATATATATCGAGAACTACGCATCTGATCAAAAAATATCATAGAAGATAAAAAGTAGGAAACTTAATTCTCTACAAAAAAGGTCTCTTAACATTTTGCCATAGCTCGCTTCGTTTCCGAGATATTTGCAGATTTATCTCAAGGGAAGGGGCCTGACGGACATATTTCGAGATATTTCTTCTTCTTGTTGTTCTTCTTCTGCACAGCTAAGCTGGAAGTGGCATTTGCGGCTCGCACTAGTGCAGAGTTATCTCAAAGAAAGGGGCCACGGTATTTCTGTATCCCTATTATGTTGGTGCGGCTTCGGAACTTTTAAATATCTCGATATATCTCGAAAACTACGCTTCTGATCAAAAAATATCATAGAACATAAATTGTAGGAAACATAATTCTCTACAAAAAAGGTCTCTTAACATTTTGCCATAGCTCGCTTCGTTTCCGAGATATTTGCAGATATATCTCAAGGGAAGGGGCCGGACGGACATATTTCGAGATATTTCTTCTTCTTGTTGTTCTTCCTCTGCACAGCTAAGCTGGAAGTGGCATTTGCAGCTCGCACTAGTGCAGAGTTATCTCAAAGAAAGGGGCCACGGTGTTTCTGTATCTCTATTATGTTGGTGCGGTTTCGGAACTTTTAAATATCTCGATATATCTCGAGAACTACGCATCTGATCAAAAAATATCATAGAACATAAAAAGTAGGAAACTTAATTCTCTACAAATAAGGTCTCTTAACATTTTGCCATAGCTCGCTTCGTTTCCGAGATATTTGCAGATTTATCTCAAGGGAAGGGGCCTGACGGACATATTTCGAGATATTTCTTCTTCTTGTTGCTCTTCTTCTGCGCAGCTAAGCTGGAAGTGGCATTTGGAGCTCGCAATAGTGCAGAGATATCTCAAAGAAAGGGGCCACGCTGTTTCTGTATCTCTATTATGTTGGTGCGGCTTCGGAACTTTTAAATATCTTGATATATATCGAGAGCTACGCGTCTGATCAAAAAATATCATAGAACATAAAAAGTAGGAAACATAATTCTCTACAAAAAAGGTCTCTTAACATTTTGCCACAGCTCGCTTCGTTTCCGAGATATTTGCAGATATATCTCAAGGGAAGGGGCCTGACGGACATATTTCGAGATATTTCTTCTTCTTGTTGTTCTTCTTCTGCACAGCTAAGCTGGAAGTGGCATTTGCGGCTCGCACTAGTGCAGAGTTATCTCAAAGAAAGGGGCCACGGTGTTTCTGTATCTCTATTATGTTGGTGCGGCTTCGGAATTTTTAAATATCTCGATATATCTCGAAAACTACGCTTCTGATCAAAAAATATCATAGAACATAAATTGTAGGAAACGTAATTCTCTACAAAAAAGGTCTCTTAACATTTTGCCATAGCTCGCTTCGTTTCCGAGATATTTGCAGATATATCTCAAGGGAAGGGGCCTGACGGACATATTTCGAGATATTTCTTCTTCTTGTTGTTCTTCCTCTGCACAGCTAAGCTGGAGGTGGCATTTGCGGCTCGCACTAGTGCAGAGTTATCTCAAAGAAAGGGGCCACGGTATTTCTGTATCCCTATTATGTTGGTGCGGCTTCGGAACTTTTAAATATCTCGATATATCTCGAAAACTACGCTTCTGATCAAAAAATATCATAGAACATAAATTGTAGGAAACATGATTCTCTACAAAAAAGGTCTCTTGACATTTTGCCATACCTCGCTTCGTTTCCGAGATATTTGCAGATATATCTCAAGGGAAGGGGCCTGACGGACATATTTCGAGATATTTCTTCTTCTTGTTGTTCTTCCTCTGCACAGCTAAGCTGGAGGTGGCATTTGCGGCTCGCACTAGTGCAGAGTTATCTCAAAGAAAGGGGCCACGGTGTTTCTGTATCTCTATTATGTTGGTGCGGTTTCGGAACTTTTAAATATCTTGATATATCTCGAGAACTACGCATCTGATCAAAAAATATCATAGAACATAAAAAGTAGGAAACTTAATTCTCTACAAATAAGGTCTCTTAACATTTTGCCATAGCTCGCTTCGTTTCCGAGATATTTGCAGATTTATCTCAAGGGAAGGGGCCTGACGGACATATTTCGAGATATTCCTTCTTCTTGTTGCTCTTCTTCTGCGCAGCTAAGCTGGAAGTGGCATTTGCAGCTCGCAATAGTGCAGAGATATCTCAAAGAAAGGGGCCACGCTGTTTCTGTATCTCTATTATGTTGGTGCGGCTTCGGAACTTTTAAATATCTTGATATATATCGAGAGCTACGCGTCTGATCAAAAAATATCATACAACATAAAAAGTAGGAAACATAATTCTCTACAAAAAAGGTCTCTTAACATTTTGCCATAGCTCGCTTCGTTTCCGAGATATTTGCAGATATATCTCAAGGGAAGGGGCCTGACGGACATATTTCGAGATATTTCTTCTTCTTGTTGTTCTTCTTCTGCACAGCTAAGCTGGAAGTGGCATTTGCGGCTCGCACTAGTGCAGAGTTATCTCAAAGAAAGGGGCCACGGTGTTTCTGTATCTCTATTATGTTGGTGCGGCTTCGGAATTTTTAAATATCTCGATATATCTCGAAAACTACGCTTCTGATCAAAAAATATCATAGAACATAAATTGTAGGAAACATAATTCTCTACAAAAAAGGTCTCTTAACATTTTGTCATAGCTCGCTTCGTTTCCGAGATATTTGCAGATATATCTCAAGGGAAGGGGCCTGACGGACATATTTCGAGATATTTCTTCTTCTTGTTGTTCTTCTTCTGCACAGCTAAGCTGGAAGTGGCATTTGCGGCTCGCACTAGTGCAGAGTTATCTCAAAGAAAGGGGCCACGGTGTTTCTGTATCCCTATTATGTTGGTGCGGCTTCGGAACTTTTAAATATCTCGATATATCTCGAAAACTACGCTTCTGATCAAAAAATATCATAGAACTTAAATTGTAGGAAACATAATTCTCTACAAAAAACGTCTCTTAACATTTTGCCATAGCTCGCTTCGTTTCCGAGATATTTGCAGATATATCTCAAGGGAAGGGGCCTGACGGACATATTTCGAGATATTTCTTCTTCTTGTTGTTCTTCTTCTGCACAGCTAAGCTGGAAGTGGCATTTGCGGCTCGCACTAGTGCAGAGTTATCTCAAAGAAAGGGGCCACGGTGTTTCTGTATCTCTATTATGTTGGTGCGGCTTTGGAACTTTTAAATATCTCGATATATCTCGAAAACTACGCTTCTGATCAAAAAATATCATACAACATAAATTGTAGGAAACATAATTCTCTACAAAAAAGGTCTCTTAACATTTTGCCATAGCTCGCTTCGTTTCCGAGATATTTGCAGATATATCTCAAGGGAAGGGGCCTGACGGATATATTTCGAGATATTTCTTCTTCTTGTTGTTCTTCTTCTGCACAGCTAAGCTGGAAGTGGCATTTGCGGCTCGCACTAGTGCAGAGTTATCTCAAAGAAAGGGGCCACGGTGTTTCTGTATCTCTATTATGTTGGTGCGGCTTTGGAACTTTTAAATATCTCGATATATCTCGAAAACTACGCTTCTGATCAAAAAATATCATACAACATAAATTGTAGGAAACATAATTCTCTACAAAAAAGGTCTCTTAACATTTTGCCATAGCTCGCTTCGTTTCCGAGATATTTGCAGATATATCTCAAGGGAAGGGGCCGGACGGACATATTTCGAGATATTTCTTCTTCTTGTTGTTCTTCTTCTGCACAGCTAAGCTGGAAGTGGCATTTACAGCTCGCAATAGTGCAGAGTTATCTCAAAGAAAGGGGCCACGGTGTTTCTGTATCTCTATTATGTTGGTGCGGCTTCGGAACTTTTAAATATCTTGATATATCTCGAGAACTACGCATCTGATCAAAAAATATCATAGAACATAAAAAGTAGGAAACTTAATTCTCTACAAAAGAGGTCTCTTAACATTTTGCCATAGCTCGCTTAGTTTCCGAGATATTTGCAGATTTATCTCAAGGGAAGGGGCCTAACGGACATATTTCGAGATATTTCTTCTTCTTGTTGTTCTTCTTCTGCACAGCTAAACTGGAAGTGGCATTTCCAGCTCGCAATAGTGCAGAGTTATCTCAAAGAGAGGGGCCACGGTGTTTCTGTATCTCTATTATGTTGGTGCGGCTTCGGAACTTTTAAATATCTTGATATATATCGAGAACTACGCATCTGATCAAAAAATATCATAGAAGATAAAAAGTAGGAAACTTAATTCTCTACAAAAAAGGTCTCTTAACATTTTGCCATAGCTCGCTTCGTTTCCGAGATATTTGCAGATATATCTCAAGGGAAGGGGCCGGACGGACATATTTCGAGATATTTCTTCTTCTTGTTGTTCTTCCTCTGCACAGCTAAGCTGGAAGTGGCATTTGCAGCTCGCACTAGTGCAGAGTTATCTCAAAGAAAGGGGCCACGGTGTTTCTGTATCTCTATTATGTTGGTGCGGTTTCGGAACTTTTAAATATCTTGATATATCTCGAGAACTACGCATCTGATCAAAAAATATCATAGAACATAAAAAGTAGGAAACTTAATTCTCTACAAATAAGGTCTCTTAACATTTTGCCATAGCTCGCTTCGTTTCCGAGATATTTGCAGATTTATCTCAAGGGAAGGGGCCTGACGGACATATTTCGAGATATTTCTTCTTCTTGTTGCTCTTCTTCTGCGCAGCTAAGCTGGAAGTGGCATTTGCAGCTCGCAATAGTGCAGAGATATCTCAAAGAAAGGGGCCACGCTGTTTCTGTATCTCTATTATGTTGGTGCGGCTGCGGAACTTTTAAATATCTTGATATATATCGAGAGCTACGCGTCTGATCAAAAAATATCGTAGAACATAAAAAGTAGGAAACATAATTCTCTACAAAAAAGGTCTCTTAACATTTTGCCATAGCTCGCTTCGTTTCCGAGATATTTGCAGATATATCTCAAGGGAAGGGGCCTGACGGACATATTTCGAGATATTTCTTCTTCTTGTTGTTCTTCTTCTGCACAGCTAAGCTGGAAGTGGCATTTGCAGCTCGCAATAGTGCAGAGTTATCTCAAAGAAAGGGGCCACGGTGTTTCTGTATCCCTATTATGTTGGTGCGGCTTCGGAACTTTTAAATATCTCGATATATCTCGAAAACTACGCTTCTGATCAAAAAATATCATAGAACTTAAATTGTAGGAAACATAATTCTCTACAAAAAACGTCTCTTAACAGTTTGCCATAGCTCGCTTCGTTTCCGAGATATTTGCAGATATATCTCAAGGGAAGGGGCCTGACGGACATATTTCGAGATATTTCTTCTTCTTGTTGTTCTTCTTCTGCACATGTAAGCTGGAAGTGGCATTTGCGGCTCGCACTAGTGCAGAGTTATCTCAAAGAAAGGGGCCACGGTGTTTCTGTATCTCTATTATGTTGGTGCGGCTTTGGAACTTTTAAATATCTCGATATATCTCGAAAACTACGCTTCTGATCAAAAAATATCATACAACATAAATTGTAGGAAACATAATTCTCTACAAAAAAGGTCTCTTAACATTTTGCCATAGCTCGCTTCGTTTCCGAGATATTTGCAGATATATCTCAAGGGAAGGGGCCGGACGGACATATTTCGAGATATTTCTTCTTCTCGTTGTTCTTCTTCTGCACAGCTAAGCTGGAAGTGGCATTTACAGCTCGCAATAGTGCAGAGTTATCTCAAAGAAAGGGGCCACGGTGTTTCTGTATCTCTATTATGTTGGTGCGGTTTCGGAACTTTTAAATATCTTGATATATCTCGAGAACTACGCATCTGATCAAAAAATATCATAGAACATAAAAAGTAGGAAACTTAATTCTCTACAAATAAGGTCTCTTAACATTTTGCCATAGCTCGCTTCGTTTCCGAGATATTTGCAGATTTATCTCAAGGGAAGGGGCCTGACGGACATATTTCGAGATATTTCTTCTTCTTGTTGCTCTTCTTCTGCGCAGCTAAGCTGGAAGTGGCATTTGCAGCTCGCAATAGTGCAGAGATATCTCAAAGAAAGGGGCCACGCTGTTTCTGTATCTCTATTATGTTGGTGCGGCTTCGGAACTTTTAAATATCTTGATATATATCGAGAGCTACGCGTCTGATCAAAAAATATCATAGAACATAAAAAGTAGGAAACATAATTCTCTACAAAAAAGGTCTCTTAACATTTTGCCATAGCTCGCTTCGTTTCCGAGATATTTGCAGATATATCTCAAGGGAAGGGGCCTGACGGACATATTTCGAGATATTTCTTCTTCTTGTTGTTCTTCTTCTGCACAGCTAAGCTGGAAGTGGCATTTGCAGCTCGCAATAGTGCAGAGTTATCTCAAAGAAAGGGGCCACGGTGTTTCTGTATCCCTATTATGTTGGTGCGGCTTCGGAACTTTTAAATATCTCGATATATCTCGAAAACTACGCTTCTGATCAAAAAATATCATAGAACTTAAATTGTGGGAAACATAATTCTCTACAAAAAACGTCTCTTAACATTTTGCCATAGCTCGCTTCGTTTCCGAGATATTTGCAGATATATCTCAAGGGAAGGGGCCTGACGGACATATTTCGAGATATTTCTTCTTCTTGTTGTTCTTCTTCTGCACAGCTAAGCTGGAAGTGGCATTTGCGGCTCGCACTAGTGCAGAGTTATCTCAAAGAAAGGGGCCACGGTGTTTCTGTATCTCTATTATGTTGGTGCGGCTTTGGAACTTTTAAATATCTCGATATATCTCGAAAACTACGCTTCTGATCAAAAAATATCATACAACATAAATTGTAGGAAACATAATTCTCTACAAAAAAGGTCTCTTAACATTTTGCCATAGCTCGCTTCGTTTCCGAGATATTTGCAGATATATCTCAAGGGAAGGGGCCGGACGGACATATTTCGAGATATTTCTTCTTCTCGTTGTTCTTCTTCTGCACAGCTAAGCTGGAAGTGGCATTTACAGCTCGCAATAGTGCAGAGTTATCTCAAAGAAAGGGGCCACGGTGTTTCTGTATCTCTATTATGTTGGTGCGGCTTTGGAACTTTTAAATATCTCGATATATCTCGAAAACTACGCTTCTGATCAAAAAATATCATACAACATAAATTGTAGGAAACATAATTCTCTACAAAAAAGGTCTCTTAACATTTTGCCATAGCTCGCTTCGTTTCCGAGATATTTGCAGATATATCTCAAGGGAAGGGGCCGGACGGACATATTTCGAGATATTTCTTCTTCTCGTTGTTCTTCTTCTGCACAGCTAAGCTGGAAGTGGCATTTACAGCTCGCAATAGTGCAGAGTTATCTCAAAGAAAGGGGCCACGGTGTTTCTGTATCTCTATTATGTTGGTGCGGCTTCGGAACTTTTAAATATCTTGATATATCTCGAGAACTACGCATCTGATCAAAAAATATCATAGAACATAAAAAGTAGGAAACTTAATTCTCTACAAAAAAGGTCTCTTAACATTTTGCCATAGCTCGCTTCGTTTCCGAGATATTTGCAGATATATCTCAAGGGAAGGGGCCGGACGGACATATTTCGAGATATTTCTTCTTCTTGTTGTTCTTCCTCTGCACAGCTAAGCTGGAAGTGGCATTTGCAGCTCGCACTAGTGCAGAGTTATCTCAAAGAAAGGGGCCACGGTGTTTCTGTATCTCTATTATGTTGGTGCGGTTTCGGAACTTTTAAATATCTTGATATATCTCGAGAACTACGCATCTGATCAAAAAATATCATAGAACATAAAAAGTAGGAAACTTAATTCTCTACAAATAAGTTCTCTCAACATTTTGCCATAGCTCGCTTCGTTTCCGAGATATTTGCAGATATATCTCAAGGGAAGGGGCCTGACGGACATATTTCGAGATATTTCTTCTTCTTGTTGTTCTTCTTCTGCACAGCTAAGCTGGAAGTGGCATTTGCAGCTCGCAATAGTGCAGAGTTATCTCAAAGAAAGGGGCCACGGTGTTTCTGTATCTCTATTATGTTGGTGCGGCTTCGGAACTTTTAAATATCTCGATATATCTCGAAAACTACGCTTCTGATCAAAAAATATCATAGAACATAAATTGTAGGAAACATAATTCGCTACAAAAAAGGTCTCTCAACATTTTGCCATAGCTCGCTTCGTTTCCGAGATATTTGCAGATTTATCTCAAGGGAAGGGGCCTAACGGACATATTTCGAGATATTTCTTCTTCTTGTTGTTCTTCTTCTGCACAGCTAAACTGGAAGTGGCATTTCCAGCTCGCAATAGTGCAGAGTTATCTCAAAGAAAGGAGCCACGGTGTTTCTGTATCTCTATTATGTTGGTGCGGCTTCGGAACTTTTAAATATCTTGATATATCTCGAGAACTACGCATCTGATCAAAAAATATCATAGAACATAAAAAGTAGGAAACTTAATTCTCTACAAGAAAGGTCTCTTAACATTTTGCCATAGCTCGCTTCGTTTCCGAGATATTTGCAGATTTATCTCAAGTGAAGGGGCCTGACGGACATATTTCGAGATATTTCTTCTTCTTGTTGTTCTTCTTCTGCACAGCTAAGCTGGAAGTAGCATTTGCAGCTCGCAATAGCGCAGAGTTATCTCAAAGAGAGGGGCCACGGTTTTTCTGTATCTCTATTATGTTGGTGCGGCTTCGGAACTTTTAAATATCTTGATATATCTCGAGAACTACGCATCTGATCAAAAAATATCATAGAACATAAAAAGTAGGAAACTTAATTCTCTACAAAAAAGGTCTCTCAACATTTTGCCATAGCTCGCTTCGTTTCCGAGATATTTGCAGATTTATCTCAAGGGAAGGGGCCTAACGGACATATTTCGAGATATTTCTTCTTCTTGTTGTTCTTCTTCTGCCCAGCTAAACTGGAAGTGGCATTTCCAGCTCGCAATAGTGCAGAGTTATCTCAAAGAAAGGGGCCACGGTGTTTCTGTATCTCTATTATGTTGGTGCGGCTTCGGAACTTTTAAATATCTTGATATATCTCGAGAACTACGCATCTGATCAAAAAATATCATAGAACATAAAAAGTAGGAAACTTAATTCTCTACAAAAAAGGTCTCTCAACATTTTGCCATAGCTCGCTTCGTTTCCGAGATATTTGCAGATTTATCTCAAGGGAAGGGGCCTAACGGACATATTTCGAGATATTTCTTCTTCTTGTTGTTCTTCTTCTGCCCAGCTAAACTGGGAGTGGCATTTCCAGCTCGCAATAGTGCAGAGTTATCTCAAAGAAAGGGGCCACGGTGTTTCTGTATCTCTATTATGTTGGTGCGGCTTCGGAACTTTTAAATATCTTGATATATCTCGAGAACTACGCATCTGATCAAAAAATATCATACAACATAAAAAGTAGGAAACTTAATTCTCTACAAAAAAGGTCTCTTAACATTTTGCCATAGCTCGCGTCGTTTCCGAGATATTTGCAGATTTATCTCAAGGGAAGGGGCCTAACGGACATATTTCGAGATATTTCTTCTTCTTGTTGTTCTTCTTCTGCACAGCTAAGCTGGAAGTGGCATTTGCGGCTCGCACTAGTGCAGAGTTATCTCAAAGAAAGGGGCCACGGTGTTTCTGTATCTGTATTATGTTGGTGCGGCTTCGGAACTTTTAAATATCTTGATATATCTCGAGAACTACGCATCTGATCAAAAAATATCATAGAACATAAAAAGTAGGAAACTTAATTCTCTACAAAAAAGGTCTTTTAACATTTTGCCATAGCTCGCTTCGTTTCCGAGATATTTGCAGA
The DNA here is from genome assembly GCF_051020975.1 of Osmia lignaria lignaria. NCBI lineage: Eukaryota > Metazoa > Arthropoda > Insecta > Hymenoptera > Megachilidae > Osmia > Osmia lignaria. The sequence goes on along the minus strand of NW_027478159.1, from coordinate 9,928,964 downwards.
TTTATCTCAAGTGAAGGGGCCTGACGGACATATTTCGAGATATTTCTTCTTCTTGTTGTTCTTCTTCTGCACAGCTAAGCTGGAAGTAGCATTTGCAGCTCGCAATAGCGCAGAGTTATCTCAAAGAGAGGGGCCACGGTTTTTCTGTATCTCTATTATGTTGGTGCGGCTTCGGAACTTTTAAATATCTTGATATATCTCGAGAACTACGCATCTGATCAAAAAATATCATAGAACATAAAAAGTAGGAAACTTAATTCTCTACAAAAAAGGTCTCTCAACATTTTGCCATAGCTCGCTTCGTTTCCGAGATATTTGCAGATTTATCTCAAGGGAAGGGGCCTAACGGACATATTTCGAGATATTTCTTCTTCTTGTTGTTCTTCTTCTGCCCAGCTAAACTGGAAGTGGCATTTCCAGCTCGCAATAGTGCAGAGTTATCTCAAAGAAAGGGGCCACGGTGTTTCTGTATCTCTATTATGTTGGTGCGGCTTCGGAACTTTTAAATATCTTGATATATCTCGAGAACTACGCATCTGATCAAAAAATATCATAGAACATAAAAAGTAGGAAACTTAATTCTCTACAAAAAAGGTCTCTCAACATTTTGCCATAGCTCGCTTCGTTTCCGAGATATTTGCAGATTTATCTCAAGGGAAGGGGCCTAACGGACATATTTCGAGATATTTCTTCTTCTTGTTGTTCTTCTTCTGCCCAGCTAAACTGGGAGTGGCATTTCCAGCTCGCAATAGTGCAGAGTTATCTCAAAGAAAGGGGCCACGGTGTTTCTGTATCTCTATTATGTTGGTGCGGCTTCGGAACTTTTAAATATCTTGATATATCTCGAGAACTACGCATCTGATCAAAAAATATCATACAACATAAAAAGTAGGAAACTTAATTCTCTACAAAAAAGGTCTCTTAACATTTTGCCATAGCTCGCGTCGTTTCCGAGATATTTGCAGATTTATCTCAAGGGAAGGGGCCTAACGGACATATTTCGAGATATTTCTTCTTCTTGTTGTTCTTCTTCTGCACAGCTAAGCTGGAAGTGGCATTTGCGGCTCGCACTAGTGCAGAGTTATCTCAAAGAAAGGGGCCACGGTGTTTCTGTATCTGTATTATGTTGGTGCGGCTTCGGAACTTTTAAATATCTTGATATATCTCGAGAACTACGCATCTGATCAAAAAATATCATAGAACATAAAAAGTAGGAAACTTAATTCTCTACAAAAAAGGTCTTTTAACATTTTGCCATAGCTCGCTTCGTTTCCGAGATATTTGCAGATTTATCTCAAGGGAAGGGGCCTGACGGACATATTTCGAGATATTTCTTCTTCTTGTTGTTCTTCTTCTGCACAGCTAAGCTGGAAGTGGCATTTGCGGCTCGCACTAGTGCAGAGTTATCTCAAAGAAAGGGGCCACGGTGTTTCTGTATGTGTATTATGTTGGTGCGGCTTCGGCACTTTTAAATATCTTGATATATCTCGAGAACTACGCATCTGATCAAAAAATATCATAGAAGATAAAAAGTAGGAAACTTAATTCTCTACAAAGAAGGTCTCTTAACATTTCGCCATAGCTCGCTTCGTTTCCGAGATATTTGCAGATTTATCTCAAGGGAAGGGGCCTGTCGGACATATTTCGAGATATTTCTTCTTCTTGTTGTTCTTCTTCTGCACAGCTAAGCTGGAAGTGGCATTTGCGGCTCGCACTAGTGCAGAGTTATCTCAAAGAAAGGGGCCACGGTGTTTCTGTATCTCTATTATGTTGGTGCGGCTTCGGAACTTTTAAATATCTCGATATATCTCGAACACTACGCTTCTGATCGAAAAATATCATAGAACATAAATTGTAGGAAACATAATTCTCTACAAAAAACGTCTCTTAACATTTTGCCATAGCTCGCTTCGTTTCCGAGATATTTGCAGATTCATCTCAAAGGAACGGGCCTGACGGACATATTTCGAGATACTTCTTTTTCTTGTTGTTCTTCCTCTGCACAGCTAAGCTGGAAGTGGCATTTGCGGCTCGCACTAGTGCAGAGTTATCTCAAAGAAAGGGGCCACGGTGTTTCTGTATGTGTATTATGTTGGTGCGGCTTCGGCACTTTTAAATATCTTGATATATCTCGAGAACTACGCATCTGATCAAAAAATATCATAGAAGATAAAAAGTAGGAAACTTAATTCTCTACAAAGAAGGTCTCTTAACATTTCGCCATAGCTCGCTTCGTTTCCGAGATATTTGCAGATTTATCTCAAGGGAGGGGGCCTGTCGGACATATTTCGAGATATTTCTTCTTCTTGTTGTTCTTCTTCTGCACAGCTAAGCTGGAAGTGGCATTTGCGGCTCGCACTAGTGCAGAGTTATCTCAAAGAAAGGGGCCACGGTGTTTCTGTATCTCTATTATGTTGGTGCGGCTTCGGAACTTTTAAATATCTTGATATATCTCGAGAACTACGCATCTGATCAAAAAATATCATAGAACATAAAAAGTAGGAAACTTAATTCTCTACAAAAAAGGTCTCTTAACATTTTGCCATAGCTCGCTTCGTTTCCGAGATATTTGCAGATTTATCTCAAGGGAAGGGGCCTAACGGACATATTTCGAGATATTTCTTCTTCTTGTTGTTCTTCTTCTGCCCAGCTAAACTGGAAGTGGCATTTCCAGCTCGCAATAGTGCAGAGTTATCTCAAAGAAAGGGGCCACGGTGTTTCTGTATCTCTATTATGTTGGTGCGGCTTCGGAACTTTTAAATATCTTGATATATCTCGAGAACTACGCATCTGATCAAAAAATATCATAGAACATAAAAAGTAGGAAACTTAATTCTCTACAAAAAAGGTCTCTTAACATTTTGCCATAGCTCGCGTCGTTTCCGAGATATTTGCAGATTTATCTCAAGGGAAGGGGCCTAACGGACATATTTCGAGATATTTCTTCTTCTTGTTGTTCTTCTTCTGCACAGCTAAGCTGGAAGTGGCATTTGCGGCTCGCACTAGTGCAGAGTTATCTCAAAGAAAGGGGCCACGGTGTTTCTGTATCTGTATTATGTTGGTGCGGCTTCGGAACTTTTAAATATCTTGATATATCTCGAGAACTACGCATCTGATCAAAAAATATCATAGAACATAAAAAGTAGGAAACTTAATTCTCTACAAAAAAGGTCTCTTAACATTTTGCCATAGCTCGCTTCGTTTCCGAGATATTTGCAGATTTATCTCAAGGGAAGGGGCCTGACGGACATATTTCGAGATATTTCTTCTTTTTGTTGTTCTTCTTCTGCGCAGCTAAGCTGGAAGTGGCATTTGCGGCTCGCACTAGTGCAGAGTTATCTCAAAGAAAGGGGCCACGGTGTTTCTGTATGTGTATTATGTTGGTGCGGCTTCGGCACTTTTAAATATCTTGATATATCTCGAGAACTACGCATCTGATCAAAAAATATCATACAAGATAAAAAGTAGGAAACTTAATTCTCTACAAAGAAGGTCTCTTAACATTTCGCCATAGCTCGCTTCGTTTCCGAGATATTTGCAGATTTATCTCAAGGGAAGGGGCCTGTCGGACATATTTCGAGATATTTCTTCTTCTTGTTGTTCTTCTTCTGCACAGCTAAGCTGGAAGTGGCATTTGCGGCTCGCACTAGTGCAGAGTTATCTCAAAGAAAGGGGCCACGGTGTTTCTGTATCTCTATTATGTTGGTGCGGCTTCGGAACTTTTAAATATCTCGATATATCTCGAGAACTACGCATCTGATCAAAAAATATCATAGAACATAAAAAGTAGGAAACTTAATTCTCTACAAAAAAGGTCTCTTAACATTTTGCCATAGCTCGCTTCGTTTCCGAGATATTTGCAGATTTATCTCAAGGGAAGGGGCCTGACGGACATATTTCGAGATATTTCTTCTTCTTGTTGTTCTTCTTCTGCACAGCTAAGCTGGAAGTGGCATTTGCGGCTCGCACTATTGCAGAGTTATCTCAAAGAAAGGGGCCACGGTGTTTCTGTATCTCTATTATGTTGGTGCGGCTTCGGAACTTTTAAATATCTCGATATATCTCGAAAACTACGCTTCTGATCAAAAAATATCATAGAACATAAATTGTAGGAAACATAATTCGCTACAAAAAAGGTCTCTCAACATTTTGCCATAGCTCGCTTCGTTTCCGAGATATTGGCAGATTTATATCAAGGGAAGGGGCCTAACGGACATATTTCGAGATATTTCTTCTTCTTGTTGTTCTTCTTCTGCACAGCTAAACTGGAAGTGGCATTTCCAGCTCGCAATAGTGCAGAGTTATCTCAAAGAAAGGAGCCACGGTGTTTCTGTATCTCTATTATGTTGGTGCGGCTTCGGAACTTTTAAATATCTTGATATATCTCGAGAACTACGCATCTGATCAAAAAATATCATAGAACATAAAAAGTAGGAAACTTAATTCTCTACAAGAAAGGTCTCTTAACATTTTGCCATAGCTCGCTTCGTTTCCGAGATATTTGCAGATTTATCTCAAGGGAAGGGGCCTGACGGACATATTTCGAGATATTTCTTCTTCTTGTTGTTCTTCTTCTGCACAGCTAAGCTGGAAGTGGCATTTGCAGCTCGCAATAGTGCAGAGTTATCTCAAAGAGAGGGGCCACCGTTTTTCTGTATCTCTATTATGTTGGTGCGGCTTCGGAACTTTTAAATATCTTGATATATCTCGAGAACTACGCATCTGATCAAAAAATATCATAGAACATAAAAAGTAGGAAACTTAATTCTCTACAAAAAAGGTCTCTCAACATTTTGCCATAGCTCGCTTCGTTTCCGAGATATTTGCAGATTTATCTCAAGGGAAGGGGCCTAACGGACATATTTCGAGATATTTCTTCTTCTTGTTGTTCTTCTTCTGCCCAGCTAAACTGGAAGTGGCATTTCCAGCTCGCAATAGTGCAGAGTTATCTCAAAGAAAGGGGCCACGGTGTTTCTGTATCTGTATTATGTTGGTGCGGCTTCGGAACTTTTAAATATCTTGATATATCTCGAGAACTACGCATCTGATCAAAAAATATCATAGAACATAAAAAGTAGGAAACTTAATTCTCTACAAAAAAGGTCTCTCAACATTTTGCCATAGCTCGCTTCGTTTCCGAGATATTTGCAGATTTATCTCAAGGGAAGGGGCCTAACGGACATATTTCGAGATATTTCTTCTTCTTGTTGTTCTTCTTCTGCCCAGCTAAACTGGAAGTGGCATTTCCAGCTCGCAATAGTGCAGAGTTATCTCAAAGAAAGGGGCCACGGTGTTTCTGTATCTCTATTATGTTGGTGCGGCTTCGGAACTTTTAAATATCTTGATATATCTCGAGAACTAGGCATCTGATCAAAAAATATCATAGAACATAAAAAGTAGGAAACTTAATTCTCTACAAAAAAGGTCTCTTAACATTTTGCCATAGCTCGCGTCGTTTCCGAGATATTTGCAGATTTATCTCAAGGGAAGGGGCCTAACGGACATATTTCGAGATATTTCTTCTTCTTGTTGTTCTTCTTCTGCACAGCTAAGCTGGAAGTGGCATTTGCGGCTCGCACTAGTGCAGAGTTATCTCAAAGAAAGGGGCCACGGTGTTTCTGTATCTGTATTATGTTGGTGCGGCTTCGGAACTTTTAAATATCTTGATATATCTCGAGAACTACGCATCTGATCAAAAAATATCATAGAACATAAAAAGTAGGAAACTTAATTCTCTACAAAAAAGGTCTCTTAACATTTTGCCATAGCTCGCTTCGTTTCCGAGATATTTGCAGATTTATCTCAAGGGAAGGGGCCTGACGGACATATTTCGAGATATTTCTTCTTCTTGTTGTTCTTCTTCTGCACAGCTAAGCTGGAAGTGGCATTTGCGGCTCGCACTGGTGCAGAGTTATCTCAAAGAAAGGGGCCACGGTGTTTCTGTATGTGTATTATGTTGGTGCGGCTTCGGCACTTTTAAATATCTTGATATATCTCGAGAACTACGCATCTGATCAAAAAATATCATAGAAGATAAAAAGTAGGAAACTTAATTCTCTACAAAGAAGGTCTCTTAACATTTCGCCATAGCTCGCTTCGTTTCCGAGATATTTGCAGATTTATCTCAAGGGAAGGGGCCTGTCGGACATATTTCGAGATATTTCTTCTTCTTGTTGTTCTTCTTCTGCACAGCTAAGCTGGAAGTGGCATTTGCGGCTCGCACTAGTGCAGAGTTATCTCAAAGAAAGGGGCCACGGTGTTTCTGTATCTCTATTATGTTGGTGCGGCTTCGGAACTTTTAAATATCTCGATATATCTCGAAAACTACGCTTCTGATCGAAAAATATCATAGAACATAAATTGTAGGAAACATAATTCTCTACAAAAAACGTCTCTTAACATTTTGCCATAGCTCGCTTCGTTTCCGAGATATTTGCAGATTCAGCTCAAAGCAACGGGCCTGACGGACATATTTCGAGATACTTCTTTTTCTTGTTGTTCTTCCTCTGCACAGCTAAGCTGGAAGTGGCATTTGCAGCTCGCAATAGTGCAGAGTTATCTCAAAGAAAGGGGCCACGGTGTTTCTGTATCTCTATTATGTTGGTGCGGCTTCGGAACTTTTAAATATCTTGATATATCTCGAGAACTACGCATCTGATCAAAAAATATCATAGAACATAAAAAGTAGGAAACTTAATTCTCTACAAAAAAGGTCTCTTAACATTTTGCCATAGCTCGCTTCGTTTCCGAGATATTTGCAGATTTATCTCAAGGGAAGGGGCCTAACGGACATATTTCGAGATATTTCTTCTTCTTGTTGTTCTTCTTCTGCACAGCTAAACTGGAAGTGGCATTTCCAGCTCGCAATAGTGCAGAGTTATCTCAAAGAAAGGAGCCACGGTGTTTCTGTATCTCTATTATGTTGGTGCGGCTTCGGAACTTTTAAATATCTTGATATATCTCGAGAACTACGCATCTGATCAAAAAATATCATAGAACATAAAAAGTAGGAAACTTAATTCTCTACAAATAAGGTCTCTTAACATTTTGCCATAGCTCGCTTCGTTTCCGAGATATTTGCAGATTTATCTCAAGGGAAGGGGCCTGACGGACATATTTCGAGATATTTCTTCTTCTTGTTGTTCTTCTTCTGCACAGCTAAGCTGGAAGTGGCATTTGCGGCTCGCACTAGTGCAGAGTTATCTCAAAGAAAGGGGCCACGGTGTTTCTGTATCTCTATTATGTTGGTGCGGCTTCGGAACTTTTAAATATCTCGATATATCTCGAAAACTACGCTTCTGATCAAAAAATATCATAGAACATAAATTGTAGGAAACATAATTCTCTACAAAAAACGTCTCTTAACATTTTGCCATAGCTCGCTTCGTTTTCGAGATATTTGCAGAGTCAGCTCAAAGGAACGGGCCTGACGGACATATTTCGAGATACTTCTTCTTCTTCTTGTTCTTCCTCTGCACAGCTAAGCTGGAAGTGGCATTTGCAGCTCGCAATAGTGCAGAGTTATCTCAAAGAAAGGGGCCACGGTGTTTCTGTATCTCTATTATGTTGGTGCGGCTTCGGAACTTTTAAATATCTCGATATATCTCGAAAACTACGCTTCTGATCAAAAAATATCATACAACATAAATTGTAGGAAACATAATTCGCTACAAAAAAGGTCTCTCAACATTTTGCCATAGCTCGCTTCGTTTCCGAGATATTTGCAGATATATCTCAAGGGCAGGGGCCTAACGGACATATTTCGAGATATTTCTTCTTCTTGTTGTTCTTCTTCTGCACAGCTAAACTGGAAGTGGCATTTCCAGCTCGCAATAGTGCAGAGTTATCTCAAAGAGAGGGGCCACGGTGTTTCTGTATCTCTATTATGTTGGTGCGGCTTCGGAACTTTTAAATATCTCGATATATCTCGAAAACTACGCTTCTGATCAAAAAATATCATAGAACATAAATTGTAGGAAACTTAATTCTCTACAAAAAAGGTCTCTTAACATTTTGCCATAGCTCGCTTCGTTTCCGAGATATTTGCAGATTTATCTCAAGGGAAGGGGCCTGACGGACATATTTCGAGATATTTCTTCTTCTTGTTGTTCTTCTTCTGCACAGCTAAGCTGGAAGTGGCATTTGCGGCTCGCACTATTGCAGAGTTATCTCAAAGAAAGGGGCCACGGTGTTTCTGTATCTCTATTATGTTGGTGCGGCTTCGGAGCTTTTAAATATCTCGATATATCTCGAAAACTACGCTTCTGATCAAAAAATATCATAGAACATAAATTGTAGGAAACATAATTCGCTACAAAAAAGGTCTCTCAACATTTTGCCATAGCTCGCTTCGTTTCCGAGATATTTGCAGATTTATCTCAAGGGAAGGGGCCTAACGGACATATTTCGAGATATTTCTTCTTCTTGTTGTTCTTCTTCTGCACAGCTAAACTGGAAGTGGCATTTCCAGCTCGCAATAGTGCAGAGTTATCTCAAAGAAAGGAGCCACGGTGTTTCTGTATCTCTATTATGTTGGTGCGGCTTCGGAACTTTTAAATATCTTGATATATCTCGAGAACTACGCATCTGATCAAAAAATATCATAGAACATAAAAAGTAGGAAACTTAATTCTCTACAAGAAAGGTCTCTTAACATTTTGCCATAGCTCGCTTCGTTTCCGAGATATTTGCAGATTTATCTCAAGGGAAGGGGCCTGACGGACATATTTCGAGATATTTCTTCTTCTTGTTGTTCTTCTTCTGCACAGCTAAGCTGGAAGTGGCATTTGCAGCTCGCAATAGTGCAGAGTTATCTCAAAGAGAAGGGCCACGGTTTTTCTGTATCTCTATTATGTTGGTGCGGCTTCGGAACTTTTAAATATCTTGATATATCTCGAGAACTACGCATCTGATCAAAAAATATCATAGAACATAAAAAGTAGGAAACTTAATTCTCTACAAAAAAGGTCTCTCAACATTTTGCCATAGCTCGCTTCGTTTCCGAGATATTTGCAGATTTATCTCAAGGGAAGGGGCCTAACGGACATATTTCGAGATATTTCTTCTTCTTGTTGTTCTTCTTCTGCACAGCTAAACTGGAAGTGGCATTTCCAGCTCGCAATAGTGCAGAGTTATCTCAAAGAAAGGGGCCACGGTGTTTCTGTATCTCTATTATGTTGGTGCGGCTTCGGAACTTTTAAATATCTTGATATATCTCGAGAACTACGCATCTGATCAAAAAATATCATAGAACATAAAAAGTAGGAAACTTAATTCTCTACAAAAAAGGTCTCTTAACATTTTGCCATAGCTCGCGTCGTTTCCGAGATATTTGCAGATTTATCTCAAGGGAAGGGGCCTAACGGACATATTTCGAGATATTTCTTCTTCTTGTTGTTCTTCTTCTGCACAGCTAAGCTGGAAGTGGCATTTGCGGCTCGCACTAGTGCAGAGTTATCTCAAAGAAAGGGGCCACGGTGTTTCTGTATCTGTATTATGTTGGTGCGGCTTCGGAACTTTTAAATATCTTGATATATCTCGAGAACTACGCATCTGATCAAAAAATATCATAGAACATAAAAAGTAGGAAACTTAATTCTCTACAAAAAAGGTCTCTTATCATTTTGCCATAGCTCGCTTCGTTTCCGAGATATTTGCAGATTTATCTCAAGGGAAGGGGCCTGACGGACATATTTCGAGATATTTCTTCTTCTTGTTGTTCTTCTTCTGCACAGCTAAGCTGGAAGTGGCATTTGCGGCTCGCACTAGTGCAGAGTTATCTCAAAGAAAGGGGCCACGGTGTTTCTGTATGTGTATTATGTTGGTGCGGCTTCGGCACTTTTAAATATCTTGATATATCTCGAGAACTACGCATCTGATCAAAAAATATCATAGAAGATAAAAAGTAGGAAACTTAATTCTCTACAAAGAAGGTCTCTTAACATTTCGCCATAGCTCGCTTCGTTTCCGAGATATTTGCAGATTTATCTCAAGGGAAGGGGCCTGTCGGACATATTTCGAGATATTTCTTCTTCTTGTTGTTCTTCTTCTGCACAGCTAAGCTGGAAGTGGCATTTGCGGCTCGCACTAGTGCAGAGTTATCTCAAAGAAAGGGGCCACGGTGTTTCTGTATCTCTATTATGTTGGTGCGGCTTCGGAACTTTTAAATATCTCGATATATCTCGAAAACTACGCTTCTGATCGAAAAATATCATAGAACATAAATTGTAGGAAACATAATTCTCTACAAAAAACGTCTCTTAACATTTTGCCATAGCTCGCTTCGTTTCCGAGATATTTGCAGATTCAGCTCAAAGGAACGGGCCTGACGGACATATATCGAGATACTTCTTTTTCTTGTTGTTCTTCCTCTGCACAGCTAAGCTGGAAGTGGCATTTGCAGCTCGCAATAGTGCAGAGTTATCTCAAAGAAAGGGGCCACGGTGTTTCTGTATCTCTATTATGTTGGTGCGGCTTCGGAACTTTTAAATATCTTGATATATCTCGAGAACTACGCATCTGATCAAAAAATATCATAGAACATAAAAAGTAGGAAACTTAATTCTCTACAAAAAAGGTCTCTTAACATTTTGCCATAGCTCGCTTCGTTTCCGAGATATTTGCAGATTTATCTCAAGGGAAGGGGCCTGACGGACATATTTCGAGATATTTCTTCTTCTTGTTGTTCTTCTTCTGCACAGCTAAGCTGGAAGTGGCATTTGCGGCTCGCACTATTGCAGAGTTATCTCAAAGAAAGGGGCCACGGTGTTTCTGTATCTCTATTATGTTGGTGCGGCTTCGGAACTTTTAAATATCTCGATATATCTCGAAAACTACGCTTCTGATCAAAAAATATCATAGAACATAAATTGTAGGAAACATAATTCGCTACAAAAAAGGTCTCTCAACATTTTGCCATAGCTCGCTTCGTTTCCGAGATATTTGCAGATTTATCTCAAGGGAAGGGGCCTAACGGACATATTTCGAGATATTTCTTCTTCTTGTTGTTCTTCTTCTGCACAGCTAAACTGGAAGTGGCATTTCCAGCTCGCAATAGTGCAGAGTTATCTCAAAGAAAGGGGCCACGGTGTTTCTGTATCTCTATTATGTTTGTGCGGCTTCGGAACTTTTAAATATCTCGATATATCTCGAAAACTACGCTTCTGATCAAAAAATATCATACAACATAAATTGTAGGAAACATAATTCGCTACAAAAAAGGTCTCTGAACATTTTGCCATAGCTCGCGTCGTTTCCGAGATATTTGCAGATATATCTCAAGGGCAGGGGCCTAACGGACATATTTCGAGATATTTCTTCTTCTTGTTGTTCTTCTTCTGCACAGCCAAACTGGAAGTGGCATTTCCAGCTCGCAATAGTGCAGAGTTATCTCAAAGAGAGGGGCCACGGTGTTTCTGTATCTCTATTATGTTGGTGCGGCTTCGGAACTTTTAAATATCTTGATATATCTCGAGAACTACGCATCTGATCAAAAAATATCATAGAACATAAAAAGTAGGAAACTTAATTCTCTACAAAAAAGGTCTCTTAACATTTTGCCATAGCTCGCTTCGTTTCCGAGATATTTGCAGATGTATCTCAAGGGAAGGGGCCTGACGGACATATTTCGAGATATTTCTTCTTCTTGTTGTTCTTCTTCTGCACAGCTAAGCTGGAAGTGGCATTTGCGGCTCGCACTAGTGCAGAGTTATCTCAAAGAAAGGGGCCACGGTGTTTCTGTATCTCTATTATGTTGGTGCGGCTTCGGAACTTTTAAATATCTCGATATATCTCGAAAACTACGCTTCTGATCAAAAAATATCATAGAACATAAATTGTAGGAAACTTAATTCTCTACAAAAAAGGTCTCTTAACATTTTGCCATAGCTCGCTTCGTTTCCGAGATATTTGCAGATTTATCTCAAGGGAAGGGGCCTGACGGACATATTTCGAGATATTTCTTCTTCTTGTTGTTCTTCTTCTGCACAGCTAAGCTGGAAGTGGCATTTGCGGCTCGCACTATTGCAGAGTTATCTCAAAGAAAGGGGCCACGGTGTTTCTGTATCTCTATTATGTTGGTGCGGCTTCGGAACTTTTAAATATCTCGATATATCTCGAAAACTACGCTTCTGATCAAAAAATATCATAGAACATAAATTGTAGGAAACATAATTCGCTACAAAAAAGGTCTCTCAACATTTTGCCATAGCTCGCTTCGTTTCCGAGATATTTGCAGATTTATCTCAAGGGAAGGGGCCTAACGGACATATTTCGAGATATTTCTTCTTCTTGTTGTTCTTCTTCTGCACAGCTAAACTGGAAGTGGCATTTCCAGCTCGCAATAGTGCAGAGTTATCTCAAAGAAAGGAGCCACGGTGTTTGTGTATCTCTATTATGTTGGTGCGGCTTCGGAACTTTTAAATATCTTGATATATCTCGAGAACTACGCATCTGATCAAAAAATATCATAGAACATAAAAAGTAGGAAACTTAATTCTCTACAAGAAAGGTCTCTTAACATTTTGCCATAGCTCGCTTCGTTTCCGAGATATTTGCAGATTTATCTCAAGGGAAGGGGCCTGACGGACATATTTCGAGATATTTCTTCTTCTTGTTGTTCTTCTTCTGCACAGCTAAGCTGGAAGTGGCATTTGCAGCTCGCAATAGTGCACAGTTATCTCAAAGAGAGGGGCCACGGTTTTTCTGTATCTCTATTATGTTGGTGCGGCTTCGGAACTTTTAAATATCTTGATATATCTCGAGAACTACGCATCTGATCAAAAAATATCATAGAACATAAAAAGTAGGAAACTTAATTCTCTACAAAAAAGGTCTCTCAACATTTTGCCATACCTCGCTTCGTTTCCGAGATATTTGCAGATTTATCTCAAGGGAAGGGGCCTAACGGACATATTTCGAGATATTTCTTCTTCTTGTTGTTCTTCTTCTGCACAGCTAAACTGGAAGTGGCATTTCCAGCTCGCAATAGTGCAGAGTTATCTCAAAGAAAGGGGCCACGGTGTTTCTGTATCTCTATTATGTTGGTGCGGCTTCGGAACTTTTAAATATCTTGATATATCTCGAGAACTACGCATCTGATCAAAAAATATCAGAGAACATAAAAAGTAGGAAACTTAATTCTCTACAAAAAAGGTCTCTTAACATTTTGCCATAGCTCGCGTCGTTTCCGAGATATTTGCAGATTTATCTCAAGGGAAGGGGCCTAACGGACATATTTCGAGATATTTCTTCTTCTTGTTGTTCTTCTTCTGCACAGCTAAGCTGGAAGTGGCATTTGCAGCTCGCAATAGTGCAGAGTTATCTCAAAGAGAGGGGCCACGGTTTTTCTGTATCTCTATTATGTTGGTGCGGCTTCGGAACTTTTAAATATCTTGATATATCTCGAGAACTACGCATCTGATCAAAAAATATCATAGAACATAAAAAGTAGGAAACTTAATTCTCTACAAAAAAGCTCTCTCAACATTTTGCCATAGCTCGCTTCGTTTCCGAGATATTTGCAGATTTATCTCAAGGGAAGGGGCCTAACGGACATATTTCGAGATATTTCTTCTTCTTGTTGTTCGTCTTCTGCACAGCTAAACTGGAAGTGGCATTTCCAGCTCGCAATAGTGCAGAGTTATCTCAAAGAAAGGGGCCACGGTGTTTCTGTATCTCTATTATGTTGGTGCGGCTTCGGAACTTTTAAATATCTTGATATATCTCGAGAACTACGCATCTGATCAAAAAATATCATAGAACATAAAAAGTAGGAAACTTAATTCTCTACAAAAAAGGTCTCTTAACATTTTGCCATAGCTCGCGTTGTTTCCGAGATATTTGCAGATTTATCTCAAGGGAAGGGGCCTAACGGACATATTTCGAGACATTTCTTCTTCTTGTTGTTCTTCTTCTGCACAGCTAAGCTGGAAGTGGCATTTGCGGCTCGCACTAGTGCAGAGTTATCTCAAAGAAAGGGGCCACGGTGTTTCTGTATCTGTATTATGTTGGTGCGGCTTCGGAACTTTTAAATATCTTGATATATCTCGAGAACTACGCATCTGATCAAAAAATATCATAGAACATAAAAAGTAGGAAACTTAATTCTCTACAAAAAAGGTCTCTTAACATTTTGCCATAGCTCGCTTCGTTTCCGAGATATTTGCAGATTTATCTCAAGGGAAGGGGCCTGACGGACATATTTCGAGATATTTCTTCTTCTTGTTGTTCTTCTTCTGCACAGCTAAGCTGGAAGTGGCATTTGCGGCTCGCACTAGTGCAGAGTTATCTCAAAGAAAGGGGCCACGGTGTTTCTGTATGTGTATTATGTTGGTGCGGCTTCGGCACTTTTAAATATCTTGATATATCTCGAGAACTACGCATCTGATCAAAAAATATCATAGAAGATAAAAAGTAGGAAACTTAATTCTCTACAAAGAAGGTCTCTTAACATTTCGCCATAGCTCGCTTCGTTTCCGAGATATTTGCAGATTTATCTCAAGGGAAGGGGCCTGTCGGACATATTTCGAGATATTTCTTCTTCTTGTTGTTCTTCTTCTGCACAGCTAAGCTGGAAGTGGCATTTGCGGCTCGCACTAGTGCAGTGTTATCTCAAAGAAAGGGGCCACGGTGTTTCTGTATCTCTATTATGTTGGTGCGGCTTCGGAACTTTTAAATATCTCGATATATCTCGAAAACTACGCTTGTGATCGAAAAATATCGTAGAACATAAATTGTAGGAAACATAATTCTCTACAAAAAACGTCTCTTAACATTTTGCCATAGCTCGCTTCGTTTCCGAGATATTTGCAGATTCAGCTCAAAGGAACGGGCCTGACGGACATATTTCGAGATACTTCTTTTTCTTGTTGTTCTTCCTCTGCACAGCTAAGCTGGAAGTGGCATTTCCAGCTCGCAATAGTGCAGAGTTATCTCAAAGAAAGGGGCCACGGTGTTTCTGTATCTCTATTATGTTGGTGCGGCTTCGGAACTTTTAAATATCTTGATATATCTCGAGAACTACGCATCTGATCAAAAAATGTCATAGAACATAAAAAGTAGGAAACTTAATTCTCTACAAAAAAGGTCTCTTAACATTTTGCCATAGCTCGCTTCGTTTCCGAGATATTTGCAGATTTATCTCAAGGGAAGGGGCCTAACGGACATATTTCGAGATATTTCTTCTTCTTGTTGTTCTTCTTCTGCACAGCTAAACTGGAAGTGGCATTTCCAGCTCGCAATAGTGCAGAGTTGTCTCAAAGAAAGGAGCCACGGTGTTTCTGTATCTCTATTATGTTGGTGCGGCTTCGGAACTTTTAAATATCTTGATATATCTCGAGAACTACGCATCTGATCAAAAAATATCATAGAACATAAAAAGTAGGAAACTTAATTCTCTACAAAAAAGGTCTCTTAACATTTTGCCATAGCTCGCTTCGTTTCCGAGATATTTGCAGATTTATCTCAAGGGAAGGGGCCTGACGGACATATTTCGAGATATTTCTTCTTCTTGTTGTTCTTCTTCTGCACAGCTAAGCTGGAAGTGGCATTTGCGGCTCGCACTAGTGCAGAGTTATCTCAAAGAAAGGGGCCACGGTGTTTCTGTATCTGTATTATGTTGGTGCGGCTTCGGAACTTTTAAATATCTTGATATATCTCGAGAACTACGCATCTGATCAAAAAATATCATAGAACATAAAAAGTAGGAAACTTAATTCTCTACAAAAAAGGTCTCTTAACATTTTGCCATAGCTCGCTTCGTTTCCGAGATATTTGCAGATTTATCTCAAGGGAAGGGGCCTGACGGACATATTTCGAGATATTTCTTCTTCTTGTTGTTCTTCTTCTGCACAGCTAAGCTGGAAGTGGCATTTGCGGCTCGCACTATTGCAGAGTTATCTCAAAGAAAGGGGCCACGGTGTTTCTGTATCTCTATTATGTTGGTGCGGCTTCGTAACTTTTAAATATCTAGATATATCTCGAAAACTACGCTTCTGATCAAAAAATATCATAGAACATAAATTGTAGGAAACATAATTCTCTACAAAAAAGGTCTCTTAACATTTTGCCATAGCTCGCTTGGTTTCCGAGATATTTGCAGATATATCTCAAGGGCAGGCGCCTGACGGACATATTTCGAGATATTTCTTCTTCTTGTTGTTCTTCTTCTGCACAGCTAAGCTGGAAGTGGCATTTACAGCTCGCAATAGTGCAGAGTTATCTCAAAGAAAGGAGCCGCGGTGTTTCTGTATCTCTATTATGTTGGTGCGGCTTCGTAACTTTTAAATATCTAGATATATCTCGAAAACTACGCTTCTGATCAAAAAAGATCATAGAACATAAATTGTAGGAAACATAATTCTCTACAAAAAAGGTCTCTTAACATTTTGCCATAGCTCGCTTGGTTTCCGAGATATTTGCAGATATATCTCAAGGGCAGGGGCCTGACGGACATATTTCGAGATATTTCTTCTTCTTGTTGTTCTTCTTCTGCACAGCTAAGCTGGAAGTGGCATTTACAGCTCGCAATAGTGCAGAGTTATCTCAAAGAAAGGGGCCACGGTGTTTCTGTATCTCTATTATGTTGGTGCGGTTTCGGAACTTTTAAATATCTTGATATATCTCGAGAACTACGCATCTGATCAAAAAATATCATAGAACATAAAAAGTAGGAAACTTAATTCTCTACAAATAAGGTCTCTTAACATTTTGCCATAGCTCGCTTCGTTTCCGAGATATTTGCAGATTTATCTCAAGGGAAGGGGCCTCACGGACATATTTCGAGATATTTCTTCTTCTTGTTGTTCTTCTTCTGCACAGCTAAGCTGGAAGTGGCATTTGCAGCTCGCAATAGTGCAGAGATATCTCAAAGAAAGGGGCCACGGTGTTTCTGTATCTCTATTATGTTGGTGCGGCTTCGGAACTTTTAAATATCTTGATATATCTCGAGAACTACGCGTCTGATCAAAAAATATCATAGAACATAAAAAGTAGGAAACATAATTCTCTACAAAAAAGGTCTCTTAACATTTTGCCATAGCTCGCTTCGTTTCCGAGATATTTGCAGATTCATCTCAAGGGAAGGGGTCTGACGGACATATTTCGAGATATTTCTTCTTCTTGTTGCTCTTCTTCTGCACAGCTAAGCTGGAAGTGGCATTTGCAGCTCGCAATAGTGCAGAGTTATCTCAAAGAGAGGGGCCACGGTGTTTCTGTATCTCTATTATGTTGGTGCGGCTTCGGAACTTTTAAATATCTTGATATATCTCGAGAACTACGCATCTGATCAAAAAATATCATAGAACATAAAAAGTAGGAAACATAATTCTCTACAAAAAAGGTCTCTTAACATTTTGCCATAGCTCGCTTGGTTTCCGAGATATTTGCAGATATATCTCAAGGGCAGGGGCCTGACGGACATATTTCGAGATATTTCCTCTTCTTGTTGTTCTTCTTCTGCACAGCTAAGCTGGAAGTGGCATTTACAGCTCGCAATAGTGCAGAGTTATCTCAAAGAAAGGGGCCACGGTGTTTCTGTATCTCTATTATGTTGGTGCGGCTTCGGAACTGTTAAATATTTCGATATATCTCGAAAACTACGCTTCTGATCAAAAAATATCATCGAACATAAAAAGTAGGAAACTTAATTCTCTACAAAAAAGGTCTCTTAACATTTTGCCATAGCTCGCTTCGTTTCCGAGATATTTGCAGATTTATCTCAAGGGAAGGGGCCTGACGGACATATTTCGAGATATTTCTTCTTCTTGTTGTTCTTCTTCTGCACAGCTAAGCTGGAAGTGGCATTTGCGGCTCGCACTAGTGCAGAGTTATCTCAAAGAAAGGGGCCACGGTGTTTCTGTATCTGTATTATGTTGGTGCGGCTTCGGAACTTTTAAATATCTCGATATATCTCGAAAACTACGCTTCTGATCGAAAAATATCATAGAACATCAATTGTAGGAAACATAATTCTCTACAAAAAACGTCTCTTAACATTTTGCCATAGCTCGCTTCGTTTCCGAGATATTTGCAGATTCAGCTCAAAGGAACGGGCCTGACGGACATATTTCGAGATACTTCTTTTTCTTGTTGTTCTTCCTCTGCACAGCTAAGCTGGAAGTGGCGTTTGCAGCTCGCAATAGTGCAGAGTTATCTCAAAGAAAGGGGCCACGGTGTTTCTGTATCTCTATTATGTTGGTGCGGCTTCGGAACTTTTAAATATCTTGATATATCTCGAGAACTACGCATCTGATCAAAAAATGTCATAGAACATAAAAAGTAGGAAACCTAATTCTCTACAAAAAAGGTCTCTTAACATTTTGCCATAGCTCGCTTCGTTTCCGAGATATTTGCATATTTATCTCAAGGGAAGGGGCCTGACGGACATATTTCGAGATATTTCTTCTTCTTGTTGTTCTTCTTCTGCACAGCTAAGCTGGAAGTGGCATTTGCGGCTCGCACTAGTGCAGAGTTATCTCAAAGAAAGGGGCCACGGTGTTTCTGTATCTCTATTATGTTGGTGCGGCTTCGGAACTTTTAAATATCTCGATATATCTCGACAACTACGCTTCTGATCAAAAAATATCATAGAACATAAAAAGTAGGAAACTTAATTCTCTACAAAAAAGGTCTCTTAACATTTTGCCATAGCTCGCTTCGTTTCCGAGATATTTGCAGATTTATCTCAAGGGAAGGGGCCTAACGGACATATTTCGAGATATTTCTTCTTCTTGTTGTTCTTCGTCTGCACAGCTAAACTGGAAGTGGCATTTCCAGCTCGCAATAGTGCAGAGTTATCTCAAAGAAAGGGGCCACGGTGTTTCTGTATCTCTATTATGTTGGTGCGGCTTCGGAAATTTTAAATATCTTGATATATCTCGAGAACTACGCATCTGATCAAAAAATATCATAGAACACAAAAAGTAGGAAACTTAATTCTCTACAAAAAAGGTCTCTTAACATTTTGCCATAGCTCGCTTCGTTTCCGAGATATTTGCAGATTTATCTCAAGGGAAGGGGCCTGACGGACATATTTCGAGATATTTCTTCTTCTTGTTGTTCTTCTTCTGCACAGCTGAGCTGGAAGTGGCATTTGCAGGTCGCAATAGTGCAGAGTTATCTCAAAGAAAGGGGCCACGGTGTTTCTGTATCTGTATTATGTTGGTGCGGCTTCGGAACTTTTAAATATTTCGATATATCTCGAAAACTACGCTTCTGATCAAAAAATATCATAGAGCGTAAATTGTAGGAAACATTATTCTCTACAAAAAAGGTCTCTTAACATTTTGCCATAGCTCGCTTCGTTTCCGAGATATTTGCAGATTCATCTCAAGGGAAGGGGTCTGACGGACATATTTCGAGATATTTCTTCTTCTTGTTGTTCTTCTTCTGCACAGCTAAGCTGGAAGTGGCATTTGCAGGTCGCAATAGTGCAGAGTTATCTCAAAGAAAGGGGCCACGGTGTTTCTGTATCTCTATTATGTTGGTGCGGCTTCGGAACTTTTAAATATCTTGATATATCTCGAGAACTACGCATCTGATCAAAAAATATCATAGAACATGAAAAGTAGGAAACTTAATTCTCTACAAAAAAGGTCTCTTAACATTTTGCCATAGCTCTCTTCGTTTCAGAGATATTTGCAGATTTATCTCAAGGGAAGGGGCCTGACGGACATATTTCGAGATATTTCTTCTTCTTGTTGTTCTTCTTCTGCACAGCTAAGCTCGAAGTGGCATTTGCAGCTCGCAATAGTGCAGAGTTATCTCAAAGAAAGAGGCCACGGTGTTTCTGTACCTCTATTATGTTGGTGCAGCTTCGGAACTTTTAAATATCTTGATATATCTCGAGAACTACGCATCTGATCAAAAAATATCATCGAACATAAAAAGTAGGAAACTTAATTCTCTACAAAAAAGGTCTCTTAACATTTTGCCATAGCTCTCTTCGTTTCCGAGATATTTGCAGATTCAGCTCAAAGGAACTGGCCTGACGGACATATTTCGAGATATTTCTTCTTCTTGTTGTTCTTCCTCTGCACAGCTAAGCTGGAAGTGGCATTTGCAGCTCGGAATAGTGCAGAGTTATCTCAGAGAAAGGGGCCACCGTGTTTCTGTATCTCTTTTATGTTGGTGCGGCTTCGGAACTTTTAAATATCTCGATATATCTCGAAAACTACGCTTCTGATCAAAAAATATCATAGAACATAAATTGTAGGAAACATAATTCTCTACAAAGAAGGTCTCTTAACATTTTGCCATAGCTCGCTTCGTTTCCGAGATATTTGCAGATTTATCTCAAGGGAAGGGGCCTAACGGACATATTTCGAGATATTTCTTCTTCTTGTTGTTCTTCTTCTGCACAGCTAAACTGGAAGTGGCATTTCCAGCTCGCAATAGTGCAGAGTTATCTCAAAGAAAGGGGACACGGTGTTTCTGTATCTCTATTATGTTGGTGCGGCTTCGGAACTTTTAAATATCTTGATATATCTCGAGAACTACGCATCTGATCAAAAAATATCATAGAACACACAAAGTAGGAAACTTAATTCTCTACAAAAAAGGTCTCTTAACATTTTGCCATAGCTCGCTTCGTTTCCGAGATATTTGCAGATTTATCTCAAGGGAAGGGGCCTGACGGACATATTTCGAGATATTTCTTCTTCTTGTTGTTCTTCTTCTGCACAGCTGAGCTGGAAGTGGCATTTGCAGGTCGCAATAGTGCAGAGTTATCTCAAAGAAAGGGGCCACGGTGTTTCTGTATCTCTATTATGTTGGTGCGGCTTCGGAACTTTTAAATATTTCGATATATCTCGAAAACTACGCTTCTGATCAAAAAATATCATAGAGCGTAAATTGTAGGAAACATTATTCTCTACAAAAAAGGTCTCTTAAGATTTTGCCATAGCTCGCTTCGTTTCCGAGATATTTGCAGATTCATCTCAAGGGAAGGGGTCTGACGGACATATTTCGAGATATTTCTTCTTCTTGTTGTTCTTCTTCTGCACAGCTAAGCTGGAAGTGGCATTTGCAGCTCGCAATAGTGCAGAGTTATCTCAAAGAGAGGGGCCACGGTGTTTCTGTATCTCTATTATGTTGGTGCGGCTTCGGAACTTTTAAATATCTTGATATATCTCGAGAACTACGCATCTGATCAAAAAATATCATAGAAGATAAAAAGTAGGAAACTTAGTTCTCTACAAAAAAGGTCTCTTAACATTTTGCCATAGCTCGCTTCGTTTCCGAGATATTTGCATATTTATCTCAAGGGAAGGGGCCTGACGGACATATTTCGAGATATTACTTCTTCTTGTTGTTCTTCTTCTGCACAGCTAAGCTGGAAGTGGCATTTGCGGCTCGCACTAGTGCAGAGTTATCTCAAAGAAAGGGGCCACGGTGTTTCTGTATCTCTATTATGTTGGTGCGGCTTCGGAACTTTTAAATATCTTGATATATCTCGAGAACTACGCATCTGATCAAAAAATATCATAGAACATGAAAAGTAGGAAACTTAATTCTCTACAAAAAAGGTCTCTTAACATTTTGCCATAGCTCTCTTCGTTTCCGAGATATTTGCAGATTTATCTCAAGGGAAGGGGCCTGACGGACATATTTCGAGATATTTCTTCTTCTTGTTGTTCTTCTTCTGCACAGCTAAGCTCGAAGCGGCATTTGCAGCTCGCAATAGTGCAGAGTTATCTCAAAGAAAGGGGCCACCGTGTTTCTGTATCTCTATTATGTTGGTGCGGCTTCGGAACTTTTAAATATCTCGATATATCTCGAAAACTACGCTTCTGATCAAAAAATATCATAGAACATAAATTGTAGGAAACATAATTCTCTACAAAAAAGGTCTCTTAACATTTTGCCATAGCTCGCTTCGTTTCCGAGATATTTGCAGATATATCTCAAGGGAAGGGGCCTGACGGACATATTTCGAGATATTTCTTCTTCTTGTTGTTCTTCTTCTGCACAGCTAAGCTGGAAGTGGCATTTACAGCTCGCAATAGTGCAGAGTTATCTCAAAGAAAGGGGCCACGGTGTTTCTGTATCTCTATTATGTTGGTGCGGCTTCGGAACTTTTAAATATCTTGATATATCTCGAGAACTACGCATCTGATCAAAAAATATCATAGAACCTGAAAAGTAGGAAACTTAATTCTCTACAAAAAAGGTCTCTTAACATTTTGCCATAGCTCGCTTCGTTTCCGAGATATTTGCAGATTTATCTCAAGGGAAGGGGCCTGACGGACATATTTCAAGATATTTCTTCTTCTTGTTGTTCTTCTTCTGCACAGCTGAGCTGGAAGTGGCATTTGCAGGTCGCAATAGTGCAGAGTTATCTCAAAGAAAGGGGCCACGGTGTTTCTGTATCTCTATTATGTTGGTGCGGCTTCGGAACTTTTAAATATTTCGATATATCTCGAAAACTACGCTTCTGATCAAAAAATATCATAGAGCGTAAATTGTAGGAAACATTATTCTCTACAAAAAAGGTCTCTTAACATTTTGCCATAGCTCGCTTCGTTTCCGAGATATTTGCAGATTCATCTCAAGGGAAGGGGCCTGACGGACATATTTCGAGATATTTCTTCTTCTTGTTGTTCTTCTTCTGCACAGCTAAACTGGAAGTGGCATTTCCAGCTCGCAATAGTGCAGAGTTATCTCAAAGAAAGGGGCCACGGTGTTTCTGTATCTCTATTATGTTGGTGCGGCTTCGGAACTTTTAGATATCTTGATATATCTCGAGAACTACGCATCTGATCAAAAAATATCATAGAACATAAAAAGTAGGAAACTTAATTCTCTACAAAAAAGTTCTCTTAACATTTTGCCATAGCTCGCTTCGTTTCCGAGATATTTGCAGATATATCTCAAGGGAAGCGGCCTGACGGACATATTTCGAGATATTTCTTCTTCTTGTTGTTCTTCTTCTGCACAGCTAAGCTGGAAGTGGCATTTGCGGCTCGCACTAGTGCAGAGTTATCTCAAAGAAAGGGGCCACGGTGTTTCTGTATCTCTATTATGTTGGTGCGGCTCCGGAACTTTTAAATATCTCGATATATCTCGAAAACTACGCTTCTGATCAAAAAATATCATAGAAGCTAAATTGTAGGAAACATAATTCTCTACAAAAAAGGTCTCTTAACATTTTGCCATAGCTCGCTTCGTTTCCGAGATATTTGCAGATATATCTCAAGGGAAGGGGCCTGACGGACATATTTCGAGATATTTCTTCTTCTTGTTGTTCTTCTTCTGCACAGCTAAGCTGGAAGTGGCATTTGCAGCTCGCAATAGTGCAGAGTTATCTCAAAGAAAGAGGCCACGGTGTTTCTGTATCTCTATTATGTTGGTGCGGCTTCGGAGCTTTTAAATATCTTGATATATCTCGAGAACTACGCGTCTGATCAAAAAATATCATAGAACATAAAAAGTAGGAAACATAATTCTCTACAAAAACGGTCTCTTAACATTTTGCCATAGCTCGCTTCGTTTCCGAGATATTTGCAGATATATCTCAAGGGAAGGGGCCTGACGGACATATTTCGAGATATTTCTTCTTCTTGTTGTTCTTCTTCTGCACAGCTAAGCTGGAAGTTGCATTTGCGGCTCGCACTAGTGCACAGTTATCTCAAAGAAAGGGGCCACGGTGTTTCTGTATCTCTATTATGTTGGTGCGTCTTCGGAACTTTTAAATATCTCGATATATCTCGAAAACTACGCTTCTGATCAAAAAATATCATAGAACATAAATTGTAGGAAACATAATTCTCTACAAAAAACGTCTCTTAACATTTTGCCATAGCTCGCTTCGTTTCCGAGATATTTGCAGATTCAGCTCAAAGGAACTGGCCTGACGGACATATTTCGAGATATTTCTTCTTCTTGTTGTTCTTCCTCTGCACAGCTAAGCTGGAAGTGGCATTTGCAGCTCGCAATAGTGCAGAGTTATCTCAAAGAAAGGGGCCACGGTGTTTCTGTATCTCTATTATGTTGGTGCGGCTTCGGAACTTTTAAATATCTTGATATATCTCCAGAGCTACGCATCTGATCAAAAAATATCATAGAACATGAAAAGTAGGAAACTTAATTCTCTACAAAAAAGGTCTCTTAACATTTTGCCATAGCTCGCTTCGTTTCCGAGATATTTGCAGATTCAGCTCAAAGGAACTGGCCTGACGGACATATTTCGAGATATTTCTTCTTCTTGTTGTTCTTCCTCTGCACAGCTAAGCTGGAAGTGGCATATGCAGCTCGCAATAGTGCAGAGTTATCTTAAAGAAAGGGGCCACGGTGTTTCTGTATCTCTATTATGTTGGTGCGGCTTCGGAACTTTTAAATATCTTGATATATACGAGAACTACGCATCTGATCAAAAAATATCATAGAACATAAAAAGTAGGAAACTTAATTCTCTACAAAAAAGGTCTCTTAACATTTTGCCATAGCTCGCTTCGTTTCCGAGATATTTGCATATATATCTCAAGGGAAGGGGCCTGACGGACATATTTCGAGATATTTCTTCTTCTTGTTGTTCTTCTTCTGCACAGCTAAGCTGGAAGTGGCATTTGCGGCTCGCACTAGTGCAGAGTTATCTCAAAGAAAGGGGCCACGGTGTTTCTGTATCTCTATTATGTTGGTGCGGCTTCGGATCTTTTAAATATCTCGATATATCTCGAAAACTACGCTTCTGATCAAAAAATATCATAGAACATAAAAAGTAGGAAACTTAATTCTCTACAAAAAAGGTCTCTTAACATTTTGCCATAGCTCGCTTCGTTTCCGAGATATTTGCAGATTTATCTCAAGGGAAGGGGCCTAACGGACATATTTCGAGATATTTCTTCTTCTTGTTGTTCTTCTTCTGCACAGCTAAACTGGAAGTGGCATTTCCAGCTCGCAATAGTGCAGAGTTATCTCAAAGAAAGGGGCCACGGTGTTTCTGTATCTCTATTATGTTGGTGCGGTTTCGGAACTTTTAAATATCTTGATATATCTCGAGAACTACGCATCTGATCAAAAAATATCATAGAACATAAAAAGTAGGAAACTTAATTCTCTACAAAAAAGGTCTCTTGACATTTTGCCATAGCTCGCTTCGTTTCCGAGATATTTGCAGATTTATCTCAAGGGAAGGGGCCTGACGGACATATTTCGAGATATTTCTTCTTCTTGTTGTTCTTCTTCTGCACAGCTAAGCTGGAAGTGGCATTTGCGGCTCGCACTAGTGCAGAGTTATCTCAAAGAAAGGGGCCACGGTGTTTCTGTATCTCTATTATGTTGGTGCGGCTTCGGAACTTTTAAATATCTCGATATATCTCGAAAACTACGCTTCTGATCAAAAAATATCATAGAACCTAAATTGTAGGAAACATAATTCTCTACAAAAAAGGTCTCTTAACATTTTGCCATAGCTCGCTTCGTTTCCGAGATATTTGCAGATATATCTCAAGGGAAGGGGCCTGACGGACATATTTCGAGATATTTCTTCTTCTTGTTGTTCTTCTTCTGCACAGCTAAGCTGGAAGTGGCATTTGCAGCTCGCAATAGTGCAGAGTTATCTCAAAGAAAGAGGCCACGGTGTTTCTGTATCTCTATTAAGTTGGTGCGGCTTCGGAACTTTTAAATATCTTGATATATCTCGAAAACTACGCTTCTGATCAAAAAATATCATAGAACATAAATTGTAGGAAACATAATTCTCTACAAAAAACGTCTCTTAACATTTTGCCATAGCTCGCTTCGTTTCCGAGATATTTGCAGATTCAGCTCAAAGGAACTGGCCTGACGGACATATTTCGAGATATTTCTTCTTCTTGTTGTTCTTCTTCTGCACAGCTAAACTGGAAGTGGCATTTCCAGCTCGCAATAGTGCAGAGTTATCTCAAAGAAAGGGGCCACGGTGTTTCTGTATCTCTATTATGTTGGTGCGGTTTCGGAACTTTTAAATATCTTGATATATCTCGAGAACTACGCATCTGATCAAAAAATATCGTAGAACATAAAAAGTAGGAAACTTAATTCTCTACAAAAAAGGTCTCTTAACATTTTGCCCTAGCTCGCTTCGTTTCCGAGATATTTGCAGATTCAGCTCAAAGGAACGGGCCTGACGGACATATTTCGAGATACTTCTTCTTCTTGTTGTTCTTCCTCTGCACAGCTAAGCTGGAAGTGGCATTTGCGGCTCGCAATAGTGCAGAGTTATCTCAAAGAAAGGGGCCACGGTGTTTCTGTATCTCTATTATGTTGGTGCGGCTTCGGAACTTTTAAATATCTTGATATATCTCGAAAACTACGCTTCTGATCAAAAAATATCATAAAACATAAAAAGTAGGAAACTTAATTCTCTACAAAAAAGGTCTCTTAACATTTTGCCATAGCTCGCTTCGTTTCCGAGATATTTGCAGATTCATCTCAAGGGAAGGGGTCTGACGGACATATTTCGAGATATTTCTTCTTCTTGTTGTTCTTCTTCTGCACAGCTAAGCTCGAAGCGGCATTTGCAGCTCGCAATAGTGTCTCTTAACATTTTGCCATAGCTCGCTTCGTTTCCGAGATATTTGCAGATATATCTCAAGGGAAGGGGCCTGACGGACATATTTCGAGATATTTCTTCTTCTTGTTGTTCTTCTTCTGCACAGCTAAGCTGGAAGTGGCATTTACAGCTCGCAATAGTGCAGAGTTATCTCAAAGAAAGGGGCCACGGTGTTTCTGTATCTCTATTATGTTGGTGCGGCTTCGGAACTTTTAAATATCTTGATATATCTCGAGAACTACGCATCTGATCAAAAAATATCATTGAACATGAAAAGTAGGAAACTTAATTCTCTACAAAAAAGGTCTCTTAACATTTTGCCATAGCTCGCTTCGTTTCCGAGATATTTGCAGATATATCTCAAGCCAAGCGGCCTGACGGACATATTTCGAGATATTTCTTCTTCTTGTTGTTCTTCCTCTGCACAGCTAAGCTGGAAGTGGCATTTGCAGCTCGCAATAGTGCAGAGTTATCTCAAAGAAAGGGGCCACGGTGTTTCTGTATCTCTATTATGTTGGTGCGGCTTCGGAACTTTTAAATATCTTGATATATCTCGAGAGCTACGCATCTGATCAAAAAATATCATAGAACATGAAAAGTAGGAAACTTAATTCTCTACAAAAAAGGTCTCTTAACATTTTGCCATAGCTCGCTTCGTTTCCGAGATATTTACAGATTCAGCTGAAAGGAACTGGCCTGACGGACATATTTCGAGATATTTCTTCTTCTTGTTGTTCTTCCTCTGCACAGCTAAGCTGGAAGTGGCATTTGCAGCTCGCACTAGTCCAGAGTTATCTCAAAGAAAGGGGCCACGGTGTTTCTGTACTTCTATTATGTTGGTGCGGCTTCGGAACTTTTAAATATCTCGATATATCTCGAAAACTACGCTTCTGATCAAAAAATATCATAGAACATAAAAAGTAGGAAACTTAATTCTCTACAAAAAAGGTCTCTTAACATTTTGCCATAGCTTGCTTCGTTTCCGAGATATTTGCAGATTTATCTCAAGGGAAGGGGCCTAACGGACATATTTCGAGATATTTCTTCTTCTTGTTGTTCTTCTTCTGCACAGCTAAACTGGAAGTGGCATTTGCAGCTCGCAATAGTGCAGAGTTATCTCAAAGAAAGGGGCCACGGTGTTTCTGTATCTCTATTATGTTGGTGCGGTTTCGGAACTTTTAAATATCTTGATATATCTCGAGAACTACGCATCTGATCAAAAAATATCATAGAACATAAAAAGTAGGAAACTTAATTCTCTACAAAAAAGGTCTCTTAACATTTTGCCATAGCTCGCTTCGTTTCCGAGATATTTGCAGATTTATCTCAAGGGAAGGGGCCTGACGGACATATTTCGAGATATTTCTTCTTCTTGTTGTTCTTCTTCTGCACAGCTGAGCTGGAAGTGGCATTTGCAGGTCGCAATAGTGCAGAGTTATCTCAAAGAAAGGGGCCACGGTGTTTCTGTATCTCTATTATGTTGGTGCGGCTTCGGAACTTTTAAATATCTCGATATATCTCGAAAACTACGCTTCTGATCAAAAAATATCATAGAACGTAAATTGTAGGAAACATTATTCTCTACAAAAAAGGTCTCTTAACATTTTGCCATAGCTCGCTTCGTTTCCGAGATATTTGCAGATTCATCTCAAGGGAAGGGGTCTGACGGACATATTTCGAGATATTTCTTCTTCTTGTTGTTCTTCTTCTGCACAGCTAAGCTCGAAGCGGCATTTGCAGCTCGCAATAGTGCAGAGTTATCTCAAAGAAAGAGGCCACGGTGTTTCTGTATCTCTATTATGTTGGTGCGGCTTCGGAACTTTTAAATATCTTGATATATCTCGAGAACTACGCGTCTGATCAAAAAATATCATAGAACATAAAAAGTAGGAAACATAATTCTCTACAAAAACGGTCTCTTAACATTTTGCCATAGCTCGCTTCGTTTCCGAGATATTTGCAGATATATCTCAAGGGAAGGGGCCTGACGGACATATTTCGAGATATTTCTTCTTCTTGTTGTTCTTCTTCTGCACAGCTAAGCTGGAAGTTGCATTTGCGGCTCGCACTAGTGCACAGTTATCTCAAAGAAAGGGGCCACGGTGTTTCTGTATCTCTATTATGTTGGTGCGTCTTCGGAACTTTTAAATATCTCGATATATCTCGAAAACTACGCTTCTGATCAAAAAATATCATAGAACATAAATTGTAGGAAACATAATTCTCTACAAAAAACGTCTCTTAACATTTTGCCATAGCTCGCTTCGTTTCCGACATATTTGCAGATTCAGCTCAAAGGAACTGGCCTGACGGACATATTTCGAGATATTTCTTCTTCTTGTTGTTCTTCCTCTGCACAGCTAAGCTGGAAGTGGCATTTGCAGCTCGCAATAGTGCAGAGTTATCTTAAAGAAAGGGGCCACGGTGTTTCTGTATCTCTATTATGTTGGTGCGGCTTCGGAACTTTTAAATATCTTGATATATCTCGAGAACTACGCATCTGATCAAAAAATGTCATAGAACATAAAAAGTAGGAAACTTAATTCTCTACAAAAAAGGTCTCTTAACATTTTGCCATAGCTCGCTTCGTTTCCGAGATATTTGCATATATATCTCAAGGGAAGGGGCCTGACGGACATATTTCGACATATTTCTTCTTCTTGTTGTTCTTCTTCTGCACAGCTAAACTGGAAGTGGCATTTCCAGCTCGCAATAGTGCAGAGTTATCTCAAAGAAAGGGGCCACGGTGTTTCTGTATCTCTATTATGTTGGTGCGGTTTCGGAACTTTTAAATATCTTGATATATCTCGAGAACTACGCATCTGATCAAAAAATATCGTAGAACATAAAAAGTAGGAAACTTAATTCTCTACAAAAAAGGTCTCTTAACATTTTGCCCTAGCTCGCTTCGTTTCCGAGATATTTGCAGATTCAGCTCAAAGGAACGGGCCTGACGGACATATTTCGAGATACTTCTTCTTCTTGTTGTTCTTCCTCTGCACAGCTAAGCTGGGAGTGGCATTTGCGGCTCGCAATAGTGCAGAGTTATCTCAAAGAATGGGGCCACGGTGTTTCTGTATCTCTATTATGTTGGTGCGGCTTCGGAACTTTTAAATATCTTGATATATCTCGAAAACTACGCTTCTGATCAAAAAATATCATAAAACATAAAAAGTATGAAACTTAATTCTCTACAAAAAAGGTCTCTTAACATTTTGCCATAGCTCGCTTCGTTTCCGA
This sequence comes from Osmia lignaria lignaria, assembly GCF_051020975.1. Lineage (NCBI taxonomy): Eukaryota > Metazoa > Arthropoda > Insecta > Hymenoptera > Megachilidae > Osmia > Osmia lignaria. Next base: position 9,899,194 of record NW_027478159.1, on the reverse strand, counting down.
GATATTTGCAGATTCATCTCAAGGGAAGGGGTCTGACGGACATATTTCGAGATATTTCTTCTTCTTGTTGTTCTTCTTCTGCACAGCTAAGCTCGAAGCGGCATTTGCAGCTCGCAATAGTGTCTCTTAACATTTTGCCATAGCTCGCTTCGTTTCCGAGATATTTGCAGATATATCTCAAGGGAAGGGGCCTGACGGACATATTTCGAGATATTTCTTCTTCTTGTTGTTCTTCTTCTGCACAGCTAAGCTGGAAGTGGCATTTACAGCTCGCAATAGTGCAGAGTTATCTCAAAGAAAGGGGCCACGGTGTTTCTGTATCTCTATTATGTTGGTGCGGCTTCGGAACTTTTAAATATCTTGATATATCTCGAGAACTACGCATCTGATCAAAAAATATCATTGAACATGAAAAGTAGGAAACTTAATTCTCTACAAAAAAGGTCTCTTAACATTTTGCCATAGCTCGCTTCGTTTCCGAGATATTTGCAGATTTATCTCAAGGGAAGGGGCCTGACGGACATATTTCGAGATATTTCTTCTTCTTGTTGTTCTTCTTCTGCACAGCTAAGCTGGAAGTGGCATTTGCGGCTCGCACTAGTGCAGAGTTATCTCAACGAAAGGGGCCACGGTGTTTCTGTATCTCTATTATGTTGGTGCGGCTTCGGAACTTTTAAATATCTCGATATATCTCGAAAACTACGCTTCTGATCAAAAAATATCATAGAACATAAATTGTAGGAAGGATAATTCTCTACAAAAAAGGTCTCTTAACATTTTGCCATAGCTCGCTTCGTTTCCGAGATATTTGCAGATATATCTCAAGCCAAGCGGCCTGACGGACATATTTCGAGATATTTCTTCTTCTTGTTGTTCTTCCTCTGCACAGCTAAGCTGGAAGTGGCATTTGCAGCTCGCAATAGTGCAGAGTTATCTCAAAGAAAGGGGCCACGGTGTTTCTGTATCTCTATTATGTTGGTGCGGCTTCGGAACTTTTAAATATCTTGATATATCTCGAGAGCTACGCATCTGATCAAAAAATATCATAGAACATGAAAAGTAGGAAACTTAATTCTCTACAAAAAAGGTCTCTTAACATTTTGCCATAGCTCGCTTCGTTTCCGAGATATTTACAGATTCAGCTGAAAGGAACTGGCCTGACGGACATATTTCGAGATATTTCTTCTTCTTGTTGTTCTTCCTCTGCACAGCTAAGCTGGAAGTGGCATTTGCAGCTCGCACTAGTCCAGAGTTATCTCAAAGAAAGGGGCCACGGTGTTTCTGTATCTCTATTATGTTGGTGCGGCTTCGGAACTTTTAAATATCTCGATATATCTCGAAAACTACGCTTCTGATCAAAAAATATCATAGAACATAAAAAGTAGGAAACTTAATTCTCTACAAAAAAGGTCTCTTAACATTTTGCCATAGCTTGCTTCGTTTCCGAGATATTTGCAGATTTATCTCAAGGGAAGGGGCCTAACGGACATATTTCGAGATATTTCTTCTTCTTGTTGTTCTTCTTCTGCACAGCTAAACTGGAAGTGGCATTTGCAGCTCGCAATAGTGCAGAGTTATCTCAAAGAAAGGGGCCACGGTGTTTCTGTATCTCTATTATGTTGGTGCGGTTTCGGAACTTTTAAATATCTTGATATATCTCGAGAACTACGCATCTGATCAAAAAATATCATAGAACATAAAAAGTAGGAAACTTAATTCTCTACAAAAAAGGTCTCTTAACATTTTGCCATAGCTCGCTTCGTTTCCGAGATATTTGCAGATTTATCTCAAGGGAAGGGGCCTGACGGACATATTTCGAGATATTTCTTCTTCTTGTTGTTCTTCTTCTGCACAGCTGAGCTGGAAGTGGCATTTGCAGGTCGCAATAGTGCAGAGTTATCTCAAAGAAAGGGGCCACGGTGTTTCTGTATCTCTATTATGTTGGTGCGGCTTCGGAACTTTTAAATATCTCGATATATCTCGAAAACTACGCTTCTGATCAAAAAATATCATAGAACGTAAATTGTAGGAAACATTATTCTCTACAAAAAAGGTCTCTTAACATTTTGCCATAGCTCGCTTCGTTTCCGAGATATTTGCAGATTCATCTCAAGGGAAGGGGTCTGACGGACATATTTCGAGATATTTCTTCTTCTTGTTGTTCTTCTTCTGCACAGCTAAGCTCGAAGCGGCATTTGCAGCTCGCAATAGTGCAGAGTTATCTCAAAGAAAGAGGCCACGGTGTTTCTGTATCTCTATTATGTTGGTGCGGCTTCGGAACTTTTAAATATCTTGATATATCTCGAGAACTACGCGTCTGATCAAAAAATATCATAGAACATAAAAAGTAGGAAACATAATTCTCTACAAAAACGGTCTCTTAACATTTTGCCATAGCTCGCTTCGTTTCCGAGATATTTGCAGATATATCTCAAGGGAAGGGGCCTGACGGACATATTTCGAGATATTTCTTCTTCTTGTTGTTCTTCTTCTGCACAGCTAAGCTGGAAGTTGCATTTGCGGCTCGCACTAGTGCACAGTTATCTCAAAGAAAGGGGCCACGGTGTTTCTGTATCTCTATTATGTTGGTGCGTCTTCGGAACTTTTAAATATCTCGATATATCTCGAAAACTACGCTTCTGATCAAAAAATATCATAGAACATAAATTGTAGGAAACATAATTCTCTACAAAAAACGTCTCTTAACATTTTGCCATAGCTCGCTTCGTTTCCGACATATTTGCAGATTCAGCTCAAAGGAACTGGCCTGACGGACATATTTCGAGATATTTCTTCTTCTTGTTGTTCTTCCTCTGCACAGCTAAGCTGGAAGTGGCATTTGCAGCTCGCAATAGTGCAGAGTTATCTTAAAGAAAGGGGCCACGGTGTTTCTGTATCTCTATTATGTTGGTGCGGCTTCGGAACTTTTAAATATCTTGATATATCTCGAGAACTACGCATCTGATCAAAAAATGTCATAGAACATAAAAAGTAGGAAACTTAATTCTCTACAAAAAAGGTCTCTTAACATTTTGCCATAGCTCGCTTCGTTTCCGAGATATTTGCATATATATCTCAAGGGAAGGGGCCTGACGGACATATTTCGACATATTTCTTCTTCTTGTTGTTCTTCTTCTGCACAGCTAAGCTGGAAGTGGCATTTGCGGCTCGCACTAGTGCAGAGTTATCTCCAAGAAAGGGGCCACGGTGTTTCTGTATCTCTATTATGTTGGTGCGGCTTCGGAACTTTTAAATATCTCGATATATCTCGAAAACTACGCTTCTGATCAAAAAATATCATAGAACATAAAAAGTAGGAAACTTAATTCTCTACAAAAAAGGTCTCTTAACATTTTGCCATAGCTCGCTTCGTTTCCGAGATATTTGCAGATTTATCTCAAGGGAAGGGGCCTAACGGACATATTTCGAGATATTTCTTCTTCTTGTTGTTCTTCTTCTGCATAGCTAAACTGGAAGTGGCATTTCCAGCTCGCAATAGTGCAGAGTTATCTCAAAGAAAGGGGCCACGGTGTTTCTGTATCTCTATTATGTTGGTGCGGTTTCGGAACTTTTAAATATCTTGATATATCTCGAGAACTACGCATCTGATCAAAAAATATCATAGAACGTAAAAAGTAGGAAACTTAATTCTCTACAAAAAAGGTCTCTTAACATTTTGCCATAGCTCGCTTCGTTTCCGAGATATTTGCAGATTCATCTCAAGGGAAGGGGTCTGACGGACATATTTCGAGATATTTCTTCTTCTTGTTGTTCTTCTTCTGCACAGCTAAGCTCGAAGCGGCATTTGCAGCTCGCAATAGTGCAGAGTTATCTCAAAGAAAGAGGCCACGGTGTTTCTGTATCTCTATTATGTTGGTGCGGCTTCGGAACTTTTAAATATCTTGATATATCTCGAGAACTACGCGTCTGATCAAAACATATCATAGAACATAAAAAGTAGGAAACATAATTCTCTACAAAAACGGTCTCTTAACATTTTGCCATAGCTCGCTTCGTTTCCGAGATATTTGCAGATATATCTCAAGGGAAGGGGCCTGACGGACATATTTCGAGATATTTCTTCTTCTTGTTCTTCTTCTTCTGCACAGCTAAGCTGGAAGTTGCATTTGCGGCTCGCACTAGTGCACAGTTATCTCAAAGAAAGGGGCCACGGTGTTTCTGTATCTCTATTATGTTGGTGCGTCTTCGGAACTTTTAAATATCTCGATATATCTCGAAAACTACGCTTCTGATCAAAAAATATCATAGAACATAAATTGTAGGAAACATAGTTCTCTACAAAAAACGTCTCTTAACATTTTGCCATAGCTCGCTTCGTTTCCGAGATATTTGCAGATTCAGCTCAAAGGAACTGGCCTGACGGACATATTTCGAGATATTTCTTCTTCTTGTTGTTCTTCCTCTGCACAGCTAAGCTGGAAGTGGCATTTGCAGCTCGCATTAGTGCAGAGTTATCTCAAAGAAAGGGGCCACGGTGTTTCTGTATCTCTATTATGTTGGTGCGGCTTCGGAACTTTTAAATATCTTGATATATCTCGAGAGCTACGCATCTGATCAAAAAATATCATAGAACATGAAAAGTAGGAAACTTAATTCTCTACAAAAAAGGTCTCTTAACATTTTGCCATAGCTCGCTTCGTTTCCGAGATATTTACAGATTCAGCTCAAAGGAACTGGCCTGACGGACATATTTCGAGATATTTCTTCTTCTTGTTCTTCCTCTGCACAGCTAAGCTGGAAGTGGCATTTGCAGCTCGCAATAGTGCAGAGTTATCTTAAAGAAAGGGGCCACGGTGTTTCTGTATCTCTATTATGTTGGTGCGGCTTCGGAACTTTTAAATATCTTGATATATCTCGAGAACTACGCATCTGATCAAAAAATGTCATAGAACATAAAAAGTAGGAAACTTAATTCTCTACAAAAAAGGTCTCTTAACATTTTGCCATAGCTCGCTTCGTTTCCGAGATATTTGCATATATATCTCAAGGGAAGGGGCCTGACGGACATATTTCGAGATATTTCTTCTTCTTGTTGTTCTTCTTCTGCACAGCTAAGCTGGAAGTGGCATTTGCAGCTCGCACTAGTGCAGAGTTATCTCAAAGAAAGGGGCCACGGTGTTTCTGTATCTCTATTATGTTGGTGCGGCTTCGGAACTTTTAAATATCTCGATATATCTCGAAAACTACGCTTCTGATCAAAAAATATCGTAGAACATAAATTGTAGGAAACATAATTCTCTACAAAAAAGGTCTCTTAACATTTTGCGACAGCTCGCTTCGTTTCCGAGATATTTGCAGATTTATCTCAAGGGAAGGGGCCTGACGGACATATTTCGATATATTTCTTCTTCCTGTTGTTCTTCTTCTGCACAGCTAAGCTGGAAGTTGCATTTGCGGCTCGCACTAGTGCACAGTTATCTCAAAGAAAGGGGCCACGGTGTTTCTGTATCTCTATTATGTTGGTGCGTCTTCGGAACTTTTAAATATCTCGATATATCTCGAAAACTACGCTTCTGATCAAAAAATATCATAGAACATAAATTGTAGGAAACATAATTCTCTACAAAAAACGTCTCTTAACATTTTGCCATAGCTCGCTTCGTTTCCGACATATTTGCAGATTCAGCTCAAAGGAACTGGCCTGACGGACATATTTCGAGATATTTCTTCTTCTTGTTGTTCTTCCTCTGCACAGCTAAGCTGGAAGTGGCATTTGCAGCTCGCAATAGTGCAGAGTTATCTTAAAGAAAGGGGCCACGGTGTTTCTGTATCTCTATTATGTTGGTGCGGCTTCGGAACTTTTAAATATCTTGATATATCTCGAGAACTACGCATCTGATCAAAAAATGTCATAGAACATAAAAAGTAGGAAACTTAATTCTCTACAAAAAAGGTCTCTTAACATTTTGCCATAGCTCGCTTCGTTTCCGAGATATTTGCATATATATCTCAAGGGAAGGGGCCTGACGGACATATTTCGAGATATTTCTTCTTCTTGTTCTTCCTCTGCACAGCTAAGCTGGAAGTGGCATTTGCAGCTCGCAATAGTGCAGAGTTATCTTAAAGAAAGGGGCCACGGTGTTTCTGTATCTCTATTATGTTGGTGCGGCTTCGGAACTTTTAAATATCTTGATATATCTCGAGAACTACGCATCTGATCAAAAAATGTCATAGAACATAAAAAGTAGGAAACTTAATTCTCTACAAAAAAGGTCTCTTAACATTTTGCCATAGCTCGCTTCGTTTCCGAGATATTTGCATATATATCTCAAGGGAAGGGGCCTGACGGACATATTTCGAGATATTTCTTCTTCTTGTTGTTCTTCTTCTGCACAGCTAAGCTGGAAGTGGCATTTGCAGCTCGCACTAGTGCAGAGTTATCTCAAAGAAAGGGGCCACGGTGTTTCTGTATCTCTATTATGTTGGTGCGGCTTCGGAACTTTTAAATATCTCGATATATCTCGAAAACTACGCTTCTGATCAAAAAATATCGTAGAACATAAATTGTAGGAAACATAATTCTCTACAAAAAAGGTCTCTTAACATTTTGCGACAGCTCGCTTCGTTTCCGAGATATTTGCAGATTTATCTCAAGGGAAGGGGCCTGACGAACATATTTCGAGATATTTCTTCTTCCTGTTGTTCTTCTTCTGCACAGCTAAGCTGGAAGTGGCATTTGCGGCTCGCACTAGTGCAGAGTTATCTCAAAGCAAGGGGCCACGGTGTTTCTGTATCTCTATTATGTTGGTGCGGCTTCGGAACTTTTAAATATCTCGATATATCTCGAAAACTACGCTTCTGATCAAAAAATATCATAGAACATAAATTGGAGGAAACATAATTCTCTACAAAAAAGGTCTCTTAACATTTTGCCATAGCTCGCTTCGTTTCCGAGATATTTGCAGATATATCTCAAGGGAAGGGGCCTGACGGACATATTTCGAGATATTTCTTCTTCTTGTTGTTCTTCTTCTGCACAGCTAAGCTGGAAGTGGCATTTACAGCTCGCAATAGTGCAGAGTTATCTCAAAGAAAGGGGCCACGGTGTTACTGTATCTCTATTATGTTGGTGCGGCTTCGGAACTTTTAAATATCTTGATATATCTCGAGAAGTACGCATCTGATCAAAAAATATCATAGAACATGAAAAGTAGGAAACTTAATTCTCTACAAAAAAGGTCTCCTAACATTTTGCCATAGCTCTCTTCGTTTCCGAGATATTTGCAGATTTATCTCAAGGGAAGGGGCCTGACGGACATATTTCGAGATATTTCTTCTTCTTGTTGTTCTTCTTCTGCACAGCTAAGCTGGAAGTGGCATTTGCAGCTCGCAATAGTGCAGAGTTATCTCAAAGAAAGGGGCCACGGTGTTTCTGTATCTCTATTATGTTGGTGCGGCTTCGGAACTTTTAAATATCTTGATATATCTCGAGAACTACGCGTCTGATCAAAAAATATCATAGAACATAAAAAGTAGGAAACATAATTCTCTACAAAAAAGGTCTCTAAACATTTTGCCATAGCTCGCTTCGTTTCCGAGATATTTGCATATCTATCTCAAGGGAAGGGGCCTGACGGACATATTTCGAGATATTTCTTCTTCTTGTTGTTCTTCTTCTGCACAGCTGAGCTGGAAGTGGCATTTGCGGCTCGCAATAGTGCAGAGTTATCTCAAAGAAAGGGGCCACGGTGTTTCTGTATCTCTATTATGTTGGTGCGGCTTCGGAACTTTTAAATATCTCGATATATCTCGAAAACTACGCTTCTGATCAAAAAATATCATAGAACATAAATTGTAGGAAACATAATTCTCTACAAAAAAGGTCTCTTAACATTTTGCCATAGCTCGCTTCGTTTCCGAGATATTTGCAGATTTATCTCAAGGGAAGGGGCCTGACGGACATATTTCGAGATATTTCTTCTTCTTGTTGTTCTTCTTCTGCACAGCTAAGCTGGAAGTGGCATTTGCAGCGGCAATAGTGCAGAGTTATCTCAAAGAAAGGGGCCACGGTGTTTCTGTATCTCTATTATGTTGGTGCGGCTTCGGAACTTTTAAATATCTTGATATATCTCGAGAACTACGCATCTGATCAAAAAATATCATACTACATAAAAAGTAGGAAACTTAATTGTCTACAAGAAAGGTCTCTAAACATTTTGCCATAGCTCGCTTCGTTTCCGAGATATTTGCAGATTTATCTCAAGGGAAGGGGCCTGACGGACATATTTCGAGATATTTCTTCTTCTTGTTGCTCTTCTTCTGCACAGCTAAGCTGGAAGTGGCATTTGCGGCTCGCACTAGTGCAGAGTTATCTCAAAGAAAGGGGCCACGGTGTTTCTGTATCTCTATTATGTTGGTGCGGCTTCGGAACTTTTAAATATCTCGATATATCTCGAAAACTACGCTTCTGATCAAAAAATATCATAGAACATAAATTGTAGGAAACATAATTCTCTACAAAAAACGTCTCTTAACATTTTGCCATAGCTCGCTTCGTTTCCGAGATATTTGCAGATTTATCTCAAGGGAAGTGGCCTGACGGACATATTTCGAGATATTTCTTCTTCTTGTTGTTCTTCTTCTGCACAGCTAAGCTGGAAGTGGCATTTGCGGCTCGCACTAGTGCAGAGTTATCTCAGAGAAAGGGGCCACGGTGTTTCTGTATCCCTATTATGTTGGTGCGGCTTCGGAACTTTTAAATATCTCGATATATCTCGAAAACTACGCTTCTGATCAAAAAATATCATAGAACATAAAAAGTAGGAAACCTAATTCTCTACAAAAAAGGTCTCTTAACATTTTGCCATAGCTCGCTTCGTTTCCGAGATATTTGCAGATGTATCTCAAGGGAAGGGGCCTGACGGACATATTTCGAGATATTTCTTCTTCTTGTTGTTCTTCTTCTGCACAGCTAAGCTGGAAGTGGCATTTGCAGCTCGCAATAGTGCAGAGTTATCTCAAAGAGAGGGGCCACGGTGTTTCTGTATCTCTATTATGTTGGTGCGGCTTCGGAACTTTTAAATATCTCGATATATCTCGAAAACTACGCTTCCGATCAAAAAATATCATAGAACATAAATTGTAGGAAACATAATTTTCTACAAAAAACGTCTCTTAACATTTTGCCATAGCTCGCTTCGTTTCCGAGATATTTGCAGATTCAGCTCAAAGGAACTGGCCTGACGGACATATTTCGAGATATTTCTTCTTCTTGTTGTTCTTCCACTGCACAGCTAAGCTGGAAGTGGCATTTGCAGCTCGCAATAGTGCAGAGTTATCTCAAAGAAAGGGGCCACGGTGTTTCTGTATCTCTATTATGTTGGTGCGGCTTCGGAACTTTTGAATACCTTGATATATCTCGAGAACTACGCATCTGATCAAAAAATATGATAGAACATAAAAAGTAGGAAACTTAATTCTCTACAAAAAAGGTCTCTTAACATTTTGCCATAGCTTGCTTCGTTTCCGAGATATTTGCAGATTTATCTCAAGGGAAGGGGCCTGACGGACATATTTCGAGATATTTCTTCTTCTTGTTGTTCTTCTTCTGCACAGCTAAGCTGGAAGTGGCATTTGCAGCTCGCAATAGTGCATAGCTATCTGAAAGAAAGGGGCCACGGTGTTTCTGTATCTCTATTATGTTGGTGCGGCTTCGGAACTTTTAAATATCTTGATATATCTCGAGAACTACGCATCTGATCAAAGAATATCATAGAACATAAAAAGTAGGAAACTTAATTCGCTACAAAAAAGGTCTCTTAACATTTTGCCATAGCTCGCTTCGTTTCCGAGATATTTGCAGATTTATCTCAAGGGAAGGGGCCTGACGGACATATTTCGAGATATTTCTTCTTCTTGTTGTTCTTCTTCTGCACAGCTAAGCTGGAAGTGGCATTTGCGGCTCGCACTAGTGCAGAGTTATCTCAAAGAAAGGGGCCACGGTGTTTCTGTATCTCTATTATGTTGGTGCGGCTTCGGAACTTTTAAATATCTTGATATATCTCGAGAACTACGCGTCTGATCAAAAAATATCATAGAACATAAAAAGTAGGAAACTTAATTCTCTACAAAAAAGTCTGTTAACATTTTGCCATAGCTCGCTTCGTTTCCGAGATATTTGCAGATTTATCTCAAGGGAAGGGGCCTGACGGACATATTTCGAGATATTTCTTCTTCTTGTTGTTCTTCTTCTGCACAGCTAAGCTGGAAGTGGCATTTGCGGCTCGCACTAGTGCAGAGTTATCTCAAAGAAAGGGGCCACGGTGTTTCTGTATCTCTATTATGTTGGTGCAGCTTCAGAACTTTTAAATATGTTGATGTATCTCGAGAACTACGAATCTGATCAGAAAATATCATAGAAGATAAAAAGTAGGAAACTTAATTCTCTACAAAAAAGGTCTCTTAACATTTTGCCATAGCTCGCTTCGTTTCCGAGATATTTGCAGATTTATCTCATGGTAAGGGGCCTGACGGACATATTTCGAGATATTTCTTCTTCTTGTTGTTCTTCTTCTGCACAGCTAAGCTGGAAGTGGCATTTGCAGCTCGCAATAGTGCATAGTTATCTGAAAGAAAGGGGCCACGGTGTTTCTGTATCTCTATTATGTTGGTGCGGCTTCGGAACTTTTAAATATCTCGATATATCTCGAAAACTACGCTTCTGATCAAAAAATATCATAGAACATAAATTGTAGGAAACATAATTCTCTATAAAAAAGGTCTCTTCACATTTTGCCATAGCACGCTTCGTTTCCGAGATATTTGCAGATATATCTCAAGGGAAGGGGCCTGACGGACATATTTCGAGATATTTCTTCTTCTTGTTGTTCTTCTTCTGCACAGCTAAGCTGGAAGTGGCATTTACAGCTCGCAATAGTGCAGAGTTATCTCAAAGAAAGGGGCCACGGTGTTTCTGTATCTCTATTATGTTGGTGCGGCTTCGGAACTTTTAAATATCTTGATATATCTCGAGAACTACGCATCTGATCAAAAAATATCATAGAAGATAAAAAGTAGGGAACTTAATTCTCTACAAAAAAGGTCTCTTAACATTTTCCCATAGCTGGCATCGTTTCCGAGATATTTGCAGATGTATCTCAAGGGAAGGGGCCTGACGGACATATTCCGAGATATTTCTTCTTCTTGTTGTTCCTCTTCTGCACAGCTAAGCTGGAAGTGGCATTTGCAGCTCGCAATAGTGCAGAGTTATCTCAAAGAGAGGGGCCACGGTGTTTCTGTATCTCTATTATGTTGGTGCGGCTTCGGAACTTTTAAATATCTTGATATATCTCGAGAACTACGCATCTGATCAGAAAATATCATAGAAGATAAAAAGTAGGAAACTTAATTCTCTACAAAAAAGGTCTCTTAACATTTTGCCATAGCTCGCTTCGTTTCCGAGATATTTGCAGATTTATCTCAAGGTAAGGGGCCTGACGGACATATTTCCAGATATTTCTTCTTCTTGTTGTTCTTCTTCTGCACAGCTAAGCTGGAAGTGGCATTTGCAGCTCGCAATAGTGCATAGCTATCTGAAAGAAAGGGGCCACGGTGTTTCTGTATCTCTATTATGTTGGTGCGGCTTCGGAACTTTTAAATATCTTGATATATCTCGAGAACTACGCATCTGATCAAAAAATATCATAGAACATAAAAAGTAGGAAACTTAATTCGCTACAAAAAAGGTCTCTTAACATTTTGCCATAGCTCGCTTCGTTTCCGAGATATTTGCAGATTTATCTCAAGGGAAGGGGCCTAACGGACATTTTCGTGATATTTCTTCTTCTTGTTGTTCTTCCTCTGCACAGCTAAGCTGGAAGTGGCATTTGCAGCTCGCAATAGTGCAGAGTTATCTCAAAGAAAGGGGCCACGGTGTTTCTGTATCTCTATTATGTTGGTGCGGCTTCGCAACTTTTAAATATCTCGATATATCTCGAAAACTACGCTTCTGATCAAAAAATATCATAGAACGTAAATTGTAGGAAACATTATTCTCTACAAAAAGGGTCTCTTAACATTTTGCCATAGCTTGCTTCGTTTCCGAGATATTTGCAGATTCATCTCAAGGGAAGGGGTCTGACCGACATATTTCGAGATATTTCTTCTTCTTGTTGTTCTTCTTCTGCACATCTAAGCTCGAAGTGGCATTTGCAGCTCGCAATAGTGCAGAGTTATCTCAAAGAAAGGGGCCACGGTGTTTCTGTATCTCTATTATGTTGGTGCGGCTTCGGAACTTTTAAATATCTTGATATATCTCGAGAACTACGCATCTGATCAAAAAATATCATACTACATAAAAAGTAGGAAACTTAATTCTCTACAAGAAAGGTCTCTAAACATTTTGCCATAGCTCGCTTCGTTTCCGAGGTATTTGCAGATTTATCTCAAGGGAAGGGGCGTGACGGACATATATCGAGATATTTCTTCTTCTTGTGGTTCTTCTTCTGCACAGCTAAGCTGGCAGTGGCATTTGCAGCTCGCAATAGTGCAGAGTTATCTCAAACAGAGGGGCCACGGTGTTTCTGTATCTCTATTATGTTGGTGCGGCTTCGGAACTTTTAAATATCTTGATATATCTCGAGAACTACGCATCTGATCAAAAAATATCATACTACATAAAAAGTAGGAAACTTAATTCTCTACAAGAAAGGTCTCTAAACATTTTGCCATAGCTCGCTTCGTTTCCGAGATATTTGCAGATTTATCTCAAGGGAAGGGGCGTGACGGACATATATCGAGATATTTCTTCTTCTTGTTGCTCTTCTTCTGCACAGCTAAGTTGGAAGTGGCATTTGCGGCTCGCACTAGTGCAGAGTTATCTCAAAGAAAGGGGCCACGGTGTTTCTGTATCTCTATTATGTTGGTGCGGTTTCGGAACTTTTAAATATCTTGATATATCTCGAGAACTACGCATCTGATCAAAAAATATCATAGAACATAAAAAGTAGGAAACTTAATTCTCTACAAATAAGGTCTCTTAACATTTTGCCATAGCTCGCTTCGTTTCCGAGATATTTGCAGATATATCTCAAGGGAAGGGGCCTGACGGACATATTTCGAGATATTTCTTCTTCTTGTTGTTCTTCTTCTGCACAGCTAAGCTGGAAGTGGCATTTGCAGCTCGCAATAGTGCAGAGATATCTCAAAGAAAGGGGCCACGGTGTTTCTGTATCTCTATTATGTTGGTGCGTCTTCGGAACTTTTAAATATCTCGATATATCTCGAAAACTACGCTTCTGATCAAAAAATATCATAGAACATAAATTATAGGAAACATAATTCTCTACAAAAAACGTCTCTTAACATTTTGCCATAGCTCGCTTCGTTTCCGAGATATTTGCAGATTCAGCTCAAAGGAACTGGCCTGACGGACATATTTCGAGATATTTCTTCTTCTTGTTGTTCTTCCTCTGCACAGCTAAGCTGGAAGTGGCATTTGCAGCTCGCAATAGTGCAGAGTTATCTCAAAGAAAGGGGCCACGGTGTTTCTGTATCTCTATTATGTTGGTGCGGCTTCGCAACTTTTAAATATCTCGATATATCTCGAAAACTACGCTTCTGATCAAAAAATATCATAGAACGTAAATTGTAGGAAACATAATTCTCTACAAAAAACGTCTCTTAACATTTTGCCATAGCTCGCTTCGTTTCCGAGATATTTGCAGATTCAGCTCAAAGGAACTGGCCTGACGGACATATTTCGAGATATTTCTTCTTCTTGTTGTTCTTCCTCTGCACAGCTAAGCTGGAAGTGGCATTTGCAGCTCGCAATAGTGCAGAGTTATCTCAAAGAAAGGGGCCACGGTGTTTCTGTATCTCTATTATGTTGGTGCGGCTTCGGAACTTTTAAATATCTTGATATATTTCGAGAACTACGCATCTGATCAAAAAATATCATAGAACATAAAAAGTAGGCAACTTAATTCTCTACAAAAAAGGTCTCTTATCATTTTGCCATAGCTCTCGTCGTTTCCGAGATATTTGCAGATTTATCTCAAGGGAAGGGGCCTGACGGACATATTTCGAGATATTTCTTCTTCTTGTTGATCTTCTTCTGCACAGCTAAGCTGGAAGTGGCATTTGCAGCTCGCAATAGTGCAGAGTTATCTCAAAGAAAGGGGCCACGGTGTTTCTGTATCTCTATTATGTTGGTGCGGCTTCGGAACTTTTAAATATCTGGATATATCTCGAGAACTACGCGTCTGATCAAAAAATATCATAGAACATAAAAAGTAGGAAACTTAATTCTCTACAAAAAAGTCTATTAACATTTTGCCATAGCTCGCTTCGTTTCCGAGATATTTGCAGATTTATCTCAAGGGAAGGGGCCTAACGGACATATTTCGAGATATTTCTTCTTCTTGTTGTTCTTCTTCTGCACAGCTAAACTGGAAGTGGCATTTCCAGCTCGCAATAGTGCAGAGTTATCTCAAAGAGAGGGGCCACGGTGTTTCTGTATCTCTATTATGTTGGTGCGGCTTCGGAACTTTTAAATATCTTGATATATCTCGAGAACTACGCATCTGATCAAAAAATATCGTAGAACATAAAAAGTAGGAAACTTAATTCTCTACAAATAAGGTCTCTTAACATTTTGCCATAGCTCGCTTCGTTTCCGAGATATTTGCAGATTTATCTCAAGGGAAGGGGCCTGACGGACATATTTCGAGATATTTCTTCTTCTTGTTGTTCTTCTTCTGCACAGCTAAGCTGGAAGTGGCATTTGCAGCTCGCAATAGTGCAGAGTTACCTCAAAGAAAGGGGCCACGGTGTTTCTGTATCTCTATTATCTTGGTGCCGCTTCGGAACTTTTAAATATCTGGATATATCTCGAGAACTACGCATCTGATCAAAAAATATCATAGAACATAAAAAGTAGGAAACTTAATTCTCTACAAAAAAGGTCTCTTAACATTTTGCCATAGCTCGCTTCGTTTCCGAGATATTTGCAGATTTATCTCAATGGAAGGGGCCTGACGGGCATATTTCGAGATATTTCTTCTTCTTGTTGTTCTTCTTCTGCACAGCTAAGCTGGAAGTGGCATTTGCAGCGCGCAATAGTGCAGAGTTATCTCAAAGAAAGGGGCCACGGTGTTTCTGTATCTCTATTATGTTGGTGCGGCTTCGGAACTTTTAAATATCTTGATATATCTCGAGAACTACGCATCCGATCAAAAAATATCATAGAACATAAAAAGTAGGAAACTTAATTCTCTACAAAAAAGGTCTCTTAACATTTTGCCATAGCTCGCTTCGTTTCCGAGATATTTGCAGATTTATCTCAATGGAAGGGGCCTGACGGGCATATTTCGAGATATTTCTTCTTCTTGTTGTTCTTCTTCTGCACAGCTAAGCTGGAAGTGGCATTTGCAGCGCGCAATAGTGCAGAGTTATCTCAAAGAAAGGGGCCACGGTGTTTCTGTATCTCTATTATGTTGGTGCGGCTTCGGAACTTTTAAATATCTTGATATATCTCGAGAACTACGCATCCGATCAAAAAATATCATAGAACATAAAAAGTAGGAAACTTAATTCTCTACAAAAAAGGTCTCTTAACATTTTGCCATAGCTCGCTTCGTTTCCGAGATATTTGCAGATTTATCTCGAGGGAAGGGGCCTGACGGACATATTTCGAGATATTTCTTCTTCTTGTTGTTCTTCTTCTGCACAGCTAAGCTGGAAGCGGCATTTGCGGCTCGCACTAGTGCAGAGTTATCTCAAAGAAAGGGGCCACGGTGTTTCTGTATCTCTATTATGTTGGTGCGGCTTCGGAACTTTTAAATATCTTGATATATCTCGAGAACTACGCCTCTGATCGAAAAATATCATAGAACATAAAAAGTAGGAAACTTAATTCTCTACAAAAAAGGTCTCTTAACATTTTGCCATAGCTCGCTTCGTTTCCGAGATATTTGCAGATTTATCTCAAGGGAAGGGGCCTGACGGACATATTCCGAGATATTTCTTCTTCTTGTTGTTCCTCTTCTGCACAGCTAAGCTGGAAGTGGCATTTGCAGGTCGCAATAGTGCAGAGTTATCTCAAAGAAAGGGGCCACGGTGTTTCTGTATCTCTATTATGTTGGTGCGGCTTCGGAACTTTTAAATATCTCGATATATCTCGAAAACTACGCTTCTGATCTAAAAATATCAGAGAACGTAAATTGTAGGAAACATAATTCTCTACAAAAAAGGTCTCTTAACATTTTGCCATAACTCGCTTCGTTTCCGAGATATTTGCAGATTTATCTCAAGGGAAGGGGCCTGACGGACATATTTCGAGATATTTCTTCTTCTTGTTGTTCTTCTTCTGCACAGCTAAGCTGGAAGTGGCATTTGCAGCTCGCAATAGTGCAGAGTTATCTCAAAGAAAGGGGCCACGGTGTTTCTGTATCTCTATTATGTTGGTGCGGCTTCGGAACTTTTAAATATCTTGATATATCTCGAGAACTACGCATCTGATCAAAAAATATCGTAGAGCATAAAAAGTAGGAAACTTAATTCTCTACAAATAAGGTCTCTTAACATTTTGCCATAGCTCGCTTGGTTTCCGAGATATTTGCAGATTTATCTCAAGGGAAGGGGCCTGACGGACATATTTCGAGATATTTCTTCTTCTTGTTGTTCTTCTTCTGCACAGCTAAGCTGGAAGTGGCATTTGCAGCTCGCAATAGTGCAGAGTTACCTCAAAGAAAGGCGCCACGGTGTGTCTGTATCTCTATTATGTTGGTGCGGCTTCGGAACTTTTAAATATCTTGATATATCTCGAGAACTACGCATCTGATCAAAAAATATCATAAAACATAAAAAGTAGGAAACTTAATTCTCTACAAAAAAGGTCTCTTAACATTTTGCCATAGCTCGCTTCGTTTCCGAGATATTTGCAGATTTATCTCAAGGGAAGGGGCCTAACGGACATATTTCGAGATATTTCTTCTTCTTGTTGTTCTTCTTCTGCACAGCTAAACTGGAAGTGGCATTTCCAGCTCGCAATAGTGCAGAGTTATCTCAAAGAAAGGGGCCACGGTGTTTCTGTATCTCTATGATGTTGGTGCGGCTTCGGAACTTTTAAATATCTCGATATATCTCGAAAACTACGCTTCTGATCAAAAAATATCATAGAACATAAAAAGTAGGAAACTTAATTCTCTACAAAAAAGGTCTCTTAATATTTTGCCATAGCTCGCTTCGTTTCCGAGATATTTGCAGATTTATCTCAAGGGAAGGGGCCTAACGGACATATTTCGAGATATTTCTTCTTCTTGTTGTTCTTCTTCTGCACAGCTAAACTGGAAGTGGCATTTCCAGCTCGCAATAGTGCAGAGTTATCTCAAAGAGAGGGGCCACGGTGTTTCTGTATCTCTATTATGTTGGTGCGGCTTCGGAACTTTTAAATATCTTGATATATCTCGAGAACTACGCATCTGATCAAAAAATATCATAGAAGATAAAAAGTAGGAAACTTAATTCTCTACAAAAAAGGTCTCTTAACATTTTGCCATAGCTCGCTTCGTTTCCGAGATATTTGCAGATTTATCTCAAGGGAAGGGGCCTGACGGACATATTTCGAGATATTTCTTCTTCTTGTTGTTCTTCTTCTGCACAGCTAAGCTGGAAGTGGCATTTGCAGCTCGGAATAGTGCAGAGTTATCTCAAAGAAAGGGGCCACGGTGTTTCTGTATCTCTATTATGTTGGTGCGGGTTCGGAACTTTTAAATATCTTGATATATCTCGAGAACTACGCATCTGATCAAAAAATATCATAGAACATAAAAAGTAGGAAACTTAATTCTCTACAAAAAAGGTCTCTTAACATTTTGCCATAGCTCGCTTCGTTTCCGAGATATTTGCAGATTTATCTCAAGGGAAGGGGCCTGACGGACATATTTCGAGATATTTCTTCTTCTTGTTGTTCTTCTTCTGCACAGCTAAGCTGGAAGTGGCATTTGCGGCTCGCACTAGTGCAGAGTTATCTCAAAGAAAGGGGCCACGGTGTTTCTGTATCTCTATTATGTTGGTGCGGCTTCGGAACTTTTAAATATCTCGATATATCTCGAAAACTACGCTTCTGATCAAAAAATATCATAGAACATAAATTGTAGGAAACATAATTCTCTACAAAAAACGGCTCTTAACATTTTGCCATAGCTCGCTTCGTTTCCGAGATATTTGCAGATTCAGCTCAAAGGAACTGGCCTGACGGACATATTTCGAGATATTTCTTCTTCTTGTTGTTCTTCCTCTGCACAGCTAAGCTGGAAGTGGCATTTGCAGCTCGCAATAGTGCAGAGTTATCTCAAAGAAAGGGGCCACGGTGTTTCTGTATCTCTATTATGTTGGTGCGGCTTCGGAACTTTTAAATATCTTGATATATCTCGAGAACTACGCATCTGATCAAAAAATATCATAGAACATAAAAAGTAGGCAACTTAATTCTCTACAAAAAAGGTCTCTTATCATTTTGCCATAGCTCTCTTCGTTTCCGAGATATTTGCAGATTTATCTCAAGGGAAGGGGCCTGACGGACATATTTCGAGATATTTCTTCTTCTTGTTGTTCTTCTTCTGCACAGCTAAGCTGGAAGTGGCATTTGCAGCTCGCAATAGTGCAGAGTTACCTCAAAGAAAGGCGCCACGGTGTGTCTGTATCTCTATTATGTTGGTGCCGCTTCGGAACTTTTAAATATCTGGATATATCTCGAGAACTGCGCATCTGATCAAAAAATATCATAGAACATAAAAAGTAGGAAACTTAATTCTCTACAAAAAAGGTCTCTTAACATTTTGCCATAGCTCGCTTCGTTTCCGAGATATTTGCAGATTTATCTCAAGGGAAGGGGTCTGACGGACATATTTCGAGATATTTCTTCTTCTTGTTGTTCTTCTTCTGCACAGCTAAGCTGGAAGTGGCATTTGCAGCGCGCAATAGTGCAGAGTTATCTCAAAGAAAGGGGCCACGGTGTTTCTGTATCTCTATTATGTTGGTGCGGCTTCGGAACTTTTAAATATCTTGATATATCTCGAGAACTACGCATCTGATCAAAAAATATCATAGAACATAAAAAGTAGGCAACTTAATTCTCTACAAAAAAGGTCTCTTATCATTTTGCCATAGCTCTCTTCGTTTCCGAGATATTTGCAGATTTATCTCAAGGGAAGGGGCCTGACGGACATATTTCGAGATATTTCTTCTTCTTGTTGTTCTTCTTCTGCACAGCTAAGCTGGAAGTGGCATTTGCAGCTCGCAATAGTGCAGAGTTACCTCAAAGAAAGGCGCCACGGTGTGTCTGTATCTCTATTATGTTGGTGCCGCTTCGGAACTTTTAAATATCTGGATATATCTCGAGAACCGCGCATCTGATCAAAAAATATCATAGAACATAAAAAGTAGGAAACTTAATTCTCTACAAAAAAGGTCTCTTAACATTTTGCCATAGCTCGCTTCGTTTCCGAGATATTTGCAGATTTATCTCAAGGGAAGGGGCCTGACGGACATATTTCGAGATATTTCTTCTTCTTGTTGTTCTTCTTCTGCACAGCTAAGCTGGAAGTGGCATTTGCGGCTCGCACTAGTGCAGAGTTATCTCAAAGAAAGGGGCCACGGTGTTTCTGTATCTCTATTATGTTGGTGCGGCTTCGGAACTTTTAAATATCTCGATATATCTCGAAAACTACGCTTCTGAGCAAAAAATATCATAGAACATAAATTGTAGGAAACATAATTCTCTACAAAAAACGGCTCTTAACATTTTGGCATAGCTCGCTTCGTTTCCGAGATATTTGCAGATTCAGCTCAAAGGAACTGGCCTGACGGACATATTTCGAGATATTTCTTCTTCTTGTTGTTCTTCCTCTGCACAGCTAAGCTGGAAGTGGCATTTGCAGCTCGCAATAGTGCAGAGTTATCTCAAAGAAAGGGGCCACGGTGTTTCTGTATCTCTATTATGTTGGTGCGGCTTCGGAACTTTTAAATATCTTGATATATCTCGAGAACTACGCATCTGATCAAAAAATATCGCAGAACATAAAAAGTAGGCAACTTAATTCTCTACAAAAAAGGTCTCTTATCATTTTGCCATAGCTCTCTTCGTTTCCGAGATATTTGCAGATTTATCTCAAGGGAAGGGGCCTGACGGACATATTTCGAGATATTTCTTCTTCTTGTTGATCTTCTTCTGCACAGCTAAGCTGGAAGTGGCATTTGCAGCTCGCAATAGTGCAGAGTTATCTCAAAGAAAGGGGCCACGGTGTTTCTGTATCTCTATTATGTTGGTGCGGCTTCGGAACTTTTAAATATCTTGATATATCTCGAGAACTACGCGTCTGATCAAAAAATATCATAGAACATAAAAAGTAGGAAACTTAATTCTCTACAAAAAAGTCTATTAACATTTTGCCATAGCTCGCTTCGTTTCCGAGATATTTGCAGATTTATCTCAAGGGAAGGGGCCTGACGGACATATTTCGAGATATTTCTTCTTCTTGTGGTTCTTCTTCTGCACAGCTAAGCTGGAAGTGGCATTTGCGGCTCGCACTAGTGCAGAGTTATCTCAAAGAAAGGGGCCACGGTGTTTCTGTATCCCTATTATGTTTGTGCGGCTTCGGAACTTTTAAGTATCTCGATATATCTCGAAAACTACGCTTCTGATCAAAAAATATCATAGAACATAAATTGTAGGAAACTTAATTCTCTACAAAAAAGGTCTCTTAACATTTTGCCATAGCTCTCTTCGTTTCCGAGATATTTACAGATTTATCTCAAGGGAAGGGGCCTGACGGACATATTTCGAGATATTTCTTCTTCTTGTTGTTCTTCTTCTGCACAGCTAAGCTGGAAGTGGCATTTGCAGCTCGGAATAGTGCAGAGTTATCTCAAAGAAAGGGGCCACGGTGTTTCTGTATCTCTATTATGTTGGTGCGGGTTCGGAACTTTTAAATATCTTGATATATCTCGAGAACTACGCATCTGATCAAAAAATATAATAGAACATAAATTGTAGGAAACATTATTCTCTACAAAAAAGGTCTCTTAACATTTTGCCATAGCTCGCTTCGTTTCCGAGATATTTGCAGATATATCTCAAGGGAAGGGGCCTGACGGACATATTTCGAGATATTTCTTCTTCTTGTTGTTCTTCTTCTGCACAGCTAAACTGGAAGTGGCATTTCCAGCTCGCAATAGTGCAGAGTTATCTCAAAGAAAGGGGCCACGGTGTTTCTGTATCTCTATTATGTTGGTGCGGCTTCGGAACTTTTAAATATCTTGATATATCTCGAGAACTACGCATCTGATCAAAAAATATCATAGAACATAAAAAGTAGGAAACTTAATTCTCTACAAAAAAGGTCTCTCAACATTTTGCCATAGCTCGCTTCGTTTCCGAGATATTTGCAGATTTATCTCAAGGGAAGGGGCCTGACGGACATATTTCGAGATATTTCTTCTTCTTGTTGTTCTTCTTCTGCACAGCTGAGCTGGAAGTGGCATTTGCAGGTCGCAATAGTGCAGAGTTATCTCAAAGAAAGGGGCCACGGTGTTTCTGTATCTCTATTATGTTGGTGCGGCTTCGGAACTTTTAAATATCTCGATATATCTCGAAAACTACGCTTCTGATCAAAAAATATCATAGAACATAAATTGTAGGAAACACAATTCTCTACAAAAAAGGTCTCTTAACATTTTGCCATAGCTCGCTTCGTTTCCGAGATATTTGCAGATTCAGCTCAAAGGAACGGGCCTGACGGACATATTTCGAGATACTTCTTCTTCTTGTTGTTCTTCCTCTGCACAGCTAAGCTGGAAGTGGCATTTGCAGCTCGCAATAGTGCAGAGTTATCTCAAAGAAAGGGGCCACGGTGTTTCTGTATCTCTATTATGTTGGTGCGGCTTCGGAACTTTCAAATATCTTGATATATCTCGAGAACTACGCATCTGATCAAAAAATATCATAGAACATAAAAAGTAGGAAACTTAATTCTCTACAAAAAAGGTCTCTTAACATTTTGCCATAGCTCGCTTCGTTTCCGAGATATTTGCAGATTTATCTCAAGGGAAGGGGCCTGACGGACATATTTCGAGATATTTCTTCTTCTTGTTGTTCTTCTTCTGCACAGCTAAACTGGAAGTGGCATTTCCAGCTCGCAATAGTGCAGAGTTATCTCAAAGAAAGGGGCCACGGTGTTTCTGTATCTCTATTATGTTGGTGCGGCTTCGGAACTTTTAAATATCTTGATATATCTCGAGAACTACGCATCTGATCAAAAAATATCATAGAACATAAAAAGTAGGAAACTTAATTCTCTACAAAAAAGGTCTCTCAACATTTTGCCATAGCTCGCTTCGTTTCCGAGATATTTGCAGATTTATCTCAAGGGAAGGGGCCTGACGGACATATTTCGAGATATTTCTTCTTCTTGTTGTTCTTCTTCTGCACAGCTGAGCTGGAAGTGGCATTTGCAGGTCGCAATAGTGCAGAGTTATCTCAAAGAAAGGGGCCACGGTGTTTCTGTATCTCTATTATGTTGGTGCGGCTTCGGAACTTTTAAATATCTCGATATATCTCGAAAACTACGCTTCTGATCAAAAAATATCATAGAACATAAATTGTAGGAAACACAATTCTCTACAAAAAAGGTCTCTTAACATTTTGCCATAGCTCGCTTCGTTTCCGAGATATTTGCAGATTCAGCTCAAAGGAACGGGCCTGACGGACATATTTCGAGATACTTCTTCTTCTTGTTGTTCTTCCTCTGCACAGCTAAGCTGGAAGTGGCATTTGCAGCTCGCAATAGTGCAGAGTTATCTCAAAGAAAGGGGCCACGGTGTTTCTGTATCTCTATTATGTTGGTGCGGCTTCGGAACTTTCAAATATCTTGATATATCTCGAGAACTACGCATCTGATCAAAAAATATCATAGAACATAAAAAGTAGGAAACTTAATTCTCTACAAAAAAGGTCTCTTAACATTTTGCCATAGCTCGCTTCGTTTCCGAGATATTTGCAGATTTATCTCAAGGGAAGGGGCTTGACGGACATATTTCGAGATATTTCTTCTTCTTGTTGTTCTTCTTCTGCACAGCTAAGCTGGAAGTGGCATTTACAGCTCGCAATAGTGCAGAGTTATCTCAAAGAAAGGGGCCACGGTGTTTCTGTATCTCTATTATGTTGGTGCGGCTTCGGAACTTTTAAATATCTTGATATATCTCGAGAACTACGCATCTGATCAAAAAATATCATAGAACATAAATTGTAGGAAACATAATTCTCTACAAAAAACGTATCTTAACATTTTGCCATAGCTCGCTTCGTTTCCGAGATATTTGCAGATTCAGCTCAAAGGAACGGGCCTGACGGACATATTTCGAGATACTTCTTCTTCTTGTTGTTCTTCCTCTGCACAGCTAAGCTGGAAGTGGCATTTGCAGCTCGCAATAGTGCAGAGTTATCTCAAAGAAAGGGGCCACGGTGTTTCTGTATCTCTATTATGTTGGTGCGGCTTCGGAACTTTCAAATATCTTGATATATCTCGAGAACTACGCATCTGATCAAAAAATATCATAGAACATAAAAAGTAGGAAACTTAATTCTCTACAAAAAAGGTCTCTTAACATTTTGCCATAGCTCGCTTCGTTTCCGAGATATTTGCAGATTTATCTCAAGGGAAGGGGCCTGACGGACATATTTCGAGATATTTCTTCTTCTTGTTGTTCTTCTTCTGCACAGCTAAGCTGGAAGTGGCATTTACAGCTCGCAATAGTGCAGAGTTATCTCAAAGAAAGGGGCCACGGTGTTTCTGTATCTCTATTATGTTGGTGCGGCTTCGGAACTTTTAAATATCTTGATATATCTCGAGAACTACGAATCTGATCAAAAAATATCATAGAACATAAAAAGTAGGAAACTTAATTCTCTACAAAAAAGGTCTCTTAACATTTTGCCATAGCTCGCTTCGTTTCCGAGATATTTGCAGATTTATCTCAAGGGAAGGGGCCTGACGGACATATTTCGAGATATTTCTTCTTCTTGTTGTTCTTCTTCTGCACAGCTAAGCTGGAAGTGGCATTTGCGGCTCTCACTAGTGCAGAGTTATCTCAAAGAAAGGGGCCACGGTGTTTCTGTATCTCTATTATGTTGGTGCGGCTTCGGAACTTTTAAATATCTCGATGTATCTCGAAAACTACGCTTCTGATCAAAAAATATCATAGAACATAAATTGTAGGAAACATAATTCTCTACAAAAAAGGTCTCTTCACATTTTGCCATAGCTCGCTTCGTTTCCGAGATATTTGCAGATATATCTCAAGGGAAGGGGCCTGACGGACATATTTCGAGATATTTCTTCTTCTTGTTGTTCTTCTTCTGCACAGCTAAGCTGGAAGTGGCATTTACAGCTCGCAATAGTGCAGAGTTATCTCAAAGAAAGGGGCCACGGTGTTTCTGTATCTCTATTATGTTTGTGCGGCTTCGGAACTTTTAAATATCTTGATATATCTCGAGAACTACGCATCTGATCAAAAAATATCATAGAACCTGAAAAGTAGGAAACTTAATTCTCTACAAAAAAGGTCTCTTAACATTTTGCCATAGCTCGCTTCGTTTCCGAGATATTTGCAGATTTATCTCAAGGGAAGGGGCCTGACGGACATATTTCAAGATATTTCTTCTTCTTGTTGTTCTTCTTCTGCACAGCTAAGCTGGAAGTGGCATTTACAGCTCGCAATAGTGCAGAGTTATCTCAAAGAAAGGGGCCACGGTGTTTCTGTATCTCTATTATGTTGGTGCGGCTTCGGAACTTTTAAATATCTTGATATATCTCGAGAACTTCGCATCTGATCAAAAAATATCATAGAACATAAAAAGTAGGAAACTTAATTCTCTACAAAAAATGTCTCTTAACATTTTGCCATAGCTCGCTTCGTTTCCGAGATATTTGCAGATTTATCTCAAGGGAAGGGGCCTGACGGATATATTTCGAGATATTTCTTCTTCTTGTTGTTCTTCTTCTGCACAGCTGAGCTGGAAGTGGCATTTGCAGGTCGCAATAGTGCAGAGTTATCTCAAAGAAAGGGGCCACGGTGTTTCTGTATCTCTATTATGTTGGTGCGGCTTCGGAACTTTTAAATATCTCGATATATCTCGAAAACTACGCTTCTGATCAAAAAATATCATAGAACATAAATTGTAGGAAACATAATTCTCTACAAAAAAGGTCTCTTAACATTTTGCCATAGCTCGCTTCGTTTCCGAGATATTTGCAGATTTATCTCAAGGGAAGGGGCCTAACGGACATATTTCGAGATATTTCTTCTTCTTATTGTTCTTCTTCTGCACAGCTAAACTGGAAGTGGCATTTCCAGCTCGCAATAGTGCAGAGTTATCTCAAAGAAAGGGGCCACGGTGTTTCTGTATCTCTATTATGTTGGTGCGGCTTCGGAACTTTTAAATATCTCGATATATCTCGAAAACTACGCTTCTGATCAAAAAATATCATAGAACATAAATTGTAGGAAACATAATTCTCTACAAAAAACGTATCTCAACATTTTGCCATAGCTCGCTTCGTTTCCGAGATATTTGCAGATTCAGCTCAAAGGAACGGGCCTGACGGACATATTTCGAGATACTTCTTCTTCTTGTTGTTCTTACTCTGCACAGCTAAGCTGGAAGTGGCATTTGCAGCTCGCAATAGTGCAGAGTTGTCTCAAAGAAAGGGGCCACGGTGTTTCTGTATCTCTATTATGTTGGTGCGGTTTCGGAACTTTTAAATATCTTGATATATCTCGAGAACTACGCATCTGATCAAAAAATATCATAGAACATAAAAAGTAGGAAACTTAATTCTCTACAAAAAAGGTCTCTTAACATTTTGCCATAGCTCGCTTCGTTTCCGAGATATTTGCAGATATATCTCAAGGGAAGGGGCCTGACGGACATATTTCGAGATATTTCTTCTTCTTGTTGTTCTTCTTCTGCACAGCTAAGCTGGAAGTGGCATTTACAGCTCGCAATAGTGCAGAGTTATCTCAAAGAAAGGGGCCACGGTGTTTCTGTATCTCTATTATGTTGGTGTGGCTTCGGAACTTTTAAATATCTTGATATATCTCGAGAACTACGCATCTGATCAAAAAATATCATAGAACCTGAAAAGTAGGAAACTTAATTCTCTACAAAAAAGGTCTCTTAACATTTTGCCATAGCTCGCTTCGTTTCCGAGATATTTGCAGATTTATCTGAAGGGAAGGGGCTTAACGGACATATTTCGAGATATTTCTTCTTCTTGTTGTTCTTCTTCTGCACAGCTAAACTGGAAGTGGCATTTCCAGCTCGCAATAGTGCAGAGTTATCTCAAAGAAAGGGGCCACGGTGTTTCTGTATCTCTATTATGTTGGTGCGGCTTCGGAACTTTTAAATATCTTGATATATCTCGAGAACTACGCATCTGATCAAAAAATATCATAGAACATAAAAAGTAGGAAACTTAATTCTCTACAAAAAAGGTCTCTTAACATTTTGCCATAGCTCGCTTCGTTTCCGAGATATTTGCAGATTTATCTGAAGGGAAGGGGCCTAACGGACATATTTCGAGATATTTCTTCTTCTTGTTGTTCTTCTTCTGCACAGCTAAACTGGAAGTGGCATTTCCAGCTCGCAATAGTGCAGAGTTATCTCAAAGGAAGGGGCCACGGTGTTTCTGTATCTATTATGTTGGTGCGGCTTCGGAACTTTTAAATATCTTGATATATCTCGAGAACTACGCATCTGATCAAAAAATATCATAGAACATAAAAAGTAGGAAACTTAATTCTCTACAAAAAAGGTCTCTTAACATTTTGCCATAGCTCGCTTCGTTTCCGAGATATTTGCAGATTTATCTCAAGGGAAGGGGCCTGACGGACATATTTCGAGATATTTCTTCTTCTTGTTGTTCTTCTTCTGCACAGCTGAGCTGGAAGTGGCATTTGCAGGTCGCAATAGTGCAGAGTTATCTCAAAGAAAGGGGCCACGGTGTTTCTGTATCTCTATTATGTTGGTGCGGCTTCGGAACTTTTAAATATCTCGATATATCTCGAAAACTACGCTTCTGATCAAAAAATATCATAGAACATAAATTGTAGGAAACATAATTCTCTACAAAAAACGTATCTTAACATTTTGCCATAGCTCGCTTCGTTTCCGAGGTATTTGCAGATTCAGCTCAAAGGAACGGGCCTGACGGACATATTTCGAGATACTTCTTCTTCTTGTTGTTCTTCCTCTGCACAGCTAAGCTGGAAGTGGCATTTGCAGCTCGCAATAGTGCAGAGTTATCTCAAAGAAAGGGGCCACGGTGTTTCTGTATCTCTATTATGTTGGTGCGGCTTCGGAACCTTTAAATATCTTGATATATCTCGAGAACTACGCATCTGATCAAAAAATATCATAGAACATAAAAAGTAGGAAACTTAATTCTCTACAAAAAAGGTCTCTTAACATTTTGCCATAGCTCGCTTCGTTTCCGAGATATTTGCAGATTTATCTCAAGGGAAGGGGCCTGACGGACATATTTCGAGATATTTCTTCTTCTTGTTGTTCTTCTTCTGCACAGCTAAGCTGGAAGTGGCATTTGCAGCTCGCACTAGTGCAGAGTTATCTCAAAGAAAGGGGCCACGGTGTTTCTGTATCTCTATTATGTTGGTGCGGCTTCGGAACTTTTAAATATCTTGATATATCTCGAGAACTACGCATCTGATCAAAAAATATCATAGAACATGAAAAGTAGGAAACTTAATTCTCTACAAAAAAGGTCTCTTAACATTTTGCCATAGCTCGCTTCGTTTCCGAGATATTTGCAGATTTATCTGAAGGGAAGGGGCCTAACGGACATATTTCGAGATATTTCTTCTTCTTGTTGTTCTTCATTTGCACAGCTAAACTGGAAGTGGCATTTCCAGCTCGCAATAGTGCAGAGTTATCTCAAAGAAAGGGGCCACGGTGTTTCTGTATCTCTATTATGTTGGTGCGGCTTCGGAACTTTTAAATATCTTGATATATCTCGAGAACTACGCATCTGATCAAAAAATATCATAGAACATAAAAAGTAGGAAACTTAATTCTCTACAAAAAAGGTCTCTTAACATTTTGCCATAGCTCGCTTCGTTTCCGAGATATTTGCAGATTTATCTCAAGGGAAGGGGCCTGACGGACATATTTCGAGATATTTCTTCTTCTTGTTGTTCTTCTTCTGCACAGCTGAGCTGGAAGTGGCATTTGCAGGTCGCAATAGTGCAGAGTTATCTCAAAGAAAGGGGCCACGGTGTTTCTGTATCTCTATTATGTTGGTGCGGCTTCGGAACTTTTACATATCTCGATATATCTCGAAAACTACGCTTCTGATCAAAAAATATCATAGAGGATAAATTGTAGGAAACATAATTCTCTACAAAAAAGGTCTCTTAACATTTTGCCATAGCTCGCTTCGTTTCCGAGATATTTGCAGATTTATCTCAAGGGAAGGGGCCTGACGGACATATTTCGAGATATTTCTTCTTCTTGTTGTTCTTCTTCTGCACAGCTAAGCTGGAAGTGGCATTTGCGGCTCGCACTAGTGCAGAGTTATCTCAAAGAAAGGGGCCACGGTGTTTCTGTATCTCTATTATGTTTGTGCGGCTTCGGAACTTTTAAATATCTCGATATATCTCGAAAACTACGCTTCTGATCAAAAAATATCATACAACATAAATTGTAGGAAACATAATTCTCTACAAAAAACGTATCTTAACATTTTGCCATAGCTCGCTTCGTTTCCGAGATATTTGCAGATTCAGCTCAAAGTAACGGGCCTGACGGACATATTTCGAGATACTTCTTCTTCTTGTTGTTCTTACTCTGCACAGCTAAGCTGGAAGTGGCATTTGCAGCTCGCAATAGTGCAGAGTTATCTCAAAGAAAGGGGCCACGGTGTTTCTGTATCTCTATTATGTTGGTGCGGCTTCGGAACTTTTAAATATCTTGATATATCTCGAGAACTACGCATCTGATCAAAAAATATCATAGAACATAAAAAGTAGGAAACTTAATTCTCTACAAAAAAGGTCTCTTAACATTTTGCCATAGCTCGCTTCGTTTCCGAGATATTTGCAGATTTATCTCAAGGGAAGGGGCCTGACGGACATATTTCGAGATATTTCTTCTTCTTGTTGTTCTTCTTCTGCACAGCTGAGCTGGAAGTGGCATTTGCAGGTCGCAATAGTGCAGAGTTATCTCAAAGAAAGGGGCCACGGTGTTTCTGTATCTCTATTATGTTGGTGCGGCTTCGGAACTTTTAAATATCTTGATATATCTCGAGAACTACGCATCTGATCAAAAAATATCATAGAACCTGAAAAGTAGGAAACTTAATTCTCTACAAAAAAGGTCTCTTAACATTTTGCCATAGCTCGCTTCGTTTCCGAGATATTTGCAGATTTATCTGAAGGGAAGGGGCCTAACGGACATATTTCGAGATATTTCTTCTTCTTGTTGTTCTTCTTCTGCACAGCTGACCTGGAAGTGGCATTTGCAGGTCGCAATAGTGCAGAGTTATCTCAAAGAAAGGGGCCACGGTGTTTCTGTATCTCTATTATGTTGGTGCGCCTTCGGAACTTTTAAATATCTCGATATATCTCGAAAACTACGCTTCTGATCAAAAAATATCATAGAACATGAATTGTAGGAAACATAATTCTCTACAAAAAAGGTCTCTTAACATTTTGCCATAGCTCGCTTCGTTTCCGAGATATTTGCAGATTTATCTCAAGGGAAGGGGCCTGACGGACATATTTCGAGATATTTCTTCTTCTTGTTGTTCTTCTTCTGCACAGCTAAGCTGGAAGTGGCATTTGCGGCTCGCACTAGTGCAGAGTTATCTCAAAGAAAGGGGCCACGGTGTTTCTGTATCTCTATTATGTTGGTGCGGCTTCGGAACTTTTAAATATCTCGATATATCTCGAAAACTACGCTTCTGATCAAAAAATATCATAGAACATAAATTGTAGGAAACATAATTCTCTATAAAAAACGTATCTTAACATTTTGCCATAGCTCGCTTCGTTTCCGAGATATTTGCAGATTCAGCTCAAAGGAACGGGCCTGACGGACATATTTCGAGATACTTCTTCTTCTTGTTGTTCTTCCTCTGCACAGCTAAGCTGGAAGTGGCATTTGCAGCTCGCAATAGTGCAGAGTTATCTCAAAGAAAGGGGCCACGGTGTTTCTGTATCTCTATTATGTTGGTGCGGCTTCGGAACTTTTAAATATCTCGATATATCTCGAAAACTACGCTTCTGATCAAAAAATATCATAGAACATAAATTGTAGGAAACATAATTCTCTACAAAAAACGTATCTTAACATTTTGCCATAGCTCGCTTCGTTTCCGAGATATTTGCAGATTCAGCTCAAAGGAACGGGCCTGACGGACATATTTCGAGATACTTCTTCTTCTTGTTGTTCTTCTTCTGCACAGCTAAGCTGGAAGTGGCATTTGCGGCTCTCACTAGTGCAGAGTTATCTCGAAGAAAGGGGCCACGGTGTTTCTGTATCTCTATTATGTTGGTGCGGCTTCGGAACTTTTAAATATCTCGATATATCTCGAAAACTACGCTTCTGATCAAAAAATATCATAGAACATAAATTGTAGGAAACATAATTCTCTACAAAAAAGGTCTCTTAACATTTTGCCATAGCTCGCTTCGTTTCCGAGATATTTGCAGATTTATCTCAAGGGAAGGGGCCTGACGGACATATTTCGAGATATTTCTTCTTCTTGTTGTTCTTCTTCTGCACAGCTGAGCTGGAAGTGGCATTTGCAGGTCGCAATAGTGCAGAGTTATCTCAAAGAAAGGGGCCACGGTGTTTCTGTATCTCTATTATGTTGGTGCGGCTTCGGAACTTTTAAATATCTCGATATATCTCGAAAACTACGCTTCTGATCAAAAAATATCATAGAACATAAATTGTAGGAAACATAATTCTCTACAAAAAAGGTCTCTTAACATTTTGCCATAGCTCGCTTCGTTTCCGAGATATTTGCAGATTTATCTCAAGGGAAGGGGCCTGACGGACATATTTCGAGATATTTCTTCTTCTTGTTGTTCTTCTTCTGCACAGCTAAGCTGGAAGTGGCATTTGCGGCTCGCACTAGTGCAGAGTTATCTCAAAGAAAGGGGCCACGGTGTTTCTGTATCTCTATTATGTTGGTGCGGCTTCGGAACTTTTAAATATCTCGATATATCTCGAAAACTACGCTTCTGATCAAAAAATATCATAGAACATAAATTGTAGGAAACATAATTCTCTACAAAAAACGTATCTTAACATTTTGCCATAGCTCGCTTCGTTTCCGAGATATTTGCAGATTCAGCTCAAAGGAACGGGCCTGACGGACATATTTCGAGATACTTCTTCTTCTTGTTGTTCTTACTCTGCACAGCTAAGCTGGAAGTGGCATTTGCAGCTCGCAATAGTGCAGAGTTATCTCAAAGAAAGGGGCCACGGTGTTTCTGTATCTCTATTATGTTGGTGCGGTTTCGGAACTTTTAAATATCTTGATATATCTCCAGAACTACGCATCTGATCAAAAAATATCATAGAACATAAAAAGTAGGAAACTTAATTCTCTACAAAAAAGGTCTCTTAACATTTTGCCATAGCTCGCTTCGTTTCCGAGATATTTGCAGATTTATCTCAAGGGAAGGGGCCTGACGGACATATTTCGAGATATTTCTTCTTCTTGTTGTTCTTCTTCTGCACAGCTGAGCTGGAAGTGGCATTTGCAGGTCGCAATAGTGCAGAGTTATCTCAAAGAAAGGGGCCACGGTGTTTCTGTATCTCTATTATGTTGGTGCGGCTTCGGAACTTTTAAATATCTTGATATATCTCGAGAACTACGCTTCTGATCAAAAAATATCATAGAACATAAAAAGTAGGAAACTTAATTCTCTACAAAAAAGGTCTATTAACATTTTGCCATAGCTCGCTTCGTTTCCGAGATATTTGCAGATTTATCTCAAGGGAAGGGGCCTGACGGACATATTTCGAGATATTTCTTCTTCTTGTTGTTCTTCTTCTGCACAGCTGAGCTGGAAGTGGCATTTGCAGGTCGCAATAGTGCAGAGTTATCTCAAAGAAAGGGGCCACGGTGTTTCTGTATCTCTATTATGTTGGTGCGGCTTCGGAACTTTTAAATATCTTGATATATCTCGAGAACTACGCATCTGATCAAAAAATATCATAGAACCTGAAAAGTAGGAAACTTAATTCTCTACAAAAAAGGTCTCTTAACATTTTGCCATAGCTCGCTTCGTTTCCGAGATATTTGCAGATTTATCTGAAGGGAAGGGGCCTAACGGACATATTTCGAGATATTTCTTCTTCTTGTTGTTCTTCTTCTGCACAGCTGACCTGGAAGTGGCATTTGCAGGTCGCAATAGTGCAGAGTTATCTCAAAGAAAGGGGCCACGGTGTTTCTGTATCTCTATGTTGGTGCGCCTTCGGAACTTTTAAATATCTCGATATATCTCGAAAACTACGCTTCTGATCAAAAAATATCATAGAACATAAATTGTAGGAAACATAATTCTCTACAAAAAAGGTCTCTTAACATTTTGCCATAGCTCGCTTCGTTTCCGAGATATTTGCAGATTTATCTCAAGGGAAGGGGCCTGACGGACATATTTCGAGATATTTCTTCTTCTTGTTGTTCTTCTTCTGCACAGCTAAGCTGGAAGTGGCATTTGCGGCTCGCACTAGTGCAGAGTTATCTCAAAGAAAGGGGCCACGGTGTTTCTGTATCTCTATTATGTTGGTGCGGCTTCGGAACTTTTAAATATCTCGATATATCTCGAAAACTACGCTTCTGATCAAAAAATATCATAGAACATAAATTGTAGGAAACATAATTCTCTATAAAAAACGTATCTTAACATTTTGCCATAGCTCGCTTCGTTTCCGAGATATTTGCAGATTCAGCTCAAAGGAACGGGCCTGACGGACATATTTCGAGATACTTCTTCTTCTTGTTGTTCTTCCTCTGCACAGCTAAGCTGGAAGTGGCATTTGCAGCTCGCAATAGTGCAGAGTTATCTCAAAGAAAGGGGCCACGGTGTTTCTGTATCTCTATTATGTTGGTGCGGCTTCGGAACTTTTAAATATCTCGATATATCTCGAAAACTACGCTTCTGATCAAAAAATATCATAGAACATAAATTGTAGGAAACATAATTCTCTACAAAAAACGTATCTTAACATTTTGCCATAGCTCGCTTCGTTTCCGAGATATTTGCAGATTCAGCTCAAAGGAACGGGCCTGACGGACATATTTCGAGATACTTCTTCTTCTTGTTGTTCTTCTTCTGCACAGCTAAGCTGGAAGTGGCATTTGCGGCTCTCACTAGTGCAGAGTTATCTCGAAGAAAGGGGCCACGGTGTTTCTGTATCTCTATTATGTTGGTGCGGCTTCGGAACTTTTAAATATCTCGATATATCTCGAAAACTACGCTTCTGATCAAAAAATATCATAGAACATAAATTGTAGGAAACATAATTCTCTACAAAAAAGGTCTCTTAACATTTTGCCATAGCTCGCTTCGTTTCCGAGATATTTGCAGATTTATCTCAAGGGAAGGGGCCTGACGGACATATTTCGAGATATTTCTTCTTCTTGTTGTTCTTCTTCTGCACAGCTGAGCTGGAAGTGGCATTTGCAGGTCGCAATAGTGCAGAGTTATCTCAAAGAAAGGGGCCACGGTGTTTCTGTATCTCTATTATGTTGGTGCGGCTTCGGAACTTTTAAATATCTCGATATATCTCGAAAACTACGCTTCTGATCAAAAAATATCATAGAACATAAATTGTAGGAAACATAATTCTCTACAAAAAAGGTCTCTTAACATTTTGCCATAGCTCGCTTCGTTTCCGAGATATTTGCAGATTTATCTCAAGGGAAGGGGCCTGACGGACATATTTCGAGATATTTCTTCTTCTTGTTGTTCTTCTTCTGCACAGCTAAGCTGGAAGTGGCATTTGCGGCTCGCACTAGTGCAGAGTTATCTCAAAGAAAGGGGCCACGGTGTTTCTGTATCTCTATTATGTTGGTGCGGCTTCGGAACTTTTAAATATCTCGATATATCTCGAAAACTACGCTTCTGATCAAAAAATATCATAGAACATAAATTGTAGGAAACATAATTCTCTACAAAAAACGTATCTTAACATTTTGCCATAGCTCGCTTCGTTTCCGAGATATTTGCAGATTCAGCTCAAAGGAACGGGCCTGACGGACATATTTCGAGATACTTCTTCTTCTTGTTGTTCTTACTCTGCACAGCTAAGCTGGAAGTGGCATTTGCAGCTCGCAATAGTGCAGAGTTATCTCAAAGAAAGGGGCCACGGTGTTTCTGTATCTCTATTATGTTGGTGCGGTTTCGGAACTTTTAAATATCTTGATATATCTCCAGAACTACGCATCTGATCAAAAAATATCATAGAACATAAAAAGTAGGAAACTTAATTCTCTACAAAAAAGGTCTCTTAACATTTTGCCATAGCTCGCTTCGTTTCCGAGATATTTGCAGATTTATCTCAAGGGAAGGGGCCTGACGGACATATTTCGAGATATTTCTTCTTCTTGTTGTTCTTCTTCTGCACAGCTAAGCTGGAAGTGGCATTTGCGGCTCGCACTAGTGCAGAGTTATCTCAAAGAAAGGGGCCACGGTGTTTCTGTATCTCTATTATGTTGGTGCGGCTTCGGAACTTTTAAATATCTCGATATATCTCGAAAACTACGCTTCTGATCAAAAAATATCATAGAACATAAATTGTAGGAAACATAATTCTCTACAAAAAAGGTCTCTTCACATTTTGCCATAGCTCGCTTCGTTTCCGAGATATTTGCAGATATATCTCAAGGGAAGGGGCCTGACGGACATATTTCGAGATATTTCTTCTTCTTGTTGTTCTTCTTCTGCACAGCTAAGCTGGAAGTGGCATTTGCAGCTCGCAATAGTGCAGAGTTATCTCAAAGAAAGGGGCCACGGTGTTTCTGTATCTCTATTATGTTGGTGCGGCTTCGGAACTTTTAAATATCTTGATATATCTCGAGAACTACGCATCTGATCAAAAAATATCATAGAACATAGAAAGTAGGAAACTTAATTCTCTACAAAAAAGGTCTCTTAACATTTTGCCATAGCTCGCTTCGTTTCCGAGATATTTGCAGATATATCTCAAGGGAAGGGGCCTGACGGACATATTTCGAGATATTTCTTCTTCTTGTTATTCTTCTTCTGCACAGCTAAGCTGGAAGTGGCATTTACAGCTCGCAATAGTGCAGAGTTATCTCAAAGAAAGGGGCCACGGTGTTTCTGTATCTCTATTATGTTGGTGCGGCTTCGGAACTTTTAAATATCTCGATGTATCTCGAAAACTACGCTTCTGATCAAAAAATATCATAGAACATAAATTGTAGGAAACATAATTCTCTACAAAAAAGGTCTCTTCACATTTTGCCATAGCTCGCTTCGTTTCCGAGATATTTGCAGATATATCTCAAGGGAAGGGGCCTGACGGACATATTTCGAGATATTTCTTCTTCTTGTTGTTCTTCTTCTGCACAGCTAAGCTGGAAGTGGCATTTACAGCTCGCAATAGTGCAGAGTTATCTCAAAGAAAGGGGCCACGGTGTTTCTGTATCTCTATTATGTTTGTGCGGCTTCGGAACTTTTAAATATCTTGATATATCTCGAGAACTACGCATCTGATCAAAAAATATCATAGAACCTGAAAAGTAGGAAACTTAATTCTCTACAAAAAAGGTCTCTTAACATTTTGCCATAGCTCGCTTCGTTTCCGAGATATTTGCAGATTTATCTCAAGGGAAGGGGCCTGACGGACATATTTCAAGATATTTCTTCTTCTTGTTGTTCTTCTTCTGCACAGCTAAGCTGGAAGTGGCATTTACAGCTCGCAATAGTGCAGAGTTATCTCAAAGAAAGGGGCCACGGTGTTTCTGTATCTCTATTATGTTGGTGCGGCTTCGGAACTTTTAAATATCTTGATATATCTCGAGAACTTCGCATCTGATCAAAAAATATCATAGAACATAAAAAGTAGGAAACTTAATTCTCTACAAAAAAGGTCTCTTAACATTTTGCCATAGCTCGCTTCGTTTCCGAGATATTTGCAGATTTATCTCAAGGGAAGGGGCCTGACGGACATATTTCGAGATATTTCTTCTTCTTGTTGTTCTTCTTCTGCACAGCTGAGCTGGAAGTGGCATTTGCAGGTCGCAATAGTGCAGAGTTATCTCAAAGAAAGGGGCCACGGTGTTTCTGTATCTCTATTATGTTGGTGCGGCTTCGGAACTTTTAAATATCTCGATATATCTCGAAAACTACGCTTCTGATCAAAAAATATCATAGAACATAAATTGTAGGAAACATAATTCTCTACAAAAAAGGTCTCTTAACATTTTGCCATAGCTCGCTTCGTTTCCGAGATATTTGCAGATTTATCTCAAGGGAAGGGGCCTGACGGACATATTTCGAGATATTTCTTCTTCTTGTTGTTCTTCTTCTGCACAGCTAAGCTGGAAGTGGCATTTGCGGCTCGCACTAGTGCAGAGTTATCTCAAAGAAAGGGGCCACGGTGTTTCTGTATCTCTATTATGTTGGTGCGGCTTCGGAACTTTTAAATATCTCGATATATCTCGAAAACTACGCTTCTGATCAAAAAATATCATAGAACATAAATTGTAGGAAACATAATTCTCTACAAAAAACGTATCTTAACATTTTGCCATAGCTCGCTTCGTTTCCGAGATATTTGCAGATTCAGCTCAAAGGAACGGGCCTGACGGACATATTTCGAGATACTTCTTCTTCTTGTTGTTCTTACTCTGCACAGCTAAGCTGGAAGTGGCATTTGCAGCTCGCAATAGTGCAGAGTTATCTCAAAGAAAGGGGCCACGGTGTTTCTGTATCTCTATTATGTTGGTGCGGTTTCGGAACTTTTAAATATCTTGATATATCTCCAGAACTACGCATCTGATCAAAAAATATCATAGAACATAAAAAGTAGGAAACTTAATTCTCTACAAAAAAGGTCTCTTAACATTTTGCCATAGCTCGCTTCGTTTCCGAGATATTTGCAGATTTATCTCAAGGGAAGGGGCCTGACGGACATATTTCGAGATATTTCTTCTTCTTGTTGTTCTTCTTCTGCACAGCTGAGCTGGAAGTGGCATTTGCAGGTCGCAATAGTGTAGAGTTATCTCAAAGAAAGGGGCCACGGTGTTTCTGTATCTCTATTATGTTGGTGCGGCTTCGGAACTTTTAAATATCTCGATATATCTCGAAAACTACGCTTCTGATCAAAAAATATTATAGAACATAAATTGTAGGAAACATAATTCTCTACAAAAAAGGTCTCTTAACATTTTGCCATAGCTCGCTTCGTTTCCGAGATATTTGCAGATTTATCTCAAGGGAAGGGGCCTGACGGACATATTTCGAGATATTTCTTCTTCTTGTTGTTCTTCTTCTGCACAGCTAAGCTGGAAGTGGCATTTGCGGCTCGCACTAGTGCAGAGTTATCTCAAAGAAAGGGGCCACGGTGTTTCTGTATCTCTATTATGTTGGTGCGGCTTCGGAACTTTTAAATATCTCGATATATCTCGAAAACTACGCTTCTGATCAAAAAATATCATAGAACATAAATTGTAGGAAACATAATTCTCTACAAAAAACGTATCTTAACATTTTGCCATAGCTCGCTTCGTTTCCGAGATATTTGCAGATTCAGCTCAAAGGAACGGGCCTGACGGACATATTTCGAGATACTTCTTCTTCTTGTTGTTCTTACTCTGCACAGCTAAGCTGGAAGTGGCATTTGCAGCTCGCAATAGTGCAGAGTTATCTCAAAGAAAGGGGCCACGGTGTTTCTGTATCTCTATTATGTTGGTGCGGTTTCGGAACTTTTAAATATCTTGATATATCTCCAGAACTACGCATCTGATCAAAAAATATCATAGAACATAAAAAGTAGGAAACTTAATTCTCTACAAAAAAGGTCTCTTAACATTTTGCCATAGCTCGCTTCGTTTCCGAGATATTTGCAGATATATCTCAAGGGAAGGGGCCTGACGGACATATTTCGAGATATTTCTTCTTCTTGTTGTTCTTCTTCTGCACAGCTAAGCTGGAAGTGGCATTTGCGGCTCGCACTAGTGCAGAGTTATCTCAAAGAAAGGGGCCACGGTGTTTCTGTATCTCTATTATGTTGGTGCGGCTTCGGAACTTTTAAATATCTCGATGTATCTCGAAAACTACGCTTCTGATCAAAAAATATCATAGAACATAAATTGTAGGAAACATAATTCTCTACAAAAAAGGTCTCTTCACATTTTGCCATAGCTCGCTTCGTTTCCGAGATATTTGCAGATATATCTCAAGGGAAGGGGCCTGACGGACATATTTCGAGATATTTCTTCTTCTTGTTGTTCTTCTTCTGCACAGCTAAGCTGGAAGTGGCATTTACAGCTCGCAATAGTGCAGAGTTATCTCAAAGAAAGGGGCCACGGTGTTTCTGTATCTCTATTATGTTTGTGCGGCTTCGGAACTTTTAAATATCTTGATATATCTCGAGAACTACGCATCTGATCAAAAAATATCATAGAACCTGAAAAGTAGGAAACTTAATTCTCTACAAAAAAGGTCTCTTAACATTTTGCCATAGCTCGCTTCGTTTCCGAGATATTTGCAGATTTATCTCAAGGGAAGGGGCCTGACGGACATATTTCAAGATATTTCTTCTTCTTGTTGTTCTTCTTCTGCACAGCTAAGCTGGAAGTGGCATTTACAGCTCGCAATAGTGCAGAGTTATCTCAAAGAAAGGGGCCACGGTGTTTCTGTATCTCTATTATGTTTGTGCGGCTTCGGAACTTTTAAATATCTTGATATATCTCGAGAACTACGCATCTGATCAAAAAATATCATAGAACCTGAAAAGTAGGAAACTTAATTCTCTACAAAAAAGGTCTCTTAACATTTTGCCATAGCTCGCTTCGTTTCCGAGATATTTGCAGATTTATCTCAAGGGAAGGGGCCTGACGGACATATTTCAAGATATTTCTTCTTCTTGTTGTTCTTCTTCTGCACAGCTAAGCTGGAAGTGGCATTTACAGCTCGCAATAGTGCAGAGTTATCTCAAAGAAAGGGGCCACGGTGTTTCTGTATCTCTATTATGTTGGTGCGGCTTCGGAACTTTTAAATATCTTGATATATCTCGAGAACTTCGCATCTGATCAAAAAATATCATAGAACATAAAAAGTAGGAAACTTAATTCTCTACAAAAAATGTCTCTTAACATTTTGCCATAGCTCGCTTCGTTTCCGAGATATTTGCAGATTTATCTCAAGGGAAGGGGCCTGACGGATATATTTCGAGATATTTCTTCTTCTTGTTGTTCTTCTTCTGCACAGCTGAGCTGGAAGTGGCATTTGCAGGTCGCAATAGTGCAGAGTTATCTCAAAGAAAGGGGCCACGGTGTTTCTGTATCTCTATTATGTTGGTGCGGCTTCGGAACTTTTAAATATCTCGATATATCTCGAAAACTACGCTTCTGATCAAAAAATATCATAGAACATAAATTGTAGGAAACATAATTCTCTACAAAAAAGGTCTCTTAACATTTTGCCATAGCTCGCTTCGTTTCCGAGATATTTGCAGATTTATCTCAAGGGAAGGGGCCTAACGGACATATTTCGAGATATTTCTTCTTCTTATTGTTCTTCTTCTGCACAGCTAAACTGGAAGTGGCATTTCCAGCTCGCAATAGTGCAGAGTTATCTCAAAGAAAGGGGCCACGGTGTTTCTGTATCTCTATTATGTTGGTGCGGCTTCGGAACTTTTAAATATCTCGATATATCTCGAAAACTACGCTTCTGATCAAAAAATATCATAGAACATAAATTGTAGGAAACATAATTCTCTACAAAAAACGTATCTTAACATTTTGCCATAGCTCGCTTCGTTTCCGAGATATTTGCAGATTCAGCTCAAAGGAACGGGCCTGACGGACATATTTCGAGATACTTCTTCTTCTTGTTGTTCTTACTCTGCACAGCTAAGCTGGAAGTGGCATTTGCAGCTCGCAATAGTGCAGAGTTGTCTCAAAGAAAGGGGCCACGGTGTTTCTGTATCTCTATTATGTTGGTGCGGTTTCGGAACTTTTAAATATCTTGATATATCTCGAGAACTACGCATCTGATCAAAAAATATCATAGAACATAAAAAGTAGGAAACTTAATTCTCTACAAAAAAGGTCTCTTAACATTTTGCCATAGCTCGCTTCGTTTCCGAGATATTTGCAGATATATCTCAAGGGAAGGGGCCTGACGGACATATTTCGAGATATTTCTTCTTCTTGTTGTTCTTCTTCTGCACAGCTAAGCTGGAAGTGGCATTTACAGCTCGCAATAGTGCAGAGTTATCTCAAAGAAAGGGGCCACGGTGTTTCTGTATCTCTATTATGTTGGTGCGGCTTCGGAACTTTTAAATATCTCGATATATCTCGAAAACTACGCTTCTGATCAAAAAATATCATAGAACATAAATTGTAGGAAACATAATTCTCTACAAAAAACGTATCTTAACATTTTGCCATAGCTCGCTTCGTTTCCGAGATATTTGCAGATTCAGCTCAAAGGAACGGGCCTGACGGACATATTTCGAGATACTTCTTCTTCTTGTTGTTCTTCTTCTGCACAGCTAAGCTGGAAGTGGCATTTGCGGCTCTCACTAGTGCAGAGTTATCTCGAAGAAAGGGGCCACGGTGTTTCTGTATCTCTATTATGTTGGTGCGGCTTCGGAACTTTTAAATATCTCGATATATCTCGAAAACTACGCTTCTGATCAAAAAATATCATAGAACATAAATTGTAGGAAACATAATTCTCTACAAAAAAGGTCTCTTAACATTTTGCCATAGCTCGCTTCGTTTCCGAGATATTTGCAGATTTATCTCAAGGGAAGGGGCCTGACGGACATATTTCGAGATATTTCTTCTTCTTGTTGTTCTTCTTCTGCACAGCTGAGCTGGAAGTGGCATTTGCAGGTCGCAATAGTGCAGAGTTATCTCAAAGAAAGGGGCCACGGTGTTTCTGTATCTCTATTATGTTGGTGCGGCTTCGGAACTTTTAAATATCTCGATATATCTCGAAAACTACGCTTCTGATCAAAAAATATCATAGAACATAAATTGTAGGAAACATAATTCTCTACAAAAAAGGTCTCTTAACATTTTGCCATAGCTCGCTTCGTTTCCGAGATATTTGCAGATTTATCTCAAGGGAAGGGGCCTGACGGACATATTTCGAGATATTTCTTCTTCTTGTTGTTCTTCTTCTGCACAGCTAAGCTGGAAGTGGCATTTGCGGCTCGCACTAGTGCAGAGTTATCTCAAAGAAAGGGGCCACGGTGTTTCTGTATCTCTATTATGTTGGTGCGGCTTCGGAACTTTTAAATATCTCGATATATCTCGAAAACTACGCTTCTGATCAAAAAATATCATAGAACATAAATTGTAGGAAACATAATTCTCTACAAAAAACGTATCTTAACATTTTGCCATAGCTCGCTTCGTTTCCGAGATATTTGCAGATTCAGCTCAAAGGAACGGGCCTGACGGACATATTTCGAGATACTTCTTCTTCTTGTTGTTCTTACTCTGCACAGCTAAGCTGGAAGTGGCATTTGCAGCTCGCAATAGTGCAGAGTTATCTCAAAGAAAGGGGCCACGGTGTTTCTGTATCTCTATTATGTTGGTGCGGTTTCGGAACTTTTAAATATCTTGATATATCTCCAGAACTACGCATCTGATCAAAAAATATCATAGAACATAAAAAGTAGGAAACTTAATTCTCTACAAAAAAGGTCTCTTAACATTTTGCCATAGCTCGCTTCGTTTCCGAGATATTTGCAGATTTATCTCAAGGGAAGGGGCCTGACGGACATATTTCGAGATATTTCTTCTTCTTGTTGTTCTTCTTCTGCACAGCTGAGCTGGAAGTGGCATTTGCAGGTCGCAATAGTGCAGAGTTATCTCAAAGAAAGGGGCCACGGTGTTTCTGTATCTCTATTATGTTGGTGCGGCTTCGGAACTTTTAAATATCTTGATATATCTCGAGAACTACGCTTCTGATCAAAAAATATCATAGAACATAAAAAGTAGGAAACTTAATTCTCTACAAAAAAGGTCTCTTAACATTTTGCCATAGCTCGCTTCGTTTCCGAGATATTTGCAGATTTATCTCAAGGGAAGGGGCCTGACGGACATATTTCGAGATATTTCTTCTTCTTGTTGTTCTTCTTCTGCACAGCTGAGCTGGAAGTGGCATTTGCAGGTCGCAATAGTGCAGAGTTATCTCAAAGAAAGGGGCCACGGTGTTTCTGTATCTCTATTATGTTGGTGCGGCTTCGGAACTTTTAAATATCTCGATATATCTCGAAAACTACGCTTCTGATCAAAAAATATCATAGAACATAAATTGTAGAAAACATAATTCTCTACAAAAAAGGTCTCTTCACATTTTGCCATAGCTCGCTTCGTTTCCGAGATATTTGCAGATATATCTCAAGGGAAGGGGCCTGACGGACATATTTCGAGATATTTCTTCTTCTTGTTGTTCTTCTTCTGCACAGCTAAGCTGGAAGTGGCATTTGCAGCTCGCAATAGTGCAGAGTTATCTCAAAGAAAGGGGCCACGGTGTTTCTGTATCTCTATTATGTTGGTGCGGCTTCGGAACTTTTAAATATCTCGATATATCTCGAAAACTACGCTTCTGATCAAAAAATATTATAGAACATAAATTGTAGGAAACATAATTCTCTACAAAAAAGGTCTCTTAACATTTTGCCATAGCTCGCTTCGTTTCCGAGATATTTGCAGATTTATCTCAAGGGAAGGGGCCTGACGGACATATTTCGAGATATTTCTTCTTCTTGTTGTTCTTCTTCTGCACAGCTAAGCTGGAAGTGGCATTTGCGGCTCGCACTAGTGCAGAGTTATCTCAAAGAAAGGGGCCACGGTGTTTCTGTATCTCTATTATGTTGGTGCGGCTTCGGAACTTTTAAATATCTCGATATATCTCGAAAACTACGCTTCTGATCAAAAAATATCATAGAACATAAATTGTAGGAAACATAATTCTCTACAAAAAACGTATCTTAACATTTTGCCATAGCTCGCTTCGTTTCCGAGATATTTGCAGATTCAGCTCAAAGGAACGGGCCTGACGGACATATTTCGAGATACTTCTTCTTCTTGTTGTTCTTACTCTGCACAGCTAAGCTGGAAGTGGCATTTGCAGCTCGCAATAGTGCAGAGTTATCTCAAAGAAAGGGGCCACGGTGTTTCTGTATCTCTATTATGTTGGTGCGGTTTCGGAACTTTTAAATATCTTGATATATCTCCAGAACTACGCATCTGATCAAAAAATATCATAGAACATAAAAAGTAGGAAACTTAATTCTCTACAAAAAAGGTCTCTTAACATTTTGCCATAGCTCGCTTCGTTTCCGAGATATTTGCAGATTTATCTCAAGGGAAGGGGCCTGCCGGACATATTTCGAGATATTTCTTCTTCTTGTTGTTCTTCTTCTGCACAGCTAAGCTGGAAGTGGCATTTGCGGCTCGCACTAGTGCAGAGTTATCTCAAAGAAAGGGGCCACGGTGTTTCTGTATCTCTATTATGTTGGTGCGGCTTCGGAACTTTTAAATATCTCGATATATCTCGAAAACTACGCTTCTGATCAAAAAATATCATAGAACATAAATTGTAGGAAACATAATTCTCTACAAAAAAGGTCTCTTCACATTTTGCCATAGCTCGCTTCGTTTCCGAGATATTTGCAGATATATCTCAAGGGAAGGGGCCTGACGGACATATTTCGAGATATTTCTTCTTCTTGTTGTTCTTCTTCTGCACAGCTAAGCTGGAAGTGGCATTTGCAGCTCGCAATAGTGCAGAGTTATCTCAAAGAAAGGGGCCACGGTGTTTCTGTATCTCTATTATGTTGGTGCGGCTTCGGAACTTTTAAATATCTTGATATATCTCGAGAACTACGCATCTGATCAAAAAATATCATAGAACATAGAAAGTAGGAAACTTAATTCTCTACAAAAAAGGTCTCTTAACATTTTGCCATAGCTCGCTTCGTTTCCGAGATATTTGCAGATATATCTCAAGGGAAGGGGCCTGACGGACATATTTCGAGATATTTCTTCTTCTTGTTATTCTTCTTCTGCACAGCTAAGCTGGAAGTGGCATTTACAGCTCGCAATAGTGCAGAGTTATCTCAAAGAAAGGGGCCACGGTGTTTCTGTATCTCTATTATGTTGGTGCGGCTTCGGAACTTTTAAAGATCTCGATATATCTCGAAAACTACGCTTCTGATCAAAAAATATCATAGAACATAAATTGTAGGAAACATAATTCTCCATAAAAAACGTCTCTTAACATTTTGCCATAGCTCGCTTTGTTTCCGAGATATTTGCAGATATATCTCAAGGGAAGGGGCCTGACGGACATATTTCGAGATATTTCTTCTTCTTGTTGTTCTTCTTCTGCACAGCTAAACTGGAAGTGGCATTTCCAGCTCGCAATCGTGCAGAGTTATCTCAAAGAAAGGGGCCACGGTGTTTCTGTATCTCTATTATGTTGGTGCGGCTTCGGAACTTTTAAATATCTTGATATATCTCGAGAACTACGCATCTGATCAAAAAATATCATAGAACATAAAAAGTAGGAAACTTAATTCTCTA
This sequence comes from Osmia lignaria lignaria, assembly GCF_051020975.1. Lineage (NCBI taxonomy): Eukaryota > Metazoa > Arthropoda > Insecta > Hymenoptera > Megachilidae > Osmia > Osmia lignaria. The sequence continues at coordinate 9,854,339 of NW_027478159.1, read as the reverse complement.
CAAAAAAGGTCTCTTAACATTTTGCCATAGCTCGCTTCGTTTCCGAGATATTTGCAGATTTATCTCAAGGGAAGGGGCCTGACGGACATATTTCGAGATATTTCTTCTTCTTGTTGTTCTTCTTCTGCACAGCTGAGCTGGAAGTGGCATTTGCAGGTCGCAATAGTGCAGAGTTATCTCAAAGAAAGGGGCCACGGTGTTTCTGTATCTCTATTATGTTGGTGCGGCTTCGGAACTTTTAAATATCTTGATATATCTCGAGAACTACGCTTCTGATCAAAAAATATCATAGAACATAAAAAGTAGGAAACTTAATTCTCTACAAAAAAGGTCTCTTAACATTTTGCCATAGCTCGCTTCGTTTCCGAGATATTTGCAGATTTATCTCAAGGGAAGGGGCCTGACGGACATATTTCGAGATATTTCTTCTTCTTGTTGTTCTTCTTCTGCACAGCTAAGCTGGAAGTGGCATTTGCGGCTCGCACTAGTGCAGAGTTATCTCAAAGAAAGGGGCCACGGTGTTTCTGTATCTCTATTATGTTGGTGCGGCTTCGGAACTTTTAAATATCTCGATATATCTCGAAAACTACGCTTCTGATCAAAAAATATCATAGAACATAAATTGTAGGAAACATAATTCTCTACAAAAAACGTATCTTAACATTTTGCCATAGCTCGCTTCGTTTCCGAGATATTTGCAGATTCAGCTCAAAGGAACGGGCCTGACGGACATATTTCGAGATACTTCTTCTTCTTGTTGTTCTTACTCTGCACAGCTAAGCTGGAAGTGGCATTTGCAGCTCGCAATAGTGCAGAGTTATCTCAAAGAAAGGGGCCACGGTGTTTCTGTATCTCTATTATGTTGGTGCGGTTTCGGAACTTTTAAATATCTTGATATATCTCCAGAACTACGCATCTGATCAAAAAATATCATAGAACATAAAAAGTAGGAAACTTAATTCTCTACAAAAAAGGTCTCTTAACATTTTGCCATAGCTCGCTTCGTTTCCGAGATATTTGCAGATATATCTCAAGGGAAGGGGCCTGACGGACATATTTCGAGATATTTCTTCTTCTTGTTGTTCTTCTTCTGCACAGCTGAGCTGGAAGTGGCATTTGCAGGTCGCAATAGTGCAGAGTTATCTCAAAGAAAGGGGCCACGGTGTTTCTGTATCTCTATTATGTTGGTGCGGCTTCGGAACTTTTAAATATCTTGATATATCTCGAGAACTACGCTTCTGATCAAAAAATATCATAGAACATAAAAAGTAGGAAACTTAATTCTCTACAAAAAAGGTCTCTTAACATTTTGCCATAGCTCGCTTCGTTTCCGAGATATTTGCAGATTTATCTCAAGGGAAGGGGCCTGACGGACATATTTCGAGATATTTCTTCTTCTTGTTGTTCTTCTTCTGCACAGCTGAGCTGGAAGTGGCATTTGCAGGTCGCAATAGTGTAGAGTTATCTCAAAGAAAGGGGCCACGGTGTTTCTGTATCTCTATTATGTTGGTGCGGCTTCGGAACTTTTAAATATCTCGATATATCTCGAAAACTACGCTTCTGATCAAAAAATATTATAGAACATAAATTGTAGGAAACATAATTCTCTACAAAAAAGGTCTCTTAACATTTTGCCATAGCTCGCTTCGTTTCCGAGATATTTGCAGATTTATCTCAAGGGAAGGGGCCTGACGGACATATTTCGAGATATTTCTTCTTCTTGTTGTTCTTCTTCTGCACAGCTAAGCTGGAAGTGGCATTTGCGGCTCGCACTAGTGCAGAGTTATCTCAAAGAAAGGGGCCACGGTGTTTCTGTATCTCTATTATGTTGGTGCGGCTTCGGAACTTTTAAATATCTCGATATATCTCGAAAACTACGCTTCTGATCAAAAAATATCATAGAACATAAATTGTAGGAAACATAATTCTCTACAAAAAACGTATCTTAACATTTTGCCATAGCTCGCTTCGTTTCCGAGATATTTGCAGATTCAGCTCAAAGGAACGGGCCTGACGGACATATTTCGAGATACTTCTTCTTCTTGTTGTTCTTACTCTGCACAGCTAAGCTGGAAGTGGCATTTGCAGCTCGCAATAGTGCAGAGTTATCTCAAAGAAAGGGGCCACGGTGTTTCTGTATCTCTATTATGTTGGTGCGGTTTCGGAACTTTTAAATATCTTGATATATCTCCAGAACTACGCATCTGATCAAAAAATATCATAGAACATAAAAAGTAGGAAACTTAATTCTCTACAAAAAAGGTCTCTTAACATTTTGCCATAGCTCGCTTCGTTTCCGAGATATTTGCAGATTTATCTCAAGGGAAGGGGCCTGACGGACATATTTCGAGATATTTCTTCTTCTTGTTGTTCTTCTTCTGCACAGCTAAGCTGGAAGTGGCATTTGCGGCTCGCACTAGTGCAGAGTTATCTCAAAGAAAGGGGCCACGGTGTTTCTGTATCTCTATTATGTTGGTGCGGCTTCGGAACTTTTAAATATCTCGATATATCTCGAAAACTACGCTTCTGATCAAAAAATATCATAGAACATAAATTGTAGGAAACATAATTCTCTACAAAAAAGGTCTCTTCACATTTTGCCATAGCTCGCTTCGTTTCCGAGATATTTGCAGATATATCTCAAGGGAAGGGGCCTGACGGACATATTTCGAGATATTTCTTCTTCTTGTTGTTCTTCTTCTGCACAGCTAAGCTGGAAGTGGCATTTGCAGCTCGCAATAGTGCAGAGTTATCTCAAAGAAAGGGGCCACGGTGTTTCTGTATCTCTATTATGTTGGTGCGGCTTCGGAACTTTTAAATATCTTGATATATCTCGAGAACTACGCATCTGATCAAAAAATATCATAGAACATAGAAAGTAGGAAACTTAATTCTCTACAAAAAAGGTCTCTTAACATTTTGCCATAGCTCGCTTCGTTTCCGAGATATTTGCAGATATATCTCAAGGGAAGGGGCCTGACGGACATATTTCGAGATATTTCTTCTTCTTGTTATTCTTCTTCTGCACAGCTAAGCTGGAAGTGGCATTTGCAGCTCGCAATAGTGCAGAGTTATCTCAAAGAAAGGGGCCACGGTGTTTCTGTATCTCTATTATGTTGGTGCGGCTTCGGAACTTTTAAAGATCTCGATATATCTCGAAAACTACGCTTCTGATCAAAAAATATCATAGAACATAAATTGTAGGAAACATAATTCTCCATAAAAAACGTCTCTTAACATTTTGCCATAGCTCGCTTTGTTTCCGAGATATTTGCAGATATATCTCAAGGGAAGGGGCCTGACGGACATATTTCGAGATATTTCTTCTTCTTGTTGTTCTTCTTCTGCACAGCTGAGCTGGAAGTGGCATTTGCAGGTCGCAATAGTGCAGAGTTATCTCAAAGAAAGGGGCCACGGTGTTTCTGTATCTCTATTATGTTGGTGCGGCTTCGGAACTTTTAAATATCTTGATATATCTCGAGAACTACGCTTCTGATCAAAAAATATCATAGAACATAAAAAGTAGGAAACTTAATTCTCTACAAAAAAGGTCTCTTAACATTTTGCCATAGCTCGCTTCGTTTCCGAGATATTTGCAGATTTATCTCAAGGGAAGGGGCCTGACGGACATATTTCGAGATATTTCTTCTTCTTGTTGTTCTTCTTCTGCACAGCTGAGCTGGAAGTGGCATTTGCGGCTCGCACTAGTGCAGAGTTATCTCAAAGAAAGGGGCCACGGTGTTTCTGTATCTCTATTATGTTGGTGCGGCTTCGGAACTTTTAAATATCTCGATATATCTCGAAAACTACGCTTCTGATCAAAAAATATCATAGAACATAAATTGTAGGAAACATAATTCTCTACAAAAAACGTATCTTAACATTTTGCCATAGCTCGCTTCGTTTCCGAGATATTTGCAGATTCAGCTCAAAGGAACGGGCCTGACGGACATATTTCGAGATACTTCTTCTTCTTGTTGTTCTTACTCTGCACAGCTAAGCTGGAAGTGGCATTTGCAGCTCGCAATAGTGCAGAGTTATCTCAAAGAAAGGGGCCACGGTGTTTCTGTATCTCTATTATGTTGGTGCGGTTTCGGAACTTTTAAATATCTTGATATATCTCCAGAACTACGCATCTGATCAAAAAATATCATAGAACATAAAAAGTAGGAAACTTAATTCTCTACAAAAAAGGTCTCTTAACATTTTGCCATAGCTCGCTTCGTTTCCGAGATATTTGCAGATTTATCTCAAGGGAAGGGGCCTGACGGACATATTTCGAGATATTTCATCTTCTTGTTGTTCTTCTTCTGCACAGCTGAGCTGGAAGTGGCATTTGCAGGTCGCAATAGTGCAGAGTTATCTCAAAGAAAGGGGCCACGGTGTTTCTGTATCTCTATTATGTTGGTGCGGCTTCGGAACTTTTAAATATCTCGATATATCTCGAAAACTATGCTTCTGATCAAAAAATATCATAGAACATAAATTGTAGGAAACATAATTCTCTACAAAAAACGTATCTTAACATTTTGCCATAGCTCGCTTCGTTTCCGAGATATTTGCAGATTCAGCTCAAAGGAACGGGCCTGACGGACATATTTCGAGATACTTCTTCTTCTTGTTGTTCTTACTCTGCACAGCTAAGCTGGAAGTGGCATTTGCAGCTCGCAATAGTGCAGAGTTATCTCAAAGAAAGGGGCCACGGTGTTTCTGTATCTCTATTATGTTGGTGCGGTTTCGGAACTTTTAAATATCTTGATATATCTCCAGAACTACGCATCTGATCAAAAAATATCATAGAACATAAAAAGTAGGAAACTTAATTCTCTACAAAAAAGGTCTCTTAACATTTTGCCATAGCTCGCTTCGTTCCCGAGATATTTGCAGATTTATCTCAAGGGAAGGGGCCTGACGGACATATTTCGAGATATTTCTTCTTCTTGTTGTTCTTCTTCTGCACAGCTGAGCTGGAAGTGGCATTTGCAGGTCGCAATAGTGCAGAGTTATCTCAAAGAAAGGGGCCACGGTGTTTCTGTATCTCTATTATGTTGGTGCGGTTTCGGAACTTTTAAATATCTTGATATATCTCCAGAACTACGCATCTGATCAAAAAATATCATAGAACTTAAAAAGTAGGAAACTTAATTCTCTACAAAAAAGGTCTCTTAACATTTTGCCATAGCTCGCTTCGTTTCCGAGATATTTGCAGATTTATCTCAAGGGAAGGGGCCTGACGGACATATTTCGAGATATTTCTTCTTCTTGTTGTTCTTCTTCTGCACAGCTGAGCTGGAAGTGGCATTTGCAGGTCGCAATAGTGCAGAGTTATCTCAAAGAAAGGGGCCACGGTGTTTCTGTATCTCTATTATGTTGGTGCGGCTTCGGAACTTTTAAATATCTTGATATATCTCGAGAACTACGCTTCTGATCAAAAAATATCATAGAACATAAAAAGTAGGAAACTTAATTCTCTACAAAAAAGGTCTCTTAACATTTTGCCATAGCTCGCTTCGTTTCCGAGATATTTGCAGATATATCTCAAGGGAAGGGGCCTGACGGACATATTTCGAGATATTTCTTCTTCTTGTTGTTCTTCTTCTGCACAGCTAAGCTGGAAGTGGCATTTGCAGCTCGCAATAGTGCAGAGTTATCTCAAAGAAAGGGGCCACGGTGTTTCTGTATCTCTATTATGTTGGTGCGGCTTCGGAACTTTTAAATATCTTGATATATCTCGAGAACTACGCATCTGATCAAAAAATATCATAGAACATAGAAAGTAGGAAACTTAATTCTCTACAAAAAAGGTCTCTTAACATTTTGCCATAGCTCGCTTCGTTTCCGAGATATTTGCAGATATATCTCAAGGGAAGGGGCCTGACGGACATATTTCGAGATATTTCTTCTTCTTGTTATTCTTCTTCTGCACAGCTAAGCTGGAAGTGGCATTTACAGCTCGCAATAGTGCAGAGTTATCTCAAAGAAAGGGGCCACGGTGTTTCTGTATCTCTATTATGTTGGTGCGGCTTCGGAACTTTTAAAGATCTCGATATATCTCGAAAACGACGCTTCTGATCAAAAAATATCATAGAACATAAATTGTAGGAAACATAATTCTCCATAAAAAACGTCTCTTAACATTTTGCCATAGCTCGCTTTGTTTCCGAGATATTTGCAGATATATCTCAAGGGAAGGGGCCTGACGGACATATTTCGAGATATTTCTTCTTCTTGTTGTTGTTCTTCTGCACAGCTAAACTGGAAGTGGCATTTCCAGCTCGCAATCGTGCAGAGTTATCTCAAAGAAAGGGGCCACGGTGTTTCTGTATCTCTATTATGTTGGTGCGGCTTCGGAACTTTTAAATATCTTGATATATCTCGAGAACTACGCATCTGATCAAAAAATATCATAGAACATAAAAAGTAGGAAACTTAATTCTCTACAAAAAAGGTCTCTTAACATTTTGCCATAGCTCGCTTCGTTTCCGAGATATTTGCAGATTTATCTCAAGGGAAGGGGCCTGACGGACATATTTCGAGATATTTCTTCTTCTTGTTGTTCTTCCTCTGCACAGCTAAGCTGGAAGTGGCATTTGCAGCTCGCAATAGTGCAGAGTTATCTCAAAGAACGGGGCCACGGTGTTTCTGTATCTCTATTATGTTGGTGCGGCTTCGGAACTTTTAAATATCTTGATATATCTCGAGAACTACGCATCTGATCAAAAAATATCATAGAACATAAAAAGTAGGAAACATAATTCTCTATAAAAAACGTATCTTAACATTTTGCCATAGCTCGCTTCGTTTCCGAGATATTTGCAGATTCAGCTCAAAGGAACGGGCCTGACGGACATATTTCGAGATACTTCTTCTTCTTGTTGTTCTTCCTCTGCACAGCTAAGCTGGAAGTGGCATTTGCAGCTCGCAATAGTGCAGAGTTATCTCAAAGAAAGGGGCCACGGTGTTTCTGTATCTCTATTATGTTGGTGCGGCTTCGGAACTTTTAAATATCTTGATATATCTCGAGAACTACGCATCTGATCAAAAAATATCATAGAACATAAAAAGTAGGAAACTTAATTCTCTACAAAAAAGGTCTCTTAACATTTTGCCATAGCTCGCTTCGTTTCCGAGATATTTGCAGATTTATCTCAAGGGAAGGGGCCTGACGGACATATTTCGAGATATTTCTTCTTCTTGTTGTTGTTCTTCTGCACAGCTGAGCTGGAAGTGGCATTTGCAGGTCGCAATAGTGCAGAGTTATCTCAAAGAAAGGGGCCACGGTGTTTCTGTATCTCTATTATGTTGGTGCGGCTTCGGAACTTTTAAATATCTTGATATATCTCGAGAACTACGCTTCTGATCAAAAAATATCATAGAACATAAAAAGTAGGAAACTTAATTCTCTACAAAAAAGGTCTCTTAACATTTTGCCATAGCTCGCTTCGTTTCCGAGATATTTGCAGATTTATCTCAAGGGAAGGGGCCTGACGGACATATTTCGAGATATTTCTTCTTCTTGTTGTTCTTCTTCTGCACAGCTGAGCTGGAAGTGGCATTTGCAGGTCGCAATAGTGCAGAGTTATCTCAAAGAAAGGGGCCACGGTGTTTCTGTATCTCTATTATGTTGGTGCGGCTTCGGAACTTTTAAATATCTCGATATATCTCGAAAACTACGCTTCTGATCAAAAAATATCATAGAACATAAATTGTAGGAAACATAATTCTCTTCAAAAAAGGTCTCTTAACATTTTGCCATAGCTCGCTTCGTTTCCGAGATATTTGCAGATTTATCTCAAGGGAAGGGGCCTGACGGACATATTTCGAGATATTTCTTCTTCTTGTTGTTCTTCTTCTGCACAGCTAAGCTGGAAGTGGCATTTGCGGCTCGCACTAGTGCAGAGTTATCTCAAAGAAAGGGGCCACGGTGTTTCTGTATCTCTATTATGTTGGTGCGGCTTCGGAACTTTTAAATATCTCGATATATCTCGAAAACTACGCTTCTGATCAAAAAATATCATAGAACATAAATTGTAGGAAACATAATTCTCTGCAAAAAACGTATCTTAACATTTTGCCATAGCTCGCTTCGTTTCCGAGATATTTGCAGATTCAGCTCAAAGGAACGGGCCTGACGGACATATTTCGAGATACTTCTTCTTCTTGTTGTTCTTACTCTGCACAGCTAAGCTGGAAGTGGCATTTGCAGCTCGCAATAGTGCAGAGTTATCTCAAAGAAAGGGGCCACGGTGTTTCTGTATCTCTATTATGTTGGTGCGGTTTCGGAACTATTAAATATCTTGATATATCTCCAGAACTACGCATCTGATCAAAAAATATCATAGAACATAAAAAGTAGGAAACTTAATTCTCTACAAAAAAGGTCTCTTAACATTTTGCCATAGCTCGCTTCGTTTCCGAGATATTTGCAGATTTATCTCAAGGGAAGGGGCCTGACGGACATATTTCGAGATATTTCTTCTTCTTGTTGTTCTTCTTCTGCACAGCTGAGCTGGAAGTGGCATTTGCAGGTCGCAATAGTGCAGAGTTATCTCAAAGAAAGGGGCCACGGTGTTTCTGTATCTCTATTATGTTGGTGCGGTTTCGGAACTTTTAAATATCTTGATATATCTCCAGAACTACGCATCTGATCAAAAAATATCATAGAACATAAAAAGTAGGAAACTTAATTCTCTACAAAAAAGGTCTCTTAACATTTTGCCATAGCTCGCTTCGTTTCCGAGATATTTGCAGATTTATCTCAAGGGAAGGGGCCTGACGGACATATTTCGAGATATTTCTTCTTCTTGTTGTTCTTCTTCTGCACAGCTGAGCTGGAAGTGGCATTTGCAGGTCGCAATAGTGCAGAGTTATCTCAAAGAAAGGGGCCACGGTGTTTCTGTATCTCTATTATGTTGGTGCGGCTTCGGAACTTTTAAATATCTTGATATATCTCGAGAACTACGCTTCTGATCAAAAAATATCATAGAACATAAAAAGTAGGAAACTTAATTCTCTACAAAAAAGGTCTCTTAACATTTTGCCATAGCTCGCTTCGTTTCCGAGATATTTGCAGATTTATCTCAAGGGAAGGGGCCTGACGGACATATTTCGAGATATTTCTTCTTCTTGTTGTTCTTCTTCTGCACAGCTGAGCTGGAAGTGGCATTTGCAGGTCGCAATAGTGCAGAGTTATCTCAAAGAAAGGGGCCACGGTGTTTCTGTATCTCTATTATGTTGGTGCGGCTTCGGAACTTTTAAATATCTCGATATATCTCGAAAACTACGCTTCTGATCAAAAAATATCATAGAACATAAATTGTAGAAAACATAATTCTCTACAAAAAAGGTCTCTTCACATTTTGCCATAGCTCGCTTCGTTTCCGAGATATTTGCAGATATATCTCAAGGGAAGGGGCCTGACGGACATATTTCGAGATATTTCTTCTTCTTGTTGTTCTTCTTCTGCACAGCTAAGCTGGAAGTGGCATTTGCAGCTCGCAATAGTGCAGAGTTATCTCAAAGAAAGGGGCCACGGTGTTTCTGTATCTCTATTATGTTGGTGCGGCTTCGGAACTTTTAAATATCTTGATATATCTCGAGAACTACGCATCTGATCAAAAAATATCATAGAACATAGAAAGTAGGAAACTTAATTCTCTACAAAAAAGGTCTCTTAACATTTTGCCATAGCTCGCTTCGTTTCCGAGATATTTGCAGATATATCTCAAGGGAAGGGGCCTGACGGACATATTTCGAGATATTTCTTCTTCTTGTTATTCTTCTTCTGCACAGCTAAGCTGGAAGTGGCATTTACAGCTCGCAATAGTGCAGAGTTATCTCAAAGAAAGGGGCCACGGTGTTTCTGTATCTCTATTATGTTGGTGCGGCTTCGGAACTTTTAAAGATCTCGATATATCTCGAAAACTACGCTTCTGATCAAAAAATATCATAGAACATAAATTGTAGGAAACATAATTCTCCATAAAAAACGTCTCTTAACATTTTGCCATAGCTCGCTTTGTTTCCGAGATATTTGCAGATATATCTCAAGGGAAGGGTCCTGACGGACATATTTCGAGATATTTCTTCTTCTTGTTGTTCTTCTTCTGCACAGCTAAACTGGAAGTGGCATTTCCAGCTCGCAATCGTGCAGAGTTATCTCAAAGAAAGGGGCCACGGTGTTTCTGTATCTCTATTATGTTGGTGCGGCTTCGGAACTTTTAAATATCTTGATATATCTCGAGAACTACGCATCTGATCAAAAAATATCATAGAACATAAAAAGTAGGAAACTTAATTCTCTACAAAAAAGGTCTCTTAACATTTTGCCATAGCTCGCTTCGTTTCCGAGATATTTGCAGATTTATCTCAAGGGAAGGGGCCTGACGGACATATTTCGAGATATTTCTTCTTCTTGTTGTTCTTCTTCTGCACAGCTAAGCTGGAAGTGGCATTTGCGGCTCGCACTAGTGCAGAGTTATCTCAAAGAAAGGGGCCACGGTGTTTCTGTATCCCTATTATGTTGGTGCGGCTTCGGAACTTTTAAATATCTCGATATATCTCGAAAACTACGCTTCGGATCAAAAAATATCATAGAACATAAATTGTAGGAAACATAATTCTCTACAAAAAACGTCTCTTAACATTTTGCCATAGCTCGCTTCGTTTCCGAGATATTTGCAGATTCAGCTCAAAGGAACTGGCCTGACGGACATATTTCGAGATATTTCTTCTTCTTGTTGTTCTTCCTCTGCACAGCTAAGCTGGAAGTGGCATTTGCAGCTCGCAATAGTGCAGAGTTATCTCAAAGAACGGGGCCACGGTGTTTCTGTATCTCTATTATGTTGGTGCGGCTTCGGAACTTTTAAATATCTTGATATATCTCGAGAACTACGCATCTGATCAAAAAATATCATAGAACATAAAAAGTAGGAAACTTAATTCTCTACAAAAAAGGTCTCTTAACATTTTGCCATAGCTCGCTTCGTTTCCGAGATATTTGCAGATTTATCTCAAGGGAAGGGGCCTGACGGACATATTTCGAGATATTTCTTCTTCTTGTTGTTCTTCTTCTGCACAGCTAAGCTGGAAGTGGCATTTGCGGCTCGCACTAGTGCAGAGTTATCTCAAAGAAAGGGGCCACGGTGTTTCTGTATCCCTATTATGTTGGTGCGGCTTCGGAACTTTTAAATATCTCGACATATCTCGAAAACTACGCTTCTGATCAAAAAATATCATAGAACATAAATTGTAGGAAACTTAATTCTCTACAAAAAAGGTCTCTTAACATTTTGCCATAGCTTTCTTCGTTTCCGAGATATTTGCAGATTTATCTCAAGGGAAGGGGCCTGACGGACATATTTCGAGATATTTCTTCTTCTTGTTGTTCTTCTTCTGCACAGCTAAGCTGGAAGTGGCATTTGCGGCTCGCACTAGTGCAGAGTTATCTCAAAGAAAGGGGCCACGGTGTTTCTGTATCCCTATTATGTTGGTGCGGCTTCGGAACTTTTAAATATCTCGATATATCTCGAAAACTACGCTTCGGATCAAAAAATATCATAGAACATAAATTGTAGGAAACATAATTCTCTACAAAAAACGTCTCTTAACATTTTGCCATAGCTCGCTTCGTTTCCGAGATATTTGCAGATTCAGCTCAAAGGAACTGGCCTGACGGACATATTTCGAGATATTTCTTCTTCTTGTTGTTCTTCCTCTGCACAGCTAAGCTGGAAGTGGCATTTGCAGCTCGCAATAGTGCAGAGTTATCTCAAAGAACGGGGCCACGGTGTTTCTGTATCTCTATTATGTTGGTGCGGCTTCGGAACTTTTAAATATCTTGATATATCTCGAGAACTACGCATCTGATCAAAAAATATCATAGAACATAAAAAGTAGGAAACTTAATTCTCTACAAAAAAGGTCTCTTAACATTTTGCCATAGCTCGCTTCGTTTCCGAGATATTTGCAGATTTATCTCAAGGGAAGGGGCCTGACGGACATATTTCGAGATATTTCTTCTTCTTGTTGTTCTTCTTCTGCACAGCTAAGCTGGAAGTGGCATTTGCGGCTCGCACTAGTGCACAGTTATCTCAAAGAAAGGGGCCACGGTGTTTCTGTATCTCTATTATGTTGGTGCGTCTTCGGAACTTTTAAATATCTCGATATATCTCGAAAACTACGCTTCTGATCAAAAAATATCATAGAACATAAATTGTAGGAAACATAATTCTTTACAAAAAACGTCTCTTAACATTTTGCCATCGCTCGCTTCGTTTCCGAGATATTTGCAGATTCAGCTCAAAGGAACTGGCCTGACGGACATATTTCGAGATATTTCTTCTTCTTGTTGTTCTTCCTCTGCACAGCTAAGCTGGAAGTGGCATTTGCAGCTCGCAATAGTGCAGAGTTATCTCAAAGAAAGGGGCCACGGTGTTTCTGTATCTCTATTATGTTGGTGCGGCTTCGGAACTTTTAAATATCTTGATATATCTCGAGAACTACGCATCTGATCAAAAAATATCATAGAACATAAAAAGTAGGAAACTTAATTCTCTACAAAAAAGGTCTCTTAACATTTTGCCATAGCTCGCTTCGTTTCCGAGATATTTGCAGATTTATCTCAAGGGAAGGGGCCTAACGGACATATTTCGAGATATTTCTTCTTCTTGTTGTTCTTCTTCTGCACAGCTAAGCTGGAAGTGGCATTTGCGGCTCGCACTAGTGCACAGTTATCTCAAAGAAAGGGGCCACGGTGTTTCTGTATCTCTATTATGTTGGTGCGTCTTCGGAACTTTTAAATATCTCGATATATCTCGAAAACTACGCTTCTGATCAAAAAATATCATAGAACATAAATTGTAGGAAACATAATTCTTTACAAAAAACGTCTCTTAAGATTTTGCCATCGCTCGCTTCGTTTCCGAGATATTTGCAGATTCAGCTCAAAGGAACTGGCCTGACGGACATATTTCGAGATATTTCTTCTTCTTGTTGTTCTTCCTCTGCACAGCTAAGCTGGAAGTGGCATTTGCAGCTCGCAATAGTGCAGAGTTATCTCAAAGAAAGGGGCCACGGTGTTTCTGTATCTCTATTATGTTGGTGCGGCTTCGGAACTTTTAAATATCTTGATATATCTCGAGAACTACGCATCTGATCAAAAAATATCATAGAACATAAAAAGTAGGAAACTTAATTCTCTACAAAAAAGGTCTCTTAACATTTTGCCATAGCTCGCTTCGTTTCCGAGATATTTGCAGATTTATCTCAAGGGAAGGGGCCTGACGGACATATTTCGAGATATTTCTTCTTCTTGTTGTTCTTCTTCTGCACAGCTAAGCTGGAAGTGGCATTTGCGGCTCGCACTAGTGCAGAGTTATCTCAAAGAAAGGGGCCACGGTGTTTCTGTATCCCTATTATGTTGGTGCGGCTTCGGAACTTTTAAATATCTCGACATATCTCGAAAACTACGCTTCTGATCAAAAAATATCATAGAACATAAATTGTAGGAAACTTAATTCTCTACAAAAAAGGTCTCTTAACATTTTGCCATAGCTTTCTTCGTTTCCGAGATATTTGCAGATTTATCTCAAGGGAAGGGGCCTGACGGACATATTTCGAGATATTTCTTCTTCTTGTTGTTCTTCTTCTGCACAGCTAAGCTGGAAGTGGCATTTGCGGCTCGCACTAGTGCACAGTTATCTCAAAGAAAGGGGCCACGGTGTTTCTGTATCTCTATTATGTTGGTGCGTCTTCGGAACTTTTAAATATCTCGATATATCTCGAAAACTACGCTTCTGATCAAAAAATATCATAGAACATAAATTGTAGGAAACATAATTCTTTACAAAAAACGTCTCTTAACATTTTGCCATCGCTCGCTTCGTTTCCGAGATATTTGCAGATTCAGCTCAAAGGAACTGGCCTGACGGACATATTTCGAGATATTTCTTCTTCTTGTTGTTCTTCCTCTGCACAGCTAAGCTGGAAGTGGCATTTGCAGCTCGCAATAGTGCAGAGTTATCTCAAAGAAAGGGGCCACGGTGTTTCTGTATCTCTATTATGTTGGTGCGGCTTCGGAACTTTTAAATATCTTGATATATCTCGAGAACTACGCTTCTGATCAAAAAATATCATAGAACATAAATTGTAGGAAACATAATTCTTTACAAAAAACGTCTCTTAACATTTTGCCATCGCTCGCTTCGTTTCCGAGATATTTGCAGATTCAGCTCAAAGGAACTGGCCTGACGGACATATTTCGAGATATTTCTTCTTCTTGTTGTTCTTCCTCTGCACAGCTAAGCTGGAAGTGGCATTTGCAGCTCGCAATAGTGCAGAGTTATCTCAAAGAAAGGGGCCACGGTGTTTCTGTATCTCTATTATGTTGGTGCGGCTTCGGAACTTTTAAATATCTTGATATATCTCGAGAACTACGCATCTGATCAAAAAATATCATAGAACATAAAAAGTAGGAAACTTAATTCTCTACAAAAAAGGTCTCTTAACATTTTGCCATAGCTTTCTTCGTTTCCGAGATATTTGCAGATTTATCTCAAGGGAAGGGGCCTGACGGACATATTTCGAGATATTTCTTCTTCTTGTTGTTCTTCTTCTGCACAGCTAAGCTGGAAGTGGCATTTGCGGCTCGCACTAGTGCACAGTTATCTCAAAGAAAGGGGCCACGGTGTTTCTGTATCTCTATTATGTTGGTGCGTCTTCGGAACTTTTAAATATCTCGATATATCTCGAAAACTACGCTTCTGATCAAAAAATATCATAGAACATAAATTGTAGGAAACATAATTCTTTACAAAAAACGTCTCTTAACATTTTGCCATCGCTCGCTTCGTTTCCGAGATATTTGCAGATTCAGCTCAAAGGAACTGGCCTGACGGACATATTTCGAGATATTTCTTCTTCTTGTTGTTCTTCCTCTGCACAGCTAAGCTGGAAGTGGCATTTGCAGCTCGCAATAGTGCAGAGTTATCTCAAAGAAAGGGGCCACGGTGTTTCTGTATCTCTATTATGTTGGTGCGGCTTCGGAACTTTTAAATATCTCGATATATCTCGAAAACTACGCTTCTGATCAAAAAATGTCATAGAACGTAAATTGTAGGAAACATAATTCTTTACAAAAAACGTCTCTTAACATTTTGCCATCGCTCGCTTCGTTTCCGAGATATTTGCAGATTCAGCTCAAAGGAACTGGCCTGACGGACATATTTCGAGATATTTCTTCTTCTTGTTGTTCTTCCTCTGCACAGCTAAGCTGGAAGTGGCATTTGCAGCTCGCAATAGTGCAGAGTTATCTCAAAGAAAGGGGCCACGGTGTTTCTGTATCTCTATTATGTTGGTGCGGCTTCGGAACTTTTAAATATCTTGATATATCTCGAGAACTACGCATCTGATCAAAAAATATCATAGAACATAAAAAGTAGGAAACTTAATTCTCTACAAAAAAGGTCTCTTAACATTTTGCCATAGCTTTCTTCGTTTCCGAGATATTTGCAGATTTATCTCAAGGGAAGGGGCCTGACGGACATATTTCGAGATATTTCTTCTTCTTGTTGTTCTTCTTCTGCACAGCTAAGCTGGAAGTGGCATTTGCGGCTCGCACTAGTGCACAGTTATCTCAAAGAAAGGGGCCACGGTGTTTCTGTATCTCTATTATGTTGGTGCGTCTTCGGAACTTTTAAATATCTCGATATATCTCGAAAACTACGCTTCTGATCAAAAAATATCATAGAACATAAATTGTAGGAAACATAATTCTTTACAAAAAACGTCTCTTAACATTTTGCCATCGCTCGCTTCGTTTCCGAGATATTTGCAGATTCAGCTCAAAGGAACTGGCCTGACGGACATATTTCGAGATATTTCTTCTTCTTGTTGTTCTTCCTCTGCACAGCTAAGCTGGAAGTGGCATTTGCAGCTCGCAATAGTGCAGAGTTATCTCAAAGAAAGGGGCCACGGTGTTTCTGTATCTCTATTATGTTGGTGCGGCTTCGGAACTTTTAAATATCTCGATATATCTCGAAAACTACGCTTCTGATCAAAAAATGTCATAGAACGTAAATTGTAGGAAACATTATTCTCTACAAAAAAGGTCCCTTAACATTTTGCCATAGCTCGCTTCGTTTCCGAGATATTTGCAGATTTATCTCAAGGGAAGGGTCCTGATGGACATATTTCGAGATATTTCTTCTTCTTGTTGTTCTTCTTCTGCACAGCTAAACTGGAAGTGGCATTTCCAGCTCGCAATCGTGCTGAGTTATCTCAAAGAAAGGGGCCACGGTGTTTCTGTATCTCTATTATGTTGGTGCGGCTTCGGAACTTTTAAATATCTTGATATATCTCGAGAACTACGCATCTGATCAAAAAATATCATACTACATAAAAAGTAGGAAACTTAATTCTCTACAAGAAAGGTCTCTAAACATTTTGCCATAGCTCGCTTCGTTTCCGAGATATTTGCAGATTTATCTCAAGGGAAGGGGCCTGACGGACATATTTTGAGATATTTCTTCTTCTTGTTGTTCTTCTTCTGCAGAGCTAAGCTGGAAGTGGCATTTGCAGCTCGCAATAGTGCACAGTTATCTCAAAGAAAGGGGCCACGGTGTTTCTGTATCTCTATTATGTTGGTGAGGCTTCGGAACTTTTAAATATCTTGATATATCTCGAGAACTACGCGTCTGATAAAAAAATATCATAGAAGATAAAAAGTAGGAAACTTAATTCTCTACAAAAACGGTCTCTTAACATTTTGCCATAGCTCGCTTCGTTTCCGAGATATTTGCAGATATATCTCAAGGGAAGGGGCCTGACGGACATATTTCGAGATATTTCTTCTTCTTGTTGTTCTTCTTCTGCACAGCTAAGCTGGAAGTGGCATTTGCGGCTCGCACTAGTGCACAGTTATCTCAAAGAAAGGGGCCACGGTGTTTCTGTATCTCTATTATGTTGGTGCGTCTTCGGAACTTTTAAATATCTCGATATATCTCGAGAACTACGCTTCTGATCAAAAAATATCATAGAACATAAATTGTAGGAAACTTAATTCTCTACAAAAAAGGTCTCTTAACATTTTGCCATAGCTTTCTTCGTTTCCGAGATATTTGCAGATTTATCTCAAGGGAAGGGGCCTGACGGACATATTTCGAGATATTTCTTCTTCTTGTTGTTCTTCTTCTGCACAGCTAAGCTGGAAGTGGCATTTGCGGCTCGCACTAGTGCACAGTTATCTCAAAGAAAGGGGCCACGGTGTTTCTGTATCTCTATTATGTTGGTGCGTCTTCGGAACTTTTAAATATCTCGATATATCTCGAAAACTACGCTTCTGATCAAAAAATATCATAGAACATAAATTGTAGGAAACATAATTCTTTACAAAAAACGTCTCTTAACATTTTGCCATCGCTCGCTTCGTTTCCGAGATATTTGCAGATTCAGCTCAAAGGAACTGGCCTGACGGACATATTTCGAGATATTTCTTCTTCTTGTTGTTCTTCCTCTGCACAGCTAAGCTGGAAGTGGCATTTGCAGCTCGCAATAGTGCAGAGTTATCTCAAAGAAAGGGGCCACGGTGTTTCTGTATCTCTATTATGTTGGTGCGGCTTCGGAACTTTTAAATATCTTGATATATCTCGAGAACTACGCATCTGATCAAAAAATATCATAGAACATAAAAAGTAGGAAACTTAATTCTCTACAAAAAAGGTCTCTTAACATTTTGCCATAGCTCGCTTCGTTTCCGAGATATTTGCAGATTTATCTCAAGGGAAGGGGCCTAACGGACATATTTCGAGATATTTCTTCTTCTTGTTGTTCTTCTTCTGCACAGCTAAGCTGGAAGTGGCATTTGCGGCTCGCACTAGTGCAGAGTTATCTCAAAGAAAGGGGCCACGGTGTTTCTGTATCCCTATTATGTTGGTGCGGCTTCGGAACTTTTAAATATCTCGACATATCTCGAAAACTACGCTTCTGATCAAAAAATATCATAGAACATAAATTGTAGGAAACTTAATTCTCTACAAAAAAGGTCTCTTAACATTTTGCCATAGCTTTCTTCGTTTCCGAGATATTTGCAGATTTATCTCAAGGGAAGGGGCCTGACGGACATATTTCGAGATATTTCTTCTTCTTGTTGTTCTTCTTCTGCACAGCTAAGCTGGAAGTGGCATTTGCGGCTCGCACTAGTGCACAGTTATCTCAAAGAAAGGGGCCACGGTGTTTCTGTATCTCTATTATGTTGGTGCGTCTTCGGAACTTTTAAATATCTCGATATATCTCGAAAACTACGCTTCTGATCAAAAAATATCATAGAACATAAATTGTAGGAAACATAATTCTTTACAAAAAACGTCTCTTAACATTTTGCCATCGCTCGCTTCGTTTCCGAGATATTTGCAGATTCAGCTCAAAGGAACTGGCCTGACGGACATATTTCGAGATATTTCTTCTTCTTGTTGTTCTTCCTCTGCACAGCTAAGCTGGAAGTGGCATTTGCAGCTCGCAATAGTGCAGAGTTATCTCAAAGAAAGGGGCCACGGTGTTTCTGTATCTCTATTATGTTGGTGCGGCTTCGGAACTTTTAAATATCTTGATATATCTCGAGAACTACGCATCTGATCAAAAAATATCATAGAACATAAAAAGTAGGAAACTTAATTCTCTACAAAAAAGGTCTCTTAACATTTTGCCATAGCTCGCTTCGTTTCCGAGATATTTGCAGATTTATCTCAAGGGAAGGGGCCTAACGGACATATTTCGAGATATTTCTTCTTCTTGTTGTTCTTCTTCTGCACAGCTGAGCTGGAAGTGGCATTTGCAGGTCGCAATAGTGCAGAATTAACTCAAAGAAAGGGGCCACGGTGTTTCTGTATCTCTATTATGTTGGTGCGGCTTCGGAACTTTTAAATATCTTGATATATCTCGAGAACTACGCATCTGATCAAAAAATATCATACTACATAAAAAGTAGGAAACTTAATTCTCTACAAGAAAGGTCTCTAAACATTTTGCCATAGCTCGCTTCGTTTCCGAGATATTTGCAGATTTATCTCAAGGGAAGGGGCCTGACGGACATATTTTGAGATATTTCTTCTTCTTGTTGTTCTTCTTCTGCAGAGCTAAGCTGGAAGTGGCATTTGCAGCTCGCAATAGTGCAGAGTTATCTCAAAGAAAGGGGCCACGGTGTTTCTGTATCTCTATTATGTTGGTGAGGCTTCGGAACTTTTAAATATCTTGATATATCTCGAGAACTACGCGTCTGATAAAAAAATATCATAGAAGATAAAAAGTAGGAAACTTAATTCTCTACAAAAACGGTCTCTTAACATTTTGCCATAGCTCGCTTCGTTTCCGAGATATTTGCAGATATATCTCAAGGGAAGGGGCCTGACGGACATATTTCGAGATATTTCTTCTTCTTGTTGTTCTTCTTCTGCACAGCTAAGCTGGAAGTGGCATTTGCGGCTCGCACTAGTGCACAGTTATCTCAAAGAAAGGGGCCACGGTGTTTCTGTATCTCTATTATGTTGGTGCGTCTTCGGAACTTTTAAATATCTCGATATATCTCGAGAACTACGCTTCTGATCAAAAAATATCATAGAACATAAATTGTAGGAAACATAATTCTCTACAAAAAACGTCTCTTAACATTTTGCCATGGCTCGCTTCGTTTCCGAGATATTTGCAGATTCAGCTCAAAGGAACTGGCCTGACGGACATATTTCGAGATATTTCTTCTTCTTGTTGTTCTTCCTCTGCACAGCTAAGCTGGAAGTGGCATTTGCAGCTCGCAATAGTGCAGAGTTATCTCAAAGAAAGGGGCCACGGTGTTTCTGTATCTCTATTATGTTGGTGCGGCTTCGGAACTTTTAAATATCTCGATATATCTCGAAAACTACGCTTCTGATCAAAAAATATCATAGAACATAAATTGTAGGAAACATTATTCTCTACAAAAAAGGTCCCTTAACATTTTGCCATAGCTCGCTTCGTTTCCGAGATATTTGCAGATTTATCTCAAGGGAAGGGTCCTGATGGACATATTTCGAGATATTTTTTCTTCTTGTTGTTCTTCTTCTGCACAGCTAAACTGGAAGTGGCATTTCCAGCTCGCAATCGTGCAGAGTTATCTCAAAGAAAGGGGCCACGGTGTTTCTGTATCTCTATTATGTTGGTGCGGCTTCGGAACTTTTAAATATCTTGATATATCTCGAGAACTACGCATCTGATCAAAAAATATCATACTACATAAAAAGTAGGAAACTTAATTCTCTACAAGAAAGGTCTCTAAACATTTTGCCATAGCTCGCTTCGTTTCCGAGATATTTGCAGATTTATCTCAAGGGAAGGGGCCTGACGGACATATTTCGAGATATTTCTTCTTCTTGTTGTTCTTCTTCTGCACAGCTAAGCTGGAAGTGGCATTTGCGGCTCGCACTAGTGCACAGTTATCTCAAAGAAAGGGGCCACGGTGTTTCTGTATCTCTATTATGTTGGTGCGTCTTCGGAACTTTTAAATATCTCGATATATCTCGAGAACTACGCTTCTGATCAAAAAATATCATAGAACATAAATTGTAGGAAACATAATTCTCTACAAGAAACGTCTCTTAACATCTTGCCATAGCTCGCTTCGTTTCCGAGATATTTGCAGATTCAGCTCAAAGGAACTGGCCTGACGGACATATTTCGAGATATTTCTTCTTCTTGTTGTTCTTCCTCTGCACAGCTAAGCTGGAAGTGGCATTTGCAGCTCGCAATAGTGCAGAGTTATCTCAAAGAAAGGGGCCACGGTGTTTCTGTATCTCTATTATGTTGGTGCGGCTTCGGAACTTTTAAATATCTTGATATATCTCGAGAACTACGCATCTGATCAAAAAATATCATAGAACATAAAAAGTAGGAAACTTAATTCTCTACAAAAAAGGTCTCTTAACATTTTGCCATAGCTCGCTTCGTTTCCGAGATATTTGCAGATTTATCTCAAGGGAAGGGGCCTAACGGACATATTTCGAGATATTTCTTCTTCTTGTTGTTCTTCTTCTGCACAGCTGAGCTGGAAGTGGCTTTTGCAGGTCGCAATAGTGCAGAATTAACTCAAAGAAAGGGGCCACGGTGTTTCTGTATCTCTACTATGTTGGTGCGGCTTCGGAACTTTTAAATATCTCGATATATCTCGAAAACTACGCTTCTGATCAAAAAATGTCATAGAACGTAAATTGTAGGAAACATTATTCTCTACAAAAAAGGTCCCTTAACATTTTGCCATAGCTCGCTTCGTTTCCGAGATATTTGCAGATTTATCTCAAGGGAAGGGTCCTGATGGACATATTTCGAGATATTTCTTCTTCTTGTTGTTCTTCTTCTGCACAGCTAAACTGGAAGTGGCATTTCCAGCTCGCAATCGTGCAGAGTTATCTCAAAGAAAGGGGCCACGGTGTTTCTGTATCTCTATTATGTTGGTGCGGCTTCGGAACTTTTAAATATCTTGATATATCTCGAGAACTACGCATCTGATCAAAAAATATCATACTACATAAAAAGTAGGAAACTTAATTCTCTACAAGAAAGGTCTCTAAACATTTTGCCATAGCTCGCTTCGTTTCCGAGATATTTGCAGATTTATCTCAAGGGAAGGGGCCTGACGGACATATTTTGAGATATTTCTTCTTCTTGTTGTTCTTCTTCTGCAGAGCTAAGCTGGAAGTGGCATTTGCAGCTCGCAATAGTGCAGAGTTATCTCAAAGAAAGGGGCCACGGTGTTTCTGTATCTCTATTATGTTGGTGAGGCTTCGGAACTTTTAAATATCTTGATATATCTCGAGAACTACGCGTCTGATAAAAAAATATCATAGAAGATAAAAAGTAGGAAACTTAATTCTCTACAAAAACGGTCTCTTAACATTTTGCCATAGCTCGCTTCGTTTCCGAGATATTTGCAGATATATCTCAAGGGAAGGGGCCTGACGGACATATTTCGAGATATTTCTTCTTCTTGTTGTTCTTCTTCTGCACAGCTAAGCTGGAAGTGGCATTTGCGGCTCGCACTAGTGCACAGTTATCTCAAAGAAAGGGGCCACGGTGTTTCTGTATCTCTATTATGTTGGTGCGTCTTCGGAACTTTTAAATATCTCGATATATCTCGAGAACTACGCTTCTGATCAAAAAATATCATAGAACATAAATTGTAGGAAACATAATTCTCTACAAAAAACGTCTCTTAACATTTTGCCATGGCTCGCTTCGTTTCCGAGATATTTGCAGATTCAGCTCAAAGGAACTGGCCTGACGGACATATTTCGAGATATTTCTTCTTCTTGTTGTTCTTCCTCTGCACAGCTAAGCTGGAAGTGGCATTTGCAGCTCGCAATAGTGCAGAGTTATCTCAAAGAAAGGGGCCACGGTGTTTCTGTATCTCTATTATGTTGGTGCGGCTTCGGAACTTTTAAATATCTCGATATATCTCGAAAACTACGCTTCTGATCAAAAAATATCATAGAACATAAATTGTAGGAAACATTATTCTCTACAAAAAAGGTCCCTTAACATTTTGCCATAGCTCGCTTCGTTTCCGAGATATTTGCAGATTTATCTCAAGGGAAGGGTCCTGATGGACATATTTCGAGATATTTCTTCTTCTTGTTGTTCTTCTTCTGCACAGCTAAACTGGAAGTGGCATTTCCAGCTCGCAATCGTGCAGAGTTATCTCAAAGAAACGGGCCACGGTGTTTCTGTATCTCTATTATGTTGGTGCGGCTTCGGAACTTTTAAATATCTTGATATATCTCGAGAACTACGCATCTGATCAAAAAATATCATACTACATAAAAAGTAGGAAACTTAATTCTCTACAAGAAAGGTCTCTAAACATTTTGCCATAGCTCGCTTCGTTTCCGAGATATTTGCAGATTTATCTCAAGGGAAGGGGCCTGACGGACATATTTTGAGATATTTCTTCTTCTTGTTGTTCTTCTTCTGCACAGCTAAGCTGGAAGTGGCATTTGCAGCTCGCAATAGTGCAGAGTTATCTCAAAGAAAGGGGCCACGGTGTTTCTGTATCTCTATTATGTTGGTGCGGCTTCGGAACTTTTAAATATCTTGATATATCTCGAGAACTACGCGTCTGATCAAAAAATATCATAGAAGATAAAAAGTAGGAAACTTAATTCTCTACAAAAACGGTCTCTTAACATTTTGCCATAGCTCGCTTCGTTTCCGAGATATTTGCAGATTCAGCTCAAAGGAACTGGCCTGACGGACATATTTCGAGATATTTCTTCTTCTTGTTGTTCTTCCTCTGCACAGCTAAGCTGGAAGTGGCATTTGCGGCTCGCACTAGCGCAGAGTTATCTCAAAGAAAGGGGCCACGGTGTTTCTGTATCTCTATTATGTTGGTGCGGCTTCGGAACTTTTAAATATCTCGATATATCTCGAGAACTACGCCTCTGATCGAAAAATATCATAGAACATAAAAAGTAGGAAACTGAATTCTCTACAAGAAAGGTCTCTTAACATTTTGCCATAGCTCGCTTCGTTTCCGAGATATTTGCAGATTTATCTCAAGGGAAGGGGCCTGACGGACATATTTCGAGATATTTCTTCTTCTTGTTGTTCTTCTTCTGCACAGCTAAGCTGGAAGTGGCATTTGCAGCTCGGAATAGTGCAGAGTTATCTCAAAGAGAGGGGCCACGGTGTTTCTGTATCTCTATTATGTTGGTGCGGCTTCGGAACTTTCAAATATCTTGATATATCTCGAGAACTACGCATCTGATCAAAAAATATCATAGAAGATAGAAAGTAGGAAACTTAATTCTATACAAAAAAGGTCTCTCAACATTTCGCCATAGTTCGCTTCGTTTCCGAGATATTTGCAGATTTATCTCAAGGGAAGGGGCCTGTCGGACATATTTCGAGATATTTCTTCTTCTTGTTGTTCTTCTTCTGCACAGCTAAGCTGGAAGTGGCATTTGCGGCTCGCACTAGTGCAGAGTTATCTCAAAGAAAGGGGCCACGGTGTTTCTGTATCTCTATTATGTTGGTGCGGCTTCGGAACTTTTAAATATCTTGATATATCTCGAGAACTACGCATCTGATCAAAAAATATCATAGAAGATAAAAAGTAGGAAACTTAATTCTCTACAAGAAAGGTCTCTAAAGATTTTGCCATAGCTCGCTTCGTTTCCGAGATATTTGCAGATTTATCTCAAGGGAAGGGGCCTGACGGACATATTTCGAGATATTTCTTCTTCTTGTTGTTCTTCTTCTGCACAGCTAAGCTGGAAGTGGCATTTGCAGCTCGGAATAGTGCAGAGTTATCTCAAAGAGAGGGGCCACGGTGTTTCTGTATCTCTATTATGTTGGTGCGGCTTCGGAACTTTCAAATATCTTGATATATCTCGAGAACTACGCATCTGATCAAAAAATATCATAGAAGATAGAAAGTAGGAAACTTAATTCTATACAAAAAAGGTCTCTCAACATTTCGCCATAGCTCGCTTCGTTTCCGAGATATTTGCAGATTTATCTCAAGGGAAGGGGCCTGTCGGACATATTTCGAGATATTTCTTCTTCTTGTTGTTCTTCTTCTGCACAGCTAAGCTGGAAGTGGCATTTGCGGCTCGCACTAGTGCAGAGTTATCTCAAAGAAAGGGGCCACGGTGTTTCTGTATCTCTATTATGTTGGTGCGGCTTCGGAACTTTTAAATATCTCGATATATCTCGAAAACTACGCTTCTGATCAAAAAATATCATAGAACATAAATTGTAGGAAACATAATTCTCTACAAAAAAGGTCTCTTAACATTTTGCCATAGCTCGCTTCGTTTCCGAGATATTTGCAGATATATCTCAAGTGAAGGGGCCTGACGGACATATTTCGAGATATTTCTTCTTCTTGTTGTTCTTCTTCTGCACAGCTAAGCTGGAAGTGGCATTTGCAGCTCGCAATAGTGCAGAGTTATCTCAAAGAAAGGGGCCACGGTGTTTCTGTATCTCTATTATGTTGGTGCGGCTTCGGAACTTTTAGATATCTTGATATATCTCGAGAACTACGCATCTGATCAAGAAATATCATAGAAGATAAAAAGTAGGAAACTTAATTCTCTACAAAAAAGGTCTCTTAACATTTTGCCATAGCTCGCTTCGTTTCCGAGATATTTGCAGATTTATCTCAAGGGAAGGGGCCTGACGGACATATTTCGAGATATTTCTTCTTCTTGTTGTTCTTCTTCTGCACAGCTAAGCTGGAAGTGGCATTTGCGGCTCGCACTAGTGCAGAGTTATCTCAAAGAAAGGGGCCACGGTGTTTCGGTATCCCTACTATGTTGGTGCGGCTTCGGAACTTTTAAATATCTCGATATATCTCGAAAACTACGCTTCGGATCAAAAAATATCATAGAACATAAATTGTAGGAAACATAATTCTCTACAAAAAACGTCTCTTAATATTTTGCCATAGCTCGCTTCGTTTCCGAGATCTTTGCAGATTCAGCTCAAAGGAACTGGCCTGACGGACATATTTCGAGATATTTCTTCTTCTTGTTGTTCTTCTTCTGCACAGCTAAACTGGAAGTGGCATTTCCAGCTCGCAATCGTGCAGAGTTATCTCAAAGAAAGGGGCCACGGTGTTTCTGTATCTCTATTATGTTGGTGCGGCTTCGGAACTTTTAAATATCTTGATATATCTCGAGAACTACGCATCTGATCAAAAAATATCATACTACATAAAAAGTAGGAAACTTAATTCTCTACAAGAAAGGTCTCTAAACATTTTGCCATAGCTCGCTTCGTTTCCGAGATATTTGCAGATTTATCTCAAGGGAAGGGGCCTGACGGACATATTTTGAGATATTTCTTCTTCTTGTTGTTCTTCTTCTGCAGAGCTAAGCTGGAAGTGGCATTTGCAGCTCGCAATAGTGCAGAGTTATCTCAAAGAAAGGGGCCACGGTGTTTCTGTATCTCTATTATGTTGGTGAGGCTTCGGAACTTTTAAATATCTTGATATATCTCGAGAACTACGCGTCTGATAAAAAAATATCATAGAAGATAAAAAGTAGGAAACTTAATTCTCTACAAAAACGGTCTCTTAACATTTTGCCATAGCTCGCTTCGTTTCCGAGATATTTGCAGATATATCTCAAGGGAAGGGGCCTGACGGACATATTTCGAGATATTTCTTCTTCTTGTTGTTCTTCTTCTGCACAGCTAAGCTGGAAGTGGCATTTGCGGCTCGCACTAGTGCACAGTTATCTCAAAGAAAGGGGCCACGGTGTTTCTGTATCTCTATTATGTTGGTGCGTCTTCGGAACTTTTAAATATCTCGATATATCTCGAGAACTACGCTTCTGATCAAAAAATATCATAGAACATAAATTGTAGGAAACATAATTCTCTACAAAAAACGTCTCTTAACATTTTGCCATGGCTCGCTTCGTTTCCGAGATATTTGCAGATTCAGCTCAAAGGAACTGGCCTGACGGACATATTTCGAGATATTTCTTCTTCTTGTTGTTCTTCCTCTGCACAGCTAAGCTGGAAGTGGCATTTGCAGCTCGCAATAGTGCAGAGTTATCTCAAAGAAAGGGGCCACGGTGTTTCTGTATCTCTATTATGTTGGTGCGGCTTCGGAACTTTTAAATATCTCGATATATCTCGAAAACTACGCTTCTGATCAAAAAATATCATAGAACATAAATTGTAGGAAACATTATTCTCTACAAAAAAGGTCCCTTAACATTTTGCCATAGCTCGCTTCGTTTCCGAGATATTTGCAGATTTATCTCAAGGGAAGGGTCCTGATGGACATATTTCGAGATATTTCTTCTTCTTGTTGTTCTTCTTCTGCACAGCTAAACTGGAAGTGGCATTTCCAGCTCGCAATCGTGCAGAGTTATCTCAAAGAAACGGGCCACGGTGTTTCTGTATCTCTATTATGTTGGTGCGGCTTCGGAACTTTTAAATATCTTGATATATCTCGAGAACTACGCATCTGATCAAAAAATATCATACTACATAAAAAGTAGGAAACTTAATTCTCTACAAGAAAGGTCTCTAAACATTTTGCCATAGCTCGCTTCGTTTCCGAGATATTTGCAGATTTATCTCAAGGGAAGGGGCCTGACGGACATATTTTGAGATATTTCTTCTTCTTGTTGTTCTTCTTCTGCACAGCTAAGCTGGAAGTGGCATTTGCAGCTCGCAATAGTGCAGAGTTATCTCAAAGAAAGGGGCCACGGTGTTTCTGTATCTCTATTATGTTGGTGCGGCTTCGGAACTTTTAAATATCTTGATATATCTCGAGAACTACGCGTCTGATCAAAAAATATCATAGAAGATAAAAAGTAGGAAACTTAATTCTCTACAAAAACGGTCTCTTAACATTTTGCCATAGCTCGCTTCGTTTCCGAGATATTTGCAGATTCAGCTCAAAGGAACTGGCCTGACGGACATATTTCGAGATATTTCTTCTTCTTGTTGTTCTTCCTCTGCACAGCTAAGCTGGAAGTGGCATTTGCGGCTCGCACTAGCGCAGAGTTATCTCAAAGAAAGGGGCCACGGTGTTTCTGTATCTCTATTATGTTGGTGCGGCTTCGGAACTTTTAAATATCTCGATATATCTCGAGAACTACGCCTCTGATCGAAAAATATCATAGAACATAAAAAGTAGGAAACTGAATTCTCTACAAGAAAGGTCTCTTAACATTTTGCCATAGCTCGCTTCGTTTCCGAGATATTTGCAGATTTATCTCAAGGGAAGGGGCCTGACGGACATATTTCGAGATATTTCTTCTTCTTGTTGTTCTTCTTCTGCACAGCTAAGCTGGAAGTGGCATTTGCAGCTCGGAATAGTGCAGAGTTATCTCAAAGAGAGGGGCCACGGTGTTTCTGTATCTCTATTATGTTGGTGCGGCTTCGGAACTTTCAAATATCTTGATATATCTCGAGAACTACGCATCTGATCAAAAAATATCATAGAAGATAGAAAGTAGGAAACTTAATTCTATACAAAAAAGGTCTCTCAACATTTCGCCATAGTTCGCTTCGTTTCCGAGATATTTGCAGATTTATCTCAAGGGAAGGGGCCTGTCGGACATATTTCGAGATATTTCTTCTTCTTGTTGTTCTTCTTCTGCACAGCTAAGCTGGAAGTGGCATTTGCGGCTCGCACTAGTGCAGAGTTATCTCAAAGAAAGGGGCCACGGTGTTTCTGTATCTCTATTATGTTGGTGCGGCTTCGGAACTTTTAAATATCTTGATATATCTCGAGAACTACGCATCTGATCAAAAAATATCATAGAAGATAAAAAGTAGGAAACTTAATTCTCTACAAGAAAGGTCTCTAAAGATTTTGCCATAGCTCGCTTCGTTTCCGAGATATTTGCAGATTTATCTCAAGGGAAGGGGCCTGACGGACATATTTCGAGATATTTCTTCTTCTTGTTGTTCTTCTTCTGCACAGCTAAGCTGGAAGTGGCATTTGCAGCTCGGAATAGTGCAGAGTTATCTCAAAGAGAGGGGCCACGGTGTTTCTGTATCTCTATTATGTTGGTGCGGCTTCGGAACTTTCAAATATCTTGATATATCTCGAGAACTACGCATCTGATCAAAAAATATCATAGAAGATAGAAAGTAGGAAACTTAATTCTATACAAAAAAGGTCTCTCAACATTTCGCCATAGCTCGCTTCGTTTCCGAGATATTTGCAGATTTATCTCAAGGGAAGGGGCCTGTCGGACATATTTCGAGATATTTCTTCTTCTTGTTGTTCTTCTTCTGCACAGCTAAGCTGGAAGTGGCATTTGCGGCACGCACTAGTGCAGAGTTATCTCAAAGAAAGGGGCCACGGTGTTTCTGTATCTCTATTATGTTGGTGCGGCTTCGGAACTTTTAAATATCTCGATATATCTCGAAAACTACGCTTCTGATCAAAAAATATCATAGAACATAAATTGTAGGAAACATAATTCTCTACAAAAAAGGTCTCTTAACATTTTGCCATAGCTCGCTTCGTTTCCGAGATATTTGCAGATATATCTCAAGTGAAGGGGCCTGACGGACATATTTCGAGATATTTCTTCTTCTTGTTGTTCTTCTTCTGCACAGCTAAGCTGGAAGTGGCATTTGCAGCTCGCAATAGTGCAGAGTTATCTCAAAGAAAGGGGCCACGGTGTTTCTGTATCTCTATTATGTTGGTGCGGCTTCGGAACTTTTAGATATCTTGATATATCTCGAGAACTACGCATCTGATCAAGAAATATCATAGAAGATAAAAAGTAGGAAACTTAATTCTCTACAAAAAAGGTCTCTTAACATTTTGCCATAGCTCGCTTCGTTTCCGAGATATTTGCAGATTTATCTCAAGGGAAGGGGCCTGACGGACATATTTCGAGATATTTCTTCTTCTTGTTGTTCTTCTTCTGCACAGCTAAGCTGGAAGTGGCATTTGCGGCTCGCACTAGTGCAGAGTTATCTCAAAGAAAGGGGCCACGGTGTTTCGGTATCCCTATTATGTTGGTGCGGCTTCGGAACTTTTAAATATCTCGATATATCTCGAAAACTACGCTTCGGATCAAAAAATATCATAGAACATAAATTGTAGGAAACATAATTCTCTGCAAAAAACGTCTCTTAATATTTTGCCATAGCTCGCTTCGTTTCCGAGATCTTTGCAGATTCAGCTCAAAGGAACTGGCCTGACGGACATATTTCGAGATATTTCTTCTTCTTGTTGTTCTTCTTCTGCACAGCTAAGCTGGAAGTGGCATTTGCGGCTCGCACTAGTGCAGAGTTATCTCAAAGAAAGGGGCCACGGTGTTTCTGTATCTCTATTATGTTGGTGCGGCTTCGGAACTTTTAAATATCTCGATATATCTCGAAAAGTACGCTTCTGATCAAAAAATATCATAGAACATAAATTGTAGGAAACATAATTCTCTACAAAAAAGGTCTCTTAACATTTTGCCATAGCTCGCTTCGTTTCCGAGATATTTGCAGATATATCTCAAGGGAAGGGGCCTGACGGACATATTTCGAGATATTTCTTCTTCTTGTTGTTCTTCTTCTGCACAGCTAAGCTGGAAGTGGCATTTGCAGCTCGCAATAGTGCAGAGTTATCTCAAAGAAAGGGGCCACGGTGTTTCTGTATCTCTATTATGTTGGTGCGGCTTCGGAACTTTTAGATATCTTGATATATCTCGAGAACTACGCATCTGATCAAGAAATATCATAGAAGATAAAAAGTAGGAAACTTAATTCTCTACAAAAAAGGTCTCTTAACATTTTGCCATAGCTCGCTTCGTTTCCGAGATATTTGCAGATTTATCTCAAGGGAAGGGGCCTGACGGACATATTTCGAGATATTTCTTCTTCTTGTTGTTCTTCTTCTGCACAGCTAAGCTGGAAGTGGCATTTGCGGCTCGCACTAGTGCAGAGTTATCTCAAAGAAAGGGGCCACGGTGTTTCGGTATCCCTATTATGTTGGTGCGGCTTCGGAACTTTTAAATATCTCGATATATCTCGAAAACTACGCTTCGGATCAAAAAATATCATAGAACATAAATTGTAGGAAACATAATTCTCTACAAAAAACGTCTCTTAATATTTTGCCATAGCTCGCTTCGTTTCCGAGATCTTTGCAGATTCAGCTCAAAGGAACTGGCCTGACGGACATATTTCGAGATATTTCTTCTTCTTGTTGTTCTTCTTCTGCACAGCTAAGCTGGAAGTGGCATTTGCGGCTCGCACTAGTGCAGAGTAATCTCAAAGAAAGGGGCCACGGTGTTTCTGTATCCCTATTATGTTGGTGCGGCTTCGGAACTTTTAAATATCTCGCTATATCTCGAAAAGTACGCTTCTGATCAAAAAATATCATAGAACATAAATTGTAGGAAACTTAATTCTCTACAAAAAAGGTCTCTTAACATTTTGCCATAGCTCTCTTCGTTTCCGAGATATTTGCAGATTTATCTCAAGGGAAGGGGCCACGGTGTTTCTGTATCTCTATTATGTTGGTGCGGCTTCGGAACTTTTAAATATCTCGATATATCTCGAAAACTACGCTTCTGATCAAAAAATATCATAGAACATAAATTGTAGGAAACATAATTCTCTATAAACAACGTCTCTTAACATTTTGCCATAGCTCGCTTCGTTTCCGAGATATTTGCAGATTCAGCTCAAAGGAACTGGCCTGACGGACATATTTCGAGATATTTCTTCTTCTTGTTGTTGTTCCTCTGCACAGCTAAGCTGGAAGTGGCATTTGCAGCTCGCAATAGTGCAGAGTTATCTCAAAGAAAGGGGCCACGGTGTTTCTGTATCTCTATTATGTTGGTGCGGGTTCGGAACTTTTAAATATCTTGATATATCTCGAGAACTACGCATCTGATCAAAAAATATCATAGAACATAAAAAGTAGGAAACTTAATTCTCTACAAAAAAGGTCTCTTAACATTTTGCCATAGCTCGCTTCGTTTCCGAGATATTTGCAGATTTATCTCAAGGGAAGGGGCCTGACGGACATATTTCGAGATATTTCTTCTTCTTGTTGTTCTTCTTCTGCACAGCTAAGCTGGAAGTGGCATTTGCGGCTCGCACTAGTGCAGAGTTATCTCAAAGAAAGGGGCCACGGTGTTTCTGTATCCCTATTATGTTGGTGCGGCTTCGGAACTTTTAAATATCTCGATATATCTCGAAAACTACGCTTCTGATCAAAAAATATCATAGAACATAAATTGTAGGAAACAGAATTTTCTACAAAAAAGGTCTCTTAACATTTTGCCATAGCTCGCTTCGTTTCCGAGATATTTGCAGATATATCTCAAGGGAAGGGGCCTGACGGACATATTTCGAGATATTTCTTCTTCTTGTTGTTCTTCTTCTGCACAGCTAAGCTGGAAGTGGCATTTGCGGCTCGCACTAGTGCAGAGTTATCTCAAAGAAAGGGGCCACGGTGTTTCTGTATCTCTATTATGTTGGTGCGGCTTCGGAACTTTTAAATATCTCGATACATCTCGAAAACTACGCTTCTGATCAAAAAATATCATAGAACATAAATTGTAGGAAACATAATTCTCTACAAAAAAGGTCTCTTAACATTTTGCCATAGCTCGCTTCGTTTCCGAGATATTTGCAGATATATCTCAAGGGAAGGGGCCTGACGGACATATTTCGAGATATTTCTTCTTCTTGTTATTCTTCTTCTGCACAGCTAAGCTGGAAGTGGCATTTACAGCTCGCAACAGTGCAGAGTTATCTCAAAGAAAGGGGCCACGGTGTTTCTGTATCTCTATTATGTTGGTGCGGCTTCGGAACTTTTAAATATCTTGATATATCTCGAGAACTACGCATCTGATCAAAAAATATCATAGAACATAAAAAGTAGGAAACTTAATTCTCTACAAAACAGGTCTCTTAACATTTTGCCATAGCTCGCTTCGTTTCCGAGATATTTGCAGATTTATCTCAAGGGAAGGGGCCTAACGGACATATTTCGAGATATTTCTTCTTCTTGTTGTTCTTCTTCTGCACAGCTAAACTGGAAGTGGCATTTCCAGCTCGCAATAGTGCAGAGTTATCTCAAAGAGAGGGGCCACGGTGTTTCTGTATCTCTATTATGTTGGTGCGGCTTCGGAACTTTTAAATATCTTGATATATCTCGAGAACTACGCATCTGATCAAAAAATATCATAGAAGATAAAAAGTAGGAAACTCAATTCTCTACAAAAAAGGTCTCTTAACATTTTGCCATAGCTCGCTTCGTTTCCGAGATATTTGCAGATTTATCTCAAGGAAAGGGGCCTGACGGACATATTTCGAGATATTTCTTCTTCTTGTTGTTCTTCTTCTGCACAGCTAAGCTGGAAGTGGCATTTGCGGCTCGCACTAGTGCAGAGTTATCTCAAAGAAAGGGGCCACGGTGTTTCTGTATCCCTATTATGTTGGTGCGGCTTCGGAACTTTTAAATATCTCGATATATCTCGAAAACTACGCTTCGGATCAAAAAATATCATAGAACATAAATTGTAGGAAACATAATTCTCTACAAAAAACGTCTCTTAACATTTTGCCATAGCTCGCTTCGTTTCCGAGATATTTGCAGATTCAGCTCAAAGGAACTGGCCTGACGGACATATTTCGAGATATTTCTTCTTCTTGTTGTTCTTCCTCTGCACAGCTAAGCTGGAAGTGGCATTTGCAGCTCGCAATAGTGCAGAGTTATCTCAAAGAAAGGGGCCACGGTGTTTCTGTATCTCTATTATGTTGGTGCGGCTTCGGAACTTTTAAATATCTCGATATATCTCGAGAACTACGCATCTGATCAAAAAATATCATAGAACATAAAAAGTAGGAAACTTAATTCTCTACAAAAAAGGTCTCTTAACATTTTGTCATAGCTCGCTTGGTTTCCGAGATATTTGCAGATTTATCTCAAGGGAAGGGGCCTGACGGACATATTTCGAGATATTTCTTCTTCTTGTTGTTCTTCTTCTGCACAGCTAAGCTGGAAGTGGCATTTGCGGCTCGCACTAGTGCAGAGTTATCTCAAAGAAAGGGGCCACGGTGTTTCTGTATCTCTATTATGTTGGTGCGGCTTCGGAACTTTTAAATATCTCGATACATCTCGAAAACTACGCTTCTGATCAAAAAATATCATAGAACATAAATTGTAGGAAACATAATTCTCTACAAAAAAGGTCTCTTAACATTTTGCCATAGCTCGCTTCGTTTCCGAGATATTTGCAGATATATCTCAAGGGAAGGGGCCTGACGGACATATTTCGAGATATTTCTTCTTCTTGTTATTCTTCTTCTGCACAGCTAAGCTGGAAGTGGCATTTACAGCTCGCAACAGTGCAGAGTTATCTCAAAGAAAGGGGCCACGGTGTTTCTGTATCTCTATTATGTTGGTGCGGCTTCGGAACTTTTAAATATCTTGATATATCTCGAGAACTACGCATCTGATCAAAAAATATCATAGAACATAAATTGTAGGAAACATAATTCTCTATAAACAACGTCTCTTAACATTTTGCCATAGCTCGCTTCGTTTCCGAGATATTTGCAGATTCAGCTCAAAGGAACTGGCCTGACGGACATATTTCGAGATATTTCTTCTTCTTGTTGTTCTTCCTCTGCACAGCTAAGCTGGAAGTGGCATTTGCGGCTCGCACTAGTGCAGAGTTATCTCAAAGAAAGGGGCCACGGTTTTTCTGTATCCCTATTATGTTGGTGCGGCTTCGGAACTTTTAAATATCTCGATATATCTCGAAAACTACGCTTCTGATCAAAAAATATCATAGAACGTAAATTGTAGGAAACAGAATTCTCTACAAAAAAGGTCTCTTAACATTTTGCCATAGCTCGCTTCGTTTCCGAGATATTTGCAGATATATCTCAAGGGAAGGGGCCTGACGGACATATTTCGAGATATTTCTTCTTCTTGTTGTTCTTCTTCTGCACAGCTAAGCTGGAAGTGGCATTTGCGGCTCGCACTAGTGCAGAGTTATCTCAAAGAAAGGGGCCACGGTGTTTCTGTATCTCTATTATGTTGGTGCGGCTTCGGAACTTTTAAATATCTCGATACATCTCGAAAACTACGCTTCTGATCAAAAAATATCATAGAACCTAAATTGTAGGAAACATAATTCTCTACAAAAAAGGTCTCTTAACATTTTGCCATAGCTCGCTTCGTTTCCGAGATATTTGCAGATATATCTCAAGGGAAGGGGCCTGACGGACATATTTCGAGATATTTCTTCTTCTTGTTATTCTTCTTCTGCACAGCTAAGCTGGAAGTGGCATTTACAGCTCGCAACAGTGCAGAGTTATCTCAAAGAAAGGGGCCACGGTGTTTCTGTATCTCTATTATGTTGGTGCGGCTTCGGAACTTTTAAATATCTTGATATATCTCGAGAACTACGCATCTGATCAAAAAATATCATAGAACATAAAAAGTAGGAAACTTAATTCTCTACAAAAAAGGTCTCTTAACATTTTGCCATAGCTCGCTTGGTTTCCGAGATATTTGCAGATTTATCTCAAGGGAAGGGGCCTGACGGACATATTTCGAGATATTTCTTCTTCTTGTTGTTCTTCTTCTGCACAGCTAAGCTGGAAGTGGCATTTGCGGCTCGCACTAGTGCAGAGTTATCTCAAAGAAAGGGGCCACGGTGTTTCTGTATCCCTATTATGTTGGTGCGGCTTCGGAACTTTTAAATATCTCGATATATCTCGAAAACTACGCTTCTGATCAAAAAATATCATAGAACATAAATTGTAGGAAACAGAATTTTCTACAAAAAAGGTCTCTTAACATTTTGCCATAGCTCGCTTCGTTTCCGAGATATTTGCAGATATATCTCAAGGGAAGGGGCCTGACGGACATATTTCGAGATATTTCTTCTTCTTGTTGTTCTTCTTCTGCACAGCTAAGCTGGAAGTGGCATTTGCGGCTCGCACTAGTGCAGAGTTATCTCATAGAAAGGGGCCACGGTGTTTCGGTATCTCTATTATGTTGGTGCGGCTTCGGAACTTTTAAAAATCTCGATACATCTCGAAAACTACGCTTCTGATCAAAAAATATCATAGAACCTAAATTGTAGGAAACATAATTCTCTACAAAAAAGGTCTCTTAACATTTTGCCATAGCTCGCTTCGTTTCCGAGATATTTGCAGATATATCTCAAGGGAAGGGGCCTGACGGACATATTTCGAGATATTTCTTCTTCTTGTTATTCTTCTTCTGCACAGCTAAGCTGGAAGTGGCATTTACAGCTCGCAACAGTGCAGAGTTACCTCAAAGAAAGGGGCCACGGTGTTTCTGTATCTCTATTATGTTGGTGCGGCTTCGGAACTTTTAAATATCTTGATATATCTCGAGAACTACGCATCTGATCAAAAAATATCATAGAACATAAAAAGTAGGAAACTTAATTCTCTACAAAAAAGGTCTCTTAACATTTTGCCATAGCTCGCTTCGTTTCCGAGATATTTGCAGATTTATCTCAAGGGAAGGGGCCTGACGGACATATTTCGAGATATTTCTTCTTCTTCTTGTTCTTCTTCTGCACAGCTAAGCTGGAAGTGGCATTTGCGGCTCGCACTAGTGCAGAGTTATCTCAAAGAAAGGGGCCACGGTGTTTCTGTATCCCTATTATGTTGGTGCGGCTTCGGAACTTTTAAATATCTCGATATATCTCGAAAACTACGCTTCTGATCAAAAAATATCATAGAACATAAATTGTAGGAAACAGAATTTTCTACAAAAAAGGTCTCTTAACATTTTGCCATAGCTCGCTTCGTTTCCGAGATATTTGCAGATATATCTCAAGGGAAGGGGCCTGACGGACATATTTCGAGATATTTCTTCTTCTTGTTGTTCTTCTTCTGCACAGCTAAGCTGGAAGTGGCATTTGCGGCTCGCACTAGTGCAGAGTTATCTCAAAGAAAGGGGCCACGGTGTTTCTGTATCTCTATTATGTTGGTGCCGATTCGGAACTTTTAAATATCTGGATATATCTCGAGAACTACGCATCTGATCAAAAAATATCATAGAACCTAAATTGTAGGAAACATAATTCTCTACAAAAAAGGTCTCTTAACATTTTGCCATAGCTCGCTTCGTTTCCGAGATATTTGCAGATTCAGCTCAAAGGAACTGGCCTGACGGACATATTTCGAGATATTTCTTCTTCTTGTTGTTCTTCTTCTGCACAGCTAAGCTGGAAGTGGCATTTGCGGCTCGCACTAGTGCAGAGTTATCTCATAGAAAGGGGCCACGGTGTTTCGGTATCTCTATTATGTTGGTGCGGCTTCGGAACTTTTAAAAATCTCGATACATCTCGAAAACTACGCTTCTGATCAAAAAATATCATAGAACCTAAATTGTAGGAAACATAATTCTCTACAAAAAAGGTCTCTTAACATTTTGCCATAGCTCGCTTCGTTTCCGAGATATTTGCAGATATATCTCAAGGGAAGGGGCCTGACGGACATATTTCGAGATATTTCTTCTTCTTGTTATTCTTCTTCTGCACAGCTAAGCTGGAAGTGGCATTTACAGCTCGCAACAGTGCAGAGTTATCTCAAAGAAAGGGGCCACGGTGTTTCTGTATCTCTATTATGTTGGTGCGGCTTCGGAACTTTTAAATATCTTGATATATCTCGAGAACTACGCATCTGATCAAAAAATATCATAGAACATAAAAAGTAGGAAACTTAATTCTCTACAAAAAAGGTCTCTTAACATTTTGCCATAGCTCGCTTCGTTTCCGAGATATTTGCAGATTTATCTCAAGGGAAGGGGCCTGACGGACATATTTCGAGATATTTCTTCTTCTTCTTGTTCTTCTTCTGCACAGCTAAGCTGGAAGTGGCATTTGCGGCTCGCACTAGTGCAGAGTTATCTCAAAGAAAGGGGCCACGGTGTTTCTGTATCCCTATTATGTTGGTGCGGCTTCGGAACTTTTAAATATCTCGATATATCTCGAAAACTACGCTTCTGATCAAAAAATATCATAGAACATAAATTGTAGGAAACAGAATTTTCTACAAAAAAGGTCTCTTAACATTTTGCCATAGCTCGCTTCGTTTCCGAGATATTTGCAGATATATCTCAAGGGAAGGGGCCTGACGGACATATTTCGAGATATTTCTTCTTCTTGTTGTTCTTCTTCTGCACAGCTAAGCTGGAAGTGGCATTTGCGGCTCGCACTAGTGCAGAGTTATCTCAAAGAAAGGGGCCACGGTGTTTCTGTATCTCTATTATGTTGGTGCCGATTCGGAACTTTTAAATATCTGGATATATCTCGAGAACTACGCATCTGATCAAAAAATATCATAGAACCTAAATTGTAGGAAACATAATTCTCTACAAAAAAGGTCTCTTAACATTTTGCCATAGCTCGCTTCGTTTCCGAGATATTTGCAGATTCAGCTCAAAGGAACTGGCCTGACGGACATATTTCGAGATATTTCTTCTTCTTGTTGTTCTTCCTCTGCACAGCTAAGCTGGAAGTGGCATTTGCAGCTCGCAATAGTGCAGAGTTATCTCAAAGAAAGGGGCCACGGTGTTTCTGTATCTCTATTATGTTGGTGCGGCTTCGGAACTTTTAAATATCTCGATATATCTCGAGAACTACGCATCTGATCAAAAAATATCATAGAACATAAAAAGTAGGAAACTTAATTCTCTACAAAAAAGGTCTCTTAACATTTTGCCATAGCTCGCTTGGTTTCCGAGATATTTGCAGATTTATCTCAAGGGAAGGGGCCTGACGGACATATTTCGAGATATTTCTTCTTCTTGTTGTTCTTCTTCTGCACAGCTAAGCTGGAAGTGGCATTTGCGGCTCGCAATAGTGCAGAGTTATCTCAAAGAAAGGGGCCACGGTGTTTCTGTATCTCTATTATGTTGGTGCGGCTTCGGAACTTTTAAATATCTCGATATATCTCGAAAACTACGCTTCTGATCAAAAAATATCATAGAACATAAATTGTAGGAAACATAATTCTCTACAAAAAAGGTCTCTCAACATTTTGCCATAGCTCGCTTCGTTTCCGAGAGATTTGCAGATATATCTCAAGGGAAGGGGCCTGACGGACATATTTCGAGATATTTCTTCTTCTTGTTGTTCTTCTTCTGCACAGCTAAGCTGGAAGTGGCATTTGCGGCTCGCACTAGTGCAGAGTTATCTCAAAGAAAGGGGCCACGGTGTTTCTGTATCCCTATTATGTTGGTGCGGCTTCGGAACTTTTAAATATCTCGATATATCTCGAAAACTACGCTTCTGATCAAAAAATATCATAGAACATAAATTGTAGG
Organism: Osmia lignaria lignaria; assembly: GCF_051020975.1. Classification (NCBI taxonomy): domain Eukaryota; kingdom Metazoa; phylum Arthropoda; class Insecta; order Hymenoptera; family Megachilidae; genus Osmia; species Osmia lignaria. Next base: position 9,815,506 of record NW_027478159.1, on the reverse strand, counting down.
AAACAGAATTTTCTACAAAAAAGGTCTCTTAACATTTTGCCATAGCTCGCTTCGTTTCCGAGATATTTGCAGATATATCTCAAGGGAAGGGGCCTGACGGACATATTTCGAGATATTTCTTCTTCTTGTTGTTCTTCTTCTGCACAGCTAAGCTGGAAGTGGCATTTGCGGCTCGCACTAGTGCAGAGTTATCTCAAAGAAAGGGGCCACGGTGTTTCTGTATCTCTATTATGTTGGTGCGGCTTCGGAACTTTTAAATATCTCGATACATCTCGAAAACTACGCTTCTGATCAAAAAATATCATAGAACCTAAATTGTAGGAAACATAATTCTCTACAAAAAAGGTCTCTTAACATTTGGCCATAGCTCGCTTCGTTTCCGAGATATTTGCAGATTCAGCTCAAAGGAACTGGCCTGACGGACATATTTCGAGATATTTCTTCTTCTTGTTGTTCTTCTTCTGCACAGCTAAGCTGGAAGTGGCATTTGCAGCTCGCCATAGTGCAGAGTTATCTCAAAGAAAGGGGCCACGGTGTTTCTGTATCTCTATTATGTTGGTGCGGCTTCGGAACTTTTAAATATCTTGATATATCTCGAGAACTACGCATCTGATCAAAAAATATCATAGAACATAAAAAGTAGGAAACTTAATTATCTACAAAAAAGGTCTCTTAACATTTTGCCATAGCTCGCTTCGTTTCCGAGATATTTGCAGATTTATCTCAAGGGAAGGGGCCTGACGGACATATTTCGAGATATTTCTTCTTCTTGTTGTTCTTCTTCTGCACAGCTAAGCTGGAAGTGGCATTTGCGGCTCGCACTAGTGCAGAGTTATCTCAAAGAAAGGGGCCACGGTGTTTCTGTATCCCTATTATGTTGGTGCGGCTTCGGAACTTTTAAATATCTCGATATATCTCGAAAACTACGCTTCTGATCAAAAAATATCATAGAACATAAATTGTAGGAAACATAATTCTCTATAAACAACGTCTCTTAACATTTTGACATAGCTCGCTTCGTTTCCGAGATATTTGCAGATTCAGCTCAAAGGAACTGGCCTGACGGACATATTTCGAGATATTTCTTCTTCTTGTTGTTCTTCCTCTGCACAGCTAAGCTGGAAGTGGCATTTGCAGCTCGCAATAGTGCAGAGTTATCTCAAAGAAAGGGGCCACGGTGTTTCTGTATCTCTATTATGTTGGTGCGGGTTCGGAACTTTTAAATATCTTGATATATCTCGAGAACTACGCATCTGATCAAAAAATATCATAGAACATAAAAAGTAGGAAACTTAATTCTCTACAAAAAAGGTCTCTTAACATTTTGCCATAGCTCGCTTCGTTTCCGAGATATTTGCAGATTTATCTCAAGGGAAGGGGCCTGACGGACATATTTCGAGATATTTCTTCTTCTTGTTGTTCTTCTTCTGCACAGCTAAGCTGGAAGTGGCATTTGCGGCTCGCACTAGTGCAGAGTTATCTCAAAGAAAGGGGCCACGGTGTTTCTGTATCCCTATTATGTTGGTGCGGCTTCGGAACTTTTAAATATCTCGATATATCTCGAAAACTACGCTTCTGATCAAAAAATATCATAGAACATAAATTGTAGGAAACTTAATTCTCTACAAAAAAGGTCTCTTAACATTTTGCCATAGCTCGCTTCGTTTCCGAGATATTTGCAGATATATCTCAAGGGAAGGGGCCTGACGGACATATTTCGAGATATTTCTTCTTCTTGTTGTTCTTCTTCTGCACAGCTAAGCTGGAAGTGGCATTTGCGGCTCGCACAAGTGCAGAGTTATCTCAAAGAAAGGGGCCACGGTGTTTCTGTATCTCTATTATGTTGGTGCGGCTTCGGAACTTTTAAATATCTCGATACATCTCGAAAACTACGCTTCTGATCAAAAAATATCATAGAACCTAAATCGTAGGAAACATAATTCTCTACAAAAAAGGTCTCTTAACATTTTGCCATAGCTCGCTTCGTTTCCGAGATATTTGCAGATATATCTCAAGGGAAGGGGCCTGACGGACATATTTCGAGATATTTCTTCTTCTTGTTGTTCTTCCTCTGCACAGCTAAGCTGGAAGTGGCATTTGCAGCTCGCAATAGTGCACAGTTATCTCAAAGAAAGGGGCCACGGTGTTTCTGTATCTCTATTATGTTGGTGCGGCTTCGGAACTTTTAAATATCTTGATATATCTCGAGAACTACGCTTCTGATCAAAAAATATCATAGAACATAAATTGTAGGAAACATAATTCTTTACAAAAAACGTCTCTTAACATTTTGCCATCGCTCGCTTCGTTTCCGAGATATTTGCAGATTCAGCTCAAAGGAACTGGCCTGACGGACATATTTCGAGATATTTCTTCTTCTTGTTGTTCTTCCTCTGCACAGCTAAGCTGGAAGTGGCATTTGCAGCTCGCAATAGTGCAGAGTTATCTCAAAGAAAGGGGCCACGGTGTTTCTGTATCTCTATTATGTTGGTGCGGCTTCGGAACTTTTAAATATCTTGATATATCTCGAGAACTACGCATCTGATCAAAAAATATCATAGAACATAAAAAGTAGGAAACTTAATTCTCTACAAAAAAGGTCTCTTAACATTTTGCCATAGCTTTCTTCGTTTCCGAGATATTTGCAGATTTATCTCAAGGGAAGGGGCCTGACGGACATATTTCGAGATATTTCTTCTTCTTGTTGTTCTTCTTCTGCACAGCTAAGCTGGAAGTGGCATTTGCGGCTCGCACTAGTGCACAGTTATCTCAAAGAAAGGGGCCACGGTGTTTCTGTATCTCTATTATGTTGGTGCGTCTTCGGAACTTTTAAATATCTCGATATATCTCGAAAACTACGCTTCTGATCAAAAAATATCATAGAACATAAATTGTAGGAAACATAATTCTTTACAAAAAACGTCTCTTAACATTTTGCCATCGCTCGCTTCGTTTCCGAGATATTTGCAGATTCAGCTCAAAGGAACTGGCCTGACGGACATATTTCGAGATATTTCTTCTTCTTGTTGTTCTTCCTCTGCACAGCTAAGCTGGAAGTGGCATTTGCAGCTCGCAATAGTGCAGAGTTATCTCAAAGAAAGGGGCCACGGTGTTTCTGTATCTCTATTATGTTGGTGCGGCTTCGGAACTTTTAAATATCTCGATATATCTCGAAAACTACGCTTCTGATCAAAAAATGTCATAGAACGTAAATTGTAGGAAACATTATTCTCTACAAAAAAGGTCCCTTAACATTTTGCCATAGCTCGCTTCGTTTCCGAGATATTTGCAGATTTATCTCAAGGGAAGGGTCCTGATGGACATATTTCGAGATATTTCTTCTTCTTGTTGTTCTTCTTCTGCACAGCTAAACTGGAAGTGGCATTTCCAGCTCGCAATCGTGCTGAGTTATCTCAAAGAAAGGGGCCACGGTGTTTCTGTATCTCTATTATGTTGGTGCGGCTTCGGAACTTTTAAATATCTTGATATATCTCGAGAACTACGCATCTGATCAAAAAATATCATACTACATAAAAAGTAGGAAACTTAATTCTCTACAAGAAAGGTCTCTAAACATTTTGCCATAGCTCGCTTCGTTTCCGAGATATTTGCAGATTTATCTCAAGGGAAGGGGCCTGACGGACATATTTTGAGATATTTCTTCTTCTTGTTGTTCTTCTTCTGCAGAGCTAAGCTGGAAGTGGCATTTGCAGCTCGCAATAGTGCAGAGTTATCTCAAAGAAAGGGGCCACGGTGTTTCTGTATCTCTATTATGTTGGTGAGGCTTCGGAACTTTTAAATATCTTGATATATCTCGAGAACTACGCGTCTGATAAAAAAATATCATAGAAGATAAAAAGTAGGAAACTTAATTCTCTACAAAAACGGTCTCTTAACATTTTGCCATAGCTCGCTTCGTTTCCGAGATATTTGCAGATATATCTCAAGGGAAGGGGCCTGACGGACATATTTCGAGATATTTCTTCTTCTTGTTGTTCTTCTTCTGCACAGCTAAGCTGGAAGTGGCATTTGCGGCTCGCACTAGTGCACAGTTATCTCAAAGAAAGGGGCCACGGTGTTTCTGTATCTCTATTATGTTGGTGCGTCTTCGGAACTTTTAAATATCTCGATATATCTCGAGAACTACGCTTCTGATCAAAAAATATCATAGAACATAAATTGTAGGAAACATAATTCTCTACAAAAAACGTCTCTTAACATTTTGCCATGGCTCGCTTCGTTTCCGAGATATTTGCAGATTCAGCTCAAAGGAACTGGCCTGACGGACATATTTCGAGATATTTCTTCTTCTTGTTGTTCTTCCTCTGCACAGCTAAGCTGGAAGTGGCATTTGCAGCTCGCAATAGTGCAGAGTTATCTCAAAGAAAGGGGCCACGGTGTTTCTGTATCTCTATTATGTTGGTGCGGCTTCGGAACTTTTAAATATCTCGATATATCTCGAAAACTACGCTTCTGATCAAAAAATATCATAGAACATAAATTGTAGGAAACATTATTCTCTACAAAAAAGGTCCCTTAACATTTTGCCATAGCTCGCTTCGTTTCCGAGATATTTGCAGATTTATCTCAAGGGAAGGGTCCTGATGGACATATTTCGAGATATTTCTTCTTCTTGTTGTTCTTCTTCTGCACAGCTAAACTGGAAGTGGCATTTCCAGCTCGCAATCGTGCAGAGTTATCTCAAAGAAAGGGGCCACGGTGTTTCTGTATCTCTATTATGTTGGTGCGGCTTCGGAACTTTTAAATATCTTGATATATCTCGAGAACTACGCATCTGATCAAAAAATATCATACTACATAAAAAGTAGGAAACTTAATTCTCTACAAGAAAGGTCTCTAAACATTTTGCCATAGCTCGCTTCGTTTCCGAGATATTTGCAGATTTATCTCAAGGGAAGGGGCCTGACGGACATATTTTGAGATATTTCTTCTTCTTGTTGTTCTTCTTCTGCACAGCTAAGCTGGAAGTGGCATTTGCAGCTCGCAATAGTGCAGAGTTATCTCAAAGAAAGGGGCCACGGTGTTTCTGTATCTCTATTATGTTGGTGCGGCTTCGGAACTTTTAAATATCTTGATATATCTCGAGAACTACGCGTCTGATCAAAAAATATCATAGAAGATAAAAAGTAGGAAACTTAATTCTCTACAAAAACGGTCTCTTAACATTTTGCCATAGCTCGCTTCGTTTCCGAGATATTTGCAGATATATCTCAAGGGAAGGGGCCTGACGGACATATTTCGAGATATTTCTTCTTCTTGTTGTTCTTCTTCTGCACAGCTAAGCTGGAAGTGGCATTTGCGGCTCGCACTAGTGCACAGTTATCTCAAAGAAAGGGGCCACGGTGTTTCTGTATCTCTATTATGTTGGTGCGTCTTCGGAACTTTTAAATATCTCGATATATCTCGAGAACTACGCTTCTGATCAAAAAATATCATAGAACATAAATTGTAGGAAACATAATTCTCTACAAGAAACGTCTCTTAACATTTTGCCATAGCTCGCTTCGTTTCCGAGATATTTGCAGATTCAGCTCAAAGGAACTGGCCTGACGGACATATTTCGAGATATTTCTTCTTCTTGTTGTTCTTCCTCTGCACAGCTAAGCTGGAAGTGGCATTTGCAGCTCGCAATAGTGCAGAGTTATCTCAAAGAAAGGGGCCACGGTGTTTCTGTATCTCTATTATGTTGGTGCGGCTTCGGAACTTTTAAATATCTTGATATATCTCGAGAACTACGCATCTGATCAAAAAATATCATAGAACATAAAAAGTAGGAAACTTAATTCTCTACAAAAAAGGTCTCTTAACATTTTGCCATAGCTCGCTTCGTTTCCGAGATATTTGCATATTTATCTCAAGGGAAGGGGCCTGACGGACATATTTCGAGATATTTCTTCTTCTTCTTGTTCTTCTTCTGCACAGCTAAGCTGGAAGTGGCATTTGCGGCTCGCACTAGCGGAGAGTTATCTCAAAGAAAGGGGCCACGGTGTTTCTGTATCTCTATTATGTTGGTGCGGCTTCGGAACTTTTAAATATCTCGATATATCTCGAGAACTACGCCTCTGATCGAAAAATATCATAGAACATAAAAAGTAGGAAACTGAATTCTCTACAAGAAAGGTCTCTTAACATTTTGCCATAGCTCGCTTCGTTTCCGAGATATTTGCAGATTTATCTCAAGGGAAGGGGCCTGACGGACATATTTCGAGATATTTCTTCTTCTTGTTGGTCTTCTTCTGCACAGCTAAGCTGGAAGTGGCATTTGCAGCGCGCAATAGTGCAGAGTTATCTCAAAGAAAGGGGCCACGGTGTTTCTGTATCTCTATTATGTTGGTGCGGCTTCGGAACTTTTAAATATCTTGATATATCTCGAGAACTACGCATCTGATCAAAAAATATCATACTACATAAAAAGTAGGAAACTTAATTCTCTACAAGAAAGGTCTCTAAAGATTTTGCCATAGCTCGCTTCGTTTCCGAGATATTTGCAGATTTATCTCAAGGGAAGGGGCCTGACGGACATATTTCGAGATATTTCTTCTTCTTGTTGTTCTTCTTCTGCACAGCTAAGCTGGAAGTGGCATTTGCAGCTCGCAATAGTGCAGAGTTATCTCAAAGAGAGGGGCCACGGTGTTTCTGTATCTCTATTATGTTGGTGCGGCTTCGGAACTTTTAAATATCTTGATATATCTCGAGAACTACGCATCTGATCAAAAAATATCATAGAAGATAAAAAGTAGGAAACTTAATTCTCTACAAGAAAGGTCTCTAAAGATTTTGCCATAGCTCGCTTCGTTTCCGAGATATTTGCAGATTTATCTCAAGGGAAGGGGCCTGACGGACATATTTCGAGATATTTCTTCTTCTTGTTGTTCTTCTTCTGCACAGCTAAGCTGGAAGTGGCATTTGCAGCTCGGAATAGTGCAGAGTTATCTCAAAGAGAGGGGCCACGGTGTTTCTGTATCTCTATTATGTTGGTGCGGCTTCGGAACTTTCAAATATCTTGATATATCTCGAGAACTACGCATCTGATCAAAAAATATCATAGAAGATAGAAAGTAGGAAACTTAATTCTATACAAAAAAGGTCTCTCAACATTTCGCCATAGCTCGCTTCGTTTCCGAGATATTTGCAGATTTATCTCAAGGGAAGGGGCCTGTCGGACATATTTCGAGATATTTCTTCTTCTTGTTGTTCTTCTTCTGCACAGCTAAGCTGGAAGTGGCATTTGCGGCTCGCACTAGTGCAGAGTTATCTCAAAGAAAGGGGCCACGGTGTTTCTGTATCTCTATTATGTTGGTGCGGCTTCGGAACTTTTAAATATCTTGATATATCTCGAGAACTACGCATCTGATCAAAAAATATCATAGAAGATAAAAAGTAGGAAACTTAATTCTCTACAAGAAAGGTCTCTAAAGATTTTGCCATAGCTCGCTTCGTTTCCGAGATATTTGCAGATTTATCTCAAGGGAAGGGGCCTGACGGACATATTTCGAGATATTTCTTCTTCTTGTTGTTCTTCTTCTGCACAGCTAAGCTGGAAGTGGCATTTGCAGCTCGGAATAGTGCAGAGTTATCTCAAAGAGAGGGGCCACGGTGTTTCTGTATCTCTATTATGTTGGTGCGGCTTCGGAACTTTCAAATATCTTGATATATCTCGAGAACTACGCATCTGATCAAAAAATATCATAGAAGATAGAAAGTAGGAAACTTAATTCTATACAAGAAAGGTCTCTAAAGATTTTGCCATAGCTCGCTTCGTTTCCGAGATATTTGCAGATTTATCTCAAGGGAAGGGGCCTGACGGACATATTTCGAGATATTTCTTCTTCTTGTTGTTCTTCTTCTGCACAGCTAAGCTGGAAGTGGCATTTGCAGCTCGCAATAGTGCAGAGTTATCTCAAAGAGAGGGGCCACGGTGTTTCTGTATCTCTATTATGTTGGTGCGGCTTCGGAACTTTTAAATATCTTGATATATCTCGAGAACTACGCATCTGATCAAAAAATATCATAGAAGATAAAAAGTAGGAAACTTAATTCTCTACAAGAAAGGTCTCTAAAGATTTTGCCATAGCTCGCTTCGTTTCCGAGATATTTGCAGATTTATCTCAAGGGAAGGGGCCTGACGGACATATTTCGAGATATTTCTTCTTCTTGTTGTTCTTCTTCTGCACAGCTAAGCTGGAAGTGGCATTTGCAGCTCGGAATAGTGCAGAGTTATCTCAAAGAGAGGGGCCACGGTGTTTCTGTATCTCTATTATGTTGGTGCGGCTTCGGAACTTTCAAATATCTTGATATATCTCGAGAACTACGCATCTGATCAAAAAATATCATAGAAGATAGAAAGTAGGAAACTTAATTCTATACAAAAAAGGTCTCTCAACATTTCGCCATAGCTCGCTTCGTTTCCGAGATATTTGCAGATTTATCTCAAGGGAAGGGGCCTGTCGGACATATTTCGAGATATTTCTTCTTCTTGTTGTTCTTCTTCTGCACAGCTAAGCTGGAAGTGGCATTTGCGGCTCGCACTAGTGCAGAGTTATCTCAAAGAAAGGGGCCACGGTGTTTCTGTATCTCTATTATGTTGGTGCGGCTTCGGAACTTTTAAATATCTTGATATATCTCGAGAACTACGCATCTGATCAAAAAATATCATACTACATAAAAAGTAGGAAACTTAATTCTCTACAAGAAAGGTCTCTAAAGATTTTGCCATAGCTCGCTTCGTTTCCGAGATATTTGCAGATTTATCTCAAGGGAAGGGGCCTGACGGACATATTTCGAGATATTTCTTCTTCTTGTTGTTCTTCTTCTGCACAGCTAAGCTGGAAGTGGCATTTGCAGCTCGGAATAGTGCAGAGTTATCTCAAAGAGAGGGGCCACGGTGTTTCTGTATCTCTATTATGTTGGTGCGGCTTCGGAACTTTCAAATATCTTGATATATCTCGAGAACTACGCATCTGATCAAAAAATATCATAGAAGATAGAAAGTAGGAAACTTAATTCTATACAAGAAAGGTCTCTAAAGATTTTGCCATAGCTCGCTTCGTTTCCGAGATATTTGCAGATTTATCTCAAGGGAAGGGGCCTGACGGACATATTTCGAGATATTTCTTCTTCTTGTTGTTCTTCTTCTGCACAGCTAAGCTGGAAGTGGCATTTGCAGCTCGCAATAGTGCAGAGTTATCTCAAAGAGAGGGGCCACGGTGTTTCTGTATCTCTATTATGTTGGTGCGGCTTCGGAACTTTTAAATATCTTGATATATCTCGAGAACTACGCATCTGATCAAAAAATATCATAGAAGATAAAAAGTAGGAAACTTAATTCTCTACAAGAAAGGTCTCTAAAGATTTTGCCATAGCTCGCTTCGTTTCCGAGATATTTGCAGATTTATCTCAAGGGAAGGGGCCTGACGGACATATTTCGAGATATTTCTTCTTCTTGTTGTTCTTCTTCTGCACAGCTAAGCTGGAAGTGGCATTTGCAGCTCGGAATAGTGCAGAGTTATCTCAAAGAGAGGGGCCACGGTGTTTCTGTATCTCTATTATGTTGGTGCGGCTTCGGAACTTTCAAATATCTTGATATATCTCGAGAACTACGCATCTGATCAAAAAATATCATAGAAGATAGAAAGTAGGAAACTTAATTCTATACAAAAAAGGTCTCTCAACATTTCGCCATAGCTCGCTTCGTTTCCGAGATATTTGCAGATTTATCTCAAGGGAAGGGGCCTGTCGGACATATTTCGAGATATTTCTTCTTCTTGTTGTTCTTCTTCTGCACAGCTAAGCTGGAAGTGGCATTTGCGGCTCGCACTAGTGCAGAGTTATCTCAAAGAAAGGGGCCACGGTGTTTCTGTATCTCTATTATGTTGGTGCGGCTTCGGAACTTTTAAATATCTTGATATATCTCGAGAACTACGCATCTGATCAAAAAATATCATAGAAGATAAAAAGTAGGAAACTTAATTCTCTACAAGAAAGGTCTCTAAAGATTTTGCCATAGCTCGCTTCGTTTCCGAGATATTTGCAGATTTATCTCAAGGGAAGGGGCCTGACGGACATATTTCGAGATATTTCTTCTTCTTGTTGTTCTTCTTCTGCACAGCTAAGCTGGAAGTGGCATTTGCAGCTCGGAATAGTGCAGAGTTATCTCAAAGAGAGGGGCCACGGTGTTTCTGTATCTCTATTATGTTGGTGCGGCTTCGGAACTTTCAAATATCTTGATATATCTCGAGAACTACGCATCTGATCAAAAAATATCATAGAAGATAGAAAGTAGGAAACTTAATTCTATACAAAAAAGGTCTCTCAACATTTCGCCATAGCTCGCTTTGTTTCCGAGATATTTGCAGATTTATCTCAAGGGAAGGGGCCTGTCGGACATATTTCGAGATATTTCTTCTTCTTGTTGTTCTTCTTCTGCACAGCTAAGCTGGAAGTGGCATTTGCGGCTCGCACTAGTGCAGAGTTATCTCAAAGAAAGGGGCCACGGTGTTTCTGTATCTCTATTATGTTGGTGCGGCTTCGGAACTTTTAAATATCTCGATATATCTCGAAAACTACGCTTCTGATCAAAAAATATCATAGAACATAAATTGTAGGAAACATAATTCTCTACAAAAAAGGTCTCTTAACATTTTGCCATAGCTCGCTTCGTTTCCGAGATATTTGCAGATATATCTCAAGGGAAGGGGCCTGACGGACATATTTCGAGATATTTCTTCTTCTTGTTGTTCTTCTTCTGCACAGCTAAGCTGGAAGTGGCATTTGCAGCTCGCAATAGTGCAGAGTTATCTCAAAGAAAGGGGCCACGGTGTTTCTGTATCTCTATTATGTTGGTGCGGCTTCGGAACTTTTAAATATCTTGATATATCTCGAGAACTACGCGTCTGATCAAAAAATATCATAGAAGATAAAAAGTAGGAAACTTAATTCTCTACAAAAACGGTCTCTTAACATTTTGCCATAGCTCGCTTCGTTTCCGAGATATTTGCAGATATATCTCAAGGGAAGGGGCCTGACGGACATATTTCGAGATATTTCTTCTTCTTGTTGTTCTTCTTCTGCACAGCTAAGCTGGAAGTGGCATTTGCGGCTCGCACTAGTGCACAGTTATCTCAAAGAAAGGGGCCACGGTGTTTCTGTATCTCTATTATGTTGGTGCGTCTTCGGAACTTTTAAATATCTCGATATATCTCGAGAACTACGCTTCTGATCAAAAAATATCATAGAACATAAATTGTAGGAAACATAATTCTCTACAAGAAACGTCTCTTAACATTTTGCCATAGCTCGCTTCGTTTCCGAGATATTTGCAGATTCAGCTCAAAGGAACTGGCCTGACGGACATATTTCGAGATATTTCTTCTTCTTGTTGTTCTTCCTCTGCACAGCTAAGCTGGAAGTGGCATTTGCAGCTCGCAATAGTGCAGAGTTATCTCAAAGAAAGGGGCCACGGTGTTTCTGTATCTCTATTATGTTGGTGCGGCTTCGGAACTTTTAAATATCTTGATATATCTCGAGAACTACGCATCTGATCAAAAAATATCATAGAACATAAAAAGTAGGAAACTTAATTCTCTACAAAAAAGGTCTCTTAACATTTTGCCATAGCTCGCTTCGTTTCCGAGATATTTGCATATTTATCTCAAGGGAAGGGGCCTGACGGACATATTTCGAGATATTTCTTCTTCTTCTTGTTCTTCTTCTGCACAGCTAAGCTGGAAGTGGCATTTGCGGCTCGCACTAGCGGAGAGTTATCTCAAAGAAAGGGGCCACGGTGTTTCTGTATCTCTATTATGTTGGTGCGGCTTCGGAACTTTTAAATATCTCGATATATCTCGAGAACTACGCCTCTGATCGAAAAATATCATAGAACATAAAAAGTAGGAAACTGAATTCTCTACAAGAAAGTTCTCTTAACATTTTGCCATAGCTCGCTTCGTTTCCGAGATATTTGCAGATTTATCTCAAGGGAAGGGGCCTGACGGACATATTTCGAGATATTTCTTCTTCTTGTTGGTCTTCTTCTGCACAGCTAAGCTGGAAGTGGCATTTGCAGCGCGCAATAGTGCAGAGTTATCTCAAAGAAAGGGGCCACGGTGTTTCTGTATCTCTATTATGTTGGTGCGGCTTCGGAACTTTTAAATATCTTGATATATCTCGAGAACTACGCATCTGATCAAAAAATATCATACTACATAAAAAGTAGGAAACTTAATTCTCTACAAGAAAGGTCTCTAAAGATTTTGCCATAGCTCGCTTCGTTTCCGAGATATTTGCAGATTTATCTCAAGGGAAGGGGCCTGACGGACATATTTCGAGATATTTCTTCTTCTTGTTGTTCTTCTTCTGCACAGCTAAGCTGGAAGTGGCATTTGCAGCTCGCAATAGTGCAGAGTTATCTCAAAGAGAGGGGCCACGGTGTTTCTGTATCTCTATTATGTTGGTGCGGCTTCGGAACTTTTAAATATCTTGATATATCTCGAGAACTACGCATCTGATCAAAAAATATCATAGAAGATAAAAAGTAGGAAACTTAATTCTCTACAAGAAAGGTCTCTAAAGATTTTGCCATAGCTCGCTTCGTTTCCGAGATATTTGCAGATTTATCTCAAGGGAAGGGGCCTGACGGACATATTTCGAGATATTTCTTCTTCTTGTTGTTCTTCTTCTGCACAGCTAAGCTGGAAGTGGCATTTGCAGCTCGGAATAGTGCAGAGTTATCTCAAAGAGAGGGGCCACGGTGTTTCTGTATCTCTATTATGTTGGTGCGGCTTCGGAACTTTCAAATATCTTGATATATCTCGAGAACTACGCATCTGATCAAAAAATATCATAGAAGATAGAAAGTAGGAAACTTAATTCTATACAAAAAAGGTCTCTCAACATTTCGCCATAGCTCGCTTCGTTTCCGAGATATTTGCAGATTTATCTCAAGGGAAGGGGCCTGTCGGACATATTTCGAGATATTTCTTCTTCTTGTTGTTCTTCTTCTGCACAGCTAAGCTGGAAGTGGCATTTGCGGCTCGCACTAGTGCAGAGTTATCTCAAAGAAAGGGGCCACGGTGTTTCTGTATCTCTATTATGTTGGTGCGGCTTCGGAACTTTTAAATATCTTGATATATCTCGAGAACTACGCATCTGATCAAAAAATATCATAGAAGATAAAAAGTAGGAAACTTAATTCTCTACAAGAAAGGTCTCTAAAGATTTTGCCATAGCTCGCTTCGTTTCCGAGATATTTGCAGATTTATCTCAAGGGAAGGGGCCTGACGGACATATTTCGAGATATTTCTTCTTCTTGTTGTTCTTCTTCTGCACAGCTAAGCTGGAAGTGGCATTTGCAGCTCGGAATAGTGCAGAGTTATCTCAAAGAGAGGGGCCACGGTGTTTCTGTATCTCTATTATGTTGGTGCGGCTTCGGAACTTTTAAATATCTTGATATATCTCGAGAACTACGCGTCTGATCAAAAAATATCATAGAAGATAAAAAGTAGGAAACTTAATTCTCTACAAAAACGGTCTCTTAACATTTTGCCATAGCTCGCTTCGTTTCCGAGATATTTGCAGATATATCTCAAGGGAAGGGGCCTGACGGACATATTTCGAGATATTTCTTCTTCTTGTTGTTCTTCTTCTGCACAGCTAAGCTGGAAGTGGCATTTGCGGCTCGCACTAGTGCACAGTTATCTCAAAGAAAGGGGCCACGGTGTTTCTGTATCTCTATTATGTTGGTGCGTCTTCGGAACTTTTAAATATCTCGATATATCTCGAGAACTACGCTTCTGATCAAAAAATATCATAGAACATAAATTGTAGGAAACATAATTCTCTACAAGAAACGTCTCTTAACATTTTGCCATAGCTCGCTTCGTTTCCGAGATATTTGCAGATTCAGCTCAAAGGAACTGGCCTGACGGACATATTTCGAGATATTTCTTCTTCTTGTTGTTCTTCCTCTGCACAGCTAAGCTGGAAGTGGCATTTGCAGCTCGCAATAGTGCAGAGTTATCTCAAAGAAAGGGGCCACGGTGTTTCTGTATCTCTATTATGTTGGTGCGGCTTCGGAACTTTTAAATATCTTGATATATCTCGAGAACTACGCATCTGATCAAAAAATATCATAGAACATAAAAAGTAGGAAACTTAATTCTCTACAAAAAAGGTCTCTTAACATTTTGCCATAGCTCGCTTCGTTTCCGAGATATTTGCATATTTATCTCAAGGGAAGGGGCCTGACGGACATATTTCGAGATATTTCTTCTTCTTCTTGTTCTTCTTCTGCACAGCTAAGCTGGAAGTGGCATTTGCGGCTCGCACTAGCGGAGAGTTATCTCAAAGAAAGGGGCCACGGTGTTTCTGTATCTCTATTATGTTGGTGCGGCTTCGGAACTTTTAAATATCTCGATATATCTCGAGAACTACGCCTCTGATCGAAAAATATCATAGAACATAAAAAGTAGGAAACTGAATTCTCTACAAGAAAGGTCTCTTAACATTTTGCCATAGCTCGCTTCGTTTCCGAGATATTTGCAGATTTATCTCAAGGGAAGGGGCCTGACGGACATATTTCGAGATATTTCTTCTTCTTGTTGGTCTTCTTCTGCACAGCTAAGCTGGAAGTGGCATTTGCAGCGCGCAATAGTGCAGAGTTATCTCAAAGAAAGGGGCCACGGTGTTTCTGTATCTCTATTATGTTGGTGCGGCTTCGGAACTTTTAAATATCTTGATATATCTCGAGAACTACGCATCTGATCAAAAAATATCATACTACATAAAAAGTAGGAAACTTAATTCTCTACAAGAAAGGTCTCTAAAGATTTTGCCATAGCTCGCTTCGTTTCCGAGATATTTGCAGATTTATCTCAAGGGAAGGGGCCTGACGGACATATTTCGAGATATTTCTTCTTCTTGTTGTTCTTCTTCTGCACAGCTAAGCTGGAAGTGGCATTTGCAGCTCGCAATAGTGCAGAGTTATCTCAAAGAGAGGGGCCACGGTGTTTCTGTATCTCTATTATGTTGGTGCGGCTTCGGAACTTTTAAATATCTTGATATATCTCGAGAACTACGCATCTGATCAAAAAATATCATAGAAGATAAAAAGTAGGAAACTTAATTCTCTACAAGAAAGGTCTCTAAAGATTTTGCCATAGCTCGCTTCGTTTCCGAGATATTTGCAGATTTATCTCAAGGGAAGGGGCCTGACGGACATATTTCGAGATATTTCTTCTTCTTGTTGTTCTTCTTCTGCACAGCTAAGCTGGAAGTGGCATTTGCAGCTCGGAATAGTGCAGAGTTATCTCAAAGAGAGGGGCCACGGTGTTTCTGTATCTCTATTATGTTGGTGCGGCTTCGGAACTTTCAAATATCTTGATATATCTCGAGAACTACGCATCTGATCAAAAAATATCATAGAAGATAGAAAGTAGGAAACTTAATTCTATACAAAAAAGGTCTCTCAACATTTCGCCATAGCTCGCTTCGTTTCCGAGATATTTGCAGATTTATCTCAAGGGAAGGGGCCTGTCGGACATATTTCGAGATATTTCTTCTTCTTGTTGTTCTTCTTCTGCACAGCTAAGCTGGAAGTGGCATTTGCGGCTCGCACTAGTGCAGAGTTATCTCAAAGAAAGGGGCCACGGTGTTTCTGTATCTCTATTATGTTGGTGCGGCTTCGGAACTTTTAAATATCTTGATATATCTCGAGAACTACGCATCTGATCAAAAAATATCATAGAAGATAAAAAGTAGGAAACTTAATTCTCTACAAGAAAGGTCTCTAAAGATTTTGCCATAGCTCGCTTCGTTTCCGAGATATTTGCAGATTTATCTCAAGGGAAGGGGCCTGACGGACATATTTCGAGATATTTCTTCTTCTTGTTGTTCTTCTTCTGCACAGCTAAGCTGGAAGTGGCATTTGCAGCTCGGAATAGTGCAGAGTTATCTCAAAGAGAGGGGCCACGGTGTTTCTGTATCTCTATTATGTTGGTGCGGCTTCGGAACTTTCAAATATCTTGATATATCTCGAGAACTACGCATCTGATCAAAAAATATCATAGAAGATAGAAAGTAGGAAACTTAATTCTATACAAGAAAGGTCTCTAAAGATTTTGCCATAGCTCGCTTCGTTTCCGAGATATTTGCAGATTTATCTCAAGGGAAGGGGCCTGACGGACATATTTCGAGATATTTCTTCTTCTTGTTGTTCTTCTTCTGCACAGCTAAGCTGGAAGTGGCATTTGCAGCTCGCAATAGTGCAGAGTTATCTCAAAGAGAGGGGCCACGGTGTTTCTGTATCTCTATTATGTTGGTGCGGCTTCGGAACTTTTAAATATCTTGATATATCTCGAGAACTACGCATCTGATCAAAAAATATCATAGAAGATAAAAAGTAGGAAACTTAATTCTCTACAAGAAAGGTCTCTAAAGATTTTGCCATAGCTCGCTTCGTTTCCGAGATATTTGCAGATTTATCTCAAGGGAAGGGGCCTGACGGACATATTTCGAGATATTTCTTCTTCTTGTTGTTCTTCTTCTGCACAGCTAAGCTGGAAGTGGCATTTGCAGCTCGGAATAGTGCAGAGTTATCTCAAAGAGAGGGGCCACGGTGTTTCTGTATCTCTATTATGTTGGTGCGGCTTCGGAACTTTCAAATATCTTGATATATCTCGAGAACTACGCATCTGATCAAAAAATATCATAGAAGATAGAAAGTAGGAAACTTAATTCTATACAAAAAAGGTCTCTCAACATTTCGCCATAGCTCGCTTCGTTTCCGAGATATTTGCAGATTTATCTCAAGGGAAGGGGCCTGTCGGACATATTTCGAGATATTTCTTCTTCTTGTTGTTCTTCTTCTGCACAGCTAAGCTGGAAGTGGCATTTGCGGCTCGCACTAGTGCAGAGTTATCTCAAAGAAAGGGGCCACGGTGTTTCTGTATCTCTATTATGTTGGTGCGGCTTCGGAACTTTTAAATATCTTGATATATCTCGAGAACTACGCATCTGATCAAAAAATATCATACTACATAAAAAGTAGGAAACTTAATTCTCTACAAGAAAGGTCTCTAAAGATTTTGCCATAGCTCGCTTCGTTTCCGAGATATTTGCAGATTTATCTCAAGGGAAGGGGCCTGACGGACATATTTCGAGATATTTCTTCTTCTTGTTGTTCTTCTTCTGCACAGCTAAGCTGGAAGTGGCATTTGCAGCTCGGAATAGTGCAGAGTTATCTCAAAGAGAGGGGCCACGGTGTTTCTGTATCTCTATTATGTTGGTGCGGCTTCGGAACTTTCAAATATCTTGATATATCTCGAGAACTACGCATCTGATCAAAAAATATCATAGAAGATAGAAAGTAGGAAACTTAATTCTATACAAGAAAGGTCTCTAAAGATTTTGCCATAGCTCGCTTCGTTTCCGAGATATTTGCAGATTTATCTCAAGGGAAGGGGCCTGACGGACATATTTCGAGATATTTCTTCTTCTTGTTGTTCTTCTTCTGCACAGCTAAGCTGGAAGTGGCATTTGCAGCTCGCAATAGTGCAGAGTTATCTCAAAGAGAGGGGCCACGGTGTTTCTGTATCTCTATTATGTTGGTGCGGCTTCGGAACTTTTAAATATCTTGATATATCTCGAGAACTACGCATCTGATCAAAAAATATCATAGAAGATAAAAAGTAGGAAACTTAATTCTCTACAAGAAAGGTCTCTAAAGATTTTGCCATAGCTCGCTTCGTTTCCGAGATATTTGCAGATTTATCTCAAGGGAAGGGGCCTGACGGACATATTTCGAGATATTTCTTCTTCTTGTTGTTCTTCTTCTGCACAGCTAAGCTGGAAGTGGCATTTGCAGCTCGGAATAGTGCAGAGTTATCTCAAAGAGAGGGGCCACGGTGTTTCTGTATCTCTATTATGTTGGTGCGGCTTCGGAACTTTCAAATATCTTGATATATCTCGAGAACTACGCATCTGATCAAAAAATATCATAGAAGATAGAAAGTAGGAAACTTAATTCTATACAAAAAAGGTCTCTCAACATTTCGCCATAGCTCGCTTCGTTTCCGAGATATTTGCAGATTTATCTCAAGGGAAGGGGCCTGTCGGACATATTTCGAGATATTTCTTCTTCTTGTTGTTCTTCTTCTGCACAGCTAAGCTGGAAGTGGCATTTGCGGCTCGCACTAGTGCAGAGTTATCTCAAAGAAAGGGGCCACGGTGTTTCTGTATCTCTATTATGTTGGTGCGGCTTCGGAACTTTTAAATATCTTGATATATCTCGAGAACTACGCATCTGATCAAAAAATATCATAGAAGATAAAAAGTAGGAAACTTAATTCTCTACAAGAAAGGTCTCTAAAGATTTTGCCATAGCTCGCTTCGTTTCCGAGATATTTGCAGATTTATCTCAAGGGAAGGGGCCTGACGGACATATTTCGAGATATTTCTTCTTCTTGTTGTTCTTCTTCTGCACAGCTAAGCTGGAAGTGGCATTTGCAGCTCGGAATAGTGCAGAGTTATCTCAAAGAGAGGGGCCACGGTGTTTCTGTATCTCTATTATGTTGGTGCGGCTTCGGAACTTTCAAATATCTTGATATATCTCGAGAACTACGCATCTGATCAAAAAATATCATAGAAGATAGAAAGTAGGAAACTTAATTCTATACAAAAAAGGTCTCTCAACATTTCGCCATAGCTCGCTTCGTTTCCGAGATATTTGCAGATTTATCTCAAGGGAAGGGGCCTGTCGGACATATTTCGAGATATTTCTTCTTCTTGTTGTTCTTCTTCTGCACAGCTAAGCTGGAAGTGGCATTTGCGGCTCGCACTAGTGCAGAGTTATCTCAAAGAAAGGGGCCACGGTGTTTCTGTATCTCTATTATGTTGGTGCGGCTTCGGAACTTTTAAATATCTTGATATATCTCGAGAACTACGCATCTGATCAAAAAATATCATACTACATAAAAAGTAGGAAACTTAATTCTCTACAAGAAAGGTCTCTAAAGATTTTGCCATAGCTCGCTTCGTTTCCGAGATATTTGCAGATTTATCTCAAGGGAAGGGGCCTGACGGACATATTTCGAGATATTTCTTCTTCTTGTTGTTCTTCTTCTGCACAGCTAAGCTGGAAGTGGCATTTGCAGCTCGGAATAGTGCAGAGTTATCTCAAAGAGAGGGGCCACGGTGTTTCTGTATCTCTATTATGTTGGTGCGGCTTCGGAACTTTCAAATATCTTGATATATCTCGAGAACTACGCATCTGATCAAAAAATATCATAGAAGATAGAAAGTAGGAAACTTAATTCTATACAAGAAAGGTCTCTAAAGATTTTGCCATAGCTCGCTTCGTTTCCGAGATATTTGCAGATTTATCTCAAGGGAAGGGGCCTGACGGACATATTTCGAGATATTTCTTCTTCTTGTTGTTCTTCTTCTGCACAGCTAAGCTGGAAGTGGCATTTGCAGCTCGCAATAGTGCAGAGTTATCTCAAAGAGAGGGGCCACGGTGTTTCTGTATCTCTATTATGTTGGTGCGGCTTCGGAACTTTTAAATATCTTGATATATCTCGAGAACTACGCATCTGATCAAAAAATATCATAGAAGATAAAAAGTAGGAAACTTAATTCTCTACAAGAAAGGTCTCTAAAGATTTTGCCATAGCTCGCTTCGTTTCCGAGATATTTGCAGATTTATCTCAAGGGAAGGGGCCTGACGGACATATTTCGAGATATTTCTTCTTCTTGTTGTTCTTCTTCTGCACAGCTAAGCTGGAAGTGGCATTTGCAGCTCGGAATAGTGCAGAGTTATCTCAAAGAGAGGGGCCACGGTGTTTCTGTATCTCTATTATGTTGGTGCGGCTTCGGAACTTTCAAATATCTTGATATATCTCGAGAACTACGCATCTGATCAAAAAATATCATAGAAGATAGAAAGTAGGAAACTTAATTCTATACAAAAAAGGTCTCTCAACATTTCGCCATAGCTCGCTTCGTTTCCGAGATATTTGCAGATTTATCTCAAGGGAAGGGGCCTGTCGGACATATTTCGAGATATTTCTTCTTCTTGTTGTTCTTCTTCTGCACAGCTAAGCTGGAAGTGGCATTTGCGGCTCGCACTAGTGCAGAGTTATCTCAAAGAAAGGGGCCACGGTGTTTCTGTATCTCTATTATGTTGGTGCGGCTTCGGAACTTTTAAATATCTTGATATATCTCGAGAACTACGCATCTGATCAAAAAATATCATAGAAGATAAAAAGTAGGAAACTTAATTCTCTACAAGAAAGGTCTCTAAAGATTTTGCCATAGCTCGCTTCGTTTCCGAGATATTTGCAGATTTATCTCAAGGGAAGGGGCCTGACGGACATATTTCGAGATATTTCTTCTTCTTGTTGTTCTTCTTCTGCACAGCTAAGCTGGAAGTGGCATTTGCAGCTCGGAATAGTGCAGAGTTATCTCAAAGAGAGGGGCCACGGTGTTTCTGTATCTCTATTATGTTGGTGCGGCTTCGGAACTTTCAAATATCTTGATATATCTCGAGAACTACGCATCTGATCAAAAAATATCATAGAAGATAGAAAGTAGGAAACTTAATTCTATACAAAAAAGGTCTCTCAACATTTCGCCATAGCTCGCTTTGTTTCCGAGATATTTGCAGATTTATCTCAAGGGAAGGGGCCTGTCGGACATATTTCGAGATATTTCTTCTTCTTGTTGTTCTTCTTCTGCACAGCTAAGCTGGAAGTGGCATTTGCGGCTCGCACTAGTGCAGAGTTATCTCAAAGAAAGGGGCCACGGTGTTTCTGTATCTCTATTATGTTGGTGCGGCTTCGGAACTTTTAAATATCTCGATATATCTCGAAAACTACGCTTCTGATCAAAAAATATCATAGAACATAAATTGTAGGAAACATAATTCTCTACAAAAAAGGTCTCTTAACATTTTGCCATAGCTCGCTTCGTTTCCGAGATATTTGCAGATATATCTCAAGGGAAGGGGCCTGACGGACATATTTCGAGATATTTCTTCTTCTTGTTGTTCTTCTTCTGCACAGCTAAGCTGGAAGTGGCATTTGCAGCTCGCAATAGTGCAGAGTTATCTCAAAGAAAGGGGCCACGGTGTTTCTGTATCTCTATTATGTTGGTGCGGCTTCGGAACTTTTAAATATCTTGATATATCTCGAGAACTACGCGTCTGATCAAAAAATATCATAGAAGATAAAAAGTAGGAAACTTAATTCTCTACAAAAACGGTCTCTTAACATTTTGCCATAGCTCGCTTCGTTTCCGAGATATTTGCAGATATATCTCAAGGGAAGGGGCCTGACGGACATATTTCGAGATATTTCTTCTTCTTGTTGTTCTTCTTCTGCACAGCTAAGCTGGAAGTGGCATTTGCGGCTCGCACTAGTGCACAGTTATCTCAAAGAAAGGGGCCACGGTGTTTCTGTATCTCTATTATGTTGGTGCGTCTTCGGAACTTTTAAATATCTCGATATATCTCGAGAACTACGCTTCTGATCAAAAAATATCATAGAACATAAATTGTAGGAAACATAATTCTCTACAAGAAACGTCTCTTAACATTTTGCCATAGCTCGCTTCGTTTCCGAGATATTTGCAGATTCAGCTCAAAGGAACTGGCCTGACGGACATATTTCGAGATATTTCTTCTTCTTGTTGTTCTTCCTCTGCACAGCTAAGCTGGAAGTGGCATTTGCAGCTCGCAATAGTGCAGAGTTATCTCAAAGAAAGGGGCCACGGTGTTTCTGTATCTCTATTATGTTGGTGCGGCTTCGGAACTTTTAAATATCTTGATATATCTCGAGAACTACGCATCTGATCAAAAAATATCATAGAACATAAAAAGTAGGAAACTTAATTCTCTACAAAAAAGGTCTCTTAACATTTTGCCATAGCTCGCTTCGTTTCCGAGATATTTGCATATTTATCTCAAGGGAAGGGGCCTGACGGACATATTTCGAGATATTTCTTCTTCTTCTTGTTCTTCTTCTGCACAGCTAAGCTGGAAGTGGCATTTGCGGCTCGCACTAGCGGAGAGTTATCTCAAAGAAAGGGGCCACGGTGTTTCTGTATCTCTATTATGTTGGTGCGGCTTCGGAACTTTTAAATATCTCGATATATCTCGAGAACTACGCCTCTGATCGAAAAATATCATAGAACATAAAAAGTAGGAAACTGAATTCTCTACAAGAAAGTTCTCTTAACATTTTGCCATAGCTCGCTTCGTTTCCGAGATATTTGCAGATTTATCTCAAGGGAAGGGGCCTGACGGACATATTTCGAGATATTTCTTCTTCTTGTTGGTCTTCTTCTGCACAGCTAAGCTGGAAGTGGCATTTGCAGCGCGCAATAGTGCAGAGTTATCTCAAAGAAAGGGGCCACGGTGTTTCTGTATCTCTATTATGTTGGTGCGGCTTCGGAACTTTTAAATATCTTGATATATCTCGAGAACTACGCATCTGATCAAAAAATATCATACTACATAAAAAGTAGGAAACTTAATTCTCTACAAGAAAGGTCTCTAAAGATTTTGCCATAGCTCGCTTCGTTTCCGAGATATTTGCAGATTTATCTCAAGGGAAGGGGCCTGACGGACATATTTCGAGATATTTCTTCTTCTTGTTGTTCTTCTTCTGCACAGCTAAGCTGGAAGTGGCATTTGCAGCTCGCAATAGTGCAGAGTTATCTCAAAGAGAGGGGCCACGGTGTTTCTGTATCTCTATTATGTTGGTGCGGCTTCGGAACTTTTAAATATCTTGATATATCTCGAGAACTACGCATCTGATCAAAAAATATCATAGAAGATAAAAAGTAGGAAACTTAATTCTCTACAAGAAAGGTCTCTAAAGATTTTGCCATAGCTCGCTTCGTTTCCGAGATATTTGCAGATTTATCTCAAGGGAAGGGGCCTGACGGACATATTTCGAGATATTTCTTCTTCTTGTTGTTCTTCTTCTGCACAGCTAAGCTGGAAGTGGCATTTGCAGCTCGGAATAGTGCAGAGTTATCTCAAAGAGAGGGGCCACGGTGTTTCTGTATCTCTATTATGTTGGTGCGGCTTCGGAACTTTCAAATATCTTGATATATCTCGAGAACTACGCATCTGATCAAAAAATATCATAGAAGATAGAAAGTAGGAAACTTAATTCTATACAAAAAAGGTCTCTCAACATTTCGCCATAGCTCGCTTCGTTTCCGAGATATTTGCAGATTTATCTCAAGGGAAGGGGCCTGTCGGACATATTTCGAGATATTTCTTCTTCTTGTTGTTCTTCTTCTGCACAGCTAAGCTGGAAGTGGCATTTGCGGCTCGCACTAGTGCAGAGTTATCTCAAAGAAAGGGGCCACGGTGTTTCTGTATCTCTATTATGTTGGTGCGGCTTCGGAACTTTTAAATATCTTGATATATCTCGAGAACTACGCATCTGATCAAAAAATATCATAGAAGATAAAAAGTAGGAAACTTAATTCTCTACAAGAAAGGTCTCTAAAGATTTTGCCATAGCTCGCTTCGTTTCCGAGATATTTGCAGATTTATCTCAAGGGAAGGGGCCTGACGGACATATTTCGAGATATTTCTTCTTCTTGTTGTTCTTCTTCTGCACAGCTAAGCTGGAAGTGGCATTTGCAGCTCGGAATAGTGCAGAGTTATCTCAAAGAGAGGGGCCACGGTGTTTCTGTATCTCTATTATGTTGGTGCGGCTTCGGAACTTTCAAATATCTTGATATATCTCGAGAACTACGCATCTGATCAAAAAATATCATAGAAGATAGAAAGTAGGAAACTTAATTCTATACAAGAAAGGTCTCTAAAGATTTTGCCATAGCTCGCTTCGTTTCCGAGATATTTGCAGATTTATCTCAAGGGAAGGGGCCTGACGGACATATTTCGAGATATTTCTTCTTCTTGTTGTTCTTCTTCTGCACAGCTAAGCTGGAAGTGGCATTTGCAGCTCGCAATAGTGCAGAGTTATCTCAAAGAGAGGGGCCACGGTGTTTCTGTATCTCTATTATGTTGGTGCGGCTTCGGAACTTTTAAATATCTTGATATATCTCGAGAACTACGCATCTGATCAAAAAATATCATAGAAGATAAAAAGTAGGAAACTTAATTCTCTACAAGAAAGGTCTCTAAAGATTTTGCCATAGCTCGCTTCGTTTCCGAGATATTTGCAGATTTATCTCAAGGGAAGGGGCCTGACGGACATATTTCGAGATATTTCTTCTTCTTGTTGTTCTTCTTCTGCACAGCTAAGCTGGAAGTGGCATTTGCAGCTCGGAATAGTGCAGAGTTATCTCAAAGAGAGGGGCCACGGTGTTTCTGTATCTCTATTATGTTGGTGCGGCTTCGGAACTTTCAAATATCTTGATATATCTCGAGAACTACGCATCTGATCAAAAAATATCATAGAAGATAGAAAGTAGGAAACTTAATTCTATACAAAAAAGGTCTCTCAACATTTCGCCATAGCTCGCTTCGTTTCCGAGATATTTGCAGATTTATCTCAAGGGAAGGGGCCTGTCGGACATATTTCGAGATATTTCTTCTTCTTGTTGTTCTTCTTCTGCACAGCTAAGCTGGAAGTGGCATTTGCGGCTCGCACTAGTGCAGAGTTATCTCAAAGAAAGGGGCCACGGTGTTTCTGTATCTCTATTATGTTGGTGCGGCTTCGGAACTTTTAAATATCTTGATATATCTCGAGAACTACGCATCTGATCAAAAAATATCATAGAAGATAAAAAGTAGGAAACTTAATTCTCTACAAGAAAGGTCTCTAAAGATTTTGCCATAGCTCGCTTCGTTTCCGAGATATTTGCAGATTTATCTCAAGGGAAGGGGCCTGACGGACATATTTCGAGATATTTCTTCTTCTTGTTGTTCTTCTTCTGCACAGCTAAGCTGGAAGTGGCATTTGCAGCTCGGAATAGTGCAGAGTTATCTCAAAGAGAGGGGCCACGGTGTTTCTGTATCTCTATTATGTTGGTGCGGCTTCGGAACTTTCAAATATCTTGATATATCTCGAGAACTACGCATCTGATCAAAAAATATCATAGAAGATAGAAAGTAGGAAACTTAATTCTATACAAAAAAGGTCTCTCAACATTTCGCCATAGCTCGCTTTGTTTCCGAGATATTTGCAGATTTATCTCAAGGGAAGGGGCCTGTCGGACATATTTCGAGATATTTCTTCTTCTTGTTGTTCTTCTTCTGCACAGCTAAGCTGGAAGTGGCATTTGCGGCTCGCACTAGTGCAGAGTTATCTCAAAGAAAGGGGCCACGGTGTTTCTGTATCTCTATTATGTTGGTGCGGCTTCGGAACTTTTAAATATCTCGATATATCTCGAAAACTACGCTTCTGATCAAAAAATATCATAGAACATAAATTGTAGGAAACATAATTCTCTACAAAAAAGGTCTCTTAACATTTTGCCATAGCTCGCTTCGTTTCCGAGATATTTGCAGATATATCTCAAGGGAAGGGGCCTGACGGACATATTTCGAGATATTTCTTCTTCTTGTTGTTCTTCTTCTGCACAGCTAAGCTGGAAGTGGCATTTGCAGCTCGCAATAGTGCAGAGTTATCTCAAAGAAAGGGGCCACGGTGTTTCTGTATCTCTATTATGTTGGTGCGGCTTCGGAACTTTTAAATATCTTGATATATCTCGAGAACTACGCATCTGATCAAGAAATATCATAGAAGATAAAAAGTAGGAAACTTAATTCTCTACAAAAAAGGTCTCTTAACATTTTGCCATAGCTCGCTTCGTTTCCGAGATATTTGCAGATTTATCTCAAGGGAAGGGGCCTGACGGACATATTTCGAGATATTTCTTCTTCTTGTTGTTCTTCTTCTGCACAGCTAAGCTGGAAGTGGCATTTGCGGCTCGCACTAGTGCAGAGTTATCTCAAAGAAAGGGGCCACGGTGTTTCGGTATCCCTATTATGTTGGTGCGGCTTCGGAACTTTTAAATATCTCGATATATCTCGAAAACTACGCTTCGGATCAAAAAATATCATAGAACATAAATTGTAGGAAACATAATTCTCTACAAAAAACGTCTCTTAATATTTTGCCATAGCTCGCTTCGTTTCCGAGATCTTTGCAGATTCAGCTCAAAGGAACTGGCCTGACGGACATATTTCGAGATATTTCTTCTTCTTGTTGTTCTTCTTCTGCACAGCTAAGCTGGAAGTGGCATTTGCGGCTCGCACTAGTGCAGAGTAATCTCAAAGAAAGGGGCCACGGTGTTTCTGTATCCCTATTATGTTGGTGCGGCTTCGGAACTTTTAAATATCTCGCTATATCTCGAAAACTACGCTTCTGATCAAAAAATATCATAGAACATAAATTGTAGGAAACTTAATTCTCTACAAAAAAGGTCTCTTAACATTTTGCCATAGCTCTCTTCGTTTCCGAGATATTTGCAGATTTATCTCAAGGGAAGGGGCCTGACGGACATATTTCGAGATATTTCTTCTTCTTGTTGTTCTTCTTCTGCACAGCTAAGCTGGAAGTGGCATTTGCAGCTCGCCATAGTGCATAGTTATCCCCTAAGAAAGGGGCCACGGTGTTTCTGTATCCCTATTATGTTGGTGCGGCTTCGGAACTTTTAAATATCTCGATATATCTCGAAAACTACGCTTCTGATCAAAAAATATCATAGAACATAAATTGTAGGAAACAGAATTTTCTACACAAAAGGTCTCTTAACATTTTGCCATAGCTCGCTTCGTTTCCGAGATATTTGCAGATATATCTCAAGGGAAGGGGCCTGACGGACATATTTCGAGATATTTCTTCTTCTTGTTGTTCTTCTTCTGCACAGCTAAGCTGGAAGTGGCATTTGCGGCTCGCACTAGTGCAGAGTTATCTCAAAGAAAGGGGCCACGGTGTTTCTGTATCTCTATTATGTTGGTGCGGCTTCGGAACTTTTAAATATCTCGATACATCTCGAAAACTACGCTTCTGATCAAAAAATATCATAGAACATAAATTGTAGGAAACATAATTCTCTACAAAAAAGGTCTCTTAACATTTTGCCATAGCTCGCTTCGTTTCCGAGATATTTGCAGATATATCTCAAGGGAAGGGGCCTGACGGACATATTTCGAGATATTTCTTCTTCTTGTTATTCTTCTTCTGCACAGCTAAGCTGGAAGTGGCATTTACAGCTCGCAACAGTGCAGAGTTATCTCAAAGAAAGGGGCCACGGTGTTTCTGTATCTCTATTATGTTGGTGCGGCTTCGGAACTTTTAAATATCTTGATATATCTCGAGAACTACGCATCTGATCAAAAAATATCATAGAACATAAAAAGTAGGAAACTTAATTCTCTACAAAACAGGTCTCTTAACATTTTGCCATAGCTCGCTTCGTTTCCGAGATATTTGCAGATTTATCTCAAGGGAAGGGGCCTAACGGACATATTTCGAGATATTTCTTCTTCTTGTTGTTCTTCTTCTGCACAGCTAAACTGGAAGTGGCATTTCCAGCTCGCAATAGTGCAGAGTTATCTCAAAGAGAGGGGCCACGGTGTTTCTGTATCTCTATTATGTTGGTGCGGCTTCGGAACTTTTAAATATCTTGATATATCTCGAGAACTACGCATCTGATCAAAAAATATCATAGAAGATAAAAAGTAGGAAACTCAATTCTCTACAAAAAAGGTCTCTTAACATTTTGCCATAGCTCGCTTCGTTTCCGAGATATTTGCAGATTTATCTCAAGGGAAGGGGCCTGACGGACATATTTCGAGATATTTCTTCTTCTTGTTGTTCTTCTTCTGCACAGCTAAGCTGGAAGTGGCATTTGCGGCTCGCACTAGTGCAGAGTTATCTCAAAGAAAGGGGCCACGGTGTTTCTGTATCCCTATTATGTTGGTGTGGCTTCGGAACTTTTAAATATCTCGATATATCTCGAAAACTACGCTTCGGATCAAAAAATATCATAGAACATAAATTGTAGGAAACATAATTCTCTACAAAAAACGTCTCTTAACATTTTGCCATAGCTCGCTTCTTTTCCGAGATATTTGCAGATTCACCTCAAAGGAACTGGCCTGACGGACATATTTCGAGATATTTCTTCTTCTTGTTGTTCTTCCTCTGCACAGCTAAGCTGGAAGTGGCATTTCCAGCTCGCAATAGTGCAGAGTTATCTCAAAGAGAGGGGCCACGGTGTTTCTGTATCTCTATTATGTTGGTGCGGCTTCGGAACTTTTAAATATCTTGATATATCTCGAGAACTACGCGTCTGATCAAAAAATATCATAGAAGATAAAAAGTAGGAAACTTAATTCTCTACAAGAAAGGTCTCTAAAGATTTTGCCATAGCTCGCTTCGTTTCCGAGATATTTGCAGATTTATCTCAAGGGAAGGGGCCTGACGGACATATTTCGAGATATTTCTTCTTCTTGTTGTTCTTCTTCTGCACAGCTAAGCTGGAAGTGGCATTTGCAGCTCGGAATAGTGCAGAGTTATCTCAAAGAGAGGGGCCACGGTGTTTCTGTATCTCTATTATGTTGGTGCGGCTTCGGAACTTTCAAATATCTTGATATATCTCGAGAACTACGCATCTGATCAAAAAATATCATAGAAGATAGAAAGTAGGAAACTTAATTCTATACAAAAAAGGTCTCTCAACATTTCGCCATAGCTCGCTTCGTTTCCGAGATATTTGCAGATTTATCTCAAGGGAAGGGGCCTGTCGGACATATTTCGAGATATTTCTTCTTCTTGTTGTTCTTCTTCTGCACAGCTAAGCTGGAAGTGGCATTTGCGGCTCGCACTAGTGCAGAGTTATCTCAAAGAAAGGGGCCACGGTGTTTCTGTATCTCTATTATGTTGGTGCGGCTTCGGAACTTTTAAATATCTTGATATATCTCGAGAACTACGCATCTGATCAAAAAATATCATAGAAGATAAAAAGTAGGAAACTTAATTCTCTACAAGAAAGGTCTCTAAAGATTTTGCCATAGCTCGCTTCGTTTCCGAGATATTTGCAGATTTATCTCAAGGGAAGGGGCCTGACGGACATATTTCGAGATATTTCTTCTTCTTGTTGTTCTTCTTCTGCACAGCTAAGCTGGAAGTGGCATTTGCAGCTCGGAATAGTGCAGAGTTATCTCAAAGAGAGGGGCCACGGTGTTTCTGTATCTCTATTATGTTGGTGCGGCTTCGGAACTTTCAAATATCTTGATATATCTCGAGAACTACGCATCTGATCAAAAAATATCATAGAAGATAGAAAGTAGGAAACTTAATTCTATACAAAAAAGGTCTCTCAACATTTCGCCATAGCTCGCTTTGTTTCCGAGATATTTGCAGATTTATCTCAAGGGAAGGGGCCTGCCGGACATATTTCGAGATATTTCTTCTTCTTGTTGTTCTTCTTCTGCACAGCTAAGCTGGAAGTGGCATTTGCGGCTCGCACTAGTGCAGAGTTATCTCAAAGAAAGGGGCCACGGTGTTTCTGTATCTCTATTATGTTGGTGCGGCTTCGGAACTTTTAAATATCTCGATATATCTCGAAAACTACGCTTCTGATCAAAAAATATCATAGAACATAAATTGTAGGAAACATAATTCTCTACAAAAAAGGTCTCTTAACATTTTGCCATAGCTCGCTTCGTTTCCGAGATATTTGCAGATATATCTCAAGGGAAGGGGCCTGACGGACATATTTCGAGATATTTCTTCTTCTTGTTGTTCTTCTTCTGCACAGCTAAGCTGGAAGTGGCATTTGCAGCTCGCAATAGTGCAGAGTTATCTCAAAGAAAGGGGCCACGGTGTTTCTGTATCTCTATTATGTTGGTGCGGCTTCGGAACTTTTAAATATCTTGATATATCTCGAGAACTACGCATCTGATCAAGAAATATCATAGAAGATAAAAAGTAGGAAACTTAATTCTCTACAAAAAAGGTCTCTTAACATTTTGCCATAGCTCGCTTCGTTTCCGAGATATTTGCAGATTTATCTCAAGGGAAGGGGCCTGACGGACATATTTCGAGATATTTCTTCTTCTTGTTGTTCTTCTTCTGCACAGCTAAGCTGGAAGTGGCATTTGCGGCTCGCACTAGTGCAGAGTTATCTCAAAGAAAGGGGCCACGGTGTTTCGGTATCCCTATTATGTTGGTGCGGCTTCGGAACTTTTAAATATCTCGATATATCTCGAAAACTACGCTTCGGATCAAAAAATATCATAGAACGTAAATTGTAGGAAACATAATTCTCTACAAAAAACGTCTCTTAATATTTTGCCATAGCTCGCTTCGTTTCCGAGATCTTTGCAGATTCAGCTCAAAGGAACTGGCCTGACGGACATATTTCGAGATACTTCTTCTTCTTGTTGTTCTTCTTCTGCACAGCTAAGCTGGAAGTGGCATTTGCGGCTCGCACTAGTGCAGAGTAATCTCAAAGAAAGGGGCCACGGTGTTTCTGTATCCCTATTATGTTGGTGCGGCTTCGGAACTTTTAAATATCTCGCTATATCTCGAAAACTACGCTTCTGATCAAAAAATATCATAGAACATAAATTGTAGGAAACTTAATTCTCTACAAAAAAGGTCTCTTAACATTTTGCCATAGCTCTCTTCGTTTCCGAGATATTTGCAGATTTATCTCAAGGGAAGGGGCCTGACGGACATATTTCGAGATATTTCTTCTTCTTGTTGTTCTTCTTCTGCACAGCTAAGCTGGAAGTGGCATTTGCAGCTCGCCATAGTGCATAGTTATCCCCTAAGAAAGGGGCCACGGTGTTTCTGTATCCCTATTATGTTGGTGCGGCTTCGGAACTTTTAAATATCTCGATATATCTCGAAAACTACGCTTCTGATCAAAAAATATCATAGAACATAAATTGTAGGAAACAGAATTTTCTACAAAAAAGGTCTCTTAACATTTTGCCATAGCTCGCTTCGTTTCCGAGATATTTGCAGATATATCTCAAGGGAAGGGGCCTGACGGACATATTTCGAGATATTTCTTCTTCTTGTTGTTCTTCTTCTGCACAGCTAAGCTGGAAGTGGCATTTGCGGCTCGCACTAGTGCAGAGTTATCTCAAAGAAAGGGGCCACGGTGTTTCTGTATCTCTATTATGTTGGTGCGGCTTCGGAACTTTTAAATATCTCGATACATCTCGAAAACTACGCTTCTGATCAAAAAATATCATAGAACATAAATTGTAGGAAACATAATTCTCTACAAAAAAGGTCTCTTAACATTTTGCCATAGCTCGCTTCGTTTCCGAGATATTTGCAGATATATCTCAAGGGAAGGGGCCTGACGGACATATTTCGAGATATTTCTTCTTCTTGTTATTCTTCTTCTGCACAGCTAAGCTGGAAGTGGCATTTACAGCTCGCAACAGTGCAGAGTTATCTCAAAGAAAGGGGCCACGGTGTTTCTGTATCTCTATTATGTTGGTGCGGCTTCGGAACTTTTAAATATCTTGATATATCTCGAGAACTACGCATCTGATCAAAAAATATCATAGAACATAAAAAGTAGGAAACTTAATTCTCTACAAAACAGGTCTCTTAACATTTTGCCATAGCTCGCTTCGTTTCCGAGATATTTGCAGATTTATCTCAAGGGAAGGGGCCTAACGGACATATTTCGAGATATTTCTTCTTCTTGTTGTTCTTCTTCTGCACGGCTAAACTGGAAGTGGCATTTCCAGCTCGCAATAGTGCAGAGTTATCTCAAAGAG
Organism: Osmia lignaria lignaria; assembly: GCF_051020975.1. Taxonomy (NCBI): domain Eukaryota; kingdom Metazoa; phylum Arthropoda; class Insecta; order Hymenoptera; family Megachilidae; genus Osmia; species Osmia lignaria. The sequence goes on along the minus strand of NW_027478159.1, from coordinate 9,783,747 downwards.
AGGGGCCACGGTGTTTCTGTATCTCTATTATGTTGGTGCGGCTTCGGAACTTTTAAATATCTTGATATATCTCGAGAACTACGCATCTGATCAAAAAATATCATAGAAGATAAAAAGTAGGAAACTCAATTCTCTACAAAAAAGGTCTCTTAACATTTTGCCATAGCTCGCTTCGTTTCCGAGATATTTGCAGATTTATCTCAAGGGAAGGGGCCTGACGGACATATTTCGAGATATTTCTTCTTCTTGTTGTTCTTCTTCTGCACAGCTAAGCTGGAAGTGGCATTTGCGGCTCGCACTAGTGCAGAGTTATCTCAAAGAAAGGGGCCACGGTGTTTCTGTATCCCTATTATGTTGGTGTGGCTTCGGAACTTTTAAATATCTCGATATATCTCGAAAACTACGCTTCGGATCAAAAAATATCATAGAACATAAATTGTAGGAAACATAATTCTCTACAAAAAACGTCTCTTAACATTTTGCCATAGCTCGCTTCGTTTCCGAGATATTTGCAGATTCACCTCAAAGGAACTGGCCTGACGGACATATTTCGAGATATTTCTTCTTCTTGTTGTTCTTCCTCTGCACAGCTAAGCTGGAAGTGGCATTTGCAGCTCGCAATAGTGCAGAGTTATCTCAAAGAGAGGGGCCACGGTGTTTCTGTATCTCTATTATGTTGGTGCGGCTTCGGAACTTTTAAATATCTTGATATATCTCGAGAACTACGCGTCTGATCAAAAAATATCATAGAACATAAAAAGTAGGAAACTTAATTCTCTACAAAAAGGTCTGTTAACATTTTGCCATAGCTCGCTTCGTTTCCGAGATATTTGCAGATTTATCTCAAGGGAAGGGGCCTAACCGACATATTTCGAGATATTTCTTCTTCTTGTTGTTCTTCTTCTGCACAGCTAAGCTGGAAGTGGCATTTGCGGCTCGCAATAGTGCAGAGTTATCTCAAAGAAAGGGGCCACGGTGTTTCTGTATCTCTATTATGTTGGTGCGGCTTCGGAACTTTTAAATATCTCGATATATCTCGAAAACTACGCTTCTGATCAAAAAATATCATAGAACATAAATTGTAGGAAACATAATTCTCTACAAAAAAGGTCTCTTAACATTTTGCCATAGCTCGCTTCGTTTCCGAGAGATTTGCAGATATATCTCAAGGGAAGGGGCCTGACGGACATATTTCGAGATATTTCTTCTTCTTGTTGTTCTTCTTCTGCACAGCTAAGCTGGAAGTGGCATTTGCGGCTCGCACTAGTGCAGAGTTATCTCAAAGAAAGGGGCCACGGTGTTTCTGTATCCCTATTATGTTGGTGCGGCTTCGGAACTTTTAAATATCTCGATATATCTCGAAAACTACGCTTCTGATCAAAAACTATCATAGAACATAAATTGTAGGAAACTTAATTCTCTACAAAAAAGGTCTCTTAACATTTTGCCATAGCTCTCTTCGTTTCCGAGATATTTGCAGATTTATCTCAAGGGAAGGGGCCTGTCGGACATATTTCGAGATATTTCTTCTTCTTGTTGTTCTTCTTCTGCACAGCTAAGCTGGAAGTGGCATTTGCGGCTCGCACTAGTGCAGAGTTATCTCAAAGAAAGGGGCCACGGTGTTTCTGTATCTCTATTATGTTGGTGCGGCTTCGGAACTTTTAAATATCTCGATATATCTCGAAAACTACGCTTCTGATCAAAAAATATCCTAGAACATAAATTGTAGGAAACATAATTCTCTACAAAAAAGGTCTCTTAACATTTTGCCATAGCTCGCTTCGTTTCCGAGATATTTGCAGATATATCTCAAGGGAAGGGGCCTGACGGACATATTTCGAGATATTTCTTCTTCTTGTTGTTCTTCTTCTGCACAGCTAAGCTGGAAGTGGCATTTGCAGCTCGCAATAGTGCAGAGTTATCTCAAAGAAAGGGGCCACGGTGTTTCTGTATCTCTATTATGTTGGTGCGGCTTCGGAACTTTTAAATATCTTGATATATCTCGAGAACTACGCATCTGATCAAGAAATATCATAGAAGATAAAAAGTAGGAAACTTAATTCTCTACAAAAAAGGTCTCTTAACATTTTGCCATAGCTCGCTTCGTTTCCGAGATATTTGCAGATTTATCTCAAGGGAAGGGGCCTGACGGACATATTTCGAGATATTTCTTCTTCTTGTTGTTCTTCTTCTGCACAGCTAAGCTGGAAGTGGCATTTGCGGCTCGCACTAGTGCAGAGTTATCTCAAAGAAAGGGGCCACGGTGTTTCGGTATCCCTATTATGTTGGTGCGGCTTCGGAACTTTTAAATATCTCGATATATCTCGAAAACTACGCTTCGGATCAAAAAATATCATAGAACATAAATTGTAGGAAACATAATTCTCTACAAAAAACGTCTCTTAATATTTTGCCATAGCTCGCTTCGTTTCCGAGATCTTTGCAGATTCAGCTCAAAGGAACTGGCCTGACGGACATATTTCGAGATATTTCTTCTTCTTGTTGTTCTTCTTCTGCACAGCTAAGCTGGAAGTGGCATTTGCGGCTCGCACTAGTGCAGAGTAATCTCAAAGAAAGGGGCCACGGTGTTTCTGTATCCCTATTATGTTGGTGCGGCTTCGGAACTTTTAAATATCTCGCTATATCTCGAAAACTACGCTTCTGATCAAAAAATATCATAGAACATAAATTGTAGGAAACTTAATTCTCTACAAAAAAGGTCTCTTAACATTTTGCCATAGCTCTCTTCGTTTCCGAGATATTTGCAGATTTATCTCAAGGGAAGGGGCCTGACGGACATATTTCGAGATATTTCTTCTTCTTGTTGTTCTTCTTCTGCACAGCTAAGCTGGAAGTGGCATTTGCAGCTCGCCATAGTGCATAGTTATCCCCTAAGAAAGGGGCCACGGTGTTTCTGTATCCCTATTATGTTGGTGCGGCTTCGGAACTTTTAAATATCTCGATATATCTCGAAAACTACGCTTCTGATCAAAAAATATCATAGAACATAAATTGTAGGAAACAGAATTTTCTACAAAAAAGGTCTCTTAACATTTTGCCATAGCTCGCTTCGTTTCCGAGATATTTGCAGATATATCTCAAGGGAAGGGGCCTGACGGACATATTTCGAGATATTTCTTCTTCTTGTTGTTCTTCTTCTGCACAGCTAAGCTGGAAGTGGCATTTGCGGCTCGCACTAGTGCAGAGTTATCTCAAAGAAAGGGGCCACGGTGTTTCTGTATCTCTATTATGTTGGTGCGGCTTCGGAACTTTTAAATATCTCGATACATCTCGAAAACTACGCTTCTGATCAAAAAATATCATAGAACATAAATTGTAGGAAACATAATTCTCTACAAAAAAGGTCTCTTAACATTTTGCCGTAGCTCGCTTCGTTTCCGAGATATTTGCAGATATATCTCAAGGGAAGGGGCCTGACGGACATATTTCGAGATATTTCTTCTTCTTGTTATTCTTCTTCTGCACAGCTAAGCTGGAAGTGGCATTTACAGCTCGCAACAGTGCAGAGTTATCTCAAAGAAAGGGGCCACGGTGTTTCTGTATCTCTATTATGTTGGTGCGGCTTCGGAACTTTTAAATATCTTGATATATCTCGAGAACTACGCATCTGATCAAAAAATATCATAGAACATAAAAAGTAGGAAACTTAATTCTCTACAAAACAGGTCTCTTAACATTTTGCCATAGCTCGCTTCGTTTCCGAGATATTTGCAGATTTATCTCAAGGGAAGGGGCCTAACGGACATATTTCGAGATATTTCTTCTTCTTGTTGTTCTTCTTCTGCACAGCTAAACTGGAAGTGGCATTTCCAGCTCGCAATAGTGCAGAGTTATCTCAAAGAGAGGGGCCACGGTGTTTCTGTATCTCTATTATGTTGGTGCGGCTTCGGAACTTTTAAATATCTTGATATATCTCGAGAACTACGCATCTGATCAAAAAATATCATAGAAGATAAAAAGTAGGAAACTCAATTCTCTACAAAAAAGGTCTCTTAACATTTTGCCATAGCTCGCTTCGTTTCCGAGATATTTGCAGATTTATCTCAAGGGAAGGGGCCTGACGGACATATTTCGAGATATTTCTTCTTCTTGTTGTTCTTCTTCTGCACAGCTAAGCTGGAAGTGGCATTTGCGGCTCGCACTAGTGCAGAGTTATCTCAAAGAAAGGGGCCACGGTGTTTCTGTATCCCTATTATGTTGGTGTGGCTTCGGAACTTTTAAATATCTCGATATATCTCGAAAACTACGCTTCGGATCAAAAAATATCATAGAACATAAATTGTAGGAAACATAATTCTCTACAAAAAACGTCTCTTAACATTTTGCCATAGCTCGCTTCGTTTCCGAGATATTTGCAGATTCACCTCAAAGGAACTGGCCTGACGGACATATTTCGAGATATTTCTTCTTCTTGTTGTTCTTCCTCTGCACAGCTAAGCTGGAAGTGGCATTTGCAGCTCGCAATAGTGCAGAGTTATCTCAAAGAGAGGGGCCACGGTGTTTCTGTATCTCTATTATGTTGGTGCGGCTTCGGAACTTTTAAATATCTTGATATATCTCGAGAACTACGCGTCTGATCAAAAAATATCATAGAACATAAAAAGTAGGAAACTTAATTCTCTACAAAAAGGTCTGTTAACATTTTGCCATAGCTCGCTTCGTTTCCGAGATATTTGCAGATTTATCTCAAGGGAAGGGGCCTAACCGACATATTTCGAGATATTTCTTCTTCTTGTTGTTCTTCTTCTGCACAGCTAAGCTGGAAGTGGCATTTGCGGCTCGCAATAGTGCAGAGTTATCTCAAAGAAAGGGGCCACGGTGTTTCTGTATCTCTATTATGTTGGTGCGGCTTCGGAACTTTTAAATATCTCGCTATATCTCGAAAACTACGCTTCTGATCAAAAAATATCATAGAACATAAATTGTAGGAAACTTAATTCTCTACAAAAAAGGTCTCTTAACATTTTGCCATAGCTCTCTTCGTTTCCGAGATATTTGCAGATTTATCTCAAGGGAAGGGGCCTGACGGACATATTTCGAGATATTTCTTCTTCTTGTTGTTCTTCTTCTGCACAGCTAAGCTGGAAGTGGCATTTGCAGCTCGCCATAGTGCATAGTTATCCCCTAAGAAAGCGGCCACGGTGTTTCTGTATCCCTATTATGTTGGTGCGGCTTCGGAACTTTTAAATATCTCGATATATCTCGAAAACTACGCTTCTGATCAAAAAATATCATAGAACATAAATTGTAGGAAACAGAATTTTCTACAAAAAAGGTCTCTTAACATTTTGCCATAGCTCGCTTCGTTTCCGAGATATTTGCAGATATATCTCAAGGGAAGGGGCCTGACGGACATATTTCGAGATATTTCTTCTTCTTGTTGTTCTTCTTCTGCACAGCTAAGCTGGAAGTGGCATTTGCGGCTCGCACTAGTGCAGAGTTATCTCAAAGAAAGGGGCCACGGTGTTTCTGTATCTCTATTATGTTGGTGCGGCTTCGGAACTTTTAAATATCTCGATACATCTCGAAAACTACGCTTCTGATCAAAAAATATCATAGAACATAAATTGTAGGAAACATAATTCTCTACAAAAAAGGTCTCTTAACATTTTGCCATAGCTCGCTTCGTTTCCGAGATATTTGCAGATATATCTCAAGGGAAGGGGCCTGACGGACATATTTCGAGATATTTCTTCTTCTTGTTATTCTTCTTCTGCACAGCTAAGCTGGAAGTGGCATTTACAGCTCGCAACAGTGCAGAGTTATCTCAAAGAAAGGGGCCACGGTGTTTCTGTATCTCTATTATGTTGGTGCGGCTTCGGAACTTTTAAATATCTTGATATATCTCGAGAACTACGCATCTGATCAAAAAATATCATAGAACATAAAAAGTAGGAAACTTAATTCTCTACAAAACAGGTCTCTTAACATTTTGCCATAGCTCGCTTCGTTTCCGAGATATTTGCAGATTTATCTCAAGGGAAGGGGCCTAACGGACATATTTCGAGATATTTCTTCTTCTTGTTGTTCTTCTTCTGCACAGCTAAACTGGAAGTGGCATTTCCAGCTCGCAATAGTGCAGAGTTATCTCAAAGAGAGGGGCCACGGTGTTTCTGTATCTCTATTATGTTGGTGCGGCTTCGGAACTTTTAAATATCTTGATATATCTCGAGAACTACGCATCTGATCAAAAAATATCATAGAAGATAAAAAGTAGGAAACTCAATTCTCTACAAAAAAGGTCTCTTAACATTTTGCCATAGCTCGCTTCGTTTCCGAGATATTTGCAGATTTATCTCAAGGGAAGGGGCCTGACGGACATATTTCGAGATATTTCTTCTTCTTGTTGTTCTTCTTCTGCACAGCTAAGCTGGAAGTGGCATTTGCGGCTCGCACTAGTGCAGAGTTATCTCAAAGAAAGGGGCCACGGTGTTTCTGTATCCCTATTATGTTGGTGTGGCTTCGGAACTTTTAAATATCTCGATATATCTCGAAAACTACGCTTCGGATCAAAAAATATCATAGAACATAAATTGTAGGAAACATAATTCTCTACAAAAAACGTCTCTTAACATTTTGCCATAGCTCGCTTCGTTTCCGAGATATTTGCAGATTCACCTCAAAGGAACTGGCCTGACGGACATATTTCGAGATATTTCTTCTTCTTGTTGTTCTTCCTCTGCACAGCTAAGCTGGAAGTGGCATTTGCAGCTCGCAATAGTGCAGAGTTATCTCAAAGAGAGGGGCCACGGTGTTTCTGTATCTCTATTATGTTGGTGCGGCTTCGGAACTTTTAAATATCTTGATATATCTCGAGAACTACGCGTCTGATCAAAAAATATCATAGAACATAAAAAGTAGGAAACTTAATTCTCTACAAAAAGGTCTGTTAACATTTTGCCATAGCTCGCTTCGTTTCCGAGATATCTGCAGATTTATCTCAAGGGAAGGGGCCTAACCGACATATTTCGAGATATTTCTTCTTCTTGTTGTTCTTCTTCTGCACAGCTAAGCTGGAAGTGGCATTTGCGGCTCGCAATAGTGCAGAGTTATCTCAAAGAAAGGGGCCACGGTGTTTCTGTATCTCTATTATGTTGGTGCGGCTTCGGAACTTTTAAATATCTCGATATATCTCGAAAACTACGCTTCTGATCAAAAAATATCATAGAACATAAATTGTAGGAAACATAATTCTCTACAAAAAAGGTCTCTTAACATTTTGCCATAGCTCGCTTCGTTTCCGAGAGATTTGCAGATATATCTCAAGGGAAGGGGCCTGACGGACATATTTCGAGATATTTCTTCTTCTTGTTGTTCTTCTTCTGCACAGCTAAGCTGGAAGTGGCATTTGCGGCTCGCAATAGTGCAGAGTTATCTCAAAGAAAGGGGCCACGGTGTTTCTGTATCTCTATTATGTTGGTGCGGCTTTGGAACTTTTAAATATCTCGATACATCTCGAAAACTACGCTTCTGTTCAAAAAATATCATAGAACCTAAATTGTAGGAAACATAATTCTCTACAAAAAAGGTCTCTTAACATTTTGCCATAGCTCGCTTCGTTTCCGAGATATTTGCAGATATATCTCAAGGGAAGGGGCCTGACGGACATATTTCGAGATATTTCTTCTTCTTGTTATTCTTCTTCTGCACAGCTAAGCTGGAAGTGGCATTTACAGCTCGCAACAGTGCAGAGTTATCTCAAAGAAAGGGGCCACGGTGTTTCTGTATCTCTATTATGTTGGTGCGGCTTCGGAACTTTTAAATATCTTGATATATCTCGAGAACTACGCATCTGATCAAAAAATATCATAGAACATAAATTGTAGGAAACATAATTCTCTATAAACAACGTCTCTTAACATTTTGCCATAGCTCGCTTCGTTTCCGAGATATTTGCAGATTCAGCTCAAAGGAACTGGCCTGACGGACATATTTCGAGATATTTCTTCTTCTTGTTGTTCTTCCTCTGCACAGCTAAGCTGGAAGTGGCATTTGCGGCTCGCACTAGTGCAGAGTTATCTCAAAGAAAGGGGCCACGGTGTTTCTGTATCCCTATTATGTTGGTGCGGCTTCGGAACTTTTAAATATCTCGATATATCTCGAAAACTACGCTTCTGATCAAAAAATATCATAGAACGTAAATTGTAGGAAACAGAATTCTCTACAAAAAAGGTCTCTTAACATTTTGCCATAGCTCGCTTCGTTTCCGAGATATTTGCAGATATATCTCAAGGGAAGGGGCCTGACGGACATATTTCGAGATATTTCTTCTTCTTGTTGTTCTTCTTCTGCACAGCTAAGCTGGAAGTGGCATTTGCGGCTCGCACTAGTGCAGAGTTATCTCAAAGAAAGGGGCCACGGTGTTTCTGTATCTCTATTATGTTGGTGCGGCTTCGGAACTTTTAAATATCTCGATACATCTCGAAAACTACGCTTCTGATCAAAAAATATCATAGAACCTAAATTGTAGGAAACATAATTCTCTACAAAAAAGGTCTCTTAACATTTTGCCATAGCTCGCTTCGTTTCCGAGATATTTGCAGATATATCTCAAGGGAAGGGGCCTGACGGACATATTTCGAGATATTTCTTCTTCTTGTTATTCTTCTTCTGCACAGCTAAGCTGGAAGTGGCATTTACAGCTCGCAACAGTGCAGAGTTATCTCAAAGAAAGGGGCCACGGTGTTTCTGTATCTCTATTATGTTGGTGCGGCTTCGGAACTTTTAAATATCTTGATATATCTCGAGAACTACGCATCTGATCAAAAAATATCATAGAACATAAAAAGTAGGAAACTTAATTCTCTACAAAAAAGGTCTCTTAACATTTTGCCATAGCTCGCTTGGTTTCCGAGATATTTGCAGATTTATCTCAAGGGAAGGGGCCTGACGGACATATTTCGAGATATTTCTTCTTCTTGTTGTTCTTCTTCTGCACAGCTAAGCTGGAAGTGGCATTTGCGGCTCGCACTAGTGCAGAGTTATCTCAAAGAAAGGGGCCACGGTGTTTCTGTATCCCTATTATGTTGGTGCGGCTTCGGAACTTTTAAATATCTCGATATATCTCGAGAAACTACGCTTCTGATCAAAAAATATCATAGAACATAAATTGTAGGAAACAGAATTTTCTACAAAAAAGGTCTCTTAACATTTTGCCATAGCTCGCTTCGTTTCCGAGATATTTGCAGATATATCTCAAGGGAAGGGGCCTGACGGACATATTTCGAGATATTTCTTCTTCTTGTTGTTCTTCTTCTGCACAGCTAAGCTGGAAGTGGCATTTGCGGCTCGCACTAGTGCAGAGTTATCTCATAGAAAGGGGCCACGGTGTTTCTGTATCTCTATTATGTTGGTGCGGCTTCGGAACTTTTAAATATCTCGATACATCTCGAAAACTACGCTTCTGATCAAAAAATATCATAGAACCTAAATTGTAGGAAACATAATTCTCTACAAAAAAGGTCTCTTAACATTTTGCCATAGCTCGCTTCGTTTCCGAGATATTTGCAGATATATCTCAAGGGAAGGGGCCTGACGGACATATTTCGAGATATTTCTTCTTCTTGTTATTCTTCTTCTGCACAGCTAAGCTGGAAGTGGCATTTACAGCTCGCAACAGTGCAGAGTTATCTCAAAGAAAGGGGCCACGGTGTTTCTGTATCTCTATTATGTTGGTGCGGCTTCGGAACTTTTAAATATCTTGATATATCTCGAGAACTACGCATCTGATCAAAAAATATCATAGAACATAAAAAGTAGGAAACTTAATTCTCTACAAAAAAGGTCTCTTAACATTTTGCCATAGCTCGCTTCGTTTCCGAGATATTTGCAGATTTATCTCAAGGGAAGGGGCCTGACGGACATATTTCGAGATATTTCTTCTTCTTCTTGTTCTTCTTCTGCACAGCTAAGCTGGAAGTGGCATTTGCGGCTCGCACTAGTGCAGAGTTATCTCAAAGAAAGGGGCCACGGTGTTTCTGTATCCCTATTATGTTGGTGCGGCTTCGGAACTTTTAAATATCTCGATATATCTCGAAAACTACGCTTCTGATCAAAAAATATCATAGAACATAAATTGTAGGAAACAGAATTTTCTACAAAAAAGGTCTCTTAACATTTTGCCATAGCTCGCTTCGTTTCCGAGATATTTGCAGATATATCTCAAGGGAAGGGGCCTGACGGACATATTTCGAGATATTTCTTCTTCTTGTTGTTCTTCTTCTGCACAGCTAAGCTGGAAGTGGCATTTGCGGCTCGCACTAGTGCAGAGTTATCTCAAAGAAAGGGGCCACGGTGTTTCTGTATCTCTATTATGTTGGTGCGGCTTCGGAACTTTTAAATATCTCGATACATCTCGAAAACTACGCTTCTGATCAAAAAATATCATAGAACCTAAATTGTAGGAAACATAATTCTCTACAAAAAAGGTCTCTTAACATTTTGCAATAGCTCGCTTCGTTTCCGAGATATTTGCAGATTCAGCTCAAAGGAACTGGCCTGACGGACATATTTCGAGATATTTCTTCTTCTTGTTGTTCTTCCTCTGCACAGCTAAGCTGGAAGTGGCATTTGCAGCTCGCAATAGTGCAGAGTTATCTCAAAGAAAGGGGCCACGGTGTTTCTGTATCTCTATTATGTTGGTGCGGCTTCGGAACTTTTAAATATCTCGATATATCTCGAGAACTACGCATCTGATCAAAAAATATCATAGAACATAAAAAGTAGGAAACTTAATTCTCTACAAAAAAGGTCTCTTAACATTTTGCCATAGCTCGCTTGGTTTCCGAGATATTTGCAGATTTATCTCAAGGGAAGGGGCCTGACGGACATATTTCGAGATATTTCTTCTTCTTGTTGTTCTTCTTCTGCACAGCTAAGCTGGAAGTGGCATTTGCGGCTCGCAATAGTGCAGAGTTATCTCAAAGAAAGGGGCCACGGTGTTTCTGTATCTCTATTATGTTGGTGCGGCTTCGGAACTTTTAAATATCTCGATATATCTCGAAAACTACGCTTCTGATCAAAAAATATCATAGAACATAAATTGTAGGAAACATAATTCTCTACAAAAAAGGTCTCTCAACATTTTGCCATAGCTCGCTTCGTTTCCGAGAGATTTGCAGATATATCTCAAGGGAAGGGGCCTGACGGACATATTTCGAGATATTTCTTCTTCTTGTTGTTCTTCTTCTGCACAGCTAAGCTGGAAGTGGCATTTGCGGCTCGCACTAGTGCAGAGTTATCTCAAAGAAAGGGGCCACGGTGTTTCTGTATCCCTATTATGTTGGTGCGGCTTCGGAACTTTTAAATATCTCGATATATCTCGAAAACTACGCTTCTGATCAAAAACTATCATAGAACATAAATTGTAGGAAACTTAATTCTCTACAAAAAAGGTCTCTTAACATTTTGCAATAGCTCTCTTGGTTTCCGAGATATTTGCAGATTTATCTCAAGGGAAGGGGCCTGACGGACATATTTCGAGATATTTCTTCTTCTTGTTGTTCTTCTTCTGCACAGCAAAGCTGGAAGTGGCATTTGCAGCTCGCAATAGTGCAGAGTTATCTCAAAGAAAGGGGCCACGGTGTTTCTGTATCTCTATTATGTTGGTGCGGCTTCGGAACTTTTAAATATCTCGATATATCTCGAAAACTACGCTTCTGATCAAAAAATATCATAGAACATAAATTGTAGGAAACATAATTCTCTACAAAAAAGGTCTCTTAACATTTTGCCATACCTCGCTTCGTTTCCGAGATATTTGCAGATATATCTCAAGGGAAGGGGCCTGACGGACATATTTCGAGATATTTATTCTTCTTGTTGTTCTTCTTCTGCACAGCTAAGATGGAAGTGGCATTTGCGGCTCGCAATAGTGCAGAGTTATCTCAAAGAAAGGGGCCACGGTGTTTCTGTATCTCTATTATGTTGGTGCGGCTTCGGAACTTTTAAATATCTCGATATATCTCGAAAACTACGCTTCTGATCAAAAAATATCATAGAACATAAATTGTAGGAAACATAATTCTCTACAAAAAAGGTCTCTTAACATTTTGCCATAGCTCGCTTCGTTTCCGAGAGATTTGCAGATATATCTCAAGGGAAGGGGCCTGACGGACATATTTCGAGATATTTCTTCTTCTTGTTGTTCTTCTTCTGCACAGCTAAGCTGGAAGTGGCATTTGCGGCTCGCACTAGTGCAGAGTTATCTCAAAGAAAGGGGCCACGGTGTTTCTGTATCCCTATTATGTTGGTGCGGCTTCGGAACTTTTAAATATCTCGATATATCTCGAAAACTACGCTTCTGATCAAAAACTATCATAGAACATAAATTGTAGGAAACTTAATTCTCTACAAAAAAGGTCTCTTAACATTTTGCCATAGCTCTCTTGGTTTCCGAGATATTTGCAGATTTATCTCAAGGGAAGGGGCCTGACGGACATATTTCGAGATATTTCTTCTTCTTGTTGTTCTTCTTCTGCACAGCTAAGCTGGAAGTGGCATTTGCAGCTCGCCATAGTGCAGAGTTATCTCAAAGAAAGGGGCCACGGTGTTTCTGTATCTCTATTATGTTGGTGCGGCTTCGGAACTTTTAAATATCTTGATATATCTCGAGAACTACGCATCTGATCAAAAAATATCATAGAACATAAAAAGTAGGAAACTTAATTATCTACAAAAAAGGTCTCTTAACATTTTGCCATAGCTCGCTTCGTTTCCGAGATATTTGCAGATTTATCTCAAGGGAAGGGGCCTGACGGACATATTTCGAGATATTTCTTCTTCTTGTTGTTCTTCTTCTGCACAGCTAAGCTGGAAGTGGCATTTGCGGCTCGCACTAGTGCAGAGTTATCTCAAAGAAAGGGGCCACGGTGTTTCTGTATCCCTATTATGTTGGTGCGGCTTCGGAACTTTTAAATATCTCGATATATCTCGAAAACTACGCTTCTGATCAAAAAATATCATAGAACATAAATTGTAGGAAACATAATTCTCTATAAACAACGTCTCTTAACATTTTGACATAGCTCGCTTCGTTTCCGAGATATTTGCAGATTCAGCTCAAAGGAACTGGCCTGACGGACATATTTCGAGATATTTCTTCTTCTTGTTGTTCTTCCTCTGCACAGCTAAGCTGGAAGTGGCATTTGCAGCTCGCAATAGTGCAGAGTTATCTCAAAGAAAGGGGCCACGGTGTTTCTGTATCTCTATTATGTTGGTGCGGGTTCGGAACTTTTAAATATCTTGATATATCTCGAGAACTACGCATCTGATCAAAAAATATCATAGAACATAAAAAGTAGGAAACTTAATTCTCTACAAAAAAGGTCTCTTAACATTTTGCCATAGCTCGCTTCGTTTCCGAGATATTTGCAGATTTATCTCAAGGGAAGGGGCCTGACGGACATATTTCGAGATATTTCTTCTTCTTGTTGTTCTTCTTCTGCACAGCTAAGCTGGAAGTGGCATTTGCGGCTCGCACTAGTGCAGAGTTATCTCAAAGAAAGGGGCCACGGTGTTTCTGTATCCCTATTATGTTGGTGCGGCTTCGGAACTTTTAAATATCTCGATATATCTCGAAAACTACGCTTCTGATCAAAAAATATCATAGAACATAAATTGTAGGAAACAGAATTCTCTACAAAAAAGGTCTCTTAACATTTTGCCATAGCTCGCTTCGTTTCCGAGATATTTGCAGATATATCTCAAGGGAAGGGGCCTGACGGACATATTTCGAGATATTTCTTCTTCTTGTTGTTCTTCTTCTGCACAGCTAAGCTGGAAGTGGCATTTGCGGCTCGCACTAGTGCAGAGTTATCTCAAAGAAAGGGGCCACGGTGTTTCTGTATCTCTATTATGTTGGTGCGGCTTCGGAACTTTTAAATATCTCGATACATCTCGAAAACTACGCTTCTGATCAAAAAATATCATAGAACCTAAATCGTAGGAAACATAATTCTCTACAAAAAAGGTCTCTTAACATTTTGCCATAGCTCGCTTCGTTTCCGAGATATTTGCAGATATATCTCAAGGGAAGGGGCCTGACGGACATATTTCGAGATATTTCTTCTTCTTGTTATTCTTCTTCTGCACAGCTAAGCTGGAAGTGGCATTTACAGCTCGCAACAGTGCAGAGTTATCTCAAAGAAAGGGGCCACGGTGTTTCTGTATCTCTATTATGTTGGTGCGGCTTCGGAACTTTTAAATATCTTGATATATCTCGAGAACTACGCATCTGATCAAAAAATATCATAGAACATAAAAAGTAGGAAACTTAATTCTCTACAAAAAAGGTCTCTTAACATTTCGCCATAGCTCGCTTCGTTTCCGAGATATTTGCAGATTTATCTCAAGGGAAGGGGCCTGACGGACATATTTCGAGATATTTCTTCTTCTTGTTGTTCTTCTTCTGCACAGCTAAGCTGGAAGTGGCATTTGCGGCTCGCACTAGTGCAGAGTTATCTCAAAGAAAGGGGCCACGGTGTTTCTGTATCCCTATTATGTTGGTGCGGCTTCGGAACTTTTAAATACCTCGATATATCTCGAAAACTACGCTTCTGATCAAAAAATATCATAGAACATAAATTGTAGGAAACATAATTCTCTACAAAAAACGTCTCTTAACATTTTGCCATAGCTCGCTTCGTTTCCGAGATATTTGCAGATTCAGCTCAAAGGAACTGGCCTGACGGACATATTTCGAGATATTTCTTCTTCTTGTTGTTCTTCTTCTGCACAGCTAAGCTGGAAGTGGCATTTACAGCTCGCAATAGTGCAGAGTTATCTCAAAGAAAGGGGCCACGGTGTTTCTGTATCTCTATTATGTTGGTGCGGCTTCGGAACTTTTAAATATCTTGATATATCTCGAGAACTACGCATCTGATCAAAAAATATCATAGAACATAAAAAGTAGGAAACTTAATTCTCTACAAAAAAGGTCTCTTAACATTTTGCCATAGCTCGCTTCGTTTCCGAGATATTTGCAGATTTATCTCAAGGGAAGGGGCCTGACGGACATATTTCGAGATATTTCTTCTTCTTGTTGTTCTTCTTCTGCACAGCTAAGCTGGAACTGGCATTTGCGGCTCGCACTAGTGCAGAGTTATCTCAAAGAAAGGGGCCACGGTGTTTCTGTATCTCTATTATGTTGGTGCGGCTTCGGAACTTTTAAATATCTTGATATATCTCGAGAACTACGCATCTGATCAAAAAATATCATAGAATATGAAAAGTAGGAAACTTAATTCTCTACAAAAAAGGTCTCTTAACATTTCGCCATAGCTCGCTTCGTTTCCGAGATATTTGCAGATTTATCTCAAGGGAAGGGGCCTGACGGACATATTTCGAGATATTTCTTCTTCTTGTTGTTCTTCTTCTGCACAGCTAAGCTGGAAGTGGCATTTGCGGCTCGCACTAGTGCAGAGTTATCTCAAAGAAAGGGGCCACGGTGTTTCTGTATCTCTATTATGTTGGTGCGGCTTCGGAACTTTTAAATATCTTGATATATCTCGAGAACTACGCATCTGATCAAAAAATATCATAGAACATAAAAAGTAGGAAACTTAATTCTCTACAAAAAAGGTCTCTTAACATTTTGCCATAGCTCGCTTCGTTTCCGAGATATTTGCAGATTTATCTCAAGGGAAGGGGCCTGACGGACATATTTCGAGATATTTCTTCTTCTTGTTGTTCTTCTTCTGCACAGCTAAGCTGGAACTGGCATTTGCGGCTCGCACTAATGCAGAGTTATCTCAAAGAAAGGGGCCACGGTGTTTCTGTATCTCTATTATGTTGGTGCGGCTTCGGAACTTTTAAATATCTCGATGTATCTCGAAAACTACGCTTCTGATCAAAAAATATCATAGAACATAAATTGTAGGAAGCATAATTCACTACAAAAAAGGTCTCTTAACATTTTGCCATAGCTCGCTTCGTTTCCGAGATATTTGCAGATATATCTCAAGGGAAGGGGCCTGACGGACATATTTCGAGATATTTCTTCTTCTTGTTGTTCTTCTTCTGCACAGCTAAGCTGGAAGTGGCATTTGCGGCTCGCACTAGTGCAGAGTTATCTCAAAGAAAGGGGCCACGGTGTTTCTGTATCTCTATTATGTTGGTGCGGCTTCGGAACTTTTAAATATCTTGATATATCTCGAGAACTACGCATCTGATCAAAAAATATCATAGAACATGAAAAGTAGGAAACTTAATTCTCTACAAAAAAGGTCTCTTAACATTTCGCCATAGCTCGCTTCGTTTCCGAGATATTTGCAGATTTATCTCAAGGGAAGGGGCCTGACGGACATATTTCGAGATATTTCTTCTCCTTGTTGTTCTTCTTCTGCACAGCTAAGCTGGAAGTGGCATTTGCGGCTCGCACTAGTGCAGAGTTATCTCAAAGAAAGGGGCCACGGTGTTTCTGTATCCCTATTATGTTGGTGCGGCTTCGGAACTTTTAAATACCTCGATATATCTCGAAAACTACGCTTCTGATCAAAAAATATCATAGAACATAAATTGTAGGAAACACAATTCTCTACAAAAAACGTCTCTTAACATTTTGCCATAGCTCGCTTCGTTTCCGAGATATTTGCAGATTCAGCTCAAAGGAACTGGCCTGACGGACATATTTCGAGATATTTCTTCTCCTTGTTGTTCTTCCTCTGCACAGCTAAGCTGGAAGTGGCATTTGCAGCTCGCAATAGTGCAGAGTTATCTCAAAGAAAGGGGCCACGGTGTTTCTGTATCTCTATTATGTTGGTGCGGCTTCGGAACTTTTAAATATCTTGATATATCTCGAGAACTACGCATCTGATCAAAAAATATCATACAACATAAAAAGTAGGAAACTTAATTCTCTACAAAAAAGTTCTCTTAACATTTTGCCATAGCTCGCTTCGTTTCCGAGATATTTGCAGATTTATCTCAAGGGAAGGGGCCTGACGGACATATTTCGAGATATTTCTTCTTCTTGTTGTTCTTCTTCTGCACAGCTAAGCTGGAAGTGGCATTTGCGGCTCGCACTAGTGCAGAGTTATCTCAAAGAAAGGGGCCACGGTGATTCTGTATCCCTATTATGTTGGTGCGGCTTCGGAACTTTTAAATATCTCGATATATCTCGAAAACTACGCTTCTGATCAAAAAATATCATAAAACATAAATTGTAGGAAGCATAATTCTCTACAAAAAAGGTCTCTTAACATTTTGCCATAGCTCGCTTCGTTTCCGAGATATTTGCAGATATATCTCAAGGGAAGGGGCCTGACGGACATATTTCGAGATATTTCTTCTTCTTGTTGTTCTTCTTCTGCACAGCTAAGCTGGAAGTGGCATTTGCGGCTCGCACTAGTGCAGAGTTATCTCAAAGAAAGGGGCCACGGTGTTTCTGTATCCCTATTATGTTGGTGCGGCTTCGGAACTTTTAAATATCTCGATATATCTCGAAAACTACGCTTCTGATCAAAAAATATCATAGAACATAAATTGTAGGAAACATAATTCTCTATAAAAAACGTCTCTTAACATTTTGCCATAGCTCGCTTCGTTTCCGAGATATTTGCAGATTCAGCTCAAAGGAACTGGCCTGACGGACATATTTCGAGATATTTCTTCTTCTTGTTGTTCTTCCTCTGCACAGCTATGCTGGAAGTGGCATTTGCAGCTCGCAATAGTGCAGAGTTATCTCAAAGAAAGGGGCCACGGTGTTTCTGTATCTCTATTATGTTGGTGCGGCTTCGGAACTATTAAATATCTTGATATATCTCGAGAACTACGCATCTGATCAAAAAATATCATAGAACATAAAAAGTAGGAAACTTAATTCTCTACAAAAAAGGTCTCTTAACATTTCGCCATAGCTCGCTTCGTTTCCGAGATATTTGCAGATTTATCTCAAGGGAAGGGGCCTGACGGACATATTTCGAGATATTTCTTCTTCTTGTTGTTCTTCTTCTGCACAGCTAAGCTGGAAGTGGCATTTGCGGCTCGCACTAGTGCAGAGTTATCTCAAAGAAAGGGGCCACGGTGTTTCTGTATCCCTATTATGTTGGTGCGGCTTCGGAACTTTTAAACACCTCGGTATATCTCGAAAACTACGCTTCTGATCAAAAAATATCATAGAACATAAATTGTAGGAAACATAATTCTCTACAAAAAACGTCTCTTAACATTTTGCCATAGCTCGCTTCGTTTCCGAGATATTTGCAGATATATCTCAAGGGAAGGGGCCTGACGGACATATTTCGAGATATTTCTTCTTCTTGTTGTTCTTCCTCTGCACAGCTAAGCTGGAAGTGGCATTTGCAGCTCGCAATAGTGCAGAGTTATCTCAAAGAAAGGGGCCACGGTGTTTCTGTATCTCTATTATGTTGGTGCGGCTTCGGAACTTTTAAATATCTTGATATATCTCGAGAACTACGCACCTGATCAAAAAATATCATAGAACATAAAAAGTAGGAAACTTAATTCTCTACAAAAAAGGTCTCTTAACATTTTGCCATAGCTCGCTTTGTTTCCGAGATATTTGCAGATATATCTCAAGGGAAGGGGCCTGACGGACATATTTCGAGATATTTCTTCTTCTTGTTGTTCTTCTTCTGCACAGCTAAGCTGGAAGTGGCATTTACAGCTCGCAATAGTGCAGAGTTATCTCAAAGAAAGGGGACACGGTGTTTCTGTATCTCTATTATGTTGGTGCGGCTTCGGAACTTTTAAATATCTTAATATATCTCGAGAACTACGCATCTGATCAAAAAATATCATAGAACATAAATTGTAGGAAACATAATTCTCTATAAAAAACGTCTCTTAACATTTTGCCACAGCTCGCTTCGTTTCCGAGATATTTGCAGATTCAGCTCAAAGGAACTGGCCTGACGGACATATTTCGAGATATTTCTTCTTCTTGTTGTTCTTCCTCTGCACAGCTAAGCTGGAAGTGGCATTTGCAGCTCGCAATAGTGCAGAGTTATCTCAAAGAAAGGGGCCACGGTGTTTCTGTATCTCTATTATGTTGGTGCGGCTTCGGAGCTTTTAAATATCTTGATATATCTCGAGAACTACGCATCTGATCAAAAAATATCATAGAACATAAAAAGTAGGAAACTTAATTCTCTACAAAAAAGGTCTCTTAACATTTCGCCATAGTTCGCTTCGTTTCCGAGATATTTGCAGATTTATCTCAAGGGAAGGGGCCTGACGGACATATTTCGAGATATTTCTTCTTCTTGTTGTTCTTCTTCTGCACAGCTAAGCTGGAAGTGGCATTTGCGGCTCGCACTAGTGCAGAGTTATCTCAAAGAAAGGGGCCACGGTGTTTCTGTATCCCTATTATGTTGGTGCGGCTTCGGAACTTTTAAATATCTCGATATATCTCGAAAACTACGCTTCTGATCAAAAAATATCATAGAACATAAATTGTAGGAAACATAATTCTCTATAAAAAACGTCTCTTAACATTTTGCCATAGCTCGCTTCGTTTCCGAGATATTTGCAGATTCAGCTCAAAGGAACTGGCCTGACGGACATATTTCGAGATATTTCTTCTTCTTGTTGTTCTTCCTCTGCACAGCTAAGCTGGAAGTGGCATTTGCAGCTCGCAATAGTGCAGAGTTATCTCAAAGAAAGGGGCCACGGTGTTTCTGTATCTCTATTATGTTGGTGCGGCTTCGGAACTTTTAAATATCTTGATATATCTCGAGAACTACGCATCTGATCAAAAAATATCATAGAACATAAAAAGTAGGAAACTTAATTCTCTACAAAAAAGGTCTCTTAACATTTTGCCATAGCTCGCTTCGTTTCCGAGATATTTGCAGATATATCTCAAGGGAAGGGGCCTGACCGACATATTTCGAGATATTTCTTCTTCTTGTTGTTCTTCTTCTGCACAGCTAAGCTGGAAGTGGCATTTGCGGCTCGCACTAGTGCGGAGTTATCTCAAAGAAAGGGGCCACGGTGTTTCTGTATCCCTATTATGTTGGTGCGGCTTCGGAACTTTTAAATATCTCGATATATCTCGAAAACTACGCTTTTGATCAAAAAATATCATAGAACATAAATTGTAGGAAACATAATTCTCTATAAAAAACGTCTCTTAACATTTTGCCATAGCTCGCTTCGTTTCCGAGATATTTGCAGATTTATCTCAAGGGAAGGGGCCTGACGGACATATTTCGAGATATTTCTTCTTCTTGTTGTCCTTCTTCTGCACAGCTAAGCTGGAAGTGGCATTTACAGCTCGCAATCGTGCAGAGTTATCTCAAAGAAAGGGGCCACGGTGTTTCTGTATCTCTATTATGTTGGTGCTGCTTCGGAACTTTTAAATATCTTGATATATCTCGAGAACTACGCATCTGATCAAAAAATATCATAGAACATGAAAAGTAGGAAACTTAATTCTCTACAAAAAAGGTCTCTTAACATTTCGCCATAGCTCGCTTCGTTTCCGAGATATTTGCAGATTTATCTCAAGGGAAGCGGCCTGACGGACATATTTCGAGATATTTCTTCTTCTTGTTGTTCTTCTTCTGCACAGCTAAGCTGGAAGTGGCATTTGCGGCTCGCACTAGTGCAGAGTTATCTCAAAGAAAGGGGCCACCGTGTTTCTGTATCTCTATTATGTTGGTGCGGTTTCGGAACTTTTAAATATCTTGATATATCTCGAGAACTACGCATCTGATCAAAAAATATCATAGAACATAAAAAGTAGGAAACTTAATTCTCTGCAAATAAGGTCTCTTAACATTTTGCCATAGCTCGCTTCGTTTCCGAGATATTTGCAGATTCAGCACAAAGGAACTGGCCTGACGGACATATTTCGAGATATTTCTTCTTCTTGTTGATCTTCCTCTGCACAGCTAAGCTGGAAGTGGCATTTGCAGCTCGCAATAGTGCAGAGTTATCTCAAAGAAAGGGGCCACGGTGTTTCTGTATCTCTATTATGTTGGTGCGGCTTCGGAACTTTTAAATATCTTGACATATCTCGAGAACTACGCATCTGATCAAAAAATATCATACAACATAAAAAGTAGGAAACTTAATTCTCTACAAAAAAGGTCTCTTAACATTTTGCCATAGCTCGCTTCGTTTCCGAGATATTTGCAGATTTATCTCAAGGGAAGTGGCCTGACGGACATATTTCGAGATATTTCTTCTTCTTGTTGTTCTTCTTCTGCACAGCTAAGCTGGAACTGGCATTTGCGGCTCGCACTAGTGCAGAGTTATCTCAAAGAAAGGGGCCACGGTGTTTCTGTATCTCTATTATGTTGGTGCGGCTTCGGAACTTTTAAATATCTCGATGTATCTCGAAAACTACGCTTCTGATCAAAAAATATCATAGAACATAAATTGTAGGAAGCATAATTCTCTACAAAAAAGGTCTCTTAACATTTTGCCATAGCTCGCTTCGTTTCCGAGATATTTGCAGATATATCTCAAGGGAAGGGGCCTGACCGACATATTTCGAGATATTTCTTCTTCTTGTTGTTCTTCTTCTGCACAGCTAAGCTGGAAGTGGCATTTGCGGCTCGCACTAGTGCGGAGTTATCTCAAAGAAAGGGGCCACGGTGTTTCTGTATCCCTATTATGTTGGTGCGGCTTCGGAACTTTTAAATATCTCGATATATCTCGAAAACTACGCTTCTGATCAAAAAATATCATAGAACATAAATTGTAGGAAACATAATTCTCTATAAAAAACGTCTCTTAACATTTTGCCATAGCTCGCTTCGTTTCCGAGATATTTGCAGATTCAGCTCAAAGGAACTGGCCTGACGGACATATTTCGAGATATTTCTTCTTCTTGTTGTTCTTCCTCTGCACAGCTAAGCTGGAAGTGGCATTTGCAGCTCGCAATAGTGCAGAGTTATCTCAAAGAAAGGGGCCACGGTGTTTCTGTATCTCTATTATGTTGGTGCGGCTTCGGAGCTTTTAAATATCTTGATATATCTCGAGAACTACGCATCTGATCAAAAAATATCATAGAACATAAAAAGTAGGAAACTTAATTCTCTACAAAAAAGGTCTCTTAACATTTCGCCATAGCTCGCTTCGTTTCCGAGATATTTGCAGATTTATCTCAAGGGAAGGGGCCTGACGGACATATTTCGAGATATTTCTTCTTCTTGTTGTCCTTCTTCTGCACAGCTAAGCTGGAAGTGGCATTTACAGCTCGCAATCGTGCAGAGTTATCTCAAAGAAAGGGGCCACGGTGTTTCTGTATCTCTATTATGTTGGTGCGGCTTCGGAACTTTTAAATATCTTGATATATCTCGAGAACTACGCATCTGATCAAAAAATATCATAGAACATAAAAAGTAGGAAACTTAATTCTCTACAAAAAAGGTCTCTTAACATTTCGCCATAGCTCGCTTCGTTTCCGAGATATTTGCAGATTTATCTCAAGGGAAGGGGCCTGACGGACATATTTCGAGATATTTCTTCTTCTTGTTGTTCTTCTTCTGCACAGCTAAGCTGGAAGTGGCATTTGCGGCTCGCACTAGTGCAGAGTTATCTCAAAGAAAGGGGCCACGGTGTTTCTGTATCCCTATTATGTTGGTACGGCTTCGGAACTTTTAAATATCTCGATATATCTCGAAAACTACGCTTCTGATCAAAAAATATCATAGAACATAAATTGTAGGAAACATAATTCTCTATAAAAAACGTCTCTTAACATTTTGCCATAGCTCGCTTCGTTTCCGAGATATTTGCAGATTTATCTCAAGGGAAGGGGCCTGACGGACATATTTCGAGATATTTCTTCTTCTTGTTGTTCTTCTTCTGCACAGCTAAGCTGGAAGTGGCATTTGCGGCTCGCACTAGTGCAGAGTTATCTCAACGAAAGGGGCCACGGTGTTTCTGTATCTCTATTATGTTGGTGCGGCTTCGGAACTTTTAAATATCTTGATATATCTCGAGAACTACGCATCAGATCAAAAAATATCATAGAACATAAAAAGTAGGAAACTTAATTCTCTACAAAAAAGGTCTCTTAACATTTTGCCATAGCTCGCTTCGTTTCCGAGATATTTGCAGATATATCTCAAGGGAAGGGGCCTGACGGACATATTTCGAGATATTTCTTCTTCTTGTTGTTCTTCTTCTGCACAGCTAAGCTGGAAGTGGCATTTGCGGCTCGCACTAGTGCAGAGTTATCTCAAAGAAAGGGGCCACCGTGTTTCTGTATCTCTATTATGTTGGTGCGGTTTCGGAACTTTTAAATATCTTGATATATCTCGAGAACTACGCATCTGATCAAAAAATATCATAGAACATAAAAAGTAGGAAACTTAATTCTCTGCAAATAAGGTCTCTTAACATTTTGCCATAGCACGCTTCGTTTCCGAGATATTTGCAGATTTATCTCAAGGGAAGGGGCCTGACGGACATATTTCGAGATATTTCTTCTTCTTGTTGTTCTTCTTCTGCGCAGCTAAGCTGGAAGTGGCATTTGCAGCTCGCAATAGTGCAGAGATATCTCAAAGAAAGGGGCCACGCTGTTTCTGTATCTCTATTATGTTGGTGCGGCTTCGGAACTTTTAAATATCTTGATATATCTCGAGAGCTACGCGTCTGATCAAAAAATATCATAGAACATAAAAAGTAGGAAACATAATTCTCTACAAAAAAGGTCTCTTAACATTTTGCCATAGCTCGCTTCGTTTCCGAGATATTTGCAGATTTATCTCAAGGGAAGTGGCCTGACGGACATATTTCGAGATATTTCTTCTTCTTGTTGTTCTTCTTCTGCACAGCTAAGCTGGAAGTGGCATTTGCGGCTCGCTCTAGTGCAGAGTTATCTCAAAGAAAGGGGCCACGGTGTTTCTGTATCTCTATTATGTTGGTGCGGCTTCGGAACTTTTAAATATCTTGATATATCTCGAGAACTACGCATCTGATCCAAAAATATCATAGAACATAAATAGTAGGAAACTTAATTCTCTACAAAAAAGGTCTCTTAACATTTTGCCATAGCTCGCTTCGTTTCCGAGATATTTGCAGATTTATCTCAAGGGAAGGGGCCTGACGGACATATTTCCAGATATTTCTTCTTCTTGTTGTTCTTCTTCTGCACAGCTAAGCTGGAAGTGGCATTTGCAGCTCGCCATAGTGCAGAGTTATGTCAAAGAAAGGGGCCACGGTGATTCTGTATCTCTATTATGTTGGTGCGGCTTCGGAACTTTTAAATATCTTTATATATCTCGAGAACTACGCATCTGATCAAAAAATATCATAGAACATAAAACGTAGGAAACTTAATTCTCTACAAAAAAGGTCTCTCAACATTTTGCCATAGCTCGCTTCGTTTCCGAGATATTTGCACATTTATCTCAAGGGAAGGGGACTGACGGACATATTTCGAGATATTTCTTCTTCTTGTTGTTCTTCTTCTGCACAGCTAAGCTGGAAGTGGCATTTGCGGCTCGCAATAGTGCAGAGTTATCTCAAAGAAAGGGGCCACGGTGTTTCTGTATCTCTATTATGTTGGTGCGGCTTCGGAACTTTTAAATATCTCGATATATCTCGAAAACTACGCTTCTGATCAAAAAATATCATAGAACATAAATTGTAGGAAACATAATTCTCTACAAAAAAGGTCTCTTAACATTTTGCCATAGCTCGCTTCGTTTCCGAGATATTTGCAGATATATCTCAAGGGAAGGGGCCTGACGGACATATTTCGAGATATGTCTTCTTCTTGTTGTTCTTCTTCTGCACAGCTAAGCTGGAAGTGGCATTTACAGCTCGCAATAGTGCAGAGTTATCTCAAAGAAAGGGGCCACGGTGTTTCTGTATCTCTATTATGTTGGTGCGGCTTCGGAACTTTTAAATATCTTGATATATCTCGAGAACTACGCATCTGATCAAAAAATATCATAGAACATAAAAAGTAGGAAACTTAATTCTCTACAAAAAAGGTCTCTTAACATTTTGCCGTAGCTCGCTTCGTTTCCGAGATATTTGCAGATATGTCTCAAAGGAAGGGGCCTGACGGACATATTTCGAGATATTTCTTCTTCTTGTTGTTCTTCTTCTGCACAGCTAAGCTGGAAGTGGCATTTACAGCTCGCAATACTGCAGAGTTATCTCAAAGAAAGGGGCCACGGTGTTTCTGTATCCCTATTATGTTGGTGCGGCTTCGGAACTTTTAAATATCTCGATACATCTCGAAAACTACGCTTCTGATCAAAAAATATCATACAACATAAAAAGTAGGAAACTTAATTCTCTACAAAAAAGGTCTCTTAACATTTTGCCATAGCTCTCTTCGTTTCCGAGATATTTGCAGATTTATCTCAAGGGAAGGGGCCTGACGGACATATTTCGAGATATTTCTTCTTCTTGATGTTCTTCTTCTGCACAGCTAAGCTGGAAGTGGCATTTGCAGCTCGCAATAGTGCAGAGTTATCTCAAAGAAAGGGGCCACGGTGTTTCTGTATCTCTATTATGTTGGTGCGGCTTCGGAACTTTTAAATATCTTGATATATCTCGAGAACTACGCATCTGATCAAAAAATATCATCGAACATAAAACGTAGGAAACTTAATTCTCTACAAAAAAGGTCTCTCAACATTTTGCCATAGCTCGCTTCGTTTCCGAGATATTTGCAGATTTATCTCAAGGGAAGGGGCCTGACGGACATATTTCGAGATATTTCTTCTTCTTGTTGTTCTTCTTCTGCACAGCTAAGCTGGAAGTGGCATTTGCGGCTCGCACTAGTGCAGAGTTATCTCAAAGAAAGGGGCCACGGTGTTTCTGTATCTCTATTATGTTGGTGCGGCTTTGGAACTTTTAAATATCTCGATATATCTCGAAAACTACGCTTCTCACCAAAAAATATCATAGAACATAAATTGTACGAAACATAATTCTCTACAAAAAAGGTCTCTTAACATTTTGCCATAGCTCGCTTCGTTTCCGAGATATTTGCAGATATATCTCAAGGGAAGGGGCCTGACGGACATATTTCGAGATATTTCTCCTTCTTGTTGTTCTTCTTCTGCACAGCTAAGCTGGAAGTGGCATTTGCGGCTCGCACTAGTGCAGAGTTATCTCAACGAAAGGGGCCACGGTGTTTCTGTATCTCTATTATGTTGGTGCGGCTTCGGAACTTTTAAATATCTCGATATATCTCGAAAACTACGCTTCTGATCAAAAAATATCATAGAACATAAATTGTAGGAAACATAATTCTCTACAAAAAAGGTCTCTTAACATTTTGCCATAGCTCGCTTCGTTTCCGAGATATTTGCAGATATATCTCAAGGGAAGGGGCCTGACGGACATATTTCGAGATGTTTCTTCTTCTTGTTGTTCTTCTTC
This sequence comes from Osmia lignaria lignaria, assembly GCF_051020975.1. Classification (NCBI taxonomy): domain Eukaryota; kingdom Metazoa; phylum Arthropoda; class Insecta; order Hymenoptera; family Megachilidae; genus Osmia; species Osmia lignaria. The sequence continues at coordinate 9,757,404 of NW_027478159.1, read as the reverse complement.
TGCACAGCTAAGCTGGAAGTGGCATTTACAGCTCGCAATAGTGCAGAGTTATCTCAAAGAAAGGGGCCACGGTGTTTCTGTATCTCTATTATGTTGGTGCGGCTTCGGAACTTTTAAATATCTTGATATATCTCGAGAACTACGCCTCAGATCAAAAAATATGATAGAACATAAAAAGTAGGAAACTTAATTCTCTACAAAAAAGGTCTCTTAACATTTTGCCATAGCTCTCTTCGTTTCCGAGATATTTGCAGATTTATCTCAAGGGAAGGGGCCTGACGGACATATTTCGAGATATTTCTTCTTCTTGTTGTTCTTCTTCTGCACAGCTGAGCTGGAAGTGGCATTTACAGCTCGCAATACTGCAGAGTTATCTCAAAGAAAGGGGCCACGGTGTTTCTGTATCCCTATTATGTTGGTGCGGCTTCGGAACTTTTAAATATCTCGATATATCTCGAAAACTACGCCTCTGATCAAAAAATATCATAGAACATAAATTGTAGGAAACATAATTCTCTACAAAAAACGTCTCTTAACATTTTGCCATAGCTCGCTTCGTTTCCGAGATATTTGCAGATTCAGCTCAAAGGAACTGGCCTGACGGACATATTTCGAGATATTTCTTCTTCTTGTTGTTCTTCCTCTGCACAGCTAAGCTGGAAGTGGCATTTGCAGCTCGCAATAGTGCAGAGTTATCTCAAAGAAAGGGGCCACGGTGTTTCTGTATCTCTATTATGTTGGTGCGGCTTTGGAACTTTTAAATATCTCGATATATCTCGAAAACTACGCTTCTGATCAAAAAATATCATAGAACATAAATTGTAGGACACATAATTCTCTACAAAAAAGGTCTCTTAACATTTTGCCATAGCTCGCTTCGTTTCCGAGATATTTGCAGATATATCTCAAGGGAAGGGGCCTGACGGACATATTTCGAGATATGTCTTCTTCTTGTTGTTCTTCTTCTGCACAGCTAAGCTGGAAGTGGCATTTACAGCTCGCAATAGTGCAGAGTTATCTCAAAGAGAGGGGCCACGGTGTTTCTGTATCTCTATTATGTTGGTGCGGCTTCGGAACTTTTAAATATCTTGATATATCTCGAGAACTACGCATCTGATCAAAAAATATCATAGAACATAAAAAGTAGGAAACTTAATTCTCTACAAAAAGGGTCTCCTAACATTTTGCCATAGCTCGCTTCGTTTCCGAGATATTTGCAGATTTATCTCAAGGGAAGGGGCCTGACGGACATATTTCGAGATATTTCTTCTTCTTGTTGTTCTTCTTCTGCACAGCTAAACTGGAAGTGGCATTTCCAGCTCGCAATAGTGCAGAGTTATCTCAAAGAGAGGGGCCACGGTGTTTCTGTATCTCTATTATGTTGGTGCGGCTTTGGAACTTTTAAATATCTCGATATATCTCGAAAACTACGCTTCTCACCAAAAAATATCATAGAAGATAAATTGTACGAAACATAATTCTCTACAAAAAAGGTCTCTTAACATTTTGCCATAGCTCGCTTCGTTTCCGAGATATTTGCAGATATATCTCAAGGGAAGGGGCCTGACGGACATATTTCGAGATATTTCTTCTTCTTGTTGTTCTTCTTCTGCACAGCTAAGCTGGAAGTGGCATTTGCGGCTCGCACTAGTGCAGAGTTATCTCAAAGAAAGGGGCCACGGTGTTTCTGTATCCCTATTATGTTGGTGCGGCTTCGGAACTTTTAAATATCTTGATATATCTCGAGAACTACGCATCTGATCAAAAAATATCATAGAACATAAAAAGTAGGAAACTTAATTCTCTACAAAAAAGGTCCCTTAACAATTGGCCATAGCTCGCTTCGTTTCCGAGATATTTGCAGATTTATCTCAAGGGAAGGAGCCTGACGGACATATTTCGAGATATTTCTTCTTCTTGTTGTTCTTCTTCTGCACAGCTAAGCTGGAAGTGGCATTTGCGGCTCGCCCTAGTGCAGAGTTATCTCAAAGAAAGGGGCCACGGTGTTTCTGTATCCCTATTATGTTGGTGCGGCTTCGGAACTTTTAAATATCTCGATATATCTCGAAAACTACGCTTCTGATCAAAAAATATCATAGAACATAAATTGTAGGAAACATAATTCTCTACAAAAAAGGTCTCTTAACATTTTGCCATAGCTCGCTTCGTTTCCGAGATATTTGCAGATATATCTCAAGGGAAGGGGCCTGACGGACATATTTCGAGATATTTCTTCTTCTTGTTGTTCTTCTTCTGCACAGCTAAGCTGGAAGTGGCATTTACAGCTCGCAATAGTGCAGAGTTATCTCAAAGAAAGGGGCCACGGTGTTTCTGTATCTCTATTATGTTGGTGCGGCTTCGGAACTTTTAAATATCTTGATATATCTCGAGAACTACGCATCAGATCAAAAAATATGATAGAACATAAAAAGTAGGAAATTTAATTCTCTACAAAAAAGGTCTCTTAACATTTTGCCATAGCTCTCTTTGTTTCCGAGATATTTGCAGATTTATCTCAAGGGAAGGGGCCTGACGGACATATTTCGAGATATTTCTTCTTCTTGTTGTTCTTCTTCTGCACAGCTAAGCTGGAAGTGGCATTTACAGCTCGCAATACTGCAGAGTTATCTCAAAGAAAGGGGCCACGGTGTTTCTGTATCCCTATTATGTTGGTGCGGCTTCGGAACTTTTAAATATCTCGATATATCTCGAAAACTACGCTTCTGATCAAAAAATATCATAGAACATAAATTGTAGGAAACATAATTCTCTACAAAAAACGTCTCTTAACATTTTGCCATAGCTCGCTTCGTTTCCGAGATATTTGCAGATTCAGCTCAAAGGAACTGGCCTGACGGACATATTTCGAGATATTTCTTCTTCTTGTTGTTCTTCCTCTGCACAGCTAAGCTGGAAGTGGCATTTACAGCTCGCAATAGTGCAGAGTTATCTCAAAGAAAGGGGCCACGGTGTTTCTGTATCCCTATTATGTTGGTGCGGCTTCGGAACTTTTAAATATCTTGATATATCTCGAGAACTACGCATCTGATCAAAAAATATCATAGAACATAAAAAGTAGGAAACTTAATTCTCTACAAAAAAGGTCTCTTAACAATTGGCCATAGCTCGCTTCGTTTCCGAGATATTTGCAGATTTATCTCAAGGGAAGGGGCCTGACGGACATATTTCGAGATATTTCTTCTTCTTGTTGTTCTTCTTCTGCACAGCTAAGCTGGAAGTGGCATTTGCGGCTCGCAATAGTGCAGAGTTATCTCAAAGAAAGGGGCCACGGTGTTTCTGTATCTCTATTATGTTGGTGCGGCTTTGGAACTTTTAAATATCTCGATATATCTCGAAAACTACGCTTCTCAGCAAAAAATATCATAGAACCTAAATTGTACGAAACATAATTCTCTACAAAAAAGGTCCATTAACATTTTGCCACAGCTCGCTTCGTTTCCGAGATATTTGCAGATATATCTCAAGGGAAGGGGCCTGACGGACATATTTCGAGATATTTCTTCTTCTTGTTGTTCGTCTTCTGCACAGCTAAGCTGGAAGTGGCATTTGCGGCTCGCACTAGTGCAGAGTTATCTCAAAGAAAGGGGCCACCGTGTTTCTGTATCTCTATTATGTTGGTGCGGCTTTGGAACTTTTAAATATCTCGATATATCTCGAAAACTACGCTTCTCACCAAAAAATATCATACAACATAAATTGTACGAAACATAATTCTCTACAAAAAAGGTCTCTTAACATTTTGCCATAGCTCGCTTCGTTTCCGAGATATTTGCAGATATATCTCAAGGGAAGGGGCCTGACGGACATATTTCGAGATATTTCTTCTTCTTGTTGTTCTTCTTCTGCACAGCTAAGCTGGAAGTGGCATTTGCGGCTCGCCCTAGTGCAGAGTTATCTCAAAGAAAGGGGCCACGGTGTTTCTGTATCCCTATTATGTTGGTGCGGCTTCGGAACTTTTAAATATCTCGATACATCTCGAAAACTACGCTTCTGATCAAAAAATATCATACAACATAAAAAGTAGGAAACTTAATTCTCTACAAAAAAGGTCTCTTAACATTTTGCCATAGCTCTCTTCGTTTCCGAGATATTTGCAGATTTATCTCAAGGGAAGGAGCCTGACGGACATATTTCGAGATATTTCTTCTTCTTGATGTTCTTCTTCTGCACAGCTAAGCTGGACGTGGCATTTGCAGCTCGCAATAGTGCAGAGTTATCTCAAAGAAAGGGGCCACGGTGTTTCTGTATCTCTATTATGTTGGTGCGGCTTCGGAACTTTTAAATATCTTGATATATCTCGAGAACTACGCATCTGATCAAAAAATATCATCGAACATAAAACGTAGGAAACTTAATTCTCTACAAAAAAGGTCTCTCAACATTTTGCCATAGCTCGCTTCGTTTCCGAGATATTTGCAGATATATCTCAAGGGAAGGGGCCTGACGGACATATTTCGAGATGTTTCTTCTTCTTGATGTTCTTCTTCTGCACAGCTAAGCTGGAAGTGGCATTTGCAGCTCGCAATAGTGCAGAGTTATCTCAAAGAAAGGGGCCACGGTGTTTCTGTATCTCTATTATGTTGGTGCGGCTTCGGAACTTTTAAATATCTTGATATATCTCGAGAACTACGCATCTGATCAAAAAATATCATCGAACATAAAACGTAGGAAACTTAATTCTCTACAAAAAAGGTCTCTCAACATTTTGCCATAGCTCGCTTCGTTTCCGAGATATTTGCAGATTTATCTCAAGGGAAGGGGCCTGACGGACATATTTCGAGATATTTCTTCTTCTTGTTGTTCTTCTTCTGCACAGCTAAGCTGGAAGTGGCATTTGCGGCTCGCACTAGTGCAGAGTTATCTCAAAGAAAGGGGCCACGGTGTTTCTGTATCTCTATTATGTTGGTGCGGCTTTGGAACTTTTAAATATCTCGATATATCTCGAAAACTACGCTTCTCACCAAAAAATATCATAGAACATAAATTGTACGAAACATAATTCTCTACAAAAAAGGTCTCTTAACATTTTGCCATAGCTCGCTTCGTTTCCGAGATATTTGCAGATATATCTCAAGGGAAGGGGCCTGACGGACATATTTCGAGATATTTCTTCTTCTTGTTGTTCTTCTTCTGCACAGCTAAGCTGGAAGTGGCATTTGCGGCTCGCAATAGTGCAGAGTTATCTCAAAGAAAGGGGCCACGGTGTTTCTGTATCTCTATTATGTTGGTGCGGCTTCGGAACTTTTAAATATCTCGATATATCTCGAAAACTACGCTTCTGATCAAAAAATATCATAGAACATAAATTGTAGGAAACATAATTCTCTACAAAAAAGGTCTCTTAACATTTTGCCATAGCTCGCTTCGTTTCCGAGATATTTGCAGATATATCTCAAGGGAAGGGGCCTGACGGACATATTTCGAGATATGTCTTCTTCTTGTTGTTCTTCTTCTGCACAGCTAAGCTGGAAGTGGCATTTACAGCTCGCAATAGTGCAGAGTTATCTCAAAGAAAGGGGCCACGGTGTTTCTGTATCTCTATTATGTTGGTGCGGCTTCGGAACTTTTAAATATCTTGATATATCTCGAGAACTACGCATCTGATCAAAAAATATCATAGAACATAAAAAGTAGGAAACTTAATTCTCTACAAAAAAGGTCTCTTAACATTTTGCCATAGCTCGCTTCGTTTCCGAGATATTTGCAGATATATCTCAAAGGAAGGGGCCTGACGGACATATTTCGAGATATTTCTTCTTCTTGTTGTTCTTCTTCTGCACCCCTAAGCTCGAAGTGGCATTTACAGCTCGCAATACTGCAGAGTTATCTCAAAGAAAGGGGCCACGGTGTTTCTGTATCCCTATTATGTTGGTGCGGCTTCGGAACTTTTAAATATCTCGATACATCTCGAAAACTACGCTTCTGATCAAAAAATATCATACAACATAAAAAGTAGGAAACTTAATTCTCTACAAAAAAGGTCTCTTAACATTTTGCCATAGCTCTCTTCGTTTCCGAGATATTTGCAGATTTATCTCAAGGGAAGGGGCCTGACGGACATATTTCGAGATATTTCTTCTTCTTGATGTTCTTCTTCTGCACAGCTAAGCTGGAAGTGGCATTTGCAGCTCGCAATAGTGCAGAGTTATCTCAAAGAAAGGGGCCACGGTGTTTCTGTATCTCTATTATGTTGGTGCGGCTTCGGAACTTTTAAATATCTTGATATATCTCGAGAACTACGCATCTGATCAAAAAATATCATCGAACATAAAACGTAGGAAACTTAATTCTCTACAAAAAAGGTCTCTCAACATTTTGCCATAGCTCGCTTCGTTTCCGAGATATTTGCAGATTTATCTCAAGGGAAGGGGCCTGACGGACATATTTCGAGATATTTCTTCTTCTTGTTGTTCTTCTTCTGCACAGCTAAGCTGGAAGTGGCATTTGCGGCTCGCACTAGTGCAGAGTTATCTCAAAGAAAGGGGCCACGGTGTTTCTGTATCTCTATTATGTTGGTGCGGCTTTGGAACTTTTAAATATCTCGATATATCTCGAAAACTACGCTTCTGATCAAAAAATATCATAGAACATAAATTGTAGGAAACATAATTCTCTACAAAAAAGGTCTCTTAACATTTTGCCATAGCTCGCTTCGTTTCCGAGATATTTGCAGATATATCTCAAGGGAAGGGGCCTGACGGACATATTTCGAGATATGTCTTCTTCTTGTTGTTCTTCTTCTGCACAGCTAAGCTGGAAGTGGCATTTACAGCTCGCAATAGTGCAGAGTTATCTCAAAGAGAGGGGCCACGGTGTTTCTGTATCTCTATTATGTTGGTGCGGCTTCGGAACTTTTAAATATCTTGATATATCTCGAGAACTACGCATCTGATCAAAAAATATCATAGAACATAAAAAGTAGGAAACTTAATTCTCTACAAAAAAGGTCTCCTAACATTTTGCCATAGCTCGCTTCGTTTCCGAGATATTTGCAGATTTATCTCAAGGGAAGGGGCCTGACGGACATATTTCGAGATATTTCTTCTTCTTGTTGTTCTTCTTCTGCACAGCTAGACTGGAAGTGGCATTTCCAGCTCGCAATAGTGCAGAGTGATCTCAAAGAGAGGGGCCACGGTGTTTCTGTATCTCTATTATGTTGGTGCGGCTTTGGAACTTTTAAATATCTCGATATATCTCGAAAACTACGCTTCTCACCAAAAAATATCATAGAAGATAAATTGTACGAAACATAATTCTCTACAAAAAAGGTCTCTTAACATTTTGCCATAGCTCGCTTCGTTTCCGAGATATTTGCAGATATATCTCAAGGGAAGGGGCCTGACGGACATATTTCGAGATATTTCTTCTTCTTGTTGTTCTTCTTCTGCACAGCTAAGCTGGAAGTGGCATTTGCGGCTCGCACTAGTGCAGAGTTATCTCAAAGAAAGGGGCCACCGTGTTTCTGTATCTCTATTATGTTGGTGCGGCTTTGGAACTTTTAAATATCTCGATATATCTCGAAAACTACGCTTCTCACCAAAAAATATCATAGAACATAAATTGTACGAAACATAATTCTCTACAAAAAAGGTCTCTTAACATTTTGCCATAGCTCGCTTGGTTTCCGAGATATTTGCAGATATATCTCAAGGGAAGGGGCCTGACGGACATATTTCGAGATATTTCTTCTTCTTGTTGTTCTTCTTCTGCACAGCTAAGCTGGAAGTGGCATTTACAGCTCGCAATAATGCAGAGTTATCTCAAAGAAAGGGGTCACGGTGTTTCTGTATCTCTATTATGTTGGTGCGGCTTCGGAACTTTTAAATACCTTGATATATCTCGAGAACTACGCATCTGATCAAAAAATATCATAGAACATAAAAAGTAGGAAACTTAATTCTCTACAAAAAAGGTCTCTTAACATTTTGCCATAGCTCGCTTCGTTTCCGAGATATTTGCAGATATATCTCAAGGGAAGGGGCCTGACGGACATATTTCGAGATATTTCTTCTTCTTGTTGTTCTTCTTCTGCACAGCTAAGCTGGAAGTGGCATTTACAGCTCGCAATAATGCAGAGTTATCTCAAAGAAAGGGGCCACGGTGTTTCTGTATCCCTATTATGTTGGTGCGGCTTCGGAACTTTTAAATATCTCGATATATCTCGAAAACTACGCTTCTGATCAAAAAATATCATAGAACATAAATTGTAGGAAACATAATTCTCTACAAAAAACGTCTCTTAACATTTTGCCATAGCTCGCTTCGTTTCCGAGATATTTGCAGATTTATCTCAAGGGAAGGGGCCTGACGGACATATTTCGAGATATTTCTTCTTCTTGTTGTTCTTCTTCTGCACAGCTAAGCTGGAAGTGGCATTTGCGGCTCGCACTAGTGCAGAGTTATCTCAACGAAAGGGGCCACGGTGTTTCTGTATCTCTATTAGGTTGGTGCGGCTTCGGAACTTTTAAATATCTCGATATATCTCGAAAACTACGCTTCTGATCAAAAAATATCATAGAACATAAATTGTAGGAAACATAATTCTCTACAAAAAAGGTCTCTTAACATTTTGCCATAGCTCGCTTCGTTTCCGAGATATTTGCAGATATATCTCAAGGGAAGGGGCCTGACGGACATATTTCGAGATATTTCTTCTTCTTGTTGTTCTTCTTCTGCACAGCTAAGCTGGAAGTGGCATTTGCGGCTCGCACTAGTGCAGAGTTATCTCAAAGAAAGGAGGCACGGTGTTTCTGTATCCCTATTATGTTGGTGCGGCTTCGGAACTTTTAAATATCTCGATATATCTCGAAAACTACGCTTCTGATCAAAAAATATCATAGAACATAAATTGTAGGAAACATAATTCTCTACAAAAAAGGTCTCTTAAGATTTTGCCATAGCTCGCTTCGTTTCCGAGATATTTGCAGATATATCTCAAGGGAAGGGGCCTGACGGACATATTTCGAGATATTTCTTCTTCTTGTTGTTCTTCTTCTGCACAGCTAAGCTGGAAGTGGCATTTACAGCTCGCAATAGTGCAGAGTTATCTCAAAGAAAGGGGCCACGGTGTTTCTGTATCTCTATTATGTTGGTGCGGCTTCGGAACTTTTAAATATCTTGATATATCTCGAGAACTACGCATCAGATCAAAAAATATGATAGAACATAAAAAGTAGGAAACTTAATTCTCTACAAAAAAGGTCTCTTAACATTTTGCCATAGCTCTCTTCGTTTCCGAGATATTTGCAGATTTATCTCAAGGGAAGGGGCCTGACGGACATATTTCGAGATATTTCTTCTTCTTGTTGTTCCACTTCTGCACAGCTAAGCTGGAAGTGGCATTTACAGCTCGCAATACTGCAGAGTTATCTCAAAGAAAGGGGCCACGGTGTTTCTGTATCCCTATTATGTTGGTGCGGCTTCGGAACTTTTAAATATCTCGATATATCTCGAAAACTACGCTTCTGATCAAAAAATATCATAGAACATAAATTGTAGGAAACATAATTCTCTACAAAAAACGTCTCTTAACATTTTGCCATAGCTCGCTTCGTTTCCGAGATATTTGCAGATTCAGCTCAAAGGAACTGGCCTGACGGACATATTTCGAGATATTTCTTCTTCTTGTTGTTCTTCCTCTGCACAGTTAAGCTGGAAGTAGCATTTACAGCTCGCAATAGTGCAGAGTTATCTCAAAGAAAGGGGCCACGGTGTTTCTGTATCTCTATTATGTTGGTGCGGCTTTGGAACTTTTAAATATCTCGATATATCTCGAAAACTACGCTTCTGATCAAAAAATATCACAGAACATAAATTGTAGGAAACATAATTCTCTACAAAAAACGTCTCTTAACATTTTGCCATAGCTCGCTTCGTTTCCGAGATATTTGCAGATTTATCTCAAGGGAAGGGGCCTGACGGACATATTTCGAAATATTTCTTCTTCTTGTTGTTCTTCTTCTGCACAGCTAAGCTGGAAGTGGCATTTGCGGCTCGCACTCGTGCAGAGTTATCTCAACTAAAGGGGCCACGGTGTTTCTGTATCTCTATTATGTTGGTGCGGCTTCGGAACTTTTAAATATCTCGATATATCTCGAAAACTACGCTTCTGATCAAAAAATATCATAGAACATAAATTGTAGGAAACGTAATTCTCTACAAAAAAGGTCTCCTAACATTTTGCCATAGCTCGCTTCGTTTCCGAGATATTTGCAGATATATCTCAAGGGAAGGGGCCTGACGGACATATTTCGAGATATTTCTTCTTCTTGTTGTTCTTCTTCTGCACAGCTAAACTGGAAGTGGCATTTCCAGCTCGCAATAGTGCAGAGTTATCTCAAAGAGAGGGGCCACGGTGTTTCTGTATCTCTATTATGTTGGTGCGGCTTCGGAACTTTTAAATATCTTGATATATCTCGAGAACTACGCATCTGATCAAAAAATATCATAGAACATAAAAAGTAGGAAACTTAATTCTCTACAAAAAAGGTCTCTCAACATTTTGCCATAGCTCGCTTCGTTTCCGAGATATTTGCAGATTTATCTCAAGGGAAGGGGCCTGACGGACATATTTCGAGATATTCCTTCTTCTTGTTGTTCTTCTTCTGCACAGCTAAGGTGGAAGTGGCATTTGCGGCTCGCACTAGTGCAGAGTTATCTCAAAGAAAGGGGCCACGGTGTTTCTGTATCCCTATTATGTTGGTGCGGCTTCGGAACTTTTAAATATCTCGATATATCTCGAAAACTACGCTTCTGATCAAAAAATATCATAGAACATAAATTGTAGGAAACATAATTCTCTACAAAAAACGTCTCTTAACATTTTGCCATAGCTCGCTTCGTTTCCGAGATATTTGCAGATTTATCTCAAGGGAAGGGGCCTGACGGACATATTTCGAGATATTTCTTCTTCTTGTTGTTCTTCTTCTGCACAGCTAAACTGGAAGTGGCATTTCCAGCTCGCAATAGTGCAGAGTTATCTCAAAGAGGGGGGCCACGGTGTTTCTGTATCACTATCATGTTGGTGCGGCTTCGGAACTTTTAAATATCTTGATATATCTCGAGAACTACGCATCTGATCAAAAAATATCATACAACATAAAAAGTAGGAAACTTAATTCTCTACAAAAAAGATCTCTCAACATTTTGCCATAGCTCGCTTCGTTTCCGAGATATTTGCAGATTTATCTCAAGGGAAGGGGCCTGACGGACATATTTCGAGATATTTCTTCTTCTTGTTGTTCTTCTTCTGCACAGCTAAGCTGGAAGTGGCATTTACAGCTCGCAATAGTGCAGAGTTATCTCAAAGAAAGGGGCCACGGTGTTTCTGTATCTCTATTATGTTGGTGCGGCTTCGGAACTTTTAAATATCTTGATATATCTCGAGAACTACGCATCAGATCAAAAAATATCATAGAACATAAATTGTAGGAAACATAATTCTCTACAAAAAAGGTCTCTTAACATTTTGCCATAGCTCGCTTCGTTTCCGAGATGTTTGCAGATATATCTCAAGGGAAGGGGCCTGACGGACATATTTCGAGATATGTCTTCTTCTTGTTGTTCTTCTTCTGCACATCTAAGCTGGAAGTGGCATTTACAGCTCGCAATAGTGCAGAGTTATCTCAAAGAAAGGGGCCACGGTGTTTCTGTATCTCTATTATGTTGGTGCGACTTCGGAACTTTTAAATATCTTGATATATCTCGAGAACTACGCATCTGATCAAAAAATATCATAGAACATAAAAAGTAGGAAACTTAATTCTCTACAAAAAAGGTCTCTTAACATTTTACCATAGCTCGCTTCGTTTCCGAGATATTTGCAGATTTATCTCAAGGGAAGGGGCCTGACGGACATATTTCGAGATATTTCTTCTTCTTGTTGTTCTTCTTCTGCACAGCTAAGCTGGAAGTGGCATTTGCGGCTCGCACTAGTGCAGAGTTATCTCAAAGAAAGGGGCCACGGTGTTTCTGTATCTCTATTATGTTGGTGCGGCTTCGGAACTTTTAAATATCTCGATATATCTCGAAAACTACGCTTCTGATCAAAAAATATCATAGAACATAAATTGTAGGAAACATAATTCTCTACAAAAAAGGTCTCTTAATATTTTGCCATAGCTCGCTTCGTTTCCGAGATATTTGCAGATTTATCTCAAGGGAAGGGGCCTGACGGACATATTTCGAGATATTTCTTCTTCTTGTTGTTCTTCTTCTGCACAGCTAAACTGGAAGTGGCATTTCCAGCTCGCAATAGTGCAGAGTTATCTCAAAGAGAGGGGCCACGGTGTTTCTGTATCTCTATTATGTTGGTGCGGCTTCGGAACTTTTAAATATCTTGATATATCTCGAGAACTACGCATCTGATCAAAAAATATCATAGAACATAAAAAGTAGGAAACATAATTCTCTACAAAAAAGGTCTCTTAACATTTTGCCATAGCTCGCTTCGTTTCCGAGATATTTGCAGATTTATCTCAAGGGAAGGGGCCTAACGGACATATTTCGAGATATTTCTTCTTCTTGTTGTTCTTCTTCTGCACAGCTAAACTGGAAGTGGCATTTCCAGCTCGCAATAGTGCAGAGTTATCTCAAAGAAAGGGGCCACGGTGTTTCTGTATCTCTATTATGTTGGTGCGGCTTCGGAACTTTTAAATATCTTGATATATCTCGAGAACTACGCATCTGATCAAAAAATATCATAGAACATAAAAAGTAGGAAACTTAATTCTCTACAAAAAAGGTCTCTTAACATTTTGCCATAGCTCGCTTCGTTTCCGAGATATTTGCAGATTTATCTCAAGGGAAGGGGCCTGACGGACATATTTCGAGATATGTCTTCTTCTTGTTGTTCTTCTTCTGCACAGCTAAGCTGGAAGTGGCATTTACAGCTCGCAATAGTGCAGAGTTATCTCAAAGAAAGGGGCCACGGTGTTTCTGTATCTCTATTATGTTGGTGCGGCTTCGGAACTTTTAAATATCTTGATATATCTCGAGAACTACGCATCTGATCAAAAAATATCATAGAACATAAAAAGTAGGAAACTTAATTCTCTACAAAAAAGGTCTCTTAACATTTTGCCATAGCTCGCTTCGTTTCCGAGATATTTGCAGATTTATCTCAAGGGAAGGGGCCTAACGGACATATTTCGAGATATTTCTTCTTCTTGTTGTTCTTCTTCTGCACAGCTAAACTGGAAGTGGCATTTCCAGCTCGCAATAGTGCAGAGTTATCTCAAAGAGAGGGGCCACGGTGTTTCTGTATCTCTATTATGTTGGTGCGGCTTCGGAGCTTTTAAATATCTTGATATATCTCGAGAACTACGCATCTGATCAAAAAATATCATAGAACGTAAAAAGTAGGAAACTTAATTGTCTACAAAAAAGGTCTCTTAACATTTTGCCATAGCTCGCTTCGTTTCCGAGATATTTGCAGATTTATCTCAAGGGAAGGGGCCTGACGGACATATTTCGAGATATTTCTTCTTCTTGTTGTACTTCTTCTGCACAGCTAAGCTGGAAGTGGCATTTGCGGCTCGCACTAGTGCAGAGTTATCTCAAAGAAAGGGGCCACGGTGTTTCTGTATCCCTATTATGTTGGTGCGGCTTCGGAACTTTTAAATATCTTGATATATCTCGAGAGCTACGCGTCTGATCAAAAAATATCATAGAACATAAAAAGTAGGAAACATAATTCTCTACAAAAAAGGTCTCTTAACATTTTGCCATAGCTCGCTTCGTTTCCGAGATATTTGCAGATTTATCTCAAGGGAAGTGGCCTGACGGACATATTTCGAGATATTTCTTCTTCTTGTTGTTCTTCTGCTGCACAGCTAAGCTGGAAGTGGCATTTGCGGCTCGCACTAGTGCAGAGTTATCCCAAAGAGAGGGGCCACGGTGTTTCTGTATCTCTATCATGTTGGTGCGGCTTCGGAACTTTTAAATATCTTGATATATCTCGAGAACTACGCATCTGATCAAAAAATATCATAGAACATAAAAAGTAGGAAACTTAATTCTCTACAAAAAAGATCTCTCAACATTTTGCCATAGCTCGCTTCGTTTCCGAGATATTTGCAGATTTATCTCAAGGGAAGGGGCCTGACGGACATATTTCGAGATATTTCTTCTTCTTGTTGTACTTCTTCTGCACAGCTAAGCTGGAAGTGGCATTTGCGGCTCGCACTAGTGCAGAGTTATCTCAAAGAAAGGGGCCACGGTGTTTCTGTATCCCTATTATGCTGGTGCGGCTTCGGAACTTTTAAATATCTTGATATATCTCGAGAGCTACGCGTCTGATCAAAAAATATCATAGAACATAAAAAGTAGGAAACATAATTCTCTACAAAAAAGGTCTCTTAACATTTTGCCATAGCTCGCTTCGTTTCCGAGATATTTGCAGATTTATCTCAAGGGAAGTGGCCTGACGGACATATTTCGAGATATTTCTTCTTCTTGTTGTTCTTCTGCTGCACAGCTAAGCTGGAAGTGGCATTTGCGGCTCGCACTAGTGCAGAGTTATCTCAAAGAAAGGGGCCACGGTGTTTCTGTATCTCTATTATGTTGGTGCGGCTTCGGAACTTTTAAATATCTTGATATATCTCGAGAACTACGCATCTGATCAGAAAATATCATAGAAGATAAAAAGTAGGAAACTTAATTCTCTACAAAAAAGGTCTCTTAACATTTTGCCATAGCTCGCTTCGTTTCCGAGATATTTGCAGATTCAGCTCAAAGGAACTGGCCTGACGGACATATTTCGAGATATTTCTTCTTCTTGTTGTTCTTCCTCTGCACAGCTAAGCTGGAAGTGGCATTTGCAGCTCGCAATAGTGCAGAGTTATCTCAAAGAAAGGGGCCACGGTGTTTCTGTATCTCTATTATGTTGGTGCGGCTTCGGAACTTTTAAATATCTCGATATATCTCGAAAACTACGCTTCTGATCAAAAAATATCATAGAACATAAATTGTAGGAAACATAATTCTCTACAAAAAAGGTCTCTTAACATTTTGCCATAGCTCGCTTGGTTTCCGAGATATTTGCAGATTTATCTCAAGGGAAGGGGCCTAACGGACATATTTCGAGATATTTCTTCTTCTTGTTGTTCTTCTTCTGCACAGCTAAACTGGAAGTGGCTTTTCCAGCTCGCAATAGTGCAGAGTTATCTCAAAGAGAGGGGCCACGGTGTTTCTGTATCTCTATTATGTTGGTGCGGCTTCGGAACTTTTAAATATCTTGATATATCTCGAGAGCTACGCGTCTGATCAAAAAATATCATAGAACATAAAAAGTAGGAAACATAATTCTCTACAAAAAAGGTCTCTTAACATTTTGCCATAGCTCGCTTCGTTTCCGAGATATTTGCAGATTTATCTCAAGGGAAGTGGCCTGACGGACATATTTCGAGATATTTCTTCTTCTTGTTGTTCTTCTTCTGCACAGCTAAGCTGGAAGTGGCATTTGCGGCTCGCACTAGTGCAGAGTTATCTCAAAGAAAGGGGCCACGGTGTTTCTGTATCTCTATTATGTTGGTGCGGCTTCGGAACTTTTAAATATCTTGATATATCTCGAGAACTACGCATCTGATCAGAAAATATCATAGAAGATAAAAAGTAGGAAACTTAATTCTCTACAAAAAACGTCTCTTAACATTTTGCCATAGCTCGCTTCGTTTCCGAGATATTTGCAGATTCAGCTCAAAGGAACTGGCCTGACGGACATATTTCGAGATATTTCTTCTTCTTGTTGTTCTTCCTCTGCACAGCTAAGCTGGAAGTGGCATTTGCAGCTCGCAATAGTGCAGAGTTAACTCAAAGAAAGGGGCCACGGTGTTTCTGTATCTCTATTATGTTGGTGCGGCTTCGGAACTTTTAAATATCTTGATATATCTCGAGATCTACGCATCTGATCAAAAAATATCATAGAACATAAAAAGTAGGAAACTTAATTCTCTACAAAAAAGGTCTCTTAACATTTTGCCATAGCTCGCTTCGTTTCCGAGATATTTGCAGATTTATCTCCAGGGAAGGGGCCTGACGGACATATTTCGAGATATGTCTTCTTCTTGTTGTTCTTCTTCTGCACAGCTAAGCTGGAAGTGGCATTTACAGCTCGCAATAGTGCAGAGTTATCTCAAAGAAAGGGGCCACGGTGTTTCTGTATCTCTATTATGTTGGTGCGGCTTCGGAACTTTTAAACATCTCGATATATCTCGAAAACTACGCTTCTGATCAAAAAATATCATAGAACATAAAAAGTAGGAAGCTTAATTCTCTACAAAAAAGGTCTCTTAACATTTTGCCATAGCTCGCTTCGTTTCCGAGATATTTGCAGATTTATCTCAAGGGAAGGGGCCTGACGGACATATTTCGAGATATTTCTTCTTCTTGTTGTACTTCTTCTGCACAGCTAAGCTGGAAGTGGCATTTGCGGCTCGCACTAGTGCAGAGTTATCTCAAAGAAAGGGGCCACGGTGTTTCTGTATCCCTATTATGCTGGTGCGGCTTCGGAACTTTTAAATATCTTGATATATCTCGAGAGCTACGCGTCTGATCAAAAAATATCATAGAACATAAAAAGTAGGAAACATAATTCTCTACAAAAAAGGTCTCCTAACATTTTGCCATAGCTCGCTTCGTTTCCGAGATATTTGCAGATTTATCTCAAGGGAAGTGGCCTGACGGACATATTTCGAGATATTTCTTCTTCCTGTTGTTCTTCTTCTGCACAGCTAAGCTGGAAGTGGCATTTGCGGCTCGCACTAGTGCAGAGTTATCTCAAAGAAAGGGGCCACGGTGTTTCTGTATCTCTATTATGTTGGTGCGGCTTCGGAACTTTTAAATATCTTGATATATCTCGAGAACTACGCATCTGATCAGAAAATATCATAGAAGATAAAAAGTAGGAAACTTAATTCTCTACAAAAAACGTCTCTTAACATTTTGCCATAGCTCGCTTCGTTTCCGAGATATCTGCAGATTTATCTCTAGGGAAGGGGCCTAACGGACATATTTCGAGATATTTCTTCTTCTTGTTGTTCTTCTTCTGCACAGCTAAACTGGAAGTGGCATTTCCAGCTCGCAATAGTGCAGAGTTATCTCAAAGAGAGGGGCCACGGTGTTTCTGTATCTCTATTATGTTGGTGCGGCTTCGGAACTTTTAAATATCTTGATATATCTCGAGAGCTACGCGTCTGATCAAAAAATATTATAGAACATAAAAAGTAGGAAACATAATTCTCTACAAAAAAGGTCTCTTAACATTTTGCCATAGCTCGCTTCGTTTCCGAGATATTTGCAGATTTATCTCAAGGGAAGTGGCCTGACGGACATATTTCGAGATATTTCTTCTTCTTGTTGTTCTTCTTCTGCACAGCTAAGCTGGAAGTGGCATTTGCAGCTCGCAATTGTGCAGAGTTATCTCAAAGAGAGGGGCCACGGTGTTTCTGTATCTCTATTATGTTGGTGCGGCTTCGGAACTTTTAAATATCTTGATATATCTCGAGAACTACGAATCTGATCAGAAAATATCATAGAAGATAAAAAGTAGGAAACTTAATTCTCTACAAAAAAGGTCTCTTAACATTTTGCCATAGCTCGCTTCGTTCCCGAGATATTTGCAGATTTATCTCAAGGGAAGGGGCCTGACGGACATATTTCGAGATATTTCTTCTTCTTGTTGTTCTTCTTCTGCACAGCTAAGCTGGAAGTGGCATTTGCGGCTCGCACTAGTGCAGAGTTATCTTAAAGAAAGGGGCCACGGTGTTTCTGTATCTCTATTATGTTGGTGCGGCTTCGGAACTTTTAAATATCTTGATATATCCCGAGAACTACGCATCTGATCAAAAAATATCATACAACATAAAAAGTAGGAAACTTAATTCTCTAGAAAAAAGGTCTCTTAACATTTTGCCATAGCTCGCTTCGTTTCCGAGATATTTGCAGATTTATCTCAAGGGAAGGGGCCTAACGGACTTATTTCGAGATATTTCTTCTTCTTATTGTTCTTCTTCTGCCCAGCTAAACTGGAAGTGGCATTTCCAGGTCGCAATAGCGCAGAGTTATCTAAAAGAAAGGAGCCACGGTGTTTCTGTATCTCTATTATGTTGGTGCGGCTTCGGAACTTTTAAATATCTTGATATATCTCGAGAACTACGCGTCTGATCAAAAAATATCATAGAACATAAAAAGTAGGAAACATAATTCCATACAAAAAAGGTCTCTTAACATTTTGCCATAGCTCGCTTCGTTTCCGAGATATTTGCAGATTTATCTCAAGGGAAGGGGCCTGACGGACATATTTCGAGATATTTCTTCTTCTTGTTGTTCTTCTTCTGCACAGCTAAGCTGGAAGTGGCATTTGCAGCTCGCAATAGTGCAGAGTTATCTCAAAGAAAGGGGCCACGGTGTTTCTGTATCTCTACTATGTTGGTGCGGCTTCGGAACTTTTAAATATCTTGATATATCTCGAGAACTACGCATCTGATCAAAAAATATCATACAACATAAAACGTAGGAAACTTAATTCTCTACAAAAAAGGTCTCTTAACATTTTGCCATAGCTCGCTTCGTTTCCGAGATATTTGCAGATTTATCTCAAGGGAAGTGGCCTGACGGACATATTTCGAGATATTTCTTCTTCTTGTTGTTCTTCTTCTGCACAGCTAAGCTGGAAGTGGCATTTGCAGCTCGCAATTGTGCAGAGTTATCTCAAAGAGAGGGGCCACGGTGTTTCTGTATCTCTATTATGTTCGTGCGGCTTCGGAACTTTTAAATATCTTGATATATCTCGAGAACTACGAATCTGATCAGAAAATATCATAGAAGATAAAAAGTAGGAAACATAATTCTCTACAAAAAAGGTCTCTTAACATTTTGCCATAGCTCGCTTCGTTTCCGAGATATTTGCAGATTTATCTCAAGGGAAGGGGCCTGACGGACATATTTCGAGATATTTCTTCTTCTTGTTGTTCTTCTTCTGCACAGCTAAGCTGGAAGTGGCATTTGCGGCTCGCACTAGTGCAGAGTTATCTCAAAGAAAGGGGCCACGGTGTTTCTGTATCTCTATTATGTTGGTGCGGCTTCGGAACTTTTAAATATCTTGATATATCTCGAGAACTACGCATCTGATCAAAAAATATCATAGAACATAAAAAGTAGGAAACTTAATTCGCTACAAAAAGGTCTGTTAACATTTTGCCATAGCTCGCTTCGGTTCCGAGATATTTGCAGATTTATCTCAAGGGAAGGGGCCTAACGGACATATTTCGTGATATTTCTTCTTCTTGTTGTTCTTCTTCTGCACAGCTAAGCTGGAAGTGGCATTTGCAGCTCGCATTAGTGCAGAGTTATCTCAAAGAAAGGGGCCACGGTGTTTCTGTATCTCTATTATGTTGGTGCGGCTTCTTAACTTTTAAATATCTTGATATATCTCGAGAACTACGCATCTGATCAAAAAATATCATAGAACATAAAAAGTAGGAAACTCAATTCTCTACAAAAAAGGTCTCTTAACGTTTTGCAATAGCTCGCTTCGTTTCCGAGATATTTGCAGATTTATCTCAAGGGAAGGGGCCTAACGGACATATTTCGAGATATTTCTTCTTCTTGTTGTTCTTCTTCTGCACAGCTAAGCTGGAAGTGGCATTTGCGGCTCGCACTAGTACAGAGTTATCTCAAAGAAAGGGGCCACGGTGTTTCTGTATCTCTATTATGTTGGTGCGGCTTCGGAACTTTTAAATATCTTGATATATCTCGAGAACTACGCGTCTGATCAAAAAATATCATAGAACATAAAAAGTAGGAAACATAATTCCATACAAAAAAGGTCTCTTAACATTTTGCCATAGCTCGCTTCGTTTCCGAGATATTTGCAGATTTATCTCAAGGGAAGGGGCCTGACGGACATATTTCGAGATATTTCTTCTTCTTGTTGTTCTTCTTCTGCACAGCTAAGCTGGAAGTGGCATTTGCAGCTCGCAATAGTGCAGAGTTATCTCAAAGAAAGGGGCCACGGTGTTTCTGTATCTCTACTATGTTGGTGCGGCTTCGGAACTTTTAAATATCTTGATATATCTCGAGAACTACGCATCTGATCAAAAAATATCATACAACATAAAACGTAGGAAACTTAATTCTCTACAAAAAAGGTCTCTTAACATTTTGCCATAGCTCGCTTCGTTTCCGAGATATTTGCAGATTTATCTCAAGGGAAGTGGCCTGACGGACATATTTCGAGATATTTCTTCTTCTTGTTGTTCTTCTTCTGCACAGCTAAGCTGGAAGTGGCATTTGCAGCTCGCAATTGTGCAGAGTTATCTCAAAGAGAGGGGCCACGGTGTTTCTGTATCTCTATTATGTTCGTGCGGCTTCGGAACTTTTAAATATCTTGATATATCTCGAGAACTACGAATCTGATCAGAAAATATCATAGAAGATAAAAAGTAGGAAACATAATTCTCTACAAAAAAGGTCTCTTAACATTTTGCCATAGCTCGCTTCGTTTCCGAGATATTTGCAGATTTATCTCAAGGGAAGGGGCCTGACGGACATATTTCGAGATATTTCTTCTTCTTGTTGTTCTTCTTCTGCACAGCTAAGCTGGAAGTGGCATTTGCGGCTCGCACTAGTGCAGAGTTATCTCAAAGAAAGGGGCCACGGTGTTTCTGTATCTCTATTATGTTGGTGCGGCTTCGGAACTTTTAAATATCTTGATATATCTCGAGAACTACGCATCTGATCAAAAAATATCATAGAACATAAAAAGTAGGAAACTTAATTCGCTACAAAAAGGTCTGTTAACATTTTGCCATAGCTCGCTTCGGTTCCGAGATATTTGCAGATTTATCTCAAGGGAAGGGGCCTAACGGACATATTTCGTGATATTTCTTCTTCTTGTTGTTCTTCTTCTGCACAGCTAAGCTGGAAGTGGCATTTGCAGCTCGCATTAGTGCAGAGTTATCTCAAAGAAAGGGGCCACGGTGTTTCTGTATCTCTATTATGTTGGTGCGGCTTCTTTACTTTTAAATATCTTGATATATCTCGAGAACTACGCATCTGATCAAAAAATATCATAGAACATAAAAAGTAGGAAACTCAATTCTCTACAAAAAAGGTCTCTTAACGTTTTGCAATAGCTCGCTTCGTTTCCGAGATATTTGCAGATTTATCTCAAGGGAAGGGGCCTAACGGACATATTTCGAGATATTTCTTCTTCTTGTTGTTCTTCTTCTGCACAGCTAAGCTGGAAGTGGCATTTGCGGCTCGCACTAGTACAGAGTTATCTCAAAGAAAGGGGCCACGGTGTTTCTGTATCTCTATTATGTTGGTGCGGCTTCGGAACTTTTAAATATCTTGATATATCCCGAGAACTACGCATCTGATCAAAAAATATCATACAACATAAAAAGTAGGAAACTTAATTCTCTAGAAAAAAGGTCTCTTAACATTTTGCCATAGCTCGCTTCGTTTCCGAGATATTTGCAGATTTATCTCAAGGGAAGGGGCCTAACGGACTTATTTCGAGATATTTCTTCTTTTTATTGTTCTTCTTCTGCACTGCTAAACTGGAAGTGGCATTTCCAGGTCGCAATAGCGCAGAGTTATCTAAAAGAAAGGAGCCACGGTGTTTCTGTATCTCTATTATGTTGGTGCGGCTTCGGAACTTTTAAATATCTTGATATATCTCGAGAACTACGCGTCTGATCAAAAAATATCATAGAACATAAAAAGTAGGAAACATAATTCCATACAAAAAAGGTCTCTTAACATTTTGCCATAGCTCGCTTCGTTTCCGAGATATTTGCAGATTTATCTCAAGGGAAGGGGCCTGACGGACATATTTCGAGATATTTCTTCTTCTTGTTGTTCTTCTTCTGCACAGCTAAGCTGGAAGTGGCATTTGCAGCTCGCAATAGTGCAGAGTTATCTCAAAGAAAGGGGCCACGGTGTTTCTGTATCTCTACTATGTTGGTGCGGCTTCGGAACTTTTAAATATCTTGATATATCTCGAGATCTACGCATCTGATCAAAAAATATCATAGAACATAAAAAGTAGGAAACTTAATTCTCTACAAAAAAGGTCTCTCAACATTTTGCCATAGCTCGCTTCGTTTCCGAGATACTTGCCGATTTATCTCAAGGGAAGGGGCCTAACGGACATATTTCGAGATATTTCTTCTTCTTGTTGTACTTCTTCTGCACAGCTAAGCTGGAAGTGGCATTTGCGGCTCGCACTAGTGCAGAGGTATCTCAAAGAAAGGGGCCACGGTGTTTCTGTATCCCTATTATGCTGGTGCGGCTTCGGAACTTTTAAATATCTTGATATATCTCGAGAGCTACGCGTCTGATCAAAAAATATCATAGAACATAAAAAGTAGGAAACATAATTCTCTACAAAAAAGGTCTCTTAACATTTTGCCATAGCTCGCTTGGTTTCCGAGATATTTGCAGATTTATCTCAAGGGAAGGGGCCTAACGGACATATTTCGAGATATTTCTTCTTCTTGTTGTTCTTCTTCTGCACAGCTAAACTGGAAGTGGCTTTTCCAGCTCGCAATAGTGCAGAGTTATCTCAAAGAGAGGGGCCACGGTGTTTCTGTATCTCTATTATGTTGGTGCGGCTTCGGAACTTTTAAATATCTTGATATATCTCGAGAGCTACGCGTCTGATCAAAAAATATCATAGAACATAAAAAGTAGGAAACATAATTCTCTACAAAAAAGGTCTCTTAACATTTTGCCATAGCTCGCTTCGTTTCCGAGATATTTGCAGATTTATCTCAAGGGAAGTGGCCTGACGGACATATTTCGAGATATTTCTTCTTCTTGTTGTTCTTCTGCTGCACAGCTAAGCTGGAAGTGGCATTTGCGGCTCGCACTAGTGCAGAGTTATCTCAAAGAAAGGGGCCACGGTGTTTCTGTATCTCTATTATGTTGGTGCGGCTTCGGAACTTTTAAATATCTTGATATATCTCGAGAGCTACGCGTCTGATCAAAAAATATCATAGAACATAAAAAGTAGGAAACATAATTCTCTACAAAAAAGGTCTCTTAACATTTTGCCATAGCTCGCTTCGTTTCCGAGATATTTGCAGATTTATCTCAAGGGAAGTGGCCTGACGGACATATTTCGAGATATTTCTTCTTCTTGTTGTTCTTCTGCTGCACAGCTAAGCTGGAAGTGGCATTTGCGGCTCGCACTAGTGCAGAGTTATCTCAAAGAAAGGGGCCACGGTGTTTCTGTATCTCTATTATGTTGGTGCGGCTTCGGAACTTTTAAATATCTTGATATATCTCGAGAACTACGCATCTGATCAGAAAATATCATAGAAGATAAAAAGTAGGAAACTTAATTCTCTACAAAAAAGGTCTCTTAACATTTTGCCATAGCTCGCTTCGTTTCCGAGATATTTGCAGATTCAGCTCAAAGGAACTGGCCTGACGGACATATTTCGAGATATTTCTTCTTCTTGTTGTTCTTCCTCTGCACAGCTAAGCTGGAAGTGGCATTTGCAGCTCGCAATAGTGCAGAGTTATCTCAAAGAAAGGGGCCACGGTGTTTCTGTATCTCTATTATGTTGGTGCGGCTTCGGAACTTTTAAATATCTCGATATATCTCGAAAACTACGCTTCTGATCAAAAAATATCATAGAACATAAAAAGTAGGAAACTCAAATCTCTACAAAAAAGGTCTCTTAACATTTTGCAATAGCTCGCTTCGTTTCCGAGATATTTGCAGATTTATCTCAAGGGAAGGGGCCTGACGGACATATTTCGAGATATTTCTTCTTCTTGTTGTTCTTCTTCTGCACAGCTAAGCTGGAAGTGGCATTTGCGGCTCGCACTAGTGCAGAGTTATCTCAAAGAAAGGGGCCACGGTGTTTCTGTATCTCTATTATGTTGGTGCTGCTTCGGAACTTTTAAATATCTCGATATATCTCGAAAACTACGCTTCTGATCAAAAAATATCATAGAACATAAATTGTAGGAAACATAATTCTCTACAAAAAAGTCTCGTAAGATTTTGCCATAGCTCGCTTCGTTTCCGAGATATTTGCAGATTTAGCTCAAGGTAAGGGGCCTGACGGACATATTTCGAGATATTTCTTCTTCTTGTTGTTCTTCTTCTGCACAGCTAAGCTGGAAGTGGCATTTACAGCTCGCAATAGTGCATAGTTATCTGAAAGAAAGGGGCCACGGTGTTTCTGTATCTCTATTATGTTGGTGCGGCTTCGGAACTTTTAAATATCTTGATATATCTCGAGAGCTACGCGTCTGATCAAAAAATATCATAGAACATAAAAAGTAGGAAACATAATTCTCTACAAAAAAGGTCTCTTAACATTTTGCCATAGCTCGCTTCGTTTCCGAGATATTTGCAGATTTATCTCAAGGGAAGGGGCCTAACGGACATATTTCGAGATATTTCTTCTTCTTGTTGTTCTTCTTCTGCACAGCTAAACTGGAAGTGGCATTTCCAGCTCGCAATAGTGCAGAGTTATCTCAAAGAGAGGGGCCACGGTGTTTCTGTATCTCTATTATGTTGGTGCGGCTTCGGAACTTTTAAATATCTTGATATATCTCGAGAGCTACGCGTCTGATCAAAAAATATCATAGAACATAAAAAGTAGGAAACATAATTCTCTACAAAAAAGGTCTCTTAACATTTTGCCATAGCTCGCTTCGTTTCCGAGATATTTGCAGATTTATCTCAAGGGAAGTGGCCTGACGGACATATTTCGAGATATTTCTTCTTCTTGTTGTTCTTCTTCTGCACAGCTAAGCTGGAAGTGGCATTTGCAGCTCGCAATTGTGCAGAGTTATCTCAAAGAGAGGGGCCACGGTGTTTCTGTATCTCTATTATGTTGGTGCGGCTTCGGAACTTTTAAATATCTTGATATATCTCGAGAACTACGAATCTGATCAGAAAATATCATACAAGATAAAAAGTAGGAAACTTAATTCTCTACAAAAAAGGTCTCTTAACATTTTGCCATAGCTCGCTTCGTTTCCGAGATATTTGCAGATTTATCTCAAGGGAAGGGGCCTGACGGACATATTTCGAGATATTTCTTCTTCTTGTTGTTCTTCTTCTGCACAGCTAAGCTGGAAGTGGCATTTGCGGCTCGCACTAGTGCAGAGTTATCTCAAAGAAAGGGGCCACGGTGTTTCTGTATCTCTGTTATGTTGGTGCGGCTTCTTAACTTTTAAATATCTTGATATATCTCGAGAACTACGCATCTGATCAAAAAATATCATAGAACATAAAAAGTAGGAAACTCAATTCTCTACAAAAAAGGTCTCTTAACGTTTTGCAATAGCTCGCTTCGTTTCCGAGATATTTGCAGATTTATCTCAAGGGAAGGGGCCTGACGGACATATTTCGAGATATTTCTTCTTCTTGTTGTTCTTCTTCTGCACAACTACGCTGGAAGTGGCATTTCCAGGTCGCAATAGTGCAGAGTTATCTAAAAGAAAGGAGCCACGGTGTTTCTGTATCTCTATTATGTTGGTGCGGCTTCGGAACTTTTAAATATCTTGATATATCTCGAGAACTACGCGTCTGATCAAAAAATATCATAGACCATAAAAAGTAGGAAACATAATTCCATACAAAAAAGGTCTCTTAACATTTTGCCATAGCTCGCTTCGTTTCCGAGATATTTGCAGATTTATCTCAAGGGAAGGGGCCTGACGGACATATTTCGAGATATTTCTTCTTCTTGTTGTTCTTCTTCTGCACAGCTAAGCTGGAAGTGGCATTTGCAGCTCGCAATAGTGCAGAGTTATCTCAAAGAAAGGGGCCACGGTGTTTCTGTATCTCTATTATGTTGGTGCGGCTTCGGAACTTTTAAATATCTTGATATATCTCGAGAACTACGCATCTGATCAAAAAATATCATAGAACATAAAAAGTAGGAAACCTAATTTTCTACAAAAAAGGTCTCTTAACATTTTGCCGTAGCTCGCTTCGTTTCCGAGATATTTGCAGATTTATCTCAAGGGAAGGGTCCTGATGGACATATTTCGAGATATTTCTTCTTCTTGTTGTTCTTCTTCTGCACAGCTAAACTGGAAGTGGCATTTCCAGCTCGCAATCGTGCAGAGTTATCTCAAAGAAAGGGGGCACGGTGTTTCTGTATCTCTATTATGTTGGTGCGGCTTCGGAACTTTGAAATATCTTGATATATCTCGAGAACTACGCCTCTGATCGAAAAATATCATAGAACATAAAAAGTAGGAAACTTAATTCTCTACAAAAAAGGTCTCTTAACATTTTGCCATAGCTCGCTTCGTTTCCGAGATATTTGCAGATTTATCTCAAGGGAAGGGGCCTGACGGACATATTTCGAGATATTTCTTCTTCTTGTTGTTCTTCTTCTGCACAGCTAAGCTGGAAGTGGCATTTGCGGCTCGCACTAGTGCAGAGTTATCTCAAAGAAAGGGGCCACGGTGTTTCTGTATCTCTATTATGTTGGTGCTGCTTCGGAACTTTTAAATATCTCGATATATCTCGAAAACTACGCTTCTGATCAAAAAATATCATAGAACATAAATTGTAGGAAACATAATTCTCTACAAAAAACGTCTCTTAACATTTTGCCATAGCTCGCTTCGTTTCCGAGATATTTGCAGATTTATCTCAAGGGAAGGGGCCTAACGGACATATTTCGAGATATTTCTTCTTCTTGTTGTTCTTCTTCTGCACAGCTAAACTGGAAGTGGCATTTCCAGCTCGCAATAGTACAGAGTTATCTCAAAGAAAGGGGCCACGGTGTTTCTGTATCTCTATTATGTTGGTGCTGCTTCGGAACTTTTAAATATCTCGATATATCTCGAAAACTACGCTTCTGATCAAAAAATATCATAGAACATAAATTGTAGGAAACATAATTCTCTACAAAAAAGTCTCGTAAGATTTTGCCATAGCTCGCTTCGTTTCCGAGATATTTGCAGATTTAGCTCAAGGTAAGGGGCCTGACGGACATATTTCGAGATATTTCTTCTTCTTGTTGTTCTTCTTCTGCACAGCTAAGCTGGAAGTGGCATTTACAGCTCGCAATAGTGCATAGTTATCTGAAAGAAAGGGGCCACGGTGTTTCTGTATCTCTATTATGTTGGTGCGGCTTCGGAACTTTTAAATATCTTGATATATCTCGAGAGCTACGCGTCTGATCAAAAAATATCATAGAACATAAAAAGTAGGAAACATAATTCTCTACAAAAAAGGTCTCTTAATATTTTGCCATAGCTCGCTTCGTTTCCGAGATATTTGCAGATTTATCTCAAGGGAAGTGGCCTGACGGACATATTTCGAGATATTTCTTCTTCTTGTTGTTCTTCTGCTGCACAGCTAAGCTGGAAGTGGCATTTGCGGCTCGCACTAGTGCAGAGTTATCTCAAAGAAAGGGGCCACGGTGTTTCTGTATCTCTATTATGTTGGTGCGGCTTCGGAACTTTTAAATATCTTGATATATCTCGAGAACTACGCATCTGATCAGAAAATATCATAGAAGATAAAAAGTAGGAAACTTAATTCTCTACAAAAAAGGTCTCTTAACATTTTGCCATAGCTCGCTTCGTTTCCGAGATATTTGCAGATTCAGCTCAAAGGAACTGGCCTGACGGACATATTTCGAGATATTTCTTCTTCTTGTTGTTCTTCCTCTGCACAGCTAAGCTAGAAGTGGCATTTGCAGCTCGCAATAGTGCAGAGTTATCTCAAAGAAAGGGGCCACGGTGTTTCTGTATCTCTATTATGTTGGTGCGGCTTCGGAACTTTTAAATATCTCGATATATCTCGAAAACTACGCTTCTGATCAAAAAATATCATAGAACATAAATTGTAGGAAACATAATTCTCTACAAAAAAGGTCTCTTAACATTTTGCCATAGCTCGCTTCGTTTCCGAGATATTTGCAGATTTATCTCAAGGGAAGGGGCCTAACGGACATATTTCGAGATATTTCTTCTTCGTGTTGTTCTTCTTCTGCACAGCTAAACTGGAAGTGGCATTTCCAGCTCGCAATAGTGCAGAGTTATCTCAAAGAGAGGGGCCACGGTGTTTCTGTATCTCTATTATGTTGGTGCGGCTTCGGAACTTTTAAATATCTTGATATATCTCGAGAGCTACGCGTCTGATCAAAAAATATCATAGAACATAAAAAGTAGGAAACATAATTCTCTACAAAAAAGGTCTCTTAACATTTTGCCATAGCTCGCTTCGTTTCCGAGATATTTGCAGATTTATCTCAAGGGAAGTGGCCTGACGGACATATTTCGAGATATTTCTTCTTCTTGTTGTTCTTCTTCTGCACAGCTAAGCTGGAAGTGGCATTTGCAGCTCGCAATTGTGCAGAGTTATCTCAAAGAGAGGGGCCACGGTGTTTCTGTATCTCTATTATGTTGGTGCGGCTTCGGAACTTTTAAATATCTTGATATATCTCGAGAACTACGAATCTGATCAGAAAATATCATAGAACATAAAAAGTAGGAAACTTAATTCTCTACAAAAAAGGTCTCTTAACATTTTGCCATAGCTCGCTTCGTTTCCGAGGTATTTGCAGATTTATCTCAAGGGAAGTGGCCTGACGGACATATTTCGAGATATTTCTTCTTCTTGTTGTTCTTCTTCTGCACAGCTAAGCTGGAAGTGGCATTTGCAGCTCGCAATTGTGCAGAGTTATCTCAAAGAGAGGGGCCACGGTGTTTCTGTATCTCTATTATGTTGGTGCGGCTTCGGAACTTTTAAATATCTTGATATATCTCGAGAACTACGCATCTGATCAAAAAATATCATAGAACATAAAAAGTAGGAAACTTAATTCGCTACAAAAAAGGTCTCTTAACATTTTGCCATAGCTCGCTTCGTTTCCGAGATATTTGCAGATTTATCTCAAGGGAAGGGGCCTCACGGACATATTTCGTGATATTTCTTCTTCTTGTTGTTCTTCTTCTGCACAGCTAAGCTGGAAGTGGCATTTGCGGCTCGCACTAGTGCAGAGTTATCTCAAAGAAAGGGGCCACGGTGTTTCTGTATCTCTATTATGTTGGTGCGGCTTCGGAACTTTTAAATATCTTGATATATCTCGAGAACTACGCATCTGATCAAAAAATATCATAGAACATAAAAAGTAGGAAACTTAATTCGCTACAAAAAGGTCTGTTAACATTTTGCCATAGCTCGCTTCGGTTCCGAGATATTTGCAGATTTATCTCAAGGGAAGGGGCCTAACGGACATATTTCGTGATATTTCTTCTTCTTGTTGTTCTTCTTCTGCACAGCTAAGCTGGAAGTGGCATTTGCAGCTCGCATTAGTGCAGAGTTATCTCAAAGAAAGGGGCCACGGTGTTTCTGTATCTCTATTATGTTGGTGCGGCTTCTTAACTTTTAAATATCTTGATATATCTCGAGAACTACGCATCTGATCAAAAAATATCATAGAACATAAAAAGTAGGAAACTCAATTCTCTACAAAAAAGGTCTCTTAACGTTTTGCAATAGCTCGCTTCGTTTCCGAGATATTTCCAGATTTATCTCAAGGGAAGGGGCCTAACGGACATATTTCGAGATATTTCTTCTTGTTGTTCTTCTTCTGCACAGCTAAGCTGGAAGTGGCATTTGCGGCTCGCACTAGTGCAGAGTTATCTCAAAGAAAGGGGCCACGGTGTTTCTGTATCTCTATTATGTTGGTGCGGCTTCGGAACTTTTAAATATCTTGATATATCTCGAGAACTACGCATCTGATCAAAAAATATCATAGAACATAAAAAGTAGGAAACATAATTCTCTACAAAAAAGGTCTCTTAACATTTTGCCATAGCTCGCTTCGTTTCCGAGATATTTGCACATATATCTCAAGGGAAGGGGCCTAACGGACATATTTCGAGATATTTCTTCTTCTTGTTGTTCTTCTTCTGCACAGCTAAACTGGAAGTGGCATTTCCAGCTCGCACTAGTGCAGCGTTATCTCAAAGAAAGGGGCCACGGTGTTTCTGTATCTCCATTATGTTGGTGCGGCTTCGGAACTTTTAAATATCTCGATATATCTCGAAAACTATGCTTCTGATCAAAAAATATCATAGAACATAAATTGTAGGAAACATAATTCTCTACAAAAAACGTCTCATAACATTTTGCCATAGCTCGCTTCGTTTCCGAGATATTTGCAGATTCAGCTCAAAGGCACTGGCCTGACGGACATATTTCGAGATATTTCTTCTTCTTGTTGTTCTTGCTCTGCACAGCTAAGCTGGAAGTGGCATTTGCAGCTCGCAATAGTGCAGAGTTATCTCAAAGAAAGGGGCCACGGTGTTTCTGTATCTCTATTATGTTGGTGCGGCTTCGGAACTTTTACATATCTCGATATATCTCGAAAACTACGCTTCTGATCAAAAAATATCATAGAACATAAATTGTAGGAAACATAATTCTCTACAAAAAAGGTCTCTTAACATTTTACCATAGCTCGCTTCGTTTCCGAGATATTTGCAGATTTATCTCAAGGGAAGGGGCCTAACGGACATATTTCGAGATATTTCTTCTTCTTGTTGTTCTTCTTCTGCACAGCTAAGCTGGAAGTGGCATTTGCAGCTCGCAATAGTGCAGAGCTTTCTCAAAGAAAGGGGCCACGGTGTTTCGGTATCTCTATTATGTTGGTGCGGCTTCGGAACTTTTAAGTATCTTGATATATCTCGAGAACTGCGCATCTGATCAAAAAATATCATAGAACATAAAAAGTAGGAAACTTAATTCTCTACAAAAAAGGTCTCTTAACATTTTGCCATAGCTCGCTTCGTTTCCGAGATATTTGCAGATTTATCTCAAGGGAAGGGGCCTAACGGACATATTTCGAGATATTTCTTCTTCTTGTTGTTCTTCTTCTGCACAGCTAAACTGGAAGTGGCATTTCCAGCTCGCAATAGTGCAGAGTTATCTCAAAGAGAGGGGCCACGGTGTTTCTGTATCTCCATTATGTTGGTGCGGCTTCGGAACTTTTAAATATCTTGATATATCTCGAGAACTACGCATCTGATCAAAAAATATCATAGAAGATAAAAAGTAGGAAACTTAATTCTCTACAAAAAAGGTGTCTAAACATTTTGCCATAGCTTGCTTCGTTTCCGAGATATTTGCAGATTTATCTCAAGGGAAGGGGCCTGACGGACATATTACGAGATATTTCTTCTTCTTGTTGTTCTTCTTCTGCACAGCTAAGCTGGAAGTGGCATTTGCGGCTCGCACTAGTGCAGAGTTATCTCAAAGAAAGGGGCCACGGTGTTTCTGTATCCCTATTATGTTGGTGCGGCTTCGGAACTTTTAAATATCTCGATATATCTCGAAAACTACGCTTCTGATCAAAAAATATCATAGAACATAAATTGTAGAAAACATAATTCTCTATAAAAAACGTCTCTTAACATTTTGCCATAGCTCGCTTCGTTTCCGAGATATTTGCAGATATATCTCAAGGGAAGGGGCCTGACGGACATATTTCCAGATATTTCTTCTTCTTGTTGTTCTTCTTCTGCACAGCTAAGCTGGAAGTGGCATTTGCGGCTCGCACTAGTGCAGAGTTATCTCAAAGAAAGGGGCCACGGTGTTTCTGTATCTCTATTATGTTGGTGCGGCTTCGGAACTTTTAAATATCTCGATGTATCTCGAGAACTACGCATCTGATCAAAAAATATCATACAACATAAATTGTAGGAAACATAATTCTCTACAAAAAAGGTCTGTTAACATTTTGCCATAGCTCGCTTCGTTTCCGAGATATTTGCAGATTTATCTCAAGGGAAGGGGCCTGACGGACATATTTCGAGATATTTCTGCTTCTTGTTGTTCTTCTTCTGCACAGCTAAGCTGGAAGTGGCATTTACAGCTCGCAATAGTGCAGAGTTATCTCAAAGAAAGGGGCCACGGTGTTTCTGTATCTCTATTATGTTGGTGCGGCTTCGGAACTTTTAAATATCTTGATATATCTCGAGAACTACGCATCTGATCAAAAAATATCATAGAACATAAAAAGTGGGAAACTTAATTCTCTACAAAAGAGGTCTCTTAACATTTTGCCATAGCTCGCTTCGTTTCCGAGATATTTGCAGATTTATCTCAAGGGAAGGGGCCTAACGGACATATTTCGAGATATTTCTTCTTCTTGTTGTTCTTCTTCTGCACAGCTAAACTGGAAGTGGCATTTCCAGCTCGCAATAGTGCAGAGTTATCTCAAAGAGAGGGGCCACGGTGTTTCTGTATCTCTATTATGTTGGTGCGGCTTCGGAACTTTTAAATATCTTGATATATCTCGAGAACTACGCATCTGATCAAAAAATATCATAGAAGATAAAAAGTAGGAAGCTTAATTCTCTACAAAAAAGCTCTCTTAACATTTTGCCATAGCTCGCTTCGTTTCCGAGATATTTGCAGATTTATCTCAAGGGAAGTGGCCTGACGGACATATTTCGAGATATTTCTTCTTCTTGTTGTTCTTCTTCTGCACAGCTAAGCTGGAAGTGGCATTTGCGGCTCGCACTAGTGCAGAGTTATCTCAAAGAAAGGGGCCACGGTGTTTCTGTATCCCTATTATGTTGGTGCGGCTTCGGAACTTTTAAATATCTCGATGTATCTCGAAAACTACGCTTCTGATCAAAAAATATCATAGAACGTAAATTGTAGGAAACATAATTCTCTACAAAAAAGGTCTCTTAACATTTTGCCATAGCTCGCTTCGTTTCCGAGGTATTTGCAGATATATCTCAAGGGAAGGGGCCTGACGGACATATTTCGAGATATTTCTTCTTCTTGTTGTTCTTCTTCTGCACAGCTAAGCTGGAAGTGGCATTTGCGGCTCGCACTAGTGCAGAGTTATCTCAAAGAAAGGGGCCACGGTGTTTCTGTATCCCTATTATGTTGGTGCGGCTTCGGAACTTTTAAATATCTCGATGTATCTCGAGAACTACGCATCTGATCAAAAAATATCATAGAACATAAAAAGTAGGAAACTTAATTCTCTACAAAAAAGGTCTCTTAACATTTTGCCATAGCTCGCTTCGTTTCCGAGATATTTGCAGATTTATCTCAAGGGAAGGGGCCTGACGGACATATTTCGAGATATTTCTTCTTCTTGTTGTTCTTCTTCTGCACAGCTAAGCTGGAAGTGGCATTTCCGGCTCGCACTAGTGCAGAGTTATCTCAAAGAAAGGGGCCACGGTGTTTCTGTATCTCTATTATGTTGGTGCGGCTTCGGAACTTTTAAATATCTCGATATATCTCGAAAACTACGCTTCTGATCAAAAAATATCATAGACCATAAATTGTAGGAAACAGAATTCTCTACAAAAAAGGTCTCTTAACATTTTGCCATAGCTCGCTTCGTTTCCGAGATATTTGCAGATATATCTCAAGGGAAGGGGCCTGACGGACATATTTCGAGATATTTCTTCTTCTTGTTGTTCTTCTTCTGCACAGCTAAGCTGGAAGTGGCATTTGCGGCTCGCACTAGTGCAGAGTTATCTCAAAGAAAGGGGCCACGGTGTTTCTGTATCTCTATTATGTTGGTGCGGCTTCGGAACTTTTAAATATCTCGATGTATCTCGAAAACTACGCTTCTGATCAAAAAATATCATAGAACATAAATTGTAGGAAACATAATTCTCTACAAAAAAGGTCTCTAAACATTTTGCCATAGGTCACTTCGTTTCCGAGATATTTGCAGATATATCTCAAGGGAAGGGGCCTGACGGACATATTTCGAGATATTTCTTCTTCTTGTTGGTCTTCTTCTGCACAGCTAAGCTGGAAGTGGCATTTACAGCTCGCAATAGTGCAGAGTTATATCAAAGAAAGGGGCCACGGTGTTTCTGTATCTCTATTATGTTGGTGCGGCTTCGGAACTTTTAAATATCTTGATATATCTCGAGAACTACGCATCTGATCAAAAAATATCATAGGAGATAAAAAGTAGGAAACTTAATTCTCTACAAAAAAGGTCTCTTAACATTTTGCCATAGCTCGCTTCGTTTCCGAGATATTTGCAGATTTATCTCAAGGGAAGGGGCCTGACGGACATATTTCGAGATATTTCTTCTTCTTGTTGTTCTTCTTCTGCACAGCTAAGCTGGAAGTGGCATTTACAGCTCGCAATAGTGCAGAGTTATCTCAAAGAGAGGGGCCACGGTGTTTCTGTATCTCTATTATGTTGGTGCGGCTTCGGAACTTTTAAATATCTTGATATATCTCGAGAACTACGCATCTGATCAAAAAATATCATAGAAGATAAAAAGTAGGAAACTTAATTCTCTACAAAAAAGGTCTCTTAACATTTTGCCATAGCTCGCTTCGTTTCCGAGATATTTGCAGATTTATCTCAAGGGAAGTGGCCTGACGGACATATTTCGAGATATTTCTTCTTCTTGTTGTTCTACTTCTGCACAGCTAAGCTGGAAGTGGCATTTACGGCTCGCACTAGTGCAGAGTTATATCAAAGAAAGGGGCCACGGTGTTTCTGTATCTCTATTATGTTGGTGCGGCTTCGGAACTTTTAAATATCTTGATATATCTCGAGAACTACGCATCTGATCAAAAAATATCATAGGAGATAAAAAGTAGGAAACTTAATTCTCTACAAAAAAGGTCTCTTAACATTTTGCCATAGCTCGCTTCGTTTCCGAGATATTTGCAGATTTATCTCAAGGGAAGGGGCCTGACGGACATATTTCGAGATATTTCTTCTTCTTGTTGTTCTTCTCCTGCACAGCTAAGCTGGAAGTGGCATTTGCGGCTCGCACTAGTGCAGAGTTATCTCAAAGAAAGGGGCCACGGTGTTTCTGTATCTCTATTATGTTGGTGCGGCTTCGGAACTTTTAAATATCTCGATATATCTCGAAAACTACGCTTCTGATCAAAAAATATCATAGAACATAAATTGTAGGAAACATAATTCTCTACAAAAAACGTCTCTTAACATTTTGCCATAGCTCGCTTCGTTTCCGATATATTTGCAGATTCAGCTCAAAGGAACTGGCCTGACGGACATATTTCGAGATATTTCTTCTTCTTGTTGTTCTTCTTCTGCACAGCTAAACTGGAAGTGGCATTTCCAGCTCGCAATAGTGCAGAGTTATCTCAAAGAGAGGGGCCACGGTGTTTCTGTATCTCTACTATGTTGGTGCGGCTTCGGAACTTTTAAATATCTTGATATATCTCGAGAACTACGCATCTGATCAAAAAATATCATAGAAGATAAAAAGTAGGAAACCTAATTCTCTACAAAAAAGGTCTCTTAACATTTTGCCATAGCTCGCTTCGTTTCCGAGATATTTGCAGATTTATCTCAAGGGAAGGGGCCTGACGGACATATTTCGAGATATTTCTTCTTCTTGTTGGTCTTCTTCTGCACAGCTAAGCTGGAAGTGGCATTTACAGCTCGCAATAGTGCAGAGTTATATCAAAGAAAGGGGCCACGGTGTTTCTGTATCTCTATTATGTTGGTGCGGCTTCGGAACTTTTAAATATCTTGATATATCTCGAGAACTACGCATCTGATCAAAAAATATCATAGAAGATAAAAAGTAGGAAACTTAATTCTCTACAAAAAAGGTCTCTTAACATTTTGCCATAGCTCGCTTCGTTTCCGAGATATTTGCAGATTTATCTCAAGGGAAGGGGCCTGACGGACATATTTCGAGATATTTCTTCTTCTTGTTGTTCTTCTCCTGCACAGCTAAGCTGGAAGTGGCATTTGCGGCTCGCACTAGTGCAGAGTTATCTCAAAGAAAGGGGCCACGGTGTTTCTGTATCTCTATTATGTTGGTGCGGCTTCGGAACTTTTAAATATCTCGATATATCTCGAAAACTACGCTTCTGATCAAAAAATATCATAGAATATAAATTGTAGGAAACATAATTCTCTACAAAAAACGTCTCTTAACATTTTGCCATAGCTCGCTTCGTTTCCGATATATTTGCAGATTCAGCTCAAAGGAACTGGCCTGACGGACATATTTCGAGATATTTCTTCTTCTTGTTGTTCTTCTTCTGCACAGCTAAACTGGAAGTGGCATTTCCAGCTCGCAATAGTGCAGAGTTATCTCAAAGAGAGGGGCCACGGTGTTTCTGTATCTCTACTATGTTGGTGCGGCTTCGGAACTTTTAAATATCTTGATATATCTCGAGAACTACGCATCTGATCAAAAAATATCATAGAAGATAAAAAGTAGGAAACCTAATTCTCTACAAAAAAGGTCTCTTAACATTTTGCCATAGCTCGCTTCGTTTCCGAGATATTTGCAGATTTATCTCAAGGGAAGGGGCCTGACGGACATATTTCGAGATATTTCTTCTTCTTGTTGGTCTTCTTCTGCACAGCTAAGCTGGAAGTGGCATTTACAGCTCGCAATAGTGCAGAGTTATATCAAAGAAAGGGGCCACGGTGTTTCTGTATCTCTATTATGTTGGTGCGGCTTCGGAACTTTTAAATATCTTGATATATCTCGAGAACTACGCATCTGATCAAAAAATATCATAGAAGATAAAAAGTAGGAAACTTAATTCTCTACAAAAAAGGTCTCTTAACATTTTGCCATAGCTCGCTTGGTTTCCGAGATATTTGCAGATTTATCTCAAGGGAAGGGGCCTGACGGACATATTTCGAGATATTTCTTCTTCTTGTTGTTCTTCTCCTGCACAGCTAAGCTGGAAGTGGCATTTGCGGCTCGCACTAGTGCAGAGTTATCTCAAAGAAAGGGGCCACGGTGTTTCTGTATCTCTATTATGTTGGTGCGGCTTCGGAACTTTTAAATATCTCGATATATCTCGAAAACTACGCTTCTGATCAAAAAATATCATAGAACATAAATTGTAGGAAACATAATTCTCTACAAAAAACGTCTCTTAACATTTTGCCATAGCTCGCTTCGTTTCCGATATATTTGCAGATTCAGCTCAAAGGAACTGGCCTGACGGACATATTTCGAGATATTTCTTCTTCTTGTTGTTCTTCTTCTGCACAGCTAAACTGGAAGTGGCATTTCCAGCTCGCAATAGTGCAGAGTTATCTCAAAGAGAGGGGCCACGGTGTTTCTGTATCTCTACTATGTTGGTGCGGCTTCGGAACTTTTAAATATCTTGATATATCTCGAGAACTACGCATCTGATCAAAAAATATCATAGAAGATAAAAAGTAGGAAACCTAATTCTCTACAAAAAAGGTCTCTTAACATTTTGCCATAGCTCGCTTCGTTTCCGAGATATTTGCAGATTTATCTCAAGGGAAGGGGCCTGACGGACATATTTCGAGATATTTCTTCTTCTTGTTGGTCTTCTTCTGCACAGCTAAGCTGGAAGTGGCATTTACAGCTCGCAATAGTGCAGAGTTATATCAAAGAAAGGGGCCACGGTGTTTCTGTATCTCTATTATGTTGGTGCGGCTTCGGAACTTTTAAATATCTTGATATATCTCGAGAACTACGCATCTGATCAAAAAATATCATAGAAGATAAAAAGTATGAAACTTAATTCTCTACAAAAAAGGTCTCTTAACATTTTGCCATAGCTCGCTTCGTTTCCGAGATATTTGCAGATTTATCTCAAGGGAAGGGGCCTGACGGACATATTTCGAGATATTTCTTCTTCTTGTTGTTCTTCTCCTGCACAGCTAAGCTGGAAGTGGCATTTGCAGCTCGCACTAGTGCAGAGTTATCTCAAAGAAAGGGGCCACGGTGTTTCTGTATCTCTATTATGTTGGTGCGGCTTCGGAACTTTTAAATATCTCGATATATCTCGAAAACTACGCTTGTGATCAAAAAATATCATAGAACATAAATTGTAGGAAACATAATTCTCTACAAAAAACGTCTCTTAACATTTTGCCATAGCTCGCTTCGTTTCCGATATATTTGCAGATTCAGCTCAAAGGAACTGGCCTGACGGACATATTTCGAGATATTTCTTCTTCTTGTTGTTCTTCTTCTGCACAGCTAAACTGGAAGTGGCATTTCCAGCTCGCAATAGTGCAGAGTTATCTCAAAGAGAGGGGCCACGGTGTTTCTGTATCTCTACTATGTTGGTGCGGCTTCGGAACTTTTAAATATCTTGATATATCTCGAGAACTACGCATCTGATCAAAAAATATCATAGAAGATAAAAAGTAGGAAACCTAATTCTCTACAAAAAAGGTCTCTTAACATTTTGCCATAGCTCGCTTCGTTTCCGAGATATTTGCAGATTTATCTCAAGGGAAGGGGCCTGACGGACATATTTCGAGATATTTCTTCTTCTTGTTGTTCTTCTTCTGCACAGCTAAGCTGGAAGTGGCATTTGCGGCTCGCACTAGTGCAGAGTTATCTCAAAGAAAGGGGCCACGGTGTTTCTGTATCTCTATTATGTTGGTGCGGCTTCGGAACTTTTAAATATCTCGATATATCTCGAAAACTACGCTTCTGATCAAAAAATATCATAGAACATAAATTGTAGGAAACATAATTCTCTACAAAAAACGTCTCTTAACATTTTGCCATAGCTCGCTTCTTTTCCGAGATATTTGCAGATTCAGCTCAGAGGAACTGGCCTGACGGACATATTTCGAGATATTTCTTCTTCTTGTTGTTCTTCCTCTGCACAGCTAAGCTGGAAGTGGCATTTGCAGCTCGCAATAGTGCAGAGTTATCTCAAAGAAAGGAGCCACGGTGTTTCTGTATCTCTATTATGTTGGTGCGGCTTCGGAACTTTTAAATATCTTGATATATCTCGAGAACTGCGCATCTGATCAAAAAATATCATAGAACGTAAAAAGTAGGAAACTTAATTCTCTACAAAAAAGGTCTCTTAACATTTTGCCATAGCTCGCTTCGTTTCCGAGATATTTGCAGATTTATCTCAAGGGAAGGGGCCTGACGGACATATTTCGAGATATTTCTTCTTCTTGTTGTTCTTCTTCTGCACAGCTAAGCTGGAAGTGGCATTTGCGGCTCGCACTAGTGCAGAGTTATCTCAAAGAAAGGGGCCACGGTGTTTCTGTATCTCTATTATGTTGCTGCGGCTTCGGAACTTTTAAATATCTCGATATATGTCGAAAACTACGCTTCTGATCAAAAAATATCATAGAACATAAATTGTAGGAAACATAATTCTCTACAAAAAAGGTCTCTCAACATTTTGCCATAGCTCACTTCGTTTCCGAGATATTTGCAGATATATCTCAAGGGAAGGGGCCTGACGGACATATTTCGAGATATTTCTTCTTCTTGTTGTTCTTCTTCTGCACAGCTAAGCTGGAAGTGGCATATCCAGCTCGCAATAGTGCAGAGTTATCTCAAAGAGAGGGGCCACGGTGTTTCTGTATCTCTATTATGTTGGTGCGGGTTCGGAACTTTTAAATATCTTGATATATCTCGAGAACTACGCATCTGATCAAAAAATATCATACAAGGTGAAAAGTAGGAAACTTAATTCTCTACAAAAAAGGTCTCTTAACATTTTGCCATAGCTCGCTTCGTTTCCGAGATATTTGCAGATTTATCTCAAGGGAAGGGGCCTGACGGACATATTTCGAGATATTTCTTCTTCTTGTTGTTCTTCTTCTGCACAGCTAAGCTGGAAGTGGCATTTGCGGCTCGCACTAGTGCAGAGTTATCTCAAAGAAAGGGGCCACGGTGTTTCTGTATCTCTATTATGTTGGTGCGGCTTCGGAACTTTTAAATATCTTGATATATCTCGAGAACTACGCATCTGATCAAAAAATATCATAGAACATAAAAAGTAGGAAACTTAATTCTCTACAAAAAAGGTCTCTTAACATTTTGCCATAGCTCTCTTCGTTTCCGAGATATTTCCAGATTTATCTCAAGGGAAGGGGCCTGACGGACATATTTCGAGATATTTCTTCTTGTTGTTCTTCTTCTGCACAGCTAAGCTGGAAGTGGCATTTGCAGCTCGCAATAGTGCAGAGTTATCTCAAAGAAAGGGGCCACGGTGTTTCTGTATCTCTATTATGTTGGTGCGGCTTCGGAACTTTTAAATATCTTGATATATCTCGAGAACTACGCATCTGATCAAAAAATATCATAGAACATAAAAAGTAGGAAACTTAATTCTCTACAAAAAAGGTCTCTTAACATTTTGCCATAGCTCGCTTCGTTTCCGAGATATTTGCACATATATCTCAAGGGAAGGGGCCTAACGGACATATTTCGAGATATTTCTTCTTCTTGTTGTTCTTCTTCTGCACAGCTAAACTGGAAGTGGCATTTCCAGCTCGCACTAGTGCAGCGTTATCTCAAAGAAAGGGGCCACGGTGTTTCTGTATCTCCATTATGTTGGTGCGGCTTCGGAACTTTTAAATATCTCGATATATCTCGAAAACTATGCTTCTGATCAAAAAATAGCATAGAACATAAATTGTAGGAAACATAATTCTCTACAAAAAACGTCTCATAACATTTTGCCATAGCTCGCTTCGTTTCCGAGATATTTGCAGATTCAGCTCAAAGGAACTGGCCTGACGGACATATTTCGAGATATTTCTTCTTCTTGTTGTTCTTGCTCTGCACAGCTAAGCTGGAAGTGGCATTTGCAGCTCGCAATAGTGCAGAGTTATCTCAAAGAAAGGGGCCACGGTGTTTCTGTATCTCTATTATGTTGGTGCGGCTTCGGAACTTTTAAATATCTCGATATATCTCGAAAACTACGCTTCTGATCAAAAAATATCATAGAACATAAATTGTAGGAAACATAATTCTCTACAAAAAAGGTCTCTTAACATTTTACCATAGCTCCCTTCGTTTCCGAGATATTTGCAGATTTATCTCAAGGGAAGGGGCCTAACGGACATATTTCGAGATATTTCTTCTTCTTGTTGTTCTTCTTCTGCACAGCTAAGCTGGAAGTGGCATTTGCAGCTCGCAATAGTGCAGAGCTTTCTCAAAGAAAGGGGCCACGGTGTTTCGGTATCTCTATTATGTTGGTGCGGCTTCGGAACTTTTAAGTATCTTGATATATCTCGAGAACTGCGCATCTGATCAAAAAATATCATAGAACATAAAAAGTAGGAAACTTAATTCTCTACAAAAAAGGTCTCTTAACATTTTGCCATAGCTCGCTTCGTTTCCGAGATATTTGCAGATTTATCTCAAGGGAAGGGGCCTAACGGACATATTTCGAGATATTTCTTCTTCTTGTTGTTCTTCTTCTGCACAGCTAAACTGGAAGTGGCATTTCCAGCTCGCAATAGTGCAGAGTTATCTCAAAGAGAGGGGCCACGGTGTTTCTGTATCTCCATTATGTTGGTGCGGCTTCGGAACTTTTAAATATCTTGATATATCTCGAGAACTACGCATCTGATCAAAAAATATCATAGAAGATAAAAAGTAGGAAACTTAATTCTCTACAAAAAAGGTCTCTAAACATTTTGCCGTAGCTTGCTTCGTTTCCGAGATATTTGCAGATTTATCTCAAGGGAAGGGGCCTGACGGACATATTTCGAGATATTTCTTCTTCTTGTTGTTCTTCTTCTGCACAGCTAAGCTGGAAGTGGCATTTGCGGCTCGCACTAGTGCAGAGTTATCTCAAAGAAAGGGGCCACGGTGTTTCTGTATCCCTATTATGTTGGTGCGGCTTCGGAACTTTTAAATATCTCGATATATCTCGAAAACTACGCTTCTGATCAAAAAATATCATAGAACATAAATTGTAGAAAACATAATTCTCTATAAAAAACGTCTCTTAACATTTTGCCATAGCTCGCTTCGTTTCCGAGATATTTGCAGATATATCTCAAGGGAAGGGGCCTGACGGACATATTTCCAGATATTTCTTCTTCTTGTTGTTCTTCTTCTGCACAGCTAAGCTGGAAGTGGCATTTGCGGCTCGCACTAGTGCAGAGTTATCTCAAAGAAAGGGGCCACGGTGTTTCTGTATCTCTATTATGTTGGTGCGGCTTCGGAACTTTTAAATATCTCGATGTATCTCGAGAACTACGCATCTGATCAAAAAATATCATACAACATAAATTGTAGGAAACATAATTCTCTACAAAAAAGGTCTGTTAACATTTTGCCATAGCTCGCTTCGTTTCCGAGATATTTGCAGATTTATCTCAAGGGAAGGGGCCTGACGGACATATTTCGAGATATTTCTGCTTCTTGTTGTTCTTCTTCTGCACAGCTAAGCTGGAAGTGGCATTTACAGCTCGCAATAGTGCAGAGTTATCTCAAAGAAAGGGGCCACGGTGTTTCTGTATCTCTATTATGTTGGTGCGGCTTCGGAACTTTTAAATATCTTGATATATCTCGAGAACTACGCATCTGATCAAAAAATATCATAGAAGATAAAAAGTATGAAACTTAATTCTCTACAAAAAAGGTCTCTTAACATTTTGCCATAGCTCGCTTCGTTTCCGAGATATTTGCAGATTTATCTCAAGGGAAGGGGCCTGACGGACATATTTCGAGATATTTCTTCTTCTTGTTGTTCTTCTCCTGCACAGCTAAGCTGGAAGTGGCATTTGCAGCTCGCACTAGTGCAGAGTTATCTCAAAGAAAGGGGCCACGGTGTTTCTGTATCTCTATTATGTTGGTGCGGCTTCGGAACTTTTAAATATCTCGATATATCTCGAAAACTACGCTTGTGATCAAAAAATATCATAGAACATAAATTGTAGGAAACATAATTCTCTACAAAAAACGTCTCTTAACATTTTGCCATAGCTCGCTTCGTTTCCGATATATTTGCAGATTCAGCTCAAAGGAACTGGCCTGACGGACATATTTCGAGATATTTCTTCTTCTTGTTGTTCTTCTTCTGCACAGCTAAACTGGAAGTGGCATTTCCAGCTCGCAATAGTGCAGAGTTATCTCAAAGAGAGGGGCCACGGTGTTTCTGTATCTCTACTATGTTGGTGCGGCTTCGGAACTTTTAAATATCTTGATATATCTCGAGAACTACGCATCTGATCAAAAAATATCATAGAAGATAAAAAGTAGGAAACCTAATTCTCTACAAAAAAGGTCTCTTAACATTTTGCCATAGCTCGCTTCGTTTCCGAGATATTTGCAGATTTATCTCAAGGGAAGGGGCCTGACGGACATATTTCGAGATATTTCTTCTTCTTGTTGTTCTTCTTCTGCACAGCTAAGCTGGAAGTGGCATTTGCGGCTCGCACTAGTGCAGAGTTATCTCAAAGAAAGGGGCCACGGTGTTTCTGTATCTCTATTATGTTGGTGCGGCTTCGGAACTTTTAAATATCTCGATATATCTCGAAAACTACGCTTCTGATCAAAAAATATCATAGAACATAAATTGTAGGAAACATAATTCTCTACAAAAAACGTCTCTTAACATTTTGCCATAGCTCGCTTCTTTTCCGAGATATTTGCAGATTCAGCTCAGAGGAACTGGCCTGACGGACATATTTCGAGATATTTCTTCTTCTTGTTGTTCTTCCTCTGC
This sequence comes from Osmia lignaria lignaria, assembly GCF_051020975.1. Taxonomy (NCBI): domain Eukaryota; kingdom Metazoa; phylum Arthropoda; class Insecta; order Hymenoptera; family Megachilidae; genus Osmia; species Osmia lignaria. The sequence continues at coordinate 9,713,942 of NW_027478159.1, read as the reverse complement.
ACAGCTAAGCTGGAAGTGGCATTTGCAGCTCGCAATAGTGCAGAGTTATCTCAAAGAAAGGAGCCACGGTGTTTCTGTATCTCTATTATGTTGGTGCGGCTTCGGAACTTTTAAATATCTTGATATATCTCGAGAACTGCGCATCTGATCAAAAAATATCATAGAACGTAAAAAGTAGGAAACTTAATTCTCTACAAAAAAGGTCTCTTAACATTTTGCCATAGCTCGCTTCGTTTCCGAGATATTTGCAGATTTATCTCAAGGGAAGGGGCCTGACGGACATATTTCGAGATATTTCTTCTTCTTGTTGTTCTTCTTCTGCACAGCTAAGCTGGAAGTGGCATTTGCGGCTCGCACTAGTGCAGAGTTATCTCAAAGAAAGGGGCCACGGTGTTTCTGTATCTCTATTATGTTGCTGCGGCTTCGGAACTTTTAAATATCTCGATATATGTCGAAAACTACGCTTCTGATCAAAAAATATCATAGAACATAAATTGTAGGAAACATAATTCTCTACAAAAAAGGTCTCTCAACATTTTGCCATAGCTCACTTCGTTTCCGAGATATTTGCAGATATATCTCAAGGGAAGGGGCCTGACGGACATATTTCGAGATATTTCTTCTTCTTGTTGTTCTTCTTCTGCACAGCTAAGCTGGAAGTGGCATATCCAGCTCGCAATAGTGCAGAGTTATCTCAAAGAGAGGGGCCACGGTGTTTCTGTATCTCTATTATGTTGGTGCGGGTTCGGAACTTTTAAATATCTTGATATATCTCGAGAACTACGCATCTGATCAAAAAATATCATAGAACATAAAAAGTAGGAAACTTAATTCTCTACAAAAAAGGTCTCTTAACATTTTGCCATAGCTCTCTTCGTTTCCGAGATATTTCCAGATTTATCTCAAGGGAAGGGGCCTGACGGACATATTTCGAGATATTTCTTCTTGTTGTTCTTCTTCTGCACAGCTAAGCTGGAAGTGGCATTTGCAGCTCGCAATAGTGCAGAGTTATCTCAAAGAAAGGGGCCACGGTGTTTCTGTATCTCTATTATGTTGGTGCGGCTTCGGAACTTTTAAATATCTTGATATATCTCGAGAACTACGCATCTGATCAAAAAATATCATAGAACATAAAAAGTAGGAAACTTAATTCTCTACAAAAAAGGTCTCTTAACATTTTGCCATAGCTCGCTTCGTTTCCGAGATATTTGCACATATATCTCAAGGGAAGGGGCCTAACGGACATATTTCGAGATATTTCTTCTTCTTGTTGTTCTTCTTCTGCACAGCTAAACTGGAAGTGGCATTTCCAGCTCGCACTAGTGCAGCGTTATCTCAAAGAAAGGGGCCACGGTGTTTCTGTATCTCCATTATGTTGGTGCGGCTTCGGAACTTTTAAATATCTCGATATATCTCGAAAACTATGCTTCTGATCAAAAAATAGCATAGAACATAAATTGTAGGAAACATAATTCTCTACAAAAAACGTCTCATAACATTTTGCCATAGCTCGCTTCGTTTCCGAGATATTTGCAGATTCAGCTCAAAGGAACTGGCCTGACGGACATATTTCGAGATATTTCTTCTTCTTGTTGTTCTTGCTCTGCACAGCTAAGCTGGAAGTGGCATTTGCAGCTCGCAATAGTGCAGAGTTATCTCAAAGAAAGGGGCCACGGTGTTTCTGTATCTCTATTATGTTGGTGCGGCTTCGGAACTTTTAAATATCTCGATATATCTCGAAAACTACGCTTCTGATCAAAAAATATCATAGAACATAAATTGTAGGAAACATAATTCTCTACAAAAAAGGTCTCTTAACATTTTACCATAGCTCCCTTCGTTTCCGAGATATTTGCAGATTTATCTCAAGGGAAGGGGCCTAACGGACATATTTCGAGATATTTCTTCTTCTTGTTGTTCTTCTTCTGCACAGCTAAGCTGGAAGTGGCATTTGCAGCTCGCAATAGTGCAGAGCTTTCTCAAAGAAAGGGGCCACGGTGTTTCGGTATCTCTATTATGTTGGTGCGGCTTCGGAACTTTTAAGTATCTTGATATATCTCGAGAACTGCGCATCTGATCAAAAAATATCATAGAACATAAAAAGTAGGAAACTTAATTCTCTACAAAAAAGGTCTCTTAACATTTTGCCATAGCTCGCTTCGTTTCCGAGATATTTGCAGATTTATCTCAAGGGAAGGGGCCTAACGGACATATTTCGAGATATTTCTTCTTCTTGTTGTTCTTCTTCTGCACAGCTAAACTGGAAGTGGCATTTCCAGCTCGCAATAGTGCAGAGTTATCTCAAAGAGAGGGGCCACGGTGTTTCTGTATCTCCATTATGTTGGTGCGGCTTCGGAACTTTTAAATATCTTGATATATCTCGAGAACTACGCATCTGATCAAAAAATATCATAGAAGATAAAAAGTAGGAAACTTAATTCTCTACAAAAAAGGTCTCTAAACATTTTGCCGTAGCTTGCTTCGTTTCCGAGATATTTGCAGATTTATCTCAAGGGAAGGGGCCTGACGGACATATTTCGAGATATTTCTTCTTCTTGTTGTTCTTCTTCTGCACAGCTAAGCTGGAAGTGGCATTTGCGGCTCGCACTAGTGCAGAGTTATCTCAAAGAAAGGGGCCACGGTGTTTCTGTATCCCTATTATGTTGGTGCGGCTTCGGAACTTTTAAATATCTCGATATATCTCGAAAACTACGCTTCTGATCAAAAAATATCATAGAACATAAATTGTAGAAAACATAATTCTCTATAAAAAACGTCTCTTAACATTTTGCCATAGCTCGCTTCGTTTCCGAGATATTTGCAGATATATCTCAAGGGAAGGGGCCTGACGGACATATTTCCAGATATTTCTTCTTCTTGTTGTTCTTCTTCTGCACAGCTAAGCTGGAAGTGGCATTTGCGGCTCGCACTAGTGCAGAGTTATCTCAAAGAAAGGGGCCACGGTGTTTCTGTATCTCTATTATGTTGGTGCGGCTTCGGAACTTTTAAATATCTCGATGTATCTCGAGAACTACGCATCTGATCAAAAAATATCATACAACATAAATTGTAGGAAACATAATTCTCTACAAAAAAGGTCTGTTAACATTTTGCCATAGCTCGCTTCGTTTCCGAGATATTTGCAGATTTATCTCAAGGGAAGGGGCCTGACGGACATATTTCGAGATATTTCTGCTTCTTGTTGTTCTTCTTCTGCACAGCTAAGCTGGAAGTGGCATTTACAGCTCGCAATAGTGCAGAGTTATCTCAAAGAAAGGGGCCACGGTGTTTCTGTATCTCTATTATGTTGGTGCGGCTTCGGAACTTTTAAATATCTTGATATATCTCGAGAACTACGCATCTGATCAAAAAATATCATAGAAGATAAAAAGTATGAAACTTAATTCTCTACAAAAAAGGTCTCTTAACATTTTGCCATAGCTCGCTTCGTTTCCGAGATATTTGCAGATTTATCTCAAGGGAAGGGGCCTGACGGACATATTTCGAGATATTTCTTCTTCTTGTTGTTCTTCTCCTGCACAGCTAAGCTGGAAGTGGCATTTGCAGCTCGCACTAGTGCAGAGTTATCTCAAAGAAAGGGGCCACGGTGTTTCTGTATCTCTATTATGTTGGTGCGGCTTCGGAACTTTTAAATATCTCGATATATCTCGAAAACTACGCTTGTGATCAAAAAATATCATAGAACATAAATTGTAGGAAACATAATTCTCTACAAAAAACGTCTCTTAACATTTTGCCATAGCTCGCTTCTTTTCCGAGATATTTGCAGATTCAGCTCAGAGGAACTGGCCTGACGGACATATTTCGAGATATTTCTTCTTCTTGTTGTTCTTCCTCTGCACAGCTAAGCTGGAAGTGGCATTTGCAGCTCGCAATAGTGCAGAGTTATCTCAAAGAAAGGAGCCACGGTGTTTCTGTATCTCTATTATGTTGGTGCGGCTTCGGAACTTTTAAATATCTTGATATATCTCGAGAACTGCGCATCTGATCAAAAAATATCATAGAACGTAAAAAGTAGGAAACTTAATTCTCTACAAAAAAGGTCTCTTAACATTTTGCCATAGCTCGCTTCGTTTCCGAGATATTTGCAGATTTATCTCAAGGGAAGGGGCCTGACGGACATATTTCGAGATATTTCTTCTTCTTGTTGTTCTTCTTCTGCACAGCTAAGCTGGAAGTGGCATTTGCGGCTCGCACTAGTGCAGAGTTATCTCAAAGAAAGGGGCCACGGTGTTTCTGTATCTCTATTATGTTGCTGCGGCTTCGGAACTTTTAAATATCTCGATATATGTCGAAAACTACGCTTCTGATCAAAAAATATCATAGAACATAAATTGTAGGAAACATAATTCTCTACAAAAAAGGTCTCTCAACATTTTGCCATAGCTCACTTCGTTTCCGAGATATTTGCAGATATATCTCAAGGGAAGGGGCCTGACGGACATATTTCGAGATATTTCTTCTTCTTGTTGTTCTTCTTCTGCACAGCTAAGCTGGAAGTGGCATATCCAGCTCGCAATAGTGCAGAGTTATCTCAAAGAGAGGGGCCACGGTGTTTCTGTATCTCTATTATGTTGGTGCGGGTTCGGAACTTTTAAATATCTTGATATATCTCGAGAACTACGCATCTGATCAAAAAATATCATACAAGGTGAAAAGTAGGAAACTTAATTCTCTACAAAAAAGGTCTCTTAACATTTTGCCATAGCTCGCTTCGTTTCCGAGATATTTGCAGATTTATCTCAAGGGAAGGGGCCTGACGGACATATTTCGAGATATTTCTTCTTCTTGTTGTTCTTCTTCTGCACAGCTAAGCTGGAAGTGGCATTTGCGGCTCGCACTAGTGCAGAGTTATCTCAAAGAAAGGGGCCACGGTGTTTCTGTATCTCTATTATGTTGGTGCGGCTTCGGAACTTTTAAATATCTTGATATATCTCGAGAACTACGCATCTGATCAAAAAATATCATAGAACATAAAAAGTAGGAAACTTAATTCTCTACAAAAAAGGTCTCTTAACATTTTGCCATAGCTCTCTTCGTTTCCGAGATATTTCCAGATTTATCTCAAGGGAAGGGGCCTGACGGACATATTTCGAGATATTTCTTCTTGTTGTTCTTCTTCTGCACAGCTAAGCTGGAAGTGGCATTTGCAGCTCGCAATAGTGCAGAGTTATCTCAAAGAAAGGGGCCACGGTGTTTCTGTATCTCTATTATGTTGGTGCGGCTTCGGAACTTTTAAATATCTTGATATATCTCGAGAACTACGCATCTGATCAAAAAATATCATAGAACATAAAAAGTAGGAAACTTAATTCTCTACAAAAAAGGTCTCTTAACATTTTGCCATAGCTCGCTTCGTTTCCGAGATATTTGCACATATATCTCAAGGGAAGGGGCCTAACGGACATATTTCGAGATATTTCTTCTTCTTGTTGTTCTTCTTCTGCACAGCTAAACTGGAAGTGGCATTTCCAGCTCGCACTAGTGCAGCGTTATCTCAAAGAAAGGGGCCACGGTGTTTCTGTATCTCCATTATGTTGGTGCGGCTTCGGAACTTTTAAATATCTCGATATATCTCGAAAACTATGCTTCTGATCAAAAAATAGCATAGAACATAAATTGTAGGAAACATAATTCTCTACAAAAAACGTCTCATAACATTTTGCCATAGCTCGCTTCGTTTCCGAGATATTTGCAGATTCAGCTCAAAGGAACTGGCCTGACGGACATATTTCGAGATATTTCTTCTTCTTGTTGTTCTTGCTCTGCACAGCTAAGCTGGAAGTGGCATTTGCAGCTCGCAATAGTGCAGAGTTATCTCAAAGAAAGGGGCCACGGTGTTTCTGTATCTCTATTATGTTGGTGCGGCTTCGGAACTTTTAAATATCTCGATATATCTCGAAAACTACGCTTCTGATCAAAAAATATCATAGAACATAAATTGTAGGAAACATAATTCTCTACAAAAAAGGTCTCTTAACATTTTACCATAGCTCGCTTCGTTTCCGAGATATTTGCAGATTTATCTCAAGGGAAGGGGCCTAACGGACATATTTCGAGATATTTCTTCTTCTTGTTGTTCTTCTTCTGCACAGCTAAGCTGGAAGTGGCATTTGCAGCTCGCAATAGTGCAGAGCTTTCTCAAAGAAAGGGGCCACGGTGTTTCGGTATCTCTATTATGTTGGTGCGGCTTCGGAACTTTTAAGTATCTTGATATATCTCGAGAACTGCGCATCTGATCAAAAAATATCATAGAACATAAAAAGTAGGAAACTTAATTCTCTACAAAAAAGGTCTCTTAACATTTTGCCATAGCTCGCTTCGTTTCCGAGATATTTGCAGATTTATCTCAAGGGAAGGGGCCTAACGGACATATTTCGAGATATTTCTTCTTCTTGTTGTTCTTCTTCTGCACAGCTAAGCTGGAAGTGGCATTTACAGCTCGCAATAGTGCAGAGTTATCTCAAAGAAAGGGGCCACGGTGTTTCTGTATCTCTATTATGTTGGTGCGGCTTCGGAACTTTTAAATATCTTGATATATCTCGAGAACTACGCATCTGATCAAAAAATATCATAGAACATAAAAGGTAGGAAACTTAATTCTCTACAAAAGAGGTCTCTTAACATTTTGCCATAGCTCGCTTCGTTTCCGAGATATTTGCAGATTTATCTCAAGGGAAGGGGCCTAACGGACATATTTCGAGATATTTCTTCTTCTTGTTGTTCTTCTTCTGCACAGCTAAACTGGAAGTGGCATTTCCAGCTCGCAATAGTGCAGAGTTATCTCAAAGAGAGGGGCCACGGTGTTTCTGTATCTCCATTATGTTGGTGCGGCTTCGGAACTTTTAAATATCTTGATATATCTCGAGAACTACGCATCTGATCAAAAAATATCATAGAAGATAAAAAATAGGAAACTTAATTCTCTACAAAAAAGGTCTCTAAACATTTTGCCGTAGCTTGCTTCGTTTCCGAGATATTTGCAGATTTATCTCAAGGGAAGGGGCCTGACGGACATATTTCGAGATATTTCTTCTTCTTGTTGTTCTTCTTCTGCACAGCTAAGCTGGAAGTGGCATTTGCGGCTCGCACTAGTGCAGAGTTATCTCAAAGAAAGGGGCCACGGTGTTTCTGTATCCCTATTATGTTGGTGCGGCTTCGGAACTTTTAAATATCTCGATATATCTCGAAAACTACGCTTCTGATCAAAAAATATCATAGAACATAAATTGTAGAAAACATAATTCTCTATAAAAAACGTCTCTTAACATTTTGCCATAGCTCGCTTCGTTTCCGAGATATTTGCAGATATATCTCAAGGGAAGGGGCCTGACGGACATATTTCCAGATATTTCTTCTTCTTGTTGTTCTTCTTCTGCACAGCTAAGCTGGAAGTGGCATTTGCGGCTCGCACTAGTGCAGAGTTATCTCAAAGAAAGGGGCCACGGTGTTTCTGTATCTCTATTATGTTGGTGCGGCTTCGGAACTTTTAAATATCTCGATGTATCTCGAGAACTACGCATCTGATCAAAAAATATCATACAACATAAATTGTAGGAAACATAATTCTCTACAAAAAAGGTCTGTTAACATTTTGCCATAGCTCGCTTCGTTTCCGAGATATTTGCAGATTTATCTCAAGGGAAGGGGCCTGACGGACATATTTCGAGATATTTCTGCTTCTTGTTGTTCTTCTTCTGCACAGCTAAGCTGGAAGTGGCATTTACAGCTCGCAATAGTGCAGAGTTATCTCAAAGAAAGGGGCCACGGTGTTTCTGTATCTCTATTATGTTGGTGCGGCTTCGGAACTTTTAAATATCTTGATATATCTCGAGAACTACGCATCTGATCAAAAAATATCATAGAACATAAAAAGTGGGAAACTTAATTCTCTACAAAAGAGGTCTCTTAACATTTTGCCATAGCTCGCTTCGTTTCCGAGATATTTGCAGATTTATCTCAAGGGAAGGGTCCTAACGGACATATTTCGAGATATTTCTTCTTCTTGTTGTTCTTCTTCTGCACAGCTAAACTGGAAGTGGCATTTCCAGCTCGCAATAGTGCAGAGTTATCTCAAAGAGAGGGGCCACGGTGTTTCTGTATCTCTATTATGTTGGTGCGGCTTCGGAACTTTTAAATATCTTGATATATCTCGAGAACTACGCATCTGATCAAAAAATATCATAGAAGATAAAAAGTAGGAAGCTTAATTCTCTACAAAAAAGCTCTCTTAACATTTTGCCATAGCTCGCTTCGTTTCCGAGATATTTGCAGATTTATCTCAAGGGAAGTGGCCTGACGGACATATTTCGAGATATTTCTTCTTCTTGTTGTTCTTCTTCTGCACAGCTAAGCTGGAAGTGGCATTTGCGGCTCGCACTAGTGCAGAGTTATCTCAAAGAAAGGGGCCACGGTGTTTCTGTATCCCTATTATGTTGGTGCGGCTTCGGAACTTTTAAATATCTCGATGTATCTCGAAAACTACGCTTCTGATCAAAAAATATCATAGAACGTAAATTGTAGGAAACATAATTCTCTACAAAAAAGGTCTCTTAACATTTTGCCATAGCTCGCTTCGTTTCCGAGGTATTTGCAGATATATCTCAAGGGAAGGGGCCTGACGGACATATTTCGAGATATTTCTTCTTCTTGTTGTTCTTCTTCTGCACAGCTAAGCTGGAAGTGGCATTTGCGGCTCGCACTAGTGCAGAGTTATCTCAAAGAAAGGGGCCACGGTGTTTCTGTATCTCTATTATGTTGGTGCGGCTTCGGAACTTTTAAATATCTCGATATATCTCGAAAACTACGCTTCTGATCAAAAAATTTCATAGACCATAAATTGTAGGAAACAGAATTCTCTACAAAAAAGGTCTCTTAACATTTTGCCATAGCTCGCTTCGTTTCCGAGATATTTGCAGATATATCTCAAGGGAAGGGGCCTGACGGACATATTTCGAGATATTTCTTCTTCTTGTTGTTCTTCTTCTGCACAGCTAAGCTGGAAGTGGCATTTGCGGCTCGCACTAGTGCAGAGTTATCTCAAAGAAAGGGGCCACGGTGTTTCTGTATCTCTATTATGTTGGTGCGGCTTCGGAACTTTTAAATATCTCGATGTATCTCGAAAACTACGCTTCTGATCAAAAAATATCATAGAACATAAATTGTAGGAAACATAATTCTCTACAAAAAATGTCTCTTAACATTTTGCCATAGCTCGCTTCGTTTCCGAGATATTTGCCGATTCAGCTCAAAGGAACTGGCCTGACGGACATATTTCGAGATATTTCTTCTTCTTGTTGTTCTTCCTCTGCACAGCTAAGCTGGAAGTGGCATTTGCAGCTCGCAATAGTGCAGAGTTATCTCAAAGAAAGGGGCCACGGTGTTTCTGTATCTCTATTATGTTGGTGCGGCTTCGGAACTTTTAAATATCTTGATATATCTCGAGAACTACGCATCTGATCAAAAAATATCATAGAACATAAAAAGTAGGAAACTTAATTCTCTACAAAAAAGGTCTCTTAACATTTTGCCATAGCTCGCTTCGTTTCCGAGATATTTGCAGATATATCTCAAGGGAAGGGGCCCGACGGACATATTTCGAGATATTTCTTCTTCTTGTTGTTCTTCTTCTGCACAGCTAAGCTGGAAGTGGCATTTACAGCTCGCAATAGTGCAGAGTTATCTCAAAGAAAGGGGCCACGGTGTTTCTGTATCTCTATTATGTTGGTGCGGCTTCGGAACTTTTAAATATCTTGATATATCTCGAGAACTACGCATCTGATCAAAAAATATCATAGAAGATAAAAAGTAGGAAACTTAATTCTCTACAAAAAAGGTCTCTTAACATTTTGCCATAGCTCGCTTCGTTTCCGAGATATTTGCAGATTTATCTCAAGGGAAGGGGCCTGACGGACATATTTCGAGATATTTCTTCTTCTTGTTGTTCTTCTTCTGCACAGCTAAGCTGGAAGTGGCATTTGCGGCTCGCACTAGTGCAGAGTTATCTCAAAGAAAGGGGCCACGGTGTTTCTGTATCCCTATTATGTTGGTGCGGCTTCGGAACTTTTAAATATCTCGATATATCTCGAAATCTACGCTTCTGATCAAAAAATATCATACAACATAAATTGTAGGAAACATAATTCTCTACAAAAAAGGTCTCTTAACATTTTGTCATAGCTCGCTTCGTTTCCGAGATATTTGCAGATATATCTCAAGGGAAGGGGCCTGACGGACATATTTCGAGATATTTCTTCGTCTTGTTGTTCTTCTTCTGCACAGCTAAGCTGGAAGTGGCATTTACAGCTCGCAATAGTGCAGAGTTATCTCAAAGAAAGGGGCCACGGTGTTTCTGTATCTCTATTATGTTGGTGCGGCTTCGGAACTTTTAAATATCTTGATATATCTCGAGAACTACGCATCTGATCAAAAAATATCATAGAACATAAAAAGTAGGAAACTTAATTCTCTACACAAGAGGTCTCTTAACATTTTGCCATAGCTCGCTTCGTTTCCGAGATATTTGCAGATTTATCTCAAGGGAAGGGGCCTAACGGACATATTTCGAGATATTTCTTCTTCTTGTTGTTCTTCTTCTGCACAGCTAAGCTGGAAGTGGCATTTGCGGCTCGCAATAGTGCAGAGTTATCTCAAAGAGAGGGGCCACGGTGTTTCTGTATCTCTATTATGTTGGTGCGGCTTCGGAACTTTTAAATATCTTGATATATCTCGAGAACTACGCATCTGATCAAAAAATATCGTAGAAGATAAAAAGTAGGAAGCTTAATTCTCTACAAAAAAGGTCTCTTAACATTTTGCCATAGCTCGCTTCGTTTCCGAGATATTTGCAGATTTATCTCAAGGGAAGGGGCCTGACGGACATATTTCGAGATATTTCGTCTTCTTGTTGTTCTTCTTCTGCACAGCTAAGCTGGAAGTGGCATTTGCGGCTCGCACTAGTGCAGAGTTATCTCAAAGAAAGGGGCCACGGTGTTTCTGTATCCCTATTATGTTGGTGCGGCTTCGGAACTTTTAAATATCTCGATGTATCTCGAAAACTACGCTTCTGATCAAAAAATATCATAGAACAGAAATTGTAGGAAACATAATTCTCTACAAAAAAGGTCTCTTAACATTTTGCCATAGCTCGCTTCGTTTCCGAGATATTTGCAGATATATCTCAAGGGAAGGGGCCTGACGGACATATTTCGAGATATTTACTCTTCTTGTTGTTCTTCTTCTGCACAGCTAAGCTGGAAGTGGCATTTGCGGCTCGCACTAGTGCAGAGTTATCTCAAAGAAAGGGGCCACGGTGTTTCTGTATCTCTATTATGTTGGTGCGGCTTCGGAACTTTTAAATATCTCGATGTATCTCGAAAACTACGCTTCTGATCAAAAAATATCATAGAACATAAATTGTAGGAAACATCATTCTCTACAAAAAATGTCTCTTAACATTTTGCCATAGCTCGCTTCGTTTCCGAGATATTTGCAGATTCAGCTCAAAGGAACTGGCCTGACGGACGTATTTCGAGATATTTCTTCTTCTTGTTGTTCTTCTTCTGCACAGCTAAGCTGGAAGTGGCATTTGCGGCTCGCACTAGTGCAGAGTTATCTCAAAGAAAGGGGCCACGGTGTTTCTGTATCTCTATTATGTTGGTGCGGCTTCGGAACTTTTAAATATCTCGATATATCTCGAAAACTACGCTTCTGATCGAAAAATATCATAGAGCATAAATTGTAGGAAACAGAATTCTCTACAAAAAAGGTCTCTTAACATTTTGCCATAGCTCGCTTCGTTTCCGAGATATTTGCAGATTTATCTCAAGGGAAGGGGCCTGACGGACATATTTCGAAATATTTCTTCTTCTTGTTGTTCTTCTTCTGCACAGCTAAGCTGGAAGTGGCATTTGCGGCTCGCACTAGTGCAGAGTTATCTCAAAGAAAGGGGCCACGGTGTTTCTGTATCTCTATTATGTTGGTGCGGCTTCGGAACATTTAAATATCTCGATATATCTCGAAAACTACGCTTCTGATCAAAAAATATCATAGAACATAAATTGTAGGAAACATAATTCTCTACAAAAAAGGTCTCTTAACATTTTGCCATAGCTCGCTTGGTTTCCGAGATATTTGCAGATATATCTCAAGGGAAGGGGCCTGACGGACATATTTCGAGATATTTCTTCTTCTTGTTGTTCTTCTTCTGCACAGCTAAGCTGGAAGTGGCATTTACAGCTCGCAATAGTGCAGAGTTATCTCAAAGAAAGGGGCCACGGTGTTTCTGTATCTCTATTATGTTGGTGCGGCTTCGGAACTTTTAAATATCTTGATATATCTCGAGAACTACGCATCTGATCAAAAAATATCATAGAACATAAAAAGTAGGAAACTTAATTCTCTACAAAAAAGGTCTCTTAACATTTTGCCATAGCTCTCTTCGTTTCCGAGATATTTGCAGATTTATCTCAAGGGAAGGGGCCTGACGGACATATTTCGAGATATTTCTTCTTCTTGTTGTTCTTCTTCTGCACAGCTAAGCTGGAAGTGGCATTTACAGCTCGCAATAGTGCAGAGTTATCTCAAAGAAAGGGGCCACGGTGTTTCTGTATCTCTATTATGTTGGTGCGGCTTCGGAGCTTTTAAATATCTTGATATATCTCGAGAACTACGCATCTGATCAAAAAATATCATAGAAGATAAAAAGTAGGAAACTTAATTCTCTACAAAAAAGGTCTCTTAACATTTTGCCATAGCTCGCTTCGTTTCCGAGATATTTGCAGATTTATCTCAAGGGAAGTGGCCTGACGGACATATTTCGAGATATTTCTTCTTCTTGTTGTTCTTCTTCTGCACAGCTAAGCTGGAAGTGGCATTTGCGGCTCGCACTAGTGCAGAGTTATCTCAAAGAAAGGGGCCACGGTGTTTCTGTATCTCTATTATGTTGGTGCGGCTTCGGAACTTTTAAATATCTCGATATATCTCGAAAACTACGCTTCTGATCAAAAAATATCATAGAACATAAAAAGTAGGAAACTTAATTCTCTACAAAAAAGGTTTCTTAACGTTTTGCCATAGCTCGCTTCGTTTCCGAGATATTTGCAGATTTATCTCAAGGGAAGGGGCCTGTCGGACAGATTTCGAGATATTTCTTCTTCTTGTTGTTCTTCTTCTGCACAGCTAAGCTGGAAGTGGCATTTACAGCTCACAATAGTGCAGAGTTATCTCAAAGAAAGGGGCCACGGTGTTTCTGTATCTCTATTATGTTGGTGCGGCTTCGGAACTTTTAAATATCTTGATATATCTCGAGAACTACGCATCTGATCAAAAAATATTATAGAACAAAAAAAGTAGGAAACTTAATTCTCTACAAAAAAGGTCTCTTAACATTTTGCCATAGCTCGCTTCGTTTCCGAGATATTTGCAGATTTATCTCAAGGGAAGGGGCCTGACGGACAGATTTCGAGATATTTCTTCTTCTTGTTGTTCTTCTTCTGCACAGCTAAGCTGGAAGTGGCATTTACAGCTCACAATAGTGCAGAGTTATCTCAAAGAAAGGGGCCACGGTGTTTCTGTATCTCTATTATGTTGGTGCGGCTTCGGAACTTTTAAATATCTTGATATATCTCGAGAACTACGCATCTGATCAAAAAATATTATAGAACATAAAAAGTAGGAAACTTAATTCTCTACAAAAAAGGTCTCTTAACATTTTGCCATAGCTCGCTTCGTTTCCGAGATATTTGCAGATTTATCTCAAGGGAAGGGGCGTGACGGACATATTTCGAGATATTTCTTCTTCTTGTTGTTCTTCTTCTGCACAGCTAAGCTGGAACTGGCATTTGCGGCTCGCACTAAACGCAGAGTTATCTCAAAGAAAGGGGCCACGGTGTTTCTGTATCTCTATTATGTTGGTGCGGCTTCGGAACTTTTAAATATCTCGATATATCTCGAAAACTACGCTTCTGATCAAAAAATATCATAGAACATAAATTGTAGGAAACATAATTCTCTACAAAAAAGGTCTCTTAACATTTTGCCATAGCTCGCTTCGTTTCCGAGATATTTGCAGATATATCTCAAGGGAAGGGGCCTGACGGACATATTTCGAGATATTTCTTCTTCTTGTTGTTCTTCTTCTGCACAGCTAAGCTGGAAGTGGCATTTACAGCTCGCAATAGTGCAGAGTTATCTCAAAGAAAGGGGCCACGGTGTTTCTGTATCTCTATTATGTTGGTGCGGCTTCGGAACTTTTAAATATCTTGATATATCTCGAGAACTACGCATCTGATCAAAAAATATCATAGAACATAAAAAGTAGGAAACTTAATTTTCTACAAAAAAGGTGTCTTAACATTTTGCCATAGCTCGCTTCGTTTCCGAGATATTTGCAGATTTATCTCAAGGGAAGGGGCCTGACGGACATATTTCGAGATATTTCTTCTTCTTGTTGTTCTTCTTCTGCACAGCTAAGCTGGAAGTGGCATTTACAGCTCGCAATAGTGCAGAGTTATCTCAAAGAAAGGGGCCACGGTGTTTCTGTATCTCTATTATGTTGGTGCGGCTTCGGAACTTTTAAATATCTTGATATATCTCGAGAACTACGCATCTGATCAAAAAATATCATAGAACATAAAAAGTAGGAAACTTAATTCTCTACAAAAAAGGTCTCTTAACATTTTGCCATAGCTCTCTTCGTTTCCGAGATATTTGCAGATTTATCTCAAGGGAAGGGGCCTGACGGACATATTTCGAGATATTTCTTCTTCTTGTTGTTCTTCTTCTGCACAGCTAAGCTGGAAGTGGCATTTACAGCTCGCAATAGTGCAGAGTTATCTCAAAGAAAGGGGCCACGGTGTTTCTGTATCTCTATTATGTTGGTGCGGCTTCGGAGCTTTTAAATATCTTGATATATCTCGAGAACTACGCATCTGATCAAAAAATATCATAGAAGATAAAAAGTAGGAAACTTAATTCTCTACAAAAAAGGTCTCTTAACATTTTGCCATAGCTCGCTTCGTTTCCGAGATATTTGCAGATTTATCTCAAGGGAAGTGGCCTGACGGACATATTTCGAGATATTTCTTCTTCTTGTTGTTCTTCTTCTGCACAGCTAAGCTGGAAGTGGCATTTGCGGCTCGCACTAGTGCAGAGTTATCTCAAAGAAAGGGGCCACGGTGTTTCTGTATCTCTATTATGTTGGTGCGGCTTCGGAACTTTTAAATATCTCGATATATCTCGAAAACTACGCTTCTGATCAAAAAATATCATAGAACATAAAAAGTAGGAAACTTAATTCTCTACAAAAAAGGTTTCTTAACGTTTTGCCATAGCTCGCTTCGTTTCCGAGATATTTGCAGATTTATCTCAAGGGAAGGGGCCTGTCGGACAGATTTCGAGATATTTCTTCTTCTTGTTGTTCTTCTTCTGCACAGCTAAGCTGGAAGTGGCATTTACAGCTCACAATAGTGCAGAGTTATCTCAAAGAAAGGGGCCACGGTGTTTCTGTATCTCTATTATGTTGGTGCGGCTTCGGAACTTTTAAATATCTTGATATATCTCGAGAACTACGCATCTGATCAAAAAATATTATAGAACAAAAAAAGTAGGAAACTTAATTCTCTACAAAAAAGGTCTCTTAACATTTTGCCATAGCTCGCTTCGTTTCCGAGATATTTGCAGATTTATCTCAAGGGAAGGGGCCTGACGGACAGATTTCGAGATATTTCTTCTTCTTGTTGTTCTTCTTCTGCACAGCTAAGCTGGAAGTGGCATTTACAGCTCACAATAGTGCAGAGTTATCTCAAAGAAAGGGGCCACGGTGTTTCTGTATCTCTATTATGTTGGTGCGGCTTCGGAACTTTTAAATATCTTGATATATCTCGAGAACTACGCATCTGATCAAAAAATATTATAGAACATAAAAAGTAGGAAACTTAATTCTCTACAAAAAAGGTCTCTTAACATTTTGCCATAGCTCGCTTCGTTTCCGAGATATTTGCAGATTTATCTCAAGGGAAGGGGCGTGACGGACATATTTCGAGATATTTCTTCTTCTTGTTGTTCTTCTTCTGCACAGCTAAGCTGGAACTGGCATTTGCGGCTCGCACTAAACGCAGAGTTATCTCAAAGAAAGGGGCCACGGTGTTTCTGTATCTCTATTATGTTGGTGCGGCTTCGGAACTTTTAAATATCTCGATATATCTCGAAAACTACGCTTCTGATCAAAAAATATCATAGAACATAAATTGTAGGAAACATAATTCTCTACAAAAAAGGTCTCTTAACATTTTGCCATAGCTCGCTTCGTTTCCGAGATATTTGCAGATATATCTCAAGGGAAGGGGCCTGACGGACATATTTCGAGATATTTCTTCTTCTTGTTGTTCTTCTTCTGCACAGCTAAGCTGGAAGTGGCATTTACAGCTCGCAATAGTGCAGAGTTATCTCAAAGAAAGGGGCCACGGTGTTTCTGTATCTCTATTATGTTGGTGCGGCTTCGGAACTTTTAAATATCTTGATATATCTCGAGAACTACGCATCTGATCAAAAAATATCATAGAACATAAAAAGTAGGAAACTTAATTTTCTACAAAAAAGGTGTCTTAACATTTTGCCATAGCTCGCTTCGTTTCCGAGATATTTGCAGATTTATCTCAAGGGAAGGGGCCTGACGGACATATTTCGAGATATTTCTTCTTCTTGTTGTTCTTCTTCTGCACAGCTAAGCTGGAAGTGGCATTTACAGCTCGCAATAGTGCAGAGTTATCTCAAAGAAAGGGGCCACGGTGTTTCTGTATCTCTATTATGTTGGTGCGGCTTCGGAACTTTTAAATATCTCGATATATCTCGAAAACTACGCTTCTGATCAAAAAATATCATAGAACATAAATTGTAGGAAACGTAATTCTCTACAAAAAAGGTCTCTCAACATTTTGCCATAGCTCGCTTCGTTTCCGAGATATTTGCAGATACATCTCAAGGGAAGGGGCCTGACGGACATATTTCGAGATATTTCTTCTTCTTGTTGTTCTTCTTCTGCACAGCTAAGCTGGAAGTGGCATTTGCGGCTCGCACTAGTGCAGAGTTATCTCAAAGAAAGGGGCCACGGTGTTTCTGTATCTCTATTATGTTGGTGCGGCTTCGGAACTTTTAAATATCTTGATATATCTCGAGAACTACGCATCTGATCAAAAAATATCATAGAACATAAAAAGTAGGAAACTTAATTCTCTCCAAAAAGGCTTCTTAAGGTTTTGCCATAGCTCGCTTCGTTTCCGAGATATTTGCAGATTTATCTCAAGGGAAGGGGCCTGTCGGACAGATTTCGAGATATTTCTTCTTCTTGTTGTTCTTCTTCTGCACAGCTAAGCTGGAAGTGGCATTTACAGCTCACAATAGTGCAGAGTTATCTCAAAGAAAGGGGCCACGGTGTTTCTGTATCTCTATTATGTTGGTGCGGCTTCGGAACTTTTAAATATCTTGATATATCTCGAGAACTACGCATCTGATCAAAAAATATCATAGAACATAAAAAGTAGGAAACTTAATTCTCTACAAAAAAGGTGTCTTAACATTTTGCCATAGCTCGCTTCGTTTCCGAGATATTTGCAGATTTATCTCAAGGGAAGGGGCCTGACGGACATATTTCGAGATATTTCTTCTTCTTGTTGTTCTTCTTCTGCACAGCTAAGCTGGAAGTGGCATTTACAGCTCGCAATAGTGCAGAGTTATCTCAAAGAAAGGGGCCACGGTGTTTCTGTATCTCTATTATGTTGGTGCGGCTTCGGAACTTTTAAATATCTCGATATATCTCGAAAACTACGCTTCTGATCAAAAAATATCATAGAACATAAATTGTAGGAAACATAATTCTCTACAAAAAAGGTCTCTTAACATTTTGTCATAGCTCGCTTCGTTTCCGAGATATTTGCAGATATATCTCAAGGGAAGGGGCCTGACGGACATATTTCGAGATATTTCTTCTTCTTGTTGTTCTTCTTCTGCACAGCTAAGCTGGAAGTGGCATTTACAGCTCGCAATAGTGCAGAGTTATCTCAAAGAAAGGGGCCACGGTGTTTCTGTATCTCTATTATGTTGGTGCGGCTTCGGAACTTTTAAATATCTTGATATATCTCGAGAACTACGCATCTGATCAAAAAATATTATAGAACATAAAAAGTAGGAAACATAATTCTCTACAAAAAAGGTCTCTTAACATTTTGCCATAGCTCGCTTCGTTTCCGAGATATTTGCAGATTTATCTCAAGGGAAGGGGCCTGACGGACATATTTCGAGATATTTCTTCTTCTTGTTGTTCTTCTGCACAGCTAAGCTGGAAGTGGCATTTGCAGCTCGCAATAGTGCATAGTTATCTGAAAGAAAGGGGCCACGGTGTTTCTGTATCTCTATTATGTTGGTGCGGCTTCGGAACTTTTAAATATCTTGATATATCTCGAGAACTACGCATCTGATCAAAAAATATCATAGAACCTAAAAAGTAGGAAACTTAATTCGCTACAAAAAAGGTCTCTTAACATTTTGCCATAGCTCGCTTCGTTTCCGAGATATTTGCAGATTTATCTCAAGGGAAGTGGCCTGACGGACATATTTCGAGATATTTCTTCTTCTTGTTGTTCTTCTTCTGCACAGCTAAGCTGGAAGTGGCATTTGCGGCTCGCACTAGTGCAGACTTATCTCAAAGAAAGGGGCCACGGTGTTTCTGTATCTCTATTATGTTGGTGCGGCTTCGGAACTTTTAAATATCTTGATATATCTCGAGAACTACGCATCTGATCAGAAAATATCATAGAAGATAAAAAGTAGGAAACTTAATTCTCTACAAAAAAGGTCTCTTAACATTTTGCCATAGCTCGCTTCGTTTCCGAGATATTTGCAGATTTATCTCAAGGTAAGGGGCCTGACGGACATATTTCGAGATATTTCTTCTTCTTGTTGTTCTTCTTCTGCACAGCTAAGCTGGAAGTGGCATTTGCAGCTCGCAATAGTGCATAGTTATCTGAAAGAAAGGGGCCACGGTGTTTCTGTATCTCTATTATGTTGGTGCGGCTTCGGAACTTTTAAATATCTTGATATATCTCGAGAACTACGCATCTGATCAAAAAATATCATAGAACATAAAAAGTAGGAAACTTAATTCGCTACAAAAAAGGTCTCTTAACATTTTGCCATAACTCGCTTCGTTTCCGAGATATTTGCAGATTTATCTCAAGGGAAGGGGCCTAACGGACATATTTCGTGATATTTCTTCTTCTTGTTGTTCTTCTGCTGCACAGCTAAGCTGGAAGTGGCATTTGCAGCTCGCATTAGTGCAGAGTTATCTCAAAGAAAGGGGCCACGGTGTTTCTGTATCTCTATTAGGTTGGTGCGGCTTCTTAACTTTTAAATATCTTGATATATCTCGAGAACTACGCATCTGATCAAAAAATATCATAGAACATAAAAAGTAGGAAACTCAATTCTCTACAAAAAAGGTCTCTTAACATTTTGCAATAGCTCGCTTCGTTTCCGAGATATTTGCAGATTTATCTCAAGGGAAGGGGCCTGACGGACATATTTCGAGATATTTCTTCTTCTTGTTGTTCTTCTTCTGCACAGCTAAGCTGGAAGTGGCATTTGCAGCTCGCAATTGTGCAGAGTTATCTCAAAGAGAGGGGCCACGGTGTTTCTGTATCTCTATTATGTTGGTGCGGCTTCGGAACTTTTAAATATCTTGATATATCTCGAGAACTACGCATCTGATCAGAAAATATCATAGAAGATAAAAAGTAGGAAACGTAATTCTCTACAAAAAAGGTCTCTTAACATTTTGCCATAGCTCGCTTCGTTTCCGAGATATTTGCAGATTTATCTCAAGGTAAGGGGCCTGACGGACATATTTCGAGATATTTCTTCTTCTTGTTGTTCTTCTTCTGCACAGCTAAGCTGGAATTGGCATTTGCAGGTCGCAATAGGCAGAGTTATCTCAAAGAAAGGGGCCACGGTGTTTCTGTATCTCTATTATGTTGGTGCCGCTTCGGAACTTTTAAATATCTGGATATATCTCGAGAACTACGCATCTGATCAAAAAATATCATAGAACATAAAAAGTAGGAAACTTAATTCTCTACAAAAAAGGTCTCTTAACATTTTGCCATAGCTCGCTTCGTTTCCGAGATATTTGCAGATTTATCTCAAGGGAAGGGGCCTGACGGACATATTTCGAGAT
This sequence comes from Osmia lignaria lignaria, assembly GCF_051020975.1. Lineage (NCBI taxonomy): Eukaryota > Metazoa > Arthropoda > Insecta > Hymenoptera > Megachilidae > Osmia > Osmia lignaria. The sequence continues at coordinate 9,693,694 of NW_027478159.1, read as the reverse complement.
ATTTCCTCTTCTTGTTGTTCTTCTTCTGCACAGCTAAACTGGAAGTGGCATTTCCAGCTCGCAATAGCGCAGAGTTATCTCAAAGAAAGGGGCCACGGTGTTTCTGTATCTCTATTATGTTGGTGCGGCTTCGGAACTTTTAAATATCTTGATATATCTCGAGAACTACGCATCTGATCAAAAAATATCATAGAACATAAAAAGTAGGAAACTTAATTCTCTACAAATAAGGTCTCTTAACATTTTGCCATAGCTCGCTTCGGTTCCGAGATATTTGCAGATTTATCTCAAGGGAAGGGGCCTGACGGACATATTTCGAGATATTTCTTCTTCTTGTTGTTCTTCTTCTGCACAGCTAAGCTGGAAGTGGCATTTGCAGCTCGCAATAGTGCAGAGTTGTGTGAAAGAAAGGGGCCACGGTGTTTCTGTATCTCTATTATGTTGGTGCGGCTTCGGAACTTTTAAATATCTTGATATATCTCGAGAACTACGCATCTGATCAAAAAATATCATAGAACATAAAAAGTAGGAAACTTAATTCTCTACAAAAAAGGTCTCTTAACATTTTGCCATAGCTCGCTTCGTTTCCGAGATATTTGCAGATTTATCGCAAGGGAAGGGGCCTGACGGACATATTTCGAGATATTTCTTCTTCTTGTTGTTCTTCTTCTGCACAGCTAAGCTGGAAGTGGCACTTGCAGCTCGCAGTAGTGCAGAGTTATCTCAAAGAAAGGGGCCACGGTGTTTCTGTATCTCTATTATGTTGGTGCGGCTTCGGAACTTTTAAATATCTTGATATATCTCGAGAACTACGCATCTGATCAAAAAATATCATAGAACATAAAAAGTAGGAAACTTAATTCTCTACAAAAAAGGTCTCTTAACATTTTGCCATAGCTCGCTTCGTTTCCGAGATATTTGCAGATTTATCTCAAGGGAAGGGGCCTGACGGACATATTTCGAGATATTTCTTCTTCTTGTTGTTCTTCTTCTGCACAGCTAAGGTGGAAGTGGCATTTGCGGCTCGCACTAAACGCAGAGTTATCTCAAAGAAAGGGGCCACGGTGTTTCTGAATCTCTATTATGTTGGTGCGGCTTCGGAACTTTTAAATATCTCGATATATCTCGAAAACTACGCTTCTGATCAAAAAATGTCATAGAACATAAATTGTAGGAAACACAATTCTCTACAAAAAACGTCTCTTAACATTTTGCCATAGCTCGCTTCGTTTCCGAGATAATTGCAGATTCAGCTCAAAGGAACGGGCCTGACGGACATATTTCGAGATATTTCTTCTTCTTGTTGTTCTTCTTCTGCACAGCTAAGCTGGAAGTGGCATTTACAGCTCGCAATAGTGCAGAGTTATCTCAAAGAAAGGGGCCACGGTGTTTCTGTATCTCTATGATGTTGGTGCGGCTTCGGAACTTTTAAATATCTCGATATATCTCGAAAACTACGCTCCTGATCAAAAAATATCATAGAACATAAATTGTAGGAAACATAATTCTCTACAAAAAACGTCTCTTAACATTTTGCCATAGCTCGCTTCGTTTCCGAGATAATTGCAGATTCAGCTCAAAGGAACGGGCCTGACGGACATATTTCGAGATATTTCTTCTTCTTGTTGTTCTTCTTCTGCACAGCTAAGCTGGAAGTGGCATTTACAGCTCGCAATAGTGCAGAGTTATCTCAAAGAAAGGGGCCATGGTGTTTCTGTATCTCTATTATGTTGGTGCGGCTTCGGAACTTTTAAATATCTCGATATATCTCGAAAACTACGCTTCTGATCAAAAAATATCATAGAACATAAATTGTAGGAAACATAATTCTCTACAAAAAAGGTCTCTTAACATTTTGCCATAGCTCGCTTCGTTTCCGAGATATTTGCAGATACATCTCAAGGGAAGGGGCCTGACGGACATATTTCGAGATATTTCTTCTTCTTGTTGTTCTTCTTCTGCACAGCTAAGCTGGAAGTGGCATTTGCAGCTCGGAATAGTGCAGAGTTATCTCAAAGAAAGGGGCCACGGTGTTTCTGTATCTCTATTATGTTGGTGCGACTTCGGAACTTTCAAATATCTTGATATATCTCGGGAACTACGCATCTGATCAAAAAATATCATAGAACATAAAAAGTAGGAAACTTAATTGTCTACAAAAAAGGTCTCTTAACATTTTGCCATAGCTCTCTTCGTTTCCGAGATATTTGCAGATTTATCTCAAGGGAAGGGGCCTGACGGACATATTTCGAGATATTTCTTCTTCTTGTTGTTCTTCTTCTGCACAGCTAAGGTGGAAGTGGCATTTGCGGCTCGCACTAAACGCAGAGTTATCTCAAAGAAAGGGGCCACGGTGTTTCTGAATCTCTATTATGTTGGTGCGGCTTCGGAACTTTTAAATATCTCGATATATCTCGAAAACTACGCTTCTGATCAAAAAATGTCATAGAACATAAATTGTAGGAAACACAATTCTCTACAAAAAACGTCTCTTAACATTTTGCCATAGCCCGCTTCGTTTCCGAGATAATTGCAGATTCAGCTCAAAGGAACGGGCCTGACGGACATATTTCGAGATATTTCATCTTCTTGTCGTTCTTCTTCTGCACAGCTAAGCTGGAAGTGGCATTTACAGCTCGCAATAGTGCAGAGTTATCTCAAAGAAAGGGGCCACGGTGTTTCTGTATCTCTATGATGTTGGTGCGGCTTCGGAACTTTTAAATATCTCGATATATCTCGAAAACTACGCTTCTGATCAAAAAATATCATAGAACATAAATTGTAGGACACATAATTCTCTACAAAAAACGTCTCTTAACATTTTGCCATAGCTCGCTTAGTTTCCGAGATAATTGCAGATTCAGCTCAAAGGAACGGGCCTGACGGACATATTTCGAGATATTTCTTCTTCTTGTTGTTCTTCTTCTGCACAGCTAAGCTGGAAGTGGCATTTACAGCTCGCAATAGTGCAGAGTTATCTCAAAGAAAGGGGCCATGGTGTTTCTGTATCTCTATTATGTTGGTGCGGCTTCGGAACTTTTAAATATCTCGATATATCTCGAAAACTACGCTTCTGATCAAAAAATATCATAGAACATAAATTGTAGGAAACATAATTCTCTACAAAAAAGGTCTCTTAACATTTTGCCATAGCTCGCTTCGTTTCCGAGATATTTGCAGATACATCTCAAGGGAAGGGGCCAGACGGACATATTTCGAGATATTTCTTCTTCTTGTTGTTCTTCTTCTGCACAGCTAAGCTGGAAGTGGCATTTGCAGCTCGGAATAGTGCAGAGTTATCTCAAAGAAAGGGGCCACGGTGTTTCTGTATCTCTATTATGTTGGTGCGACTTCGGAACTTTTAAATATCTTGATATATCTCGGGAACTACGCATCTGATCAAAAAATATCATACAACATAAAAAGTAGGAAACTTAATTCTCTACAAAAAAGGTCTCTTAACATTTTGCCATAGCTCGCTTCGTTTCCGAGATATTTGCAGATTTATCTCAAGGGAAGGGGCCTGACGGACATATTTCGAGATATTTCTTCTTCTTGTTGTTCTTCTTCTGCACAGCTAAGCTGGAAGTGGCATTTGCGGCTCGCACTAGTGCAGAGTTATCTCAAAGAAAGGGGCCACGGTGTTTCTGTATCTCTATTATGTTGGTGCGGCTTCGGAACTTTTAAATATCTCGATATATCTCGAAAACTACGCTTCTGATCAAAAAATATCATAGAACATAAATTGTAGGAAACATAATTCTCTACAAAAAAGGTCTCTTAACATTTTGCCATAGCTCGCTTCGTTTCCGAGATACTTGCAGATACATCTCAAGGGAAGGGGCCTGACGGACATATTTCGAGATATTTCTTCTTCTTGTTGTTCTTCTTCTGCACAGCTAAGCTGGAAGTGGCATTTGCAGCTCGGAATAGTGCAGAGTTATCTCAAAGAAAGGGGCCACGGTGTTTCTGTATCTCTATTATGTTGGTGCGGCTTCGGAACTTTTAAATATCTTGATATATCTCGGGAACTACGCATCTGATCAAAAAATATCATAGAACATAAAAAGTAGGAAACTTAATTCTCTACAAAAAAGGTCTCTTAACATTTTGCCATAGCTCTCTTCGTTTCCGAGATATTTGCAGATTTATCTCAAGGGAAGGGGCCAGGCGGACATATTTCGAGATATTTCTTCTTCTTGTTGTTCTTCTTCTGCACAGCTAAGCTGGAAGTGGCATTTGCGGCGCGCACTAGTGCAGAGTTATCTCAACGAAAGGGGCAACGGTGTTTCTGAATCTCTATTATGTTGGTGCGGCTTCGGAACTTTTAAGTATCTCGATATATCTCGAAAACTACGCTTCTGATCAAAAAATATCATAGAACATAAATTGTAGGAAACATAATTCTCTACAAAAAAGGTCTCTTAACATTTTGCCATAGCTCGCTTCGTTTCCGAGATGTTTGCAGATTTATCTCAAGGGAAGGGGCCTGACGGACATATTTCGAGATATTTCTTCTTCTTGTTGTTCTTCTTCTGCACAGCTAAGCTGGAAGTGGCATTTACAGCTCGCAATAGTGCAGAGTTATCTCAAAGAAAGGGGCCACGGTGTTTCTGTATCTCTATTATGTTGGTGCGGCTTCGGAACTTTTAAATATCTTGATATATCTCGAGAACTACGCATCTGATCAAAAAATATTATAGAACATAAAAAGTAGGAAACTTAATTCTCTACAAAAAAGGTCTCTTAACATTTTGCCATAGCTCGCTTCGTTTCCGAGATATTTGCAGATTTATCTCAAGGGAAGGGGCCTGACGGACATATTTCGAGATATTTCTTCTTCTTGTTGTTCTTCTTCTGCACAGCTAAACTGGAAGTGGCATTTCCAGCTCGCAATAGTGCAGAGTTATCTCAAAGAAAGGGGCCATGGTGTTTCTGTATCTATTATGTTGGTGCGGCTTCGGAACTTTTAAATATCTCGATATATCTCGAAAACTACGCTTCTGATCAAAAAATATCATAGAACATAAATTGTAGGAAACATAATTCTCTACAAAAAAGGTATCTTAACATTTTGCCATAGCTCGCTTCGTTTCCGAGATATTTGCAGATACATCTCAAGGGAAGGGGCCTGACGGACATATTTCGAGATATTTCTTCTTCTTGTTGTTCTTCTTCTGCACAGCTAAGCTGGAAGTGGCATTTGCAGCTCGGAATAGTGCAGAGTTATCTCAAAGAAAGGGGCCACGGTGTTTCTGTATCTCTATTATGTTGGTGCGACTTCGGAACTTTTAAATATCTTGATATATCTCGGGAACTACGCATCTGATCAAAAAATATCATAGAACATAAAAAGTAGAAAACTTAATTCTCTACAAAAAAGGTCTCTTAACATTTTGCCATAGCTCTCTTCGTTTCCGAGATATTTGCAGATTTATCTCAAGGGAAGCGGCCTGACGGACATATTTCGAGATATTTCTTCTTCTTGTTGTTCTTCTTCTGCACAGCTAAGCTGGAAGTGGCATTTGCGGCTCGCACTAGTGCAGAGTTATCTCAAAGAAAGGGGCCACGGTGTTTCTGTATCTCTATTATGTTGGTGGGGCTTCGGAACTTTTAAATATCTTGATATATCTCGAGAACTACGCATCTGATCAAAAAATATTATAGAACATAAAAAGTAGGAAACTTAATTCTCTACAAAACAGGTCTCTTAACATTTTGCCATAGCTCGCTTCGTTTCCGAGATATTTGCAGATACATCTCAAGGGAAGGGGCCTGACGGACATATTTCGAGATATTTCTTCTTCTTGTTGTTCTTCTTCTGCACAGCTAAGCTGGAAGTGGCATTTGCAGCTCGGAATAGTGCAGAGTTATCTCAAAGAAAGGGGCCACGGTGTTTCTGTATCTCTATTATGTTGGTGCGGCTTCGGAACTTTTAAATATCTTGATATATCTCGAGAACTACGCTTCTGATCAAAAAATATCATAGAACATAAATTGTAGGAAACATAATTCTCTACAAAAAAGGTCTCTTAACATTTTGCCATAGCTCGCTTCGTTTCCGAGATGTTTGCAGATTTATCTCAAGGGAAGGGGCCTGACGGACATATTTCGAGATATTTCTTCTTCTTGTTGTTCTTCTTCTGCACAGCTAAGCTGGAAGTGGCATTTACAGCTCGCAATAGTGCAGAGTTATCTCAAAGAAAGGGGCCACGGTGTTTCTGTATCTCTATTATGTTGGTGCGGCTTCGGAACTTTTAAATATCTTGATATATCTCGAGAACTACGCATCTGATCAAAAAATATTATAGAACATAAAAAGTAGGAAACTTAATTCTCTACAAAAAAGGTCTCTTAACATTTTGCCATAGCTCGCTTCGTTTCCGAGATATTTGCAGATTTATCTCAAGGGAAGGGGCCTGACGGACATATTTCGAGATATTTCTTCTTCTTGTTGTTCTTCTTCTGCACAGCTAAACTGGAAGTGGCATTTCCAGCTCGCAATAGTGCAGAGTTATCTCAAAGAAAGGGGCCACGGTGTTTCTGTATCTCTATTATGTTGGTGCGACTTCGGAACTTTTAAATATCTTGATATATCTCGGGAACTACGCATCTGATCAAAAAATATCGTAGAACATAAAAAGTAGGAAACATAATTCTCTACAAAAAAGGTCTCTTAACATTTTGCCATAGCTCGCTTCGTTTCCGAGATGTTTGCAGATTTATCTCAAGGGAAGGGGCCTGACGGACATATTTCGAGATATTTCTTCTTCTTGTTGTTCTTCTTCTGCACAGCTAAGCTGGAAGTGGCATTTACAGCTCGCAATAGTGCAGAGTTATCTCAAAGAAAGGGGCCACGGTGTTTCTGTATCTCTATTATGTTGGTGCGGCTTCGGAACTTTTAAATATCTTGATATATCCCGAGAACTACGCATCTGATCAAAAAATATTATAGAACATAAAAAGTAGGAAACATAATTCTCTACAAAAAAGGTCTCTTAACATTTTGCCATAGCTCGCTTCGTTTCCGAGATGTTTGCAGATTTATCTCAAGGGAAGGGGCCTGACGGACATATTTCGAGATATTTCTTCTTCTTGTTGTTCTTCTTCTGCACAGCTAAGCTGGAAGTGGCATTTGCGGCTCGCAATAGTGCAGAGTTATCTCAAAGAAAGGGGCCACGGTGTTTCTGTATCTCTATTATGTTGGTGCGGCTTCGGAACTTTTAAATATCTCGATATATCTCGAAAACTACGCTTCTGATCAAAAAATATCATAGAACATAAATTGTAGGAAACATAATTCTCTACAAAAAAGGTCTCTTAACATTTTGCCATAGCTCGCTTCGTTTCCGAGATATTTGCAGATACATCTCAAGGGATGGGGCCTGACGGACATATTTCGAGATATTTCTTCTTCTTGTTGTTCTTCTTCTGCACAGCTAAGCTGGAAGTGGCATTTGCAGCTCGGAATAGTGCAGAGTTATCTCAAAGAAAGGGGCCACGGTGTTTCTGTATCTCTATTATGTTGGTGCGGCTTCGGAACTTTTAAATATCTTGATATATCTCGGGAACTACGCATCTGATCAAAAAATATCATAGAACATAAAAAGTAGGAAACTTAATTCTCTACAAAAAAGGTCTCTTAACATTTTGCCATAGCTCTCTTCGTTTCCGAGATATTTGCAGATTTATCTCAAGGGAAGGGGCCTGACGGACATATTTCGAGATATTTCTTCTTCTTGTTGTTCTTCTTCTGCACAGCTAAGCTGGAAGTGGCATTTGCGGCTCGCACTAGTGCAGAGTTATCTCAAAGAAAGGGGCAACGGTGTTTCTGAATCTCTATTATGTTGGTGCGGCTTCGGAACTTTTAAATATCTCGATATATCTCGAAAACTACGCTTCTGATCAAAAAATATCATAGAACATAAATTGTAGGAAACATAATTCTCTACAAAAATGGTCTCTTAACATTTTGCCATAGGTCGCTTCGTTTCCGAGATGTTTGCAGATTTATCTCAAGGGAAGGGGCCTGACGGACATATTTCGAGATATTTCTTCTTCTTGTTGTTCTTCGTCTGCACAGCTAAGCTGGAAGTGGCATTTCCAGCTCGCAATAGTGCAGAGTTATCTCAAAGAAAGGGGCCACGGTGTTTCTGTATCTCTATTATGTTGGTGCGGCTTCGGAACTTTTAAATATCTCGATATATCTCGAAAACTACGCTTCTGATCAAAAAATATCATAGAACATAAATTGTAGGAAACATAATTCTCTACAAAAAAGGTCTCTTAACATTTTGCCATAGCTCGCTTCGTTTCCGAGATATTTGCAGATACATCTCAAGGGAAGGGGCCTGACGGACATATTTCGAGATATTTCTTCTTCTTGTTGTTCTTCTTCTGCACAGCTAAGCTGGAAGTGGCATTTGCAGCTCGGAATAGTGCAGAGTTATCTCAAAGAAAGGGGCCACGGTGTTTCTGTATCTCTATTATGTTGGTGCGGCTTCGGAACTTTTAAATATCTTGATATATCTCGGGAACTACGCATCTGATCAAAAAATATCATAGAACATAAAAAGTAGGAAACTTAATTCTCTACAAAAAAGGTCTCTTAACATTTTGCCATAGCTCTCTTCGTTTCCGAGATATTTGCAGATTTATCTCAAGGGAAGGGGCCTGACGGACATATTTCGAGATATTTCTTCTTCTTGTTGTTCTTCTTCTGCACAGCTAAGCTGGAAGTGGCATTTGCGGCTCGCACTAGTGCAGAGTTATCTCAAAGAAAGGGGCAACGGTGTTTCTGAATCTCTATTATGTTGGTGCGGCTTCGGAACTTTTAAATATCTCGATATATCTCGAAAACTACGCTTCTGATCAAAAAATATCATAGAACATAAATTGTAGGAAACATAATTCTCTACAAAAAAGGTCTCTTAACATTTTGCCATAGCTCGCTTCTTTTCCGAGATGTTTGCAGATTTATCTCAAGGGAAGGGGCCTGACGGACATATTTCGAGATATTTCTTCTTCTTGTTGTTCTTCGTCTGCACAGCTAAGCTGGAAGTGGCATTTCCAGCTCGCAATAGTGCAGAGTTATCTCAAAGAAAGGGGCCACGGTGTTTCTGTATCTCTATTATGTTGGTGCGGCTTCGGAACTTTTAAATATCTCGATATATCTCGAAAACTACGCTTCTGATCAAAAAATATCATAGAACATGAATTGTAGGAAACATAATTCTCTACAAAAAAGGTCTCTTACCGTTTTGCCATAGCTCGCTTCGTTTCCGAGATATTTGCAGATTTATCTCAAGGGAACGGTCCTGACGGACATATTTCGAGATATTTCTTCTTCTTGTTGTTCTTCTTCTGCACAGCTAAGCTGGAAGTGGCATTTGCAGCTCGCAATAGTGCAGAGTTATCTCAAAGAATGGGGCCACGGTGTTTCTGTATCTCTATTATGTTGGTGCGGCTTCGGAACTTTTAAATATCTTGATATATCTCGAGAACTACGCTTCTGATCAAAAAATATCATAGAACATGAATTGTAGGAAACATAATTCTCTACAAAAAACGTCTCTTAACATTTTGCCATAGCTCGCTTCGTTTCCGAGATATTTGCAGATTCAGCTCAAAGGAACTGGCCTGACGGACATATTTCGAGATATTTCTTCTTCTTGTTGTTCTTCCTCTGCACAGCTAAGCTGGAAGTGGCATTTGCAGCTCGCAATAGTGCAGAGTTATCTCAAAGAATGGGGCCACGGTGTTTCTGTATCTCTATTATGTTGGTGCGGCTTCGCAACTTTTAAATATCTTGATATATCTCGAGAACTACGCTTCTGATCAAAAAATATCATAGAACATAAATTGTAGGAAACATAATTCTCTACAAAAAAGGTCTCTTAAGATTTTGCCATAGCTCGTTTCGTTTCCGAGATATTTGCAGATATATCTCAAGGGAAGGGGCCTGACGGACATATTTCGAGATATTTCTTCTTCTTGTTGTTCTTCTTCTGCACAGCTAAGCTGGAAGTGGCATGTGCAGCTCGCAATAGTGCAGAGTTATCTCAAAGAATGGGGCCACGGTGTTTCTGTATCTCTATTATGTTGGTGCGGCTTCGGAACTTTTAAATATCTTGATATATCTCGGGAACTACGCATCTGATCAAATAATATCATAGAACATAAAAAGTAGGAAACTTAATTAGCTACAAATAAGGTCTGTTAACATTTTGCCATAGCTCGCTTCGTTTCCGAGATATTTGCAGATTTATCTCAAGGGAAGGGGCCTGACGGACATATTTCGAGATATTTCTTCTTCTTGTTGGTCTTCTTCTGCACAGCTAAGCTGGAAGTGGCATTTGCAGCTCGCAGTAGTGCAGAGTTATCTCAAAGAAAGGGGCCACGGTGTTTCTGTATCTCTATTATGTTGGTGCGGCTTCGGAACTTTTAAATATCTTGATATATCGCGAGAACTACGCATCTGATCAAATAATATCATAGAACATAAAAAGTAGGAAACTTAATTCTCTACAAATAAGGTCTCTTAACATTTTGCCATAGCTCGCTTCGTTTCCGAGATATTTGCAGATTTATCTCAAGGGAAGGGGCCTGACGGACATATTTCGAGATATTTCTTCTTCTTGTTGTTCTTCTTCTGCACAGCTAAGCTGGAAGTGGCATTTGCAGCTCGCAATAGTGCAGAGTTATCTCAAAGAAAGGGGCCACGGTGTTTCTGTATCTCTATTATGTTGGTGCGGCTTCGGAACTTTTAAATATCTCGATATATCTCGAAAACTACGCTTCTGATCAAAAAATATCATAGAACATAAATTGTAGGAAACATAATTCTCTACAAAAAAGGTCTCTTAACGTTTTGCCATAGCTCGCTTCGTTTCCGAGATATTTGCAGATTTATCTCAAGGGAAGGGTCCTGACGGACATATTTCGAGATATTTCTTCTTCTTGTTGTTCTTCTTCTGCACAGCTAAGCTGGAAGTGGCATTTGTAGCTCGCAATAGTGCAGAGTTATCTCAAAGAATGGGGCCACGGTGTTTCTGTATCTCTATTATGTTGGTGCGGCTTCGGAACTTTTAAATATCTTGATATATCTCGAGAACTACGCTTCTGATCAAAAAATATCATAGAACATAAATTGTAGGAAACATAATTCTCTACAAAAAACGTCTCTTAACATTTTGCCATAGCTCGCTTCGTTTCCGAGATATTTGCAGATTCAGCTCAAAGGAACTGGCCTGACGGACATATTTCGAGATATTTCTTCTTCTTGTTGTTCTTCCTTTGCACAGCTAAGCTGGAAGTGGCATTTGCAGCTCGCAATAGTGCAGAGTTATCTCAAAGAAAGGGGCCACGGTGTTTCTGTATCTCTATTATGTTGGTGCGGCTTCGGAACTTTTAAATATCTTGATATATCTCGAGAACTACGCATCTGATCAAAAAATATCATAGAACATAAAAAGTAGGTAACTTAATTCTCTACAAAAAAGGTCTCTTAACATTTTGCCATAGCTCGCTTCGTTTCCGAGATATGTGCAGATTTATCTCAAGGGAAGGGGCCTGACGGACATATTTCGAGATATTTCCTCTTCTTGTTGTTCTTCTTCTGCACAGCTAAGCTGGAAGTGGCATTTGCAGCTCGCAATAGTGCAGAGTTATCTCAAAGAAAGGGGCCACGGTGTTTCTGTATCTCTATTATGTTGGTGCGGCTTCGGAGCTTTTAAATATCTCGATATATCTCGAAAACTACGCTTCTGATCAAAAAATATCATAGAACATAAATTGTAGGAAACATAATTCTCTACAAAAAAGGTCTCTTAACGTTTTGCCATAGCTCGCTTCGTTTCCGAGATATTTGCAGATTTATCTCAAGGGAAGGGTCCTGACGGACATATTTCGAGATATTTCTTCTTCTTGTTGTTCTTCTTCTGCACAGCTAAGCTGGAAGTGGCATTTGCAGCTCGCAATAGTGCAGAGTTATCTCAAAGAATGGGGCCACGGTGTTTCTGTATCTCTATTATGTTGGTGCGGCTTCGGAACTTTTAAATATCTTGATATATCTCGAGAACTACGCTTCTGATCAAAAAATATCATAGAACATGAATTGTAGGAAACATAATTCTCTACAAAAAACGTCTCTTAACATTTTGCCATAGCTCGCTTCGTTTCCGAGATATTTGCAGATTCAGCTCAAAGGAACTTGCCTGACGGACATATTTCGAGATATTTCTTCTTCTTGTTGTTCTTCCTCTGCACAGCTAAGCTGGAAGTGGCATTTGCAGCTCGCAATAGTGCAGAGTTATCTCAAAGAATGGGGCCACGGTGTTTCTGTATCTCTATTATGTTGGTGCGGCTTCGGAACTTTTAAATATCTTGATATATCTCGATAACTACGCTTCTGATCAAAAAATATCATAGAACATAGAAAGTAGAAAACTTAATTCTCTACAAAAAAGGTCTCTCAACATTTTGCCATAGCTCGCTTCGTTTCCGAGATATATGCAGATTTATCTCAAGGGAAGGGGCCTGACGGACATATTTCGAGATATTTCTTCTTCTTGTTGTTCTTCTTCTGCACAGCTAAGCTGGAAGTGGCATTTGCAGCTCGCAATAGTGCAGAGTTATCTCAAAGAATGGGGCCACGGTGTTTCTGTATCTCTATTATGTTGGTGCAGCATCGGAACTTTTAAATATCTTGATATATCTCGAGAACTACGCTTCTGATCAAAAAATATCATAGAACATGAATTGTAGGAAACATAATTCTCTACAAAAAACGTCTCTTAACATTTTGCCATAGCTCGCTTCGTTTCCGAGATATTTGCAGATTCAGCTCAAAGGAACTGGCCTGACGGACATATTTCGAGATATTTCTTCTTCTTGTTGTTCTTCCTCTGCACAGCTAAGCTGGAAGTGGCATTTGCAGCTCGCAATAGTGCAGAGTTATCTCAAAGAATGGGGCCACGGTGTTTCTGTATCTCTATTATGTTGGTGCGGCTTCGCAACTTTTAAATATCTTGATATATCTCGAGAACTACGCTTCTGATCAAAAAATATCATAGAACATAAATTGTAGGAAACATAATTCTCTACAAAAAAGGTCTCTTAAGATTTTGCCATAGCTCGTTTCGTTTCCGAGATATTTGCAGATATATCTCAAGGGAAGGGGCCTGACGGACATATTTCGAGATATTTCTTCTTCTTGTTGTTCTTCTTCTGCACAGCTAAGCTGGAAGTGGCATTTGCAGCTCGCAATAGTGCAGAGTTATCTCAAAGAAAGGGGCCACGGTGTTTCTGTATCTCTATTATGTTGGTGCGGCTTCGGAGCTTTTAAATATCTCGATATATCTCGAAAACTACGCTTCTGATCAAAAAATATCATAGAACATAAATTGTAGGAAACATAATTCTCTACAAAAAAGGTCTCTTAACATTTTGCCATAGCTCGCTTCGTTTCAGAGATATATGCAGATTTATCTCAAGGGAAGGGGCCTGACGGACATATTTCGAGATATTTCTTCTTCTTGTTGTTCTTCTTCTGCACAGCTAAGCTGGAAGTGGCATTTGCAGCTCGCAATAGTGCAGAGTTATCTCAAAGAAAGGGGCCACGGTGTTTCTGTATCTCTATTATGTTGGTGCGGCTTCGGAGCTTTTAAATATCTCGATATATCTCGAAAACTACGCTTCTGATCAAAAAATATCATAGAACATAAATTGTAGGAAACATAATTCTCTACACAAAAGGTCTCTTAACATTTTGCCATAGCTCGCTTCGTTTCCGAGATATATGCAGATTTATCTCAAGGGAAGGGGCCTGACGGACATATTTCGAGATATTTCTTCTTCTTGTTGTTCTTCTTCTGCACAGCTAAGCTGGAAGTGGCATTTGCAGCTCGCAATAGTGCAGCGTTATCTCAAAGAAAGGGGCCACGGTGTTTCTGTATCTCTATTATGTTGGTGCGGCTTCGGAACTTTTAAATATCTTGATATATCTCGAGAACTACGCATCTGATCAAAAAATATCATAGAACATAAAAAGTAGGTAACTTAATTCTCTACAAAAAAGGTCTCTTAACATTTTGCCATAATTCGCTTCGTTTCCGAGATATGTGCAGATTTATCTCAAGGGAAGGGGCCTGACGGACATATTTCGAGATATTTCTTCTTCTTGTTGTTCTTCTTCTGCACAGCTAAGCTGGAAGTGGCATTTGCAGCTCGCAATAGTGCAGAGTTACCTCAAAGAAAGGGGCCACGGTGATTCTGTATCTCTATTATGTTGGTGCGGCTTCGGAGCTTTTAAATATCTCGATATATCTCGAAAACTACGCTTCTGATCAAAAAATATCATAGAACATAAATTGTAGGAAACATAATTCTCTACAAAAAAGATCTCTTAACGTTTTGCCATAGCTCGCTTCGTTTCCGAGATATATGCAGATATATCTCAAGGGAAGGGGCCTGACGGACATATTTCGAGATATTTCTTCTTCTTGTTGTTCTTCCTCTGCACAGCTAAGCTGGAAGTGGCATTTGCAGCTCGCAATAGTGCAGAGTTATCTCAAAGAATGGGGCCACGGTGTTTCTGTATCTCTATTATGTTGGTGCGGCTTCGGAACTTTTAAATATCTTGATATATCTCGATAACTACGCTTCTGATCAAAAAATATCATAGAACATAAAAAGTAGAAAACTTAATTCTCTACAAAAAAGGTCTCTCAACATTTTGCCATAGCTCGCTTCGTTTCCGAGATATGTGCAGATTTATCTCAAGGGAAGGGGCCTGACGGACATATTTCGAGATATTTCTTCTTCTTGTTGTTCTTCTTCTGCACAGCTAAGCTGGAAGTGGCATTTGCAGCTCGCAATAGTGCAGAGTTATCTCAAAGAAAGGGGCCACGGTGTTTCTGTATCTCTATTATGTTGGTGCGGCTTCGGAGCTTTTAAATATCTCGATATATCTCGAAAACTACGCCTCTGATCAAAAAATATCACAGAACATAAATTGTAGGAAACATAATCCTCTACAAAAAAGGTCTCTTAACGTTTTGCCATAGCTCGCTTTGTTTCCGAGATATGTGCAGATTTATCTCAAGGGAAGGGGCCTGACGGACATATTTCGAGATATTTCTTCTTCTTGTTGTTCTTCTTCTGCACAGCTAAACTGGAAGTGGCATTTCCAGCTCGCAATAGTGCAGAGTTATCTGAAAGAAAGGGGCCACGGTGTTTCTGTATCTCTATTATGTTGGTGCGGCTTCGGAACTTTCAAATATCTTGATATATCTCGAGAACTACGCATCTGATCAAAAAATATCATAGAACATAAAAAGTAGGTAACTTAATTCTCTACAAAAAAGGTCTCTCAACATTTTGCCATAGCTCGCTTCGTTTCCGAGATATGTGCAGATTTATCTCAAGGGAAGGGGCCTGACGGACATATTTCGAGATATTTCTTCTTCTTGTTGTTCTTCTTCTGCACAGCTAAGCTGGAAGTGGCATTTGCAGCTCGCAATAGTGCAGAGTTACCTCAAAGAAAGGGGCCACGGTGTTTCTGTATCTCTATTATGTTGGTGCGGCTTCGGAACTTTTAAATATCTTGATATATCTCGAGAACTACGCATCTGATCAAAAAATATCATAGAACATAAAAAGTAGGTAACTTAATTCTCTACAAAAAAGGTCTCTTAACATTTTGCCATAGCTCGCTTCGTTTCCGAGATATGTGCAGATTTATCTCAAGGGAAGGGGCCTGACGGACATATTTCGAGATATTTCTTCTTCTTGTTGTTCTTCTTCTGCACAGCTAAGCTGGAAGTGGCATTTGCAGCTCGCAATAGTGCAGAGTTACCTCAAAGAAAGGGGCCACGGTGTTTCTGTATCTCTATTATGTTGGTGCGGCTTCGGAGCTTTTAAATATCTCGATATATCTCGAAAACTACGCTTCTGATCAAAAAATATCATAGAACATAAATTGTAGGAAACATAATTCTCTACAAAAAAGGTCTCTTAACATTTTGCCATAGCTCGCTTCGTTTCAGAGATATATGCAGATTTATCTCAAGGGAAGGGGCCTGACGGACATATTTCGAGACATTTCTTCTTCTTGTTGTTCTTCTTCTGCACAGCTAAGCTGGAAGTGGCATTTGCAGCTCGCAATAGTGCAGAGTTATCTCAAAGAAAGGGGCCACGGTGTTTCTGTATCTCTATTATGTTGGTGCGGCTTCGGAACTTTTAAATATCTTGATATATCTCGAGAACTACGCACCTGATCAAATAATATCATAGAACATAAATTGTAGGAAACATAATTCTCTACAAAAAAGGTCTCTTAACATTTTGCCATAGCTCGCTTCGTTTCCGAGATATATGCAGATTTATCTCAAGGGAAGGGGCCTGACGGACATATTTCGAGATATTTCTTCTTCTTGTTGTTCTTCTTCTGCACAGCTAAACTGGAAGTGGCATTTCCAGCTCGCAATAGTGCAGAGTTATCTGAAAGAAAGGGGCCACGGTGTTTCTGTATCTCTATTATGTTGGTGCGGTTTCGGATCTTTTAAATATCTCGATATATCTCGAAAACTACGCTTCTGATCAAAAAATATCATAGAACGTAAATTGTGGGAAACATAATTCCCTACAAAAAAGGTCTCTTAACATTTTGCCATAGCTCGCTTCGTTTCCGAGATATTTGCCGATTTATCTCAAGGGAAGGGGTCTGACGGACATATTTCGAGATATTTCTTCTTCTTGTTGTTCTTCTTCTGCACAGCTAAGCTGGAAGTGGCATTTGCAGCTCGCAGTAGTGCAGAGTTATCTCAAAGAAAGGGGCCACGGTGTTTCTGTATCTCTATTATGTTGGTGCGGCTTCGGAACTTTTAAATATCTTGACATATCTCGAGAACTACGCACCTGATCAAATAATATCATAGAACATAAATTGTAGGAAACATAATTCTCTACAAAAAAGGTCTCTTAACATTTTGCCATAGCTCGCTTCGTTTCCGAGATATATGCAGATTTATCTCAAGGGAAGGGGCCTGACGGACATATTTCGAGATATTTCTTCTTCTTGTTGTTCTTCTTCTGCACAGCTAAACTGGAAGTGGCATTTCCAGCTCGCAATAGTGCAGAGTTATCTGAAAGAAAGGGGCCACGGTGTTTCTGTATCTCTATTATGTTGGTGCGGTTTCGGATCTTTTAAATATCTCGATATATCTCGAAAACTACGCTTCTGATCAAAAAATATCATAGAACGTAAATTGTGGGAAACATAATTCCCTACAAAAAAGGTCTCTTAACATTTTGCCATAGCTCGCTTCGTTTCCGAGATATTTGCCGATTTATCTCAAGGGAAGGGGCCTGACGGACATATGTCGAGATATTTCTTCTTCTTGTTGTTCTTCTTCTGCACAGCTAAGCTGGAAGTGGCATTTGCAGCTCGCAATAGTGCAGAGTTATCTCAAAGAAAGGGGCCACGGTGTTTCTGTATCTCTATTATGTTGGTGCGGCTTCGGAACTTTTAAATATCTTGATATATCTCGAGAACTACGCATCTGATCAAAAAATATCATAGAACATAAAAAATAGGTAACTTAATTCTCTACAAAAAAGGTCTCTTAACATTTTGCCATAGCTCGCTTCGTTTCCGAGATATGTGCAGATTTATCTCAAGGGAAGGGGCCTGACGGACATATTTCGAGATATTTCTTCTTCTTGTTGTTCTTCTTCTGCACAGCTAAGCTGGAAGTGGCATTTGCAGCTCGCAATAGTGCAGAGTTATCTCAAAGAAAGGGGCCACGGTGTTTCTGTATCTCTATTATGTTGGTGCGGCTTCGGAACTTTTAAATATCTTGATATATCTCGAGAACTACGCATCTGATCAAATAATATCATAGAACATAAATTGTAGGAAACATAATTCTCTACAAAATAGGTCTCTTAACATTTTGCCATAGCTCGCTTCGTTTCCGAGATATAAGCAGATATATCTCAAGGGAAGGGGCCTGACGGACATATTTCGAGATATTTCTTCTTCTTGTTGTTCTTCTTCTGCACAGCTAAACTGGAAGTGGCATTTCCAGCTCGCAATAGTGCAGAGTTATCTGAAAGAAAGGGGCCACGGTGTTTCTGAATCTCTATTATGTTGGTGCGGCTTCGGAACTTTTAAATATCTTGATATATCTCGAGAACTACGCTTCTGATCAAAAAATATCACAGAACACAAATTGTAGGAAACATAATTCTCTACAAAAAAGGTCTCTTAAGATTTTGCCATAGCTCGTTTCGTTTCCGAGATATTTGCAGATATATCTCAAGGGAAGGGGCCTGATGGACATATTTCGAGATATTTCTTCTTCTTGTTGTTCTTCTTCTGCACAGCTAAACTGGAAGTGGCATTTCCAGCTCGCAATAGTGCAGAGTTATCTCAAAGAAAGGGGCCACGGTGTTTCTGTATCTCTATTATGTTGGTGCGGCTTCGGAACTTTTAAATATCTTCATATATCTCGAGAACTACGCATCTGATCAAAAAATATCATACAACATAAATTGTAGGAAACGTAATTCTCTACAAAAAAGGTCTCTTAACGTTTTGCCATAGCTCGCTTCGTTTCCGAGATATGTGCAGATTTATCTCAAGGGAAGGGGCCTGACGGACATATTTCGAGATATTTCTTCTTCTTGTTGTTCTTCTTCTGCACAGCTAAGCTGGAAGTGGCATTTGCAGCTCGCAATAGTGCAGAGTTACCTCAAAGAAAGGGGCCACGGTGTTTCTGTATCTCTATTATGTTGGTGCGGCTTCGGAGCTTTTAAATATCTCGATATATCTCGAAAACTACGCTTCTGATCAAAAAATATCATAGAACATAAATTGTAGGAAACATAATTCTCTACAAAAAAGGTTTCTTAACGTTTTGCCATAGCTCGCTTCGTTTCCGAGATATTTGCAGATTTATCTCAAGGGAAGGGTCCTCACGGACATATTTCGAGATATTTCTTCTTCTTGTTGTTCTTCTTCTGCACAGCTAAGCTGGAAGTGGCATTTGCAGCTCGCAATAGTGCAGAGTTATCTCAAAGAATGGGGCCACGGTGTTTCTGTATCTCTATTATGTTGGTGCGGCTTCGGAACTTTTAAATATCTTGATATATCTCGAGAACTACGCTTCTGATCAAAAAATATCATAGAACATGAATTGTAGGAAACATAATTCTCTACAAAAAACGTCTCTTAACATTTTGCCATAGCTCGCTTCGTTTCCGAGATATTTGCAGATTCAGCTCAAAGGAACTTGCCTGACGGGCATATTTCGAGATATTTCTTCTTCTTGTTGTTCTTCCTCTGCACAGCTAAGCTGGAAGTGGCATTTGCAGCTCGCAATAGTGCAGAGTTATCTCAAAGAATGGGGCCACGGTGTTTCTGTATCTCTATTATGTTGGTGCGGCTTCGGAACTTTTAAATATCTTGATATATCTCGATAACTACGCTTCTGATCAAAAAATATCATAGAACATAAAAAGTAGAAAACTTAAATCTCTACAAAAAAGGTCTCTCAACATTTTGCCATAGCTCGCTTCGTTTCCGAGATATATGCAGATTTATCTCAAGGGAAGGGGCCTGACGGACATATTTCGAGATATTTCATCTTCTTGTTGTTCTTCTTCTGCACAGCTAAGCTGGAAGTGGCATTTGCAGCTCGCAATAGTGCAGAGTTATCTCAAAGAACGGGGCCACGGTGTTTCTGTATCTCTATTATGTTGGTGCGGCTTCGGAGCTTTTAAATATCTCGATATATCTCGAAAACTACGCTTCTGATCAAAAAATATCATAGAACATAAATTGTAGGAAACATAATTCTCTACAAAAAAGGTCTCTTAACGTTTTGCCATAGCTCGCTTCGTTTCCGAGATATGTGCAGATTTATCTCAAGGGAAGGGGCCTGACGGACATATTTCGAGATATTTCTTCTTCTTGTTGTTCTTCTTCTGCACAGCTAAACTGGAAGTGGCATTTCCAGCTCGCAATAGTGCAGAGTTATCTGAAAGAAAGGGGCCACGGTGTTTCTGTATCTCTATTATGTTGGTGCGGCTTCGGAACTTTTAAATATCTTGATATATCTCGAGAACTACGCATCTGATCAAAAAATATCATAGAACATAAAAAGTAGGTAACTTAATTCTCTACAAAAAAGGTCTCTTAAGATTTTGCCATAGCTCGCTTCGTTTCCGAGATATTTGCAGATATATCTCAAGGGAAGGGGCCTGACGGACATATTTCGAGATATTTCTTCTTCTTGTTGTTCTTCTTCTGCACAGCTAAACTGGAAGTGGCATTTGCAGCTCGCAATAGTGCAGAGTTATCTCAAAGAAAGGGGCCACGGTGTTTCTGTATCTCTATTATGTTTGTGCGGCTTCGGAACTTTTACATATCTTGATATATCTCGAGAACTACGCATCTGATCAAAAAATATCATAGAACATAAAAAGTAGGTAACTTAATTCTCTCCAAAAATGTCTGTTAACATTTTGCCATAGCTCGCTTCGTTTCCGAGATATGTGCAGATTTATCTCAAGGGAAGGGGCCTGACGGACATATTTCGAGATATTTCTTCTTCTTGTTGTTCTTCTTCTGCACAGCTAAGCTGGAAGTGGCATTTGCAGCTCGCAATAGTGCAGAGTTACCTCAAAGAAAGGGGCCACGGTGTTTCTGTATCTCTATTATGTTGGTGCGGCTTCGGAGCTTTTAAATATCTCGATATATCTCGAAAACTACGCTTCTGATCAAAAAATATCATAGAACATAAATTGTAGGAAACATAATTCTCTACAAAAAAGGTCTCTTAACGTTTTGCCATAGCTCGCTTCGTTTCCGAGATATTTGCAGATTTATCTCAAGGGAAGGGTCCTGACGGACATATTTCGAGATATTTCTTCTTCTTGTTGTTCTTCTTCTGCACAGCTATGCTGGAAGTGGCATTTGCAGCTCGCAATAGTGCAGTGTTATCTCAAAGAAAGGGGCCACGGTGTTTCTGTATCTCTATTATGTTGGTGCGGCTTCGGAACTTTTAAATATCTTGATATATCTGGAGAACTACGCATCTGACCAAAAAATATCATAGAACATAAAAAGTAGCAAACTTAATTCTCCACAAAAAAGGTCTCTCAACATTTTGCCATAGCTCGCTTCGTTTCCGAGATATTTGCACATTTATCTCAAGGGAAGGGACCTGACGGACATGTTTCGAGATATTTCTTCTTCTTGTTGTTCTTCTTCTGCACAGCTATGCTGGAAGTGGCATTTGCAGCTCGCAATAGTGCAGTGTTATCTCAAAGAAAGGGGCCACGGTGTTTCTGTATCTCTATTATGTTGGTGCGGCTTCGGAACTTTTAAATATCTTGATATATCTGGAGAACTACGCATCTGATCAAAAAATATCATAGAACATAAAAAGTAGCAAACTTAATTCTCCACAAAAAAGGTCTCTCAACATTTTGCCATAGCTCGCTTCGTTTCCGAGATATTTGCACATTTATCTCAAGGGAAGGGACCTGACGGACATGTTTCGAGATATTTCTTCTTCTTGTTGTTCTTCTTCTGCACAGCTAAACTGGAAGTGGCATTTCCAGCTCGCAATAGTGCAGAGTTATCTCAAAGAAAGGGGCCACGGTGTTTCTGTATCTCTATTATGTTGGTGCAGCTTCGGAACTTTTAAATATCTTGATATATCTCGAGAACTACGCATCTGATCAAAAAATATCATGGAACATAAAAAGTAGAAAACTTAATTCTCTACAAAAAAGGTCTCTTAACGTTTTGCCATAGCTCGCTTCGTTTCCGAGATATGTGCAGATTTATCTCAAGGGAAGGGGCCTGACGGACATATTTCGAGATATTTCTTCTTCTTGTTGTTCTTCTTCTGCACAGCTAAGCTGGAAGTGGCATTTGCACCTCGCAATAGTGCAGAGTTACCTCAAAGAAAGGGGCCACGGTGTTTCTGTATCTCTATTATGTTGGTGCGGCTTCGGAACTTTTAAATATCTTGATATATCTCGAGAACTACGCATCTGATCAAAAAATATCATAGAACACAAAAAGTAGGTAACTTAATTCTCTACAAAAAAGGTCTCTTAACATTTTGCCATAGCTCGCTTCGTTTCCGAGATATTTGCAGATTTATCTCAAGGGAAGGGTCCTGACGGACATATTTCGAGATATTTCTTCTTCTTGTTGTTCTTCTTCTGCACAGCTAAACTGGAAGTGGCATTTCCAGCTCGCAATAGTGCAGAGTTATCTGAAAGAAATGGGCCACGGTGTTTCTGTATCTCTATTATGTTGGTGCGGCTTCGGAACTTTTAAATATCTTGATATATCTCGAGAACTACGCTTCTGATCAAAAAATATCATAGAACATAAATTGTAGGAAACATAATTCTCCACAAAAAAGGTCTCTTAAGATTTTGCCATAGCTCGTTTCGTTTCCGAGATATTTGCAGATATATCTCAAGGGAAGGGGCCTAACGGACATATTTCGAGATATTTCTTCTTCTTGTTGTTCTTCTTCTGCACAGCTAAACTGGAAGTGGCATTTCCAGCTCGCAATAGTGCAGAGTTATCTCAAAGAAAGGGGCCACTGTGTTTCTGTATCTCCTTTATGTTGGTGCGGCTTCGGAACTTTTAAATATCTTGATATATCTCGAGAACTACGCATCTGATCAAAAAATATCATAGAACATATAAAGTGGGAAACTTAATTCTCTACAAAAAAGGTCTCTTAACATTTTGCCATAGCTCGCTTCGTTTCCGAGATATTTGCAGATTTATCTCAAGGGAAGGGGACTGACGGACATATTTCGACATATTTCTTCTTCTTGTTGTTCTTCTTCTGCACAGCTAAGCTGGAAGTGGCATTTGCAGCTCGCAGTAGTGCAGAGTTATCTCAAAGAAAGGGGCCACAGTGTTTCTGTATCTCTATTATGTTGGTGCGGCTTCGGAACTTTTAAATATCTTGATATATCTCGAGAACTACGCTTCTGATCAAAAAATATCATAGAACATAAAAAGTAGGTAACTTAATTCTCTACAAAAAAGGTCTCTTAACATTTTGCCATAGCTCGCTTCGTTTCCGAGATATGTGCAGATTTATCTCAAGGGAAGGGGCCTGACGGACATATTTCGAGATATTTCTTCTTCTTGTTGTTCTTCTTCTGCACAGCTAAGCTGGAAGTGGCATTTGCAGCTCGCAATAGTGCAGAGTTATCTCAAAGAAAGGGGCCACGGTGTTTCTGTATCTCTATTATGTGGTGCGGCTTCGGAGCTTTTAAATATCTCGATATATCTCGAAAACTACGCTTCTGATCAAAAAATATCATAGAACATAAATTGTAGGAAACATAATTCTCTACAAAAAAGGTCCCTTAACATTTTGCCATAGCTCGCTTCGTTTCCGAGATATATGCAGATTTATCTCAAGGGAAGGGGCCTGACGGACATATTTCGAGATATTTCTTCTTCTTGTTGTTCTTCTTTTGCACAGCTAAACTGGAAGTGGCATTTCCAGCTCGCAATAGTGCAGAGTTATCTGAAAGAAATGGGCCACGGTGTTTCTGTATCTCTATTATGTTGGTGCGGCTTCGGAACTTTTAAATATCTTGATATATCTCGAGAACTACGCTTCTGATCAAAAAATATCATAGAACATAAATTGTAGGAAACATAATTCTCCACAAAAAAGGTCTCTTAAGATTTTGCCATAGCTCGTTTCGTTTCCGAGATATTTGCAGATATATCTCAAGGGAAGGGGCCTAACGGACATATTTCGAGATATTTCTTCTTCTTGTTGTTCTTCTTCTGCACAGCTAAACTGGAAGTGGCATTTCCAGCTCGCAATAGTGCAGAGTTATCTCAAAGAAAGGGGCCACGGTGTTTCTGTATCTCTATTATGTTGGTGCGGCTTCGGAACTTTTAAATATCTTGATATATCTCGAGAACTACGCTTCTGATCAAAAAATATCATAGAACATAAATTGTAGGAAACATAATTCTCTACAAAAAACTTCTCTTAACATTTTGCCATAGCTCGCTTCGTTTCCGAGATATTTGCAGATTTATCTCAAGGGAAGGGTCCTAACGGACATATTTCGAGATATTTCTTCTTCTTGTTGTTCTTCTTCTGCACAGCTAACCTGGAAGTGGCATTTCCAGCTCGCAATAGTGCAGAGTTATCCCGAAGAAAGGGGCCACGGTGTTTCTGTATCTCTATTATGTTGGTGCGGCTTCGGAACTTTTAAATATCTCGATATATCTCGAAAACTACGCTTCTGATCAAAAAATATCATAGAACATAAATTGTAGGAAACATAATTCTCTACAAAAAAGGTCTCTCACCATTTTGCCAGAGCTCGCTTCGTTTCTGAGATATTTGCAGATTTATCTCAAGGGAAGGGTCCTGACGGACATATTTCGGGATATTTCTTCTTCTTGTTGTTCTTCTTCTGCACAGCTAAACTGGAAGTGGCATTTCTAGCTCGCAATAGTGCAGAGTTATCTCAAAGAAAGGGGCCACTGTGTTTCTGTATCTCCTTTATGTTGGTGCGGCTTCGGAACTTTTAAATATCTTGATATATCTCGAGAACTACGCATCTGATCAAAAAATATCATAGAACATAAAAAGTGGGAAACTTAATTCTCTACAAAAAAGGTCTCTTAACATTTTGCCATAGCTCGCTTCGTTTCCGAGATATTTGCAGATTTATCTCAAGGGAAGGGGACTGACGGACATATTTCGACATATTTCTTCTTCTTGTTGTTCTTCTTCTGCACAGCTAAGCTGGAAGTGGCATTTGCAGCTCGCAGTAGTGCAGAGTTATCTCAAAGAAAGGGGCCACAGTGTTTCTGTATCTCTATTATGTTGGTGCGGCTTCGGAACTTTTAAATATCTTGATATATCTCGAGAACTACGCTTCTGATCAAAAAATATCATAGAACATAAAAAGTAGGTAACTTAATTCTCTACAAAAAAGGTCTCTTAACATTTTGCCATAGCTCGCTTCGTTTCCGAGATATGTGCAGATTTATCTCAAGGGAAGGGGCCTGACGGACATATTTCGAGATATTTCTTCTTCTTGTTGTTCTTCTTCTGCACAGCTAAGCTGGAAGTGGCATTTGCAGCTCGCAATAGTGCAGAGTTATCTCAAAGAAAGGGGCCACGGTGTTTCTGTATCTCTATTATGTGGTGCGGCTTCGGAGCTTTTAAATATCTCGATATATCTCGAAAACTACGCTTCTGATCAAAAAATATCATAGAACATAAATTGTAGGAAACATAATTCTCTACAAAAAAGGTCCCTTAACATTTTGCCATAGCTCGCTTCGTTTCCGAGATATATGCAGATTTATCTCGAGGGAAGGGGCCTGACGGACATATTTCGAGATATTTCTTCTTCTTGTTGTTCTTCTTTTGCACAGCTAAACTGGAAGTGGCATTTCCAGCTCGCAATAGTGCAGAGTTATCTGAAAGAAATGGGCCACGGTGTTTCTGTATCTCTATTATGTTGGTGCGGCTTCGGAACTTTTAAATATCTTGATATATCTCGAGAACTACGCTTCTGATCAAAAAATATCATAGAACATAAATTGTAGGAAACATAATTCTCCACAAAAAAGGTCTCTTAAGATTTTGCCATAGCTCGTTTCGTTTCCGAGATATTTGCAGATATATCTCAAGGGAAGGGGCCTAACGGACATGTTTCGAGATATTTCTTCTTCTTGTTGTTCTTCTTCTGCACAGCTAAACTGGAAGTGGCATTTCCAGCTCGCAATAGTGCAGAGTTATCTCAAAGAAAGGGGCCACGGTGTTTCTGTATCTCTATTATGTTGGTGCGGCTTCGGAACTTTTAAATATCTTGATATATCTCGAGAACTACGCTTCTGATCAAATAATATCATAGAACATAAAAAGTAGGAAACTTAATTCTCTACAAATAAGGTCTCTTAACATTTTGCCATAGCTCGCTTCGTTTCCGAGATATTTGCAGATCTATCTCAAGAGAAGGGGCCTGACGGACATATTTCGAGATATTTCTTCTTCTTGTTGTTCTTCTTCTGCACAGCTAAGCTGGAAGTGGCATTTGCAGCTAGCAATAGTGCAGAGTTATCTCAAAGAAAGGGGCCACGGTGTTTCTGTATCTCTATTATGTTGGTGCGGCTTCGGAACTTTTAAATATCTCGATATATCTCGAAAACTACGCTTCTGATCAAAAAATATCATAGAACATAAATTGTAGGAAACATAATTCTCTACAAAAAAGGTCTCTTAACGTTTTGCCATAGCTCGCTTCGTTTCCGAGATATTTGCAGATTTATCTCAAGGGAAGGGTCCTAACGGACATATTTCGAGATATTTCTTCTTCTTGTTGTTCTTCTTCTGCACAGCTAACCTGGAAGTGGCATTTCCAGCTCGCAATAGTGCAGAGTTATCCCGAAGAAAGGGGCCACGGTGTTTCTGTATCTCTATTATGTTGGTGCGGCTTCGGAACTTTTAAATATCTCGATATATCTCGAAAACTACGCTTCTGATCAAAAAATATCATAGAACATAAATTGTAGGAAACATAATTCTCTACAAAAAAGGTCTCTCACCATTTTGCCAGAGCTCGCTTCGTTTCTGAGATATTTGCAGATTTATCTCAAGGGAAGGGTCCTGACGGACATATTTCGGGATATTTCTTCTTCTTGTTGTTCTTCTTCTGCACAGCTAAACTGGAAGTGGCATTTCTAGCTCGCAATAGTGCAGAGTTATCTCAAAGAAAGGGGCCACTGTGTTTCTGTATCTCCTTTATGTTGGTGCGGCTTCGGAACTTTTAAATATCTTGATATATCTCGAGAACTACGCATCTGATCAAAAAATATCATAGAACATATAAAGTGGGAAACTTAATTCTCTACAAAAAAGGTCTCTTAACATTTTGCCATAGCTCGCTTCGTTTCCGAGATATTTGCAGATTTATCTCAAGGGAAGGGGACTGACGGACATATTTCGACATATTTCTTCTTCTTGTTGTTCTTCTTCTGCACAGCTAAGCTGGAAGTGGCATTTGCAGCTCGCAGTAGTGCAGAGTTATCTCAAAGAAAGGGGCCACAGTGTTTCTGTATCTCTATTATGTTGGTGCGGCTTCGGAACTTTTAAATATCTTGATATATCTCGAGAACTACGCTTCTGATCAAAAAATATCATAGAACATAAAAAGTAGGTAACTTAATTCTCTACAAAAAAGGTCTCTTAACATTTTGCCATAGCTCGCTTCGTTTCCGAGATATGTGCAGATTTATCTCAAGGGAAGGGGCCTGACGGACATATTTCGAGATATTTCTTCTTCTTGTTGTTCTTCTTCTGCACAGCTAAGCTGGAAGTGGCATTTGCAGCTCGCAATAGTGCAGAGTTATCTCAAAGAAAGGGGCCACGGTGTTTCTGTATCTCTATTATGTGGTGCGGCTTCGGAGCTTTTAAATATCTCGATATATCTCGAAAACTACGCTTCTGATCAAAAAATATCATAGAACATAAATTGTAGGAAACATAATTCTCTACAAAAAAGGTCCCTTAACATTTTGCCATAGCTCGCTTCGTTTCCGAGATATATGCAGATTTATCTCAAGGGAAGGGGCCTGACGGACATATTTCGAGATATTTCTTCTTCTTGTTGTTCTTCTTTTGCACAGCTAAACTGGAAGTGGCATTTCCAGCTCGCAATAGTGCAGAGTTATCTGAAAGAAATGGGCCACGGTGTTTCTGTATCTCTATTATGTTGGTGCGGCTTCGGAACTTTTAAATATCTTGATATATCTCGAGAACTACGCTTCTGATCAAAAAATATCATAGAACATAAATTGTAGGAAACATAATTCTCCACAAAAAAGGTCTCTTAAGATTTTGCCATAGCTCGTTTCGTTTCCGAGATATTTGCAGATATATCTCAAGGGAAGGGGCCTAACGGACATATTTCGAGATATTTCTTCTTCTTGTTGTTCTTCTTCTGCACAGCTAAACTGGAAGTGGCATTTCCAGCTCGCAATAGTGCAGAGTTATCTCAAAGAAAGGGGCCACGGTGTTTCTGTATCTCTATTATGTTGGTGCGGCTTCGGAACTTTTAAATATCTTGATATATCTCGAGAACTACGCTTCTGATCAAAAAATATCATAGAACATAAATTGTAGGAAACATAATTCTCTACAAAAAACTTCTCTTAACATTTTGCCATAGCTCGCTTCGTTTCCGAGATATTTGCAGATTTATCTCAAGGGAAGGGTCCTAACGGACATATTTCGAGATATTTCTTCTTCTTGTTGTTCTTCTTCTGCACAGCTAACCTGGAAGTGGCATTTCCAGCTCGCAATAGTGCAGAGTTATCCCGAAGAAAGGGGCCACGGTGTTTCTGTATCTCTATTATGTTGGTGCGGCTTCGGAACTTTTAAATATCTCGATATATCTCGAAAACTACGCTTCTGATCAAAAAATATCATAGAACATAAATTGTAGGAAACATAATTCTCTACAAAAAAGGTCTCTCACCATTTTGCCAGAGCTCGCTTCGTTTCTGAGATATTTGCAGATTTATCTCAAGGGAAGGGTCCTGACGGACATATTTCGGGATATTTCTTCTTCTTGTTGTTCTTCTTCTGCACAGCTAAACTGGAAGTGGCATTTCTAGCTCGCAATAGTGCAGAGTTATCTCAAAGAAAGGGGCCACTGTGTTTCTGTATCTCCTTTATGTTGGTGCGGCTTCGGAACTTTTAAATATCTTGATATATCTCGAGAACTACGCATCTGATCAAAAAATATCATAGAACATAAAAAGTGGGAAACTTAATTCTCTACAAAAAAGGTCTCTTAACATTTTGCCATAGCTCGCTTCGTTTCCGAGATATTTGCAGATTTATCTCAAGGGAAGGGGACTGACGGACATATTTCGACATATTTCTTCTTCTTGTTGTTCTTCTTCTGCACAGCTAAGCTGGAAGTGGCATTTGCAGCTCGCAGTAGTGCAGAGTTATCTCAAAGAAAGGGGCCACAGTGTTTCTGTATCTCTATTATGTTGGTGCGGCTTCGGAACTTTTAAATATCTTGATATATCTCGAGAACTACGCTTCTGATCAAAAAATATCATAGAACATAAAAAGTAGGTAACTTAATTCTCTACAAAAAAGGTCTCTTAACATTTTGCCATAGCTCGCTTCGTTTCCGAGATATGTGCAGATTTATCTCAAGGGAAGGGGCCTGACGGACATATTTCGAGATATTTCTTCTTCTTGTTGTTCTTCTTCTGCACAGCTAAGCTGGAAGTGGCATTTGCAGCTCGCAATAGTGCAGAGTTATCTCAAAGAAAGGGGCCACGGTGTTTCTGTATCTCTATTATGTGGTGCGGCTTCGGAGCTTTTAAATATCTCGATATATCTCGAAAACTACGCTTCTGATCAAAAAATATCATAGAACATAAATTGTAGGAAACATAATTCTCTACAAAAAAGGTCCCTTAACATTTTGCCATAGCTCGCTTCGTTTCCGAGATATATGCAGATTTATCTCGAGGGAAGGGGCCTGACGGACATATTTCGAGATATTTCTTCTTCTTGTTGTTCTTCTTTTGCACAGCTAAACTGGAAGTGGCATTTCCAGCTCGCAATAGTGCAGAGTTATCTGAAAGAAATGGGCCACGGTGTTTCTGTATCTCTATTATGTTGGTGCGGCTTCGGAACTTTTAAATATCTTGATATATCTCGAGAACTACGCTTCTGATCAAAAAATATCATAGAACATAAATTGTAGGAAACATAATTCTCCACAAAAAAGGTCTCTTAAGATTTTGCCATAGCTCGTTTCGTTTCCGAGATATTTGCAGATATATCTCAAGGGAAGGGGCCTAACGGACATATTTCGAGATATTTCTTCTTCTTGTTGTTCTTCTTCTGCACAGCTAAACTGGAAGTGGCATTTCCAGCTCGCAATAGTGCAGAGTTATCTCAAAGAAAGGGGCCACGGTGTTTCTGTATCTCTATTATGTTGGTGCGGCTTCGGAACTTTTAAATATCTTGATATATCTCGAGAACTACGCTTCTGATCAAATAATATCATAGAACATAAAAAGTAGGAAACTTAATTCTCTACAAATAAGGTCTCTTAACATTTTGCCATAGCTCGCTTCGTTTCCGAGATATTTGCAGATCTATCTCAAGAGAAGGGGCCTGACGGACATATTTCGAGATATTTCTTCTTCTTGTTGTTCTTCTTCTGCACAGCTAAGCTGGAAGTGGCATTTGCAGCTAGCAATAGTGCAGAGTTATCTCAAAGAAAGGGGCCACGGTGTTTCTGTATCTCTATTATGTTGGTGCGGCTTCGGAACTTTTAAATATCTCGATATATCTCGAAAACTACGCTTCTGATCAAAAAATATCATAGAACATAAATTGTAGGAAACATAATTCTCTACAAAAAAGGTCTCTTAACGTTTTGCCATAGCTCGCTTCGTTTCCGAGATATTTGCAGATTTATCTCAAGGGAAGGGTCCTAACGGACATATTTCGAGATATTTCTTCTTCTTGTTGTTCTTCTTCTGCACAGCTAACCTGGAAGTGGCATTTCCAGCTCGCAATAGTGCAGAGTTATCCCGAAGAAAGGGGCCACGGTGTTTCTGTATCTCTATTATGTTGGTGCGGCTTCGGAACTTTTAAATATCTCGATATATCTCGAAAACTACGCTTCTGATCAAAAAATATCATAGAATGTAAATTGTAGGAAACATAATTCTCTACAAAAAAGGTCTCTTAACATTTTGCCATAGCTCGCTTCGTTTCCGAGATATTTGCAGATCTATCTCAAGGGAAGGGGCCTGACGGACATATTTCGAAATATTTCTTATTCTTGTTGTTCTTCTTCTGCACAGCTAAGCTGGAAGTGGCATTTGCAACTCGCAATAGTGCAGAGTTATCTCAAAGAAAGGGGCCACGGTGTTTCTGAATCTCTATTATGTTGGTGCGGCTTCGGAACTTTTAAATATCTTGATATATCTCGAGAACTACGCATCTGATCAAAAAATATCATAGAACATAAAAAGTAGCAAACTTAATTCTCTACAAATAAGGTCTCTGAACATTTTGCCATAGCTCGGTTCGTCTCCGAGATATTTGCAGATTTATCTCAAGGGAAGGGGCCTGACGGACATATTTCGAGATATTTCTTCTTCTTGTTGTTCTTCTTCTGCACAGCTAAGCTGGAAGTGGCATTTGCAGCGCGCAATAGTGCAGAGTTATCTCAAAGAAAGGAGCCACGGTGTTTCTGTATCTCTATTATGTTACTGTGGCTTCGGAACTTTTAAATATCTCGATATATCTCGAGAACTACGCATCTGACCAAAAAATATCGTAGAACATAAAAAGTAGGAAACTTAATTCTCTACAAAAAAGGTCTCTTAACATTTTGCCATAGCTCGCTTCGTTTCCGAGATATTTGCAGATTTATCTCGAGGGAAGGGGCCTAACGGACATATTTCGAGATATTTCTTCTTCTTGATGTTCTTCTTCTGCACAGCTAAACTGGAAGTGGCATTTCCAGCTCGCAATAGTGCAGAGTTATCTCAAAGAAAGGGGCCACGGTGTTTCTGTATCTCTATTATGTTGGTGCGGCTTCGGAACTTTTAAATATCTTGATATATCTCGAGAACTACGCATCTGATCAAAAAATATCATAGAACATAAAAAGTAGGAAACTTAATTCTCTACAAAAAAGGTCTCTTCACATTTTGCCATAGCTCGCTTCGTTTCCGAGATATTTGCAGATTTATCTCAAGGGAAGGGGCCTGACGGACATATTTCGAGATATTTCTTCTTCTTGTTGTTCTTCTTCTGCACAGCTAAGCTGGAAGTGGCATTTGCGGCTCGCACTAGTGCAGAGTTATGTCAAAGAAAGGGGCCACGGTGTTTCTGTATCTCTATTATGTTGGTGCGGCTTCAGAACTTTTAAATATCTCGATATATCTGGAAAACTACGCTTCTGATCAAAAAATATCATAGAACATAAATTGTAGGAAACATAATTCTCTACAAAAAAGGTCTCTTAACATTTTGCCATAGCTCGCTTCGTTTCCGAGATATTTGCAGATTTATCTCAAGGGAAGGGGTCTGACGGACATATTTCGAGATATTTCTTCTTCTTGTTGTTCTTCTTCTGCACAGCTAAGCTGGAAGTGGCATTTGCAGCGCGCTATAGTGCAGAGTTATCTCAAAGACCGGGGCCACGGTGTTTCTGTATCTCTATTATGTTGGTGCGGCTTCGGAACTTTTAAATATCTTGATATATCTCGAGAACTACGCATCTGATCAAAAAATATCATACAACATAAAAAGTAGGAAACTTAATTCTCTACAAAAAAGGTCTCTTAACATTTTGCCATAGCTCGCTTGGTTTCCGAGATATTTGCAGATTTATCTCAAGGGAAGGGGGCTGACGGACATATTTCGAGATATTTCTTCTTCTTGTTGTTCTTCTTCTGCACAGCTAAGCTCGAAGTGGCATTTGCAGCTCGCAATAGTGCAGAGTTATCTCAAAGAAAGGGGCCACGGTGTTTCTGTATCTCTATTATGTTGGTGCGGCTTCGGAACTTTTAAATATCTTGATATATCTCGAGAACTACGCATCTGATCAAAAAATATCATAGAACATAAAAAGTAGCAAACTTAATTCTCTACAAATAAGGTCTCTGAACATTTTGCCATAGCTCGGTTCGTTTCCGAGATATTTGCAGATTTATCTCAAGGGAAGGGGCCTGACGGACATATTTCGAGATATTTCTTCTTCTTGTTGTTCTTCTTCTGCACAGCTAAGCTGGAAGTGGCATTTGCAGCGCGCAATAGTGCAGAGTTATCTCAAAGAAAGGAGCCACGGTGTTTCTGTATCTCTATTATGTTACTGCGGCTTCGGAACTTTTAAATATCTCGATATATCTCGAGAACTACGCATCTGACCAAAATTATCGTAGAACATAAAAAGTAGGAAACTTAATTCTCTTCCAAAAATGTCTCTTAACATTTTGCCATAGCTCGCTTCGTTTCCGAGATATTTGCAGATTTATCTCAAGGGAAGGGGCCTAACGGACATATTTCGAGATATTTCTTCTTCTTGTTGTTCTTCTTCTGCACAGCTAAGTTGGAAGTGGCATTTGCGGCTCGCACTAGTGCAGAGTTATCTCAAAGAAAGGGGCCACGGTGTTTCTGTATCTCTATTATGTTGGTGCGGTTTCGGAACTTTTAAATATCTTGATATATCTCGAGAACTACGCATCTGATCATAAAATATCATAGAACATAAAAAGTAGGAAACTTAATTCTCTACAAAAAAGGTCTCTTAACATTTTGCCATAGCTCGCTTCGTTTCCGAGATATTTGCAGATTTATCTCGAGGGAAGGGGCCTAACGGACATATTTCGAGATATTTCTTCTTCTTGATGTTCTTCTTCTGCACAGCTAAACTGGAAGTGGCATTTCCAGCTCGCAATAGTGCAGAGTTATGTCAAAGAAAGGGGCCACGGTGTTTCTGTATCTCTATTATGTTGGTGCGGCTTCAGAACTTTTAAATATCTCGATATATCTGGAAAACTACGCATCTGATCAAAAAATATCATAGAACATAAAAAGTAGGAAACTTAATTCTCTACAAAAAAGGTCTCTTAACATTTTGCCATAGCTCGCTTCGTTTCCGAGATATTTGCAGATTTTTCTCAAGGGAAGGGGCCTGACGGACATATTTCGAGATATTTCTTCTTCTTGTTGTTCTTCTTCTGCACAGCTAAGCTGGAAGTGGCATTTGCGGCTCGCACTAGTCCAGAGTTATCTCAAAGAAAGGGGCCACGGTGTTTCTGTATCTCTATTATGTTGGTGCGGCTTCGGAACTTTTAAATATCTTGATATATCTCGAGAACTACGCATCTGATCAAAAAATATCATAGAACATAAAAAGTAGGAAACTTAATTCTCTACAAAAAAGGTCTCTTAAGATTTTGCCATAGCTCGTTTGGTTTCCGAGATATTTGCAGATATATCTCAAGGGATGGGTCCTGACGGACATATTTCGAGATATTTCTTCTTGTTGTTCTTCTTCTGCACAGCTAAGCTGGAAGTGGCATTTGCGGCTCGCACTAGTGCAGAGTTATGTCAAAGAAAGGGGCCACGGTGTTTCTGTATCTCTATTATGTTGGTGCGGCTTCAGAACTTTTAAATATCTCGATATATCTGGAAAACTACGCTTCTGATCAAAAAACATCATAGAACATAAATTGTAGGAAACATAATTCTCTACAAAAAAGGTCTCTTAACATTTTGCCATAGCTCGCTTCGTTTCCGAGATATTTGCAGATATATCTCAAGGGAAGGGGCCTGACGGACATATTTCGAGATATTTCTTCTTCTTGTTGTTCTTCTTCTGCACAGCTAAGCTGGAAGTGGCATTTACAGCTCGCAATAGTGCAGAGTTATCTCAAAGAAAGGGGCCACGGTGTTTCTGTATCTCTATTATGTTGGTGCGGCTTCGGAACTTTTAAATATCTCGATATATCTCGAGAACTACGCATCTGATCAAAAAATATCATAGAATATAAATTGTAGGAAACATAATTCTCTACAAAAAACGTCTCTTAACATTTTGCCATAGCTCGCTTCGTTTCCGAGATATTTGCAGATTCAGCTCAAAGGAACTGGCCTGACGGACATATTTCGAGATATTTCTTCTTCTTGTTGTTCTTCCTCTGCACAGCTAAGCTGGAAGTGGCATTTGCAGCTCGCAATAGTGCAGAGTTATCTCAAAGAAAGGGGCCACGGTGTTTCTGTATCTCTATTATGTTGGTGCGGCTTCGGAACTTTTAAATATCTTGATATATCTCGAGAACTACGCGTCTGATCAAAAAATATCATAGAACATAAAAAGTAGGAAACTTAATTCTCTACAAAAAAGGTCTCTTAACATTTTGCCATAGCTCGCTTCGTTTCCGAGATATTTGCAGATTTATCTCAAGGGAAGGGGTCTGACGGACATATTTCGAGATATTTCTTCTTCTTGTTGTTCTTCTTCTGCACAGCTAAGCTCGAAGTGGCATTTGCAGCTCGCAATAGTGCAGAGTTATCTCAAAGAAAGGGGCCACGGTGTTTCTGTATCTCTATTATGTTGGTGCGGCTTCGGAACTTTTAAATATCTTGATATATCTCGAGAACTACGCATCTGATCAAAAAATATCATAGAACATAAAAAGTAGGAAACTTAATTCTCTACAAATAAGGTCTCTTAACATTTTGCCATAGCTCGGTTCGTTTCCGAGATATTTGCAGATTTATCTCAAGGGAAGGGGCCTGACGGACATATTTCGAGATATTTCTTCTTCTTGTTGTTCTTCTTCTGCACAGCTAAGCTGGAAGTGGCATTTGCAGCGCGCTATAGTGCTGAGTTATCTCAAAGAAAGGGGCCACGGTGTTTCTGTATCTCTATTATGTTGGTGCGGCTTCGGAACTTTTAAATATCTTGATATATCTCGAGAACTACGCATCTGATCAAAAAATATCATACAACATAAAAAGTAGGAAACTTAATTCTCTACAAAAAAGGTCTCTTAACATTTTGCCATAGCTCGCTTGGTTTCCGAGATATTTGCAGATTTATCTCAAGGGAAGGGGGCTGACGGACATATTTCGAGATATTTCTTCTTCTTGTTGTTCTTCTTCTGCACAGCTAAGCTCGAAGTGGCATTTGCAGCTCGCAATAGTGCAGAGTTATCTCAAAGAAAGGGGCCACGGTGTTTCTGTATCTCTATTATGTTGGTGCGGCTTCGGAACTTTTAAATATCTTGATATATCTCGAGAACTACGCATCTGATCAAAAAATATCATAGAACATAAAAAGTAGCAAACTTAATTCTCTACAAATAAGGTCTCTGAACATTTTGCCATAGCTCGGTTCGTTTCCGAGATATTTGCAGATTTATCTCAAGGGAAGGGGCCTGACGGACATATTTCGAGATATTTCTTCTTCTTGTTGTTCTTCTTCTGCACAGCTAAGCTGGAAGTGGCATTTGCAGCGCGCAATAGTGCAGAGTTATCTCAAAGAAAGGAGCCACGGTGTTTCTGTATCTCTATTATGTTACTGCGGCTTCGGAACTTTTAAATATCTCGACATATCTCGAGAACTACGCATCTGACCAAAAAATATCGTAGAACATAAAAAGTAGGAAACTTAATTCTCTTCCAAAAATGTCTCTTAACATTTTGCCATAGCTCGCTTCGTTTCCGAGATATTTGCAGATTTATCTCAAGGGAAGGGGCCTAACGGACATATTTCGAGATATTTCTTCTTCTTGTTGTTCTTCTTCTGCACAGCTAAGTTGGAAGTGGCATTTGCGGCTCGCACTAGTGCAGAGTTATCTCAAAGAAAGGGGCCACGGTGTTTCTGTATCTCTATTATGTTGGTGCGGTTTCGGAACTTTTAAATATCTTGATATATCTCGAGAACTACGCATCTGATCAAAAAATATCATAGAACATAAAAAGTAGGAAACTTAATTCTCTACAAAAAAGGTCTCTTAACATTTTGCCATAGCTCGCTTCGTTTCCGAGATATTTGCAGATTTATCTCGAGGGAAGGGGCCTAACGGACATATTTCGAGATATTTCTTCTTCTTGATGTTCTTCTTCTGCACAGCTAAACTGGAAGTGGCATTTCCAGCTCGCAATAGTGCAGAGTTATCTCAAAGAAAGGGGCCACGGTGTTTCTGTATCTCTATTATGTTGGTGCGGCTTCGGAACTTTTAAATATCTTGATATATCTCGAGAACTACGCATCTGATCAAAAAATATCATAGAACATAAAAAGTAGGAAACTTAATTCTCTACAAAAAAGGTCTCTTAACATTTTGCCATAGCTCGATTCGTTTCCGAGATATTTGCAGATTTATCTCAAGGGAAGGGGCCTGACGGACATATTTCGAGATATTTCTTCTTCTTGTTGTTCTTCTTCTGCACAGCTAAGCTGGAAGTGGCATTTGCGGCTCGCACTAGTGCAGAGTTATGTCAAAGAAAGGGGCCACGGTGTTTCTGTATCTCTATTATGTTGGTGCGGCTTCAGAACTTTTAAATATCTCGATATATCTGGAAAACTACGCTTCTGATCAAAAAATATCATAGAACATAAATTGTAGGAAACATAATTCTCTACAGAAAAGGTCTCTTAACATTTTGCCATAGCTCGCTTCGTTTCCGAGATATTTGCAGATATATCTCAAGGGAAGGGGCCTGACGGACATATTTCGAGATATTTCTTCTTCTTGTTGTTCTTCTTCTGCACAGCTAAGCTGGAAGTGGCATTTACAGCTCGCAATAGTGCAGAGTTATCTCAAAGAAAGGGGCCACGGTGTTTCTGTATCTCTATTATGTTGGTGCGGCTTCGGAACTTTTAAATATCTTGATATATCTCGAGAACTACGCATCTGATCAAAAAATATCATAGAACATAAAAAGTAGGAAACTTAATTCTCTACAAAAAAGGTCTCTTAACATTTTGCCATAGCTCGCTTCGTTTCCGAGATATTTGCAGATTTTTCTCAAGGGAAGGGGCCTGACGGACATATTTCGAGATATTTCTTCTTCTTGTTGTTCTTCTTCTGCACAGCTAAGCTGGAAGTGGCATTTGCG
Source organism: Osmia lignaria lignaria (assembly GCF_051020975.1). NCBI lineage: Eukaryota > Metazoa > Arthropoda > Insecta > Hymenoptera > Megachilidae > Osmia > Osmia lignaria. The sequence goes on along the minus strand of NW_027478159.1, from coordinate 9,655,973 downwards.
GCTCGCACTAGTCCAGAGTTATCTCAAAGAAAGGGGCCACGGTGTTTCTGTATCTCTATTATGTTGGTGCGGCTTCGGAACTTTTAAATATCTTGATATATCTCGAGAACTACGCATCTGATCAAAAAATATCATAGAACATAAAAAGTAGGAAACTTAATTCTCTACAAAAAAGGTCTCTTAAGATTTTGCCATAGCTCGTTTGGTTTCCGAGATATTTGCAGATATATCTCAAGGGATGGGTCCTGACGGACATATTTCGAGATATTTCTTCTTGTTGTTCTTCTTCTGCACAGCTAAGCTGGAAGTGGCATTTGCGGCTCGCACTAGTGCAGAGTTATGTCAAAGAAAGGGGCCACGGTGTTTCTGTATCTCTATTATGTTGGTGCGGCTTCAGAACTTTTAAATATCTCGATATATCTGGAAAACTACGCTTCTGATCAAAAAACATCATAGAACATAAATTGTAGGAAACGTAATTCTCTACAAAAAAGGTCTCTTAACATTTTGCCATAGCTCGCTTCGTTTCCGAGATATTTGCAGATATATCTCAAGGGAAGGGGCCTGACGGACATATTTCGAGATATTTCTTCTTCTTGTTGTTCTTCTTCTGCACAGCTAAGCTGGAAGTGGCATTTACAGCTCGCAATAGTGCAGAGTTATCTCAAAGAATGGGGCCACGGTGTTTCTGTATCTCTATTATGTTGGTGCGGCTTCGGAACTTTTAAATATCTCGATATATCTCGAGAACTACGCATCTGATCAAAAAATATCATAGAATATAAATTGTAGGAAACATAATTCTCTACAAAAAACGTCTCTTAACATTTTGCCATAGCTCGCTTCGTTTCCGAGATATTTGCAGATTCAGCTCAAAGGAACTGGCCTGACGGGCATATTTCGAGATATTTCTTCTTCTTGTTGTTCTTCCTCTGCACAGCTAAGCTGGAAGTGGCATTTGCAGCTCGCAATAGTGCAGAGTTATCTCAAAGAAAGGGGCCACGGTGTTTCTGTATCTCTATTATGTTGGTGCGGCTTCGGAACTTTTAAATATCTTGATATATCTCGAGAACTACGCGTCTGATCAAAAAATATCATAGAACATAAAAAGTAGGAAACTTAATTCTCTACAAAAAAGGTCTCTTAACATTTTGCCATAGCTCGCTTCGTTTCCGAGATATTTGCATATTTATCTCAAGGGAAGGGGCCTGACGGACATATTTCGAGATATTTCTTCTTCTTGTTGTTCTTCTTCTGCACAGCTAAGCTGGAAGTGGCATTTGCGGCTCGCACTAGTGCAGAGTTATCTCAAAGAAAGGGGCCACGGTGTTTCTGTATCTCTATTATGTTGGTGCGGCTTCGGAACTTTTAAATATCTCGATATATCTCGAAAACTACGCTTCTGATCAAAAAATATCATAGAACATAAAAAGTAGGAAACTTAATTCGCTACAAAAAAGGTCTCTTAACATTTTGCCATAGCTCGCTTCGTTTCCGAGATATTTGCAGATCTATCTCAAGGGAAGGGGCCTAACGGACATATTTCGAGATATTTCTTCTTCTTGTTGTTCTTCTTCTGCACAGCGAAACTGGAAGTGGCATTTCCAGCTCGCAATAGTGCAGAGTTATCTCAACGAAAGGGGCCACGGTGTTTCTGTATCTCTATTATGTTGGTGCGGCTTCGGAACTTTTAAATATCTTGATATATCTCGAGAACTGCGCATCTGATCAAAAAATATCATAGAACATAAAAAGTAGGAAACTTAATTCTCTACAAAAAAGGTCTCTTAACATTTTGCCATAGCTCGCTTCGTTTCCGAGATATTTGCAGATCTATCTCAAGGGAAGGGGCCTAACGGACATATTTCGAGATATTTCTTCTTCTTGTTGTTCTTCTTCTGCACAGCTAAACTGGAAGTGGCATTTCCAGCTCGCAATAGTGCAGAGTTATCTCAAAGAAAGGGGCCACGGTGTTTCTGTATCTCTATTATGTTGGTGCGGCTTCGGAACTTTTAAATATCTTGATATATCTCGAGAACTGCGCATCTGATCAAAAAATATCATAGAACATAAAAAGTAGGAAACTTAATTCTCTACAAAAAAGGTCTCTTAACATTTTGCCATAGCTCGCTTCGTTTCCGAGATATTTGCAGATTTATCTCAAGGGAAGGGGCCTAACGGACATATTTCGAGATATTTCTTCTTCTTGATGTTCTTCTTCTGCACAGCTAAACTGGAAGTGGCATTTCCAGCTCGCAATAGTGCAGAGTTATCTCAAAGAAAGGGGCCACGGTGTTTCTGTATCTCTATTATGTTGGTGCGGCTTCGGAACTTTTAAATATCTTGATATATCTCGAGAACTACGCATCTGATCAAAAAATATCATAGAAGGTAAATTGTAGGAAACATAATTCTCTAGAAAAAAGGTCTCTTAACATTTTGCCATAGCTCGCTTCGTTTCCGAGATATTTGCAGATTTATCTCAAGGGAAGGGGCCTGACGGACATATTTCGAGATATTTCTTCTTCTTGTTGTTCTTCTTCTGCACAGCTAAGCTGGAAGTGGCATTTGCGGCTCGCACTAGTGCAGGGTTATCTCAAAGAAAGGGGCCACGGTGTTTCTGTATCTCTATTATGTTGGTGCGGCTTCGGAACTTTTAAATATCTTGATATATCTCGAGAACTACGCATCTGATCAAAAAATATCATAGAACATAAAAAGTAGGAAACGTAATTCTCTACAAAAAAGGTCTCTTAAGATTTTGCCATAGCTCGTTTGGTTTCCGAGATATTTGCAGATATATCTCAAGGGATGGGTCCTGACGGACATATTTCGAGATATTTCTTCTTGTTGTTCTTCTTCTGCACAGCTAAGCTGGAAGTGGCATTTGCGGCTCGCACTAGTGCAGAGTTATGTCAAAGAAAGGGGCCACGGTGTTTCTGTATCTCTATTATGTTGGTGCGGCTTCAGAACTTTTAAATATCTCGATATATCTGGAAAACTACGCTTCTGATCAAAAAACATCATAGAACATAAATTGTAGGAAACATAATTCTCTACAAAAAAGGTCTCTTAACATTTTGCCATAGCCCGCTTCGTTTCCGAGATATTTGCAGATATATCTCAAGGGAAGGGGCCTGACGGACATATTTCGAGATATTTCTTCTTCTTGTTGTTCTTCTTCTGCACAGCTAAGCTGGAAGTGGCATTTACAGCTCGCAATAGTGCAGAGTTATCTCAAAGAAAGGGGCCACGGTGTTTCTGTATCTCTATTATGTTGGTGCGGCTTCGGAACTTTTAAATATCTCGATATATCTCGAGAACTACGCATCTGATCAAAAAATATCATAGAATATAAATTGTAGGAAACATAATTCTCTACAAAAAACGTCTCTTAACATTTTGCCATAGCTCGCTTCGTTTCCGACATATTTGCAGATTCAGCTCAAAGGAACTGGCCTGACGGACATATTTCGAGATATTTCTTCTTCTTGTTGTTCTTCCTCTGCACAGCTAAGCTGGAAGTGGCATTTGCAGCTCGCAATAGTGCAGAGTTATCTCAAAGAAAGGGGCCACGGTGTTTCTGTATCTCTATTATGTTGGTGCGGCTTCGGAACTTTTAAATATCTTGATATATCTCGAGAACTACGCGTCTGATCAAAAAATATCATAGAACATGAAAAGTAGGAAACTTAATTCTCTACAAAAAAGGTCTCTTAACATTTTGCCATAGCTCGCTTCGTTTCCGAGATATTTGCATATTTATCTCAAGGGAAGGGGCCTGACGGACATATTTCGAGATATTTCTTCTTCTTGTTGTTCTTCTTCTGCACAGCTAAGCTGGAAGTGGCATTTGCGGCTCGCACTAGTGCAGAGTTATCTCAAAGAAAGGGGCCACGGTGTTTCTGTATCTCTATTATGTTGGTGCGGCTTCGGAACTTTTAAATATCTTGATATATCTCGAGAACTACGCATCTGATCAAAAAATATCATAGAACATAAAAAGTAGCAAACTTAATTCTCTACAAATAAGGTCTCTGAACATTTTGCCATAGCTCGGTTCGTTTCCGAGATATTTGCAGATTTATCTCAAGGGAAGGGGCCTGACGGACATATTTCGAGATATTTCTTCTTCTTGTTGTTCTTCTTCTGCACAGCTAAGCTGGAAGTGGCATTTGCAGCGCGCAATAGTGCAGAGTTATCTCAAAGAAAGGAGCCACGGTGTTTCTGTATCTCTATTATGTTACTGCGGCTTCGGAACTTTTAAATATCTCGATATATCTCGAAAACTACGCTTCTGATCAAAAAATATCATAGAAGGTAAATTGTAGGAAACATAATTCTCTAGAAAAAAGGTCTCTTAACATTTTGCCATAGCTCGCTTCGTTTCCGAGATATTTGCAGATTTATCTCAAGGGAAGGGGTCTGACGGACATATTTCGAGATATTTCTTCTTCTTGTTGTTCTTCTTCTGCACAGCTAAGCTGGAAGTGGCATTTGCAGCTCGCAATAGTGCAGAATTATCTCAAAGAAAGGGGCCACCGTGTTTCTGTATCTCTATTATGTTGGTGCGGCTTCGGAATTTTTAAATATCTCGATATATCTCGAAAACTACGCTTCTGATCAAAAAATATCATAGAACATAAATTGTAGGAAACATAATTCTCTACAAAAAAGGTCTCTTAACATTTTGCCATAGCTCGCTTCGTTTCCGAGATATTTGCAGATTTATCTCAAGGGAAGGGGCCTGACGGACATATTTCGAGATATTTCTTCTTCTTGTTGTTCTTCTTCTGCACAGCTAAGCTGGAAGTGGCATTTGCAGCTCGCAATAGTGCAGAGTTATCTCAAAGAAAGGGGCCACGGTGTTTCTGTATCTCTATTATGTTGGTGCGGCTTCGGAACTTTTAAATATCTTGATATATCTCGAGAACTACGCATCTGATCAAAAAATATCATAGAACATAAATACTAGGAAACTTAATTTCCTACAAAAATGGTCTCTCAACATCTTCCCATAGCTCGCATCGTTTGCGAGATATTTGCAGATTTAGCTCAAGGGAAGGGGCCTGACGGACATATTCCGAGATATTTCTTGTTCTTGTTGTGCTTCTTCTGCACAGCTAAGCTGGAAGTGGCATTTGCAGCTCGCAATAGTGCAGAGTTATCTCAAAGAAAAGGGCCACGGTGTTTCTGTATCCCTTATATGTTGGTGCGGCTTCGGAACTTTTGAATACCTTAATATATCTCGAGAACTACGCATCTGATCAGAAAATATCATAGAACATAAATAGTAGGAAACTTAATTCTCTACAAAAAAGGTGTCTTAACGTTTTGCCATAGCTCGCATCGTATGCGAGATATTTGCAGATTTAGCTCAAGGGGAGGGGCCTGACGGACATATTTCGAGATATTTCTTCTTCTTGTTGTTCTTCTTCTGCACAGCTAAGCTGGAAGTGGCATTTGCGGCTCGCACTAGTGCACAGTTATCTCAAAGAAAGGGGCCACGGTGTTTCTGTATCTCTATTATGTTGGTAAGGCTTCGGAACTTTTAAATATCTCGATATATCTCGAAAACTACGCTTCTGATCAAAAAATATCATAGAACATAAATTGTAGGAAACATAATTCTCTACAAAAAAGGTCTCTTAACATTTGGCCATAGCTCTCTTTGTTTCCGAGATATTTCCAGATTTATCTCAAGGGAAGGGGCCTGACGGACATATTTCGAGATATTTCTTCTTCTTGTTGTTCTTCTTCTGCACAGCTGAGCTGGAAGTGGCATTTGCAGCTCGCAATAGTGCAGAGTTATCTCAAAGAAAGGGGCCACGGTGTTTCTGTATCTCTATTATGTTGGTGCGGCTTCGGAACTTTTAAATATCTCGATATATCTCGAAAACTACGCTTCTGATCAAAAAATATCATAGAACATAAATTGTAGGAAACATAATTCTCGACAAAAAAGGTCTCTTAACATTTGGCCATAGCTCTCTTTGTTTCCGAGATATTTCCAGATTTATCTCAAGGGAAGGGGCCTGACGGACATATTTCGAGATATTTCTTCTTCTTGTTGTTCTTCTTCTGCACAGCTGAGCTGGAAGTGGCATTTGCAGCTCGCAATAGTGCAGAGTTATCTCAAAGAAAGGGGCCACGGTGTTTCTGTATCTCTATTATGTTGGTGCGGCTTCGGAACTTTTAAATATCTCGATATATCTCGAAAACTACGCTTCTGATCAAAAAATATCATAGAACATAAATTGTAGGAAACATAATTCTCGACAAAAAAGGTCTCTTAACATTTTGCCATAGCTCGCTTCGTTTCCGAGATATTTGCAGATTTATCTCAAGGGAAGGGGCCTAACGGACATATTTCGAGATATTTCTTCTTCTTGTTGTTCTTCTTCTGCACAGCTAAGCTGGAAGTGGCATTTGCGGCTCGCACTAGTGCAGAGTTATCTCAAAGAAAGGGGCCACGGTGTTTCTGTATCTCTATTATGTTGGTGCGGCTTCGGAACTTTTAAATATCTTGATATATCTCGAGAACTACGCATCTGACCAAAAAATATCGTAGAACATAAAAAGTAGGAAACTTAATTCTCTTCCAAAAATGTCTCTTAACATTTGGCCATAGCTCTCTTTGTTTCCGAGATATTTCCAGATTTATCTCAAGGGAAGGGGCCTGACGGACATATTTCGAGATATTTCTTCTTCTTGTTGTTCTTCTTCTGCACAGCTGAGCTGGAAGTGGCATTTGCAGCTCGCAATAGTGCAGAGTTATCTCAAAGAAAGGGGCCACGGTGTTTCTGTATCTCTATTATGTTGGTGCGGCTTCGGAACTTTTAAATATCTCGATATATCTCGAAAACTACGCTTCTGATCAAAAAATATCATAGAACATAAATTGTAGGAAACATAATTCTCGACAAAAAAGGTCTCTTAACATTTGGCCATAGCTCTCTTTGTTTCCGAGATATTTCCAGATTTATCTCAAGGGAAGGGGCCTGACGGACATATTTCGAGATATTTCTTCTTCTTGTTGTTCTTCTTCTGCACAGCTGAGCTGGAAGTGGCATTTGCAGCTCGCAATAGTGCAGAGTTATCTCAAAGAAAGGGGCCACGGTGTTTCTGTATCTCTATTATGTTGGTGCGGCTTCGGAACTTTTAAATATCTCGATATATCTCGAAAACTACGCTTCTGATCAAAAAATATCATAGAACATAAATTGTAGGAAACATAATTCTCTACAAAAAAGGTCTCTTAACGTTTTGCCATAGCTCGCTTCGTTTCCGAGATATTTGCAGATTTATCTCAAGGGAAGGGTCCTGACGGACATATTTCGAGATATTTCTTCTTCTTGTTGTTCTTCTTCTGCACAGCTAAGCTGGAAGTGGCATTTGTAGCTCGCAATAGTGCAGAGTTATCTCAAAGAATGGGGCCACGGTGTTTCTGTATCTCTATTATGTTGGTGCGGCTTCGGAACTTTTAAATATCTTGATATATCTCGAGAACTACGCTTCTGATCAAAAAATATCATAGAACATAAATTGTAGGAAACATAATTCTCTACAAAAAACGTCTCTTAACATTTTGCCATAGCTCGCTTCGTTTCCGAGATATTTGCAGATTCAGCTCAAAGGAACTGGCCTGACGGACATATTTCGAGATATTTCTTCTTCTTGTTGTTCTTCCTCTGCACAGCTAAGCTGGAAGTGGCATTTGCAGCTCGCAATAGTGCAGAGTTATCTCAAAGAAAGGGGCCACGGTGTTTCTGTATCTCTATTATGTTGGTGCGGCTTCGGAACTTTTAAATATCTTGATATATCTCGAGAACTACGCGTCTGATCAAAAAATATCATAGAACATAAAAAGTAGGAAACTTAATTCTCTACAAAAAAGGTCTCTTAACATTTTGCCATAGCTCGCTTCGTTTCCGAGATATTTGCATATTTATCTCAAGGGAAGGGGCCTGACGGACATATTTCGAGATATTTCTTCTTCTTGTTGTTCTTCTTCTGCACAGCTAAGCTGGAAGTGGCATTTGCGGCTCGCACTAGTGCAGAGTTATCTCAAAGAAAGGGGCCACGGTGTTTCTGTATCTCTATTATGTTGGTGCGGCTTCGGAACTTTTAAATATCTCGATATATCTCGAAAACTACGCATCTGATCAAAAAATATCATAGAACATAAAAAGTAGGAAACTTAATTCTCTACAAAAAAGGTCTCTTAACATTTTGCCATAGCTCGCTTCGTTTCCGAGATATTTGCAGATCTATCTCAAGGGAAGGGGCCTAACGGACATATTTCGAGATATTTCTTCTTCTTGTTGTTCTTCTTCTGCACAGCTAAACTGGAAGTGGCATTTCCAGCTCGCAATAGTGCAGAGTTATCTCAAAGAAAGGGGCCACGGTGTCTCTGTATCTCTATTATGTTCGTGCGGCTTCGGAACTTTTAAATATCTTGATATATCTCGAGAACTACGCATCTGATCAAAAAATATCATAGAACATAAATACTAGGAAACTTAATTTCCTACAAAAATGGTCTCTCAACATCTTCCCATAGCTCGCATCGTTTGCGAGATATTTGCAGATTTAGCTCAAGGGAAGGGGCCTGACGGACATATTCCGAGATATTTCTTGTTCTTGTTGTGCTTCTTCTGCACAGCTAAGCTGGAAGTGGCATTTGCAGCTCGCAATAGTGCAGAGTTATCTCAAAGAAAGGGGCCACGGTGTTTCTGTATCCCTTATATGTTGGTGCGGCTTCGGAACTTTTGAATTCCTTAATATATCTCGAGAACTACGCATCTGATCAGAAAATATCATAGAACATAAATAGTAGGAAACTTAATTCTCTACAAAAAAGGTGTCTTAACGTTTTGCCATAGCTCGCATCGTATGCGAGATATTTGCAGATTTAGCTCAAGGGGAGGGGCCTGACGGACATATTCCGAGATATTTCTTGTTCTTGTTGTGCTTCTTCTGCACAGCTAAGCTGGAACTGGCATTTGCTGCTCGCAATAGTGCAGAGTTATCTCACAGAAAGGGGCCACGGTGTTTCTGTATCTCTATTATGTTGGTGCGGCTTCGGAACTTTTACATATCTTGATATATCTCGAGAACTACGCATCTGATCAAAAAATATCATAGAACATAAAAAGTAGGAAACTTAATTCTCTACAAAAAAGGTCTCTTAACATTTTCCCATAGCTGGCATCGTTTCCGAGATATTTGCAGATTTAGCTCAAGGGAAGGGGCCTGACGAACATATTCCGAGATATTTCTTCTTCTTGTTGTTCCACTTCTGCACAGCTAAGCTGGAAGTGGCATTTGCAGCTCGCAATAGTGCAGAGTTATCTCAAAGAAAGGGGCCACGGTGTTTCTGTATCTCTATTATGTTGGTGCGGCTTCGGACCTTTTAAATATCTTGATATATCTCGAGAACTACGCATCTGATCAAAAAATATCATACAACATAAAAAGTAGGAAACTTAATTCTCTACAAAAAAGGTCTCTTAACATTTTGCCTTAGCTCGCTTCGTTTCCGAGATATTTGCAGATTTACCTCAAGGGAAGGTGCCTGAGGGACAAATTTCGAGATATTTCTTCTTCTTGTTGTTCTTCTTCTGCACAGCTAAGCTGGAAGTGGCATTTGCAGCTCGCAATAGTGCAGAGTTATCTCAGAGAAAGAGGCCACGGTGTTTCTGTATCTCTATTATGTTGGTGCGGCTTCGGAACTTTTAAATATCTCGATATATCTCGAAAACTACGCTTCTGATCAAAAAATATCATAGAACATAAAGTGTAGGAAACATAATTCTCTACACAAAAGGTCTCTTAACATTTTGCCATAGCTCGTTTCGTTTCCGAGATATTTGCAGATATATCTCAAGGGAAGGGGCCTGACGGACATATTTCGAGATATTTCTTCTTCTTGTTGTTCTTCTTCTGCACAGCTAAACTGGAAGTGGCATTTCCAGCTCGCAATAGCGCAGAGTTATCTCAAAGAAAGGGGCCGCGGTGTTTCTGTATCTCTATTATGTTGGTGCGGCTTCGGAACTTTTAAATATCTTGATACATCTCGAGAACTACGCATCTGATCAAAAAATATCATAGAACATAAAAAGTAGGAAACTTAATTCTCTACAAAAAAGGTCTCTTAAGATTTTGCCATAGCTCGTTTGGTTTCCGAGATATTTGCAGATATATCTCAAGGGATGGGTCCTGACGGACATATTTCGAGATATTTCTTCTTGTTGTTCTTCTTCTGCACAGCTAAGCTGGAAGTGGCATTTGCGGCTCGCACTAGTGCAGAGTTATCTCAAAGAAAGGGGCCACGGTGTTTCTGTATCTCTATTATGTTGGTGCGGCTTCGGACCTTTTAAATATCTTGATATATCTCGAAAACTACGCTTCTGATCAAAAAATATCATACAACATAAATTGTAGAAAACATAATTCTCTACAAAAAAGGTCTCTTAACATTTTGCCTTAGCTCGCTTCGTTTCCGAGATATTTGCAGATTTATCTCAAGGGAAGGGGCCTGACGGACATATTTCGAGATATTTCTTCTTCTTGTTGTTCTTCTTCTGCACAGCTAAGCTGGAAGTGGCATTTGCGGCTCGCACTAGTGCACAGCTATCTCAAAGAAAGGGGCCACGGTGTTTCTGTATCTCTATTATGTTGGTAAGGCTACGGAACTTTTAAATATCTCGATATATCTCGAAAACTACGCTTCTGATCAAAAAATATCATAGAACATAAATTGTAGGAAACATAATTCTCTACAAAAAAGGTCTCTTAACATTTGGCCATAGCTCTCTTTGTTTCCGAGATATTTCCAGATTTATCTCAAGGGAAGGGGCCTGACGGACATATTTCGAGATATTTCTTCTTCTTGTTGTTCTTCTTCTGCACAGCTGAGCTGGAAGTGGCATTTGCAGCTCGCAATAGTGCAGAGTTATCTCAAAGAAAGGGGCCACGGTGTTTCTGTATCTCTATTATGTTGGTGCGGCTTCGGAACTTTTAAATATCTCGATATATCTCGAAAACTACGCTTCTGATCAAAAAATATCATAGAACATAAATTGTAGGAAACATAATTCTCGACAAAAAAGGTCTCTTAACATTTGGCCATAGCTCTCTTTGTTTCCGAGATATTTCCAGATTTATCTCAAGGGAAGGGGCCTGACGGACATATTTCGAGATATTTCTTCTTCTTGTTGTTCTTCTTCTGCACAGCTGAGCTGGAAGTGGCATTTGCAGCTCGCAATAGTGCAGAGTTATCTCAAAGAAAGGGGCCACGGTGTTTCTGTATCTCTATTATGTTGGTGCGGCTTCGGAACTTTTAAATATCTCGATATATCTCGAAAACTACGCTTCTGATCAAAAAATATCATAGAACATAAATTGTAGGAAACATAATTCTCGACAAAAAAGGTCTCTTAACATTTTGCCATAGCTCGCTTCGTTTCCGAGATATTTGCAGATTTATCTCAAGGGAAGGGGCCTAACGGACATATTTCGAGATATTTCTTCTTCTTGTTGTTCTTCTTCTGCACAGCTAAGCTGGAAGTGGCATTTGCGGCTCGCACTAGTGCAGAGTTATCTCAAAGAAAGGGGCCACGGTATTTCTGTATCTCTATTATGTTGGTGCGGCTTCGGAACTTTTAAATATCTCGATATATCTCGAGAACTACGCATCTGATCAAAAAATATCATAGAATATAAATTGTAGGAAACATAATTCTCTACAAAAAACGTCTCTTAACATTTTGCCATAGCTCGCTTCGTTTCCGAGATATTTGCAGATTCAGCTCAAAGGAACTGGCCTGACGGACATATTTCGAGATATTTCTTCTTCTTGTTGTTCTTCCTCTGCACAGCTAAGCTGGAAGTGGCATTTGCAGCTCGCAATAGTGCAGAGTTATCTCAAAGAAAGGGGCCACGGTGTTTCTGTATCTCTATTATGTTGGTGCGGCTTCGGAACTTTTAAATATCTTGATATATCTCGAGAACTACGCGTCTGATCAAAAAATATCATAGAACATAAAAAGTAGGAAACTTAATTCTCTACAAAAAAGGTCTCTTAACATTTTGCCATAGCTCGCTTCGTTTCCGAGATATTTGCATATTTATCTCAAGGGAAGGGGCCTGACGGACATATTTCGAGATATTTCTTCTTCTTGTTGTTCTTCTTCTGCACAGCTAAGCTGGAAGTGGCATTTGCGGCTCGCACTAGTGCAGAGTTATCTCAAAGAAAGGGGCCACGGTGTTTCTGTATCTCTATTATGTTGGTGCGGCTTCGGAACTTTTAAATATCTTGATATATCTCGAGAACTACGCATCTGATCAAAAAATATCATAGAACATAAAAAGTAGGAAACTTAATTCTCTACAAAAAAGGTCTCTTAACATTTTGCCATAGCTCGCTTCGTTTCCGAGATATTTGCAGATTTTTCTCAAGGGAAGGGGCCTGACGGACATATTTCGAGATATTTCTTCTTCTTGTTGTTCTTCTTCTGCACAGCTAAGCTCGAAGTGGCATTTGCGGCTAGCACTAGTGCAGAGTTATCTCAACGAAAGGGGCCACGGTGTTTCTGTATCTCTATTATGTTGGTGCGGCTTCGGAACTTTTAAATATCTTGATATATCTCGAGAACTACGCATCTGATCAAAAAATATCATAGAACATAAAAAGTAGGAAACTTAATTCTCTACAAAAAAGGTCTCTTAAGATTTTGCCATAGCTCGTTTGGTTTCCGAGATATTTGCAGATATATCTCAAGGGATGGGTCCTGACGGACATATTTCGAGATATTTCTTCTTGCTGTTCTTCTTCTGCACAGCTAAGCTGGAAGTGGCATTTGCGGCTCGCACTAGTGCAGAGTTATGTCAAAGAAAGGGGCCACGGTGTTTCTGTATCTCTATTATGTTGGTGCGGCTTCAGAACTTTTAAATATCTCGATATATCTGGAAAACTACGCTTCTGATCAAAAAATATCATAGAACATAAATTGTAGGAAACATAATTCTCTACAAAAAAGGTCTCTTAACATTTTGCCATAGCTCGCTTCGTTTCCGAGATATTTGCAGATATATCTCAAGGGAAGGGGCCTGACGGACATATTTCGAGATATTTCTTCTTCTTGTTGTTCTTCCTCTGCACAGCTAAGCTGGAAGTGGCATTTGCAGCTCGCAATAGTGCAGAGTTATGTCAAAGAAAGGGGCCACGGTGTTTCTGTATCTCTATTATGTTGGTGCGGCTTCGGAACTTTTAAATATCTCGATATATCTCGAGAACTACGCATCTGATCAAAAAATATCATAGAATATAAATTGTAGGAAACATAATTCTCTACAAAAAGCGTCTCTTAACATTTTGCCATAGCTCGCTTCGTTTCCGAGATATTTGCAGATTCAGCTCAAAGGAACTGGCCTGACGGACATATTTCGAGATATTTCTTCTTCTTGTTGTTCTTCCTCTGCACAGCTAAGCTGGAAGTGGCATTTGCAGCTCGCAATAGTGCAGAGTTATGTCAAAGAAAGGGGCCACGGTGTTTCTGTATCTCTATTATGTTGGTGCGGCTTCGGAACTTTTAAATATCTTGATATATCTCGAGAACTACGCGTCTGATCAAAAAATATCATAGAACATAAAAAGTAGGAAACTTAATTCTCTACAAAAAAGGTCTCTTAACATTTTGCCATAGCTTGCTTCGTTTCCGAGATATTTGCATATTTATCTCAAGGGAAGGGGCCTGACGGACATATTTCGAGATATTTCTTCTTCTTGTTGTTCTTCTTCTGCACAGCTAAGCTGGAAGTGGCATTTGCGGCTCGCACTAGTGCAGAGTTATCTCAAAGAAGGGGGCCACGGTGTTTCTGTATCTCTATTATGTTGGTGCGGCTTCGGAACTTTTAAATATCTCGATATATCTCGAAAACTACGCTTCTGATCAAAAAATATCATAGAACATAAAAAGTAGGAAACTTAATTCTCTACAAAAAAGGTCTCTTAACATTTTGCCATAGCTCGCTTCGTTTCCGAGATATTTGCAGATCTATCTCAAGGGAAGGGGCCTAACGGACATATTTCGAGATATTTCTTCTTCTTGTTGTTCTTCTTCTGCACAGCTAAACTGGAAGTGGCATTTCCAGCTCGCAATAGTGCAGAGTTATCTCAAAGAAAGGGGCCACGGTGTCTCTGTATCTCTATTATGTTCGTGCGGCTTCGGAACTTTTAAATATCTTGATATATCTCGAGAACTACGCATCTGATCAAAAAATATCATAGAACATAAATACTAGGAAACTTAATTTCCTACAAAAATGGTCTCTCAACATCTTCCCATAGCTCGCATCGTTTGCGAGATATTTGCAGATTTAGCTCAAGGGAAGGGGCCTGACGGACATATTCCGAGATATTTCTTGTTCTTGTTGTGCTTCTTCTGCACAGCTAAGCTGGAAGTGGCATTTGCAGCTCGCAATAGTGCAGAGTTATCTCAAAGAAAGGGGCCACGGTGTTTCTGTATCCCTTATATGTTGGTGCGGCTTCGGAACTTTTGAATACCTTAATATATCTCGAGAACTACGCATCTGATCAGAAAATATCATAGAACATAAATAGTAGGAAACTTAATTCTCTACAAAAAAGGTGTCTTAACGTTTTGCCATAGCTCGCATCGTATGCGAGATATTTGCAGATTTAGCTCAAGGGGAGGGGCCTGACGGACATATTCCGAGATATTTCTTGTTCTTGTTGTGCTTCTTCTGCACAGCTAAACTGGAAGTGGCATTTCCAGCTCGAAATAGTGCAGAGTTATCTCAAAGAAAGGGGCCACGGTGTTTCTGTATCTCTATTATGTTGGTGCGGCTTCGGAACTTTTAAATATCTTGATATATCTCGAGAACTACGCATCTGATCAAAAAATATCATAGAACATAAAAAGTAGGAAACTTAATTCTCTACAAAAAAGGTCTCTTAACATTTTGCCATAGCTCGCTTCGTTTCCGAGATATTTGCAGATTTTTCTCAAGGGAAGGGGCCTGACGGACATATTTCGAGATATTTCTTCTTCTTGTTGTTCTTCTTCTGCACAGCTAAGCTGGAAGTGGCATTTGCGGCTCGCACTAGTGCAGAGTTATCTCAAAGAAAGGGGCCACGGTGTTTCTGTATCTCTATTATGTTGGTGCGGCTTCGGAACTTTTAAATATCTCCATATATCTCGAAAACTACGCTTCTGATCAAAAAATATCATAGAACATAAAAAGTAGGAAACTTAATTCTCTACAAAAAAGGTCTCTTAACATTTTGCCATAGCTCGCTTCGTTTCCGAGATATTTGCAGATTTATCTCAAGGGAAGGGGCCTAACGGACATATTTCGAGATATTTCTTCTTCTTGTTGTTCTTCTTCTGCACAGCTAAACTGGAAGTGGCATTTCCAGCTCGCAATAGTGCAGAGTTATCTCAAAGAAAGGGGCCACGGTGTTTCTGTATCTCTATTATGTTGGTGCGGCTTCGGAACTTTTAAATATCTTGATATATCTCGAGAACTCCGCAGCTGATCAAAAAATATCATAGAACATAAAAAGTAGGAAACTTAATTCTCTACAAAAAAGCTCTCTTAATATTTTGCCATAGCTCGCTTCGTTTCCGAGATATTTGCAGATTTATCTCAAGGGAAGGGGCCTAACGGACATATTTCGAGATATTTCTTCTTCTTGATGTTCTTCTTCTGCACAGCTAAACTGGAAGTGGCATTTCCAGCTCGCAATAGTGCAGAGTTATCTCAAAGAAAGGGGCCACGGTGTTTCTGTATCTCTATTATGTTGGTGCGGCTTCAGAACTTTTAAATATCTCGATATATCTGGAAAACTACGCTTCTGATCAAAAAATATCATAGAACATAAATTGTAGGAAACATAATTCTCTACAAAAAAGGTCTCTTAACATTTTGCCATAGCTCGCTTCGTTTCCGAGATATTTGCAGATATATCTCAAGGGAAGGGGCCTGACGGACATATTTCGAGATATTTCTTCTTCTTGTTGTTCTTTTTCTGCACAGCTAAGCTGGAAGTGGCATTTACAGCTCGCAATAGTGCAGAGTTATCTCAAAGAAAGGGGCCACGGTGTTTCTGTATCTCTATTATGTTGGTGCGGCTTCGGAACTTTTAAATATCTCGATATATCTCGAGAACTACGCATCTGATCAAAAAATATCATAGAATATAAATTGTAGGAAACATAATTCTCTACAAAAAACGTCTCTTAACATTTTGCCATAGCTCGCTTCGTTTCCGAGATATTTGCAGATTCAGCTCAAAGGAACTGGCCTGACGGACATATTTCGAGATATTTCTTCTTCTTGTTGTTCTTCCTCTGCACAGCTAAGCTGGAAGTGGCATTTGCAGCTCGCAATAGTGCAGAGTTATGTCAAAGAAAGGGGCCACGGTGTTTCTGTATCTCTATTATGTTGGTGCGGCTTCAGAACTTTTAAATATCTCGATATATCTGGAAAACTACGCTTCTGATCAAAAAATATCATAGAACATAAATTGTAGGAAACATAATTCTCTACAAAAAAGGTCTCTTAACATTTTGCCATAGCTCGCTTCGTTTCCGAGATATTTGCAGATATATCTCAAGGGAAGGGGCCTGACGGACATATTTCGAGATATTTCTTCTTCTTGTTGTTCTTCTTCTGCACAGCTAAGCTGGAAGTGGCATTTACAGCTCGCAATAGTGCAGAGTTATCTCAAAGAAAGGGGCCACGGTGTTTCTGTATCTCTATTATGTTGGTGCGGCTTCGGAACTTTTAAATATCTCGATATATCTCGAGAACTACGCATCTGATCAAAAAATATCATAGAATATAAATTGTAGGAAACATAATTCTCTACAAAAAACGTCTCTTAACATTTTGCCATAGCTCGCTTCGTTTCCGAGATATTTGCAGATTCAGCTCAAAGGAACTGGCCTGACGGACATATTTCGAGATATTTCTTCTTCTTGTTGTTCTTCCTCTGCACAGCTAAGCTGGAAGTGGCATTTGCAGCTCGCAATAGTGCAGAGTTATCTCAAAGAAAGGGGCCACGGTGTTTCTGTATCTCTATTATGTTGGTGCGGCTTCGGAACTTTTAAATATCTTGATATATCTCGAGAACTACGCGTCTGATCAAAAAATATCATAGAACATAAAAAGTAGGAAACTTAATTCTCTACAAAAAAGGTCTCTTAACATTTTGCCATAGCTTGCTTCGTTTCCGAGATATTTGCATATTTATCTCAAGGGAAGGGGCCTGACGGACATATTTCGAGATATTTCTTCTTCTTGTTGTTCTTCTTCTGCACAGCTAAGCTGGAAGTGGCATTTGCGGCTCGCACTAGTGCAGAGTTATCTCAAAGAAAGGGGCCACGGTGTTTCTGTATCTCTATTATGTTGGTGCGGCTTCGGAACTTTTAAATATCTCGATATATCTCGAAAACTACGCTTCTGATCAAAAAATATCATAGAACATAAAAAGTAGGAAACTTAATTCTCTACAAAAAAGGTCTCTTAACATTTTGCCATAGCTCGCTTCGTTTCCGAGATATTTGCAGATCTATCTCAAGGGAAGGGGCCTAACGGACATATTTCGAGATATTTCTTCTTCTTGTTGTTCTTCTTCTGCACAGCTAAACTGGAAGTGGCATTTCCAGCTCGCAATAGTGCAGAGTTATCTCAAAGAAAGGGGCCACGGTGTCTCTGTATCTCTATTATGTTCGTGCGGCTTCGGAACTTTTAAATATCTTGATATATCTCGAGAACTACGCATCTGATCAAAAAATATCATAGAACATAAATACTAGGAAACTTAATTTCCTACAAAAATGGTCTCTCAACATCTTCCCATAGCTCGCATCGTTTGCGAGATATTTGCAGATTTAGCTCAAGGGAAGGGGCCTGACGGACATATTCCGAGATATTTCTTGTTCTTGTTGTGCTTCTTCTGCACAGCTAAGCTGGAAGTGGCATTTGCAGCTCGCAATAGTGCAGAGTTATCTCAAAGAAAGGGGCCACGGTGTTTCTGTATCCCTTATATGTTGGTGCGGCTTCGGAACTTTTGAATACCTTAATATATCTCGAGAACTACGCATCTGATCAGAAAATATCATAGAACATAAATAGTAGGAAACTTAATTCTCTACAAAAAAGGTGTCTTAACGTTTTGCCATAGCTCGCATCGTATGCGAGATATTTGCAGATTTAGCTCAAGGGGAGGGGCCTGACGGACATATTCCGAGATATTTCTTGTTCTTGTTGTGCTTCTTCTGCACAGCTAAACTGGAAGTGGCATTTCCAGCTCGCAATAGTGCAGAGTTATCTCAAAGAAAGGGGCCACGGTGTTTCTGTATCTCTATTATGTTGGTGCGGCTTCGGAACTTTTAAATATCTTGATATATCTCGAGAACTACGCATCTGATCAAAAAATATCATAGAACATAAAAAGTAGGAAACTTAATTCTCTACAAAAAAGGTCTCTTAACATTTTGCCATAGCTCGCTTCGTTTCCGAGATATTTGCAGATTTTTCTCAAGGGAAGGGGCCTGACGGACATATTTCGAGATATTTCTTCTTCTTGTTGTTCTTCTTCTGCACAGCTAAGCTGGAAGTGGCATTTGCGGCTCGCACTAGTGCAGAGTTATCTCAAAGAAAGGGGCCACGGTGTTTCTGTATCTCTATTATGTTGGTGCGGCTTCGGAACTTTTAAATATCTTGATATATCTCGAGAACTACGCATCTGATTAAAAAATATCATAGAACATAAAAAGTAGGAAACTTAATTCTCTACAAAAAAGGTCTCTTAACATTTTGCCATAGCTCGATTCGTTTCCGAGATATTTGCAGATATATCTCAAGGGAAGGGGCCTGACGGACATATTTCGAGATATTTCTTCTTCTTGTTGTTCTTCTTCTGCACAGCTAAGCTGGAAGTGGCATTAGCGGCTCGCACTAGTGCACAGTTATCTCAAAGAAAGGGGCCACGGTGTTTCTGTATCTCTATTATGTTGGTGCGTCTTCGGAACTTTTAAATATCTCGATATATCTCGAAAACTACGCTTCTGATCAAAAAATATCATAGAACATAAATTGTAGGAAACATAATCTCTACAAAAAACGTCTCTTAACATTTTGCCATAGCTCGCTTCGTTTCCGAGATATTTGCAGATTCAGCTCAAAGGAACTGGCCTGACGGACATATTTCGAGATATTTCTTCTTCTTGTTGTTCTTCCTCTGCACAGCTAAGCTGGAAGTGGCATTTGCAGCTCGCAATAGTGCAGAGTTATCTCAAAGAAATGGGCCACGGTGTTTCTGTATCTCTATTATGTTGGTGCGGCTTCGGAACTTTTAAATATCTTGATATATCTCGAGAACTACGCATCTGATCAAAAAATATCATAGAACATAAAAAGTAGGAAACTTAATTCTCTACAAAAACGGTCTCTTAACATTTTGCCATAGCTCGCTTCGTTTCCGAGATATTTGCATCTTTATCTCAAGGGAAGGGGCCTGACGGACATATTTCGAGATATTTCTTCTTCTTGTTGTTCTTCTTCTGCACAGCTAAGCTGGAAGTGGCATTTGCGGCTCGCACTAGTGCAGAGTTATCTCAAAGAAAGGGGCCACGGTGTTTCTGTATCTCTATTATGTTGGTGCGGCTTCGGAACTTTTAAATATCTCCATATATCTCGAAAACTACGCTTCTGATCAAAAAATATCATAGAACATAAATTGTAGGAAACATAATTCTCTACAAAAAACGTCTCTTAACATTTTGCCATAGCTCGCTTCGTTTCCGAGATATTTGCAGATTCAGCTCAAAGGAACTGGCCTGACGGACATATTTCGAGATATTTCTTCTTCTTGTTGTTCTTCCTCTGCACAGCTAAGCTTGAAGTGGCATTTGCAGCTCGCAATAGTGCAAAGTTATCTCAAAGAAAGGGGCCACGGTGTTTCTGTATCTCTATTATGTTGGTGCGGCTTCGGAACTTTTAAATATCTTGATATATCTCGAGAACTACGCGTCTGATCAAAAAATATCATAGAACATAAAAAGTAGGAAACTTAATTCTCTACAAAAAAGGTCTCTTAACATTTTGCCATAGCTCGCTTCGTTTCCGAGATATTTGCAGATTTATCTCAAGGGAAGGGGCCTAACGGACATATTTCGAGATATTTCTTCTTCTTGTTGTTCTTCTTCTGCACAGCTAAACTGGAAGTGGCATTTCCAGCTCGCAATAGTGCAGAGTTATCTCAAAGAAAGGGGCCACGGTGTTTCTGTATCTCTATTATGTTGGTGCGGCTTCGGAACTTTTAAATATCTTGATATATCTCGAGAACTCCGCAGCTGATCAAAAAATATCATAGAACATAAAAAGTAGGAAACTTAATTCTCTACAAAAAAGCTCTCTTAATATTTTGCCATAGCTCGCTTCGTTTCCGAGATATTTGCAGATTTATCTCAAGGGAAGGGGCCTAACGGACATATTTCGAGATATTTCTTCTTCTTGATGTTCTTCTTCTGCACAGCTAAACTGGAAGTGGCATTTCCAGCTCGCAATAGTGCAGAGTTATCTCAAAGAAAGGGGCCACGGTGTTTCTGTATCTCTATTATGTTGGTGCGGCTTCGGAACTTTTAAATATCTTGATATATCTCGAGAACTACGCATCTGATCAAAAAATATCATAGAACATAAAAAGTAGGAAACTTAATTCTCTACAAAAAAGGTCTCTTAACATTTTGCCATAGCTCGCTTCGTTTCCGAGATATTTGCAGATTCAGCTCAAAGGAACTGGCCTGACGGACATATTTCGAGATATTTCTTCTTCTTGTTGTTCTTCCTCTGCACAGCTAAGCTGGAAGTGGCATTTGCAGCTCGCAATAGTGCAGAGTTATCTCAAAGAAATGGGCCACGGTGTTTCTGTATCTCTATTATGTTGGTGCGGCTTCGGAACTTTTAAATATCTTGATATATCTCGAGAACTACGCATCTGATCAAAAAATATCATAGAACATAAAAAGTAGGAAACTTAATTCTCTACAAAAACGGTCTCTTAACATTTTGCCATAGCTCGCTTCGTTTCCGAGATATTTGCATCTTTATCTCAAGGGAAGGGGCCTGACGGACATATTTCGAGATATTTCTTCTTCTTGTTGTTCTTCTTCTGCACAGCTAAGCTGGAAGTGGCATTTGCGGCTCGCACTAGTGCAGAGTTATCTCAAAGAAAGGGGCCACGGTGTTTCTGTATCTCTATTATGTTGGTGCGGCTTCGGAACTTTTAAATATCTCCATATATCTCGAAAACTACGCTTCTGATCAAAAAATATCATAGAACATAAATTGTAGGAAACATAATTCTCTACAAAAAACGTCTCTTAACATTTTGCCATAGCTCGCTTCGTTTCCGAGATATTTGCAGATTCAGCTCAAAGGAACTGGCCTGACGGACATATTTCGAGATATTTCTTCTTCTTGTTGTTCTTCCTCTGCACAGCTAAGCTTGAAGTGGCATTTGCAGCTCGCAATAGTGCAAAGTTATCTCAAAGAAAGGGGCCACGGTGTTTCTGTATCTCTATTATGTTGGTGCGGCTTCGGAACTTTTAAATATCTTGATATATCTCGAGAACTACGCGTCTGATCAAAAAATATCATAGAACATAAAAAGTAGGAAACTTAATTCTCTACAAAAAAGGTCTCTTAACATTTTGCCATAGCTCGCTTCGTTTCCGAGATATTTGCAGATTTATCTCAAGGGAAGGGGCCTAACGGACATATTTCGAGATATTTCTTCTTCTTGTTGTTCTTCTTCTGCACAGCTAAACTGGAAGTGGCATTTCCAGCTCGCAATAGTGCAGAGTTATCTCAAAGAAAGGGGCCACGGTGTTTCTGTATCTCTATTATGTTGGTGCGGCTTCGGAACTTTTAAATATCTTGATATATCTCGAGAACTCCGCAGCTGATCAAAAAATATCATAGAACATAAAAAGTAGGAAACTTAATTCTCTACAAAAAAGCTCTCTTAATATTTTGCCATAGCTCGCTTCGTTTCCGAGATATTTGCAGATTTATCTCAAGGGAAGGGGCCTAACGGACATATTTCGAGATATTTCTTCTTCTTGATGTTCTTCTTCTGCACAGCTAAACTGGAAGTGGCATTTCCAGCTCGCAATAGTGCAGAGTTATCTCAAAGAAAGGGGCCACGGTGTTTCTGTATCTCTATTATGTTGGTGCGGCTTCGGAACTTTTAAATATCTTGATATATCTCGAGAACTACGCATCTGATCAAAAAATATCATAGAACATAAAAAGTAGGAAACTTAATTCTCTACAAAAAAGGTCTCTTAACATTTTGCCATAGCTCGCTTCGTTTCCGAGATATTTGCAGATTTATCTCAAGGGAAGGGGCCTGACGGACATATTTCGAGATATTTCTTCTTCTTGTTGTTCTTCTTCTGCACAGCTAAGCTGGAAGTGGCATTTGCGGCTCGCACTAGTGCAGAGTTATCTCAAAGAAAGGGGCCACGGTGTTTCTGTATCTCTATTATGTTGGTGCGGCTTCGGAACTTTTAAATATCTTGATATATCTCGAGAACTACGCGTCTGATCAAAAAATATCATAGAACATAAAAAGTAGGAAACATAATTCTCTACAAAAACGGTCTCTTAACATTTTGCCATAGCTCGCTTCGTTTCCGAGATATTTGCAGATATATCTCAAGGGAAGGGGCCTGACGGACATATTTCGAGATATTTCTTCTTCTTGTTGTTCTTCTTCTGCACAGCTAAGCTCGAAGCGGCATTTGCAGCTCGCAATAGTGCAGAGTTATCTCAAAGAAAGAGGCCACGGTGTTTCTGTACCTCTATTATGTTGGTGCAGCTTCGGAACTTTTAAATATCTTGATATATCTCGAGAACTACGCATCTGATCAAAAAATATCATCGAACATAAAAAGTAGGAAACTTAATTCTCTACAAAAAAGGTCTCTTAACATTTTGCCATAGCTCGCTTCGTTTCCGAGATATTTGCAGATTTATCTCAAGGGAAGGGGCCTGACGGACATATTTCGAGATATTTCTTCTTCTTGATGTTCTTCTGCACAGCTAAGCTGGAAGTGGCATTTGCGGCTCGCACTAGTGCAGAGTTATCTCAAAGAAAGGGGCCACGGTGTTTCTGTATCTCTATTATGTTGGTGCGGCTTCGGAACTTTTAAATATCTCGATATATCTCGAAAACTACGCTTCTGATCAAAAAATATGATAGAACATAAAAAGTAGGAAACTTAATTCTCTACAAAAAAGGTCTCTTAACATTTTGCCATAGCTCGCTTCGTTTCCGAGATATTTGCAGATTTATCTCAAGGGAAGGGGTCTAACGGACATATTTCGAGATATTTCTTCTTCTTGTTGTTCTTCTTCTGCACAGCTAAACTGGAAGTGGCATTTCCAGCTCGCAATAGTGCAGAGTTATCGCAAAGAAAGGGGCCACGGTGTTTCTGTATCTCTATTATGTTGGTGCGGCTTCGGAACTTTTAAATATCTTGATATATCTCGAGAACTACGCATCTGATCAAAAAATATCATAGAACATAAAAAGTAGGAAACTTAATTCTCTACAAAAAAGGTCTCTTAACATTTTGCCATAGCTCGCTTCGTTTCCGAGATATTTGCAGATTTATCTCAAGGGAAGGGGCCTGACGGACATATTTCGAGATATTTCTTCTTCTTGTTGTTCATCTTCTGCACAGCTGAGCTGGAAGTGGCATTTGCAGGTCGCAATAGTGCAGAGTTATCTCAAAGAAAGGGGCCACGGTGTTTCTGTATCTCTATTATGTTGGTGCGGCTTCGGAACTTTTAAATATCTCGATATATCTCGAAAACTACGCTTCTGATCAAAAAATATCATAGAACGTAAATTGTAGGAAACATTATTCTCTACAAAAAAGGTCTCTTAACATTTTGCCATAGCTCGCTTCGTTTCCGAGATATTTGCAGATTCATCTCAAGGGAAGGGGTCTGACGGACATATTTCGAGATATTTCTTCTTCTTGTTGTTCTTCTTCTGCACAGCTAAGCTCGAAGCGGCATTTGCAGCTCGCAATAGTGCAGAGTTATCTCAAAGAAAGAGGCCACGGTGTTTCTGTACCTCTATTATGTTGGTGCAGCTTCGGAACTTTTAAATATCTTGATATATCTCGAGAACTACGCATCTGATCAAAAAATATCATCGAACATAAAAAGTAGGAAACATAATTCTCTACAAAAAAGGTCTCTTAACATTTTGCCATAGCTCGCTTCGTTTCCGAGATATTTGCAGATTTATCTCAAGGGAAGGGGCCTGACGGACATATTTCGAGATATTTCTTCTTCTTGATGTTCTTCTGCACAGCTAAGCTGGAAGTGGCATTTGCGGCTCGCACTAGTGCAGAGTTATCTCAAAGAAAGGTGCCACGGTGTTTCTGTATCTCTATTATGTTGGTGCGGCTTCGGAACTTTTAAATATCTCGATATATCTCGAGAACTACGCATCTGATCAAAAAATATCATCGAACATAAAAAGTAGGAAACATAATTCTCTACAAAAAAGGTCTCTTAACATTTTGCCATAGCTCGCTTCGTTTCCGAGATATTTGCAGATTTATCTCAAGGGAAGGGGCCTAACGGACATATTCCGAGATATTTCTTCTTCTTGTTGTTCTTCTTCTGCACAGCTAAACTGGAAGTGGCATTTCCAGCTCGCAATAGTGCAGAGTTATCTCAAAGAAAGGGGCCACGGTGTTTCTGTATCTCTATTATGTTGGTGCGGTTTCGGAACTTTTAAATATCTTGATATATCTCGAGAACTACGCATCTGATCAAAAAATATCATAGCACATAAAAAGTAGGAAACTTAATTCTCTACAAAAAAGTTCTCTTAACATTTTGCCATAGCTCGCTTCGTTTCCGAGATATTTGCAGATTTATCTCAAGGGAAGGGGCCTGACGGACATATTTCGAGATATTTCTTCTTCTTGTTGTTCTTCTTCTGCACAGCTGAGCTGGAAGTGGCATTTGCAGGTCGCAATAGTGCAGAGTTATCTCAAAGAAAGGGGCCACGGTGTTTCTGTATCTCTATTATGTTGGTGCGGCTTCGGAACTTTTAAATATCTCGATATATCTCGAAAACTACGCTTCTGATCAAAAAATATCACAGAACGTAAATTGTAGGAAACATTATTCTCTACAAAAAAGGTCTCTTAACATTTTGCCATAGCTCGCTTCGTTTCCGAGGTATTTGCAGATTCATCTCAAGGGAAGGGGTCTGACGGACATATTTCGAGATATTTCTTCTTCTTGTTGTTCTTCTTCTGCACAGCTAAGCTCGAAGCGGCATTTGCAGCTCGCAATAGTGCAGAGTTATCTCAAAGAAAGAGGCAACGGTGTTTCTGTACCTCTATTATGTTGGTGCAGCTTCGGAACTTTTAAATATCTTGATATATCTCGAGAACTACGCATCTGATCAAAAAATATCATCGAACATAAAAAGTAGGAAACTTAATTCTCTACAAAAAAGGTCTCTTAACGTTTTGCCATAGCTCGCTTTGTTTCCGAGATATTTGCAGATGTATCTCTAGGGAAGTGGCCTGACGGACATATTTCGAGATATTTCTTCTTCTTGTTGTTCTTCTTCTGCACAGCTAAGCTCGAAGCGGCATTTGCAGCTCGCAATAGTGCAGAGTTATCTCAAAGAAAGAGGCCACGGTGTTTCTGTACCTCTATTATGTTGGTGTAGCTTCGGAACTTTTAAATATCTTGATATATCTCGAGAACTACGCATCTGATCAAAAAATATCATCGAACATAAAAAGTAGGAAACTTAATTCTCTACAAAAAAGGTCTCTTAACGTTTTGCCATAGCTCGCTTCGTTTCCGAGATATTTGCAGATTTATCTCAAGGGAAGTGGCCTGACGGACATATTTCGAGATATTTCTTCTTCTTGTTGTTCTTGTTCTGCACAGCTAAGCTGGAAGTGGCATTTGCAGCGCGCAATAGTGCAGAGTTATCCCAAAGAAAGGGGCCACGGTGTTTCTGTATCTCTATTATGTTGGTGCGGCTTCGGAACTTTTAAATATCTTGATATATCTCGAGAACTACGCATCTGATCAAAAAATATCATACTACATAAAAAGTAGGAAACTTAATTCTCTACAAGAAAGGTCTCTAAACATTTTGCCATAGCTCGCTTCGTTTCCGAGATATTTGCAGATTTATCTCAAGGGAAGGGGCCTGACGGACATATTTCGAGATATTTCTTCTTCTTGTTGTTCTTCTTCTGCACAGCTAAGCTGGAAGTGGCATTTGCAGCTCGCAATAGTGCAGAGTTATCTCAAAGAGAGGGGCCACGGTGTTTCTGTATCTCTATTATGTTGGTGCGGCTTCGGAACTTTTAAATATCTTGATATATCTCGAGAACTACGCATCTGATCAAAAAATATCATAGAAGATAAAAAGTAGGAAACTTAATTCTCTACAAAAAAGGTCTCTCAACATTTTGCCATAGCTCGCTTCGTTACCGAGATATTTGCATATTTATCTCAAGGGAAGGGGCCTGACGGACATATTTCGAGATATTTCTTCTTCTTGTTGTTCTTCTGCACAGCTAAGCTAGAAGTGGCATTTGCGGCTCGCACTAGTGCAGAGTTATCCCAAAGAAAGGGGCCACGGTGTTTCTGTATCTCTATTATGTTGGTGCGGCTTCGGAACTTTTAAATATCTTGATATATCTCGAGAACTACGCATCTGATCAAAAAATATCATACTACATAAAAAGTAGGAAACTTAATTCTCTACAAGAAAGGTCTCTAAACATTTTGCCATAGCTCGCTTCGTTTCCGAGATATTTGCAGATTTATCTCAAGGGAAGGGGCCTGACGGACATATTTCGAGATATTTCTTCTTCTTGTTGTTCTTCTTCTGCACAGCTAAGCTGGAAGTGGCATTTGCAGCTCGCAATAGTGCAGAATTATCTCAAAGAGAGGGGCCACGGTGTTTCTGTATCTCTATTATGTTGGTGCGGCTTCGGAACTTTTAAATATCTTGATATATCTCGAGAACTACGCATCTGATCAAAAAATATCATAGAAGATAAAAAGTAGGAAACTTAATTCTCTACAAAAAAGGTCTCTTAACATTTTGCCATAGCTCGCTTCGTTACCGAGATATTTGCATATTTATCTCAAGGGAAGGGGCCTGACGGACATATTTCGAGATATTTCTTCTTCTTGTTGTTCTTCTGCACAGCTAAGCTAGAAGTGGCATTTGCGGCTCGCACTAGTGCAGAGTTATCTCAAAGAAAGGGGCCACGGTGTTTCTGTATCTCTATTATGTTGGTGCGGCTTCGGAACTTTTAAATATCTCGATATATCTCGAAAACTACGCTTCTGATCAAAAAATATCATAGAACATAAATTGTAGGAAACATAATTCTCTACAAAAAACGTCTCTTAATATTTTGCCATAGCTCGCTTCGTTTCCGAGATATTTGCAGATTTATCTCAAGGGAAGGGGCCTGACGGACATATTTCGAGATATTTCTTCTTCTTGTTGTTCTTCTGCACAGCTAAGCTAGAAATGGCATTTGCGGCTCGCACTAGTGCAGAGTTATCTCAAAGAAAGGGGCCACGGTGTTTCTGTATCTCTATTATGTTGGTGCGGCTTCGGAACTTTTAAATATCTCGATATATCTCGAAAACTACGCTTCTGATCAAAAAATATCATAGAGCATAAATTGTAGGAAACATAATTCTCTACAAAAAACGTGTCTCAACATTTTGCCATAGCTCGCTTCGTTTCCGAGATATTTGCAGATTCAGCTCAAAGGAACGGGCCTGACGGACATATTTCGAGATACTTCTTCTTCTTGTTGTTCTTCCTCTGCACAGCTAAGCTGGAAGTGGCATTTGCAGCTCGCAATAGTGCAGAGTTATCTCAGAGAAAGGGGCCACGGTGGTTCTGTATCTCTATTATGTTGGTGATGCTTCGGAACTTTTAAATATCTTGATATATCTCGAGAACTACGCATCTGATCAAAAAATATCATAGAACATGAAAAGTAGGAAACTTAATTCTCTACAAAAAACGTCTCTTAACATTTTGCCATAGATCGCTTCGTTTCCGAGATATTTGCAGATTTATCTCAAGGGAAGGGGCCTGACGGACATATTTCGAGATATTTCTTCTTCTTGTTGTTCTTCTTCTGCACAGCTAAGCTGGAAGTGGCATTTACAGCTCGCAATAGTGCAGAGTTATCTCAAAGAAAGGGGCCACGGTGTTTCTGTATCTCTATTATGTTGGTGCGGCTTCGGAACTTTTAAATATCTCGATATATCTCGAAAACTACGCTTCTGATCAAAATATATCATAGAACATAAATTGTAGGAAACATAATTCTCTACAAAAAACGTCTCTTAACATTTTGCCATAGCTCGCTTCGTTTCCGAGATATTTGCAGATTTATCTCAAGGGAAGTGGCCTGACGGACATATTTCGAGATATTTCTTGTTCTTGTTGTTCTTCTTCTGCACAGCTAAGCTGGAAGTGGCATTTGCGGCTCGCACTAGTGCAGAGTTATCTCAAAGAAAGGGGCCACGGTGTTTCTGTATCCCTATTATGTTGGTGCGGCTTCGGAACTTTTAAATATCTCGATATATCTCGAAAACTACGCTTCTGATCAAAAAATATCATAGAACATAAATTGTAGGAAACATAATTCTCTACAAAAAACGTCTCTTAACATTTTGCCATAGCTCGCTTCGTTTCCGAGATATTTGCAGATATATCTCAAGGGAAGGGGCCTGACGGACATATTTCGAGATATTTCTTCTTCTTGTTGTTCTTCTTCTGCACAGCTAAGCTGGAAGTGGCATTTACAGCTCGCAATAGTGCAGAGTTATCTCAAAGAAAGGGGCCACGGTGTTTCTGTATCTCTATTATGTTGGTGCGGCTTCGGAACTTTTAAATATCTTGATATATCTCGAGAACTACGCATCTGATCAAAAAATATCATAGAACATGAAAAGTAGGAAACTTAATTCTCTACAAAAAAGGTCTCTTAACATTTTGCCATAGCTCTCTTCGTTTCCGAGATATTTGCAGATTTATCTCAAGGGAAGGGGCCTGACGGACATATTTCGAGATATTTCTTCTTCTTGTTGTTCTTCTTCTGCACAGCTAAGCTGGAAGTGGCATTTGCGGCTCGCACTGGTGCACAGTTATCTCAAAGAAAGGGGCCACGGTGTTTCTGTATCTCTATTATGTTGGTGCGGCTTCGGAACTTTTAAATATCTCGATATATCTCGAAAACTACGCTTCTGATCAAAAAATATCATAGAACGTAAATTGTAGGAAATATTATTCTCTACAAAAAAGGTCTCTTAACATTTTGCCATAGCTCGCTTCGTTTCCGAGATATTTGCAGATTCATCTCAAGGGAAGGGGTCTGACGGACATATTTCGAGATATTTCTTCTTCTTGTTGTTCTCCTTCTGCACAGCTAAGCTCGAAGTGGCATTTGCAGCTCGCAATAGTGCAGAGTTATCTCAAAGAAAGAGGCCACGGTGTTTCTGTACCTCTATTATGTTGGTGCAGCTTCGGAACTTTTAAATATCTTGATATATCTCGAGACCTACGCATCTGATCAAAAAATATCATCGAACATAAAAAGTAGGAAACTTAATTCTCTACAAAAAAGGTCTCTTTACATTTTGCCATAGCTCGCTTCGTTTCCGAGATATTTGCAGATTTATCTCAAGGGAAGGGTCCTGACCGACATATTTCGAGATATTTCTTCTTCTTGTTGTTCTTCTTCTGCACAGCTAAACTGGAAGTGGCATTTCCAGCTCGCAATAGTGCAGAGTTATCCCAAAGAAAGGGGCCACGATGTTTCTGTATCTCTATTATGTTGGTGCGGCTTCGGAACTTTTAAATATCTCGATATATCTCGAAAACTACGCTTCTGATCAAAAAATATCATAGAACATAAATTGTAGGAAACGTAATTCTCTACAAAAAAGGTCTCTTAACATTTTGCCAGAGCTCGCTTCGTTTCCGAGATATTTGCAGATTTATCTCAAGGGAAGGGGCCTGACGGACATATTTCGAGATATTTCTTCTTCTTGTTGTTCTTCTTCTGCACAGCTAAGCTGGAAGTGGCATTTGCAGCGCGCAATAGTGCAGAGTTATCTCAAAGAAAGGGGCCACGGTGTTTCTGTATCTCTATTATGTTGGTGCGGCTTCGGAACTTTTAAATATCTTGATATATCTCGAGAACTACGCATCTGATCAAAAAATATCATACTACATAAAAAGTAGGAAACTTAATTCTCTACAAGAAAGGTCTCTAAACATTTTGCCATAGCTCGCTTCATTTCCGAGATATTTGCAGATTTATCTCAAGGGAAGGGGCCTGACGGACATATTTCGAGATATTTCTTCTTCTTGTTGTTCTTCTTCTGCACAGCTAAGCTGGAAGTGGCATTTGCAGCTCGCAATAGTGCAGAGTTATCTCAAAGAGAGGGGCCACGGTGTTTCTGTATCTCTATTATGTTGGTGCGGCTTCGGAACTTTTAAGTATCTTGATCTATCTCGAAAACTACGCATCTGATCAAAAAATATCATAGAAGATAAAAAGTAGGAAACTTAATTCTCTACAAAAAAGGTCTCTTAACATTTCGCCATAGCTCGCTTCGTTTCCGAGATATTTGCAGATTTATCTCAAGGGAAGGGGCCTGTCGGACATATTTCGAGATATTTCTTCTTCTTGTTGCTCTTCTTCTGCACAGCTAAGCTGGAAGTGGCATTTGCGGCTCGCACTAGTGCAGAGTTATCTCAAAGAAAGGGGCCACGGTGTTTCTGTATCTCTATTATGTTGGTGCGGCTTCGGAACTTTTAAATATCTCGATATATCTCGAAAACTACGCTTCTGATCAAAAAATATCATAGAAGATAAATTGTAGGAAACATAATTCTCTACAAAAAACGTCTCCTAACATTTTGCCATAGCTCGCTTCGTTTCCGAGATATTTGCAGATTTATCTCAAGGGAAGTGGCCTGACGGACATATTTCGAGATATTTCTTCTTCTTGTTGTTCTTCTTCTGCACAGCTAAGCTGGAAGTGGCATTTGCGGCTCGCACTAGTGCAGAGTTATCTCAAAGAAAGGGGCCACGGTGTTTCTGTATCTCTATTATGTTGGTGCGGCTTCGGAACTTTTAAATATCTTGATATATCTCGAGAACTACGCATCTGATCAAAAAATATCATAGAACATAAAAAGTAGGAAACTTAATTCTCTACAAAAAAGGTCGCTTAACATTTTGCCATAGCTCGCTTCGTTTCCGAGAGATTTGCATATTTATCTCAAGGGAAGGGGCCTGACGGACATATTTCGAGATATTTCTTCTTCTTGTTGTTCTTCTTCTGCACAGCTAAGCTGGAAGTGGCATTGGCGGCTCGCACTAGTGCAGAGTTATCTCAACGAAAGGGGCCACGGTGTTTCTGTATCTCTATTATGTTGGTGCGGCTTCGGAACTTTTAAATATCTCGATATATCTCGAAAACTACGCTTCTGAACAAAAAATATCATAGAACATAAATTGTAGGAAACGTAATTCTCTACAAAAAAGGTCTCTTAACATTTTGCCATAGCTCGCTTCGTTTCCGAGATATTTGCAGATATATCTCAAGGGAAGGGGCCTGACGGACATATTTCGAGATATTTCTTCTTCTTGTTGTTCTTCTTCTGCACAGCTTAACTGGAAGTGGCATTTACAGCTCGCAATAGTGCAGAGTTATCTCAAAGAAAGGGGCCACGGTGTTTCTGTATCTCTATTATGTTGGTGCGTCTTCGGAACTTTTAAATATCTTGATATATCTCGAGAACTACGCATCTGATCAAAAAATATCATAGAACATAAAAAGTAGGAAACTTAATTCTCTACAAAAAAGGTCGCTTAACATTTTGCCATAGCTCGCTTCGTTTCCGAGATATTTGCATATTTATCTCAAGGGAAGGGGCCTGACGGACATATTTCGAGATATTTCTTCTTCTTGTTGTTCTTCTTCTGCACAGCTAAGCTGGAAGTGGCATTGGCGGCTCGCACTAGTGCAGAGTTATCTCAAAGAAAGGGGCCACGGTGTTTCTGTATCTCTATTATGTTGGTGCGGCTTCGGAACTTTTAAATATCTCGATATATCTCGAAAACTACGCTTCTGATCAAAAAATATCATAGAACATAAATTGTAGGAAACATAATTCTCTACAAAAAACGTCTCTTAACATTTTGCCATCGCTCGCTTCGTTTCCGAGATATTTGCAGATTCAGCTCAAAGGAACTGGCCTGACGGACATATTTCGAGATATTCCTTCTTCTTGTTGTTCTTCCTCTGCACAGCTAAGCTGGAAGTGGCATTTGCAGCTCGCAATAGTGCAGAGTTATCTCAAAGAAAGGGGCCACGGTGTTTCTGTATCTCTATTATGTTGGTGCGGCTTCGGAACTTTTAAATATCGTGATATATCTCGAGAACTACGCATCTGATCAGAAAATATCATAGAAGATAAAAAGTAGGAAACTTAATTCGCTACAAAAAAGGTCTCTTAACATTTTGCCATAGCTCGCTTCGTTTCCGAGATATTTGCAGATTTATCTCATGGTAAGGGGCCTGACGGACATATTTCGAGATATTTCTTCTTCTTGTTGTTCTTCTTCTGCACAGCTAAGCTGGAAGTGGCATTTGCAGCTCGCAATTGTGCATAGTTATCTGAAAGAAAGGGGCCACGGTGTTTCTGTATCTCTATTATGTTGGTGCGGCTTCGGAACTTTTAAATATCTCGATATATCTCGAAAACTACGCTTCTGATCAAAAAATATCATAGAACATAAATTGTAGGAAACATAATTCTCTACAAAAAAGGTCTCTTAACATTTTGCCATAGCTCGCTTCGTTTCCGAGATATTTGCAGATATATCTCAAGGGAAGGGGCCTGACGGACATATTTCGAGATATTTCTTCTTCTTGTTGTTCTTCTTCTGCACAGCTAAGCTGGAAGTGGCATTTACAGCTCGCAATAGTGCAGAGTTATCTCAAAGAAAGGGGCCACGGTGTTTCTGTATCTCTATTATGTTGGTGCGGCTTCGGAACTTTTAAATATCTTGATATATCTCGAGAACTACGCATCTGATCAGAAAATATCATAGAAGATAAAAACTAGGAAACTTAATTCTCTACAAAAAAGGTCTCTTAACATTTTCCCATAGCTGGCATCGTTTCCGAGATATTTGCAGATTTATCTCAAGGGAAGGGGCCTGACGGACATATTCCGAGATATTTCTTCTTCTTGTTGTTCCTCTTCTGCACAGGTAAGCTGGAAGTGGCATTTGCAGCTCGCAATAGTGCAGAGTTATCTCAAAGAAAGAGGCCACGGGGTTTCTGCACCTCTATTATGTTGTTGCAGCTTCGGAACTTTTAAATATCTTGATATATCTCGAGAACTACGCATCTGATCAAAAAATATCATAGAACATAAAAAGTAGGAAACTTAATTCTCTACAAAAAAGTCTGTTAACATTTTGCCATAGCTCGCTTCGTTTCCGAGATATTTGCAGATTTATCTCAAGGGAAGGGGCCTAACGGACATATTTCCAGATATTTCTTCTTCTTGTTGTTCTTCTTCTGCACAGCTAAGCTGGAAGTGGCATTTCCAGCTCGCAATAGTGCAGAGTTATCTCGAAGAGAGGGGCCACGGTGTTTCTGTATCTCTATTATGTTGGTGCGGCTTCGGAACTTTTAAATATCTTGATATATCTCGAGAACTACGCGTCTGATCAAAAAATATCATAGAACATAAATTGTAGGAAACATAATTCTCTACAAAAAAGGTCTCTTAACATTTTGCCATAGCTCGCTTCGTTTCCGAGATATTTGCAGATTTATCTCAAGGGAAGTGGCCTGACGGACATATTTCGAGATATTTCTTGTTCTTGTTGTTCTTCTTCTGCACAGCTAAGCTGGAAGTGGCATTTGCGGCTCGCACTAGTGCAGAGTTATCTCAAAGAAAGGGGCCACGGTGTTTCTGTATCCCTATTATGTTGGTGCGGCTTCGGAACTTTTAAATATCTCGATATATCTCGAAAACTACGCTTCTGATCAAAAAATATCATAGAACATAAATTGTAGGAAACATAATTCTCTACAAAAAACGTCTCTTAACATTTTGCCATAGCTCGCTTCGTTTCCGAGATATTTGCAGATATATCTCAAGGGAAGGGGCCTGACGGACATATTTCGAGATATTTCTTCTTCTTGTTGTTCTTCTTCTGCACAGCTAAGCTGGAAGTGGCATTTTCAGCTCGCAATAGTGCAGAGTTATCTCAAAGAAAGGGGCCACGGTGTTTCTGTATCTCTATTATGTTGGTGCGGCTTCGGAACTTTTAAATATCTTGATATATCTCGAGAACTACGCATCTGATCAAAAAATATCATAGAACATGAAAAGTAGGAAACTTAATTCTCTACAAAAAAGGTCTCTTAACATTTTGCCATAGCTCTCTTCGTTTCCGAGATATTTGCAGATTTATCTCAAGGGAAGGGGCCTGACGGACATATTTCGAGATATTTCTTCTTCTTGTTGTTCTTCTTCTGCACAGCTAAGCTGGAAGTGGCATTTGCGGCTCGCACTGGTGCACAGTTATCTCAAAGAAAGGGGCCACGGTGTTTCTGTATCTCTATTATGTTGGTGCGGCTTCGGAACTTTTAAATATCTCGATATATCTCGAAAACTACGCTTCTGATCAAAAAATATCATAGAACGTAAATTGTAGGAAATATTATTCTCTACAAAAAAGGTCTCTTAACATTTTGCCATAGCTCGCTTCGTTTCCGAGATATTTGCAGATTTATCTCAAGGGAAGGGTCCTGACCGACATATTTCGAGATATTTCTTCTTCTTGTTGTTCTTCTTCTGCACAGCTAAACTGGAAGTGGCATTTCCAGCTCGCAATAGTGCAGAGTTATCCCAAAGAAAGGGGCCACGATGTTTCTGTATCTCTATTATGTTGGTGCGGCTTCGGAACTTTTAAATATCTCGATATATCTCGAAAACTACGCTTCTGATCAAAAAATATCATAGAACATAAATTGTAGGAAACGTAATTCTCTACAAAAAAGGTCTCTTAACATTTTGCCAGAGCTCGCTTCGTTTCCGAGATATTTGCAGATTTATCTCAAGGGAAGGGGCCTGACGGACATATTTAGAGATATTTCTTCTTCTTGTTGTTCTTCTTCTGCACAGCTAAGCTGGAAGTGGCATTTGCAGCGCGCAATAGTGCAGAGTTATCTCAAAGAAAGGGGCCACGGTGTTTCTGTATCTCTATTATGTTGGTGCGGCTTCGGAACTTTTAAATATCTTGATATATCTCGAGAACTACGCATCTGATCAAAAAATATCATACTACATAAAAAGTAGGAAACTTAATTCTCTACAAGAAAGGTCTCTAAACATTTTGCCATAGCTCGCTTCATTTCCGAGATATTTGCAGATTTATCTCAAGGGAAGGGGCCTGACGGACATATTTCGAGATATTTCTTCTTCTTGTTGTTCTTCTTCTGCACAGCTAAGCTGGAAGTGGCATTTGCAGCTCGCAATAGTGCAGAGTTATCTCAAAGAGAGGGGCCACGGTGTTTCTGTATCTCTATTATGTTGGTGCGGCTTCGGTACTTTTAAGTATCTTGATCTATCTCGAAAACTACGCATCTGATCAAAAAATATCATAGAAGATAAAAAGTAGGAAACTTAATTCTCTACAAAAAAGGTCTCTTAACATTTCGCCATAGCTCGCTTCGTTTCCGAGATATTTGCAGATTTATCTCAAGGGAAGGGGCCTGTCGGACATATTTCGAGATATTTCTTCTTCTTGTTGCTCTTCTTCTGCACAGCTAAGCTGGAAGTGGCATTTGCGGCTCGCACTAGTGCAGAGTTATCTCAAAGAAAGGGGCCACGGTGTTTCTGTATCTCTATTATGTTGGTGCGGCTTCGGAACTTTTAAATATCTCGATATATCTCGAAAACTACGCTTCTGATCAAAAAATATCATAGAACATAAATTGTAGGAAATATAATTCTCTACAAAAAACGTCTCCTAACATTTTGCCATAGCTCGCTTCGTTTCCGAGATATTTGCAGATTTATCTCAAGGGAAGTGGCCTGACGGACATATTTCGAGATATTTCTTCTTCTTGTTGTTCTTCTTCTGCACAGCTAAGCTGGAAGTGGCATTTGCGGCTCGCACTAGTGCAGAGTTATCTCAAAGAAAGGGGCCACGGTGTTTCTGTATCTCTATTATGTTGGTGCGGCTTCGGAACTTTTAAATATCTTGATATATCTCGAGAACTACGCATCTGATCAAAAAATATCATAGAACATAAAAAGTAGGAAACTTAATTCTCTACAAAAAAGGTCGCTTAACATTTTGCCATAGCTCGCTTCGTTTCCGAGATATTTGCATATTTATCTCAAGGGAAGGGGCCTGACGGACATATTTCGAGATATTTCTTCTTCTTGTTGTTCTTCTTCTGCACAGCTAAGCTGGAAGTGGCATTGGCGGCTCGCACTAGTGCAGAGTTATCTCAACGAAAGGGGCCACGGTGTTTCTGTATCTCTATTATGTTGGTGCGGCTTCGGAACTTTTAAATATCTCGATATATCTCGAAAACTACGCTTCTGAACAAAAAATATCATAGAACATAAATTGTAGGAAACGTAATTCTCTACAAAAAAGGTCTCTTAACATTTTGCCATAGCTCGCTTCGTTTCCGAGATATTTGCAGATATATCTCAAGGGAAGGGGCCTGACGGACATATTTCGAGATATTTCTTCTTCTTGTTGTTCTTCTTCTGCACAGCTTAACTGGAAGTGGCATTTACAGCTCGCAATAGTGCAGAGTTATCTCAAAGAAAGGGGCCACGGTGTTTCTGTATCTCTATTATGTTGGTGCGGCTTCGGAACTTTTAAATATCTTGATATATCTCGAGAACTACGCATCTGATCAAAAAATATCATAGAACATAAAAAGTAGGAAACTTAATTCTCTACAAAAAAGGTCGCTTAACATTTTGCCATAGCTCGCTTCGTTTCCGAGATATTTGCATATTTATCTCAAGGGAAGGGGCCTGACGGACATATTTCGAGATATTTCTTCTTCTTGTTGTTCTTCTTCTGCACAGCTAAGCTGGAAGTGGCATTGGCGGCTCGCACTAGTGCAGAGTTATCTCAAAGAAAGGGGCCACGGTGTTTCTGTATCTCTATTATGTTGGTGCGGCTTCGGAACTTTTAAATATCTCGATATATCTCGAAAACTACGCTTCTGATCAAAAAATATCATAGAACATAAATTGTAGGAAACATAATTCTCTACAAAAAACGTCTCTTAACATTTTGCCATCGCTCGCTTCGTTTCCGAGATATTTGCAGATTCAGCTCAAAGGAACTGGCCTCACGGACATATTTCGAGATATTCCTTCTTCTTGTTGTTCTTCCTCTGCACAGCTAAGCTGGAAGTGGCATTTGCAGCTCGCAATAGTGCAGAGTTATCTCAAAGAAAGGGGCCACGGTGTTTCTGTATCTCTATTATGTTGGTGCGGCTTCGGAACTTTTAAATATCGTGATATATCTCGAGAACTACGCATCTGATCAGAAAATATCATAGAAGATAAAAAGTAGGAAACTTAATTCTCTACAAAAAAGGTCTCTTAACATTTTGCCATAGCTCGCTTCGTTTCCGAGATATTTGCAGATTTATCTCAAGGTAAGGGGCCTGACGGACATATTTCGAGATATTTCTTCTTCTTGTTGTTCTTCTTCTGCACAGCTAAGCTGGAAGTGGCATTTGCAGCTCGCAATAGTGCAGAGTTATCTCAAAGAGAGGGGCACGGTGTTTCTGTATCCCTATTATGTTGGTGCGGCTTCGGAACTTTTAAATATCTTGATATATCTCGAGAACTACGCATCTGATCAAAAAATATCATACAACATAAAACGTAGGAAACTTAATTCTCTACAAAAAAGGTCTCTTAACATTTTGCCATAGCTCGCTTCGTTTCCGAGATATTTGCAGATTTATCTCAAGGGAAGGGGCCTAACGGACATATTTCGAGATATTTCTTCTTCTTGTTGTTCTTCTTCTGCACAGCTAAACTGGAAGTGGAATTTCCAGGTCGCAATAGTGCAGAGTTATCTCAAAGAAAGGAGCCACGGTGTTTCTGTATCTCTATTATGTTGGTGCGGCTTCGGAACTTTTAAATATCTTGATATATCTCGAGAACTACGCGTCTGATCAAAAAATATCATAGAACATAAAAAGTAGGAAACATAATTCTCTACAAAAAAGGTCTCTTAACATTTTGCCATAGCTCGCTTCGTTTCCGAGATATTTGCAGATTTATCTCAAGGGAAGGGGCCTGACGGACATATTTCGAGATATTTCTTCTTCTTGTTGTTCCTCTTCTGCACAGCTAAGCTGGAAGTGGCATTTGCAGCTCGCAATTGTGCAGAGTTATCTCAAAGAGAGGGGCCACGATGTTTCTGTATCTCTATTATGTTGGTGCGGCTTCGGAACTTTTAAATATCTTGATATATCTCGAGAACTACGCATCTGATCAGAAAATATCATAGAAGATAAAAAGTAGGAAACTTAATTCTCTACAAAAAAGGTCTCTTAACATTTTGCCATAGCTCGCTTCGTTTCCGAGATATTTGCAGATTTATCTCAAGGTAAGGGGCCTGACGGACATATTTCGAGATATTTCTTCTTCTTGTTGTTCTTCTTCTGCACAGCTAAGCTGGAAGTGGCATTTGCAGCTCGCAATAGTGCATAGCTATCAGAAAGAAAGGGGCCACGGTGTTTCTGTATCTCTATTATGTTGGTGCGGCTTCGGAACTTTTAAATATCTTGATATATCTCGAGAACTACGCATCTGATCAAAAAATATCATAGAACATAAAAAGTAGGAAACTTAATTCGCTACAAAAAAGGTCTCTTAACATTTTGCCATAGCTCGCTTCGTTTCCGAGATATTTGCAGATTTATCTCAAGGGAAGGGGCCTAACGGACATATTTCGTGATATTTCTTCTTCTTGTTGTTCTTCTTCTGCACAGCTAAGCTGGAAGTGGCATTTCCAGCTCGCAATAGTGCAGAGTTATCTCGAAGAGAGGGGCCACGGTGTTTCTGTATCTCTATTATGTTGGTGCGGCTTCGGAACTTTTAAATATCTTGATATATCTCGAGAACTACGCGTCTGATCAAAAAATATCATAGAACATAAATTGTAGGAAACATAATTGTCTACAAAAAAGGTCTCTTAACATTTTGCCATAGCTCGCTTCGTTTCCGAGATATTTGCAGATTTATCTCATGGTAAGGGGCCTGACGGACATATTTCGAGATATTTCTTCTTCTTGTTGTTCTTCTTCTGCACAGCTAAGCTGGAAGTGGCATTTGCAGCTCGCAATAGTGCATAGTTATCTGAAAGAAAGGGGCCACGGTGTTTCTGTATCTCTATTATGTTGGTGCGGCTTCGGAACTTTTAAATATCTCGATATATCTCGAAAACTACGCTTCTGATCAAAAAATATCATAGAACATAAATTGTAGGAAACATAATTCTCTACAAAAAAGGTCTCTTAACATTTTGCCATAGCTCGCTTCGTTTCCGAGATATTTGCAGATATATCTCAAGGGAAGGGGCCTGACGGACATATTTCGAGATATTTCTTCTTCTTGTTGTTCTTCTTCTGCACAGCTAAGCTGGAAGTGGCATTTACAGCTCGCAATAGTGCAGAGTTATCTCAAAGAAAGGGGCCACGGTGTTTCTGTATCTCTATTATGTTGGTGCGGCTTCGGAACTTTTAAATATCTTGATATATCTCGAGAACTACGCATCTGATCAGAAAATATCATAGAAGATAAAAACTAGGAAACTTAATTCTCTACAAAAAAGGTCTCTTAACATTCTCCCATAGCTGGCATCGTTTCCGAGATATTTGCAGATTTATCTCAAGGGAAGGGGCCTGACGGACATATTCCGAGATATTTCTTCTTCTTGTTGTTCCTCTTCTGCACAGGTAAGCTGGAAGTGGCATTTGCAGCTCGCAATAGTGCAGAGTTATCTCAAAGAAAGAGGCCACGGTGTTTCTGCACCTCTATTATGTTGTTGCAGCTTCGGAACTTTTAAATATCTTGATATATCTCGAGAACTACGCATCTGATCAAAAAATATCATAGAACATAAAAAGTAGGAAACTTAATTCTCTACAAAAAAGTCTGTTAACATTTTGCCATAGCTCGCTTCGTTTCCGAGATATTTGCAGATTTATCTCAAGGGAAGGGGCCTAACGGACATATTTCCAGATATTTCTTCTTCTTGTTGTTCTTCTTCTGCACAGCTAAGCTGGAAGTGGCATTTCCAGCTCGCAATAGTGCAGAGTTATCTCGAAGAGAGGGGCCACGGTGTTTCTGTATCTCTATTATGTTGGTGCGGCTTCGGAACTTTTAAATATCTTGATATATCTCGAGAACTACGCGTCTGATCAAAAAATATCATAGAACATAAATTGTAGGAAACATAATTGTCTACAAAAAAGGTCTCTTAACATTTTGCCATAGCTCGCTTCGTTTCCGAGATATTTGCAGATTTATCTCATGGTAAGGGGCCTGACGGACATATTTCGAGATATTTCTTCTTCTTGTTGTTCTTCTTCTGCACAGCTAAGCTGGAAGTGGCATTTGCAGCTCGCAATAGTGCATAGTTATCTGAAAGAAAGGGGCCACGGTGTTTCTGTATCTCTATTATGTTGGTGCGGCTTCGGAACTTTTAAATATCTTGATATATCTCGAGAACTACGCGTCTGATCAAAAAATATCATAGAACATAAATTGTAGGAAACATAATTGTCTACAAAAAAGGTCTCTTAACATTTTGCCATAGCTCGCTTCGTTTCCGAGATATTTGCAGATTTATCTCATGGTAAGGGGCCTGACGGACATATTTCGAGATATTTCTTCTTCTTGTTGTTCTTCTTCTGCACAGCTAAGCTGGAAGTGGCATTTGCAGCTCGCAATAGTGCATAGTTATCTGAAAGAAAGGGGCCACGGTGTTTCTGTATCTCTATTATGTTGGTGCGGCTTCGGAACTTTTAAATATCTCGATATATCTCGAAAACTACGCTTCTGATCAAAAAATATCATAGAACATAAATTGTAGGAAACATAATTCTCTACAAAAAAGGTCTCTTAACATTTTGCCATAGCTCGCTTCGTTTCCGAGATATTTGCAGATATATCTCAAGGGAAGGGGCCTGACGGACATATTTCGAGATATTTCTTCTTCTTGTTGTTCTTCTTCTGCACAGCTAAGCTGGAAGTGGCATTTACAGCTCGCAATAGTGCAGAGTTATCTCAAAGAAAGGGGCCTCGGTGTTTCTGTATCTCTATTATGTTGGTGCGGCTTCGGAACTTTTAAATATCTTGATATATCTCGAGAACTACGCATCTGATCAGAAAATATCATAGAAGATAAAAACTAGGAAACTTAATTCTCTACAAAAAAGGTCTCTTAACATTTTCCCATAGCTGGCATCGTTTCCGAGATATTTGCAGATTTATCTCAAGGGAAGGGGCCTGACGGACATATTCCGAGATATTTCTTCTTCTTGTTGTTCCTCTTCTGCACAGGTAAGCTGGAAGTGGCATTTGCAGCTCGCAATAGTGCAGAGTTATCTCAAAGAAAGAGGCCACGGTGTTTCTGCACCTCTATTATGTTGTTGCAGCTTCGGAACTTTTAAATATCTTGATATATCTCGAGAACTACGCATCTGATCAAAAAATATCATAGAACATAAAAAGTAGGAAACTTAATTCTCTACAAAAAAGTCTGTTAACATTTTGCCATAGCTCGCTTCGTTTCCGAGATATTTGCAGATTTATCTCAAGGGAAGGGGCCTAACGGACATATTTCCAGATATTTCTTCTTCTTGTTGTTCTTCTTCTGCACAGCTAAGCTGGAAGTGGCATTTCCAGCTCGCAATAGTGCAGAGTTATCTCGAAGAGAGGGGCCACGGTGTTTCTGTATCTCTATTATGTTGGTGCGGCTTCGGAACTTTTAAATATCTTGATATATCTCGAGAACTACGCGTCTGATCAAAAAATATCATAGAACATAAATTGTAGGAAACATAATTGTCTACAAAAAAGGTCTCTTAACATTTTGCCATAGCTCGCTTCGTTTCCGAGATATTTGCAGATTTATCTCATGGTAAGGGGCCTGACGGACATATTTCGAGATATTTCTTCTTCTTGTTGTTCTTCTTCTGCACAGCTAAGCTGGAAGTGGCATTTGCAGCTCGCAATAGTGCATAGTTATCTGAAAGAAAGGGGCCACGGTGTTTCTGTATCTCTATTATGTTGGTGCGGCTTCGGAACTTTTAAATATCTCGATATATCTCGAAAACTACGCATCTGATCAGAAAATATCATAGAAGATAAAAACTAGGAAACTTAATTCTCTACAAAAAAGGTCTCTTAACATTTTCCCATAGCTGGCATCGTTTCCGAGATATTTGCAGATTTATCTCAAGGGAAGGGGCCTGACGGACATATTCCGAGATATTTCTTCTTCTTGTTGTTCCTCTTCTGCACAGGTAAGCTGGAAGTGGCATTTGCAGCTCGCAATAGTGCAGAGTTATCTCAAAGAAAGAGGCCACGGTGTTTCTGCACCTCTATTATGTTGTTGCAGCTTCGGAACTCTTAAATATCTTGATATATCTCGAGAACTACGCATCTGATCAAAAAATGTCATAGAACATAAAAAGTAGGAAACTTAATTCTCTACAAAAAAGGTCTCTTAACATTTTGCCATAGCTCGCTTCGTTTCCGAGATATTTGCAGATTTATCTCAAGGGAAGGGGCCTAACGGACATATTTCGTGATATTTCTTCTTCTTGTTGTTCTTCTTCTGCACAGCTAAGCTGGAAGTGGCATTTGCAGCTCGCAATAGTGCAGAGTTATCTCAAAGAAAGGGGCCACGGTGTTTCTGTATCTCTATTATGTTGGTGCGGCTTCTTAACTTTTAAATATCCTGATATATCTCGAGAACTACGCATCTGATCAAAAAATATCATAGAACATAAAAAGTAGGAAACTCAATTCTCTACAAAAAAGGTCTCTTAACATTTTGCAATAGCTCGCTTCGTTTCCGAGATATTTGCAGATTTATCTCAAGGGAAGGGGCCTGACGGACATTGTTCGAGATATTTCTTCTTCTTGTTGTTCTTCTTCTGCACAGCTAAGCTGGAAGTGGCATTTGCGGCTCGCACTAGTGCAGAGTTATCTCAAAGAAAGGGGCCACGGTGTTTCTGTATCTCTATTATGTTGGTGCGGCTTCGGAACTTTTAAATATCTCGATATATCTCGAAAACTACGCTTCTGATCAAAAAATATCATAGAAGATAAAAAGTAGGAAACCTAATTCTCTACAAAAAAGGTCTCTTAACATTTTGCCATAGCTCGCTTCGTTTCCGAGATATTTGCAGATTTATCTCAAGGTAAGGGGCCTGACGGACATATTTCGAGATATTTCTTCTTCTTGTTGTTCTTCTTCTGCACAGCTAAGCTGGAAGTGGCATTTGCAGCTCGCAATAGTGCATAGTTATCTGAAA
Organism: Osmia lignaria lignaria; assembly: GCF_051020975.1. Lineage (NCBI taxonomy): Eukaryota > Metazoa > Arthropoda > Insecta > Hymenoptera > Megachilidae > Osmia > Osmia lignaria. The sequence continues at coordinate 9,612,185 of NW_027478159.1, read as the reverse complement.
GAAAGGGGCCACGGTGTTTCTGTATCTCTATTATGTTGGTGCGGCTTCGGAACTTTTAAATATCTCGATATATCTCGAAAACTACGCTTCTGATCAAAAAATATCATAGAACATAAATTGTAGGAAACATAATTCTCTACAAAAAAGGTCTCTTAACATTTTGCCATAGCTCGCTTTGTTTCCGAGATATTTGCAGATATATCTCAAGGGAAGGGGCCTGACGGACATATTTCGAGATACTTCTTCTTCTTGTTGTTCTTCTTCTGCACAGCTAAGCTGGAAGTGGCATTTGCGGCTCGCACTAGTGCAGAGTTATCTCAAAGAAAGGGGCCACGGTGTTTCTGTATCTCTATTATGTTGGTGCGGCTCCGGAACTTTTAAATATCTCGATATATCTCGAAAACTACGCTTCTGATCAAAAAATATCATAGAACATAAATTGTAGGAAACATAATTCTCTACAAAAAACGTCTCTTAACATTTTGCCATAGCTCGCTTCGTTTCCGAGATATTTGCAGATTCAGCTCAAAGGAACTGGCCTGACGGACATATTTCGGGATATTTCTTCTTCTTGTTGTTCTTCCTCTGCACAGCTAAGCTGGAAGTGGCATTTGCAGCGCGCAATAGTGCAGAGTTATCTCAAAGAAAGGGGCCACGGTGTTTCTGTATCTCTATTATGTTGGTGCGGCTTCGGAACTTTTAAATATCTTGAAATATCTCGAGAACTACGCATCTGATCAAAAAATATCATAGAACATAAAAAGTAGGCAACTTAATTCTCTACAAAAAAGGTCTCTTATCATTTTGCCATAGCTCTCTTCGTTTCCGAGATATTTGCAGATTTATCTCAAGGGAAGGGGCCTGACGGACATATTTCGAGATATTTCTTCTTCTTGTTGTTCTTCTTCTGCACAGCTAAGCTGGAAGTGGCATTTGCAGCTCGCAATAGTGCAGAGTTATCTCAAAGAAAGGGGCCACGGTGTTTCTGTATCTCTATTATGTTGGTGCGGCTTCGGAACTTTTAAATATCCTGATATATCTCGAGAACTACGCATCTGATCAAAAAATATCATAGAACATAAAAAGTAGGAAACTCAATTCTCTACAAAAAAGGTCTCTTAAGATTTTGCCATAGCTCGCTTCGTTTCCGAGATATTTGCAGATTCAGCTCAAAGGAACTGGCCTGACGGACATATTTCGAGATATTTCTTCTTCTTGTTGTTCTTCCTCTGCACAGCTAAGCTGGAAGTGGCATTTCCAGCTCGCAATAGTGCAGAGTTATCTCAAAGAGTGGGGCCACGGTGTTTCTGTATCTCTATTATGTTGGTGCGGCTTCGGAACTTTTAAATATCTTGATATCTCTCGAGAACTACGAATCTGGTCAGAAAATATCATAGAAGATAAAAAGTAGGAAACCTAATTCTCTACAAAAAAGGTCTCTTAACATTTTGCCATAGCTCGCTTCGTTTCCGAGATATTTGCAGATTTATCTCAAGGTAAGGGGCCTGACGGACATATTTCGAGATATTTCTTCTTCTTGTTCTTCTTCTTCTGCACAGCTAAGCTGGAAGTGGCATTTGCAGCTCGCAATAGTGCATAGTTATCTGAAAGAAAGGGGCCACGGTGTTTCTGTATCTCTATTATGTTGGTGCGGCTTCGGAACTTTTAAATATCTCGATATATCTCGAAAACTACGCTTCTGATCAAAAAATATCATAGAACATAAATTGTAGGAAACATAATTCTCTACAAAAAACGTCTCTTAAGATTTTGCCATAGCTCGCTTCGTTTCCGAGATATTTGCAGATTCAGCTCAAAGGAACTGGCCTGACGGACATATTTCGAGATATTTCTTCTTCTTGTTGTTCTTCCTCTGCACAGCTAAGCTGGAAGTGGCATTTCCAGCTCGCAATAGTGCAGAGTTATCTCAAAGAGAGGGGCCACGGTGTTTCTGTATCTTTATTATGTTGGTGCGGCTTCGGAACTTTTAAATATCTTGATATATCTCGAGAACTACGCATCTGATCAAAAAATACCATACAACATAAAAAGTAGGAAACATAATTCTCTACAAAAAAGGTCTCTTAACATTTTGCCATAGCTCGCTTCGTTTCCGAGATATTTGCAGATTTATCTCAAGGGAAGGGGCCTGACGGACATATTTCGAGATATTTCTTCTTCTTGTTGTTCTTCTTCTGCACAGCTAAACTGGACGTGGCATTTCCAGCTCGCAATAGTGCAGAGTTATCTCAAAGAGAGGGGCCACGGTGTTTCTGTATCTCTATTATGTTGGTGCGGCTTCGGAACTTTTAAATATCTTGATATATCTCGAGAACTACGCATCTGATCAAAAAATATCATAGAACATAAATTGTAGGAAACATAATTGTCTACAAAAAAGGTCTCTTAACATTTTGCCATAGCTCGCTTCGTTTCCGAGATACTTGCCGATTTATCTCAAGGGAAGGGGCCTGACGGACATATTTCGAGATATTTCTTCTTCTTGTTGTTCTTCTTCTGCACAGCTAAGCTGGAAGTGGCATTTGCAGCTCGCAATTGTGCAGAGTTATCTCAAAGAGAGGGGCCACGGTGTTTCTGTATCTCTATTATGTTGTTGCGGCTTCGGAACTTTTAAATATCTTGATATATCTCGAGAACTACGAATCTGATCAGAAAATATCATAGAAGATAAAAAGTAGGAAACTTAATTCTCTACAAAAAAGGTCTCTTAACATTTTGCCATAGCTCGCTTCGTTTCCGAGATATTTGCAGATTTATCTCATGGTAAGGGGCCTAACGGACATATTTCGAGATATTTCTTCTTCTTGTTGTTCTTCTTCTGCACAGCTAAGCTGGAAGTGGCATTTGCAGCTCGCAATAGTGCATAGTTATCTGAAAGAAAGGGGCCACGGTGTTTCTGTATCTCTATTATGTTGGTGCGGCTTCGGAACTTTTAAATATCTCGATATATCTCGAAAACTACGCTTCTGACCAAAAAATATCATAGAACATAAATTGTAGGAAACATAATTCTCTACAAAAAAGGTCTCTTAACATTTTGCCATAGCTCGCTTCGTTTCTGAGATATTTGCAGATATATCTCAAGGGAAGGGGCCTGACGGACATATTTCGAGATATTTCTTCTTCTTGTTGTTCTTCTTCTGCACAGCTAAGCTGGAAGTGGCATTTACAGCTCGCAATAGTGCAGAGTTATCTCAAAGAAAGGGGCCACGGTGTTTCTGTATCTCTATTATGTTGGTGCGGCTTCGGAACTTTTAAATATCTTGATATATCTCGAGAACTACGCATCTGATCAAAAAATATCATAGAGCATAAAAAGTAGGAAACTTAATTCTCTACAAAAAAGGTCTCTTAACGTTTTGCAATAGCTCGCTTTGTTTCCGAGATACTTGCCGATTTATCTCAAGGGAAGGGGCCTGACGGACATATTTCGAGATATTTCTTCTTCTTGTTGTTCTTCTTCTGCACAGCTAAGCTGGAAGTGGCATTTGCAGCTCGCAATTGTGCAGAGTTATCTCAAAGAGTGGGGCCACGGTGTTTCTGTATCTCTATTATGTTGGTGCGGCTTCGGAACTTTTAAATATCTTGATATATCTCGAGAACTACGAATCTGGTCAGAAAATATCATAGAAGATAAAAAGTAGGAAACTTAATTCTCTACAAAAAAGGTCTCTTAACATTTTGCCATAGCTCGCTTCGTTTCCGAGATATTTGCAGATTTATCTCAAGGTAAGGGGCCTGACGGACATATTTCGAGATATTTCTTCTTCTTGTTGTTCTTCTTCTGCACAGCTAAGCTGGAAGTGGCATTTCCAGCTCGCAATAGTGGAGAGTTATCTCAAAGAGAGGGGCCACGGTGTTTCTGTATCTTTATTATGTTGGTGCGGCTTCGGAACTTTTAAATATCTTGATATATCTCGAGAACTACGCATCTGATCAAAAAATGCCATAGAACATAAAAAGTAGGAAACATAATTCTCTACAAAAAAGGTCTCTTAACATTTTGCCATAGCTCGCTTCGTTTCCGAGATATTTGCAGATTTATCTCAAGGGAAGGGGCCTGACGGACATATTTCGAGATATTTCTTCTTCTTGTTGTTCTTCTTCTGCACAGCTAAACTGGACGTGGCATTTCCAGCTCGCAATAGTGCAGAGTTATCTCAAAGAGAGGGGCCACGGTGTTTCTGTATCTCTATTATGTTGGTGCGGCTTCGGAACTTTTAAATATCTTGATATATCTCGAGAACTACGCATCTGATCAAAAAATATCATAGAACATAAATTGTAGGAAACATAATTGTCTACAAAAAAGGTCTCTTAACATTTTGCCATAGCTCGCTTCGTTTCCGAGATACTTGCCGATTTATCTCAAGGGAAGGGGCCTGACGGACATATTTCGAGATATTTCTTCTTCTTGTTGTTCTTCTTCTGCACAGCTAAGCTGGAAGTGGCATTTGCAGCTCGCAATTGTGCAGAGTTATCTCAAAGAGAGGGGCCACGGTGTTTCTGTATCTCTATTATGTTGTTGCGGCTTCGGAACTTTTAAATATCTTGATATATCTCGAGAACTACGAATCTGATCAGAAAATATCATAGAAGATAAAAAGTAGGAAACTTAATTCTCTACAAAAAAGGTCTCTTAACATTTTGCCATAGCTCGCTTCGTTTCCGAGATATTTGCAGATTTATCTCATGGTAAGGGGCCTAACGGACATATTTCGAGATATTTCTTCTTCTTGTTGTTCTTCTTCTGCACAGCTAAGCTGGAAGTGGCATTTGCAGCTCGCAATAGTGCATAGTTATCTGAAAGAAAGGGGCCACGGTGTTTCTGTATCTCTATTATGTTGGTGCGGCTTCGGAACTTTTAAATATCTCGATATATCTCGAAAACTACGCTTCTGATCAAAAAATATCATAGAACATAAATTGTAGGAAACATAATTCTCTACAAAAAAAGGTCTCTTAACATTTTGCCATAGCTCGCTTCGTTTCCGAGATATTTGCAGATTTATCTCAAGGGAAGGGGCCTGACGGACATATTTCGAGATATTTCTTCTTCTTGTTGTTCTTCTTCTGCACAGCTAAACTGGACGTGGCATTTCCAGCTCGCAATAGTGCAGAGTTATCTCAAAGAGAGGGGCCACGGTGTTTCTGTATCTCTATTATGTTGGTGCGGCTTCTTAACTTTTAAATATCCTGATATATCTCGAGAACTACGCATCTGATCAAAAAATATCATAGAACATAAAAAGTAGGAAACTCAATTCTCTACAAAAAAGGTCTCTTAACATTTTGCAATAGCTCGCTTCGTTTCCGAGATATTTGCAGATTTATCTCAAGGGAAGGGGCCTGACGGACATATTTCGAGATATTTCTTCTTCTTGTTGTTCTTCTTCTGCACAGCTAAGCTGGAAGTGGCATTTGCGGCTCGCACTAGTGCATAGTTATCTGAAAGAAAGGGGCCACGGTGTTTCTGTATCTCTATTATGTTGTTGCGGCTTCGGAACTTTTAAATATCTTGATATATCTCGAGAACTACGAATCTGATCAGAAAATATCATAGAAGATAAAAAGTAGGAAACTTAATTCTCTACAAAAAAGGTCTCTTAACATTTTGCCATAGCTCGCTTCGTTTCCGAGATATTTGCAGATTTATCTCATGGTAAGGGGCCTAACGGACATATTTCGAGATATTTCTTCTTCTTGTTGTTCTTCTTCTGCACAGCTAAGCTGGAAGTGGCATTTGCAGCTCGCAATAGTGCATAGTTATCTGAAAGAAAGGGGCCACGGTGTTTCTGTATCTCTATTATGTTGGTGCGGCTTCGGAACTTTTAAATATCTCGATATATCTCGAAAACTACGCTTCTGATCAAAAAATATCATAGAACATAAATTGTAGGAAACATAATTCTCTACAAAAAAAGGTCTCTTAACATTTTGCCATAGCTCGCTTCGTTTCCGAGATATTTGCAGATTTATCTCAAGGGAAGGGGCCTGACGGACATATTTCGAGATATTTCTTCTTCTTGTTGTTCTTCTTCTGCACAGCTAAACTGGACGTGGCATTTCCAGCTCGCAATAGTGCAGAGTTATCTCAAAGAGAGGGGCCACGGTGTTTCTGTATCTCTATTATGTTGGTGCGGCTTCTTAACTTTTAAATATCCTGATATATCTCGAGAACTACGCATCTGATCAAAAAATATCATAGAACATAAAAAGTAGGAAACTCAATTCTCTACAAAAAAGGTCTCTTAACATTTTGCAATAGCTCGCTTCGTTTCCGAGATATTTGCAGATTTATCTCAAGGGAAGGGGCCTGACGGACATATTTCGAGATATTTCTTCTTCTTGTTGTTCTTCTTCTGCACAGCTAAGCTGGAAGTGGCATTTGCGGCTCGCACTAGTGCATAGTTATCTGAAAGAAAGGGGCCACGGTGTTTCTGTATCTCTATTATGTTGGTGCGGCTTCGGAACTTTTAAATATCTCGATATATCTCGAAAACTACGCTTCTGATCAAAAAATATCATAGAACATAAATTGTAGGAAACATAATTCTCTACAAAAAAGGTCTCTTAACATTTTGCCATAGCTCGCTTCGTTTCTGAGATATTTGCAGATATATCTCAAGGGAAGGGGCCTGACGGACATATTTCGAGATATTTCTTCTTCTTGTTGTTCTTCTTCTGCACAGCTAAGCTGGAAGTGGCATTTACAGCTCGCAATAGTGCAGAGTTATCTCAAAGAAAGGGGCCACGGTGTTTCTGAATCTCTATTATGTTGGTGCGGCTTCGGAACTTTTAAATATCTTGATATATCTCGAGAACTACGCATCTGATCAAAAAATATCATAGAACATAAAAAGTAGGCAACTTAATTCTCTACAAAAAAGGTCTCTTATCATTTTGCCATAGCTCTCTTCGTTTCCGAGATATTTGCAGATTTATCTCAAGGGAAGGGGCCTGACGGACATATTTCGAGATATTTCTTCTTCTTGTTGTTCTTCTTCTGCACAGCTAAGCTGGAAGTGGCATTTGCGGCTCGCACTAGTGCAGAGTTATCTCAAAGAAAGGGGCCACGGTGTTTCTGTATCTCTATTATGTTGGTGCGGCTTCGGAACTTTTAAATATCTCGATATATCTCGAAAACTACGCGTCTGATCAAAAAATATAGAACATAAAAAGTAGGAAACTTAATTCTCTACAAAAAAGTCTGTTAACATTTTGCCATAGCTCGCTTCGTTTCCGAGATATTTGCAGATTTATCTCAAGGGAATGGGCCTAACGGACATATTTCGAGATATTTCTTCTTCTTGTTGTTCTTCTTCTGCACAGCTAAACTGGAAGTGGCATTTCCAGCTCGCAATAGTGCAGACTTATCTCAAAGAGAGGGGCCACGGTGTTTCTGTATCTCTATTATGTTGGTGCGGCTTCTTAACTTTTAAATATCCTGATATATCTCGAGAACTACGCATCTGATCAAAAAATATCATAGAACATAAAAAGTAGGAAACTCAATTCTCTACAAAAAAGGTCTCTTAACATTTTCCCATAGCTGGCATCGTTTCCGAGATATTTGCAGATTTATCTCAAGGGAAGGGGCCTGACGGACATATTCCGAGATATTTCTTCTTTTTGTTGTTCCTCTTCTGCACAGCTAAGCTGGAAGTGGCATTTGCAGCTCGCAATAGTGCGGAGTTATCTCAAAGAAAGAGGCCACGGTGTTTCTGCACCTCTATTACGTTGGTGCAGCTTCGGAACTTTTAAATATCTTGATATATCTCGAGAACTACGCATCTGATCAAAAAATATCATAGAACATAAAAAGTAGGAAACTTAATTGTCTACAAACAAGGTCTCTTAACATTTTGCCATAGCTCGCTTCGTTTCCGAGATATTTGCAGATTTATCTCAAGGGAATGGGCCTAACGGACATATTTCGAGATATTTCTTCTTCTTGTTGTTCTTCTTCTGCACAGCTAAACTGGAAGTGGCATTTCCAGCTCGCAATAGTGCAGAGTTATCTCAAAGAGAGGGGCCACGGTGTTTCTGTATCTCTATTATGTTGGTGCGGCTTCTTAACTTTTAAATATCCTGATATATCTCGAGAACTACGCATCTGATCAAAAAATATCATAGAACATAAAAAGTAGGAAACTCAATTCTCTACAAAAAAGGTCTCTTAACATTTTGCAATAGCTCGCTTCGTTTCCGAGATATTTGCAGATTTATCTCAAGGGAAGGGGCCTGACGGACATATTTCGAGATATTTCTTCTTCTTGTTGTTCTTCTTCTGCACAGCTAAGCTGGAAGTGGCATTTGCGGCTCGCACTAGTGCAGAGTTATCTCAAAGAAAGGGGCCACGGTGTTTCTGTATCTCTATTATGTTGGTGCGGCTTCGGAACTTTTAAATATCTCGATATATCTCGAAAACTACGCTTCTGATCAAAAAATATCATAGAACATAAATTGTAGGAAACATAATTCTCTACAAAAAACGTCTCTCAACATTTTGCCATAGCTCGCTTCGTTTCCGAGATATTTGCAGATTCAGCTCAAAGGAACTGGCCTGACGGACATATTTCGAGATATTTCTTCTTCTTGTTGTTCTTCCTCTGCACAGCTAAGCTGGAAGTGACATTTGCAGCTCGCAATAGTGCAGAGTTATCTCAAAGAAAGGGGCCACGGTGTTTCTGTATCTCTATTATGTTGGTGCGGCTTCGGAACTTTTAAATATCTTGATATATCTCGAGAACTACGCATCTGATCAAAAAATATCATAGAACATAAAAAGTAGGCAACTTAATTCTCTACAAAAAAGGTCTCTTATCATTTTGCCATAGCTCTCTTCGTTTCCGAGATACTTGCCGATTTATCTCAAGGGAAGGGGCCTGACGGACATATTTCGAGATATTTCTTCTTCTTGTTGTTCTTCTTCTGCACAGCTAAGCTGGAAGTGGCATTTGCAGCTCGCAATTGTGCAGAGTTATCTCAAAGAGTGGGGCCACGGTGTTTCTGTATCTCTATTATGTTGGTGCGGCTTCGGAACTTTTAAATATCTTGATATATCTCGAGAACTACGCATCTGATCAAAAAATATCATAGAAGATAAAAAGTAGGAAACTTAATTCTCTACAAAAAAGGTTTCTTAACATTTTCCCATAGCTGGCATCGTTTCCGAGATATTTGCAGATTTATCTCAAGGGAAGGGGCCTGACGGACATATTCCGAGATATTTCTTCTTCTTGTTGTTCCTCTTCTGCACAGCTAAGCTGGAAGTGGCATTTGCAGCTCGCAATAGTGCGGAGTTATCTCAAAGAAAGAGGCCACGGTGTTTCTGCACCTCTATTATGTTGGTGCAGCTTCGGAACTTTTAAATATCTTGATATATCTCGAGAACTACGCATCTGATCAAAAAATATCATAGAACATAAAAAGTATGAAACTTAATTGTCTACAAATAAGGTCTCTTAACAGTTTGGCATAGCTCGCTTCGTTTCCGAGATACTTGCCGATTTATCTCAAGGGAAGGGGCCTGACGGACATATTTCGAGATATTTCTTCTTCTTGTTGTTCTTCTTCTGCACAGCTAAACTGGAAGTGGCATTTCCAGCTCGCAATAGTGCAGAGTTATCTCAAAGAGAGGGGCCACGGTGTTTCTGTATCTCTATTATGTTGGTGCGGCTTCATAACTTTTAAATATCCTGATATATCTCGAGAACTACGCATCTGATCAAAAAATATCATAGAACATAAAAAGTAGGAAACTCAATTCTCTACAAAAAAGGTCTCTTAACATTTTCCCATAGCTGGCATCGTTTCCGAGATATTTGCAGATTTATCTCAAGGGAAGGGGCCTGACGGACATATTCCGAGATATTTCTTCTTCTTGTTGTTCCTCTTCTGCACAGCTAAGCTGGAAGTGGCATTTGCAGCTCGCAATAGTGCGGAGTTATCTCAAAGAAAGAGGCCACGGTGTTTCTGCACCTCTATTACGTTGGTGCAGCTTCGGAACTTTTAAATATCTTGATATATCTCGAGAACTACGCATCTGATCAAAAAATATCATAGAACATAAAAAGTAGGAAACTTAATTGTCTACAAACAAGGTCTCTTAATATTTTGCCATAGCTCGCTTCGTTTCCGAGATATTTGCAGATTTATCTCAAGGGAATGGGCCTGACGGACATATTTCGAGATATTTCTTCTTCTTGTTGTTCTTCTTCTGCACAGCTAAACTGGAAGTGGCATTTCCAGCTCGCAATAGTGCAGAGTTATCTCAAAGAGAGGGGCCACGGTGTTTCTGTATCTCTATTATGTTGGTGCGGCTTCTTAACTTTTAAATATCCTGATATATCTCGAGAACTACGCATCTGATCAAAAAATATCATAGAACATAAAAAGTAGGAAACTCAATTCTCTACAAAAAAGTTCTCTTAACATTTTGCAATAGCTCGCTTCGTTTCCGAGATATTTGCAGATTTATCTCAAGGGAAGGGGCCTGACGGACATATTTCGAGATATTTCTTCTTCTTGTTGTTCTTCTTCTGCACAGCTAAGCTGGAAGTGGCATTTGCGGCTCGCACTAGTGCAGAGTTATCTCAAAGAAAGGGGCCACGGTGTTTCTGTATCTCTATTATGTTGGTGCGGCTTCGGAACTTTTAAATATCTCGATATATCTCGAAAACTACGCGTCTGATCAAAAAATATAGAACATAAAAAGTAGGAAACTTAATTCTCTACAAAAAAGTCTGTTAACATTTTGCCATAGCTCGCTTCGTTTCCGAGATATTTGCAGATTTATCTCAAGGGAATGGGCCTAACGGACATATTTCGAGATATTTCTTCTTCTTGTTGTTCTTCTTCTGCACAGCTAAACTGGAAGTGGCATTTCCAGCTCGCAATAGTGCAGACTTATCTCAAAGAGAGGGGCCACGGTGTTTCTGTATCTCTATTATGTTGGTGCGGCTTCATAACTTTTAAATATCCTGATATATCTCGAGAACTACGCATCTGATCAAAAAATATCATAGAACATAAAAAGTAGGAAACTCAATTCGCTACAAAAAAGGTCTCTTAACATTTTCCCATAGCTGGCATCGTTTCCGAGATATTTGCAGATTTATCTCAAGGGAAGGGGCCTGACGGACATATTCCGAGATATTTCTTCTTCTTGTTGTTCCTCTTCTGCACAGCTAAGCTGGAAGTGGCATTTGCAGCTCGCAATAGTGCGGAGTTATCTCAAAGAAAGAGGCCACGGTGTTTCTGCACCTCTATTACGTTGGTGCAGCTTCGGAACTTTTAAATATCTTGATATATCTCGAGAACTACGCATCTGATCAAAAAATATCATAGAACATAAAAAGTAGGAAACTTAATTGTCTACAAACAAGGTCTCTTAACATTTTGCCATAGCTCGCTTCGTTTCCGAGATATTTGCAGATTTATCTCAAGGGAATGGGCCTAACGGACATATTTCGAGATATTTCTTCTTCTTGTTGTTCTTCTTCTGCACAGCTAAACTGGAAGTGGCATTTCCAGCTCGCAATAGTGCAGAGTTATCTCAAAGAGAGGGGCCACGGTGTTTCTGTATCTCTATTATGTTGGTGCGGCTTCTTAACTTTTAAATATCCTGATATATCTCGAGAACTACGCATCTGATCAAAAAATATCATAGAACATAAAAAGTAGGAAACTCAATTCTCTACAAAAAAGGTCTCTTAACATTTTGCAATAGCTCGCTTCGTTTCCGAGATATTTGCAGATTTATCTCAAGGGAAGGGGCCTGACGGACATATTTCGAGATATTTCTTCTTCTTGTTGTTCTTCTTCTGCACAGCTAAGCTGGAAGTGGCATTTGCGGCTCGCACTAGTGCAGAGTTATCTCAAAGAAAGGGGCCACGGTGTTTCTGTATCTCTATTATGTTGGTGCGGCTTCGGAACTTTTAAATATCTCGATATATCTCGAAAACTACGCTTCTGATCAAAAAATATCATAGAACATAAATTGTAGGAAACATAATTCTCTACAAAAAACGTCTCTCAACATTTTGCCATAGCTCGCTTCGTTTCCGAGATATTTGCAGATTCAGCTCAAAGGAACTGGCCTGACGGACATATTTCGAGATATTTCTTCTTCTTGTTGTTCTTCCTCTGCACAGCTAAGCTGGAAGTGACATTTGCAGCTCGCAATAGTGCAGAGTTATCTCAAAGAAAGGGGCCACGGTGTTTCTGTATCTCTATTATGTTGGTGCGGCTTCGGAACTTTTAAATATCTTGATATATCTCGAGAACTACGCATCTGATCAAAAAATATCATAGAACATAAAAAGTAGGCAACTTAATTCTCTACAAAAAAGGTCTCTTATCATTTTGCCATAGCTCTCTTCGTTTCCGAGATACTTGCCGATTTATCTCAAGGGAAGGGGCCTGACGGACATATTTCGAGATATTTCTTCTTCTTGTTGTTCTTCTTCTGCACAGCTAAGCTGGAAGTGGCATTTGCAGCTCGCAATTGTGCAGAGTTATCTCAAAGAGTGGGGCCACGGTGTTTCTGTATCTCTATTATGTTGGTGCGGCTTCGGAACTTTTAAATATCTTGATATATCTCGAGAACTACGCATCTGATCAAAAAATATCATAGAAGATAAAAAGTAGGAAACTTAATTCTCTACAAAAAAGGTTTCTTAACATTTTCCCATAGCTGGCATCGTTTCCGAGATATTTGCAGATTTATCTCAAGGGAAGGGGCCTGACGGACATATTCCGAGATATTTCTTCTTCTTGTTGTTCCTCTTCTGCACAGCTAAGCTGGAAGTGGCATTTGCAGCTCGCAATAGTGCGGAGTTATCTCAAAGAAAGAGGCCACGGTGTTTCTGCACCTCTATTATGTTGGTGCAGCTTCGGAACTTTTAAATATCTTGATATATCTCGAGAACTACGCATCTGATCAAAAAATATCATAGAACATAAAAAGTATGAAACTTAATTGTCTACAAATAAGGTCTCTTAACAGTTTGGCATAGCTCGCTTCGTTTCCGAGATACTTGCCGATTTATCTCAAGGGAAGGGGCCTGACGGACATATTTCGAGATATTTCTTCTTCTTGTTGTTCTTCTTCTGCACAGCTAAACTGGAAGTGGCATTTCCAGCTCGCAATAGTGCAGAGTTATCTCAAAGAGAGGGGCCACGGTGTTTCTGTATCTCTATTATGTTGGTGCGGCTTCTTAACTTTTAAATATCCTGATATATCTCGAGAACTACGCATCTGATCAAAAAATATCATAGAACATAAAAAGTAGGAAACTCAATTCTCTACAAAAAAGGTCTCTTAACATTTTGCAATAGCTCGCTTCTTTCCCGAGATATTTGCAGATTTATCTCAAGGGAAGGGGCCTGACGGACATATTTCGAGATATTTCTTCTTCTTGTTGTTCTTCTTCTGCACAGCTAAGCTGGAAGTGGCATTTGCGGCTCGCACTAGTGCAGAGTTATCTCAAAGAAAGGGGCCACGGTGTTTCTGTATCTCTATTATGTTGGTGCGGCTTCGGAACTTTTAAATATCTCGATATATCTCGAAAACTACGCTTCTGATCAAAAAATATCATAGAACATAAATTGTAGGAAACATAATTCTCTACAAAAAACGTCTCTCAACATTTTGCCATAGCTCGCTTCGTTTCCGAGATATTTGCAGATTCAGCTCAAAGGAACTGGCCTGACGGACATATTTCGAGATATTTCTTCTTCTTGTTGTTCTTCCTCTGCACAGCTAAGCTGGAAGTGACATTTGCAGCTCGCAATAGTGCAGAGTTATCTCAAAGAAAGGGGCCACGGTGTTTCTGTATCTCTATTATGTTGGTGCGGCTTCGGAACTTTTAAATATCTTGATATATCTCGAGAACTACGCATCTGATCAAAAAATATCATAGAACATAAAAAGTAGGCAACTTCATTCTCTACAAAAAAGGTCTCTTATCATTTTGCCATAGCTCTCTTCGTTTCCGAGATACTTGCCGATTTATCTCAAGGGAAGGGGCCTGACGGACATATTTCGAGATATTTCTTCTTCTTGTTGTTCTTCTTCTGCACAGCTAAGCTGGAAGTGGCATTTGCGGCTCGCACTAGTGCAGAGTTATCTCAAAGAAAGGGGCCACGGTGTTTCTGTATCTCTATTATGTTGGTGCGGCTTCGGAACTTTTAAATATCTCGATATATCTCGAAAACTACGCGTCTGATCAAAAAATATAGAACATAAAAAGTAGGAAACTTAATTCTCTACAAAAAAGTCTGTTAACATTTTGCCATAGCTCGCTTCGTTTCCGAGATATTTGCAGATTTATCTCAAGGGAATGGGCCTAACGGACATATTTCGAGATATTTCTTCTTCTTGTTGTTCTTCTTCTGCACAGCTAAACTGGAAGTGGCATTTCCAGCTCGCAATAGTGCAGACTTATCTCAAAGAGAGGGGCCACGGTGTTTCTGTATCTCTATTATGTTGGTGCGGCTTCATAACTTTTAAATATCCTGATATATCTCGAGAACTACGCATCTGATCAAAAAATATCATAGAACATAAAAAGTAGGAAACTCAATTCTCTACAAAAAAGGTCTCTTAACATTTTCCCATAGCTGGCATCGTTTCCGAGATATTTGCAGATTTATCTCAAGGGAAGGGGCCTGACGGACATATTCCGAGATATTTCTTCTTCTTGTTGTTCCTCTTCTGCACAGCTAAGCTGGAAGTGGCATTTGCAGCTCGCAATAGTGCGGAGTTATCTCAAAGAAAGAGGCCACGGTGTTTCTGCACCTCTATTACGTTGGTGCAGCTTCGGAACTTTTAAATACCTTGATATATCTCGAGAACTACGCATCTGATCAAAAAATATCATAGAACATAAAAAGTAGGAAACTTAATTGTCTACAAACAAGGTCTCTTAACATTTTGCCATAGCTCGCTTCGTTTCCGAGATATTTGCAGATTTATCTCAAGGGAATGGGCCTGACGGACATATTTCGAGATATTTCTTCTTCTTGTTGTTCTTCTTCTGCACAGCTAAACTGGAAGTGGCATTTCCAGCTCGCAATAGTGCAGAGTTATCTCAAAGAGAGGGGCCACGGTGTTTCTGTATCTCTATTATGTTGGTGCGGCTTCTTAACTTTTAAATATCCTGATATATCTCGAGAACTACGCATCTGATCAAAAAATATCATAGAACATAAAAAGTAGGAAACTCAATTCTCTACAAAAAAGTTCTCTTAACATTTTGCAATAGCTCGCTTCGTTTCCGAGATATTTGCAGATTTATCTCAAGGGAAGGGGCCTGACGGACATATTTCGAGATATTTCTTCTTCTTGTTGTTCTTCTTCTGCACAGCTAAGCTGGAAGTGGCATTTGCGGCTCGCACTAGTGCAGAGTTATCTCAAAGAAAGGGGCCACGGTGTTTCTGTATCTCTATTATGTTGGTGCGGCTTCGGAACTTTTAAATATCTCGATATATCTCGAAAACTACGCGTCTGATCAAAAAATATAGAACATAAAAAGTAGGAAACTTAATTCTCTACAAAAAAGTCTGTTAACATTTTGCCATAGCTCGCTTCGTTTCCGAGATATTTGCAGATTTATCTCAAGGGAATGGGCCTAACGGACATATTTCGAGATATTTCTTCTTCTTGTTGTTCTTCTTCTGCACAGCTAAACTGGAAGTGGCATTTCCAGCTCGCAATAGTGCAGACTTATCTCAAAGAGAGGGGCCACGGTGTTTCTGTATCTCTATTATGTTGGTGCGGCTTCATAACTTTTAAATATCCTGATATATCTCGAGAACTACGCATCTGATCAAAAAATATCATAGAACATAAAAAGTAGGAAACTCAATTCGCTACAAAAAAGGTCTCTTAACATTTTCCCATAGCTGGCATCGTTTCCGAGATATTTGCAGATTTATCTCAAGGGAAGGGGCCTGACGGACATATTCCGAGATATTTCTTCTTCTTGTTGTTCCTCTTCTGCACAGCTAAGCTGGAAGTGGCATTTGCAGCTCGCAATAGTGCGGAGTTATCTCAAAGAAAGAGGCCACGGTGTTTCTGCACCTCTATTACGTTGGTGCAGCTTCGGAACTTTTAAATATCTTGATATATCTCGAGAACTACGCATCTGATCAAAAAATATCATAGAACATAAAAAGTAGGAAACTTAATTGTCTACAAACAAGGTCTCTTAACATTTTGCCATAGCTCGCTTCGTTTCCGAGATATTTGCAGATTTATCTCAAGGGAATGGGCCTAACGGACATATTTCGAGATATTTCTTCTTCTTGTTGTTCTTCTTCTGCACAGCTAAACTGGAAGTGGCATTTCCAGCTCGCAATAGTGCAGAGTTATCTCAAAGAGAGGGGCCACGGTGTTTCTGTATCTCTATTATGTTGGTGCGGCTTCTTAACTTTTAAATATCCTGATATATCTCGAGAACTACGCATCTGATCAAAAAATATCATAGAACATAAAAAGTAGGAAACTCAATTCTCTACAAAAAAGGTCTCTTAACATTTTGCAATAGCTCGCTTCGTTTCCGAGATATTTGCAGATTTATCTCAAGGGAAGGGGCCTGACGGACATATTTCGAGATATTTCTTCTTCTTGTTGTTCTTCTTCTGCACAGCTAAGCTGGAAGTGGCATTTGCGGCTCGCACTAGTGCAGAGTTATCTCAAAGAAAGGGGCCACGGTGTTTCTGTATCTCTATTATGTTGGTGCGGCTTCGGAACTTTTAAATATCTCGATATATCTCGAAAACTACGCTTCTGATCAAAAAATATCATAGAACATAAATTGTAGGAAACATAATTCTCTACAAAAAACGTCTCTCAACATTTTGCCATAGCTCGCTTCGTTTCCGAGATATTTGCAGATTCAGCTCAAAGGAACTGGCCTGACGGACATATTTCGAGATATTTCTTCTTCTTGTTGTTCTTCCTCTGCACAGCTAAGCTGGAAGTGACATTTGCAGCTCGCAATAGTGCAGAGTTATCTCAAAGAAAGGGGCCACGGTGTTTCTGTATCTCTATTATGTTGGTGCGGCTTCGGAACTTTTAAATATCTTGATATATCTCGAGAACTACGCATCTGATCAAAAAATATCATAGAACATAAAAAGTAGGCAACTTAATTCTCTACAAAAAAGGTCTCTTATCATTTTGCCATAGCTCTCTTCGTTTCCGAGATACTTGCCGATTTATCTCAAGGGAAGGGGCCTGACGGACATATTTCGAGATATTTCTTCTTCTTGTTGTTCTTCTTCTGCACAGCTAAGCTGGAAGTGGCATTTGCAGCTCGCAATTGTGCAGAGTTATCTCAAAGAGTGGGGCCACGGTGTTTCTGTATCTCTATTATGTTGGTGCGGCTTCGGAACTTTTAAATATCTTGATATATCTCGAGAACTACGCATCTGATCAAAAAATATCATAGAAGATAAAAAGTAGGAAACTTAATTCTCTACAAAAAAGGTTTCTTAACATTTTCCCATAGCTGGCATCGTTTCCGAGATATTTGCAGATTTATCTCAAGGGAAGGGGCCTGACGGACATATTCCGAGATATTTCTTCTTCTTGTTGTTCCTCTTCTGCACAGCTAAGCTGGAAGTGGCATTTGCAGCTCGCAATAGTGCGGAGTTATCTCAAAGAAAGAGGCCACGGTGTTTCTGCACCTCTATTATGTTGGTGCAGCTTCGGAACTTTTAAATATCTTGATATATCTCGAGAACTACGCATCTGATCAAAAAATATCATAGAACATAAAAAGTATGAAACTGAATTGTCTACAAATAAGGTCTCTTAACAGTTTGGCATAGCTCGCTTCGTTTCCGAGATACTTGCCGATTTATCTCAAGGGAAGGGGCCTGACGGACATATTTCGAGATATTTCTTCTTCTTGTTGTTCTTCTTCTGCACAGCTAAACTGGAAGTGGCATTTCCAGCTCGCAATAGTGCAGAGTTATCTCAAAGAGAGGGGCCACGGTGTTTCTGTATCTCTATTATGTTGGTGCGGCTTCTTAACTTTTAAATATCCTGATATATCTCGAGAACTACGCATCTGATCAAAAAATATCATAGAACATAAAAAGTAGGAAACTCAATTCTCTACAAAAAAGGTCTCTTAACATTTTGCAATAGCTCGCTTCTTTCCCGAGATATTTGCAGATTTATCTCAAGGGAAGGGGCCTGACGGACATATTTCGAGATATTTCTTCTTCTTGTTGTTCTTCTTCTGCACAGCTAAGCTGGAAGTGGCATTTGCGGCTCGCACTAGTGCAGAGTTATCTCAAAGAAAGGGGCCACGGTGTTTCTGTATCTCTATTATGTTGGTGCGGCTTCGGAACTTTTAAATATCTCGATATATCTCGAAAACTACGCTTCTGATCAAAAAATATCATAGAACATAAATTGTAGGAAACATAATTCTCTACAAAAAACGTCTCTCAACATTTTGCCATAGCTCGCTTCGTTTCCGAGATATTTGCAGATTCAGCTCAAAGGAACTGGCCTGACGGACATATTTCGAGATATTTCTTCTTCTTGTTGTTCTTCCTCTGCACAGCTAAGCTGGAAGTGACATTTGCAGCTCGCAATAGTGCAGAGTTATCTCAAAGAAAGGGGCCACGGTGTTTCTGTATCTCTATTATGTTGGTGCGGCTTCGGAACTTTTAAATATCTTGATATATCTCGAGAACTACGCATCTGATCAAAAAATATCATAGAACATAAAAAGTAGGCAACTTCATTCTCTACAAAAAAGGTCTCTTATCATTTTGCCATAGCTCTCTTCGTTTCCGAGATACTTGCCGATTTATCTCAAGGGAAGGGGCCTGACGGACATATTTCGAGATATTTCTTCTTCTTGTTGTTCTTCTTCTGCACAGCTAAGCTGGAAGTGGCATTTGCAGCTCGCAATTGTGCAGAGTTATCTCAAAGAGTGGGGCCACGGTGTTTCTGTATCTCTATTATGTTGGTGCGGCTTCGGAACTTTTAAATATCTTGATATATCTCGAGAACTACGCATCTGATCAAAAAATATCATAGAAGATAAAAAGTAGGAAACTTAATTCTCTACAAAAAAGGTTTCTTAACATTTTCCCATAGCTGGCATCGTTTCCGAGATATTTGCAGATTTATCTCAAGGGAAGGGGCCTGACGGACATATTCCGAGATATTTCTTCTTCTTGTTGTTCCTCTTCTGCACAGCTAAGCTGGAAGTGGCATTTGCAGCTCGCAATAGTGCGGAGTTATCTCAAAGAAAGAGGCCACGGTGTTTCTGCACCTCTATTATGTTGGTGCAGCTTCGGAACTTTTAAATATCTTGATATATCTCGAGAACTACGCATCTGATCAAAAAATATCATAGAACATAAAAAGTATGAAACTTAATTGTCTACAAATAAGGTCTCTTAACAGTTTGGCATAGCTCGCTTCGTTTCCGGGATACTTGCCGATTTATCTCAAGGGAAGGGGCCTGACGGACATATTTCGAGATATTTCTTCTTCTTGTTGTTCTTCTTCTGCACAGCTAAACTGGAAGTGGCATTTCCAGCTCGCAATAGTGCAGAGTTATCTCAAAGAGAGGGGCCACGGTGTTTCTGTATCTCTATTATGTTGGTGCGGCTTCTTAACTTTTAAATATCCTGATATATCTCGAGAACTACGCATCTGATCAAAAAATATCATAGAACATAAAAAGTAGGAAACTCAATTCTCTACAAGAAACGTCACTCAACATTTTGCCATAGCTCGCTTCGTTTCCGAGATATTTGCAGATTCAGCTCAAAGGAACTGGCCTGACGGACATATTTCGAGATATTTCTTCTTCTTGTTGTTCTTCTTCTGCACAGCTAAGCTGGAAGTGGCATTTGCGGCTCGCACTAGTGCAGAGTTATCTCAAAGAAAGGGGCCACGGTGTTTCTGTATCTCTATTATGTTGGTGCGGCTTCGGAACTTTTAAATATCTCGATATATCTCGAAAACTACGCGTCTGATCAAAAAATATAGAACATAAAAAGTAGGAAACTTAATTCTCTACAAAAAAGTCTGTTAACATTTTGCCATAGCTCGCTTCGTTTCCGAGATATTTGCAGATTTATCTCAAGGGAAGGGGCCTGACGAACATTTTTCGAGATATTTCTTCTTCTTGTTGTTCTTCTTCTGCACAGCTAAGCTGGAAGTGGCATTTGCAGCTCGCAATAGTGCAGAGTTATCTCAAAGAGAGGGGCCACGGTGTTTCTGTATCTCTATTATGTTGGTGCGGCTTCTTAACTTTTAAATATCCTGATATATCTCGAGAACTACGCATCTGATCAAAAAATATCATAGAACATAAAAAGTAGGAAACTCAATTCTCTACAAAAAAGGTCTCTTAACATTTTGCAATAGCTCGCTTCGTTTCCGAGATATTTGCAGATTTATCTCAAGGGAAGGGGCCTGACGGACATATTTCGAGATATTTCTTCTTCTTGTTGTTCTTCTTCTGCACAGCTAAGGTGGAAGTGGCATTTGCGGCTCGCACTAGTGCAGAGTTATCTCAAAGAAAGGGGCCACGGTGTTTCTGTATCTCTATTATGTTGGTGCGGCTTCGGAACTTTTAAATATCTCGATATATCTCGAAAACTACGCTTCTGATCAAAAAATATCATAGAACATAAATTGTAGGAAACATAATTCTCTACAAAAAACGTCTCTCAACATTTTGCCATAGCTCGCTTCGTTTCCGAGATATTTGCAGATTCAGGTCAAAGGAACTGGCCTGACGGACATATTTCGAGATATTTCTTCTTCTTGTTGTTCTTCCTCTGCACAGCTAAGCTGGAAGTGGCATTTGCAGCTCGCAATAGTGCAGAGTTATCTCAAAGAAAGGGGCCACGGTGTTTCTGAATCTCTATTATGTTGGTGCGGCTTCGGAACTTTTAAATATCTTGATATATCTCGAGAACTACGCGTCTGATCAAAAAATATCATAGAACATAAAAAGTAGGAAACTCAATTCTCTACAAAAAAGTTCTCTTAACATTTTGCAATAGCTCGCTTCGTTTCCGAGATATTTGCAGATTTATCTCAAGGGAAGGGGCCTGACGGACATATTTCGAGATATTTCTTCTTCTTGTTGTTCTTCTTCTGCACAGCTAAGCTGGAAGTGGCATTTGCGGCTCGCACTAGTGCAGAGTTATCTCAAAGAAAGGGGCCACGGTGTTTCTGTATCTCTATTATGTTGGTGCGGCTTCGGAACTTTTAAATATCTCGATATATCTCGAAAACTACGCGTCTGATCAAAAAATATAGAACATAAAAAGTAGGAAACTTAATTCTCTACAAAAAAGTCTGTTAACATTTTGCCATAGCTCGCTTCGTTTCCGAGATATTTGCAGATTTATCTCAAGGGAAGGGGCCTGACGAACATTTTTCGAGATATTTCTTCTTCTTGTTGTTCTTCTTCTGCACAGCTAAGCTGGAAGTGGCATTTGCAGCTCGCAATAGTGCAGAGTTATCTCAAAGAGAGGGGCCACGGTGTTTCTGTATCTCTATTATGTTGGTGCGGCTTCTTAACTTTTAAATATCCTGATATATCTCGAGAACTACGCATCTGATCAAAAAATATCATAGAACATAAAAAGTAGGAAACTCAATTCTCTACAAAAAAGGTCTCTTAACATTTTGCAATAGCTCGCTTCGTTTCCGAGATATTTGCAGATTTATCTCAAGGGAAGGGGCCTGACGGACATATTTCGAGATATTTCTTCTTCTTGTTGTTCTTCTTCTGCACAGCTAAGGTGGAAGTGGCATTTGCGGCTCGCACTAGTGCAGAGTTATCTCAAAGAAAGGGGCCACGGTGTTTCTGTATCTCTATTATGTTGGTGCGGCTTCGGAACTTTTAAATATCTCGATATATCTCGAAAACTACGCTTCTGATCAAAAAATATCATAGAACATAAATTGTAGGAAACATAATTCTCTACAAAAAACGTCTCTCAACATTTTGCCATAGCTCGCTTCGTTTCCGAGATATTTGCAGATTCAGGTCAAAGGAACTGGCCTGACGGACATATTTCGAGATATTTCTTCTTCTTGTTGTTCTTCCTCTGCACAGCTAAGCTGGAAGTGGCATTTGCAGCTCGCAATAGTGCAGAGTTATCTCAAAGAAAGGGGCCACGGTGTTTCTGAATCTCTATTATGTTGGTGCGGCTTCGGAACTTTTAAATATCTTGATATATCTCGAGAACTACGCGTCTGATCAAAAAATATCATAGAGCATAAAAAGTAGGAAACTCAATTCTCTACAAAAAAGTTCTCTTAACATTTTGCAATAGCTCGCTTCGTTTCCGAGATATTTGCAGATTTATCTCAAGGGAAGGGGCCTGACGGACATATTTCGAGATATTTCTTCTTCTTGTTGTTCTTCTTCTGCACAGCTAAGCTGGAAGTGGCATTTGCGGCTCGCACTAGTGCAGAGTTATCTCAAAGAAAGGGGCCACGGTGTTTCTGTATCTCTATTATGTTGGTGCGGCTTCGGAACTTTTAAATATCTCGATATATCTCGAAAACTACGCGTCTGATCAAAAAATATAGAACATAAAAAGTAGGAAACTTAATTCTCTACAAAAAAGTCTGTTAACATTTTGCCATAGCTCGCTTCGTTTCCGAGATATTTGCAGATTTATCTCAAGGGAGTGGGCCTAACGGACATATTTCGAGATATTTCTTCTTCTTGTTGTTCTTCTTCTGCACAGCTAAACTGGAAGTGGCATTTCCAGCTCGCAATAGTGCAGACTTATCTCAAAGAGAGGGGCCACGGTGTTTCTGTATCTCTATTATGTTGGTGCGGCTTCTTAACTTTTAAATATCCTGATATATCTCGAGAACTACGCATCTGATCAAAAAATATCATAGAACATAAAAAGTAGGAAACTCAATTCTCTACAAAAAAGGTCTCTTAACATTTTCCCATAGCTGGCATCGTTTCCGAGATATTTGCAGATTTATCTCAAGGGAAGGGGCCTGACGGACATATTCCGAGATATTTCTTCTTCTTGTTGTTCCTCTTCTGCACAGCTAAGCTGGAAGTGGCATTTGCAGCTCGCAATAGTGCGGAGTTATCTCAAAGAAAGAGGCCACGGTGTTTCTGCACCTCTATTATGTTGGTGCAGCTTCGGAACTTTTAAATATCTTGATATATCTCGAGAACTACGCATCTGATCAAAAAATATCATAGAACATAAAAAGTAGGAAACTTAATTGTCTACAAATAAGGTCTCTTAACATTTTGCCATAGCTCGCTTCGTTTCCGAGATATTTGCAGATTTATCTCAAGGGAATGGGCCTAACGGACATATTTCGAGATATTTCTTCTTCTTGTTGTTCTTCTTCTGCACAGCTAAACTGGAAGTGGCATTTCCAGCTCGCAATAGTGCAGAGTTATCTCAAAGAGAGGGGCCACGGTGTTTCTGTATCTCTATTATGTTGGTGCGGCTTCTTAACTTTTAAATATCCTGATATATCTCGAGAACTACGCATCTGATCAAAAAATATCATAGAACATAAAAAGTAGGAAACTCAATTCCCTACAAAAAAGGTCTCTTAACATTTTGCAATAGCTCGCTTCGTTTCCGAGATATTTGCAGATTTATCTCAAGGGAAGGGGCCTGACGGACATATTTCGAGATATTTCTTCTTCTTGTTGTTCTTCTTCTGCACAGCTAAGCTGGAAGTGGCATTTGCGGCTCGCACTAGTGCAGAGTTATCTCAAAGAAAGGGGCCACGGTGTTTCTGTATCTCTATTATGTTGGTGCGGCTTCGGAACTTTTAAATATCTCGATATATCTCGAAAACTACGCTTCTGATCAAAAAATATCATAGAACATAAATTGTAGGAAACATAATTCTCTACAAAAAACGTCTCTCAACATTTTGCCATAGCTCGCTTCGTTTCCGAGATATTTGCAGATTCAGCTCAAAGGAACTGGCCTGACGGACATATTTCGAGATATTTCTTCTTCTTGTTGTTCTTCCTCTGCACAGCTAAGCTGGAAGTGACATTTGCAGCTCGCAATAGTGCAGAGTTATCTCAAAGAAAGGGGCCACGGTGTTTCTGTATCTCTATTATGTTGGTGCGGCTTCGGAACTTTTAAATATCTTGATATATCTCGAGAACTACGCATCTGATCAAAAAATATCATAGAACATAAAAAGTAGGCAACTTAATTCTCTACAAAAAAGGTCTCTTATCATTTTGCCATAGCTCTCTTCGTTTCCGAGATATTTGCAGATTTATCTCAAGGGAAGGGGCCTGACGGACATATTTCGAGATATTTCTTCTTCTTGTTGTTCTTCTTCTGCACAGCTAAACTGGAAGTGGCATTTCCAGCTCGCAATAGTGCAGAGTTATCTCAAAGAGAGGGGCCACGGTGTTTCTGTATCTCTATTATGTTGGTGCGGCTTCTTAACTTTTAAATATCCTGATATATCTCGAGAACTACGCATCTGATCAAAAAATATCATAGAACATAAAAAGTAGGAAACTCAATTCCCTACAAAAAAGGTCTCTTAACATTTTGCAATAGCTCGCTTCGTTTCCGAGATATTTGCAGATTTATCTCAAGGGAAGGGGCCTGACGGACATATTTCGAGATATTTCTTCTTCTTGTTGTTCTTCTTCTGCACAGCTAAGCTGGAAGTGGCATTTGCGGCTCGCACTAGTGCAGAGTTATCTCAAAGAAAGGGGCCACGGTGTTTCTGTATCTCTATTATGTTGGTGCGGCTTCGGAACTTTTAAATATCTCGATATATCTCGAAAACTACGCTTCTGATCAAAAAATATCATAGAACATAAATTGTAGGAAACATAATTCTCTACAAAAAACGTCTCTCAACATTTTGCCATAGCTCGCTTCGTTTCCGAGATATTTGCAGATTCAGCTCAAAGGAACTGGCCTGACGGACATATTTCGAGATATTTCTTCTTCTTGTTGTTCTTCCTCTGCACAGCTAAGCTGGAAGTGGCATTTGCGGCTCGCACTAGTGCAGAGTTATCTCAAAGAAAGGGGCCACGGTGTTTCTGTATCTCTATTATGTTGGTGCGGCTTCGGAACTTTTAAATATCTCGATATATCTCGAAAACTACGCTTCTGATCAAAAAATATCATAGAACATAAATTGTAGGAAACATAATTCTCTACAAAAAACGTCTCTCAACATTTTGCCATAGCTCGCTTCGTTTCCGAGATATTTGCAGATTCAGCTCAAAGGAACTGGCCTGACGGACATATTTCGAGATATTTCTTCTTCTTGTTGTTCTTCCTCTGCACAGCTAAGCTGGAAGTGGCATTTGCAGCTCGCAATAGTGCAGAGTTATCTCAAAGAAAGGGGCCACGGTGTTTCTGAATCTCTATTATGTTGGTGCGGCTTCGGAACTTTTAAATATCTTGATATATCTCGAGAACTACGCATCTGATCAAAAAATATCATAGAACATAAAAAGTAGGCAACTTAATTCTCTACAAAAAAGGTCTCTTATCATTTTGCCATAGCTCTCTTCGTTTCCGAGATATTTGCAGATTTATCTCAAGGGAAGGGGCCTGACGGACATATTTCGAGATTTTTCTTCTTCTTGTTGTTCTTCTTCTGCACAGCTAAACTGGAAGTGGCATTTCCAGCTCGCAATAGTGCAGAGTTATCTCAAAGAGAGGGGCCACGGTGTTTCTGTATCTCTATTATGTTGGTGCGGCTTCTTAACTTTTAAATATCCTGATATATCTCGAGAACTACGCATCTGATCAAAAAATATCATAGAACATAAAAAGTAGGAAACTCAATTCTCTACAAAAAAGGTCTCTTAACATTTTGCAATAGCTCGCTTCGTTTCCGAGATATTTGCAGATTTATCTCAAGGGAAGGGGCCTGACGGACATATTTCGAGATATTTCTTCTTCTTGTTGTTCTTCTTCTGCACAGGTAAGGTGGAAGTGGCATTTGCGGCTCGCACTAGTGCAGAGTTATCTCAAAGAAAGGGGCCACGGTGTTTCTGTATCTCTATTATGTTGGTGCGGCTTCGGAACTTTTAAATATCTCGATATATCTCGAAAACTACGCTTCTGATCAAAAAATATCATAGAACATAAATTGTAGGAAACATAATTCTCTACAAAAAACGTCTCTCAACATTTTGCCATAGCTCGCTTCGTTTCCGAGATATTTGCAGATTCAGCTCAAAGGAACTGGCCTGACGGACATATTTCGAGATATTTCTTCTTCTTGTTGTTCTTCCTCTGCACAGCTAAGCTGGAAGTGGCATTTGCAGCTCGCAATAGTGCAGAGTTATCTCAAAGAAAGGGGCCACGGTGTTTCTGAATCTCTATTATGTTGGTGCGGCTTCGGAACTTTCAAATATCTTGATATATCTCGAGAACTACGCATCTGATCAAAAAATATCATAGAACATAAAAAGTAGGCAACTTAATTCTCTACAAAAAAGGTCTCTTATCATTTTGCCATAGCTCTCTTCGTTTCCGAGATATTTGCAGATTTATCTCAAGGGAAGGGGCCTGACGGACATATTTCGAGATATTTCTTCTTCTTGTTGTTCTTCTTCTGCACAGCTAAGCTGGAAGTGGCATTTGCAGCTCGCAATAGTGCAGAGTTATCTCAAAGAGAGGGGCCACGGTGTTTCTGTATCTCTATTATGTTGGTGCGGCTTCGGAACTTTTAAATATCTTGATATATCTCGAGAACTACGCATCTGATCAAAAAATATCATAGAACATAAATTGTAGGAAACATAATTCTCTACAAAAAAGGTCTCTTAACATTTTGCCATAGCTCGCTTCGTTTCCGAGATACTTGCCGATTTATCTCAAGGGAAGGGGCCTGACGGACATATATCGAGATATTTCTTCTTCTTGTTGTTCTTCTTCTGCACAGCTAAGCTGGAAGTGGCATTTGCAGCTCGCAATAGTGCATAGTTATCTGAAAGAAAGGGGCCACGGTGTTTCTGTATCTCTATTATGGTGGTGCGGCTTCGGAACTTTTAAATATCTCGATATATCTCGAAAACTACGCTTCTGATCAAAAAATATCATAGGACATAAATTGTAGGAAACATAATTCTCTACAAAAAAGGTCTCTTAACATTTTGCCATAGCTCGCTTTGTTTCCGAGATATTTGCAGATATATCTCAAGGGAAGGGGCCTGACGGACATATTTCGAGATATTTCTTCTTCTTGTTGTTCTTCTTCTGCACAGCTAAGCTGGAAGTGGCATTTACAGCTCGCAATAGTGCAGAGTTATCTCAAAGAAAGGGGCCACGGTGTTTCTGTATCTCTATTATGTTGGTGCGGCTTCGGAACTTTTAAATATCCTGATATATCTCGAGAACTACGCATCTGATCAAAAAATATCATAGAACATAAAAAGTAGGCAACTTAATTCTCTACAAAAAAGGTCTCTTATCACTTTGCCATAGCTCTCTTCGTTTCCGAGATATTTGCAGATTTATCTCAAGGGAAGGGGCCTGACGGACATATTTCGAGATATTTCTTCTTCTTGTTGTTCTTCTTCTGCACAGCTAAGCTGGAAGTGGCATTTGCAGCTCGCAATAGTGCAGAGTTATCTCAAAGAAAGGGGCCACGGTGTTTCTGTATCTCTATTATGTTGGTGCGGCTTCGGAACTTTTAAATATCTTGATATATCTCGAGAACTACGCGTCTGATCAAAAAATATCATAGAACATAAAAAGTAGGAAACTCAATTCTCTACAAAAAAGTTCTCTTAACATTTTGCAATAGCTCGCTTCGTTTCCGAGATATTTGCAGATTTATCTCAAGGGAGTGGGCCTAACGGACATATTTCGAGATATTTCTTCTTCTTGTTGTTCTTCTTCTGCACAGCTAAACTGGAAGTGGCATTTCCAGCTCGCAATAGTGCAGACTTATCTCAAAGAGAGGGGCCACGGTGTTTCTGTATCTCTATTATGTTGGTGCGGCTTCTTAACTTTTAAATATCCTGATATATCTCGAGAACTACGCATCTGATCAAAAAATATCATAGAACATAAAAAGTAGGAAACTTAATTGTCTACAAATAAGGTCTCTTAACATTTTGCCATAGCTCGCTTCGTTTCCGAGATATTTGCAGATTTATCTCAAGGGAATGGGCCTAACGGACATATTTCGAGATATTTCTTCTTCTTGTTGTTCTTCTTCTGCACAGCTAAACTGGAAGTGGCATTTCCAGCTCGCAATAGTGCAGAGTTATCTCAAAGAGAGGGGCCACGGTGTTTCTGTATCTCTATTATGTTGGTGCGGCTTCTTAACTTTTAAATATCCTGATATATCTCGAGAACTACGCATCTGATCAAAAAATATCATAGAACATAAAAAGTAGGAAACTCAATTCCCTACAAAAAAGGTCTCTTAACATTTTGCAATAGCTCGCTTCGTTTCCGAGATATTTGCAGATTTATCTCAAGGGAAGGGGCCTGACGGACATATTTCGAGATATTTCTTCTTCTTGTTGTTCTTCTTCTGCACAGCTAAGCTGGAAGTGGCATTTGCGGCTCGCACTAGTGCAGAGTTATCTCAAAGAAAGGGGCCACGGTGTTTCTGTATCTCTATTATGTTGGTGCGGCTTCGGAACTTTTAAATATCTCGATATATCTCGAAAACTACGCTTCTGATCAAAAAATATCATAGAACATAAATTGTAGGAAACATAATTCTCTACAAAAAACGTCTCTCAACATTTTGCCATAGCTCGCTTCGTTTCCGAGATATTTGCAGATTCAGCTCAAAGGAACTGGCCTGACGGACATATTTCGAGATATTTCTTCTTCTTGTTGTTCTTCCTCTGCACAGCTAAGCTGGAAGTGACATTTGCAGCTCGCAATAGTGCAGAGTTATCTCAAAGAAAGGGGCCACGGTGTTTCTGTATCTCTATTATGTTGGTGCGGCTTCGGAACTTTTAAATATCTTGATATATCTCGAGAACTACGCATCTGATCAAAAAATATCATAGAACATAAAAAGTAGGCAACTTAATTCTCTACAAAAAAGGTCTCTTATCATTTTGCCATAGCTCTCTTCGTTTCCGAGATATTTGCAGATTTATCTCAAGGGAAGGGGCCTGACGGACATATTTCGAGATATTTCTTCTTCTTGTTGTTCTTCTTCTGCACAGCTAAGCTGGAAGTGGCATTTGCGGCTCGCACTAGTGCAGAGTTATCTCAAAGAAAGGGGCCACGGTGTTTCTGTATCTCTATTATGTTGGTGCGGCTTCGGAACTTTTAAATATCTCGATATATCTCGAAAACTACGCTTCTGATCAAAAAATATCATACAACATAAATTGTAGGAAACATAATTCTCTACAAAAAACGTCTCTCAACATTTTGCCATAGCTCGCTTCGTTTCCGAGATATTTGCAGATTTATCTCAAGGGAAGGGTCCTGATGGACATATTTCGAGATATTTCTTCTTCTTGTTGTTCTTCTTCTGCAC
The DNA here is from genome assembly GCF_051020975.1 of Osmia lignaria lignaria. Lineage (NCBI taxonomy): Eukaryota > Metazoa > Arthropoda > Insecta > Hymenoptera > Megachilidae > Osmia > Osmia lignaria. Next base: position 9,582,640 of record NW_027478159.1, on the reverse strand, counting down.
AGCTAAACTGGAAGTGGCATTTCCAGCTCGCAATAGTGCAGAGTTATCTCAAAGAGAGGGGCCACGGTTTTTCTGTATCTCTATTATGTTGGTGCGGCTTCTTAACTTTTAAATATCCTGATATATCTCGAGAACTACGCATCTGATCAAAAAATATCATAGAACATTAAAAGTAGGAAACTCAATTCTCTACAAAAAACGTCTCTCAACATTTTGCCATAGCTCGCTTCGTTTCCGAGATATTTCCAGATTCAGCTCAAAGGAACTGGCCTGACGGACATATTTCGAGATATTTCTTCTTCTTGTTGTTCTTCCTCTGCACAGCTAAGCTGGAAGTGGCATTTGCAGCTCGCAATAGTGCAGAGTTATCTCAAAGAAAGGGGCCACGGTGTTTCTGAATCTCTATTATGTTGGTGCGGCTTCGGAACTTTTAAATATCTTGATATATCTCGAGAACTACGCATCTGATCAAAAAATATCATAGAACATAAAAAGTAGGCAACTTAATTCTCTACAAAAAAGGTCTCTTATCATTTTGCCATAGCTCTCTTCGTTTCCGAGATATTTGCAGATTTATCTCAAGGGAAGGGGCCTGACGGACATATTTCGAGATTTTTCTTCTTCTTGTTGTTCTTCTTCTGCACAGCTAAACTGGAAGTGGCATTTCCAGCTCGCAATAGTGCAGAGTTATCTCAAAGAGAGGGGCCACGGTGTTTCTGTATCTCTATTATGTTGGTGCGGCTTCTTAACTTTTAAATATCCTGATATATCTCGAGAACTACGCATCTGATCAAAAAATATCATAGAACATAAAAAGTAGGAAACTCAATTCTCTACAAAAAAGGTCTCTTAACATTTTGCAATAGCTCGCTTCGTTTCCGAGATATTTGCAGATTTATCTCAAGGGAAGGGGCCTGACGGACATATTTCGAGATATTTCTTCTTCTTGTTGTTCTTCTTCTGCACAGGTAAGGTGGAAGTGGCATTTGCGGCTCGCACTAGTGCAGAGTTATCTCAAAGAAAGGGGCCACGGTGTTTCTGTATCTCTATTATGTTGGTGCGGCTTCGGAACTTTTAAATATCTCGATATATCTCGAAAACTACGCTTCTGATCAAAAAATATCATAGAACATAAATTGTAGGAAACATAATTCTCTACAAAAAACGTCTCTCAACATTTTGCCATAGCTCGCTTCGTTTCCGAGATATTTGCAGATTCAGCTCAAAGGAACTGGCCTGACGGACATATTTCGAGATATTTCTTCTTCTTGTTGTTCTTCCTCTGCACAGCTAAGCTGGAAGTGGCATTTGCAGCTCGCAATAGTGCAGAGTTATCTCAAAGAAAGGGGCCACGGTGTTTCTGAATCTCTATTATGTTGGTGCGGCTTCGGAACTTTCAAATATCTTGATATATCTCGAGAACTACGCATCTGATCAAAAAATATCATAGAACATAAAAAGTAGGCAACTTAATTCTCTACAAAAAAGGTCTCTTATCATTTTGCCATAGCTCTCTTCGTTTCCGAGATATTTGCAGATTTATCTCAAGGGAAGGGGCCTGACGGACATATTTCGAGATATTTCTTCTTCTTGTTGTTCTTCTTCTGCACAGCTAAGCTGGAAGTGGCATTTGCAGCTCGCAATAGTGCAGAGTTATCTCAAAGAGAGGGGCCACGGTGTTTCTGTATCTCTATTATGTTGGTGCGGCTTCGGAACTTTTAAATATCTTGATATATCTCGAGAACTACGCATCTGATCAAAAAATATCATAGAACATAAATTGTAGGAAACATAATTCTCTACAAAAAAGGTCTCTTAACATTTTGCCATAGCTCGCTTCGTTTCCGAGATACTTGCCGATTTATCTCAAGGGAAGGGGCCTGACGGACATATATCGAGATATTTCTTCTTCTTGTTGTTCTTCTTCTGCACAGCTAAGCTGGAAGTGGCATTTGCAGCTCGCAATAGTGCATAGTTATCTGAAAGAAAGGGGCCACGGTGTTTCTGTATCTCTATTATGGTGGTGCGGCTTCGGAACTTTTAAATATCTCGATATATCTCGAAAACTACGCTTCTGATCAAAAAATATCATAGAACATAAATTGTAGGAAACATAATTCTCTACAAAAAAGGTCTCTTAACATTTTGCCATAGCTCGCTTTGTTTCCGAGATATTTGCAGATATATCTCAAGGGAAGGGGCCTGACGGACATATTTCGAGATATTTCTTCTTCTTGTTGTTCTTCTTCTGCACAGCTAAGCTGGAAGTGGCATTTACAGCTCGCAATAGTGCAGAGTTATCTCAAAGAAAGGGGCCACGGTGTTTCTGTATCTCTATTATGTTGGTGCGGCTTCGGAACTTTTAAATATCCTGATATATCTCGAGAACTACGCATCTGATCAAAAAATATCATAGAACATAAAAAGTAGGCAACTTAATTCTCTACAAAAAAGGTCTCTTATCACTTTGCCATAGCTCTCTTCGTTTCCGAGATATTTGCAGATTTATCTCAAGGGAAGGGGCCTGACGGACATATTTCGAGATATTTCTTCTTCTTGTTGTTCTTCTTCTGCACAGCTAAGCTGGAAGTGGCATTTGCAGCTCGCAATAGTGCAGAGTTATCTCAAAGAAAGGGGCCACGGTGTTTCTGTATCTCTATTATGTTGGTGCGGCTTCGGAACTTTTAAATATCTTGATATATCTCGAGAACTACGCGTCTGATCAAAAAATATCATAGAACATAAAAAGTAGGAAACTCAATTCTCTACAAAAAAGTTCTCTTAACATTTTGCAATAGCTCGCTTCGTTTCCGAGATATTTGCAGATTTATCTCAAGGGAAGGGGCCTGACGGACATATTTCGAGATATTTCTTCTTCTTGTTGTTCTTCTTCTGCACAGCTAAGCTGGAAGTGGCATTTGCGGCTCGCACTAGTGCAGAGTTATCTCAAAGAAAGGGGCCACGGTGTTTCTGTATCTCTATTATGTTGGTGCGGCTTCGGAACTTTTAAATATCTCGATATATCTCGAAAACTACGCGTCTGATCAAAAAATATAGAACATAAAAAGTAGGAAACTTAATTCTCTACAAAAAAGTCTGTTAACATTTTGCCATAGCTCGCTTCGTTTCCGAGATATTTGCAGATTTATCTCAAGGGAATGGGCCTAACGGACATATTTCGAGATATTTCTTCTTCTTGTTGTTCTTCTTCTGCACAGCTAAACTGGAAGTGGCATTTCCAGCTCGCAATAGTGCAGAGTTATCTCAAAGAGAGGGGCCACGGTGTTTCTGTATCTCTATTATGTTGGTGCGGCTTCTTAACTTTTAAATATCCTGATATATCTCGAGAACTACGCATGTGATCAAAAAATATCATAGAACATAAAAAGTAGGAAACTCAATTCTCTACAAAAAAGGTCTCTTAACATTTTGCAATAGCTCGCTTCGTTTCCGAGATATTTGCAGATGTATCTCAAGGGAAGGGGCCTGACGGACATATTTCGAGATATTTCTTCTTCTTGTTGTTCTTCTTCTGCACAGCTAAGCTGGAAGTGGCATTTGCGGCTCGCACTAGTGCAGAGTTATCTCAAAGAAAGGGGCCACGGTGTTTCTGTATCTCTATTATGTTGGTGCGGCTTCGGAACTTTTAAATATCTCGATATATCTCGAAAACTACGCTTCTGATCAAAAAATATCATACAACATAAATTGTAGGAAACATAATTCTCTACAAAAAACGTCTCTCAACATTTTGCCATAGCTCGCTTCGTTTCCGAGATATTTGCAGATTTATCTCAAGGGAAGGGTCCTGATGGACATATTTCGAGATATTTCTTCTTCTTGTTGTTCTTCTTCTGCACAGCTAAACTGGAAGTGGCATTTCCAGCTCGCAATAGTGCAGAGTTATCTCAAAGAGAGGGGCCACGGTTTTTCTGTATCTCTATTATGTTGGTGCGGCTTCTTAACTTTTAAATATCCTGATATATCTCGAGAACTACGCATCTGATCAAAAAATATCATAGAACATTAAAAGTAGGAAACTCAATTCTCTACAAAAAACGTCTCTCAACATTTTGCCATAGCTCGCTTCGTTTCCGAGATATTTGCAGATTCAGCTCAAAGGAACTGGCCTGACGGACATATTTCGAGATATTTCTTCTTCTTGTTGTTCTTCCTCTGCACAGCTAAGCTGGAAGTGGCATTTGCAGCTCGCAATAGTGCAGAGTTATCTCAAAGAAAGGGGCCACGGTGTTTCTGAATCTCTATTATGTTGGTGCGGCTTCGGAACTTTTAAATATCTTGATATATCTCGAGAACTACGCATCTGATCAAAAAATATCATAGAACATAAAAAGTAGGCAACTTAATTCTCTACAAAAAAGGTCTCTTATCATTTTGCCATAGCTCTCTTCGTTTCCGAGATATTTGCAGATTTATCTCAAGGGAAGGGGCCTGACGGACATATTTCGAGATTTTTCTTCTTCTTGTTGTTCTTCTTCTGCACAGCTAAACTGGAAGTGGCATTTCCAGCTCGCAATAGTGCAGAGTTATCTCAAAGAGAGGGGCCACGGTGTTTCTGTATCTCTATTATGTTGGTGCGGCTTCTTAACTTTTAAATATCCTGATATATCTCGAGAACTACGCATCTGATCAAAAAATATCATAGAACATAAAAAGTAGGAAACTCAATTCTCTACAAAAAAGGTCTCTTAACATTTTGCAATAGCTCGCTTCGTTTCCGAGATATTTGCAGATTTATCTCAAGGGAAGGGGCCTGACGGACATATTTCGAGATATTTCTTCTTCTTGTTGTTCTTCTTCTGCACAGGTAAGGTGGAAGTGGCATTTGCGGCTCGCACTAGTGCAGAGTTATCTCAAAGAAAGGGGCCACGGTGTTTCTGTATCTCTATTATGTTGGTGCGGCTTCGGAACTTTTAAATATCTCGATATATCTCGAAAACTACGCTTCTGATCAAAAAATATCATAGAACATAAATTGTAGGAAACATAATTCTCTACAAAAAACGTCTCTCAACATTTTGCCATAGCTCGCTTCGTTTCCGAGATATTTGCAGATTCAGCTCAAAGGAACTGGCCTGACGGACATATTTCGAGATATTTCTTCTTCTTGTTGTTCTTCCTCTGCACAGCTAAGCTGGAAGTGGCATTTGCAGCTCGCAATAGTGCAGAGTTATCTCAAAGAAAGGGGCCACGGTGTTTCTGAATCTCTATTATGTTGGTGCGGCTTCGGAACTTTCAAATATCTTGATATATCTCGAGAACTACGCATCTGATCAAAAAATATCATAGAACATAAAAAGTAGGCAACTTAATTCTCTACAAAAAAGGTCTCTTATCATTTTGCCATAGCTCTCTTCGTTTCCGAGATATTTGCAGATTTATCTCAAGGGAAGGGGCCTGACGGACATATTTCGAGATATTTCTTCTTCTTGTTGTTCTTCTTCTGCACAGCTAAGCTGGAAGTGGCATTTGCAGCTCGCAATAGTGCAGAGTTATCTCAAAGAGAGGGGCCACGGTGTTTCTGTATCTCTATTATGTTGGTGCGGCTTCGGAACTTTTAAATATCTTGATATATCTCGAGAACTACGCATCTGATCAAAAAATATCATAGAACATAAATTGTAGGAAACATAATTCTCTACAAAAAAGGTCTCTTAACATTTTGCCATAGCTCGCTTCGTTTCCGAGATACTTGCCGATTTATCTCAAGGGAAGGGGCCTGACGGACATATATCGAGATATTTCTTCTTCTTGTTGTTCTTCTTCTGCACAGCTAAGCTGGAAGTGGCATTTGCAGCTCGCAATAGTGCATAGTTATCTGAAAGAAAGGGGCCACGGTGTTTCTGTATCTCTATTATGGTGGTGCGGCTTCGGAACTTTTAAATATCTCGATATATCTCGAAAACTACGCTTCTGATCAAAAAATATCATAGAACATAAATTGTAGGAAACATAATTCTCTACAAAAAAGGTCTCTTAACATTTTGCCATAGCTCGCTTTGTTTCCGAGATATTTGCAGATATATCTCAAGGGAAGGGGCCTGACGGACATATTTCGAGATATTTCTTCTTCTTGTTGTTCTTCTTCTGCACAGCTAAGCTGGAAGTGGCATTTACAGCTCGCAATAGTGCAGAGTTATCTCAAAGAAAGGGGCCACGGTGTTTCTGTATCTCTATTATGTTGGTGCGGCTTCGGAACTTTTAAATATCCTGATATATCTCGAGAACTACGCATCTGATCAAAAAATATCATAGAACATAAAAAGTAGGCAACTTAATTCTCTACAAAAAAGGTCTCTTATCACTTTGCCATAGCTCTCTTCGTTTCCGAGATATTTGCAGATTTATCTCAAGGGAAGGGGCCTGACGGACATATTTCGAGATATTTCTTCTTCTTGTTGTTCTTCTTCTGCACAGCTAAGCTGGAAGTGGCATTTGCAGCTCGCAATAGTGCAGAGTTATCTCAAAGAAAGGGGCCACGGTGTTTCTGTATCTCTATTATGTTGGTGCGGCTTCGGAACTTTTAAATATCTTGATATATCTCGAGAACTACGCGTCTGATCAAAAAATATCATAGAACATAAAAAGTAGGAAACTCAATTCTCTACAAAAAAGTTCTCTTAACATTTTGCAATAGCTCGCTTCGTTTCCGAGATATTTGCAGATTTATCTCAAGGGAAGGGGCCTGACGGACATATTTCGAGATATTTCTTCTTCTTGTTGTTCTTCTTCTGCACAGCTAAGCTGGAAGTGGCATTTGCGGCTCGCACTAGTGCAGAGTTATCTCAAAGAAAGGGGCCACGGTGTTTCTGTATCTCTATTATGTTGGTGCGGCTTCGGAACTTTTAAATATCTCGATATATCTCGAAAACTACGCGTCTGATCAAAAAATATAGAACATAAAAAGTAGGAAACTTAATTCTCTACAAAAAAGTCTGTTAACATTTTGCCATAGCTCGCTTCGTTTCCGAGATATTTGCAGATTTATCTCAAGGGAATGGGCCTAACGGACATATTTCGAGATATTTCTTCTTCTTGTTGTTCTTCTTCTGCACAGCTAAACTGGAAGTGGCATTTCCAGCTCGCAATAGTGCAGAGTTATCTCAAAGAGAGGGGCCACGGTGTTTCTGTATCTCTATTATGTTGGTGCGGCTTCTTAACTTTTAAATATCCTGATATATCTCGAGAACTACGCATGTGATCAAAAAATATCATAGAACATAAAAAGTAGGAAACTCAATTCTCTACAAAAAAGGTCTCTTAACATTTTGCAATAGCTCGCTTCGTTTCCGAGATATTTGCAGATGTATCTCAAGGGAAGGGGCCTGACGGACATATTTCGAGATATTTCTTCTTCTTGTTGTTCTTCTTCTGCACAGCTAAGCTGGAAGTGGCATTTGCGGCTCGCACTAGTGCAGAGTTATCTCAAAGAAAGGGGCCACGGTGTTTCTGTATCTCTATTATGTTGGTGCGGCTTCGGAACTTTTAAATATCTCGATATATCTCGAAAACTACGCTTCTGATCAAAAAATATCATAGAACATAAATTGTAGGAAACATAATTCTCTACAAAAAACGTCTCTCAACATTTTGCCATAGCTCGCTTCGTTTCCGAGATATTTGCAGATTCAGCTCAAAGGAACTGGCCTGACGGACATATTTCGAGATATTTCTTCTTCTTGTTGTTCTTCCTCTGCACAGCTAAGCTGGAAGTGACATTTGCAGCTCGCAATAGTGCAGAGTTATCTCAAAGAAAGGGGCCACGGTGTTTCTGTATCTCTATTATGTTGGTGCGGCTTCGGAACTTTTAAATATCTTGATATATCTCGAGAACTACGCATCTGATCAAAAAAAATCATAGAACATAAAAAGTAGGCAACTTAATTCTCTACAAAAAAGGTCTCTTATCATTTTGCCATAGCTCTCTTCGTTTCCGAGATATTTGCAGATTTATCTCAAGGGAAGGGGCCTGACGGACATATTTCGAGATATTTCTTCTTCTTGTTGTTCTTCTTCTGCACAGCTAAGCTGGAAGTGGCATTTGCGGCTCGCACTAGTGCAGAGTTATCGCAAAGAAAGGGGCCACGGTGTTTCTGTATCTCTATTATGTTGGTGCGGCTTCGGAACTTTTAAATATCTTGATATATCTCGAGAACTACGCATCTGATCAAAAAATATCATAGAACATAAATTGTAGGAAACATAATTCTCTACAAAAAAGGTCTCTTAACATTTTGCCATAGCTCGCTTCGTTTCCGAGATACTTGCCGATTTATCTCAAGGGAAGGGGCCTGACGGACATATTTCGAGATATTTCTTCTTCTTGTTGTTCTTCTTCTGCACAGCTAAGCTGGAAGTGGCATTTGCAGCTCGCAATTGTGCAGAGTTATCTTAAAGAGTGGGGCCACGGTGTTTCTGTATCTCTATTATGTTGGTGCGGCTTCGGAACTTTTAAATATCTTGATATATCTCGAGAACTACGCATCTGATCAAAAAATATCATAGAAGATAAAAAGTAGGAAACTTAATTCTCTACAAAAAAGGTTTCTTAACATTTTCCCATAGCTGGCATCGTTTCCGAGATATTTGCAGATTTATCTCAAGGGAAGGGGCCTGACGGACATATTCCGAGATATTTCTTCTTCTTGTTGTTCCTCTTCTGCACAGCTAAGCTGGAAGTGGCATTTGCAGCTCGCATTAGTGCGGAGTTATCTCAAAGAAAGAGGCCACGGTGTTTCTGCACCTCTATTATGTTGGTGCAGCTTCGGAACTTTTAAATATCTTGATATATCTCGAGAACTACGCATCTGATCAAAAAATATCATACAACATAAAAAGTAGGAAACTTAATTGTCTACAAATAAGGTCTCTTAACAGTTTGGCATAGCTCGCTTCGTTTCCGAGATACTTGCCGATTTATCTCAAGGGAAGGGGCCTGACGGACATATTTCGAGATATTTCTTCTTCTTGTTGTTCTTCTTCTGCACAGCTAAACTGGAAGTGGCATTTCCAGCTCGCAATAGTGCAGAGTTATCTCAAAGAGAGGGGCCACGGTTTTTCTGTATCTCTATTATGTTGGTGCGGCTTCTTAACTTTTAAATATCCTGATATATCTCGAGAACTACGCATCTGATCAAAAAATATCATAGAACATAAAAAGTAGGAAACTCAATTCTCTACAAAAAAGGTCTCTTAACATTTTGCAATAGCTCGCTTCGTTCCCGAGATATTTGCAGATTTATCTCAAGGGAAGGGGCCTGACGGACATATTTCGAGATATTTCTTCTTCTTGTTGTTCTTCTTCTGCACAGCTAAGCTGGAAGTGGCATTTGCAGCTCGCAATTGTGCAGAGTTATCTCAAAGAGTGGGGCCACGGTGTTTCTGTATCTCTATTATGTTGGTGCGGCTTCGGAACTTTTAAATATCTTGATATATCTCGAGAACTACGCATCTGATCAAAAAATATCATAGAAGATAAAAAGTAGGAAACTTAATTCTCTACAAAAAAGGTTTCTTAACATTTTCCCATAGCTGGCATCGTTTCCGAGATATTTGCAGATTTATCTCAAGGGAAGGGGCCTGACGGACATATTCCGAGATATTTCTTCTTCTTGTTGTTCCTCTTCTGCACAGCTAAGCTGGAAGTGGCATTTGCAGCTCGCAATAGTGCGGAGTTATCTCAAAGAAAGAGGCCACGGTGTTTCTGCACCTCTATTATGTTGGTGCAGCTTCGGAACTTTTAAATATCTTGATATATCTCGAGAACTACGCATCTGATCAAAAAATATCATAGAACATAAAAAGTAGGAAACTTAATTGTCTACAAATAAGGTCTCTTAACAGTTTGGCATAGCTCGCTTCGTTTCCGAGATACTTGCCGATTTATCTCAAGGGAAGGGGCCTGACGGACATATTTCGAGATATTTCTTCTTCTTGTTGTTCTTCTTCTGCACAGCTAAACTGGAAGTGGCATTTCCAGCTCGCAATAGTGCAGAGTTATCTCAAAGAGAGGGGCCACGGTTTTTCTGTATCTCTATTATGTTGGTGCGGCTTCTTAACTTTTAAATATCCTGATATATCTCGAGAACTACGCATCTGATCAAAAAATATCATAGAACATAAAAAGTAGGAAACTCAATTCTCTACAAAAAAGGTCTCTTAACATTTTGCAATAGCTCGCTTCGTTCCCGAGATATTTGCAGATTTATCTCAAGGGAAGGGGCCTGACGGACATATTTCGAGATATTTCTTCTTCTTGTTGTTCTTCTTCTGCACAGCTAAGCTGGAAGTGGCATTTGCGGCTCGCACTAGTGCAGAGTTATCTCAAAGAAAGGGGCCACGGTGTTTCTGTATCTCTATTATGTTGGTGCGGCTTCGGAACTTTTAAATATCTCGATATATCTCGAAAACTACGCTTCTGATCAAAAAATATCATAGAACATAAATTGTAGGAAACATAATTCTCTACAAAAAACGTCTCTCAACATTTTGCCATAGCTCGCTTCGTTTCCGAGATATTTGCAGATTCAGCTCAAAGGAACTGGCCTGACGGACATATTTCGAGATATTTCTTCTTCTTGTTGTTCTTCCTCTGCACAGCTAAGCTGGAAGTGGCATTTGCAGCTCGCAATAGTGCAGAGTTATCTCAAAGAAAGGGGCCACGGTGTTTCTGAATCTCTATTATGTTGGTGCGGCTTCGGAACTTTTAAATATCTTGATATATCTCGAGAACTACGCATCTGATCAAAAAATATCATAGAAGATAAAAAGTAGGCAACTTAATTCTCTACAAACAAGGTCTCTTATCATTTTGCCATAGCTCTCTTCGTTTCCGAGATATTTGCAGATTTATCTCAAGGGAAGGGGCCTGACGGACATATTTCGAGATTTTTCTTCTTCTTGTTGTTCTTCTTCTGCACAGCTAAACTGGAAGTGGCATTTCCAGCTCGCAATAGTGCAGAGTTATCTCAAAGAGAGGGGCCACGGTGTTTCTGTATCTCTATTATGTTGGTGCGGCTTCTTAACTTTTAAATATCCTGATATATCTCGAGAACTACGCATCTGATCAAAAAATATCATAGAACATAAAAAGTAGGAAACTCAATTCTCTACAAAAAAGGTCTCTTAACATTTTGCAATAGCTCGCTTCGTTTCCGGGATATTTGCAGATTTATCTCAAGGGAAGGGGCCTGACGGACATATTTCGAGATATTTCTTCTTCTTCTTGTTCTTCTTCTGCACAGGTAAGGTGGAAGTGGCATTTGCGGCTCGCACTAGTGCAGAGTTATCTCAAAGAAAGGGGCCACGGTGTTTCTGTATCTCTATTATGTTGGTGCGGCTTCGGAACTTATAAATATCTCGATATATCTCGAAAACTACGCTTCTGATCAAAAAATATCATAGAACATAAATTGTAGGAAACATAATTCTCTACAAAAAACGTCTCTCAACATTTTGCCATAGCTCGCTTCGTTTCCGAGATATTTGCAGATTCAGCTCAAAGGAACTGGCCTGACGGACATATTTCGAGATATTTCTTCTTCTTGTTGTTCTTCCTCTGCACAGCTAAGCTGGAAGTGGCATTTGCAGCTCGCAATAGTGCAGAGTTATCTCAAAGAAAGGGGCCACGGTGTTTCTGAATCTCTATTATGTTGGTGCGGCTTCGGAACTTTCAAATATCTTGATATATCTCGAGAACTACGCATCTGATCAAAAAATATCATAGAACATAAAAAGTAGGCAACTTAATTCTCTACAAAAAAGGTCTCCTATCATTTTGCCATAGCTCTCTTCGTTTCCGAGATATTTGCAGATTTATCTCAAGGGAAGGGGCCTGACGGACATATTTCGAGATATTTCTTCTTCTTGTTGTTCTTCTTCTGCACAGCTAAGCTGGAAGTGGCATTTGCAGCTCGCAATAGTGCAGAGTTATCTCAAAGAAAGGGGCCACGGTGTTTCTGTATCTCTATTATGTTGGTGCGGCTTCGGAACTTTTAAATATCTTGATATATCTCGAGAACTACGCGTCTGATCAAAAAATATCATAGAACATAAAAAGTAGGAAACTCAATTCTCTACAAAAAAGTTCTCTTAACATTTTGCAATAGCTCGCTTCGTTTCCGAGATATTTGCAGATTTATCTCAAGGGAAGGGGCCTGACGGACATATTTCGAGATATTTCTTCTTCTTGTTGTTCTTCTTCTGCACAGCTAAGCTGGAAGTGGCATTTGCGGCTCGCACTAGTGCAGAGTTATCTCAAAGAAAGGGGCCACGGTGTTTCTGTATCTCTATTATGTTGGTGCGGCTTCGGAACTTTTAAATATCTCGATATATCTCGAAAACTACGCGTCTGATCAAAAAATATAGAACATAAAAAGTAGGAAACTTAATTCTCTACAAAAAAGTCTGTTAACATTTTGCCATAGCTCGCTTCGTTTCCGAGATATTTGCAGATTTATCTCAAGGGAATGGGCCTAACGGACATATTTCGAGATATTTCTTCTTCTTGTTGTTCTTCTTCTGCACAGCTAAACGGGAAGTGGCATTTCCAGCTCGCAATAGTGCAGACTTATCTCAAAGAGAGGGGCCACGGTGTTTCTGTATCTCTATTATGTTGGTGCGGCTTCTTAACTTTTAAATATCCTGATATATCTCGAGAACTACGCATCTGATCAAAAAATATCATAGAACATAAAAAGTAGGAAACTCAATTCTCTACAAAAAAGGTCTCTTAACATTTTCCCATAGCTGGCATCGTTTCCGAGATATTTGCAGATTTATCTCAAGGGAAGGGGCCTGACGGACATATTCCGAGATATTTCTTCTTCTTGTTGTTCCTCTTCTGCACAGCTAAGCTGGAAGTGGCATTTGCAGCTCGCAATAGTGCGGAGTTATCTCAAAGAAAGAGGCCACGGTGTTTCTGCACCTCTATTATGTTGGTGCAGCTTCGGAACTTTTAAATATCTTGATATATCTCGAGAACTACGCATCTGATCAAAAAATATCATAGAACATAAAAAGTAGGAAACTTAATTGTCTACAAATAAGGTCTCTTAACATTTTGCCATAGCTCGCTTCGTTTCCGAGATATTTGCAGATTTATCTCAAGGGAATGGGCCTAACGGACATATTTCGAGATATTTCTTCTTCTTGTTGTTCTTCTTCTGCACAGCTAAACTGGAAGTGGCATTTCCAGCTCGCAATAGTGCAGAGTTATCTCAAAGAGAGGGGCCACGGTGTTTCTGTATCTCTATTATGTTGGTGCGGCTTCTTAACTTTTAAATATCCTGATATATCTCGAGAACTACGCATCTGATCAAAAAATATCATAGAACATAAAAAGTAGGAAACTCAATTCTCTACAAAAAAGGTCTCTTAACATTTTGCAATAGCTCGCTTCGTTTCCGAGATATTTGCAGATTTATCTCAAGGGAAGGGGCCTGACGGACATATTTCGAGATATTTCTTCTTCTTGTTGTTCTTCCTCTGCACAGCTAAGCTGGAAGTGGCATTTGCAGCTCGCAATAGTGCGGAGTTATCTCAAAGAAAGAGGCCACGGTGTTTCTGCACCTCTATTATGTTGGTGCAGCTTCGGAACTTTTAAATATCTTGATATATCTCGAGAACTACGCATCTGATCAAAAAATATCATAGAACATAAAAAGTAGGAAACTTAATTGTCTACAAATAAGGTCTCTTAACAGTTTGGCATAGCTCGCTTCGTTTCCGAGATACTTGCCGATTTATCTCAAGGGAAGGGGCCTGACGGACATATTTCGAGATATTTCTTCTTCTTGTTGTTCTTCTTCTGCACAGCTAAGCTGGAAGTGGCATTTGCGGCTCGCACTAGTGCAGAGTTATCTCAAAGAAAGGGGCCACGGTGTTTCTGTATCTCTATTATGTTGGTGCGGCTTCGGAACTTTTAAATATCTCGATATATCTCGAAAACTACGCTTCTGATCAAAAAATATCATAGAACATAAATTGTAGGAAACATAATTCTCTACAAAAAACGTCTCTCAACATTTTGCCATAGCTCGCTTCGTTTCCGAGATATTTGCAGATTCAGCTCAAAGGAACTGGCCTGACGGACATATTTCGAGATATTTCTTCTTCTTGTTGTTCTTCCTCTGCACAGCTAAGCTGGAAGTGGCATTTGCAGCTCGCAATAGTGCAGAGTTATCTCAAAGAAAGGGGCCACGGTGTTTCTGAATCTCTATTATGTTGGTGCGGCTTCGGAACTTTTAAATATCTTGATATATCTCGAGAACTACGCATCTGATCAAAAAATATCATAGAAGATAAAAAGTAGGCAACTTAATTCTCTACAAAAAAGGTCTCTTATCATTTTGCCATAGCTCTCTTCGTTTCCGAGATATTTGCAGATTTATCTCAAGGGAAGGGGCCTGACGGACATATTTCGAGATTTTTCTTCTTCTTGTTGTTCTTCTTCTGCACAGCTAAACTGGAAGTGGCATTTCCAGCTCGCAATAGTGCAGAGTTATCTCAAAGAGAGGGGCCACGGTGTTTCTGTATCTCTATTATGTTGGTGCGGGTTCTTAACTTTTAAATATCCTGATATATCTCGAGAACTACGCATCTGATCAAAAAATATCATAGAACATAAAAAGTAGGAAACTCAATTCTCTACAAAAAAGGTCTCTTAACATTTTGCAATAGCTCGCTTCGTTTCCGGGATATTTGCAGATTTATCTCAAGGGAAGGGGCCTGACGGACATATTTCGAGATATTTCTTCTTCTTGTTGTTCTTCTTCTGCACAGGTAAGGTGGAAGTGGCATTTGCGGCTCGCACTAGTGCAGAGTTATCTCAAAGAAAGGGGCCACGGTGTTTCTGTATCTCTATTATGTTGGTGCGGCTTCGGAACTTATAAATATCTCGATATATCTCGAAAACTACGCTTCTGATCAAAAAATATCATAGAACATAAATTGTAGGAAACATAATTCTCTACAAAAAACGTCTCTCAACATTTTGCCATAGCTCGCTTCGTTTCCGAGATATTTGCAGATTCAGCTCAAAGGAACTGGCCTGACGGACATATTTCGAGATATTTCTTCTTCTTGTTGTTCTTCCTCTGCACAGCTAAGCTGGAAGTGGCATTTGCAGCTCGCAATAGTGCAGAGTTATCTCAAAGAAAGGGGCCACGGTGTTTCTGAATCTCTATTATGTTGGTGCGGCTTCGGAACTTTCAAATATCTTGATATATCTCGAGAACTACGCATCTGATCAAAAAATATCATAGAACATAAAAAGTAGGCAACTTAATTCTCTACAAAAAAGGTCTCTTATCATTTTGCCATAGCTCTCTTCGTTTCCGAGATATTTGCAGATTTATCTCAAGGGAAGGGGCCTGACGGACATATTTCGAGATATTTCTTCTTCTTGTTGTTCTTCTTCTGCACAGCTAAGCTGGAAGTGGCATTTGCAGCTCGCAATAGTGCAGAGTTATCTCAAAGAGAGGGGCCACGGTGTTTCTGTATCTCTATTATGTTGGTGCGGCTTCGGAACTTTTAAATATCTTGATATATCTCGAGAACTACGCATCTGATCAAAAAATATCATAGAACATAAATTGTAGGAAACATAATTCTCTACAAAAAAGGTCTCTTAACATTTTGCCATAGCTCGCTTCGTTTCCGAGATACTTGCCGATTTATCTCAAGGGAAGGGGCCTGACGGACATATATCGAGATATTTCTTCTTCTTGTTGTTCTTCTTCTGCACAGCTAAGCTGGAAGTGGCATTTGCAGCTCGCAATAGTGCATAGTTATCTGAAAGAAAGGGGCCACGGTGTTTCTGTATCTCTATTATGGTGGTGCGGCTTCGGAACTTTTAAATATCTCGATATATCTCGAAAACTACGCTTCTGATCAAAAAATATCATAGAACATAAATTGTAGGAAACATAATTCTCTACAAAAAAGGTCTCTTAACATTTTGCCATAGCTCGCTTTGTTTCCGAGATATTTGCAGATATATCTCAAGGGAAGGGGCCTGACGGACATATTTCGAGATATTTCTTCTTCTTGTTGTTCTTCTTCTGCACAGCTAAGCTGGAAGTGGCATTTACAGCTCGCAATAGTGCAGAGTTATCTCAAAGAAAGGGGCCACGGTGTTTCTGTATCTCTATTATGTTGGTGCGGCTTCGGAACTTTTAAATATCCTGATATATCTCGAGAACTACGCATCTGATCAAAAAATATCATAGAACATAAAAAGTAGGCAACTTAATTCTCTACAAAAAAGGTCTCTTATCACTTTGCCATAGCTCTCTTCGTTTCCGAGATATTTGCAGATTTATCTCAAGGGAAGGGGCCTGACGGACATATTTCGAGATATTTCTTCTTCTTGTTGTTCTTCTTCTGCACAGCTAAGCTGGAAGTGGCATTTGCAGCTCGCAATAGTGCAGAGTTATCTCAAAGAAAGGGGCCACGGTGTTTCTGTATCTCTATTATGTTGGTGCGGCTTCGGAACTTTTAAATATCTTGATATATCTCGAGAACTACGCGTCTGATCAAAAAATATCATAGAACATAAAAAGTAGGAAACTCAATTCTCTACAAAAAAGTTCTCTTAACATTTTGCAATAGCTCGCTTCGTTTCCGAGATATTTGCAGATTTATCTCAAGGGAAGGGGCCTGACGGACATATTTCGAGATATTTCTTCTTCTTGTTGTTCTTCTTCTGCACAGCTAAGCTGGAAGTGGCATTTGCGGCTCGCACTAGTGCAGAGTTATCTCAAAGAAAGGGGCCACGGTGTTTCTGTATCTCTATTATGTTGGTGCGGCTTCGGAACTTTTAAATATCTCGATATATCTCGAAAACTACGCGTCTGATCAAAAAATATAGAACATAAAAAGTAGGAAACTTAATTCTCTACAAAAAAGTCTGTTAACATTTTGCCATAGCTCGCTTCGTTTCCGAGATATTTGCAGATTTATCTCAAGGGAATGGGCCTAACGGACATATTTCGAGATATTTCTTCTTCTTGTTGTTCTTCTTCTGCACAGCTAAACTGGAAGTGGCATTTCCAGCTCGCAATAGTGCAGAGTTATCTCAAAGAGAGGGGCCACGGTGTTTCTGTATCTCTATTATGTTGGTGCGGCTTCTTAACTTTTAAATATCCTGATATATCTCGAGAACTACGCATGTGATCAAAAAATATCATAGAACATAAAAAGTAGGAAACTCAATTCTCTACAAAAAAGGTCTCTTAACATTTTGCAATAGCTCGCTTCGTTTCCGAGATATTTGCAGATGTATCTCAAGGGAAGGGGCCTGACGGACATATTTCGAGATATTTCTTCTTCTTGTTGTTCTTCTTCTGCACAGCTAAGCTGGAAGTGGCATTTGCGGCTCGCACTAGTGCAGAGTTATCTCAAAGAAAGGGGCCACGGTGTTTCTGTATCTCTATTATGTTGGTGCGGCTTCGGAACTTTTAAATATCTCGATATATCTCGAAAACTACGCTTCTGATCAAAAAATATCATACAACATAAATTGTAGGAAACATAATTCTCTACAAAAAACGTCTCTCAACATTTTGCCATAGCTCGCTTCGTTTCCGAGATATTTGCAGATTTATCTCAAGGGAAGGGTCCTGATGGACATATTTCGAGATATTTCTTCTTCTTGTTGTTCTTCTTCTGCACAGCTAAACTGGAAGTGGCATTTCCAGCTCGCAATAGTGCAGAGTTATCTCAAAGAGAGGGGCCACGGTTTTTCTGTATCTCTATTATGTTGGTGCGGCTTCTTAACTTTTAAATATCCTGATATATCTCGAGAACTACGCATCTGATCAAAAAATATCATAGAACATTAAAAGTAGGAAACTCAATTCTCTACAAAAAACGTCTCTCAACATTTTGCCATAGCTCGCTTCGTTTCCGAGATATTTGCAGATTCAGCTCAAAGGAACTGGCCTGACGGACATATTTCGAGATATTTCTTCTTCTTGTTGTTCTTCCTCTGCACAGCTAAGCTGGAAGTGGCATTTGCAGCTCGCAATAGTGCAGAGTTATCTCAAAGAAAGGGGCCACGGTGTTTCTGAATCTCTATTATGTTGGTGCGGCTTCGGAACTTTTAAATATCTTGATATATCTCGAGAACTACGCATCTGATCAAAAAATATCATAGAACATAAAAAGTAGGCAACTTAATTCTCTACAAAAAAGGTCTCTTATCATTTTGCCATAGCTCTCTTCGTTTCCGAGATATTTGCAGATTTATCTCAAGGGAAGGGGCCTGACGGACATATTTCGAGATTTTTCTTCTTCTTGTTGTTCTTCTTCTGCACAGCTAAACTGGAAGTGGCATTTCCAGCTCGCAATAGTGCAGAGTTATCTCAAAGAGAGGGGCCACGGTGTTTCTGTATCTCTATTATGTTGGTGCGGCTTCTTAACTTTTAAATATCCTGATATATCTCGAGAACTACGCATCTGATCAAAAAATATCATAGAACATAAAAAGTAGGAAACTCAATTCTCTACAAAAAAGGTCTCTTAACATTTTGCAATAGCTCGCTTCGTTTCCGAGATATTTGCAGATTTATCTCAAGGGAAGGGGCCTGACGGACATATTTCGAGATATTTCTTCTTCTTGTTGTTCTTCTTCTGCACAGGTAAGGTGGAAGTGGCATTTGCGGCTCGCACTAGTGCAGAGTTATCTCAAAGAAAGGGGCCACGGTGTTTCTGTATCTCTATTATGTTGGTGCGGCTTCGGAACTTTTAAATATCTCGATATATCTCGAAAACTACGCTTCTGATCAAAAAATATCATAGAACATAAATTGTAGGAAACATAATTCTCTACAAAAAACGTCTCTCAACATTTTGCCATAGCTCGCTTCGTTTCCGAGATATTTGCAGATTCAGCTCAAAGGAACTGGCCTGACGGACATATTTCGAGATATTTCTTCTTCTTGTTGTTCTTCCTCTGCACAGCTAAGCTGGAAGTGGCATTTGCAGCTCGCAATAGTGCAGAGTTATCTCAAAGAAAGGGGCCACGGTGTTTCTGAATCTCTATTATGTTGGTGCGGCTTCGGAACTTTCAAATATCTTGATATATCTCGAGAACTACGCATCTGATCAAAAAATATCATAGAACATAAAAAGTAGGCAACTTAATTCTCTACAAAAAAGGTCTCTTATCATTTTGCCATAGCTCTCTTCGTTTCCGAGATATTTGCAGATTTATCTCAAGGGAAGGGGCCTGACGGACATATTTCGAGATATTTCTTCTTCTTGTTGTTCTTCTTCTGCACAGCTAAGCTGGAAGTGGCATTTGCAGCTCGCAATAGTGCAGAGTTATCTCAAAGAGAGGGGCCACGGTGTTTCTGTATCTCTATTATGTTGGTGCGGCTTCGGAACTTTTAAATATCTTGATATATCTCGAGAACTACGCATCTCATCAAAAAATATCATAGAACATAAATTGTAGGAAACATAATTCTCTACAAAAAAGGTCTCTTAACATTTTGCCATAGCTCGCTTCGTTTCCGAGATACTTGCCGATTTATCTCAAGGGAAGGGGCCTGACGGACATATATCGAGATATTTCTTCTTCTTGTTGTTCTTCTTCTGCACAGCTAAGCTGGAAGTGGCATTTGCAGCTCGCAATAGTGCATAGTTATCTGAAAGAAAGGGGCCACGGTGTTTCTGTATCTCTATTATGGTGGTGCGGCTTCGGAACTTTTAAATATCTCGATATATCTCGAAAACTACGCTTCTGATCAAAAAATATCATAGAACATAAATTGTAGGAAACATAATTCTCTACAAAAAAGGTCTCTTAACATTTTGCCATAGCTCGCTTTGTTTCCGAGATATTTGCAGATATATCTCAAGGGAAGGGGCCTGACGGACATATTTCGAGATATTTCTTCTTCTTGTTGTTCTTCTTCTGCACAGCTAAGCTGGAAGTGGCATTTACAGCTCGCAATAGTGCAGAGTTATCTCAAAGAAAGGGGCCACGGTGTTTCTGTATCTCTATTATGTTGGTGCGGCTTCGGAACTTTTAAATATCCTGATATATCTCGAGAACTACGCATCTGATCAAAAAATATCATAGAACATAAAAAGTAGGCAACTTAATTCTCTACAAAAAAGGTCTCTTATCACTTTGCCATAGCTCTCTTCGTTTCCGAGATATTTGCAGATTTATCTCAAGGGAAGGGGCCTGACGGACATATTTCGAGATATTTCTTCTTCTTGTTGTTCTTCTTCTGCACAGCTAAGCTGGAAGTGGCATTTGCAGCTCGCAATAGTGCAGAGTTATCTCAAAGAAAGGGGCCACGGTGTTTCTGTATCTCTATTATGTTGGTGCGGCTTCGGAACTTTTAAATATCTTGATATATCTCGAGAACTACGCGTCTGATCAAAAAATATCATAGAACATAAAAAGTAGGAAACTCAATTCTCTACAAAAAAGTTCTCTTAACATTTTGCAATAGCTCGCTTCGTTTCCGAGATATTTGCAGATTTATCTCAAGGGAAGGGGCCTGACGGACATATTTCGAGATATTTCTTCTTCTTGTTGTTCTTCTTCTGCACAGCTAAGCTGGAAGTGGCATTTGCGGCTCGCACTAGTGCAGAGTTATCTCAAAGAAAGGGGCCACGGTGTTTCTGTATCTCTATTATGTTGGTGCGGCTTCGGAACTTTTAAATATCTCGATATATCTCGAAAACTACGCGTCTGATCAAAAAATATAGAACATAAAAAGTAGGAAACTTAATTCTCTACAAAAAAGTCTGTTAACATTTTGCCATAGCTCGCTTCGTTTCCGAGATATTTGCAGATTTATCTCAAGGGAATGGGCCTAACGGACATATTTCGAGATATTTCTTCTTCTTGTTGTTCTTCTTCTGCACAGCTAAACTGGAAGTGGCATTTCCAGCTCGCAATAGTGCAGAGTTATCTCAAAGAGAGGGGCCACGGTGTTTCTGTATCTCTATTATGTTGGTGCGGCTTCTTAACTTTTAAATATCCTGATATATCTCGAGAACTACGCATGTGATCAAAAAATATCATAGAACATAAAAAGTAGGAAACTCAATTCTCTACAAAAAAGGTCTCTTAACATTTTGCAATAGCTCGCTTCGTTTCCGAGATATTTGCAGATGTATCTCAAGGGAAGGGGCCTGACGGACATATTTCGAGATATTTCTTCTTCTTGTTGTTCTTCTTCTGCACAGCTAAGCTGGAAGTGGCATTTGCGGCTCGCACTAGTGCAGAGTTATCTCAAAGAAAGGGGCCACGGTGTTTCTGTATCTCTATTATGTTGGTGCGGCTTCGGAACTTTTAAATATCTCGATATATCTCGAAAACTACGCTTCTGATCAAAAAATATCATAGAACATAAATTGTAGGAAACATAATTCTCTACAAAAAACGTCTCTCAACATTTTGCCATAGCTCGCTTCGTTTCCGAGATATTTGCAGATTCAGCTCAAAGGAACTGGCCTGACGGACATATTTCGAGATATTTCTTCTTCTTGTTGTTCTTCCTCTGCACAGCTAAGCTGGAAGTGACATTTGCAGCTCGCAATAGTGCAGAGTTATCTCAAAGAAAGGGGCCACGGTGTTTCTGTATCTCTATTATGTTGGTGCGGCTTCGGAACTTTTAAATATCTTGATATATCTCGAGAACTACGCATCTGATCAAAAAAAATCATAGAACATAAAAAGTAGGCAACTTAATTCTCTACAAAAAAGGTCTCTTATCATTTTGCCATAGCTCTCTTCGTTTCCGAGATATTTGCAGATTTATCTCAAGGGAAGGGGCCTGACGGACATATTTCGAGATATTTCTTCTTCTTGTTGTTCTTCTTCTGCACAGCTAAGCTGGAAGTGGCATTTGCGGCTCGCACTAGTGCAGAGTTATCGCAAAGAAAGGGGCCACGGTGTTTCTGTATCTCTATTATGTTGGTGCGGCTTCGGAACTTTTAAATATCTTGATATATCTCGAGAACTACGCATCTGATCAAAAAATATCATAGAACATAAATTGTAGGAAACATAATTCTCTACAAAAAAGGTCTCTTAACATTTTGCCATAGCTCGCTTCGTTTCCGAGATACTTGCCGATTTATCTCAAGGGAAGGGGCCTGACGGACATATTTCGAGATATTTCTTCTTCTTGTTGTTCTTCTTCTGCACAGCTAAGCTGGAAGTGGCATTTGCAGCTCGCAATTGTGCAGAGTTATCTTAAAGAGTGGGGCCACGGTGTTTCTGTATCTCTATTATGTTGGTGCGGCTTCGGAACTTTTAAATATCTTGATATATCTCGAGAACTACGCATCTGATCAAAAAATATCATAGAAGATAAAAAGTAGGAAACTTAATTCTCTACAAAAAAGGTTTCTTAACATTTTCCCATAGCTGGCATCGTTTCCGAGATATTTGCAGATTTATCTCAAGGGAAGGGGCCTGACGGACATATTCCGAGATATTTCTTCTTCTTGTTGTTCCTCTTCTGCACAGCTAAGCTGGAAGTGGCATTTGCAGCTCGCATTAGTGCGGAGTTATCTCAAAGAAAGAGGCCACGGTGTTTCTGCACCTCTATTATGTTGGTGCAGCTTCGGAACTTTTAAATATCTTGATATATCTCGAGAACTACGCATCTGATCAAAAAATATCATACAACATAAAAAGTAGGAAACTTAATTGTCTACAAATAAGGTCTCTTAACAGTTTGGCATAGCTCGCTTCGTTTCCGAGATACTTGCCGATTTATCTCAAGGGAAGGGGCCTGACGGACATATTTCGAGATATTTCTTCTTCTTGTTGTTCTTCTTCTGCACAGCTAAACTGGAAGTGGCATTTCCAGCTCGCAATAGTGCAGAGTTATCTCAAAGAGAGGGGCCACGGTTTTTCTGTATCTCTATTATGTTGGTGCGGCTTCTTAACTTTTAAATATCCTGATATATCTCGAGAACTACGCATCTGATCAAAAAATATCATAGAACATAAAAAGTAGGAAACTCAATTCTCTACAAAAAAGGTCTCTTAACATTTTGCAATAGCTCGCTTCGTTCCCGAGATATTTGCAGATTTATCTCAAGGGAAGGGGCCTGACGGACATATTTCGAGATATTTCTTCTTCTTGTTGTTCTTCTTCTGCACAGCTAAGCTGGAAGTGGCATTTGCAGCTCGCAATTGTGCAGAGTTATCTCAAAGAGTGGGGCCACGGTGTTTCTGTATCTCTATTATGTTGGTGCGGCTTCGGAACTTTTAAATATCTTGATATATCTCGAGAACTACGCATCTGATCAAAAAATATCATAGAAGATAAAAAGTAGGAAACTTAATTCTCTACAAAAAAGGTTTCTTAACATTTTCCCATAGCTGGCATCGTTTCCGAGATATTTGCAGATTTATCTCAAGGGAAGGGGCCTGACGGACATATTCCGAGATATTTCTTCTTCTTGTTGTTCCTCTTCTGCACAGCTAAGCTGGAAGTGGCATTTGCAGCTCGCAATAGTGCGGAGTTATCTCAAAGAAAGAGGCCACGGTGTTTCTGCACCTCTATTATGTTGGTGCAGCTTCGGAACTTTTAAATATCTTGATATATCTCGAGAACTACGCATCTGATCAAAAAATATCATAGAACATAAAAAGTAGGAAACTTAATTGTCTACAAATAAGGTCTCTTAACAGTTTGGCATAGCTCGCTTCGTTTCCGAGATACTTGCCGATTTATCTCAAGGGAAGGGGCCTGACGGACATATTTCGAGATATTTCTTCTTCTTGTTGTTCTTCTTCTGCACAGCTAAACTGGAAGTGGCATTTCCAGCTCGCAATAGTGCAGAGTTATCTCAAAGAGAGGGGCCACGGTTTTTCTGTATCTCTATTATGTTGGTGCGGCTTCTTAACTTTTAAATATCCTGATATATCTCGAGAACTACGCATCTGATCAAAAAATATCATAGAACATAAAAAGTAGGAAACTCAATTCTCTACAAAAAAGGTCTCTTAACATTTTGCAATAGCTCGCTTCGTTCCCGAGATATTTGCAGATTTATCTCAAGGGAAGGGGCCTGACGGACATATTTCGAGATATTTCTTCTTCTTGTTGTTCTTCTTCTGCACAGCTAAGCTGGAAGTGGCATTTGCGGCTCGCACTAGTGCAGAGTTATCTCAAAGAAAGGGGCCACGGTGTTTCTGTATCTCTATTATGTTGGTGCGGCTTCGGAACTTTTAAATATCTCGATATATCTCGAAAACTACGCTTCTGATCAAAAAATATCATAGAACATAAATTGTAGGAAACATAATTCTCTACAAAAAACGTCTCTCAACATTTTGCCATAGCTCGCTTCGTTTCCGAGATATTTGCAGATTCAGCTCAAAGGAACTGGCCTGACGGACATATTTCGAGATATTTCTTCTTCTTGTTGTTCTTCCTCTGCACAGCTAAGCTGGAAGTGGCATTTGCAGCTCGCAATAGTGCAGAGTTATCTCAAAGAAAGGGGCCACGGTGTTTCTGAATCTCTATTATGTTGGTGCGGCTTCGGAACTTTTAAATATCTTGATATATCTCGAGAACTACGCATCTGATCAAAAAATATCATAGAAGATAAAAAGTAGGCAACTTAATTCTCTACAAACAAGGTCTCTTATCATTTTGCCATAGCTCTCTTCGTTTCCGAGATATTTGCAGATTTATCTCAAGGGAAGGGGCCTGACGGACATATTTCGAGATTTTTCTTCTTCTTGTTGTTCTTCTTCTGCACAGCTAAACTGGAAGTGGCATTTCCAGCTCGCAATAGTGCAGAGTTATCTCAAAGAGAGGGGCCACGGTGTTTCTGTATCTCTATTATGTTGGTGCGGCTTCTTAACTTTTAAATATCCTGATATATCTCGAGAACTACGCATCTGATCAAAAAATATCATAGAACATAAAAAGTAGGAAACTCAATTCTCTACAAAAAAGGTCTCTTAACATTTTGCAATAGCTCGCTTCGTTTCCGGGATATTTGCAGATTTATCTCAAGGGAAGGGGCCTGACGGACATATTTCGAGATATTTCTTCTTCTTCTTGTTCTTCTTCTGCACAGGTAAGGTGGAAGTGGCATTTGCGGCTCGCACTAGTGCAGAGTTATCTCAAAGAAAGGGGCCACGGTGTTTCTGTATCTCTATTATGTTGGTGCGGCTTCGGAACTTATAAATATCTCGATATATCTCGAAAACTACGCTTCTGATCAAAAAATATCATAGAACATAAATTGTAGGAAACATAATTCTCTACAAAAAACGTCTCTCAACATTTTGCCATAGCTCGCTTCGTTTCCGAGATATTTGCAGATTCAGCTCAAAGGAACTGGCCTGACGGACATATTTCGAGATATTTCTTCTTCTTGTTGTTCTTCCTCTGCACAGCTAAGCTGGAAGTGGCATTTGCAGCTCGCAATAGTGCAGAGTTATCTCAAAGAAAGGGGCCACGGTGTTTCTGAATCTCTATTATGTTGGTGCGGCTTCGGAACTTTCAAATATCTTGATATATCTCGAGAACTACGCATCTGATCAAAAAATATCATAGAACATAAAAAGTAGGCAACTTAATTCTCTACAAAAAAGGTCTCCTATCATTTTGCCATAGCTCTCTTCGTTTCCGAGATATTTGCAGATTTATCTCAAGGGAAGGGGCCTGACGGACATATTTCGAGATATTTCTTCTTCTTGTTGTTCTTCTTCTGCACAGCTAAGCTGGAAGTGGCATTTGCAGCTCGCAATAGTGCAGAGTTATCTCAAAGAAAGGGGCCACGGTGTTTCTGTATCTCTATTATGTTGGTGCGGCTTCGGAACTTTTAAATATCTTGATATATCTCGAGAACTACGCGTCTGATCAAAAAATATCATAGAACATAAAAAGTAGGAAACTCAATTCTCTACAAAAAAGTTCTCTTAACATTTTGCAATAGCTCGCTTCGTTTCCGAGATATTTGCAGATTTATCTCAAGGGAAGGGGCCTGACGGACATATTTCGAGATATTTCTTCTTCTTGTTGTTCTTCTTCTGCACAGCTAAGCTGGAAGTGGCATTTGCGGCTCGCACTAGTGCAGAGTTATCTCAAAGAAAGGGGCCACGGTGTTTCTGTATCTCTATTATGTTGGTGCGGCTTCGGAACTTTTAAATATCTCGATATATCTCGAAAACTACGCGTCTGATCAAAAAATATAGAACATAAAAAGTAGGAAACTTAATTCTCTACAAAAAAGTCTGTTAACATTTTGCCATAGCTCGCTTCGTTTCCGAGATATTTGCAGATTTATCTCAAGGGAATGGGCCTAACGGACATATTTCGAGATATTTCTTCTTCTTGTTGTTCTTCTTCTGCACAGCTAAACGGGAAGTGGCATTTCCAGCTCGCAATAGTGCAGACTTATCTCAAAGAGAGGGGCCACGGTGTTTCTGTATCTCTATTATGTTGGTGCGGCTTCTTAACTTTTAAATATCCTGATATATCTCGAGAACTACGCATCTGATCAAAAAATATCATAGAACATAAAAAGTAGGAAACTCAATTCTCTACAAAAAAGGTCTCTTAACATTTTCCCATAGCTGGCATCGTTTCCGAGATATTTGCAGATTTATCTCAAGGGAAGGGGCCTGACGGACATATTCCGAGATATTTCTTCTTCTTGTTGTTCCTCTTCTGCACAGCTAAGCTGGAAGTGGCATTTGCAGCTCGCAATAGTGCGGAGTTATCTCAAAGAAAGAGGCCACGGTGTTTCTGCACCTCTATTATGTTGGTGCAGCTTCGGAACTTTTAAATATCTTGATATATCTCGAGAACTACGCATCTGATCAAAAAATATCATAGAACATAAAAAGTAGGAAACTTAATTGTCTACAAATAAGGTCTCTTAACATTTTGCCATAGCTCGCTTCGTTTCCGAGATATTTGCAGATTTATCTCAAGGGAATGGGCCTAACGGACATATTTCGAGATATTTCTTCTTCTTGTTGTTCTTCTTCTGCACAGCTAAACTGGAAGTGGCATTTCCAGCTCGCAATAGTGCAGAGTTATCTCAAAGAGAGGGGCCACGGTGTTTCTGTATCTCTATTATGTTGGTGCGGCTTC
This sequence comes from Osmia lignaria lignaria, assembly GCF_051020975.1. NCBI lineage: Eukaryota > Metazoa > Arthropoda > Insecta > Hymenoptera > Megachilidae > Osmia > Osmia lignaria. The sequence continues at coordinate 9,555,515 of NW_027478159.1, read as the reverse complement.
TTAACTTTTAAATATCCTGATATATCTCGAGAACTACGCATCTGATCAAAAAATATCATAGAACATAAAAAGTAGGAAACTCAATTCTCTACAAAAAAGGTCTCTTAACATTTTGCAATAGCTCGCTTCGTTTCCGAGATATTTGCAGATTTATCTCAAGGGAAGGGGCCTGACGGACATATTTCGAGATATTTCTTCTTCTTGTTGTTCTTCCTCTGCACAGCTAAGCTGGAAGTGGCATTTGCAGCTCGCAATAGTGCGGAGTTATCTCAAAGAAAGAGGCCACGGTGTTTCTGCACCTCTATTATGTTGGTGCAGCTTCGGAACTTTTAAATATCTTGATATATCTCGAGAACTACGCATCTGATCAAAAAATATCATAGAACATAAAAAGTAGGAAACTTAATTGTCTACAAATAAGGTCTCTTAACAGTTTGGCATAGCTCGCTTCGTTTCCGAGATACTTGCCGATTTATCTCAAGGGAAGGGGCCTGACGGACATATTTCGAGATATTTCTTCTTCTTGTTGTTCTTCTTCTGCACAGCTAAGCTGGAAGTGGCATTTGCGGCTCGCACTAGTGCAGAGTTATCTCAAAGAAAGGGGCCACGGTGTTTCTGTATCTCTATTATGTTGGTGCGGCTTCGGAACTTTTAAATATCTCGATATATCTCGAAAACTACGCTTCTGATCAAAAAATATCATAGAACATAAATTGTAGGAAACATAATTCTCTACAAAAAACGTCTCTCAACATTTTGCCATAGCTCGCTTCGTTTCCGAGATATTTGCAGATTCAGCTCAAAGGAACTGGCCTGACGGACATATTTCGAGATATTTCTTCTTCTTGTTGTTCTTCCTCTGCACAGCTAAGCTGGAAGTGGCATTTGCAGCTCGCAATAGTGCAGAGTTATCTCAAAGAAAGGGGCCACGGTGTTTCTGAATCTCTATTATGTTGGTGCGGCTTCGGAACTTTTAAATATCTTGATATATCTCGAGAACTACGCATCTGATCAAAAAATATCATAGAAGATAAAAAGTAGGCAACTTAATTCTCTACAAAAAAGGTCTCTTATCATTTTGCCATAGCTCTCTTCGTTTCCGAGATATTTGCAGATTTATCTCAAGGGAAGGGGCCTGACGGACATATTTCGAGATTTTTCTTCTTCTTGTTGTTCTTCTTCTGCACAGCTAAACTGGAAGTGGCATTTCCAGCTCGCAATAGTGCAGAGTTATCTCAAAGAGAGGGGCCACGGTGTTTCTGTATCTCTATTATGTTGGTGCGGGTTCTTAACTTTTAAATATCCTGATATATCTCGAGAACTACGCATCTGATCAAAAAATATCATAGAACATAAAAAGTAGGAAACTCAATTCTCTACAAAAAAGGTCTCTTAACATTTTGCAATAGCTCGCTTCGTTTCCGGGATATTTGCAGATTTATCTCAAGGGAAGGGGCCTGACGGACATATTTCGAGATATTTCTTCTTCTTGTTGTTCTTCTTCTGCACAGGTAAGGTGGAAGTGGCATTTGCGGCTCGCACTAGTGCAGAGTTATCTCAAAGAAAGGGGCCACGGTGTTTCTGTATCTCTATTATGTTGGTGCGGCTTCGGAACTTATAAATATCTCGATATATCTCGAAAACTACGCTTCTGATCAAAAAATATCATAGAACATAAATTGTAGGAAACATAATTCTCTACAAAAAACGTCTCTCAACATTTTGCCATAGCTCGCTTCGTTTCCGAGATATTTGCAGATTCAGCTCAAAGGAACTGGCCTGACGGACATATTTCGAGATATTTCTTCTTCTTGTTGTTCTTCCTCTGCACAGCTAAGCTGGAAGTGGCATTTGCAGCTCGCAATAGTGCAGAGTTATCTCAAAGAAAGGGGCCACGGTGTTTCTGAATCTCTATTATGTTGGTGCGGCTTCGGAACTTTCAAATATCTTGATATATCTCGAGAACTACGCATCTGATCAAAAAATATCATAGAACATAAAAAGTAGGCAACTTAATTCTCTACAAAAAAGGTCTCTTATCATTTTGCCATAGCTCTCTTCGTTTCCGAGATATTTGCAGATTTATCTCAAGGGAAGGGGCCTGACGGACATATTTCGAGATATTTCTTCTTCTTGTTGTTCTTCTTCTGCACAGCTAAGCTGGAAGTGGCATTTGCAGCTCGCAATAGTGCAGAGTTATCTCAAAGAAAGGGGCCACGGTGTTTCTGTATCTCTATTATGTTGGTGCGGCTTCGGAACTTTTAAATATCTTGATATATCTCGAGAACTACGCGTCTGATCAAAAAATATCATAGAACATAAAAAGTAGGAAACTCGATTCTCTACAAAAAAGTTCTCTTAACATTTTGCAATAGCTCGCTTCGTTTCCGAGATATTTGCAGATTTATCTCAAGGGAAGGGGCCTGACGGACATATTTCGAGATATTTCTTCTTCTTGTTGTTCTTCTTCTGCACAGCTAAGCTGGAAGTGGCATTTGCGGCTCGCACTAGTGCAGAGTTATCTCAAAGAAAGGGGCCACGGTGTTTCTGTATCTCTATTATGTTGGTGCGGCTTCGGAACTTTTAAATATCTCGATATATCTCGAAAACTACGCGTCTGATCAAAAAATATAGAACATAAAAAGTAGGAAACTTAATTCTCTACAAAAAAGTCTGTTAACATTTTGCCATAGCTCGCTTCGTTTCCGAGATATTTGCAGATTTATCTCAAGGGAATGGGCCTAACGGACATATTTCGAGATATTTCTTCTTCTTGTTGTTCTTCTTCTGCACAGCTAAACTGGAAGTGGCATTTCCAGCTCGCAATAGTGCAGACTTATCTCAAAGAGAGGGGCCACGGTGTTTCTGTATCTCTATTATGTTGGTGCGGCTTCTTAACTTTTAAATATCCTGATATATCTCGAGAACTACGCATCTGATCAAAAAATATCATAGAACATAAAAAGTAGGAAACTCAATTCTCTACAAAAAGGGTCTCTTAACATTTTCCCATAGCTGGCATCGTTTCCGAGATATTTGCAGATTTATCTCAAGGGAAGGGGCCTGACGGACATATTCCGAGATATTTCTTCTTCTTGTTGTTCCTCTTCTGCACAGCTAAGCTGGAAGTGGCATTTGCAGCTCGCAATAGTGCGGAGTTATCTCAAAGAAAGAGGCCACGGTGTTTCTGCACCTCTATTATGTTGGTGCAGCTTCGGAACTTTTAAATATCTTGATATATCTCGAGAACTACGCATCTGATCAAAAAATATCATAGAACATAAAAAGTAGGAAACTTAATTGTCTACAAATAAGGTCTCTTAACATTTTGCCATAGCTCGCTTCGTTTCCGAGATATTTGCAGATTTATCTCAAGGGAATGGGCCTAACGGACATATTTCGAGATATTTCTTCTTCTTGTTGTTCTTCTTCTGCACAGCTAAACTGGAAGTGGCATTTCCAGCTCGCAATAGTGCAGAGTTATCTCAAAGAGAGGGGCCACGGTGTTTCTGTATCTCTATTATGTTGGTGCGGCTTCTTAACTTTTAAATATCCTGATATATCTCGAGAACTACGCATCTGATCAAAAAATATCATAGAACATAAAAAGTAGGAAACTCAATTCTCTACAAAAAAGGTCTCTTAACATTTTGCAATAGCTCGCTTCGTTTCCGAGATATTTGCAGATTTATCTCAAGGGAAGGGGCCTGACGGACATATTTCGAGATATTTCTTCTTCTTGTTGTTCTTCTTCTGCACAGCTAAGCTGGAAGTGGCATTTGCGGCTCGCACTAGTGCAGAGTTATCTCAAAGAAAGGGGCCACGGTGTTTCTGTATCTCTATTATGTTGGTGCGGCTTCGGAACTTTTAAATATCTCGATATATCTCGAAAACTACGCTTCTGATCAAAAAATATCATAGAACATAAATTGTAGGAAACATAATTCTCTACAAAAAACGTCTCTCAACATTTTGCCATAGCTCGCTTCGTTTCCGAGATATTTGCAGATTCAGCTCAAAGGAACTGGCCTGACGGACATATTTCGAGATATTTCTTCTTCTTGTTGTTCTTCCTCTGCACAGCTAAGCTGGAAGTGGCATTTGCAGCTCGCAATAGTGCAGAGTTATCTCAAAGAAAAGGGCCACGGTGTTTCTGAATCTCTATTATGTTGGTGCGGCTTCGGAACTTTTAAATATCTCGATATATCTCGAAAACTACGCTTCTGATCAAAAAATATCATACAACATAAATTGTAGGAAACATAATTCTCTACAAAAAACGTCTCTCAACATTTTGCCATAGCTCGCTTCGTTTCCGAGATATTTGCAGATTTATCTCAAGGGAAGGGTCCTGATGGACATATTTCGAGATATTTCTTCTTCTTGTTGTTCTTCTTCTGCACAGCTAAGCTGGAAGTGGCATTTGCAGCTCGCAATAGTGCATAGTTATCTGAAAGAAAGGGGCCACGGTGTTTCTGTATCTCTATTATGTTGGTGCGGCTTCGGAACTTTTAAATATCTCGATATATCTCGAAAACTACGCTTCTGATCAAAAAATATCATAGAACATAAATTGTAGGAAACATAATTCTCTACAAAAAAGGTCTCTTAACATTTTGCCATAGCTCGCTTTGTTTCCGAGATATTTGCAGATTTATCTCAAGGGAAGGGGCCTGACCGACATATTTCGAGATATTTCTTCTTCTTGTTGTTCTTCTTCTGCACAGCTAAGCTGGAAGTGGCATTTGCAGCTCGCAATAGTGCAGCGTTATCTCAAAGAAAGGGGCCACGGTGTTTCTGTATCTCTATTATGTTGGTGCGGCGTCGGAACTTTTAAATATCTCGATATATCTCGAAAACTACGCTTCTGATAAAAAAATATCAGAGAACGTAAATTGTAGGAAACATAATTCTCTACAAAAAAGGTCTCTGAACATTTTGCCATAGCTCGCTTCGTTTCCGAGATATTTGCAGATTTATCTCAAGGGAAGGGGCCTGACGGACATATTTCGAGATATTTCTTCTTCTTGTTGTTCTTCTTCTGCACAGCTAAGCTGGAAGTGGCATTTGCAGCTCGCAATAGTGCAGAGTTATCTCAAAGAAAGGGGCCACGGTGTTTCTGTATCTCTATTATGTTGGTGCGGCTTCGGAACTTTTAAATATCTTGATATATCTCGAGAACTACGCATCTGATCAAAAAATATCATAGAACATAAAAAGTAGGAAACCTAATTCTCTACAAAAAAGGTCTCTTAACATTTTGCCATAGCTCGCTTCGTTTCCGAGATATTTGCAGATTTATCTCAAGGGAAGGGGCCTGACGGACATATTTCGAGATATTTCTTCTTCTTGTTGTTCTTCTTCTGCACAGCTAAGCTGGAAGTGGCATTTGCAGCGCGCAATAGTGCAGAGTTATCTCAAAGAAAGGGGCCACGGTGTTTCTGTATCTCTATTATGTTGGTGCGGCTTCGGAACTTTTAAATATCTTGATATATCACGAGAACTACGCATCTGATCAAAAAATATCGTAGAACATAAAAAGTAGGAAACTTAATTCTCTACAAATAAGGTCTCTTAACATTTTGCCATAGCTCGCTTGGTTTCCGAGATATTTGCAGATTTATCTCAAGGGAAGGGGCCTGACGGACATATTTCCAGATATTTCTTCTTCTTGTTGTTCTTCTTCTGCACAGCTAAGCTGGAAGTGGCATTTGCAGCTCGCAATAGTGCAGCGTTATCTCAAAGAAAGGGGCCACGGTGTTTCTGTATCTCTATTATGTTGGTGCGGCGTCGGAACTTTTAAATATCTCGATATATCTCGAAAACTACGCTTCTGATAAAAAAATATCAGAGAACGTAAATTGTAGGAAACATAATTCTCTACAAAAAAGGTCTCTTAACATTTTGCCATAGCTCGCTTCGTTTCCGAGATATTTGCAGATTTATCTCAAGGGAAGGGGCCTGACGGACATATTTCGAGATATTTCTTCTTCTTGTTGTTCTTCTTCTGCACAGCTAAGCTGGAAGTGGCATTTGCAGCTCGCAATAGTGCAGAGTTATCTCAAAGAAATGGGCCACGGTGTTTCTGTATCTCTATTATGTTGGTGCGGCTTCGGAACTTTTAAATATCTTGATATATCTCGAGAACTGCGCATCTGATCAAAAAATATCATAGAACATAAAAAGTAGGAAACCTAATTCTCTACAAAAAAGGTCTCTTAACATTTTGCCATAGCTCGCTTCGTTTCCGAGATATTTGCAGATTTATCTCAAGGGAAGGGGCCTGACGGACATATTTCGAGATATTTCTTCTTCTTGTTGTTCTTCTACTGCACAGCTAAGCTGGAAGTGGCATTTGCAGCTCGCAATAGTGCAGAGTTATCTCAAAGAAAGGGGCCACGGTGTTTCTGTATCTCTATTATGTTGGTGCGGCTTCGGAACTTTTAAATATCTTGATATATCTCGAGAACTACGCATCTGATCAAAAAATATCATAGAACATAAAAAGTAGGAAACCTAGTTTTCTACAAAAAAGGTCGCTTAACATTTTGCCGTAGCTCGCTTCGTTTCCGAGATATTTGCAGATTTATCTCAAGGGAAGGGGCCTGACGGACATATTTCGAAATATTTCTTATTCTTGTTGTTCTTCTTCTGCACAGCTAAGCTGGAAGTGGCATTTGCAGCTCGCAATAGTGCAGAGTTATCTCAAAGAAAGGGGCCACGGTGTTTCTGTACCTCTATTATGTTGGTGCAGCTTCGGAGCTTTTAAATATCTTGATATATCTCGAGAACTACGCATCTGATCAAAAAATATCATAGAACATAAAAAGTAGGAAACTTAATTCTCTACAAAAAAGGTCTCTCAACGTTTTGCAATAGCTCGCTTCGTTTCCGAGATATTTGCAGATTTATCTCAAGGGAAGGGTCCTGACGGACATATTTCGAGATATTTCTTCTTCTTGTTGTTCTTCTTCTGCACAGCTAAGCTGGAAGTGGCATTTGCAGCGCGCAATAGTGCAGAGTTATCTCAAAGAAAGGGGCCACGGTGTTTCTGTATCTCTATTATGTTGGTGCGGCTTCGGAACTTTTAAATATCTTGATATATCTCGAAAACTACGCTTCTGATCAAAAAATATCAGAGAACGTAAATTGTAGGAAACATAATTCTCTACAAAAAAGGTCTCTTAACATTTTGCCATAGCTCGCTTCGTTTCCGAGATATTTGCAGATTTATCTCAAGGGAAGGGGCCTGACGGACATATTTCGAGATATTTCTTCTTCTTGTTGTACTTCTTCTGCACAGCTAAGCTGGAAGTGGCATTTGCAGCTCGCAATAGTGCAGAGTTATCTCAAAGAAAGGGGCCACGGTGTTTCTGTATCTCTATTATGTTGGTGCGGCTTCGGAACTTTTAAATATCTTGATATATCTCGAGAACTACGCATCTGATCAAAAAATATCGTAGAACATAAAAAGTAGGAAACTTAATTCTCTACAAATAAGGTCTCTTAACATTTTGCCATAGCTCACTTGGTTTCCGAGATATTTGCAGATTTATCTCAAGGGAAGGGGCCTGAGGGACATATTTCGAGATATTTCTTCTTCTTGTTGTTCTTCTTCTGCACAGCTAAGCTGGAAGTGGCATTTGCAGCTCGCAATAGTGCATAGTTATCTGAAAGAAAGGGGCCACGGTGTTTCTGTATCTCTATTATGTTGGTGCGGCTTCGGAACTTTTAAATATCTCGATATATCTCGAAAACTACGCTTCTGATCAAAAAATATCATAGAACATAAATTGTAGGAAACATAATTCTCTACAAAAAAGGTCTCTTAACATTTTGCCATAGCTCGCTTCGTTTCCGAGATATTTGCAGATTTATCTCAAGGGAAGGGGCCTGACGGACATATTTCGAGATATTTCTTCTTCTTGTTGTACTTCTTCTGCACAGCTAAGCTGGAAGTGGCATTTGCAGCTCGCAATAGTGCAGAGTTATCTCAAAGAAAGGGGCCACGGTGTTTCTGTATCTCTATTATGTTGGTGCGGCTTCGGAACTTTTAAATATCTTGATATATCTCGAGAACTACGTATCTGATCAAAAAATATCGTAGAACATAAAAAGTAGGAAACTTAATTCTCTACAAATAAGGTCTCTTAACATTTTGCCATAGCTCACTTGGTTTCCGAGATATTTGCAGATTTATCTCAAGGGAAGGGGCCTGAGGGACATATTTCGAGATATTTCTTCTTCTTGTTGTTCTTCTTCTGCACAGCTAAGCTGGAAGTGGCATTTGCAGCTCGCAATAGTGCAGAGTTACCTCAAAGAAAGGGGCCACGGTGTTTCTGTATCTCTATTATGTTGGTGCCGCTTCGGAACTTTTAAATATCTGGATATATCTCGAGAACTACGCATCTGATCAAAAAATATCCTAGAACATAAAAAGTAGGAAACTTAATTCTCTACAAAAAAGGTCTCTTAACATTTTGCCATAGCTCGCTTCGTTTCCGAGATATTTGCAGATTTATCTCAAGGGAAGGGGCCTGACGGACATATTTCGAGATATTTCTTCTTCTTGTTGTTCTTCTTCTGCACAGCTAAGCTGGAAGTGGCATTTGCAGCTCGCAGTAGTGCAGAGTTATCTCAAAGAAAGGGGCCACGGTGTTTCTGTATCTCTATTATGTTGGTGCGGCTTCGGAACTTTTAAATATCTTGATATATCTCGAGAACTACGCATCTGATCAAAAAATATCGTAGAACATGAAAAGTAGGAAACTTAATTCTCTACAAATAAGGTCTCTTAACATTTTGCCATAGCTCGCTTGGTTTCCGAGATATTTGCAGATTTATCTCAAGGGAAGGGGCCTGACGGACATATTTCCAGATATTTCTTCTTCCTGTTGTTCTTCTTCTGCACAGCTAAGCTGGAAGTGGCATTTGCAGCTCGCAATAGTGCAGAGTTATCTCAAAGAAAGGGGCCACGGTGTTTCTGTATCTCTATTATGTTGGTGCGGCTTCGGAACTTTTAAATATCTTGATATATCTCGAGAACTACGCATCTGATCAAAAAACATCATAGAACATAAAAAGTAGGAAACCTAATTTTCTACAAAAAAGGTCGCTTAACATTTTGCCGTAGCTCGCTTCGTTTCCGAGATATTTGCAGATTTATCTCAAGGGAAGGGGCCTGACGGACATATTTCGAAATATTTCTTATTCTTGTTGTTCTTCTTCTGCACAGCTAAGCTGGAAGTGGCATTTGCAGCTCGCAATAGTGCAGAGTTATCTCAAAGAAAGGGGCCACGGTGTTTCTGTACCTCTATTATGTTGGTGCAGCTTCGGAGCTTTTAAATATCTTGATATATCTCGAGAACTACGCATCTGATCAAAAAATATCATAGAACATAAAAAGTAGGAAACTTAATTCTCTACAAAAAAGGTCTCTCAACGTTTTGCAATAGCTCGCTTCGTTTCCGAGATATTTGCAGATTTATCTCAAGGGAAGGGTCCTGACGGACATATTTCGAGATATTTCTTCTTCTTGTTGTTCTTCTTCTGCACAGCTAAGCTGGAAGTGGCATTTGCAGCGCGCAATAGTGCAGAGTTATCTCAAAGAAAGGGGCCACGGTGTTTCTGTATCTCTATTATGTTGGTGCGGCTTCGGAACTTTTAAATATCTTGATATATCTCGAAAACTACGCTTCTGATCAAAAAATATCAGAGAACGTAAATTGTAGGAAACATAATTCTCTACAAAAAAGGTCTCTTAACATTTTGCCATAGCTCGCTTCGTTTCCGAGATATTTTCAGATTTATCTCAAGGGAAGGGGCCTGACGGACATATTTCGAGATATTTCTTCTTCTTGTTGTACTTCTTCTGCACAGCTAAGCTGGAAGTGGCATTTGCAGCTCGCAATAGTGCAGAGTTATCTCAAAGAAAGGGGCCACGGTGTTTCTGTATCTCTATTATGTTGGTGCGGCTTCGGAACTTTTAAATATCTTGATATATCTCGAGAACTACGCATCTGATCAAAAAATATCGTAGAACATAAAAAGTAGGAAACTTAATTCTCTACAAATAAGGTCTCTTAACATTTTGCCATAGCTCACTTGGTTTCCGAGATATTTGCAGATTTATCTCAAGGGAAGGGGCCTGAGGGAAATATTTCGAGATATTTCTTCTTCTTGTTGTTCTTCTTCTGCACAGCTAAGCTGGAAGTGGCATTTGCAGCTCGCAATAGTGCAGAGTTACCTCAAAGAAAGGGGCCACGGTGTTTCTGTATCTCTATTATGTTCGTGCCGCTTCGGAACTTTTAAATATCTGGATATATCTCGAGAACTACGCATCTGATCAAAAAATATCCTAGAACATAAAAAGTAGGAAACTTAATTCTCTACAAAAAAGGTCTCTTAACATTTTGCCATAGCTCGCTTCGTTTCCGAGATATTTGCAGATTTATCACAAGGGAAGGGGCCTGACGGACATATTTCGAGATATTTCTTCTTCTTGTTGTTCTTCTTCTGCACAGCTAAGCTGGAAGTGGCATTTGCAGCTCGCAGTAGTGCAGAGTTATCTCAAAGAAAGGGGCCACGGTGTTTCTGTATCTCTATTATGTTGGTGCGGCTTCGGAACTTTTAAATATCTTGATATATCTCGAGAACTACGCATCTGATCAAAAAATATCGTAGAACATAAAAAGTAGGAAACTTAATTCTCTACAAATAAGGTCTCTTAACATTTTGCCATAGCTCGCTTGGTTTCCGAGATATTTGCAGATTTATCTCAAGGGAAGGGGCCTGACGGACATATTTCCAGATATTTCTTCTTCCTGTTGTTCTTCTTCTGCACAGCTAAGCTGGAAGTGGCATTTGCAGCTCGCAATAGTGCAGAGTTATCTCAAAGAAAGGGGCCACTGTGTTTCTGTATCTCTATTATGTTGGTGCGGCTTCGGAACTTTTAAATATCTTGATATATCTCGAGAACTACACATCTGATCAAAAAATATCATAGAGCATAAAAAGTAGGAAACCTAATTTTCTACAAAAAAGGTCGCTTAACATTTTGCCGTAGCTCGCTTCGTTTCCGAGATATTTGCAGATTTATCTCAAGGGAAGGGACCTGACGGACATATTTCGAAATATTTCTTATTCTTGTTGTTCTGCTTCTGCACAGCTAAGCTGGAAGTGGCATTTCCAGCTCGCAATCCTGCAGAGTTATCTCAAAGAAAGGGGCCACGGTGTTTCTGTATCTCTAGTATGTTGGTGCGGCTTCGGAACTTTTAAATATCTTGATATATCTCGAGAACTACGCCTCTGATCGAAAAATATCATAGAAAATAAAAAGTAGGAAACTTAATTCTCTACAAAAAAGGTCTCTTAAGATTTTGCCATAGCTCGCTTCGTTTCCGAGATATTTGCAGATTTATCTCAAGGGAAGGGGCCTGACGGACATATTTCCAGATATTTCTTCTTCTTGTTGTTCTTCTACTGCACAGCTAAGCTGGAAGTGGCATTTGTAGCTCGCAATAGTGCAGAGTTATCTCAAAGAAAGGGGCCACGGTGTTTCTGTATCTCTATTATGTTGGTGCGGCTTCGGAACTTTTAAATATCTTGATATATCTCGAAAACTACGCTTCTGATCAAAAAATATCAGAGAACGTAAATTGTAGGAAACATAATTCTCTACAAAAAAGGTCTCTCAACGTTTTGCAATAGCTCGCTTCGTTTCCGAGATATTTGCAGATTTATCTCAAGGGAAGGGTCCTGACGGACATATTTCGAGATATTTCTTCTTCTTGTTGTTCTTCTTCTGCACAGCTAAGCTGGAAGTGGCATTTGCAGCGCGCAATAGTGCAGAGTTATCTCAAAGAAAGGGGCCACGGTGTTTCTGTATCTCTATTATGTTGGTGCGGCTTCGGAACTTTTAAATATCTTGATATATCTCGAAAACTACGCTTCTGATCAAAAAATATCAGAGAACGTAAATTGTAGGAAACATAATTCTCTACAAAAAAGGTCTCTTAACATTTTGCCATAGCTCGCTTCGTTTCCGAGATATTTGCAGATTTATCTCAAGGGAAGGGGCCTGACGGACATATTTCGAGATATTTCTTCTTCTTGTTGTACTTCTTCTGCACAGCTAAGCTGGAAGTGGCATTTGCAGCTCGCAATAGTGCAGAGTTATCTCAAAGAAAGGGGCCACGGTGTTTCTGTATCTCTATTATGTTGGTGCGGCTTCGGAACTTTTAAATATCTTGATATATCTCGAGAACTACGCATCTGATCAAAAAATATCGTAGAACATAAAAAGTAGGAAACTTAATTCTCTACAAATAAGGTCTCTTAACATTTTGCCATAGCTCACTTGGTTTCCGAGATATTTGCAGATTTATCTCAAGGGAAGGGGCCTGAGGGAAATATTTCGAGATATTTCTTCTTCTTGTTGTTCTTCTTCTGCACAGCTAAGCTGGAAGTGGCATTTGCAGCTCGCAATAGTGCAGAGTTACCTCAAAGAAAGGGGCCACGGTGTTTCTGTATCTCTATTATGTTCGTGCCGCTTCGGAACTTTTAAATATCTGGATATATCTCGAGAACTACGCATCTGATCAAAAAATATCCTAGAACATAAAAAGTAGGAAACTTAATTCTCTACAAAAAAGGTCTCTTAACATTTTGCCATAGCTCGCTTCGTTTCCGAGATATTTGCAGATTTATCTCAAGGGAAGGGGCCTGACGGACATATTTCGAGATATTTCTTCTTCTTGTTGTTCTTCTTCTGCACAGCTAAGCTGGAAGTGGCATTTGCAGCTCGCAGTAGTGCAGAGTTATCTCAAAGAAAGGGGCCACGGTGTTTCTGTATCTCTATTATGTTGGTGCGGCTTCGGAACTTTTAAATATCTTGATATATCTCGAGAACTACGCATCTGATCAAAAAATATCGTAGAACATAAAAAGTAGGAAACTTAATTCTCTACAAATAAGGTCTCTTAACATTTTGCCATAGCTCGCTTGGTTTCCGAGATATTTGCAGATTTATCTCAAGGGAAGGGGCCTGACGGACATATTTCCAGATATTTCTTCTTCCTGTTGTTCTTCTTCTGCACAGCTAAGCTGGAAGTGGCATTTGCAGCTCGCAATAGTGCAGAGTTATCTCAAAGAAAGGGGCCACTGTGTTTCTGTATCTCTATTATGTTGGTGCGGCTTCGGAACTTTTAAATATCTTGATATATCTCGAGAACTACACATCTGATCAAAAAATATCATAGAGCATAAAAAGTAGGAAACCTAATTTTCTACAAAAAAGGTCGCTTAACATTTTGCCGTAGCTCGCTTCGTTTCCGAGATATTTGCAGATTTATCTCAAGGGAAGGGACCTGACGGACATATTTCGAAATATTTCTTATTCTTGTTGTTCTGCTTCTGCACAGCTAAGCTGGAAGTGGCATTTCCAGCTCGCAATCCTGCAGAGTTATCTCAAAGAAAGGGGCCACGGTGTTTCTGTATCTCTAGTATGTTGGTGCGGCTTCGGAACTTTTAAATATCTTGATATATCTCGAGAACTACGCCTCTGATCGAAAAATATCATAGAAAATAAAAAGTAGGAAACTTAATTCTCTACAAAAAAGGTCTCTTAAGATTTTGCCATAGCTCGCTTCGTTTCCGAGATATTTGCAGATTTATCTCAAGGGAAGGGGCCTGACGGACATATTTCCAGATATTTCTTCTTCTTGTTGTTCTTCTACTGCACAGCTAAGCTGGAAGTGGCATTTGCAGCTCGCAATAGTGCAGAGTTATCTCAAAGAAAGGGGCCACGGTGTTTCTGTATCTCTATTATGTTGGTGCGGCTTCGGAACTTTTAAATATCTTGATATATCTCGAGAACTACGCATCTGATCAAAAAACATCATAGAACATAAAAAGTAGGAAACCTAATTTTCTACAAAAAAGGTCGCTTAACATTTTGCCGTAGCTCGCTTCGTTTCCGAGATATTTGCAGATTTATCTCAAGGGAAGGGGCCTGACGGACATATTTCGAAATATTTCTTATTCTTGTTGTTCTTCTTCTGCACAGCTAAGCTGGAAGTGGCATTTGCAGCTCGCAATAGTGCAGAGTTATCTCAAAGAAAGGGGCCACGGTGTTTCTGTACCTCTATTATGTTGGTGCAGCTTCGGAGCTTTTAAATATCTTGATATATCTCGAGAACTACGCATCTGATCAAAAAATATCATAGAACATAAAAAGTAGGAAACTTAATTCTCTACAAAAAAGGTCTCTCAACGTTTTGCAATAGCTCGCTTCGTTTCCGAGATATTTGCAGATTTATCTCAAGGGAAGGGTCCTGACGGACATATTTCGAGATATTTCTTCTTCTTGTTGTTCTTCTTCTGCACAGCTAAGCTGGAAGTGGCATTTGCAGCGCGCAATAGTGCAGAGTTATCTCAAAGAAAGGGGCCACGGTGTTTCTGTATCTCTATTATGTTGGTGCGGCTTCGGAACTTTTAAATATCTTGATATATCTCGAAAACTACGCTTCTGATCAAAAAATATCAGAGAACGTAAATTGTAGGAAACATAATTCTCTACAAAAAAGGTCTCTTAACATTTTGCCATAGCTCGCTTCGTTTCCGAGATATTTGCAGATTTATCTCAAGGGAAGGGGCCTGACGGACATATTTCGAGATATTTCTTCTTCTTGTTGTACTTCTTCTGCACAGCTAAGCTGGAAGTGGCATTTGCAGCTCGCAATAGTGCAGAGTTATCTCAAAGAAAGGGGCCACGGTGTTTCTGTATCTCTATTATGTTGGTGCGGCTTCGGAACTTTTAAATATCTTGATATATCTCGAGAACTACGCATCTGATCAAAAAATATCGTAGAACATAAAAAGTAGGAAACTTAATTCTCTACAAATAAGGTCTCTTAACATTTTGCCATAGCTCACTTGGTTTCCGAGATATTTGCAGATTTATCTCAAGGGAAGGGGCCTGAGGGACATATTTCGAGATATTTCTTCTTCTTGTTGTTCTTCTTCTGCACAGCTAAGCTGGAAGTGGCATTTGCAGCTCGCAATAGTGCAGAGTTACCTCAAAGAAAGGGGCCACGGTGTTTCTGTATCTCTATTATGTTGGTGCCGCTTCGGAACTTTTAAATATCTGGATATATCTCGAGAACTACGCATCTGATCAAAAAATATCCTAGAACATAAAAAGTAGGAATCTTAATTCTCTACAAAAAAGGTCTCTTAACATTTTGCCATAGCTCGCTTCGTTTCCGAGATATTTGCAGATTTATCTCAAGGGAAGGGGCCTGACGGACATATTTCGAGATATTTCTTCTTCTTGTTGTTCTTCTTCTGCACAGCTAAGCTGGAAGTGGCATTTGCAGCTCGCAGTAGTGCAGAGTTATCTCAAAGAAAGGGGCCACGGTGTTTCTGTATCTCTATTATGTTGGTGCGGCTTCGGAACTTTTAAATATCTTGATATATCTCGAGAACTACGCATCTGATCAAAAAATATCGTAGAACATAAAAAGTAGGAAACTTAATTCTCTACAAATAAGGTCTCTTAACATTTTGCCATAGCTCGCTTGGTTTCCGAGATATTTGCAGATTTATCTCAAGGGAAGGGGCCTGACGGACATATTTCCAGATATTTCTTCTTCCTGTTGTTCTTCTTCTGCACAGCTAAGCTGGAAGTGGCATTTGCAGCTCGCAATAGTGCAGAGTTATCTCAAAGAAAGGGGCCACGGTGTTTCTGTATCTCTATTATGTTGGTGCGGCTTCGGAACTTTTAAATATCTTGATATATCTCGAGAACTACACATCTGATCAAAAAATATCATAGAACATAAAAAGTAGGAAACCTAATTTTCTACAAAAAAGGTCGCTTAACATTTTGCCGTAGCTCGCTTCGTTTCCGAGATATTTGCAGATTTATCTCAAGGGAAGGGACCTGACGGACATATTTCGAAATATTTCTTATTCTTGTTGTTCTGCTTCTGCACAGCTAAGCTGGAAGTGGCATTTCCAGCTCGCAATCCTGCAGAGTTATCTCAAAGAAAGGGGCCACGGTGTTTCTGTATCTCTAGTATGTTGGTGCGGCTTCGGAACTTTTAAATATCTTGATATATCTCGAGAACTACGCCTCTGATCGAAAAATATCATAGAACATAAAAAGTAGGAAACTTAATTCTCTACAAAAAAGGTCTCTTAACATTTTGCCATAGCTCGCTTCGTTTCCGAGATATTTGCAGATTTATCTCAAAGGAAGGGGCCTGACGGACATATTTCGAGATATTTCTTCTTCTTGTTGTTCTTCTTCTGCACAGCTAAGCTGGAAGTGGCATTTGCAGCTCGCAATAGTGCAGAGTTACCTCAAAGAAAGGGGCCACGGTGTTTCTGTATCTCTATTATGTTGGTGCCGCTTCGGAACTTTTAAATATCTGGATATATCTCGAGAACTACGCATCTGATCAAAAAATATCCTAGAACATAAAAAGTAGGAAACTTAATTCTCTACAAAAAAGGTCTCTTAACATTTTGCCATAGCTCGCTTCGTTTCCGAGATATTTGCAGATTTATCTCAAGGGAAGGGGCCTGACGGACATATTTCGAGATATTTCTTCTTCTTGTTGTTCTTCTTCTGCACAGCTAAGCTGGAAGTGGCATTTGCAGCTCGCAGCAGTGCAGAGTTATCTCAAAGAAAGGGGCCACGGTGTTTCTGTATCTCTATTATGTTGGTGCGGCTTCGGAACTTTTAAATATCTTGATATATCTCGAGAACTACGCATCTGATCAAAAAATATCATAGAACATAAAAAGTAGGAAACCTAATTTTCTACAAAAAAGGTCTCTTAACATTTTGCCGTAGCTCGCTTCGTTTCCGAGATATTTGCAGATTTATCTCAAGGGAAGGGGCCTGACGGACATATTTCGAGATATTTCTTCTTCTTGTTGTTCTTCTTCTGCACAGCTAAGCTGGAAGTGGCATTTGCAGCGCGCAATAGTGCAGAGTTATCTCAAAGAAAGGGGCCACGGTGTTTCTGTATCTCTATTATGTTGGTGCGGCTTCGGAACTTTTAAATATCTTGATATATCTCGAAAACTACGCTTCTGATCAAAAAATATCAGAGAACGTAAATTGTAGGAAACATAATTCTCTACAAAAAAGGTCTCTTAACATTTTGCCATAGCTCGCTTCGTTTCCGAGATATTTGCAGATTTATCTCAAGGGAAGGGGCCTGACGGACATATTTCGAGATATTTCTTCTTCTTGTTGTACTTCTTCTGCACAGCTAAGCTGGAAGTGGCATTTGCAGCTCGCAATAGTGCAGAGTTATCTCAAAGAAAGGGGCCACGGTGTTTCTGTATCTCTATTATGTTGGTGCGGCTTCGGAACTTTTAAATATCTTGATATATCTCGAAAACTACGCTTCTGATCAAAAAATATCAGAGAACGTAAATTGTAGGAAACATAATTCTCTACAAAAAAGGTCTCTCAACGTTTTGCAATAGCTCGCTTCGTTTCCGAGATATTTGCAGATTTATCTCAAGGGAAGGGTCCTGACGGACATATTTCGAGATATTTCTTCTTCTTGTTGTTCTTCTTCTGCACAGCTAAGCTGGAAGTGGCATTTGCAGCGCGCAATAGTGCAGAGTTATCTCAAAGAAAGGGGCCACGGTGTTTCTGTATCTCTATTATGTTGGTGCGGCTTCGGAACTTTTAAATATCTTGATATATCTCGAAAACTACGCTTCTGATCAAAAAATATCAGAGAACGTAAATTGTAGGAAACATAATTCTCTACAAAAAAGGTCTCTTAACATTTTGCCATAGCTCGCTTCGTTTCCGAGATATTTGCAGATTTATCTCAAGGGAAGGGGCCTGACGGACATATTTCGAGATATTTCTTCTTCTTGTTGTACTTCTTCTGCACAGCTAAGCTGGAAGTGGCATTTGCAGCTCGCAATAGTGCAGAGTTATCTCAAAGAAAGGGGCCACGGTGTTTCTGTATCTCTATTATGTTGGTGCGGCTTCGGAACTTTTAAATATCTTGATATATCTCGAGAACTACGCATCTGATCAAAAAATATCGTAGAACATAAAAAGTAGGAAACTTAATTCTCTACAAATAAGGTCTCTTAACATTTTGCCATAGCTCACTTGGTTTCCGAGATATTTGCAGATTTATCTCAAGGGAAGGGGCCTGAGGGAAATATTTCGAGATATTTCTTCTTCTTGTTGTTCTTCTTCTGCACAGCTAAGCTGGAAGTGGCATTTGCAGCTCGCAATAGTGCAGAGTTACCTCAAAGAAAGGGGCCACGGTGTTTCTGTATCTCTATTATGTTCGTGCCGCTTCGGAACTTTTAAATATCTGGATATATCTCGAGAACTACGCATCTGATCAAAAAATATCCTAGAACATAAAAAGTAGGAAACTTAATTCTCTACAAAAAAGGTCTCTTAACATTTTGCCATAGCTCGCTTCGTTTCCGAGATATTTGCAGATTTATCTCAAGGGAAGGGGCCTGACGGACATATTTCGAGATATTTCTTCTTCTTGTTGTTCTTCTTCTGCACAGCTAAGCTGGAAGTGGCATTTGCAGCTCGCAGTAGTGCAGAGTTATCTCAAAGAAAGGGGCCACGGTGTTTCTGTATCTCTATTATGTTGGTGCGGCTTCGGAACTTTTAAATATCTTGATATATCTCGAGAACTACGCATCTGATCAAAAAATATCGTAGAACATAAAAAGTAGGAAACTTAATTCTCTACAAATAAGGTCTCTTAACATTTTGCCATAGCTCGCTTGGTTTCCGAGATATTTGCAGATTTATCTCAAGGGAAGGGGCCTGACGGACATATTTCCAGATATTTCTTCTTCCTGTTGTTCTTCTTCTGCACAGCTAAGCTGGAAGTGGCATTTGCAGCTCGCAATAGTGCAGAGTTATCTCAAAGAAAGGGGCCACTGTGTTTCTGTATCTCTATTATGTTGGTGCGGCTTCGGAACTTTTAAATATCTTGATATATCTCGAGAACTACACATCTGATCAAAAAATATCATAGAGCATAAAAAGTAGGAAACCTAATTTTCTACAAAAAAGGTCGCTTAACATTTTGCCGTAGCTCGCTTCGTTTCCGAGATATTTGCAGATTTATCTCAAGGGAAGGGACCTGACGGACATATTTCGAAATATTTCTTATTCTTGTTGTTCTGCTTCTGCACAGCTAAGCTGGAAGTGGCATTTCCAGCTCGCAATCCTGCAGAGTTATCTCAAAGAAAGGGGCCACGGTGTTTCTGTATCTCTAGTATGTTGGTGCGGCTTCGGAACTTTTAAATATCTTGATATATCTCGAGAACTACGCCTCTGATCGAAAAATATCATAGAAAATAAAAAGTAGGAAACTTAATTCTCTACAAAAAAGGTCTCTTAAGATTTTGCCATAGCTCGCTTCGTTTCCGAGATATTTGCAGATTTATCTCAAGGGAAGGGGCCTGACGGACATATTTCCAGATATTTCTTCTTCTTGTTGTTCTTCTACTGCACAGCTAAGCTGGAAGTGGCATTTGCAGCTCGCAATAGTGCAGAGTTATCTCAAAGAAAGGGGCCACGGTGTTTCTGTATCTCTATTATGTTGGTGCGGCTTCGGAACTTTTAAATATCTTGATATATCTCGAGAACTACGCATCTGATCAAAAAACATCATAGAACATAAAAAGTAGGAAACCTAATTTTCTACAAAAAAGGTCGCTTAACATTTTGCCGTAGCTCGCTTCGTTTCCGAGATATTTGCAGATTTATCTCAAGGGAAGGGGCCTGACGGACATATTTCGAAATATTTCTTATTCTTGTTGTTCTTCTTCTGCACAGCTAAGCTGGAAGTGGCATTTGCAGCTCGCAATAGTGCAGAGTTATCTCAAAGAAAGGGGCCACGGTGTTTCTGTACCTCTATTATGTTGGTGCAGCTTCGGAGCTTTTAAATATCTTGATATATCTCGAGAACTACGCATCTGATCAAAAAATATCATAGAACATAAAAAGTAGGAAACTTAATTCTCTACAAAAAAGGTCTCTCAACGTTTTGCAATAGCTCGCTTCGTTTCCGAGATATTTGCAGATTTATCTCAAGGGAAGGGTCCTGACGGACATATTTCGAGATATTTCTTCTTCTTGTTGTTCTTCTTCTGCACAGCTAAGCTGGAAGTGGCATTTGCAGCGCGCAATAGTGCAGAGTTATCTCAAAGAAAGGGGCCACGGTGTTTCTGTATCTCTATTATGTTGGTGCGGCTTCGGAACTTTTAAATATCTTGATATATCTCGAAAACTACGCTTCTGATCAAAAAATATCAGAGAACGTAAATTGTAGGAAACATAATTCTCTACAAAAAAGGTCTCTTAACATTTTGCCATAGCTCGCTTCGTTTCCGAGATATTTGCAGATTTATCTCAAGGGAAGGGGCCTGACGGACATATTTCGAGATATTTCTTCTTCTTGTTGTACTTCTTCTGCACAGCTAAGCTGGAAGTGGCATTTGCAGCTCGCAATAGTGCAGAGTTATCTCAAAGAAAGGGGCCACGGTGTTTCTGTATCTCTATTATGTTGGTGCGGCTTCGGAACTTTTAAATATCTTGATATATCTCGAGAACTACGCATCTGATCAAAAAATATCGTAGAACATAAAAAGTAGGAAACTTAATTCTCTACAAATAAGGTCTCTTAACATTTTGCCATAGCTCACTTGGTTTCCGAGATATTTGCAGATTTATCTCAAGGGAAGGGGCCTGAGGGACATATTTCGAGATATTTCTTCTTCTTGTTGTTCTTCTTCTGCACAGCTAAGCTGGAAGTGGCATTTGCAGCTCGCAATAGTGCAGAGTTACCTCAAAGAAAGGGGCCACGGTGTTTCTGTATCTCTATTATGTTGGTGCCGCTTCGGAACTTTTAAATATCTGGATATATCTCGAGAACTACGCATCTGATCAAAAAATATCCTAGAACATAAAAAGTAGGAATCTTAATTCTCTACAAAAAAGGTCTCTTAACATTTTGCCATAGCTCGCTTCGTTTCCGAGATATTTGCAGATTTATCTCAAGGGAAGGGGCCTGACGGACATATTTCGAGATATTTCTTCTTCTTGTTGTTCTTCTTCTGCACAGCTAAGCTGGAAGTGGCATTTGCAGCTCGCAGTAGTGCAGAGTTATCTCAAAGAAAGGGGCCACGGTGTTTCTGTATCTCTATTATGTTGGTGCGGCTTCGGAACTTTTAAATATCTTGATATATCTCGAGAACTACGCATCTGATCAAAAAATATCGTAGAACATAAAAAGTAGGAAACTTAATTCTCTACAAATAAGGTCTCTTAACATTTTGCCATAGCTCGCTTGGTTTCCGAGATATTTGCAGATTTATCTCAAGGGAAGGGGCCTGACGGACATATTTCCAGATATTTCTTCTTCCTGTTGTTCTTCTTCTGCACAGCTAAGCTGGAAGTGGCATTTGCAGCTCGCAATAGTGCAGAGTTATCTCAAAGAAAGGGGCCACGGTGTTTCTGTATCTCTATTATGTTGGTGCGGCTTCGGAACTTTTAAATATCTTGATATATCTCGAGAACTACACATCTGATCAAAAAATATCATAGAACATAAAAAGTAGGAAACCTAATTTTCTACAAAAAAGGTCGCTTAACATTTTGCCGTAGCTCGCTTCGTTTCCGAGATATTTGCAGATTTATCTCAAGGGAAGGGACCTGACGGACATATTTCGAAATATTTCTTATTCTTGTTGTTCTGCTTCTGCACAGCTAAGCTGGAAGTGGCATTTCCAGCTCGCAATCCTGCAGAGTTATCTCAAAGAAAGGGGCCACGGTGTTTCTGTATCTCTAGTATGTTGGTGCGGCTTCGGAACTTTTAAATATCTTGATATATCTCGAGAACTACGCCTCTGATCGAAAAATATCATAGAACATAAAAAGTAGGAAACTTAATTCTCTACAAAAAAGGTCTCTTAACATTTTGCCATAGCTCGCTTCGTTTCCGAGATATTTGCAGATTTATCTCAAAGGAAGGGGCCTGACGGACATATTTCGAGATATTTCTTCTTCTTGTTGTTCTTCTTCTGCACAGCTAAGCTGGAAGTGGCATTTGCAGCTCGCAATAGTGCAGAGTTACCTCAAAGAAAGGGGCCACGGTGTTTCTGTATCTCTATTATGTTGGTGCCGCTTCGGAACTTTTAAATATCTGGATATATCTCGAGAACTACGCATCTGATCAAAAAATATCCTAGAACATAAAAAGTAGGAAACTTAATTCTCTACAAAAAAGGTCTCTTAACATTTTGCCATAGCTCGCTTCGTTTCCGAGATATTTGCAGATTTATCTCAAGGGAAGGGGCCTGACGGACATATTTCGAGATATTTCTTCTTCTTGTTGTTCTTCTTCTGCACAGCTAAGCTGGAAGTGGCATTTGCAGCTCGCAGCAGTGCAGAGTTATCTCAAAGAAAGGGGCCACGGTGTTTCTGTATCTCTATTATGTTGGTGCGGCTTCGGAACTTTTAAATATCTTGATATATCTCGAGAACTACGCATCTGATCAAAAAATATCATAGAACATAAAAAGTAGGAAACCTAATTTTCTACAAAAAAGGTCTCTTAACATTTTGCCGTAGCTCGCTTCGTTTCCGAGATATTTGCAGATTTATCTCAAGGGAAGGGGCCTGACGGACATATTTCGAGATATTTCTTCTTCTTGTTGTTCTTCTTCTGCACAGCTAAGCTGGAAGTGGCATTTGCAGCGCGCAATAGTGCAGAGTTATCTCAAAGAAAGGGGCCACGGTGTTTCTGTATCTCTATTATGTTGGTGCGGCTTCGGAACTTTTAAATATCTTGATATATCTCGAAAACTACGCTTCTGATCAAAAAATATCAGAGAACGTAAATTGTAGGAAACATAATTCTCTACAAAAAAGGTCTCTTAACATTTTGCCATAGCTCGCTTCGTTTCCGAGATATTTGCAGATTTATCTCAAGGGAAGGGGCCTGACGGACATATTTCGAGATATTTCTTCTTCTTGTTGTACTTCTTCTGCACAGCTAAGCTGGAAGTGGCATTTGCAGCTCGCAATAGTGCAGAGTTATCTCAAAGAAAGGGGCCACGGTGTTTCTGTATCTCTATTATGTTGGTGCGGCTTCGGAACTTTTAAATATCTTGATATATCTCGAGAACTACGCATCTGATCAAAAAATATCGTAGAACATAAAAAGTAGGAAACTTAATTCTCTACAAATAAGGTCTCTTAACATTTTGCCATAGCTCGCTTCGTTTCCGAGATATTTGCAGATTTATCTCAAGGGAAGGGGCCTGACGGACATATTTCGAGATATTTCTTCTTCTTGTTGTTCTTCTTCTGCACAGCTAAGCTGGAAGTGGCATTTGCAGCTCGCAGTAGTGCAGAGTTATCTCAAAGAAAGGGGCCACGGTGTTTCTGTATCTCTATTATGTTGGTGCGGCTTCGGAACTTTTAAATATCTTGATATATCTCGAGAACTACGCATCTGATCAAAAAATATCGTAGAACATAAAAAGTAGGAAACTTAATTCTCTACAAATAAGGTCTCTTAACATTTTGCCATAGCTCGCTTGGTTTCCGAGATATTTGCAGATTTATCTCAAGGGAAGGGGCCTGACGGACATATTTCCAGATATTTCTTCTTCCTGTTGTTCTTCTTCTGCACAGCTAAGCTGGAAGTGGCATTTGCAGCTCGCAATAGTGCAGAGTTATCTCAAAGAAAGGGGCCACGGTGTTTCTGTATCTCTATTATGTTGGTGCGGCTTCGGAACTTTTAAATATCTTGATATATCTCGAGAACTACACATCTGATCAAAAAATATCATAGAACATAAAAAGTAGGAAACCTAATTTTCTACAAAAAAGGTCGCTTAACATTTTGCCGTAGCTCGCTTCGTTTCCGAGATATTTGCAGATTTATCTCAAGGGAAGGGACCTGACGGACATATTTCGAAATATTTCTTATTCTTGTTGTCCTGCTTCTGCACAGCTAAGCTGGAAGTGGCATTTCCAGCTCGCAATCCTGCAGAGTTATCTCAAAGAAAGGGGCCACGGTGTTTCTGTATCTCTAGTATGTTGGTGCGGCTTCGGAACTTTTAAATATCTTGATATATCTCGAGAACTACGCCTCTGATCGAAAAATATCATAGAACATAAAAAGTAGGAAACTTAATTCTCTACAAAAAAGGTCTCTTAACATTTTGCCATAGCTCGCTTCGTTTCCGAGATATTTGCAGATTTATCTCAAGGGAAGGGGCCTGACGGACATATTTCGAGATATTTCTTCTTCTTGTTGTTCTTCTTCTGCACAGCTAAGCTGGAAGTGGCATTTGCGGCTCGCACTAGTGCAGAGTTATCTCAAAGAAAGGAGCCACGGTGTTTCTGTATCTCTATTATGTTGGTGCGGCTTCGGAACTTTTAAATATCTCGATATATCTCGAAAACTACGCTTCTGATCAAAAAATATCATAGAACATAAATTGTAGGAAACATAATTCACTACAAAAAACGTCTCTTAACATTTTGCCATAGCTCGCTTCGTTTCCGAGATATTTGCAGATTCATCTCAAAGGAACGGGCCTGACGGACATATTTCGAGATACTTCTTCTTCTTGTTGTTCTTCCTCTGCACAGCTAAGCTGGAAGTGGCATTTGCAGCTCGCAATAGTGCAGAGTTATCTCAAAGAAAGGGGCCACGGTGTTTCTGTATCTCTATTATGTTGGTGCGGCTTCGGAACTTTTAAATATCTTGATATATCTCGAGAACTACGCATCTGATCAAAAAATATCATAGAACATAAAAAGTAGGAAACCTAATTTTCTACAAAAAAGGTCTCTTAACATTTTGCCGTAGCTCGCTTCGTTTCCGAGATATTTGCAGATATATCTCAAGGGAAGGGGCCTGACGGACATATTTCGAAATATTTCTTATTCTTGTTGTTCTTCTTCTGCACAGCTAAGCTGGAAGTGGCATTTGCGGCTCGCACTAGTGCAGAGTTATCTCAAAGAAAGGGGCCACGGTGTTTCTGTATCTCTATTATGTTGGTGCGGCTTCGGAACTTTTAAATATCTTGATATATCTCGAGAACTACGCATCTGATCAAAAAATATCATAGAACATAAAAAGTAGGAAACCTAATTCTCTACAAAAAAGGTCTCTTAACATTTTGCCATAGCTCGCTTCGTTTCCGAGATATTTGCAGATATATCTCAAGGGAAGGGGCCTGACGGACATATTTCGAGATATTTCTTCTTCTTGTTGTTCTTCTTCTGCACAGCTAAGCTGGAAGTGGCATTTGCAGCGCGCAATAGTGCAGAGTTATCTCAAAGAAAGGGGCCACGGTGTTTCTGTATCTCTATTATGTTGGTGCGGCTTCGGAACTTTTAAATATCTCGATATATCTCGAGAACTACGCATCTGATCAAAAAATATCATAGAACATAAAAAGTAGGAAACTTAATTCTCTACAAAAAAGGTCTCTTAACATTTTGCCATAGCTCGCTTCGTTTCCGAGATATTTGCAGATTTATCTCAAGGGAAGGGGCCTGACCGACATATTTCGAGATATTTCTTCTTCTTGTTGTTCTTCTTCTGCACAGCTAAGCTGGAAGTGGCATTTGCAGCTCGCAATAGTGCAGCGTTATCTCAAAGAAAGGGGCCACGGTGTTTCTGTATCTCTATTATGTTGGTGCGGCGTCGGAACTTTTAAATATCTCGATATATCTCGAAAACTACGCTTCTGATCAAAAAATATCAGAGAACGTAAATTGTAGGAAACATAATTCTCTACAAAAAAGGTCTCTTAACATTTTGCCATAGCTCGCTTCGTTTCCGAGATATTTGCAGATTTATCTCAAGGGAAGGGGCCTGACGGACATATTTCGAGATATTTCTTCTTCTTGTTGTTCTTCTTCTGCACAGCTAAGCTGGAAGTGGCATTTGCAGCGCGCAATAGTGCAGAGTTATCTCAAAGAAAGGGGCCACGGTGTTTCTGTATCTCTATTATGTTGGTGCGGCTTCGGAACTTTTAAATATCTTGATATATCTCGAGAACTACGCATCTGATCAAAAAATATCGTAGAACATAAAAAGTAGGAAACTTAATTCTCTACAAATAAGGTCTCTTAACATTTTGCCATAGCTCGCTTGGTTTCCGAGATATTTGCAGATTTATCTCAAGGGAAGGGGCCTGACGGACATATTTCCAGATATTTCTTCTTCTTGTTGTTCTTCTACTGCACAGCTAAGCTGGAAGTGGCATTTGCAGCTCGCAATAGTGCAGAGTTATCTCAAAGAAAGGGGCCACGGTGTTTCTGTATCTCTATTATGTTGGTGCGGCTTCGGAACTTTTAAATATCTTGATATATCTCGAGCACTACGCATCTGATCAAAAAATATCATAGAACATAAAAAGTAGGAAACCTAATTTTCTACAAAAAAGGTCGCTTAACATTTTGCCGTAGCTCGCTTCGTTTCCGAGATATTTGCAGATTTATCTCAAGGGAAGGGGCCTGACGGACATATTTCGAAATATTTCTTATTCTTGTTGTTCTTCTTCTGCACAGCTAAGCTGGAAGTGGCATTTGCAGCTCGCAATAGTGCAGAGTTATCTCAAAGAAAGGGGCCACGGTGTTTCTGTACCTCTATTATGTTGGTGCAGCTTCGGAGCTTTTAAATATCTTGATATATCTCGAGAACTACGCATCTGATCAAAAAATATCATAGAACATAAAAAGTAGGAAACTTAATTCTCTACAAAAAAGGTCTCTCAACGTTTTGCAATAGCTCGCTTCGTTTCCGAGATATTTGCAGATTTATCTCAAGGGAAGGGTCCTGACGGACATATTTCGAGATATTTCTTCTTCTTGTTGTTCTTCTTCTGCACAGCTAAGCTGGAAGTGGCATTTGCAGCGCGCAATAGTGCAGAGTTATCTCAAAGAAAGGGGCCACGGTGTTTCTGTATCTCTATTATGTTGGTGCGGCTTCGGAACTTTTAAATATCTTGATATATCTCGAAAACTACGCTTCTGATCAAAAAATATCAGAGAACGTAAATTGTAGGAAACATAATTCTCTACAAAAAAGGTCTCTTAACATTTTGCCATAGCTCGCTTCGTTTCCGAGATATTTGCAGATTTATCTCAAGGGAAGGGGCCTGACGGACATATTTCGAGATATTTCTTCTTCTTGTTGTACTTCTTCTGCACAGCTAAGCTGGAAGTGGCATTTGCAGCTCGCAATAGTGCAGAGTTATCTCAAAGAAAGGGGCCACGGTGTTTCTGTATCTCTATTATGTTGGTGCGGCTTCGGAACTTTTAAATATCTTGATATATCTCGAGAACTACGCATCTGATCAAAAAATATCGTAGAACATAAAAAGTAGGAAACTTAATTCTCTACAAATAAGGTCTCTTAACATTTTGCCATAGCTCGCTTCGTTTCCGAGATATTTGCAGATTTATCTCAAGGGAAGGGGCCTGACGGACATATTTCGAGATATTTCTTCTTCTTGTTGTTCTTCTTCTGCACAGCTAAGCTGGAAGTGGCATTTGCAGCTCGCAGTAGTGCAGAGTTATCTCAAAGAAAGGGGCCACGGTGTTTCTGTATCTCTATTATGTTGGTGCGGCTTCGGAACTTTTAAATATCTTGATATATCTCGAGAACTACGCATCTGATCAAAAAATATCGTAGAACATAAAAAGTAGGAAACTTAATTCTCTACAAATAAGGTCTCTTAACATTTTGCCATAGCTCGCTTGGTTTCCGAGATATTTGCAGATTTATCTCAAGGGAAGGGGCCTGACGGACATATTTCCAGATATTTCTTCTTCCTGTTGTTCTTCTTCTGCACAGCTAAGCTGGAAGTGGCATTTGCAGCTCGCAATAGTGCAGAGTTATCTCAAAGAAAGGGGCCACGGTGTTTCTGTATCTCTATTATGTTGGTGCGGCTTCGGAACTTTTAAATATCTTGATATATCTCGAGAACTACACATCTGATCAAAAAATATCATAGAACATAAAAAGTAGGAAACCTAATTTTCTACAAAAAAGGTCGCTTAACATTTTGCCGTAGCTCGCTTCGTTTCCGAGATATTTGCAGATTTATCTCAAGGGAAGGGACCTGACGGACATATTTCGAAATATTTCTTATTCTTGTTGTCCTGCTTCTGCACAGCTAAGCTGGAAGTGGCATTTCCAGCTCGCAATCCTGCAGAGTTATCTCAAAGAAAGGGGCCACGGTGTTTCTGTATCTCTAGTATGTTGGTGCGGCTTCGGAACTTTTAAATATCTTGATATATCTCGAGAACTACGCCTCTGATCGAAAAATATCATAGAACATAAAAAGTAGGAAACTTAATTCTCTACAAAAAAGGTCTCTTAACATTTTGCCATAGCTCGCTTCGTTTCCGAGATATTTGCAGATTTATCTCAAGGGAAGGGGCCTGACGGACATATTTCGAGATATTTCTTCTTCTTGTTGTTCTTCTTCTGCACAGCTAAGCTGGAAGTGGCATTTGCGGCTCGCACTAGTGCAGAGTTATCTCAAAGAAAGGAGCCACGGTGTTTCTGTATCTCTATTATGTTGGTGCGGCTTCGGAACTTTTAAATATCTCGATATATCTCGAAAACTACGCTTCTGATCAAAAAATATCATAGAACATAAATTGTAGGAAACATAATTCACTACAAAAAACGTCTCTTAACATTTTGCCATAGCTCGCTTCGTTTCCGAGATATTTGCAGATTCATCTCAAAGGAACGGGCCTGACGGACATATTTCGAGATACTTCTTCTTCTTGTTGTTCTTCCTCTGCACAGCTAAGCTGGAAGTGGCATTTGCAGCTCGCAATAGTGCAGAGTTATCTCAAAGAAAGGGGCCACGGTGTTTCTGTATCTCTATTATGTTGGTGCGGCTTCGGAACTTTTAAATATCTTGATATATCTCGAGAACTACGCATCTGATCAAAAAATATCATAGAACATAAAAAGTAGGAAACCTAATTTTCTACAAAAAAGGTCTCTTAACATTTTGCCGTAGCTCGCTTCGTTTCCGAGATATTTGCAGATATATCTCAAGGGAAGGGGCCTGACGGACATATTTCGAAATATTTCTTATTCTTGTTGTTCTTCTTCTGCACAGCTAAGCTGGAAGTGGCATTTGCGGCTCGCACTAGTGCAGAGTTATCTCAAAGAAAGGGGCCACGGTGTTTCTGTATCTCTATTATGTTGGTGCGGCTTCGGAACTTTTAAATATCTTGATATATCTCGAGAACTACGCATCTGATCAAAAAATATCATAGAACATAAAAAGTAGGAAACCTAATTCTCTACAAAAAAGGTCTCTTAACATTTTGCCATAGCTCGCTTCGTTTCCGAGATATTTGCAGATATATCTCAAGGGAAGGGGCCTGACGGACATATTTCGAGATATTTCTTCTTCTTGTTGTTCTTCTTCTGCACAGCTAAGCTGGAAGTGGCATTTGCAGCGCGCAATAGTGCAGAGTTATCTCAAAGAAAGGGGCCACGGTGTTTCTGTATCTCTATTATGTTGGTGCGGCTTCGGAACTTTTAAATATCTCGATATATCTCGAGAACTACGCATCTGATCAAAAAATATCATAGAACATAAAAAGTAGGAAACTTAATTCTCTACAAAAAAGGTCTCTTAACATTTTGCCATAGCTCGCTTCGTTTCCGAGATATTTGCAGATTTATCTCAAGGGAAGGGGCCTGACCGACATATTTCGAGATATTTCTTCTTCTTGTTGTTCTTCTTCTGCACAGCTAAGCTGGAAGTGGCATTTGCAGCTCGCAATAGTGCAGCGTTATCTCAAAGAAAGGGGCCACGGTGTTTCTGTATCTCTATTATGTTGGTGCGGCGTCGGAACTTTTAAATATCTCGATATATCTCGAAAACTACGCTTCTGATCAAAAAATATCAGAGAACGTAAATTGTAGGAAACATAATTCTCTACAAAAAAGGTCTCTTAACATTTTGCCATAGCTCGCTTCGTTTCCGAGATATTTGCAGATTTATCTCAAGGGAAGGGGCCTGACGGACATATTTCGAGATATTTCTTCTTCTTGTTGTTCTTCTTCTGCACAGCTAAGCTGGAAGTGGCATTTGCAGCGCGCAATAGTGCAGAGTTATCTCAAAGAAAGGGGCCACGGTGTTTCTGTATCTCTATTATGTTGGTGCGGCTTCGGAACTTTTAAATATCTTGATATATCTCGAGAACTACGCATCTGATCAAAAAATATCGTAGAACATAAAAAGTAGGAAACTTAATTCTCTACAAATAAGGTCTCTTAACATTTTGCCATAGCTCGCTTGGTTTCCGAGATATTTGCAGATTTATCTCAAGGGAAGGGGCCTGACGGACATATTTCCAGATATTTCTTCTTCTTGTTGTTCTTCTACTGCACAGCTAAGCTGGAAGTGGCATTTGCAGCTCGCAATAGTGCAGAGTTATCTCAAAGAAAGGGGCCACGGTGTTTCTGTATCTCTATTATGTTGGTGCGGCTTCGGAACTTTTAAATATCTTGATATATCTCGAGCACTACGCATCTGATCAAAAAATATCATAGAACATAAAAAGTAGGAAACCTAATTTTCTACAAAAAAGGTCGCTTAACATTTTGCCGTAGCTCGCTTCGTTTCCGAGATATTTGCAGATTTATCTCAAGGGAAGGGGCCTGACGGACATATTTCGAAATATTTCTTATTCTTGTTGTTCTTCTTCTGCACAGCTAAGCTGGAAGTGGCATTTGCAGCTCGCAATAGTGCAGAGTTATCTCAAAGAAAGGGGCCACGGTGTTTCTGTACCTCTATTATGTTGGTGCAGCTTCGGAGCTTTTAAATATCTTGATATATCTCGAGAACTACGCATCTGATCAAAAAATATCATAGAACATAAAAAGTAGGAAACTTAATTCTCTACAAAAAAGGTCTCTCAACGTTTTGCAATAGCTCGCTTCGTTTCCGAGATATTTGCAGATTTATCTCAAGGGAAGGGTCCTGACGGACATATTTCGAGATATTTCTTCTTCTTGTTGTTCTTCTTCTGCACAGCTAAGCTGGAAGTGGCATTTGCAGCGCGCAATAGTGCAGAGTTATCTCAAAGAAAGGGGCCACGGTGTTTCTGTATCTCTATTATGTTGGTGCGGCTTCGGAACTTTTAAATATCTTGATATATCTCGAAAACTACGCTTCTGATCAAAAAATATCAGAGAACGTAAATTGTAGGAAACATAATTCTCTACAAAAAAGGTCTCTTAACATTTTGCCATAGCTCGCTTCGTTTCCGAGATATTTGCAGATTTATCTCAAGGGAAGGGGCCTGACGGACATATTTCGAGATATTTCTTCTTCTTGTTGTACTTCTTCTGCACAGCTAAGCTGGAAGTGGCATTTGCAGCTCGCAATAGTGCAGAGTTATCTCAAAGAAAGGGGCCACGGTGTTTCTGTATCTCTATTATGTTGGTGCGGCTTCGGAACTTTTAAATATCTGGATATATCTCGAGAACTACGCATCTGATCAAAAAATATCCTAGAACATAAAAAGTAGGAAACTTAATTCTCTACAAAAAAGGTCTCTTAACATTTTGCCATAGCTCGCTTCGTTTCCGAGATATTTGCAGATTTATCTCAAGGGAAGGGGCCTGACGGACATATTTCGAGATATTTCTTCTTCTTGTTGTTCTTCTTCTGCACAGCTAAGCTGGAAGTGGCATTTGCAGCTCGCAGTAGTGCAGAGTTATCTCAAAGAAAGGGGCCACGGTGTTTCTGTATCTCTATTATGTTGGTGCGGCTTCGGAACTTTTAAATATCTTGATATATCTCGAGAACTACGCATCTGATCAAAAAATATCGTAGAACATAAAAAGTAGGAAACTTAATTCTCTACAAATAAGGTCTCTTAACATTTTGCCATAGCTCGCTTGGTTTCCGAGATATTTGCAGATTTATCTCAAGGGAAGGGGCCTGACGGACATATTTCCAGATATTTCTTCTTCCTGTTGTTCTTCTTCTGCACAGCTAAGCTGGAAGTGGCATTTGCAGCTCGCAATAGTGCAGAGTTATCTCAAAGAAAGGGGCCACGGTGTTTCTGTATCTCTATTATGTTGGTGCGGCTTCGGAACTTTTAAATATCTTGATATATCTCGAGAACTACACATCTGATCAAAAAATATCATAGAACATAAAAAGTAGGAAACCTAATTTTCTACAAAAAAGGTCGCTTAACATTTTGCCGTAGCTCGCTTCGTTTCCGAGATATTTGCAGATTTATCTCAAGGGAAGGGACCTGACGGACATATTTCGAAATATTTCTTATTCTTGTTGTTCTTCTTCTGCACAGCTAAGCTGGAAGTGGCATTTGCGGCTCGCACTAGTGCAGAGTTATCTCAAAGAAAGGGGCCACGGTGTTTCTGTATCTCTATTATGTTGGTGCGGCTTCGGAACTTTTAAATATCTTGATATATCTCGAGAACTACGCATCTGATCAAAAAATATCATAGAACATAAAAAGTAGCAAACCTAATTCTCTACAAAAAAGGTCTCTTAACATTTTGCCATAGCTCGCTTCGTTTCCGAGATATTTGCAGATATATCTCAAGGGAAGGGGCCTGACGGACATATTTCGAGATATTTCTTCTTCTTGTTGTTCTTCTTCTGCACAGCTAAGCTGGAAGTGGCATTTGCAGCGCGCAATAGTGCAGAGTTATCTCAAAGAAAGGGGCCACGGTGTTTCTGTATCTCTATTATGTAGGTGCGGCTTCGGAACTTTTAAATATCTTGATATATCTCGAGAACTACGCATCTGATCAAAAAATATCATAGAACATAAAAAGTAGGAAACTTAATTCTCTACAAAAAAGGTCTCTTAACATTTTGCCATAGCTCGCTTCGTTTCCGAGATATTTGCAGATTTATCTCAAGGGAAGGGGCCTGACCGACATATTTCGAGATATTTCTTCTTCTTGTTGTTCCTCTCCTGCACAGCTAAGCTGGAAGTGGCATTTGCAGCTCGCAATAGTGCAGAGTTATCTCAAAGAAAGGGGCCACGGTGTTTCTGTATCTCTATTATGTTGGTGCGGCTTCGGAACTTTTAAATATCTCGATATATCTCGAAAACTACGCTTCTGATCAAAAAATATCAGAGAACGTAAATTGTAGGAAACATAATTCTCTACAAAAAAGGTCTCTTAACATTTTGCCATAGCTCGCTTCGTTTCCGAGATATTTGCAGATTTATCTCAAGGGAAGGGGCCTGACCGACATATTTCGAGATATTTCTTCTTCTTGTTGTTCTTCTTCTGCACAGCTAAGCTGGAAGTGGCATTTGCAGCTCGCAATAGTGCAGCGTTATCTCAAAGAAAGGGGCCACGGTGTTTCTGTATCTCTATTATGTTGGTGCGGCGTCGGAACTTTTAAATATCTCGATATATCTCGAAAACTACGCTTCTGATCAAAAAATATCAGAGAACGTAAATTGTAGGAAACATAATTCTCTACAAAAAAGGTCTCTTAACATTTTGCCATAGCTCGCTTCGTTTCCGAGATATTTGCAGATTTATCTCAAGGGAAGGGGCCTGACGGACATATTTCGAGATATTTCTTCTTCTTGTTGTTCTTCTTCTGCACAGCTAAGCTGGAAGTGGCATTTGCGGCTCGCACTAGTGCAGAGTTATCTCAAAGAAAGGGGCCACGGTGTTTCTGTATCTCTATTATGTTGGTGCGGCTTCGGAACTTTTAAATATCTTGATATATCTCGAGAACTACGCATCTGATCAAAAAATATCATAGAACATAAAAAGTAGGAAACCTAATTCTCTACAAAAAAGGTCTCTTAACATTTTGCCATAGCTCGCTTCGTTTCCGAGATATTTGCAGATTTATCTCAAGGGAAGGGGCCTGACGGACATATTTCGAGATATTTCTTCTTCTTGTTGTTCTTCTTCTGCACAGCTAAGCTGGAAGTGGCATTTACAGCTCGCAACAGTGCAGAGTTATCTCAAAGAAAGGGGCCACGGTGTTTCTGTATCTCTATTATGTTGGTGCGGCTTCGGAACTTTTAAATATCTTGATATATCTCGAGAACTACGCATCTGATCAAAAAATATCATAGAACATAAAAAGTAGGAAACTTAATTCTCTACAAATAAGGTCTCTTAACATTTTGCCATAGCTCTCTTCGTTTCCGAGATATTTGCAGATTTATCTCAAGGGAAGGGGCCTAACGGGCATATTTCGAGATATTTCTTCTTCTTGTTGTTCTTCTTCTGCACAGCTAAACTGGAAGTGGCATTTCCAGCTCGCAATAGTGCAGAGTTATCTCAAAGAAAGGGGCCACGGTGTTTCTGTATCTCTATTATGTTGGTGCGGCTTCGGAACTTTTAAATATCTTAATATATCTCGAGAACTACGCATCTGATCAAAAAATATCATACAACCTAAAAAGTAGGAAACTTAATTCTCTACAAAAAAGGTCTCTTAACATTTTGCCATAGCTCGCTTCGTTTCCGAGATATTTGCAGATTTATCTCAAGGGAAGGGGCCTAACGGACATATTTCGAGATATTTCTTCTTCTTGTTGTTCTTCTTCTGCACAGCTAAGCTGGAAGTGGCATTTGCGGCTCGCACTAGTGCAGAGTTATCTCAAAGAAAGGGGCCACGGTGTTTCTGTATCTCTATTATGTTGGTGCGGTTTCGGAACTTTTAAATATCTTGATATATCTCGAGAACTACGCATCTGATCAAAAAATATCATAGAACATAAAAAGTAGGAAACTTAATTCTCTACAAATAAGGTCTCTCAACATTTTGCCATAGCTCGCTTCGTTTCCGAGATATTTGCAGATTTATCTCAAGGGAAGGGGCCTCACGGACATATTTCGAGATATTTCTTCTTCTTGTTGTTCTTCTTCTGCACAGCTAAGCTGGAAGTGGCATTTGCAGCTCGCAATAGTGCAGAGATATCTCAAAGGAAGGGGCCACGGGGTTTCTGTATCTCTATTATGTTGGTGCGGCTTCGGAACTTTTAAATATCTTGATATATCTCGAGAACTACGCGTCTGATCAAAAAATATCATAGAACATAAAAAGTAGGAAACATAATTCTGTACAAAAAAGGTCTCTTAACATTTTGCCATAGCTCGCTTCGTTTCCGAGATATTTGCAGATTTATCTCAAGGGAAGGGGCCTGACGGACATATTTCGAGATATTTCTTCTTCTTGTTGTTCTTCTTCTGCACAGCTAAGCTGGAAGTGGCATTTGCGGCTCGCACTAGTGCACAGTTATCTCAAAGAAAGGGGCCACGGTGTTTCTGTATCTCTATTATGTTGGTGCAGCTTCGGAACTTTTAAGTATCTCGATATATCTCGAAAACTACGCTTCTGATCAAAAAATATCATAGAACATAAATTGTAGGAAACATAATTCTCTACAAAAAAGATCTCTTAACATTTTGCCATAGCTCTCTTCGTTTCCGAGATATTTGCAGATTCAGCTCAAAGGAACTGGCCTGACGGACATATTTCGAGATATTTCTTCTTCTTGTTGTTCTTCCTCTGCACAGCTAAGCTGGAAGTGGCATTTGCAGCTCGCAATAGTGCAGAGTTATCTCAAAGAAAGGGGCCACGGTGTTTCTGTATCTCTATTATGTTGGTGGGGCTTCGGAACTTTTAAATATCTTGATATATCTCGAGAACTACGCATCTGATCAAAAAATACCATAGAACATAAAAAGTAGGAAACTTAATTCTCTACAAAAAAGGTCGCTTAACATTTTGCCATAGCTCGCTTCGTTTCCGAGATATTTGCATATTTATCTCAAGGGAAGGGGCCTGACGGACATATTTCGAGATATTTCTTCTTCTTGTTGTTCTTCTTCTGCACAGCTAAGCTGGAAGTGGCATTTGCGGCTCGCACTAGTGCAGAGTTATCTCAAAGAAAGGGGCCACGGTGTTTCTGTATCCCTATTATGTTGGTACGGCTTCGGAACTTTTAAATATCTCGATATATCTCGAAAACTACGTTTCTGATCAAAAAATATCATAGAACATAAATTGTAGGAAACATAATTCTCTATAAAAAACGTCTCTTAACATTTTGCCATAGCTCGCTTCGTTTCCGAGATATTTGCAGATTCAGCTCAAAGGAACTGGCCTGACGGACATATTTCGAGATATTTCTTCTTCTTGTTGTTCTTCCTCTGCACAGCTAAGCTGGAAGTGGCATTTGCAGCTCGCAATAGTGCAGAGTTATCTCAAAGAAAGGGGCCACGGTGTTTCTGTATCTCTATTATGTTGGTGCGGCTTCGGAACTTTTAAATATCTTGATATATCTCGAGAACTACGCATCTGATCAAAAAATATCATAGAACATAAAAAGTAGGAAACTTAATTCTCTACAAAAAAGGTCTCTTAACATTTTGCCATAGCTCGCTTCGTTTCCGAGATATTTGCAGATATATCTCAAGGGAAGGGGCCTGACGGACATATTTCGAGATATTTCTTCTTCTTGTTGTTCTTCTTCTGCACAGCTAAGCTGGAAGTGGCATTTGCGGCTCGCACTAGTGCAGAGTTATCTCAAAGAAAGGGGCCACGGTGTTTCTGTATCCCTATTATGTTGGTGCGGCTTCGGAACTTTTAAATATCTCGATATATCTCGAAAACTACGCTTCTGATCAAAAAATATCATAGAACATAAATTGTAGGAAACATAATTCTCTATAAAAAACGTCTCTTAACATTTTACCATAGCTCGCTTCGTTTCCGAGATATTTGCAGATTCAGCTCAAATGAACTGGCCTGACAGACATATTTCGAGATATTTCTTCTTCTTGTTGTTCTTCCTCTGCACAGCTAAGCTGGAAGTGGCATTTGCAGCTCGCAATAGTGCAGAGTTATCTCAAAGAAAGGGGCCACGGTGTTTCTGTATCTCTATTATGTTGGTGCGGCTTCGGAACTTTTAAATATCTTGATATATCTCGAGAACTACGCATCTGATCAAAAAATATCATAGAACATAAAAAGTAGGAAACTTAATCCTCTACAAAAAAGGTCTCTTAACATTTTGCCATAGCTCGCTTCGTTTCCGAGATATTTGCAGATATATCTCAAGGGAAGGGGCCTGACGGACATATTTCGAGATATTTCTTCTTCTTGTTGTTCTTCTTCTGCACAGCTAAGCTGGAAGTGGCATTTACAGCTCGCAATATTGCAGAGTTATCTCAAAGAAAGGGGACACGGTGTTTCTGTATCTCTATTATGTTGGTGCGGCTTCGGAACTTTTAAATATCTTAATATATCTCGAGAACTACGCATCTGATCAAAAAATATCATAGAAGATAAAAAGTA
The DNA here is from genome assembly GCF_051020975.1 of Osmia lignaria lignaria. Classification (NCBI taxonomy): domain Eukaryota; kingdom Metazoa; phylum Arthropoda; class Insecta; order Hymenoptera; family Megachilidae; genus Osmia; species Osmia lignaria. The sequence goes on along the minus strand of NW_027478159.1, from coordinate 9,518,093 downwards.
GGAAACTTAATTCTCTACAAAAAAGGTCTCTTAACATTTTGCCATAGCTCGCTTCGATTCCGAGATATTTGCAGATTTATCTCAAGGGAAGGGGCCTGACGGACATATTTCGAGATATTTCTTCTTCTTGTTGTTCTTCTTCTGCACAGCTAAGCTGGAAGTGGCATTTGCGGCTCGCACTAGTGCAGAGTTATCTCAAAGAAAGGGGCCACGGTGTTTCTGTATCCCTATTATGTTGGTGCGGCTTCGGAACTTTTAAATATCTTGATATATCTCGAGAGCTACGCGTCTGATCAAAAAATATCATAGAACATAAAAAGTAGGAAACATAATTCTCTACAAAAAAGGTCTCTTAACATTTTGCCATAGCTCGCTTCGTTTCCGAGATATTTGCAGATTTATCTCAAGGGAAGTGGCCTGACGGACATATTTCGAGATATTTCTTCTTCTTGTTGTTCTTCTGCTGCACAGCTAAGCTGGAAGTGGCATTTGCGGCTCGCACTAGTGCAGAGTTATCTCAAAGAAAGGGGCCACCGTGTTTCTGTATCTCTATTATGTTGGTGCGGTTTCGGAACTTTTAAATATCTTGATATATCTCGAGAACTACGCATCTGATCAAAAAATATCATAGAACATAAAAAGTAGGAAACTTAATTCTCTGCAAATAAGGTCTCTTAACATTTTGCCATAGCTCGCTTCGTTTCCGAGATATTTGCAGATTTATCTCAAGGGAAGTGGCCTGACGGACATATTTCGAGATATTTCTTCTTCTTGTTGTTCTTCTTCTGCACAGCTAAGCTGGAAGTGGAATTTGCGGCTCGCTCTAGTGCAGAGTTATCTCAAAGAAAGGGGCCACGGTGTTTCTGTATCTCTATTATGTTGGTGCGGCTTCGGAACTTTTAAATATCTTGATATATCTCGAGAACTACGCATCTGATCAAAAAATATCATAGAACATAAATAGTAGGAAACTTAATTCTCTACAAAAAAGGTCTCTTAACATTTTGCCATAGCTCGCTTCGTTTCCGAGATATTTGCAGATTTATCTCAAGGGAAGGGGCCTGACGGACATATTTCCAGATATTTCTTCTTCTTGTTGTTCTTCTTCTGCACAGCTAAGCTGGAAGTGGCATTTGCAGCTCGCCATAGTGCAGAGTTATCTCAAAGAAAGGGGCCACGGTGTTTCTGTATCTCTATTATGTTGGTGCGGCTTCGGAACTTTTAAATATCTTGATATATCTCGAGAACTACGCATCTGATCAAAAAATATCATAGAACATAAAAAGTAGGAAACTTAATTCCCTACAAAAAAGGTCTCTTAACATTTTGCCATAGCTCGCTTCGTTTCCGAGATATTTGCAGATTTATCTCAAGGGAAGGGGCCTGACGGACATATTTCGAGATATTTCTTCTTCTTGTTGTTCTTCTTCTGCACAGCTAAGCTGGAAGTGGCATTTGCGGCTCGCACTAGTGCAGAGTTATCTCAACGAAAGGGGCCACGGTGTTTCTGTATCTCTATTATGTTGGTGCGGCTTCGGAACTTTTAAATATCTTGATATATCTCGAGAACTACGCATCAGATCAAAAAATATCATAGAACATAAAAAGTAGGAAACTTAATTCTCTACAAAAAAGGTCTCTTAACATTTTGCCATAGCTCTCTTCGTTTCCGAGATATTTGCAGATTTATCTCAAGGGAAGGGGCCTGACGGACATATTCCGAGATATTTCTTCTTCTTGTTGTTCTTCCTCTGCACAGCTAAGCTGGAAGTGGCATTTGCAGCTCGCAATAGTGCAGAGTTATCTCAAAGAAAGGGGCCACGGTGTTTCTGTATCTCTATTATGTTGGTGCGGCTTCGGAACTTTTAAATATCTTGATATATCTCGAGAACTACGCATCTGATCAAAAAATATCATAGAACATAAAAAGTAGGAAACTTAATTCTCTACAAAAAAGGTCTCTTAACATTTTGCCATAGCTCGCTTCGTTTCCGAGATATTTGCAGATATCTCTCAAGGGAAGGGGCCTGACGGACATATTTCGAGATATTTCTTCTTCTTGTTGTTCTTCTTCTGCACAGCTAAGCTGGAAGTGGCATTTGCAGCTCGCAATAGTGCAGAGTTATCTCAAAGAAAGGGGCCACGGTGTTTCTGTATCTCTATTATGTTGGTGCGGCTTCGGAACTTTCAAATATCTTGATATATCTCGAGAACTACGCATCTGATGAAAAAATATCATAGAACATAAAAAGTAGGAAACTTAATTCCCTACAAAAAAGGTCTCTTAACATTTTGCCATAGCTCGCTTCGTTTCCGAGATATTTGCAGATTTATCTCAAGGGAAGGGGCCTGACGGACATATTTCGAGATATTTCTTCTTCTTGTTGTTCTTCTTCTGCACAGCTAAGCTGGAAGTGGCATTTGCGGCTCGCACTAGTGCAGAGTTATCTCAACGAAAGTTGCCACGGTGTTTCTGTATCTCTATTATGTTGGTGCGGCTTCGGAACTTTTAAATATCTTGATATATCTCGAGAACTACGCATCAGATCAAAAAATATCATAGAACATAAAAAGTAGGAAACTTAATTCTCTACAAAAAAGGTCTCTTAACATTTTGCCATAGCTCTCTTCGTTTCCGAGATATTTGCAGATTTATCTCAAGGGAAGGGGCCTGACGGACATATTTCGAGATATTTCTTCTTCTTGTTGTTCTTCTTCTGCACAGCTAAGCTGGAAGTGGCATTTGCAGCTCGCAATAGTGCAGAGTTATCTCAAAGAAAGGGGCCACGGTGTTTCTGTATCTCTAGTATGTTGGTGCGGCTTCGGAACTTTTAGATATCTTGATATATCTCGAGAACTACGCATCTGATCAAAAAATATCATAGAACATAAAAAGTAGGAAACATAATTCTCTACAAAAAAGGTCTCTTAACATTTTGCCATAGCTCGCTTCGTTTCCGAGATATTTGCAGATTTATCTCAAGGGAAGGGGCCTGACGGACATATTTCGAGATATTTCTTCTTCTTGTTGTTCTTCTTCTGCACAGCTAAGCTGGAAGTGGCATTTGCGGCTCGCACTAGTGCAGAGTTATCTCAACGAAAGGGGCCACGGTGTTTCTGTATCTCTATTATGTTGGTGCGGCTTCGGAACTTTTAAATATCTCGATATATCTCGAAAACTACGCTTCTGATCAAAAAATATCATAGAACATAAATTGTAGGAAACTTAATTCTCTACAAAAAAGGTCTCTTAACATTTTGCCATAGCTCTCTTCGTTTCCGAGATATTTGCAGATTTATCTCAAGGGAAGGGGCCTGACGGACATATTTCGAGATATTTCTTCTTCTTGTTGTTCTTCTGCACAGCTAAGCTGGAAGTGGCATTTGCAGCTCGCAATAGTGCATAGTTATCTGAAAGAAAGGGGCCACGGTGTTTCTGTATCTCTATTATGTTGGTGCGGCTTCGGAACTTTTAAATATCTTGATATATCTCGAGAACTACGCATCTGATCAAAAAATATCATAGAACATAAAAAGTAGGAAACTTAATTCTCTGCAAAAAAGGTCTCTTAACATTTTGCCATAGCTCGCTTCGTTTCCGAGATATTTGCAGATTTATCTCAAGGGAAGGGGCCTGACGGACATATTTCGAGATATTTCTTCTTCTTGTTGTTCTTCTTCTGCACAGCTAAGCTGGAAGTGGCATTTGCGGCGCGCACTAGTGCAGAGTTATCTCAACGAAAGGGGCCACGGTGTTTCTGTATCTCTATTATGTTGGTGCGGCTTCGGAACTTTTAAATATCTCGATATATCTCGAAAACTACGCTTCTGATCAAAAAATATCATAGAACATAAATTGTAGGAAACTTAATTCTCTACAAAAAAGGTCTCTTAACATTTTGCCATAGCTCTCTTCGTTTCCGAGATATTTGCAGATTTATCTCAAGGGAAGGGGCCTGACGGACATATTTCGAGATATTTCTTCTTCTTGTTGTTCTTCTGCACAGCTAAGCTGGAAGTGGCATTTGCAGCTCGCAATAGTGCATAGTTATCTGAAAGAAAGGGGCCACGGTGTTTCTGTATCTCTATTATGTTGGTGCGGCTTCGGAACTTTTAAATATCTTGATATATCTCGAGAACTACGCATCTAATCAAAAAATATCATAGAACATAAAAAGTAGGAAACTTAATTCTCTACAAAAAAGGTCTCTTAATATTTTGCCATAGCTCTCTTCGTTTCCGAGATATTTGCAGATTTATCTCAAGGGAAGGGGCCTGACGGACATATTTCGAGATATTTCTTCTTCTTGTTGTTCTTCTTCTGCACAGCTAAGCTGGAAGTGGCATTTGCGGCGCGCACTAGTGCAGAGTTATCTCAACGAAAGGGGCCACGGTGTTTCTGTATCTCTATTATGTTGGTGCGGCTTCGGAACTTTTAAATATCTCGATATATCTCGAAAACTACGCTTCTGATCAAAAAATATCATAGAACATAAATTGTAGGAAACTTAATTCTCTACAAAAAAGGTCTCTTAACATTTTGCCATAGCTCTCTTCGTTTCCGAGATATTTGCAGATTTATCTCAAGGGAAGGGGCCTGACGGACATATTTCGAGATATTTCTTCTTCTTGTTGTTCTTCTGCACAGCTAAGCTGGAAGTGGCATTTGCAGCTCGCCATAGTGCAGAGTTATCTCAAAGAAAGGGGCCACGGTGTTTCTGTATCTCTATTATGTTGGTGCGGCTTCGGAACTTTTAAATATCTTGATATATCTCGAGAACTACGCATCTGATCAAAAAATATCATAGAACATAAAAAGTAGGAAACTTAATTCCCTACAAAAAAGGTCTCTTAACATTTTGCCATAGCTCGCTTCGTTTCCGAGATATTTGCAGATTTATCTCAAGGGAAGGGGCCTGACGGACATATTTCGAGATATTTCTTCTTCTTGTTGTTCTTCTTCTGCACAGCTAAGCTGGAAGTGGCATTTGCGGCTCGCACTAGTGCAGAGTTATCTCAACGAAAGGGGCCACGGTGTTTCTGTATCTCTATTATGTTGGTGCGGCTTCGGAACTTTTAAATATCTTGATATATCTCGAGAACTACGCATCAGATCAAAAAATATCATAGAACATAAAAAGTAGGAAACTTAATTCTCTACAAAAAAGGTCTCTTAACATTTTGCCATAGCTCTCTTCGTTTCCGAGATATTTGCAGATTTATCTCAAGGGAAGGGGCCTGACGGACATATTCCGAGATATTTCTTCTTCTTGTTGTTCTTCCTCTGCACAGCTAAGCTGGAAGTGGCATTTGCAGCTCGCAATAGTGCAGAGTTATCTCAAAGAAAGGGGCCACGGTGTTTCTGTATCTCTATTATGTTGGTGCGGCTTCGGAACTTTTAAATATCTTGATATATCTCGAGAACTACGCATCTGATCAAAAAATATCATAGAACATAAAAAGTAGGAAACTTAATTCTCTACAAAAAAGGTCTCTTAACATTTTGCCATAGCTCGCTTCGTTTCCGAGATATTTGCAGATATCTCTCAAGGGAAGGGGCCTGACGGACATATTTCGAGATATTTCTTCTTCTTGTTGTTCTTCTTCTGCACAGCTAAGCTGGAAGTGGCATTTGCAGCTCGCAATAGTGCAGAGTTATCTCAAAGAAAGGGGCCACGGTGTTTCTGTATCTCTATTATGTTGGTGCGGCTTCGGAACTTTCAAATATCTTGATATATCTCGAGAACTACGCATCTGATCAAAAAATATCATAGAACATAAAAAGTAGGAAACTTAATTCCCTACAAAAAAGGTCTCTTAACATTTTGCCATAGCTCGCTTCGTTTCCGAGATATTTGCAGATTTATCTCAAGGGAAGGGGCCTGACGGACATATTTCGAGATATTTCTTCTTCTTGTTGTTCTTCTTCTGCACAGCTAAGCTGGAAGTGGCATTTGCGGCTCGCACTAGTGCAGAGTTATCTCAACGAAAGTTGCCACGGTGTTTCTGTATCTCTATTATGTTGGTGCGGCTTCGGAACTTTTAAATATCTTGATATATCTCGAGAACTACGCATCAGATCAAAAAATATCATAGAACATAAAAAGTAGGAAACTTAATTCTCTACAAAAAAGGTCTCTTAACATTTTGCCATAGCTCTCTTCGTTTCCAAGATATTTGCAGATTTATCTCAAGGGAAGGGGCCTGACGGACATATTTCGAGATATTTCTTCTTCTTGTTGTTCTTCTTCTGCACAGCTAAGCTGGAAGTGGCATTTGCAGCTCGCAATAGTGCAGAGTTATCTCAAAGAAAGGGGCCACGGTGTTTCTGTATCTCTAGTATGTTGGTGCGGCTTCGGAACTTTTAGATATCTTGATATATCTCGAGAACTACGCATCTGATCAAAAAATATCATAGAACATAAAAAGTAGGAAACATAATTCTCTACAAAAAAGGTCTCTTAACATTTTGCCATAGCTCGCTTCGTTTCCGAGATATTTGCAGATTTATCTCAAGGGAAGGGGCCTGACGGACATATTTCGAGATATTTCTTCTTCTTGTTGTTCTTCTTCTGCACAGCTAAGCTGGAAGTGGCATTTGCGGCTCGCACTAGTGCAGAGTTATCTCAACGAAAGGGGCCACGGTGTTTCTGTATCTCTATTATGTTGGTGCGGCTTCGGAACTTTTAAATATCTCGATATATCTCGAAAACTACGCTTCTGATCAAAAAATATCATAGAACATAAATTGTAGGAAACTTAATTCTCTACAAAAAAGGTCTCTTAACATTTTGCCATAGCTCTCTTCGTTTCCGAGATATTTGCAGATTTATCTCAAGGGAAGGGGCCTGACGGACATATTTCGAGATATTTCTTCTTCTTGTTGTTCTTCTGCACAGCTAAGCTGGAAGTGGCATTTGCAGCTCGCAATAGTGCATAGTTATCTGAAAGAAAGGGGCCACGGTGTTTCTGTATCTCTATTATGTTGGTGCGGCTTCGGAACTTTTAAATATCTTGATATATCTCGAGAACTACGCATCTGATCAAAAAATATCATAGAACATAAAAAGTAGGAAACTTAATTCTCTGCAAAAAAGGTCTCTTAACATTTTGCCATAGCTCGCTTCGTTTCCGAGATATTTGCAGATTTATCTCAAGGGAAGGGGCCTGACGGACATATTTCGAGATATTTCTTCTTCTTGTTGTTCTTCTTCTGCACAGCTAAGCTGGAAGTGGCATTTGCGGCGCGCACTAGTGCAGAGTTATCTCAACGAAAGGGGCCACGGTGTTTCTGTATCTCTATTATGTTGGTGCGGCTTCGGAACTTTTAAATATCTCGATATATCTCGAAAACTACGCTTCTGATCAAAAAATATCATAGAACATAAATTGTAGGAAACTTAATTCTCTACAAAAAAGGTCTCTTAACATTTTGCCATAGCTCTCTTCGTTTCCGAGATATTTGCAGATTTATCTCAAGGGAAGGGGCCTGACGGACATATTTCGAGATATTTCTTCTTCTTGTTGTTCTTCTGCACAGCTAAGCTGGAAGTGGCATTTGCAGCTCGCAATAGTGCATAGTTATCTGAAAGAAAGGGGCCACGGTGTTTCTGTATCTCTATTATGTTGGTGCGGCTTCGGAACTTTTAAATATCTTGATATATCTCGAGAACTACGCATCTAATCAAAAAATATCATAGAACATAAAAAGTAGGAAACTTAATTCTCTACAAAAAAGGTCTCTTAATATTTTGCCATAGCTCTCTTCGTTTCCGAGATATTTGCAGATTTATCTCAAGGGAAGGGGCCTGACGGACATATTTCGAGATATTTCTTCTTCTTGTTGTTCTTCTTCTGCACAGCTAAGCTGGAAGTGGCATTTGCAGCTCGCAATAGTGCAGAGTTATCTCAAAGAAAGGGGCCACGGTGTTTCTGTATCTCTATTATGTTGGTGCGGCTTCGGAACTTTTAGATATCTTGATATATCTCGAGAACTACGCATCTGATCAAAAAATATCATAGAACATAAAAAGTAGGAAACTTAATTCTCTACAAAAAAGGTCTCTTAACATTTTGCCATAGCTCGCTTCGTTTCCGAGATATTTGCAGATTTATCTCAAGGGAAGGGGCCTGACGGACATATTTCGAGATATTTCTTCTTCTTGATGTTCTTCTTCTGCACAGCTAAGCTGGAAGTGGCATTTGCAGCTCGCAATAGTGCAGAGTTATCTCAAAGAAAGGGGCCACGGTGTTTCTGTATCTCTATTATGTTGGTGCGGCTTCGGAACTTTTAAATATCTTGATATATCTCGAGAACTACGCATCTGATCAAAAAATATCATAGAACATAAAACGTAGGAAACTTAATTCTCTACAAAAAAGGTCTCTCAACATTTTGCCATAGCTCGCTTCGTTTCCGAGATATTTGCAGATTTATCTCAAGGGAAGGGGCCTGACGGACATATTTCGAGATATTTCTTCTTCTTGTTGTTCTTCTTCTGCACAGCTAAGCTGGAAGTGGCATTTGCGGCTCGCAATAGTGCAGAGTTATCTCAAAGAAAGGGGCCACGGTGTTTCTGTATCTCTATTATGTTGGTGCGGCTTCGGAACTTTTAAATATCTTGATATATCTCGAGAACTACGCATCAGATCAAAAAATATCATAGAACATAAAAAGTAGGAAACTTAATTCTCTACAAAAAAGGTCTCTTAACATTTTGCCATAGCTCTCTTCGTTTCCGAGATATTTGCAGATTTATCTCAAGGGAAGGGGCCTGACGGACATATTTCGAGATATTTCTTCTTCTTGATGTTCTTCTTCTGCACAGCTAAGCTGAAAGTGGCATTTGCAGCTCGCCATAGTGCAGAGTTATCTCAAAGAAAGGGGCCACGGTGTTTCTGTATCTCTATTATGTTGGTGCGGCTTCGGAACTTTTAAATATCTTGATATATCTCGAGAACTACGCATCTGATCAAAAAATATCATCGAACATAAAACGTAGGAAACTTAATTCTCTACAAAAAAGGTCTCTCAACATTTTGCCATAGCTCGCTTCGTTTCCGAGATATTTGCAGATTTATCTCAAGGGAAGGGGCCTGACGGACATATTTCGAGATATTTCTTCTTCTTGTTGTTCTTCTTCTGCACAGCTAAGCTGGAAGTGGCATTTGCGGCTCGCACTAGTGCAGATTTATCTCAAAGAAAGGGGCCACGGTGTTTCTGTATCTCTATTATGTTGGTGCGGCTTTGGAACTTTTAAATATCTCGATATATCTCGAAAACTACGCTTCTCACCAAAAAATATCATAGAACATAAATTGTACGAAACATAATTCTCTACAAAAAAGGTCTCTTAACATTTTGCCATAGCTCGCTTCGTTTCCGAGATATTTGCAGATATATCTCAAGGGAAGGGGCCTGACGGACATATTTCGAGATATTTCTTCTTCTTGTTGTTCTTCTTCTGCACAGCTAAGCTGGAAGTGGCATTTACAGCTCGCAATAGTGCAGAGTTATCTCAAAGAAAGGGGCCACGGTGTTTCTGTATCTCTATTATGTTGGTGCGGCTTCGGAACTTTTAAATATCTTGATATATCTCGAGAACTACGCCTCAGATCAAAAAATATGATAGAACATAAAAAGTAGGAAACTTAATTCTCTACAAAAAAGGTCTCTTAACATTTTGCCATAGCTCTCTTCGTCTCCGAGATATTTGCAGATTTATCTCAAGGGAAGGGGCCTGACGGACATATTTCGAGATATTTCTTCTTCTTGTTGTTCTTCTTCTGCACAGCTAAGCTGGAAGTGGCATTTACAGCTCGCAATACTGCAGAGTTATCTCAAAGAAAGGGGCCACGGTGTTTCTGTATCCCTATTATGTTGGTGCGGCTTCGGAACTTTTAAATATCTCGATATATCTCGAAAACTCCGCCTCTGATCAAAAAATATCATAGAACATAAATTGTAGGAAACATAATTCTCTACAAAAAACGTCTCTTAACATTTTGCCATAGCTCGCTTCGTTTCCGAGATATTTGCAGATTCAGCTCAAAGGAACTGGCCTGACGGACATATTTCGAGATATTTCTTCTTCTTGTTGTTCTTCCTCTGCACAGCTAAGCTGGAAGTGGCATTTGCAGCTCGCAATAGTGCAGAGTTATCTCAAAGAAAGGGGCCACGGTGTTTCTGTATCTCTATTATGTTGGTGCGGCTTTGGAACTTTTAAATATCTCGATATATCTCGAAAACTACGCTTCTGATCAAAAAATATCATAGAACATAAATTGTAGGAAACATAATTCTCTACAAAAAAGGTCTCTTAACATTTTGCCATAGCTCGCTTCGTTTCCGAGATATTTGCAGATATATCTCAAGGGAAGGGGCCTGACGGACATATTTCGAGATATGTCTTCTTCTTGTTGTTCTTCTTCTGCACAGCTAAGCTGGAAGTGGCATTTACAGCTCGCAATAGTGCAGAGTTATCTCAAAGAGAGGGGCCACGGTGTTTCTGTATCTCTATTATGTTGGTGCGGCTTCGGAACTTTTAAATATCTTGATATATCTCGAGAACTACGCATCTGATCAAAAAATATCATAGAACATAAAAAGTAGAAAACTTAATTCTCTACAAAAAAGGTCTCCTAACATTTTGCCATAGCTCGCTTCGTTTCCGAGATATTTGCAGATTTATCTCAAGGGAAGGGGCCTGACGGACATATTTCGAGATATTTCTTCTTCTTGTTGTTCTTCTTCTGCACAGCTAAACTGGAAGTGGCATTTCCAGCTCGCAATAGTGCAGAGTTATCTCAAAGAGAGGGGCCACGGTGTTTCTGTATCTCTATTATGTTGGTGCGGCTTCGGAACTTTTAAATATGTCGATATATCTCGAAAACTACGCTTCTCACCAAAAAATATCATAGAACATAAATTGTACGAAACATAATTCTCTACAAAAAAGGTCTCTTAACATTTTGCCATAGCTCGCTTTGTTTCCCAGATATTTGCAGATATATCTCAAGGGAAGGGGCCTGACGGACATATTTCGAGATATTTCTTCTTCTTGTTGTTCTTCTTCTGCACAGCTAAGCTGGAAGTGGCATTTACAGCTCGCAATAGTGCAGAGTTATCTCAAAGAAAGGGGCCACGGTGTTTCTGTATCTCTATTATGTTGGTGCGGCTTTGGAACTTTTAAATATCTCGATATATCTCGAAAACTACGCTTCTCACCAAAAAATATCATAGAAGATAAATTGTACGAAACATAATTCTCTACAAAAAAGGTCTCTTAACATTTTGCCATAGCTCGCTTCGTTTCCGAGATATTTGCAGATATATCTCAAGGGAAGGGGCCTGACGGACATATTTCGAGATATTTCTTCTTCTTGTTGTTCTTCTTCTGCACAGCTAAGCTGGAAGTGGCATTTGCGGCTCGCACTAGTGCAGAGTTATCTCAAAGAAAGGGGCCACGGTGTTTCTGTATCCCTATTATGTTGGTGCGGCTTCGGAACTTTTAAATATCTTGATATATCTCGAGAACTACGCATCTGATCAAAAAATATCATAGAACATAAAAAGTAGGAAACTTAATTCTCTACAAAAAAGGTCTCTTAACAATTGGCCATAGCTCGCTTCGTTTCCGAGATATTTGCAGATTTATCTCAAGGGAAGGAGCCTGACGGACATATTTCGAGATATTTCTTCTTCTTGTTGTTCTTCTTCTGCACAGCTAAGCTGGAAGTGGCATTTGCGGCTCGCACTAGTGCAGAGTTATCTCAAAGAAAGGGGCCACGGTGTTTCTGTATCCCTATTATGTTGGTGCGGCTTCGGAACTTTTAAATATCTCGATATATCTCGAAAACTACGCTTCTGATCAAAAAATATCATAGAACATAAATTGTAGGAAACATAATTCTCTACAAAAAACGTCTCTTAACATTTTGCCATAGCTCGCTTCGTTTCTGAGATATTTGCAGATTTATCTCAAGGGAAGGGGCCTGACGGACATATTTCGAGATATTTCTTCTTCTTGTTGTTCTTCTTCTGCACAGCTAAGCTGGAAGTGGCATTTGCGGCTCGCACTAGTGCATAGTTATCTCAACGAAAGGGGCCACGGTGTTTCTGTATCCCTATTATGTTGGTGCGGCTTCGGAACTTTTAAATATCTCGATATATCTCGAAAACTACGCTTCTGATCAAAAAATATCGTAGAACATAAATTGTAGGAAACATAATTCTCTACAAAAAACGTCTCTTAACATTTTGCCATAGCTCGCTTCGTTTCCGAGATATTTGCAGATTCAGCTCAAAGGAACTGGCCTGACGGACATATTTCGAGATATTTCTTCTTCTTGTTGTTCTTCCTCTGCACAGCTAAGCTGGAAGTGGCATTTGCAGCTCGCAATAGTGCAGAGTTATCTCAAAGAAAGGGGCCACGGTGTTTCTGTATCTCTATTATGTTGGTGCGGCTTCGGAACTTTTAAATATCTTGATATATCTCGAGAACTACGCATCTGATCAAAAAATATCATAGAACATAAAAAGTAGGAAACTTAATTCTCTACAAAAAAGGTCTCTTAACATTTTGCCACAGCTCGCTTCGTTTCCGAGATATTTGCAGATTTATCTCAAGGGAAGGGGCCTGACGGACATATTTCGAGATATGTCTTCTTCTTGTTGTTCTTCTTCTGCACAGCTAAGCTGGAAGTGGCATTTACAGCTCGCAATAGTGCAGAGTTATCTCAAAGAGAGGGGCCACGGTGTTTCTGTATCTCTATTATGTTGGTGCGGCTTCGGAGCTTTTAAATATCTTGATATATCTCGAGAACTACGCATCTGATCAAAAAATATCATAGAACATAAAAAGTAGGAAACTTAATTCTCTACAAAAAAGGTCTCTTAACATTTTGCCATAGCTCGCTTCGTTTCCGAGATATTTGCAGATTTATCTCAAGGGAAGGGGCCTGACGGACATATTTCGAGATATTTCTTCTTCTTGTTGTACTTCTTCTGCACAGCTAAGCTGGAAGTGGCATTTGCGGCTCGCACTAGTGCAGAGTTATCTCAAAGAAAGGGGCCACGGTGTTTCTGTATCCCTATTATGTTGGTGCGGCTTCGGAACTTTTAAATATCTTGATATATCTCGAGAGCTACGCGTCTGATCAAAAAATATCATAGAACATAAAAAGTAGGAAACATAATTCTCTACAAAAAAGGTCTCTTAACATTTTGCCATAGCTCGCTTCGTTTCCGAGATATTTGCAGATTTATCTCAAGGGAAGTGGCCTGACGGACATATTTCGAGATATTTCTTCTTCTTGTTGTTCTTCTGCTGCACAGCTAAGCTGGAAGTGGCATTTGCGGCTCGCACTAGTGCAGAGTTATCTCAAAGAGAGGGGCCACGGTGTTTCTGTATCTCTATCATGTTGGTGCGGCTTCGGAACTTTTAAATATCTTGATATATCTCGAGAACTACGCATCTGATCAAAAAATATCATAGAACATAAAAAGTAGGAAACTTAATTCTCTACAAAAAAGGTCTCTTAACATTTTGCCATAGCTCGCTTCGTTTCCGAGATATTTGCAGATTTATCTCAAGGGAAGGGGCCTAACGGACATATTTCGAGATATTTCTTCTTCTTGTTGTTCTTCTTCTGCACAGCTAAACTGGAAGTGGCATTTCCAGCTCGCAATAGTGCAGAGTTATCTCAAAGAGAGGGGCCACGGTGTTTCTGTATCTCTATTATGTTGGTGCGGCTTCGGAGCTTTTAAATATCTTGATATATCTCGAGAACTACGCATCTGATCAAAAAATATCATAGAACATAAAAAGTAGGAAACTTAATTCTCTACAAAAAAGGTCTCTTAACATTTTGCCATAGCTCGCTTCGTTTCCGAGATATTTGCAGATTTATCTCAAGGGAAGGGGCCTGACGGACATATTTCGAGATATTTCTTCTTCTTGTTGTACTTCTTCTGCACAGCTAAGCTGGAAGTGGCATTTGCGGCTCGCACTAGTGCAGAGTTATCTCAAAGAAAGGGGCCACGGTGTTTCTGTATCCCTATTATGTTGGTGCGGCTTCGGAACTTTTAAATATCTCGATATATTTCGAAAACTACGCTTCTGATCAAAAAATATCATAGAACATAAAAAGTAGGAAACTTAATTCTCTACAAAAAAGGTCTCTCAACATTTTGCCATAGCTCGCTTCGTTTCCGAGATATTTGCAGATTTATCTCAAGGGAAGGAGCCTGACGGACATATTTCGAGATATTTCTTCTTCTTGTTGTTCTTCTTCTGCACAGCTAAGCTGGAAGTGGCATTTACAGCTCGCAATAGTGCAGAGTTATCTCAAAGAAAGGGGCCACGGTGTTTCTGTATCTCTATTATGTTGGTGCGGCTTCGGAACTTTTAAATATCTTGATATATCTCGAGAACTACGCATCTGATCAAAAAATATCATAGAACATAAATTGTAGGAAACATAATTCTCTACAAAAAAGGTCTCTTAACATTTTGCCATAGCTCGCTTCGTTTCCGAGATATTTGCAGATATATCTCAAGGGAAGGGGCCTGACGGACATATTTCGAGATATTTCTTCTTCTTGTTGTTCTTCTCCTGCACAGCTAAGCTGGAAGTGGCATTTACAGCTCGCAATACTGCAGAGTTATCTCAAAGAAAGGGGCCACGGTGTTTCTGTATCTCTATTATGTTGGTGCGGCTTCGGAACTTTTAAATATCTTGATATATCTCGAGAACTGCGCATCTGATCAAAAAATATCATAGAACATAAAAAGTAGGAAACTTAATTCTCTACAAAAAAGGTCTCTTAACATTTTGCCATAGCTCGCTTCGTTTCCGAGATATTTGCAGATTTATCTCAAGGGAAGGGGCCTGACGGACATATTTCGAGATATGTCTTCTTCTTGTTGTTCTTCTTCTGCACAGCTAAGCTGGAAGTGGCATTTACAGCTCGCAATAGTGCAGAGTTATCTCAAAGAAAGGGGCCACGGTGTTTCTGTATCTCTATTATGTTGGTGCGGCTTCGGAACTTTTAAATATCTTGATATATCTCGAGAACTACGCATCTGATCAAAAAATATCATAGAACATAAAAAGTAGGAAACTTAATTCTCTACAAAAAAGGTCTCTTAACATTTTGCCATAGCTCGCTTCGTTTCCGAGATATTTGCAGATTTATCTCAAGGGAAGTGGCCTGACGGACATATTTCGAGATATTTCTTCTTCTTGTTGTTCTTCTGCTGCACAGCTAAGCTGGAAGTGGCATTTGCGGCTCGCACTAGTGCAGAGTTATCTCAAAGAAAGGGGCCACGGTGTTTCTGTATCTCTATTATGTTGGTGCGGCTTCGGAACTTTTAAATATCTTGATATATCTCGAGAACTACGCATCTGATCAGAAAATATCATAGAAGATAAAAAGTAGGAAACTTAATTCTCTACAAAAAAGGTCTCTTGACATTTTGCCATAGCTCGCTTCGTTTCCGAGATATTTGCAGATTCAGCTCAAAGGAACTGGCCTGACGGACATATTTCGAGATATTTCTTCTTCTTGTTGTTCTTCCTCTGCACAGCTAAGCTGGAAGTGGCATTTGCAGCTCGCAATAGTGCAGAGTTATCTCAAAGAAAGGGGCCACGGTGTTTCTGTATCTCTATTATGTTGGTGCGGCTTCGGAACTTTTAAATATCTCGATATATCTCGAAAACTACGCTTCTGATCAAAAAATATCATAGAACATAAAAAGTAGGAAACTTAATTCTCTACAAAAAAGGTCTCTTAACATTTTGCCATAGCTCGCTTCGTTTCCGAGATATTTGCAGATTTATCTCAAGGGAAGGGGCCTGACGGACATATTTCGAGATATTTCTTCTTCTTGTTGTACTTCTTCTGCACAGCTAAGCTGGAAGTGGCATTTGCGGCTCGCACTAGTGCAGAGTTATCTCAAAGAAAGGGGCCACGGTGTTTCTGTATCCCTATTATGTTGGTGCGGCTTCGGAACTTTTAAATATCTTGATATATCTCGAGAGCTACGCGTCTGATCAAAAAATATCATAGAACATAAAAAGTAGGAAACATAATTCTCTACAAAAAAGGTCTCTTAACATTTTGCCATAGCTCGCTTCGTTTCCGAGATATTTGCAGATTTATCTCAAGGGAAGTGGCCTGACGGACATATTTCGAGATATTTCTTCTTCTTGTTGTTCTTCTGCTGCACAGCTAAGCTGGAAGTGGCATTTGCGGCTCGCACTAGTGCAGAGTTATCTCAAAGAAAGGGGCCACGGTGTTTCTGTATCTCTATTATGTTGGTGCGGCTTCGGAACTTTTAAATATCTTGATATATCTCGAGAACTACGCATCTGATCAGAAAATATCATAGAAGATAAAAAGTAGGAAACATAATTCTCTACAAAAAAGGTCTCTTAACATTTTGCCATAGCTCGCTTCGTTTCCGAGATATTTGCAGATTTATCTCAAGGGAAGGGGCCTGACGGACATATTTCGAGATATTTCTTCTTCTTGTTGTTCTTCTTCTGCACAGCTAAGCTGGAAGTGGCATTTGCGGCTCGCACTAGTGCAGAGTTATCTCAAAGAAAGGGGCCACGGTGTTTCTGTATCTCTATTATGTTGGTGCGGCTTCGGAACTTTTAAATATCTCGATATATCTCGAAAACTACGCTTCTGATCAAAAAATATCATAGAACATAAATTGTAGGAAACATAATTCTCTACAAAAAAGGTCTCTTAACATTTTGCCATAGCTCGCTTGGTTTCCGAGATATTTGCAGATTTATCTCAAGGGAAGGGGCCTAACGGACATATTTCGAGATATTTCTTCTTCTTGTTGTTCTTCTTCTGCACAGCTAAACTGGAAGTGGCTTTTCCAGCTCGCACTAGTGCAGAGTTATCTCAAAGAAAGGGGCCACGGTGTTTCTGTATCTCTATTATGTTGGTGCGGCTTCGGAACTTTTAAATATCTTGATATATCTCGAGAGCTACGCGTCTGATCAAAAAATATCATAGAACATAAAAAGTAGGAAACATAATTCTCTACAAAAAAGGTCTCTTAACATTTTGCCATAGCTCGCTTCGTTTCCGAGATATTTGCAGATTTATCTCAAGGGAAGTGGCCTGACGGACATATTTCGAGATATTTCTTCTTCTTGTTGTTCTTCTTCTGCACAGCTAAGCTGGAAGTGGCATTTGCGGCTCGCACTAGTGCAGAGTTATCTCAAAGAAAGGGGCCACGGTGTTTCTGTATCTCTATTATGTTGGTGCGGCTTCGGAACTTTTAAATATCTTGATATATCTCGAGAACTACGCATCTGATCAGAAAATATCATAGAAGATAAAAAGTAGGAAACTTAATTCTCTACAAAAAACGTCTCTTAACATTTTGCCATAGCTCGCTTCGTTTCCGAGATATCTGCAGATTTATCTCAAGGTAAGGGGCCTGACGGACATATTTCGAGATATTTCTTCTTCTTGTTGTTCTTCTTCTGCACAGCTAAGCTGGAAGTGGCATTTACAGCTCGCAATAGTGCATAGTTATCTGAAAGAAAGGGGCCACGGTGTTTCTGTATCTCTATTATGTTGGTGCGGGTTCGGAACTTTTAAATATCTTGATATATCTCGAGAACTACGCATCTGATCAAAAAATATCATAGAACATAAAAAGTAGGAATCTCAAATCTCTACAAAAAAGGTCTCTTAACATTTTGCAATAGCTCGCTTCGTTTCCGAGATATTTGCAGATTTATCTCAAGGGAAGGGGCCTGACGGACATATTTCGAGATATTTCTTCTTCTTGTTGTTCTTCTTCTGCACAGCTAAGCTGGAAGTGGCATTTGCGGCTCGCACTAGTGCAGAGTTATCTCAAAGAAAGGGGCCACGGTGTTTCTGTATCTCTATTATGTTGGTGCGGCTTCGGAACTTTTAAATATCTCGATATATCTCGAAAACTACGCTTCTGATCAAAAAATATCATAGAACATAAATTGTAGGAAACATAATTCTCTACAAAAAAGGTCTCTTAACATTTTGCCATAGCTCGCTTCGTTTCCGAGATATTTGCAGATTTATCTCAAGGGAAGTGGCCTGACGGACATATTTCGAGATATTTCTTCTTCTTGTTGTTCTTCTGCTGCACAACTAAGCTGGAAGTGGCATTTGCGGCTCGCACTAGTGCAGAGTTATCTCAAAGAAAGGGGCCACGGTGTTTCTGTATCTCTATTATGTTGGTGCGGCTTCGGAACTTTTAAATATCTCGATATATCTCGAAAACTACGCATCTGATCAGAAAATATCATAGAAGATAAAAAGTAGGAAACTTAATTCTCTACAAAAAAGGTCTCTTAACATTTTGCCATAGCTCGCTTCGTTTCCGAGATATTTGCAGATTCAGCTCAAAGGAACTGGCCTGACGGACATATTTCGAGATATTTCTTCTTCTTGTTGTTCTTCTTCTGCACAGCTAAGCTGGAAGTGGCATTTGCAGCTCGCAATTGTGCAGAGTTATCTCAAAGAGAGGGGCCACGGTGTTTCTGTATCTCTATTATGTTGGTGCGGCTTCGGAACTTTTAAATATCTTGATATATCTCGAGAACTACGAATCTGATCAGAAAATATCATAGAAGATAAAAAGTAGGAAACTTAATTCTCTACAAAAAAGGTCTCTTAACATTTTGCCATAGCTCGCTTCATTTCCGAGATATTTGCAGATTTATCTCAAGGGAAGGGGCCTGACGGACATATTTCGAGATATTTCTTCTTCTTGTTGTTCTTCTTCTGCACAGCTAAGCTGGAAGTGGCATTTGCGGCTCGCACTAGTGCAGAGTTATCTCAAAGAAAGGGGCCACGGTGTTTCTGTATCTCTATTATGTTGGTGCGGCTTCGGAACTTTTAAATATCTTGATATATCTAGAGAACTACGCATCTGATCAGAAAATATCATAGAAGATAAAAAGTAGGAAACTTAATTCTCTACAAAAAAGGTCTCTTAACATTTTGCCATAGCTCGCTTCGTTTCCGAGATATTTGCAGATTCAGCTCAAAGGAACTGGCCTGACGGACATATTTCGAGATATTTCTTCTTCTTGTTGTTCTTCCTCTGCACAGCTAAGCTGGAAGTGGCATTTGCAGCTCGCAATAGTGCAGAGTTATCTCAAAGAAAGGGGCCACGGTGTTTCTGTATCTCTATTATGTTGGTGCGGCTTCGGAACTTTTAAATATCTCGATATATCTCGAAAACTACGCTTCTGATCAAAAAATATCATAGAACATAAAAAGTAGGAAACTCAAATCTCTACAAAAAAGGTCTCTTAACATTTTGCAATAGCTCGCTTCGTTTTCGAGATATTTGCAGATTTATCTCAAGGGAAGGGGCCTGACGGACATATTTCGAGATATTTCTTCTTCTTGTTGTTCTTCTTCTGCACAGCTAAGCTGGAAGTGGCATTTGCGGCTCGCACTAGTGCAGAGTTATCTCAAAGAAAGGGGCCACGGTGTTTCTGTATCTCTATTATGTTGGTGCGGCTTCGGAACTTTTAAATATCTCGATATATCTCGAAAACTACGCTTCTGATCAAAAAATATCATAGAACATAAATTGTAGGAAACATAATTCTCTACAAAAAAGGTCTCTTAACATTTTGCCATAGCTCGCTTGGTTTCCTAGATATTTGCAGATTTATCTCAAGGGAAGGGGCCTAACGGACATATTTCGAGATATTTCTTCTTCTTGTTGTTCTTCTTCTGCACAGCTAAACTGGAAGTGGCTTTTCCAGCTCGCAATAGTGCAGAGTTATCTCAAAGAGAGGGGCCACGGTGTTTCTGTATCTCTATTATGTTGGTGCGGCTTCGGAACTTTTAAATATCTTGATATATCTCGAGAGCTACGCGTCTGATCAAAAAATATCATAGAACATAAAAAGTAGCAAACATAATTCTCTACAAAAAAGGTCTCTTAACATTTTGCCATAGCTCGCTTCGTTTCCGAGATATTTGCAGATTTATCTCAAGGGAAGTGGCCTGACGGACATATTTCGAGATATTTCTTCTTCTTGTTGTTCTTCTGCTGCACAGCTAAGCTGGAAGTGGCATTTGCGGCTCGCACTAGTGCAGAGTTATCTCAAAGAAAGGGGCCACGGTGTTTCTGTATCTCTATTATGTTGGTGCGGCTTCGGAACTTTTAAATATCTTGATATATCTAGAGAACTACGCATCTGATCAGAAAATATCATAGAAGATAAAAAGTAGGAAACTTAATTCTCTACAAAAAAGGTCTCTTAACATTTTGCCATAGCTCGCTTCGTTTCCGAGATATTTGCAGATTCAGCTCAAAGGAACTGGCCTGACGGACATATTTCGAGATATTTCTTCTTCTTGTTGTTCTTCCTCTGCACAGCTAAGCTGGAAGTGGCATTTGCAGCTCGCAATAGTGCAGAGTTATCTCAAAGAAAGGGGCCACGGTGTTTCTGTATCTCTATTATGTTGGTGCGGCTTCGGAACTTTTAAATATCTCGATATATCTCGAAAACTACGCTTCTGATCAAAAAATATCATAGAACATAAAAAGTAGGAAACTCAAATCTCTACAAAAAAGGTCTCTTAACATTTTGCAATAGCTCGCTTCGTTTTCGAGATATTTGCAGATTTATCTCAAGGGAAGGGGCCTGACGGACATATTTCGAGATATTTCTTATTCTTGTTGTTCTTCTTCTGCACAGCTAAGCTGGAAGTGGCATTTGCGGCTCGCACTAGTGCAGAGTTATCTCAAAGAAAGGGGCCACGGTGTTTCTGTATCTCTATTATGGTGGTGCTGCTTCGGAACTTTTAAATATGTCGATATATCTCGAAAACTACGCTTCTGATCAAAAAATATCATAGAACATAAATTGTAGGAAACATAATTCTCTACAAAAAACGTCTCTTAACATTTTGCCATAGCTCGCTTCGTTTCCGAGATATTTGCAGATTTATCTCAAGGGAAGGGGCCTAACGGACATATTTCGAGATATTTCTTCTTCTTGTTGTTCTTCTTCTGCACAGCTAAACTGGAAGTGGCATTTCCAGCTCGCAATAGTACAGAGTTATCTCAAAGAAAGGGGCCACGGTGTTTCTGTATCTCTATTATGTTGGTGCTGCGTCGGAACTTTTAAATATCTCGATATATCTCGAAAACTACGCTTCTGATCAAAAAATATCATAGAACATAAATTGTAGGAAACATAATTCTCTACAAAAAAGTCTGGTAAGATTTTGCCATAGCTCGCTTCGTTTCCGAGATATTTGCAGATTTAGCTCAAGGTAAGGGGCCTGACGGACATATTTCGAGATATTTCTTCTTCTTGTTGTTCTTCTTCTGCACAGCTAAGCTGGAAGTGGCATTTACAGCTCACAATAGTGCATAGTTATCTGAAAGAAAGGGGCCACGGTGTTTCTGTATCTCTATTATGTTGGTGCGGCTTCGGAACTTTTAAATATCTTGATATATCTCGAGAGCTACGCGTCTGATCAAAAAATATCATAGAACATAAAAAGTAGGAAACATAATTCTCTACAAAAAAGGTCTCTTAACATTTTGCCATAGCTCGCTTCGTTTCCGAGATATTTGCAGATTTATCTCAAGGGAAGGGGCCTAACGGACATATTTCGAGATATTTCTTCTTCTTGTTGTTCTTCTTCTGCACAGCTAAACTGGAAGTGGCATTTCCAGCTCGCAATAGTGCAGAGTTATCTCAAAGAGAGGGGCCACGGTGTTTCTGTATCTCTATTATGTTGGTGCGGCTTCGGAACTTTTAAATATCTTGATATATCTCGAGAGCTACGCGTCTGATCAAAAAATATCATAGAACATAAAAAGTAGGAAACATAATTCTCTACAAAAAAGGTCTCTTAACATTTTGCCATAGCTCGCTTCGTTTCCGAGATATTTGCAGATTTATCTCAAGGGAAGTGGCCTGACGGACATATTTCGAGATATTTCTTCTTCTTGTTGTTCTTCTTCTGCACAGCTAAGCTGGAAGTGGCATTTGCAGCTCGCAATTGTGCAGAGTTATCTCAAAGAGAGGGGCCACGGTGTTTCTGTATCTCTATTATGTTGGTGCGGCTTCGGAACTTTTAAATATCTTGATATATCTCGAGAACTACGAATCTGATCAGAAAATATCATAGAAGATAAAAAGTAGGAAACTTAATTCTCTACAAAAAAGGTCTCTTAACATTTTGCCATAGCTCGCTTCGTTTCCGAGATATTTGCAGATTTATCTCAAGGGAAGGGGCCTGACGGACATATTTCGAGATATTTCTTCTTCTTGTTGTTCTTCTTCTGCACAGCTAAGCTGGAAGTGGCATTTGCGGCTCGCACTAGTGCAGAGTTATCTCAAAGAAAGGGGCCACGGTGTTTCTGTATCTCTATTATGTTGGTGCGGCTTCGGAACTTTTAAATATCTTGATATATCTCGAGAACTACGCATCTGATCAAAAAATATCATAGAACATAAAAAGTAGGAAACTTAATTCGCTACAAAAAGGTCTGTTAACATTTTGCCATAGCTCGCTTCGTTTCCGAGATATTTGCAGATTTATCTCAAGGGAAGGGGCCTCACGGACATATTTCGTGATATTTCTTCTTCTTGTTGTTCTTCTTCTGCACAGCTAAGCTGGAAGTGGCATTTGCGGCTCGCACTAGTACAGAGTTATCTCAAAGAAAGGGGCCACGGTGTTTCTGTATCTCTATTATGTTGGTGCGGCTTCGGAACTTTTAAATATCTTGATATATCCCGAGAACTACGCATCTGATCAAAAAATATCATACAACATAAAAAGTAGGAAACTTAATTCTCTACAAAAAAGGTCTCTTAACATTTTGCCATAGCTCGCTTCGTTTCCGAGATATTTGCAGATTTATCTCAAGGGAAGGGGCCTAACGGACTTATTTCGAGATATTTCTTCTTCTTATTGTTCTTCTTCCGCACAGCTAAACTGGAAGTGGCATTTCCAGGTCGCAATAGCGCAGAGTTATCTAAAAGAAAGGAGCCACGGTGTTTCTGTATCTCTATTATGTTGGTGCGGCTTCGGAGCTTTTAAATATCTTGATATATCTCGAGAACTACGCGTCTGATCAAAAAATATCATAGAACATAAAAAGTAGGAAACATAATTCCATACAAAAAAGGTCTCTTAACATTTTGCCATAGCTCGCTTCGTTTCCGAGATATTTGCAGATTTATCTCAAGGGAAGGGGCCTGACGGACATATTTCGAGATATTTCTTCTTCTTGTTGTTCTTCTTCTGCACAGCTAAGCTGGAAGTGGCATTTGCAGCTCGCAATAGTGCAGAGTTATCTCAAAGAAAGGGGCCACGGTGTTTCTGTATCTCTACTATGTTGGTGCGGCTTCGGAACTTTTAAATATCTTGATATATCTCGAGAACTACGCGTCTGATCAAAAAATATCATAGAACATAAAAAGTAGGAAACATAATTCCATACAAAAAAGGTCTCTTAACATTTTGCCATAGCTCGCTTCGTTTCCGAGATATTTGCAGATTTATCTCAAGGGAAGGGGCCTGACGGACATATTTCGAGATATTTCTTCTTCTTGTTGTTCTTCTTCTGCACAGCTAAGCTGGAAGTGGCATTTGCAGCTCGCAATAGTGCAGAGTTATCTCAAAGAAAGGGGCCACGGTGTTTCTGTATCTCTATTATGTTGGTGCGGCTTCGGAACTTTTAAATATCTTGATATATCTCGAGATCTACGCATCTGATCAAAAAATATCATAGAACATAAAAAGTAGGAAACTTAATTCTCTACAAAAAAGGTCTCACAACATTTTGCCATAGCTCGCTTCGTTTCCGAGATACTTGCCGATTTATCTCAAGGGAAGGGGCCTGACGGACATATTTCGAGATATTTCTTCTTCTTGTTGTTCTTCTTCTGCACAGCTAAGCTGGAAGTGGCATTTGCGGCTCGCACTAGTACAGAGTTATCTCAAAGAAAGGGGCCACGGTGTTTCTGTATCTCTATTATGTTGGTGCGGCTTCGGAACTTTTAAATATCTTGATATATCTCGAGAACTACGCATCTGATCAAAAAATATCATAGAACATAAAAAGTAGGAAACTTAATTCGCTACAAAAAGGTCTGTTAACATTTTGCCATAGCTCGCTTCGGTTCCGAGATATTTGCAGATTTATCTCAAGGGAAGGGGCCTAACGGACATATTTCGTGATATTTCTTCTTCTTGTTGTCCTTCTTCTGCACAGCTAAGCTGGAAGTGGCATTTGCAGCTCGCATTAGTGCAGAGTTATCTCAAAGAAAGGGGCCACGGTGTTTCTGTATCTCTATTATGTTGGTGCGGCTTCTTAACTTTTAAATATCTTGATATATCTCGAGAACTACGCATCTGATCAAAAAATATCATAGAGCATAAAAAGTAGGAAACTCAATTCTCTACAAAAAAGGTCTCTTAACGTTTTGCAATAGCTCGCTTCGTTTCCGAGATATTTGCAGATTTATCTCAAGGGAAGGGGCCTGACGGACATATTTCGAGATATTTCTTCTTCTTGTTGTTCTTCTTCTGCACAGCTACGCTGGAAGTGGCATTTGCAGCTCGCAATTGTGCAGAGTTATCTCAAAGAGAGGGGCCACGGTGTTTCTGTATCTCTATTATGTTGGTGCGGCTTCGGAACTTTTAAATATCTTGATATATCTCGAGAACTACGCATCTGATCAAAAAATATCATAGAACATAAAAAGTAGGAAACTTAATTCGCTACAAAAAAGGTCTCTTAACATTTTGCCATAGCTCGCTTCGTTTCCGAGATATTTGCAGATTTATCTCAAGGGAAGGGGCCTCACGGACATATTTCGTGATATTTCTTCTTCTTGTTGTTCTTCTTCTGCACAGCTAAGCTGGAAGTGGCATTTGCAGCTCGCAATAGTGCAGAGTTATCGCAAAGAAAGGGGCCACGGTGTTTCTGTATCTCTATTATGTTGGTACGGCTTCGGAACTTTTAAATATCTTGATATATCTCGAGAACTACGCATCTGATCAAAAAATATCATAGAACATAAAAAGTAGGAAACCTAATTTTCTACAAAAAAGGTCTCTTAACATTTTGCCGTAGCTCGCTTCGTTTCCGAGATATTTGCAGATTTATCTCAAGGGAAGGGGTCTGACGGACATATTTCGAGATATTTCTTCTTCTTGTTGTTCTTCTTCTGCACAGCTAAGCTGGAAGTGGCATTTGCAGCTCGCAATAGTGCAGAGTTATCTCAAAGAAAGGGGCCACGGTGTTTCTGTATCTCTATTATGTTGGTGCGGCTTCGGAACTTTTAAATATCTTGATATATCTCGAGAACTACGCATCTGATCGAAAAATATCATAGAACATAAAAAGTAGGAAACTTAATTCTCTACAAAAGAGGTCTCTTAACATTTTCCCATAGCTCGCTTCGTTTCCGAGATATTTGCAGATTTATCTCAAGGGAAGGGGCCTGACGGACATACTTCGAGATATTTCTTCTTTTTGTTGTTCTTCTTCTGCACAGCTAAGCTGGAAGTGGCATTTGCAGCTCGCAATAGTGCAGAGTTATCTCAAAGAAAGGGGCCACGGTGTTTCTGTATCTCTATTATGTTGGTGCGGCTTCGGAACTTTTAAATATCTTGATATATCTCGAGAACTACGCATCCGATCAAAAAATATCATAGAACATAAAAAGTAGGAAACTTAATTCTCTACAAAAAAGGTCTCTTAACATTTTGCCATAGCTCGCTTCGTTTCCGAGATATTTGCAGATTTATCTCGAGGGAAGGGGCCTGACGGACATATTTCGAGATATTTCTTCTTCTTGTTGTTCTTCTTCTGCACAGCTAAGCTGGAAGCGGCATTTGCGGCTCGCACTAGTGCAGAGTTATCTCAAAGAAAGGGGCCACGGTGTTTCTGTATCTCTATTATGTTGGTGCAGCTTCGGCTCTTTTAAATATCTCGATATATCTCGAAAACTACGCTTCTGATCAAAAAATATCATAGAACATAAATTGTAGGAAACCTAATTTTCTACAAAAAAGGTCTCTTAACATTTTGCCGTAGCTCGCTTCGTTTCTGAGATATTTGCAGATTTATCTCAAGGGAAGGGGTCTGACGGACATATTTCGAGATATTTCTTCTTCTTGTTATTCTTCTTCTGCACAGCTAAGCTGGAAGTGGCATTTGCAGCTCGCAATAGTGCAGAGTTATCTCAAAGAAAGGGGCCACGGTGTTTCTGTATCTCTATTATGTTGGTGCGGCTTCGGAACTTTTAAATATCTTGATATATCTCGAGAACTACGCATCTGATCGAAAAATATCATAGAACATAAAAAGTAGGAAACTTAATTCTCTACAAAACAGGTCTCTTAACATTTTGCCATAGCTCGCTTCGTTTCCGAGATATTTGCAGATTTATCTCAAGGGAAGGGGCCTGACGGACATATTTCGAGATATTTCTTCTTCTTGTTGTTCTTCTTCTGCACAGCTAAGCTGGAAGTGGCATTTGCAGCTCGCAATAGTGCACAGTTATCTCAAAGAAAGGGGCCACGGTGTTTCTGTATCTCTATTATGTTGGTGCGGCTTCGGAACTTTTAAATATCTCGATATATCTCGAGAACTACGCATCTCATCAAAAAATATCATAGAACATAAAAAGTAGGAAACTTAATTCTCTACAAATAAGGTCTCTTAACATTTTGGCATAGCTCGCTTCGTTTCCGAGATATTTGCAGATTTATCTCAAGGGAAGGGGCCTGACGGACATATTTCGAGATATTTCTTCTTCTTCTTGTTGTTCTTCTTCTGCACAGCTAAGCTGGAAGTGGCATTTGCAGCTCGCAGTAGTGCAGAGTTATCGCAAAGAAAGGGGCCACGGTGTTTCTGTATCTCTATTATGTTGGTGCGGCTTCGGAACTGTTAAATACCTTGATATATCTCGAGAACTACGCATCTGATCAAAAAATATCATACAACATAAAAAGTAGGAAACCTAATTTTCTACAAAAAAGGTCTCTTAACATTTTGCCGTAGCTCGCTTCGTTTCCGAGATATTTGCAGATTTATCTCAAGGGAAGGGTCCTGATGGACATATTTCGAGATATTTCTTCTTCTTGTTGTTCTTCTTCTGCACAGCTAAACTGGAAGTGGCATTTCCAGCTCGCAATCGTGCAGAGTTATCGCAAAGAAAGGGGCCACGGTGTTTCTGTATCTCTATTATGTTGGTGCGGCTTCGGAACTGTTAAATATCTTGATATATCTCGAGAACTACGCATCTGATCAAAAAATATCATAGAACATAAAAAGTAGGAAACCTAATTTTCTACAAAAAAGATCTCTCAACATTTTGCCGTAGCTCGCTTCGTTTCCGAGATATTTGCAGATTTATCTCAAGGGAAGGGTCCTGATGGACATATTTCGAGATATTTCTTCTTCTTGTTGTTCTTCTTCTGCACAGCTAAACTGGAAGTGGCATTTGCGGCTCGCACTAGTGCAGAGTTATCTCAAAGAAAGGGGCCACGGTGTTTCTGTATCTCTATTATGTTGGTGCGGCTTCGGAACTTTTAAATATCTTGATATATCTAGAGAACTACGCATCTGATCAGAAAATATCATAGAAGATAAAAAGTAGGAAACTTAATTCTCTACAAAAAAGGTCTCTTAACATTTTGCCATAGCTCGCTTCGTTTCCGAGATATTTGCAGATTCAGCTCAAAGGAACTGGCCTGACGGACATATTTCGAGATATTTCTTCTTCTTGTTGTTCTTCCTCTGCACAGCTAAGCTGGAAGTGGCATTTGCGGCTCGCACTAGTGCAGAGTTATCTCAAAGAAAGGGGCCACGGTGTTTCTGTATCTCTATTATGTTGGTGCGGCTTCGGAACTTTTAAATATCTTGATATATCTCGAGAACTACGCATCTGATCAAAAAATATCATAGAACATAAAAAGTAGGAAACTTAATTCGCTACAAAAAGGTCTGTTAACATTTTGCCATAGCTCGCTTCGTTTCCGAGATATTTGCAGATTTATCTCAAGGGAAGGGGCCTCACGGACATATTTCGTGATATTTCTTCTTCTTGTTGTTCTTCTTCTGCACAGCTAAGCTGGAAGTGGCATTTGCGGCTCGCACTAGTACAGAGTTATCTCAAAGAAAGGGGCCACGGTGTTTCTGTATCTCTATTATGTTGGTGCGGCTTCGGAACTTTTAAATATCTTGATATATCCCGAGAACTACGCATCTGATCAAAAAATATCATACAACATAAAAAGTAGGAAACTTAATTCTCTACAAAAAAGGTCTCTTAACATTTTGCCATAGCTCGCTTCGTTTCCGAGATATTTGCAGATTTATCTCAAGGGAAGGGGCCTAACGGACTTATTTCGAGATATTTCTTCTTCTTATTGTTCTTCTTCCGCACAGCTAAACTGGAAGTGGCATTTCCAGGTCGCAATAGCGCAGAGTTATCTAAAAGAAAGGAGCCACGGTGTTTCTGTATCTCTATTATGTTGGTGCGGCTTCGGAGCTTTTAAATATCTTGATATATCTCGAGAACTACGCGTCTGATCAAAAAATATCATAGAACATAAAAAGTAGGAAACATAATTCCATACAAAAAAGGTCTCTTAACATTTTGCCATAGCTCGCTTCGTTTCCGAGATATTTGCAGATTTATCTCAAGGGAAGGGGCCTGACGGACATATTTCGAGATATTTCTTCTTCTTGTTGTTCTTCTTCTGCACAGCTAAGCTGGAAGTGGCATTTGCAGCTCGCAATAGTGCAGAGTTATCTCAAAGAAAGGGGCCACGGTGTTTCTGTATCTCTACTATGTTGGTGCGGCTTCGGAACTTTTAAATATCTTGATATATCTCGAGAACTACGCATCTGATCAAAAAATATCATACAACATAAAACGTAGGAAACTTAATTCTCTACAAAAAAGGTCTCTTAACATTTTGCCATAGCTCGCGTCGTTTCCGAGATATTTGCAGATTTATCTCAAGGGAAGGGGCCTAACGGACTTATTTCGAGATATTTCTTCTTCTTGTTGTTCTTCTTCTGCACAGCTAAACTGGAAGTGGCATTTCCAGGTCGCAATAGTGCAGAGTTATCTAAAAGAAAGGAGCCACGGTGTTTCTGTATCTCTATTATGTTGGTGCGGCTTCGGAACTTTTAAATATCTTGATATATCTCGAGAACTACGCGTCTGATCAAAAAATATCATAGAACATAAAAAGTAGGAAACATAATTCCATACAAAAAAGGTCTCTTAACATTTTGCCATAGCTCGCTTCGTTTCCGAGATATTTGCAGATTTATCTCAAGGGAAGGGGCCTGACGGACATATTTCGAGATATTTCTTCTTCTTGTTGTTCTTCTTCTGCACAGCTAAGCTGGAAGTGGCATTTGCAGCTCGCAATAGTGCAGAGTTATCTCAAAGAAAGGGGCCACGGTGTTTCTGTATCTCTATTATGTTGGTGCGGCTTCGGAACTTTTAAATATCTTGATATATCTCGAGATCTACGCATCTGATCAAAAAATATCATAGAACATAAAAAGTAGGAAACTTAATTCTCTACAAAAAAGGTCTCACAACATTTTGCCATAGCTCGCTTCGTTTCCGAGATACTTGCCGATTTATCTCAAGGGAAGGGGCCTGACGGACATATTTCGAGATATTTCTTCTTCTTGTTGTTCTTCTTCTGCACAGCTAAGCTGGAAGTGGCATTTGCGGCTCGCACTAGTACAGAGTTATCTCAAAGAAAGGGGCCACGGTGTTTCTGTATCTCTATTATGTTGGTGCGGCTTCGGAACTTTTAAATATCTTGATATATCTCGAGAACTACGCATCTGATCAAAAAATATCATAGAACATAAAAAGTAGGAAACTTAATTCGCTACAAAAAGGTCTGTTAACATTTTGCCATAGCTCGCTTCGGTTCCGAGATATTTGCAGATTTATCTCAAGGGAAGGGGCCTAACGGACATATTTCGTGATATTTCTTCTTCTTGTTGTCCTTCTTCTGCACAGCTAAGCTGGAAGTGGCATTTGCAGCTCGCATTAGTGCAGAGTTATCTCAAAGAAAGGGGCCACGGTGTTTCTGTATCTCTATTATGTTGGTGCGGCTTCTTAACTTTTAAATATCTTGATATATCTCGAGAACTACGCATCTGATCAAAAAATATCATAGAGCATAAAAAGTAGGAAACTCAATTCTCTACAAAAAAGGTCTCTTAACGTTTTGCAATAGCTCGCTTCGTTTCCGAGATATTTGCAGATTTATCTCAAGGGAAGGGGCCTGACGGACATATTTCGAGATATTTCTTCTTCTTGTTGTTCTTCTTCTGCACAGCTACGCTGGAAGTGGCATTTGCAGCTCGCAATTGTGCAGAGTTATCTCAAAGAGAGGGGCCACGGTGTTTCTGTATCTCTATTATGTTGGTGCGGCTTCGGAACTTTTAAATATCTTGATATATCTCGAGAACTACGCATCTGATCAAAAAATATCATAGAACATAAAAAGTAGGAAACTTAATTCGCTACAAAAAAGGTCTCTTAACATTTTGCCATAGCTCGCTTCGTTTCCGAGATATTTGCAGATTTATCTCAAGGGAAGGGGCCTCACGGACATATTTCGAGATATTTCTTCTTCTTGTTGTTCTTCTTCTGCACAGCTAAGCTGGAAGTGGCATTTGCAGCTCGCAATAGTGCAGAGTTATCTCAAAGAAAGGGGCCACGGTGTTTCTGTATCTCTATTATGTTGGTGCGGCTTCGGAACTTTTAAATATCTTGATATATCTCGAGAACTACGCATCTGATCGAAAAATATCATAGAACATAAAAAGTAGGAAACTTAATTCTCTACAAAAGAGGTCTCTTAACATTTTCCCATAGCTCGCTTCGTTTCCGAGATATTTGCAGATTTATCTCAAGGGAAGGGGCCTGACGGACATACTTCGAGATATTTCTTCTTTTTGTTGTTCTTCTTCTGCACAGCTAAGCTGGAAGTGGCATTTGCAGCTCGCAATAGTGCAGAGTTATCTCAAAGAAAGGGGCCACGGTGTTTCTGTATCTCTATTATGTTGGTGCGGCTTCGGAACTTTTAAATATCTTGATATATCTCGAGAACTACGCATCCGATCAAAAAATATCATAGAACATAAAAAGTAGGAAACTTAATTCTCTACAAAAAAGGTCTCTTAACATTTTGCCATAGCTCGCTTCGTTTCCGAGATATTTGCAGATTTATCTCGAGGGAAGGGGCCTGACGGACATATTTCGAGATATTTCTTCTTCTTGTTGTTCTTCTTCTGCACAGCTAAGCTGGAAGCGGCATTTGCGGCTCGCACTAGTGCAGAGTTATCTCAAAGAAAGGGGCCACGGTGTTTCTGTATCTCTATTATGTTGGTGCAGCTTCGGCTCTTTTAAATATCTCGATATATCTCGAAAACTACGCTTCTGATCAAAAAATATCATAGAACATAAATTGTAGGAAACCTAATTTTCTACAAAAAAGGTCTCTTAACATTTTGCCGTAGCTCGCTTCGTTTCTGAGATATTTGCAGATTTATCTCAAGGGAAGGGGTCTGACGGACATATTTCGAGATATTTCTTCTTCTTGTTATTCTTCTTCTGCACAGCTAAGCTGGAAGTGGCATTTGCAGCTCGCAATAGTGCAGAGTTATCTCAAAGAAAGGGGCCACGGTGTTTCTGTATCTCTATTATGTTGGTGCGGCTTCGGAACTTTTAAATATCTTGATATATCTCGAGAACTACGCATCTGATCGAAAAATATCATAGAACATAAAAAGTAGGAAACTTAATTCTCTACAAAACAGGTCTCTTAACATTTTGCCATAGCTCGCTTCGTTTCCGAGATATTTGCAGATTTATCTCAAGGGAAGGGGCCTGACGGACATATTTCGAGATATTTCTTCTTCTTGTTGTTCTTCTTCTGCACAGCTAAGCTGGAAGTGGCATTTGCAGCTCGCAATAGTGCACAGTTATCTCAAAGAAAGGGGCCACGGTGTTTCTGTATCTCTATTATGTTGGTGCGGCTTCGGAACTTTTAAATATCTCGATATATCTCGAGAACTACGCATCTCATCAAAAAATATCATAGAACATAAAAAGTAGGAAACTTAATTCTCTACAAATAAGGTCTCTTAACATTTTGGCATAGCTCGCTTCGTTTCCGAGATATTTGCAGATTTATCTCAAGGGAAGGGGCCTGACGGACATATTTCGAGATATTTCTTCTTCTTCTTGTTGTTCTTCTTCTGCACAGCTAAGCTGGAAGTGGCATTTGCAGCTCGCAGTAGTGCAGAGTTATCGCAAAGAAAGGGGCCACGGTGTTTCTGTATCTCTATTATGTTGGTGCGGCTTCGGAACTGTTAAATATCTTGATATATCTCGAGAACTACGCATCTGATCGAAAAATATCATAGAACATAAAAAGTAGGAAACTTAATTCTCTACAAAACAGGTCTCTTAACATTTTGCCATAGCTCGCTTCGTTTCCGAGATATTTGCAGATTTATCTCAAGGGAAGGGGCCTGACGGACATATTTCGAGATATTTCTTCTTCTTGTTGTTCTTCTTCTGCACAGCTAAGCTGGAAGTGGCATTTGCAGCTCGCAATAGTGCACAGTTATCTCAAAGAAAGGGGCCACGGTGTTTCTGTATCTCTATTATGTTGGTGCGGCTTCGGAACTTTTAAATATCTCGATATATCTCGAGAACTACGCATCTCATCAAAAAATATCATAGAACATAAAAAGTAGGAAACTTAATTCTCTACAAATAAGGTCTCTTAACATTTTGGCATAGCTCGCTTCGTTTCCGAGATATTTGCAGATTTATCTCAAGGGAAGGGGCCTGACGGACATATTTCGAGATATTTCTTCTTCTTCTTGTTGTTCTTCTTCTGCACAGCTAAGCTGGAAGTGGCATTTGCAGCTCGCAGTAGTGCAGAGTTATCGCAAAGAAAGGGGCCACGGTGTTTCTGTATCTCTATTATGTTGGTGCGGCTTCGGAACTGTTAAATATCTTGATATATCTCGAGAACTACGCATCTGATCAAAAAATATCATAGAACATAAAAAGTAGGAAACCTAATTTTCTACAAAAAAGATCTCTCAACATTTTGCCGTAGCTCGCTTCGTTTCCGAGATATTTGCAGATTTATCTCAAGGGAAGGGTCCTGATGGACATATTTCGAGATATTTCTTCTTCTTGTTGTTCTTCTTCTGCACAGCTAAACTGGAAGTGGCATTTCCAGCTCGCAATCGTGCAGAGTTATCTCAAAGAAAGGGGCCACGGTGTTTCTGTATCTCTATTATGTTGGTGCGGCTTCGGAACTTTGAAATATCTTGATATATCTCGAGAACTACGCCTCTGATCGAAAAATATCGTAGAACATAAAAAGTAGGAAACCTAATTCTCTACAAAAAAGGTCTCTTAACATTTTGCCATAGCTCGCTTCGTTTCCGAGATATTTGCAGATTTATCTCAAGGGAAGGGGCCTAACGGACTTATTTCGAGA
Organism: Osmia lignaria lignaria; assembly: GCF_051020975.1. Classification (NCBI taxonomy): domain Eukaryota; kingdom Metazoa; phylum Arthropoda; class Insecta; order Hymenoptera; family Megachilidae; genus Osmia; species Osmia lignaria. Next base: position 9,484,501 of record NW_027478159.1, on the reverse strand, counting down.
TATTTCTTCTTCTTGTTGTTCTTCTTCTGCACAGCTAAACTGGAAGTGGCATTTCCAGGTCGCGATAGTGCAGAGTTATCTAAAAGAAAGGAGCCACGGTGTTTCTGTATCTCTATTATGTTGGTGCGGCTTCGGAACTTTTAAATATCTTGATATATCTCGAGAACTACGCGTCTGATCAAAAAATATCATAGAACATAAAAAGTAGGAAACATAATTCCATACAAAAAAGGTCTCTTAACATTTTGCCATAGCTCGCTTCGTTTCCGAGATATTTGCAGATTTATCTCAAGGGAAGGGGCCTGACGGACATATTTCGAGATATTTCTTCTTCTTGTTGTTCTTCTTCTGCACAGCTAAGCTGGAAGTGGCATTTGCAGCTCGCAATAGTGCCGAGTTATCTCAAAGAAAGGGGCCACGGTGTTTCTGTATCTCTATTATGTTGGTGCGGCTTCGGAACTTTTAAATATCTTGATATATCTCGAGATCTACGCATCTGATCAAAAAATATCATAGAACATAAAAAGTAGGAAACTTAATTCTCTACAAAAAAGGTCTCTCAACATTTTGCCATAGCTCGCTTCGTTTCCGAGATACTTGCCGATTTATCTCAAGGGAAGGGGCCTGACGGACATATTTCGAGATATTTCTTCTTCTTGTTGTTCTTCTTCTGCACAGCTAAGCTGGAAGTGGCATTTGCGGCTCGCACTAGTGCAGAGTTATCTCAAAGAAAGGGGCCACGGTGTTTCTGTATCTCTATTATGTTGGTGCGGCTTCGGAACTTTTAAATATCTTGATATATCTCGAGAACTACGCATCTGATCAAAAAATATCATAGAACATAAAAAGTAGGAAACTTAATTCGCTACAAAAAGGTCTGTTAACATTTTGCCATAGCTCGCTTCGGTTCCGAGATATTTGCAGATTTATCTCAAGGGAAGGGGCCTAACGGACATATTTCGTGATATTTCTTCTTCTTGTTGTCCTTCTTCTGCACAGCTAAGCTGGAAGTGGCATTTGCAGCTCGCATTAGTGCAGAGTTATCTCAAAGAAAGGGGCCACGGTGTTTCTGTATCTCTATTATGTTGGTGCGGCTTCTTAACTTTTAAATATCTTGATATATCTCGAGAACTACGCATCTGATCAAAAAATATCATAGAACATAAAAAGTAGGAAACTCAATTCTCTACAAAAAAGGTCTCTTAACGTTTTGCAATAGCTCGCTTCGTTTCCGAGATATTTGCAGATTTATCTCAAGGGAAGGGGCCTGACGGACATATTTCGAGATATTTCTTCTTCTTGTTGTTCTTCTTCTGCACAGCTACGCTGGAAGTGGCATTTGCAGCTCGCAATTGTGCAGAGTTATCTCAAAGAGAGGGGCCACGGTGTTTCTGTATCTCTATTATGTTGGTGCGGCTTCGGAACTTTTAAATATCTTGATATATCTCGAGAACTACGCATCTGATCAAAAAATATCATAGAACATAAAAAGTAGGAAACTTAATTCGCTACAAAAAAGGTCTCTTAACATTTTGCCATAGCTCGCTTCGTTTCCGAGATATTTGGAGATTTATCTCAAGGGAAGGGGCCTCACGGACATATTTCGTCATATTTCTTCTTCTTGTTGTTCTTCTTCTGCACAGCTAAGCTGGAAGCGGCATTTGCGGCTCGCACTAGTGCAGAGTTATCTCAAAGAAAGGGGCCACGGTGTTTCTGTATCTCTATTATGTTGGTGCAGCTTCGGCTCTTTTAAATATCTCGATATATCTCGAAAACTACGCTTCTGATCAAAAAATATCATAGAACATAAATTGTAGGAAACCTAATTTTCTACAAAAAAGGTCTCTTAACATTTTGCCGTAGCTCGCTTCGTTTCTGAGATATTTGCAGATTTATCTCAAGGGAAGGGGTCTGACGGACATATTTCGAGATATTTCTTCTTCTTGTTATTCTTCTTCTGCACAGCTAAGCTGGAAGTGGCATTTGCAGCTCGCAATAGTGCAGAGTTATCTCAAAGAAAGGGGCCACGGTGTTTCTGTATCTCTATTATGTTGGTGCGGCTTCGGAACTTTTAAATATCTTGATATATCTCGAGAACTACGCATCTGATCGAAAAATATCATAGAACATAAAAAGTAGGAAACTTAATTCTCTACAAAACAGGTCTCTTAAGATTTTGCCATAGCTCGCTTCGTTTCCGAGATATTTGCAGATTTATCTCAAGGGAAGGGGCCTGACGGACATATTTCGAGATATTTCTTCTTCTTGTTGTTCTTCTTCTGCACAGCTAAGCTGGAAGTGGCATTTGCAGCTCGCAATAGTGCACAGTTATCTCAAAGAAAGGGGCCACGGTGTTTCTGTATCTCTATTATGTTGGTGCGGCTTCGGAACTTTTAAATATCTCGATATATCTCGAGAACTACGCATCTCATCAAAAAATATCATAGAACATAAAAAGTAGGAAACTTAATTCTCTACAAATAAGGTCTCTTAACATTTTGGCATAGCTCGCTTCGTTTCCGAGATATTTGCAGATTTATCTCAAGGGAAGGGGCCTGACGGACATATTTCGAGATATTTCTTCTTCTTCTTGTTGTTCTTCTTCTGCACAGCTAAGCTGGAAGTGGCATTTGCAGCTCGCAGTAGTGCAGAGTTATCGCAAAGAAAGGGGCCACGGTGTTTCTGTATCTCTATTATGTTGGTGCGGCTTCGGAACTGTTAAATATCTTGATATATCTCGAGAACTACGCATCTGATCAAAAAATATCATAGAACATAAAAAGTAGGAAACCTAATTTTCTACAAAAAAGGTCTCTTAACATTTTGCCGAAGCTCGCTTCGTTTCCGAGATATTTGCAGATTTATCTCAAGGGAAGGGTCCTGATGGACATATTTCGAGATATTTCTTCTTCTTGTTGTTCTTCTTCTGCACAGCTAAACTGGAAGTGGCATTTCCAGCTCGCAATCGTGCAGAGTTATCGCAAAGAACGGGGCCACGGTGTTTCTGTATCTCTATTATGTTGGTACGGCTTCGGAACTGTTAAATATCTTGATATATCTCGAGAACTACGCATCTGATCAAAAAATATCATAGAACATAAAAAGTAGGAAACCTAATTTTCTACAAAAAATATCTCTTAACATTTTGCCGTAGCTCGCTTCGTTTCCGAGATATTTGCAGATTTATCTCAAGGGAAGGGTCCTGATGGACATATTTCGAGATATTTCTTCTTCTTGTTGTTCTTCTTCTGCACAGCTAAACTGGAAGTGGCATTTCCAGCTCGCAATCGTGCAGAGTTATCTCAAAGAAAGGGGCCACGGTGTTTCTGTATCTCTATTATGTTGGTGCGGCTTCGGAACTTTGAAATATCTTGATATATCTCGAGAACTACGCCTCTGATCGAAAAATATCATAGAACCTAAAAAGTAGGAAACTTAATTCTCTACAAAAAAGGTCTCTTAACATTTTGCCATAGCTCGCTTCGTTTCCGAGATATTTGCAGATTTATCTCAAGGGAAGGGGCCTGACGGACATATTTCGAGATATTTCTTCTTCTTGTTGTTCTTCTTCTGCACAGCTAAGCTGGAAGTGGCATTTGCAGCTCGCAATAGTGCAGAGTTATCGCAAAGAAAGGGGCCACGGTGTTTCTGTATCTCTATTATGTTGGTGCGGCTTCGGAACTTTTAAATATCTTGATATATCTCGAGAACTACGCATCTGATCGAAAAATATCATAGAACATAAAAAGTAGGAAACTTAATTGTCTACAAAACAGGTCTCTTAACATTTTGCCATAGCTCGCTTCGTTTCCGAGATATTTGCAGATTTATCTCAAGGGAAGGGGCCTGACGGACATATTTCGAGATATTTCTTCTTCTTGTTGTTCTTCTTCTGCACAGCTAAGCTGGAAGTGGCATTTGCAGCTCGCAATAGTGCAGAGTTATCTCAAAGAAAGGGGCCACGGTGTGTCTGTATCTCTATTATGTTGGTGCGGCTTCGGAACTTTTAAATATCTTGATATATCTCGAGAACTACGCATCTGATCGAAAAATATCATAGAACATAAAAAATAGGAAACTTAATTCTCTACAAAAGAGGTCTCTTAACATTTTGCCATAGCTCGCTTCGTTTCCGAGATATTTGCAGATTTATCTCAAGGGAAGGGGCCTGACGGACATATTTCGAGATATTTCTTCTTTTTGTTGTTCTTCTTCTGCACAGCTAAGCTGGAAGTGGCATTTGCAGCTCGCAATAGTGCATAGTTATCTCAAAGAAAGGGGCCACGGTGTTTCTGTATCTCTATTATGTTGGTGCGGCTTCGGAACTTTTAAATATCTTGATATATCTCGAGAACTACGCATCTGATCAAAAAATATCATAGAACATAAAAAGTAGGAAACTTAATTCGCTACAAAAAGGTCTGTTAACATTTTGCCATAGCTCGCTTCGGTTCCGAGATATTTGCAGATTTATCTCAAGGGAAGGGGCCTAACGGACATATTTCGTGATATTTCTTCTTCTTGTTGTCCTTCTTCTGCACAGCTAAGCTGGAAGTGGCATTTGCAGCTCGCATTAGTGCAGAGTTATCTCAAAGAAAGGGGCCACGGTGTTTCTGTATCTCTATTATGTTGGTGCGGCTTCTTAACTTTTAAATATCTTGATATATCTCGAGAACTACGCATCTGATCAAAAAATATCATAGAACATAAAAAGTAGGAAACTCAATTCTCTACAAAAAAGGTCTCTTAACGTTTTGCAATAGCTCGCTTCGTTTCCGAGATATTTGCAGATTTATCTCAAGGGAAGGGGCCTGACGGACATATTTCGAGATATTTCTTCTTCTTGTTGTTCTTCTTCTGCACAGCTACGCTGGAAGTGGCATTTGCAGCTCGCAATTGTGCAGAGTTATCTCAAAGAGAGGGGCCACGGTGTTTCTGTATCTCTATTATGTTGGTGCGGCTTCGGAACTTTTAAATATCTTGATATATCTCGAGAACTACGCATCTGATCAAAAAATATCATAGAACATAAAAAGTAGGAAACTTAATTCGCTACAAAAAAGGTCTCTTAACATTTTGCCATAGCTCGCTTCGTTTCCGAGATATTTGGAGATTTATCTCAAGGGAAGGGGCCTCACGGACATATTTCGTGATATTTCTTCTTCTTGTTGTTCTTCTTCTGCACAGCTAAGCTGGAAGCGGCATTTGCGGCTCGCACTAGTGCAGAGTTATCTCAAAGAAAGGGGCCACGGTGTTTCTGTATCTCTATTATGTTGGTGCAGCTTCGGCTCTTTTAAATATCTCGATATATCTCGAAAACTACGCTTCTGATCAAAAAATATCATAGAACATAAATTGTAGGAAACCTAATTTTCTACAAAAAAGGTCTCTTAACATTTTGCCGTAGCTCGCTTCGTTTCTGAGATATTTGCAGATTTATCTCAAGGGAAGGGGTCTGACGGACATATTTCGAGATATTTCTTCTTCTTGTTATTCTTCTTCTGCACAGCTAAGCTGGAAGTGGCATTTGCAGCTCGCAATAGTGCAGAGTTATCTCAAAGAAAGGGGCCACGGTGTTTCTGTATCTCTATTATGTTGGTGCGGCTTCGGAACTTTTAAATATCTTGATATATCTCGAGAACTACGCATCTGATCGAAAAATATCATAGAACATAAAAAGTAGGAAACTTAATTCTCTACAAAACAGGTCTCTTAAGATTTTGGCATAGCTCGCTTCGTTTCCGAGATATTTGCAGATTTATCTCAAGGGAAGGGGCCTGACGGACATATTTCGAGATATTTCTTCTTCTTCTTGTTGTTCTTCTTCTGCACAGCTAAGCTGGAAGTGGCATTTGCAGCTCGCAGTAGTGCAGAGTTATCGCAAAGAAAGGGGCCACGGTGTTTCTGTATCTCTATTATGTTGGTGCGGCTTCGGAACTGTTAAATATCTTGATATATCTCGAGAACTACGCATCTGATCAAAAAATATCATAGAACATAAAAAGTAGGAAACCTAATTTTCTACAAAAAAGGTCTCTTAACATTTTGCCGAAGCTCGCTTCGTTTCCGAGATATTTGCAGATTTATCTCAAGGGAAGGGTCCTGATGGACATATTTCGAGATATTTCTTCTTCTTGTTGTTCTTCTTCTGCACAGCTAAACTGGAAGTGGCATTTCCAGCTCGCAATAGTGCAGAGTTATCGCAAAGAACGGGGCCACGGTGTTTCTGTATCTCTATTATGTTGGTACGGCTTCGGAACTGTTAAATATCTTGATATATCTCGAGAACTACGCATCTGATCAAAAAATATCATAGAACATAAAAAGTAGGAAACCTAATTTTCTACAAAAAAGATCTCTTAACATTTTGCCGTAGCTCGCTTCGTTTCCGAGATATTTGCAGATTTATCTCAAGGGAAGGGTCCTGATGGACATATTTCGAGATATTTCTTCTTCTTGTTGTTCTTCTTCTGCACAGCTAAACTGGAAGTGGCATTTCCAGCTCGCAATCGTGCAGAGTTATCTCAAAGAAAGGGGCCACGGTGTTTCTGTATCTCTATTATGTTGGTGCGGCTTCGGAACTTTGAAATATCTTGATATATCTCGAGAACTACGCCTCTGATCGAAAAATATCATAGAACATAAAAAGTAGGAAACTTAATTCTCTACAAAAAAGGTCTCTTAACATTTTGCCATAGCTCGCTTCGTTTCCGAGATATTTGCAGATTTATCTCAAGGGAAGGGGCCTGACGGACATATTTCGAGATATTTCTTCTTCTTGTTGTTCTTCTTCTGCACAGCTAAGCTGGAAGTGGCATTTGCAGCTCGCAATAGTGCAGAGTTATCGCAAAGAAAGGGGCCACGGTGTTTCTGTATCTCTATTATGTTGGTGCGGCTTCGGAACTTTTAAATATCTTGATATATCTCGAGAACTACGCATCTGATCGAAAAATATCATAGAACATAAAAAGTAGGAAACTTAATTGTCTACAAAACAGGTCTCTTAACATTTTGCCATAGCTCGCTTCGTTTCCGAGATATTTGCAGATTTATCTCAAGGGAAGGGGCCTGACGGACATATTTCGAGATATTTCTTCTTCTTGTTGTTCTTCTTCTGCACAGCTAAGCTGGAAGTGGCATTTGCAGCTCGCAATAGTGCAGAGTTATCTCAAAGAAAGGGGCCACGGTGTGTCTGTATCTCTATTATGTTGGTGCGGCTTCGGAACTTTTAAATATCTTGATATATCTCGAGAACTACGCATCTGATCGAAAAATATCATAGAACATAAAAAATAGGAAACTTAATTCTCTACAAAAGAGGTCTCTTAACATTTTGCCATAGCTCGCTTCGTTTCCGAGATATTTGCAGATTTATCTCAAGGGAAGGGGCCTGACGGACATATTTCGAGATATTTCTTCTTTTTGTTGTTCTTCTTCTGCACAGCTAAGCTGGAAGTGGCATTTGCAGCTCGCAATAGTGCATAGTTATCTCAAAGAAAGGGGCCACGGTGTTTCTGTATCTCTATTATGTTGGTGCGGCTTCGGAACTTTTAAATATCTTGATATATCTCGAGAACTACGCATCCGATCAAAAAATATCATAGAACATAAAAAGTAGGAAACTTAATTCTCTACAAAAAAGGTCTCTTAACATTTTGCCATAGCTCGCTTCGTTTCCGAGATATTTGCAGATTTATCTCGAGGGAAGGGGCCTGACGGACATATTTCGAGATATTTCTTCTTCTTGTTGTTCTTCTTCTGCACAGCTAAGCTGGAAGCGGCATTTGCGGCTCGCACTAGTGCAGAGTTATCTCAAAGAAAGGGGCCACGGTGTTTCTGTATCTCTATTATGTTGGTGCAGCTTCGGATCTTTTAAATATCTCGATATATCTCGAAAACTACGCTTCTGATCAAAAAATATCATAGAACATAAATTGTAGGAAACATAATTCTCTACAAAAAAGGTCTCTTAACATTTTGCCATAGCTCGTTTCGTTTCCGAGATATTTGCAGATATATCTCAAGGGAAGGGGCCTGACGGACATATTTCGAGATATTTCCTCTTCTTGTTGTTCTTCTTCTGCACAGCTAAACTGGAAGTGGCATTTCCAGCTCGCAATAGCGCAGAGTTATCTCAAAGAAAGGGGCCACGGTGTTTCTGTATCTCTATTATGTTGGTGCGGCTTCGGAACTGTTAAATATCTTGATATATCTCGAGAACTACGCATCTGATCAAAAAATATCATAGAACATAAAAAGTAGGAAACCTAATTTTCTACAAAAAAGGTCTCTTAACATTTTGCCGTAGCTCGCTTCGTTTCCGAGATATTTGCAGATTTATCTCAAGGGAAGGGTCCTGATGGACATATTTCGAGATATTTCTTCTTCTTGTTGTTCTTCTTCTGCACAGCTAAACTGGAAGTGGCATTTCCAGCTCGCAATCGTGCAGAGTTATCGCAAAGAAAGGGGCCACGGTGTTTCTGTATCTCTATTATGTTGGTGCGGCTTCGGAACTGTTAAATATCTTGATATATCTCGAGAACTACGCATCTGATCAAAAAATATCATAGAACATAAAAAGTAGAAACTTAATTGTCTACAAAACAGGTCTCTTAACATTTTGCCATAGCTCGCTTCGTTTCCGAGATATTTGCAGATTTATCTCAAGGGAAGGGGCCTGACGGACATATTTCGAGATATTTCTTCTTCTTGTTGTTCTTCTTCTGCACAGCTAAGCTGGAAGTGGCATTTGCAGCTCGCAATAGTGCAGAGTTATCTCAAAGAAAGGGGCCACGGTGTGTCTGTATCTCTATTATGTTGGTGCGGCTTCGGAACTTTTAAATATCTTGATATATCTCGAGAACTACGCATCTGATCGAAAAATATCATAGAACATAAAAAATAGGAAACTTAATTCTCTACAAAAGAGGTCTCTTAACATTTTGCCATAGCTCGCTTCGTTTCCGAGATATTTGCAGATTTATCTCAAGGGAAGGGGCCTGACGGACATATTTCGAGATATTTCTTCTTTTTGTTGTTCTTCTTCTGCACAGCTAAGCTGGAAGTGGCATTTGCAGCTCGCAATAGTGCATAGTTATCTCAAAGAAAGGGGCCACGGTGTTTCTGTATCTCTATTATGTTGGTGCGGCTTCGGAACTTTTAAATATCTTGATATATCTCGAGAACTACGCATCCGATCAAAAAATATCATAGAACATAAAAAGTAGGAAACTTAATTCTCTACAAAAAAGGTCTCTTAACATTTTGCCACAGCTCGCTTCGTTTCCGAGATATTTGCAGATTTATCTCGAGGGAAGGGGCCTGACGGACATATTTCGAGATATTTCTTCTTCTTGTTGTTCTTCTTCTGCACAGCTAAGCTGGAAGCGGCATTTGCGGCTCGCACTAGTGCAGAGTTATCTCAAAGAAAGGGGCCACGGTGTTTCTGTATCTCTATTATGTTGGTGCAGCTTCGGATCTTTTAAATATCTCGATATATCTCGAAAACTACGCTTCTGATCAAAAAATATCATAGAACATAAATTGTAGGAAACATAATTCTCTACAAAAAAGGTCTCTTAACATTTTGCCATAGCTCGTTTCGTTTCCGAGATATTTGCAGATATATCTCAAGGGAAGGGGCCTGACAGACATATTTCGAGATATTTCCTCTTCTTGTTGTTCTTCTTCTGCACAGCTAAACTGGAAGTGGCATTTCCAGCTCGCAATAGCGCAGAGTTATCTCAAAGAAAGGGGCCACGGTGTTTCTGTATCTCTATTATGTTGGGGCGACTTCGGAACTTTTAAATATCTTGATATATCTCGAGAACTACGCATCTGATCGAAAAATATCATAGAACATAAAAAGTAGGAAACTTAATTCTCTACAAACAAAGTCGCTTAACATTTTGCCATAGCTCGCTTCGTTTCCGAGATATTTGCAGATTTATCTCAAGGGAAGGGGCCTGACGGACATATTTCGAGATATTTCTTCTTCTTGTTGTTCTTCTTCTGCACAGCTAAGCTGGAAGTGGCATTTGCAGCTCGCAATAGTGCAGAGTTATCTCAAAGAAAGGGGCCACGGTGTTTCTGTATCTCTATTATGTTGGTGCGGCTTCGGAACTTTTAAATATCTTGATATATCTCGAGAACTACGCATCTGATCAAAAAATATCATAGAACATAAAAAGTAGGAAACTTAATTCTCTACAAAAAAGGTCTCTTAACATTTCGCCATAGCTCGCTTCGTTTCCGAGATATTTGCAGATTTATCTCAAGGGAAGGGGCCTGACGGACATATTTCGAGATATTTCTTCTTCTTGTTGTTCTTCTTCTGCACAGCTAAGCTGGAAGTGGCATTTGCGGCTCGCACTAGTGCAGAGTTATCTCAAAGAAAGGGGCCACGGTGTTTCTGTATCCCTATTATGTTGGTGCGGCTTCGGAACTTTTAAATATCTCGATATATCTCGAAAACTACGCTTCTGATCAAAAAATATCATAGAACATAAATTGTAGGAAACATAATTCTCTATAAAAAACGTCTCTTAACATTTTGCCATAGCTCGCTTCGTTTCCGAGATATTTGCAGATTCAGCTCAAAGGAACTGGCCTGACGGACATATTTCGAGATATTTCTTCTTCTTGTTGTTCTTCCTCTGCACAGCTAAGCTGGAAGTGGCATTTGCAGCTCGCAATAGTGCAGAGTTATCTCAAAGAAAGGGGCCACGGTGTTTCTGTATCTCTATTATGTTGGTGCGGCTTCGGAACTTTTAAATATCTTGATATATCTCGAGAACTACGCATCCGATCAAAAAATATCATACAACATAAAAAGTAGGAAACTTAATTCTCTACAAAAAAGGTCTCTTAACATTTTGCCATATCTCGCTTCGTTTCCGAGATATTTGCAGATTTATCTCGAGGGAAGGGGCCTGACGGACATATTTCGAGATATTTCTTCTTCTTCTTGTTCTTCTTCTGCACAGCTAAGCTGGAAGCGGCATTTGCGGCTCGCACTAGTGCAGAGTTATCTCAAAGAAAGGGGCCACGGTGTTTCTGTATCTCTATTATGTTGGTGCAGCTTCGGATCTTTTAAATATCTCGATATATCTCGAAAACTACGCTTCTGATCAAAAAATATCATAGAACATAAATTGTAGGAAACATAATTCTCTACAAAAAAGGTCTCTTAACATTTTGCCATAGCTCGTTTCGTTTCCGAGATATTTGCAGATATATCTCAAGGGAAGGGGCCTGACGGACATATTTCGAGATATTTCCGCTTCTTGTTGTTCTTCTTCTGCACAGCTAAACTGGAAGTGGCATTTCCAGCTCGCAATAGCGCAGAGTTATCTCAAAGAAAGGGGCCACGGTGTTTCTGTATCTCTATTATGTTGGTGCGGCTTCGGAACTTTTAAATATCTTGATATATCTCGAGAACTACGCATCTGATCAAAAAATATCATAGAACATAAAAAGTAGGAAACTTAATTCTCTACAAATAAGGTCTCTTAACATTTTGCCATAGCTCGCTTCGTTTCCGAGATATTTGCAGATTTATCTCAAGGGAAGGGGCCTGACGGACATATTTCGAGATATTTCTTCTTCTTGTTGTTCTTCTTCTGCACAGCTAAGCTGGAAGTGGCATTTGCAGCTCGCAATAGTGCAGAGTTATCTCAAAGAAAGGGGCCACGGTGTTTCTGTATCTCTATTATGTTGGTGCGGCTTCGGAACTTTTAAATATCTTGATATATCTCGAGAACTACGCATCTGATCAAATAATATCATAGAGCATAAAAAGTAGGAAACTTAATTCTCCACAAATAAGGTCTCTTAACATTTTGCCATAGCTCGCTTCGTTTCCGAGATATTTGCAGATTTATCTCAAGGGAAGGGGTCTGACGGACATATTTCGAGATATTTCTTCTTCTTGTTGTTCTTCTTCAGCACAGCTAAGCTGGAAGTGGCATTTGCAGCTCGCAATAGTGCAGAGTTATCTCGAAGAAAGGGGCCACGGTGTTTCTGTATCTCTATTATGTTGGTGCGGCTTCGGATCTTTTAAATATCTCGATATATCTCGAAAACTACGCTTCTGATCAAAAAATATCATAGAACATAAATTGTAGGACACATAATTCTCTATAAAAAACGTCTCTTAACATTTTGCCATAGCTCGCTTCGTCTCCGAGATATTTGCAGATTCAGCTCAAAGGAACTGGCCTGACGGACATATTTCGAGATATTTCTTCTTCTTGTTGTTCTTCCTCTGCACAGCTAAGCTGGAAGTGGCATTTGCAGCTCGCAATAGTGCAGAGTTATCTCAAAGAAAGGGGCCACGGTGTTTCTGTATCTCTATTATGTTGGTGCGGCTTCGGAACTTTTAAATATCTTGATATATCTCGAGAACTACGCATCTGATCAAAAAATATCATAGAACATAAAAAGTAGGAAACTTAATTCTCTACAAAAAAGGTCTCTTAACATTTTGCCATAGCTCGCTTCGTTTCCGAGATATTTGCAGATATATCTGAAGGGAAGGGGCCTGACGGACATATTTCGAGATATTTCTTCTTCTTGTTGTTCTTCTTCTGCACAGCTAAGCTGGAAGTGGCATTTGCGGCTCGCACTAGTGCAGAGTTATCTCAAAGAAAGGGGCCACGGTGTTTCTGTATCCCTATTATGTTGGTGCGGCTTCGGAACTTTTAAATACCTCGATATATCTCGAAAACTACGCTTCTGATCAAAAAATATCATAGAAGATAAATTGTAGGAAACATAATTCTCTACAAAAAACGTCTCTTAACATTTTGCCATAGCTCGCTTCGTTTCCGAGATATTTGCAGATTCAGCTCAAAGGAACTGGCCTGACGGACATATTTCGAGATATTTCTTCTTCTTGTTGTTCTTCCTCTGCACAGCTAAGCTGGAAGTGGCATTTGCAGCTCGCAATAGTGCAGAGTTATCTCAAAGAAAGGGGTCACGGTGTTTCTGTATCTCTATTATGTTGGTGCGGCTTCGGAACTTTTAAATATCTTGATATATCTCGAGAACTACGCATCTGATCAAAAAATATCATACAACATAAAAAGTAGGAAACTTAGTTCTCTACAAAAAAGGTCTCTAAACATTTTGCCATAGCTCGCTTCGTTTCCAAGATATTTGCAGATTTATCTCAAGGGAAGGGGCCTGACGGACATATTTCGAGATATTTCTTCTTCTTGTTGTTCTTCTTCTGCACAGCTAAGCTGGAACTGGCATTTGCGGCTCGCACTAGTGCAGAGTTATCTCAAAGAAAGGGGCCACGGTGTTTCTGTATCTCTATTATGTTGGTGCGGTTTCGGAACTTTTAAATATCTCGATGTATCTCGAAAACTACGCTTCTGATCAAAAAATATCATAGAACATAAATTGTAGGAAGCATAATTCTCTACAAAAAAGGTCTCTTAACATTTTGCCATAGCTCGCTTCGTTTCCGAGATATTTGCAGATATATCTCAAGGGAAGGGGCCTGACCGACATATTTCGAGATATTTCTTCGTCTTGTTGTTCTTCTTCTGCACAGCTAAGCTGGAAGTGGCATTTGCGCCGCGCACTAGTGCAGAGTTATCTCAAAGAAAGGGGCCACGGTGTTTCTGTATCCCTATTATGTTGGTGCGGCTTCGGAACTTTTAAATATCTCGATATATCTCGAAAACTACGCTTCTGATCAAAAAATATCATAGAACATAAATTGTAGGAAACATAATTCTCTATAAAAAACGTCTCTTAACATTTTGCCATAGCTCGCTTCGTTTCCGAGATATTTGCAGATTCAGCTCAAAGGAACTGGCCTGACGGACATATTTCGAGATATTTCTTCTTCTTGTTGTTCTTCCTCTGCACAGCTAAGCTGGAAGTGGCATTTGCAGCTCGCAATAGTGCAGAGTTATCTCAAAGAAAGGGGCCACGGTGTTTCTGTATCTCTATTATGTTGGTGCGGCTTCGGAGCTTTTAAATATCTTGATATATCTCGAGAACTACGCATCTGATCAAAAAATATCATAGAACATAAAAAGTAGGAAACTTAATTCTCTACAAAAAAGGTCTCTTAACATTTCGCCATAACTCGCTTCGTTTCCGAGATATTTGCAGATTTATCTCAAGGGAAGGGGCCTGACGGACATATTTCGAGATATTTCTTCTTCTTGTTGTCCTTCTTCTGCACAGCTAAGCTGGAACTGGCATTTACAGCTCGCAATCGTGCAGAGTTATCTCAAAGAAAGGGGCCACGGTGTTTCTGTATCTCTATTATGTTGGTGCGGCTTCGGAACTTTTAAATATCTTGATATATCTCGAGAACTACGCATCTGATCAAAAAATATCATAGAACATAAAAAGTAGGAAACTTAATTCTCTACAAAAAAGGTCTCTTAACATTTCGCCATAGCTCGCTTCGTTTCCGAGATATTTGCAGATTTATCTCAAGGGAAGGGGCCTGACGGACATATTTCGAGATATTTCTCCTTCTTGTTGTTCTTCTTCTGCACAGCTAAGCTGGAAGTGGCATTTGCGGCTCGCTCTAGTGCAGAGTTATCTCAAAGAAAGGGGCCACGGTGTTTCTGTATCTCTATTATGTTGGTGCGGCTTCGGAACTTTTAAATATCTTGATATATCTCGAGAACTACGCATCTGATCCAAAAATATCATAGAACATAAATAATAGGAAACTTAATTCTCTACAAAAAAGGTATCTTAGCATTTTGCCATAGCTCGCTTCGTTTCCGAGATATTTGCAGATTTATCTCAAGGGAAGGGGCCTGACGGACATATTTCCAGATATTTCTTCTTCTTGTTGTTCTTCTTCTGCACAGCTAAGCTGGAAGTGGCATTTGCAGCTCGCCATAGTGCAGAGTTATCTCAAAGAAAGGGGCCACGGTGTTTCTGTATCTCTATTATGTTGGTGCGGCTTCGGAACTTTTAAATATCTTGATATATCTCGAGAACTACGCATCTGATGAAAAAATATCATAGAACATAAAAAGTAGGAAACTTAATTCCCTACAAAAAAGGTCTCTTAACATTTTGCCATAGCTCGCTTCGTTTCCGAGATATTTGCAGATTTATCTCAAGGGAAGGGGCCTGACGGACATATTTCGAGATATTTCTTCTTCTTGTTGTTCTTCTTCTGCACAGCTAAGCTGGAAGTGGCATTTGCGGCTCGCACTAGTGCAGAGTTATCTCAACGAAAGGGGCCACGGTGTTTCTGTATCTCTATTATGTTGGTGCGGCTTCGGAACTTTTAAATATCTTGATATATCTCGAGAACTACGCATCAGATCAAAAAATATCATAGAACATAAAAAGTAGGAAACTTAATTCTCTACAAAAAAGGTCTCTTAACATTTTGCCATAGCTCTCTTCGTTTCCGAGATATTTGCAGATTTATCTCAAGGGAAGGGGCCTGACGGACATATTCCGAGATATTTCTTCTTCTTGTTGTTCTTCCTCTGCACAGCTAAGCTGGAAGTGGCATTTGCAGCTCGCAATAGTGCAGAGTTATCTTAAAGAAAGGGGCCACGGTGTTTCTGTATCTCTATTATGTTGGTGCGGCTTCGGAACTTTTAAATATCTTGATATATCTCGGGAACTACGCATCGGATCAAAAAATATCATAGAACATAAAAAGTAGGAAACTTAATTCTCTACAAAAAAGGTCTCTTAACATTTTGCCATAGCTCGCTTCGTTTCCGAGATATTTGCAGATATATCTCAAGGGAAGGGGCCTGACGGACATATTTCGAGATATTTCTTCTTCTTGTTGTTCTTCTTCTGCACAGCCAAGCTGGAAGTGGCATTTGCGGCTCGCACTAGTGCAGAGTTATCTCAAAGAAAGGGGCCACCGTGTTTCTGTATCTCTATTATATTGGTGCGGTTTCGGAACTTTTAAATATCTTGATATATCTCGAGAACTACGCATCTGATCAAAAAATATCATAGAACATAAAAAGTAGGAAACTTAATTGTCTACAAAACAGGTCTCTTAACATTTTGCCATAGCTCGCTTCGTTTCCGAGATATTTGCAGATTTATCTCAAGGGAAGGGGCCTGACGGACATATTTCGAGATATTTCTTCTTCTTGTTGTTCTTCTTCTGCACAGCTAAACTGGAAGTGGCATTTCCAGCTCGCAATCGTGCAGAGTTATCGCAAAGAAAGGGGCCACGGTGTTTCTGTATCTCTATTATGTTGGTGCGGCTTCGGAACTGTTAAATATCTTGATATATCTCGAGAACTACGCATCTGATCAAAAAATATCATAGAACATAAAAAGTAGGAAACCTAATTTTCTACAAAAAAGATCTCTTAACATTTTGCCGTAGCTCGCTTCGTTTCCGAGATATTTGCAGATTTATCTCAAGGGAAGGGTCCTGATGGACATATTTCGAGATATTTCTTCTTCTTGTTGTTCTTCTTCTGCACAGCTAAACTGGAAGTGGCATTTCCAGCTCGCAATCGTGCAGAGTTATCTCAAAGAAAGGGGCCACGGTGTTTCTGTATCTCTATTATGTTGGTGCGGCTTCGGAACTTTGAAATATCTTGATATATCTCGAGAACTACGCCTCTGATCGAAAAATATCATAGAACATAAAAAGTAGGAAACCTAATTTTCTACAAAAAAGATCTCTTAACATTTTGCCGTAGCTCGCTTCGTTTCCGAGATATTTGCAGATTTATCTCAAGGGAAGGGTCCTGATGGACATATTTCGAGATATTTCTTCTTCTTGTTGTTCTTCTTCTGCACAGCTAAACGGGAAGTGGCATTTCCAGCTCGCAATCGTGCAGAGTTATCTCAAAGAAAGGGGCCACGGTGTTTCTGTATCTCTATTATGTTGGTGCGGCTTCGGAACTTTGAAATATCTTGATATATCTCGAGAACTACGCCTCTGATCGAAAAATATCATAGAACATAAAAAGTAGGAAACTTAATTCTCTACAAAAAAGGTCTCTTAACATTTTGCCATAGCTCGCTTCGTTTCCGAGATATTTGCAGATTTATCTCAAGGGAAGGGGCCTGACGGACATATTTCGAGATATTTCTTCTTCTTGTTGTTCTTCTTCTGCACAGCTAAGCTGGAAGTGGCATTTGCAGCTCGCAATAGTGCAGAGTTATCGCAAAGAAAGGGGCCACGGTGTTTCTGTATCTCTATTATGTTGGTGCGGCTTCGGAACTTTTAAATATCTTGATATATCTCGAGAACTACGCATCTGATCGAAAAATATCATAGAACATAAAAAGTAGAAACTTAATTGTCTACAAAACAGGTCTCTTAACATTTTGCCATAGCTCGCGTCGTTTCCGAGATATTTGCAGATTTATCTCAAGGGAAGGGGCCTGACGGACATATTTCGAGATATTTCTTCTTCTTGTTGTTCTTCTTCTGCACAGCTAAGCTGGAAGTGGCATTTGCAGCTCGCAATAGTGCAGAGTTATCTCAAAGAAAGGGGCCACGGTGTGTCTGTATCTCTATTATGTTGGTGCGGCTTCGGAACTTTTAAATATCTTGATATATCTCGAGAACTACGCATCTGATCGAAAAATATCATAGAACATAAAAAATAGGAAACTTAATTCTCTACAAAAGAGGTCTCTTAACATTTTGCCATAGCTCGCTTCGTTTCCGAGATATTTGCAGATTTATCTCAAGGGAAGGGGCCTGACGGACATATTTCGAGATATTTCTTCTTTTTGTTGTTCTTCTTCTGCACAGCTAAGCTGGAAGTGGCATTTGCAGCTCGCAATAGTGCATAGTTATCTCAAAGAAAGGGGCCACGGTGTTTCTGTATCTCTATTATGTTGGTGCGGCTTCGGAACTTTTAAATATCTTGATATATCTCGAGAACTACGCATCCGATCAAAAAATATCATAGAACATAAATTGTAGGAAACATAATTCTCTACAAAAAAGGTCTCTTAACATTTTGCCATAGCTCGTTTCGTTTCCGAGATATTTGCAGATATATCTCAAGGGAAGGGGCCTGACGGACATATTTCGAGATATTTCCTCTTCTTGTTGTTCTTCTTCTGCACAGCTAAACTGGAAGTGGCATTTCCAGCTCGCAATAGCGCAGAGTTATCTCAAAGAAAGGGGCCACGGTGTTTCTGTATCTCTATTATGTTGGGGCGACTTCGGAACTTTTAAATATCTTGATATATCTCGAGAACTACGCATCTGATCGAAAAATATCATAGAACATAAAAAGTAGGAAACTTAATTCTCTACAAACAAAGTCGCTTAACATTTTGCCATAGCTCGCTTCGTTTCCGAGATATTTGCAGATTTATCTCAAGGGAAGGGGCCTGACGGACATATTTCGAGATATTTCTTCTTCTTGTTGTTCTTCTTCTGCACAGCTAAGCTGGAAGTGGCATTTGCAGCTCGCAATAGTGCAGAGTTATCTCAAAGAAAGGGGCCACGGTGTTTCTGTATCTCTATTATGTTGGTGCGGCTTCGGAACTTTTAAATATCTTGATATATCTCGAGAACTACGCATCTGATCAAAAAATATCATAGAACATAAAAAGTAGGAAACTTAATTCTCTACAAAAAAGGTCTCTTAACATTTCGCCATAGCTCGCTTCGTTTCCGAGATATTTGCAGATTTATCTCAAGGGAAGGGGCCTGACGGACATATTTCGAGATATTTCTTCTTCTTGTTGTTCTTCTTCTGCACAGCTAAGCTGGAAGTGGCATTTGCGGCTCGCACTAGTGCAGAGTTATCTCAAAGAAAGGGGCCACGGTGTTTCTGTATCCCTATTATGTTGGTGCGGCTTCGGAACTTTTAAATATCTCGATATATCTCGAAAACTACGCTTCTGATCAAAAAATATCATAGAACATAAATTGTAGGAAACATAATTCTCTATAAAAAACGTCTCTTAACATTTTGCCATAGCTCGCTTCGTTTCCGAGATATTTGCAGATTCAGCTCAAAGGAACTGGCCTGACGGACATATTTCGAGATATTTCTTCTTCTTGTTGTTCTTCCTCTGCACAGCTAAGCTGGAAGTGGCATTTGCAGCTCGCAATAGTGCAGAGTTATCTCAAAGAAAGGGGCCACGGTGTTTCTGTATCTCTATTATGTTGGTGCGGCTTCGGAACTTTTAAATATCTTGATATATCTCGAGAACTACGCATCCGATCAAAAAATATCATACAACATAAAAAGTAGGAAACTTAATTCTCTACAAAAAAGGTCTCTTAACATTTTGCCATATCTCGCTTCGTTTCCGAGATATTTGCAGATTTATCTCGAGGGAAGGGGCCTGACGGACATATTTCGAGATATTTCTTCTTCTTCTTGTTCTTCTTCTGCACAGCTAAGCTGGAAGCGGCATTTGCGGCTCGCACTAGTGCAGAGTTATCTCAAAGAAAGGGGCCACGGTGTTTCTGTATCTCTATTATGTTGGTGCAGCTTCGGATCTTTTAAATATCTCGATATATCTCGAAAACTACGCTTCTGATCAAAAAATATCATAGAACATAAATTGTAGGAAACATAATTCTCTACAAAAAAGGTCTCTTAACATTTTGCCATAGCTCGTTTCGTTTCCGAGATATTTGCAGATATATCTCAAGGGAAGGGGCCTGACGGACATATTTCGAGATATTTCCGCTTCTTGTTGTTCTTCTTCTGCACAGCTAAACTGGAAGTGGCATTTCCAGCTCGCAATAGCGCAGAGTTATCTCAAAGAAAGGGGCCACGGTGTTTCTGTATCTCTATTATGTTGGTGCGGCTTCGGAACTTTTAAATATCTTGATATATCTCGAGAACTACGCATCTGATCAAAAAATATCATAGAACATAAAAAGTAGGAAACTTAATTCTCTACAAATAAGGTCTCTTAACATTTTGCCATAGCTCGCTTCGTTTCCGAGATATTTGCAGATTTATCTCAAGGGAAGGGGCCTGACGGACATATTTCGAGATATTTCTTCTTCTTGTTGTTCTTCTTCTGCACAGCTAAGCTGGAAGTGGCATTTGCAGCTCGCAATAGTGCAGAGTTATCTCAAAGAAAGGGGCCACGGTGTTTCTGTATCTCTATTATGTTGGTGCGGCTTCGGAACTTTTAAATATCTTGATATATCTCGAGAACTACGCATCTGATCAAATAATATCATAGAGCATAAAAAGTAGGAAACTTAATTCTCCACAAATAAGGTCTCTTAACATTTTGCCATAGCTCGCTTCGTTTCCGAGATATTTGCAGATTTATCTCAAGGGAAGGGGTCTGACGGACATATTTCGAGATATTTCTTCTTCTTGTTGTTCTTCTTCAGCACAGCTAAGCTGGAAGTGGCATTTGCAGCTCGCAATAGTGCAGAGTTATCTCGAAGAAAGGGGCCACGGTGTTTCTGTATCTCTATTATGTTGGTGCGGCTTCGGATCTTTTAAATATCTCGATATATCTCGAAAACTACGCTTCTGATCCAAAAATATCATAGAACGTAAATTGTGGGAAACATAATTCTCTACAAAAAAGGTCTCTTAAGATTTTGCCATAGCTCGCTTCGTTTCCGAGATATTTGCAGATTTATCTCAAGGGAAGGGGTCTGACAGACATATTTCGAGATATTTCTTCTTCTTGTTGTTCTTCTTCAGCACAGCTAAGCTGGAAGTGGCATTTGCAGCTCGCAATAGTGCAGAGTTATCTCAAAGAAAGGGGCCACGGTGTTTCTGTATCTCTATTATGTTGGTGCGGCTTCGGAACTTTTAAATATCTTGATATATCTCGAGAGCTACGCATCCGATCAAAAAATATCATAGAACATAAAAAGTAGGAAACTTAATTCTCTACAAAAAAGGTCTCTTAACATTTTGCCATAGCTCGCTTCGTTTCCGAGATATTTGCAGATTTATCTCGAGGGAAGGGGCCTGACGGACATATTTCGAGATATTTCTTCTTCTTGTTGTTCTTCTTCTGCACAGCTAAGCTGGACGTGGCATTTACAGCTCGCAATAGTGCAGAGTTATCTCAAAGAAAGGGGCCACGGTGTTTCTGTATCTCTACTATGTTGGTGCGGCTTCGGAACTTTTAAATATCTTGATATATCTCGAGAACTACGCATCTGATCAAAAAATATCATAGACCATAAAAAGTAGGAAACTTAATTCTCTACGAATAAGGTCTCTTAACATTTTGCCATAGCTCGCTTCGTTTCCGAGATATTTGCAGATTTATCTCAAGGGAAGGGGCCTGACGGACATTTTTCGAGATATTTCTTCTTCTTGTTGTTCTTCTTCTGCACAGCTAAGCTGGAAGTGGCATTTGCAGCTCGCAATAGTGCAGAGTTATCTCGAAGAAAGGGGCCACGGTGTTTCTGTATCTCTATTATGTTGGTGCGGCTTCGGAACTTTAAAATATCTTTATATATCTCGAGAACTACGCATCTGATTAAAAAATATCATAGAACGTAAAAAGTAGGAAACTTAATTCTCTACAAACAAAGTCGCTTAACATTTTGCCATAGCTCGCTTCGTTTCCGAGATATTTGCAGATTTATCTCAAGGGAAGGGGCCTGACGGACATATTTCGAGATATTTCTTCTTCTTGTTGTTCTTCTTCTGCACAGCTAAGCTGGAAGTGGCATTTGCAGCTCGCAATAGTGCAGAGTTATCTCAAAGAAAGGGGCCACGGTGTTTCTGTATCTCTATTATGTTGGTGCGGCTTCGGAACTTTTAAATATCTTGATATATCTCGAGAACTACGCATCTGATCAAAAAATATCATAGAACATAAAAAGTAGGAAACTTAATTCTCTACAAAAAAGGTCTCTTAACATTTCGCCATAGCTCGCTTCGTTTCCGAGATATTTGCAGATTTATCTCAAGGGAAGGGGCCTGACGGACATATTTCGAGATATTTCTTCTTCTTGTTGTTCTTCTTCTGCACAGCTAAGCTGGAAGTGGCATTTGCGGCTCGCACTAGTGCAGAGTTATCTCAAAGAAAGGGGCCACGGTGTTTCTGTATCCCTATTATGTTGGTGCGGCTTCGGAACTTTTAAATATCTCGATATATCTCGAAAACTACGCTTCTGATCAAAAAATATCATAGAACATAAATTGTAGGAAACATAATTCTCTATAAAAAACGTCTCTTAACATTTTGCCATAGCTCGCTTCGTTTCCGAGATATTTGCAGATTCAGCTCAAAGGAACTGGCCTGACGGACATATTTCGAGATATTTCTTCTTCTTGTTGTTCTTCCTCTGCACAGCTAAGCTGGAAGTGGCATTTGCAGCTCGCAATAGTGCAGAGTTATCTCAAAGAAAGGGGCCACGGTGTTTCTGTATCTCTATTATGTTGGTGCGGCTTCGGAACTTTTAAATATCTTGATATATCTCGAGAACTACGCATCTGATCAAAAAATATCATAGAACATAAAAAGTAGGAAACTTAATTCTCTACAAAAAAGGTCTCTTAACATTTTGCCATAGCTCGCTTCGTTTCCGAGATATTTGCAGATTTATCTCAAGGGAAGTGGCCTGACGGACATATTTCGAGATATTTCTTCTTCTTGTTGTCCTTCTTCTGCACAGCTAAGCTGGAAGTGGCATTTACAGCTCGCAATCGTGCAGAGTTATCTCAAAGAAAGGGGCCACGGTGTTTCTGTATCTCTATTATGTTGGTGCGGCTTCGGAACTTTTAAATATCTTGATATATCTCGAGAACTACGCATCTGATCAAAAAATATCATAGAACATAAAAAGTAGGAAACTTAATTCTCTACAAAAAAGGTCTCTGAACATTTCGCCATAGCTCGCTTCGTTTCCGAGATATTTGCAGATTTATCTCAAGGGAAGGGGCCTGACGGACATATTTCGAGATATTTCTTCTTCTTGTTGTTCTTCTTCTGCACAGCTAAGCTGGAAGTGGCATTTGCGGCTCGCACTAGTGCAGAGTTATCTCAAAGAAAGGGGCCACGGTGTTTCTGTATCCCTATTATGTTGGTACGGCTTCGGAACTTTTAAATATCTCGATATATCTCGAAAACTACGCTTCTGATCAAAAAATATCATAGAACATAAATTGTAGGACACATAATTCTCTATAAAAAACGTCTCTTAACATTTTGCCATAGCTCGCTTCGTCTCCGAGATATTTGCAGATTCAGCTCAAAGGAACTGGCCTGACGGACATATTTCGAGATATTTCTTCTTCTTGTTGTTCTTCCTCTGCACAGCTAAGCTGGAAGTGGCATTTGCAGCTCGCAATAGTGCAGAGTTATCTCAAAGAAAGGGGCCACGGTGTTTCTGTATCTCTATTATGTTGGTGCGGCTTCGGAACTTTTAAATATCTTGATATATCTCGAGAACTACGCATCTGATCAAAAAATATCATAGAACATAAAAAGTAGGAAACTTAATTCTCTACAAAAAAGGTCTCTTAACATTTTGCCATAGCTCGCTTCGTTTCCGAGATATTTGCAGATATATCTGAAGGGAAGGGGCCTGACGGACATATTTCGAGATATTTCTTCTTCTTGTTGTTCTTCTTCTGCACAGCTAAGCTGGAAGTGGCATTTGCGGCTCGCACTAGTGCAGAGTTATCTCAAAGAAAGGGGCCACGGTGTTTCTGTATCCCTATTATGTTGGTGCGGCTTCGGAACTTTTAAATACCTCGATATATCTCGAAAACTACGCTTCTGATCAAAAAATATCATAGAAGATAAATTGTAGGAAACATAATTCTCTACAAAAAACGTCTCTTAACATTTTGCCATAGCTCGCTTCGTTTCCGAGATATTTGCAGATTCAGCTCAAAGGAACTGGCCTGACGGACATATTTCGAGATATTTCTTCTTCTTGTTGTTCTTCCTCTGCACAGCTAAGCTGGAAGTGGCATTTGCAGCTCGCAATAGTGCAGAGTTATCTCAAAGAAAGGGGTCACGGTGTTTCTGTATCTCTATTATGTTGGTGCGGCTTCGGAACTTTTAAATATCTTGATATATCTCGAGAACTACGCATCTGATCAAAAAATATCATACAACATAAAAAGTAGGAAACTTAATTCTCTACAAAAAAGGTCTCTAAACATTTTGCCATAGCTCGCTTCGTTTCCAAGATATTTGCAGATTTATCTCAAGGGAAGGGGCCTGACGGACATATTTCGAGATATTTCTTCTTCTTGTTGTTCTTCTTCTGCACAGCTAAGCTGGAACTGGCATTTCCGGCTCGCACTAGTGCAGAGTTATCTCAAAGAAAGGGGCCACGGTGTTTCTGTATCTCTATTATGTTGGTGCGGTTTCGGAACTTTTAAATATCTCGATGTATCTCGAAAACTACGCTTCTGATCAAAAAATATCATAGAACATAAATTGTAGGAAGCATAATTCTCTACAAAAAAGGTCTCTTAACATTTTGCCATAGCTCGCTTCGTTTCCGAGATATTTGCAGATATATCTCAAGGGAAGGGGCCTGACCGACATATTTCGAGATATTTCTTCGTCTTGTTGTTCTTCTTCTGCACAGCTAAGCTGGAAGTGGCATTTGCGCCGCGCACTAGTGCAGAGTTATCTCAAAGAAAGGGGCCACGGTGTTTCTGTATCCCTATTATGTTGGTGCGGCTTCGGAACTTTTAAATATCTCGATATATCTCGAAAACTACGCTTCTGATCAAAAAATATCATAGAACATAAATTGTAGGAAACATAATTCTCTATAAAAAACGTCTCTTAACATTTTGCCATAGCTCGCTTCGTTTCCGAGATATTTGCAGATTCAGCTCAAAGGAACTGGCCTGACGGACATATTTCGAGATATTTCTTCTTCTTGTTGTTCTTCCTCTGCACAGCTAAGCTGGAAGTGGCATTTGCAGCTCGCAATAGTGCAGAGTTATCTCAAAGAAAGGGGCCACGGTGTTTCTGTATCTCTATTATGTTGGTGCGGCTTCGGAGCTTTTAAATATCTTGATATATCTCGAGAACTACGCATCTGATCAAAAAATATCATAGAACATAAAAAGTAGGAAACTTAATTCTCTACAAAAAAGGTCTCTTAACATTTCGCCATAGCTCGCTTCGTTTCCGAGATATTTGCAGATTTATCTCAAGGGAAGGGGCCTGACGGACATATTTCGAGATATTTCTTCTTCTTGTTGTCCTTCTTCTGCACAGCTAAGCTGGAACTGGCATTTACAGCTCGCAATCGTGCAGAGTTATCTCAAAGAAAGGGGCCACGGTGTTTCTGTATCTCTATTATGTTGGTGCGGCTTCGGAACTTTTAAATATCTTGATATATCTCGAGAACTACGCATCTGATCAAAAAATATCATAGAACATAAAAAGTAGGAAACTTAATTCTCTACAAAAAAGGTCTCTTAACATTTCGCCATAGCTCGCTTCGTTTCCGAGATATTTGCAGATTTATCTCAAGGGAAGGGGCCTGACGGACATATTTCGAGATATTTCTCCTTCTTGTTGTTCTTCTTCTGCACAGCTAAGCTGGAAGTGGCATTTGCGGCTCGCTCTAGTGCAGAGTTATCTCAAAGAAAGGGGCCACGGTGTTTCTGTATCTCTATTATGTTGGTGCGGCTTCGGAACTTTTAAATATCTTGATATATCTCGAGAACTACGCATCTGATCCAAAAATATCATAGAACATAAATAATAGGAAACTTAATTCTCTACAAAAAAGGTATCTTAACATTTTGCCATAGCTCGCTTCGTTTCCGAGATATTTGCAGATTTATCTCAAGGGAAGGGGCCTGACGGACATATTTCCAGATATTTCTTCTTCTTGTTGTTCTTCTTCTACACAGCTAAGCTGGAAGTGGCATTTGCAGCTCGCCATAGTGCAGAGTTATCTCAAAGAAAGGGGCCACGGTGTTTCTGTATCTCTATTATGTTGGTGCGGCTTCGGAACTTTTAAATATCTTGATATATCTCGAGAACTACGCATCTGATCAAAAAATATCATAGAACATAAAAAGTAGGAAACTTAATTCCCTACAAAAAAGGTCTCTTAACATTTTGCCATAGCTCGCTTCGTTTCCGAGATATTTGCAGATTTATCTCAAGGGAAGGGGCCTGACGGACATATTTCGAGATATTTCTTCTTCTTGTTGTTCTTCTTCTGCACAGCTAAGCTGGAAGTGGCATTTGCGGCTCGCACTAGTGCAGAGTTATCTCAACGAAAGGGGCCACGGTGTTTCTGTATCTCTATTATGTTGGTGCGGCTTCGGAACTTTTAAATATCTTGATATATCTCGAGAACTACGCATCAGATCAAAAAATATCATAGAACATAAAAAGTAGGAAACTTAATTCTCTACAAAAAAGGTCTCTTAACATTTTGCCATAGCTCGCTTCGTTTCCGAGATATTTGCAGATATATCTCAAGGGAAGGGGCCTGACGGACATATTTCGAGATATTTCTTCTTCTTGTTGTTCTTCTTCTGCACAGCTAAGCTGGAAGTGGCATTTGCGGCTCGCTCTAGTGCAGAGTTATCTCAAAGAAAGGGGCCACGGTGTTTCTGTATCTCTATTATGTTGGTGCGGCTTCGGAACTTTTAAATATCTTGATATATCTCGAGAACTACGCATCTGATCCAAAAATATCATAGAACATAAATAGTAGGAAACTTAATTCTCTACAAAAAAGGTCTCTTAACATTTTGCCATAAGTCGCTTCGTTTCCGAGATATTTGCAGATTTATCTCAAGGGAAGGGGCCTGACGGACATATTTCCAGATATTTCTTCTTCTTGTTGTTCTTCTTCTGCACAGCTAAGCTGGAAGTGGCATTTGCAGCTCGCCATAGTGCAGAGTTATCTCAAAGAAAGGGGCCACGGTGTTTCTGTATCTCTATTATGTTGGTGCGGCTTCGGAACTTTTAAATATCTTGATATATCTCGAGAACTACGCATCTGATCAAAAAATATCATAGAACATAAAAAGTAGGAAACTTAATTCCCTACAAAAAAGGTCTCTTAACATTTTGCCATAGCTCGCTTCGTTTCCGAGATATTTGCAGATTTATCTCAAGGGAAGGGGCCTGACGGACATATTTCGAGATATTTCTTCTTCTTGTTGTTCTTCTTCTGCACAGCTAAGCTGGAAGTGGCATTTGCGGCTCGCACTAGTGCAGAGTTATCTCAACGAAAGGGGCCACGGTGTTTCTGTATCTCTATTATGTTGGTGCGGCTTCGGAACTTTTAAATATCTTGATATATCTCGAGAACTACGCATCAGATCAAAAAATATCATAGAACATAAAAAGTAGGAAACTTAATTCTCTACAAAAAAGGTCTCTTAACATTTTGCCATAGCTCTCTTCGTTTCCGAGATATTTGCAGATTTATCTCAAGGGAAGGGGCCTGACGGACATATTCCGAGATATTTCTTCTTCTTGTTGTTCTTCCTCTGCACAGCTAAGCTGGAAGTGGCATTTGCAGCTCGCAATAGTGCAGAGTTATCTTAAAGAAAGGGGCCACGGTGTTTCTGTATCTCTATTATGTTGGTGCGGCTTCGGAACTTTTAAATATCTTGATATATCTCGGGAACTACGCATCGGATCAAAAAATATCATAGAACATAAAAAGTAGGAAACTTAATTCTCTACAAAAAAGGTCTCTTAACATTTTGCCATAGCTCGCTTCGTTTCCGAGATATTTGCAGATATATCTCAAGGGAAGGGGCCTGACGGACATATTTCGAGATATTTCTTCTTCTTGTTGTTCTTCTTCTGCACAGCTAAGCTGGAAGTGGCATTTGCGGCTCGCTCTAGTGCAGAGTTATCTCAAAGAAAGGGGCCACGGTGTTTCTGTATCTCTATTATGTTGGTGCGGCTTCGGAACTTTTAAATATCTTGATATATCTCGAGAACTACGCATCTGATCCAAAAATATCATAGAACATAAATAGTAGGAAACTTAATTCTCTACAAAAAAGGTCTCTTAACATTTTGCCATAAGTCGCTTCGTTTCCGAGATATTTGCAGATTTATCTCAAGGGAAGGGGCCTGACGGACATATTTCCAGATATTTCTTCTTCTTGTTGTTCTTCTTCTGCACAGCTAAGCTGGAAGTGGCATTTGCAGCTCGCCATAGTGCAGAGTTATCTCAAAGAAAGGGGCCACGGTGTTTCTGTATCTCTATTATGTTGGTGCGGCTTCGGAACTTTTAAATATCTTGATATATCTCGAGAACTACGCATCTGATCAAAAAATATCATAGAACATAAAAAGTAGGAAACTTAATTCCCTACAAAAAAGGTCTCTTAACATTTTGCCATAGCTCGCTTCGTTTCCGAGATATTTGCAGATTTATCTCAAGGGAAGGGGCCTGACGGACATATTTCGAGATATTTCTTCTTCTTGTTGTTCTTCTTCTGCACAGCTAAGCTGGAAGTGGCATTTGCGGCTCGCACTAGTGCAGAGTTATCTCAACGAAAGGGGCCACGGTGTTTCTGTATCTCTATTATGTTGGTGCGGCTTCGGAACTTTTAAATATCTTGATATATCTCGAGAACTACGCATCAGATCAAAAAATATCATAGAACATAAAAAGTAGGAAACTTAATTCTCTACAAAAAAGGTCTCTTAACATTTTGCCATAGCTCTCTTCGTTTCCGAGATATTTGCAGATTTATCTCAAGGGAAGGGGCCTGACGGACATATTCCGAGATATTTCTTCTTCTTGTTGTTCTTCCTCTGCACAGCTAAGCTGGAAGTGGCATTTGCAGCTCGCAATAGTGCAGAGTTATCTTAAAGAAAGGGGCCACGGTGTTTCTGTATCTCTATTATGTTGGTGCGGCTTCGGAACTTTTAAATATCTTGATATATCTCGGGAACTACGCATCGGATCAAAAAATATCATAGAACATAAAAAGTAGGAAACTTAATTCTCTACAAAAAAGGTCTCTTAACATTTTGCCATAGCTCGCTTCGTTTCCGAGATATTTGCAGATATATCTCAAGGGAAGGGGCCTGACGGACATATTTCGAGATATTTCTTCTTCTTGTTGTTCTTCTTCTGCACAGCTAAGCTGGAAGTGGCATTTGCGGCTCGCTCTAGTGCAGAGTTATCTCAAAGAAAGGGGCCACGGTGTTTCTGTATCTCTATTATGTTGGTGCGGCTTCGGAACTTTTAAATATCTTGATATATCTCGAGAACTACGCATCTGATCCAAAAATATCATAGAACATAAATAGTAGGAAACTTAATTCTCTACAAAAAAGGTCTCTTAACATTTTGCCATAAGTCGCTTCGTTTCCGAGATATTTGCAGATTTATCTCAAGGGAAGGGGCCTGACGGACATATTTCCAGATATTTCTTCTTCTTGTTGTTCTTCTTCTGCACAGCTAAGCTGGAAGTGGCATTTGCAGCTCGCCATAGTGCAGAGTTATCTCAAAGAAAGGGGCCACGGTGTTTCTGTATCTCTATTATGTTGGTGCGGCTTCGGAACTTTTAAATATCTTGATATATCTCGAGAACTACGCATCTGATCAAAAAATATCATAGAACATAAAAAGTAGGAAACTTAATTCCCTACAAAAAAGGTCTCTTAACATTTTGCCATAGCTCGCTTCGTTTCCGAGATATTTGCAGATTTATCTCAAGGGAAGGGGCCTGACGGACATATTTCGAGATATTTCTTCTTCTTGTTGTTCTTCTTCTGCACAGCTAAGCTGGAAGTGGCATTTGCGGCTCGCACTAGTGCAGAGTTATCTCAACGAAAGGGGCCACGGTGTTTCTGTATCTCTATTATGTTGGTGCGGCTTCGGAACTTTTAAATATCTTGATATATCTCGAGAACTACGCATCAGATCAAAAAATATCATAGAACATAAAAAGTAGGAAACTTAATTCTCTACAAAAAAGGTCTCTTAACATTTTGCCATAGCTCTCTTCGTTTCCGAGATATTTGCAGATTTATCTCAAGGGAAGGGGCCTGACGGACATATTCCGAGATATTTCTTCTTCTTGTTGTTCTTCCTCTGCACAGCTAAGCTGGAAGTGGCATTTGCAGCTCGCAATAGTGCAGAGTTATCTTAAAGAAAGGGGCCACGGTGTTTCTGTATCTCTATTATGTTGGTGCGGCTTCGGAACTTTTAAATATCTTGATATATCTCGGGAACTACGCATCGGATCAAAAAATATCATAGAACATAAAAAGTAGGAAACTTAATTCTCTACAAAAAAGGTCTCTTAACATTTTGCCATAGCTCGCTTCGTTTCCGAGATATTTGCAGATATATCTCAAGGGAAGGGGCCTGACGGACATATTTCGAGATATTTCTTCTTCTTGTTGTTCTTCTTCTGCACAGCCAAGCTGGAAGTGGCATTTGCGGCTCGCACTAGTGCAGAGTTATCTCAAAGAAAGGGGCCACCGTGTTTCTGTATCTCTATTATATTGGTGCGGTTTCGGAACTTTTAAATATCTTGATATATCTCGAGAACTACGCATCTGATCAAAAAATATCATAGAACATAAAAAGTAGGAAACTTAATTCTCTACAAATAAGGTCTCTTAACATTTTGCCATAGCTCGCTTCGTTTCCGAGATATTTGCAGATTTATCTCAAGGGAAGGGGCCTGACGGACATATTTCGAGATATTTCTTCTTCTTGTTGTTCTTCTTCTGCACAGCTAAGCTGGAAGTGGCATTTGCAGCTCGCAATAGTGCATAGTTATCTGAAAGAAAGGGGCCACGGTGTTTCTGTATCTCTATTATGTTGGTGCGGCTTCGGAACTTTTAAATATCTTGATATATCTCGAGAACTACGCATCTAATCAAAAAATATCATAGAACATAAAAAGTAGGAAACTTAATTCTCTACAAAAAAGGTCTCTTAACATTTTGCCATAGCTCTCTTCGTTTCCGAGATTTTTGCAGATTTATCTCAAGGGAAGGGGCCTGACGGACATATTTCGAGATATTTCTTCTTCTTCTTGTTCTTCTTCTGCACAGCTAAGCTGGAAGTGGCATTTGCAGCTCGCAATAGTGCAGAGTTATCTCAACGAAAGGGGCCACGGTGTTTCTGTATCTCTATTATGTTGGTGCTGCTTCGGAACTTTTAAATATCTCGATATATCTCGAAAACTACGCATCTGATCAAAAAATATCATAGAACATAAAAAGTAGGAAACTTAATTCTCTGCAAATAAGGTCTCTTAACATTTTGCCATAGATCGCTTCGTTTCCGAGATATTTGCAGATATATCTCAAGGGAAGGGGCCTGACGGACATATTTCGAGATGTTTCTTCTTCTTGTTGTTCTTCTTCTGCACAGCTAAGCTGGAAGTGGCATTTACAGCTCGCAATAGTGCAGAGTTATCTCGGAGAAAGGGGCCACGGTGTTTCTGTATCTCTATTATGTTGGTGCGGCTTCGGAACTTTTAAATATCTTGATATATCTCGAGAACTACGCATCAGATCAAAAAATATTATAGAACATAAAAAGTAGGAAACTTAATTCTCTACAAAAAAGGTCTCTTAACATTTTGCCACAGCTCTCTTCGTTTCCGAGATATTTGCAGATTTATCTCAAGGGAAGGGGCCTGACGGACATATTTCGAGATATTTCTTCTTCTTGATGTTCTTCTTCTGCACAGCTAAGCTGGAAGTGGCATTTGCAGGTCGCAATAGTGCAGAGTTATCTCAAAGAAAGGGGCCACGGTGTTTCTGTATCTCTATTATGTTGGTGCGGCTTCGGAACTTTTAAATATCTTGATATATCTCGAAAACTACGCTTCTGATCAAAAAATATCATAGAACATAAATTGTAGGAAACTTAATTCTCTACAAAAAAGGTCTCTTAACATCTTGCCATAGCTCTCTTCGTTTCCGAGATATTTGCAGATTTATCTCAAGGGAAGGGGCCTGACGGACATATTTCGAGATATTTCTTCTTCTTGTTGTTCTTCTGCACAGCTAAGCTGGAAGTGGCATTTGGAGCTCGCAATAGTGCATAGTTATCTGAAAGAAAGGGGCCACGGTGTTTCTGTATCTCTATTATGTTGGTGCGGCTTCGGAACTTTTAAATATCTTGATATATCTCGAGAACTACGCATCTAATCAAAAAATATCATAGAACATAAAAAGTAGGAAACTTAACTCTCTACAAAAAAGGTCTCTTAACATTTTGCCATAGCTCTCTTCGTTTCCGAGATATTTGCAGATTTATCTCAAGGGAAGGGGCCTGACGGACATATTTCGAGATATTTCTTCTTCTTGTTGTTCTTCTTCTGCACAGCTAAGCTGGAAGTGGCATTTGCAGCTCGCAATAGTGCAGAGTTATCTCAAAGAAAGGGGCCACCGTGTTTCTGTATCTCTATTATGTTGGTGCGGCTTCGAACTTTTAAATATCTTGATATATCTCGAGAACTACGCATCAGATCAAAAAATATCATAGAACATAAAAAGTAGGAAACTTAATTCTCTACAAAAAAGGTCTCTTAACATTTTGCCATAGCTCGCTTCGTTTCCGAGATATTTGCAGATATATCTCAAGGGAAGGGGCCTGACGGAAATATTTCGAGATATTTCTTCTTCTTGATGTTCTTCTTCTGCACAGCTAAGCTGGAAGTGGCATTTGCAGCTCGGAATAGTGCAGAGTTATCTCAAAGAAAGGGGCCACGGTGTTTCTGTATCTCTATTATGTTGGTGCGGCTTCGGAACTTTTAAATATCTTTATATATCTCGAGAACTACGCATCTGATCAAAAAATATCATAGAACATAAAACGTAGGAAACTTAATTCTCTACAAAAAAGGTCTCTCAACATTTTGCCATAGCTCGCTTCGTTTCCGAGATATTTGCAGATTTATCTCAAGGGAAGGGGCCTGACGGACATATTTCGAGATATTTCTTCTTCTTGTTGTTCTTCTTCTGCACAGCTAAGCTGGAAGTGGCATTTGCGGCTCGCAATAGTGCAGAGTTATCTCAAAGAAAGGGGCCACGGTGTTTCTGTATCTCTATTATGTTGGTGCGGCTTCGGAACTTTTAAATATCTCGATATATCTCGAAAACTACGCTTCTGATCAAAAAATATCATAGAACATAAATTGTAGGAAACATAATTCTCTACAAAAAAGGTCTCTTAACATTTTGCCATAGCTCGCTTCGTTTCCGAGATATTTGCAGATATATCTCAAGGGAAGGGGCCTGACGGACATATTTCGAGATATGTCTTCTTCTTGTTGTTCTTCTTCTGCACAGCTAAGCTGGAAGTGGCATTTACAGCTCGCAATAGTGCAGAGTTATCTCAAAGAAAGGGGCCACGGTGTTTCTGTATCTCTATTATGTTGGTGCGGCTTCGGAACTTTTAAATATCTTGATATATCTCGAGAACTACGCATCAGATCAAAAAATATTATAGAACATAAAAACTAGGAAACTTAATTCTCTACAAAAAAGGTCTCTTAACATTTTGCCACAGCTCTCTTCGTTTCCGAGATATTTGCAGATTTATCTCAAGGGAAGGGGCCTGACGGACATATTTCGAGATATTTCTTCTTCTTGATGTTCTTCTTCTGCACAGCTAAGCTGGAAGTGGCATTTGCAGGTCGCAATAGTGCAGAGTTATCTCAAAGAAAGGGGCCACGGTGTTTCTGTATCTCTATTATGTTGGTGCGGCTTCGGAACTTTTAAATATCTTGATATATCTCGAAAACTACGCTTCTGATCAAAAAATATCATAGAACATAAATTGTAGGAAACTTAATTCTCTACAAAAAAGGTCTCTTAACATCTTGCCATAGCTCTCTTCGTTTCCGAGATATTTGCAGATTTATCTCAAGGGAAGGGGCCTGACGGACATATTTCGAGATATTTCTTCTTCTTGTTGTTGTTCTGCACAGCTAAGCTGGAAGTGGCATTTGGAGCTCGCAATAGTGCATAGTTATCTGAAAGAAAGGGGCCACGGTGTTTCTGTATCTCTATTATGTTGGTGCGGCTTCGGAACTTTTAAATATCTTGATATATCTCGAGAACTACGCATCTAATCAAAAAATATCATAGAACATAAAAAGTAGGAAACTTAACTCTCTACAAAAAAGGTCTCTTAACATTTTGCCATAGCTCTCTTCGTTTCCGAGATATTTGCAGATTTATCTCAAGGGAAGGGGCCTGACGGACATATTTCGAGATATTTCTTCTTCTTGTTGTTCTTCTTCTGCACAGCTAAGCTGGAAGTGGCATTTGCAGCTCGCAATAGTGCAGAGTTATCTCAAAGAAAGGGGCCACCGTGTTTCTGTATCTCTATTATGTTGGTGCGGCTTCGAACTTTTAAATATCTTGATATATCTCGAGAACTACGCATCAGATCAAAAAATATTATAGAACATAAAAAGTAGGAAACTTAATTCTCTACAAAAAAGATCTCTCAACATTTTGCCATAGCTCGCTTCGTTTCCGAGATATTTGCAGATTTATCTCAAGGGAAGGGGCCTGACGGACATATTTCGAGATATTTCTTCTTCTTGTTGTTCTTCTTCTGCACAGCTAAGCTGGAAGTGGCATTTACAGCTCGCAATAGTGCAGAGTTATCTCAAAGAAAGGGGCCACGGTGTTTCTGTATCTCTATTATGTTGGTGCGGCTTCGGAACTTTTAAATATCTTGATATATCTCGAGAACTACGCATCTGATCAAAAAATATCATAGAACATAAAAAGTAGGAAACTTAATTCTCTACAAAAAAGGTCTCTTAACATTTTGCCATAGCTCGCTTCGTTTCCGAGATATTTGCAGATATATCTCAAGGGAAGGGGCCTGACGGACATATTTCGAGATATGTCTTCTTCTTGTTGTTCTTCTTCTGCACAGCTAAGCTGGAAGTGGCATTTACAGCTCGCAATAGTGCAGAGTTATCTCAAAGAAAGGGGCCACGGTGTTTCTGTATCTCTATTATGTTGGTGCGGCTTCGGAACTTTTAAATATCTTGATATATCTCGAGAACTACGCATCAGATCAAAAAATATTATAGAACATAAAAACTAGGAAACTTAATTCTCTACAAAAAAGGTCTCTTAACATTTTGCCACAGCTCTCTTCGTTTCCGAGATATTTGCAGATTTATCTCAAGGGAAGGGGCCTGACGGACATATTTCGAGATATTTCTTCTTCTTGATGTTCTTCTTCTGCACAGCTAAGCTGGAAGTGGCATTTGCAGGTCGCAATAGTGCAGAGTTATCTCAAAGAAAGGGGCCACGGTGTTTCTGTATCTCTATTATGTTGGTGCGGCTTCGGAACTTTTAAATATCTTGATATATCTCGAAAACTACGCTTCTGATCAAAAAATATCATAGAACATAAATTGTAGGAAACTTAATTCTCTACAAAAAAGGTCTCTTAACATCTTGCCATAGCTCTCTTCGTTTCCGAGATATTTGCAGATTTATCTCAAGGGAAGGGGCCTGACGGACATATTTCGAGATATTTCTTCTTCTTGTTGTTGTTCTGCACAGCTAAGCTGGAAGTGGCATTTGGAGCTCGCAATAGTGCATAGTTATCTGAAAGAAAGGGGCCACGGTGTTTCTGTATCTCTATTATGTTGGTGCGGCTTCGGAACTTTTAAATATCTTGATATATCTCGAGAACTACGCATCTAATCAAAAAATATCATAGAACATAAAAAGTAGGAAACTTAACTCTCTACAAAAAAGGTCTCTTAACATTTTGCCATAGCTCTCTTCGTTTCCGAGATATTTGCAGATTTATCTCAAGGGAAGGGGCCTGACGGACATATTTCGAGATATTTCTTCTTCTTGTTGTTCTTCTTCTGCACAGCTAAGCTGGAAGTGGCATTTGCAGCTCGCAATAGTGCAGAGTTATCTCAAAGAAAGGGGCCACCGTGTTTCTGTATCTCTATTATGTTGGTGCGGCTTCGAACTTTTAAATATCTTGATATATCTCGAGAACTACGCATCAGATCAAAAAATATTATAGAACATAAAAAGTAGGAAACTTAATTCTCTACAAAAAAGATCTCTCAACATTTTGCCATAGCTCGCTTCGTTTCCGAGATATTTGCAGATTTATCTCAAGGGAAGGGGCCTGACGGACATATTTCGAGATATTTCTTCTTCTTGTTGTTCTTCTTCTGCACAGCTAAGCTGGAAGTGGCATTTACAGCTCGCAATAGTGCAGAGTTATCTCAAAGAAAGGGGCCACGGTGTTTCTGTATCTCTATTATGTTGGTGCGGCTTCGGAACTTTTAAATATCTTGATATATCTCGAGAACTACGCATCTGATCAAAAAATATCATAGAACATAAAAAGTAGGAAACTTAATTCTCTACAAAAAAGGTCTCTTAACATTTTGCCATAGCTCGCTTCGTTTCCGAGATATTTGCAGATATATCTCAAGGGAAGGGGCCTGACGGAAATATTTCGAGATATTTCTTCTTCTTGATGTTCTTCTTCTGCACAGCTAAGCTGGAAGTGGCATTTGCAGCTCGGAATAGTGCAGAGTTATCTCAAAGAAAGGGGCCACGGTGTTTCTGTATCTCTATTATGTTGGTGCGGCTTCGGAACTTTTAAATATCTTTATATATCTCGAGAACTACGCATCTGATCAAAAAATATCATAGAACATAAAACGTAGGAAACTTAATTCTCTACAAAAAAGGTCTCTCAACATTTTGCCATAGCTCGCTTCGTTTCCGAGATATTTGCAGATTTATCTCAAGGGAAGGGGCCTGACGGACATATTTCGAGATATTTCTTCTTCTTGTTGTTCTTCTTCTGCACAGCTAAGCTGGAAGTGGCATTTGCGGCTCGCAATAGTGCAGAGTTATCTCAAAGAAAGGGGCCACGGTGTTTCTGTATCTCTATTATGTTGGTGCGGCTTCGGAACTTTTAAATATCTCGATATATCTCGAAAACTACGCTTCTGATCAAAAAATATCATAGAACATAAAAAGTAGGAAACTTAATTCTCTACAAAAAAGGTCTCTTAACATTTTGCCATAGCTCGCTTCGTTTCCGAGATATTTGCAGATATATCTCAAGGGAAGGGGCCTGACGGAAATATTTCGAGATATTTCTTCTTCTTGATGTTCTTCTTCTGCACAGCTAAGCTGGAAGTGGCATTTGCAGCTCGGAATAGTGCAGAGTTATCTCAAAGAAAGGGGCCACGGTGTTTCTGTATCTCTATTATGTTGGTGCGGCTTCGGAACTTTTAAATATCTTTATATATCTCGAGAACTACGCATCTGATCAAAAAATATCATAGAACATAAAACGTAGGAAACTTAATTCTCTACAAAAAAGGTCTCTCAACATTTTGCCATAGCTCGCTTCGTTTCCGAGATATTTGCAGATTTATCTCAAGGGAAGGGGCCTGACGGACATATTTCGAGATATTTCTTCTTCTTGTTGTTCTTCTTCTGCACAGCTAAGCTGGAAGTGGCATTTGCGGCTCGCAATAGTGCAGAGTTATCTCAAAGAAAGGGGCCACGGTGTTTCTGTATCTCTATTATGTTGGTGCGGCTTCGGAACTTTTAAATATCTCGATATATCTCGAAAACTACGCTTCTGATCAAAAAATATCATAGAACATAAATTGTAGGAAACATAATTCTCTACAAAAAAGGTCTCTTAACATTTTGCCATAGCTCGCTTCGTTTCCGAGATATTTGCAGATATATCTCAAGGGAAGGGGCCTGACGGACATATTTCGAGATATGTCTTCTTCTTGTTGTTCTTCTTCTGCACAGCTAAGCTGGAAGTGGCATTTACAGCTCGCAATAGTGCAGAGTTATCTCAAAGAAAGGGGCCACGGTGTTTCTGTATCTCTATTATGTTGGTGCGGCTTCGGAACTTTTAAATATCTTGATATATCTCGAGAACTACGCATCTGATCAAAAAATATCATAGAACATAAAAAGTAGGAAACTTAATTCTCTACAAAAAAGGTCTCTTAACATTTTGCCATAGCTCGCTTCGTTTCCGAGATATTTGCAGATATATCTCAAGGGAAGGGGCCTGACGGACATATTTCGAGATATTTCTTCTTCTTGTTGTTCTTCTTCTGCACAGCTAAGCTGGAAGTGGCATTTACAGCTCGTAATACTGCAGAGTTATCTCAAAGAAAGGGGCCACGGTGTTTCTGTATCCCTATTATGTTGGTGCGGCTTCGGAACTTTTAAATATCTCGATACATCTCGAAAACTACGCTTCTGATCAAAAAATATCATACAACATAAAAAGTAGGAAACTTAATTCTCTACAAAAAAGGTCTCTTAAGATTTTGCCATAGCTCGCTTCGTTTCCGAGATATTTGCAGATTTATCTCAAGGGAAGGGGCCTGGCGGACATATTTCGAGATATTTCTTCTTCTTGTTGTTCTTCTTCTGCACAGCTAAGCTGGAAGTGGCATTTGCAGCTCGCAATAGTGCAGAGTTATCTCAAAGAAAGGGGCCACGGTGTTTCTGTATCTCTATTATGTTGGTGCGGCTTCGGAACTTTTAAATATCTTGATATATCTCGAGAACTACGCATCAGATCAAAAAATATTATAGAACATAAAAAGTAGGAAACTTAATTCTCTATAAAAAAGGTCTCTTAACATTTTGCCATAGCTCTCTTCGTTTCCGAGATATTTGCAGATATATCTCAAGGGAAGGGGCCTGACGGACATATTTCGAGATATTTCTTCTTCTTGATGTTCTTCTTCTGCACAGCTAAGCTGGAAGTGGCATTTGCAGCTCGCAATAGTGCAGAGTTATCTCAAAGAAAGGGGCCACGGTGTTTCTGTATCTCTATTATGTTGGTGCGGCTTCGGAACTTTTAAATATCTTGATATATCTCGAGAACTACGCATCTGATCAAAAAATATCATAGAACATAAAACGTAGGAAACTTAATTCTCTACAAAAAAGGTCTCTCAACATTTTGCCATAGCTCGCTTCGTTTCCGAGATATTTGCAGATTTATCTCAAGGGAAGGGGCCTGACGGACATATTTCGAGATATTTCTTCTTCTTGTTGTTCTTCTTCTGCACAGCTAAGCTGGAAGTGGCATTTGCGGCTCGCACTAGTGCAGAGTTATCTCAAAGAAAGGGGCCACGGTGTTTCTGTATCTCTATTATGTTGGTGCGGCTTTGGAACTTTTAAATATCTCGATATATCTCGAAAACTACGCTTCTGACCAAAAAATATCATAGAACATAAATTGTACGAAACATAATTCTCTACAAAAAAGGTCTCTTAACATTTTGCCATAGCTCGCTTCGTTTCCGAGATATTTGCAGATATATCTCAAGGGAAGGGGCCTGACGGACATATTTCGAGATATGTCTTCTTCTTGTTGTTCTTCTTCTGCACAGCTAAGCTGGAAGTGGCATTTACAGCTCGCAATAGTGCAGAGTTATCTCAAAGAAAGGGGCCACGGTGTTTCTGTATCTCTATTATGTTGGTGCGGCTTCGGAACTTTTAAATATCTTGATATATCTCGAGAACTACGCATCTGATCAAAAAATATCATAGAACATAAAAAGTAGGAAACTTAATTCTCTACAAAAAAGGTCTCTTAACATTTTGCCATAGCTCGCTTCGTTTCCGAGATATTTGCAGATATATCTCAAGGGAAGGGGCCTGACGGACATATTTCGAGATATTTCTTCTTCTTGTTGTTCTTCTTCTGCACAGCTAAGCTGGAAGTGGCATTTACAGCTCGCAATACTGCAGAGTTATCTCAAAGAAAGGGGCCACGGTGTTTCTGTATCCCTATTATGTTGGTGCGGCTTCGGAACTTTTAAATATCTCGATACATCTCGAAAACTACGCTTCTGATCAAAAAATATCATACAACATAAAAAGTAGGAAACTTAATTCTCTACAAAAAAGGTCTCTTAACATTTTGCCATAGCTCGCTTCGTTTCCGAGATATTTGCAGATTTATCTCAAGGGAAGGGGCCTGGCGGACATATTTCGAGATATTTCTTCTTCTTGTTGTTCTTCTTCTGCACAGCTAAGCTGGAAGTGGCATTTGCGGCTCGCACTAGTGCAGAGTTATCTCAAAGAAAGGGGCCACGGTGTTTCTGTATCCCTATTATGTTGGTGCGGCTTCGGAACTTTTAAATATCTCGATATATCTCGAAAACTACGCTTCTGATCAAAAAATATCATTGAACATAAATTGTAGGAAACATAATTCTCTACAAAAAACGTCTCTTAACATTTTGCCATAGCTCGCTTCGTTTCCGAGATATTTGCAGATTTATCTCAAGGGAAGGGGCCTGACGGACATATTTCGAGATATTTCTTCTTCTTGTTGTTCTTCTTCTGCACAGCTAAGCTGGAAGTGGCATTTGCGGCTCGCACTAGTGCAGAGTTATCTCAACGAAAGGGGCCACGGTGTTTCTGTATCTCTATTATGTTGGTGCGGCTTCGGAACTTTTAAATATCTCGATATATCTCGAAAACTACGCTTCTGATCAAAAAATATCATAGAACATAAAAAGTAGGAAACTTAATTCTCTACAAAAAAGGTCTCTTAACATTTTGCCATAGCTCTCTTCGTTTCCGAGATATTTGCAGATTTGTCTCAAGGGAAGGGGCCTGACGGACATATTTCGAGATATTTCTTCTTCTTGATGTTCTTCTTCTGCACAGCTAAGCTGGAAGTGGCATTTGCAGCTCGCAATAGTGCAGAGTTATCTCAAAGAAAGGGGCCACGGTGTTTCTGTATCTCTATTATGTTGGTGCGGCTTCGGAACTTTTAAATATCTTGATATATCTCGAGAACTACGCATCTGATCAAAAAATATCATCGAACATAAAACGTAGGAAACTTAATTCTCTACAAAAAAGGTCTCTCAACATTTTGCCATAGCTCGCTTCGTTTCCGAGATATTTGCAGATTTATCTCAAGGGAAGGGGCCTGACGGACATATTTCGAGATATTTCTTCTTCTTGTTGTTCTTCTTCTGCACAGCTAAGCTGGAAGTGGCATTTGCGGCTCGCACTAGTGCAGAGTTATCTCAAAGAAAGGGGCCACGGTGTTTCTGTATCCCTATTATGTTGGTGCGGCTTCGGAACTTTTAAATATCTCGATATATCTCGAAAACTACGCTTCTCACCAAAAAATATCATAGAACATAAATTGTACGAAACATAATTCTCTACAAAAAAGGTCTCTTAAAATTTTGCCATAGCTCGCTTCGTTTCCGAGATATTTGCAGATATATCTCAAGGGAAGGGGCCTGACGGACATATTTCGAGATATTTCTTCTTCTTGTTGTTCTTCTTCTGCACAGCTAAGCTGGAAGTGGCATTTGCGGCTCGCACTAGTGCAGAGTTATCTCAACGAAAGGGGCCACGGTGTTTCTGTATCTCTATTATGTTGGTGCGGCTTCGGAACTTTTAAATATCTCGATATATCTCGAAAACTACGCTTCTGATCAAAAAATATCATAGAACATAAATTGTAGCAAACATAATTCTCTACAAAAAAGGTCTCTTAACATTTTACCATAGCTCGCTTCGTTTCCGAGATATTTGCAGATATATCTCAAGGGAAGGGGCCTGACGGACATATTTCGAGATGTTTCTTCTTCTTGTTGTTCTTCTTCTGCACAGCTAAGCTGGAAGTGGCATTTACAGCTCGCAATAGTGCAGAGTTATCTCAAAGAAAGGGGCCACGGTGTTTCTGTATCTCTATTATGTTGGTGCGGCTTCGGAACTTTTAAATATCTTGATATATCTCGAGAACTACGCCTCAGATCAAAAAATATGATAGAACATAAAAAGTAGGAAACTTAATTCTCTACAAAAAAGGTCTCTTAACATTTTGCCATAGCTCTCTTCGTTTCCGAGATATTTGCAGATTTATCTCAAGGGAAGGGGCCTGACGGACATATTTCGAGATATTTCTTCTTCTTGTTGTTCTTCTTCTGCACAGCTAAGCTGGAAGTGGCATTTACAGCTCGCAATACTGCAGAGTTATCTCAAAGAAAGGGGCCACGGTGTTTCTGTATCCCTATTATGTTGGTGCGGCTTCGGAACTTTTAAATATCTCGATATATCTCGAAAACTACGCCTCTGATCAAAAAATATCATAGAACATAAATTGTAGGAAACATAATTCTCTACAAAAAACGTCTCTTAACATTTTGCCATAGCTCGCTTCGTTTCCGAGATATTTGCAGATTTATCTCAAGGGAAGGGGCCTGACGGACATATTTCGAGATATGTCTTCTTCTTGTTGTTCTTCTTCTGCACAGCTAAGCTGGAAGTGGCATTTACAGCTCGCAATAGTGCAGAGTTATCTCAAAGAAAGGGGCCACGGTGTTTCTGTATCTCTATTATGTTGGTGCGGCTTCGGAACTTTTAAATATCTTGATATATCTCGAGAACTACGCATCTGATCAAAAAATATCATAGAACATAAAAAGTAGGAAACTTAATTCTCTACAAAAAAGGTTTCTTAACATTTTGCCATAGCTCGCTTCGTTTCCGAGATATTTGCAGATATATCTCAAGGGAAGGGGCCTGACGGACATATTTCGAGATATTTCTTCTTCTTGTTGTTCTTCTTCTGCACAGCTAAGCTGGAAGTGGCATTTACAGCTCGCAATACTGCAGAGTTATCTCAAAGAAAGGGGCCACGGTGTTTCTGTATCCCTATTATGTTGGTGCGGCTTCGGAACTTTTAAATATCTCGATACATCTCGAAAACTACGCTTCTGATCAAAAAATATCATACAACATGAAAAGTAGGAAACTTAATTCTCTACAAAAAAGGTCTCTTAACATTTTGCCATAGCTCGCTTCGTTTCCGAGATATTTGCAGATTTATCTCAAGGGAAGGGGCCTGGCGGACATATTTCGAGATATTTCTTCTTCTTGTTGTTCTTCTTCTGCACAGCTAAGCTGGAAGTGGCATTTGCGGCTCGCACTAGTGCAGAGTTATCTCAAAGAAAGGGGCCACGGTGTTTCTGTATCCCTATTATGTTGGTGCGGCTTCGGAACTTTTAAATATCTCGATATATCTCGAAAACTACGCTTCTGATCAAAAAATATCATTGAACATAAATTGTAGGAAACATAATTCTCTACAAAAAACGTCTCTTAACATTTTGCCATAGCTCGCTTCGTTTTCGAGATATTTGCAGATTTATCTCAAGGGAAGGGGCCTGACGGACATATTTCGAGATATTTCTTCTTCTTGTTGTTCTTCTTCTGCACAGCTAAGCTGGAAGTGGCATTTGCGGCTCGCACTAGTGCAGAGTTATCTCAACGAAAGGGGCCACGGTGTTTCTGTATCTCTATTATGTTGGTGCGGCTTCGGAACTTTTAAATATCTCGATATATCTCGAAAACTACGCTTCTGATCAAAAAATATCATAGAACATAAATTGTAGGAAACATAATTCGCTATAAAAAAGGTCTCTTAACATTTTGCCATAGCTCGCTTCGTTTCCGAGATATTTGCAGATTTATCTCAAGGGAAGGGGCCTGACGCACATATTTCGAGATATTTCTTCTTCTTGATGTTCTTCTTCTGCACAGCTAAGCTGGAAGTGGCATTTGCAGCTCGCAATAGTGCAGAGTTATCTCAAAGAAAGGGGCCACGGTGTTTCTGTATCTCTATTATGTTGGTGCGGCTTCGGAACTTTTAAATATCTTGATATATCTCGAGAACTACGCATCTGATCAAAAAATATCATAGAACATAAAACGTAGGAAACTTAATTCTCTACAAAAAAGGTCTCTCAACATTTTGCCATAGCTCGCTTCGTTTCCGAGATATTTGCAGATTTATCTCAAGGGAAGGGGCCTGACGGACATATTTCGAGATATTTCTTCTTCTTGTTGTTCTTCTTCTGCTCAGCTAAGCTGGAAGTGGCATTTGCGGCTCGCAATAGTGCAGAGTTATCTCAAAGAAAGGGGCCACGGTGTTTCTGTATCTCTATTATGTTGGTGCGGCTTCGGAACTTTTAAATATCTTGATATATCTCGAGAACTACGCATCAGATCAAAAAATATCATAGAACATAAAAAGTAGGAAACTTAATTCTCTACAAAAAAGGTCTCTTAACATTTTGCCATAGCTCTCTTCGTTTCCGAGATATTTGCAGATTTATCTCAAGGGAAGGGGCCTGACGGACATATTTCGAGATATTTCTTCTTCTTGATGTTCTTCTTCTGCACAGCTAAGCTGGAAGTGGCATTTGCAGCTCGCAATAGTGCAGAGTTATCTCAAAGAAAGGGGCCACGGTGTTTCTGTATCTCTATTATGTTGGTGCGGCTTCGGAACTTT
Source organism: Osmia lignaria lignaria (assembly GCF_051020975.1). Taxonomy (NCBI): domain Eukaryota; kingdom Metazoa; phylum Arthropoda; class Insecta; order Hymenoptera; family Megachilidae; genus Osmia; species Osmia lignaria. The sequence goes on along the minus strand of NW_027478159.1, from coordinate 9,440,256 downwards.
TAAATATCTTGATATATCTCGAGAACTACGCATCTGATCAAAAAATATCATCGAACATAAAACGTAGGAAACTTAATTCTCTACAAAAAAGGTCTCTCAACATTTTGCCATAGCTCGCTTCGTTTCCGAGATATTTGCAGATTTATCTCAAGGGAAGGGGCCTGACGGACATATTTCGAGATATTTCTTCTTCTTGTTGTTCTTCTTCTGCACAGCTAAGCTGGAAGTGGCATTTGCGGCTCGCACTAGTGCAGAGTTATCTCAAAGAAAGGGGCCACGGTGTTTCTGTATCTCTATTATGTTGGTGCGGCTTTGGAACTTTTAAATATCTCGATATATCTCGAAAACTACGCTTCTCACCAAAAAATATCATAGAACATAAATTGTACGAAACATAATTCTCTACAAAAAAGGTCTCTTAACATTTTGCCATAGCTCGCTTCGTTTCCGAGATATTTGCAGATATATCTCAAGGGAAGGGGCCTGACGGACATATTTCGAGATATTTCTTCTTCTTGTTGTTCTTCTTCTGCACAGCTAAGCTGGAAGTGGCATTTGCGGCTCGCACTAGTGCAGAGTTATCTCAACGAAAGGGGCCACGGTGTTTCTGTATCTCTATTATGTTGGTGCGGCTTCGGAACTTTTAAATATCTCGATATATCTCGAAAACTACGCTTCTGATCAAAAAATATCATAGAACGTAAATTGTAGGAAACATAATTCTCTACAAAAAAGGTCTCTTACCATTTTGCCATAGCTCGCTTCGTTTCCGAGATATTTGCAGATATATCTCAAGGGAAGGGGCCTGACGGACATATTTCGAGATGTTTCTTCTTCTTGTTGTTCTTCTTCTGCACAGCTAAGCTGGAAGTGGCATTTACAGCTCGCAATAGTGCAGAGTTATCTCAAAGAAAGGGGCCACGGTGTTTCTGTATCTCTATTATGTTGGTGCGGCTTCGGAACTTTTAAATATCTTGATATATCTCGAGAACTACGCCTCAGATCAAAAAATATGATAGAACATAAAAAGTAGGAAACTTAATTCTCTACAAAAAAGGTCTCTTAACATTTTGCTATAGCTCTCTTCGTTTCCGAGATATTTGCAGATTTATCTCAAGGGAAGGGGCCTGACGGACATATTTCGAGATATTTCTTCTTCTTGTTGTTCTTCTTCTGCACAGCTAAGCTGGAAGTGGCATTTACAGCTCGCAATACTGCAGAGTTATCTCAAAGAAAGGGGCCACGGTGTTTCTGTATCCCTATTATGTTGGTGCGGCTTCGGAACTTTTAAATATCTCGATATATCTCGAAAACTACGCCTCTGATCAAAAAATATCATAGAACATAAATTGTAGGAAACATAATTCTCTACAAAAAACGTCTCTTAACATTTTGCCATAGCTCGCTTCGTTTCCGAGATATTTGCAGATTCAGCTCAAAGGAACTGGCCTGACGGACATATTTCGAGATATTTCTTCTTCTTGTTGTTCTTCCTCTGCACAGCTAAGCTGGAAGTGGCATTTGCAGCTCGCGATAGTGCAGAGTTATCTCAAAGAAAGGGGCCACGGTGTTTCTGTATCTCTATTATGTTGGTGCGGCTTTGGAACTTTTAAATATCTCGATATATCTCGAAAACTACGCTTCTGATCAAAAAATATCATAGAACATAAATTGTAGGAAACATAATTCTCTACAAAAAAGGTCTCTTAACATTTTGCCATAGCTCGCTTCGTTTCCGAGATATTTGCAGATATATCTCAAGGGAAGGGGCCTGACGGACATATTTCGAGATATGTCTTCTTCTTGTTGTTCTTCTTCTGCACAGCTAAGCTGGAAGTGGCATTTACAGCTCGCAATAGTGCAGAGTTATCTCAAAGAGAGGGGCCACGGTGTTTCTGTATCTCTATTATGTTGGTGCGGCTTCGGAACTTTTAAATATCTTGATATATCTCGAGAACTACGCATCTGATCAAAAAATATCATAGAACATAAAAAGTAGGAAACTTAATTCTCTACAAAAAAGGTCTCCTAACATTTTGCCATAGCTCGCTTCGTTTCCGAGATATTTGCAGATTTATCTCAAGGGAAGGGGCCTGACGGACATATTTCGAGATATTTCTTCTTCTTGTTGTTCTTCTTCTGCACAGCTAAACTGGAAGTGGCATTTCCAGCTCGCAATAGTGCAGAGTTATCTCAAAGAGAGGGGCCACGGTGTTTCTGTATCTCTATTATGTTGGTGCGGCTTCGGAACTTTTAAATATCTCGATATATCTCGAAAACTACGCTTCTCACCAAAAAATATCATAGAACATAAATTGTACGAAACATAATTCTCTACAAAAAAGGTCTCTTAACATTTTGCCATAGCTCGCTTTGTTTCCGAGATATTTGCAGATATATCTCAAGGGAAGGGGCCTGACGGACATATTTCGAGATATGTCTTCTTCTTGTTGTTCTTCTTCTGCACAGCTAAGCTGGAAGTGGCATTTACAGCTCGCAATAGTGCAGAGTTATCTCAAAGAGAGGGGCCACGGTGTTTCTGTATCACTATTATGTTGGTGCGGCTTCGGAACTTTTAAATATCTTGATATATCTCGAGAACTACGCATCTGATCGAAAAATATCATAGAACATAAAAAGTAGGAAACTTAATTCTCTACAAAAAAGGTCTCCTAACATTTTGCAATAGCTCGCTTCGTTCCCGAGATATTTGCAGATTTATCTCAAGGGAAGGGGCCTGACGGACATATTTCGAGATATTTCTTCTTCTTGTTGTTCTTCTTCTGCACAGCTAAACTGGAAGTGGCATTTCCAGCTCGCAATAGTGCAGAGTTATCTCAAAGAGAGACGCCACGGTGTTTCTGTATCTCTATTATGTTGGTGCGGCTTCGGAACTTTTAAATATCTTGATATATCTCGAGAACTACGCATCTGATCAAAAAATATCATAGAACATAAAAAGTAGGAAACTTAATTGTCTACAAAAAAGGTCTCTTAACATTTTGCCATAGCTCGCTTCGTTTCCGAGATATTTGCAGATTTATCTCAAGGGAAGGGGCCTGACGGACATATTTCGAGATATTTCTTCTTCTTGTTGTACTTCTTCTGCACAGCTAAGCTGGAAGTGGCATTTGCGGCTCGCACTAGTGCAGAGTTATCTCAAAGAAAGGGGCCACGGTGTTTCTGTATCCCTATTATGTTGGTGCGGCTTCGGAACTTTTAAATATCTTGATATATCTCGAGAGCTACGCGTCTGATCAAAAAATATCATAGAACATAAAAAGTAGGAAACATAATTCTCTACAAAAAAGGTCTCTTAACATTTTGCCATAGCTCGCTTCGTTTCCGAGATATTTGCAGATTTATCTCAAGGGAAGTGGCCTGACGGACATATTTCGAGATATTTCTTCTTCTTGTTGTTCTTCTGCTGCACAGCTAAGCTGGAAGTGGCATTTGCGGCTCGCACTAGTGCAGAGTTATCTCAAAGAGGGGGGCCACGGTGTTTCGGTATCTCTATCATGTTGGTGCGGCTTCGGAACTTTTAAATATCTTGATATATCTCGAGAACTACGCATCTGATCAAAAAATATCATAGAACATAAAAAGTAGGAAACTTAATTCTCTACAAAAAAGATCTCTCAACATTTTGCCATAGCTCGCTTCGTTTCCGAGATATTTGCAGATTTATCTCAAGGGAAGGGGCCTGACGGACATATTTCGAGATATTTCTTCTTCTTGTTGTTCTTCTTCTGCACAGCTAAGCTGGAAGTGGCATTTACAGCTCGCAATAGTGCAGAGTTATCTCCAAGAAAGGGGCCACGGTGTTTCTGTATCTCTATTATGTTGGTGCGGCTTCGGAACTTTTAAATATCTTGATATATCTCGAGAACTACGCATCAGATCAAAAAATATCATAGAACATAAATTGTAGGAAACATAATTCTCTACAAAAAAGGTCTCTTAACATTTTGCCATAGCTCGCTTCGTTTCCGAGATATTTGCAGATATATCTCAAGGGAAGGGGCCTGACGGACATATTTCGAGATATGTCTTCTTCTTGTTGTTCTTCTTCTGCACAGCTAAGCTGGAAGTGGCATTCACTGCTCGCAATAGTGCAGAGTTATCTCAAAGAAAGGGGCCACGGTGTTTCTGTATCTCTATTATGTTGGTGCGGCTTCGGAACTTTTAAATATCTCGATATATCTCGAAAACTACGCTTCTGATCAAAAAATATCATAGAACATAAATTGTAGGAAACATAATTCTCTACAAAAAACGTCTCTTAACATTTTGCCATAGCTCGCTTCGTTTCCGAGATATTTGCAGATTCAGCTCAAAGGAACTGGCCTGACGGACATATTTCGAGATATTTCTTCTTCTTGTTGTTCTTCCTCTGGACAGCTAAGCTGGAAGTGGCATTTGCAGCTCGCAATAGTGCAGAGTTGTCTCAAAGAAAGGGGCCACGGTGTTTCTGTATCTCTATTATGTTGGTGCGGCTTCGGAACTTTTAAATATCTTGATATATCTCGAGAACTACGCATCTGATCAAAAAATATCATAGAACATAAAAAGTAGGAAACTTAATTCTCTACAAAAAAGGTCTCTTAACATTTTACCATAGCTCGCTTCGTTTCCGAGATATTTGCAGATTTATCTCAAGGGAAGGGGCCTGACGGACATATTTCGAGATATTTCTTCTTCTTGTTGTTCTTCTTCTGCACAGCTAAGCTGGAAGTGGCATTTGCGGCTCGCACTAGTGCAGAGTTATCTCAAAGAAAGGGGCCACGGTGTTTGTGTATCCCTATTATGTCGGTGCGGCTTCGGAACTTTTAAATATCTCGATATATCTCGAAAACTACGCTTCTGATCAAAAAATATCATAGAACATAAATTGTAGGAAACATAATTCTCTACAAAAAACGTCTCTTAACATTTTTCCATAGCTCGCTTCGTTTCCGAGATATTTGCAGATTCAGCTCAAAGGAACTGGCCTGACGGACATATTTCGAGATATTTCTTCTTCTTGTTGTTCTTCTTCTGCACAGCTAAGCTGGAAGTGGCATTTACAGCTCGCAATAGTGCAGAGTTATCTCAAAGAAAGGGGCCACGGTGTTTCTGTATCTCTATTATGTTGGTGCGGCTTCGGAACTTTTAAATATCTTGATATATCTCGAGAACTACGCATCTGATCAAAAAATATCATAGAACATAAAAAGTAGGAAACTTAATTCTCTACAAAAAAGGTCTCTTAACATTTTGCCATAGCTCGCTTCGTTTCCGAGATATTTGCAGATTTATCTCAAGGGAAGGGGCCTAACGGACATATTTCGAGATATTTCTTCTTCTTGTTGTTCTTCTTCTGCACAGCTAAACTGGAAGTGGCATTTCCAGCTCGCAATAGTGCAGAGTTATCTCAAAGAGAGGGGCCACGGTGTTTCTGTATCTCTATTATGTTGGTGCGGCTTCGGAGCTTTTAAATATCTTGATATATCTCGAGAACTACGCATCTGATCAAAAAATATCATAGAACATAAAAAGTAGGAAACTCAAATCTCTACAAAAAAGGTCTCTTAACATTTTGCAATAGCTCGCTTCGTTTCCGAGATATTTGCAGATTTATCTCAAGGGAAGGGGCCTGACGGACATATTTCGAGATATTTCTTCTTCTTGTTGTTCTTCTTCTGCACTGCTAAGCTGGAAGTGGCATTTGCGGCTCGCACTAGTGCAGAGTTATCTCAAAGAAAGGGGCCACGGTGTTTCTGTATCTCTATTATGTTGGTGCTGCTTCGGAACTTTTAAATATCTCGATATATCTCGAAAACTACGCTTCTGATCAAAAAATATCATAGAACATAAATTGTAGGAAACATAATTCTCTACAAAAAACGTCTCTTAACATTTTGCCATAGCTCGCTTCGTTTCCGAGATATTTGCAGATTTATCTCAAGGGAAGGGGCCTAACGGACATATTTCGAGATATTTCTTCTTCTTGTTGTTCTTCTTCTGCACAGCTAAACTGGAAGTGGCATTTCCAGCTCGCAATAGTACAGAGTTATCTCAAAGAAAGGGGCCACGGTGTTTCTGTATCTCTATTATGTTGGTGCTGCTTCGGAACTTTTAAATATCTCGATATATCTCGAAAACTACGCTTCTGATCAAAAAATATCATAGAACATAAATTGTAGGAAACATAATTCTCTACAAAAAAGTCTGGTAAGATTTTGCCATAGCTCGCTTCGTTTCCGAGATATTTGCAGATTTAGCTCAAGGTAAGGGGCCTGACGGACATATTTCGAGATATTTCTTCTTCTTGTTGTTCTTCTTCTGCACAGCTAAGCTGGAAGTGGCATTTACACCTCGCAATAGTGCATAGTTATCTGAAAGAAAGGGGCCACGGTGTTTCTGTATCTCTATTATGTTGGTGCGGCTTCGGAACTTTTAAATATCTTGATATATCTCGAGAGCTACGCGTCTGATCAAAAAATATCATAGAACATAAAAAGTAGGAAACATAATTCTCTACAAAAAAGGTCTCTTAACATTTTGCCATAGCGCGCTTCGTTTCCGAGATATTTGCAGATTTATCTCAAGGGAAGTGGCCTGACGGACATATTTCGAGATATTTCTTCTTCTTGTTGTTCTTCTGCTGCACAGCTAAGCTGGAAGTGGCATTTGCGGCTCGCACTAGTGCAGAGTTATCTCAAAGAAAGGGGCCACGGTGTTTCTGTATCTCTATTATGTTGGTGCGGCTTCGGAACTTTTAAATATCTTGATATATCTCGAGAACTACGCATCTGATCAGAAAATATCATAGAAGATAAAAAGTAGGAAACTTAATTCTCTACAAAAAAGGTCTCTTAACATTTTGCCATAGCTCGCTTCGTTTCCGAGATATTTGCAGATTCAGCTCAAAGGAACTGGCCTGACGGACATATTTCGAGATATTTCTTCTTCTTGTTGTTCTTCCTCTGCACAGCTAAGCTGGAAGTGGCATTTGCAGCTCGCAATAGTGCAGAGTTATCTCAAAGAAAGGGGCCACGGTGTTTCTGTATCTCTATTATGTTGGTGCGGCTTCGGAACTTTTAAATATCTCGATATATCTCGAAAACTACGCTTCTGATCAAAAAATATCATAGAACATAAATTGTAGGAAACATAATTCTCTACAAAAAAGGTCTCTTAACATTTTGCCATAGCTCGCTTGGTTTCCGAGATATTTGCAGATTTATCTCAAGGGAAGGGGCCTAACGGACATATTTCGAGATATTTCTTCTTCTTGTTGTTCTTCTTCTGCACAGCTAAACTGGAAGTGGCTTTTCCAGCTCGCAATAGTGCAGAGTTATCTCAAAGAGAGGGGCCACGGTGTTTCTGTATCTCTATTATGTTGGTGCGGCTTCGGAACTTTTAAATATCTTGATATATCTCGAGAGCTACGCGTCTGATCAAAAAATATCATAGAACATAAAAAGTAGGAAACATAATTCTCTACAAAAAAGGTCTCTTAACATTTTGCCATAGCTCGCTTCGTTTCCGAGATATTTGCAGATTTATCTCAAGGGAAGTGGCCTGACGGACATATTTCGAGATATTTCTTCTTCTTGTTGTTCTTCTTCTGCACAGCTAAGCTGGAAGTGGCATTTGCGGCTCGCACTAGTGCAGAGTTATCTCAAAGAAAGGGGCCACGGTGTTTCTGTATCTCTATTATGTTGGTGCGGCTTCGGAACTTTTAAATATCTTGATATATCTCGAGAACTACGCATCTGATCAGAAAATATCATAGAAGATAAAAAGTAGGAAACTTAATTCTCTACAAAAAAGGTCTCTTAACATTTTGCCATAGCTCGCTTCGTTTCCGAGATATTTGCAGATTTATCTCAAGGGAAGGGGCCTGACGGGCATATTTCGAGATATTTCTTCTTCTTGTTGTTCTTCTTCTGCACAGCTAAGCTGGAAGTGGCATTTGCGGCTCGCACTAGTGCAGAGTTATCTCAAAGAAAGGGGCCACGGTGTTTCTGTATCTCTATTATGTTGGTGCGGCTTCGGAACTTTTAAATATCTTGATATATCTCGAGAACTACGCATCTGATCAAAAAATATCATAGAACATAAAAAGTAGGAAACTTAATTCGCTACAAAAAGGTCTGTTAACATTTTGCCATAGCTCGCTTCGGTTCCGAGATATTTGCAGATTTATCTCAAGGGAAGGGGCCTAACGGACATATTTCGTGATATTTCTTCTCCTTGTTGTTCTTCTTCTGCACAGCTAAGCTGGAAGTGGCATTTGCAGCTCGCATTAGTGCAGAGTTATCTCAAAGAAAGGGGCCACGGTGTTTCTGTATCTCTATTATGTTGGTGCGGCTTCTTAACTTTTAAAGATCTTGATATATCTCGAGAACTACGCATCTGATCAAAAAATATCATAGAACATAAAAAGTAGGAAACTCCATTCTCTACAAAAAAGGTCTCTTAACGTTTTGCAATAGCTCGCTTCGTTTCCGAGATATTTGCAGATATATCTCAAGGGAAGGGGCCTAACGGACATATTTCGAGATATTTCTTCTTCTTGTTGTTCTTCTTCTGCACAGCTAAGCTGGAAGTGGCATTTGCGGCTCGCACTAGTACAGAGTTATCTCAAAGAAAGGGGCCACGGTGTTTCTGTATCTCTATTATGTTGGTGCGGCTTCGGAACTTTTAAATATCTTGATATATCCCGAGAACTACGCATCTGATCAAAAAATATCATACAACATAAAAAGTAGGAAACTTAATTCTCTAGAAAAAAGGTCTCTTAACATTTTGCCATAGCTCGCTTCGTTTCCGAGATATTTGCAGATTTATCTCAAGGGAAGGGGCCTAACGGACTTATTTCGAGATATTTCTTCTTCTTATTGTTCTTCTTCTGCACAGCTAAACTGGAAGTGGCATTTCCAGGTCGCAATAGCGCAGAGTTATCTAAAAGAAAGGAGCCACGGTGTTTCTGTATCTCTATTATGTTGGTGCGGCTTCGGAACTTTTAAATATCTTGATATATCTCGAGAACTACGCGTCTGATCAAAAAATATCATAGAACATAAAAAGTAGGAAACATAATTCCATACAACAAAGGTCTCTTAACATTTTGCCATAGCTCGCTTCGTTTCCGAGATATTTGCAGATTTATCTCAAGGGAAGGGGCCTGACGGACATATTTCGAGATATTTCTTCTTCTTGTTGTTCTTCTTCTGCACAGCTAAGCTGGAAGTGGCATTTGCAGCTCGCAATAGTGCAGAGTTATCTCAAAGAAAGGGGCCACGGTGTTTCTGTATCTCTACTATGTTGGTGCGGCTTCGGAACTTTTAAATATCTTGATATATCTCGAGATCTACGCATCTGATCAAAAAATATCATAGAACATAAAAAGTAGGAAACTTAATTCTCTACAAAAAAGGTCTCTCAACATTTTGCCATAGCTCGCTTCGTTTCCGAGATACTTGCCGATTTACCTCAAGGGAAGGGGCCTAACGGACATATTTCGAGATATTTCTTCTTCTTGTTGTTCTTCTTCTGCACAGCTAAACTGGAAGTGGCATTTGCAGCTCGCAATAGTGCAGAGTTATCTCAAAGAGAGGGGCCACGGTGTTTCTGTATCTCTATTATGTTGGTGCGGCTTCGGAACTTTTAAATATCTTGATATATCTCGAGAACTACGCATCTGATCAAAAAATATCATACAACATAAAACGTAGGAAACTTAATTCTCTACAAAAAAGGTCTCTTAACATTTTGCCATAGCTCGCTTCGTTTCCGAGATATTTGCAGATTTATCTCAAGGGAAGTGGCCTGACGGACATATTTCGAGATATTTCTTCTTCTTGTTGTTCTTCTTCTGCACAGCTAAGCTGGAAGTGGCATTTGCAGCTCGCAATTGTGCAGAGTTATCTCAAAGAGAGGGGCCACGGTGTTTCTGTATCTCTATTATGTTGGTGCGGCTTCGGAACTTTTAAATATCTTGATATATCTCGAGAACTACGAATCTGATCAGAAAATATCATAGAAGATAAAAAGTAGGAAACTTAATTCTCTACAAAAAAGGTCTCTTAACATTTTGCCATAGCTCGCTTCGTTTCCGAGATATTTGCAGATTTATCTCAAGGGAAGGGGCCTGACGGACATATTTCGAGATATTTCTTCTTCTTGTTGTTCTTCTTCTGCACAGCTAAGCTGGAAGTGGCATTTGCGGCTCGCACTAGTGCAGAGTTATCTCAAAGAAAGGGGCCACGGTGTTTCTGTATCTCTATTATGTTGGTGCGGCTTCGGAACTTTTAAATATCTTGATATATCTCGAGAACTACGCATCTGATCAAAAAATATCATAGAACATAAAAAGTAGGAAACTTAATTCGCTACAAAAAGGTCTGTTAACATTTTGCCATAGCTCGCTTCGGTTCCGAGATATTTGCAGATTTATCTCAAGGGAAGGGGCCTAACGGACATATTTCGTGATATTTCTTCTTCTTGTTGTTCTTCTTCTGCACAGCTAAGCTGGAAGTGGCATTTGCAGCTCGCATTAGTGCAGAGTTATCTCAAAGAAAGGGGCCACGGTGTTTCTGTATCTCTATTATGTTGGTGCGGCTTCTTAACTTTTAAATATCTTGATATATCTCGAGAACTACGCATCTGATCAAAAAATATCATAGAACATAAAAAGTAGGAAACTCAATTCTCTACAAAAAAGGTCTCTTAACGTTTTGCAATAGCTCGCTTCGTTTCCGAGATATTTGCAGATTTATCTCAAGGGAAGGGGCCTAACGGACATATTTCGAGATATTTCTTCTTCTTGTTGTTCTTCTTCTGCACAGCTAAGCTGGAAGTGGCATTTGCGGCTCGCACTAGTACAGAGTTATCTCAAAGAAAGGGGCCACGGTGTTTCTGTATCTCTATTATGTTGGTGCGGCTTCGGAACTTTTAAATATCTTGATATATCCCGAGAACTACGCATCTGATCAAAAAATATCATACAACATAAAAAGTAGGAAACTTAATTCTCTAGAAAAAAGGTCTCTTAACATTTTGCCATAGCTCGCTTCGTTTCCGAGATATTTGCAGATTTATCTCAAGGGAAGGGGCCTAACGGACTTATTTCGAGATATTTCTTCTTCTTATTGTTCTTCTTCTGCACAGCTAAACTGGAAGTGGCATTTCCAGGTCGCAATAGCGCAGAGTTATCTAAAAGAAAGGAGCCACGGTGTTTCTGTATCTCTATTATGTTGGTGCGGCTTCGGAACTTTTAAATATCTTGATATATCTCGAGAACTACGCGTCTGATCAAAAAATATCATAGAACATAAAAAGTAGGAAACATAATTCCATACAAAAAAGGTCTCTTAACATTTTGCCATAGCTCGCTTCGTTTCCGAGATATTTGCAGATTTATCTCAAGGGAAGGGGCCTGACGGACATATTTCGAGATATTTCTTCTTCTTGTTGTTCTTCTTCTGCACAGCTAAGCTGGAAGTGGCATTTGCAGCTCGCAATAGTGCAGAGTTATCTCAAAGAAAGGGGCCACGGTGTTTCTGTATCTCTACTATGTTGGTGCGGCTTCGGAACTTTTAAATATCTTGATATATCTCGAGATCTACGCATCTGATCAAAAAATATCATAGAACATAAAAAGTAGGAAACTTAATTCTCTACAAAAAAGGTCTCTCAACATTTTGCCATAGCTCGCTTCGTTTCCGAGATACTTGCCGATTTATCTCAAGGGAAGGGGCCTAACGGACATATTTCGAGATATTTCTTCTTCTTGTTGTTCTTCTTCTGCACAGCTAAACTGGAAGTGGCATTTGCAGCTCGCAATAGTGCAGAGTTATCTCAGAGAGAGGCGCCACGGTGTTTCTGTATCTCTATTATGTTGGTGCGGCTTCGGAACTTTTAAATATCTTGATATATCTCGAGAACTACGCATCTGATCAAAAAATATCATACAACATAAAACGTAGGAAACTTAATTCTCTACAAAAAAGGTCTCTTAACATTTTGCCATAGCTCGCTTCGTTTCCGAGATATTTGCAGATTTATCTCAAGGGAAGGGGCCTAACGGACTTATTTCGAGATATTTCTTCTTCTTGTTGTTCTTCTTCTGCACAGCTAAACTGGAAGTGGCATTTCCAGGACGCAATAGTGCAGAGTTATCTAAAAGAAAGGAGCCACGGTGTTTCTGTATCTCTATTATGTTGGTGCGGCTTCGGAACTTTTAAACATCTTGATATATCTCGAGAACTACGCGTCTGATCAAAAAATATCATAGAACATAAAAAGTAGGAAACATAATTCCATACAAAAAAGGTCTCCTAACATTTTGCCATAGCTCGCTTCGTCTCCGAGATATTTGCAGATTTATCTCAAGGGAAGGGGCCTAACGGACATATTTCGAGATATTTCTTCTTCTTGTTGTTCTTCTTCTGCACAGCTAAGCTGGAAGTGGCATTTGCAGCTCGCAATAGTGCAGAGTTATCTCAAAGAAAGGGGCCACGGTGTTTCTGTATCTCTATTATGTTGGTGCGGCTTCGGAACTTTTAAATATCTTGATATATCTCGAGAACTACGCATCTGATCAGAAAATATCATAGAAGATAAAAAGTAGGAAACTTAATTCTCTACAAAAAAGGTCTCTTAACATTTTGCCATAGCTCGCTTCGTTTCCGAGATATTTGCAGATTCAGCTCAAAGGAACTGGCCTGACGGACATATTTCGAGATATTTCTTCTTCTTGTTGCTCTTCCTCTGCACAGCTAAGCTGGATGTGGCATTTGCAGCTCGCAATAGTGCAGAATTATCTCAAAGAAAGGGGCCACGGTGTTTCTGTATCTCTATTATGTTGGTGCGGCTTCGGAACTTTTAAATATCTCGATATATCTCGAAAACTACGCTTCTGATCAAAAAATATCATAGAACATAAATTGTAGGAAACATAATTCTCTACAAAAAAGGTCTATTAACATTTTGCCATAGCTCGCTTGGTTTCCGAGATATTTGCAGATTTATCTCAAGGGAAGGGGCCTAACGGACATATTTCGAGATATTTCTTCTTCTTGTTGTTCTTCTTCTGCACAGCTAAACTGGAAGTGGCTTTTCCAGCTCGCAATAGTGCAGAGTTATCTCAAAGAGAGGGGCCACGGTGTTTCTGTATCTCTATTATGTTGGTGCGGCTTCGGAACTTTTAAATATCTTGATATATCTCGAGAACTACGCATCCGATCAAAAAATATCATAGAACATAAAAAGTAGGAAACTTAATTCTCTACAAAAAAGGTCTCTTAACATTTTGCCATAGCTCGCTTCGTTTCCGAGATATTTGCAGATTTATCTCGAGGGAAGGGGCCTGACGGACATATTTCGAGATATTTCTTCTTCTTGTTGTTCTTCTTCTGCACAGCTAAGCTGGAAGCGGCATTTGCGGCTCGCACTAGTGCAGAGTTATCTCAAAGAAAGGGGCCACGGTGTTTCTGTATCTCTATTATGTTGGTGCGGCTTCGGAACTTTTAAATATCTTGATATATCTCGAGAACTACCCATCTGATCAAAAAATATCATAGAACATAAAAAGTAGGAAACTTAATTCTCTACAAATAAGGTCTCTTAACATTTTGCCATAGCTCGCTTCGTTTCCGAGATATTTGCAGATTTATCTCAAGGGAAGGGGCCTGACGGACATTTTTCGAGATATTTCTTCTTCTTGTTGTTCTTCTTCTGCACAGCTAAGCTGGAAGTGGCATTTGCAGCTCGCAATAGTGCAGAGTTATCTCAAAGAAAGGGGCCACGGTGTTTCTGTATCTCTATTATGTTGGTGCGGCTTCGGAACTTTTAAATATCTTGATATATCTCGAGAACTACGCATCTGATCAAATAATATCATAGAACATAAAAAGTAGGAAACTTAATTCTCCACAAATAAGGTCTCTTAACATTTTGCCATAGCTCGCTTCGTTTCCGAGATATTTGCAGATTTATCTCAAGGGAAGGGGCCTGACGGACATATTTCGAGATATTTCTTCTTCTTGTTGGTCTTCTTCTGCACAGCTAAGCTGGAAGTGGCAGTTGCAGCTCGCAATAGTGCAGAGTTATCTCGAAGAAAGGGGCCACGGTGTTTCTGTATCTCTATTATGTTGGTGCGGCTTCGGATCTTTTAAATATCTCGATATATCTCGAAAACTACGCTTCTGATCAAAAAATATTATAGAACGTAAATTGTGGGAAACATAATTCTCTACAAAAAAGGTCTCTTAACATTTTGCCATAGCTCGCTTCGTTTCCGAGATATTTGCAGATTTATCTCAAGGGAAGGGGTCTGACGGACATATTTCGAGATATTTCTTCTTCTTGTTGTTCTTCTTCTGCACAGCTAAGCTGGAAGTGGCATTTGCAGCTCGCAATAGTGCAGAGTTATCTCAAAGAAAGGGGCCACGGTGTTTCTGTATCTCTATTATGTTGGTGCGGCTTCGGAACTTTTAAATATCTTGATATATCTCGCGAACTACGCATCCGATCAAAAAATATCATAGAACATAAAAAGTAGGAAACTTAATTCTCTACAAAAAAGATCTCTTAACATTTTGCCATAGCTCGCTTCGTTTCCGAGATATTTGCAGATTTATCTCGAGGGAAGGGGCCTGACGGACATATTTCGAGATATTTCTTCTTCTTGTTGTTCTTCTTCTGCACAGCTAAGCTGGACGTGGCATTTACAGCTCGCAATAGTGCAGAGTTATCTCAAAGAAAGGGGACACGGTGTTTCTGTATCTCTATTATGTTGGTGCGCCTTCGGAACTTTTAAATATCTCGATATATCTCGAGAACTACGCATCTGATCAAAAAATATCATGGAACATAAAAAGTAGGAAACTTAATTCTCAACAAAAAAGGTCTCTTAACATTTTGCCATAGCTCGCTTCGTTTCCGAGATATTTGCAGATTTATCTCAAGGGAAGGGGCCTGACGGACATATTTCGAGATATTTCTTCTTCTTGTTGTTCTTCTTCTGCACAGCTAAGCTGGAAGTGGCATTTGCAGCTCGCAATAGTGCAGAGTTATCTCAAAGAAAGGGGCCACGGTGTTTCTGTATCTCTATTATGTTGGTGCGGCTTCGGAACTTTTAAATATCTTGATATATCTCGAGAACTACGCATCCGATCAAAAAATATCATAGAACATAAAAAGTAGGAAACTTAATTCTCTACAAAAAAGATCTCTTAACATTTTGCCATAGCTCGCTTCGTTTCCGAGATATTTGCAGATTTATCCCGAGGGAAGGGGCCTGACGGACATATTTCGAGATATTTCTTCTTCTTGTTGTTCTTCTTCTGCACAGCTAAGCTGGACGTGGCATTTACAGCTCGCAATAGTGCAGAGTTATCTCAAAGAAAGGGGCCACGGTGTTTCTGTATCTCTATTATGTTGGTGCGCCTTCGGAACTTTTAAATATCTCGATATATCTCGAGAACTACCCATCTGATCAAAAAATATCATGGAACATAAAAAGTAGGAAACTTAATTCTCAACAAAAAAGGTCTCTTAACATTTTGCCATAGCTCGCTTCGTTTCCGAGATATTTGCAGATTTATCTCAAGGGAAGGGGCCTGACGGACATATTTCGAGATATTTGTTCTTCTTGTTGTTCTTCTTCTGCACAGCTAAACTGGAAGTGGCATTTGCAGCTCGCAGTAGTGCAGAGTTATCTCAAAGAAAGGGGCCACGGTGTTTCTGTATCTCTATTATGTTGGTGCGGCTTCGGAACTTTTAAATATCTTGATATATCTCGAGAACTACGCATCTGATCAGAAAATATCATAGAACATAAAAAGTAGGAAACTTAATTCTCTACAAAAAAGGTCTCTTAACATTTTGCCATAGCTCGCTTCGTTTCCGAGATATTTGCAGATTTATCTCAAGGGAAGGGGCCTGACGGACATATTTCGAGATATTTCTTCTTCTTGTTGTTCTTCTTCTGCACAGCTAAACTGGAAGTGGCATTTCCAGCTCGCAATCGTGCAGAGTTATCTCAAAGAGAGGGGCCACGGTGTTTCTGTATCTCTATTATGTTGGTGCGGCTTCGGAACTTTTAAATATCTTGATATATCTCGAGAACTACGCCTCTGATCGAAAAATATCATAGAACATAAAAGGTAGCAAACTTAATTCTCAACAAAAAAGGTCTCTTAACATTTTGCCATAGCTCGCTTCGTTTCCGAGATATTTGCAGATTTATCTCAAGGGAAGGGGCCTGACGGACATATTTCGAGATATTTCTTCTTCTTGTTGTTCTTCTTCTGCACAGCTAAGCTGGATGTGGCATTTGCAGCTCGCAATAGTGCAGAGTTATCGCAAAGAAAGGGGCCACGGTGTTTCTGTATCTCTATTATGTTGGTGCGGCTTCGGAACTTTTAAATATCTTGATATATCTCGAGAACTACGCATCTGATCAAAAAATATCATAGAACATAAAAAGTAGGAAACTTAATTCTCTACAAAAAAGGTCTCTTAACATTTTGCCATAGCTCGCTTCGTTTCCGAGATATTTGCAGATTTATCTCGAGGGAAGGGGCCTGACGGACATATTTCGAGATATTTCTTCTTCTTGTTGTTCTTCTTCTGCACAGCTAAGCTGGAAGCGGCATTTGCGCCTCGCACTAGTGCAGAGTTATCTCAAAGAAAGGGGCCACGGTGTTTCTGTATCTCTATTATGTTGGTGCGGCTTCGGAACTTTTAAATATCTTGATATATCTCGAGAACTACGCATCCGATCAAAAAATATCATAGAACATGAAAAGTAGGAAACTTAATTCTCTACAAAAAAGGTCTCTTAACATTTTGCCATAGCTCTCTTCGTTTCCGAGATATTTCCAGATTTATCTCAAGGGAAGGGGCCTGACGGACATATTTCGAGATATTTCTTCTTCTTGTAGTTCTTCTTCTGCACAGCTAAGCTGGAAGTGGCATTTGCGGCTCGCACTAGTGCAGAGTTATCTCAAAGAAAGGGGCCACGGTGTTTCTGTATATCTATTATGTTGGTGCGGCTTCGGATCTTTTAAATATCTCGATATATCTCGAAAACTACGCTTCTGATCAAAAAATATCATAGAACATAAATTGTAGAAAACTTAATTCTCTACAAAAAAGGTCTCTTAACATTTTGCTATAGCTCTCTTCGTTTCCGAGATATTTCCAGATTTATCTCAAGGGAAGGGGCCTGACGGACATATTTCGAGATACTTCTTCTTCTTGTTGTTCTTCTTCTGCACAGCTAAGCTGGAAGTGGCATTTGCAGCTCGCAATAGTGCAGAGTTATCTCAAAGAAAGGGGCCACGGTGTTTCTGTATCTCTATTATGTTGGTGCGGCTTCGGAACTTTTAAGTATCTCGATATATCTCGAAAACTACGCTTCTGATCAAAAAATATCATAGAACATAAATTGTAGGAAACATAATTCTCTACAAAAAACGTCTCTTAACATTTTGCCATAGTTCGCTTCGTTTCCGAGATATTTGCAGATTCAGCTCAAAGGAACTGGCCTGACGGACATATTTCGAGATATTTCTTCTTCTTGTTGTTCTTCTTCTGCACAGCTAAGCTGGAAGTGGCATTTGCAGCTCGCAATAGTGCAGAGTTATCTCAAAGAAAGGGGCCACGGTGTTTCTGTATCTCTATTATGTTGGTGCGGCTTCGGAACTTTTAAATATCTTGATATATCTCGAGAACTACGCATCTGATCAAATAATATCATAGAACATAAAAAGTAGGAAACTTAATTCTCCACAAATAAGGTCTCTTAACATTTTGCCATAGCTCGCTTCGTTTCCGAGATATTTGCAGATTTATCTCAAGGGAAGGGGCCTGACGGACATATTTCGAGATATTTCTTCTTCTTGTTGGTCTTCTTCTGCACAGCTAAGCTGGAAGTGGCAGTTGCAGCTCGCAATAGTGCAGAGTTATCTCGAAGAAAGGGGCCACGGTGTTTCTGTATCTCTATTATGTTGGTGCGGCTTCGGATCTTTTAAATATCTCGATATATCTCGAAAACTACGCTTCTGATCAAAAAATATTATAGAACGTAAATTGTGGGAAACATAATTCTCTACAAAAAAGGTCTCTTAACATTTTGCCATAGCTCGCTTCGTTTCCGAGATATTTGCAGATTTATCTCAAGGGAAGGGGTCTGACGGACATATTTCGAGATATTTCTTCTTCTTGTTGTTCTTCTTCTGCACAGCTAAGCTGGAAGTGGCATTTGCAGCTCGCAATAGTGCAGAGTTATCTCAAAGAAAGGGGCCACGGTGTTTCTGTATCTCTATTATGTTGGTGCGGCTTCGGAACTTTTAAATATCTTGATATATCTCGCGAACTACGCATCCGATCAAAAAATATCATAGAACATAAAAAGTAGGAAACTTAATTCTCTACAAAAAAGATCTCTTAACATTTTGCCATAGCTCGCTTCGTTTCCGAGATATTTGCAGATTTATCTCGAGGGAAGGGGCCTGACGGACATATTTCGAGATATTTCTTCTTCTTGTTGTTCTTCTTCTGCACAGCTAAGCTGGACGTGGCATTTACAGCTCGCAATAGTGCAGAGTTATCTCAAAGAAAGGGGACACGGTGTTTCTGTATCTCTATTATGTTGGTGCGCCTTCGGAACTTTTAAATATCTCGATATATCTCGAGAACTACGCATCTGATCAAAAAATATCATGGAACATAAAAAGTAGGAAACTTAATTCTCAACAAAAAAGGTCTCTTAACATTTTGCCATAGCTCGCTTCGTTTCCGAGATATTTGCAGATTTATCTCAAGGGAAGGGGCCTGACGGACATATTTCGAGATATTTCTTCTTCTTGTTGTTCTTCTTCTGCACAGCTAAGCTGGAAGTGGCATTTGCAGCTCGCAATAGTGCAGAGTTATCTCAAAGAAAGGGGCCACGGTGTTTCTGTATCTCTATTATGTTGGTGCGGCTTCGGAACTTTTAAATATCTTGATATATCTCGAGAACTACGCATCCGATCAAAAAATATCATAGAACATAAAAAGTAGGAAACTTAATTCTCTACAAAAAAGATCTGTTAACATTTTGCCATAGCTCGCGTCGTTTCCGAGATATTTGCAGATTTATCTCGAGGGAAGGGGCCTGACGGACATATTTCGAGATATTTCTTCTTCTTGTTGTTCTTCTTCTGCACAGCTAAGCTGGACGTGGCATTTACAGCTCGCAATAGTGCAGAGTTATCTCAAAGAAAGGGGCCACGGTGTTTCTGTATCTCTATTATGTTGGTGCGCCTTCGGAACTTTTAAATATCTCGATATATCTCGAGAACTACCCATCTGATCAAAAAATATCATGGAACATAAAAAGTAGGAAACTTAATTCTCAACAAAAAAGGTCTCTTAACATTTTGCCATAGCTCGCTTCGTTTCCGAGATATTTGCAGATTTATCTCAAGGGAAGGGGCCTGACGGACATATTTCGAGATATTTGTTCTTCTTGTTGTTCTTCTTCTGCACAGCTAAACTGGAAGTGGCATTTGCAGCTCGCAGTAGTGCAGAGTTATCTCAAAGAAAGGGGCCACGGTGTTTCTGTATCTCTATTATGTTGGTGCGGCTTCGGAACTTTTAAATATCTTGATATATCTCGAGAACTACGCATCTGATCAGAAAATATCATAGAACATAAAAAGTAGGAAACTTAATTCTCTACAAAAAAGGTCTCTTAACATTTTGCCATAGCTCGCTTCGTTTCCGAGATATTTGCAGATTTATCTCAAGGGAAGGGGCCTGACGGACATATTTCGAGATATTTCTTCTTCTTGTTGTTCTTCTTCTGCACAGCTAAACTGGAAGTGGCATTTCCAGCTCGCAATCGTGCAGAGTTATCTCAAAGAGAGGGGCCACGGTGTTTCTGTATCTCTATTATGTTGGTGCGGCTTCGGAACTTTTAAATATCTTGATATATCTCGAGAACTACGCCTCTGATCGAAAAATATCATAGAACATAAAAGGTAGCAAACTTAATTCTCAACAAAAAAGGTCTCTTAACATTTTGCCATAGCTCGCTTCGTTTCCGAGATATTTGCAGATTTATCTCAAGGGAAGGGGCCTGACGGACATATTTCGAGATATTTCTTCTTCTTGTTGTTCTTCTTCTGCACAGCTAAGCTGGATGTGGCATTTGCAGCTCGCAATAGTGCAGAGTTATCGCAAAGAAAGGGGCCACGGTGTTTCTGTATCTCTATTATGTTGGTGCGGCTTCGGAACTTTTAAATATCTTGATATATCTCGAGAACTACGCATCTGATCAAAAAATATCATAGAACATAAAAAGTAGGAAACTTAATTCTCTACAAAAAAGGTCTCTTAACATTTTGCCATAGCTCGCTTCGTTTCCGAGATATTTGCAGATTTATCTCGAGGGAAGGGGCCTGACGGACATATTTCGAGATATTTCTTCTTCTTGTTGTTCTTCTTCTGCACAGCTAAGCTGGAAGCGGCATTTGCGCCTCGCACTAGTGCAGAGTTATCTCAAAGAAAGGGGCCACGGTGTTTCTGTATCTCTATTATGTTGGTGCGGCTTCGGAACTTTTAAATATCTTGATATATCTCGAGAACTACGCATCTGATCAAAAAATATCATAGAACATAAAAAGTAGGAAACTTAATTCTCTACAAAAAAGGTCGCTTAACATTTTGCCATAGCTCGCTTGGTTTCCGAGATATTTGCATATTTATCTCAAGGGAAGGGGCCTGACGGACATATTTCGAGATATTTCTTCTTCTTCTTGTTCTTCTTCTGCACAGCTAAGCTGGAAGTGGCATTTGCGGCTCGCACTAGTGCAGAGTTATCTCAAAGAAAGGGGCCACGGTGTTTCTGTATCTCTATTATGTTGGTGCGGCTTCGGAACTTTTAAATATCTCGATATATCTCGAAAACTACGCTTCTGATCAAAAAATATCATAGAACATAAATTGTAGCAAACATAATTCTCTACAAAAAAGGTCTCTTAACATTTTGCCATAGCTCGCTTCGTTTCCGAGATATTTGCAGATATATCTCAAGGGAAGGGGCCTAACGGGCATATTTCGAGATATTTCTTCTTCTTGTTGTTCTTCTTCTGCACAGCTAAGCTGGAAGTGGCATTTACAGCTCGCAATAGTGCAGAGTTATCTCAAAGAAAGGGGCCACGGTGTTTCTGTATCTCTATTATGTTGGTGCGGCTTCGGAACTTTTAAATATCTTGATATATCTCGAGAACTACGCATCCGATCAAAAAATATCATAGAACATGAAAAGTAGGAAACTTAATTCTCTACAAAAAAGGTCTCTTAACATTTTGCCATAGCTCTCTTCGTTTCCGAGATATTTGCAGATATATCTCAAGGGAAGGGGCCTGACGGACATATTTCGAGATATTTCTTCTTCTTGTTGTTCTTCTTCTGCACAGCTAAGCTGGAAGTGGCATTTGCGGCTCGCACTAGTGCAGAGTTATCTCAAAGAAAGGGGCCACGGTGTTTCTGTATCTCTATTATGTTGGTGCGTCTTCGGAACTTTTAAATATCTCGATATATCTCGAAAACTACGCTTCTGATCAAAAAATATCATAGAACATAAATTGTAGGAAACATAATTCTCTACAAAAAACGTCTCTTAACATTTTGCCATAGCTCGTTTCGTTTCCGAGATATTTGCAGATTCAGCTCAACGGAACTGGCCTGACGGACATATTTCGAAATAATTCTTATTCTTGTTGTTCTTCTTCTGCACAGCTAAGCTGGAAGTGGCATTTGCAGCTCGCAATAGTGCAGAGTTATCTCAAAGAAAGGGGCCACGGTGTTTCTGTACCTCTATTATGTTGGTGCAGCTTCGGAGCTTTTAAATATCTTGATATATCTCGAGAACTACGCATCTGATCAAAAAATATCATAGAACATAAAAAGTAGGAAACTTAATTCTCTACAAAAAAGGTCTCTTAACATTTTGCCATAGCTCGCTTCGTTTCCGAGATATTTGCAGATTTATCTCGAGGGAAGGGGCCTGACGGACATATTTCGAGATATTTCTTCTTCTTGTTGTTCTTCTTCTGCACAGCTAAGCTGGAAGCGGCATTTGCGCCTCGCACTAGTGCAGAGTTATCTCAAAGAAAGGGGCCACGGTGTTTCTGTATCTCTATTATGTTGGTGCGGCTTCGGATCTTTTAAATATCTCGATATATCTCGAAAACTACGCTTCTGATCAAAAAATATCATAGAACATAAATTGTAGAAAACTTAATTCTCTACAAAAAAGGTCTCTTAACATTTTGCCATAGCTCTCTTCGTTTCCGAGATATTTCCAGATTTATCTCAAGGGAAGGGGCCTGACGGACATATTTCGAGATATTTCTTCTTCTTGTAGTTCTTCTTCTGCACAGCTAAGCTGGAAGTGGCATTTGCGGCTCGCACTAGTGCAGAGTTATCTCAAAGAAAGGGGCCACGGTGTTTCTGTATCTCTATTATGTTGGTGCGTCTTCGGAACTTTTAAATATCTCGATATATCTCGAAAACTACGCTTCTGATCAAAAAATATCATAGAACATAAATTGTAGGAAACATAATTCTCTACAAAAAACGTCTCTTAACATTTTGCCATAGCTCGCTTCGTTTCCGAGATATTTGCAGATTTATCTCGAGGGAAGGGGCCTGACGGACATATTTCGAGATATTTCTTCTTCTTGTTGTTCTTCTTCTGCACAGCTAAGCTGGAAGCGGCATTTGCGCCTCGCACTAGTGCAGAGTTATCTCAAAGAAAGGGGCCACGGTGTTTCTGTATCTCTATTATGTTGGTGCGGCTTCGGAACTTTTAAATATCTCGATATATCTCGAGAACTACGCATCTGATCAAAAAATATCATAGAACATAAAAAGTAGGAAACTTAATTCTCTACAAAAAAGGTCGCTTAACATTTTGCCATAGCTCGCTTGGTTTCCGAGATATTTGCATATTTATCTCAAGGGAAGGGGCCTGACGGACATATTTCGAGATATTTCTTCTTCTTCTTGTTCTTCTTCTGCACAGCTAAGCTGGAAGTGGCATTTGCGGCTCGCACTAGTGCAGAGTTATCTCAAAGAAAGGGGCCACGGTGTTTCTGTATCTCTATTATGTTGGTGCGGCTTCGGAACTTTTAAATATCTCGATATATCTCGAAAACTACGCTTCTGATCAAAAAATATCATAGAACATAAATTGTAGCAAACATAATTCTCTACAAAAAAGGTCTCTTAACATTTTGCCATAGCTCGCTTCGTTTCCGAGATATTTGCAGATATATCTCAAGGGAAGGGGCCTAACGGGCATATTTCGAGATATTTCTTCTTCTTGTTGTTCTTCTTCTGCACAGCTAAGCTGGAAGTGGCATTTACAGCTCGCAATAGTGCAGAGTTATCTCAAAGAAAGGGGCCACGGTGTTTCTGTATCTCTATTATGTTGGTGCGGCTTCGGAACTTTTAAATATCTTGATATATCTCGAGAACTACGCATCCGATCAAAAAATATCATAGAACATGAAAAGTAGGAAACTTAATTCTCTACAAAAAAGGTCTCTTAAGATTTTGCCATAGCTCTCTTCGTTTCCGAGATATTTGCAGATATATCTCAAGGGAAGGGGCCTGCCGGACATATTTCGAGATATTTCTTCTTCTTGTTGTTCTTCTTCTGCACAGCTAAGCTGGAAGTGGCATTTGCGGCTCGCACTAGTGCAGAGTTATCTCAAAGAAAGGGGCCACGGTGTTTCTGTATCTCTATTATGTTGGTGCGTCTTCGGAACTTTTAAATATCTCGATATATCTCGAAAACTACGCTTCTGATCAAAAAATATCATAGAACATAAATTGTAGGAAACATAATTCTCTACAAAAAACGTCTCTTAACATTTTGCCATAGCTCGTTTCGTTTCCGAGATATTTGCAGATTCAGCTCAACGGAACTGGCCTGACGGACATATTTCGAAATAATTCTTATTCTTGTTGTTCTTCTTCTGCACAGCTAAGCTGGAAGTGGCATTTGCAGCTCGCAATAGTGCAGAGTTATCTCAAAGAAAGGGGCCACGGTGTTTCTGTACCTCTATTATGTTGGTGCAGCTTCGGAGCTTTTAAATATCTTGATATATCTCGAGAACTACGCATCTGATCAAAAAATATCATAGAACATAAAAAGTAGGAAACTTAATTCTCTACAAAAAAGGTCTCTTAACATTTTGCCATAGCTCGCTTCGTTTCCGAGATATTTGCAGATTTATCTCGAGGGAAGGGGCCTGACGGACATATTTCGAGATATTTCTTCTTCTTGTTGTTCTTCTTCTGCACAGCTAAGCTGGAAGCGGCATTTGCGCCTCGCACTAGTGCAGAGTTATCTCAAAGAAAGGGGCCACGGTGTTTCTGTATCTCTATTATGTTGGTGCGGCTTCGGATCTTTTAAATATCTCGATATATCTCGAAAACTACGCTTCTGATCAAAAAATATCATAGAACATAAATTGTAGAAAACTTAATTCTCTACAAAAAAGGTCTCTTAACATTTTGCCATAGCTCTCTTCGTTTCCGAGATATTTCCAGATTTATCTCAAGGGAAGGGGCCTGACGGACATATTTCGAGATATTTCTTCTTCTTGTAGTTCTTCTTCTGCACAGCTAAGCTGGAAGTCGCATTTGCGGCTCGCACTAGTGCAGAGTTATCTCAAAGAAAGGGGCCACGGTGTTTCTGTATCTCTATTATGTTGGTGCGGCTTCGGATCTTTTAAATATCTCGATATATCTCGAAAACTACGCTTCTGATCAAAAAATATCATAGAACATAAATTGTAGAAAACTTAATTCTCTACAAAAAAGGTCTCTTAACATTTTGCCATAGCTCTCTTCGTTTCCGAGATATTTCCAGATTTATCTCAAGGGAAGGGGCCTGACGGACATATTTCGAGATATTTCTTCTTCTTGTAGTTCTTCTTCTGCACAGCTAAGCTGGAAGTGGCATTTGCGGCTCGCACTAGTGCAGAGTTATCTCAAAGAAAGGGGCCACGGTGTTTCTGTATATCTATTATGTTGGTGCGGCTTCGGATCTTTTAAATATCTCGATATATCTCGAAAACTACGCTTCTGATCAAAAAATATCATAGAACATAAATTGTAGGAAACTTAATTCTCTACAAATAAGGTCTCTAAACATTTTGCCATAGCTCGCTTGGTTTCCGAGATATTTGCAGATTTATCTCAAGGGAAGAGGCCTGACGGACATATTTCGAGATATTCCTTCTTCTTGTTGTTCTTCTTCTGCACAGCTAAGCTGGAAGTGGCATTTGCAGCTCGCAATAGTGCACAGTTATCTCAAAGAAAGGGGCCACGGTGTTTCTGTATCTCTATTATGTTGGTGCGGCTTCGGAACTTTTAAATATCTTGATATATCTCGAGAACTACGCATCTGATCAAAAAATATCATAGAACATAAAAAGTAGAAAACCTAATTTTCTACAAAAAAGGTCTGTTAACATTTTGCCGTAGGTCGCTTCGTTTCCGAGATATTTGCAGATTTATCTCAAGGGAAGGGGCCTGACGGACATATTTCCAGATATTTCTTCTTCTTGTTGTTCTTCTTCTGCACAGCTAAGCTGGAAGTGGCATTTGCAGCTCGCAATAGTGCAGAGTTATCGCAAAGAAAGGGGCCACGGTGTTTCTGTATCTCTATTATGTTGGTGCGGCTTCGGAACTTTTAAATATCTTGATATATCTCGAGAACTACGCATCTGATCAAAAAATATCATAGAACATAAAAAGTAGAAAACCTAATTTTCTACAAAAAAGGTCTGTTAACATTTTGCCGTAGGTCGCTTCGTTTCCGAGATATTTGCAGATTTATCTCAAGGGAAGGGGCCTGACGGACATATTTCGAAATATTTCTTATTCTTGTTGTTCTTCTTCTGCACAGCTAAGCTGGAAGTGGCATTTGCAGCTCGCTATAGTGCAGAGTTATCTCAAAGAAAGGGGCCACGGTGTTTCTGTACCTCTATTATGTTGGTGCAGCTTCGGAGCTTTTAAATATCTTGATATATCTCGAGAACTACGCATCTGATCAAAAAATATCATAGAACATATAAAGTAGGAAACTTAATTCTCTACAAAAATGGTCTTTTAACGTTTTGCAATAGCTCGCTTCGTTTCCGAGATATTTGCAGATTTATCTCAAGGGAAGGGTCCTGACGGACATATTTCGAGATATTTCATCTTCTTGTTGTTCTTCTTCTGCACAGCTAAGCTGGAAGTGGCATTTGCAGCTCGCAGTAGTGCAGAGTTATCTCAAAGAAAGGGGCCACGGTGTTTCTGTATCTCTATTATGTTGGTGCGGCTTCGGAACTTTTAAATATCTTGATATATCTCGAGAACTACGCATCTGATCAGAAAATATCATAGAACATAAAAAGTAGGAAACTTAATTCTCTACAAAAAAGGTCTCTTAACATTTTGCCATAGCTCGCTTCGTTTCCGAGATATTTGCAGATTTATCTCAAGGGAAGGGGCCTGACGGACATATTTCGAGATATTTCTTCTTCTTGTTGTTCTTCTTCTGCACAGCTAAGCTGGAAGTGGCATTTGCAGCTCGCAATAGTGCAGAGTTACCTCAAAGAAAGGGGCCACGGTGTTTCTGTATCTCTATTATGTTGGTGCCGCTTCGGAACTTTTAAATATCAGGATATATCTCGAGAACTACGCATCTGATCAAAAAATATCATAGAACATAAAAAGTAGGAATCCTAATTTTCTACAAAAAAGGTCTCTTAACATTTTGCCGTAGCTCGCTTCGTTTCCGAGATATTTGCAGATTTATCTCAAGGGAAGGGGCCTGACGGACATATTTCCAGATATTTCTTCTTCTTGTTGTTCTTCTTCTGCACAGCTAAGCTGGAAGTGGCATTTGCAGCTCGCAATAGTGCAGAGTTATCTCAAAGAAAGGGGCCACGGTGTTTCTGTATCTCTATTATGTTGGTGCGGCTTCGGAACTTTTAAAGATCTTGATATATCTCGAGAACTACGCATCTGATCAAAAAATATCGTAGAACATAAAAAGTAGGAAACTTAATTCTCTACAAATAAGGTCTCTTAACATTTTGCGATAGCTCGCTTGGTTTCCGAGATATTTGCAGATTTATCTCAAGGGAAGGGGCCTGACGGACATATTTCGAGATATTTCTTCTTCTTGTTGTTCTTCTTCTGCACAGCTAAGCTGGAAGTGGCATTTGCAGCTCGCAATAGTGCAGAGTTACCTCAAAGAAAGGGGCCACGGTGTTTCTGTATCTCTATTATGTTGGTGCGGCTTCGGAACTTTTAAATATCTTGATATATCTCGAGAACTACGCATCTGATCAAAAAATATCATAGAACATAAAAAGTAGGAAACTTAATTCTCTACAAAAAAGGTCTCTTAACATTTTGCCATAGCTCTCTTCGTTTCCGAGATATTTGCAGATTTATCTCAAGGGAAGGGGCCTGACGGACATATTTCGAGATACTTCTTCTTCTTGTTGTTCTTCTTCTGCACAGCTAAGCTGGAAGTGGCATTTGCAGCTCGCAATAGTGCAGAGTTATCTCAAAGAAAGGGGCCACGGTGTTTCTGTATCTCTATTATGTTGGTGCGGCTTCGGAACTTTTAAATATCTCGATATATCTCGAAAACTACGCTTCTGATCAAAAAATATCATAGAACATAAATTGTAGGAAACATAATTCTCTACAAAAAACGTCTCTTAACATTTTGCCATAGCTCGTTTCGTTTCCGAGATATTTGCAGATTCAGCTCAACGGAACTGGCCTGACGGACATATTTCGAGATATTTCTTCTTCTTGTTGTTCTTCCTCTGCACAGCTAAGCTGGAAGTGGCATTTGCAGCTCGCAATAGTGCAGAGTTATCTCAAAGAAAGGGGCCACGGTGTTTCTGTATCTCTATTATGTTGGTGCGGCTTCGGAACTTTTAAATATCTTGATATATCTCGAGAACTACGCATCTGATCAAAAAATATCATAGAACATAAAAAGTAGGAAACTTAATTCTCTACAAAAAAGGTCTCTTAACATTTTGCCATAGCTCGCTTCGTTTCCGAGATATTTGCAGATTTATCTCAAGGGAAGTGGCCTGACGGACATATTTCGAGATATTTCTTCTTCTTGTTGTTCTTCTTCTGCACAGCTAAGCTGGAAGTGACATTTGCAGCTCGCAAGAGTGCAGAGTTATCCCAAAGAAAGGGGCCACGGTGTTTCTGTATCTCTATTATGTTGGTGCGGCTTCGGACTTTTACATATCTCGATATATCTCGAAAACTACGCTTCTGATCAAAAAATATCATAGAACATAAATTGTAGGAAACATAATTCTCTACAAAAAAGGTCTCTTAACATTTTGCCATAGCTCATTTCGTTTCCGAGATATTTGCAGATTTATCTCAAGGGAAGGGTCCTGATGGACATATTTCGAGATATTTCTTCTTCTTGTTGTTCTTCTTCTGCACAGCTAAGCTGGAAGTGGCATTTACAGCTCGCAATAGTGCAGAGTTATCTCAAAGAAAGGGGCCACGGTGTTTCTGTATCTCTATTACGTTGGTGCGGCTTCGGAACTTTTAAATATCTTGATATATCTCGAGAACTACGCATCTGATCAAAAAATATCATAGAACATGAAAAGTAGGAAACTTAATTCTCTACAAAAAAGGTCTCTTAACATTTTGCTATAGCTCGCTTCGTTTCCGAGATATTTGCATATTTATCTCAAGGGAAGGGGCCTGACGGACATATTTCGAGATATTTCTTCTTCTTGTTGTTCTTCTTCTGCACAGCTAAGCTCGAAGTGGCATTTGCAGCTCGCAATAGTGCAGAGTTATCTCAAAGAAAGAGGCCACGGTGTTTCTGTACCTCTATTATGTTGGTGCAGCTTCGGAACTTTTAAATATCTCGATATATCTCGAAAACTACGCTTCTGATCAAAAAATATCATAGAACATAAATTGTAGCAAACATAATTCTCTACAAAAAAGGTCTCTTAACATTTTGCCATAGCTCGCTTCGTTTCCGAGATATTTGCAGATATATCTCAAGGGAAGTGGCCTGACGGGCATATTTCGAGATATTTCTTCTTCTTGTTGTTCTTCTTCTGCACAGCTAAACTGGAAGTGACATTTGCGGCTCGCACTAGTGCAGAGTTATCTCAAAGAAAGGGGCCACGGTGTTTCTGTATCTCTATTATGTTGGTGCGTCTTCGGAACTTTTAAATATCTCGATATATCTCGAAAACTACGCTTCTGATCAAAAAATATCATAGAACATAAATTGTAGGAAACATAATTCTCTACAAAAAAGGTCTCTTAACATTTTGCCATAGCTCTCTTCGTTTCCGAGATATTTGCAGATTCATCTCAAGGGAAGGGGTCTGACGGACATATTTCGAGATATTTCTTCTTCTTGTTGTTCTTCTTCGGCACAGCTAAGCTCGAAGTGGCATTTGCAGCTCGCAATAGTGCAGAGTTATCTCAAAGAAAGAGGCCACGGTGTTTCTGTACCTCTATTATGTTGGTGCGGCTTCGGAACTTTTAAATATCTCGATATATCTCGAAAACTACGCTTCTGATCAAAAAATATCATAGAACATAAATTGTAGGAAACATAATTCTCTACAAAAAACGTCTCTTAACATTTTGCCATAGCTCGCTTCGCTTCCGAGATATTTGCAGATTCAGCTCAAAGGAACGGGCCTGACGGACATATTTCGAGATACTTCTTCTTCTTGTTGTTCTTCCTCTGCACAGCTAAGCTGGAAGTGGCATTTGCAGCTCGCAATAGTGCAGAGTTATCTCAAAGAAAGGGGCCACGGTGTTTCTGTATCTCTATTATGTTGGTGCGGCTTCGGAACTTTTAAATATCTTGATATATCTCGAGAACTACGCATCTGATCAAAAAATATCATAGAACATAAAAAGTAGGAAACATAATTCTCTACAAAAAAGGTCTCTTAACATTTCGCCATAGCTCGCTTCGTTTCCGAGATATTTGCAGATTCAGCTCAAAGGAACGGGCCTGACGGACATATTTCGAGATACGTCTTCTTCTTGTTGTTCTTCTTCTGCACAGCTAAGCTGGAAGTGGCATTTGCAGCTCGCACTAGTGCAGAGTTATCTCAAAGAAAGGGGCCACGGTGTTTCTGTATCTCTATTATGTTGGTGCGGCTTCGGAACTTTTAAATATCTCGATATATCTCGAAAACTACGCTTCTGATCAAAAAATATCATAGAACATAAATTGTAGGAAACATAATTCTCTACAAAAAAGGTCTCTTAACATTTTGCCATAGCTCGTTTCGTTTCCGAGATATTTGCAGATTCAGCTCAAAGGAACTGGCCTGACGGACATATTTCGAGATATTTCTTCTTCTTGTTGTTCTTCCTCTGCACAGCTAAGCTGGAAGTGGCATTTGCAGCTCGCAATAGTGCAGAGTTATCTCAAAGAAAGGGGCCACGGTGTTTCTGTATCTCTATTATGTTGGTGCGGCTTCGGAACTTTTAAATATCTTGATATATCTCGAGAACTACGCATCTGATCAAAAAATATCATAGAACATAAAAAGTAGGAAACTTAGTTCTCTACAAAAAAGGTCTCTTAACATTTTGCCATAGCTCGCTTCGTTTCCGAGATATTTGCATATTTATCTCAAGGGAAGGTGCCTGACGGACATATTTCGAGATATTTCTTCTTCTTGTTGTTCTTCTTCTGCACAGCTAAGCTGGAAGTGGCATTTACAGCTCGCAATAGTGCAGAGTTATCTCAAAGAAAGGGGCCACGGTGTTTCTGTATCTCTATTATGTTGGTGCTGCTTCGGAACTTTTAAATATCTTGATATATCTCGAGAACTACGCATCTGATCAAAAAATATCATAGAACATGAAAAGTAGGAAACTTAATTCTCTACAAAAAAGGTCTCTTAACATTTTGCCATAGCTCTCTTCGTTTCCGAGATATTTGCAGATTTATCTCAAGGGAAGGGGCCTGACGGACATATTTCGAGATATTTCTTCTTCTTGTTGTTCTTCTTCTGCACAGCTAAGCTGGAAGTGGCATTCGCAGCTCGCACTAGTGCAGAGTTGTCTCAACGAAAGGGGCCACGGTGTTTCTGTATCTCTATTATGTTGGTGCGGCTTCGGAACTTTTAAATATCTCGATATATCTCGAAAACTACGCTTCTGATCAAAAAATATCATAGAACATAAATTGTAGGAAGCATAATTCTCTACAAAAAAGGTCTCTTAACATTTTGCCATAGCTCGCTTCGTTTCCGAGATATTTGCAGATATATCTCAAGGGAAGGGGCCTGACGGACATATTTCGAGATATTTCTTCTTCTTGTTGTTCTTCTTCTGCACAGCTGAGCTGGAAGTGGCATTTGCAGGTCGCAATAGTGCAGAGTTATCTCAAAGAAAGGGGCCACGGTGTTTCTGTATCTCTATTATGTTGGTGCGGCTTCGGAACTTTTAAATATCTCGATATATCTCGAAAACTACGCTTCTGATCAAAAAATATCATAGAACATAAAAAGTAGGAAACATAATTCTCTACAAAAAAGGTCTCTTAACATTTCGCCATAGCTCGCTTCGTTTCCGAGATATTTGCAGATTTATCTCAAGGGAAGGGGCCTGTCGGACATATTTCGAGATATTTCTTCTTCTTGTTGTTCTTCTTCTGCACAGCTAAGCTGGAAGTGGCATTTGCGGCTCGCACTAGTGCAGAGTTATCTCAAAGAAAGGGGCCACGGTGTTTCTGTATCTCTATTATGTTGGTGCGGCTTCGGAACTTTTAAATATCTCGATATATCTCGAAAACTACGCTTCTGATCAAAAAATATTATAGAACATAAATTGTAGGAAACATAATTCTCTACAAAAAACGTCTCTTAACATTTTGCCATAGCTCGCTTCGTTTCCGAGATATTTGCAGATTCAGCTCAAAGGAACGGGCCTGACGGACATATTTCGAGATACGTCTTCTTCTTGTTGTTCTTCTTCTGCACAGCTAAGCTGGAAGTGGCATTTGCAGCTCGCACTAGTGCAGAGTTATCTCAAAGAAAGGGGCCACGGTGTTTCTGTATCTCTATTATGTTGGTGCGGCTTCGGAACTTTTAAATATCTCGATATATCTCGAAAACTACGCTTCTGATCAAAAAATATCATAGAACATAAATTGTAGGAAACATAATTCTCTACAAAAAAGGTCTCTTAACATTTTGCCATAGCTCGCTTCGTTTCCGAGATATTTGCAGAATTATCTCAAGGGAAGGGGCCTGACGGACATATTTCGAGATATTTCTTCTTCTTGTTGTTCTTCTTCTGCACAGCTAAGCTGGAAGTGGCATTTACAGCTCGCAATAGTGCAGAGTTATCTCAAAGAAAGAGGCCACGGTGTTTCTGTATCTCTATTATGTTGGTGCGGCTTCGGAACTTTTAAATATCTTGATATATCTCGAGAACTACGCATCTGATCAAAAAATATCATAGAACATAAAAAGTAGGAAACTTAATTCTCTACAAAAAAGGTC
Organism: Osmia lignaria lignaria; assembly: GCF_051020975.1. Lineage (NCBI taxonomy): Eukaryota > Metazoa > Arthropoda > Insecta > Hymenoptera > Megachilidae > Osmia > Osmia lignaria. Next base: position 9,407,644 of record NW_027478159.1, on the reverse strand, counting down.
TGTTAACATTTTGCCATAGCTCGCTTCGTTTCCGAGATATTTGCAGATTTATCTCAAGGGAAGTGGCCTGACGGACATATTTCGAGATATTTCTTCTTCTTGTTGTTCTTCTTCTGCACAGCTAAGCTGGAAGTGGCATTTGCAGCTCGCAAGAGTGCAGAGTTATCCCAAAGAAAGGGGCCACGGTGTTTCTGTATCTCTATTATGTTGGTGCGGCTTCGGAACTTTTACATATCTCGATATATCTCGAAAACTACGCTTCTGATCAAAAAATATCATAGAACATAAATTGTAGGAAACATAATTCTCTACAAAAAAGGTCTCTTAACATTTTGCCATAGCTCATTTCGTTTCCGAGATATTTGCAGATTTATCTCAAGGGAAGGGTCCTGATGGACATATTTCGAGATATTTCTTCTTCTTGTTGTTCTTCTTCTGCACAGCTAAGCTGGAAGTGGCATTTACAGCTCGCAATAGTGCAGAGTTATCTCAAAGAAAGGGGCCACGGTGTTTCTGTATCTCTATTACGTTGGTGCGGCTTCGGAACTTTTAAATATCTTGATATATCTCGAGAACTACGCATCTGATCAAAAAATATCATAGAACATGAAAAGTAGGAAACTTAATTCTCTACAAAACAGGTCTCTTAACATTTTGCCGTAGCTCTCTTCGTTTCCGAGATATTTGCAGATATATCTCAAGGGAAGGGGCCTGACGGACATATTTCGAGATATTTCTTCTTCTTGTTGTTCTTCTTCTGCACAGCTAAGCTGGAAGTGGCATTTGCAGCTCGCAATAGTGCAGAGTTATCTCAAAGAAAGGGGCCACGGTGTTTCTGTATCTCTATTATGTTGGTGCGGCTTCGGAACTTTTAAATATCTTGATATATCTCGAGAACTACGCATCTGATCAAAAAATATCATAGAACATAAAAAGTAGGAAACATAATTCTCTACAAAAAAGGTCTCTTAACATTTTGCCATAGCTCGCTTCGTTTCCGAGATATTTGCAGATTCAGCTCAAAGGAACTGGCCTGACGGACATATTTCGAGATATTTCTTCTTCTTGTTGTTCTTCTTCTGCACAGCTAAGCTGGAAGTGGCATTTGCAGCTCGCAATAGTGCAGAGTTATCTCAAAGAGAAGGGCCACGGTGTTTCTGTATCTCTATTATGTTGGTGCGGCTTCGGAACTTTTAAATATCTTGATATATCTCGAGAACTACGCATCTGATCAAAAAATATCATAGAAGATAAAAAGTAGGAAACTTAATTCTCTACAAAAAAGGTCTCTTAACATTTCGCCATAGCTCGCTTCGTTTCCGAGATATTTGCAGATTTATCTCAAGGGAAGGGGCCTGTCGGACATATTTCGAGATATTTCTTCTTCTTGTTGTTCTTCTTCTGCACAGCTAAGCTGGAAGTGGCATTTGCGGCTCGCACTAGTGCAGAGTTATCTCAAAGAAAGGGGCCACGGTGTTTCTGTATCTCTATTATGTTGGTGCGGCTTCGGAACTTTTAAATATCTCGATATATCTCGAAAACTACGCTTCTGATCAAAAAATATTATAGAACATAAATTGTAGGAAACATAATTCTCTACAAAAAACGTCTCTTAACATTTTGCCATAGCTCGCTTCGTTTCCGAGATATTTGCAGATTCAGCTCAAAGGAACGGGCCTGACGGACATATTTCGAGATACGTCTTCTTCTTGTTGTTCTTCTTCTGCACAGCTAAGCTGGAAGTGGCATTTGCAGCTCGCACTAGTGCAGAGTTATCTCAAAGAAAGGGGCCACGGTGTATCTGTATCTCTATTATGTTGGTGCGGCTTCGGAACTTTTAAATATCTCGATATATCTCGAAAACTACGCTTCTGATCAAAAAATATCATAGAACATAAATTGTAGGAAACATAATTCTCTACAAAAAAGGTCTCTTAACATTTTGCCATAGCTCGCTTCGTTTCCGAGATATTTGCAGAATTATCTCAAGGGAAGGGGCCTGACGGACATATTTCGAGATATTTCTTCTTCTTGTTGTTCTTCTTCTGCACAGCTAAGCTGGAAGCGGCATTTACAGCTCGCAATAGTGCAGAGTTATCTCAAAGAAAGAGGCCACGGTGTTTCTGTATCTCTATTATGTTGGTGCGGCTTCGGAACTTTTAAATATCTTGATATATCTCGAGAACTACGCATCTGATCAAAAAATATCATAGAACATAAAAAGTAGAAAACTTAATTCTCTACAAAAAAGGTCTCTTAACATTTTGCCATAGCTCGCTTCGTTTCCGAGATATTTGCAGATTTATCTCAAGGGAAGGGGCCTGACGGACATATTTCGAGATATTTCTTCTTTTTGTTGTTCTTCTTCTGCACAGCTAAGCTGGAAGTGGCATTTGCGGCTCGCACTAGTGCAGAGTTATCTCAAAGAATGGGGCCACGGTGTTTCTGTATCTCTATTATGTTGGTGCGGCTTCGGAACTTTTAAATATCTTGATATATCTCGAGAACTACGTATCTGATCAAAAAATATCATAGAACATAAAAAGTAGGAAACCTAATTCTCTACAAAAAAGGTCTCTTAACATTTTGCCATAGCTCGCTTCGTTTCCGAGATATTTGCAGATTTATCTCAAGGGAAGGGGCCTGACGGACATATTTCGAGATATTTCTTCTTCTTGTTGTTCTTCTTCTGCACAGCTAAGCTGGAAGTGGCATTTGCGGCTCGCACTAGTGCAGAGTTATCTCAAGGAATGGGGCCACGGTGTTTCTGTATCTCTATTATGTTGGTGCGGCTTCGGAACTTTTAAATATCTCGATATATCTCGAAAACTACGCTTCTGATCAAAAAATATCATAGAACATAAATTGTAGAAAACATAATTCTCTACAAAAAAGGTCTGTTAACATTTTGCCATAGCTCGCTTCGTTTCCGAGATATTTGCAGATTTATCTCAAGGGAAGTGGCCTGACGGACATATTTCGAGATATTTCTTCTTCTTGTTGTTCTTCTTCTGCACAGCTAAGCTGGAAGTGGCATTTGCAGCTCGCAAGAGTGCAGAGTTATCCCAAAGAAAGGGGCCACGGTGTTTCTGTATCTCTATTATGTTGGTGCGGCTTCGGAACTTTTACATATCTCGATATATCTCGAAAACTACGCTTCTGATCAAAAAATATCATAGAACATAAATTGTAGGAAACATAATTCTCTACAAAAAAGGTCTCTTAACATTTTGCCATAGCTCATTTCGTTTCCGAGATATTTGCAGATTTATCTCAAGGGAAGGGTCCTGATGGACATATTTCGAGATATTTCTTCTTCTTGTTGTTCTTCTTCTGCACAGCTAAGCTGGAAGTGGCATTTACAGCTCGCAATAGTGCAGAGTTATCTCAAAGAAAGGGGCCACGGTGTTTCTGTATCTCTATTACGTTGGTGCGGCTTCGGAACTTTTAAATATCTTGATATATCTCGAGAACTACGCATCTGATCAAAAAATATCATAGAACATGAAAAGTAGGAAACTTAATTCTCTACAAAAAAGGTCTCTTAACATTTTGCCGTAGCTCTCTTCGTTTCCGAGATATTTGCAGATATATCTCAAGGGAAGGGGCCTGACGGACATATTTCGAGATATTTCTTCTTCTTGTTGTTCTTCTTCTGCACAGCTAAGCTGGAAGTGGCATTTGCAGCTCGCAATAGTGCAGAGTTATCTAAAAGAAAGGGGCCACGGTGTTTCTGTATCTCTATTATGTTGGTGCGGCTTCGGAACTTTTAAATATCTTGATATATCTCGAGAACTACGCATCTGATCAAAAAATATCGTAGAACATAAAAAGTAGGAAACTTAATTCTCTACAAAAAAGGTCGCTTAACATTTTGCCATAGCTCGCTTCGTTTCCGAGATATTTGCATATTTATCTCAAGGGAAGGGGCCTGACGGACATATTTCGAGATATTTCTTCTTCTTGTTGTTCTTCTTCTGCACAGCTAAGCTGGAAGTGGCATTTGCGGCTCGCACTAGTGCAGAGTTATCTCAAAGAAAGGGGCCACGGTGTTTCTGTATCTCTATTATGTTGGTGCGGTTTCGGAACTTTTAAATATCTCGATATATCTCGAAAACTACGCTTCTGATCAAAAAATATCATAGAACATAAATTGTAGCAAACATAATTCTCTACAAAAAAGGTCTCTTAACATTTTGCCATAGCTCGCTTCGTTTCCGAGATATTTGCAGATATATCTCAAGGGAAGGGGCCTGACGGGCATATTTCGAGATATTTCTTCTTCTTGTTGTTCTTCTTCTGCACAGCTAAGCTGGAAGTGGCATTTACAGCTCGCAATAGTGCAGAGTTATCTCAAAGAAAGGGGCCACGGTGTTTCTGTATCTCTATTATGTTGGTGCGGCTTCGGAACTTTTAAATATCTTGATATATCTCGAGAACTACGCATCCGATCAAAGAATATCATAGAACATGAAAAGTAGGAAACTTAATTCTCTACAAAAAAGGTCTCTTAATATTTTGCCATAGCTCTCTTCGTTTCCGAGATATTTGCAGATATATCTCAAGGGAAGGGGCCTGACGGACATATTTCGAGATATTTCTTCTTCTTGTTGTTCTTCTTCTGCACAGCTAAGCTGGAAGTGGCATTTGCGGCTCGCACTAGTGCAGAGTTATGTCAAAGAAAGGGGCCACGGTGTTTCTGTATCTCTATTATGTTGGTGCGTCTTCGGAACTTTTAAATATCTCGATATATCTCGAAAACTACGCTTCTGATCAAAAAATATCATAGAACATAAATTGTAGGAAACATAATTCTCTACAAAAAACGTCTCTTAACATTTTGCCATAGCTCGTTTCGTTTCCGAGATATTTGCAGATTCAGCTCAAAGGAACTGGCCTGACGGACATATTTCGAGATATTTCTTCTTCTTGTTGTTCTTCTTCTGCACAGCTAAGCTGGAAGTGGCATTTACAGCTCGCAATGGTGCAGAGTTATCTCAAAGAAAGGGGCCACGGTGTTTCTGTATCTCTATTATGTTGGTGCGGCTTCGGAACTTTTAAATATCTTGATATATCTCGAGAACTACGCATCTGATCAAAAAATATCATAGAACATAAAAAGTAGGAAACTTAATTCTCTACAAAAAAGGTCTCTTAACATTTTGCCATAGCTCGCTTGGTTTCCGAGATATTTGCAGATTTATCTCAAGGGAAGGGGCCTGACGGACATATTTCGAGATATTTCTTCTTCTTGTTGTTCTTCTTCTGCACAGCTAAGCTGGAAGTGGCATTTCCAGCTCGCAATAGTGCAGAGTTATCTCAAAGAGAGGGGCCACGGTGTTTCTGTATCTCTATTATGTTGGTGCGGCTTCGGAACTTTTAAATATCTTGATATATCTCGAGAACTACGCATCTGATCAAAAAATATCATAGAACATAAAAAGTAGGAAACTTAATTCTCTACAAAAAAGGTCTCTTAACATTTTGCCATAGCTCGCTTCGTTTCCGAGATATTTGCAGATTTATCTCAAGGGAAGGGGCCTGGCGGACATATTTCGAGATATTTCTTCTTCTTGTTGTTCTTCTTCTGCACAGCTAAGCTGGAAGTGGCATTTGCGGCTCGCACTAGTGCAGAGTTATCTCAAAGAAAGGGGCCACGGTGTTTCTGTATCTCTATTATGTTGGTGCGGTTTCGGAACTTTTAAATATCTCGATATATCTCGAAAACTACGCTTCTGATCAAAAAATATCATAGAACATAAATTGTAGCAAACATAATTCTCTACAAAAAAGGTCTCTTAACATTTTGCCATAGCTCGCTTCGTTTCCGAGATATTTGCAGATATATCTCAAGGGAAGGGGCCTGACGGGCATATTTCGAGATATTTCTTCTTCTTGTTGTTCTTCTTCTGCACAGCTAAGCTGGAAGTGGCATTTACAGCTCGCAATAGTGCAGAGTTATCTCAAAGAAAGGGGCCACGGTGTTTCTGTATCTCTATTATGTTGGTGCGGCTTCGGAACTTTTAAATATCTTGATATATCTCGAGAACTACGCATCCGATCAAAAAATATCATAGAACATGAAAAGTAGGAAACTTAATTCTCTACAAAAAAGGTCTCTTAACATTTTGCCATAGCTCGCTTCGTTTCCGAGATATTTGCAGATATATCTCAAGGGAAGGGGCCTGACGGACATATTTCGAGATATTTCTTCTTCTTGTTGTTCTTCTTCTGCACAGCTAAGCTGGAAGTGGCATTTACAGCTCGCAATAGTGCAGAGTTATCTCAAAGAAAGGGGCCACGGTGTTTCTGTATCTCTATTATGTTGGTGCGGCTTCGGAACTTTTAAATATCTTGATATATCTCGAGAACTACGCATCTGATCAAAAAATATCATAGAACATAAAAAGTAGGAAACTTAATTCTCTACAAAAAAGGTCTGTTAACATTTTGCCATAGCTCGCTTGGTTTCCGAGATATTTGCAGATTTATCTCAAGGGAAGGGGCCTGACGGACATATTTCGAGATATTTCTTCTTCTTGTTGTTCTTCTTCTGCACAGCTAAGCTGGAAGTGGCATTTCCAGCTCGCAATAGTGCAGAGTTATCTCAAAGAGAGGGGCCACGGTGTTTCTGTATCTCTATTATGTTGGTGCGGCTTCGGAACTTTTAAATATCTTGATATATCTCGAGAACTACGCATCTGATCAAAAAATATCGTAGAACATAAAAAGTAGGAAACTTAATTCTCTACAAAAAAGGTCTCTTAACATTTTGCCATAGCTCGCTTCGTTTCCGAGATATTTGCAGATTTATCTCAAGGGAAGGGGCCTGACGGACATATTTCGAGATATTTCTTCTTCTTGTTGTTCTTCCTCTGCACAGCTAAGCTGGAAGTGGCATTTGCAGCTCGCAATAGTGCAGAGTTTTCTCAAAGAAAGGGGCCACGGTGTTTCTGTATCTCTATTATGTTGGTGCGGCTTCGGAACTTTTAAATATCTTGATATATCTCGAGAACTACGCATCTGATCAAAAAATATCATAGAAGATAAAAAGTAGGAAACTTAATTCTCTACAAAAAAGGTCTGTTAACATTTTGCCATAGCTCGCTTCGTTTCCGAGATATTTGCAGATATATCTCAAGGGAAGGGGCCTGACGGACATATTTCGAGATATTTCTTCTTCTTGTTGTTCTTCTTCTGCACAGCTAAGCTGGAAGTGGCTTTTACAGCTCCCAATAGTGCAGAGTTATCTCAAAGAAAGGGGCCACGGTGTTTCTGTATCTCTATTATGTTGGTGCGGCTTCGGAACTTTTAAATATCTTGATATATCTCGAGAACTACGCATCTGATCAAAAAATATCATAGAACATAAAAAGTAGGAAACTTAATTCTCTACAAAAAAGGTCTCTTAACATTTTGCCATAGCTCGCTTGGTTTCCGAGATATTTGCAGATTTATCTCAAGGGAAGGGGCCTGACGGACATATTTCGAGATATTTCTTCTTCTTGTTGTTCTTCTTCTGCACAGCTAAGCTGGAAGTGGCATTTCCAGCTCGCAATAGTGCAGAGTTATCTCAAAGAGAGGGGCCACGGTGTTTCTGTATCTCTATTATGTTGGTGCGGCTTCGGAACTTTTAAATATCTTGATATATCTCGAGAACTACGCATCTGATCAAAAAATATCATAGAACATAAAAAGTAGGAAACTTAATTCTCTACAAAAAAGGTCTCTTAACATTTTGCCATAGCTCGCTTCGTTTCCGAGATATTTGCAGATTTATCTCAAGGGAAGGGGCCTGGCGGACATATTTCGAGATATTTCTTCTTCTTGTTGTTCTTCTTCTGCACAGCTAAGCTGGAAGTGGCATTTGCGGCTCGCACTAGTGCAGAGTTATCTCAAAGAAAGGGGCCACGGTGTTTCTGTATCTCTATTATGTTGGTGCGGTTTCGGAACTTTTAAATATCTCGATATATCTCGAAAACTACGCTTCTGATCAAAAAATATCATAGAACATAAATTGTAGCAAACATAATTCTCTACAAAAAAGGTCTCTTAACATTTTGCCATAGCTCGCTTCGTTTCCGAGATATTTGCAGATATATCTCAAGGGAAGGGGCCTGACGGGCATATTTCGAGATATTTCTTCTTCTTGTTGTTCTTCTTCTGCACAGCTAAGCTGGAAGTGGCATTTACAGCTCGCAATAGTGCAGAGTTATCTCAAAGAAAGGGGCCACGGTGTTTCTGTATCTCTATTATGTTGGTGCGGCTTCGGAACTTTTAAATATCTTGATATATCTCGAGAACTACGCATCCGATCAAAAAATATCATAGAACATGAAAAGTAGGAAACTTAATTCTCTACAAAAAAGGTCTCTTAACATTTTGCCATAGCTCGCTTCGTTTCCGAGATATTTGCAGATATATCTCAAGGGAAGGGGCCTGACGGACATATTTCGAGATATTTCTTCTTCTTGTTGTTCTTCTTCTGCACAGCTAAGCTGGAAGTGGCATTTACAGCTCGCAATAGTGCAGAGTTATCTCAAAGAAAGGGGCCACGGTGTTTCTGTATCTCTATTATGTTGGTGCGGCTTCGGAACTTTTAAATATCTTGATATATCTCGAGAACTACGCATCTGATCAAAAAATATCATAGAACATAAAAAGTAGGAAACTTAATTCTCTACAAAAAAGGTCTGTTAACATTTTGCCATAGCTCGCTTGGTTTCCGAGATATTTGCAGATTTATCTCAAGGGAAGGGGCCTGACGGACATATTTCGAGATATTTCTTCTTCTTGTTGTTCTTCTTCTGCACAGCTAAGCTGGAAGTGGCATTTCCAGCTCGCAATAGTGCAGAGTTATCTCAAAGAGAGGGGCCACGGTGTTTCTGTATCTCTATTATGTTGGTGCGGCTTCGGAACTTTTAAATATCTTGATATATCTCGAGAACTACGCATCTGATCAAAAAATATCGTAGAACATAAAAAGTAGGAAACTTAATTCTCTACAAAAAAGGTCTCTTAACATTTTGCCATAGCTCGCTTCGTTTCCGAGATATTTGCAGATTTATCTCAAGGGAAGGGGCCTGACGGACATATTTCGAGATATTTCTTCTTCTTGTTGTTCTTCCTCTGCACAGCTAAGCTGGAAGTGGCATTTGCAGCTCGCAATAGTGCAGAGTTTTCTCAAAGAAAGGGGCCACGGTGTTTCTGTATCTCTATTATGTTGGTGCGGCTTCGGAACTTTTAAATATCTTGATATATCTCGAGAACTACGCATCTGATCAAAAAATATCATAGAAGATAAAAAGTAGGAAACTTAATTCTCTACAAAAAAGGTCTGTTAACATTTTGCCATAGCTCGCTTCGTTTCCGAGATATTTGCAGATATATCTCAAGGGAAGGGGCCTGACGGACATATTTCGAGATATTTCTTCTTCTTGTTGTTCTTCTTCTGCACAGCTAAGCTGGAAGTGGCTTTTACAGCTCCCAATAGTGCAGAGTTATCTCAAAGAAAGGGGCCACGGTGTTTCTGTATCTCTATTATGTTGGTGCGGCTTCGGAACTTTTAAATATCTTGATATATCTCGAGAACTACGCATCTGATCAAAAAATATCATAGAACATAAAAAGTAGGAAACTTAATTCTCTACAAAAAAGGTCTCTTAACATTTTGCCATAGCTCGCTTGGTTTCCGAGATATTTGCAGATTTATCTCAAGGGAAGGGGCCTGACGGACATATTTCGAGATATTTCTTCTTCTTGTTGTTCTTCTTCTGCACAGCTAAGCTGGAAGTGGCATTTCCAGCTCGCAATAGTGCAGAGTTATCTCAAAGAGAGGGGCCACGGTGTTTCTGTATCTCTATTATGTTGGTGCGGCTTCGGAACTTTTAAATATCTTGATATATCTCGAGAACTACGCATCTGATCAAAAAATATCATAGAACATAAAAAGTAGGAAACTTAATTCTCTACAAAAAAGGTCTCTTAACATTTTGCCATAGCTCGCTTCGTTTCCGAGATATTTGCAGATTTATCTCAAGGGAAGGGGCCTGACGGACATATTTCGAGATATTTCTTCTTCTTGTTGTTCTTCTTCTGCACAGCTAAGCTGGAAGTGGCATTTGCGGCTCGCACTAGTGCAGAGTTATCTCAAAGAAAGGGGCCACGGTGTTTCTGTATCTCTATTATGTTGGTGCGGTTTCGGAACTTTTAAATATCTCGATATATCTCGAAAACTACGCTTCTGATCAAAAAATATCATAGAACATAAATTGTAGCAAACATAATTCTCTACAAAAAAGGTCTCTTAACATTTTGCCATAGCTCGCTTCGTTTCCGAGATATTTGCAGATATATCTCAAGGGAAGGGGCCTGACGGGCATATTTCGAGATATTTCTTCTTCTTGTTGTTCTTCTTCTGCACAGCTAAGCTGGAAGTGGCATTTACAGCTCGCAATAGTGCAGAGTTATCTCAAAGAAAGGGGCCACGGTGTTTCTGTATCTCTATTATGTTGGTGCGGCTTCGGAACTTTTAAATATCTTGATATATCTCGAGAACTACGCATCCGATCAAAAAATATCATAGAACATGAAAAGTAGGAAACTTAATTCTCTACAAAAAAGGTCTCTTAACATTTTGCCATAGCTCGCTTCGTTTCCGAGATATTTGCAGATTTATCTCAAGGGAAGGGGCCTGACGGACATATTTCGAGATATTTGTTCTTCTTGTTGTTCTTCCTCTGCACAGCTAAGCTGGAAGTGGCATTTGCAGCTCGCAATAGTGCAGAGTTTTCTCAAAGAAAGGGGCCACGGTGTTTCTGTATCTCTATTATGTTGGTGCGGCTTCGGAACTTTTAAATATCTTGATATATCTCGAGAACTACGCATCTGATCAAAAAATATCATAGAAGATAAAAAGTAGGAAACTTAATTCTCTACAAAAAAGGTCTGTTAACATTTTGCCATAGCTCGCTTCGTTTCCGAGATATTTGCAGATATATCTCAAGGGAAGGGGCCTGACGGACATATTTCGAGATATTTCTTCTTCTTGTTGTTCTTCTTCTGCACAGCTAAGCTGGAAGTGGCATTTACAGCTCGCAATAGTGCAGAGTTATCTCAAAGAAAGGGGCCACGGTGTTTCTGTATCTCTATTATGTTGGTGCGGCTTCGGAACTTTTAAATATCTTGATATATCTCGAGAACTACGCATCTGATCAAAAAATATCATAGAACATAAAAAGTAGGAAACTTAATTCTCTACAAAAAAGGTCTCTTAACATTTTGCCATAGCTCGCTTGGTTTCCGAGATATTTGCAGATTTATCTCAAGGGAAGGGGCCTGACGGACATATTTCGAGATATTTCTTCTTCTTGTTGTTCTTCTTCTGCACAGCTAAGCTGGAAGTGGCATTTCCAGCTCGCAATAGTGCAGAGTTATCTCAAAGAGAGGGGCCACGGTGTTTCTGGATCTCTATTATGTTGGTGCGGCTTCGGAACTTTTAAATATCTTGATATATCTCGAGAACTACGCATCTGATCAAAAAATATCATAGAACATAAAAAGTAGGAAACTTAATTCTCTACAAAAAAGGTCTCTTAACATTTTGCCATAGCTCGCTTCGTTTCCGAGATATTTGCAGATTTATCTCAAGGGAAGGGGCCTGACGCACATATTTCGAGATATTTCTTCTTCTTGTTGTTCTTCTTCTGCACAGCTAAGCTGGAAGTGGCATTTGCGGCTCGCAATAGTGCAGAGTTATCTCAAAGAAAGGGGCCATGGTGTTTCTGTATCCCTATTATGTTGGTGCGGCTTCGGAACTTTTAAATATCTCGATATATCTCGAAAACTACGCTTCGGATCAAAAAATATCATAGAACATAAATAGTAGGAAACATAATTCTCTACAAAAAACGTCTCTTAACATTTTGCCATAGCTCGCTTCGTTTCCGAGATATGTGCAGATTTATCTCAAGGGAAGGGGCCTGACGGACATATTTCGAGATATTTCTTCTTCTTGTTGTTCTTCTTCTGCACAGCTAAGCTGGAAGTGGCATTTGCGGCTCGCACTAGTGCAGAGTTATCTCAACGAAAGGGGCCACGGTGTTTCTGTATCTCTATTATGTTGGTGCGGCTTCGGAACTTTTAAATATCTCGATATATCTCGAAAACTACACTTCTGATCAAAAAATATCATAGAACATAAATTGTAGGAAACATAATTCTCTACAAAAAAGGTCTCTCAACATTTTGCCATAGCTCGCTTCGTTTCCGAGATATTTGCAGATATATCTCAAGGGAAGGGGCCTGACGGACATATTTCGAGATATTTCTTCTTCTTGTTGTTCTTCTTCTGCACAGCTAAGCTGGAAGTGGCATTTACAGCTCGCAATAGTGCAGAGTTATCTCAAAGAAAGGGGCCACGGTGTTTCTGTATCTCTATTATGTTGATGCGGCTTCGGAACTTTTAAATATCTTGATATATCTCGAGAACTACGCATCTGATCACAAAATATCATAGAACATAAAAAGTAGGAAACTTAATTCTCTACAAAAAAGGTCTCTTAAGATTTTGCCATAGCTCTCTTCGTTTCCGAGATATTTGCAGATTTATCTCAAAGGAACTGGCCTGACGGACATATTTCGAGATATTTCTTCTTCTTGTTGTTCTTCCTCTGCACAGCTAAGCTGGAAGTGGCATTTGCAGCTCGCAATAGTGCAGAGTTATCTCAAAGAAAGGGGCCACGGCGTTTCTGTATCTCTATTATGTTGGTGCGGCTTCGGAACTTTTAAATATCTTGATATATCTCGAGAACTACGCATCTGATCAAAAAATATCATAGAACATAAAAAGTAGGAAACTTAATACTCTACAAAAAAGGTCTCTTAACATTTTGCCATAGGTCGCTTCGTTTCCGAGATATTTGCAGATTTATCTCAAGGGAAGGGGCCTAACGGACATATTTCGAGATATTTCTTCTTCTTGTTGTCCTTCTTCTGCACAGCTAAACTGGAAGTGGCATTTCCAGCTCGCAATAGTGCAGAGTTATCTCAAAGAGAGGGGCCACGGTGTTTCTGTATCTCTATTATGTTGGTGCGGCTTCGGAACTTTTAAATATCTCGATATATCTCGAAAACTACGCTTCGGATCAAAAAATATCATAGAACATAAATAGTAGGAAACATAATTCTCTACAAAAAACGTCTCTTAACATTTTGCCATAGCTCGCTTCGTTTCCGAGATATGTGCAGATTTATCTCAAGGGAAGGGGCCTGACGGACATAATTCGAGATATTTCTTCTTCTTGTTGTTCTTCTTCTGCACAGCTAAGCTGGAAGTGGCATTTGCGGCTCGCACTAGTGCAGAGTTATCTCAACGAAAGGGGCCACGGTGTTTCTGTATCTCTATTATGTTGGTGCGGCTTCGGAACTTTTAAATATCTCGATATATCTCGAAAACTACGCTTCTGATCAAAAAATATCATAGAACATAAATTGTAGGAAACATAATTCTCTACAAAAAAGGTCTCTCAACATTTTGCCATAGCTCGCTTCGTTTCCGAGATATTTGCAGATATATCTCAAGGGAAGGGGCCTGACGGACATATTTCGAGATATTTCTTCTTCTTGTTGTTCTTCTTCTGCACAGCTAAGCTGGAAGTGGCATTTACAGCTCGCAATAGTGCAGAGTTATCTCAAAGAAAGGGGCCACGGTGTTCCTGTATCTCTATTATGTTGGTGCGTCTTCGGAACTTTTAAATATCTCGATATATCTCGAAAACTACGCTTCTGATCAAAAAATATCATAGAACATAAATTGTAGGAAACATAATTCTCTACAAAAAACGTCTCTTAACATTTTGCCATAGCTCGCTTCGTTTCCGAGATATTTGCAGATTCAGCTCAAAGGAACTGGCCTGACGGACATATTTCGAGATATTTCTTCTTCTTGTTGTTCTTCCTCTGCACAGCTAAGCTGGAAGTGGCATTTGCAGCTCGCAATAGTGCAGAGTTATCTCAAAGAAAGGGGCCACGGTGTTTCCGTATCCCTATTATGTTGGTGCGGCTTCGGAACTTTTAAATATCTCGATATATCTCGAAAACTACGCTTCTGATCAAAAAATATCATAGAACATAAATTGTAGGAAACATAATTCTCTACAAAAAACGTCTCTTAACATTTTGCCATAGCTCGCTTCGTTTCCGAGATATTTGCAGATTCAGCTCAAAGGAACTGGCCTGACGGACATATTTCGAGATATTTCTTCTTCTTGTTGTTCTTCCTCTGCACAGCTAAGCTGGAAGTGGCATTTGCAGCTCGCAATAGTGCAGAGTTGTCTCAAAGAAAGGGGCCACGGTGTTTCTGTATCTCTATTATGTTGGTGCGGCTTCGGAACTTTTAAATATCTCGATATATCTCGAAAACTACGCTTCTGATCAAAAAATATCGTAGAACATAAAAAGTAGGAAACTTAATTCTCTACAAATAAGGTCTCTTAACATTTTGCGATAGCTCGCTTGGTTTCCGAGATATTTGCAGATTTATCTCAAGGGAAGGGGCCTGACGGACATATTTCGAGATATTTCTTCTTCTTGTTGTTCTTCTTCTGCACAGCTAAGCTGGAAGTGGCATTCGCAGCTCGCAATAGTGCAGAGTTACCTCAAAGAAAGGGGCCACGGTGTTTCTGTATCTCTATTATGTTGGTGCGGCTTCGGAACTTTTAAATATCTTGATATATCTCGAGAACTACGCATCTGATCAAAAAATATCATAGAACATAAAAAGTAGGAAACTTAATTTTCTACAAAAAAGGTCTCTTAACATTTTGCCATAGCTCGCTTCGTTTCCGAGATATTTGCAGATTTATCTCAAGGGAAGGGGCCTGACGGACATATTTCCAGATATTTCTTCTTCTTGTTGTTCTTCTTCTGCACAGCTAAGCTGGAAGTGGCATTTGCAGCTCGCAATAGTGCAGAGTTATCGCAAAGAAAGGGGCCACGGTGTTTCTGTATCTCTATTATGTTGGTGCGGCTTCGGAACTTTTAAATATCTTGATATATCTCGAGAACTACGCATCTGATCAAAAAATATCATAGAACATAAAAAGTAGGAAACCTAATTTTCTACAAAAAAGGTCTCTTAACATTTTGCCGTAGCTCGCTTCGTTTCCGAGATATTTGCAGATTTATCTCAAGGGAAGGGGCCTGACGGACATATTTCGAAATATTTCTTATTCTTGTTGTTCTTCTTCTGCACAGCTAAGCTGGAAGTGGCATTTGCAGCTCGCTATAGTGCAGAGTTATCTCAAAGAAAGGGGCCACGGTGTTTCTGTACCTCTATTATGTTGGTGCAGCTTCGGAGCTTTTAAATATCTTGATATATCTCGAGAACTACGCATCTGATCAAAAAATATCATAGAACATATAAAGTAGGAAACTTAATTCTCTACAAAAAAGGTCTTTTAACGTTTTGCAATAGCTCGCTTCGTTTCCGAGATATTTGCAGATTTATCTCAAGGGAAGGGTCCTGACGGACATATTTCGAGATATTTCATCTTCTTGTTGTTCTTCTTCTGCACAGCTAAGCTGGAAGTGGCATTTGCAGCTCGCAATAGTGCAGAGTTATCTCAAAGAAAGGGGCCACGGTGTTTCTGTATCTCTATTATGTTGGTGCGGCTTCGGAACGTTTAAATATCTTGATATATCTCGAGAACTACGCATCTGATCAAAAAATATCATAGAACATAAAAAGTAGGAAACCTAATTTTCTACAAAAAAGGTCTCTTAACATTTTGCCGTACCTCGCTTCGTTTCCGAGATATTTGCAGATTTATCTCAAGGGAAGGGGCCTGACGGACATATTTCGAGATATTTCTTCTTCTTGTTGTTCTTCTTCTGCACAGCTAAACTGGAAGTGGCATTTCCAGCTCGCAATCGTGCAGAGTTATCTCAAAGAGAGGGGCCACGGTGTTTCTGTATCTCTATTATGTTGGTGCGGCTTCGGAACTTTTAAATATCTTGATATATCTCGAGAACTACGCCTCTGATCGAAAAATATCATAGAACATAAAAAGTAGGAAACTTAATTCTCTACAAAAAAGGTCTCTTAACATTTTGCCATAGCTCGCTTCGTTTCCGAGATATTTGCAGATTTATCTCAAGGGAAGGGGCCTGACGGACATATTTCGAGATATTTCTTCTTCTTGTTGTTCTTCTTCTGCACAGCTAAGCTGGATGTGGCATTTGCAGCTCGCAATAGTGCAGAGTTATCGCAAAGAAAGGGGCCACGGTGTTTCTGTAGCTCTATTATGTTGGTGCGGCTTCGGAACTTTTAAATATCTTGATATATCTCGAGAACTACGCATCTGATCAAAAAATATCATAGAACATAAAAAGTAGGAAACCTAATTTTCTACAAAAAAGGTCTCTTAACATTTTGCCGTAGCTCGCTTGGTTTCCGAGATATTTGCAGATTTATCTCAAGGGAAGGGGCCTGACGGACATATTTCGAAATATTTCTTATTCTTGTTGTTCTTCTTCTGCACAGCTAAGCTGGAAGTGGCATTTGCAGCTCGCAATAGTGCAGAGTTATCTCAAAGAAAGGGGCCACGGTGTTTCTGTACCTCTATTACGTTGGTGCAGCTTCGGAGCTTTTAAATATCTTGATATATCTCGAGAACTACGCATCTGATCAAAAAATATCATAGAGCATAAAAAGTAAGAAACTTAATTCTCTACAAAAAAGGTCTCTTAACATTTTCACATAGCTGGCATCGTTTCCGAGATATTTGCAGATTTAGCTCAAGGGAAGGGGCCTGACGAACATATTCCGAGATATTTCTTCTTCTTGTTGTTCCTCTTCTGCACAGCTAAGCTGGAAGTGGCATTTGCAGGTCGCAATAGTGCAGAGTTATCTCAAAGAAAGGGGCCACGGTGTTTCTGTATGTCTATTATGATGGTGCGGCTTCGGAACTTTTAAGTATCTCGATATATCTCGAAAACTACGCTTCTGATCAAAAAATATCATAGAACATAAAAAGTAGGAAACTTAATTCTCTACAAATAAGGTCTCTTAACATTTTGCGATAGCTCGATTGGTTTCCGAGATATTTGCAGATTTATCTCAAGGGAAGGGGCCTGACGGACATATTTCGAGATATTTCTTCTTCTTGTTGTTCTTCTTCTGCACAGCTAAGCTGGAAGTGGCATTTGCAGCTCGCAATAGTGCAGAGTTACCTCAAAGAAAGGGGCCACGGTGTTTCTGTATCTCTATTATGTTGGTGCGGCTTCGGAACTTTTAAATATCTTGATATATCTCGAGAACTACGCATCTGATCAAAAAATATCATAGAACATAAAAAGTAGGAAACTTAATTCTCTACAAAAAAGGTCTCTTAACATTTTGCCATAGCTCGCTTCGTTTCCGAGATATTTGCAGATTTATCTCAAGGGAAGGGGCCTGACGGACATATTTCGAGATATTTCTTCTTCTTGTTGTTCTTCTTCTGCACAGCTAAGCTGGAAGCGGCATTTGCGGCTCGCACTAGTGCAGAGTTATCTCAAAGAAAGGGGCCACGGTGTTTCTGTATCTCTATTATGTTGGTGCGGCTTCGGAACTTTTAAATATCTTGATATATCTCGAGAACTACGCATCCGATCAAAAAATATCATAGAACATAAAAAGTAGGAAACTTAATTCTCTACAAAAAAGGTCTCTTAACATTTTGCCATAGCTCGCTTCGTTTCCGAGATATTTGCAGATTTATCTCGAGGGAAGGGGCCTGACGGACATATTTCGAGATATTTCTTCTTCTTGTTGTTCTTCTTCTGCACAGCTAAGCTGGAAGCGGCATTTGCGCCTCGCACTAGTGCAGAGTTATATCAAAGAAAGGGGCCACGGTGTTTCTGTATCTCTATTATGTTGGTGCGGCTTCGGATCTTTTAAATATCTCGATATATCTCGAAAACTACGCTTCTGATCAAAAAATATCATAGAACATAAATTGTAGAAAACTTAATTCTCTACAAAAAAGGTCTCTTAACATTTTGCCATAGCTCTCTTCGTTTCCGAGATATTTCCAGATTTATCTCAAGGGAAGGGGCCTGACGGACATATTTCGAGATATTTCTTCTTCTTGTTGTTCTTCTTCTGCACAGCTAAGCTGGAAGTGGCATTTGCGGCTCGCACTAGTGCAGAGTTATCTCAAAGAAAGGGGCCACGGTGTTTCTGTATCTCTATTATGTTGGTGCGGCTTCGGATCTTTTAAATATCTCGATATATCTCGAAAACTACGCTTCTGATCAAAAAATATCATAGAACATAAATTGTAGAAAACTTAATTCTCTACAAAAAAGGTCTCTTAACATTTTGCTATAGCTCTCTTCGTTTCCGAGATATTTCCAGATTTATCTCAAGGGAAGGGGCCTGACGGACATATTTCGAGATATTTCTTCTTCTTGTTGTTCTTCTTCTGCACAGCTAAGCTGGAAGTGGCATTTGCGGCTCGCACTAGTGCAGAGTTATCTCAAAGAAAGGGGCCACGGTGTTTCTGTATCTCTATTATGTTGGTGCGGCTTCGGAACTTTTAAATATCTCGATATATCTCGAAAACTACGCTTCTGATCAAAAAATATCATAGAACATAAATTGTAGGAAACATAATTCTCTACAAAAAACGTCTCTTAACATTTTGCCATAGCTCGCTTCGTTTCCGAGATATTTGCAGATTTATCTCAAGGGAGGTGGCCTGACGGACATATTTCGAGATATTTCTTCTTCTTGTTGTTCTTCTTCTGCACAGCTAAGTTGGAAGTGGCATTTGCAGCTCGCAAGAGTGCAGAGTTATCCCAAAGAAAGGGGCCACGGTGTTTCTGTATCTCTATTATGTTGGTGCGGCTTCGGAACTTTTACATATCTCGATATATCTCGAAAACTACGCTTCTGATCAAAAAATATCATAGAACATAAATTGTAGGAAACATAATTCTCTACAAAAAAGGTCTCTTAACATTTTGCCATAGCTCATTTCGTTTCCGAGATATTTGCAGATTTATCTCAAGGGAAGGGTCCTGATGGACATATTTCGAGATATTTCTTCTTCTTGTTGTTCTTCTTCTGCACAGCTAAGCTGGAAGTGGCATTTACAGCTCGCAATAGTGCAGAGTTATCTCAAAGAAAGGGGCCACGGTGTTTCTGTATCTCTATTACGTTGGTGCGGCTTCGGAACTTTTAAATATCTTGATATATCTCGAGAACTACGCATCTGATCAAAAAATATCATAGAACATGAAAAGTAGGAAACTTAATTCTCTACAAAAAAGGTCTCTTAACATTTTGCCGTAGCTCTCTTCGTTTCCGAGATATTTGCAGATATATCTCAAGGGAAGGGGCCTGACGGACATATTTCGAGATATTTCTTCTTCTTGTTGTTCTTCTTCTGCACAGCTAAGCTGGAAGTGGCATTTGCAGCTCGCAATAGTGCAGAGTTATCTCAAAGAAAGGGGCCACGGTGTTTCTGTATCTCTATTATGTTGGTGCGGCTTCGGAACTTTTAAATATCAGGATATATCTCGAGAACTACGCATCTGATCAAAAAATATCATAGAACATAAAAAGTAGGAAACTTAATTCTCTACAAAAAAGGTCTCTTAACATTTTGCCATAGCTCGTTTCGTTTCCGAGATATTTGCAGATTCAGCTCAAAGGAACTGGCCTGACGGACATATTTCGAGATATTTCTTCTTCTTGTTGTTCTTCCTCTGCACAGCTAAGCTGGAAGTGGCATTTGCAGCTCGCAATAGTGCAGAGTTATCTCAAAGAAAGGGGCCACGGTGTTTCTGTATCTCTATTATGTTGGTGCGGCTTCGGAACTTTTAAATATCTTGATATATCTCGAGAACTACGCATCTGATCAAAAAATATCATAGAACATAAAAAGTAGGAAACTTAATTCTCTACAAAAAAGGTCTCTTAACATTTTGCCATAGCTCGCTTCGTTTCCGAGATATTTGCATATTTATCTCAAGGGAAGGGGCCTGACGGACATATTTCGAGATATTTCTTCTTCTTGTTGTTCTTCTTCTGCACAGCTAAGCTGGAAGTGGCATTTACAGCTCGCAATAGTGCAGAGTTATCTCAAAGAAAGGGGCCACGGTGTTTCTGTATCTCTATTATGTTGGTGCTGCTTCGGAACTTTTAAATATCTTGATATATCTCGAGAACTACGCATCTGATCAAAAAATATCATAGAACATGAAAAGTAGGAAACTTAATTCTCTACAAAAAAGGTCTCTTAACATTTTGCCATAGCTCTCTTCGTTTCCGAGATATTTGCAGATTTATCTCAAGGGAAGGGGCCTGACGGACATATTTCGAGATATTTCTTCTTCTTGTTGTTCTTCTTCTGCACAGCTAAGCTGGAAGTGGCATTGGCAGCTCGCACTAGTGCAGGGTTGTCTCAACGAAAGGGGCCACGGTGTTTCTGTATCTCTGTTATGTTGGTGCGGCTTCGGAACTTTTAAATATCTCGATATATCTCGAAAACTACGCTTCTGATCAAAAAATATCATAGAACATAAATTGTAGGAAGCATAATTCTCTACAAAAAAGGTCTCTTAACATTTTGCCATAGCTCGCTTCGTTTCCGAGATATTTGCAGATATATCTCAAGGGAAGGGGCCTGACGGACATATTTCGAGATATTTCTTCTCCTTGTTGTTCTTCTTCTGCACAGCTGAGCTGGAAGTGGCATTTGCAGGTCGCAATAGTGCAGAGTTATCTCAAAGAAAGGGGCCACGGTGTTTCTGTATCTCTATTATGTTGGTGCGGCTTCGGAACTTTTAAATATCTCGATATATCTCGAAAACTACGCTTCTGATCAAAAAATATCATAGAACGTAAATTGTAGGAAACATTATTCTCTACAAAAAAGGTCTCTTAACATTTTGCCATAGCTCTCTTCGTTTCCGAGATATTTGCAGATTCATCTCAAGGGAAGGGGTCTGACGGACATATTTCGAGATATTTCTTCTTCTTGTTGTTCTTCTTCTGCACAGCTAAGCTCGAAGTGGCATTTGCAGCTCGCAATAGTGCAGAGTTATCTCAAAGAAAGAGGCCACGGTGTTTCTGTACCTCTGGTATGTTGTTGCAGCTTCGGAACTTTTAAATATCTCGATATATCTCGAAAACTACGCTTCTGATCAAAAAATATCATCGAACATAAAAAGTACGAAACATAATTCTCTACAAAAAAGGTCTCTTAACATTTTGCCATAGCTCGTTTCGTTTCCGAGATATTTGCAGATTCAGCTCAAAGGAACTGGCCTGACGGACATATTTCGAGATATTTCTTCTTCTTGTTGTTCTTCTTCTGCACAGCTAAGCTGGAAGTGGCATTTGCGGCTCGCACTAGTGCAGAGTTATCTCAAAGAAAGGGGCCACGGTGTTTCTGTATCTCTATTATGTTGGTGCGGCTTCGGATCTTTTAAATATCTCGATATATCTCGAAAACTACGCTTCTGATCAAAAAATATCATAGAACATAAATTGTAGAAAACTTAATTCTCTACAAAAAAGGTCTCTTAACATTTTGCTATAGCTCTCTTCGTTTCCGAGATATTTCCAGATTTATCTCAAGGGAAGGGGCCTGACGGACATATTTCGAGATATTTCTTCTTCTTGTTGTTCTTCTTCTGCACAGCTAAGCTGGAAGTGGCATTTGCGGCTCGCACTAGTGCAGAGTTATCTCAAAGAAAGGGGCCACGGTGTTTCTGTATCTCTATTATGTTGGTGCGGCTTCGGAACTTTTAAATATCTCGATATATCTCGAAAACTACGCTTCTGATCAAAAAATATCATAGAACATAAATTGTAGGAAACATAATTCTCTACAAAAAAGGTCTCTTAACATTTTGCCATAGCTCGCTTCGTTTCCGAGATATTTGCAGATATATCTCAAGGGCAGGGGCCTGACGGACATATTTCGAGATATTTCTTCTTCTTGTTGTTCTTCTTCTGCACAGCTAAGCTGGAAGTGGCATTTACAGCTCGCAATAGTGCAGAGTTATCTCAAAGAAAGGGGCCACGGTGTTTCTGTATCTCTATTATGTTGGTGCGGCTTCGGAACTTTTACATATCTTGATATATCTCGAGAACTACGCATCTGATCAAAAAATATCATAGAACATAAAAAGTAGGAAACTTAATTCTCTACAAAAAAGGTCTCTTAACATTTTGCCATAGCTCGCTTCGTTTCCGAGATATTTGCAGATTTATCTCAAGGGAGGTGGCCTGACGGACATATTTCGAGATATTTCTTCTTCTTGTTGTTCTTCTTCTGCACAGCTAAGTTGGAAGTGGCATTTGCAGCTCGCAAGAGTGCAGAGTTATCCCAAAGAAAGGGGCCACGGTGTTTCTGTATCTCTATTATGTTGGTGCGGCTTCGGAACTTTTACATATCTCGATATATCTCGAAAACTACGCTTCTGATCAAAAAATATCATAGAACATAAATTGTAGGAAACATAATTCTCTACAAAAAAGGTCTCTTAACATTTTGCCATAGCTCATTTCGTTTCCGAGATATTTGCAGATTTATCTCAACGGAAGGGTCCTGATGGACATATTTCGAGATATTTCTTCTTCTTGTTGTTCTTCTTCTGCACAGCTAAGCTGGAAGTGGCATTTACAGCTCGCAATAGTGCAGAGTTATCTCAAAGAAAGGGGCCACGGTGTTTCTGTATCTCTATTACGTTGGTGCGGCTTCGGAACTTTTAAATATCTTGATATATCTCGAGAACTACGCATCTGATCAAAAAATATCATAGAACATGAAAAGTAGGAAACTTAATTCTCTACAAAAAAGGTCTCTTAACATTTTGCCGTAGCTCTCTTCGTTTCCGAGATATTTGCAGATATATCTCAAGGGAAGGGGCCTGACGGACATATTTCGAGATATTTCTTCTTCTTGTTGTTCTTCTTCTGCACAGCTAAGCTGGAAGTGGCATTTGCAGCTCGCAATAGTGCAGAGTTATCTCAAAGAAAGGGGCCACGGTGTTTCTGTATCTCTATTATGTTGGTGCGGCTTCGGAACTTTTAAATATCAGGATATATCTCGAGAACTACGCATCTGATCAAAAAATATCATAGAACATAAAAAGTAGGAAACTTAATTCTCTACAAAAAAGGTCTCTTAACATTTTGCCATAGCTCGTTTCGTTTCCGAGATATTTGCAGATTCAGCTCAAAGGAACTGGCCTGACGGACATATTTCGAGATATTTCTTCTTCTTGTTGTTCTTCCTCTGCACAGCTAAGCTGGAAGTGGCATTTGCAGCTCGCAATAGTGCAGAGTTATCTCAAAGAAAGGGGCCACGGTGTTTCTGTATCTCTATTATGTTGGTGCGGCTTCGGAACTTTTAAATATCTTGATATATCTCGAGAACTACGCATCTGATCAAAAAATATCATAGAACATAAAAAGTAGGAAACTTAATTCTCTACAAAAAAGGTCTCTTAACATTTTGCCATAGCTCGCTTCGTTTCCGAGATATTTGCATATTTATCTCAAGGGAAGGGGCCTGACGGACATATTTCGAGATATTTCTTCTTCTTGTTGTTCTTCTTCTGCACAGCTAAGCTGGAAGTGGCATTTACAGCTCGCAATAGTGCAGAGTTATCTCAAAGAAAGGGGCCACGGTGTTTCTGTATCTCTATTATGTTGGTGCTGCTTCGGAACTTTTAAATATCTTGATATATCTCGAGAACTACGCATCTGATCAAAAAATATCATAGAACATGAAAAGTAGGAAACTTAATTCTCTACAAAAAAGGTCTCTTAACATTTTGCCATAGCTCTCTTGGTTTCCGAGATATTTGCAGATTTATCTCAAGGGAAGGGGCCTGACGGACATATTTCGAGATATTTCTTCTTCTTGTTGTTCTTCTTCTGCACAGCTAAGCTGGAAGTGGCATTGGCAGCTCGCACTAGTGCAGAGTTGTCTCAACGAAAGGGGCCACGGTGTTTCTGTATCTCTGTTATGTTGGTGCGGCTTCGGAACTTTTAAATATCTCGATATATCTCGAAAACTACGCTTCTGATCAAAAAATATCATAGAACATAAATTGTAGGAAGCATAATTCTCTACAAAAAAGGTCTCTTAACATTTTGCCATAGCTCGCTTCGTTTCCGAGATATTTGCAGATATATCTCAAGGGAAGGGGCCTGACGGACATATTTCGAGATATTTCTTCTCCTTGTTGTTCTTCTTCTGCACAGCTGAGCTGGAAGTGGCATTTGCAGGTCGCAATAGTGCAGAGTTATCTCAAAGAAAGGGGCCACGGTGTTTCTGTATCTCTATTATGTTGGTGCGGCTTCGGAACTTTTAAATATCTCGATATATCTCGAAAACTACGCTTCTGATCAAAAAATATCATAGAACGTAAATTGTAGGAAACATTATTCTCTACAAAAAAGGTCTCTTAACATTTTGCCATAGCTCTCTTCGTTTCCGAGATATTTGCAGATTCATCTCAAGGGAAGGGGTCTGACGGACATATTTCGAGATATTTCTTCTTCTTGTTGTTCTTCTTCTGCACAGCTAAGCTCGAAGTGGCATTTGCAGCTCGCAATAGTGCAGAGTTATCTCAAAGAAAGAGGCCACGGTGTTTCTGTACCTCTGGTATGTTGGTGCAGCTTCGGAACTTTTAAATATCTCGATATATCTCGAAAACTACGCTTCTGATCAAAAAATATCATCGAACATAAAAAGTACGAAACATAATTCTCTACAAAAAAGGTCTCTTAACATTTTGCCATAGCTCGTTTCGTTTCCGAGATATTTGCAGATTCAGCTCAAAGGAACTGGCCTGACGGACATATTTCGAGATATTTCTTCTTCTTGTTGTTCTTCCTCTGCACAGCTAAGCTGGAAGTGGCATTTGCAGCTCGCAATAGTGCAGAGTTATCTCAAAGAAAGGGGCCACGGTGTTTCTGTATCTCTATTATGTTGGTGCAGCTTTGGAACTTTTAAACATCTTGATATATCTCGAGAACTACGCATCTGATCAAAAAATATCATACAACATAAAAAGTAGAAAACTTAATTCTCTACAAAAAAGGTCTCTTAACATTTTGCCATAGCTCGCTTCGTTTCCGAGATATTTCCAGATTTATCTCAAGGGAAGGGGCCTGACGGACATATTTCGAGATATTTCTTCTTCTTGTTGTTCTTCTTCTGCACAGCTAAGCTGGAAGTGGCATTTGCAGCTCGCAATAGTGCAGAGTTATCTCAAAGAAAGGGGCCACGGTGTTTCTGTATCTCTATTATGTTGGTGCGGCTTCGGAACTTTTAAATATCTTGATATATCTCGAGAACTACGCATCTGATCAAAAAATATCATAGAACATAAAAAGTAGGAAACTTAATTCTCTACAAAAAAGGTCTCTTAACATTTTGCCATAGCTCGCTTCGTTTCCGAGATATTTGCAGATTTATCTCAAGGGAAGTGGCCTGACGGACATATTTCGAGATATTTCTTCTTCTTGTTGTTCTTCTTCTGCACAGCTAAGCTGGAAGTGGCATTTGCAGCTCGCAAGAGTGCAGAGTTATCCCAAAGAAAGGGGCCACGGTGTTTCTGTATCTCTATTATGTTGGTGCGGCTTCGGAACTTTTACATATCTCGATATATCTCGAAAACTACGCTTCTGATCAAAAAATATCATAGAACATAAATTGTAGGAAACATAATTCTCTACAAAAAAGGTCTCTTAACATTTTGCCATAGCTCATTTCGTTTCCGAGATATTTGCAGATTTATCTCAAGGGAAGGGTCCTGATGGACATATTTCGAGATATTTCTTCTTCTTGTTGTTCTTCTTCTGCACAGCTAAGCTGGAAGTGGCATTTACAGCTCGCAATAGTGCAGAGTTATCTCAAAGAAAGGGGCCACGGTGTTTCTGTATCTCTATTACGTTGGTGCGGCTTCGGAACTTTTAAATATCTTGATATATCTCGAGAACTACGCATCTGATCAAAAAATATCATAGAACATGAAAAGTAGGAAACTTAATTCTCTACAAAAAAGGTCTCTTAACATTTTGCCGTAGCTCTCTTCGTTTCCGAGATATTTGCAGATATATCTCAAGGGAAGGGGCCTGACGGACATATTTCGAGATATTTCTTCTTCTTGTTGTTCTTCTTCTGCACAGCTAAGCTGGAAGTGGCATTTGCAGCTCGCAATAGTGCAGAGTTATCTCAAAGAAAGGGGCCACGGTGTTTCTGTATCTCTATTATGTTGGTGCGGCTTCGGAACTTTTAAATATCTTGATATATCTCGAGAACTACGCATCTGATCAAAAAATATCATAGAACATAAAAAGTAGGAAACTTAATTCTCTACAAAAAAGGTCGCTTAACATTTTGCTATAGCTCGCTTCGTTTCCGAGATATTTGCATATTTATCTCAAGGGAAGGGGCCTGACGGACATATTTCGAGATATTTCTTCTTCTTGTTGTTCTTCTTCTGCACAGCTAAGCTCGAAGTGGCATTTGCAGCTCGCAATAGTGCAGAGTTATCTCAAAGAAAGAGGCCACGGTGTTTCTGTACCTCTATTATGTTGGTGCAGCTTCGGAACTTTTAAATATCTCGATATATCTCGAAAACTACGCTTCTGATCAAAAAATATCATAGAACATAAATTGTAGCAAACATAATTCTCTACAAAAAAGGTCTCTTAACATTTTGCCATAGCTCGCTTCGTTTCCGAGATATTTGCAGATATATCTCAAGGGAAGTGGCCTGACGGGCATATTTCGAGATATTTCTTCTTCTTGTTGATCTTCTTCTGCACAGCTAAACTGGAAGTGGCATTTGCGGCTCGCACTAGTGCAGAGTTATCTCAAAGAAAGGGGCCACGGTGTTTCTGTATCTCTATTATGTTGGTGCGTCTTCGGAACTTTTAAATACCTCGATATATCTCGAAAACTACGCTTCTGATCAAAAAATATCATAGAACATAAATTGTAGGAAACATAATTCTCTACAAAAAAGGTCTCTTAACATTTTGCCATAGCTCGTTTCGTTTCCGAGATATTTGCAGATTCAGCTCAAAGGAACTGGCCTGACGGACATATTTCGAGATATTTCTTCTTCTTGTTGTTCTTCCTCTGCACAGCTAAGCTGGAAGTGGCATTTACAGCTCGCAATAGTGCAGAGTTATCTCAAAGAAAGGGGCCACGGTGTTTCTGTATCTCTATTATGTTGGTGCTGCTTCGGAACTTTTAAATATCTTGATATATCTCGAGAACTACGCATCTGATCAAAAAATATCATAGAACATGAAAAGTAGGAAACTTAATTCTCTACAAAAAAGGTCTCTTAACATTTTGCCATAGCTCTCTTCGTTTCCGAGATATTTGCAGATTTATCTCAAGGGAAGGGGCCTGACGGACATATTTCGAGATATTTCTTCTTCTTGTTGTTCTTCTTCTGCACAGCTAAGCTGGAAGTGGCATTGGCAGCTCGCACTAGTGCAGAGTTGTCTCAACGAAAGGGGCCACTGTGTTTCTGTATCTCTATTATGTTGGTGCGGCTTCGGAACTTTTAAATATCTCGATATATCTCGAAAACTACGCTTCTGATCAAAAAATATCATAGAACATAAATTGTAGGAAGCATAATTCTCTACAAAAAAGGTCTCTTAACATTTTGCCATAGCTCGCTTCGTTTCCGAGATATTTGCAGATTTATCTCAAGGGAAGTGGCCTGACGGACATATTTCGAGATATTCCTTCTTCTTGTTGTTCTTCGTCTGCACAGCTAAACTGGAAGTGGCATTTCCAGCTCGCAATCGTGCAGAGTTATCTCAAAGAAAGGGGCCACGGTGTTTCTGTATCTCTATTATGTTGGTGCGGCTTCGGAACTTTTAAATATCTTGATATATCTCGAGAACTACGCCTCTGATCGAAAAATATCATAGAACATAAAAAGTAGAAAACTTAATTCTCTACAAAAAAGGTCTCTTAACATTTTGCCATAGCTCGCTTCGTTTCCGAGATATTTGCAGATTTATCTCAAGGGAAGGGGCCTGACGGACATATTTCGAGATATTTCTTCTTCTTGTTGTTCTTCTTCTGCACAGCTAAGCTGGAAGTGGCATTTGCGGCTCGCACTAGTGCAGAGTTATCTCAAAGAAAGGAGCCACGGTGTTTCTGTATCTCTATTATGTTGGTGCGGCTTCGGAACTTTTAAATATCTTGATATATCTCGAGAACTACGCATCTGATCAAAAAATATCATAGAACATAAAAAGTAGGAAACATAATTCTCTACAAAAAAGGTCTCTTAACATTTTGCCATAGCTCGCTTCGTTTCCGAGATATTTGCAGATTTATCTCAAGGGAAGGGGCCTGACGGACATATTTCGAGATATTTCTTCTTCTTGTTGTTCTTCTTCTGCACAGCTAAGCTGGAAGTGGCATTTGCGGCTCGCACTAGTGCAGAGTTGTCTCAACGAAAGGGGCCACGGTGTTTCTGTATCTCTATTATGTTGGTGCGGCTTCGGAACTTTTAAATATCTCGATATATCTCGAAAACTACGCTTCTGATCAAAAAATATCATAGAACATAAATTGTAGGAAGCATAATTCTCTACAAAAAAGGTCTCTTAACATTTTGCCATAGCTCGCTTTGTTTCCGAGATATTTGCAGATTCAGCTCAAAGGAACTGGCCTGACGGACATATTTCGAGATATTTCTTCTTCTTGTTGTTCTTCTTCTGCACAGCTAAGCTGGAAGTGGCATTTGCAGCTCGCAATAGTGCAGGGTTATCTCAAAGAGAGGGGCCACGGTGTTTCTGTATCTCTATTATGTTGGTGCGGCTTCGGAACTTTTAAATATCTTGATATATCTCGAGAACTACGCATCTGATCAAAAAATATCATCAAAGATAAAAAGTAGGAAACTTAATTCTCTACAAAAAAGGTCTCTTAACATTTCGCCATAGCTCGCTTCGTTTCCGAGATATTTGCAGATTTATCTCAAGGGAAGGGGCCTGTCGGACATATTTCGAGATATTTCTTCTTCTTGTTGTTCTTCTTCTGCACAGCTAAGCTGGAAGTGGCATTTGCGGCTCGCACTAGTGCAGAGTTATCTCAAAGAAAGGGGCCACGGTGTTTCTGTATCTCTATTATGTTGGTGCGGCTTCGGAACTTTTAAATATCTCGATATATCTCGAAAACTACGCTTCTGATCAAAAAATATCATAGAACATAAATTGTAGGAAACATAATTCTCTACAAAAAACGTCTCTTAACATTTTGCCATAGCTCGCTTCGTTTCCGAGATATTTGCAGATTCAGCTCAAAGGAACGGGCCTGACGGACATATTTCGAGATACTTCTTCTTCTTGTTGTTCTTCTTCTGCACAGCTAAGCTGGAAGTGGCATTTGCAGCTCGCACTAGTGCAGAGTTATCTCAAAGAAAGGGGCCACGGTGTTTCTGTATCTCTATTATGTTGGTGCGGCTTCGGAACTTTTAAATATCTCGATATATCTCGAAAACTACGCATCTGATCAAAAAATATCATCAAAGATAAAAAGTAGGAAACTTAATTCTCTACAAAAAAGGTCTCTTAACATTTCGCCATAGCTCGCTTCGTTTCCGAGATATTTGCAGATTTATCTCAAGGGAAGGGGCCTGTCGGACATATTTCGAGATACTTCTTCTTCTTGTTGTTCTTCTTCTGCACAGCTAAGCTGGAAGTGGCATTTGCGGCTCGCACTAGTGCAGAGTTATCTCAAAGAAAGGGGCCACGGTGTTTCTGTATCTCTATTATGTTGGTGCGGCTTCGGAACTTTTAAATATCTCGATATATCTCGAAAACTACGCTTCTGATCAAAAAATATCATAGAACATAAATTGTAGGAATCATAATTCTCTACAAAAAACGTCTCTTAACATTTTGCCATAGCTCGCTTCGTTTCCGAGATATTTGCAGATTCAGCTCAAAGGAACGGGCCTGACGGACATATTTCGAGATACTTCTTCTTCTTGTTGTTCTTCTTCTGCACAGCTAAGCTGGAAGTGGCATTTGCAGCTCGCACTAGTGCAGAGTTATCTCAAAGAAAGGGGCCACGGTGTTTCTGTATCTCTATTATGTTGGTGCGGCTTCGGAACTTTTAAATATCTCGATATATCTCGAAAACTACGCTTCTGATCAAAAAATATCATAGAACATAAATTGTAGGAAACATAATTCTCTACAAAAAAGGTCTCTTAACATTTTGCCATAGCTCGCTTCGTTTCCGAGATATTTGCAGAATTATCTCAAGGGAAGGGGCCTGACGGACATATTTCGAGATATTTCTTCTTCTTGTTGTTCTTCTTCTGCACAGCTAAGCTGGAAGTGGCATTTACAGCTCGCAATAGTGCAGAGTTATCTCAAAGAAAGGGGCCACGGTGTTTCTGTATCTCTATTATGTTGGTGCGGCTTCGGAACTTTTAAATATCTTGATATATCTCGAGAACTACGCATCTGATCAAAAAATATCATAGAACATAAAAAGTAGGAAACTTAATTCTCTACAAAAAAGGTCTGTTAACATTTTGCCATAGCTCGCTTCGTTTCCGAGATATTTGCAGATATATCTCAAGGGAAGGGGCCTGACGGACATATTTCGAGATATTTCTTCTTCTTGTTGTTCTTCTTCTGCACAGCTAAGCTGGAAGTGGCATTTACAGCTCGCAATAGTGCAGAGTTATCTCAAAGAAAGGGGCCACGGTGTTTCTGTATCTCTATTATGTTGGTGCGGCTTCGGAACTTTTAAATATCTTGATATATCTCGAGAACTACGCATCTGATCAAAAAATATCATAGAACATAAAAAGTAGGAAACTTAATTCTCTACAAAAAAGGTCTCTTAACATTTTGCCATAGCTCGCTTGGTTTCCGAGATATTTGCAGATTTATCTCAAGGGAAGGGGCCTGACGGACATATTTCGAGATATTTCTTCTTCTTGTTGTTCTTCTTCTGCACAGCTAAGCTGGAAGTGGCATTTCCAGCTCGCAATAGTGCAGAGTTATCTCAAAGAGAGGGGCCACGGTGTTTCTGTATCTCTATTATGTTGGTGCGGCTTCGGAACTTTCTAATATCTCGATGTATCTCGAAAACTACGCTTCTGATCAAAAAATATCATAGAACATAAATTGTAGGAAACATAATTCTTTATAAAAAACGTCTCTTAACATTTTGCCATAGCTCGCTTCGTTTCCCAGATATTTGCAGATTCATCTCAAAGGAACTGGCCTGACGGACATATTTCGAGATATTTCTTCTTCTTGTTGTTCTTCCTCTGCACAGCTAAACTGGAAGTGGCATTTGCAGCTCGCAATAGTGCAGAGTTATCTCAAAGAAAGGGGCCACGGCGTTTCTGTATCTCTATTATGTTGGTGCGGCTTCGGAACTTTTAAATATCTTGATATATCTCGAGAACTACGCATCTGATCAAAAAATATCATAGAACATAAAAAGTAGGAAACTTAATTCTCTACAAAAAAGGTCTCTTAACATTTTGCCATAGGTCGCTTCGTTTCCGAGATATTTGCAGATTTATCTCAAGGGAAGGGGCCTAACGGACATATTTCGAGATATTTCTTCTTCTTGTTGTCCTTCTTCTGCACAGCTAAACTGGAAGTGGCATTTCCAGCTCGCAATAGTGCAGAGTTATCTCAAAGAGAGGGGCCACGGTGTTTCTGTATCTCTATTATGTTGGTGCGGCTTCGGAACTTTTAAATATCTCGATATATCTCGAAAACTACGCTTCGGATCAAAAAATATCATAGAACATAAATAGTAGGAAACATAATTCTCTACAAAAAACGTCTCTTAACATTTTGCCATAGCTCGCTTCGTTTCCGAGATATGTGCAGATTTATCTCAAGGGAAGGGGCCTGACGGACATAATTCGAGATATTTCTTCTTCTTGTTGTTCTTCTTCTGCACAGCTAAGCTGGAAGTGGCATTTGCGGCTCGCACTAGTGCAGAGTTATCTCAACGAAAGGGGCCACGGTGTTTCTGTATCTCTATTATGTTGGTGCGGCTTCGGAACTTTTAAATATCTCGATATATCTCGAAAACTACGCTTCTGATCAAAAAATATCATAGAAGATAAATTGTAGGAAACATAATTCTCTACAAAAAAGGTCTCTCAACATTTTGCCATAGCTCGCTTCGTTTCCGAGATATTTGCAGATATATCTCAAGGGAAGGGGCCTGACGGACATATTTCGAGATATTTCTTCTTCTTGTTGTTCTTCTTCTGCACAGCTAAGCTGGAAGTGGCATTTACAGCTCGCAATAGTGCAGAGTTATCTCAAAGAAAGGGGCCACGGTGTTTCTGCATCTCTATTATGTTGGTGCGGCTTCGGAACTTTTAAATATCTTGATATATCTCGAGAACTACGCATCTGATCAAAAAATATCATAGAACATAAAAAGTAGGAAACTTAATTCTCTACAAAAAAGGTCTCTTAAGATTTTGCCATAGCTCTCTTCGTTTCCGAGATATTTGCAGATTTATCTCAAGGGAAGGGGCCTGACGGGCATATTTCGAGATATTTCTTCTTCTTGTTGTTCTTCTTCTGCACAGCTAAGCTGGAAGTGGCATTTGCGGCTCGCACTAGTGCAGAGTTATCTCAAAGAAAGGGGCCACGGTGTTTCTGTATCTCTATTATGTTGGTGCGGCTTCGGAACTTTCTAATATCTCGATGTATCTCGAAAACTACGCTTCTGATCAAAAAATATCATAGAACATAAATTGTAGGAAACATAATCCTCTATAAAAAACGTCTCTTAACATTTTGCCATAGCTCGCTTCGTTTCCGAGATATTTGCAGATTCATCTCAAAGGAACTGGCCTGACGGACATATTTCGAGATATTTCTTCTTCTTGTTGTTCTTCCTCTGCACAGCTAAGCTGGAAGTGGCATTTGCAGCTCGCAATAGTGCAGAGTTATCTCAAAGAAAGGGGCCACGGCGTTTCTGTATCTCTATTATGTTGGTGCGGCTTCGGAACTTTTAAATATCTTGATATATCTCGAGAACTACGCATCTGATCAAAAAATATCATAGAACATAAAAAGTAGGAAACTTAATTCTCTACAAAAAAGGTCTCTTAACATTTTGCCATAGGTCGCTTCGTTTCCGAGATATTTGCAGATTTATCTCAAGGGAAGGGGCCTAACGGACATATTTCGAGATATTTCTTCTTCTTGTTGTCCTTCTTCTGCACAGCTAAACTGGAAGTGGCATTTCCAGCTCGCAATAGTGCAGAGTTATCTCAAAGAGAGGGGCCACGGTGTTTCTGTATCTCTATTATGTTGGTGCGGCTTCGGAACTTTTAAATATCTCGATATATCTCGAAAACTACGCTTCGGATCAAAAAATATCATAGAACATAAATAGTAGGAAACATAATTCTCTACAAAAAACGTCTCTTAACATTTTGCCATAGCTCGCTTCGTTTCCGAGATATGTGCAGATTTATCTCAAGGGAAGGGGCCTGACGGACATAATTCGAGATATTTCTTCTTCTTGTTGTTCTTCTTCAGCACAGCTAAGCTGGAAGTGGCATTTGCGGCTCGCACTAGTGCAGAGTTATCTCAACGAAAGGGGCCACGGTGTTTCTGTATCTCTATTATGTTGGTGCGGCTTCGGAACTTTTAAATATCTCGATATATCTCGAAAACTACGCTTCTGATCAAAAAATATCATAGAACATAAATTGTAGGAAACATAATTCTCTACAAAAAACGTCTCTTAACATTTTGCCATAGCTCGCTTCGTTTCCGAGATATTTGCAGATTCAGCTCAAAGGAACTGGCCTGACGGACATATTTCGAGATATTTCTTCTTCTTGTTGTTCTTCCTCTGCACAGCTAAGCTGGAAGTGGCATTTGCAGCTCGCAATAGTGCAGAGTTATCTCAAAGAAAGGGGCCACGGTGTTTCTGTATCTCTATTATGTTGGTGCGGCTTCGGAACTTTTAAATATCTCGATATATCTCGAAAACTACGCTTCTGATCAAAAAATATCATAGGACATAAATTGTAGGAAACATACGTCTCTACAAAAAAGGTCTCTTAACATTTTGCCATAGCTCGCTTGGTTTCCGAGATATTTGCAGATATATCTCAAGGGAAGGGGCCTGACGGACATATTTCGAGATATTTCTTCTTCTTGTTGTTCTTCTTCTGCACAGCTAAGCTGGAAGTGGCATTTACAGCTCGCAATAGTGCAGAGTTATCTCAAAGAAAGGGGCCACGGTGTTTCTGTATCTCTATTATGTTGGTGCGGTTTCGGATCTTTTAAATATCTTGACATATCTCGAGAACTACGCATCTGATCAAAAAATATCATAGAACATAAAAAGTAGGAAACTTAATTCTCTACAAATAAGGTCTCTTAACATTTTGCCATAGCTCGCTTCGTTTCCGAGATATTTGCAGATATATCTCAAGGGAAGGGGCCTGACGGACATATTTCGAGATATTTCTTCTTCTTGTTGTTCTTCTTCTGCACAGCTAAGCTGGAAGTGGCATTTGCGGCTAACACTAGTGCAGAGTTATCTCAAAGAAAGGGGCCACGGTGTTTCTGTATCTCTATTATGTTGGTGCGGCTTCGGAACTTTTAAATATCTCGATATATCTCGAAAACTACGCTTCTGATCAAAAAATATCATAGAACGTAAATTGTAGGAAACATAATTCTCTACAAAAAAGGTCTCTTAACATTTTGTCATAGCTCGCTTCTTTTCCGAGATATTTGCAGATATATCTCAAGGGAAGGGGCCTGACGGACATATTTCGAGATATTTCTTCTTCTTGTTGTTCTTCTTCTGCACAGCTAAGCTGGAAGTGGCATTTGCGGCTCGCACTAGTGCAGAGTTATCTCAAAGAAAGGGGCCACGGTGTTTCTGTATCCCTATTATGTTGGTGCGGCTTCGGAACTTTTAAATATCTCGATATATCTCGAGAACTACGCATCTGATCAAAAAATATCATAAAACATAAAAAGTAGGAAACTTAATTCTCTACAGAGAAGGTCTCTTAACATTTTGCCATAGCTCGCTTCGTTTCCGAGATATTTGCAGATTTATCACAAGGGAAGGATCCTGACGGACATATTTCGAGATATTTCTTCTTCTTGTTGTTCTTCTTCTGCACAGCTAAGCTGGAAGTGGCATTTGCGGCTCGCACTATTGCAGAGTTATCTCAAAGAAAGGGGCCACGGTGTTTCTGTATCTCTATTATGTTGGTGCGGCTTCGGAACTTTTAAATATCTCGATATATCTCGAAAACTACGCTTCTGATCAAAAAATATCATAGAACATAAATTGTAGGAAACATAATTCGCTACAAAAAAGGTCTCTCAACATTTTGCCATAGCTCGCTTTGTTTCCGAGATATTTGCAGATATATCTCAAGGGCAGGGGCCTGACGGACATATTTCGAGATATTTCTTCTTCTTGTTGTTCTTCTTCTGCACAGCTAAGCTGGAAGTGGCATTTACAGCTCGCAATAGTGCAGAGTTATCTCAAAGAAAGGGGCCACGGTGTTTCTGTATCTCTATTATGTTGGTGCGGCTTCGGAACTTTTAAATATCTTGATATATCTCGAGAACTGCGCATCTGATCAAAAAATATCATAGAACATAAAAAGTAGGAAACTTAATTCTCTACAAAAAAGGTTTCTTAACATTTTGCCATAGCTCGCTTCGTTTCCGAGATATTTGCAGATTTATCTCAAGGGAAGGGGCCTAACGGACATATTTCGAGTTATTTCTTCTTCTTGTTGTTCTTCCTCTGCACAGCTAAACTGGAAGTGGCATTTCCAGCTCGCAATAGTGCAGAGTTATCTCAAAGAAAGGGGCCACGGTGTTTCTGTATCTCTATTATGTTGGTGCGGCTTCGGAACTTTTAAATATCTTGATATATCTCGAGAACTACGCATCTGATCAAAAAATATCATAGAACATAAAAAGTAGGAAACTTAATTCTCTACAAAAAAGGTCTCTTAACATTTTGCCATAGCTCGCTTCGTTTCCGAGATATTTGCAGATTTATCTCAAGGGAAGGGGCCTAACGGACATATTTCGAGATATTTCTTCTTCTTGTTGTTCTTCTTCTGCACAGCTAAACTGGAAGTGGCATTTCCAGCTCGCAATAGTGCAGAGTTATCTCAAAGAAAGGAGCCACGGTGTTTCTGTATCTCTATTATATTGGTGCGGCTTCGGAACTTTTAAATATCTTGATATATCTCGAGAACTACGCATCTGATCAAAAAATATCATAGAACATAAAAAGTAGGAAACTCAATTCTCTACAAAAAAGGTCTCTTAACATTTTGCCATAGCTCGCTTCGTTTCCGAGATATTTGCAGATTTATCTCAAGGGAAGGGGCCTGACGGACATATTTCGAGATATTTCTTCTTCTTGTTGTTCTTCCTCTGCACAGCTAAGCTGGAAGTGGCATTTGCGGCTCGCACTAGTGCAGAGTTATCTCAAAGAAAGGGGCCACGGTGTTTCTGTATCCCTATTATGTTGGTGCGGCTTCGGAACTTTTAAATATCTCGATATATCTCGAAAACTACGCTTCTGATCAAAAAATATCATAGAACATAAATTGTAGGAAACATAATTCTCTACAAAAAACGTCTCTTAACATTTTGCCATAGCTCGCTTCGTTTCCGAGATATTTGCAGATTCAGCTCAAAGGAACTGGCCTGACGGACATATTTCGAGATATTTCTTCCTCTTGTTGTTCTTCCTCTGCACAGCTAAGCTGGAAGTGGCATTCGCGGCTCGCACTAGTGCAGAGTTATCTCAAAGAAAGGGGCCACGGTGTTTCTGTATCCCTATTATGTTGGTGCGGCTTCGGAACTTTTAAATATCTCGATATATCTCGAAAACTACGCTTCTGATCAAAAAATATCATAGAACATAAATTGTAGGAAACATAATTCTCTACAAAAAACGTCTCTTAACATTTTGCCATAGCTCGCTTCGTTTCCGAGATATTTGCAGATTTATCTCAAGGGAAGGGGCCTGACGGACATATTTCGAGATATTTCTTCTTCTTGTTGTTCTTCTTCTGCACAGCTAAGCTGGAAGTGGCATTTGCGGCTCGCACTAGTGCAGAGTTATCTCAAAGAAAGGGGCCACGGTGTTTCTGTATCTCTATTATGTTGGTGCGGCTTCGGAACTTTTAAATATCTCGATATATCTCGAAAACTACGCTTCTGATCAAAAAATATCATAGGACATAAATTGTAGGAAACATACGTCTCTACAAAAAAGGTCTCTTAACATTTTGCCATAGCTCGCTTGCTTTCCGAGATATTTGCAGATATATCTCAAGGGAAGGGGCCTGACGGACATATTTCGAGATATTTCTTCTTCTTGTTGTTCTTCTTCTGCACAGCTAAGCTGGAAGTGGCATTTGCGGCTAACACTAGTGCAGAGTTATCTCAAAGAAAGGGGCCACGGTGTTTCTGTATCTCTATTATGTTGGTGCGGCTTCGGAACTTTTAAATATCTCGATATATCTCGAAAACTACGCTTCTGATCAAAAAATATCATAGAACGTAAATTGTAGGAA
This sequence comes from Osmia lignaria lignaria, assembly GCF_051020975.1. Taxonomy (NCBI): domain Eukaryota; kingdom Metazoa; phylum Arthropoda; class Insecta; order Hymenoptera; family Megachilidae; genus Osmia; species Osmia lignaria. The sequence continues at coordinate 9,369,994 of NW_027478159.1, read as the reverse complement.
ACATAATTCTCTACAAAAAAGGTCTCTTAACATTTTGTCATAGCTCGCTTCTTTTCCGAGATATTTGCAGATATATCTCAAGGGAAGGGGCCTGACGGACATATTTCGAGATATTTCTTCTTCTTGTTGTTCTTCTTCTGCACAGCTAAGCTGGAAGTGGCATTTGCGGCTCGCACTAGTGCAGAGTTATCTCAAAGAAAGGGGCCACGGTGTTTCTGTATCCCTATTATGTTGGTGCGGCTTCGGAACTTTTAAATATCTCGATATATCTCGAGAACTACGCATCTGATCAAAAAATATCATAAAACATAAAAAGTAGGAAACTTAATTCTCTACAGAGAAGGTCTCTTAACATTTTGCCATAGCTCGCTTCGTTTCCGAGATATTTGCAGATTTATCACAAGGGAAGGATCCTGACGGACATATTTCGAGATATTTCTTCTTCTTGTTGTTCTTCTTCTGCACAGCTAAGCTGGAAGTGGCATTTGCGGCTCGCACTATTGCAGAGTTATCTCAAAGAAAGGGGCCACGGTGTTTCTGTATCTCTATTATGTTGGTGCGGCTTCGGAACTTTTAAATATCTCGATATATCTCGAAAACTACGCTTCTGATCAAAAAATATCATAGAACATAAATTGTAGGAAACATAATTCGCTACAAAAAAGGTCTCTCAACATTTTGCCATAGCTCGCTTTGTTTCCGAGATATTTGCAGATATATCTCAAGGGCAGGGGCCTGACGGACATATTTCGAGATATTTCTTCTTCTTGTTGTTCTTCTTCTGCACAGCTAAGCTGGAAGTGGCATTTACAGCTCGCAATAGTGCAGAGTTATCTCAAAGAAAGGGGCCACGGTGTTTCTGTATCTCTATTATGTTGGTGCGGCTTCGGAACTTTTAAATATCTTGATATATCTCGAGAACTGCGCATCTGATCAAAAAATATCATAGAACATAAAAAGTAGGAAACTTAATTCTCTACAAAAAAGGTTTCTTAACATTTTGCCATAGCTCGCTTCGTTTCCGAGATATTTGCAGATTTATCTCAAGGGAAGGGGCCTAACGGACATATTTCGAGTTATTTCTTCTTCTTGTTGTTCTTCCTCTGCACAGCTAAACTGGAAGTGGCATTTCCAGCTCGCAATAGTGCAGAGTTATCTCAAAGAAAGGGGCCACGGTGTTTCTGTATCTCTATTATGTTGGTGCGGCTTCGGAACTTTTAAATATCTTGATATATCTCGAGAACTACGCATCTGATCAAAAAATATCATAGAAGATAAAAAGTAGGAAACTTAATTCTCTACAAAAAAGGTCTCTTAACATTTTGCCATAGCTCGCTTCGTTTCCGAGATATTTGCAGATTTATCTCAAGGGAAGGGGCCTAACGGACATATTTCGAGATATTTCTTCTTCTTGTTGTTCTTCTTCTGCACAGCTAAACTGGAAGTGGCATTTCCAGCTCGCAATAGTGCAGAGTTATCTCAAAGAAAGGAGCCACGGTGTTTCTGTATCTCTATTATATTGGTGCGGCTTCGGAACTTTTAAATATCTTGATATATCTCGAGAACTACGCATCTGATCAAAAAATATCATAGAACATAAAAAGTAGGAAACTTAATTCTCTACAAAAAAGGTCTCTTAACATTTTGCCATAGCTCGCTTCGTTTCCGAGATATTTGCAGATTTATCTCAAGGGAAGGGGCCTGACGGACATATTTCGAGATATTTCTTCTTCTTGTTGTTCTTCCTCTGCACAGCTAAGCTGGAAGTGGCATTTGCGGCTCGCACTAGTGCAGAGTTATCTCAAAGAAAGGGGCCACGGTGTTTCTGTATCCCTATTATGTTGGTGCGGCTTCGGAACTTTTAAATATCTCGATATATCTCGAAAACTACGCTTCTGATCAAAAAATATCATAGAACATAAATTGTAGGAAACATAATTCTCTACAAAAAACGTCTCTTAACATTTTGCCATAGCTCGCTTCGTTTCCGAGATATTTGCAGATTCAGCTCAAAGGAACTGGCCTGACGGACATATTTCGAGATATTTCTTCCTCTTGTTGTTCTTCCTCTGCACAGCTAAGCTGGAAGTGGCATTTGCGGCTCGCACTAGTGCAGAGTTATCTCAAAGAAAGGGGCCACGGTGTTTCTGTATCCCTATTATGTTGGTGCGGCTTCGGAACTTTTAAATATCTCGATATATCTCGAAAACTACGCTTCTGATCAAAAAATATCATAGAACATAAATTGTAGGAAACATAATTCTCTACAAAAAACGTCTCTTAACATTTTGCCATAGCTCGCTTCGTTTCCGAGATATTTGCAGATTTATCTCAAGGGAAGGGGCCTGACGGACATATTTCGAGATATTTCTTCTTCTTGTTGTTCTTCTTCTGCACAGCTAAGCTGGAAGTGGCATTTGCGGCTCGCACTAGTGCAGAGTTATCTCAAAGAAAGGGGCCACGGTGTTTCTGTATCTCTATTATGTTGGTGCGGCTTCGGAACTTTTAAATATCTCGATATATCTCGAAAACTACGCTTCTGATCAAAAAATATCATAGGACATAAATTGTAGGAAACATGCGTCTCTACAAAAAAGGTCTCTTAACATTTTGCCATAGCTCGCTTGCTTTCCGAGATATTTGCAGATATATCTCAAGGGAAGGGGCCTGACGGACATATTTCGAGATATTTCTTCTTCTTGTTGTTCTTCTTCTGCACAGCTAAGCTGGAAGTGGCATTTACAGCTCGCAATAGTGCAGAGTTATCTCAAAGAAAGGGGCCACGGTGTTTCTGTATCTCTATTATGTTGGTGCGGTTTCGGATCTTTTAAATATCTTGACATATCTCGAGAACTACGCATCTGATCAAAAAATATCATAGAACATAAAAAGTAGGAAACTTAATTCTCTACAAATAAGGTCTCTTAACATTTTGCCATAGCTCGCTTCGTTTCCGAGATATTTGCAGATATATCTCAAGGGAAGGGGCCTGACGGACATATTTCGAGATATTTCTTCTTCTTGTTGTTCTTCTTCTGCACAGCTAAGCTGGAAGTGGCATTTGCGGCTAACACTAGTGCAGAGTTATCTCAAAGAAAGGGGCCACGGTGTTTCTGTATCTCTATTATGTTGGTGCGGCTTCGGAACTTTTAAATATCTCGATATATCTCGAAAACTACGCTTCTGATCAAAAAATATCATAGAACGTAAATTGTAGGAAACATAATTCTCTACAAAAAAGGTCTCTTAACATTTTGTCATAGCTCGCTTCTTTTCCGAGATATTTGCAGATATATCTCAAGGGAAGGGGCCTGACGGACATATTTCGAGATATTTCTTCTTCTTGTTGTTCTTCTTCTGCACAGCTAAGCTGGAAGTGGCATTTGCGGCTCGCACTAGTGCAGAGTTATCTCAAAGAAAGGGGCCACGGTGTTTCTGTATCCCTATTATGTTGGTGCGGCTTCGGAACTTTTAAATATCTCGATATATCTCGAGAACTACGCATCTGATCAAAAAATATCATAAAACATAAAAAGTAGGAAACTTAATTCTCTACAAAAAAGGTCTCTTAACATTTTGCCATAGCTCGCTTCGTTTCCGAGATATTTGCAGATCTATCACAAGGGAAGGATCCTGACGGACATATTTCGAGATATTTCTTCTTCTTGTTGTTCTTCTTCTGCACAGCTAAGCTGGAAGTGGCATTTGCGGCTCGCACTATTGCAGAGTTATCTCAAAGAAAGGGGCCACGGTGTTTCTGTATCTCTATTATGTTGGTGCGGCTTCGGAACTTTTAAATATCTCGATATATCTCGAAAACTACGCTTCTGATCAAAAAATATCATAGAACATAAATTGTAGGAAACATAATTCGCTACAAAAAAGGTCTCTCAACATTTTGCCATAGCTCGCTTCGTTTCCGAGATATTTGCAGATATATCTCAAGGGCAGGGGCCTGACGGACATATTTCTAGATATTTCTTCTTCTTGTTGTTCTTCTTCTGCACAGCTAAGCTGGAAGTGGCATTTACAGCTCGCAATAGTGCAGAGTTATCTCAAAGAAAGGGGCCACGGTGTTTCTGTATCTCTATTATGTTGGTGCGGCTTCGGAACTTTTAAATATCTTGATATATCTCGAGAACTGCGCATCTGATCAAAAAATATCATAGAACATAAAAAGTAGGAAACTTAATTCTCTACAAAAAAGGTTTCTTAACATTTTGCCATAGCTCGCTTCGTTTCCGAGATATTTGCAGATTTATCTCAAGGGAAGGGGCCTAACGGACATATTTCGAGTTATTTCTTCTTCTTGTTGTTCTTCCTCTGCACAGCTAAACTGGAAGTGGCATTTCCAGCTCGCAATAGTGCAGAGTTATCTCAAAGAAAGGAGCCACGGTGTTTCTGTATCTCTATTATGTTGGTGCGGCTTCGGAACTTTTAAATATCTTGATATATCTCGAGAACTACGCATCTGATCAAAAAATATCATAGAACATAAAAAGTAGGAAACTTAATTCTCTACAAAAAAGGTCTCTTAACATTTTGCCATAGCTCGCTTCGTTTCCGAGATATTTGCAGATTTATCTCAAGGGAAGGGGCCTGACGGACATATTTCGAGATATTTCTTCTTCTTGTTGTTCTTCTTCTGCACAGCTAAGCTGGAAGTGGCATTTGCAGCTCGCAATAGTGCAGAGTTATCTCAAAGAGAGGGGCCACGGTTTTACTGTATCTCTATTATGTTGGTGCGGCTTCGGAACTTTTAAATATCTTTATATATCTCGAGAACTACGCATCTGATCAAAAAATATCATAGAACATAAAAAGTAGGAAACTTAATTCTCTACAAAAAAGGTCTCTCAACATTTTGCCATAGCTCGCTTCGTTTCCGAGATATTTGCAGATTTATCTCAAGGGAAGGGGCCTAACGGACATATTTCGAGATATTTCTTCTTCTTGTTGTTCTTCTTCTGCACAGCTAAGCTGGAAGTGGCATTTGCGGCTCGCACTATTGCAGAGTTATCTCAAAGAAAGGGGCCACGGTGTTTCTGTATCTCTATTATGTTGGTGCGGCTTCGGAACTTTTAAATATCTTGATATATCTCGAGAACTACGCGTGTGATCAAAAAATATCATAGAACATAAAAAGTAGGAAACATGATTCTCTACAAAAAAGGTCTCTTAACATTTTGCCATAGCTCGCTTCGTTTCCGAGATATTTGCAGATTTATCTCAAGGGAAGGGGCCTGACAGACATATTTCGAGATATTTCTTCTTCTTGTTGTTCTTCTTCTGCACAGCTAAGCTGGAAGTGGCATTTGCGGCTCGCACTAGTGCACAGTTATCTCAAAGAAAGGGGCCACGGTGTTTCTGTATCTCTATTATGTTGGTGCGGCTTCGGAACTTTTAAATATCTTGATATATCTCGAGAACTGCGCATCTGATCAAAAAATATCATAGAACATAAAAAGTAGGAAACTTAATTCTCTACAATAAAGGTTTCTTAACATTTTGCCATAGCTCGCTTCGTTTCCGAGATATTTGCAGATTTATCTCAAGGGAAGGGGCCTAACGGACATATTTCGAGTTATTTCTTCTTCTTGTTGTTCTTCCTCTGCACAGCTAAACTGGAAGTGGCATTTCCAGCTCGCAATAGTGCAGAGTTATCTCAAAGAAAGGGGCCACGGTGTTTCTGTATCTCTATTATGTTGGTGCGGCTTCGGAACTTTTAAATATCTTGATATATCTCGAGAACTACGCATCTGATCAAAAAATATCATAGAACATAAAAAGTAGGAAACTTAATTCTCTACAAAAAAGGTCTCTTAACATTTTGCCATAGCTCGCTTCGTTTCCGAGATATTTGCAGATTTATCTCAAGGGAAGGGGCCTAACGGACATATTTCGAGATATTTCTTCTTCTTGTTGTTCTTCTTCTGCACAGCTAAACTGGAAGTGGCATTTCCAGCTCGCAATAGTGCAGAGTTATCTCAAAGAAAGGAGCCACGGTGTTTCTGTATCTCTATTATGTTGGTGCGGCTTCGGAACTTTTAAATATCTTGATATATCTCGAGAACTACGCATCTGATCAAAAAATATCATAGAACATAAAAAGTAGGAAACTTAATTCTCTACAAAAAAGGTCTCTTAACATTTTGCTATAGCTCGCTTCGTTTCCGAGATATTTGCAGATTTATCTCAAGGGAAGGGGCCTGACGGACATATTTCGAGATATTTCTTCTTCTTGTTGTTCTTCTTCTGCACAGCTAAGCTGGAAGTGGCATTTGCAGCTCGCAATAGTGCAGAGTTATCTCAAAGAGAGGGGCCACGGTTTTACTGTATCTCTATTATGTTGGTGCGGCTTCGGAACTTTTAAATATCTTGATATATCTCGAGAACTACGCATCTGATCAAAAAATATCATAGAACATAAAAAGTAGGAAACTTAATTCTCTACAAAAAAGGTCTCTCAACATTTTGCCATAGCTCGCTTCGTTTCCGAGATATTTGCAGATTTATCTCAAGGGAAGGGGCCTAACGGACATATTTCGAGATATTTCTTCTTCTTGTTGTTCTTCTTCTGCACAGCTAAGCTGGAAGTGGCATTTGCGGCTCGCACTATTGCAGAGTTATCTCAAAGAAAGGGGCCACGGTGTTTCTGTATCTCTATTATGTTGGTGCGGCTTCGGAACTTTTAAATATCTTGATATATCTCGAGAACTACGCGTGTGATCAAAAAATATCATAGAACATAAAAAGTAGGAAACATGATTCTCTACAAAAAAGGTCTCTTAACATTTTGCCATAGCTCGCTTCGTTTCCGAGATATTTGCAGATTTATCTCAAGGGAAGGGGCCTGACAGACATATTTCGAGATATTTCTTCTTCTTGTTGTTCTTCTTCTGCACAGCTAAGCTGGAAGTGGCATTTGCGGCTCGCACTAGTGCACAGTTATCTCAAAGAAAGGGGCCACGGTGTTTCTGTATCTCTATTATGTTGGTGCGGCTTCGGAACTTTTAAATATCTTGATATATCTCGAGAACTGCGCATCTGATCAAAAAATATCATAGAACATAAAAAGTAGGAAACTTAATTCTCTACAAAAAAGGTCTCTTAACATTTTGCCATAGCTCGCTTCGTTTCCGAGATATTTGCAGATTTATCTCAAGGGAAGGGGCCTAACGGACATATTTCGAGATATTTCTTCTTCTTGTTGTTCTTCTTCTGCACAGCTAAACTGGAAGTGGCATTTCCAGCTCGCAATAGTGCAGAGTTATCTCAAAGAAAGGGGCCACGGTGTTTCTGTATCTCTATTATGTTGGTGCGGCTTCGGAACTTTTAAATATCTTGATATATCTCGAGAACTACGCATCTGATCAAAAAATATCATAGAACATTATAAGTAGGAAACTTAATTCTCTACAAAAAAGGTCTCTTAACATTTTGCCATAGCTCGCGTCGTTTCCGAGATATTTGCAGATTTATCTCAAGGGAAGGGGCCTAACGGACATATTTCGAGATATTTCTTCTTCTTGTTGTTCTTCTTCTGCACAGCTAAACTGGAAGTGGCATTTCCAGCTCGCAATAGTGCAGAGTTATCTCAAAGAAAGGAGCCACGGTGTTTCTGTATCTCTATTATGTTGGTGCGGCTTCGGAACTTTTAAATATCTTGATATATCTCGAGAACTACGCATCTGATCAAAAAATATCATAGAACATAAAAAGTAGGAAACTTAATTCTCTACACAAAAGGTCTCTTAACATTTTGCCATAGCTCGCTTCGTTTCCGAGATATTTGCAGATTTATCTCAAGGGAAGGGGCCTGACGGACATATTTCGAGATATTTCTTCTTCTTGTTGTTCTTCTTCTGCACAGCTAAGCTGGAAGTGGCATTTGCGGCTCGCACTAGTGCAGAGTTATCTCGAAGAAAGGAGCCACGGTGTTTCTGTATCTCTATTATGTTGGTGCGGCTTCGGAACTTTTAAATATCTTGATATATCTCGAGAACTACGCATCTGATCAAAAAATATCATAGAACATAAAAAGTAGGAAACTTAATTCTCTACAAAAAAGGTCTCTCAACATTTTGCCATAGCTCGCTTCGTTTCCGAGATATTTGCAGATTTATCTCAAGGGAAGGGGCCTAACGGACATATTTCGAGATATTTCTTCTTCTTGTTGTTCTTCTTCTGCACAGCTAAGCTGGAAGTGGCATTTGCGGCTCGCACTATTGCAGAGTTATCTCAAAGAAAGGGGCCACGGTGTTTCTGTATCTCTATTATGTTGGTGCGGCTTCGGAACTTTTAAATATCTTGATATATCTCGAGAACTACGCGTCTGATCAAAAAATATAATAGAACATAAAAAGTAGGAAACATAATTCTCTACAAAAAAGGTCTCTTAACATTTTGCCATAGCTCGCTTCGTTTCCGAGATATTTGCAGATTTATCTCAAGGGAAGGGGCCTGACGGACATATTTCGAGATATTTCTTCTTCTTGTTGTTCTTCTTCTGCACAGCTAAGCTGGAAGTGGCATTTGCGGCTCGCACTAGTGCACAGTTATCTCAAAGAAAGGGGCCACGGTGTTTCTGTATCTCTATTATGTTGGTGCGGCTTCGGAACTTTTAAATATCTTGATATATCTCGAGAACTGCGCATCTGATCAAAAAATATCATAGAACATAAAAAGTAGGAAACTTAATTCTCTACAAAAAAGGTCTCTTAACATTTTGCCATAGCTCGCTTCGTTTCCGAGATATTTGCAGATTTATCTCAAGGGAAGGGGCCTAACGGACATATTTCGAGATATTTCTTCTTCTTGTTGTTCTTCTTCTGCACAGCTAAACTGGAAGTGGCATTTCCAGCTCGCAATAGTGCAGAGTTATCTCAAAGAAAGGGGCCACGGTGTTTCTGTATCTCTATTATGTTGGTGCGGCTTCGGAACTTTTAAATATCTTGATATATCTCGAGAACTACGCATCTGATCAAAAAATATCATAGAACATTATAAGTAGGAAACTTAATTCTCTACAAAAAAGGTCTCTTAACATTTTGCCATAGCTCGCGTCGTTTCCGAGATATTTGCAGATTTATCTCAAGGGAAGGGGCCTAACGGACATATTTCGAGATATTTCTTCTTCTTGTTGTTCTTCTTCTGCACAGCTAAACTGGAAGTGGCATTTCCAGCTCGCAATAGTGCAGAGTTATCTCAAAGAAAGGAGCCACGGTGTTTCTGTATCTCTATTATGTTGGTGCGGCTTCGGAACTTTTAAATATCTTGATATATCTCGAGAACTACGCATCTGATCAAAAAATATCATAGAACATAAAAAGTAGGAAACTTAATTCTCTACACAAAAGGTCTCTTAACATTTTGCCATAGCTCGCTTCGTTTCCGAGATATTTGCAGATTTATCTCAAGGGAAGGGGCCTGACGGACATATTTCGAGATATTTCTTCTTCTTGTTGTTCTTCTTCTGCACAGCTAAGCTGGAAGTGGCATTTGCGGCTCGCACTAGAGCAGAGTTATCTCGAAGAAAGGAGCCACGGTGTTTCTGTATCTCTATTATGTTGGTGCGGCTTCGGAACTTTTAAATATCTTGATATATCTCGAGAACTACGCATCTGATCAAAAAATATCATAGAACATAAAAAGTAGGAAACTTAATTCTCTACAAAAAAGGTCTCTCAACATTTTGCCATAGCTCGCTTCGTTTCCGAGATATTTGCAGATTTATCTCAAGGGAAGGGGCCTAACGGACATATTTCGAGATATTTCTTCTTCTTGTTGTTCTTCTTCTGCACAGCTAAGCTGGAAGTGGCATTTGCGGCTCGCACTATTGCAGAGTTATCTCAAAGAAAGGGGCCACGGTGTTTCTGTATCTCTATTATGTTGGTGCGGCTTCGGAACTTTTAAATATCTTGATATATCTCGAGAACTACGCGTCTGATCAAAAAATATCATAGAACATAAAAAGTAGGAAACATAATTCTCTACAAAAAAGGTCTCTTAACATTTTGCCATAGCTCGCTTCGTTTCCGAGATATTTGCAGATTTATCTCAAGGGAAGGGGCCTGACGGACATATTTCGAGATATTTCTTCTTCTTGTTGTTCTTCTTCTGCACAGCTAAGCTGGAAGTGGCATTTGCAGCTCGCAATAGTGCAGAGTTATCTCAAAGAGAGGGGCCACGGTTTTACTGTATCTCTATTATGTTGGTGCGGCTTCGGAACTTTTAAATATCTTGATATATCTCGAGAACTACGCGTGTGATCAAAAAATATCATAGAACATAAAAAGTAGGAAACATAATTCTCTACAAAAAAGGTCTCTTAACATTTTGCCATAGCTCGCTTCGTTTCCGAGATATTTGCAGATTTATCTCAAGGGAAGGGGCCTGACGGACATATTTCGAGATATTTCTTCTTCTTGTTGTTCTTCTTCTGCACAGCTAAGCTGGAAGTGGCATTTACAGCTCGCAATAGTGCAGAGTTATCTCAAAGAAAGGGGCCACGGTGTTTCTGTATCTCTATTATGTTGGTGCGGCTTCGGAACTTTTAAATATCTTGATATATCTCGAGAACTGCGCATCTGATCAAAAAATATCATAGAACATAAAAAGTAGGAAACTTAATTCTCTACAAAAAAGGTCTCTCAACATTTTGCCATAGCTCGCTTCGTTTCCGAGATATTTGCAGATTTATCTCAAGGGAAGGGGCCTAACGGACATATTTCGAGATATTTCTTCTTCTTGTTGTTCTTCTTCTGCACAGCTAAGCTGGAAGTGGCATTTGCGGCTCGCACTATTGCAGAGTTATCTCAAAGAAAGGGGCCACGGTGTTTCTGTATCTCTATTATGTTGGTGCGGCTTCGGAACTTTTAAATATCTTGATATATCTCGATAACTGCGCATCTGATCAAAAAATATCATAGAACATAAAAAGTAGGAAACTTAATTCTCTACAAGAAAGGTCTCTTAACGTTTTGCCATAGCTCGCTTCGTTTCCGAGATATTTGCAGATTTATCTCAAGGGAAGGGGCCTGACGGACATATTTCGAGATATTTCTTCTTCTTGTTGTTCTTCTTCTGCACAGCTAAGCTGGAAGTGGCATTTACAGCTCGCAATAGTGCAGAGTTATCTCAAAGAAAGGGGCCACGGTGTTTCTGTATCTCTATTATGTTGGTGCGGCTTCGGAACTTTTAAATATCTTGATATATCTCGAGAACTACGCATCTGATCAAAAAATATCATAGAACATTATAAGTAGGAAACTTAATTCTCTACAAAAAAGGTCTCTTAACATTTTGCCATAGCTCGCTTCGTTTCCGAGATATTTGCAGATTTATCTCAAGGGAAGGGGCCTGACGGACATATTTCGAGATATTTCTTCTTCTTGTTGTTCTTCTTCTGCACAGCTAAGCTGGAAGTGGCATTTGCGGCTCGCACTAGTGCAGAGTTATCTCAAAGAAAGGGGCCACGGTGTTTCTGTATCTGTATTATGTTGGTGCGGCTTCGGAACTTTTAAATATCTTGATATATCTCGAGAACTACGCATCTGATCAAAAAATATCATAGAACATAAAAAGTAGGAAACTTAATTCTTCTCAAAAAAGGTCTCTTAACATTTTGCCATAGCTCGCTTCGTTTCCGAGATATTTGCAGATTTATCTCAAGGGAAGGGGCCTGACGGACATATTTCGAGATATTTCTTCTTCTTGTTGTTCTTCTTCTGCACAGCTAAGCTGGAAGTGGCATTTGCGGCTCGCACTAGTGCAGAGTTATCTCAAAGAAAGGTGCCACGGTGTTTCTGTATCTCTATTATGTTGGTGCGGCTTCGGAACTTTTAAATATCTTGATATATCTCGAGAACTACGCATCTGATCAAAAAATATCATAGAACATAAAAAGTAGGAAACTTAATTCTCTACAAAAAAGGTCTCTCAACATTTTGCCATACCTCGCTTCGTTTCCGAGATATTTGCAGATTTATCTCAAGGGAAGGGGCCTGACGGACATATTTCGAGATATTTCTTCTTCTTGTTGTTCTTCTTCTGCACAGCTAAGCTGGAAGTGGCATTTGCGGCTCGCACTAGTGCAGAGTTATCTCAAAGAAAGGGGCCACGGTGTTTCTGTATCTGTATTATGTTGGTGCGGCTTCGGCACTTTTAAATATCTTGATATATCTCGAGAACTACGCATCTGATCAAAAAATATCATAGAAGATAAAAAGTAGGAAACTTAATTCTCTACAAAAAAGGTCTCTTAACATTTCGCCATAGCTCGCTTCGTTTCCGAGATATTTGCAGATTTATCTCAAGGGAAGGGGCCTGTCGGACATATTTCGAGATATTTCTTCTTCTTGTTGTTCTTCTTCTGCACAGCTAAGCTGGAAGTGGCATTTGCGGCTCGCACTAGTGCAGAGTTATCTCAAAGAAAGGGGCCACGGTGTTTCTGTATCTCTATTATGTTGGTGCGGCTTCGGAACTTTTAAATATCTCGATATATCTCGAAAACTACGCTTCTGATCGAAAAATATCATAGAACATAAATTGTAGGAAACATAATTCTCTACAAAAAACGTCTCTTAACATTTTGCCATAGCTCGCTTCGTTTCCGAGATATTTGCAGATTCAGCTCAAAGGAACGGGCCTGACGGACATATTTCGAGATACTTCTTTTTCTTGTTGTTCTTCCTCTGCACAGCTAAGCTGGAAGTGGCATTTGCAGCTCGCCATAGAGCAGAGTTATCTCAAAGAAAGGGGCCACGGTGTTTCTGTATCTGTATTATGTTGGTGCGGCTTCGGAACTTTTAAATATCTTGATATATCTCGAGAACTACGCATCTGATCAAAAAATATCATAGAACATAAAAAGTAGGAAACTTAATTCTCTACAAAAAAGGTCTCTTAACATTTTGCCATAGCTCGCTTCGTTTCCGAGATATTTGCAGATTTATCTCAAGGGAAGGGGCCTGACGGACATATTTCGAGATATTTCTTCTTCTTGTTGTTCTTCTTCTGCACAGCTAAGCTGGAAGTGGCATTTGCGGCTCGCACTAGTGCAGAGTTATCTCAAAGAAAGGGGCCACGGTGTTTCTGTATCTCTATTATGTTGGTGCGGCTTCGGAACTTTTAAATATCTTGATATATCTCGAGAACTACGCATCTGATCAAAAAATATCATAGAACATAAAAAGTAGGAAACTTAATTCTCTACAAAAAAGGTCTCTTAACATTTCGCCATAGCTCGCTTCGTTTCCGAGATATTTGCAGATGTATCTCAAGGGAAGGGGCCTGACGGACATATTTCGAGATATTTCTTCTTCTTGTTGTTCTTCTTCTGCACAGCTAAGCTGGAAGTGGCATTTGCGGCTCGCACTATTGCAGAGTTATCTCAAAGAAAGGGGCCACGGTGTTTCTGTATCTCTATTATGTTTGTGCGGCTTCGGAACTTTTAAATATCTTGATATATCTCGAGAACTACGCATCTGATCAAAAAATATCATAGAACATAAAAAGTAGGAAACTTAATTCTCTACAAAAAAGGTCTCTTAACATTTTGCCATAGCTCGCTTCGTTTCCGAGATATTTGCAGATTCAGCTCAAAGGAACGGGCCTGACGGACATATTTCGAGATACTTCTTTTTCTTGTTGTTCTTCCTCTGCACAGCTAAGCTGGAAGTGGCATTTGCAGCTCGCAATAGTGCAGAGTTATCTCAAAGAAAGGGGCCACGGTGTTTCTGTATCTCTATTATGTTGGTGCGGCTTCGGAACTTTTAAATATCTTGATATATCTCGAGAACTACGCATCTGATCAAAAAATATCGTAGAACATAAAAAGTAGGAAACTTAATTCTCTACAAAAAAGGTCTCTCAACATTTTGCCATAGCTCGCTTCGTTTCCGAGATATTTGCAGATTTATCTCAAGGGAAGGGGCCTAACGGACATATTTCGAGATATTTCTTCTTCTTGTTGTTCTTCTTCTGCACAGCTAAGCTGGAAGTGGCATTTGCGGCTCGCACTATTGCAGAGTTATCTCAAAGAAAGGGGCCACGATGTTTCTGTATCTCTATTATGTTGGTGCGGCTTCGGAACTTTTAAATATCTTGATATATCTCGAGAACTACGCGTCTGATCAAAAAATATCATAGAACATAAAAAGTAGGAAACATAATTCTCTACAAAAAAGCTCTCTTAACATTTTGCCATAGCTCGCTTCGTTTCCGAGATATTTGCAGATTTATCTCAAGGGAAGGGGCCTGTCGGACATATTTCGAGATATTTCTTCTTCTTGTTGTTCTTCTTCTGCACAGCTAAGCTGGAAGTGGCATTTGCGGCTCGCACTAGTGCAGAGTTATCTCAAAGAAAGGGGCCACGGTGTTTCTGTATCTCTATTATGTTGGTGCGGCTTCGGAACTTTTAAATATCTCGATATATCTCGAAAACTACGCTTCTGATCGAAAAATATCATAGAACATAAATTGTAGGAAACATAATTCTCTACAAAAAACGTCTCTTAACATTTTGCCATAGCTCGCTTCGTTTCCGAGATATTTGCAGATTCAGCTCAAAGGAACGGGCCTGACGGACATATTTCGAGATACTTCTTTTTCTTGTTGTTCTTCCTCTGCACAGCTAAGCTGGAAGTGGCATTTGCAGCTCGCAATAGAGCAGAGTTATCTCAAAGAAAGGGGCCACGGTGTTTCTGTATCTCTATTATGTTGGTGCGGCTTCGGAACTTTTAAATATCTTGATATATCTCGAGAACTACGCATCTGATCAAAAAATATCATACAACATAAAAAGTAGGAAACTTAATTCTCTACAAAAAAGGTCTCTTAACATTTTGCCATAGCTCGCTTCGTTTCCGAGATATTTGCAGATTTATCTCAAGGGAAGGGGCCTAACGGACATATTTCGAGATATTTCTTCTTCTTGTTGTTCTTCTTCTGCACAGCTAAACTGGAAGTGGCATTTCCAGCTCGCAATAGTGCAGAGTTATCTCAAAGAAAGGAGCCACGGTGTTTCTGTATCTCTATTATGTTGGTGCGGCTTCGGAACTTTTAAATATCTTGATATATCTCGAGAACTACGCATCTGATCAAAAAATATCATAGAACATAAAAAGTAGGAAACTTAATTCTCTACAAAAAAGGTCTCTTAACATTTTGCCATAGCTCGCTTCGTTTCCGAGATATTTGCAGATTTATCTCAAGGGAAGGGGCCTGACGGACATATTTCGAGATATTTCTTCTTCTTGTTGTTCTTCTTCTGCACAGCTAAGCTGGAAGTGGCATTTGCGGCTCGCACTAGTCAGAGTTATCTCAAAGAAAGGGGCCACGGTGTTTCTGTATCTGTATTATGTTGGTGCGGCTTCGGAACTTTTAAATATCTTGATATATCTCGAGAACTACGCATCTGATTAAAAAATATCATACAAGATAAAAAGTAGGAAACTTAATTCTCTACAAAAAAGGTCTCTTAACATTTCGCCATAGCTCGCTTCGTTTCCGAGATATTTGCAGATTTATCTCAAGGGAAGGGGCCTGTCGGACATATTTCGAGATATTTCTTCTTCTTGTTGTTCTTCTTCTGCACAGCTAAGCTGGAAGTGGCATTTGCGGCTCGCACTAGTGCAGAGTTATCTCAAAGAAAGGGGCCACGGTGTTTCTGTATCTCTATTATGTTGGTGCGGCTTCGGAACTTTTAAATATCTCGATATATCTCGAAAACTACGCTTCTGATCAAAAAATATCATAGAACATAAATTGTAGGAAACATAATTCTCTACAAAAAAGGTCTCTCAACATTTTGCCATAGCTCGCTTCGTTTCCGAGATATTTGCAGATATATCTCAAGGGCAGGGGCCTGACGGACATATTTCGAGATATTTCTTCTTCTTGTTGTTCTTCTTCTGCACAGCTAAGCTGGAAGTGGCATTTACAGCTCGCAATAGTGCAGAGTTATCTCAAAGAAAGGGGCCACGGTGTTTCTGTCTCTATTATGTTGGTGCGGCTTCGGAACTTTTAAATATCTCGATATATCTCGAAAACTACGCTTCTGATCGAAAAATATCATAGAACATAAATTGTAGGAAACATAATTCTCTACAAAAAACGTCTCTTAACATTTTGCCATAGCTCGCTTCGTTTCCGAGATATTTGCAGATTCAGCTCAAAGGAACGGGCCTGACGGACATATTTCGAGATACTTCTTTTTCTTGTTGTTCTTCCTCTGCACAGCTAAGCTGGAAGTGGCATTTGCAGCTCGCAATAGAGCAGAGTTATCTCAAAGAAAGGGGCCACGGTGTTTCTGTATCTCTATTATGTTGGTGCGGCTTCGGAACTTTTAAATATCTTGATATATCTCGAGAACTACGCATCTGATCAAAAAATATCATACAACATAAAAAGTAGGAAACTTAATTCTCTACAAAAAAGGTCTCTTAACATTTTGCCATAGCTCGCTTCGTTTCCGAGATATTTGCAGATTTATCTCAAGGGAAGGGGCCTAACGGACATATTTCGAGATATTTCTTCTTCTTGTTGTTCTTCTTCTGCACAGCTAAACTGGAAGTGGCATTTCCAGCTCGCAATAGTGCAGAGTTATCTCAAAGAAAGGAGCCATGGTGTTTCTGTATCTCTATTATGTTGGTGCGGCTTCGGAACTTTTAAATATCTTGATATATCTCGAGAACTACGCATCTGATCAAAAAATATCATAGAACATAAAAAGTAGGAAACTTAATTCTCTACAAAAAAGGTCTCTTAACATTTTGCCATAGCTCGCTTCGTTTCCGAGATATTTGCAGATTTATCTCAAGGGAAGGGGCCTGACGGACATATTTCGAGATATTTCTTCTTCTTGTTGTTCTTCTTCTGCACAGCTAAGCTGGAAGTGGCATTTGCGGCTCGCACTAGTCAGAGTTATCTCAAAGAAAGGGGCCACGGTGTTTCTGTATCTGTATTATGTTGGTGCGGCTTCGGAACTTTTAAATATCTTGATATATCTCGAGAACTACGCATCTGATTAAAAAATATCATACAAGATAAAAAGTAGGAAACTTAATTCTCTACATAAAAGGTCTCTTAACATTTCGCCATAGCTCGCTTCGTTTCCGAGATATTTGCAGATTTATCTCAAGGGAAGGGGCCTGTCGGACATATTTCGAGATATTTCTTCTTCTTGTTGTTCTTCATCTGCACAGCTAAGCTGGAAGTGGCATTTGCGGCTCGCACTAGTGCAGAGTTATCTCAAAGAAAGGGGCCACGGTGTTTCTGTATCTCTATTGTGTTGGTGAGGCTTCGGAACTTTTAAATATCTCGATATATCTCGAAAACTACGCTTCTGATCAAAAAATATCATAGAACATAAATTGTAGGAAACATAATTCTCTACAAAAAACGTCTCTTAACATTTTGCCATAGCTCGCTTCGTTTCCGAGATATTTGCAGATTCAGCTCAAAGGAACGGGCCTGACGGACATATTTCGAGATACTTCTTTTTCTTGTTGTTCTTCCTCTGCACAGCTAAGCTGGAAGTGGCATTTGCAGCTCGCAATAGTGCAGAGTTATCTCAAAGAAAGGGGCCACGGTGTTTCTGTATCTCTATTATGTTGGTGCGGCTTCGGAACTTTTAAATATCTCGATATATCTCGAAAACTACGCTTCTGATCAAAAAATATCATAGAACATAAATTGTAGGAAACATAATTCTCTACAAAAAAGGTCTCTCAACATTTTGCCATAGCTCGCTTCGTTTCCGAGATATTTGCAGATATATCTCAAGGGCAGGGGCCTGACGGACATATTTCGAGATATTTCTTCTTCTTGTTGTTCTTCTTCTGCACAGCTAAGCTGGAAGTGGCATTTACAGCTCGCAATAGTGCAGAGTTATCTCAAAGAAAGGGGCCACGGTGTTTCTGTATCTCTATTATGTTGGTGCGGCTTCGGAACTTTTAAATATCTTGATATATCTCGAGAACTGCGCATCTGATCAAAAAATATCATAGAACGTAAAAAGTAGGAAACTTAATTCTCTACAAAAAAGGTCTCTTAACATTTTGCCATAGCTCGCTTCGTTTCCGAGATATTTGCAGATTTATCTCAAGGGAAGGGGCCTGACGGACATATTTCGAGATATTTCTTCTTCTTGTTGTTCTTCTTCTGCACAGCTAAGCTGGAAGTGGCATTTGCGGCTCGCACTAGTCAGAGTTATCTCAAAGAAAGGGGCCACGGTGTTTCTGTATCTGTATTATGTTGGTGCGGCTTCGGAACTTTTAAATATCTTGATATATCTCGAGAACTACGCATCTGATTAAAAAATATCATACAAGATAAAAAGTAGGAAACTTAATTCTCTACAAAAAAGGTCTCTTAACATTTCGCCATAGCTCGCTTCGTTTCCGAGATATTTGCAGATTTATCTCAAGGGAAGGGGCCTGTCGGACATATTTCGAGATATTTCTTCTTCTTGTTGTTCTTCTTCTGCACAGCTAAGCTGGAAGTGGCATTTGCGGCTCGCACTAGTGCAGAGTTATCTCAAAGAAAGGGGCCACGGTGTTTCTGTATCTCTATTGTGTTGGTGAGGCTTCGGAACTTTTAAATATCTCGATATATCTCGAAAACTACGCTTCTGATCGAAAAATATCATAGAACATAAATTGTAGGAAACATAATTCTCTACAAAAAACGTCTCTTAACATTTTGCCATAGCTCGCTTCGTTTCCGAGATATTTGCAGATTTATCTCAAGGGAAGGGGCCTGACGGACATATTTCGAGATATTTCTTCTTCTTGTTGTTCTTCTTCTGCACAGCTAAGCTGGAAGTGGCATTTGCAGCTCGCAATAGTGCAGAGTTATCTCAAAGAGAGGGGCCACGGTTTTACTGTATCTCTATTATGTTGGTGCGGCTTCGGAACTTTTAAATATCTTGATATATCTCGAGAACTACGCGTGTGATCAAAAAATATCATAGAACATAAAAAGTAGGAAACATAATTCTCTACAAAAAAGGTCTCTTAACATTTTGCCATAGCTCGCTTCGTTTCCGAGATATTTGCAGATTTATCTCAAGGGAAGGGGCCTGACGGACATATTTCGAGATATTTCTTCTTCTTGTTGTTCTTCTTCTGCACAGCTAAGCTGGAAGTGGCATTTACAGCTCGCAATAGTGCAGAGTTATCTCAAAGAAAGGGGCCACGGTGTTTCTGTATCTCTATTATGTTGGTGCGGCTTCGGAACTTTTAAATATCTTGATATATCTCGAGAACTGCGCATCTGATCAAAAAATATCATAGAACATAAAAAGTAGGAAACTTAATTCTCTACAAAAAAGGTCTCTCAACATTTTGCCATAGCTCGCTTCGTTTCCGAGATATTTGCAGATTTATCTCAAGGGAAGGGGCCTAACGGACATATTTCGAGATATTTCTTCTTCTTGTTGTTCTTCTTCTGCACAGCTAAGCTGGAAGTGGCATTTGCGGCTCGCACTATTGCAGAGTTATCTCAAAGAAAGGGGCCACGGTGTTTCTGTATCTCTATTATGTTGGTGCGGCTTCGGAACTTTTAAATATCTTGATATATCTCGATAACTGCGCATCTGATCAAAAAATATCATAGAACATAAAAAGTAGGAAACTTAATTCTCTACAAGAAAGGTCTCTTAACGTTTTGCCATAGCTCGCTTCGTTTCCGAGATATTTGCAGATTTATCTCAAGGGAAGGGGCCTGACGGACATATTTCGAGATATTTCTTCTTCTTGTTGTTCTTCTTCTGCACAGCTAAGCTGGAAGTGGCATTTACAGCTCGCAATAGTGCAGAGTTATCTCAAAGAAAGGGGCCACGGTGTTTCTGTATCTCTATTATGTTGGTGCGGCTTCGGAACTTTTAAATATCTTGATATATCTCGAGAACTACGCATCTGATCAAAAAATATCATAGAACATTATAAGTAGGAAACTTAATTCTCTACAAAAAAGGTCTCTTAACATTTTGCCATAGCTCGCTTCGTTTCCGAGATATTTGCAGATTTATCTCAAGGGAAGGGGCCTGACGGACATATTTCGAGATATTTCTTCTTCTTGTTGTTCTTCTTCTGCACAGCTAAGCTGGAAGTGGCATTTGCGGCTCGCACTAGTGCAGAGTTATCTCAAAGAAAGGGGCCACGGTGTTTCTGTATCTGTATTATGTTGGTGCGGCTTCGGAACTTTTAAATATCTTGATATATCTCGAGAACTACGCATCTGATCAAAAAATATCATAGAACATAAAAAGTAGGAAACTTAATTCTTCTCAAAAAAGGTCTCTTAACATTTTGCCATAGCTCGCTTCGTTTCCGAGATATTTGCAGATTTATCTCAAGGGAAGGGGCCTGACGGACATATTTCGAGATATTTCTTCTTCTTGTTGTTCTTCTTCTGCACAGCTAAGCTGGAAGTGGCATTTACAGCTCGCAATAGTGCAGAGTTATCTCAAAGAAAGGGGCCACGGTGTTTCTGTATCTCTATTATGTTGGTGCGGCTTCGGAACTTTTAAATATCTTGATATATCTCGAGAACTGCGCATCTGATCAAAAAATATCATAGAACATAAAAAGTAGGAAACTTAATTCTCTACAAAAAAGGTCTCTCAACATTTTGCCATAGCTCGCTTCGTTTCCGAGATATTTGCAGATTTATCTCAAGGGAAGGGGCCTAACGGACATATTTCGAGATATTTCTTCTTCTTGTTGTTCTTCTTCTGCACAGCTAAGCTGGAAGTGGCATTTGCGGCTCGCACTATTGCAGAGTTATCTCAAAGAAAGGGGCCACGGTGTTTCTGTATCTCTATTATGTTGGTGCGGCTTCGGAACTTTTAAATATCTTGATATATCTCGATAACTGCGCATCTGATCAAAAAATATCATAGAACATAAAAAGTAGGAAACTTAATTCTCTACAAGAAAGGTCTCTTAACGTTTTGCCATAGCTCGCTTCGTTTCCGAGATATTTGCAGATTTATCTCAAGGGAAGGGGCCTGACGGACATATTTCGAGATATTTCTTCTTCTTGTTGTTCTTCTTCTGCACAGCTAAGCTGGAAGTGGCATTTACAGCTCGCAATAGTGCAGAGTTATCTCAAAGAAAGGGGCCACGGTGTTTCTGTATCTCTATTATGTTGGTGCGGCTTCGGAACTTTTAAATATCTTGATATATCTCGAGAACTACGCATCTGATCAAAAAATATCATAGAACATTATAAGTAGGAAACTTAATTCTCTACAAAAAAGGTCTCTTAACATTTTGCCATAGCTCGCTTCGTTTCCGAGATATTTGCAGATTTATCTCAAGGGAAGGGGCCTGACGGACATATTTCGAGATATTTCTTCTTCTTGTTGTTCTTCTTCTGCACAGCTAAGCTGGAAGTGGCATTTGCGGCTCGCACTAGTGCAGAGTTATCTCAAAGAAAGGGGCCACGGTGTTTCTGTATCTGTATTATGTTGGTGCGGCTTCGGAACTTTTAAATATCTTGATATATCTCGAGAACTACGCATCTGATCAAAAAATATCATAGAACATAAAAAGTAGGAAACTTAATTCTTCTCAAAAAAGGTCTCTTAACATTTTGCCATAGCTCGCTTCGTTTCCGAGATATTTGCAGATTTATCTCAAGGGAAGGGGCCTGACGGACATATTTCGAGATATTTCTTCTTCTTGTTGTTCTTCTTCTGCACAGCTAAGCTGGAAGTGGCATTTGCGGCTCGCACTAGTGCAGAGTTATCTCAAAGAAAGGTGCCACGGTGTTTCTGTATCTCTATTATGTTGGTGCGGCTTCGGAACTTTTAAATATCTTGATATATCTCGAGAACTACGCATCTGATCAAAAAATATCATAGAACATAAAAAGTAGGAAACTTAATTCTCTACAAAAAAGGTCTCTCAACATTTTGCCATACCTCGCTTCGTTTCCGAGATATTTGCAGATTTATCTCAAGGGAAGGGGCCTGACGGACATATTTCGAGATATTTCTTCTTCTTGTTGTTCTTCTTCTGCACAGCTAAGCTGGAAGTGGCATTTGCGGCTCGCACTAGTGCAGAGTTATCTCAAAGAAAGGGGCCACGGTGTTTCTGTATCTGTATTATGTTGGTGCGGCTTCGGCACTTTTAAATATCTTGATATATCTCGAGAACTACGCATCTGATCAAAAAATATCATAGAAGATAAAAAGTAGGAAACTTAATTCTCTACAAAAAAGGTCTCTTAACATTTCGCCATAGCTCGCTTCGTTTCCGAGATATTTGCAGATTTATCTCAAGGGAAGGGGCCTGTCGGACATATTTCGAGATATTTCTTCTTCTTGTTGTTCTTCTTCTGCACAGCTAAGCTGGAAGTGGCATTTGCGGCTCGCACTAGTGCAGAGTTATCTCAAAGAAAGGGGCCACGGTGTTTCTGTATCTCTATTATGTTGGTGCGGCTTCGGAACTTTTAAATATCTCGATATATCTCGAAAACTACGCTTCTGATCGAAAAATATCATAGAACATAAATTGTAGGAAACATAATTCTCTACAAAAAACGTCTCTTAACATTTTGCCATAGCTCGCTTCGTTTCCGAGATATTTGCAGATTCAGCTCAAAGGAACGGGCCTGACGGACATATTTCGAGATACTTCTTTTTCTTGTTGTTCTTCCTCTGCACAGCTAAGCTGGAAGTGGCATTTGCAGCTCGCAATAGAGCAGAGTTATCTCAAAGAAAGGGGCCACGGTGTTTCTGTATCTCTATTATGTTGGTGCGGCTTCGGAACTTTTAAATATCTTGATATATCTCGAGAACTACGCATCTGATCAAAAAATATCATAGAACATAAAAAGTAGGAAACTTAATTCTCTACAAAAAAGGTCTCTTAACATTTTGCCATAGCTCGCTTCGTTTCCGAGATATTTGCAGATTTATCTCAAGGGAAGGGGCCTGACGGACATATTTCGAGATATTTCTTCTTCTTGTTGTTCTTCTTCTGCACAGCTAAGCTGGAAGTGGCATTTGCGGCTCGCACTAGTGCAGAGTTATCTCAAAGAAAGGGGCCACGGTGTTTCTGTATCTCTATTATGTTGGTGCGGCTTCGGAACTTTTAAATATCTTGATATATCTCGAGAACTACGCATCTGATCAAAAAATATCATAGAACATAAAAAGTAGGAAACTTAATTCTCTACAAAAAAGGTCTCTTAACATTTCGCCATAGCTCGCTTCGTTTCCGAGATATTTGCAGATGTATCTCAAGGGAAGGGGCCTGACGGACATATTTCGAGATATTTCTTCTTCTTGTTGTTCTTCTTCTGCACAGCTAAGCTGGAAGTGGCATTTGCGGCTCGCACTATTGCAGAGTTATCTCAAAGAAAGGGGCCACGGTGTTTCTGTATCTCTATTATGTTTGTGCGGCTTCGGAACTTTTAAATATCTTGATATATCTCGAGAACTACGCATCTGATCAAAAAATATCATAGAACATAAAAAGTAGGAAACTTAATTCTCTACAAAAAAGGTCTCTTAACATTTTGCCATAGCTCGCTTCGTTTCCGAGATATTTGCAGATTCAGCTCAAAGGAACGGGCCTGACGGACATATTTCGAGATATTTCTTCTTCTTGTTGTTCTTCTTCTGCACAGCTAAGCTGGAAGTGGCATTTGCGGCTCGCACTATTGCAGAGTTATCTCAAAGAAAGGGGCCACGATGTTTCTGTATCTCTATTATGTTGGTGCGGCTTCGGAACTTTTAAATATCTTGATATATCTCGAGAACTACGCGTCTGATCAAAAAATATCATAGAACATAAAAAGTAGGAAACATAATTCTCTACAAAAAAGCTCTCTTAACATTTTGCCATAGCTCGCTTCGTTTCCGAGATATTTGCAGATTTATCTCAAGGGAAGGGGCCTGTCGGACATATTTCGAGATATTTCTTCTTCTTGTTGTTCTTCTTCTGCACAGCTAAGCTGGAAGTGGCATTTGCGGCTCGCACTTGTGCAGAGTTATCTCAAAGAAAGGGGCCACGGTGTTTCTGTATCTCTATTATGTTGGTGCGGCTTCGGAACTTTTAAATATCTCGATATATCTCGAAAACTACGCTTCTGATCGAAAAATATCATAGAACATAAATTGTAGGAAACATAATTCTCTACAAAAAACGTCTCTTAACATTTTGCCATAGCTCGCTTCGTTTCCGAGATATTTGCAGATTCAGCTCAAAGGAACGGGCCTGACGGACATATTTCGAGATACTTCTTTTTCTTGTTGTTCTTCCTCTGCACAGCTAAGCTGGAAGTGGCATTTGCAGCTCGCAATAGAGCAGAGTTATCTCAAAGAAAGGGGCCACGGTGTTTCTGTATCTCTATTATGTTGGTGCGGCTTCGGAACTTTTAAATATCTTGATATATCTCGAGAACTACGCATCTGATCAAAAAATATCATACAACATAAAAAGTAGGAAACTTAATTCTCTACAAAAAAGGTCTCTTAACATTTTGCCATAGCTCGCTTCGTTTCCGAGATATTTGCAGATTTATCTCAAGGGAAGGGGCCTAACGGACATATTTCGAGATATTTCTTCTTCTTGTTGTTCTTCTTCTGCACAGCTAAACTGGAAGTGGCATTTCCAGCTCGCAATAGTGCAGAGTTATCTCAAAGAAAGGAGCCACGGTGTTTCTGTATCTCTATTATGTTGGTGCGGCTTCGGAACTTTTAAATATCTTGATATATCTCGAGAACTACGCATCTGATCAAAAAATATCATAGAACATAAAAAGTAGGAAACTTAATTCTCTACAAAAAAGGTCTCTTAACATTTTGCCATAGCTCGCTTCGTTTCCGAGATATTTGCAGATTTATCTCAAGGGAAGGGGCCTGACGGACATATTTCGAGATATTTCTTCTTCTTGTTGTTCTTCTTCTGCACAGCTAAGCTGGAAGTGGCATTTGCGGCTCGCACTAGTCAGAGTTATCTCAAAGAAAGGGGCCACGGTGTTTCTGTATCTGTATTATGTTGGTGCGGCTTCGGAACTTTTAAATATCTTGATATATCTCGAGAACTACGCATCTGATTAAAAAATATCATACAAGATAAAAAGTAGGAAACTTAATTCTCTACAAAAAAGGTCTCTTAACATTTCGCCATAGCTCGCTTCGTTTCCGAGATATTTGCAGATTTATCTCAAGGGAAGGGGCCTGTCGGACATATTTCGAGATATTTCTTCTTCTTGTTGTTCTTCTTCTGCACAGCTAAGCTGGAAGTGGCATTTGCGGCTCGCACTAGTGCAGAGTTATCTCAAAGAAAGGGGCCACGGTGTTTCTGTATCTCTATTATGTTGGTGCGGCTTCGGAACTTTTAAATATCTCGATATATCTCGAAAACTACGCTTCTGATCAAAAAATATCATAGAACATAAATTGTAGGAAACATAATTCTCTACAAAAAAGGTCTCTCAACATTTTGCCATAGCTCGCTTCGTTTCCGAGATATTTGCAGATATATCTCAAGGGCAGGGGCCTGACGGACATATTTCGAGATATTTCTTCTTCTTGTTGTTCTTCTTCTGCACAGCTAAGCTGGAAGTGGCATTTACAGCTCGCAATAGTGCAGAGTTATCTCAAAGAAAGGGGCCACGGTGTTTCTGTATCTCTATTATGTTGGTGCGGCTTCGGAACTTTTAAATATCTCGATATATCTCGAAAACTACGCTTCTGATCGAAAAATATCATAGAACATAAATTGTAGGAAACATAATTCTCTACAAAAAACGTCTCTTAACATTTTGCCATAGCTCGCTTCGTTTCCGAGATATTTGCAGATTCAGCTCAAAGGAACGGGCCTGACGGACATATTTCGAGATACTTCTTTTTCTTGTTGTTCTTCCTCTGCACAGCTAAGCTGGAAGTGGCATTTGCAGCTCGCAATAGAGCAGAGTTATCTCAAAGAAAGGGGCCACGGTGTTTCTGTATCTCTATTATGTTGGTGCGGCTTCGGAACTTTTAAATATCTTGATATATCTCGAGAACTACGCATCTGATCAAAAAATATCATACAACATAAAAAGTAGGAAACTTAATTCTCTACAAAAAAGGTCTCTTAACATTTTGCCATAGCTCGCTTCGTTTCCGAGATATTTGCAGATTTATCTCAAGGGAAGGGGCCTGACGGACATATTTCGAGATATTTCTTCTTCTTGTTGTTCTTCTTCTGCACAGCTAAGCTGGAAGTGGCATTTGCGGCTCGCACTAGTCAGAGTTATCTCAAAGAAAGGGGCCACGGTGTTTCTGTATCTGTATTATGTTGGTGCGGCTTCGGAACTTTTAAATATCTTGATATATCTCGAGAACTACGCATCTGATTAAAAAATATCATACAAGATAAAAAGTAGGAAACTTAATTCTCTACAAAAAAGGTCTCTTATCATTTCGCCATAGCTCGCTTCGTTTCCGAGATATTTGCAGATTTATCTCAAGGGAAGGGGCCTGTCGGACATATTTCGAGATATTTCTTCTTCTTGTTGTTCTTCTTCTGCACAGCTAAGCTGGAAGTGGCATTTGCGGCTCGCACTAGTGCAGAGTTATCTCAAAGAAAGGGGCCACGGTGTTTCTGTATCTCTATTGTGTTGGTGAGGCTTCGGAACTTTTAAATATCTCGATATATCTCGAAAACTACGCTTCTGATCAAAAAATATCATAGAACATAAATTGTAGGAAACATAATTCTCTACAAAAAACGTCTCTTAACATTTTGCCATAGCTCGCTTCGTTTCCGAGATATTTGCAGATTCAGCTCAAAGGAACGGGCCTGACGGACATATTTCGAGATACTTCTTTTTCTTGTTGTTCTTCCTCTGCACAGCTAAGCTGGAAGTGGCATTTGCAGCTCGCAATAGTGCAGAGTTATCTCAAAGAAAGGGGCCACGGTGTTTCTGTATCTCTATTATGTTGGTGCGGCTTCGGAACTTTTAAATATCTCGATATATCTCGAAAACTACGCTTCTGATCAAAAAATATCATAGATCATAAATTGTAGGAAACATAATTCTCTACAAAAAAGGTCTCTCAACATTTTGCCATAGCTCGCTTCGTTTCCGAGATATTTGCAGATATATCTCAAGGGCAGGGGCCTGACGGACATATTTCGAGATATTTCTTCTTCTTGTTGTACTTCTTCTGCACAGCTAAGCTGGAAGTGGCATTTACAGCTCGCAATAGTGCAGAGTTATCTCAAAGAAAGGGGCCACGGTGTTTCTGTATCTCTATTATGTTGGTGCGGCTTCGGAACTTTTAAATATCTTGATATATCTCGAGAACTGCGCATCTGATCAAAAAATATCATAGAACATAAAAAGTAGGAAACTTAATTCTCTACAAAAAAGGTCTCTTAACATTTTGCCATAGCTCGCTTCGTTTCCGAGATATTTGCAGATTTATCTCAAGGGAAGGGGCCTGACGGACATATTTCGAGATATTTCTTCTCCTTGTTGTTCTTCTTCTGCACAGCTAAGCTGGAAGTGGCATTTGCGGCTCGCACTAGTCAGAGTTATCTCAAAGAAAGGGGCCACGGTGTTTCTGTATCTGTATTATGTTGGTGCGGCTTCGGAACTTTTAAATATCTTGATATATCTCGAGAACTACGCATCTGATTAAAAAATATCATACAAGATAAAAAGTAGGAAACTTAATTCTCTACAAAAAAGGTCTCTTAACATTTCGCCATAGCTCGCTTCGTTTCCGAGATATTTGCAGATTTATCTCAAGGGAAGGGGCCTGTCGGACATATTTCGAGATATTTCTTCTTCTTGTTGTTCTTCTTCTGCACAGCTAAGCTGGAAGTGGCATTTGCGGCTCGCACTAGTGCAGAGTTATCTCAAAGAAAGGGGCCACGGTGTTTCTGTATCTCTATTGTGTTGGTGAGGCTTCGGAACTTTTAAATATCTCGATATATCTCGAAAACTACGCTTCTGATCAAAAAATATCATAGAACATAAATTGTAGGAAACATAATTCTCTACAAAAAACGTCTCTTAACATTTTGCCATAGCTCGCTTCGTTTCCGAGATATTTGCAGATTCAGCTCAAAGGAACGGCCCTGACGGACATATTTCGAGATACTTCTTTTTCTTGTTGTTCTTCCTCTGCACAGCTAAGCTGGAAGTGGCATTTGCAGCTCGCAATAGTGCAGAGTTATCTCAAAGAAAGGGGCCACGGTGTTTCTGTATCTCTATTATGTTGGTGCGGCTTCGGAACTTTTAAATATCTCGATATATCTCGAAAACTACGCTTCTGATCAAAAAATATCATAGAACATAAATTGTAGGAAACATAATTCTCTACAAAAAAGGTCTCTCAACATTTTGCCATAGCTCGCTTCGTTTCCGAGATATTTGCAGATATATCTCAAGGGCAGGGGCCTGACGGACATATTTCGAGATATTTCTTCTTCTTGTTGTTCTTCTTCTGCACAGCTAAGCTGGAAGTGGCATTTACAGCTCGCAATAGTGCAGAGTTATCTCAAAGAAAGGGGCCACGGTGTTTCTGTATCTCTATTATGTTGGTGCGGCTTCGGAACTTTTAAATATCTCGATATATCTCGAAAACTACGCTTCTGATCGAAAAATATCATAGAACATAAATTGTAGGAAACATAATTCTCTACAAAAAACGTCTCTTAACATTTTGCCATAGCTCGCTTCGTTTCCGAGATATTTGCAGATTCAGCTCAAAGGAACGGGCCTGACGGACATATTTCGAGATACTTCTTTTTCTTGTTGTTCTTCCTCTGCACAGCTAAGCTGGAAGTGGCATTTGCAGCTCGCAATAGAGCAGAGTTATCTCAAAGAAAGGGGCCACGGTGTTTCTGTATCTCTATTATGTTGGTGCGGCTTCGGAACTTTTAAATATCTTGATATATCTCGAGAACTACGCATCTGATCAAAAAATATCATACAACATAAAAAGTAGGAAACTTAATTCTCTACAAAAAAGGTCTCTTAACATTTTGCCATAGCTCGCTTCGTTTCCGAGATATTTGCAGATTTATCTCAAGGGAAGGGGCCTAACGGACATATTTCGAGATATTTCTTCTTCTTGTTGTTCTTCTTCTGCACAGCTAAACTGGAAGTGGCATTTCCAGCTCGCAATAGTGCAGAGTTATCTCAAAGAAAGGAGCCACGGTGTTTCTGTATCTCTATTATGTTGGTGCGGCTTCGGAACTTTTAAATATCTTGATATATCTCGAGAACTACGCATCTGATCAAAAAATATCATAGAACATAAAAAGTAGGAAACTTAATTCTCTACAAAAAAGGTCTCTTAACATTTTGCCATAGCTCGCTTCGTTTCCGAGATATTTGCAGATTTATCTCAAGGGAAGGGGCCTGACGGACATATTTCGAGATATTTCTTCTTCTTGTTGTTCTTCTTCTGCACAGCTAAGCTGGAAGTGGCATTTGCGGCTCGCACTAGTCAGAGTTATCTCAAAGAAAGGGGCCACGGTGTTTCTGTATCTGTATTATGTTGGTGCGGCTTCGGAACTTTTAAATATCTTGATATATCTCGAGAACTACGCATCTGATTAAAAAATATCATACAAGATAAAAAGTAGGAAACTTAATTCTCTACAAAAAAGGTCTCTTAACATTTCGCCATAGCTCGCTTCGTTTCCGAGATATTTGCAGATTTATCTCAAGGGAAGGGGCCTGTCGAACATATTTCGAGATATTTCTTCTTCTTGTTGTTCTTCTTCTGCACAGCTAAGCTGGAAGTGGCCTTTGCGGCTCGCACTAGTGCAGAGTTATCTCAAAGAAAGGGGCCACGGTGTTTCTGTATCTCTATTGTGTTGGTGAGGCTTCGGAACTTTTAAATATCTCGATATATCTCGAAAACTACGCTTCTGATCAAAAAATATCATAGAACATAAATTGTAGGAAACATAATTCTCTACAAAAAACGTCTCTTAACATTTTGCCATAGCTCGCTTCGTTTCCGAGATATTTGCAGATTCAGCTCAAAGGAACGGGCCTGACGGACATATTTCGAGATACTTCTTTTTCTTGTTGTTCTTCCTCTGCACAGCTAAGCTGGAAGTGGCATTTGCAGCTCGCAATAGTGCAGAGTTATCTCAAAGAAAGGGGCCACGGTGTTTCTGTATCTCTATTATGTTGGTGCGGCTTCGGAACTTTTAAATATCTCGATATATCTCGAAAACTACGCTTCTGATCAAAAAATATCATAGAACATAAATTGTAGGAAACATAATTCTCTACAAAAAAGGTCTCTCAACATTTTGCCATAGCTCGCTTCGTTTCCGAGATATTTGCAGATATATCTCAAGGGCAGGGGCCTGACGGACATATTTCGAGATATTTCTTCTTCTTGTTGTTCTTCTTCTGCACAGCTAAGCTGGAAGTGGCATTTACAGCTCGCAATAGTGCAGAGTTATCTCAAAGAAAGGGGCCACGGTGTTTCTGTATCTCTATTATGTTGGTGCGGCTTCGGAACTTTTAAATATCTTGATATATCTCGAGAACTGCGCATCTGATCAAAAAATATCATAGAACATAAAAAGTAGGAAACTTAATTCTCTACAAAAAAGGTCTCTTAACATTTTGCCATAGCTCGCTTCGTTTCCGAGATATTTGCAGATTTATCTCAAGGGAAGGGGCCTGACGGACATATTTCGAGATATTTCTTCTTCTTGTTGTTCTTCTTCTGCACAGCTAAGCTGGAAGTGGCATTTGCGGCTCGCACTAGTGCAGAGTTATCTCAAAGAAAGGGGCCACGGTGTTTCTGTATCTGTATTATGTTGGTGCGGCTTCGGAACTTTTAAATATCTTGATATATCTCGAGAACTACGCATCTGATCAAAAAATATCGTGGAACATAAAAAGTAGGAAACTTAATTCTCTACAAAAAAGGTCTCTTAACATTTTGCCATAGCTCGCTTCGTTTCCGAGATATTTGCAGATTTATCTCAAGGGAAGGGGCCTGACGGACATATTTCGAGATATTTCTTCTTCTTGTTGTTCTTCTTCTGCACAGCTAAGCTCGAAGCGGCATTTGCAGCTCGCAATAGTGCAGAGTTATCCCAAAGAAAGGGGCCACGGTGTTTCTGTATCTCTATTATGTTGGTGCGGCTTCGGAACTTTTAAATATCTTGATATATCTCGAGAACTACGCATCTGATCAAAAAATATCATACTACATAAAAAGTAGGAAACTTAATTCTCTACAAGAAAGGTCTCTAAAGATTTTGCCATAGCTCGCTTCGTTTCCGAGATATTTGCAGATTTATCTCAAGGGAAGGGGCCTGACGGACATATTTCGAGATATTTCTTCTTCTTGTTGTTCTTCTTCTGCACAGCTAAGCTGGAAGTGGCATTTGCAGCTCGCAATAGTGCAGAGTTATCTCAAAGAAAGGGGCCACGGTGTTTCTGTATCTCTATTATGTTGGTGCGGCTTCGGGACTTTTAAATATCTCGATATATCTCGAAAACTACGCTTCTGATCAAAAAATATCATAGAACATAAAAAGTAGGAAACTTAATTCTCTACAAAAAAGGTCTCTTAACATTTTGCCATAGCTCGCTTCGTTTCCGAGATATTTGCAGATTTATCTCAAGGGAAGGGGCCTAACGGACATATTTCGAGATATTTCTTCTTCTTGTTGTTCTTCTTCTGCACAGCTAAACTGGAAGTGGCATTTCCACCTCGCAATAGTGCAGAGTTATCTCAAAGAAAGGAGCCACGGTGTTTCTGTATCTCTATTATGTTGGTGCGGCTTCGGAACTTTTAAATATCTTGATATATCTCGAGAACTACGCATCTGATCAGAAAATATCATAGAACATAAAAAGTAGGAAACTTAATTCTCTACAAAAAAGGTCTATTAACATTTTGCCATAGCTCGCTTCGTTTCCGAGATATTTGCAGATTTATCTCAAGGGAAGGGGCCTGACGGACATATTTCGAGATATTTCTTCTTCTTGTTGTTCTTCTTCTGCACAGCTAAGCTGGAAGTGGCATTTGCGGCTCGCACTAGTGCAGAGTTATCTCAAAGAAAGGGGCCACGGTGTTTCTGTATCTGTATTATGTTGGTGCGGCTTCGGAACTTTTAAATATCTTGATATATCTCGAGAACTACGCATCTGATCAAAAAATATCGTGGAACATAAAAAGTAGGAAACTTAATTCTCTACAAAAAAGGTCTCTTAACATTTTGCCATAGCTCTCTTCGTTTCCGAGATATTTGCAGATTCAGCTCAAAGGAACTGGCCTGACGGACATATTTCGAGATATTTCTTCTTCTTGTTGTTCTTCTTCTGCACAGCTAAGCTGGAAGTGGCATTTGCGGCTCGCACTAGCGCAGAGTTATCTCAAAGAAAGGGGCCACCGTGTTTCTGTATCTCTATTATGTTGGTGCGGCTTCGGAACTTTTAAATATCTCGATATATCTCGAAAACTACGCTTCTGATCAAAAAATATCATAGAACATAAATTATAGGAAACATAATTCTCTACAAAAAAGGTCTCTTAACATTTTGCCATAGCTCGCTTCGTTTCCGAGATATTTGCAGATTTATCTCAAGGGAAGGGGCCTAACGGACATATTTCGAGATATTTCTTCTTCTTGTTGTTCTTCTTCTGCACAGCTAAGCTGGAAGTGGCATTTGCAGCTAGCAATAGTGCAGAGTTATCCCAAAGAAAGGGGCCACGGTGTTTCTGTATCTCAATTATGTTGGTGCGGCTTCGGAACTTTTAAATATCTTGATATATCTCGAGAACTACGCATCTGATCAAAAAATATCATCGAACATAAAAAGTAGGAAACTTAATTCTCTACAAAAAAGGTCTCTTAACATTTTGCCATAGCTCTCTTCGTTTCCGAGATATTTGCAGATTCAGCTCAAAGGAACTGGCCTGACGGACATATTTCGAGATATTTCTTCTTCTTGTTGTTCTTCTTCTGCACAGCTGAGCTGGAAGTGGCATTTGCAGGTCGTAATAGTGCAGAGTTATCTCAAAGAAAGGGGCCACGGTGTTTCTGTATCTCTATTATGTTGGTGCAGCTTCGGAACTTTTAAATATCTTGATATATCTCGAGAACTACGCATCTGATCAAAAAATATCATCGAACATAAAAAGTAGGAAACTTAATTCTCTACAAAAAAGGTCTCTTAACATTTTGCCATAGCTCTCTTCGTTTCCGAGATATTTGCAGATTCAGCTCAAAGGAACTGGCCTGACGGACATATTTCGAGATATTTCTTCTTCTTGTTGTTCTTCTTCTGCACAGCTAAGCTGGAAGTGGCATTTGCGGCTCGCACTAGTGCAGAGTTATCTCAAAGAAAGGGGCCACCGTGTTTCTGTATCTCTATTATGTTGGTGCGGCTTCGGAACTTTTAAATATCTCGATATATCTCGAAAACTACGCTTCTGATCAAAAAATATC
Source organism: Osmia lignaria lignaria (assembly GCF_051020975.1). Taxonomy (NCBI): domain Eukaryota; kingdom Metazoa; phylum Arthropoda; class Insecta; order Hymenoptera; family Megachilidae; genus Osmia; species Osmia lignaria. The sequence continues at coordinate 9,336,536 of NW_027478159.1, read as the reverse complement.
ATAGAGCGTAAATTGTAGGAAACATTATTCTCTACAAAAAAGGTCTCTTAACATTTTGCCATAGCTCGCTTCGTTTCCGAGATATTTGCAGATTCATCTCAAGGGAAGGGGTCTGACGGACATATTTCGAGATATTTCTTCTTCTTGTTGTTCTTCTTCTGCACAGCTAAGCTCGAAGCGGCATTTGCAGCTCGCAATAGTGCAGAGTTATCTCAAAGAAAGAGGCCACGGTGTTTCTGTACCTCTATTATGTTGGTGCAGCTTCGGAACTTTTAAATATCTTGATATATCTCGAGAACTACGCATCTGATCAAAAAATATCATCGAACATAAAAAGTAGGAAACTTAATTCTCTACAAAAAAGGTCTCTTAACATTTTGCCATAGCTCGCTTCGTTTCCGAGATATTTGCAGATTTATCTCAAGGGAAGGGGCCTGACGGACATATTTCGAGATATTTCTTCTTCTTGTTGTTCTTCTTCTGCACAGCTAAGCTGGAAGTGGCATTTGCGGCTCGCACTAGTGCAGAGTTATCTCAAAGAAAGGGGCCACGGTGTTTCTGTACCTCTATTATGTTGGTGCGGCTTCGGAACTTTTAAATATCTCGATATATCTCGAAAACTACGCTTCTGATCAAAAAATATCATAGAACATAAATTGTAGGAAACATAATTCTCTACAAAAAACGTATGTTAACATTTTGCCATAGCTCGCTTCGTTTCCGAGATATTTGCAGATTCAGCTCAAAGGAACGGGCCTGACGGACATATTTCGAGATACTTCTTCTTCTTGTTGTTCTTCCTCTGCACAGCTAAGCTGGAAGTGGCATTTGCGGCTCGCAATAGTGCAGAGTTATCTCAAAGAAAGGGGCCACGGTGTTTCTGTATCTCTATTATGTTGGTGCGGCTTCGGAACTTTTAAATATCTCGATATATCTCGAAAACTACGCATCTGATCAAAAAATATCATAGAACATAAAAAGTAGGAAACTTAATTCTCTACAAAAAAGGTCTCTTAACATTTTGCCATAGCTCGCTTCGTTTCCGAGATATTTGCAGATTTATCTCAAGGGAAGGGGCCTGACGGACATATTTCAAGATATTTCTTCTTCTTGTTGTTCTTCTTCTGCACAGCTAAGCTGGAAGTGGCATTTGCGGCTCGCACTAGTGCAGAGTTATCTCAAAGAAAGGGGCCACCGTGTTTCTGTATCTCTATTATGTTGGTGCGGCTTCGGAACTTTTAAATATCTCGATATATCTCGAAAACTACGCTTCTGATCAAAAAATATCATAGAACATAAATTGTAGGAAACATAATTCTCTACAAAAAAGGTCTCTTAACATTTTGCCATAGCTCGCTTCGTTTCCGAGATATTTGCAGATTTATCTCAAGGGAAGGGGCCTAACGGACATATTTCGAGATATTTCTTCTTCTTGTTGTTCTTCTTCTGCACAGCTAAACTGGAAGTGGCATTTCCAGCTCGCAATAGTGCAGAGTTATCTCAAAGAAAGGGGCCACGGTGTTTCTGTATCTCTATTATGTTGGTGCGGCTTCGGAACTTTTAAATATCTTGATATATCTCGAGAACTACGCATCTGATCAAAAAATATCATAGAACACAAAAAGTAGGAAACCCAATTCTCTACAAAAAAGGTCTCTTAACATTTTGCCATAGCTCGCTTCGTTTCCGAGATATTTGCAGATTTATCTCAAGGGAAGGGGCCTGACGGACATATTTCGAGATATTTCTTCTTCTTGTTGTTCTTCTTCTGCACAGCTAAGCTGGAAGTGGCATTTGCGGCTCGCACTAGTGCAGAGTTATCTCAAAGAAAGGGGCCACCGTGTTTCTGTATCTCTATTATGTTGGTGCGGCTTCGGAACTTTTAAATATCTTGATATATCTCGAGAACTACGCATCTGATCAAAAAATATCATAGAACACAAAAAGTAGGAAACCCAATTCTCTACAAAAAAGGTCTCTTAACATTTTGCCATAGCTCGCTTCGTTTCCGAGATATTTGCAGATTTATCTCAAGGGAAGGGGCCTGACGGACATATTTCGAGATATTTCTTCTTCTTGTTGTTCTTCTTCTGCACAGCTGAGCTGGAAGTGGCATTTGCAGGTCGCAATAGTGCAGAGTTATCTCAAAGAAAGGGGCCACGGTGTTTCTGTATCTCTATTATGTTGGTGCGGCTTCGGAACTTTTAAATATCTCGATATATCTCGAAAACTACGCTTCTGATCAAAAAATATCATAGAGCGTAAATTGTAGGAAACATTATTCTCTACAAAAAAGGTCTCTTAACATTTTGCCATAGCTCGCTTCGTTTCCGAGATATTTGCAGATTCATCTCAAGGGAAGGGGTCTGACGGACATATTTCGAGATATTTCTTCTTCTTGTTGTTCTTCTTCTGCACAGCTAAGCTCGAAGCGGCATTTGCAGCTCGCAATAGTGCAGAGTTATCTCAAAGAAAGAGGCCACGGTGTTTCTGTATCTCTATTATGTTGGTGCGGCTTCGGAACTTTTAAATATCTTGATATATCTCGAGAACTACGCATCTGATCAAAAAATATCATAGAACATAAAAAGTAGGAAACTTAATTCTCTACAAAAAAGGTCTCTTAACATTTTGCCATAGCTCTCTTCGTTTCCGAGATATTTGCAGATTCAGCTCAAAGGAACTGGCCTGACGGACATATCTCGAGATATTTCTTCTTCTTGTTGTTCTTCTTCTGCACAGCTAAGCTGGAAGTGGCATTTGCGGCTCGCACTAGTGCAGAGTTATCTCAAAGAAAGGGGCCACCGTGTTTCTGTATCTCTATTATGTTGGTGCGGCTTCGGAACTTTTAAATATCTCGATATATCTCGAAAACTACGCTTCTGATCAAAAAATATCATAGAACATAAATTGTAGGAAACATAATTCTCTACAAAAAAGGTCTCTTAACATTTTGCCATAGCTCGCTTCGTTTCCGAGATATTTGCAGATTTATCTCAAGGGAAGGGGCCTAACGGACATATTTCGAGATATTTCTTCTTCTTGTTGTTCTTCTTCTGCACAGCTAAACTGGAAGTGGCATTTCCAGCTCGCAATAGTGCAGAGTCATCTCAAAGAAAGGGGCCACGGTGTTTCTGTATCTCTATTATGTTGGTGCGGCTTCGGAACTTTTAAATATCTTGATATATCTCGAGAACTACGCATCTGATCAAAAAATATCATAGAACACAAAAAGTAGGAAACCCAATTCTCTACAAAAAAGGTCTCTTAACATTTTGCCATAGCTCGCTTCGTTTCCGAGATATTTGCAGATTTATCTCAAGGGAAGGGGCCTGACGGACATATTTCGAGATATTTCTTCTTCTTGTTGTTCTTCTTCTGCACAGCTGAGCTGGAAGTGGCATTTGCAGGTCGCAATAGTGCAGAGTTATCTCAAAGAAAGGGGCCACGGTGTTTCTGTATCTCTATTATGTTGGTGCAGCTTCGGAACTTTTAAATATCTTGATATATCTCGAGAACTACGCATCTGATCAAAAAATATCATCGAACATAAAAAGTAGGAAACTTAATTCTCTACAAAAAAGGTCTCTTAACATTTTGCCATAGCTCTCTTCGTTTCCGAGATATTTGCAGATTCAGCTCAAAGGAACTGGCCTGACGGACATATTTCGAGATATTTCTTCTTCTTGTTGTTCTTCTTCTGCACAGCTAAGCTGGAAGTGGCATTTGCGGCTCGCACTAGTGCAGAGTTATCTCAAAGAAAGGGGCCACCGTGTTTCTGTATCTCTATTATGTTGGTGCGGCTTCGGAACTTTTAAATATCTCGATATATCTCGAAAACTACGCTTCTGATCAAAAAATATCATAGAGCGTAAATTGTAGGAAACATTATTCTCTACAAAAAAGGTCTCTTAACATTTTGCCATAGCTCGCTTCGTTTCCGAGATATTTGCAGATTCATCTCAAGGGAAGGGGTCTGACGGACATATTTCGAGATATTTCTTCTTCTTGTTGTTCTTCTTCTGCACAGCTAAGCTCGAAGCGGCATTTGCAGCTCGCAATAGTGCAGAGTTATCTCAAAGAAAGAGGCCACGGTGTTTCTGTACCTCTATTATGTTGGTGCAGCTTCGGAACTTTTAAATATCTTGATATATCTCGAGAACTACGCATCTGATCAAAAAATATCATCGAACATAAAAAGTAGGAAACTTAATTCTCTACAAAAAAGGTCTATTAACATTTTGCCATAGCTCGCTTCGTTTCCGAGATATTTGCAGATTTATCTCAAGGGAAGGGGCCTGACGGACATATTTCGAGATATTTCTTCTTCTTGTTGTTCTTCTTCTGCACAGCTAAGCTGGAAGTGGCATTTGCGGCTCGCACTAGTGCAGAGTTATCTCAAAGAAAGGGGCCACGGTGTTTCTGTATCTGTATTATGTTGGTGCGGCTTCGGAACTTTTAAATATCTTGATATATCTCGAGAACTACGCATCTGATCAAAAAATATCGTGGAACATAAAAAGTAGGAAACTTAATTCTCTACAAAAAAGGTCTCTTAACATTTTGCCATAGCTCGCTTCGTTTCCGAGATATTTGCAGATTTATCTCAAGGGAAGGGGCCTGACGGACATATTTCGAGATATTTCTTCTTCTTGTTGTTCTTCTTCTGCACAGCTAAGCTCGAAGTGGCATTTGCAGCTCGCAATAGTGCAGAGTTATCTCAAAGAAACAGGCCACGGTGTTTCTGTACCTCTATTATGTTGGTGCAGCTTCGGAACTTTTAAATATCTTGATATATCTCGAGAACTACGCATCTGATCAAAAAATATCATCGAACATAAAAAATAGGAAACTTAATTCTCTACAAAAAAGGTCTCTTAACATTTTGCCATAGCTCTCTTCGTTTCCGAGATATTTGCAGATTCAGCTCAAAGGAACTGGCCTGACGGACATATTTCGAGATATTTCTTCTTCTTGTTGTTCTTCTTCTGCACAGCTAAGCTGGAAGTGGCATTTGCGGCTCGCACTAGCGCAGAGTTATCTCAAAGAAAGGGGCCACCGTGTTTCTGTATCTCTATTATGTTGGTGCGGCTTCGGAACTTTTAAATATCTCGATATATCTCGAAAACTACGCTTCTGATCAAAAAATATCATAGAACATAAATTGTAGGAAACATAATTCTCTACAAAAAAGGTCTCTTAACATTTTGCCATAGCTCGCTTCGTTTCCGAGATATTTGCAGATTTATCTCAAGGGAAGGGGCCTAACGGACATATTTCGAGATATTTCTTCTTCTTGTTGTTCTTCTTCTGCACAGCTAAGCTGGAAGTGGCATTTGCAGCTAGCAATAGTGCAGAGTTATCCCAAAGAAAGGGGCCACGGTGTTTCTGTATCTCTATTATGTTGGTGCGGCTTCGGAACTTTTAAATATCTTGATATATCTCGACAACTACGCTTCTGATCAAAAAATATCATAGAACATAAAAAGTAGGAAACTTAATTCTCTACAAAAAAGGTCTCTTAACATTTTGCCATAGCTCGCTTCGTTTCCGAGATATTTGCAGATTTATCTCAAGGGGAGGGGCCTAACGGACATATTTCGAGATATTTCTTCTTCTTGTTGTTCTTCTTCTGCACAGCTAAGCTCGAAGCGGCATTTGCAGCTCGCAATAGTGCAGAGTTATCCCAAAGAAAGGGGCCACGGTGTTTCTGTATCTCTATTATGTTGGTGCGGGTTCGGAACTTTTAAATATCTTGATATATCTCGAGAACTACGCATCTGATCAAAAAATATCATACTACATAAAAAGTAGGAAACTTAATTCTCTACAAGAAAGGTCTCTAAACATTTTGCCATAGCTCGCTTCGTTTCCGAGATATTTGCAGATTTATCTCAAGGGAAGGGGCCTGACGGACATATTTCGAGATATTTCTTCTTCTTGTTGTTCTTCTTCTGCACAGCTAAGCTGGAAGTGGCATTTGCAGCTCGCAATAGTGCAGACTTATCTCAAAGAAAGGGGCCACGGTGTTTCTGTATCTCTATTATGTTGGTGCGGCTTCGGGACTTTTAAATATCTCGATATATCTCGAAAACTACGCTTCTGATCAAAAAATATCATAGAACATAAAAAGTAGGAAACTTAATTCTCTACAAAAAAGGTCTCTTAACATTTTGCCATAGCTCGCTTCGTTTCCGAGATATTTGCAGATTTATCTCAAGGGAAGGGGCCTAACGGACATATTTCGAGATATTTCTTCTTCTTGTTGTTCTTCTTCTGCACAGCTAAACTGGAAGTGGCATTTCCAGCTCGCAATAGTGCAGAGTTATCTCAAAGAAAGGAGCCACGGTGTTTCTGTATCTCTATTATGTTGGTGCGGCTTCGGAACTTTTAAATATCTTGATATATCTCGAGAACTACGCATCTGATCAGAAAATATCATAGAACATAAAAAGTAGGAAACTTAATTCTCTACAAAAAAGGTCTATTAACATTTTGCCATAGCTCGCTTCGTTTCCGAGATATTTGCAGATTTATCTCAAGGGAAGGGGCCTGACGGACATATTTCGAGATATTTCTTCTTCTTGTTGTTCTTCTTCTGCACAGCTAAGCTGGAAGTGGCATTTGCGGCTCGCACTAGTGCAGAGTTATCTCAAAGAAAGGGGCCACCGTGTTTCTGTATCTCTGTTATGTTGGTGCGGCTTCGGAACTTTTAAATATCTCGATATATCTCGAAAACTACGCTTCTGATCAAAAAATATCATAGAGCATAAATTGTAGGAAACATTATTCTCTACAAAAAAGGTCTCTTAACATTTTGCGATAGCTCGCTTCGCTTCCGAGATATTTGCAGATTCATCTCAAGGGAAGGGGTCTGACGGACATATTTCGAGATATTTCTTCTTCTTGTTGTTCTTCTTCTGCACAGCTAAGCTCGAAGCGGCATTTGCAGCTCGCAATAGTGCAGAGTTATCTCAAAGAAAGAGGCCACGGTGTTTCTGTACCTCTATTATGTTGGTGCAGCTTCGGAACTTTTAAATATCTTGATATATCTCGAGAACTACGCATCTGATCAAAAAATATCATCGAACATAAAAAGTAGGAAACTTAATTCTCTACAAAAAAGGTCTCTTAACATTTTGCCATAGCTCGCTTCGTTTCCGAGATATTTGCAGATTTATCTCAAGGGAAGGGGCCTGACGGACATATTTCGAGATATTTCTTCTTCTTGTTGTTCTTCTTCTGCACAGCTAAGCTGGAAGTGGCATTTGCGGCTCGCACTAGTGCAGAGTTATCTCAAAGAAAGGGGCCACGGTGTTTCTGTATCTCTATTATGTTGGTGCGGCTTCGGAACTTTTAAATATCTCGATATATCTCGAAAACTACGCTTCTGATCAAAAAATATCATAGAACATAAATTGTAGGAAACATAATTCTCTACAAAAAACGTATGTTAACATTTTGCCATAGCTCGCTTCGTTTCCGAGATATTTGCAGATTCAGCTCAAAGGAACGGGCCTGACGGACATATTTCGAGATACTTCTTCTTCTTGTTGTTCTTCCTCTGCACAGCTAAGCTGGAAGTGGCATTTGCGGCTCGCAATAGTGCAGAGTTATCTCAAAGAAAGGGGCCACGGTGTTTCTGTATCTCTATTATGTTGGTGCGGCTTCGGAACTTTTAAATATCTCGATATATCTCGAAAACTACGCATCTGATCAAAAAATATCATAGAACATAAAAAGTAGGAAACTTAATTCTCTACAAAAAAGGTCTCTTAACATTTTGCCATAGCTCGCTTCGTTTCCGAGATATTTGCAGATTTATCTCAAGGGAAGGGGCCTGACGGACATATTTCAAGATATTTCTTCTTCTTGTTGTTCTTCTTCTGCACAGCTAAGCTGGAAGTGGCATTTGCGGCTCGCACTAGTGCAGAGTTATCTCAACGAAAGGGGCCACGGTGTTTCTGTATCTCTATTATGTTGGTGCGGCTTCGGAACTTTTAAATATCTTGATATATCTCGAGAACTACGCATCTGATCAAAAAATATCATCGAACCTAAAAAGTAGGAAACTTAATTCTCTACAAAAAAGGTCTCTTAACATTTTGCCATAGCTCTCTTCGTTTCCGAGATATTTGCAGATTCAGCTCAAAGGAACTGGCCTGACGGACATATTTCGAGATATTTCTTCTTCTTGTTGTTCTTCTTCTGCACAGCTGAGCTGGAAGTGGCATTTGCAGGTCGCAATAGTGCAGAGTTATCTCAAAGAAAGGGGCCACGGTGTTTCTGTATCTCTATTATGTTGGTGCAGCTTCGGAACTTTTAAATATCTTGATATATCTCGAGAACTACGCATCTGATCAAAAAATATCATCGAACATAAAAAGTAGGAAACTTAATTCTCTACAAAAAAGGTCTCTTAACATTTTGCCATAGCTCTCTTCGTTTCCGAGATATTTGCAGATTCATCTCAAAGGAACTGGCCTGACGGACATATTTCGAGATATTTCTTCTTCTTGTTGTTCTTCTTCTGCACAGCTAAGCTGGAAGTGGCATTTGCGGCTCGCACTAGTGCAGAGTTATCTCAAAGAAAGGGGCCACCGTGTTTCTGTATCTCTATTATGTTGGTGCGGCTTCGGAACTTTTAAATATCTCGATATATCTCGAAAACTACGCTTCTGATCAAAAAATATCATAGAGCGTAAATTGTAGGAAACATTATTCTCTACAAAAAAGGTCTCTTAACATTTTGCCATAGCTCGCTTCGTTTCCGAGATATTTGCAGATTCATCTCAAGGGAAGGGGTCTGACGGACATATTTCGAGATATTTCTTCTTCTTGTTGTTCTTCTTCTGCACAGCTAAGCTCGAAGCGGCATTTGCAGCTCGCAATAGTGCAGAGTTATCTCAAAGAAAGAGGCCACGGTGTTTCTGTACCTCTATTATGTTGGTGCAGCTTCGGAACTTTTAAATATCTTGATATATCTCGAGAACTACGCATCTGATCAAAAAATATCATCGAACATAAAAAGTAGGAAACTTAATTCTCTACAAAAAAGGTCTCTTAACATTTTGCCATAGCTCGCTTCGTTTCCGAGATATTTGCAGATTTATCTCAAGGGAAGGGGCCTGACGGACATATTTCGAGATATTTCTTCTTCTTGTTGTTCTTCTTCTGCACAGCTAAGCTGGAAGTGGCATTTGCGGCTCGCACTAGTGCAGAGTTATCTCAAAGAAAGGGGCCACGGTGTTTCTGTATCTCTATTATGTTGGTGCGGCTTCGGAACTTTTAAATATCTCGATATATCTCGAAAACTACGCATCTGATCAAAAAATATCATAGAACATAAAAAGTAGGAAACTTAATTCTCTCCAAAAAAGGTCTCTTAACATTTTGCCATAGCTCGCTTCGTTTCCGAGATATTTGCAGATTTATCTCAAGGGAAGGGGCCTGACGGACATATTTCAAGATATTTCTTCTTCTTGTTGTTCTTCTTCTGCACAGCTAAGCTGGAAGTGGCATTTGCGGCTCGCACTAGTGCAGAGTTATCTCAACGAAAGGGGCCACGGTGTTTCTGTATCTCTATTATGTTGGTGCGGCTTCGGAACTTTTAAATATCTTGATATATCTCGAGAACTACGCATCTGATCAAAAAATATCATCGAACATAAAAAGTAGGAAACTTAATTCTCTACAAAAAAGGTCTCTTAACATTTTGCCATAGCTCTCTTCGTTTCCGAGATATTTGCAGATTCAGCTCAAAGGAACTGGCCTGACGGACATATTTCGAGATATTTCTTCTTCTTGTTGTTCTTCTTCTGCACAGCTGAGCTGGAAGTGGCATTTGCAGGTCGCAATAGTGCAGAGTTATCTCAAAGAAAGGGGCCACGGTGTTTCTGTATCTCTATTATGTTGGTGCAGCTTCGGAACTTTTAAATATCTTGATATATCTCGAAAACTACGCTTCTGATCAAAAAATATCATAGAACATAAATTGTAGGAAACATAATTCTCTACAAAAAAGGTCTCTTAACATTTTGCCATAGCTCGCTTCGTTTCCGAGATATTTGCAGATTTATCTCAAGGGAAGGGGCCTAACGGACATATTTCGAGATATTTCTTCTTCTTGTTGTTCTTCTTCTGCACAGCTAAACTGGAAGTGGCATTTCCAGCTCGCAATAGTGCAGAGTTATCTCAAAGAAAGGGGCCACGGTGTTTCTGTATCTCTATTATGTTGGTGCGGCTTCGGAACTTTTAAATATCTTGATATATCTCGAGAACTACGCATCTGATCAAAAAATATCATAGAACACAAAAAGTAGGAAACCCAATTCTCTACAAAAAAGGTCTCTTAACATTTTGCCATAGCTCGCTTCGTTTCCGAGATATTTGCAGATTTATCTCAAGGGAAGGGGCCTGACGGACATATTTCGAGATATTTCTTCTTCTTGTTGTTCTTCTTCTGCACAGCTGAGCTGGAAGTGGCATTTGCAGGTCGCAATAGTGCAGAGTTATCTCAAAGAAAGGGGCCACGGTGTTTCTGTATCTCTATTATGTTGGTGCGGCTTCGGAACTTTTAAATATCTCGATATATCTCGAAAACTACGCATCTGATCAAAAAATATCATAGAACATAAAAAGTAGGAAACTTAATTCTCTACAAAAAAGGTCTCTTAACATTTTGCCATAGCTCGCTTCGTTTCCGAGATATTTGCAGATTTATCTCAAGGGAAGGGGCCTGACGGACATATTTCAAGATATTTCTTCTTCTTGTTGTTCTTCTTCTGCACAGCTAAGCTGGAAGTGGCATTTGCGGCTCGCACTAGTGCAGAGTTATCTCAAAGAAAGGGGCCACCGTGTTTCTGTATCTCTATTATGTTGGTGCGGCTTCGGAACTTTTAAATATCTCGATATATCTCGAAAACTACGCTTCTGATCAAAAAATATCATAGAACATAAATTGTAGGAAACATAATTCTCTACAAAAAAGGTCTCTCAACATTTTGCCATAGCTCGCTTCGTTTCCGAGATATTTGCAGATTTATCTCAAGGGAAGGGGCCTAACGGACATATTTCGAGATATTTCTTCTTCTTGTTGTTCTTCTTCTGCACAGCTAAACTGGAAGTGGCATTTCCAGCTCGCAATAGTGCAGAGTTATCTCAAAGAAAGGGGCCACGGTGTTTCTGTATCTCTATTATGTTGGTGCGGCTTCGGAACTTTTAAATATCTTGATATATCTCGAGAACTACGCATCTGATCAAAAAATATCATAGAACACAAAAAGTAGGAAACCCAATTCTCTACAAAAAAGGTCTCTTAACATTTTGCCATAGCTCGCTTCGTTTCCGAGATATTTGCAGATTTATCTCAAGGGAAGGGGCCTGACGGACATATTTCGAGATATTTCTTCTTCTTGTTGTTCTTCTTCTGCACAGCTGAGCTGGAAGTGGCATTTGCAGGTCGCAATAGTGCAGAGTTATCTCAAAGAAAGGGGCCACGGTGTTTCTGTATCTCTATTATGTTGGTGCGGCTTCGGAACTTTTAAATATCTCGATATATCTCGAAAACTACGCTTCTGATCAAAAAATATCATAGAGCGTAAATTGTAGGAAACATTATTCTCTACAAAAAAGGTCTCTTAACATTTTGCCATAGCTCGCTTCGTTTCCGAGATATTTGCAGATTCATCTCAAGGGAAGGGGTCTGACGGACATATTTCGAGATATTTCTTCTTCTTGTTGTTCTTCTTCTGCACAGCTAAGCTCGAAGCGGCATTTGCAGCTCGCAATAGTGCAGAGTTATCTCAAAGAAAGAGGCCACGGTGTTTCTGTACCTCTATTATGTTGGTGCAGCTTCGGAACTTTTAAATATCTTGATATATCTCGAGAACTACGCATCTGATCAAAAAATATCATCGAACATAAAAAGTAGGAAACTTAATTCTCTACAAAAAAGGTCTCTTAACATTTTGCCATAGCTCGCTTCGTTTCCGAGATATTTGCAGATTTATCTCAAGGGAAGGGGCCTAACGGACATATTTCGAGATATTTCTTCTTCTTGTTGTTCTTCTTCTGCACAGCTAAACTGGAAGTGGCATTTCCACCTCGCAATAGTGCAGAGTTATCTCAAAGAAAGGAGCCACGGTGTTTCTGTATCTCTATTATGTTGGTGCGGCTTCGGAACTTTTAAATATCTTGATATATCTCGAGAACTACGCATCTGATCAGAAAATATCATAGAACATAAAAAGTAGGAAACTTAATTCTCTACAAAAAAGGTCTATTAACATTTTGCCATAGCTCGCTTCGTTTCCGAGATATTTGCAGATTTATCTCAAGGGAAGGGGCCTGACGGACATATTTCGAGATATTTCTTCTTCTTGTTGTTCTTCTTCTGCACAGCTAAGCTGGAAGTGGCATTTGCGGCTCGCACTAGTGCAGAGTTATCTCAAAGAAAGGGGCCACGGTGTTTCTGTATCTGTATTATGTTGGTGCGGCTTCGGAACTTTTAAATATCTTGATATATCTCGAGAACTACGCATCTGATCAAAAAATATCGTGGAACATAAAAAGTAGGAAACTTAATTCTCTACAAAAAAGGTCTCTTAACATTTTGCCATAGCTCGCTTCGTTTCCGAGATATTTGCAGATTTATCTCAAGGGAAGGGGCCTGACGGACATATTTCAAGATATTTCTTCTTCTTGTTGTTCTTCTTCTGCACAGCTAAGCTGGAAGTGGCATTTGCGGCTCGCACTAGTGCAGAGTTATCTCAAAGAAAGGGGCCACCGTGTTTCTGTATCTCTATTATGTTGGTGCGGCTTCGGAACTTTTAAATATCTTGATATATCTCGAGAACTACGCATCTGATCAAAAAATATCATAGAACACAAAAAGTAGGAAACCCAATTCTCTACAAAAAAGGTCTCTTAACATTTTGCCATAGCTCGCTTCGTTTCCGAGATATTTGCAGATTTATCTCAAGGGAAGGGGCCTGACGGACATATTTCGAGATATTTCTTCTTCTTGTTGTTCTTCTTCTGCACAGCTGAGCTGGAAGTGGCATTTGCAGGTCGCAATAGTGCAGAGTTATCTCAAAGAAAGGGGCCACGGTGTTTCTGTATCTCTATTATGTTGGTGCGGCTTCGGAACTTTTAAATATCTCGATATATCTCGAAAACTACGCTTCTGATCAAAAAATATCATAGAGCGTAAATTGTAGGAAACATTATTCTCTACAAAAAAGGTCTCTTAACATTTTGCCATAGCTCGCTTCGTTTCCGAGATATTTGCAGATTCATCTCAAGGGAAGGGGTCTGACGGACATATTTCGAGATATTTCTTCTTCTTGTTGTTCTTCTTCTGCACAGCTAAGCTCGAAGCGGCATTTGCAGCTCGCAATAGTGCAGAGTTATCTCAAAGAAAGAGGCCACGGTGTTTCTGTATCTCTATTATGTTGGTGCGGCTTCGGAACTTTTAAATATCTTGATATATCTCGAGAACTACGCATCTGATCAAAAAATATCATAGAACATAAAAAGTAGGAAACTTAATTCTCTACAAAAAAGGTCTCTTAACATTTTGCCATAGCTCTCTTCGTTTCCGAGATATTTGCAGATTCAGCTCAAAGGAACTGGCCTGACGGACATATCTCGAGATATTTCTTCTTCTTGTTGTTCTTCTTCTGCACAGCTAAGCTGGAAGTGGCATTTGCGGCTCGCACTAGTGCAGAGTTATCTCAAAGAAAGGGGCCACCGTGTTTCTGTATCTCTATTATGTTGGTGCGGCTTCGGAACTTTTAAATATCTCGATATATCTCGAAAACTACGCTTCTGATCAAAAAATATCATAGAACATAAATTGTAGGAAACATAATTCTCTACAAAAAAGGTCTCTTAACATTTTGCCATAGCTCGCTTCGTTTCCGAGATATTTGCAGATTTATCTCAAGGGAAGGGGCCTAACGGACATATTTCGAGATATTTCTTCTTCTTGTTGTTCTTCTTCTGCACAGCTAAACTGGAAGTGGCATTTCCAGCTCGCAATAGTGCAGAGTCATCTCAAAGAAAGGGGCCACGGTGTTTCTGTATCTCTATTATGTTGGTGCGGCTTCGGAACTTTTAAATATCTTGATATATCTCGAGAACTACGCATCTGATCAAAAAATATCATAGAACACAAAAAGTAGGAAACCCAATTCTCTACAAAAAAGGTCTCTTAACATTTTGCCATAGCTCGCTTCGTTTCCGAGATATTTGCAGATTTATCTCAAGGGAAGGGGCCTGACGGACATATTTCGAGATATTTCTTCTTCTTGTTGTTCTTCTTCTGCACAGCTGAGCTGGAAGTGGCATTTGCAGGTCGCAATAGTGCAGAGTTATCTCAAAGAAAGGGGCCACCGTGTTTCTGTATCTCTATTATGTTGGTGCGGCTTCGGAACTTTTAAATATCTCGATATATCTCGAAAACTACGCTTCTGATCAAAAAATATCATAGAGCGTAAATTGTAGGAAACATTATTCTCTACAAAAAAGGTCTCTTAACATTTTGCCATAGCTCGCTTCGTTTCCGAGATATTTACAGATTCATCTCAAGGGAAGGGGTCTGACGGACATATTTCGAGATATTTCTTCTTCTTGTTGTTCTTCTTCTGCACAGCTAAGCTCGAAGCGGCATTTGCAGCTCGCAATAGTGCAGAGTTATCTCAAAGAAAGAGGCCACGGTGTTTCTGTACCTCTATTATGTTGGTGCAGCTTCGGAACTTTTAAATATCTTGATATATCTCGAGAACTACGCATCTGATCAAAAAATATCATCGAACATAAAAAGTAGGAAACTTAATTCTCTACAAAAAAGGTCTCTTAACATTTTGCCATAGCTCGCTTCGTTTCCGAGATATTTGCAGATTTATCTCAAGGGAAGGGGCCTAACGGACATATTTCGAGATATTTCTTCTTCTTGTTGTTCTTCTTCTGCACAGCTAAGCTCGAAGCGGCATTTGCAGCTCGCAATAGTGCAGAGTTATCTCAAAGAAAGAGGCCACGGTGTTTCTGTATCTCTATTATGTTGGTGCTGCTTCGGAACTTTTAAATATCTTGATATATCTCGAGAACTACGCATCTGATCAAAAAATATCATAGAACATAAAAAGTAGGAAACTTAATTCTCTACAAAAAAGGTCTCTTAACATTTTGCCATAGCTCTCTTCGTTTCCGAGATATTTGCAGATTCAGCTCAAAGGAACTGGCCTGACGGACATATCTCGAGATATTTCTTCTTCTTGTTGTTCTTCTTCTGCACAGCTAAGCTGGAAGTGGCATTTGCGGCTCGCACTAGTGCAGAGTTATCTCAAAGAAAGGGGCCACCGTGTTTCTGTATCTCTATTATGTTGGTGCGGCTTCGGAACTTTTAAATATCTTGATATATCTCGAGAACTACGCATCTGATCAAAAAATATCATAGAACACAAAAAGTAGGAAACCCAATTCTCTACAAAAAAGGTCTCTTAACATTTTGCCATAGCTCGCTTCGTTTCCGAGATATTTGCAGATTTATCTCAAGGGAAGGGGCCTAACGGACATATTTCGAGATATTTCTTCTTCTTGTTGTTCTTCTTCTGCACAGCTAAACTGGAAGTGGCATTTCCAGCTCGCAATAGTGCAGAGTCATCTCAAAGAAAGGGGCCACGGTGTTTCTGTATCTCTATTATGTTGGTGCGGCTTCGGAACTTTTAAATATCTTGATATATCTCGAGAACTACGCATCTGATCAAAAAATATCATAGAACACAAAAAGTAGGAAACCCAATTCTCTACAAAAAAGGTCTCTTAACATTTTGCCATAGCTCGCTTCGTTTCCGAGATATTTGCAGATTTATCTCAAGGGAAGGGGCCTGACGGACATATTTCGAGATATTTCTTCTTCTTGTTGTTCTTCTTCTGCACAGCTGAGCTGGAAGTGGCATTTGCAGGTCGCAATAGTGCAGAGTTATCTCAAAGAAAGGGGCCACCGTGTTTCTGTATCTCTATTATGTTGGTGCGGCTTCGGAACTTTTAAATATCTCGATATATCTCGAAAACTACGCTTCTGATCAAAAAATATCATAGAGCGTAAATTGTAGGAAACATTATTCTCTACAAAAAAGGTCTCTTAACATTTTGCCATAGCTCGCTTCGTTTCCGAGATATTTGCAGATTCATCTCAAGGGAAGGGGTCTGACGGACATATTTCGAGATATTTCTTCTTCTTGTTGTTCTTCTTCTGCACAGCTAAGCTCGAAGCGGCATTTGCAGCTCGCAATAGTGCAGAGTTATCTCAAAGAAAGAGGCCACGGTGTTTCTGTACCTCTATTATGTTGGTGCAGCTTCGGAACTTTTAAATATCTTGATATATCTCGAGAACTACGCATCTGATCAAAAAATATCATCGAACATAAAAAGTAGGAAACTTAATTCTCTACAAAAAAGGTCTCTTAACATTTTGCCATAGCTCGCTTCGTTTCCGAGATATTTGCAGATTTATCTCAAGGGAAGGGGCCTAACGGACATATTTCGAGATATTTCTTCTTCTTGTTGTTCTTCTTCTGCACAGCTAAACTGGAAGTGGCATTTCCACCTCGCAATAGTGCAGAGTTATCTCAAAGAAAGGAGCCACGGTGTTTCTGTATCTCTATTATGTTGGTGCGGCTTCGGAACTTTTAAATATCTTGATATATCTCGAGAACTACGCATCTGATCAGAAAATATCATAGAACATAAAAAGTAGGAAACTTAATTCTCTACAAAAAAGGTCTATTAACATTTTGCCATAGCTCGCTTCGTTTCCGAGATATTTGCAGATTTATCTCAAGGGAAGGGGCCTGACGGACATATTTCGAGATATTTCTTCTTCTTGTTGTTCTTCTTCTGCACAGCTAAGCTGGAAGTGGCATTTGCGGCTCGCACTAGTGCAGAGTTATCTCAAAGAAAGGGGCCACGGTGTTTCTGTATCTGTATTATGTTGGTGCGGCTTCGGAACTTTTAAATATCTTGATATATCTCGAGAACTACGCATCTGATCAAAAAATATCGTGGAACATAAAAAGTAGGAAACTTAATTCTCTACAAAAAAGCTCTCTTAACATTTTGCCATAGCTCGCTTCGTTTCCGAGATATTTGCAGATTTATCTCAAGGGAAGGGGCCTGACGGACATATTTCGAGATATTTCTTCTTCTTGTTGTTCTTCTTCTGCACAGCTAAGCTCGAAGTGGCATTTGCAGCTCGCAATAGTGCAGAGTTATCTCAAAGAAACAGGCCACGGTGTTTCTGTACCTCTATTATGTTGGTGCAGCTTCGGAACTTTTAAATATCTTGATATATCTCGAGAACTACGCATCTGATCAAAAAATATCGTCGAACATAAAAAATAGGAAACTTAATTCTCTACAAAAAAGGTCTCTTAACATTTTGCCATAGCTCTCTTCGTTTCCGAGATATTTGCAGATTCAGCTCAAAGGAACTGGCCTGACGGACATATTTCGAGATATTTCTTCTTCTTGTTGTTCTTCTTCTGCACAGCTAAGCTGGAAGTGGCATTTGCGGCTCGCACTAGCGCAGAGTTATCTCAAAGAAAGGGGCCACCGTGTTTCTGTATCTCTATTATGTTGGTGCGGCTTCGGAACTTTTAAATATCTCGATATATCTCGAAAACTACGCTTCTGCTCAAAAAATATCATAGAACATAAATTGTAGGAAACATAATTCTCTACAAAAAAGGTCTCTTAACATTTTGCCATAGCTCGCTTCGTTTCCGAGATATTTGCAGATTTATCTCAAGGGAAGGGGCCTAACGGACATATTTCGAGATATTTCTTCTTCTTGTTGTTCTTCTTCTGCACAGCTAAGCTGGAAGTGGCATTTGCAGCTAGCAATAGTGCACAGTTATCCCAAAGAAAGGGGCCACGGTGTTTCTGTATCTCTATTATGTTGGTGCGGCTTCGGAACTTTTAAATATCTTGATATATCTCGACAACTACGCTTCTGATCAAAAAATATCATAGAACATAAAAAGTAGGAAACTTAATTCTCTACAAAAAAGGTCTCTTAACATTTTGCCATAGCTCGCTTCGTTTCCGAGATATTTGCAGATTTATCTCAAGGGAAGGGGCCTAACGGACATATTTCGAGATATTTCTTCTTCTTGTTGTTCTTCTTCTGCACAGCTAAGCTCGAAGCGGCATTTGCAGCTCGCAATAGTGCAGAGTTATCCCAAAGAAAGGGGCCACGGTGTTTCTGTATCTCTATTATGTTGGTGCGGGTTCGGAACTTTTAAATATCTTGATATATCTCGAGAACTACGCATCTGATCAAAAAATATCATACTACATAAAAAGTAGGAAACTTAATTCTCTACAAGAAAGGTCTCTAAACATTTTGCCATAGCTCGCTTCGTTTCCGAGATATTTGCAGATTTATCTCAAGGGAAGGGGCCTGACGGACATATTTCGAGATATTTCTTCTTCTTGTTGTTCTTCTTCTGCACAGCTAAGCTGGAAGTGGCATTTGCAGCTCGCAATAGTGCAGACTTATCTCAAAGAAAGGGGCCACGGTGTTTCTGTATCTCTATTATGTTGGTGCGGCTTCGGGACTTTTAAATATCTCGATATATCTCGAAAACTACGCTTCTGATCAAAAAATATCATAGAACATAAAAAGTAGGAAACTTAATTCTCTACAAAAAAGGTCTCTTAACATTTTGCCATAGCTCGCTTCGTTTCCGAGATATTTGCAGATTTATCTCAAGGGAAGGGGCCTAACGGACATATTTCGAGATATTTCTTCTTCTTGTTGTTCTTCTTCTGCACAGCTAAACTGGAAGTGGCATTTCCAGCTCGCAATAGTGCAGAGTTATCTCAAAGAAAGGAGCCACGGTGTTTCTGTATCTCTATTATGTTGGTGCGGCTTCGGAACTTTTAAATATCTTGATATATCTCGAGAACTACGCATCTGATCAGAAAATATCATAGAACATAAAAAGTAGGAAACTTAATTCTCTACAAAAAAGGTCTATTAACATTTTGCCATAGCTCGCTTCGTTTCCGAGATATTTGCAGATTTATCTCAAGGGAAGGGGCCTGACGGACATATTTCGAGATATTTCTTCTTCTTGTTGTTCTTCTTCTGCACAGCTAAGCTGGAAGTGGCATTTGCGGCTCGCACTAGTGCAGAGTTATCTCAAAGAAAGGGGCCACCGTGTTTCTGTATCTCTATTATGTTGGTGCGGCTTCGGAACTTTTAAATATCTTGATATATCTCGAGAACTACGCATCTGATCAAAAAATATCATCGAACATAAAAAGTAGGAAACTTAATTCTCTACAAAAAAGGTCTCTTAACATTTTGCCATAGCTCGCTTCGTTTCCGAGATATTTGCAGATTTATCTCAAGGGAAGGGGCCTGACGGACATATTTCGAGATATTTCTTCTTCTTGTTGTTCTTCTTCTGCACAGCTAAGATGGAAGTGGCATTTGCGGCTCGCACTAGTGCAGAGTTATCTCAAAGAAAGGGGCCACGGTGTTTCTGTATCTCTATTATGTTGGTGCGGCTTCGGAACTTTTAAATATCTCGATATATCTCGAAAACTACGCTTCTGATCAAAAAATATCATAGAACATAAATTGTAGGAAACATAATTCTCTACAAAAAACGTATGTTAACATTTTGCCATAGCTCGCTTCGTTTCCGAGATATTTGCAGATTCAGCTCAAAGGAACGGGCCTGACGGACATATTTCGAGATACTTCTTCTTCTTGTTGTTCTTCCTCTGCACAGCTAAGCTGGAAGTGGCATTTGCGGCTCGCAATAGTGCAGAGTTATCTCAAAGAAAGGGGCCACGGTGTTTCTGTATCTCTATTATGTTGGTGCGGCTTCGGAACTTTTAAATATCTCGATATATCTCGAAAACTACGCATCTGATCAAAAAATATCATAGAACATAAAAAGTAGGAAACTTAATTCTCTACAAAAAAGGTCTCTTAACATTTTGCCATAGCTCGCTTCGTTTCCGAGATATTTGCAGATTTATCTCAAGGGAAGGGGCCTGACGGACATATTTCAAGATATTTCTTCTTCTTGTTGTTCTTCTTCTGCACAGCTAAGCTGGAAGTGGCATTTGCGGCTCGCACTAGTGCAGAGTTATCTCAATGAAAGGGGCCACGGTGTTTCTGTATCTCTATTATGTTGGTGCGGCTTCGGAACTTTTAAATATCTTGATATATCTCGAGAACTACGCATCTGATCAAAAAATATCATCGAACCTAAAAAGTAGGAAACTTAATTCTCTACAAAAAAGGTCTCTTAACATTTTGCCATAGCTCTCTTCGTTTCCGAGATATTTGCAGATTCAGCTCAAAGGAACTGGCCTGACGGACATATTTCGAGATATTTCTTCTTCTTGTTGTTCTTCTTCTGCACAGCTGAGCTGGAAGTGGCATTTGCAGGTCGCAATAGTGCAGAGTTATCTCAAAGAAAGGGGCCACGGTGTTTCTGTATCTCTATTATGTTGGTGCAGCTTCGGAACTTTTAAATATCTTGATATATCTCGAGAACTACGCATCTGATCAAAAAATATCATCGAACATAAAAAGTAGGAAACTTAATTCTCTACAAAAAAGGTCTCTTAACATTTTGCCATAGCTCTCTTCGTTTCCGAGATATTTGCAGATTCAGCTCAAAGGAACTGGCCTGACGGACATATTTCGAGATATTTCTTCTTCTTGTTGTTCTTCTTCTGCACAGCTAAGCTGGAAGTGGCATTTGCGGCTCGCACTAGTGCAGAGTTATCTCAAAGAAAGGGGCCACCGTGTTTCTGTATCTCTATTATGTTGGTGCGGCTTCGGAACTTTTAAATATCTCGATATATCTCGAAAACTACGCTTCTGATCAAAAAATATCATAGAGCGTAAATTGTAGGAAACATTATTCTCTACAAAAAAGGTCTCTTAACATTTTGCCATAGCTCGCTTCGTTTCCGAGATATTTGCAGATTCATCTCAAGGGAAGGGGTCTGACGGACATATTTCGAGATATTTCTTCTTCTTGTTGTTCTTCTTCTGCACAGCTAAGCTCGAAGCGGCATTTGCAGCTCGCAATAGTGCAGAGTTATCTCAAAGAAAGAGGCCACGGTGTTTCTGTACCTCTATTATGTTGGTGCAGCTTCGGAACTTTTAAATATCTTGATATATCTCGAGAACTACGCATCTGATCAAAAAATATCATCGAACATAAAAAGTAGGAAACTTAATTCTCTACAAAAAAGGTCTCTTAACATTTTGCCATAGCTCGCTTCGTTTCCGAGATATTTGCAGATTTATCTCAAGGGAAGGGGCCTGACGGACATATTTCGAGATATTTCTTCTTCTTGTTGTTCTTCTTCTGCACAGCTAAGCTGGAAGTGGCATTTGCGGCTCGCACTAGTGCAGAGTTATCTCAAAGAAAGGGGCCACGGTGTTTCTGTATCTCTATTATGTTGGTGCGGCTTCGGAACTTTTAAATATCTCGATATATCTCGAAAACTACGCATCTGATCAAAAAATATCATAGAACATAAAAAGTAGGAAACTTAATTCTCTACAAAAAAGGTCTCTTAACATTTTGCCATAGCTCGCTTCGTTTCCGAGATATTTGCAGATTTATCTCAAGGGAAGGGGCCTGACGGACATATTTCAAGATATTTCTTCTTCTTGTTGTTCTTCTTCTGCACAGCTAAGCTGGAAGTGGCATTTGCGGCTCGCACTAGTGCAGAGTTATCTCAACGAAAGGGGCCACGGTGTTTCTGTATCTCTATTATGTTGGTGCGGCTTCGGAACTTTTAAATATCTTGATATATCTCGAGAACTACGCATCTGATCAAAAAATATCATCGAACATAAAAAGTAGGAAACTTAATTCTCTACAAAAAAGGTCTCTTAACATTTTGCCATAGCTCTCTTCGTTTCCGAGATATTTGCAGATTCAGCTCAAAGGAACTGGCCTGACGGACATATTTCGAGATATTTCTTCTTCTTGTTGTTCTTCTTCTGCACAGCTGAGCTGGAAGTGGCATTTGCAGGTCGCAATAGTGCAGAGTTATCTCAAAGAAAGGGGCCACGGTGTTTCTGTATCTCTATTATGTTGGTGCAGCTTCGGAACTTTTAAATATCTTGATATATCTCGAAAACTACGCTTCTGATCAAAAAATATCATAGAACATAAATTGTAGGAAACATAATTCTCTACAAAAAAGGTCTCTTAACATTTTGCCATAGCTCGCTTCGTTTCCGAGATATTTGCAGATTTATCTCAAGGGAAGGGGCCTAACGGACATATTTCGAGATATTTCTTCTTCTTGTTGTTCTTCTTCTGCACAGCTAAACTGGAAGTGGCATTTCCAGCTCGCAATAGTGCAGAGTTATCTCAAAGAAAGGGGCCACGGTGTTTCTGTATCTCTATTATGTTGGTGCGGCTTCGGAACTTTTAAATATCTTGATATATCTCGAGAACTACGCATCTGATCAAAAAATATCATAGAACACAAAAAGTAGGAAACCCAATTCTCTACAAAAAAGGTCTCTTAACATTTTGCCATAGCTCGCTTCGTTTCCGAGATATTTGCAGATTTATCTCAAGGGAAGGGGCCTGACGGACATATTTCGAGATATTTCTTCTTCTTGTTGTTCTTCTTCTGCACAGCTGAGCTGGAAGTGGCATTTGCAGGTCGCAATAGTGCAGAGTTATCTCAAAGAAAGGGGCCACGGTGTTTCTGTATCTCTATTATGTTGGTGCGGCTTCGGAACTTTTAAATATCTCGATATATCTCGAAAACTACGCTTCTGATCAAAAAATATCATAGAGCGTAAATTGTAGGAAACATTATTCTCTACAAAAAAGGTCTCTTAACATTTTGCCATAGCTCGCTTCGTTTCCGAGATATTTGCAGATTCATCTCAAGGGAAGGGGTCTGACGGACATATTTCGAGATATTTCTTCTTCTTGTTGTTCTTCTTCTGCACAGCTAAGCTCGAAGCGGCATTTGCAGCTCGCAATAGTGCAGAGTTATCTCAAAGAAAGAGGCCACGGTGTTTCTGTATCTCTATTATGTTGGTGCGGCTTCGGAACTTTTAAATATCTTGATATATCTCGAGAACTACGCATCTGATCAAAAAATATCATAGAACATAAAAAGTAGGAAACTTAATTCTCTACAAAAAAGGTCTCTTAACATTTTGCCATAGCTCTCTTCGTTTCCGAGATATTTGCAGATTCAGCTCAAAGGAACTGGCCTGACGGACATATCTCGAGATATTTCTTCTTCTTGTTGTTCTTCTTCTGCACAGCTAAGCTGGAAGTGGCATTTGCGGCTCGCACTAGTGCAGAGTTATCTCAAAGAAAGGGGCCACCGTGTTTCTGTATCTCTATTATGTTGGTGCGGCTTCGGAACTTTTAAATATCTCGATATATCTCGAAAACTACGCTTCTGATCAAAAAATATCATAGAACATAAATTGTAGGAAACATAATTCTCTACAAAAAAGGTCTCTTAACATTTTGCCATAGCTCGCTTCGTTTCCGAGATATTTGCAGATTTATCTCAAGGGAAGGGGCCTAACGGACATATTTCGAGATATTTCTTCTTCTTGTTGTTCTTCTTCTGCACAGCTAAACTGGAAGTGGCATTTCCAGCTCGCAATAGTGCAGAGTTATCTCAAAGAAAGGGGCCACGGTGTTTCTGTATCTCTATTATGTTGGTGCGGCTTCGGAACTTTTAAATATCTTGATATATCTCGAGAACTACGCATCTGATCAAAAAATATCATAGAACACAAAAAGTAGGAAACCCAATTCTCTACAAAAAAGGTCTCTTAACATTTTGCCATAGCTCGCTTCGTTTCCGAGATATTTGCAGATTTATCTCAAGGGAAGGGGCCTGACGGACATATTTCGATATATTTCTTCTTCTTGTTGTTCTTCTTCTGCACAGCTGAGCTGGAAGTGGCATTTGCAGGTCGCAATAGTGCAGAGTTATCTCAAAGAAAGGGGCCACGGTGTTTCTGTATCTCTATTATGTTGGTGCAGCTTCGGAACTTTTAAATATCTTGATATATCTCGAGAACTACGCATCTGATCAAAAAATATCATGGAACATAAAAAGTAGGAAACTTAATTCTCTACAAAAAAGGTCTCTTAACATTTTGCCATAGCTCTCTTCGTTTCCGAGATATTTGCAGATTCAGCTCAAAGGAACTGGCCTGACGGACATATTTCGAGATATTTCTTCTTCTTGTTGTTCTTCTTCTGCACAGCTAAGCTGGAAGTGGCATTTGCGGCTCGCACTAGTGCAGAGTTATCTCAAAGAAAGGGGCCACCGTGTTTCTGTATCTCTATTATGTTGGTGCGGCTTCGGAACTTTTAAATATCTCGATATATCTCGAAAACTACGCTTCTGATCAAAAAATATCATAGAGCCTAAATTGTAGGAAACATTATTCTCTACAAAAAAGGTCTCTTAACATTTTGCCATAGCTCGCTTCGTTTCCGAGATATTTGCAGATTCATCTCAAGGGAAGGGGTCTGACGGACATATTTCGAGATATTTCTTCTTCTTGTTGTTCTTCTTCTGCACAGCTAAGCTCGAAGCGGCATTTGCAGCTCGCAATAGTGCAGAGTTATCTCAAAGAAAGAGGCCACGGTGTTTCTGTACCTCTATTATGTTGGTGCAGCTTCGGAACTTTTAAATATCTTGATATATCTCGAGAACTACGCATCTGATCAAAAAATATCATCGAACATAAAAAGTAGGAAACTTAATTCTCTACAAAAAAGGTCTCTTAACATTTTGCCATAGCTCGCTTCGTTTCCGAGATATTTGCAGATTTATCTCAAGGGAAGGGGCCTGACGGACATATTTCGAGATATTTCTTCTTCTTGTTGTTCTTCTTCTGCACAGCTAAGCTGGAAGTGGCATTTGCGGCTCGCACTAGTGCAGAGTTATCTCAAAGAAAGGGGCCACGGTGTTTCTGTATCTCTATTATGTTGGTGCGGCTTCGGAACTTTTAAATATCTTGATATATCTCGAGAACTACGCATCTGATCAAAAAATATCATCGAACATAAAAAGTAGGAAACTTAATTCTCTACAAAAAAGGTCTCTTAACATTTTGCCATAGCTCTCTTCGTTTCCGAGATATTTGCAGATTCAGCTCAAAGGAACTGGCCTGACGGACATATTTCGAGATATTTCTTCTTCTTGTTGTTCTTCTTCTGCACAGCTAAGCTGGAAGTGGCATTTGCGGCTCGCACTAGTGCAGAGTTATCTCAAAGAAAGGGGCCACCGTGTTTCTGTATCTCTATTATGTTGGTGCGGCTTCGGAACTTTTAAATATCTCGATATATCTCGAAAACTACGCTTCTGATCAAAAAATATCATAGAACATAAATTGTAGGAAACATAATTCTCTACAAAAAAGGTCTCTTAACATTTTGCCATAGCTCGCTTCGTTTCCGAGATATTTGCAGATTTATCTCAAGGGAAGGGGCCTAACGGACATATTTCGAGATATTTCTTCTTCTTGTTGTTCTTCTTCTGCACAGCTAAACTGGAAGTGGCATTTCCAGCTCGCAATAGTGCAGAGTTATCTCAAAGAAAGGGGCCACGGTGTTTCTGTATCTCTATTATGTTGGTGCGGCTTCGGAACTTTTAAATATCTTGATATATCTCGAGAACTACGCATCTGATCAAAAAATATCATAGAACACAAAAAGTAGGAAACCCAATTCTCTACAAAAAAGGTCTCTTAACATTTTGCCATAGCTCGCTTCGTTTCCGAGATATTTGCAGATTTATCTCAAGGGAAGGGGCCTGACGGACATATTTCGAGATATTTCTTCTTCTTGTTGTTCTTCTTCTGCACAGCTGAGCTGGAAGTGGCATTTGCAGGTCGCAATAGTGCAGAGTTATCTCAAAGAAAGGGGCCACGGTGTTTCTGTATCTCTATTATGTTGGTGCGGCTTCGGAACTTTTAAATATCTCGATATATCTCGAAAACTACGCTTCTGATCAAAAAATATCATAGAGCGTAAATTGTAGGAAACATTATTCTCTACAAAAAAGGTCTCTTAACATTTTGCCATAGCTCGCTTCGTTTCCGAGATATTTGCAGATTCATCTCAAGGGAAGGGGTCTGACGGACATATTTCGAGATATTTCTTCTTCTTGTTGTTCTTCTTCTGCACAGCTAAGCTCGAAGCGGCATTTGCAGCTCGCAATAGTGCAGAGTTATCTCAAAGAAAGAGGCCACGGTGTTTCTGTATCTCTATTATGTTGGTGCGGCTTCGGAACTTTTAAATATCTTGATATATCTCGAGAACTACGCATCTGATCAAAAAATATCATAGAACATAAAAAGTAGGAAACTTAATTCTCTACAAAAAAGGTCTCTTAACATTTTGCCATAGCTCGCTTCGTTTCCGAGATATTTGCAGATTTATCTCAAGGGAAGGGGCCTGACGGACATATTTCGAGATATTTCTTCTTCTTGTTGTTCTTCTTCTGCACAGCTAAGCTGGAAGTGGCATTTGCGGCTCGCACTAGTGCAGAGTTATCTCAAAGAAAGGGGCCACGGTGTTTCTGTATCTCTATTATGTTGGTGCGGCTTCGGAACTTTTAAATATCTCGATATATCTCGAAAACTACGCTTCTGATCAAAAAATATCATAGAACATAAATTGTAGGAAACATAATTCTTTACAAAAAAGGTCTCTTAACATTTTGCCATAGCTCGCTTCGTTTCCGAGATATTTGCAGATTTATCTCAAGGGTAGGGGCCTGACGGACATATTTCGAGATATTTCTTCTTCTTGTTGTTCTTCTTCTGCACAGCTAAGCTGGAAGTGGCATTTGCGGCTCGCACTAGTGCAGAGTTATCTCAAAGAAAGGGGCCACGGTGTTTCTGTATCTCTATTATGTTGGTGCGGCTTCGGAACTTTTAAATATCTCGATATATCTCGAAAACTACGCTTCTGATCAAAAAATATCATAGAACATAAATTGTAGGAAACATAATTCTCTACAAAAAACGTATCTTAACATTTTGCCATAGCTCGCTTCGTTTCCGAGATATCTGCAGATTCAGCTCAAAGGAACGGGCCTGACGGACATATTTCGAGATACTTCTTCTTCTTGTTGTTCTTCCTCTGCACAGCTAAGCTGGAAGTGGCTTTTGCGGCTCGCAATAGTGCAGAGTTATCTCAAAGAAAGGGGCCACGGTGTGTCTGTATCTCTATTATGTTGGTGCGGCTTCGGAACTTTTAAATATCTCGATATATCTCGAAAACTACGCATCTGATCAAAAAATATCATAGAACATAAAAAGTAGGAAACTTAATTCTCTACAAAAAAGGTCTCTTAACATTTTGCCATAGCTCGCTTCGTTTCCGAGATATTTGCAGATTTATCTCAAGGGAAGGGGCCTGACGGACATATTTCAAGATATTTCTTCTTCTTGTTGTTCTTCTTCTGCACAGCTAAGCTGGAAGTGGCATTTGCGGCTCGCACTAGTGCAGAGTTATCTCAACGAAAGGGGCCACGGTGTTTCTGTATCTCTATTATGTTGGTGCGGCTTCGGAACTTTTAAATATCTCGATATATCTCGAAAACTACGCTTCTGATCAAAAAATATCATAGAACATAAATTGTAGGAAGCATAATTCTCTACAAAAAAGGTCTCTTAACATTTTGCCATAGCTCGCTTCGTTTCCGAGATATTTGCAGATATATCTCAAGGGAAGCGGCCTGACGGACATATTTCGAGATATTTCTTCTTCTTGTTGTTCTTCTTCTGCACAGCTAAGCTGGAAGTGGCATTTGCGGCTCGCACTAGTGCAGAGTTATCTCAAAGAAAGGGGCCACGGTGTTTCTGTATCTCTATTATGTTGGTGCGGCTTCGGAACTTTTAAATATCTCGATATATCTCGAAAACTACGCTTCTGATCAAAAAATATCATAGAGCCTAAATTGTAGGAAACATAATTCTCTACAAAAAAGGTCTCTTAACATTTTGCCATAGCTCGCTTCGTTTCCGAGATATTTGCAGATATATCTCAAGGGAAGGGGCCTGACGGACATATTTCGAGATATTTCTTCTTCTTGTTGTTCTTCTTCTGCACAGCTAAGCTGGAAGTTGCATTTGCGGCTCGCACTAGTGCACAGTTATCTCGAAGAAAGGGGCCACGGTGTTTCTGTATCTCTATTATGTTGGTGCGTCTTCGGAACTTTTAAATATCTCGATATATCTCGAAAACTACGCTTCTGATCAAAAAATATCATAGAACATAAATTGTAGGAAACATAATTCTCTACAAAAAACGTATCTTAACATTTTGCCATAGCTCGCTTCGTTTCCGAGATATTTGCAGATTCAGCTCAAAGGAACTGGCCTGACGGACATATTTCGAGATATTTCTTCTTCTTGTTGTTCTTCCTCTGCACAGCTAAGCTGGAAGTGGCATTTGCAGCTCGCAATAGTGCAGAGTTATCTTAAAGAAAGGGGCCACGGTGTTTCTGTATCTCTATTATGTTGGTGCGGCTTCGGAACTTTTAAATATCTTGATATATCTCGAGAGCTACGCATCTGATCAAAAAATGTCATAGAACATAAAAAGTAGGAAACTTAATTCTCTACAAAAAAGGTCTCTTAACATTTTGCCATAGCTCGCTTCGTTTCCGAGATATTTGCATATTTATCTCAAGGGAAGGGGCCTGACGGACATATTTCGAGATATTTCTTGTTCTTGTTGTTCTTCTTCTGCACAGCTAAGCTGGAAGTGGCATTTGCGGCTCGCACTAGTGCAGAGTTATCTCAAAGAAAGGGGCCACGGTGTTTCTGTATCTCTATTATGTTGGTGCGGCTTCGGAACTTTTAAATATCTCGATATATCTCGAAAACTACGCTTCTGATCAAAAAATATCATAGAACATAAAAAGTAGCAAACTTAATTCTCTACAAAAAAGGTCTCTTAACATTTTGCCATAGCTCGCTTCGTTTCCGAGATATTTGCAGATTTATCTCAAGGGAAGGGGCCTGACGGACATATTTCGAGATATTTCTTCTTCTTGTTGTTCTTCTTCTGCACAGCTGAGCTGGAAGTGGCATTTGCAGGCCGCAATAGTGCAGAGTTATCTCAAAGAAAGGGGCCACGGTGTTTCTGTATCTCTATTATGTTGGTGCGGCTTCGGAACTTTTAAATATCTCGATATATCTCGAAAACTACGCTTCTGATCAAAAAATATCATAGAACGTAAATTGTTGGAAACATTATTCTCTACAAAAAAGGTCTCTTAACATTTTGCCATAGCTCGCTTCGTTTCCGAGATATTTGCATATTTATCTCAAGGGAAGGGGCCTGACGGACATATTTCGAGATATTTCTTGTTCTTGTTGTTCTTCTTCTGCACAGCTAAGCTGGAAGTGGCATTTGCGGCTCGCACTAGTGCAGAGTTATCTCAAAGAAAGGGGCCACGGTGTTTCTGTATCTCTATTATGTTGGTGCGGCTTCGGAACTTTTAAATATCTCGATATATCTCGAAAACTACGCTTCTGATCAAAAAATATCATAGAACATAAAAAGTAGCAAACTTAATTCTCTACAAAAAAGGTCTCTTAACATTTTGCCATAGCTCGCTTCGTTTCCGAGATATTTGCAGATTTATCTCAAGGGAAGGGGCCTGACGGACATATTTCGAGATATTTCTTCTTCTTGTTGTTCTTCTTCTGCACAGCTGAGCTGGAAGTGGCATTTGCAGGTCGCAATAGTGCAGAGTTATCTCAAAGAAAGGGGCCACGGTGTTTCTGTATCTCTATTATGTTGGTGCGGCTTCGGAACTTTTAAATATCTCGATATATCTCGAAAACTACGCTTCTGATCAAAAAATATCATAGAACGTAAATTGTTGGAAACATTATTCTCTACAAAAAAGGTCTCTTAACATTTTGCCATAGCTCGCTTCGTTTCCGAGATATTTGCATATTTATCTCAAGGGAAGGGGCCTGACGGACATATTTCGAGATATTTCTTCTTCTTGTTGTTCTTCTTCTGCACAGCTAAGCTGGAAGTGGCATTTGCGGCTCGCACTAGTGCAGAGTTATCTCAAAGAAAGGGGCCACGGTGTTTCTGTATCTCTATTATGTTGGTGCGGCTTCGGAACTTTTAAATATCTCGATATATCTCGAAAACTACGCTTCTGATCAAAAAATATCATAGAACATAAAAAGTAGGAAACTTAATTCTCTACAAAAAAGGTCTCTTAACATTTTGCCATAGCTCGCTTCGTTTCCGAGATATTTGCAGATTTATCTCAAGGGAAGGGGCCTAACGGACATATTTCGAGATATCTCTTCTTCTTGTTGTTCTTCTTCTGCACAGCTAAACTGGAAGTGGCATTTCCAGCTCGCAATAGTGCAGAGTTATCTCAAAGAAAGGGGCCACGGTGTTTCTGTATCTCTATTATGTTGGTGCGGCTTCGGAACTTTTAAATATCTCGATATATCTCGAAAACTACGCTTCTGATCAAAAAATATCATAGAACGTAAATTGTAGCAAACATAATTCTCTACAAAAAACGTCTCTTAACATTTTGCCATAGCTCGCTTCGTTTCCGAGATATTTGCAGATTCAGCTCAAAGGAACTGGCCTGACGGTCATATTTCGAGATATTTCTTCTTCTTGTTGTTCTTCTTCTGCACAGCTAAGCTGGAAGTGGCATTTACAGCTCGCAATAGTGCAGAGTTATCTCAAAGAAAGGGGCCACGGTGTTTCTGTATCTCTATTATGTTGGTGCGGCTTCGGAACTTTTAAATATCTTGATATATCTCGAGAACTACGCCTCTGATCGAAAAATATGATAGAACATAAAAAGTAGGAAACTTAATTCTCTACAAAAAAGGTCTCTTAACATTTTGCCATAGCTCGCTTCGTTTCCGAGATATTTGCAGATTTATCTCAAGGGAAGGGGCCTGACGGACATATTTCGAGATATTTCTTCTTCTTGTTGTTCTTCCTCTGCACAGCTAAGCTGGAAGTGGCATTTGCAGCTCGCAATAGTAGAGAGTTATCTCAAAGAAAGGGGCCACGGTGTTTCTGTATCTCTATTATGTTGGTGCGGCTTCGGAACTTTTAAATATCTTGATATATCTCGAGAACTGCGCATCTGATCAAAAAATATCATAGAACATCAAAAGTAGGAAACTTAATTCTCTACAAAAAAGGTCTCTTAACATTTTGCCATAGCTCGCTTCGTTTCCGAGATATTTGCATATTTATCTCAAGGGAAGGGGCCTGACGGACATATTTCGAGATATTTCTTCTTCTTGTTGTTCTTCTTCTGCACAGCTAAGCTGGAAGTGGCATTTGCGGCTCGCACTAGTGCAGAGTTATCTCAAAGAACGGGGCCACGGTGTTTCTGTATCCCTATTATGTTGGTGCGGCTTCGGAACTTTTAAATATCTTGATATATCTCGAGAACTACGCTTCTGATCAAAAAATATCATAGAACATAAATTGTAGAAAACATAATTCTCTACAAAAAACGACTCCTAACATTTTGCCATAGCTCGCTTCGTTTCCGAGATATTTGCAGATACAGCTCAAAGGAACTGGCCTGACGGACATATTTCGAGATATTTCTTCTTCTTGTTGTTCTTCCACTGCACAGCTAAGCTGGAAGTGGCATTTGCGGCTCGCACTAGTGCAGAGTTATCTCAAAGAAAGGGGCCACGGTGTTTCTGTATCTCTATTATGTTGGTGCGGCTTCGGAACTTTTAAATATCTCGATATATCTCGAAAACTACGCTTCTGATCAAAAAATATCATAGAACATAAATTGTAGGAAACATAATTCTTTACAAAAAAGGTCTCTTAACATTTTGCCATAGCTCGCTTCGTTTCCGAGATATTTGCAGATTTATCTCAAGGGTAGGGGCCTGACGGACATATTTCGAGATATTTCTTCTTCTTGTTGTTCTTCTTCTGCACAGCTAAGCTGGAAGTGGCATTTGCGGCTCGCACTAGTGCAGAGTTATCTCAAAGAAAGGGGCCACGGTGTTTCTGTATCTCTATTATGTTGGTGCGGCTTCGGAACTTTTAAATATCTCGATATATCTCGAAAACTACGCTTCTGATCAAAAAATATCATAGAACATAAATTGTAGGAAACATAATTCTCTACAAAAAACGTATCTTAACATTTTGCCATAGCTCGCTTCGTTTCCGAGATATTTGCAGATTCAGCTCAAAGGAACGGGCCTGACGGACATATTTCGAGATACTTCTTCTTCTTGTTGTTCTTCCTCTGCACAGCTAAGCTGGAAGTGGCATTTGCGGCTCGCAATAGTGCAGAGTTATCTCAAAGAAAGGGGCCACGGTGTGTCTGTATCTCTATTATGTTGGTGCGGCTTCGGAACTTTTAAATATCTCGATATATCTCGATAACTACGCATCTGATCAAAAAATATCATAGAACATAAAAAGTAGGAAACTTAATTCTCTACAAAAAAGGTCTCTTAACATTTTGCCATAGCTCGCTTCGTTTCCGAGATATTTGCAGATTTATCTCAAGGGAAGGGGCCTGACGGACATATTTCAAGATATTTCTTCTTCTTGTTGTTCTTCTTCTGCACAGCTAAGCTGGAAGTGGCATTTGCGGCTCGCACTAGTGCAGAGTTATCTCAACGAAAGGGGCCACGGTGTTTCTGTATCTCTATTATGTTGGTGCGGCTTCGGAACTTTTAAATATCTCGATATATCTCGAAAACTACGCTTCTGATCAAAAAATATCATAGAACATAAATTGTAGGAAGCATAATTCTCTACAAAAAAGGTCTCTTAACATTTTGCCATAGCTCGCTTCGTTTCCGAGATATTTGCAGATATATCTCAAGGGAAGCGGCCTGACGGACATATTTCGAGATATTTCTTCTTCTTGTTGTTCTTCTTCTGCACAGCTAAGCTGGAAGTGGCATTTGCGGCTCGCACTAGTGCAGAGTTATCTCAAAGAAAGGGGCCACGGTGTTTCTGTATCTCTATTATGTTGGTGCGGCTTCGGAACTTTTAAATATCTCGATATATCTCGAAAACTACGCTTCTGATCAAAAAATATCATAGAGCCTAAATTGTAGGAAACATAATTCTCTACAAAAAAGGTCTCTTAACATTTTGCCATAGCTCGCTTCGTTTCCGAGATATTTGCAGATATATCTCAAGGGAAGGGGCCTGACGGACATATTTCGAGATATTTCTTCTTCTTGTTGTTCTTCTTCTGCACAGCTAAGCTGGAAGTTGCATTTGCGGCTCGCACTAGTGCACAGTTATCTCAAAGAAAGGGGCCACGGGGTTTCTGTATCTCTATTATGTTGGTGCGTCTTCGGAACTTTTAAATA
The DNA here is from genome assembly GCF_051020975.1 of Osmia lignaria lignaria. Taxonomy (NCBI): domain Eukaryota; kingdom Metazoa; phylum Arthropoda; class Insecta; order Hymenoptera; family Megachilidae; genus Osmia; species Osmia lignaria. Next base: position 9,303,091 of record NW_027478159.1, on the reverse strand, counting down.
TCTCGATATATCTCGAAAACTACGCTTCTGATCAAAAAATATCATAGAACATAAATTGTAGGAAACATAATTCTCTACAAAAAACGTATCTTAACATTTTGCCATAGCTCGCTTCGTTTCCGAGATATTTGCAGATTCAGCTCAAAGGAACTGGCCTGACGGACATATTTCGAGATATTTCTTCTTCTTGTTGTTCTTCCTCTGCACAGCTAAGCTGGAAGTGGCATTTGCAGCTCGCAATAGTGCAGAGTTATCTTAAAGAAAGGGGCCACGGTGTTTCTGTATCTCTATTATGTTGGTGCGGCTTCGGAACTTTTAAATATCTTGATATATCTCGAGAGCTACGCATCTGATCAAAAAATGTCATAGAACGTAAAAAGTAGGAAACTTAATTCTCTACAAAAAAGGTCTCTTAACATTTTGCCATAGCTCGCTTCGTTTCCGAGATATTTGCATATTTATCTCAAGGGAAGGGGCCTGACGGACATATTTCGAGATATTTCTTGTTCTTGTTGTTCTTCTTCTGCACAGCTAAGCTGGAAGTGGCATTTGCGGCTCGCACTAGTGCAGAGTTATCTCAAAGAAAGGGGCCACGGTGTTTCTGTATCTCTATTATGTTGGTGCGGCTTCGGAACTTTTAAATATCTCGATATATCTCGAAAACTACGCTTCTGATCAAAAAATATCATAGAACATAAAAAGTAGCAAACTTAATTCTCTACAAAAAAGGTCTCTTAACATTTTGCCATAGCTCGCTTCGTTTCCGAGATATTTGCAGATTTATCTCAAGGGAAGGGGCCTGACGGACATATTTCGAGATATTTCTTCTTCTTGTTGTTCTTCTTCTGCACAGCTGAGCTGGAAGTGGCATTTGCAGGTCGCAATAGTGCAAAGTTATCTCAAAGAAAGGGGCCACGGTGTTTCTGTATCTCTATTATGTTGGTGCGGCTTCGGAACTTTTAAATATCTTGATATATCTCGAGAACTGCGCATCTGATCAAAAAATATCATAGAACATAAAAAGTAGGAAACTTAATTCTCTACAAAAAAGGTCTCTTAACATTTTGCCATAGCTCTCTTCGTTTCCGAGATATTTGCAGATTTATCTCAAGGGAAGGGGCCTGACGGACATATTTCGAGATATTTCTTCTTCTTGTTGTTCTTCTTCTGCACAGCTAAGCTGGAAGTGGCATTTGCGGCTCGCACTAGTGCAGAGTTATCTCAAAGAAAGGGGCCACGGTGTTTCTGTATCTCTATTATGTTGGTGCGGCTTCGGAACTTTTAAATATCTCGATATATCTCGAAAACTACGCTTCTGATCAAAAAATATCATAGAACATAAATTGTAGGAAACATAATTCTCTACAAAAAAGGTCTCTTAACATTTTGCCATAGCTCGCTTCGTTTCCGAGATATTTGCAGATTTATCTCAAGGCAAGGGGCCTGACGGACATATTTCGAGATATTTCTTCTTCTTGTTGTTCTTCTTCTGCACAGCTAAGCTGGAAGTTGCATTTGCGGCTCGCACTAGTGCACAGTTATCTCAAAGAAAGGGGCCACGGTGTTTCTGTATCTCTATTATGTTGGTGCGTCTTCGGAACTTTTAAATATCTCGATATATCTCGAAAACTACGCTTCTGATCAAAAAATATCATAGAACATAAATTGTAGGAAACATAATTCTCTACAAAAAACGTATCTTAACATTTTGCCATAGCTTGCTTCGTTTCCGAGATATTTGCAGATTCAGCTCAAAGGAACTGGCCTGACGGACATATTTCGAGATATTTCTTCTTCTTGTTGTTCTTCCTCTGCACAGCTAAGCTGGAAGTGGCATTTGCAGCTCGCAATAGTGCAGAGTTATCTTAAAGAAAGGGGCCACGGTGTTTCTGTATCTCTATTATGTTGGTGCGGCTTCGGAACTTTTAAATATCTTGATATATCTCGAGAGCTACGCATCTGATCAAAAAATGTCATAGAACATAAAAAGTAGGAAACTTAATTCTCTACAAAAAAGGTCTCTTAACATTTTGCCATAGCTCGCTTCGTTTCCGAGATATTTGCATATTTATCTCAAGGGAAGGGGCCTGACGGACATATTTCGAGATATTTCTTGTTCTTGTTGTTCTTCTTCTGCACAGCTAAGCTGGAAGTGGCATTTGCGGCTCGCACTAGTGCAGAGTTATCTCAAAGAAAGGGGCCACGGTGTTTCTGTATCTCTATTATGTTGGTGCGGCTTCGGAACTTTTAAATATCTCGATATATCTCGAAAACTACGCTTCTGATCAAAAAATATCATAGAACATAAAAAGTAGCAAACTTAATTCTCTACAAAAAAGGTCTCTTAACATTTTGCCATAGCTCGCTTCGTTTCCGAGATATTTGCAGATTTATCTCAAGGGAAGGGGCCTGACGGACATATTTCGAGATATTTCTTCTTCTTGTTGTTCTTCTTCTGCACAGCTGAGCTGGAAGTGGCATTTGCAGGTCGCAATAGTGCAGAGTTATCTCAAAGAAAGGGGCCACGGTGTTTCTGTATCTCTATTATGTTGGTGCGGCTTCGGAACTTTTAAATATCTCGATATATCTCGAAAACTACGCTTCTGATCAAAAAATATCATAGAACGTAAATTGTTGGAAACATTATTCTCTACAAAAAAGGTCTCTTAACATTTTGCCATAGCTCGCTTCGTTTCCGAGATATTTGCATATTTATCTCAAGGGAAGGGGCCTGACGGACATATTTCGAGATATTTCTTCTTCTTGTTGTTCTTCTTCTGCACAGCTAAGCTGGAAGTGGCATTTGCGGCTCGCACTAGTGCAGAGTTATCTCAAAGAAAGGGGCCACGGTGTTTCTGTATCTCTATTATGTTGGTGCGGCTTCGGAACTTTTAAATATCTCGATATATCTCGAAAACTACGCTTCTGATCAAAAAATATCGTAGAACATAAAAAGTAGGAAACTTAATTCTCTACAAAAAAGGTCTCTTAACATTTTGCCATAGCTCGCTTCGTTTCCGAGATATTTGCAGATTTATCTCAAGGGAAGGGGCCTAACGGACATATTTCGAGATATTTCTTCTTCTTGTTGTTCTTCTTCTGCACAGCTAAACTGGAAGTGGCATTTCCAGCTCGCAATAGTGCAGAGTTATCTCAAAGAAAGGGGCCACGGTGTTTCTGTATCTCTATTATGTTGGTGCGGCTTCGGAACTTTTAAATATCTCGATATATCTCGAAAACTACGCTTCTGATCAAAAAATATCATAGAACGTAAATTGTAGCAAACATAATTCTCTACAAAAAACGTCTCTTAACATTTTGCCATAGCTCGCTTCGTTTCCGAGATATTTGCAGATTCAGCTCAAAGGAACTGGCCTGACGGACATATTTCGAGATATTTCTTCTTCTTGTTGTTCTTCTTCTGCACAGCTAAGCTGGAAGTGGCATTTACAGCTCGCAATAGTGCAGAGTTATCTCAAAGAAAGGGGCCACGGTGTTTCTGTATCTCTATTATGTTGGTGCGGCTTCGGAACTTTTAAATATCTTGATATATCTCGAGAACTACGCCTCTGATCGAAAAATATGATAGAACATAAAAAGTAGGAAACTTAATTCTCTACAAAAAAGGTCTCTTAACATTTTGCCATAGCTCGCTTCGTTTCCGAGATATTTGCAGATTTATCTCAAGGGAAGGGGCCTGACGGACATATTTCGAGATATTTCTTCTTCTTGTTGTTCTTCCTCTGCACAGCTAAGCTGGAAGTGGCATTTGCAGCTCGCAATAGTGGAGAGTTATCTCAAAGAAAGGGGCCACGGTGTTTCTGTATCTCTATTATGTTGGTGCGGCTTCGGAACTTTTAAATATCTTGATATATCTCGAGAACTGCGCATCTGATCAAAAAATATCATAGAACATCAAAAGTAGGAAACTTAATTCTCTACAAAAAAGGTCTCTTAACATTTTGCCATAGCTCGCTTCGTTTCCGAGATATTTGCATATTTATCTCAAGGGAAGGGGCCTGACGGACATATTTCGAGATATTTCTTCTTCTTGTTGTTCTTCTTCTGCACAGCTAAGCTGGAAGTGGCATTTGCGGCTCGCACTAGTGCAGAGTTATCTCAAAGAACGGGGCCACGGTGTTTCTGTATCCCTATTATGTTGGTGCGGCTTCGGAACTTTTAAATATCTTGATATATCTCGAGAACTACGCTTCTGATCAAAAAATATCATAGAACATAAATTGTAGGAAACATAATTCTCTACAAAAAACGACTCTTAACATTTTGCCATAGCTCGCTTCGTTTCCGAGATATTTGCAGATACAGCTCAAAGGAACTGGCCTGACGGACATATTTCGAGATATTTCTTCTTCTTGTTGTTCTTCCACTGCACAGCTAAGCTGGAAGTGGCATTTGCAGCTCGCAATAGTGCAGAGTTATCTCAAAGAAAGGGGCCACGGTGTTTCTGTATCTCTATTATGTTGGTGCGGCTTCGGAACTTTTGAATATCTTGATATATCTCGAGAACTACGCATCTGATCAAAAAATATCATACAACATAAAAAGTAAGAAACTTAATTCTCTACAAAAAAGGTCTCTTAACATTTTGCCATAGCTCGCTTCGTTTCCGAGATATTTGCAGATTTATCTCAAGGGAAGGGGCCTGACGGACATATTTCGAGATATTTCTTCTTCTTGTTGTTCTTCTTCTGCACAGCTAAGCTGGAAGTGGCATTTGCGGCTCGCACTAGTGCAGAGTTATCTCAACGAAAGGGGCCACGGTGTTTCTGTATCTCTATTATGTTGGTGCGGCTTCGGAACTTTTAAATATCTTGATATATCTCGAGAACTACGCATCTGATCAAAAAATGTCATAGAACGTAAAAAGTAGGAAACTTAATTCTCTACAAAAAAGGTCTCTTAACATTTTGCCATAGCTCTCTTCGTTTCCGAGATATTTCCAGATTTATCTCAAGGGAAGGGGCCTCACGGACATATTTCGAGATATTTCTTCTTCTTGTGGTTCTTCTTCTGCACAGCTAAACTGGAAGTGGCATTTCCAGCTCGCAGTAGTGCAGAGTTATCTCAAAGAAAGGAGCCACGGTGTTTCTGTATCTCTATTATGTTGGTGCGGCTTCGGAACTTTTAAATATCTTGATATATCTCGAGAACCACGCATCTGATCAAAAAATATCGTAGAACATAAAAAGTAGGAAACTTAATTCTCTACAAATAATGTCTCTTAACATTTTGCCATAGCTCGCTTCGTTTCCGAGATATTTGCAGATTTATCTCAAGGGAAGGGGCCTGACGGACATATTTCGAGATATTTCTTCTTCTTGTTGCTCTTCTTCTGCACAGCTAAGCTGGAAGTGGCATTTGCGGCTCGCACTAGTGCAGAGTTATCTCAAAGAAAGGGGCCACGGTGTTTCTGTATCTCTATTACGTTGGTGCGGCTTCGGAACTTTTAAATATCTCGATATATCTCGAAAACTACGCTTCTGATCAAAAAATATCATAGAACATAAATTGTAGGAAACGTAATTCTCTACAAAAAAGGTCTCTTAACATTTTGCCATAGCTCGATTCGTTTCCGAGATATTTGCAGATTTATCTCAAGGGAAGGGGCCTGACGGACATATTTCGAGATATTTCTTCTTCTTGTTGTTCTTCTTCTGCACAGCTAAGCTGGAAGTGGCATTTGCAGCTCGCAATAGTGCAGAGTTATCTCAAAGAAAGGGGCCACGGTGTTTCTGTATCTCTATTATGTTGGTGCGGCTTCGGAACTTTTAAATATCTTGATATATCTCGAGAACTACGCATCTGATCAAAAAATATCATAGAACATAAAAAGTAGGAAACTTAATTCTCTACAAAAAAGGTCTCTTAACATTTTGCCATAGCTCTCTTCGTTTCCGAGATATTTGCAGATTTATCTCAAGGGAAGGGGCCTGACGGACATATTTCGAGATATTTCTTCTTCTTGTTGTTCTTCTTCTGCACAGCTAAGCTGGAAGTGGCATTTGCGGCTCGCACTAGTGCAGAGTTATCTCAAAGAAAGGGGCCACGGTGTTTCTGTATCTCTATTATGTTGGTGCGGCTTCGGAACTTTTAAATATCTCGATATATCTCGAAAACTACGCTTCTGATAAAAAAATATCATAGAACATAAATTGTAGGAAACATAATTCTCTACAAAAAAGGTCTCTTAACATTTTGCCATAGCTCGCTTCGTTTCCGAGATATTTGCAGATATATCTCAAGGGAAGGGGCCTGACGGACATATTTCGAGATATTTCTTCTTCTTGTTGTTCTTCTTCTGCACAGCTAAGCTGGAATTGGCATTTGCGGCTCGCACTAGTGCAGAGTTATCTCAAAGAAAGGGGCCACGGTGTTTCTGTATCTCTATTATGTTGGTGCGGCTTCGGAACTTTTAAATATCTCGATATATCTCGAAAACTACGCTTCTGATCAAAAAATATCATAGAACATAAATTGTAGGAAACATAATTCTCTACAAAAAAGGTCTCTTAACATTTTGCCATAGCTCGTTTCGTTTCCGAGATATTTGCAGATATATCTCAAGGGAAGGGGCCTGACGGACATATTTCGAGATATTTCTTCTTCTTGTTGTTCTTCGTCTGCACAGCTAAGCTGGAAGTAGCATTTCCAGCTCGCAATAGTGCAGAGTTATCTCAAAGAAAGGGGCCACGGTGTTTCTGTATCTCTATTATGTTGGTGCGGCTTCGGAACTTTTAAATATCTTGATATATCTCGAGAACTACGCATCTGATCAAAAAATATCATAGAACATAAAAAGTAGGAAACTTAGTTCTCTACAAAAAAGGTCTCTTAACATTTTGCCATAGCTCTCTTCGTTTCCGAGATATTTGCAGATTTATCTCAAGGGAAGGGGCCTGACGGACATATTTCGAGATATTTCTTCTTCTTGTTGTTCTTCTTCTGCACAGCTAAGCTGGAAGTGGCATTTGCGGCTCGCACTAGTGCAGAGTTATCTCAAAGAAAGGGGCCACGGTGTTTCTGTATCTCTATTATGTTGGTGCGGCTTCGGAACTTTTAAATATCTCGATATATCTCGAAAACTACGCTTCTGATCAAAAAATATCATAGAACATAAATTGTAGGAAACGTAATTCTCTACAAAAAAGGTCTCTTAACATTTTGCCATAGCTCGCTTCGTTTCCGAGATATTTGCAGATTTATCTCAAGGGAAGGGGCCTGACGGACATATTTCGAGATATTTCTTCTTCTTGTTGTTCTTCTTCTGCACAGCTAAGCTGGAAGTGGCATTTGCAGCTCGCAATAGTGCAGAGTTATCTCAAAGAAAGGGGCCACGGTGTTTCTGTATCTCTATTATGTTGGTGCGGCTTCGGAACTTTTAAATATCTTGATATATCTCGAGAACTACGCATCTGATCAAAAAATATCATAGAACATAAAAAGTAGCAAACTTAATTCTCTACAAAAAAGGTCTCTTAACATTTTGCCATAGCTCTCTTCGTTTCCGAGATATTTGCAGATTTATCTCAAGGGAAGGGGCCTGACCGACATATTTCGAGATATTTCTTCTTATTGTTGTTCTTCTTCTGCACAGCTAAGCTGGAAGTGGCATTTGCGGCTCGCACTAGTGCAGAGTTATCTCAAAGAAAGGGGCCACGGTGTTTCTGTATCTCTATTATGTTGGTGCGGCTTCGGAACTTTTAAATATCTCGATATATCTCGAAAACTACGCTTCTGATCAAAAAATATCATAGAACATAAATTGTAGGAAACATAATTCTCTACAAAAAAGGTCTCTTAACATTTTGCCATAGCTCGCTTCGTTTCCGAGATATTTGCAGATATATCTCAAGGGAAGGGGCCTGACGGACATATTTCGAGATATTTCTTCTTCTTGTTGTTCTTCTTCTGCACAGCTAAGCTGGAAGTGGCATTTATAGCTCGCAATAGTGCAAAGTTATCTCAAAGAAAGGGGCCACGGTGTTTCTGTATCTCTATTATGTTGGTGCGGCTTCGGAACTTTTAAATATCTTGATATATCTCGAGAACTGCGCATCTGATCAAAAAATATCATAGAACATAAAAAGTAGGAAACTTAATTCTCTACAAAAAAGGTCTCTTAACATTTTGCCATAGCTCTCTTCGTTTCCGAGATATTTGCAGATTTATCTCAAGGGAAGGGGCCTGACGGACATATTTCGAGATATTTCTTCTTCTTGTTGTTCTTCTTCTGCACAGCTAAGCTGGAAGTGGCATTTGCGGCTCGCACTAGTGCAGAGTTATCTCAAAGAAAGGGGCCACGGTGTTTCTGTATCTCTATTATGTTGGTGCGGCTTCGGAACTTTTAAATATCTCGATATATCTCGAAAACTACGCTTCTGATCAAAAAATATCATAGAACATAAATTGTAGGAAACATAATTCTCTACAAAAAAGGTCTCTTAACATTTTGCCATAGCTCGCTTCGTTTCCGAGATATTTGCAGATTTATCTCAAGGCAAGGGGCCTGACGGACATATTTCGAGATATTTCTTCTTCTTGTTGTTCTTCTTCTGCACAGCTAAGCTGGAAGTGGCATTTGCGGCTCGCACTAGTGCAGAGTTATCCCAAAGAAAGGGGCCACGGTGTTTCTGTATCTCTATTATGTTGGTGCGGCTTCGGAACTTTTAAATATCTCGATATATCTCGAAAACTACGCTTCTGATCAAAAAATATCATAGAACATAAATTGTAGGAAACATAATTCTCTACAAAAAAGGTCTCTTAGCATTTTGCCATAGCTCGCTTCGTTTCCGAGATATTTGCAGATTTATTTCAAGGGAAGGGGCCTGACGGACATATTTCGAGATATTTCTTCTTCTTGTTGTTCTTCTTCTGCACAGCTAAGCTGGAAGTGGCATTTGCAGCTCGCAATAGTGCAGAGTTATCTCAAAGAAGGGGGCCACGGTGTTTCTGTATCTCTATTATGTTGGTGCGGCTTCGGAACTTTTAAATATCTTGATATATCTCGAGAACTACGCATCTGATCAAAAAATATCATAGAACATAAAAAGTAGGAAACTTAATTCTCTACAGAAAAGGTCTCTTAACATTTTGCCATAGCTCTCTTCGTTTCCGAGATATTTGCAGATTTATCTCAAGGGAAGGGGCCTGACGGACATATTTCGAGATATTTCTTCTTCTTGTTGTTCTTCTTCTGCACAGCTAAGCTGGAAGTGGCATTTGCGGCTCGCACTAGTGCACAGTTATCTCAAAGAAAGGGGCCACGGTGTTTCTGTATCTCTATTATGTTGGTGCGGCTTCGGAACTTTTAAATATCTCGATATATCTCGAAAACTACGCTTCTGATCAAAAAATATCATAGAACATAAATTGTAGGAAACATAATTCTCTACAAATAAGGTCTCTTAACATTTTGCCATAGCTCGCTTCGTTTCCGAGATATTTGCAGATTTATCTCAAGGGGAGGGGCCTGACGGACATATTTCGAGATATTTCTTCTTCTTGTTGTTCTTCTTCTGCACAGCTAAGCTGGAAGTGGCATTTGCGGCTCGCACTAGTGCAGAGTTATCTCAAAGAAAGGGGCCACGGTGTTTCTGTATCTCTATTATGTTGGTGCGGCTTCGGAACTTTTAAATATCTTGATATATCTCGAGAACTACGCATCTGATCAAAAAATATCATAGAACATAAATAGTAGGAAACTTAATTCTCTACAAAAAAGGTCTCTCAACATTTTGCCATAGCTCTCTTCGTTTCCGAGATATTTGCAGATTTATCTCAAGGGAAGGGGCCTGACGGACATATTTCGAGATATTTCTTATTCTTGTTGTTCTTCTTCTGCACAGCTAAGCTGGAAGTGGCATTTGCAGCTCGCAATAGTGCAGAATTATCTCAAAGAAAGGGGCCACGGTGTTTCTGTATCTCTATTATGTTGGTGCGGCTTCGGAACTTTTAAATATCTTGATATATCTCGAGAACTACGCATCTGATCAAAAAATATCATAGAACATAAAAAGTAGGAAACTTAATTCTCTACAAAAACGGTCTCTTAACATTTTGCCATAGCTCGCTTCGTTTCCGAGATATTTGCAGATTTATCTCAAGGCAAGGGGCCTGACGGACATATTTCGAGATATTTCTTCTTCTTGTTGTTCTTCTTCTGCACAGCTACGCTGGAAGTGGCATTTGCGGCTCGCACTAGTGCAGAGTTATCTCAAAGAAAGGGGCCACGGTGTTTCTGTATCTCTATTATGTTGGTGCGGCTTCGGAACTTTTAAATATCTCGATATATCTCGAAAACTACGCTTCTGATCAAAAAATATCATAGAACATAAATTGTAGGAAACATAATTCTCTACAAAAAAGTTCTCTTAACATTTTGCCATAGCTCGCTTCGTTTCCGAGATATTTGCAGATATATCTCAAGGGAAGGGGCCTGACGGACATATTTCGAGATATTTCTTCTTCTTGTTGTTCTTCTTCTGCACAGCTAACCTGGAAGTGGCATTTGCAGCTCGCAATAGTGCAGAGTTATCACAAAGAAAGGGGCCACGGTGTTTCTGTATCTCTATTATGTTGGTGCGGCTTCGGAACTTTTAAATATCTTGATATATCTCGAGAACTACGCATCTGATCAAAAAATATCATAGAACATAAAAAGTAGGAAACTTAATTCTCTACAAAAAAGGTCTCTTAACATTTTTCCATAGCTCGCTTCGTTTCCGAGATATTTGCAGATTTATCTCAAGGGAAGGGGCCTGACGGACATATTTCGAGATATTTCTTCTTCTTGTTGTTCTTCTTCTGCACAGCTAAGCTGGAAGTGGCATTTGCAGCTCGCAATAGTGCAGAGTTATCTCAAAGAAGGGGGCCACGGTGTTTCTGTATCTCTATTATGTTGGTGCGGCTTCGGAACTTTTAAATATCTTGATATATCTCGAGAACTACGCATCTGATCAAAAAATATCATAGAACATAAAAAGTAGGAAACTTAATTCTCTACAGAAAAGGTCTCTTAACATTTTGCCATAGCTCTCTTCGTTTCCGAGATATTTGCAGATTTATCTCAAGGGGAGGGGCCTGACGGACATATTTCGAGATATTTCTTCTTCTTGTTGTTCTTCTTCTGCACAGCTAAGCTGGAAGTGGCATTTGCGGCTCGCACTAGTGCAGAGTTATCTCAAAGAAAGGGGCCACGGTGTTTCTGTATCTCTATTATGTTGGTGCGGCTTCGGAACTTTTAAATATCTTGATATATCTCGAGAACTACGCATCTGATCAAAAAATATCATAGAACATAAAAAGTAGGAAACTTAATTCTCTACAAAAGAGGTCTCTTAACATTTTGCCATAGCTCGCTTCGTTTCCGAGATATTTGCAGATTTATCTCAAGGGAAGGGGCCTAACGGACATATTTCGAGATATTTCTTCTTCTTGTTGTTCTTCTTCTGCACAGCTAAACTGGAAGTGGCATTTCCAGCTCGCAATAGTGCAGAGTTATCTCAAAGAGAGGGGCCACGGTGTTTCTGTATCTCTATTATGTTGGTGCGGCTTCGGAACTTTTAAATATCTTGATATATCTCGAGAACTACGCATCTGATCAAAAAATATCATAGAAGATGAAAAGTAGGAAACTTAATTCTCTACAAAAACGTCTCTCAACATTTTGCCATAGCTCGCTTCGATTCCGAGATATTTGCAGATTTATCTCAAGGGAAGGGGCCTGACGGACATATTTCGAGATATTTCTTCTTCTTGTTGTTCTTCTTCTGCACAGCTAAGCTGGAAGTGGCATTTGCGGCTCGCACTAGTGCAGAGTTATCTCAAAGAAAGGGGCCACGGTGTTTCTGTATCCCTATTATGTTGGTGCGGCTTCGGAACTTTTAAATATCTCGATATATCTCGAAAACTACGCTTCTGATCAAAAAATATCATAGAACATAAATTGTAGGAAACATAATTCTCTACAAAAAAGTTCTCTTAACATTTTGCCATAGCTCGCTTCGTTTCCGAGATATTTGCAGATATATCTCAAGGGAAGGGGCCTGACGGACATATTTCGAGATATTTCTTCTTCTTGTTGTTCTTCTTCTGCACAGCTAACCTGGAAGTGGCATTTGCAGCTCGCAATAGTGCAGAGTTATCACAAAGAAAGGGGCCACGGTGTTTCTGTATCTCTATTATGTTGGTGCGGCTTCGGAACTTTTAAATATCTTGATATATCTCGAGAACTACGCATCTGATCAAAAAATATCATAGAACATAAAAAGTAGGAAACTTAATTCTCTACAAAAAAGGTCTCTTAACATTTTTCCATAGCTCGCTTCGTTTCCGAGATATTTGCAGATTTATCTCAAGGGAAGGGGCCTGACGGACATATTTCGAGATATTTCTTCTTCTTGTTGTTCTTCTTCTGCACAGCTAAGCTGGAAGTGGCATTTGCAGCTCGCAATAGTGCAGAGTTATCTCAAAGAAGGGGGCCACGGTGTTTCTGTATCTCTATTATGTTGGTGCGGCTTCGGAACTTTTAAATATCTTGATATATCTCGAGAACTACGCATCTGATCAAAAAATATCATAGAACATAAAAAGTAGGAAACTTAATTCTCTACAGAAAAGGTCTCTTAACATTTTGCCATAGCTCTCTTCGTTTCCGAGATATTTGCAGATTTATCTCAAGGGGAGGGGCCTGACGGACATATTTCGAGATATTTCTTCTTCTTGTTGTTCTTCTTCTGCACAGCTAAGCTGGAAGTGGCATTTGCGGCTCGCACTAGTGCAGAGTTATCTCAAAGAAAGGGGCCACGGTGTTTCTGTATCTCTATTATGTTGGTGCGGCTTCGGAACTTTTAAATATCTTGATATATCTCGAGAACTACGCATCTGATCAAAAAATATCATAGAACATAAAAAGTAGGAAACTTAATTCTCTACAAAAGAGGTCTCTTAACATTTTGCCATAGCTCGCTTCGTTTCCGAGATATTTGCAGATTTATCTCAAGGGAAGGGGCCTAACGGACATATTTCGAGATATTTCTTCTTCTTGTTGTTCTTCTTCTGCACAGCTAAACTGGAAGTGGCATTTCCAGCTCGCAATAGTGCAGAGTTATCTCAAAGAGAGGGGCCACGGTGTTTCTGTATCTCTATTATGTTGGTGCGGCTTCGGAACTTTTAAATATCTTGATATATCTCGAGAACTACGCATCTGATCAAAAAATATCATAGAACATAAAAAGTAGCAAACTTAATTCTCTACAAAAAAGGTCTCTTAACATTTTGCCATAGCTCTCTTCGTTTCCGAGATATTTGCAGATTTATCTCAAGGGAAGGGGCCTGACCGACATATTTCGAGATATTTCTTCTTATTGTTGTTCTTCTTCTGCACAGCTAAGCTGGAAGTGGCATTTGCGGCTCGCACTAGTGCAGAGTTATCTCAAAGAAAGGGGCCACGGTGTTTCTGTATCTCTATTATGTTGGTGCGGCTTCGGAACTTTTAAATATCTCGATATATCTCGAAAACTACGCTTCTGATCAAAAAATATCATAGAACATAAATTGTAGGAAACATAATTCTCTACAAAAAAGGTCTCTTAACATTTTGCCATAGCTCGCTTCGTTTCCGAGATATTTGCAGATATATCTCAAGGGAAGGGGCCTGACGGACATATTTCGAGATATTTCTTCTTCTTGTTGTTCTTCTTCTGCACAGCTAAGCTGGAAGTGGCATTTATAGCTCGCAATAGTGCAAAGTTATCTCAAAGAAAGGGGCCACGGTGTTTCTGTATCTCTATTATGTTGGTGCGGCTTCGGAACTTTTAAATATCTTGATATATCTCGAGAACTGCGCATCTGATCAAAAAATATCATAGAACATAAAAAGTAGGAAACTTAATTCTCTACAAAAAAGGTCTCTTAACATTTTGCCATAGCTCTCTTCGTTTCCGAGATATTTGCAGATTTATCTCAAGGGAAGGGGCCTGACGGACATATTTCGAGATATTTCTTCTTCTTGTTGTTCTTCTTCTGCACAGCTAAGCTGGAAGTGGCATTTGCGGCTCGCACTAGTGCAGAGTTATCTCAAAGAAAGGGGCCACGGTGTTTCTGTATCTCTATTATGTTGGTGCGGCTTCGGAACTTTTAAATATCTCGATATATCTCGAAAACTACGCTTCTGATCAAAAAATATCATAGAACATAAATTGTAGGAAACATAATTCTCTACAAAAAAGGTCTCTTAACATTTTGCCATAGCTCGCTTCGTTTCCGAGATATTTGCAGATTTATCTCAAGGCAAGGGGCCTGACGGACATATTTCGAGATATTTCTTCTTCTTGTTCTTCTTCTTCTGCACAGCTAAGCTGGAAGTGGCATTTGCGGCTCGCACTAGTGCAGAGTTATCCCAAAGAAAGGGGCCACGGTGTTTCTGTATCTCTATTATGTTGGTGCGGCTTCGGAACTTTTAAATATCTCGATATATCTCGAAAACTACGCTTCTGATCAAAAAATATCATAGAACATAAATTGTAGGAAACATAATTCTCTACAAAAAAGGTCTCTTAGCATTTTGCCATAGCTCGCTTCGTTTCCGAGATATTTGCAGATTTATTTCAAGGGAAGGGGCCTGACGGACATATTTCGAGATATTTCTTCTTCTTGTTGTTCTTCTTCTGCACAGCTAAGCTGGAAGTGGCATTTGCAGCTCGCAATAGTGCAGAGTTATCTCAAAGAAGGGGGCCACGGTGTTTCTGTATCTCTATTATGTTGGTGCGGCTTCGGAACTTTTAAATATCTTGATATATCTCGAGAACTACGCATCTGATCAAAAAATATCATAGAACATAAAAAGTAGGAAACTTAATTCTCTACAGAAAAGGTCTCTTAACATTTTGCCATAGCTCTCTTCGTTTCCGAGATATTTGCAGATTTATCTCAAGGGAAGGGGCCTGACGGACATATTTCGAGATATTTCTTCTTCTTGTTGTTCTTCTTCTGCACAGCTAAGCTGGAAGTGGCATTTGCGGCTCGCACTAGTGCACAGTTATCTCAAAGAAAGGGGCCACGGTGTTTCTGTATCTCTATTATGTTGGTGCGGCTTCGGAACTTTTAAATATCTCGATATATCTCGAAAACTACGCTTCTGATCAAAAAATATCATAGAACATAAATTGTAGGAAACATAATTCTCTACAAATAAGGTCTCTTAACATTTTGCCATAGCTCGCTTCGTTTCCGAGATATTTGCAGATTTATCTCAAGGGGAGGGGCCTGACGGACATATTTCGAGATATTTCTTCTTCTTGTTGTTCTTCTTCTGCACAGCTAAGCTGGAAGTGGCATTTGCAGCTCGCAATAGTGCAGAGTTATCTCAAAGAAAGGGGCCACGGTGTTTCTGTATCTCTATTATGTTGGTGCGGCTTCGGAACTTTTAAATATCTTGATATATCTCGAGAACTACGCATCTGATCAAAAAATATCATAGAACATAAAAAGTAGGAAACTTAATTCTCTACAAAAACGGTCTCTTAACATTTTGCCATAGCTCGCTTCGTTTCCGAGATATTTGCAGATTTATCTCAAGGCAAGGGGCCTGACGGACATATTTCGAGATATTTCTTCTTCTTGTTGTTCTTCTTCTGCACAGCTACGCTGGAAGTGGCATTTGCGGCTCGCACTAGTGCAGAGTTATCTCAAAGAAAGGGGCCACGGTGTTTCTGTATCTCTATTATGTTGGTGCGGCTTCGGAACTTTTAAATATCTCGATATATCTCGAAAACTACGCTTCTGATCAAAAAATATCATAGAACATAAATTGTAGGAAACATAATTCTCTACAAAAAAGTTCTCTTAACATTTTGCCATAGCTCGCTTCGTTTCCGAGATATTTGCAGATATATCTCAAGGGAAGGGGCCTGACGGACATATTTCGAGATATTTCTTCTTCTTGTTGTTCTTCTTCTGCACAGCTAACCTGGAAGTGGCATTTGCAGCTCGCAATAGTGCAGAGTTATCACAAAGAAAGGGGCCACGGTGTTTCTGTATCTCTATTATGTTGGTGCGGCTTCGGAACTTTTAAATATCTTGATATATCTCGAGAACTACGCATCTGATCAAAAAATATCATAGAACATAAAAAGTAGGAAACTTAATTCTCTACAAAAAAGGTCTCTTAACATTTTTCCATAGCTCGCTTCGTTTCCGAGATATTTGCAGATTTATCTCAAGGGAAGGGGCCTGACGGACATATTTCGAGATATTTCTTCTTCTTGTTGTTCTTCTTCTGCACAGCTAAGCTGGAAGTGGCATTTGCAGCTCGCAATAGTGCAGAGTTATCTCAAAGAAGGGGGCCACGGTGTTTCTGTATCTCTATTATGTTGGTGCGGCTTCGGAACTTTTAAATATCTTGATATATCTCGAGAACTACGCATCTGATCAAAAAATATCATAGAACATAAAAAGTAGGAAACTTAATTCTCTACAGAAAAGGTCTCTTAACATTTTGCCATAGCTCTCTTCGTTTCCGAGATATTTGCAGATTTATCTCAAGGGGAGGGGCCTGACGGACATATTTCGAGATATTTCTTCTTCTTGTTGTTCTTCTTCTGCACAGCTAAGCTGGAAGTGGCATTTGCGGCTCGCACTAGTGCAGAGTTATCTCAAAGAAAGGGGCCACGGTGTTTCTGTATCTCTATTATGTTGGTGCGGCTTCGGAACTTTTAAATATCTTGATATATCTCGAGAACTACGCATCTGATCAAAAAATATCATAGAACATAAAAAGTAGGAAACTTAATTCTCTACAAAAGAGGTCTCTTAACATTTTGCCATAGCTCGCTTCGTTTCCGAGATATTTGCAGATTTATCTCAAGGGAAGGGGCCTAACGGACATATTTCGAGATATTTCTTCTTCTTGTTGTTCTTCTTCTGCACAGCTAAACTGGAAGTGGCATTTCCAGCTCGCAATAGTGCAGAGTTATCTCAAAGAGAGGGGCCACGGTGTTTCTGTATCTCTATTATGTTGGTGCGGCTTCGGAACTTTTAAATATCTTGATATATCTCGAGAACTACGCATCTGATCAAAAAATATCATAGAAGATGAAAAGTAGGAAACTTAATTCTCTACAAAAACGTCTCTCAACATTTTGCCATAGCTCGCTTCGATTCCGAGATATTTGCAGATTTATCTCAAGGGAAGGGGCCTGACGGACATATTTCGAGATATTTCTTCTTCTTGTTGTTCTTCTTCTGCACAGCTAAGCTGGAAGTGGCATTTGCGGCTCGCACTAGTGCAGAGTTATCTCAAAGAAAGGGGCCACGGTGTTTCTGTATCCCTATTATGTTGGTGCGGCTTCGGAACTTTTAAATATCTCGATATATCTCGAAAACTACGCTTCTGATCAAAAAATATCATAGAACATAAATTGTAGGAAACATAATTCTCTACAAAAAACGTCTCTTAACATTTTGCCATAGCTCGCTACGTTTCCGAGATATTTGCCGATTCAGCTCAAAGGAACTGGCCTGACGGACATATTTCGAGATATTTCTTCTTCTTGTTGTTCTTCTTCTGCACAGCTAAGCTGGAAGTGGCATTTGCAGCTCGCAATAGTGCAGAGTTATCTCAAAGAAAGGGACCACGGTGTTTCTGTATCTCTATTATGTTGGTGCGGCTTCGGAACGTTTAAATATCTTGATATATCTCGAGAATTACGCCTCTGATCGAAAAATATCATAGAACATAAAAAGTAGGAAACTTAATTCTCTACAAAAAAGGTCTCTTAAAATTTTGCCATAGCTCGCTTCGTTTCCGAGATATTTGCAGATTTATCTCAAGGGAAGGGGCCTGACGGACATATTTCGAGATATTTCTTCTTCTTGTTGTTCTTCTTCTGCACAGCTAAGCTGGAAGTGGCATTTGCAGCTCGCAATAGTGCAGAGTTATCCCAAAGAAAGGGGCCAAGGTGTTTCTGTATCTCTATTATGTTGGTGCGGCTTCGGAACTTTTAAATATCTTGATATATCTCGAGAACTACGCATCTGATCAAAAAATATCATAGAACATAAAAAGTAGGAAACCTAATTTTCTACAAAAAAGGTCTCTTAACATTTTGCCGTAGCTCGCTTCGTTTCCGAGATATTTGCAGATTTATCTCAAGGGAAGGGGCCTGACGGACATATTTCGAAATATTTCTTATTCTTGTTGTTCTTCTTCTGCACAGCTAAGGTGGAAGTGGCATTTACAGCTCGCAATAGTGCAGAGTTATCTCAAAGAAAGGGGCCACGGTGTTTCTGTATCTCTATTATGTTGGTGCGGCTTCGGAACTTTTAAATATCTTGATATATCTCGAGAACTACGCATCCGATCAAAAAATATCATAGAACATGAAAAGTAGGAAACTTAATTCTCTACAAAAAAGGTCTCTTAACATTTTGCCATAGCTCTCTTCGTTTCCGAGATATTTGCAGATATATCTCAAGGGAAGGGGCCTGACGGACATATTTCGAGATATTTCTTCTTCTTGTTGTTCTTCTTCTGCACAGCTAAGCTGGAAGTGGCATTTGCGGCTCGCACTAGTGCAGAGTTATCTCAAAGAAAGGGGCCACGGTGTTTCTGTATCTCTATTATGTTGGTGCGTCTTCGGAACTTTTAAATATCTCGATATATCTCGAAAACTACGCTTCTGATCAAAAAATATCATAGAACATAAATTGTAGGAAACATAATTCTCTACAAAAAACGTCTCTTAACATTTTGCCATAGCTCGTTTCGTTTCCGAGATATTTGCAGATTCAGCTCAAAGGAACTGGCCTGACGGACATATTTCGAGATATTTCTTCTTCTTGTTGTTCTTCCTCTGCACAGCTAAGCTGGAAGTGGCATTTGCAGCTCGCAATAGTGCAGAGTTATCTCAAAGAAAGGGGCCACGGTGTTTCTGTATCTCTATTATGTTGGTGCGGCTTCGGAACTTTTAAATATCTTGATATATCTCGAGAACTACGCATCTGATCAAAAAATATCATAGAACATAAAAAGTAGGAAACTTAATTCTCTACAAAAACGGTCTCTTAACATTTTGCCATAGCTCGCTTCGTTTCCGAGATATTTGCAGATTTATCTCAAGGCAAGGGGCCTGACGGACATATTTCGAGATATTTCTTATTCTTGTTGTTCTTCTTCTGCACAGCTACGCTGGAAGTGGCATTTGCGGCTCGCACTAGTGCAGAGTTATCTCAAAGAAAGGGGCCACGGTGTTTCTGTATCTCTATTATGTTGGTGCGGCTTCGGAACTTTTAAATATCTCGATATATCTCGAGAACTACGCATCTGATCAAAAAATATCATAGAACATAAATAGTAGGAAACTTAATTCTCTACAAAAAAGGTCTCTTAACATTTTGCCATAGCTCGCTTCGTTTCCGAGATATTTGCAGGTTTATCTCAAGGGAAGGGGCCTAACGGACATATTTCGAGATATTTCTTCTTCTTGTTGTTCTTCTTCTGCACAGCTAAGCTGGAAGTGGCATTTGCGGCTCGCACTAGTGCAGAGTTATCTCAAAGAAAGGGGCCACGGTGTTTCTGTATCTCTATTATCTTGGTGCGGCTTCGGAACTTTTAAATATCTCGATATATCTCGAAAACTACGCATCTGATCAAAAAATATCATAGAACATAAAAAGTAGGAAACTTAATTCTCTACAGAAAAGGTCTCTTAACATTTTGCCATAGCTCTCTTCGTTTCCAAGATATTTGCAGATTTATCTCAAGGGAAGGGGCCTGACGGACATATTTCGAGATATTTCTTATTCTTGTTGTTCTTCTTCTGCACAGCTAACCTGGAAGTGGCATTTGCAACTCGCAATAGTGCAGAGTTATCTCAAAGAAAGGGGCCACGGTGTTTCTGTATCTCTATTATGTTGGTGCGGCTTCGGAACTTTTAAATATCTTGATATATCTCGAGAACTACGCATCTGATCAAAAAATATCATAGAACATAAAAAGTAGGAAACTTAATTCTCTACAAAAACGGTCTCTTAACATTTTGCCATAGCTCGCTTCGTTTCCGAGATATTTGCAGATTTATCTCAAGGCAAGGGGCCTGACGGACATATTTCGAGATATTTCTTCTTCTTGTTGTTCTTCTTCTGCACAGCTACGCTGGAAGTGGCATTTGCGGCTCGCACTAGTGCAGAGTTATCTCAAAGAAAGGGGCCACGGTGTTTCTGTATCTCTATTATGTTGGTGCGGCTTCGGAACTTTTAAATATCTCGATATATCTCGAAAACTACGCATCTGATCAAAAAATATCATAGAACATAAAAAGTAGGAAACTTAATTCTCTACAAAAAAGGTCTCTTAACATTTTGCCATAGCTCGCTTCGTTTCCGAGATATTTGCAGGTTTATCTCAAGGGAAGGGGCCTAACGGACATATTTCGAGATACTTCTTCTTCTTGTTGTTCTTCTTCTGCACAGCTAAGCTGAAAGTGGCATTTACAGCTCGCAATAGTGCAAAGTTATCTCAAAGAAAGGGGCCACGGTGTTTCTGTATCTCTATTATGTTGGTGCGGCTTCGGAACTTTTAAATATCTCGATATATCTCGAAAACTACGCTTCTGATCAAAAAATATCATAGAACATAAATTGTAGGAAACATAATTCTCTACAAAAAAGTTCTCTTAACATTTTGCCATAGCTCGCTTCGTTTCCGAGATATTTGCAGATATATCTCAAGGGAAGGGGCCTGACGGACATATTTCGAGATATTTCTTCTTCTTGTTGTTCTTCTTCTGCACAGCTAACCTGGAAGTGGCATTTGCAGCTCGCAATAGTGCAGAGTTATCACAAAGAAAGGGGCCACGGTGTTTCTGTATCTCTATTATGTTGGTGCGGCTTCGGAACTTTTAAATATCTTGATATATCTCGAGAACTACGCATCTGATCAAAAAATATCATAGAACATAAAAAGTAGGAAACTTAATTCTCTACAAAAAAGGTCTCTTAACATTTTTCCATAGCTCGCTTCGTTTCCGAGATATTTGCAGATTTATCTCAAGGGAAGGGGCCTGACGGACATATTTCGAGATATTTCTTCTTCTTGTTGTTCTTCTTCTGCACAGCTAAGCTGGAAGTGGCATTTGCAGCTCGCAATAGTGCAGAGTTATCTCAAAGAAGGGGGCCACGGTGTTTCTGTATCTCTATTATGTTGGTGCGGCTTCGGAACTTTTAAATATCTTGATATATCTCGAGAACTACGCATCTGATCAAAAAATATCATAGAACATAAAAAGTAGGAAACTTAATTCTCTACAGAAAAGGTCTCTTAACATTTTGCCATAGCTCTCTTCGTTTCCGAGATATTTGCAGATTTATCTCAAGGGGAGGGGCCTGACGGACATATTTCGAGATATTTCTTCTTCTTGTTGTTCTTCTTCTGCACAGCTAAGCTGGAAGTGGCATTTGCGGCTCGCACTAGTGCAGAGTTATCTCAAAGAAAGGGGCCACGGTGTTTCTGTATCTCTATTATGTTGGTGCGGCTTCGGAACTTTTAAATATCTTGATATATCTCGAGAACTACGCATCTGATCAAAAAATATCATAGAACATAAAAAGTAGGAAACTTAATTCTCTACAAAAGAGGTCTCTTAACATTTTGCCATAGCTCGCTTCGTTTCCGAGATATTTGCAGATTTATCTCAAGGGAAGGGGCCTAACGGACATATTTCGAGATATTTCTTCTTCTTGTTGTTCTTCTTCTGCACAGCTAAACTGGAAGTGGCATTTCCAGCTCGCAATAGTGCAGAGTTATCTCAAAGAGAGGGGCCACGGTGTTTCTGTATCTCTATTATGTTGGTGCGGCTTCGGAACTTTTAAATATCTTGATATATCTCGAGAACTACGCATCTGATCAAAAAATATCATAGAAGATGAAAAGTAGGAAACTTAATTCTCTACAAAAACGTCTCTTAACATTTTGCCATAGCTCGCTTCGATTCCGAGATATTTGCAGATTTATCTCAAGGGAAGGGGCCTGACGGACATATTTCGAGATATTTCTTCTTCTTGTTGTTCTTCTTCTGCACAGCTAAGCTGGAAGTGGCATTTGCGGCTCGCACTAGTGCAGAGTTATCTCAAAGAAAGGGGCCACGGTGTTTCTGTATCCCTATTATGTTGGTGCGGCTTCGGAACTTTTAAATATCTCGATATATCTCGAAAACTACGCTTCTGATCAAAAAATATCATAGAACATAAATTGTAGGAAACATAATTCTCTACAAAAAACGTCTCTTAACATTTTGCCATAGCTCGCTACGTTTCCGAGATATTTGCCGATTCAGCTCAAAGGAACTGGCCTGACGGACATATTTCGAGATATTTCTTCTTCTTGTTGTTCTTCTTCTGCACAGCTAAGCTGGAAGTGGCATTTGCAGCTCGCAATAGTGCAGAGTTATCTCAAAGAAAGGGACCACGGTGTTTCTGTATCTCTATTATGTTGGTGCGGCTTCGGAACGTTTAAATATCTTGATATATCTCGAGAATTACGCCTCTGATCGAAAAATATCATAGAACATAAAAAGTAGGAAACTTAATTCTCTACAAAAAAGGTCTCTTAAAATTTTGCCATAGCTCGCTTCGTTTCCGAGATATTTGCAGATTTATCTCAAGGGAAGGGGCCTGACGGACATATTTCGAGATATTTCTTCTTCTTGTTGTTCTTCTTCTGCACAGCTAAGCTGGAAGTGGCATTTGCAGCTCGCAATAGTGCAGAGTTATCCCAAAGAAAGGGGCCAAGGTGTTTCTGTATCTCTATTATGTTGGTGCGGCTTCGGAACTTTTAAATATCTTGATATATCTCGAGAACTACGCATCTGATCAAAAAATATCATAGAACATAAAAAGTAGGAAACCTAATTTTCTACAAAAAAGGTCTCTTAACATTTTGCCGTAGCTCGCTTCGTTTCCGAGATATTTGCAGATTTATCTCAAGGGAAGGGGCCTGACGGACATATTTCGAAATATTTCTTATTCTTGTTGTTCTTCTTCTGCACAGCTAAGGTGGAAGTGGCATTTACAGCTCGCAATAGTGCAGAGTTATCTCAAAGAAAGGGGCCACGGTGTTTCTGTATCTCTATTATGTTGGTGCGGCTTCGGAACTTTTAAATATCTTGATATATCTCGAGAACTACGCATCCGATCAAAAAATATCATAGAACATGAAAAGTAGGAAACTTAATTCTCTACAAAAAAGGTCTCTTAACATTTTGCCATAGCTCTCTTCGTTTCCGAGATATTTGCAGATATATCTCAAGGGAAGGGGCCTGACGGACATATTTCGAGATATTTCTTCTTCTTGTTGTTCTTCTTCTGCACAGCTAAGCTGGAAGTGGCATTTGCGGCTCGCACTAGTGCAGAGTTATCTCAAAGAAAGGGGCCACGGTGTTTCTGTATCTCTATTATGTTGGTGCGTCTTCGGAACTTTTAAATATCTCGATATATCTCGAAAACTACGCTTCTGATCAAAAAATATCATAGAACATAAATTGTAGGAAACATAATTCTCTACAAAAAACGTCTCTTAACATTTTGCCATAGCTCGTTTCGTTTCCGAGATATTTGCAGATTCAGCTCAAAGGAACTGGCCTGACGGACATATTTCGAGATATTTCTTCTTCTTGTTGTTCTTCCTCTGCACAGCTAAGCTGGAAGTGGCATTTGCAGCTCGCAATAGTGCAGAGTTATCTCAAAGAAAGGGGCCACGGTGTTTCTGTATCTCTATTATGTTGGTGCGGCTTCGGAACTTTTAAATATCTTGATATATCTCGAGAACTACGCATCTGATCAAAAAATATCATAGAACATAAAAAGTAGGAAACTTAATTCTCTACAAAAACGGTCTCTTAACATTTTGCCATAGCTCGCTTCGTTTCCGAGATATTTGCAGATTTATCTCAAGGCAAGGGGCCTGACGGACATATTTCGAGATATTTCTTATTCTTGTTGTTCTTCTTCTGCACAGCTACGCTGGAAGTGGCATTTGCGGCTCGCACTAGTGCAGAGTTATCTCAAAGAAAGGGGCCACGGTGTTTCTGTATCTCTATTATGTTGGTGCGGCTTCGGAACTTTTAAATATCTCGATATATCTCGAGAACTACGCATCTGATCAAAAAATATCATAGAACATAAATAGTAGGAAACTTAATTCTCTACAAAAAAGGTCTCTTAACATTTTGCCATAGCTCGCTTCGTTTCCGAGATATTTGCAGGTTTATCTCAAGGGAAGGGGCCTAACGGACATATTTCGAGATATTTCTTCTTCTTGTTGTTCTTCTTCTGCACAGCTAAGCTGGAAGTGGCATTTGCGGCTCGCACTAGTGCAGAGTTATCTCAAAGAAAGGGGCCACGGTGTTTCTGTATCTCTATTATCTTGGTGCGGCTTCGGAACTTTTAAATATCTCGATATATCTCGAAAACTACGCATCTGATCAAAAAATATCATAGAACATAAAAAGTAGGAAACTTAATTCTCTACAGAAAAGGTCTCTTAACATTTTGCCATAGCTCTCTTCGTTTCCAAGATATTTGCAGATTTATCTCAAGGGAAGGGGCCTGACGGACATATTTCGAGATATTTCTTATTCTTGTTGTTCTTCTTCTGCACAGCTAACCTGGAAGTGGCATTTGCAACTCGCAATAGTGCAGAGTTATCTCAAAGAAAGGGGCCACGGTGTTTCTGTATCTCTATTATGTTGGTGCGGCTTCGGAACTTTTAAATATCTTGATATATCTCGAGAACTACGCATCTGATCAAAAAATATCATAGAACATAAAAAGTAGGAAACTTAATTCTCTACAAAAACGGTCTCTTAACATTTTGCCATAGCTCGCTTCGTTTCCGAGATATTTGCAGATTTATCTCAAGGCAAGGGGCCTGACGGACATATTTCGAGATATTTCTTCTTCTTGTTGTTCTTCTTCTGCACAGCTACGCTGGAAGTGGCATTTGCGGCTCGCACTAGTGCAGAGTTATCTCAAAGAAAGGGGCCACGGTGTTTCTGTATCTCTATTATGTTGGTGCGGCTTCGGAACTTTTAAATATCTCGATATATCTCGAAAACTACGCATCTGATCAAAAAATATCATAGAACATAAAAAGTAGGAAACTTAATTCTCTACAAAAAAGGTCTCTTAACATTTTGCCATAGCTCGCTTCGTTTCCGAGATATTTGCAGGTTTATCTCAAGGGAAGGGGCCTAACGGACATATTTCGAGATACTTCTTCTTCTTGTTGTTCTTCTTCTGCACAGCTAAGCTGAAAGTGGCATTTACAGCTCGCAATAGTGCAAAGTTATCTCAAAGAAAGGGGCCACGGTGTTTCTGTATCTCTATTATGTTGGTGCGGCTTCGGAACTTTTAAATATCTCGATATATCTCGAAAACTACGCTTCTGATCAAAAAATATCATAGAACATAAATTGTAGGAAACATAATTCTCTACAAAAAAGTTCTCTTAACATTTTACCATAGCTCGCTTCGTTTCCGAGACATTTGCAGATATATCTCAAGGGAAGGGGCCTGACGGACATATTTCGAGATACTTCTTCTTCTTGTTGTTCTTCTTCTGCACAGCTAACCTGGAGGTGGCATTTGCAGCTCGCAATAGTGCAGAGTTATCTCAAAGAAAGGGGCCACGGTGTTTCTGTATCTCTATTATGTTGGTGCGGCTTCGGAACTTTTAAATATCTTGATATATCTCCAGAACTACGCATCTGATCAAAAAATATCATAGAACATAAAAAGTAGGAAACCTAATTCTCTACAAAAAAGGTCTCTTAACATTTTGCCATAGCTCGCTTCGTTTCCGAGATATTTGCAGATTTATCTCAAGGCAAGGGGCCTGACGGACATATTTCGAGATATTTCTTCTTCTTGTTGTTCTTCTTCTGCACAGCTACGCTGGAAGTGGCATTTGCGGCTCGCACTAGTGCAGAGTTATCTCAAAGAAAGGGGCCACGGTGTTTCTGTATCTCTATTATGTTGGTGCGGCTTCGGAACTTTTAAATATCTCGATATATCTCGAAAACTACGCATCTGATCAAAAAATATCATAGAACATAAAAAGTAGGAAACTTAATTCTCTACAAAAAAGGTCTCTTAACATTTTGCCATAGCTCGCTTCGTTTCCGAGATATTTGCAGGTTTATCTCAAGGGAAGGGGCCTAACGGACATATTTCGAGATACTTCTTCTTCTTGTTGTTCTTCTTCTGCACAGCTAAGCTGAAAGTGGCATTTACAGCTCGCAATAGTGCAAAGTTATCTCAAAGAAAGGGGCCACGGTGTTTCTGTATCTCTATTATGTTGGTGCGGCTTCGGAACTTTTAAATATCTCGATATATCTCGAAAACTACGCTTCTGATCAAAAAATATCATAGAACATAAATTGTAGGAAACATAATTCTCTACAAAAAAGTTCTCTTAACATTTTACCATAGCTCGCTTCGTTTCCGAGACATTTGCAGATATATCTCAAGGGAAGGGGCCTGACGGACATATTTCGAGATACTTCTTCTTCTTGTTGTTCTTCTTCTGCACAGCTAACCTGGAGGTGGCATTTGCAGCTCGCAATAGTGCAGAGTTATCTCAAAGAAAGGGGCCACGGTGTTTCTGTATCTCTATTATGTTGGTGCGGCTTCGGAACTTTTAAATATCTTGATATATCTCCAGAACTACGCATCTGATCAAAAAATATCATAGAACATAAAAAGTAGGAAACCTAATTCTCTACAAAAAAGGTCTCTTAACATTTTGCCATAGCTCGCTTCGTTTCCGAGATATTTGCAGATTTATCTCAAGGGAAGGGGCCTGACGGACATATTTCGAGATATTTCGTCTTCTTGTTGTTCTTCTTCTGCACAGCTAAGCTGGAAGTGGCATTTGCCGCACGCAATAGTGCAGAGTTATCTCAAAGAAGGGGGCCACGGTGTTTCTGTATCTCTATTATGTTGGTGCGGCTTCGGAACTTTTAAATATCTTGATATATCTCGAGAACTACGCATCTGATCAAAAAATATCATAGAACATAAAAAGTAGGAAACTTAATTCTCTACAGAAAAGGTCTCTTAACATTTTGCCATAGCTCTCTTCGTTTCCGAGATATTTGCAGATTTATCTCAAGGGAAGGGGCCTGACGGACATATTTCGAGATATTTCTTATTCTTGTTGTTCTTCTTCTGCACAGCTAAGCTGGAAGTGGCATTTGCAGCTCGCAATAGTGCAGAGTTATCTCAAAGAAAGGGGCCACGGTGTTTCTGTATCTCTATTATGTTGGTGCGGCTTCGGAACTTTTAAATATCTTGATATATCTCGAGAACTACGCATCTGATCAAAAAATATCATAGAACGTAAAAAGTAGGAAACTTAATTCTCTACAAAAACGGTCTCTTAACATTTTGCCATAGCTCGCTTCGTTTCCGAGATATTTGCAGATTTATCTCAAGGGAAGGGGCCTGACGGACATATTTCGAGATATTTCTTCTTCTTGTTGTTCTTCTTCTGCACAGCTAAGCTGGAAGTGGCATTTGCGGCTCGCACTAGTGCACAGTTATCTCAAAGAAAGGGGCCACGGTGTTTCTGTATCTCTATTATGTTGGTGCGGCTTCGGAACTTTTAAATATCTCGATATATCTCGAAAACTACGCTTCTGATCAAAAAATATCATAGAACATAAATTGTAGGAAACTTAATTCTCTACAGAAAAGGTCTCTTAACATTTTGCCATAGCTCTCTTCGTTTCCGAGATATTTGCAGATTTATCTCAAGGGAAGGGGCCTGACGGACATATTTCGAGATATTTCTTATTCTTGTTGTTCTTCTTCTGCACAGCTAAGCTGGAAGTGGCATTTGCAGCTCGCAATAGTGCAGAGTTATCTCAAAGAAAGGGGCCACGGTGTTTCTGTATCTCTATTATGTTGGTGCGGCTTCGGAACTTTTAAATATCTTGATATATCTCGAGAACTACGCATCTGATCAAAAAATATCATAGAACATAAAAAGTAGGAAACTTAAATCTCTACAGAAAAGGTCTCTTAACATTTTGCCATAGCTCTCTTCGTTTCCGAGATATTTGCAGATTTATCTCAAGGGAAGGGGCCTGACGGACATATTTCGAGATATTTCTTATTCTTGTTGTTCTTCTTCTGCACAGCTAAGCTGGAAGTGGCATTTGCAGCTCGCAATAGTGCAGAGTTATCTCAAAGAAAGGGGCCACGGTGTTTCTGTATCTCTATTATGTTGGTGCGGCTTCGGAACTTTTAAATATCTTGATATATCTCGAGAACTACGCATCTGATCAAAAAATATCATAGAACGTAAAAAGTAGGAAACTTAATTCTCTACAAAAACGGTCTCTTAACATTTTGCCATAGCTCGCTTCGTTTCCGAGATATTTGCAGATTTATCTCAAGGGAAGGGGCCTGACGGACATATTTCGAGATATTTCTTCTTCTTGTTGTTCTTCTTCTGCACAGCTAAGCTGGAAGTGGCATTTGCAGCTCGCAATAGTGCAGAGTTATCTCAAAGAGAGGGGCCACGGTGTTTCTGTATCTCTATTATGTTGGTGCGGCTTCGGAACTTTTAAATATCTCGATATATCTCGAAAACTACGCATCTGATCAAAAAATATCATAGAACATAAAAAGTAGGAAACTTAATTCTCTACAAAAAAGGTCTCTTAACATTTTGCCATAGCTCGCTTCGTTTCCGAGATATTTGCAGGTTTATCTCAAGGGAAGGGGCCTAACGGACATATTTCGAGATATTTCTTCTTCTTGTTGTTCTTCTTCTGCACAGCTAAGCTGGAAGTGGCATTTGCGGCTCGCACTAGTGCAGAGTTATCTCAAAGAAAGGGGCCACGGTGTTTCTGTATCTCTATTATGTTGGTGAGGCTTCGGAACTTTTAAATATCTCGATATATCTCGAAAACTACGCTTCTGATCAAAAAATATCATAGAACATAAAAAGTAGGAAACTTAATTCTCTACAAAAAAGGTCTCTTAACATTTTACCATAGCTCGCTTCGTTTCCGAGATATTTGCAGATTTATCTCAAGGGAAGGGGCCTGACGGACATATTTCGAGATATTTCTTATTCTTGTTGTTCTTCTTCTGCACAGCTAACCTGGAAGTGGCATTTGCAGCTCGCAATAGTGCAGAGTTATCTCAAAGAAAGGGGCCACGGTGTTTCTGTATCTCTATTATGTTGGTGCGGCTTCGGAACTTTTAAATATCTTGATATATCTCGAGAACTACGCATCTGATCAAAAAATATCATAGAACATAAAAAGTAGGAAACTTAATTCTCTACAGAAAAGGTCTCTTAACATTTTGCCATAGCTCTCTTCGTTTCCGAGATATTTGCAGATTTATCTCAAGGGAAGGGGCCTGACGGACATATTTCGAGATATTTCTTATTCTTGTTGT
Organism: Osmia lignaria lignaria; assembly: GCF_051020975.1. Classification (NCBI taxonomy): domain Eukaryota; kingdom Metazoa; phylum Arthropoda; class Insecta; order Hymenoptera; family Megachilidae; genus Osmia; species Osmia lignaria. Next base: position 9,273,598 of record NW_027478159.1, on the reverse strand, counting down.
TCTTCTTCTGCACAGCTAAGCTGGAAGTGGCATTTGCAGCTCGCAATAGTGCAGAGTTATCTCAAAGAAAGGGGCCACGGTGTTTCTGTATCTCTATTATGTTGGTGCGGCTTCGGAACTTTTAAATATCTTGATATATCTCGAAAACTACGCATCTGATCAAAAAATATCATAGAACATAAAAAGTAGGAAACTTAATTCTCTACAAAAAAGGTCTCTTAACATTTTGCCATAGCTCGCTTCGTTTCCGAGATATTTGCAGGTTTATCTCAAGGGAAGGGGCCTAACGGACATATTTCGAGATATTTCTTATTCTTGTTGTTCTTCTTCTGCACAGCTAAGCTGGAAGTGGCATTTGCAGCTCGCAATAGTGCAGAGTTATCTCAAAGAAAGGGGCCACGGTGTTTCTGTATCTCTATTATGTTGGTGCGGCTTCGGAACTTTTAAATATCTTGATATATCTCGAGAACTACGCATCTGATCAAAAAATATCATAGAACATAAAAAGTAGGAAACTTAATTCTCTACAGAAAAGGTCTCTTAACATTTTGCCATAGCTCTCTTCGTTTCCGAGATATTTGCAGATTTATCTCAAGGGAAGGGGCCTGACGGACATATTTCGAGATATTTCTTATTCTTGTTGTTCTTCTTCTGCACAGCTAAGCTGGAAGTGGCATTTGCAGCTCGCAATAGTGCAGAGTTATCTCAAAGAAAGGGGCCACGGTGTTTCTGTATCTCTATTATGTTGGTGCGGCTTCGGAACTTTTAAATATCTTGATATATCTCGAGAACTACGCATCTGATCAAAAAATATCATAGAACGTAAAAAGTAGGAAACTTAATTCTCTACAAAAACGGTCTCTTAACATTTTGCCATAGCTCGCTTCGTTTCCGAGATATTTGCAGATTTATCTCAAGGGAAGGGGCCTGACGGACATATTTCGAGATATTTCTTCTTCTTGTTGTTCTTCTTCTGCACAGCTAAGCTGGAAGTGGCATTTGCGGCTCGCACTAGTGCACAGTTATCTCAAAGAAAGGGGCCACGGTGTTTCTGTATCTCTATTATGTTGGTGCGGCTTCGGAACTTTTAAATATCTCGATATATCTCGAGAACTACGCATCTGATCAAAAAATATCATAGAACATAAAAAGTAGGAAACTTAATTCTCTACAGAAAAGGTCTCTTAACATTTTGCCATAGCTCTCTTCGTTTCCGAGATATTTGCAGATTTATCTCAAGGGAAGGGGCCTGACGGACATATTTCGAGATATTTCTTATTCTTGTTGTTCTTCTTCTGCACAGCTAAGCTGGAAGTGGCATTTGCAGCTCGCAATAGTGCAGAGTTATCTCAAAGAAAGGGGCCACGGTGTTTCTGTATCTCTATTATGTTGGTGCGGCTTCGGAACTTTTAAATATCTTGATATATCTCGAGAACTACGCATCTGATCAAAAAATATCATAGAACATAAAAAGTAGGAAACTTAATTCTCTACAGAAAAGGTCTCTTAACATTTTGCCATAGCTCTCTTCGTTTCCGAGATATTTGCAGATTTATCTCAAGGGAAGGGGCCTGACGGACATATTTCGAGATATTTCTTATTCTTGTTGTTCTTCTTCTGCACAGCTAAGCTGGAAGTGGCATTTGCAGCTCGCAATAGTGCAGAGTTATCTCAAAGAAAGGGGCCACGGTGTTTCTGTATCTCTATTATGTTGGTGCGGCTTCGGAACTTTTAAATATCTTGATATATCTCGAGAACTACGCATCTGATCAAAAAATATCATAGAACGTAAAAAGTAGGAAACTTAATTCTCTACAAAAACGGTCTCTTAACATTTTGCCATAGCTCGCTTCGTTTCCGAGATATTTGCAGATTTATCTCAAGGGAAGGGGCCTGACGGACATATTTCGAGATATTTCTTCTTCTTGTTGTTCTTCTTCTGCACAGCTAAGCTGGAAGTGGCATTTGCGGCTCGCACTAGTGCACAGTTATCTCAAAGAAAGGGGCCACGGTGTTTCTGTATCTCTATTATGTTGGTGCGGCTTCGGAACTTTTAAATATCTCGATATATCTCGAAAACTACGCTTCTGATCAAAAAATATCATAGAACATAAATTGTAGGAAACATAATTCTCTACAAAAAACGTCTCTTAACATTTTGCCATAGCTCGCTTCGTTTCCGAGATATTTGCAGATATATCCCAAGGGAAGGGGCCTGACGGACATATTTCGAGATATTTCTTCTTCTTGTTGTTCTTCTTCTGCACAGCTAAGCTGGAAGTGGCATTTGTAGGTCGCAATAGTGCAGAGTTATCTCAAAGAAAGGGGCCACGGTGTTTCTGTATCTCTATTATGTTGGTGCGGCTTCGGAACTTTTAAATATCTCGATATATCTCGAAAACTACGCATCTGATCAAAAAATATCATAGAACATAAAAAGTAGGAAACTTAATTCGCTACAAAAAAGGTCTCTTAACATTTTGCCATAGCTCGCTTCGTTTCCGAGATATTTGCAGGTTTATCTCAAGGGAAGGGGCCTAACGGACATATTTCGAGATATTTCTTCTTCTTGTTGTTCTTCTTCTGCACAGCTAAGCTGGAAGTGGCATTTGCAGCACGCAATAGTGCAGAGTTATCTCAAAGAAGGGGGCCACGGTGTTTCTGTATCTCTATTATGTTGGTGCGGCTTCGGAACTTTTAAATATCTTGATATATCTCGAGAACTACGCATCTGATCAAAAAATATCATAGAACATAAAAAGTAGGAAACTTAATTCTCTACAGAAAAGGTCTCTTAACATTTTGCCATAGCTCTCTTCGTTTCCGAGATATTTGCAGATTTATCTCAAGGGAAGGGGCCTGACGGACATATTTCGAGATATTTCTTATTCTTGTTGTTCTTCTTCTGCACAGCTAAGCTGGAAGTGGCATTTGCAGCTCGCAATAGTGCAGAGTTATCTCAAAGAAAGGGGCCACGGTGTTTCTGTATCTCTATTATGTTGGTGCGGCTTCGGAACTTTTAAATATCTTGATATATCTCGAGAAATACGCATCTGATCAAAAAATATCATAGAACATAAAAAGTAGGAAACTTAATTCTCTACAGAAAAGGTCTCTTAACATTTTGCCATAGCTCTCTTCGTTTCCGAGATATTTGCAGATTTATCTCAAGGGAAGGGGCCTGACGGACATATTTCGAGATATTTCTTATTCTTGTTGTTCTTCTTCTGCACAGCTAAGCTGGAAGTGGCATTTGCAGCTCGCAATAGTGCAGAGTTATCTCAAAGAAAGGGGCCACGGTGTTTCTGTATCTCTATTATGTTGGTGCGGCATCGGAACTTTTAAATATCTTGATATATCTCGAGAACTACGCATCTGATCAAAAAATATCATAGAACGTAAAAAGTAGGAAACTTAATTCTCTACAAAAACGGTCTCTTAACATTTTGCCATAGCTCGCTTCGTTTCCGAGATATTTGCAGATTTATCTCAAGGGAAGGGGCCTGACGGACATATTTCGAGATATTTCTTCTTCTTGTTGTTCTTCTTCTGCACACCTAAGCTGGAAGTGGCATTTGCAGCTCGCAATAGTGCAGAGTTATCTCAAAGAGAGGGGCCACGGTGTTTCTGTATCTCTATTATGTTGGTGCGGCTTCGGAACTTTTAAATATCTCGATATATCTCGAAAACTACGCATCTGATCAAAAAATATCATAGAACATAAAAAGTAGGAAACTTAATTCTCTACAAAAAAGGTCTCTTAACATTTTGCCATAGCTCGCTTCGTTTCCGAGATATTTGCAGGTTTATCTCAAGGGAAGGGGCCTAACGGACATATTTCGAGATATTTCTTCTTCTTGTTGTTCTTCTTCTGCACAGCTAAGCTGGAAGTGGCATTTGCGGCTCGCACTAGTGCAGAGTTATCTCAAAGAAAGGGGCCACGGTGTTTCTGTATCTCTATTATGTTGGTGAGGCTTCGGAACTTTTAAATATCTCGATATATCTCGAAAACTACGCTTCTGATCAAAAAATATCATAGAACATAAATTGTAGGAAACATAATTCTCTACAAAAAAGTTCTCTTAACATTTTGCCATAGCTCGCTTCGTTTCCGAGATATTTGCAGATATATCTCAAGGGAAGGGGCCTGACGGACATATTTCGAGATACTTCTTCTTCTTGTTGTTCTTCTTCTGCATAGCTAACCTGGAAGTGGCATTTGCAGCTCGCAATAGTGCAGAGTTATCTCAAAGAAAGGGGCCACGGTGTTTCTGTATCTCTATTATGTTGGTGCGGCTTCGGAACTTTTAAATATCTCGATATATCTCGAAAACTACGCTTCTGATCAAAAAATATCATAGAACATAAATTGTAGGAAACATAATTCTCTACAAAAAAGTTCTCTTAACATTTTGCCATAGCTCGCTTCGTTTCCGAGATATTTGCAGATATATCTCAAGGGAAGGGGCCTGACGGACATATTTCGAGATACTTCTTCTCCTTGTTGTTCTTCTTCTGCACAGCTAACCTGGAAGTGGCATTTGCAGCTCGCAATAGTGCAGAGTTATCTCAAAGAAAGGGGCCACGGTGTTTCTGTATCTCTATTATGTTGGTGCGGCTTCGGAACTTTTAAATATCTTGATATATCTCCAGAACTACGCATCTGATCAAAAAATATCATAGAGCATAAAAAGTAGGAAACTTAATTCTCTACAAAAAAGGTTTCTTAACATTTTGCCATAGCTCGCTTCGTTTCCGAGATATTTGCAGATTTATCTCAAGGGAAGGGGCCTGACGGACATATTTCGAGATATTTCTTCTTCTTGTTGTTCTTCTTCTGCACAGCTAAGCTGGAAGTGGCATTTGCAGCACGCAATAGTGCAGAGTTATCTCAAAGAAGGGGGCCACGGTGTTTCTGTATCTCTATTATGTTGGTGCGGCTTCGGAACTTTTAAATATCTTGATATATCTCGAGAACTACGCATCTGATCAAAAAATATCATAGAACATAAAAAGTAGGAAACTTAATTCTCTACAGAAAAGGTCTCTTAACATTTTGCCATAGCTCTCTTCGTTTCCGAGATATTTGCAGATTTATCTCAAGGGAAGGGGCCTGACAGACATATTTCGAGATATTTCTTCTTCTTGTTGTTCTTCTTCTGCACAGCTAAGCTGGAAGTGGCATTTGCAGCTCGCAATAGTGCAGAGTTATCTCAAAGAAAGGGGCCACGGTGTTTCTGTATCTCTATTATGTTGGTGCGGCTTCGGAACTTTTAAATATCTTGATATATCTCGAGAACTACGCATCTGATCAAAAAATATCATACTACATAAAAAGTAGGAAACTTAATTCTCTACAAGAGAGGTCTCTAAACATTTTGCCATAGCTCGCTTCGTTTCCGAGATATTTGCAGATTTATCTCTAAGGGAAGGGGCCTGACGGACATATTTCGAGATATTTCTTCTTCTTGTTGTTCTTCTTCTGCACAGCTAAGCTGGAAGTGGCATTTGCAGCTCGCAATAGTGCAGAGTTATCTCAAAGAGAGGGGCCACGGTGTTTCTGTATCTCTATTATGTTGGTGCGGCTTCGGAACTTTTAGATATCTTGATATATCTCGAGAACTACGCATCTGATCAAAAACTATCATAGAAGATAAAAAGTAGGAAACTTAATTCTCTACAAAAAAGGTCTCTTAACATTTTGCCATAGCTCGCTTCGTTTCCGAGATATTTGCAGATTTATCTCAAGGGAAGGGGCCTGACGGACATATTTCGAGATATTTCTTCTTCTTGTTGTTCTTCTTCTGCACAGCTAAGCTGGAAGTGGCATTTGCAGCGCGCAATAGTGCAGAGTTATCTCAAAGAAAGGGGCCACGGTGTTTCTGTATCTCTGTTATGTTGGTGCGGCTTCGGAACTTTTAAATATCTTGATATATCTCGAGAACTACGCATCTGATCAAAAAATATCATAGAACATAAATAGTAGGAAACTTAATTCTCTACAAAAAAGGTCTCTCAACATTTTGCCATAGCTCTCTTCGTTTGCGAGATATTTGCAGATTTATCTCAAGGGAAGGGGCCTGACGGACATATTTCGAGATATTTCTTATTCTTGTTGTTCTTCTTCTGCACAGCTAAGCTGGAAGTGGCATTTGCAGCTCGCGATAGTGCAGAATTATCTCAAAGAAAGGGGCCACGGTGTTTCTGTATCTCTATTATGTTGGTGCGGCTTCGGAACTTTTAAATATCTCGATATATCTCGAAAACTACGCTTCTGATCAAAAAATATCATAGAACGCAAATTGTAGGAAACATTATTCTCTACAAAAAAGGTCTCTTAACATTTTGCCATAGCTCGCTTCGTTTCCGAGATATTTGCAGATATATCCCAAGGGAAGGGGCCTGACGGACATATTTCGAGATATTTCTTCTTCTTGTTGTTCTTCTTCTGCACAGCTAAGCTGGAAGTGGCATTTGTAGGTCGCAATAGTGCAGAGTTATCTCAAAGAAAGGGGCCACGGTGTTTCTGTATCTCTATTATGTTGGTGCGCCTTCGGAACTTTTAAATATCTCGATATATCTCGAAAACTACGCTTCTGATCAAAAAATATCATAGAACGCAAATTGTAGGAAACATTATTCTCTACAAAAAAGGTCTCTTAACATTTTGCCATAGCTCGCTTCGTTTCCGAGATATTTGCAGATTTATCTCAAGGGAAGGGGCCTGACGGACATATTTCGAGATATTTCTTCTTCTTGTTGTTCTTCTTCTGCACAGCTAAGCTGGAAGTGGCATTTGCGGCTCGCACTAGTACACAGTTATCTCAAAGAAAGGGGCCACGGTGTTTCTGTATCTCTATTATGTTGGTGCGGCTTCGGAACTTTTAAATATCTCGATATATCTCGAAAACTACGCTTCTGATCAAAAAATATCATAGAACATAAATTGTAGGAAACATAATTCTCTACAAAAAACGTCTCTCAACATTTTGCCATAGCTCGCTTCGTTTCCGAGATATTTGCAGATTTATCTCAAGGGAAGGGGCCTGACGGACATATTTCGAGATATTTCTTCTTCTTGTTGTTCTTCTTCTGCACAGCTAAGCTGGAAGTGGCATTTGCAGCTCGCAATAGTGCAGAGTTATCTCAAAGAGAGGGGCCACGGTGTTTCTGTATCTCTATTATGTTGGTGCGGCTTCGGAACTTTTAAATATCTTGATATATCTCGAGAACTACGCATCTGATCAAAAAATATCATACTACATAAAAAGTAGGAAACTTAATTCTCTACAAGAGAGGTCTCTAAACATTTTGCCATAGCTCGCTTCGTTTCCGAGATATTTGCAGATTTATCTCTAAGGGAAGGGGCCTGACGGACATATTTCGAGATATTTCTTCTTCTTGTTGTTCTTCTTCTGCACAGCTAAGCTGGAAGTGGCATTTGCAGCTCGCAATAGTGCAGAGTTATCTCAAAGAGAGGGGCCACGGTGTTTCTGTATCTCTATTATGTTGGTGCGGCTTCGGAACTTTTAGATATCTTGATATATCTCGAGAACTACGCATCTGATCAAAAACTATCATAGAAGATAAAAAGTAGGAAACTTAATTCTCTACAAAAAAGGTCTCTTAACATTTTGCCATAGCTCGCTTCGTTTCCGAGATATTTGCAGATTTATCTCAAGGGAAGGGGCCTGACGGACATATTTCGAGATATTTCTTCTTCTTGTTGTTCTTCTTCTGCACAGCTAAGCTGGAAGTGGCATTTGCAGCGCGCAATAGTGCAGAGTTATCTCAAAGAAAGGGGCCACGGTGTTTCTGTATCTCTGTTATGTTGGTGCGGCTTCGGAACTTTTAAATATCTTGATATATCTCGAGAACTACGCATCTGATCAAAAAATATCATAGAACATAAATAGTAGGAAACTTAATTCTCTACAAAAAAGGTCTCTCAACATTTTGCCATAGCTCTCTTCGTTTGCGAGATATTTGCAGATTTATCTCAAGGGAAGGGGCCTGACGGACATATTTCGAGATATTTCTTATTCTTGTTGTTCTTCTTCTGCACAGCTAAGCTGGAAGTGGCATTTGCAGCTCGCGATAGTGCAGAATTATCTCAAAGAAAGGGGCCACGGTGTTTCTGTATCTCTATTATGTTGGTGCGGCTTCGGAACTTTTAAATATCTCGATATATCTCGAAAACTACGCTTCTGATCAAAAAATATCATAGAACATAAATTGTAGGAAACATAATTCTCTACAAAAAAGTTCTCTTAACATTTTGCCATAGCTCGCTTCGTTTCCGAGATATTTGCAGATATATCTCAAGGGAAGGGGCCTGACGGACATATTTCGAGATACTTCTTCTTCTTGTTGTTCTTCTTCTGCACAGCTAACCTGGAAGTGGCATTTGCAGCTCGCAATAGTGCAGAGTTATCTCAAAGAAAGGGGCCACGGTGTTTCTGTATCTCTATTATGTTGGTGCGGCTTCGGAACTTTTAAATATCTCGATATATCTCGAAAACTACGCTTCTGATCAAAAAATATCATAGAACATAAAAAGTAGGAAACTTAATTCTCTACAGAAAAGGTCTCTTAACATTTTGCCATAGCTCTCTTCGTTTCCGAGATATTTGCAGATTTATCTCAAGGGAAGGGGCCTGACGGACATATTTCGAGATATTTCTTATTCTTGTTGTTCTTCTTCTGCACAGCTAAGCTGGAAGTGGCATTTGCAGCTCGCAATAGTGCAGAGTTATCTCAAAGAAAGGGGCCACGGTGTTTCTGTATCTCTATTATGTTGGTGCGGCTTCGGAACTTTTAAATATCTTGATATATCTCGAGAACTACGCATCTGATCAAAAAATATCATAGAACGTAAAAAGTAGGAAACTTAATTCTCTACAAAAACGGTCTCTAAACATTTTGCCATAGCTCGCTTCGTTTCCGAGATATTTGCAGATTTATCTCAAGGGAAGGGGCCTGACGGACATATTTCGAGATATTTCTTCTTCTTGTTGTTCTTCTTCTGCACAGCTAAGCTGGAAGTGGCATTTGCGGCTCGCACTAGTGCACAGTTATCTCAAAGAAAGGGGCCACGGTGTTTCTGTATCTCTATTATGTTGGTGCGGCTTCGGAACTTTTAAATATCTCGATATATCTCGAAAACTACGCTTCTGATCAAAAAATATCATAGAACATAAATTGTAGGAAACATAATTCTCTACAAATAAGGTCTCTTAACATTTTGCCATAGCTCGCTTCGTTTCCGAGATATTTGCAGATTTATCTCAAGGGAAGGGGCCTGACGGACATATTTCGAGATATTTCTTCTTCTTGTTGTTCTTCTTCTGCACAGCTAAGCTGGAAGTGGCATTTGCGGCTCGCACTAGTGCAGAGTTATCTCAAAGAAAGGGGCCACGGTGTTTCTGTATCTCTATTATGTTGGTGCGGCTTCGGAACTTTTAAATATCTTGATATATCTCGAGAACTACGCATCTGATCAAAAAATATCATAGAACATAAATAGTAGGAAACTTAGTTCTCTACAAAAAAGGTCTCTCAACATTTTGCCATAGCTCTCTTCGTTTCCGAGATATTTGCAGATTTATCTCAAGGGAAGGGGCCTGACGGACATATTTCGAGATATTTCTTATTCTTGTTGTTCTTCTTCTGCACAGCTAAGCTGGAAGTGGCATTTGCAGCTCGCGATAGTGCAGAATTATCTCAAAGAAAGGGGCCACGGTGTTTCTGTATCTCTATTATGTTGGTGCGGCTTCGGAACTTTTAAATATCTCGATATATCTCGAAAACTACGCTTCTGATCAAAAAATATCATAGAACATAAATTGTAGGAAACATAATTCTCTACAAAAAAGGTCTCTTAACATTTTGCCATAGCTCGCTTCGTTTCCGAGATATTTGCAGATATATCCCAAGGGAAGGGGCCTGACGGACATATTTCGAGATATTTCTTCTTCTTGTTGTTCTTCTTCTGCACAGCTAAGCTGGAAGTGGCATTTGCGGCTCGCACTAGTACACAGTTATCTCAAAGAAAGGGGCCACGGTGTTTCTGTATCTCTATTATGTTGGTGCGGCTTCGGAACTTTTAAATATCTCGATATATCTCGAAAACTACGCTTCTGATCAAAAAATATCATAGAACATAAATTGTAGGAAACATAATTCTCTACAAAAAACGTCTCTCAACATTTTGCCATAGCTCGCTTCGTTTCCGAGATATTTGCAGATTTATCTCAAGGGAAGGGGCCTGACGGACATATTTCGAGATATTTCTTCTTCTTGTTGTTCTTCTTCTGCACAGCTAAGCTGGAAGTGGCATTTGCAGCTCGCAATAGTGCAGAGTTATCTCAAAGAGAGGGGCCACGGTGTTTCTGTATCTCTATTATGTTGGTGCGGCTTCGGAACTTTTAAATATCTTGATATATCTCGAGAACTACGCATCTGATCAAAAAATATCATACTACATAAAAAGTAGGAAACTTAATTCTCTACAAGAGAGGTCTCTAAACATTTTGCCATAGCTCGCTTCGTTTCCGAGATATTTGCAGATTTATCTCTAAGGGAAGGGGCCTGACGGACATATTTCGAGATATTTCTTCTTCTTGTTGTTCTTCTTCTGCACAGCTAAGCTGGAAGTGGCATTTGCAGCTCGCAATAGTGCAGAGTTATCTCAAAGAGAGGGGCCACGGTGTTTCTGTATCTCTATTATGTTGGTGCGGCTTCGGAACTTTTAGATATCTTGATATATCTCGAGAACTACGCATCTGATCAAAAACTATCATAGAAGATAAAAAGTAGGAAACTTAATTCTCTACAAAAAAGGTCTCTTAACATTTTGCCATAGCTCGCTTCGTTTCCGAGATATTTGCAGATTTATCTCAAGGGAAGGGGCCTGACGGACATATTTCGAGATATTTCTTCTTCTTGTTGTTCTTCTTCTGCACAGCTAAGCTGGAAGTGGCATTTGCGGCTCGCACTAGTGCACAGTTATCTCAAAGAAAGGGGCCACGGTGTTTCTGTATCTCTATTATGTTGGTGCGGCTTCGGAACTTTTAAATATCTCGATATATCTCGAAAACTACGCTTCTGATCAAAAAATATCATAGAACATAAATTGTAGGAAACATAATTCTCTACAAATAAGGTCTCTTAACATTTTGCCATAGCTCGCTTCGTTTCCGAGATATTTGCAGATTTATCTCAAGGGAAGGGGCCTGACGGACATATTTCGAGATATTTCTTCTTCTTGTTGTTCTTCTTCTGCACAGCTAAGCTGGAAGTGGCATTTGCGGCTCGCACTAGTGCAGAGTTATCTCAAAGAAAGGGGCCACGGTGTTTCTGTATCTCTATTATGTTGGTGCGGCTTCGGAACTTTTAAATATCTTGATATATCTCGAGAACTACGCATCTGATCAAAAAATATCATAGAACATAAATAGTAGGAAACTTAGTTCTCTACAAAAAAGGTCTCTCAACATTTTGCCATAGCTCTCTTCGTTTCCGAGATATTTGCAGATTTATCTCAAGGGAAGGGGCCTGACGGACATATTTCGAGATATTTCTTATTCTTGTTGTTCTTCTTCTGCACAGCTAAGCTGGAAGTGGCATTTGCAGCTCGCGATAGTGCAGAATTATCTCAAAGAAAGGGGCCACGGTGTTTCTGTATCTCTATTATGTTGGTGCGGCTTCGGAACTTTTAAATATCTCGATATATCTCGAAAACTACGCTTCTGATCAAAAAATATCATAGAACATAAATTGTAGGAAACATAATTCTCTACAAAAAAGGTCTCTTAACATTTTGCCATAGCTCGCTTCGTTTCCGAGATATTTGCAGATATATCCCAAGGGAAGGGGCCTGACGGACATATTTCGAGATATTTCTTCTTCTTGTTGTTCTTCTTCTGCACAGCTAAGCTGGAAGTGGCATTTGCGGCTCGCACTAGTACACAGTTATCTCAAAGAAAGGGGCCACGGTGTTTCTGTATCTCTATTATGTTGGTGCGGCTTCGGAACTTTTAAATATCTCGATATATCTCGAAAACTACGCTTCTGATCAAAAAATATCATAGAACATAAATTGTAGGAAACATAATTCTCTACAAAAAACGTCTCTCAACATTTTGCCATAGCTCGCTTCGTTTCCGAGATATTTGCAGATTTATCTCAAGGGAAGGGGCCTGACGGACATATTTCGAGATATTTCTTCTTCTTGTTGTTCTTCTTCTGCACAGCTAAGCTGGAAGTGGCATTTGCAGCTCGCAATAGTGCAGAGTTATCTCAAAGAGAGGGGCCACGGTGTTTCTGTATCTCTATTATGTTGGTGCGGCTTCGGAACTTTTAAATATCTTGATATATCTCGAGAACTACGCATCTGATCAAAAAATATCATACTACATAAAAAGTAGGAAACTTAATTCTCTACAAGAGAGGTCTCTAAACATTTTGCCATAGCTCGCTTCGTTTCCGAGATATTTGCAGATTTATCTCTAAGGGAAGGGGCCTGACGGACATATTTCGAGATATTTCTTCTTCTTGTTGTTCTTCTTCTGCACAGCTAAGCTGGAAGTGGCATTTGCAGCTCGCAATAGTGCAGAGTTATCTCAAAGAGAGGGGCCACGGTGTTTCTGTATCTCTATTATGTTGGTGCGGCTTCGGAACTTTTAGATATCTTGATATATCTCGAGAACTACGCATCTGATCAAAAACTATCATAGAAGATAAAAAGTAGGAAACTTAATTCTCTACAAAAAAGGTCTCTTAACATTTTGCCATAGCTCGCTTCGTTTCCGAGATATTTGCAGATTTATCTCAAGGGAAGGGGCCTGACGGACATATTTCGAGATATTTCTTCTTCTTGTTGTTCTTCTTCTGCACAGCTAAGCTGGAAGTGGCATTTGCAGCGCGCAATAGTGCAGAGTTATCTCAAAGAAAGGGGCCACGGTGTTTCTGTATCTCTGTTATGTTGGTGCGGCTTCGGAACTTTTAAATATCTTGATATATCTCGAGAACTACGCATCTGATCAAAAAATATCATAGAACATAAATAGTAGGAAACTTAATTCTCTACAGAAAAGGTCTCTTAACATTTTGCCATAGCTCTCTTCGTTTGCGAGATATTTGCAGATTTATCTCAAGGGAAGGGGCCTGACGGACATATTTCGAGATATTTCTTATTCTTGTTGTTCATCTTCTGCACAGCTAAGCTGGAAGTGGCATTTGCAGCTCGCGATAGTGCAGAATTATCTCAAAGAAAGGGGCCACGGTGTTTCTGTATCTCTATTATGTTGGTGCGGCTTCGGAACTTTTAAATATCTCGATATATCTCGAAAACTACGCTTCTGATCAAAAAATATCATAGAACATAAATTGTAGGAAACATAATTCTCTACAAAAAAGTTCTCTTAACATTTTGCCATAGCTCGCTTCGTTTCCGAGATATTTGCAGATATATCTCAAGGGAAGGGGCCTGACGGACATATTTCGAGATACTTCTTCTTCTTGTTGTTCTTCTTCTGCACAGCTAACCTGGAAGTGGCATTTGCAGCTCGCAATAGTGCAGAGTTATCTCAAAGAAAGGGGCCACGGTGTTTCTGTATCTCTATTATGTTGGTGCGGCTTCGGAACTTTTAAATATCTCGATATATCTCGAAAACTACGCTTCTGATCAAAAAATATCATAGAACATAAATTGTAGGAAACATAATTCTCTACAAAAAAGTTCTCTTAACATTTTGCCATAGCTCGCTTCGTTTCCGAGATATTTGCAGATATATCTCAAGGGAAGGGGCCTGACGGACATATTTCGAGATACTTCTTCTTCTTGTTGTTCTTCTTCTGCACAGCTAACCTGGAAGTGGCATTTGCAGCTCGCAATAGTGCAGAGTTATCTCAAAGAAAGGGGCCACGGTGTTTCTGTATCTCTATTATGTTGGTGCGGCTTCGGAACTTTTAAATATCTTGATATATCTCCAGAACTACGCATCTGATCAAAAAATATCATAGAGCATAAAAAGTAGGAAACTTAATTCTCTACAAAAAAGGTCTCTTAACATTTTGCCATAGCTCGCTTCGTTTCCGAGATATTTGCAGATTTATCTCAAGGGAAGGGGCCTGACGGACATATTTCGAGATATTTCTTCTTCTTGTTGTTCTTCTTCTGCACAGCTAAGCTGGAAGTGGCATTTGCAGCACGCAATAGTGCAGAGTTATCTCAAAGAAGGGGGCCACGGTGTTTCTGTATCTCTATTATGTTGGTGCGGCTTCGGAACTTTTAAATATCTTGATATATCTCGAGAACTACGCATCTGATCAAAAAATATCATAGAACATAAAAAGTAGGAAACTTAATTCTCTACAGAAAAGGTCTCTTAACATTTTGCCATAGCTCTCTTCGTTTCCGAGATATTTGCAGATTTATCTCAAGGGAAGGGGCCTGACGGACATATTTCGAGATATTTCTTATTCTTGTTGTTCTTCTTCTGCACAGCTAAGCTGGAAGTGGCATTTGCAGCTCGCAATAGTGCAGAGTTATCTCAAAGAAAGGGGCCACGGTGTTTCTGTATCTCTATTATGTTGGTGCGGCTTCGGAACTTTTAAATATCTTGATATATCTCGAGAACTACGCATCTGATCAAAAAATATCATAGAACGTAAAAAGTAGGAAACTTAATTCTCTACAAAAACGGTCTCTTAACATTTTGCCATAGCTCGCTTCGTTTCCGAGATATTTGCAGATTTATCTCAAGGGAAGGGGCCTGACGGACATATTTCGAGATATTTCTTCTTCTTGTTGTTCTTCTTCTGCACAGCTAAGCTGGAAGTGGCATTTACGGCTCGCACTAGTGCACAGTTATCTCAAAGAAAGGGGCCACGGTGTTTCTGTATCTCTATTATGTTGGTGCGGCTTCGGAACTTTTAAATATCTCGATATATCTCGAAAACTACGCTTCTGATCAAAAAATATCATAGAACATAAATTGTAGGAAACATAATTCTCTACAAATAAGGTCTCTTAACATTTTGCCATAGCTCGCTTCGTTTCCGAGATATTTGCAGATTTATCTCAAGGGAAGGGGCCTGACGGACATATTTCGAGATATTTCTTCTTCTTGTTGTTCTTCTTCTGCACAGCTAAGCTGGAAGTGGCATTTGCGGCTCGCACTAGTGCAGAGTTATCTCAAAGAAAGGGGCCACGGTGTTTCTGTATCTCTATTATGTTGGTGCGGCTTCGGAACTTTTAAATATCTTGATATATCTCGAGAACTACGCATCTGATCAAAAAATATCATAGAACATAAATAGTAGGAAACTTAGTTCTCTACAAAAAAGGTCTCTCAACATTTTGCCATAGCTCTCTTCGTTTCCGAGATATTTGCAGATTTATCTCAAGGGAAGGGGCCTGACGGACATATTTCGAGATATTTCTTATTCTTGTTGTTCTTCTTCTGCACAGCTAAGCTGGAAGTGGCATTTGCAGCTCGCGATAGTGCAGAATTATCTCAAAGAAAGGGGCCACGGTGTTTCTGTATCTCTATTATGTTGGTGCGGCTTCGGAACTTTTAAATATCTCGATATATCTCGAAAACTACGCTTCTGATCAGAAAATATCATAGAACATAAATTGTAGGAAACATAATTCTCTACAAAAAAGGTCTCTTAACATTTTGCCATAGCTCGCTTCGTTTCCGAGATATTTGCAGATATATCCCAAGGGAAGGGGCCTGACGGACATATTTCGAGATATTTCTTCTTCTTGTTGTTCTTCTTCTGCACAGCTAAGCTGGAAGTGGCATTTGTAGGTCGCAATAGTGCAGAGTTATCTCAAAGAAAGGGGCCACGGTGTTTCTGTATCTCTGTTATGTTGGTGCGGCTTCGGAACTTTTAAATATCTTGATATATCTCGAGAACTACGCATCTGATCAAAAAATATCATACTACATAAAAAGTAGGAAACTTAATTCTCTACAAGAAAGGTCTCTTAACATTTTGCCATAGCTCGCTTCGTTTCCGAGATATTTGCAGATTTATCTCAAGGGAAGGGGCCTGACGGACATATTTCGAGATATTTCTTCTTCTTGTTGTTCTTCTTCTGCACAGCTAAGCTGGAAGTGGCATTTGCGGCTCGCACTAGTACACAGTTATCTCAAAGAAAGGGGCCACGGTGTTTCTGTATCTCTATTATGTTGGTGCGGCTTCGGAACTTTTAAATATCTCGATATATCTCGAAAACTACGCTTCTGATCAAAAAATATCATAGAACATAAATTGTAGGAAACATAATTCTCTACAAAAAACGTCTCTCAACATTTTGCCATAGCTCGCTTCGTTTCCGAGATATTTGCAGATTTATCTCAAGGGAAGGGGCCTGACGGACATATTTCGAGATATTTCTTCTTCTTGTTGTTCTTCTTCTGCACAGCTAAGCTGGAAGTGGCATTTGCAGCTCGCAATAGTGCAGAGTTATCTCAAAGAGAGGGGCCACGGTGTTTCTGTATCTCTATTATGTTGGTGCGGCTTCGGAACTTTTAAATATCTTGATATATCTCGAGAACTACGCATCTGATCAAAAAATATCATACTACATAAAAAGTAGGAAACTTAATTCTCTACAAGAGAGGTCTCTAAACATTTTGCCATAGCTCGCTTCGTTTCCGAGATATTTGCAGATTTATCTCTAAGGGAAGGGGCCTGACGGACATATTTCGAGATATTTCTTCTTCTTGTTGTTCTTCTTCTGCACAGCTAAGCTGGAAGTGGCATTTGCAGCTCGCAATAGTGCAGAGTTATCTCAAAGAGAGGGGCCACGGTGTTTCTGTATCTCTATTATGTTGGTGCGGCTTCGGAACTTTTAGATATCTTGATATATCTCGAGAACTACGCATCTGATCAAAAACTATCATAGAAGATAAAAAGTAGGAAACTTAATTCTCTACAAAAAAGGTCTCTTAACATTTTGCCATAGCTCGCTTCGTTTCCGAGATATTTGCAGATTTATCTCAAGGGAAGGGGCCTGACGGACATATTTCGAGATATTTCTTCTTCTTGTTGTTCTTCTTCTGCACAGCTAAGCTGGAAGTGGCATTTGCAGCGCGCAATAGTGCAGAGTTATCTCAAAGAAAGGGGCCACGGTGTTTCTGTATCTCTGTTATGTTGGTGCGGCTTCGGAACTTTTAAATATCTTGATATATCTCGAGAACTACGCATCTGATCAAAAAATATCATACTACTTAAAAAGTAGGAAACTTAATTCTCTACAAGAAAGGTCTCTAAACATTTTGCCATAGCTCGCTTCGTTTCCGAGATATTTGCAGATTTATCTCAAGGGAAGGGGCCTGACGGACATATTTCGAGATATTTCTTCTTCTTGTTGTTCTTCTTCTGCACAGCTAAGCTGGAAGTGGCATTTGCAGCTCGCAATAGTGCAGAGTTATCTCAAAGAGAGGGGCCACGGTGTTTCTGTATCTCTATTATGTTGGTGCGGCTTCGGAACTTTTAAATATCTTGATATATCTCGAGAACTACGCATCTGATCAAAAAATATCATACTACATAAAAAGTAGGAAACTTAATTCTCTACAAGAGAGGTCTCTAAACATTTTGCCATAGCTCGCTTCGTTTCCGAGATATTTGCAGATTTATCTCTAAGGGAAGGGGCCTGACGGACATATTTCGAGATATTTCTTCTTCTTGTTGTTCTTCTTCTGCACAGCTAAGCTGGAAGTGGCATTTGCAGCTCGCAATAGTGCAGAGTTATCTCAAAGAGAGGGGCCACGGTGTTTCTGTATCTCTATTATGTTGGTGCGGCTTCGGAACTTTTAGATATCTTGATATATCTCGAGAACTACGCATCTGATCAAAAACTATCATAGAAGATAAAAAGTAGGAAACTTAATTCTCTACAAAAAAGGTCTCTTAACATTTTGCCATAGCTCGCTTCGTTTCCGAGATATTTGCAGATTTATCTCAAGGGAAGGGGCCTGACGGACATATTTCGAGATATTTCTTCTTCTTGTTGTTCTTCTTCTGCACAGCTAAGCTGGAAGTGGCATTTGCAGCGCGCAATAGTGCAGAGTTATCTCAAAGAAAGGGGCCACGGTGTTTCTGTATCTCTGTTATGTTGGTGCGGCTTCGGAACTTTTAAATATCTTGATATATCTCGAGAACTACGCATCTGATCAAAAAATATCATACTACTTAAAAAGTAGGAAACTTAATTCTCTACAAGAAAGGTCTCTAAACATTTTGCCATAGCTCGCTTCGTTTCCGAGATATTTGCAGATTTATCTCAAGGGAAGGGGCCTGACGGACATATTTCGAGATATTTCTTCTTCTTGTTGTTCTTCTTCTGCACAGCTAAGCTGGAAGTGGCATTTGCAGCTCGCAATAGTGCAGAGTTATCTCAAAGAGAGGGGCCACGGTGTTTCTGTATCTCTATTATGTTGGTGCGGCTTCGGAACTTTTAAATATCTTGATATATCTCGAGAACTACGCTTCTGATCAAAAAATATCATAGAACCTAAATTGTAGGAAACATAATTCTCTACAAAAAAGGTCTCTTAACATTTTGCCATAGCTCGCTTCGTTTCCGAGATATTTGCAGATTTATCTCAAGGGAAGGGGCCTGACGGACATATTTCGAGATATTTCTTCTTCTTGTTGTTCTTCTTCTGCACAGCTAAGCTGGAAGTGGCATTTGCGGCTCGCACTAGTGCAGAGTTATCTCAAAAAAAGGGGCCACGGTGTTTCTGTATCTCTATTATGTTGGTGCGGCTTCGGAACTTTTAAATATCTTGATATATCTCGACAACTACGCATCTGATCAAAAAATATCATAGAACATGAAAAGTAGGAAACTTAATTCTCTACAAAAAAGGTCTCTTAACATTTTGCCATAGCTCTCTTCGTTTCCGAGATATTTGCAGATTTATCTCAAGGGAAGGGGCCTGACGGACATATTTCGCGATATTTCTTCTTCTTGTTGTTCTTCTTCTGCACAGCTGAACTGGAAGTGGCATTTCCAGCTCGCAATAGTGCAGAGTTATCTCAAAGAAAGGGGCCACGGTGTTTCTGTATCTCTATTATGTTGGTGCGGCTTCGGAACTTTTAAATATCTTGATATATCTCGAGAACTACGCATCTGATCAAAAAATATCATAGAACATAAAAAGTAGGAAACTTAATTCTCTACAAAAAAGGTCTCTCAACATTTTGCCATTGCTCGCTTCGTTTCCGAGATATTTGCAGATTTATCTCAAGGGAAGGGGCCTAACGGACATATTTCGAGATATTTCTTCTTCTTGTTGTTCTTCTTCTGCACAGCTAAGCTGGAAGTGGCATTTCAGCTCGCAATAGTGCAGAGTTATCTCAAAGAGAGGGGCCACGGTGTTTCTGTATCTCTATTATGTTGGTGCGGCTTCGGAACTTTTAGATATCTTGATATATCTCGAGAACTACGCATCTGATCAAAAACTATCATAGAAGATAAAAAGTAGGAAACTTAATTCTCTACAAAAAAGGTCTCTTAACATTTTGCCATAGCTCGCTTCGTTTCCGAGATATTTGCAGATTTATCTCAAGGGAAGGGGCCTGACGGACATATTTCGAGATATTTCTTCTTCTTGTTGTTCTTCTTCTGCACAGCTAAGCTGGAAGTGGCATTTGCAGCGCGCAATAGTGCAGAGTTATCTCAAAGAAAGGGGCCACGGTGTTTCTGTATCTCTGTTATGTTGGTGCGGCTTCGGAACTTTTAAATATCTTGATATATCTCGAGAACTACGCATCTGATCAAAAAATATCATACTACTTAAAAAGTAGGAAACTTAATTCTCTACAAGAAAGGTCTCTAAACATTTTGCCATAGCTCGCTTCGTTTCCGAGATATTTGCAGATTTATCTCAAGGGAAGGGGCCTGACGGACATATTTCGAGATATTTCTTCTTCTTGTTGTTCTTCTTCTGCACAGCTAAGCTGGAAGTGGCATTTGCAGCTCGCAATAGTGCAGAGTTATCTCAAAGAGAGGGGCCACGGTGTTTCTGTATCTCTATTATGTTGGTGCGGCTTCGGAACTTTTAAATATCTTGATATATCTCGAGAACTACGCTTCTGATCAAAAAATATCATAGAACCTAAATTGTAGGAAACATAATTCTCTACAAAAAAGGTCTCTTAACATTTTGCCATAGCTCGCTTCGTTTCCGAGATATTTGCAGATTTATCTCAAGGGAAGGGGCCTGACGGACATATTTCGAGATATTTCTTCTTCTTGTTGTTCTTCTTCTGCACAGCTAAGCTGGAAGTGGCATTTGCGGCTCGCACTAGTGCAGAGTTATCTCAAAAAAAGGGGCCACGGTGTTTCTGTATCTCTATTATGTTGGTGCGGCTTCGGAACTTTTAAATATCTTGATATATCTCGACAACTACGCATCTGATCAAAAAATATCATAGAACATGAAAAGTAGGAAACTTAATTCTCTACAAAAAAGGTCTCTTAACATTTTGCCATAGCTCTCTTCGTTTCCGAGATATTTGCAGATTTATCTCAAGGGAAGGGGCCTGACGGACATATTTCGCGATATTTCTTCTTCTTGTTGTTCTTCTTCTGCACAGCTGAACTGGAAGTGGCATTTCCAGCTCGCAATAGTGCAGAGTTATCTCAAAGAGAGGGGCCACGGTGTTTCTGTATCTCTATTATGTTGGTGCGGCTTCGGAACTTTTAAATATCTTGATATATCTCGAGAACTACGCATCTGATCAAAAAATATCATAGAAGATAAAAAGTAGGAAACCTAATTCTCTACAAAAAAGGTCTCTTAACATTTTGCCATAGCTCGCTTCGTTTCCGAGATATTTGCAGATTTATCTCAAGGGAAGGGGCCTGACGGACATATTTCGAGATATTTCTTCTTCTTGTCGTTCTTCTTCTGCACAGCTAAGCTGGAAGTGGCATTTACAGCTCGCAATAGTGCAGAGTTATCTCAAAGAAAGGGGCCACGGTGTTTCTGTATCTCTATTATGTTGGTGCGGCTTCGGAACTTTTAAATATCTTGATATATCTCGAGAACTACGCATCTGATCAAAAAATATCATAGAACATAAAAAGTAGGAAACTTAATTCTCTACAAAAAAGGTCTCTCAACATTTTGCCATTGCTCGCTTCGTTTCCGAGATATTTGCAGATTTATCTCAAGGGAAGGGGCCTAACGGACATATTTCGAGATATTTCTTCTTCTTGTTGTTCTTCTTCTGCACAGCTAAGCTGGAAGTGGCATTTCAGCTCGCAATAGTGCAGAGTTATCTCAAAGAGAGGGGCCACGGTGTTTCTGTATCTCTATTATGTTGGTGCGGCTTCGGAACTTTTAAATATCTCGATATATCTCGAAAACTACGCTTCTGATCAAAAAATATCATAGAACATAAATTGTAGGAAACATAATTCTCTACAAAAAACGTCTCTTAACATTTTGCCATAGTTCGCTTCGTTTCCGAGAAACTTGCAGATTCAGCTCAAAGGAACTGGCCTGACGGACATATTTCGAGATATTTCTTCTTCTTGTTGTTCTTCTTCTGCACAGCTAAGCTGGAAGTGGCATTTGCAGCTCGCAATAGTGCAGAGTTATCTCAAAGAAAGGGGCCACGGTGTTTCTGTATCTCTATTATGTTGGTGCGGCTTCGGAACTTTTAAATATCTTGATATATCTCGAGAACTACGCATCTGATCAAAAAATATCATAGAACGTAAAAAGTAGGAAACTTAATTCTCTACAAAAACGGTCTCTTAACATTTTGCCATAGCTCGCTTCGTTTCCGAGATATTTGCAGATTTATCTCAAGGGAAGGGGCCTGACGGACATATTTCGAGATATTTCTTCTTCTTGTTGTTCTTCTTCTGCACAGCTAAGCTGGAAGTGGCATTTGCGGCTCGCACTAGTGCACAGTTATCTCAAAGAAAGGGGCCACGGTGTTTCTGTATCTCTATTATGTTGGTGCGGCTTCGGAACTTTTAAATATCTCGATATATCTCGAAAACTACGCTTCTGATCAAAAAATATCATAGAACATAAATTGTAGGAAACATAATTCTCTACAAAAAAGTTCTCTCAACATTTTACCATAGCTCGCTTCGTTTCCGAGATATTTGCAGATATATCTCAAGGGAAGGGGCCTGACGGACATATTTCGAGATACTTCTTCTTCTTGTTGTTCTTCTTCTGCACAGCTAACCTGGAAGTGGCATTTGCAGCTCGCAATAGTGCAGAGTTATCTCAAAGAAAGGGGCCACGGTGTTTCTGTATCTCTATTATGTTGGTGCGGCTTCGGAACTTTTAAATATCTTGATATATCTCCAGAACTACGCATCTGATCAAAAAATATCATAGAACATAAAAAGTAGGAAACTTAATTCTCTACAAAAAAGGTCTCTTAACATTTTGCCATAGCTCGCTTCGTTTCCGAGATATTTGCAGATTTATCTCAAGGGAAGGGGCCTGACGGACATATTTCGAGATATTTCGTCTTCTTGTTGTTCTTCTTCTGCACAGCTAAGCTGGAAGTGGCATTTGCAGCACGCAATAGTGCAGAGTTATCTCAAAGAAGGGGGCCACGGTGTTTCTGTATCTCTATTATGTTGGTGCGGCTTCGGAACTTTTAAATATCTTGATATATCTCGAGAACTACGCATCTGATCAAAAAATATCATAGAACATAAAAAGTAGGAAACTTAATTCTCTACAGAAAAGGTCTCTTAACATTTTGCCATAGCTCTCTTCGTTTCCGAGATATTTGCAGATTTATCTCAAGGGAAGGGGCCTGACGGACATATTTCGAGATATTTCTTATTCTTGTTGTTCTTCTTCTGCACAGCTAAGCTGGAAGTGGCATTTGCAGCTCGCAATGGTGCAGAGTTATCTCAAAGAAAGGGGCCACGGTGTTTCTGTATCTCTATTATGTTGGTGCGGCTTCGGAACTTTTAAATATCTTGATATATCTCGAGAACTACGCATCTGATCAAAAAATATCATACAACATAAAAAGTAGGAAACTTAATTCTCTACAGAAAAGGTCTCTTAACATTTTGCCATAGCTCTCTTCGTTTCCGAGATATTTGCAGATTTATCTCAAGGGAAGGGGCCTGACGGACATATTTCGAGATATTTCTTCTTCTTGTTGTTCTTCTTCTGCACACCGAAGCTGGAAGTGGCATTTGCAGCTCGCAATAGTGCAGAGTTATCTCAAAGAAAGGGGCCACGGTGTTTCTGTATCTCTGTTATGTTGGTGCGGCTTCGGAACTTTTAAATATCTTGATATATCTCGAGAACTACGCATCTGATCAAAAAATATCATAGAACATAAATAGTAGGAAACTTAATTCTCTACAAAAAAGGTCTCTCAACATTTTGCCATAGCTCTCTTCGTTTGCGAGATATTTGCAGATTTATCTCAAGGGAAGGGGCCTGACGGACATATTTCGAGATATTTCTTATTCTTGTTGTTCTTCTTCTGCACAGCTAAGCTGGAAGTGGCATTTGCAGCTCGCGATAGTGCAGAATTATCTCAAAGAAAGGGGCCACGGTGTTTCTGTATCTCTATTATGTTGGTGCGGCTTCGGAACTTTTAAATATCTCGATATATCTCGAAAACTACGCTTCTGATCAAAAAATATCATAGAACATAAATTGTAGGAAACATAATTCTCTACAAAAAAGTTCTCTTAACATTTTGCCATAGCTCGCTTCGTTTCCGAGATATTTGCAGATATATCTCAAGGGAAGGGGCCTGACGGACATATTTCGAGATACTTCTTCTTCTTGTTGTTCTTCTTCTGCACAGCTAACCTGGAAGTGGCATTTGCAGCTCGCAATAGTGCAGAGTTATCTCAAAGAAAGGGGCCACGGTGTTTCTGTATCTCTATTATGTTGGTGCGGCTTCGGAACTTTTAAATATCTCGATATATCTCGAAAACTACGCTTCTGATCAAAAAATATCATAGAACATAAATTGTAGGAAACATAATTCTCTACAAAAAAGTTCTCTTAACATTTTGCCATAGCTCGCTTCGTTTCCGAGATATTTGCAGATATATCTCAAGGGAAGGGGCCTGACGGACATATTTCGAGATACTTCTTCTTCTTGTTGTTCTTCTTCTGCACAGCTAACCTGGAAGTGGCATTTGCAGCTCGCAATAGTGCAGAGTTATCTCAAAGAAAGGGGCCACGGTGTTTCTGTATCTCTATTATGTTGGTGCGGCTTCGGAACTTTTAAATATCTTGATATATCTCCAGAACTACGCATCTGATCAAAAAATATCATAGAGCATAAAAAGTAGGAAACTTAATTCTCTACAAAAAAGGTCTCTTAACATTTTGCCATAGCTCGCTTCGTTTCCGAGATATTTGCAGATTTATCTCAAGGGAAGGGGCCTGACGGACATATTTCGAGATATTTCTTCTTCTTGTTGTTCTTCTTCTGCACAGCTAAGCTGGAAGTGGCATTTGCAGCACGCAATAGTGCAGAGTTATCTCAAAGAAGGGGGCCACGGTGTTTCTGTATCTCTATTATGTTGGTGCGGCTTCGGAACTTTTAAATATCTTGATATATCTCGAGAACTACGCATCTGATCAAAAAATATCATAGAACATAAAAAGTAGGAAACTTAATTCTCTACAGAAAAGGTCTCTTAACATTTTGCCATAGCTCTCTTCGTTTCCGAGATATTTGCAGATTTATCTCAAGGGAAGGGGCCTGACGGACATATTTCGAGATATTTCTTATTCTTGTTGTTCTTCTTCTGCACAGCTAAGCTGGAAGTGGCATTTGCAGCTCGCAATAGTGCAGAGTTATCTCAAAGAAAGGGGCCACGGTGTTTCTGTATCTCTATTATGTTGGTGCGGCTTCGGAACTTTTAAATATCTTGATATATCTCGAGAACTACGCATCTGATCAAAAAATATCATAGAACGTAAAAAGTAGGAAACTTAATTCTCTACAAAAACGGTCTCTTAACCTTTTGCCATAGCTCGCTTCGTTTCCGAGATATTTGCAGATTTATCTCAAGGGAAGGGGCCTGACGGACATATTTCGAGATATTTCTTCTTCTTGTTGTTCTTCTTCTGCACAGCTAAGCTGGAAGTGGCATTTGCGGCTCGCACTAGTGCACAGTTATCTCAAAGAAAGGGGCCACGGTGTTTCTGTATCTCTATTATGTTGGTGCGGCTTCGGAACTTTTAAATATCTCGATATATCTCGAAAACTACGCTTCTGATCAAAAAATATCATAGAACATAAATTGTAGGAAACATAATTCTCTACAAATAAGGTCTCTTAACATTTTGCCATAGCTCGCTTCGTTTCCGAGATATTTGCAGATTTATCTCTAAGGGAAGGGGCCTGACGGACATATTTCGAGATATTTCTTCTTCTTGTTGTTCTTCTTCTGCACAGCTAAGCTGGAAGTGGCATTTGCAGCTCGCAATAGTGCAGAGTTATCTCAAAGAGAGGGGCCACGGTGTTTCTGTATCTCTATTATGTTGGTGCGGCTTCGGAACTTTTAGATATCTTGATATATCTCGAGAACTACGCATCTGATCAAAAACTATCATAGAAGATAAAAAGTAGGAAACTTAATTCTCTACAAAAAAGGTCTCTTAACATTTTGCCATAGCTCGCTTCGTTTCCGAGATATTTGCAGATTTATCTCAAGGGAAGGGGCCTGACGGACATATTTCGAGATATTTCTTCTTCTTGTTGTTCTTCTTCTGCACAGCTAAGCTGGAAGTGGCATTTGCAGCGCGCAATAGTGCAGAGTTATCTCAAAGAAAGGGGCCACGGTGTTTCTGTATCTCTGTTATGTTGGTGCGGCTTCGGAACTTTTAAATATCTTGATATATCTCGAGAACTACGCATCTGATCAAAAAATATCATAGAACATAAATAGTAGGAAACTTAATTCTCTACAAAAAAGGTCTCTCAACATTTTGCCATAGCTCTCTTCGTTTGCGAGATATTTGCAGATTTATCTCAAGGGAAGGGGCCTGACGGACATATTTCGAGATATTTCTTATTCTTGTTGTTCTTCTTCTGCACAGCTAAGCTGGAAGTGGCATTTGCAGCTCGCGATAGTGCAGAATTATCTCAAAGAAAGGGGCCACGGTGTTTCTGTATCTCTATTATGTTGGTGCGGCTTCGGAACTTTTAAATATCTCGATATATCTCGAAAACTACGCTTCTGATCAAAAAATATCATAGAACATAAATTGTAGGAAACATAATTCTCTACAAAAAAGTTCTCTTAACATTTTGCCATAGCTCGCTTCGTTTCCGAGATATTTGCAGATATATCTCAAGGGAAGGGGCCTGACGGACATATTTCGAGATACTTCTTCTTCTTGTTGTTCTTCTTCTGCACAGCTAACCTGGAAGTGGCATTTGCAGCTCGCAATAGTGCAGAGTTATCTCAAAGAAAGGGGCCACGGTGTTTCTGTATCTCTATTATGTTGGTGCGGCTTCGGAACTTTTAAATATCTCGATATATCTCGAAAACTACGCTTCTGATCAAAAAATATCATAGAACATAAATTGTAGGAAACATAATTCTCTACAAAAAAGTTCTCTTAACATTTTGCCATAGCTCGCTTCGTTTCCGAGATATTTGCAGATATATCTCAAGGGAAGGGGCCTGACGGACATATTTCGAGATACTTCTTCTTCTTGTTGTTCTTCTTCTGCACAGCTAACCTGGAAGTGGCATTTGCAGCTCGCAATAGTGCAGAGTTATCTCAAAGAAAGGGGCCACGGTGTTTCTGTATCTCTATTATGTTGGTGCGGCTTCGGAACTTTTAAATATCTTGATATATCTCCAGAACTACGCATCTGATCAAAAAATATCATAGAGCATAAAAAGTAGGAAACTTAATTCTCTACAAAAAAGGTCTCTTAACATTTTGCCATAGCTAGCTTCGTTTCCGAGATATTTGCAGATTTATCTCAAGGGAAGGGGCCTGACGGACATATTTCGAGATATTTCTTCTTCTTGTTGTTCTTCTTCTGCACAGCTAAGCTGGAAGTGGCATTTGCAGCACGCAATAGTGCAGAGTTATCTCAAAGAAGGGGGCCACGGTGTTTCTGTATCTCTATTATGTTGGTGCGGCTTCGGAACTTTTAAATATCTTGATATATCTCGAGAACTACGCATCTGATCAAAAAATATCATAGAACATAAAAAGTAGGAAACTTAATTCTCTACAGAAAAGGTCTCTTAACATTTTGCCATAGCTCTCTTCGTTTCCGAGATATTTGCAGATTTATCTCAAGGGAAGGGGCCTGACGGACATATTTCGAGATATTTCTTATTCTTGTTGTTCTTCTTCTGCACAGCTAAGCTGGAAGTGGCATTTGCAGCTCGCAATAGTGCAGAGTTATCTCAAAGAAAGGGGCCACGGTGTTTCTGTATCTCTATTATGTTGGTGCGGCTTCGGAACTTTTAAATATCTTGATATATCTCGAGAACTACGCATCTGATCAAAAAATATCATAGAACGTAAAAAGTAGGAAACTTAATTCTCTACAAAAACGGTCTCTTAACATTTTGCCATAGCTCGCTTCGTTTCCGAGATATTTGCAGATTTATCTCAAGGGAAGGGGCCTGACGGACATATTTCGAGATATTTCTTCTTCTTGTTGTTCTTCTTCTGCACAGCTAAGCTGGAAGTGGCATTTACGGCTCGCACTAGTGCACAGTTATCTCAAAGAAAGGGGCCACGGTGTTTCTGTATCTCTATTATGTTGGTGCGGCTTCGGAACTTTTAAATATCTCGATATATCTCGAAAACTACGCTTCTGATCAAAAAATATCATAGAACATAAATTGTAGGAAACATAATTCTCTACAAATAAGGTCTCTTAACATTTTGCCATAGCTCGCTTCGTTTCCGAGATATTTGCAGATTTATCTCAAGGGAAGGGGCCTGACGGACATATTTCGAGATATTTCTTCTTCTTGTTGTTCTTCTTCTGCACAGCTAAGCTGGAAGTGGCATTTGCGGCTCGCACTAGTGCAGAGTTATCTCAAAGAAAGGGGCCACGGTGTTTCTGTATCTCTATTATGTTGGTGCGGCTTCGGAACTTTTAAATATCTTGATATATCTCGAGAACTACGCATCTGATCAAAAAATATCATAGAACATAAATAGTAGGAAACTTAGTTCTCTACAAAAAAGGTCTCTCAACATTTTGCCATAGCTCTCTTCGTTTCCGAGATATTTGCAGATTTATCTCAAGGGAAGGGGCCTGACGGACATATTTCGAGATATTTCTTATTCTTGTTGTTCTTCTTCTGCACAGCTAAGCTGGAAGTGGCATTTGCAGCTCGCGATAGTGCAGAATTATCTCAAAGAAAGGGGCCACGGTGTTTCTGTATCTCTATTATGTTGGTGCGGCTTCGGAACTTTTAAATATCTCGATATATCTCGAAAACTACGCTTCTGATCAGAAAATATCATAGAACATAAATTGTAGGAAACATAATTCTCTACAAAAAAGGTCTCTTAACATTTTGCCATAGCTCGCTTCGTTTCCGAGATATTTGCAGATATATCCCAAGGGAAGGGGCCTGACGGACATATTTCGAGATATTTCTTCTTCTTGTTGTTCTTCTTCTGCACAGCTAAGCTGGAAGTGGCATTTGTAGGTCGCAATAGTGCAGAGTTATCTCAAAGAAAGGGGCCACGGTGTTTCTGTATCTCTGTTATGTTGGTGCGGCTTCGGAACTTTTAAATATCTTGATATATCTCGAGAACTACGCATCTGATCAAAAAATATCATACTACATAAAAAGTAGGAAACTTAATTCTCTACAAGAAAGGTCTCTTAACATTTTGCCATAGCTCGCTTCGTTTCCGAGATATTTGCAGATTTATCTCAAGGGAAGGGGCCTGACGGACATATTTCGAGATATTTCTTCTTCTTGTTGTTCTTCTTCTGCACAGCTAAGCTGGAAGTGGCATTTGCGGCTCGCACTAGTACACAGTTATCTCAAAAAAAGGGGCCACGGTGTTTCTGTATCTCTATTATGTTGGTGCGGCTTCGGAACTTTTAAATATCTTGATATATCTCGACAACTACGCATCTGATCAAAAAATATCATAGAACATGAAAAGTAGGAAACTTAATTCTCTACAAAAAAGGTCTCTTAACATTTTGCCATAGCTCTCTTCGTTTCCGAGATATTTGCAGATTTATCTCAAGGGAAGGGGCCTGACGGACATATTTCGAGATATTTCTTCTTCTTGTTGTTCTTCTTCTGCACAGCTAAGCTGGAAGTGGCATTTGCAGCGCGCAATAGTGCAGAGTTATCTCAAAGAAAGGGGCCACGGTGTTTCTGTATCTCTGTTATGTTGGTGCGGCTTCGGAACTTTTAAATATCTTGATATATCTCGAGAACTACGCATCTGATCAAAAAATATCATACTACTTAAAAAGTAGGAAACTTAATTCTCTACAAGAAAGGTCTCTAAACATTTTGCCATAGCTCGCTTCGTTTCCGAGATATTTGCAGATTTATCTCAAGGGAAGGGGCCTGACGGACATATTTCGAGATATTTCTTCTTCTTGTTGTTCTTCTTCTGCACAGCTAAGCTGGAAGTGGCATTTGCAGCTCGCAATAGTGCAGAGTTATCTCAAAGAGAGGGGCCACGGTGTTTCTGTATCTCTATTATGTTGGTGCGGCTTCGGAACTTTTAAATATCTTGATATATCTCGAGAACTACGCTTCTGATCAAAAAATATCATAGAACCTAAATTGTAGGAAACATAATTCTCTACAAAAAAGGTCTCTTAACATTTTGCCATAGCTCGCTTCGTTTCCGAGATATTTGCAGATTTATCTCAAGGGAAGGGGCCTGACGGACATATTTCGAGATATTTCTTCTTCTTGTTGTTCTTCTTCTGCACAGCTAAGCTGGAAGTGGCATTTGCGGCTCGCACTAGTGCAGAGTTATCTCAAAAAAAGGGGCCACGGTGTTTCTGTATCTCTATTATGTTGGTGCGGCTTCGGAACTTTTAAATATCTTGATATATCTCGAGAACTACGCATCTGATCAAAAAATATCATAGAACATAAAAAGTAGGAAACTTAATTCTCTACAAAAAAGGTCTCTCAACATTTTGCCATTGCTCGCTTCGTTTCCGAGATATTTGCAGATTTATCTCAAGGGAAGGGGCCTAACGGACATATTTCGAGATATTTCTTCTTCTTGTTGTTCTTCTTCTGCACAGCTAAGCTGGAAGTGGCATTTCAGCTCGCAATAGTGCAGAGTTATCTCAAAGAGAGGGGCCACGGTGTTTCTGTATCTCTATTATGTTGGTGCGGCTTCGGAACTTTTAAATATCTCGATATATCTCGAAAACTACGCTTCTGATCAAAAAATATCATAGAACATAAATTGTAGGAAACATAATTCTCTACAAAAAACGTCTCTTAACATTTTGCCATAGCTCGCTTCGTTTCCGAGAAACTTGCAGATTCAGCTCAAAGGAACTGGCCTGACGGACATATTTCGAGATATTTCTTCTTCTTGTTGTTCTTCTTCTGCACAGCTAAGCTGGAAGTGGCATTTGCAGCTCGCAATAGTGCAGAGTTATCTCAAAGAAAGGGGCCACGGTGTTTCTGTATCTCTATTATGTTGGTGCGGCTTCGGAACTTTTAAATATCTTGATATATCTCGAGAACTACGCATCTGATCAAAAAATATCATAGAACGTAAAAAGTAGGAAACTTAATTCTCTACAAAAACGGTCTCTTAACATTTTGCCATAGCTCGCTTCGTTTCCGAGATATTTGCAGATTTATCTCAAGGGAAGGGGCCTGACGGACATATTTCGAGATATTTCTTCTTCTTGTTGTTCTTCTTCTGCACAGCTAAGCTGGAAGTGGCATTTGCGGCTCGCACTAGTGCACAGTTATCTCAAAGAAAGGGGCCACGGTGTTTCTGTATCTCTATTATGTTGGTGCGGCTTCGGAACTTTTAAATATCTCGATATATCTCGAAAACTACGCTTCTGATCAAAAAATATCATAGAACATAAATTGTAGGAAACATAATTCTCTACAAAAAACGTCTCTTAACATTTTGCCATAGCTCGCTTCGTTTCCGAGATATTTGCAGATATATCCCAAGGGAAGGGGCCTGACGGACATATTTCGAGATATTTCTTCTTCTTGTTGTTCTTCTTCTGCACAGCTAAGCTGGAAGTGGCATTTGTAGGTCGCAATAGTGCAGAGTTATCTCAAAGAAAGGGGCCACGGTGTTTCTGTATCTCTATTATGTTGGTGCGGCTTCGGAACTTTTAAATATCTCGATATATCTCGAAAACTACGCATCTGATCAAAAAATATCATAGAACATAAAAAGTAGGAAACTTAATTCTCTACAAAAAAGGTCTCTTAACATTTTGCCATAGCTCGCTTCGTTTCCGAGATATTTGCAGGTTTATCTCAAGGGAAGGGGCCTAACGGACATATTTCGAGATATTTCTTCTTCTTGTTGTTCTTCTTCTGCATAGCTAAGCTGGAAGTGGCATTTGCAGCTCGCACTAGTGCAGAGTTATCTCAAAGAAAGGGGCCACGGTGTTTCTGTATCTCTATTATGTTGGTGCGGCTTCGGAACTTTTAAATATCTCGATATATCTCGAAAACTACGCTTCTGATCAAAAAATATCATAGAACATAAATTGTAGGAAACATAATTCTCTACAAAAAAGTTCTCTTAACATTTTACCATAGCTCGCTTCGTTTCCGAGATATTTGCAGATATATCTCAAGGGAAGGGGCCTGACGGACATATTTCGAGATACTTCTTCTTCTTGTTGTTCTTCTTCTGCACAGCTAACCTGGAAGTGGCATTTGCAGCTCGCAATAGTGCAGAGTTATCTCAAAGAAAGGGGCCACGGTGTTTCTGTATCTCTATTATGTTGGTGCGGCTTCGGAACTTTTAAATATCTTGATATATCTCCAGAACTACGCATCTGATCAAAAAATATCATAGAACATAAAAAGTAGGAAACTTAATTCTCTACAAAAAAGGTCTCTTAACATTTTGCCATAGCTCGCTTCGTTTCCGAGATATTTGCAGATTTATCTCAAGGGAAGGGGCCTGACGGACATATTTCGAGATATTTCGTCTTCTTGTTGTTCTTCTTCTGCACAGCTAAGCTGGAAGTGGCATTTGCAGCACGCAATAGTGCAGAGTTATCTCAAAGAAGGGGGCCACGGTGTTTCTGTATCTCTATTATGTTGGTGCGGCTTCGGAACTTTTAAATATCTTGATATATCTCGAGAACTACGCATCTGATCAAAAAATATCATAGAACATAAAAAGTAGGAAACTTAATTCTCTACAGAAAAGGTCTCTTAACATTTTGCCATAGCTCTCTTCGTTTCCGAGATATTTGCAGATTTATCTCAAGGGAAGGGGCCTGACGGACATATTTCGAGATATTTCTTATTCTTGTTGTTCTTCTTCTGCACAGCTAAGCTGGAAGTGGCATTTGCAGCTCGCAATAGTGCAGAGTTATCTCAAAGAAAGGGGCCACGGTGTTTCTGTATCTCTATTATGTTGGTGCGGCTTCGGAACTTTTAAATATCTTGATATATCTCGAGAACTACGCATCTGATCAAAAAATATCATACAACATAAAAAGTAGGAAACTTAATTCTCTACAGAAAAGGTCTCTTAACATTTTGCCATAGCTCTCTTCGTTTCCGAGATATTTGCAGATTTATCTCAAGGGAAGGGGCCTGACGGACATATTTCGAGATATTTCTTCTTCTTGTTGTTCTTCTTCTGCACACCGAAGCTGGAAGTGGCATTTGCAGCTCGCAATAGTGCAGAGTTATCTCAAAGAAAGGGGCCACGGTGTTTCTGTATCTCTGTTATGTTGGTGCGGCTTCGGAACTTTTAAATATCTTGATATATCTCGAGAACTACGCATCTGATCAAAAAATA
Source organism: Osmia lignaria lignaria (assembly GCF_051020975.1). NCBI lineage: Eukaryota > Metazoa > Arthropoda > Insecta > Hymenoptera > Megachilidae > Osmia > Osmia lignaria. The sequence goes on along the minus strand of NW_027478159.1, from coordinate 9,240,581 downwards.
TCATAGAACATAAATAGTAGGAAACTTAATTCTCTACAAAAAAGGTCTCTCAACATTTTGCCATAGCTCTCTTCGTTTGCGAGATATTTGCAGATTTATCTCAAGGGAAGGGGCCTGACGGACATATTTCGAGATATTTCTTATTCTTGTTGTTCTTCTTCTGCACAGCTAAGCTGGAAGTGGCATTTGCAGCTCGCGATAGTGCAGAATTATCTCAAAGAAAGGGGCCACGGTGTTTCTGTATCTCTATTATGTTGGTGCGGCTTCGGAACTTTTAAATATCTCGATATATCTCGAAAACTACGCTTCTGATCAAAAAATATCATAGAACATAAATTGTAGGAAACATAATTCTCTACAAAAAAGTTCTCTTAACATTTTGCCATAGCTCGCTTCGTTTCCGAGATATTTGCAGATATATCTCAAGGGAAGGGGCCTGACGGACATATTTCGAGATACTTCTTCTTCTTGTTGTTCTTCTTCTGCACAGCTAACCTGGAAGTGGCATTTGCAGCTCGCAATAGTGCAGAGTTATCTCAAAGAAAGGGGCCACGGTGTTTCTGTATCTCTATTATGTTGGTGCGGCTTCGGAACTTTTAAATATCTCGATATATCTCGAAAACTACGCTTCTGATCAAAAAATATCATAGAACATAAATTGTAGGAAACATAATTCTCTACAAAAAAGTTCTCTTAACATTTTGCCATAGCTCGCTTCGTTTCCGAGATATTTGCAGATATATCTCAAGGGAAGGGGCCTGACGGACATATTTCGAGATACTTCTTCTTCTTGTTGTTCTTCTTCTGCACAGCTAACCTGGAAGTGGCATTTGCAGCTCGCAATAGTGCAGAGTTATCTCAAAGAAAGGGGCCACGGTGTTTCTGTATCTCTATTATGTTGGTGCGGCTTCGGAACTTTTAAATATCTTGATATATCTCCAGAACTACGCATCTGATCAAAAAATATCATAGAACATAAAAAGTAGGAAACTTAATTCTCTACAAAAAAGGTCTCTTAACATTTTGCCATAGCTCGCTTCGTTTCCGAGATATTTGCAGATTTATCTCAAGGGAAGGGGCCTGACGGACATATTTCGAGATATTTCTTCTTCTTGTTGTTCTTCTTCTGCACAGCTAAGCTGGAAGTGGCATTTGCAGCACGCAATAGTGCAGAGTTATCTCAAAGAAGGGGGCCACGGTGTTTCTGTATCTCTATTATGTTGGTGCGGCTTCGGAACTTTTAAATATCTTGATATATCTCGAGAACTACGCATCTGATCAAAAAATATCATAGAACATAAAAAGTAGGAAACTTAATTCTCTACAGAAAAGGTCTCTTAACATTTTGCCATAGCTCTCTTCGTTTCCGAGATATTTGCAGATTTATCTCAAGGGAAGGGGCCTGACGGACATATTTCGAGATATTTCTTATTCTTGTTGTTCTTCTTCTGCACAGCTAAGCTGGAAGTGGCATTTGCAGCTCGCAATAGTGCAGAGTTATCTCAAAGAAAGGGGCCACGGTGTTTCTGTATCTCTATTATGTTGGTGCGGCTTCGGAACTTTTAAATATCTTGATATATCTCGAGAACTACGCATCTGATCAAAAAATATCATAGAACGTAAAAAGTAGGAAACTTAATTCTCTACAAAAACGGTCTCTTAACCTTTTGCCATAGCTCGCTTCGTTTCCGAGATATTTGCAGATTTATCTCAAGGGAAGGGGCCTGACGGACATATTTCGAGATATTTCTTCTTCTTGTTGTTCTTCTTCTGCACAGCTAAGCTGGAAGTGGCATTTGCGGCTCGCACTAGTGCACAGTTATCTCAAAGAAAGGGGCCACGGTGTTTCTGTATCTCTATTATGTTGGTGCGGCTTCGGAACTTTTAAATATCTCGATATATCTCGAAAACTACGCTTCTGATCAAAAAATATCATAGAACATAAATTGTAGGAAACATAATTCTCTACAAATAAGGTCTCTTAACATTTTGCCATAGCTCGCTTCGTTTCCGAGATATTTGCAGATTTATCTCAAGGGAAGGGGCCTGACGGACATATTTCGAGATATTTCTTCTTCTTGTTGTTCTTCTTCTGCACAGCTAAGCTGGAAGTGGCATTTGCGGCTCGCACTAGTGCAGAGTTATCTCAAAGAAAGGGGCCACGGTGTTTCTGTATCTCTATTATGTTGGTGCGGCTTCGGAACTTTTAAATATCTTGATATATCTCGAGAACTACGCATCTGATCAAAAAATATCATAGAACATAAATAGTAGGAAACTTAGTTCTCTACAAAAAAGGTCTCTCAACATTTTGCCATAGCTCTCTTCGTTTTCGAGATATTTGCAGATTTATCTCAAGGGAAGGGGCCTGACGGACATATTTCGAGATATTTCTTATTCTTGTTGTTCTTCTTCTGCACAGCTAAGCTGGAAGTGGCATTTGCAGCTCGCGATAGTGCAGAATTATCTCAAAGAAAGGGGCCACGGTGTTTCTGTATCTCTATTATGTTGGTGCGGCTTCGGAACTTTTAAATATCTCGATATATCTCGAAAACTACGCTTCTGATCAAAAAATATCATAGAACATAAATTGTAGGAAACATAATTCTCTACAAAAAAGGTCTCTTAACATTTTGCCATAGCTCGCTTCGTTTCCGAGATATTTGCAGATATATCCCAAGGGAAGGGGCCTGACGGACATATTTCGAGATATTTCTTCTTCTTGTTGTTCTTCTTCTGCACAGCTAAGCTGGAAGTGGCATTTGCGGCTCGCACTAGTACACAGTTATCTCAAAGAAAGGGGCCACGGTGTTTCTGTATCTCTATTATGTTGGTGCGGCTTCGGAACTTTTAAATATCTCGATATATCTCGAAAACTACGCTTCTGATCAAAAAATATCATAGAACATAAATTGTAGGAAACATAATTCTCTACAAAAAACGTCTCTCAACATTTTGCCATAGCTCGCTTCGTTTCCGAGATATTTGCAGATTTATCTCAACGGAAGGGGCCTGACGGACATATTTCGAGATATTTCTTCTTCTTGTTGTTCTTCTTCTGCACAGCTAAGCTGGAAGTGGCATTTGCAGCTCGCAATAGTGCAGAGTTATCTCAAAGAGAGGGGCCACGGTGTTTCTGTATCTCTATTATGTTGGTGCGGCTTCGGAACTTTTAAATATCTTGATATATCTCGAGAACTACGCATCTGATCAAAAAATATCATACTACATAAAAAGTAGGAAACTTAATTCTCTACAAGAGAGGTCTCTAAACATTTTGCCATAGCTCGCTTCGTTTCCGAGATATTTGCAGATTTATCTCTAAGGGAAGGGGCCTGACGGACATATTTCGAGATATTTCTTCTTCTTGTTGTTCTTCTTCTGCACAGCTAAGCTGGAAGTGGCATTTGCAGCTCGCAATAGTGCAGAGTTATCTCAAAGAGAGGGGCCACGGTGTTTCTGTATCTCTATTATGTTGGTGCGGCTTCGGAACTTTTAGATATCTTGATATATCTCGAGAACTACGCATCTGATCAAAAACTATCATAGAAGATAAAAAGTAGGAAACTTAATTCTCTACAAAAAAGGTCTCTTAACATTTTGCCATAGCTCGCTTCGTTTCCGAGATATTTGCAGATTTATCTCAAGGGAAGGGGCCTGACGGACATATTTCGAGATATTTCTTCTTCTTGTTGTTCTTCTTCTGCACAGCTAAGCTGGAAGTGGCATTTGCAGCGCGCAATAGTGCAGAGTTATCTCAAAGAAAGGGGCCACGGTGTTTCTGTATCTCTGTTATGTTGGTGCGGCTTCGGAACTTTTAAATATCTTGATATATCTCGAGAACTACGCATCTGATCAAAAAATATCATAGAACATAAATAGTAGGAAACTTAATTCTCTACAAAAAAGGTCTCTCAACATTTTGCCATAGCTCTCTTCGTTTGCGAGATATTTGCAGATTTATCTCAAGGGAAGGGGCCTGACGGACATATTTCGAGATATTTCTTATTCTTGTTGTTCTTCTTCTGCACAGCTAAGCTGGAAGTGGCATTTGCAGCTCGCGATAGTGCAGAATTATCTCAAAGAAAGGGGCCACGGTGTTTCTGTATCTCTATTATGTTGGTGCGGCTTCGGAACTTTTAAATATCTCGATATATCTCGAAAACTACGCTTCTGATCAAAAAATATCATAGAACATAAATTGTAGGAAACATAATTCTCTACAAAAAAGTTCTCTTAACATTTTGCCATAGCTCGCTTCGTTTCCGAGATATTTGCAGATATATCTCAAGGGAAGGGGCCTGACGGACATATTTCGAGATACTTCTTCTTCTTGTTGTTCTTCTTCTGCACAGCTAACCTGGAAGTGGCATTTGCAGCTCGCAATAGTGCAGAGTTATCTCAAAGAAAGGGGCCACGGTGTTTCTGTATCTCTATTATGTTGGTGCGGCTTCGGAACTTTTAAATATCTCGATATATCTCGAAAACTACGCTTCTGATCAAAAAATATCATAGAACATAAATTGTAGGAAACATAATTCTCTACAAAAAAGTTCTCTTAACATTTTGCCATAGCTCGCTTCGTTTCCGAGATATTTGCAGATATATCTCAAGGGAAGGGGCCTGACGGACATATTTCGAGATACTTCTTCTTCTTGTTGTTCTTCTTCTGCACAGCTAACCTGGAAGTGGCATTTGCAGCTCGCAATAGTGCAGAGTTATCTCAAAGAAAGGGGCCACGGTGTTTCTGTATCTCTATTATGTTGGTGCGGCTTCGGAACTTTTAAATATCTTGATATATCTCCAGAACTACGCATCTGATCAAAAAATATCATAGAGCATAAAAAGTAGGAAACTTAATTCTCTACAAAAAAGGTCTCTTAACATTTTGCCATAGCTCGCTTCGTTTCCGAGATATTTGCAGATTTATCTCAAGGGAAGGGGCCTGACGGACATATTTCGAGATATTTCTTCTTCTTGTTGTTCTCCTTCTGCACAGCTAAGCTGGAAGTGGCATTTGCAGCACGCAATAGTGCAGAGTTATCTCAAAGAAAGGGGCCACGGTGTTTCTGTATCTCTATTATGTTGGTGCGGCTTCGGAACTTTTAAATATCTTGATATATCTCGAGAACTACGCATCTGATCAAAAAATATCATAGAACGTAAAAAGTAGGAAACTTAATTCTCTACAAAAACGGTCTCTTAACATTTTGCCATAGCTCGCTTCGTTTCCGAGATATTTGCAGATTTATCTCAAGGGAAGGGGCCTGACGGACATATTTCGAGATATTTCTTCTTCTTGTTGTTCTTCTTCTGCACAGCTAAGCTGGAAGTGGCATTTACGGCTCGCACTAGTGCACAGTTATCTCAAAGAAAGGGGCCACGGTGTTTCTGTATCTCTATTATGTTGGTGCGGCTTCGGAACTGTTAAATATCTCGATATATCTCGAAAACTACGCTTCTGATCAAAAAATATCATAGAACATAAATTGTAGGAAACATAATTCTCTACAAATAAGGTCTCTTAACATTTTGCCATAGCTCGCTTCGTTTCCGAGATATTTGCAGATTTATCTCAAGGGAAGGGGCCTGACGGACATATTTCGAGATATTTCTTCTTCTTGTTGTTCTTCTTCTGCACAGCTAAGCTGGAAGTGGCATTTGCGGCTCGCACTAGTGCAGAGTTATCTCAAAGAAAGGGGCCACGGTGTTTCTGTATCTCTATTATGTTGGTGCGGCTTCGGAACTTTTAAATATCTTGATATATCTCGAGAACTACGCATCTGATCAAAAAATATCATAGAACATAAATAGTAGGAAACTTAGTTCTCTACAAAAAAGGTCTCTCAACATTTTGCCATAGCTCTCTTCGTTTCCGAGATATTTGCAGATTTATCTCAAGGGAAGGGGCCTGACGGACATATTTCGAGATATTTCTTATTCTTGTTGTTCTTCTTCTGCACAGCTAAGCTGGAAGTGGCATTTGCAGCTCGCGATAGTGCAGAATTATCTCAAAGAAAGGGGCCACGGTGTTTCTGTATCTCTATTATGTTGGTGCGGCTTCGGAACTTTTAAATATCTCGATATATCTCGAAAACTACGCTTCTGATCAGAAAATATCATAGAACATAAATTGTAGGAAACATAATTCTCTACAAAAAAGGTCTCTTAACATTTTGCCATAGCTCGCTTCGTTTCCGAGATATTTGCAGATATATCCCAAGGGAAGGGGCCTGACGGACATATTTCGAGATATTTCTTCTTCTTGTTGTTCTTCTTCTGCACAGCTAAGCTGGAAGTGGCATTTGTAGGTCGCAATAGTGCAGAGTTATCTCAAAGAAAGGGGCCACGGTGTTTCTGTATCTCTGTTATGTTGGTGCGGCTTCGGAACTTTTAAATATCTTGATATATCTCGAGAACTACGCATCTGATCAAAAAATATCATACTACATAAAAAGTAGGAAACTTAATTCTCTACAAGAAAGGTCTCTTAACATTTTGCCATAGCTCGCTTCGTTTCCGAGATATTTGCAGATTTATCTCAAGGGAAGGGGCCTGACGGACATATTTCGAGATATTTCTTCTTCTTGTTGTTCTTCTTCTGCACAGCTAAGCTGGAAGTGGCATTTGCGGCTCGCACTAGTACACAGTTATCTCAAAGAAAGGGGCCACGGTGTTTCTGTATCTCTATTATGTTGGTGCGGCTTCGGAACTTTTAAATATCTCGATATATCTCGAAAACTACGCTTCTGATCAAAAAATATCATAGAACATAAATTGTAGGAAACATAATTCTCTACAAAAAACGTCTCTCAACATTTTGCCATAGCTCGCTTCGTTTCCGAGATATTTGCAGATTTATCTCAAGGGAAGGGGCCTGACGGACATATTTCGAGATATTTCTTCTTCTTGTTGTTCTTCTTCTGCACAGCTAAGCTGGAAGTGGCATTTGCAGCTCGCAATAGTGCAGAGTTATCTCAAAGAGAGGGGCCACGGTGTTTCTGTATCTCTATTATGTTGGTGCGGCTTCGGAACTTTTAAATATCTTGATATATCTCGAGAACTACGCATCTGATCAAAAAATATCATACTACATAAAAAGTAGGAAACTTAATTCTCTACAAGAGAGGTCTCTAAACATTTTGCCATAGCTCGCTTCGTCTCCGAGATATTTGCAGATTTATCTCTAAGGGAAGGGGCCTGACGGACATATTTCGAGATATTTCTTCTTCTTGTTGTTCTTCTTCTGCACAGCTAAGCTGGAAGTGGCATTTGCAGCTCGCAATAGTGCAGAGTTATCTCAAAGAGAGGGGCCACGGTGTTTCTGTATCTCTATTATGTTGGTGCGGCTTCGGAACTTTTAGATATCTTGATATATCTCGAGAACTACGCATCTGATCAAAAACTATCATAGAAGATAAAAAGTAGGAAACTTAATTCTCTACAAAAAAGGTCTCTTAACATTTTGCCATAGCTCGCTTCGTTTCCGAGATATTTGCAGATTTATCTCAAGGGAAGGGGCCTGACGGACATATTTCGAGATATTTCTTCTTCTTGTTGTTCTTCTTCTGCACAGCTAAGCTGGAAGTGGCATTTGCAGCGCGCAATAGTGCAGAGTTATCTCAAAGAAAGGGGCCACGGTGTTTCTGTATCTCTGTTATGTTGGTGCGGCTTCGGAACTTTTAAATATCTTGATATATCTCGAGAACTACGCATCTGATCAAAAAATATCATACTACTTAAAAAGTAGGAAACTTAATTCTCTACAAGAAAGGTCTCTAAACATTTTGCCATAGCTCGCTTCGTTTCCGAGATATTTGCAGATTTATCTCAAGGGAAGGGGCCTGACGGACATATTTCGAGATATTTCTTCTTCTTGTTGTTCTTCTTCTGCACAGCTAAGCTGGAAGTGGCATTTGCAGCTCGCAATAGTGCAGAGTTATCTCAAAGAGAGGGGCCACGGTGTTTCTGTATCTCTATTATGTTGGTGCGGCTTCGGAACTTTTAAATATCTTGATATATCTCGGGAACTACGCTTCTGATCAAAAAATATCATAGAACCTAAATTGTAGGAAACATAATTCTATACAAAAAAGGTCTCTTAACATTTTGCCATAGCTCGCTTCGTTTCCGAGATATTTGCAGATTTATCTCAAGGGAAGGGGCCTGACGGACATATTTCGAGATATTTCTTCTTCTTGTTGTTCTTCTTCTGCACAGCTAAGCTGGAAGTGGCATTTGCGGCTCGCACTAGTGCAGAGTTATCTCAAAAAAAGGGGCCACGGTGTTTCTGTATCTCTATTATGTTGGTGCGGCTTCGGAACTTTTAAATATCTTGATATATCTCGACAACTACGCATCTGATCAAAAAATATCATAGAACATGAAAAGTAGGAAACTTAATTCTCTACAAAAAAGGTCTCTTAACATTTTGCCATAGCTCTCTTCGTTTCCGAGATATTTGCAGATTTATCTCAAGGGAAGGGGCCTGACGGACATATTTCGCGATATTTCTTCTTCTTGTTGTTCTTCTTCTGCACAGCTGAACTGGAAGTGGCATTTCCAGCTCGCAATAGTGCAGAGTTATCTCAAAGAAAGGGGCCACGGTGTTTCTGTATCTCTATTATGTTGGTGCGGCTTCGGAACTTTTAAATATCTTGATATATCTCGAGAACTACGCATCTGATCAAAAAATATCATAGAACATAAAAAGTAGGAAACTTAATTCTCTACAAAAAAGGTCTCTCAACATTTTGCCATTGCTCGCTTCGTTTCCGAGATATTTGCAGATTTATCTCAAGGGAAGGGGTCTAACGGACATATTTCGAGATATTTCTTCTTCTTGTTGTTCTTCTTCTGCACAGCTAAGCTGGAAGTGGCATTTCAGCTCGCAATAGTGCAGAGTTATCTCAAAGAGAGGGGCCACGGTGTTTCTGTATCTCTATTATGTTGGTGCGGCTTCGGAACTTTTAAATATCTCGATATATCTCGAAAACTACGCTTCTGATCAAAAAATATCATAGAACATAAATTGTAGGAAACATAATTCTCTACAAAAAACGTCTCTTAACATTTTGCCATAGCTCGCTTCGTTTCCGAGAAACTTGCAGATTCAGCTCAAAGGAACTGGCCTGACGGACATATTTCGAGATATTTCTTCTTCTTGTTGTTCTTCTTCTGCACAGCTAAGCTGGAAGTGGCATTTGCAGCTCGCAATAGTGCAGAGTTATCTCAAAGAAAGGGGCCACGGTGTTTCTGTATCTCTATTATGTTGGTGCGGCTTCGGAACTTTTAAATATCTTGATATATCTCGAGAACTACGCATCTGATCAAAAAATATCATAGAACGTAAAAAGTAGGAAACTTAATTCTCTACAAAAACGGTCTCTTAACATTTTGCCATAGCTCGCTTCGTTTCCGAGATATTTGCAGATTTATCTCAAGGGAAGGGGCCTGACGGACATATTTCGAGATATTTCTTCTTCTTGTTGTTCTTCTTCTGCACAGCTAAGCTGGAAGTGGCATTTGCGGCTCGCACTAGTGCACAGTTATCTCAAAGAAAGGGGCCACGGTGTTTCTGTATCTCTATTATGTTGGTGCGGCTTCGGAACTTTTAAATATCTCGATATATCTCGAAAACTACGCTTCTGATCAAAAAATATCATAGAACATAAATTGTAGGAAACATAATTCTCTACAAAAAACGTCTCTTAACATTTTGCCATAGCTCGCTTCGTTTCCGAGATATTTGCAGATATATCCCAAGGGAAGGGGCCTGACGGACATATTTCGAGATATTTCTTCTTCTTGTTGTTCTTCTTCTGCACAGCTAAGCTGGAAGTGGCATTTGTAGGTCGCAATAGTGCAGAGTTATCTCAAAGAAAGGGGCCACGGTGTTTCTGTATCTCTATTATGTTGGTGCGGCTTCGGAACTTTTAAATATCTCGATATATCTCGAAAACTACGCATCTGATCAAAAAATATCATAGAACATAAAAAGTAGGAAACTTAATTCTCTACAAAAAAGGTCTCTTAACATTTTGCCATAGCTCGCTTCGTTTCCGAGATATTTGCAGGTTTATCTCAAGGGAAGGGGCCTAACGGACATATTTCGAGATATTTCTTCTTCTTGTTGTTCTTCTTCTGCATAGCTAAGCTGGAAGTGGCATTTGCGGCTCGCACTAGTGCAGAGTTATCTCAAAGAAAGGGGCCACGGTGTTTCTGTATCTCTATTATGTTGGTGCGGCTTCGGAACTTTTAAATATCTTGATATATCTCGAGAACTACGCATCTGATCAAAAAATATCATAGAACATAAAAAGTAGGAAACTTAATTCTCTACAGAAAAGGTCTCTTAACATTTTGCCATAGCTCTCTTCGTTTCCGAGATATTTGCAGATTTATCTCAAGGGAAGGGGCCTGACGGACATATTTCGAGATATTTCTTATTCTTGTTGTTCTTCTTCTGCACAGCTAAGCTGGAAGTGGCATTTGCAGCTCGCAATAGTGCAGAGTTATCTCAAAGAAAGGGGCCACGGTGTTTCTGTATCTCTATTATGTTGGTGCGGCTTCGGAACTTTTAAATATCTTGATATATCTCGAGAACTACGCATCTGATCAAAAAATATCATACAACATAAAAAGTAGGAAACTTAATTCTCTACAGAAAAGGTCTCTTAACATTTTGCCATAGCTCTCTTCGTTTCCGAGATATTTGCAGATTTATCTCAAGGGAAGGGGCCTGACGGACATATTTCGAGATATTTCTTCTTCTTGTTGTTCTTCTTCTGCACACCGAAGCTGGAAGTGGCATTTGCAGCTCGCAATAGTGCAGAGTTATCTCAAAGAAAGGGGCCACGGTGTTTCTGTATCTCTGTTATGTTGGTGCGGCTTCGGAACTTTTAAATATCTTGATATATCTCGAGAACTACGCATCTGATCAAAAAATATCATAGAACATAAATAGTAGGAAACTTAATTCTCTACAAAAAAGGTCTCTCAACATTTTGCCATAGCTCTCTTCGTTTGCGAGATATTTGCAGATTTATCTCAAGGGAAGGGGCCTGACGGACATATTTCGAGATATTTCTTATTCTTGTTGTTCTTCTTCTGCACAGCTAAGCTGGAAGTGGCATTTGCAGCTCGCGATAGTGCAGAATTATCTCAAAGAAAGGGGCCACGGTGTTTCTGTATCTCTATTATGTTGGTGCGGCTTCGGAACTTTTAAATATCTCGATATATCTCGAAAACTACGCTTCTGATCAAAAAATATCATAGAACATAAATTGTAGGAAACATAATTCTCTACAAAAAAGTTCTCTTAACATTTTGCCATAGCTCGCTTCGTTTCCGAGATATTTGCAGATATATCTCAAGGGAAGGGGCCTGACGGACATATTTCGAGATACTTCTTCTTCTTGTTGTTCTTCTTCTGCACAGCTAACCTGGAAGTGGCATTTGCAGCTCGCAATAGTGCAGAGTTATCTCAAAGAAAGGGGCCACGGTGTTTCTGTATCTCTATTATGTTGGTGCGGCTTCGGAACTTTTAAATATCTCGATATATCTCGAAAACTACGCTTCTGATCAAAAAATATCATAGAACATAAATTGTAGGAAACATAATTCTCTACAAAAAAGTTCTCTTAACATTTTGCCATAGCTCGCTTCGTTTCCGAGATATTTGCAGATATATCTCAAGGGAAGGGGCCTGACGGACATATTTCGAGATACTTCTTCTTCTTGTTGTTCTTCTTCTGCACAGCTAACCTGGAAGTGGCATTTGCAGCTCGCAATAGTGCAGAGTTATCTCAAAGAAAGGGGCCACGGTGTTTCTGTATCTCTATTATGTTGGTGCGGCTTCGGAACTTTTAAATATCTTGATATATCTCCAGAACTACGCATCTGATCAAAAAATATCATAGAGCATAAAAAGTAGGAAACTTAATTCTCTACAAAAAAGGTCTCTTAACATTTTGCCATAGCTCGCTTCGTTTCCGAGATATTTGCAGATTTATCTCAAGGGAAGGGGCCTGACGGACATATTTCGAGATATTTCTTCTTCTTGTTGTTCTTCTTCTGCACAGCTAAGCTGGAAGTGGCATTTGCAGCACGCAATAGTGCAGAGTTATCTCAAAGAAGGGGGCCACGGTGTTTCTGTATCTCTATTATGTTGGTGCGGCTTCGGAACTTTTAAATATCTTGATATATCTCGAGAACTACGCATCTGATCAAAAAATATCATAGAACATAAAAAGTAGGAAACTTAATTCTCTACAGAAAAGGTCTCTTAACATTTTGCCATAGCTCTCTTCGTTTCCGAGATATTTGCAGATTTATCTCAAGGGAAGGGGCCTGACGGACATATTTCGAGATATTTCTTATTCTTGTTGTTCTTCTTCTGCACAGCTAAGCTGGAAGTGGCATTTGCAGCTCGCAATAGTGCAGAGTTATCTCAAAGAAAGGGGCCACGGTGTTTCTGTATCTCTATTATGTTGGTGCGGCTTCGGAACTTTTAAATATCTTGATATATCTCGAGAACTACGCATCTGATCAAAAAATATCATAGAACGTAAAAAGTAGGAAACTTAATTCTCTACAAAAACGGTCTCTTAACCTTTTGCCATAGCTCGCTTCGTTTCCGAGATATTTGCAGATTTATCTCAAGGGAAGGGGCCTGACGGACATATTTCGAGATATTTCTTCTTCTTGTTGTTCTTCTTCTGCACAGCTAAGCTGGAAGTGGCATTTGCGGCTCGCACTAGTGCACAGTTATCTCAAAGAAAGGGGCCACGGTGTTTCTGTATCTCTATTATGTTGGTGCGGCTTCGGAACTTTTAAATATCTCGATATATCTCGAAAACTACGCTTCTGATCAAAAAATATCATAGAACATAAATTGTAGGAAACATAATTCTCTACAAATAAGGTCTCTTAACATTTTGCCATAGCTCGCTTCGTTTCCGAGATATTTGCAGATTTATCTCAAGGGAAGGGGCCTGACGGACATATTTCGAGATATTTCTTCTTCTTGTTGTTCTTCTTCTGCACAGCTAAGCTGGAAGTGGCATTTGCGGCTCGCACTAGTGCAGAGTTATCTCAAAGAAAGGGGCCACGGTGTTTCTGTATCTCTATTATGTTGGTGCGGCTTCGGAACTTTTAAATATCTTGATATATCTCGAGAACTACGCATCTGATCAAAAAATATCATAGAACATAAATAGTAGGAAACTTAGTTCTCTACAAAAAAGGTCTCTCAACATTTTGCCATAGCTCTCTTCGTTTCCGAGATATTTGCAGATTTATCTCAAGGGAAGGGGCCTGCCGGACATATTTCGAGATATTTCTTATTCTTGTTGTTCTTCTTCTGCACAGCTAAGCTGGAAGTGGCATTTGCAGCTCGCGATAGTGCAGAATTATCTCAAAGAAAGGGGCCACGGTGTTTCTGTATCTCTATTATGTTGGTGCGGCTTCGGAACTTTTAAATATCTCGATATATCTCGAAAACTACGCTTCTGATCAAAAAATATCATAGAACATAAATTGTAGGAAACATAATTCTCTACAAAAAAGGTCTCTTAACATTTTGCCATAGCTCGCTTCGTTTCCGAGATATTTGCAGATATATCCCAAGGGAAGGGGCCTGACGGACATATTTCGAGATATTTCTTCTTCTTGTTGTTCTTCTTCTGCACAGCTAAGCTGGAAGTGGCATTTGCGGCTCGCACTAGTACACAGTTATCTCAAAGAAAGGGGCCACGGTGTTTCTGTATCTCTATTATGTTGGTGCGGCTTCGGAACTTTTAAATATCTCGATATATCTCGAAAACTACGCTTCTGATCAAAAAATATCATAGAACATAAATTGTAGGAAACATAATTCTCTACAAAAAACGTCTCTCAACATTTTGCCATAGCTCGCTTCGTTTCCGAGATATTTGCAGATTTATCTCAACGGAAGGGGCCTGACGGACATATTTCGAGATATTTCTTCTTCTTGTTGTTCTTCTTCTGCACAGCTAAGCTGGAAGTGGCATTTGCAGCTCGCAATAGTGCAGAGTTATCTCAAAGAGAGGGGCCACGGTGTTTCTGTATCTCTATTATGTTGGTGCGGCTTCGGAACTTTTAAATATCTTGATATATCTCGAGAACTACGCATCTGATCAAAAAATATCATACTACATAAAAAGTAGGAAACTTAATTCTCTACAAGAGAGGTCTCTAAACATTTTGCCATAGCTCGCTTCGTTTCCGAGATATTTGCAGATTTATCTCTAAGGGAAGGGGCCTGACGGACATATTTCGAGATATTTCTTCTTCTTGTTGTTCTTCTTCTGCACAGCTAAGCTGGAAGTGGCATTTGCAGCTCGCAATAGTGCAGAGTTATCTCAAAGAGAGGGGCCACGGTGTTTCTGTATCTCTATTATGTTGGTGCGGCTTCGGAACTTTTAGATATCTTGATATATCTCGAGAACTACGCATCTGATCAAAAACTATCATAGAAGATAAAAAGTAGGAAACTTAATTCTCTACAAAAAAGGTCTCTTAACATTTTGCCATAGCTCGCTTCGTTTCCGAGATATTTGCAGATTTATCTCAAGGGAAGGGGCCTGACGGACATATTTCGAGATATTTCTTCTTCTTGTTGTTCTTCTTCTGCACAGCTAAGCTGGAAGTGGCATTTGCAGCGCGCAATAGTGCAGAGTTATCTCAAAGAAAGGGGCCACGGTGTTTCTGTATCTCTGTTATGTTGGTGCGGCTTCGGAACTTTTAAATATCTTGATATATCTCGAGAACTACGCATCTGATCAAAAAATATCATAGAACATAAATAGTAGGAAACTTAATTCTCTACAAAAAAGGTCTCTCAACATTTTGCCATAGCTCTCTTCGTTTGCGAGATATTTGCAGATTTATCTCAAGGGAAGGGGCCTGACGGACATATTTCGAGATATTTCTTATTCTTGTTGTTCTTCTTCTGCACAGCTAAGCTGGAAGTGGCATTTGCAGCTCGCGATAGTGCAGAATTATCTCAAAGAAAGGGGCCACGGTGTTTCTGTATCTCTATTA
The DNA here is from genome assembly GCF_051020975.1 of Osmia lignaria lignaria. Taxonomy (NCBI): domain Eukaryota; kingdom Metazoa; phylum Arthropoda; class Insecta; order Hymenoptera; family Megachilidae; genus Osmia; species Osmia lignaria. The sequence goes on along the minus strand of NW_027478159.1, from coordinate 9,225,515 downwards.
TGTTGGTGCGGCTTCGGAACTTTTAAATATCTCGATATATCTCGAAAACTACGCTTCTGATCAAAAAATATCATAGAACATAAATTGTAGGAAACATAATTCTCTACAAAAAAGTTCTCTTAACATTTTGCCATAGCTCGCTTCGTTTCCGAGATATTTGCAGATATATCTCAAGGGAAGGGGCCTGACGGACATATTTCGAGATACTTCTTCTTCTTGTTGTTCTTCTTCTGCACAGCTAACCTGGAAGTGGCATTTGCAGCTCGCAATAGTGCAGAGTTATCTCAAAGAAAGGGGCCACGGTGTTTCTGTATCTCTATTATGTTGGTGCGGCTTCGGAACTTTTAAATATCTTGATATATCTCCAGAACTACGCATCTGATCAAAAAATATCATAGAGCATAAAAAGTAGGAAACTTAATTCTCTACAAAAAAGGTCTCTTAACATTTTGCCATAGCTCGCTTCGTTTCCGAGATATTTGCAGATTTATCTCAAGGGAAGGGGCCTGACGGACATATTTCGAGATATTTCTTCTTCTTGTTGTTCTTCTTCTGCACAGCTAAGCTGGAAGTGGCATTTGCAGCACGCAATAGTGCAGAGTTATCTCAAAGAAGGGGGCCACGGTGTTTCTGTATCTCTATTATGTTGGTGCGGCTTCGGAACTTTTAAATATCTTGATATATCTCGAGAACTACGCATCTGATCAAAAAATATCATAGAACATAAAAAGTAGGAAACTTAATTCTCTACAGAAAAGGTCTCTTAACATTTTGCCATAGCTCTCTTCGTTTCCGAGATATTTGCAGATTTATCTCAAGGGAAGGGGCCTGACGGACATATTTCGAGATATTTCTTATTCTTGTTGTTCTTCTTCTGCACAGCTAAGCTGGAAGTGGCATTTGCAGCTCGCAATAGTGCAGAGTTATCTCAAAGAAAGGGGCCACGGTGTTTCTGTATCTCTATTATGTTGGTGCGGCTTCGGAACTTTTAAATATCTTGATATATCTCGAGAACTACGCATCTGATCAAAAAATATCATAGAACGTAAAAAGTAGGAAACTTAATTCTCTACAAAAACGGTCTCTTAACCTTTTGCCATAGCTCGCTTCGTTTCCGAGATATTTGCAGATTTATCTCAAGGGAAGGGGCCTGACGGACATATTTCGAGATATTTCTTCTTCTTGTTGTTCTTCTTCTGCACAGCTAAGCTGGAAGTGGCATTTGCGGCTCGCACTAGTGCACAGTTATCTCAAAGAAAGGGGCCACGGTGTTTCTGTATCTCTATTATGTTGGTGCGGCTTCGGAACTTTTAAATATCTCGATATATCTCGAAAACTACGCTTCTGATCAAAAAATATCATAGAACATAAATTGTAGGAAACATAATTCTCTACAAAAAAGGTCTCTTAACATTTTGCCATAGCTCGCTTCGTTTCCGAGATATTTGCAGATATATCCCAAGGGAAGGGGCCTGACGGACATATTTCGAGATATTTCTTCTTCTTGTTGTTCTTCTTCTGCACAGCTAAGCTGGAAGTGGCATTTGTAGGTCGCAATAGTGCAGAGTTATCTCAAAGAAAGGGGCCACGGTGTTTCTGTATCTCTGTTATGTTGGTGCGGCTTCGGAACTTTTAAATATCTTGATATATCTCGAGAACTACGCATCTGATCAAAAAATATCATACTACATAAAAAGTAGGAAACTTAATTCTCTACAAGAAAGGTCTCTTAACATTTTGCCATAGCTCGCTTCGTTTCCGAGATATTTGCAGATTTATCTCAAGGGAAGGGGCCTGACGGACATATTTCGAGATATTTCTTCTTCTTGTTGTTCTTCTTCTGCACAGCTAAGCTGGAAGTGGCATTTGCGGCTCGCACTAGTACACAGTTATCTCAAAGAAAGGGGCCACGGTGTTTCTGTATCTCTATTATGTTGGTGCGGCTTCGGAACTTTTAAATATCTCGATATATCTCGAAAACTACGCTTCTGATCAAAAAATATCATAGAACATAAATTGTAGGAAACATAATTCTCTACAAAAAACGTCTCTCAACATTTTGCCATAGCTCGCTTCGTTTCCGAGATATTTGCAGATTTATCTCAAGGGAAGGGGCCTGACGGACATATTTCGAGATATTTCTTCTTCTTGTTGTTCTTCTCCTGCACAGCTAAGCTGGAAGTGGCATTTGCAGCTCGCAATAGTGCAGAGTTATCTCAAAGAGAGGGGCCACGGTGTTTCTGTATCTCTATTATGTTGGTGCGGCTTCGGAACTTTTAAATATCTTGATATATCTCGAGAACTACGCATCTGATCAAAAAATATCATACTACATAAAAAGTAGGAAACTTAATTCTCTACAAGAGAGGTCTCTAAACATTTTGCCATAGCTCGCTTCGTTTCCGAGATATTTGCAGATTTATCTCTAAGGGAAGGGGCCTGACGGACATATTTCGAGATATTTCTTCTTCTTGTTGTTCTTCTTCTGCACAGCTAAGCTGGAAGTGGCATTTGCAGCTCGCAATAGTGCAGAGTTATCTCAAAGAGAGGGGCCACGGTGTTTCTGTATCTCTATTATGTTGGTGCGGCTTCGGAACTTTTAGATATCTTGATATATCTCGAGAACTACGCATCTGGTCAAAAACTATCATAGAAGATAAAAAGTAGGAAACTTAATTCTCTACAAAAAAGGTCTCTTAACATTTTGCCATAGCTCGCTTCGTTTCCGAGATATTTGCAGATTTATCTCAAGGGAAGGGGCCTGACGGACATATTTCGAGATATTTCTTCTTCTTGTGGTTCTTCTTCTGCACAGCTAAGCTGGAAGTGGCATTTGCAGCGCGCAATAGTGCAGAGTTATCTCAAAGAAAGGGGCCACGGTGTTTCTGTATCTCTGTTATGTTGGTGCGGCTTCGGAACTTTTAAATATCTTGATATATCTCGAGAACTACGCATCTGATCAAAAAATATCATACTACTTAAAAAGTAGGAAACTTAATTCTCTACAAGAAAGGTCTCTAAACATTTTGCCATAGCTCGCTTCGTTTCCGAGATATTTGCAGATTTATCTCAAGGGAAGGGGCCTGACGGACATATTTCGAGATATTTCTTCTTCTTGTTGTTCTTCTTCTGCACAGCTAAGCTGGAAGTGGCATTTGCAGCTCGCAATAGTGCAGAGTTATCTCAAAGAGAGGGGCCACGGTGTTTCTGTATCTCTATTATGTTGGTGCGGCTTCGGAACTTTTAAATATCTTGATATATCTCGAGAACTACGCTTCTGATCAAAAAATATCATAGAACCTAAATTGTAGGAAACATAATTCTCTACAAAAAAGGTCTCTTAACATTTTGCCATAGCTCGCTTCGTTTCCGAGATATTTGCAGATTTATCTCAAGGGAAGGGGCCTGACGGACATATTTCGAGATATTTCTTCTTCTTGTTGTTCTTCTTCTGCACAGCTAAGCTGGAAGTGGCATTTGCGGCTCGCACTAGTGCAGAGTTATCTCAAAAAAAGGGGCCACGGTGTTTCTGTATCTCTATTATGTTGGTGCGGCTTCGGAACTTTTAAATATCTTGATATATCTCGAGAACTACGCATCTGATCAAAAAATATCATAGAAGATAAAAAGTAGGAAACCTAATTCTCTACAAAAAAGGTCTCTTAACATTTTGCCATAGCTCGCTTCGTTTCCGAGATATTTGCAGATTTATCTCAAGGGAAGGGGCCTGACGGACATATTTCGAGATATTTCTTCTTCTTGTTGTTCTTCTTCTGCACAGCTAAGCTGGAAGTGGCATTTACAGCTCGCAATAGTGCAGAGTTATCTCAAAGAAAGGGGCCACGGTGTTTCTGTATCTCTATTATGTTGGTGCGGCTTCGGAACTTTTAAATATCTTGATATATCTCGAGAACTACGCATCTGATCAAAAAATATCATAGAACATAAAAAGTAGGAAACTTAATTCTCTACAAAAAAGGTCTCTCAACATTTTGCCATTGCTCGCTTCGTTTCCGAGATATTTGCAGATTTATCTCAATGGAAGGGGCCTAACGGACATATTTCGAGATATTTCTTCTTCTTGTTGTTCTTCTTCTGCACAGCTAAGCTGGAAGTGGCATTTCAGCTCGCAATAGTGCAGAGTTATCTCAAAGAGAGGGGCCACGGTGTTTCTGTATCTCTATTATGTTGGTGCGGCTTCGGAACTTTTAAATATCTCGATATATCTCGAAAACTACGCTTCTGATCAAAAAATATCATAGAACATAAATTGTAGGAAACATAATTCTCTACAAAAAACGTCTCTTAACATTTTGCCATAGCTCGCTTCGTTTCCGAGAAACTTGCAGATTCAGCTCAAAGGAACTGGCCTGACGGACATATTTCGAGATATTTCTTCTTCTTGTTGTTCTTCTTCTGCACAGCTAAGCTGGAAGTGGCATTTACAGCTCGCAATAGTGTAGAGTTATCTCAAAGAGAGGGGCCACGGTGTTTCTGTATCTCTATTATGTTGGTGCGGCTTCGGAACTTTTAAATATCTTGATATATCTCGAGAACTACGCATCTGATCAAAAAATATCATAGAAGATAAAAAGTAGGAAACTTAATTCTCTACAAAAAAGGTCTCTTAACATTTTGCCATAGCTCGCTTCGTTTCCGAGATATTTGCAGATTTATCTCAAGGGAAGGGGCCTGACGGACATATTTCGAGATATTTCTTCTTCTTGTTGTTCTTCTCCTGCACAGCTAAGCTGGAAGTGGCATTTGCGGCTCGCACTAGTGCAGAGTTATCTCAAAGAAAGGGGCCACGGTGTTTCTGTATCTCTATTATGTTGGTGCGGCTTCGGAACTTTTAAATATCTCGATATATCTCGAAAACTACGCTTCTGATCAAAAAATATCATAGAACATAAATTGTAGGACACATAAATCTCTACAAAAAACGTCTCTTAACATTTTGCCATAGCTCGCTTCGTTTCCGATATATTTGCAGATTCAGCTCAAAGGAACTGGCCTGACGGACATATTTCGAGATATTTCTTCTTCTTGTTGTTCTTCTTCTGCACAGCTAAACTGGAAGTGGCATTTCCAGCTCGCAATAGTGCAGAGTTATCTCAAAGAGAGGGGCCACGGTGTTTCTGTATCTCTACTATGTTGGTGCGGCTTCGGAACTTTTAAATATCTTGATATATCTCGAGAACTACGCATCTGATCAAAAAATATCATAGAAGATAAAAAGTAGGAAACCTAATTCTCTACAAAAAAGGTCTCTTAACATTTTGCCATAGCTCGCTTCGTTTCCGAGATATTTGCAGATTTATCTCAAGGGAAGGGGCCTGACGGACATATTTCGAGATATTTCTTCTTCTTGTTGGTCTTCTTCTGCACAGCTAAGCTGGAAGTGGCATTTACAGCTCGCAATAGTGCAGAGTTATATCAAAGAAAGGGACCACGGTGTTTCTGTATCTCTATTATGTTGGTGCGGCTTCGGAACTTTTAAATATCTTGATATATCTCGAGAACTACGCATCTGATCAAAAAATATCATAGAAGATAAAAAGTAGGAAACTTAATTCTCTACAAAAAAGGTCTCTTAACATTTTGCCATAGCTCGCTTCGTTTCCGAGATATTTGCAGATTTATCTCAAGGGAAGGGGCCTGACGGACATATTTCGAGATATTTCTTCTTCTTGTTGTTCTTCTTCTGCACAGCTAAGCTGGAAGTGGCATTTGCGGCTCGCACTAGTGCAGAGTTATCTCAAAGAAAGGGGCCACGGTGTTTCTGTATCTCTATTATGTTGGTGCGGCTTCGGAACTTTTAAATATCTCGATATATCTCGAAAACTACGCTTCTGATCAAAAAATATCATAGAACATAAAAAGTAGGAAACTTAATTCTCTACAAAAAAGGTCTCTCAACATTTTGCCATTGCTCGCTTCGTTTCCGAGATATTTGCAGATTTATCTCAAGGGAAGGGGCCTAACGGACATATTTCGAGATATTTCTTCTTCTTGTTGTTCTTCTTCTGCACAGCTAAGCTGGAAGTGGCATTTGCGGCTCGCACTAGTGCAGAGTTATCTCAAAGAAAGGGGCCACGGTGTTTCTGTATCTCTATTATGTTGCTGCGGCTTCGGAATTTTTAAATATCTCGATATATCTCGAAAACTACGCTTCTGATCAAAAAATATCATAGAACATAAATTGTAGGAAACATAATTCTCTATAAAAAAGGTCTCTCAACATTTTGCCATAGCTCACTTCGTTTCCGAGATATTTGCAGATATATCTCAAGGGAAGGGGCCTGACGGACATATTTCGAGATATTTCTTCTTCTTGTTGTTCTTCTTCTGCACAGCTAAGCTGGAAGTGGCATATCCAGCTCGCAATAGTGCAGAGTTATCTCAAAGAGAGGGGCCACGGTGTTTCTGTATCTCTATTATGTTGGTGCGGCTTCGGAACTTTTAAATATCTTGATATATCTCGAGAACTACGCATCTGATCAAAAAATATCATAGAAGGTAAAAAGTAGGAAACTTAATTCTCTACAAAAAAGGTCTCTTAACATTTTGCCATAGCTCGCTTCGTTTCCGAGATATTTGCAGATTTATCTCAAGGGAAGGGGCCTGACGGACATATTTCGAGATATTTCTTCTTCTTGTTGTTCTTCTTCTGCACAGCTAAGCTGGAAGTGGCATTTGCGGCTCGCACTAGTGCAGAGTTATCTCAAAGAAAGGGGCCACGGTGTTTCTGTATCTCTATTATGTTGGTGCGGCATCGGAACTTTTAAATATCTCGATATATCTCGAAAACTACGCTTCTGATCAAAAAATATCATAGAACATAAATTGTAGGAAACATAATTCTCTACAAAAAAGGTCTCTTAACATTTTGCCATAGCTCGCTTCGTTTCCGAGATATTTGCAGATATATCTCAAGGGAAGGGGCCTGACGGACATATTTCGAGATATTTCTTCTTCTTGTTGTTCTTCTTCTGCACAGCTAAGCTGGAAGTGGCATTTACAGCTCGCAATAGTGCAGAGTTATCTCAAAGAAAGGGGCCACGGTGTTTCTGTATCTCTATTATGTTGGTGCGGCTTCGGAACTTTTAAATATCTTGATATATCTCGAGAACTACGCATCTGATCAAAAAATATCATAGAACATAAAAAGTAGGAAACTTAATTCTCTACAAAAAAGGTCTCTTAACATTTTGCCATAGCTCGCTTCGTTTCCGAGATATTTGCACATATATCTCAAGGGAAGGGGCCTAACGGACATATTTCGAGATATTTCTTCTTCTTGTTGTTCTTCTTCTGCACAGCTAAACTGGAAGTGGCATTTCCAGCTCGCAATAGTGCAGAGTTATCTCAAAGAGAGGGCCCACGGTGTTTCTGTATCTCTATTATGTTGGTGCGGCATCGGAACTTTTAAATATCTTGATATATCTCGAGAACTACGCATCTGATCAAAAAATATCATAGAACATAAAAAATAGGAAACTTAATTCTCTACAAAAAAGGTCTCTTAACATTTTGCCATAGCTCGCTTCGTTTCCGAGATATTTGCAGATTTATCTCAAGGGAAGGGGCCTAACGGACATATTTCGAGATATTTCTGCTTCTTGTTGTTCTTCCTCTGCTCAGCTAAACTGGAAGTGGCATTTCCAGCTCGCACTAGTGCAGCGTTATCTCAAAGAAAGGGGCCACGGTGTTTCTGTATCTCCATTATGTTGGTGCGGCTTCGGAACTTTTAAATATCTCGATATATCTCGAAAACTATGCCTCTGATCAAAAAATATCATAGAACATAAATTGTAGGAAACATAATTCTCTACAAAAAACGTCTCATAACATTTTGCCATAGCTCGCTTCGTTTCCGAGATATTTGCAGATTCAGCTCAAAGGAACTGGCCTGACGGACATATTTCGAGATATTTCTTCTTCTTGTTGTTCTTGCTCTGCACAGCTAAGCTGGAAGTGGCATTTGCAGCTCGCAATAGTGCAGAGTTATCTCAAAGAAAGGGGCCTCGGTGTTTCTGTATCTCTATTATGTTGGTGCGGCTTCGGAACTTTTAAATATCTCGATATATCTCGAAAACTACGCTTCTGATCAAAAAATATCATAGAACATAAATTGTAGGAAACATAATTCTCTACAAAAAAGGTCTCTTAACATTTTACCATAGCTCGCTTCGTTTCCGAGATATTTGCAGATTTACCTCAAGGGAAGGGGCCTAACGGACATATTTCGAGATATTTCTTCTTCTTGTTGTTCTTCTTCTGCACAGCTAAGCTGGAAGTGGCATTTGCGGCTCGCACTAGTGCAGAGTTATCTCAAACAAAGGGGCCACGGTGTTTCTGTATCTCTATTATGTTGGTGCGGCTTCGGAACTTTTAAATATCTCGATATATCTCGAAAACTACGCTTCTGATCAAAAAATATCATAGAACATAAATTGTAGGAAACATAATTCTCTACAAAAAAGGTCTCTTAACATTTTGCCATAGCTCGCTTCGTTTCCGAGATATTTGCAGATATATCTCAAGGGAAGGGGCCTGACGGACATATTTCGAGATATTTCTTCTTCTTGTTGTTCTTCTTCTGCACAGCTAAGCTGGAAGTGGCATTTGCAGCTCGCAATAGTGCAGAGTTATCTCAAAGAAAGGGGCCACGGTGTTTCTGTATCTCTATTATGTTGGTGCGGCTTCGGAACTTTTAAATATCTTGATATATCTCGAGAACTACGCATCTGATCAAAAAATATCACAGAACATAAAAAGTAGGAAACTTAATTCTCTACAAAAAAGGTCTCTTAACATTTTGCCATAGCTCGCTTCGTTTCCGAGATATTTGCAGATTTATCTCAAGGGAAGGGGCCTAACGGACATATTTCGAGATATTTCTTCTTCTTGTTGTTCTTCTTCTGCACAGCTAAGCTGGAAGTGGCATTTGCGGCTCGCACTAGTGCAGAGTTATCTCAAAGAAAGGGGCCACGGTGTTTCTGTATCTCTATTATGTTGCTGCGGCTTCGGAACTTTTAAATATCTCGATATATCTCGAAAACTACGCTTCTGATCAAAAAATATCATAGAACATAAATTGTAGGAAACATAATTCTCTACAAAAAAGGTCTCTCAACATCTTGCCATAGCTCACTTCGTTTCCGAGATATTTGCAGATATATCTCAAGGGAAGGGGCCTGACGGACATATTTCGAGATATTTCTTCTTCTTGTTGTGCTTCTTCTGCACAGCTAAGCTGGAAGTGGCATTTGCGGCTCGCACTAGTGCAGAGTTATCTCAAAGAAAGGGGCCACGGTGTTTCTGTATCTCTATTATGTTGGTGCGGCATCGGAACTTTTAAATATCTCGATATATCTCGAAAACTACGCTTCTGATCAAAAAATATCATAGAACATAAATTGTGGGAAACATAATTCTCTACAAAAAAGGTCTCTTAACATTTTGCCATAGCTCGCTTCGTTTCCGAGATATTTGCAGATATATCTCAAGGGAAGGGGCCTGACGGACATATTTCGAGATATTTCTTCTTCTTGTTGTTCTTCTTCTGCACAGCTAAGCTGGAAGTGGCATTTGCAGCTCGCAATAGTGCAGAGTTATCTCAAAGAAAGGGGCCACGGTGTTTCTGTATCTCTATTATGTTGGTGCGGCTTCGGAACTTTTAAATATCTTGATATATCTCGAGAACTACGCATCTGATCAAAAAATATCACAGAACATAAAAAGTAGGAAACTTAATTCTCTACAAAAAAGGTCTCTTAACATTTTGCCATAGCTCGCTTCGTTTCCGAGATATTTGCAGATTTATCTCAAGGGAAGGGGCCTAACGGACATATTTCGAGATATTTCTTCTTCTTGTTGTTCTTCTTCTGCACAGCTAAGCTGGAAGTGGCATTTGCGGCTCGCACTAGTGCAGAGTTATCTCAAAGAAAGGGGCCACGGTGTTTCTGTATCTCTATTATGTTGCTGCGGCTTCGGAACTTTTAAATATCTCGATATATCTCGAAAACTACGCTTCTGATCAAAAAATATCATAGAACATAAATTGTAGGAAACATAATTCTCTACAAAAAAGGTCTCTCAACATTTTGCCATAGCTCACTTCGTTTCCGAGATATTTGCAGATATATCTCAAGGGAAGGGGCCTGACGGACATATTTCGAGATATTTCTTCTTCTTGTTGTTCTTCTTCTGCACAGCTAAGCTGGAAGTGGCATATCCAGCTCGCAATAGTGCAGAGTTATCTCAAAGAGAGGGGCCACGGTGTTTCTGTATCTCTATTATGTTGGTGCGGCTTCGGAACTTTTAAATATCTTGATATATCTCGAGAACTACGCATCTGATCAAAAAATATCATAGAAGGTAAAAAGTAGGAAACTTAATTCTCTACAAAAAAGGTCTCTTAACATTTTGCCATAGCTCGCTTCGTTTCCGAGATATTTGCAGATTTATCTCAAGGGAAGGGGCCTGACGGACATATTTCGAGATATTTCTTCTTCTTGTTGTGCTTCTTCTGCACAGCTAAGCTGGAAGTGGCATTTGCGGCTCGCACTAGTGCAGAGTTATCTCAAAGAAAGGGGCCACGGTGTTTCTGTATCTCTATTATGTTGGTGCGGCATCGGAACTTTTAAATATCTCGATATATCTCGAAAACTACGCTTCTGATCAAAAAATATCATAGAACATAAATTGTGGGAAACATAATTCTCTACAAAAAAGGTCTCTTAACATTTTGCCATAGCTCGCTTCGTTTCCGAGATATTTGCAGATATATCTCAAGGGAAGGGGCCTGACGGACATATTTCGAGATATTTCTTCTTCTTGTTGTTCTTCTTCTGCACAGCTAAGCTGGAAGTGGCATTTACAGCTCGCAATAGTGCAGAGTTATCTCAAAGAAAGGGGCCACGGTGTTTCTGTATCTCTATTATGTTGGTGCGGCTTCGGAACTTTTAAATATCTTGATATATCTCGAGAACTACGCATCTGATCAAAAAATATCATACAAGGTGAAAAGTAGGAAACTTAATTCTCTACAAAAAAGGTCTCTTAACATTTTGCCATAGCTCGCTTCGTTTCCGAGATATTTGCAGATTTATCTCAAGGGAAGGGGCCTGACGGACATATTTCGAGATATTTCTTCTTCTTGTTGTTCTTCTTCTGCACAGCTAAGCTGGAAGTGGCATTTGCGGCTCGCACTAGTGCAGAGTTATCTCAAAGAAAGGGGCCACGGTGTTTCTGTATCTCTATTATGTTGGTGCGGCTTCGGAACTTTTAAATATCTTGATATATCTCGAGAACTACGCATCTGATCAAAAAATATCATAGAACATAAAAAGTAGGAAACTTAATTCTCTACAAAAAAGGTCTCTTAACATTTTGCCATAGCTCTCTTCGTTTCCGAGATATTTCCAGATTTATCTCAAGGGAAGGGGCCTGACGGACATATTTCGAGATATTTCTTCTTGTTGTTCTTCTTCTGCACAGCTAAGCTGGAAGTGGCATTTGCAGCTCGCAATAGTGCAGAGTTATCTCAAAGAAAGGGGCCACGGTGTTTCTGTATCTCTATTATGTTGGTGCGGCTTCGGAACTTTTAAATATCTTGATATATCTCGTGAACTACGCATCTGATCAAAAAATATCATAGAACATAAAAAGTAGGAAACTTAATTCTCTACAAAAAAGGTCTCTTAACATTTTGCCATAGCTCGCTTCGTTTCCGAGATATTTGCACATATATCTCAAGGGAAGGGGCCTAACGGACATATTTCGAGATATTTCTTCTTCTTGTTGTTCTTCTTCTGCACAGCTAAACTGGAAGTGGCATTTCCAGCTCGCAATAGTGCAGAGTTATCTCAAAGAGAGGGGCCACGGTGTTTCTGTATCTCTATTATGTTGGTGCGGCATCGGACCTTTTAAATATCTTGATATATCTCGAGAACTACGCATCTGATCAAAAAATATCATAGAACATAAAAAATAGGAAACTTAATTCTCTACAAAAAAGGTCTCTTAACATTTTGCCATAGCTCGCTTTGTTTCCGAGATATTTGCAGATTTATCTCAAGGGAAGGGGCCTAACGGACATATTTCGAGATATTTCTGCTTCTTGTTGTTCTTCTTCTGCACAGCTAAACTGGAAGTGGCATTTCCAGCTCGCACTAGTGCAGCGTTATCTCAAAGAAAGGGGCCACGGTGTTTCTGTATCTCCATTATGTTGGTGCGGCTTCGGAACTTTTAAATATCTCGATATATCTCGAAAACTACGCTTCTGATCAAAAAATATCATAGAACATAAATTGTAGGAAACGTAATTCTCTACAAAAAAGGTCTCTTAACATTTTGCCATAGCTCGCTTCGTTTCCGAGATATTTGCAGATATATCTCAAGGGAAGGGGCCTGACGGACATATTTCGAGATATTTCTTCTTCTTGTTGTTCTTCTTCTGCACAGCTAAGCTGGAAGTGGCATTTGCAGCTCGCAATAGTGCAGAGTTATCTCAAAGAAAGGGGCCACGGTGTTTCTGTATCTCTATTATGTTGGTGCGGCTTCGGAACTTTTAAATATCTTGATATATCTCGAGAACTACGCATCTGATCAAAAAATATCACAGAACACAAAAAGTAGGAAACTTAATTCTCTACAAAAAAGGTCTCTTAACATTTTGCCATAGCTCGCTTCGTTTCCGAGATATTTGCAGATTTATCTCAAGGGAAGGGGCCTAACGGACATATTTCGAGATATTTCTTCTTCTTGTTGTTCTTCTTCTGCACAGCTAAGCTGGAAGTGGCATTTGCGGCTCGCACTAGTGCAGAGTTATCTCAAAGAAAGGGGCCACGGTGTTTCTGTATCTCTATTATGTTGCTGCGGCTTCGGAACTTTTAAATATCTCGATATATCTCGAAAACTACGCTTCTGATCAAAAAATATCATAGAACATAAATTGTAGGAAACATAATTCTCTATAAAAAAGGTCTCTCAACATTTTGCCATAGCTCACTTCGTTTCCGAGATATTTGCAGATATATCTCAAGGGAAGGGGCCTGACGGACATATTTCGAGATATTTCTTCTTCTTGTTGTTCTTCTTCTGCACAGCTAAGCTGGAAGTGGCATATCCAGCTCGCAATAGTGCAGAGTTATCTCAAAGAGAGGGGCCACGGTGTTTCTGTATCTGTATTATGTTGGTGCGGCTTCGGAACTTTTAAATATCTTGATATATCTCGAGAACTACGCATCTGATCAAAAAATATCATAGAAGGTAAAAAGTAGGAAACTTAATTCTCTACAAAAAAGGTCTCTTAACATTTTGCCATAGCTCGCTTCGTTTCCGAGATATTTGCAGATTTATCTCAAGGGAAGGGGCCTGACGGACATATTTCGAGATATTTCTTCTTCTTGTTGTTCTTCTTCTGCACAGCTAAGCTGGAAGTGGCATTTGCGGCTCGCACTAGTGCAGAGTTATCTCAAAGAAAGGGGCCACGGTGTTTCTGTATCTCTATTATGTTGGTGCGGCATCGGAACTTTTAAATATCTCGATATATCTCGAAAACTACGCTTCTGATCAAAAAATATCATAGAACATACATTGTAGGAAACATAATTCTCTACAAAAAAGGTCTCTTAACATTTTGCCATAGCTCGCTTCGTTTCCGAGATATTTGCAGATATATCTCAAGGGAAGGGGCCTGACGGACATATTTCGAGATATTTCTTCTTCTTGTTGTTCTTCTTCTGCACAGCTAAGCTGGAAGTGGCATTTACAGCTCGCAATAGTGCAGAGTTATCTCAAAGAAAGGGGCCACGGTGTTTCTGTATCTCTATTATGTTGGTGCGGCTTCGGAACTTTTAAATATCTTGATATATCTCGAGAACTACGCATCTGATCAAAAAATATCATAGAACATAAAAAGTAGGAAACTTAATTCTCTACAAAAAAGGTCTCTTAACATTTTGCCATAGCACGCTTCGTTTCCGAGATATTTGCACATATATCTCAAGGGAAGGGGCCTAACGGACATATTTCGAGATATTTCTTCTTCTTGTTGTTCTTCTTCTGCACAGCTAAACTGGAAGTGGCATTTCCAGCTCGCAATAGTGCAGAGTTATCTCAAAGAGAGGGGCCACGGTGTTTCTGTATCTCTATTATGTTGGTGCGGCATCGGAACTTTTAAATATCTTGATATATCTCGAGAACTACGCATCTGATCAAAAAATATCATAGAACATAAAAAATAGGAAACTTAATTCTCTACAAAAAAGGTGTCTTAACATTTTGCCATAGCTCGCTTCGTTTCCGAGATATTTGCAGATTTATCTCAAGGGAAGGGGCCTAACGGACATATTTCGAGATATTTCTGCTTCTTGTTGTTCTTCTTCTGCACAGCTAAACTGGAAGTGGCATTTCCAGCTCGCACTAGTGCAGAGTTATCTCAAAGAAAGGGGCCACGGTGTTTCTGTATCTCTATTATGTTGGTGCGGCTTCGGAACTTTTAAATATCTCGATATATCTCGAAAACTATGCTTCTGATCAAAAAATATCATAGAACATAAATTGTAGGAAACATAATTCTCTACAAAAAAGGTCTCTTAACATTTTGCCATAGCTCGCTTCGTTTCCGAGATATTTGCAGATATATCTCAAGGGAAGGGGCCTGACGGACATATTTCGAGATATTTCTTCTTCTTGTTGTTCTTCTTCTGCACAGCTAAGCTGGAAGTGGCATTTGCAGCTCGCAATAGTGCAGAGTTATCTCAAAGAAAGGGGCCACGGTGTTTCTGTATCTCTATTATGTTGGTGCGGCTTCGGAACTTTTAAATATCTTGATATATCTCGAGAACTACGCATCTGATCAAAAAATATCACAGAACATAAAAAGTAGGGAACTTAATTCTCTACAAAAAAGGTCTCTTAACATTTTGCCATAGCTCGCTTCGTTTCCGAGATATTTGCAGATTTATCTCAAGGGAAGGGGCCTAACGGACATATTTCGAGATATTTCTTCTTCTTGTTGTTCTTCTTCTGCACAGCTAAGCTGGAAGTGGCATTTGCGGCTCGCACTAGTGCAGAGTTATCTCAAAGAAAGGGGCCACGGTGTTTCTGTATCTCTATTATGTTGCTGCGGCTTCGGAACTTTTAAATATCTCGATATATCTCGAAAACTACGCTTCTGATCAAAAAATATCATAGAACATAAATTGTAGGAAACATAATTCTCTATAAAAAAGGTCTCTCAACATTTTGCCATAGCTCACTTCGTTTCCGAGATATTTGCAGATATATCTCAAGGGAAGGGGCCTGACGGCCATATTTCGAGATATTTCTTCTTCTTGTTGTTCTTCTTCTGCACAGCTAAGCTGGAAGTGGCATATCCAGCTCGCAATAGTGCAGAGTTATCTCAAAGAGAGGGGCCACGGTGTTTCTGTATCTCTATTATGTTGGTGCGGGTTCGGAACTTTTAAATATCTTGATATATCTCGAGAACTACGCATCTGATCAAAAAATATCATAGAAGGTAAAAAGTAGGAAACTTAATTCTCTACAAAAAAGGTCTCTTAACATTTTGCCATAGCTCGCTTCGTTTCCGAGATATTTGCAGATTTATCTCAAGGGAAGGGGCCTGACGGACATATTTCGAGATATTTCTTCTTCTTGTTGTTCTTCTTCTGCACAGCTAAGCTGGAAGTGGCATTTGCGGCTCGCACTAGTGCAGAGTTATCTCAAAGAAAGGGGCCACGGTGTTTCTGTATCTCTATTATGTTGGTGCGGCATCGGAACTTTTAAATATCTCGATATATCTCGAAAACTACGCTTCTGATCAAAAAATATCATAGAACATAAATTGTAGGAAACATAATTCTCTACAAAAAAGGACTCTTAACATTTTGCCATAGCTCGCTTCGTTTCCGAGATATTTGCAGATATATCTCAAGGGAAGGGGCCTGACGGACATATTTCGAGATATTTCTTCTTCTTGTTGTTCTTCTTCTGCACAGCTAAGCTGGAAGTGGCATTTACAGCTCGCAATAGTGCAGAGTTATCTCAAAGAAAGGGGCCACGGTGTTTCTGTATCTCTATTATGTTGGTGCGGCTTCGGAACTTTTAAATATCTTGATATATCTCGAGAACTACGCATCTGATCAAAAAATATCATAGAACATAAAAAGTAGGAAACTTAATTCTCTACAAAAAAGGTCTCTTAACATTTTGCCATAGCTCGCTTCGTTTCCGAGATATTTGCACATATATCTCAAGGGAAGGGGCCTAACGGACATATTTCGAGATATTTCTTCTTCTTGTTGTTCTTCTTCTGCACAGCTAAACTGGAAGTGGCATTTCCAGCTCGCAATAGTGCAGAGTTATCTCAAAGAGAGGGGCCACGGTGTTTCTGTATCTCTATTATGTTGGTGCGGCATCGGAACTTTTAAATATCTTGATATATCTCGAGAACTACGCATCTGATCAAAAAATATCATAGAACATAAAAAATAGGAAACTTAATTCTCTACAAAAAAGGTCTCTTAACATTTTGCCATAGCTCGCTTCGTTTCCGAGATATTTGCAGATTTATCTCAAGGGAAGGGGCCTAACGGACATATTTCGAGATATTTCTGCTTCTTGTTGTTCTTCTTCTGCACAGCTAAACTGGAAGTGGCATTTCCAGCTCGCACTAGTGCAGCGTTATCTCAAAGAAAGGGGCCACGGTGTTTCTGTATCTCCATTATGTTGGTGCGGCTTCGGAACTTTTAAATATCTCGATATATCTCGAAAACTATGCTTCTGATCAAAAAATATCATAGAACATAAATTGTAGGAAACATAATTCTCTACAAAAAACGTCTCATAACATTTTGCCATAGCTCGCTTCGTTTCCGAGATATTTGCAGATTCAGCTCAAAGGAACTGGCCTGACGGACATATTTCGAGATATTTCTTCTTCTTGTTGTTCTTGCTCTGCACAGCTAAGCTGGAAGTGGCATTTGCAGCTCGCAATAGTGCAGAGTTATCTCAAAGAAAGGGGCCACGGTGTTTCTGTATCTCTATTATGTTGGTGCGGCTTCGGAACTTTTAAATATCTCGATATATCTCGAAAACTACGCTTCTGATCAAAAAATATCATAGAACATAAATTGTAGGAAACATAATTCTCTACAGAAAAGGTCTCTTAACATTTTGCCATAGCTCGCTTCGTTTCCGAGATATTTGCAGATATATCTCAAGGGAAGGGGCCTGACGGACATATTTCGAGATATTTCTTCTTCTTGTTGTTCTTCTTCTGCACAGCTAAGCTGGAAGTGGCATTTACAGCTCGCAATAGTGCAGAGTTATCTCAAAGAAAGGGGCCACGGTGTTTCTGTATCTCTATTATGTTGGTGCGGCTTCGGAACTTTTAAATATCTTGATATATCTCGAGAACTACGCATCTGATCAAAAAATATCATAGAACATAAAAAGTAGGAAACTTAATTCTCTATAAAAAACGTCTCTTAACATTTTGCCATAGCTCGCTTCGTTTCCGAGATATTTGCAGATTCATCTCAAAGGAACTGGCCTGACGGACATATTTCGAGATATTTCTTCTTCTTGTTGTTCTTCCTCTGCACAGCTAAGCTGGAAGTGGCATTTGCAGCTCGCAATAGTGCAGAGTTATCTCAAAGAAAGGGGCCACGGCGTTTCTGTATCTCTATTATGTTGGTGCGGCTTCGGAACTTTTAAATATCTTGATATATCTCGAGAACTACGCATCTGATCAAAAAATATCATAGAACATAAAAAGTAGGAAACTTAATTCTCTACAAAAAAGGTCTCTTAACATTTTGCCATAGCTCGCTTCGTTTCCGAGATATTTGCAGATTTATCTCAAGGGAAGGGGCCTGACGGACATATTTCGAGATATTTCTTCTTCTTGTTGTTCTTCTTCTGCACAGCTAAGCTGGAAGTGGCATTTCCGGCTCGCACTAGTGCAGAGTTATCTCAAAGAAAGGGGCCACGGTGTTTCTGTATCTCTATTATGTTGGTGCGGCTTCGGAACTTTTAAATATCTCGATATATCTCGAAAACTACGCTTCTGATCAAAAAATATCATAGAGCATAAATTGTAGGAAACAGAATTCTCTACAAAAAAGGTCTCTTAACATTTTGCCATAGCTCGCTTCGTTTCCGAGATATTTGCAGATATATCTCAAGGGAAGGGGCCTGACGGACATATTTCGAGATATTTCTTCTTCTTGTTGTTCTTCTTCTGCACAGCTAAGCTGGAAGTGGCATTTGCGGCTCGCACTAGTGCAGAGTTATCTCAAAGAAAGGGGCCACGGTGTTTCTGTATCTCTATTATGTTGGTGCGGCTTCGGAACTTTTAAATATCTCGATGTATCTCGAAAACTACGCTTCTGATCAAAAAATATCATAGAACATAAATTGTAGGAAACATAATTCTCTACAAAAAAGGTCTCTTAACATTTTGCCATAGCTCGCTTCGTTTCCGAGATATTTGCAGATATATCTCAAGGGAAGGGGCCTGACGGACATATTTCGTGATATTTGTTCTTCTTGTTGTTCTTCTTCTGCACAGCTAAGCTGGAGGTGGCATTTACAGCTCGCAATAGTGCAGAGTTATCTCAAAGAAAGGGGCCACGGTGTTTCTGTATCTCTATTATGTTGGTGCGGCTTCGGAACTTTTAAATATCTTGATATATCTCGAGAACTACGCATCTGATCCAAAAATATCATAGAACATAAAAAGTAGGAAACTTAATTCTCTACAAAAAAGGTCTCTTAACATTTTGCCATAGCTCGCTTCGTTTCCGAGATATTTGCAGATTTATCTCAAGGGAAGGGGCCTGACGGACATATTTCGAGATATGTCTTCTTCTTGTTGTTCTTCTTCTGCACAGCTAAGCTGGAAGTGGCATTTGCGGCTCGCA
The DNA here is from genome assembly GCF_051020975.1 of Osmia lignaria lignaria. Classification (NCBI taxonomy): domain Eukaryota; kingdom Metazoa; phylum Arthropoda; class Insecta; order Hymenoptera; family Megachilidae; genus Osmia; species Osmia lignaria. Next base: position 9,206,574 of record NW_027478159.1, on the reverse strand, counting down.
ATAGTGCAGAGTTATCTCAAAGAGAGGGGCCACGGTGTTTCTGTATCTCTATTATGTTGGTGCGGCTTCGGAACTTTTAAATATCTTGATATATCTCGAGAACTACGCATCTGATCAAAAAATATCATAGAAGATAAAAAGTAGGAAGCTTAATTCTCTACAAAAAAGGTCTCTTAACATTTTGCCATAGCTCGCTTCGTTTCCGAGATATTTGCAGATTTATCTCAAGGGAAGGGGCCTGACGGACATATTTCGAGATATTTCGTCTTCTTGTTGTTCTTCTTCTGCACAGCTAAGCTGGAAGTGGCATTTGCGGCTCGCACTAGTGCAGAGTTATCTCAAAGAAAGGGGCCACGGTGTTTCTGTATCCCTATTATGTTGGTGCGGCTTCGGAACTTTTAAATATCTCGATGTATCTCGAAAACTACGCTTCTGATCAAAAAATATCATAGAACAGAAATTGTAGGAAACATAATTCTCTACAAAAAAGGTCTCTTAACATTTTGCCATAGCTCGCTTCGTTTCCGAGATATTTGCAGATATATCTCAAGGGAAGGGGCCTGACGGACATATTTCGAGATATTTACTCTTCTTGTTGTTCTTCTTCTGCACAGCTAAGCTGGAAGTGGCATTTGCGGCTCGCACTAGTGCAGAGTTATCTCAAAGAAAGGGGCCACGGTGTTTCTGTATCTCTATTATGTTGGTGCGGCTTCGGAACTTTTAAATATCTCGATGTATCTCGAAAACTACGCTTCTGATCAAAAAATATCATAGAACATAAATTGTAGGAAACATCATTCTCTACAAAAAATGTCTCTTAACATTTTGCCATAGCTCGCTTCGTTTCCGAGATATTTGCAGATTCAGCTCAAAGGAACTGGCCTGACGGACGTATTTCGAGATATTTCTTCTTCTTGTTGTTCTTCTTCTGCACAGCTAAGCTGGAAGTGGCATTTGCGGCTCGCACTAGTGCAGAGTTATCTCAGAGAAAGGGGCCACGGTGTTTCTGTATCTCTATTATGTTGGTGCGGCTTCGGAACTTTTAAATATCTCGATATATCTCGAAAACTACGCTTCTGATCAAAAAATATCATACAACATAAATTGTAGGAAACATAATTCTCTACAAAAAAGGTCTCTTAACATTTTGTCATAGCTCGCTTCGTTTCCGAGATATTTGCAAATATATCTCAAGGGAAGGGGCCTGACGGACATATTTCGAGATATTTCTTCTTCTTGTTGTTCTTCTTCTGCACAGCTAAGCTGGAAGTGGCATTTACAGCTCGCAATAGTGCAGAGTTATCTCAAAGAAAGGGGCCACGGTGTTTCTGTATCTCTATTATGTTGGTGCGGCTTCGGAACTTTTAAATATCTTGATATATCTCGAGAACTACGCATCTGATCAAAAAATATCATAGAACATAAAAAGTAGGAAACTCAATTCTCTACACAAGAGGTCTCTTAACATTTTGCCATAGCTCGCTTCGTTTCCGAGATATTTGCAGATTTATCTCAAGGGAAGGGGCCTAACGGACATATTTCGAGATATTTCTTCTTCTTGTTGTTCTTCTTCTGCACAGCTAAGCTGGAAGTGGCATTTGCGGCTCGCACTAGTGCAGAGTTATCTCAAAGAAAGGGGCCACGGTGTTTCTGTATCTCTATTATGTTGGTGCGGCTTCGGAACTTTTAAATATCTCGATATATCTCGAAAACTACGCTTCTGATCAAAAAATATCATAGAACATAAAAAGTAGGAAACTTAATTCTCTACAAAAAAGGTTTCTTAACGTTTTGCCATAGCTCGCTTCGTTTCCGAGATATTTGCAGATTTATCTCAAGGGAAGGGGCCTGTCGGACAGATTTCGAGATATTTCTTCTTCTTGTTGTTCTTCTTCTGCACAGCTAAGCTGGAAGTGGCATTTACCGCTCACAATAGTGCAGAGTTATCTCAAAGAAAGGGGCCACGGTGTTTCTGTATCTCTATTATGTTGGTGCGGCTTCGGAACTTTTAAATATCTTGATATATCTCGAGAACTACGCATCTGATCAAAAAATATTATAGAACAAAAAAAGTAGGAAACTTAATTCTCTACAAAAAAGGTCTCTTAACATTTTGCCATAGCTCGCTTCGTTTCCGAGATATTTGCAGATTTATCTCAAGGGAAGGGGCCTGACGGACAGATTTCGAGATATTTCTTCTTCTTGTTGTTCTTCTTCTGCACAGCTAAGCTGGAAGTGGCATTTACAGCTCACAATAGTGCAGAGTTATCTCAAAGAAAGGGGCCACGGTGTTTCTGTATCTCTATTATGTTGGTGCGGCTTCGGAACTTTTAAATATCTTGATATATCTCGAGAACTACGCATCTGATCAAAAAATATTATAGAACATAAAAAGTAAGAAACTTAATTCTCTACAAAAAAGGTCTCTTAACATTTTGCCATAGCTCGCTTCGTTTCCGAGATATTTGCAGATTTATCTCAAGGGAAGGGGCCTGACGGACATATTTCGAGATATTTCTTCTTCTTGTTGTTCTTCTTCTGCACAGCTAAGCTGGAACTGGCATTTGCGGCTCGCACTAAACGCAGAGTTATCTCAAAGAAAGGGGCCACGGTGTTTCTGTATCTCTATTATGTTGGTGCGGCTTCGGAACTTTTAAATATCTCGATATATCTCGAAAACTACGCTTCTGATCAAAAAATATCATAGAACATAAATTGTAGGAAACATAATTCTCTACAAAAAAGGTCTCTTAACATTTTGCCATAGCTCGCTTCGTTTCCGAGATATTTGCAGATATATCTCAAGGGAAGGGGCCTGACGGACATATTTCGAGATATTTCTTCTTCTTGTTGTTCTTCTTCTGCACAGCTAAGCTGGAAGTGGCATTTGCGGCTCGCAATAGTGCAGAGTTATCTCAAAGAAAGGGGTCACGGTGTTTATGTATCTCTATTATGTTGGTGCGGCTTCGGAACTTTTAAATATCTCGATATATCTCGAAAACTACGCTTCTGATCCAAAAATATCATAGAACATAAATTGTAGGAAACATAATTCTCTACAAAAAAGGTCTCTTAACATTTTGCCATAGCTAGCTTCGTTTCCGAGATATTTGCAGATATATCTCAAGGGAAGGGGCCTGACGGACATATTTCGAGATATTTCTTCTTCTTGTTGTTCTTCTTCTGCACAGCTAAGCTGGAAGTGGCATTTACAGCACGCAATAGTGCAGAGTTATCTCAAAGAAAGGGGCCACGGTGTTTCTGTATCTCTATTATGTTGGTGCGGCTTCGGAACTTTTAAATATCTTGATATATCTCGAGAACTACGCATCTCATCAAAAAATATCATAGAACATAAAAAGTAGGAAACTTAATTCTCTACAAAAAAGGTCTCTTAACAATTGGCCATAGCTCGCTTCGTTTCCGAGATATTTGCAGATATATCCCAAGGGAAGGGGCCTGACGGACATATTTCGAGATATTTCTTCTTCTTGTTGTTCTTCTTCTGCACAGCTAAGCTGGAAGTGGCATTTACAGCTCGCAATAGTGCAGAGTTATCTCAAAGAAAGGGGCCACGGTGTTTCTGTATCTCTATTATGTTGGTGCGGCTTCGGAACTTTTAAATATCTTGATATATCTCGAGAACTACGCATCTGATCAAAAATATCATACAACATAAAAAGTAGGAAACTTAATTCTCTACAAAAAAGGTGTCTTAACATTTTGCCATAGCTCGCTTCGTTTCCGAGATATTTGCAGATTTATCTCAAGGGAAGGGGCCTGACGGACATATTTCGAGATATTTCTTCTTCTTGTTGTTCTTCTTCTGCACAGCTAAGCTGGAAGTGGCATTTACAGCTCGCAATAGTGCAGAGTTATCTCAAAGAAAGGGGCCACGGTGTTTCTGTATCTCTATTATGTTGGTGCGGCTTCGGAACTTTTAAATATCTTGATATATCTCGAGAACTACGCATCTGATCAAAAAATATTATAGAACAAAAAAAGTAGGAAACTTAATTCTCTACAAAAAAGGTCTCTTAACATTTTGCCATAGCTCGCTTCGTTTCCGAGATATTTGCAGATTTATCTCAAGGGAAGGGGCCTGACGGACAGATTTCGAGATATTTCTTCTTCTTGTTGTTCTTCTTCTGCACAGCTAAGCTGGAAGTGGCATTTACAGCTCACAATAGTGCAGAGTTATCTCAAAGAAAGGGGCCACGGTGTTTCTGTATCTCTATTATGTTGGTGCGGCTTCGGAACTTTTAAATATCTTGATATATCTCGAGAACTACGCATCTGATCAAAAAATATTATAGAACATAAAAAGTAGGAAACTTAATTCTCTACAAAAAAGGTCTCTTAACATTTTGCCATAGCTCGCTTCGTTTCCGAGATATTTGCAGATTTATCTCAAGGGAAGGGGCCTGACGGACATATTTCGAGATATTTCTTCTTCTTGTTGTTCTTCTTCTGCACAGCTAAGCTGGAACTGGCATTTGCGGCTCGCACTAAACGCAGAGTTATCTCAAAGAAAGGGGCCACGGTGTTTCTGTATCTCTATTATGTTGGTGCGGCTTCGGAACTTTTAAATATCTCGATATATCTCGAAGACTACGCTTCTGATCAAAAAATATCATAGAACATAAATTGTAGGAAACATAATTCTCTACAAAAAAGGTCTCTTAACATTTTGCCATAGCTCGCTTCGTTTCCGAGATATTTGCAGATTTATCTCAAGGGAAGGGGCCTGACGGACATATTTGGAGATATTTCTTCTTCTTGTTGTTCTTCTTCTGCACAGCTAAGCTGGAAGTGGCATTTGCGGCTCGCACTAGTGCAGAGTTATCTCAAAGAAAGGGGCCACGGTGTTTCTGTATCCCTATTATGTTGGTGCGGCTTCGGAACTTTTAAATATCTCGATATATCTCGAAAACTATGCTTCTGATCAAAAAATATCGTAGAACATAAATTGTAGGAAACATAATTCTCTACAAAAAATGTCTCTTAACATTTTGCCATAGCTCGCTTCGTTTCCGAGATATTTGCAGATTCAGCTCAAAGGAACTGGCCTGACGGACATATTTCGAGATATTTCTTCTTCTTGTTGTTCTTCCTCTGCACAGCTAAGCTGGAAGTGGCATTTGCAGCTCGCAATAGTGCAGAGTTATCTCAAAGAAAGGGGCCACGGTGTTTCTGTATCCCTATTATGTTGGTGCGGCTTCGGAACTTTTAAATATCTCGATATATCTCGAAAACTATGCTTCTGATCAAAAAATATCGTAGAACATAAATTGTAGGAAACATAATTCTCTACAAAAAATGTCTCTTAACATTTTGCCATAGCTCGCTTCGTTTCCGAGATATTTGCAGATTCAGCTCAAAGGAACTGGCCTGACGGACATATTTCGAGATATTTCTTCTTCTTGTTGTTCTTCCTCTGCACAGCTAAGCTGGAAGTGGCATTTGCAGCTCGCAATAGTGCAGAGTTATCTCAAAGAAAGGGGCCACGGTGTTTCTGTATCTCTATTATGTTGGTGCGGCTTCGGAACTTTTAAATATCTTGATATATCTCGAGAACTACGCATCTGATCAAAAAATATCATAGAACATAAAAAGTAGGAAACTTAATTCTCTACAAAAAAGGTCTCTTAACATTTTGCCATAGCTCGCTTCGTTTCCGAGATATTTGCAGATTTATCTCAAGGGAAGGGGCCTGACGGACATATTTCGAGATATTTCTTCTTCTTGTTGTTCTTCTTCTGCACAGCTAAGCTGGAAGTGGCATTTGCGGCTCGCAATAGTGCAAAGTTATCTCAAAGAGAGGGGCCACGGTGTTTCTGTATCTCTATTATGTTGGTGCGGCTTCGGAACTTTTAAATATCTTGATATATCTCGAGAACTACGCATCTGATCAAAAAATATCATAGAAGATAAAAAGTAGGAAGCTTAATTCTCTACAAAAAAGGTCTCTTAACATTTTGCCATAGCTCGCTTCGTTTCCGAGATATTTGCAGATTTATCTCAAGGGAAGGGGCCTGACGGACATATTTCGAGATATTTCGTCTTCTTGTTGTTCTTCTTCTGCACAGCTAAGCTGGAAGTGGCATTTGCGGCTCGCACTAGTGCAGAGTTATCTCAAAGAAAGGGGCCACGGTGTTTCTGTAGCCCTATTATGTTGGTGCGGCTTCGGAACTTTTAAATATCTCGATGTATCTCGAAAACTACGCTTCTGATCAAAAAATATCATAGAACAGAAATTGTAGGAAACATAATTCTCTACAAAAAAGGTCTCTTAACATTTTGCCATAGCTCGCTTCGTTTCCGAGATATTTGCAGATATATCTCAAGGGAAGGGGCCTGACGGACATATTTCGAGATATTTACTCTTCTTGTTGTTCTTCTTCTGCACAGCTAAGCTGGAAGTGGCATTTGCGGCTCGCACTAGTGCAGAGTTATCTCAAAGAAAGGGGCCACGGTGTTTCTGTATCTCTATTATGTTGGTGCGGCTTCGGAACTTTTAAATATCTCGATGTATCTCGAAAACTACGCTTCTGATCAAAAAATATCATAGAACATAAATTGTAGGAAACATCATTCTCTACAAAAAATGTCTCTTAACATTTTGCCATAGCTCGCTTCGTTTCCGAGATATTTGCAGATTCAGCTCAAAGGAACTGGCCTGACGGACGTATTTCGAGATATTTCTTCTTCTTGTTGTTCTTCTTCTGCACAGCTAAGCTGGAAGTGGCATTTGCGGCTCGCACTAGTGCAGAGTTATCTCAAAGAAAGGGGCCACGGTGTTTCTGTATCCCTATTATGTTGGTGCGGCTTCGGAACTTTTAAATATCTCGATATATCTCGAAAACTACGCTTCTGATCAAAAAATATCATACAACATAAATTGTAGGAAACATAATTCTCTACAAAAAAGGTCTCTTAACATTTTGTCATAGCTCGCTTCGTTTCCGAGATATTTGCAGATATATCTCAAGGGAAGGGGCCTGACGGACATATTTCGAGATATTTCTTCTTCTTGTTGTTCTTCTTCTGCACAGCTAAGCTGGAAGTGGCATTTACAGCTCGCAATAGTGCAGAGTTATCTCAAAGAAAGGGGCCACGGTGTTTCTGTATCTCTATTATGTTGGTGCGGCTTCGGAACTTTTAAATATCTTGATATATCTCGAGAACTACGCATCTGATCAAAAAATATCATAGAACATAAAAAGTAGGAAACTTAATTCTCTACACAAGAGGTCTCTTAACATTTTGCCATAGCTCGCTTCGTTTCCGAGATATTTGCAGATTTATCTCAAGGGAAGGGGCCTAACGGACATATTTCGAGATATTTCTTCTTCTTGTTGTTCTTCTTCTGCACAACTAAACTGGAAGTGGCATTTCCAGCTCGCAATAGTGCAGAGTTATCTCAAAGAGAGGGGCCACGGTGTTTCTGTATCTCTATTATGTTGGTGCGGCTTCGGAACTTTTAAATATCTTGATATATCTCGAGAACTACGCATCTGATCAAAAAATATCATAGAAGATAAAAAGTAGGAAACTTAATTCTCTACAAAAAAGGTCTCTTAACATTTTGCCATAGCTCGCTTCGTTTCCGAGATATTTGCAGATATATCTCAAGGGAAGGGGCCTGACGGACATATTTCGAGATATTTCTTCTTCTTGATGTTCTTCTTCTGCACAGCTAAGCTGGAAGTGGCATTTGCAGCTCGCAATAGTGCAGAGTTATCTCAAAGAAAGGGGCCACGGTGTTTCTGTATCTCTATTATGTTGGTGCGGCTTCGGAACTTTTAAATATCTTGATATATCTCGAGAACTACGCATCTGATCAAAAAATATCATAGAACATAAAACGTAGGAAACTTAATTCTCTACAAAAAAGGTCTCTCAACATTTTGCCATAGCTCGCTTCGTTTCCGAGATATTTGCAGATTTATCTCAAGGGAAGGGGCCTGACGGACATATTTCGAGATATTTCTTCTTCTTGTTGTTCTTCTTCTGCACAGCTAAGCTGGAAGTGGCATTTGCGGCTCGCACTAGTGCAGAGTTATCTCAAAGAAAGGGGCCACGGTGTTTCTGTATCTCTATTATGTTGGTGCGGCTTTGGAACTTTTAAATATCTCGATATATCTCGAAAACTACGCTTCTGACCAAAAAATATCATAGAACATAAATTGTACGAAACATAATTCTCTACAAAAAAGGTCTCTTAACATTTTGCCATAGCTCGCTTCGTTTCCGAGATATTTGCAGATATATCTCAAGGGAAGGGGCCTCACGGACATATTTCGAGATATTTCTTCTTCTTGTTGTTCTTCTTCTGCACAGCTAAGCTGGAAGTGGCATTTACAGCTCGCAATAGTGCAGAGTTATCTCAAAGAAAGGGGCCACGGTGTTTCTGGATCTCTATTATGTTGGTGCGGCTTCGGAACTTTTAAATATCTTGATATATCTCGAGAACTACGCATCTGATCAAAAAATATCATAGAACATAAAAAGTAGGAAACTTAATTCTCTACAAAAAAGGTCTCTTAACATTTTGCCATAGCTCGCTTCATTTCCGAGATATTTGCAGATATATCTCAAGGGAAGGGGCCTGACGGAAATATTTCGAGATATTTCTTCTTCTTGATGTTCTTCTTCTGCACAGCTAAGCTGGAAGTGGCATTTGCAGCTCGCAATAGTGCAGAGTTATCTCAAAGAAAGGGGCCCCGGTGTTTCTGTATCTCTATTATGTTGGTGCGGCTTCGGAACTTTTAAATATCTTTATATATCTCGAGAACTACGCATCTGATCAAAAAATATCATAGAACATAAAACGTAGGAAACTTAATTCTCTACAAAAAAGGTCTCTCAACATTTTGCCATAGCTCGCTTCGTTTCCGAGATATTTGCAGATTTATCTCAAGGGAAGGGGCCTGGCGGACATATTTCGAGATATTTCTTCTTCTTGTTGTTCTTCTTCTGCACAGCTAAGCTGGAAGTGGCATTTGCGGCTCGCACTAGAGCAGAGTTATCTCAAAGAAAGGGGCCACGGTGTTTCTGTATCCCTATTATGTTGGTGCGGCTTCGGAACTTTTAAATATCTCGATATATCTCGAAAACTACGCTTCTGATCAAAAAATATCATAGAACATAAATTGTAGGAAACATAATTCTCTACAAAAAATGTCTCTTAACATTTTGCCATAGCTCGCTTCGTTTCCGAGATATTTGCAGATTTATCTCAAGGGAAGGGGCCTGACGGACATATTTCGAGATATTTCTTCTTCTTGTTGTTCTTCTTCTGCACAGCTAAGCTGGAAGTGGCATTTGCGGCTCGCAATAGTGCAGAGTTATCTCAAAGAAAGGGGCCACGGTGTTTCTGTATCTCTATTATGTTGGTGCGGCTTTGGAACTTTTAAATATCTCGATATATCTCGAAAACTACGCTTCTCACCAAAAAATATCATAGAACATAAATTGTACGAAACATAATTCTCTACAAAAAAGGTCTCTTAACATTTTGCCATAGCTCGCTTCGTTTCCGAGATATTTGCAGATTTATCTCAAGGGAAGGGGCCTGACGGACATATTTCGAGATATTTCTTCTTCTTGATGTTCTTCTTCTGCACAGCTAAGCTGGAAGTGGCATTTGCAGCTCGCAATAGTGCAGAGTTATCTCAAAGAAAGGGGCCACGGTGTTTCTGTATCTCTATTATGTTGGTGCGGCTTCGGAACTTTTAAATATCTTGATATATCTCGAGAACTACGCATCTGATCAAAAAATATCATAGAACATAAAACGTAGGAAACTTAATTCTCTACAAAAAAGGTCTCTCAACATTTTGCCATAGCTCGCTTCGTTTCCGAGATATTTGCAGATTTATCTCAAGGGAAGGGGCCTGACGGACATATTTCGAGATATTTCTTCTTCTTGTTGTTCTTCTTCTGCACAGCTAAGCAGGAAGTGGCATTTGCGGCTCGCAATAGTGCAGAGTTATCTCAAAGAAAGGGGCCACGGTGTTTCTGTATCTCTATTATGTTGGTGCGGCTTCGGAACTTTTAAATATCTTGATATATCTCGAGAACTACGCATCAGATCAAAAAATATCATAGAACATAAAAAGTAGGAAACTTAATTCTCTACAAAAAAGGTCTCTTAACATTTTGCCATAGCTCTCTTCGTTTCCGAGATATTTGCAGATTTATCTCAAGGGAAGGGGCCTGACGGACATATTTCGAGATATTTCTTCTTCTTGATGTTCTTCTTCTGCACAGCTAAGCTGAAAGTGGCATTTGCAGCTCGCAATAGTGCAGAGTTATCTCAAAGAAATGGGCCACGGTGTTTCTGTATCTCTATTATGTTGGTGCGGCTTCGGAACTTTTAAATATCTTGATATATCTCGAGAACTACGCATCTGATCAAAAAATATCATCGAACATAAAACGTAGGAAACTTAATTCTCTACAAAAAAGGTCTCTCAACATTTTGCCATAGCTCGCTTCGTTTCCGAGATATTTGCAGATTTATCTCAAGGGAAGGGGCCTGACGGACATATTTCGAGATATTTCTTCTTCTTGTTGTTCTTCCTCTGCACAGCTAAGCTGGAAGTGGCATTTGCAGCTCGCAATAGTGCAGAGTTATCTCAAAGAAAGGGGCCACGGTGTTTCTGTATCTCTATTATGTTGGTGCGGCTTTGGAACTTTTAAATATCTCGATATATCTCGAAAACTACGCTTCTGATCAAAAAATATCATAGAACATAAATTGTAGGAAACATAATTCTCTACAAAAAAGGTCTCTTAACATTTTGCCATAGCTCGCTTCGTTTCCGAGATATTCGCAGATATATCTCAAGGGAAGGGGCCTGACGGACATGTTTCGAGATATGTCTTCTTCTTGTTGTTCTTCTTCTGCACAGCTAAGCTGGAAGTGGCATTTACAGCTCGCAATAGTGCAGAGTTATCTCAAAGAAAGGGGCCCCGGTGTTTCTGTATCTCTATTATGTTGGTGCGGCTTCGGAACTTTTAAATATCTTTATATATCTCGAGAACTACGCATCTGATCAAAAAATATCATAGAACATAAAACGTAGGAAACTTAATTCTCTACAAAAAAGGTCTCTCAACATTTTGCCATAGCTCGCTTCGTTTCCGAGATATTTGCAGATTTATCTCAAGGGAAGGGGCCTGGCGGACATATTTCGAGATATTTCTTCTTCTTGTTGTTCTTCTTCTGCACAGCTAAGCTGGAAGTGGCATTTGCGGCTCGCACTAGAGCAGAGTTATCTCAAAGAAAGGGGCCACGGTGTTTCTGTATCCCTATTATGTTGGTGCGGCTTCGGAACTTTTAAATATCTCGATATATCTCGAAAACTACGCTTCTGATCAAAAAATATCATAGAACATAAATTGTAGGAAACATAATTCTCTACAAAAAATGTCTCTTAACATTTTGCCATAGCTCGCTTCGTTTCCGAGATATTTGCAGATTTATCTCAAGGGAAGGGGCCTGACGGACATATTTCGAGATATTTCTTCTTCTTGTTGTTCTTCTTCTGCACAGCTAAGCTGGAAGTGGCATTTGCGGCTCGCAATAGTGCAGAGTTATCTCAAAGAAAGGGGCCACGGTGTTTCTGTATCTCTATTATGTTGGTGCGGCTTTGGAACTTTTAAATATCTCGATATATCTCGAAAACTACGCTTCTCACCAAAAAATATCATAGAACATAAATTGTACGAAACATAATTCTCTACAAAAAAGGTCTCTTAACATTTTGCCATAGCTCGCTTCGTTTCCGAGATATTTGCAGATTTATCTCAAGGGAAGGGGCCTGACGGACATATTTCGAGATATTTCTTCTTCTTGATGTTCTTCTTCTGCACAGCTAAGCTGGAAGTGGCATTTGCAGCTCGCAATAGTGCAGAGTTATCTCAAAGAAAGGGGCCACGGTGTTTCTGTATCTCTATTATGTTGGTGCGGCTTCGGAACTTTTAAATATCTTGATATATCTCGAGAACTACGCATCTGATCAAAAAATATCATAGAACATAAAACGTAGGAAACTTAATTCTCTACAAAAAAGGTCTCTCAACATTTTGCCATAGCTCGCTTCGTTTCCGAGATATTTGCAGATTTATCTCAAGGGAAGGGGCCTGACGGACATATTTCGAGATATTTCTTCTTCTTGTTGTTCTTCTTCTGCACAGCTAAGCAGGAAGTGGCATTTGCGGCTCGCAATAGTGCAGAGTTATCTCAAAGAAAGGGGCCACGGTGTTTCTGTATCTCTATTATGTTGGTGCGGCTTCGGAACTTTTAAATATCTTGATATATCTCGAGAACTACGCATCAGATCAAAAAATATCATAGAACATAAAAAGTAGGAAACTTAATTCTCTACAAAAAAGGTCTCTTAACATTTTGCCATAGCTCTCTTCGTTTCCGAGATATTTGCAGATTTATCTCAAGGGAAGGGGCCTGACGGACATATTTCGAGATATTTCTTCTTCTTGATGTTCTTCTTCTGCACAGCTAAGCTGAAAGTGGCATTTGCAGCTCGCAATAGTGCAGAGTTATCTCAAAGAAATGGGCCACGGTGTTTCTGTATCTCTATTATGTTGGTGCGGCTTCGGAACTTTTAAATATCTTGATATATCTCGAGAACTACGCATCTGATCAAAAAATATCATCGAACATAAAACGTAGGAAACTTAATTCTCTACAAAAAAGGTCTCTCAACATTTTGCCATAGCTCGCTTCGTTTCCGAGATATTTGCAGATTTATCTCAAGGGAAGGGGCCTGACGGACATATTTCGAGATATTTCTTCTTCTTGTTGTTCTTCCTCTGCACAGCTAAGCTGGAAGTGGCATTTGCAGCTCGCAATAGTGCAGAGTTATCTCAAAGAAAGGGGCCACGGTGTTTCTGTATCTCTATTATGTTGGTGCGGCTTCGGAACTTTTAAATATCTCGATATATCTCGAAAACTACGCCTCTGATCAAAAAATATCATAGAACCTAAATTGTAGGAAACATAATTCTCTACAAAAAACGTCTCTTAACATTTTGCCATAGCTCGCTTCGTTTCCGAGATATTTGCAGATTTATCTCAAGGGAAGGAGCCTGACGGACATATTTCGAGATATTTCTTCTTCTTGTTGTTCTTCTTCTGCACAGCTAAGCTGGAAGTGGCATTTGCGGCTCGCACTAGTGCAGAGTTATCTCAAAGAAAGGGGCCACGGTGTTTCTGTATCCCTATTATGTTGGTGCGGCTTCGGAACTTTTAAATATCTCGATATATCTCGAGAACTACGCATCAGATCAAAAAATATGATAGAACATAAAAAGTAGGAAACTTAATTCTCTACAAAAAAGGTCTCTTAACATTTTGCCATAGCTCTCTTCGTTTCCGAGATATTTGCAGATTTATCTCAAGGGAAGGGGCCTGACGGACATATTTCGAGATATTTCTTCTTCTTGTTGTTCTTCTTCTGCACAGCTAAGCTGGAAGTGGCATTTGCAGCTCGCAATAGTGCAGAGTTATCTCAAAGAAAGGGGCCCCGGTGTTTCTGTATCTCTATTATGTTGGTGCGGCTTCGGAACTTTTAAATATCTTTATATATCTCGAGAACTACGCATCTGATCAAAAAATATCATAGAACATAAAACGTAGGAAACTTAATTCTCTACAAAAAAGGTCTCTCAACATTTTGCCATAGCTCGCTTCGTTTCCGAGATATTTGCAGATTTATCTCAAGGGAAGGGGCCTGGCGGACATATTTCGAGATATTTCTTCTTCTTGTTGTTCTTCTTCTGCACAGCTAAGCTGGAAGTGGCATTTGCGGCTCGCACTAGAGCAGAGTTATCTCAAAGAAAGGGGCCACGGTGTTTCTGTATCCCTATTATGTTGGTGCGGCTTCGGAACTTTTAAATATCTCGATATATCTCGAAAACTACGCTTCTGATCAAAAAATATCATAGAACATAAATTGTAGGAAACATAATTCTCTACAAAAAATGTCTCTTAACATTTTGCCATAGCTCGCTTCGTTTCCGAGATATTTGCAGATTTATCTCAAGGGAAGGGGCCTGACGGACATATTTCGAGATATTTCTTCTTCTTGTTGTTCTTCTTCTGCACAGCTAAGCTGGAAGTGGCATTTGCGGCTCGCAATAGTGCAGAGTTATCTCAAAGAAAGGGGCCACGGTGTTTCTGTATCTCTATTATGTTGGTGCGGCTTTGGAACTTTTAAATATCTCGATATATCTCGAAAACTACGCTTCTCACCAAAAAATATCATAGAACATAAATTGTACGAAACATAATTCTCTACAAAAAAGGTCTCTTAACATTTTGCCATAGCTCGCTTCGTTTCCGAGATATTTGCAGATTTATCTCAAGGGAAGGGGCCTGACGGACATATTTCGAGATATTTCTTCTTCTTGATGTTCTTCTTCTGCACAGCTAAGCTGGAAGTGGCATTTGCAGCTCGCAATAGTGCAGAGTTATCTCAAAGAAAGGGGCCACGGTGTTTCTGTATCTCTATTATGTTGGTGCGGCTTCGGAACTTTTAAATATCTTGATATATCTCGAGAACTACGCATCTGATCAAAAAATATCATAGAACATAAAACGTAGGAAACTTAATTCTCTACAAAAAAGGTCTCTCAACATTTTGCCATAGCTCGCTTCGTTTCCGAGATATTTGCAGATTTATCTCAAGGGAAGGGGCCTGACGGACATATTTCGAGATATTTCTTCTTCTTGTTGTTCTTCTTCTGCACAGCTAAGCAGGAAGTGGCATTTGCGGCTCGCAATAGTGCAGAGTTATCTCAAAGAAAGGGGCCACGGTGTTTCTGTATCTCTATTATGTTGGTGCGGCTTCGGAACTTTTAAATATCTTGATATATCTCGAGAACTACGCATCAGATCAAAAAATATCATAGAACATAAAAAGTAGGAAACTTAATTCTCTACAAAAAAGGTCTCTTAACATTTTGCCATAGCTCTCTTCGTTTCCGAGATATTTGCAGATTTATCTCAAGGGAAGGGGCCTGACGGACATATTTCGAGATATTTCTTCTTCTTGATGTTCTTCTTCTGCACAGCTAAGCTGAAAGTGGCATTTGCAGCTCGCAATAGTGCAGAGTTATCTCAAAGAAATGGGCCACGGTGTTTCTGTATCTCTATTATGTTGGTGCGGCTTCGGAACTTTTAAATATCTTGATATATCTCGAGAACTACGCATCTGATCAAAAAATATCATCGAACATAAAACGTAGGAAACTTAATTCTCTACAAAAAAGGTCTCTCAACATTTTGCCATAGCTCGCTTCGTTTCCGAGATATTTGCAGATTTATCTCAAGGGAAGGGGCCTGACGGACATATTTCGAGATATTTCTTCTTCTTGTTGTTCTTCCTCTGCACAGCTAAGCTGGAAGTGGCATTTGCAGCTCGCAATAGTGCAGAGTTATCTCAAAGAAAGGGGCCACGGTGTTTCTGTATCTCTATTATGTTGGTGCGGCTTTGGAACTTTTAAATATCTCGATATATCTCGAAAACTACGCTTCTGATCAAAAAATATCATAGAACATAAATTGTAGGAAACATAATTCTCTACAAAAAAGGTCTCTTAACATTTTGCCATAGCTCGCTTCGTTTCCGAGATATTCGCAGATATATCTCAAGGGAAGGGGCCTGACGGACATGTTTCGAGATATGTCTTCTTCTTGTTGTTCTTCTTCTGCACAGCTAAGCTGGAAGTGGCATTTACAGCTCGCAATAGTGCAGAGTTATCTCAAAGAGAGGGGCCACGGTGTTTCTGTATCTCTATTATGTTGGTGCGGCTTCGGAACTTTTAAATATCTTGATATATCTCGAGAACTACGCATCTGATCAAAAAATATCATAGAACATAAAAAGTAGAAAACTTAATTCTGTACAAAAAAGGTCTCCTAACATTTTGCCATAGCTCGCTTCGTTTCCAAGATATTTGCAGATTTATCTCAAGGGAAGGGGCCTGACGGACATATTTCGAGATATTTCTTCTTCTTGTTGTTCTTCTTCTGCACAGCTAAACTGGAAGTGGCATTTCCAGCTCGCAATAGTGCAGAGTTATCTCAAAGAGAGGGGCCACGGTGTTTCTGTATCTCTATTATGTTGGTGCGGCTTCGGAACTTTTAAATATCTCGATATATCTCGAAAACTACGCCTCTGATCAAAAAATATCATAGAACCTAAATTGTAGGAAACATAATTCTCTACAAAAAACGTCTCTTAACATTTTGCCATAGCTCGCTTCGTTTCCGAGATATTTGCAGATTTATCTCAAGGGAAGGAGCCTGACGGACATATTTCGAGATATTTCTTCTTCTTGTTGTTCTTCTTCTGCACAGCTAAGCTGGAAGTGGCATTTGCGGCTCGCACTAGTGCAGAGTTATCTCAAAGAAAGGGGCCACGGTGTTTCTGTATCCCTATTATGTTGGTGCGGCTTCGGAACTTTTAAATATCTCGATATATCTCGAGAACTACGCATCAGATCACAAAATATGATAGAACATAAAAAGTAGGAAACTTAATTCTCTACAAAAAAGGTCTCTTAACATTTTGCCATAGCTCTCTTCGTTTCCGAGATATTTGCAGATTTATCTCAAGGGAAGGGGCCTGACGGACATATTTCGAGATATTTCTTCTTCTTGTTGTTCTTCTTCTGCACAGCTAAGCTGGAAGTGGCATTTACAGCTCGCAATAGTGCAGAGTTATCTCAAAGAAAGGGGCCACGGTGTTTCTGTATCTCTATTATGTTGGTGCGGCTTTGGAACTTTTAAATATCTCGATATATCTCGAAAACTACGCTTCTCACCAAAAAATATCATAGAAGATAAATTGTACGAAACATAATTCTCTACAAAAAAGGTCTCTTAACATTTTGCCATAGCTCGCTTCGTTTCCGAGATATTTGCAGATATATCTCAAGGGAAGGGGCCTGACGGACATATTTCGAGATATTTCTACTTCTTGTTGTTCTTCTTCTGCACAGCTAAGCTGGAAGTGGCATTTGCGGCTCGCACTAGTGCAGAGTTATCTCAAAGAAAGGGGCCACGGTGTTTCTGTATCCCTATTATGTTGGTGCGGCTTCGGAACTTTTAAATATCTTGATATATCTCGAGAACTACGCATCTGATCAAAAAATATCATAGAACATAAAAAGTAGGAAACTTAATTCTCTACAAAAAAGGTCTCTTAACAATTGGCCATAGCTCGCTTCGTTTCCGAGATATTTGCAGATTTATCTCAAGGGAAGGAGCCTGACGGACATATTTCGAGATATTTCTTCTTCTTGTTGTTCTTCTTCTGCACAGCTAAGCTGGAAGTGGCATTTGCGGCTCGCACTAGTGCAGAGTTATCTCAAAGAAAGCGGCCACGGTGTTTCTGTATCCCTATTATGTTGGTGCGGCTTCGGAACTTTTAAATATCTCGATATATCTCGAAAACTACGCTTCTGATCAAAAAATATCATAGAACGTAAATTGTAGGAAACATAATTCTCTACAAAAAAGGTCTCTTAACATTTTGCCATAGCTCGCTTCGTTTCCGAGATATTTGCAGATATATCTCAAGGGAAGGGGCCTGACGGACATATTTCGAGATATTTCTTCTTCTTGTTGTTCTTCTTCTGCACAGCTAAGCTGGAAGTGGCATTTGCGGCTCGCAATAGTGCAGAGTTATCTCAAAGAAAGGGGCCACGGTGTTTCTGTATCTCTATTATGTTGGTGCGGCTTTGGAACTTTTAAATATCTCGATATATCTCGAAAACTACGCTTCTCACCAAAAAATATCATAGAACATAAATTGTACGAAACATAATTCTCTACAAAAAAGGTCTCTTAACATTTTGCCATAGCTCGCTTCGTTTCCGAGATATTTGCAGATTTATCTCAAGGGAAGGGGCCTGACGGACATATTTCGAGATATTTCTTCTTCTTGATGTTCTTCTTCTGCACAGCTAAGCTGGAAGTGGCATTTGCAGCTCGCAATAGTGCAGAGTTATCTCAAAGAAAGGGGCCACGGTGTTTCTGTATCTCTATTATGTTGGTGCGGCTTCGGAACTTTTAAATATCTTGATATATCTCGAGAACTACGCATCTGATCAAAAAATATCATAGAACATAAAACGTAGGAAACTTAATTCTCTACAAAAAAGGTCTCTCAACATTTTGCCATAGCTCGCTTCGTTTCCGAGATATTTGCAGATTTATCTCAAGGGAAGGGGCCTGACGGACATATTTCGAGATATTTCTTCTTCTTGTTGTTCTTCTTCTGCACAGCTAAGCAGGAAGTGGCATTTGCGGCTCGCAATAGTGCAGAGTTATCTCAAAGAAAGGGGCCACGGTGTTTCTGTATCTCTATTATGTTGGTGCGGCTTCGGAACTTTTAAATATCTTGATATATCTCGAGAACTACGCATCAGATCAAAAAATATCATAGAACATAAAAAGTAGGAAACTTAATTCTCTACAAAAAAGGTCTCTTAACATTTTGCCATAGCTCTCTTCGTTTCCGAGATATTTGCAGATTTATCTCAAGGGAAGGGGCCTGACGGACATATTTCGAGATATTTCTTCTTCTTGATGTTCTTCTTCTGCACAGCTAAGCTGAAAGTGGCATTTGCAGCTCGCAATAGTGCAGAGTTATCTCAAAGAAATGGGCCACGGTGTTTCTGTATCTCTATTATGTTGGTGCGGCTTCGGAACTTTTAAATATCTTGATATATCTCGAGAACTACGCATCTGATCAAAAAATATCATCGAACATAAAACGTAGGAAACTTAATTCTCTACAAAAAAGGTCTCTCAACATTTTGCCATAGCTCGCTTCGTTTCCGAGATATTTGCAGATTTATCTCAAGGGAAGGGGCCTGACGGACATATTTCGAGATATTTCTTCTTCTTGTTGTTCTTCCTCTGCACAGCTAAGCTGGAAGTGGCATTTACAGCTCGCAATAGTGCAGAGTTATCTCAAAGAGAGGGGCCACGGTGTTTCTGTATCTCTATTATGTTGGTGCGGCTTCGGAACTTTTAAATATCTTGATATATCTCGAGAACTACGCATCTGATCAAAAAATATCATAGAACATAAAAAGTAGAAAACTTAATTCTGTACAAAAAAGGTCTCCTAACATTTTGCCATAGCTCGCTTCGTTTCCAAGATATTTGCAGATTTATCTCAAGGGAAGGGGCCTGACGGACATATTTCGAGATATTTCTTCTTCTTGTTGTTCTTCTTCTGCACAGCTAAACTGGAAGTGGCATTTCCAGCTCGCAATAGTGCAGAGTTATCTCAAAGAGAGGGGCCACGGTGTTTCTGTATCTCTATTATGTTGGTGCGGCTTCGGAACTTTTAAATATCTCGATATATCTCGAAAACTACGCCTCTGATCAAAAAATATCATAGAACCTAAATTGTAGGAAACATAATTCTCTACAAAAAACGTCTCTTAACATTTTGCCATAGCTCGCTTCGTTTCCGAGATATTTGCAGATTTATCTCAAGGGAAGGAGCCTGACGGACATATTTCGAGATATTTCTTCTTCTTGTTGTTCTTCTTCTGCACAGCTAAGCTGGAAGTGGCATTTGCGGCTCGCACTAGTGCAGAGTTATCTCAAAGAAAGGGGCCACGGTGTTTCTGTATCCCTATTATGTTGGTGCGGCTTCGGAACTTTTAAATATCTCGATATATCTCGAGAACTACGCATCAGATCAAAAAATATGATAGAACATAAAAAGTAGGAAACTTAATTCTCTACAAAAAAGGTCTCTTAACATTTTGCCATAGCTCTCTTCGTTTCCGAGATATTTGCAGATTTATCTCAAGGGAAGGGGCCTGACGGACATATTTCGAGATATTTCTTCTTCTTGTTGTTCTTCTTCTGCACAGCTAAGCTGGAAGTGGCATTTACAGCTCGCAATAGTGCAGAGTTATCTCAAAGAAAGGGGCCACGGTGTTTCTGTATCTCTATTATGTTGGTGCGGCTTTGGAACTTTTAAATATCTCGATATATCTCGAAAACTACGCTTCTCACCAAAAAATATCATAGAAGATAAATTGTACGAAACATAATTCTCTACAAAAAAGGTCTCTTAACATTTTGCCATAGCTCGCTTCGTTTCCGAGATATTTGCAGATATATCTCAAGGGAAGGGGCCTGACGGACATATTTCGAGATATTTCTACTTCTTGTTGTTCTTCTTCTGCACAGCTAAGCTGGAAGTGGCATTTGCGGCTCGCACTAGTGCAGAGTTATCTCAAAGAAAGGGGCCACGGTGTTTCTGTATCCCTATTATGTTGGTGCGGCTTCGGAACTTTTAAATATCTTGATATATCTCGAGAACTACGCATCTGATCAAAAAATATCATAGAACATAAAAAGTAGGAAACTTAATTCTCTACAAAAAAGGTCTCTTAACAATTGGCCATAGCTCGCTTCGTTTCCGAGATATTTGCAGATTTATCTCAAGGGAAGGAGCCTGACGGACATATTTCGAGATATTTCTTCTTCTTGTTGTTCTTCTTCTGCACAGCTAAGCTGGAAGTGGCATTTGCGGCTCGCACTAGTGCAGAGTTATCTCAAAGAAAGCGGCCACGGTGTTTCTGTATCCCTATTATGTTGGTGCGGCTTCGGAACTTTTAAATATCTCGATATATCTCGAAAACTACGCTTCTGATCAAAAAATATCATAGAACGTAAATTGTAGGAAACATAATTCTCTACAAAAAAGGTCTCTTAACATTTTGCCATAGCTCGCTTCGTTTCCGAGATATTTGCAGATATATCTCAAGGGAAGGGGCCTGACGGACATATTTCGAGATATTTCTTCTTCTTGTTGTTCTTCTTCTGCACAGCTAAGCTGGAAGTGGCATTTACAGCTCGCAATAGTGCAGAGTTATCTCAAAGAAAGGGGCCACGGTGTTTCTGTATCTCTATTATGTTGGTGCGGCTTCGGAACTTTTAAATATCTTGATATATCTCGAGAACTACGCATCAGATCAAAAAATATGATAGAACATAAAAAGTAGGAAACTTAATTCTCTACAAAAAAGGTCTCTTAACATTTTGCCATAGCTCTCTTCGTTTCCGAGATATTTGCAGATTTATCTCAAGGGAAGGGGCCTGACGGACATATTTCGAGATATTTCTTCTTCTTGTTGTTCTTCTTCTGCACAGCTAAGCTGGAAGTGGCGTTTACAGCTCGCAATACTGCAGAGTTATCTCAAAGAAAGGGGCCACGGTGTTTCTGTATCCCTATTATGTTGGTGCGGCTTCGGAACTTTTAAATATCTCGATATATCTCGAAAACTACGCCTCTGATCAAAAAATATCATAGAACATAAATTGTAGGAAACATAATTCTCTACAAAAAACGTCTCTTAACATTTTGCCATAGCTCGCTTCGTTTCCGAGATATTTGCAGATTCAGCTCAAAGGAACTGGCCTGACGGACATATTTCGAGATATTTCTTCTTCTTGTTGTTCTTCCTCTGCACAGCTAAGCTGGAAGTGGCATTTGCAGCTCGCAATAGTGCAGAGTTATCTCAAAGAAAGGGGCCACGGTGTTTCTGTATCTCTATTATGTTGGTGCGGCTTTGGAACTTTTAAATATCTCGATATATCTCGAAAACTACGCTTCTGATCAAAAAATATCATAGAACATAAATTGTAGGAAACATAATTCTCTACAAAAAAGGTCTCTTAACATTTTGCCATAGCTCGCTTCGTTTCCGAGATATTTGCAGATATATCTCAAGGGAAGGGGCCTGACGGACATGTTTCGAGATATGTCTTCTTCTTGTTGTTCTTCTTCTGCACAGCTAAGCTGGAAGTGGCATTTACAGCTCGCAATAGTGCAGAGTTATCTCAAAGAGAGGGGCCACGGTGTTTCTGTATCTCTATTATGTTGGTGCGGCTTCGGAACTTTTAAATATCTTGATATATCTCGAGAACTACGCATCTGATCAAAAAATATCATAGAACATAAAAAGTAGAAAACTTAATTCTCTACAAAAAAGGTCTCCTAACATTTTGCCATAGCTCGCTTCGTTTCCGAGATATTTGCAGATTTATCTCAAGGGAAGGGGCCTGACGGACATATTTCGAGATATTTCTTCTTCTTGTTGTTCTTCTTCTGCACAGCTAAACTGGAAGTGGCATTTCCAGCTCGCAATAGTGCAGAGTTATCTCAAAGAGAGGGGCCACGGTGTTTCTGTATCTCTATTATGTTGGTGCGGCTTCGGAACTTTTAAATATCTCGATATATCTCGAAAACTACGCTTCTCACCAAAAAATATCATAGAACATAAATTGTACGAAACATAATTCTCTACAAAAAAGGTCTCCTAACATTTTGCCATAGCTCGCTTCGTTTCCGAGATATTTGCAGATATATCTCAAGGGAAGGGGCCTGACGGACATATTTCGAGATATTTCTTCTTCTTGTTGTTCTTCTTCTCCACAGCTAAGCTGGAAGTGGCATTTGCGGCTCGCACTAGTGCAGAGTTATCTCAAAGAAAGGGGCCACGGTGTTTCTGTATCCCTATTATGTTGGTGCGGCTTCGGAACTTTTAAATATCTCGATATATCTCGAAAACTACGCTTCTGATCAAAAAATATCATAGAACATAAATTGTAGGAAACATAATTCTCTACAAAAAAGGTCTCTTAACATTTTGCCATAGCTCGCTTCGTTTCCGAGATATTTGCAGATATATCTCAAGGGAAGGGGCCTGACGGATATATTTCGAGATATTTCTTCTTCTTGTTGTTCTTCTTCTGCTCAGCTAAGCTGGAAGTGGCATTTACAGCTCGCAATAGTGCAGAGTTATCTCAAAGAAAGGGGCCACGGTGTTTCAGTATCTCTATTATGTTGGTGCGGCTTCGGAACTTTTAAATATCTTGATATATCTCGAGAACTACGCATCAGATCAAAAAATATGATAGAACATAAAAAGTAGGAAACTTAATTCTCTACAAAAAAGGTCTCTTAACATTTTGCCATAGCTCCCTTCGTTTCCGAGATATTTGCAGATTTATCTCAAGGGAAGGGGCCTGACGGACATATTTCGAGATATTTCTTCTTCTTGTTGTTCTTCTTCTGCACAGCTAAGCTGGAAGTGGCATTTACAGCTCGCAATAGTGCAGAGTTATCTCAAAGAAAGGGGCCACGGTGTTTCTGTATCTCTATTATGTTGGTGCGGCTTTGGAACTTTTAAATATCTTGATATATCTCGAAAACTACGCTTCTCACCAAAAAATATCATAGAAGATAAATTGTACGAAACATAATTCTCTACAAAAAAGGTCTCTTAACATTTTGCCATAGCTCGCTTCGTTTCCGAGATATTTGCAGATATATCTCAAGGGAAGGGGCCTGACGGACATATTTCGAGATATTTCTTCTTCTTGTTGTTCTTCTTCTGCACAGCTAAGCTGGAAGTGGCATTTACAGCTCGCAATAGTGCAGAGTTATCTCAAAGAAAGGGGCCACGGTGTTTCTGTATCCCTATTATGTTGGTGCGGCTTCGGAACTTTTAAATATCTCGATATATCTCGAAAACTACGCTTCTGATCAAAAAATATCATAGAACATAAATTGTAGGAAACATAATTCTCTACAAAAAACGTCTCTTAACATTTTGCCATAGCTCGCTTCGTTTCCGAGATATTTGCAGATTCAGCTCAAAGGAACTGGCCTGACGGACATATTTCGAGATATTTCTTCTTCTTGTTGTTCTTCCTCTGCACAGCTAAGCTGGAAGTGGCAATTGCAGTTCGCAATAGTGCAGAGTTATCTCAAAGAAAGGGGCCACGGTGTTTCTGTATCTCTATTATGTTGGTGCGGCTTTGGAACTTTTAAATATCTCGATATATCTCGAAAACTACGCTTCTGATCAAAAAATATCATAGAACATAAATTGTAGGAAACATAATTCTCTACAAAAAAGGTCTCTTAACATTTTGCCATAGCTCGCTTCGTTTCCGAGATATTTGCAGATATATCTCAAGGGAAGGGGCCTGACGGACATATTTCGAGATATTTCTTCTTCTTGTTGTTCTTCTTCTGCCCAGCTAAGCTGGAAGTGGCATTTACAGCTCGCAATAGTGCAGAGTTATCTCAAAGAAAGGGGCCACGGTGTTTCTGTATCTCTATTATGTTGGTGCGGCTTCGGAACTTTTAAATATCTTGATATATCTCGAGAACTACGCATCAGATCAAAAAATATCATAGAACATAAAAAGTAGGAAACTTAATTCTCTACAAAAAAGGTCTCTTAACATTTTGCCATAGCTCTCTTCGTTTCCGAGATATTTGCAGATTTATCTCAAGGGAAGGGGCCTGACGGACATATTTCGAGATATTTCTCCTTCTTGATGTTCTTCTTCTGCACAGCTAAGCTGGAAGTGGCATTTGCAGCTCGCAATAGTGCAGAGTTATCTCAAAGAAAGGGGCCACGGTGTTTCTGTATCCCTATTATGTTGGTGCGGCTTTGGAACTTTTAAATATCTCGATATATCTCGAAAACTACGCTTCTGATCAAAAAATATCATAGAACATAAATTGTAGGAAACTTAATTCTCTACAAAAAAGGTCTCCTAACATTTTGCCATAGCTCGCTTCGTTTCCGAGATATTTGCAGATTTATGACAAGGGAAGGGGCCTGACGGACATATTTCAAGATATTTCTTCTTCTTGTTGTTCTTCTTCTGCACAGTTAAGCTGGAAGTGGCATTTGCGGCTCGCACTAGTGCAGAGTTATCTCAAAGAAAGGGGCCACGGTGTTTCTGTATCCCTATTATGTTGGTGCGGCTTCGGAACTTTTAAATATCTCGATATATCTCGAAAACTACGCTTCTGATCAAAAAATATCATAGAACATAAATTGTAGGAAACATAATTCTCTACAAAAAACGTCTCTTAACATTTTGCCATAGTTCGCTTCGTTTCCGAGATATTTGCAGATTCAGCTCAAAGGAACTGGCCTGACGGACATATTTCGAGATATTTCTTCTTCTTGTTGTTCTTCCTCTGCACAGCTAAGCTGGAAGTGGCATTTACAGCTCGCAATAGTGCAGAGTTATCTCAAAGAAAGAGGCCACGGTGTTTCTGTATCCCTATTATGTTGGTGCGGCTTCGGAACTTTTAAATATCTTGATATATCTCGAGAACTACGCATCTGATCAAAAAATATCATAGAACATAAAAAGTAGGAAACTTAATTCTCTACAAAAAAGGTCTCTTAACAATTGGCCATAGCTCGCTTCGTTTCCGAGATATTTGCAGATTTATCTCAAGGGAAGGGGCCTGACGGACATATTTCGAGATATTTCTTCTTCTTGTTGTTCTTCTTCTGCACAGCTAAGCTGGAAGTGGCATTTGCGGCTCGCAATAGTGCAGAGTTATCTCAAAGAAAGGGGCCACGGTGTTTCTGTATCTCTATTATGTTGGTGCGGCTTTGGAACTTTTAAATATCTCGATATATCTCGAAAACTACGCTTCTCACCAAAAAATATCATAGAACATAAATTGTACGAAACATAATTCTCTACAAAAAAGGTCCATTAACATTTTGCCATAGCTCGCTTCGTTTCCGAGATATTTGCAGATATATCTCAAGGAAAGGGGCCTGACGGACATATTTCGAGATATTTCTTCTTCTTGTTGTTCTTCTTCTGCACAGCTAAGCTGGAAGTGGCATTTACGGCTCGCACTAGTGCAGAGTTATCTCAAAGAAAGGGGCCACCGTGTTTCTGTATCTCTATTATGTTGGTGCGGCTTTGGAACTTTTAAATATCTCGATATATCTCGAAAACTACGCTTCTCACCAAAAAATATCATAGAACATAAATTGTACGAAACATAATTCTCTACAAAAAAGGTCTCTTAACATTTTGCGATAGCTCGCTTCGTTTCCGAGATATTTGCAGATATATCTCAAGGGAAGGGGCCTGACGGACATATTTCGAGATATTTCTTCTTCTTGTTGTTCTTCTTCTGCACAGCTAAGCTGGAAGTGGCATTTACAGCTCGCAATAATGCAGAGTTATCTCAAAGAAAGGGGCCACGGTGTTTCTGTATCTCTATTATGTTGGTGCGGCTTCGGAACTTTTAAATACCTTGATATATCTCGAGAACTACGCATCTGATCAAAAAATATCATAGAACATAAAAAGTAGGAAACTTAATTCTCTACAAAAAAGGTCTCTTAACATTTTGCCATAGCTCGCTTCGTTTCCGAGATATTTGCAGATTTATCTCAAGGGAAGGGGCCTGACGGACATATTTCGAGATATTTCTTCTTCTTGTTGTTCTTCTTCTGCACAGCTAAGCTGGAAGTGGCATTTGCGGCTCGCACTAGTGCAGAGTTATCTCAAAGAAAGGAGCCACGGTGTTTCTGTATCCCTATTATGTTGGTGCGGCTTCGGAACTTTTAAATATCTTGATATATCTCGAGAACTACGCATCTGATCAAAAAATATCATAGAACATAAAAAGTAGGAAACTTAATTCTCTACAAAAAAGGTCTCTTAACAATTGGCCATAGCTCGCTTCGTTTCCGAGATATTTGCAGATTTATCTCAAGGGAAGGGGCCTGGCGGACATATTTCGAGATATTTCTTCTTCTTGTTGTTCTTCTTCTGCACAGCTAAGCTGGAAGTGGCATTTGCGGCTCGCACTAGTGCAGAGTTATCTCAAAGAAAGGGGCCACGGTGTTTCTGTATCCCTATTATGTTGGTGCGGCTTCGGAACTTTTAAATATCTCGATATATCTCGAAAACTACGCTTCTGATCAAAAAATATCATAGAACATAAATTGTAGGAAACATAATTCTCTACAAAAAAGGTCTCTTAAGATTTTGCCATAGCTCGCTTCGTTTCCGAGATATTTGCAGATATGTCTCAAGGGAAGGGGCCTGACGGACATATTTCGAGATATTTCTTCTTCTTGTTGTTCTTCTTCTGCACAGCTAAGCTGGAAGTGGCATTTGCGGCTCGCACTAGTGCAGAGTTATCTCAAAGAAAGGGGCCACGGTGTTTCTGTATCCCTATTATGTTGGTGCGGCTTCGGAACTTTTAAATATCTCGATATATCTCGAAAACTACGCTTCTGATCAAAAAATATCATAGAACATAAATTGTAGGAAACATAATTCTCTACAAAAAACGTCTCTTAACATTTTGCCATAGCTCGCTTCGTTTCCGAGATATTTGCAGATTCAGCTCAAAGGAACTGGCCTGACGGACATATTTCGAGATATTTCTTCTTCTTGTTGTTCTTCCTCTGCACAGCTAAGCTGGAAGTGGCATTTACAGCTCGCAATAGTGCAGAGTTATCTCAAAGAAAGGGGCCACGGTGTTTCTGTATCCCTATTATGTTGGTGCGGCTTCGGAACTTTTAAATATCTTGATATATCTCGAGAACTACGCATCTGATCAAAAAATATCATAGAACATAAAAAGTAGGAAACTTAATTCTCTACAAAAAAGGTCTCCTAACATTTTGCAATAGCTCGCTTCGTTTCCGAGATATTTGCAGATTTATCTCAAGGGAAGGGGCCTGACGGACATATTTCGAGATATTTCTTCTTCTTGTTGTTCTTCTTCTGCACAGCTAAGCTGGAAGTGGCATTTGCGGCTCGCACTAGTGCAGAGTTATCTCAAAGAAAGGAGCCACGGTGTTTCTGTATCCCTATTATGTTGGTGCGGCTTCGGAACTTTTAAATATCTCGATATATCTCGAAAACTACGCTTCTCACCAAAAAATATCATAGAACATAAATTGTACGAAACATAATTCTCTACAAAAAAGGTCCATTAACATTTTGCCATAGCTCGCTTCGTTTCCGAGATATTTGCAGATATATCTCAAGGAAAGGGGCCTGACGGACATATTTCGAGATATTTCTTCTTCTTGTTGTTCTTCTTCTGCACAGCTAAGCTGGAAGTGGCATTTGCGGCTCGCACTAGTGCAGAGTTATCTCAAAGAAAGGGGCCACCGTGTTTCTGTATCTCTATTATGTTGGTGCGGCTTTGGAACTTTTAAATATCTCGATATATCTCGAAAACTACGCTTCTCACCAAAAAATATCATAGAACATAAATTGTACGAAACATAATTCTCTACAAAAAAGGTCTCTTAACATTTTGCGATAGCTCGCTTCGTTTCCGAGATATTTGCAGATATATCTCAAGGGAAGGGACCTGACGGACATATTTCGAGATATTTCTTCTTCTTGTTGTTCTTCTTCTGCACAGCTAAGCTGGATGTGGCATTTACAGCTCGCAATAATGCAGAGTTATCTCAAAGAAAGGGGCCACGGTGTTTCTGTATCTCTATTATGTTGGTGCGGCTTCGGAACTTTTAAATACCTTGATATATCTCGAGAACTACGTATCTGATCAAAAAATATCATAGAACATAAAAAGTAGGAAACTTAATTCTCTACAAAAAAGGTCTCTTAACATTTTGCCATAGCTCGCTTCGTTTCCGAGATATTTGCAGATATATCTGAAGGGAAGGGGCCCGACGGACATATTTCGAGATATTTCTTCTTCTTGTTGTTCTTCTTCTGCACAGCTAAGCTGGAAGTGGCACTTGCGGCTCGCACTAGTGCAGAGTTATCTCAAAGAAAGGAGCCACGGTGTTTCTGTATCCCTATTATGTTGGTGCGGCTTCGGAACTTTTAAATATCTTGATATATCTCGAGAACTACGCATCTGATCAAAAAATATCATAGAACATAAAAAGTAGGAAACTTAATTCTCTACAAAAAAGGTCTCTTAACAATTGGCCATAGCTCGCTCCGTTTCCGAGATATTTGCAGATTTATCTCAAGGGAAGGGGCCTGACGGACATATTTGGAGATATTTCATCTTCTTGTTGTTCTTCTTCTGCACAGCTAAGCTGGAAGTGGCATTTGCGGCTCGCAATAGTGCAGAGTTATCCCAAAGAAAGGGGCCACGGTGTTTCTGTATCTCTATTATGTTGGTGCGGCTTCGGAACTTTTAAATATCTCGATATATCTCGACAACTACGCTTCTGATCAAAAAATATCATAGAACATAAAAAGTAGGAAACTTAATTCTCTACAAAAAAGATCTCTTAACATTTTGCCATAGCTCGCTTCGTTTCCGAGATATTTGCAGATTTATCTCAAGGGAAGGGGCCTAACGGACATATTTCGAGATATTTCTTCTTCTTGTTGTTCTTCTTCTGCACAGCTAAGCTCGAAGCGGCATTTGCAGCTCGCAATAGTGCAGAGTTATCCCAAAGAAAGGGGCCACGGTGTTTCTGTATCTCTATTATGTTGGTGCGGCTTCGGAACTTTTAAATATCTTGATGTATCTCGAGAACTACGCATCTGATCAAAAAATATCATACTACACAAAAAGTAGGAAACTTAATTCTCTACAAGAAAGGTCTCTAAACATTTTGCCATAGCTCGCTTCGTTTCCGAGATATTTGCAGATTTATCTCAAGGGAAGGGGCCTGACGGACATATTTCGAGATATTTCTTCTTCTTGTTGTTCTTCTTCTGCACAGCTAAGCTGGAAGTGGCATTTGCAGCTCGCAATAGTGCAGAGTTATCTCAAAGAAAGGGGCCACGGTGTTTCTGTATCTCTATTATGTTGGTGCGGCTTCGGGACTTTTAAATATCTCGATATATCTCGAAAACTACGCTTCTGATCAAAAAATATCATCGAACATAAAAAGTAGGAAACTTAATTCTCTACAAAAAAGGTCTCTTAAGATTTTGCCATAGCTCGCTTCGTTTCCGAGATATTTGCAGATTTATCTCAAGGGAAGGGGCCTAACGGACATATTTCGAGATATTTCTTCTTCTTGTTGATCTTCTTCTGCACAGCTAAACTGGAAGTGGCATTTCCAGCTCGCAATAGTGCAGAGTTATCTCAAAGAAAGGGGCCACGGTGTTTCTGTATCTCTATTATGTTGGTGCGGCTTCGGAACTTTTAAATATCTCGATATATCTCGAGAACTACGCACCTGATCAAAAAATATCATCGAACATAAAAAGTAGGAAACTTAATTCTCTACAAGAAAGGTCTCTAAACATGTTGCTATAGCTCGCTTCGTTTCCGAGATATTTGCAGATTTATCTCAAGGGAAGGGGCCTGACGGACATATTTCGAGATATTTCTTCTTCTTGTTGTTCTTCTTCTGCACAGCTAAGCTGGAAGTGGCATTTGCGGCTCGCACTAGTGCAGAGTTATCTCAAAGAAAGGGGCCACGGTGTTTCTGTATCTCTATTATGTTGGTGCGGCTTCGGAACTTTTAAATATCTTGATATATCTCGAGAACTACGCATCTGATCAAAAAATATCATAGAACATGAAAAGTAGGAAACTTAACTCTCTACAAAAAAGGTCTCTTAACATTTTGCCATAGCTCGCTTCGTTTCCGAGATATTTGCAGATTTATCTCAAGGGAAGGGGCCTGACGGACATATTTCGAGATATTTCTTCTTCTTGTTGTTCTTCTTCTGCACAGCTAAGCTGGAAGTGGCATTTGCGGCTCGCACTAGTGCAGAGTTATCTCAAAGAAAGGGGCCACGGTGTTTCTGTATCTGTATTATGTTGGTGCGGCTTCGGCACTTTTAAATATCTTGATATATCTCGAGAACTACGCATCTGATCAAAAAATATCATAGAAGATAAAAAGTAGGAAACTTAATTCTCTACAAAAAAGGTCTCTTAACATTTCGCCATAGCTCGCTCCGTTTCCGAGATATTTGCAGATTTATCTCAAGGGAAGGGGCCTGTCGGACATATTTCGAAATATTTCTTCTTCTTGTTGTTCTTCTTCTGCACAGCTAAGCTGGAAGTGGCATTTGCGGCTCGCACTATTGCAGAGTTATCTCAAAGAAAGGGGCCACGGTGTTTCTGTATCTCTATTATGTTGGTGCGGCTTCGTAACTTTTAAATATCTCGATATATTTCGAAAACTACGCTTCTGATCAAAAAATATCATAGAACATAAATTGTAGGAAACATAATTCTCTACAAAAAAGGTCTCTTAACATTTTGCCATACCTCGCTTCGTTTCCGAGATATTTGCATATTTATCTCAAGGGAAGGGGCCTGACGGACATATTTCGAGATATTTCTTCTTCTTGTTGTTCTTCTTCTGCACAGCTAAGCTGGAAGTGGCATTTGCGGCTCGCACTAGTGCAGAGTTATCTCAAAGAAAGGGGCCACGGTGTTTCTGTATCTCTATTATGTTGGTGCGGCTTCGGAACTTTTAAATATCTTGATATATCTCGAGAACTACGTATCTGATCAAAAAATATCATCGAACATAAAAAGTAGGAAACTTAATTCTCTACAAAAAAGGTCTCTTAACATTTTGCCATAGCTCTCTTCGTTTCCGAGATATTTGCAGATTCAGCTCAAAGGAACTGGCCTGACGGACATATTTCGAGATATTTCTTCTTCTTGTTGTTCTTCCTCTGCACAGCTAAGCTGGAAGTGGCATTTGCAGCTCGCAATAGTGCAGAGTTATCTTAAAGAAAGGGGCCACGGTGTTTCTGTATCTCTATTATGTAGGTGCGGCTTCGGAACTTTTAAATATCTTGATATATCTCGAGAACTACGCATCTGATCAAAAAATATCATAGAACATAAAAAGTAGGAAACTTAATTCTCTACAAAAAAGGTCTCTTAACATTTTGCCATAGCTCGCTTCGTTTCCGAGATATTTGCATATTTATCTCAAGGGAAGGGGCCTGACGGACATATTTCGAGATATTTCTTCTTCTTGTTGTTCTTCTTCTGCACAGCTAAGCTGGAAGTGGCATTTGCGGCTCGCACTAGTGCAGAGTTATCTCAAAGAAAGGGGCCACGGTGTTTCTGTATCTGTATTATGTTGGTGCGGCTTCGGCACTTTTAAATATCTTGATATATCTCGAGAACTACGCATCTGATCAAAAAATATCATAGAAGATAAATTGTAGGAAACTTAATTCTCTACAAAAACGGTCTCTTAACATTTCGCCATAGCTCGCTTCGTTTCCGAGATATTTGCAGATTTATCTCAAGGGAAGGGGCCTGTCGGACATATTTCGAAATATTTCTTCTTCTTGTTGTTCTTCTTCTGCACAGCTAAGCTGGAAGTGGCATTTGCGGCTCGCACTATTGCAGAGTTATCTGAAAGAAAGGGGCCACGGTGTTTCTGTATCTCTATTATGTTGGTGCGGCTTCGTAACTTTTAAATATCTCGATATATCTCGAAAACTACGCTTCTGATCAAAAAATATCATAGAACATAAATTGTAGGAAACATAATTCTCTACAAAAAAGGTCTCTTAACATTTTGCCATAGCTCGCTTGGTTTCCGAGATATTTGCAGATATATCTCAAGGGAAGGGGCCTGACGGACATATTTCGAGATATTTCTTCTTCTTGTTGTTCTTCTTCTGCACAGCTAAGCTGGAAGTGGCATTTGCAGCTCGCAATAGTGCAGAGTTATCCCAAAGAAAGGGGCCACGGTGTTTCTGTACCTCTATTATATTGGTGCGGCTTCGGAACTTTTAAATATCTTGATATATCTCGAGAACTACGCATCTGATCAAAAAATATCATACTACATAAAAAGTAGGAAACTTAATTCTCTACAAGAAAGGTCTCTAAACATTTTGCCATAGCTCGCTTCGTTTCCGAGATATTTGCAGATTTATCTCAAGGGAAGGGGCCTGACGGACATATTTCGAGATATTTCTTCTTCTTGTTGTTCTTCTTCTGCACAGCTAAGCTGGAAGTGGCATTTGCGGCTCGCACTAGTGCAGAGTTATCTCAAAGAAAGGGGCCACGGTGTTTCTGTATCTCTATTATGTTGGTGCGGCTTCGGAACTTTTAAATATCTTGATATATCTCGAGAACTACGCATCTGATCAAAAAGTATCATAGAACATGAAAAGTAGGAAACTTAATTCTCTACAAAAAAGGTCTCTTAACATTTTGCCATAGCTCTCTTCGTTTCCGAGATATTTGCAGATTTATCTCAAGGGAAGGGGCCTGACGGACATATTTCGAGATATTTCTTCTTCTTGTTGTTCTTCTTCTGCACAGCTAAACTGGAAGTGGCATTTCCAGCTCGCAATAGTGCAGAGTTATCTCAAAGAAAGAGGCCACGGTGTTTCTGTACCTCTATTATGTTGGTGCAGCTTCGGAACTTTTAAATATCTTGATATAACTCGAGAACTACGTATCTGATCAAAAAATATCATCGAACATAAAAAGTAGGAAACTTAATTCTCTACAAAAAAGGTCTCTTAACATTTTGCCATAGCTCTCTTCGTTTCCGAGATATTTGCAGATTCAGCTCAAAGGAACTGGCCTGACGGACATATTTCGAGATATTTCTTCTTCTTGTTGTTCTTCCTCTGCACAGCTAAGCTCGAAGCGGCATTTGCAGCTCGCAATAGTGCAGAGTTATCCCAAAGAAAGGGGCCACGGTGTTTCTGTATCTCTATTATGTTGGTGCGGCTTCGGAACTTTTAAATATCTTGATGTATCTCGAGAACTACGCATCTGATCAAAAAATATCATACTACATAAAAAGTAGGAAACTTAATTCTCTACAAGAAAGGTCTCTAAACATTTTGCCATAGCTCGCTTCGTTTCCGAGATATTTGCAGATTTATCTCAAGGGAAGGGGCCTGACGGACATATTTCGAGATATTTCTTCTTCTTGTTGTTCTTCTTCTGCACAGCTAAGCTGGAAGTGGCATTTGCAGCTCGCAATAGTGCAGAGTTATTTCAAAGAAAGGGGCCACGGTGTTTCTGTATCTCTATTATGTTGGTGCGGCTTCGGGACTTTTAAATATCTCGATATATCTCGAAAACTACGCTTCTGATCAAAAAATATCATAGAACATAAAAAGTAGGAAACTTAATTCTCTACAAAAAAGGTCTCTTAACATTTTGCCATAGCTCGCTTCGTTTCCGAGATATTTGCAGATTTATCTCAAGGGTAGGGGCCTAACGGACATATTTCGAGATATTTCTTCTTCTTGTTGATCTTCTTCTGCACAGCTAAACTGGAAGTGGCATTTCCAGCTCGCAATAGTGCAGAGTTATCTCAAAGAAAGGGGCCACGGTGTTTCTGTATCTCTATTATGTTGGTGCGGCTTCGGAACTTTTAAATATCTCGATATATCTCGAGAACTACGCACCTGATCAAAAAATATCATCGAACATAAAAAGTAGGAAACTTAATTCTCTACAAGAAAGGTCTGTAAACATTTTGCTATAGCTCGCTTCGTTTCCGAGATATTTGCAGATTTATCTCAAGGGAAGGGGCCTGACGGACATATTTCGAGATATTTCTTCTTCTTGTTGTTCTTCTTCTGCACAGCTAAGCTGGAAGTGGCATTTGCGGCTCGCACTAGTGCAGAGTTATCTCAAAGAAAGGGGCCACGGTGTTTCTGTATCTCTATTATGTTGGTGCGGCTTCGGAACTTTTAAATATCTTGATATATCTCGAGAACTACGCATCTGATCAAAAAATATCATAGAACATGAAAAGTAGGAAACTTAATTCTCTACAAAAAAGGTCTCTTAACATTTTGCCATAGCTCTCTTCGTTTCCGAGGTATTTGCAGATTTATCTCAAGGGAAGGGGCCTGACGGACATATTTCGAGATATTTCTTCTTCTTGTTGTTCTTCTTCTGCACAGCTAAGCTCGAAGTGGCATTTGCAGCTCGCAATAGTGCAGAGTTATCTCAAAGAAAGAGGCCACGGTGTTTCTGTACCTCTATTATGTTGGTGCAGCTTCGGAACTTTTAAATATCTTGATATATCTCGAGAACTACGCACCTGATCAAAAAATATCATCGAACATAAAAAGTAGGAAACTTAATTCTCTACAAAAAAGGTCTCTTAACATTTTGCCATAGCTCGCTTCGTTTCCGAGATATTTGCAGATTCAGCTCAAAGGAACTGGCCTGACGGACATATTTCGAGATATTTCTTCTTCTTGTTGTTCTTCCTCTGCACAGCTAAGCTGGAAGTGGCATTTGCAGCTCGCAATAGTGCAGAGTTATCTTAAAGAAAGGGGCCACGGTGTTTCTGTATCTCTATTATGTTGGTGCGGCTTCGGAACTTTTAAATATCTTGATATATCTCGAGAACTACGCATCTGATCAAAAAATGTCATAGAACATAAAAAGTAGGAAACTTAATTCTCTACAAAAAAGGTCTCTTAACATTTTGCCATAGCTCTCTTCGTTTCCGAGATATTTGCACATTTATCTCAAGGGAAGGGGCCTGACGGACATATTTCGAGATATTTCTTCTTCTTGTTGTTCTTCTTCTGCACAGCTAAGCTCGAAGTGGCATTTGCAGCTCGCAATAGTGCAGAGTTATCTCAAAGAAAGAGGCCACGGTGTTTCTGTACCTCTATTATGTTGGTGCAGCTTCGGAACTTTTAAATATCTTGATATATCTCGAGAACTACGCACCTGATCAAAAAATATCATCGAACATAAAAAGTAGGAAACTTAATTCTCTACAAAAAAGGTCTCTTAACATTTTGCCATAGCTCGCTTCGTTTCCGAGATATTTGCAGATTCAGCTCAAAGGAACTGGCCTGACGGACATATTTCGAGATATTTCTTCTTCTTGTGGTTCTTCCTCTGCACAGCTAAGCTGGAAGTGGCATTTGCAGCTCGCAATAGTGCAGAGTTATCTTAAAGAAAGGGGCCACGGTGTTTCTGTATCTCTATTATGTTGGTGCGGCTTCGGAACTTTTAAATATCTTGATATATCTCGAGAACTACGCATCTGATCAAAAAATGTCATAGAACATAAAAAGTAGGAAACTTAATTCTCTACAAAAAAGGTTTCTTAACATTTTGCCATAGCTCGCTTCGTTTCCGAGATATTTGCATATTTATCTCAAGGGAAGGGGCCTAACGGACATATTTCGAGATATTTCTTCTTCTTGTTGTTCTTCTTCTGCACAGCTAAGCTGGAAGTGGCATTTGCGGCTCGCACTAGTGCAGAGTTATCTCAAAGAAAGGGGCCACCGTGTTTCTGTATCTCTATTATGTTGGTGCGGCTTCGGAACTTTTAAATATCTCGATATATCTCGACAACTACGCTTCTGATCAAAAAATATCATAGAACATAAAAAGTAGGAAACTTAATTCTCTACAAAAAAGGTCTCTTAACATTTTGCCATAGCTCGCTTCGTTTCCGAGATATTTGCAGATTTATCTCAAGGGAAGGGGCCTAACGGACATATTTCGAGATATTTCTTCTTCTTGTTGTTCTTCTTCTGCACAGCTAAGCTCGAAGCGGCATTTGCAGCTCGCAATAGTGCAGAGTTATCCCAAAGAAAGGGGCCACGGTGTTTCTGTATCTCTATTATGTTGGTGCGGCTTCGGAACTTTTAAATATCTTGATGTATCTCGAGAACTACGCATCTGATCAAAAAATATCATACTACATAAAAAGTAGGAAACTTAATTCTCTACAAGAAAGGTCTCTAAACATTTTGCCATAGCTCGCTTCGTTTCCGAGATATTTGCAGATTTATCTCAAGGGAAGGGGCCTGACGGACATATTTCGAGATATTTCTTCTTCTTGTTGTTCTTCTTCTGCACAGCTAAGCTGGAAGTGGCATTTGCAGCTCGCAATAGTGCAGAGTTATCTCAAAGAAAGGGGCCACGGTGTTTCTGTATCTCTATTATGTTGGTGCGGCTTCGGAACTTTTAAATATCTCGATATATCTCGACAACTACGCTTCTGATCAAAAAATATCATAGAAGATAAAAAGTAGGAAACTTAATTCTCTACAAAAAAGGTCTCTTAACATTTCGCCATAGCTCGCTTCGTTTCCGAGATATTTGCAGATTTATCTCAAGGGAAGGGGCCTGTCGGACATATTTCGAAATATTTCTTCTTCTTGTTGTTCTTCTTCTGCACAGCTAAACTGGAAGTGGCATTTCCAGCTCGCAATAGTGCAGAGTTATCTCAAAGAAAGAGGCCACGGTGTTTCTGTACCTCTATTATGTTGGTGCAGCTTCGGAACTTTTAAATATCTTGATATATCTCGAGAACTACGTATCTGATCAAAAAATATCATCGAACATAAAAAGTAGGAAACTTAATTCTCTACAAAAAAGGTCTCTTAACATTTTGCCATAGCTCTCTTCGTTTCCGAGATATTTGCAGATTCAGCTCAAAGGAACTGGCCTGACGGACATATTTCGAGATATTTCTTCTTCTTGTTGTTCTTCCTCTGCACAGCTAAGCTGGAAGTGGCATTTGCAGCTCGCAATAGTGCAGAGTTATCTTAAAGCAAGGGGCCACGGTGTTTCTGTATCTCTATTATGTAGGTGCGGCTTCGGAACTTTTAAATATCTTGTTATATCTCGAGAACTACGCATCTGATCAAAAAATATCATAGAACATAAAAAGTAGGAAACTTAATTCTCTACAAAAAAGGTCTCTTAACATTTTGCCATAGCTCGCTTCGTTTCCGAGATATTTGCATATTTATCTCAAGGGAAGGGGCCTGACGGACATATTTCGAGATATTTCTTCTTCTTGTTGTTCTTCTTCTGCACAGCTAAGCTGGAAGTGGCATTTGCGGCTCGCACTAGTGCAGAGTTATCTCAAAGAAAGGGGCCACCGTGTTTCTGTATCTCTATTATGTTGGTGCGGCTTCGGAACTTTTAAATATCTCGATATATCTCGAAAACTACGCTTCTGATCAAAAAATATCATAGAACATAAATTGTAGGAAACATAATTCTCTACAAAAAAGGTGTCTTAACATTTTGCCATAGCTCGCTTCGTTTCCGAGATATTTGCAGATTTATCTCAAGGGAAGGGGCCTGACGGACATATTTCGAGATATTTCTTCTTCTTGTTGTTCTTCTTCTGCACAGCTAAGCTGGAAGTGGCATTTGCGGCTCGCACTAGTGCAGAGTTATCTCAAAGAAAGGGGCCACGGTGTTTCTGTATCTGTATTATGTTGGTGCGGCTTCGGCACTTTTAAATATCTTGATATATCTCGAGAACTACGCATCTGATCAAAAAATATCATAGAAGATAAAAAGTAGGAAACTTAATTCTCTACAAAAAAGGTCTCTTAACATTTCGCCATAGCTCGCTTCGTTTCCGAGATATTTGCAGATTTATCTCAAGGGAAGGGGCCTGACGGACATATTTCGAGATATTTCTTCTTCTTGTTGTTCTTCTTCTGCACAGCTAAGCTGGAAGTGGCATTTGCGGCTCTCACTAGTGCAGAGTTATCTCAAAGAAAGGGGCCACGGTGTTTCTGTATCTCTATTATGTTGGTGCGGCTTCGGAACTTTTAAATATCTCGCGTATATCTCGAAAACTACGCTTCTGATCAAAAAATATCATAGAACATAAATTGTAGGAAACATAATTCTCTACAAAAAAGGTCTCTTAACATTTTGCCATAGCTCGCTTCGTTTCCGAGATATTTGCAGATATATCTCAAGGGAAGGGGCCTGACGGACATATTTCGAGATATTTCTTCTTCTTGTTGTTCTTCTTCTGCACAGCTAAGCTGGAAGTGGCATTTACAGCTCGCAATAGTGCAGAGTTATCTCAAAGAAAGGGGCCACGGTGTTTCTGTATCTCTATTATGTTGGTGCGGCTTCGGAACTTTTAAATATCTTGATATATCTCGAGAACTACGCATCTGATCAAAAAATATCATAGAACCTGAAAAGTAGGAAACTTAATTCTCTACAAAAAAGGTCTCTTAACATTTTGCC
This sequence comes from Osmia lignaria lignaria, assembly GCF_051020975.1. Taxonomy (NCBI): domain Eukaryota; kingdom Metazoa; phylum Arthropoda; class Insecta; order Hymenoptera; family Megachilidae; genus Osmia; species Osmia lignaria. Next base: position 9,167,746 of record NW_027478159.1, on the reverse strand, counting down.
ATAGCTCGCTTCGTTTCCGAGATATTTGCAGATTTATCTGAAGGGAAGGGGCCTAACGGACATATTTCGAGATATTTCTTCTTCTTGTTGTTCTTCTTCTGCACAGCTAAACTGGAAGTGGCATTTCCAGCTCGCAATAGTGCGGAGTTATCTCAAAGAAAGGGGCCACGGTGTTTCTGTATCTCTATTATGTTGGTGCGGCTTCGGAACTTTTAAATATCTTGATATATCTCGAGAACTACGCATCTGATCAAAAAATATCATAGAACATAAAAAGTAGGAAACTTAATTCTCTACAAAAAAGGTCTCTTAACATTTTGCCATAGCTCGCTTCGTTTCCGAGATATTTGCAGATTTATCTCAAGGGAAGGGGCCTGACGGACATATTTCGAGATATTTCTTCTTCTTGTTGTTCTTCTTCTGCACAGCTGAGCTGGAAGTGGCATTTGCAGGTCGCAATAGTGCAGAGTTATCTCAAAGAAAGGGGCCACGGTGTTTCTGTATCTCTATTATGTTGGTGCGGCTTCGGAACTTTTAAATATCTCGATATATCTCGAAAACTACGCTTCTGATCAAAAAATATCATAGAACGTAAATTGTAGGAAACATTATTCTCTACAAAAAAGGTCTCTTAACATTTTGCCATAGCTCGCTTCGTTCCCGAGATATTTGCAGATTCATCTCAAGGGAAGGGGTCTGACGGACATATTTCGAGATATTTCTTCTTCTTGTTGTTCTTCTTCTGCACAGCTAAGCTGGAAGTGGCATTTCCAGCTCGCAATAGTGCAGAGTTATCTCAATGAAAGGGGCCACGGTGTTTCTGTATCTCTATTATGTTGGTGCGGCTTCGGAACTTTTAAATATCTTGATATATCTCGAGAACTACGCATCTGATCAAAAAATATCATAGAACATAAAAAGTAGGAAACTTAATTCTCTACAAAAAAGGTCTCTTAACATTTTGCCATAGCTCGCTTCGTTTCCGAGATATTTGCAGATTTATCTCAAGGGAAGGGGCCTGACGGACATATTTCGAGATATTTCTTCTTCTTGTTGTTCTTCTTCTGCACAGCTGAGCTGGAAGTGGCATTTGCAGGTCGCAATAGTGCAGAGTTATCTCAAAGAAAGGGGCCACGGTGTTTCTGTATCTCTATTATGTTGGTGCGGCTTCGGAACTTTTAAATATCTCGATATATCTCGAAAACTACGCTTCTGATCAAAAAATATCATAGAACATAAATTGTAGGAAACATAATTCTCTACAAAAAACGTCTCTTAACATTTTGCCATAGATCGCTTCGTTTCCAAGATATTTGCAGATTCAGCTCAAAGGAACTGGCCTGACGGACATATTTCGAGATATTTCTTCTTCTTGTTGTTCTCCCTCTGCACAGCTAAGCTGGAAGTGGCATTTGCAGCTCGCAATAGTGCAGAGTTATCTCAAAGAAAGGGGCCACGGTGTTTCTGTATCTCTATTATGTTGGTGCGGCTTCGGAACTTTTAAATATCTTGATATATCTCGAGAACTACGCATCTGATCAAAAAATATCATAGAACATAAAAAGTAGGAAACTTAATTCTCTACAAAAAAGGTCTCTTAACATTTTGCCATAGCTCGCTTCGTTTCCGAGATATTTGCAGATATATCTCAAGGGAAGGGGCCTGACGGACATATTTCGAGATATTTCTTCTTCTTGTTGTTCTTCTTCTGCACAGCTAAGCTGGAAGTGGCATTTGCGGCTCGCACTAGTGCAGAGTTATCTCAAAGAAAGGGGCCACGGTGTTTCTGTATCTCTATTATGTTGGTGCGGCTTCGGAACTTTTAAATATCTCGATATATCTCGAAAACTACGCTTCTGATCAAAAAATATCATAGAACCTAAATTGTAGGAAACATAATTCTCTACAAAAAAGCTCTCTTAACATTTTGCCATAGCTCGCTTCGTTTCCGAGATATTTGCAGATATATCTCAAGGGAAGGGGCCTGACGGACATATTTCGAGATATTTCTTCTTCTTGTTGTTCTTCTTCTGCACAGCTAAGCTGGAAGTGGCATTTGCAGCTCGCAATAGTGCAGAGTTATCTCAAAGAAAGAGGCCACGGTGTTTCTGTATCTCTATTATGTTGGTGCGGCTTCGGAACTTTTAAATATCTTGATATATCTCGAGAACTACGCGTTTGATCAAAAAATATCATAGAACATAAAAAGTAGGAAACATAATTCTCTACAAAAACGGTCTCTTAACATTTTGCCATAGCTCGCTTCGTTTCCGAGATATTTGCAGATATATCTCAAGGGAAGGGGCCTGACGGACATATTTCGAGATATTTCTTCTTCTTGTTGTTCTTCTTCTGCACAGCTAAGCTGGAAGTTGCATTTGCGGCTCGCACTAGTGCACAGTTATCTCAAAGAAAGGGGCCACGGTGTTTCTGTATCTCTATTATGTTGGTGCGTCTTCGGAACTTTTAAATATCTCGATATATCTCGAAAACTACGCCTCCGATCAAAAAATATCATAGAACATAAATTGTAGGAAACATAATTCTCTACAAAAAACGTCTCTTAACATTTTGCCATAGCTCGCTTCGTTTCCGAGATATTTGCAGATTCAGCTCAAAGGAACTGGCCTGACGGACATATTTCGAGATATTTCTTCTTCTTGTTGTTCTTCCTCTGCACAGCTAAGCTGGAAGTGGCATTTGCAGCTCGCAATAGTGCAGAGTTATCTCAAAGAAAGGGGCCACGGTGTTTCTGTACCTCTATTATGTTGGTGCGGCTTCGGAACTTTTAAATATCTTGATATATCTCGAGAGCTACGCATCTGATCAAAAAATATTATAGAACATGAAAAGTAGGAAACTTAATTCTCTACAAAAAAGGTCTCTTAACATTTTGCCATAGCTCGCTTCGTTTCCGAGATATTTGCAGATTCAGCTCAAAGGAACTGGCCTGACGGACATATTTCGAGATATTTCTTCTTCTTGTTGTTCTTCCTCTGCACAGCTAAGCTGGAAGTGGCATTTGCAGCTCGCAATAGTGCAGAGTTATCTTAAAGAAAGGGGCCACGGTGTTTCTGTATCTCTATTATGTTGGTGCGGCTTCGGAACTTTTAAATATCTTGATATATCTCGAGAACTACGCATCTGATCAAAAAATGTCATAGAACATAAAAAGTAGGAAACTTAATTCTCTACAAAAAAGGTCTCTTAAGATTTTGCCATAGCTCGCTTCGTTTCCGAGATATTTGCATATTTATCTCAAGGGAAGGGGCCTGACGGACATATTTCGAGATATTTCTTCTTCTTGTTGTTCTTCTTCTGCACAGCTAAGCTGGAAGTGGCATTTGCGGCTCGCACTAGTGCAGAGTTATCTCAAAGAAAGGGGCCACGGTGTTTCTGTATCTCTATTATGTTGGTGCGGCTTCGGAACTTTTAAATATCTCGATATATCTCGAAAACTACGCTTCTGATCAAAAAATATCATAGAACATAAATTGTAGGAAACATAATTCTCTACAAAAAACGTCTCTTAACATTTTGCCATAGATCGCTTCGTTTCCGAGATATTTGCAGATTCAGCTCAAAGGAACTGGCCTGACGGACATATTTCGAGATATTTCTTCTTCTTGTTGTTCTTCCTCTGCACAGCTAAGCTGGAAGTGGCATTTGCAGCTCGCAATAGTGCAGAGTTATCTCAAAGAAAGGGGCCACGGTGTTTCTGTATCTCTATTATGTTGGTGCGGCTTCGGAACTTTTAAATATCTTGATATATCTCGAGAACTACGCATCTGATCAAAAAATATCATAGAACATAAAAAGTAGGAAACTTAATTCTCTACAAAAAAGGTCTCTTAACATTTTGCCATAGCTCGCTTCGTTTCCGAGATATTTGCAGATATATCTCAAGGGAAGGGGCCTGACGGACATATTTCGAGATATTTCTTCTTCTTGTTGTTCTTCTTCTGCACAGCTAAGCTGGAAGTGGCATTTGCGGCTCGCACTAGTGCAGAGTTATCTCAAAGAAAGGGGCCACGGTGTTTCTGTATCTCTATTATGTTGGTGCGGCTTCGGAACTTTTAAATATCTCGATATATCTCGAAAACTACGCTTCTGATCAAAAAATATCATAGAACATAAATTGTAGGAAACATAATTCTCTACAAAAAACGTCTCTTAACATTTTGCCATAGATCGCTTCGTTTCCGAGATATTTGCAGATTCAGCTCAAAGGAACTGGCCTGACGGACATATTTCGAGATATTTCTTCTTCTTGTTGTTCTTCCTCTGCACAGCTAAGCTGGAAGTGGCATTTGCAGCTCGCAATAGTGCAGAGTTATCTCAAAGAAAGGGGCCACGGTGTTTCTGTATCTCTATTATGTTGGTGCGGCTTCGGAACTTTTAAATATCTTGATATATCTCGAGAACTACGCATCTGATCAAAAAATATCATAGAACATAAAAAGTAGGAAACTTAATTCTCTACAAAAAAGGTCTCTTAACATTTTGCCATAGCTCGCTTCGTTTCCGAGATATTTGCAGATATATCTCAAGGGAAGGGGCCTGACGGACATATTCCGAGATATTTCTTCTTCTTGTTGTTCTTCTTCTGCACAGCTAAGCTGGAAGTGGCATTTGCGGCTCGCACTAGTGCAGAGTTATCTCAAAGAAAGGGGCCACGGTGTTTCTGTACCTCTATTATGTTGGTGCGGCTTCGGAACTTTTAAATATCTTGATATATCTCGAGAGCTACGCATCTGATCAAAAAATATTATAGAACATGAAAAGTAGGAAACTTAATTCTCTACAAAAAAGGTCTCTTAACATTTTGCCATAGCTCGCTTCGTTTCCGAGATATTTGCAGATTCAGCTCAAAGGAACTGGCCTGACGGACATATTTCGAGATATTTCTTCTTCTTGTTGTTCTTCCTCTGCACAGCTAAGCTGGAAGTGGCATTTGCAGCTCGCAATAGTACAGAGTTATCTTAAAGAAAGGGGCCACGGTGTTTCTGTATCTCTATTATGTTGGTGCGGCTTCGGAACTTTTAAATATCTTGATATATCTCGAGAACTACGCATCTGATCAAAAAATGTCATAGAACACAAAAAGTAGGAAACTTAATTCTCTACAAAAAAGGTCTCTTAACATTTTGCCATAGCTCGCTTCGTTTCCGAGATATTTGCATATTTATCTCAAGGGAAGGGGCCTGACGGACATATTTCGAGATATTTCTTCTTCTTGTTGTTCTTCTTCTGCACAGCTAAGCTGGAAGTGGCATTTGCGGCTCGCACTAGTGCAGAGTTATCTCAAAGAAAGGGGCCACGGTGTTTCTGTATCTCTATTATGTTGGTGCGGTTTCGGAACTTTTAAATATCTTGATATATCTCGAGAACTACGCATCTGATCAAAAAATATCATAGAACATAAAAAGTAGGAAACTTAATTCTCTACAAAAAAGGTCTCTTAACATTTTGCCATAGCTCGCTTCGTTTCCGAGATATTTGCAGATTTATCTCAAGGGAAGGGGCCTGACGGACATATTTCGAGATATTTCTTCTTCTTGTTGTTCTTCTTCTGCACAGCTGAGCTGGAAGTGGCATTTGCAGGTCGCAATAGTGCAGAGTTATCTCAAAGAAAGGGGCCACGGTGTTTCTGTATCTCTATTATGTTGGTGCGGCTTCGGAACTTTTAAATATCTCGATATATCTCGAAAACTACGCTTCTGATCAAAAAATATCATAGAACGTAAATTGTAGGAAACATTATTCTCTACAAAAAAGGTCTCTTAACATTTTGCCATAGCTCGCTTCGTTTCCGAGATATTTGCAGATTCATCTCAAGGGAAGGGGTCTGACGGACATATTTCGAGATATTTCTTCTTCTTGTTGTTCTTCTTCTGCACAGCTAAGCTCGAAGCGGCATTTGCAGCTCGCAATAGTGCAGAGTTATCTCAAAGAAAGAGGCCACGGTGTTTCTGTACCTCTATTATGTTGGTGCAGCTTCGGAACTTTTAAATATCTTGATATATCTCGAGAACTACGCATCTGATCAAAAAATATCATCGAACATAAAAAGTAGGAAACTTAATTCTCTACAAAAAAGGTCTCTTAACATTTTGCCATAGCTCGCTTCGTTTCCGAGATATTTGCAGATTTATCTCAAGAGAAGTGGCCTGACGGACATATTTCGAGATATTTCTTCTTCTTGTTGTTCTTGTTCTGCACAGCTAAGCTGGAAGTGGCATTTGCAGCTCGCAATAGTGCAGAGTTATCCCAAAGAAAGGGGCCACGGTGTTTCTGTATCTCTATTATGTTGGTGCGGCTTCGGAACTTTTAAATATCTCGATATATCTCGAAAACTACGCTTCTGATCAAAAAATATCATAGAACATAAAAAGTAGGAAACTTAATTCTCTACAAAAAAGGTCTCTTAACATTTTGCCATAGCTCGCTTTGTTTCCGAGATATTTGCAGATTTATCTCAAGGGAAGGGGCCTAACGGACATATTTCGAGATATTTCTTCTTCTTGTTGTTCTTCTTCTGCACAGCTAAGCTCGAAGCGGCATTTGCAGCTCGCAATAGTGCAGAGTTATCTCAAAGAAAGAGGCCACGGTGTTTCTGTACCTCTATTATGTTGGTGCAGCTTCGGAACTTTTAAATATCTTGATATATCTCGAGAACTACGCATCTGATCAAAAAATATCATCGAACATAAAAAGTAGGAAACTTAATTCTCTACAAAAAAGGTCTCTTAACATTTTGCCATAGCTCGCTTCGTTTCCGAGATATTTGCAGATTTATCTCAAGGGAAGTGGCCTGACGGACATATTTCGAGATATTTCTTCTTCTTGTTGTTCTTGTTCTGCACAGCTAAGCTGGAAGTGGCATTTGCAGCTCGCAATAGTGCAGAGTTATCACAAAGAAAGGGGCCACGGTGTTTCTGTATCTCTATTATGTTGGTGCGGCTTCGGAACTTTTAAATATCTCGATATATCTCGAAAACTACGCTTCTGATCAAAAAATATCATAGAACGTAAATTGTAGGAAACATTATTCTCTACAAAAAAGGTCTCTTAACATTTTGCCATAGCTCGCTTGGTTTCCGAGATATTTGCAGATTCATCTCAAGGGAAGGGGTCTGACGGACATATTTCGAGATATTTCTTCTTCTTATTGTTCTTCTTCTGCACAGCTAAGCTGGAAGTGGCATTTGCGGCTCGCACTAGTGCAGAGTTATCTCAAAGAAAGGGGCCACGGTGTTTCTGTATCCCTATTATGTTGGTGCGGCTTCGGAACTTTTAAATATCTTGATATATCTCGAGAACTACGCATCTGATCAAAAAATATCATAGAACATAAAAAGTAGGAAACTTAATTCTCTACAAAAAAGGTCTCTTAACATTTTGCCATAGCTCGCTTCGTTTCCGAGATATTTGCATATTTATCTCAAGGGAAGGGGCCTGACGGACATATTTCGAGATATTTCTTCTTCTTGTTGTTCTTCTTCTGCACAGCTAAGCTGGAAGTGGCATTTGCGGCTCGCACTAGTGCAGAGTTATCTCAAAGAAAGGGGCCACGGTGTTTCTGTATCTCTATTATGTTGGTGCGGCTTCGGAACTTTTAAATATCTCGATATATCTCGAAAACTACGCTTCTGATCAAAAAATATCATAGAACATAAAAAGTAGGAAACTTAATTCTCTACAAAAAAGGTCTCTTAACATTTTGCCATAGCTCGCTTCGTTTCCGAGATATTTGCAGATTTATGTCAAGGGAAGGGGCCTAACGGACATATTTCGAGATATTTCTTCTTCTTGTTGTTCTTCTTCTGCACAGCTAAACTGGAAGTGGCATTTCCAGCTCGCAATAGTGCAGAGTTATCTCAAAGAAAGGGGCCACGGTGTTTCTGTATCTCTATTATGTTGGTGCGGTTTCGGAACTTTTAAATATCTTGATATATCTCGAGAACTACGCATCTGATCAAAAAATATCATAGAACATAAAAAGTAGGAAACTTAATTCTCTACAAAAAAGGTCTCTTAACATTTTGCCATAGCTCGCTTCGTTTCCGAGATATTTGCAGATTTATCTCAAGGGAAGGGGCCTGACGGACATATTTCGAGATATTTCTTCTTCTTGTTGTTCTTCTTCTGCACAGCTGAGCTGGAAGTGGCATTTGCAGGTCGCAATAGTGCAGAGTTATCTCAAAGAAAGGGGCCACGGTGTTTCTGTATCTCTATTATGTTGGTGCGGCTTCGGAACTTTTAAATATCTCGATATATCTCGAAAACTACGCTTCTGATCAAAAAATATCATAGAACGTAAATTGTAGGAAACATTATTCTCTACAAAAAAGGTCTCTTAACATTTTGCCATAGCTCGCTTCGTTTCCGAGATATTTGCAGATTCATCTCAAGGGAAGGGGTCTGACGGACATATTTCGAGATATTTCTTCTTCTTGTTGTTCTTCTTCTGCACAGCTAAGCTCGAAGCGGCATTTGCAGCTCGCAATAGTGCAGAGTTATCTCAAAGAAAGAGGCCACGGTGTTTCTGTACCTCTATTATGTTGGTGCAGCTTCGGAACTTTTAAATATCTTGATATATCTCGAGAACTACGCATCTGATCAAAAAATATCATCGAACATAAAAAGTAGGAAACTTAATTCTCTACAAAAAAGGTCTCTTAACATTTTGCCATAGCTCGCTTCGTTTCCGAGATATTTGCAGATTTATCTCAAGAGAAGTGGCCTGACGGACATATTTCGAGATATTTCTTCTTCTTGTTGTTCTTGTTCTGCACAGCTAAGCTGGAAGTGGCATTTGCAGCTCGCAATAGTGCAGAGTTATCCCAAAGAAAGGGGCCACGGTGTTTCTGTATCTCTATTATGTTGGTGCGGCTTCGGAACTTTTAAATATCTTGATATATCTCGAGAACTACGCGTCTGATCAAAAAATATCATACTACATAAAAAGTAGGAAACTTAATTCTCTACAAGAAAGGTCTCTAATCATTTTGCCATAGCTCGCTTCGTTTCCGAGATATTTGCAGATTTATCTCAAGGGAAGGGGCCTGACGGACATATTTCGAGATATTTCTTCTTCTTGTTGTTCTTCTTCTGCACAGCTAAGCTGGAAGTGGCATTTGCAGCTCGCAATAGTGCAGAGTTATCTCAAAGAGAGGGGCCACGGTGTTTCTGTATCTCTATTATGTTGGTGCGGCTTCGGAACTTTTAAATATCTTGATATATCTCGAGAACTACGCATCTGATCAAAAAATATCATAGAAGATAAAAAGTAGGAAACTTAATTCTCTACAAAAAAGGTCTCCTAACATTTTGGCATAGCTCGCTTCGTTTCCGAGATATTTGCATATTTATCTCAAGGGAAGGGGCCTGACGGACATATTTCGAGATATTTCTTCTTCTTGTTGTTCTTCTTCTGCACAGCTAAGCTGGAAGTGGCATTTGCGGCTCGCACTAGTGCAGAGTTATCTCAAAGAAAGGGGCCACGGTGTTTCTGTATCTCTATTATGTTGGTGCGGCTTCGGAACTTTTAAATATCTCGATATATCTCGAAAACTACGCTTCTGATCAAAAAATATCATAGAACATAAAAAGTAGGAAACTTAATTCTCTACAAAAAAGGTCTCTTAACATTTTGCCATAGCTCGCTTTGTTTCCGAGATATTTGCAGATTTATCTCAAGGGAAGGGGCCTAACGGACATATTTCGAGATATTTCTTCTTCTTGTTGTTCTTCTTCTGCACAGCTAAGCTCGAAGCGGCATTTGCAGCTCGCAATAGTGCAGAGTTATCTCAAAGAAAGAGGCCACGGTGTTTCTGTACCTCTATTATGTTGGTGCAGCTTCGGAACTTTTAAATATCTTGATATATCTCGAGAACTACGCATCTGATCAAAAAATATCATCGAACATAAAAAGTAGGAAACTTAATTCTCTACAAAAAAGGTCTCTTAACATTTTGCCATAGCTCGCTTCGTTTCCGAGATATTTGCAGATTTATCTCAAGGGAAGTGGCCTGACGGACATATTTCGAGATATTTCTTCTTCTTGTTGTTCTTGTTCTGCACAGCTAAGCTGGAAGTGGCATTTGCAGCTCGCAATAGTGCAGAGTTATCACAAAGAAAGGGGCCACGGTGTTTCTGTATCTCTATTATGTTGGTGCGGCTTCGGAACTTTTAAATATCTCGATATATCTCGAAAACTACGCTTCTGATCAAAAAATATCATAGAACGTAAATTGTAGGAAACATTATTCTCTACAAAAAAGGTCTCTTAACATTTTGCCATAGCTCGCTTGGTTTCCGAGATATTTGCAGATTCATCTCAAGGGAAGGGGTCTGACGGACATATTTCGAGATATTTCTTCTTCTTATTGTTCTTCTTCTGCACAGCTAAGCTGGAAGTGGCATTTGCGGCTCGCACTGGTGCAGAGTTATCTCAAAGAAAGGGGCCACGGTGTTTCTGTATCTCTATTATGTTGGTGCGGCTTCGGAACTTTTAAATATCTCGATATATCTCGAAAACTACGCTTCTGATCAAAAAACATCATAGAACATGAAAAGTAGGAAACTTAATTCTCTACAAAAAAGGTCTCTTAACATTTTGCCATAGCTCTCTTCGTTTCCGAGATATTTGCAGATTTATCTCAAGGGAAGGGGCCTGACGGACATATTTCGAGATATTTCTACTTCTTGTTGTTCTTCTTCTGCACAGCTAAGCTGGAAGTGGCATTTGCAGCTCGCAATAGTGCAGAGTTATCTCAAAGAAAGGGGCCACGGTGTTTCTGTATCTCTATTATGTTGGTGCGGCTTCGGAACTTTTAAATATCTTGATATATCTCGAGAACTACGCATCTGATCAAAAAATATCATAGAACATAAAAAGTAGGAAACTTAATTCTCTACAAAAAAGGTCTCTTAACATTTTGCCATAGCTCGCTTCGTTTCCGAGATATTTGCATATTTATCTCAAGGGAAGGGGCCTGACGGACATATTTCGAGATATTTCTTCTTCTTGTTGTTCTTCTTCTGCACAGCTGAGCTGGAAGTGGCATTTGCGGCTCGCAATAGTGCAGAGTTATCTCAAAGAATGGGGCCACGGTGTTTCTGTATCTCTATTATGTTGGTGCGGCTTCGGAACTTTTAAATATCTCGATATATCTCGAAAACTACGCTTCTGATCAAAAAATATCATAGAACGTAAATTGTAGGAAATATTATTCTCTACAAAAAAGGTCTCTTAACGTTTTGCCATAGCTCGCTTCGTTTCCGAGATAATTGCAGATTCATCTCAAGGGAAGGGGTCTGACGGACATATTTCGAGATATTTCTTCTTCTTGTTGTTCTTCTTCTGCACAGCTAAGCTCGAAGTGGCATTTGCAGCTCGCAATAGTGCAGAGTTATCTCAAAGAAAGAGGCCACGGTGTTTCTGTACCTCTATTATGTTGGTGCAGCTTCGGAACTTTTAAATATCTTGATATATCTCGAGAACTACGCATCTGATCAAAAAATATCATCGAACATAAAAAGTAGGAAACTTAATTCTCTACAAAAAAGGTCTCTTAACATTTTGCCATAGCTCGCTTCGTTTCCGAGATATTTGCAGATTTATCTCAAGGGAAGGGGCCTGACGGACATATTTCGAGATATTTCTTCTTCTTGTTGTTCTTCTTCTGCACAGCTAAGCTGGAAGTGGCATTTGCAGCTCGCAATAGTGCAGAGTTATCTCAAAGAGAGGGGCCACGGTGTTTCTGTATCTCTATTATGTTGGTGCGGCTTCGGAACTTTTAAGTCTCTTGATCTATCTCGAGAACTACGCATCTGATCAAAAAATATCATAGAAGATAAAAAGTAGGAAACTTAATTCTCTACAAAAAAGGTCTCTTAACATTTCGCCATAGCTCGCTTCGTTTCCGAGATATTTGCAGATTTATCTCAAGGGAAGGGGCCTGTCGGACATATTTCGAGATATTTCTTCTTCTTGTTGCTCTTCTTCTGCACAGCTAAGCTGGAAGTGGCATTTGCGGCTCGCACTAGTGCAGAGTTATCTCAGAGAAAGGGGCCACGGTGTTTCTGTATCCCTATTATGTTGGTGCGGCTTCGGAACTTTTAAATATCTCGATATATCTCGAAAACTACGCTTCTGATCAAAAAATATCATAGAACATAAATTGTAGGAAACATAATTCTCTACAAAAAACGTCTCTTAACATTTTGCCATAGCTCGCTTCGTTTCCGAGATATGTGCAGATTCAGCTCAAAGGAACTGGCCTGACGGACATATTTCGAGATATTTCTTCTTCTTGTTGTTCTTCTTCTGCACAGCTAAGCTGGAAGTGGCATTTACAGCTCGCAATAGTGCAGAGTTATCTCAAAGAAAGGGGCCACGGTGTTTCTGTATCTCTATTATGTTGGTGCGGCTTCGGAACTTTTAAATATCTTGATATATCTCGAGAACTACGCATCTGATCAAAAAATATCATAGAGCATAAAAAGTAGGAAACCTAATTCTCTACAAAAAAGGTCTCTTAACATTTTGCCATAGCTCGCTTCGTTTCCGAGATATTTGCAGATTTATCTCAAGGGAAGGGGCCTGACGGACATATTTCGAGATATTTCTTCTTCTTGTTGTTCTTCTTCTGCACAGCTAAGCTGGAAGTGGCATTTACAGCTCGCAATAGTGCAGAGCTATCTCAAAGAAAGGGGCCACGGTGTTTCTGTATCTCTATTATGTTGGTGCGGCTTCGGAACTTTTAAATATCTTGATATATCTCGAGAACTACGCATCTGATCAAAAAATATCATAGAACATAAAAAGTAGGAAACCTAATTCTCTACAAAAAAGGTCTCTTAACATTTTGCCATAGCTCGCTTCGTTTCCGAGATATTTGCAGATTTATCTCAAGGGAAGGGGCCTGACGGACATATTTCGAGATATTTCTTCTTCTTGTTGTTCTTCTTCTGCACAGCTAAGCTGGAAGTGGCATTTGCAGCTCGCAATAGTGCAGAGTTATCTCAAAGAGAGGGGCCACGGTGTTTCTGTATCTCTATTATGTTGGTGCGGCTTCGGAACTTTTAAGTCTCTTGATCTATCTCGAGAACTACGCATCTGATCAAATAATATCATAGAAGATAAAAAGTAGGAAACTTAATTCTCTACAAAAAAGCTCTCTTAACATTTCGCCATAGCTCGCTTCGTTTCCGAGATATTTGCAGATTTATCTCAAGGGAAGGGGCCTGTCGGACATATTTCGAGATATTTCTTCTTCTTGTTGCTCTTCTTCTGCACAGCTAAGCTGGAAGTGGCATTTGCGGCTCGCACTAGTGCAGAGTTATCTCAAAGAAAGGGGCCACGGTGTTTCTGTATCTCTATTATGTTGGTGCGGCTTCGGAACTTTTAAATATCTCGATATATCTCGAGAACTACGCATCTGATCAAAAAATATCATAGAACATAAAAAGTAGGAAACCTAATTCTCTACAAAAAAGGTCTCTTAACATTTTGCCATAGCTCGCTTCGTTTCCGAGATATTTGCAGATTTATCTCAAGGGAAGGGGCCTGACGGACATATTTCGAGATATTTCTTCTTCTTGTTGTTCTTCTTCTGCACAGCTAAGCTGGAAGTGGCATTTGCAGCTCGCAATAGTGCAGAGTTATCTCAAAGAGAGGGGCCACGGTGTTTCTGTATCTCTATTATGTTGGTGCGGCTTCGGAACTTTTAAGTATCTTGATCTATCTCGAGAACTACGCATCTGATCAAAAAATATCATAGAACATAAATTGTAGGAAACATAATTCTCTACAAAAAACGTCTCTTAACATTTTGCCATAGCTCGCTTCGTTTCCGAGATATGTGCAGATTCAGCTCAAAGGAACTGGCCTGACGGACATATTTCGAGATATTTCTTCTTCTTGTTGTTCTTCTTCTGCACAGCTAAGCTGGAAGTGGCATTTACAGCTCGCAATAGTGCAGAGTTATCTCAAAGAAAGGGGCCACGGTGTTTCTGTATCTCTATTATGATGGTGCGGCTTCGGAACTTTTAAATATCTTGATATATCTCGAGAACTACGCATCTGATCAAAAAATATCATAGAGCATAAAAAGTAGGAAACCTAATTCTCTACAAAAAAGGTCTCTTAACATTTTGCCATAGCTCGCTTCGTTTCCGAGATATTTGCAGATTTATCTCAAGGGAAGGGGCCTGACGGACATATTTCGAGATATTTCTTCTTCTTGTTGTTCTTCTTCTGCACAGCTAAGCTGGAAGGGGCATTTACAGCTCGCAATAGTGCAGAGCTATCTCAAAGAAAGGGGCCACGGTGTTTCTGTATCTCTATTATGTTGGTGCGGCTTCGGAACTTTTAAATATCTTGATATATCTCGAGAACTACGCATCTGATCAAAAAATATCATAGAACATAAAAAGTAGGAAACCTAATTCTCTACAAAAAAGGTCTCTTAACATTTTGCCATAGCTGGCTTCGTTTCCGAGATATTTGCAGATTTATCTCAAGGGAAGGGGCCTGACGGACATATTTCGAGATATTTCTTCTTCTTGTTGTTCTTCTTCTGCACAGCTAAGCTGGAAGTGGCATTTACAGCTCGCAATTGTGCAGAGCTATCTCAAAGAAAGGGGCCACGGTGTTTCTGTATCTCTATTATGTTGGTGCGGCTTCGGAACTTTTAAATATCTTGATATATCTCGAGAACTACGCATCTGATCAAAAAATATCATAGAACATAAAAAGTAGGAAACCTAATTCTCTACAAAAAAGGTCTCTTAACATTTTGCCATAGCTCGCTTCGTTTCCGAGATATTTGCAGATTTATCTCAAGGGAAGGGGCCTGACGGACATATTTCGAGATATTTCTTCTTCTTGTTGTTCTTCTTCTGCACAGCTAAGCTGGAAGTGGCATTTGCAGCTCGCAATAGTGCAGAGTTATCTCAAAGAGAGGGGCCACGGTGTTTCTGTATCTCTATTATGTTGGTGCGGCTTCGGAACTTGTAAGTATCTTGATCTATCTCGAGAACTACGCATCTGATCAAAAAATATCATAGAAGATAAAAAGTAGGAAACTTAATTCTCTACAAAAAAGGTCTCTTAACATTTTGCCATAGCTCGCTTCGTTTCCGAGATATTTGCAGATTTATCTCAAGGGAAGGGGCCTGTCGGACATATTTCGAGATATTTCTTCTTCTTGTTGCTCTTCTTCTGCACAGCTAAGCTGGAAGTGGCATTTGCGGCTCGCACTAGTGCAGAGTTATCTCAAAGAAAGGGGCCACGGTGTTTCTGTATCTCTATTATGTTGGTGCGGCTTCGGAACTTTTAAATATCTCGATATATCTCGAAAACTACGCTTCTGATCAAAAAATATCATAGAGCATAAATTGTAGGAAACATAATTCTCTACAAAAAACGTCTCTTAACATTTTGCCATAGCTCGCTTCGTTTCCGAGATATTTGCAGATTTATCTCAAGGGAAGGGGCCTGACGGACATATTTCGAGATATTTCTTCTTCTTGTTGTTCTTCTTCTGCACAGCTAAGCTGGAAGTGGCATTTGCAGCTCGCAATAGTGCAGAGTTATCTCAAAGAGAGGGGCCACGGTGTTTCTGTATCTCTATTATGTTGGTGCGGCTTCGGAACTTTTAAGTATCTTGATCTATCTCGAGAACTACGCATCTGATCAAAAAATATCATAGAAGATAAAAAGTAGGAAACTTAATTCTCTACAAAAAAGGTCTCTTAACATTTCGCCATAGCTCGCTTCGTTTCCGAGATATTTGCAGATTTATCTCAAGGGAAGGGGCCTGTCGGACATATTTCGAGATATTTCTTCTTCTTGTTGCTCTTCTTCTGCACAGCTAAGCTGGAAGTGGCATTTGCGGCTCGCACTAGTGCAGAGTTATCTCAAAGAAAGGGGCCACGGTGTTTCTGTATCCCTATTATGTTGGTGCGGCTTCGGAACTTTTAAATATCTCGATATATCTCGAAAACTACGCTTCTGATCAAAAAATATCATAGAACATAAATTGTAGGAAACATAATTCTCTACAAAAAACGTCTCTTAACATTTTGCCATAGCTCGCTTCGTTTCCGAGATATTTGCAGATTCAGCTCAAAGGAACTGGCCTGACGGACATATTTCGAGATATTTCTTCTTCTTGTTGTTCTTCTTCTGCACAGCTAAGCTGGAAGTGGCATTTACAGCTCGCAATAGTGCAGAGCTATCTCAAAGAAAGGGGCCACGGTGTTTCTGTATCTCTATTATGTTGGTGCGGCTTCGGAACTTTTAAATATCTTGATATATCTCGAGAACTACGCATCTGATCAAAAAATATCATAGAACATAAAAAGTAGGAAACTTAATTCTCTACAAAAAAGGTCTCTTAACATTTTGCCATAGCTCGCTTCGTTTCCGAGATATTTGCAGATTTATCTCAAGGGAAGGGGCCTGACGGACATATTTCGAGATATTTCTTCTTCTTGTTGTTCTTCTTCTGCACAGCTAAGCTGGAAGTGGCATTTGCGGGTCGCACTAGTGCAGAGTTATCTCAAAGAAAGGGGCCACGGTGTTTCTGTATCCCTATTATGTTGGTGCGGCTTCGGAACTTTTAAATATCTCGATATATCTCGAAAACTACGCTTCTGATCAAAAAATATCATAGAACATAAATTGTAGGAAACATAATTCTCTACAAAAAACGTCTCTTAACATTTTGCCATAGCTCGCTTCGTTTCCGAGATATTTGCAAATTCAGCTCAAAGGAACTGGCCTGACGGACATATTTCGAGATATTTCTTCTTCTTGTTGTTCTTCCTCTGCACAGCTAAGCTGGAAGTGGCATTTGCAGCTCGCAATAGTGCAGAGTTAATTCAAAGAAAGGGGCCACGGTGTTTCTGTATCTCTATTATGTTGGTGCGGCTTCGGAACTTTTAAATATCTTGATATATCTCGAGAACTACGCATCTGATCAAAAAATATCATAGAACATAAAAAGTAGGAAACTTAATTCTCTACAAAAAAGGTCTCTTAACATTTTGCCATAGCTCGCTTCGTTTCCGAGATATTTGCCGATTTATCTCAAGGGAAGGGGCCTGACGGACATATTTCGAGATATTTCTTCTTCTTGTTGTTCTTCTTCTGCACAGCTAAGCTGGAAGTGGCATTTACAGCTCGCAATAGTGCAGAGTTATCTCAAAGAAAGGGGCCACGGTGTTTCTGTATCTCTATTATGTTGGTGCGGCTTCGGAACTTTTAAATATCTTGATATATCTCGAGAACTACGCATCTGATCAAAAAATATCATAGAAGATAAATTGTAGGAAACATAATTGTCTACAAAAAAGGTCTCTTAACATTTTGCCATAGCTCGCTTCGTTTCCGAGATATTTGCAGATATATCTCAAGGGAAGGGGCCTGACGGACATATTTCGAGATATTTCTTCTTCTTGTTGTTCTTCTTCTGCGCAGCTAAGCTGGAAGTGGCATTTGCAGCTCGCAATAGTGCAGAGATATCTCAAAGAGAGGGGCCACGGTGTTCCTGTATCTCTATTATGTTGGTGCGGCTTCGGAACTTTTAAATATCTTGATATATCTGGAGAACTACGCATCTGATCAAAAAATATCATAGAACATAAAAAGTAGGAAACTCAATTCTCTACAAAAAAGGTCTCTAAACATTTTGCAATAGCTCGCTTCGTTTCCGAGATATTTGCAGATTTATCTCAAGGGAAGGGGCCTGACGGACATATTTCGAGATATTTCTTCTTCTTGTTGTTCTTGTTCTGCACAGCTAAGCTGGAAGTGGCATTTGCGGCTCGCACTAGTGCAGAGTTATCTCAAAGAAAGGGGCCACGGTGTTTCTGTATCTCTATTATGTTGGTGCGGCTTCGGAACTTTTAAATATCTCGATATATCTCGAAAACTACGCTTCTGATCAAAAAATATCATAGAACATAAATTGTAGGAAACATAATTCTCTACAAAAAACGTCTCTTAACATTTTGCCATAGCTCGCTTCGTTTCCGAGATATTCGCAGATTCAGCTCAAAGGAACTGGCCTGACGGACATATTTCGAGATATTTCTTCTTCTTGTTGTTCTTCTTCTGCGCAGCTAAGCTGGAAGTGGCATTTGCAGCTCGCAATAGTGCAGAGATATCTCAAAGAAAGGGGCCACGGTGTTTCTGTATCTCTATTATGTTGGTGCGGCTTCGGAACTTTTAAATATCTTGATATATCTCGAGAACTACGCGTCTGATCAAAAAATATCATAGAACATAAAAAGTAGGAAACTTAATTCGCTACAAAAAAGGTCTCTTAACATTTTGCCATAGCTCGCTTCGTTTCCGAGATATTTGCAGATTTATCTCAAGGGAAGGGGCCTAACGGACATATTTCGTGATATTTCTTCTTCTTGTTGTTCTTCTTCTGCGCAGCTAAGCTGGAAGTGGCATTTGCATCTCGCAATAGTGCAGAGATATCTCAAAGAAAGGGGCCACGGTGATCCTGTATCTCTATTATGTTGGTGCGGCTTCGGAACTTTTAAATATCTTGATATATCTGGAGAACTACGCATCTGATCAAAAAATATCATAGAACATAAAAAGTAGGAAACTCAATTCTCTACAAAAAAGGTCTCTTAACATTTTGCAATAGCTCGCTTCGTTTCCGAGATATTTGCAGATTTATCTCAAGGGAAGGGGCCTGACGGACATATTTCGAGATATTTCTTCTTCTTGTTGTTCTTGTTCTGCACAGCTAAGCTGGAAGTGGCATTTGCGGCTCGCACTAGTGCAGAGTTATCTCAAAGAAAGGGGCCACGGTGTTTCTGTATCTCTATTATGTTGGTGCGGCTTCGGAACTTTTAAATATCTCGATATATCACGAAAACTACGCTTCTGATCAAAAAATATCATAGAACATAAATTGTAGGAAACATAATTCTCTACAAAAAACGTCTCTCAACATTTTGCCATAGCTCGCTTCGTTTCCGAGATATTTGCAGATTCAGCTCAAAGGAACTGGCCTGACGGACATATTTCGAGATATTTCTTCTTCTTGTTGTTCTTCTTCTGCGCAGCTAAGCTGGGAGTGGCATTTGCAGCTCGCAATAGTGCAGAGATATCTCAAAGAAAGGGGCCACGGTGTTTCTGTATCTCTATTATGTTGGTGCGGCTTCGGAACTTTTAAATATCTTGATATATCTCGAGAACTACGCGTCTGATCAAAAAATATCATAGAACATAAAAAGTAGGAAACTTAATTCGCTACAAAAAAGGTCTCTTAACATTTTGCCATAGCTCGCTTCGTTTCCGAGATATTTGCAGATTTATCTCAAGGGAAGGGGCCTAACGGACATATTTCGTGATATTTCTTCTTCTTGTTGTTTTTTTTCTGCACAGCTAAGCTGGAAGTGGCATTTGCAGCTCGCAATAGTGCAGAGTTATCTCAAAGAAAGGGGCCACGGTGTTTCTGTATCTCTATTATGTTGGTGCGGCTTCTTAACTTTTAAATATCTTGATATATCTCGAGAACTACGCATCTGATCAAAAAATATCATAGAACATAAAAAGTAGGAAACTCAATTCTCTACAAAAAAGGCCTCTTAACATTTTGCAATAGCTCGCTTCGTTTCCGAGATATTTGCAGATTTATCTCAAGGGAAGGGGCCTGACGGACATATTTCGAGATATTTCTTCTTCTTGTTGTTCTTGTTCTGCACAGCTAAGCTGGAAGTGGCATTTGCGGCTCGCACTAGTGCAGAGTTATCTCAAAGAAAGGGGCCACGGTGTTTCTGTATCTCTATTATGTTGGTGCGGCTTCGGAACTTTTAAATATCTCGATATATCTCGAAAACTACGCTTCTAATCAAAAAATATCATAGAACATAAATTGTAGGAAACATAATTCTCTACAAATAACGTCTCTTAACATTTTGCCATAGCTCGCTTCGTTTCCGAGATATTCGCAGATTCAGCTCAAAGGAACTGGCCTGACGGACATATTTCGAGATATTTCTTCTTCTTGTTGTTCTTCTTCTGCGCAGCTAAGCTGGAAGTGGCATTTGCAGCTCGCAATAGTGCAGAGATATCTCAAAGAAAGGGGCCACGGTGTTTCTGTATCTCTATTATGTTGGTGCGGCTTCGGAACTTTTAAATATCTTGATATATCTCGAGAACTACGCGTCTGATCAAAAAATATCATAGAACATAAAAAGTAGGAAACTTAATTCGCTACAAAAAAGGTCTCTTAACATTTTGCCATAGCTCGCTTCGTTTCCGAGATATTTGCAGATTTATCTCAAGGGAAGGGGCCTAACGGACATATTTCGTGATATTTCTTCTTCTTGTTGTTCTTCTTCTGCACAGCTAAGCTGGAAGTGGCATTTGCAGCTCGCAATAGTGCAGAGTTATCTCAAAGAAAGGGGCCACGGTGTTTCTGTATCTCTATTATGTTGGTGCGGCTTCTTAACTTTTAAATATCTTGATATATCTCGAGAACTACGCATCTGATCAAAAAATATCATAGAACATAAAAAGTAGGAAACTCAATTCTCTACAAAAAAGGCCTCTTAACATTTTGCAATAGCTCGCTTCGTTTCCGAGATATTTGCAGATTTATCTCAAGGGAAGGGGCCTGACGGACATATTTCGAGATATTTCTTCTTCTTGTTGTTCTTCTTCTGCACAGCTAAGCTGGAAGTGGAATTTACAGCTCGCAATAGTGCAGAGTTATCTCAAAGAAAGGGGCCACGGTGTTTCTGTATCTCTATTATGTTGGTGCGGCTTCGGAACTTTTAAATATCTTGATATATCTCGAGAACTACGCATCTGATCAAAAAATATCATAGAAGATAAATTGTAGGAAACATAATTGTCTACAAAAAACGTCTCTTAACATTTTGCCATAGCTCGCTTCGTTTCCGAGATATTTGCAGATATATCTCAAGGGAAGGGGCCTGACGGACATATTTCGAGATATTTCTTCTTCTTGTTGTTCTTCTTCTGCGCAGCTAAGCTGGAAGTGGCATTTGCAGCTCGCAATAGTGCAGAGATATCTCAAAGAGAGGGGCCACGGTGTTCCTGTATCTCTATTATGTTGGTGCGGCTTCGGAACTTTTAAATATCTTGATATATCTGGAGAACTACGCATCTGATCAAAAAATATCATAGAACATAAAAAGTAGGAAACTCAATTCTCTACAAAAAAGGTCTCTAAACATTTTGCAATAGCTCGCTTCGTTTCCGAGATATTTGCAGATTTATCTCAAGGGAAGGGGCCTGACGGACATATTTCGAGATATTTCTTCTTCTTGTTGTTCTTGTTCTGCACAGCTAAGCTGGAAGTGGCATTTGCGGCTCGCACTAGTGCAGAGTTATCTCAAAGAAAGGGGCCACGGTGTTTCTGTATCTCTATTATGTTGGTGCGGCTTCGGAACTTTTAAATATCTCGATATATCTCGAAAACTACGCTTCTGATCAAAAAATATCATAGAACATAAATTGTAGGAAACATAATTCTCTACAAAAAACGTCTCTTAACATTTTGCCATAGCTCGCTTCGTTTCCGAGATATTCGCAGATTCAGCTCAAAGGAACTGGCCTGACGGACATATTTCGAGATATTTCTTCTTCTTGTTGTTCTTCTTCTGCGCAGCTAAGCTGGAAGTGGCATTTGCAGCTCGCAATAGTGCAGAGATATCTCAAAGAAAGGGGCCACGGTGTTTCTGTATCTCTATTATGTTGGTGCGGCTTCGGAACTTTTAAATATCTTGATATATCTCGAGAACTACGCGTCTGATCAAAAAATATCATAGAACATAAAAAGTAGGAAACTTAATTCGCTACAAAAAAGGTCTCTTAACATTTTGCCATAGCTCGCTTCGTTTCCGAGATATTTGCAGATTTATCTCAAGGGAAGGGGCCTAACGGACATATTTCGTGATATTTCTTCTTCTTGTTGTTCTTCTTCTGCGCAGCTAAGCTGGAAGTGGCATTTGCATCTCGCAATAGTGCAGAGATATCTCAAAGAAAGGGGCCACGGTGATCCTGTATCTCTATTATGTTGGTGCGGCTTCGGAACTTTTAAATATCTTGATATATCTGGAGAACTACGCATCTGATCAAAAAATATCATAGAACATAAAAAGTAGGAAACTCAATTCTCTACAAAAAAGGTCTCTTAACATTTTGCAATAGCTCGCTTCGTTTCCGAGATATTTGCAGATTTATCTCAAGGGAAGGGGCCTGACGGACATATTTCGAGATATTTCTTCTTCTTGTTGTTCTTGTTCTGCACAGCTAAGCTGGAAGTGGCATTTGCGGCTCGCACTAGTGCAGAGTTATCTCAAAGAAAGGGGCCACGGTGTTTCTGTATCTCTATTATGTTGGTGCGGCTTCGGAACTTTTAAATATCTCGATATATCTCGAAAACTACGCTTCTGATCAAAAAATATCATAGAACATAAATTGTAGGAAACATAATTCTCTACAAAAAACGTCTCTCAACATTTTGCCATAGCTCGCTTCGTTTCCGAGATATTTGCAGATTCAGCTCAAAGGAACTGGCCTGACGGACATATTTCGAGATATTTCTTCTTCTTGTTGTTCTTCTTCTGCGCAGCTAAGCTGGAAGTGGCATTTGCAGCTCGCAATAGTGCAGAGATATCTCAAAGAAAGGGGCCACGGTGTTTCTGTATCTCTATTATGTTGGTGCGGCTTCGGAACTTTTAAATATCTCGATATATCTCGAAAACTACGCTTCTGATCAAAAAATATCATAGAACATAAATTGTAGGAAACATAATTGTCTACAAAAAACGTCTCTTAACATTTTGCCATAGCTCGCTTCGTTTCCGAGATATTTGCAGATATATCTCAAGGGAAGGGGCCTGACGGACATATTTCGAGATATTTCTTCTTCTTGTTGTTCTTCTTCTGCGCAGCTAAGCTGGAAGTGGCATTTGCAGCTCGCAATAGTGCAGAGATATCTCAAAGAGAGGGGCCACGGTGTTCCTGTATCTCTATTATGTTGGTGCGGCTTCGGAACTTTTAAATATCTTGATATATCTGGAGAACTACGCATCTGATCAAAAAATATCATAGAACATAAAAAGTAGGAAACTCAATTCTCTACAAAAAAGGTCTCTAAACATTTTGCAATAGCTCGCTTCGTTTCCGAGATATTTGCAGATTTATCTCAAGGGAAGGGGCCTGACGGACATATTTCGAGATATTTCTTCTTCTTGTTGTTCTTGTTCTGCACAGCTAAGCTGGAAGTGGCATTTGCGGCTCGCACTAGTGCAGAGTTATCTCAAAGAAAGGGGCCACGGTGTTTCTGTATCTCTATTATGTTGGTGCGGCTTCGGAACTTTTAAATATCTCGATATATCTCGAAAACTACGCTTCTGATCAAAAAATATCATAGAACATAAATTGTAGGAAACATAATTCTCTACAAAAAACGTCTCTTAACATTTTGCCATAGCTCGCTTCGTTTCCGAGATATTCGCAGATTCAGCTCAAAGGAACTGGCCTGACGGACATATTTCGAGATATTTCTTCTTCTTGTTGTTCTTCTTCTGCGCAGCTAAGCTGGAAGTGGCATTTGCAGCTCGCAATAGTGCAGAGATATCTCAAAGAAAGGGGCCACGGTGTTTCTGTATCTCTATTATGTTGGTGCGGCTTCGGAACTTTTAAATATCTTGATATATCTCGAGAACTACGCGTCTGATCAAAAAATATCATAGAACATAAAAAGTAGGAAACTTAATTCGCTACAAAAAAGGTCTCTTAACATTTTGCCATAGCTCGCTTCGTTTCCGAGATATTTGCAGATTTATCTCAAGGGAAGGGGCCTAACGGACATATTTCGTGATATTTCTTCTTCTTGTTGTTCTTCTTCTGCGCAGCTAAGCTGGAAGTGGCATTTGCATCTCGCAATAGTGCAGAGATATCTCAAAGAAAGGGGCCACGGTGATCCTGTATCTCTATTATGTTGGTGCGGCTTCGGAACTTTTAAATATCTTGATATATCTGGAGAACTACGCATCTGATCAAAAAATATCATAGAACATAAAAAGTAGGAAACTCAATTCTCTACAAAAAAGGTCTCTTAACATTTTGCAATAGCTCGCTTCGTTTCCGAGATATTTGCAGATTTATCTCAAGGGAAGGGGCCTGACGGACATATTTCGAGATATTTCTTCTTCTTGTTGTTCTTGTTCTGCACAGCTAAGCTGGAAGTGGCATTTGCGGCTCGCACTAGTGCAGAGTTATCTCAAAGAAAGGGGCCACGGTGTTTCTGTATCTCTATTATGTTGGTGCGGCTTCGGAACTTTTAAATATCTCGATATATCTCGAAAACTACGCTTCTGATCAAAAAATATCATAGAACATAAATTGTAGGAAACATAATTCTCTACAAAAAACGTCTCTCAACATTTTGCCATAGCTCGCTTCGTTTCCGAGATATTTGCAGATTCAGCTCAAAGGAACTGGCCTGACGGACATATTTCGAGATATTTCTTCTTCTTGTTGTTCTTCTTCTGCGCAGCTAAGCTGGAAGTGGCATTTGCAGCTCGCAATAGTGCAGAGATATCTCAAAGAAAGGGGCCACGGTGTTTCTGTATCTCTATTATGTTGGTGCGGCTTCGGAACTTTTAAATATCTTGATATATCTCGAGAACTACGCGTCTGATCAAAAAATATCATAGAACATAAAAAGTAGGAAACTTAATTCGCTACAAAAAAGGTCTCTTAACATTTTGCCATAGCTCGCTTCGTTTCCGAGATATTTGCAGATTTATCTCAAGGGAAGGGGCCTAACGGACATATTTCGTGATATTTCTTCTTCTTGTTGTTTTTTTTCTGCACAGCTAAGCTGGAAGTGGCATTTGCAGCTCGCAATAGTGCAGAGTAATCTCAAAGAAAGGGGCCACGGTGTTTCTGTATCTCTATTATGTTGGTGCGGCTTCTTAACTTTTAAATATCTTGATATATCTCGAGAACTACGCATCTGATCAAAAAATATCATAGATCATAAAAAGTAGGAAACTCAATTCTCTACAAAAAAGGCCTCTTAACATTTTGCAATAGCTCGCTTCGTTTCCGAGATATTTGCAGATTTATCTCAAGGGAAGGGGCCTGACGGACATATTTCGAGATATTTCTTCTTCTTGTTGTTCTTGTTCTGCACAGCTAAGCTGGAAGTGGCATTTGCGGCTCGCACTAGTGCAGAGTTATCTCAAAGCAAGGGGCCACGGTGTTTCTGTATCTCTATTATGTTGGTGCGGCTTCGGAACTTTTAAATATCTCGATATATCTCGAAAACTACGCTTCTAATCAAAAAATATCATAGAACATAAATTGTAGGAAACATAATTCTCTACAAATAACGTCTCTTAACATTTTGCCATAGCTCGCTTCGTTTCCGAGATATTCGCAGATTCAGCTCAAAGGAACTGGCCTGACGGACATATTTCGAGATATTTCTTCTTCTTGTTGTTCTTCTTCTGCGCAGCTAAGCTGGAAGTGGCATTTGCAGCTCGCAATAGTGCAGAGATATCTCAAAGAAAGGGGCCACGGTGTTTCTGTATCTCTATTATGTTGGTGCGGCTTCGGAACTTTTAAATATCTTGATATATCTCGAGAACTACGCGTCTGATCAAAAAATATCATAGAACATAAAAAGTAGGAAACTTAATTCGCTACAAAAAAGGTCTCTTAACATTTTGCCATAGCTCGCTTCGTTTCCGAGATATTTGCAGATTTATCTCAAGGGAAGGGGCCTAACGGACATATTTCGTGATATTTCTTCTTCGTGTTGTTCTTCTTCTGCACAGCTAAGCTGGAAGTGGCATTTGCAGCTCGCAATAGTGCAGAGTTATCTCAAAGAAAGGGGCCACGGTGTTTCTGTATCTCTATTATGTTGGTGCGGCTTCTTAACTTTTACATATCTTGATATATCTCGAGAACTACGCATCTGATCAAAAAATATCATAGAACATAAATTGTAGGAAACATAATTCTCTACAAAAAACGTCTCTTAACATTTTGCCATAGCTCGCTTCGTTTCCGAGATATTTGCAGATTCAGCTCAAAGGAACTGGCCTGACGGACATATTTCGAGATATTTCTTCTTCTTGTTGTTCTTCTTCTGCGCAGCTAAGCTGGAAGTGGCATTTGCAGCTCGCAATAGTGCAGAGATATCTCAAAGAAAGGGGCCACGGTGTTTCTGTATCTCTATTATGTTGGTGCGGCTTCTTAACTTTTACATATCTTGATATATCTCGAGAACTACGCATCTGATCAAAAAATATCATAGAACATAAATTGTAGGAAACATAATTGTCTACAAAAAAGGTCTCTTAACATTTTGCCATAGCTCGCTTCGTTTCCGAGATACTTGCCGATTTATCTCAAGGGAAGGGGCCTGACGGACATATTTCGAGATATTTCTTCTTCTTGTTGTTCTTCTTCTGCACAGCTAAGCTGGAAGTGGCATTTGCAGCTCGCAATTGTGCAGAGTTATCTCAAAGAGAGGGGCCACGGTGTTTCTGTATCTCTATTATGTTGGTGCGGCTTCGGAACTTTTAAATATCTTGATATATCTCGAGAACTACGAATTTGATCAGAAAATATCATAGAAGATAAAAAGTAGGAAACTTAATTCTCTACAAAAAAGGTCTCTTAACATTTTCCCATAGCTGGCTTCGTTTCCGAGATATTTGCAGATTTATCTCATGGTAAGGGGCCTGACGGACATATTTCGAGATATTTCTTCTTCTTGTTGTTCTTCTTCTGCACAGCTAAGCTGGAAGTGGCAATTGCAGCTCGCAATAGTGCATAGTTATCTGAAAGAAAGGGGCCACGGTGTTTCTGTATCTCTATTATGTTGGTGCGGCTTCGGAACTTTTAAATATCTCGATATATCTCGAAAACTACGCTTCTGATCAAAAAATATCATAGAACATAAATTGTAGGACACATAATTCTCTACAAAAAAGGTCTCTTCACATTTTGCCATAGCTCGCTTCGTTTCCGAGATATTTGCAGATATATCTCAAGGGAAGGGGCCTGACGGACATATTTCGAGATATTTCTTCTTCTTGTTGTTCTTCTTCTGCACAGCTAAGCTGGAAGTGGCATTTACAGCTCGCAATAGTGCAGAGTTATCTCAAAGAAAGGGGCCACGGTGTTTCTGTATCTCTATTATGTTGGTGCGGCTTCGGAACTTTTAAATATCTTCATATATCTCGAGAACTACGCATCTGATCAAAAAATATCATAGAAGATAAAAAGTAGGGAACTTAATTCTCTACAAAAAAGGTCTCTTAACATTTTCCCATAGCTCGCTTCGTTTCCGAGATATTTGCAGATTTATCTCAAGGGAAGGGGCCTAACGGACATATTTCGTGATATTTCTTCTTCTTGTTGTTTTTTTTCTGCACAGCTAAGCTGGAAGTGGCATTTGCAGCTCGCAATAGTGCAGAGTTATCTCAAAGAAAGGGGCCACGGTGTTTCTGTATCTCTATTATGTTGGTGCGGCTTCTTAACTTTTAAATATCTTGATATATCTCGAGAACTACGCATCTGATCAAAAAATATCATAGAACATAAAAAGTAGGAAACTCAATTCTCTACAAAAAAGGCCTCTTAACATTTTGCAATAGCTCGCTTCGTTTCCGAGATATTTGCAGATTTATCTCAAGGGAAGGGGCCTGACGGACATATTTCGAGATATTTCTTCTTCTTGTTGTTCTTGTTCTGCACAGCTAAGCTGGAAGTGGCATTTGCGGCTCGCACTAGTGCAGAGTTATCTCAAAGAAAGGGGCCACGGTGTTTCTGTATCTCTATTATGTTGGTGCGGCTTCGGAACTTTTAAATATCTCGATATATCTCGAAAACTACGCTTCTAATCAAAAAATATCATAGAACATAAATTGTAGGAAACATAATTCTCTACAAATAACGTCTCTTAACATTTTGCCATAGCTCGCTTCGTTTCCGAGATATTCGCAGATTCAGCTCAAAGGAACTGGCCTGACGGACATATTTCGAGATATTTCTTCTTCTTGTTGTTCTTCTTCTGCGCAGCTAAGCTGGAAGTGGCATTTGCAGCTCGCAATAGTGCAGAGATATCTCAAAGAAAGGGGCCACGGTGTTTCTGTATCTCTATTATGTTGGTGCGGCTTCGGAACTTTTAAATATCTTGATATATCTCGAGAACTACGCGTCTGATCAAAAAATATCATAGAACATAAAAAGTAGGAAACTTAATTCGCTACAAAAAAGGTCTCTTAACATTTTGCCATAGCTCGCTTCGTTTCCGAGATATTTGCAGATTTATCTCAAGGGAAGGGGCCTGACGGACATATTTCGAGATATTTCTTCTTCTTGTTGTTCTTCTTCTGCACAGCTAAGCTGGAAGTGGCATTTGCGGCTCGCACTAGTGCAGAGTTATCTCAAAGAAAGGGGCCACGGTGTTTCTGTATCTCTATTATGTTGGTGCGGATTCGGAACTTTTAAATATCTCGATATATCTCGAAAACTACGCTTCTGATCAAAAAATATCATAGAACATAAATTGTAGGAAACATAATTCTCTACAAAAAACGTCTCTTAACATTTTGCCATAGCTCGCTTCGTTTCCGAGATATTTGCAGATTCAGCTCAAAGGAACTGGCCTGACGGACATATTTCGAGATATTTCTTCTTCTTGTTGTTCTTCTTCTGCGCAGCTAAGCTGGAAGTGGCATTTGCAGCTCGCAATAGTGCAGAGATATCTCAAAGAAAGGGGCCACGGTGTTTCTGTATCTCTATTATGTTGGTGCGGCTTCGGAACTTTTAAATATCTCGATATATCTCGAAAACTACGCTTCTAATCAAAAAATATCATAGAACATAAATTGTAGGAAACATAATTCTCTACAAATAACGTCTCTTAACATTTTGCCATAGCTCGCTTCGTTTCCGAGATATTCGCAGATTCAGCTCAAAGGAACTGGCCTGACGGACATATTTCGAGATATTTCTTCTTCTTGTTGTTCTTCTTCTGCGCAGCTAAGCTGGAAGTGGCATTTGCAGCTCGCAATAGTGCAGAGATATCTCAAAGAAAGGGGCCACGGTGTTTCTGTATCTCTATTATGTTGGTGCGGCTTCGGAACTTTTAAATATCTTGATATATCTCGAGAACTACGCGTCTGATCAAAAAATATCATAGAACATAAAAAGTAGGAAACTTAATTCGCTACAAAAAAGGTCTCTTAACATTTTGCCATAGCTCGCTTCGTTTCCGAGATATTTGCAGATTTATCTCAAGGGAAGGGGCCTGACGGACATATTTCGAGATATTTCTTCTTCTTGTTGTTCTTCTTCTGCACAGCTAAGCTGGAAGTGGCATTTGCGGCTCGCACTAGTGCAGAGTTATCTCAAAGAAAGGGGCCACGGTGTTTCTGTATCTCTATTATGTTGGTGCGGATTCGGAACTTTTAAATATCTCGATATATCTCGAAAACTACGCTTCTGATCAAAAAATATCATAGAACATAAATTGTAGGAAACATAATTCTCTACAAAAAACGTCTCTTAACATTTTGCCATAGCTCGCTTCGTTTCCGAGATATTTGCAGATTCAGCTCAAAGGAACTGGCCTGACGGACATATTTCGAGATATTTCTTCTTCTTGTTGTTCTTCTTCTGCGCAGCTAAGCTGGAAGTGGCATTTGCAGCTCGCAATAGTGCAGAGATATCTCAAAGAAAGGGGCCACGGTGTTTCTGTATCTCTATTATGTTGGTGCGGCTTCGGAACTTTTAAATATCTTGATATATCTCGAGAACTACGCGTCTGATCAAAAAATATCATAGAACATAAAAAGTAGGAAACTTAATTCGCTACAAAAAATGTCTCTTAACATTTTGCCATAGCTCGCTTCGTTTCCGAGATATTTGCAGATTTATCTCAAGGGAAGGGGCCTAACGGACATATTTCGTGATATTTCTTCTTCTTGTTGTTTTTTTTCTGCACAGCTAAGCTGGAAGTGGCATTTGCAGCTCTCAATAGTGCAGAGTTATCTCAAAGAAAGGGGCCACGGTGTTTCTGTATCTCTATTATGTTGGTGCGGCTTCTTAACTTTTAAATATCTTGATATATCTCGAGAACTACGCATCTGATCAAAAAATATCATAGAACATAAAAAGTAGGAAACTCAATTCTCTACAAAAAAGGCCTCTTAACATTTTGCAATAGCTCGCTTCGTTTCCGAGATATTTGCAGATTTATCTCAAGGGAAGGGGCCTGACGGACATATTTCGAGATATTTCTTCTTCTTGTTGTTCTTGTTCTGCACAGCTAAGCTGGAAGTGGCATTTGCGGCTCGCACTAGTGCAGAGTTATCTCAAAGAGGGGGGCCACGGTGTTTCTGTATCTCTATTATGTTGGTGCGGCTTCGGAACTTTTAAATATCTCGATATATCTCGAAAACTACGCTTCTAATCAAAAAATATCATAGAACATAAATTGTAGGAAACATAATTCTCTACAAATAACGTCTCTTAACATTTTGCCATAGCTCGCTTCGTTTCCGAGATATTCGCAGATTCAGCTCAAAGGAACTGGCCTGACGGACATATTTCGAGATATTTCTTCTTCTTGTTGTTCTTCTTCTGCGCAGCTAAGCTGGAAGTGGCATTTGCAGCTCGCAATAGTGCAGAGATATCTCAAAGAAAGGGGCCACGGTGTTTCTGTATCTCTATTATGTTGGTGCGGCTTCGGAACTTTTAAATATCTTGATATATCTCGAGAACTACGCGTCTGATCAAAAAATATCATAGAACATAAAAAGTAGGAAACTTATTTCGCTACAAAAAAGGTCTCTTAACATTTTGCCATAGCTCGCTTCGTTTCCGAGATATTTGCAGATTTATCTCAAGGGAAGGGGCCTAACGGACATATTTCGTGATATTTCTTCTTCTTGTTGTTCTTCTTCTGCACAGCTAAGCTGGAAGTGGCATTTGCAGCTCGCAATAGTGCAGAGTTATCTCAAAGAAAGGGGCCACGGTGTTTCTGTATCTCTATTATGTTGGTGCGGCTTCGGAACTTTTAAATATCTCGATATATCTCGAAAACTACGCTTCTAATCAAAAAATATCATAGAACATAAATTGTAGGAAACATAATTCTCTACAAAAAACGTCTCTTAACATTTTGCCATAGCTCGCTTCGTTTCCGAGATATTTGCAGATTCAGCTCAAAGGAACTGGCCTGACGGACATTTTTCGAGATATTTCTTCTTCTTGTTGTTCTTCCTCTGCACAGCTAAGCTGGAAGTGGCATTTGCAGCTCGCAATAGTGCAGAGTTATCTCAAAGAAAGGGGCCACGGTGTTTCTGTATCTCTATTATGTTGGTGCGGCTTCGGAACTTTTAAATATCTTGATATATCTCGAGAACTACGCATCTGATCAAAAAATATCATAGAACATAAAAAGTAGGAAACTTAATTCTCTACAAAAAAGGTCTCTTATCATTTTGCCATAGCTCTCCTCGTTTCCGAGATATTTGCAGATTTATCTCAAGGGAAGGGGCCTGACGGACATATTTCGAGATATTTCTTCTTCTGCACAGCTAAGCTGGAAGTGGCATTTGCGGCTCGCAATAGTGCAGAGTTATCTCAACGAAAGGGGCCACGGTGTTTCTGTATCTCTATTATGTTGGTGCGGCTTCGGAACTTTTAAATATCTCGATGTATCTGGAAAACTACGCTTCTGATCAAAAAATATGATAGAACATAAATTGTAGGAAACATAATTCTCTACAAAAAGGGTCTCTTAACATTTTGCCATAGCTCGCTTCGTTTCCGAGATATTTGCAGATTTATCTCAAGGGAAGGGGCCTGACGGACATATTTCGAGATATTTCGTCTTCTTGTTGTTCTTCTTCTGCACAGCTAAGCTGAAAGTGGCATTTGCAGCTCGCAATAGTGCAGAGTTATCTCAAAGAAAGGGGCCACGGTGTTTCTGTATCTCTATTATGTTGGTGCGGCTTCGGAACTTTTAAATATCTTGATATATCTCGAGAACTACGCATCTGATCAGAAAATATCATAGAAGATAAAAAGTAGGAAACGTAATTCTCTACAAAAAAGGTCTCTTAACATTTTGCCATAGCTCGCTTCGTTTCCGAGATATTTGCAGATTTATCTCAAGGTAAGGGGCCTGACGGACATATTTCGAGATATTTCTTCTTCTTGTTGTTCTTCTTCTGCGCAGCTAAGCTGGAAGTGGCATTTGCAGCTCGCAATAGTGCAGAGATATCTCAAAGAAAGGGGCCACGGTGTTTCTGTATCTCTATTATGTTGGTGCGGCTTCGGAACTTTTAAATATCTTGATATATCTCGAGAACTACGCGTCTGATCAAAAAATATCATAGAACATAAAAAGTAGGAAACTTAATTCGCTACAAAAAAGGTCTCTTAACATTTTGCCATAGCTCGCTTCGTTTCCGAGATATTTGCAGATTTATCTCAAGGGAAGGGGCCTGACGGACATATTTCGAGATATTTCTTCTTCTTGTTGTTCCTCTTCTGCACAGCTAAGCTGGAAGTGGCATTTGCGGCTCGCACTAGTGCAGAGTTATCTCAAAGAAAGGGGCCACGGTGTTTCTGTATCTCTATTATGTTGGTGCGGATTCGGAACTTTTAAATATCTCGATATATCTCGAAAACTACGCTTCTGATCAAAAAATATCATAGAACATAAATTGTAGGAAACATAATTCTCTACAAAAAACGTCTCTTAACATTTTGCCATAGCTCGCTTCGTTTCCGAGATATTTGCAGATTCAGCTCAAAGGAACTGGCCTGACGGACATATTTCGAGATATTTCTTCTTCTTGTTGTTCTTCTTCTGCGCAGCTAAGCTGGAAGTGGCATTTGCAGCTCGCAATAGTGCAGAGATATCTCAAAGAAAGGGGCCACGGTGTTTCTGTATCTCTATTATGTTGGTGCGGCTTCGGAACTTTTAAATATCTTGATATATCTCGAGAACTACGCGTCTGATCAAAAAATATCATAGAACATAAAAAGTAGGAAACTTAATTCGCTACAAAAAAGGTCTCTTAACATTTTGCCATAGCTCGCTTCGTTTCCGAGATATTTGCAGATTTATCTCAAGGGAAGGGGCCTAACGGACATATTTCGTGATATTTCTTCTTCTTGTTGTTTTTTTTCTGCACAGCTAAGCTGGAAGTGGCATTTGCAGCTCTCAATAGTGCAGAGTTATCTCAAAGAAAGGGGCCACGGTGTTTCTGTATCTCTATTATGTTGGTGCGGCTTCTTAACTTTTAAATATCTTGATATATCTCGAGAACTACGCATCTGATCAAAAAATATCATAGAACATAAAAAGTAGGAAACTCAATTCTCTACAAAAAAGGCCTCTTAACATTTTGCAATAGCTCGCTTCGTTTCCGAGATATTTGCAGATTTATCTCAAGGGAAGGGGCCTGACGGACATATTTCGAGATATTTCTTCTTCTTGTTGTTCTTGTTCTGCACAGCTAAGCTGGAAGTGGCATTTGCGGCTCGCACTAGTGCAGAGTTATCTCAAAGAGGGGGGCCACGGTGTTTCTGTATCTCTATTATGTTGGTGCGGCTTCGGAACTTTTAAATATCTCGATATATCTCGAAAACTACGCTTCTAATCAAAAAATATCATAGAACATAAATTGTAGGAAACATAATTCTCTACAAATAACGTCTCTTAACATTTTGCCATAGCTCGCTTCGTTTCCGAGATATTCGCAGATTCAGCTCAAAGGAACTGGCCTGACGGACATATTTCGAGATATTTCTTCTTCTTGTTGTTCTTCTTCTGCGCAGCTAAGCTGGAAGTGGCATTTGCAGCTCGCAATAGTGCAGAGATATCTCAAAGAAAGGGGCCACGGTGTTTCTGTATCTCTATTATGTTGGTGCGGCTTCGGAACTTTTAAATATCTTGATATATCTCGAGAACTACGCGTCTGATCAAAAAATATCATAGAACATAAAAAGTAGGAAACTTATTTCGCTACAAAAAAGGTCTCTTAACATTTTGCCATAGCTCGCTTCGTTTCCGAGATATTTGCAGATTTATCTCAAGGGAAGGGGCCTAACGGACATATTTCGAGATATTTCTTCTTCTTGTTGTTCTTCTTCTGCGCAGCTAAGCTGGAAGTGGCATTTGCAGCTCGCAATAGTGCA
Source organism: Osmia lignaria lignaria (assembly GCF_051020975.1). NCBI lineage: Eukaryota > Metazoa > Arthropoda > Insecta > Hymenoptera > Megachilidae > Osmia > Osmia lignaria. The sequence continues at coordinate 9,133,485 of NW_027478159.1, read as the reverse complement.
GAGATATCTCAAAGAAAGGGGCCACGGTGTTTCTGTATCTCTATTATGTTGGTGCGGCTTCGGAACTTTTAAATATCTTGATATATCTCGAGAACTACGCGTCTGATCAAAAAATATCATAGAACATAAAAAGTAGGAAACTTAATTCGCTACAAAAAAGGTCTCTTAACATTTTGCCATAGCTCGCTTCGTTTCCGAGATATTTGCAGATTTATCTCAAGGGAAGGGGCCTGACGGACATATTTCGAGATATTTCTTCTTCTTGTTGTTCTTCTTCTGCACAGCTAAGCTGGAAGTGGCATTTGCGGCTCGCACTAGTGCAGAGTTATCTCAAAGAAAGGGGCCACGGTGTTTCTGTATCTCTATTATGTTGGTGCGGATTCGGAACTTTTAAATATCTCGATATATCTCGAAAACTACGCTTCTGATCAAAAAATATCATAGAACATAAATTGTAGGAAACATAATTCTCTACAAAAAACGTCTCTTAACATTTTGCCATAGCTCGCTTCGTTTCCGAGATATTTGCAGATTCAGCTCAAAGGAACTGGCCTGACGGACATATTTCGAGATATTTCTTCTTCTTGTTGTTCTTCTTCTGCGCAGCTAAGCTGGAAGTGGCATTTGCAGCTCGCAATAGTGCAGAGATATCTCAAAGAAAGGGGCCACGGTGTTTCTGTATCTCTATTATGTTGGTGCGGCTTCGGAACTTTTAAATATCTTGATATATCTCGAGAACTACGCGTCTGATCAAAAAATATCATAGAACATAAAAAGTAGGAAACTTAATTCGCTACAAAAAAGGTCTCTTAACATTTTGCCATAGCTCGCTTCGTTTCCGAGATATTTGCAGATTTATCTCAAGGGAAGGGGCCTAACGGACATATTTCGTGATATTTCTTCTTCTTGTTGTTTTTTTTCTGCACAGCTAAGCTGGAAGTGGCATTTGCAGCTCTCAATAGTGCAGAGTTATCTCAAAGAAAGGGGCCACGGTGTTTCTGTATCTCTATTATGTTGGTGCGGCTTCTTAACTTTTAAATATCTTGATATATCTCGAGAACTACGCATCTGATCAAAAAATATCATAGAACATAAAAAGTAGGAAACTCAATTCTCTACAAAAAAGGCCTCTTAACATTTTGCAATAGCTCGCTTCGTTTCCGAGATATTTGCAGATTTATCTCAAGGGAAGGGGCCTGACGGACATATTTCGAGATATTTCTTCTTCTTGTTGTTCTTGTTCTGCACAGCTAAGCTGGAAGTGGCATTTGCGGCTCGCACTAGTGCAGAGTTATCTCAAAGAGGGGGGCCACGGTGTTTCTGTATCTCTATTATGTTGGTGCGGCTTCGGAACTTTTAAATATCTCGATATATCTCGAAAACTACGCTTCTAATCAAAAAATATCATAGAACATAAATTGTAGGAAACATAATTCTCTACAAATAACGTCTCTTAACATTTTGCCATAGCTCGCTTCGTTTCCGAGATATTCGCAGATTCAGCTCAAAGGAACTGGCCTGACGGACATATTTCGAGATATTTCTTCTTCTTGTTGTTCTTCTTCTGCGCAGCTAAGCTGGAAGTGGCATTTGCAGCTCGCAATAGTGCAGAGATATCTCAAAGAAAGGGGCCACGGTGTTTCTGTATCTCTATTATGTTGGTGCGGCTTCGGAACTTTTAAATATCTTGATATATCTCGAGAACTACGCGTCTGATCAAAAAATATCATAGAAGATAAAAAGTAGGAAACTTATTTCGCTACAAAAAAGGTCTCTTAACATTTTGCCATAGCTCGCTTCGTTTCCGAGATATTTGCAGATTTATCTCAAGGGAAGGGGCCTAACGGACATATTTCGTGATATTTCTTCTTCTTGTTGTTCTTCTTCTGCACAGCTAAGCTGGAAGTGGCATTTGCAGCTCGCAATAGTGCAGAGTTATCTCAAAGAAAGGGGCCACGGTGTTTCTGTATCTCTATTATGTTGGTGCGGCTTCGGAACTTTTAAATATCTCGATATATCTCGAAAACTACGCTTCTAATCAAAAAATATCATAGAACATAAATTGTAGGAAACATAATTCTCTACAAAAAACGTCTCTTAACATTTTGCCATAGCTCGCTTCGTTTCCGAGATATTTGCAGATTCAGCTCAAAGGAACTGGCCTGACGGACATTTTTCGAGATATTTCTTCTTCTTGTTGTTCTTCCTCTGCACAGCTAAGCTGGAAGTGGCATTTGCAGCTCGCAATAGTGCAGAGTTATCTCAAAGAAAGGGGCCACGGTGTTTCTGTATCTCTATTATGTTGGTGCGGCTTCGGAACTTTTAAATATCTTGATATATCTCGAGAACTACGCATCTGATCAAAAAATATCATAGAACATAAAAAGTAGGAAACTTAATTCTCTACAAAAAAGGTCTCTTATCATTTTGCCATAGCTCTCTTCGTTTCCGAGATATTTGCAGATTTATCTCAAGGGAAGGGGCCTGACGGACATATTTCGAGATATTTCTTCTTCTGCACAGCTAAGCTGGAAGTGGCATTTGCGGCTCGCAATAGTGCAGAGTTATCTCAACGAAAGGGGCCACGGTGTTTCTGTATCTCTATTATGTTGGTGCGGCTTCGGAACTTTTAAATATCTCGATGTATCTGGAAAACTACGCTTCTGATCAAAAAATATGATAGAACATAAATTGTAGGAAACATAATTCTCTACAAAAAAGGTCTCTTAACATTTTGCCATAGCTCGCTTCGTTTCCGAGATATTTGCAGATTTATCTCAAGGGAAGGGGCCTGACGGACATATTTCGAGATATTTCTTCTTCTTGTTGTTCTTCTTCTGCACAGCTAAGCTGGAAGTGGCATTTGCAGCTCGCAATAGTGCAGAGTTATCTCAAAGAAAGGGGCCACGGTGTTTCTGTATCTCTATTATGTTGGTGCGGGTTCGGAACTTTTAAATATCTTGATATATCTCGAGAACTACGCATCTGATCAAAAAATATCATACAACATAAAAAGTAGGAAACTTAATTCTCTACAAAAAAGGTCTCTTAACATTTTGCCATAGCTCGCTTCGTTTCCGAGATATTTGCAGATTTATCTCAAGGGAAGGGGCCTGACGGACATATTTCGAGATATTTCTTCTTCTTGTTGTTCTTCTTCTGCACAGCTAAGCTGGAAGTGGCATTTGCGGCTCGCACTAGTGCAGAGTTATCTCAAAGAAAGGGGCCACGGTGTTTCTGTATCCCTATTATGTTGGTGCGGCTTCGGAACTTTTAAATATCTCGATATATCTCGAAAACTACGCTTCTGATCAAAAAATATCATAGAACATAAATTGTAGGAAACAGAATTGTCTACAAAAAATGTCTCTTAACATTTTGCCATAGCTCGCTTCGTTTCCGAGATATTCGCAGATTCAGCTCAAAGGAACTGGCCTGACGGACATATTTCGAGATATTTCTTCTTCTTGTTGTTCTTCTTCTGCGCAGCTAAGCTGGAAGTGGCATTTGCAGCTCGCAATAGTGCAGAGATATCTCAAAGAAAGGGGCCACGGTGTTTCTGTATCTCTATTATGTTGGTGCGGCTTCGGAACTTTTAAATATCTTGATATATCTCGAGAACTACGCGTCTGATCAAAAAATATCATAGAACATAAAAAGTAGGAAACTTAATTCGCTACAAAAAAGGTCTCTTAACATTTTGCCATAGCTCGCTTCGTTTCCGAGATATTTGCAGATTTATCTCAAGGGAAGGGGCCTAACGGACATATTTCGTGATATTTCTTCTTCTTGTTGTTTTTTTTCTGCACAGCTAAGCTGGAAGTGGCATTTGCAGCTCGCAATAGTGCAGAGTTATCTCAAAGAAAGGGGCCACGGTGTTTCTGTATCTCTATTATGTTGGTGCGGCTTCTTAACTTTTAAATATCTTGATATATCTCGAGAACTACGCATCTGATCAAAAAATATCATAGAACATAAAAAGTAGGAAACTCAATTCTCTACAAAAAAGGCCTCTTAACATTTTGCAATAGCTCGCTTCGTTTCCGAGATATTTGCAGATTTATCTCAAGGGAAGGGGCCTGACGGACATATTTCGAGATATTTCTTCTTCTTGTTGTTCTTGTTCTGCACAGCTAAGCTGGAAGTGGCATTTGCGGCTCGCACTAGTGCAGAGTTATCTCAAAGAGGGGGGCCACGGTGTTTCTGTATCTCTATTATGTTGGTGCGGCTTCGGAACTTTTAAATATCTCGATATATCTCGAAAACTACGCTTCTAATCAAAAAATATCATAGAACATAAATTGTAGGAAACATAATTCTCTACAAATAACGTCTCTTAACATTTTGCCATAGCTCGCTTCGTTTCCGAGATATTCGCAGATTCAGCTCAAAGGAACTGGCCTGACGGACATATTTCGAGATATTTCTTCTTCTTGTTGTTCTTCTTCTGCGCAGCTAAGCTGGAAGTGGCATTTGCAGCTCGCAATAGTGCAGAGATATCTCAAAGAAAGGGGCCACGGTGTTTCTGTATCTCTATTATGTTGGTGCGGCTTCGGAACTTTTAAATATCTTGATATATCTCGAGAACTACGCGTCTGATCAAAAAATATCATAGAACATAAAAAGTAGGAAACTTAATTCGCTACAAAAAAGGTCTCTTAACATTTTGCCATAGCTCGCTTCGTTTCCGAGATATTTGCAGATTTATCTCAAGGGAAGGGGCCTAACGGACATATTTCGTGATATTTCTTCTTCTTGTTGTTTTTTTTCTGCACAGCTAAGCTGGAAGTGGCATTTGCAGCTCGCAATAGTGCAGAGTTATCTCAAAGAAAGGGGCCACGGTGTTTCTGTATCTCTATTATGTTGGTGCGGCTTCTTAACTTTTAAATATCTTGATATATCTCGAGAACTACGCATCTGATCAAAAAATATCATAGAACATAAAAAGTAGGAAACTCAATTCTCTACAAAAAAGGCCTCTTAACATTTTGCAATAGCTCGCTTCGTTTCCGAGATATTTGCAGATTTATCTCAAGGGAAGGGGCCTGACGGACATATTTCGAGATATTTCTTCTTCTTGTTGTTCTTGTTCTGCACAGCTAAGCTGGAAGTGGCATTTGCGGCTCGCACTAGTGCAGAGTTATCTCAAAGAGGGGGGCCACGGTGTTTCTGTATCTCTATTATGTTGGTGCGGCTTCGGAACTTTTAAATATCTCGATATATCTCGAAAACTACGCTTCTAATCAAAAAATATCATAGAACATAAATTGTAGGAAACATAATTCTCTACAAATAACGTCTCTTAACATTTTGCCATAGCTCGCTTCGTTTCCGAGATATTCGCAGATTCAGCTCAAAGGAACTGGCCTGACGGACATATTTCGAGATATTTCTTCTTCTTGTTGTTCTTCTTCTGCGCAGCTAAGCTGGAAGTGGCATTTGCAGCTCGCAATAGTGCAGAGATATCTCAAAGAAAGGGGCCACGGTGTTTCTGTATCTCTATTATGTTGGTGCGGCTTCGGAACTTTTAAATATCTTGATATATCTCGAGAACTACGCGTCTGATCAAAAAATATCATAGAACATAAAAAGTAGGAAACTTATTTCGCTACAAAAAAGGTCTCTTAACATTTTGCCATAGCTCGCTTCGTTTCCGAGATATTTGCAGATTTATCTCAAGGGAAGGGGCCTAACGGACATATTTCGTGATATTTCTTCTTCTTGTTGTTCTTCTTCTGCACAGCTAAGCTGGAAGTGGCATTTGCAGCTCGCAATAGTGCAGAGTTATCTCAAAGAAAGGGGCCACGGTGTTTCTGTATCTCTATTATGTTGGTGCGGCTTCGGAACTTTTAAATATCTCGATATATCTCGAAAACTACGCTTCTAATCAAAAAATATCATAGAACATAAATTGTAGGAAACATAATTCTCTACAAAAAACGTCTCTTAACATTTTGCCATAGCTCGCTTCGTTTCCGAGATATTTGCAGATTCAGCTCAAAGGAACTGGCCTGACGGACATTTTTCGAGATATTTCTTCTTCTTGTTGTTCTTCCTCTGCACAGCTAAGCTGGAAGTGGCATTTGCAGCTCGCAATAGTGCAGAGTTATCTCAAAGAAAGGGGCCACGGTGTTTCTGTATCTCTATTATGTTGGTGCGGCTTCGGAACTTTTAAATATCTTGATATATCTCGAGAACTACGCATCTGATCAAAAAATATCATACAACATAAAAAGTAGGAAACTTAATTCTCTGCAAAAAAGGTCTCTTAACATTTTGCCATAGCTCGCTTCGTTTCCGAGATATTTGCAGATACATCTCAAGGGAAGGGGCTTGACGGACATATTTCGAGATATTTCTTCTTCTTGTTGTTCTTCTTCTGCACAGCTAAGCTGGAAGTGGCATTTGCAGCTCGCAATAGTGCAGAGTTATCTCAAGGAAAGGGGCCACGGTGTTTCTGTATCTCTATTATGTTGGTGCGGCTTCGGAACTTTTAAATATCTCGATATATCTCGAAAATTACGCTTCTGATCAAAAAATATCATAGAACATAAATAGTAGGAAACATAATTCTCTACAAAAAACGTCTCTTAACATTTTGCCATAGCTCGCTTCGTTTCCGAGATATTTGCAGATTCAGCTCAAAGGAACGGGCCTGACGGACATATTTCGAGATATTTCTTCTTCTTGTTGTTCTTCTTCTGCACAGCTAAACTGGAAGTGGCATTTCCAGCTCGCAATAGTGCAGAGTAATATCAAAGAAAGGGGCCACGGTGTTTCTGTATCTCTATTATGTTGGTGCGGCTTCGGAACTTTTAAATATCTTGATATATCTCGAGAACTACGCATCTGATCGAAAAATATCATAGAACATAAAAAGTAGGAAACTTAATTCTCTACAAAAAAGGTCTCATAACATTTTGCCATAGCTCGCTTCGTTTCCGAGATATTTGCAGATACATCTCAAGGGAAGGGGCCTGACGGACATATTTCGAGATATTTCTTCTTCTTGTTGTTCTTCTTCTGCACAGCTAAGCTGGAAGTGGCATTTGCAGCTCGCAATAGTGCAGAGTTATCTCAAAGAAAGGGGCCACGGTGTTTCTGTATCTCTATTATGTTGGTGCGGCTTCGGAACTTTTAAATATCTTGATATATCTCGAGAACTACGCGTCTGATCCAAAAATATCATAGAACATAAAAAGTAGCAAACTTAATTCTCTACAAAAAAGGTCTCTTAACATTTTGCCATAACTCGCTTCGTTTCCGAGATATTTGCAGATTTATCTCAAGGGAAGGGGCCTGACGGACATGTTTCGAGATATTTCTTCTTCTTGTTGTTCTTCTTCTGCACAGCTAAACTGGAAGTGGCATTTCCAGCTCGCAATAGTGCAGAGTAATCTCAAAGAAAGGGGCCACGGTGTTTCTGTATCTCTATTATGTTGGTGCGGCTTCGGAACTTTTAAATATCTTGATATATCTCGAGAACTACGCATCTGATCGAAAAATATCATAGAACATAAAAAGTAGGAAACTTAATTCTCTACAAATAAAGTCTCTTCACATTTTGCCATAGCTCGCTTCGTTTCCGAGATATTTGCAGATTTATCTCAAGGGAAGGGGCCTGACGGACATATTTCGAGATATTTCTTCTTCTTGTTGTTCTTCTTCTGCACAGCTAAGTTGGAAGTGGCATTTGCAGCTCCCAATAGTGCAGAGTTATCTCAAAGAAAGGGGCCACGGTGTTTCTGTATCTCTATTATGTTGGTGCGGCTTCGGAACTTTTAAATATCTTGATATATCTCGAGAACTACGCATCTGATCAAAAAATATCATACAACATAAAAAGTAGGAAACTTAATTCTCTGCAAAAAAGGTCTCTTAACATTTTGCCATAGCTCGCTTCGTTTCCGAGATATTTGCAGATACATCTCAAGGGAAGGGGCTTGACGGACATATTTCGAGATATTTCTTCTTCTTGTTGTTCTTCTTCTGCACAGCTAAGCTGGAAGTGGCATTTGCAGCTCGCAATAGTGCAGAGTTATCTCAAGGAAAGGGGCCACGGTGTTTCTGTATCTCTATTATGTTGGTGCGGCTTCGGAACTTTTAAATATCTTGATATATCTCGAGAACTACGCATCTGATCAAAAAATATCATAGAACATAAAAAGTAGGAAACTTAATTCTCTACAAAAAAGGTCTCATAACATTTTGCCATAGCTCGCTTCGTTTCCGAGATATTTGCAGATACATCTCAAGGGAAGGGGCCTGACGGACATATTTCGAGATATTTCTTCTTCTTGTTGTTCTTCTTCTGCACAGCTAAGCTGGAAGTGACATTTGCAGCTCGCAATAGTGCAGAGTTATCTCAAAGAAAGGGGCCACGGTGTTTCTGTATCTCTATTATGTTGGTGCGGCTTCGGAACTTTTAAATATCTCGATATATCTCGAAAACTACGCTTCTGATCAAAAAACATCATAGAACATAAATTGTAGGAAACAATTCTCTACAAAAAACGTCTCTTAACATTTTGCCATAGCTCGCTTCGTTTCCGAGATATTTGCAGATTCAGCTCAAAGGAACTGGCCTGACGGACATATTTCGAGATATTTCTTCTTCTTGTTGTTCTTCTTCTGCACAGCTAAACTGGAAGTGGCATTTCCAGCTCGCAATCGTGCAGAGTTATCTCAAAGAAAGGGGCCACGGTGTTTCTGTATCTCTATTATGTTGGTGCGGCTTCGGAACTTTTAAATATCTTGATATATCTCGAGAACTACGCCTCTGATCGAAAAATATCATAGAACATAAAAAGTAGGAAACTTAATTCTCTACAAAAAAGGTCTCTTAACATTTTGCCATAGCTCGCTTCGTTTCCGAGATATTTGCAGATTTATTGCAAGGGAAGGGGCCTGACGGACATATTTCGAGATATTTCTTCTTCTTGTTGTTCTTCTTCTGCACAGCTAAGCTGGAAGTGGCATTTGCAGCTCGCACTAGTGCAGAGTTATCTCAAAGAAAGGGGCCACGGTGTTTCTGTATCTCTATTATGTTGGTGCGGCTTCGGAACTTTTAAATATCTCGATATATCTCGAAAACTACGCTTCTGATCAAAAAATATCATAGAACATAAATTGTAGGAAACATAATTCTCTACAAAAAAGGTCTCTTAACATTTTGCCATAGCTCGCTTCGTTTCCGAGATATTTGCAGATATATCTCAAGGGAAGGGGCCTGACGGACATATTTCGAGATATTTCTTCTTCTTGTTGTTCTTCTTCTGCACAGCTAAACTGGAAGTGGCATTTCCAGCTCGCAATAGTGCAGAGTTATCTCAAAGAAAGGAGCCACGGTGTTTCTGTATCTCTATTATGTTGGTGCGGCTTCGGAACTTTTAAATATCTTGATATATCTCGAGAACTACGCATCTGATCAAAAAATATCATAGAACATAAAATGTAGGAAACTTAATTCTCTACAAAAAAGGTCTCTTAACATTTTGCCATAGCTCGCTTCGTTTCCGAGATATTTGCAGATATATCTCAAGGGAAGGGGCCTGACGGACATATTTCGAGATATTTCTTCTTCTTGTTGTTCTTCTTCTGCACAGCTAAGCTGGAAGTGGCATTTACAGCTCGCAATAGTGCAGAGTTATCTCAAAGAAAGGGGCCACGGTGTTTCTGTATCTCTATTATGTTGGTGCGGCTTCGGAACTTTTAAATATCTCGATATATCTCGAAAACTACGCTTCTGATCAAAAAATATCATAGAACATAAATTGTAGGAAACATAATTCTCTACAAAAAAGGTCTCTTAACATTTTGCCATAGCTCGCTTCGTTTCCGAGATATTTGCAGATATATCTCAAGGGAAGGGGCCTGACGGACATATTTCGAGATATTTCTTCTTCTTCTTGTTCTTCTTCTGCACAGCTAAGCTGGAAGTGGCATTTGCGGCTCGCACTAGTGCAGAGTTATCTCAAAGAAAGGGGCCACGGTGTTTCTGTATCCCTATTATGTTGGTGCGGCTTCGGAACTTTTAAATATCTCGATATATCTCGAAAACTACGCTTCTGATCAAAAAATATCATAGAACATAAATTGTAGGAAACAATTCTCTACAAAAAACGTCTCTTAACATTTTGCCATAGCTCGCATCGTTTCCGAGATATTTGCAGATTCAGCTCAAAGGAACTGGCCTGACGGACATATTTCGAGATATTTCTTCTTCTTGTTGTTCTTCTTCTGCACAGCTAAACTGGAAGTGGCATTTCCAGCTCGCAATCGTGCAGAGTTATCTCAAAGAAAGGGGTCACGGTGTTTCTGTATCTCTATTATGTTGGTGCGGCTTCGGAACTTTTAAATATCTTGATATATCTCGAGAACTACGCCTCTGATCGAAAAATATCATAGAACATAAAAAGTAGTAAACTTAATTCTCTACAAAAAAGGTCTCTTAACATTTTGCCATAGCTCGCTTCGTTTCCGAGATATTTGCAGATTTATCTCAAGGGAAGCGGCCTGACGGACATATTTCGAGATATTTCTTCTTCTTGTTGTTCTTCTTCTGCACAGCTAAGCTGGAAGTGGCATTTGCAGCTCGCAATAGTGCAGAGTTATCCCAAAGAAAGGGGCCACGGTGTTTCTGTATCTCTATTATGTTGGTGCGGCTTCGGAACTTTTACATATCTCGATATATCTCGAAAACTACGCTTCTGATCAAAAAATATCATAGAACATAAATTGTAGGAAACATAATTCTCTACAAAAAAGGTCTCTTAACATTTTGCCATAGCTCGCTTCGTTTCCGAGATATTTGCAGATATATCTCAAGGGAAGGGTCCTGATGGACATATTTCGAGATATTTCTTCTTCTTGTTGTTCTTCTTCTGCACAGCTAAACTGGAAGTGGCATTTCCAGCTCGCAATCGTGCAGAGTTATCTCAAAGAAAGGGGCCACGGTGTTTCTGTATCTCTATTATGTTGGTGCGGCTTCGGAACTTTTAAATATCTTGATATATCTCGAGAACTACGCCTCTGATCGAAAAATATCATAGAACATAAAAAGTAGGAAACTTAATTCTCTACAAAAAAGGTCTCTTAACATTTTGCCATAGCTCGCTTCGTTTCCGAGATATTTGCAGATTTATTGCAAGGGAAGGGGCCTGACGGACATATTTCGAGATATTTCTTCTTCTTGTTGTTCTTCTTCTGCACAGCTAAGCTGGAAGTGGCATTTGCAGCTCGCACTAGTGCAGAGTTATCTCAAAGAAAGGGGCCACGGTGTTTCTGTATCTCTATTATGTTGGTGCGGCTTCGGAACTTTTAAATATCTCGATATATCTCGAAAACTACGCTTCTGATCAAAAAATATCATAGAACATAAATTGTAGGAAACATAATTCTCTACAAAAAAGGTCTCTTAACATTTTGCCATAGCTCGCTTCGTTTCCGAGATATTTGCAGATATATCTCAAGGGAAGGGGCCTGACGGACATATTTCGAGATATTTCTTCTTCTTGTTGTTCTTCTTCTGCACAGCTAAACTGGAAGTGGCATTTCCAGCTCGCAATAGTGCAGAGTTATCTCAAAGAAAGGAGCCACGGTGTTTCTGTATCTCTATTATGTTGGTGCGGCTTCGGAACTTTTAAATATCTTGATATATCTCGAGAACTACGCATCTGATCAAAAAATATCATAGAACATAAAATGTAGGAAACTTAATTCTCTACAAAAAAGGTCTCTTAACATTTTGCCATAGCTCGCTTCGTTTCCGAGATATTTGCAGATATATCTCAAGGGAAGGGGCCTGACGGACATATTTCGAGATATTTCTTCTTCTGGTTGTTCTTCTTCTGCACAGCTAAGCTAGAAGTGGCATTTACAGCTCGCAATAGTGCAGAGTTATCTCAAAGAAAGGGGCCACGGTGTTTCTGTATCTCTATTATGTTGGTGCGGCTTCGGAACTTTTAAATATCTCGATATATCTCGAAAACTACGCTTCTGATCAAAAAATATCATAGAACATAAATTGTAGGAAACATAATTCTCTACAAAAAAGGTCTCTTAACATTTTGCCATAGCTCGCTTCGTTTCCGAGATATTTGCAGATATATCTCAAGGGAAGGGGCCTGACGGACATATTTCGAGATATTTCTTCTTCTTCTTGTTCTTCTTCTGCACAGCTAAGCTGGAAGTGGCATTTACAGCTCGCAATAGTGCAGAGTTATCTCAAAGAAAGGGGCCACGGTGTTTCTGCATCTCTATTATGTTGGTGCGGCTTCGGAACTTTTAAATATCTTGATATATCTCGAGAACTACGCATCTGATCAAAAAATATCATACAACATAAAAAGTAGGAAACTTAATTCTCTGCAAAAAAGGTCTCTTAACATTTTGCCATAGCTCGCTTCGTTTCCGAGATATTTGCAGATGCATCTCAAGGGAAGGGGCCTGACGGACATATTTCGAGATACTTCTTCTTCTTGTTGTTCTTCTTCTGCACAGCTAAGCTGGAAGTGGCATTTGCAGCTCGCAATAGTGCAGAGTTATCTCAAGGAAAGGGGCCACGGTGTTTCTGTATCTCTATTATGTTGGTGCGGCTTCGGAACTTTCAAATATCTTGATATATCTCGAGAACTACGCGTCTGATCAAAAAATCTCATAGAACATAAAAAGTAGCAAACTTAATTCTCTACAAAAAAGGTCTCTTAACATTTTGCCATAGCTCGCTTCGTTTCCGAGATATTTGCAGATTTATCTCAAGGGAAGGGGCCTGACGGACATGTTTCGAGATATTTCTTCTTCTTGTTGTTCTTCTTCTGCACAGCTAAGCTGGAAGTGGCATTTACAGCTCGCAATAGTGCAGAGTTATCTCAAAGAAAGGGGCCACGGTGTTTCTGCATCTCTATTATGTTGGTGCGGCTTCGGAACTTTTAAATATCTTGATATATCTCGAGAACTACGCATCTGATCAAAAAATATCATAGAACATAAAAAGTAGGAAACCTAATTTTCTACAAAAAAGGTCTCTTAACATTTTGCCATAGCTCGCTTCGTTTCCGAGATATTTGCAGATTTATCTCAAGGGAAGGCGCCTGACGGACATATTTCGAGATATTTCTTCTTCTTGTTGTTCTTCTTCTGCACAGCTAAGCTGGAAGTGGCATTTGCGGCTCGCACTAGTGCAGAGTTATCTCAAAGAAAGGGGCCACGGTGTTTCTGTATCCCTATTATGTTGGTGCGGCTTCGGAACTTTTAAATATCTCGATATATCTCGAAAACTACGCTTCTGATCAAAAAATATCATAGAACATAAATTGTAGGAAACAATTCTCTACAAAAAACGTCTCTTAACATTTTGCCATAGCTCGCATCGTTTCCGAGATATTTGCAGATTCAGCTCAAAGGAACTGGCCTGACGGACATATTTCGAGATATTTCTTCTTCTTGTTGTTCTTCTTCTGCACAGCTAAACTGGAAGTGGCATTTCCAGCTCGCAATCGTGCAGAGTTATCTCAAAGAAAGGGGTCACGGTGTTTCTGTATCTCTATTATGTTGGTGCGGCTTCGGAACTTTTAAATATCTTGATATATCTCGAGAACTACGCCTCTGATCGAAAAATATCATAGAACATAAAAAGTAGTAAACTTAATTCTCTACAAAAAAGGTCTCTTAACATTTTGCCATAGCTCGCTTCGTTTCCGAGATATTTGCAGATTTATCTCAAGGGAAGCGGCCTGACGGACATATTTCGAGATATTTCTTCTTCTTGTTGTTCTTCTTCTGCACAGCTAAGCTGGAAGTGGCATTTGCAGCTCGCAATAGTGCAGAGTTATCCCAAAGAAAGGGGCCACGGTGTTTCTGTATCTCTATTATGTTGGTGCGGCTTCGGAACTTTTACATATCTCGATATATCTCGAAAACTACGCTTCTGATCAAAAAATATCATAGAACATAAATTGTAGGAAACATAATTCTCTACAAAAAAGGTCTCTTAACATTTTGCCATAGCTCGCTTCGTTTCCGAGATATTTGCAGATATATCTCAAGGGAAGGGTCCTGATGGACATATTTCGAGATATTTCTTCTTCTTGTTGTTCTTCTTCTGCACAGCTAAACTGGAAGTGGCATTTCCAGCTCGCAATCGTGCAGAGTTATCTCAAAGAAAGGGGCCACGGTGTTTCTGTATCTCTATTATGTTGGTGCGGCTTCGGAACTTTTAAATATCTTGATATATCTCGAGAACTACGCCTCTGATCGAAAAATATCATAGAACATAAAAAGTAGGAAACTTAATTCTCTACAAAAAAGGTCTCTTAACATTTTGCCATAGCTCGCTTCGTTTCCGAGATATTTGCAGATTTATTGCAAGGGAAGGGGCCTGACGGACATATTTCGAGATATTTCTTCTTCTTGTTGTTCTTCTTCTGCACAGCTAAGCTGGAAGTGGCATTTGCAGCTCGCACTAGTGCAGAGTTATCTCAAAGAAAGGGGCCACGGTGTTTCTGTATCTCTATTATGTTGGTGCGGCTTCGGAACTTTTAAATATCTCGATATATCTCGAAAACTACGCTTCTGATCAAAAAATATCATAGAACATAAATTGTAGGAAACATAATTCTCTACAAAAAAGGTCTCTTAACATTTTGCCATAGCTCGCTTCGTTTCCGAGATATTTGCAGATATATCTCAAGGGAAGGGGCCTGACGGACATATTTCGAGATATTTCTTCTTCTTGTTGTTCTTCTTCTGCACAGCTAAACTGGAAGTGGCATTTCCAGCTCGCAATAGTGCAGAGTTATCTCAAAGAAAGGAGCCACGGTGTTTCTGTATCTCTATTATGTTGGTGCGGCTTCGGAACTTTTAAATATCTTGATATATCTCGAGAACTACGCATCTGATCAAAAAATATCATAGAACATAAAATGTAGGAAACTTAATTCTCTACAAAAAAGGTCTCTTAACATTTTGCCATAGCTCGCTTCGTTTCCGAGATATTTGCAGATATATCTCAAGGGAAGGGGCCTGACGGACATATTTCGAGATATTTCTTCTTCTGGTTGTTCTTCTTCTGCACAGCTAAGCTAGAAGTGGCATTTACAGCTCGCAATAGTGCAGAGTTATCTCAAAGAAAGGGGCCACGGTGTTTCTGTATCTCTATTATGTTGGTGCGGCTTCGGAACTTTTAAATATCTCGATATATCTCGAAAACTACGCTTCTGATCAAAAAATATCATAGAACATAAATTGTAGGAAACATAATTCTCTACAAAAAAGGTCTCTTAACATTTTGCCATAGCTCGCTTCGTTTCCGAGATATTTGCAGATATATCTCAAGGGAAGGGGCCTGACGGACATATTTCGAGATATTTCTTCTTCTTCTTGTTCTTCTTCTGCACAGCTAAGCTGGAAGTGGCATTTACAGCTCGCAATAGTGCAGAGTTATCTCAAAGAAAGGGGCCACGGTGTTTCTGCATCTCTATTATGTTGGTGCGGCTTCGGAACTTTTAAATATCTTGATATATCTCGAGAACTACGCATCTGATCAAAAAATATCATACAACATAAAAAGTAGGAAACTTAATTCTCTGCAAAAAAGGTCTCTTAACATTTTGCCATAGCTCGCTTCGTTTCCGAGATATTTGCAGATGCATCTCAAGGGAAGGGGCCTGACGGACATATTTCGAGATACTTCTTCTTCTTGTTGTTCTTCTTCTGCACAGCTAAGCTGGAAGTGGCATTTGCAGCTCGCAATAGTGCAGAGTTATCTCAAGGAAAGGGGCCACGGTGTTTCTGTATCTCTATTATGTTGGTGCGGCTTCGGAACTTTCAAATATCTTGATATATCTCGAGAACTACGCGTCTGATCAAAAAATCTCATAGAACATAAAAAGTAGCAAACTTAATTCTCTACAAAAAAGGTCTCTTAACATTTTGCCATAGCTCGCTTCGTTTCCGAGATATTTGCAGATTTATCTCAAGGGAAGGGGCCTGACGGACATGTTTCGAGATATTTCTTCTTCTTGTTGTTCTTCTTCTGCACAGCTAAGCTGGAAGTGGCATTTACAGCTCGCAATAGTGCAGAGTTATCTCAAAGAAAGGGGCCACGGTGTTTCTGCATCTCTATTATGTTGGTGCGGCTTCGGAACTTTTAAATATCTTGATATATCTCGAGAACTACGCATCTGATCAAAAAATATCATAGAACATAAAAAGTAGGAAACCTAATTTTCTACAAAAAAGGTCTCTTAACATTTTGCCATAGCTCGCTTCGTTTCCGAGATATTTGCAGATTTATCTCAAGGGAAGGCGCCTGACGGACATATTTCGAGATATTTCTTCTTCTTGTTGTTCTTCTTCTGCACAGCTAAGCTGGAAGTGGCATTTGCGGCTCGCACTAGTGCAGAGTTATCTCAAAGAAAGGGGCCACGGTGTTTCTGTATCCCTATTATGTTGGTGCGGCTTCGGAACTTTTAAATATCTCGATATATCTCGAAAACTACGCTTCTGATCAAAAAATATCATAGAACATAAATTGTAGGAAACAATTCTCTACAAAAAACGTCTCTTAACATTTTGCCATAGCTCGCATCGTTTCCGAGATATTTGCAGATTCAGCTCAATGGAACTGGCCTGACGGACATATTTCGAGATATTTCTTCTTCTTGTTGTTCTTCTTCTGCACAGCTAAACTGGAAGTGGCATTTCCAGCTCGCAATCGTGCAGAGTTATCTCAAAGAAAGGGGTCACGGTGTTTCTGTATCTCTATTATGTTGGTGCGGCTTCGGAACTTTTAAATATCTTGATATATCTCGAGAACTACGCCTCTGATCGAAAAATATCATAGAACATAAAAAGTAGTAAACTTAATTCTCTACAAAAAAGGTCTCTTAACATTTTGCCATAGCTCGCTTCGTTTCCGAGATATTTGCAGATTTATCTCAAGGGAAGCGGCCTGACGGACATATTTCGAGATATTTCTTCTTCTTGTTGTTCTTCTTCTGCACAGCTAAGCTGGAAGTGGCATTTGCAGCTCGCAATAGTGCAGAGTTATCCCAAAGAAAGGGGCCACGGTGTTTCTGTATCTCTATTATGTTGGTGCGGCTTCGGAACTTTTACATATCTCGATATATCTCGAAAACTACGCTTCTGATCAAAAAATATCATAGAACATAAATTGTAGGAAACATAATTCTCTACAAAAAAGGTCTCTTAACATTTTGCCATAGCTCGCTTCGTTTCCGAGATATTTGCAGATATATCTCAAGGGAAGGGTCCTGATGGACATATTTCGAGATATTTCTTCTTCTTGTTGTTCTTCTTCTGCACAGCTAAACTGGAAGTGGCATTTCCAACTCGCAATCGTGCAGAGTTATCTCAAAGAAAGGGGCCACGGTGTTTCTGTATCTCTATTATGTTGGTGCGGCTTCGGAACTTTTAAATATCTTGATATATCTCGAGAACTACGCCTCTGATCGAAAAATATCATAGAACATAAAAAGTAGGAAACTTAATTCTCTACAAAAAAGGTCTCTTAACATTTTGCCATAGCTCGCTTCGTTTCCGAGATATTTGCAGATTTATTTCAAGGGAAGGGGCCTGACGGACATATTTCGAGAT
Source organism: Osmia lignaria lignaria (assembly GCF_051020975.1). Taxonomy (NCBI): domain Eukaryota; kingdom Metazoa; phylum Arthropoda; class Insecta; order Hymenoptera; family Megachilidae; genus Osmia; species Osmia lignaria. The sequence goes on along the minus strand of NW_027478159.1, from coordinate 9,115,869 downwards.
ATTTCTTCTTCTTGTTGTTCTTCTTCTGCACAGCTAAGCTGGAAGTGGCATTTGCAGCTCGCACTAGTGCAGAGTTATCTCAAAGAAAGGGGCCACGGTGTTTCTGTATCTCTATTATGTTGGTGCGGCTTCGGAACTTTTAAATATCTCGATATATCTCGAAAACTACGCTTCTGATCAAAAAATATCATAGAACATAAATTGTAGGAAACATAATTCTCTACAAAAAAGGTGTCTTAACATTTTGCCATAGCTCGCTTCGTTTCCGAGATATTTGCAGATTTATCTCAAGGGAAGGGGCCTGACGGACATATTTCGTGATATTTCTTCTTCTTGTTGTTCTTCTTCTGCACAGCTAAGCTGGAAGTGGCATTTGCGGCTCGCACTAGTGCAGAGTTATCTCAAAGAAAGGGGCCACGGTGTTTCTGTATCCCTATTATGTTGGTGCGGCTTCGGAACTTTTAAATATCTCGATATATCTCGAAAACTACGCTTCTGATCAAAAAATATCATAGAACATAAATTGTAGGAAACAATTCTCTACAAAAAACGTCTCTTAACATTTTGCCATAGCTCGCTTCGTTTCCGAGATATTTGCAGATTCAGCTCAAAGGAACTGGCCTGACGGACATATTTCGAGATATTTCTTCTTCTTGTTGTTCTTCTTCTGCACAGCTAAACTGGAAGTGGCATTTCCAGCTCGCAATCGTGCAGAGTTATCTCAAAGAAAGGGGCCACGGTGTTTCTGTATCTCTATTATGTTGGTGCGGCTTCGGAACTTTTAAATATCTTGATATATCTCGAGAACTACGCCTCTGATCGAAAAATATCATAGAACATAAAAAGTAGGAAACTTAATTCTCTACAAAAAAGGTCTCTTAACATTTTGCCATAGCTCGCTTAGTTTCCGAGATATTTGCAGATTTATCTCAAGGGAAGGGGCCTGACGGACATATTTCGTGATATTTCTTCTTCTTGTTGTTCTTCTTCTGCACAGCTAAGCTGGAAGTGGCATTTGCGGCTCGCACTAGTGCAGAGTTATCTCAAAGAAAGGGGCCACGGTGTTTCTGTATCCCTATTATGTTGGTGCGGCTTCGGAACTTTTAAATATCTCGATATATCTCGAAAACTACGCTTCTGATCAAAAAATATCATAGAACATAAATTGTAGGAAACAATTCTCTACAAAAAACGTCTCTTAACATTTTGCCATAGCTCGCTTCGTTTCCGAGATATTTGCAGATTCAGCTCAAAGGAACTGGCCTGACGGACATATTTCGAGATATTTCTTCTTCTTGTTGTTCTTCCTCTGCACAGCTAAGCTGGAAGTGGCATTTGCAGCTCGCAATAGTGCAGAGTTATCTCAAAGAAAGGGGCCACGGTGTTTCTGTATCTCTATTATGTTGGTGCGGCTTCGGAACTTTTAAATATCTTGATATATCTCGAGAACTACGCATCTGATCAAAAAATATCATAGAACATAAAAAGTAGGAAACTTAATTCTCTACAAAAACGGTCTCTTAACATTTTGCCATAGCTCGCTTCGTTTCCGAGATATTTGCAGATTTATCTCAAGGGAAGGGGCCTGACGGACATATTTCGAGATATTTCTTCTTCTTGTTGTTCTTCTTCTGCACAGCTAAGCTGGAAGTGGCATTTGGAGCGCGCAATAGTGCAGAGTTATCTCAAAGAAAGGGGCCACGGTGTTTCTGTATCTCTATTATGTTGGTGCGGCTTCGGAACTTTTAAATATCTTGATACATCTCGAGAACTACGCATCTGATCAAAAAATATCACAGATGATAAAAAGTAGGAAACTTAATTCTCTACAAAAAAGGTCTCTTAACATTTCGCCATAGCTCGCTTCGTTTCCGAGATATTTGCAGATTTATCTCAACGGAAGGGGCCTGTCGGACATATTTCGAGATATTTCTTCTTCTTGTTGTTCTTCTTCTGCACAGCTAAGCTGTAAGTGGCATTTGCGGCTCGCACTAGTGCAGAGTTATCTCAAAGAAAGGGGCCACGGTGTTTCTGTATCTCTATTATGTTGGTGCGGCTTCGGAACTTTTAAATATCTCGATATATCTCGAAAACTACGCTTCTGATCAAAAAATATCATAGAACATAAATTGTAGGAAACATAATTCTCTACGAAAAAGGTCTCTTAACATTTTGCCATAGCTCTCTTCGTTTCCGAGATATTTGCAGATTTATCTCAAGGGAAGGGGCCTGACGGACATATTTCGAGATACTTCTTCTTCTTGTTGTTCTTCTTCTGCACAGCTAAGCTGGAAGTGGCATTTGCAGCTCGCAATAGTGCAGAGTTATCTCAAAGAAAGGGGCCACGGTGTTTCTGTATCTCTATTATGTTGGTGCGGCTTCGGAACTTTTAAATATCTTGATATATCTCGAGAACTACGCCTCTGATCGAAAAATATCATAGAACGTAAAAAGTAGGAAACTTAATTCTCTACAAAAAAGGTCTCTTAACATTTTGACATAGCTCGCTTCGTTTCCGAGATATTTGCAGATTTATCTCAAGGGAAGGGGCCTGTCGGACATATTTCGAGATATTTCTTCTTCTTGTTGTTCTTCTTCTGCACAGCTAAGCTGGAAGTGGCATTTGCGGCTCGCACTAGTGCAGAGTTATCTCAAAGAAAGGGGCCACGGTGTTTCTGTATCTCTATTATGTTGGTGCGGCTTCGGAACTTTTAAATATCTCGATATATCTCGAAAACTACGCTTCTGATCAAAAAATATCATAGAACGTAAATTGTAGGAAACATTATTCTCTACAAAAAAGGTCTCTTAACATTTTGCCATAGCTCGCTTCGTTTCCGAGATATTTGCAGATTTATCTCAAGGGAAGGGTCCTGATGGACATATTTCGAGATATTTCTTCTTCTTGTTGTTCTTCTTCTGCACAGCTAAACTGGAAGTGGCATTTCCAGCTCGCAATCGTGCAGAGTTATCTCAAAGAAAGGGGCCACGGTGTTTCTGTATCTCTATTATGTTGGTGCGGCTTCGGAACTTTTAAATATCTTGATATATCTCGAGAACTACGCCTCTGATCGAAAAATATCATAGAACATAAAAAGTAGGAAACTTAATTCTCTACAAAAAAGGTCTCTTAACATTTTGCCATAGCTCGCTTCGTTTCCGAGATATTTGCAGATTTATCTCAAGGGAAGGGGCCTGACGGACATATTTCGAGATATTTCTTCTTCTTGTTGTTCTTCTTCTGCACAGCTAAGCTGGAAGTGGCATTTGCAGCGCGCAATAGTGCAGAGTTATCTCAAAGAAAGGGGCCACGGTGTTTCTGTATCTCTGTTATGTTGGTGCGGCTTCGGAACTTTTAAACATCTTGATATATCTCGAGAACTACGCATCTGATCAAAAAATATCATACTACATAAAAAGTAGGAAACTTAATTCTCTACAAGAAAGGTCTCTAAACATTTTGCCATAGCTCGCTTCGTTTCCGAGATATTTGCAGATTTATCTCAAGGGAAGGGGCCTGACGGACATATTTCGAGATATTTCTTCTTCTTGTTGTTCTTCTTCTGCACAGCTAAGCTGGAAGTGGCATTTGCAGCTCGCAATAGTGCAGAGTTATCTCAAAGAGAGGGGCCACGGTGTTTCTGTATCTCTATTATGTTGGTGCGGCTTCGGAACTTTTAAAGATCTTGATATATCTCGAGAACTACGCATCTGATCAAAAAATATCATACTACATAAAAAGTAGGAAACTTAATTCTCTACAAGAGAGGTCTCTAAACATTTTGCCATAGCTCGCTTCGTTTCCGAGATATTTGCAGATTTATCTCAAGGGAAGGGGCCTGACGGACATATTTCGAGATATTTCTTCTTCTTGTTGTTCTTCTTCTGCACAGCTAAGCTGGAAGTGGCATTTGCAGCTCGCAATAGTGCAGAGTTATCTCAAAGAGAGGGGCCACGGTGTTTCTGTATCTCTATTATGTTGGTGCGGCTTCGGAACTTTTAAATATCTTGATATATCTCGAGAACTACGCATCTGATCAAAAAATATCATACTACATAAAAAGTAGGAAACTTAATTCTCTACAAGAGAGGTCTCTAAACATTTTGCCATAGCTCGCTTCGTTTCCGAGATATTTGCAGATTTATCTCAAGGGAAGGGGCCTGACGGACATATTTCGAGATATTTCTTCTTCTTGTTGTTCTTCTTCTGCACAGCTAAGCTGGAAGTGGCATTTGCGGCTCGCACTAGTGCAGAGTTATCTCAAAGAAAGGGGCCACGGTGTTTCTGTATCTCTATTATGTTGGTGCGGCTTCGGAACTTTTAAATATCTTGATATATCTCGAGAACTACGCCTCTGATCGAAAAATATCATAGAACATGAAAAGTGGGAAACTTAATTCTCTACAAAAAAGGTCTCTTAACATTTTGCCATAGCTCGCTTCGTTTCCGAGATATTTGCAGATTTATCTCAAGGGAAGGGGCCTGACGGACATATTTCGAGATATTTCTTCTTCTTGTTGTTCTTCTTCTGCACAGCTAAGCTGGAAGTGGCATTTGCAGCTCGCAATAGTGCAGAGTTATCTCAAAGAGAGGGGCCACGGTGTTTCTGTATCTCTATTATGTTGGTGCGGCTTCGGAACTTTTAGATATCTTGATATATCTCGAGAACTACGCATCTGATCAAAAAATATCATACAAGATAAAAAGTAGGAAACTTAATTCTCTACAAAAAAGGTCTCTTAACATTTCGCCATAGCTCGCTTCGTTTCCGAGATATTTGCAGATTTATCTCAAGTGAAGGGGCCTGACGGACATATTTCGAGATATTTCTTCTTCTTGTTGTTCTTCTTCTGCACAGCTAAGCTGGAAGTGGCATTTGCGGCTCGCACTAGTGCAGAGTTATCTCAAAGAAAGGGGCCACGGTGTTTCTGTATCTCTATTATGTTGGTGCGGCTTCGGAACTTTTAAATATCTTGATATATCTCGAGAACTACGCATCTGATCAAAAAATATCATACTACATAAAAAGTAGGAAACTTAATTCTCTACAAGAGAGGTCTCTAAACATTTTGCCATAGCTCGCTTCGTTTCCGAGATATTTGCAGATTTATCTCAAGGGAAGGGGCCTGACGGACATATTTCGAGATATTTCTTCTTCTTGTTGTTCTTCTTCTGCACAGCTAAGCTGGAAGTGGCATTTGCGGCTCGCACTAGTGCAGAGTTATCTCAAAGAAAGGGGCCACGGTGTTTCTGTATCTCTATTATGTTGGTGCGGCTTCGGAACTTTTAAATATCTTGATATATCTCGAGAACTACGCCTCTGATCGAAAAATATCATAGAACATAAAAAGTAGGAAACTTAATTCTCTACAAAAAAGGTCTCTTAACATTTTGCCATAGCTCGCTTCGTTTCCGAGATATTTGCAGATTTATCTCAAGGGAAGGGGCCTGACGGACATATTTCGAGATATTTCTTCTTCTTGTTGTTCTTCTTCTGCACAGCTAAGCTGGAAGTGGCATTTGCAGCTCGCAATAGTGCAGAGTTATCTCAAAGAGAGGGGCCACGGTGTTTCTGTATCTCTATTATGTTGGTGCGGCTTCGGAACTTTTAGATATCTTGATATATCTCGAGAACTACGCATCTGATCAAAAAATATCATACAAGATAAAAAGTAGGAAACTTAATTCTCTACAAAAAAGGTCTCTTAACATTTCGCCATAGCTCGCTTCGTTTCCGAGATATTTGCAGATTTATCTCAAGGGAAGGGGCCTGACGGACATATTTCGAGATATTTCTTCTTCTTGTTGTTATTCTTCTGCACAGCTAAGCTGGAAGTGGCATTTGCGGCTCGCACTAGTGCAGAGTTATCTCAAAGAAAGGGGCCACGGTGTTTCTGTATCTCTATTATGTTGGTGCGGCTTCGGAACTTTTAAATATCTTGATATATCTCGAGAACTACGCCTCTGATCGAAAAATATCATAGAACATAAAAAGTAGGAAACTTAATTCTCTACAAAAAAGGTCTCTTAACATTTTGCCATAGCTCGCTTCGTTTCCGAGATATTTGCAGATTTATCTCAAGGGAAGGGGCCTGACGGACATATTTCGAGATATTTCTTCTTCTTGTTGTTCTTCTTCTGCACAGCTAAGCTGGAAGTGGCATTTGCAGCGCGCAATAGTGCAGAGTTATCTCAAAGAAAGGGGCCACGGTGTTTCTGTATCTCTGTTATGTTGGTGCGGCTTCGGAACTTTTAAACATCTTGATATATCTCGAGAACTACGCATCTGATCAAAGAATATCATACTACATAAAAAGTAGGAAACTTAATTCTCTACAAGAAAGGTCTCTAAACATTTTGCCATAGCTCGCTTCGTTTCCGAGATATTTGCAGATTTATCTCAAGGGAAGGGGCCTGACGGACATATTTCGAGATATTTCTTCTTGTTGTTGTTCTTCTTCTGCACAGCTAAGCTGGAAGTGGCATTTGCGGCTCGCACTAGTGCAGAGTTATCTCAAAGAAAGGGGCTACGGTGTTTCTGTATCTCTATTATGTTGGTGCGGCTTCGGAACTTTTAAATATCTTGATATATCTCGAGAACTACGCCTCTGATCGAAAAATATCATAGAACATAAAAAGTAGGAAACTTAATTCTCTACAAAAAAGGTCTCTTAACATTTTGCCATAGCTCGCTTCGTTTCCGAGATATTTGCAGATTTATCTCAAGGGAAGGGGCCTGACGGACATATTTCGAGATATTTCTTCTTCTTGTTGTTCTTCTTCTGCACAGCTAAGCTGGAAGTGGCATTTGCAGCGCGCAATAGTGCAGAGTTATCTCAAAGAAAGGGGCCACGGTGTTTCTGTATCTCTGTTATGTTGGTGCGGCTTCGGAACTTTTAAGTATCTTGATATATCTCGAGAACTACGCATCTGATCAAAAAATATCATAGAAGATAAAAAGTAGGAAACCTAATTCTCTACAAAAAAGGTCTCTTAACATTTTGCCCTAGCTCGCTTCGTTTCCGAGATATTTGCAGATTTATCTCAAGGGAAGGGGCCTGACGGACATATTTCGAGATATTTCTTCTTCTTGTTGTTATTCTTCTGCACAGCTAAGCTGGAAGTGGCATTTGCGGCTCGCACTAGTGCAGAGTTATCTCAAAGAAAGGGGCCACGGTGTTTCTGTATCTCTATTATGTTGGTGCGGCTTCGGAACTTTTAAATATCTTGATATATCTCGAGAACTACGCCTCTGATCGAAAAATATCATAGAACATAAAAAGTAGGAAACTTAATTCTCTACAAAAAAGGTCTCTTAACATTTTGCCATAGCTCGCTTCGTTTCCGAGATATTTGCAGATTTATCTCAAGGGAAGGGGCCTGACGGACATATTTCGAGATATTTCTTCTTCTTGTTGTTCTTCTTCTGCACAGCTAAGCTGGAAGTGGCATTTGCAGCGCGCAATAGTGCAGAGTTATCTCAAAGAAAGGGGCCACGGTGTTTCTGTATCTCTGTTATGTTGGTGCGGCTTCGGAACTTTTAAACATCTTGATATATCTCGAGAACTACGCATCTGATCAAAGAATATCATACTATATAAAAAGTAGGAAACTTAATTCTCTACAAGAAAGGTCTCTAAACATTTTGCCATAGCTCGCTTCGTTTCCGAGATATTTGCAGATTTATCTCAAGGGAAGGGGCCTGACGGACATATTTCGAGATATTTCTTCTTCTTGTTGTTCTTCTTCTGCACAGCTAAGCTGGAAGTGGCATTTGCAGCTCGCAATAGTGCAGAGTTATCTCAAAGAGAGGGGCCACGGTGTTTCTGTATCTCTATTATGTTGGTGCGGCTTCGGAACTTTTAAATATCTTGATATATCTCGAGAACTACGCATCTGATCAAAAAATATCATACTACATAAAAAGTAGGAAACTTAATTCTCTACAAGAGAGGTCTCTAAACATTTTGCCATAGCTCGCTTCGTTTCCGAGATATTTGCAGATTTATCTCAAGGGAAGGGGGCTGACGGACATATTTCGAGATATTTCTTCTTGTTGTTGTTCTTCTTCTGCACAGCTAAGCTGGAAGTGGCATTTGCGGCTCGCACTAGTGCAGAGTTATCTCAAAGAAAGGGGCTACGGTGTTTCTGTATCTCTATTATGTTGGTGCGGCTTCGGAACTTTTAAATATCTTGATATATCTCGAGAACTACGCCTCTGATCGAAAAATATCATAGAACATAAAAAGTAGGAAACTTAATTCTCTACAAAAAAGGTCTCTTAACATTTTGCCATAGCTCGCTTCGTTTCCGAGATATTTGCAGATTTATCTCAAGGGAAGGGGCCTGACGGACATATTTCGAGATATTTCTTCTTCTTGTTGTTCTTCTTCTGCACAGCTAAGCTGGAAGTGGCATTTGCAGCGCGCAATAGTGCAGAGTTATCTCAAAGAAAGGGGCCACGGTGTTTCTGTATCTCTGTTATGTTGGTGCGGCTTCGGAACTTTTAAATATCTTGATATATCTCGAGAACTACGCATCTGATCAAAAAATATCATAGAAGATAAAAAGTAGGAAACCTAATTCTCTACAAAAAAGGTCTCTTAACATTTTGCCCTAGCTCGCTTCGTTTCCGAGATATTTGCAGATTTATCTCAAGGGAAGGGGCCTGACGGACATATTTCGAGATATTTCTTCTTCTTGTTGTTCTTCTTCTGCACAGCTAAGCTGGAAGTGGCATTTGCAGCTCGCAATAGTGCAGAGTTATCTCAAAGAGAGGGGCCACGGTGTTTCTGTATCTCTATTATGTTGGTGCGGCTTCGGAACTTTTAGATATCTTGATATATCTCGAGAACTACGCATCTGATCAAAAAATATCATAGAAGATAAAAAGTAGGAAACTTAATTCTCTACAAAAAAGGTCTCTTAACATTTCGCCATAGCTCGCTTCGTTTCCGAGATATTTGCAGATTTATCTCAAGGGAAGGGGCCTGTCGGACATATTTCGAGGTATTTCTTCTTCTTGTTGTTCTTCTTCTGCACAGCTAAGCTGGAAGTGGCATTTGCGGCTCGCACTAGTGCAGAGTTATCTCAAAGAAAGGGGCCACGGTGTTTCTGTATCTCTATTATGTTGGTGCGGCTTCGGAACTTTTAAATATCTTGATATATCTCGAGAACTACGCCTCTGATCGAAAAATATCATAGAACATAAAAAGTAGGAAACTTAATTCTCTACAAAAAAGGTCTCTTAACATTTTGCCATAGCTCGCTTCGTTTCCGAGATATTTGCAGATTTATCTCAAGGGAAGGGGCCTGACGGACATATTTCGAGATATTTCTTCTTCTTGTTGTTCTTCTTCTGCACAGCTAAGCTGGAAGTGGCATTTGCAGCGCGCAATAGTGCAGAGTTATCTCAATGAAAGGGGCCACGGTGTTTCTGTATCTCTGTTATGTTGGTGCGGCTTCGGAACTTTTAAATATCTTGATATATCTCGAGAACTACGCATCTGATCAAAAAATATCATAGAAGATAAAAAGTAGGAAACCTAATTCTCTACAAAAAAGGTCTCTTAACATTTTGCCCTAGCTCGCTTCGTTTCCGAGATATTTGCAGATTTATCTCAAGGGAAGGGGCCTGACGGACATATTTCGAGATATTTCTTCTTCTTGTTGTTCTTCTTCTGCACAGCTAAGCTGGAAGTGGCATTTGCAGCTCGCAATAGTGCAGAGTTATCTCAAAGAAAGGGGCCACGGTGTTTCTGTATCTCTATTATGTTGGTGCGGCTTCGGAACTTTTAAATATCTCGATATATCTCGAAAACTACGCTTCTGATCAAAAAATATCATAGAACGTAAATTGTAGGAAACATTATTCTCTACAAAAAAGGTCTCTTAACATTTTGCCATAGCTCGCTTCGTTTCCGAGATATTTGCAGATTTATCTCAAGGGAAGGGTCCTGATGGACATATTTCGAGATATTTCTTCTTCTTGTTGTTCTTCTTCTGCACAGCTAAACTGGAAGTGGCATTTCCAGCTCGCAATCGTGCAGAGTTATCTCAAAGAAAGGGGCCACGGTGTTTCTGTATCTCTATTATGTTGGTGCGGCTTCGGAACTTTTAAATATCTTGATATATCTCGAGAACTACGCCTCTGATCGAAAAATATCATAGAACATAAAAAGTAGGAAACTTAATTCTCTACAAAAAAGGTCTCTTAACATTTTGCCATAGCTCGCTTCGTTTCCGAGATATTTGCAGATTTATCTCAAGGGAAGGGGCCTGACGGACATATTTCGAGATATTTCTTCTTCTTGTTGTTCTTCTTCTGCACAGCTAAGCTGGAAGTGGCATTTGCAGCGCGCAATAGTGCAGAGTTATCTCAAAGAAAGGGGCCACGGTGTTTCTGTATCTCTGTTATGTTGGTGCGGCTTCGGAACTTTTAAACATCTTGATATATCTCGAGAACTACGCATCTGATCAAAAAATATCATACTACATAAAAAGTAGGAAACTTAATTCTCTACAGGAAAGGTCTCTAAACATTTTGCCATAGCTCGCTTCGTTTCCGAGATATTTGCAGATTTATCTCAAGGGAAGGGGCCTGACGGACATATTTCGAGATATTTCTTCTTCTTGTTGTTCTTCTTCTGCACAGCTAAGCTGGAAGTGGCATTTGCAGCTCGCAATAGTGCAGAGTTATCTCAAAGAGAGGGGCCACGGTGTTTCTGTATCTCTATTATGTTGGTGCGGCTTCGGAACTTTTAAAGATCTTGATATATCTCGAGAACTACGCATCTGATCAAAAAATATCATACTACATAAAAAGTAGGAAACTTAATTCTCTACAAGAGAGGTCTCTAAACATTTTGCCATAGCTCGCTTCGTTTCCGAGATATTTGCAGATTTATCTCAAGGGAAGGGGCCTGACGGACATATTTCGAGATATTTCTTCTTCTTGTTGTTCTTCTTCTGCACAGCTAAGCTGGAAGTGGCATTTGCAGCTCGCAATAGTGCAGAGTTATCTCAAAGAGAGGGGCCACGGTGTTTCTGTATCTCTATTATGTTGGTGCGGCTTCGGAACTTTTAAATATCTTGATATATCTCGAGAACTACGCATCTGATCAAAAAATATCATACTACATAAAAAGTAGGAAACTTAATTCTCTACAAGAGAGGTCTCTAAACATTTTGCCATAGCTCGCTTCGTTTCCGAGATATTTGCAGATTTATCTCAAGGGAAGGGGCCTGACGGACATATTTCGAGATATTTCTTCTTCTTGTTGTTCTTCTTCTGCACAGCTAAGCTGGAAGTGGCATTTGCGGCTCGCACTAGTGCAGAGTTATCTCAAAGAAAGGGGCCACGGTGTTTCTGTATCTCTATTATGTTGGTGCGGCTTCGGAACTTTTAAATATCTTGATATATCTCGAGAACTACGCCTCTGATCGAAAAATATCATAGAACATGAAAAGTGGGAAACTTAATTCTCTACAAAAAAGGTCTCTTAACATTTTGCCATAGCTCGCTTCGTTTCCGAGATATTTGCAGATTTATCTCAAGGGAAGGGGCCTGACGGACATATTTCGAGATATTTCTTCTTCTTGTTGTTCTTCTTCTGCACAGCTAAGCTGGAAGTGGCATTTGCAGCTCGCAATAGTGCAGAGTTATCTCAAAGAGAGGGGCCACGGTGTTTCTGTATCTCTATTATGTTGGTGCGGCTTCGGAACTTTTAGATATCTTGATATATCTCGAGAACTACGCATCTGATCAAAAAATATCATACAAGATAAAAAGTAGGAAACTTAATTCTCTACAAAAAAGGTCTCTTAACATTTCGCCATAGCTCGCTTCGTTTCCGAGATATTTGCAGATTTATCTCAAGTGAAGGGGCCTGACGGACATATTTCGAGATATTTCTTCTTCTTGTTGTTCTTCTTCTGCACAGCTAAGCTGGAAGTGGCATTTGCGGCTCGCACTAGTGCAGAGTTATCTCAAAGAAAGGGGCCACGGTGTTTCTGTATCTCTATTATGTTGGTGCGGCTTCGGAACTTTTAAATATCTTGATATATCTCGAGAACTACGCATCTGATCAAAAAATATCATACTACATAAAAAGTAGGAAACTTAATTCTCTACAAGAGAGGTCTCTAAACATTTTGCCATAGCTCGCTTCGTTTCCGAGATATTTGCAGATTTATCTCAAGGGAAGGGGCCTGACGGACATATTTCGAGATATTTCTTCTTCTTGTTGTTCTTCTTCTGCACAGCTAAGCTGGAAGTGGCATTTGCGGCTCGCACTAGTGCAGAGTTATCTCAAAGAAAGGGGCCACGGTGTTTCTGTATCTCTATTATGTTGGTGCGGCTTCGGAACTTTTAAATATCTTGATATATCTCGAGAACTACGCCTCTGATCGAAAAATATCATAGAACATAAAAAGTAGGAAACTTAATTCTCTACAAAAAAGGTCTCTTAACATTTTGCCATAGCTCGCTTCGTTTCCGAGATATTTGCAGATTTATCTCAAGGGAAGGGGCCTGACGGACATATTTCGAGATATTTCTTCTTCTTGTTGTTCTTCTTCTGCACAGCTAAGCTGGAAGTGGCATTTGCAGCTCGCAATAGTGCAGAGTTATCTCAAAGAGAGGGGCCACGGTGTTTCTGTATCTCTATTATGTTGGTGCGGCTTCGGAACTTTTAGATATCTTGATATATCTCGAGAACTACGCATCTGATCAAAAAATATCATACAAGATAAAAAGTAGGAAACTTAATTCTCTACAAAAAAGGTCTCTTAACATTTCGCCATAGCTCGCTTCGTTTCCGAGATATTTGCAGATTTATCTCAAGGGAAGGGGCCTGACGGACATATTTCGAGATATTTCTTCTTCTTGTTGTTATTCTTCTGCACAGCTAAGCTGGAAGTGGCATTTGCGGCTCGCACTAGTGCAGAGTTATCTCAAAGAAAGGGGCCACGGTGTTTCTGTATCTCTATTATGTTGGTGCGGCTTCGGAACTTTTAAATATCTTGATATATCTCGAGAACTACGCCTCTGATCGAAAAATATCATAGAACATAAAAAGTAGGAAACTTAATTCTCTACAAAAAAGGTCTCTTAACATTTTGCCATAGCTCGCTTCGTTTCCGAGATATTTGCAGATTTATCTCAAGGGAAGGGGCCTGACGGACATATTTCGAGATATTTCTTCTTCTTGTTGTTCTTCTTCTGCACAGCTAAGCTGGAAGTGGCATTTGCAGCGCGCAATAGTGCAGAGTTATCTCAAAGAAAGGGGCCACGGTGTTTCTGTATCTCTGTTATGTTGGTGCGGCTTCGGAACTTTTAAACATCTTGATATATCTCGAGAACTACGCATCTGATCAAAGAATATCATACTACATAAAAAGTAGGAAACTTAATTCTCTACAAGAAAGGTCTCTAAACATTTTGCCATAGCTCGCTTCGTTTCCGAGATATTTGCAGATTTATCTCAAGGGAAGGGGCCTGACGGACATATTTCGAGATATTTCTTCTTGTTGTTGTTCTTCTTCTGCACAGCTAAGCTGGAAGTGGCATTTGCGGCTCGCACTAGTGCAGAGTTATCTCAAAGAAAGGGGCTACGGTGTTTCTGTATCTCTATTATGTTGGTGCGGCTTCGGAACTTTTAAATATCTTGATATATCTCGAGAACTACGCCTCTGATCGAAAAATATCATAGAACATAAAAAGTAGGAAACTTAATTCTCTACAAAAAAGGTCTCTTAACATTTTGCCATAGCTCGCTTCGTTTCCGAGATATTTGCAGATTTATCTCAAGGGAAGGGGCCTGACGGACATATTTCGAGATATTTCTTCTTCTTGTTGTTCTTCTTCTGCACAGCTAAGCTGGAAGTGGCATTTGCAGCGCGCAATAGTGCAGAGTTATCTCAAAGAAAGGGGCCACGGTGTTTCTGTATCTCTGTTATGTTGGTGCGGCTTCGGAACTTTTAAATATCTTGATATATCTCGAGAACTACGCATCTGATCAAAAAATATCATAGAAGATAAAAAGTAGGAAACCTAATTCTCTACAAAAAAGGTCTCTTAACATTTTGCCCTAGCTCGCTTCGTTTCCGAGATATTTGCAGATTTATCTCAAGGGAAGGGGCCTGACGGACATATTTCGAGATATTTCTTCTTCTTGTTGTTATTCTTCTGCACAGCTAAGCTGGAAGTGGCATTTGCGGCTCGCACTAGTGCAGAGTTATCTCAAAGAAAGGGGCCACGGTGTTTCTGTATCTCTATTATGTTGGTGCGGCTTCGGAACTTTTAAATATCTTGATATATCTCGAGAACTACGCCTCTGATCGAAAAATATCATAGAACATAAAAAGTAGGAAACTTAATTCTCTACAAAAAAGGTCTCTTAACATTTTGCCATAGCTCGCTTCGTTTCCGAGATATTTGCAGATTTATCTCAAGGGAAGGGGCCTGACGGACATATTTCGAGATATTTCTTCTTCTTGTTGTTCTTCTTCTGCACAGCTAAGCTGGAAGTGGCATTTGCAGCGCGCAATAGTGCAGAGTTATCTCAAAGAAAGGGGCCACGGTGTTTCTGTATCTCTGTTATGTTGGTGCGGCTTCGGAACTTTTAAACATCTTGATATATCTCGAGAACTACGCATCTGATCAAAGAATATCATACTATATAAAAAGTAGGAAACTTAATTCTCTACAAGAAAGGTCTCTAAACATTTTGCCATAGCTCGCTTCGTTTCCGAGATATTTGCAGATTTATCTCAAGGGAAGGGGCCTGACGGACATATTTCGAGATATTTCTTCTTCTTGTTGTTCTTCTTCTGCACAGCTAAGCTGGAAGTGGCATTTGCAGCTCGCAATAGTGCAGAGTTATCTCAAAGAGAGGGGCCACGGTGTTTCTGTATCTCTATTATGTTGGTGCGGCTTCGGAACTTTTAAATATCTTGATATATCTCGAGAACTACGCATCTGATCAAAAAATATCATACTACATAAAAAGTAGGAAACTTAATTCTCTACAAGAGAGGTCTCTAAACATTTTGCCATAGCTCGCTTCGTTTCCGAGATATTTGCAGATTTATCTCAAGGGAAGGGGGCTGACGGACATATTTCGAGATATTTCTTCTTGTTGTTGTTCTTCTTCTGCACAGCTAAGCTGGAAGTGGCATTTGCGGCTCGCACTAGTGCAGAGTTATCTCAAAGAAAGGGGCTACGGTGTTTCTGTATCTCTATTATGTTGGTGCGGCTTCGGAACTTTTAAATATCTTGATATATCTCGAGAACTACGCCTCTGATCGAAAAATATCATAGAACATAAAAAGTAGGAAACTTAATTCTCTACAAAAAAGGTCTCTTAACATTTTGCCATAGCTCGCTTCGTTTCCGAGATATTTGCAGATTTATCTCAAGGGAAGGGGCCTGACGGACATATTTCGAGATATTTCTTCTTCTTGTTGTTCTTCTTCTGCACAGCTAAGCTGGAAGTGGCATTTGCAGCGCGCAATAGTGCAGAGTTATCTCAAAGAAAGGGGCCACGGTGTTTCTGTATCTCTGTTATGTTGGTGCGGCTTCGGAACTTTTAAATATCTTGATATATCTCGAGAACTACGCATCTGATCAAAAAATATCATAGAAGATAAAAAGTAGGAAACCTAATTCTCTACAAAAAAGGTCTCTTAACATTTTGCCCTAGCTCGCTTCGTTTCCGAGATATTTGCAGATTTATCTCAAGGGAAGGGGCCTGACGGACATATTTCGAGATATTTCTTCTTCTTGTTGTTCTTCTTCTGCACAGCTAAGCTGGAAGTGGCATTTGCAGCTCGCAATAGTGCAGAGTTATCTCAAAGAGAGGGGCCACGGTGTTTCTGTATCTCTATTATGTTGGTGCGGCTTCGGAACTTTTAGATATCTTGATATATCTCGAGAACTACGCATCTGATCAAAAAATATCATAGAAGATAAAAAGTAGGAAACTTAATTCTCTACAAAAAAGGTCTCTTAACATTTCGCCATAGCTCGCTTCGTTTCCGAGATATTTGCAGATTTATCTCAAGGGAAGGGGCCTGTCGGACATATTTCGAGATATTTCTTCTTCTTGTTGTTCTTCTTCTGCACAGCTAAGCTGGAAGTGGCATTTGCGGCTCGCACTAGTGCAGAGTTATCTCAAAGAAAGGGGCCACGGTGTTTCTGTATCTCTATTATGTTGGTGCGGCTTCGGAACTTTTAAATATCTTGATATATCTCGAGAACTACGCCTCTGATCGAAAAATATCATAGAACATAAAAAGTAGGAAACTTAATTCTCTACAAAAAAGGTCTCTTAACATTTTGCCATAGCTCGCTTCGTTTCCGAGATATTTGCAGATTTATCTCAAGGGAAGGGGCCTGACGGACATATTTCGAGATATTTCTTCTTCTTGTTGTTCTTCTTCTGCACAGCTAAGCTGGAAGTGGCATTTGCAGCGCGCAATAGTGCAGAGTTATCTCAATGAAAGGGGCCACGGTGTTTCTGTATCTCTGTTATGTTGGTGCGGCTTCGGAACTTTTAAATATCTTGATATATCTCGAGAACTACGCATCTGATCAAAAAATATCATAGAAGATAAAAAGTAGGAAACCTAATTCTCTACAAAAAAGGTCTCTTAACATTTTGCCCTAGCTCGCTTCGTTTCCGAGATATTTGCAGATTTATCTCAAGGGAAGGGGCCTGACGGACATATTTCGAGATATTTCTTCTTCTTGTTGTTCTTCTTCTGCACAGCTAAGCTGGAAGTGGCATTTGCAGCTCGCAATAGTGCAGAGTTATCTCAAAGAGAGGGGCCACGGTGTTTCTGTATCTCTATTATGTTGGTGCGGCTTCGGAACTTTTAGATATCTTGATATATCTCGAGAACTACGCATCTGATCAAAAAATATCATAGAAGATAAAAAGTAGGAAACTTAATTCTCTACAAAAAAGGTCTCTTAACATTTCGCCATAGCTCGCTTCGTTTCCGAGATATTTGCAGATTTATCTCAAGGGAAGGGGCCTGTCGGACATATTTCGAGATATTTCTTCTTCTTGTTGTTCTTCTTCTGCACAGCTAAGCTGGAAGTGGCATTTGCGGCTCGCACTAGTGCAGAGTTATCTCAAAGAAAGGGGCCACGGTGTTTCTGCATCTCTATTATGTTGGTGCGGCTTCGGAACTTTTAAATATCTTGATATATCTCGAGAACTACGCCTCTGATCGAAAAATATTATAGAACATAAAAAGTAGGAAACTTAATTCTCTACAAAAAAGGTCTCTTAACATTTTGCCATAGCTCGCTTCGTTTCCGAGATATTTGCAGATTTATCTCAAGGGACGGGGCCTGACGGACATATTTCGAGATATTTCTTCTTCTTGTTGTTCTTCTTCTGCACAGCTAAGCTGGAAGTGGCATTTGCAGCGCGCAATAGTGCAGAGTTATCTCAAAGAAAGGGGCCACGGTGTTTCTGTATCTCTGTTATGTTGGTGCGGCTTCGGAACTTTTAAACATCTTGATATATCTCGAGAACTACGCATCTGATCAAAAAATATCATACTACATAAAAAGTAGGAAACTTAATTCTCTACAAGAAAGGTCTCTAAACATTTTGCCATAGCTCGCTTCGTTTCCGAGATATTTGCAGATTTATCTCAAGGGAAGGGGCCTGACGGACATATTTCGAGATATTTCTTCTTCTTGTTATTCTTCTTCTGCACAGCTAAGCTGGAAGTGGCATTTGCAGCTCGCAATAGTGCAGAGTTATCTCAAAGAGAGGGGCCACGGTGTTTCTGTATCTCTATTATGTTGGTGCGGCTTCGGAACTTTTAGATATCTTGATATATCTCGAGAACTACGCATCCGATCAAAAAATATCATAGAAGATAAAAAGTAGGAAACTTAATTCTCTACAAAAAAGGTCTCTTAACATTTCGCCATAGCTCGCTTCGTTTCCGAGATATTTGCAGATTTATCTCAAGGGAAGGGGCCTGTCGGACATATTTCGAGATATTTCTTCTTCTTGTTGTTCTTCTTCTGCACAGCTAAGCTGGAAGTGGCATTTGCGGCTCGCACTAGTGCAGAGTTATCTCAAAGAAAGGGGCCACGGTGTTTCTGTATCTCTATTATGTTGGTGCGGCTTCGGAACTTTTAAATATCTTGATATATCTCGAGAACTACGCCTCTGATCGAAAAATATCATAGAACATAAAAAGTAGGAAACTTAATTCTCTACAAAAAAGGTCTCTTAACATTTTGCCATAGCTCGCTTCGTTTCCGAGATATTTGCAGATTTATCTCAGGGGAAGGGGCCTGACGGACATATTTCGAGATATTTCTTCTTCTTGTTGTTCTTCTTCTGCACAGCTAAGCTGGAAGTGGCATTTGCAGCGCGCAATAGTGCAGAGTTATCTCAAAGAAAGGGGCCACGGTGTTTCTGTATCTCTGTTATGTTGGTGCGGCTTCGGAACTTTTAAATATCTTGATATATCTCGAGAACTACGCATCTGATCAAAAAATATCATAGAAGATAAAAAGTAGGAAACCTAATTCTCTACAAAAAAGGTCTCTTAACATTTTGCCCTAGCTCGCTTCGTTTCCGAGATATTTGCAGATTTATCTCAAGGGAAGGGGCCTGACGGACATATTTCGAGATATTTCTTCTTCTTGTTGTTCTTCTTCTGCACAGCTAAGCTGGAAGTGGCATTTGCAGCTCGCAATAGTGCAGAGTTATCTCAAAGAGAGGGGCCACGGTGTTCCTGTATCTCTATTATGTTGGTGCGGCTTCGGAACTTTTAGATATCTTGATATATCTCGAGAACTACGCATCTGATCAAAAAATATCATACAAGATAAAAAGTAGGAAACTTAATTCTCTACAAAAAAGGTCTCTTAACATTTCGCCATAGCTCGCTTCGTTTCCGAGATATTTGCAGATTTATCTCAAGGGAAGGGGCCTGTCGGACATATTTCGAGATATTTCTTCTTCTTGTTGTTCTTCTTCTGCACAGCTAAGCTGGAAGTGGCATTTGCGGCTCGCACTAGTGCAGAGTTATCTCAAAGAAAGGGGCCACGGTGTTTCTGCATCTCTATTATGTTGGTGCGGCTTCGGAACTTTTAAATATCTTGATATATCTCGAGAACTACGCCTCTGATCGAAAAATATTATAGAACATAAAAAGTAGGAAACTTAATTCTCTACAAAAAAGGTCTCTTAACATTTTGCCATAGCTCGCTTCGTTTCCGAGATATTTGCAGATTTATCTCAAGGGACGGGGCCTGACGGACATATTTCGAGATATTTCTTCTTCTTGTTGTTCTTCTTCTGCACAGCTAAGCTGGAAGTGGCATTTGCAGCGCGCAATAGTGCAGAGTTATCTCAAAGAAAGGGGCCACGGTGTTTCTGTATCTCTGTTATGTTGGTGCGGCTTCGGAACTTTTAAACATCTTGATATATCTCGAGAACTACGCATCTGATCAAAAAATATCATACTACATAAAAAGTAGGAAACTTAATTCTCTACAAGAAAGGTCTCTAAACATTTTGCCATAGCTCGCTTCGTTTCCGAGATATTTGCAGATTTATCTCAAGGGAAGGGGCCTGACGGACATATTTCGAGATATTTCTTCTTCTTGTTATTCTTCTTCTGCACAGCTAAGCTGGAAGTGGCATTTGCAGCTCGCAATAGTGCAGAGTTATCTCAAAGAGAGGGGCCACGGTGTTTCTGTATCTCTATTATGTTGGTGCGGCTTCGGAACTTTTAGATATCTTGATATATCTCGAGAACTACGCATCCGATCAAAAAATATCATAGAAGATAAAAAGTAGGAAACTTAATTCTCTACAAAAAAGGTCTCTTAACATTTCGCCATAGCTCGCTTCGTTTCCGAGATATTTGCAGATTTATCTCAAGGGAAGGGGCCTGTCGGACATATTTCGAGATATTTCTTCTTCTTGTTGTTCTTCTTCTGCACAGCTAAGCTGGAAGTGGCATTTGCGGCTCGCACTAGTGCAGAGTTATCTCAAAGAAAGGGGCCACGGTGTTTCTGTATCTCTATTATGTTGGTGCGGCTTCGGAACTTTTAAATATCTTGATATATCTCGAGAACTACGCCTCTGATCGAAAAATATCATAGAACATAAAAAGTAGGAAACTTAATTCTCTACAAAAAAGGTCTCTTAACATTTTGCCATAGCTCGCTTCGTTTCCGAGATATTTGCAGATTTATCTCAGGGGAAGGGGCCTGACGGACATATTTCGAGATATTTCTTCTTCTTGTTGTTCTTCTTCTGCACAGCTAAGCTGGAAGTGGCATTTGCAGCGCGCAATAGTGCAGAGTTATCTCAAAGAAAGGGGCCACGGTGTTTCTGTATCTCTGTTATGTTGGTGCGGCTTCGGAACTTTTAAATATCTTGATATATCTCGAGAACTACGCATCTGATCAAAAAATATCATAGAAGATAAAAAGTAGGAAACCTAATTCTCTACAAAAAAGGTCTCTTAACATTTTGCCCTAGCTCGCTTCGTTTCCGAGATATTTGCAGATTTATCTCAAGGGAAGGGGCCTGACGGACATATTTCGAGATATTTCTTCTTCTTGTTGTTCTTCTTCTGCACAGCTAAGCTGGAAGTGGCATTTGCAGCTCGCAATAGTGCAGAGTTATCTCAAAGAGAGGGGCCACGGTGTTTCTGTATCTCTATTATGTTGGTGCGGCTTCGGAACTTTTAGATATCTTGATATATCTCGAGAACTACGCATCTGATCAAAAAATATCATACAAGATAAAAAGTAGGAAACTTAATTCTCTACAAAAAAGGTCTCTTAACATTTCGCCATAGCTCGCTTCGTTTCCGAGATATTTGCAGATTTATCTCAAGGGAAGGGGCCTGTCGGACATATTTCGAGATATTTCTTCTTCTTGTTGTTCTTCTTCTGCACAGCTAAGCTGGAAGTGGCATTTGCGGCTCGCACTAGTGCAGAGTTATCTCAAAGAAAGGGGCCACGGTGTTTCTGTATCCCTATTATGTTGGTGCGGCTTCGGAACTTTTAAATATCTTGATATATCTCGAGAACTACGCCTCTGATCGAAAAATATCATAGAACAGAAAAAGTAGGAAACTTAATTCTCTACAAAAAAGGTCTCTTAACATTTTGCCATAGCTCGCTTCGTTTCCGAGATATTTGCAGATTTATCTCAAGGGACGGGGCCTGACGGACATATTTCGAGATATTTCTTCTTCTTGTTGTTCTTCTTCTGCACAGCTAAGCTGGAAGTGGCATTTGCAGCGCGCAATAGTGCAGAGTTATCTCAAAGAAAGGGGCCACGGTGTTTCTGTATCTCTGTTATGTTGGTGCGGCTTCGAAACTTTTAAATATCTTGATATATCTCGAGAACTACGCATCTGATCAAAAAATATCATACAAGATAAAAAGTAGGAAACCTAATTCTCTACAAAAAAGGTCTCTTAACATTTTGCCATAGCTCGCTTCGTTTCCGAGATATTTGCAGATTTATCTCAAGGGAAGGGGCCTGACGGACATATTTCGAGATATTTCTTCTTCTTGTTGTTCTTCTTCTGCACAGCTAAGCTGGAAGTGGCATTTGCGGCTCGCACTAGTGCAGAGTTATCTCAAAGAAAGGGGCCACGGTGTTTCTGTATCTCTATTATGTTGGTGCGGCTTCGGAACTTTTAAATATCTCGATATATCTCGAAAACTACGCTTCTGATCAAAAAATATCATAGAACATAAAAAGTAGGAAACTTAATTCTCTACAAAAAAGGTCTCTCAACATTTTGCCATTGCTCGCTTCGTTTCCGAGATATTTGCAGATTTATCTCAAGGGAAGGGGCCTAACGGACATATTTCGAGATATTTCTTCTTCTTGTTGTTCTTCTTCTGCACAGCTAAGCTGGAAGTGGCATTTCAGCTCGCAATAGTGCAGAGTTATCTCAAAGAGAGGGGCCACGGTGTTTCTGTATATCTATTATGTTGGTGCGGCTTCGGAACTTTTAAATATCTCGATATATCTCGAAAACTACGCTTCTGATCAAAACATATCATAGAACATAAATTGTAGGAAACATAATTCGCTACAAAAAACGTCTCTTAACATTTTGCCATAGCTCGCTTCGTTTCCGAGATATTTGCAGATTCAGCTCAAAGGAACTGGCCTGACGGACATATTTCGAGATATTTCTTCTTCTTGTTGTTCTTCTTCTGCACAGCTAAGCTGGAAGTGGCATTTACAGCTCGCAATAGTGCAGAGTTATCTCAAAGAGAGGGGCCACGGTGTTTCTGTATCTCTATTATGTTGGTGCGGCTTCGGAACTTTTAAATATCTTGATATATCTCGAGAACTACGCATCTGATCAAAAAATATCATAGAAGATAAAAAGTAGGAAACTTAATTCTCTACAAAAAAGGTCTCTTAACATTTTGCCATAGCTCGCTTCGTTTCCGAGATATTTGCAGATTTATCTCAAGGGAAGTGGCCTGACGGACATATTTCGAGATATTTCTTCTTCTTGTTGTTCTTCTTCTGCACAGCTAAGCTGGAAGTGGCATTTGCGGCTCGCACTAGTGCAGAGTTATCTCAAAGAAAGGGGCCACGGTGTTTCTGTATCTCTATTATGTTGGTGCGGCTTCGGAACTTTTAAATATCTTGATATATCTCGAGAACTACGCATCTGATCAAAAAATATCATAGAACATAAAAAGTAGGAAACTTAATTCTGTACCAAAAAGGTCTCTTAACATTTTGCCATAGCTCGCTTCGTTTCCGAGATATTTGCAGATTTATCTCAAGGGAAGGGGCCTGACGGACATATTTCGAGATATTTCTTCTTCTTGTTGTTCTTCTTCTGCACAGCTAAGCTGGAAGTGGCATTTCAGCTCGCAATAGTGCAGAGTTATCTCAAAGAGAGGGGCCACGGTGTTTCTGTATCTCTATTATGTTGGTGCGGCTTCGGAACTTTTAAATATCTCGATATATCTCGAAAACTACGCTTCTGATCAAAAAATATCATAGAACATAAATTGTAGGAAACATAATTCTCTACAAAAAACGTCTCTTAACATTTTGCCATAGCTCGCTTCGTTTCCGAGATATTTGCAGATTCAGCTCAAAGGAACTGGCCTGGCGGACATATTTCGAGATATTTCTTCTTCTTGTTGTTCTTCTTCTGCACAGCTAAGCTGGAAGTGGCATTTACAGCTCGCAATAGTGCAGAGTTATCTCAAAGAAAGGGGCCACGGTGTTTCTGTATCTCTATTATGTTGGTGCGGCTTCGGAACTTTTAAATATCTTGATATATCTCGAGAACTACGCCTCTGATCGAAAAATATCATAGAACATAAAATGTAGGAAACTTAATTCTCTACAAAAAAGGTCTCTTAACATTTTGCCATAGCTCGCTTCGTTTCCGAGATATTTGCAGATTTATCTCAAGGGACGGGGCCTGACGGACATATTTCGAGATATTTCTTCTTCTTGTTGTTCTTCTTCTGCACAGCTAAGCTGGAAGTGGCATTTGCAGCGCGCAATAGTGCAGAGTTATCTCAAAGAAAGGGGCCACGGTGTTTCTGTATCTCTGTTATGTTGGTGCGGCTTCGAAACTTTTAAATATCTTGATATATCTCGAGAACTACGCATCTGATCAAAAAATATCATACAAGATAAAAAGTAGGAAACCTAATTCTCTACAAAAAAGGTCTCTTAACATTTTGCCACAGCTCGCTTCGTTTCCGAGATATTTGCAGATTTATCTCAAGGGAAGGGGCCTAACGGACATATTTCGAGATATTTCTTCTTCTTGTTGTTCTTCTTCTGCACAGCTAAGCTGGAAGTGGCATTTCAGCTCGCAATAGTGCAGAGTTATCTCAAAGAGAGGGGCCACGGTGTTTCTGTATCTCTATTATGTTGGTGCGGCTTCGGAACTTTTAAATATCTCGATATATCTCGAAAACTACGCTTCTGATCAAAAAATATCATAGAACATAAATTGTAGGAAACATAATTCTCTACAAAAAAGGTCTCTTAACATTTTGCCATAGGTCACTTCGTTTCCGAGATATTTGCAGATATATCTCAAGGGAAGGGGCCTGACGGACATATTTCGAGATATTTCTTCTTCTTGTTGGTCTTCTTCTGCACAGCTAAGCTGGAAGTGGCATTTACAGCTCGCAATAGTGCAGAGTTATATCAAAGAAAGGGGCCACGGTGTTTCTGTATCTCTATTATGTTGGTGCGGCTTCGGAACTTTTAAATATCTTGATATATCTCGAGAACTACGCATCTGATCAAAAAATATCATAGAACATCAAAAGTAGGAAACTTAATTCTCTACAAAAAAGGTCGCTTAACATTTTGCCATAGCTCTCTTCGTTTCCGAGATATTTGCAGATTTATCTCAAGGGAAGGGGCATGACGGACATATTTCGAGATATTTCTTCTTCTTGTTATTCTTCTTCTGCACAGCTAAGCTGGAAGTGGCATTTGCAGCTCGCAATAGTGCAGAGTTATCTCAAAGAAAGGGGCCACGGTGTTTCTGTATCTCTATTATGTTGGTGCGGCTTCGGAACTTTTAAATATCTTGATATATCTCGAGAACTACGCATCTGATCAAACAATATCATAGAACATAAAAAGTAGGAAACTTAATTCTCTACAAAAAAGATCCCTTAACATTTTGCCATAGCTCGCTTCGTTTCCGAGAGATTTGCAGATTTATCTCAAGGGAAGGGGCCTGTCGGACATATTTCGAGATATTTCTTCTTCTTGTTGTTCTTCTTCTGCACAGCTAAGCTGGAAGTGGCATTTGCGGCTCGCACTAGTGCAGAGTTATCTCAAAGAAAGGGGCCACGGTGTTTCTGTATCTCTATTATGTTGGTGCGGCTTCGGAACTTTTAAATATCTTGATATATCTCGAGAACTACGCATCTGATCAAAAAATATCATAGAACATCAAAAGTAGGAAACTTAATTCTCTACAAAAAAGGTCGCTTAACATTTTGCCATAGCTCTCTTCGTTTCCGAGATATTTGCAGATTTATCTCAAGGGAAGGGGCCTGACGGACATATTTCGAGATATTTCTTCTTCTTGTTATTCTTCTTCTGCACAGCTAAGCTGGAAGTGGCATTTGCAGCTCGCAATAGTGCAGAGTTATCTCAAAGAAAGGGGCCACGGTGTTTCTGTATCTCTATTATGTTGGTGCGGCTTCGGAACTTTTAAATATCTTGATATATCTCGAGAACTACGCATCTGATCAAAAAATATCATAGAACATAAAAAGTAGGAAACTTAATTCTCTACAAAAAAGGTCTCTTAACATTTTGCCATAGCTCGCTTCGTTTCCGAGATATTTGCAGATTCAGCTCAAAGGAACTGGCCTGACGGACATATTTCGAGATATTTCTTCTTCTTGTTGTTCTTCCTCTGCACAGCTAAGCTGGAAGTGGCATTTGCAGCTCGCAATAGTGCAGAGTTATCTCAAAGAAAGGGGCCACGGTGTTTCTGTATCTCTATTATGTTGGTGCGGCTTCGGAACTTTTAAATATCTCGATATATCTCGAAAACTACGCTTCTGATCAAAAAATATCATAGAACATAAATTGTGGGAAACATAATTCTCTACAAAAAAGGTCTCTTAACATTTTGCCATAGCTCGCTTCGTTTCCGAGATATTTGCAGATTTATCTCAAGGGAAGGGGCCTAACGGACATATTTCGAGATATTTCTTCTTCTTGTTGTTCTTCTTCTGCACAGCTAAACTGGAAGTGGCATTTCCAGCTCGCAATAGTGCAGAGTTATCTCAAAGAGAGGGGCCACGGTGTTTCTGTATCTCTATTATGTTGGTGCGGCTTCGGAACTTTTAAATATCTTGATATATCTCGAGAACTACGCATCTGATCAAAAAATATCATAGAAGATAAAAAGTAGGAAACTTAATTCTCTACAAAAAAGGTCTCTTAACATTTTGCCATAGCTCGCTTCGTTTCCGAGATATTTGCAGATTTATCTCAAGGGAAGGGGCCTGACGGACATATTTCGAGATATTTCTTCTTCTTGTTGTTCTTCTTCTGCACAGCTAAGCTGGAAGTGGCATTTGCGGCTCGCACTAGTGCAGAGTTATCTCAAAAAAGGGGCCACGGTGTTTCTGAATCTCTATTATGTTGGTGCGGCTTCGGAACTTTTAAATATCTCGATATATCTCGAAAACTACGCTTCTGATCAAAAAATATCATAGAACATAAAAAGTAGGAAACTTAATTCTCTACAAAAAAGGTCTCTCAACATTTTGCCATTGCTCGCTTCGTTTCCGAGATATTTGCAGATTTATCTCAAGGGAAGGGGCCTAACGGACATATTTCGAGATATTTCTTCTTCTTGTTGTTCTTCTTCTGCACAGCTAAGCTGGAAGTGGCATTTCAGCTGGCAATAGTGCAGAGTTATCTCAAAGAGAGGGGCCACGGTGTTTCTGTATCTCTATTATGTTGGTGCGGCTTCGGAACTTTTAAATATCTCGATATATCTCGAAAACTACGCTTCTGATCAAAAAATATCATAGAACATAAATTGTAGGAAACATAATTCTCTACAAAAAACGTCTCTTACCATTTTGCCATAGCTCGCTTCGTTTCCGAGATATTTGCAGATTCAGCTCAAAGGAACTGGCCTGACGGACATATTTCGAGATATTTCTTCTTCTTGTTGTTCTTCTTCTGCACAGCTAAGCTGGAAGTGGCATTTACAGCTCGCAATAGTGCAGAGTTATCTCAAAGAGAGGGGCCACGGTGTTTCTGTATCTCTATTATGTTGTTGCGGCTTCGGAACTTTTAAATATCTCGATATATCTCGAAAACTACGCCTCTGATCAAAAAATATCATAGAACATAAATTGTAGGAAACATAATTCTCTACAAAAAAGGTCTCTTAACATTTTGCCATAGCCCGCTTCGTTTCCGAGATATTTGCAGATTTATCTCAAGGGAAGGGGCCTGACGGACATATTTCGAGATATTTCTTCTTCTTGTTGTTCTTCTTCTGCACAGCTAAGCTGGAAGTGGCATTTGCGGCTCGCACTAGTGCAGAGTTATCTCAAAGAAAGGGGCCACGGTGTTTCTGTATCTCTATTATGTTGGTGCGGCTTCGGAACTTTTAAATATCTCGATATATCTCGAAAACTACGCTTCTGATCAAAAAATATCATAGAACATAAATTGTAGGAAACATAATTCTCTACAAAAAACGTCTCTTAACATTTTGCCATAGCTCGCTTCGTTTCCGAGATATTTGCAGATATATCTCAAGGGAAGGGGCCTGACGGACATATTTCGAGATATTTCTTCTTCTTGTTGGTCTTCTTCTGCACAGCTACGCTGGAAGTGGCATTTACAGCTCGCAATACTGCAGAGTTATATCAAAGAAAGGGGCCACGGTGTTTCTGTATCTCTATTATGTTGGTGCGGCTTCGGAACTTTTAAATATCTTGATATATCTCGAGAACTACGCATCTGATCAAAAAATATCATAGAACATCAAAAGTAGGAAACTTAATTCTCTACAAAAAAGGTCGCTTAACATTTTGCCGTAGCTCTCTTCGTTTCCGAGATGTTTGCAGATTTATCTCAAGGGAAGGGGCCTGACGGACATATTTCGAGATATTTCTTCTTCTTGTTATTCTTCTTCTGCACAGCTAAGCTGGAAGTGGCATTTGCAGCTCGCAATAGTGCAGAGTTATCTCAAAGAAAGGGGCCACGGTGTTTCTGTATATCTATAATGTTGGTGCGGCTTCGGAACTTTTAAATATCTTGATATATCTCGAGAACTACGCATCTGATCAAAAAATATCATAGAACATAAAAAGTAGGAAACTTAATTCTCTACAAAAAAGGTCTCTTAACATTTTGCCATAGCTCGCTTCGTTTCCGAGAGATTTGCAGATTTATCTCAAGGGAAGGGGCTTGACGGACATATTTCGAGATATGTCTTCTTCTTGTTGTTCTTCTTCTGCACAGCTAAGCTGGAAGTGGCATTTGCGGCTCGCACTAGTGCAGAGTTATCTCAAAGAAAGGGGCCACGGTGTTTCTGTATCTCTATTATGTTGGTGCGGCTTCGGAACTTTTAAATATCTCGATATATCTCGAAAACTACGCTTCTGATCAAAAAATATCATAGAACATAAATTGTAGGAAACATAATTCTCTACAAAAAACGTCTCTTAACATTTTGCCATAGCTCGCTTCGTTTCCGAGATATTTGCAGATTCAGCTCAAAGGAACTGGCCTGACGGACATATTTCGAGATATTTCTTCTTCTTGTTGTTCTTCTTCTGCACAGCTAAGCTGGAAGTGGCATTTACAGCTCGCAATAGTGCAGAGTTATCTCAAAGAGAGGGGCCACGGTGTTTCTGTATCTCTATTATGTTGGTGCGGCTTCGGAACTTTTAAATATCTTGATATATCTCGAGAACTACGCATCTGATCAAAAAATATCATAGAAGATAAAAAGTAGGAAACTTAATTCTCTACAAAAAAGGTCTCTTAACATTTTGCCATAGCTCGCTTCGTTTCCTAGATATTTGCAGATTTATCTCAAGGGAAGTGGCCTGACGGACATATTTCGAGATACTTCTTCTTCTTGTTGTTCTTCTTCTTCACAGCTAAGCTGGAAGTGGCATTTGCGGCTCGCACTAGTGCAGAGTTATCTCAAAGAAAGGGGCCACGGTGTTTCTGTATCTCTATTATGTTGGTGCGGCTTCGGAACTTTTAAATATCTCGATATATCTCGAAAACTACGCTTCTGATCAAAAAATATCATAGAACATAAATTGTAGGAAACATAATTCTCTACAAAAAAGGTCTCTTAACATTTTGCCATAGGTCACTTCGTTTCCGAGATATTTGCAGATATATCTCAAGGGAAGGGGCCTGACGGACATATTTCGAGATATTTCTTCTTCTTGTTGGTCTTCTTCTGCACAGCTAAGCTGGAAGTGGCATTTACAGCTCGCAATAGTGCAGAGTTATATCAAAGAAAGGGGCCACGGTGTTTCTGTATCTCTATTATGTTGGTGCGGCTTCGGAACTTTTAAATATCTTGATATATCTCGAGAACTACGCATCTGATCAAAAAATATCATAGAAGATAAAAAGTAGGAAACTTAATTCTCTACAAAAAAGGTCTCTTAACATTTTGCCATAGCTCGCTTCGTTTCCGAGAGATTTGCAGATTTATCTCAAGGGAAGGGGCCTGACGGACATATTTCGAGATATTTCTTCTTCTTGTTGTTCTTCTTCTGCACAGCTAAGCTGGAAGTGGCATTTGCGGCTCGCACTAGTGCAGAGTTATCTCAAAGAAAGGGGCCACGGTGTTTCTGTATCTCTATTATGTTGGTGCGGCTTCGGAACTTTTAAATATCTCGATATATCTCGAAAACTACGCTTCTGATCAAAAAATATCATAGAACATAAATTGTAGGAAACATAATTCTCTACAAAAAACGTCTCTTAACATTTTGCCATAGCTCGCTTCGTTTCCGAGATATTTGCAGATTCAGCTCAAAGGAACTGGCCTGACGGACATATTTCGAGATATTTCTTCTTCTTGTTGTTCTTCTTCTGCACAGCTAAGCTGGAAGTGGCATTTACAGCTCGCAATAGTGCAGAATTATCTCAAAGAGAGGGGCCACGGTGTTTCTGTATCTCTATTATGTTGGTGCGGCTTCGGAACTTTTAAATATCTTGATATATCTCGAGAACTACGCATCTGATCAAAAAATATCATAGAAGATAAAAAGTAGGAAACTTAATTCTCTACAAAAAAGGTCGCTTAACATTTTGCCATAGCTCGCTTCGTTTCCGAGATATTTGCAGATTTATCTCAAGGGAAGTGGCCTGACGGACATATTTCGAGATACTTCTTCTTCTTGTTGTTCTTCTTCTTCACAGCTAAGCTGGAAGTGGCATTTGCGGCTCGCACTAGTGCAGAGTTATCTCAAAGAAAGGGGCCACGGTGTTTCTGTATCTCTATTATGTTGGTGCGGCTTCGGAACTTTTAAATATCTCGATATATCTCGAAAACTACGCTTCTGATCAAAAAATATCATAGAACATGAATTGTAGGAAACATAATTCTCTACAAAAAAGGTCTCTTAACATTTTGCCATAGGTCACTTCGTTTCCGAGATATTTGCAGATTCAGCTCAAAGGAACTGGCCTGACGGACATATTTCGAGATATTTCTTCTTCTTGTTATTCTTCTTCTGCACAGCTAAGCTGGAAGTGGCATTTGCAGCTCGCAATAGTGCAGAGTTATCTCAAAGAAAGGGGCCACGGTGTTTCTGTATCTCTATTATGTTGGTGCGGCTTCGGAACTTTTAAATATCTTGATATATCTCGAGAACTACGCATCTGATCAAAAAATATCATAGAGGATAAAAAGTAGGAAACTTAATTCTCTACAAAAAAGGTCTCTTAACATTTTGCCATAGCTCGCTTCGTTTCCGAGATATTTGCAGATTTATCTCAAGGGAAGGGGCCTGACGGACATATTTCGAGATATTTCTTCTTCTTGTTGTTTTTCTTCTGCACAGCAAAGCTGGAAGTGGCATTTGCGGCTCGCACTAGTGCAGAGTTATCTCAAAGAAAGGGGCCACGGTGTTTCTGTATCTCTATTATGTTGGTGCGGCTTCGGAACTTTTAAATATCTCGATATATCTCGAAAACTACGCTTCTAATCAAAAAATATCATAGAACATAAATTGTAGGAAACATAATTCTCTACAAAAAACGTCTCTTAACATTTTGCCATAGCTCGCTTCGTTTCCGAGATATTTGCAGATTCAGCTCAGAGGAACTGGCCTGACGGACATATTTCGAGATATTTCTTCTTCTTGTTGTTCTTCCTCTGCACAGCTAAGCTGGAAGTGGCATTTGCAGCTCGCAATAGTGCAGAGTTATCTCAAAGAAAGGGGCCACGGTGTTTCTGTATCTCTATTATGTTGGTGCGGCTTCGGAACTTTTAAATATCTCGATATATCTCGAAAACTACGCTTCTGATCAAAAAATATCATAGAACATAAATTGTAGGAAACATAATTCTCTACAAAAAAGGTCTCTCAACATTTTGCCATAGCTCACTTCGTTTCCGAGATATTTGCAGATATATCTCAAGGGAAGGGGCCTGACGGACATATTTCGAGATATTTCTTCTTCTTGTTGTTCTTCTTCTGCACAGCTAAGCTGGAAGTGGCATTTACAGCTCGCAATAGTGCAGAGTTATCTCAAAGAAAGGGGCCACGGTGTTTCTGTATCTCTATTATGTTGGTGCGGCTTCGGAACTTTTAAATATCTTGATATATCTCGAGAACTACGCATCTGATCAAAAAATATCATAGAACATAAAAAGTAGGAAACTTAATTCTCTACAAAAAAGGTCTCTTAACATTTTGCCATAGCTCGCTTCGTTTCCGAGAGATTTGCAGATTTATCTCAAGGGAAGGGGCCTGACGGACATATTTCGAGATATTTCTTCTTCTTGTTGTTCTTCTTCTGCACAGCTAAGCTGGAAGTGGCATTTGCGGCTCGCACTAGTGCAGAGTTATCTCAAAGAAAGGGGCCACGGTGTTTCTGTATCTCTATTATGTTGGTGCGGCTTCGGAACTTTTAAATATCTCGATATATCTCGAAAACTACGCTTCTGATCAAAAAATATCATAGAACATAAATTGTAGGAAACATAATTCTCTACAAAAAACGTCTCTTAACATTTTGCCATAGCTCGCTTCGTTTCCGAGATATTTGCAGATTTATCTCAAGGGAAGGGGCCTGACGGACATATTTCGAGATATTTCTTCTTCTTGTTGTTCTTCTTCTGCACAGCTAAGCTGGAAGTGGCATTTGCGGCTCGCACTAGTGCAGAGTTATCTCAAAGAAAGGGGCCACGGTGTTTCTGTATCTCTATTATGTTGGTGCGGCTTCGGAACTTTTAAATATCTCGATATATCTCGAAAACTACGCTTCTGATCAAAAAATATCATAGAACATAAATTGTAGGAAACATAATTCTCTACAAAAAACGTCTCTTAACATTTTGCCATAGCTCGCTTCGTTTCCGAGATATTTGCAGATATATCTCAAGGGAAGGGGCCTGACGGACATATTTCGAGATATTTCTTCTTCTTGTTGGTCTTCTTCTGCACAGCTAAGCTGGAAGTGGCATTTACAGCTCGCAATAGTGCAGAGTTATATCAAAGAAAGGGGCCACGGTGTTTCTGTATCTCTATTATGTTGGTGCGGCTTCGGAACTTTTAAATATCTTGATATATCTCGAGAACTACGCATCTGATCAAAAAATATCATAGAACATCAAAAGTAGGAAACTTAATTCTCTACAAAAAAGGTCGCTTAACATTTTGCCGTAGCTCTCTTCGTTTCCGAGATATTTGCAGATTTATCTCAAGGGAAGGGGCCTGACGGACATATTTCGAGATATTTCTTCTTCTTGTTATTCTTCTTCTGCACAGCTAAGCTGGAAGTGGCATTTGCAGCTCGCAATAGTGCAGAGTTATCTCAAAGAAAGGGGCCACGGTGTTTCTGTATCTCTATAATGTTGGTGCGGCTTCGGAACTTTTAAATATCTTGATATATCTCGAGAACTACGCATCTGATCAAAAAATATCATAGAACATAAAAAGTAGGAAACTTAATTCTCTACAAAAAAGGTCTCTCAACATTTTGCCATAGCTCGCTTCGTTTCCGAGAGATTTGCAGATTTATCTCAAGGGAAGGGGCTTGACGGACATATTTCGAGATATTTCTTCTTCTTGTTGTTCTTCTTCTGCACAGCTAAGCTGGAAGTGGCATTTGCGGCTCGCACTAGTGCAGAGTTATCTCAAAGAAAGGGGCCACGGTGTTTCTGTATCTCTATTATGTTGGTGCGGCTTCGGAACTTTTAAATATCTCGATATATCTCGAAAACTACGCTTCTGATCAAAAAATATCATAGAACATAAATTGTAGGAAACATAATTCTCTACAAAAAACGTCTCTTAACATTTTGCCATAGCTCGCTTCGTTTCCGAGATATTTGCAGATTCAGCTCAAAGGAACTGGCCTGACGGACATATTTCGAGATATTTCTTCTTCTTGTTGTTCTTCTTCTGCACAGCTAAGCTGGAAGTGGCATTTACAGCTCGCAATAGTGCAGAGTTATCTCAAAGAGAGGGGCCACGGTGTTTCTGTATCTCTATTATGTTGGTGCGGCTTCGGAACTTTTAAATATCTTGATATATCTCGAGAACTACGCATCTGATCAAAAAATATCATAGAAGATAAAAAGTAGGAAACTTAATTCTCTACAAAAAAGGTCTCTTAACATTTTGCCATAGCTCGCTTCGTTTCCGAGATATTTGCAGATTTATCTCAAGGGAAGTGGCCTGACGGACATATTTCGAGATACTTCTTCTTCTTGTTGTTCTTCTTCTTCACAGCTAAGCTGGAAGTGGCATTTGCGGCTCGCACTAGTGCAGAGTTATCTCAAAGAAAGGGGCCACGGTGTTTCTGTATCTCTATTATGTTGGTGCGGCTTCGGAACTTTTAAATATCTCGATATATCTCGAAAACTACGCTTCTAATCAAAAAATATCATAGAACATAAATTGTAGGAAACATAATTCTCTACAAAAAACGTCTCTTAACATTTTGCCATAGCTCGCTTCGTTTCCGAGATATTTGCAGATTCAGCTCAGAGGAACTGGCCTGACGGACATATTTCGAGATATTTCTTCTTCTTGTTGTTCTTCCTCTGCACAGCTAAGCTGGAAGTGGCATTTGCAGCTCGCAATAGTGCAGAGTTATCTCAAAGAAAGGGGCCACGGTGTTTCTGTATCTCTATTATGTTGGTGCGGCTTCGGAACTTTTAAATATCTCGATATATCTCGAAAACTACGCTTCTGATCAAAAAATATCATAGAACATAAATTGTAGGAAACATAATTCTCTACAAAAAAGGTCTCTCAACATTTTGCCATAGCTCACTTCGTTTCCGAGATATTTGCAGATATATCTCAAGGGAAGGGGCCTGACGGACATATTTCGAGATATTTCTTCTTCTTGTTGTTCTTCTTCTGCACAGCTAAGCTGGAAGTGGCATTTACAGCTCGCAATAGTGCAGAGTTATCTCAAAGAAAGGGGCCACGGTGTTTCTGTATCTCTATTATGTTGGTGCGGCTTCGGAACTTTTAAATATCTTGATATATCTCGAGAACTACGCATCTGATCAAAAAATATCATAGAACATAAAAAGTAGGAAACTTAATTCTCTACAAAAAAGGTCTCTTAACATTTTGCCATAGCTCGCTTCGTTTCCGAGAGATTTGCAGATTTATCTCAAGGGAAGGGGCCTGACGGACATATTTCGAGATATTTCTTCTTCTTGTTGTTCTTCTTCTGCACAGCTAAGCTGGAAGTGGCATTTGCGGCTCGCACTAGTGCAGAGTTATCTCAAAGAAAGGGGCCACGGTGTTTCTGTATCTCTATTATGTTGGTGCGGCTTCGGAACTTTTAAATATCTCGATATATCTCGAAAACTACGCTTCTGATCAAAAAATATCATAGAACATAAATTGTAGGAAACATAATTCTCTACAAAAAACGTCTCTTAACATTTTGCCATAGCTCGCTTCGTTTCCGAGATATTTGCAGATTTATCTCAAGGGAAGGGGCCTGACGGACATATTTCGAGATATTTCTTCTTCTTGTTGTTCTTCTTCTGCACAGCTAAGCTGGAAGTGGCATTTGCGGCTCGCACTAGTGCAGAGTTATCTCAAAGAAAGGGGCCACGGTGTTTCTGTATCTCTATTATGTTGGTGCGGCTTCGGAACTTTTAAATATCTCGATATATCTCGAAAACTACGCTTCTGATCAAAAAATATCATAGAACATAAATTGTAGGAAACATAATTCTCTACAAAAAACGTCTCTTAACATTTTGCCATAGCTCGCTTCGTTTCCGAGATATTTGCAGATATATCTCAAGGGAAGGGGCCTGACGGACATATTTCGAGATATTTCTTCTTCTTGTTGGTCTTCTTCTGCACAGCTAAGCTGGAAGTGGCATTTACAGCTCGCAATAGTGCAGAGTTATATCAAAGAAAGGGGCCACGGTGTTTCTGTATCTCTATTATGTTGGTGCGGCTTCGGAACTTTTAAATATCTTGATATATCTCGAGAACTACGCATCTGATCAAAAAATATCATAGAACATCAAAAGTAGGAAACTTAATTCTCTACAAAAAAGGTCGCTTAACATTTTGCCGTAGCTCTCTTCGTTTCCGAGATATTTGCAGATTTATCTCAAGGGAAGGGGCCTGACGGACATATTTCGAGATATTTCTTCTTCTTGTTATTCTTCTTCTGCACAGCTAAGCTGGAAGTGGCATTTGCAGCTCGCAATAGTGCAGAGTTATCTCAAAGAAAGGGGCCACGGTGTTTCTGTATCTCTATAATGTTGGTGCGGCTTCGGAACTTTTAAATATCTTGATATATCTCGAGAACTACGCATCTGATCA
Organism: Osmia lignaria lignaria; assembly: GCF_051020975.1. Lineage (NCBI taxonomy): Eukaryota > Metazoa > Arthropoda > Insecta > Hymenoptera > Megachilidae > Osmia > Osmia lignaria. The sequence continues at coordinate 9,080,278 of NW_027478159.1, read as the reverse complement.
AAAAATATCATAGAACATAAAAAGTAGGAAACTTAATTCTCTACAAAAAAGGTCTCTCAACATTTTGCCATAGCTCGCTTCGTTTCCGAGAGATTTGCAGATTTATCTCAAGGGAAGGGGCTTGACGGACATATTTCGAGATATTTCTTCTTCTTGTTGTTCTTCTTCTGCACAGCTAAGCTGGAAGTGGCATTTGCGGCTCGCACTAGTGCAGAGTTATCTCAAAGAAAGGGGCCACGGTGTTTCTGTATCTCTATTATGTTGGTGCGGCTTCGGAACTTTTAAATATCTCGATATATCTCGAAAACTACGCTTCTGATCAAAAAATATCATAGAACATAAATTGTAGGAAACATAATTCTCTACAAAAAACGTCTCTTAACATTTTGCCATAGCTCGCTTCGTTTCCGAGATATTTGCAGATTCAGCTCAAAGGAACTGGCCTGACGGACATATTTCGAGATATTTCTTCTTCTTGTTGTTCTTCTTCTGCACAGCTAAGCTGGAAGTGGCATTTACAGCTCGCAATAGTGCAGAGTTATCTCAAAGAGAGGGGCCACGGTGTTTCTGTATCTCTATTATGTTGGTGCGGCTTCGGAACTTTTAAATATCTTGATATATCTCGAGAACTACGCATCTGATCAAAAAATATCATAGAAGATAAAAAGTAGGAAACTTAATTCTCTACAAAAAAGGTCTCTTAACATTTTGCCATAGCTCGCTTCGTTTCCGAGATATTTGCAGATTTATCTCAAGGGAAGTGGCCTGACGGACATATTTCGAGATACTTCTTCTTCTTGTTGTTCTTCTTCTTCACAGCTAAGCTGGAAGTGGCATTTGCGGCTCGCACTAGTGCAGAGTTATCTCAAAGAAAGGGGCCACGGTGTTTCTGTATCTCTATTATGTTGGTGCGGCTTCGGAACTTTTAAATATCTCGATATATCTCGAAAACTACGCTTCTGATCAAAAAATATCATAGAACATAAATTGTAGGAAACATAATTCTCTACAAAAAAGGTCTCTTAACATTTTGCCATAGGTCACTTCGTTTCCGAGATATTTGCAGATATATCTCAAGGGAAGGGGCCTGACGGACATATTTCGAGATATTTCTTCTTCTTGTTGGTCTTCTTCTGCACAGCTAAGCTGGAAGTGGCATTTACAGCTCGCAATAGTGCAGAGTTATATCAAAGAAAGGGGCCACGGTGTTTCTGTATCTCTATTATGTTGGTGCGGCTTCGGAACTTTTAAATATCTTGATATATCTCGAGAACTACGCATCTGATCAAAAAATATCATAGAAGATAAAAAGTAGGAAACTTAATTCTCTACAAAAAAGGTCTCTTAACATTTTGCCATAGCTCGCTTCGTTTCCGAGAGATTTGCAGATTTATCTCAAGGGAAGGGGCCTGACGGACATATTTCGAGATATTTCTTCTTCTTGTTGTTCTTCTTCTGCACAGCTAAGCTGGAAGTGGCATTTGCGGCTCGCACTAGTGCAGAGTTATCTCAAAGAAAGGGGCCACGGTGTTTCTGTATCTCTATTATGTTGGTGCGGCTTCGGAACTTTTAAATATCTCGATATATCTCGAAAACTACGCTTCTGATCAAAAAATATCATAGAACATAAATTGTAGGAAACATAATTCTCTACAAAAAACGTCTCTTAACATTTTGCCATAGCTCGCTTCGTTTCCGAGATATTTGCAGATTCAGCTCAAAGGAACTGGCCTGACGGACATATTTCGAGATATTTCTTCTTCTTGTTGTTCTTCTTCTGCACAGCTAAGCTGGAAGTGGCATTTACAGCTCGCAATAGTGCAGAATTATCTCAAAGAGAGGGGCCACGGTGTTTCTGTATCTCTATTATGTTGGTGCGGCTTCGGAACTTTTAAATATCTTGATATATCTCGAGAACTACGCATCTGATCAAAAAATATCATAGAAGATAAAAAGTAGGAAACTTAATTCTCTACAAAAAAGGTCGCTTAACATTTTGCCATAGCTCGCTTCGTTTCCGAGATATTTGCAGATTTATCTCAAGGGAAGTGGCCTGACGGACATATTTCGAGATACTTCTTCTTCTTGTTGTTCTTCTTCTTCACAGCTAAGCTGGAAGTGGCATTTGCGGCTCGCACTAGTGCAGAGTTATCTCAAAGAAAGGGGCCACGGTGTTTCTGTATCTCTATTATGTTGGTGCGGCTTCGGAACTTTTAAATATCTCGATATATCTCGAAAACTACGCTTCTGATCAAAAAATATCATAGAACATAAATTGTAGGAAACATAATTCTCTACAAAAAAGGTCTCTTAACATTTTGCCATAGGTCACTTCGTTTCCGAGATATTTGCAGATTCAGCTCAAAGGAACTGGCCTGACGGACATATTTCGAGATATTTCTTCTTCTTGTTATTCTTCTTCTGCACAGCTAAGCTGGAAGTGGCATTTGCAGCTCGCAATAGTGCAGAGTTATCTCAAAGAAAGGGGCCACGGTGTTTCTGTATCTCTATTATGTTGGTGCGGCTTCGGAACTTTTAAATATCTTGATATATCTCGAGAACTACGCATCTGATCAAAAAATATCATAGAGGATGAAAAGTAGGAAACTTAATTCTCTACAAAAAAGGTCTCTTAACATTTTGCCATAGCTCGCTTCGTTTCCGAGATATTTGCAGATTTATCTCAAGGGAAGGGGCCTGACGGACATATTTCGAGATATTTCTTCTTCTTGTTGTTTTTCTTCTGCACAGCAAAGCTGGAAGTGGCATTTGCGGCTCGCACTAGTGCAGAGTTATCTCAAAGAAAGGGGCCACGGTGTTTCTGTATCTCTATTATGTTGGTGCGGCTTCGGAACTTTTAAATATCTCGATATATCTCGAAAACTACGCTTCTAATCAAAAAATATCATAGAACATAAATTGTAGGAAACATAATTCTCTACAAAAAATGTCTCTTAACATTTTGCCATAGCTCGCTTCGTTTCCGAGATATTTGCAGATTCAGCTCAGAGGAACTGGCCTGACGGACATATTTCGAGATATTTCTTCTTCTTGTTGTTCTTCCTCTGCACAGCTAAGCTGGAAGTGGCATTTGCAGCTCGCAATAGTGCAGAGTTATCTCAAAGAAAGGGGCCACGGTGTTTCTGTATCTCTATTATGTTGGTGCGGCTTCGGAACTTTTAAATATCTCGATATATCTCGAAAACTACGCTTCTGATCAAAAAATATCATAGAACATAAATTGTAGGAAACATAATTCTCTACAAAAAAGGTCTCTCAACATTTTGCCATAGCTCACTTCGTTTCCGAGATATTTGCAGATATATCTCAAGGGAAGGGGCCTGACGGACATATTTCGAGATATTTCTTCTTCTTGTTGTTCTTCTTCTGCACAGCTAAGCTGGAAGTGGCATTTACAGCTCGCAATAGTGCAGAGTTATCTCAAAGAAAGGGGCCACGGTGTTTCTGTATCTCTATTATGTTGGTGCGGCTTCGGAACTTTTAAATATCTTGATATATCTCGAGAACTACGCATCTGATCAAAAAATATCATAGAACATAAAAAGTAGGAAACTTAATTCTCTACAAAAAAGGTCTCTTAACATTTTGCCATAGCTCGCTTCGTTTCCGAGAGATTTGCAGATTTATCTCAAGGGAAGGGGCCTGACGGACATATTTCGAGATATTTCTTCTTCTTGTTGTTCTTCTTCTGCACAGCTAAGCTGGAAGTGGCATTTGCGGCTCGCACTAGTGCAGAGTTATCTCAAAGAAAGGGGCCACGGTGTTTCTGTATCTCTATTATGTTGGTGCGGCTTCGGAACTTTTAAATATCTCGATATATCTCGAAAACTACGCTTCTGATCAAAAAATATCATAGAACATAAATTGTAGGAAACATAATTCTCTACAAAAAACGTCTCTTAACATTTTGCCATAGCTCGCTTCGTTTCCGAGATATTTGCAGATTTATCTCAAGGGAAGGGGCCTGACGGACATATTTCGAGATATTTCTTCTTCTTGTTGTTCTTCTTCTGCACAGCTAAGCTGGAAGTGGCATTTGCGGCTCGCACTAGTGCAGAGTTATCTCAAAGAAAGGGGCCACGGTGTTTCTGTATCTCTATTATGTTGGTGCGGCTTCGGAACTTTTAAATATCTCGATATATCTCGAAAACTACGCTTCTGATCAAAAAATATCATAGAACATAAATTGTAGGAAACATAATTCTCTACAAAAAACGTCTCTTAACATTTTGCCATAGCTCGCTTCGTTTCCGAGATATTTGCAGATATATCTCAAGGGAAGGGGCCTGACGGACATATTTCGAGATATTTCTTCTTCTTGTTGGTCTTCTTCTGCACAGCTAAGCTGGAAGTGGCATTTACAGCTCGCAATAGTGCAGAGTTATATCAAAGAAAGGGGCCACGGTGTTTCTGTATCTCTATTATGTTGGTGCGGCTTCGGAACTTTTAAATATCTTGATATATCTCGAGAACTACGCATCTGATCAAAAAATATCATAGAACATCAAAAGTAGGAAACTTAATTCTCTACAAAAAAGGTCGCTTAACATTTTGCCGTAGCTCTCTTCGTTTCCGAGATATTTGCAGATTTATCTCAAGGGAAGGGGCCTGACGGACATATTTCGAGATATTTCTTCTTCTTGTTATTCTTCTTCTGCACAGCTAAGCTGGAAGTGGCATTTGCAGCTCGCAATAGTGCAGAGTTATCTCAAAGAAAGGGGCCACGGTGTTTCTGTATCTCTATAATGTTGGTGCGGCTTCGGAACTTTTAAATATCTTGATATATCTCGAGAACTACGCATCTGATCAAAAAATATCATAGAACATAAAAAGTAGGAAACTTAATTCTCTACAAAAAAGGTCTCTTAACATTTTGCCATAGCTCGCTTCGTTTCCGAGAGATTTGCAGATTTATCTCAAGGGAAGGGGCTTGACGGACATATTTCGAGATATTTCTTCTTCTTGTTGTTCTTCTTCTGCACAGCTAAGCTGGAAGTGGCATTTGCGGCTCGCACTAGTGCAGAGTTATCTCAAAGAAAGGGGCCACGGTGTTTCTGTATCTCTATTATGTTGGTGCGGCTTCGGAACTTTTAAATATCTCGATATATCTCGAAAACTACGCTTCTGATCAAAAAATATCATAGAACATAAATTGTAGGAAACATAATTCTCTACAAAAAACGTCTCTTAACATTTTGCCATAGCTCGCTTCGTTTCCGAGATATTTGCAGATTCAGCTCAAAGGAACTGGCCTGACGGACATATTTCGAGATATTTCTTCTTCTTGTTGTTCTTCTTCTGCACAGCTAAGCTGGAAGTGGCATTTACAGCTCGCAATAGTGCAGAGTTATCTCAAAGAGAGGGGCCACGGTGTTTCTGTATCTCTATTATGTTGGTGCGGCTTCGGAACTTTTAAATATCTTGATATATCTCGAGAACTACGCATCTGATCAAAAAATATCATAGAAGATAAAAAGTAGGAAACTTAATTCTCTACAAAAAAGGTCTCTTAACATTTTGCCATAGCTCGCTTCGTTTCCGAGATATTTGCAGATTTATCTCAAGGGAAGTGGCCTGACGGACATATTTCGAGATACTTCTTCTTCTTGTTGTTCTTCTTCTTCACAGCTAAGCTGGAAGTGGCATTTGCGGCTCGCACTAGTGCAGAGTTATCTCAAAGAAAGGGGCCACGGTGTTTCTGTATCTCTATTATGTTGGTGCGGCTTCGGAACTTTTAAATATCTCGATATATCTCGAAAACTACGCTTCTGATCAAAAAATATCATAGAACATAAATTGTAGGAAACATAATTCTCTACAAAAAAGGTCTCTTAACATTTTGCCATAGGTCACTTCGTTTCCGAGATATTTGCAGATATATCTCAAGGGAAGGGGCCTGACGGACATATTTCGAGATATTTCTTCTTCTTGTTGGTCTTCTTCTGCACAGCTAAGCTGGAAGTGGCATTTACAGCTCGCAATAGTGCAGAGTTATATCAAAGAAAGGGGCCACGGTGTTTCTGTATCTCTATTATGTTGGTGCGGCTTCGGAACTTTTAAATATCTTGATATATCTCGAGAACTACGCATCTGATCAAAAAATATCATAGAAGATAAAAAGTAGGAAACTTAATTCTCTACAAAAAAGGTCTCTTAACATTTTGCCATAGCTCGCTTCGTTTCCGAGAGATTTGCAGATTTATCTCAAGGGAAGGGGCCTGACGGACATATTTCGAGATATTTCTTCTTCTTGTTGTTCTTCTTCTGCACAGCTAAGCTGGAAGTGGCATTTGCGGCTCGCACTAGTGCAGAGTTATCTCAAAGAAAGGGGCCACGGTGTTTCTGTATCTCTATTATGTTGGTGCGGCTTCGGAACTTTTAAATATCTCGATATATCTCGAAAACTACGCTTCTGATCAAAAAATATCATAGAACATAAATTGTAGGAAACATAATTCTCTACAAAAAACGTCTCTTAACATTTTGCCATAGCTCGCTTCGTTTCCGAGATATTTGCAGATTCAGCTCAAAGGAACTGGCCTGACGGACATATTTCGAGATATTTCTTCTTCTTGTTGTTCTTCTTCTGCACAGCTAAGCTGGAAGTGGCATTTACAGCTCGCAATAGTGCAGAATTATCTCAAAGAGAGGGGCCACGGTGTTTCTGTATCTCTATTATGTTGGTGCGGCTTCGGAACTTTTAAATATCTTGATATATCTCGAGAACTACGTATCTGATCAAAAAATATCATAGAAGATAAAAAGTAGGAAACTTAATTCTCTACAAAAAAGGTCGCTTAACATTTTGCCATAGCTCGCTTCGTTTCCGAGATATTTGCAGATTTATCTCAAGGGAAGTGGCCTGACGGACATATTTCGAGATACTTCTTCTTCTTGTTGTTCTTCTTCTTCACAGCTAAGCTGGAAGTGGCATTTGCGGCTCGCACTAGTGCAGAGTTATCTCAAAGAAAGGGGCCACGGTGTTTCTGTATCTCTATTATGTTGGTGCGGCTTCGGAACTTTTAAATATCTCGATATATCTCGAAAACTACGCTTCTGATCAAAAAATATCATAGAACATAAATTGTAGGAAACATAATTCTCTACAAAAAAGGTCTCTTAACATTTTGCCATAGGTCACTTCGTTTCCGAGATATTTGCAGATTCAGCTCAAAGGAACTGGCCTGACGGACATATTTCGAGATATTTCTTCTTCTTGTTATTCTTCTTCTGCACAGCTAAGCTGGAAGTGGCATTTGCAGCTCGCAATAGTGCAGAGTTATCTCAAAGAAAGGGGCCACGGTGTTTCTGTATCTCTATTATGTTGGTGCGGCTTCGGAACTTTTAAATATCTTGATATATCTCGAGAACTACGCATCTGATCAAAAAATATCATAGAGGATAAAAAGTAGGAAACTTAATGCTCTACAAAAAAGGTCTCTTAACATTTTGCCATAGCTCGCTTCGTTTCCGAGATATTTGCAGATTTATCTCAAGGGAAGGGGCCTGACGGACATATTTCGAGATATTTCTTCTTCTTGTTGTTTTTCTTCTGCACAGCAAAGCTGGAAGTGGCATTTGCGGCTCGCACTAGTGCAGAGTTATCTCAAAGAAAGGGGCCACGGTGTTTCTGTATCTCTATTATGTTGGTGCGGCTTCGGAACTTTTAAATATCTCGATATATCTCGAAAACTACGCTTCTAATCAAAAAATATCATAGAACATAAATTGTAGGAAACATAATTCTCTACAAAAAACGTCTCTTAACATTTTGCCATAGCTCGCTTCGTTTCCGAGATATTTGCAGATTCAGCTCAGAGGAACTGGCCTGACGGACATATTTCGAGATATTTCTTCTTCTTGTTGTTCTTCCTCTGCACAGCTAAGCTGGAAGTGGCATTTGCAGCTCGCAATAGTGCAGAGTTATCTCAAAGAAAGGGGCCACGGTGTTTCTGTATCTCTATTATGTTGGTGCGGCTTCGGAACTTTTAAATATCTCGATATATCTCGAAAACTACGCTTCTGATCAAAAAATATCATAGAACATAAATTGTAGGAAACATAATTCTCTACAAAAAAGGTCTCTCAACATTTTGCCATAGCTCACTTCGTTTCCGAGATATTTGCAGATATATCTCAAGGGAAGGGGCCTGACGGACATATTTCGAGATATTTCTTCTTCTTGTTGTTCTTCTTCTGCACAGCTAAGCTGGAAGTGGCATTTACAGCTCGCAATAGTGCAGAGTTATCTCAAAGAAAGGGGCCACGGTGTTTCTGTATCTCTATTATGTTGGTGCGGCTTCGGAACTTTTAAATATCTTGATATATCTCGAGAACTACGCATCTGATCAAAAAATATCATAGAACATAAAAAGTAGGAAACTTAATTCTCTACAAAAAAGGTCTCTTAACATTTTGCCATAGCTCGCTTCGTTTCCGAGAGATTTGCAGATTTATCTCAAGGGAAGGGGCCTGACGGACATATTTCGAGATATTTCTTCTTCTTGTTGTTCTTCTTCTGCACAGCTAAGCTGGAAGTGGCATTTGCGGCTCGCACTAGTGCAGAGTTATCTCAAAGAAAGGGGCCACGGTGTTTCTGTATCTCTATTATGTTGGTGCGGCTTCGGAACTTTTAAATATCTCGATATATCTCGAAAACTACGCTTCTGATCAAAAAATATCATAGAACATAAATTGTAGGAAACATAATTCTCTACAAAAAACGTCTCTTAACATTTTGCCATAGCTCGCTTCGTTTCCGAGATATTTGCAGATTCAGCTCAAAGGAACTGGCCTGACGGACATATTTCGAGATATTTCTTCTTCTTGTTGTTCTTCTTCTGCACAGCTAAGCTGGAAGTGGCATTTACAGCTCGCAATAGTGCAGAGTTATCTCAAAGAGAGGGGCCACGGTGTTTCTGTATCTCTATTATGTTGGTGCGGCTTCGGAACTTTTAAATATCTTGATATATCTCGAGAACTACGCATCTGATCAACAAATATCATAGAAGATAAAAAGTAGGAAACTTAATTCTCTACAAAAAAGGTCTCTTAACATTTTGCCATAGCTCGCTTCGTTTCCGAGATATTTGCAGATTTATCTCAAGGGAAGTGGCCTGACGGACATATTTCGAGATACTTCTTCTTCTTGTTGTTCTTCTTCTGCACAGCTAAGCTGGAAGCGGCATTTGCGGCTCGCACTAGTGCAGAGTTATCTCAAAGAAAGGGGCCACGGTGTTTCTGTATCTCTATTATGTTGGTGCGGCTTCGGAACTTTTAAATATCTCGATATATCTCGAAAACTACGCTTCTGATCAAAAAATATCATAGAACATAAATTGTAGGAAACATAATTCTCTACAAAAAAGGTCTTTTAACATTTTGCCATAGGTCACTTCGTTTCCGAGATATTTGCAGATATATCTCAAGGGAAGGGGCCTGACGGACATATTTCGAGATATTTCTTCTTCTTGTTGGTCTTCTTCTGCACAGCTAAGCTGGAAGTGGCATTTACAGCTCGCAATAGTGCAGAGTTATATCAAAGAAAGGGGCCACGGTGTTTCTGTATCTCTATTATGTTGGTGCGGCTTCGGAACTTTTAAATATCTTGATATATCTCGAGAACTACGCATCTGATCAAAAAATATCATAGAAGATAAAAAGTAGGAAACTTAATTCTCTACAAAAAAGGTCTCTTAACATTTTGCCATAGCTCGCTTCGTTTCCGAGATATTTGCAGATTTATCTCAAGGGAAGGGGCCTGACGGACATATTTCGAGATATTTCTTCTTCTTGTTGTTTTTCTTCTGCACAGCAAAGCTGGAAGTGGCATTTGCGGCTCGCACTAGTGCAGAGTTATCTCAAAGAAAGGGGCCACGGTGTTTCTGTATCTCTATTATGTTGGTGCGGCTTCGGAACTTTTAAATATCTTGATATATCTCGAGAACTACGCATCTGATCAAAAAATATCATAGAACATAAAAAGTAGGAAACTTAATTCTCTACAAAAAAGGTCTCTTAACATTTTGCCATAGCTCGCTTCGTTTCCGAGATATTTGCACATATATCTCAAGGGAAGGGGCCTAACGGACTTATTTCGAGATATTTCTTCTTCTTGTTGTTCTTCTTCTGCACAGCTAAGCTGGAAGTGGCATTTGCGGCTCGCACTAGTGCAGAGTTATCTCAAAGAAAGGGGCCACGGTGTTTCTGTATCTCTATTATGTTGGTGCGGCTTCGGAACTTTTAAATATCTCGATATATCTCGAAAACTACGCTTCTGATCAAAAAATATCATAGAACATAAATTGTAGGAAACATAATTCTCTACAAAAAATGTCTCTTAACATTTTGCCATAGCTCGCTTCGTTTCCGAGATATTTGCAGATATATCTCAAGGGAAGGGGCCTGACGGACATATTTCGAGATATTTCTTCTTCTTGTTGGTCTTCTTCTGCACAGCTAAGCTGGAAGTGGCATTTACAGCTCGCAATAGTGCAGAGTTATATCAAAGAAAGGGGCCACGGTGTTTCTGTATCTCTATTATGTTGGTGCGGCTTCGGAACTTTTAAATATCTTGATATATCTCGAGAACTACGCATCTGATCAAAAAATATCATAGAACATCAAAAGTAGGAAACTTAATTCTCTACAAAAAAGGTCGCTTAACATTTTGCCGTAGCTCTCTTCGTTTCCGAGATATTTGCAGATTTATCTCAAGGGAAGGGGCCTGACGGACATATTTCGAGATATTTCTTCTTTTTGTTATTCTTCTTCTGCACAGCTAAGCTGGAAGTGGCATTTGCAGCTCGCAATAGTGCAGAGTTATCTCAAAGAAAGGGGCCACGGTGTTTCTGTATCTCTAAAATGTTGGTGCGGCTTCGGAACTTTTAAATATCTTGATATATCTCGAGAACTACGCATCTGATCAAAAAATATCATAGAACATAAATTGTAGGAAACATAATTCTCTACAAAAAACGTCTCTTAAGATTTTGCCATAGCTCGCTTCGTTTCCGAGATATTTGCAGATTCAGCTCAGAGGAACTGGCCTGACGGACATATTTCGAGATATTTCTTCTTCTTGTTGTTCTTCCTCTGCACAGCTAAGCTGGAAGTGGCATTTGCAGCTCGCAATAGTGCAGAGTTATCTCAAAGAAAGGGGCCACGGTGTTTCTGTATCTCTATTATGTTGGTGCGGCTTCGGAACTTTTAAATATCTCGATATATCTCGAAAACTACGCTTCTGATCAAAAAATATTATAGAACATAAATTGTAGGAAACATAATTCTCTACAAAAAAGGTCTCTTAACATTTTGCCATAGCTCGCTTCGTTTCCGAGATATTTGCAGATTTATCTCAAGGGAAGGGGCCTGACGGACATATTTCGAGATATTTCTTCTTCTTGTTGTTCTTCTTCTGCACAGCTAAGCTGGAAGTGGCATTTGCGGCTCGCACTAGTGCAGAGTTATCTCAAAGAAAGGGGCCACGATGTTTCTGTATCTCTATTATGTTGCTGCGGCTTCGGAACTTTTAAATATCTCGATATATCTCGAAAACTACGCTTCTGATCAAAAAATATCATAGAACATAAATTGTAGGAAACATAATTCTCTACAAAAAAGGTCTCTCAACATTTTGCCATAGCTCACTTCGTTTCCGAGATATTTGCAGATATATCTCAAGGGAAGGGGCCTGACGGACATATTTCGAGATATTTCTTCTTCTTGTTGTTCTTCTTCTGCACAGCTAAGCTGGAAGTGGCATATCCAGCTCGCAATAGTGCAGAGTTATCTCAAAGAGAGGGGCCACGGTGTTTCTGTATCTCTATTATGTTGGTGCGGCTTCGGAACTTTTAAATATCTTGATATATCTCGAGAACTACGCATCTGATCAAAAAATATCATAGAACATAAAAAGTAGGAAACTTAATTCTCTACAAAAAAGGTCTCTTAACATTTTGCCATAGCTCTCTTCGTTTCCGAGATATTTCCAGATTTATCTCAAGGGAAGGGGCCTGACGGACATATTTCGAGATATTTCTTCTTCTTGTTGTTCTTCTTCTGCACAGCTAAGCTGGAAGTGGCATTTGCGGCTCGCACTAGTGCAGAGTTATCTCAAAGAAAGGGGCCACGGTGTTTCTGTATCTCTATTATGTTGGTGCGGCTTCGGAACTTTTAAATATCTTGATATATCTCGAGAACTACGCATCTGATCAAAAAATATCATAGAACATAAAAAGTAGGAAACTTAATTCTCTACAAAAAAGGTCTCTTAACATTTTGCCATAGCTCGCTTCGTTTCCGAGATATTTGCACATATATCTCAAGGGAAGGGGCCTAACGGACATATTTCGAGATATTTCTTCTTCTTGTTGTTCTTCTTCTGCACAGCTAAACTGGAAGTGGCATTTCCAGCTCGCAATAGTGCAGAGTTATCTCAAAGAGAGGGGCCACGGTGTTTCTGTATCTCTATTATGTTGGTGCGGCATCGGAACTTTTAAATATCTTGATATATCTCGAGAACTACGCATCTGATCAAAAAATATCATAGAACATAAAAAGTAGGAAACTTAATTCTCTACAAAAAAGGTCTCTTAACATTTTGCCATAGCTCTCTTCGGTTCCGAGATATTTCCAGATTTATCTCAAGGGAAGGGGCCTGACGGACATATTTCGAGATATTTCTTCTTCTTGTTGTTCTTCTTCTGCACAGCTAAGCTGGAAGTGGCATTTGCAGCTCGCAATAGTGCAGAGTTATCTCAAAGAAAGGGGCCACGGTGTTTCTGTATCTCTATTATGTTGGTGCGGCTTCGGAACTTTTAAATATCTTGATATATCTCGAGAACTACGCATCTGATCAAAAAATATCATAGAACATAAAAAGTAGGAAACTTAATTCTCTACAAAAAAGGTCTCTTAACATTTTGCCATAGCTCGCTTCGTTTCCGAGATATTTGCACATATACCTCAAGGGAAGGGGCCTAACGGACATATTTCGAGATATTTCTTCTTCTTGTTGTTCTTCTTCTGCACAGCTAAACTGGAAGTGGCATTTCCAGCTCGCAATAGTGCAGAGTTATCTCAAAGAGAGGGGCCACGGTGTTTCTGTATCTCTATTATGTTGGTGCGGCATCGGAACTTTTAAATATCTTGATATATCTCGAGAACTACGCATCTGATCAAAAAATATCATAGAACATAAAAAGTAGGAAACTTAATTCTCTACAAAAAAGGTCTCTTAACATTTTGCCATAGCTCGCTTCGTTTCCGAGATATTTGCAGATTTATCTCAAGGGAAGGGGCCTGACGGACATATTTCGAGATATTTCTTCTTCTTGTTGTTCTTCTTCTGCACAGCTAAGCTGGAAGTGGCATTTGCGGCTCGCACTAGTGCAGAGTTATCTCAAAGAAAGGGGCCACGGTGTTTCTGTATCTCTATTATGTTGGTGCGGCTTCGGAACTTTTAAATATCTCGATATATCTCGAAAACTACGCTTCTGATCAAAAAATATCATAGAACATAAATTGTAGGAAACATAATTCTCTACAAAAAACGTCTCTTAACATTTTGCCATAGCTCGCTTCGTTTCCGAGATATTTGCAGATATATCTCAAGGGAAGGGGCCTGACGGACATATTTCGAGATATTTCTTCTTCTTGTTGGTCTTCTTCTGCACAGCTAAGCTGGAAGTGGCATTTACAGCTCGCAATAGTGCAGAGTTATATCAAAGAAAGGGGCCACGGTGTTTCTGTATCTCTATTATGTTGGTGCGGCTTCGGAACTTTTAAATATCTTGATATATCTCGAGAACTACGCATCTGATCAAAAAATATCATAGAACATCAAAAGTAGGAAACTTAATTCTCTACAAAAAAGGTCGCTTAACATTTTGCCGTAGCTCTCTTCGTTTCCGAGATATTTGCAGATTTATCTCAAGGGAAGGGGCCTGACGGACATATTTCGAGATATTTCTTCTTTTTGTTATTCTTCTTCTGCACAGCTAAGCTGGAAGTGGCATTTGCAGCTCGCAATAGTGCAGAGTTATCTCAAAGAAAGGGGCCACGGTGTTTCTGTATCTCTAAAATGTTGGTGCGGCTTCGGAACTTTTAAATATCTTGATATATCTCGAGAACTACGCATCTGATCAAAAAATATCATAGAACATAAAAAGTAGGAAACTTAATTCTCTACAAAAAAGGTCTCTTAACATTTTGCCATAGCTCGCTTCGTTTCCGAGAGATTTGCAGATTTATCTCAAGGGAAGGGGCTTGACGGACATATTTCGAGATATTTCTTCTTCTTGTTGTTCTTCTTCTGCACAGCTAAGCTGGAAGTGGCATTTGCGGCTCGCACTAGTGCAGAGTTATCTCAAAGAAAGGGGCCACGGTGTTTCTGTATCTCTATTATGTTGGTGCGGCTTCGGAACTTTTAAATATCTCGATATATCTCGAAAACTACGCTTCTGATCAAAAAATATCATAGAACATAAATTGTAGGAAACATAATTCTCTACAAAAAACGTCTCTTAACATTTTGCCATAGCTCGCTTCGTTTCCGAGATATTTGCAGATTCAGCTCAAAGGAACTGGCCTGACGGACATATTTCGAGATATTTCTTCTTCTTGTTGTTCTTCTTCTGCACAGCTAAGCTGGAAGTGGCATTTACAGCTCGCAATAGTGCAGAGTTATCTCAAAGAGAGGGGCCACGGTGTTTCTGTATCTCTATTATGTTGGTGCGGCTTCGGAACTTTTAAATATCTTGATATATCTCGAGAACTACGCATCTGATCAAAAAATATCATAGAAGATAAAAAGTAGGAAACTTAATTCTCTACAAAAAAGGTCTCTTAACATTTTGCCATAGCTCGCTTCGTTTCCGAGATATTTGCAGATTTATCTCAAGGGAAGTGGCCTGACGGACATATTTCGAGATACTTCTTCTTCTTGTTGTTCTTCTTCTTCACAGCTAAGCTGGAAGTGGCATTTGCGGCTCGCACTAGTGCAGAGTTATCTCAAAGAAAGGGGCCACGGTGTTTCTGTATCTCTATTATGTTGGTGCGGCTTCGGAACTTTTAAATATCTCGATATATCTCGAAAACTACGCTTCTGATCAAAAAATATCATAGAACATAAATTGTAGGAAACATAATTCTCTACAAAAAAGGTCTCTTAACATTTTGCCATAGGTCACTTCGTTTCCGAGATATTTGCAGATATATCTCAAGGGAAGGGGCCTGACGGACATATTTCGAGATATTTCTTCTTCTTGTTGGTCTTCTTCTGCACAGCTAAGCTGGAAGTGGCATTTACAGCTCGCAATAGTGCAGAGTTATATCAAAGAAAGGGGCCACGGTGTTTCTGTATCTCTATTATGTTGGTGCGGCTTCGGAACTTTTAAATATCTTGATATATCTCGAGAACTACGCATCTGATCAAAAAATATCATAGAAGATAAAAAGTAGGAAACTTAATTCTCTACAAAAAAGGTCTCTTAACATTTTGCCATAGGTCACTTCGTTTCCGAGATATTTGCAGATATATCTCAAGGGAAGGGGCCTGACGGACATATTTCGAGATATTTCTTCTTCTTGTTGGTCTTCTTCTGCACAGCTAAGCTGGAAGTGGCATTTACAGCTCGCAATAGTGCAGAGTTATATCAAAGAAAGGGGCCACGGTGTTTCTGTATCTCTATTATGTTGGTGCGGCTTCGGAACTTTTAAATATCTTGATATATCTCGAGAACTACGCATCTGATCAAAAAATATCATAGAAGATAAAAAGTAGGAAACTTAATTCTCTACAAAAAAGGTCTCTTAACATTTTGCCATAGCTCGCTTCCTTTCCGAGATATTTGCACATATATCTCAAGGGAAGGGGCCTAACGGACATATTTCGAGATATTTCTTCTTCTTGTTGTTCTTCTTCTGCACAGCTAAACTGGAAGTGGCATTTCGAGCTCGCAATAGTGCAGAGTTATCTCAAAGAGAGGGGCCACGGTGTTTCTGTATCTCTATTATGTTGGTGCGGCATCGGAACTTTTAAATATCTTGATATATCTCGAGAACTACGCATCTGATCAAAAAATATCATAGAACATAAAAAGTAGGAAACTTAATTCTCTACAAAAAAGGTCTCTTAACATTTTGCCATAGCTCGCTTCGTTTCCGAGAGATTTGCAGATTTATCTCAAGGGAAGGGGCCTGACGGACATATTTCGAGATATTTCTTCTTCTTGTTGTTCTTCTTCTGCACAGCTAAGCTGGAAGTGGCATTTGCGGCTCGCACTAGTGCAGAGTTATCTCAAAGAAAGGGGCCACGGTGTTTCTGTATCTCTATTATGTTGGTGCGGCTTCGGAACTTTTAAATATCTCGATATATCTCGAAAACTACGCTTCTGATCAAAAAATATCATAGAACATAAATTGTAGGAAACATAATTCTCTACAAAAAACGTCTCTTAACATTTTGCCATAGCTCGCTTCGTTTCCGAGATATTTGCAGATTCAGCTCAGAGGAACTGGCCTGACGGACATATTTCGAGATATTTCTTCTTCTTGTTGTTCTTCCTCTGCACAGCTAAGCTGGAAGTGGCATTTGCAGCTCGCAATAGTGCAGAGTTATCTCAAAGAAAGGGGCCACGGTGTTTCTGTATCTCTATTATGTTGGTGCGGCTTCGGAACTTTTAAATATCTCGATATATCTCGAAAACTACGCTTCTGATCAAAAAATATCATAGAACATAAATTGTAGGAAACATAATTCTCTACAAAAAAGGTCTCTCAACATTTTGCCATAGCACACTTCGTTTCCGAGATATTTGCAGATATATCTCAAGGGAAGGGGCCTGACGGACATATTTCGAGATATTTCTTCTTCTTGTTGTTCTTCTTCTGCACAGCTAAGCTGGAAGTGGCATTTACAGCTCGCAATAGTGCAGAGTTATCTCAAAGAAAGGGGCCACGGTGTTTCTGTATCTCTATTATGTTGGTGCGGCTTCGGAACTTTTAAATATCTTGATATATCTCGAGAACTACGCATCTGATCAAAAAATATCATAGAACATAAAAAGTAGGAAACTTAATTCTCTACAAAAAAGGTCTCTTAAAATTTTGCCATAGCTCTCTTCGTTTCCGAGATATTTCCAGATTTATCTCAAGGGAAGGGGCCTGACGGACATATTTCGAGATATTTCTTCTTCTTGTTGTTCTTCTTCTGCACAGCTAAGCTGGAAGTGGCATTTGCGGCTCGCACTAGTGCAGAGTTATCTCAAAGAAAGGGGCCACGGTGTTTCTGTATCTCTATTATGTTGGTGCGGCTTCGGAACTTTTAAATATCTTGATATATCTCGAGAACTACGCATCTGATCAAAAAATATCATAGAACATAAAAAGTAGGAAACTTAATTCTCTACAAAAAAGGTCTCTTAACATTTTGCCATAGCTCGCTTCCTTTCCGAGATATTTGCACATATATCTCAAGGGAAGGGGCCTAACGGACATATTTCGAGATATTTCTTCTTCTTGTTGTTCTTCTTCTGCACAGCTAAACTGGAAGTGGCATTTCGAGCTCGCAATAGTGCAGAGTTATCTCAAAGAGAGGGGCCACGGTGTTTCTGTATCTCTATTATGTTGGTGCGGCATCGGAACTTTTAAATATCTTGATATATCTCGAGAACTACGCATCTGATCAAAAAATATCATAGAACATAAAAAGTAGGAAACTTAATTCTCTACAAAAAAGGTCTCTTAACATTTTGCCATAGCTCTCTTCGGTTCCGAGATATTTCCAGATTTATCTCAAGGGAAGGGGCCTGACGGACATATTTCGAGATATTTCTTCTTCTTGTTGTTCTTCTTCTGCACAGCTAAGCTGGAAGTGGCATTTGCAGCTCGCAATAGTGCAGAGTTATCTCAAAGAAAGGGGCCACGGTGTTTCTGTATCTCTATTATGTTGGTGCGGCTTCGGAACTTTTAAATATCTTGATATATCTCGAGAACTACGCATCTGATCAAAAAATATCATAGAACATAAAAAGTAGGAAACTTAATTCTCTACAAAAAAGGTCTCTTAACATTTTGCCATAGCTCGCTTCGTTTCCGAGATATTTGCACATATATCTCAAGGGAAGGGGCCTAACGGACATATTTCGAGATATTTCTTCTTCTTGTTGTTCTTCTTCTGCACAGCTAAACTGGAAGTGGCATTTCCAGCTCGCAATAGTGCAGAGTTATCTCAAAGAGAGGGGCCACGGTGTTTCTGTATCTCTATTATGTTGGTGCGGCATCGGAACTTTTAAATATCTTGATATATCTCGAGAACTACGCATTTGATCAAAAAATATCATAGAACATAAAAAGTAGGAAACTTAATTCTCTACAAAAAAGGTCTCTTAACATTTTGCCATAGCTCGCTTCGTTTCCGAGAGATTTGCAGATTTATCTCAAGGGAAGGGGCCTGACGGACATATTTCGAGATATTTCTTTTTCTTGTTGTTCTTCTTCTGCACAGCTAAGCTGGAAGTGGCATTTGCGGCTCGCACTAGTGCAGAGTTATGTCAAAGAAAGGGGCCACGGTGTTTCTGTATCTCTATTATGTTGGTGCGGCTTCGGAACTTTTAAATATCTCGATATATCTCGAAAACTACGCTTCTGATCAAAAAATATCATAGAACATAAATTGTAGGAAACATAATTCTCTACAAAAAACGTCTCTTAACATTTTGCCATAGCTCGCTTCGTTTCCGAGATATTTGCAGATTCAGCTCAAAGGAACTGGCCTGACGGACATATTTCGAGATATTTCTTCTTCTTGTTGTTCTTCTTCTGCACAGCTAAGCTGGAAGTGGCATTTACAGCTCGCAATAGTGCAGAGTTATCTCAAAGAGAGGGGCCACGGTGTTTCTGTATCTCTATTATGTTGGTGCGGCTTCGGAACTTTTAAATATCTTGATATATCTCGAGAACTACGCATCTGATCAACAAATATCATAGAAGATAAAAAGTAGGAAACTTAATTCTCTACAAAAAAGGTCTCTTAACATTTTGCCATAGCTCGCTTCGTTTCCGAGATATTTGCAGATTTATCTCAAGGGAAGTGGCCTGACGGACATATTTCGAGATACTTCTTCTTCTTGTTGTTCTTCTTCTGCACAGCTAAGCTGGAAGTGGCATTTGCGGCTCGCACTAGTGCAGAGTTATCTCAAAGAAAGGGGCCACGGTGTTTCTGTATCTCTATTATGTTGGTGCGGCTTCGGAACTTTTAAATATCTCGATATATCTCGAAAACTACGCTTCTGATCAAAAAATATCATAGAACATAAATTGTAGGAAACATAATTCTCTACAAAAAAGGTCTTTTAACATTTTGCCATAGGTCACTTCGTTTCCGAGATATTTGCAGATATATCTCAAGGGAAGGGGCCTGACGGACATATTTCGAGATATTTCTTCTTCTTGTTGGTCTTCTTCTGCACAGCTAAGCTGGAAGTGGCATTTACAGCTCGCAATAGTGCAGAGTTATATCAAAGAAAGGGGCCACGGTGTTTCTGTATCTCTATTATGTTGGTGCGGCTTCGGAACTTTTAAATATCTTGATATATCTCGAGAACTACGCATCTGATCAAAAAATATCATAGAAGATAAAAAGTAGGAAACTTAATTCTCTACAAAAAAGGTCTCTTAACATTTTGCCATAGCTCGCTTCGTTTCCGAGATATTTGCAGATTTATCTCAAGGGAAGGGGCCTGACGGACATATTTCGAGATATTTCTTCTTCTTGTTGTTTTTCTTCTGCACAGCAAAGCTGGAAGTGGCATTTGCGGCTCGCACTAGTGCAGAGTTATCTCAAAGAAAGGGGCCACGGTGTTTCTGTATCTCTATTATGTTGGTGCGGCTTCGGAACTTTTAAATATCTCGATATATCTCGAAAACTACGCTTCTAATCAAAAAATATCATAGAACATAAATTGTAGGAAACATAATTCTCTACAAAAAACGTCTCTTAACATTTTGCCATAGCTCGCTTCGTTTCCGAGATATTTGCAGATTCAGCTCAGAGGAACTGGCCTGACGGACATATTTCGAGATATTTCTTCTTCTTGTTGTTCTTCCTCTGCACAGCTAAGCTGGAAGTGGCATTTGCAGCTCGCAATAGTGCAGAGTTATCTCAAAGAAAGGGGCCACGGTGTTTCTGTATCTCTATTATGTTGGTGCGGCTTCGGAACTTTTAAATATCTCGATATATCTCGAAAACTACGCTTCTGATCAAAAAATATTATAGAACATAAATTGTAGGAAACATAATTCTCTACAAAAAAGGTCTCTTAACATTTTGCCATAGCTCGCTTCGTTTCCGAGATATTTGCAGATTTATCTCAAGGAGAGGGGCCTAACGGACATATTTCGTGATATTTCTTCTTCTTGTTGTTCTTCTTCTGCACAGCTAAGCTGGAAGTGGCATTTGCAGCTCGCAATAGTGCAGAGTTATCTCAAAGAAAGGGGCCACGGTGTTTCTGTATCTCTATTATGTTGGTGCGGCTTCGGAACTTTTAAATATCTTGATATATCTCGAGAACTGCGCATCTGATCAAAAAATATCATAGAACATAAAAAGTAGGAAACTTAATTCTCTACAAAAAAGGTCTCTTAAGATTTTGCCATAGCTCGCTTCGTTTCCGAGATATTTGCAGATTTATCTCAAGGGAAGGGGCCTGACGGACATATTTCGAGATATTTCTTCTTCTTGTCGTTCTTCTTCTGCACAGCTAAGCTGGAAGTGGCATTTGCGGCTCGCACTAGTGCAGAGTTATCTCAAAGAAAGGGGCCACGATGTTTCTGTATCTCTATTATGTTGCTGCGGCTTCGGAACTTTTAAATATCTCGATATATCTCGAAAACTACGCTTCTGATCAAAAAATATCATAGAACATAAATTGTAGGAAACATAATTCTCTACAACAAAGGTCTCTCAACATTTTGCCATAGCTCACTTCGTTTCCGAGATATTTCCAGATTTATCTCAAGGGAAGGGGCCTGACGGACATATTTCGAGATATTTCTTCTTCTTGTTGTTCTTCTTCTGCACAGCTAAGCTGGAAGTGGCATTTGCAGCTCGCAATAGTGCAGAGTTATCTCAAAGAAAGGGGCCACGGTGTTTCTGTATCTCTATTATGTTGGTGCGGCTTCGGAACTTTTAAATATCTTGATATATCTCGAGAACTACGCATCTGATCAAAAAATATCATAGAACATAAAAAGTAGGAAACTTAATTCTCTACAAAAAAGGTCTCTTAACATTTTGCCATAGCTCGCTTCGTTTCCGAGATATTTGCACATATACCTCAAGGGAAGGGGCCTAACGGACATATTTCGAGATATTTCTTCTTCTTGTTGTTCTTCTTCTGCACAGCTAAACTGGAAGTGGCATTTCCAGCTCGCAATAGTGCAGAGTTATCTCAAAGAGAGGGGCCACGGTGTTTCTGTATCTCTATTATGTTGGTGCGGCATCGGAACTTTTAAATATCTTGATATATCTCGAGAACTACGCATCTGATCAAAAAATATCATAGAACATAAAAAGTAGGAAACTTAATTCTCTACAAAAAAGGTCTCTTAACATTTTGCCATAGCTCGCTTCGTTTCCGAGATATTTGCAGATTTATCTCAAGGGAAGGGGCCTAACGGACATATTTCGAGATATTTCTTCTTCTTGTTGTTCTTCTTCTGCACAGCTAAGCTGGAAGTGGCATTTGCAGCTCGCAATAGTGCAGAGCTTTCTCAAAGAAAGGGGCCACGGTGTTTCGGTATCTCTATTATGTTGGTGCGGCTTCGGAACTTTTAAGTATCTTGATATATCTCGAGAACTGCGCATCTGATCAAAAAATATCATAGAACATAAAAAGTAGGAAACTTAATTCTCTACAAAAAAGGTCTCTTAACATTTTGCCATAGCTCGCTTCGTTTCCGAGATATTTGCAGATTTATCTCAAGGGAAGGGGCCTAACGGACATATTTCGAGATATTTCTGCTTCTTGTTGTTCTTCTTCTGCACAGCTAAGCTGGAAGTGGCATTTGCAGCTCGCAATAGTGCAGAGTTATCTCAAAGAAAGGGGCCACGGTGTTTCTGTATCTCTATTATGTTGGTGCGGCTTCGGAACTTTTAAATATCTCGATATATCTCGAAAACTACGCTTCTGATCAAAAAATATCATAGAACATAAATTGTAGGAAACATAATTCTCTACAAAAAAGGTCTCTTAACATTTTGCCATAGCTCTCTTCGTTTCCGAGATATTTGCAGATTTATCTCAAGGGAAGGGGCCTGACGGACATATTTCGAGATATTTCTTCTTCTTGTTGTTCTTCTTCTGCACAGCTAAGCTGGAAGTGGCATTTGCAGCTCGCAATAGTGCAGAGTTATCTCAAAGAAAGGGGCCACGGTGTTTCTGTATCTCTATTATGTTGGTGCGGCTTCGGAACTTTTAAATATCTTGATATATCTCGAGAACTACGCATCTGATCAAAAAATATCATGGAGCATAAAAAGTAGGAAACTTAATTCTCTACAAAAAAGGTCTCTTAACATTTTGCCATAGCTCGCTTCGTTTCCGAGATATTTGCACATTTATCTCAAGGGAAGGGGCCTAACGGACATATTTCGAGAAATTTCTTCTTCTTGTTGTTCTTCTTCTGCACAGCTAAACTGGAAGTGGCATTTCCAGCTCGCAATAGTGCAGAGTTATCTCAAAGAAAGGGGCCACGGTGTTTCTGTATCTCTATTATGTTGGTGCGGCTTCGGAACTTTTAAATATCTTGATATATCTCGAGAACTACGCATCTGATCAAAAAATATCATAGAACATAAAAAGTAGGAAACTTAATTCTCTACAAAAAAGGTCTCTTAACATTTTGCCATAGCTCGCTTCGTTTCCGAGATATTTGCAGATTTATCTCAAGGGAAGGGGCCTGACGGACATATTTCGAGATATTTCTTCTTCTTGTTGTTCTTCTTCTGCACAGCTAAGCTGGAAGTGGCATTTGCAGCTCGCAATAGTGCAGAGTTATCTCAAAGAAAGGGGCCACGGTGTTTCTGTATCTCTATTATGTTGGTGCGGCTTCGGAACTTTTAAATATCTTGATATATCTCGAGAACTACGCATCTGATCAAAAAATATCATAGAGCATAAAAAGTAGGAAACTTAATTCTCTACAAAAAAGGTCTCTTAACATTTTGCCATAGCTCGCTTCGTTTCCGAGATATTTGCACATTTATCTCAAGGGAAGGGGCCTAACGGACATATTTCGAGAAATTTCTTCTTCTTGTTGTTCTTCTTCTGCACAGCTAAACTGGAAGTGGCATTTCCAGCTCGCAATAGTGCAGAGTTATCTCAAAGAGAGGGGCCACGGTGTTTCTGTATCTCTATTATGTTGGTGCGGCTTCGGAACTTTTAAATATCTTGATATATCTCGAGAACTACGCATCTGATCAAAAAATATCATAGAACATAAAAAGTAGGAAACTTAATTCTCTACAAAAAAGGTCTCTTAACATTTTGCCATAGCTCGCTTCGTTTCCGAGATATTTGCAGATATATCTCAAGGGAAGGGGCCTGACGGACATATTTCGAGATATTTCTTCTTCTTGTTGTTCTTCTTCTGCACAGCTAAGCTGGAAGTGGCATTTGCGGCTCGCACTATTGCAGAGTTATCTCAAAGAAAGGGGCCACGGTGTTTCTGTATCTCTATTATGTTGGTGCGGCTTCGGAACTTTTAAATATCTTGATATATCTCGAGAACTACGCATCTGATCAAAAAATATCATAGAACTTAAAAAGTAGGAAACTTAATTCTCTACAAAAAAGGTCTCTTAACATTTTGCCATAGCTCGCTTCGTTTCCGAGATATTTGCAGATTTATCTCAAGGGAAGGGGCCTGACGGACATATTTCGAGATATTTCTTCTTCTTGTCGTTCTTCTTCTGCACAGCTAAGCTGGAAGTGGCATTTGCGGCTCGCACTATTGCAGAGTTATCTCAAAGAAAGGGGCCACGGTGTTTCTGTATCTCTATTATGTTGGTGCGGCTTCGTAACTTTTAAATATCTCGATATATCTCGAAAAGTACGCTTCTGATCAAAAAATATCATAGAACATAAATTGTAGGAAACATAATTCTCTACAAAAAAGGTCTCTTAACATTTTGCCATAGCTCGCTTCGTTTCCGAGATATTTGCAGATATATCTCAAGGGCAGGGGCCTGACGGACATATTTCGAGATATTTCTTCTTCTTGTTGTTCTTCTTCTGCACAGCTAAGCTGGAAGTGGCATTTGCAGCTCGCAATAGTGCAGAGTTATCTCAAAGAAAGAGGCCACGGTGTTTCTGTATCTCTATTATGTTGGTGCGGCTTCGGAACTTTTAAATATCTTGATATATCTCGAGAACTACGCGTCTGATCAAAAAATATCATAGAACAGAAAAAGTAGGAAACATAATTCTCTACAAAAACGGTCTCATAACATTTTGCCATAGCTCGCTTCGTTTCCGAGATATTTGCAGATATATCTCAAGGGAAGGGGCCTGACGGACATATTTCGAGATATTTCTTCTTCTTGTTGTTCTTCTTCTGCACAGCTAAGCTGGAAGTGGCATTTGCGGCTCGCACTAGTGCAGAGTTATCTCAAAGAAAGGGGCCACGGTGTTTCTGTATCTCTATTATGTTGGTGCGGCTTCGGAACTTTTAAGTATCTCGATATATCTCGAAAACTACGCATCTGATCAAAAAATATCATAGAAGATAAAAAGTAGGAAACTTAATTCTCTACAAAAAAGGTCTCTTAACATTTTGCCATAGCTCGCTTCGTTTCCGAGATATTTGCAGATATATCTCAAGGGTAGGGGCCTGACGGACATATTTCGAGATATTTCTTCTTCTTGTTGTTCTTCTTCTGCACAGCTAAGCTGGAAGTGGCATTTACAGCTCGCAATAGTGCAGAGTTATCTCAAAGAAAGGGGCCACGGTTTTTCTGTATCTCTATTATGTTGGTGCGGCTTCGGAACTTTTAAATATCTTGATATATCTCGAGAACTACGCATCTGATCAAAAAATATCATAGAACATAAAAAGTAGGAAACTTAATTCTCTACAAAAAAGGTCTCTTAAGATTTTGCCATAGCTCGCTTCGTTTCCGAGATATTTGCAGATTTATCTCAAGGGAAGGGGCCTGACGGACATATTTCGAGATATTTCTTCTTCTTGTCGTTCTTCTTCTGCACAGCTAAGCTGGAAGTGGCATTTGCGGCTCGCACTATTGCAGAGTTATCTCAAAGAAAGGGGCCACGGTGTTTCTGTATCTCTATTATGTTGGTGCGGCTTCGTAACTTTTAAATATCTCGATATATCTCGAAAAGTACGCTTCTGATCAAAAAATATCATAGAACATAAATTGTAGGAAACATAATTCTCTACAAAAAAGGTCTCTTAACATTTTGCCATAGCTCGCTTCGTTTCCGAGATATTTGCAGATTCAGCTCAAAGGAACTGGCCTGACGGACATATTTCGAGATATTTCTTCTTCTTGTTGTTCTTCCTCTGCACAGCTAAGCTGGAAGTGGCATTTGCAGCTCGCAATAGTGCAGAGTTATCTCAAAGAAAGGGGCCACGGTGTTTCTGTATATCTATTATGTTGGTGCGGCTCCGGAACTTTTAAATATCTTGATATATCTCGAGAACTACGCATCTGATCAAAAAATATCATAGAACATAAAAAGTAGGAAACTTAATTCTCTACAAAAAAGGTCTCTTAACATTTTGCCATAGCTCGCTTCGTTTCCGAGATATTTGCAGATATATCTCAAGGGAAGGGGCCTGACGGACATATTTCGAGATATTTCTTCTTCTTGTTGTTCTTCTTCTGCACAGCTAAGCTGGAAGTGGCATTTACAGCTCGCAATAGTGCAGAGTTATCTCAAAGAAAGGGGCCACGGTGTTTCTGTATCTCTATTATGTTGGTGCGGCTTCGGA
Organism: Osmia lignaria lignaria; assembly: GCF_051020975.1. Classification (NCBI taxonomy): domain Eukaryota; kingdom Metazoa; phylum Arthropoda; class Insecta; order Hymenoptera; family Megachilidae; genus Osmia; species Osmia lignaria. The sequence goes on along the minus strand of NW_027478159.1, from coordinate 9,054,241 downwards.
ACTTTTAAATATCTTGATATATCTCGAGAACTACGCATCTGATCAAAAAATAGCATAGAACATGAAAAGTAGGAAACTTAATTCTCTACAAAAAAGGTCTCTTAACATTTTGCCATAGCTCTCTTCGTTTCCGAGATATTTGCAGATTTATCTCAAGGGAAGGGGCCTGACGGACATATTTCGAGATATTTCTTCTTCTTGTTGTTCTTCTTCTGCACAGCTAAGCTGGAAGTGGCATTTGCAGCTCGCAATAGTGCAGAGTTATCTCAAAGAAAGAGGCCACGGTGTTTCTGTATCTCTATTATGTTGGTGCGGCTTCGGAACTTTTAAATATCTTGATATATCTCGAGAACTACGCGTCTGATCAAAAAATATCATAGAACATAAAAAGTAGGAAACATAATTCTCTACAAAAACGGTCTCTTAACATTTTGCCATAGCTCGCTTCGTTTCCGAGATATTTGCAGATATATCTCAAGGGAAGGGGCCTGACGGACATATTTCGAGATATTTCTTCTTCTTGTTGTTCTTCTTCTGCACAGCTAAGCTGGAAGTGGCATTTGCGGCTCGCACTAGTGCACAGTTATCTCAAAGAAAGGGGCCACGGTGTTTCTGTATCTCTATTATGTTGGTGCGTCTTCGGAACTTTTAAATATCTTGATATATCTCGAGAACTACGCGTCTGATCAAAAAATATCATAGAACATAAAAAGTAGGAAACATAATTCTCTACAAAAAAGGTCTCTTAACATTTTGCCATAGCTCGCTTCGTTTCCGAGATATTTGCAGATTTATCTCAAGGGAAGGGGCCTGACGGACATATTTCGAGATATTTCTTCTTCTTGTTGTTCTTCTTCTGCACAGCTAAGCTGGAAGTGGCATTTGCAGCTCGCAATAGTGCAGAGTTATCTCAAAGAAAGAGGCCACGGTGTTTCTGTATCTCTATTATGTTGGTGCGGCTTCGGAACTTTTAAATATCTTGATATATCTCGAGAACTACGCGTCTGATCAAAAAATATCATAGAACATAAAAAGTAGGAAACATAATTCTCTACAAAAACGGTCTCTTAACATTTTGCCATAGCTCGCTTCGTTTCCGAGATATTTGCAGATATATCTCAAGGGAAGGGGCCTGACGGACATATTTCGAGATATTTCTTCTTCTTGTTGTTCTTCTTCTGCACAGCTAAGCTGGAAGTGGCATTTGCGGATCGCACTAGTGCACAGTTATCTCAAAGAAAGGGGCCACGGTGTTTCTGTATCTCTATTATGTTGGCGCGTCTTCGGAACTTTTAAATATCTTGATATATCTCGAGAACTACGCGTCTGATCAAAAAATATCATAGAACATAAAAGGTAGGAAACATAATTCTCTACAAAAACGGTCTCTTAACATTTTGCCATAGCTCGCTTCGTTTCCGAGATATTTGCAGATTCAGCTCAAAGGAACGGGCCTGACGGACATATTTCGAGATACTTCTTCTTCTTGTTGTTCTTCCTCTGCACAGCTAAGCTGGAAGTGGCATTTGCAGCTCGCAATAGTGCAGAGTTATCTCAAAGAAAGGGGCCACGGTGTTTCTGTACCTCTATTATGTTGGTGCGGCTTCGGAACTTTTAAATATCTTGATATATCTCGAGAACTACGCATCTGATCAAAAAATATGATAGAACATAAAAAGTAGGAAACTTGATTCTCTACAAAAAAGGTCTCTTAACATTTTGCCATAGCTCGCTTCGTTTCCGAGATATTTGCAGATTTATCTCAAGGGAAGGGGCCTGACGGACATATTTCGAGATATTTCTTCTTCTTGTTGTTCTTCTTCTGCACAGCTAAGCTGGAAGTGGCATTTGCAGCTCGCACTAGTGCAGAGTTATCTCAAAGAAAGGGGCCACGGTGTTTCTGTATCTCTATTATGTTGGTGCGGCTTCGGAACTTTTAAATATCTCGATATATCTCGAAAACTACGCTTCTGATCAAAAAATATCATAGAACATAAATTGTAGGAAACATAATTCTCTACAAAAAAGGTCTCTTAACATTTTGCCATAGCTCGCTTCGTTTCCGAGATATTTGCAGATTTATCTCAAGGGAAGGGGCCTGACGGACATATTTCGAGATATTTCTTCTTCTTGTTGTTCTTCTTCTGCACAGCTAAGCTGGAAGTGGCATTTGCGGCTCGCACTAGTGCAGAGTTATCTCAAAGAAAGGGGCCACGGTGTTTCTGTATCTCTATTATGTTGGTGCGGCTTCGGAACTTTTAAATATCTCGATATATCTCGAAAACTACGCTTCTGATCAAAAAATATCATAGACCATAAATTGTAGGAAACATAATTCTCTACAAAAAACGTCTCTTAACATTTTGCCATAGCTCGCTTCGTTTCCGAGATATTTGCAGATTCAGCTCAAAGGAACGGGCCTGACGGACATATTTCGAGATACTTCTTCTTCTTGTTGTTCTTCCTCTGCACAGCTAAGCTGGAAGTGGCATTTACAGCTCGCAATAGTGCAGAGTTATCTCAAGGAAAGGGGCCACGGTGTTTCTGTATCTCTATTATGTTGGTGCGGCTTCGGAACTTTTAAATATCTTGATATATCTCGAGAACTACGCATCTGATCAAAAAATATCATAGAACATGAAAAGTAGGAAACTTGATTCTCTACAAAAAAGGTCTCTTAACATTTTGCCATAGCTCGCTTCGTTTCCGAGATATTTGCAGATTTATCTCAAGGGAAGGGGCCTGACGGACATATTTCGAGATATTTCTTCTTCTTGTTGTTCTTCTTCTGCACAGCTAAGCTGGAAGTGGCATTTGCAGCTCGCACTAGTGCAGAGTTATCTCAAAGAAAGGGGCCACGGTGTTTCTGTATCTCTATTATGTTGGTGCGGCTTCGGAACTTTTAAATATCTCGATATATCTCGAAAACTACGCTTCTGATCAAAAAATATCATAGAACATAAATTGTAGGAAACATAATTCTCTACAAAAAAGGTCTCTTAACATTTTGCCATAGCTCGCTTCGTTTCCGAGATATTTGCAGATTTATCTCAAGGGAAGGGGCCTGACGGACATATTTCGAGATATTTCTTCTTCTTGTTGTTCTTCTTCTGCACAGCTAAGCTGGAAGTGGCATTTGCGGCTCGCACTAGTGCAGAGTTATCTCAAAGAAAGGGGCCACGGTGTTTCTGTATCTCTATTATGTTGGTGCGGCTTCGGAACTTTTAAATATCTCGATATATCTCGAAAACTACGCTTCTGATCAAAAAATATCATAGAACATAAATTGTAGGAAACATAATTCTCTACAAAAAACGTCTCTTAACATTTTGCCATAGCTCGCTTCGTTTCCGAGATATTTGCAGATTCAGCTCAAAGGAACGGGCCTGACGGACATATTTCGAGATACTTCTTCTTCTTGTTGTTCTTCCTCTGCACAGCTAAGCTGGAAGTGGCATTTACAGCTCGCAATAGTGCAGAGTTATCTCAAGGAAAGGGGCCACGGTGTTTCTGTATCTCTATTATGTTGGTGCGGCTTCGGAACTTTTAAATATCTTGATATATCTCGAGAACTACGCATCTGATCAAAAAATATCATAGAACATGAAAAGTAGGAAACTTAATTCTCTACAAAAAAGGTCTCTTAACATTTTGCCATAGCTCTCTTCGTTTCCGAGATATTTGCAGATTTATCTCAAGGGAAGGGGCCTGACGGACATATTTCGAGATATTTCTTCTTCTTGTTGTTCTTCTTCTGCACAGCTAAGCTCGAAGTGGCATTTGCAGCTCGCAATAGTGCAGAGTTATCTCAAAGAAAGAGGCCACGGTGTTTCTGTACCTCTATTATGTTGGTACAGCTTCGGAACTTTTAAATATCTTGATATATCTCGAGAACTACGCATCTGATCAAAAAATATCATCGAACATAAATTGTAGGAAACATAATTCTCTACAAAAAAGGTCTCTGAACATTTTGCCATAGCTCGCTTCGTTTCCAAGATATTTGCAGATTCATCTCAAGGGAAGGGGTCTGACGGACATATTTCGACATATTTCTTCTTCTTGTTGTTCTTCTTCTGCACAGCTAAGCTCGAAGCGGCATTTGCAGCTCGCAATAGTGCAGAGTTATCTCAAAGAAAGAGGCCACGGTGTTTCTGTACCTCTATTATGTTGGTGCAGCTTCGGAACTTTTAAATATCTTGATATATCTCGAGAACTACGCATCTGATCAAAAAATATCATACTACATAAAAGGTAGGAAACTTAATTCTCTACAAGAAAGGTCTCTAAACATTTTGCCATAGCTCGCTTCGTTTCCGAGATATTTGCAGATTTATCTCAAGGGAAGGGGCCTGACGGACATATTTCGAGATATTTCTTCTTCTTGTTGTTCTTCTTCTGCACAGCTAAGCTGGAAGTGGCATTTGCAGCTCGCAATAGTGCAGAGTTATCTCAAAGAGAGGGGCCACGGTGTTTCTGTATCTCTATTATGTTGGTGCGGCTTCGGAACTTTTAAATATCTTGATATATCTCGAGAACTACGCATCTGATCAAAAAATATCATAGAAGATAAATTGTAGGAAACATAATTCTCTACAAAAAACGTCTCTTAACATTTTGCCATAGCTCGCTTCGTTTCCGAGATATTTGCAGATTCAGCTCAAAGGAACTGGCCTGACGGACATATTTCGAGATATTTCTTCTTCTTGTTGTTCTTCTTCTGCACAGCTAAACTGGAAGTGGCATTTCCAGCTCGCAATAGTGCAGAGTTATCTCAAAGAAAGGGGTCACGGTGTTTCTGTATCTCTATTATGTTGGTGCGGCTTCGGAACTTTTAAATATCTCGATATATCTCGAAAACTACGCTTCTGATCGAAAAATATCATAGAACGTAAATTGTAGGAAACATTATTCTCTACAAAAAAGGTCTCTTAACATTTTGCCATAGCTCGCTTCGTTTCCGAGATATTTGCAGATTCAGCTCAAAGGAACGGGCCTGACGGACATATTTCGAGATACTTCTTCTTCTTGTTGTTCTTCTTCTGCACAGCTAAGCTGGAAGTGGCATTTGCAGCTCGCACTAGTGCAGAGTTATCTCAAAGAAAGGGGCCACGGTGTTTCTGTATCTCTATTATGTTGGTGCGGCTTCGGAACTTTTAAATATCTCGATATATCTCGAAAACTACGCTTCTGATCAAAAAATATCATAGAACATAAATTGTAGGAAACATAATTCTCTACAAGAAAGGTCTCTTAACATTTTGCCATAGCTCGCTTCGTTTCCGAGATATTTGCAGATTTATCTCAAGGGAAGGGGCCTGACGGACGTATTTCGAGATATTTCTTCTTCTTGTTGTTCTTCTTCTGCACAGCTAAGCTGGAAGTGGCATTTGCGGCTCGCACTAGTGCAGAGTTATCTCAAAGAAAGGGGCCACGGTGTTTCTGTATCTCTATTATGTTGGTGCGGCTTCGGAACTTTTAAATATCTCGATATATCTCGAAAACTACGCTTCTGATCAAAAAATATCATAGAACATAAATTGTAGGAAACATAATTCTCTACAAAAAACGTCTCGTAACATTTTGCCATAGCTCGCTTCGTTTCCGAGATATTTGCAGATTCAGCTCAAAGGAACGGGCCTGACGGACATATTTCGAGATACTTCTTCTTCTTGTTGTTCTTCCTCTGCACAGCTAAGCTGGAAGTGGCATTTGCAGCTCGCAATAGTGCAGAGTTATCTCAAAGAAAGGGGCCACGGTGTTTCTGTATCTCTATTATGTTGGTGCGGCTTCGGAACTTTTAAATATCTTGATATATCTCGAGAACTACGCATCTGATCAAAAAATATGATAGAACATAAAAAGTAGGAAACTTAATTCTCTACAAAAAAGGTCTCTTAACATTTTGCCATAGCTCGCTTCGTTTCCGAGATATTTGCAGATTTATCTCAAGGGAAGGGGCCTGACGGACATATTTCGAGATATTTCTTCTTCTTGTTGTTCTTCTTCTGCACAGCTAAGCTGGAAGTGGCATTTGCAGCTCGCACTAGTGCAGAGTTATCTCAAAGAAAGGGGCCACGGTGTTTCTGTATCTCTATTATGTTGGTGCGGCTTCGGAACTTTTAAATATCTCGATATATCTCGAAAACTACGCTTCTGATCAAAAAATATCATAGAACATAAATTGTAGGAAACATAATTCTCTACAAAAAAGGTCTCTTAACATTTTGCCATAGCTCGCTTCGTTTCCGAGATATTTGCAGATTTATCTCAAGGGAAGGGGCCTGACGGACATATTTCGAGATATTTCTTCTTCTTGTTGTTCTTCTTCTGCACAGCTAAGCTGGAAGTGGCATTTGCGGCTCGCACTAGTGCAGAGTTATCTCAAAGAAAGGGGCCACGGTGTTTCTGTATCTCTATCATGTTGGTGCGGCTTCGGAACTTTTAAATATCTCGATATATCTCGAAAACTACGCTTCTGATCAAAAAATATCATAGAACATAAATTGTAGGAAACATAATTCTCTACAAAAAAGGTCTCTTAACATTTTGCCATAGCTCGCTTCGTTTCCAAGATATTTGCAGATTCATCTCAAGGGAAGGGGTCTGACGGACATATTTCGACATATTTCTTCTTCTTGTTGTTCTTCTTCTGCACAGCTAAGCTCGAAGCGGCATTTGCAGCTCGCAATAGTGCAGAGTTATCTCAAAGAAAGAGGCCACGGTGTTTCTGTACCTCTATTATGTTGGTGCAGCTTCGGAACTTTTAAATATCTTGATATATCTCGAGAACTACGCATCTGATCAAAAAATATCATACTACATAAAAGGTAGGAAACTTAATTCTCTACAAGAAAGGTCTCCCAACATTTTGCCATAGCTCGCTTCGTTTCCGAGATATTTGCATATTTATTTCAAGGGAAGGGGCCTGACGGACATATTTCGAGATATTTCTTCTTCTTGGTGTTCTTCTTCTGCACAGCTAAGCTGGAAGTGGCATTTGCGGCTCGGACTAGTGCAGAGTTATCTCAAAGAAAGGGGCCACGGTGTTTCTGTATCTCTATTATGTTGGTGCGGCTTCGGAACTTTTAAATATCTCGATATATCTCGAAAACTACGCTTCTGATCAAAAAATATCATAGAACATAAATTGTAGGAAACATAATTCTCTACAAAAAAGGTCTCTTAACATTTTGCCATAGCTCGCTTCGTTTCCGAGATATTTGCAGATATATCTCAAGGGAAGGGGCCTGACGGACATATTTCGAGATATTTCTTCTTCTTGTTGTTCTTCTTCTGCACAGCTAAGCTGGAAGTGGCATTTACAGCTCGCAATAGTGCAGAGTTATCTCAAAGAAAGGGGCCACGGTGTTTCTGTATCTCTATTATGTTGGTGCGGCTTCGGAACTTTTAAATATCTTGATATATCTCGAGAACTACGCATCTGATCAAAAAATATCATAGAACATGAAAAGTAGGAAACTTAATTCTCTACAAAAAAGGTCTCTTAACATTTTGCCATAGCTCTCTTCGTTTCCGAGATATTTGCAGATTTATCTCAAGGGAAGGGGCCTGACGGACATATTTCGAGATATTTCTTCTTCTTGTTGTTCTTCTTCTGCACAGCTAAGCTCGAAGTGGCATTTGCAGCTCGCAATAGTGCAGAGTTATCTCAAAGAAAGAGGCCACGGTGTTTCTGTACCTCTATTATGTTGGTACAGCTTCGGAACTTTTAAATATCTTGATATATCTCGAGAACTACGCATCTGATCAAAAAATATCATCGAACATAAATTGTAGGAAACATAATTCTCTACAAAAAAGGTCTCTGAACATTTTGCCATAGCTCGCTTCGTTTCCAAGATATTTGCAGATTCATCTCAAGGGAAGGGGTCTGACGGACATATTTCGACATATTTCTTCTTCTTGTTGTTCTTCTTCTGCACAGCTAAGCTCGAAGCGGCATTTGCAGCTCGCAATAGTGCAGAGTTATCTCAAAGAAAGAGGCCACGGTGTTTCTGTACCTCTATTATGTTGGTGCAGCTTCGGAACTTTTAAATATCTTGATATATCTCGAGAACTACGCATCTGATCAAAAAATATCATACTACATAAAAGGTAGGAAACTTAATTCTCTACAAGAAAGGTCTCTAAACATTTTGCCATAGCTCGCTTCGTTTCCGAGATATTTGCAGATTTATCTCAAGGGAAGGGGCCTGACGGACATATTTCGAGATATTTCTTCTTCTTGTTGTTCTTCTTCTGCACAGCTAAGCTGGAAGTGGCATTTGCAGCTCGCAATAGTGCAGAGTTATCTCAAAGAGAGGGGCCACGGTGTTTCTGTATCTCTATTATGTTGGTGCGGCTTCGGAACTTTTAAATATCTTGATATATCTCGAGAACTACGCATCTGATCAAAAAATATCATAGAAGATAAATTGTAGGAAACATAATTCTCTACAAAAAACGTCTCTTAACATTTTGCCATAGCTCGCTTCGTTTCCGAGATATTTGCAGATTCAGCTCAAAGGAACTGGCCTGACGGACATATTTCGAGATATTTCTTCTTCTTGTTGTTCTTCTTCTGCACAGCTAAACTGGAAGTGGCATTTCCAGCTCGCAATAGTGCAGAGTTATCTCAAAGAAAGGGGTCACGGTGTTTCTGTATCTCTATTATGTTGGTGCGGCTTCGGAACTTTTAAATATCTCGATATATCTCGAAAACTACGCTTCTGATCGAAAAATATCATAGAACGTAAATTGTAGGAAACATTATTCTCTACAAAAAAGGTCTCTTAACATTTTGCCATAGCTCGCTTCGTTTCCGAGATATTTGCAGATTCAGCTCAAAGGAACGGGCCTGACGGACATATTTCGAGATACTTCTTCTTCTTGTTGTTCTTCTTCTGCACAGCTAAGCTGGAAGTGGCATTTGCAGCTCGCACTAGTGCAGAGTTATCTCAAAGAAAGGGGCCACGGTGTTTCTGTATCTCTATTATGTTGGTGCGGCTTCGGAACTTTTAAATATCTCGATATATCTCGAAAACTACGCTTCTGATCAAAAAATATCATAGAACATAAATTGTAGGAAACATAATTCTCTACAAGAAAGGTCTCTTAACATTTTGCCATAGCTCGCTTCGTTTCCGAGATATTTGCAGATTTATCTCAAGGGAAGGGGCCTGACGGACGTATTTCGAGATATTTCTTCTTCTTGTTGTTCTTCTTCTGCACAGCTAAGCTGGAAGTGGCATTTGCGGCTCGCACTAGTGCAGAGTTATCTCAAAGAAAGGGGCCACGGTGTTTCTGTATCTCTATTATGTTGGTGCGGCTTCGGAACTTTTAAATATCTCGATATATCTCGAAAACTACGCTTCTGATCAAAAAATATCATAGAACATAAATTGTAGGAAACATAATTCTCTACAAAAAACGTCTCGTAACATTTTGCCATAGCTCGCTTCGTTTCCGAGATATTTGCAGATTCAGCTCAAAGGAACGGGCCTGACGGACATATTTCGAGATACTTCTTCTTCTTGTTGTTCTTCCTCTGCACAGCTAAGCTGGAAGTGGCATTTGCAGCTCGCAATAGTGCAGAGTTATCTCAAAGAAAGGGGCCACGGTGTTTCTGTATCTCTATTATGTTGGTGCGGCTTCGGAACTTTTAAATATCTTGATATATCTCGAGAACTACGCATCTGATCAAAAAATATGATAGAACATAAAAAGTAGGAAACTTAATTCTCTACAAAAAAGGTCTCTTAACATTTTGCCATAGCTCGCTTCGTTTCCGAGATATTTGCAGATTTATCTCAAGGGAAGGGGCCTGACGGACATATTTCGAGATATTTCTTCTTCTTGTTGTTCTTCTTCTGCACAGCTAAGCTGGAAGTGGCATTTGCAGCTCGCACTAGTGCAGAGTTATCTCAAAGAAAGGGGCCACGGTGTTTCTGTATCTCTATTATGTTGGTGCGGCTTCGGAACTTTTAAATATCTCGATATATCTCGAAAACTACGCTTCTGATCAAAAAATATCATAGAACATAAATTGTAGGAAACATAATTCTCTACAAAAAAGGTCTCTTAACATTTTGCCATAGCTCGCTTCGTTTCCGAGATATTTGCAGATTTATCTCAAGGGAAGGGGCCTGACGGACATATTTCGAGATATTTCTTCTTCTTGTTGTTCTTCTTCTGCACAGCTAAGCTGGAAGTGGCATTTGCGGCTCGCACTAGTGCAGAGTTATCTCAAAGAAAGGGGCCACGGTGTTTCTGTATCTCTATCATGTTGGTGCGGCTTCGGAACTTTTAAATATCTCGATATATCTCGAAAACTACGCTTCTGATCAAAAAATATCATAGAACATAAATTGTAGGAAACATAATTCTCTACAAAAAAGGTCTCTTAACATTTTGCCATAGCTCGCTTCGTTTCCAAGATATTTGCAGATTCATCTCAAGGGAAGGGGTCTGACGGACATATTTCGACATATTTCTTCTTCTTGTTGTTCTTCTTCTGCACAGCTAAGCTCGAAGCGGCATTTGCAGCTCGCAATAGTGCAGAGTTATCTCAAAGAAAGAGGCCACGGTGTTTCTGTACCTCTATTATGTTGGTGCAGCTTCGGAACTTTTAAATATCTTGATATATCTCGAGAACTACGCATCTGATCAAAAAATATCATACTACATAAAAGGTAGGAAACTTAATTCTCTACAAGAAAGGTCTCCCAACATTTTGCCATAGCTCGCTTCGTTTCCGAGATATTTGCATATTTATTTCAAGGGAAGGGGCCTGACGGACATATTTCGAGATATTTCTTCTTCTTGGTGTTCTTCTTCTGCACAGCTAAGCTGGAAGTGGCATTTGCGGCTCGGACTAGTGCAGAGTTATCTCAAAGAAAGGGGCCACGGTGTTTCTGTATCTCTATTATGTTGGTGCGGCTTCGGAACTTTTAAATATCTCGATATATCTCGAAAACTACGCTTCTGATCAAAAAATATCATAGAACATAAATTGTAGGAAACATAATTCTCTACAAAAAAGGTCTCTTAACATTTTGCCATAGCTCGCTTCGTTTCCGAGATATTTGCAGATATATCTCAAGGGAAGGGGCCTGACGGACATATTTCGAGATATTTCTTCTTCTTGTTGTTCTTCTTCTGCACAGCTAAGCTGGAAGTGGCATTTACAGCTCGCAATAGTGCAGAGTTATCTCAAAGAAAGGGGCCACGGTGTTTCTGTATCTCTATTATGTTGGTGCGGCTTCGGAACTTTTAAATATCTTGATATATCTCGAGAACTACGCATCTGATCAAAAAATATCATAGAACATGAAAAGTAGGAAACTTAATTCTCTACAAAAAAGGTCTCTTAACATTTTGCCATAGCTCTCTTCGTTTCCGAGATATTTGCAGATTTATCTCAAGGGAAGGGGCCTGACGGACATATTTCGAGATATTTCTTCTTCTTGTTGATCTTCTTCTGCACAGCTAAGCTCGAAGTGGCATTTGCAGCTCGCAATAGTGCAGAGTTATCTCAAAGAAAGAGGCGACGGTGTTTCTGTACCTCTATTATGTTGGTGCAGCTTCGGAACTTTTAAATATCTTGATATATCTCGAGAACTACGCATCTGATCAAAAAATATCATCGAACATAAATTGTAGGAAACATAATTCTCTACAAAAAAGGTCTCTTAACATTTTGCCATAGCTCGCTTCGTTTCCAAGATATTTGCAGATTCATCTCAAGGGAAGGGGACTGACGGACATATTTCGACATATTTCTTCTTCTTGTTGTTCTTCTTCTGCACAGCTAAGCTCGAAGCGGCATTTGCAGCTCGCAATAGTGCAGAGTTATCTCAAAGAAAGAGGCCACGGTGTTTCTGTACCTCTATTATGTTGGTGCAGCTTCGGAACTTTTAAATATCTTGATATATCTCGAGAACTACGCATCTGATCAAAAAATATCATACTACATAAAAAGTAGGAAACTTAATTCTCTACAAGAAAGGTCTCTAAACATTTTGCCATAGCTCGCTTCGTTTCCGAGATATTTGCAGATTTATCTCAAGGGAAGGGGTCTGACGGACATATTTCGAGATATTTCTTCTTCTTGTTGTTCTTCTTCTGCACAGCTAAGCTGGAAGTGGCATTTGCAGCTCGCAATAGTGCAGAGTTATCTCAAAGAGAGGGGCCACGGTGTTTCTGTATCTCTATTATGTTGGTGCGGCTTCGGAACTTTTAAATATCTTGATATATCTCGAGAACTACGCATCTGATCAAAAAATATCATAGAAGATAAATTGTAGGAAACATAATTCTCTACAAAAAACGTCTCTTAACATTTTGCCATAGCTCGCTTCGTTTCCGAGATATTTGCAGATTCAGCTCAAAGGAACTGGCCTGACGGACATATTTCGAGATATTTCTTCTTCTTGTTGTTCTTCCTCTGCACAGCTAAGCTGGAATGGCATTTGCAGCTCGCAATAGTGCAGAGTTATCTCAAAGAAAGGGGCCACGGTGTTTCTGTATCTCTATTATGTTGGTGCGGCTTCGGAACTTTTAAATATCTTGATATATCTCGAGAACTACGCATCTGATCAAATAATATCATAGAACATAAAAGGTAGGAAACTTAATTCTCTACAAAAAAGGTCTCTTAACATTTTGCCATAGCTCGCTTCGTTTCCGAGATATTTGCATATTTATCTCAAGGGAAGGGGCCTGACGGACATATTTCGAGATATTTCTTCTTCTTGTTGTTCTTCTTCTGCACAGCTAAGCTGGAAGTGGCATTTGCGGCTCTCACTAGTGCAGAGTTATCTCAAAGAAAGGGGCCACGGTGTTTCTGTATCTCTATTATGTTGGTGCGGCTTCGGAACTTTTAAATATCTCGATATATCTCGAAAACTACGCTTCTGATCAAAAAATATCATAGAACATAAATTGTAGGAAACATAATTCTCTACAAAAACGGTCTCTTAACATTTTGCCATAGCTCGCTTCGTTTCCGAGATATTTGCAGATATATCTCAAGGGAAGGGGCCTGACGGACATATTTCGAGATATTTCTTCTTCTTGTTGTTCTTCTTCTGCACAGCTAAGCTGGAAGTGGCATTTGCGGCTCGCACTAGTGCACAGTTATCTCAAAGAAAGGGGCCACGGTGTTTCTGTATCTCTATTATGTTGGTGCGTCTTCGGAACTTTTAAATATCTTGATATATCTCGAGAACTACGCGTCTGATCAAAAAATATCATAGAACATAAAAAGTAGGAAACATAATTCTCTACAAAAAAGGTCTCTTAACATTTTGCCATAGCTCGCTTCGTTTCCGAGATATTTGCAGATTTATCTCAAGGGAAGGGGCCTGACGGACATATTTCGAGATATTTCTTCTTCTTGTTGTTCTTCTTCTGCACAGCTAAGCTGGAAGTGGCATTTGCAGCTCGCAATAGTGCAGAGTTATCTCAAAGAAAGAGGCCACGGTGTTTCTGTATCTCTATTATGTTGGTGCGGCTTCGGAACTTTTAAATATCTTGATATATCTCGAGAACTACGCGTCTGATCAAAAAATATCATAGAACATAAAAAGTAGGAAACATAATTCTCTACAAAAACGGTCTCTTAACATTTTGCCATAGCTCGCTTCGTTTCCGAGATATTTGCAGATATATCTCAAGGGAAGGGGCCTGACGGACATATTTCGAGATATTTCTTCTTCTTGTTGTTCTTCTTCTGCACAGCTAAGCTGGAAGTGGCATTTGCGGATCGCACTAGTGCACAGTTATCTCAAAGAAAGGGGCCACGGTGTTTCTGTATCTCTATTATGTTGGCGCGTCTTCGGAACTTTTAAATATCTTGATATATCTCGAGAACTACGCGTCTGATCAAAAAATATCATAGAACATAAAAGGTAGGAAACATAATTCTCTACAAAAACGGTCTCTTAACATTTTGCCATAGCTCGCTTCGTTTCCGAGATATTTGCAGATTCAGCTCAAAGGAACGGGCCTGACGGACATATTTCGAGATACTTCTTCTTCTTGTTGTTCTTCCTCTGCACAGCTAAGCTGGAAGTGGCATTTGCAGCTCGCAATAGTGCAGAGTTATCTCAAAGAAAGGGGCCACGGTGTTTCTGTACCTCTATTATGTTGGTGCGGCTTCGGAACTTTTAAATATCTTGATATATCTCGAGAACTACGCATCTGATCAAAAAATATGATAGAACATAAAAAGTAGGAAACTTGATTCTCTACAAAAAAGGTCTCTTAACATTTTGCCATAGCTCGCTTCGTTTCCGAGATATTTGCAGATTTATCTCAAGGGAAGGGGCCTGACGGACATATTTCGAGATATTTCTTCTTCTTGTTGTTCTTCTTCTGCACAGCTAAGCTGGAAGTGGCATTTGCAGCTCGCACTAGTGCAGAGTTATCTCAAAGAAAGGGGCCACGGTGTTTCTGTATCTCTATTATGTTGGTGCGGCTTCGGAACTTTTAAATATCTCGATATATCTCGAAAACTACGCTTCTGATCAAAAAATATCATAGAACATAAATTGTAGGAAACATAATTCTCTACAAAAAAGGTCTCTTAACATTTTGCCATAGCTCGCTTCGTTTCCGAGATATTTGCAGATTTATCTCAAGGGAAGGGGCCTGACGGACATATTTCGAGATATTTCTTCTTCTTGTTGTTCTTCTTCTGCACAGCTAAGCTGGAAGTGGCATTTGCGGCTCGCACTAGTGCAGAGTTATCTCAAAGAAAGGGGCCACGGTGTTTCTGTATCTCTATTATGTTGGTGCGGCTTCGGAACTTTTAAATATCTCGATATATCTCGAAAACTACGCTTCTGATCAAAAAATATCATAGACCATAAATTGTAGGAAACATAATTCTCTACAAAAAACGTCTCTTAACATTTTGCCATAGCTCGCTTCGTTTCCGAGATATTTGCAGATTCAGCTCAAAGGAACGGGCCTGACGGACATATTTCGAGATACTTCTTCTTCTTGTTGTTCTTCCTCTGCACAGCTAAGCTGGAAGTGGCATTTACAGCTCGCAATAGTGCAGAGTTATCTCAAGGAAAGGGGCCACGGTGTTTCTGTATCTCTATTATGTTGGTGCGGCTTCGGAACTTTTAAATATCTTGATATATCTCGAGAACTACGCATCTGATCAAAAAATATCATAGAACATGAAAAGTAGGAAACTTGATTCTCTACAAAAAAGGTCTCTTAACATTTTGCCATAGCTCGCTTCGTTTCCGAGATATTTGCAGATTTATCTCAAGGGAAGGGGCCTGACGGACATATTTCGAGATATTTCTTCTTCTTGTTGTTCTTCTTCTGCACAGCTAAGCTGGAAGTGGCATTTGCAGCTCGCACTAGTGCAGAGTTATCTCAAAGAAAGGGGCCACGGTGTTTCTGTATCTCTATTATGTTGGTGCGGCTTCGGAACTTTTAAATATCTCGATATATCTCGAAAACTACGCTTCTGATCAAAAAATATCATAGAACATAAATTGTAGGAAACATAATTCTCTACAAAAAAGGTCTCTTAACATTTTGCCATAGCTCGCTTCGTTTCCGAGATATTTGCAGATTTATCTCAAGGGAAGGGGCCTGACGGACATATTTCGAGATATTTCTTCTTCTTGTTGTTCTTCTTCTGCACAGCTAAGCTGGAAGTGGCATTTGCGGCTCGCACTAGTGCAGAGTTATCTCAAAGAAAGGGGCCACGGTGTTTCTGTATCTCTATTATGTTGGTGCGGCTTCGGAACTTTTAAATATCTCGATATATCTCGAAAACTACGCTTCTGATCAAAAAATATCATAGAACATAAATTGTAGGAAACATAATTCTCTACAAAAAACGTCTCTTAACATTTTGCCATAGCTCGCTTCGTTTCCGAGATATTTGCAGATTCAGCTCAAAGGAACGGGCCTGACGGACATATTTCGAGATACTTCTTCTTCTTGTTGTTCTTCCTCTGCACAGCTAAGCTGGAAGTGGCATTTACAGCTCGCAATAGTGCAGAGTTATCTCAAGGAAAGGGGCCACGGTGTTTCTGTATCTCTATTATGTTGGTGCGGCTTCGGAACTTTTAAATATCTTGATATATCTCGAGAACTACGCATCTGATCAAAAAATATCATAGAACATGAAAAGTAGGAAACTTAATTCTCTACAAAAAAGGTCTCTTAACATTTTGCCATAGCTCTCTTCGTTTCCGAGATATTTGCAGATTTATCTCAAGGGAAGGGGCCTGACGGACATATTTCGAGATATTTCTTCTTCTTGTTGTTCTTCTTCTGCACAGCTAAGCTCGAAGTGGCATTTGCAGCTCGCAATAGTGCAGAGTTATCTCAAAGAAAGAGGCCACGGTGTTTCTGTACCTCTATTATGTTGGTACAGCTTCGGAACTTTTAAATATCTTGATATATCTCGAGAACTACGCATCTGATCAAAAAATATCATCGAACATAAATTGTAGGAAACATAATTCTCTACAAAAAAGGTCTCTGAACATTTTGCCATAGCTCGCTTCGTTTCCAAGATATTTGCAGATTCATCTCAAGGGAAGGGGTCTGACGGACATATTTCGACATATTTCTTCTTCTTGTTGTTCTTCTTCTGCACAGCTAAGCTCGAAGCGGCATTTGCAGCTCGCAATAGTGCAGAGTTATCTCAAAGAAAGAGGCCACGGTGTTTCTGTACCTCTATTATGTTGGTGCAGCTTCGGAACTTTTAAATATCTTGATATATCTCGAGAACTACGCATCTGATCAAAAAATATCATACTACATAAAAGGTAGGAAACTTAATTCTCTACAAGAAAGGTCTCTAAACATTTTGCCATAGCTCGCTTCGTTTCCGAGATATTTGCAGATTTATCTCAAGGGAAGGGGCCTGACGGACATATTTCGAGATATTTCTTCTTCTTGTTGTTCTTCTTCTGCACAGCTAAGCTGGAAGTGGCATTTGCAGCTCGCAATAGTGCAGAGTTATCTCAAAGAGAGGGGCCACGGTGTTTCTGTATCTCTATTATGTTGGTGCGGCTTCGGAACTTTTAAATATCTTGATATATCTCGAGAACTACGCATCTGATCAAAAAATATCATAGAAGATAAATTGTAGGAAACATAATTCTCTACAAAAAACGTCTCTTAACATTTTGCCATAGCTCGCTTCGTTTCCGAGATATTTGCAGATTCAGCTCAAAGGAACTGGCCTGACGGACATATTTCGAGATATTTCTTCTTCTTGTTGTTCTTCTTCTGCACAGCTAAACTGGAAGTGGCATTTCCAGCTCGCAATAGTGCAGAGTTATCTCAAAGAAAGGGGTCACGGTGTTTCTGTATCTCTATTATGTTGGTGCGGCTTCGGAACTTTTAAATATCTCGATATATCTCGAAAACTACGCTTCTGATCGAAAAATATCATAGAACGTAAATTGTAGGAAACATTATTCTCTACAAAAAAGGTCTCTTAACATTTTGCCATAGCTCGCTTCGTTTCCGAGATATTTGCAGATTCAGCTCAAAGGAACGGGCCTGACGGACATATTTCGAGATACTTCTTCTTCTTGTTGTTCTTCTTCTGCACAGCTAAGCTGGAAGTGGCATTTGCAGCTCGCACTAGTGCAGAGTTATCTCAAAGAAAGGGGCCACGGTGTTTCTGTATCTCTATTATGTTGGTGCGGCTTCGGAACTTTTAAATATCTCGATATATCTCGAAAACTACGCTTCTGATCAAAAAATATCATAGAACATAAATTGTAGGAAACATAATTCTCTACAAGAAAGGTCTCTTAACATTTTGCCATAGCTCGCTTCGTTTCCGAGATATTTGCAGATTTATCTCAAGGGAAGGGGCCTGACGGACGTATTTCGAGATATTTCTTCTTCTTGTTGTTCTTCTTCTGCACAGCTAAGCTGGAAGTGGCATTTGCGGCTCGCACTAGTGCAGAGTTATCTCAAAGAAAGGGGCCACGGTGTTTCTGTATCTCTATTATGTTGGTGCGGCTTCGGAACTTTTAAATATCTCGATATATCTCGAAAACTACGCTTCTGATCAAAAAATATCATAGAACATAAATTGTAGGAAACATAATTCTCTACAAAAAACGTCTCGTAACATTTTGCCATAGCTCGCTTCGTTTCCGAGATATTTGCAGATTCAGCTCAAAGGAACGGGCCTGACGGACATATTTCGAGATACTTCTTCTTCTTGTTGTTCTTCCTCTGCACAGCTAAGCTGGAAGTGGCATTTGCAGCTCGCAATAGTGCAGAGTTATCTCAAAGAAAGGGGCCACGGTGTTTCTGTATCTCTATTATGTTGGTGCGGCTTCGGAACTTTTAAATATCTTGATATATCTCGAGAACTACGCATCTGATCAAAAAATATGATAGAACATAAAAAGTAGGAAACTTAATTCTCTACAAAAAAGGTCTCTTAACATTTTGCCATAGCTCGCTTCGTTTCCGAGATATTTGCAGATTTATCTCAAGGGAAGGGGCCTGACGGACATATTTCGAGATATTTCTTCTTCTTGTTGTTCTTCTTCTGCACAGCTAAGCTGGAAGTGGCATTTGCAGCTCGCACTAGTGCAGAGTTATCTCAAAGAAAGGGGCCACGGTGTTTCTGTATCTCTATTATGTTGGTGCGGCTTCGGAACTTTTAAATATCTCGATATATCTCGAAAACTACGCTTCTGATCAAAAAATATCATAGAACATAAATTGTAGGAAACATAATTCTCTACAAAAAAGGTCTCTTAACATTTTGCCATAGCTCGCTTCGTTTCCGAGATATTTGCAGATTTATCTCAAGGGAAGGGGCCTGACGGACATATTTCGAGATATTTCTTCTTCTTGTTGTTCTTCTTCTGCACAGCTAAGCTGGAAGTGGCATTTGCGGCTCGCACTAGTGCAGAGTTATCTCAAAGAAAGGGGCCACGGTGTTTCTGTATCTCTATCATGTTGGTGCGGCTTCGGAACTTTTAAATATCTCGATATATCTCGAAAACTACGCTTCTGATCAAAAAATATCATAGAACATAAATTGTAGGAAACATAATTCTCTACAAAAAAGGTCTCTTAACATTTTGCCATAGCTCGCTTCGTTTCCAAGATATTTGCAGATTCATCTCAAGGGAAGGGGTCTGACGGACATATTTCGACATATTTCTTCTTCTTGTTGTTCTTCTTCTGCACAGCTAAGCTCGAAGCGGCATTTGCAGCTCGCAATAGTGCAGAGTTATCTCAAAGAAAGAGGCCACGGTGTTTCTGTACCTCTATTATGTTGGTGCAGCTTCGGAACTTTTAAATATCTTGATATATCTCGAGAACTACGCATCTGATCAAAAAATATCATACTACATAAAAGGTAGGAAACTTAATTCTCTACAAGAAAGGTCTCCCAACATTTTGCCATAGCTCGCTTCGTTTCCGAGATATTTGCATATTTATTTCAAGGGAAGGGGCCTGACGGACATATTTCGAGATATTTCTTCTTCTTGGTGTTCTTCTTCTGCACAGCTAAGCTGGAAGTGGCATTTGCGGCTCGGACTAGTGCAGAGTTATCTCAAAGAAAGGGGCCACGGTGTTTCTGTATCTCTATTATGTTGGTGCGGCTTCGGAACTTTTAAATATCTCGATATATCTCGAAAACTACGCTTCTGATCAAAAAATATCATAGAACATAAATTGTAGGAAACATAATTCTCTACAAAAAAGGTCTCTTAACATTTTGCCATAGCTCGCTTCGTTTCCGAGATATTTGCAGATATATCTCAAGGGAAGGGGCCTGACGGACATATTTCGAGATATTTCTTCTTCTTGTTGTTCTTCTTCTGCACAGCTAAGCTGGAAGTGGCATTTACAGCTCGCAATAGTGCAGAGTTATCTCAAAGAAAGGGGCCACGGTGTTTCTGTATCTCTATTATGTTGGTGCGGCTTCGGAACTTTTAAATATCTTGATATATCTCGAGAACTACGCATCTGATCAAAAAATATCATAGAACATGAAAAGTAGGAAACTTAATTCTCTACAAAAAAGGTCTCTTAACATTTTGCCATAGCTCTCTTCGTTTCCGAGATATTTGCAGATTTATCTCAAGGGAAGGGGCCTGACGGACATATTTCGAGATATTTCTTCTTCTTGTTGTTCTTCTTCTGCACAGCTAAGCTCGAAGTGGCATTTGCAGCTCGCAATAGTGCAGAGTTATCTCAAAGAAAGAGGCCACGGTGTTTCTGTACCTCTATTATGTTGGTACAGCTTCGGAACTTTTAAATATCTTGATATATCTCGAGAACTACGCATCTGATCAAAAAATATCATCGAACATAAATTGTAGGAAACATAATTCTCTACAAAAAAGGTCTCTGAACATTTTGCCATAGCTCGCTTCGTTTCCAAGATATTTGCAGATTCATCTCAAGGGAAGGGGTCTGACGGACATATTTCGACATATTTCTTCTTCTTGTTGTTCTTCTTCTGCACAGCTAAGCTCGAAGCGGCATTTGCAGCTCGCAATAGTGCAGAGTTATCTCAAAGAAAGAGGCCACGGTGTTTCTGTACCTCTATTATGTTGGTGCAGCTTCGGAACTTTTAAATATCTTGATATATCTCGAGAACTACGCATCTGATCAAAAAATATCATACTACATAAAAGGTAGGAAACTTAATTCTCTACAAGAAAGGTCTCTAAACATTTTGCCATAGCTCGCTTCGTTTCCGAGATATTTGCAGATTTATCTCAAGGGAAGGGGCCTGACGGACATATTTCGAGATATTTCTTCTTCTTGTTGTTCTTCTTCTGCACAGCTAAGCTGGAAGTGGCATTTGCAGCTCGCAATAGTGCAGAGTTATCTCAAAGAGAGGGGCCACGGTGTTTCTGTATCTCTATTATGTTGGTGCGGCTTCGGAACTTTTAAATATCTTGATATATCTCGAGAACTACGCATCTGATCAAAAAATATCATAGAAGATAAATTGTAGGAAACATAATTCTCTACAAAAAACGTCTCTTAACATTTTGCCATAGCTCGCTTCGTTTCCGAGATATTTGCAGATTCAGCTCAAAGGAACTGGCCTGACGGACATATTTCGAGATATTTCTTCTTCTTGTTGTTCTTCTTCTGCACAGCTAAACTGGAAGTGGCATTTCCAGCTCGCAATAGTGCAGAGTTATCTCAAAGAAAGGGGTCACGGTGTTTCTGTATCTCTATTATGTTGGTGCGGCTTCGGAACTTTTAAATATCTCGATATATCTCGAAAACTACGCTTCTGATCGAAAAATATCATAGAACGTAAATTGTAGGAAACATTATTCTCTACAAAAAAGGTCTCTTAACATTTTGCCATAGCTCGCTTCGTTTCCGAGATATTTGCAGATTCAGCTCAAAGGAACGGGCCTGACGGACATATTTCGAGATACTTCTTCTTCTTGTTGTTCTTCTTCTGCACAGCTAAGCTGGAAGTGGCATTTGCAGCTCGCACTAGTGCAGAGTTATCTCAAAGAAAGGGGCCACGGTGTTTCTGTATCTCTATTATGTTGGTGCGGCTTCGGAACTTTTAAATATCTCGATATATCTCGAAAACTACGCTTCTGATCAAAAAATATCATAGAACATAAATTGTAGGAAACATAATTCTCTACAAGAAAGGTCTCTTAACATTTTGCCATAGCTCGCTTCGTTTCCGAGATATTTGCAGATTTATCTCAAGGGAAGGGGCCTGACGGACGTATTTCGAGATATTTCTTCTTCTTGTTGTTCTTCTTCTGCACAGCTAAGCTGGAAGTGGCATTTGCGGCTCGCACTAGTGCAGAGTTATCTCAAAGAAAGGGGCCACGGTGTTTCTGTATCTCTATTATGTTGGTGCGGCTTCGGAACTTTTAAATATCTCGATATATCTCGAAAACTACGCTTCTGATCAAAAAATATCATAGAACATAAATTGTAGGAAACATAATTCTCTACAAAAAACGTCTCGTAACATTTTGCCATAGCTCGCTTCGTTTCCGAGATATTTGCAGATTCAGCTCAAAGGAACGGGCCTGACGGACATATTTCGAGATACTTCTTCTTCTTGTTGTTCTTCCTCTGCACAGCTAAGCTGGAAGTGGCATTTGCAGCTCGCAATAGTGCAGAGTTATCTCAAAGAAAGGGGCCACGGTGTTTCTGTATCTCTATTATGTTGGTGCGGCTTCGGAACTTTTAAATATCTTGATATATCTCGAGAACTACGCATCTGATCAAAAAATATGATAGAACATAAAAAGTAGGAAACTTAATTCTCTACAAAAAAGGTCTCTTAACATTTTGCCATAGCTCGCTTCGTTTCCGAGATATTTGCAGATTTATCTCAAGGGAAGGGGCCTGACGGACATATTTCGAGATATTTCTTCTTCTTGTTGTTCTTCTTCTGCACAGCTAAGCTGGAAGTGGCATTTGCAGCTCGCACTAGTGCAGAGTTATCTCAAAGAAAGGGGCCACGGTGTTTCTGTATCTCTATTATGTTGGTGCGGCTTCGGAACTTTTAAATATCTCGATATATCTCGAAAACTACGCTTCTGATCAAAAAATATCATAGAACATAAATTGTAGGAAACATAATTCTCTACAAAAAAGGTCTCTTAACATTTTGCCATAGCTCGCTTCGTTTCCGAGATATTTGCAGATTTATCTCAAGGGAAGGGGCCTGACGGACATATTTCGAGATATTTCTTCTTCTTGTTGTTCTTCTTCTGCACAGCTAAGCTGGAAGTGGCATTTGCGGCTCGCACTAGTGCAGAGTTATCTCAAAGAAAGGGGCCACGGTGTTTCTGTATCTCTATCATGTTGGTGCGGCTTCGGAACTTTTAAATATCTCGATATATCTCGAAAACTACGCTTCTGATCAAAAAATATCATAGAACATAAATTGTAGGAAACATAATTCTCTACAAAAAAGGTCTCTTAACATTTTGCCATAGCTCGCTTCGTTTCCAAGATATTTGCAGATTCATCTCAAGGGAAGGGGTCTGACGGACATATTTCGACATATTTCTTCTTCTTGTTGTTCTTCTTCTGCACAGCTAAGCTCGAAGCGGCATTTGCAGCTCGCAATAGTGCAGAGTTATCTCAAAGAAAGAGGCCACGGTGTTTCTGTACCTCTATTATGTTGGTGCAGCTTCGGAACTTTTAAATATCTTGATATATCTCGAGAACTACGCATCTGATCAAAAAATATCATACTACATAAAAGGTAGGAAACTTAATTCTCTACAAGAAAGGTCTCCCAACATTTTGCCATAGCTCGCTTCGTTTCCGAGATATTTGCATATTTATTTCAAGGGAAGGGGCCTGACGGACATATTTCGAGATATTTCTTCTTCTTGGTGTTCTTCTTCTGCACAGCTAAGCTGGAAGTGGCATTTGCGGCTCGGACTAGTGCAGAGTTATCTCAAAGAAAGGGGCCACGGTGTTTCTGTATCTCTATTATGTTGGTGCGGCTTCGGAACTTTTAAATATCTCGATATATCTCGAAAACTACGCTTCTGATCAAAAAATATCATAGAACATAAATTGTAGGAAACATAATTCTCTACAAAAAAGGTCTCTTAACATTTTGCCATAGCTCGCTTCGTTTCCGAGATATTTGCAGATATATCTCAAGGGAAGGGGCCTGACGGACATATTTCGAGATATTTCTTCTTCTTGTTGTTCTTCTTCTGCACAGCTAAGCTGGAAGTGGCATTTACAGCTCGCAATAGTGCAGAGTTATCTCAAAGAAAGGGGCCACGGTGTTTCTGTATCTCTATTATGTTGGTGCGGCTTCGGAACTTTTAAATATCTTGATATATCTCGAGAACTACGCATCTGATCAAAAAATATCATAGAACATGAAAAGTAGGAAACTTAATTCTCTACAAAAAAGGTCTCTTAACATTTTGCCATAGCTCTCTTCGTTTCCGAGATATTTGCAGATTTATCTCAAGGGAAGGGGCCTGACGGACATATTTCGAGATATTTCTTCTTCTTGTTGATCTTCTTCTGCACAGCTAAGCTCGAAGTGGCATTTGCAGCTCGCAATAGTGCAGAGTTATCTCAAAGAAAGAGGCGACGGTGTTTCTGTACCTCTATTATGTTGGTGCAGCTTCGGAACTTTTAAATATCTTGATATATCTCGAGAACTACGCATCTGATCAAAAAATATCATCGAACATAAATTGTAGGAAACATAATTCTCTACAAAAAAGGTCTCTTAACATTTTGCCATAGCTCGCTTCGTTTCCAAGATATTTGCAGATTCATCTCAAGGGAAGGGGACTGACGGACATATTTCGACATATTTCTTCTTCTTGTTGTTCTTCTTCTGCACAGCTAAGCTCGAAGCGGCATTTGCAGCTCGCAATAGTGCAGAGTTATCTCAAAGAAAGAGGCCACGGTGTTTCTGTACCTCTATTATGTTGGTGCAGCTTCGGAACTTTTAAATATCTTGATATATCTCGAGAACTACGCATCTGATCAAAAAATATCATACTACATAAAAAGTAGGAAACTTAATTCTCTACAAGAAAGGTCTCTAAACATTTTGCCAT
Organism: Osmia lignaria lignaria; assembly: GCF_051020975.1. Taxonomy (NCBI): domain Eukaryota; kingdom Metazoa; phylum Arthropoda; class Insecta; order Hymenoptera; family Megachilidae; genus Osmia; species Osmia lignaria. Next base: position 9,029,654 of record NW_027478159.1, on the reverse strand, counting down.
AGCTCGCTTCGTTTCCGAGATATTTGCAGATTTATCTCAAGGGAAGGGGTCTGACGGACATATTTCGAGATATTTCTTCTTCTTGTTGTTCTTCTTCTGCACAGCTAAGCTGGAAGTGGCATTTGCAGCTCGCAATAGTGCAGAGTTATCTCAAAGAGAGGGGCCACGGTGTTTCTGTATCTCTATTATGTTGGTGCGGCTTCGGAACTTTTAAATATCTTGATATATCTCGAGAACTACGCATCTGATCAAAAAATATCATAGAAGATAAATTGTAGGAAACATAATTCTCTACAAAAAACGTCTCTTAACATTTTGCCATAGCTCGCTTCGTTTCCGAGATATTTGCAGATTCAGCTCAAAGGAACTGGCCTGACGGACATATTTCGAGATATTTCTTCTTCTTGTTGTTCTTCCTCTGCACAGCTAAGCTGGAATGGCATTTGCAGCTCGCAATAGTGCAGAGTTATCTCAAAGAAAGGGGCCACGGTGTTTCTGTATCTCTATTATGTTGGTGCGGCTTCGGAACTTTTAAATATCTTGATATATCTCGAGAACTACGCATCTGATCAAATAATATCATAGAACATAAAAGGTAGGAAACTTAATTCTCTACAAAAAAGGTCTCTTAACATTTTGCCATAGCTCGCTTCGTTTCCGAGATATTTGCATATTTATCTCAAGGGAAGGGGCCTGACGGACATATTTCGAGATATTTCTTCTTCTTGTTGTTCTTCTTCTGCACAGCTAAGCTGGAAGTGGCATTTGCGGCTCTCACTAGTGCAGAGTTATCTCAAAGAAAGGGGCCACGGTGTTTCTGTATCTCTATTATGTTGGTGCGGCTTCGGAACTTTTAAATATCTCGATATATCTCGAAAACTACGCTTCTGATCAAAAAATATCATAGAACATAAATTGTAGGAAACATAATTCTCTACAAAAAAGGTCTCTTAACATTTTGCCATAGCTCGCTTCGTTTCCGAGATATTTGCAGATATATCTCAAGGGAAGGGGCCTCACGGACATATTTCGAGATATTTCTTCTTCTTGTTGTTCTTCTTCTGCACAGCTAAGCTGGAAGTGGCATTTACAGCTCGCAGTAGTGCAGAGTTATCTCAAAGAAAGGGGCCACGGTGTTTCTGTATCTCTATTATGTTGGTGCGGCTTCGGAACTTTTAAATATCTTGATATATCTCGAGAACTACGCATCTGATCAAAAAATATCATAGAACATGAAAAGTAGGAAACTTAATTCTCTACAAAAAAGGTCTCTAAACATTTTGCCATAGCTCGCTTCGTTTCCGAGATATTTGCAGATTTATCTCAAGGGAAGGGGCCTGACGGACATATTTCGAGATATTTCTTCTTCTTGTTGTTCTTCTTCTGCACAGCTAAACTGGAAGTGGCATTTCCAGCTCGCAATAGTGCAGAGTTATCTCAAAGAAAGGGGTCACGGTGTTTCTGTATCTCTATTATGTTGGTGCGGCTTCGAAACTTTTAAATATCTTGATATATCTCGAGAACTACGCATCTGATCAAAAAATATCATAGAAGATAAATTGTAGGAAACATAATTCTCTACAAAAAACGTCTCTTAACATTTTGCCATAGCTCGCTTCGTTTCCGAGATATTTGCAGATTCAGCTCAAAGGAACTGGCCTGACGGACATATTTCGAGATATTTCTTCTTCTTGTTGTTCTTCCTCTGCACAGCTAAGCTGGAATGGCATTTGCAGCTCGCAATAGTGCAGAGTTATCTCAAAGAAAGGGGCCACGGTGTTTCTGTATCTCTATTATGTTGGTGCGGCTTCGGAACTTTTAAATATCTTGATATATCTCGAGAACTACGCATCTGATCAAATAATATCATAGAACATAAAAGGTAGGAAACTTAGTTCTCTACAAAAAAGGTCTCTTAACATTTTGCCATAGCTCGCTTCGTTTCCGAGATATTTGCAGATTTATCTCAAGGGAAGGGGCCTAACGGACATATTTCGAGATATTTCTTCTTCTTGTTGTTCTTCTTCTGCACAGCTAAACTGGAAGTGGCATTTCCAGCTCGCAATAGTGCAGAGTTATCTCAAAGAAAGGGGTCACGGTGTTTCTGTATCTCTATTATGTTGGTGCGACTTCGGAACTTTTAAATATCTCGATATATCTCGAAAACTACGCTTCTGATCAAAAAATATCATAGAACGTAAATTGTAGGAAACATTATTCTCTACAAAAAAGGTCTCTCAACATTTTGCCATAGCTCGCTTCGTTTCCGAGATATTTGCAGATTCAGCTCAAAGGAACGGGCCTGACGGACATATTTCGAGATACTTCTTCTTCTTGTTGTTCTTCTTCTGCACAGCTAAGCTGGAAGTGGCATTTGCAGCTCGCACTAGTGCAGAGTTATCTCAAAGAAAGGGGCCACGGTGTTTCTGTATCTCTATTATGTTGGTGCGGCTTCGGAACTTTTAAATATCTCGATATATCTCGAAAACTACGCTTCTGATCAAAAAATATCGTAGAACATAAATTGTAGGAAACATAATTCTCTACAAAAAACGTCTCGTAACATTTTGCCATAGCTCGCTTCGTTTCCGAGATATTTGCAGATTCAGCTCAAAGGAACGGGCCTGACGGACATATTTCGAGATACTTCTTCTTCTTGTTGTTCTTCCTCTGCACAGCTAAGCTGGAAGTGGCATTTGCAGCTCGCAATAGTGCAGAGTTATCTCAAAGAAAGGGGCCACGGTGTTTCTGTATCTCTATTATGTTGGTGCGGCTTCGGAACTTTTAAATATCTTGATATATCTCGAGAACTACGCATCTGATCAAAAAATATGATAGAACATAAAAAGTAGGAAACTTAATTCTCTACAAAAAAGGTCTCTTAACATTTTGCCACAGCTCGCTTCGTTTCCGAGATATTTGCAGATTTATCTCAAGGGAAGGGGCCTGACGGACATATTTCGAGATATTTCTTCTTCTTGTTGTTCTTCTTCTGCACAGCCAAGCTGGAAGTGGCATTTGCAGCTCGCACTAGTGCAGAGTTATCTCAAAGAAAGGGGCCACGGTGTTTCTGTATCTCTATTATGTTGGTGCGGCGTCGGAACTTTTAAATATCTCGATATATCTCGAAAACTACGCTTCTGATCAAAAAATATCATAGAACATAAATTGTAGGAAACATAATTCTCTACAAAAAAGGTCTCTTAACATTTTGCCATAGCTCGCTTCGTTTCCAAGATATTTGCAGATTCATCTCAAGGGAAGGGGTCTGACGGACATATTTCGACATATTTCTTCTTCTTGTTGTTCTTCTTCTGCACAGCTAAGCTCGAAGCGGCATTTGCAGCTCGCAATAGTGCAGAGTTATCTCAAAGAAAGAGGCCACGGTGTTTCTGTACCTCTATTATGTTGGTGCAGCTTCGGAACTTTTAAATATCTTGATATATCTCGAGAACTACGCATCTGATCAAAAAATATCATACTACATAAAAGGTAGGAAACTTAATTCTCTACAAGAAAGGTCTCTAAACATTTTGCCATAGCTCGCTTCGTTTCCGAGATATTTGCAGATTTATCTCAAGGGAAGGGGCCTGACGGACATATTTCGAGATATTTCTTCTTCTTGTTGTTCTTCTTCTGCACAGCTAAGCTGGAAGTGGCATTTGCAGCTCGCAATAGTGCAGAGTTATCTCAAAGAGAGGGGCCACGGTGTTTCTGTATCTCTATTATGTTGGTGCGGCTTCGGAACTTTTAAATATCTTGATATATCTCGAGAACTACGCATCTGATCAAAAAATATCATAGAAGATAAATTGTAGGAAACATAATTCTCTACAAAAAACGTCTCTTAACATTTTGCCATAGCTCGCTTCGTTTCCGAGATATTTGCAGATTCAGCTCAAAGGAACTGGCCTGACGGACATATTTCGAGATATTTCTTCTTCTTGTTGTTCTTCTTCTGCACAGCTAAACTGGAAGTGGCATTTCCAGCTCGCAATAGTGCAGAGTTATCTCAAAGAAAGGGGTCACGGTGTTTCTGTATCTCTATTATGTTGGTGCGGCTTCGGAACTTTTAAATATCTCGATATATCTCGAAAACTACGCTTCTGATCAAAAAATATCATAGAACGTAAATTGTAGGAAACATTATTCTCTACAAAAAAGGTCTCTTAACATTTTGCCATAGCTCGCTTCGTTTCCGAGATATTTGCAGATTCAGCTCAAAGGAACGGGCCTGACGGACATATTTCGAGATACTTCTTCTTCTTGTTGTTCTTCTTCTGCACAGCTAAGCTGGAAGTGGCATTTGCAGCTCGCACTAGTGCAGAGTTATCTCAAAGAAAGGGGCCACGGTGTTTCTGTATCTCTATTATGTTGGTGCGGCTTCGGAACTTTTAAATATCTCGATATATCTCGAAAACTACGCTTCTGATCAAAAAATATCATAGAACATAAATTGTAGGAAACATAATTCTCTACAAGAAAGGTCTCTTAACATTTTGCCATAGCTCGCTTCGTTTCCGAGATATTTGCAGATTTATCTCAAGGGAAGGGGCCTGACGGACGTATTTCGAGATATTTCTTCTTCTTGTTGTTCTTCTTCTGCACAGCTAAGCTGGAAGTGGCATTTGCGGCTCGCACTAGTGCAGAGTTATCTCAAAGAAAGGGGCCACGGTGTTTCTGTATCTCTATTATGTTGGTGCGGCTTCGGAACTTTTAAATATCTCGATATATCTCGAAAACTACGCTTCTGATCAAAAAATATCATAGAACATAAATTGTAGGAAACATAATTCTCTACAAAAAACGTCTCGTAACATTTTGCCATAGCTCGCTTCGTTTCCGAGATATTTGCAGATTCAGCTCAAAGGAACGGGCCTGACGGACATATTTCGAGATACTTCTTCTTCTTGTTGTTCTTCCTCTGCACAGCTAAGCTGGAAGTGGCATTTGCAGCTCGCAATAGTGCAGAGTTATCTCAAAGAAAGGGGCCACGGTGTTTCTGTATCTCTATTATGTTGGTGCGGCTTCGGAACTTTTAAATATCTTGATATATCTCGAGAACTACGCATCTGATCAAAAAATATGATAGAACATAAAAAGTAGGAAACTTAATTCTCTACAAAAAAGGTCTCTTAACATTTTGCCATAGCTCGCTTCGTTTCCGAGATATTTGCAGATTTATCTCAAGGGAAGGGGCCTGACGGACATATTTCGAGATATTTCTTCTTCTTGTTGTTCTTCTTCTGCACAGCTAAGCTGGAAGTGGCATTTGCAGCTCGCACTAGTGCAGAGTTATCTCAAAGAAAGGGGCCACGGTGTTTCTGTATCTCTATTATGTTGGTGCGGCTTCGGAACTTTTAAATATCTCGATATATCTCGAAAACTACGCTTCTGATCAAAAAATATCATAGAACATAAATTGTAGGAAACATAATTCTCTACAAAAAAGGTCTCTTAACATTTTGCCATAGCTCGCTTCGTTTCCGAGATATTTGCAGATTTATCTCAAGGGAAGGGGCCTGACGGACATATTTCGAGATATTTCTTCTTCTTGTTGTTCTTCTTCTGCACAGCTAAGCTGGAAGTGGCATTTGCGGCTCGCACTAGTGCAGAGTTATCTCAAAGAAAGGGGCCACGGTGTTTCTGTATCTCTATTATGTTGGTGCGGCTTCGGAACTTTTAAATATCTCGATATATCTCGAGAACTACGCAACTGATCAAAAAATATCATAGAACATGAAAAGTAGGAAACTTAATTCTCTACAAAAAAGGTCTCTTAACATTTTGCCATAGCTCTCTTCGTTTCCGAGATATTTGCAGATTTATCTCAAGGGAAGGGGCCTGACGGACATATTTCGAGATATTTCTTCTTCTTGTTGTTCTTCTTCTGCACAGCTAAGCTCGAAGTGGCATTTGCAGCTCGCAATAGTGCAGAGTTATCTCAAAGAAAGAGGCCACGGTGTTTCTGTACCTCTATTATGTTGGTGCAGCTTCGGAACTTTTAAATATCTTGATATATCTCGAGAACTACGCATCTGATCAAAAAATATCATCGAACATAAATTGTAGGAAACATAATTCTCTACAAAAAAGGTCTCTTAACATTTTGCCATAGCTCGCTTCGTTTCCAAGATATTTGCAGATTCATCTCAAGGGAAGGGGTCTGACGGACATATTTCGACATATTTCTTCTTCTTGTTGTTCTTCTTCTGCACAGCTAAGCTCGAAGCGGCATTTGCAGCTCGCAATAGTGCAGAGTTATCTCAAAGAAAGAGGCCACGGTGTTTCTGTACCTCTATTATGTTGGTGCAGCTTCGGAACTTTTAAATATCTTGATATATCTCGAGAACTACGCATCTGATCAAAAAATATCATACTACATAAAAGGTAGGAAACTTAATTCTCTACAAGAAAGGTCTCTAAACATTTTGCCATAGCTCGCTTCGTTTCCGAGATATTTGCAGATTTATCTCAAGGGAAGGGGCCTGACGGACATATTTCGAGATATTTCTTCTTCTTGTTGTTCTTCTTCTGCACAGCTAAGCTGGAAGTGGCATTTGCAGCTCGCAATAGTGCAGAGTTATCTCAAAGAGAGGGGCCACGGTGTTTCTGTATCTCTATTATGTTGGTGCGGCTTCGGAACTTTTAAATATCTTGATATATCTCGAGAACTACGCATCTGATCAAAAAAGATCATAGAAGATAAATTGTAGGAAACATAATTCTCTACAAAAAACGTCTCTTAACATTTTGCCATAGCTCGCTTCGTTTCCGAGATATTTGCAGATTCAGCTCAAAGGAACTGGCCTGACGGACATATTTCGAGATATTTCTTCTTCTTGTTGTTCTTCTTCTGCACAGCTAAACTGGAAGTGGCATTTCCAGCTCGCAATAGTGCAGAGTTATCTCAAAGAAAGGGGTCACGGTGTTTCTGTATCTCTATTATGTTGGTGCGGCTTCGGAACTTTTAAATATCTCGATATATCTCGAAAACTACGCTTCTGATCAAAAAATATCATAGAACGTAAATTGTAGGAAACATTATTCTCTACAAAAAAGGTCTCTTAACATTTTGCCATAGCTCGCTTCGTTTCCGAGATATTTGCAGATTCAGCTCAAAGGAACGGGCCTGACGGACATATTTCGAGATACTTCTTCTTCTTGTTGTTCTTCTTCTGCACAGCTAAGCTGGAAGTGGCATTTGCAGCTCGCACTAGTGCAGAGTTATCTCAAAGAAAGGGGCCACGGTGTTTCTGTATCTCTATTATGTTGGTGCGGCTTCGGAACTTTTAAATATCTCGATATATCTCGAAAACTACGCTTCTGATCAAAAAATATCATAGAACATAAATTGTAGGAAACATAATTCTCTACAAGAAAGGTCTCTTAACATTTTGCCATAGCTCGCTTCGTTTCCGAGATATTTGCAGATTTATCTCAAGGGAAGGGGCCTGACGGACGTATTTCGAGATATTTCTTCTTCTTGTTGTTCTTCTTCTGCACAGCTAAGCTGGAAGTGGCATTTGCGGCTCGCACTAGTGCAGAGTTATCTCAAAGAAAGGGGCCACGGTGTTTCTGTATCTCTATTATGTTGGTGCGGCTTCGGAACTTTTAAATATCTCGATATATCTCGAAAACTACGCTTCTGATCAAAAAATATCATAGAACATAAATTGTAGGAAACATAATTCTCTACAAAAAACGTCTCGTAACATTTTGCCATAGCTCGCTTCGTTTCCGAGATATTTGCAGATTCAGCTCAAAGGAACGGGCCTGACGGACATATTTCGAGATACTTCTTCTTCTTGTTGTTCTTCCTCTGCACAGCTAAGCTGGAAGTGGCATTTGCAGCTCGCAATAGTGCAGAGTTATCTCAAAGAAAGGGGCCACGGTGTTTCTGTATCTCTATTATGTTGGTGCGGCTTCGGAACTTTTAAATATCTTGATATATCTCGAGAACTACGCATCTGATCAAAAAATATGATAGAACATAAAAAGTAGGAAACTTAATTCTCTACAAAAAAGGTCTCTTAACATTTTGCCATAGCTCGCTTCGTTTCCGAGATATTTGCAGATTTATCTCAAGGGAAGGGGCCTGACGGACATATTTCGAGATATTTCTTCTTCTTGTTGTTCTTCTTCTGCACAGCTAAGCTGGAAGTGGCATTTGCAGCTCGCACTAGTGCAGAGTTATCTCAAAGAAAGGGGCCACGGTGTTTCTGTATCTCTATTATGTTGGTGCGGCTTCGGAACTTTTAAATATCTCGATATATCTCGAAAACTACGCTTCTGATCAAAAAATATCATAGAACATAAATTGTAGGAAACATAATTCTCTACAAAAAAGGTCTCTTAACATTTTGCCATAGCTCGCTTCGTTTCCGAGATATTTGCAGATTTATCTCAAGGGAAGGGGCCTGACGGACATATTTCGAGATATTTCTTCTTCTTGTTGTTCTTCTTCTGCACAGCTAAGCTGGAAGTGGCATTTGCGGCTCGCACTAGTGCAGAGTTATCTCAAAGAAAGGGGCCACGGTGTTTCTGTATCTCTATTATGTTGGTGCGGCTTCGGAACTTTTAAATATCTCGATATATCTCGAAAACTACGCATCTGATCAAAAAATATCATCGAACATAAATTGTAGGAAACATAATTCTCTACAAAAAAGGTCTCTTAACATTTCGCCATAGCTCGCTTCGTTTCCAAGATATTTGCAGATTCATCTCAAGGGAAGGGGTCTGACGGACATATTTCGACATATTTCTTCTTCTTGTTGTTCTTCTTCTGCACAGCTAAGCTCGAAGCGGCATTTGCAGCTCGCAATAGTGCAGAGTTATCTCAAAGAAAGAGGCCACGGTGTTTCTGTACCTCTATTATGTTGGTGCAGCTTCGGAACTTTTAAATATCTTGATATATCTCGAGAACTACGCATCTGATCAAAAAATATCATACTACATAAAAGGTAGGAAACTTAATTCTCTACAAGAAAGGTCTCTAAACATTTTGCCATAGCTCGCTTCGTTTCCGAGATATTTGCAGATTTATCTCAAGGGAAGGGGCCTGACGGACATATTTCGAGATATTTCTTCTTCTTGTTGTTCTTCTTCTGCACAGCTAAGCTGGAAGTGGCATTTGCAGCTCGCAATAGTGCAGAGTTATCTCAAAGAGAGGGGCCACGGTGTTTCTGTATCTCTATTATGTTGGTGCGGCTTCGGAACTTTTAAATATCTTGATATATCTCGAGAACTACGCATCTGATCAAAAAATATCATAGAAGATAAATTGTAGGAAACATAATTCTCTACAAAAAACGTCTCTTAACATTTTGCCATAGCTTGCTTCGTTTCCGAGATATTTGCAGATTCAGCTCAAAGGAACTGGCCTGACGGACATATTTCGAGATATTTCTTCTTCTTGTTGTTCTTCTTCTGCACAGCTAAACTGGAAGTGGCATTTCCAGCTCGCAATAGTGCAGAGTTATCTCAAAGAAAGGGGTCACGGTGTTTCTGTATCTCTATTATGTTGGTGCGGCTTCGGAACTTTTGAATATCTCGATATATCTCGAAAACTACGCTTCTGATCAAAAAATATCATAGAACGTAAATTGTAGGAAACATTATTCTCTACAAAAAAGGTCTCTTAACATTTTGCCATAGCTCGCTTCGTTTCCGAGATATTTGCAGATTCAGCTCAAAGGAACGGGCCTGACGGACATATTTCGAGATACTTCTTCTTCTTGTTGTTCTTCTTCTGCACAGCTAAGCTGGAAGTGGCATTTGCAGCTCGCACTAGTGCAGAGTTATCTCAAAGAAAGGGGCCACGGTGTTTCTGTATCTCTATTATGTTGGTGCGGCTTCGGAACTTTTAAATATCTCGATATATCTCGAAAACTACGCTTCTGATCAAAAAATATCATAGAACATAAATTGTAGGAAACATAATTCTCTACAAGAAAGGTCTCTTAACATTTTGCCATAGCTCGCTTCGTTTCCGAGATATTTGCAGATTTATCTCAAGGGAAGGGGCCTGACGGACGTATTTCGAGATATTTCTTCTTCTTGTTGTTCTTCTTCTGCACAGCTAAGCTGGAAGTGGCATTTGCGGCTCGCACTAGTGCAGAGTTATCTCAAAGAAAGGGGCCACGGTGTTTCTGTATCTCTATTATGTTGGTGCGGCTTCGGAACTTTTAAATATCTCGATATATCTCGAAGACTACGCTTCTGATCAAAAAATATCATAGAACATAAATTGTAGGAAGCATAATTCTCTACAAAAAAGGTCTCTTAACATTTTGCCATAGCTCGCTTCGTTTCCGAGATATTTGCATATTTATCTCAAGGGAAGGGGCCTGACGGACATATTTCGAGATATTTCTTCTTCTTGTTGTTCTTCTTCTGCACAGCTAAGCTGGAAGTGGCATTTACAGCTCGCAATAGTGCAGAGTTATCTCAAAGAAAGGGGCCACGGTGTTTCTGTATCTCTATTATGTTGGTGCGGCTTCGGAACTTTTAAATATCTTGATATATCTCGAGAACTACGCATCTGATCAAAAAATATCATAGAACATCAAAAGTAGGAAACTTAATTCTCTACAAAAAAGGTCTCTTAACATTTTGCCATAGCTCTCTTCGTTTCCGAGATATTTGCAGATTTATCTCAAGGGACGGGGCCTGACGGACATATTTCGAGATATTTCTTCTTCTTGTTGTTCTTCTTCTGCACAGCTAAGCTGGAAGTGGCATTTGCAGCTCGCAATAGTGCAGAGTTATCTCAAAGAAAGGGGCCACGGTGTTTCTGTATCTCTATTATGTTGGTGCGGCTTCGGAACCCTTAAACTATCTTGATATATCTCGAGAACTACGCGTCTGATCAAAAAATATCATAGAACATAAAAAGTAGGAAACATAATTCTCTACAAAAACGGTCTCCCAACATTTTGCCATAGCTCGCTTCGTTTCCGAGATATTTGCAGATATATCTCAAGGGAAGGGGCCTGACGGACATATTTCGAGATATTTCTTCTTCTTGTTGTTCTTCTTCTGCACAGCTAAGCTGGAAGTGGCATTTGCAGCTCGCAATAGTGCAGAGTTATCTCAAAGAAAGGGGCCACGGTGTTTCTGTATCTCTATTATGTTGGTGCGGCTTCGGAACTTTTAAATATCTTGATATATCTCGAGAACTACGCGTCTGATCAAAAAATATCATAGAACATAAAAAGTAGGAAACATAATTCTCTACAAAAACGGTCTCTTAACATTTTGCCATAGCTCGCTTCGTTTCCGAGATATTTGCAGATTTATCTCAAGGGAAGGGGCCTGACGGACATATTTCGAGATATTTCTTCTTCTTGTTGTTCTTCTTCTGCACAGCTAAGCTGGAAGTGGCATTTGCGGCTCGGACTAGTGCAGAGTTATCTCAACGAAAGGGGCCACGGTGTTTCTGTATCTCTATTATGTTGGTGCGGCTTCGGAACTTTTAAATATCTCGATATATCTCGAAAACTACGCTTCTGATCAAAAAATATCATAGAACATAAATTGTAGGAAGCATAATTCTCTACAAAAAAGGTCTCTTAACATTTTGCCATAGCTCGCTTCGTTTCCGAGATATTTGCAGATATATCTCAAGGGAAGGGGCCTGACGGACATATTTCGAGATATTTCTTCTTCTTGTTGTCCTTCTTCTGCACAGCTAGGCTGGAAGTGGCATTTACAGCTCGCAATAGTGCAGAGTTATCTCAAAGAAAGGGGCCACGGTGTTTCTGTATCTCTATTATGTTGGTGCGGCTTCGGAACTTTTAAATATCTTGATATATCTCGAGAACTACGCATCTGATCAAAAAATATCGTAGAACATGAAAAGTAGGAAACTTAATTCTCTACAAAAAAGGTCTCTTAACATTTTGCCATAGCTCTCTTCGTTTCCGAGATATTTGCAGATTTATCTCAAAGGAACGGGCCTGACGGACATATTTCGAGATACTTCTTCTTCTTGTTGTTCTTCTTCTGCACAGCTAAGCTGGAAGTGGCATTTGCAGCTCGCACTAGTGCAGAGTTATCTCAAAGAAAGGGGCCACGGTGTTTCTGTATCTCTATTATGTTGGTGCGGCTTCGGAACTTTTAAATATCTCGATATATCTCGAAAACTACGCTTCTGATCAAAAAATATCATAGAACATAAATTGTAGGAAACATAATTCTCTACAAAAAAGGTCTCTCAACATTTTGCCATATCTCGCTTCGTTTCCGAGATATTTGCAGATTTATCTCAAGGGAAGGGGCCTGACGGACATATTTCGAGATATTTCTTCTTCTTGTTGTTCTTCTTCTGCACAGCTAAGCTGGAAGTGGCATTTGCAGCGCGCAATAGTGCAGAGTTATCTCAAAGAAAGGGGCCACGGTGTTTCTGTATCTCTATTATGTTGGTGCGGCTTCGGAACTTTTAAATATCTTGATATATCTCGAGAACTACGCATCTGTTCAAAAAATATCATAGAACATAAAAAGTAGGAATCCTAATTTTCTACAAAAAAGGTCTCTTAACATTTTGCCGTAGCTCGCTTCGTTTCCGAGATATTTGCAGATTTATCTCAAGGGAAGGGGCCTGACGGACATATTTCCAGATATTTCTTCTTCTTGTTGTTCTTCTTCTGCACAGCTAAGCTGGAAGTGGCATTTGCAGCTCGCAATAGTGCAGAGTTATCTCAAAGAAAGGGGCCACGGTGTTTCTGTATCTCTATTATGTTGGTGCGGCTTCGAACTTTCAAATATCTTGATATATCTCGAGAACTACGCATCTGATCAAAAAATATCATAGAACATAAAAAGTAGGAAACCTAATTTTCTACAAAAAAGGTCTCCTAACATTTTGCCGTAGCTCGCTTCGTTTCCGAGATATTTGCAGATTTATCTCAAGGGAAGGGGCCTGACGGACATATATCGAAATATTTCTTATTCTTGTTGTTCTTCTTCTGCACAGCTAAGCTGGAAGTGGCATTTGCAGCTCGCAATAGTGCAGAGTTATCTCAAAGAAAGGGGCCACTGTGTTTCTGTACCTCTATTATGTTGGTGCAGCTTCGGAGCTTTTAAATATCTTGATATATCTCGAGAACTACGCATCTGATCAAAAAATATCATAGAACATAAAAAGTAGGAAACTTAATTCTCTACAAAAAAGGTCTCTTAACATTTTGCCATAGCTCGCTTCGTTTCCGAGATATTTGCAGATTTATCTCAAGGGAAGGGGCCTGACGGACATATTTCGAGATATTTCTTCTTCTTGTTGTTCTTCTTCTGCACAGCTAAGCTGGAAGTGGCATTTGCAGCTCGCAATAGTGCAGAGTTATCGCAAAGAAAGGGGCCATGGTGTTTCTGTATCTCTATTATGTTGGTGCAGCTTCGGAGCTTTTAAATATCTTGATATATCTCGAGAACTACGCATCTGATCAAAAAATATCATAGAACATAAAAAGTAGGAAACTTAATTCTCTACAAAAAAGGTCTCTTAACATTTTGCCATAGCTCGCTTCGTTTCCGAGATATTTGCAGATTTATCTCAAGGGAAGGGGCCTGACGGACATATTTCGAGATATTTCTTCTTCTTGTTGTTCTTCTTCTGCACAGCTAAACTGGAAGTGGCATTTCCAGCTCGCAATCATGCAGAGTTATCTCAAAGAGAGGGGCCACGGTGTTTCTGTATCTCTATTATGTTGGTGCGGCTTCGAAACTTTTAAATATCTTGATATATCTCGAGAACTACGCCTCTGATCGAAAAATATCATAAAACATAAAAAGTAGAAAACTTAATTCTCTACAAAAAAGGTCTCTTAACATTTTCCCATAACTGGCATCGTTTCCGAGATATTTGCAGATTTAGCTCAAGGGAAGGGGCCTGACGGACATATTCCGAGATATTTCTTCTTCTTGTTGTTCCTCTTCTGCACAGCTAAGCTGGAAGTGGCATTTGCAGCTCGCAATAGTGCAGAGTTATCTCAAAGAAAGGGGCCACGGTGTTTCTGTATCTCTATTATGTTGGTGCGGCTTCGGAACTTTCAAATATCTCGATATATCTCGAAAACTACGCTTCTGATCAAAAAATATCATAGAACATAAATTGTAGGAAACATAATTCTCTACAAAAAAGGTCTCTTAACATTTTGCCATAGCTCGCTTCGTTTCCGAGATATTTGCAGATTTATCTCAAGGGAAGGGTCCTGATGGACATATTTCGAGATATTTCTTCTTCTTGTTGTTCTTCTCCTGCACAGCTAAACTGGAAGTGGCATTTCCAGCTCGCAATCGTGCAGAGTTATCTCAAAGAAAGGGGCCACGGTGTTTCTGTATCTCTATTATGTTGGTGCGGCTTCGGAACTTTTAAATATCTTGATATATCTCGAGAACTACGCCTCTGATCGAAAAATATCATAGAACATAAAAAGTAGGAAACTTAATTCTCTACAAAAAAGGTCTCTTAACGTTTTGCAATAGCTCGCTTCGTTTCCGAGATATTTGCAGATTTATCTCAAGGGAAGGGTCATGACGGACATATTTCGAGATATTTCTTCTTCTTGTTGTTCTTCTTCCGCACAGCTAAACTGGAAGTGGCATTTCCAGCTCGCAATAGTGCAGAGTTATCCCAAAGAAAGGGGCCACGGTGTTTCTGTATCTCTATTATGTTGGTGCGGCTTCGGAACTTTTAAATATCTTGATATATCTCGAGAAGTACGCATCTGATCAAAAAATATCATAGAACATAAAAAGTAGGAAACCTAATTTTCTACAAAAAAGGTCTCTTAAGATTTTGCCGTAGCTCGCTTCGTTTCCGAGATATTTGCAGATTTATCTCAAGGGAAGGGGCCTGACGGACATATTTCGAAATATTTCTTATTCTTGTTGTTCTTCTTCTGCACAGCTAAGCTGGAAGTCGCATTTGCAGCTCGCAATAGTGCAGAGTTATCTCAAAGAAAGGGGCCACGGTGTTTCTGTACCTCTATTATGTTGGTGCAGCTTCGGAGCTTTTAAATATCTTGATATATCTCGAGAACTACGCATCTGATCAAAAAATATCATAGAACATAAAAAGTAGGAAACTTAATTCTCTACAAAAAAGGTCTCTTAACGTTTTGCAATAGCTCGCTTCGTTTCTGAGATATTTGCAGATTTATCTCAAGGGAAGGGTCCTGACGGACATATTTCGAGATATTTCTTCTTCTTGTTGTACTTCTTCTGCACAGCTAAACTGGAAGTGGCATTTCCAGCTCGCAATAGTGCAGAGTTATCCCAAAGAAAGGGGCCACGGTGTTTCTGTATCTCTATTATGTTGGTGCGGCTTCGGAACTTTTAAATATCTCGATATATCTCGAAAACTACGCTTCTGATCAAAAAATATCATAGAACATAAATTGTAGGAAACATAATTCTCTACAAAAAAGGTCTCTTAACATTTTGCCATAGCTCGCTTCGTTTCCGAGATATTTGCAGATTTATCTCAAGGGAAGGGTCCTGATGGACATATTTCGAGATATTTCTTCTTCTTGTTGTTCTTCTTCTGCACAGCTAAACTGGAAGTGGCATTTCCAGCTCGCAATCGTGCAGAGTTATCTCAAAGAAAGGGGCCACGGTGTTTCTGTATCTCTATTATGTTGGTGCGGCTTCGGAACTTTTAAATATCTTGATATATCTCGAGAACTACGCCTCTGATCGAAAAATATCATAGAACATAAAAAGTAGGAAACTTAATTCTCTACAAAAAAGGTCTCTTAACATTTTGCCATAGCTCGCTTCGTTTCCGAGATATTTGCAGATTTATCTCAAGGGAAGGGGCCTGACGGACATATTTCGAGATATTTCTTCTTCTTGTTGTTCTTCTTCTGCACAGCTAAGCTGGAAGTGGCATTTGCAGCTCGCAATAGTGCAGAGTTATCGCAAAGAAAGGGGCTACGGTGTTTCTGTATCTCTATTATGTTGGTGCGGCTTCGGAACTTTTAAATATCTTGATATATCTCGAGAACTACGCCTCTGATCGAAAAATATCATAGAACATAAAAAGTAGGAAACTTAATTCTCTACAAAAAAGGTCTCTTAACATTTTGCCATAGCTCGCTTCGTTTCCGAGATATTTGCAGATTTATCTCAAGGGAAGGGGCCTGACGGACATATTTCGAGATATTTCTTCTTCTTGTTGTTCTTCTTCTGCACAGCTAAGCTGGAAGTGGCATTTGCAGCTCGCAATAGTGCAGAGTTATCGCAAAGAAAGGGGCTACGGTGTTTCTGTATCTCTATTATGTTGGTGCGGCTTCGGAACTTTTAAATATCTTGATATATCTCGAGAACTACGCATCTGATCAAAAAATATCATAGAACATAAAAAGTAGGAAACTTAATTGTCTACAAAAAAGGTCTCTTAACGTTTTGCAATAGCTCGCTTTGTTTCCGAGATATTTGCAGATTTATCTCAAGGGAAGGGTCCTGACGGACATATTTCGAGATATTTCTTCTTCTTGTTGTTCTTCTTCTGCACAGCTAAGCTGGAAGTGGCATTTGCAGCTCGCAATAGTGCAGAGTTATCTCAAAGAAAGGGGCCACGGTGTTTCTGTACCTCTATTATGTTGGTGCAGCTTCGGAGCTTTTAAATATCTTGATATATCTCGAGAAGTACGCATCTGATCAAAAAATATCATAGAACATAAAAAGTAGGAAACTTAATTCTCTACAAAAAAGGTCTCTTAACATTTTGCCATAGCTCGCTTCGTTTCCGAGATATTTGCAGATTTATCTCAAGGGAAGGGGCCTGACGGACATATTTCGAGATATTTCTTCTTCTTGTTGTTCTTCTTCTGCACAGCTAAGCTGGAAGTGGCATTTGCAGCGCGCAATAGTGCAGAGTTATCTCAAAGAAAGGGGCCACGGTGTTTCTGTATCTCTATTATGTTGGTGCGGCTTCGGAACTTTTAAATATCTTGATATATCTCGAGAACTACGCATCTGTTCAAAAAATATCATAGAACATAAAAAGTAGGAATCCTAATTTTCTACAAAAAAGGTCTCTTAACATTTTGCCGTAGCTCGCTTCGTTTCCGAGATATTTGCAGATTTATCTCAAGGGAAGGGGCCTGACGGACATATTTCCAGATATTTCTTCTTCTTGTTGTTCTTCTTCTGCACAGCTAAGCTGGAAGTGGCATTTGCAGCTCGCAATAGTGCAGAGTTATCTCAAAGAAAGGGGCCACGGTGTTTCTGTATCTCTATTATGTTGGTGCGGCTTCGAACTTTCAAATATCTTGATATATCTCGAGAACTACGCATCTGATCAAAATATATCATAGAACATAAAAAGTAGGAAACTTAATTCTCTACAAAAAAGGTCTCAACATTTTGCCATAGCTCGCTTCGTTTCCGAGATATTTGCAGATTTATCTCAAGGGAAGGGGCCTGACGGACATATTTCGAGATATTTCTTCTTCTTGTTGTTCTTCTTCTGCACAGCTAAGCTGGAAGTGGCATTTGCAGCTCGCAATAGTGCAGAGTTATCGCAAAGAAAGGGGCTACGGTGTTTCTGTATCTCTATTATGTTGGTGCGGCTTCGGAACTTTTAAATATCTTGATATATCTCGAGAACTACGCATCTGATCAAAAAATATCATAGAACATAAAAAGTAGGAAACTTAATTGTCTACAAAAAAGGTCTCTTAACGTTTTGCAATAGCTCGCTTTGTTTCCGAGATATTTGCAGATTTATCTCAAGGGAAGGGTCCTGACGGACATATTTCGAGATATTTCTTCTTCTTGTTGTTCTTCTTCTGCACAGCTAAGCTGGAAGTGGCATTTGCAGCTCGCAATAGTGCAGAGTTATCTCAAAGAAAGGGGCCACGGTGTTTCTGTACCTCTATTATGTTGGTGCAGCTTCGGAGCTTTTAAATATCTTGATATATCTCGAGAAGTACGCATCTGATCAAAAAATATCATAGAACATAAAAAGTAGGAAACTTAATTCTCTACAAAAAAGGTCTCTTAACATTTTGCCATAGCTCGCTTCGTTTCCGAGATATTTGCAGATTTATCTCAAGGGAAGGGGCCTGACGGACATATTTCGAGATATTTCTTCTTCTTGTTGTTCTTCTCCTGCACAGCTAAGCTGGAAGTGGCATTTGCAGCGCGCAATAGTGCAGAGTTATCTCAAAGAAAGGGGCCACGGTGTTTCTGTATCTCTATTATGTTGGTGCGGCTTCGGAACTTTTAAATATCTTGATATATCTCGAGAACTACGCATCTGTTCAAAAAATATCATAGAACATAAAAAGTAGGAATCCTAATTTTCTACAAAAAAGGTCTCTTAACATTTTGCCGTAGCTCGCTTCGTTTCCGAGATATTTGCAGATTTATCTCAAGGGAAGGGGCCTGACGGACATATTTCCAGATATTTCTTCTTCTTGTTGTTCTTCTTCTGCACAGCTAAGCTGGAAGTGGCATTTGCAGCTCGCAATAGTGCAGAGTTATCTCAAAGAAAGGGGCCACGGTGTTTCTGTATCTCTATTATGTTGGTGCGGCTTCGAACTTTCAAATATCTTGATATATCTCGAGAACTACGCATCTGATCAAAAAATATCATAGAACATAAAAAGTAGGAAACCTAATTTTCTACAAAAAAGGTCTCCTAACATTTTGCCGTAGCTCGCTTCGTTTCCGAGATATTTGCAGATTTATCTCAAGGGAAGGGGCCTGACGGACATATTTCGAGATATTTCTTCTTCTTGTTGTTCTTCTTCTGCACAGCTAAGCTGGAAGTGGCATTTGCAGCTCGCAATAGTGCAGAGTTATCGCAAAGAAAGGGGCTACGGTGTTTCTGTATCTCTATTATGTTGGTGCGGCTTCGGAACTTTTAAATATCTTGATATATCTCGAGAACTACGCATCTGATCAAAAAATATCATAGAACATAAAAAGTAGGAAACCTAATTTTCTACAAAAAAGGTCTCTTAACATTTTGCCATAGCTCGCTTCGTTTCCGAGATATTTGCAGATTTATCTCAAGGGAAGGGGCCTGACGGACATATTTCGAGATATTTCTTCTTCTTGTTGTTCTTCTTCTGCACAGCTAAGCTGGAAGTGGCATTTGCAGCTCGCAATAGTGCAGAGTTATCGCAAAGAAAGGGGCCACGGTGTTTCTGTATCTCTATTATGTTGGTGCGGCTTCGGAACTTTTAAATATCTTGATATATCTCGAGAACTACGCATCTGATCAAAAAATATCATAGAACATAAAAAGTAGGAAACCTAATTTTCTACAAAAAAGGTCTCTTAACATTTTGCCGTAGCTCGCTTCGTTTCCGAGATATTGGCAGATTTATCTCAAGGGAAGGGGCCTGACGGACATATTTCGAGATATTTCTTCTTCTTGTTGTTCTTCTTCTGCACAGCTAAGCTGGAAGTGGCATTTGCAGCGCGCAATAGTGCAGAGTTATCTCAAAGAAAGGGGCCACGGTGTTTCTGTATCTCTATTATGTTGGTGCAGCTTCGGAGCTTTTAAATATCTTGATATATCTCGAGAACTACGCATCTGATCGAAAAATATCATAGAACATAAAAAGTAGGAAACTTAATTCTCTACAAAAAAGGTCTCTTAACATTTTGCCATAGCTTGCTTCGTTTCCGAGATATTTGCAGATTTATCTCAAGGGAAGGGGCCTGACGGACATATTTCGAGATATTTCTTCTTCTTGTTGTTCTTCTTCTGCACAGCTAAGCTGGAAGTGGCATTTGCTGCGCGCAATAGTGCAGAGTTATCTCAAAGAAAGGGGCCACGGTGATTCTGTATCTCTATTATGTTGGTGCGGCTTCGGAACCTTTAAATATCTTGATATATCTCGAGAACTACGCATCTGATCAAGAAATATCATGAAACATAAAAAGTAGAAAACTTAATTCTCTACAAAAAAGGTCTCTTAACATTTTCCCATAGCTGGCATCGTTTCCGAGATATTTGCAGATTTAGCTCAAGGGAAGGGGCCTGACGGACATATTCCGAGATATTTCTTCTTCTTGTTGTTCCTCTTCTGCACAGCTAAGCTGGAAGTGGCATTTGCAGGTCGCAATAGTGCAGAGTTATCTCAAAGAAAGGGGCCACGGTGTTTCTGTATCTCTATTATGTTGGTGCGGCTTCGAACTTTCAAATATCTTGATATATCTCGAGAACTACGCATCTGATCAAAAAATATCATAGAACATAAAAAGTAGGAAACCTAATTTTCTACAAAAAAGGTCTCCTAACATTTTGCCGTAGCTCGCTTCGTTTCCGAGATATTTGCAGATTTATCTCAAGGGAAGGGGCCTGACGGACATATTTCGAGATATTTCTTCTTCTTGTTGTTCTTCTTCTGCACAGCTAAGCTGGCAGTGGCATTTGCAGCTCGCAATAGTGCAGAGTTATCGCAAAGAAAGGGGCTACGGTGTTTCTGTATCTCTATTATGTTGGTGCGGCTTCGGAACTTTTAAATATCTTGATATATCTCGAGAACTACGCATCTGATCAAAAAATATCATAGAACATAAAAAGTAGGAAACCTAATTTTCTACAAAAAAGGTCTCTTAACATTTTGCCATAGCTCGCTTCGTTTCCGAGATATTTGCAGATTTATCTCAAGGGAAGGGGCCTGACGGACATATTTCGAGATATTTCTTCTTCTTGTTGTTCTTCTTCTGCACAGCTAAGCTGGAAGTGGCATTTGCAGCTCGCAATAGTGCAGAGTTATCGCAAAGAAAGGGGCCACGGTGTTTCTGTATCTCTATTATGTTGGTGCGGCTTCGGAACTTTTAAATATCTTGATATATCTCGAGAACTACGCATCTGATCAAAAAATATCATAGAACATAAAAAGTAGGAAACCTAATTTTCTACAAAAAAGGTCTCTTAACATTTTGCCGTAGCTCGCTTCGTTTCCGAGATATTGGCAGATTTATCTCAAGGGAAGGGGCCTGACGGACATATTTCGAGATATTTCTTCTTCTTGTTGTTCTTCTTCTGCACAGCTAAGCTGGAAGTGGCATTTGCAGCGCGCAATAGTGCAGAGTTATCTCAAAGAAAGGGGCCACGGTGTTTCTGTATCTCTATTATGTTGGTGCAGCTTCGGAGCTTTTAAATATCTTGATATATCTCGAGAACTACGCATCTGATCGAAAAATATCATAGAACATAAAAAGTAGGAAACTTAATTCTCTACAAAAAAGGTCTCTTAACATTTTGCCATAGCTTGCTTCGTTTCCGAGATATTTGCAGATTTATCTCAAGGGAAGGGGCCTGACGGACATATTTCGAGATATTTCTTCTTCTTGTTGTTCTTCTTCTGCACAGCTAAGCTGGAAGTGGCATTTGCTGCGCGCAATAGTGCAGAGTTATCTCAAAGAAAGGGGCCACGGTGATTCTGTATCTCTATTATGTTGGTGCGGCTTCGGAACCTTTAAATATCTTGATATATCTCGAGAACTACGCATCTGATCAAGAAATATCATGAAACATAAAAAGTAGAAAACTTAATTCTCTACAAAAAAGGTCTCTTAACATTTTCCCATAGCTGGCATCGTTTCCGAGATATTTGCAGATTTAGCTCAAGGGAAGGGGCCTGACGGACATATTCCGAGATATTTCTTCTTCTTGTTGTTCCTCTTCTGCACAGCTAAGCTGGAAGTGGCATTTGCAGGTCGCAATAGTGCAGAGTTATCTCAAAGAAAGGGGCCACGGTGTTTCTGTATCTCTATTATGTTGGTGCGGCTTCGGAACGTTTAAATATCTTGATATATCTCGAGAACTACGCATCTGATCAAAAAATATCATAGAACATAAAAAGTAGGAAACCTAATTTTCTACAAAAAAGGTCTCTTAACATTTTGCCATAGCTCGCTTCGTTTCCGAGATATTTGCAGATTTATCTCAAGGGAAGGGGCCTGACGGACATATTTCGAGATATTTCTTCTTCTTGTTGTTCTTCTTCTGCACAGCTAAGCTGGAAGTGGCATTTGCAGCTCGCAATAGTGCAGAGTTATCGCAAAGAAAGGGGCCACGGTGTTTCTGTATCTCTATTATGTTGGTGCGGCTTCGGAACTTTTAAATATCTTGATATATCTCGAGAACTACGCATCTGTTCAAAAAATATCATAGAACATAAAAAGTAGGAATCCTAATTTTCTACAAAAAGGATCTCTTAACATTTTGCCGTAGCTCGCTTCGTTTCCGAGATATTTGCAGATTTATCTCAAGGGAAGGGGCCTGACGGACATATTTCCAGATATTTCTTCTTCTTGTTGTTCTTCTTCTGCACAGCTAAGCTGGAAGTGGCATTTGCAGCTCGCAATAGTGCAGAGTTATCTCAAAGAAAGGGGCCACGGTGTTTCTGTATCTCTATTATGTTGGTGCGGCTTCGGAACTTTCAAATATCTTGATATATCTCGAGAACTACGCCTCTGATCGAAAAATATCATAGAACATAAAAAGTAGGAAACTTAATTCTCTACAAAAAAGGTCTCTTAACGTTTTGCAATAGCTCGCTTCGTTTCCGAGATATTTGCAGATTTATTTCAAGGGAAGGGTCCTGACGGACATATTTCGAGATATTTCTTCTTCTTGTTGTTCTTCTTCTGCACAGCTAAGCTGGAAGTGGCATTTGCAGCTCCCAATAGTGCAGAGTTATCGCAAAGAAAGGGGCCACGGTGTTTCTGTATCTCTATTATGTTGGTGCAGCTTCGGAGCTTTTAAATATCTTGATATATCTCGAGAACTACGCATCTGATCAAAAAATATCATAGAGCATAAAAAGTAGGAAACTTAATTCTCTACAAAAAAGGTCTCTTAACATTTTGCCATAGCTCGCTTCGTTTCCGAGATATTTGCAGATTTATCTCAAGGGAAGGGGCCTGACGGACATATTTCGAGATATTTCTTCTTCTTGTTGTTCTTCTTCTGCACAGCTAAGCTGGAAGTGGCATTTGCAGCTCGCAATAGTGCAGAGTTATCGCAAAGAAAGGGGCCACGGTGTTCCTGTATCTCTATTATGTTGGTGCAGCTTCGGAGCTTTTAAATATCTTGATATATCTCGAGAACTACGCATCTGATCAAAAAATATCATAGAACATAAAAAGTAGGAAACTTAATTCTCTACAAAAAGGGTCTCTTAACATTTTGCCATAGCTCGCTTCGTTTCCGAGATATTTGCAGATTTATCTCAAGGGAAGGGGCCTGACGGACATATTTCGAGATATTTCTTCTTCTTGTTGTTCTTCTTCTGCACAGCTAAGCTGGAAGTGGCATTTGCTGCGCGCAATAGTACAGAGTTATCTCAAAGAGAGGGGCCACGGTGTTTCTGTATCTCTATTATGTTGGTGCGGCTTCGGAACTTTTAAATATCTTGATATATCTCGAGAACTACGCATCTGATCAAAAAATATCATAGAACATAAAAAGTAGGAAACTTGATTCTCTACAAAAAGGGTCTCTTAACATTTTCCCATAACTGGCATCGTTTCCGAGATATTTGCAGATTTAGCTCAAGGGAAGGGGCCTGACGGACATATTCCGAGATATTTCTTCTTCTTGTTGTTCCTCTTCTGCACAGCTAAGCTGGAAGTGGCATTTGCAGCTCGCAATAGTGCAGAGTTATCTCAAAGAAAGGGGCCACGGTGTTTCTGTATCTCTATTATGTTGGTGCGGCTTCGGAACGTTTAAATATCTTGATATATCTCGAGAACTACGCATCTGATCAAAAAATATCATAGAACATAAAAAGTAGGAAACCTAATTTTCTACAAAAAAGGTCTCTTAACATTTTGCCATAGCTCGCTTCGTTTCCGAGATATTTGCAGATTTATCTCAAGGGAAGGGGCCTGACGGACATATTTCGAGATATTTCTTCTTCTTGTTGTTCTTCTTCTGCACAGCTAAGCTGGAAGTGGCATTTGCAGCTCGCAATAGTGCAGAGTTATCGCAAAGAAAGGGGCCACGGTGTTTCTGTATCTCTATTATGTTGGTGCGGCTTCGGAACTTTTAAATATCTTGATATATCTCGAGAACTACGCATCTGATCAAAAAATATCATAGAACATAAAAAGTAGGAAACCTAATTTTCTACAAAAAAGGTCTCTTAACATTTTGCCGTAGCTCGCTTCGTTTCCGAGATATTGGCAGATTTATCTCAAGGGAAGGGGCCTGACGGACATATTTCGAGATATTTCTTCTTCTTGTTGTTCTTCTTCTGCACAGCTAAGCTGGAAGTGGCATTTGCAGCGCGCAATAGTGCAGAGTTATCTCAAAGAAAGGGGCCACGGTGTTTCTGTATCTCTATTATGTTGGTGCGGCTTCGGAACTTTCAAATATCTTGATATATCTCGAGAACTACGCCTCTGATCGAAAAATATCATAGAACATAAAAAGTAGGAAGCTTAATTCTCTACAAAAAAGGTCTCTTAACGTTTTGCAATAGCTCGCTTCGTTTCCGAGATATTTGCAGATTTATCTCAAGGGAAGGGTCCTGACGGACATATTTCGAGATATTTCTTCTTCTTGTTGTTCTTCTTCTGCACAGCTAAGCTGGAAGTGGCATTTGCAGCTCCCAATAGTGCAGAGTTATCGCAAAGAAAGGGGCCACGGTGTTTCTGTATCTCTATTATGTTGGTGCAGCTTCGGAGCTTTTAAATATCTTGATATATCTCGAGAACTACGCATCTGATCAAAAAATATCATAGAGCATAAAAAGTAGGAAACTTAATTCTCTACAAAAAAGGTCTCTTAACATTTTGCCATAGCTCGCTTCGTTTCCGAGATATTTGCAGATTTATCTCAAGGGAAGGGGCCTGACGGACATATTTCGAGATATTTCTTCTTCTTGTTGTTCTTCTTCTGCACAGCTAAACTGGAAGTGGCATTTCCAGCTCGCAATCGTGCAGAGTTATCTCAAAGAGAGGGGCCACGGTGTTTCTGTATCTCTATTATGTTGGTGCAGCTTCGGAGCTTTTAAATATCTTGATATATCTCGAGAACTACGCCTCTGATCGAAAAATATCATAGAACATAAAAAGTAGGAAACTTAATTCTCTACAAAAAAGGTCTCTTAACATTTTGCCATAGCTCGCTTCGTTTCCGAGATATTTGCAGATTTATCTCAAGGGAAGGGGCCTGACGGACATATTTCGAGATATTTCTTCTTCTTGTTGTTCTTCTTCTGCACAGCTAAGCTGGAAGTGGCATTTGCAGCGCGCAATAGTGCAGAGTTATCTCAAAGAAAGGGGCCACGGTGTTTCTGTATCTCTATTATGTTGGTGCGGCTTCGGAACTTTCAAATATCTTGATATATCTCGAGAACTACGCCTCTGATCGAAAAATATCATAGAACATAAAAAGTAGGAAGCTTAATTCTCTACAAAAAAGGTCTCTTAACGTTTTGCAATAGCTCGCTTCGTTTCCGAGATATTTGCAGATTTATCTCAAGGGAAGGGTCCTGACGGACATATTTCGAGATATTTCTTCTTCTTGTTGTTCTTCTTCTGCACAGCTAAGCTGGAAGTGGCATTTGCAGCTCCCAATAGTGCAGAGTTATCGCAAAGAAAGGGGCCACGGTGTTTCTGTATCTCTATTATGTTGGTGCAGCTTCGGAGCTTTTAAATATCTTGATATATCTCGAGAACTACGCATCTGATCAAAAAATATCATAGAGCATAAAAAGTAGGAAACTTAATTCTCTACAAAAAAGGTCTCTTAACATTTTGCCATAGCTCGCTTCGTTTCCGAGATATTTGCAGATTTATCTCAAGGGAAGGGGCCTGACGGACATATTTCGAGATATTTCTTCTTCTTGTTGTTCTTCTTCTGCACAGCTAAGCTGGAAGTGGCATTTGCAGCGCGCAATAGTGTAGAGTTATCTCAAAGAAAGGGGCCACGGTGTTTCTGTATCTCTATTATGTTGGTGCGGCTTCGGAACTTTTAAATATCTTGATATATCTCGAGAACTACGCATCTGATCAAAAAATATCATAGAACATAAAAAGTACGAATCCTAATTTTCTACAAAAAAGGTCTCTTAACATTTTGCCGTAGCTCGCTTTGTTTCCGAGATATTTGCAGATTTATCTCAAGGGAAGGGGCCTGACGGACATATTTCGAGATATTTCTTCTTTTTGTTGTTCTTCTTCTGCACAGCTAAGCTGGAAGTGGCATTTGCAGCTCGCAATAGTGCAGAGTTATCTCAAAGAAAGGGGCCACGGTGTTTCTGTATCTCTATTATGTTGGTGCGGCTTCGGAACTTTTAAATATCTTGATATATCTCGAGAACTACGCATCCGATCAAAAAATATCATAGAACATAAAAAGTAGGAAACTTAATTCTCTACAAAAAAGGTCTCTTAACATTTTGCCATAGCTCGCTTCGTTTCCGAGATATTTGCAGATTTATCTCGAGGGAAGGGGCCTGACGGACATATTTCGAGATATTTCTTCTTCTTGTTGTTCTTCTTCTGCACAGCTAAGCTGGAAGCGGCATTTGCGGCTCGCACTAGTGCAGAGTTATCTCAAAGAAAGGGGCCACGGTGTTTCTGTATCTCTATTATGTTGGTGCGGCTTCGGATCTTTTAAATATCTCGATATATCTCGAAAACTACGCTTCTGATCAAAAAATATCATAGAACATAAATTGTAGGAAACATAATTCTCTACAAAAAAGGTCTCTTAACATTTTGCCGTAGCTCGCTTCGTTTCCGAGATATTTGCAGATTTATCTCAAGGGAAGGGGCCTGACGGACATATTTCCAGATATTTCTTCTTTTTGTTGTTCTTCTTCTGCACAGCTAAGCTGGAAGTGGCATTTGCAGCTCGCAATAGTGCAGAGTTATCTCAAAGAAAGGGGCCACGGTGTTTCTGTACCTCTATTATGTTGGTGCGGCTTCGGAACTTTTAAATATCTTGATATATCTCGAGAACTACGCATCCGATCAAAAAATATCATAGAACATGAAAAGTAGGAAACTTAATTCTCTACAAAAAAGGTCTCTTAACATTTTGCCATAGCTCGCTTCGTTTCCGAGATATTTGCAGATTTATCTCGAGGGAAGTGGCCTGACGGACATATTTCGAGATATTTCTTCTTCTTGTTGTTCTTCTTCTGCACAGCTAAGCTGGAAGCGCCATTTGCGGCTCGCACTAGTGCAGAGTTATCTCAAAGAAAGGGGCCACGGTGTTTCTCTATCTCTATTATGTTGGTGCGGCTTCGGAACTTTTAAATATCTTGATATATCTCGAAAACTACGCTTCTGATCAAAAAATATCATAGAACATAAATTGTAGGAAACATAATTCTCTACAAAAAAGGTCTCTTAACATTTTGCCATAGCTCGCTTCGTTTCCGAGATATTTGCAGATTTATCTCAACGGAAGGGTCCTGATGGACATATTTCGAGATATTTCTTCTTCTTGTTGTTCTTCTTCTGCACAGCTAAACTGGAAGTGGCATTTGCAGCTCGCAATAGTGCAGAGTTATCTCAAAGAAAGGGGCCACGGTGTTTCTGTATCTCTATTATGTTGGTGGGGCTTCGGAACTTTTAAATATCTTGATATATCTCGAGAACTACGCATCTGATCAAAAAATATCATAGAACATAAAAAGTAGGAAACTTAATTCTCTACAAAAAAGGTCGCTTAACATTTTGCCATAGCTCGCTTCGTTTCCGAGATATTTGCAGATATATCTCAAGGGCAGGGGCCTGACGGACATATTTCGAGATATTTCTTCTTCTTGTTGTTCTTCTTCTGCACAGCTAAACTGGAAGTGGCATTTCCAGCTCGCAATCGTGCAGAGTTATCTCAAAGAGAGGGGCCACGGTGTTTCTGTATCTCTATTATGTTGGTGCAGCTTCGGAGCTTTTAAATATCTTGATATATCTCGAGAACTACGCCTCTGATCGAAAAATATCATAGAACATAAAAAGTAGGAAACTTAATTCTCTACAAAAAAGGTCTCTTAACATTTTGCCATAGCTCGCTTCGTTTCCGAGATATTTGCAGATTTATCTCAAGGGAAGGGGCCTGACGGACATATTTCGAGATATTTCTTCTTCTTGTTGTTCTTCTTCTGCACAGCTAAGCTGGAAGTGGCATTTGCAGCGCGCAATAGTGCAGAGTTATCTCAAAGAAAGGGGCCACGGTGTTTCTGTATCTCTATTATGTTGGTGCGGCTTCGGAACTTTCAAATATCTTGATATATCTCGAGAACTACGCCTCTGATCGAAAAATATCATAGAACATAAAAAGTAGGAAGCTTAATTCTCTACAAAAAAGGTCTCTTAACGTTTTGCAATAGCTCGCTTCGTTTCCGAGATATTTGCAGATTTATCTCAAGGGAAGGGTCCTGACGGACATATTTCGAGATATTTCTTCTTCTTGTTGTTCTTCTTCTGCACAGCTAAGCTGGAAGTGGCATTTGCAGCTCCCAATAGTGCAGAGTTATCGCAAAGAAAGGGGCCACGGTGTTTCTGTATCTCTATTATGTTGGTGCAGCTTCGGAGCTTTTAAATATCTTGATATATCTCGAGAACTACGCATCTGATCAAAAAATATCATAGAGCATAAAAAGTAGGAAACTTAATTCTCTACAAAAAAGGTCTCTTAACATTTTGCCATAGCTCGCTTCGTTTCCGAGATATTTGCAGATTTATCTCAAGGGAAGGGGCCTGACGGACATATTTCGAGATATTTCTTCTTCTTGTTGTTCTTCTTCTGCACAGCTAAGCTGGAAGTGGCATTTGCAGCGCGCAATAGTGTAGAGTTATCTCAAAGAAAGGGGCCACGGTGTTTCTGTATCTCTATTATGTTGGTGCGGCTTCGGAACTTTTAAATATCTTGATATATCTCGAGAACTACGCATCTGATCAAAAAATATCATAGAACATAAAAAGTACGAATCCTAATTTTCTACAAAAAAGGTCTCTTAACATTTTGCCGTAGCTCGCTTTGTTTCCGAGATATTTGCAGATTTATCTCAAGGGAAGGGGCCTGACGGACATATTTCGAGATATTTCTTCTTTTTGTTGTTCTTCTTCTGCACAGCTAAGCTGGAAGTGGCATTTGCAGCTCGCAATAGTGCAGAGTTATCTCAAAGAAAGGGGCCACGGTGTTTCTGTATCTCTATTATGTTGGTGCGGCTTCGGAACTTTTAAATATCTTGATATATCTCGAGAACTACGCATCCGATCAAAAAATATCATAGAACATAAAAAGTAGGAAACTTAATTCTCTACAAAAAAGGTCTCTTAACATTTTGCCATAGCTCGCTTCGTTTCCGAGATATTTGCAGATTTATCTCGAGGGAAGGGGCCTGACGGACATATTTCGAGATATTTCTTCTTCTTGTTGTTCTTCTTCTGCACAGCTAAGCTGGAAGCGGCATTTGCGGCTCGCACTAGTGCAGAGTTATCTCAAAGAAAGGGGCCACGGTGTTTCTGTATCTCTATTATGTTGGTGCGGCTTCGGATCTTTTAAATATCTCGATATATCTCGAAAACTACGCTTCTGATCAAAAAATATCATAGAACATAAATTGTAGGAAACATAATTCTCTACAAAAAAGGTCTCTTAACATTTTGCCGTAGCTCGCTTCGTTTCCGAGATATTTGCAGATTTATCTCAAGGGAAGGGGCCTGACGGACATATTTCCAGATATTTCTTCTTTTTGTTGTTCTTCTTCTGCACAGCTAAGCTGGAAGTGGCATTTGCAGCTCGCAATAGTGCAGAGTTATCTCAAAGAAAGGGGCCACGGTGTTTCTGTACCTCTATTATGTTGGTGCGGCTTCGGAACTTTTAAATATCTTGATATATCTCGAGAACTACGCATCCGATCAAAAAATATCATAGAACATGAAAAGTAGGAAACTTAATTCTCTACAAAAAAGGTCTCTTAACATTTTGCCATAGCTCGCTTCGTTTCCGAGATATTTGCAGATTTATCTCGAGGGAAGTGGCCTGACGGACATATTTCGAGATATTTCTTCTTCTTGTTGTTCTTCTTCTGCACAGCTAAGCTGGAAGCGCCATTTGCGGCTCGCACTAGTGCAGAGTTATCTCAAAGAAAGGGGCCACGGTGTTTCTCTATCTCTATTATGTTGGTGCGGCTTCGGAACTTTTAAATATCTTGATATATCTCGAAAACTACGCTTCTGATCAAAAAATATCATAGAACATAAATTGTAGGAAACATAATTCTCTACAAAAAAGGTCTCTTAACATTTTGCCATAGCTCGCTTCGTTTCCGAGATATTTGCAGATTTATCTCAACGGAAGGGTCCTGATGGACATATTTCGAGATATTTCTTCTTCTTGTTGTTCTTCTTCTGCACAGCTAAACTGGAAGTGGCATTTGCAGCTCGCAATAGTGCAGAGTTATCTCAAAGAAAGGGGCCACGGTGTTTCTGTATCTCTATTATGTTGGTGGGGCTTCGGAACTTTTAAATATCTTGATATATCTCGAGAACTACGCATCTGATCAAAAAATATCATAGAACATAAAAAGTAGGAAACTTAATTCTCTACAAAAAAGGTCGCTTAACATTTTGCCATAGCTCGCTTCGTTTCCGAGATATTTGCAGATATATCTCAAGGGCAGGGGCCTGACGGACATATTTCGAGATATTTCTTCTTCTTGTTGTTCTTCTTCTGCACAGCTAAGCTGGAAGTGGCATTTGCGGCTCGCACTAGTGCAGAGTTATCTCAAAGAAAGGGGCCACGGTGTTTCTGTATCTCTATTATGTTGGTGCGGCTTCGGAACTTTTAAATATCTTGATATATCTCGAGAACTACGCATCTGATCAAAAAATATCATAGAACATAGAAAGTAGGAAACTTAATTCTCTACAAAAAAGGTCTCTTAACATTTTGCCATAGCTCGCTTCGTTTCCGAGATATTTGCAGATATATCTCAAGGGCAGGGGCCTGACGGACATATTTCGAGATATTTCTTCTTCTTGTTGTTCTTCTTCTGCACAGCTAAACTGGAAGTGGCATTTCCAGCTCGCAATAGTGCAGAGATATCTCAAAGAAAGGGGCCACGGTGTTTCTGTATCTCTATTATGTTGGTGCGGCTTCGGAACTTTTAAATATCTTGATATATCTCGAGAACTACGCATCTGATCAAAAAATATCATAGAACATAAAAAGGAGGAATCCTAATTTTCTACAAAAAAGGTCTCTTAACATTTTGCCATAGCTCGCTTCGTTTCCGAGATATTTGCAGATTTATCTCAAGGGAAGGGGCCTGACGGACATATTTCGAGATATTTCTTCTTCTTGTTGTTCTTCTTCTGCACAGCTAAGCTGGAAGTGGCATTTGCAGCTCGCAATAGTGCAGAGTTCTCGCAACGAAAGGGGCCACGGTGTTTCTGTATCTCTATTATGTTGGTGCGGCTTCGGAACTTTTAAATATCTTGATACATCTCGAGAACTACGCATCTGTTCAAAAAATATCATAGAACATAAAAAGTAGGAATCCTAATTTTCTACAAAAAAGATCTCTTAACATTTTGCCGTAGCTCGCTTCGTTTCCGAGATATTTGCAGATTTATCTCAAGGGAAGGGGCCTGACGGACATATTTCCAGATATTTCTTCTTCTTGTTGTTCTTCTTCTGCACAGCTAAGCTGGAAGTGATATTTGCAGCTCGCAATAGTGCAGAGTTATCTCAAAGAAAGGGGCCACGGTGTTTCTGTATCTCTATTATGTTGGTGCGGCTTCGGAACTTTCAAATATCTTGATATATCTCGAGAACTACGCCTCTGATCGAAAAATATCATAGAACATAAAAAGTAGGAAACTTAATTCTCTACAAAAAAGGTCTCTTAACGTTTTGCAATAGCTCGCTTCGTTTCCGAGATATTTGCAGATTTATCTCAAGGGAAGGGTCCTGACGGACATATTTCGAGATATTTCTTCTTCTTGTTGTTCTTCTTCTGCACAGCTAAGCTGGAAGTGGCATTTGCTGCGCGCAATAGTGCAGAGTTATCTCAAAGAGAGGGGCCACGGTGTTTCTGTATCTCTATTATGTTGGTGCGGCTTCGGAACTTTTAAATATCTTGATATATCTCGAGAACTACGCATCTGATCAAAAAATATCATAGAACATAAAAAGTAGGAAACTTAATTCTCTACAAAAAGGGTCTCTTAACATTTTCCCATAACTGGCATCGTTTCCAAGATATTTGCAGATTTAGCTCAAGGGAAGGGGCCTGACGGACATATTCCGAGATATTTCTTCTTCTTGTTGTTCCTCTTCTGCACAGCTAAGCTGGAAGTGGCATTTGCAGCTCGCAATAGTGCAGAGTTATCTCAAAGAAAGGGGCCACGGTGTTTCTGTATCTCTATTATGTTGGTGCGGCTTCGGAACGTTTAAATATCTTGATATATCTCGAGAACTACGCATCTGATCAAAAAATATCATAGAACATAAAAAGCAGGAAACCTAATTTTCTACAAAAAAGGTCTCTTAACATTTTGCCATAGCTCGCTTCGTTTCCGAGATATTTGCAGATTTATCTCAAGGGAAGGGGCCTGACGGACATATTTCGAGATATTTCTTCTTCTTGTTGTTCTTCTTCTGCACAGCTAAGCTGGAAGTGGCATTTGCAGCTCGCAATAGTGCAGAGTTATCGCAAAGAAAGGGGCCACGGTGTTTCTGTATCTCTATTATGTTGGTGCGGCTTCGGAACTTTTAAATATCTTGATATATCTCGAGAACTACGCATCTGTTCAAAAAATATCATAGAACATAAAAAGTAGGAATCCTAATTTTCTACAAAAAGGATCTCTTAACATTTTGCCGTAGCTCGCTTCGTTTCCGAGATATTTGCAGATTTATCTCAAGGGAAGGGGCCTGACGGACATATTTCCAGATATTTCTTCTTCTTGTTGTTCTTCTTCTGCACAGCTAAGCTGGAAGTGGCATTTGCAGCTCGCAATAGTGCAGAGTTATCTCAAAGAAAGGGGCCACGGTGTTTCTGTACCTCTATTATGTTGGTGCGGCTTCGGAACTTTTAAATATCTTGATATATCTCGAGAACTACGCATCTGATCAAAAAATATCATAGAACATAGAAAGTAGGAAACTTAATTCTCTACAAAAAAGGTCTCTTAACATTTTGCCATAGCTCGCTTCGTTTCCGAGATATTTGCAGATATATCTCAAGGGCAGGGGCCTGACGGACATATTTCGAGATATTTCTTCTTCTTGTTGTTCTTCTTCTGCACAGCTAAACTGGAAGTGGCATTTCCAGCTCGCAATAGTGCAGAGATATCTCAAAGAAAGGGGCCACGGTGTTTCTGTATCTCTATTATGTTGGTGCGGCTTCGGAACTTTTAAATATCTTGATATATCTCGAGAACTACGCATCTGATCAAAAAATATCATAGAACATAAAAAGGAGGAATCCTAATTTTCTACAAAAAAGGTCTCTTAACATTTTGCCATAGCTCGCTTCGTTTCCGAGATATTTGCAGATTTATCTCAAGGGAAGGGGCCTGACGGACATATTTCGAGATATTTCTTCTTCTTGTTGTTCTTCTTCTGCACAGCTAAGCTGGAAGTGGCATTTGCAGCTCGCAATAGTGCAGAGTTCTCGCAACGAAAGGGGCCACGGTGTTTCTGTATCTCTATTATGTTGGTGCGGCTTCGGAACTTTTAAATATCTTGATACATCTCGAGAACTACGCATCTGTTCAAAAAATATCATAGAACATAAAAAGTAGGAATCCTAATTTTCTACAAAAAAGATCTCTTAACATTTTGCCGTAGCTCGCTTCGTTTCCGAGATATTTGCAGATTTATCTCAAGGGAAGGGGCCTGACGGACATATTTCCAGATATTTCTTCTTCTTGTTGTTCTTCTTCTGCACAGCTAAGCTGGAAGTGATATTTGCAGCTCGCAATAGTGCAGAGTTATCTCAAAGAAAGGGGCCACGGTGTTTCTGTATCTCTATTATGTTGGTGCGGCTTCGGAACTTTCAAATATCTTGATATATCTCGAGAACTACGCCTCTGATCGAAAAATATCATAGAACATAAAAAGTAGGAAACTTAATTCTCTACAAAAAAGGTCTCTTAACGTTTTGCAATAGCTCGCTTCGTTTCCGAGATATTTGCAGATTTATCTCAAGGGAAGGGTCCTGACGGACATATTTCGAGATATTTCTTCTTCTTGTTGTTCTTCTTCTGCACAGCTAAGCTGGAAGTGGCATTTGCTGCGCGCAATAGTGCAGAGTTATCTCAAAGAGAGGGGCCACGGTGTTTCTGTATCTCTATTATGTTGGTGCGGCTTCGGAACTTTTAAATATCTTGATATATCTCGAGAACTACGCATCTGATCAAAAAATATCATAGAACATAAAAAGTAGGAAACTTAATTCTCTACAAAAAGGGTCTCTTAACATTTTCCCATAACTGGCATCGTTTCCAAGATATTTGCAGATTTAGCTCAAGGGAAGGGGCCTGACGGACATATTCCGAGATATTTCTTCTTCTTGTTGTTCCTCTTCTGCACAGCTAAGCTGGAAGTGGCATTTGCAGCTCGCAATAGTGCAGAGTTATCTCAAAGAAAGGGGCCACGGTGTTTCTGTATCTCTATTATGTTGGTGCGGCTTCGGAACGTTTAAATATCTTGATATATCTCGAGAACTACGCATCTGATCAAAAAATATCATAGAACATAAAAAGCAGGAAACCTAATTTTCTACAAAAAAGGTCTCTTAACATTTTGCCATAGCTCGCTTCGTTTCCGAGATATTTGCAGATTTATCTCAAGGGAAGGGGCCTGACGGACATATTTCGAGATATTTCTTCTTCTTGTTGTTCTTCTTCTGCACAGCTAAGCTGGAAGTGGCATTTGCAGCTCGCAATAGTGCAGAGTTATCGCAAAGAAAGGGGCCACGGTGTTTCTGTATCTCTATTATGTTGGTGCGGCTTCGGAACTTTTAAATATCTTGATATATCTCGAGAACTACGCATCTGTTCAAAAAATATCATAGAACATAAAAAGTAGGAATCCTAATTTTCTACAAAAAGGATCTCTTAACATTTTGCCGTAGCTCGCTTCGTTTCCGAGATATTTGCAGATTTATCTCAAGGGAAGGGGCCTGACGGACATATTTCCAGATATTTCTTCTTCTTGTTGTTCTTCTTCTGCACAGCTAAGCTGGAAGTGGCATTTGCAGCTCGCAATAGTGCAGAGTTATCTCAAAGAAAGGGGCCACGGTGTTTCTGTACCTCTATTATGTTGGTGCGGCTTCGGAACTTTCAAATATCTTGATATATCTCGAGAACTACGCCTCTGATCGAAAAATATCATAGAACATAAAAAGTAGGAAACTTAATTCTCTACAAAAAAGGTCTCTTAACGTTTTGCAATAGCTCGCTTCGTTTCCGAGATATTTGCAGATTTATTTCAAGGGAAGGGTCCTGACGGACATATTTCGAGATATTTCTTCTTCTTGTTGTTCTTCTTCTGCACAGCTAAGCTGGAAGTGGCATTTGCAGCTCCCAATAGTGCAGAGTTATCGCAAAGAAAGGGGCCACGGTGTTTCTGTATCTCTATTATGTTGGTGCAGCTTCGGAGCTTTTAAATATCTTGATATATCTCGAGAACTACGCATCTGATCAAAAAATATCATAGAGCATAAAAAGTAGGAAACTTAATTCTCTACAAAAAAGGTCTCTTAACATTTTGCCATAGCTCGCTTCGTTTCCGAGATATTTGCAGATTTATCTCAAGGGAAGGGGCCTGACGGACATATTTCGAGATATTTCTTCTTCTTGTTGTTCTTCTTCTGCACAGCTAAGCTGGAAGTGGCATTTGCAGCTCGCAATAGTGCAGAGTTATCGCAAAGAAAGGGGCCACGGTGTTCCTGTATCTCTATTATGTTGGTGCAGCTTCGGAGCTTTTAAATATCTTGATATATCTCGAGAACTACGCATCTGATCAAAAAATATCATAGAACATAAAAAGTAGGGATCCTAATTTTCTACAAAAAAGGTCTCTTAACATTTTGCCATAGCTCGCTTCGTTTCCGAGATATTTGCAGATTTATCTCAAGGGAAGGGGCCTGACGGACATATTTCGAGATATTTCTTCTTCTTGTTGTTCTTCTTCTGCACAGCTAAGCTGGAAGTGGCATTTGCAGCTCGCAATAGTGCAGAGTTCTCGCAACGAAAGGGGCCACGGTGTTTCTGTATCTCTATTATGTTGGTGCGGCTTCGGAACTTTTAAATATCTTGATATATCTCGAGAACTACGCATCTGTTCAAAAAATATCATAGAACATAAAAAGTAGGAATCCTAATTTTCTACAAAAAAGATCTCTTAACATTTTGCCGTAGCTCGCTTCGTTTCCGAGATATTTGCAGATTTATCTCAAGGGAAGGGGCCTGACGGACATATTTCCAGATATTTCTTCTTCTTGTTGTTCTTCTTCTGCACAGCTAAGCTGGAAGTGGCATTTGCAGCTCGCAATAGTGCAGAGTTATCTCAAAGAAAGGGGCCACGGTGTTTCTGTATCTCTATTATGTTGGTGCGGCTTCGGAACTTTCAAATATCTTGATATATCTCGAGAACTACGCCTCTGATCGAAAAATATCATAGAGCATAAAAAGTAGGAAACTTAATTCTCTACAAAAAAGGTCTCTTAACATTTTGCCATAGCTCGCTTCGTTTCCGAGATATTTGCAGATTTATCTGAAGGGAAGGGGCCTGACGGACATATTTCGAGATATTTCTTCTTCTTGTTGTTCTTCTTCTGCACAGCTAAGCTGGAAGTGGCATTTGCAGCTCGCAATAGTGCAGAGTTATCGCAAAGAAAGGGGCCACGGTGTTCCTGTATCTCTATTATGTTGGTGCAGCTTCGGAGCTTTTAAATATCTTGATATATCTCGAGAACTACGCATCTGATCAAAAAATATCATAGAACATAAAATGTAGGAAACTTAATTCTCTACAAAAAAGGTCTCTTAACATTTTGCCATAGCTCGCTTCGTTTCCGAGATATTTGCAGATTTATCTCAAGGGAAGGGGCCTGACGGACATATTTCGAGATATTTCTTCTTCTTGTTGTTCTTCTTCTGCACAGCTAAGCTGGAAGTGGCATTTGCTGCGCGCAATAGTACAGAGTTATCTCAAAGAGAGGGGCCACGGTGTTTCTGTATCTCTATTATGTTGGTGCGGCTTCGGAACTTTTAAATATCTTGATATATCTCGAGAACTACGCATCTGATCAAAAAATATCATAGAACATAAAAAGTAGGAAACTTAATTCTCTACAAAAAGGGTCTCTTAACATTTTCCCATAACTGGCATCGTTTCCGAGATATTTGCAGATTTAGCTCAAGGGAAGGGGCCTGACGGACATATTCCGAGATATTTCTTCTTCTTGTTGTTCCTCTTCTGCACAGCTAAGCTGGAAGTGGCATTTGCAGCTCGCAATAGTGCAGAGTTATCTCAAAGAAAGGGGCCACGGTGTTTCTGTATCTCTATTATGTTGGTGCGGCTTCGGAACGTTTAAATATCTTGATATATCTCGAGAACTACGCATCTGATCAAAAAATATCATAGAACATAAAAAGTAGGAAACCTAATTTTCTACAAAAAAGGTCTCTTAACATTTTGCCATAGCTCGCTTCGTTTCCGAGATATTTGCAGATTTATCTCAAGGGAAGGGGCCTGACGGACATATTTCGAGATATTTCTTCTTCTTGTTGTTCTTCTTCTGCACAGCTAAGCTGGAAGTGGCATTTGCAGCTCGCAATAGTGCAGAGTTATCGCAAAGAAAGGGTCCACGGTGTTTCTGTATCTCTATTATGTTGGTGCGGCTTCGGAACTTTTAAATATCTTGATATATCTCGAGAACTACGCATCTGATCAAAAAATATCATAGAACATAAAAAGTAGGAAACCTAATTTTCTACAAAAAAGGTCTCTTAACATTTTGCCGTAGCTCGCTTCGTTTCCGAGATATTTGCAGATTTATCTCAAGGGAAGGGGCCTGACGGACATATTTCGAGATATTTCTTCTTCTTGTTGTTCTTCTTCTGCACAGCTAAGCTGGAAGTGGCATTTGCAACTCGCAATAGTGCAGAGTTATCGCAAAGAAAGGGGCCACGGTGTTTCTGTATCTCTATTATGTTGGTGCGGCTTCGGAACTTTTAAATATCTTGATATATCTCGAGAACTACGCATCTGTTCAAAAAAT
The DNA here is from genome assembly GCF_051020975.1 of Osmia lignaria lignaria. Classification (NCBI taxonomy): domain Eukaryota; kingdom Metazoa; phylum Arthropoda; class Insecta; order Hymenoptera; family Megachilidae; genus Osmia; species Osmia lignaria. Next base: position 8,991,408 of record NW_027478159.1, on the reverse strand, counting down.
ATCATAGAACATAAAAAGTAGGAATCCTAATTTTCTACAAAAAAGATCTCTTAACATTTTGCCGTAGCTCGCTTCGTTTCCGAGATATTTGCAGATTTATCTCAAGGGAAGGGGCCTGACGGACATATTTCCAGATATTTCTTCTTCTTGTTGTTCTTCTTCTGCACAGCTAAGCTGGAAGTGGCATTTGCAGCTCGCAATAGTGCAGAGTTATCTCAAAGAAAGGGGCCACGGTGTTTCTGTATCTCTATTATGTTGGTGCGGCTTCGGAACTTTCAAATATCTTGATATATCTCGAGAACTACGCCTCTGATCGAAAAATATCATAGAACATAAAAAGTAGGAAGCTTAATTCTCTACAAAAAAGGTCTCTTAACGTTTTGCAATAGCTCGCTTCGTTTCCGAGATATTTGCAGATTTATCTCAAGGGAAGGGTCCTGACGGACATATTTCGAGATATTTCTTCTTCTTGTTGTTCTTCTTCCGCACAGCTAAGCTGGAAGTGGCATTTGCAGCTCCCAATAGTGCAGAGTTATCGCAAAGAAAGGGGCCACGGTGTTTCTGTATCTCTATTATGTTGGTGCAGCTTCGGAGCTTTTAAATATCTTGATATATCTCGAGAACTACGCATCTGATCAAAAAATATCATAGAGCATAAAAAGTAGGAAACTTAATTCTCTACAAAAAAGGTCTCTTAACATTTTGCCATAGCTCGCTTCGTTTCCGAGATATTTGCAGATTTATCTCAAGGGAAGGGGCCTGACGGACATATTTCGAGATATTTCTTCTTCTTGTTGTTCTTCTTCTGCACAGCTAAACTGGAAGTGGCATTTCCAGCTCGCAATCGTGCAGAGTTATCTCAAAGAGAGGGGCCACGGTGTTTCTGTATCTCTATTATGTTGGTGCAGCTTCGGAGCTTTTAAATATCTTGATATATCTCGAGAACTACGCCTCTGATCGAAAAATATCATAGAACATAAAAAGTAGGAAACTTAATTCTCTACAAAAAAGGTCTCTTAACATTTTGCCATAGCTCGCTTCGTTTCCGAGATATTTGCAGATTTATCTCAACGGAAGGGGCCTGACGGACATATTTCGAGATATTTCTTCTTCTTGTTGTTCTTCTTCTGCACAGCTAAGCTGGAAGTGGCATTTGCAGCGCGCAATAGTGTAGAGTTATCTCAAAGAAAGGGGCCACGGTGTTTCTGTATCTCTATTATGTTGGTGCGGCTTCGGAACTTTTAAATATCTTGATATATCTCGAGAACTACGCATCTGATCAAAAAATATCATAGAACATAAAAAGTAGGAATCCTAATTTTCTACAAAAAAGGTCTCTTAACATTTTGCCGTAGCTCGCTTTGTTTCCGAGATATTTGCAGATTTATCTCAAGGGAAGGGGCCTGACGGACATATTTCGAGATATTTCTTCTTTTTGTTGTTCTTCTTCTGCACAGCTAAGCTGGAAGTGGCATTTGCAGCTCGCAATAGTGCAGAGTTATCTCAAAGAAAGGGGCCACGGTGTTTCTGTATCTCTATTATGTTGGTGCGGCTTCGGAACTTTTAAATATCTTGATATATCTCGTGAACTACGCATCCGATCAAAAAATATCATAGAACATAAAAAGTAGGAAACTTAATTCTCTACAAAAAAGGTCTCTTAACATTTTGCCATAGCTCGCTTCGTTTCCGAGATATTTGCAGATTTATCTCGAGGGAAGGGGCCTGACGGACATATTTCGAGATATTTCTTCTTCTTGTTGTTCTTCTTCTGCACAGCTAAGCTGGAAGCGGCATTTGCGGCTCGCACTAGTGCAGAGTTATCTCAAAGAAAGGGGCCACGGTGTTTCTGTATCTCTATTATGTTGGTGCGGCTTCGGATCTTTTAAATATCTCGATATATCTCGAAAACTACGCTTCTGATCAAAAAATATCATAGAACATAAATTGTAGGAAACATAATTCTCTACAAAAATGGTCTCTTAACATTTTGCCGTAGCTCGCTTCGTTTCCGAGATATTTGCAGATTTATCTCAAGGGAAGGGGCCTGACGGACATATTTCCAGATATTTCTTCTTTTTGTTGTTCTTCTTCTGCACAGCTAAGCTGGAAGTGGCATTTGCAGCTCGCAATAGTGCAGAGTTATCTCAAAGAAAGGGGCCACGGTGTTTCTGTACCTCTATTATGTTGGTGCGGCTTCGGAACTTTTAAATATCTTGATATATCTCGAGAACTACGCATCCGATCAAAAAATATCATAGAACATAAAAAGTAGGAAGCTTAATTCTCTACAAAAAAGGTCTCTTAACGTTTTGCAATAGCTCGCTTCGTTTCCGAGATATTTGCAGATTTATCTCAAGGGAACGGTCCTGACGGACATATTTCGAGATATTTCTTCTTCTTGTTGTTCTTCTTCCGCACAGCTAAGCTGGAAGTGGCATTTGCAGCTCCCAATAGTGCAGAGTTATCGCAAAGAAAGGGGCCACGGTGTTTCTGTATCTCTATTATGTTGGTGCAGCTTCGGAGCTTTTAAATATCTTGATATATCTCGAGAACTACGCATCTGATCAAAAAATATCATAGAGCATAAAAAGTAGGAAACTTAATTCTCTACAAAAAAGGTCTCCTAACATTTTGCCATAGCTCGCTTCGTTTCCGAGATATTTGCAGATTAATCTCAAGGGAAGGGGCCTGACGGACATATTTCGAGATATTTCTTCTTCTTGTTGTTCTTCTTCTGCACAGCTAAACTGGAAGTGGCATTTCCAGCTCGCAATCGTGCAGAGTTATCTCAAAGAGAGGGGCCACGGTGTTTCTGTATCTCTATTATGTTGGTGCAGCTTCGGAGCTTTTAAATATCTTGATATATCTCGAGAACTACGCATCTGATCAAAAAATATCATAGAACATAAAAAGTAGGAATCCTAATTTTCTACAAAAAAGGTCTCTTAACATTTTGCCGTAGCTCGCTTTGTTTCCGAGATATTTGCAGATTTATCTCAAGGGAAGGGGCCTGACGGACATATTTCGAGATATTTCTTCTTTTTGTTGTTCTTCTTCTGCACAGCTAAGCTGGAAGTGGCATTTGCAGCTCGCAATAGTGCAGAGTTATCTCAAAGAAAGGGGCCACGGTGTTTCTGTATCTCTATTATGTTGGTGCGGCTTCGGAACTTTTAAATATCTTGATATATCTCGTGAACTACGCATCCGATCAAAAAATATCATAGAACATAAAAAGTAGGAAACTTAATTCTCTACAAAAAAGGTCTCTTAACATTTTGCCATAGCTCGCTTCGTTTCCGAGATATTTGCAGATTTATCTCGAGGGAAGGGGCCTGACGGACATATTTCGAGATATTTCTTCTTCTTGTTGTTCTTCTTCTGCACAGCTAAGCTGGAAGCGGCATTTGCGGCTCGCACTAGTGCAGAGTTATCTCAAAGAAAGGGGCCACGGTGTTTCTGTATCTCTATTATGTTGGTGCGGCTTCGGAACTTTTAAATATCTTGATATATCTCGAGAACTACGCATCCGATCAAAAAATATCATAGAACATAAAAAGTAGGAAACTTAATTCTCTACAAAAAAGGTCTCTTAACATTTTGCCATAGCCCGCTTCGTTTCCGAGATATTTGCAGATTTATCTCGAGGGAAGGGGCCTGACGGACATATTTCGAGATATTTCTTCTTCTTGTTGTTCTTCTTCTGCACAGCTAAGCTGGAAGCGGCATTTGCGGCTCGCAATAGTGCAGAGTTATCTCAAAGAAAGGGGCCACGGTGTTTCTGTATCTCTATTATGTTGGTGGGGCTTCGGAACTTTTAAATATCTTGATATATCTCGAGAACTACGCATCTGATCAAAAAATATCATAGAACATAAAAAGTAGGAAACTTAATTCTCTACAAAAAAGGTCGCTTAACATTTTGCCATAGCTCGCTTCGTTTCCGAGATATTTGCAGATATATCTCAAGGGCAGGGGCCTGACGGACATATTTCGAGATATTTCTTCTTCTTGTTGTTCTTCTTCTGCACAGCTAAGCTGGAAGTGGCATTTGCGGCTCGCACTAGTGCAGAGTTATCTCAAAGAAAGGGGCCACGGTGTTTCTGTATCTCTATTATGTTGGTGCGGCTTCGGAACTTTTAAATATCTTGATATATCTCGAGAACTACGCATCTGATCAAAAAATATCATAGAACATAAAAAGTAGGAAACTTAATTCTCTACAAAAAAGGTCTCTTAACATTTTGCCATAGCTCGCTTCGTTTCCGAGATATTTGCAGATATATCTCAAGGGCAGGGGCCTGACGGACATATTTCGAGATATTTCTTCTTCTTGTTGTTCTTCTTCTGCACAGCTAAACTGGAAGTGGCATTTCCAGCTCGCAATAGTGCAGAGATATCTCAAAGAAAGGGGCCACGGTGTTTCTGTATCTCTATTATGTTGGTGCGGCTTCGGAACTTTTAAATATCTTGATATATCTCGAGAACTACGCATCTGATCAAAAAATATCATAGAACATAAAAAGTAGGAATCCTAATTTTCTACAAAAAAGGTCTCTTAACATTTTGCCGTAGCTCGCTTTGTTTCCGAGATATTTGCAGATTTATCTCAAGGGAAGGGGCCTGACGGACATATTTCGAGATATTTCTTCTTTTTGTTGTTCTTCTTCTGCACAGCTAAGCTGGAAGTGGCATTTGCAGCTCGCAATAGTGCAGAGTTATCTCAAAGAAAGGGGCCACGGTGTTTCTGTATCTCTATTATGTTGGTGCGGCTTCGGAACTTTTAAATATCTTGATATATCTCGAGAACTACGCATCCAATCAAAAAATATCATAGAACATAAAAAGTAGGAAACTTAATTCTCTACAAAAAAGGTCTCTTAACATTTTGCCATAGCTCGCTTCGTTTCCGAGATATTTGCAGATTTATCTCGAGGGAAGGGGCCTGACGGACATATTTCGAGATATTTCTTCTTCTTGTTGTTCTTCTTCTGCACAGCTAAGCTGGAAGCGGCATTTGCGGCTCGCACTAGTGTAGAGTTATCTCAAAGAAAGGGGCCACGGTGTTTCTGTATCTCTATTATGTTGGTGCGGCTTCGGATCTTTTAAATATCTCGATATATCTCGAAAACTACGCTTCTGATCAAAAAATATCATAGAACATAAATTGTAGGAAACATAATTCTCTACAAAAAAGGTCTCTTAACATTTTGCCGTAGCTCGCTTCGTTTCCGAGATATTTGCAGATTTATCTCAAGGGAAGGGGCCTGACGGACATATTTCCAGATATTTCTTCTTTTTGTTGTTCTTCTTCTGCACAGCTAAGCTGGAAGTGGCATTTGCAGCTCGCAATAGTGCAGAGTTATCTCAAAGAAAGGGGCCACGGTGTTTCTGTACCTCTATTATGTTGGTGCGGCTTCGGAACTTTTAAATATCTTGATATATCTCGAGAACTACGCATCCGATCAAAAAATATCATAGAACATGAAAAGTAGGAAACTTAATTCTCTACAAAAAAGGTCTCTTAACATTTTGCCATAGCTCGCTTCGTTTCCGAGATATTTGCAGATTTATCTCGAGGGAAGTGGCCTGACGGACATATTTCGAGATATTTCTTCTTCTTGTTGTTCTTCTTCTGCACAGCTAAGCTGGAAGCGGCATTTGCGGCTCGCACTAGTGCAGAGTTATCTCAAAGAAAGGGGCCACGGTGTTTCTGTATCTCTATTATGTTGGTGCGGCTTCGGAACTTTTAAATATCTTGATATATCTCGAAAACTACGCTTCTGATCAAAAAATATCATAGAACATAAATTGTAGGAAACATAATTCTCTACAAAAAAGGTCTCTTAACATTTTGCCATAGCTCGCTTCGTTTCCGAGATATTTGCAGATTTATCTCAACGGAAGGGTCCTGATGGACATATTTCGAGATATTTCTTCTTCTTGTTGTTCTTCTTCTGCACAGCTAAACTGGAAGTGGCATTTGCAGCTCGCAATAGTGCAGAGTTATCTCAAAGAAAGGGGCCACGGTGTTTCTGTATCTCTATTATGTTGGTGGGGCTTCGGAACTTTTAAATATCTTGATGTATCTCGAGAACTACGCATCTGATCAAAAAATATCATAGAACATAAAAAGTAGGAAACTTAATTCTCTACAAAAAAGGTCGCTTAACATTTTGCCATAGCTCGCTTCGTTTCCGAGATATTTGCAGATATATCTCAAGGGCAGGGGCCTGACGGACATATTTCGAGATATTTCTTCTTCTTGTTGTTCTTCTTCTGCACAGCTAAGCTGGAAGTGGCATTTGCGGCTCGCACTAGTGCAGAGTTATCTCAAAGAAAGGGGCCACGGTGTTTCTGTATCTCTATTATGTTGGTGCGGCTTCGGAACTTTTAAATATCTTGATATATCTCGAGAACTACGCATCTGATCAAAAAATATCATAGAACATAAAAAGTAGGAAACTTAATTCTCTACAAAAAAGGTCTCTTAACATTTTGCCATAGCTCGCTTCGTTTCCGAGATATTTGCAGATATATCTCAAGGGCAGGGGCCTGACGGACATATTTCGAGATATTTCTTCTTCTTGTTGTTCTTCTTCTGCACAGCTAAACTGGAAGTGGCATTTCCAGCTCGCAATAGTGCAGAGATATCTCAAAGAAAGGGGCCACGGTGTTTCTGTATCTCTATTATGTTGGTGCGGCTTCGGAACTTTTAAATATCTTGATATATCTCGAGAACTACGAGTCTGATCAAAAAATATCATAGAACGTAAAAAGTAGGAAACATAATTCTCTACAAAAAAGGTCTCTTAACATTTTGCCATAGCTCGCTTCGTTTCCGAGATATTTGCAGATATATCTCAAGGGAAGGGGCCTGACGGGCATATTTCGAGATATTTCTTCTTTTTGTTGTTCTTCTTCTGCACAGCTAAGCTGGAAGTGGCATTTGCAGCTCGCAATAGTGCAGAGTTATCTCAAAGAAAGGGGCCACGGTGTTCCTGTATCTCTATTATGTTGGTGCGGCTTCGGAACTTTTAAATATCTTGATATATCTCGAGAACTACGCATCCGATCAAAAAATATCATAGAACATAAAAAGTAGGAAACTTAATTCTCTACAAAAAAGGTCTCTTAACATTTTGCCATAGCTCGCTTCGTTTCCGAGATATTTGCAGATTTATCTCAAGGGAAGGGGCCTGACGGACATATTTCGAGATATTTCTTCTTCTTGTTGTTCTTCTTCTGCACAGCTAAGCTGGAAGTGGCATTTACAGCTCCCAATAGTGCAGAGTTATCTCAAAGAAAGGGGCCACGGTGTTTCTGTATCTCTATTATGTTGGTGCGTCTTCGGAACTTTTAAATATCTCGATATATCTCGAAAACTACGCTTCTGATCAAAAAATATCATAGAACATAAATTGTAGGAAACATAATTCCCTACAAAAAACATCTCTTAACATTTTGCCATAGCTCGTTTCGTTTCCGAGATATTTGCAGATTCAGCTCAAAGGAACTGGCCTGACGGACATATTTCGAGATATTTCTTCTTCTTGTTGTTCTTCCTCTGCACAGCTAAGCTGGAAGTGGCATTTGCAGCTCGCAATAGTGCAGAGTTATCTCAAAGAAAGGGGCCACGGTGTTTCTGTACCTCTATTATGTTGGTGCGGCTTCGGAACTTTTAAATATCTTGATATATCTCGAAAACTACGCATCCGATCAAAAAATATCATAGAACATGAAAAGTAGGAAACTTAATTCTCTACAAAAAAGGTCTCTTAACATTTTGCCATAGCTCGCTTCGTTTCCGAGATATTTGCAGATTTATCTCGAGGGAAGGGGCCTGACGGACATATTTCGAGATATTTCTTCTTCTTGTTGTTCTTCTTCTGCACAGCTAAGCTGGAAGCGGCATTTGCGGCTCGCACTAGTGCAGAGTTATCTCAAAGAAAGGGGCCACGGTGTTTCTGTATCTCTATTATGTTGGTGCGGCTTCGGAACTTTTAAATATCTTGATATATCTCGAAAACTACGCTTCTGATCAAAAAATATCATAGAACATAAATTGTAGGAAACATAATTCTCTACAAAAAAGGTCTCTTAACATTTTGCCATAGCTCGCTTCGTTTCCGAGATATTTGCAGATTTATCTCAAGGGAAGGGTCCTGATGGACATATTTCGAGATATTTCTTCTTCTTGTTGTTCTTCTTCTGCACAGCTAAACTGGAAGTGGCATTTGCAGCTCGCAATAGTGCAGAGTTATCTCAAAGAAAGGGGCCACGGTGTTTCTGTATCTCTATTATGTTGGTGGGGCTTCGGAACTTTTAAATATCTTGATATATCTCGAGAACTACGCATCTGATCAAAAAATATCATAGAACATAAAAAGTAGGAAACTTAATTCTCTACAAAAAAGGTCGCTTAACATTTTGCCATAGCTCGCTTCGTTTCCGAGATATTTGCAGATATATCTCAAGGGCAGGGGCCTGACGGACATATTTCGAGATATTTCTTCTTCTTGTTGTTCTTCTTCTGCACAGCTAAGCTGGAAGTGGCATTTGCGGCTCGCACTAGTGCAGAGTTATCTCAAAGAAAGGGGCCACGGTGTTTCTGTATCTCTATTATGTTGGTGCGGCTTCGGAACTTTTAAATATCTTGATATATCTCGAGAACTACGCATCTGATCAAAAAATATCATACAACATAAAAAGTAGGAAACTTAATTCTCTACAAAAAAGGTCTCTTAACATTTTGCCATAGCTCGCTTCGTTTCCGAGATATTTGCAGATATATCTCAAGGGCAGGGGCCTGACGGACATATTTCGAGATATTTCTTCTTCTTGTTGTTCTTCTTCTGCACAGCTAAACTGGAAGTGGCATTTCCAGCTCGCAATAGTGCAGAGATATCTCAAAGAAAGGGGCCACGGTGTTTCTGTATCTCTATTATGTTGGTGCGGCTTCGGAACTTTTAAATATCTTGATATATCTCGAGAACTACGAGTCTGATCAAAAAATATCATAGAACGTAAAAAGTAGGAAACATAATTCTCTACAAAAAAGGTCTCTTAACATTTTGCCATAGCTCGCTTCGTTTCCGAGATATTTGCAGATATATCTCAAGGGAAGGGGCCTGACGGGCATATTTCGAGATATTTCTTCTTCTTGTTGTTCTTCTTCTGCACAGCTAAGCTGGAAGTGGCATTTACAGCTCGCAATAGTGCAGAGTTATCTCAAAGAAAGGGGCCACGGTGTTTCTGTATCTCTATTATGTTGGTGCGGCTTCGGAACTTTTAAATATCTTGATATATCTCGAGAACTACGCATCCGATCAAAAAATATCATAGAACATGAAAAGTAGGAAACTTAATTCTCTACAAAAAAGGTCTCTTAACATTTTGCCATAGCTCTCTTCGTTTCCGAGATATTTGCAGATTTATCTCAAGGGAAGGGGCCTGACGGACATATTTCGAGATATTTCTTCTTCTTGTTGTTCTTCTTCTGCACAGCTAAGCTGGAAGTGGCATTTACAGCTCGCAATAGTGCAGAGTTATCTCAAAGAAAGGGGCCACGGTGTTTCTGTATCTCTATTATGTTGGTGCGTCTTCGGAACTTTTAAATATCTCGATATATCTCGAAAACTACGCTTCTGATCAAAAAATATCATAGAACATAAATTGTAGGAAACATAATTCCCTACAAAAAACATCTCTTAACATTTTGCCATAGCTCGTTTCGTTTCCGAGATATTTGCAGATTCAGCTCAAAGGAACTGGCCTGACGGACATATTTCGAGATATTTCTTCTTCTTGTTGTTCTTCCTCTGCACAGCTAAGCTGGAAGTGGCATTTGCAGCTCGCAATAGTGCAGAGTTATCTCAAAGAAAGGGGCCACGGTGTTTCTGTATCTCTATTATGTTGGTGCGGCTTCGGAACTTTTAAATATCTTGATATATCTCGAGAACTACGCATCCGATCAAAAAATATCATAGAACATGAAAAGTAGGAAACTTAATTCTCTACAAAAAAGGTCTCTTAACATTTTGCCATAGCTCTCTTCGTTTCCGAGATATTTGCAGATTTATCTCAAGGGAAGGGGCCTGACGGACATATTTCGAGATATTTCTTCTTCTTGTTGTTCTTCTTCTGCACAGCTAAGCTGGAAGTGGCATTTACAGCTCGCAATAGTGCAGAGTTATCTCAAAGAAAGGGGCCACGGTGTTTCTGTATCTCTATTATGTTGGTGCGTCTTCGGAACTTTTAAATATCTCGATATATCTCGAAAACTACGCTTCTGATCAAAAAATATCATAGAACATAAATTGTAGGAAACATAATTCCCTACAAAAAACATCTCTTAACATTTTGCCATAGCTCGTTTCGTTTCCGAGATATTTGCAGATTCAGCTCAAAGGAACTGGCCTGACGGACATATTTCGAGATATTTCTTCTTCTTGTTGTTCTTCCTCTGCACAGCTAAGCTGGAAGTGGCATTTGCAGCTCGCAATAGTGCAGAGTTATCTCAAAGAAAGGGGCCACGGTGTTTCTGTATCTCTATTATGTTGGTGCGGCTTCGGAACTTTTAAATATCTTGATATATCTCGAGAACTACGCATCTGATCAAAAAATATCATAGAACATAAAAAGTAGGAAACTTAATTCTCTACGAAAAAGGTCTCTTAACATTTTGCCATAGCTCGCTTCGTTTCCGAGATATTTGCATATTTATCTCAAGGGAAGGGGCCTGACGGACATATTTCGAGATATTGCTTCTTCTTGTTGTTCTTCTTCTGCACAGCTAAGCTGGAAGTGGCATTTACAGCTCGCAATAGTGCAGAGTTATCTCAAAGAAAGGGGCCACGGTGTTTCTGTATCTCTATTATGTTGGTGCGTCTTCGGAACTTTTAAATATCTCGATATATCTCGAAAACTACGCTTCTGATCAAAAAATATCATAGAACATAAATTGTAGGAAACATAATTCCCTACAAAAAACATCTCTTAACATTTTGCCATAGCTCGTTTCGTTTCCGAGATATTTGCAGATTCAGCTCAAAGGAACTGGCCTGACGGACATATTTCGAGATATTTCTTCTTCTTGTTGTTCTTCCTCTGCACAGCTAAGCTGGAAGTGGCATTTGCAGCTCGCAATAGTGCAGAGTTATCTAAAAGAAAGGGGCCACGGTGTTTCTGTATCTCTATTATGTTGGTGCGGCTTCGGAACTTTTAAATATCTTGATTTATCTCGAGAACTACGCATCTGATCAAAAAATATCATAGAACATGAAAAGTAGGAAACTTAATTCTCTACAAAAAAGGTCTCTTAACATTTTGCCATAGCTCTCTTCGTTTCCGAGATATTTGCAGATTTATCTCACGGGAAGGGGCCTGACGGACATATTTCGAGATATTTCTTCTTCTTGTTGTTCTTCTTCTACACAGCTAAGCTCGAAGTGGCATTTGCAGCTCGCACTAGTGCAGAGTTATCTCAAAGAAAGGGGCCACGGTGTTTCTGTATCTCTATTATGTTGGTGCGGCTTCGGAACTTTTAAATATCTTGATATATCTCGAAAACTACGCTTCTGATCAAAAAATATCATAGAACATAAATTGTAGGAAACATAATTCTCTACAAAAAAGGTCTCTTAACATTTTGCCATAGCTCGCTTCGTTTCCGAGATATTTGCAGATTTATCTCAACGGAAGGGTCCTGATGGACATATTTCGAGATATTTCTTCTTCTTGTTGTTCTTCTTCTGCACAGCTAAACTGGAAGTGGCATTTGCAGCTCGCAATAGTGCAGAGTTATCTCAAAGAAAGGGGCCACGGTGTTTCTGTATCTCTATTATGTTGGTGGGGCTTCGGAACTTTTAAATATCTTGATGTATCTCGAGAACTACGCATCTGATCAAAAAATATCATAGAACATAAAAAGTAGGAAACTTAATTCTCTACAAAAAAGGTCGCTTAACATTTTGCCATAGCTCGCTTCGTTTCCGAGATATTTGCAGATATATCTCAAGGGCAGGGGCCTGACGGACATATTTCGAGATATTTCTTCTTCTTGTTGTTCTTCTTCTGCACAGCTAAGCTGGAAGTGGCATTTGCGGCTCGCACTAGTGCAGAGTTATCTCAAAGAAAGGGGCCACGGTGTTTCTGTATCTCTATTATGTTGGTGCGGCTTCGGAACTTTTAAATATCTTGATATATCTCGAGAACTACGCATCTGATCAAAAAATATCATAGAACATAAAAAGTAGGAAACTTAATTCTCTACAAAAAAGGTCTCTTAACATTTTGCCATAGCTCGCTTCGTTTCCGAGATATTTGCAGATATATCTCAAGGGCAGGGGCCTGACGGACATATTTCGAGATATTTCTTCTTCTTGTTGTTCTTCTTCTGCACAGCTAAACTGGAAGTGGCATTTCCAGCTCGCAATAGTGCAGAGATATCTCAAAGAAAGGGGCCACGGTGTTTCTGTATCTCTATTATGTTGGTGCGGCTTCGGAACTTTTAAATATCTTGATATATCTCGAGAACTACGAGTCTGATCAAAAAATATCATAGAACGTAAAAAGTAGGAAACATAATTCTCTACAAAAAAGGTCTCTTAACATTTTGCCATAGCTCGCTTCGTTTCCGAGATATTTGCAGATATATCTCAAGGGAAGGGGCCTGACGGGCATATTTCGAGATATTTCTTCTTTTTGTTGTTCTTCTTCTGCACAGCTAAGCTGGAAGTGGCATTTGCAGCTCGCAATAGTGCAGAGTTATCTCAAAGAAAGGGGCCACGGTGTTCCTGTATCTCTATTATGTTGGTGCGGCTTCGGAACTTTTAAATATCTTGATATATCTCGAGAACTACGCATCCGATCAAAAAATATCATAGAACATAAAAAGTAGGAAACTTAATTCTCTACAAAAAAGGTCTCTTAACATTTTGCCATAGCTCGCTTCGTTTCCGAGATATTTGCAGATTTATCTCAAGGGAAGGGGCCTGACGGACATATTTCGAGATATTTCTTCTTCTTGTTGTTCTTCTTCTGCACAGCTAAGCTGGAAGTGGCATTTACAGCTCCCAATAGTGCAGAGTTATCTCAAAGAAAGGGGCCACGGTGTTTCTGTATCTCTATTATGTTGGTGCGTCTTCGGAACTTTTAAATATCTCGATATATCTCGAAAACTACGCTTCTGATCAAAAAATATCATAGAACATAAATTGTAGGAAACATAATTCCCTACAAAAAACATCTCTTAACATTTTGCCATAGCTCGTTTCGTTTCCGAGATATTTGCAGATTCAGCTCAAAGGAACTGGCCTGACGGACATATTTCGAGATATTTCTTCTTCTTGTTGTTCTTCCTCTGCACAGCTAAGCTGGAAGTGGCATTTGCAGCTCGCAATAGTGCAGAGTTATCTCAAAGAAAGGGGCCACGGTGTTTCTGTACCTCTATTATGTTGGTGCGGCTTCGGAACTTTTAAATATCTTGATATATCTCGAAAACTACGCATCCGATCAAAAAATATCATAGAACATGAAAAGTAGGAAACTTAATTCTCTACAAAAAAGGTCTCTTAACATTTTGCCATAGCTCGCTTCGTTTCCGAGATATTTGCAGATTTATCTCGAGGGAAGGGGCCTGACGGACATATTTCGAGATATTTCTTCTTCTTGTTGTTCTTCTTCTGCACAGCTAAGCTGGAAGCGGCATTTGCGGCTCGCACTAGTGCAGAGTTATCTCAAAGAAAGGGGCCACGGTGTTTCTGTATCTCTATTATGTTGGTGCGGCTTCGGAACTTTTAAATATCTTGATATATCTCGAAAACTACGCTTCTGATCAAAAAATATCATAGAACATAAATTGTAGGAAACATAATTCTCTACAAAAAAGGTCTCTTAACATTTTGCCATAGCTCGCTTCGTTTCCGAGATATTTGCAGATTTATCTCAAGGGAAGGGTCCTGATGGACATATTTCGAGATATTTCTTCTTCTTGTTGTTCTTCTTCTGCACAGCTAAACTGGAAGTGGCATTTGCAGCTCGCAATAGTGCAGAGTTATCTCAAAGAAAGGGGCCACGGTGTTTCTGTATCTCTATTATGTTGGTGGGGCTTCGGAACTTTTAAATATCTTGATATATCTCGAGAACTACGCATCTGATCAAAAAATATCATAGAACATAAAAAGTAGGAAACTTAATTCTCTACAAAAAAGGTCGCTTAACATTTTGCCATAGCTCGCTTCGTTTCCGAGATATTTGCAGATATATCTCAAGGGCAGGGGCCTGACGGACATATTTCGAGATATTTCTTCTTCTTGTTGTTCTTCTTCTGCACAGCTAAGCTGGAAGTGGCATTTGCGGCTCGCACTAGTGCAGAGTTATCTCAAAGAAAGGGGCCACGGTGTTTCTGTATCTCTATTATGTTGGTGCGGCTTCGGAACTTTTAAATATCTTGATATATCTCGAGAACTACGCATCTGATCAAAAAATATCATACAACATAAAAAGTAGGAAACTTAATTCTCTACAAAAAAGGTCTCTTAACATTTTGCCATAGCTCGCTTCGTTTCCGAGATATTTGCAGATATATCTCAAGGGCAGGGGCCTGACGGACATATTTCGAGATATTTCTTCTTCTTGTTGTTCTTCTTCTGCACAGCTAAACTGGAAGTGGCATTTCCAGCTCGCAATAGTGCAGAGATATCTCAAAGAAAGGGGCCACGGTGTTTCTGTATCTCTATTATGTTGGTGCGGCTTCGGAACTTTTAAATATCTTGATATATCTCGAGAACTACGAGTCTGATCAAAAAATATCATAGAACGTAAAAAGTAGGAAACATAATTCTCTACAAAAAAGGTCTCTTAACATTTTGCCATAGCTCGCTTCGTTTCCGAGATATTTGCAGATATATCTCAAGGGAAGGGGCCTGACGGGCATATTTCGAGATATTTCTTCTTCTTGTTGTTCTTCTTCTGCACAGCTAAGCTGGAAGTGGCATTTACAGCTCGCAATAGTGCAGAGTTATCTCAAAGAAAGGGGCCACGGTGTTTCTGTATCTCTATTATGTTGGTGCGGCTTCGGAACTTTTAAATATCTTGATATATCTCGAGAACTACGCATCCGATCAAAAAATATCATAGAACATGAAAAGTAGGAAACTTAATTCTCTACAAAAAAGGTCTCTTAACATTTTGCCATAGCTCTCTTCGTTTCCGAGATATTTGCAGATTTATCTCAAGGGAAGGGGCCTGACGGACATATTTCGAGATATTTCTTCTTCTTGTTGTTCTTCTTCTGCACAGCTAAGCTGGAAGTGGCATTTACAGCTCGCAATAGTGCAGAGTTATCTCAAAGAAAGGGGCCACGGTGTTTCTGTATCTCTATTATGTTGGTGCGTCTTCGGAACTTTTAAATATCTCGATATATCTCGAAAACTACGCTTCTGATCAAAAAATATCATAGAACATAAATTGTAGGAAACATAATTCCCTACAAAAAACATCTCTTAACATTTTGCCATAGCTCGTTTCGTTTCCGAGATATTTGCAGATTCAGCTCAAAGGAACTGGCCTGACGGACATATTTCGAGATATTTCTTCTTCTTGTTGTTCTTCCTCTGCACAGCTAAGCTGGAAGTGGCATTTGCAGCTCGCAATAGTGCAGAGTTATCTCAAAGAAAGGGGCCACGGTGTTTCTGTATCTCTATTATGTTGGTGCGGCTTCGGAACTTTTAAATATCTTGATATATCTCGAGAACTACGCATCCGATCAAAAAATATCATAGAACATGAAAAGTAGGAAACTTAATTCTCTACAAAAAAGGTCTCTTAACATTTTGCCATAGCTCTCTTCGTTTCCGAGATATTTGCAGATTTATCTCAAGGGAAGGGGCCTGACGGACATATTTCGAGATATTTCTTCTTCTTGTTGTTCTTCTTCTGCACAGCTAAGCTGGAAGTGGCATTTACAGCTCGCAATAGTGCAGAGTTATCTCAAAGAAAGGGGCCACGGTGTTTCTGTATCTCTATTATGTTGGTGCGTCTTCGGAACTTTTAAATATCTCGATATATCTCGAAAACTACGCTTCTGATCAAAAAATATCATAGAACATAAATTGTAGGAAACATAATTCCCTACAAAAAACATCTCTTAACATTTTGCCATAGCTCGTTTCGTTTCCGAGATATTTGCAGATTCAGCTCAAAGGAACTGGCCTGACGGACATATTTCGAGATATTTCTTCTTCTTGTTGTTCTTCCTCTGCACAGCTAAGCTGGAAGTGGCATTTGCAGCTCGCAATAGTGCAGAGTTATCTCAAAGAAAGGGGCCACGGTGTTTCTGTATCTCTATTATGTTGGTGCGGCTTCGGAACTTTTAAATATCTTGATATATCTCGAGAACTACGCATCTGATCAAAAAATATCATAGAACATAAAAAGTAGGAAACTTAATTCTCTACGAAAAAGGTCTCTTAACATTTTGCCATAGCTCGCTTCGTTTCCGAGATATTTGCATATTTATCTCAAGGGAAGGGGCCTGACGGACATATTTCGAGATATTGCTTCTTCTTGTTGTTCTTCTTCTGCACAGCTAAGCTGGAAGTGGCATTTACAGCTCGCAATAGTGCAGAGTTATCTCAAAGAAAGGGGCCACGGTGTTTCTGTATCTCTATTATGTTGGTGCGTCTTCGGAACTTTTAAATATCTCGATATATCTCGAAAACTACGCTTCTGATCAAAAAATATCATAGAACATAAATTGTAGGAAACATAATTCCCTACAAAAAACATCTCTTAACATTTTGCCATAGCTCGTTTCGTTTCCGAGATATTTGCAGATTCAGCTCAAAGGAACTGGCCTGACGGACATATTTCGAGATATTTCTTCTTCTTGTTGTTCTTCCTCTGCACAGCTAAGCTGGAAGTGGCATTTGCAGCTCGCAATAGTGCAGAGTTATCTAAAAGAAAGGGGCCACGGTGTTTCTGTATCTCTATTATGTTGGTGCGGCTTCGGAACTTTTAAATATCTTGATTTATCTCGAGAACTACGCATCTGATCAAAAAATATCATAGAACATGAAAAGTAGGAAACTTAATTCTCTACAAAAAAGGTCTCTTAACATTTTGCCATAGCTCTCTTCGTTTCCGAGATATTTGCAGATTTATCTCACGGGAAGGGGCCTGACGGACATATTTCGAGATATTTCTTCTTCTTGTTGTTCTTCTTCTACACAGCTAAGCTCGAAGTGGCATTTGCAGCTCGCAATAGTGCAGAGTTATCTCAAAGAAAGAGGCCACGGTGTTTCTGTACCTCTATTATGTTGGTGCAGCTTCGGAACTTTTAAATATCTTGATATATCTCGAGAACTACGCATCTGATCAAAAAATATCATCGAACATAAAAAGTAGGAAACTTAATTCTCTACAAAAAAGGTCTCTTAACATTTTGCCATAGCTCGCTTCGTTTCCGAGATATTTGCAGATTTATCTCAAGGGAAGGGTCCTGATGGACATATTTCGAGATATTTCTTCTTCTTGTTGTTCTTCTTCTGCACAGCTAAACTGGAAGTGGCATTTCCAGCTCGCAATAGTGCAGAGTTATCTCAAAGAAAGGGGCCACGGTGTTTCTGTATCTCTATTATGTTGGTGCGGCTTCGGAACTTTTAAATATCTTGATATATCTCGAGAACTACGCATCTGATCAAAAAATATCATACAACATAAAAAGTTGGAAACCTAATTTTCTACAAAAAAGGTCTCTTAACATTTTGCCATAGCTCGCTTCGTTTCCGAGATATTTGGAGATTTATCTCAAGGGAAGGCGCCTGACGGACATATTTCGAGATATTTCTTCTTCTTGTTGTTCTTCTTCTGCACAGCTAAGCTGGAAGTGGCATTTACAGCTCGCAATAGTGCAGAGTTATCTCAAAGAAAGGGGCCACGGTGTTTCTGTATCTCTATTATGTTGGTGCGGCTTCGGAACTTTTAAATATCTTGATATATCTCGAGAACTACGCATCCGATCAAAAAATATCATAGAACATGAAAAGTAGGAAACTTAATTCTCTACAAAAAAGGTCTCTCAACATTTTGCCATAGCTCTCTTCGTTTCCGAGATATTTGCAGATTTATCTCAAGGGAAGGGGCCTGACGGACATATTTCGAGATATTTCTTCTTCTTGTTGTTCTTCTTCTGCACAGCTAAGCTGGAAGTGGCATTTACAGCTCCCAATAGTGCAGAGTTATCTCAAAGAAAGGGGCCACGGTGTTTCTGTATCTCTATTATGTTGGTGCGTCTTCGGAACTTTTAAATATCTCGATATATCTCGAAAACTACGCTTCTGATCAAAAAATATCATAGAACATAAATTGTAGGAAACATAATTCCCTACAAAAAACATCTCTTAACATTTTGCCATAGCTCGTTTCGTTTCCGAGATATTTGCAGATTCAGCTCAAAGGAACTGGCCTGACGGACATATTTCGAGATATTTCTTCTTCTTGTTGTTCTTCCTCTGCACAGCTAAGCTGGAAGTGGCATTTGCAGCTCGCAATAGTGCAGAGTTATCTCAAAGAAAGAGGCCACGGTGTTTCTGTACCTCTATTATGTTGGTGCAGCTTCGGAACTTTTAAATATCTTGATATATCTCGAGAACTACGCATCTGATCAAAAAATATCATAGAACATAAATTGTAGGAAACATAATTCCCTACAAAAAACATCTCTTAACATTTTGCCATAGCTCGTTTCGTTTCCGAGATATTTGCAGATTTATCTCAAGGGAAGGGGCCTGACGGACATATTTCGAGATATTTCTTCTTCTTGTTGTTCTTCCTCTGCACAGCTAAGCTGGAAGTGGCATTTGCAGCTCGCAATAGTGCAGAGTTATCTCAAAGAAAGGGGCCACGGTGTTTCTGTATCTCTATTATGTTGGTGCGGCTTCGGAACTTTTAAATATCTTGATTTATCTCGAGAACTACGCATCTGATCAAAAAATATCATAGAACATAAAAAGTAGGAAACTTAATTCTCTACAAAAAAGGTCTCTTAACATTTTGCCATAGCTCGCTTCGTTTCCGAGATATTTGCAGATTTATCTCAAGGGAAGGGGCCTGACGGACATATTTCGAGATATTTCTTCTTCTTGTTGTTCTTCTTCTGCACAGCTAAGCTGGAAGTGGCATTTACAGCTCGCAATAGTGCAGAGTTATCTCAAAGAAAGGGGCCACGGTGTTTCTGTATCCCTATTATGTTGGTGCGGCTTCGGAACTTTTAAATATCTCGATATATCTCGAAAACTACGCTTCTGATCAAAAAATATCATACAACATAAATTGTAGGAAACATAATTCTCTACAAAAAAGGTCTCTCAACATTTTGCCATAGCTCGCTTCGTTTCCGAGATATTTGCAGATTTATCTCAAGGGAAGGGGCCTGACGGACATATTTCGAGATATTTCTTCTTCTTGTTGTTCTTCTTCTGCACAGCTAAGCTGGAAGTGGCATTTGCGGCTCGCACTAGTGCAGAGTTATCTCAAAGAAAGGGGCCACGGTGTTTCTGTATCTCTATTATGTTGGTGCGGCTTCGGAACTTTTAAATATCTCGATGTATCTCGAAAACTACGCTTCTGATCAAAAAATATCATAGAACATAAATTGTAGGAAACATAATTCTCTACAAAAAAGGTCTCTTAACATTTTGCCATAGCTCGCTTCGTTTCCGAGATATTTGCAGATTCATCTCAAAGGAACTGGCCTGACGGACATATTTCGAGATATTTCTTCTTCTTGTTGTTCTTCCTCTGCACAGCTAAGCTGGAAGTGGCATTTGCAGCTCGCAATAGTGCAGAGTTATCTCAAAGAAAGGGGCCACGGCGTTTCTGTATCTCTATTATGTTGGTGCGGCTTCGGAACTTTTAAATATCTTGATATATCTCGAGAACTACGCATCTGATCAAAAAATATCATAGAACATAAAAAGTAGGAAACTTAATTCTCTACAAAAAAGGTCTCTTAACATTTTGCCATAGCTCGCTTCGTTTCCGAGATATTTGCAGATTTATCTCAAGGGAAGGGGCCTGACGGACATATTTCGAGATATTTCTTCTTCTTGTTGTTCTTCTTCTGCACAGCTAAGCTGGAAGTGGCATTTGCGGCTCGCACTAGTGCAGAGTTATCTCAAAGAAAGGGGCCACGGTGTTTCAGTATCTCTATTATGTTGGTGCGGCTTCGTAACTTTTAAATATCTTGATATATCTCGAGAACTACGCATCTGATCAAAAAATATCATAGAACATAAAAAGTAGGAAACTTAATTCTCTACAAAAAAGGTCTCTTAACATTTTGCCATAGCTCGCTTCGTTTCCGAGATATTTGCAGATTTATCTCAAGGGAAGGGGCCTGACGGACATATTTCGAGATATTTCTTCTTCTTGTTGTTCTTCTTCTGCACAGCTAAGCTGGAAGTGGCATTTGCAGCTCGCAATAGTGCAGAGTTATCTCAAAGAAAGAGGCCACGGTGTTTCTGTACCTCTATCATGTTGGTGCAGCTTCGGAACTTTTAAATATCTTGATATATCTCGAGAACTACGCATCTGATCAAAAAATATCATAGAACATAAATTGTAGGAAACATAATTCCCTACAAAAAATATCTCTTAACATTTTGCCATAGCTCGTTTCGTTTCCGAGATATTTGCAGATTTATCTCAAGGGAAGGGGCCTGACGGACATATTTCGAGATATTTCTTCTTCTTGTTGTTCTTCCTCTGCACAGCTAAGCTGGAAGTGGCATTTGCAGCTCGCAATAGTGCAGAGTTATCTCAAAGAAAGGGGCCACGGTGTTTCTGTATCTCTATTATGTTGGTGCGGCTTCGGAACTTTTAAATATCTTGATTTATCTCGAGAACTACGCATCTGATCAAAAAATATCATAGAACATAAAAAGTAGGAAACTTAATTCTCTACAAAAAAGGTCTCTTAACATTTTGCCATAGCTCGCTTCGTTTCCGAGATATTTGCAGATTTATCTCAAGGGAAGGGGCCTGACGGACATATTTCGAGATATTTCTTCTTCTTCTTGTTCTTCTTCTGCACAGCTAAGCTGGAAGTGGCATTTACAGCTCGCAATAGTGCAGAGTTATCTCAAAGAAAGGGGCCACGGTGTTTCTGTATCCCTATTATGTTGGTGCGGCTTCGGAACTTTTAAATATCTCGATATATCTCGAAAACTACGCTTCTGATCAAAAAATATCATACAACATAAATTGTAGGAAACATAATTCTCTACAAAAAAGGTCTCTCAACATTTTGCCATAGCTCGCTTCGTTTCCGAGATATTTGCAGATTTATCTCAAGGGAAGGGGCCTGACGGACATATTTCGAGATATTTCTTCTTCTTGTTGTTCTTCTTCTGCACAGCTAAGCTGGAAGTGGCATTTACAGCTCGCAATAGTGCAGAGTTATCTCAAAGAAAGGGGCCACGGTGTTTCTGTATCTCTATTATGTTGGTGCGGCTTCGGAACTTTTAAATATCTCGATATATCTCGAAAACTACGCTTCTGATCAAAAAATATCATACAACATAAATTGTTGGAAACATAATTCTCTACAAAAAACGTCTCTTAAGATTTTGCCATAGCTCGCTTCGTTTCCGAGATATTTGCAGATTCAGCTCAAAGGAACGGGCCTGACGGACATATTTCGAGATACTTCTTCTTCTTCTTGTTCTTCTTCTGCACAGCTAAGCTGGAAGTGGCATTTGCAGCTCCCACTAGTGCAGAGTTATCTCAAAGAAAGGGGCCACGGTGTTTCTGTATCTCTATTATGTTGGTGCGGCTTCGGAACTTTTAAATATCTCGATATATCTCGAAAACTACGCTTCTGATCAAAAAATATCATAGAACATAAATTGTAGGAAACATAATTCTCTACAAAAAAGGTCTCTTAACATTTTGCCATAGCTCGCTTCGTTTCCGAGATATTTGCAGATATATCTCAAGGGAAGGGGCCTGACGGACATATTTCGAGATATTTCTTCTTCTTGTTGTTCTTCTTCTGCACAGCTAAGCTGGAAGTGGCATTTACAGCTCGCAATAGTGCAGAGTTATCTCAAAGAAAGGGGCCACGGTGTTTCTGTATCTCTATTATGTTGGTGCGGCTTCGGAACTTTTAAATATCTTGATATATCTCGAGAACTACGCATCTGATCAAAAAATATCATAGAACATAAAAAGTAGGAAACTTAATTCTCTACAAAAAAGGTCTCTTAACATTTTGCCATAGCTCGCTTCGTTTCCGAGATATTTGCAGATTTATCTCAAGGGAAGGGGCCTGACGGACATATTTCGAGATATTTCTTCTTCTTGTTGTTCTTCTTCTGCACAGCTAAGCTGGAAGTGGCATTTGCGGCTCGCACTAGTGCAGAGTTATCTCAAAGAAAGGGGCCACGGTGTTTCTGTACCTCTATTATGTTGGTGCGGCTTCGGAACTTTTAAATATCTCGATATATCTCGAGAACTACGCATCTGATTAAAAAATATCATAGAACATAAAAAGTAGGAAACTTAATTCTCTACAAAAAAGGTCTCTTAACATTTTGCCATAGCTCGCTTCGTTTCCGAGATATTTGCAGATTTATCTCAAGGGAAGGGGCCTGACGGACATATTTCGAGATATTTCTTCTTCTTGTTGTTCTTCTTCTGCACAGCTAAGCTGGAAGTGGCATTTGCGGCTCGCACTAGTGCAGAGTTATCTCAAAGAAAGGGGCCACGGTGTTTCTGTACCTCTATTATGTTGGTGCGGCTTCGGAACTTTTAAATATCTCGATATATCTCGAAAACTACGCTTCTGATCAAAAAATATCATAGAACATAAATTGTAGGAAACAGAATTCTCTACAAAAAAGGTCTCTTAACATTTTGCCATAGCTCGCTTCGTTTCCGAGATATTTGCAGATATATCTCAAGGGAAGGGGCCTGACGGACATATTTCGAGATATTTCTTCTTCTTGTTGTTCTTCTTCTGCACAGCTAAGCTGGAAGTGGCATTTGCGGCTCGCACTAGTGCAGAGTTATCTCAAAGAAAGGGGCCACGGTGTTTCTGTATCTCTATTATGTTGGTGCGGCTTCGGAACTTTTAAATATCTCGATGTATCTCGAAAACTACGCTTCTGATCAAACAATATCATACAACATAAATTGTAGGAAACATAATTCTCTACAAAAAAGGTCTCTTAACATTTTGCCATAGCTCGCTTCGTTTCCGAGATATTTGCAGATATATCTCAAGGGAAGGGGCCTGACGGACATATTTCGAGATATTTCTTCTTCTTGTTGTTCTTCTTCTGCACAGCTAAGCTGGAAGTGGCATTTACAGCTCGCAATAGTGCAGAGTTATCTCAAAGAAAGGGGCCACGGTGTTTCTGTATCTCTATTATGTTGGTGCGGCTTCGGAACTTTTAAATATCTTGATATATCTCGAGAACTACGCATCTGATCAAAAAATATCATAGAAGATAAAAAGTAGGAAACTTAATTCTCTACAAAAAAGGTCTCTTAACATTTTGCCATAGCTCGCTTCGTTTCCGAGATATTTGCAGATTTATCTCAAGGGAAGGGGCCTGACGGACATATTTCGAGATATTTCTTCTTCTTGTTGTTCTTCTTCTGCACAGCTAAGCTGGAAGTGGCATTTGCGGCTCGCACTAGTGCAGAGTTATCTCAAAGAAAGGGGCCACGGTGTTTCTGTATCTCTATTATGTTGGTGCGGCTTCGGAACTTTTAAATATCTCGATGTATCTCGAAAACTACGCTTCTGATCAAAAAATATCATAGAACATAAATTGTAGGAAACATAATTCTCTATAAAAAACGTCTCTTAACATTTTGCCATAGCTCGCTTCGTTTCCGAGATATTTGCAGATATATCTCAAGGGAAGGGGCCTGACGGACATATATCCAGATATTTCTTCTTCTTGTTGTTCTTCTTCTGCACAGCTAAGCTGGAAGTGGCATTTACAGCTCGCAATAGTGCAGAGTTATCTCAAAGAAAGGGGCCATGGTGTTTCTGTATCCCTATTATGTTGGTGCGGCTTCGGAACTTTTAAATATCTCGATATATCTCGAAAACTACGCTTCTGATCAAAAAATATCATAGAACATAAATTGTAGGAAACATAATTCTCTATAAAAAACGTCTCTTAACATTTTGCCATAGCTCGCTTCGTTTCCGAGATATTTGCAGATTCAGCTCAAAGGAACTGGCCTGACGGACATATTTCGAGATATTTCTTCTTCTTGTTGTTCTTCCTCTGCACAGCTAAGCTGGAAGTGGCATTTGCAGCTCGCAATAGTGCAGAGTTATCTCAAAGAAAGGGGCCACGGTGTTTCTGTATCTCTATTATGTTGGTGCGGCTTCGGAACTTTTAAATAACTTGATATATCTCGAGAACTACGCATCTGATCAAAAAATATCATAGAACATAAAAAGTAGGAAACTTAATTCTCTACAAAAAAGGTCTCTTAACATTTTGCCATAGCTCGCTTCGTTTCCGAGATATGTGCAGATTTATCTCAAGGGAAGGGGCCTGACGGACATATTTCGAGATATTTCTTCTTCTTGTTGTTCTTCTTCTGCACAGCTAAGCTGGAAGTGGCATTTGCGGCTCGCACTAGTGCAGAGTTATCTCAACGAAAGGGGCCACGGTGTTTCTGTATCTCTATTATGTTGGTGCGGCTTCGGAACTTTTAAATATCTCGATATATCTCGAAAACTACGCTTCTGATCAAAAAATATCATAGAACATAAATTGTAGGAAACATAATTCTCTACAAAAAAGGTCTCTTAACATTTTGCCATAGCTCGCTTCGTTTCCGAGATATTTGCAGATATATCTCAAGGGAAGGGGCCTGACGGACATATTTCGAGATATTTCTTCTTCTTGTTGTTCTTCTTCTGCACAGCTAAGCTGGAAGTGGCATTTACAGCTCGCAATAGTGCAGAGTTATCTCAAAGAAAGGGGCCACGGTGTTTCTGTATCTCTATTATGTTGGTGCGGCTTCGGAACTTTTAAATATCTTGATATATCTCGAGAACTACGCATCTGATCAAAAAATATCATAGAACATAAAAAGTAGGAAACTTAATTCTCTACAAAAGAGGTCTCTTAACATTTTGCCATAGCTCGCTTCGTTTCCGAGATATTTGCAGATATATCTCAAGGGAAGGGGCCTGACGGACATATTTCGAGATATTTCTTCTTCTTGTTGTACTTCTTCTGCACAGCTAAGCTGGAAGTGGCATTTACAGCTCGCAATAGTGCAGAGTTATCTCAAAGAAAGGGGCCACGGTGTTTCTGTATCTCTATTATGTTGGTGCGGCTTCGGAACTTTTAAATATCTTGATATATCTCGAGAACTACGCATCTGATCAAAAAATATCATAGAAGATAAAAAGTAGGAAACTTAATTCTCTACAAAAAAGGTCTCTTAACATTTTGCCATAGCTCGCTTCGTTTCCGAGATATTTGCAGATTTATCTCAAGGGAAGGGGCCTGACGGACATATTTCGAGATATTTCTTCTTCTTGTTGTTCTTCTTCTGCACAGCTAAGCTGGAAGTGGCATTTGCGGCTCGCACTAGTGCAGAGTTATCTCAAAGAAAGGGGCCACGGTGTTTCTGTATCTCTATTATGTTGGTGCGGCTTCGGAACTTTTAAATATCTCGATGTATCTCGAAAACTACGCTTCTGATCAAAAAATATCATAGAACATAAATTGTAGGAAACATAATTCTCTATAAAAAACGTCTCTTAACATTTTGCCATAGCTCGCTTCGTTTCCGAGATATTTGCAGATATATCTCAAGGGAAGGGGCCTGACGGACATATATCCAGATATTTCTTCTTCTTGTTGTTCTTCTTCTGCACAGCTAAGCTGGAAGTGGCATTTACAGCTCGCAATAGTGCAGAGTTATCTCAAAGAAAGGGGCCATGGTGTTTCTGTATCCCTATTATGTTGGTGCGGCTTCGGAACTTTTAAATATCTCGATATATCTCGAAAACTACGCTTCTGATCAAAAAATATCATAGAACATAAATTGTAGGAAACATAATTCTCTATAAAAAACGTCTCTTAACATTTTGCCATAGCTCGCTTCGTTTCCGAGATATTTGCAGATTCAGCTCAAAGGAACTGGCCTGACGGACATATTTCGAGATATTTCTTCTTCTTGTTGTTCTTCCTCTGCACAGCTAAGCTGGAAGTGGCATTTGCAGCTCGCAATAGTGCAGAGTTATCTCAAAGAAAGGGGCCACGGTGTTTCTGTATCTCTATTATGTTGGTGCGGCTTCGGAACTTTTAAATATCTTGATATATCTCGAGAACTACGCATCTGATCAAAAAATATCATAGAACATAAAAAGTAGGAAACTTAATTCTCTACAAAAGAGGTCTCTTAACATTTTGCCATAGCTCGCTTCGTTTCCGAGATATTTGCAGTTTTATCTCAAGGGAAGGGGCCTAACGGACATATTTCGAGATATTTCTTCTTCTTGTTGTTCTTCTTCTGCACAGCTAAACTGGAAGTGGCATTTCCAGCTCGCAATAGTGCAGAGTTATCTCAAAGAGAGGGGCCACGGTGTTTCTGTATCTCTATTATGTTGGTGCGGCTTCGGAACTTTTAAATATCTTGATATATCTCGAGAACTACGCATCTGATCAAAAAATATCATAGAAGATAAAAAGTAGGAAACTTAATTCTCTACAAAAAAGGTCTCTTAACATTTTGCCATAGCTCGCTTCGTTTCCGAGATATTTGCAGATTTATCTCAAGGGAAGGGGCCTGACGGACATATTTCGAGATATTTCTTCTTCTTGTTGTTCTTCTTCTGCACAGCTAAGCTGGAAGTGGCATTTGCGGCTCGCACTAGTGCAGAGTTATCTCAAAGAAAGGGGCCACGGTGTTTCTGTATCCCTATTATGTTGGTGCGGCTTCGGAACTTTTAAATATCTCGATATATCTCGAAAACTACGCTTCTGATCAAAAAATATCATAGAACATAAATTGTAGGAAACATAATTCTCTATAAAAACGTCTCTTAACATTTTGCCATAGCTCGCTTCGTTTCCGAGATATTTGCAGATATATCTCAAGGGAAGGGGCCTGACGGACATATTTCCAGATATTTCTTCTTCTTGTTGTTCTTCTTCTGCACAGCTAAGCTGGAAGTGGCATTTGCGGCTCGCACTAGTGCAGAGTTATCTCAAAGAAAGGGGCCACGGTGTTTCTGTATCTCTATTATGTTGGTGGGGCTTCGGAACTTTTAAATATCGCGATGTATCTCGAGAACTACGCATCTGATCAAAAAATATCATAGAAGATAAAAAGTAGGAAGCTTAATTCTCTACAAAAAAGGTCTCTTAACATTTTGCCATAGCCCGCTTCGTTTCCGAGATATTTGCAGATTTATCTCAAGGGAAGGGGCCTGACGGACATATTTCGAGATATTTCTTCTTCTTGTTGTTCTTCTTCTGCACAGCTAAGCTGGAAGTGGCATTTGCGGCTCGCACTAGTGCAGAGTTATCTCAAAGAAAGGGGCCACGGTGTTTCTGTATCCCTATTATGTTGGTGCGGCTTCGGAACTTTTAAATATCTCGATGTATCTCGAAAACTACGCTTCTGATCAAAAAATATCATAGAACGTAAATTGTAGGAAACATAATTCTCTACAAAAAAGGTCTCTTAACATTTTGCCATAGCTCGCTTCGTTTCCGAGATATTTGCAGATATATCTCAAGGGAAGGGGCCTGACGGACATATTTCGAGATATTTCTTCTTCTTGTTGTTCTTCTTCTGCACAGCTAAGCTGGAAGTGGCATTTGCGGCTCGCACTAGTGCAGAGTTATCTCAAAGAAAGGGGCCACGGTGTTTCTGTATCTCTATTATGTTGGTGCGGCTTCGGAACTTTTAAATATCTCGATGTATCTCGAAAACTACGCTTCTGATCAAAAAATATCATAGAACATAAATTGTAGGAAACATAATTCTCTATAAAAAACGTCTGTTAACATTTTGCCATAGCTCGCTTCGTTTCCGAGATATTTGCAGATTTATCTCAAGGGAAGGGGCCTGACGGACATATTTCGAGATATTTCTGCTTCTTGTTGTTCTTCTTCTGCACAGCTAAGCTGGAAGTGGCATTTACAGCTCGCAATAGTGCAGAGTTATCTCAAAGAAAGGGGCCACGGTGTTTCTGTATCTCTATTATGTTGGTGCGGCTTCGGAACTTTTAAATATCTTGATATATCTCGAGAACTACGCATCTGATCAAAAAATATCATAGAACATAAAAAGTGGGAAACTTAATTCTCTACAAAAGAGGTCTCTTAACATTTTGCCATAGCTCGCTTCGTTTCCGAGATATTTGCAGATTTATCTCAAGGGAAGGGGCCTAACGGACATATTTCGAGATATTTCTTCTTCTTGTTGTTCTTCTTCTGCACAGCTAAACTGGAAGTGGCATTTCCAGCTCGCAATAGTGCAGAGTTATCTCAAAGAGAGGGGCCACGGTGTTTCTGTATCTCTATTATGTTGGTGCGGCTTCGGAACTTTTAAATATCTTGATATATCTCGAGAACTACGCATCTGATCAAAAAATATCATAGAAGATAAAAAGTAGGAAGCTTAATTCTCTACAAAAAAGGTCTCTTAACATTTTGCCATAGCTCGCTTCGTTTCCGAGATATTTGCAGATCTATCTCAAGGGAAGGGGCCTGACGGACATATTTCGAGATATTTCTTCTTCTTGTTGTTCTTCTTCTGCACAGCTAAGCTGGAAGTGGCATTTGCGGCTCGCACTAGTGCAGAGTTATCTCAAAGAAAGGGGCCACGGTGGTTCTGTATCCCTATTATGTTGGTGCGGCTTCGGAACTTTTAAATATCTCGATGTATCTCGAAAACTACGCTTCTGATCAAAAAATATCATAGAACGTAAATTGTA
Organism: Osmia lignaria lignaria; assembly: GCF_051020975.1. Taxonomy (NCBI): domain Eukaryota; kingdom Metazoa; phylum Arthropoda; class Insecta; order Hymenoptera; family Megachilidae; genus Osmia; species Osmia lignaria. Next base: position 8,962,409 of record NW_027478159.1, on the reverse strand, counting down.
GGAAACATAATTCTCTACAAAAAAGGTCTCTTAACATTTTGCCATAGCTCGCTTCGTTTCCGAGATATTTGCAGATATATCTCAAGGGAAGGGGCCTGACGGACATATTTCGAGATATTTCTTCTTCTTGTTGTTCTTCTTCTGCACAGCTAAGCTGGAAGTGGCATTTGCGGCTCGCACTAGTGCAGAGTTATCTCAAAGAAAGGGGCCACGGTGTTTCTGTATCTCTATTATGTTGGTGCGGCTTCGGAACTTTTAAATATCTCGATGTATCTCGAAAACTACGCTTCTGATCAAAAAATATCATAGAACATAAATTGTAGGAAACATAATTCTCTACAAAAAATGTCTCTTAACATTTTGCCATAGCTCGCTTCGTTTCCGAGATATTTGCAGATATATCTCAAGGGAAGGGGCCTGACGGACATATTTCGAGATATTTCTTCTTCTTGTTGTTCTTCTTCTGCACAGCTAAGCTGGAAGTGGCATTTGCGGCTCGCACTAGTGCAGAGTTATCTCAAAGAAAGGGGCGACGGTGTTTCTGTATCTCTATTATGTTGGTGCGGCTTCGGAACTTTTAAATATCTCGATGTATCTCGAAAACTACGCTTCTGATCAAAAAATATCATAGAACATAAATTGTAGGAAACATAATTCTCTACAAAAAATGTCTCTTAACATTTTGCCATAGCTCGCTTCGTTTCCGAGATATTTGCAGATTCAGCTCAAAGGAACTGGCCTGACGGACATATTTCGAGATATTTCTTCTTCTTGTTGTTCTTCCTCTGCACAGCTAAGCTGGAAGTGGCATTTGCAGCTCGCAATAGTGCAGAGTTATCTCAAAGAAAGGGGCCACGGTGTTTCTGTATCTCTATTATGTTGGTGCGGCTTCGGAACTTTTAAATATCTTGATATATCTCGAGAACTACGCATCTGATCCAAAAATATCATAGAACATAAAATGTAGGAAACTTAATTCTCTACAAAAAAGGTCTCTTAACATTTTGCCATAGCTCGCTTCGTTTCCGAGATATTTGCACATTTATCTCAAGGGAAGGGGCCTGACGGACATATTTCGAGATATTTCTTCTTCTTGTTGTTCTTCTTCTGCACAGCTAAGCTGGAAGTGGCATTTGCGGCTCGCACTAGTGCAGAGTTATCTCAAAGAAAGGGGCCACGGTGTTTCTGTATCTCTATTATGTTGGTGCGGCTTCGGAACTTTTAAATATCTCGATGTATCTCGAAAACTACGCTTCTGATCAAAAAATATCATAGAACGTAAATTGTAGGAAACATAATTCTCTACAAAAAAGGTCTCTTAACATTTTGCCATAGCTCGCTTCGTTTCCGAGATATTTGCAGATATATCTCAAGGGAAGGGGCCTGACGGACATATTTCGAGATATTTCTTCTTCTTGTTGTTCTTCTTCTGCACAGCTAAGCTGGAGGTGGCATTTACAGCTCGCAATAGTGCAGAGTTATCTCAAGGAAAGGGGCCACGGTGTTTCTGTATCTCTATTATGTTGGTGCGGCTTCGGAACTTTTAAATATCTTGATATATCTCGAGAACTACGCATCTGATCAAAAAATATCATAGAACATAAAAAGTAGGAAACTTAATTCTCTACAAAAAAGGTCTCTTAACATTTTGCCATAGCTCGCTTCGTTTCCGAGATATTTGCAAGATTTATCTCAAGGGAAGGGGCCTGACGGACATATTTCGAGATATTTCTTCTTCTTGTTGTTCTTCTTCTGCACAGCTAAGCTGGAAGTGGCATTTGCGGCTCGCACTAGTGCAGAGTTATCTCAAAGAAAGGGGCCACGGTGTTTCTGTATCCCTATTATGTTGGTGCGGCTTCGGAACTTTTAAATATCTCGATATATCTCGAAAACTACGCTTCTGATCAAAAAATATCATAGAACATAAATTGTAGGAAACATAATTCTCTACAAAAAATGTCTCTTAACATTTTGCCATAGATCGCTTCGTTTCCGAGATATTTGCAGATTCAGCTCAAAGGAACTGGCCTGACGGACATATTTCGAGATATTTCTTCTTCTTGTTGTTCTTCCTCTGCACAGCTAAGCTGGAAGTGGCATTTGCAGCTCACAATAGTGCAGAGTTATCTCAAAGAAAGGGGCCACGGTGTTTCTGTATCTCTATTATGTTGGTGCGGCTTCGGAACTTTTAAATATGTTGATATATCTCGAGAACTACGCATCTGATCAAAAAATATCATAGAACATAAAAAGTAGGAAACTTAATTCTCTACAAAAAAGGTCTCTTAACATTTAGCCATAGCTCGCTTCGTTTCCGAGATATTTGCAGATTTATCTCAAGGGAAGGGGCCTGACGGACATATTTCGAGATATTTCTTCTTCTTGTTGTTCTTCTTCTGCACAGCTAAGCTGGAAGTGGCATTTGCGGCTCGCACTAGTGCAGAGTTATCTCAAAGAAAGGGGCCACGGTGTTTCTGTATCTCTATTATGTTGGTGCGGCTTCGGAACTTTTAAATATCTTGATATATCTCGAGAACTACGCATCTGATCAAAAAATATCATAGAACATAAAAAGTAGGAAACTTAATTCTCTACAAAAAAGGTCTCTTAACAATTGGCCATAGCTCGCTTCGTTTCCGAGATATTTGCAGATTTATCTCAAGGGAAGGGGCCTGACGGACATATTTCGAGATATTTCTTCTTCTTGATGTTCTTCTTCTGCACAGCTAAGCTGGAAGTGGCATTTGCAGCTCGCAATAGTGCAGAGTTATCTCAAAGAAAGGGGCCACGGTGTTTCTGTATCTCTATTATGTTGGTGCGGCTTCGGAACTTTTAAATATCTTGATATATCTCGAGAACTACGCATCTGATCAAAAAATATCATAGAACATAAAAAGTAGGCAACTTAATTCTCTACAAAAAAGGTCTCTTAACAATTGGCCATAGCTCGCTTCGTTTCCGAGATATTTGCAGATTTATCTCAAGGGAAGGGGCCTGACGGACATATTTCGAGATATTTCTTCTTCTTGTTGTTCTTCTTCTGCACAGCTAAGCTGGAAGTGGCATTTACGGCTCGCACTAGTGCAGAGTTATCTCAACGAAAGGGGCCACGGTGTTTCTGTATCTCTATTATGTTGGTGCGGCTTCGGAACTTTTAAATATCTCGATATATCTCGAAAACTACGCTTCTGATCAAAAAATACCATAGAACATAAATTGTAGGAAACATAATTCTCTACAAAAAAGGTCTCTTAACATTTTGCCATAGCTCGCTTCGTTTCCGAGATATTTGCAGATTTATCTCAAGGGAAGGGGCCTGACGGACATATTTCGAGATATTTCTTCTTCTTGTTGTTCTTCTTCTGCACAGCTAAGCCGGAAGTGGCATTTGCGGCTCGCACTAGTGCAGAGTTATCTCAACGAAAGGGGCCACGGTGTTTCTGTATCTCTATTATGTTGGTGCGGCTTCGGAACTTTTAAATATCTCGATATATCTCGAAAACTACGCTTCTGATCAAAAAATACCATAGAACATAAATTGTAGGAAACATAATTCTCTACAAAAAAGGTCTCTTAACATTTTGCCATAGCTCTCTTCGTTTCCGAGATATTTGCAGATTTATCTCAAGGGAAGGGGCCTGACGGACATATTTCGAGATATTTCTTCTTCTTGATGTTCTTCTTCTGCACAGCTAAGCTGGAAGTGGCATTTGCAGCTCGCAATAGTGCAGAGTTATCTCAAAGAAAGGGGCCACGGTGTTTCTGTATCTCTATTATGTTGGTGCGGCTTCGGAACTTTCAAATATCTTGATATATCTCGAGAACTACGCATCTGATCAAAAAATATCATAGAACATAGAAAGTAGGAAACTTAATTCTCTACAAAAAAGGTCTCTCAACATTTTGCCATAGCTCGCTTCGTTTCCGAGATATTTGCAGATATATCTCAAGGGAAGGGGCCTGACGGACATATTTCGAGATATTTCTTCTTCTTGTTGTTCTTCCTCTGCACAGCTAAGCTGGAAGTGGCATTTGCAGCTCGCAATAGTGCAGAGTTATCTCAAAGAAAGGGGCCACGGTGTTTCTGTATCTCTATTATGTTGGTGCGGCTTCGGAACTTTTAAATATCTTGATATATCTCGAGAACTACGCATCTGATCAAAAAATATCATAGAACATAAAAAGTAGGAAACTTAATTCTCTACAAAAAAGGTGTCTTAACATTTTGCCATAGCTCGCTTCGTTTCCGAGATATTTGCAGATACATCTCAAGGGAAGGGGCCTGACGGACATATTTCGAGATATTTCTTCTTCTTGTTGTTCGACTTCTGCACAGCTAAGCTGGAAGTGGCATTTGCGGCTCGCACTAGTGCAGAGTTATCTCAAAGAAAGGGGCCACGGTGTTTCTGTATCTCTATTATGTTGGTGCGGCTTCGGAACTTTTAAATATCTTGATATATCTCGAGAACTACGCATCTGATCAAAAAATATCATAGAACATAAAAAGTAGGAAACTTAATTCTCTACAAAAAAGGTGTCTTAACATTTTGCCATAGCTCGCTTCGTTTCCGAGATATTTGCAGATTTATCTCAAGGGAAGGGGCCTGACGGACATATTTCGAGATATTTCTTCTTCTTGTTGTTCTTCTTCTGCACAGCTAAGCTGGAAGTGGCATTTGCGGCTCGCACTAAACGCAGAGTTATCTCAAAGAAAGGAGCCACGGTGTTTCTGTATCTCTATTATGTTGGTGCGGCTTCGGAACTTTTAAATATCTCGATATATCTCGAAAACTACGCTTCTGATCAAAAAATATCATAGAACATAAATTGTAGGAAACATAATTCTCTACAAAAAAGGTCTCTTAACATTTTGCCATAGCTCGCTTCGTTTCCGAGATATTTGCAGATATATCTCAAGGGAAGGGGCCTGACGGACATATTTCGAGATATTTCTTCTTCTTGTTGTTCTTCTTCTGCACAGCTAAGCTGGAAGTGGCATTTGCGGCTCGCAATAGTGCAGAGTTATCTCAAAGAAAGGGGCCACGGTGTTTCTGTATCTCTATTATGTTGGTGCGGCTTCGGAACTTTTAAATATCTCGATATATCTCGAAAACTACGCTTCTGATCAAAAAATATCATAGAACATAAATTGTAGGAAACATAATTCTCTACAAAAAAGGTCTCTTAACATTTTGCCATAGCCAGCTTCGTTTCCGAGATATTTGCAGATATATCTCAAGGGAAGGGGCCTGACGGACATATTTCGAGATATTTCTTCTTCTTGTTGTTCTTCTTCTGCACAGCTAAGCTGGAAGTGGCATTTGCGGCTCGCACTAAACGCAGAGTTATCTCAAAGAAAGGGGCCACGGTGTTTCTGTATCTCTATTATGTTGGTGCGGCTTCGGAACTTTTAAATATCTCGATATATCTCGAAAACTACGCTTCTGATCAAAAAATATCATAGAACATAAATTGTAGGAAACATAATTCTCTACAAAAAAGGTCTCTTAACAATTGGCCATAGCTCGCTTCGTTTCCGAGATATTTGCAGATATATCCCAAGGGAAGGGGCCTGACGGACATATTTCGAGATATTTCTTCTTCTTGTTGTTCTTCTTCTGCACAGCTAAGCTGGAAGTGGCATTTACAGCTCGCAATAGTGCAGAGTTATCTCAAAGAAAGGGGCCACGGTGTTTCTGTATCTCTATTATGTTGGTGCGGCTTCGGAACTTTTAAATATCTTGATATATCTCGAGAACTACGCATCTGATCAAAAAATATCATAGAACATAAAAAGTAGGAAACTTAATTCTCTACAAAAAAGGTCTCTTAACATTTTGCCATAGCTCTCTTCGTTTCCGAGATATTTGCAGATTTATCTCAAGGGAAGGGGCCTGACGGACATATTTCGAGATATTTCTTCTTCTTGTTGTTCTTCTTCTGCACAGCTAAGCTGGAAGTGGCATTTGCAGCTCGCAATAGTGCAGAGTTATCTCAAAGAAAGGGGCCACGGTGTTTCTGTATCTCTATTATGTTGGTGCGTCTTCGGAACTTTTAAATATCTTGATATATCTCGAGAACTACGCATCTGATCAAAAAATATCATAGAACATAAAAAGTAGGAAACTTAATTCTCTACAAAAAAGGTGTCTTAACATTTTGCCATAGCTCGCTTCGTTTCCGAGATATTTGCAGATTTATCTCAAGGGAAGGGGCCTGACGGACATATTTCGAGATATTTCTTCTTCTTGTTGTTCTTCTTCTGCACAGCTAAGCTGGAAGTGGCATTTGCGGCTCGCACTAAACGCAGAGTTATCTCAAAGAAAGGGGCCACGGTGTTTCTGTATCTCTATTATGTTGGTGCGGCTTCGGAACTTTTAAATATCTCGATATATCTCGAAAACTACGCTTCTGATCAAAAAATATCATAGAACATAAATTGTAGGAAACATAATTCTCTACAAAAAAGGTCTCTTAACATTTTGCCATAGCTCGCTTCGTTTCCGAGATATTTGCAGATACATCTCAAGGGAAGGGGCCTGACGGACATATTTCGAGATATTTCTTCTTCTTGTTGTTCTTCTTCTGCACAGCTAAGCTGGAAGTGGCATTTGCGGCTCGCACTAAACGCAGAGTTATCTCAAAGAAAGGGGCCACGGTGTTTCTGTATCTCTATTATGTTGGTGCGGCTTCGGAACTTTTAAATATCTTGATATATCTCGAGAACTACGCATCTGATCAAAAAATATCATAGAACATAAAAAGTAGGAAACTTAATTCTCTACAAAAAAGGTGTCTTAACATTTTGCCATAGCTCGCTTCGTTTCCGAGATATTTGCAGATTTATCTCAAGGGAAGGGGCCTGACGGACATATTTCGAGATATTTCTTCTTCTTGTTGTTCTTCTTCTGCACAGCTAAGCTGGAAGTGGCATTTGCGGCTCGCACTAAACGCAGAGTTATCTCAAAGAAAGGGGCCACGGTGTTTCTGTATCTCTATTATGTTGGTGCGGCTTCGGAACTTTTAAATATCTCGATATATCTCGAAAACTACGCTTCTGATCAAAAAATATCATAGAACATAAATTGTAGGAAACATAATTCTCTACAAAAAAGGTCTCTTAACATTTTGCCATAGCTCGCTTCGTTTCCGAGATATTTGCAGATATATCTCAAGGGAAGGGGCCTGACGGACATATTTCGAGATATTTCTTCTTCTTGTTGTTCTTCTTCTGCACAGCTAAGCTGGAAGTGGCATTTGCGGCTCGCAATAGTGCAGAGTTATCTCAAAGAAAGGGGCCACGGTGTTTCTGTATCTCTATTATGTTGGTGCGGCTTCGGAACTTTTAAATATCTCGATATATCTCGAAAACTACGCTTCTGATCAAAAAATATCATAGAACATAAATTGTAGGAAACATAATTCTCTACAAAAAAGGTCTCTTAACATTTTGCCATAGCTCGCTTCGTTTCCGAGATATTTGCAGATCTATCTCAAGGGAAGGGGCCTGACGGACATATTTCGAGATATTTCTTCTTCTTGTTGTTCTTCTTCTGCACAGCTAAGCTGGAAGTGGCATTTGCGGCTCGCACTAGTGCAGAGTTATCTCAAAGAAAGGGGCCACGGTGGTTCTGTATCCCTATTATGTTGGTGCGGCTTCGGAACTTTTAAATATCTCGATGTATCTCGAAAACTACGCTTCTGATCAAAAAATATCATAGAACGTAAATTGTAGGAAACATAATTCTCTACAAAAAAGGTCTCTTAACATTTTGCCATAGCTCGCTTCGTTTCCGAGATATTTGCAGATATATCTCAAGGGAAGGGGCCTGACGGACATATTTCGAGATATTTCTTCTTCTTGTTGTTCTTCTTCTGCACAGCTAAGCTGGAAGTGGCATTTGCGGCTCGCACTAGTGCAGAGTTATCTCAAAGAAAGGGGCCACGGTGTTTCTGTATCTCTATTATGTTGGTGCGGCTTCGGAACTTTTAAATATCTCGATGTATCTCGAAAACTACGCTTCTGATCAAAAAATATCATAGAACATAAATTGTAGGAAACATAATTCTCTACAAAAAATGTCTCTTAACATTTTGCCATAGCTCGCTTCGTTTCCGAGATATTTGCAGATATATCTCAAGGGAAGGGGCCTGACGGACATATTTCGAGATATTTCTTCTTCTTGTTGTTCTTCTTCTGCACAGCTAAGCTGGAAGTGGCATTTGCGGCTCGCACTAGTGCAGAGTTATCTCAAAGAAAGGGGCGACGGTGTTTCTGTATCTCTATTATGTTGGTGCGGCTTCGGAACTTTTAAATATCTCGATGTATCTCGAAAACTACGCTTCTGATCAAAAAATATCATAGAACATAAATTGTAGGAAACATAATTCTCTACAAAAAATGTCTCTTAACATTTTGCCATAGCTCGCTTCGTTTCCGAGATATTTGCAGATTCAGCTCAAAGGAACTGGCCTGACGGACATATTTCGAGATATTTCTTCTTCTTGTTGTTCTTCCTCTGCACAGCTAAGCTGGAAGTGGCATTTGCAGCTCGCAATAGTGCAGAGTTATCTCAAAGAAAGGGGCCACGGTGTTTCTGTATCTCTATTATGTTGGTGCGGCTTCGGAACTTTTAAATATCTTGATATATCTCGAGAACTACGCATCTGATCCAAAAATATCATAGAACATAAAATGTAGGAAACTTAATTCTCTACAAAAAAGGTCTCTTAACATTTTGCCATAGCTCGCTTCGTTTCCGAGATATTTGCACATTTATCTCAAGGGAAGGGGCCTGACGGACATATTTCGAGATATTTCTTCTTCTTGTTGTTCTTCTTCTGCACAGCTAAGCTGGAAGTGGCATTTGCGGCTCGCACTAGTGCAGAGTTATCTCAAAGAAAGGGGCCACGGTGTTTCTGTATCTCTATTATGTTGGTGCGGCTTCGGAACTTTTAAATATCTCGATGTATCTCGAAAACTACGCTTCTGATCAAAAAATATCATAGAACGTAAATTGTAGGAAACATAATTCTCTACAAAAAAGGTCTCTTAACATTTTGCCATAGCTCGCTTCGTTTCCGAGATATTTGCAGATATATCTCAAGGGAAGGGGCCTGACGGACATATTTCGAGATATTTCTTCTTCTTGTTGTTCTTCTTCTGCACAGCTAAGCTGGAGGTGGCATTTACAGCTCGCAATAGTGCAGAGTTATCTCAAGGAAAGGGGCCACGGTGTTTCTGTATCTCTATTATGTTGGTGCGGCTTCGGAACTTTTAAATATCTTGATATATCTCGAGAACTACGCATCTGATCAAAAAATATCATAGAACATAAAAAGTAGGAAACTTAATTCTCTACAAAAAAGGTCTCTTAACATTTTGCCATAGCTCGCTTCGTTTCCGAGATATTTGCAGATTTATCTCAAGGGAAGGGGCCTGACGGACATATTTCGAGATATTTCTTCTTCTTGTTGTTCTTCTTCTGCACAGCTAAGCTGGAAGTGGCATTTGCGGCTCGCACTAGTGCAGAGTTATCTCAAAGAAAGGGGCCACGGTGTTTCTGTATCCCTATTATGTTGGTGCGGCTTCGGAACTTTTAAATATCTCGATATATCTCGAAAACTACGCTTCTGATCAAAAAATATCATAGAACATAAATTGTAGGAAACATAATTCTCTACAAAAAATGTCTCTTAACATTTTGCCATAGATCGCTTCGTTTCCGAGATATTTGCAGATTCAGCTCAAAGGAACTGGCCTGACGGACATATTTCGAGATATTTCTTCTTCTTGTTGTTCTTCCTCTGCACAGCTAAGCTGGAAGTGGCATTTGCAGCTCACAATAGTGCAGAGTTATCTCAAAGAAAGGGGCCACGGTGTTTCTGTATCTCTATTATGTTGGTGCGGCTTCGGAACTTTTAAATATGTTGATATATCTCGAGAACTACGCATCTGATCAAAAAATATCATAGAACATAAAAAGTAGGAAACTTAATTCTCTACAAAAAAGGTCTCTTAACATTTAGCCATAGCTCGCTTCGTTTCCGAGATATTTGCAGATTTATCTCAAGGGAAGGGGCCTGACGGACATATTTCGAGATATTTCTTCTTCTTGTTGTTCTTCTTCTGCACAGCTAAGCTGGAAGTGGCATTTGCGGCTCGCACTAGTGCAGAGTTATCTCAAAGAAAGGGGCCACGGTGTTTCTGTATCTCTATTATGTTGGTGCGGCTTCGGAACTTTTAAATATCTTGATATATCTCGAGAACTACGCATCTGATCAAAAAATATCATAGAACATAAAAAGTAGGAAACTTAATTCTCTACAAAAAAGGTCTCTTAACAATTGGCCATAGCTCGCTTCGTTTCCGAGATATTTGCAGATTTATCTCAAGGGAAGGGGCCTGACGGACATATTTCGAGATATTTCTTCTTCTTGATGTTCTTCTTCTGCACAGCTAAGCTGGAAGTGGCATTTGCAGCTCGCAATAGTGCAGAGTTATCTCAAAGAAAGGGGCCACGGTGTTTCTGTATCTCTATTATGTTGGTGCGGCTTCGGAACTTTTAAATATCTTGATATATCTCGAGAACTACGCATCTGATCAAAAAATATCATAGAACATAAAAAGTAGGCAACTTAATTCTCTACAAAAAAGGTCTCTTAACAATTGGCCATAGCTCGCTTCGTTTCCGAGATATTTGCAGATTTATCTCAAGGGAAGGGGCCTGACGGACATATTTCGAGATATTTCTTCTTCTTGTTGTTCTTCTTCTGCACAGCTAAGCTGGAAGTGGCATTTACGGCTCGCACTAGTGCAGAGTTATCTCAACGAAAGGGGCCACGGTGTTTCTGTATCTCTATTATGTTGGTGCGGCTTCGGAACTTTTAAATATCTCGATATATCTCGAAAACTACGCTTCTGATCAAAAAATACCATAGAACATAAATTGTAGGAAACATAATTCTCTACAAAAAAGGTCTCTTAACATTTTGCCATAGCTCGCTTCGTTTCCGAGATATTTGCAGATTTATCTCAAGGGAAGGGGCCTGACGGACATATTTCGAGATATTTCTTCTTCTTGTTGTTCTTCTTCTGCACAGCTAAGCCGGAAGTGGCATTTGCGGCTCGCACTAGTGCAGAGTTATCTCAACGAAAGGGGCCACGGTGTTTCTGTATCTCTATTATGTTGGTGCGGCTTCGGAACTTTTAAATATCTCGATATATCTCGAAAACTACGCTTCTGATCAAAAAATACCATAGAACATAAATTGTAGGAAACATAATTCTCTACAAAAAAGGTCTCTTAACATTTTGCCATAGCTCTCTTCGTTTCCGAGATATTTGCAGATTTATCTCAAGGGAAGGGGCCTGACGGACATATTTCGAGATATTTCTTCTTCTTGATGTTCTTCTTCTGCACAGCTAAGCTGGAAGTGGCATTTGCAGCTCGCAATAGTGCAGAGTTATCTCAAAGAAAGGGGCCACGGTGTTTCTGTATCTCTATTATGTTGGTGCGGCTTCGGAACTTTCAAATATCTTGATATATCTCGAGAACTACGCATCTGATCAAAAAATATCATAGAACATAGAAAGTAGGAAACTTAATTCTCTACAAAAAAGGTCTCTCAACATTTTGCCATAGCTCGCTTCGTTTCCGAGATATTTGCAGATATATCTCAAGGGAAGGGGCCTGACGGACATATTTCGAGATATTTCTTCTTCTTGTTGTTCTTCCTCTGCACAGCTAAGCTGGAAGTGGCATTTGCAGCTCGCAATAGTGCAGAGTTATCTCAAAGAAAGGGGCCACGGTGTTTCTGTATCTCTATTATGTTGGTGCGGCTTCGGAACTTTTAAATATCTTGATATATCTCGAGAACTACGCATCTGATCAAAAAATATCATAGAACATAAAAAGTAGGAAACTTAATTCTCTACAAAAAAGGTGTCTTAACATTTTGCCATAGCTCGCTTCGTTTCCGAGATATTTGCAGATACATCTCAAGGGAAGGGGCCTGACGGACATATTTCGAGATATTTCTTCTTCTTGTTGTTCGACTTCTGCACAGCTAAGCTGGAAGTGGCATTTGCGGCTCGCACTAGTGCAGAGTTATCTCAAAGAAAGGGGCCACGGTGTTTCTGTATCTCTATTATGTTGGTGCGGCTTCGGAACTTTTAAATATCTTGATATATCTCGAGAACTACGCATCTGATCAAAAAATATCATAGAACATAAAAAGTAGGAAACTTAATTCTCTACAAAAAAGGTCTCTTAACATTTTGCCATAGCTCGCTTCGTTTCCGAGATATTTGCAGATTTATCTCAAGGGAAGGGGCCTGACGGACATATTTCGAGATATTTCTTCTTCTTGTTGTTCTTCTTCTGCACAGCTAAGCTGGAAGTGGCATTTGCGGCTCGCACTAGTGCAGAGTTATCTCAAAGAAAGGGGCCACGGTGTTTCTGTATCCCTATTATGTTGGTGCGGCTTCGGAACTTTTAAATATCTCGATATATCTCGAAAACTACGCTTCTGATCAAAAAATATCATAGAACATAAATTGTAGGAAACATAATTCTCTACAAAAAATGTCTCTTAACATTTTGCCATAGATCGCTTCGTTTCCGAGATATTTGCAGATTCAGCTCAAAGGAACTGGCCTGACGGACATATTTCGAGATATTTCTTCTTCTTGTTGTTCTTCCTCTGCACAGCTAAGCTGGAAGTGGCATTTGCAGCTCACAATAGTGCAGAGTTATCTCAAAGAAAGGGGCCACGGTGTTTCTGTATCTCTATTATGTTGGTGCGGCTTCGGAACTTTTAAATATGTTGATATATCTCGAGAACTACGCATCTGATCAAAAAATATCATAGAACATAAAAAGTAGGAAACTTAATTCTCTACAAAAAAGGTCTCTTAACATTTAGCCATAGCTCGCTTCGTTTCCGAGATATTTGCAGATTTATCTCAAGGGAAGGGGCCTGACGGACATATTTCGAGATATTTCTTCTTCTTGTTGTTCTTCTTCTGCACAGCTAAGCTGGAAGTGGCATTTGCGGCTCGCACTAGTGCAGAGTTATCTCAAAGAAAGGGGCCACGGTGTTTCTGTATCTCTATTATGTTGGTGCGGCTTCGGAACTTTTAAATATCTTGATATATCTCGAGAACTACGCATCTGATCAAAAAATATCATAGAACATAAAAAGTAGGAAACTTAATTCTCTACAAAAAAGGTCTCTTAACAATTGGCCATAGCTCGCTTCGTTTCCGAGATATTTGCAGATTTATCTCAAGGGAAGGGGCCTGACGGACATATTTCGAGATATTTCTTCTTCTTGATGTTCTTCTTCTGCACAGCTAAGCTGGAAGTGGCATTTGCAGCTCGCAATAGTGCAGAGTTATCTCAAAGAAAGGGGCCACGGTGTTTCTGTATCTCTATTATGTTGGTGCGGCTTCGGAACTTTTAAATATCTTGATATATCTCGAGAACTACGCATCTGATCAAAAAATATCATAGAACATAAAAAGTAGGCAACTTAATTCTCTACAAAAAAGGTCTCTTAACAATTGGCCATAGCTCGCTTCGTTTCCGAGATATTTGCAGATTTATCTCAAGGGAAGGGGCCTGACGGACATATTTCGAGATATTTCTTCTTCTTGTTGTTCTTCTTCTGCACAGCTAAGCTGGAAGTGGCATTTACGGCTCGCACTAGTGCAGAGTTATCTCAACGAAAGGGGCCACGGTGTTTCTGTATCTCTATTATGTTGGTGCGGCTTCGGAACTTTTAAATATCTCGATATATCTCGAAAACTACGCTTCTGATCAAAAAATACCATAGAACATAAATTGTAGGAAACATAATTCTCTACAAAAAAGGTCTCTTAACATTTTGCCATAGCTCGCTTCGTTTCCGAGATATTTGCAGATTTATCTCAAGGGAAGGGGCCTGACGGACATATTTCGAGATATTTCTTCTTCTTGTTGTTCTTCTTCTGCACAGCTAAGCCGGAAGTGGCATTTGCGGCTCGCACTAGTGCAGAGTTATCTCAACGAAAGGGGCCACGGTGTTTCTGTATCTCTATTATGTTGGTGCGGCTTCGGAACTTTTAAATATCTCGATATATCTCGAAAACTACGCTTCTGATCAAAAAATACCATAGAACATAAATTGTAGGAAACATAATTCTCTACAAAAAAGGTCTCTTAACATTTTGCCATAGCTCTCTTCGTTTCCGAGATATTTGCAGATTTATCTCAAGGGAAGGGGCCTGACGGACATATTTCGAGATATTTCTTCTTCTTGATGTTCTTCTTCTGCACAGCTAAGCTGGAAGTGGCATTTGCAGCTCGCAATAGTGCAGAGTTATCTCAAAGAAAGGGGCCACGGTGTTTCTGTATCTCTATTATGTTGGTGCGGCTTCGGAACTTTCAAATATCTTGATATATCTCGAGAACTACGCATCTGATCAAAAAATATCATAGAACATAGAAAGTAGGAAACTTAATTCTCTACAAAAAAGGTCTCTCAACATTTTGCCATAGCTCGCTTCGTTTCCGAGATATTTGCAGATATATCTCAAGGGAAGGGGCCTGACGGACATATTTCGAGATATTTCTTCTTCTTGTTGTTCTTCCTCTGCACAGCTAAGCTGGAAGTGGCATTTGCAGCTCGCAATAGTGCAGAGTTATCTCAAAGAAAGGGGCCACGGTGTTTCTGTATCTCTATTATGTTGGTGCGGCTTCGGAACTTTTAAATATCTTGATATATCTCGAGAACTACGCATCTGATCAAAAAATATCATAGAACATAAAAAGTAGGAAACTTAATTCTCTACAAAAAAGGTGTCTTAACATTTTGCCATAGCTCGCTTCGTTTCCGAGATATTTGCAGATACATCTCAAGGGAAGGGGCCTGACGGACATATTTCGAGATATTTCTTCTTCTTGTTGTTCGACTTCTGCACAGCTAAGCTGGAAGTGGCATTTGCGGCTCGCACTAGTGCAGAGTTATCTCAAAGAAAGGGGCCACGGTGTTTCTGTATCTCTATTATGTTGGTGCGGCTTCGGAACTTTTAAATATCTTGATATATCTCGAGAACTACGCATCTGATCAAAAAATATCATAGAACATAAAAAGTAGGAAACTTAATTCTCTACAAAAAAGGTGTCTTAACATTTTGCCATAGCTCGCTTCGTTTCCGAGATATTTGCAGATTTATCTCAAGGGAAGGGGCCTGACGGACATATTTCGAGATATTTCTTCTTCTTGTTGTTCTTCTTCTGCACAGCTAAGCTGGAAGTGGCATTTGCGGCTCGCACTAAACGCAGAGTTATCTCAAAGAAAGGAGCCACGGTGTTTCTGTATCTCTATTATGTTGGTGCGGCTTCGGAACTTTTAAATATCTCGATATATCTCGAAAACTACGCTTCTGATCAAAAAATATCATAGAACATAAATTGTAGGAAACATAATTCTCTACAAAAAAGGTCTCTTAACATTTTGCCATAGCTCGCTTCGTTTCCGAGATATTTGCAGATATATCTCAAGGGAAGGGGCCTGACGGACATATTTCGAGATATTTCTTCTTCTTGTTGTTCTTCTTCTGCACAGCTAAGCTGGAAGTGGCATTTGCGGCTCGCAATAGTGCAGAGTTATCTCAAAGAAAGGGGCCACGGTGTTTCTGTATCTCTATTATGTTGGTGCGGCTTCGGAACTTTTAAATATCTCGATATATCTCGAAAACTACGCTTCTGATCAAAAAATATCATAGAACATAAATTGTAGGAAACATAATTCTCTACAAAAAAGGTCTCTTAACATTTTGCCATAGCCAGCTTCGTTTCCGAGATATTTGCAGATATATCTCAAGGGAAGGGGCCTGACGGACATATTTCGAGATATTTCTTCTTCTTGTTGTTCTTCTTCTGCACAGCTAAGCTGGAAGTGGCATTTGCGGCTCGCACTAAACGCAGAGTTATCTCAAAGAAAGGGGCCACGGTGTTTCTGTATCTCTATTATGTTGGTGCGGCTTCGGAACTTTTAAATATCTCGATATATCTCGAAAACTACGCTTCTGATCAAAAAATATCATAGAACATAAATTGTAGGAAACATAATTCTCTACAAAAAAGGTCTCTTAACATTTTGCCATACCTCGCTTCGTTTCCGAGATATTTGCAGATATATCTCAAGGGAAGGGGCCTGACGGACATATTTCGAGATATTTCTTCTTCTTGTTGTTCTTCTTCTGCACAGCTAAGCTGGAAGTGGCATTTGCGGCTCGCAATAGTGCAGAGTTATCTCAAAGAAAGGGGCCACGGTGTTTCTGTATCTCTATTATGTTGGTGCGGCTTCGGAACTTTTAAATATCTCGATATATCTCGAAAACTACGCTTCTGATCAAAAAATATCATAGAACATAAATTGTAGGAAACATAATTCTCTACAAAAAAGGTCTCTTAACATTTTGCCATAGCTAGCTTCGTTTCCGAGATATTTGCAGATATATCTCAAGGGAAGGGGCCTGACGGACATATTTCGAGATATTTCTTCTTCTTGTTGTTCTTCTTCTGCACAGCTAAGCTGGAAGTGGCATTTACAGCACGCAATAGTGCAGAGTTATCTCAAAGAAAGGGGCCACGGTGTTTCTGTATCTCTATTATGTTGGTGCGGCTTCGGAACTTTTAAATATCTTGATATATCTCGAGAACTACGCATCTGATCGAAAAATATCATAGAACATAAAAAGTAGGAAACTTAATTCTCTACAAAAAAGGTCTCTTAACAATTGGCCATAGCTCGCTTCGTTTCCGAGATATTTGCAGATATATCCCAAGGGAAGGGGCCTGACGGACATATTTCGAGATATTTCTTCTTCTTGTTGTTCTTCTTCTGCACAGCTAAGCTGGAAGTGGCATTTACAGCTCGCAATAGTGCAGAGTTATCTCAAAGAAAGGGGCCACGGTGTTTCTGTATCTCTATTATGTTGGTGCGGCTTCGGAACTTTTAAATATCTTGATATATCTCGAGAACTACGCATCTGATCAAAAAATATCATAGAACATAAAAAGTAGGAAACTTAATTCTCTACAAAAAAGGTCTCTTAACATTTTGCCATAGCTCTCTTCGTTTCCGAGATATTTGCAGATTTATCTCAAGGGAAGGGGCCTGACGGACATATTTCGAGATATTTCTTCTTCTTGTTGTTCTTCTTCTGCACAGCTAAGCTGGAAGTGGCATTTGCAGCTCGCAATAGTGCAGAGTTATCTCAAAGAAAGGGGCCACGGTGTTTCTGTATCTCTATTATGTTGGTGCGTCTTCGGAACTTTTAAATATCTTGATATATCTCGAGAACTACGCATCTGATCAAAAAATATCATAGAACATAAAAAGTAGGAAACTTAATTCTCTACAAAAAAGGTGTCTTAACATTTTGCCATAGCTCGCTTCGTTTCCGAGATATTTGCAGATTTATCTCAAGGGAAGGGGCCTGACGGACATATTTCGAGATATTTCTTCTTCTTGTTGTTCTTCTTCTGCACAGCTAAGCTGGAAGTGGCATTTGCGGCTCGCACTAAACGCAGAGTTATCTCAAAGAAAGGGGCCACGGTGTTTCTGTATCTCTATTATGTTGGTGCGGCTTCGGAACTTTTAAATATCTCGATATATCTCGAAAACTACGCTTCTGATCAAAAAATATCATAGAACATAAATTGTAGGAAACATAATTCTCTACAAAAAAGGTCTCTTAACATTTTGCCATAGCTCGCTTCGTTTCCGAGATATTTGCAGATACATCTCAAGGGAAGGGGCCTGACGGACATATTTCGAGATATTTCTTCTTCTTGTTGTTCTTCTTCTGCACAGCTAAGCTGGAAGTGGCATTTGCGGCTCGCACTAAACGCAGAGTTATCTCAAAGAAAGGGGCCACGGTGTTTCTGTATCTCTATTATGTTGGTGCGGCTTCGGAACTTTTAAATATCTCGATATATCTCGAAAACTACGCTTCTGATCAAAAAATATCATAGAACATAAATTGTAGGAAACATAATTCTCTACAAAAAAGGTCTCTTAACATTTTGCCATAGCTCGCTTCGTTTCCGAGATATTTGCAGATATATCTCAAGGGAAGGGGCCTGACGGACATATTTCGAGATATTTCTTCTTCTTGTTGTTCTTCTTCTGCACAGCTAAGCTGGAAGTGGCATTTGCGGCTCGCAATAGTGCAGAGTTATCTCAAAGAAAGGGGCCACGGTGTTTCTGTATCTCTATTATGTTGGTGCGGCTTCGGAACTTTTAAATATCTCGATATATCTCGAAAACTACGCTTCTGATCAAAAAATATCATAGAACATAAATTGTAGGAAACATAATTCTCTACAAAAAAGGTCTCTTAACATTTTGCCATAGCTAGCTTCGTTTCCGAGATATTTGCAGATATATCTCAAGGGAAGGGGCCTGACGGACATATTTCGAGATATTTCTTCTTCTTGTTGTTCTTCTTCTGCACAGCTAAGCTGGAAGTGGCATTTGCGGCTCGCACTAAACGCAGAGTTATCTCAAAGAAAGGGGCCACGGTGTTTCTGTATCTCTATTATGTTGGTGCGGCTTCGGAACTTTTAAATATCTTGATATATCTCGAGAACTACGCATCTGATCAAAAAATATCATAGAACATAAAAAGTAGGAAACTTAATTCTCTACAAAAAAGGTCTCTTAACATTTTGCCATAGCTCGCTTCGTTTCCGAGATATTTGCAGATTTATCTCAAGGGAAGGGGCCTGACGGACATATTTCGAGATATTTCTTCTTCTTGTTGTTCTTCCTCTGCACAGCTAAACTGGAAGTGGCATTTCCAGCTCGCAATAGTGCAGAGTTATCTCAAAGAAAGGGGCCACGGTGTTTCTGTATCTCTATTATGTTGGTGCGGCTTCGGAACTTTTAAATATCTTGATATATCTCGAGAACTACGCATCTGATCAAAAAATATCATAGAACATAAAAAGTAGGAAACTTAATTCTCTACAAAAAAGGTGTCTTAACATTTTGCCATAGCTCGCTTCGTTTCCGAGATATTTGCAGATTTATCTCAAGGGAAGGGGCCTGACGGACATATTTCGAGATATTTCTTCTTCTTGTTGTTCTTCTTCTGCACAGCTAAGCTGGAAGTGGCATTTGCGGCTCGCACTAAACGCAGAGTTATCTCAAAGAAAGGGGCCACGGTGTTTCTGTATCTCTATTATGTTGGTGCGGCTTCGGAACTTTTAAATATCTCGATATATCTCGAAAACTCCGCTTCTGATCAAAAAATATCATAGAACATAAATTGTAGGAAACATAATTCTCTACAAAAAAGGTCTCTTAACATTTTACCATAGCTCGCTTCGTTTCCGAGATATTTGCAGATACATCTCAAGGGAAGGGGCCTGACGGACATATTTCGAGATATTTCTTCTTCTTGTTGTTCTTCTTCTGCACAGCTAAGCTGGAAGTGGCATTTGCGGCTCGCACTAGTGCAGAGTTATCTCAAAGAAAGGGGCCACGGTGTTTCTGTATCTCTATTATGTTGGTGCGGCTTCGGAACTTTTAAATATCTTGATATATCTCGAGAACTACGCATCTGATCAAAAAATATCATAGAACATAAAAAGTAGGAAACTTAATTCTCTCCAAAAAGGTTTCTTAAGGTTTTGCCATAGCTCGCTTCGTTTCCGAGATATTTGCAGATTTATCTCAAGGGAAGGGGCCTGACGGACATATTTCGAGATATTTCTTCTTCTTGTTGTTCTTCTTCTGCACAGCTAAGCTGGAAGTGGCATTTGCGGCTCGCACTAAACGCAGAGTTATCTCAAAGAAAGGGGCCACGGTGTTTCTGTATCTCTATTATGTTGGTGCGGCTTCGGAACTTTTAAATATCTCGATATATCTCGAAAACTACGCTTCTGATCAAAAAATATCATAGAACATAAATTGTAGGAAACATAATTCTCTACAAAAAAGGTCTCTTAACATTTTGCCATAGCTCGCTTCGTTTCCGAGATATTTGCAGATATATCTCAAGGGAAGGGGCCTGACGGACATATTTCGAGATATTTCTTCTTCTTGTTGTTCTTCTTCTGCACAGCTAAGCTGGAAGTGGCATTTGCGGCTCGCACTAAACGCAGAGTTATCTCAAAGAAAGGGGCCACGGTGTTTCTGTATCTCTATTATGTTGGTGCGGCTTCGGAACTTTTAAATATCTTGATATATCTCGAGAACTACGCATCTGATCAAAAAATATCATAGAACATAAAAAGTAGGAAACTTAATTCTCTACAAAAAAGGTGTCTTAACATTTTGCCATAGCTCGCTTCGTTTCCGAGATATTTGCAGATTTATCTCAAGGGAAGGGGCCTGACGGACATATTTCGAGATATTTCTTCTTCTTGTTGTTCTTCTTCTGCACAGCTAAGCTGGAAGTGGCATTTGCGGCTCGCACTAAACGCAGAGTTATCTCAAAGAAAGGGGCCACGGTGTTTCTGTATCTCTATTATGTTGGTGCGGCTTCGGAACTTTTAAATATCTCGATATATCTCGAAAACTACGCTTCTGATCAAAAAATATCATAGAACATAAATTGTAGGAAACATAATTCTCTACAAAAAAGGTCTCTTAACATTTTGCCATAGCTCGCTTCGTTTCCGAGATATTTGCAGATATATCTCAAGGGAAGGGGCCTGACGGACATATTTCGAGATATTTCTTCTTCTTGTTGTTCTTCTTCTGCACAGCTAAGCTGGAAGTGGCATTTGCGGCTCGCAATAGTGCAGAGTTATCTCAAAGAAAGGGGCCACGGTGTTTCTGTATCTCTATTATGTTGGTGCGGCTTCGGAACTTTTAAATATCTCGATATATCTCGAAAACTACGCTTCTGATCAAAAAATATCATAGAACATAAATTGTAGGAAACATAATTCTCTACAAAAAAGGTCTCTTAACATTTTGCCATAGCTAGCTTCGTTTCCGAGATATTTGCAGATATATCTCAAGGGAAGGGGCCTGACGGACATATTTCGAGATATTTCTTCTTCTTGTTGTTCTTCTTCTGCACAGCTAAGCTGGAAGTGGCATTTGCGGCTCGCACTAAACGCAGAGTTATCTCAAAGAAAGGGGCCACGGTGTTTCTGTATCTCTATTATGTTGGTGCGGCTTCGGAACTTTTAAATATCTCGATATATCTCGAAAACTACGCTTCTGATCAAAAAATATCATAGAACATAAATTGTAGGAAACATAATTCTCTACAAAAAAGGTCTCTTAACATTTTGCCATACCTCGCTTCGTTTCCGAGATATTTGCAGATATATCTCAAGGGAAGGGGCCTGACGGACATATTTCGAGATATTTCTTCTTCTTGTTGTTCTTCTTCTGCACAGCTAAGCTGGAAGTGGCATTTGCGGCTCGCAATAGTGCAGAGTTATCTCAAAGAAAGGGGCCACGGTGTTTCTGTATCTCTATTATGTTGGTGCGGCTTCGGAACTTTTAAATATCTCGATATATCTCGAAAACTACGCTTCTGATCAAAAAATATCATAGAACATAAATTGTAGGAAACATAATTCTCTACAAAAAAGGTCTCTTAACATTTTGCCATAGCTAGCTTCGTTTCCGAGATATTTGCAGATATATCTCAAGGGAAGGGGCCTGACGGACATATTTCGAGATATTTCTTCTTCTTGTTGTTCTTCTTCTGCACAGCTAAGCTGGAAGTGGCATTTACAGCACGCAATAGTGCAGAGTTATCTCAAAGAAAGGGGCCACGGTGTTTCTGTATCTCTATTATGTTGGTGCGGCTTCGGAACTTTTAAATATCTTGATATATCTCGAGAACTACGCATCTGATCGAAAAATATCATAGAACATAAAAAGTAGGAAACTTAATTCTCTACAAAAAAGGTCTCTTAACAATTGGCCATAGCTCGCTTCGTTTCCGAGATATTTGCAGATATATCCCAAGGGAAGGGGCCTGACGGACATATTTCGAGATATTTCTTCTTCTTGTTGTTCTTCTTCTGCACAGCTAAGCTGGAAGTGGCATTTACAGCTCGCAATAGTGCAGAGTTATCTCAAAGAAAGGGGCCACGGTGTTTCTGTATCTCTATTATGTTGGTGCGGCTTCGGAACTTTTAAATATCTTGATATATCTCGAGAACTACGCATCTCATCAAAAAATATCATAGAACATAAAAAGTAGGAAACTTAATTCTCTACAAAAAAGGTCTCTTAACATTTTGCCATAGCTCGCTTCGTTTCCGAGATATTTGCAGATTTATCTCAAGGGAAGGGGCCTGACGGACATATTTCGAGATATTTCTTCTTCTTGTTGTTCTTCCTCTGCACAGCTAAACTGGAAGTGGCATTTCCAGCTCGCAATAGTGCAGAGTTATCTCAAAGAAAGGGGCCACGGTGTTTCTGTATCTCTATTATGTTGGTGCGGCTTCGGAACTTTTAAATATCTTGATATATCTCGAGAACTACGCATCTGATCAAAAAATATCATAGAACATAAAAAGTAGGAAACTTAATTCTCTACAAAAAAGGTGTCTTAACATTTTGCCATAGCTCGCTTCGTTTCCGAGATATTTGCAGATTTATCTCAAGGGAAGGGGCCTGACGGACATATTTCGAGATATTTCTTCTTCTTGTTGTTCTTCTTCTGCACAGCTAAGCTGGAAGTGGCATTTGCGGCTCGCACTAAACGCAGAGTTATCTCAAAGAAAGGGGCCACGGTGTTTCTGTATCTCTATTATGTTGGTGCGGCTTCGGAACTTTTAAATATCTGGATATATCTCGAAAACTCCGCTTCTGATCAAAAAATATCATAGAACATAAATTGTAGGAAACATAATTCTCTACAAAAAAGGTCTCTTAACATTTTGCCATAGCTCGCTTCGTTTCCGAGATATTTGCAGATACATCTCAAGGGAAGGGGCCTGACGGACATATTTCGAGATATTTCTTCTTCTTGTTGTTCTTCTTCTGCACAGCTAAGCTGGAAGTGGCATTTGCGGCTCGCACTAGTGCAGAGTTATCTCAAAGAAAGGGGCCACGGTGTTTCTGTATCTCTATTATGTTGGTGCGGCTTCGGAACTTTTAAATATCTTGATATATCTCGAGAACTACGCATCTGATCAAAAAATATCATAGAACATAAAAAGTAGGAAACTTAATTCTCTCCAAAAAGGTTTCTTAAGGTTTTGCCATAGCTCGCTTCGTTTCCGAGATATTTGCAGATTTATCTCAAGGGAAGGGGCCTGACGGACATATTTCGAGATATTTCTTCTTCTTGTTGTTCTTCTTCTGCACAGCTAAGCTGGAAGTGGCATTTGCGGCTCGCACTAAACGCAGAGTTATCTCAAAGAAAGGGGCCACGGTGTTTCTGTATCTCTATTATGTTGGTGCGGCTTCGGAACTTTTAAATATCTCGATATATCTCGAAAACTACGCTTCTGATCAAAAAATATCATAGAACATAAATTGTAGGAAACATAATTCTCTACAAAAAAGGTCTCTTAACATTTTGCCATAGCTCGCTTCGTTTCCGAGATATTTGCAGATATATCTCAAGGGAAGGGGCCTGACGGACATATTTCGAGATATTTCTTCTTCTTGTTGTTCTTCTTCTGCACAGCTAAGCTGGAAGTGGCATTTGCGGCTCGCAATAGTGCAGAGTTATCTCAAAGAAAGGGGCCACGGTGTTTCTGTATCTCTATTATGTTGGTGCGGCTTCGGAACTTTTAAATATCTCGATATATCTCGAAAACTACGCTTCTGATGAAAAAATATCATAGAACATAAATTGTAGGAAATATAATTCTCTACAAAAAAGGTCTCTTAACATTTTGCCACAGCTAGCTTCGTTTCCGAGATATTTGCAGATATATCTCAAGGGAAGGGGCCTGACGGACATATTTCGAGATATTTCTTCTTCTTGTTGTTCTTCTTCTGCACAGCTAAGCTGGAAGTGGCATTTACAGCACGCAATAGTGCAGAGTTATCTCAAAGAAAGGGGCCACGGTGTTTCTGTATCTCTATTATGTTGGTGCGGCTTCGGAACTTTTAAATATCTTGATATATCTCGAGAACTACGCATCTGATCGAAAAATATCATAGAACATAAAAAGTAGGAAACTTAATTCTCTACAAAAAAGGTCTCTTAACAATTGGCCATAGCTCGCTTCGTTTCCGAGATATTTGCAGATATATCCCAAGGGAAGGGGCCTGACGGACATATTTCGAGATATTTCTTCTTCTTGTTGTTCTTCTTCTGCACAGCTAAGCTGGAAGTGGCATTTACAGCTCGCAATAGTGCAGAGTTATCTCAAAGAAAGGGGCCACGGTGTTTCTGTATCTCTATTATGTTGGTGCGGCTTCGGAACTTTTAAATATCTTGATATATCTCGAGAACTACGCATCTGATCAAAAAATATCATAGAACATAAAAAGTAGGAAACTTAATTCTCTACAAAAAAGGTCTCTTAACATTTTGCCATAGCTCGCTTCGTTTCCGAGATATTTGCAGATTTATCTCAAGGGAAGGGGCCTGACGGACATATTTCGAGATATTTCTTCTTCTTGTTGTTCTTCCTCTGCACAGCTAAACTGGAAGTGGCATTTCCAGCTCGCAATAGTGCAGAGTTATCTCAAAGAAAGGGGCCACGGTGTTTCTGTATCTCTATTATGTTGGTGCGGCTTCGGAACTTTTAAATATCTTGATATATCTCGAGAACTACGCATCTGATCAAAAAATATCATAGAACATAAAAAGTAGGAAACTTAATTCTCTACAAAAAAGGTGTCTTAACATTTTGCCATAGCTCGCTTCGTTTCCGAGATATTTGCAGATTTATCTCAAGGGAAGGGGCCTGACGGACATATTTCGAGATATTTCTTCTTCTTGTTGTTCTTCTTCTGCACAGCTAAGCTGGAAGTGGCATTTGCGGCTCGCACTAAACGCAGAGTTATCTCAAAGAAAGGGGCCACGGTGTTTCTGTATCTCTATTATGTTGGTGCGGCTTCGGAACTTTTAAATATCTCGATATATCTCGAAAACTCCGCTTCTGATCAAAAAATATCATAGAACATAAATTGTAGGAAACATAATTCTCTACAAAAAAGGTCTCTTAACATTTTGCCATAGCTCGCTTCGTTTCCGAGATATTTGCAGATACATCTCAAGGGAAGGGGCCTGACGGACATATTTCGAGATATTTCTTCTTCTTGTTGTTCTTCTTCTGCACAGCTAAGCTGGAAGTGGCATTTGCGGCTCGCACTAGTGCAGAGTTATCTCAAAGAAAGGGGCCACGGTGTTTCTGTATCTCTATTATGTTGGTGCGGCTTCGGAACTTTTAAATATCTTGATATATCTCGAGAACTACGCATCTGATCAAAAAATATCATAGAACATAAAAAGTAGGAAACTTAATTCTCTCCAAAAAGGTTTCTTAAGGTTTTGCCATAGCTCGCTTCGTTTCCGAGATATTTGCAGATTTATCTCAAGGGAAGGGGCCTGACGGACATATTTCGAGATATTTCTTCTTCTTGTTGTTCTTCTTCTGCACAGCTAAGCTGGAAGTGGCATTTGCGGCTCGCACTAAACGCAGAGTTATCTCAAAGAAAGGGGCCACGGTGTTTCTGTATCTCTATTATGTTGGTGCGGCTTCGGAACTTTTAAATATCTCGATATATCTCGAAAACTCCGCTTCTGATCAAAAAATATCATAGAACATAAATTGTAGGAAACATAATTCTCTACAAAAAAGGTCTCTTAACATTTTGCCATAGCTCGCTTCGTTTCCGAGATATTTGCAGATACATCTCAAGGGAAGGGGCCTGACGGACATATTTCGAGATATTTCTTCTTCTTGTTGTTCTTCTTCTGCACAGCTAAGCTGGAAGTGGCATTTGCGGCTCGCACTAGTGCAGAGTTATCTCAAAGAAAGGGGCCACGGTGTTTCTGTATCTCTATTATGTTGGTGCGGCTTCGGAACTTTTAAATATCTTGATATATCTCGAGAACTACGCATCTGATCAAAAAATATCATAGAACATAAAAAGTAGGAAACTTAATTCTCTCCAAAAAGGTTTCTTAAGGTTTTGCCATAGCTCGCTTCGTTTCCGAGATATTTGCAGATTTATCTCAAGGGAAGGGGCCTGACGGACATATTTCGAGATATTTCTTCTTCTTGTTGTTCTTCTTCTGCACAGCTAAGCTGGAAGTGGCATTTGCGGCTCGCACTAAACGCAGAGTTATCTCAAAGAAAGGGGCCACGGTGTTTCTGTATCTCTATTATGTTGGTGCGGCTTCGGAACTTTTAAATATCTCGATATATCTCGAAAACTACGCTTCTGATCAAAAAATATCATAGAACATAAATTGTAGGAAACATAATTCTCTACAAAAAAGGTCTCTTAACATTTTGCCATAGCTCGCTTCGTTTCCGAGATATTTGCAGATATATCTCAAGGGAAGGGGCCTGACGGACATATTTCGAGATATTTCTTCTTCTTGTTGTTCTTCTTCTGCACAGCTAAGCTGGAAGTGGCATTTGCGGCTCGCACTAAACGCAGAGTTATCTCAAAGAAAGGGGCCACGGTGTTTCTGTATCTCTATTATGTTGGTGCGGCTTCGGAACTTTTAAATATCTTGATATATCTCGAGAACTACGCATCTGATCAAAAAATATCATAGAACATAAAAAGTAGGAAACTTAATTCTCTACAAAAAAGGTGTCTTAACATTTTGCCATAGCTCGCTTCGTTTCCGAGATATTTGCAGATTTATCTCAAGGGAAGGGGCCTGACGGACATATTTCGAGATATTTCTTCTTCTTGTTGTTCTTCTTCTGCACAGCTAAGCTGGAAGTGGCATTTGCGGCTCGCACTAAACGCAGAGTTATCTCAAAGAAAGGGGCCACGGTGTTTCTGTATCTCTATTATGTTGGTGCGGCTTCGGAACTTTTAAATATCTCGATATATCTCGAAAACTACGCTTCTGATCAAAAAATATCATAGAGCATAAATTGTAGGAAACATAATTCTCTACAAAAAAGGTCTCTTAACATTTTGCCATAGCTCGCTTCGTTTCCGAGATATTTGCAGATATATCTCAAGGGAAGGGGCCTGACGGACATATTTCGAGATATTTCTTCTTCTTGTTGTTCTTCTTCTGCACAGCTAAGCTGGAAGTGGCATTTGCGGCTCGCAATAGTGCAGAGTTATCTCAAAGAAAGGGGCCACGGTGTTTCTGTATCTCTATTATGTTGGTGCGGCTTCGGAACTTTTAAATATCTCGATATATCTCGAAAACTACGCTTCTGATCAAAAAATATCATAGAACATAAATTGTAGGAAACATAATTCTCTACAAAAAAGGTCTCTTAACATTTTGCCATAGCTAGCTTCGTTTCCGAGATATTTGCAGATATATCTCAAGGGAAGGGGCCTGACGGACATATTTCGAGATATTTCTTCTTCTTGTTGTTCTTCTTCTGCACAGCTAAGCTGGAAGTGGCATTTGCGGCTCGCACTAAACGCAGAGTTATCTCAAAGAAAGGGGCCACGGTGTTTCTGTATCTCTATTATGTTGGTGCGGCTTCGGAACTTTTAAATATCTCGATATATCTCGAAAACTACGCTTCTGATCAAAAAATATCATAGAACATAAATTGTAGGAAACATAATTCTCTACAAAAAAGGTCTCTTAACATTTTGCCATACCTCGCTTCGTTTCCGAGATATTTGCAGATATATCTCAAGGGAAGGGGCCTGACGGACATATTTCGAGATATTTCTTCTTCTTGTTGTTCTTCTTCTGCACAGCTAAGCTGGAAGTGGCATTTGCGGCTCGCAATAGTGCAGAGTTATCTCAAAGAAAGGGGCCACGGTGTTTCTGTATCTCTATTATGTTGGTGCGGCTTCGGAACTTTTAAATATCTCGATATATCTCGAAAACTACGCTTCTGATCAAAAAATATCATAGAACATAAATTGTAGGAAACATAATTCTCTACAAAAAAGGTCTCTTAACATTTTGCCATAGCTAGCTTCGTTTCCGAGATATTTGCAGATATATCTCAAGGGAAGGGGCCTGACGGACATATTTCGAGATATTTCTTCTTCTTGTTGTTCTTCTTCTGCACAGCTAAGCTGGAAGTGGCATTTACAGCACGCAATAGTGCAGAGTTATCTCAAAGAAAGGGGCCACGGTGTTTCTGTATCTCTATTATGTTGGTGCGGCTTCGGAACTTTTAAATATCTTGATATATCTCGAGAACTACGCATCTGATCGAAAAATATCATAGAACATAAAAAGTAGGAAACTTAATTCTCTACAAAAAAGGTCTCTTAACAATTGGCCATAGCTCGCTTCGTTTCCGAGATATTTGCAGATATATCCCAAGGGAAGGGGCCTGACGGACATATTTCGAGATATTTCTTCTTCTTGTTGTTCTTCTTCTGCACAGCTAAGCTGGAAGTGGCATTTACAGCTCGCAATAGTGCAGAGTTATCTCAAAGAAAGGGGCCACGGTGTTTCTGTATCTCTATTATGTTGGTGCGGCTTCGGAACTTTTAAATATCTTGATATATCTCGAGAACTACGCATCTCATCAAAAAATATCATAGAACATAAAAAGTAGGAAACTTAATTCTCTACAAAAAAGGTCTCTTAACATTTTGCCATAGCTCGCTTCGTTTCCGAGATATTTGCAGATTTATCTCAAGGGAAGGGGCCTGACGGACATATTTCGAGATATTTCTTCTTCTTGTTGTTCTTCCTCTGCACAGCTAAACTGGAAGTGGCATTTCCAGCTCGCAATAGTGCAGAGTTATCTCAAAGAAAGGGGCCACGGTGTTTCTGTATCTCTATTATGTTGGTGCGGCTTCGGAACTTTTAAATATCTTGATATATCTCGAGAACTACGCATCTGATCAAAAAATATCATAGAACATAAAAAGTAGGAAACTTAATTCTCTACAAAAAAGGTGTCTTAACATTTTGCCATAGCTCGCTTCGTTTCCGAGATATTTGCAGATTTATCTCAAGGGAAGGGGCCTGACGGACATATTTCGAGATATTTCTTCTTCTTGTTGTTCTTCTTCTGCACAGCTAAGCTGGAAGTGGCATTTGCGGCTCGCACTAAACGCAGAGTTATCTCAAAGAAAGGGGCCACGGTGTTTCTGTATCTCTATTATGTTGGTGCGGCTTCGGAACTTTTAAATATCTCGATATATCTCGAAAACTCCGCTTCTGATCAAAAAATATCATAGAACATAAATTGTAGGAAACATAATTCTCTACAAAAAAGGTCTCTTAACATTTTGCCATAGCTCGCTTCGTTTCCGAGATATTTGCAGATACA
The DNA here is from genome assembly GCF_051020975.1 of Osmia lignaria lignaria. Taxonomy (NCBI): domain Eukaryota; kingdom Metazoa; phylum Arthropoda; class Insecta; order Hymenoptera; family Megachilidae; genus Osmia; species Osmia lignaria. Next base: position 8,933,007 of record NW_027478159.1, on the reverse strand, counting down.
TCTCAAGGGAAGGGGCCTGACGGACATATTTCGAGATATTTCTTCTTCTTGTTGTTCTTCTTCTGCACAGCTAAGCTGGAAGTGGCATTTGCGGCTCGCACTAGTGCAGAGTTATCTCAAAGAAAGGGGCCACGGTGTTTCTGTATCTCTATTATGTTGGTGCGGCTTCGGAACTTTTAAATATCTTGATATATCTCGAGAACTACGCATCTGATCAAAAAATATCATAGAACATAAAAAGTAGGAAACTTAATTCTCTCCAAAAAGGTTTCTTAAGGTTTTGCCATAGCTCGCTTCGTTTCCGAGATATTTGCAGATTTATCTCAAGGGAAGGGGCCTGACGGACATATTTCGAGATATTTCTTCTTCTTGTTGTTCTTCTTCTGCACAGCTAAGCTGGAAGTGGCATTTGCGGCTCGCACTAAACGCAGAGTTATCTCAAAGAAAGGGGCCACGGTGTTTCTGTATCTCTATTATGTTGGTGCGGCTTCGGAACTTTTAAATATCTCGATATATCTCGAAAACTACGCTTCTGATCAAAAAATATCATAGAACATAAATTGTAGGAAACATAATTCTCTACAAAAAAGGTCTCTTAACATTTTGCCATAGCTCGCTTCGTTTCCGAGATATTTGCAGATATATCTCAAGGGAAGGGGCCTGACGGACATATTTCGAGATATTTCTTCTTCTTGTTGTTCTTCTTCTGCACAGCTAAGCTGGAAGTGGCATTTGCGGCTCGCAATAGTGCAGAGTTATCTCAAAGAAAGGGGCCACGGTGTTTCTGTATCTCTATTATGTTGGTGCGGCTTCGGAACTTTTAAATATCTCGATATATCTCGAAAACTACGCTTCTGATCAAAAAATATCATAGAACATAAATTGTAGGAAACATAATTCTCTACAAAAAAGGTCTCTTAACATTTTGCCACAGCTAGCTTCGTTTCCGAGATATTTGCAGATATATCTCAAGGGAAGGGGCCTGACGGACATATTTCGAGATATTTCTTCTTCTTGTTGTTCTTCTTCTGCACAGCTAAGCTGGAAGTGGCATTTACAGCACGCAATAGTGCAGAGTTATCTCAAAGAAAGGGGCCACGGTGTTTCTGTATCTCTATTATGTTGGTGCGGCTTCGGAACTTTTAAATATCTTGATATATCTCGAGAACTACGCATCTGATCAAAAAATATCATAGAACATAAAAAGTAGGAAACTTAATTCTCTCCAAAAAGGTTTCTTAAGGTTTTGCCATAGCTCGCTTCGTTTCCGAGATATTTGCAGATTTATCTCAAGGGAAGGGGCCTGACGGACATATTTCGAGATATTTCTTCTTCTTGATGTTCTTCTTCTGCACAGCTAAGCTGGAAGTGGCATTTGCAGCTCGCAATAGTGCAGAGTTATCTCAAAGAAAGGGGCCACGGTGTTTCTGTATCTCTATTATGTTGGTGCGGCTTCGGAACTTTTAAATATCTTGATATATCTCGAGAACTACGCATCTGATCAAAAAATATCATAGAACATAAAAAGTAGGCAACTTAATTCTCTACAAAAAAGGTCTCTTAACAATTGGCCATAGCTCGCTTCGTTTCCGAGATATTTGCAGATTTATCTCAAGGGAAGGGGCCTGACGGACATATTTCGAGATATTTCTTCTTCTTGTTGTTCTTCTTCTGCACAGCGAAGCTGGAAGTGGCATTTACGGCTCGCACTAGTGCAGAGTTATCTCAACGAAAGGGGCCACGGTGTTTCTGTATCTCTATTATGTTGGTGCGGCTTCGGAACTTTTAAATATCTCGATATATCTCGAAAACTACGCTTCTGATCAAAAAATACCATAGAACATAAATTGTAGGAAACATAATTCTCTACAAAAAAGGTCTCTTAACATTTTGCCATAGCTCGCTTCGTTTCCGAGATATTTGCAGATTTATCTCAAGGGAAGGGGCCTGACGGACATATTTCGAGATATTTCTTCTTCTTGTTGTTCTTCTTCTGCACAGCTAAGCCGGAAGTGGCATTTGCGGCTCGCACTAGTGCAGAGTTATCTCAACGAAAGGGGCCACGGTGTTTCTGTATCTCTATTATGTTGGTGCGGCTTCGGAACTTTTAAATATCTCGATATATCTCGAAAACTACGCTTCTGATCAAAAAATACCATAGAACATAAATTGTAGGAAACATAATTCTCTACAAAAAAGGTCTCTTAACATTTTGCCATAGCTCTCTTCGTTTCCGAGATATTTGCAGATTTATCTCAAGGGAAGGGGCCTGACGGACATATTTCGAGATATTTCTTCTTCTTGATGTTCTTCTTCTGCACAGCTAAGCTGGAAGTGGCATTTGCAGCTCGCAATAGTGCAGAGTTATCTCAAAGAAAGGGGCCACGGTGTTTCTGTATCTCTATTATGTTGGTGCGGCTTCGGAACTTTCAAATATCTTGATATATCTCGAGAACTACGCATCTGATCAAAAAATATCATAGAACATAGAAAGTAGGAAACTTAATTCTCTACAAAAAAGGTCTCTCAACATTTTGCCATAGCTCGCTTCGTTTCCGAGATATTTGCAGATATATCTCAAGGGAAGGGGCCTGACGGACATATTTCGAGATATTTCTTCTTCTTGTTGTTCTTCTTCTGCACAGCTAAGCTGGAAGTGGCATTTGCGGCTCGCAATAGTGCAGAGTTATCTCAAAGAAAGGGGCCACGGTGTTTCTGTATCTCTATTATGTTGGTGCGGCTTCGGAACTTTTAAATATCTCGATATATCTCGAAAACTACGCTTCTGATCAAAAAATATCATAGAACATAAATTGTAGGAAACATAATTGTCTACAAAAAAGGTCTCTTAACATTTTGCCATAGCCAGCTTCGTTTCCGAGATATTTGCAGATATATCTCAAGGGAAGGGGCCTGACGGACATATTTCGAGATATTTCTTCTTCTTGTTGTTCTTCTTCTGCACAGCTAAGCTGGAAGTGGCATTTGCGGCTCGCACTAAACGCAGAGTTATCTCAAAGAAAGGGGCCACGGTGTTTCTGTATCTCTATTATGTTGGTGCGGCTTCGGAACTTTTAAATATCTCGATATATCTCGAAAACTACGCTTCTGATCAAAAAATATCATAGAACATAAATTGTAGGAAACATAATTCTCTACAAAAAAGGTCTCTTAACATTTTGCCATACCTCGCTTCGTTTCCGAGATATTTGCAGATATATCTCAAGGGAAGGGGCCTGACGGACATATTTCGAGATATTTCTTCTTCTTGTTGTTCTTCTTCTGCACAGCTAAGCTGGAAGTGGCATTTGCGGCTCGCAATAGTGCAGAGTTATCTCAAAGAAAGGGGCCACGGTGTTTCTGTATCTCTATTATGTTGGTGCGGCTTCGGAACTTTTAAATATCTCGATATATCTCGAAAACTACGCTTCTGATCAAAAAATATCATAGAACATAAATTGTAGGAAACATAATTCTCTACAAAAAAGGTCTCTTAACATTTTCCCATAGCTAGCTTCGTTTCCGAGATATTTGCAGATATATCTCAAGGGAAGGGGCCTGACGGACATATTTCGAGATATTTCTTCTTCTTGTTGTTCTTCTTCTGCACAGCTAAGCTGGAAGTGGCATTTACAGCACGCAATAGTGCAGAGTTATCTCAAAGAAAGGGGCCACGGTGTTTCTGTATCTCTATTATGTTGGTGCGGCTTCGGAACTTTTAAATATCTTGATATATCTCGAGAACTACGCATCTGATCGAAAAATATCATAGAACATAAAAAGTAGGAAACTTAATTCTCTACAAAAAAGGTCTCTTAACAATTGGCCATAGCTCGCTTCGTTTCCGAGATATTTGCAGATATATCCCAAGGGAAGGGGCCTGACGGACATATTTCGAGATATTTCTTCTTCTTGTTGTTCTTCTTCTGCACAGCTAAGCTGGAAGTGGCATTTACAGCTCGCAATAGTGCAGAGTTATCTCAAAGAAAGGGGCCACGGTGTTTCTGTATCTCTATTATGTTGGTGCGGCTTCGGAACTTTTAAATATCTTGATATATCTCGAGAACTACGCATCTGATCAAAAAATATCATAGAACATAAAAAGTAGGAAACTTAATTCTCTACAAAAAAGGTCTCTTAACATTTTGCCATAGCTCTCTTCGTTTCCGAGATATTTGCAGATTTATCTCAAGGGAAGGGGCCTGACGGACATATTTCGAGATATTTCTTCTTCTTGTTGTTCTTCTTCTGCACAGCTAAGCTGGAAGTGGCATTTGCAGCTCGCAATAGTGCAGAGTTATCTCAAAGAAAGGGGCCACGGTGTTTCTGTATCTCTATTATGTTGGTGCGTCTTCGGAACTTTTAAATATCTTGATATATCTCGAGAACTACGCATCTGATCAAAAAATATCATAGAACATAAAAAGTAGGAAACTTAATTCTCTACAAAAAAGGTGTCTTAACATTTTGCCATAGCTCGCTTCGTTTCCGAGATATTTGCAGATTTATCTCAAGGGAAGGGGCCTGACGGACATATTTCGAGATATTTCTTCTTCTTGTTGTTCTTCTTCTGCACAGCTAAGCTGGAAGTGGCATTTGCGGCTCGCACTAAACGCAGAGTTATCTCAAAGAAAGGGGCCACGGTGTTTCTGTATCTCTATTATGTTGGTGCGGCTTCGGAACTTTTAAATATCTCGATATATCTCGAAAACTACGCTTCTGATCAAAAAATATCATAGAACATAAATTGTAGGAAACATAATTCTCTACAAAAAAGGTCTCTTAACATTTTGCCATAGCTCGCTTCGTTTCCGAGATATTTGCAGATACATCTCAAGGGAAGGGGCCTGACGGACATATTTCGAGATATTTCTTCTTCTTGTTGTTCTTCTTCTGCACAGCTAAGCTGGAAGTGGCATTTGCGGCTCGCACTAAACGCAGAGTTATCTCAAAGAAAGGGGCCACGGTGTTTCTGTATCTCTATTATGTTGGTGCGGCTTCGGAACTTTTAAATATCTTGATATATCTCGAGAACTACGCATCTGATCAAAAAATATCATAGAACATAAAAAGTAGGAAACTTAATTCTCTACAAAAAAGGTGTCTTAACATTTTGCCATAGCTCGCTTCGTTTCCGAGATATTTGCAGATTTATCTCAAGGGAAGGGGCCTGACGGACATATTTCGAGATATTTCTTCTTCTTGTTGTTCTTCTTCTGCACAGCTAAGCTGGAAGTGGCATTTGCGGCTCGCACTAAACGCAGAGTTATCTCAAAGAAAGGGGCCACGGTGTTTCTGTATCTCTATTATGTTGGTGCGGCTTCGGAACTTTTAAATATCTCGATATATCTCGAAAACTACGCTTCTGATCAAAAAATATCATAGAACATAAATTGTAGGAAACATAATTCTCTACAAAAAAGGTCTCTTAACATTTTGCCATAGCTCGCTTCGTTTCCGAGATATTTGCAGATATATCTCAAGGGAAGGGGCCTGACGGACATATTTCGAGATATTTCTTCTTCTTGTTGTTCTTCTTCTGCACAGCTAAGCTGGAAGTGGCATTTGCGGCTCGCAATAGTGCAGAGTTATCTCAAAGAAAGGGGCCACGGTGTTTCTGTATCTCTATTATGTTGGTGCGGCTTCGGAACTTTTAAATATCTCGATATATCTCGAAAACTACGCTTCTGATCAAAAAATATCATAGAACATAAATTGTAGGAAACATAATTCTCTACAAAAAAGGTCTCTTAACATTTTGCCATAGCTAGCTTCGTTTCCGAGATATTTGCAGATATATCTCAAGGGAAGGGGCCTGACGGACATATTTCGAGATATTTCTTCTTCTTGTTGTTCTTCTTCTGCACAGCTAAGCTGGAAGTGGCATTTGCGGCTCGCACTAAACGCAGAGTTATCTCAAAGAAAGGGGCCACGGTGTTTCTGTATCTCTATTATGTTGGTGCGGCTTCGGAACTTTTAAATATCTCGATATATCTCGAAAACTACGCTTCTGATCAAAAAATATCATAGAACATAAATTGTAGGAAACATAATTCTCTACAAAAAAGGTCTCTTAACATTTTGCCATACCTCGCTTCGTTTCCGAGATATTTGCAGATATATCTCAAGGGAAGGGGCCTGACGGACATATTTCGAGATATTTCTTCTTCTTGTTGTTCTTCTTCTGCACAGCTAAGCTGGAAGTGGCATTTGCGGCTCGCAATAGTGCAGAGTTATCTCAAAGAAAGGGGCCACGGTGTTTCTGTATCTCTATTATGTTGGTGCGGCTTCGGAACTTTTAAATATCTTGATATATCTCGAGAACTACGCATCTGATCAAAAAATATCATAGAACATAAAAAGTAGGAAACTTAATTCTCTACAAAAAAGGTCTCTTAACATTTTGCCATAGCTCGCTTCGTTTCCGAGATATTTGCAGATTTATCTCAAGGGAAGGGGCCTGACGGACATATTTCGAGATATTTCTTCTTCTTGTTGTTCTTCCTCTGCACAGCTAAACTGGAAGTGGCATTTCCAGCTCGCAATAGTGCAGAGTTATCTCAAAGAAAGGGGCCACGGTGTTTCTGTATCTCTATTATGTTGGTGCGGCTTCGGAACTTTTAAATATCTTGATATATCTCGAGAACTACGCATCTGATCAAAAAATATCATAGAACATAAAAAGTAGGAAACTTAATTCTCTACAAAAAAGGTGTCTTAACATTTTGCCATAGCTCGCTTCGTTTCCGAGATATTTGCAGATTTATCTCAAGGGAAGGGGCCTGGCGGACATATTTCGAGATATTTCTTCTTCTTGTTGTTCTTCTTCTGCACAGCTAAGCTGGAAGTGGCATTTGCGGCTCGCACTAAACGCAGAGTTATCTCAAAGAAAGGGGCCACGGTGTTTCTGTATCTCTATTATGTTGGTGCGGCTTCGGAACTTTTAAATATCTCGATATATCTCGAAAACTCCGCTTCTGATCAAAAAATATCATAGAACATAAATTGTAGGAAACATAATTCTCTACAAAAAAGGTCTCTTAACATTTTGCCATAGCTCGCTTCGTTTCCGAGATATTTGCAGATACATCTCAAGGGAAGGGGCCTGACGGACATATTTCGAGATATTTCTTCTTCTTGTTGTTCTTCTTCTGCACAGCTAAGCTGGAAGTGGCATTTGCGGCTCGCACTAGTGCAGAGTTATCTCAAAGAAAGGGGCCACGGTGTTTCTGTATCTCTATTATGTTGGTGCGGCTTCGGAACTTTTAAATATCTTGATATATCTCGAGAACTACGCATCTGATCAAAAAATATCATAGAACATAAAAAGTAGGAAACTTAATTCTCTCCAAAAAGGTTTCTTAAGGTTTTGCCATAGCTCGCTTCGTTTCCGAGATATTTGCAGATTTATCTCAAGGGAAGGGGCCTGACGGACATATTTCGAGATATTTCTTCTTCTTGTTGTTCTTCTTCTGCACAGCTAAGCTGGAAGTGGCATTTGCGGCTCGCACTAAACGCAGAGTTATCTCAAAGAAAGGGGCCACGGTGTTTCTGTATCTCTATTATGTTGGTGCGGCTTCGGAACTTTTAAATATCTCGATATATCTCGAAAACTACGCTTCTGATCAAAAAATATCATAGAACATAAATTGTAGGAAACATAATTCTCTACAAAAAAGGTCTCTTAACATTTTGCCATACCTCGCTTCGTTTCCGAGATATTTGCAGATATATCTCAAGGGAAGGGGCCTGACGGACATATTTCGAGATATTTCTTCTTCTTGTTGTTCTTCTTCTGCACAGCTAAGCTGGAAGTGGCATTTGCGGCTCGCAATAGTGCAGAGTTATCTCAAAGAAAGGGGCCACGGTGTTTCTGTATCTCTATTATGTTGGTGCGGCTTCGGAACTTTTAAATATCTCGATATATCTCGAAAACTACGCTTCTGATCAAAAAATATCATAGAACATAAATTGTAGGAAACATAATTCTCTACAAAAAAGGTCTCTTAACATTTTGCCATAGCTAGCTTCGTTTCCGAGATATTTGCAGATATATCTCAAGGGAAGGGGCCTGACGGACATATTTCGAGATATTTCTTCTTCTTGTTGTTCTTCTTCTGCACAGCTAAGCTGGAAGTGGCATTTACAGCACGCAATAGTGCAGAGTTATCTCAAAGAAAGGGGCCACGGTGTTTCTGTATCTCTATTATGTTGGTGCGGCTTCGGAACTTTTAAATATCTTGATATATCTCGAGAACTACGCATCTGATCGAAAAATATCATAGAACATAAAAAGTAGGAAACTTAATTCTCTACAAAAAAGGTCTCTTAACAATTGGCCATAGCTCGCTTCGTTTCCGAGATATTTGCGGATATATCCCAAGGGAAGGGGCCTGACGGACATATTTCGAGATATTTCTTCTTCTTGTTGTTCTTCTTCTGCACAGCTAAGCTGGAAGTGGCATTTACAGCTCGCAATAGTGCAGAGTTATCTCAAAGAAAGGGGCCACGGTGTTTCTGTATCTCTATTATGTTGGTGCGGCTTCGGAACTTTTAAATATCTTGATATATCTCGAGAACTACGCATCTCATCAAAAAATATCATAGAACATAAAAAGTAGGAAACTTAATTCTCTACAAAAAAGGTCTCTTAACATTTTGCCATAGCTCGCTTCGTTTCCGAGATATTTGCAGATTTATCTCAAGGGAAGGGGCCTGACGGACATATTTCGAGATATTTCTTCTTCTTGTTGTTCTTCCTCTGCACAGCTAAACTGGAAGTGGCATTTCCAGCTCGCAATAGTGCAGAGTTATCTCAAAGAAAGGGGCCACGGTGTTTCTGTATCTCTATTATGTTGGTGCGGCTTCGGAACTTTTAAATATCTTGATATATCTCGAGAACTACGCATCTGATCAAAAAATATCATAGAACATAAAAAGTAGGAAACTTAATTCTCTACAAAAAAGGTGTCTTAACATTTTGCCATAGCTCGCTTCGTTTCCGAGATATTTGCAGATTTATCTCAAGGGAAGGGGCCTGACGGACATATTTCGAGATATTTCTTCTTCTTGTTGTTCTTCTTCTGCACAGCTAAGCTGGAAGTGGCATTTGCGGCTCGCACTAAACGCAGAGTTATCTCAAAGAAAGGGGCCACGGTGTTTCTGTATCTCTATTATGTTGGTGCGGCTTCGGAACTTTTAAATATCTCGATATATCTCGAAAACTCCGCTTCTGATCAAAAAATATCATAGAACATAAATTGTAGGAAACATAATTCTCTACAAAAAAGGTCTCTTAACATTTTGCCATAGCTCGCTTCGTTTCCGAGATATTTGCAGATACATCTCAAGGGAAGGGGCCTGACGGACATATTTCGAGATATTTCTTCTTCTTGTTGTTCTTCTTCTGCACAGCTAAGCTGGAAGTGGCATTTGCGGCTCGCACTAGGGCAGAGTTATCTCAAAGAAAGGGGCCACGGTGTTTCTGTATCTCTATTATGTTGGTGCGGCTTCGGAACTTTTAAATATCTTGATATATCTCGAGAACTACGCATCTGATCAAAAAATATCATAGAACATAAAAAGTAGGAAACTTAATTCTCTCCAAAAAGGTTTCTTAAGGTTTTGCCATAGCTCGCTTCGTTTCCGAGATATTTGCAGATTTATCTCAAGGGAAGGGGCCTGACGGACATATTTCGAGATATTTCTTCTTCTTGTTGTTCTTCTTCTGCACAGCTAAGCTGGAAGTGGCATTTGCGGCTCGCACTAAACGCAGAGTTATCTCAAAGAAAGGGGCCACGGTGTTTCTGTATCTCTATTATGTTGGTGCGGCTTCGGAACTTTTAAATATCTCGATATATCTCGAAAACTACGCTTCTGATCAAAAAATATCATAGAACATAAATTGTAGGAAACATAATTCTCTACAAAAAAGGTCTCTTAACATTTTGCCATAGCTCGCTTCGTTTCCGAGATATTTGCAGATATATCTCAAGGGAAGGGGCCTGACGGACATATTTCGAGATATTTCTTCTTCTTGTTGTTCTTCTTCTGCACAGCTAAGCTGGAAGTGGCATTTGCGGCTCGCAATAGTGCAGAGTTATCTCAAAGAAAGGGGCCACGGTGTTTCTGTATCTCTATTATGTTGGTGCGGCTTCGGAACTTTTAAATATCTCGATATATCTCGAAAACTACGCTTCTCATCAAAAAATATCATAGAACATAAATTGTAGGAAACATAATTCTCTACAAAAAAGGTCTCTTAACATTTTGCCACAGCTAGCTTCGTTTCCGAGATATTTGCAGATATATCTCAAGGGAAGGGGCCTGACGGACATATTTCGAGATATTTCTTCTTCTTGTTGTTCTTCTTCTGCACAGCTAAGCTGGAAGTGGCATTTACAGCACGCAATAGTGCAGAGTTATCTCAAAGAAAGGGGCCACGGTGTTTCTGTATCTCTATTATGTTGGTGCGGCTTCGGAACTTTTAAATATCTTGATATATCTCGAGAACTACGCATCTGATCAAAAAATATCATAGAACATAAAAAGTAGGAAACTTAATTCTCTACAAAAAAGGTCTCTTAACAATTGGCCATAGCTCGCTTCGTTTCCGAGATATTTGCAGATATATCCCAAGGGAAGGGGCCTGACGGACATATTTCGAGATATTTCTTCTTCTTGTTGTTCTTCTTCTGCACAGCTAAGCTGGAAGTGGCATTTACAGCTCTCAATAGTGCAGAGTTATCTCAAAGAAAGGGGCCACGGTGTTTCTGTATCTCTATTATGTTGGTGCGGCTTCGGAACTTTTAAATATCTTGATATATCTCGAGAACTACGCATCAGATAAGAAAATATCATAGAACATAAAAAGTAGGAAACTTAATTCTCTACAAAAAAGGTCTCTTAACATTTTGCCATAGCCCTCTTCGTTTCCGAGATATTTGCAGATTTATCTCAAGGGAAGGGGCCTGACGGACATTAATCGAGATATTTCTTTTTCTTGATGTTCTTCTTCTGCACAGCTAAGCTGGAAGTGGCATTTGCAGCTCGCAATAGTGCAGAGTTATCTCAAAGAAAGGGGCCACGGTGTTTCTGTATCTCTATTATGTTGGTGCGGCTTCGGAACTTTTAAATATCTTGATATATCTCGAGAACTACGCATCTGATCAAAAAATATCATCGAACATAAAAAGTAGGAAACTTAATTCTCTACAAAAGAGGTCTCTTAACATTTTGCCATAGCTCGCTTCGTTTCCGAGATATTTGCAGATTTATCTCAAGGGAAGGGGCCTGACGGACATATTTCGAGATATTTCTTCTTCTTGTTGTTCTTCCTCTGCACAGCTAAGCTGCAAGTGGCATTTGCGGCTCGCACTAGTGCAGAGTTATCTCAAAGAAAGGGGCCACGGTGTTTCTGTATCTCTATTATGTTGGTGCGGCTTCGGAACTTTTAAATATCTCGATATATCTCGAAAACTACGCTTCTGATCAAAAAATATCATAGAACATAAATTGTAGGAAACATAATTCTCTACAAAAAAGGTCTCTTAACATTTTGCCATAGCTCGCTTCGTTTCCGAGATATTTGCAGATTGATCTCAAGGGAAGGGGCCTGACGGACATATTTCGAGATAATTCTTCTTCTTGTTGTTCTTCTTCTGCACAGCTAAACTGGAAGTGGCATTTCCAGCTCGCAATAGTGCAGAGTTATCTCAAAGAGAGGGGCCACGGTGTTTCTGTATCTCTATTATGTTGGTGCGGCTTCGGAACTTTTAAATATCTTGATATATCTCGAGAACTACGCATCTGATCAAAAAATATCATAGAACATAAAAAGTAGGAAACTTAATTCTCTACAAAAAAGTCTCTTAACAATTGGCCATAGCTCGCTTCGTTTCCGAGATATTTGCAGATATATCCCAAGGGAAGGGGCCTGACGGACATATTTCGAGATATTTCTTCTTCTTGTTGTTCTTCTTCTGCACAGCTAAGCTGGAAGTGGCATTTACAGCTCTCAATAGTGCAGAGTTATCTCAAAGAAAGGGGCCACGGTGTTTCTGTATCTCTATTATGTTGGTGCGGCTTCGGAACTTTTAAATATCTTGATATATCTCGAGAACTACGCATCAGATAAAAAAATATCATAGAACATAAAAAGTAGGAAACTTAATTCTCTACAAAAAAGGTCTCTTAACATTTTGCCATAGCCCTCTTCGTTTCCGAGATATTTGCAGATTTATCTCAAGGGAAGGGGCCTGACGGACATTAATCGAGATATTTCTTTTTCTTGATGTTCTTCTTCTGCACAGCTAAGCTGGAAGTGGCATTTGCAGCTCGCAATAGTGCAGAGTTATCTCAAAGAAAGGGGCCACGGTGTTTCTGTATCTCTATTATGTTGGTGCGGCTTCGGAACTTTTAAATATCTTGATATATCTCGAGAACTACGCATCTGATCAAAAAATATCATCGAACATAAAAAGTAGGAAACTTAATTCTCTACAAAAGAGGTCTCTTAACATTTTGCCATAGCTCGCTTCGTTTCCGAGATATTTGCAGATTTATCTCAAGGGAAGGGGCCTAACGGACATATTTCGAGATATTTCTTCTTCTTGTTGTTCTTCTTCTGCGCAGCTAAGCTGGAAGTGGCATTTGCAGCTCGCAATAGTGCAGAGATATCTCAAAGGAAGGGGCCACGCTGTTTCTGTATCTCTATTATGTTGGTGCGGCTTCGGAACTTTTAAATATCTTGATATATCTCGAGAACTACGCATCTGATCAAAAAATATCATAGAACATAAAAAGTAGGAAACTTAATTCTCTACAAATAAGGTCTCTTAACATTTTGCCATAGCTCGCTTCGTTTCCGAGATATTTGCAGATTTATCTCAAGGGAAGGGGCCTGACGGACATATTTCGAGATATTTCTTCTTCTTGTTGTTCTTCTTCTGCACAGCTAAACTGGAAGTGGCATTTCCAGCTCGCAATAGTGCAGAGTTATCTCAAAGAGAGGGGCCACGGTGTTTCTGTATCTCTATTATGTTGGTGCGGCTTCGGAACTTTTAAATATCTTGATATATCTCGAGAACTACGCATCTGATCAAAAAATATCATAGAACATAAAAAGTGAGAAACTTAATTCTCTACAAATAAGGTCTCTTAACATTTTGCCATAGCTCGCTTCGTTTCCGAGATATTTGCAGATTTATCTCAAGGGAAGGGGCCTGACGGACATATTTCGAGATATTTCTTCTTCTTGTTGTTCTTCTTCTGCGCAGCTAAGCTGGAAGTGGCATTTGCAGCTCGCAATAGTGCAGAGATATCTCAAAGGAAGGGGCCACGCTGTTTCTGTATCTCTATTATGTTGGTGCGGCTTCGGAACTTTTAAATATCTTGATATATCTCGAGAACTACGCATCGGATCAGAAAATATCATAGAAGATAAAAAGTAGGAAACTTAATTCTCTACAAAAAAGGTCTCTTAACATTTTGCCATAGCTCGCTTCGTTTCCGAGATATTTGCAGATTTATCTCAAGGTAAGGGGCCTGACGGACATATTTCGAGATATTTCTTCTTCTTGTTGTTCTTCTTCTGCACAGCTAAGCTGGAAGTGGCATTTGCAGCTCGCAATAGTGCATAGTTATCTGAAAGAAAGGGGCCACGGTGTTTCTGTATCTCTATTATGTTGGTGCGGCTTCGGAACTTTTAAATATCTTGATATATCTCGAGAACTACGCATCTGATCAAAAAATATCATCGAACATAAAAAGTAGGAAACTTAATTCTCTACAAAAGAGGTCTCTTAACATTTTGCCATAGCTCGCTTCGTTTCCGAGAGATTTGCAGATTTATCTCAAGGGAAGGGGCCTAACGGACATATTTCGAGATATTTCTTCTTCTTGTTGTTCTTCTTCTGCACAGCTAAACTGGAAGTGGCATTTCGAGCTCGCAATAGTGCAGAGTTATCTCAAAGAGAGGGGCCACGGTGTTTCTGTATCTCTATTATGTTGGTGCGGCTTCGGAACTTTTAAATATCTTGATATATCTCGAGAACTACGCATCTGATCAAAAAATATCATAGAAGATAAAAAGTAGGAAACTTAATTCTCTACAAAAAAGGTCTCTTAACATTTTGCCATAGCTCGCTTCGTTTCCGAGATATTTGCAGATTTATCTCAAGGGAAGGGGCCTGACGGACATATTTCGAGATATTTCTTCTTCTTGTTGTTCTTCCTCTGCACAGCTAAGCTGCAAGTGGCATTTGCGGCTCGCACTAGTGCAGAGTTATCTCAAAGAAAGGGGCCACGGTGTTTCTGTATCTCTATTATGTTGGTGCGGCTTCGGAACTTTTAAATATCTCGATATATCTCGAAAACTACGCTTCTGATCAAAAAATATCATAGAACATAAATTGTAGGAAACATAATTCTCTACAAAAAAGGTCTCTTAACATTTTGCCATAGCTCGCTTCGTTTCCGAGATATTTGCAGATTGATCTCAAGGGAAGGGGCCTGACGGACATATTTCGAGATATTTCTTCTTCTTGTTGTTCTTCTTCTGCACAGCTAAACTGGAAGTGGCATTTCCAGCTCGCAATAGTGCAGAGTTATCTCAAAGAGAGGGGCCACGGTGTTTCTGTATCTCTATTATGTTGGTGCGGCTTCGGAACTTTTAAATATCTTGATATATCTCGAGAACTACGCATCTGATCAAAAAATATCATAGAACATAAAAAGTAGGAAACTTAATTCTCTACAAATAAGGTCTCTTAACATTTTGCCATAGCTCGCTTCGTTTCCGAGATATTTGCAGATTTATCTCAAGGGAAGGGGCCTGACGGACATATTTCGAGATATTTCTTCTTCTTGTTGTTCTTCTTCTGCGCAGCTAAGCTGGAAGTGGCATTTGCAGCTCGCAATAGTGCAGAGATATCTCAAAGGAAGGGGCCACGCTGTTTCTGTATCTCTATTATGTTGGTGCGGCTTCGGAACTTTTAAATATCTTGATATATCTCGAGAACTACGCATCGGATCAGAAAATATCATAGAAGATAAAAAGTAGGAAACTTAATTCTCTACAAAAAAGGTCTCTTAACATTTTGCCATAGCTCGCTTGGTTTCCGAGATATTTGCAGATTTATCTCAAGGGAAGGGGCCTGACGGACATATTTCGAGATATTTCTTCTTCTTGTTGTTCTTCCTCTGCACAGCTAAGCTGCAAGTGGCATTTGCGGCTCGCACTAGTGCAGAGTTATCTCAAAGAAAGGGGCCACGGTGTTTCTGTATCTCTATTATGTTGGTGCGGCTTCGGAACTTTTAAATATCTCGATATATCTCGAAAACTACGCTTCTGATCAAAAAATATCATAGAACATAAATTGTAGGAAACATAATTCTCTACAAAAAAGGTCTCTTAACATTTTGCCATAGCTCGCTTCGTTTCCGAGATATTTGCAGATTTATCTCAAGGTAAGGGGCCTGACGGACATATTTCGAGATATTTCTTCTTCTTGTTGTTCTTCTTCTGCACAGCTAAGCTGGAAGTGGCATTTGCAGCTCGCAATAGTGCATAGTTATCTGAAAGAAAGGGGCCACGGTGTTTCTGTATCTCTATTATGTTGGTGCGGCTTCGGAACTTTTAAATATCTTGATATATCTCGAGAACTACGCATCTGATCAAAAAATATCATAGAACGTAAAAAGTAGGAAACTTAATTCTCTACAAATAAAGTCGCTGAACATTTTGCCATAGCTCGCTTCGTTTCCGAGATATTTGCAGATTTATCTCAAGGGAAGGGGTCTGACGGACATATTTCGAGATATTTCTTCTTCTTGTTGTTCTTCTTCTGCACAGCTAAGCTGGAAGTGGCATTTGCAGCTCGCAGTAGTGCAGAGTTACCTCAAAGAAAGGGGCCACGGTGTTTCTGTATCTCTATTATGTTGGTGCCGCTTCGGAACTTTTAAATATCTGGATATATCTCGAGAACTACGCATCTGATCAAATAATATCATAGAAGATAACAAGTAGGAAACTTAATTCTCTACAAATAAGGTCTCTTAACATTTTGCCATAGCTCGCTTCGTTTCCGAGATATTTGCAGATTTATCTCAAGAGACGGGGCCTGACGGACATATTTCGAGATATTTCTTCTTCTTGTTGTTCTTCTTCTGCACAGCTAAGCTGGAAGTGGCATTTACAGCTCGCAATAGTGCAGAGTTAACTCAAAGAAAGGGGCCACGGTGTTTCTGTATCTCTATTATGTTGGTGCGGCTTCGGAACTTTTAAATATCTTGATATATCTCGAGAACTACGCATCTGATCAAAAAATATCATAGAACATAAAAAGTAGGAAACTTAATTCTCTACAAAAAAGGTCTCTTAACATTTTGCCATAGCTCGCTTCGTTTCCGAGATATTTGCAGATTTATCTCAAGGGAAGGGTCCTGATGGACATATTTCGAGATATTTCTTCTTCTTGTTGTTCTTCTTCTGCACAGCTAAACTGGAAGTGGCATTTCCAGCTCGCAATCGTGCAGAGTTATCTCAAAGAAAGGGGCCACGGTGTTTCTGTATCTCTATTATGTTGGTGCGGCTTCGGAACTTTTAAATATCTTGATATATCTCGAGAACTACGCCTCTGATCGAAAAATATCATAGAACATGAAAAGTAGGAAACTTAATTCTCTACAAAAAAGGTCTCTTAACATTTTGCCATAGCTCGCTTCGTTTCCGAGATATTTGCAGATTTATCTCAAGGGAAGGGGTCTGACGGACATATTTCGAGATATTTCTTCTTCTTGTTGTTCTTCTTCTGCACAGCTAAGCTGGAAGTGGCATTTGCAGCTCGCAGTAGTGCAGAGTTACCTCAAAGAAAGGGGCCACGGTGTTTCTGTATCTCTATTATGTTGGTGCCGCTTCGGAACTTTTAAATATCTGGATATATCTCGAGAACTACGCATCTGATCAAAAAATATCATAGAACATAAAAAGTAGGAAACTTAATTCTTTACAAAAAAGGTCTCTTAACATTTTGCCATAGCTCGCTTCGTTTCCGAGATATTTGCAGATTTATCTCAAGGGAAGGGGCCTGACGGACATATTTCGAGATATTTCTTCTTCTTGTTGGTCTTCTTCTGCACAGCTAAGCTGGAAGTGGCATTTACAGCTCGCAATAGTGCAGAGTTATCTCAAAGAAAGGGGCCACGGTGTTTCTGTATCTCTATTATGTTGGTGCGGCTTCGGAACTTTTAAATATCTTGATATATCTCGAGAACTACGCATCTGATCAAAAAATATCATAGAACGTAAAAAGTAGGAAACTTAATTCTCTACAAAAAAGGTCTCTTAACATTTTGCCATAGCTCGCTTCGTTTCCGAGATATTTGCAGGTATATCTCAAGGGCAGAGGCCTGACGGACATATTTCGAGATATTTCTTCTTCTTGTTGTTCTTCTTCTGCACAGCTAAGCTGGAAGTGGCATTTACAGCTCGCAATAGTCCAGAGTTATCTCAAAGAAAGGGGCCACGGTGTTTCTGTATCTCTATTATGTTGGTGCGGCTTCGGAACTTTTAAATATCTTGATATATCTCGAGAACTACGCATCTGATCAAAAAATATCATAGAACATAAAAAGTAGGAAACTTAATTCTCTACAAAAAAGGTCTCTTAACATTTTGCCATAGCTCTCTTCGTTTCCGAGATATTTGCAGATTTATCTCAAGGGAAGGGGCCTGACGGACATATTTCGAGATACTTCTTCTTCTTGTTGTTCTTCTTCTGCACAGCTAAGCTGGAAGTGGCATTTGCAGCTCGCAATAGTGCAGAGTTATCTCAAAGAAAGGGGCCACGGTGTTTCTGTATCTCTATTACGTTGGTGCGGCTTCGGAACTTTTAAATATCTTGATATATCGCGAGAACTACGCATCTGATCAAAAAATATCATAGAACATAAAAAGTAGGAAACTTAATTCTCTACAAAAAAGGTCTCTTAACATTTTGCCATAGCTCGCTTCGTTTCCGAGATATTTGCAGATTTATCTCAAGGGAAGGGTCCTGATGGACATATTTCGAGATATTTCTTCTTCTTGTTGTTCTTCTTCTGCACAGCTAAACTGGAAGTGGCATTTCCAGCTCGCAATCGTGCAGAGTTATCTCAAAGAAAGGGGCCACGGTGTTTCTGTATCTCTATTATGTTGGTGCGGCTTCGGAACTTTTAAATATCTCGATATATCTCGAAAACTACGCTTCTGATCAAAAAATATCATAGAACATAAATTGTAGGAAACATAATTCTCTACAAAAAACGTCTCTTAACATTTTGCCATAGCTCGCTTCGTTTCCGAGATATTTGCAGATTCAGCTCAAAGGAACGGGCCTGACGGACATATTTCGAGATACTTCTTCTTCTTGTTGTTCTTCCTCTGCACAGCTAAGCTGGAAGTGGCATTTGCAGCTCGCAATAGTGCAGAGTTATCTCAAAGAAAGGGGCCACGGTGTTTCTGTATCTCTATTATGTTGGGGCGGCTTCGGAACTTTTAAATATCTTGATATATCTCGAAAACTACGCATCTGATCAAAAAATATCATAGAACATAAAAAGTAGGAAACCTAATTCTCTACAAAAAAGGTCTCTTAACATTTTGCCATAGCTCGCTTCGTTTCCGAGATATTTGCAGATTTATCTCAAGGGAAGGGGCCTGACGGACATATTTCGAGATATTTCTTCTTCTTGTTGTTCTTCTTCTGCACAGCTGAGCTGGAAGTGGCATTTGCAGGTCGCAATAGTGCAGAGTTATCTCAAAGAAAGGGGCCACGGTGTTTCTGTATCTCTATTATGTTGGTGCGGCTTCGGAACTTTTAAATATCTCGATATATCTCGAAAACTACGCTTCTGATCAAAAAATATCATAGAACATAAATTGTAGGAAACATAATTCTCTACAAAAAACGTCTCTTAACATTTTGCCATAGCTCGCTTTGTTTCCGAGATATTTGCAGATTTATCTCAAGGGAAGGGTCCTGATGGACATATTTCGAGATATTTCTTCTTCTTGTTGGTCTTCTTCTGCACAGCTAAGCTGGAAGTGGCATTTACAGCTCGCAATAGTGCAGAGTTATCTCAAAGAAAGGGGCCACGGTGTTTCTGTATCTCTATTATGTTGGTGCGGCTTCGGAACTTTTAAATATCTTGATATATCTCGAGAACTACGCATCTGATCAAAAAATAACATAGAACGTAAAAAGTAGGAAACTTAATTCTCTACAAATAAAGTCGCTGAACATTTTGCCATAGCTCGTTTCGTTTCCGAGATATTTGCAGATTTATCTCAAGAGACGTGGCCTGACGGACATATTTCGAGATATTTCTTCTTCTTGTTGTTCTTCTTCTGCACAGCTAAGCTGGAAGTGGCATTTGCAGCTCGCAATAGTGCAGAGTTATCTCAAAGAGAGGGGCCACGGTGTTTCTGTATCTCTATTATGTTGGTGCGGCTTCGGAACTTTTAAATATCTCGATATATCTCGAAAACTACGCTTCTGATCAAAAAATATCATAGAACATAAATTGTAGGAAACATAATTCTCTACAAAAAACGTCTCTTAACATTTTGCCATAGCTCGCTTCGTTTCCGAGATATTTGCAGATTCAGCTCAAAGGAACTGGCCTGACGGACATATTTCGAGATATTTCTTCTTCTTGTTGTTCTTCCTCTGCACAGCTAAGCTGGAAGTGGCATTTGCAGCTCGCAATAGTGCAGAGTTATCTCAAGGAAATGGGCCACGGTGTTTCTGTATCTGTATTATGTTGGTGCGGCTTCGGAACCTTTAAATATCTTGATATATCTCGAGAACTACGCATCTGATCAAATAATATCATAGAACATAAATAGTAGGAAACTTAATTCTCTACAAATAAGGTCTCTTAACATTTTGCCATAGCTCGCTTCGTTTCCGAGATATTTGCAGATTTATCTCAAGGGAAGGGGTCTGACGGACATATTTCGAGATATTTCTTCTTCTTGTTGTTCTTCTTCTGCACAGTTAAGCTGGAAGTGGCATTTGCAGCTCGCAGTAGTGCAGAGTTACCTCAAAGAAAGGGGCCACGGTGTTTCTGTATCTCTATTATGTTGGTGCCGCTTCGGAACTTTTAAATATCTGGATATATCTCGAGAACTACGCATCTGATCAAATAATATCGTAGAACATAACAAGTAGGAAACTTAATTCTCTACAAATAAGGTCTCTTAACATTTTGCCATAGCTCGCTTCGTTTCCGAGATATTTGCAGATTTATCTCAAGAGACGGGGCCTGACGGACATATTTCGAGATATTTCTTCTTCTTGTTGTTCTTCTTCTGCACAGCTAAGCTGGAAGTGGCATTTACAGCTCGCAATAGTGCAGAGTTATCTCAAAGAAAGGGGCCACGGTGTTTCTGTATCTCTATTATGTTGGTGCGGCTTCGGAACTTTTAAATATCTTGATATATCTCGAGAACTACGCCTCTGATCGAAAAATATCATAGAACATGAAAAGTAGGAAACTTAATTCTCTACAAAAAAGGTCTCTTAACATTTTGCCATAGCTCGCTTCGTTTCCGAGATATTTGCAGATTTATCTCAAGGGAAGGGGCCTGACGGACATATTTCGAGATATTTCTTCTTCTTGTTGTTCTTCTTCTGCACAGCTAAGCTGGAAGTGGCATTTGCGGCTCGCACTAGTGCAGAGTTATCTCAAAGAAAGGAGCCACGGTGTTTCTGTATCTCTATTATGTTGGTGCGGCTTCGGAACTTTTAAATATCTCGATATATCTCGAAAACTACGCTTCTGATCAAAAAATATCATAGAACATAAATTGTAGGAAACATAATTCACTACAAAAAACGTCTCTTAACATTTTGCCATAGCTCGCTTCGTTTCCGAGATATTTGCAGATTCAGCTCAAAGGAACGGGCCTGACGGACATATTTCGAGATACTTCTTCTTCTTGTTGTTCTTCCTCTGCACAGCTAAGCTGGAAGTGGCATTTGCAGCTCGCAATAGTGCAGAGTTATCTCAAAGAAAGGGGCCACGGTGTTTCTGTATCTCTATTATGTTGGTGCGGCTTCGGAACCTTTAAATATCTCGATATATCTCGAAAACTACGCTTCTGATCAAAAAATATCATAGAACATAAATTGTAGGAAACATAATTCTCTACAAAAAAGGTCTCTTAACATTTTGCCATAGCTCGCTTCGTTTCCGAGATATTTGCAGGTATATCTCAAGGGCAGAGGCCTGACGGACATATTTCGAGATATTTCTTCTTCTTGTTGTTCTTCTTCTGCACAGCTAAGCTGGAAGTGGCATTTACAGCTCACAATAGTCCAGAGTTATCTCAAAGAAAGGGGCCACGGTGTTTCTGTATCTCTATTATGTTGGTGCGGCTTCGGAACTTTTAAATATCTTGATATATCTCGAGAACTACGCATCTGATCAAAAAATATCATAGAACATAAAAAGTAGGAAACTTAATTCTCTACAAAAAAGGTCTCTTAACATTTTGCCATAGCTCTCTTCGTTTCCGAGATATTTGCAGATTTATCTCAAGGGAAGGGGCCTGACGGACATATTTCGAGATACTTCTTCTTCTTGTTGTTCTTCTTCTGCACAGCTAAGCTGGAAGTGGCATTTGCAGCTCGCAATAGTGCAGAGTTATCTCAAAGAAAGGGGCCACGGTGTTTCTGTATCTCTATTATGTTGGTGCGGCTTCGGAACTTTTAAATATCTTGATATATCGCGAGAACTACGCATCTGATCAAAAAATATCATAGAACATAAAAAGTAGGAAACTTAATTCTCTACAAAAAAGGTCTCTTAACATTTTGCCATAGCTCGCTTCGTTTCCGAGATATTTGCAGATTTATCTCAAGGGAAGGGTCCTGATGGACATATTTCGAGATATTTCTTCTTCTTGTTGTTCTTCTTCTGCACAGCTAAACTGGAAGTGGCATTTCCAGCTCGCAATCGTGCAGAGTTATCTCAAAGAAAGGGGCCACGGTGTTTCTGTATCTCTATTATGTTGGTGCGGCTTCGGAACTTTTAAATATCTCGATATATCTCGAGAACTACGCATCTGATCAAAAAATATCATAGAACATAAAAAGTGGGAAACTTAATTCTCTACAAATAAGGTCTCTTAACATTTTGCCATAGCTCGCTTCGTTTCCGAGATATTTGCAGATTTATCTCAAGGGAAGGGGCCTGACGGACATATTTCGAGATATTTCTTCTTCTTGTTGTTCTTCTTCTGCGCAGCTAAGCTGGAAGTGGCATTTGCAGCTCGCAATAGTGCAGAGATATCTCAAAGGAAGGGGCCACGCTGTTTCTGTATCTCTATTATGTTGGTGCGGCTTCGGAACTTTTAAATATCTTGATATATCTCGAGAACTACGCATCGGATCAGAAAATATCATAGAAGATAAAAAGTAGGAAACTTAATTCTCTACAAAAAAGGTCTCTTAACATTTTGCCATAGCTCGCTTCGTTTCCGAGATATTTGCAGATTTATCTCAAGGTAAGGGGCCTGACGGACATATTTCGAGATATTTCTTCTTCTTGTTGTTCTTCTTCTGCACAGCTAAGCTGGAAGTGGCATTTGCAGCTCGCAATAGTGCATAGTTATCTGAAAGAAAGGGGCCACGGTGTTTCTGTATCTCTATTATGTTGGTGCGGCTTCGGAACTTTTAAATATCTTGATATATCTCGAGAACTACGCATCTGATCAAAAAATATCATAGAACGTAAAAAGTAGGAAACTTAATTCTCTACAAATAAAGTCGCTGAACATTTTGCCATAGCTCGCTTCGTTTCCGAGATATTTGCAGATTTATCTCAAGGGAAGGGGTCTGACGGACATATTTCGAGATATTTCTTCTTCTTGTTGTTCTTCTTCTGCACAGCTAAGCTGGAAGTGGCATTTGCAGCTCGCAGTAGTGCAGAGTTACCTCAAAGAAAGGGGCCACGGTGTTTCTGTATCTCTATTATGTTGGTGCCGCTTCGGAACTTTTAAATATCTGGATATATCTCGAGAACTACGCATCTGATCAAATAATATCATAGAAGATAACAAGTAGGAAACTTAATTCTCTACAAATAAGGTCTCTTAACATTTTGCCATAGCTCGCTTCGTTTCCGAGATATTTGCAGATTTATCTCAAGAGACGGGGCCTGACGGACATATTTCGAGATATTTCTTCTTCTTGTTGTTCTTCTTCTGCACAGCTAAGCTGGAAGTGGCATTTACAGCTCGCAATAGTGCAGAGTTAACTCAAAGAAAGGGGCCACGGTGTTTCTGTATCTCTATTATGTTGGTGCGGCTTCGGAACTTTTAAATATCTTGATATATCTCGAGAACTACGCATCTGATCAAAAAATATCATAGAACATAAAAAGTAGGAAACTTAATTCTCTACAAAAAAGGTCTCTTAACATTTTGCCATAGCTCGCTTCGTTTCCGAGATATTTGCAGATTTATCTCAAGGGAAGGGTCCTGATGGACATATTTCGAGATATTTCTTCTTCTTGTTGTTCTTCTTCTCCACAGCTAAACTGGAAGTGGCATTTCCAGCTCGCAATCGTGCAGAGTTATCTCAAAGAAAGGGGCCACGGTGTTTCTGTATCTCTATTATGTTGGTGCGGCTTCGGAACTTTTAAATATCTTGATATATCTCGAGAACTACGCCTCTGATCGAAAAATATCATAGAACATGAAAAGTAGGAAACTTAATTCTCTACAAAAAAGGTCTCTTAACATTTTGCCATAGCTCGCTTCGTTTCCGAGATATTTGCAGATTTATCTCAAGGGAAGGGGCCTGACGGACATATTTCGAGATATTTCTTCTTCTTGTTGTTCTTCCTCTGCACAGCTAAGCTGGAAGTGGCATTTGCGGCTCGCACTAGTGCAGAGTTATCTCAAAGAAAGGAGCCACGGTGTTTCTGTATCTCTATTATGTTGGTGCGGCTTCGGAACTTTTAAATATCTCGATATATCTCCAAAACTACGCTTCTGATCAAAAAATATCATAGAACATAAATTGTAGGAAACATAATTCACTACAAAAAACGTCTCTTAACATTTTGCCATAGCTCGCTTCGTTTCCGAGATATTTGCAGATTCAGCTCAAAGGAACGGGCCTGACGGACATATTTCGAGATACTTCTTCTTCTTGTTGTTCTTCCTCTGCACAGCTAAGCTGGAAGTGGCATTTGCAGCTCGCAATAGTGCAGAGTTATCTCAAAGAAAGGGGCCACGGTGTTTCTGTATCTCTATTATGTTGGTGCGGCTTCGGAACCTTTAAATATCTTGATATATCTCGAGAACTACGCATCTGATCAAATAATATCATAGAACATAAAAAGTAGGAAACTTAATTCTCAACAAATAAGGTCTCTTAACATTTTGCCATAGCTCGCTTCGTTTCCGAGATATTTGCAGATTTATCTCAAGGGAAGGGGTCTGACGGACATATTTCGAGATATTTCTTCTTCTTGTTGTTCTTCTTCTGCACAGCTAAGCTGGAAGTGGCATTTGCAGCTCGCAGTAGTGCAGAGTTACCTCAAAGAAAGGGGCCACGGTGTTTCTGTATCTCTATTATGTTGGTGCCGCTTCGGAACTTTTAAATATCTGGATATATCTCGAGAACTACGCATCTGATCAAAAAATATCATAGAACATAAAAAGTAGGAAACTTAATTCTTTACAAAAAAGGTCTCTTAACATTTTGCCATAGCTCGCTTCGTTTCCGAGATATTTGCAGATTTATCTCAAGGGAAGGGGCCTGACGGACATATTTCGAGATATTTCTTCTTCTTGTTGGTCTTCTTCTGCACAGCTAAGCTGGAAGTGGCATTTACAGCTCGCAATAGTGCAGAGTTATCTCAAAGAAAGGGGCCACGGTGTTTCTGTATCTCTATTATGTTGGTGCGGCTTCGGAACTTTTAAATATCTTGATATATCTCGAGAACTACGCATCTGATCAAAAAATATCATAGAACGTAAAAAGTAGGAAACTTAATTCTCTACAAATAAAGTCGCTGAACATTTTGCCATAGCTCGTTTCGTTTCCGAGATATTTGCAGATTTATCTCAAGAGACGTGGCCTGACGGACATATTTCGAGATATTTCTTCTTCTTGTTGTTCTTCTTCTGCACAGCTAAGCTGGAAGTGGCATTTGCAGCTCGCAATAGTGCAGAGTTATCTCAAAGAGAGGGGCCACGGTGTTTCTGTATCTCTATTATGTTGGTGCGGCTTCGGAACTTTTAAATATCTCGATATATCTCGAAAACTACGCTTCTGATCAAAAAATATCATAGAACATAAATTGTAGGAAACATAATTCTCTACAAAAAAGGTCTCTTAACATTTTGCCATAGCTCGCTTCGTTTCCGAGATATTTGCAGATTCAGCTCAAAGGAACTGGCCTGACGGACATATTTCGAGATATTTCTTCTTCTTGTTGTTCTTCCTCTGCACAGCTAAACTGGAAGTGGCATTTCCAGCTCGCAATCGTGCAGAGTTATCTCAAAGAAAGGGGCCACGGTGTTTCTGTATCTCTATTATGTTGGTGCGGCTTCGGAACTTTTAAATATCTCGATATATCTCGAAAACTACGCTTCTGATCAAAAAATATCATAGAACATAAATTGTAGGAAACATAATTCTCTACAAAAAACGTCTCTTAACATTTTGCCATAGCTCGCTTCGTTTCCGAGATATTTGCAGATTCAGCTCAAAGGAACGGGCCTGACGGACATATTTCGAGATACTTCTTCTTCTTGTTGTTCTTCCTCTGCACAGCTAAGCTGGAAGTGGCATTTGCAGCTCGCAATAGTGCAGAGTTATCTCAAAGAAAGGGGCCACGGTGTTTCTGTATCTCTATTATGTTGGGGCGGCTTCGGAACTTTTAAATATCTTGATATATCTCGAAAACTACGCATCTGATCAAAAAATATCATAGAACATAAAAAGTAGGAAACCTAATTCTCTACAAAAAAGGTCTCTTAACATTTTGCCATAGCTCGCTTCGTTTCCGAGATATTTGCAGATTTATCTCAAGGGAAGGGGCCTGACGGACATATTTCGAGATATTTCTTCTTCTTGTTGTTCTTCTTCTGCACAGCTGAGCTGGAAGTGGCATTTGCAGGTCGCAATAGTGCAGAGTTATCTCAAAGAAAGGGGCCACGGTGTTTCTGTATCTCTATTATGTTGGTGCGGCTTCGGAACTTTTAAATATCTCGATATATCTCGAAAACTACGCTTCTGATCAAAAAATATCATAGAACATAAATTGTAGGAAACATAATTCTCTACAAAAAACGTCTCTTAACATTTTGCCATAGCTCGCTTTGTTTCCGAGATATTTGCAGATTTATCTCAAGGGAAGGGTCCTGATGGACATATTTCGAGATATTTCTTCTTCTTGTTGGTCTTCTTCTGCACAGCTAAGCTGGAAGTGGCATTTACAGCTCGCAATAGTGCAGAGTTATCTCAAAGAAAGGGGCCACGGTGTTTCTGTATCTCTATTATGTTGGTGCGGCTTCGGAACTTTTAAATATCTTGATATATCTCGAGAACTACGCATCTGATCAAAAAATATCATAGAACGTAAAAAGTAGGAAACTTAATTCTCTACAAATAAAGTCGCTGAACATTTTGCCATAGCTCGTTTCGTTTCCGAGATATTTGCAGATTTATCTCAAGAGACGTGGCCTGACGGACATATTTCGAGATATTTCTTCTTCTTGTTGTTCTTCTTCTGCACAGCTAAGCTGGAAGTGGCATTTGCAGCTCGCAATAGTGCAGAGTTATCTCAAAGAGAGGGGCCACGGTGTTTCTGTATCTCTATTATGTTGGTGCGGCTTCGGAACTTTTAAATATCTCGATATATCTCGAAAACTACGCTTCTGATCAAAAAATATCATAGAACATAAATTGTAGGAAACATAATTCTCTACAAAAAAGGTCTCTTAACATTTTGCCATAGCTCGCTTCGTTTCCGAGATATTTGCAGATTCAGCTCAAAGGAACTGGCCTGACGGACATATTTCGAGATATTTCTTCTTCTTGTTGTTCTTCCTCTGCACAGCTAAGCTGGAAGTGGCATTTGCAGCTCGCAATAGTGCAGAGTTATCTCAAGGAAATGGGCCACGGTGTTTCTGTATCTCTATTATGTTGGTGCGGCTTCGGAACCTTTAAATATCTTGATATATCTCGAGAACTACGCATCTGATCAAATAATATCATAGAACATAAATAGTAGGAAACTTAATTCTCTACAAATAAGGTCTCTTAACATTTTGCCATAGCTCTCTTCGTTTCCGAGATATTTGCAGATTTATCTCAAGGGAAGGGGCCTGACGGACATATTTCGAGATACTTCTTCTTCTTGTTGTTCTTCTTCTGCACAGCTAAGCTGGAAGTGGCATTTGCAGCTCGCAATAGTGCAGAGTTATCTCAAAGAAAGGGGCCACGGTGTTTCTGTATCTCTATTATGTTGGTGCGGCTTCGGAACTTTTAAATATCTTGATATATCGCGAGAACTACGCATCTGATCAAAAAATATCATAGAACATAAAAAGTAGGAAACTTAATTCTCTACAAAGAAGGTCTCTTAACATTTTGCCATAGCTCGCTTCGTTTCCGAGATATTTGCAGATTTATCTCAAGGGAAGGGTCCTGATGGACATATTTCGAGATATTTCTTCTTCTTGTTGTTCTTCTTCTGCACAGCTAAACTGGAAGTGGCATTTGCAGGTCGCAATAGTGCAGAGTTATCTCAAAGAAAGGGGCCACGGTGTTTCTGTATCTCTATTATGTTGGTGCGGCTTCGGAACTTTTAAATATCTCGATATATCTCGAAAACTACGCTTCTGATCAAAAAATATCATAGAACATAAATTGTAGGAAACATAATTCTCTACAAAAAACGTCTCTTAACATTTTGCCATAGCTCGCTTTGTTTCCGAGATATTTGCAGATTTATCTCAAGGGAAGGGTCCTGATGGACATATTTCGAGATATTTCTTCTTCTTGTTGTTCTTCTTCTGCACAGCTAAACTGGAAGTGGCATTTCCAGCTCGCAATCGTGCAGAGTTATCTCAAAGAAAGGGGCCACGGTGTTTCTGTATCTCTATTATGTTGGTGCGGCTTCGGAGCTTTTAAATATCTTGATATATCTCGAGAACTACGCCTCTGATCGAAAAATATCATAGAACATAAAAAGTAGGAAACTTAATTCTCTACAAAAAAGGTCTCTTAACATTTTGCCATAGCTCGCTTCGTTTCCGAGATATTTGCAGATTTATCTCAAGGGAAGGGGCCTGACGGACATATTTCGAGATATTTCTTCTTCTTGTTGTTCTTCTTCTGCACAGCTAACCTGGAAGTGGCATTTGCAGCGCGCAATAGTGCAGAGTTATCTTAAAGAAAGGGGCCACGGTGTTTCTGTATCTCTATTATGTTGGTGCGGCTTCGGAACTTTTAAATATCTTGATATATCTCGAAAACTACGCATCTGATCAAAAAATATCATAGAACATAAAAAGTAGGAAACCTAATTCTCTACAAAAAAGGTCTCTTAACATTTTGCCATAGCTCGCTTCGTTTCCGAGATATTTGCAGATTTATCTCAAGGGAAGGGGCCTGACGGACATATTTCGAGATATTTCTTCTTCTTGTTGTTCTTCTTCTGCACAGCTGAGCTGGAAGTGGCATTTGCAGGTCGCAATAGTGCAGAGTTATCTCAAAGAAAGGGGCCACGGTGTTTCTGTATCTCTATTATGTTGGTGCGGCTTCGGAACTTTTAAATATCTCGATATATCTCGAAAACTACGCTTCTGATCAAAAAATATCATAGAACATAAATTGTAGGAAACATAATTCTCTACAAAAAACGTCTCTTAACATTTTGCCATAGCTCGCTTTGTTTCCGAGATATTTGCAGATTTATCTCAAGGGAAGGGTCCTGATGGACATATTTCGAGATATTTCTTCTTCTTGTTGTTCTTCTTCTGCACAGCTAAACTGGAAGTGGCATTTCCAGCTCGCAATCGTGCAGAGTTATCTCAAAGAAAGGGGCCACGGTGTTTCTGTATCTCTATTATGTTGGTGCGGCTTCGGAGCTTTTAAATATCTTGATATATCTCGAGAACTACGCATCTGATCAAAAAATATCATAGAACATAAAAAGTAGGAAACTTAATTCTCTACAAAAAAGGTCTCTTAACATTTTGCCATAGCTCGCTTCGTTTCCGAGATATTTGCAGATTTATCTCAAGGGAAGGGGCCTGTCGGACATATTTCGAGATATTTCTTCTTCTTGTTGTTCTTCTTCTGCACAGCTAAGCTGGAAGTGGCATTTGCGGCTCGCACTAGTGCAGAGTTATCTCAAAGAAAGGGGCCACGGTGTTTCTGTATCTCTATTATGTTGGTGCGGCTTCGGAACTTTTAAATATCTCGATATATCTCGAAAACTACGCTTCTGATCAAAAAATATCATAGAAGATAAAAAGTAGCAAACTTAATTCTATACAAAAAAGGTCTCTTAACATTTCGCCATAGCTCGCTTCGTTTCCGAGATATTTGCAGATTTATCTCAAGGGAAGGGGCCTGTCGGACATATTTCGAGATATTTCTTCTTCTTGTTGTTCTTCTTCTGCACAGCTAAGCTGGAAGTGGCATTTGCAGGTCGCAATAGTGCAGAGTTATCTCAAAGAAAGGGGCCACGGTGTTTCTGTATCTCTATTATGTTGGTGCGGCTTCGGAACTTTTAAATATCTTGATATATCTCGAAAACTACGCATCTGATCAAAAAATATCATAGAATATAAAAAGTAGGAAACTTAAGTCTCTACAAAAAAGGTCTCTTAACATTTTGCCATAGCTCGCTTCGTTTCCGAGATATTTGCAGATTTATCTCAAGGGCAGAGGCCTGACGGACATATTTCGAGATATTTCTTCTTCTTGTTGTTCTTCTTCTGCACAGCTAAGCTGGAAGTGGCATTTACAGCTCACAATAGTCCAGAGTTATCTCAAAGAAAGGGGCCACGGTGTTTCTGTATCTCTATTATGTTGGTGCGGCTTCGGAACTTTTAAATATCTTGATATATCGCGAGAACTACGCATCTGATCAAAAAATATCATAGAACATAAAAAGTAGGAAACTTAATTCTCTACAAAAAAGGTCTCTTAACATTTTGCCATAGCTCGCTTCGTTTCCGAGATATTTGCAGATTTATCTCAAGGGAAGGGTCCTGATGGACATATTTCGAGATATTTCTTCTTCTTGTTGTTCTTCTTCTGCACAGCTAAACTGGAAGTGGCATTTCCAGCTCGCAATCGTGCAGAGTTATCTCAAAGAAAGGGGCCACGGTGTTTCTGTATCTCTATTATGTTGGTGCGGCTTCGGAACTTTTAAATATCTCGATATATCTCGAAAACTACGCTTCTGATCAAAAAATATCATAGAACATAAATTGTAGGAAACATAATTCTCTACAAAAAACGTCTCTTAACATTTTGCCATAGCTCGCTTCGTTTCCGAGATATTTGCAGATTCAGCTCAAAGGAACGGGCCTGACGGACATATTTCGAGATACTTCTTCTTCTTGTTGTTCTTCCTCTGCACAGCTAAGCTGGAAGTGGCATTTGCAGCTCGCAATAGTGCAGAGTTATCTCAAAGAAAGGGGCCACGGTGTTTCTGTATCTCTATTATGTTGGGGCGGCTTCGGAACTTTTAAATATCTTGATATATCTCGAAAACTACGCATCTGATCAAAAAATATCATAGAACATAAAAAGTAGGAAACCTAATTCTCTACAAAAAAGGTCTCTTAACATTTTGCCATAGCTCGCTTCGTTTCCGAGATATTTGCAGATTTATCTCAAGGGAAGGGGCCTGACGGACATATTTCGAGATATTTCTTCTTCTTGTTGTTCTTCTTCTGCACAGCTGAGCTGGAAGTGGCATTTGCAGGTCGCAATAGTGCAGAGTTATCTCAAAGAAAGGGGCCACGGTGTTTCTGTATCTCTATTATGTTGGTGCGGCTTCGGAACTTTTAAATATCTCGATATATCTCGAAAACTACGCTTCTGATCAAAAAATATCATAGAACATAAATTGTAGGAAACATAATTCTCTACAAAAAACGTCTCTTAACATTTTGCCATAGCTCGCTTTGTTTCCGAGATATTCGCAGATTTATCTCAAGGGAAGGGTCCTGATGGACATATTTCGAGATATTTCTTCTTCTTGTTGTTCTTCTTCTGCACAGCTAAACTGGAAGTGGCATTTCCAGCTCGCAATCGTGCAGAGTTATCTCAAAGAAAGGGGCCACGGTGTTTCTGTATCTCTATTATGTTGGTGCGGCTTCGGAGCTTTTAAATATCTTGATATATCTCGAGAACTACGCCTCTGATCGAAAAATATCATAGAACATAAAAAGTAGGAAACTTAATTCTCTACAAAAAAGGTCTCTTAACATTTTGCCATAGCTCGCTTCGTTTCCGAGATATTTGCAGATTTATCTCAAGGGAAGGGGCCTGACGGACATATTTCGAGATATTTCTTCTTCTTGTTGTTCTTCTTCTGCACAGCTAACCTGGAAGTGGCATTTGCAGCGCGCAATAGTGCAGAGTTATCTTAAAGAAAGGGGCCACGGTGTTTCTGTATCTCTATTATGTTGGTGCGGCTTCGGAACTTTTAAATATCTTGATATATCTCGAAAACTACGCATCTGATCAAAAAATATCATAGAACATAAAAAGTAGGAAACCTAATTCTCTACAAAAAAGGTCTCTTAACATTTTGCCATAGCTCGCTTCGTTTCCGAGATATTTGCAGATTTATCTCAAGGGAAGGGGCCTGACGGACATATTTCGAGATATTTCTTCTTCTTGTTGTTCTTCTTCTGCACAGCTGAGCTGGAAGTGGCATTTGCAGGTCGCAATAGTGCAGAGTTATCTCAAAGAAAGGGGCCACGGTGTTTCTGTATCTCTATTATGTTGGTGCGGCTTCGGAACTTTTAAATATCTCGATATATCTCGAAAACTACGCTTCTGATCAAAAAATATCATAGAACATAAATTGTAGGAAACATAATTCTCTACAAAAAACGTCTCTTAACATTTTGCCATAGCTCGCTTTGTTTCCGAGATATTTGCAGATTTATCTCAAGGGAAGGGTCCTGATGGACATATTTCGAGATATTTCTTCTTCTTGTTGTTCTTCTTCTGCACAGCTAAACTGGAAGTGGCATTTGCAGCTCGCAATCGTGCAGAGTTATCTCAAAGAAAGGGGCCACGGTGTTTCTGTATCTCTATTATGTTGGTGCGGCTTCGGAGCTTTTAAATATCTTGATATATCTCGAGAACTACGCATCTGATCAAAAAATATCATAGAACATAAAAAGTAGGAAACTTAATTCTCTACAAAAAAGGTCTCTTAACATTTTGCCATAGCTCGCTTCGTTTCCGAGATATTTGCAGATTTATCTCAAGGGAAGGGGCCTGTCGGACATATTTCGAGATATTTCTTCTTCTTGTTGTTCTTCTTCTGCACAGCTAAGCTGGAAGTGGCATTTGCGGCTCGCACTAGTGCAGAGTTATCTCAAAGAAAGGGGCCACGGTGTTTCTGTATCTCTATTATGTTGGTGCGCCTTCGGAACTTTTAAATATCTCGATATATCTCGAAAACTACGCTTCTGATCAAAAAATATCATAGAACATAAATTGTAGGAAACATAATTCTCTACAAAAAACGTCTCTTAACATTTTGCCATAGCTCGCTTCGTTTCCGAGATATTTGCAGATTCAGCTCAAAGGAACGGGCCTGACGGACATATTTCGAGATACTTCTTCTTCTTGTTGTTCTTCCTCTGCACAGCTAAGCTGGAAGTGGCATTTGCAGCTCGCAATAGTGCAGAGTTATCTCAAAGAAAGGGGCCACGGTGTTTCTGTATCTCTATTATGTTGGGGCGGCTTCGGAACTTTTAAATATCTTGATATATCTCGAAAACTACGCATCTGATCAAAAAATATCATAGAACATAAAAAGTAGGAAACCCAATTCTCTACAAAAAAGGTCTCTTAACATTTTGCCATAGCTCGCTTCGTTTCCGAGATATTTGCAGATTTATCTCAAGGGAAGGGGCCTGACGGACATATTTCGAGATATTTCTTCTTCTTGTTGTTCTTCTTCTGCACAGCTGAGCTGGAAGTGGCATTTGCAGGTCGCAATAGTGCAGGGTTATCTCAAAGAAAGGGGCCACGGTGTTTCTGTATCTCTATTATGTTGGTGCGGCTTCGGAACTTTTAAATATCTTGATATATCTCGAGAACTACGCATCTGATCAAAAAATATCATAGAAGATAAAAAGTAGGAAACTTAATTCTCTACAAAAAAGGTCTCTTAACATTTCGCCATAGCTCGCTTCGTTTCCGAGATATTTGCAGATTTATCTCAAGGGAAGGGGCCTGTCGGACATATTTCGAGATATTTCTTCTTCTTGTTGTTCTTCTTCTGCACAGCTAAGCTGGAAGTGGCATTTGCGGCTCGCACTAGTGCAGAGTTATCTCAAAGAAAGGGGCCACGGTGTTTCTGTATCTCTATTATGTTGGTGCGGCTTCGGAACTTTTAAATATCTCGATATATCTCGAGAACTACGCATCTGATCAAAAAATATCATAGAAGATAAAAAGTAGGAAACTTAATTCTCTACAAAAAAGGTCTCTTAACATTTCGCCATAGCTCGCTTCGTTTCCGAGATATTTGCAGATTTATCTCAAGGGAAGGGGCCTGTCGGACATATTTCGAGATATTTCTTCTTCTTGTTGTTCTTCTTCTGCACAGCTAAGCTGGAAGTGGCATTTGCGGCTCGCACTAGTGCAGTGTTATCTCAAAGAAAGGGGCCACGGTGTTTCTGTATCTCTATTATGTTGGTGCGGCATCGGAACTTTTAAATATCTCGATATATCTCGAAAACTACGCTTCTGATCAAAAAATATCATAGAACATAAATTGTAGGAAACATAATTCTCTACAAAAAACGTCTCTTAACATTTTGCCATAGCTCGCTTCGTTTCCGAGATATTTGCAGATTCAGCTCAAAGGAACGGGCCTGACGGACATATTTCGAGATACTTCTTCTTCTTGTTGTTCTTCCTCTGCACAGCTAAGCTGGAAGTGGCATTTGCAGCTCGCAATAGTGCAGAGTTATCTCAAAGAAAGGGGCCACGGTGTTTCTGTATCTCTATTATGTTGGTGCGGCTTCGGAACTTTTAAATATCTTGATATATCTCGAAAACTACGCATCTGATCAAAAAATATCATAGAACATAAAAAGTAGGAAACTTAAGTCTCTACAAAAAAGGTCTCTTAACATTTTGCCATAGCTCGCTTCGTTTCCGAGATATTTGCAGATTTATCTCAAGGGAAGGGGCCTGACGGACATATTTCGAGATATTTCTTCTTCTTGTTGTTCTTCTTCTGCACAGCTGAGCTGGAAGTGGCATTTGCAGGTCGCAATAGTGCAGGGTTATCTCAAAGAAAGGGGCCACGGTGTTTCTGTATCTCTATTATGTTGGTGCGGCTTCGGAGCTTTTAAATATCTTGATATATCTCGAGAACTACGCCTCTGATCGAAAAATATCATAGAACATAAAAAGTAGGAAACTTAATTCTCTACAAAAAAGGTCTCTTAACATTTTGCCATAGCTCGCTTCGTTTCCGAGATATTTGCAGATTTATCTCAAGGGAAGGGGCCTGACGGACATATTTCGAGATATTTCTTCTTCTTGTTGTTCTTCTTCTGCACAGCTAAGCTGGAAGTGGCATTTGCAGCGCGCAATAGTGCAGAGTTATCTCAAAGAAAGGGGCCACGGTGTTTCTGTATCTCTATTATGTTGGTGCGGCTTCGGAACTTTTAAATATCTTGATATATCTCGAGAACTACGCATCTGATCAAAAAATATCATAGAAGATAAAAAGTAGGAAACTTAATTCTCTACAAAAAAGGTCTCTTAACATTTCGCCATAGCTCGCTTCGTTTCCGAGATATTTGCAGATTTATCTCAAGGGAAGGGGCCTGTCGGACATATTTCGAGATATTTCTTCTTCTTGTTGTTCTACTTCTGCACAGCTAAGCTGGAAGTGGCATTTGCGGCTCGCACTAGTGCAGAGTTATCTCAAAGAAAGGGGCCACGGTGTTTCTGTATCTCTACTATGTTGGTGCGGCTTCGGAACTTTTAAATATCTCGATATATCTCGAGAACTACGCATCTGATCAAAAAATATCATAGAAGATAAAAAGTAGGAAACTTAATTCTCTACAAAAAAGGTCTCTTAACATTTCGCCATAGCTCGCTTCGTTTCCGAGATATTTGCAGATTTATCTCAAGGGAAGGGGCCTGTCGGACATATTTCGAGATATTTCCTCTTCTTGTTGTTCTTCTTCTGCACAGCTAAGCTGGAAGTGGCATTTGCAGCGCGCAATAGTGCAGAGTTATCTCAAAGAAAGGGGCCACGGTGTTTCTGTATCTCTATTATGTTGGTGCGGCTTCGGAACTTTTAAATATCTCGATATATCTCGAAAACTACGCTTCTGATCAAAAAATATCATAGAACATAAATTGTAGGAAACATAATTTTCTACAAAAAACGTCTCTTAACATTTTGCCATAGCTCGCTTCGTTTCCGAGATATTTGCAGATTCAGCTCAAAGGAACGGGCCTGACGGACATATTTCGAGATACTTCTTCTTCTTGTTGTTCTTCCTCTGCACAGCTAAGCTGGAAGTGGCATTTGCAGCTCGCAATAGTGCAGAGTTATCTCAAAGAAAGGGGCCACGGTGTTTCTGTATCTCTATTATGTTGGTGCGGCTTCGGAACTTTTAAATATCTCGATA
Organism: Osmia lignaria lignaria; assembly: GCF_051020975.1. Lineage (NCBI taxonomy): Eukaryota > Metazoa > Arthropoda > Insecta > Hymenoptera > Megachilidae > Osmia > Osmia lignaria. The sequence goes on along the minus strand of NW_027478159.1, from coordinate 8,897,069 downwards.
TATCTCGAGAACTACGCATCTGATCAAAAAATATCATAGAACATAAAAAGTAGGAAACTTAATTCTCTACAAAAAAGGTCTCTTAACATTTTGCCATAGCTCGCTTCGTTTCCGAGATATTTGCAGATTTATCTCAAGGGAAGGGGCCTGACGGACATATTTCGAGATATTTCTTCTTCTTGTTGTTCTTCTTCTGCACAGCTGAGCTGGAAGTGGCATTTGCAGGTCGCAATAGTGCAGAGTTATCTCAAAGAAAGGGGCCACGGTGTTTCTGTATCTCTATTATGTTGGTGCGGCTTCGGAACTTTTAAATATCTCGATATATCTCGAAAACTACGCTTCTGATCAAAAAATATCATAGAACATAAATTGTAGGAAACATAATTCTCTACAAAAAACGTCTCTTAACATTTTGCCATAGCTCGCTTTGTTTCCGAGATATTTGCAGATTTATCTCAAGGGAAGGGTCCTGATGGACATATTTCGAGATATTTCTTCTTCTTGTTGTTCTTCTTCTGCACAGCTAAACTGGAAGTGGCATTTCCAGCTCGCAATCGTGCAGAGTTATCTCAAAGAAAGGGGCCACGGTGTTTCTGTATCTCTATTATGTTGGTGCGGCTTCGGAGCTTTTAAATATCTTGATATATCTCGAGAACTACGCCTCTGATCGAAAAATATCATAGAACATAAAAAGTAGGAAACTTAATTCTCTACAAAAAAGGTCTCTTAACATTTTGCCATAGCTCGCTTCGTTTCCGAGATATTTGCAGATTTATCTCAAGGGAAGGGGCCTGACGGACATATTTCGAGATATTTCTTCTTCTTGTTGTTCTTCTTCTGCACAGCTAAGCTGGAAGTGGCATTTGCAGGTCGCAATAGTGCAGAGTTATCTCAAAGAAAGGGGCCACGGTGTTTCTGTATCTCTATTATGCTGGTGCGGCTTCGGAACTTTTAAATATCTCGATATATCTCGAAAACTACGCTTCTGATCAAAAAATATCATAGAACATAAATTGTAGGAAACATAATTCTCTACAAAAAACGTCTCTTAACATTTTGCCATAGCTCGCTTCGTTTCCGAGATATTTGCAGATTTATCTCAAGGGAAGGGGCCTGACGGACATATTTCGAGATATTTCTTCTTCTTGTTGTTCTTCTCCTGCACAGCTAAGCTGGAAGTGGCATTTGCAGCGCGCAATAGTGCAGAGTTATCTCAAAGAAAGGGGCCACGGTGTTTCTGTATCTCTATTATGTTGGTGCGGCTTCGGAACTTTTAAATATCTTGATATATCTCGAGAACTACGCATCTGATCAAAAAATATCATAGAAGATAAAAAGTAGGAAACTTAATTCTCTACAAAAAAGGTCTCTTAACATTTCGCCATAGCTCGCTTCGTTTCCGAGATATTTGCAGATTTATCTCAAGGGAAGGAGCCTGTCGGACATATTTCGAGATATTTCTTCTTCTTGTTGTTCTTCTTCTGCACAGCTAAGCTGGAAGTGGCATTTGCGGCTCGCACTAGTGCAGAGTTATCTCAAAGAAAGGGGCCACGGTGTTTCTGTATCTCTATTATGTTGGTGCGGCTTCGGAACTTTTAAATATCTCGATATATCTCGAGAACTACGCATCTGATCAAAAAATATCATAGAAGATAAAAAGTAGGAAACTTAATTCTCTACAAAAAAGGTCTCTTAACATTTCGCCATAGCTCGCTTCGTTTCCGAGATATTTGCAGATTTATCTCAAGGGAAGGGGCCTGTCGGACATATTTCGAGATATTTCTTCTTCTTGTTGTTCTTCTTCTGCACAGCTAAGCTGGAAGTGGCATTTGCGGCTCGCACTAGTGCAGTGTTATCTCAAAGAAAGGGGCCACGGTGTTTCTGTATCTCTATTATGTTGGTGCGGCATCGGAACTTTTAAATATCTCGATATATCTCGAAAACTACGCTTCTGATCAAAAAATATCATAGAACATAAATTGTAGGAAACATAATTCTCTACAAAAAACGTCTCTCAACATTTTGCCATAGCTCGCTTCGTTTCCGAGATATTTGCAGATTCAGCTCAAAGGAACGGGCCTGACGGACATATTTCGAGATACTTCTTCTTCTTGTTGTTCTTCCTCTGCACAGCTAAGCTGGAAGTGGCATTTGCAGCTCGCAATAGTGCAGAGTTATCTCAAAGAAAGGGGCCACGGTGTTTCTGTATCTCTATTATGTTGGTGCGGCTTCGGAACTTTTAAATATCTTGATATATCTCGAAAACTACGCATCTGATCAAAAAATATCATAGAACATAAAAAGTAGGAAACTTAAGTCTCTACAAAAAAGGTCTCTTAACATTTTGCCATAGCTCGCTTCGTTTCCGAGATATTTGCAGATTTATCTCAAGGGAAGGGGCCTGACGGACATATTTCGAGATATTTCTTCTTCTTGTTGTTCTTCTTCTGCACAGCTGAGCTGGAAGTGGCATTTGCAGGTCGCAATAGTGCAGAGTTATCTCAAAGAAAGGGGCCACGGTGTTTCTGTATCTCTATTATGTTGGTGCGACTTCGGAGCTTTTAAATATCTTGATATATCTCGAGAACTACGCCTCTGATCGAAAAATATCATAGAACATAAAAAGTAGGAAACTTAATTCTCTACAAAAAAGGTCTCTTAACATTTTGCCATAGCTCGCTTCGTTTCCGAGATATTTGCAGGTTTATCTCAAGGGAAGGGGCCTGTCGGACATATTTCGAGATATTTCTTCTTCTTGTTGTTCTTCTTCTGCACAGCTAAGCTGGAAGTGGCATTTGCGGCTCGCACTAGTGCAGAGTTATCTCAAAGAAAGGGGCCACGGTGTTTCTGTATCTCTATTATGTTGGTGCGGCTTCGGAACTTTTAAATATCTCGATATATCTCGAGAACTACGCATCTGATCAAAAAATATCATAGAAGATAAAAAGTAGGAAACTTAATTCTCTACAAAAAAGGTCTCTTAACATTTCGCCATAGCTCGCTTCGTTTCCGAGATATTTGCAGATTTATCTCAAGGGAAGGGGCCTGTCGGACATATTTCGAGATATTTCTTCTTCTTGTTGTTCTTCTTCTGCACAGCTAAGCTGGAAGTGGCATTTGCAGGTCGCAATAGTGCAGAGTTATCTCAAAGAAAGGGGCCACGGTGTTTCTGTATCTCTATTATGTTGGTGCGGCGTCGGAACTTTTAAATATCTCGATATATCTCGAAAACTACGCTTCTGATCAAAAAATATCATAGAACATAAATTGTAGGAAACATAATTCTCTACAAAAAACGTCTCTTAACATTTTGCCATAGCTCGCTTCGTTTCCGAGATATTTGCAGATTTATCTCAAGGGAAGGGTCCTGATGGACATATTTCGAGATATTTCTTCTTCTTGTTGTTCTTCTTCTGCACAGCTAAACTGGAAGTGGCATTTCCAGCTCGCAATCGTGCAGAGTTATCTCAAAGAAAGGGGCCACGGTGTTTCTGTATCTCTATTATGTTGGTGCGGCTTCGAACTTTTAAATATCTCGATATATCTCGAAAACTACGCTTCTGATCAAAAAATATCATAGAACATAAATTGTAGGAAACTTAATTCTCTACAAAAAAGGTCTCTTAACATTTTGCCATAGCTCGCTTCGTTTCCGAGATATTTGCAGATTTATCTCAAGGGAAGGGGCCTGACGGACATATTTCGAGATATTTCTTCTTCTTGTTGTTCTTCTTCTGCACAGCTAAGCTGGAAGTGGCATTTGCAGCGCGCAATTGTGCAGAGTTATCTCAAAGAAAGGGGCCACGGTGTTTCTGTATCTCTATTATGTTGGTGCGGCTTCGGAACTTTTAAATATCTTGATATATCTCGAGAACTTCGCATCTGATCAAAAAATATCGTAGAAGATAAAAAGTAGGAAACTTAATTCTCTACAAAAAAGGTCTCTTAACATTTCGCCATAGCTCGCTTCGTTTCCGAGATATTTGCAGATTTATCTCAAGGGAAGGGGCCTGTCGGACATATTTCGAGATATTTCTTCTTCTTGTTGTTCTTCTTCTGCACAGCTAAGCTGTAAGTGGCATTTGCGGCTCGCACTAGTGCAGAGTTATCTCAAAGAAAGGAGCCACGGTGTTTCTGTATCTCTATTATGTTGGTGCGGCTTCGGAACTTTTAAATATCTCGATATATCTCGAAAACTACGCTTCTGATCAAAAAATATCATAGAACATAAATTGTAGGAAACATAATTCACTACAAAAAACGTCTCTTAACATTTTGCCATAGCTCGCTTCGTTTCCGAGATATTTGCAGATTCAGCTCAAAGGAACGGGCCTGACGGACATATTTCGAGATACTTCTTCTTCTTGTTGTTCTTCCTCTGCACAGCTAAGCTGGAAGTGGCATTTGCAGCTCGCAATAGTGCAGAGTTATCTCAAAGAAAGGGGCCACGGTGTTTCTGTATCTCTATTATGTTGGTGCGGCTTCGGAACTTTTAAATATCTTGATATATCTCGAGAACTACGCATCTGATCAAAAAATATCATAGAACATAAAAAGTAGGAAACTTAATTCTCTACAAAAAAGGTCTCTTAACATTTTGCCATAGCTCGCTTCGTTCCCGAGATATTTGCAGATTTATCTCAAGGGAAGGGGCCTGACGGACATATTTCGAGATATTTCTTCTTCTTGTTGTTCTTCTTCTGCACAGCTAAGCTGGAAGTGGCATTTGCAGCGCGCAATTGTGCAGAGTTATCTCAAAGAAAGGGGCCACGGTGTTTCTGTATCTCTATTATGTTGGTGCGGCTTCGGAACTTTTAAATATCTTGATATATCTCGAGAACTTCGCATCTGATCAAAAAATATCGTAGAAGATAAAAAGTAGGAAACTTAATTCTCTACAAAAAAGGTCTCTTAACATTTCGCCATAGCTCGCTTCGTTTCCGAGATATTTGCAGATTTATCTCAAGGGAAGGGGCCTGTCGGACATATTTCGAGATATTTCTTCTTCTTGTTGTTCTTCTTCTGCACAGCTAAGCTGTAAGTGGCATTTGCGGCTCGCACTAGTGCAGAGTTATCTCAAAGAAAGGAGCCACGGTGTTTCTGTATCTCTATTATGTTGGTGCGGCTTCGGAACTTTTAAATATCTCGATATATCTCGAAAACTACGCTTCTGATCAAAAAATATCATAGAACATAAATTGTAGGAAACATAATTCACTACAAAAAACGTCTCTTAACATTTTGCCATAGCTCGCTTCGTTTCCGAGATATTTGCAGATTCAGCTCAAAGGAACGGGCCTGACGGACATATTTCGAGATACTTCTTCTTCTTGTTGTTCTTCCTCTGCACAGCTAAGCTGGAAGTGGCATTTGCAGCTCGCAATAGTGCAGAGTTATCTCAAAGAAAGGGGCCACGGTGTTTCTGTATCTCTATTATGTTGGTGCGGCTTCGGAACTTTTAAATATCTTGATATATCTCGAGAACTACGCATCTGATCAAAAAATATCATAGAACATAAAAAGTAGGAAACTTAATTCTCTACAAAAAAGGTCTCTTAACATTTTGCCATAGCTCGCTTCGTTCCCGAGATATTTGCAGATTTATCTCAAGGGAAGGGGCCTGACGGACATATTTCGAGATATTTCTTTTTCTTGTTGTTCTTCTTCTGCACAGCTAAGCTGGAAGTGGCATTTGCGGCTCGCACTAGTGCAGAGTTATCTCAAAGAAAGGGGCCACGGTGTTTCTGTATCTCTATTATGTTGGTGCGGCTTCGGAACTTTTAAATATCTCGATATATCTCGAAAACTACGCTTCTGACCAAAAAATATCATAGAACCTAAATTGTAGGAAACATAATTCTCTACAAAAAAGGTCTCTTAACATTTTGCCATAGCTCGCTTGGTTTCCGAGATATTTGCAGATATATCTCAAGGGAAGGGGCCTGACGGACATATTTCGAGATATTTCTTCTTCTTGTTGTTCTTCTTCTGCACAGCTAAGCTGGAAGTGGCATTTGCAGCTCGCAATAGTGCTGAATTATCTCAAAGAAAGGGGCCACGGTGTTTCTGTATCTCTATTATGTTGGTGCGGCTTCGGAACTTTTAAATATTTCGATATATCTCGAAAACTACGCTTCTGATCAAAAAATATCATAGAACGTAAATTGTAGGAAACATTATTCTCTACAAAAAAGGTCTCTTAACATTTTGCCATAGCTCGCTTCGTTTCCGAGATATTTGCAGATTTATCTCAAGGGAAGGGTCCTGATGGACATATTTCGAGATATTTCTTCTTCTTGTTGTTCTTCTTCTGCACAGCTAAACTGGAAGTGGCATTTCCAGCTCGCAATCGTGCAGAGTTATCTCAAAGAAAGGGGCCACGGTGTTTCTGTATCTCTATTATGTTGGTGCGGCTTCGGAACTTTTAAATATCTTGATATATCTCGAGAACTACGCCTCTGATCGAAAAATATCATAGAACATAAAAAGTAGGAAACTTAATTCTCTACAAAAAAGGTCTCTTAACATTTTGCCATAGCTCGCTTCGTTTCCGAGATATTTGCAGATTTATCTTGAGGGAAGGGGCCTGACGGACATATTTCGAGATATTTCTTCTTCTTGTTGTTCTTCTTCTGCACAGCTAAGCTGGAAGTGGCATTTGCAGCGCGCAATAGTGCAGAGTTATCTCAAAGAAAGGGGCCACGGTGTTTCTGTATCTCTATTATGTTGGTGCGGCTTCGGAACCTTTAATTATCTTGATATATCTCGAGAACTACGCATCTGATCAAAAAATATCTTAGAAGATAAAAAGTAGGAAACTTAATTCTCTACAAAAAAGGTCTCTTAACATTTCGCCATAGCTCGCTTCGTTTCCGAGATATTTGCAGATTTATCTCAAGGGAAGGGGCCTGTCGGACATATTTCGAGATATTTCTTCTTCTTGTTGTTCTTCTTCTGCACAGCTAAGCTGGAAGTGGCATTTGCGGCTCGCACTAGTGCAGAGTTATCTCAAAGAAAGGGGCCACGGTGTTTCTGTATCCCTATTATGTTGGTGCGGCTTCGGAACTTTTAAATATCTCGATATATCTCGAAAACTACGCTTCTGACCAAAAAATATCATGGAACCTAAATTGTAGGAAACATAATTCTCTACAAAAAAGGTCTCTTAACATTTTGCCATAGCTCGCTTCGTTTCCGAGATATTTGCAGATATATCTCAAGGGAAGGGGCCTGACGGACATATTTCGAGATATTTCTTCTTCTTGTTGTTCTTCTTCTGCACAGCTAAGCTGGAAGTGGCATTTGCAGCTCGCAATAGTGCAGAGTTATCTCAAAGAAAGGGGCCACGGTGTTTCTGTATCTCTATTATGTTGGTGCGGCTTCGGAACTTTTAAATATCTTGATATATCTCGAGAACTACGCATCTGATCAAAAAATATCATAGAAGATAAAAAGTAGGAAACTTAATTCTCTACAAAAAAGGTCTCTTAACATTTCGCCATAGCTCGCTTCGTTTCCGAGATATTTGCAGATTTATCTCAAGGGAAGGGGCCTGTCGGACATATTTCGAGATATTTCTTCTTCTTGTTGTTCTTCTTCTGCACAGCTAAGCTGGAAGTGGCATTTGCGGCTCGCACTAGTGCAGAGTTATCTCAAAGAAAGGGGCCACGGTGTTTATGTATCTCTATTATGTTGGTGCGGCTTCGGAACTTTTAAATATCTCGATATATCTCGAAAACTACGCTTCTGATCAAAAAATATGATAGAACATAAATTGTAGGAAACATAATTCTCTACAAAAAACGTCTCTTAACATTTTGCCATAGCTCGCTTCGTTTCCGAGATATTTGCAGATTCAGCTCAAAGGAACGGGCCTGACGGACATATTTCGAGATATTTCTTCTTCTTGTTGTTCTTCTTCTGCACAGCTAAGCTGGAAGTGGCATTTGCGGCTCGCACTAGTGCAGAGTTATCTCAAAGAAAGGGGCCACGGTGTTTCTGTATCCCTATTATGTTGGTGCGGCTTCGGAACTTTTAAATATCTCGATATATCTCGAAAACTACGCTTCTGATCAAAAAATATCATAGGACATGAATTGTTGGAAACATAATTCTCTACAAAAAACGTCTCTTAACATTTTGCCATAGCTCGCTTCGTTTCCGAGATATTTGCAGATTCAGCTCAAAGGAACTGGCCTGACGGACATATTTCGAGATATTTCTTCTTCTTGTTGTTCTTCCTCTGCACAGCTAAGCTGGAAGTGGCATTTGCAGCTCGCAATAGTGCAGAGTTATCTCAAAGAAAGGGGCCACGGTGTTTCTGTATCTCTATTATGTTGGTGCGACTTCGGAACTTTTAAATATCTTGATATATCTCGAGAACTACGCATCTGATCAAAAAATATCATAGAACATAAAAAGTAGGAAACTTAATTCTCTACAAAAAACCTCTCTTAACATTTTGCCATAGCTCGCTTCGTTTCCGAGATATTTGCAGATATATCTCAAGGGAAGGGGCCTGACGGACATATTTCGAGATATTTCTTCTTCTTGTTGTTCATCTTCTGCACAGCTAAGCTGGAAGTGGCATTTACAGCTCGCACTAGTGCAGAGTTATCTCAAAGAAAGGGGCCACGGTGTTTCTGTATCTCTATTATGTTGGTGCGGTTTCGGAACTTTTAAATATCTTGATATATCTCGAGAACTACGCATCTGATCAAAAAATATCATAGAACATAAAAAGTAGGAAACTTAATTCTCTGCAAATAAGGTCTCTTAACATTTTGCCATAGCTCGCTTCGTTTCCGAGATATTTGCAGATTTATCTCAAGGGAAGGGGCCTGACGGACATATTTCGAGATATTTCTTCTTCTTGTTGTTCTTCTTCTGCGCAGCTAAGCTGGAAGTGGCATTTGCAGCTCGCAATAGTGCAGAGATATCTCAAAGAAAGGGGCCACGCTGTTTCTGTATCTCTATTATGTTGGTGCGGCTTCGGAACTTTTAAATATCTTGATATATCTCGAGAGCTACGCGTCTGATCAAAAAATATCATAGAACATAAAAAGTAGGAAACATAATTCTCTACAAAAAAGGTCTCTTAACATTTTGCCATAGCTCGCTTCGTTTCCGAGATATTTGCAGATTTATCTCAAGGGAAGTGGCCTGACGGACATATTTCGAGATATTTCTTCTTCTTGTTGTTCTTCTTCTGCACAGCTGAGCTGGAAGTGGCATTTGCAGGTCGCAATAGTGCAGAGTTATCTCAAAGAAAGGGGCCACGGTTTTTCTGTATCTCTATTATGTTGGTGCGGCTTCGGAACTTTTAAATATCTCGATATATCTCGAAAACTACGCTTCTGATCAAAAAATATCATAGAACGTAAATTGTAGGAAACATTATTCTCTACAAAAAAGGTCTCTTAACATTTTGCCATAGCTCGCTTCGTTTCCGAGATATTTGCAGATTTATCTCAAGGGAAGGGTCCTGATGGACATATTTCGAGATATTTCTTCTTCTTGTTGTTCTTCTTCTGCACAGCTAAACTGGAAGTGGCATTTGCAGCGCGCAATAGTGCAGAGTTATCTCAAAGAAAGGGGCCACGGTGTTTCTGTATCTCTATTATGTTGGTGCGGCTTCGGAACTTTTAAATATCTTGATATATCTCGAGAACTACGCATCTGATCAAAAAATATCGTAGAAGATAAAAAGTAGGAAACTTAATTCTCTACAAAAAAGGTCTCTTAACATTTCGCCATAGCTCGCTTCGTTTCCGAGATATTTGCAGATTTATCTCAAGGGAAGGGGCCTGACGGACATATTTCGAGATATTTCTTCTTCTTGTTGTTCTTCTTCTGCACAGCTAAGCTGGAAGTGGCATTTGCGGCTCGCACTAGTGCAGAGTTATCTCAAAGAAAGGGGCCACGGTGTTTCTGTATCCCTATTATGTTGGTGCGGCTTCGGAACTTTTAAATATCTCGATATATCTCGAAAACTACGCTTCTGATCAAAAAATATCATAGAACATAAATTGTAGGAAACATAATTCTCTACAAAAAACGTCTCTTAACATTTTGCCATAGCTCGCTTCGTTTCCGAGATATTTGCAGATTCAGCTCAAAGGAACTGGCCTGACGGACATATTTCGAGATATTTCTTCTTCTTGTTGTTCTTCCTCTGCACAGCTAAGCTGGAAGTGGCATTAGCAGCTCGCAATAGTGCAGAGTTATCTCAAAGAAAGGGGCCACGGTGTTTCTGTATCTCTATTATGTTGGTGCGGCTTCGGAACTTTTAAATATCTTGATATATCTCGAGAACTACGCATCTGATCAAAAAATATCGTAGAAGATAAAAAGTAGGAAACTTAATTCTCTACAAAAAAGGTCTCTTAACATTTCGCCATAGCTCGCTTCGTTTCCGAGATATTTGCAGATTTATCTCAAGGGAAGGGGCCTGACGGACATATTTCGAGATATTTCTTCTTCTTGTTGTTCTTCTTCTGCACAGCTAAGCTGGAAGTGGCATTTGCGGCTCGCACTAGTGCAGAGTTATCTCAAAGAAAGGGGCCACGGTGTTTCTGTATCCCTATTATGTTGGTGCGGCTTCGGAACTTTTAAATATCTCGATATATCTCGAAAACTACGCTTCTGATCAAAAAATATCATAGACCATAAATTGTAGGAAACATAATTCTCTACAAAAAACGTCTCTTAACATTGTGCCATAGCTCGCTTCGTTTCCGAGATATTTGCAGATTCAGCTCAAAGGAACTAGCCTGACGGACATATTTCGAGATATTTCTTCTTCTTGTTGTTCTTCCTCTGCACAGCTAAGCTGGAAGTGGCATTAGCAGCTCGCAATAGTGCAGAGTTATCTCAAAGAAAGGGGCCACGGTGTTTCTGTATCTCTATTATGTTGGTGCGGCTTCGGAACTTTTAAATATCTTGATATATCTCGAGAACTACGCATCTGATCAAAAAATATCATAGAACATAAAAAGTAGGAAACTTAATTCTCTACAAAAAAGGTCTCTTAACATTTCGCCATAGCTCGCTTCGTTTCCGAGATATTTGCAGATTTATCTCAAGGGAAGGGGCCTAACGGACATATTTCGAGATATTTCTTCTTCTTGTTGTCCTTCTTCTGCACAGCTAAACTGGAAGTGGCATTTCCAGCTCGCAATAGTGCAGAGTTATCTCAAAGAGAGGGGCCACGGTGTTTCTGTATCTCTATTATGTTGGTGCGGCTTCGGAACTTTTAAATATCTTGATATATCTCGAGAACTACGCATCTGATCAAAAAATATCATAGAAGATAAAAAGTAGGAAACTTAATTCTCTACAAAAAAGGTCTCTTAACATTTTGCCATAGCTCGCTTCGTTTCCGAGATATTTGCAGATTTATCTCAAGGAAAGGGGCCTGACGGACATATTTCGAGATATTTCTTCTTCTTGTTGTTCTTCTTCTGCACAGCTAAGCTGGAAGTGGCATTTGCGGCTCGCACTAGTGCAGAGTTATCTCAAAGAAAGGGGCCACGGTGTTTCTGTATCCCTATTATGTTGGTGCGGCTTCGGAACTTTTAAATATCTCGATATATCTCGAAAACTACGCTTCTGATCAAAAAATATCATAGAACATAAATTGTAGGAAACAGAATTCTCTACAAAAAAGGTCTCTTAACATTTTGCCATAGCTCGCTTCGTTTCCGAGATATTTGCAGATATATCTCAAGGGAAGGGGCCTGACGGACATATTTCGAGATATTTCTTCTTCTTGTTGTTCTTCTTCTGCACAGCTAAGCTGGAAGTGGCATTTACAGCTCGCAATAGTGCAGAGTTATCTCAAAGAAAGGGGCCACGGTGTTTCTGTATCTCTATTATGTTGGTGCGGCTTCGGAACTTTTAAATATCTTGATATATCTCGAGAACTACGCTTCTGATCAAAAAATATCATAGAACATAGAAAGTAGGAAACTTAATTCTCTACAAAAAAGGTCTCTTAACATTTTGCCATAGCTCGCTTCGTTTCCGAGATATTTGCAGATTTATCTCAAGGGAAGGGGCCTGACGGACATATTTCGAGATATTTCTTCTTCTTGTTGTTCTTCTTCTGCACAGCTAAGCTGGAAGTGGCATTTGCGGCTCGCACTAGTGCAGAGTTATCTCAAAGAAAGGGGCCACGGTGTTTCTGTATCCCTATTATGTTGGTGCGGCTTCGGAACTTTTAAATATCTCGATATATCTCGAAAACTACGCTTCTGATCAAAAAATATCATAGAACATGAATTGTAGGAAACATAATTCTCTACAAAAAACGTCTCTTAACATTTTGCCATAGCTCGCTTCGTTTCCGAGATATTTGCAGATACAGCTCAAAGGAACTGGCCTGACGGACATATTTCGAGATATTTCTTCTTCTTGTTGTTCTTCCTCTGCACAGCTAAGCTGGAAGTGGCATTTGCAGCTCGCAATAGTGCAGAGTTATCTCAAAGAAAGGGGCCACGGTGTTTCTGTATCTCTATTATGTTGGTGCGGCTTCGGAACTTTTAAATATCTTGATATATCTCGAGAACTACGCATCTGATCAAAAAATATCATAGAACATAAAAAGTAGGAAACTTAATTCTCTACAAAAAACGTCTCTTAACATTTTGCCATAGCTCGCTTCGTTTCCGAGATATTTGCAGATATATCTCAAGGGAAGGGGCGTGACGGACATATTTCGAGATATTTCTTCTTCTTGTTGTTCTTCTTCTGCACAGCTAAACTGGAAGTGGCATTTCCAGCTCGCAATAGTGCAGAGTTATCTCAAAGAGAGGGGCCACGGTGTTTCTGTATCTCTATTATGTTGGTGCGGCTTCGGAACTTTTAAATATCTTGATATATCTCGAGAGCTACGCGTCTGATCAAAAAATATCATAGAACATAAAAAGTAGGAAACATAATTCTCTACAAAAAAGGTCTCTTAACATTTTGCCATAGCTCGCTTCGTTTCCGAGATATTTGCAGATTTATCTCAAGGGAAGTGGCCTGACGGACATATTTCGAGATATTTCTTCTTCTTGTTGTTCTTCTTCTGCACAGCTAAGCTGGAAGTGGCATTTGCGGCTCGCTCTAGTGCAGAGTTATCTCAAAGAAAGGGGCCGCGGTGTTTCTGTATCTCTATTATGTTGGTGCGGCTTCGGAACTTTTACATATCTTGATATATCTCGAGAACTACGCATCTGATCAAAAAATATCATAGAACATAAAAAGCAGGAAACTTAATTCTCTACAAAAAAGGTCTCTTAACATTTTGCCATAGCTCGCTTCGTTTCCGAGATATTTGCAGATTTATCTCAAGGGAAGGGGCCTGACGGACATATTTCGAGATATTTCTTCTTCTTGTTGTTCTTCTTCTGCACAGCTAAGCTGGAAGTGGCATTTGCGGCTCGCACTAGTGCAGAGTTATCTCAAAGAAAGGGGCCACGGTGTTTCTGTATCCCTATTATGTTGGTGCGGCTTCGGAACTTTTAAATATCTCGATATATCTCGAAAACTACGCTTCTGATCAAAAAATATCATAGAACATGAATTGTAGGAAACATAATTCTCTACAAAAAACGTCTCTTAACATTTTGCCATAGCTCGCTTCGTTTCCGAGATATTTGCAGATACAGCTCAAAGGAACTGGCCTGACGGACATATTTCGAGATATTTCTTCTTCTTGTTGTTCTTCCTCTGCACAGCTAAGCTGGAAGTGGCATTTGCAGCTCGCAATAGTGCAGAGTTATCTCAAAGAAAGGGGCCACGGTGTTTCTGTATCTCTATTATGTTGGTGCGGCTTCGGAACTTTTAAATATCTTGATATATCTCGAGAACTACGCATCTGATCAAAAAATATCATAGAACATAAAAAGTAGGAAACTTAATTCTCTACAAAAAACGTCTCTTAACATTTTGCCATAGCTCGCTTCGTTTCCGAGATATTTGCAGATATATCTCAAGGGAAGGGGCGTGACGGACATATTTCGAGATATTTCTTCTTCTTGTTGTTCTTCTTCTGCGCAGCTAAGCTGGAAGTGGCATTTGCAGCTCGCAATAGTGCAGAGATATCTCAAAGAAAGGGGCCACGCTGTTTCTGTATCTCTATTATGTTGGTGCGGCTTCGGAACTTTTAAATATCTTGATATATCTCGAGAGCTACGCGTCTGATCAAAAAATATCATAGAACATAAAAAGTAGGAAACATAATTCTCTACAAAAAAGGTCTCTTAACATTTTGCCATAGCTCGCTTCGTTTCCGAGATATTTGCAGATTTATCTCAAGGGAAGTGGCCTGACGGACATATTTCGAGATATTTCTTCTTCTTGTTGTTCTTCTTCTGCACAGCTAAGCTGGAAGTGGCATTTGCGGCTCGCTCTAGTGCAGAGTTATCTCAAAGAAAGGGGCCGCGGTGTTTCTGTATCTCTATTATGTTGGTGCGGCTTCGGAACTTTTAAATATCTTGATATATCTCGAGAACTACGCATCTGATCCAAAAATATCATAGAACATAAATAGTAGGAAACTTAATTCTCTACAAAAAAGGTCTCTCAACATTTTGCCATAGCTCGCTTCGTTTCCGAGATATTTGCAGATTTATCTCAAGGGAAGGGGCCTGACGGACATATTTCCAGATATTTCTTCTTCTTGTTGTTCTTCTTCTGCACAGCTAAGCTGGAAGTGGCATTTGCAGCTCGCAATAGTGCAGAGTTATCTCAAAGAAAGGGGCCATGGTGTTTCTGTATCTCTATTATGTTGGTGCGGCTTCGGAACTTTTACATATCTTGATATATCTCGAGAACTACGCATCTGATCAAAAAATATCATAGAACATAAAAAGTAGGAAACTTAATTCTCTACAAAAAAGGTCTCTTAACATTTTGCCATAGCTCGCTTCGTTTCCGAGATATTTGCAGATTTATCTCAAGGGAAGGGGCCTGACGGACATATTTCGAGATATTTCTTCTTCTTGTTGTTCTTCTTCTGCACAGCTAAGCTGGAAGTGGCATTTGCGGCTCGCACTAGTGCAGAGTTATCTCAAAGAAAGGGGCCATGGTGTTTCTGTATCTCTATTATGTTGGTGCGGCTTCGGAACTTTTACATATCTTGATATATCTCGAGAACTACGCATCTGATCAAAAAATATCATAGAACATAAAAAGTAGGAAACTTAATTCTCTACAAAAAAGGTCTCTTAACATTTTGCCATAGCTCGCTTCGTTTCCGAGATATTTGCAGATTTATCTCAAGGGAAGGGGCCTGACGGACATATTTCGAGATATTTCTTCTTCTTGTTGTTCTTCTTCTGCACAGCTAAGCTGGAAGTGGCATTTGCGGCTCGCACTAGTGCAGAGTTATCTAAACGAAAGGGGCCACGGTGTTTCTGTATCTCTATTATGTTGGTGCGGCTTCGGAACTTTTAAATATCTCGATATATCTCGAAAACTACGCTTCTGATCAAAAATATCATAGAACATAAATTGTAGGAAACATAATTCTCTACAAAAACGGTCTCTTAACATTTCGCCACAGCTCGCTTCGTTTCCGAGATATTTGCAGATATATCTCAAGGGAAGGGGCCTGACGGACATATTTCGAGATATTTCTTCTTCTTGTTGTTCTTCTTCTGCACAGCTAAGCTGGAAGTGGCATTTGCGGCTCGCACTAGTGCAGAGTTATCTCAAAGAAAGGGGCCACGGTGTTTCTGTATCCCTATTATGTTGGTGCGGCTTCGGAACTTTTAAATATCTCGATATATCTCGAAAACTACGCTTCTGGTCAAAAAATATCATAGAACATAAATTGTAGGAAACATAATTATCTACAAAAAACGTCTCTTAACATTTTGCCATAGCTCGCTTCGTTTCCGAGATATTTGCAGATTCAGCTCAAAGGAACTGGCCTGACGGACATATTTCGAGATATTTCTTCTTCTTGTTGTTCTTCCTCTGCACAGCTAAGCTGGAAGTGGCATTAGCAGCTCGCAATAGTGCAGAGTTATCTCAAAGAAAGGGGCCACGGTGTTTCTGTATCTCTATTATGTTGGTGCGGCTTCGGAACTTTTAAATATCTTGATATATCTCGAGAACTACGCATCTGATCAAAAAATATCATAGAACATAAAAAGTAGGAAACTTAATTCTCTACAAAAAAGGTCTCTTAACATTTTGCCATAGCTCGCTTCGTTTCCGAGATATTTGCAGATTTATCTCAAGGGAAGGGGCCTGACGGACATATTTCGAGATATTTCTTCTTCTTGTTGTTCTTCTTCTGCACAGCTAAGCTGGAAGTGGCATTTGCGGCTCGCACTAGTGCAGAGTTATCTCAAAGAAAGGGGCCACGGTGTTTCTGTATCCCTATTATGTTGGTGCGGCTTCGGAACTTTTAAATATCTCGATATATCTCGAAAACTACGCTTCTGATCAAAAAATATCATAGAACATGAATTGTAGGAAACATAATTCTCTACAAAAAACGTCTCTTAACATTTTGCCATAGCTCGCTTCGTTTCCGAGATATTTGCAGATACAGCTCAAAGGAACTGGCCTGACGGACATATTTCGAGATATTTCTTCTTCTTGTTGTTCTTCCTCTGCACAGCTAAGCTGGAAGTGGCATTTGCAGCTCGCAATAGTGCAGAGTTATCTCAAAGAAAGGGGCCACGGTGTTTCTGTATCTCTATTATGTTGGTGCGGCTTCGGAACTTTTAAATATCTTGATATATCTCGAGAACTACGCATCTGATCAAAAAATATCATAGAACATAAAAAGTAGGAAACTTAATTCTCTACAAAAAACGTCTCTTAACATTTTGCCATAGCTCGCTTCGTTTCCGAGATATTTGCAGATATATCTCAAGGGAAGGGGCGTGACGGACATATTTCGAGATATTTCTTCTTCTTGTTGTTCTTCTTCTGCGCAGCTAAGCTGGAAGTGGCATTTGCAGCTCGCAATAGTGCAGAGATATCTCAAAGAAAGGGGCCACGCTGTTTCTGTATCTCTATTATGTTGGTGCGGCTTCGGAACTTTTAAATATCTTGATATATCTCGAGAGCTACGCGTCTGATCAAAAAATATCATAGAACATAAAAAGTAGGAAACATAATTCTCTACAAAAAAGGTCTCTTAACATTTTGCCATAGCTCGCTTCGTTTCCGAGATATTTGCAGATTTATCTCAAGGGAAGTGGCCTGACGGACATATTTCGAGATATTTCTTCTTCTTGTTGTTCTTCTTCTGCACAGCTAAGCTGGAAGTGGCATTTGCGGCTCGCTCTAGTGCAGAGTTATCTCAAAGAAAGGGGCCGCGGTGTTTCTGTATCTCTATTATGTTGGTGCGGCTTCGGAACTTTTAAATATCTTGATATATCTCGAGAACTACGCATCTGATCCAAAAATATCATAGAACATAAATAGTAGGAAACTTAATTCTCTACAAAAAAGGTCTCTCAACATTTTGCCATAGCTCGCTTCGTTTCCGAGATATTTGCAGATTTATCTCAAGGGAAGGGGCCTGACGGACATATTTCCAGATATTTCTTCTTCTTGTTGTTCTTCTTCTGCACAGCTAAGCTGGAAGTGGCATTTGCAGCTCGCAATAGTGCAGAGTTATCTCAAAGAAAGGGGCCATGGTGTTTCTGTATCTCTATTATGTTGGTGCGGCTTCGGAACTTTTACATATCTTGATATATCTCGAGAACTACGCATCTGATCAAAAAATATCATAGAACATAAAAAGTAGGAAACTTAATTCTCTACAAAAAAGGTCTCTTAACATTTTGCCATAGCTCGCTTCGTTTCCGAGATATTTGCAGATTTATCTCAAGGGAAGGGGCCTGACGGACATATTTCGAGATATTTCTTCTTCTTGTTGTTCTTCTTCTGCACAGCTAAGCTGGAAGTGGCATTTGCGGCTCGCACTAGTGCAGAGTTATCTAAACGAAAGGGGCCACGGTGTTTCTGTATCTCTATTATGTTGGTGCGGCTTCGGAACTTTTAAATATCTCGATATATCTCGAAAACTACGCTTCTGATCAAAAATATCATAGAACATAAATTGTAGGAAACATAATTCTCTACAAAAACGGTCTCTTAACATTTCGCCACAGCTCGCTTCGTTTCCGAGATATTTGCAGATATATCTCAAGGGAAGGGGCCTGACGGACATATTTCGAGATATTTCTTCTTCTTGTTGTTCTTCTTCTGCACAGCTAAGCTGGAAGTGGCATTTGCGGCTCGCACTAGTGCAGAGTTATCTCAAAGAAAGGGGCCACGGTGTTTCTGTATCCCTATTATGTTGGTGCGGCTTCGGAACTTTTAAATATCTCGATATATCTCGAAAACTACGCTTCTGGTCAAAAAATATCATAGAACATAAATTGTAGGAAACATAATTATCTACAAAAAACGTCTCTTAACATTTTGCCATAGCTCGCTTCGTTTCCGAGATATTTGCAGATTCAGCTCAAAGGAACTGGCCTGACGGACATATTTCGAGATATTTCTTCTTCTTGTTGTTCTTCCTCTGCACAGCTAAGCTGGAAGTGGCATTAGCAGCTCGCAATAGTGCAGAGTTATCTCAAAGAAAGGGGCCACGGTGTTTCTGTATCTCTATTATGTTGGTGCGGCTTCGGAACTTTTAAATATCTTGATATATCTCGAGAACTACGCATCTGATCAAAAAATATCATAGAACATAAAAAGTAGGAAACTTAATTCTCTACAAAAAAGGTCTCTTAACATTTCGCCATAGCTCGCTTCGTTTCCGAGATATTTGCAGATTTATCTCAAGGGAAGGGGCCTAACGGACATATTTCGAGATATTTCTTCTTCTTGTTGTCCTTCTTCTGCACAGCTAAACTGGAAGTGGCATTTCCAGCTCGCAATAGTGCAGAGTTATCTCAAAGAGAGGGACCACGGTGTTTCTGTATCTCTATTATGTTGGTGCGGCTTCGGAACTTTTAAATATCTTGATATATCTCGAGAACTACGCATCTGATCAAAAAATATCATAGAAGATAAAAAGTAGGAAACAGAATTCTCTACAAAAAAGGTCTCTTAACATTTTGCCATAGCTCGCTTCGTTTCCGAGATATTTGCAGATATATCTCAAGGGAAGGGGCCTGACGGACATATTTCGAGATATTTCTTCTTCTTGTTGTTCTTCTTCTGCACAGCTAAGCTGGAAGTGGCATTTACAGCTCGCAATAGTGCAGAGTTATCTCAAAGAAAGGGGCCACGGTGTTTCTGTATCTCTATTACGTTGGTGCGGCTTCGGAACTTTTAAATATCTTGATATATCTCGAGAACTACGCTTCTGATCAAAAAATATCATAGAACATAGAAAGTAGGAAACTTAATTCTCTACAAAAAAGGTCTCTTAACATTTTCCCATAGCTCGCTTCGTTTCCGAGATATTTGCAGATTTATCTCAAGGGAAGGGGCCTGACGGACATATTTCGAGATATTTCTTCTTCTTGTTGTTCTTCTTCTGCACAGCTAAGCTGGAAGTGGCATTTGCGGCTCGCACTAGTGCAGAGTTATCTCAAAGAAAGGGGCCACGGTGTTTCTGTATCCCTATTATGTTGGTGCGGCTTCGGAACTTTTAAATATCTCGATATATCTCGAAAACTACGCTTCTGATCAAAAAATATCATAGAACATGAATTGTAGGAAACATAATTCTCTACAAAAAACGTCTCTTAACATTTTGCCATAGCTCGCTTCGTTTCCGAGATATTTGCAGATTCAGCTCAAAGGAACTGGCCTGACGGACATATTTCGAGATATTTCTTCTTCTTGTTGTTCTTCCTCTGCACAGCTAAGCTGGAAGTGGCATTTGCAGCTCGCAATAGTGCAGAGTTATCTCAAAGAAAGGGGCCACGGTGTTTCTGTATCTCTATTATGTTGGTGCGGCTTCGGAACTTTTAAATATCTTGATATATCTCGAGAACTACGCATCTGATCAAAAAATATCATAGAAGATAAAAAGTAGGAAACTTAATTCTCTACAAAAAAGGTCTCTTAACATTTTGCCATAGCTCGCTTCGTTTCCGAGATATTTGCAGATTTATCTCAAGGAAAGGGGCCTGACGGACATATTTCGAGATATTTCTTCTTCTTGTTGTTCTTCTTCTGCACAGCTAAGCTGGAAGTGGCATTTGCGGCTCGCACTAGTGCAGAGTTATCTCAAAGAAAGGGGCCACGGTGTTTCTGTATCCCTATTATGTTGGTGCGGCTTCGGAACTTTTAAATATCTCGATATATCTCGAAAACTACGCTTCTGATCAAAAAATATCATAGAACATAAATTGTAGGAAACAGAATTCTCTACAAAAAAGGTCTCTTAACATTTTGCCATAGCTCGCTTCGTTTCCGAGATATTTGCAGATATATCTCAAGGGAAGGGGCCTGACGGACATATTTCGAGATATTTCTTCTTCTTGTTGTTCTTCTTCTGCACAGCTAAGCTGGAAGTGGCATTTACAGCTCGCAATAGTGCAGAGTTATCTCAAAGAAAGGAGCCACGGTGTTTCTGTATCTCTATTATGTTGGTGCGGCTTCGGAACTTTTAAATATCTTGATATATCTCGAGAACTACGCTTCTGATCAAAAAATATCATAGAACATAGAAAGTAGGAAACTTAATTCTCTACAAAAAAGGTCTCTTAACATTTTGCCATAGCTCGCTTCGTTTCCGAGATATTTGCAGATTTATCTCAAGGGAAGGGGCCTGACGGACATATTTCGAGATATTTCTTCTTCTTGTTGTTCTTCTTCTGCACAGCTAAGCTGGAAGTGGCATTTGCGGCTCGCACTAGTGCAGAGTTATCTCAAAGAAAGGGGCCACGGTGTTTCTGTATCCCTATTATGTTGGTGCGGCTTCGGAACTTTTAAATATCTCGATATATCTCGAAAACTACGCTTCTGATCAAAAAATATCATAGAACATGAATTGTAGGAAACATAATTCTCTACAAAAAACGTCTCTTAACATTTTGCCATAGCTCGCTTCGTTTCCGAGATATTTGCAGATTCAGCTCAAAGGAACTGGCCTGACGGACATATTTCGAGATATTTCTTCTTCTTGTTGTTCTTCCTCTGCACAGCTAAGCTGGAAGTGGCATTTGCAGCTCGCAATAGTGCAGAGTTATCTCAAAGAAAGGGGCCACGGTGTTTCTGTATCTCTATTATGTTGGTGCGGCTTCGGAACTTTTAAATATCTTGATATATCTCGAGAACTACGCATCTGATCAAAAAATATCATAGAACATAAAAAGTAGGAAACTTAATTCTCTACAAAAAACGTCTCTTAACATTTTGCCATAGCTCGCTTCGTTTCCGAGATATTTGCAGATATATCTCAAGGGAAGGGGCGTGACGGACATATTTCGAGATATTTCTTCTTCTTGTTGTTCTTCTTCTGCACAGCTAAGCTGGAAGTGGCATTTACAGCTCGCACTAGTGCAGAGTTATCTCAAAGAAAGGGGCCACGGTGTTTCTGTATCTCTATTATGTTGGTGCGGTTTCGGAACTTTTAAATATCTTGATATATCTCGAGAACTACGCATCTGATCAAAAAATATCATAGAACATAAAAAGTAGGAAACTTAATTCTCTGCAAATAAGGTCTCTTAACATTTTGCCATAGCTCGCTTCGTTTCCGAGATATTTGCAGATTTATCTCAAGGGAAGGGGCCTGACGGACATATTTCGAGATATTTCTTCTTCTTGTTGTTCTTCTTCTGCACAGCTAAGCTGGAAGTGGCATTTGCGGCTCGCACTAGTGCAGAGTTATCTCAAAGAAAGGGGCCATGGTGTTTCTGTATCTCTATTATGTTGGTGCGGCTTCGGAACTTTTACATATCTTGATATATCTCGAGAACTACGCATCTGATCAAAAAATATCATAGAACATAAAAAGTAGGAAACTTAATTCTCTACAAAAAAGGTCTCTTAACATTTTGCCATAGCTCGCTTCGTTTCCGAGATATTTGCAGATTTATCTCAAGGGAAGGGGCCTGACGGACATATTTCGAGATATTTCTTCTTCTTGTTGTTCTTCTTCTGCACAGCTAAGCTGGAAGTGGCATTTGCGGCTCGCACTAGTGCAGAGTTATCTAAACGAAAGGGGCCACGGTGTTTCTGTATCTCTATTATGTTGGTGCGGCTTCGGAACTTTTAAATATCTCGATATATCTCGAAAACTACGCTTCTGATCAAAAATATCATAGAACATAAATTGTAGGAAACATAATTCTCTACAAAAACGGTCTCTTAACATTTCGCCACAGCTCGCTTCGTTTCCGAGATATTTGCAGATATATCTCAAGGGAAGGGGCCTGACGGACATATTTCGAGATATTTCTTCTTCTTGTTGTTCTTCTTCTGCACAGCTAAGCTGGAAGTGGCATTTGCGGCTCGCACTAGTGCAGAGTTATCTCAAAGAAAGGGGCCACGGTGTTTCTGTATCCCTATTATGTTGGTGCGGCTTCGGAACTTTTAAATATCTCGATATATCTCGAAAACTACGCTTCTGGTCAAAAAATATCATAGAACATAAATTGTAGGAAACATAATTATCTACAAAAAACGTCTCTTAACATTTTGCCATAGCTCGCTTCGTTTCCGAGATATTTGCAGATTCAGCTCAAAGGAACTGGCCTGACGGACATATTTCGAGATATTTCTTCTTCTTGTTGTTCTTCCTCTGCACAGCTAAGCTGGAAGTGGCATTAGCAGCTCGCAATAGTGCAGAGTTATCTCAAAGAAAGGGGCCACGGTGTTTCTGTATCTCTATTATGTTGGTGCGGCTTCGGAACTTTTAAATATCTTGATATATCTCGAGAACTACGCATCTGATCAAAAAATATCATAGAACATAAAAAGTAGGAAACTTAATTCTCTACAAAAAAGGTCTCTTAACATTTTGCCATAGCTCGCTTCGTTTCCGAGATATTTGCAGATTTATCTCAAGGGAAGGGGCCTGACGGACATATTTCGAGATATTTCTTCTTCTTGTTGTTCTTCTTCTGCACAGCTAAGCTGGAAGTGGCATTTGCGGCTCGCACTAGTGCAGAGTTATCTCAAAGAAAGGGGCCACGGTGTTTCTGTATCCCTATTATGTTGGTGCGGCTTCGGAACTTTTAAATATCTCGATATATCTCGAAAACTACGCTTCTGATCAAAAAATATCATAGAACATGAATTGTAGGAAACATAATTCTCTACAAAAAACGTCTCTTAACATTTTGCCATAGCTCGCTTCGTTTCCGAGATATTTGCAGATACAGCTCAAAGGAACTGGCCTGACGGACATATTTCGAGATATTTCTTCTTCTTGTTGTTCTTCCTCTGCACAGCTAAGCTGGAAGTGGCATTTGCAGCTCGCAATAGTGCAGAGTTATCTCAAAGAAAGGGGCCACGGTGTTTCTGTATCTCTATTATGTTGGTGCGGCTTCGGAACTTTTAAATATCTTGATATATCTCGAGAACTACGCATCTGATCAAAAAATATCATAGAACATAAAAAGTAGGAAACTTAATTCTCTACAAAAAACGTCTCTTAACATTTTGCCATAGCTCGCTTCGTTTCCGAGATATTTGCAGATATATCTCAAGGGAAGGGGCGTGACGGACATATTTCGAGATATTTCTTCTTCTTGTTGTTCTTCTTCTGCGCAGCTAAGCTGGAAGTGGCATTTGCAGCTCGCAATAGTGCAGAGATATCTCAAAGAAAGGGGCCACGCTGTTTCTGTATCTCTATTATGTTGGTGCGGCTTCGGAACTTTTAAATATCTTGATATATCTCGAGAGCTACGCGTCTGATCAAAAAATATCATAGAACATAAAAAGTAGGAAACATAATTCTCTACAAAAAAGGTCTCTTAACATTTTGCCATAGCTCGCTTCGTTTCCGAGATATTTGCAGATTTATCTCAAGGGAAGTGGCCTGACGGACATATTTCGAGATATTTCTTCTTCTTGTTGTTCTTCTTCTGCACAGCTAAGCTGGAAGTGGCATTTGCGGCTCGCTCTAGTGCAGAGTTATCTCAAAGAAAGGGGCCGCGGTGTTTCTGTATCTCTATTATGTTGGTGCGGCTTCGGAACTTTTAAATATCTTGATATATCTCGAGAACTACGCATCTGATCCAAAAATATCATAGAACATAAATAGTAGGAAACTTAATTCTCTACAAAAAAGGTCTCTCAACATTTTGCCATAGCTCGCTTCGTTTCCGAGATATTTGCAGATTTATCTCAAGGGAAGGGGCCTGACGGACATATTTCCAGATATTTCTTCTTCTTGTTGTTCTTCTTCTGCACAGCTAAGCTGGAAGTGGCATTTGCAGCTCGCAATAGTGCAGAGTTATCTCAAAGAAAGGGGCCATGGTGTTTCTGTATCTCTATTATGTTGGTGCGGCTTCGGAACTTTTACATATCTTGATATATCTCGAGAACTACGCATCTGATCAAAAAATATCATAGAACATAAAAAGTAGGAAACTTAATTCTCTACAAAAAAGGTCTCTTAACATTTTGCCATAGCTCGCTTCGTTTCCGAGATATTTGCAGATTTATCTCAAGGGAAGGGGCCTGACGGACATATTTCGAGATATTTCTTCTTCTTGTTGTTCTTCTTCTGCACAGCTAAGCTGGAAGTGGCATTTGCGGCTCGCACTAGTGCAGAGTTATCTAAACGAAAGGGGCCACGGTGTTTCTGTATCTCTATTATGTTGGTGCGGCTTCGGAACTTTTAAATATCTCGATATATCTCGAAAACTACGCTTCTGATCAAAAATATCATAGAACATAAATTGTAGGAAACATAATTCTCTACAAAAACGGTCTCTTAACATTTCGCCACAGCTCGCTTCGTTTCCGAGATATTTGCAGATATATCTCAAGGGAAGGGGCCTGACGGACATATTTCGAGATATTTCTTCTTCTTGTTGTTCTTCTTCTGCACAGCTAAGCTGGAAGTGGCATTTGCGGCTCGCACTAGTGCAGAGTTATCTCAAAGAAAGGGGCCACGGTGTTTCTGTATCCCTATTATGTTGGTGCGGCTTCGGAACTTTTAAATATCTCGATATATCTCGAAAACTACGCTTCTGGTCAAAAAATATCATAGAACATAAATTGTAGGAAACATAATTATCTACAAAAAACGTCTCTTAACATTTTGCCATAGCTCGCTTCGTTTCCGAGATATTTGCAGATTCAGCTCAAAGGAACTGGCCTGACGGACATATTTCGAGATATTTCTTCTTCTTGTTGTTCTTCCTCTGCACAGCTAAGCTGGAAGTGGCATTAGCAGCTCGCAATAGTGCAGAGTTATCTCAAAGAAAGGGGCCACGGTGTTTCTGTATCTCTATTATGTTGGTGCGGCTTCGGAACTTTTAAATATCTTGATATATCTCGAGAACTACGCATCTGATCAAAAAATATCATAGAACATAAAAAGTAGGAAACTTAATTCTCTACAAAAAAGGTCTCTTAACATTTCGCCATAGCTCGCTTCGTTTCCGAGATATTTGCAGATTTATCTCAAGGGAAGGGGCCTAACGGACATATTTCGAGATATTTCTTCTTCTTGTTGTCCTTCTTCTGCACAGCTAAACTGGAAGTGGCATTTCCAGCTCGCAATAGTGCAGAGTTATCTCAAAGAGAGGGGCCACGGTGTTTCTGTATCTCTATTATGTTGGTGCGGCTTCGGAACTTTTAAATATCTTGATATATCTCGAGAACTACGCATCTGATCAAAAAATATCATAGAAGATAAAAAGTAGGAAACAGAATTCTCTACAAAAAAGGTCTCTTAACATTTTGCCATAGCTCGCTTCGTTTCCGAGATATTTGCAGATATATCTCAAGGGAAGGGGCCTGACGGACATATTTCGAGATATTTCTTCTTCTTGTTGTTCTTCTTCTGCACAGCTAAGCTGGAAGTGGCATTTACAGCTCGCAATAGTGCAGAGTTATCTCAAAGAAAGGGGCCACGGTGTTTCTGTATCTCTATTACGTTGGTGCGGCTTCGGAACTTTTAAATATCTTGATATATCTCGAGAACTACGCTTCTGATCAAAAAATATCATAGAACATAGAAAGTAGGAAACTTAATTCTCTACAAAAAAGGTCTCTTAACATTTTCCCATAGCTCGCTTCGTTTCCGAGATATTTGCAGATTTATCTCAAGGGAAGGGGCCTGACGGACATATTTCGAGATATTTCTTCTTCTTGTTGTTCTTCTTCTGCACAGCTAAGCTGGAAGTGGCATTTGCGGCTCGCACTAGTGCAGAGTTATCTCAAAGAAAGGGGCCACGGTGTTTCTGTATCCCTATTATGTTGGTGCGGCTTCGGAACTTTTAAATATCTCGATATATCTCGAAAACTACGCTTCTGATCAAAAAATATCATAGAACATGAATTGTAGGAAACATAATTCTCTACAAAAAACGTCTCTTAACATTTTGCCATAGCTCGCTTCGTTTCCGAGATATTTGCAGATTCAGCTCAAAGGAACTGGCCTGACGGACATATTTCGAGATATTTCTTCTTCTTGTTGTTCTTCCTCTGCACAGCTAAGCTGGAAGTGGCATTTGCAGCTCGCAATAGTGCAGAGTTATCTCAAAGAAAGGGGCCACGGTGTTTCTGTATCTCTATTATGTTGGTGCGGCTTCGGAACTTTTAAATATCTTGATATATCTCGAGAACTACGCATCTGATCAAAAAATATCATAGAAGATAAAAAGTAGGAAACTTAATTCTCTACAAAAAAGGTCTCTTAACATTTTGCCATAGCTCGCTTCGTTTCCGAGATATTTGCAGATTTATCTCAAGGAAAGGGGCCTGACGGACATATTTCGAGATATTTCTTCTTCTTGTTGTTCTTCTTCTGCACAGCTAAGCTGGAAGTGGCATTTGCGGCTCGCACTAGTGCAGAGTTATCTCAAAGAAAGGGGCCACGGTGTTTCTGTATCCCTATTATGTTGGTGCGGCTTCGGAACTTTTAAATATCTCGATATATCTCGAAAACTACGCTTCTGATCAAAAAATATCATAGAACATAAATTGTAGGAAACAGAATTCTCTACAAAAAAGGTCTCTTAACATTTTGCCATAGCTCGCTTCGTTTCCGAGATATTTGCAGATATATCTCAAGGGAAGGGGCCTGACGGACATATTTCGAGATATTTCTTCTTCTTGTTGTTCTTCTTCTGCACAGCTAAGCTGGAAGTGGCATTTACAGCTCGCAATAGTGCAGAGTTATCTCAAAGAAAGGAGCCACGGTGTTTCTGTATCTCTATTATGTTGGTGCGGCTTCGGAACTTTTAAATATCTTGATATATCTCGAGAACTACGCTTCTGATCAAAAAATATCATAGAACATAGAAAGTAGGAAACTTAATTCTCTACAAAAAAGGTCTCTTAACATTTTGCCATAGCTCGCTTCGTTTCCGAGATATTTGCAGATTTATCTCAAGGGAAGGGGCCTGACGGACATATTTCGAGATATTTCTTCTTCTTGTTGTTCTTCTTCTGCACAGCTAAGCTGGAAGTGGCATTTGCGGCTCGCACTAGTGCAGAGTTATCTCAAAGAAAGGGGCCACGGTGTTTCTGTATCCCTATTATGTTGGTGCGGCTTCGGAACTTTTAAATATCTCGATATATCTCGAAAACTACGCTTCTGATCAAAAAATATCATAGAACATGAATTGTAGGAAACATAATTCTCTACAAAAAACGTCTCTTAACATTTTGCCATAGCTCGCTTCGTTTCCGAGATATTTGCAGATTCAGCTCAAAGGAACTGGCCTGACGGACATATTTCGAGATATTTCTTCTTCTTGTTGTTCTTCCTCTGCACAGCTAAGCTGGAAGTGGCATTTGCAGCTCGCAATAGTGCAGAGTTATCTCAAAGAAAGGGGCCACGGTGTTTCTGTATCTCTATTATGTTGGTGCGGCTTCGGAACTTTTAAATATCTTGATATATCTCGAGAACTACGCATCTGATCAAAAAATATCATAGAACATAAAAAGTAGGAAACTTAATTCTCTACAAAAAACGTCTCTTAACATTTTGCCATAGCTCGCTTCGTTTCCGAGATATTTGCAGATATATCTCAAGGGAAGGGGCGTGACGGACATATTTCGAGATATTTCTTCTTCTTGTTGTTCTTCTTCTGCACAGCTAAGCTGGAAGTGGCATTTACAGCTCGCACTAGTGCAGAGTTATCTCAAAGAAAGGGGCCACGGTGTTTCTGTATCTCTATTATGTTGGTGCGGTTTCGGAACTTTTAAATATCTTGATATATCTCGAGAACTACGCATCTGATCAAAAAATATCATAGAACATAAAAAGTAGGAAACTTAATTCTCTGCAAATAAGGTCTCTTAACATTTTGCCATAGCTCGCTTCGTTTCCGAGATATTTGCAGATTTATCTCAAGGGAAGGGGCCTGACGGACATATTTCGAGATATTTCTTCTTCTTGTTGTTCTTCTGCACAGCTAAGCTGGAAGTGGCATTTGCAGCTCGCAATAGTGCATAGTTATCTGAAAGAAAGGGGCCACGGTGTTTCTGTATGTCTATTATGTTGGTGCGGCTTCGGAACTTTTAAATATCTTGATATATCTCGAGAACTACGCATCTAATCAAAAAATATCATAGAACATAAAAAGTAGGAAACTTAATTCTCTACAAAAAAGGTCTCTTAACATTTTG
Organism: Osmia lignaria lignaria; assembly: GCF_051020975.1. Lineage (NCBI taxonomy): Eukaryota > Metazoa > Arthropoda > Insecta > Hymenoptera > Megachilidae > Osmia > Osmia lignaria. Next base: position 8,868,326 of record NW_027478159.1, on the reverse strand, counting down.
CCATAGCTCTCTTCGTTTCCGAGATATTTGCAGATTTATCTCAAGGGAAGGGGCCTGACGGACATATTTCGAGATATTTCTTCTTCTTGTTGTTCTTCTTCTGCACAGCTAAGATGGAAGTGGCATTTGCAGCTCGCAATAGTGCAGAGTTATCTCAAAGAAAGGGGCCACGGTGTTTCTGTATCTCTATTATGTTGGTGCGGCTTCGGAACTTTTAAATATCTTGATATATCTCGAGAACTACGCATCTGATCAAAAAATATCATAGAACATAAAACGTAGGAAACTTAATTCTCTACTAAAAAGGTCTCTCAACATTTTGCCATAGCTCGCTTCGTTTCCGAGATATTTGCAGATTTATCTCAAGGGAAGGGGCCTGACGGACATATTTCGAGATATTTCTTCTTCTTGTTGTTCTTCTTCTGCACAGCTAAGCTGGAAGTGGCATTTGCGGCTCGTACTAGTGCAGAGTTATCTCAAAGAAAGGGGCCACGGTGTTTCTGTATCTCTATTATGTTGGTGCGGCTTTGGAGCTTTTAAATATCTCGATATATCTCGAAAACTACGCTTCTGACCAAAAAATATCATAGAACATAAATTGTACGAAACATAATTCTCTACAAAAAAGGTCTCTTAACATTTTGCCATAGCTCGCTTCGTTTCCGAGATATTTGCAGATATATCTCAAGGGAAGGGGCCTGACGGACATATTTCGCGATATTTCTTCTTCTTGATGTTCTTCTTCTGCACAGCTAAGCTGGAAGTGGCATTTGCAGCTCGTAATAGTGCAGAGTTATCTCAAAGAAAGGGGCCACGGTGTTTCTGTATCTCTATTATGTTGGTGCGGCTTCGGAACTTTTAAATATCTTGATATATCTCGAGAACTACGCATCTGATCAAAAAATATCATAGAACATAAAACGTAGGAAACTTAATTCTCTACAAAAAAGGTCTCTCAACATTTTGCCATAGCTCGCTTCGTTTCCGAGATATTTGCAGATTTATCTCAAGGGAAGGGGCCTGACGGACATATTTCGAGATATTTCTTCTTCTTGTTGTTCTTCTTCTGCACAGCTAAGCTGGAAGTGGCATTTGCGGCTCGCACTAGTGCAGAGTTATCTCAAAGAAAGGGGCCACGGTGTTTCTGTATCTCTATTATGTTGGTGCGGCTTTGGAACTTTTAAATATCTCGATATATCTCGGAAACTACGCTTCTGACCAAAAAATATCATAGAACATAAATTGTACGAAACATAATTCTCTACAAAAAAGGTCTCTTAACATTTTGCCATAGCTCGCTTTGTTTCCGAGATATTTGCAGATATATCTCAAGGGAAGGGGCCTGACGGACATATTTCGAGATATTTCTTCTTCTTGATGTTCTTCTTCTGCACAGCTAAGCTGGAAGTGGCATTTGCAGCTCGTAATAGTGCAGAGTTATCTCAAAGAAAGGGGCCACGGTGTTTCTGTATCTCTATTATGTTGGTGCGGCTTCGGAACTTTTAAATATCTTGATATATCTCGAGAACTACGCATCTGATCAAAAAATATCATAGAACATAAAACGTAGGAAACTTAATTCTCTACAAAAAAGGTCTCTTAACATTTTGCCATAGCTCTCTTCGTTTCCGAGATATTTGCAGATTTATCTCAAGGGAAGGGGCCTGACGGACATATTTCGAGATATTTCTTCTTCTTGTTGTTCTTCTGCACAGCTAAGCTGGAAGTGGCATTTGCAGCTCGCAATAGTGCAGAGTTATCTCAAAGAAAGGGGCCATGGTGTTTCTGTATCTCTATTATGTTGGTGCGGCTTCGGAACTTTTACATATCTTGATATATCTCGAGAACTACGCATCTGATCAAAAAATATCATAGAACATAAAAAGTAGGAAACTTAATTCTCTACAAAAAAGGTCTCTTAACATTTTGCCATAGCTCGCTTCGTTTCCGAGATATTTGCAGATTTATCTCAAGGGAAGGGGCCTGACGGACATATTTCGAGATATTTCTTCTTCTTGTTGTTCTTCTTCTGCACAGCTAAGCTGGAAGTGGCATTTGCGGCTCGCACTAGTGCAGGGTTATCTAAACGAAAGGGGCCACGGTGTTTCTGTATCTCTATTATGTTGGTGCGGCTTCGGAACTTTTAAATATCTCGATATATCTCGAAAACTACGCTTCTGATCAAAAAATATCATAGAACATAAATTGTAGGAAACATAATTCTCTACAAAAAAGGTCTCTTAACATTTCGCCACAGCTCGCTTCGTTTCCGAGATATTTGCAGATATATCTCAAGGGAAGGGGCCTGACGGACATATTTCGAGATATTTCTTCTTCTTGTTGTTCTTCTTCTGCACAGCTAAGCTGGAAGTGGCATTTACAGCTCGCAATAGTGCAGAGTTATCTTAAAGAAAGGGGCCACGGTGTTTCTGTATCTCTATTATGTTGGTGCGGCTTCGGAACTTTTAAATATCTTGATATATCTCGAGAACTACGCATCTAATCAAAAAATATCATAGAACATAAAAAGTAGGAAACTTAATTCTCTACAAAAAAGGTGTCTTAACATTTTGCCATAGCTCTCTTTGTTTCCGAGATATTTGCAGATTTATCTCAAGGGAAGGAGCCTGACGGACATATTTCGAAATATTTCTTCATCTTGTTGTTCTTCTTCTGCACAGCTAAGCTGGAAGTGGCATTTGCAGCTCGCAATAGTGCAGAGTTATCTCAAAGAAAGGGGCCACGGTGTTTCTGTATCTCTATTATGTTGGTGCGGCTTCGGAACTTTTAGATATCTTGATATATCTCGAGAACTACGCATCTGATCAAAAAATATCATAGAACATAAAAAGTAGGAAACTTAATTCTCTACAAAAAAGGTCTCTTAACATTTTGCCATAGCTCGCTTCGTTTCCGAGATATTTGCAGATTTATCTCAAGGGAAGGGGCCTGACGGACATATTTCGAGATATTTCTTCTTCTTGTGGTTCTTCTTCTGCACAGCTAAGCTGGAAGTGGCATTTGCGGCTCGCACTAGTGCAGAGTTATCTCAACGAAAGGGGCCACGGTGTTTCTGTATCACTATTATGTTGGTGCGGCTTCGGAACTTTTAAATATCTCGATATATCTCGAAAAGTACGCTTCTGATCAAAAAATATCATAGAACATAAATTGTAGGAAACTTAATTCTCTACAAAAAAGGTCTCTTAACATTTTGCCATAGCTCTCTTCGTTTCCGAGATATTTGCAGATTTATCTCAAGGGAAGGGGCCTGACGGACATATTTCGAGATATTTCTTCTTCTTGTTGTTCTTCTGCACAGCTAAGCTGGAAGTGGCATTTGCAGCTCGCAATAGTGCATAGTTATCTGAAAGAAAGGGGCCACGGTGTTTCTGTATGTCTATTATGTTGGTGCGGCTTCGGAACTTTTAAATATCTTGATATATCTCGAGAACTACGCATCTAATCAAAAAATATCATAGAACATAAAAAGTAGGAAACTTAATTCTCTACAAAAAAGGTCTCTTAACATTTTGCCATAGCTCTCTTCGTTTCCGAGATATTTGCAGATTTATCTCAAGGGAAGGGGCCTGACGGACATATTTCGAGATATTTCTTCTTCTTGTTGTTCTTCTTCTGCACAGCTAAGATGGAAGTGGCATTTGCAGCTCGCAATAGTGCAGAGTTATCTGAAAGAAAGGGGCCACGGTGTTTCTGTATCTCTATTATGTTGGTGCGGCTTCGGAACTTTTAAATATCTTGATATATCTCGAGAACTACGCATCTGATCAAAAAATATCATAGAACATAAAACGTAGGAAACTTAATTCTCTACAAAAAAGGTCTCTCAACATTTTGCCATAGCTCGGTTCGTTTCCGAGATATTTGCAGATTTATCTCAAGGGAAGGGGCCTGAAGGACATATTTCGAGATATTTCTTCTTCTTGTTGTTCTTCTTCTGCACAGCTAAGCTGGAAGTGGCATTTGCGGCTCGTACTAGTGCAGAGTTATCTCAAAGAAAGGGGCCACGGTGTTTCTGTATCTCTATTATGTTGGTGCGGCTTTGGAACTTTTAAATATCTCGATATATCTCGAAAACTACGCTTCTGACCAAAAAATATCATAGAACATAAATTGTACGAAACATAATTCTCTACAAAAAAGGTCTCTTAACATTTTGCCATAGCTCGCTTTGTTTCCGAGATATTTGCAGATATATCTCAAGGGAAGGGGCCTGACGGACATATTTCGAGATATTTCTTCTTCTTGATGTTCTTCTTCTGCACAGCTAAGCTGGAAGTGGCATTTGCAGCTCGTAATAGTGCAGAGTTATCTCAAAGAAAGGGGCCACGGTGTTTCTGTATCTCTATTATGTTGGTGCGGCTTCGGAACTTTTAAATATCTTGATATATCTCGAGAACTACGCATCTGATCAAAAAATATCATACAACATAAAACGTAGGAAACTTAATTCTCTACAAAAAAGGTCTCTCAACATTTTGCCATAGCTCGCTTCGTTTCCGAGATATTTGCAGATTTATCTCAAGGGAAGGGGCCTGACGGACATATTTCGAGATATTTCTTCTTCTTGTTGTTCTTCTTCTGCACAGCTAAGCTGGAAGTGGCATTTGCGGCTCGCACTAGTGCAGAGTTATCTCAAAGAAAGGGGCCACGGTGTTTCTGTATCTCTATTATGTTGGTGCGGCTTTGGAACTTTTAAATATCTCGATATATCTCGGAAACTACGCTTCTGACCAAAAAATATCATAGAACATAAATTGTACGAAACATAATTCTCTACAAAAAAGGTCTCTTAACATTTTGCCATAGCTCGCTTTGTTTCCGAGATATTTGCAGATATATCTCAAGGGAAGGGGCCTGACGGACATATTTCGAGATATTTCTTCTTCTTGTTGTTCTTCTTCTGCACAGCTAAGCTGGAAGTGGCATTTACAGCTCGCAATAGTGCAGAGTTATCTCAAAGAAAGGGGCCACGGTGTTTCTGTATCTCTATTATGTTGGTGCGGCTTCGGAACTTTTAAATATCTTGATATATTTCGAGAACTACGCATCTGATCAAAAAATATTATAGAACATAAAAAGTAGGAAACATAATTCTCTACAAAAAAGGTCTCTTAACATTTTGCCATAGCTCGCTTCGTTTCCGAGATATTTGCAGATATATCTCAAGGGAAGGGGCCTGACGGACATATTTCGAGATATTTCTTCTTCTTGTTGTTCTTCTTCTGCACAGCTAAGCTGGAAGTGGCATTTGCGGCTCGCACTAATGCAGAGTTATCTCAACGAAAGGGGCCACGGTGTTTCTGTATCTCTATTATGTTGGTGCGGCTTCGGAACTTTTAAATATCTCGATATATCTCGAAAACTACGCGTCTGATCAAAAAATATCATAGAACATAAATTGTAGGAAACATAATTCTCTACAAAAAAGGTCTCTTAACATTTTGCCATAGCTCGCTTCGTTTCCGAGATATTTGCAGATATATCTCAAGGGAAGGGGCCTGACGGACATATTTCGAGATATTTCTTCTTCTTGTTGTTCTTCTTCTGCACAGCTAAGCTGGAAGTGGCATTTACAGCTCGCAATAGTGCAGAGTTATCTCAAAGAAAGGGGCCACGGTGTTTCTGTATCTCTATTATGTTGGTGCGGCTTCGGAACTTTTAAATATCTTGATATATCTCGAGAACTACGCATCAGATCAAAAAATATCATAGAACATAAAAAGTAGGAAACCTAATTCTCTACACAAAAGGTCTCTTAACATTTTGCCATAGCTCTCTTCGTTTCCGAGATATTTGCAGATTTATCTCAAGGGAAGGGGCCTGACGGACATATTTCGAGATATTTCTTCTTCTTGTTGTCCTTCCTCTGCACAGCTAAGCTGGAAGTGGCATTTGCAGCTCGCAATAGTGCAGAGTTATCTCAAAGAAAGGGGCCACGGTGTTTCTGTATCTCTATTATGTTGGTGCGGCTTTGGAACTTTTATATATCTCGATATATCTCGAAAACTACGCTTCTGATCAAAAAATATCATAGAACATAAATTGTAGGAAACATAATTCTCTACAAAAAAGGTCTCTTAACATTTTGCCATAGCTCGCTTCGTTTCCGAGATATTTGCAGATTTATCTCAAGGGAAGGGGCCTGACGGACATATTTCGAGATATTTCTTCTTCTTGATGTTCTTCTTCTGCACAGCTATGCTGGAAGTGGCATTTGCAGCTCGCAATAGTGCAGAGTTATCTCAAAGAAAGGGGCCACGGTGTTTCTGTATCTCTATTATGTTGGTGCGGCTTCGGAACTTTTAAATATCTTGATATATCTCGAGAACTACGCATCTGATCAAAAAATATCATAGAACATAAAACGTAGGAAACTTAATTCTCTACAAAAAAGGTCTCTTAACATTTTGCCATAGCTCGCTTCGTTTCCGAGATATTTGCAGATTTATCTCAAGGGAAGGGGCCTGACGGACATATTTCGAGATATTTCTTCTTCTTGTTGTTCTTCTGCACAGCTAAGCTGGAAGTGGCATTTGCAGCTCGCAATAGTGCATAGTTATCTGAAAGAAAGGGGCCACGGTGTTTCTGTATGTCTATTATGTTGGCGCGGCTTCGGAACTTTTAAATATCTTGATATATCTCGAGAACTACGCATCTAATCAAAAAATATCATAGAACATAAAAAGTAGGAAACTTAATTCTCTACAAAAAAGGTCTCTTAACATTTTGCCATAGCTCTCTTCGTTTCCGAGATATTTGCAGATTTATCTCAAGGGAAGGGGCCTGACGGACATATTTCGAGATATTTCTTCTTCTTGTTGTTCTTCTTCTGCACAGCTAAGATGGAAGTGGCATTTGCAGCTCGCAATAGTGCAGAGTTATCTCAAAGAAAGGGGCCACGGTGTTTCTGTATCTCTATTATGTTGGTGCGGCTTCGGAACTTTTAAATATCTTGATATATCTCGAGAACTACGCATCTGATCAAAAAATATCATAGAACATAAAACGTAGGAAACTTAATTCTCTACAAAAAAGGTCTCTCAACATTTTGCCATAGCTCGCTTCGTTTCCGAGATATTTGCAGATTTATCTCAAGGGAAGGGGCCTGACGGACATATTTCGAGATATTTCTTCTTCTTGTTGTTCTTCTTCTGCACAGCTAAGCTGGAAGTGGCATTTGCGGCTCGTACTAGTGCAGAGTTATCTCAAAGAAAGGGGCCACGGTGTTTCTGTATCTCTATTATGTTGGTGCGGCTTTGGAACTTTTAAATATCTCGATATATCTCGAAAACTACGCTTCTGACCAAAAAATATCATAGAACATAAATTGTACGAAACATAATTCTCTACAAAAAAGGTCTCTTAACATTTTGCCATAGCTCGCTTTGTTTCCGAGATATTTGCAGATATATCTCAAGGGAAGGGGCCTGACGGACATATTTCGAGATATTTCTTCTTCTTGATGTTCTTCTTCTGCACAGCTAAGCTGGAAGTGGCATTTGCAGCTCGTAATAGTGCAGAGTTATCTCAAAGAAAGGGGCCACGGTGTTTCTGTATCTCTATTATGTTGGTGCGGCTTCGGAACTTTTAAATATCTTGATATATCTCGAGAACTACGCATCTGATCAAAAAATATCATAGAACATAAAACGTAGGAAACTTAATTCTCTACAAAAAAGGTCTCTCAACATTTTGCCATAGCTCGCTTCGTTTCCGAGATATTTGCAGATTTATCTCAAGGGAAGGGGCCTGACGGACATATTTCGAGATATTTCTTCTTCTTGTTGTTCTTCTTCTGCACAGCTAAGCTGGAAGTGGCATTTGCGGCTCGCACTAGTGCAGAGTTATCTCAAAGAAAGGGGCCACGGTGTTTCTGTATCTCTATTATGTTGGTGCGGCTTTGGAACTTTTAAATATCTCGATATATCTCGGAAACTACGCTTCTGACCAAAAAATATCATAGAACATAAATTGTACGAAACATAATTCTCTACAAAAAAGGTCTCTTAACATTTTGCCATAGCTCGCTTTGTTTCCGAGATATTTGCAGATATATCTCAAGGGAAGGGGCCTGACGGACATATTTCGAGATATTTCTTCTTCTTGTTGTTCTTCTTCTGCACAGCTAAGCTGGAAGTGGCATTTGCGGCTCGCACTAGTGCAGAGTTATCTCAAAGAAAGGGGCCACGGTGTTTCTGTATCTCTATTATGTTGGTGCGGCTTTGGAACTTTTAAATATCTCGATATATCTCGGAAACTACGCTTCTGACCAAAAAATATCATAGAACATAAATTGTACGAAACATAATTCTCTACAAAAAAGGTCTCTTAACATTTTGCCATAGCTCGCTTTGTTTCCGAGATATTTGCAGATATATCTCAAGGGAAGGGGCCTGACGGACATATTTCGAGATATTTCTTCTTCTTGTTGTTCTTCTTCTGCACAGCTAAGCTGGAAGTGGCATTTACAGCTCGCAATAGTGCAGAGTTATCTCAAAGAAAGGAGCCACGGTGTTTCTGTATCTCTATTATGTTGGTGCGGCTTCGGAACTTTTAAATATCTTGATATATCTCGAGAACTACGCATCTGATCAAAAAATATCATAGAACATAAAAAGTAGGAAACATAATTCTCTACAAAAAAGGTCTCTTAACATTTTGCCATAGCTCGCTTCGTTTCCGAGATATTTGCAGATATATCTCAAGGGAAGGGGCCTGACGGACATATTTCGAGATATTTCTTCTTCTTGTTGTTCTTCTTCTGCACAGCTAAGCTGGAAGTGGCATTTGCGGCTCGCACTAGTGCAGAGTTATCTCAACGAAAGGGGCCACGGTGTTTCTGTATCTCTATTATGTTGGTGCGGCTTCGGAACTTTTAAATATCTCGATATATCTCGAAAACTACGCGTCTGATCAAAAAATATCATAGAACATAAATTGTAGGAAACATAATTCTCTACAAAAAAGGTCTCTTAACATTTTGCCATAGCTCGCTTCGTTTCCGAGATATTTGCAGATATATCTCAAGGGATGGGGCCTGACGGACATATTTCGAGATATTTCTTCTCCTTGTTGTTCTTCTTCTGCACAGCTAAGCTGGAAGTGGCATTTACAGCTCGCAATAGTGCAGAGTTATCTCAAAGAAAGGGGCCACGGTGTTTCTGTATCTCTATTATGTTGGTGCGGCTTCGGAACTTTTAAATATCTTGATATATCTCGAGAACTACGCATCAGATCAAAAAATATCATAGAACATAAAAAGTAGGAAACTTAATTCTCTACACAAAAGGTCTCTTAACATTTTGCCATAGCTCTCTTCGTTTCCGAGATATTTGCAGATTTATCTCAAGGGAAGGGGCCTGACGGACATATTTCGAGATATTTCTTCTTCTTGATGTTCTTCTTCTGCACAGCTATGCTGGAAGTGGCATTTGCAGCTCGCAATAGTGCAGAGTTATCTCAAAGAAAGGGGCCACGGTGTTTCTGTATCTCTATTATGTTGGTGCGGCTTCGGAACTTTTAAATATCTTGATATATCTCGAGAACTACGCATCTGATCAAAAAATATCATAGAACATAAAACGTAGGAAACTTAATTCTCTACAAAAAAGGTCTCTTAACATTTTGCCATAGCTCGCTTCGTTTCCGAGATATTTGCAGATATATCTCAAGGGAAGGGGCCTGACGGACATATTTCGAGATATGTCTTCTTCTTGTTGTTCTTCTTCTGCACAGCTAAGCTGGAAGTGGCATTTACAGCTCGCAATAGTGCAGAGTTATCTCAAAGGTAGGGGCCACGGTGTTTCTGTATCTCTATTATGTTGGTGCGGCTTCGGAACTTTTAAATATCTTGATATATCTCGAGAACTACGCATCAGATCAAAAAATATCATAGAACATAAAAAGTAGGAAACTTAATTCTCTACAAAAAAGGTCTCTTAACATTTTGCCATAGCTCTCTTCGTTTCCGAGATATTTGCAGATTTATCTCAAGGGAAGGGGCCTGACGGACATATTTCGAGATATTTCTTCTTCTTGATGTTCTTCTTCTGCACAGCTATGCTGGAAGTGGCATTTGCAGCTCGCAATAGTGCAGAGTTATCTCAAAGAAAGGGGCCACGGCGTTTCTGTATCTCTATTATGTTGGTGCGGCTTCGGAACTTTTAAATATCTTGATATATCTCGAGAACTACGCATCTGATCAAAAAATATCATAGAACATAAAACGTAGGAAACTTAATTCTCTACAAAAAAGGTCTCTCAACATTTTGCCATAGCTCGCTTCGTTTCCGAGATATTTGCAGATTTATCTCAAGGGAAGGGGCCTGACGGACATATTTCGAGATATTTCTTCTTCTTGTTGTTCTTCTTCTGCACAGCTAAGCTGGAAGTGGCATTTGCGGCTCGCAATAGTGCAGAGTTATCTCAAAGAAAGGGGCCACGGTGTTTCTGTATCTCTATTATGTTGGTGCGGCTTCGGAACTTTTAAATATCTCGATATATCTCGAAAACTACGCTTCTGATCAAAAAATATCATAGAACATAAATTGTAGGAAACATAATTCTCTACAAAAAAGGTCTCTTAACATTTTGCCATAGCTCGCTTCGTTTCCGAGATATTTGCAGATATATCTCAAGGGAAGGGGCCTGACGGACATATTTCGAGATATGTCTTCTTCTTGTTGTTCTTCTTCTGCACAGCTAAGCTGGAAGTGGCATTTACAGCTCGCAATAGTGCAGAGTTATCTCAAAGAAAGGGGCCACGGTGTTTCTGTATCTCTATTATGTTGGTGCGGCTTCGGAACTTTTAAATATCTTGATATATCTCGAGAACTACGCATCAGATCAAAAAATATCATAGAACATAAAAAGTAGGAAACTTAATTCTCTACAAAAAAGGTCGCTTAACATTTTGCCATAGCTCTCTTCGTTTCCGAGATATTTGCAGAATTATCTCAAGGGAAGGGGCCTGACGGACATATTTCGAGATATTTCTTCTTCTTGATGTTCTTCTTCTGCACAGCTAAGCTGGAAGTGGCATTTGCAGCTCGCAATAGTGCAGAGTTATCTCAAAGAAAGGGGCCACGGTGTTTCTGTATCCCTATTATGTTGGTGCAGCTTCGGAACTTTTAAATATCTTGATATATCTCGAGAACTACGCATCTGATCAAAAAATATCATAGAACATAAAAAGTAGGAAACTTAATTCTCTACAAAAAAGGTCTCTTAACAATTGGCCATAGCTCGCTTCGTCTCCGAGATATTTGCAGATTTATCTCAAGGGAAGGGGCCTGACGAACATATTTCGAGATATTTCTTCTTCTTGTTGTTCTTCTTCTGCACAGCTAAGCTGGAAGTGGCATTTGCGGCTCGCACTAGTGCAGAGTTATCTCAACGAAAGGGGCCACGGTGTTTCTGTATCTCTATTATGTTGGTGCGGCTTCGGAACTTTTAAATATCTTGATATATCTCGAGAACTACGCATCTGATCAAAAAATATCATAGAACATAAAACGTAGGAAACTTAATTCTCTACAAAAAAGGTCTCTTAACATTTTGCCATAGCTCGCTTCGTTTCCGAGATATTTGCAGATATATCTCAAGGGAAGGGGCCTGACGGACATATTTCGAGATATTTCTTCTTCTTGTTGTTCTTCTTCTGCACAGCTAAGCTGGAAGTGGCATTTGCGGCTCGCACTAGTGCAGAGTTATCTCAAAGAAAGGGGCCACGGTGTTTCTGTATCCCTATTATGTTGGTGCGGCTTCGGAACTTTTAAATATCTTGATATATCTCGAGAACTACGCATCTGATCAAAAAATATCATAGAACATAAAAAGTAGGAAACTTAATTCTCTACAAAAAAGGTCTCTTAACAATTGGCCATAGCTCGCTTCGTTTCCGAGATATTTGCAGATTTATCTCAAGGGAAGGGGCCTGACGGACATATTTCGAGATATTTCTTCTTCTTGTTGTTCTTCTTCTGCACAGCTAAGCTGGAAGTGGCATTTGCGGCTCGCACTAGTGCAGAGTTATCTCAACGAAAGGGGCCACGGTGTTTCTGTATCTCTATTATGTTGGTGCGGCTTCGGAACTTTTAAATATCTTGATATATCTCGAGAACTACGCTTCTGATCAAAAAATATCATAGAACATAAATTGTAGGAAACATAATTCTCTACAAAAAAGGTCTCTTAACATTTTGCCATAGCTCGCTTCGTTTCCGAGATATTTGCAGATATATCTCAAGGGAAGGGGCCTGACGGACATATTTCGAGATATGTCTTCTTCTTGTTGTTCTTCTTCTGCACAGCTAAGCTGGAAGTGGCATTTACAGCTCGCAATAGTGCAGAGTTATCTCAAAGGTAGGGGCCACGGTGTTTCTGTATCTCTATTATGTTGGTGCGGCTTCGGAACTTTTAAATATCTTGATATATCTCGAGAACTACGCATCAGATCAAAAAATATCATAGAACATAAAAAGTAGGAAACTTAATTCTCTACAAAAAAGGTCTCTTAACATTTTGCCATAGCTCTCTTCGTTTCCGAGATATTTGCAGATTTATCTCAAGGGAAGGGGCCTGACGGACATATTTCGAGATATTTCTTCTTCTTGATGTTCTTCTTCTGCACAGCTATGCTGGAAGTGGCATTTGCAGCTCGCAATAGTGCAGAGTTATCTCAAAGAAAGGGGCCACGGTGTTTCTGTATCTCTATTATGTTGGTGCGGCTTCGGAACTTTTAAATATCTTGATATATCTCGAGAACTACGCATCTGATCAAAAAATATCATAGAACATAAAACGTAGGAAACTTAATTCTCTACAAAAAAGGTCTCTCAACATTTTGCCATAGCTCGCTTCGTTTCCGAGATATTTGCAGATTTATCTCAAGGGAAGGGGCCTGACGGACATATTTCGAGATATTTCTTCTTCTTGTTGTTCTTCTTCTGCACAGCTAAGCTGGAAGTGGCATTTGCGGCTCGCAATAGTGCAGAGTTATCTCAAAGAAAGGGGCCACGGTGTTTCTGTATCTCTATTATGTTGGTGCGGCTTCGGAACTTTTAAATATCTCGATATATCTCGAAAACTACGCTTCTGATCAAAAAATATCATAGAACATAAATAGTAGGAAACATAATTCTCTACAAAAAAGGTCTCTTAACATTTTGCCATAGCTCGCTTCGTTTCCGAGATATTTGCAGATATATCTCAAGGGAAGGGGCCTGACGGACATATTTCGAGATATGTCTTCTTCTTGTTGTTCTTCTTCTGCACAGCTAAGCTGGAAGTGGCATTTACAGCTCGCAATAGTGCAGAGTTATCTCAAAGAAAGGGGCCACGGTGTTTCTGTATCTCTATTATGTTGGTGCGGCTTCGGAACTTTTAAATATCTTGATATATCTCGAGAACTACGCATCTGATCAAAAAATATCATAGAACATAAAAAGTAGGAAACTTAATTCTCTACAAAAAAGGTCTCTTAACATTTTGCCATAGCTCGCTTCGTTTCCGAGATATTTGCAGATTTATCTCAAGGGAAGGGGCCTAACGGACATATTTCGAGATATTTCTTCTTCTTGTTGTTCTTCTTCTGCACAGCTAAACTGGAAGTGGCATTTCCAGCTCGCAATAGTGCAGAGTTATCTCAAAGAGAGGGGCCACGGTGTTTCTGTATCTCTATTATGTTGGTGCGGCTTTGGAACTTTTAAATATCTCGATATATCTCGAAAACTACGCTTCTGATCAAAAAATATCATAGAACATAAATTGTAGGAAACATAATTCTCTACAAAAAAGGTCTCTTAACATTTTGCCATAGCTCGCTTCGTTTCCGAGATATTTGCAAATATATCTCAAGGGAAGGGGCCTGACGGACATATTTCGAGATATGTCTTCTTCTTGTTGTTCTTCTTCTGCACAGCTAAGCTGGAAGTGGCATTTACAGCTCGCAATAGTGCAGAGTTATCTCAAAGAATGGGGCCACGGTGTTTCTGTATCTCTATTATGTTGGTGCGGCTTCGGAACTTTTAAATATCTTGATATATATCGAGAACTACGCATCTGATCAAAAAATATCATAGAACATAAAAAGTAGGAAACTTAATTCTCTACAAAAAAGGTCTCTTAACATTTTGCCATAGCTCGCTTCGTTTCCGAGATATTTGCAGATTTATCTCAAGGGAAGGGGCCTAACGGACATATTTCGAGATATTTCTTCTTCTTGTTGTTCTTCTTCTGCACAGCTAAACTGGAAGTGGCATTTCCAGCTCGCAATAGTGCAGAGTTATCTCAAAGAGAGGGGCCACGGTGTTTCTGTATCTCTATTATGATGGTGCGGCTTCGGAACTTTTAAATATCTTGATATATCTCGAGAGCTACGCGTCTGATCAAAAAATATCATAGAACATAAAAAGTAGGAAACATAATTCTCTACAAAAAAGGTCTCTTAACATTTTGCCATAGCTCGCTTCGTTACCGAGATATTTGCAGATTTATCTCAAGGGAAGTGGCCTGACGGACATATTTCGAGATATTTCTTCTTCTTGTTGTTCTTCTGCTGCACAGTTAAGCTGGAAGTGGCATTTGCGGCTCGCACTAGTGCAGAGTTATCTCAAAGAAAGGGGCCACGGTGTTTCTGTATCCCTATTATGTTGGTGCGGCTTCGGAACTTTTAAATATCTCGATATATCTCGAAAACTACGCTTCTGATCAAAAAATATCATAGAACAGAAATTGTAGCAAACATAATTCTCTACAAAAAACGTCTCTTAACATTTTGCCATAGCTCGCTTCGTTTCCGAGATATTTGCAGATTCAGCTCAAAGGAACTGGCCTGACGGACATATTTCGAGATATTTCTTCTTCTTGTTGTTCTTCCTCTGCACAGCTAAGCTGGAAGTGGCATTTGCAGCTCGCAATAGTGCAGAGTTATCTCAAAGAAAGGGGCCACGGTGTTTCTGTATCTCTATTATGTTGGTGCGGCTTCGGAACTTTTAAATATCTTGATATATCTCGAGAACTGCGCATCTGATCAAAAAATATCATAGAACATAAAAAGTAGGAAACTTAATTCTCTACAAAAAAGGTCTCTTAACATTTTGCCATAGCTCGCTTTGTTTCCGAGATATTTGCAGATTTATCTCAAGGGAAGGGGCCTGACGGACATACATATTTCGAGATATTTCTTCTTCTTGTTGTTCTTCTTCTGCACAGCTAAGCTGGAAGTGGCATTTGCGGCTCGCACTAGTGCACAGTTATCTCAAAGAAAGGGGCCACGGTGTTTCTGTATCTCTATTATGTTGGTGCGGCTTTGGAACTTTTAAATATCTCGATATATCTCGAAAACTACGCTTCTGATCAAAAAATATCATAGAACATAAATTGTAGGAAACATAATTCTCTACAAAAAAGGTCTCTTAACATTTTGCCATAGCTCGCTTCGTTTCCGAGATATTTGCAAATATATCTCAAGGGAAGGGGCCTGACGGACATATTTCGAGATATGTCTTCTTCTTGTTGTTCTTCTTCTGCACAGCTAAGCTGGAAGTGGCATTTACAGCTCGCAATAGTGCAGAGTTATCTCAAAGAAAGGGGCCACGGTGTTTCTGTATCTCTATTATGTTGGTGCGGCTTCGGAACTTTTAAATATCTTGATATATATCGAGAACTACGCATCTGATCAAAAAATATCATAGAACATAAAAAGTAGGAAACTTAATTCTCTACAAAAAAGGTCTCTTAACATTTTGCCATAGCTCGCTTCGTTTCCGAGATATTTGCAGATTTATCTCAAGGGAAGGGGCCTAACGGACATATTTCGAGATATTTCTTCTTCTTGTTGTTCTTCTTCTGCACAGCTAAACTGGAAGTGGCATTTCCAGCTCGCAATAGTGCAGAGTTATCTCAAAGAGAGGGGCCACGGTGTTTCTGTATCTCTATTATGTTGGTGCGGCTTCGGAACTTTTAAATATCTTGATATATCTCGAGAACTACGCATCTGATCAAAAAATATCATAGAACATAAAAAGTAGGAAACTTAATTCTCTACAAAAAAGGTCTCTTAACATTTTGCCATAGCTCGCTTCGTTTCCGAGATATTTGCAGATTTATCTCAAGGGAAGGGGCCTGACGGACATATTTCGAGATATTTCTTCTTCTTGTTGTACTTCTTCTGCACAGCTAAGCTGGAAGTGGCATTTGCGGCTCGCACTAGTGCAGAGTTATCTCAAAGAAAGGGGCCACGGTGTTTCTGTATCCCTATTATGTTGGTGCGGCTTCGGAACTTTTAAATATCTCGATATATCTCGAAAACTACGCTTCTGATCAAAAAATATCATAGAACATAAATTGTAGGAAACATAATTCTCTACAAAAAACGTCTCTTACCATTTTGCCATAGCTCGCTTCGTTTCCGAGATATTTGCAGATTTATCTCAAGGGAAGGGGCCTAACGGACATATTTCGAGATATTTCTTCTTCTTGTTGTTCTTCTTCTGCACAGCTAAACTGGAAGTGGCATTTCCAGCTCGCAATAGTGCAGAGTTATCTCAAAGAGAGGGGCCACGGTGTTTCTGTATCTCTATTATGTTGGTGCGGCTTCGGAACTTTTAAATATCTTGATATATCTCGAGAGCTACGCGTCTGATCAAAAAATATCATAGAACATAAATAGTAGGAAACTTAATTCTCTACAAAAAAGGTCTCTTCACATTTTGCCATAGCTCGCTTCGTTTCCGAGATATTTGCAGATTTATCTCAAGGGAAGGGGCCTAACGGACCTATTTCGAGATATTTCTTCTTCTTGTTGTTCTTCTTCTGCACAGCTAAACTGGAAGTGGCATTTCCAGCTCGCAATAGTGCAGAGTTATCTCAAAGAGAGGGGCCACGGTGTTTCTGTATCTCTATTATGTTGGTGCGGCTTCGGAACTTTTAAATATCTTGATATATCTCGAGAACTACGCATCTGATCAAGAAATATCATAGAACATAAAAAGTAGGAAACTTAATTCTCTACAAAAAAGTCTCGTAAGATTTTGCCATAGCTCGCTTCGTTTCCGAGATATTTGCAGATTTATCTCAAGGGAAGGGGCCTAACGGACATATTTCGAGATATTTCTTCTTCTTGTTGTTCTTCTTCTGCACAGCTAAACTGGAAGTGGCATTTCCAGCTCGCAATAGTGCAGAGTTATCTCAAAGAGAGGGGCCACGGTGTTTCTGTATCTCTATTATGTTGGTGCGGCTTCGGAACTTTTAAATATCTTGATATATCTCGAGAACTACGCATCTGATCAAAAAATATCATAGAACATAAAAAGTAGGAAACTCAATTCTCTACAAAAAAGGTCTCTTAACATTTTGCAATAGCCCTCTTCGTTTCCGAGATATTTGCAGATTTATCTCAAGGGAAGGGGCCTGACGGACATATTTCGAGATATTTCTTCTTCTTGTTGTTCTTCTTCTGCACAGCTAAGCTGGAAGTGGCATTTGCGGCTCGCACTAGTGCAGAGTTATCTCAAAGAAAGGGGCCACGGTGTTTCTGTATCTCTATTATGTTGGTGCGGCTTCGGAACTTTTAAATATCTTGATATATCTCGAGAACTACGCATCTGATCCAAAACTATCATAGAACATAAATAGTAGGAAACATAATTCTCTACAAAAAAGGTCTCTTAACATTTTGCCATAGCTCGCTTCGTTTCCGAGATATTTGCAGATTTATCTCAAGGGAAGGGGCCTAACGGACATATTTCGAGATATTTCTTCTTCTTGTTGTTCTTCTTCTGCACAGCTAAACTGGAAGTGGCATTTCCAGCTTGCAATAGTGCAGAGTTATCTCAAAGAGAGGGGCCACGGTGTTTCTGTATCTCTATTATGTTGGTGCGGCTTCGGAACTTTTAAATATCTTGATATATCTCGAGAACTACGCATCTGATCAAAAAATATCATAGAACATAAAAAGTAGGAAACTCAATTCTCTACAAAAAAGGTCTCTTAACATTTTGCAATAGCTCGCTTCGTTTCCGAGATATTTGCAGATTTATCTCAAGGGAAGGGGCCTGACGGACATATTTCGAGATATTTCTTCTTCTTGTTGTTCTTCTTCTGCACAGCTAAGCTGGAAGTGGCATTTGCAGCTCGCAATAGTGCAGAGTTATCTCAAAGAATGGGGCCACGGTGTTTCTGTATCTCTATTATGTTGGTGCGGCTTCGGAACTTTTAAATATCTTGATATATCTCGAGATCTACGCATCTGATCAAAAAATATCATAGAACATAAAAAGTAGGAAACTTAACTCTCTACAAAAAAGGTCTCTCAACATTTTGCCATAGCTCGCTTCGTTTCCGAGATACTTGCCGATTTATCTCAAGGGAAGGGGCCTGACGGACATATTTCGAGATATTTCTTCTTCTTGCTGTTCTTCTTCTGCACAGCTAAGCTGGAAGTGGCATTTGCAGCTCGCACTAGTACAGAGTTATCTCAAAGAAAGGGGCCACGGTGTTTCTGTATCTCTATATGTTGGTGCGGCTTCGGAACTTTTGAATATCTTGATATATCTCGAGAACTACGCATCTGATCAAAAAATATCATAGAACATAAAAAGTAGGAAACTTAATTCGCTACAAAAAGGTCTCTTAACATTTTGCCATAGCTCGCTTCGTTTCCGAGATATTTGCAGATTTATCTCAAGGGAAGGGGCCTAACGGACATATTTCGTGATATTTCTTCTTCTTGTTGTTCTTCTTCTGCACAGCTAAGCTGGAAGTGGCATTTGCAGCTCGCATTAGTGCAGAGTTATCTCAAAGAAAGGGGCCACGGTGTTTCTGTATCTCTATTATGTTGGTGCGGCTTCGGAACTTTTAAATATCTTGATATATCTCGAGAACTACGCCTCTGATCGAAAAATATCATAGAACATAAAAAGTAGGAAACTTAATTCTCTACAAAAACGGTCTCTTAACATTTTGCCATAGCTCGCTTCGTTTCCGAGATATTTGCACATATATCTCAAGGGAAGGGGCCTGACGGACATATTTCGAGATATTTCTTCTTCTTGTTGTTCTTCTTCTGCACAGCTAAGCTGGAAGTGGCATTTGCGGCTCGCACTAGTGCAGAGTTATCTCAAAGAAAGGGGCCACGGTGTTTCTGTATCTCTATTATGTTGGTGCGGCTTCGGAACTTTTAAATATCTTGATATATCTCGAGAACTACGCATCTGATCAAAAAATATCATAGAACATAAAAAGTAGGAAACTTAATTCTCTACAAAAAAGTCTGGCAAGATTTTGCCATAGCTCGCTTCGTTTCCGAGATATTTGCAGATTTATCTCAAGGGAAGGGGCCTAACGGACATATTTCGAGATATTTCTTCTTCTTGTTGTTCTTCTTCTGCACAGCTAAACTGGAAGTGGCATTTCCAGCTCGCAATAGTGCAGAGTTATCTCAAAGAGAGGGGCCACGGTGTTTCTGTATCTCTATTATGTTGGTGCGGCTTCGGAACTTTTAAATATCTTGATATATCTCGAGAACTACGCATCTGATCAAAAAATATCATAGAACATAAAAAGTAGGAAACTCAATTCTCTACAAAAAAGGTCTCTTAACATTTTGCAATAGCTCTCTTCGTTTCCGAGATACTTGCCGATTTATCTCAAGGGAAGGGGCCTGACGGACATATTTCGAGATATTTCTTCTTCTTGTTGTTCTTCTTCTGCACAGCTAAGCTGGAAGTGGCATTTGCGGCTCGCACTAGTGCAGAGTTATCTCAAAGAAAGGGGCCACGGTGTTTCTGTATCTCTATTATGTTGGTGCGGCTTCGGAACTTTTAAATATCTTGATATATCTCGAGAACTACGCATCTGATCCAAAACTATCATAGAACATAAATAGTAGGAAACTTAATTCTCTACAAAAAGGGTCTCTCAACATTTTGCCATAGCTCGCTTCGTTTCCGAGATATTTGCAGATTTATCTCAAGGGAAGGGGCCTGACGGACATATTTCGAGATATTTCTTCTTCTTGTTGTTCTTCTTCTGCACAGCTAAGCTGGAAGTGGCATTTGCGGCTCGCACTAGTGCAGAGTTATCTCAAAGAAAGGGGCCACGGTGTTTCTGTATCTCTATTATGTTGGTGCGGCTTCGGAACTTTTGAATATCTTGATATATCTCGAGAACTACGCATCTGATCAAAAAATATCATAGAACATAAAAAGTAGGAAACTTAATTCGCTACAAAAAGGTCTCTTAACATTTTGCCATAGCTCGCTTCGTTTCCGAGATATTTGCAGATTTATCTCAAGGGAAGGGGCCTAACGGACATATTTCGTGATATTTCTTCTTCTTGTTGTTCTTCTTCTGCACAGCTAAGCTGGAAGTGGCATTTGCAGCTCGCATTAGTGCAGAGTTATCTCAAAGAAAGGGGCCACGGTGTTTCTGTATCTCTATTATGTTGGTGCGGCTTCGGAACTTTTAAATATCTTGATATATCTCAAGAACTACGCCTCTGATCGAAAAATATCATAGAACATAAAAAGTAGGAAACTTAATTCTCTACAAAAACGGTCTCTTAACATTTTGCCATACCTCGCTTCGTTTCCGAGATATTTGCACATATATCTCAAGGGAAGGGGCCTGACGGACATATTTCGAGATATTTCTTCTTCTTGTTGTTCTTCTTCTGCATAG
The DNA here is from genome assembly GCF_051020975.1 of Osmia lignaria lignaria. Taxonomy (NCBI): domain Eukaryota; kingdom Metazoa; phylum Arthropoda; class Insecta; order Hymenoptera; family Megachilidae; genus Osmia; species Osmia lignaria. The sequence continues at coordinate 8,847,620 of NW_027478159.1, read as the reverse complement.
CTAAGCTGGAAGTGGCATTTGCGGCTCGCACTAGTGCAGAGTTATCTCAAAGAAAGGGGCCACGGTGTTTCTGTATCTCTATTATGTTGGTGCAGCTTCAGAACTTTTAAATATCTTGATATATCTCGAGAACTACGCATCTGATCAAAAAATATCATGGAACATAAAAAGTAGAAAACTTAATTCTCTACAGAAAAGGTCTCTTAACATTTTGCCATAGCTCGCTTCGTTTCCGAGATATTTGCAGATTTATCTCAAGGGAAGGGGCCTGACGGACATATTTCGAGATATTTCTTCTTCTTGTTGTTCTTCTTCTGCACAGCTAAGCTGGAAGTGGCATTTGCAGCTCGCAATAGTGCAGAGTTATCTCAAAGAAAGGGGCCACGGTGTTTCTGTATCTCTATTATGTTGGTGCGGCTTCGGAACTTTTAAATATCTTGATATATCTCGAGATCTACGCATCTGATCAAAAAATATCATAGAACATAAAAAGTAGGAAACTTAATTCTCTACAAAAAAGGTCTCTCAACATTTTGCCTTAGCTCGCTTCGTTTCCGAGATACTTGCCGATTTATCTCAAGGGAAGGGGCCTGACGGACATATTTCGAGATATTTCTTCTTCTTGTTGTTCTTCTTCTGCACAGCTAAGCTGGAAGTGGCATTTGCAGCTCGCAATTGTGCAGAGTTATCTCAAAGAGAGGGGCCACGGTGTTTCTGTATCTCTATTATGTTGGTGCGGCTTCGGAACTTTTAAATATCTTGATATATCTCGAGAACTACGAATCTGATCAGAAAATATCATAGAAGATAAAAAGTAGGAAACTTAATTCTCTACAAAAAAGGTCTCTTAACATTTTGCCATAGCTCGCTTCGTTTCCGAGATATTTGCAGATTTATCTCAAGGGAAGGGGCCTGACGGACATATTTCGAGATATTTCTTCTTCTTGTTGTTCTTCTTCTGCACAGCTAAGCTGGAAGTGGCATTTGCGGCTCGCACTAGTGCAGAGTTATCTCAAAGAAAGGGGCCACGGTGTTTCTGTATCTCTATTATGTTGGTGCGGCTTCGGAACTTTTGAATATCTTGATATATCTCGAGAACTACGCATCTGATCAAAAAATATCATAGAACATAAAAAGTAGGAAACTTAATTCGCTACAAAAAGGTCTCTTAACATTTTGCCATAGCTCGCTTCGTTTCCGAGATATTTGCAGATTTATCTCAAGGGAAGGGGCCTAACGGACATATTTCGTGATATTTCTTCTTCTTGTTGTTCTGCTTCTGCACAGCTAAGCTGGAAGTGGCATTTGCAGCTCGCATTAGTGCAGAGTTATCTCAAAGAAAGGGGCCACGGTGTTTCTGTATCTCTATTATGTTGGTGCGGCTTCGGAACTTTTAAATATCTTGATATATCTCGAGATCTACGCATCTGATCAAAAAATATCATAGAACATAAAAAGTAGGAAACTTAATTCTCTACAAAAAAGGTCTCTCAATATTTTGCCATAGCTCGCTTCGTTTCCGAGATACTTGCCGATTTATCTCAAGGGAAGGGGCCTGACGGACATATTTCGAGATATTTCTTCTTCTTGTTGTTCTTCTTCTGCACAGCTAAGCTGGAAGTGGCATTTGCAGCTCGCAATTGTGCAGAGTTATCTCAAAGAGAGGGGCCACTGTGTTTCTGTATCTCTATTATGTTGGTGCGGCTTCGGAACTTTTAAATATCTTGATATATCTCGAGAACTACGAATCTGATCAGAAAATATCATAGAGCATAAAAAGTAGGAAACTTAATTCTCTACAAAAAAGGTCTCTTAACATTTTGCCATAGCTCGCTTCGTTTCCGAGATATTTGCAGATTTATCTCAAGGGAAGGGGCCTGACGGACATATTTCGAGATATTTCTTCTTCTTGTTGTTCTTCTTCTGCACAGCTAAGCTGGAAGTGGCATTTGCAGCTCGCAATAGTGCAGAGTTATCGCAAAGAAAGGGGCCACGGTGTTTCTGTATCTCTATTATGTTGGTGCGGCTTCGGAACTTTTAAATATCTTGATATATCTCGAGAACTACGCATCTGATCAAAAAATATCATAGAACATAAAAAGTAGGAAACCTAATTTTCTACAAAAAAGGTCTCTTAACATTTTGCCGTAGCTCGCTTCGTTGCCGAGATATTTGCAGATTTATCTCAAGGGAAGGGGTCTGACGGACATATTTCGAGATATTTCTTCTTCTTGTTGTTCTTCTTCTGCACAGCTAAACTGGAAGTGGCATTTGCAGCTCGCAATAGTGCAGAGTTATCTCAAAGAGAGGGGCCACGGTGTTTCTGTATCTCTATTATGTTGGTGCAGCTTCGGATCTTTTAAATATCACAATATATCTCGAAAACTACGCTTCTGATCAAAAAATATCATAGAACATAAATTGTAGGAAACATAATTCTCTACAAAACAGGTCTCTTAACATTTTGCCATAGCTCGCTTCGTTTTCAAGATACTTGCAGATTTATATCAAGGGAAGTGGCCTGACGGACATATTTCGAGATATTTCTTCTTCTTGTTGTTCTTCTTCTGCACAGCTAAGCTGGAAGTGGCATTTGCAGCTCGCAATAGTGCAGAGTTATCTCAAAGAAAGGGGCCACGGTGTTTCTGTATCTCTATTATGTTGGTGCGGCTTCGGAACTTTTAAATATCTTGATATATCTCAAGAACTACGCCTCTGATCGAAAAATATCATAGAACATAAAAAGTAGGAAACTTAATTCTCTACAAAAACGGTCTCTTAACATTTTGCCATAGCTCGCTTCGTTTCCGAGATATTTGCACATATATCTCAAGGGAAGGGGCCTGACGGACATATTTCGAGATATTTCTTCTTCTTGTTGTTCTTCTTCTGCACAGCTAAGCTGGAAGTGGCATTTGCGGCTCGCACTAGTGCAGAGTTATCTCAAAGAAAGGGGCCACGGTGTTTCTGTATCTCTATTATGTTGGTGCAGCTTCAGAACTTTTAAATATCTTGATATATCTCGAGAACTACGCATCTGATCAAAAAATATCATGGAACATAAAAAGTAGAAAACTTAATTCTCTACAGAAAAGGTCTCTTAACATTTTGCCATAGCTCGCTTCGTTTCCGAGATATTTGCAGATTTATCTCAAGGGAAGGGGCCTGACGGACATATTTCGAGATATTTCTTCTTCTTGTTGTTCTTCTTCTGCACAGCTAAGCTGGAAGTGGCATTTGCAGCTCGCAATAGTGCAGAGTTATCTCAAAGAAAGGGGCCACGGTGTTTCTGTATCTCTATTATGTTGGTGCGGCTTCGGAACTTTTAAATATCTTGATATATCTCGAGATCTACGCATCTGATCAAAAAATATCATAGAACATAAAAAGTAGGAAACTTAATTCTCTACAAAAAAGGTCTCTCAACATTTTGCCTTAGCTCGCTTCGTTTCCGAGATACTTGCCGATTTATCTCAAGGGAAGGGGCCTGACGGACATATTTCGAGATATTTCTTCTTCTTGTTGTTCTTCTTCTGCACAGCTAAGCTGGAAGTGGCATTTGCAGCTCGCAATTGTGCAGAGTTATCTCAAAGAGAGGGGCCACGGTGTTTCTGTATCTCTATTATGTTGGTGCGGCTTCGGAACTTTTAAATATCTTGATATATCTCGAGAACTACGAATCTGATCAGAAAATATCATAGAAGATAAAAAGTAGGAAACTTAATTCTCTACAAAAAAGGTCTCTTAACATTTTGCCATAGCTCGCTTGGTTTCCGAGATATTTGCAGATTTATCTCAAGGGAAGGGGCCTGACGGACATATTTCGAGATATTTCTTCTTCTTGTTGTTCTTCTTCTGCACAGCTAAGCTGGAAGTGGCATTTGCGGCTCGCACTAGTGCAGAGTTATCTCAAAGAAAGGGGCCACGGTGTTTCTGTATCTCTATTATGTTGGTGCGGCTTCGGAACTTTTAAATATCTTGATATATCTCGAGAGCTACGCATCCGATCAAAAAATATCATAGAACATAAAAAGTAGGAAACTTAATTCTCTACAAAAAAGGTCTCTTAACATTTTGCCATAGCTCGCTTCGTTTCCGAGATATTTGCAGATTTATCTCGAGGGAAGGGGCCTGACGGACATATTTCGAGATATTTCTTCTTCTTGTTGTTCTTCTTCTGCACAGCTAAGCTGGACGTGGCATTTACAGCTCGCAATAGTGCAGAGTTATCTCAAAGAAAGGGGCCACGGTGTTTCTGTATCTCTATTATGTTGGTGCGGCTTCGGAACTTTTAAATATCTTGATATATCTCGAGAACCACGCATCTGATCAAAAAATATCATAGAACATAAAAAGTAGGAAACGTAATTCTCTACAAATAAGGTCTCTTAACATTTTGCCATAGCTCGCTTCGTTTCCGAGATATTTGCAGATTTATCTCAAGGGAAGGGACCTGACGGACATTTTTCGAGATATTTCTTCTTCTTGTTGTTCTTCTTCTGCACAGCTAAGCTGGAAGTGGCATTTGCAGCTCGCAGTAGTGCCGAGTTATCTCAAAGAAAGGGGCCACGGTGTTTCTGTATCTCTATTATGTTGGTGCGGCTTCGGAACTTTTAAATATCTTGATATATCTCGAGAACTACGCATCTGATCAAAAAATATCATAGAACATAAAAAGTAGAAAACTTAATTCTCTACAAAAAAGGTCTCTCAACATTTTGCCATAGCTCGCTTCGTTTCCGAGATATTTGCAGATATATCTCAAGGGAAGGGGCCTGACGGACATATTTCGAGATATTTCTTCTTCTTGTTGTTCTTCTTCTGCACAGCTAAGCTGGAAGTGGCATTTGCGGCTCGCACTAGTGCAGAGTTATCTCAAAGAAAGGGGCCACGGTGTTTCTGTATCCCTATTATGTTGGTGCGGCTTCGGAACTTTTAAATATCTTGATATATCTCGAGAACTACGCATCTGATCAAAAAATATCATAGAACATAAAAAGTAGGAAACTTAATTCTCTACAAAAAAGGTCTCTTAACAATTGGCCATAGCTCGCTTCGTTTCCGAGATATTTGCAGATTTATCTCAAGGGAAGGGGCCTGACGGACATATTTCGAGATATTTCTTCTTCTTGTTGTTCTTCTTCTGCACAGCTAAGCTGGAAGTGGCATTTGCGGCTCGCACTAGTGCAGAGTTATCTCAACGAAAGGGGCCACGGTGTTTCTGTATCTCTATTATGTTGGTGCGGCTTCGGAACTTTTAAATATCTTGATATATCTCGAGAACTACGCTTCTGATCAAAAAATATCATAGAACATAAATTGTAGGAAACATAATTCTCTACAAAAAAGGTCTCTTAACATTTTGCCATAGCTCGCTTCGTTTCCGAGATATTTGCAGATATATCTCAAGGGAAGGGGCCTGACGGACATATTTCGAGATATGTCTTCTTCTTGTTGTTCTTCTTCTGCACAGCTAAGCTGGAAGTGGCATTTACAGCTCGCAATAGTGCAGAGTTATCTCAAAGGTAGGGGCCACGGTGTTTCTGTATCTCTATTATGTTGGTGCGGCTTCGGAACTTTTAAATATCTTGATATATCTCGAGAACTACGCATCAGATCAAAAAATATCATAGAACATAAAAAGTAGGAAACTTAATTCTCTACAAAAAAGGTCTCTTAACATTTTGCCATAGCTCTCTTCGTTTCCGAGATATTTGCAGATTTATCTCAAGGGAAGGGGCCTGACGGACATATTTCGAGATATTTCTTCTTCTTGATGTTCTTCTTCTGCACAGCTATGCTGGAAGTGGCATTTGCAGCTCGCAATAGTGCAGAGTTATCTCAAAGAAAGGGGCCACGGTGTTTCTGTATCTCTATTATGTTGGTGCGGCTTCGGAACTTTTAAATATCTTGATATATCTCGAGAACTACGCATCTGATCAAAAAATATCATAGAACATAAAACGTAGGAAACTTAATTCTCTACAAAAAAGGTCTCTCAACATTTTGCCATAGCTCGCTTCGTTTCCGAGATATTTGCAGATTTATCTCAAGGGAAGGGGCCTGACGGACATATTTCGAGATATTTCTTCTTCTTGTTGTTCTTCTTCTGCACAGCTAAGCTGGAAGTGGCATTTGCGGCTCGCAATAGTGCAGAGTTATCTCAAAGAAAGGGGCCACGGTGTTTCTGTATCTCTATTATGTTGGTGCGGCTTCGGAACTTTTAAATATCTCGATATATCTCGAAAACTACGCTTCTGATCAAAAAATATCATAGAACATAAATAGTAGGAAACATAATTCTCTACAAAAAAGGTCTCTTAACATTTTGCCATAGCTCGCTTCGTTTCCGAGATATTTGCAGATATATCTCAAGGGAAGGGGCCTGACGGACATATTTCGAGATATGTCTTCTTCTTGTTGTTCTTCTTCTGCACAGCTAAGCTGGAAGTGGCATTTACAGCTCGCAATAGTGCAGAGTTATCTCAAAGAAAGGGGCCACGGTGTTTCTGTATCTCTATTATGTTGGTGCGGCTTCGGAACTTTTAAATATCTTGATATATCTCGAGAACTACGCATCTGATCAAAAAATATCATAGAACATAAAAAGTAGGAAACTTAATTCTCTACAAAAAAGGTCTCTTAACATTTTGCCATAGCTCGCTTCGTTTCCGAGATATTTGCAGATTTATCTCAAGGGAAGGGGCCTAACGGACATATTTCGAGATATTTCTTCTTCTTGTTGTTCTTCTTCTGCACAGCTAAACTGGAAGTGGCATTTCCAGCTCGCAATAGTGCAGATTTATCTCAAAGAGAGGGGCCACGGTGTTTCTGTATCTCTATTATGTTGGTGCGGCTTTGGAACTTTTAAATATCTCGATATATCTCGAAAACTACGCTTCTGATCAAAAAATATCATAGAACATAAATTGTAGGAAATATAATTCTCTACAAAAAAGGTCTCTTAACATTTTGCCATAGCTCGCTTCGTTTCCGAGATATTTGCAAATATATCTCAAGGGAAGGGGCCTGACGGACATATTTCGAGATATGTCTTCTTCTTGTTGTTCTTCTTCTGCACAGCTAAGCTGGAAGTGGCATTTACAGCTCGCAATAGTGCAGAGTTATCTCAAAGAATGGGGCCACGGTGTTTCTGTATCTCTATTATGTTGGTGCGGCTTCGGAACTTTTAAATATCTTGATATATATCGAGAACTACGCATCTGATCAAAAAATATCATAGAACATAAAAAGTAGGAAACTTAATTCTCTACAAAAAAGGTCTCTTAACATTTTGCCATAGCTCGCTTCGTTTCCGAGATATTTGCAGATTTATCTCAAGGGAAGGGGCCTAACGGACATATTTCGAGATATTTCTTCTTCTTGTTGTTCTTCTTCTGCACAGCTAAACTGGAAGTGGCATTTCCAGCTCGCAATAGTGCAGAGTTATCTCAAAGAGAGGGGCCACGGTGTTTCTGTATCTCTATTATGATGGTGCGGCTTCGGAACTTTTAAATATCTTGATATATCTCGAGAGCTACGCGTCTGATCAAAAAATATCATAGAACATAAAAAGTAGGAAACATAATTCTCTACAAAAAAGGTCTCTTAACATTTTGCCATAGCTCGCTTCGTTTCCGAGATATTTGCAGATTTATCTCAAGGGAAGTGGCCTGACGGACATATTTCGAGATATTTCTTCTTCTTGTTGTTCTTCTGCTGCACAGTTAAGCTGGAAGTGGCATTTGCGGCTCGCACTAGTGCAGAGTTATCTCAAAGAAAGGGGCCACGGTGTTTCTGTATCCCTATTATGTTGGTGCGGCTTCGGAACTTTTAAATATCTCGATATATCTCGAAAACTACGCTTCTGATCAAAAAATATCATAGAACAGAAATTGTAGGAAACATAATTCTCTACAAAAAACGTCTCTTAACATTTTGCCATAGCTCGCTTCGTTTCCGAGATATTTGCAGATTCAGCTCAAAGGAACTGGCCTGACGGACATATTTCGAGATATTTCTTCTTCTTGTTGTTCTTCCTCTGCACAGCTAAGCTGGAAGTGGCATTTGCAGCTCGCAATAGTGCAGAGTTATCTCAAAGAAAGGGGCCACGGTGTTTCTGTATCTCTATTATGTTGGTGCGGCTTCGGAACTTTTAAATATCTTGATATATCTCGAGAACTGCGCATCTGATCAAAAAATATCATAGAACATAAAAAGTAGGAAACTTAATTCTCTACAAAAAAGGTCTCTTAACATTTTGCCATAGCTCGCTTTGTTTCCGAGATATTTGCAGATTTATCTCAAGGGAAGGGGCCTGACGGACATACATATTTCGAGATATTTCTTCTTCTTGTTGTTCTTCTTCTGCACAGCTAAGCTGGAAGTGGCATTTGCGGCTCGCACTAGTGCACAGTTATCTCAAAGAAAGGGGCCACGGTGTTTCTGTATCTCTATTATGTTGGTGCGGCTTTGGAACTTTTAAATATCTCGATATATCTCGAAAACTACGCTTCTGATCAAAAAATATCATAGAACATAAATTGTAGGAAACATAATTCTCTACAAAAAAGGTCTCTTAACATTTTGCCATAGCTCGCTTCGTTTCCGAGATATTTGCAAATATATCTCAAGGGAAGGGGCCTGACGGACATATTTCGAGATATGTCTTCTTCTTGTTGTTCTTCTTCTGCACAGCTAAGCTGGAAGTGGCATTTACAGCTCGCAATAGTGCAGAGTTATCTCAAAGAAAGGGGCCACGGTGTTTCTGTATCTCTATTATGTTGGTGCGGCTTCGGAACTTTTAAATATCTTGATATATCTCGAGAGCTACGCGTCTGATCAAAAAATATCATAGAACATAAATAGTAGGAAACTTAATTCTCTACAAAAAAGGTCTCTTCACATTTTGCCATAGCTCGCTTCGTTTCCGAGATATTTGCAGATTTATCTCAAGGGAAGGGGCCTAACGGACCTATTTCGAGATATTTCTTCTTCTTGTTGTTCTTCTTCTGCACAGCTAAACTGGAAGTGGCATTTCCAGCTCGCAATAGTGCAGAGTTATCTCAAAGAGAGGGGCCACGGTGTTTCTGTATCTCTATTATGTTGGTGCGGCTTCGGAACTTTTAAATATCTTGATATATCTCGAGAACTACGCATCTGATCAAGAAATATCATAGAACATAAAAAGTAGGAAACTTAATTCTCTACAAAAAAGTCTCGTAAGATTTTGCCATAGCTCGCTTCGTTTCCGAGATATTTGCAGATTTATCTCAAGGGAAGGGGCCTAACGGACATATTTCGAGATATTTCTTCTTCTTGTTGTTCTTCTTCTGCACAGCTAAACTGGAAGTGGCATTTCCAGCTCGCAATAGTGCAGAGTTATCTCAAAGAGAGGGGCCACGGTGTTTCTGTATCTCTATTATGTTGGTGCGGCTTCGGAACTTTTAAATATCTTGATATATCTCGAGAACTACGCATCTGATCAAAAAATATCATAGAACATAAAAAGTAGGAAACTCAATTCTCTACAAAAAAGGTCTCTTAACATTTTGCAATAGCCCTCTTCGTTTCCGAGATATTTGCAGATTTATCTCAAGGGAAGGGGCCTGACGGACATATTTCGAGATATTTCTTCTTCTTGTTGTTCTTCTTCTGCACAGCTAAGCTGGAAGTGGCATTTGCGGCTCGCACTAGTGCAGAGTTATCTCAAAGAAAGGGGCCACGGTGTTTCTGTATCTCTATTATGTTGGTGCGGCTTCGGAACTTTTAAATATCTTGATATATCTCGAGAACTACGCATCTGATCCAAAACTATCATAGAACATAAATAGTAGGAAACATAATTCTCTACAAAAAAGGTCTCTTAACATTTTGCCATAGCTCGCTTCGTTTCCGAGATATTTGCAGATTTATCTCAAGGGAAGGGGCCTAACGGACATATTTCGAGATATTTCTTCTTCTTGTTGTTCTTCTTCTGCACAGCTAAACTGGAAGTGGCATTTCCAGCTTGCAATAGTGCAGAGTTATCTCAAAGAGAGGGGCCACGGTGTTTCTGTATCTCTATTATGTTGGTGCGGCTTCGGAACTTTTAAATATCTTGATATATCTCGAGAACTACGCATCTGATCAAAAAATATCATAGAACATAAAAAGTAGGAAACTCAATTCTCTACAAAAAAGGTCTCTTAACATTTTGCAATAGCTCGCTTCGTTTCCGAGATATTTGCAGATTTATCTCAAGGGAAGGGGCCTGACGGACATATTTCGAGATATTTCTTCTTCTTGTTGTTCTTCTTCTGCACAGCTAAGCTGGAAGTGGCATTTGCAGCTCGCAATAGTGCAGAGTTATCTCAAAGAATGGGGCCACGGTGTTTCTGTATCTCTATTATGTTGGTGCGGCTTCGGAACTTTTAAATATCTTGATATATCTCGAGATCTACGCATCTGATCAAAAAATATCATAGAACATAAAAAGTAGGAAACTTAACTCTCTACAAAAAAGGTCTCTCAACATTTTGCCATAGCTCGCTTCGTTTCCGAGATACTTGCCGATTTATCTCAAGGGAAGGGGCCTGACGGACATATTTCGAGATATTTCTTCTTCTTGCTGTTCTTCTTCTGCACAGCTAAGCTGGAAGTGGCATTTGCAGCTCGCACTAGTACAGAGTTATCTCAAAGAAAGGGGCCACGGTGTTTCTGTATCTCTATATGTTGGTGCGGCTTCGGAACTTTTGAATATCTTGATATATCTCGAGAACTACGCATCTGATCAAAAAATATCATAGAACATAAAAAGTAGGAAACTTAATTCGCTACAAAAAGGTCTCTTAACATTTTGCCATAGCTCGCTTCGTTTCCGAGATATTTGCAGATTTATCTCAAGGGAAGGGGCCTAACGGACATATTTCGTGATATTTCTTCTTCTTGTTGTTCTTCTTCTGCACAGCTAAGCTGGAAGTGGCATTTGCAGCTCGCATTAGTGCAGAGTTATCTCAAAGAAAGGGGCCACGGTGTTTCTGTATCTCTATTATGTTGGTGCGGCTTCGGAACTTTTAAATATCTTGATATATCTCGAGAACTACGCCTCTGATCGAAAAATATCATAGAACATAAAAAGTAGGAAACTTAATTCTCTACAAAAACGGTCTCTTAACATTTTGCCATAGCTCGCTTCGTTTCCGAGATATTTGCACATATATCTCAAGGGAAGGGGCCTGACGGACATATTTCGAGATATTTCTTCTTCTTGTTGTTCTTCTTCTGCACAGCTAAGCTGGAAGTGGCATTTGCGGCTCGCACTAGTGCAGAGTTATCTCAAAGAAAGGGGCCACGGTGTTTCTGTATCTCTATTATGTTGGTGCGGCTTCGGAACTTTTAAATATCTTGATATATCTCGAGAACTACGCATCTGATCAAAAAATATCATAGAACATAAAAAGTAGGAAACTTAATTCTCTACAAAAAAGTCTGGCAAGATTTTGCCATAGCTCGCTTCGTTTCCGAGATATTTGCAGATTTATCTCAAGGGAAGGGGCCTGACGGACATATTTCGAGATATTTCTTCTTCTTGTTGTTCTTCTTCTGCACAGCTAAGCTGGAAGTGGCATTTGCAGCTCGCAATAGTGCAGAGTTATCTCAAAGAAAGGGGCCACGGTGTTTCTGTATCTCTATTATGTTGGTGCGGCTTCGGAACTTTTAAATATCTTGATATATCTCGAGAACTACGCATCTGATCAAAAAATATCATAGAACATAGAAAGTAGGAAACTTCATTCTCTACCAAAAAGGTCTCTTAACATTTTGCCATAGCTCGCTTCGTTTCCGAGATATATGCAGATTTATCTCAAGGGAAGGGGCCTGACGGACATATTTCGGGATATTTCTTCTTCTTGTTGTTCTCCTTCTGCACAGCTAAACAGGAAGTGGCATTTCCAGCTCGCAATAGTGCAGAATTATCTGAAAGAAAGGGGCCACGGTGTTTCTGTATCTCTATTATGTTGGTGCGGCTTCGGAACTTTTAAATATCTTGATATATCTCGAGAACTACGCATCTGATCAAATAATATCATAGAACATAAAAAGTAGGAAACTTAATTCTCTACAAATAAGGTCTCTTAACATTTTGCCATAGCTCGCTTCGTTTCCGAGATATTTGCAGATTTATCTCAAGGGAAGGGGCCCGACGGACATATTTCGAGATATTTCTTCTTCTTGTTGGTCTTCTTCTGCACAGCTAAGCTGGAAGTGGCATTTGCAGCTCGCAATAGTGCAGAGTTATCTCGAAGAAAGGGGCCACGGTGTTTCTGTATCTCTATTATGTTGGTGCGGCTTCGGATCTTTTAAATATCTCGATATATCTCGAAAACTACGCTTCTGATCAAAAAATATCATAGAACGTAAATTCTGGGAAACATAATTCTATACAAAAAAGGTCTCTTAACATTTTGCCATAGCTCGCTTCGTTTCCGAGATATTTGCAGATTTATCTCAAGGGAAGGGGTCTGACGGACATATTTCGAGATATTTCTTCTTCTTGTTGTTCTTCTTCTGCACAGCTAAGCTGGAAGTGGCATTTGCAGCTCGCAATAGTGCAGAGTTATCTCAAAGAAAGGGGCCACGGTGTTTCTGTATCTCTATTATGTTGGTGCGGCTTCGGAACTTTTAAATAGCTTGATATATCTCGAGAACTACGCATCCGATCAAAAAATATCATAGAACATAAAAAGTAGGAAACTTAATTCTCTACAAAAAAGGTCTCTTAACATTTTGCCATAGCTCGCTTCGTTTCCGAGATATTTGCAGATTTATCTCGAGGGAAGGGGCCTGACGGACATATTTCGAGATATTTCTTCTTCTTGTTGTTCTTCTTCTGCACAGCTAAGCTGGACGTGGCATTTACAGCTCGCAATAGTGCAGAGTTATCTCAAAGAAAGGGGCCACGGTGTTTCTGTATCTCTATTATGTTGGTGCGGCTTCGGAACTTTTAAATATCTTGATATATCTCGAGAACTACGCATCTGATCAAAAAATATCATGGAACATAAAAAGTAGGAAACTTAATTCTCAACAAAAAAGGTCTCTTAACATTTTGCCATAGCTCGCTTCGTTTCCGAGATATTTGCAGATTTATCTCAAGGGAAGGGGCCTGACGGACATATTTCGAGATATTTCTTCTTCTTGTTGTTCTTCTTCTGCACAGCTAAACTGGAAGTGGCATTTCCAGCTCGCAGTAGTGCAGAGTTATCTCAAAGAAAGGGGCCACGGTGTTTCTGTATCTCTATTATGTTGGTGCGGCTTCGGAACTTTTAAATATCTTGATATATCTCGAGAACTACGCATCTGATCAAAAAATATCATAGAACATAAAAAGTAGGAAACTTCATTCTCTACCAAAAAGGTCTCTTAACATTTTGCCATAGCTCGCTTCGTTTCCGAGATATATGCAGATTTATCTCAAGGGAAGGGGCCTGACGGACATATTTCGGGATATTTCTTCTTCTTGTTGTTCTTCTTCTGCACAGCTAAACAGGAAGTGGCATTTCCAGCTCGCAATAGTGCAGAGTTATCTGAAAGAAAGGGGCCACGGTGTTTCTGTATCTCTATTATGTTGGTGCGGCTTCGGAACTTTTAAATATCTTGATATATCTCGAGAACTACGCATCTGATCAAATAATATCATAGAACATAAAAAGTAGGAAACTTAATTCTCTACAAATAAGGTCTCTTAACATCTTGCCATAGCTCGCTTCGTTTCCGAGATATTTGCAGATTTATCTCAAGGGAAGGGGCCCGACGGACATATTTCGAGATATTTCTTCTTCTTGTTGGTCTTCTTCTGCACAGCTAAGCTGGAAGTGGCATTTGCAGCTCGCAATGGTGCAGAGTTATCTCAAAGAAAGGGGCCACGGTGTTTCTGTATCTCTATTATGTTGGTGCGGCTTCGGATCTTTTAAATATCTCGATATATCTCGAAAACTACGCTTCTGATCAAAAAATATCATAGAACCTAAATTGTGGGAAATATAATTCTCTACAAAAAAGGTCTCTTAACATTTTGCCGTAGCTCGCTTCGTTTCCGAGATATTTGCAGATTTATCTCAAGGGAAGGGGCCTGACGGACATATTTCCAGATATTTCTTCTTCTTGTTGTTCTTCTTCTGCACAGCAAAGCTGGAAGTGGCATTTGCAGCTCGCAATAGTGCAGAGTTATCTCAAAGAAAGGGGCCACGGTGTTTCTGTATCTCTATTATGTTGGTGCGGCTTCGGAACTTTTAAATATCTTGATATATCTCGAGAACTACGCATCTGATCAAATAATATCATAGAACATAAAAAGTAGGAAACTTAATTCTCTACAAATAAGGTCTCTTAACATCTTGCCATAGCTCGCTTCGTTTCCGAGATATTTGCAGATTTATCTCAAGGGAAGGGGCCCGACGGACATATTTCGAGATATTTCTTCTTCTTGTTGGTCTTCTTCTGCACAGCTAAGCTGGAAGTGGCATTTGCAGCTCGCAATGGTGCAGAGTTATCTCAAAGAAAGGGGCCACGGTGTTTCTGTATCTCTATTATGTTGGTGCGGCTTCGGATCTTTTAAATATCTCGATATATCTCGAAAACTACGCTTCTGATCAAAAAATATCATAGAACCTAAATTGTGGGAAATATAATTCTCTACAAAAAAGGTCTCTTAACATTTTGCCGTAGCTCGCTTCGTTTCCGAGATATTTGCAGATTTATCTCAAGGGAAGGGGCCTGACGGACATATTTCCAGATATTTCTTCTTCTTGTTGTTCTTCTTCTGCACAGCAAAGCTGGAAGTGGCATTTGCAGCTCGCAATAGTGCAGAGTTATCTCAAAGAAAGGGGCCACGGTGTTTCTGTATCTCTATTATGTTGGTGCGGCTTCGGAACTTTTAAATATCTTGATATATCTCGAGAACTACGCATCCGATCAAAAAATATCATAGAACATAAAAAGTAGGAAACTTAATTCTCTACAAAAAAGGTCTCTTAACATTTTGCCATAGCTCGCTTCTTTTCCGAGATATTTGCAGATTTATCTCAAGGGAAGGGGCCTGACGGACATATTTCGAGATATTTCTTCTTCTTGTTGTTCTTCTTCTGCACAGCTAAGCTGGAAGTGGCATTTGCAGCTCGCAATAGTGCAGAGTTATCTCAAAGAAAGGGGCCACGGTGTTTCTGTATCTCTATTATGTTGGTGCGGCTTCGGATCTTTTAAATATCTCGATATATCTCGAAAACTACGCTTCTGATCAAAAAATATCATAGAACCTAAATTGTGGGAAATATAATTCTCTACAAAAAAGGTCTCTTAACATTTTGCCATAGCTCGCTTCGTTTCCGAGATATTTGCAGATTTATCTCGAGGGAAGGGGCCTGACGGACATATTTCGAGATATTTCTTCTTCTTGTTGTTCTTCTTCTGCACAGCTAAGCTGGAAGCGGCATTTGCGGCTCGCACTAGTGCAGAGTTATCTCAAAGAAAGGGGCCACGGTGTTTCTGTATCTCTATTATGTTGGTGCAGCTTCGGATCTTTTAAATATCTCGATATATCTCGAAAACTACGCTTCTGATCAAAAAATATCAAAGAACCTAAATTGTGGGAAATATAATTCTCTACAAAAAAGGTCTCTTAACATTTTGCCGTAGCTCGCTTCGTTTCCGAGATATTTGCAGATTTATCTCAAGGGAAGGGGCCTGACGGACATATTTCCAGATATTTCTTCTTCTTGTTGTTCTTCTTCTGCACAGCTAAGCTAGAAGTAGCATTTGCAGCTCGCAATAGTGCAGAGTTATCTCAAATAAAGGGGCCACGGTGTTTCTGTATCTCTATTATGTTGGTGCGGCTTCGGAACTTTTAAATATCTTGATATATCTCGAGAACTACGCATCCGATCAAAAAATATCATAGAACATAAAAAGTAGGAAACTTAATTCTCTACAAAAAAGGGCTCTTAACATTTTGCCATAGCTCGCTTCTTTTCCGAGATATTTGCAGATTTATCTCAAGGGAAGGGGCCTGACGGACATATTTCGAGATATTTCTTCTTCTTGTTGTTCTTCTTCTGCACAGCTAAGCTGGAAGTGGCATTTGCAGCTCGCAATAGTGCAGAGTTATCTCAAAGAAAGGGGCCACGGTGTTTCTGTATCTCTATTATGTTGGTGCGGCTTCGGATTTTTTAAATATCTTGATATATCTCGAGAGCTACGCATCCGATCAAAAAATATCATAGAGCATAAAAAGTAGGAAACTTAATTCTCTACAAAAAAGGTCTCTTAACATTTTGCCATAGCTCGCTTCGTTTCCGAGATATTTGCAGATTTATCTCGAGGGAAGGGGCCTGACGGACATATTTCGAGATATTTCTTCTTCTTGTTGTTCTTCTTCTGCACAGCTAAGCTGGAAGTGGCATTTACAGCTCGCAATAGTGCAGAGATATCTCAAAGAAAGGGGCCACGGTGTTTCTGTATCTCTATTATGTTGGTGCGGGTTCGGAACTTTTAAATATCTTGATATATCTCGAGAACTACGCATCTGATCAAAAAATATCATAGAACATGAAAAGTAGGAAACTTAATTCTCTACAAAAAAGGTCTCTTAACATTTTGCCATAGCTCTCTTCGTTTCCGAGATATTTGCAGATTTATCTCAAGGGAAGGGGCCTGACGGACATATTTCGAGATATTTCTTCTTCTTGTTGTTCTTCTTCTGCACAGCTAAGCTGGAAGTGGCATTTGCAGCTCGCAATAGTGCAGAGTTATCTCAAAGAAAGGGGCCACGGTGTTTCTGTATCTCTATTATGTTGGTGCGGCTTCGGATTTTTTAAATATCTTGATATATCTCGAGAACTACGCATCCGATCAAAAAATATCATAGAGCATAAAAAGTAGGAAACTTAATTCTCTACAAAAAAGGTCTCTTAACATTTTGCCATAGCTCGCTTCGTTTCCGAGATATTTGCAGATTTATCTCAAGGGAAGGGGCCTGACGGACATATTTCGAGATATTTCTTCTTCTTGTTGTTCTTCTTCTGCACAGCTAAGCTGGACGTGGCATTTACAGCTCGCAATAGTGCAGAGTTATCTCAAAGAAAGGGGCCACGGTGTTTCTGTATCTCTATTATGTTGGTGCGGCTTCGGAACTTTTAAATATCTTGATATATCTCGAGAACTACGCATCTGATCAAAAAATATCATGGAACATAAAAAGTAGGCAACTTAATTCTCAACAAAAAAGGTCTCTTAACATTTTGCCATAGCTCGCTTCGTTTCCGAGATATTTGCAGATTTATCTCAAGGGAAGGGGCCTGACGGACATATTTCGAGATATTTCTTCTTCTTGTTGTTCTTCTTCTGCACAGCTAAGCTGGAAGTGGCATTTGCGGCTCGCACTAGTGCACAGTTATCTCAAAGAAAGGGGCCACGGTGTTTCTGTATCTCTATTATGTTGGTGCGTCTTCGGAACTTTTAAATATCTCGATATATCTCGAAAACTACGCTTCTGATCAAAAAATAACATAGAACATAAATTGTAGGAAACATAATTCTCTACAAAAAACGTCTCTTAACATTTTGCCATAGCTCGCTCCGTTTCCGAGATATTTGCAGATTCAGCTCAAAGGAACTGGCCTGACGGACATATTTCGAGATATTTCTTCTTCTTGTTGTTCTTCCTCTGCACAGCTAAGCTGGAAGTGGCATTTGCGGCTCGCACTAGCGCAGAGTTATCTCAAAGGAAGGAGCCACGGTGTTTCTGTATCTCTATTATGTTGGTGCGGCTTCGGAACTTTTAAATATCTCGATATATCTCGAAAACTACGCTTCTGATCAAAAAATATCATAGAACATAAATTGTAGGAAACATAATTCTCTACAAAAAACGTCTCTTAACATTTTGCCATACCTTGCTTCGTTTCCGAGATATTTGCAGATTTATCTCAAGGGAAGGGGCCTGACGGACATATTTCGAGATATTTCTTCTTCTTGTTGTTCTTCTTCTGCACAGCTAAGCTGGAAGTGGCATTTGCGGCTCGCACTAGTGCAGAGTGATCTCAAAGAAAGGGGCCACGGTGTTTCTGTATCTCTATTATGTTGGTGCGGCTTCGGAACTTTTAAATATCCCGATATATCTCGAAAACTACGCTTCTGATCAAAAAATATCATAGAACATAAATTGTAGGAAGCATAATTCTCTACAAAAAACGTCTCTTACCATTTTGCCATAGCTCGCTTCGTTTCCGAGATATTTGCAGATTCAGCTCAAAGGAACGGGCCTGACGGACATATTTCGAGATACTTCTTCTTCTTGTTGTTCTTCCTCTGCACAGCTAAGCTGGAAGTGGCATTTGCAGCTCGCAATAGTGCAGAGTTATCTCAAAGAAAGGGGCCACGGTGTTTCTGTATCTCTATTATGTTGGTGCGGCTTCGGAACTTTTAAATATCTCGATATATCTCGAAAACTACGCTTCTGATCAAAAAATATCATAGAACATAAATTGTAGGAAACATAATTCTCTACAAAAAACGTCTCTTAACATTTTGCCATAGCTCGCTTCGTTTCCGAGATATTTGCAGATTCAGCTCAAAGGAACGGGCCTGACGGACATATTTCGAGATACTTCTTCTTCTTGTTGTTCTTCCTCTGCACAGCTAAGCTGGAAGTGGCATTTACAGCTCGCAATAGTGCAGAGTTATCTCAAAGAAAGGGGCCACGGTGTTTCTGTATCTCTATTATGTTGGTGCGGCTTCGGAACTTTTAAATATCTTGATATATCTCGAGAACTACGCATCTGATCAAAAAATATCATAGAACATAAAAAGTAGGAAACTTAATTCTCTACAAAAAAGGTCTCTTAAGATTTTGCCATAGCTCGCTTCGTTTCCGAGATATTTGCAGATTTATCTCAAGGGAAGGGGCCTGACGGACATATTTCGAGATATTTCTTCTTCTTGTTGTTCTTCTTCTGCACAGCTAAGCTGGAAGTGGCATTTGCGGCTCGCACTAGTGCAGAGTTATCTCAAAGAAAGGGGCCACGGTGTTTCTGTATCTCTATTATGTTGGTGCGGCTTCGGAACTTTTAAATATCTTGATATATCTCGAGAACTACGCATCTGATCAAAAAATATCGTAGAACATGAAAAGTAGGAAACTTAATTCTCTACAAAAAAGGTCTCTTAACATTTTGCCATAGCTCTCTTCGTTTCCGAGATATTTGCAGATTTATCTCAAAGGAACGGGCCTGACGGACATATTTCGAGATACTTCTTCTTCTTGTTGTTCTTCTTCTGCACAGCTAAGCTGGAAGTGACATTTGCAGCTCGCACTAGTGCAGAGTTATCTCAAAGAAAGGGGCCACGGTGTTTCTGTATCTCTATTATGTTGGTGCGGCTTCGGAACTTTTAAATATCTCGATATATCTCGAAAACTACGCTTCTGATCAAAAAATATCATAGAACATAAATTGTAGGAAACATAATTCTCTACAAAAAAGGTCTCTTAACATTTTGCCATAGCTCGCTTCGTTTCCGAGATATTTGCAGATTTATCTCAAGGGAAGGGGCCTGACGGACATATTTCGAGATATTTCTTCTTCTTGTTGTTCTTCTTCTGCACAGCTAAGCTGGAAGTGGCATTTGCGGCTCGCACTAGTGCAGAGTTATCTCAAAGAAAGGGGCCACGGTGTTTGTGTATCTCTATTATGTTGGTGCGGCTTCGGAACTTTTAAATATCTCGATATATCTCGAAAACTACGCTTCTGATCAAAAAATATCATAGAACATAAATTGTAGGAAACTTAATTCTCTACAAAAAAGGTCTCTTAACATTTTGCCATAGCTCGCTTCGTTTCCGAGATATTTGCAGATTTATCTCAAGGGAAGGGGCCTGACGGACATATTTCGAGATATTTCTTCTTCTTGTTGTTCTTCTTCTGCACAGCTAAGCTGGAAGTGGCATTTGCGGCTCGCACTAGTGCAGAGTTATCTCAAAGAAAGGGGCCACGGTGTTTCTGTATCTCTATTATGTTGGTGCGGCTTCGGAACTTTTAAATATCTTGATATATCTCGAGAACTACGCATCTGATCAAAAAATATCGTAGAACATGAAAAGTAGGAAACTTAATTCTCTACAAAAAAGGTCTCTTAACATTTTGCCATAGCTCTCTTCGTTTCCGAGATATTTGCAGATTTATCTCAAAGGAACGGGCCTGACGGACATATTTCGAGATACTTCTTCTTCTTGTTGTTCTTCTTCTGCACAGCTAAGCTGGAAGTGGCATTTGCAGCTCGCACTAGTGCAGAGTTATCTCAAAGAAAGGGGCCACGGTGTTTCTGTATCTCTATTATGTTGGTGCGGCTTCGGAACTTTTAAATATCTTGATATATCTCGAGAACTACGCATCTGATCAAAAAATATCGTAGAACATGAAAAGTAGGAAACTTAATTCTCTACAAAAAAGGTCTCTTAACATTTTGCCATAGCTCTCTTCGTTTCCGAGATATTTGCAGATTTATCTCAAGGGAAGGGGCCTGACGGACATATTTCGAGATATTTCTTCTTCTTGTTGTTCTTCTTCTGCACAGCTAAGCTGGAAGTGGCATTTGCGGCTCGCACTAGTGCAGAGTTATCTCAAAGAAAGGGGCCACGGTGTTTCTGTATCTCTATTATGTTGGTGCGGCTTCGGAACTTTTCAATATCTCGATATATCTCGAAAACTACGCTTCTGATCAAAAAATATCATAGAACATAAATTGTAGGAAACGTAATTCTCTACAAAAAACGTCTCTTACCATTTTGCCATAGCTCGCTTCGTTTCCGAGATATTTGCAGATTCAGCTCAAAGGAACGGGCCTGACGGACATATTTCGAGATACTTCTTCTTCTTGTTGTTCTTCCTCTGCACAGCTAAGCTGGAAGTGGCATTTGCAGCTCGCAATAGTGCAGAGTTATCTCAAAGAAAGGGGCCACGGTGTTTCTGTATCTCTATTATGATGGTGCGGCTTCGGAACTTTTAAATATCTTGATATATCTCGAGAACTACGCATGTGATCAAAAAATATCATAGAACATAAAAAGTAGGAAACTTAATTCTCTACAAAAAAGGTTTCTTAACATTTTGCCATAGCTCGCTTCGTTTCCGAGATATTTGCTTATTTATCTCAAGGGAAGGGGCCTGACGGACATATTTCGAGATATTTCTTCTTCTTGTTGTTCTTCTTCTGCACAGCTAAGCTGGAAGTGGCATTTACAGCTCGCAATAGTGCAGAGTTATCTCAAAGAAAGGGGCCACGGTGTTTCTGTATCTCTATTATGTTGGTGCGGCTTCGGAACTTTTAAATATCTTGATATATCTCGAGAACTACGCATCTGATCAAAAAATATCATAGAACATGAAAAGTAGGAAACTTAATTCTCTACAAAAAAGGTCTCTTAACATTTTGCCATAGCTCTCTTCGTTTCCGAGATATTTGCAGATTTATCTCAAGGGACGGGGCCTGACGGACATATTTCGAGATATTTCTTCTTCTTGTTGTTCTTCTTCTGCACAGCTAAGCTGGAAGTGGCATTTGCAGCTCGCAATAGTGCAGAGTTATCTCAAAGAAAGGGGCCACGGTGTTTCTGTATCTCTATTATGTTGGTGCGGCTTCGGAACTTTTAAATATCTTGATATATCTCGATAACTACGCGTCTGATCAAAAAATATCATAGAACATAAAAAGTAGGAAACATAATTCTCTACAAAAACGGTCTCTTAACATTTTGCCATAGCTCGCTTCGTTTCCGAGATATTTGCAGATATATCTCAAGGGAAGGGGCCTGACGGACATATTTCGAGATATTTCTTCTTCTTGTTGTTCTTCTCCTGCACAGCTAAGCTGGAAGTGGCATTGGCAGCTCGCAATAGTGCAGAGTTATCTCAAAGAAAGGGGCCACGGTGTTTCTGTATCTCTATTATGTTGGTGCGGCTTCGGAACTTTTAAATATCTTGATATATCTCGAGAACTACGCGTCTGATCAAAAAATATCATAGAACATAAAAAGTAGGAAACATGATTCTCTACAAAAACGGTCTCTTAACATTTTGCCATAGCTCGCTTCGTTTCCGAGATATTTGCAGATATATCTCAAGGGAAGGGGCCTGACGGACATATTTCGAGATATTTCTTTTTCTTGTTGTTCTTCTTCTGCACAGCTAAGCTGGAAGTGGCATTTGCGGCTCGCACTGGTGCACAGTTATCTCAAAGAAAGGGGCCACGGTGTTTCTGTATCTCTATTATGTTGGTGCGGCTTCGGAACTTTTAAATATCTCGATATATCTCGAAAACTACGCTTCTGATCAAAAAATATCATAGAACCTAAATTGTAGGAAACATAATTCTCTACAAAAAAGGTCTCTTAACATTTTGCCATAGCTCGCTTCGTTTCCGAGATATTTGCAGATATATCTCAAGGGAAGGGGCCTGACGGACATATTTCGAGATATTTCTTCTTCTTGTTGTTCTTCTTCTGCACAGCTAAGCTGGAAGTGGCATTTACAGCTCGCAATAGTGCAGAGTTATCTCAAAGAAAGGGGCCACGGTGTTTCTGTATCTCTATTATGTTGGTGCGGCTTCGGAACTTTTAAATATCTTGATATATCTCGAGAACTACGCATCTGATCAAAAAATATCATAGAACATGAAAAGTAGGAAACTTAATTCTCTACAAAAAAGGTCTCTTAACATTTTGCCATAGCTCTCTTCGTTTCCGAGATATTTGCAGATTTATCTCAAGGGAAGGGGCCTGACGGACATATTTCGAGATATTTCTTCTTCTTGTTGTTCTTCTTCTGCACAGCTAAGCTGGAAGTGGCATTTGCAGCTCGCAATAGTGCAGAGTTATCTCAAAGAAAGGGGCCACGGTGTTTCTGTATCTCTATTATGATGGTGCGGCTTCGGAACTTTTAAATATCTTGATATATCTCGAGAACTACGCATCTGATCAAAAAATATCATAGAACATAAAAAGTAGGAAACTTAATTCTCTACAAAAAAGGTTTCTTAACATTTTGCCATAGCTCGCTTCGTTTCCGAGATATTTGCATATTTATCTCAAGGGAAGGGGCCTGACGGACATATTTCGAGATATTTCTTCTTCTTGTTGTTCTTCTTCTGCACAGCTAAGCTGGAAGTGGCATTTACAGCTCGCAATAGTGCAGAGTTATCTCAAAGAAAGGGGCCACGGTGTTTCTGTATCTCTATTATGTTGGTGCGGCTTCGGAACTTTTAAATATCTTGACATATCTCGAGAACTACGCATCTGATCAAAAAATATCATAGAACATGAAAAATAGGAAACTTAATTCTCTACAAAAAAGGTCTCTTAACATTTTGCCATAGCTCTCTTCGTTTCCGAGATATTTGCAGATTTATCTCAAGGGAAGGGGCCTGACGGACATATTTCGAGATATTTCTTCTTCTTGTTGTTCTTCTTCTGCACAGCTAAGCTGGAAGTGGCATTTGCAGCTCGCAATAGTGCAGAGTTATCTCAAAGAAAGGGGCCACGGTGTTTCTGTATCTCTATTATGTTGGTGCGGTTTCGGAACTTTTAAATATCTTGATATATCTCGAGAACTACGCGTCTGATCAAAAAATATCATAGAACATAAAAAGTAGGACACATAATTCTCTACAAAAACGGTCTCTTAACATTTTGCCATAGCTCGCTTCGTTTCCGAGATATTTGCAGATATATCTCAAGGGAAGGGGCCTGACGGACATATTTCGAGATATTTCTTTTTCTTGTTGTTCTTCTTCTGCACAGCTAAGCTGGAAGTGGCATTTGCGGCTCGCAATAGTGCAGAGATATCTCAAAGAAAGGGGCCACGGTGTTTCTGTATCTCTATTATGTTGGTGCGGCTTCGGAACTTTTAAATATCTTGATATATCTCGAGAACTACGCGTCTGATCAAAAAATATCATAGAACATAAAAAGTAGGAAACATAATTCTCTACAAAAAAGGTCTCTTAACATTTTGCCATAGCTCGCTTCGTTTCCGAGATATTTGCAGATTTATCTCAAGGGAAGGGTCCTGACGGACATATTTCGAGATATTTCTTCTTCTTGTTGTTCTTCTTCTGCACAGCTAAGCTGGAAGTGGCATTTGCGGCTCGCACTAGTGCACAGTTATCTCAAAGAAAGGGGCCACGGTGTTTCTGTATCTCTATTATGTTGGTGCGGCTTCGGAACGTTTAAGTATCCCGATATATCTCGAAAACTACGCTTCTGATCAAAAAATATCATAGAACATAAATTGTAGGAAACATAATTCTCTACAAAAAACGTCTCTTAACATTTTGCCATAGCTCGCTTCGTTTCCGAGATATTTGCAGATTCAGCTCAAAGGAACTGGCCTGACGGACATATTTCGAGATATTTCTTCTTCTTGTTGTTCTTCCTCTGCACAGCTAAGCTGGAAGTGGCATTTGGAGCTCGCAATAGTGCAGAGTTATCTCAAAGAAAGGGGCCACGGTGTTTCTGTATCTCTATTATGATGGTGCGGCTTCGGAACTTTTAAATATCTTGATATATCTCGAGAACTACGCATCTGATCAAAAAATATCATAGAACATAAAAAGTAGGAACCTTAATTCTCTACAAAAAAGGTTTCTTAACATTTTGCCATAGCTCGCTTCGTTTCCGAGATATTTGCAGATTTATCTCAAGGGAAGGGGCCTGACGGACATATTTCGAGATATTTCTTCTTCTTGTTGTTCTTCTTCTGCACAGCTGAGCTGGAAGTGGCATTTGCAGGTCGCAATAGTGCAGAGTTATCTCAAAGAAAGCGGCCACGGTGTATCTGTATCTCTATTATGTTGGTGCGGCTTCGGAACTTTTAAATATCTTGACATATCTCGAGAACTACGCATCTGATCAAAAAATATCATAGAACATGAAAAATAGGAAACTTAATTCTCTACAAAAAAGGTCTCTTAACATTTTGCCATAGCTCTCTTCGTTTCCGAGATATTTGCAGATTTATCTCAAGGGAAGGGGCCTGACGGACATATTTCGAGATATTTCTTCTTCTTGTTGTTCTTCTTCTGCACAGCTAAGCTGGAAGTGGCATTTGCGGCTCGCAATAGTGCAGAGTTATCTCAAAGAAAGGGGCCACGGTGTTTCTGTATCTCAATTATGTTGGTGCGGCTTCGGAACTTTTGAATATCTCGATATATCTCGAAAACTACGCTTCTGATCAAAAAATATCATAGAACGTAAATTGTAGGAAATATTATTCTCTACAAAAAAGGTCTCTCAACATTTTGCCATAGCTCGCTTCGTTTCCGAGATATTTGCAGATTCATCTCAAGGGAAGGGGTCTGACGGACATATTTCGAGATATTTCTTCTTCTTGTTGTTCTTCTTCTGCACAGCTAAGCTCGAAGTGGCATTTGCAGCTCGCAATAGTGCAGAGTTATCTCAAAGAAAGAGGCCACGGTGTTTCTGTACCTCTATTATGTTGGTGCAGCTTCGGAACTTTTAAATATCTTGATATATCTCGAGAACTACGCATCTGATCAAAAAATATCATCGAACATAAAAAGTAGGAAACTTAATTCTCTACAAAAAAGGTCTCTTAACATTTTGCCATAGCTCGCTTCGTTTCCGAGATATTTGCAGATTTATCTCAAGGGAAGGGTCCTGACGGACATATTTCGAGATATTTCTTCTTCTTGTTGTTCTTCTTCAGCACAGCTAAGCTGGAAGTGGCATTTGCGGCTCGCACTAGTGCAGAGTTATCTCAAAGAAAGGGGCCACGGTGTTTCTGTATCTTTATTATGTTGGTGCGGCTTCGGAACTTTTAAATATCTCGATATATCTCGAAAACTACGCTTCTGATAAAAAAATATCATAGAACATAAAAAGTAGGAAACTTAATTCTCTACAAAAAAGGTCTCTTAACATTTTGCCATAGCTCGCTTCGTTTCCGAGATATTTGCAGATTTATCTCAAGGGAAGGGGCCTAACGGACATATTTCGAGATATTTCTTCTTCTTGTTGTTCTTCTTCTGCACAGCTAAGCTGGAAGTGGCATTTGCAGCTCGCAATAGTGCAGAGTTATCTCAAAGAGAGGGGCCACGGTGTTTCTGTATCTCTATTATGTTTGGTGCGGCTTCGGAACTTTTAAGTATCTTGATCTATCTCGAGAACTACGCATCTGATCAAAAAATATCATAGAACATAAAAAGTAGGAAACTTAATTCTCTACAAAAAAGGTCTCTTAACATTTTGCCATAGCTCGCTTCGTTTCCGAGATATTTGCAGATTTATCTCAAGGGAAGGGGCCTAACGGACATATTTCGAGATATTTCTTCTTCTTGTTGTTCTTCTTCTGCACAGCTAAGCTGGAAGTGGCATTTGCAGCTCGCAATAGTGCAGAGTTATCTCAAAGAGAGGGGCCACGGTGTTTCTGTATCTCTATTATGTTTGGTGCGGCTTCGGAACTTTTAAGTATCTTGATCTATCTCGAGTACTACGCTTCTGATCAAAAAATATCATAGAACATAAATTGTAGGAAATATAATTCTCTACAAAAAACGTCTCTTAACATTTTGCCATAGCTCGCTTCGTTTCCGAGATATTTGCAGATTTATCTCAAGGGAAGTGGCCCGACGGACATATTTCGAGATATTTCTTCTTCTTGTTGTTCTTCTTCTGCACAGCTAAGCTGGAAGTGGCATTTGCGGCTCGCACTAGTGCAGAGTTATCTCAAAGAAAGGGGCCACGGTGTTTCTGTATCCCTATTATGTTGGTGCGGCTTCGGAACTTTTAAATATCTCGATATATCTCGAAAACTACGCTTCTGATCAAAAAATATCATAGAACATAAATTGTAGGAAACATAATTCTCTACAAAAAACGTCTCTTAACATTTTGCCATAGCTCGCTTCGTTTCCGAGATATTTGCAGATTCAGCTCAAAGGAACTGGCCTGACGGACATATTTCGAGATATTTCTTCTTCTTGTTGTTCTTCCTCTGCACAGCTAAGCTGGAAGTGGCATTTGCAGCTCGCAATAGTGCAGAGTTATCTCAAAGAAAGGGGCCACGGTGTTTCTGTATCTCTATTATGTTGGTGCGGCTTCGGAACTTTTAAATATCTTGATATATCTCGAGAACTACGCATCTGATCAAAAAATATCATAGAACATAAAAAGTAGGAAACTTAATTCTCTACAAAAAAGGTCTCTTAACATTTTGCCATAGCTCGCTTCGTTTCCGAGATATTTGCAGATTTATCTCAAGGCAAGGGGCCTGACGGACATATTTCGAGATATTTCTTCTTCTTGTTGTTCTTCTTCTGCACAGCTAAGCTGGAAGTGGCATTTGCGGCTCGCACTAGTGCAGAGTTATCTCAAAGAAAGGGGCCACGGTGTTTCTGTATCTCTATTATGTTGGTGCGGCTTCGGAACTTTTAAAAATCTCGATATATCTCGAAAACTACGCTTCTGATCAAAAAAGATCATAGAACATAAATTGTAGGAAACATAATTCTCTACAAAAAAGGTCTCTTAACATTTTGCCATCGCTCGCTTCGTTTCCGAGATATTTGCAGATATATCTCAAGGGAAGGGGCCTGACGGACATATTTCGAGATATTTCTTCTTCTTGTTGTTCTTCTTCTGCACAGCTAAGCTGGAAGTGGCATTTACAGCTCGCAATAGTGCAGAGTTATCTCAAAGAAAGGGGCCACGGTGTTTCTGTATCTCTATTATGTTGGAGCGGCTTCGGAACTTTTAAATATCTTGATATATCTCGAGAACTACGCATGTGATCAAAAAATATCATAGAACATAAAAAGTAGGAAACTTAATTCTCTACAAAAAAGGTCTCTTAACATTTTGCCATAGCTCGCTTCGTTTCCGAGATATTTGCAGATTTATCTCAAGGGAAGGGGCCTGACGGACATATTTCGAGATATTTCTTCTTCTTGTTGTTCTTCTTCTGCACAGCTAAGCTGGAAGTGGCATTTGCGGCTCGCACTAATGCAGAGTTATCTCAAAGAAAGGGGCCACGGTGTTTCTGTATCCCTATTATGTTGGTGCGGCTTCGGAACTTTTAAATATCTCGATATATCTCGAAAACTACGCTTCTGATCAAAAAATATCATAGAACATAAATTGTAGGAAACATAATTCTCTACAAAAAACGTCTCTTAACATTTTGCCATAGCTCGCTTCGTTTCCGAGATATTTGCAGATTCAGCTCAAAGGAACTGGCCTGACGGACATATTTCGAGATATTTCTTCTTCTTGTTGTTCTTCCTCTGCACAGCTAAGCTGGAAGTCGCATTTGCAGCTCGCAATAGTGCAGAGTTATCTCAAAGAAAGGGGCCACGGTGTTTCTGTATCTCTATTATGTTGGTGCGGCTTCGGAACTTTTAAATATCTTGATATATCTCGAGAACTACGCATCTGATCAGAAAATATCATAGAACATAAAAAGTAGGAAACTTAATTCTCTACAAAAAAGGTCTCTTAACATTTTGCCATAGCTCGCTTCGTTTCCGAGATATTTGCAGATTTATCTCAAGGGAAGGGGCCTGACGGACATATTTCGAGATATTTCTTCTTCTTGTTGTTCTTCTTCTGCACAGCTAAGCTGGAAGTGGCATTTGCGGCTCGCACTAGTGCAGAGTTATCTCAACGAAAGGGGCCACGGTGTTTCTGTATCTCTATTATGTTGGTGCGGCTTCGGAACTTTTAAATATCTTGATATATCTCGAGAACTACGCATCTGATCAAAAAATATCATAGAACATAAAAAGTAGGAAACTTAATTCTCTACAAAAAAGGTCTCTTAACATTTTGCCATAGCTCGCTTCGTTTCCGAGATATTTGCAGATTTATCTCAAGGGAAGGGGCCTAACGGACATATTTCGAGAT
This sequence comes from Osmia lignaria lignaria, assembly GCF_051020975.1. NCBI lineage: Eukaryota > Metazoa > Arthropoda > Insecta > Hymenoptera > Megachilidae > Osmia > Osmia lignaria. The sequence continues at coordinate 8,818,672 of NW_027478159.1, read as the reverse complement.
ATTTCTTCTTCTTGTTGTTCTTCTTCTGCACAGCTAAGCTGGAAGTGGCATTTGCAGCTCGCAATAGTGCAGAGTTATCTCAAAGAGAGGGGCCACGGTGTTTCTGTATCTCTATTATGTTTGGTGCGGCTTCGGAACTTTTAAGTATCTTGATCTATCTCGAGTACTACGCTTCTGATCAAAAAATATCATAGAACATAAATTGTAGGAAATATAATTCTCTACAAAAAACGTCTCTTAACATTTTGCCATAGCTCGCTTCGTTTCCGAGATATTTGCAGATTTATCTCAAGGGAAGTGGCCTGACGGACATATTTCGAGATATTTCTTCTTCTTGTTGTTCTTCTTCTGCACAGCTAAGCTGGAAGTGGCATTTGCGGCTCGCACTAGTGCAGAGTTATCTCAAAGAAAGGGGCCACGGTGTTTCTGTATCCCTATTATGTTGGTGCGGCTTCGGAACTTTTAAATATCTCGATATATCTCGAAAACTACGCATCTGATCAAAAAATATCATCGAACATAAAAAGTAGGAAACTTAATTCTCTACAAAAAAGGTCTCTTAACATTTTGCCATAGCTCGCTTCGTTTCCGAGATATTTGCAGATTTATCTCAAGGGAAGGGTCCTGACGGACATATTTCGAGATATTTCTTCTTCTTGTTGTTCTTCTTCAGCACAGCTAAGCTGGAAGTGGCATTTGCGGCTCGCACTAGTGCAGAGTTATCTCAAAGAAAGGGGCCACGGTGTTTCTGTATCTTTATTATGTTGGTGCGGCTTCGGAACTTTTAAATATCTCGATATATCTCGAAAACTACGCTTCTGATAACAAAATATCATAGAACATAAAAAGTAGGAAACTTAATTCTCTACAAAAAAGGTCTCTTAACATTTTGCCATAGCTCGCTTCGTTTCCGAGATATTTGCAGATTTATCTCAAGGGAAGGGGCCTAACGGACATATTTCGAGATATTTCTTCTTCTTGTTGTTCTTCTTCTGCACAGCTAAGCTGGAAGTGGCATTTGCAGCTCGCAATAGTGCAGAGTTATCTCAAAGAGAGGGGCCACGGTGTTTCTGTATCTCTATTATGTTTGGTGCGGCTTCGGAACTTTTAAGTATCTTGATCTATCTCGAGAACTACGCATCTGATCAAAAAATATCATAGAACATAAAAAGTAGGAAACTTAATTCTCTACAAAAAAGGTCTCTTAACATTTTGCCATAGCTCGCTTCGTTTCCGAGATATTTGCAGATTTATCTCAAGGGAAGGGGCCTAACGGACATATTTCGAGATATTTCTTCTTCTTGTTGTTCTTCTTCTGCACAGCTAAGCTGGAAGTGGCATTTGCAGCTCGCAATAGTGCAGAGTTATCTCAAAGAGAGGGGCCACGGTGTTTCTGTATCTCTATTATGTTTGGTGCGGCTTCGGAACTTTTAAGTATCTTGATCTATCTCGAGTACTACGCTTCTGATCAAAAAATATCATAGAACATAAATTGTAGGAAATATAATTCTCTACAAAAAACGTCTCTTAACATTTTGCCATAGCTCGCTTCGTTTCCGAGATATTTGCAGATTTATCTCAAGGGAAGTGGCCCGACGGACATATTTCGAGATATTTCTTCTTCTTGTTGTTCTTCTTCTGCACAGCTAAGCTGGAAGTGGCATTTGCGGCTCGCACTAGTGCAGAGTTATCTCAAAGAAAGGGGCCACGGTGTTTCTGTATCCCTATTATGTTGGTGCGGCTTCGGAACTTTTAAATATCTCGATATATCTCGATAACTACGCTTCTGATCAAAAAATATCATAGAACATAAATTGTAGGAAACATAATTCTCTACAAAAAACGTCTCTTAACATTTTGCCATAGCTCGCTTCGTTTCCGAGATATTTGCAGATTCAGCTCAAAGGAACTGGCCTGACGGACATATTTCGAGATATTTCTTCTTCTTGTTGTTCTTCCTCTGCACAGCTAAGCTGGAAGTGGCATTTGCAGCTCGCAATAGTGCAGAGTTATCTCAAAGAAAGGGGCCACGGTGTTTCTGTATCTCTATTATGTTGGTGCGGCTTCGGAACTTTTAAATATCTTGATATATCTCGAGAACTACGCATCTGATCAAAAAATATCATAGAACATAAAAAGTAGGAAACTTAATTCTCTACAAAAAAGGTCTCTTAACATTTTGCCATAGCTCGCTTCGTTTCCGAGATATTTGCAGATTTATCTCAAGGCAAGGGGCCTGACGGACATATTTCGAGATATTTCTTCTTCTTGTTGTTCTTCTTCTGCACAGCTAAGCTGGAAGTGGCATTTGCGGCTCGCACTAGTGCAGAGTTATCTCAAAGAAAGGGGCCACGGTGTTTCTGTATCTCTATTATGTTGGTGCGGCTTCGGAACTTTTAAATATCTCGATATATCTCGAAAACTACGCTTCTGATCAAAAAAGATCATAGAACATAAATTGTAGGAAACATAATTCTCTACAAAAAAGGTCTCTTAACATTTTGCCATCGCTCGCTTCGTTTCCGAGATATTTGCAGATATATCTCAAGGGAAGGGGCCTGACGGACATATTTCGAGATATTTCTTCTTCTTGTTGTTCTTCTTCTGCACAGCTAAGCTGGAAGTGGCATTTACAGCTCGCAATAGTGCAGAGTTATCTCAAAGAAAGGGGCCACGGTGTTTCTGTATCTCTATTATGTTGGTGCGGCTTCGGAACTTTTAAATATCTTGATATATCTCGAGAACTACGCATCTGATCAGAAAATATCATAGAACATAAAAAGTAGGAAACTTAATTCTCTACAAAAAAGGTCTCTTAACATTTTGCCATAGCTCGCTTCGTTTCCGAGATATTTGCAGATTTATCTCAAGGCAAGGGGCCTGACGGACATATTTCGAGATATTTCTTCTTCTTGTTGTTCTTCTTCTGCACAGCTAAGCTGGAAGTGGCATTTGCGGCTCGCACTAGTGCAGAGTTATCTCAAAGAAAGGGGCCACGGTGTTTCTGTATCTCTATTATGTTGGTGCGGCTTCGGAACTTTTAAATATCTCGATATATCTCGAAAACTACGCTTCTGATCAAAAAAGATCATAGAACATAAATTGTAGGAAACATAATTCTCTACAAAAAAGGTCTCTTAACATTTTGCCATCGCTCGCTTCGTTTCCGAGATATTTGCAGATATATCTCAAGGGAAGGGGCCTGACGGACATATTTCGAGATATTTCTTCTTCTTGTTGTTCTTCTTCTGCACAGCTAAGCTGGAAGTGGCATTTACAGCTCGCAATAGTGCAGAGTTATCTCAAAGAAAGGGGCCACGGTGTTTCTGTATCTCTATTATGTTGGTGCGGCTTCGGAACTTTTAAATATCTTGATATATCTCGAGAACTACGCATCTGATCAGAAAATATCATAGAACATAAAAAGTAGGAAACTTAATTCTCTACAAAAAAGGTCTCTTAACATTTTGCCATAGCTCGCTTCGTTTCCGAGATATTTGCAGATTTATCTCAAGGGAAGGGGCCTGACGGACATATTTCGAGATATTTCTTCTTCTTGTTGTTCTTCTTCTGCACAGCTAAGCTGGAAGTGGCATTTGCGGCTCGCACTAGTGCAGAGTTATCTCAACGAAAGGGGCCACGGTGTTTCTGTATCTCTATTATGTTGGTGCGGCTTCGGAACTTTTAAATATCTTGATATATCTCGAGAACTACGCATCTGATCAAAAAATATCATAGAACATAAAAAGTAGGAAACTTAATTCTCTACAAAAAAGGTCTCTTAACATTTTGCCATAGCTCGCTTCGTTTCCGAGATATTTGCAGATTTATCTCAAGGGAAGGGGCCTAACGGACATATTTCGAGATATTTCTTCTTCTTGTTGTTCTTCTTCTGCACAGCTAAGCTGGAAGTGGCATTTGCAGCTCGCAATAGTGCAGAGTTATCTCAAAGAGAGGGGCCACGGTGTTTCTGTATCTCTATTATGTTTGGTGCGGCTTCGGAACTTTTAAGTATCTTGATCTATCTCGAGTACTACGCTTCTGATCAAAAAATATCATAGAACATAAATTGTAGGAAATATAATTCTCTACAAAAAACGTCTCTTAACATTTTGCCATAGCTCGCTTCGTTTCCGAGATATTTGCAGATTTATCTCAAGGGAAGTGGCCTGACGGACATATTTCGAGATATTTCTTCTTCTTGTTGTTCTTCTTCTGCACAGCTAAGCTGGAAGTGGCATTTGCGGCTCGCACTAGTGCAGAGTTATCTCAAAGAAAGGGGCCACGGTGTTTCTGTATCCCTATTATGTTGGTGCGGCTTCGGAACTTTTAAATATCTCGATATATCTCGAAAACTACGCTTCTGATCAAAAAATATCATAGAACATAAATTGTAGGAAACATAATTCTCTACAAAAAACGTCTCTTAACATTTTGCCATAGCTCGCTTCGTTTCCGAGATATTTGCAGATTCAGCTCAAAGGAACTGGCCTGACGGACATATTTCGAGATATTTCTTCTTCTTGTTGTTCTTCCTCTGCACAGCTAAGCTGGAAGTGGCATTCGCAGCTCGCAATAGTGCAGAGTTATCTCAAAGAAAGGGGCCACGGTGTTTCTGTATCTCTATTATGTTGGTGCGGCTTCGGAACTTTTAAATATCTTGATATATCTCGAGAACTACGCATCTGATCAAAAAATATCATAGAACATAAAAAGTAGGAAACTTAATCCTCTACAAAAAAGGTCTCTTAACATTTTGCCATAGCTCGCTTCGTTTCCGAGATATTTGCAGATTTATCTCAAGGCAAGGGGCCTGACGGACATATTTCGAGATATTTCTTCTTCTTGTTGTTCTTCTTCTGCACAGCTAAGCTGGAAGTGGCATTTGCGGCTCGCACTAGTGCAGAGTTATCTCAACGAAAGGGGCCACGGTGTTTCTGTATCTCTATTATGTTGGTGCGGCTTCGGAACTTTTAAATATCTCGATATATCTCGAAAACTACGCTTCTGATCAAAAAATATCATAGAACATAAAAAGTAGGAAACTTAATTCTCTACAAAAAAGGTCTCTTAACATTTTGCCATAGCTCGCTTCGTTTCCGAGATATTTGCAGATTTATCTCAAGGGAAGGGGCCTGACGGACATATTTCGAGATATTTCTTCTTCTTGTTGTTCTTCTTCTGCACAGCTAAGCTGGAAGTGGCATTTGCGGCTCGCACTAGTGCAGAGTTATCTCAACGAAAGGGGCCACGGTGTTTCTGTATCTCTATTATGTTGGTGCGGCTTCGGAACTTTTAAATATCTCGATATATCTCGAAAACTACGCTTCTGATCAAAAAATATCATAGAACATAAAAAGTAGGAAACTTAATTCTCTACAAAAAAGGTCTCTTAACATTTTGCCATAGCTCGCTTCGTTTCCGAGATATTTGCAGATTTATCTCAAGGGAAGGGGCCTGACGGACATATTTCGAGATATTTCTTCTTCTTGTTGTTCTTCTTCTGCACAGCTGAGCTGGAAGTGGCATTTGCAGGTCGCAATAGTGCAGAGTTATCTCAAAGAAAGGGGCCACGGTGTTTCTGTATCTCTATTATGTTGGTGCGGCTTCGGAACTTTTAAATATCTCGATATATCTCGAAAACTACGCTTCTGATCAAAAAATATCATAGAACGTAAATTGTAGGAAATATTATTCTCTACAAAAAAGGTCTCTCAACATTTTGCCATAGCTCGCTTCGTTTCCGAGATATTTGCAGATTCATCTCAAGGGAAGGGGTCTGACGGACATATTTCGAGATATTTCTTCTTCTTGTTGTTCTTCTTCTGCACAGCTAAGCTCGAAGTGGCATTTGCAGCTCGCAATAGTGCAGAGTTATCTCAAAGAAAGAGGCCACGGTGTTTCTGTACCTCTATTATGTTGGTGCGGCTTCGGAACTTTTAAATATCTTGATACATCTCGAGAACTACGCCTCTGATCGAAAAATATCATAGAACATAAAAAGTAGGAAACTTAATTATCTACAAAAAAGGTCTCTTAACATTTTGCCATAGCTCGCTTCGTTTCCGAGATATTTGCAGATTTATCTCAAGGGAAGGGGCCTGACGGACATATTTCGAGATATTTCTTCTTCTTGTTGTTCTTCTTCTGCACAGCTAAGCTGGAAGTGGCATTTGCGGCTCGCACTAGTGCAGAGTTATCTCAAAGAAAGGGGCCACGGTGTTTCTGTATCCCTATTATGTTGGTGCGGCTTCGGAACTTTTAAATATCTTGATATATCTCGAGAACTACGCATCTGATCAAAAAATATCATAGAACATAAAAAGTAGGAAACTTAATTCTCTACAAAAAAGGTGTCTTAACATTTTGCCATACCTCGCTTCGTTTCCGAGATATTTGCATATTTATCTCAAGGGAAGGGGCCTGACGGACATATTTCGAGATATTTCTTCTTCTTGTTGTTCTTCTTCTGCACAGCTAAGCTGGAAGTGGCATTTGCGGCTCGCACTAGTGCAGAGTTATCTCAAAGAAAGGGGCCACGGTGTTTCTGTATCTTTATTATGTTGGTGCGGCTTCGGAACTTTTAAATATCTCGATATATCTCGAAAACTACGCTTCTGATCAAAAAATATCATAGAACGTAAAAAGTAGGAAACTTAATTCTCTACAAAAAAGGTCTCTTAACATCTTGCCATAGCTCGCTTCGTTTCCGAGATATTTGCAGATTTATCTCAAGGGAAGGGGCCTAACGGACATATTTCGAGATATTTCTTCTTCTTGTTGTTCTTCTTCTGCACAGCTAAACTGGAAGTGGCATTTCCAGCTCGCAATAGTGCAGAGTTATCTCAAAGAAAGGGGCCACGGTGTTTCTGTATCTCTATTATGTTGGTGCGGCTTCGGAACTTTTAGATATCTTGATATATCTCGAGAACTACGCATCTGATCAAAAAATATCATAGAACATAAAAAGTAGGAAACTTAATTCTCTACAAAAAAGGTCTCTTAACATTTTGCCATAGCTCGCTTCGTTTCCGAGATATTTGCAGATTTATCTCAAGGGAAGGGGCCTGACGGACATATTTCGAGATATTTCTTCTTCTTGTTGTTCTTCTTCTGCACAGCTAAGCTGGAAGTGGCATTTGCGGCTCGCACTAATGCAGAGTTATCTCAAAGAAAGGGGCCACGGTGTTTCTGGATCCCTATTATGTTGGTGCGGCTTCGGAACTTTTAAATATCTCGATATATCTCGAAAACTACGCTTCTGATCAAAAAATATCATAGAACATAGATTGTAGGAAACATAATTCTCTACAAAAAACGTCTCTTAACATTTTGCCATAGCTCGCTTCGTTTCCGAGATATTTGCAGATTCAGCTCAAAGGAACTGGCCTGACGGACATATTTCGAGATATTTCTTCTTCTTGTTGTTCTTCCTCTGCACAGCTAAGCTGGAAGTGGCATTTGCAGCTCGCAATAGTGCAGAGTTATCTCAAAGAAAGGGGCCACGGTGTTTCTGTATCTCTATTATGTTGGTGCGGCTTCGGAACTTTTAAATATCTTGATATATCTCGAGAACTACGCATCTGATCAAAAAATATCATAGAACATAAAAAGTAGGAAACTTAATTCTCTACAAAAAAGGTCTCTTAACATTTTGCCATAGCTCGCTTCGTTTCCGAGATATTTGCAGATTTATCTCAAGGGAAGGGGCCTGACGGACATATTTCGAGATATTTCTTCTTCTTGTTGTTCTTCTTCTCCACAGCTAAGCTGGAAGTGGCATTTGCGGCTCGCACTAGTGCAGAGTTATCTCAACGAAAGGGGCCACGGTGTTTCTGTATCTCTATTATGTTGGTGCGGCTTCGGAACTTTTAAATATCTCGATATATCTCGAAAACTACGCTTCTGATCAAAAAATATCATAGAACATAAAAAGTAGGAAACTTAATTATCTACAAAAAAGGTCTCTTAACATTTTGCCATAGCTCGCTTCGTTTCCGAGATATTTGCAGATTTATCTCAAGGGAAGGGGCCTGACGGACATATTTCGAGATATTTCTTCTTCTTGTTGTTCTTCTTCTGCACAGCTAAGCTGGAAGTGGCATTTGCAGCTCGCAATAGTGCAGAGTTATCTCAAAGAGAGGGGCCACGGTGTTTCTGTATCTCTATTATGTTGGTGCGGCTTCGGAACTTTTAAATATCTCGATATATCTCGAAAACTACGCTTCTGATCAAAAAATATCATAGAACGTAAATTGTAGGAAATATTATTCTCTACAAAAGAGGTCTCTCAACATTTTGCCATAGCTCGCTTCGTTTCCGAGATATTTGCAGATTCATCTCAAGGGAAGGGGTCTGACGGACATATTTCGAGATATTTCTTCTTCTTGTTGTTCTTCTTCTGCACAGCTAAGCTCGAAGTGGCATTTGCAACTCGCAATAGTGCAGAGTTATCTCAAAGAAAGAGGCCACGGTGTTTCTGTACCTCTATTATGTTGGTGCAGCTTCGGAACTTTTAAATATCTTGATATATCTCGAGAACTACGCATCTGATCAAAAAATATCATCGAACATAAAAAGTAGGAAACTTAATTCTCTACAAAAAAGGTCTCTTAACATTTTGCCATAGCTCGCTTCGTTTCCGAGATATTTGCAGATTTACCTCAAGGGAAGTGGCCTGACGGACATATTTCGAGATATTTCTTCTTCTTGTTGTTCTTCTTCGGCACAGCTAAGCTGGAAGTGGCATTTGCAGCTCGCAATAGTGCAGAGTTATCCCAAAGAAAGGGGCCACGGTGTTTCTGTATCTCTATTATGTTGTTGCGGCTTCGGAACTTTTAAATATCTCGATATATCTCGAAAACTACGCTTCTGATCAAAAAATATCATAGAAGATAAATTGTAGGAAACATAATTCTCTACAAAAAAGGTCTCTTAACATTTTGCCATAGCTCGCTTCGTTTCCGAGATATTTGCAGATTTATCTCAAGGGAAGGGTCCTGATGGACATATTTCGAGATATTTCTTCTTCTTGTTGTTCTTCTTCTGCACAGCTAAACTGGAAGTGGCATTTCCAGCTCGCAATCGTGCAGAGTTATCTCAAAGAAAGGGGCCACGGTGTTTCTGTATCTATTATGTTGGTGCGGCTTCGGAACTTTTAAATATCTTGATATATCTCGAGAACTACGCCTCTGATCGAAAAATATCATAGAACATAAAAAGTAGGAAACTTAATTATCTACAAAAAAGGTCTCTTAACATTTTGCCATAGCTCGCTTCGTTTCCGAGATATTTGCAGATTTATCTCAAGGGAAGGGGCCTGACGGACATATTTCGAGATATTTCTTCTTCTTGTTGTTCTTCTTCTGCACAGCTAAGCTGGAAGTGGCATTTGCAGCTCGCAATAGTGCAGAGTTATCTCAAAGAGAGGGGCCACGGTGTTTCTGTATCTCTATTATGTTTGGTGCGGCTTCGGAACTTTTAAGTATCTTGATCTATCTCGAGAACTACGCTTCTGATCAAAAAATATCATAGAACATAAATTGTAGGAAATATAATTCTCAACAAAAAACGTCTCTTAACATTTTGCCATAGCTCGCTTCGTTTCCGAGATATTTGCAGATTTATCTCAAGGGAAGTGGCCTGACGGACATATTTCGAGATATTTCTTCTTCTTGTTGTTCTTCTTCTGCACAGCTAAGCTGGAAGTGGCATTTGCGGCTCGCACTAGTGCACAGTTATCTCAAAGAAAGGGGCCACGGTGTTTCTGTATCTCTATTATGTTGGTGCGTCTTCGGAACTTTTAAATATCTCGATATATCTCGAAAACTACGCTTCTGATCAAAAAATATCATAGAACATAAATTGTAGGAAACATAATTCTCTACAAAATACGTCTCTTAACATTTTGCCATAGCTCGCTTCGTTTCCGACATATTTGCAGATACAGCTCAATGGAACTGGCCTGACGGACATATTTCGAGATATTTCTTCTTCTTGTTGTTCTTCCTCTGCGCAGCTAAGCTGGAAGTGGCATTTGCAGCTCGCAATAGTGCAGAGTTATCTCAAAGAAAGGGGCCACGGTGTTTCTGTATCTCTATTATGTTGGTGCGGCTTCGGAACTTTTAAATATCTTGATATATCTCGAGAACTACGCATCTGATCAAAAAATATCATAGAACATAAAAAGTAGGAAACTTAATTCTATACAAAAAAGGTCTCTTAACATTTTGCCATAGCTCGCTTCGTTTCCGAGATATTTGCATATTTATCTCAAGGGAAGGGGCCTGACGGACATATTTCGAGATATTTCTTCTTCTTGTTGTTCTTCTTCTGCACAGCTAAACTGGAAGTGGCATTTCCAGCTCGCAATAGTGCAGAGTTATCTCAAAGAAAGGGGCCACGGTGTTTCTGTATCTCTATTATGTTGGTGCGGCTTCGGAACTTTTAAATATCTTGATATATCTCGAGAACTACGCATCTGATCAAAAAATATCATAGAACATAAAAAGTAGGAAACTTAATTCTCTACAAAAAAGGTCTCTTAACATTTTGCCATAGCTCGCTTCGTTTCCGAGATATTTGCAGATTTACCTCAAGGGAAGTGGCCTGACGGACATATTTCGAGATATTTCTTCTTCTTGTTGTTCTTCTTCGGCACAGCTAAGCTGGAAGTGGCATTTGCAGCTCGCAATAGTGCAGAGTTATCCCAAAGAAAGGGGCCACGGTGTTTCTGTATCTCTATTATGTTGGTGCGGCTTCGGAACTTTTAAATATCTCGATATATCTCGAAAACTACGCTTCTGATCAAAAAATATCATAGAACATAAATTGTAGGAAACATAATTCTCTACAAAAAAGGTCTCTTAACATTTTGCCATAGCTCGCTTCGTTTCCGAGATATTTGCAGATTTATCTCAAGGGAAGGGTCCTGATGGACATATTTCGAGATATTTCTTCTTCTTGTTGTTCTTCTTCTGCACAGCTAAACTGGAAGTGGCATTTCCAGCTCGCAATCGTGCAGAGTTATCTCAAAGAAAGGAGCCACGGTATTTCTGTATCTCTATTATGTTGGTGCGGCTTCGGAACTTTTAAATATCTTGATATATCTCGAGAACTACGCATCTGATCAAAAAATATCATAGAACATAAAAAGTAGGAAACTTAATTCTCTACAAAAAAGGTCTCTTAACATTTTGCCATAGCTCGCTTCGTTTCCGAGATATTTGCAGATTTATCTCAAGGGAAGGGGCCTGACGGACATATTTCGAGATATTTCTTCTTCTTGTTGTTCTTCTTCTGCACAGCTGAGCTGGAAGTGGCATTTGCAGGTCGCAATAGTGCAGAGTTATCTCAAAGAAAGGGGCCACGGTGTTTCTGTATCTCTATTATGTTGGTGCGGCTTCGGAACTTTTAAATATCTCGATATATCTCGAAAACTACGCTTCTGATCAAAAAATATCATAGAACGTAAATTGTAGGAAATATTATTCTCTACAAAAAAGGTCTCTCAACATTTTGCCATAGCTCGCTTCGTTTCCGAGATATTTGCAGATTCATCTCAAGGGAAGGGGTCTGACGGACATATTTCGAGATATTTCTTATTCTTGTTGTTCTTCTTCTGCACAGCTAAGCTCGAAGTGGCATTTGCAACTCGCAATAGTGCAGAGTTATCTCAAAGAAAGAGGCCACGGTGTTTCTGTACCTCTATTATGTTGGTGCAGCTTCGGAACTTTTAAATATCTTGATATATCTCGAGAACTACGCATCTGATCAAAAAATATCATCGAACATAAAAAGTAGGAAACTTAATTCTCTACAAAAAAGGTCTCTTAACATTTTGCCATAGCTCGCTTCGTTTCCGAGATATTTGCAGATTTACCTCAAGGGAAGTGGCCTGACGGACATATTTCGAGATATTTCTTCTTCTTGTTGTTCTTCTTCGGCACAGCTAAGCTGGAAGTGGCATTTGCAGCTCGCAATAGTGCAGAGTTATCCCAAAGAAAGGGGCCACGGTGTTTCTGTATCTGTATTATGTTGGTGCGGCTTCGGAACTTTTAAATATCTCGATATATCTCGAAAACTACGCTTCTGATCAAAAAATATCATAGAACATAAATTGTAGGAAACATAATTCTCTACAAAAAAGGTCTCTTAACATTTTGCCATAGCTCGCTTCGTTTCCGAGATATTTGCAGATTTATCTCAAGGGAAGGGGCCTGACGGACATATTTCGAGATATTTCTTCTTCTTGTTGTTCTTCTTCTGCACAGCTGAGCTGGAAGTGGCATTTGCAGGTCGCAATAGTGCAGAGTTATCTCAAAGAAAGGGGCCACGGTGTTTCTGTATCTCTATTATGTTGGTGCGGCTTCGGAACTTTTAAATATCTCGATATATCTCGAAAACTACGCTTCTGATCAAAAAATATCATAGAACGTAAATTGTAGGAAATATTATTCTCTACAAAAAAGGTCTCTCAACATTTTGCCATAGCTCGCTTCGTTTCCGAGATATTTGCAGATTCATCTCAAGGGAAGGGGTCTGACGGACATATTTCGAGATATTTCTTATTCTTGTTGTTCTTCTTCTGCACAGCTAAGCTCGAAGTGGCATTTGCAACTCGCAATAGTGCAGAGTTATCTCAAAGAAAGAGGCCACGGTGTTTCTGTACCTCTATTATGTTGGTGCAGCTTCGGAACTTTTAAATATCTTGATATATCTCGAGAACTACGCATCTGATCAAAAAATATCATCGAACATAAAAAGTAGGAAACTTAATTCTCTACAAAAAAGGTCTCTTAACATTTTGCCATAGCTCGCTTCGTTTCCGAGATATTTGCAGATTTACCTCAAGGGAAGTGGCCTGACGGACATATTTCGAGATATTTCTTCTTCTTGTTGTTCTTCTTCGGCACAGCTAAGCTGGAAGTGGCATTTGCAGCTCGCAATAGTGCAGAGTTATCCCAAAGAAAGGGGCCACGGTGTTTCTGTATCTGTATTATGTTGGTGCGGCTTCGGAACTTTTAAATATCTCGATATATCTCGAAAACTACGCTTCTGATCAAAAAATATCATAGAACATAAATTGTAGGAAACATAATTCTCTACAAAAAAGGTCTCTTAACATTTTGCCATAGCTCGCTTCGTTTCCGAGATATTTGCAGATTTATCTCAAGGGAAGGGTCCTGATGGACATATTTCGAGATATTTCTTCTTCTTGTTGTTCTTCTTCTGCACAGCTAAACTGGAAGTGGCATTTCCAGCTCGCAATCGTGCAGAGTTATCTCAAAGAAAGGAGCCACGGTATTTCTGTATCTCTATTATGTTGGTGCGGCTTCGGAACTTTTAAATATCTTGATATATCTCGAGAACTACGCATCTGATCAAAAAATATCATAGAACATAAAAAGTAGGAAACTTAATTCTCTACAAAAAAGGTCTCTTAACATTTTGCCATAGCTCGCTTCGTTTCCGAGATATTTGCAGATTTATCTCAAGGGAAGGGGCCTGACGGACATATTTCGAGATATTTCTTCTTCTTGTTGTTCTTCTTCTGCACAGCTGAGCTGGAAGTGGCATTTGCAGGTCGCAATAGTGCAGAGTTATCTCAAAGAAAGGGGCCACGGTGTTTCTGTATCTCTATTATGTTGGTGCGGCTTCGGAACTTTTAAATATCTCGATATATCTCGAAAACTACGCTTCTGATCAAAAAATATCATAGAACGTAAATTGTAGGAAATATTATTCTCTACAAAAAAGGTCTCTCAACATTTTGCCATAGCTCGCTTCGTTTCCGAGATATTTGCAGATTCATCTCAAGGGAAGGGGTCTGACGGACATATTTCGAGATATTTCTTATTCTTGTTGTTCTTCTTCTGCACAGCTAAGCTCGAAGTGGCATTTGCAACTCGCAATAGTGCAGAGTTATCTCAAAGAAAGAGGCCACGGTGTTTCTGTACCTCTATTATGTTGGTGCAGCTTCGGAACTTTTAAATATCTTGATATATCTCGAGAACTACGCATCTGATCAAAAAATATCATCGAACATAAAAAGTAGGAAACTTAATTCTCTACAAAAAAGGTCTCTTAACATTTTGCCATAGCTCGCTTCGTTTCCGAGATATTTGCAGATTTACCTCAAGGGAAGTGGCCTGACGGACATATTTCGAGATATTTCTTCTTCTTGTTGTTCTTCTTCGGCACAGCTAAGCTGGAAGTGGCATTTGCAGCTCGCAATAGTGCAGAGTTATCCCAAAGAAAGGGGCCACGGTGTTTCTGTATCTGTATTATGTTGGTGCGGCTTCGGAACTTTTAAATATCTCGATATATCTCGAAAACTACGCTTCTGATCAAAAAATATCATAGAACATAAATTGTAGGAAACATAATTCTCTACAAAAAAGGTCTCTTAACATTTTGCCATAGCTCGCTTCGTTTCCGAGATATTTGCAGATTTATCTCAAGGGAAGGGTCCTGATGGACATATTTCGAGATATTTCTTCTTCTTGTTGTTCTTCTTCTGCACAGCTAAACTGGAAGTGGCATTTCCAGCTCGCAATCGTGCAGAGTTATCTCAAAGAAAGGGGCCACGGTGTTTCTGTATCTATTATGTTGGTGCGGCTTCGGAACTTTTAAATATCTTGATATATCTGGAGAACTACGCCTCTGATCGAAAAATATCATAGAACATAAAAAGTAGGAAACTTAATTATCTACAAAAAAGGTCTCTTACCATTTTGCCATAGCTCGCTTCGTTTCCGAGATATTTGCAGATTTATCTCAAGGGAAGGGGCCTGACGGACATATTTCGAGATATTTCTTCTTCTTGTTGTTCTTCTTCTGCACAGCTAAGCTGGAAGTGGCATTTGCAGCTCGCAATAGTGCAGAGTTATCTCAAAGAGAGGGGCCACGGTGTTTCTGTATCTCTATTATGTTTGGTGCGGCTTCGGAACTTTTAAGTATCTTGATCTATCTCGAGAACTACGCTTCTGATCAAAAAATATCATAGAACATAAATTGTAGGAAATATAATTCTCAACAAAAAACGTCTCTTAACATTTTGCCATAGCTCGCTTCGTTTCCGAGATATTTGCAGATTTATCTCAAGGGAAGTGGCCTGACGGACATATTTCGAGATATTTCTTCTTCTTGTTGTTCTTCTTCTGCACAGCTAAGCTGGAAGTGGCATTTGCGGCTCGCACTAGTGCAGAGTTATCTCAAAGAAAGGGGCCACGGTGTTTCTGTATCCCTATTATGTTGGTGCGGCTTCGGAACTTTTAAATATCTTGATATATCTCGAGAACTACGCGTCTGATCAAAAAATATCATAGAACATAAAAAGTAGGAAACTTAATTCTCTACAAAAACGGTCTCTTAACATTTTGCCATAGCTCGCTTCGTTTCCGAGATATTTGCAGATATATCTCAAGGGAAGGGGCCTGACGGACATATTTCGAGATATTTCTTCTTCTTGTTGTTCTTCTTCTGCACAGCTAAGCTGGAAGTGGCATTTGCGGCTCGCACTAGTGCACAGTTATCTCAAAGAA
The DNA here is from genome assembly GCF_051020975.1 of Osmia lignaria lignaria. NCBI lineage: Eukaryota > Metazoa > Arthropoda > Insecta > Hymenoptera > Megachilidae > Osmia > Osmia lignaria. The sequence continues at coordinate 8,803,127 of NW_027478159.1, read as the reverse complement.
AGGGGCCACGGTGTTTCTGTATCTCTATTATGTTGGTGCGGCTTCGGAACTTTTAAATATCTCGATATATCTCGAAAACTACGCTTCTGATCAAAAAATATCATAGAACGTAAATTGTAGGAAATATTATTCTCTACAAAAAAGGTCTCTCAACATTTTGCCATAGCTCGCTTCGTTTCCGAGATATTTGCAGATTCATCTCAAGGGAAGGGGTCTGACGGACATATTTCGAGATATTTCTTCTTCTTGTTGTTCTTCTTCTGCACAGCTAAGCTCGAAGTGGCATTTGCAACTCGCAATAGTGCAGAGTTATCTCAAAGAAAGAGGCCACGGTGTTTCTGTACCTCTATTATGTTGGTGCAGCTTCGGAACTTTTAAATATCTTGATATATCTCGAGAACTACGCATCTGATCAAAAAATATCATCGAACATAAAAAGTAGGAAACTTAATTCTCTACAAAAAAGGTCTCTTAACATTTTGCCATAGCTCGCTTCGTTTCCGAGATATTTGCAGATTTACCTCAAGGGAAGTGGCCTGACGGACATATTTCGAGATATTTCTTCTTCTTGTTGTTCTTCTTCGGCACAGCTAAGCTGGAAGTGGCATTTGCAGCTCGCAATAGTGCAGAGTTATCCCAAAGAAAGGGGCCACGGTGTTTCTGTATCTCTATTATGTTGGTGCGGCTTCGGAACTTTTAAATATCTCGATATATCTCGAAAACTACGCTTCTGATCAAAAAATATCATAGAACATAAATTGTAGGAAACATAATTCTCTACAAAAAAGGTCTCTTAACATTTTGCCATAGCTCGCTTCGTTTCCGAGATATTTGCAGATGTATCTCAAGGGAAGGGTCCTGATGGACATATTTCGAGATATTTCTTCTTCTTGTTGTTCTTCTTCTGCACAGCTAAACTGGAAGTGGCATTTCCAGCTCGCAATCGTGCAGAGTTATCTCAAAGAAAGGAGACACGGTATTTCTGTATCTCTATTATGTTGGTGCGGCTTCGGAACTTTTAAATATCTTGATATATCTCGAGAACTACGCATCTGATCAAAAAATATCATAGAACATAAAAAGTAGGAAACTTAATTCTCTACAAAAAAGGTCTCTTAACATTTTGCCATAGCTCGCTTCGTTTCCGAGATATTTGCAGATTTATCTCAAGGGAAGGGGCCTGACGGACATATTTCGAGATATTTCTTCTTCTTGTTGTTCTTCTTCTGCACAGCTGAGCTGGAAGTGGCATTTGCAGGTCGCAATAGTGCAGAGTTATCTCAAAGAAAGGGGCCACGGTGTTTCTGTATCTCTATTATGTTGGTGCGGCTTCGGAACTTTTAAATATCTTGATATATCTCGAGAACTACGCCTCTGATCGAAAAATATCATAGAACATAAAAAGTAGGAAACTAAATTATCTACAAAAAAGGTCTCTTAACATTTTGCCATAGCTCGCTTCGTTTCGGAGATATTTGCAGATTTATCTCAAGGGAAGGGGCCTGACGGACATATTTCGAGATATTTCTTCTTCTTGTTGTTCTTCTTCTGCACAGCTAAGCTGGAAGTGGCATTTGCAGCTCGCAATAGTGCAGAGTTATCTCAAAGAGAGGGGCCACGGTGTTTCTGTATCTCTATTATGTTTGGTGCGGCTTCGGAACTTTTAAGTATCTTGATCTATCTCGAGAACTACGCTTCTGATCAAAAAATATCATAGAACATAAATTGTAGGAAATATAATTCTCTACAAAAAAGGTCTCTTAACATTTTGCCATAGCTCGCTTCGTTTCCGAGATATTTGCAGATTTATCTCAAGGCAAGGGGCCTGACGGACATATTTCGAGATATTTCTTCTTCTTGTTGTTCTTCTTCTGCACAGCTAAGCTGGAAGTGGCATTTGCGGCTCGCACTAGTGCAGAGTTATCTCAAAGAAAGGGGCCACGGTGTTTCTGTATCTCTATTATGTTGGTGCGGCTTCGGAACTTTTAAATATCTCGATATATCTCGAAAACTACTCTTCTGATCAGAAAATATCATAGAAGATAAAAAGTAGGAAACTTAATTCTCTACAAAAAAGGTCTCTTAACATTTTGCCATAGCTCGCTTCGTTTCCGAGATATTTGCAGATGTATCTCAAGGTAAGGGGCCTGACGGACATATTTCGAGATATTTCTTCTTCTTGTTGTTCTTCTTGTGCACAGCTAAGCTGGAAGTGCCATTTGCAGCTCGCAATAGTGCATAGTTATCTGAAAGAAAGGGGCCACGGTGTTTCTGTATCTCTATTATGTTGGTGCGGCTTCGGAACTTTTAAATATGTCGATATATCTCGAAAACTACGCTTCTGATCAAAAAATATCATAGAAAATAAATTGTAGGAAACATAATTCTCTACAAAAAAGGTCTCTTAACATTTTGCCATAGCTCGCTTCGTTTCCGAGATATTTGCAGATGTATCTCAAGGTAAGGGGCCTGACGGACATATTTCGAGATATTTCTTCTTCTTGTTGTTCTTCTTCTGCACAGCTAAGCTGGAAGTGCCATTTGCAGCTCGCAATAGTGCATAGTTATCTGAAAGAAAGGGGCCACGGTGTTTCTGTATCTCTATTATGTTGGTGCGGCTTCGGAACTTTTAAATATCTCGATATATCTCGAAAACTACGCTTCTGATCAAAAAATATCATAGAAAATAAATTGTAGGAAACTTAATTCTCTACAAAAAAGGTCTCTTAACATTTTGCCATAGCTCGCTTCGTTTCCGAGATATTTGCAGATTTATCTCAAGGTAAGGGGCCTGACGGACATATTTCGAGATATTTCTTCTTCTTGTTGTTCTTCTTCTGCACAGCTAAGCTGGAAGTGGCATTTGCAGCTCGCAATAGTGCAGAGTTATCCCAAAGAAAGGGGCCACGGTGTTTCTGTATCTCTATTATGTTGGTGCGGCTTCGGAACTTTTAAATATCTCGATATATCTCGAAAACTACGCTTCTGATCAAAAAATATCATAGAACATAAATTGTAGGAAACATAATTCTCTACAAAAAAGGTCTCTTAACATTTTGCCATAGCTCGCTTCGTTTCCGAGATATTTGCAGATTTATCTCAAGGGAAGGGTCCTGATGGACATATTTCGAGATATTTCTTCTTCTTGTTGTTCTTCTTCTGCACAGCTAAACTGGAAGTGACATTTCCAGCTCGCAATCGTGCAGAGTTATCTCAAAGAAAGGGGCCACGGTGTTTCTGTATCTCTATTATGTTGGTGCGGCTTCGGAACTTTTAAATATCTTGATATATCTCGAGAACTACGCCTCTGATCGAAAAATATCATAGAACATAAAAAGTAGGAAACTAAATTATCTACAAAAAAGGTCTCTTAACATTTTGCCATAGCTCGCTTGGTTTCGGAGATATTTGCAGATTTATCTCAAGGGAAGGGGCCTGACGGACATATTTCGAGATATTTCTTCTTCTTGTTGTTCTTCTTCTGCACAGCTAAGCTGGAAGTGGCATTTGCAGCTCGCAATAGTGCAGAGTTATCGCAAAGAAAGGGGCCACGGTGTTTCTGTATCTCTATTATGTTGGTGCGGCTTCGGAACTTTTAAATATCTTGATATATCTCGAGAACTACGCATCTGATCAAAAAATATCATAGAACATAAAAAGTAGGAAACCTAATTCTCTACAAAAAAGGTCTCTTAACATTTTGCCGTAGCTCGCTTCGTTTCCGAGATTTTTGCAGATTTATCTCAAGGGAAGGGGCCTGACGGACATATTTCGAAATATTTCTTATTCTTGTTGTTCTTCTTCTGCACAGCTAAGCTGGAAGTGGCATTTGCAGCTCGCAATAGTGCAGAGTTATCTCAAAGAAAGGGGCCACGGTGTTTCTGTACCTCTATTCTGTTGGTGCAGCTTCGGAGCTTTTAAATATCTTGATATATCTCGAGAACTACGCATCTGATCAAAAAATATCATACAACATAAAAAGTAGGAAACTTAATTCTCTACAAAAAAGGTCTCTTAACGTTTTGCAATAGCTCGCTTCGTTTCCGAGATATTTGCAGATTTATCTCAAGGGAAGGGTCATGACGGACATATTTCGAGATATTTCTTCTTCTTGTTGTTCTTCTTCCGCACAGCTAAACTGGAAGTGGCATTTCCAGCTCGCAATAGTGCAGAGTTATCCCAAAGAAAGGGGCCACGGTGTTTCTGTATCTCTATTATGTTGGTGCGGCTTCGGCACTTTTAAATATCTCGATATATCTCGAAAACTACGCTTCTGATCAAAAAATATCATAGAACATAAATTGTAGGAAACATAATTCTCTACAAAAAAGGTCTCTTAACATTTTGCCATCGCTCGCTTCGTTTCCGAGATATTTGCAGATTTATCTCAAGGGAAGGGTCCTGATGGACATATTTCGAGATATTTCTTCTTCTTGTTGTTCTTCTTCTGCACAGCTAAACTGGAAGTGGCATTTCCAGCTCGCAATCGTGCAGAGTTATCTCAAAGAAAGGGGCCACGGTGTTTCTGTATCTATTATGTTGGTGCGGCTTCGGAACTTTTAAATATCTTGATATATCTCGAGAACTACGCCTCTGATCGAAAAATATCATAGAACATAAAAAGTAGGAAACTTAATTATCTACAAAAAAGGTCTCTTAACATTTTGCCATAGCTCGCTTCGTTTCCGAGATATTTGCAGATTTATCTCAAGGGAAGGGGCCTGACGGACATATTTCGAGATATTTCTTCTTCTTGTTGTTCCTCTTCTGCACAGCTAAGCTGGAGGTGGCATTTGCAGCTCGCAATAGTGCAGAGTTATCTCAAAGAGAGGGGCCACGGTGTTTCTGTATCTCTATTATGTTTGGTGCGGCTTCGGAACTTTTAAGTATCTTGATCTATCTCGAGAACTACGCTTCTGATCAAAAAATATCATAGAACATAAATTGTAGGAAATATAATTCTCAACAAAAAACGTCTCTTAACATTTTGCCATAGCTCGCTTCGTTTCCGAGATATTTGCAGATTTATCTCAAGGGAAGTGGCCTGACGGACATATTTCGAGATATTTCTTCTTCTTGTTGTTCTTCTTCTGCACAGCTAAGCTGGAAGTGGCATTTGCGGCTCGCACTAGTGCAGAGTTATCTCAAAGAAAGGGGCCACGGTGTTTCTGTATCCCTATTATGTTGGTGCGGCTTCGGAACTTTTAAATATCTTGATATATCTCGAGAACTACGCGTCTGATCAAAAAATATCATAGAACATAAAAAGTAGGAAACTTAATTCTCTACAAAAACAGTCTCTTAACATTTTGCCATAGCTCGCTTCGTTTCCGAGATATTTGCAGATATATCTCAAGGGAAGGGGCCTGACGGACATATTTCGAGATATTTCTTCTTCTTGTTGTTCTTCTTCTGCACAGCTAAGCTGGAAGTGGCATTTGCGGCTCGCACTAGTGCACAGTTATCTCAAAGAAAGGGGCCACGGTGTTTCTGTATCTCTATTATGTTGGTGCGTCTTCGGAACTTTTAAATATCTCGATATATCTCGAAAACTACGCTTCTGATCAAAAAATATCATAGAACATAAATTGTAGGAAACATAATTCTCTACAAAATACGTCTCTTAACATTTTGCCATAGCTCGCTTCGTTTCCGACATATTTGCAGATACAGCTCAAAGGAACTGGCCTGACGGACATATTTCGAGATATTTCTTCTTCTTGTTGTTCTTCCTCTGCGCAGCTAAGCTGGAAGTGGCATTTGCAGCTCGCAATAGTGCAGAGTTATCTCAAAGAAAGGGGCCACGGTGTTTCTGTATCTCTATTATGTTGGTGCGGCTTCGGAACTTTTAAATATCTTGATATATCTCGAGAACTACGCATCTGATCAAAAAATATCATAGAACATAAAAAGTAGGAAACTTAATTCTATACAAAAAAGGTCTCTTAACATTTTGCCATAGCTCGCTTCGTTTCCGAGATATTTGCATATTTATCTCAAGGGAAGGGGCCTGACGGACATATTTCGAGATATTTCTTCTTCTTGTTGTTCTTCTTCTGCACAGCTAAACTGGAAGTGGCATTTCCAGCTCGCAATAGTGCAGAGTTATCTCAAAGAAAGGGGCCACGGTGTTTCTGTATCTCTATTATGTTGGTGCGGCTTCGGAACTTTTAAATATCTTGATATATCTCGAGAACTACGCATCTGATCAAAAAATATCATAGAACATAAAAAGTAGGAAACTTAATTCTCTACAAAAAAGGTCTCTTAACATTTTGCCATAGCTCGCTTCGTTTCCGAGATATTTGCAGATTTATCTCAAGGGAAGGGGCCTGACGGACATATTTCGAGATATTTCTTCTTCTTGTTGTTCTTCTTCTGCACAGCTGAGCTGGAAGTGGCATTTGCAGGTCGCAATAGTGCAGAGTTATCTCAAAGAAAGGGGCCACGGTGTTTCTGTATCTCTATTATGTTGGTGCGGCTTCGGAACTTTTAAATATCTCGATATATCTCGAAAACTACGCTTCTGATCAAAAAATATCATAGAACGTAAATTGTAGGAAATATTATTCTCTACAAAAAAGGTCTCTCAACATTTTGCCATAGCTCGCTTCGTTTCCGAGATATTTGCAGATTCATCTCAAGGGAAGGGGTCTGACGGACATATTTCGAGATATTTCTTCTTCTTGTTGTTCTTCTTCTGCACAGCTAAGCTCGAAGTGGCATTTGCAACTCGCAATAGTGCAGAGTTATCTCAAAGAAAGAGGCCACGGTGTTTCTGTACCTCTATTATGTTGGTGCAGCTTCGGAACTTTTAAATATCTTGATATATCTCGAGAACTACGCATCTGATCAAAAAATATCATCGAACATAAAAAGTAGGAAACTTAATTCTCTACAAAAAAGGTCTCTTAACATTTTGCCATAGCTCGCTTCGTTTCCGAGATATTTGCAGATTTACCTCAAGGGAAGTGGCCTGACGGACATATTTCGAGATATTTCTTCTTCTTGTTGTTCTTCTTCGGCACAGCTAAGCTGGAAGTGGCATTTGCAGCTCGCAATAGTGCAGAGTTATCCCAAAGAAAGGGGCCACGGTGTTTCTGTATCTCTATTATGTTGGTGCGGCTTCGGAACTTTTAAATATCTCGATATATCTCGAAAACTACGCTTCTGATCAAAAAATATCATAGAACATAAATTGTAGGAAACATAATTCTCTACAAAAAAGGTCTCTTAACATTTTGCCATAGCTCGCTTCGTTTCCGAGATATTTGCAGATTTATCTCAAGGGAAGGGTCCTGATGGACATATTTCGAGATATTTCTTCTTCTTGTTGTTCTTCTTCTGCACAGCTAAACTGGAAGTGGCATTTCCAGCTCGCAATCGTGCAGAGTTATCTCAAAGAAAGGAGCCACGGTATTTCTGTATCTCTATTATGTTGGTGCGGCTTCGGAACTTTTAAATATCTTGATATATCTCGAGAACTACGCATCTGATCAAAAAATATCATAGAACGTAAATTGTAGGAAATATTATTCTCTACAAAAAAGGTCTCTCAACATTTTGCCATAGCTCGCTTCGTTTCCGAGATATTTGCAGATTCATCTCAAGGGAAGGGGTCTGACGGACATATTTCGAGATATTTCTTCTTCTTGTTGTTCTTCTTCTGCACAGCTAAGCTCGAAGTGGCATTTGCAACTCGCAATAGTGCAGAGTTATCTCAAAGAAAGAGGCCACGGTGTTTCTGTACCTCTATTATGTTGGTGCAGCTTCGGAACTTTTAAATATCTTGATATATCTCGAGAACTACGCATCTGATCAAAAAATATCATCGAACATAAAAAGTAGGAAACTTAATTCTCTACAAAAAAGGTCTCTTAACATTTTGCCATAGCTCGCTTCGTTTCCGAGATATTTGCAGATTTACCTCAAGGGAAGTGGCCTGACGGACATATTTCGAGATATTTCTTCTTCTTGTTGTTCTTCTTCGGCACAGCTAAGCTGGAAGTGGCATTTGCAGCTCGCAATAGTGCAGAGTTATCCCAAAGAAAGGGGCCACGGTGTTTCTGTATCTGTATTATGTTGGTGCGGCTTCGGAACTTTTAAATATCTCGATATATCTCGAAAACTACGCTTCTGATCAAAAAATATCATAGAACATAAAAAGTAGGAAACTTAATTATCTACAAAAAAGGTCTCTTAACATTTTGCCATAGCTCGCTTCGTTTCCGAGATATTTGCAGATTTATCTCAAGGGAAGGGTCCTGATGGACATATTTCGAGATATTTCTTCTTCTTGTTGTTCTTCTTCTGCACAGCTAAACTGGAAGTGGCATTTCCAGCTCGCAATCGTGCAGAGTTATCTCAAAGAAAGGAGCCACGGTGTTTCTGTATCTCTATTATGTTGGTGCGGCTTCGGAACTTTTAAATATCTTGATATATCTCGAGAACTACGCCTCTGATCGAAAAATATCATAGAACATAAAAAGTAGGAAACTTAATTATCTACAAAAAAGGTCTCTTAACATTTTGCCATAGCTCGCTTCGTTTCCGAGATATTTGCAGATTTATCTCAAGGGAAGGGGCCTAACGGACATATTTCGAGATATTTCTTCTTCCTGTTGTTCTTCTTCTGCACAGCTAAACTGGAAGTGGCATTTCCAGCTCGCAATAGTGCAGAGTTATCTCAAAGAAAGGGGCCACGGTGTTTCTGTATCTCTATTATGTTGGTGCGGCTTCGGAACTTTTAAATATCTTGATATATCTCGAGAACTACGCATCTGATCAAAAAATATCATAGAACATAAAAAGTAGGAAACTTAATTCTCTACAAAAAAGGTCTCTTAACATTTTGCCATAGCTCGCTTCGTTTCCGAGATATTTGCAGATTTATCTCAAGGGAAGGGGCCTGACGGACATATTTCGAGATATTTCTTCTTCTTGTTGTTCTTCTTCTGCACAGCTGAGCTGGAAGTGGCATTTGCAGGTCGCAATAGTGCAGAGTTATCTCAAAGAAAGGGGCCACGGTGTTTCTGTATCTCTATTATGTTGGTGCGGCTTCGGAACTTTTAAATATCTCGATATATCTCGAAAACTACGCTTCTGATCAAAAAATATCATAGAACGTAAATTGTAGGAAATATTATTCTCTACAAAAAAGGTCTCTTAACATTTTGCCATAGCTCGCTTCGTTTCTGAGATATTTGCAGATTTATCTCAAGGGAAGGGTCCTGATGGACATATTTCGAGATATTTCTTCTTCTTGTTGTTCTTCTTCTGCACAGCTAAACTGGAAGTGACATTTCCAGCTCGCAATCGTGCAGAGTTATCTCAAAGAAAGGGGCCACGGTGTTTCTGTATCTCTATTATGTTGGTGCGGCTTCGGAACTTTTAAATATCTTGATATATCTCGAGAACTACGCCTCTGATCGAAAAATATCATAGAACATAAAAAGTAGGAAACTAAATTATCTACAAAAAAGGTCTCTTAACATTTTGCCATAGCTCGCTTCGTTTCGGAGATATTTGCAGATTTATCTCAAGGGAAGGGGCCTGACGGACATATTTCGAGATATTTCTTCTTCTTGTTGTTCTTCTTCTGCACAGCTAAGCTGGAAGTGGCATTTGCAGCTCGCAATAGTGCAGAGTTATCTCAAAGAGAGGGGCCACGGTGTTTCTGTATCTCTATTATGTTTGGTGCGGCTTCGGAACTTTTAAGTATCTTGATCTATCTCGAGAACTACGCTTCTGATCAAAAAATATCATAGAACATAAATTGTAGGAAATATAATTCTCTACAAAAAAGGTCTCTTAACATTTTGCCATAGCTCGCTTCGTTTCCGAGATATTTGCAGATTTATCTCAAGGCAAGGGGCCTGACGGACATATTTCGAGATATTTCTTCTTCTTGTTGTTCTTCTTCTGCACAGCTAAGCTGGAAGTGGCATTTGCGGCTCGCACTAGTGCAGAGTTATCTCAAAGAAAGGGGCCACGGTGTTTCTGTATCTCTATTATGTTGGTGCGGCTTCGGAACTTTTAAATATCTCGATATATCTCGAAAACTACTCTTCTGATCAGAAAATATCATAGAAGATAAAAAGTAGGAAACTTAATTCTCTACAAAAAAGGTCTCTTAACATTTTGCCATAGCTCGCTTCGTTTCCGAGATATTTGCAGATGTATCTCAAGGTAAGGGGCCTGACGGACATATTTCGAGATATTTCTTCTTCTTGTTGTTCTTCTTGTGCACAGCTAAGCTGGAAGTGCCATTTGCAGCTCGCAATAGTGCATAGTTATCTGAAAGAAAGGGGCCACGGTGTTTCTGTATCTCTATTATGTTGGTGCGGCTTCGGAACTTTTAAATATGTCGATATATCTCGAAAACTACGCTTCTGATCAAAAAATATCATAGAAAATAAATTGTAGGAAACATAATTCTCTACAAAAAAGGTCTCTTAACATTTTGCCATAGCTCGCTTCGTTTCCGAGATATTTGCAGATGTATCTCAAGGTAAGGGGCCTGACGGACATATTTCGAGATATTTCTTCTTCTTGTTGTTCTTCTTCTGCACAGCTAAGCTGGAAGTGCCATTTGCAGCTCGCAATAGTGCATAGTTATCTGAAAGAAAGGGGCCACGGTGTTTCTGTATCTCTATTATGTTGGTGCGGCTTCGGAACTTTTAAATATCTCGATATATCTCGAAAACTACGCTTCTGATCAAAAAATATCATAGAAAATAAATTGTAGGAAACTTAATTCTCTACAAAAAAGGTCTCTTAACATTTTGCCATAGCTCGCTTCGTTTCCGAGATATTTGCAGATTTATCTCAAGGTAAGGGGCCTGACGGACATATTTCGAGATATTTCTTCTTCTTGTTGTTCTTCTTCTGCACAGCTAAGCTGGAAGTGGCATTTGCAGCTCGCAATAGTGCAGAGTTATCCCAAAGAAAGGGGCCACGGTGTTTCTGTATCTCTATTATGTTGGTGCGGCTTCGGAACTTTTAAATATCTCGATATATCTCGAAAACTACGCTTCTGATCAAAAAATATCATAGAACATAAATTGTAGGAAACATAATTCTCTACAAAAAAGGTCTCTTAACATTTTGCCATAGCTCGCTTCGTTTCCGAGATATTTGCAGATTTATCTCAAGGGAAGGGTCCTGATGGACATATTTCGAGATATTTCTTCTTCTTGTTGTTCTTCTTCTGCACAGCTAAACTGGAAGTGACATTTCCAGCTCGCAATCGTGCAGAGTTATCTCAAAGAAAGGGGCCACGGTGTTTCTGTATCTCTATTATGTTGGTGCGGCTTCGGAACTTTTAAATATCTTGATATATCTCGAGAACTACGCCTCTGATCGAAAAATATCATAGAACATAAAAAGTAGGAAACTAAATTATCTACAAAAAAGGTCTCTTAACATTTTGCCATAGCTCGCTTCGTTTCGGAGATATTTGCAGATTTATCTCAAGGGAAGGGGCCTGACGGACATATTTCGAGATATTTCTTCTTCTTGTTGTTCTTCTTCTGCACAGCTAAGCTGGAAGTGGCATTTGCAGCTCGCAATAGTGCAGAGTTATCGCAAAGAAAGGGGCCACGGTGTTTCTGTATCTCTATTATGTTGGTGCGGCTTCGGAACTTTTAAATATCTTGATATATCTCGAGAACTACGCATCTGATCAAAAAATATCATAGAACATAAAAAGTAGGAAACCTAATTCTCTACAAAAAAGGTCTCTTAACATTTTGCCGTAGCTCGCTTCGTTTCCGAGATTTTTGCAGATTTATCTCAAGGGAAGGGGCCTGACGGACATATTTCGAAATATTTCTTATTCTTGTTGTTCTTCTTCTGCACAGCTAAGCTGGAAGTGGCATTTGCAGCTCGCAATAGTGCAGAGTTATCTCAAAGAAAGGGGCCACGGTGTTTCTGTACCTCTATTCTGTTGGTGCAGCTTCGGAGCTTTTAAATATCTTGATATATCTCGAGAACTACGCATCTGATCAAAAAATATCATACAACATAAAAAGTAGGAAACTTAATTCTCTACAAAAAAGGTCTCTTAACGTTTTGCAATAGCTCGCTTCGTTTCCGAGATATTTGCAGATTTATCTCAAGGGAAGGGTCATGACGGACATATTTCGAGATATTTCTTCTTCTTGTTGTTCTTCTTCCGCACAGCTAAACTGAAAGTGGCATTTCCAGCTCGCAATAGTGCAGAGTTATCCCAAAGAAAGGGGCCACGGTGTTTCTGTATCTCTATTATGTTGGTGCGGCTTCGGCACTTTTAAATATCTCGATATATCTCGAAAACTACGCTTCTGATCAAAAAATATCATAGAACATAAATTGTAGGAAACATAATTCTCTACAAAAAAGGTCTCTTAACATTTTGCCATCGCTCGCTTCGTTTCCGAGATATTTGCAGATTTATCTCAAGGGAAGGGTCCTGATGGACATATTTCGAGATATTTCTTCTTCTTGTTGTTCTTCTTCTGCACAGCTAAACTGGAAGTGGCATTTCCAGCTCGCAATCGTGCAGAGTAATCTCAAAGAAAGGGGCCACGGTGTTTCTGTATCTCTATTATGTTGGTGCGGCTTCGGAACTTTTAAATATCTTGATATATCTCGAGAACTACGCCTCTGATCGAAAAATATCATAGAACATAAAAAGTAGGAAACTTAATTCTCTACAAAAAAGGTCTCCTAACATTTTGCCATAGCTCGCTTCGTTTCCGAGATATTTGCAGATTTATCTCAAGGGGAGTGGCCTGACGGACATATTTCGAGATATTTCTTCTTCTTGTTGTTCTTCCTCTGCACAGCTAAGCTGGAAGTGGCATTTGCAGCTCGCAATAGTGCAGAGTTATCGCAAAGAAAGTGGCCACGGTGTTTCTGTATCTCTATTATGTTGGTGCGGCTTCGGAACTTTTAAATATCTTGATATATCTCGAGAACTACGCATCTGATCAAAAAATATCATAGAACATAAAAAGTAGGAAACCTAATTTTCTACAAAAAAGGTCTCTTCACATTTTGCCGTAGCTCGCTTCGTTTCCGAGATATTTGCAGATTTATCTCAAGGGAAGGGGCCTGACGGACATATTTCGAAATATTTCTTATTCTTGTTGTTCTTCTTCTGCACAGCTAAGCTGGAAGTGGCATTTGCAGCTCGCAATAGTGCAGAGTTATCTCAAAGAAAGGGGCCACGGTGTTTCTGTACCTCTATTCTGTTGGTGCAGCTTCGGAGCTTTTAAATATCTTGATATATCTCGAGAACTACGCATCTGATCAAAAAATATCATCGAACATAAAAAGTAGGAAACTTAATTCTCTACAAAAAAGGTCTCTTAACATTTTGCCATAGCTCGCTTCGTTTCCGAGATATTTGCAGATTTACCTCAAGGGAAGTGGCCTGACGGACATATTTCGAGATATTTCTTCTTCTTGTTGTTCTTCTTCGGCACAGCTAAGCTGGAAGTGGCATTTGCAGCTCGCAATAGTGCAGAGTTATCCCAAAGAAAGGGGCCACGGTGTTTCTGTATCTCTATTATGTTGGTGCGGCTTCGGAACTTTTAAATATCTCGATATATCTCGAAAACTACGCTTCTGATCAAAAAATATCATAGAACATAAATTGTAGGAAACATAATTCTCTACAAAAAAGGTCTCTTAACATTTTGCCATAGCTCGCTTCGTTTCCGAGATATTTGCAGATTTATCTCAAGGGAAGGGTCCTGATGGACATATTTCGAGATATTTCTTCTTCTTGTTGTTCTTCTTCTGCACAGCTAAACTGGAAGTGGCATTTCCAGCTCGCAATCGTGCAGAGTTATATCAAAGAAAGGAGCCACGGTATTTCTGTATCTCTATTATGTTGGTGCGGCTTCGGAACTTTTAAATATCTTGATATATCTCGAGAACTACGCATCTGATCAAAAAATATCATAGAACATAAAAAGTAGGAAACTTAATTCTCTACAAAAAAGGTCTCTTAACATTTTGCCATAGCTCGCTTCGTTTCCGAGATATTTGCAGATTTATCTCAAGGGAAGGGGCCTGACGGACATATTTCGAGATATTTCTTCTTCTTGTTGTTCTTCTTCTGCACAGCTGAGCTGGAAGTGGCATTTGCAGGTCGCAATAGTGCAGAGTTATCTCAAAGAAAGGGGCCACGGTGTTTCTGTATCTCTATTATGTTGGTGCGGCTTCGGAACTTTTAAATATCTCGATATATCTCGAAAACTACGCTTCTGATCAAAAAATATCATAGAACGTAAATTGTAGGAAATATTATTCTCTACAAAAAAGGTCTCTCAACATTTTGCCATAGCTCGCTTCGTTTCCGAGATATTTGCAGATTCATCTCAAGGGAAGGGGTCTGACGGACATATTTCGAGATATTTCTTCTTCTTGTTGTTCTTCTTCTGCACAGCTAAGCTCGAAGTGGCATTTGCAACTCGCAATAGTGCAGAGTTATCTCAAAGAAAGAGGCCACGGTGTTTCTGTACCTCTATTATGTTGGTGCAGCTTCGGAACTTTTAAATATCTTGATATATCTCGAGAACTACGCATCTGATCAAAAAATATCATCGAACATAAAAAGTAGGAAACTTAATTCTCTACAAAAAAGGTCTCTTAACATTTTGCCATAGCTCGCTTCGTTTCCGAGATATTTGCAGATTTACCTCAAGGGAAGTGGCCTGACGGACATATTTCGAGATATTTCTTCTTCTTGTTGTTCTTCTTCGGCACAGCTAAGCTGGAAGTGGCATTTGCAGCTCGCAATAGTGCAGAGTTATCCCAAAGAAAGGGGCCACGGTGTTTCTGTATCTGTATTATGTTGGTGCGGCTTCGGAACTTTTAAATATCTCGATATATCTCGAAAACTACGCTTCTGATCAAAAAATATCATAGAACATAAATTGTAGGAAACATAATTCTCTACAAAAAAGGTCTCTTAACATTTTGCCATAGCTCGCTTCGTTTCCGAGATATTTGCAGATTTATCTCAAGGGAAGGGTCCTGATGGACATATTTCGAGATATTTCTTCTTCTTGTTGTTCTTCTTCTGCACAGCTAAACTGGAAGTGGCATTTCCAGCTCGCAATCGTGCAGAGTTATCTCAAAGAAAGGAGCCACGGTGTTTCTGTATCTCTATTATGTTGGTGCGGCTTCGGAACTTTTAAATATCTTGATATATCTCGAGAACTACGCCTCTGATCGAAAAATATCATAGAACATAAAAAGTAGGAAACTTAATTATCTACAAAAAAGGTCTCTTAACATTTTGCCATAGCTCGCTTCGTTTCCGAGATATTTGCAGATTTATCTCAAGGGAAGGGGCCTAACGGACATATTTCGAGATATTTCTTCTTCTTGTTGTTCTTCTTCTGCACAGCTAAACTGGAAGTGGCATTTCCAGCTCGCAATAGTGCAGAGTTATCTCAAAGAAAGGGGCCACGGTGTTTCTGTATCTCTATTATGTTGGTGCGGCTTCGGAACTTTTAAATATCTTGATATATCTCGAGAACTACGCATCTGATCAAAAAATATCATAGAACATAAAAAGTAGGAAACTTAATTCTCTACAAAAAAGGTCTCTTAACATTTTGCCATAGCTCGCTTCGTTTCCGAGATATTTGCAGATTTATCTCAAGGGAAGGGGCCTGACGGACATATTTCGAGATATTTCTTCTTCTTGTTGTTCTTCTTCTGCACAGCTGAGCTGGAAGTGGCATTTGCAGGTCGCAATAGTGCAGAGTTATCTCAAAGAAAGGGGCCACGGTGTTTCTGTATCTCTATTATGTTGGTGCGGCTTCGGAACTTTTAAATATCTCGATATATCTCGAAAACTACGCTTCTGATCAAAAAATATCATAGAACGTAAATTGTAGGAAATATTATTCTCTACAAAAAAGGTCTCTTAACATTTTGCCATAGCTCGCTTCGTTTCCGAGATATTTGCAGATTTATCTCAAGGGAAGGGTCCTGATGGACATATTTCGAGATATTTCTTCTTCTTGTTGTTCTTCTTCTGCACAGCTAAACTGGAAGTGACATTTCCAGCTCGCAATCGTGCAGAGTTATCTCAAAGAAAGGGTCCACGGTGTTTCTGTATCTCTATTATGTTGGTGCGGCTTCGGAACTTTTAAATATCTTGATATATCTCGAGAACTACGCCTCTGATCGAAAAATATCATAGAACATAAAAAGTAGGAAACTAAATTATCTACAAAAAAGGTCTCTTAACATTTTGCCATAGCTCGCTTCGTTTCGGAGATATTTGCAGATTTATCTCAAGGGAAGGGGCCTGACGGACATATTTCGAGATATTTCTTCTTCTTGTTGTTCTTCTTCTGCACAGCTAAGCTGGAAGTGGCATTTGCAGCTCGCAATAGTGCAGAGTTATCTCAAAGAGAGGGGCCACGGTGTTTCTGTATCTCTATTATGTTTGGAGCGGCTTCGGAACTTTTAAGTATCTTGATCTATCTCGAGAACTACGCTTCTGATCAAAAAATATCATAGAACATAAATTGTAGGAAATATAATTCTCTACAAAAAAGGTCTCTTAACATTTTGCCATAGCTCGCTTCGTTTCCGAGATATTTGCAGATTTATCTCAAGGCAAGGGGCCTGACGGACATATTTCGAGATATTTCTTCTTCTTGTTGTTCTTCTTCTGCACAGCTAAGCTGGAAGTGGCATTTGCGGCTCGCACTAGTGCAGAGTTATCTCAAAGAAAGGGGCCACGGTGTTTCTGTATCTCTATTATGTTGGTGCGGCTTCGGAACTTTTAAATATCTCGATATATCTCGAAAACTACTCTTCTGATCAGAAAATATCATAGAAGATAAAAAGTAGGAAACTTAATTCTCTACAAAAAAGGTCTCTTAACATTTTGCCATAGCTCGCTTCGTTTCCGAGATATTTGCAGATGTATCTCAAGGTAAGGGGCCTGACGGACATATTTCGAGATATTTCTTCTTCTTGTTGTTCTTCTTGTGCACAGCTAAGCTGGAAGTGCCATTTGCAGCTCGCAATAGTGCATAGTTATCTGAAAGAAAGGGGCCACGGTGTTTCTGTATCTCTATTATGTTGGTGCGGCTTCGGAACTTTTAAATATCTCGATATATCTCGAAAACTACGCTTCTGATCAAAAAATATCATAGAAAATAAATTGTAGGAAACATAATTCTCTACAAAAAAGGTCTCTTAACATTTTGCCATAGCTCGCTTCGTTTCCGAGATATTTGCAGATGTATCTCAAGGTAAGGGGCCTGACGGACATATTTCGAGATATTTCTTCTTCTTGTTGTTCTTCTTCTGCACAGCTAAGCTGGAAGTGCCATTTGCAGCTCGCAATAGTGCATAGTTATCTGAAAGAAAGGGGCCACGGTGTTTCTGTATCTCTATTATGTTGGTGCGGCTTCGGAACTTTTAAATATCTCGATATATCTCGAAAACTACGCTTCTGATCAAAAAATATCATAGAAAATAAATTGTAGGAAACTTAATTCTCTACAAAAAAGGTCTCTTAACATTTTGCCATAGCTCGCTTCGTTTCCGAGATATTTGCAGATTTATCTCAAGGTAAGGGGCCTGACGGACATATTTCGAGATATTTCTTCTTCTTGTTGTTCTTCTTCTGCACAGCTAAGCTGGAAGTGGCATTTGCAGCTCGCAATAGTGCAGAGTTATCCCAAAGAAAGGGGCCACGGTGTTTCTGTATCTCTATTATGTTGGTGCGGCTTCGGAACTTTTAAATATCTCGATATATCTCGAAAACTACGCTTCTGATCAAAAAATATCATAGAACATAAATTGTAGGAAACATAATTCTCTACAAAAAAGGTCTCTTAACATTTTGCCATAGCTCGCTTCGTTTCCGAGATATTTGCAGATTTATCTCAAGGGAAGGGTCCTGATGGACATATTTCGAGATATTTCTTCTTCTTGTTGTTCTTCTTCTGCACAGCTAAACTGGAAGTGACATTTCCAGCTCGCAATCGTGCAGAGTTATCTCAAAGAAAGGGGCCACGGTGTTTCTGTATCTCTATTATGTTGGTGCGGCTTCGGAACTTTTAAATATCTTGATATATCTCGAGAACTACGCCTCTGATCGAAAAATATCATAGAACATAAAAAGTAGGAAACTAAATTATCTACAAAAAAGGTCTCTTAACATTTTGCCATAGCTCGCTTCGTTTCGGAGATATTTGCAGATTTATCTCAAGGGAAGGGGCCTGACGGACATATTTCGAGATATTTCTTCTTCTTGTTGTTCTTCTTCTGCACAGCTAAGCTGGAAGTGGCATTTGCAGCTCGCAATAGTGCAGAGTTATCGCAAAGAAAGGGGCCACGGTGTTTCTGTATCTCTATTATGTTGGTGCGGCTTCGGAACTTTTAAATATCTTGATATATCTCGAGAACTACGCATCTGATCAAAAAATATCATAGAACATAAAAAGTAGGAAACCTAATTCTCTACAAAAAAGGTCTCTTAACATTTTGCCGTAGCTCGCTTCGTTTCCGAGATTTTTGCAGATTTATCTCAAGGGAAGGGGCCTGACGGACATATTTCGAAATATTTCTTATTCTTGTTGTTCTTCTTCTGCACAGCTAAGCTGGAAGTGGCATTTGCAGCTCGCAATAGTGCAGAGTTATCTCAAAGAAAGGGGCCACGGTGTTTCTGTACCTCTATTCTGTTGGTGCAGCTTCGGAGCTTTTAAATATCTTGATATATCTCGAGAACTACGCATCTGATCAAAAAATATCATACAACATAAAAAGTAGGAAACTTAATTCTCTACAAAAAAGGTCTCTTAACGTTTTGCAATAGCTCGCTTCGTTTCCGAGATATTTGCAGATTTATCTCAAGGGAAGGGTCATGACGGACATATTTCGAGATATTTCTTCTTCTTGTTGTTCTTCTTCCGCACAGCTAAACTGGAAGTGGCATTTCCAGCTCGCAATAGTGCAGAGTTATCCCAAAGAAAGGGGCCACGGTGTTTCTGTATCTCTATTATGTTGGTGCGGCTTCGGCACTTTTAAATATCTCGATATATCTCGAAAACTACGCTTCTGATCAAAAAATATCATAGAACATAAATTGTAGGAAACATAATTCTCTACAAAAAAGGTCTCTTAAGATTTTGCCATCGCTCGCTTCGTTTCCGAGATATTTGCAGATTTATCTCAAGGGAAGGGTCCTGATGGACATATTTCGAGATATTTCTTCTTCTTGTTGTTCTTCTTCTGCACAGCTAAACTGGAAGTGGCATTTCCAGCTCGCAATCGTGCAGAGTAATCTCAAAGAAAGGGGCCACGGTGTTTCTGTATCTCTATTATGTTGGTGCGGCTTCGGAACTTTTAAATATCTTGATATATCTCGAGAACTACGCCTCTGATCGAAAAATATCATAGAACATAAAAAGTAGGAAACTTAATTCTCTACAAAAAAGGTCTCCTAACATTTTGCCATAGCTCGCTTCGTTTCCGAGATATTTGCAGATTTATCTCAAGGGGAGTGGCCTGACGGACATATTTCGAGATATTTCTTCTTCTTGTTGTTCTTCCTCTGCACAGCTAAGCTGGAAGTGGCATTTGCAGCTCGCAATAGTGCAGAGTTATCGCAAAGAAAGTGGCCACGGTGTTTCTGTATCTCTATTATGTTGGTGCGGCTTCGGAACTTTTAAATATCTTGATATATCTCGAGAACTACGCATCTGATCAAAAAATATCATAGAACATAAAAAGTAGGAAACCTAATTTTCTACAAAAAAGGTCTCTTCACATTTTGCCGTAGCTCGCTTCGTTTCCGAGATATTTGCAGATTTATCTCAAGGGAAGGGGCCTGACGGACATATTTCGAAATATTTCTTATTCTTGTTGTTCTTCTTCTGCACAGCTAAGCTGGAAGTGGCATTTGCAGCTCGCAATAGTGCAGAGTTATCTCAAAGAAAGGGGCCACGGTGTTTCTGTACCTCTATTCTGTTGGTGCAGCTTCGGAGCTTTTAAATATCTTGATATATCTCGAGAACTACGCATCTGATCAAAAAATATCATACAACATAAAAAGTAGGAAACTTAATTCTCTACAAAAAAGGTCTCTTAACGTTTTGCAATAGCTCGCTTCGTTTCCGAGATATTTGCAGATTTATCTCAAGGGAAGGGTCATGACGGACATATTTCGAGATATTTCTTCTTCTTGTTGTTCTTCTTCCGCACAGCTAAACTGGAAGTGGCATTTCCAGCTCGCAATAGTGCAGAGTTATCCCAAAGAAAGGGGCCACGGTGTTTCTGTATCTCTATTATGTTGGTGCGGCTTCGGAACTTTTAAATATCTTGATATATCTCGAGAACTACGCATCTGATCAAAAAATATCATAGAACATAAAAAGTAGGAAACCTAATTTTCTACAAAAAAGGTCTCTTAACATTTTGCCGTAGCTCGCTTCGTTTCCGAGATATTTGCAGATTTATCTCAAGGGAAGGGGCCTGACGGACATATTTCGAAATATTTCTTATTCTTGTTGTTCTTCTTCTGCACAGCTAAGCTGGAAGTGGCATTTGCAGCTCGCAATAGAGCAGAGTTATCTCAAAGAAAGGGGCCACGGTGTTTCTGTACCTCTATTATGTTGGTGCAGCTTCGGAGCTTTTAAATATCTTGATATATCTCGAGAACTACGCATCTGATCAAAAAATATCATAGAACATAAAAAGTAGGAAACTTAATTCTCTACAAAAAAGGTCTCTTAACGTTTTGCAATAGCTCGCTTCGTTTCCGAGATATTTGCAGATTTATCTCAAGGGAAGGGTCCTGACGGACATATTTCGAGATATTTCTTCTTCTTGTTGTTCTTCTTCTGCACAGCTAAACTGGAAGTGGCATTTCCAGCTCGCAATAGTGCAGAGTTATCCCAAAGAAAGGGGCCACGGTGTTTCTGTATCTCTATTATGTTGGTGCGGCTTCGCAACTTTTAAATATCTCGATATATCTCGAAAACTACGCTTCTGATCAAAAAATATCATAGAACATAAATTGTAGGAAACATAATTCTCTACAAAAAAGGTCTCTTAACATTTTGCCATAGCTCGCTTCGTTTCCGAGATATTTGCAGATTTATCTCAAGGGAAGGGTCCTGATGGACATATTTCGAGATATTTCTTCTTCTTGTTGTTCTTCTTCTGCACAGCTAAACTGGAAGTGGCATTTCCAGCTCGCAATCGTGCAGAGTTATCTCAAAGAAAGGGGCCACGGTGTTTCTGTATCTCTATTATGTTGGTGCGGCTTCGGAACTTTTAAATATCTTGATATACCTCGAGAACTACGCCTCTGATCGAAAAATATCATAGAACATAAAAAGGAGGAAACTTAATTCTCTACAAAAAAGGTCTCTTAACATTTTGCCATAGCTCGCTTCGTTTCCGAGATATTTGCAGATTTATCTCAAGGGAAGGGGCCTGACGGACATATTTCGAGATATTTCTTCTTCTTGTTGTTCTTCTTCTGCACAGCTAAGCTGGAAGTGGCATTTGGAGCTCGCAATAGTGCAGAGTTATCGCAAAGAAAGGGGCTACGGTGTTTCTGTATCTCTATTATGTTGGTGCGGCTTCGGAACTTTTAAATATCTTGATATATCTCGAGAACTACGCCTCTGATCGAAAAATATCATAGAACATAAAAAGTAGGAAACTTAATTCTCTACAAAAAAGGTCTCTTAACATTTTGCCATAGCTCGCTTCGTTTCCGAGATATTTGCAGATTTATCTCAAGGGAAGGGGCCTGACGGACATATTTCGAGATATTTCTTCTTCTTGTTGTTCTTCTTCTGCACAGCTAAGCTGGAAGTGGCATTTGCAGCTCGCAATAGTGCAGAGTTATCGCAAAGAAAGGGGCTACGGTGTTTCTGTATCTCTATTATGTTGGTGCGGCTTCGGAACTTTTAAATATCTTGATATATCTCGAGAACTACGCATCTGATCGAAAAATATCATAGAACATAAAAAGTAGGAAACTTAATTCTCTACAAAAAAGGTCTCTTAACGTTTTGCAATAGCTCGCTTCGTTTCCGAGATATTTGCAGATTTATCTCAAGGGAAGGGTCCTGACGGACATATTTCGAGATATTTCTTCTTCTTGTTGTTCTTCTTCTGCACAGCTAAGCTGGAAGTGGCATTTGCAGCTCGCAATAGTGCAGAGTTATCTCAAAGAAAGGGGCCACGGTGTTTCTGTACCTCTATTATGTTGGTGCAGCTTCGGAGCTTTTAAATATCTTGATATATCTCGAGAACTACGCATCTGATCAAAAAATATCATAGAACATAAAAAGTAGGAAACTTAATTCTCTACAAAAAAGGTCTCTTAACATTTTGCCATAGCTCGCTTCCTTTCCGAGATATTTGCAGATTTATCTCAAGGGAAGGGGCCTGACGGACATATTTCGAGATATTTCTTCTTCGTGTTGTTCTTCTTCTGCACAGCTAAGCTGGAAGTGGCATTTGCAGCTCGCAATAGTGCAGAATTATCGCAAAGAAAGGGGCCACGGTGTTTCTGTATCTCTATTATGTTGGTGCAGCTTCGGAGCTTTTAAATATCTTGATATATCTCGAGAACTACGCATCTGATCAAAAAATATCATAGAACATAAAAAGTAGGAAACTTAATTCTCTACAAAAAAGGTCTCTTAACATTTTGCCATAGCTCGCTTCGTTTCCGAGATATTTGCAGATTTATCTCAAGGGAAGGGGCCTGACGGACATATTTCGAGATATTTCTTCTTCTTGTTGTTCTTCTTCTGCACAGCTAAGCTGGAAGTGGCATTTGCAGCTCGCAATAGTGCAGAATTATCGCAAAGAAAGGGGCCACGGTGTTTCTGTATCTCTATTATGTTGGTGCAGCTTCGGAGCTTTTAAATATCTTGATATATCTCGAGAACTACGCATCTGATCAAAAAATATCATAGAGCATAAAAAGTAGGAAACTTAATTCTCTACAAAAAAGGTCTCTTAACATTTTGCCATAGCTCGCTTCGTTTCCGAGATATTTGTAGATTTATCTCAAGGGAAGGGGCCTGACGGACATATTTCGAGATATTTCTTCTTCTTGTTGTTCTTCTTCTGCACAGCTAAGCTGGAAGTGGCATTTGCAGCTCGCAATAGTGCAGAGTTATCGCAAAGAAAGGGGCCACGGTGTTTCTGTATCTCTATTATGTTGGTGCAGCTTCGGAGCTTTTAAATATCTTGATATATCTCGAGAACTACGCATCGGATCAAAAAATATCATAGAACATAAAAAGTAGGAAACCTAATTCTCTACGAAAAAGGTCTCTTAACATTTTGCCATAGCTCGCTTCGTTTCCGAGATATTTGTAGATTTATCTCAAGGGAAGGGGCCTGACGGACATATTTCGAGATATTTCTTCTTCTTGTTGTTCTTCTTCTGCACAGCTAAGCTGGAAGTGGCATTTGCAGCTCGCAATAGTGCAGAGTTATCGCAAAGAAAGGGGCCACGGTGTTTCTGTATCTCTATTATGTTGGTGCAGCTTCGGAGCTTTTAAATATCTTGATATATCTCGAGAACTACGCATCTGATCAAAAAATATCATAGAACATAAAAAGTAGGAAACCTAATTCTCTACGAAAAAGGTCTCTCAACATTTTGCCGTAGCTCGCTTCGTTTCCGAGATATTTGCAGATTTATCTCAAGGGAAGGGGCCTGACGGACATATTTCGAGATATTTCTTCTTCTTGTTGTTCTTCTTCTGCACAGCTAAGCTGGAAGTGGCATTTGCAGCTCGCAATAGTGCAGAGTTATCGCAAAGAAAGGGGCCACGGTGTTTCTGTATCTCTATTATGTTGGTGCAGCTTCGGAGCTTTTAAATATCTTGATATATCTCGAGAACTACGCATCTGATCAAAAAATATCATAGAACATAAAAAGTAGGAAACCTAATTCTCTACGAAAAAGGTCTCTCAACATTTTGCCGTAGCTCGCTTCGTTTCCGAGATATTTGCAGATTTATCTCAAGGGAAGGGGCCTGACGGACATATTTCGAGATATTTCTTCTTCTTGTTGTTCTTCTTCTGCACAGCTAAGCTGGAAGTGGCATTTGCAGCGCGCAATAGTGCAGAGTTATCTCAAAGAAAGGGGCCACGGTGTTTCTGTATCTCTATTATGTTGGTGCGGCTTCGGAACTTTTAAATATCTCGATATATCTTGAAAACTACTCTTCTGATCAGAAAATATCATAGAAGATAAAAAGTAGGAAACTTAATTCTCTACAAAAAAGGTCTCTTAACATTTTGCCATAGCTCGCTTCGTTTCCGAGATATTTGCAGATGTATCTCAAGGTAAGGGGCCTGACGGACATATTTCGAGATATTTCTTCTTCTTGTTGTTCTTCTTGTGCACAGCTAAGCTGGAAGTGCCATTTGCAGCTCGCAATAGTGCATAGTTATCTGAAAGAAAGGGGCCACGGTGTTTCTGTATCTCTATTATGTTGGTGCGGCTTCGGAACTTTTAAATATCTCGATATATCTCGAAAACTACGCTTCTGATCAAAAAATATCATAGAAAATAAATTGTAGGAAACATAATTCTCTACAAAAAAGGTCTCTTAACATTTTGCCATAGCTCGCTTCGTTTCCGAGATATTTGCAGATGTATCTCAAGGTAAGGGGCCTGACGGACATATTTCGAGATATTTCTTCTTCTTGTTGTTCTTCTTCTGCACAGCTAAGCTGGAAGTGCCATTTGCAGCTCGCAATAGTGCATAGTTATCTGAAAGAAAGTGGCCACGGTGTTTCTGTATCTCTATTATGTTGGTGCGGCTTCGGAACTTTTAAATATCTTGATATATCTCGAGAACTACGCATCTGATCAAAAAATATCATAGAACATAAAAAGTAGGAAACCTAATTTTCTACAAAAAAGGTCTCTTCACATTTTGCCGTAGCTCGCTTCGTTTCCGAGATATTTGCAGATTTATCTCAAGGGAAGGGGCCTGACGGACATATTTCGAAATATTTCTTATTCTTGTTGTTCTTCTTCTGCACAGCTAAGCTGGAAGTGGCATTTGCAGCTCGCAATAGTGCAGAGTTATCTCAAAGAAAGGGGCCACGGTGTTTCTGTACCTCTATTCTGTTGGTGCAGCTTCGGAGCTTTTAAATATCTTGATATATCTCGAGAACTACGCATCTGATCAAAAAATATCATACAACATAAAAAGTAGGAAACTTAATTCTCTACAAAAAAGGTCTCTTAACGTTTTGCAATAGCTCGCTTCGTTTCCGAGATATTTGCAGATTTATCTCAAGGGAAGGGTCATGACGGACATATTTCGAGATATTTCTTCTTCTTGTTGTTCTTCTTCCGCACAGCTAAACTGGAAGTGGCATTTCCAGCTCGCAATAGTGCAGAGTTATCCCAAAGAAAGGGGCCACGGTGTTTCTGTATCTCTATTATGTTGGTGCGGCTTCGGAACTTTTAAATATCTTGATATATCTCGAGAACTACGCATCTGATCAAAAAATATCATAGAACATAAAAAGTAGGAAACCTAATTTTCTACAAAAAAGGTCTCTTAACATTTTGCCGTAGCTCGCTTCGTTTCCGAGATATTTGCAGATTTATCTCAAGGGAAGGGGCCTGACGGACATATTTCGAAATATTTCTTATTCTTGTTGTTCTTCTTCTGCACAGCTAAGCTGGAAGTGGCATTTGCAGCTCGCAATAGAGCAGAGTTATCTCAAAGAAAGGGGCCACGGTGTTTCTGTACCTCTATTATGTTGGTGCAGCTTCGGAGCTTTTAAATATCTTGATATATCTCGAGAACTACGCATCTGATCAAAAAATATCATAGAACATAAAAAGTAGGAAACTTAATTCTCTACAAAAAAGGTCTCTTAACGTTTTGCAATAGCTCGCTTCGTTTCCGAGATATTTGCAGATTTATCTCAAGGGAAGGGTCCTGACGGACATATTTCGAGATATTTCTTCTTCTTGTTGTTCTTCTTCTGCACAGCTAAACTGGAAGTGGCATTTCCAGCTCGCAATAGTGCAGAGTTATCCCAAAGAAAGGGGCCACGGTGTTTCTGTATCTCTATTATGTTGGTGCGGCTTCGCAACTTTTAAATATCTCGATATATCTCGAAAACTACGCTTCTGATCAAAAAATATCATAGAACATAAATTGTAGGAAACATAATTCTCTACAAAAAAGGTCTCTTAACATTTTGCCATAGCTCGCTTCGTTTCCGAGATATTTGCAGATTTATCTCAAGGGAAGGGTCCTGATGGACATATTTCGAGATATTTCTTCTTCTTGTTGTTCTTCTTCTGCACAGCTAAACTGGAAGTGGCATTTCCAGCTCGCAATCGTGCAGAGTTATCTCAAAGAAAGGGGCCACGGTGTTTCTGTATCTCTATTATGTTGGTGCGGCTTCGGAACTTTTAAATATCTTGATATACCTCGAGAACTACGCCTCTGATCGAAAAATATCATAGAACATAAAAAGGAGGAAACTTAATTCTCTACAAAAAAGGTCTCTTAACATTTTGCCATAGCTCGCTTCGTTTCCGAGATATTTGCAGATTTATCTCAAGGGAAGGGGCCTGACGGACATATTTCGAGATATTTCTTCTTCTTGTTGTTCTTCTTCTGCACAGCTAAGCTGGAAGTGGCATTTGGAGCTCGCAATAGTGCAGAGTTATCGCAAAGAAAGGGGCTACGGTGTTTCTGTATCTCTATTATGTTGGTGCGGCTTCGGAACTTTTAAATATCTTGATATATCTCGAGAACTACGCCTCTGATCGAAAAATATCATAGAACATAAAAAGTAGGAAACTTAATTCTCTACAAAAAAGGTCTCTTAACATTTTGCCATAGCTCGCTTCGTTTCCGAGATATTTGCAGATTTATCTCAAGGGAAGGGGCCTGACGGACATATTTCGAGATATTTCTTCTTCTTGTTGTTCTTCTTCTGCACAGCTAAGCTGGAAGTGGCATTTGCAGCTCGCAATAGTGCAGAGTTATCGCAAAGAAAGGGGCTACGGTGTTTCTGTATCTCTATTATGTTGGTGCGGCTTCGGAACTTTTAAATATCTTGATATATCTCGAGAACTACGCATCTGATCGAAAAATATCATAGAACATAAAAAGTAGGAAACTTAATTCTCTACAAAAAAGGTCTCTTAACGTTTTGCAATAGCTCGCTTCGTTTCCGAGATATTTGCAGATTTATCTCAAGGGAAGGGTCCTGACGGACATATTTCGAGATATTTCTTCTTCTTGTTGTTCTTCTTCTGCACAGCTAAGCTGGAAGTGGCATTTGCAGCTCGCAATAGTGCAGAGTTATCTCAAAGAAAGGGGCCACGGTGTTTCTGTACCTCTATTATGTTGGTGCAGCTTCGGAGCTTTTAAATATCTTGATATATCTCGAGAACTACGCATCTGATCAAAAAATATCATAGAACATAAAAAGTAGGAAACTTAATTCTCTACAAAAAAGGTCTCTTAACATTTTGCCATAGCTCGCTTCGTTTCCGAGATATTTGCAGATTTATCTCAAGGGAAGGGGCCTGACGGACATATTTCGAGATATTTCTTCTTCGTGTTGTTCTTCTTCTGCACAGCTAAGCTGGAAGTGGCATTTGCAGCTCGCAATAGTGCAGAATTATCGCAAAGAAAGGGGCCACGGTGTTTCTGTATCTCTATTATGTTGGTGCAGCTTCGGAGCTTTTAAATATCTTGATATATCTCGAGAACTACGCATCTGATCAAAAAATATCATAGAACATAAAAAGTAGGAAACTTAATTCTCTACAAAAAAGGTCTCTTAACATTTTGCCATAGCTCGCTTCGTTTCCGAGATATTTGCAGATTTATCTCAAGGGAAGGGGCCTGACGGACATATTTCGAGATATTTCTTCTTCTTGTTGTTCTTCTTCTGCACAGCTAAGCTGGAAGTGGCATTTGCAGCTCGCAATAGTGCAGAATTATCGCAAAGAAAGGGGCCACGGTGTTTCTGTATCTCTATTATGTTGGTGCAGCTTCGGAGCTTTTAAATATCTTGATATATCTCGAGAACTACGCATCTGATCAAAAAATATCATAGAGCATAAAAAGTAGGAAACTTAATTCTCTACAAAAAAGGTCTCTTAACATTTTGCCATAGCTCGCTTCGTTTCCGAGATATTTGTAGATTTATCTCAAGGGAAGGGGCCTGACGGACATATTTCGAGATATTTCTTCTTCTTGTTGTTCTTCTTCTGCACAGCTAAGCTGGAAGTGGCATTTGCAGCTCGCAATAGTGCAGAGTTATCGCAAAGAAAGGGGCCACGGTGTTTCTGTATCTCTATTATGTTGGTGCAGCTTCGGAGCTTTTAAATATCTTGATATATCTCGAGAACTACGCATCTGATCAAAAAATATCATAGAACATAAAAAGTAGGAAACCTAATTCTCTACGAAAAAGGTCTCTCAACATTTTGCCGTAGCTCGCTTCGTTTCCGAGATATTTGCAGACTTATCTCAAGGGAAGGGGCCTGACGGACATATTTC
The DNA here is from genome assembly GCF_051020975.1 of Osmia lignaria lignaria. Taxonomy (NCBI): domain Eukaryota; kingdom Metazoa; phylum Arthropoda; class Insecta; order Hymenoptera; family Megachilidae; genus Osmia; species Osmia lignaria. Next base: position 8,774,559 of record NW_027478159.1, on the reverse strand, counting down.
GAGATATTTCTTCTTCTTGTTGTTCTTCTTCTGCACAGCTAAGCTGGAAGTGGCATTTGCAGCGCGCAATAGTGCAGAGTTATCTCAAAGAAAGGGGCCACGGTGTTTCTGTATCTCTATTATGTTGGTGCGGCTTCGGAACTTTTAAATATCTCGATATATCTTGAAAACTACTCTTCTGATCAGAAAATATCATAGAAGATAAAAAGTAGGAAACTTAATTCTCTACAAAAAAGGTCTCTTAACATTTTGCCATAGCTCGCTTCGTTTCCGAGATATTTGCAGATGTATCTCAAGGTAAGGGGCCTGACGGACATATTTCGAGATATTTCTTCTTCTTGTTGTTCTTCTTGTGCACAGCTAAGCTGGAAGTGCCATTTGCAGCTCGCAATAGTGCATAGTTATCTGAAAGAAAGGGGCCACGGTGTTTCTGTATCTCTATTATGTTGGTGCGGCTTCGGAACTTTTAAATATCTCGATATATCTCGAAAACTACGCTTCTGATCAAAAAATATCATAGAAAATAAATTGTAGGAAACTTAATTCTCTACAAAAAAGGTCTCTTAACATTTTGCCATAGCTCGCTTCGTTTCCGAGATATTTGCAGATTTATCTCAAGGTAAGGGGCCTGACGGACATATTTCGAGATATTTCTTCTTCTTGTTGTTCTTCTTCTGCACAGCTAAGCTGGAAGTGGCATTTGCAGCTCGCAATAGTGCAGAGTTATCCCAAAGAAAGGGGCCACGGTGTTTCTGTATCTCTATTATGTTGGTGCGGCTTCGGAACTTTTAAATATCTCGATATATCTCGAAAACTACGCTTCTGATCAAAAAATATCATAGAACATAAATTGTAGGAAACATAATTCTCTACAAAAAAGGTCTCTTAACATTTTGCCATAGCTCGCTTCGTTTCCGAGATATTTGCAGATTTATCTCAAGGGAAGGGTCCTGATGGACATATTTCGAGATATTTCTTCTTCTTGTTGTTCTTCTTCTGCACAGCTAAACTGGAAGTGACATTTCCAGCTCGCAATCGTGCAGAGTTATCTCAAAGAAAGGGGCCACGGTGTTTCTGTATCTCTATTATGTTGGTGCGGCTTCGGAACTTTTAAATATCTTGATATATCTCGAGAACTACGCCTCTGATCGAAAAATATCATAGAACATAAAAAGTAGGAAACTAAATTATCTACAAAAAAGGTCTCTTAACATTTTGCCATAGCTCGCTTCGTTTCGGAGATATTTGCAGATTTATCTCAAGGGAAGGGGCCTGACGGACATATTTCGAGATATTTCTTCTTCTTGTTGTTCTTCTTCTGCACAGCTAAGCTGGAAGTGGCATTTGCAGCTCGCAATAGTGCAGAGTTATCGCAAAGAAAGGGGCCACGGTGTTTCTGTATCTCTATTATGTTGGTGCGGCTTCGGAACTTTTAAATATCTTGATATATCTCGAGAACTACGCATCTGATCAAAAAATATCATAGAACATAAAAAGTAGGAAACCTAATTCTCTACAAAAAAGGTCTCTTAACATTTTGCCGTAGCTCGCTTCGTTTCCGAGATTTTTGCAGATTTATCTCAAGGGAAGGGGCCTGACGGACATATTTCGAAATATTTCTTATTCTTGTTGTTCTTCTTCTGCACAGCTAAGCTGGAAGTGGCATTTCCAGCTCGCAATAGTGCAGAGTTATCTCAAAGAAAGGGGCCACGGTGTTTCTGTACCTCTATTCTGTTGGTGCAGCTTCGGAGCTTTTAAATATCTTGATATATCTCGAGAACTACGCATCTGATCAAAAAATATCATACAACATAAAAAGTAGGAAACTTAATTCTCTACAAAAAAGGTCTCTTAACGTTTTGCAATAGCTCGCTTCGTTTCCGAGATATTTGCAGATTTATCTCAAGGGAAGGGTCATGACGGACATATTTCGAGATATTTCTTCTTCTTGTTGTTCTTCTTCCGCACAGCTAAACTGGAAGTGGCATTTCCAGCTCGCAATAGTGCAGAGTTATCCCAAAGAAAGGGGCCACGGTGTTTCTGTATCTCTATTATGTTGGTGCGGCTTCGGCACTTTTAAATATCTCGATATATCTCGAAAACTACGCTTCTGATCAAAAAATATCATAGAACATAAATTGTAGGAAACATAATTCTCTACAAAAAAGGTCTCTTAACATTTTGCCATCGCTCGCTTCGTTTCCGAGATATTTGCAGATTTATCTCAAGGGGAGTGGCCTGACGGACATATTTCGAGATATTTCTTCTTCTTGTTGTTCTTCCTCTGCACAGCTAAGCTGGAAGTGGCATTTGCAGCTCGCAATAGTGCAGAGTTATCGCAAAGAAAGTGGCCACGGTGTTTCTGTATCTCTATTATGTTGGTGCGGCTTCGGAACTTTTAAATATCTTGATATATCTCGAGAACTACGCATCTGATCAAAAAATATCATAGAACATAAAAAGTAGGAAACCTAATTTTCTACAAAAAAGGTCTCTTCACATTTTGCCGTAGCTCGCTTCGTTTCCGAGATATTTGCAGATTTATCTCAAGGGAAGGGGCCTGACGGACATATTTCGAAATATTTCTTATTCTTGTTGTTCTTCTTCTGCACAGCTAAGCTGGAAGTGGCATTTGCAGCTCGCAATAGTGCAGAGTTATCTCAAAGAAAGGGGCCACGGTGTTTCTGTACCTCTATTCTGTTGGTGCAGCTTCGGAGCTTTTAAATATCTTGATATATCTCGAGAACTACGCATCTGATCAAAAAATATCATACAACATAAAAAGTAGGAAACTTAATTCTCTACAAAAAAGGTCTCTTAACGTTTTGCAATAGCTCGCTTCGTTTCCGAGATATTTGCAGATTTATCTCAAGGGAAGGGTCATGACGGACATATTTCGAGATATTTCTTCTTCTTGTTGTTCTTCTTCCGCACAGCTAAACTGGAAGTGGCATTTCCAGCTCGCAATAGTGCAGAGTTACCCCAAAGAAAGGGGCCACGGTGTTTCTGTATCTCTATTATGTTGGTGCGGCTTCGGAACTTTTAAATATCTTGATATATCTCGAGAACTACGCATCTGATCAAAAAATATCATAGAACATAAAAAGTAGGAAACCTAATTTTCTACAAAAAAGGTCTCTTAACATTTTGCCGTAGCTCGCTTCGTTTCCGAGATATTTGCAGATTTATCTCAAGGGAAGGGGCCTGACGGACATATTTCGAAATATTTCTTATTCTTGTTGTTCTTCTTCTGCACAGCTAAGCTGGAAGTGGCATTTGCAGCTCGCAATAGAGCAGAGTTATCTCAAAGAAAGGGGCCACGGTGTTTCTGTACCTCTATTATGTTGGTGCAGCTTCGGAGCTTTTAAATATCTTGATATATCTCGAGAACTACGCATCTGATCAAAAAATATCATAGAACATAAAAAGTAGGAATCCTAATTTTCTACAAAAAAGGTCTCTTAACGTTTTGCCGTAGCTCGCTTTGTTTCCGAGATATTTGCAGATTTATCTCAAGGGAAGGGGCCTGACGGACATATGTCGAGATATTTCTTCTTTTTGTTGTTCTTCTTCTGCACAGCTAAGCTGGAAGTGGCATTTGCAGCTCGCAATAGTGCAGAGTTATCTCAAAGAAAGGGGCCACGGTGTTTCTGTATCTCTATTATGTTGGTGCGGCTTCGGAACTTTTAAATATCTTGATATATCTCGAGAACTACGCATCCGATCAAAAAATATCATAGAACATAAAAAGTAGGAAACTTAATTCTCTACAAAAAAGGTCTCTTAACATTTTGCCATAGCTCGCTTCGTTTCCGAGATATTTGCAGATTTATCTCGAGGGAAGGGGCCTGACGGACATATTTCGAGATATTTCTTCTTCTTGTTGTTCTTCTTCTGCACAGCTAAGCTGGAAGCGGCATTTGTGGCTCGCACTAGTGCAGAGTTATCTCAAAGAAAGGGGCCACGGTGTTTCTGTATCTCTATTATGTTGGTGCGGCTTCGGATCTTTTAAATATCTCGATATATCTCGAAAACTACGCTTCTGATCAAAAAATATCATAGAACATAAATTGTAGGAAACATAATTCTCTACAAAAAAGGTCTCTTAACATTTTGCCGTAGCTCGCTTCGTTTCCGAGATATTTGCAGATTTATCTCAAGGGAAGGGGCCTGACGGACATATTTCCAGATATTTCTTCTTTTTGTTGTTCTTCTTCTGCACAGCTAAGCTGGAAGTGGCATTTGCAGCTCGCAATAGTGCAGAGTTATCTCAAAGAAAGGGGCCACGGTGTTTCTGTACCTCTATTATGTTGGTGCGGCTTCGGAACTTTTAAATATCTTGATATATCTCGAAAACTACGCTTCTGATCAAAAAATATCATAGAACATAAATTGTAGGAAACATAATTCTCTACAAAAAAGGTCTCTTAACATTTTGCCATAGCTCGCTTCGTTTCCGAGATATTTGCAGATTTATCTCAAGGGAAGGGTCCTGATGGACATATTTCGAGATATTTCTTCTTCTTGTTGTTCTTCTTCTGCACAGCTAAACTGGAAGTGGCATTCCCAGCTCGCAATCGTGCAGAGTTATCTCAAAGAAAGGGGCCACGGTGTTTCTGTATCTCTATTATGTTGGTGCGGCTTCGGAACTTTTAAATATCTTGATATATCTCGAGAACTACGCCTCTGATCGAAAAATATCATAGAACATAAAAAGTAGGAAACCTAATTATCTACAAAAAAGGTCTCTTAAGATTTTGCCATAGCTCGCTTCGTTTCCGAGATATTTGCAGATTTATCTCAAGGGAAGGGGCCTGACGGACATATTTCGAGATATTTCTTCTTCTTGTTGTTCTTCTTCTCCACAGCTAAGCTGGAAGTGGCATTTGCGGCTCGCACTAGTGCAGAGTTATCTCAAAGAAAGGGGCCACGGTGTTTCTGTATCCCTATTATGTTGGTGCGGCTTCGGAACTTTTAAATATCTCGATATATCTCGAAAACTACGCTTCTGATCAAAAAATATCATAGAACATAAATTGTAGGAAACATAATTCTCTACAAAAAACGTCTCTTAACATTTTGCCATAGCTCGCTTCGTTTCCGAGATATTTGCAGATTCAGCTCAAAGGAACTGGCCTGACGGACATATTTCGAGATATTTCTTCTTCTTGTTGTTCTTCCTCTGCACAGCTAAGCTGGAAGTGGCATTTGCAGCTCGCAATAGTGCAGAGTTATCTCAAAGAAGGGGGCCACGGTGTTTCTGTATCTCTATTATGTTGGTGGGGCTTCGGAACTTTTAAATATCTTGATATATCTCGAGAACTACGCATCTGATCAAAAAATATCATAGAACATAAAAAGTAGGAAACTTAATTCTCTACAAAAAAGGTCGCTTAACATTTTGCCATGGCTCGCTTCGTTTCCGAGATATTTGCAGATATATCTCAAGGGCAGGGGCCTGACGGACATATTTCGAGATATTTCTTCTTCTTGTTGTTCTTCTTCTGCACAGCTAAGCTGGAAGTGGCATTTGCGGCTCGCACTAGTGCAGAGTTATCTCAAAGAAAGGGGCCACGGTGTTTCTGTATCTCTATTATGTTGGTGCGGCTTCGGAACTTTTAAATATCTTGATATATCTCGAGAACTACGCATCTGATCAAAAAATATCATAGAACATAAAAAGTAGGAAACTTAATTCTCTACAAAAAAGGTCTCTTAACATTTTGCCATAGCTCGCTTCGTTTCCGAGATATTTGCAGATTTATCTCAAGGGAAGGGGCCTGACGGACATATTTCGAGATATTTCTTCTTCTTGTTGTTCTTCTTCTGCACAGCTAAGCTGTAAGTGGCATTTGCGGCTCGCACTAGTGCAGAGTTATCTCAAAGAAAGGGGCCACGGTGTTTCTGTATCTCCATTATGTTGGTGCGGCTTCGGAACTTTTAAATATCTCGATATATCTCGCAAACTACGCTTCTGATCAAAAAATATCATAGAACATAAATTGTAGGAAACATAATTCTCTACAAAAAAGGTCTCTTAACATTTTGCCATAGCTCGCTTCGTTTCCGAGATATTTGCAGATATATCTCAAGGGCAGGGGCCTGACGGACATATTTCGAGATATTTCTTCTTCTTGTTGTTCTTCTTCTGCACAGCTAAACTGGAAGTGGCATTTCCAGCTCGCAATAGTGCAGAGATATCTCAAAGAAAGGGGCCACGGTGTTTCTGTATCTCTATTATGTTGGTGCGGCTTCGGAACTTTTACATATCTTGATATATCTCGAGAACTACGCGTCTGATCAAAAAATATCATAGAACATAAAAAGTAGGAAACTTAATTCTCTACAAAAAAGGTCTCTTAACATTTTGCCATAGCTCGCTTCGTTTCCGAGATATTTGCAGATTTATCTCGAGGGAAGGGGCCTGACGGACATATTTCGAGATATTTCTTCTTCTTGTTGTTCTTCTTCTGCACAGCTATGCTGGAAGCGGCATTTGCGGCTCGCACTAGTGCAGAGTTATCTCAAAGAAAGGGGCCACGGTGTTTCTGTATCTCTATTATGTTGGTGGGGCTTCGGATCTTTTAAATATCTCGATATATCTCGAAAACTACGCTTCTGATCAAAAAATATCATAGAACATAAATTGTAGGAAACATAATTCTCTACAAAAAAGGTCTCTTAACATTTTGCCGTAGCTCGCTTCGTTTCCGAGATATTTGCAGATTTATCTCAAGGGAAGGGGCCTGACGGACATATTTCCAGATATATCTTCTTTTTGTTGTTCTTCTTCTGCACAGCTAAGCTGGAAGTGGCATTTGCAGCTCGCAATAGTGCAGAGTTATCTCAAAGAAAGGGGCCACGGTGTTTCTGTACCTCTATTATGTTGGTGCGGCTTCGGAACTTTTAAATATCTTGATATATCTCGAGAACTACGCATCCGATCAAAAAATATCATAGAACATAAATTGTAGGAAACATAATTCTCTACAAAAAAGGTCTCTTAACATTTTGCCGTAGCTCGCTTCGTTTCCGAGATATTTGCAGATTTATCTCAAGGGAAGGGGCCTGACGGACATATTTCCAGATATTTCTTCTTTTTGTTGTTCTTCTTCTGCACAGCTAACCTGGAAGTGGCATTTGCAGCTCGCAATAGTGCAGAGTTATCTCAAAGAAAGGGGCCACGGTGTTTCTGTACCTCTATTATGTTGGTGCGGCTTCGGAACTTTTAAATATCTTGATATATCTCGAAAACTACGCTTCTGATCAAAAAATATCATAGAACATAAATTGTAGGAAACATAATTCTCTACAAAAAAGGTCTCTTAACATTTTGCCATAGCTCGCTTCGTTTCCGAGATATTTGCAGATTTATCTCAAGGGAAGGGTCCTGATGGACATATTTCGAGATATTTCTTCTTCTTGTTGTTCTTCTTCTGCACAGCTAAACTGGAAGTGGCATTCCCAGCTCGCAATCGTGCAGAGTTATCTCAAAGAAAGGGGCCACGGTGTTTCTGTATCTCTATTATGTTGGTGCGGCTTCGGAACTTTTAAATATCTTGATATATCTCGAGAACTACGCCTCTGATCGAAAAATATCATAGAACATAAAAAGTAGGAAACCTAATTATCTACAAAAAAGGTCTCTTAAGATTTTGCCATAGCTCGCTTCGTTTCCGAGATATTTGCAGATTTATCTCAAGGGAAGGGGCCTGACGGACATATTTCGAGATATTTCTTCTTCTTGTTGTTCTTCTTCTCCACAGCTAAGCTGGAAGTGGCATTTGCGGCTCGCACTAGTGCAGAGTTATCTCAAAGAAAGGGGCCACGGTGTTTCTGTATCCCTATTATGTTGGTGCGGCTTCGGAACTTTTAAATATCTCGATATATCTCGAAAACTACGCTTCTGATCAAAAAATATCATAGAACATAAATTGTAGGAAACATAATTCTCTACAAAAAACGTCTCTTAACATTTTGCCATAGCTCGCTTCGTTTCCGAGATATTTGCAGATTCAGCTCAAAGGAACTGGCCTGACGGACATATTTCGAGATATTTCTTCATCTTGTTGTTCTTCCTCTGCACAGCTAAGCTGGAAGTGGCATTTGCAGCTCGCAATAGTGCAGAGTTATCTCAAAGAAAGGGGCCACGGTGTTTCTGTATCTCTATTATGTTGGTGGGGCTTCGGAACTTTTAAATATCTTGATATATCTCGAGAACTACGCATCTGATCAAAAAATATCATAGAACATAAAAAGTAGGAAACTTAATTCTCTACAAAAAAGGTCGCTTAACATTTTGCCATGGCTCGCTTCGTTTCCGAGATATTTGCAGATATATCTCAAGGGCAGGGGCCTGACGGACATATTTCGAGATATTTCTTCTTCTTGTTGTTCTTCTTCTGCACAGCTAAGCTGGAAGTGGCATTTGCGGCTCGCACTAGTGCAGAGTTATCTCAAAGAAAGGGGCCACGGTGTTTCTGTATCTCTATTATGTTGGTGCGGCTACGGAACTTTTAAATATCTTGATATATCTCGAGAACTACGCATCTGATCAAAAAATATCATAGAACATAAAAAGTAGGAAACTTAATTCTCTACAAAAAAGGTCTCTTAACATTTTGCCATACCTCGCTTCGTTTCCGAGATATTTGCAGATTTATCTCAAGGGAAGGGGCCTGACGGACATATTTCGAGATATTTCTTCTTCTTGTTGTTCTTCTTCTGCACAGCTAAGCTGGAAGTGGCATTTGCGGCTCGCACTAGTGCAGAGTTATCTCAAAGAAAGGGGCCACGGTGTTTCTGTATCTCCATTATGTTGGTGCGGCTTCGGAACTTTTAAATATCTCGATATATCTCGCAAACTACGCTTCTGATCAAAAAATATCATAGAACATAAATTGTAGGAAACATAATTCTCTACAAAAAAGGTCTCTTAACATTTTGCCATAGCTCGCTTCGTTTCCGAGATATTTGCAGATATATCTCAAGGGCAGGGGCCTGACGGACATATTTCGAGATATTTCTTCTTCTTGTTGTTCTTCTTCTGCACAGCTATGCTGGAAGCGGCATTTGCGGCTCGCACTAGTGCAGAGTTATCTCAAAGAAAGGGGCCACGGTGTTTCTGTATCTCTATTATGTTGGTGCGGCTTCGGATCTTTTAAATATCTCGATATATCTCGAAAACTACGCTTCTGATCAAAAAATATCATAGAACATAAATTGTAGGAAACATAATTCTCTACAAAAAAGGTCTCTTAACATTTTGCCGTAGCTCGCTTCGTTTCCGAGATATTTGCAGATTTATCTCAAGGGAAGGGGCCTGACGGACATATTTCCAGATATATCTTCTTTTTGTTGTTCTTCTTCTGCACAGCTAAGCTGGAAGTGGCATTTGCAGCTCGCAATAGTGCAGAGTTATCTCAAAGAAAGGGGCCACGGTGTTTCTGTACCTCTATTATGTTGGTGCGGCTTCGGAACTTTTAAATATCTTGATATATCTCGAGAACTACGCATCCGATCAAAAAATATCATAGAACATAAATTGTAGGAAACATAATTCTCTACAAAAAAGGTCTCTTAACATTTTGCCATAGCCCGCTTCGTTTCCGAGATATTTGCAGATTTATCTCAAGGGAAGGGTCCTGATGGACATATTTCGAGATATTTCTTCTTCTTGTTGTTCTTCTTCTGCACAGCTATGCTGGAAGCGGCATTTGCGGCTCGCACTAGTGCAGAGTTATCTCAAAGAAAGGGGCCACGGTGTTTCTGTATCTCTATTATGTTGGTGGGGCTTCGGATCTTTTAAATATCTCGATATATCTCGAAAACTACGCTTCTGATCAAAAAATATCATAGAACATAAATTGTAGGAAACATAATTCTCTACAAAAAAGGTCTCTTAACATTTTGCCGTAGCTCGCTTCGTTTCCGAGATATTTGCAGATTTATCTCAAGGGAAGGGGCCTGACGGACATATTTCCAGATATATCTTCTTTTTGTTGTTCTTCTTCTGCACAGCTAAGCTGGAAGTGGCATTTGCAGCTCGCAATAGTGCAGAGTTATCTCAAAGAAAGGGGCCACGGTGTTTCTGTACCTCTATTATGTTGGTGCGGCTTCGGAACTTTTAAATATCTTGATATATCTCGAGAACTACGCATCCGATCAAAAAATATCATAGAACATAAATTGTAGGAAACATAATTCTCTACAAAAAAGGTCTCTTAACATTTTGCCGTAGCTCGCTTCGTTTCCGAGATATTTGCAGATTTATCTCAAGGGAAGGGGCCTGACGGACATATTTCCAGATATTTCTTCTTTTTGTTGTTCTTCTTCTGCACAGCTAACCTGGAAGTGGCATTTGCAGCTCGCAATAGTGCAGAGTTATCTCAAAGAAAGGGGCCACGGTGTTTCTGTACCTCTATTATGTTGGTGCGGCTTCGGAACTTTTAAATATCTTGATATATCTCGAAAACTACGCTTCTGATCAAAAAATATCATAGAACATAAATTGTAGGAAACATAATTCTCTACAAAAAAGGTCTCTTAACATTTTGCCATAGCTCGCTTCGTTTCCGAGATATTTGCAGATTTATCTCAAGGGAAGGGTCCTGATGGACATATTTCGAGATATTTCTTCTTCTTGTTGTTCTTCTTCTGCACAGCTAAACTGGAAGTGGCATTCCCAGCTCGCAATCGTGCAGAGTTATCTCAAAGAAAGGGGCCACGGTGTTTCTGTATCTCTATTATGTTGGTGCGGCTTCGGAACTTTTAAATATCTTGATATATCTCGAGAACTACGCATCTGATCAAAAAATATCATCGAACATAAAAAGTAGGAAACTTAATTCTCTACAAAAAAGGTCTCTTAACATTTTGCCATACCTCGCTTCGTTTCCGAGATATTTGCAGATTTATCTCAAGGGAAGTGGCCTGACGGACATATTTCGAGATATTTCTTCTTCTTGTTGTTCTTCTTCTGCACAGCTAAGCTGGAAGTGGCATTTGCAGCTCGCAAGAGTGCAGAGTTATCCCAAAGAAAGGGGCCACGGTGTTTCTGTATCTCTATTATGTTGGTGCGGCTTCGGAACTTTTACATATCTCGACATATCTCGAAAACTACGCTTCTGATCAAAAAATATCATAGAACATAAATTGTAGGAAACATAATTCTCTACAAAAAAGGTCTCTTAACATTTTGCCATAGCTCGCTTCGTTTCCGAGATATTTGCAGATTTATCTCAAGGGAAGGGTCCTGATGGACATATTTCGAGATATTTCTTCTTCTTGTTGTTCTTCTTCTGCACAGCTAAACTGGAAGTGGCATTTCCAGCTCGCAATAGTGCAGAGTTATCTCAAAGAAAGGGGCCACGGTGTTTCTGTATCTCTATTATGTTGGTGCGGCTTCGGAACTTTTAAATATCTTGATATATCTCGAGAACTACGCATCTGATCAAAAAATATCATAGAACATAAATTGTAGGAAACATAATTCCCTACAAAAAACTTCTCTTAACATTTTGCCATAGCTCGTTTCGTTTCCGAGATATTTGCAGATTCAGCTCAAAGGAACTGGCCTGACGGACATATTTCGAGATATTTCTTCTTCTTGTTGTTCTTCCTCTGCACAGCTAAGCTGGAAGTGGCATTTGCAGCTCGCAATAGTGCAGAGTTATCTCAAAGAAAGGGGCCACGGTGTTTCTGTATCTCTATTATGTTGGTGCGGCTTCGGAACTTTTAAATATCTTGATATATCTCGAGAACTACGCATCTGATCAAAAAATATCATAGAACATAAAAAGTAGGAAACTTAATTCTCTACAAAAAAGGTCTCTTAACATTTTGCCATAGCTCGCGTCGTTTCCGAGATATTTGCATATTTATCTCAAGGGAAGTGGCCTGACGGACATATTTCGAGATATTTCTTCTTCTTGTTGTTCTTCTTCTGCACAGCTAAGCTGGAAGTGGCATTTACAGCTCGCAATAGTGCAGAGTTATCTCAAAGAAAGGGGCCACGGTGTTTCTGTATCTCTATTATGTTGGTGCTGCTTCGGAACTTTTAAATATCTTGATATATCTCGAGAACTACGCATCTGATCAAAAAATATCATAGAACATGAAAAGTAGGAAACTTAATTCTCTACAAAAAAGGTCTCTTAACATTTTGCCATAGCTCTCTTCGTTTCCGAGATATTTGCAGATTTATCTCAAGGGAAGGGGCCTGACGGACATATTTCCAGATATTTCTTCTTTTTGTTGTTCTTCTTCTGCACAGCTAACCTGGAAGTGGCATTTGCAGCTCGCAATAGTGCAGAGTTATCTCAAAGAAAGGGGCCACGGTGTTTCTGTACCTCTATTATGTTGGTGCGGCTTCGGAACTTTTAAATATCTTGATATATCTCGAAAACTACGCTTCTGATCAAAAAATATCATAGAACATAAATTGTAGGAAACATAATTCTCTACAAAAAAGGTCTCTTAACATTTTGCCATAGCTCGCTTCGTTTCCGAGATATTTGCAGATTTATCTCAAGGGAAGGGTCCTGATGGACATATTTCGAGATATTTCTTCTTCTTGTTGTTCTTCTTCTGCACAGCTAAACTGGAAGTGGCATTCCCAGCTCGCAATCGTGCAGAGTTATCTCAAAGAAAGGGGCCACGGTGTTTCTGTATCTCTATTATGTTGGTGCGGCTTCGGAACTTTTAAATATCTTGATATATCTCGAGAACTACGCATCTGATCAAAAAATATCATCGAACATAAAAAGTAGGAAACTTAATTCTCTACAAAAAAGGTCTCTTAACATTTTGCCATACCTCGCTTCGTTTCCGAGATATTTGCAGATTTATCTCAAGGGAAGTGGCCTGACGGACATATTTCGAGATATTTCTTCTTCTTGTTGTTCTTCTTCTGCACAGCTAAGCTGGAAGTGGCATTTGCAGCTCGCAAGAGTGCAGAGTTATCCCAAAGAAAGGGGCCACGGTGTTTCTGTATCTCTATTATGTTGGTGCGGCTTCGGAACTTTTACATATCTCGACATATCTCGAAAACTACGCTTCTGATCAAAAAATATCATAGAACATAAATTGTAGGAAACATAATTCTCTACAAAAAAGGTCTCTTAACATTTTGCCATAGCTCGCTTCGTTTCCGAGATATTTGCAGATTTATCTCAAGGGAAGGGTCCTGATGGACATATTTCGAGATATTTCTTCTTCTTGTTGTTCTTCTTCTGCACAGCTAAACTGGAAGTGGCATTTCCAGCTCGCAATAGTGCAGAGTTATCTCAAAGAAAGGGGCCACGGTGTTTCTGTATCTCTATTATGTTGGTGCGGCTTCGGAACTTTTAAATATCTTGATATATCTCGAGAACTACGCATCTGATCAAAAAATATCATAGAACATAAATTGTAGGAAACATAATTCCCTACAAAAAACTTCTCTTAACATTTTGCCATAGCTCGTTTCGTTTCCGAGATATTTGCAGATTCAGCTCAAAGGAACTGGCCTGACGGACATATTTCGAGATATTTCTTCTTCTTGTTGTTCTTCCTCTGCACAGCTAAGCTGGAAGTGGCATTTGCAGCTCGCAATAGTGCAGAGTTATCTCAAAGAAAGGGGCCACGGTGTTTCTGTATCTCTATTATGTTGGTGCGGCTTCGGAACTTTTAAATATCTTGATATATCTCGAGAACTACGCATCTGATCAAAAAATATCATAGAACATAAAAAGTAGGAAACTTAATTCTCTACAAAAAAGGTCTCTTAACATTTTGCCATAGCTCGCGTCGTTTCCGAGATATTTGCATATTTATCTCAAGGGAAGTGGCCTGACGGACATATTTCGAGATATTTCTTCTTCTTGTTGTTCTTCTTCTGCACAGCTAAGCTGGAAGTGGCATTTACAGCTCGCAATAGTGCAGAGTTATCTCAAAGAAAGGGGCCACGGTGTTTCTGTATCTCTATTATGTTGGTGCTGCTTCGGAACTTTTAAATATCTTGATATATCTCGAGAACTACGCATCTGATCAAAAAATATCATAGAACATGAAAAGTAGGAAACTTAATTCTCTACAAAAAAGGTCTCTTAACATTTTGCCATAGCTCTCTTCGTTTCCGAGATATTTGCAGATTTATCTCAAGGGAAGGGGCCTGACGGACATATTTCGAGATATTTCTTCTTCTTGTTGTTCTTCTTCTGCACAGCTAAGCTCGAAGTGGCATTTGCAGCTCGCAATAGTGCAGAGTTATCTCAAAGAAAGAGGCCACGGTGTTTCTGTACCTCTATTATGTTGGTGCAGCTTCGGAACTTTTAAATATCTTGATATATCTCGAGAACTACGCATCTGATCAAAAAATATCATCGAACATAAAAAGTAGGAAACTTAATTCTCTACAAAAAAGGTCTCTTAACATTTTGCCATAGCTCGCTTCGTTTCCGAGATATTTGCAGATTTATCTCAAGGGAAGTGGCCTGACGGACATATTTCGAGATATTTCTTCTTCTTGTTGTTCTTCTTCTGCACAGCTAAGCTGGAAGTGGCATTTGCAGCTCGCAATAGTGCAGAGTTATCTCAAAGAAAGGGGCCACGGTGTTTCTGTATCTCTATTATGTTGGTGCGGCTTCGGAACTTTTAAATATCTTGATATATCTCGAGAACTACGCATCTGATCAAAAAATATCATAGAACATAAAAAGTAGGAAACTTAATTCTCTACAAAAAAGGTCTCTTAACATTTTGCCATAGCTCGCGTCGTTTCCGAGATATTTGCATATCTATCTCAAGGGAAGGGGCCTGACGGACATATTTCGAGATATTTCTTCTTCTTGTTGTTCTTCTTCTGCACAGCTAAGCTGGAAGTGGCATTTACAGCTCGCAATAGTGCAGAGTTATCTCAAAGAAAGGGGCCACGGTGTTTCTGTATCTCCATTATGTTGGTGCTGCTTCGGAACTTTTAAATATCTTGATATATCTCGAGAACTACGCATCTGATCAAAAAATATCATAGAACATGAAAAGTAGGAAACTTAATTCTCTACAAAAAAGGTCTCTTATCATTTTGCCATAGCTCTCTTCGTTTCCGAGATATTTGCAGATTTATCTCAAGGGAAGGGGCCTGACGGACATATTGCGAGATATTTCTTCTTCTTGTTGTTCTTCTTCTGCACAGCTAAGCTCGAAGTGGCTTTTGCAGCTCGCAATAGTGCAGAGTTATCCCAAAGAAAGGGGCCACGGTGTTTCTGTATCTCTATTATGTTGGTGCGGCTTCGGAACTTTTACATATCTCGATATATCTCGAAAACTACGCTTCTGGTCAAAAAATATCATAGAACATAAATTGTAGGAAACATAATTCTCTACAAAAAAGGTCTCTTAACATTTTGCCATAGCTCGCTTCGTTTCCGAGATATTTGCAGATTTATCTCAAGGGAAGGGTCCTGATGGACATATTTCGAGATATTTCTTCTTCTTGTTGTTCTTCTTCTGCACAGCTAAACTGGAAGTGGCATTTCCAGCTCGCAATAGTGCAGAGTTATCTCAAAGAAAGGGGCCACGGTGTTTCTGTATCTCTATTATGTTGGTGCGGCTTCGGAACTTTTAAATATCTTGATATATCTCGAGAACTACGCATCTGATCAAAAAATATCATAGAACATAAATTGTAGGAAACATAATTCCCTACAAAAAACTTCTCTTAACATTTTGCCATAGCTCGTTTCGTTTCCGAGATATTTGCAGATTCAGCTCAAAGGAACTGGCCTGACGGACATATTTCGAGATATTTCTTCTTCTTGTTATTCTTCCTCTGCACAGCTAAGCTGGAAGTGGCATTTGCAGCTCGCAATAGTGCAGAGTTATCTCAAAGAAAGGGGCCACGGTGTTTCTGTATCTCTATTATGTTGGTGCGGCTTCGGAACTTTTAAATATCTTGATATATCTCGAGAACTACGCATCTGATCAAAAAATATCATAGAACATAAAAAGTAGGAAACTTAATTCTCTACAAAAAAGGTCTCTTAACATTTTGCCATAGCTCGCGTCGTTTCCGAGATATTTGCATATTTATCTCAAGGGAAGGGGCCTGACGGACATATTTCGAGATATTTCTTCTTCTTGTTGTTCTTCTTCTGCACAGCTAAGCTGGAAGTGGCATTTACAGCTCGCAATAGTGCAGAGTTATCTCAAAGAAAGGGGCCACGGTGTTTCTGTATCTCTATTATGTTGGTGCTGCTTCGGAACTTTTAAATATCTTGATATATCTCGAGAACTACGCATCTGATCAAAAAATATCATAGAACATGAAAAGTAGGAAACTTAATTCTCTACAAAAAAGGTCTCTTA
The DNA here is from genome assembly GCF_051020975.1 of Osmia lignaria lignaria. Taxonomy (NCBI): domain Eukaryota; kingdom Metazoa; phylum Arthropoda; class Insecta; order Hymenoptera; family Megachilidae; genus Osmia; species Osmia lignaria. The sequence goes on along the minus strand of NW_027478159.1, from coordinate 8,758,215 downwards.
ACATTTTGCCATAGCTCTCTTCGTTTCCGAGATATTTGCAGATTTATCTCAAGGGAAGGGGCCTGACGGACATATTTCGAGATATTTCTTCTTCTTGTTGTTCTTCTTCTGCACAGCTAAGCTGGAAGTGGCATTTGCAGCTCGCAAGAGTGCAGAGTTATCCCAAAGAAAGGGGCCACGGTGTTTCTGTATCTCTATTATGTTGGTGCGGCTTCGGAACTTTTACATATCTCGATATATCTCGAAAACTACGCTTCTGATCAAAAAATATCATAGAACATAAATTGTAGGAAACATAATTCTCTACAAAAAACGTCTCTTAACATTTTGCCATAGCTCGCTTCGTTTCCGAGATATTTGCAGATTCATCTCAAAGGAACGGGCCTGACGGACATATTTCGAGATACTTCTTCTTCTTGTTGTTCTTCTTCTGCACAGCTAAGCTGGAAGTGGCATTTACAGCTCGCAATAGTGCAGAGTTATCTCAAAGAAAGGGGCCACGGTGTTTCTGTATCTCTATTATGTTGGTGCGGCTTCGGAACTTTTAAATATCTTGATATATCTCGAGAACTACGCATCTGATCAAAAAATATCATAGAACATAAAAAGTAGGAAACTTAATTCTCTACAAAAAAGGTCTCTTAACATTTTGCCATAGCTCGCTGCGTTTCCGAGATATTTGCAGATTTATCTCAAGGGAAGGGGCCTGACGGACATATTTCGAGATATTTCTTCTTCTTGTTGTTCTTCTTCTGCACAGCTAAGCTGGAAGTGGCATTTGCGGCTCGCACTAGTGCAGAGTTATCTCAAAGAAAGGGGCCACGGTGTTTCTGTATCTCTATTATGTTGGTGCGGCTTCGGAACTTTTAAATATCTCGATGTATCTCGAAAACTACGCTTCGGATCAAAAAATATCATACAACATAAATTGTAGGAAACATAATTCTCTACAAAAAAGGTCTCTTAACATTTTGCCATAGCTCGCTTCGTTTCCGAGATATTTGCAGATATATCTCAAGGGAAGGGGCCTGACGGACATATTTCGAGATATTTCTTCTTCTTGTTGTTCTTCTTCTGCACAGCTAAGCTGGAAGTGGCATTTACAGCTCGCAATAGTGCAGAGTTATCTCAAAGAAAGGGGCCACGGTGTTTCTGTATCTCTATTATGTTGGTGCGGCTTCGGAACTTTTAAATATCTTGATAGATCTCGAGAACTACGCATCTGATCAAAAAATATCATAGAACATAAAAAGTAGGAAACTTAATTCTCTACAAAAAAGGTCTCTTAACATTTTGCCATAGCTCGCTTCGTTTCCGAGATATTTGCAGATTTATCTCAAGGGAAGGGGCCTGACGGACATATTTCGAGATATTTCTTCTTCTTGTTGTTCTTCTTCTGCACAGCTAAGCTGGAAGTGGCATTTACAGCTCGCAATAGTGCAGAGTTATCTCAAAGAAAGGGGCCACGGTGTTTCTGTATCTCTATTATGTTGGTGCGGCTTCGGAACTTTTAAATATCTTGATATATCTCGAGAACTACGCATCTGATCAAAAAATATCATAGAACATAAAAAGTAGGAAACTTAATTCTCTACAAAAAAGGTCTCTGAACATTTTGCCATAGGTCGCTTCGTTTCCGAGATATTTGCAGATTTATCTCAAGGGAAGGGGCCTGACGGACATATTTCGAGATATTTCTTCTTCTTGTTGTTCTTCTTCTGCACAGCTAAGCTGGAAGTGGCATTTGCAGCTCGCAATAGTGCAGAGTTATCTCAAAGAAAGGGGCCACGGTGTTTCTGTATCTCTATTATGTTGGTGCGGCTTCGGAACTTTTAAATATCTTGATATATCTCGAGAACTACGCATCTGATCAAAAAATATCATAGAACATAAAAAGTAGGAAACTTAATTCTCTACAAAAAAGGTCTCTTAACATTTTGCCATAGCTCGCTTCGTTTCCGAGATATGTGCAGATTTATCTCAAGGGAAGGGGCCTGACGGACATATTTCGAGATATTTCTTCTTCTTGTTGTTCTTCTTCTGCACAGCTAAGCTGGAAGTGGCATTTGCGGCTCGCACTAGTGCAGAGTTATCTCAGAGAAAGGGGCCACGGTGTTTCTGTATCCCTATTATGTTGGTGCGGCTTCGGAACTTTTAAATATCTCGATATATCTCGAAAACTACGCTTCTGATCAAAAAATATCATACAACATAAATTGTAGGAAACATAATTCTCTACAAAAAAGGTCTCTCAACATTTTGCCATAGCTCGCTTCGTTTCCGAGATATTTGCAGATATATCTCAAGGGAAGGGGCCTGACGGACATATTTCGAGATATTTCTTCTTCTTGTTGTTCTTCTTCTGCACAGCTAAGCTGGAAGTGGCATTTACAGCTCGCAATAGTGCAGAGTTATCTCAAAGAAAGGGGCCACGGTGTTTCTGTATCTCTATTATGTTGGTGCGGCTTCGGAACTTTTAAATATCTTGATATATCTCGAGAACTACGCATCTGATCAAAAAATATCATACAACATAAAAAGTAGGAAACTTAATTCTCTACAAAAAAGGTCTCTTAACATTTTGCCATAGCTCTCTTCGTTTCCGAGATATTTGCAGATTTATCTCAAGGGAAGGGGCCTGACGGACATATTTCGAGATATTTCTTCTTCTTGTTGTTCTTCTTCTGCACAGCTAAGCTGGAAGTGGCATTTGCGGCTCGCACTAGTGCAGAGTTATCTCAAAGAAAGGGGCCACGGTGTTTCAGTATCTATATTATGTTGGTGCGGCTTCGGAACTTTTAAATATCTTGATATATCTCGAGAACTACGCATCTGATCAAAAAATATCATAGAACATAAAAAGTAGGAAACTTAATTCTCTACAAAAAAGGTCTCTTAACATTTTGCCATAGCTCGCTTCGTTTCCGAGATATTTGCAGATTTATCTCAAGGGAAGGGGCCTGACGGACATATTTCGAGATATTTCTTCTTCTTGTTGTTCTTCTTCTGCACAGCTAAGCTGGAAGTGGCATTTGCGGCTCGCACTAGTGCAGAGTTATCTCAAAGAAAGGGGCCACGGTGTTTCTGTATCTCTATTATGTTGGTGCGGCTTCGGAACTTTTAAATATCTCGATATATCTCGAAAACTACGCTTCTGATCAAAAAATATCATAGAACATAAATTGTAGGAAACATAATTCTCTACAAAAAAGGTCTCTTAACATTTTGCCATAGCTCGCTTCGTTTCCGAGATATTTGCAGATATATCTCAAGGGAAGGGGCCTGACGGACATATTTCGAGATATTTCTTCTTCTTGTTGTTCTTCTTCTGCACAGCTAAGCTGGAAGTGGCATTTACAGCTCGCAATAGTGCAGAGTTATCTCAAAGAAAGGGGCCACGGTGTTTCTGTATCTCTATTATGTTGGTGCGGCTTCGGAACTTTTAAATATCTTGATATATCTCGAGAACTACGCATCTGATCGAAAAATATCATAGAACATAAAAAGTAGGAAACTTAATTTCCTACAAAAAAGGTCTCTGAACATTTTGCCATAGGTCGCTTCGTTTCCGAGATATTTGCAGATTTATCTCAAGGGAAGGGGCCTGACGGACATATTTCGAGATATTTCTTCTTCTTGTTGTTCTTCTTCTGCACAGCTAAGCTGGAAGTGGCATTTGCAGCTCGCACTAGTGCAGAGTTATCTCAAAGAAAGGGGCCACGGTGTTTCAGTATCTATATTATGTTGGTGCGGCTTCGGAACTTTTAAATATCTTAATATATCTCGAGAACTACGCATCTGATCAAAAAATATCATAGAACATAAAAAGTAGGAAACTTAATTCTCTACAAAAAAGGTCTCTTAACATTTTGCCATAGCTCGCTTCGTTTCCGAGATATTTGCAGATTTATCTCAAGGGAAGGGGCCTGACGGACATATTTCGAGATATTTCTTCTTCTTGTTGTTCTTCTTCTGCACAGCTAAGCTGGAAGTGGCATTTGCGGCTCGCACTAGTGCAGAGTTATCTCAAAGAAAGGGGCCACGGTGTTTCTGTATCTCTATTATGTTGGTGCGGCTTCGGAACTTTTAAATATCTCGATATATCTCGAAAACTACGCTTCTGATCAAAAAATATCATAGAACATAAATTGTAGGAAACATAATTCTCTACAAAAAAGGTCTCTTAACATTTTGCCATAGCTCGCTTCGTTTCCGAGATATTTGCAGATATATCTCAAGGGAAGGGGCCTGACGGACATATTTCGAGATATTTCTTCTTCTTGTTGTTCTTCTTCTGCACAGCTAAGCTGGAAGTGGCATTTACAGCTCGCAATAGTGCAGAGTTATCTCAAAGAAAGGGGCCACGGTGTTTCTGTATCTCTATTATGTTGGTGCGGCTTCGGAACTTTTAAATATCTTGATATATCTCGAGAACTACGCATCTGATCAAAAAATATCATAGAACATAAAAAGTAGGAAACTTAATTCCCTACAAAAAAGGTCTCTGAACATTTTGCCATAGGTCGCTTCGTTTCCGAGATATTTGCAGATTTATCTCAAGGGAAGGGGCCTGACGGACATATTTCGAGATATTTCTTCTTCTTGTTGTTCTTCTTCTGCACAGCTAAGCTGGAAGTGGCATTTGCAGCTCGCAATAGTGCAGAGTTATCTCAAAGAAAGGGGCCACGGTGTTTCTGTATCTCTATTATGTTGGTGCGGCTTCGGAACTTTTAAATATCTTGATATATCTCGAGAACTACGCATCTGATCAAAAAATATCATAGAACATAAAAAGTAGGAAACTTAATTCTCTACAAAAAAGGTCTCTTAACATTTTGCCATAGCTCGCTTCGTTTCCGAGATATGTGCAGATTTATCTCAAGGGAAGGGGCCTGACGGACATATTTCGAGATATTTCTTCTTCTTGTTGTTCTTCTTCTGCACAGCTAAGCTGGAAGTGGCATTTGCGGCTCGCACTAGTGCAGAGTTATCTCAGAGAAAGGGGCCACGGTGTTTCTGTATCCCTATTATGTTGGTGCGGCTTCGGAACTTTTAAATATCTCGATATATCTCGAAAACTACGCTTCTGATCAAAAAATATCATACAACATAAATTGTAGGAAACATAATTCTCTACAAAAAAGGTCTCTCAACATTTTGCCATAGCTCGCTTCGTTTCCGAGATATTTGCAGATATATCTCAAGGGAAGGGGCCTGACGGACATATTTCGAGATATTTCTTCTTCTTGTTGTTCTTCTTCTGCACAGCTAAGCTGGAAGTGGCATTTACAGCTCGCAATAGTGCAGAGTTATCTCAAAGAAAGGGGCCACGGTGTTTCTGTATCTCTATTATGTTGGTGCGGCTTCGGAACTTTTAAATATCTTGATATATCTCGAGAACTACGCATCTGATCAAAAAATATCATAGAACATAAAAAGTAGGAAACTTAATTCTCTACAAAAAAGGTCTCTTAACATTTTGCCATAGCTCTCTTCGTTTCCGAGATATTTGCAGATTTATCTCAAGGGAAGGGGCCTGACGGACATATTTCGAGATATTTCTTCTTCTTGTTGTTCTTCTTCTGCACAGCTAAGCTGGAAGTGGCATTTACAGCTCGCAATAGTGCAGAGTTATCTCAAAGAAAGGGGCCACGGTGTTTCTGTATCTCTATTATGTTGGTGCGGCTTCGGAACTTTTAAATATCTTGATATATCTCGAGAACTACGCATCTGATCAAAAAATATCATAGAACATAAAAAGTAGGAAACTTAATTCTCTACAAAAAAGGTCTCTGAACATTTTGCCATAGGTCGCTTCGTTTCCGAGATATTTGCAGATTTATCTCAAGGGAAGGGGCCTGACGGACATATTTCGAGATATTTCTTCTTCTTGTTGTTCTTCTTCTGCACAGCTAAGCTGGAAGTGGCATTTGCAGCTCGCACTAGTGCAGAGTTATCTCAAAGAAAGGGGCCACGGTGTTTCTGTATCTCTACTATGTTGGTGCGGCTTCGGAACTTTTAAATATCCCGATATATCTCGAAAACTACGCTTCTGATCAAAAAATATCATAGAACATAAATTATAGGAAACATAATTCTCTACAAAAAAGGTCTCTTAACATTTTGCCATAGCTCGCTTCGTTTCCGAGATATTTGCAGATATATCTCAAGGGAAGGGGCCTGACGGACATATTTCGAGATATTTCTTCTTCTTGTTGTTCTTCTTCTGCACAGCTAAGCTGGAAGTGGCATTTACAGCTCGCAATAGTGCAGAGTTATCTCAAAGAAAGGGGCCACGGTGTTTCTGTATCTCTATTATGTTGGTGCGGCTTCGGAACTTTTAAATATCTTGATATATCTCGAGAACTACGCATCTGATCAAAAAATATCATAGAACATAAAAAGTAGGAAACTTAATTCTCTACAAAAAAGGTCTCTTAACATTTTGCCATAGCTCTCTTCGTTTCCGAGATATTTGCAGATTTATCTCAAGGGAAGGGGCCTGACGGACATATTTCGAGATATTTCTTCTTCTTGTTGTTCTTCTTCTGCACAGCTAAGCTGGAAGTGGCATTTACAGCTCGCAATAGTGCAGAGTTATCTCAAAGAAAGGGGCCACGGTGTTTCTGTATCTCTATTATGTTGGTGCGGCTTCGGAACTTTTAAATATCTCGATATATCTCGAAAACTACGCTTCTGATCAAAAAATATCATAGAACATAAATTGTAGGAAACATAATTCTCTACAAAAAACGTCTCTTAAGATTTTGCCATAGCTCGCTTCGTTTCCGAGATATTTGCAGATTCAGCTCAAAGGAACGGGCCTGACGGACATATTTCGAGATACTTCTTCTTCTTGTTGTTCTTCTTCTGCACAGCTAAGCTGGAAGTGGCATTTGCAGCTCGCACTAGTGCAGAGTTATCTCAAAGAAAGGGGCCACGGTGTTTCTGTATCTCTATTATGTTGGTGCGGCTTCGGAACTTTTAAATATCTCGATATATCTCGAAAACTACGCTTCTGATCAAAAAATATCATAGAACATAAATTGTAGGAAACATAATTCTCTACAAAAAAGGTCTCTTAACATTTTGCCATAGCTCGCTTCGTTTCCGAGATATTTGCAGATATATCTCAAGGGAAGGGGCCTGACGGACATATTTCGAGATATTTCTTCTTCTTGTTGTTCTTCTTCTGCACAGCTAAGCTGGAAGTGGCATTTACAGCTCGCAATAGTGCAGAGTTATCTCAAAGAAAGGGGCCACGGTGTTTCTGTATCTCTATTATGTTGGTGCGGCTTCGGAACTTTTAAATATCTTGATATATCTCGAGAACTACGCATCTGATCAAAAAATATCATAGAACATAAAAAGTAGGAAACTTAATTCTCTACAAAAAAGGTCTCTGAACATTTTGCCATAGGTCGCTTCGTTTCCGAGATATTTGCAGATTTATCTCAAGGGAAGGGGCCTGACGGACATATTTCGAGATATTTCTTCTTCTTGTTGTTCTTCTTCTGCACAGCTAAGCTGGAAGTGGCATTTGCAGCTCGCACTAGTGCAGAGTTATCTCAAAGAAAGGGGCCACGGTGTTTCTGTATCTCTATTATGTTGGTGCGGCTTCGGAACTTTTAAATATCTCGATATATCTCGAAAACTACGCTTCTGATCAAAAAATATCATAGAACATAAATTGTAGGAAACATAATTCTCTACAGAAAAGGTCTCTTAACATTTTGCCATAGCTCGCTTCGTTTCCGAGATATTTGCAGATATATCTCAAGGGAAGGGGCCTGACGGACATATTTCGAGATATTTCTTCTTCTTGTTGTTCTTCTTCTGCACAGCTAAGCTGGAAGTGGCATTTACAGCTCGCAATAGTGCAGAGTTATCTCAAAGAAAGGGGCCACGGTGTTTCTGTATCTCTATTATGTTGGTGCGGCTTCGGAACTTTTAAATATCTTGATATATCTCGAGAACTACGCATCTGATCAAAAAATATCATAGAACATAAAAAGTAGGAAACTTAATTTTCTACAAAAAAGGTCTCTTAACATTTTGCCATAGCTCTCTTCGTTTCCGAGATATTTGCAGATTTATCTCAAGGGAAGGGGCCTGACGGACATATTTCGAGATATTTCTTCTTCTTGTTGTTCTTCTTCTGCACAGCTAAGCTGGAAGTGGCATTTACAGCTCGCAATAGTGCAGAGTTATCTCAAAGAAAGGGGCCACGGTGTTTCTGTATCTCTATTATGTTGGTGCGGCTTCGGAACTTTTAAATATCTCGATATATCTCGAAAACTACGCTTCTGATCAAAAAATATCATAGAACATAAATTGTAGGAAACATAATTCTCTACAAAAAACGTCTCTTAAGATTTTGCCATAGCTCGCTTCGTTTCCGAGATATTTGCAGATTCAGCTCAAAGGAACGGGCCTGACGGACATATTTCGAGATACTTCTTCTTCTTGTTGTTCTTCTTCTGCACAGCTAAGCTGGAAGTGGCATTTGCAGCTCGCACTAGTGCAGAGTTATCTCAAAGAAAGGGGCCACGGTGTTTCTGTATCTCTATTATGTTGGTGCGGCTTCGGAACTTTTAAATATCTCGATATATCTCGAAAACTACGCTTCTGATCAAAAAATATCATAGAACATAAATTGTAGGAAACATAATTCTCTACAAAAAAGGTCTCTTAACATTTTGCCATAGCTCGCTTCGTTTCCGAGATATTTGCAGATATATCTCAAGGGAAGGGGCCTGACGGACATATTTCGAGATATTTCTTCTTCTTGTTGTTCTTCTTCTGCACAGCTAAGCTGGAAGTGGCATTTACAGCTCGCAATAGTGCAGAGTTATCTCAAAGAAAGGGGCCACGGTGTTTCTGTATCTCTATTATGTTGGTGCGGCTTCGGAACTTTTAAATATCTTGATATATCTCGAGAACTACGCATCTGATCAAAAAATATCATAGAACATAAAAAGTAGGAAACTTAATTCTCTACAAAAAAGGTCTCTTAACATTTTGCCATAGCTCTCTTCGTTTCCGAGCTATTTGCAGATTTATCTCAAGGGAAGGGGCCTGACGGACATATTTCGAGATATTTCTTCTTCTTGTTGTTCTTCTTCTGCACAGCTAAGCTGGAAGTGGCATTTACAGCTCGCAATAGTGCAGAGTTATCTCAAAGAAAGGGGCCACGGTGTTTCTGTATCTCTATTATGTTGGTGCGGCTTCGGAACTTTTAAATATCTTGATATATCTCGAGAACTACGCATCTGATCAAAAAATATCATAGAACATAAAAAGTAGGAAACTTAATTCTCTACAAAAAAGGTCTCTGAACATTTTGCCATAGGTCGCTTCGTTTCCGAGATATTTGCAGATTTATCTCAAGGGAAGGGGCCTGACGGACATATTTCGAGATATTTCTTCTTCTTGTTGTTCTTCTTCTGCACAGCTAAGCTGGAAGTGGCATTTACAGCTCGCAATAGTGCAGAGTTATCTCAAAGAAAGGGGCCACGGTGTTTCTGTATCTCTATTATGTTGGTGCGGCTTCGGAACTTTTAAATATCTCGATATATCTCGAAAACTACGCTTCTGATCAAAAAATATCATAGAACATAAATTGTAGGAAACATAATTTTCTACAAAAAACGTCTCTTAAGATTTTGCCATAGCTCGCTTGGTTTCCGAGATATTTGCAGATTCAGCTCAAAGGAACGGGCCTGACGGACATATTTCGAGATACTTCTTCTTCTTGTTGTTCTTCTTCTGCACAGCTAAGCTGGAAGTGGCATTTGCAGCTCGCACTAGTGCAGAGTTATCTCAAAGAAAGGGGCCACGGTGTTTCTGTATCTCTATTATGTTGGTGCGGCTTCGGAACTTTTAAATATCTCGATATATCTCGAAAACTACGCTTCTGATCAAAAAATATCATAGAACATAAATTGTAGGAAACATAATTCTCTACAAAAAAGGTCTCTTAACATTTTGCCATAGCTCGCTTCGTTTCCGAGATATTTGCAGATATATCTCAAGGGAAGGGGCCTGACGGACATATTTCGAGATATTTCTTCTTCTTGTTGTTCTTCTTCTGCACAGCTAAGCTGGAAGTGGCATTTACAGCTCGCAATAGTGCAGAGTTATCTCAAAGAAAGGGGCCACGGTGTTTCTGTATCTCTATTATGTTGGTGCGGCTTCGGAACTTTTAAATATCTTGATATATCTCGAGAACTACGCATCTGATCAAAAAATATCATAGAACATAAAAAGTAGGAAACTTAATTCTCTACAAAAAAGGTCTCTTAACATTTTGCCATAGCTCTCTTCGTTTCCGAGATATTTGCAGATTTATCTCAAGGGAAGGGGCCTGACGGACATATTTCGAGATATTTCTTCTTCTTGTTGTTCTTCTTCTGCACAGCTAAGCTGGAAGTGGCATTTCAGCTCGCAATAGTGCAGAGTTATCTCAAAGAAAGGGGCCACGGTGTTTCTGTATCTCTATTATGTTGGTGCGGCTTCGGAACTTTTAAATATCTTGATATATCTCGAAAACTACGCTTCTGATCAAAAAATATCATAGAACATAAATTGTAGGAAACATAATTCTCTACAAAAAACGTCTCTTAAGATTTTGCCATAGCTCGCTTCGTTTCCGAGATATTTGCAGATTCAGCTCAAAGGAACGGGCCTGACGGACATATTTCGAGATACTTCTTCTTCTTGTTGTTCTTCTTCTGCACAGCTAAGCTGGAAGTGGCATTTGCAGCTCGCACTAGTGCAGAGTTATCTCAAAGAAAGGGGCCACGGTGTTTCTGTATCTCTATTATGTTGGTGCGGCTTCGGAACTTTTAAATATCTCGATATATCTCGAAAACTACGCTTCTGATCAAAAAATATCATAGAACATAAATTGTAGGAAACATAATTCTCTACAAAAAAGGTCTCTTAACATTTTGCCATAGCTCGCTTCGTTTCCGAGATATTTGCAGATATATCTCAAGGGAAGGGGCCTGACGGACATATTTCGAGATATTTCTTCTTCTTGTTGTTCTTCTTCTGCACAGCTAAGCTGGAAGTGGCATTTACAGCTCGCAATAGTGCAGAGTTATCTCAAAGAAAGGGGCCACGGTGTTTCTGTATCTCTATTATGTTGGTGCGGCTTCGGAACTTTTAAATATCTTGATATATCTCGAGAACTACGCATCTGATCAAAAAATATCATAGAACATAAAAAGTAGGAAACTTAATTCTCTACAAAAAAGGTCTCTTAACATTTTGCCATAGCTCTCTTCGTTTCCGAGATATTTGCAGATTTATCTCAAGGGAAGGGGCCTGACGGACATATTTCGAGATATTTCTTCTTCTTGTTGTTCTTCTTCTGCACAGCTAAGCTGGAAGTGGCATTTACAGCTCGCAATAGTGCAGAGTTATCTCAAAGAAAGGGGCCACGGTGTTTCTGTATCTCTATTATGTTGGTGCGGCTTCGGAACTTTTAAATATCTTGATATATCTCGAGAACTACGCATCTGATCAAAAAATATCATAGAACATAAAAAGTAGGAAACTTAATTCTCTACAAAAAAGGTCTCTGAACATTTTGCCATAGGTCGCTTCGTTTCCGAGATATTTGCAGATTTATCTCAAGGGAAGGGGCCTGACGGACATATTTCGAGATATTTCTTCTTCTTGTTGTTCTTCTTCTGCACAGCTAAGCTGGAAGTGGCATTTACAGCTCGCAATAGTGCAGAGTTATCTCAAAGAAAGGGGCCACGGTGTTTCTGTATCTCTATTATGTTGGTGCGGCTTCGGAACTTTTAAATATCTCGATATATCTCGAAAACTACGCTTCTGATCAAAAAATATCATAGAACATAAATTGTAGGAAACATAATTCTCTACAAAAAACGTCTCTTAAGATTTTGCCATAGCTCGCTTCGTTTCCGAGATATTTGCAGATTCAGCTCAAAGGAACGGGCCTGACGGACATATTTCGAGATACTTCTTCTTCTTGTTGTTCTTCTTCTGCACAGCTAAGCTGGAAGTGGCATTTGCAGCTCGCACTAGTGCAGAGTTATCTCAAAGAAAGGGGCCACGGTGTTTCTGTATCTCTATTATGTTGGTGCGGCTTCGGAACTTTTAAATATCTCGATATATCTCGAAAACTACGCTTCTGATCAAAAAATATCATAGAACATAAATTGTAGGAAACATAATTCTCTACAAAAAAGGTCTCTTAACATTTTGCCATAGCTCGCTTCGTTTCCGAGATATTTGCAGATATATCTCAAGGGAAGGGGCCTGACGGACATATTTCGAGATATTTCTTCTTCTTGTTGTTCTTCTTCTGCACAGCTAAGCTGGAAGTGGCATTTACAGCTCGCAATAGTGCAGAGTTATCTCAAAGAAAGGGGCCACGGTGTTTCTGTATCTCTATTATGTTGGTGCGGCTTCGGAACTTTTAAATATCTTGATATATCTCGAGAACTACGCATCTGATCAAAAAATATCATAGAACATAAAAAGTAGGAAACTTAATTCTCTACAAAAAAGGTCTCTTAACATTTTGCCATAGCTCTCTTCGTTTCCGAGATATTTGCAGATTTATCTCAAGGGAAGGGGCCTGACGGACATATTTCGAGATATTTCTTCTTCTTGTTGTTCTTCTTCTGCACAGCTAAGCTGGAAGTGGCATTTACAGCTCGCAATAGTGCAGAGTTATCTCAAAGAAAGGGGCCACGGTGTTTCTGTATCTCTATTATGTTGGTGCGGCTTCGGAACTTTTAAATATCTTGATATATCTCGAAAACTACGCTTCTGATCAAAAAATATCATAGAACATAAATTGTAGGAAACATAATTCTCTACAAAAAACGTCTCTTAAGATTTTGCCATAGCTCGCTTCGTTTCCGAGATATTTGCAGATTCAGCTCAAAGGAACGGGCCTGACGGACATATTTCGAGATACTTCTTCTTCTTGTTGTTCTTCTTCTGCACAGCTAAGCTGGAAGTGGCATTTGCAGCTCGCACTAGTGCAGAGTTATCTCAAAGAAAGGGGCCACGGTGTTTCTGTATCTCTATTATGTTGGTGCGGCTTCGGAACTTTTAAATATCTCGATATATCTCGAAAACTACGCTTCTGATCAAAAAATATCATAGAACATAAATTGTAGGAAACATAATTCTCTACAAAAAAGGTCTCTTAAGATTTTGCCATAGCTCGCTTCGTTTCCGAGATATTTGCAGATTCAGCTCAAAGGAACGGGCCTGACGGACATATTTCGAGATACTTCTTCTTCTTGTTGTTCTTCTTCTGCACAGCTAAGCTGGAAGTGGCATTTGCAGCTCGCACTAGTGCAGAGTTATCTCAAAGAAAGGGGCCACGGTGTTTCTGTATCTCTATTATGTTGGTGCGGCTTCGGAACTTTTAAATATCTCGATATATCTCGAAAACTACGCTTCTGATCAAAAAATATCATAGAACATAAATTGTAGGAAACATAATTCTCTACAAAAAAGGTCTCTTAACATTTTGCCATAGCTCGCTTCGTTTCCGAGATATTTGCAGATATATCTCAAGGGAAGGGGCCTGACGGACATATTTCGAGATATTTCTTCTTCTTGTTGTTCTTCTTCTGCACAGCTAAGCTGGAAGTGGCATTTACAGCTCGCAATAGTGCAGAGTTATCTCAAAGAAAGGGGCCACGGTGTTTCTGTATCTCTATTATGTTGGTGCGGCTTCGGAACTTTTAAATATCTTGATATATCTCGAGAACTACGCATCTGATCAAAAAATATCATAGAACATAAAAAGTAGGAAACTTAATTCTCTACAAAAAAGGTCTCTTAACATTTTGCCATAGCTCGCTTCGTTTCCGAGATATTTGCAGATATATCTCAAGGGAAGGGGCCGGACGGACATATTTCGAGATATTTCTTCTTCTTGTTGTTCTTCTTCTGCACAGCTAAGCTGGAAGTGGCATTTACAGCTCGCAATAGTGCAGAGTTATCTCAAAGAAAGGGGCCACGGTGTTTCTGTATCTCTATTATGTTGGTGCGGCTTCGGAACTTTTAAATATCTTGATATATCTCGAGAACTACGCATCTGATCAAAAAATATCATAGAACATAAAAAGTAGGAAACTTAATTCTCTACAAAAAAGGTCTCTTAACATTTTGCCATAGCTCGCTTCGTTTCCGAGATATTTGCAGATTTATCTCATGGGAAGGGGCCTGACGGACATATTTCGAGATATTTCTTCTTCTTGTTGTTCTTCTTCTGCACAGCTAAGCTGGAAGTGGCATTTGCGGCTCGCACTAGTGCAGAGTTATCTCAAAGAAAGGGGCCACGGTGTTTCTGTACCTCTGTTATGTTGGTGCGGCTTCGGAACTTTTAAATATCTCGATATATCTCGAGAACTACGCATCTGATCAAAAAATATCATAGAACATAAAAAGTAGGAAACTTAATTCTCTACAAAAAAGGTCTCTTAAGATTTTGCCATAGCTCGCTTCGTTTCCGAGATATTTGCAGATATATCTCAAGGGAAGGGGCCTGACGGACATATTTCGAGATATTTCTTCTTCTTGTTGTTCTTCTTCTGCACAGCTAAGCTGGAAGTGGCATTTACAGCTCGCAATAGTGCAGAGTTATCTCAAAGAAAGGGGCCACGGTGTTTCTGTATCTCTATTATGTTGGTGCGGCTTCGGAACTTTTAAATATCTTGATATATCTCGAGAACTACGCATCTGATCAAAAAATATCATAGAACATAAAAAGTAGGAAACTTAATTCTCTACAAAAAAGGTCTCTTAACATTTTGCCATAGCTCTCTTCGTTTCCGAGATATTTGCAGATTTATCTCAAGGGAAGGGGCCTGACGGACATATTTCGAGATATTTCTTCTTCTTGTTGTTCTTCTTCTGCACAGCTAAGCTGGAAGTGGCATTTACAGCTCGCACTAGTGCAGAGTTATCTCAAAGAAAGGGGCCACGGTGTTTCTGTATCTCTAGTATGTTGGTGCGGCTTCGGAACTTTTAAATATCTCGATATATCTCGAAAACTACGCATCTGATCAAAAAATATCATAGAACATAAAAAGTAGGAAACTTAATTCTCTACAAAAAAGTTCTCTGAACATTTTGCCATAGGTCGCTTCGTTTCCGAGATATTTGCAGATTTATCTCAAGGGAAGGGGCCTGACGGACATATTTCGAGATATTTCTTCTTCTTGTTGTTCTTCTTCTGCACAGCTAAGCTGGAAGTGGCATTTACAGCTCGCAATAGTGCAGAGTTATCTCAAAGAAAGGGGCCACGGTGTTTCTGTATCTCTATTATGTTGGTGCGGCTTCGGAACTTTTAAATATCTCGATATATCTCGAAAACTACGCTTCTGATCAAAAAATATCATAGAACATAAATTGTAGGAAACATAATTCTCTACAAAAAACGTCTCTTAAGATTTTGCCATAGCTCGCTTCGTTTCCGAGATATTTGCAGATTCAGCTCAAAGGAACGGGCCTGACGGACATATTTCGAGATACTTCTTCTTCTTGTTGTTCTTCTTCTGCACAGCTAAGCTGGAAGTGGCATTTGCAGCTCGCACTAGTGCAGAGTTATCTCAAAGAAAGGGGCCACGGTGTTTCTGTATCTCTATTATGTTGGTGCGGCTTCGGAACTTTTAAATATCTCGATATATCTCGAAAACTACGCTTCTGATCAAAAAATATCATAGAACATAAATTGTAGGAAACATAATTCTCTACAAAAAAGGTCTCTTAACATTTTGCCATAGCTCGCTTCGTTTCCGAGATATTTGCAGATATATCTCAAGGGAAGGGGCCTGACGGACATATTTCGAGATATTTCTTCTTCTTGTTGTTCTTCTTCTGCACAGCTAAGCTGGAAGTGGCATTTACAGCTCGCAATAGTGCAGAGTTATCTCAAAGAAAGGGGCCACGGTGTTTCTGTATCTCTATTATGTTGGTGCGGCTTCGGAACTTTTAAATATCTTGATATATCTCGAGAACTACGCATCTGATCAAAAAATATCATAGAACATAAAAAGTAGGAAACTTAATTCTCTACAAAAAAGGTCTCTTAACATTTTGCCATAGCTCTCTTCGTTTCCGAGATATTTGCAGATTTATCTCAAGGGAAGGGGCCTGACGGACATATTTCGAGATATTTCTTCTTCTTGTTGTTCTTCTTCTGCACAGCTAAGCTGGAAGTGGCATTTACAGCTCGCAATAGTGCAGAGTTATCTCAAAGAAAGGGGCCACGGTGTTTCTGTATCTCTATTATGTTGGTGCGGCTTCGGAACTTTTAAATATCTTGATATATCTCGAAAACTACGCTTCTGATCAAAAAATATCATAGAACATAAATTGTAGGAAACATAATTCTCTACAAAAGACGTCTCTTAAGATTTTGCCATAGCTCGCTTCGTTTCCGGGATATTTGCAGATTCAGCTCAAAGGAACGGGCCTGACGGACATATTTCGAGATACTTCTTCTTCTTGTTGTTCTTCTTCTGCACAGCTAAGCTGGAAGTGGCATTTGCAGCTCGCACTAGTGCAGAGTTATCTCAAAGAAAGGGGCCACGGTGTTTCTGTATCTCTATTATGTTGGTGCGGCTTCGGAACTTTTAAATATCTCGATATATCTCGAAAACTACGCTTCTGATCAAAAAATATCATAGAACATAAATTGTAGGAAACATAATTCTCTACAAAAAAGGTCTCTTAACATTTTGCCATAGCTCGCTTCGTTTCCGAGATATTTGCAGATATATCTCAAGGGAAGGGGCCTGACGGACATATTTCGAGATATTTCTTCTTCTTGTTGTTCTTCTTCTGCACAGCTAAGCTGGAAGTGGCATTTACAGCTCGCAATAGTGCAGAGTTATCTCAAAGAAAGGGGCCACGGTGTTTCTGTATCTCTATTATGTTGGTGCGGCTTCGGAACTTTTAAATATCTTGATATATCTCGAGAACTACGCATCTGATCAAAAAATATCATAGAACATAAAACGTAGGAAACTTAATTCTCTACAAAAAACGTCTCTTAAGATTTTGCCATAGCTCGCTTCGTTTCCGAGATATTTGCAGATTCAGCTCAAAGGAACGGGCCTGACGGACATATTTCGAGATACTTCTTCTTCTTGTTGTTCTTCTTCTGCACAGCTAAGCTGGAAGTGGCATTTGCAGCTCGCACTAGTGCAGAGTTATCTCAAAGAAAGGGGCCACGGTGTTTCTGTATCTCTATTATGTTGGTGCGGCTTCGGAACTTTTAAATATCTCGATATATCTCGAAAACTACGCTTCTGATCAAAAAATATCATAGAACATAAATTGTAGGAAACATAATTCTCTACAAAAAAGGTCTCATAACATTTTGCCATAGCTCGCTTCGTTTCCGAGATATTTGCAGATATATCTCAAGGGAAGGGGCCTGACGGACATATTTCGAGATATTTCTTCTTCTTGTTGTTCTTCTTCTGCACAGCTAAGCTGGAAGTGGCATTTACAGCTCGCAATAGTGCAGAGTTATCTCAAAGAAAGGGGCCACGGTGTTTCTGTATCTCTATTATGTTGGTGCGGCTTCGGAACTTTTAAATATCTTGATATATCTCGAGAACTACGCATCTGATCAAAAAATATCATAGAACATGAAAAGTAGGAAACTTAATTCTCTACAAAAAAGGTCTCTTAACATTTTGCCATACCTCGCTTCGTTTCCGAGATATTTGCAGATATATCTCAAGGGAAGGGGCCTGACGGACATATTTCGAGATATTTCTTCTTCTTGTTGTTCTTCTTCTGCACAGCTAAGCTGGAAGTGGCATTTACAGCTCGCAATAGTGCAGAGTTATCTCAAAGAAAGGGGCCACGGTGTTTCTGTATCTCTATTATGTTGGTGCGGCTTCGGAACTTTTAAATATCTTGATATATCTCGAGAACTACGCATCTGATCAAAAAATATCATAGAACATAAAAAGTAGGAAACTTAATTCTCTACAAAAAAGGTCTCTTAACATTTTGCCATAGCTCGCTTCGTTTCCGAGATATTTGCAGATTTATCTCATGGGAAGGGGCCTGACGGACATATTTCGAGATATTTCTTCTTCTTGTTGTTCTTCTTCTGCACAGCTAAGCTGGAAGTGGCATTTGCGGCTCGCACTAGTGCAGAGTTATCTCAAAGAAAGGGGCCACGGTGTTTCTGTACCTCTGTTATGTTGGTGCGGCTTCGGAACTTTTAAATATCTCGATATATCTCGAGAACTACGCATCTGATCAAAAAATATCATAGAACATAAAAAGTAGGAAACTTAATTCTCTACAAAAAAGGTCTCTTAAGATTTTGCCATAGCTCGCTTCGTTTCCCAGATATTTGCAGATATATCTCAAGGGAAGGGGCCTGACGGACATATTTCGAGATATTTCTTCTTCTTGTTGTTCTTCTTCTGCACAGCTAAGCTGGAAGTGGCATTTACAGCTCGCAATAGTGCAGAGTTATCTCAAAGAAAGGGGCCACGGTGTTTCTGTATCTCTATTATGTTGGTGCGGCTTCGGAACTTTTAAATATCTTGATATATCTCGAGAACTACGCATCTGATCAAAAAATATCATAGAACATAAAAAGTAGGAAACTTAATTCTCTACAAAAAAGGTCTCTTAACATTTTGCCATAGCTCTCTTCGTTTCCGAGATATTTGCAGATTTATGTCAAGGGAAGGGGCCTGACGGACATATTTCGAGATATTTCTTCTTCTTGTTGTTCTTCTTCTGCACAGCTAAGCTGGAAGTGGCATTTGCGGCTCGCACTAGTGCAGAGTGATCTCAAAGAAAGGGGCCACGGTGTTTCTGTACCTCTATTATGTTGGTGCGGCTTCGGAACTTTTAAATATCTCGATATATCTCGAGAACTACGCATCTGATCAAAAAATATCATAGAACATAAAAAGTAGGAAACTTAATTCTCTACAAAAAAGGTCTCTTAACATTTTGCCATAGCTCGCTTCGTTTCCGAGATATTTGCAGATTTATCTCAAGGGAAGGGGCCTGACGGACATATTTCGAGATATTTATTCTTCTTGTTGTTCTTCTTCTGCACAGCTAAGCTGGAAGTGGCATTTGCAGCTCGCACTAGTGCAGAGTTATCTCAAAGAACGGGGCCACGGTGTTTCTGTATCTCTATTATGTTGGTGCGGCTTCGGAACTTTTAAATATCTCGATATATCTCGAAAACTACGCTTCTGATCAAAAAATATCATAGAACATAAATTGTAGGAAACATAATTCTCTACAAAGAACGTCTCTTAAGATTTTGCCATAGCTCGCTTCGTTTCCGGGATATTTGCAGATTCAGCTCAAAGGAACGGGCCTGACGGACATATTTCGAGATACTTCTTCTTCTTGTTGTTCTTCTTCTGCACAGCTAAGCTGGAAGTGGCATTTGCAGCTCGCACTAGTGCAGAGTTATCTCAAAGAAAGGGGCCACGGTGTTTCTGTATCTCTATTATGTTGGTGCGGCTTCGGAACTTTTAAATATCTCGATATATCTCGAAAACTACGCTTCTGATCAAAAAATATCATAGAACATAAATTGTAGGAAACATAATTCTCTACAAAAAAGGTCTCTTAACATTTTGCCATAGCTCGCTTCGTTTCCGAGATATTTGCAGATATATCTCAAGGGAAGGGGCCTGACGGACATATTTCGAGATATTTCTTCTTCTTGTTGTTCTTCTTCTGCACAGCTAAGCTGGAAGTGGCATTTACAGCTCGCAATAGTGCAGAGTTATCTCAAAGAAAGGGGCCACGGTGTTTCTGTATCTCTATTATGTTGGTGCGGCTTCGGAACTTTTAAATATCTTGATATATCTCGAGAACTACGCATCTGATCAAAAAATATCATAGAACATAAAACGTAGGAAACTTAATTCTCTACAAAAAACGTCTCTTAAGATTTTGCCATAGCTCGCTTCGTTTCCGAGATATTTGCAGATTCAGCTCAAAGGAACGGGCCTGACGGACATATTTCGAGATACTTCTTCTTCTTGTTGTTCTTCTTCTGCACAGCTAAGCTGGAAGTGGCATTTGCAGCTCGCACTAGTGCAGAGTTATCTCAAAGAAAGGGGCCACGGTGTTTCTGTATCTCTATTATGTTGGTGCGGCTTCGGAACTTTTAAATATCTCGATATATCTCGAAAACTACGCTTCTGATCAAAAAATATCATAGAACATAAATTGTAGGAAACATAATTCTCTACAAAAAAGGTCTCATAACATTTTGCCATAGCTCGCTTCGTTTCCGAGATATTTGCAGATATATCTCAAGGGAAGGGGCCTGACGGACATATTTCGAGATATTTCTTCTTCTTGTTGTTCTTCTTCTGCACAGCTAAGCTGGAAGTGGCATTTACAGCTCGCAATAGTGCAGAGTTATCTCAAAGAAAGGGGCCACGGTGTTTCTGTATCTCTATTATGTTGGTGCGGCTTCGGAACTTTTAAATATCTTGATATATCTCGAGAACTACGCATCTGATCAAAAAATATCATAGAACATAAAAAGTAGGAAACTTAATTCTCTACAAAAAAGGTCTCTTAACATTTTGCCATACCTCGCTTCGTTTCCGAGATATTTGCAGATATATCTCAAGGGAAGGGGCCTGACGGACATATTTCGAGATATTTCTTCTTCTAGTTGTTCTTCTTCTGCACAGCTAAGCTGGAAGTGGCATTTACAGCTCGCAATAGTGCAGAGTTATCTCAAAGAAAGGGGCCACGGTGTTTCTGTATCTCTATTATGTTGGTGCGGCTTCGGAACTTTTAAATATCTTGATATATCTCGAGAACTACGCATCTGATCAAAAAATATCATAGAACATAAAAAGTAGGAAACTTAATTCTCTACAAAAAAGGTCTCTTAACATTTTGCCATAGCTCGCTTCGTTTCCGAGATATTTGCAGATTTATCTCATGGGAAGGGGCCTGACGGACATATTTCGAGATATTTCTTCTTCTTGTTGTTCTTCTTCTGCACAGCTAAGCTGGAAGTGGCATTTGCGGCTCGCACTAGTGCAGAGTTATCTCAAAGAAAGGGGCCACGGTGTTTCTGTACCTCTGTTATGTTGGTGCGGCTTCGGAACTTTTAAATATCTCGATATATCTCGAGAACTACGCATCTGATCAAAAAATATCATAGAACATAAAAAGTAGGAAACTTAATTCTCTACAAAAAAGGTCTCTTAAGATTTTGCCATAGCTCGCTTCGTTTCCCAGATATTTGCAGATATATCTCAAGGGAAGGGGCCTGACGGACATATTTCGAGATATTTCTTCTTCTTGTTGTTCTTCTTCTGCACAGCTAAGCTGGAAGTGGCATTTACAGCTCGCAATAGTGCAGAGTTATCTCAAAGAAAGGGGCCACGGTGTTTCTGTATCTCTATTATGTTGGTGCGGCTTCGGAACTTTTAAATATCTTGATATATCTCGAGAACTACGCATCTGATCAAAAAATATCATAGAACATAAAAAGTAGGAAACTTAATTCTCTACAAAAAAGGTCTCTTAACATTTTGCCATAGCTCTCTTCGTTTCCGAGATATTTGCAGATTTATCTCAAGGGAAGGGGCCTGACGGACATATTTCGAGATATTTCTTCTTCTTGTTGTTCTTCTTCTGCACAGCTAAGCTGGAAGTGGCATTTGCGGCTCGCACTAGTGCAGAGTGATCTCAAAGAAAGGGGCCACGGTGTTTCTGTACCTCTATTATGTTGGTGCGGCTTCGGAACTTTTAAATATCTCGATATATCTCGAGAACTACGCATCTGATCAAAAAATATCATAGAACATAAAAAGTAGGAAACTTAATTCTCTACAAAAAAGGTCTCTTAACATTTTGCCATAGCTCGCTTCGTTTCCGAGATATTTGCAGATTTATCTCAAGGGAAGGGGCCTGACGGACATATTTCGAGATATTTATTCTTCTTGTTGTTCTTCTTCTGCACAGCTAAGCTGGAAGTGGCATTTGCAGCTCGCACTAGTGCAGAGTTATCTCAAAGAACGGGGCCACGGTGTTTCTGTATCTCTATTATGTTGGTGCGGCTTCGGAACTTTTAAATATCTCGATATATCTCGAAAACTACGCTTCTGATCAAAAAATATCATAGAACATAAATTGTAGGAAACAGAATTCTCTACAAAAAAGGTCTCTTAACATTTTGCCATAGCTCGCTTCGTTTCCGAGATATTTGCAGATATATCTCAAGGGAAGGGGCCTGACGGACATATTTCGAGATATTTCTTCTTCTTCTTGTTCTTCTTCTGCACAGCTAAGCTGGAAGTGGCATTTACAGCTCGCAATAGTGCAGAGTTATCTCAAAGAAAGGGGCCACGGTGTTTCTGTATCTCTATTATGTTGGTGCGGCTACGGAACTTTTAAATATCTTGATATATCTCGAGAACTACGCATCTGATCAAAAAATATCATAGAACATAAAAAGTAGGAAACTTAATTCTCTACAAAAAAGGTCTCTGAACATTTTGCCATAGGTCGCTTCGTTTCCGAGATATTTGCAGATTTATCTCAAGGGAAGGGGCCTGACGGACATATTTCGAGATATTTCTTCTTCTTGTTGTTCTTCTTCTGCACAGCTAAGCTGGAAGTGGCATTTACAGCTCGCAATAGTGCAGAGTTATCTCAAAGAAAGGGGCCACGGTGTTTCTGTATCTCTATTATGTTGGTGCGGCTTCGGAACTTTTAAATATCTCGATATATCTCGAAAACTACGCTTCTGATCAAAAAATATCATAGAATATAAATTGTAGGAAACATAATTCTCTACAAAAAACGTCTCTTAAGATTTTGCCATAGCTCGCTTCGTTTCCGAGATATTTGCAGATTCAGCTCAAAGGAACGGGCCTGACGGACATATTTCGAGATACTTCTTCTTCTTGTTGTTCTTCTTCTGCACAGCTAAGCTGGAAGTGGCATTTGCAGCTCGCACTAGTGCAGAGTTATCTCAAAGAAAGGGGCCACGGTGTTTCTGTACCTCTGTTATGTTGGTGCGGCTTCGGAACTTTTAAATATCTCGATATATCTCGAGAACTACGCATCTGATCAAAAAATATCATAGAACATAAAAAGTAGGAAACTTAATTCTCTACAAAAAAGGTCTCTTAACATTTTGCCATAGCTCGCTTCGTTTCCGAGATATTTGCAGATATATCTCAAGGGATGGGGCCTGACGGACATATTTCGAGATATTCCTTCTTCTTGTTGTTCTTCTTCTGCACAGCTAAGCTGGAAGTGGCATTTACAGCTCGCAATAGTGCAGAGTTATCTCAAAGAAAGGGGCCACGGTGTTTCTGTATCTCTATTATGTTGGTGCGGCTTCGGAACTTTTAAATATCTTGATATATCTCGAGAACTACGCATCTGATCAAAAAATATCATAGAACATAAAAAGTAGGAAACTTAATTCTCTACAAAAAAGGTCTCTTAACATTTTGCCATAGCTCGCTTCGTTTCCGAGATATTTGCAGATATATCTCAAGGGAAGGGGCCTGACGGACATATTTCGAGATATTTCTTCTTCTTGTTGTTCTTCTTCTGCACAGCTAAGCTGGAAGTGGCATTTACAGCTCGCAATAGTGCAGAGTTATCTCAAAGAAAGGGGCCACGGTGTTTCTGTATCTCTATTATGTTGGTGCGGCTTCGGAACTTTTAAATATCTTGATATATCTCGAGAACTACGCATCTGATCAAAAAATATCATAGAACATAAATTGTAGGAAACATAATTCTCTACAAAAAACGTCTCTTAAGATTTTGCCATAGCTCGCTTCGTTTCCGAGATATTTGCAGATATATCTCAAGGGAAGGGGCCTGCCGGACATATTTCGAGATATTTCTTCTTCTTGTTGTTCTTCTTCTGCACAGCTAAGCTGGAAGTGGCATTTGTGGTACGCACTAGTGCAGAGTTATCTCAAAGAAAGGGGCCACGGTGTTTCTGTATCTCTATTATGTTGGTGCGGCTTCGGAACTTTTAAATATCTCGATATATCTCGAAAACTACGCTTCTGATCAAAAAACATCATAGAACATAAATTGTAGGAAACATAATTCTCTACAAAAAACGTCTCTTAAGATTTTGCCATAGCTCGCTTCGTTTCCGAGATATTTGCAGATTCAGCTCAAAGGAACGGGCCTGACGGACATATTTCGAGATACTTCTTCTTCTTGTTGTTCTTCTTCTGCACAGCTAAGCTGGAAGTGGCATTTGCAGCTCGCACTAGTGCAGAGTTATCTCAAAGAAAGGGGCCACGGTGTTTCTGTATCTCTATTATGTTGGTGCGGCTTCGGAACTTTTAAATATCTCGATATATCTCGAAAACTACGCTTCTGATCAAAAAATATCATAGAACATAAATTGTAGGAAACATAATTCTCTACAAAAAAGGTCTCTTAACATTTTGCCATAGCTCGCTTCGTTTCCGAGATATTTGCAGATATATCTCAAGGGAAGGGGCCTGACGGACATATTTCGAGATATTTCTTCTTCTTCTTGTTCTTCTTCTGCACAGCTAAGCTGGAAGTGGCATTTACAGCTCGCAATAGTGCAGAGTTATCTCAAAGAAAGGGGCCACGGTGTTTCTGTATCTCTATTATGTTGGTGCGGCTACGGAACTTTTAAATATCTTGATATATCTCGAGAACTACGCATCTGATCAAAAAATATCATAGAACATAAAAAGTAGGAAACTTAATTCTCTACAAAAAAGGTCTCTGAACATTTTGCCATAGGTCGCTTCGTTTCCGAGATATTTGCAGATTTATCTCAAGGGAAGGGGCCTGACGGACATATTTCGAGATATTTCTTCTTCTTGTTGTTCTTCTTCTGCACAGCTAAGCTGGAAGTGGCATTTACAGCTCGCAATAGTGCAGAGTTATCTCAAAGAAAGGGGCCACGGTGTTTCTGTATCTCTATTATGTTGGTGCGGCTTCGGAACTTTTAAATATCTCGATATATCTCGAAAACTACGCTTCTGATCAAAAAATATCATAGGACATAAATTGTAGGAAACATAATTCTCTACAAAAAACGTCGCTTAAGATTTTGCCATAGCTCGCTTCGTTTCCGAGATATTTGCAGATTCAGCTCAAAGGAACGGGCCTGACGGACATATTTCGAGATACTTCTTCTTCTTGTTGTTCTTCTTCTGCACAGCTAAGCTGGAAGTGGCATTTGCAGCTCGCACTAGTGCAGAGTTATCTCAAAGAAAGGGGCCACGGTGTTTCTGTATCTCTATTATGTTGGTGCGGCTTCGGAACTTTTAAATATCTTGATATATCTCGAGAACTACGCATCAGATCAAAAAATATCATAGAACATAAAAAGTAGGAAACTTAATTCTCTACAAAAAAGGTCTCTTAACATTTTGCCATAGCTCTCTTCGTTTCCGAGATATTTGCAGATTTATCTCAAGGGAAGGGGCCTGACGGACATATTTCGAGATATTTCTTCTTCTTGTTGTTCTTCTTCTGCACAGCTAAGCTGGAAGTGGCATTTGCGGCTCGCACTAGTGCAGAGTTATCTCAAAGAAAGGGGCCACGGTGTTTCTGTACCTCTGTTATGTTGGTGCGGCTTCGGAACTTTTAAATATCTCGATATATCTCGAGAACTACGCATCTGATCAAAAAATATCATAGAACATAAAAAGTAGGAAACTTAATTCTCTACAAAAAAGGTCTCTTAAGATTTTGCCATAGCTCGCTTCGTTTCCGAGATATTTGCAGATATATCTCAAGGGAAGGGGCCTGACGGACATATTTCGAGATATTTCTTCTTCTTGTTGTTCTTCTTCTGCACAGCTAAGCTGGAAGTGGCATTTACAGCTCGCAATAGTGCAGAGTTATCTCAAAGAAAGGGGCCACGGTGTTTCTGTATCTCTATTATGTTGGTGCGGCTTCGGAACTTTTAAATATCTTGATATATCTCGAGAACTACGCATCTGATCAAAAAATATCATAGAACATAAAAAGTAGGAAACTTAATTCTCTACAAAAAAGGTCTCTTAACATTTTGCCATAGCTCTCTTCGTTTCCGAGATATTTGCAGATTTATCTCAAGGGAAGGGGCCTGACGGACATATTTCGAGATATTTCTTCTTCTTGTTGTTCTTCTTCTGCACAGCTAAGCTGGAAGTGGCATTTGCGGCTCGCACTAGTGCAGAGTGATCTCAAAGAAAGGGGCCACGGTGTTTCTGTACCTCTATTATGTTGGTGCGGCTTCGGAACTTTTAAATATCTCGATATATCTCGAGAACTACGCATCTGATCAAAAAATATCATAGAACATAAAAAGTAGGAAACTTAATTCTCTACAAAAAAGGTCTCTTAACATTTTGCCATAGCTCGCTTCGTTTCCGAGATATTTGCAGATTTATCTCAAGGGAAGGGGCCTGACGGACATATTTCGAGATATTTATTCTTCTTGTTGTTCTTCTTCTGCACAGCTAAGCTGGAAGTGGCATTTGCGGCTCGCACTAGTGCAGAGTTATCTCAAAGAAAGGGGCCACGGTGTTTCTGTATCTCTATTATGTTGGTGCGGCTTCGGAACTTTTAAATATCTCGATATATCTCGAAAACTACGCTTCTGATCAAAAAATATCATAGAACATAAATTGTAGGAAACAGAATTCTCTACAAAAAAGGTCTCTTAACATTTTGCCATAGCTCGCTTCGTTTCCGAGATATTTGCAGATTTATCTCAAGGGAAGCGGCCTGACGGACATATTTCGAGATATTTCTTCTTCTTGTTGTTCTTCTTCTGCACAGCTAAGCTGGAAGTGGCATTTGCGGCTCGCACTAGTGCAGAGTTATCTCAAAGAAAGGGGCCACGGTGTTTCTGTACCTCTGTTATGTTGGTGCGGCTTCGGAACTTTTAAATATCTCGATATATCTCGAGAACTACGCATCTGATCAAAAAATATCATAGAACATAAAAAGTAGGAAACTTAATTCTCTACAAAAAAGGTCTCTTAAGATTTTGCCATAGCTCGCTTCGTTTCCGAGATATTTGCAGATATATCTCAAGGGAAGGGGCCTGACGGACATATTTCGAGATATTTCTTCTTCTTGTTGTTCTTCTTCTGCACAGCTAAGCTGGAAGTGGCATTTACAGCTCGCAATAGTGCAGAGTTATCTCAAAGAAAGGGGCCACGGTGTTTCTGTATCTCTATTATGTTGGTGCGGCTTCGGAACTTTTAAATATCTTGATATATCTCGAGAACTACGCATCTGATCAAAAAATATCATAGAACATAAAAAGTAGGAAACTTAATTCTCTACAAAAAAGGTCTCTTAACATTTTGCCATAGCTCTCTTCGTTTCCGAGATATTTGCAGATTTATCTCAAGGGAAGGGGCCTGACGGACATATTTCGAGATATTTCTTCTTCTTGTTGTTCTTCTTCTGCACAGCTAAGCTGGAAGTGGCATTTGCGGCTCGCACTAGTGCAGAGTGATCTCAAAGAAAGGGGCCACGGTGTTTCTGTACCTCTATTATGTTGGTGCGGATTCGGAACTTTTAAATATCTCGATATATCTCGAGTACTACGCATCTGATCAAAAAATATCATAGAACATAAAAAGTAGGAAACTTAATTCTCTACAAAAAAGGTCTCTTAACATTTTGCCATAGCTCGCTTCGTTTCCGAGATATTTGCAGATTTATCTCAAGGGAAGGGGCCTGACGGACATATTTCGAGATATTTATTCTTCTTGTTGTTCTTCTTCTGCACAGCTAAGCTGGAAGTGGCATTTGCGGCTCGCACTAGTGCAGAGTTATCTCAAAGAAAGGGGCCACGGTGTTTCTGTATCTCTATTATGTTGGTGCGGCTTCGGAACTTTTAAATATCTCGATATATCTCGAAAACTACGCTTCTGATCAAAAAATATCATAGAACATAAATTGTAGGAAACAGAATTCTCTACAAAAAAGGTCTCTTAACATTTTGCCATAGCTCGCTTCGTTTCCGAGATATTTGCAGATATATCTCAAGGGAAGGGGCCTGCCGGACATATTTCGAGATATTTCTTCTTCTTGTTGTTCTTCTCCTGCACAGCTAAGCTGGAAGTGGCATTTGTGGTACGCACTAGTGCAGAGTTATCTCAAAGAAAGGGGCCACGGTGTTTCTGTATCTCTATTATGTTGGTGCGGCTTCGGAACTTTTAAATATCTCGATATATCTCGAAAACTACGCTTCTGATCAAAAAATATCATAGAACATAAATTGTAGGAAACATAATTCTCTACAAAAAACGTCTCTTAAGATTTTGCCATAGCTCGCTTCGTTTCCGAGATATTTGCAGATTCAGCTCAAAGGAACGGGCCTGACGGACATATTTCGAGATACTTCTTCTTCTTGTTGTTCTTCTTCTGCACAGCTAAGCTGGAAGTGGCATTTGCAGCTCGCACTAGTGCAGAGTTATCTCAAAGAAAGGGGCCACGGTGTTTCTGTATCTCTATTATGTTGGTGCGGCTTCGGAACTTTTAAATATCTCGATATATCTCGAAAACTACGCTTCTGATCAAAAAATATCATAGAACATAAAAAGTAGGAAACTTAATTCTCTACAAAAAACGTCTCTTAAGATTTTGCCATAGCTCGCTTCGTTTCCGAGATATTTGCAGATTCAGCTCAAAGGAACGGGCCTGACGGACATATTTCGAGATACTTCTTCTTCTTGTTGTTCTTCTTCTGCACAGCTAAGCTGGAAGTGGCATTTGCAGCTCGCACTAGTGCAGAGTTATCTCAAAGAAAGGGGCCACGGTGTTTCTGTATCTCTATTATGTTGGTGCGGCTTCGGAACTTTTAAATATCTCGATATATCTCGAAAACTACGCTTCTGATCAAAAAATATCATAGAACATAAATTGTAGGAAACATAATTCTCTACAAAAAAGGTCTCTTAACATTTTGCCATAGCTCGCTTCGTTTCCGAGATATTTGCAGATATATCTCAAGGGAAGGGGCCTGACGGACATATTTCGAGATATTTCTTCTTCTTCTTGTTCTTCTTCTGCACAGCTAAGCTGGAAGTGGCATTTACAGCTCGCAATAGTGCAGAGTTATCTCAAAGAAAGGGGCCACGGTGTTTCTGTATCTCTATTATGTTGGTGCGGCTTCGGAACTTTTAAATATCTTGATATATCTCGAGAACTACGCATCTGATCAAAAAATATCATAGAACATAAAAAGTAGGAAACTTAATTCCCTACAAAAAAGGTCTCTGAACATTTTGCCATAGGTCGCTTCGTTTCCGAGATATTTGCAGATTTATCTCAAGGGAAGGGGCCTGACGGACATATTTCGAGATATTTCTTCTTCTTGTTGTTCTTCTTCTGCACAGCTAAGCTGGAAGTGGCATTTACAGCTCGCAATAGTGCAGAGTTATCTCAAAGAAAGGGGCCACGGTGTTTCTGTATCTCTATTATGTTGGTGCGGCTTCGGAACTTTTAAATATCTTGATATATCTCGAGAACTACGCATCAGATCAAAAAATATCATAGAACATAAAAAGTAGGAAACTTAATTCTCTACAAAAAAGGTCTCTTAACATATTGCCATAGCTCTCTTCGTTTCCGAGATATTTGCAGATTTATCTCAAGGGAAGGGGCCTGACGGACATATTTCGAGATATTTCTTCTTCTTGTTGTTCTTCTTCTGCACAGCTAAGCTGGAAGTGGCATTTGCAGCTCGCAATAGTGCAGAGTTATCTCAAAGAAAGGGGCCACGGTGTTTCTGTATCTCTATTATGTTGGTGCGGCTTCGGAACTTTTAAATATCTTGATATATCTCGAGAACTACGCATCTGATCAAAAAATATCATAGAACATAAAAAGTAGGAAACTTAATTCTCTACAAAAAAGGTCTCTTAACATTTTGCCATAGCTCGCTTCGTTTCCGAGATATTTGCAGATATATCTCAAGGGAAGGGGCCTGACGGACATATTTCGAGATATTTCTTCTTCTTGTTGTTCTTCTTCTGCACAGCTAAGCTGGAAGTGGCATTTGCGGCTCGCACTAGTGCAGAGTGATCTCAAAGAAAGGGGCCACGGTGTTTCTGTACCTCTATTATGTTGGTGCGGCTTCGGAACTTTTAAATATCTCGATATATCTCGAGAACTACGCATCTGATCAAAAAATATCATAGAACATAAAAAGTAGGAAACTTAATTCTCTACAAAAAAGGTCTCTTAACATTTTGCCATAGCTCGCTTCGTTTCCGAGATATTTGCAGATTTATCTCAAGGGAAGGGGCCTGACGGACATATTTCGAGATATTTCTTCTTCTTGTTGTTCTTCTTCTGCACAGCTAAGCTGGAAGTGGCATTTACAGCTCGCAATAGTGCAGAGTTATCTCAAAGAAAGGGGCCACGGTGTTTCTGTATCTCTATTATGTTGGTGCGGCTTCGGAACTTTTAAATATCTCGATATATCTCGAAAACTACGCTTCTGATCAAAAAATATCATAGAACATAAATTGTAGGAAACAGAATTCTCTACAAAAAAGGTCTCTTAACATTTTGCCATAGCTCGCTTCGTTTCCGAGATATTTGCAGATATATCTCAAGGGAAGGGGCCTGCCGGACATATTTCGAGATATTTCTTCTTCTTGTTGTTCTTCTTCTGCACAGCTAAGCTGGAAGTGGCATTTGTGGTACGCACTAGTGCAGAGTTATCTCAAAGAAAGGGGCCACGGTGTTTCTGTATCTCTATTATGTTGGTGCGGCTTCGGAACTTTTAAATATCTTGATATATCTCGAGAACTACGCATCTGATCAAAAAATATCATAGAACATAAAAAGTAGGAAACTTAATTCTCTACAAAAAAGGTCTCTTAACATTTTGCCATAGCTCGCTTCGTTTCCGAGATATTTGCAGATATATCTCAAGGGAAGGGGCCTGACGGACATATTTCGAGATATTTCTTCTTCTTGTTGTTCTTCTTCTGCACAGCTAAGCTGGAAGTGGCATTTACAGCTCGCAATAGTGCAGAGTTATCTCAAAGAAAGGGGCCACGGTGTTTCTGTATCTCTATTATGTTGGTGCGGCTTCGGAACTTTTAAATATCTTGATATATCTCGAGAACTACGCATCAGATCAAAAAATATCATAGAACATAAAAAGTAGGAAACTTAATTCTCTACAAAAAAGGTCTCTTAACATTTTGCCATAGCTCTCTTCGTTTCCGAGATATTTGCAGATATATCTCAAGGGAAGGGGCCTGACGGACATATTTCGAGATATTTCTTCTTCTTGTTGTTCTTCTTCTGCACAGCTAAGCTGGAAGTGGCATTTGCAGCTCGCAATAGTGCAGAGTTATCTCAAAGAAAGGGGCCACGGTGTTTCTGTATCTCTATTATGTTGGTGCGGCTTCGGAACTTTTAAATATCTTGATATATCTGGAGAACTACGCATCTGATCAAAAAATATCATAGAACATAAATTGTAGGAAACAGAATTCTCTACAAAAAAGGTCTCTTAACATTTTGCCATAGCTCGCTTCGTTTCCGAGATATTTGCAGATATATCTCAAGGGAAGGGGCCTGCCGGACATATTTCGAGATATTTCTTCTTCTTGTTGTTCTTCTTCTGCACAGCTAAGCTGGAAGTGGCATTTGTGGTACGCACTAGTGCAGAGTTATCTCAAAGAAAGGAGCCACGGTGTTTCTGTATCTCTATTATGTTGGTGCGGCTTCGGAACTTTTAAATATCTCGATATATCTCGAAAACTACGCTTCTGATCAAAAAATATCATAGAACATAAATTGTAGGAAACATAATTCTCTACAAAAAACGTCTCTTAAGATTTTGCCATAGCTCGCTTCGTTTCCGAGATATTTGCAGATTCAGCTCAAAGGAACGGGCCTGACGGACATATTTCGAGATACTTCTTCTTCTTGTTGTTCTTCTTCTGCACAGCTAAGCTGGAAGTGGCATTTGCAGCTCGCACTAGTGCAGACTAATCTCAAAGAAAGGGGCCACGGTGTTTCTGTATCTCTATTATGTTGGTGCGGCTTCGGAACTTTTAAATATCTCGATATATCTCGAAAACTACGCTTCTGATCAAAAAATATCATAGAACATAAATTGTAGGAAACATAATTCTCTACAAAAAAGGTCTCTTAACATTTTGCCATAGCTCGCTTCGTTTCCGAGATATTTGCAGATATATCTCAAGGGAAGGGGCCTGACGGACATATTTCGAGATATTTCTTCTTCTTCTTGTTCTTCTTCTGCACAGCTAAGCTGGAAGTGGCATTTACAGCTCGCAATAGTGCAGAGTTATCTCAAAGAAAGGGGCCACGGTGTTTCTGTATCTCTATTATGTTGGTGCGGCTTCGGAACTTTTAAATATCTTGATATATCTCGAGAACTACGCATCTGATCAAAAAATATCATAGAACATAAAAAGTAGGAAACTTAATTCTCTACAAAAAACGTCTCTGAACATTTTGCCATAGGTCGCTTCGTTTCCGAGATATTTGCAGATTTATCTCAAGGGAAGGGGCCTGACGGACATATTTCGAGATATTTCTTCTTCTTGTTGTTCTTCTTCTGCACAGCTAAGCTGGAAGTGGCATTTACAGCTCGCAATAGTGCAGAGTTATCTCAAAGAAAGGGGCCACGGTGTTTCTGTATCTCTATTATGTTGGTGCGGCTTCGGAACTTTTAAATATCTCGATATATCTCGAAAACTACGCTTCTGATCAAAAAATATCATAGAACATAAATTGTGGAAACATAATTCTCTACAAAAAACGTCTCTTAAGATTTTGCCATAGCTCGCTTCGTTTCCGAGATATTTGCAGATTCAGCTCAAAGGAACGGGCCTGACGGACATATTTCGAGATACTTCTTCTTCTTGTTGTTCTTCTTCTGCACAGCTAAGCTGGAAGTGGCATTTGCAGCTCGCACTAGTGCAGAGTTATCTCAAAGAAAGGGGCCACGGTGTTTCTGTACCTCTGTTATGTTGGTGCGGCTTCGGAACTTTTAAATATCTCGATATATCTCGAG
The DNA here is from genome assembly GCF_051020975.1 of Osmia lignaria lignaria. Lineage (NCBI taxonomy): Eukaryota > Metazoa > Arthropoda > Insecta > Hymenoptera > Megachilidae > Osmia > Osmia lignaria. Next base: position 8,725,127 of record NW_027478159.1, on the reverse strand, counting down.
AACTACGCATCTGATCAAAAAATATCATAGAACATAAAAAGTAGGAAACTTAATTCTCTACAAAAAAGGTCTCTTAACATTTTGCCATAGCTCGCTTCGTTTCCGAGATATTTGCAGATATATCTCAAGGGAAGGGGCCTGACGGACATATTTCGAGATATTCCTTCTTCTTGTTGTTCTTCTTCTGCACAGCTAAGCTGGAAGTGGCATTTACAGCTCGCAATAGTGCAGAGTTATCTCAAAGAAAGGGGCCACGGTGTTTCTGTATCTCTATTATGTTGGTGCGGCTTCGGAACTTTTAAATATCTTGATATATCTCGAGAACTACGCATCTGATCAAAAAATATCATAGAACATAAAAAGTAGGAAACTTAATTCTCTACAAAAAAGGTCTCTTAACATTTTGCCATAGCTCGCTTCGTTTCCGAGATATTTGCAGATATATCTCAAGGGAAGGGGCCTGACGGACATATTTCGAGATATTTCTTCTTCTTGTTGTTCTTCTTCTGCACAGCTAAGCTGGAAGTGGCATTTACAGCTCGCAATAGTGCAGAGTTATCTCAAAGAAAGGGGCCACGGTGTTTCTGTATCTCTATTATGTTGGTGCGGCTTCGGAACTTTTAAATATCTTGATATATCTCGAGAACTACGCATCTGATCAAAAAATATCATAGAACATAAAAAGTAGGAAACTTAATTCTCTACAAAAAAGGTCTCTGAACATTTTGCCATAGGTCGCTTCGTTTCCGAGATATTTGCAGATTTATCTCAAGGGAAGGGGCCTGACGGACATATTTCGAGATATTTCTTCTTCTTGTTGTTCTTCTTCTGCACAGCTAAGCTGGAAGTGGCATTTACAGCTCGCAATAGTGCAGAGTTATCTCAAAGAAAGGGGCCACGGTGTTTCTGTATCTCTATTATGTTGGTGCGGCTTCGGAACTTTTAAATATCTTGATATATCTCGAGAACTACGCATCTGATCAAAAAATATCATAGAACATAAAAAGTAGGAAACTTAATTCTCTACAAAAAAGGTCTCTTAACATTTTGCCATAGCTCTCTTCGTTTCCGAGATATTTGCAGATTTATCTCAAGGGAAGGGGCCTGACGGACATATTTCGAGATATTTCTTCTTCTTGTTGTTCTTCTTCTGCACAGCTAAGCTGGAAGTGGCATTTGCGGCTCGCACTAGTGCAGAGTTATCTCAAAGAAAGGGGCCACGGTGTTTCTGTATCTCTATTATGTTGGTGCGGCTTCGGAACTTTTAAATATCTCGATATATCTCGAAAACTACGCTTCTGATCAAAAAACATCATAGAACATAAATTGTAGGAAACATAATTCTCTACAAAAAACGTCTCTTAAGATTTTGCCATAACTCGCTTCGTTTCCGAGATATTTGCAGATTCAGCTCAAAGGAACGGGCCTGACGGACATATTTCGAGATACTTCTTCTTCTTGTTGTTCTTCTTCTGCACAGCTAAGCTGGAAGTGGCATTTGCGGCTCGCACTAGTGCAGAGTTATCTCAAAGAAAGGGGCCACGGTGTTTCTGTATCTCTATTATGTTGGTGCGGCTTCGGAACTTTTAAATATCTCGATATATCTCGAAAACTACGCTTCTGATCAAAAAATATCATAGAACATAAATTGTAGGAAACATAATTCTCTACAAAAAAGGTCTCTTAACATTTTGCCATAGCTCGCTTCGTTTCCGAGATATTTGCAGATATATCTCAAGGGAAGGGGCCTGACGGACATATTTCGAGATATTTCTTCTTCTTCTTGTTCTTCTTCTGCACAGCTAAGCTGGAAGTGGCATTTACAGCTCGCAATAGTGCAGAGTTATCTCAAAGAAAGGGGCCACGGTGTTTCTGTATCTCTATTATGTTGGTGCGGCTTCGGAACTTTTAAATATCTTGATATATCTCGAGAACTACGCATCTGATCAAAAAATATCATAGAACATAAAAAGTAGGAAACTTAATTCTCTACAAAAAAGGTCTCTGAATATTTTGCCATAGGTCGCTTCGTTTCCGAGATATTTGCAGATTTATCTCAAGGGAAGGGGCCTGACGGACATATTTCGAGATATTTCTTCTTCTTGTTGTTCTTCTTCTGCACAGCTAAGCTGGAAGTGGCATTTACAGCTCGCAATAGTGCAGAGTTATCTCAAAGAAAGGGGCCACGGTGTTTCTGTATCTCTATTATGTTGGTGCGGCTTCGGAACTTTTAAATATCTCGATATATCTCGAAAACTACGCTTCTGATCAAAAAATATCATAGAACATAAATTGTAGGAAACATAATTCTCTACAAAAAAGGTCTCTTAACATTTTGCCATAGCTCTCTTCGTTTCCGAGATATTTGCAGATTTATCTCAAGGGAAGGGGCCTGACGGACATATTTCGAGATATTTCTTCTTCTTGTTGTTCTTCTTCTGCACAGCTAAGCTGGAAGTGGCATTTGCAGCTCGCAATAGTGCAGAGTTATCTCAAAGAAAGGGGCCACGGTGTTTCTGTATCTCTATTATGTTGGTGCGGCTTCGGAACTTTTAAATATCTTGATATATCTCGAGAACTACGCATCTGATCAAAAAATATCATAGAACATAAAAAGTAGGAAACTTAATTCTCTACAAAAAAGGTCTCTTAACATTTTGCCATAGCTCGCTTCGTTTCCGAGATATTTGCAGATTTATCTCATGGGAAGGGGCCTGACGGACATATTTCGAGATATTTCTTCTTCTTGTTGTTCTTCTTCTGCACAGCTAAGCTGGAAGTGGCATTTGCGGCTCGCACTAGTGCAGAGTTATCTCAAAGAAAGGGGCCACGGTGTTTCTGTACCTCTGTTATGTTGGTGCGGCTTCGGAACTTTTAAATATCTCGATATATCTCGAGAACTACGCATCTGATCAAAAAATATCATAGAACATAAAAAGTAGGAAACTTAATTCTCTACAAAAAAGGTCTCTGAACATTTTGCCATAGGTCGCTTCGTTTCCGAGATATTTGCAGATTTATCTCAAGGGAAGGGGCCTGACGGACATATTTCGAGATATTTCTTCTTCTTGTTGTTCTTCTTCTGCACAGCTAAGCTGGAAGTGGCATTTACAGCTCGCAATAGTGCAGAGTTATCTCAAAGAAAGGGGCCACGGTGTTTCTGTATCTCTATTATGTTGGTGCGGCTTCGGAACTTTTAAATATCTCGATATATCTCGAAAACTACGCTTCTGATCAAAAAATATCATAGAACATAAATTGTAGGAAACATAATTCTCTACAAAAAAGGTCTCTTAACATTTTGCCATAGCTCTCTTCGTTTCCGAGATATTTGCAGATTTATCTCAAGGGAAGGGGCCTGACGGACATATTTCGAGATATTTCTTCTTCTTGTTGTTCTTCTTCTGCACAGCTAAGCTGGAAGTGGCATTTGCAGCTCGCAATAGTGCAGAGTTATCTCAAAGAAAGGGGCCACGGTGTTTCTGTATCTCTATTATGTTGGTGCGGCTTCGGAACTTTTAAATATCTTGATATATCTCGAGAACTACGCATCTGATCAAAAAATATCATAGAACATAAAAAGTAGGAAACTTAATTCTCTACAAAAAAGGTCTCTTAACATTTTGCCATAGCTCGCTTCGTTTCCGAGATATTTGCAGATTTATCTCATGGGAAGGGGCCTGACGGACATATTTCGAGATATTTCTTCTTCTTGTTGTTCTTCTTCTGCACAGCTAAGCTGGAAGTGGCATTTGCGGCTCGCACTAGTGCAGAGTTATCTCAAAGAAAGGGGCCACGGTGTTTCTGTACCTCTGTTATGTTGGTGCGGCTTCGGAACTTTTAAATATCTCGATATATCTCGAGAACTACGCATCTGATCAAAAAATATCATAGAACATAAAAAGTAGGAAACTTAATTCTCTACAAAAAAGGTCTCTTAAGATTTTGCCATAGCTCGCTTCGTTTCCGAGATATTTGCAGATATATCTCAAGGGAAGGGGCCTGACGGACATATTTCGAGATATTTCTTCTTCTTGTTGTTCTTCTTCTGCACAGCTAAGCTGGAAGTGGCATTTACAGCTCGCAATAGTGCAGAGTTATCTCAAAGAAAGGGGCCACGGTGTTTCTGTATCTCTATTATGTTGGTGCGGCTTCGGAACTTTTAAATATCTTGATATATCTCGAGAACTACGCATCTGATCAAAAAATATCATAGAACATAAAAAGTAGGAAACTTAATTCTCTACAAAAAAGGTCTCTTAACATTTTGCCATAGCTCGCTTCGTTTCCGAGATATTTGCAGATTTATCTCATGGGAAGGGGCCTGACGGACATATTTCGAGATATTTCTTCTTCTTGTTGTTCTTCTTCTGCACAGCTAAGCTGGAAGTGGCATTTGCGGCTCGCACTAGTGCAGAGTGATCTCAAAGAAAGGGGCCACGGTGTTTCTGTACCTCTATTATGTTGGTGCGGCTTCGGAACTTTTAAATATCTCGATATATCTCGAGAACTACGCATCTGATCAAAAAATATCATAGAACATAAAAAGTAGGAAACTTAATTCTCTACAAAAAAGGTCTCTTAACATTTTGCCATAGCTCGCTTCGTTTCCGAGATATTTGCAGATTTATCTCAAGGGAAGGGGCCTGACGGACATATTTCGAGATATTTATTCTTCTTGTTGTTCTTCTTCTGCACAGCTAAGCTGGAAGTGGCATTTGCGGCTCGCACTAGTGCAGAGTTATCTCAAAGAAAGGGGCCACGGTGTTTCTGTATCTCTATTATGTTGGTGCGGCTTCGGAACTTTTAAATATCTCGATATATCTCGAAAACTACGCTTCTGATCAAAAAAAAGCATAGAACATAAATTGTAGGAAACAGAATTCTCTATAAAAAAGGTCTCTTAACATTTTGCCATAGCTCGCTTCGTTTCCGAGATATTTGCATATATATCTCAAGGGAAGGGGCCTCCCGGACATATTTCGAGATATTTCTTCTTCTTGTTGTTCTTCTTCTGCACAGCTAAGCTGGAAGTGGCATTTGTGGTACGCACTAGTGCAGAGTTATCTCAAAGAAAGGGGCCACGGTGTTTCTGTATCTCTATTATGTTGGTGCGGCTTCGGAACTTTTAAATATCTCGATATATCTCGAAAACTACGCTTCTGATCAAAAAATATCATAGAACATAAATTGTAGGAAACATAATTCTCTACAAAAAACGTCTCTTAAGATTTTGCCATAGCTCGCTTCGTTTCCGAGATATTTGCAGATTCAGCTCAAAGGAACGGGCCTGACGGACATATTTCGAGATACTTCTTCTTCTTGTTGTTCTTCTTCTGCACAGCTAAGCTGGAAGTGGCATTTACAGCTCGCAATAGTGCAGAGTTATCTCAAAGAAAGGGGCCACGGTGTTTCTGTATCTCTATTATGTTGGTGCGGCTTCGGAACTTTTAAATATCTTGATATATCTCGAGAACTACGCATCTGATCAAAAAATATCATAGAACATAAAAAGTAGGAAACTTAATTCTCTACAAAAAAGGTCTCTGAACATTTTGCCATAGGTCGCTTCGTTTCCGAGATATTTGCAGATTTATCTCAAGGGAAGGGGCCTGACGGACATATTTCGAGATATTTCTTCTTCTTGTTGTTCTTCTTCTGCACAGCTAAGCTGGAAGTGGCATTTACAGCTCGCAATAGTGCAGAGTTATCTCAAAGAAAGGGGCCACGGTGTTTCTGTATCTCCATTATGTTGGTGCGGCTTCGGAACTTTTAAATATCTCGATATATCTCGAAAACTACGCTTCTGATCAAAAAATATCATAGAACATAAATTGTAGGAAACATAATTCTCTACAAAAAACGTGTCTTAAGATTTTGCCATAGCTCGCTTCGTTTCCGAGATATTTGCAGATTCAGCTCAAAGGAACGGGCCTGACGGACATATTTCGAGATACTTCTTCTTCTTGTTGTTCTTCTTCTGCACAGCTAAGCTGGAAGTGGCATTTGCAGCTCGCACTAGTGCAGAGTTATCTCAAAGAAAGGGGCCACGGTGTTTCTGTATCTCTATTATGTTGGTGCGGCTTCGGAACTTTTAAATATCTTGATATATCTCGAGAACTACGCATCAGATCAAAAAATATCATAGAACATAAAAAGTAGGAAACTTAATTCTCTACAAAAAAGGTCTCTTAACATATTGCCATAGCTCTCTTCGTTTCCGAGATATTTGCAGATTTATCTCAAGGGAAGGGGCCTGACGGACATATTTCGAGATATTTCTTCTTCTTGTTGTTCTTCTTCTGCACAGCTAAGCTGGAAGTGGCATTTGCAGCTCGCAATAGTGCAGAGTTATCTCAAAGAAAGGGGCCACGGTGTTTCTGTATCTCTATTATGTTGGTGCGGCTTCGGAACTTTTAAATATCTTGATATATCTCGAGAACTACGCATCTGATCAAAAAATATCATAGAACATAAAAAGTAGGAAACTTAATTCTCTACAAAAAAGGTCTCTTAAGATTTTGCCATAGCTCGCTTCGTTTCCGAGATATTTGCAGATATATCTCAAGGGAAGGGGCCTGACGGACATATTTCGAGATATTTCTTCTTCTTGTTGTTCTTCTTCTGCACAGCTAAGCTGGAAGTGGCATTTGCGGCTCGCACTAGTGCAGAGTGATCTCAAAGAAAGGGGCCACGGTGTTTCTGTACCTCTATTATGTTGGTGCGGCTTCGGAACTTTTAAATATCTCGATATATCTCGAGAACTACGCATCTGATCAAAAAATATCATAGAACATAAAAAGTAGGAAACTTAATTCTCTACAGAAAAGGTCTCTTAACATTTTGCCATAGCTCGCTTCGTTTCCGAGATATTTGCAGATTTATCTCAAGGGAAGGGGCCTGACGGACATATTTCGAGATATTTCTTCTTCTTGTTGTTCTTCTTCTGCACAGCTAAGCTGGAAGTGGCATTTGCGGCTCGCACTAGTGCAGAGTTATCTCAAAGAAAGGGGCCACGGTGTTTCTGTATCTCTATTATGTTGGTGCGGCTTCGGAACTTTTAAATATCTCGATATATCTCGAAAACTACGCTTCTGATCAAAAAATATCATAGAACATAAATTGTAGGATACAGAATTTTCTACAAAAAAGGTCTCTTAACATTTTGCCATAGCTCGCTTCGTTTCCGAGATATTTGCAGATATATCTCAAGGGAAGGGGCCTGCCGGACATATTTCGAGATATTTCTTCTTCTTGTTGTTCTTCTTCTGCACAGCTAAGCTGGAAGTGGCATTTGTGGTACGCACTAGTGCAGAGTTATCTCAAAGAAAGGGGCCACGGTGTTTCTGTATCTCTATTATGTTGGTGCGGCTTCGGAACTTTTAAATATCTCGATATATCTCGAAAACTACGCTTCTGATCAAAAAATATCATAGAACATAAATTGTAGGAAACATAATTCTCTACAAAAAACGTCTCTTAAGATTTTGCCATAGCTCGCTTCGTTTCCGAGATATTTGCAGATTCAGCTCAAAGGAACGGGCCTGACGGACATATTTCGAGATACTTCTTCTTCTTGTTGTTCTTCTTCTGCACAGCTAAGCTGGAAGTGGCATTTGCAGCTCGCACTAGTGCAGAGTTATCTCAAAGAAAGGGGCCACGGTGTTTCTGTATCTCTATTATGTTGGTGCGGCTTCGGAACTTTTAAATATCTCGATATATCTCGAAAACTACGCTTCTGATCAAAAAATATCATAGAACATAAATTGTAGGAAACATAATTCTCTACAAAAAAGGTCTCTTAACATTTTGCCATAGCTCGCTTCGTTTCCGAGATATTTGCAGATATATCTCAAGGGAAGGGGCCTGACGGACATATTTCGAGATATTTCTTCTTCTTCTTGTTCTTCTTCTGCACAGCTAAGCTGGAAGTGGCATTTACAGCTCGCAATAGTGCAGAGTTATCTCAAAGAAAGGGGCCACGGTGTTTCTGTATCTCTATTATGTTGGTGCGGCTTCGGAACTTTTAAATATCTTGATATATCTCGAGAACTACGCATCTGATCAAAAAATATCATAGAACATAAAAAGTAGGAAACTTAATTCTCTACAAAAAAGGTCTCTGAACATTTTGCCATAGGTCGCTTCGTTTCCGAGATATTTGCAGATTTATCTCAAGGGAAGGGGCCTGACGGACATATTTCGAGATATTTCTTCTTCTTGTTGTTCTTCTTCTGCACAGCTAAGCTGGAAGTGGCATTTACAGCTCGCAATAGTGCAGAGTTATCTCAAAGAAAGGGGCCACGGTGTTTCTGTATCTCCATTATGTTGGTGCGGCTTCGGAACTTTTAAATATCTCGATATATCTCGAAAACTACGCTTCTGATCAAAAAATATCATAGAACATAAATTGTAGGAAACATAATTCTCTACAAAAAAGGTCTCTTAAGATTTTGCCATAGCTCGCTTCGTTTCCGAGATATTTGCAGATTCAGCTCAAAGGAACGGGCCTGACGGACATATTTCGAGATACTTCTTCTTCTTGTTGTTCTTCTTCTGCACAGCTAAGCTGGAAGTGGCATTTGCAGCTCGCACTAGTGCAGAGTTATCTCAAAGAAAGGGGCCACGGTGTTTCTGTATCTCTATTATGTTGGTGCGGCTTCGGAACTTTTAAATATCTTGATATATCTCGAGAACTACGCATCAGATCAAAAAATATCATAGAACATAAAAAGTAGGAAACTTAATTCTCTACAAAAAAGGTCTCTTAACATATTGCCATAGCTCTCTTCGTTTCCGAGATATTTGCAGATTTATCTCAAGGGAAGGGGCCTGACGGACATATTTCGAGATATTTCTTCTTCTTGTTGTTCTTCTTCTGCACAGCTAAGCTGGAAGTGGCATTTGCAGCTCGCAATAGTGCAGAGTTATCTCAAAGAAAGGGGCCACGGTGTTTCTGTATCTCTATTATGTTGGTGCGGCTTCGGAACTTTTAAATATCTTGATATATCTCGAGAACTACGCATCTGATCAAAAAATATCATAGAACATAAAAAGTAGGAAACTTAATTCTCTACAAAAAAGGTCTCTTAACATTTTGCCATAGCTCGCTTCGTTTCCGAGATATTTGCAGATATATCTCAAGGGAAGGGGCCTGACGGACATATTTCGAGATATTTCTTCTTCTTGTTGTTCTTCTTCTGCACAGCTAAGCTGGAAGTGGCATTTGCGGCTCGCACTAGTGCAGAGTGATCTCAAAGAAAGGGGCCACGGTGTTTCTGTACCTCTATTATGTTGGTGCGGCTTCGGAACTTTTAAATATCTCGATATATCTCGAGAACTACGCATCTGATCAAAAAATATCATAGAACATAAAAAGTAGGAAACTTAATTCTCTACAAAAAAGGTCTCTTAACATTTTGCCATAGCTCGCTTCGTTTCCGAGATATTTGCAGATTTATCTCAAGGGAAGGGGCCTGACGGACATATTTCGAGATATTTCTTCTTCTTGTTGTTCTTCTTCTGCACAGCTAAGCTGGAAGTGGCATTTGCGGCTCGCACTAGTGCAGAGTTATCTCAAAGAAAGGGGCCACGGTGTTTCTGTATCTCTATTATGTTGGTGCGGCTTCGGAACTTTTAAATATCTCGATATATCTCGAAAACTACGCTTCTGATCAAAAAATATCATAGAACATAAATTGTAGGAAACATAATTCTCTACAAAAAAGGTCTCTTAACATTTTGCCATAGCTCGCTTCGTTTCCGAGATATTTGCAGATATATCTCAAGGGAAGGGGCCTGACGGACATATTTCGAGATATTTCTTCTTCTTGTTGTTCTTCTTCTGCACAGCTAAGCTGGAAGTGGCATTTACAGCTCGCAATAGTGCAGAGTTATCTCAAAGAAAGGGGCCACGGTGTTTCTGTATCTCTATTATGTTGGTGCGGCTTCGGAACTTTTAAATATCTTGATATATCTCGAGAACTACGCATCTGATCAAAAAATATCATAGAACATAAAAAGTAGGAAACTTAATTCTCTACAAAAAAGGTCTCTGAACATTTTGCCATAGGTCGCTTCGTTTCCGAGATATTTGCAGATTTATCTCAAGGGAAGGGGCCTGACGGACATATTTCGAGATATTTCTTCTTCTTGTTGTTCTTCTTCTGCACAGCTAAGCTGGAAGTGGCATTTACAGCTCGCAATAGTGCAGAGTTATCTCAAAGAAAGGGGCCACGGTGTTTCTGTATCTCTATTATGTTGGTGCGGCTTCGGAACTTTTAAATATCTTGATATATCTCGAGAACTACGCATCTGATCAAAAAATATCATAGAACATAAAAAGTAGGAAACTTAATTCTCTACAAAAAAGGTCTCTGAACATTTTGCCATAGGTCGCTTCGTTTCCGAGATATTTGCAGATTTATCTCAAGGGAAGGGGCCTGACGGACATATTTCGAGATATTTCTTCTTCTTGTTGTTCTTCTTCTGCACAGCTAAGCTGGAAGTGGCATTTACAGCTCGCAATAGTGCAGAGTTATCTCAAAGAAAGGGGCCACGGTGTTTCTGTATCTCCATTATGTTGGTGCGGCTTCGGAACTTTTAAATATCTCGATATATCTCGAAAACTACGCTTCTGATCAAAAAATATCATAGAACATAAATTGTAGGAAACATAATTCTCTACAAAAAACGTGTCTTAAGATTTTGCCATAGCTCGCTTCGTTTCCGAGATATTTGCAGATTCAGCTCAAAGGAACGGGCCTGACGGACATATTTCGAGATACTTCTTCTTCTTGTTGTTCTTCTTCTGCACAGCTAAGCTGGAAGTGGCATTTGCAGCTCGCACTAGTGCAGAGTTATCTCAAAGAAAGGGGCCACGGTGTTTCTGTATCTCTATTATGTTGGTGCGGCTTCGGAACTTTTAAATATCTTGATATATCTCGAGAACTACGCATCTGATCAAAAAATATCATAGAACATAAAAAGTAGGAAACTTAATTCTCTACAAAAAAGGTCTCTGAACATTTTGCCATAGGTCGCTTCGTTTCCGAGATATTTGCAGATTTATCTCAAGGGAAGGGGCCTGACGGACATATTTCGAGATATTTCTTCTTCTTGTTGTTCTTCTTCAGCACAGCTAAGCTGGAAGTGGCATTTACAGCTCGCAATAGTGCAGAGTTATCTCAAAGAAAGGGGCCACGGTGTTTCTGTATCTCTATTATGTTGGTGCGGCTTCGGAACTTTTAAATATCTCGATATATCTCGAAAACTACGCTTCTGATCAAAAAATATCATAGAACATAAATTGTAGGAAACATAATTCTCTACAAAAAACGTCTCTTAAGATTTTGCCATAGCTCGCTTCGTTTCCGAGATATTTGCAGATTTATCTCATGGGAAGGGGCCTGACGGACATATTTCGAGATATTTCTTCTTCTTGTTGTTCTTCTTCTGCACAGCTAAGCTGGAAGTGGCATTTGCGGCTCGCACTAGTGCAGAGTTATCTCAAAGAAAGGGGCCACGGTGTTTCTGTACCTCTGTTATGTTGGTGCGGCTTCGGAACTTTTAAATATCTCGATATATCTCGAGAACTACGCATCTGATCAAAAAATATCATAGAACATAAAAAGTAGGAAACTTAATTCTCTACAAAAAAGGTCTCTTAACATTTTGCCATAGCTCGCTTCGTTTCCGAGATATTTGCAGATTTATCTCAAGGGAAGGGGCCTGACGGACATATTTCGAGATATTTCTTCTTCTTGTTGTTCTTCTTCTGCACAGCTAAGCTGGAAGTGGCATTTGCGGCTCGCACTAGTGCAGAGTTATCTCAAAGAAAGGGGCCACGGTGTTTCTGTATCTCTATTATGTTGGTGCGGCTTCGGAACTTTTAAATATCTCGATGTATCTCGAAAACTACGCTTCTGATCAAAAAATATCATAGAACATAAATTGTAGGAAACATAATTCTCTACAAAAAAGGTCTCTTAACATTTTGCCATAGCTCGCTTCGTTTCCGAGATATTTGCAGATATATCTCAAGGGAAGGGGCCTGACGGACATATTTCGAGATATTTCTTCTTCTTGTTGTTCTTCTTCTGCACAGCTAAGCTGGAAGTGGCATTTACAGCTCGCAATAGTGCAGAGTTATCTCAAAGAACGGGGCCACGGTGTTTCTGTATCTCTATTATGTTGGTGCGGCTTCGGAACTTTTAAATATCTCGATATATCTCGAAAACTACGCTTCTGATCAAAAAATATCATAGAACATAAATTGTAGGAAACATAATTCTCTACAAAAAACGTCTCTTAAGATTTTGCCATAGCTCGCTTCGTTTCCGAGATATTTGCAGATTCAGCTCAAAGGAACGGGCCTGACGGACATATTTCGAGATACTTCTTCTTCTTGTTGTTCTTCTTCTGCACAGCTAAGCTGGAAGTGGCATTTGCAGCTCGCACTAGTGCAGAGTTATCTCAAAGAAAGGGGCCACGGTGTTTCTGTATCTCTATTATGTTGGTGCGGCTTCGGAACTTTTAAATATCTTGATATATCTCGAGAACTACGCATCAGATCAAAAAATATCATAGAACATAAAAAGTAGGAAACTTAATTCTCTACAAAAAAGGTCTCTTAACATTTTGCCATAGCTCTCTTCGTTTCCGAGATATTTGCAGATTTATCTCAAGGGAAGGGGCCTGACGGACATATTTCGAGATATTTCTTCTTCTTGTTGTTCTTCTTCTGCACAGCTAAGCTGGAAGTGGCATTTGCAGCTCGCAATAGTGCAGAGTTATCTCAAAGAAAGGGGCCACGGTGTTTCTGTATCTCTATTATGTTGGTGCGGCTTCGGAACTTTTAAATATCTTGATATATCTCGAGAACTACGCATCTGATCAAAAAATATCATAGAACATAAAAAGTAGGAAACTTAATTCTCTACAAAAAAGGTCTCTTAACATTTTGCCATAGCTCGCTTCGTTTCCGAGATATTTGCAGATTTATCTCAAGGGAAGGGGCCTGACGGACATATTTCGAGATATTTCTTCTTCTTGTTGTTCTTCTTCTGCACAGCTAAGCTGGAAGTGGCATTTGCAGCTCGCAATAGTGCAGAGTTATCTCAAAGAAAGGGGCCACGGTGTTTCTGTATCTCTATTATGTTGGTGCGGCTTCGGAACTTTTAAATATCTTGATATATCTCGAGAACTACGCATCTGATCAAAAAATATCATAGAACATAAAAAGTAGGAAACTTAATTCTCTACAAAAAAGGTCTCTTAACATTTTGCCATAGCTCGCTTCGTTTCCGAGATATTTGCAGATTTATCTCAAGGGAAGGGGCCTGACGGACATATTTCGAGATATTTCTTCTTCTTGTTGTTCTTCTTCTGCACAGCTAAGCTGGAAGTGGCATTTGCGGCTCGCACTAGTGCAGAGTTATCTCAAAGAAAGGGGCCACGGTGTTTCTGTACCTCTATTATGTTGGTGCGGCTTCGGAACTTTTAAATATCTCGATATATCTCGAGAACTACGCATCTGATCAAAAAATATCATAGAACATAAAAAGTAGGAAACTTAATTCTCTACAAAAAAGGTCTCTTAACATTTTGCCATAGCTCGCTTCGTTTCCGAGATATTTGCAGATTTATCTCAAGGGAAGGGGCCTGACGGACATATTTCGAGATATTTCTTCTTCTTGTTGTTCTTCTTCTGCACAGCTAAGCTGGAAGTGGCATTTGCGGCTCGCACTAGTGCAGAGTTATCTCAAAGAAAGGGGCCACGGTGTTTCTGTATCTCTATTATGTTGGTGCGGCTTCGGAACTTTTAAATATCTCGATATATCTCGAAAACTACGCTTCTGATCAAAAAATATCATAGAACATAAATTGTAGGAAACATAACTCTCTACAAAAAAGGTCTCTTAACATTTTGCCATAGCTCGCTTCGTTTCCGAGATATTTGCAGATATATCTCAAGGGAAGGGGCCTGACGGACATATTTCGAGATATTTCTTCTTCTTGTTGTTCTTCTTCTGCACAGCTAAGCTGGAAGTGGCATTTACAGCTCGCAATAGTGCAGAGTTATCTCAAAGAAAGGGGCCACGGTGTTTCTGTATCTCTATTATGTTGGTGCGGCTTCGGAACTTTTAAATATCTTGATATATCTCGAGAACTACGCATCTGATCAAAAAATATCATAGAACATAATAAGTAGGAAACTTAATTCTCTACAAAAGAGGTCTCTTAACATTTTGCCATAGCTCGCTTCGTTTCCGAGATATTTGCAGATTTATCTCAAGGGAAGGGGCCTGACGGACATATTTCGAGATACTTCTGCTTCTTGTTGTTCTTCTTCTGCACAGCTAAGCTGGAAGTGGCATTTACAGCTCGCAATAGTGCAGAGTTATCTCAAAGAAAGGGGCCACGGTGTTTCTGTATCTCTATTATGTTGGTGCGGCTTCGGAACTTTTAAATATCTTGATATATCTCGAGAACTACGCATCTGATCAAAAAATATCATAGAACATAAAAAGTGGGAAACTTAATTCTCTACAAAAGAGGTCTCTTAACATTTTGCCATAGCTCGCTTCGTTTCCGAGATATTTGCAGATTTATCTCAAGGGAAGGGGCCTAACGGACATATTTCGAGATATTTCTTCTTCTTGTTGTTCTTCTTCTGCACAGCTAAACTGGAAGTGGCATTTCCAGCTCGCAATAGTGCAGAGTTATCTCAAAGAGAGGGGCCACGGTGTTTCTGTATCTCTATTATGTTGGTGCGGCTTCGGAACTTTTAAATATCTTGATATATCTCGAGAACTACGCATCTGATCAAAAAATATCATAGAAGATAAAAAGTAGGAAGCTTAATTCTCTACAAAAAAGGTCTCTTAACATTTTGCCATAGCTCGCTTCGTTTCCGAGATATTTGCAGATTTATCTCAAGGGAAGGGGCCTGACGGACATATTTCGAGATATTTCTTCTTCTTGTTGTTCTCCTTCTGCACAGCTAAGCTGGAAGTGGCATTTGCGGCTCGCACTAGTGCAGAGTTATCTCAAAGAAAGGGGCCACGGTGTTTCTGTATCTCTATTATGTTGGTGCGGCTTCGGAACTTTTAAATATCTCGATGTATCTCGAAAACTACGCTTCTGATCAAAAAATATCATAGAACATAGATTGTAGGAAACATAATTCTCTACAAAAAATGTCTCTTAACATTTTGCCATAGCTCGCTTCGTTTCCGAGATATTTGCCCATTCAGCTCAAAGGAACTGGCCTGACGGACATATTTCGAGATATTTCTTCTTCTTGTTGTTCTTCCTCTGCACAGCTAAGCTGGAAGTGGCATTTGCAGCTCGCAATAGTGCAGAGTTATCTCAAAGAAAGGGGCCACGGTGTTTCTGTATCTCTATTATGTTGGTGCGGCTTCGGAACTTTTAAATATCTTGATATATCTCGAGAACTACGCATCTGATCAAAAAATATCATAGAACATAAAAAGTAGGAAACTTAATTCTCTACAAAAAAGGTCTCTTAACATTTTGCCATAGCTCGCTTCGTTTCCGAGATATTTGCAGATTTATCTGAAGGGAAGGGGCCTGACGGACATATTTCGAGATATTTCTTCTTCTTGTTGTTCTTCTTCTGCACAGCTAAGCTGGAAGTGGCATTTGCGGCTCGCACTAGTGCAGAGTTATCTCAAAGAAAGGGGCCACGGTGTTTCTGTATCTCTATTATGTTGGTGCGGCTTCGGAACTTTTAAATATCTCGATGTATCTCGAAAACTACGCTTCTGATCAAAAAATATCATAGAACATAAATTGTAGGAAACATAATTCTCTACAAAAAAGGTCTCTTAACATTTTGCCATAGATCGCTTCGTTTCCGAGATATTTGCAGATTCAGCTCAAAGGAACTGGCCTGACGGACATATTTCGAGATATTTCTTCTTCTTGTTGTTCTTCCTCTGCAGAGCTAAGCTGGAAGTGGCATTTACAGCTCGCAATAGTGCAGAGTTATCTCAAAGAAAGGGGCCACGGTGTTTCTGTATCTCTATTATGTTGGTGCGGCTTCGGAACTTTTAAATATCTTGATATATCTCGAGAACTACGCATCTGATCAAAAAATATCATAGAACATAAAAAGTAGGAAACTTAATTCTCTACAAAAGAGGTCTCTTAACATTTTGCCATAGCTCGCTTCGTTTCCGAGATATTTGCAGATTTATCTCAAGGGAAGGGGCCTAACGGACATATTTCGAGATATTTCTTCTTCTTGTTGTTCTTCTTCTGCACAGCTAAACTGGAAGTGGCATTTCCAGCTCGCAATAGTGCAGAGTTATCTCAAAGAGAGGGGCCACGGTGTTTCTGTATCTCTATTATGTTGGTGCGGCTTCGGAACTTTTAAATATCTTGATATATCTCGAGAACTACGCATCTGATCAAAAAATATCATAGAAGATAAAAAGTAGGAAACTTAATTCTCTACAAAAAAGGTCTCTTAACATTTTGCCATAGCTCGCTTCGTTTCCGAGATATTTGCAGATTTATCTCAAGGGAAGGGGCCTGACGGACATATTTCGAGATATTTCTTCTTCTTGTTGTTCTTCTTCTGCACAGCTAAGCTGGAAGTGGCATTTGCGGCTCGCACTAGTGCAGAGTTATCTCAAAGAGAGGGGCCACGGTGTTTCTGTATCTCTATTATGTTGGTGCGGCTTCGGAACTTTTAAATATCTTGATATATCTCGAGAACTACGCATCTGATCAAAAAATATCATAGAAGATAAAAAGTAGGAAGCTTAATTCTCTACAAAAAAGGTCTCTTAACATTTTGCCATAGCTCGCTTCGTTTCCGAGATATTTGCAGATTTATCTCAAGGGAAGGGGCCTGACGGACATATTTCGAGATATTTCTTCTTCTTGTTGTTCTTCTTCAGCACAGCTAAGCTGGAAGTGGCATTTGCGGCTCGCATTAGTGCAGAGTTATCTCAAAGAAAGGGGCCACGGTGTTTCTGTATCCCTATTATGTTGGTGCGGCTTCGGAACTTTTAAATATCTCGATGTATCTCGAAAACTACGCTTCTGATCAAAAAATATCATAGAACATAAATTGTAGGAAACATAATTCTCTACAAAAAATGTCTCTTAACATTTTGCCATAGCTCGCTTCGTTTCCGAGATATTTGCAGATTCAGCTCAAAGGAACTGGCCTGACGGACATATTTCGAGATATTTCTTCTTCTTGTTGTTCTTCCTCTGCACAGCTAAGCTGGAAGTGGCATTTGCAGCTCGCAATAGTGCAGAGTTATCTCAAAGAAAGGGGCCACGGTGTTTCTGTATCTCTATTATGTTGGTGCGGCTTCGGAACTTTTAAATATCTTGATATATCTCGAGAACTACGCATCTGATCAAAAAATATCATAGAACATAAAAAGTAGGAAACTTAATTCTCTACAAAAAAGGTCTCTTAACATTTTGCCATAGCTCGCTTCGTTTCCGAGATATTTGCAGATTTATCTCAAGGGAAGGGGCCTGACGGACATATTTCGAGATATTTCTTCTTCTTGTTGTTCTTCTTCTGCACAGCTAAGCTGGAAGTGGCATTTGCGGCTCGCACTAGTGCAGAGTTATCTCAAAGAAAGGGGCCACGGTGTTTCTGTATCTCTATTATGTTGGTGCGGCTTCGGAACTTTTAAATATCTCGATATATCTCGAAAACTACGCTTCTGATCAAAAAATATCATAGAGCATAAATTGTAGGAAACAGAATTCTCTACAAAAAAGGTCTCTTAACATTTTGCCATAGCTCGCTTCGTTTCCGAGATATTTGCAGATATATCTCAAGGGAAGGGGCCTGACGGACATATTTCGAGATATTTCTTCTTCTTGTTGTTCTTCTTCTGCACAGCTAAGCTGGAAGTGGCATTTGCGGCTCGCACTAGTGCAGAGTTATCTCAAAGAAAGGGGCCACGGTGTTTCTGTATCTCTATTATGTTGGTGCGGCTTCGGAACTTTTAAATATCTCGATGTATCTCGAAAACTACGCTTCTGATCAAAAAATATCATAGAACATAAATTGTAGGAAACATAATTCTCTACAAAAAAGGTCTCTTAACATTTTGCCATAGATCGCTTCGTTTCCGAGATATTTGCAGATTCAGCTCAAAGGAACTGGCCTGACGGACATATTTCGAGATATTTCTTCTTCTTGTTGTTCTTCCTCTGCACAGCTAAGCTGGAAGTGGCATTTACAGCTCGCAATAGTGCAGAGTTATCTCAAAGAAAGGGGCCACGGTGTTTCTGTATCTCTAATATGTTGGTGCGGCTTCGGAACTTTTAAATATCTTGATATATCTCGAGAACTACGCATCTGATCAAAAAATATCATAGAACATAAAAAGTAGGAAACTTAATTCTCTACAAAAGAGGTCTCTTAACATTTTGCCATAGCTCGCTTCGTTTCCGAGATATTTGCAGATTTATCTCAAGGGAAGGGGCCTAACGGACATATTTCGAGATATTTCTTCTTCTTGTTGTTCTTCTTCTGCACAGCTAAACTGGAAGTGGCATTTCCAGCTCGCAATAGTGCAGAGTTATCTCAAAGAGAGGGGCCACGGTGTTTCTGTATCTCTATTATGTTGGTGCGGCTTCGGAACTTTTAAATATCTTGATATATCTCGAGAACTACGCATCTGATCAAAAAATATCATAGAAGGTAAAAAGTAGGAAACTTAATTCTCTACAAAAAAGGTCTCTTAACATTTTGCCATAGCTCGCTTCGTTTCCGAGATATTTGCAGATTTATCTCAAGGGAAGGGGCCTGACGGACATATTTCGAGATATTTCTTCTTCTTGTTGTTCTTCTTCTGCACAGCTAAGCTGGTAGTGGCATTTGCGGCTCGCACTAGTGCAGAGTTATCTCAAAGAGAGGGGCCACGGTGTTTCTGTATCTCTATTATGTTGGTGCGGCTTCGGAACTTTTAAATATCTTGATATATCTCGAGAACTACGCATCTGATCAAAAAATATCATAGAAGATAAAAAGTAGGAAGCTTAATTCTCTACAAAAAAGGTCTCTTAACATTTTGCCATAGCTCGCTTCGTTTCCGAGATATTTGCAGATTTATCTCAAGGGAAGGGGCCTGACGGACATATTTCGAGATATTTCTTCTTCTTGTTGTTCTTCTTCTGCACAGCTAAGCTGGAAGTGGCATTTGCGGCTCGCACTAGTGCAGAGTTATCTCAAAGAAAGGGGCCACGGTGTTTCTGTATCCCTATTATGTTGGTGCGGCTTCGGAACTTTTAAATATCTCGATGTATCTCGAAAACTACGCTTCTGATCCAAAAATATCATACAACGTAAATTGTAGGAAACATAATTCTCTACAAAAAAGGTCTCTTAACATTTTGCCATAGCTCGCTTCGTTTCCGAGATATTTGCAGATATATCTCAAGGGAAGGGGCCTGACGGACATATTTCGAGATATTTCTTCTTCTTGTTGTTCTTCTTCTGCACAGCTAAGCTGGAAGTGGCATTTGCGGCTCGCACTAGTGCAGAGTTATCTCAAAGAAAGGGGCCACGGTGTTTCTGTATCTCTATTATGTTGGTGCGGTTTCGGAACTTTTAAATATCTCGATGTATCTCGAAAACTACGCTTCTGATCAAAAAATATCATAGAACATAAATTGTAGGAAACTTAATTCTCTACAAAAAAGGTCTCTTAACATTTTGCCATAGCTCGCTTCGTTTCCGAGATATTTGCAGATTTATCTCAAGGGAAGGGGCCTGACGGACATATTTCGAGATATTTCTTCTTCTTGTTGTTCTTCTTCTGCACAGCTAAGCTGGAGGTGGCATTTACAGCTCGCAATAGTGCAGAGTTATCTCAAAGAAAGGGGCCACGGTGTTTCTGTATCTCTATTATGTTGATGCGGCTTCGGAACTTTTAAATATCTTGATATATCTCGAGAACTACGCATCTGATCAAAAAATATCATAGAACATAAAAAGTAGGAAACTTAATTCTCTACAAAAAAGGTCTCTTAACATTTTGCCATAGCTCGCTTCGTTTCCGAGATATTTGCAGATTTATCTCAAGGGAAGGGGCCTGACGGACATATTTCGAGATATTTCTTCTTCTTGTTGTTCTTCTTCTGCACAGCTAAGCTGGAAGTCGCATTTGCGGCTCGCACTAGTGCAGAGTTATCTCAAAGAAAGGGGCCACGGTGTTTCTGTATCCCTATTATGTTGGTGCGGCTTCGGAACTTTTAAATATCTCGATATATCTCGAAAACTACGCTTCTGATCAAAAAATATCATAGAACATAAATTGTAGGAAACATAATTCTCTACAAAAAATGTCTCTTAACATTTTGCCATAGATCGCTTCGTTTCCGAGATATTTGCAGATTCATCTCAAAGGAACTGGCCTGACGGACATATTTCGAGATATTTCTTCTTCCTGTTGTTCTTCCTCTGCACAGCTAAGCTGGAAGTGGCATTTGCAGCTCGCAATAGTGCAGAGTTATCTCAAAGAAAGGGGCCACGGTGTTTCTGTATCTCTATTATGTTGGTGCGGCTTCGGAACTTTTAAATATTTTGATATATCTCGAGAACTACGCATCTGATCAAAAAATATCATAGAACATAAAAAGTAGGAAACTTAATTCTCTACAAAAAAGGTCTCTTAACATTTTGCCATAGCTCGCTTCGTTTCCGAGATATTTGCAGATTTATCTCAAGGGAAGGGGCCTGACGGACATATTTCGAGATATTTCTTCTTCTTGTTGTTCTTCTTCTGCACAGCTAAGCTGGAAGTGGCATTTGCGGCTCGCACTAGTGCAGAGTTATCTCAAAGAAAGGGGCCACGGTGTTTCTGTATCTCTATTATGTTGGTGCGGCTTCGGAACTTTTAAATATCTCGATATATCTCGAAAACTACGCTTCTGATCAAAAAATATCATAGAACATAAATTGTAGGAAACAGAATTCTCTACAAAAGAGGTCTCTTAACATTTTGCCATAGCTCGCTTCGTTTCCGAGATATTTGCAGATTTATCTCAAGGGAAGGGGCCTAACGGACATATTTCGAGATATTTCTTCTTCTTGTTGTTCTTCTTCTGCACAGCTAAACTGGAAGTGGCATTTCCAGCTCGCAATAGTGCAGAGTTATCTCAAAGAGAGGGGCCACGGTGTTTCTGTATCTCTATTATGTTGGTGCGGCTTCGGAACTTTTAAATATCTTGATATATCTCGAGAACTACGCATCTGATCAAAAAATATCATAGAAGATAAAAAGTAGGAAGCTTAATTCTCTACAAAAAAGGTCTCTTAACATTTTGCCATAGCTCGCTTCGTTTCCGAGATATTTGCAGATTTATCTCAAGGGAAGGGGCCTGACGGACATATTTCGAGATATTTCTTCTTCTTGTTGTTCTTCTTCTGCACAGCTAAGCTGGAAGTGGCATTTGCGGCTCGCACTAGTGCAGAGTTATCTCAAAGAAAGGGGCCACGGTGTTTCTGTATCCCTATTATGTTGGTGCGGCTTCGGAACTTTTAAATATCTCGATGTATCTCGAAAACTACGCTTCTGATCAAAAAATATCATAGAACATAAATTGTAGGAAACATAATTCTCTACAAAAAAGGTCTCTTAAAATTTTGCCATAGCTCGCTTCGTTTCCGAGATATTTGCAGATATATCTCAAGGGAAGGGGCCTGACGGACATATTTCGAGATATTTCTTCTTCTTGTTGTTCTTCTTCTGCACAGCTAAGCTGGAAGTGGCATTTGCGGCTCGCACTAGTGCAGAGTTATCTCAAAGAAAGGGGCCACGGTGTTTCTGTATCTCTATTATGTTGGTGCGGCTTCGGAACTTTAAAATATCTCGATGTATCTCGAAAACTACGCTTCTGATCAAAAAATATCATAGAACATAAATTGTAGAAAACATAATTCTCTACAAAAAATGTCTCTTAACATTTTGCCATAGCTCGCTTCGTTTCCGAGATATTTGCAGATTCAGCTCAAAGGAACTGGCCTGACGGACGTATTTCGAGATATTTCTTCTTCTTGTTGTTCTTCCTCTGCACAGCTAAGCTGGAAGTGGCATTTGCAGCTCGCAATAGTGCAGAGTTATCTCAAAGAAAGGGGCCACGGTGTTTCTGTATCTCTATTATGTTGGTGCGGCTTCGGAACTTTTAAATATCTTGATATATCTCGAGAACTACGCATCTGATCAAAAAATATCATAGAACATAAAAAGTAGGAAACTTAACTCTCTACAAAAAAGGTCTCCTAACATTTTGCCATAGCTCGCTTCGTTTCCGAGATATTTGCAGATTTATCTCAAGGGAAGGGGCCTGACGGACATATTTCGAGATATTTCTTCTTCTTGTTGTTCTTCTTCTGCACAGCTAAGCTGGAAGTGGCATTTGCGGCTCGCACTAGTGCAGAGTTATCTCAAAGAAAGGGGCCACGGTGTTTCTGTATCCCTATTATGTTGGTGCGGCTTCGGAACTTTTAAATATCTCGATGTATCTCGAAAACTACGCTTCTGATCCAAAAATATCATAGAACGTAAATTGTAGGAAACATAATTCTCTACAAAAAAGGTCTCTTAACATTTTGCCATAGCTCGCTTCGTTTCCGAGATATTTGCAGATATATCGCAAGGGAAGGGGCCTGACGGACATATTTCGAGATATTTCTTCTTCTTGTTGTTCTTCTTCTGCACAGCTAAGCTGGAAGTGGCATTTGCGGCTCGCACTAGTGCAGAGTTATCTCAAAGAAAGGGGCCACGGTGTTTCTGTATCTCTATTATGTTGGTGCGGCTTCGGAACTTTTAAATATCTCGATGTATCTCGAAAACTACGCTTCTGATCAAAAAATATCATAGAACATAAATTGTAGGAAACATAATTCTCTACAAAAAATGTCTCTTAACATTTTGCCATAGCTCGCTTCGTTTCCGAGATTTTTTCAGAGATATATGTCAAGGGAAGGGGCCTGACGGACATATTTCGAGATATTTCTTCTTCTTGTTGTTCTTCTTCTGCACAGCTAAGCTGGAAGTGGCATTTGCGGCTCGCACTAGTGCAGAGTTATCTCAAAGAAAGGGGCCACGGTGTTTCTGTATCTCTATTATGTTGGTGCGGCTTCGGAACTTTTAAATATCTCGATGTATCTCGAAAACTACGCTTCTGATCAAAAAATATCATAGAACATAAATTGTAGGAAACATAATTCTCTACAAAAAATGTCTCTTAACATTTTGCCATAGCTCGCTTCGTTTCCGAGATATTTGCAGATTCAGCTCAAAGGAACTGGCCTGACGGACATACTTCGAGATATTTCTTCTCCTTGTTGTTCTTCCTCTGCACAGCTAAGCTGGAAGTGGCATTTGCAGCTCGCAATAGTGCAGAGTTATCTCAAAGAAAGGGGCCACGGTGTTTCTGTATCTCTATTATGTTGGTGCGGCTTCGGAACTTTTGAATATCTTGATATATCTCGAGAACTACGCATCTGATCAAAAAATATCATAGAACATAAAAAGTAGGAAACTTAATTCTCTACAAAAAAGGTCTCTTAACATTTTGCCATAGCTCGCTTCGTTTCCGAGATATTTGCAGATTTATCTCAAGGGAAGGGGCCTGACGGACATATTTCGAGATATTTCTTCTTCTTGTTGTTCTTCTTCTGCACAGCTAAGCTGGAGGTGGCATTTACAGCTCGCAATAGTGCAGAGTTATCTCAAAGAAAGGGGCCACGGTGTTTCTGTATCTCTATTATGTTGGTGCGGCTTCGGAACTTTTAAATATCTTGATATATCTCGAGAACTACGCATCTGATCAAAAAATATCATAGAACATAAAAAGTAGAAAACTTAATTCTCTACAAAAAAGGTCTCTTAACATTTTGCCATAGCTCGCTTCGTTTCCGAGATATTTGCAGATTTATCTCAAGGGAAGGGGCCTGACGGACATATTTCGAGATATTTCTTCTTCTTGTTGTTCTTCTTCTGCACAGCTAAGCTGGAAGTGGCATTTGCGGCTCGCACTAGTGCAGAGTTATCTCAAAGAAAGGGGCCACGGTGTTTCTGTATCTCTATTATGTTGGTGCGGCTTCGGAACTTTTAAATATCTCGCTGTATCTCGAAAACTACGCTTCTGATCAAAAAATATCATAGAACATAAATTGTAGGAAACATAATTCTCTACAAAAAATGTCTCTTAACATTTTGCCATAGCTCGCTTCGTTTCCGAGATATTTGCAGATTCAGCTCAAAGGAACTGGCCTGACGGACATACTTCGAGATATTTCTTCTCCTTGTTGTTCTTCCTCTGCACAGCTAAGCTGGAAGTGGCATTTGCAGCTCGCAATAGTGCAGAGTTATCTCAAAGAAAGGGGCCACGGTGTTTCTGTATCTCTATTATGTTGGTGCGGCTTCGGAACTTTTGAATATCTTGATATATCTCGAGAACTACGCATCTGATCAAAAAATATCATAGAACATAAAAAGTAGGAAACTTAATTCTCTACAAAAAAGGTCTCTTAACATTTTGCCATAGCTCGCTTTGTTTCCGAGATATTTGCAGATTTATCTCAAGGGAAGGGGCCTGACGGACATATTTCGAGATATTTCTTCTTCTTGTTGTTCTTCTTCTGCACAGCTAAGCTGGAGGTGGCATTTACAGCTCGCAATAGTGCAGAGTTATCTCAAAGAAAGGGGCCACGGTGTTTCTGTATCTCTATTATGTTGGTGCGGCTTCGGAACTTTTAAATATCTTGATATATCTCGAGAACTACGCATCTGATCAAAAAATATCATAGAACATAAAAAGTAGAAAACTTAATTCTCTACAAAAAAGGTCTCTTAACATTTTGCCATAGCTCGCTTCGTTTCCGAGATATTTGCAGATTTATCTCAAGGGAAGGGGCCTGACGGACATATTTCGAGATATTTCTTCTTCTTGTTGTTCTTCTTCTGCACAGCTAAGCTGGAAGTGGCATTTGCGGCTCGCACTAGTGCAGAGTTATCTCAAAGAAAGGGGCCACGGTGTTTCTGTATCCCTATTATGTTGGTGCGGCTTCGGAACTTTTAAATATCTCGATATATCTCGAAAACTACGCTTCTGATCAAAAAATATCATAGAACATAAATTGTAGGAAACATAATTCTCTACAAAAAATGTCTCTTAACATTTTGCCATAGATCGCTTCGTTTCCGAGATATTTGCAGATTCAGCTCAAAGGAACTGGCCTGACGGACATATTTCGAGATATTTCTTCTTCCTGTTGTTCTTCCTCTGCACAGCTAAGCTGGAAGTGGCATTTGCAGCTCGCAATAGTGCAGAGTTATCTCAAAGAAAGGGGCCACGGTGTTTCTGTATCTCTATTATGTTGGTGCGGCTTCGGAACTTTTAAATATTTTGATATATCTCGAGAACTACGCATCTGATCAAAAAATATCATAGAACATAAAAAGTAGGAAACTTAATTCTCTACAAAAAAGGTCTCTTAACATTTTGCCATAGCTCGCTTCGTTTCCGAGATATTTGCAGATTTATCTCAAGGGAAGGGGCCTGACGGACATATTTCGAGATATTTCTTCTTCTTGTTGTTCTTCTTCTGCACAGCTAAGCTGGAAGTGGCATTTGCGGCTCGCACTAGTGCAGAGTTATCTCAAAGAAAGGGGCCACGGTGTTTCTGTATCTCTATTATGTTGGTGCGGCTTCGGAACTTTTAAATATCTCGATATATCTCGAAAACTACGCTTCTGATCAAAAAATATCATAGAGCATAAATTGTAGGAAACAGAATTCTCTACAAAAGAGGTCTCTTAACATTTTGCCATAGCTCGCTTCGTTTCCGAGATATTTGCAGATTTATCTCAAGGGAAGGGGCCTAACGGACATATTTCGAGATATTTCTTCTTCTTGTTGTTCTTCTTCTGCACAGCTAAACTGGAAGTGGCATTTCCAGCTCGCAATAGTGCAGAGTTATCTCAAAGAGAGGGGCCACGGTGTTTCTGTATCTCTATTATGTTGGTGCGGCCTCGGAACTTTTAAATATCTTGATATATCTCGAGAACTACGCATCTGATCAAAAAATATCATAGAAGATAAAAAGTAGGAAGCTTAATTCTCTACAAAAAAGGTCTCTTAACATTTTGCCATAGCTCGCTTCGTTTCCGAGATATTTGCAGATTTATCTCGAGGGAAGGGGCCTGACGGACATATTTCGAGATATTTCTTCTTCTTGTTGTTCTTCTTCTGCACAGCTAAGCTGGAAGTGGCATTTGCGGCTCGCACTAGTGCAGAGTTATCTCAAAGAAAGGGGCCACGGTGTTTCTGTATCCCTATTATGTTGGTGCGGCTTCGGAACTTTTAAATATCTCGATGTATCTCGAAAACTACGCTTCTGATCAAAAAATATCATAGAACATAAATTGTAGGAAACATAATTCTCTACAAAAAAGGTCTCTTAACATTTTGCCATAGCTCGCTTCGTTTCCGAGATATTTGCAGATTTATCTCAAGGGAAGGGGCCTGACGGACATATTTCGAGATATTTCTTCTTCTTGCTGTTCTTCTTCTGCACAGCTAAGCTGGAAGTGGCATTTGCGGCTCGCACTAGTGCAGAGTTATCTCAAAGAAAGGGGCCACGGTGTTTCTGTATCTCTATTATGTTGGTGCGGCTTCGGAACTTTTAAATATCTCGATATATCTCGAAAACTACGCTTCTGATCAAAAAATATCATAGAGCATAAATTGTAGGAAACAGAATTCTCTACAAAAAAGGTCTCTTAACATTTTGCCATAGCTCGCTTCGTTTCCGAGATATTTGCAGATATATCTCAAGGGAAGGGGCCTGACGGACATATTTCGAGATATTTCTTCTTCTTGTTGTTCTTCTTCTGCACAGCTAAGCTGGAAGTGGCATTTGCGGCTCGCACTAGTGCAGAGTTATCTCAAAGAAAGGGGCCACGGTGTTTCTGTATCTCTATTATGTTGGTGCGGCTTCGGAACTTTTAAATATCTTGATATATCTCGAGAACTACGCATCTGATCAAAAAATATCATAGAAGATAAAAAGTAGGAAACTTAATTCTCTACAAAAAAGGTCTCTTAACATTTTGCCATAGCTCGCTTCGTTTCCGAGATATTTGCAGATTTATCTCAAGGGAAGGGGCCTGACGGACATATTTCGAGATATTTCTTCTTCTTGTTGTTCTTCTTCTGCACAGCTAAGCTGGAAGTGGCATTTGCGGCTCGCACTAGTGCAGAGTTATCTCAAAGAAAGGGGCCACGGTGTTTCTGTATCTCTATTATGTTGGTGCGGCTTCGGAACTTTTAAATATCTCGATGTATCTCGAAAACTACGCTTCTGATCAAAAAATATCATAGAACATAAATTGTATGAAACATAATTCTCTACAAAAAAGGTCTGTTAATATTTTGCCATAGCTCGCTTCGTTTCCGAGATATTTGCAGATATATCTCAAGGGAAGGGGCCTGACGGACATATTTCGAGATATTTCTTCTTCTTGTTGTTCTTCTTCTGCACAGCTAAGCTGGAAGTGGCATTTGCGGCTCGCACTAGTGCAGAGTTATCTCAAAGAAAGGGGCCACGGTGTTTCTGTATCCCTATTATGTTGGTGCGGCTTCGGAACTTTTAAATATCTCGATATATCTCGAAAACTACGCTTCTGATCAAAAAATATCATACAACATAAATTGTAGGAAACATAATTCTCTACAAAAAAGGTCTCTTAACATTTTGTCATAGCTCGCTTCGTTTCCGAGATATTTGCAGATATATCTCAAGGGAAGGGGCCTGACGGACATATTTCGAGATATTTCTTCTTCTTGTTGTTCTTCTTCTGCACAGCTAAGCTGGAAGTGGCATTTACAGCTCGCAATAGTGCAGAGTTATCTCAAAGAAAGGGGCCACGGTGTTTCTGTATCTCTATTATGTTGGTGCGGCTTCGGAACTTTTAAATATCTTGATATATCTCGAGAACTACGCATCTGATCAAAAAATATCATAGAACATAAAAAGTAGGAAACTTAATTCTCTACAAAAGAGGTCTCTTAACATTTTGCCATAGCTCGCTTCGTTTCCGAGATATTTGCAGATTTATCTCAAGGGAAGGGGCCTAACGGACATATTTCGAGATATTTCTTCTTCTTGTTGTTCTTCTTCTGCACAGCTAAACTGGAAGTGGCATTTCCAGCTCGCAATAGTGCAGAGTTATCTCAAAGAAAGGGGCCACGGTGTTTCTGTATCCCTATTATGTTGGTGCGGCTTCGGAACTTTTAAATATCTCGATATATCTCGAAAACTACGCTTCTGACCAAAAAATATCATAGAACATAAATTGTAGGAAACATAATTCTCTACAAAAAACGTCTCTTAACATTTTGCCATAGCTCACTTCGTTTCCGAGATATTTGCAGATTTATCTCAAGGGAAGGGGCCTGGCGGACATATTTCGAGATATTTCTTCTTCTTGTTGTTCTTCTTCTGCACAGCTAAGCTGGAAGTGGCATTTGCGGCTCGCACTAGTGCAGAGTTATCTCAAAGAAAGGGGCCACGGTGTTTCTGTATCTCTATTATGTTGGTGCGGCTTCGGAACTTTTAAATATCTCGATATATCTCGAAAACTACGCTTCTGATCAAAAAATATCATAGAGCATAAATTGTAGGAAACAGAATTCTCTACAAAAGAGGTCTCTTAACATTTTGCCATAGCTCGCTTCGTTTCCGAGATATTTGCAGATTTATCTCAAGGGAAGGGGCCTAACGGACATATTTCGAGATATTTCTTCTTCTTGTTGTTCTTCTTCTGCACAGCTAAACTGGAAGTGGCATTTCCAGCTCGCAATAGTGCAGAGTTATCTCAAAGAGAGGGGCCACGGTGTTTCTGTATCTCTATTATGTTGGTGCGGCTTCGGAACTTTTAAATATCTTGATATATCTCGAGAACTACGCATCTGATCAAAAAATATCATAGAAGATAAAAAGTAGGAAACTTAATTCTCTACAAAAAAGGTCTCTTAACATTTTGCCATAGCTCGCTTCGTTTCCGAGATATTTGCAGATTTATCTCAAGGGAAGGGGCCTGACGGACATATTTCGAGATATTTCTTCTTCTTGTTGTTCTTCTTCTGCACAGCTAAGCTGGAAGTGGCATTTGCGGCTCGCACTAGTGCAGAGTTATCTCAAAGAAAGGGGCCACGGTGTTTCTGTATCTCTATTATGTTGGTGCGGCTTCGGAACTTTTAAATATCTCGATGTATCTCGAAAACTACGGTTCTGATCAAAAAATATCATAGAACATACATTGTAGGAAACATAATTCTCTACAAAAAAGGTCTGTTAATATTTTGCCATAGCTCGCTTCGTTTCCGAGATATTTGCAGATATATCTCAAGGGAAGGGGCCTGACGGACATATTTCGAGATATTTCTTCTTCTTGTTGTTCTTCTTCTGCACAGCTAAGCTGGAAGTGGCATTTGCGGCTCGCACTAGTGCAGAGTTATCTCAAAGAAAGGGGCCACGGTGTTTCTGTATCCCTATTATGTTGGTGCGGCTTCGGAACTTTTAAATATCTCGATATATCTCGACAACTACGCTTCTGATCAAAAAATATCATACAACATAAATTGTAGGAAACATAATTCTCTACAAAAAAGGTCTCTTAACATTTTGTCATAGCTCGCTTCGTTTCCGAGATATTTGCAGATATATCTCAAGGGAAGGGGCCTGACGGACATATTTCGAGATATTTCTTCTTCTTGTTGTTCTTCTTCTGCACAGCTAAGCTGGAAGTGGCATTTACAGCTCGCAATAGTGCAGAGTTATCTCAAAGAAAGGGGCCACGGTGTTTCTGTATCTCTATTATGTTGGTGCGGCTTCGGAACTTTTAAATATCTTGATATATCTCGAGAACTACGCATCTGATCAAAAAATATCATAGAACATAAAAAGTAGGAAACTTAATTCTCTACAAAAGAGGTCTCTTAACATTTTGCCATAGCTCGCTTCGTTTCCGAGATATTTGCAGATTTATCTCAAGGGAAGGGGCCTAACGGACATATTTCGAGATATTTCTTCTTCTTGTTGTTCTTCTTCTGCACAGCTAAACTGGAAGTGGCATTTCCAGCTCGCAATAGTGCAGAGTTATCTCAAAGAAAGGGGCCACGGTGTTTCTGTATCACTATTATGTTGGTGCGGCTTCGGAACTTTTAAATATCTCGATATATCTCGAAAACTACGCTTCTGACCAAAAAATATCATAGAACATAAATTGTAGGAAACATAATTCTCTACAAAAAACGTCTCTTAACATTTTGCCATAGCTCACTTCGTTTCCGAGATATTTGCAGATTTATCTCAAGGGAAGGGGCCTGACGGACATATTTCGAGATATTTCTTCTTCTTGTTGTTCTTCTTCTGCACAGCTAAGCTGGAAGTGGCATTTGCGGCTCGCACTAGTGCAGAGTTATCTCAAAGAAAGGGGCCACGGTGTTTCTGTATCTCTTTTATGTTGGTGCGGCTTCGGAACTTTTAAATATCTTGATATATCTCGAGAACTACGCATCTGATCAAAAAATATCATAGAACATAAAAAGTAGGAAACTTAATTCTCTACAAAAAAGGCCTCTTAACATTTTGCCATAGCTCGCTTCGTTTCCGAGATATTTGCAGATTCAGCTCAAAGGAACTGGCCTGACGGACATATTTCGAGATATTTCTTCTTCTTGTTGTTCTTCCTCTGCACAGCTAAGCTGGAAGTGGCATTTGCAGCTCGCAATAGTGCAGAGTTATCTCAAAGAAAGGGGCCACGGTGTTTCTGTATCTCTATTATGTTGGTGCGGCTTCGGAACTTTTAAATATCTTGATATATCTCGAGAACTACGCATCTGATCAAAAAATATCATAGAACATAAAAAGTAGGAAACTTAATTCTCTACAAAAAAGGTCTCTTAACATTTTGCCATAGCCCTCTTCGTTTCCGAGATATTTGCAGATTTATCTCAAGGGAAGGGGCCTGACGGACATTAATCGAGATATTTCTTCTTCTTGTTGTTCTTCTTCTGCACAGCTAAGCTGGAAGTGGCATTTACAGCTCGCAATAGTGCAGAGTTATCTCAAAGAAAGGGGCCACGGTGTTTCTGTATCTCTATTATGTTGGTGCGGCTTCGGAACTTTTAAATATCTTGATATATCTCGAGAACTACGCATCTGATCAAAAAATATCATAGAACATAAAAAGTAGGAAACTTAATTCTCTACAAAAAAGGTCTCTTAACATTTTGCCATAGCTCGCTTCGTTTCCGAGATATTTGCAGATTTATCTCAAGGGAAGGGGCCTAACGGACATATTTCGAGATATTTCTTCTTCTTGTTGTTCTTCTTCTGCACAGCTAAGCTGGAAGTGGCATTTACAGCTCACAATAGTGCAGAGTTATCTCAAAGAAAGGGGCCACGGTGTTTCTGTATCTCTATTATGTTGGTGCGGCTTCGGAACTTTTAAATATCTTGATATATCTCGAGAACTACGCATCTGATCAAAAAATATCATAGAAGATAAAAAGTAGGAAACTTAATTCTCTACAAAAAAGGTCTCTTAACATTTTGCCATAGCTCGCTTCGTTTCCGAGATATTTGCAGATTTATCTCAAGGGAAGGGGCCTGACGGACATATTTCGAGATATTTCTTCTTCTTGTTGTTCTTCTTCTGCACAGCTAAGCTGGAAGTGGCATTTGCGGCTCGCACTAGTGCAGAGTTATCTCAAAGAAAGGGGCCACGGTGTTTCTGTATCTCTATTATGTTGGTGCGGCTTCGGAACTTTTAAATATCTCGATGTATCTCGAAAACTACGCTTCTGATCAAAAAATATCATAGAACATAAATTGTAGGAAACATAATTCTCTACAAAAAAGGTCTGTTAATATTTTGCCATAGCTCGCTTCGTTTCCGAGATATTTGCAGATATATCTCAAGGGAAGGGGCCTGACGGACATATTTCGAGATATTTCTTCTTCTTGTTGTTCTTCTTCTGCACAGCTAAGCTGGAAGTGGCATTTGCGGCTCGCACTAGTGCAGAGTTATCTCAAAGAAAGGGGCCACGGTGTTTCTGTATCCCTATTATGTTGGTGCGGCTTCGGAACTTTTAAATATCTCGATATATCTCGACAACTACGCTTCTGATCAAAAAATATCATACAACATAAATTGTAGGAAACATAATTCTCTACAAAAAAGGTCTCTTAACATTTTGTCATAGCTCGCTTCGTTTCCGAGATATTTGCAGATATATCTCAAGGGAAGGGGCCTGACGGACATATTTCGAGATATTTCTTCTTCTTGTTGTTCTTCTTCTGCACAGCTAAGCTGGAAGTGGCATTTACAGCTCGCAATAGTGCAGAGTTATCTCAAAGAAAGGGGCCACGGTGTTTCTGTATCTCTATTATGTTGGTGCGGCTTCGGAACTTTTAAATATCTTGATATATCTCGAGAACTACGCATCTGATCAAAAAATATCATAGAACATAAAAAGTAGGAAACTTAATTCTCTACAAAAGAGGTCTCTTAACATTTTGCCATAGCTCGCTTCGTTTCCGAGATATTTGCAGATTTATCTCAAGGGAAGGGGCCTAACGGACATATTTCGAGATATTTCTTCTTCTTGTTGTTCTTCTTCTGCACAGCTAAACTGGAAGTGGCATTTCCAGCTCGCAATAGTGCAGAGTTATCTCAAAGAAAGGGGCCACGGTGTTTCTGTATCCCTATTATGTTGGTGCGGCTTCGGAACTTTTAAATATCTCGATATATCTCGAAAACTACGCTTCTGACCAAAAAATATCATAGAACATAAATTGTAGGAAACATAATTCTCTACAAAAAACGTCTCTTAACATTTTGCCATAGCTCACTTCGTTTCCGAGATATTTGCAGATTTATCTCAAGGGAAGGGGCCTGACGGACATATTTCGAGATATTTCTTCTTCTTGTTGTTCTTCTTCTGCACAGCTAAGCTGGAAGTGGCATTTGCGGCTCGCACTAGTGCAGAGTTATCTCAAAGAAAGGGGCCACGGTGTTTCTGTATCTCTTTTATGTTGGTGCGGCTTCGGAACTTTTAAATATCTTGATATATCTCGAGAACTACGCATCTGATCAAAAAATATCATAGAACATAAAAAGTAGGAAACTTAATTCTCTACAAAAAAGGCCTCTTAACATTTTGCCATAGCTCGCTTCGTTTCCGAGATATTTGCAGATTCAGCTCAAAGGAACTGGCCTGACGGACATATTTCGAGATATTTCTTCTTCTTGTTGTTCTTCCTCTGCACAGCTAAGCTGGAAGTGGCATTTGCAGCTCGCAATAGTGCAGAGTTATCTCAAAGAAAGGGGCCACGGTGTTTCTGTATCTCTATTATGTTGGTGCGGCTTCGGAACTTTTAAATATCTTGATATATCTCGAGAACTACGCATCTGATCAAAAAATATCATAGAACATAAAAAGTAGGAAACTTAATTCTCTACAAAAAAGGTCTCTTAACATTTTGCCATAGCCCTCTTCGTTTCCGAGATATTTGCAGATTTATCTCAAGGGAAGGGGCCTGACGGACATTAATCGAGATATTTCTTCTTCTTGATGTTCTTCTTCTGCACAGCTAAGCTGGAAGTGGCATTTGCAGCTCGCAATAGTGCAGAGTTATCTCAAAGAAAGGGGCCACGGTGTTTCTGTATCTCTATTATGTTGGTGCGGCTTCGGAACTTTTAAATATCTTGATATATCTCGAGATCTGATCAAAAAATATCATACAACATAAAAAGTAGGAAACTTAATTCTCTACAAAAAAGGTTTCTTAACGTTTAGCCATAGCTCGCTTCGTTTCCGAGATATTTGCAGATTTATCTCAAGGGAAGGGGCCTGTCGGACAGATTTCGAGATATTTCTTCTTCTTGTTGTTCTTCTTCTGCACAGCTAAGCTGGAAGTGGCATTTACAGCTCACAATAGTGCAGAGTTATCTCAAAGAAAGGGGCCACGGTGTTTCTGTATCTCTATTATGTTGGTGCGGCTTCGGAACTTTTAAATATCTTGATATATCTCGAGAACTACGCATCTGATCAAAAAATATTATAGAACATAAAAAGTAGGAAACTTAATTCTCTACAAAAAAGGTCTCTTAACATTTTGCCATAGCTCGCTTCGTTTCCGAGATATTTGCAGATTTATCTCAAGGGAAGGGGCCTGACGGACATATTTCGAGATATTTCTTCTTCTTGTTGTTCTTCTTCTGCACAGCTAAACTGGAAGTGGCATTTACAGCTCACAATAGTGCAGAGTTATCTCAAAGAAAGGGGCCACGGTGTTTCTGTATCTCTATTATGTTGGTGCGGCTTCGGAACTTTTAAATATCTTGATATATCTCGAGAACTACGCATCTGATCAAAAAATATCATAGAACATAAAAAGTAGGAAACTTAATTCTCTACAAAAAAGGTCTCTTAACATTTTGCCATAGCCCTCTTCGTTTCCGAGATATTTGCAGATTTATCTCAAGGGAAGGGGCCTGACGGACATTAATCGAGATATTTCTTCTTCTTGATGTTCTTCTTCTGCACAGCTAAGCTGGAAGTGGCATTTGCAGCTCGCAATAGTGCAGAGTTATCTCAAAGAAAGGGGCCACGGTGTTTCTGTATCTCTATTATGTTGGTGCGGCTTCGGAACTTTTAAATATCTTGATATATCTCGAGAACTACGCATCTGATCAAAAAATATCATAGAACATAAATTGTAGGAAACATAATTCTCTACAAAAAAGGTCTCTCAACATTTTGCAATAGCTCGCTTCGTTTCCGAGATATTTGCAGATATATCTCAAGGGAAGGGGCCTGACGGACATATTTCGAGATATTTCTTCTTCTTGTTGTTCTTCTTCTGCACAGCTAAGCTGGAAGTGGCATTTACAGCTCGCAATAGTGCAGAGTTATCTCAAAGAAAGGGGCCACGGTGTTTCTGTATCTCTATTATGTTGGTGCGGCTTCGGAACTTTTAAATATCTTGATATATCTCGAGAACTACGCATCTGATCAAAAAATATCATAGAACATAAAAAGTAGGAAACTTAATTCTCTACAAAAAAGGTCTCTTAACATTTTGCCATAGCTCGCTTCGTTTCCGAGATATTTGCAGATTTATCTCAAGGGAAGGGGCCTAACGGACATATTTCGAGATATTTCTTCTTCTTGTTGTTCTTCTTCTGCACAGCTAAGCTGGAAGTGGCATTTACAGCTCACAATAGTGCAGAGTTATCTCAAAGAAAGGGGCCACGGTGTTTCTGTATCTCTATTATGTTGGTGCGGCTTCGGAACTTTTAAATATCTTGATATATCTCGAGAACTACGCATCTGATCAAAAAATATCATAGAAGATAAAAAGTAGGAAACTTAATTCTCTACAAAAAAGGTCTCTTAACATTTTGCCATAGCTCGCTTCGTTTCCGAGATATTTGCAGATTTATCTCAAGGGAAGGGGCCTGACGGACATATTTCGAGATATTTCTTCTTCTTGTTGTTCTTCTTCTGCACAGCTAAGCTGGAAGTGGCATTTGCGGCTCGCACTAGTGCAGAGTTATCTCAAAGAAAGGGGCCACGGTGTTTCTGTATCTCTATTATGTTGGTGCGGCTTCGGAACTTTTAAATATCTCGATGTATCTCGAAAACTACGCTTCTGATCAAAAAATATCATAGAACATAAATTGTAGGAAACATAATTCTCTACAAAAAAGGTCTGTTAATATTTTGCCATAGCTCGCTTCGTTTCCGAGATATTTGCAGATATATCTCAAGGGAAGGGGCCTGACGGACATATTTCGAGATATTTCTTCTTCTTGTTGTTCTTCTTCTGCACAGCTAAGCTGGAAGTGGCATTTGCGGCTCGCACTAGTGCAGAGTTATCTCAAAGAAAGGGGCCACGGTGTTTCTGTATCCCTATTATGTTGGTGCGGCTTCGGAACTTTTAAATATCTCGATATATCTCGACAACTACGCTTCTGATCAAAAAATATCATACAACATAAATTGTAGGAAACATAATTCTCTACAAAAAAGGTCTCTTAACATTTTGTCATAGCTCGCTTCGTTTCCGAGATATTTGCAGATATATCTCAAGGGAAGGGGCCTGACGGACATATTTCGAGATATTTCTTCTTCTTGTTGTTCTTCTTCTGCACAGCTAAGCTGGAAGTGGCATTTACAGCTCGCAATAGTGCAGAGTTATCTCAAAGAAAGGGGCCACGGTGTTTCTGTATCTCTATTATGTTGGTGCGGCTTCGGAACTTTTAAATATCTTGATATATCTCGAGAACTACGCATCTGATCAAAAAATATCATAGAACATAAAAAGTAGGAAACTTAATTCTCTACAAAAGAGGTCTCTTAACATTTTGCCATAGCTCGCTTCGTTTCCGAGATATTTGCAGATTTATCTCAAGGGAAGGGGCCTAACGGACATATTTCGAGATATTTCTTCTTCTTGTTGTTCTTCTTCTGCACAGCTAAACTGGAAGTGGCATTTCCAGCTCGCAATAGTGCAGAGTTATCTCAAAGAAAGGGGCCACGGTGTTTCTGTATCCCTATTATGTTGGTGCGGCTTCGGAACTTTTAAATATCTCGATATATCTCGAAAACTACGCTTCTGACCAAAAAATATCATAGAACATAAATTGTAGGAAACATAATTCTCTACAAAAAACGTCTCTTAACATTTTGCCATAGCTCACTTCGTTTCCGAGATATTTGCAGATTTATCTCAAGGGAAGGGGCCTGACGGACATATTTCGAGATATTTCTTCTTCTTGTTGTTCTTCTTCTGCACAGCTAAGCTGGAAGTGGCATTTGCGGCTCGCACTAGTGCAGAGTTATCTCAAAGAAAGGGGCCACGGTGTTTCTGTATCTCTTTTATGTTGGTGCGGCTTCGGAACTTTTAAATATCTTGATATATCTCGAGAACTACGCATCTGATCAAAAAATATCATAGAACATAAAAAGTAGGAAACTTAATTCTCTACAAAAAAGGCCTCTTAACATTTTGCCATAGCTCGCTTCGTTTCCGAGATATTTGCAGATTCAGCTCAAAGGAACTGGCCTGACGGACATATTTCGAGATATTTCTTCTTCTTGTTGTTCTTCCTCTGCACAGCTAAGCTGGAAGTGGCATTTGCAGCTCGCAATAGTGCAGAGTTATCTCAAAGAAAGGGGCCACGGTGTTTCTGTATCTCTATTATGTTGGTGCGGCTTCGGAACTTTTAAATATCTTGATATATCTCGAGAACTACGCATCTGATCAAAAAATATCATAGAACATAAAAAGTAGGAAACTTAATTCTCTACAAAAAAGGTCTCTTAACATTTTGCCATAGCCCTCTTCGTTTCCGAGATATTTGCAGATTTATCTCAAGGGAAGGGGCCTGACGGACATTAATCGAGATATTTCTTCTTCTTGATGTTCTTCTTCTGCACAGCTAAGCTGGAAGTGGCATTTGCAGCTCGCAATAGTGCAGAGTTATCTCAAAGAAAGGGGCCACGGTGTTTCTGTATCTCTATTATGTTGGTGCGGCTTCGGAACTTTTAAATATCTTGATATATCTCGAGATCTGATCAAAAAATATCATACAACATAAAAAGTAGGAAACTTAATTCTCTACAAAAAAGGTTTCTTAACGTTTAGCCATAGCTCGCTTCGTTTCCGAGATATTTGCAGATTTATCTCAAGGGAAGGGGCCTGTCGGACAGATTTCGAGATATTTCTTCTTCTTGTTGTTCTTCTTCTGCACAGCTAAGCTGGAAGTGGCATTTACAGCTCACAATAGTGCAGAGTTATCTCAAAGAAAGGGGCCACGGTGTTTCTGTATCTCTATTATGTTGGTGCGGCTTCGGAACTTTTAAATATCTTGATATATCTCGAGAACTACGCATCTGATCAAAAAATATTATAGAACATAAAAAGTAGGAAACTTAATTCTCTACAAAAAAGGTCTCTTAACATTTTGCCATAGCTCGCTTCGTTTCCGAGATATTTGCAGATTTATCTCAAGGGAAGGGGCCTGACGGACATATTTCGAGATATTTCTTCTTCTTGTTGTTCTTCTTCTGCACAGCTAAACTGGAAGTGGCATTTACAGCTCACAATAGTGCAGAGTTATCTCAAAGAAAGGGGCCACGGTGTTTCTGTATCTCTATTATGTTGGTGCGGCTTCGGAACTTTTAAATATCTTGATATATCTCGAGAACTACGCATCTGATCAAAAAATATCATAGAACATAAAAAGTAGGAAACTTAATTCTCTACAAAAAAGGTCTCTTAACAATTGGCCATAGCTCGCTTCGTTTCCGAGATATTTGCAGATTTATCTCAAGGGAAGGGGCCTGACGGACATATTTCGAGATATTTCTTCTTCTTGTTGTTCTTCTTCTGCACAGCTAAGCTGGAAGTGGCATTTGCGGCTCGCACTAGTGCAGAGTTATCTCAAAGAAAGGGGCCACGGTGTTTCTGTATCTCTATTATGTTGGTGCGGCTTCGGAACTTTTAAATATCTTGATATATCTCGAGAACTACGCATCTGATCAAAAAATATCATAGAAGATAAAAAGTAGGAAACTTAATTCTCTACAAAAAAGGTCTCTTAACATTTTGCCATAGCTCGCTTCGTTTCCGAGATATTTGCAGATTTATCTCAAGGGAAGGGGCCTGACGGACATATTTCGAGATATTTCTTCTTCTTGTTGTTCTTCTTCTGCACAGCTAAGCTGGAAGTGGCATTTGCGGCTCGCACTAGTGCAGAGTTATCTCAAAGAAAGGGGCCACGGTGTTTCTGTATCTCTATTATGTTGGTGCGGCTTCGGAACTTTTAAATATCTCGATGTATCTCGAAAACTACGCTTCTGATCAAAAAATATCATAGAACATAAATTGTATGAAACATAATTCTCTACAAAAAAGGTCTGTTAATATTTTGCCATAGCTCGCTTCGTTTCCGAGATATTTGCAGATATATCTCAAGGGAAGGGGCCTGACGGACATATTTCGAGATATTTCTTCTTCTTGTTGTTCTTCTTCTGCACAGCTAAGCTGGAAGTGGCATTTGCGGCTCGCACTAGTGCAGAGTTATCTCAAAGAAAGGGGCCACGGTGTTTCTGTATCCCTATTATGTTGGTGCGGCTTCGGAACTTTTAAATATCTCGATATATCTCGAAAACTACGCTTCTGATCAAAAAATATCATACAACATAAATTGTAGGAAACATAATTCTCTACAAAAAAGGTCTCTTAACATTTTGTCATAGCTCGCTTCGTTTCCGAGATATTTGCAGATATATCTCAAGGGAAGGGGCCTGACGGACATATTTCGAGATATTTCTTCTTCTTGTTGTTCTTCTTCTGCACAGCTAAGCTGGAAGTGGCATTTACAGCTCGCAATAGTGCAGAGTTATCTCAAAGAAAGGGGCCACGGTGTTTCTGTATCTCTATTATGTTGGTGCGGCTTCGGAACTTTTAAATATCTTGATATATCTCGAGAACTACGCATCTGATCAAAAAATATCATAGAACATAAAAAGTAGGAAACTTAATTCTCTACAAAAGAGGTCTCTTAACATTTTGCCATAGCTCGCTTCGTTTCCGAGATATTTGCAGATTTATCTCAAGGGAAGGGGCCTAACGGACATATTTCGAGATATTTCTTCTTCTTGTTGTTCTTCTTCTGCACAGCTAAACTGGAAGTGGCATTTCCAGCTCGCAATAGTGCAGAGTTATCTCAAAGAAAGGGGCCACGGTGTTTCTGTATCCCTATTATGTTGGTGCGGCTTCGGAACTTTTAAATATCTCGATATATCTCGAAAACTACGCTTCTGACCAAAAAATATCATAGAACATAAATTGTAGGAAACATAATTCTCTACAAAAAACGTCTCTTAACATTTTGCCATAGCTCACTTCGTTTCCGAGATATTTGCAGATTTATCTCAAGGGAAGGGGCCTGACGGACATATTTCGAGATATTTCTTCTTCTTGTTGTTCTTCTTCTGCACAGCTAAGCTGGAAGTGGCATTTGCGGCTCGCACTAGTGCAGAGTTATCTCAAAGAAAGGGGCCACGGTGTTTCTGTATCTCTATTATGTTGGTGCGGCTTCGGAACTTTTAAATATCTCGATATATCTCGAAAACTACGCTTCTGATCAAAAAATATCATAGAGCATAAATTGTAGGAAACAGAATTCTCTACAAAAGAGGTCTCTTAACATTTTGCCATAGCTCGCTTCGTTTCCGAGATATTTGCAGATTTATCTCAAGGGAAGGGGCCTAACGGACATATTTCGAGATATTTCTTCTTCTTGTTGTTCTTCTTCTGCACAGCTAAACTGGAAGTGGCATTTCCAGCTCGCAATAGTGCAGAGTTATCTCAAAGAGAGGGGCCACGGTGTTTCTGTATCTCTATTATGTTGGTGCGGCTTCGGAACTTTTAAATATCTTGATATATCTCGAGAACTACGCATCTGATCAAAAAATATCATAGAAGATAAAAAGTAGGAAACTTAATTCTCTACAAAAAAGGTCTCTTAACATTTTGCCATAGCTCGCTTCGTTTCCGAGATATTTGCAGATTTATCTCAAGGGAAGGGGCCTGACGGACATATTTCGAGATATTTCTTCTTCTTGTTGTTCTTCTTCTGCACAGCTAAGCTGGAAGTGGCATTTGCGGCTCGCACTAGTGCAGAGTTATCTCAAAGAAAGGGGCCACGGTGTTTCTGTATCTCTATTATGTTGGTGCGGCTTCGGAACTTTTAAATATCTCGATGTATCTCGAAAACTACGGTTCTGATCAAAAAATATCATAGAACATACATTGTAGGAAACATAATTCTCTACAAAAAAGGTCTGTTAATATTTTGCCATAGCTCGCTTCGTTTCCGAGATATTTGCAGATATATCTCAAGGGAAGGGGCCTGACGGACATATTTCGAGATATTTCTTCTTCTTGTTGTTCTTCTTCTGCACAGCTAAGCTGGAAGTGGCATTTGCGGCTCGCACTAGTGCAGAGTTATCTCAAAGAAAGGGGCCACGGTGTTTCTGTATCCCTATTATGTTGGTGCGGCTTCGGAACTTTTAAATATCTCGATATATCTCGACAACTACGCTTCTGATCAAAAAATATCATACAACATAAATTGTAGGAAACATAATTCTCTACAAAAAAGGTCTCTTAACATTTTGTCATAGCTCGCTTCGTTTCCGAGATATTTGCAGATATATCTCAAGGGAAGGGGCCTGACGGACATATTTCGAGATATTTCTTCTTCTTGTTGTTCTTCTTCTGCACAGCTAAGCTGGAAGTGGCATTTACAGCTCGCAATAGTGCAGAGTTATCTCAAAGAAAGGGGCCACGGTGTTTCTGTATCTCTATTATGTTGGTGCGGCTTCGGAACTTTTAAATATCTTGATATATCTCGAGAACTACGCATCTGATCAAAAAATATCATAGAACATAAAAAGTAGGAAACTTAATTCTCTACAAAAGAGGTCTCTTAACATTTTGCCATAGCTCGCTTCGTTTCCGAGATATTTGCAGATTTATCTCAAGGGAAGGGGCCTAACGGACATATTTCGAGATATTTCTTCTTCTTGTTGTTCTTCTTCTGCACAGCTAAACTGGAAGTGGCATTTCCAGCTCGCAATAGTGCAGAGTTATCTCAAAGAAAGGGGCCACGGTGTTTCTGTATCACTATTATGTTGGTGCGGCTTCGGAACTTTTAAATATCTCGATATATCTCGAAAACTACGCTTCTGACCAAAAAATATCATAGAACATAAATTGTAGGAAACATAATTCTCTACAAAAAACGTCTCTTAACATTTTGCCATAGCTCACTTCGTTTCCGAGATATTTGCAGATTTATCTCAAGGGAAGGGGCCTGACGGACATATTTCGAGATATTTCTTCTTCTTGTTGTTCTTCTTCTGCACAGCTAAGCTGGAAGTGGCATTTGCGGCTCGCACTAGTGCAGAGTTATCTCAAAGAAAGGGGCCACGGTGTTTCTGTATCTCTTTTATGTTGGTGCGGCTTCGGAACTTTTAAATATCTTGATATATCTCGAGAACTACGCATCTGATCAAAAAATATCATAGAACATAAAAAGTAGGAAACTTAATTCTCTACAAAAAAGGCCTCTTAACATTTTGCCATAGCTCGCTTCGTTTCCGAGATATTTGCAGATTCAGCTCAAAGGAACTGGCCTGACGGACATATTTCGAGATATTTCTTCTTCTTGTTGTTCTTCCTCTGCACAGCTAAGCTGGAAGTGGCATTTGCAGCTCGCAATAGTGCAGAGTTATCTCAAAGAAAGGGGCCACGGTGTTTCTGTATCTCTATTATGTTGGTGCGGCTTCGGAACTTTTAAATATCTTGATATATCTCGAGAACTACGCATCTGATCAAAAAATATCATAGAACATAAAAAGTAGGAAACTTAATTCTCTACAAAAAAGGTCTCTTAACATTTTGCCATAGCCCTCTTCGTTTCCGAGATATTTGCAGATTTATCTCAAGGGAAGGGGCCTGACGGACATTAATCGAGATATTTCTTCTTCTTGATGTTCTTCTTCTGCACAGCTAAGCTGGAAGTGGCATTTGCAGCTCGCAATAGTGCAGAGTTATCTCAAAGAAAGGGGCCACGGTGTTTCTGTATCTCTATTATGTTGGTGCGGCTTCGGAACTTTTAAATATCTTGATATATCTCGAGAACTACGCATCTGATCAAAAAATATCATAGAACATAAATTGTAGGAAACATAATTCTCTACAAAAAAGGTCTCTCAACATTTTGCAATAGCTCGCTTCGTTTCCGAGATATTTGCAGATATATCTCAAGGGAAGGGGCCTGACGGACATATTTCGAGATATTTCTTCTTCTTGTTGTTCTTCTTCTGCACAGCTAAGCTGGAAGTGGCATTTACAGCTCGCAATAGTGCAGAGTTATCTCAAAGAAAGGGGCCACGGTGTTTCTGTATCTCTATTATGTTGGTGCGGCTTCGGAACTTTTAAATATCTTGATATATCTCGAGAACTACGCATCTGATCAAAAAATATCATAGAACATAAAAAGTAGGAAACTTAATTCTCTACAAAAAAGGTCTCTTAACATTTTGCCATAGCTCGCTTCGTTTCCGAGATATTTGCAGATTTATCTCAAGGGAAGGGGCCTAACGGACATATTTCGAGATATTTCTTCTTCTTGTTGTTCTTCTTCTGCACAGCTAAGCTGGAAGTGGCATTTACAGCTCACAATAGTGCAGAGTTATCTCAAAGAAAGGGGCCACGGTGTTTCTGTATCTCTATTATGTTGGTGCGGCTTCGGAACTTTTAAATATCTTGATATATCTCGAGAACTACGCATCTGATCAAAAAATATCATAGAAGATAAAAAGTAGGAAACTTAATTCTCTACAAAAAAGGTCTCTTAACATTTTGCCATAGCTCGCTTCGTTTCCGAGATATTTGCAGATTTATCTCAAGGGAAGGGGCCTGACGGACATATTTCGAGATATTTCTTCTTCTTGTTGTTCTTCTTCTGCACAGCTAAACTGGAAGTGGCATTTCCAGCTCGCAATAGTGCAGAGTTATCTCAAAGAAAGGGGCCACGGTGTTTCTGTATCCCTATTATGTTGGTGCGGCTTCGGAACTTTTAAATATCTCGATATATCTCGAAAACTACGCTTCTGACCAAAAAATATCATAGAACATAAATTGTAGGAAACATAATTCTCTACAAAAAACGTCTCTTAACATTTTGCCATAGCTCACTTCGTTTCCGAGATATTTGCAGATTTATCTCAAGGGAAGGGGCCTGACGGACATATTTCGAGATATTTCTTCTTCTTGTTGTTCTTCTTCTGCACAGCTAAGCTGGAAGTGGCATTTGCGGCTCGCACTAGTGCAGAGTTATCTCAAAGAAAGGGGCCACGGTGTTTCTGTATCTCTT
This sequence comes from Osmia lignaria lignaria, assembly GCF_051020975.1. Taxonomy (NCBI): domain Eukaryota; kingdom Metazoa; phylum Arthropoda; class Insecta; order Hymenoptera; family Megachilidae; genus Osmia; species Osmia lignaria. The sequence continues at coordinate 8,681,076 of NW_027478159.1, read as the reverse complement.
TTATGTTGGTGCGGCTTCGGAACTTTTAAATATCTTGATATATCTCGAGAACTACGCATCTGATCAAAAAATATCATAGAACATAAAAAGTAGGAAACTTAATTCTCTACAAAAAAGGCCTCTTAACATTTTGCCATAGCTCGCTTCGTTTCCGAGATATTTGCAGATTCAGCTCAAAGGAACTGGCCTGACGGACATATTTCGAGATATTTCTTCTTCTTGTTGTTCTTCCTCTGCACAGCTAAGCTGGAAGTGGCATTTGCAGCTCGCAATAGTGCAGAGTTATCTCAAAGAAAGGGGCCACGGTGTTTCTGTATCTCTATTATGTTGGTGCGGCTTCGGAACTTTTAAATATCTTGATATATCTCGAGAACTACGCATCTGATCAAAAAATATCATAGAACATAAAAAGTAGGAAACTTAATTCTCTACAAAAAAGGTCTCTTAACATTTTGCCATAGCCCTCTTCGTTTCCGAGATATTTGCAGATTTATCTCAAGGGAAGGGGCCTGACGGACATTAATCGAGATATTTCTTCTTCTTGATGTTCTTCTTCTGCACAGCTAAGCTGGAAGTGGCATTTGCAGCTCGCAATAGTGCAGAGTTATCTCAAAGAAAGGGGCCACGGTGTTTCTGTATCTCTATTATGTTGGTGCGGCTTCGGAACTTTTAAATATCTTGATATATCTCGAGATCTGATCAAAAAATATCATACAACATAAAAAGTAGGAAACTTAATTCTCTACAAAAAAGGTTTCTTAACGTTTAGCCATAGCTCGCTTCGTTTCCGAGATATTTGCAGATTTATCTCAAGGGAAGGGGCCTGTCGGACAGATTTCGAGATATTTCTTCTTCTTGTTGTTCTTCTTCTGCACAGCTAAGCTGGAAGTGGCATTTACAGCTCACAATAGTGCAGAGTTATCTCAAAGAAAGGGGCCACGGTGTTTCTGTATCTCTATTATGTTGGTGCGGCTTCGGAACTTTTAAATATCTTGATATATCTCGAGAACTACGCATCTGATCAAAAAATATTATAGAACATAAAAAGTAGGAAACTTAATTCTCTACAAAAAAGGTCTCTTAACATTTTGCCATAGCTCGCTTCGTTTCCGAGATATTTGCAGATTTATCTCAAGGGAAGGGGCCTGACGGACATATTTCGAGATATTTCTTCTTCTTGTTGTTCTTCTTCTGCACTGCTAAACTGGAAGTGGCATCTACAGCTCACAATAGTGCAGAGTTATCTCAAAGAAAGGGGCCACGGTGTTTCTGTATCTCTATTATGTTGGTGCGGCTTCGGAACTTTTAAATATCTTGATATATCTCGAGAACTACGCATCTGATCAAAAAATATCATAGAACATAAAAAGTAGGAAACTTAATTCTCTACAAAAGAGGTCTCTTAACATTTTGCCATAGCTCGCTTAGTTTCCGAGATATTTGCAGATTTATCTCAAGGGAAGTGGCCTGACGGACATATTTCGAGATATTTCTTCTTCTTGTTGTTCTTCTTCTGCACAGCTAAGCTGGAAGTGGCATTTGCGGCTCGCACTAGTGCAGAGTTATCTCAAAGAAAGGGGCCACGGTGTTTCTGTATCTCTATTATGTTGGTGCCGCTTCGGAACTTTTAAATATCTCGATATATCTCGAAAACTACGCTTCTAATCAAAAAATATCATAGAACATAAATTGTAGGAAACATAATTCTCTACAAAAAAGGTCTCTTAACATTTTGCCATAGCTCGCTTCGTTTCCGAGATATTTGCAGATATATCTCAAGGGAAGGGGCCTGACGGACATATTTCGAGATATTTCTTCTTCTTGTTGTTCTTCTTCTGCACAGCTAAGCTGGAAGTGGCATTTGCAGCTCGCAATAGTGCAGAGTTATCTCAAAGAAAGGGGCCACGGTGTTTCTGTATCTCTATTATGTTGGTGCGGCTTCGGAACTTTTAAATATCTTGATATATCCCGAGAACTACGCATCTGATCAAAAAATATCATAGAACATAAAAAGTAGGAAACTTAATTCTCTACAAAAAAGGTCTCTTAACAATTGGCCATAGCTCGCTTCGTTTCCGAGATATTTGCAGATTTATCTCAAGGGAAGGGGCCTGACGGACATATTTCGAGATATTTCTTCTTCTTGATGTTCTTCTTCTGCACAGCTAAGCTGGAAGTGGCATTTGCAGCTCGCAATAGTGCAGAGTTATCTCAAAGAAAGGGGCCACGGTGTTTCTGTATCTCTATTATGTTGGTGCGGCTTCGGAACTTTTAAATATCTTGATATATCTCGAGAACTACGCATCTGATCAAAAAATATCATAGAACATAAAAAGTAGGAAACTTAATTCTCTACAAAAAAGGTCTCTTAACATTTTGCCATAGCTCGCTTCGTTTCCGAGATATTTGCAGATTTATCTCAAGGGAAGGGGCCTGACGGACATATTTCGAGATATTTCTTCTTCTTGTTGTTCTTCTTCTGCACAGCTAAGCTGGAAGTGGCATTTGCGGCTCGCACTAGTGCAGAGTTATCTCAAAGAAAGGGGCCACGGTGTTTCTGTATCTCTATTATGTTGGTGCGGCTTTGGAACTTTTAAATATCTCGATATATCTCGAAAACTACGCTTCTGATCAAAAAATATCATAGAACATAAATTGTAGGAAACATAATTCTCTACAAAAAAGGTCTCTTAACATTTTGCCATAGCTCGCTTCGTTTCCGAGATATTTGCAGATATATCTCAAGGGAAGGGGCCTGACGGACATATTTCGAGATATTTCTTCTTCTTGTTGTTCTTCTTCTGCACAGCTAAGCTGGAAGTGGCATTTGCTTCTCGCAATAGTGCAGAGTTATCTCAAAGAAAGGGGCCACGGTGTTTCTGTATCTCTATTATGTTGGTGCGGCTTCGGAACTTTTAAATATCTCGATATATTTCGAAAACTACGCTTCTGATCAAAAAATATCATAGAACATAAATTGTAGGAAACATAATTCTCTACAAAAAAGGTCTCTTAACATTTTGCCATAGCTCGCTTCGTTTCCGAGATATTTGCAGATTTATCTCAAGGGAAGGGGCCTGACGGACATATTTCGAGATATTTCTTCTTCTTGTTGTTCTTCTTCTGCACAGCTAAACTGGAAGTGGCATCTACAGCTCACAATAGTGCAGAGTTATCTCAAAGAAAGGGGCCACGGTGTTTCTGTATCTCTATTATGTTGGTGCGGCTTCGGAACTTTTAAATATCTTGATATATCTCGAGAACTACGCATCTGATCAAAAAATATCATAGAACATAAAAAGTAGGAAACTTAATTCTCTACAAAAGAGGTCTCTTAACATTTTGCTATAGCTCGCTTAGTTTCCGAGATATTTGCAGATTTATCTCAAGGGAAGTGGCCTGACGGACATATTTCGAGATATTTCTTCTTCTTGTTGTTCTTCTTCTGCACAGCTAAGCTGGAAGTGGCATTTGCGGCTCGCACTAGTGCAGAGTTATCTCAAAGAAAGGGGCCACGGTGTTTCTGTATCTCTATTATGTTGGTGCCGCTTCGGAACTTTTAAATATCTTGATATATCTCGAGAACTACGCATCAGATCAAAAAATATCATAGAACATAAAAAGTAGGAAACTTAATTGTCTACAAAAAAGGTCTCTTAACATTTTGCCATAGCTCTCTTCGTTTCCGAGATATTTGCAGATTTATCTCAAGGGAAGGGGCCTGACGGACATATTTCGAGATATTTCTTCTTCTTGATGTTCTTCTTCTGCACAGCTAAGCTGGAAGTGGCATTTGCAGCTCGCAATAGTGCAGAGTTATCTCAAAGAAAGTGGCCACGGTGTTTCTGTATCTCTATTATGTTGGTGCGGCTTCGGAACTTTTAAATATCTTGATATATCTCGAGAACTACGCATCTGATCAAAAAATATCATAGAACATAAAAAGTAGGAAACTTAATTCTCTACAAAAAAGGTCTCTCAACATTTTGCCATAGCTCGCTTCGTTTCCGAGATATTTGCAGATATATCTCAAGGGAAGGGGCCTGACGGACATATTTCGAGATATTTCTTCTTCTTGTTGTTCTTCTTCTGCACAGCTAAGCTGGAAGTGGCATTTACAGCTCGCAATAGTGCAGAGTTATCTCAAAGAAAGGGGCCACGGTGTTTCTGTATCTCTATTATGTTGGTGCGGCTTCGGAACTTTTAAATATCTTGATATATCTCGAGAACTACGCTTCTGATCAAAAAATATCATAGAACATAAATTGTAGGAAACATAATTCTCTACAAAAAAGGTCTCTTAACATTTTGCCATAGCTCGCTTCGTTTCCGAGATATTTGCAGATATATCTCAAGGGAAGGGGCCTGACGGACATATTTCGAGATATTTCTTCTTCTTGTTGTTCTTCTTCTGCACAGCTAAGCTGGAAGTGGCATTTGCGGCTCGCAATAGTGCAGAGTTATCTCAAAGAAAGGGGCCACGGTGTTTCTGTATCTCTATTATGTTGGTGCGGCTTCGGAACTTTTAAATATCTCGATATATTTCGAAAACTACGCTTATGATCAAAAAATATCATAGAACATAAATTGTAGGAAACATAATTCTCTACAAGAAAGGTCTCTTAACATTTTGCCATAGCTAGCTTCGTTTCCGAGATATTTGCAGATATATCTCAAGGGAAGGGGCCTGACGGACATATTTCGAGATATTTCTTCTTCTTGTTGTTCTTCTTCTGCACAGCTAAGCTGGAAGTGGCATTTGCGGCTCGCAATAGTGCAGAGTTATCTCAAAGAAAGGGGCCACGGTGTTTCTGTATCTCTATTATGTTGGTGCGGCTTCGGAACTTTTAAATATCTCGATATATTTCGAAAACTACGCTTCTGATCAAAAAATATCATAGAACATAAATTGTAGGAAACATAATTCTCTACAAAAAAGGTCTCTTAACATTTTGCCATAGCTCGCTTCGTTTCCGAGATATTTGCAGATTTATCTCAAGGGAAGGGGCCTGACGGACATATTTCGAGATATTTCTTCTTCTTGTTGTTCTTCTTCTGCACAGCTAAACTGGAAGTGGCATCTACAGCTCACAATAGTGCAGAGTTATCTCAAAGAAAGGGGCCACGGTGTTTCTGTATCTCTATTATGTTGGTGCGGCTTCGGAACTTTTAAATATCTTGATATATCTCGAGAACTACGCATCTGATCAAAAAATATCATAGAACATAAAAAGTAGGAAACTTAATTCTCTACAAAAGAGGTCTCTTAACATTTTGCCATAGCTCGCTTAGTTTCCGAGATATTTGCAGATTTATCTCAAGGGAAGTGGCCTGACGGACATATTTCGAGATATTTCTTCTTCTTGTTGTTCTTCTTCTGCACAGCTAAGCTGGAAGTGGCATTTGCGGCTCGCACTAGTGCAGAGTTATCTCAAAGAAAGGGGCCACGGTGTTTCTGTATCTCTATTATGTTGGTGCCGCTTCGGAACTTTTAAATATCTCGATATATCTCGAAAACTACGCTTCTAATCAAAAAATATCATAGAACATAAATTGTAGGAAACATAATTCTCTACAAAAAAGGTCTCTTAACATTTTGCCATAGCTCGCTTCGTTTCCGAGATATTTGCAGATATATCTCAAGGGAAGGGGCCTGACGGACATATTTCGAGATATTTCTTCTTCTTGTTGTTCTTCTTCTGCACAGCTAAGCTGGAAGTGGCATTTGCAGCTCGCAATAGTGCAGAGTTATCTCAAAGAAAGGGGCCACGGTGTTTCTGTATCTCTATTATGTTGGTGCGGCTTCGGAACTTTTAAATATCTTGATATATCCCGAGAACTACGCATCTGATCAAAAAATATCATAGAACATAAAAAGTAGGAAACTTAATTCTCTACAAAAAAGGTCTCTTAACAATTGGCCATAGCTCGCTTCGTTTCCGAGATATTTGCAGATTTATCTCAAGGGAAGGGGCCTGACGGACATATTTCGAGATATTTCTTCTTCTTGATGTTCTTCTTCTGCACAGCTAAGCTGGAAGTGGCATTTGCAGCTCGCAATAGTGCAGAGTTATCTCAAAGAAAGGGGCCACGGTGTTTCTGTATCTCTATTATGTTGGTGCGGCTTCGGAACTTTTAAATATCTTGATATATCTCGAGAACTACGCATCTGATCAAAAAATATCATAGAACATAAAAAGTAGGAAACTTAATTATCTACAAAAAAGGTCTCTTAACATTTTGCCATAGCTCGCTTCGTTTCCGAGATATTTGCAGATTTATCTCAAGGGAAGGGGCCTGACGGACATATTTCGAGATATTTCTTCTTCTTGTTGTTCTTCTTCTGCACAGCTAAGCTGGAAGTGGCATTTGCGGCTCGCACTAGTGCAGAGTTATCTCAAAGAAAGGGGCCACGGTGTTTCTGTATCTCTATTATGTTGGTGCGGCTTTGGAACTTTTAAATATCTCGATATATCTCGAAAACTACGCTTCTGATCAAAAAATATCATAGAACATAAATTGTAGGAAACATAATTCTCTACAAAAAAGGTCTCTTAACATTTTGCCATAGCTCGCTTCGTTTCCGAGATATTTGCAGATATATCTCAAGGGAAGGGGCCTGACGGACATATTTCGAGATATTTCTTCTTCTTGTTGTTCTTCTTCTGCACAGCTAAGCTGGAAGTGGCATTTGCTTCTCGCAATAGTGCAGAGTTATCTCAAAGAAAGGGGCCACGGTGTTTCTGTATCTCTATTATGTTGGTGCGGCTTCGGAACTTTTAAATATCTCGATATATTTCGAAAACTACGCTTCTGATCAAAAAATATCATAGAACATAAATTGTAGGAAACATAATTCTCTACAAAAAAGGTCTCTTAACATTTTGCCATAGCTCGCTTCGTTTCCGAGATATTTGCAGATTTATCTCAAGGGAAGGGGCCTGACGGACATATTTCGAGATATTTCTTCTTCTTGTTGTTCTTCTTCTGCACAGCTAAACTGGAAGTGGCATCTACAGCTCACAATAGTGCAGAGTTATCTCAAAGAAAGGGGCCACGGTGTTTCTGTATCTCTATTATGTTGGTGCGGCTTCGGAACTTTTAAATATCTTGATATATCTCGAGAACTACGCATCTGATCAAAAAATATCATAGAACATAAAAAGTAGGAAACTTAATTCTCTACAAAAGAGGTGTCTTAACATTTTGCTATAGCTCGCTTAGTTTCCGAGATATTTGCAGATTTATCTCAAGGGAAGTGGCCTGACGGACATATTTCGAGATATTTCTTCTTCTTGTTGTTCTTCTTCTGCACAGCTAAGCTGGAAGTGGCATTTGCGGCTCGCACTAGTGCAGAGTTATCTCAAAGAAAGGGGCCACGGTGTTTCTGTATCTCTATTATGTTGGTGCCGCTTCGGAACTTTTAAATATCTTGATATATCTCGAGAACTACGCATCAGATCAAAAAATATCATAGAACATAAAAAGTAGGAAACTTAATTGTCTACAAAAAAGGTCTCTTAACATTTTGCCATAGCTCTCTTCGTTTCCGAGATATTTGCAGATTTATCTCAAGGGAAGGGGCCTGACGGACATATTTCGAGATATTTCTTCTTCTTGATGTTCTTCTTCTGCACAGCTAAGCTGGAAGTGGCATTTGCAGCTCGCAATAGTGCAGAGTTATCTCAAAGAAAGGGGCCACGGTGTTTCTGTATCTCTATTATGTTGGTGCGGCTTCGGAACTTTTAAATATCTTGATATATCTCGAGAACTACGCATCTGATCAAAAAATATCATAGAACATAAAAAGTAGGAAACTTAATTCTCTACAAAAAAGGTCTCTCAACATTTTGCCATAGCTCGCTTCGTTTCCGAGATATTTGCAGATATATCTCAAGGGAAGGGGCCTGACGGACATATTTCGAGATATTTCTTCTTCTTGTTGTTCTTCTTCTGCACAGCTAAGCTGGAAGTGGCATTTGCTTCTCGCAATAGTGCAGAGTTATCTCAAAGAAAGGGGCCACGGTGTTTCTGTATCTCTATTATGTTGGTGCGGCTTCGGAACTTTTAAATATCTCGATATATTTCGAAAACTACGCTTCTGATCAAAAAATATCATAGAACATAAATTGTAGGAAACATAATTCTCTACAAAAAAGGTCTCTTAACATTTTGCCATAGCTCGCTTCGTTTCCGAGATATTTGCAGATTTATCTCAAGGGAAGGGGCCTGACGGACATATTTCGAGATATTTCTTCTTCTTGTTGTTCTTCTTCTGCACAGCTAAACTGGAAGTGGCATCTACAGCTCACAATAGTGCAGAGTTATCTCAAAGAAAGGGGCCACGGTGTTTCTGTATCTCTATTATGTTGGTGCGGCTTCGGAACTTTTAAATATCTTGATATATCTCGAGAACTACGCATCTGATCAAAAAATATCATAGAACATAAAAAGTAGGAAACTTAATTCTCTACAAAAGAGGTCTCTTAACATTTTGCTATAGCTCGCTTAGTTTCCGAGATATTTGCAGATTTATCTCAAGGGAAGTGGCCTGACGGACATATTTCGAGATATTTCTTCTTCTTGTTGTTCTTCTTCTGCACAGCTAAGCTGGAAGTGGCATTTGCGGCTCGCACTAGTGCAGAGTTATCTCAAAGAAAGGGGCCACGGTGTTTCTGTATCTCTATTATGTTGGTGCCGCTTCGGAACTTTTAAATATCTTGATATATCTCGAGAACTACGCATCAGATCAAAAAATATCATAGAACATAAAAAGTAGGAAACTTAATTGTCTACAAAAAAGGTCTCTTAACATTTTGCCATAGCTCTCTTCGTTTCCGAGATATTTGCAGATTTATCTCAAGGGAAGGGGCCTGACGGACATATTTCGAGATATTTCTTCTTCTTGATGTTCTTCTTCTGCACAGCTAAGCTGGAAGTGGCATTTGCAGCTCGCAATAGTGCAGAGTTATCTCAAAGAAAGGGGCCACGGTGTTTCTGTATCTCTATTATGTTGGTGCGGCTTCGGAACTTTTAAATATCTTGATATATCTCGAGAACTACGCATCTGATCAAAAAATATCATAGAACATAAAAAGTAGGAAACTTAATTCTCTACAAAAAAGGTCTCTCAACATTTTGCCATAGCTCGCTTCGTTTCCGAGATATTTGCAGATATATCTCAAGGGAAGGGGCCTGACGGACATATTTCGAGATATTTCTTCTTCTTGTTGTTCTTCTTCTGCACAGCTAAGCTGGAAGTGGCATTTACAGCTCGCAATAGTGCAGAGTTATCTCAAAGAAAGGGGCCACGGTGTTTCTGTATCTCTATTATGTTGGTGCGGCTTCGGAACTTTTAAATATCTTGATATATCTCGAGAACTACGCTTCTGATCAAAAAATATCATAGAACATAAATTGTAGGAAACATAATTCTCTACAAAAAAGGTCTCTTAACATTTTGCCATAGCTCGCTTCGTTTCCGAGATATTTGCAGATATATCTCAAGGGAAGGGGCCTGACGGACATATTTCGAGATATTTCTTCTTCTTGTTGTTCTTCTTCTGCACAGCTAAGCTGGAAGTGGCATTTGCGGCTCGCAATAGTGCAGAGTTATCTCAAAGAAAGGGGCCACGGTGTTTCTGTATCTCTATTATGTTGGTGCGGCTTCGGAACTTTTAAATATCTCGATATATTTCGAAAACTACGCTTATGATCAAAAAATATCATAGAACATAAATTGTAGGAAACATAATTCTCTACAAGAAAGGTCTCTTAACATTTTGCCATAGCTAGCTTCGTTTCCGAGATATTTGCAGATATATCTCAAGGGAAGGGGCCTGACGGACATATTTCGAGATATTTCTTCTTCTTGTTGTTCTTCTTCTGCACAGCTAAGCTGGAAGTGGCATTTACAGCACGCAATAGTGCAGAGTTATCTCAAAGAAAGGGGCCACGGTGTTTCTGTATCTCTATTATGTTGGTGCGGCTTCGGAACTTTTAAATATCTTGATATATCTCGAGAACTACGCATCTGATCAAAAAATATCATAGAACATAAAAAGTAGGAAACTTAATTCTCTCCAAAAGAGGTCTCTTAACATTTTGCTATAGCTCGCTTAGTTTCCGAGATATTTGCAGATTTATCTCAAGGGAAGTGGCCTGACGGACATATTTCGAGATATTTCTTCTTCTTGTTGTTCTTCTTCTGCACAGCTAAGCTGGAAGTGGCATTTGCGGCTCGCACTAGTGCAGAGTTATCTCAAAGAAAGGGGCCACGGTGTTTCTGTATCCCTATTATGTTGGTGCCGCTTCGGAACTTTTAAATATCTCGATATATCTCGAAAACTACGCTTCTAATCAAAAAATATCATAGAACATAAATTGTAGGAAACATAATTCTCTACAAAAAAGGTCTCTTAACATTTTGCCATAGCTCGCTTCGTTTCCGAGATATTTGCAGATATATCTCAAGGGAAGGGGCCTGACGGACATATTTCGAGATATTTCTTCTTCTTGTTGTTCTTCTTCTGCACAGCTAAGCTGGAAGTGGCATTTGCAGCTCGCAATAGTGCAGAGTTATCTCAAAGAAAGGGGCCACGGTGTTTCTGTATCTCTATTATGTTGGTGCGGCTTCGGAACTTTTAAATATCTTGATATATCCCGAGAACTACGCATCTGATCAAAAAATATCATAGAACATAAAAAGTAGGAAACTTAATTCTCTACAAAAAAGGTCTCTTAACAATTGGCCATAGCTCGCTTCGTTTCCGAGATATTTGCAGATTTATCTCAAGGGAAGGGGCCTGACGGACATATTTCGAGATATTTCTTCTTCTTGTTGTTCTTCTTCTGCACAGCTAAGCTGGAAGTGGCATTTGCGGCTCGCACTAGTGCAGAGTTATCTCAACGAAAGGGGCCACGGTGTTTCTGTATCTCTATTATGTTGGTGCGGCTTCGGAACTTTTAAATATCTCGATATATCTCGAAAACTACGCTTCTGATCAAAAAATACCATAGAACATAAATTGTAGGAAACATAATTCTCTACAAAAAAGGTCTCTTAACATTTTGCCATAGCTCGCTTCGTTTCCGAGATATTTGCAGATATATCTCAAGGGAAGGGGCCTGACGGACATATTTCGAGATATTTCTTCTTCTTGATGTTCTTCTTCTGCACAGCTAAGCTGGAAGTGGCATTTACAGCTCGCAATAGAGCAGAGTTATCTCAAAGAAAGGGGCCACGGTGTTTCTGTATCTCTATTATGTTGGTGCGGCTTCGGAACTTTTAAATATCTTGATATATCTCGAGAACTACGCATCAGATCAAAAAATATCATAGAACATAAAAAGTAGGAAACTTAATTGTCTACAAAAAAGGTCTCTTAACATTTTGCCATAGCTCTCTTCGTTTCCGAGATATTTGCAGATTTATCTCAAGGGAAGGGGCCTGACGGACATATTTCGAGATATTTCTTCTTCTTGATGTTCTTCTTCTGCACAGCTAAGCTGGAAGTGGCATTTGCAGCTCGCAATAGTGCAGAGTTATCTCAAAGAAAGGGGCCACGGTGTTTCTGTATCTCTATTATGTTGGTGCGGCTTCGGAACTTTTAAATATCTTGATATATCTCGAGAACTACGCATCTGATCAAAAAATATCATAGAACATAAAAAGTAGGAAACTTAATTCTCTACAAAAAAGGTCTCTCAACATTTTGCCATAGCTCGCTTCGTTTCCGAGATATTTGCAGATATATCTCAAGGGAAGGGGCCTGACGGACATATTTCGAGATATTTCTTCTTCTTGTTGTTCTTCTTCTGCACAGCTAAGCTGGAAGTGGCATTTACAGCTCGCAATAGTGCAGAGTTATCTCAAAGAAAGGGGCCACGGTGTTTCTGTATCTCTATTATGTTGGTGCGGCTTCGGAACTTTTAAATATCTTGATATATCTCGAGAACTACGCTTCTGATCAAAAAATATCATAGAACATAAATTGTAGGAAACATAATTCTCTACAAAAAAGGTCTCTTAACATTTTGCCATAGCTCGCTTCGTTTCCGAGATATTTGCAGATATATCTCAAGGGAAGGGGCCTGACGGACATATTTCGAGATATTTCTTCTTCTTGTTGTTCTTCTTCTGCACAGCTAAGCTGGAAGTGGCATTTGCGGCTCGCAATAGTGCAGAGTTATCTCAAAGAAAGGGGCCACGGTGTTTCTGTATCTCTATTATGTTGGTGCGGCTTCGGAACTTTTAAATATCTCGATATATTTCGAAAACTACGCTTATGATCAAAAAATATCATAGAACATAAATTGTAGGAAACATAATTCTCTACAAGAAAGGTCTCTTAACATTTTGCCATAGCTAGCTTCGTTTCCGAGATATTTGCAGATATATCTCAAGGGAAGGGGCCTGACGGACATATTTCGAGATATTTCTTCTTCTTGTTGTTCTTCTTCTGCACAGCTAAGCTGGAAGTGGCATTTACAGCACGCAATAGTGCAGAGTTATCTCAAAGAAAGGGGCCACGGTGTTTCTGTATCTCTATTATGTTGGTGCGGCTTCGGAACTTTTAAATATCTTGGTATATCTCGAGAACTACGCATCTGATCAAAAAATATCATAGAACATAAAAAGTAGGAAACTTAATTCTCTACAAAAAAGGTCTCTTAACAATTGGCCATAGCTCGCTTCGTTTCCGAGATATTTGCAGATATATCCCAAGGGAAGGGGCCTAACGGACATATTTCGAGATATTTCTTCTTCTTGTTGTTCTTCTTCTGCACAGCTAAGCTGGAAGTGGCATTTACAGCTCACAATAGTGCAGAGTTATCTCAAAGAAAGGGGCCACGGTGTTTCTGTATCTCTATTATGTTGGTGCGGCTTCGGAACTTTTAAATATCTTGATATATCTCGAGAACTACGCATCTGATCAAAAAATATTATTGAACATAAAAAGTAGGAAACTTAATTCTCTACAAAAAAGGTCTCTTAACATTTTGCCATAGCTCGCTTCGTTTCCGAGATATTTGCAGATTTATCTCAAGGGAAGGGGCCTGACGGACATATTTCGAGATATTTCTTCTTCTTGTTGTTCTTCTTCTGCACAGCTAAGCTGGAAGTGGCATTTGCGGCTCGCACTAGTGCAGAGTTATCTCAACGAAAGGGGCCACGGTGTTTCTGTATCTCTACTATGTTGGTGCGGCTTCGGAACTTTTAAATATCTCGATATATCTCGAAAACTACGCTTCTGATCAAAAAATACCATAGAACATAAATTGTAGGAAACATAATTCTCTACAAAAAAGGTCTCTTAACATTTTGCGATAGCTCGCTTTGTTTCCGAGATATTTGCAGATTCAGCTCAAAGGAACTGGCCTGACGGACATATTTCGAGATATTTCTTCTTCTTGTTGTTCTTCCTCTGCACAGCTAAGCTGGAAGTGGCATTTGCAGCTCGCAATAGTGCAGAGTTATCTCAAAGAAAGGGGCCACGGTGTTTCTGTATCTCTATTATGTTGGTGCGGCTTCGGAACTTTTAAATATCTTGATATATCTCGAGAACTACGCATCTGATCAAAAAATATCATAGAACATAAAAAGTAGGAAACTTAATTCTCTACAAAAAAGGTGTCTTAACATTTTGCCATAGCTCGCTTCGTTTCCGAGATATTTGCAGATTTATCTCAAGGGAAGGGGCCTGACGGACATATTTCGAGATATTTCTTCTTCTTGTTGTTCTTCTTCTGCACAGCTAAACTGGAAGTGGCATTTACAGCTCACAATAGTGCAGAGTTATCTCAAAGAAAGGGGCCACGGTGTTTCTGTATCTCTATTATGTTGGTGCGGCTTCGGAACTTTTAAATATCTTGATATATCTCGAGAGCTACGCATCTGATCAAAAAATATCATAGAACATAAAAAGTAGGAAACATAATTCTCTACAAAAAAGGTCTCTTAACATTTTGCCATAGCTCGCTTCGTTTCCGAGATATTTGCAGATATATCTCAAGGGAAGGGGCCTGACGGACATATTTCGAGATATTTCTTCTTCTTGTTGTTCTTCTTCTGCACAGCTAAGCTGGAAGTGGCATTTGCGGCTCGCAATAGTGCAGAGTTATCTCAAAGAAAGGGGCCACGGTGTTTCTGTATCTCTATTATGTTGGTGCGGCTTCGGAACTTTTAAATATCTCGATATATTTCGAAAACTACGCTTCTGATCAAAAAATATCATAGAACATAAATTGTAGGAAACATAATTCTCTACAAAAAAGGTCTCTTAACATTTTGCCATAGCTCGCTTCGTTTCCGAGATATTTGCAGATTTATCTCAAGGGAAGGGGCCTGACGGACATATTTCGAGATATTTCTTCTTCTTGTTGTTCTTCTTCTGCACAGCTAAGCTGGAAGTGGCATTTACAGCTCGCAATAGTGCAGAGTTATCTCAAAGAAAGGGGCCACGGTGTTTCTGTATCTCTATTATGTTGGTGCGGCTTCGGAACTTTTAAATATCTCGATATATCTCGAAAACTACGCTTCTGATCAAAAAATATCATAGAACTTAAATTGTAGGAAACATAATTCTCTACAAAAAAGGTCTCTTAACATTTTGCCATAGCTCGCTTCGTTTCCGAGATATTTGCAGATACATCTCAAGGGAAGGGGCCTGACGGACATATTTCGAGATATTTCTTCTTCTTGTTGTTCTTCTTCTGCACAGCTAAGCTGGAAGTGGCATTTGCGGCTCGCACTAGTGCAGAGTTATCTCAAAGAAAGGGGCCACGGTGTTTCTGTATCTCTATTATGTTGGTGCGGCTTCGGAACTTTTAAATATCTTGATATATCTCGAGAACTACGCATCTGATCAAAAAATATCATAGAACATAAAAAGTAGGAAACTTAATTCTCTACAAAAAAGGTATCTTAACATTTTGCCATAGCTCGCTTCGTTTCCGAGATATTTGCAGATTTATCTCAAGGGAAGGGGCCTGACGGACATATTTCGAGATATTTCTTCTTCTTGTTGTTCTTCTTCTGCACAGCTAAGCTGGAAGTGGCATTTGCGGCTCGCACTAAACGCAGAGTTATCTCAAAGAAAGGGGCCACGGTGTTTCTGTATCTCTACTATGTTGGTGCGGCTTCGGAACTTTTAAACATCTCGATATATCTCGAAAACTACGCTTCTGATCAAAAAATATCATAGAACATAAAAAGTTGGAAACTTAATTCTCTACAAAAAAGGTCTCTTAACAATTGGCCATAGTTCGCTTCGTTTCCGAGATATTTGCAGATATATCCCAAGGGAAGGGGCCTGACGGACATATTTCGAGATATTTCTTCTTCTTGTTGTTCTTCTTCTGCACAGCTAAGCTGGAAGTGGCATTTACAGCTCGCAATAGTGCAGAGTTATCTCAAAGAAAGGGGCCACGGTGTTTCTGTATCTCTATTATGTTGGTGCGGCTTCGGAACTTTTAAATATCTTGATATATCTCGAGAACTACGCATCTGATCAAAAAATATCATAGAACATAAAAAGTAGGAAACTTAATTCTCTACAAAAAAGGTGTCTTAACATTTTGCCATAGCTCGCTTCGTTTCCGAGATATTTGCAGATTTATCTCAAGGGAAGGGGCCTGACGGACATATTTCGAGATATTTCTTCTTCTTGTTGTTCTTCTTCTGCACAGCTAAGCTGGAAGTGGCATTTGCGGCTCGCACTAAACGCAGAGTTATCTCAAAGAAAGGGGCCACGGTGTTTCTGTATCTCTATTATGTTGGTGCGGCTTCGGAACTTTTAAATATCTTGATATATCTCGAGAACTACGCATCTGATCAAAAAATATCATAGAACATAAAAGGTAGGAAACTTAATTCTCTACAAAAAAGGTCTCTTAACATTTTGCCATAGCTCGCTTCGTTTCCGAGATATTTGCAGATTTATCTCAAGGGAAGGGTCCTGATGGACATATTTCGAGATATTTCTTCTTCTTGTTGATCTTCTTCTGCACAGCTAAACTGGAAGTGGCATTTCCAGCTCGCAATCGTGCAGAGTTATCTCAAAGAAAGGGGCCACGGTGTTTCTGTATCTCTATTATGTTGGTGCGGCTTCGGAACTTTTAAATATCTTGATATATCTCGAGAACTACGCCACTGATCGAAAAATATCATAGAACATAAAAAGTAGGAAACTTAATTCTCTACAAAAAAGGTCTCTTAACATTTTGCCATAGCTCGCTTCGTTTCCGAGATATTTGCAGATCCAGCTCAAAGGAACGGGCCTGACGGACATATTTCGAGATACTTCTTCTTCTTGTTGTTCTTCCTCTGCACAGCTAAGCTGGAAGTGGCACTTGCAGCTCGCAATAGTGCAGAGTTATCTCAAAGAAAGGGGCCACGGTGTTTCTGTATCTCTATTATGTTGGTGCGGCTTCGGAACTTTTAAATATCTTGATATATCTCGACAACTACGCATCTGATCAAAAAATATCATAGAACATAAAAAGTAGGAAACTTAATTCTCTACAAAAGAGGTCTCTTAACATTTTGCCATAGCTCGCTTCGTTCCCGAGATATTTGCAGATTTATCTCAAGGGAAGGGGCCTGACGGACATATTTCGAGATATTTCTTCTTCTTGTTGTTCTTCTTCTGCACAGCTAAGCTGGAAGTGGCATTTGCAGCTCGCAATAGTGCAGAGTTATCTCAAAGAAAGGGGCCACGGTGTTTCTGTATCTCTATTATGTTGGTGCGGCTTCGGAACTTTTAAATATTTCGATATATCTCGAAAACTACGCTTCTGATCAAAAAATATCATAGAACGTAAATTGTAGGAAACATTATTCTCTACAAAAAAGGTCTCTTAACATTTTGCCATAGCTCGCTTCGTTTCCGAGATATTTGCAGATTTATCTCAAGGGAAGGGTCCTGATGGACATATTTCGAGATATTTCTTCTTCTTGTTGTTCTTCTTCTGCACAGCTAAACTGGAAGTGGCATTTCCAGCTCGCAATCGTGCAGAGTTATCTCAAAGAAAGGGGCCACGGTGTTTCTGTATCTCTATTATGTTGGTGCGGCTTCGGAACTTTTAAATATCTTGATATATCTCGAGAACTACGCCTCTGATCGAAAAATATCATAGAACATAAAAAGTAGGAAACCTAATTCTCTACAAAAAAGGTCTCTTAACATTTTGCCATAGCTCGCTTCGTTTCCGAGATATTTGCAGATTTATCTCAAGGGAAGGGGCCTGTCGGACATATTTCGAGATATTTCTTCTTCTTGTTGTTCTTCTTCTGCACAGCTAAGCTGGAAGTGGCATTTGCGGCTCGCAATAGTGCAGAGTTATCTCAAAGAAAGGGGCCACGGTGTTTCTGTATCTCTATTATGTTGGTGCGGCTTCGGAACTTTTAAATATCTCGATATATCTCGAAAACTACGCTTCTGATCAAAAAATGTCATAGAACGTAAATTGTAGGAAACATTATTCTCTACAAAAAAGGTCTCTTAACATTTTGCCATAGCTCGCTTCGTTTCCGAGATATTTGCAGATTTATCTCAAGGGAAGGGGCCTGTCGGACATATTTCGAGATATTTCTTCTTCTTGTTGTTGTTCTTCTGCACAGCTAAGCTGGAAGTGGCATTTGCGGCTCGCACTAGTGCAGAGTTATCTCAAAGAAAGGGGCCACGGTGTTTCTGTATCTCTATTATGTTGGTGCGGCTTCGGAACTTTTAAATATCTCGATATATCTCGAAAACTGCGCTTCTGATCAAAAAATGTCATAGAACGTAAATTGTAGGAAACATTATTCTCTACAAAAAAGGTCTCTTAACATTTTGCCATAGCTCGCTTCGTTTCCGAGATATTTGCAGATTTATCTCAAGGGAAGGGTCCTGATGGACATATTTCGAGATATTTCTTCTTCTTGTTGTTCTTCTTCTGCACAGCTAAACTGGAAGTGGCATTTCCAGCTCGCAATCGTGCAGAGTTATCTCAAAGAAAGGGGCCACGGTGTTTCTGTATCTCTATTATGTTGGTGCGGCTTCGGAACTTTTAAATATCTTGATATATCTCGAGAACTACGCCTCTGATCGAAAAATATCATAGAACATAAAAAGTAGGAAACCTAATTCTCTACAAAAAAGGTCTCTTAACATTTTGCCATAGCTCGCTTCGTTTCCGAGATATTTGCAGATTTATCTCAAGGGAAGGGGCCTGTCGGACATATTTCGAGATATTTCTTCTTCTTGTTGTTCTTCTTCTGCACAGCTAAGCTGGAAGTGGCATTTGCGGCTCGCAATAGTGCAGAGTTATCTCAAAGAAAGGGGCCACGGTGTTTCTGTATCTCTATTATGTTGGTGCGGCTTCGGAACTTTTAAATATCTCGATATATCTCGAAAACTACGCTTCTGATCAAAAAATGTCATAGAACGTAAATTGTAGGAAACATTATTCTCTACAAAAAAGGTCTCTTAACATTTTGCCATAGCTCGCTTCGTTTCCGAGATATTTGCAGATTTATCTCAAGGGAAGGGGCCTGTCGGACATATTTCGAGATATTTCTTCTTCTTGTTGTTGTTCTTCTGCACAGCTAAGCTGGAAGTGGCATTTGCGGCTCGCACTAGTGCAGAGTTATCTCAAAGAAAGGGGCCACGGTGTTTCTGTATCTCTATTATGTTGGTGCGGCTTCGGAACTTTTAAATATCTCGATATATCTCGAAAACTGCGCTTCTGATCAAAAAATGTCATAGAACGTAAATTGTAGGAAACATTATTCTCTACAAAAAAGGTCTCTTAACATTTTGCCATAGCTCGCTTCGTTTCCGAGATATTTGCAGATTTATCTCAAGGGAAGGGTCCTGATGGACATATTTCGAGATATTTCTTCTTCTTGTTGTTCTTCTTCTGCACAGCTAAACTGGAAGTGGCATTTCCAGCTCGCAATCGTGCAGAGTTATCTCAAAGAAAGGGGCCACGGTGTTTCTGTATCTCTATTATGTTGGTGCGGCTTCGAACTTTTAAATATCTCGATATATCTCGAAAACTACGCTTCTGATCAAAAAATATGATACAACATAAATTGTAGGAAACATAATTCTCTACAAAAAACGTCTCTTAACATTTTGCCATAGCTCGCTTCGTTTCCGAGATATTTGCAGATATATCTCAAGGGAAGGGGCCTGACGGACATATTTCGAGATATTTCTTCTTCTTGTTGTTCTTCTTCTGCACAGCTAAGCTGGAAGTGGCATTTGCAGCTCGCAATAGTGCAGAGTTATCTCAAAGAAAGGGGCCACGGTGTTTCTGTATCTCTATTATGTTGGTGCGGCTTCGGAACTTTTAAATATCTTGATATATCTCGAGAACTACGCATCTGATCAAAAAATATCATAGAACATAAAAAGTAGGAAACTTCATTCTCTATCAAAAAGGTCTCTTAACATTTTGCCATAGCTCGCTTCGTTTCCGAGATATATGCAGATTTATCTCAAGGGAAGGGGCCTGACGGACATATTTCGGGATATTTCTTCTTCTTGTTGTTCTTCTTCTGCACAGCTAAACAGGAAGTGGCATTTCCAGCTCGCAATGGTGCAGAGTTATCTCAAAGAAAGGGGCCACGGTGTTTCTGTATCCCTATTATGTTGGTGCGGCTTCGGAACTTTTAAATATCTCGATATATCTCGAAAACTACGCTTCTGTTCAAAAAATATCATAGAACATAAATTGTAGGAAACATAATTCTCTACAAAAAACGTCTCTTAACATTTTGCCATAGCTCGCTTCGTTTCCGAGATATTTGCAGATTCAGCTCAAAGGAACTGGCCTGACGGACATATTTCGAGATATTTCTTCTTCTTGTTGTTCTTCCTCTGCACAGCTAAGCTGGAAGTGGCATTAGCAGCTCGCAATAGTGCAGAGTTATCTCAAAGAAAGGGGCCACGGTGTTTCTGTATCTCTATTATGTTGGTGCGGCTTCGGAACTTTTAAATATCTTGATATATCTCGAGAACTACGCATCTGATCAAAAAATATCGTAGAAGATAAAAAGTAGGAAACTTAATTCTCTACAAAAAAGGTCTCTTAACATTTCGCCATAGCTCGCTTCGTTTCCGAGATATTTGCAGATTTATCTCAAGGGAAGGGTCCTGATGGACATATTTCGAGATATTTCTTCTTCTTGTTGTTCTTCTTCTGCACAGCTAAACTGGAAGTGGCATTTCCAGCTCGCAATCGTGCAGAGTTATCTCAAAGAAAGGGGCCACGGTGTTTCTGTATCTCTATTATGTTGGTGCGGCTTCGAACTTTTAAATATCTCGATATATCTCGAAAACTACGCTTCTGATCAAAAAATATGATACAACATAAATTGTAGGAAACATAATTCTCTACAAAAAACGTCTCTTAACATTTTGCCATAGCTCGCTTCGTTTCCGAGATATTTGCAGATATATCTCAAGGGAAGGGGCCTGACGGACATATTTCGAGATATTTCTTCTTCTTGTTGTTCTTCTTCTGCACAGCTAAGCTGGAAGTGGCATTTGCAGCTCGCAATAGTGCAGAGTTATCTCAAAGAAAGGGGCCACGGTGTTTCTGTATCTCTATTATGTTGGTGCGGCTTCGGAACTTTTAAATATCTTGATATATCTCGAGAACTACGCATCTGATCAAAAAATATCATAGAACATAAAAAGTAGGAAACTTCATTCTCTATCAAAAAGGTCTCTTAACATTTTGCCATAGCTCGCTTCGTTTCCGAGATATATGCAGATTTATCTCAAGGGAAGGGGCCTGACGGACATATTTCGGGATATTTCTTCTTCTTGTTGTTCTTCTTCTGCACAGCTAAACAGGAAGTGGCATTTCCAGCTCGCAATGGTGCAGAGTTATCTCAAAGAAAGGGGCCACGGTGTTTCTGTATCCCTATTATGTTGGTGCGGCTTCGGAACTTTTAAATATCTCGATATATCTCGAAAACTACGCTTCTGTTCAAAAAATATCATAGAACATAAATTGTAGGAAACATAATTCTCTACAAAAAACGTCTCTTAACATTTTGCCATAGCTCGCTTCGTTTCCGAGATATTTGCAGATTCAGCTCAAAGGAACTGGCCTGACGGACATATTTCGAGATATTTCTTCTTCTTGTTGTTCTTCCTCTGCACAGCTAAGCTGGAAGTGGCATTAGCAGCTCGCAATAGTGCAGAGTTATCTCAAAGAAAGGGGCCACGGTGTTTCTGTATCTCTATTATGTTGGTGCGGCTTCGGAACTTTTAAATATCTTGATATATCTCGAGAACTACGCATCTGATCAAAAAATATCGTAGAAGATAAAAAGTAGGAAACTTAATTCTCTACAAAAAAGGTCTCTTAACATTTCGCCATAGCTCGCTTCGTTTCCGAGATATTTGCAGATATATCTCAAGGGAAGGGGCCTGACGGACATATTTCGAGATATTTCTTCTTCTTGTTGTTCTTCTTCTGCACAGCTAAGCTGGAAGTGGCATTTGCAGCTCGCAATAGTGCAGAATTATCTCAAAGAAAGGGGCCACGGTGTTTCTGTATCTCTATTATGTTGGTGCGGCTTCGGAACTTTTAAATATTTCGATATATCTCGAAAACTACGCTTCTGATCAAAAAATATCATAGAACGTAAATTGTAGGAAACATTATTCTCTACAAAAAAGGTCTCTTAACATTTTGCCATAGCTCGCTTCGTTTCCGAGATATTTGCAGATTTATCTCAAGGGAAGGGTCCTGATGGACATATTTCGAGATATTTCTTCTTCCTGTTGTTCTTCTTCTGCACAGCTAAACTGGAAGTGGCATTTCCAGCTCGCAATCGTGCAGAGTTATCTCAAAGAAAGGGGCCACGGTGTTTCTGTATCTCTATTATGTTGGTGCGGCTTCGGAACTTTTAAATATCTTGATATATCTCGAGAACTACGCCTCTCATCGAAAAATATCATAGAACATAAAAAGTAGGAAACTTAATTCTCTACAAAAAAGGTCTCTTAACATTTTGCCATAGCTCGCTTCGTTTCCGAGGTATTTGCAGATTTATCTCAAGGGAAGGGGCCTGACGGACATATTTCGAGATATTTCTTCTTCTTGTTGTTCTTCTTCTGCACAGCTAAGCTGGAAGTGGCATTTGCAGCGCGCAATAATGCAGAGTTATCTCAAAGAAAGGGGCCACGGTGTTTCTGTATCTCTATTATGTTGGTGCGGCTTCGGAACTTTTAAATATCTTGATATATCTCGAGAACTACGCATCTGATCAAAAAATATCATAGAAGATAAAAAGTAGGAAACTTAATTCTCTACAAAACAGGTCTCTTAACATTTCGCCATTGCTCGCTTCGTTTCCGAGATATTTGCAGATTTATCTCAAGGGAAGGGGCCTGTCGGACATATTTCGAGATATTTCTTCTTCTTGTTGTTCTTCTTCTGCACAGCTAAGCTGGAAGTGGCATTTGCGGCTCGCACTAGTGCAGAGTTATCTCAAAGAAAGGGGCCACGGTGTTTCTGTATCTCTATTATGTTGGTGCGGCTTCGGAACTTTTAAATATCTCGATATATCTCGAAAACTACGCTTCTGATCAAAAAATATGATACAACATAAATTGTAGGAAACATAATTCTCTACAAAAAACGTCTCTTAACATTTTGCCATAGCTCGCTTCGTTTCCGAGATATTTGCAGATTCAGCTCAAAGGAACGGGCCTGACGGACATATTTCGAGATATTTCTTCTTCTTGTTGTTCTTCTTCTGCACAGCTGAGCTGGAAGTGGCATTTGCAGGTCGCAATAGTGCAGAGTTATCTCAAAGAAAGGGGTCACGGTTTTTCTGTATCTCTATTATGTTGGTGCGGCTTCGGAACTTTTAAATATCTTGATATATCTCGAGAACTACGCATCTGGTCAAAAAATATCATAGAAGATAAAAAGTAGGAAACTTAATTCTCTACAAAAAAGGTCTCTTAACATTTCGCCATAGCTCGCTTCGTTTCCGAGATATTTGCAGATTTATCTCAAGGGAAGGGGCCTGTCGGACATATTTCGAGATATTTCTTCTTCTTGTTGTTCTTCTTCTGCACAGCTAAGCTGGAAGTGGCATTTGCGGCTCGCACTAGTGCAGAGTTATCTCAAAGAAAGGGGCCACGGTGTTTCTGTATCCCTATTATGTTGGTGCGGCTTCGGAACTTTTAAATATCTCGATATATCTCGAAAACTACGCTTCTGACCAAAAAATATCATAGAACCTAAATTGTAGGAAACATAATTCTCTACAAAAAAGGTCTCTTAACATTTTGCCATAGCTCGCTTCGTTTCCGAGATATTTGCAGATATATCTCAAGGGAAGGGGCCTGACGGACATATTTCGAGATATTTCTTCTTCTTGTTGTTCTTCTTCTGCACAGCTAAGCTGGAAGTGGCATTTGCAGCTCGCAATAGTGCAGAGTTATCTCAAAGAAAGGGGCCACGGTGTTTCTGTATCTCTATTATGTTGGTGCGGCTTCGGAACTTTTAAATATCTTGATATATCTCGAGAACTACGCATCTGATCAAAAAATATCATAGAACATAAGAAGTAGGAAACTTCATTCTCTATCAAAAAGGTCTCTTAACATTTTGCCATAGCTCGCTTCGTTTCCGAGATATATGCAGATTTATCTCAAGGGAAGGGGCCTGACGGACATATTTCGGGATATTTCTTCTTCTTGTTGTTCTTCTTCTGCACAGCTAAACAGGAAGTGGCATTTCCAGCTCGCAATAGTGCAGAGTTATCTGAAAGAAAGGGGCCACGGTGTTTCTGTATCTCTATTATGTTGGTGCGGCTTCGGAACTTTTAAATATCTTGATATATCTCGAGAGCCACGCATCTGATCAAATAATATCATAGAACATAAAAAGTAGGAAACTTAATTCTCTACAAATAAGGTCTCTTAACATTTTGCCATAGCTCGCTTCGTTTCCGAGATATTTGCAGATTTATCTCAAGGGAAGGGGGCCGACGGACATATTTCGAGATATTTCTTCTTCTTGTTGGTCTTCTTCTGCACAGCTAAGCTGGAAGTGGCATTTGCAGCTCGCAATGGTGCAGAGTTATCTCAAAGAAAGGGGCCACGGTGTTTCTGTATCCCTATTATGTTGGTGCGGCTTCGGAACTTTTAAATATCTCGATATATCTCGAAAACTACGCTTCTGTTCAAAAAATATCATAGAACATAAATTGTAGGAAACATAATTCTCTACAAAAAACGTCTCTTAACATTTTGCCATAGCTCGCTTCGTTTCCGAGATATTTGCAGATTCAGCTCAAAGGAACTGGCCTGACGGACATATTTCGAGATATTTCTTCTTCTTGTTGTTCTTCCTCTGCACAGCTAAGCTGGAAGTGGCATTAGCAGCTCGCAATAGTGCAGAGTTATCTCAAAGAAAGGGGCCACGGTGTTTCTGTATCTCTATTATGTTGGTGCGGCTTCGGAACTTTTAAATATCTTGATATATCTCGAGAACTACGCATCTGATCAAAAAATATCGTGAAAGATAAAAAGTAGGAAACTTAATTCTCTACAAAAAAGGTCTCTTAACATTTCGCCATAGCTCGCTTCGTTTCCGAGATATTTGCAGATATATCTCAAGGGAAGGGGCCTGACGGACATATTTCGAGATATTTCTTCTTCTTGTTGTTCTTCTTCTGCACAGCTAAGCTGGAAGTGGCATTTGCAGCTCGCAATAGTGCAGAATTATCTCAAAGAAAGGGGCCACGGTGTTTCTGTATCTCTATTATGTTGGTGCGGCTTCGGAACTTTTAAATATTTCGATATATCTCGAAAACTACGCTTCTGATCAAAAAATATCATAGAACGTAAATTGTAGGAAACATTATGCTCTACAAAAAAGGTCTCTTAACATTTTGCCATAGCTCGCTTCGTTTCCGAGATATTTGCAGATTTATCTCAAGGGAAGGGTCCTGATGGACATATTTCGAGATATTTCTTCTTCTTGTTGTTCTTCTTCTGCACAGCTAAACTGGAAGTGGCATTTCCAGCTCGCAATCGTGCAGAGTTATCTCAAAGAAAGGGGCCACGGTGTTTCTGTATCTCTATTATGTTGGTGCGGCTTCGGAACTTTTAAATATCTTGATATATCTCGAGAACTACGCCTCTGATCGAAAAATATCATAGAACATAAAAAGTAGGAAACTTAATTCTCTACAAAAAAGGTCTCTTAACATTTTGCCATAGCTCGCTTCGTTTCCGAGGTATTTGCAGATTTATCTCAAGGGAAGGGGCCTGACGGACATATTTCGAGATATTTCTTCTTCTTGTTGTTCTTCTTCTGCACAGCTAAGCTGGAAGTGGCATTTGCAGCGCGCAATAATGCAGAGTTATCTCAAAGAAAGGGGCCACGGTGTTTCTGTATCTCTATTATGTTGGTGCGGCTTCGGAACTTTTAAATATCTTGATATATCTCGAGAACTACGCATCTGATCAAAAAATATCATAGAAGATAAAAAGTAGGAAACTTAATTCTCTACAAAACAGGTCTCTTAACATTTCGCCATAGCTCGCTTCGTTTCCGAGATATTTGCAGATTTATCTCAAGGGAAGGGGCCTGTCGGACATGTTTCGAGATATTTCTTCTTCTTGTTGTTCTTCTTCTGCACAGCTAAGCTGGAAGTGGCATTTGCGGCTCGCACTAGTGCAGAGTTATCTCAAAGAAAGGGGCCACGGTGTTTCTGTATCTCTATTATGTTGGTGCGGCTTCGGAACTTTTAAATATCTCGATATATCTCGAAAACTACGCTTCTGATCAAAAAATATGATACAACATAAATTGTAGGAAACATAATTCTCTACAAAAAACGTCTCTTAACATTTTGCCATAGCTCGCTTCGTTTCCGAGATATTTGCAGATTCAGCTCAAAGGAACGGGCCTGACGGACATATTTCGAGATATTTCTTCTTCTTGTTGTTCTTCTTCTGCACAGCTGAGCTGGAAGTGGCATTTGCAGGTCGCAATAGTGCAGAGTTATCTCAAAGAAAGGGGCCACGGTTTTTCTGTATCTCTATTATGTTGGTGCGGCTTCGGAACTTTTAAATATCTCGATATATCTCGAAAACTACGCTTCTGATCAAAAAATATCATAGAACGTAAATTGTAGGAAACATTATTCTCTACAAAAAAGGTCTCTTAACATTTTGCCATAGCTCGCTTCGTTTCCGAGATATTTGCAGATTTATCTCAAGGGAAGGGTCCTGATGGACATATTTCGAGATATTTCTTCTTCTTGTTGTTCTTCTTCTGCACAGCTAAACTGGAAGTGGCATTTGCAGCGCGCAATAGTGCAGAGTTATCTCAAAGAAAGGGGCCACGGTGTTTCTGTATCTCTATTATGTTGGTGCGGCTTCGGAACTTTTAAATATCTTGATATATCTCGAGAACTACGCCTCTGATCGAAAAATATCATAGAACATAAAAAGTAGGAAACTTAATTCTCTACAAAAAAGGTCTCTTAACATTTTGCCATAGCTCGCTTCGTTTCCGAGATATTTGCAGATATATCTCAAGGGAAGGGGCCTGACGGAGATATTTCGGGATATTTCTTCTTCTTGTTGTTCTTCTTCTGCACAGCTAAGCTGGAAGTGGCATTTGCAGCTCGCAATAGTGCAGAGTTATCTCAAAGAAAGGAGCCACGGTGTTTCTGTATCTCTATTATGTTGGTGCGGCTTCGGAACTTTTAAATATCTTGATATATCTCGAGAACTACGCATCTGATCAAAAAATATCATAGAAGATAAAAAGTAGGAAACTTAATTCTCTACAAAAAAGGTCTCTTAACATTTCGCCATAGCTCGCTTCGTTTCCGAGATATTTGCAGATTTATCTCAAGGGAAGGGGCCTGTCGGACATATTTCGAGATATTTCTTCTTCTTGTTGTTCTTCTTCTGCACAGCTAAGCTGGAAGTGGCATTTGCGGCTCGCACTAGTGCAGAGTTATCTCAAAGAAAGGGGCCACGGTGTTTCTGTAACTCTATTATGTTGGTGCGGCTTCGGAACTTTTAAATATCTCGATATATCTCGAAAACTACGCTTCTGATCAAAAAATATGATAGAACATAAATTGTAGGAAACATAATTCTCTACAAAAAACGTCTCTTAACATTTTGCCATAGCTCGCTTCGTTTCCGAGATATTTGCAGATTCAGCTCAAAGGAACGGGCCTGACGGACATATTTCCAGATATTTCTTCTTCTTGTTGTTCTTCTTCTGCACAGCTAAGCTGGAAGTGGCATTTGCGGCTCGCACTAGTGCAGAGTTATCTCAAAGAAAGGGGCCACGGTGTTTCTGTATCCCTATTATGTTGGTGCGGCTTCGGAACTTTTAAATATCTCGATATATCTCGAAAACTACGCTTCTGATCAAAAAATATCATAGAACATAAATTGTAGGAAACATAATTCTCTACAAAAAACGTCTCTTAACATTTTGCCATAGCTCGCTTCGTTTCCGAGATATTTGCAGATTCAGCTCAAAGGAACTGGCCTGACGGACATATTTCGAGATATTTCTTCTTCTTGTTGCTCTTCCTCTGCACAGCTAAGCTGGAAGTGGCATTAGCAGCTCGCAATAGTGCAGAGTTATCTCAAAGAAAGGGGCCACGGTGTTTCTGTATCTCTATTATGTTGGTGCGGCTTCGGAACTTTTAAATATCTTGATATATCTCGAGAACTACGCATCTGATCAAAAAATATCGTAGAAGATAAAAAGTAGGAAACTTAATTCTCTACAAAAAAGGTCTCTTAACATTTCGCCATAGCTCGCTTCGTTTCCGAGATATTTGCAGATTTATCTCAAGGGAAGGGGCCTGACGGACATATTTCGAGATATTTCTTCTTCTTGTTGTTCTTCTTCTGCACAGCTAAGCTGGAAGTGGCATTTGCGGCTCGCACTAGTGCAGAGTTATCTCAAAGAAAGGGGCCACGGTGTTTCTGTATCCCTATTATGTTGGTGCGGCTTCGGAACTTTTAAATATCTCGATATATCTCGAAAACTACGCTTCTGATCAAAAAATATCATAGAACATAAATTGTAGGAAACATAATTCTCTACAAAAAACGTCTCTTAACATTTTGCCATAGCTCGCTTCGTTTCCGAGATATTTGCAGATTCAGCTCAAAGGAACTGGCCTGACGGACATATTTCGAGATATTTCTTCTTCTTGTTGTTCTTCCTCTGCACAGCTAAGCTGGAAGTGGCATTAGCAGCTCGCAATAGTGCAGAGTTATCTCAAAGAAAGGGGCCACGGTGTTTCTGTATCTCTATTATGTTGGTGCGGCTTCGGAACTTTTAAATATCTTGATATATCTCGAGAACTACGCATCTGATCAAAAAATATCATAGAACATAAAAAGTAGGAAACTTAATTCTCTACAAAAAAGGTCTCTTAACATTTCGCCATAGCTCGCTTCGTTTCCGAGATATTTGCAGATTTATCTCAAGGGAAGGGGCCTAACGGACATATTTCGAGATATTTCTTCTTCTTGTTGTCCTTCTTCTGCACAGCTAAACTGGAAGTGGCATTTCCAGCTCGCAATAGTGCAGAGTTATCTCAAAGAGAGGGGCCACGGTGTTTCTGTATCTCTATTATGTTGGTGCGGCTTCGGAACTTTTAAATATCTTGATATATCTCGAGAACTACGCATCTGATCAAAAAATATCATAGAAGATAAAAAGTAGGAAACTTAATTCCCTACAAAAAAGGTCTCTTAACATTTTGCCATAGCTCGCTTCGTTTCCGAGATATTTGCAGATTTATCTCAAGGAAAGGGGCCTGACGGACATATTTCGAGATATTTCTTCTTCTTGTTGTTCTTCTTCTGCACAGCTAAGCTGGAAGTGGCATTTGCGGCTCGCACTAGTGCAGAGTTATCTCAAAGAAAGGGGCCACGGTGTTTCTGTATCCCTATTATGTTGGTGCGGCTTCGGAACTTTTAAATATCTCGATATATCTCGAAAACTACGCTTCTGATCAAAAAATATCATAGAACATAAATTGTAGGAAACATAATTCTCTACAAAAAACGTCTCTTAACATTTTGCCATAGCTCGCTTCGTTTCCGAGATATTTGCAGATTCAGCTCAAAGGAACTGGCCTGACGGACATATTTCGAGATATTTCTTCTTCTTGTTGTTCTTCCTCTGCACAGCTAAGCTGGAAGTGGCATTAGCAGCTCGCAATAGTGCAGAGTTATCTCAAAGAAAGGGGCCACGGTGTTTCTGTATCTCTATTATGTTGGTGCGGCTTCGGAACTTTTAAATATCTTGATATATCTCGAGAACTACGCATCTGATCAAAAAATATCATAGAACATAAAAAGTAGGAAACTTAATTCTCTACAAAAAAGGTCTCTTAACATTTCGCCATAGCTCGCTTCGTTTCCGAGATATTTGCAGATTTATCTCAAGGGAAGGGGCCTAACGGACATATTTCGAGATATTTCTTCTTCTTGTTGTCCTTCTTCTGCACAGCTAAACTGGAAGTGGCATTTCCAGCTCGCAATAGTGCAGAGTTATCTCAAAGAGAGGGGCCACGGTGTTTCTGTATCTCTATTATGTTGGTGCGGCTTCGGAACTTTTAAATATCTTGATATATCTCGAGAACTACGCATCTGATCAAAAAATATCATAGAAGATAAAAAGTAGGAAACTTAATTCTCTACAAAAAAGGTCTCTTAACATTTTGCCATAGCTCGCTTCGTTTCCGAGATATTTGCAGATTTATCTCAAGGAAAGGGGCCTGACGGACATATTTCGAGATATTTCTTCTTCTTGTTGTTCTTCTTCTGCACAGCTAAGCTGGAAGTGGCATTTGCGGCTCGCACTAGTGCAGAGTTATCTCAAAGAAAGGGGCCACGGTGTTTCTGTATCCCTATTATGTTGGTGCGGCTTCGGAACTTTTAAATATCTCGATATATCTCGAAAACTACGCTTCTGATCAAAAAATATCATAGAACATAAATTGTAGGAAACAGAATTCTCTACAAAAAAGGTCTCTTAACATTTTGCCATAGCTCGCTTCGTTTCCGAGATATTTGCAGATATATCTCAAGGGAAGGGGCCTGACGGACATATTTCGAGATATTTCTTCTTCTTGTTGTTCTTCTTCTGCACAGCTAAGCTGGAAGTGGCATTTACAGCTCGCAATAGTGCAGAGTTATCTCAAAGAAAGGGGCCACGGTGTTTCTGTATCTCTATTATGTTGGTGCGGCTTCCGAACTTTTAAATATCTTGATATATCTCGAGAACTACGCTTCTGATCAAAAAATATCATAGAACATAGAAAGTAGGAAACTTAATTCTCTACAAAAAAGGTCTCTTAACATTTTGCCATAGCTCGCTTCGTTTCCGAGATATTTGCAGATTTATCTCAAGGGAAGGGGCCTGACGGACATATTTCGAGATATTTCTTCTTCTTGTTGTTCTTCTTCTGCACAGCTAAGCTGGAAGTGGCATTCGCGGCTCGCACTAGTGCAGAGTTATCTCAAAGAAAGGGGCCACGGTGTTTCTGTATCCCTATTATGTTGGTGCGGCTTCGGAACTTTTAAATATCTCGATATATCTCGAAAACTACGCTTCTGATCAAAAAATATCATAGAACATGAATTGTTGGAAACATAATTCTCTACAAAAAACGTCTCTTAACATTTTGCCATAGCTCGCTTCGTTTCCGAGATATTTGCAGATTCAGCTCAAAGGAACTGGCCTGACGGACATATTTCGAGATATTTCTTCTTCTTGTTGTTCTTCCTCTGCACAGCTAAGCTGGAAGTGGCATTTGCAGCTCGCAATAGTGCAGAGTTATCTCAAAGAAAGGGGCCACGGTGTTTCTGTATCTCTATTATGTTGGTGCGGCTTCGGAACTTTTAAATATCTTGATATATCTCGAGAACTACGCATCTGATCAAAAAATATCATAGAACATAAAAAGTAGGAAACTTAATTCTCTACAAAAAACGTCTCTTAACATTTTGCCATAGCTCGCTTCGTTTCCGAGATATTTGCAGATATATCTCAAGGGAAGGGGCCTGACGGACATATTTCGAGATATTTCTTCTTCTTGTTGTTCTTCTTCTGCACAGCTAAGCTGGAAGTGGCATTTACAGCTCGCACTAGTGCAGAGTTATCTCAAAGAAAGGGGCCACGGTGTTTCTGTATCTCTATTATGTTGGTGCGGTTTCGGAACTTTTAAATATCTTGATATATCTCGAGAACTACGCATCTGATCAAAAAATATCATAGAACATAAAAAGTAGGAAACTTAATTCTCTGCAAATAAGGTCTCTTAACATTTTGCCATAGCTCGCTTCGTTTCCGAGATATTTGCAGATTTATCTCAAGGGAAGGGGCCTGACGGACATATTTCGAGATATTTCTTCTTCTTGTTGTTCTTCTTCTGCGCAGCTAAGCTGGAAGTGGCATTTGCAGCTCGCAATAGTGCAGAGATATCTCAAAGAAAGGGGCCACGCTGTTTCTGTATCTCTATTATGTTGGTGCGGCTTCGGAACTTTTAAATATCTTGATATATCTCGAGAGCTACGCGTCTGATCAAAAAATATCATAGAACATAAAAAGTAGGAAACATAATTCTCTACAAAAAAGGTCTCTTAACATTTTGCCATAGCTCGCTTCGTTTCCGAGATATTTGCAGATTTATCTCAAGGGAAGTGGCCTGACGGACATATTTCGAGATATTTCTTCTTCTTGTTGTTCTTCTTCTGCACAGCTGAGCTGGAAGTGGCATTTGCAGGTCGCAATAGTGCAGAGTTATCTCAAAGAAAGGGGCCACGGTTTTTCTGTATCTCTATTATGTTGGTGCGGCTTCGGAACTTTTAAATATCTCGATATATCTCGAAAACTACGCTTCTGATCAAAAAATATCATAGAACGTAAATTGTAGGAAACATTATTCTCTACAAAAAAGGTCTCTTAACATTTTGCCATAGCTCGCTTCGTTTCCGAGATATTTGCAGATTTATCTCAAGGGAAGGGTCCTGATGGACATATTTCGAGATATTTCTTCTTCTTGTTGTTCTTCTTCTGCACAGCTAAACTGGAAGTGGCATTTGCAGCGCGCAATAGTGCAGAGTTATCTCAAAGAAAGGGGCCACGGTGTTTCTGTATCTCTATTATGTTGGTGCGGCTTCGGAACTTTTAAATATCTTGATATATCTCGAGAACTACGCATCTGATCAAAAAATATCGTAGAAGATAAAAAGTAGGAAACTTAATTCTCTACAAAAAAGGTCTCTTAACATTTCGCCATAGCTCGCTTTGTTTCCGAGATATTTGCAGATTTATCTCAAGGGAAGGGGCCTGACGGACATATTTCGAGATATTTCTTCTTCTTGTTGTTCTTCTTCTGCACAGCTAAGCTGGAAGTGGCATTTGCGGCTCGCACTAGTGCAGAGTTATCTCAAAGAAAGGGGCCACGGTGTTTCTGTATCCCTATTATGTTGGTGCGGCTTCGGAACTTTTAAATATCTCGATATATCTCGAAAACTACGCTTCTGATCAAAAAATATCATACAACATAAATTGTAGGAAACATAATTCTCTACAAAAAACGTCTCTTAACATTTTGCCATAGCTCGCTTCGTTTCCGAGATATTTGCAGATTCAGCTCAAAGGAACTGGCCTGACGGACATATTTCGAGATATTTCTTCTTCTTGTTGTTCTTCCTCTGCACAGCTAAGCTGGAAGTGGCATTAGCAGCTCGCAATAGTGCAGAGTTATCTCAAAGAAAGGGGCCACGGTGTTTCTGTATCTCTATTATGTTGGTGCGGCTTCGGAACTTTTAAATATCTTGATATATCTCGAGAACTACGCATCTGATCAAAAAATATCGTAGAAGATAAAAAGTAGGAAACTTAATTCTCTACAAAAAAGGTCTCTTAACATTTCGCCATAGCTCGCTTCGTTTCCGAGATATTTGCAGATTTATCTCAAGGGAAGGGGCCTGACGGACATATTTCGAGATATTTCTTCTTCTTGTTGTTCTTCTTCTGCACAGCTAAGCTGGAAGTGGCATTTGCGGCTCGCACTAGTGCAGAGTTATCTCAAAGAAAGGGGCCACGGTGTTTCTGTATCCCTATTATGTTGGTGCGGCTTCGGAACTTTTAAATATCCCGATATATCTCGAAAACTACGCTTCTGATCAAAAAATATGATAGAACATAAATTGTAGGAAACATAATTCTCTACAAAAAACGTCTCTTAACATTTTGCCATAGCTCGCTTCGTTTCCGAGATATTTGCAGATTCAGCTCAAAGGAACTGGCCTGACGGACATATTTCGAGATATTTCTTCTTCT
Source organism: Osmia lignaria lignaria (assembly GCF_051020975.1). Lineage (NCBI taxonomy): Eukaryota > Metazoa > Arthropoda > Insecta > Hymenoptera > Megachilidae > Osmia > Osmia lignaria. Next base: position 8,647,698 of record NW_027478159.1, on the reverse strand, counting down.
TGTTGTTCTTCTTCTGCACAGCTAAGCTGGAAGTGGCATTTGCGGCTCGCACTAGTGCAGAGTTATCTCAAAGAAAGGGGCCACGGTGTTTCTGTATCCCTATTATGTTGGTGCGGCTTCGGAACTTTTAAATATCTCGATATATCTCGAAAACTACGCTTCTGATCAAAAAATATCATAGAACATGAATTGTAGGAAACATAATTCTCTACAAAAAACGTCTCTTAACATTTTGCCATAGCTCGCTTCGTTTCCGAGATATTTGCAGATTCAGCTCAAAGGAACTGGCCTGACGGACATATTTCGAGATATTTCTTCTTCTTGTTGTTCTTCCTCTGCACAGCTAAGCTGGAAGTGGCATTTGCAGCTCGCAATAGTGCAGAGTTATCTCAAAGAAAGGGGCCACGGTGTTTCTGTATCTCTATTATGTTGGTGCGGCTTCGGAACTTTTAAATATCTTGATATATCTCGAGAACTACGCATCTGATCAAAAAATATCATAGAACATAAAAAGTAGGAAACTTAATTCTCTACAAAAAACGTCTCTTAACATTTTGCCATAGCTCGCTTCGTTTCCGAGATATTTGCAGATATATCTCAAGGGAAGGGGCGTGACGGACATATTTCGAGATATTTCTTCTTCTTGTTGTTCTTCTTCTGCACAGCTAAGCTGGAAGTGGCATTTACAGCTCGCTCTAGTGCAGAGTTATCTCAAAGAAAGGGGCCACGGTGTTTCTGTATCTCTATTATGTTGGTGCGGTTTCGGAACTTTTAAATATCTTGATATATCTCGAGAACTACGCATCTGATCAAAAAATATCATAGAACATAAAAAGTAGGAAACTTAATTCTCTGCAAATAAGGTCTCTTAACATTTTGCCATAGCTCGCTTCGTTTCCGAGATATTTGCAGATTTATCTCAAGGGAAGGGGCCTGACGGACATATTTCGAGATATTTCTTCTTCTTGTTGTTCTTCTTCTGCGCAGCTAAGCTGGAAGTGGCATTTGCAGCTCGCAATAGTGCAGAGATATCTCAAAGAAAGGGGCCACGCTGTTTCTGTATCTCTATTATGTTGGTGCGGCTTCGGAACTTTTAAATATCTTGATATATCTCGAGAGCTACGCGTCTGATCAAAAAATATCATAGAACATAAAAAGTAGGAAACATAATTCTCTACAAAAAAGGTCTCTTAACATTTTGCCATAGCTCGCTTCGTTTCCGAGATATTTGCAGATTTATCTCAAGGGAAGTGGCCTGACGGACATATTTCGAGATATTTCTTCTTCTTGTTGTTCTTCTTCTGCACAGCTAAGCTGGAAGTGGCATTTGCGGCTCGCTCTAGTGCAGAGTTATCTCAAAGAAAGGGGCCACGGTGTTTCTGTATCTCTATTATGTTGGTGCGGCTTCGGAACTTTTAAATATCTTGATATATCTCGAGAACTACGCATCTGATCCAAAAATATCATAGAACATAAATAGTAGGAAACTTAATTCTCTACAAAAAAGGTCTCTCAACATTTTGCCATAGCTCGCTTCGTTTCCGAGATATTTGCAGATTTATCTCAAGGGAAGGGGCCTGACGGACATATTTCCAGATATTTCTTCTTCTTGTTGTTCTTCTTCTGCACAGCTAAGCTGGAAGTGGCATTTGCAGCTCGCAATAGTGCAGAGTTATCTCAAAGAAAGGGGCCATGGTGTTTCTGTATCTCTATTATGTTGGTGGGGCTTCGGAACTTTTACATATCTTGATATATCTCGAGAACTACGCATCTGATCAAAAAATATCATAGAACATAAAAAGTAGGAAACTTAATTCTCTACAAAAAAGGTCTCTTAACATTTTGCCATAGCTCGCTTCGTTTCCGAGATATTTGCAGATTTATCTCAAGGGAAGGGGCCTGACGGACATATTTCGAGATATTTCTTCTTCTTGTTGTTCTTCTTCTGCACAGCTAAGCTGGAAGTGGCATTTGCGGCTCGCACTAGTGCAGAGTTATCTAAACGAAAGGGGCCACGGTGTTTCTGTATCTCTATTATGTTGGTGCGGCTTCGGAACTTTTAAATATCTCGATATATCTCGAAAACTACGCTTCTGATCAAAAAATATCATAGAACATAAATTGTAGGAAACATAATTCTCTACAAAAAAGGTCTCTTAACATTTCGCCATAGCTCGCTTCGTTTCCGAGATATTTGCAGATATATCTCAAGGGAAGGGGCCTGACGGACATATTTCGAGATATTTCTTCTTCTTGTTGTTCTTCTTCTGCACAGCTAAGCTGGAAGTGGCATTTACAGCTCGCAATAGTGCAGAGTTATCTTAAAGAAAGGGGCCACGGTGTTTCTGTATCTCTATTATGTTGGTGCGGCTTCGGAACTTTTAAATATCTTGATATATTTCGAGAACTACGCATCTAATCAAAAAATATCATAGAACATAAAAAGTAGGAAACTTAATTCTCTACAAAAAAGGTCTCTTAACATTTTGCCATAGCTCTCTTTGTTTCCGAGATATTTGCAGATTTATCTCAAGGGAAGGGGCCTGACGGACATATTTCGAGATATTTCTTCATCTTGTTGTTCTTCTTCTGCACAGCTAAGCTGGAAGTGGCATTTGCAGCTCGCAATAGTGCAGAGTTATCTCAAAGAAAGGGGCCACGGTGTTTCTGTATCTCTATTATGTTGGTGCGGCTTCGGAACTTTTAAATATCTCGATATATCTCGAAAACTACGCTTCTGATCAAAAAATATCATAGAACATGAATTGTAGGAAACATAATTCTCTACAAAAAACGTCTCTTAACATTTTGCCATAGCTCGCTTCGTTTCCGAGATATTTGCAGATTCAGCTCAAAGGAACTGGCCTGACGGACATATTTCGAGATATTTCTTCTTCTTGTTGTTCTTCCTCTGCACAGCTAAGCTGGAAGTGGCATTTGCAGCTCGCAATAGTGCAGAGTTATCTCAAAGAAAGGGGCCACGGTGTTTCTGTATCTCTATTATGTTGGTGCGGCTTCGGAACTTTTAAATATCTTGATATATCTCGAGAACTACGCATCTGATCAAAAAATATCATAGAACATAAAAAGTAGGAAACTTAATTCTCTACAAAAAACGTCTCTTAACATTTTGCCATAGCTCGCTTCGTTTCCGAGATATTTGCAGATATATCTCAAGGGAAGGGGCGTGACGGACATATTTCGAGATATTTCTTCTTCTTGTTGTTCTTCTTCTGCACAGCTAAGCTGGAAGTGGCATTTACAGCTCGCACTAGTGCAGAGTTATCTCAAAGAAAGGGGCCACGGTGTTTCTGTATCTCTATTATGTTGGTGCGGCTTCGGAACTTTTAAATATCTTGATATATCTCGAGAACTACGCATCTGATCAAAAAATATCATAGAACATGAATTGTAGGAAACATAATTCTCTACAAAAAACGTCTCTTAACATTTTGCCATAGCTCGCTTCGTTTCCGAGATATTTGCAGATTCAGCTCAAAGGAACTGGCCTGACGGACATATTTCGAGATATTTCTTCTTCTTGTTGTTCTTCCTCTGCACAGCTAAGCTGGAAGTGGCATTTGCAGCTCGCAATAGTGCAGAGTTATCTCAAAGAAAGGGGCCACGGTGTTTCTGTATCTCTATTATGTTGGTGCGGCTTCGGAACTTTTAAATATCTTGATATATCTCGAGAACTACGCATCTGATCAAAAAATATCATAGAACATAAAAAGTAGGAAACTTAATTCTCTACAAAAAACGTCTCTTAACATTTTGCCATAGCTCGCTTCGTTTCCGAGATATTTGCAGATATATCTCAAGGGAAGGGGCGTGACGGACATATTTCGAGATATTTCTTCTTCTTGTTGTTCTTCTTCTGCACAGCTAAGCTGGAAGTGGCATTTACAGCTCGCACTAGTGCAGAGTTATCTCAAAGAACGGGGCCACGGTGTTTCTGTATCTCTATTATGTTGGTGCGGTTTCGGAACTTTTAAATATCTTGATATATCTCGAGAACTACGCATCTGATCAAAAAATATCATAGAACATAAAAAGTAGGAAACTTAATTCTCTGCAAATAAGGTCTCTTAACATTTTGCCATAGCTCGCTTCGTTTCCGAGATATTTGCAGATTTATCTCAAGGGAAGGGGCCTGACGGACATATTTCGAGATATTTCTTCTTCTTGTTGTTCTTCTTCTGCGCAGCTAAGCTGGAAGTGGCATTTGCAGCTCGCAATAGTGCAGAGATATCTTAAAGAAAGGGGCCACGCTGTTTCTGTATCTCTATTATGTTGGTGCGGCTTCGGAACTTTTAAATATCTTGATATATCTCGAGAGCTACGCGTCTGATCAAAAAATATCATAGAACATAAAAAGTAGGAAACATAATTCTCTACAAAAAAGGTCTCTTAACATTTTGCCATAGCTCGCTTCGTTTCCGAGATATTTGCAGATTTATCTCAAGGGAAGTGGCCTGACGGACATATTTCGAGATATTTCTTCTTCTTGTTGTTCTTCTTCTGCACAGCTAAGCTGGAAGTGGCATTTGCGGCTCGCTCTAGTGCAGAGTTATCTCAAAGAAAGGGGCCACGGTGTTTCTGTATCTCTATTATGTTGGTGCGGCTTCGGAACTTTTAAATATCTTGATATATCTCGAGAACTACGCATCTGATCCAAAAATATCATAGAACATAAATAGTAGGAAACTTAATTCTCTACAAAATAGGTCTCTCAACATTTTGCCATAGCTCGCTTCGTTTCCGAGATATTTGCAGATTTATCTCAAGGGAAGGGGCCTGACGGACATATTTCGAGATATTTCTTCTTCTTGTTGTTCTTCTTCTGCACAGCTAAGCTGGAAGTGGCATGTGCGGCTCGCACTAGTGCAGAGTTATCTAAACGAAAGGGGCCACGGTGTTTCTGTATCTCTATTATGTTGGTGCGGCTTCGGAACTTTTAAATATCTCGATATATCTCGAAAACTACGCTTCTGATCAAAAAATATCATAGAACATAAATTGTAGGAAACATAATTCTCTACAAAAAAGGTCTCTTAACATTTTGCCATAGCTCTCTTTGTTTCCGAGATATTTGCAGATTTATCTCAAGGGAAGGGGCCTGACGGACATATTTCGAGATATTTCTTCATCTTGTTGTTCTTCTTCTGCACAGCTAAGCTGGAAGTGGCATTTGCAGCTCGCAATAGTGCAGAGTTATCTCAAAGAAAGGGGCCACGGTGTTTCTGTATCTCTATTATGTTGGTGCGGCTTCGGAACTTTTAGATATCTTGATATATCTCGAGAACTACGCATCTGATCAAAAAATATCATAGAACATAAAAAGTAGGAAACTTAATTCTCTACAAAAAAGGTCTCTTAACATTTTGCCATAGCTCGCTTCGTTTCCGAGATATTTGCAGATTTATCTCAAGGGAAGGGGCCTGACGGACATATTTCGAGATATTTCTTCTTCTTGTTGTTCTTCTTCTGCACAGCTGAGCTGGAAGTGGCATTTGCAGGTCGCAATAGTGCAGAGTTATCTCAAAGAAAGGGGCCACGGTGTTTCTGTATCTCTATTATGTTGGTGCGGCTTCGGAACTTTTAAATATCTCGATATATCTCGAAAACTACGCTTCTGATCAAAAAATATCATAGAACATAAATTGTAGGAAACATAATTCTCTACAAAAAAGGTCTCTTAACATTTCGCCATAGCTCGCTTCGTTTCCGAGATATTTCCAGATATATCTCAAGGGAAGGGGCCTGACGGACATATTTCGAGATATTTCTTCTTCTTGTTGTTCTTCTTCTGCACAGCTAAGCTGGAAGTGGCATTTACAGCTCGCAATAGTGCAGAGTTATCTTAAAGAAAGGGGCCACGGTGTTTCTGTATCTCTATTATGTTGGTGCGGCTTCGGAACTTTTAAATATCTTGATATATCTCGAGAACTACGCATCTAATCAAAAAATATCATAGAACATAAAAAGTAGGAAACTTAATTCTCTACAAAAAAGGTCTCTTAACATTTTGCCATAGCTCTCTTTGTTTCCGAGATATTTGCAGATTTATCTCAAGGGAAGGGGCCTGACGGACATATTTCGAGATATTTCTTCATCTTGTTGTTCTTCTTCTGCACAGCTAAGCTGGAAGTGGCATTTGCAGCTCGCAATAGTGCAGAGTTATCTCAAAGAAAGGGGCCACGGTGTTTCTGTATCTCTATTATGTTGGTGCGGCTTCGGAACTTTTAGATATCTTGATATATCTCGAGAACTACGCATCTGATCAAAAAATATCATAGAACATAAAAAGTAGGAAACTTAATTCTCTACAAAAAAGGTCTCTTAACATTTTGCCATAGCTCGCTTCGTTTCCGAGATATTTGCAGATTTATCTCAAGGGAAGGGGCCTGTCGGACATATTTCGAGATATTTCTTCTTCTTGTTGTTGTTCTTCTGCACAGCTAAGCTGGAAGTGGCATTTCCAGCTCGCAATCGTGCAGAGTTATCTCAAAGAAAGGGGCCACGGTGTTTCTGTATCTCTATTATGTTGGTGCGGCTTCGGAACTTTTAAATATCTTGATATATCTCGAGAACTACGCCTCTGATCGAAAAATATCATAGAACATAAAAAGTAGGAAACTTAATTCTCTACAAAAAAGGTCTCTTAACATTTTGCCATAGCTCGCTTCGTTTCCGAGATATTTGCAGATTTATCTCAAGGGAAGGGGCCTGACGGACATATTTCGAGATATTTCTTCTTCTTGTTGTTCTTCTTCTGCACAGCTAAGCTGGAAGTGGCATTTGCAGCGCGCAATAGTGCAGAGTTATCTCAAAGAAAGGGGCCACGGTGTTTCTGTATCTCTATTATGTTGGTGCGGCTTCGGAACTTTTAAATATCTTGATATATCTCGAGAACTACGCATCTGATCAAAAAATATCATAGAAGATAAAAAGTAGGAAACTTAATTCTCTACAAAAAAGGTCTCTTAACATTTCGCCATAGCTCGCTTCGTTTCCGAGATATTTGCAGATTTATCTCAAGGGAAGGGGCCTGTCGGACATATTTCGAGATATTTCTTCTTCTTGTTGTTCTTCTTCTGCACAGCTAAGCTGGAAGTGGCATTTGCGGCTCGCACTAGTGCAGAGTTATCTCAAAGAAAGGGGCCACGGTGTTTCTGTATCTCTATTATGTTGGTGCGGCTTCGGAACTTTTAAATATCTCGATATATCTCGAAAACTACGCTTCTGATCAAAAAATATGACACAACATAAATTGTAGGAAACATAATTCTCTACAAAAAACGTCTCTTAACATTTTGCCATAGCTCGCTTCGTTTCCGAGATATTTGCAGATTTATCTCAAGGGAAGTGGCCTGACGGACATATTTCGAGATATTTCTTCTTCTTGTTGTTCTTCTTCTGCACAGCTGAGCTGGAAGTGGCATTTGCAGGTCGCAATAGTGCAGAGTTATCTCAAAGAAAGGGGCCACGGTTTTTCTGTATCTCTATTATGTTGGTGCGGCTTCGGAACTTTTAAATATCTCGATATATCTCGAAAACTACGCTTCTGATCAAAAAATATCATAGAACGTAAATTGTAGGAAACATTATTCTCTACAAAAAAGGTCTCTTAACATTTTGCCATAGCTCGCTTCGTTTCCGAGATATTTGCAGATTTATCTCAAGGGAAGGGTCCTGATGGACATATTTCGAGATATTTCTTCTTCTTGTTGTTCTTCTTCTGCACAGCTAAACTGGAAGTGGCATTTGCAGCGCGCAATAGTGCAGAGTTATCTCAAAGAAAGGGGCCACGGTGTTTCTGTATCTCTATTATGTTGGTGCGGCTTCGGAACTTTTAAATATCTTGATATATCTCGAGAACTACGCATCTGATCAAAAAATATCGTAGAGGATAAAAAGTAGGAAACTTAATTCTCTACAAAAAAGGTCTCTTAACATTTCGCCATAGCTCTCTTCGATTCCGAGATATTTGCAGATTTATCTCAAGGGAAGGGGCCTGACGGACATATTTCGAGATATTTCTTCTTCTTGTTGTTCTTCTTCTGCACAGCTAAGCTGGAAGTGGCATTTGCGGCTCGCACTAGTGCAGAGTTATCTCAAAGAAAGGGGCCACGGTGTTTCTGTATCTCTATTATGTTGGTGCGGCTTCGGAACTTTTAAATATCTCGATATATCTCGAAAACTACGCTTCTGACCAAAAAATATCATAGAACCTAAATTGTAGGAAACATAATTCTCTACAAAAAAGGTCTCTTAACATTTTGCCATAGCTCGCTTCGTTTCCGAGATATTTGCAGATATATCTCAAGGGAAGGGGCCTGACGGACATATTTCGAGATATTTCTTCTTCTTGTTGTTCTTCTTCTGCACAGCTAAGCTGGAAGTGGCATTTGCAGCTCGCAATAGTGCAGAGTTATCTCAAAGAAAGGGGCCACGGTGTTTCTGTATCTCTATTATGTTGGTGCGGCTTCGGAACTTTTAAATATCTTGATATATCTCGAGAACTACGCATCTGATCAAAAAATATCATAGAAGATAAAAAGTAGGAAACTTAATTCTCTACAAAAAAGGTCTCTTAACATTTCGCCATAGCTCGCTTCGTTTCCGAGATATTTGCAGATTTATCTCAAGGGAAGGGGCCTGTCGGACATATTTCGAGATATTTCTTCTTCTTGTTGTTCTTCTTCTGCACAGCTAAGCTGGAAGTGGCGTTTGCGGCTCGCACTAGTGCAGAGTTATCTCAAAGAAAGGGGCCACGGTGTTTCTGTATCTCTATTATGTTGGTGCGGCTTCGGAACTTTTAAATATCTCGATATATCTCGAAAACTACGCTTCTGATCAAAAAATATGATAGAACATAAATTGTAGGAAACATAATTCTCTACAAAAAACGTCTCTTAACATTTTGCCATAGCTCGCTTTGTTTCCGAGATATTTGCAGATTCAGCTCAAAGGAACGGGCCCGACGGACATATTTCGAGATATTTCTTCTTCTTGTTGTTCTTCTTCTGCACAGCTAAGCTGGAAGTGGCATTTGCGGCTCGCACTAGTGCAGAGTTATCTCAAAGAAAGGGGCCACGGTGTTTCTGTATCCCTATTATGTTGGTGCGGCTTCGGAACTTTTAAATATCTCGATATATCTCGAAAACTACGCTTCTGATCAAAAAATATAATAGAACATAAATTGTAGGAAACATAATTCTCTACAAAAAACGTCTCTTAACATTTTGCCATAGCTCGCTTCGTTTCCGAGATATTTGCAGATTCAGCTCAAAGGAACTGGCCTGACGGACATATTTCGAGATATTTCTTCTTCTTGTTGTTCTTCCTCTGCACAGCTAAGCTGGAAGTGGCATTAGCAGCTCGCAATAGTGCAGAGTTATCTCAAAGAAAGGGGCCACGGTGTTTCTGTATCTCTATTATGTTGGTGCGGCTTCGGAACTTTTAAATATCTTGATATATCTCGAGAACTACGCATCTGATCAAAAAATATCGTAGAAGATAAAAAGTGGGAAACTTAATTCTCTACAAAAAAGGTCTCTTAACATTTCGCCATAGCTCGCTTCGTTTCCGAGATATTTGCAGATTTATCTCAAGGGAAGGGGCCTGACGGACATATTTCGAGATATTTCTTCTTCTTGTTGTTCTTCTTCTGCACAGCTAAGCTGGAAGTGGCATTTGCGGCTCGCACTAGTGCAGAGTTATCTCAAAGAAAGGGGCCACGGTGTTTCTGTATCCCTATTATGTTGGTGCGGCTTCGGAACTTTTAAATATCTCGATATATCTCGAAAACTACGCTTCTGATCAAAAAATATCATAGAACATAAATTGTAGGAAACATAATTCTCTACAAAAAACGTCTCTTAACATTTTGCCATAGCTCGCTTCGTTTCCGAGATATTTGCAGATTCAGCTCAAAGGAACTGGCCTGACGGACATATTTCGAGATATTTCTTCTTCTTGTTGTTCTTCCTCTGCACAGCTAAGCTGGAAGTGGCATTAGCAGCTCGCAATAGTGCAGAGTTATCTCAAAGAAAGGGGCCACGGTGTTTCTGTATCTCTATTATGTTGGTGCGGCTTCGGAACTTTTAAATATCTTGATATATCTCGAGAACTACGCATCTGATCAAAAAATATCATAGAACATAAAAAGTAGGAAACTTAATTCTCTACAAAAAAGGTCTCTTAACATTTCGCCCTAGCTCGCTTCGTTTCCGAGATATTTGCAGATTTATCTCAAGGGAAGGGGCCTAACGGACATATTTCGAGATATTTCTTCTTCTTGTTGTCCTTCTTCTGCACAGCTAAACTGGAAGTGGCATTTCCAGCTCGCAATAGTGCAGAGTTATCTCAAAGAGAGGGGCCACGGTGTTTCTGTATCTCTATTATGTTGGTGCGGCTTCGGAACTTTTAAATATCTTGATATATCTCGAGAACTACGCATCTGATCAAAAAATATCATAGAAGATAAAAAGTAGGAAACTTAATTCTCTACAAAAAAGGTCTCTTAACATTTCGCCATAGCTCGCTTCGTTTCCGAGATATTTGCAGATTTATCTCAAGGGAAGGGGCCTGACGGACATATTTCGAGATATTTCTTCTTCTTGTTGTTCTTCTTCTGCACAGCTAAGCTGGAAGTGGCATTTGCGGCTCGCACTAGTGCAGAGTTATCTCAAAGAAAGGGGCCACGGTGTTTCTGTATCCCTATTATGTTGGTGCGGCTTCGGAACTTTTAAATATCTTGATATATCTCGAGAACTACGGTTCTGATCAAAAAATATCATAGAACATAGAAAGTAGGAAACTTAATTCTCTACAAAAAACGTCTCTTAACATTTTGCCATAGCTCGCTTCGTTTCCGAGATATTTGCAGATATATCTCAAGGGAAGGGGCCTGACGGACATATTTCGAGATATTTCTTCTTCTTGTTGTTCTTCTTCTGCACAGCTAAGCTGGAAGTGGCATTTACAGCTCGCACTAGTGCAGAGTTATCTCAAAGAAAGGGGCCACGGTGTTTCTGTATCTCTATTATGTTGGTGCGGTTTCGGAACTTTTAAATATCTTGATATATCTCGAGAACTACGCATCTGATCAAAAAATATCATAGAACATAAAAAGTAGGAAACTTAATTCTCTGCAAATAAGGTCTCTTAACATTTTGCCATAGCTCGCTTCGTTTCCGAGATATTTGCAGATTTATCTCAAGGGAAGGGGCCTGACGGACATATTTCGAGATATTTCTTCTTCTTGTTGTTCTTCTTCTGCGCAGCTAAGCTGGAAGTGGCATTTGCAGCTCGCAATAGTGCAGAGATATCTCAAAGAAAGGGGCCACGCTGTTTCTGTATCTCTATTATGTTGGTGCGGCTTCGGAACTTTTAAATATCTTGATATATCTCGAGAGCTACGCGTCTGATCAAAAAATATCATAGAACATAAAAAGTAGGAAACATAATTCTCTACAAAAAAGGTCTCTTAACATTTTGCCATAGCTCGCTTCGTTTCCGAGATATTTGCAGATTTATCTCAAGGGAAGTGGCCTGACGGACATATTTCGAGATATTTCTTCTTCTTGTTGTTCTTCTTCTGCACAGCTGAGCTGGAAGTGGCATTTGCAGGTCGCAATAGTGCAGAGTTATCTCAAAGAAAGGGGCCACGGTTTTTCTGTATCTCTATTATGTTGGTGCGGCTTCGGAACTTTTAAATATCTCGATATATCTCGAAAACTACGCTTCTGATCAAAAAATATCATAGAACGTAAATTGTAGGAAACATTATTCTCTACAAAAAAGGTCTCTTAACATTTTGCCATAGCTCGCTTCGTTTCCGAGATATTTGCAGATTTATCTCAAGGGAAGGGTCCTGATGGACATATTTCGAGATATTTCTTCTTCTTGTTGTTCTTCTTCTGCACAGCTAAACTGGAAGTGGCATTTGCAGCGCGCAATAGTGCAGAGTTATCTCAAAGAAAGGGGCCACGGTGTTTCTGTATCTCTATTATGTTGGTGCGGCTTCGGAACTTTTAAATATCTTGATATATCTCGAGAACTACGCATCTGATCAAAAAATATCGTAGAAGATAAAAAGTAGGAAACTTAATTCTCTACAAAAAAGGTCTCTTAACATTTCGCCATAGCCCGCTTCGTTTCCGAGATATTTGCAGATTTATCTCAAGGGAAGGGGCCTGACGGACATATTTCGAGATATTTCTTCTTCTTGTTGTTCTTCTTCTGCACAGCTAAGCTGGAAGTGGCATTTGCGGCTCGCACTAGTGCAGAGTTATCTCAACGAAAGGGGCCACGGTGTTTCTGTATCACTATTATGTTGGTGCGGCTTCGGAACTTTTAAATATCTCGATATATCTCGAAAAGTACGCTTCTCATCAAAAAATATCATAGAACATAAATTGTAGGAAACTTAATTCTCTACAAAAAAGGTCTCTTAATATTTTGCCATAGCTCTCTTCGTTTCCGAGATATTTGCAGATTTATCTCAAGGGAAGGGGCCTGACGGACATATTTCGAGATATTTCTTCTTCTTGTTGTTCTTCTGCACAGCTAAGCTGGAAGTGGCATTTGCAGCTCGCAATAGTGCATAGTTATCTGAAAGAAAGGGGCCACGGTGTTTCTGTATGTCTATTATGTTGGTGCGGCTTCGGAACTTTTAAATATCTTGATATATCTCGAGAACTACGCATCTAATCAAAAAATATCATAGAACATAAAAAGTAGGAAACTTAATTCTCTACAAAAAAGGTCTCTTAACATTTTGCCATAGCTCTCTTCGTTTCCGAGATATTTGCAGATTTATCTCAAGGGAAGGGGCCTGACGGACATATTTCGAGATATTTCTTCTTCTTGTTGTTCTTCTTCTGCACAGCTAAGATGGAAGTGGCATTTGCAGCTCGCAATAGTGCAGAGTTATCTCAAAGAAAGGGGCCACGGTGTTTCTGTATCTCTATTATGTTGGTGCGGCTTCGGAACTTTTAAATATCTTGATATATCTCGAGAACTACGCATCTGATCAAAAAATATCATAGAACATAAAACGTTGGAAACTTAATTCTCTACAAAAAAGGTCTCTCAACATTTTGCCATAGCTCGCTTCGTTTCCGAGATATTTGCAGATTTATCTCAAGGGAAGGGGCCTGACGGACATATTTCGAGATATTTCTTCTTCTTGTTGTTCTTCTTCTGCACAGCTAAGCTGGAAGTGGCATTTGCGGCTCGTACTAGTGCAGAGTTATCTCAAAGAAAGGGGCCACGGTGTTTCTGTATCTCTATTATGTTGGTGCGGCTTTGGAACTTTTAAATATCTCGATATATCTCGAAAACTACGCTTCTGACCAAAAAATATCATAGAACATAAATTGTACGAAACATAATTCTCTACAAAAAAGGTCTCTTAACATTTTGCCATAGCTCGCTTTGTTTCCGAGATATTTGCAGATATATCTCAAGGGAAGGGGCCTGACGGACATATTTCGAGATATTTCTTCTTCTTGATGTTCTTCTTCTGCACAGCTAAGCTGTAAGTGGCATTTGCAGCTCGTAATAGTGCAGAGTTATCTCAAAGAAAGGGGCCACGGTGTTTCTGTATCTCTATTATGTTGGTGCGGCTTCGGAACTTTTAAATATCTTGATATATCTCGAGAACTACGCACCTGATCAAAAAATATCATAGAACATAAAACGTAGGAAACTTAATTCTCTACAAAAAAGGTCTCTCAACATTTTGCCATAGCTCGCTTCGTTTCCGAGATATTTGCAGATTTATCTCAAGGGAAGGGGCCTGACGGACATATTTCGAGATATTTCTTCTTCTTGTTGTTCTTCTTCTGCACAGCTAAGCTGGAAGTGGCATTTGCGGCTCGCACTAGTGCAGAGTTATCTCAAAGAAAGGGGCCACGGTGTTTCTGTATCTCTATTATGTTGGTGCGGCTTTGGAACTTTTAAATATCTCGATATATCTCGGAAACTACGCTTCTGACCAAAAAATATCATAGAACATAAATTGTACGAAACATAATTCTCTACAAAAAAGGTCTCTTAACATTTTGCCATAGCTCACTTTGTTTCCGAGATATTTGCAGATATATCTCAAGGGAAGGGGCCTGACGGACATATTTCGAGATATTTCTTCTTCTTGTTGTTCTTCTTCTGCACAGCTAAGCTGGAAGTGGCATTTACAGCTCGCAATAGTGCAGAGTTATCTCAAAGAAAGGGGCCACGGTGTTTCTGTATCTCTATTATGTTGGTGCGGCTTCGGAACTTTTAAATATCTTGATATATCTCGAGAACTACGCATCTGATCAAAAAATATCATAGAACATAAAAAGTAGGAAACATAATTCTCTACAAAAAAGGTCTCTTAACATTTTGCCATAGCTCGCTTCGTTTCCGAGATATTTGCAGATATATCTCAAGGGAAGGGGCCTGACGGACATATTTCGAGATATTTCTTCTTCTTGTTGTTCTTCTTCTGCACAGCTAAGCTGGAAGTGGCATTTGCGGCTCGCACTAGTGCAGAGTTATCTCAACGAAAGGGGCCACGGTGTTTCTGTATCTCTATTATGTTGGTGCGGCTTCGGAACTTTTAAATATCTTGATATATCTCGAGAACTACGCATCTGATCAAAAAATATCATAGAACATAAAACGTAGGAAACTTAATTCCCTACAAAAATGTCTGTTAACATTTTGCCATAGCTCGCTTCGTTTCCGAGATATTTGCAGATATATCTCAAGGGAAGGGGCCTGACGGACATATTTCGAGATATTTCTTCTTCTTGTTGTTCTTCTTCTGCACAGCTAAGCTGGAAGTGGCATTTGCGGCTCGCACTAGTGCAGAGTTATCTCAACGAAAGGGGCCACGGTGTTTCTGTATCTCTATTATGTTGGTGCGGCTTCGGAGCTTTTAAATATCTCGATATATCTCGAAAACTACGCTTCTGATCAAAAAATATCATAGAACATAAATTGTAGGAAACATAATTCTCTACAAAAAAGGTCTCTTAACATTTTGCCATAGCTCGCTTCGTTTCCGAGATATTTGCAGATATATCTCAAGGGAAGGGGCCTGACGGACATATTTCGAGATATTTCTTCTTCTTGTTGTTCTTCTTCTGCACAGCTAAGCTGGAAGTGGCATTTACAGCTCGCAATAGTGCAGAGTTATCTCAAAGAAAGGGGCCACGGTGTTTCTGTATCTCTATTATGTTGGTGCGGCTTCGGAACTTTTAAATATCTTGATATATCTCGAGAACTACGCATCAGATCAAAAAATATCATAGAACATAAAAAGTAGGAAACTTAATTCTCTACACAAAAGGTCTCTTAACATTTTGCCATAGCTCTCTTCGTTTCCGAGATATTTGCAGATTTATCTCAAGGGAAGGGGCCTGACGGACATATTTCGAGATATTTCTTCTTCTTGTTGTTCTTCTTCTGCACAGCTAAGCTGGAAGTGGCATTTACAGCTCGCAATACTGCAGAGTTATCTCAAAGAAAGGGGCCACGGTGTTTCTGTATCCCTATTATGTTGGTGCGGCTTCGGAACTTTTAAATATCTCGATATATCTCGAAAACTACGCTTCTGATCAAAAAATATCATAGAACATATATTGTAGGATACATAATTCTCTACAAAAAACGTCTCTTAACATTTTGCCATAGCTCGCTTCGTTTCCGAGATATTTGCAGATTCAGCTCAAAGGAACTGGCCTGACGGACATATTTCGAGATATTTCTTCTTCTTGTTGTTCTTCCTCTGCACAGCTAAGCTGGAAGTGGCATTTGCAGCTCGCAATAGTGCAGAGTTATCTCAAAGAAAGGGGCCACGGTGTTTCTGTATCTCTATTATGTTGGTGCGGCTTTGGAACTTTTAAATATCTCGATATATCTCGAAAACTACGCTTCTGATCAAAAAATATCATAGAACATAAATTGTAGGAAACATAATTCTCTACAAAAAAGGTCTCTTAACAT
Organism: Osmia lignaria lignaria; assembly: GCF_051020975.1. NCBI lineage: Eukaryota > Metazoa > Arthropoda > Insecta > Hymenoptera > Megachilidae > Osmia > Osmia lignaria. The sequence goes on along the minus strand of NW_027478159.1, from coordinate 8,631,693 downwards.
TTTGCCATAGCTCGCTTCGTTTCCGAGATATTTGCAGATATATCTCAAGGGAAGGGGCCTGACGGACATATTTCGAGATATGTCTTCTTCTTGTTGTTCTTCTTCTGCACAGCTAAGCTGGAAGTGGCATTTACAGCTCGCAATAGTGCAGAGTTATCTCAAAGGTAGGGGCCACGGTGTTTCTGTATCTCTATTATGTTGGTGCGGCTTCGGAACTTTTAAATATCTTGATATATCTCGAGAACTACGCATCAGATCAAAAAATATCATAGAACATAAAAAGTAGGAAACTTAATTCTCTACAAAAAAGGTCTCTCAACATTTTGCCATAGCTCGCTTCGTTTCCGAGATATTTGCAGATTTATCTCAAGGGAAGGGGCCTGACGGACATATTTCGAGATATTTCTTCTTCTTGTTGTTCTTCTTCTGCACAGCTAAGCTGGAAGTGGCATTTACAGCTCGCAATAGTGCAGAGTTATCTCAAAGAAAGGGGCCACGGTGTTTCTGTATCTCTATTATGTTGGTGCGGCTTCGGAACTTTTAAATATCTTGATATATCTCGAGAACTACGCATCAGATCAAAAAATATCATAGAACATAAAAAGTAGGAAACTTAATTCTCTACACAAAAGGTCTCTTAACATTTTGCCATAGCTCTCTTCGTTTCCGAGATATTTGCAGATTTATCTCAAGGGAAGGGGCCTGACGGACATATTTCGAGATATTTCTTCTTCTTGTTGTTCTTCTTCTGCACAGCTAAGCTGGAAGTGGCATTTACAGCTCGCAATACTGCAGAGTTATCTCAAAGAAAGGGGCCACGGTGTTTCTGTATCCCTATTATGTTGGTGCGGCTTCGGAACTTTTAAATATCTCGATATATCTCGAAAACTACGCTTCTGATCAAAAAATATCATAGAACATATATTGTAGGATACATAATTCTCTACAAAAAACGTCTCTTAACATTTTGCCATAGCTCGCTTCGTTTCCGAGATATTTGCAGATTCAGCTCAAAGGAACTGGCCTGACGGACATATTTCGAGATATTTCTTCTTCTTGTTGTTCTTCCTCTGCACAGCTAAGCTGGAAGTGGCATTTGCAGCTCGCAATAGTGCAGAGTTATCTCAAAGAAAGGGGCCACGGTGTTTCTGTATCTCTATTATGTTGGTGCGGCTTTGGAACTTTTAAATATCTCGATATATCTCGAAAACTACGCTTCTGATCAAAAAATATCATAGAACATAAATTGTAGGAAACATAATTCTCTACAAAAAAGGTCTCTTAACATTTTGCCATAGCTCGCTTCGTTTCCGAGATATTTGCAGATATATCTCAAGGGAAGGGGCCTGACGGACATATTTCGAGATATGTCTTCTTCTTGTTGTTCTTCTTCTGCACAGCTAAGCTGGAAGTGGCATTTACAGCTCGCAATAGTGCAGAGTTATCTCAAAGGTAGGGGCCACGGTGTTTCTGTATCTCTATTATGTTGGTGCGGCTTCGGAACTTTTAAATATCTTGATATATCTCGAGAACTACGCATCAGATCAAAAAATATCATAGAACATAAAAAGTAGGAAACTTAATTCTCTACAAAAAAGGTCTCTCAACATTTTGCCATAGCTCGCTTCGTTTCCGAGATATTTGCAGATTTATCTCAAGGGAAGGGGCCTGACGGACATATTTCGAGATATTTCTTCTTCTTGTTGTTCTTCTTCTGCACAGCTAAGCTGGAAGTGGCATTTGCGGCTCGCAATAGTGCAGAGTTATCTCAAAGAAAGGGGCCACGGTGTTTCTGTATCTGTATTATGTTGGTGCGGCTTTGGAACTTTTAAATATCTCGATATATCTCGGAAACTACGCTTCTGACCAAAAAATATCATAGAACATAAATTGTACGAAACATAATTCTCTACAAAAAAGGTCTCTTAACATTTTGCCATAGCTCACTTTGTTTCCGAGATATTTGCAGATATATCTCAAGGGAAGGGGCCTGACGGACATATTTCGAGATATTTCTTCTTCTTGTTGTTCTTCTTCTGCACAGCTAAGCTGGAAGTGGCATTTACAGCTCGCAATAGTGCAGAGTTATCTCAAAGAAAGGGGCCACGGTGTTTCTGTATCTCTATTATGTTGGTGCGGCTTCGGAACTTTTAAATATCTTGATATATCTCGAGAACTACGCATCTGATCAAAAAATATCATAGAACATAAAAAGTAGGAAACATAATTCTCTACAAAAAAGGTCTCTTAACATTTTGCCATAGCTCGCTTCGTTTCCGAGATATTTGCAGATATATCTCAAGGGAAGGGGCCTGACGGACATATTTCGAGATATTTCTTCTTCTTGTTGTTCTTCTTCTGCACAGCTAAGCTGGAAGTGGCATTTGCGGCTCGCACTAGTGCAGAGTTATCTCAACGAAAGGGGCCACGGTGTTTCTGTATCTCTATTATGTTGGTGCGGCTTCGGAGCTTTTAAATATCTCGATATATCTCGAAAACTACGCTTCTGATCAAAAAATATCATAGAACATAAATTGTAGGAAACATAATTCTCTACAAAAAAGGTCTCTTAACATTTTGCCATAGCTCGCTTCGTTTCCGAGATATTTGCAGATATATCTCAAGGGAAGGGGCCTGACGGACATATTTCGAGATATTTCTTCTTCTTGTTGTTCTTCTTCTGCACAGCTAAGCTGGAAGTGGCATTTACAGCTCGCAATAGTGCAGAGTTATCTCAAAGAAAGGGGCCACGGTGTTTCTGTATCTCTATTATGTTGGTGCGGCTTCGGAACTTTTAAATATCTTGATATATCTCGAGAACTACGCATCAGATCAAAAAATATCATAGAACATAAAAAGTAGGAAACTTAATTCTCTACACAAAAGGTCTCTTAACATTTTGCCATAGCTCTCTTCGTTTCCGAGATATTTGCAGATTTATCTCAAGGGAAGGGGCCTGACGGACATATTTCGAGATATTTCTTCTTCTTGTTGTTCTTCTTCTGCACAGCTAAGCTGGAAGTGGCATTTACAGCTCGCAATACTGCAGAGTTATCTCAAAGAAAGGGGCCACGGTGTTTCTGTATCCCTATTATGTTGGTGCGGCTTCGGAACTTTTAAATATCTCGATATATCTCGAAAACTACGCTTCTGATCAAAAAATATCATAGAACATATATTGTAGGATACATAATTCTCTACAAAAAACGTCTCTTAACATTTTGCCATAGCTCGCTTCGTTTCCGAGATATTTGCAGATTCAGCTCAAAGGAACTGGCCTGACGGACATATTTCGAGATATTTCTTCTTCTTGTTGTTCTTCCTCTGCACAGCTAAGCTGGAAGTGGCATTTGCAGCTCGCAATAGTGCAGAGTTATCTCAAAGAAAGGGGCCACGGTGTTTCTGTATCTCTATTATGTTGGTGCGGCTTTGGAACTTTTAAATATCTCGATATATCTCGAAAACTACGCTTCTGATCAAAAAATATCATAGAACATAAATTGTAGGAAACATAATTCTCTACAAAAAAGGTCTCTTAACATTTTGCCATAGCTCGCTTCGTTTCCGAGATATTTGCAGATTCAGCTCAAAGGAACTGGCCTGACGGACATATTTCGAGATATGTCTTCTTCTTGTTGTTCTTCTTCTGCACAGCTAAGCTGGAAGTGGCATTTACAGCTCGCAATAGTGCAGAGTTATCTCAAAGGTAGGGGCCACGGTGTTTCTGTATCTCTATTATGTTGGTGCGGCTTCGGAACTTTTAAATATCTTGATATATCTCGAGAACTACGCATCAGATCAAAAAATATCATAGAACATAAAAAGTAGGAAACTTAATTCTCTACAAAAAAGGTCTCTCAACATTTTGCCATAGCTCGCTTCGTTTCCGAGATATTTGCAGATTTATCTCAAGGGAAGGGGCCTGACGGACATATTTCGAGATATTTCTTCTTCTTGTTGTTCTTCTTCTGCACAGCTAAGCTGGAAGTGGCATTTGCGGCTCGCAATAGTGCAGAGTTATCTCAAAGAAAGGGGCCACGGTGTTTCTGTATCTGTATTATGTTGGTGCGGCTTTGGAACTTTTAAATATCTCGATATATCTCGGAAACTACGCTTCTGACCAAAAAATATCATAGAACATAAATTGTACGAAACATAATTCTCTACAAAAAAGGTCTCTTAACATTTTGCCATAGCTCACTTTGTTTCCGAGATATTTGCAGATATATCTCAAGGGAAGGGGCCTGACGGACATATTTCGAGATATTTCTTCTTCTTGTTGTTCTTCTTCTGCACAGCTAAGCTGGAAGTGGCATTTACAGCTCGCAATAGTGCAGAGTTATCTCAAAGAAAGGGGCCACGGTGTTTCTGTATCTCTATTATGTTGGTGCGGCTTCGGAACTTTTAAATATCTTGATATATCTCGAGAACTACGCATCTGATCAAAAAATATCATAGAACATAAAAAGTAGGAAACATAATTCTCTACAAAAAAGGTCTCTTAACATTTTGCCATAGCTCGCTTCGTTTCCGAGATATTTGCAGATATATCTCAAGGGAAGGGGCCTGACGGACATATTTCGAGATATTTCTTCTTCTTGTTGTTCTTCTTCTGCACAGCTAAGCTGGAAGTGGCATTTGCGGCTCGCACTAGTGCAGAGTTATCTCAACGAAAGGGGCCACGGTGTTTCTGTATCTCTATTATGTTGGTGCGGCTTCGGAACTTTTAAATATCTTGATATATCTCGAGAACTACGCATCTGATCAAAAAATATCATAGAACATAAAACGTAGGAAACTTAATTCTCTACAAAAAAGGTCTCTTAACATTTTGCCATAGCTCGCTTCGTTTCCGAGATATTTGCAGATATATCTCAAGGGAAGGGGCCTGACGGACATATTTCGAGATATTTCTTCTTCTTGTTGTTCTTCTTCTGCACAGCTAAGCTGGAAGTGGCATTTGCGGCTCGCACTAGTGCAGAGTTATCTCAACGAAAGGGGCCACGGTGTTTCTGTATCTCTATTATGTTGGTGCGGCTTCGGAGCTTTTAAATATCTCGATATATCTCGAAAACTACGCTTCTGATCAAAAAATATCATAGAACATAAATTGTAGGAAACATAATTCTCTACAAAAAAGGTCTCTTAACATTTTGCCATAGCTCGCTTCGTTTCCGAGATATTTGCAGATATATCTCAAGGGAAGGGGCCTGACGGACATATTTCGAGATATTTCTTCTTCTTGTTGTTCTTCTTCTGCACAGCTAAGCTGGAAGTGGCATTTACAGCTCGCAATAGTGCAGAGTTATCTCAAAGAAAGGGGCCACGGTGTTTCTGTATCTCTATTATGTTGGTGCGGCTTCGGAACTTTTAAATATCTTGATATATCTCGAGAACTACGCATCAGATCAAAAAATATCATAGAACATAAAAAGTAGGAAACTTAATTCTCTACACAAAAGGTCTCTTAACATTTTGCCATAGCTCTCTTCGTTTCCGAGATATTTGCAGATTTATCTCAAGGGAAGGGGCCTGACGGACATATTTCGAGATATTTCTTCTTCTTGTTGTTCTTCTTCTGCACAGCTAAGCTGGAAGTGGCATTTACAGCTCGCAATACTGCAGAGTTATCTCAAAGAAAGGGGCCACGGTGTTTCTGTATCCCTATTATGTTGGTGCGGCTTCGGAACTTTTAAATATCTCGATATATCTCGAAAACTACGCTTCTGATCAAAAAATATCATAGAACATATATTGTAGGATACATAATTCTCTACAAAAAACGTCTCTTAACATTTTGCCATAGCTCGCTTCGTTTCCGAGATATTTGCAGATTCAGCTCAAAGGAACTGGCCTGACGGACATATTTCGAGATATTTCTTCTTCTTGTTGTTCTTCTTCTGCACAGCTAAGCTGGAAGTGGCATTTGCGGCTCGCACTAGTGCAGAGTTATCTCAAAGAAAGGGGCCACGGTGTTTCTGTATCTCTATTACGTTGGTGCGGCTTCGGAACTTTTAAATATCTTGATATATCTCGAGAACTACGCATCTGATCAAAAAATATCATAGAACATAAAAAGTAGCAAACTTAATTCTCTACAAAAAAGGTCTCTCAACATTTTGCCATAGCTCGCTTCGTTTCCGAGATATTTGCAGATTTATCTCAAGGGAAGGGGCCTGACGGACATATTTCGAGATATTTCTTCTTCTTGTTGTTCTTCTTCTGCACAGCTAAGCTGGAAGTGGCATTTGCGGCTCGCACTAGTGCAGAGTTATCTCAAAGAGAGGGGCCACGGTGTTTCTGTATCTCTATTATGATGGTGCGGCTTCGGAACTTTTAAATATCTTGATATATCTCGAGAGCTACGCGTCTGATCAAAAAATATCATAGAACATAAAAAGTAGGAAACATAATTCTCTACAAAGAAGGTCTCTTAACATTTTGCCATAGCTCGCTTCGTTTCCGAGATATTTGCAGATTTATCTCAAGGGAAGTGGCCTGACGGACATATTTCGAGATATTTCTTCTTCTTGTTGTTCTTCTGCTGCACAGTTAAGCTGGAAGTGGCATTTGCGGCTCGCACTAGTGCAGAGTTATCTCAAAGAAAGGGGCCACGGTGTTTCTGTATCCCTATTATGTTGGTGCGGCTTCGGAACTTTTAAATATCTCGATATATCTCGAAAACTACGCTTCTGATCAAAAAATATCATAGAACAGAAATTGTAGGAAACATAATTCTCTACAAAAAACGTCTCTTAACATTTTGCCATAGCTCGCTTCGTTTCCGAGATATTTGCAGATATATCTCAAGGGAAGGGGCCTGACGGACATATTTCGAGATATGTCTCCTTCTTGTTGTTCTTCTTCTGCACAGCTAAGCTGGAAGTGGCATTTACAGCTCGCAATAGTGCAGAGTTATCTCAAAGAAAGGGGCCACGGTGTTTCTGTATCTCTATTATGTTGGTGCGGCTTTGGAACTTTTAAATATCTCGATATATCTCGAAAACTACGCTTCTGATCAAAAAATATCATAGAACATAAAAAGTGGGAAACTTAATTCTCTACAAAAAACGTCTCTTAACATTTTACCATAGCTCGCTTCGTTTCCGAGATATTTGCAGATTTATCTCAAGAGAAGGGGCCTGACGGACATATTTCGAGATATTTCTTCTTCTTGTTGTTCTTCTTCTGCACAGCTAAGCTGGAAGTGGCATTTGCGGCTCGCACTAGTGCAGAGTTATCTCAACGAAAGGGGCCACGGTGTTTCTGTATCTCTATTATGTTGGTGCGGCTTCGGAGCTTTTAAATATCTCGATATATCTCGAAAACTACGCTTCTGATCAAAAAATATCATAGAACATAAATTGTAGGAAACATAATTCTCTACAAAAAAGGTCTCTTAACATTTTGCCATAGCTCGCTTCGTTTCCGAGATATTTGCAGATATATCTCAAGGGAAGGGGCCTGACGGACATATTTCGAGATATTTCTTCTTCTTGTTGTTCTTCTTCTGCACAGCTAAGCTGGAAGTGGCATTTACAGCTCGCAATAGTGCAGAGTTATCTCAAAGAAAGGGGCCACGGTGTTTCTGTATCTCTATTATGTTGGTGCGGCTTCGGAACTTTTAAATATCTTGATATATCTCGAGAACTACGCATCAGATCAAAAAATATCATAGAACATAAAAAGTAGGAAACTTAATTCTCTACACAAAAGGTCTCTTAACATTTTGCCATAGCTCTCTTCGTTTCCGAGATATTTGCAGATTTATCTCAAGGGAAGGGGCCTGACGGACATATTTCGAGATATTTCTTCTTCTTGTTGTTCTTCTTCTGCACAGCTAAGCTGGAAGTGGCATTTACAGCTCGCAATACTGCAGAGTTATCTCAAAGAAAGGGGCCACGGTGTTTCTGTATCCCTATTATGTTGGTGCGGCTTCGGAACTTTTAAATATCTCGATATATCTCGAAAACTACGCTTCTGATCAAAAAATATCATAGAACATATATTGTAGGATACATAATTCTCTACAAAAAACGTCTCTTAACATTTTGCCATAGCTCGCTTCGTTTCCGAGATATTTGCAGATTCAGCTCAAAGGAACTGGCCTGACGGACATATTTCGAGATATTTCTTCTTCTTGTTGTTCTTCTTCTGCACAGCTAAGCTGGAAGTGGCATTTGCGGCTCGCACTAGTGCAGAGTTATCTCAAAGAAAGGGGCCACGGTGTTTCTGTATCTCTATTACGTTGGTGCGGCTTCGGAACTTTTAAATATCTTGATATATCTCGAGAACTACGCATCTGATCAAAAAATATCATAGAACATAAAAAGTAGCAAACTTAATTCTCTACAAAAAAGGTCTCTCAACATTTTGCCATAGCTCGCTTCGTTTCCGAGATATTTGCAGATTTATCTCAAGGGAAGGGGCCTGACGGACATATTTCGAGATATTTCTTCTTCTTGTTGTTCTTCTTCTGCACAGCTAAGCTGGAAGTGGCATTTGCGGCTCGCACTAGTGCAGAGTTATCTCAAAGAGAGGGGCCACGGTGTTTCTGTATCTCTATTATGATGGTGCGGCTTCGGAACTTTTAAATATCTTGATATATCTCGAGAGCTACGCGTCTGATCAAAAAATATCATAGAACATAAAAAGTAGGAAACATAATTCTCTACAAAGAAGGTCTCTTAACATTTTGCCATAGCTCGCTTCGTTTCCGAGATATTTGCAGATTTATCTCAAGGGAAGTGGCCTGACGGACATATTTCGAGATATTTCTTCTTCTTGTTGTTCTTCTTCTGCACAGCTAAGCTGGAAGTGGCATTTGCGGCTCGCACTAGTGCAGAGTTATCTCAAAGAAAGGGGCCACGGTGTTTCTGTATCTCTATTATGTTGGTGCGGCTTCGGAACTTTTAAATATCTCGATATATCTCGAAAACTACGCTTCTGATCAAAAAATATCATAGAACATAAATTGTAGGAAACATAATTCTCTACAAAAAAGGTCTCTTAACATTTTGCTATAGCTCGCTTCGTTTCCGAGATATTTGCAGATTTATCTCAAGGGAAGGGGCCTGACGGACATATTTCGAGATACTTCTTCTTCTTGTTGTTCTTCTTCTGCACAGCTAAACTGGAAGTGGCATTTCCAGCTCGCAATAGTGCAGAGTTATCTCAAAGAGAGGGGCCACGGTGTTTCTGTATCTCTATTATGTTGGTGCGGCTTCGGAACTTTTAAATATCTTGATATATCTCGAGAACTACGCATCTGATCAAAAAATATCATAGAACATAAAAAGTAGGAAACATAATTCTCTACAAAAAAGGTCTCTTAACATTTTGCCATAGCTCGCTTCGTTTCCGAGATATTTGCAGATATATCTCAAGGGAAGGGGCCTGACGGACATATTTCGAGATATTTCTTCTTCTTGTTGTTCTTCTTCTGCACAGCTAAGCTGGAAGTGGCATTTGCGGCTCGCACTAGTGCAGAGTTATCTCAACGAAAGGGGCCACGGTGTTTCTGTATCTCTATTATGTTGGTGCGGCTTCGGAACTTTTAAATATCTTGATATATCTCGAGAACTACGCATCTGATCAAAAAATATCATAGAACATAAAACGTAGGAAACTTAATTCTCTACAAAAAAGGTCTCTTAACATTTTGCCATAGCTCGCTTCGTTTCCGAGATATTTGCAGATATATCTCAAGGGAAGGGGCCTGACGGACATATTTCGAGATATTTCTTCTTCTTGTTGTTCTTCTTCTGCACAGCTAAGCTGGAAGTGGCATTTGCGGCTCGCACTAGTGCAGAGTTATCTCAACGAAAGGGGCCACGGTGTTTCTGTATCTCTATTATGTTGGTGCGGCTTCGGAGCTTTTAAATATCTCGATATATCTCGAAAACTACGCTTCTGATCAAAAAATATCATAGAACATAAATTGTAGGAAACATAATTCTCTACAAAAAAGGTCTCTTAACATTTTGCCATAGCTCGCTTCGTTTCCGAGATATTTGCAGATATATCTCAAGGGAAGGGGCCTGACGGACATATTTCGAGATATTTCTTCTTCTTGTTGTTCTTCTTCTGCACAGCTAAGCTGGAAGTGGCATTTACAGCTCGCAATAGTGCAGAGTTATCTCAAAGAAAGGGGCCACGGTGTTTCTGTATCTCTATTATGTTGGTGCGGCTTCGGAACTTTTAAATATCTTGATATATCTCGAGAACTACGCATCAGATCAAAAAATATCATAGAACATAAAAAGTAGGAAACTTAATTCTCTACACAAAAGGTCTCTTAACATTTTGCCATAGCTCTCTTCGTTTCCGAGATATTTGCAGATTTATCTCAAGGGAAGGGGCCTGACGGACATATTTCGAGATATTTCTTCTTCTTGTTGTTCTTCTTCTGCACAGCTAAGCTGGAAGTGGCATTTACAGCTCGCAATACTGCAGAGTTATCTCAAAGAAAGGGGCCACGGTGTTTCTGTATCCCTATTATGTTGGTGCGGCTTCGGAACTTTTAAATATCTCGATATATCTCGAAAACTACGCTTCTGATCAAAAAATATCATAGAACATATATTGTAGGATACATAATTCTCTACAAAAAACGTCTCTTAACATTTTGCCATAGCTCGCTTCGTTTCCGAGATATTTGCAGATTCAGCTCAAAGGAACTGGCCTGACGGACATATTTCGAGATATTTCTTCTTCTTGTTGTTCTTCTTCTGCACAGCTAAGCTGGAAGTGGCATTTGCGGCTCGCACTAGTGCAGAGTTATCTCAAAGAAAGGGGCCACGGTGTTTCTGTATCTCTATTACGTTGGTGCGGCTTCGGAACTTTTAAATATCTTGATATATCTCGAGAACTACGCATCTGATCAAAAAATATCATAGAACATAAAAAGTAGCAAACTTAATTCTCTACAAAAAAGGTCTCTCAACATTTTGCCATAGCTCGCTTCGTTTCCGAGATATTTGCAGATTTATCTCAAGGGAAGGGGCCTGACGGACATATTTCGAGATATTTCTTCTTCTTGTTGTTCTTCTTCTGCACAGCTAAGCTGGAAGTGGCATTTGCGGCTCGCACTAGTGCAGAGTTATCTCAAAGAGAGGGGCCACGGTGTTTCTGTATCTCTATTATGATGGTGCGGCTTCGGAACTTTTAAATATCTTGATATATCTCGAGAGCTACGCGTCTGATCAAAAAATATCATAGAACATAAAAAGTAGGAAACATAATTCTCTACAAAGAAGGTCTCTTAACATTTTGCCATAGCTCGCTTCGTTTCCGAGATATTTGCAGATTTATCTCAAGGGAAGTGGCCTGACGGACATATTTCGAGATATTTCTTCTTCTTGTTGTTCTTCTGCTGCACAGTTAAGCTGGAAGTGGCATTTGCGGCTCGCACTAGTGCAGAGTTATCTCAAAGAAAGGGGCCACGGTGTTTCTGTATCCCTATTATGTTGGTGCGGCTTCGGAACTTTTAAATATCTCGATATATCTCGAAAACTACGCTTCTGATCAAAAAATATCATAGAACAGAAATTGTAGGAAACATAATTCTCTACAAAAAACGTCTCTTAACATTTTGCCATAGCTCGCTTCGTTTCCGAGATATTTGCAGATATATCTCAAGGGAAGGGGCCTGACGGACATATTTCGAGATATGTCTCCTTCTTGTTGTTCTTCTTCTGCACAGCTAAGCTGGAAGTGGCATTTACAGCTCGCAATAGTGCAGAGTTATCTCAAAGAAAGGGGCCACGGTGTTTCTGTATCTCTATTATGTTGGTGCGGCTTTGGAACTTTTAAATATCTCGATATATCTCGAAAACTACGCTTCTGATCAAAAAATATCATAGAACATAAAAAGTGGGAAACTTAATTCTCTACAAAAAACGTCTCTTAACATTTTACCATAGCTCGCTTCGTTTCCGAGATATTTGCAGATTTATCTCAAGAGAAGGGGCCTGACGGACATATTTCGAGATATTTCTTCTTCTTGTTGTTCTTCTTCTGCACAGCTAAGCTGGAAGTGGCATTTGCGGCTCGCACTAGTGCAGAGTTATCTCAAAGAAAGGGGCCACGGTGTTTCTGTATCTCTATTATGTTGGTGCGGCTTCGGAACTTTTAAATATCTCGATATATCTCGAAAACTACGCTTCTGATCAAAAAATATCATAGAACATAAATTGTAGGAAACATAATTCTCTACAAAAAAGGTCTCTTAACATTTTGCTATAGCTCGCTTCGTTTCCGAGATATTTGCAGATTTATCTCAAGGGAAGGGGCCTGACGGACATATTTCGAGATACTTCTTCTTCTTGTTGTTCTTCTTCTGCACAGCTAAACTGGAAGTGGCATTTCCAGCTCGCAATAGTGCAGAGTTATCTCAAAGAGAGGGGCCACGGTGTTTCTGTATCTCTATTATGTTGGTGCGGCTTCGGAACTTTTAAATATCTTGATATATCTCGAGAACTACGCATCTGATCAAAAAATATCATAGAACATAAAAAGTAGGAAACTTAATTCTCTACAAAAAAGGTCTCCTAACATTTTGCCATAGCTCGCTTCGTTTCCGAGATATTTGCAGATTTATCTCAAGGGAAGGGGCCTGACGGACATATTTCGACATATTTCTTCTTCTTGTTGTTCTTCTTCTGCACAGCTAAGCTGGAAGTGGCATTTGCGGCTCGCACTAGTGCAGAGTTATCTCAAAGAAAGGGGCCACGGTGTTTCTGTATCTCTATTACGTTGGTGCGGCTTCGGAACTTTTAAATATCTTGATATATCTCGAGAACTACGCATCTGATCAAAAAATATCATAGAACATAAAAAGTAGGAAACTTAATTCTCTACAAAAAAGGTCTCTCAACATTTTGCCATAGCTCGCTTCGTTTCCGAGATATTTGCAGATTTATCTCAAGGGAAGGGGCCTGACGGACATATTTCGAGATATTTCTTCTTCTTGTTGTTCTTCTTCTGCACAGCTAAGCTGGAAGTGGCATTTGCGGCTCGCACTAGTGCAGAGTTATCTCAAAGAGAGGGGCCACGGTGTTTCTGTATCTCTATTATGATGGTGCGGCTTCGGAACTTTTAAATATCTTGATATATCTCGAGAGCTACGCGTCTGATCAAAAAATATCATAGAACATAAAAAGTAGGAAACATAATTCTCTACAAAAAAGGTCTCTTAACATTTTGCCATAGCTCGCTTCGTTTCCGAGATATTTGCAGATTTATCTCAAGGGAAGTGGCCTGACGGACATATTTCGAGATATTTCTTCTTCTTGTTGTTCTTCTGCTGCACAGTTAAGCTGGAAGTGGCATTTGCGGCTCGCACTAGTGCAGAGTTATCTCAAAGAAAGGGGCCACGGTGTTTCTGTATCCCTATTATGTTGGTGCGGCTTCGGAACTTTTAAATATCTCGATATATCTCGAAAACTACGCTTCTGATCAAAAAATATCATAGAACAGAAATTGTAGGAAACATAATTCTCTACAAAAAACGTCTCTTAACATTTTGCCATAGCTCGCTTCGTTTCCGAGATATTTGCAGATATATCTCAAGGGAAGGGGCCTGACGGACATATTTCGAGATATGTCTCCTTCTTGTTGTTCTTCTTCTGCACAGCTAAGCTGGAAGTGGCATTTACAGCTCGCAATAGTGCAGAGTTATCTCAAAGAAAGGGGCCACGGTGTTTCTGTATCTCTATTATGTTGGTGCGGCTTTGGAACTTTTAAATATCTCGATATATCTCGAAAACTACGCTTCTGATCAAAAAATATCATAGAACATAAAAAGTGGGAAACTTAATTCTCTACAAAAAACGTCTCTTAACATTTTACCATAGCTCGCTTCGTTTCCGAGATATTTGCAGATTTATCTCAAGAGAAGGGGCCTGACGGACATATTTCGAGATATTTCTTCTTCTTGTTGTTCTTCTTCTGCACAGCTAAGCTGGAAGTGGCATTTGCGGCTCGCACTAGTGCAGAGTTATCTCAAAGAAAGGGGCCACGGTGTTTCTGTATCTCTATTATGTTGGTGCGGCTTCGGAACTTTTAAATATCTCGATATATCTCGAGAACTACGCATCTGATCAAAAAATATCATAGAACATAAAAAGTAGGAAACTTAATTCTCTACAAAAAAGGTCTCCTAACATTTTGCCATAGCTCGCTTCGTTTCCGAGATATTTGCAGATTTATCTCAAGGGAAGGGGCCTGACGGACATATTTCGACATATTTCTTCTTCTTGTTGTTCTTCTTCTGCAGAGCTAAGCTGGAAGTGGCATTTGCGGCTCGCACTAGTGCAGAGTTATCTCAAAGAAAGGGGCCACGGTGTTTCTGTATCTCTATTATGTTGGTGCGGCTTTGGAACTTTTAAATATCTCGATATATCTCGAAAACTACGCTTCTGATCAAAAAATATCATAGAACATAAAAAGTAGGAAACTTAATTCTCTACAAAAAACGTCTCTTAACATTTTACCATAGCTCGCTTCGTTTCCGAGATATTTGCAGATTTATCTCAAGGGAAGGGGCCTGACGGACATATTTCGAGATATTTCTTCTTCTTGTTGTTCTTCTTCTGCACAGCTAAGCTGGAAGTGGCATTTGCGGCTCGCACTAGTGCAGAGTTATCTCAAAGAAAGGGGCCACGGTGTTTCTGTATCTCTATTATGTTGGTGCGGCTTCGGAACTTTTAAATATCTCGATATATCTCGAAAACTACGCTTCTGATCAAAAAATATCATAGAACATAAATTGTAGGAAACATAATTCTCTACAAAAAAGGTCTCTTAACATTTTGCTATAGCTCGCTTCGTTTCCGAGATATTTGCAGATTTATCTCAATGGAAGGGGCCTGACGGACATATTTCGTGATACTTCTTCTTCTTGTTGTTCTTCTTCTGCACAGCTAAACTGGAAGTGGCATTTCCAGCTCGCAATAGTGCAGAGTTATCTCAAAGAGAGGGGCCACGGTGTTTCTGTATCTCTATTATGTTGGTGCGGCTTCGGAACTTTTAAATATCTTGATATATCTCGAGAACTACGCATCTGATCAAAAAATATCATAGAACATAAAAAGTAGGAAACTTAATTCTCTACAAAAAAGGTCTCTCAACATTTTGCCATAGCTGGCTTCGTTTCCGAGATATTTGCAGATTTATCTCAAGGGAAGGGGCCTGACGGACATATTTCGAGATATTTCTTCTTCTTGTTGTTCTTCTTCTGCACAGCTAAGCTGGAAGTGGCATTTGCGGCTCGCACTAGTGCAGAGTTATCTCAAAGAGAGGGGCCACGGTGTTTCTGTATCTCTATTATGATGGTGCGGCTTCGGAACTTTTAAATATCTTGATATATCTCGAGAGCTACGCGTCTGATCAAAAAATATCATAGAACATAAAAAGTAGGAAACATAATTCTCTACAAAAAAGGTCTCTTAACATTTTGCCATAGCTCGCTTCGTTTCCGAGATATTTGCAGATTTATCTCAAGGGAAGTGGCCTGACGGACATATTTCGAGATATTTCTTCTTCTTGTTGTTCTTCTGCTGCACAGTTAAGCTGGAAGTGGCATTTGCGGCTCGCACTAGTGCAGAGTTATCTCAAAGAAAGGGGCCACGGTGTTTCTGTATCCCTATTATGTTGGTGCGGCTTCGGAACTTTTAAATATCTCGATATATCTCGAAAACTACGCTTCTGATCAAAAAATATCATAGAACAGAAATTGTAGGAAACATAATTCTCTACAAAAAACGTCTCTTAACATTTTGCCATAGCTCGCTTCGTTTCCGAGATATTTGCAGATTCAGCTCAAAGGAACTGGCCTGACGGACATATTTCGAGATATTTCTTCTTCTTGTTGTTCTTCCTCTGCACAGCTAAGCTGGAAGTGGCATTTGCAGCTCGCAATAGTGCAGAGTTATCTCAAAGAAAGGGGCCACGGTGTTTCTGTATCTCTATTATGTTGGTGCGGCTTCGGAACTTTTAAATATCTTGATATATCTCGAGAACTGCGCATCTGATCAAAAAATATCATAGAACATAAAAAGTAGGAAACTTAATTCTCTACAAAAAAGGTCTCTTAACATTTTGCCATAGCTCGCTTCGTTTCCGAGATATTTGCAGATTTATCTCAAGGGAAGGGGCCTGACGGACATATTTCGAGATATTTCTTCTTCTTGTTGTTCTTCTTCTGCACAGCTAAGCTGGAAGTGGCATTTGCGGCTCGCACTAGTGCAGAGTTATCTCAAAGAAAGGGGCCACGGTGTTTCTGTATCTCTATTATGTTGGTGCGGCTTTGGAACTTTTAAATATCTCGATATATCTCGAAAACTACGCTTCTGATCAAAAAATATCATAGAACATAAATTGTAGGAAACATAATTCTCTACAAAAAAGGTCTCTTAACATTTTGCCATAGCTCGCTTCGTTTCCGAGATATTTGCAAATATATCTCAAGGGAAGGGGCCTGACGGACATATTTCGAGATATGTCTTCTTCTTGTTGTTCTTCTTCTGCACAGCTAAGCTGGAAGTGGCATTTACAGCTCGCAATAGTGCAGAGTTATCTCAAAGAAAGGGGCCACGGTGTTTCTGTATCTCTATTATGTTGGTGCGGCTTCGGAACTTTTAAATATCTTGATATATATCGAGAACTACGCATCTGATCAAAAAATATCATAGAACATAAAAAGTAGGAAACTTAATTCTCTACAAAAAAGGTCTCTTAACATTTTGCCATAGCTCGCTTCGTTTCCGAGATATTTGCAGATTTATCTCAAGGGAAGGGGCCTAACGGACATATTTCGAGATATTTCTTCTTCTTGTTGTTCTTCTTCTGCACAGCTAAACTGGAAGTGGCATTTCCAGCTCGCAATAGTGCAGAGTTATCTCAAAGAGAGGGGCCACGGTGTTTCTGTATCTCTATTATGTTGGAGCGGCTTCGGAACTTTTAAATATCTTGATATATCTCGAGAACTACGCATCTGATCAAAAAATATCATAGAACGTAAAAAGTAGGAAACTTAATTCTCTACAAAAAAGGTCTCTTAACATTTTGCCATAGCTCGCTTCGTTTCCGAGATATTTGCAGATTTATCTCAAGGGAAGGGGCCTGACGGACATATTTCGAGATATTTCTTCTTCTTGTTGTACTTCTTCTGCACAGCTAAGCTGGAAGTGGCATTTGCGGCTCGCACTAGTGCAGAGTTATCTCAAAGAAAGGGGCCACGGTGTTTCTGTATCCCTATTATGTTGGTGCGGCTTCGGAACTTTTAAATATCTCGATATATCTCGAAAACTACGCTTCTGATCAAAAAATATCATAGAACATAAATTGTAGGAAACATAATTCTCTACAAAAAACGTCTCTTACCATTTTGCCATAGCTCGCTTCGTTTCCGAGATATTTGCAGATTTATCTCAAGGGAAGGGGCCTGACGGACATATTTCGAGATATTTCTTCTTCTTGTTGTTCTTCTTCTGCACAGCTAAGCTGGAAGTGGCATTTGCGGCTCGCACTAGTGCAGGGTTATCTCAAAGAAAGGGGCCACGGTGTTTCTGTATCTCTATTATGTTGGTGCTGCTTCGGAACTTTTAAATATCTCGATATATCTCGAAAACTACGCTTCTGATCAAAAAATATCATAGAACATAAATTGTAGGAAACATAATTCTCTACAAAAAACGTCTGTTAACATTTTGCCATAGCTCGCTTCGTTTCCGAGATATTTGCAGATTTATCTCAAGGGAAGGGGCCTAACGGACATATTTCGAGATATTTCTTCTTCTTGTTGTTCTTCTTCTGCACAGCTAAACTGGAAGTGGCATTTCCAGCTCGCAATAGTACAGAGTTATCTCAAAGAAAGGGGCCACGGTGTTTCTGTATCTCTATTATGTTGGTGCGGCTTCGGAACTTTTAAATATCTTGATATATCTCGAGAACTACGCATCTGATCAAAAAATATCATAGAACATAAAAAGTAGGAAACTTAATTCTCTACAAAAAGGTCTCTTAACATTTTGCAATAGCTCGCTTCGTTTCCGAGATATTTGCAGATTTATCTCAAGGGAAGGGGCCTGACGGACATATTTCGAGATATTTCTTCTTCTTGTTGTTCTTCTTCTGCACAGCTAAGCTGGAAGTGGCATTTGCGGCTCGCACTAGTGCAGAGTTATCTCAAAGAAAGGGGCCACGGTGTTTCTGTATCTCTATTATGTTGGTGCTGCTTCGGAACTTTTAAATATCTCGATATATCTCGAAAACTACGCTTCTGATCAAAAAATATCATAGAACATAAATTGTAGGAAACATAATTCTCTACAAAAAACGTCTCTTAACATTTTGCCATAGCTCGCTTCGTTTCCGAGATATTTGCAGATTTATCTCAAGGGAAGGGGCCTAACGGACATATTTCGAGATATTTCTTCTTCTTGTTGTTCTTCTTCTGCACAGCTAAACTGGAAGTGGCATTTCCAGCTCGCAATAGTACAGAGTTATCTCAAAGAAAGGGGCCACGGTGTTTCTGTATCTCTATTATGTTGGTGCGGCTTCGGAACTTTTAAATATCTTGATATATCTCGAGAACTACGCATCTGATCAAAAAATATCATAGAACATAAAAAGTAGGAAACTCAATTCTCTACAAAAAAGGTCTCTTAACATTTTGCAATAGCTCGCTTCGTTTCCGAGATATTTGCAGATTTATCTCAAGGGAAGGGGCCTGACGGACATATTTCGAGATATTTCTTCTTCTTGTTGTTCTTCTTCTGCACAGCTAAGCTGGAAGTGGCATTTGCAGCTCGCAATAGTGCAGAGTTATCTCAAAGAAAGGGGCCACGGTGTTTCTGTATCTCTATTATGTTGGTGCGGCTTCGGAACTTTTAAATATCTTGATATATCTCGAGATCTACGCATCTGATCAAAAAATATCATAGAACATAAAAAGTAGGAAACTTAACTCTCTACAAAAAAGGTCTCTCAACATTTTGCCATAGCTCGCTTCGTTTCCGAGATACTTGCCGATTTATCTCAAGGGAAGGGGCCTGACGGACATATTTCGAGATATTTCTTCTTCTTGTTGTTCTTCTTCTGCACAGCTAAGCTGGAAGTGGCATTTGCAGCTCGCAATTGTGCAGAGTTATCTCAAAGAGAGGGGCCACGGTGTTTCTGTATCTCTATTATGTTGGTGCGGCTTCGGAACTTTTAAATATCTTGATATATCTCGAGAA
The DNA here is from genome assembly GCF_051020975.1 of Osmia lignaria lignaria. Classification (NCBI taxonomy): domain Eukaryota; kingdom Metazoa; phylum Arthropoda; class Insecta; order Hymenoptera; family Megachilidae; genus Osmia; species Osmia lignaria. Next base: position 8,612,452 of record NW_027478159.1, on the reverse strand, counting down.
CTACGAATCTGATCAGAAAATATCATAGAAGATAAAAAGTAGGAAACTTAATTCTCTACAAAAACGGTCTCTTAACATTTTGCCATAGCTCGCTTCGTTTCCGAGATATTTGCAGATTTATCTCAAGGGAAGGGGCCTGACGGACATATTTCGAGATATTTCTTCTTCTTGTTGTTCTTCTTCTGCACAGCTAAGCTGGAAGTGGCATTTGCGGCTCGCACTAGTGCAGAGTTATCTCAAAGAAAGGGGCCACGGTGTTTCTGTATCTCTATTATGTTGGTGCGGCTTCGGAACTTTTAAATATCTTGATATATCTCGAGAACTACGCATCTGATCAAGAAATATCATAGAACATAAAAAGTAGGAAACTTAATTCTCTACAAAAAAGTCTGGTAAGATTTTGCCATAGCTCGCTTCGTTTCCGAGATATTTGCAGATTTATCTCAAGGGAAGGGGCCTAACGGACATATTTCGAGGTATTTCTTCTTCTTGTTGTTCTTCTTCTGCACAGCTAAGCTGGAAGTGGCATTTGCGGCTCGCACTAGTGCAGAGTTATCTCAAAGAAAGGGGCCACGGTGTTTCTGTATCTCTATTATGTTGGTGCGGCTTCGGAACTTTTAAATATCTTGATATATCTCGAGAACTACGCATCTGATCCAAAACTATCATAGAACATAAATAGTAGGAAACTTAATTCTCTACAAAAAAGGTCTCTTAACATTTTGCCATAGCTCGCTTCGTTTCCGAGATATTTGCAGATTTATCTCAAGGGAAGGGGCCTAATGGACATATTTCGAGATATTTCTTCTTCTTGTTGTTCTTCTTCTGCACAGCTAAACTGGAAGTGGCATTTCCAGCTCGCAATAGTGCAGAGTTATCTCAAAGAGAGGGGCCACGGTGTTTCTGTATCTCTATTATGTTGGTGCGGCTTCGGAACTTTTAAATATCTTGATATATCTCGAGATCTACGCATCTGATCAAAAAATATCATAGAACATAAAAAGTAGGAAACTTAATTCGCTACAAAAAGGTCTCTTAACATTTTGCCATAGCTCGCTTCGTTTCCGAGATATTTGCAGATTTATCTCAAGGGAAGGGGCCTAACGGACATATTTCGTGATATTTCTTCTTCTTGTTGTTCTTCTTCTGCACAGCTAAGCTGGAAGTGGCATTTGCAGCTCGCATTAGTGCAGAGTTATCTCAAAGAAAGGGGCCACGGTGTTTCTGTATCTCTATTATGTTGGTGCGGCTTCGGAACTTTTAAATATCTTGATATATCTCGAGAACTACGCCTCTGATCGAAAAATATCATAGAACATAAAAAGTAGGAAACTTAATTCTCTACAAAAACGGTCTCTTAACATTTTGCCATAGCTCGCTTCGTTTCCGAGATATTTGCACATATATCTCAAGGGAAGGGGCCTGACGGACATATTTCGAGATATTTCTTCTTCTTGTTGTTCTTCTTCTGCACAGCTAAGCTGGAAGTGGCATTTGCGGCTCGCACTAGTGCAGAGTTATCTCAAAGAAAGGGGCCACGGTGTTTCTGTATCTCTATTATGTTGGTGCGGCTTCGGAACTTTTAAATATCTTGATATATCTCGAGATCTACGCATCTGATCAAAAAATATCATAGAACATAAAAAGTAGGAAACTTAATTCTCTACAAAAAAGTCTGGCAAGATTTTGCCATAGCTCGCTTCGTTTCCGAGATATTTGCAGATTTATCTCAAGGGAAGGGGCCTAACGGACATATTTCGAGATATTTCTTCTTCTTGTTGTTCTTCTTCTGCACAGCTAAACTGGAAGTGGCATTTCCAGCTCGCAATAGTGCAGAGTTATCTCAAAGAGAGGGGCCACGGTGTTTCTGTATCTCTATTATGTTGGTGCGGCTTCGGAACTTTTAAATATCTTGATATATCTCGAGAACTACGCATCTGATCAAAAAATATCATAGAACATAAAAAGTAGGAAACTCAATTCTCTACAAAAAAGGTCTCTTAACATTTTGCAATAGCTCTCTTCGTTTCCGAGATACTTGCCGATTTATCTCAAGGGAAGGGGCCTGACGGACATATTTCGAGATATTTCTTCTTCTTGTTGTTCTTCTTCTGCACAGCTAAGCTGGAAGTGGCATTTGCGGCTCGCACTAGTGCAGAGTTATCTCAAAGAAAGGGGCCACGGTGTTTCTGTATCTCTATTATGTTGGTGCGGCTTCGGAACTTTTAAATATCTTGATATATCTCGAGAACTACGCATCTGATCCAAAACTATCATAGAACATAAATAGTAGGAAACTTAATTCTCTACAAAAAGGGTCTCTCAACATTTTGCCATAGCTCGCTTCGTTTCCGAGATATTTGCAGATTTATCTCAAGGGAAGGGGCCTGACGGACATATTTCGAGATATTTCTTCTTCTTGTTGTTCTTCTTCTGCACAGCTAAGCTGGAAGTGGCATTTGCGGCTCGCACTAGTGCAGAGTTATCTCAAAGAAAGGGGCCACGGTGTTTCTGTATCTCTATTATGTTGGTGCGGCTTCGGAACTTTTGAATATCTTGATATATCTCGAGAACTACGCATCTGATCAAAAAATATCATAGAACATAAAAAGTAGGAAACTTAATTCGCTACAAAAAGGTCTCTTAACATTTTGCCATAGCTCGCTTCGTTTCCGAGATATTTGCAGATTTATCTCAAGGGAAGGGGCCTAACGGACATATTTCGTGATATTTCTTCTTCTTGTTGTTCTTCTTCTGCACAGCTAAGCTGGAAGTGGCATTTGCGGCTCGCACTAGTGCAGAGTTATCTCAAAGAAAGGGGCCACGGTGTTTCTGTATCTCTATTATGTTGGTGCAGCTTCAGAACTTTTAAATATCTTGATATATCTCGAGAACTACGCATCTGATCAAAAAATATCATGGAGCATAAAAAGTAGAAAACTTAATTCTCTACAGAAAAGGTCTCTTAACATTTTGCCATAGCTCGCTTCTTTTCCGAGATATTTGCAGATTTATCTCAAGGGAAGGGGCCTGACGGACATACTTCGAGATATTTCTTCTTCTTGTTGTTCTTCTTCTGCACAGCTAAGCTGGAAGTGGCATTTGCAGCTCGCAATAGTGCAGAGTTATCTCAAAGAAAGGGGCCACGGTGTTTCTGTATCTCTATTATGTTGGTGCGGCTTCGGAACTTTTAAATATCTTGATATATCTCGAGATCTACGCATCTGATCAAAAAATATCATAGAACATAAAAAGTAGGAAACTTAATTCTCTACAAAAAAGGTCTCTCAACATTTTGCCTTAACTCGCTTCGTTTCCGAGATACTTGCCGATTTATCTCAAGGGAAGGGGCCTGACGGACATATTTCGAGATATTTCTTCTTCTTGTTGTTCTTCTTCTGCACAGCTAAGCTGGAAGTGGCATTTGCAGCTCGCAATTGTGCAGAGTTATCTCAAAGAGAGGGGCCACGGTGTTTCTGTATCTCTATTATGTTGGTGCGGCTTAGGAACTTTTAAATATCTTGATATATCTCGAGAACTACGAATCTGATCAGAAAATATCATAGAAGATAAAAAGTAGGAAACTTAATTCTCTACAAAAAAGGTCTCTTAACATTTTGCCATAGCTCGCTTCGTTTCCGAGATATTTGCAGATTTATCTCAAGGGAAGGGGCCTGACGGACATATTTCGAGATATTTCTTCTTCTTGTTGTTCTTCTTCTGCACAGCTAAGCTGGAAGTGGCATTTGCGGCTCGCACTAGTGCAGAGTTATCTCAAAGAAAGGGGCCACGGTGTTTCTGTATCTCTATTATGTTGGTGCGGCTTCGGAACTTTTGAATATCTTGATATATCTCGAGAACTACGCATCTGATCAAAAAATATCATAGAACATAAAAAGTAGGAAACTTAATTCGCTACAAAAAGGTCTCTTAACATTTTGCCATAGCTCGCTTCGTTTCCGAGATATTTGCAGATTTATCTCAAGGGAAGGGGCCTAACGGACATATTTCGTGATATTTCTTCTTCTTGTTGTTCTGCTTCTGCACAGCTAAGCTGGAAGTGGCATTTGCAGCTCGCATTAGTGCAGAGTTATCTCAAAGAAAGGGGCCACGGTGTTTCTGTATCTCTATTATGTTGGTGCGGCTTCTTAACTTTTAAATATCTTGATATATCTCGAGAACTACGCATCTGATCAAAAAATATCATAGAACATAAAAAGTAGGAAACTCAATCCTCTACAAAAAAGGTCTCTTAACATTTTGCAAGAACTCGCTTCGTTTCCGAGATATTTGCAGATTTATCTCAAGGGAAGGGGCCTGACGGACATATTTCGAGATATTTCTTCTTCTGGTTGTTCTTCTTCTGCACAGCTAAGCTGGAAGTGGCATTTGCAGCTCGCAATAGTGCAGAGTTATCGCAAAGAAAGGGGCCACGGTGTTTCTGTATCTCTATTATGTTGGTGCGGCTTCGGAACTTTTAAATATCTTGATATATCTCGAGAACTACGCATCTGATCAAAAAATATCATAGAAAATAAAAAGTAGGAAACCTAATTTTCTACAAAAAAGGTCTCTTAACATTTTGCCGTAGCTCGCTTCGTTTCCGAGATATTTGCAGATTTATCTCAAGGGTAGGGGCCTGACGGACATATTTCGAAATATTTCTTATTCTTGTTGTGCTTCTTCTCCACAGCTAAGCTGGAAGTGGCATTTGCAGCTCGCAATAGTGCAGAGTTATCTCAAAGAAAGGGGCCACGGTGTTTCTGTACCTCTATTATGTTGGTGCAGCTTCGGAGCTTTTAAATATCTTGATATATCTCGAGAACTACGCATCTGATCAAAAAATATCATAGAACATAAAAAGTAGGAAACTTAATTCTCTACAAAAAAGGTCTCTTAACGTTTTGCAATAGCTCGCTTCGTTTCCGAGATATTTGCAGATTTATCTCAAGGGAAGGGTCCTGATGGACATATTTCGAGATATTTCTTCTTCTTGTTGTTCTTCTTCTGCACAGCTAAACTGGAAGTGGCATTTCCAGCTCGCAATCGTGCAGAGTTATCTCAAAGAAAGGGGCCACGGTGTTTCTGTATCTCTATTATGTTGGTGCGGCTTCGGAACTTTTAAATATCTTGATATATCTCGAGATCTACGCATCTGATCAAAAAATATCATAGAACATAAAAAGTAGGAAACTTAATTCTCTACAAAAAAGGTCTCTCAACATTTTGCCATAGCTCGCTTCGTTTCCGAGATACTTGCCGATTTATCTCAAGGGAAGGGGCCTGACGGACATATTTCGAGATATTTCTTCTTCTTGTTGTTCTTCTTCTGCACAGCTAAGCTGGAAGTGGCATTTGCGGCTCGCACTAGTGCAGAGTTATCTCAAAGAAAGGGGCCACGGTGTTTCTGTATCTCTATTATGTTGGTGCGGCTTCGGAACTTTTGAATATCTTGATATATCTCGAGAACTACGCATCTGATCAAAAAATATCATAGAACATAAAAAGTAGGAAACTTAATTCGCTACAAAAAGGTCTCTTAACATTTTGCCATAGCTCGCTTCGTTTCCGAGATATTTGCAGATTTATCTCAAGGGAAGGGGCCTAACGGACTTATTTCGAGATATTTCTTCTTCTTGTTGTTCTTCTTCTGCACAGCTAAACTGGAAGTGGCATTTCCAGGTCGCAATAGTGCAGAGTTATCTAAAAGAAAGGAGCCACGGTGTTTCTGTATCTCTATTATGTTGGTGCGGCTTCGGAACTTTTAAATATCTTGATATATCTCGAGAACTACGCGTCTGATCAAAAAATATCATAGAACATAAAAAGTAGGAAACATAATTCCATACAAAAAAGGTCTCTTAACATTTTGCCATAGCTGCTTCGTTTCCGAGATATTTGCAGATTTATCTCAAGGGAAGGGGCCTGACGGACATATTTCGAGATATTTCTTCTTCTTGTTGTTCTTCTTCTGCACAGCTAAGCTGGAAGTGGCATTTGCAGCTCGCAATAGTGCAGAGTTATCTCAAAGAAAGGGGCCACGGTGTTTCTGTATCTCTATTATGTTGGTGCGGCTTCGGAACTTTTAAATATCTTGATATATCTCGAGATCTACGCATCTGATCAAAAAATATCATAGAACATAAAAAGTAGGAAACTTAATTCTCTACAAATAAGGTCTCTTAACATTTTGCCATAGCTCGCTTCGTTTCCGAGATATTTGCAGATTTATCTCAAGGGAAGGGGCCCGACGGACATATTTCGAGATATTTCTTCTTCTTGTTGGTCTTCTTCTGCACAGCTAAGCTGGAAGTGGCATTTGCAGCTCGCAATAGTGCAGAGTTATCTCAAAGAAAGGGGCCACGGTGTTTCTGTATCTCTATTATGTTGGTGCGGCTTCGGATCTTTTAAATATCTCGATATATCTCGAAAACTACGCTTCTGATCAAAAAATATCATAGAACATAAATTGTAGAAAACATAATTCTCTACAAAAAAGGTCTCTTAACATTTTGCCATAGCTCGTTTCGTTTCCGAGATATTTGCAGATATATCTCAAGGGAAGGAGCCTGACGGACATATTTCGAGATATTTCCTCTTCTTGTTGTTCTTCTTCTGCACAGCTAAACTGGAAGTGGCATTTCCAGCTCGCAATAGCGCAGAGTTATCTCAAAGAAAGGGGCCACGGTGTTTCTGTATCTCTATTATGTTGGTGCGGCTTCGGAACTTTTAAATATCTTGATATATCTCGAGAACTACGCATCTGATCAAAAAATATCATAGAACATAAAAAGTAGGAAACTTAATTCTCTATAAATAAGGTCTCTTAACATTTTGCCATAGCTCGCTTCGTTTCCGAGATATTTGCAGATTTATCTCAAGGGAAGGGGCCTGACGGACATTTTTCGAGATATTTCTTCTTCTTGTTGTTCTTCTTCTGCACAGCTAAGCTGGAAGTGGCATTTCCAGCTCGCAATAGTGCAGAGTTATCTCGAAGAAAGGGGCCACGGTGTTTCTGTATCTCTATTATGTTGGTGCGGCTTCGGATTTTTTAAATATCTTGATATATCTCGAGAGCTACGCATCCGATCAAAAAATATCATAGAGCATAAAAAGTAGGAAACTTAATTCTCTACAAAAAAGGTCTCTTAACATTTTGCCATAGCTCGCTTCGTTTCCGAGATATTTGCAGATTTATCTCGAGGGAAGGGGCCTGACGGACATATTTCGAGATATTTCTTCTTCTTGTTGTTCTTCTTCTGCACAGCTAAGCTGGACGTGGCATTTACAGCTCGCAATAGTGCAGAGTTATCTCAAAGAAAGGGGCCACGGTGTTTCTGTATCTCTATTATGTTGGTGCGGCTTCGGAACTTTTAAATATCTTGATATATCTCGAGAACTACGCATCTGATCAAAAAATATCATGGAACATAAAAAGTAGGAAACTTAATTCTCAACAAAAAAGGTCTCTTAACATTTTGCCATAGCTCGCTTCGTTTCCGAGATATTTGCAGATTTATCTCAAGGGAAGGGGCCTGACGGACATATTTCGAGATATTTCTTCTTCTTGTTGTTCTTCTTCTGCACAGCTAAACTGGAAGTGGCATTTCCAGCTCGTAGTAGTGCAGAGTTATCTCAAAGAAAGGGGCCACGGTGTTTCTGTATCTCTATTATGTTGCTGCGGCTTCGGAACTTTTAAATATCTTGATATATCTCGAGAACTACGCATCTGATCAAAAAATATCATAGAACATAAAAAGTAGGAAACTTCATTCTCTATCAAAAAGGTCTCTTAACATTTTGCCATAGCTCGCTTCGTTTCCGAGATATATGCAGATTTATCTCAAGGGAAGGGGCCTGACGGACATATTTCGGGATATTTCTTCTTCTTGTTGTTCTTCTTCTGCACAGCTAAACAGGAAGTGGCATTTCCAGCTCGCAATAGTGCAGAGTTATCTGAAAGAAAGGGGCCACGGTGTTTCTGTATCTCTATTATGTTGGTGCGGCTTCGGAACTTTTAAATATCTTGATATATCTCGAGAGCCACGCATCTGATCAAATAATATCATAGAACATAAAAAGTAGGAAACTTAATTCTCTACAAATAAGGTCTCTTAACATTTTGCCATAGCTCGCTTCGTTTCCGAGATATTTGCAGATTTATCTCAAGGGAAGGGGGCCGACGGACATATTTCGAGATATTTCTTCTTCTTGTTGGTCTTCTTCTGCACAGCTAAGCTGGAAGTGGCATTTGCAGCTCGCAATGGTGCAGAGTTATCTCAAAGAAAGGGGCCACGGTGTTTCTGTATCTCTATTATGTTGGTGCGGCTTCGGATCTTTTAAATATCTCGATATATCTCGAAAACTACGCTTCTGATCAAAAAATATCAAAGAACCTAAATTGTGGGAAATATAATTCTCTACAAAAAAGGTCTCTTAACATTTTGCCGTAGCTCGCTTCGTTTCCGAGATATTTGCAGATTTATCTCAAGGGAAGGGGCCTGACGGACATATTTCCAGATATTTCTTCTTCTTGTTGTTCTTCTTCTGCACAGCAAAGCTAGAAGTGGCATTTGCAGCTCGCAATAGTGCAGAGTTATCTCAAATAAAGGGGCCACGGTGTTTCTGTATCTCTATTATGTTGGTGCGGCTTCGGAACTTTTAAATATCTTGATATATCTCGAGAACTACGCATCCGATCAAAAAATATCATAGAACATAAAAAGTAGGAAACTTAATTCTCTACAAAAAAGGGCTCTTAACATTTTGCCATAGCTCGCTTCTTTTCCGAGATATTTGCAGATCTATCTCAAGGGAAGGGGCCTGACGGACATATTTCGAGATATTTCTTCTTCTTGTTGTTCTTCTTCTGCACAGCTAAGCTGGAAGTGGCATTTGCAGCTCGCAATAGTGCAGAGTTATCTCAAAGAAAGGGGCCACGGTGTTTCTGTATCTCTATTATGTTGGTGCGGCTTCGGATTTTTTAAATATCTTGATATATCTCGAGAGCTACGCATCCGATCAAAAAATATCATAGAGCATAAAAAGTAGGAAACTTAATTCTCTACAAAAAAGGTCTCTTAACATTTTGCCATAGCTCGCTTCGTTTCCGAGATATTTGCAGATTTATCTCGAGGGAAGGGGCCTGACGGACATATTTCGAGATATTTCTTCTTCTTGTTGTTCTTCTTCTGCACAGCTAAGCTGGACGTGGCATTTACAGCTCGCAATAGTGCAGAGTTATCTCAAAGAAAGGGGCCACGGTGTTTCTGTATCTCTATTATGTTGGTGCGGCTTCGGAACTTTTAAATATCTTGATATATCTCGAGAACTACGCATCTGATCAAAAAATATCACGGAACATAAAAAGTAGGAAACTTAATTCTCAACAAAAAAGGTCTCTTAACATTTTGCCATAGCTCGCTTCGTTTCCGAGATATTTGCAGATGTATCTCAAGGGAAGGGGCCTGACGGACATATTTCGAGATATTTCTTCTTCTTGTTGTTCTTCTTCTGCACAGCTAAACTGGAAGTGGCATTTCGAGCTCGTAGTAGTGCAGAGTTATCTCAAAGAAAGGGGCCACGGTGTTTCTGTATCTCTATTATGTTGGTGCGGCTTCGGAACTTTTAAATATCTCGATATATCTCGAAAACTACGCTTCTGATCAAAAAATATCATAGAACATAAATTGTAGGAAACAGAATTCTCTACAAAAAACGTCTCTTAACATTTTGCCATAGCTCGCTTCGTTTCCGAGATATTTGCAGATTCAGCTCAAAGGAACGGGCCTGACGGACATATTTCGAGATACTTCTTCTTCTTGTTGTTCTTCCTCTGCACAGCTAAGCTGGAAGTGGCATTTACAGCTCGCAATAGTGCAGAGTTATCTCAAAGAAAGGGGCCACGGTGTTTCTGTATCTCTATTATGTTGGTGCGGCTTCGGAACTTTTAAATATCTTGATATATCTCGTGAACTCCGCATCTGATCAACAAATATCATAGAACATAAAAAGTAGGAAACTTAATTCTCTACAAAAAAGGTCTCTCAACATTTTGCCATAGCTCGCTTCGTTTCCGAGATATTTGCAGATTTATCTCAAGGGAAGGGGCCTGACGGACATATTTCGAGATATTTCTTCTTCTTGTTGTTCTTCTTCTGCACAGCTAAGCTGGAAGTGGCATTTGCGGCTCGCACTAGTGCAGAGTTATCTCAACGAAAGGGGCCACGGTGTTTCTGTATCTCTATTATGTTGGTGCGGCTTCGGAACTTTTAAATATCTCGATATATCTCGAAAACTACGCTTCTGATCAAAAAATATCATAGAACATAAATTGTAGGAAGCATAATTCTCTACAAAAAAGGTCTCTTAACATTTTGCCATAGCTCGCTTCGTTTCCGAGATATTTGCAGATATATCTCAAGGGAAGGGGCCTGACGGACATATTTCGAGATATTTCTTCTTCTTGTTGTTCTTCTTCTGCACAGCTAAGCTGGAAGTGGCATTTACAGCTCGCAATAGTGCAGAGTTATCTCAAAGAAAGGGGCCACTGTGTTTCTGTATCTCTATTATGTTGGTGCGGCTTCGGAACTTTTAAATATCTTGATATATCTCGAGAACTACGCATCTGATCAAAAAATATCGTAGAACATGAAAAGTGGGAAACTTAATTCTCTACAAAAAAGGTCTCTGAACATTTTGCCATAGCTCTCTTCGTTTCCGAGATATTTGCAGATTTATCTCAAGGGAAGGGGCCTGACGGACATATTTCGAGATATTTCTTCTTCTTGTTGTTCTTCTTCTGCGCAGCTAAGCTGGAAGTGGCATTTGCAGCTCGCAATAGTGCAGAGTTATCTCAAAGAGAGGGGCCATGGTGTTTCTGTATCTCTATTATGTTGGTGCGGCTTCGGAACTTTTAAATATCTTGATATATCTCGAGAACTACGCATCTGATCAAAAAATATCATAGAAGATAAATTGTAGGAAACATAATTCTCTACAAAAAACGTCTCTTAACAGTTTGCCATAGCTCGCTTCGTTTCCGAGATATTTGCAGATTCAGCTCAAAGGAACTGGCCTGACGGACATATTTCGAGATATTTCTTCTTCTTGTTGTTCTTCCTCTGCACAGCTAAGCTGGAATGGCATTTGCAGCTCGCAATAGTGCAGAGTTATCTCAAAGAAAGGGGCCACGGTGTTTCTGTATCTCTATTATGTTGGTGCGGCTTCGGAACTTTTAAATATCTTGATATATCTCGAGAACTACGCATCTGATCAAATAATATCATAGAACATAAAAAGTAGGAAACTTAATTCTCTACAAAAAAGGTCTCTTAACATTTTGCCATAGCTCGCTTCGTTTCCGAGATATTTGCATATTTATCTCAAGGGAAGGGGCCTGACGGACATATTTCGAGATATTTCTTCTTCTTGTTGTTCTTCTTCTGCACAGCTAAACTGGAAGTGGCATTTCCAGCTCGCAATAGTGCAGAGTTATCTCAAAGAAAGGGGTCACGGTGTTTCTGTATCTCTATTATGTTGGTGCGGCTTCGGAACTTTTAAATATCTCGATATATCTCGAAAACTACGCTTCTGATCAAAAAATATCATAGAACGTAAATTGTAGGAAACATTATTCTCTACAAAAAAGGTCTCTTAACATTTTGCCATAGCTCGCTTCGTTTCCGAGATATTTGCAGATTCAGCTCAAAGGAACGGGCCTGACGGACATATTTCGAGATACTTCTTCTTCTTGTTGTTCTTCTTCTGCACAGCTAAGCTGGAAGTGGCATTTGCAGCTCGCACTAGTGCAGAGTTATCTCAAAGAAAGGGGCCACGGTGTTTCTGTATCTCTATTATGTTGGTGCGGCTTCGGAACTTTTAAATATCCCGATATATCTCGAAAACTACGCTTCTGATCAAAAAATATCATAGAACATAAATTGTAGGAAACATAATTCTCTACAAAAAACGTCTCTTACCATTTTGCCATAGCTCGCTTCTTTTCCGAGATATTTGCAGATTCAGCTCAAAGGAACGGGCCTGACGGACATATTTCGAGATACTTCTTCTTCTTGTTGTTCTTCCTCTGCACAGCTAAGCTGGAAGTGGCATTTGCAGCTCGCAATAGTGCAGAGTTATCTCAAAGAAAGGGGCCACGGTGTTTCTGTATCTCTATTATGTTGGTGCGGCTCCGGAACTTTTAAATATCTCGATATATCTCGAAAACTACGCTTCTGATCAAAAAATTTCATAGAACATAAATTGTAGGAAACATAATTCTCTACAAAAAACGTCTCTTAACATTTTGCCATAGCTCGCTTCGTTTCCGAGATATTTGCAGATTCAGCTCAAAGGAACGGGCCTGACGGACATATTTCGAGATATTTCTTCTTCTTGTTGTTCTTCTTCTGCACAGCTAAGCTGGAAGTGACATTTGCGGCTCGCACTAGTGCAGAGTTATCTCAAAGAAAGGGGCCACGGTGTTTCTGTATCTCTATTATGTTGGTGCGGCTTCGGAACTTTTAAATATCTTGATATATCTCGAGAACTACGCATCTGATCAAAAAATATCGTAGAACATGAAAAGTAGGAAACTTAATTCTCTACAAAAAAGGTCTCTTAACATTTTGCCATAGCTCTCTTCGTTTCCGAGATATTTGCAGATTTATCTCAAAGGAACGGGCCTGACGGACATATTTCGAGATACTTCTTCTTCTTGTTGTTCTTCTTCTGCACAGCTAAGCTGGAAGTGGCATTTGCAGCTCGCACTAGTGCAGAGTTATCTCAAAGAAAGGGGCCACGGTGTTTCTGTATCTCTATTATGTTGGTGCGGCTTCGGAACTTTTAAATATCTCGATATATCTCGAAAACTACGCTTTTGATCAAAAAATATCATAGAACATAAATTGTAGGAAACATAATTCTCTACAAAAAAGGTCTCTTAACATTTTGCCATAGCTCGCTTCGTTTCCGAGATATTTGCAGATTTATCTCAAGGGAAGGGGCCTGACGGACATATTTCGAGATATTTCTTCTTCTTGTTGTTCTTCTTCTGCACAGCTAAGCTGGAAGTGGCATTTGCGGCTCGCACTAGTGCAGAGTTATCTCAAAGAAAGGGGCCACGGTGTTTCTGTATCTCTATTATGTTGGTGCGGCTTCGGAACTTTTAAATATCTTGATATATCTCGAGAACTACGCATCTGATCAAAAAATATCGTAGAACATGAAAAGTAGGAAACTTAATTCTCTACAAAAAAGGTCTCTTAACATTTTGCCATAGCTCTCTTCGTTTCCGAGATATTTGCAGATTTATCTCAAAGGAACGGGCCTGACGGCCATATTTCGAGATACTTCTTCTTCTTGTTGTTCTTCTTCTGCACAGCTAAGCTGGAAGTGGCATTTGCGGCTCGCACTAGTGCAGAGTTATCTCAACGAAAGGGGCCACGGTGTTTCTGTAGCTCTATTATGTTGGTGCGGCTTCGGAACTTTTAAATATCTTGATATATCTCGAGAACTACGCATCTGATCAAAAAATATCATAGAACATGAAAAGTAGGAAACTTAATTCTCTACAAAAAAGGTCTCTTAACATTTTGCCATAGCTCGCTTCGTTTCCGAGATATTTGCATATTTATCTCAAGGGAAGGGGCCTGACGGACATATTTCGAGATATTTCTTCTTCTTGTTGTTCTTCTTCTGCACAGCTAAGCTGGAAGTGGCATTTGCAGCTCGCAATAGTACAGAGTTATCTCAAAGAAAGGGGCCACGGTGTTTCTGTATCTCTATTATGATGGTGCGGCTTCGGAACTTTTAAATATCTTGATATATCTCGAGAACTACGCATGTGATCAAAAAATATCATAGAACATAAAAAGTAGGAAACTTAATTCTCTACAAAAAAGGTTTCTTAACATTTTGCCATAGCTCGCTTCGTTTCCGAGATATTTGCTTATTTATCTCAAGGGAAGGGGCCTGACGGACATATTTCGAGATATTTCTTCTTCTTGTTGTTCTTCTTCTGCACAGCTAAGCTGGAAGTGGCATTTACAGCTCGCAATAGTGCAGAGTTATCTCAAAGAAAGGGGCCACGGTGTTTCTGTATCTCTATTATGTTGGTGCGGCTTCGGAACTTTTAAATATCTTGATATATCTCGAGAACTACGCATCTGATCAAAAAATATCATAGAACATGAAAAGTAGGAAACTTAATTCTCTACAAAAAAGGTCTCTTAACATTTTGCCATAGCTCTCTTCGTTTCCGAGATATTTGCAGATTTATCTCAAGGGACGGGGCCTGACGGACATATTTCGAGATATTTCTTCTTCTTGTTGTTCTTCTTCTGCACAGCTAAGCTGGAAGTGGCATTTGCAGCTCGCAATAGTGCAGAGTTATCTCAAAGAAAGGGGCCACGGTGTTTCTGTATCTCTATTATGTTGGTGCGGCTTCGGAACTTTTAAATATCTTGATATATCTCGAGAACTACGCGTCTGATCAAAAAATATCATAGAACATAAAAAGTAGGAAACATGATTCTCTACAAAAACGGTCTCTTAACATTTTGCCATAGCTCGCTTCGTTTCCGAGATATTTGCAGATATATCTCAAGGGAAGGGGCCTGACGGACATATTTCGAGATATTTCTTTTTCTTGTTGTTCTTCTTCTGCACAGCTAAGCTGGAAGTGGCATTTGCGGCTGGCACTGGTGCACAGTTATCTCAAAGAAAGGGGCCACGGTGTTTCTGTATCTCTATTATGTTGGTGCGGCTTCGGAACTTTTAAATATCTCGATATATCTCGAAAACTACGCTTCTGATCAAAAAATATCATAGAACCTAAATTGTAGGAAACATAATTCTCTACAAAAAAGGTCTCTTAACATTTTGCCATAGCTCGCTTCGTTTCCGAGATATTTGCAGATATATCTCAAGGGAAGGGGCCTGACGGACATATTTCGAGATATTTCTTCTTCTTGTTGTTCTTCTTCTGCACAGCTAAGCTGGAAGTGGCATTTGCAGCTCGCAATAGTGCAGAGTTATCTCAAAGAAAGGGGCCACGGTGTTTCTGTATCTCTATTATGTTGGTGCGGCTTCAGAACTTTTAAATATCTTGATATATCTCGAGAACTACGCATCTGATCAAAAAATATCATAGAACATAAAAAGTAGGAAACTTAATTCTCTACAAAAAAGGTCTCTTAACATTTTGCCATAGCTCGCTTCGTTTCCGAGATATTTGCATATTTATCTCAAGGGAAGGGGCCTGACGGACATATTTCGAGATATTTCTTCTTCTTGTTGTTCTTCTTCTGCACAGCTAAGCTGGAAGTGGCATTTACAGCTCGCAATAGTGCAGAGTTATCTCAAAGAAAGGGGCCACGGTGTTTCTGTATCTCTATTATGTTGGTGCGGCTTCGGAACTTTTAAATATCCCGATATATCTCGAAAACTACGCTTCTGATCAAAAAATATCATAGAACATAAATTGTAGGAAACATAATTCTCTACAAAAAACGTCTCTTACCATTTTGCCATAGCTCGCTTCGTTTCCGAGATATTTGCAGATTCAGCTCAAAGGAACGGGCCTGACGGACATATTTCGAGATACTTCTTCTTCTTGTTGTTCTTCCTCTGCACAGCTAAGCTGGAAGTGGCATTTGCAGCTCGCAATAGTGCAGAGTTATCTCAAAGGAAGGGGCCACGGTGTTTCTGTATCTCTATTATGTTGGTGCGGCTTCGGAACTTTTAAATATCTCGATATATCTCGAAAACTACGCTTCTGATCAAAAAATATCATAGAACATAAATTGTAGGAAACATAATTGTCTACAAAAAACGTCTCTTAACATTTTGCCATAGCTCGCTTCGTTTCCGAGATATTTGCAGATTCAGCTCAAAGGAACGGGCCTGACGGACATATTTCGAGATACTTCTTCTTCTTGTTGTTCTTCCTCTGCACAGCTAAGCTGGAAGTGGCATTTACAGCTCGCAATAGTGCAGAGTTAGCTCAAAGAAAGGGGCCACGGTGTTTCTGTATCTCTATTATGTTGGTGCGGCTTCGGAACTTTTAAATATCTTGATATATCTCGAGAACTACGCATCTGATCAAAAAATATCATAGAACATAAAAAGTAGGAAACTTAATTCTCTACAAAAAAGGTCTCTTAAGATTTTGCCATAGCTCGCTTCGTTTCCGAGATATTTGCAGATTTATCTCAAGGGAAGGGGCCTGACGGACATATTTCGAGATATTTCTTCTTCTTGTTGTTCTCCTTCTGCACAGCTAAGCTGGAAGTGACATTTGCGGCTCGCACTAGTGCAGAGTTATCTCAAAGAAAGGGGCCACGGTGTTTCTGTATCTCTATTATGTTGGTGCGGCTTCGGAACTTTTAAATATCTTGATATATCTCGAGAACTACGCATCTGATCAAAAAATATCATAGAACATAAAAAGTAGGAAACTTAATTCTCTACAAAAAAGGTTTCTTAACATTTTGCCATAGCTCGCTTCGTTTCCGAGATATTTGCTTATTTATCTCAAGGGAAGGGGCCTGACGGACATATTTCGAGATATTTCTTCTTCTTGTTGTTCTTCTTCTGCACAGCTAAGCTGGAAGTGGCATTTACAGCTCGCAATAGTGCAGAGTTATCTCAAAGAAAGGGGCCACGGTGTTTCTGTATCTCTATTATGTTGGTGCGGCTTCGGAACTTTTAAATATCTTGATATATCTCGAGAACTACGCATCTGATCAAAAAATATCATAGAACATGAAAAGTAGGAAACTTAATTCTCTACAAAAAAGGTCTCTTAACATTTTGCCATAGCTCTCTTCGTTTCCGAGATATTTGCAGATTTATCTCAAGGGACGGGGCCTGACGGACATATTTCGAGATATTTCTTCTTCTTGTTGTTCTTCTTCTGCACAGCTAAGCTGGAAGTGGCATTTGCAGCTCGCAATAGTGCAGAGTTATCTCAAAGAAAGGGGCCACGGTGTTTCTGTATCTCTATTATGTTGGTGCGGCTTCGGAACTTTTAAATATCTTGATATATCTCGAGAACTACGCGTCTGATCAAAAAATATCATAGAACATAAAAAGTAGGAAACATAATTCTCTACAAAAACGGTCTCTTAACATTTTGCCATAGCTCGCTTCGTTTCCGAGATATTTGCAGATATATCTCAAGGGAAGGGGCCTGACGGACATATTTCGAGATATTTCTTCTTCTTGTTGTTCTTCTTCTGCACAGCTAAGCTGGAAGTGGCATTTGCAGCTCGCAATAGTGCAGAGTTATCTCAAAGAAAGGGGCCACGGTGTTCCTGTATCTCTATTATGTTGGTGCGGCTTCGGAACTTTTAAATATCTTGATATATCTCGAGAACTACGCGTCTGATCAAAAAATATCATAGAACATAAAAAGTAGGAAACATGATTCTCTACAAAAACGGTCTCTTAACATTTTGCCATAGCTCGCTTCGTTTCCGAGATATTTGCAGATATATCTCAAGGGAAGGGGCCTGACGGACATATTTCGAGATATTTCTTTTTCTTGTTGTTCTTCTTCTGCACAGCTAAGCTGGAAGTGGCATTTGCGGCTCGCACTGGTGCACAGTTATCTCAAAGAAAGGGGCCACGGTGTTTCTGTATCTCTATTATGTTGGTGCGGCTTCGGAACTTTTAAATATCTCGATATATCTCGAAAACTACGCTTCTGATCAAAAAATATCATAGAACCTAAATTGTAGGAAACATAATTCTCTACAAAAAAGGTCTCTTAACATTTTGCCATAGCTCGCTTCGTTTCCGAGATATTTGCATATTTATCTCAAGGGAAGGGGCCTGACGGACATATTTCGAGATATTTCTTCTTCTTGTTGTTCTTCTTCTGCACAGCTAAGCTGGAAGTGGCATTTACAGCTCGCAATAGTGCAGAGTTATCTCAAAGAAAGGGGCCACGGTGTTTCTGTATCTCTATTATGTTGGTGCGGCTTCGGAACTTTCAAATATCTTGATATATCTCGAGAACTACGCATCTGATCAAAAAATATCATAGAACATGAAAAGTAGGAAACTTAATTCTCTACAAAAAAGGTCTCTTAACATTTTGCCATAGCTCTCTTCGTTTCCGAGATATTTGCAGATTTATCTCAAGGGAAGGGGCCTGACGGACATATTTCGAGATATTTCTTCTTCTTGTTGTTCTTCTTCTGCACAGCTAAGCTGGAAGTGGCATTTGCAGGTCGCAATAGTGCAGAGTTATCTCAAAGAAAGCGGCCACGGTGTATCTGTATCTCTATTATGTTGGTGCGGCTTCGGAACTTTTAAATATCTCGATATATCTCGAAAACTACGCTTCTGATCAAAAAATATCATAGAACGTAAATTGTAGGAAATATTATTCTCTACAAAAAAGGTCTCTCAACATTTTGCCATAGCTCGCTTCGTTTCCGAGATATTTGCAGATTCATCTCAAGGGAAGGGGTCTGACGGACATATTTCGAGATACTTCTTCTTCTTGTTGTTCTTCTTCTGCACAGCTAAGCTCGAAGTGGCATTTGCAGCTCGCAATAGTGCAGAGTTACCTCAAAGAAAGAGGCCACGGTGTTTCTGTACCTCTATTATGTTGGTGCAGCTTCGGAACTTTTAAATATCTTGATATATCTCGAGAACTACGCATCTGATCAAAAAATATCATCGAACATAAAAAGTAGGAAACTTAATTCTCTACAAAAAAGGTCTCTTAACATTTTGCCATAGCTCGCTTCGTTTCCGAGATATTTGCTTATTTATCTCAAGGGAAGGGGCCTGACGGACATATTTCGAGATATTTCTTCTTCTTGTTGTTCTTCTTCTGCACAGCTAAGCTGGAAGTGGCATTTACAGCTCGCAATAGTGCAGAGTTATCTCAAAGAAAGGGGCCACGGTGTTTCTGTATCTCTATTATGTTGGTGCGGCTTCGGAACTTTTAAATATCTTGATATATCTCGAGAACTACGCATCTGATCAAAAAATATCATAGAACATGAAAAGTAGGAAACTTAATTCTCTACAAAAAAGGTCTCTTAACATTTTGCCATAGCTCTCTTCGTTTCCGAGATATTTGCAGATTTATCTCAAGGGACGGGGCCTGACGGACATATTTCGAGATATTTCTTCTTCTTGTTGTTCTTCTTCTGCACAGCTAAGCTGGAAGTGGCATTTGCAGCTCACAATAGTGCAGAGTTATCTCAAAGAAAGGGGCCACGGTGTTTCTGTATCTCTATTATGTTGGTGCGGCTTCGGAACTTTTAAATATCTTGATATATCTCGAGAACTACGCGTCTGATCAAAAAATATCATAGAACATAAAAAGTAGGAAACATAATTCTCTACAAAAACGGTCTCTTAACATTTTGCCATAGCTCGCTTCGTTTCCGAGATATTTGCAGATATATCTCAAGGGAAGGGGCCTGACGGACATATTTCGAGATATTTCTTCTTCTTGTTGTTCTTCTTCTGCACAGCTAAGCTGGAAGTGGCATTTGCAGCTCGCAATAGTGCAGAGTTATCTAAAAGAAAGGGGCCACGGTGTTCCTGTATCTCTATTATGTTGGTGCGGCTTCGGAACTTTTAAATATCTTGATATATCTCGAGAACTACGCGTCTGATCAAAAAATATCATAGAACATAAAAAGTAGGAAACATGATTCTCTACAAAAACGGTCTCTTAACATTTTGCCATAGCTCGCTTCGTTTCCGAGATATTTGCAGATATATCTCAAGGGAAGGGGCCTGACGGACATATTTCGAGATATTTCTTTTTCTTGTTGTTCTTCTTCTGCACAGCTAAGCTGGAAGTGGCATTTGCGGCTCGCACTGGTGCACAGTTATCTCAAAGAAAGGGGCCACGGTGTTTCTGTATCTCTATTATGTTGGTGCGGCTTCGGAACTTTTAAATATCTCGATATATCTCGAAAACTACGCTTCTGATCAAAAAATATCATAGAACCTAAATTGTAGGAAACATAATTCTCTACAAAAAAGGTCTCTTAACATTTTGCCATAGCTCGCTTCGTTTCCGAGATATTTGCATATTTATCTCAAGGGAAGGGGCCTGACGGACATATTTCGAGATATTTCTTCTTCTTGTTGTTCTTCTTCTGCACAGCTAAGCTGGAAGTGGCATTTACAGCTCGCAATAGTGCAGAGTTATCTCAAAGAAAGGGGCCACGGTGTTTCTGTATCTCTATTATGTTGGTGCGGCTTCGGAACTTTCAAATATCTTGATATATCTCGAGAACTACGCATCTGATCAAAAAATATCATAGAACATGAAAAGTAGGAAACTTAATTCTCTACAAAAAAGGTCTCTTAACATTTTGCCATAGCTCTCTTCGTTTCCGAGATATTTGCAGATTTATCTCAAGGGAAGGGGCCACGGTGTTTCTGTATCTCTATTATGTTGGTGCGGCTTCGGAACTTTTAAATATCTTGACATATCTCGAGAACTACGCATCTGATCAAAAAATATCATAGAACATGAAAAGTAGGAAACTTAATTCTCTACAAAAAAGGTCTCTTAACATTTTGCCATAGCTCTCTTCGTTTCCGAGATATTTGCAGATTTATCTCAAGGGAAGGGGCCTGACGGACATATTTCGAGATATTTCTTCTTCTTGTTGTTCTTCTTCTGCACAGCTAAGCTGGAAGTGGCATTTGCAGCTCGCAATAGTGCAGAGTTATCTCAAAGAAAGGGGCCACGGTGTTTCTGTATCTCTATTATGTTGGTGCGGTTTCGGAACTTTTAAATATCTTGATATATCTCGAGAACTACGCGTCTGATCAAAAAATATCATAGAACATAAAAAGTAGGAAACATGATTCTCTACAAAAACGGTCTCTTAACATTTTGCCATAGCTCGCTTCGTTTCCGAGATATTTGCAGATATATCTCAAGGGAAGGGGCCTGACGGACATATTTCGAGATACTTCTTTTTCTTGTTGTTCTTCTTCTGCACAGCTAAGCTGGAAGTGGCATTTGCGGCTCGCACTGGTGCACAGTTATCTCAAAGAAAGGGGCCACGGTGTTTCTGTATCTCTATTATGTTGGTGCGGCTTCGGAACTTTTAAATATCTCGATATATCTCGAAAACTACGCTTCTGATCAAAAAATATCATAGAACCTAAATTGTAGGAAACATAATTCTCTACAAAAAAGGTCTCTTAACATTTTGCCATAGCTCGCTTCGTTTCCGAGATATTTGCATATTTATCTCAAGGGAAGGGGCCTGACGGACATATTTCGAGATATTTCTTCTTCTTGTTGTTCTTCTTCTGCACAGCTAAGCTGGAAGTGGCATTTACAGCTCGCAATAGTGCAGAGTTATCTCAAAGAAAGGGGCCACGGTGTTTCTGTATCTCTATTATGTTGGTGCGGCTTCGGAACTTTCAAATATCTTGATATATCTCGAGAACTACGCATCTGATCAAAAAATATCATAGAACATGAAAAGTAGGAAACTTAATTCTCTACAAAAAAGGTCTCTTAACATTTTGCCATAGCTCTCTTCGTTTCCGAGATATTTGCAGATTTATCTCAAGGGAAGGGGCCTGACGGACATATTTCGAGATATTTCTTCTTCTTGTTGTTCTTCTTCTGCACAGCTAAGCTGGAAGTGGCATTTGCAGCTCGCAATAGTGCAGAGTTATCTCAAAGAAAGGGGCCACGGTGTTTCTGTATCTCTATTATGATGGTGCGGCTTCGGAACTTTTAAATATCTTGATATATCTCGAGAACTACGCATCTGATCAAAAAATATCATAGAACATAAAAAGTAGGAAACTTAATTCTCTACAAAAAAGGTTTCTTAACATTTTGCCATAGCTCGCTTCGTTTCCGAGATATGTGCATATTTATCTCAAGGGAAGGGGCCTGACGGACATATTTCGAGATATTTCTTCTTCTTGTTGTTCTTCTTCTGCACAGCTGAGCTGGAAGTGGCATTTACAACTCGCAATAGTGCAGAGTTATCTCAAAGAAAGGGGCCACGGTGTTTCTGTATCTCTATTATGTTGGTGCGGCTTCGGAACTTTTAAATATCTTGACATATCTCGAGAACTACGCATCTGATCAAAAAATATCATAGAACATGAAAAGTAGGAAACTTAATTCTCTACAAAAAAGGTCTCTTAACATTTTGCCATAGCTCTCTTCGTTTCCGAGATATTTGCAGATTTATCTCAAGGGAAGGGGCCTGACGGACATATTTCGAGATATTTCTTCTTCTTGTTGTTCTTCTTCTGCACAGCTAAGCTGGAAGTGGCATTTGCAGCTCGCAATAGTGCAGAGTTATCTCAAAGAAAGGGGCCACGGTGTTTCTGTATCTCTATTATGTTGGTGCGGTTTCGGAACTTTTAAATATCTTGATATATCTCGAGAACTACGCGTCTGATCAAAAAATATCATAGAACATAAAAAGTAGGAAACATAATTCTCTACAAAAACGGTCTCTTAACATTTTGCCATAGCTCGCTTCGTTTCCGAGATATTTGCAGATATATCTCAAGGGAAGGGGCCTGACGGACATATTTCGAGATATTTCTTTTTCTTGTTGTTCTTCTTCTGCACAGCTAAGCTGGAAGTGGCATTTGCGGCTCGCACTGGTGCACAGTTATCTCAAAGAAAGGGGCCACGGTGTTTCTGTATCTCTATTATGTTGGTGCGGCTTCGGAACTTTTAAATATCTCGATATATCTCGAAAACTACGCTTCTGATCAAAAAATATCATAGAACCTAAATTGTAGGAAACATAATTCTCTACAAAAAAGGTCTCTTAACATTTTGCCATAGCTCGCATCGTTTCCGAGATATTTGCAGATATATCTCAAGGGAAGGGGCCTGACGGACATATTTCGAGATATTTCTTCTTCTTGTTGTTCTTCTTCTGCACAGCTAAGCTGGAAGTGGCATTTGCAGCTCGCAATAGTGCAGAGTTATCTCAAAGAAAGGGGCCACGGTGTTTCTGTATCTCTATTATGTTGGTGCGGCTTCAGAACTTTTAAATATCTTGATATATCTCGAGAACTACGCATCTGATCAAAAAATATCATAGAACATAAAAAGTAGGAAACTTAATTCTCTACAAAAAAGGTCTCTTAACATTTTGCCATAGCTCGCTTCGTTTCCGAGATATTTGCATATTTATCTCAAGGGAAGGGGCCTGACGGACATATTTCGAGATATTTCTTCTTCTTGTTGTTCTTCTTCTGCACCGCTAAGCTGGAAGTGGCATTTACAGCTCGCAATAGTGCAGAGTTATCTCAAAGAAAGGGGCCACGGTGTTTCTGTATCTCTATTATGTTGGTGCGGCTTCGGAACTTTTAAATATCCCGATATATCTCGAAAACTACGCTTCTGATCAAAAAATATCATAGAACATAAATTGTAGGAAACATAATTCTCTACAAAAAACGTCTCTTACCATTTTGCCATAGCTCGCTTCGTTTCCGAGATATTTGCAGATTCAGCTCAAAGGAACGGGCCTGACGGACATATTTCGAGATACTTCTTCTTCTTGTTGTTCTTCCTCTGCACAGCTAAGCTGGAAGTGGCATTTGCAGCTCGCAATAGTGCAGAGTTATCTCAAAGGAAGGGGCCACGGTGTTTCTGTATCTCTATTATGTTGGTGCGGCTTCGGAACTTTTAAATATCTCGATATATCTCGAAAACTACGCTTCTGATCAAAAAATATCATAGAACATAAATTGTAGGAAACATAATTGTCTACAAAAAACGTCTCTTAACATTTTGCCATAGCTCGCTTCGTTTCCGAGATATTTGCAGATTCAGCTCAAAGGAACGGGCCTGACGGACATATTTCGAGATACTTCTTCTTCTTGTTGTTCTTCCTCTGCACAGCTAAGCTGGAAGTGGCATTTACAGCTCGCAATAGTGCAGAGTTAGCTCAAAGAAAGGGGCCACGGTGTTTCTGTATCTCTATTATGTTGGTGCGGCTTCGGAACTTTTAAATATCTTGATATATCTCGAGAACTACGCATCTGATCAAAAAATATCATAGAACATAAAAAGTAGGAAACTTAATTCTCTACAAAAAAGGTCTCTTAAGATTTTGCCATAGCTCGCTTCGTTTCCGAGATATTTGCAGATTTATCTCAAGGGAAGGGGCCTGACGGACATATTTCGAGATATTTCTTCTTCTTGTTGTTCTTCTTCTGCACAGCTAAGCTGGAAGTGACATTTGCGGCTCGCACTAGTGCAGAGTTATCTCAAAGAAAGGGGCCACGGTGTTTCTGTATCTCTATTATGATGGTGCGGCTTCGGAACTTTTAAATATCTTGATATATCTCGAGAACTACGCATGTGATCAAAAAATATCATAGAACATAAAAAGTAGGAAACTTAATTCTCTACAAAAAAGGTTTCTTAACATTTTGCCATAGCTCGCTTCGTTTCCGAGATATTTGCTTATTTATCTCAAGGGAAGGGGCCTGACGGACATATTTCGAGATATTTCTTCTTCTTGTTGTTCTTCTTCTGCACAGCTAAGCTGGAAGTGGCATTTACAGCTCGCAATAGTGCAGAGTTATCTCAAAGAAAGGGGCCACGGTGTTTCTGTATCTCTATTATGTTGGTGCGGCTTCGGAACTTTTAAATATCTTGATATATCTCGAGAACTACGCATCTGATCAAAAAATATCATAGAACATGAAAAGTAGGAAACTTAATTCTCTACAAAAAAGGTCTCTTAACATTTTGCCATAGCTCTCTTCGTTTCCGAGATATTTGCAGATTTATCTCAAGGGACGGGGCCTGACGGACATATTTCGAGATATTTCTTCTTCTTGTTGTTCTTCTTCTGCACAGCTAAGCTGGAAGTGGCATTTGCAGCTCGCAATAGTGCAGAGTTATCTCAAAGAAAGGGGCCACGGTGTTTCTGTATCTCTATTATGTTGGTGCGGCTTCGGAACTTTTAAATATCTTGATATATCTCGAGAACTACGCGTCTGATCAAAAAATATCATAGAACATAAAAAGTAGGAAACATAATTCTCTACAAAAACGGTCTCTTAACATTTTGCCATAGCTCGCTTCGTTTCCGAGATATTTGCAGATATATCTCAAGGGAAGGGGCCTGACGGACATATTTCGAGATATTTCTTCTTCTTGTTGTTCTTCTTCTGCACAGCTAAGCTGGAAGTGGCATTTGCAGCTCGCAATAGTGCAGAGTTATCTCAAAGAAAGGGGCCACGGTGTTCCTGTATCTCTATTATGTTGGTGCGGCTTCGGAACTTTTAAATATCTTGATATATCTCGAGAACTACGCGTCTGATCAAAAAATATCATAGAACATAAAAAGTAGGAAACATGATTCTCTACAAAAACGGTCTCTTAACATTTTGCCATAGCTCGCTTCGTTTCCGAGATATTTGCAGATATATCTCAAGGGAAGGGGCCTGACGGACATATTTCGAGATATTTCTTTTTCTTGTTGTTCTTCTTCTGCACAGCTAAGCTGGAAGTGGCATTTGCGGCTCGCACTGGTGCACAGTTATCTCAAAGAAAGGGGCCACGGTGTTTCTGTATCTCTATTATGTTGGTGCGGCTTCGGAACTTTTAAATATCTCGATATATCTCGAAAACTACGCTTCTGATCAAAAAATATCATAGAACCTAAATTGTAGGAAACATAATTCTCTACAAAAAAGGTCTCTTAACATTTTGCCATAGCTCGCTTCGTTTCCGAGATATTTGCATATTTATCTCAAGGGAAGGGGCCTGACGGACATATTTCGAGATATTTCTTCTTCTTGTTGTTCTTCTTCTGCACAGCTAAGCTGGAAGTGGCATTTACAGCTCGCAATAGTGCAGAGTTATCTCAAAGAAAGGGGCCACGGTGTTTCTGTATCTCTATTATGTTGGTGCGGCTTCGGAACTTTCAAATATCTTGATATATCTCGAGAACTACGCATCTGATCAAAAAATATCATAGAACATGAAAAGTAGGAAACTTAATTCTCTACAAAAAAGGTCTCTTAACATTTTGCCATAGCTCTCTTCGTTTCCGAGATATTTGCAGATTTATCTCAAGGGAAGGGGCCTGACGGACATATTTCGAGATATTTCTTCTTCTTGTTGTTCTTCTTCTGCACAGCTAAGCTGGAAGTGGCATTTGCAGGTCGCAATAGTGCAGAGTTATCTCAAAGAAAGCGGCCACGGTGTATCTGTATCTCTATTATGTTGGTGCGGCTTCGGAACTTTTAAATATCTCGATATATCTCGAAAACTACGCTTCTGATCAAAAAATATCATAGAACGTAAATTGTAGGAAATATTATTCTCTACAAAAAAGGTCTCTCAACATTTTGCCATACCTCGCTTCGTTTCCGAGATATTTGCAGATTCATCTCAAGGGAAGGGGTCTGACGGACATATTTCGAGATACTTCTTCTTCTTGTTGTTCTTCTTCTGCACAGCTAAGCTCGAAGTGGCATTTGCAGCTCGCAATAGTGCAGAGTTACCTCAAAGAAAGAGGCCACGGTGTTTCTGTACCTCTATTATGTTGGTGCAGCTTCGGAACTTTTAAATATCTTGATATATCTCGAGAACTACGCATCTGATCAAAAAATATCATCGAACATAAAAAGTAGGAAACTTAATTCTCTACAAAAAAGGTCTCTTAACATTTTGCCATAGCTCGCTTCGTTTCCGAGATATTTGCTTATTTATCTCAAGGGAAGGGGCCTGACGGACATATTTCGAGATATTTCTTCTTCTTGTTGTTCTTCTTCTGCACAGCTAAGCTGGAAGTGGCATTTACAGCTCGCAATAGTGCAGAGTTATCTCAAAGAAAGGGGCCACGGTGTTTCTGTATCTCTATTATGTTGGTGCGGCTTCGGAACTTTTAAATATCTTGATATATCTCGAGAACTACGCATCTGATCAAAAAATATCATAGAACATGAAAAGTAGGAAACTTAATTCTCTACAAAAAAGGTCTCTTAACATTTTGCCATAGCTCTCTTCGTTTCCGAGATATTTGCAGATTTATCTCAAGGGACGGGGCCTGACGGACATATTTCGAGATATTTCTTCTTCTTGTTGTTCTTCTTCTGCACAGCTAAGCTGGAAGTGGCATTTGCAGCTCGCAATAGTGCAGAGTTATCTCAAAGAAAGGGGCCACGGTGTTTCTGTATCTCTATTATGTTGGTGCGGCTTCGGAACTTTTAAATATCTTGATATATCTCGAGAACTACGCGTCTGATCAAAAAATATCATAGAACATAAAAAGTAGGAAACATAATTCTCTACAAAAACGGTCTCTTAACATTTTGCCATAGCTCGCTTCGTTTCCGAGATATTTGCAGATATATCTCAAGGGAAGGGGCCTGACGGACATATTTCGAGATATTTCTTCTTCTTGTTGTTCTTCTTCTGCACAGCTAAGCTGGAAGTGGCATTTACAGCTCGCAATAGTGCAGAGTTATCTCAAAGAAAGGGGCCACGGTGTTTCTGTATCTCTATTATGTTGGTGCGGCTTCGGAACTTTCAAATATCTTGATATATCTCGAGAACTACGCATCTGATCAAAAAATATCATAGAACATGAAAAGTAGGAAACTTAATTCTCTACAAAAAAGGTCTCTTAACATTTTGCCATAGCTCTCTTCGTTTCCGAGATATTTGCAGATTTATCTCAAGGGAAGGGGCCACGGTGTTTCTGTATCTCTATTATGTTGGTGCGGCTTCGGAACTTTTAAATATCTTGACATATCTCGAGAACTACGCATCTGATCAAAAAATATCATAGAACATGAAAAGTAGGAAACTTAATTCTCTACAAAAAAGGTCTCTTAACATTTTGCCATAGCTCTCTTCGTTTCCGAGATATTTGCAGATTTATCTCAAGGGAAGGGGCCACGGTGTTTCTGTATCTCTATTATGTTGGTGCGGCTTCGGAACTTTTAAATATCTTGACATATCTCGAGAACTACGCATCTGATCAAAAAATATCATAGAACATGAAAAGTAGGAAACTTAATTCTCTACAAAAAAGGTCTCTTAACATTTTGCCATAGCTCTCTTCGTTTCCGAGATATTTGCAGATTTATCTCAAGGGAAGGGGCCTGACGGACATATTTCGAGATATTTCTTCTTCTTGTTGTTCTTCTTCTGCACAGCTAAGCTGGAAGTGGCATTTGCAGCTCGCAATAGTGCAGAGTTATCTCAAAGAAAGGGGCCACGGTGTTTCTGTATCTCTATTATGTTGGTGCGGCTTCGGAACTTTCAAATATCATGATATATCTCGAGAACTACGCATCTGATCAAAAAATATCATAGAACATGAAAAGTAGGAAACTTAATTCTCTACAAAAAAGGTCTCTTAACATTTTGCCATAGCTCTCTTCGTTTCCGAGATATTTGCAGATTTATCTCAAGGGAAGGGGCCTGACGGACATATTTCGAGATATTTCTTCTTCTTGTTGTTCTTCTTCTGCACAGCTAAGCTGGAAGTGGCATTTGCAGCTCGCAATAGTGCAGAGTTATCTCAAAGAAAGGGGCCACGGTGTTTCTGTATCTCTATTATGATGGTGCGGCTTCGGAACTTTTAAATATCTTGATATATCTCGAGAACTACGCATCTGATCAAAAAATATCATAGAACATAAAAAGTAGGAAACCTAATTCTCTACAAAAAAGGTTTCTTAACATTTTGCCATAGCTCGCTTCGTTTCCGAGATATGTGCATATTTATCTCAAGGGAAGGGGCCTGACGGACATATTTCGAGATATTTCTTCTTCTTGTTGTTCTTCTTCTGCACAGCTGAGCTGGAAGTGGCATTTACAACTCGCAATAGTGCAGAGTTATCTCAAAGAAAGGGGCCACGGTGTTTCTGTATCTCTATTATGTTGGTGCGGCTTCGGAACTTTTAAATATCCTGACATATCTCGAGAACTACGCATCTGATCAAAAAATATCATAGAACATGAAAAGTAGGAAACTTAATTCTCTACAAAAAAGGTCTCTTAACATTTTGCCATAGCTCTCTTCGTTTCCGAGATATTTGCAGATTTATCTCAAGGGAAGGGGCCTGACGGACATATTTCGAGATATTTCTTCTTCTTGTTGTTCTTCTTCTGCACAGCTAAGCTGGAAGTGGCATTTGCAGCTCGCAATAGTGCAGAGTTATCTCAAAGAAAGGGGCCACGGTGTTTCTGTATCTCTATTATGTTGGTGCGGTTTCGGAACTTTTAAATATCTTGATATATCTCGAGAACTACGCGTCTGATCAAAAAATATCATAGAACATAAAAAGTAGGAAACATAATTCTCTACAAAAACGGTCTCTTAACATTTTGCCATAGCTCGCTTCGTTTCCGAGATATTTGCAGATATATCTCAAGGGAAGGGGCCTGACGGACATATTTCGAGATATTTCTTTTTCTTGTTGTTCTTCTTCTGCACAGCTAAGCTGGAAGTGGCATTTGCGGCTCGCACTGGTGCACAGTTATCTCAAAGAAAGGGGCCACGGTGTTTCTGTATCTCTATTATGTTGGTGCGGCTTCGGAACTTTTAAATATCTCGATATATCTCGAAAACTACGCTTCTGATCAAAAAATATCATAGAACCTAAATTGTAGGAAACATAATTCTCTACAAAAAAGGTCTCTTAACATTTTGCCATAGCTCGCATCGTTTCCGAGATATTTGCAGATATATCTCAAGGGAAGGGGCCTGACGGACATATTTCGAGATATTTCTTCTTCTTGTTGTTCTTCTTCTGCACAGCTAAGCTGGAAGTGGCATTTGCAGCTCGCAATAGTGCAGAGTTATCTCAAAGAAAGGGGCCACGGTGTTTCTGTATCTCTATTATGTTGGTGCGGCTTCAGAACTTTTAAATATCTTGATATATCTCGAGAACTACGGATCTGATCAAAAAATATCATAGAACATAAAAAGTAGGAAACTTAATTCTCTACAAAAAAGGTCTCTTAACATTTTGCCATAGCTCGCTTCGTTTCCGAGATATTTGCAGATTTATCTCAAGGGAAGGGGCCTAACGGACATATTTCGAGATATTTCTTCTTCTTGTTGTTCTTCTTCTGCACAGCTAAGCTGGAAGTGGCATTTGCGGCTCGCAATAGTGCAGAGATATCTCAAAGAAAGGGGCCACGGTGTTTCTGTATCTCTATTATGTTGGTGCGGCTTCGGAACTTTTAAATATCTTGATATATCTCGAGAACTACGCGTCTGATCAAAAAATATCATACAACATAAAAAGTAGGAAACATAATTCTCTACAAAAAAGGTCTCTTAACATTTTGCCATAGCTCGCTTCGTTTCCGAGATATTTGCAGATTTATCTCAAGGGAAGGGGCCTGACGGACATATTTCGAGATATTTCTTCTTCTTGTTGTTCTTCTTCTGCACAGCTAAGCTGGAAGTGGCATTTGCGGCTCGCACTAGTGCACAGTTATCTCAAAGAAAGGGGCCACGGTGTTTCTGTATCTCTATTATGTTGGTGCGGCTTCGGAACGTTTAAGTATCCCGATATATCTCGAAAACTACGCTTCTGATCAAAAAATATCATAGAACATAAATTGTAGGAAACATAATTCTCTACAAAAAACGTCTCTTAACATTTTGCCATAGCTCGCTTCGTTTCCGAGATATTTGCAGATTCAGCTCAAAGGAACTGGCCTGACGGACATATTTCGAGATATTTCTTCTTCTTGTTGTTCTTCCTCTGCACAGCTAAGCTGGAAGTGGCATTTGCAGGTCGCAATAGTGCAGAGTTATCTCAAAGAAAGCGGCCACGGTGTATCTGTATCTCTATTATGTTGGTGCGGCTTCGGAACTTTTAAATATCTCGATATATCTCGAAAACTACGCTTCTGATCAAAAAATATCATAGAACGTAAATTGTAGGAAATATTATTCTCTACAAAAAAGGTCTCTCAACATTTTGCCATAGCTCGCTTCGTTTCCGAGATATTTGCAGATTTATCTCAAGGGAAGGGGCCTAACGGACATATTTCGAGATATTTCTTCTTCTTGTTGTTCTTCTTCTGCACAGCTAAACTGGAAGTGGCATTTCCAGCTCGCAATAGTGCAGAGTTATCTCAAAGAAAGGGGCCACGGTGTTTCTGTATCTCTATTATGTTGGTGCGGCTTCGGAACTTTTAAATATCTTGATATATCTCGAGAACTACGCATCTGATCAAAAAATATCATAGAACATGAAAAGTAGGAAACTTAATTCTCTACAAAAAAGGTCTCTTAACATTTTGCCATAGCTCTCTTCGTTTCCGAGATATTTGCAGATTTATCTCAAGGGAAGGGGCCACGGTGTTTCTGTATCTCTATTATGTTGGTGCGGCTTCGGAACTTTTAAATATCTTGACATATCTCGAGAACTACGCATCTGATCAAAAAATATCATAGAACATGAAAAGTAGGAAACTTAATTCTCTACAAAAAAGGTCTCTTAACATTTTGCCATAGCTCTCTTCGTTTCCGAGATATTTGCAGATTTATCTCAAGGGAAGGGGCCTGACGGACATATTTCGAGATATTTCTTCTTCTTGTTGTTCTTCTTCTGCACAGCTAAGCTGGAAGTGGCATTTGCAGCTCGCAATAGTGCAGAGTTATCTCAAAGAAAGGGGCCACGGTGTTTCTGTATCTCTATTATGTTGGTGCGGCTTCGGAACTTTCAAATATCATGATATATCTCGAGAACTACGCATCTGATCAAAAAATATCATAGAACATGAAAAGTAGGAAACTTAATTCTCTACAAAAAAGGTCTCTTAACATTTTGCCATAGCTCTCTTCGTTTCCGAGATATTTGCAGATTTATCTCAAGGGAAGGGGCCTGACGGACATATTTCGAGATATTTCTTCTTCTTGTTGTTCTTCTTCTGCACAGCTAAGCTGGAAGTGGCATTTGCAGCTCGCAATAGTGCAGAGTTATCTCAAAGAAAGGGGCCACGGTGTTTCTGTATCTCTATTATGATGGTGCGGCTTCGGAACTTTTAAATATCTTGATATATCTCGAGAACTACGCATCTGATCAAAAAATATCATAGAACATAAAAAGTAGGAAACCTAATTCTCTACAAAAAAGGTTTCTTAACATTTTGCCATAGCTCGCTTCGTTTCCGAGATATGTGCATATTTATCTCAAGGGAAGGGGCCTGACGGACATATTTCGAGATATTTCTTCTTCTTGTTGTTCTTCTTCTGCACAGCTGAGCTGGAAGTGGCATTTACAACTCGCAATAGTGCAGAGTTATCTCAAAGAAAGGGGCCACGGTGTTTCTGTATCTCTATTATGTTGGTGCGGCTTCGGAACTTTTAAATATCCTGACATATCTCGAGAACTACGCATCTGATCAAAAAATATCATAGAACATGAAAAGTAGGAAACTTAATTCTCTACAAAAAAGGTCTCTTAACATTTTGCCATAGCTCTCTTCGTTTCCGAGATATTTGCAGATTTATCTCAAGGGAAGGGGCCTGACGGACATATTTCGAGATATTTCTTCTTCTTGTTGTTCTTCTTCTGCACAGCTAAGCTGGAAGTGGCATTTGCAGCTCGCAATAGTGCAGAGTTATCTCAAAGAAAGGGGCCACGGTGTTTCTGTATCTCTATTATGTTGGTGCGGTTTCGGAACTTTTAAATATCTTGATATATCTCGAGAACTACGCGTCTGATCAAAAAATATCATAGAACATAAAAAGTAGGAAACATAATTCTCTACAAAAACGGTCTCTTAACATTTTGCCATAGCTCGCTTCGTTTCCGAGATATTTGCAGATATATCTCAAGGGAAGGGGCCTGACGGACATATTTCGAGATATTTCTTTTTCTTGTTGTTCTTCTTCTGCACAGCTAAGCTGGAAGTGGCATTTGCGGCTCGCACTGGTGCACAGTTATCTCAAAGAAAGGGGCCACGGTGTTTCTGTATCTCTATTATGTTGGTGCGGCTTCGGAACTTTTAAATATCTCGATATATCTCGAAAACTACGCTTCTGATCAAAAAATATCATAGAACCTAAATTGTAGGAAACATAATTCTCTACAAAAAAGGTCTCTTAACATTTTGCCATAGCTCGCATCGTTTCCGAGATATTTGCAGATATATCTCAAGGGAAGGGGCCTGACGGACATATTTCGAGATATTTCTTCTTCTTGTTGTTCTTCTTCTGCACAGCTAAGCTGGAAGTGGCATTTGCAGCTCGCAATAGTGCAGAGTTATCTCAAAGAAAGGGGCCACGGTGTTTCTGTATCTCTATTATGTTGGTGCGGCTTCAGAACTTTTAAATATCTTGATATATCTCGAGAACTACGGATCTGATCATAAAATATCATAGAACATAAAAAGTAGGAAACTTAATTCTCTACAAAAAAGGTCTCTTAACATTTTGCCATAGCTCGCTTCGTTTCCGAGATATTTGCAGATTTATCTCAAGGGAAGGGGCCTAACGGACATATTTCGAGATATTTCTTCTTCTTGTTGTTCTTCTTCTGCACAGCTAAGCTGGAAGTGGCATTTGCGGCTCGCAATAGTGCAGAGATATCTCAAAGAAAGGGGCCACGGTGTTTCTGTATCTCTATTATGTTGGTGCGGCTTCGGAACTTTTAAATATCTTGATATATCTCGAGAACTACGCGTCTGATCAAAAAATATCATACAACATAAAAAGTAGGAAACATAATTCTCTACAAAAAAGGTCTCTTAACATTTTGCCATAGCTCGCTTCGTTTCCGAGATATTTGCAGATTTATCTCAAGGGAAGGGGCCTGACGGACATATTTCGAGATATTTCTTCTTCTTGTTGTTCTTCTTCTGCACAGCTAAGCTGGAAGTGGCATTTGCGGCTCGCACTAGTGCACAGTTATCTCAAAGAAAGGGGCCACGGTGTTTCTGTATCTCTATTATGTTGGTGCGGCTTCGGAACGTTTAAGTATCCCGATATATCTCGAAAACTACGCTTCTGATCAAAAAATATCATAGAACATAAATTGTAGGAAACATAATTCTCTACAAAAAACGTCTCTTAACATTTTGCCATAGCTCGCTTCGTTTCCGAGATATTTGCAGATTCAGCTCAAAGGAACTGGCCTGACGGACATATTTCGAGATATTTCTTCTTCTTGTTGTTCTTCCTCTGCACAGCTAAGCTGGAAGTGGCATTTGCAGGTCGCAATAGTGCAGAGTTATCTCAAAGAAAGCGGCCACGGTGTATCTGTATCTCTATTATGTTGGTGCGGCTTCGGAACTTTTAAATATCTCGATATATCTCGAAAACTACGCTTCTGATCAAAAAATATCATAGAACGTAAATTGTAGGAAATATTATTCTCTACAAAAAAGGTCTCTCAACATTTTGCCATAGCTCGCTTCGTTTCCGAGATATTTGCAGATTTATCTCAAGGGAAGGGGCCTAACGGACATATTTCGAGATATTTCTTCTTCTTGTTGTTCTTCTTCTGCACAGCTAAACTGGAAGTGGCATTTCCAGCTCGCAATAGTGCAGAGTTATCTCAAAGAAAGGGGCCACGGTGTTTCTGTATCTCTATTATGTTGGTGCGGCTTCGGAACTTTTAAATATCTTGATATATCTCGAGAACTACGCATCTGATCAAAAAATATCATAGAACATAAAAAGTAGGAAACTTAATTCTCTACACAAGAGGTCTCTTAACATTTTGCCATAGCTCGCTTCGTTTCCGAGATATTTGCAGATTTATCTCAAGGGAAGGGGCCTGACGGACATATTTCGAGATATTTCTTCTTCTTGTTGTTCTTCTTCTGCACAGCTAAGCTGGAAGTGGCATTTGCGGCTCGCACTAGTGCAGAGTTATCTCAAAGAAAGGGGCCACGGTGTTTCTGTATCCCTATTATGTTGGTGCGGCTTCGGAACTTTTAAATATCTTGATATATCTCGAGAACTACGCATCTGATCAAAAAATATCATAGAACATAAAAAGTAGGACACTTAATTCTCTACAAAAAAGGTCTCTTAACATTTTGCCATAGCTCGCTTCGTTTCCGAGATATTTGCATATTTATCTCAAGGGAAGGGGCCTGACGGACATATTTCGAGATATTTCTTCTTCTTGTTGTTCTTCTTCTGCACAGCTAAGCTGGAAGTGGCATTTGCGGCTCGCACTAGTGCAGAGTTATCTCAAAGAAAGGGGCCACGGTGTTTCTGTATCTTTATTATGTTGGTGCGGCTTCGGAACTTTTAAATATCTCGATATATCTCGAAAACTACGCTTCTGATAAAAAAATATCATAGAACATAAAAAGTAGGAAACTTAATTCTCTACAAAAAAGGTCTCTTAACATTTTGCCATAGCTCGCTTCGTTTCCGAGATATTTGCAGATTTATCTCAAGGGAAGGGGCCTAACGGACATATTTCGAGATATTTCTTATTCTTGTTGTTCTTCTTCTGCACAGCTAAGCTGGAAGTGGCATTTGCAGCTCGCAATAGTGCAGAGTTATCTCAAAGAGAGGGGCCACGGTGTTTCTGTATCTCTATTATGTTTGGTGCGGCTTCGGAACTTTTAAGTATCTTGATCTATCTCGAGAACTACGCTTCTGATCAAAAAATATCATAGAACATGAATTGTAGGAAATATAATTGTCTACAAAAAACGTCTCTTAACATTTTGCCATAGCTCGCTTCGTTTCCGAGATATTTGCAGATTTATCTCAAGGGAAGTGGCCTGACGGACATATTTCGAGATATTTCTCCTTCTTGTTGTTCTTCTTCTGCACAGCTAAGCTGGAAGTGGCATTTGCGGCTCGCACTAGTGCAGAGTTATCTCAAAGAAAGGGGCCACGGTGTTTCTGTATCCCTATTATGTTGGTGCGGCTTCGGAACTTTTAAATATCTCGATATATCTCGAAAACTACGCTTCTGATCAAAAAATATCATAGAACATAAATTGTAGGAAACATAATTCTCTACAAAAAACGTCTCTTAACATTTTGCCATAGCTCGCTTCGTTTCCGAGATATTTGCAGATTCAGCTCAAAGGAACTGGCCTGACGGACATATTTCGAGATATTTCTTCTTCTTGTTGTTCTTCCTCTGCACAGCTAAGCTGGAAGTGGCATTTGCAGCTCGCAATAGTGCAGAGTTATCTCAAAGAAAGGGGCCACGGTGTTTCTGTATCTCTATTATGTTGGTGCGGCTTCGGAACTTTTAAATATCTTGATATATCTCGAGAACTACGCATCTGATCAAAAAATATCATAGAACATAAAAAGTAGGAAACTTAATTCTCTATAAAAAAGGTCTCTTAACATTTTGCCATAGCTCGCTTCGTTTCCGAGATATTTGCAGATTTATCTCAAGGCAAGGGGCCTGACGGACATATTTCGAGATATTTCTTCTTCTTGTTGTTCTTCTTCTGCACAGCTAAGCTGGAAGTGGCATTTGCGGCTCGCACTAGTGCAGAGTTATCTCAAAGAAAGGGGCCACGGTGTTTCTGTATCTCTATTATGTTGGTGCGGCTTCGGAACTTTTAAATATCTTGATATATCTCGAGAACTACGCATCTGATCAAAAAATATCATAGAACATAAAAAGTAGGAAACTTAATTTTCTACAAAAAAGGTCTCTTAACATTTTGCCATAGCTCGCTTCGTTTCCGAGATATTTGCAGATTTATCTCAAGGGAAGGGGCCTGACGGACATATTTCGAGATATTTCTTCTTCTTGTTGTTCTTCTTCTGCACAGCTAAGCTGGAAGTGGCATTTGCGGCACGCACTAATGCAGAGTTATCTCAAAGAAAGGGGCCACGGTGTTTCTGTATCCCTATTATGTTGGTGCGGCTTCGGAACTTTTAAATATCTCGATATATCTCGAAAACTACGCTTCTGATCAAAAAATATCATAGAACATAAAAAGTAGGAAACTTAATTCTCTACACAAAAGGTCTCTTAACATTTTGCCATAGCTCGCTTCGTTTCCGAGATATTTGCAGATTTATCTCAAGGGAAGGGGCCTGACGGACATATTTCGAGATATTTCTTCTTCTTGTTGTTCTTCTTCTGCACAGCTGAGCTGGAAGTGGCATTTGCAGGTCGCAATAGTGCAGAGTTATCTCAAAGAAAGGGGCCACGGTGTTTCTGTATCTCTGTTATGTTGGTGCGGCTTCGGAACTTTTGAATATCTCGATATATCTCGAAAACTACGCTTCTGATCAAAAAATATCATAGAACGTAAATTGTAGGAAATATTATTCTCTACAAAAAAGGTCTCTCAACATTTTGCCATAGCTCGCTTTGTTTCCGAGATATTTGCAGATTCATCTCAAGGGAAGGGGTCTGACGGACATATTTCGAGATATTTCTTCTTCTTGTTGTTCTTCTTCTGCACAGCTAAGCTCGAAGTGGCATTTGCAGCTCGCAATAGTGCAGAGTTATCTCAAAGAAAGAGGCCACGGTGTTTCTGTACCTCTATTATGTTGGTGCAGCTTCGGAACTTTTGAATATCTTGATATATCTCGAGAACTACGCATCTGATCAAAAAATATCATCGAACATAAAAAGTAGGAAACTTAATTCTCTACAAAAAAGGTCTCTTAACATTTTGCCATAGCTCGCTTCGTTTCCGAGATATTTGCAGATTTATCTCAAGGGAAGGGTCCTGATGGACATATTTCGAGATATTTCTTCTTCTTGTTGTTCTTCTTCTGCACAGCTAAGCTGGAAGTGGCATTTGCGGCTCGCACTAGTGCAGAGTTATCTCAAAGAAAGGGGCCACGGTGTTTCTGTATCCCTATTATGTTGGTGCGGCTTCGGAACTTTTAAATATCTTGATATATCTCGAGAACTACGCATCTGATCAAAAAATATCATAGAACATAAAAAGTAGGACACTTAATTCTCTACAAAAAAGGTCTCTTAACATTTTGCCATAGCTCGCTTCGTTTCCGAGATATTTGCATATTTATCTCAAGGGAAGGGGCCTGACGGACATATTTCGAGATATTTCTTCTTCTTGTTGTTCTTCTTCTGCACAGCTAAGCTGGAAGTGGCATTTGCGGCTCGCACTAGTGCAGAGTTATCTCAAAGAAAGGGGCCACGGTGTTTCTGTATCTTTATTATGTTGGTGCGGCTTCGGAACTTTTAAATATCTCGATATATCTCGAAAACTACGCTTCTGATAAAAAAATATCATAGAACATAAAAAGTAGGAAACTTAATTCTCTACAAAAAAGGTCTCTTAACATTTTGCCATAGCTCGCTTCGTTTCCGAGATATTTGCAGATTTATCTCAAGGGAAGGGGCCTAACGGACATATTTCGAGATATTTCTTATTCTTGTTGTTCTTCTTCTGCACAGCTAAGCTGGAAGTGGCATTTGCAGCTCGCAATAGTGCAGAGTTATCTCAAAGAGAGGGGCCACGGTGTTTCTGTATCTCTATTATGTTTGGTGCGGCTTCGGAACTTTTAAGTATCTTGATCTATCTCGAGAACTACGCTTCTGATCAAAAAATATCATAGAACATGAATTGTAGGAAATATAATTGTCTACAAAAAACGTCTCTTAACATTTTGCCATAGCTCGCTTCGTTTCCGAGATATTTGCAGATTTATCTCAAGGGAAGTGGCCTGACGGACATATTTCGAGATATTTCTCCTTCTTGTTGTTCTTCTTCTGCACAGCTAAGCTGGAAGTGGCATTTGCGGCTCGCACTAGTGCAGAGTTATCTCAAAGAAAGGGGCCACGGTGTTTCTGTATCCCTATTATGTTGGTGCGGCTTCGGAACTTTTAAATATCTCGATATATCTCGAAAACTACGCTTCTGATCAAAAAATATCATAGAACATAAATTGTAGGAAACATAATTCTCTACAAAAAACGTCTCTTAACATTTTGCCATAGCTCGCTTCGTTTCCGAGATATTTGCAGATTCAGCTCAAAGGAACTGGCCTGACGGACATATTTCGAGATATTTCTTCTTCTTGTTGTTCTTCCTCTGCACAGCTAAGCTGGAAGTGGCATTTGCAGCTCGCAATAGTGCAGAGTTATCTCAAAGAAAGGGGCCACGGTGTTTCTGTATCTCTATTATGTTGGTGCGGCTTCGGAACTTTTAAATATCTTGATATATCTCGAGAACTACGCATCTGATCAAAAAATATCATAGAACATAAAAAGTAGGAAACTTAATTCTCTACAAAAAAGGTCTCTTAACATTTTGCCATAGCTCGCTTCGTTTCCGAGATATTTGCAGATTTATCTCAAGGCAAGGGGCCTGACGGACATATTTCGAGATATTTCTTCTTCTTGTTGTTCTTCTTCTGCACAGCTAAGCTGGAAGTGGCATTTGCGGCTCGCACTAGTGCAGAGTTATCTCAAAGAAAGGGGCCACGGTGTTTCTGTATCTCTATTATGTTGGTGCGGCTTCGGAACTTTTAAATATCTTGATATATCTCGAGAACTACGCATCTGATCAAAAAATATCATAGAACATAAAAAGTAGGAAACTTAATTTTCTACAAAAAAGGTCTCTTAACATTTTGCCATAGCTCGCTTCGTTTCCGAGATATTTGCAGATTTATCTCAAGGGAAGGGGCCTGACGGACATATTTCGAGATATTTCTTCTTCTTGTTGTTCTTCTTCTGCACAGCTAAGCTGGAAGTGGCATTTGCGGCACGCACTAATGCAGAGTTATCTCAAAGAAAGGGGCCACGGTGTTTCTGTATCCCTATTATGTTGGTGCGGCTTCGGAACTTTTAAATATCTCGATATATCTCGAAAACTACGCTTCTGATCAAAAAATATCATAGAACATAAAAAGTAGGAAACTTAATTCTCTACACAAAAGGTCTCTTAACATTTTGCCATAGCTCGCTTCGTTTCCGAGATATTTGCAGATTTATCTCAAGGGAAGGGGCCTGACGGACATATTTCGAGATATTTCTTCTTCTTGTTGTTCTTCTTCTGCACAGCTGAGCTGGAAGTGGCATTTGCAGGTCGCAATAGTGCAGAGTTATCTCAAAGAAAGGGGCCACGGTGTTTCTGTATCTCTGTTATGTTGGTGCGGCTTCGGAACTTTTGAATATCTCGATATATCTCGAAAACTACGCTTCTGATCAAAAAATATCATAGAACGTAAATTGTAGGAAATATTATTCTCTACAAAAAAGGTCTCTCAACATTTTGCCATAGCTCGCTTTGTTTCCGAGATATTTGCAGATTCATCTCAAGGGAAGGGGTCTGACGGACATATTTCGAGATATTTCTTCTTCTTGTTGTTCTTCTTCTGCACAGCTAAGCTCGAAGTGGCATTTGCAGCTCGCAATAGTGCAGAGTTATCTCAAAGAAAGAGGCCACGGTGTTTCTGTACCTCTATTATGTTGGTGCAGCTTCGGAACTTTTGAATATCTTGATATATCTCGAGAACTACGCATCTGATCAAAAAATATCATCGAACATAAAAAGTAGGAAACTTAATTCTCTACAAAAAAGGTCTCTTAACATTTTGCCATAGCTCGCTTCGTTTCCGAGATATTTGCAGATTTATCTCAAGGGAAGGGTCCTGATGGACATATTTCGAGATATTTCTTCTTCTTGTTGTTCTTCTTCTGCACAGCTAAGCTGGAAGTGGCATTTGCGGCTCGCACTAGTGCAGAGTTATCTCAAAGAAAGGGGCCACGGTGTTTCTGTATCCCTATTATGTTGGTGCGGCTTCGGAACTTTTAAATATCTTGATATATCTCGAGAACTACGCATCTGATCAAAAAATATCATAGAACATAAAAAGTAGGACACTTAATTCTCTACAAAAAAGGTCTCTTAACATTTTGCCATAGCTCGCTTCGTTTCCGAGATATTTGCATATTTATCTCAAGGGAAGGGGCCTGACGGACATATTTCGAGATATTTCTTCTTCTTGTTGTTCTTCTTCTGCACAGCTAAGCTGGAAGTGGCATTTGCGGCTCGCACTAGTGCAGAGTTATCTCAAAGAAAGGGGCCACGGTGTTTCTGTATCTTTATTATGTTGGTGCGGCTTCGGAACTTTTAAATATCTCGATATATCTCGAAAACTACGCTTCTGATAAAAAAATATCATACAACATAAAAAGTAGGAAACTTAATTCTCTACAAAAAAGGTCTCTTAACATTTTGCCATAGCTCGCTTCGTTTCCGAGATATTTGCAGATTTATCTCAAGGGAAGGGGCCTAACGGACATATTTCGAGATATTTCTTCTTCTTGTTGTTCTTCTTCTGCACAGCTAAGCTGGAAGTGGCATTTGCAGCTCGCAATAGTGCAGAGTTATCTCAAAGAGAGGGGCCACGGTGTTTCTGTATCTCTATTATGTTTGGTGCGGCTTCGGAACTTTTAAATATCTCGATATATCTCGAAAACTACGCTTCTGATCAAAAAATATCATAGAACATAAATTGTAGGAAACATAATTCTCTACAAAAAACGTCTCTTAACATTTTGCCATAGCTCGCTTCGTTTCCGAGATATTTGCAGATTCAGCTCAAAGGAACTGGCCTGACGGACATATTTCGAGATATTTCTTCTTCTTGTTGTTCTTCCTCTGCACAGCTAAGCTGGAAGTGGCATTTGCAGCTCGCAATAGTGCAGAGTTATCTCAAAGAAAGGGGCCACGGTGTTTCTGTATCTCTATTATTTTGGTGCGGCTTCGGAACTTTTAAATATCTTGATATATCTCGAGAACTACGCATCTGATCAAAAAATATCATAGAACATAAAAAGTAGGAAACTTAATTCTCTACAAAAAAGGTCTCTTAACATTTTGCCATAGCTCGCTTCGTTTCCGAGATATTTGCAGATTTATCTCAAGGCAAGGGGCCTGACGGACATATTTCGAGATATTTCTTCTTCTTGTTTTTCTTCTTCTGCACAGCTAAGCTGGAAGTGGCATTTGCGGCTCGCACTAGTGCAGAGTTATCTCAAAGAAAGGGGCCACGGTGTTTCTGTATCTCTATTATGTTGGTGCGGCTTCGGAACTTTTAAATATCTCGATATATCTCGAAAACTACGATTCTGATCAAAAAAGATCATAGAACATAAATTGTAGGAAACATAATTCTCTACAAAAAAGGTCTCTTAACATTTTGCCATCGCTCGCTTCGTTTCCGAGATATTTGCAGATATGTCTCAAGGGAAGGGGCCTGACGGACATATTTCGAGATATTTCTTCTTCTTGTTGTTCTTCTTCTGCACAGCTAAGCTGGAAGTGGCATTTACAGCTCGCAATAGTGCAGAGTTATCTCAAAGGAAGGGGCCACGGTGTTTCTGTATCTCTATTATGTTGGTGCGGCTTCGGAACTTTTAAATATCTTGATATATCTCGAGAACTACGCATCTGATCAAAAAATATCATAGAACATAAAAAGTAGGAAACTTAATTCTCTACAAAAAACGTCTCTTAACATTTTGCCATAGCTCGCTTCGTTTCCGAGATATTTGCAGATTTATCTCAAGGGAAGTGGCCTGACGGACATATTTCGAGATATTTCTTCTTCTTGTTGTTCTTCTTCTGCACAGCTAAGCTGGAAGTGGCATTTGCGGCTCGCACTAGTGCAGAGTTATCTCAAAGAAAGGGGCCACGGTGTTTCTGTATCCCTATTATGTTGGTGCGGCTTCGGAACTTTTAAATATCTCGATATATCTCGAAAACTACGCTTCTGATCAAAAAATATCATAGAACATAAATTGTAGGAAACATAATTCTCTACAAAAAACGTCTCTTAACATTTTGCCATAGCTCGCTTCGTTTCCGAGATATTTGCAGATTCAGCTCAAAGGAACTGGCCTGACGGACATATTTCGAGATATTTCTTCTTCTTGTTGTTCTTCCTCTGCACAGCTAAGCTGGAAGTGGCATTTGCAGCTCGCAATAGTGCAGAGTTATCTCAAAGAAAGGGGCCACGGTGTTTCTGTATCTCTATTATGTTGGTGCGGCTTCGGAACTTTTAAATATCTTGATATATCTCGAGAACTACGCATCTGATCAAAAAATATCATAGAACATAAAAAGTAGGAAACTTAATTCTCTACAAAAAAGGTCTCTTAACATTTTGCCATAGCTCGCTTCGTTTCCGAGATATTTGCAGATTCAGCTCAAAGGAACTGGCCTGACGGACATATTTCGAGATATTTCTTCTTCTTGTTGTTCTTCCTCTGCACAGCTAAGCTGGAAGTGGCATTTGCAGCTCGCAATAGTGCAGAGTTATCTCAAAGAAAGGGGCCACGGTGTTTCTGTATCTCTATTATGTTGGTGCGGCTTCGGAACTTTTAAATATCTTGATATATCTCGAGAACTACGCATCTGATCAGAAAATATCATAGAACATAAAAAGTAGGAAACTTAATTCTCTACAAAAAAGGTCTCTTAACATTTTGCCATAGCTCG
The DNA here is from genome assembly GCF_051020975.1 of Osmia lignaria lignaria. Taxonomy (NCBI): domain Eukaryota; kingdom Metazoa; phylum Arthropoda; class Insecta; order Hymenoptera; family Megachilidae; genus Osmia; species Osmia lignaria. Next base: position 8,569,029 of record NW_027478159.1, on the reverse strand, counting down.
CTTCGTTTCCGAGATATTTGCAGATTTATCTCAAGGGAAGGGGCCTGACGGACATATTTCGAGATATTTCTTCTTCTTGTTGTTCTTCTTCTGCACAGCTAAGCTGGAAGTGGCATTTGCGGCTCGCACTAGTGCAGAGTTATCTCAACGAAAGGGGCCACGGTGTTTCTGTATCTCTATTATGTTGGTGCGGCTTCGGAACTTTTAAATATCTCGATATATCTCGAAAACTACGCTTCTGATCAAAAAATATCATAGAACATAAAAAGTAGGAAACTTAATTCTCTACAAGAAAGGTCTCTTAACATTTTGCCATAGCTCGCTTCGTTTCCGAGATATTTGCAGATTTATCTCAAGGGAAGGGGCCTAACGGACATATTTCGAGATATTTCTTCTTCTTGTTGTTCTTCTTCTGCACAGCTAAACTGGAATTGGCATTTCCAGCTCGCAATAGTGCAGAGTTATCTCAAAGAAAGGGGCCACGGTGTTTCTGTATCTCTATTATGTTGGTGCGGCTTCGGAACTTTTAAATATCTTGATATATCTCGAGAACTACGCATCTGATCAAAAAATATCATAGAACATAAAAAGTAGGAAACTTAATTCTCTACAAAAAAGGTCTCTTAACATTTTGCCATAGCTCGCTTCGTTTCCGAGATATTTGCAGATTTATCTCAAGGGAAGGGGCCTGACGGACATATTTCGAGATATTTCTTCTTCTTGTTGTTCTTCTTCTGCGCAGCTGAGCTGGAAGTGGCATTTGCAGGTCGCAATAGTGCAGAGTTATCTCAAAGAAAGGGGCCACGGTGTTTCTGTATCTTTATTATGTTGGTGCGGCTTCGGAACTTTTAAATATCTCGATATATCTCGAAAACTACGCTTCTGATCAAAAAATATCATAGAACATAAAAAGTAGGAAACTTAATTCTCTACAAAAAAGGTCTCTTAACATTTTGCCATAGCTCGCTTCGTTTCCGAGATATTTGCAGATTTATCTCAAGGGAAGGGGCCTAACGGACATATTTCGAGATATTTCTTCTTCTTGTTGTTCTTCTTCTGCACAGCTAAACTGGAAGTGGCATTTCCAGCTCGCAATAGTGCAGAGTTATCTCAAAGAAAGGGGCCACGGTGTTTCTGTATCTCTATTATGTTGGTGCGGCTTCGGAACTTTTAAATATCTTGATATATCTCGAGAACTACGCGTCTGATCAAAAAATATCATAGAACATAAAAAGTAGGAAACTTAATTCTCGACAAAAACGGTCTCTTAACATTTTGCCATAGCTCGCTTCGTTTCCGAGATATTTGCAGATATATCTCAAGGGAAGGGGCCTGACGGACATATTTCGAGATATTTCTTCCTCTTGTTGTTCTTCTTCTGCACAGCTAAGCTGGAAGTGGCATTTGCGGCTCGCACTAGTGCACAGTTAGCTCAAAGAAAGGGGCCACGGTGTTTCTGTATCTCTATTATGTTGGTGCGTCTTCGGAACTTTTAAATATCTCGATATATCTCGAAAACTACGCTTCTGATCAAAAAATATCATAGAACATAAATTGTAGGAAACATAATTCTCTACCAAAAACGTCTCTTAACATTTTGCCATAGCTCGCTTCGTTTCCGACATATTTGCAGATACAGCTCAAAGGAACTGGCCTGACGGACATATTTCGAGATATTTCTTCTTCTTGTTGTTCTTCCTCTGCGCAGCTAAGCTGGAAGTGGCATTTGCAGCTCGCAATAGTGCAGAGTTATCTCAAAGCAAGGGGCCACGGTGTTTCTGTATCTCTATTATGCTGGTGCGGCTTCGGAACTTTTAAATATCTTGATATATCTCGAGAACTACGCATCTGATCAAAAAATATCATAGAACATAAAAAGTAGGAAACTTAATTCTATACAAAAAAGGTCTCTTAACATTTTGCCATAGCTCGCTTCGTTTCCGAGATATTTGCATATTTATCTCAAGGGAAGGGGCCTGCCGGACATATTTCGAGATATTTCTTCTTCTTGTTGTTCTTCTTCTGCACAGCTAAGCTGGAAGTGGCATTTGCGGCTCGCACTAGTGCAGAGTTATCTCAAAGAAAGGGGCCACGGTGTTTCTGTATCTTTATTATGTTGGTGCGGCTTCGGAACTTTTAAATATCTCGATATATCTCGAAAACTACGCTTCTGATCAAAAAATATCATAGAACATAAAAAGTAGGAAACTTAATTCTCTACAAAAAAGGTCTCTTAACATTTTGCCATAGCTCGCTTCGTTTCCGAGATATTTGCAGATTTATCTCAAGGGAAGGGGCCTGACGGACATATTTCGAGATATTTCTTCTTCTTGTTGTTCTTCTTCTGCACAGCTAAGCTGGAAGTGGCATTTGCGGCTCGCACTAATGCAGAGTTATCTCAAAGAAAGGGGCCACGGTGTTTCTGGATCCCTATTATGTTGGTGCGGCTTCGGCACTTTTAAATATCTCGATATATCTCGAAAACTACGCTTCTGATCAAAAAATATCATAGAACATAAATTGTAGGAAACATAATTCTCTACAAAAAACGTCTCTTAACATTTTGCCATAGCTCGCTTCGTTTCCGAGATATTTGCAGATTCAGCTCAAAGGAACTGGCCTGACGGACATATTTCGAGATATTTCTTCTTCTTGTTGTTCTTCCTCTGCACAGCTAAGCTGGAAGTGGCATTTGCAGCTCGCAATAGTGCAGAGTTATCTCAAAGAAAGGGGCCACGGTGTTTCTGTATCTCTATTATGTTGGTGCGGCTTCGGAACTTTTAAATATCTTGATATATCTCGAGAACTACGCATCTGATCAAAAAATATCATAGAACATAAAAAGTAGGAAACTTAATTCTCTACAAAAAAGGTCTCTTAACATTTTGCCATAGCTCGCTTCGTTTCCGAGATATTTGCAGATTTATCTCAAGGGAAGGGGCCTGACGGACATATTTCGAGATATTTCTTCTTCTTGTTGTTCTTCTTCTGCACAGCTAAGCTGGAAGTGGCATTTGCGGCTCGCACTAGTGCAGAGTTATCTCAACGAAAGGGGCCACGGTGTTTCTGTATCTCTATTATGTTGGTGCGGCTTCGGAACTTTTAAATATCTCGATATATCTCGAAAACTACGCTTCTGATCAAAAAATATCATAGAACATAAAAAGTAGGAAACTTAATTCTCTACAAAAAAGGTCTCTTAACATTTTGCCATAGCTCGCTTCGTTTCCGAGATATTTGCAGATTTATCTCAAGGGAAGGGGCCTAACGGACATATTTCGAGATATTTCTTCTTCTTGTTGTTCTTCTTCTGCACAGCTAAACTGGAAGTGGCATTTCCAGCTCGCAATAGTGCAGAGTTATCTCAAAGAAAGGGGCCACGGTGTTTCTGTATCTCTATTATGTTGGTGCGGCTTCGGAACTTTTAAATATCTTGATATATCTCGAGAACTACGCATCTGATCAAAAAATATCATAGAACATAAAAAGTAGGAAACTTAATTCTCTACAAAAAAGGTCTCTTAACATTTTGCCATAGCTCGCTTCGTTTCCGAGATATTTGCAGATTTATCTCAAGGGAAGGGGCCTGACGGACATATTTCGAGATATTTCTTCTTCTTGTTGTCCTTCTTCTGCATAGCTGAGCTGGAAGTGGCATTTGCAGGTCGCAATAGTGCAGAGTTATCTCAAAGAAAGGGGCCACGGTGTTTCTGTATCTCTATTATGTTGGTGCGGCTTCGGAACTTTTAAATATCTCGATATATCTCGAAAACTACGCTTCTGATCAAAAAATATCATAGAACGTAAATTGTAGGAAATATTATTCTCTACAAAAAAGGTCTCTCAACATTTTGCCATAGCTCGCTTCGTTTCCGAGATATTTGCAGATTCATCTCAAGGGAAGGGGTCTGACGGACATATTTCGAGATATTTCTTCTTCTGGTTGTTCTTCTTCTGCACAGCTAAGCTCGAAGTGGCATTTGCAGCTCGCAATAGTGCAGAGTTATCTCAAAGAAAGAGGCCACGGTGTTTCTGTACCTCTATTATGTTGGTGCAGCTTCGGAACTTTTAAGTATCTTGATATATCTCGAGAACTACGCATCTGATCAAAAAATATCATCGAACATAAAAAGTAGGCAACTTAATTCTCTACAAAAAAGGTCTCTTAACATTTTGCCATAGCTCGCTTCGTTTCCGAGATATTTGCAGATTCAGCTCAAAGGAACTGGCCTGACGGACATATTTCGAGATATTTCTTCTTCTTGTTGTTCTTCCTCTGCACAGCTAAGCTGGAAGTGGCATTTGCAGCTCGCAATAGTGCAGAGTTATCTCAAAGAAAGGGGCCACGGTGTTTCTGTATCTCTATTATGTTGGTGCGGCTTCGGAACTTTTAAATATCTTGATATATCTCGAGAACTACGCATCTGATCAAAAAATATCATAGAACATAAAAAGTAGGAAACTTAATTCTCTACAAAAAAGGTCTCTTAACATTTTGCCATAGCTCGCTTCGTTTCCGAGATATTTGCAGATTTATCTCAAGGGAAGGGGCCTGACGGACATATTTCGAGATATTTCTTCTTCTTGTTGTTCTTCTTCTGCACAGCTAAGCTGGAAGTGGCATTTGCGGCTCGCACTAGTGCAGAGTTATCTCAACGAAAGGGGCCACGGTGTTTCTGTATCTCTATTATGTTGGTGCGGTTTCGGAACTTTTAAATATCTTGATATATCTCGAGAACTACGCTTCTGATCAAAAAATATCATAGAACATAAAAAGTAGGAAACTTAATTCTCTACAAAAAAGGTCTCTTAACATTTTGCCATAGCTCGCTTCGTTTCCGAGATATTTGCAGATTTATCTCAAGGGAAGGGGCCTGACGGACATATTTCGAGATATTTCTTCTTCTTGTTGTTCTTCTTCTGCACAGCTAAGCTGGAAGTGGCATTTGCGGCTCGCACTAGTGCAGAGTTATCTCAACGAAAGGGGCCACGGTGTTTCTGTATCTCTATTATGTTGGTGCGGCTTCGGAACTTTTAAATATCTCGATATATCTCGAAAACTACGCTTCTGATCAAAAAATATCATAGAACATAAAAAGTAGGAAACTTAATTCTCTACAAAAAAGGTCTCTTAACATTTTGCCATAGCTCGCTTCGTTTCCGAGATATTTGCAGATTTATCTCAAGGGAAGGGGCCTGACGGACATATTTCGAGATATTTCTTCTTCTTGTTGTTCTTCTTCTGCACAGCTGAGCTGGAAGTGGCATTTGCAGGTCGCAATAGTGCAGAGTTATCTCAAAGAAAGGGGCCACGGTGTTTCTGTATCTCTATTATGTTGGTGCGGCTTCGGAACTTTTAAATATCTCGATATATCTCGAAAACTACGCTTCTGATCAAAAAATATCATAGAACATAAAAAGTAGGAAACTTAATTCTCTACAAAAAAGGTCTCTTAACATTTTGCCATAGCTCGCTTCGTTTCCGAGATATTTGCAGATTTATCTCAAGGGAAGGGGCCTGACGGACATATTTCGAGATATTTCTTCTTCTTGTTGTTCTTCTTCTGCACAGCTAAGCTGGAAGTGGCATTTGCGGCTCGCACTAATGCAGAGTTATCTCAAAGAAAGGGGCCACGCTGTTTCTGTATCCCTATTATGTTGGTGCGGCTTCGGAACTTTTAAATATCTCGATATATCTCGAAAACTACGCTTCTGATCAAAAAATATCATAGAACATAAATTGTAGGAAACATAATTCTCTACAAAAAACGTCTCTTAACATTTTGCCATAGCTCGCTTCGTTTCCGAGATATTTGCAGATTCAGCTCAAAGGAACTGGCCTGACGGACATATTTCGAGATATTTCTTCTTCTTGTTGTTCTTCCTCTGCACAGCTAAGCTGGAAGTGGCATTTGCAGCTCGCAATAGTGCAGAGTTATCTCAAAGAAAGGGGCCACGGTGTTTCTGTATCTCTATTATGTTGGTGCGGCTTCGGAACTTTTAAATATCTTGATATATCTCGAGAACTACGCATCTGATCAAAAAATATCATAGAACATAAAAACTAGGAAACTTAATTCTCTACAAAAAAGGTCTCTTAACATTTTGCCATAGCTCGCTTCGTTTCCGAGATATTTGCAGATTTATCTCAAGGGAAGGGGCCTAACGGACATATTTCGAGATATTTCTTCTTCTTGTTGTTCTTCTTCTGCACAGCTAAACTGGAAGTGGCATTTCCAGCTCGCAATAGTGCAGAGTTATCTCAAAGAAAGGGGCACGGTGTTTCTGTATCTCTATTATGTTGGTGCGGCTTCGGAACTTTTAAATATCTTGATATATCTCGAGAACTACGCATCTGATCAAAAAATATCATAGAACATAAAAAGTAGGAAACTTAAATCTCTACAAAAAAGGTCTCTCAACATTTTGCCATAGCTCGCTTCGTTTCCGAGATATTTGCAGATTTATCTCAAGGGAAGGGGCCTGACGGACATATTTCGAGATATTTCTTCTTCTTGTTGTTCTTCTTCTGCACAGCTGAGCTGGAAGTGGCATTTGCAGGTCGCAATAGTGCAGAGTTATCTCAAAGAAAGGGGCCACGGTGTTTCTGTATCTCTATTATGTTGGTGCGGCTTCGGAACTTTTAAATATCTCGATATATCTCGAAAACTACGCTTCTGATCAAAAAATATCATAGAACGTAAATTGTAGGAAATATTATTCTCTACAAAAAAGGTCTCTCAACATTTTGCCATAGCTCGCTTCGTTTCCGAGATATTTGCAGATTCATCTCAAGGGAAGGGGTCTGACGGACATATTTCGAGATATTTCTTCTTCTTGTTGTTCTTCTTCTGCACAGCTAAGCTCGAAGTGGCATTTGCAGCTCGCAATAGTGCAGAGTTATCTCAAAGAAAGAGGCCACGGTGTTTCTGTACCTCTATTATGTTGGTGCAGCTTCGGAACTTTTAAGTATCTTGATATATCTCGAGAACTACGCATCTGATCAAAAAATATCATCGAACATAAAAAGTAGGCAACTTAATTCTCTACAAAAAAGGTCTCTTAACATTTTGCCATAGCTCGCTTCGTTTCCGAGATATTTGCAGATTTATCTCAAGGGAAGTGGCCTGACGGACATATTTCGAGATATGTCTTCTTCTTGTTGTTCTTCTTCTGCACAGCTAAGCTGGAAGTGGCATTTGCAGCTCGCAATAGTGCAGAGTTATCCCAAAGAAAGGGGCCACGGTGTTTCTGTATCTCTATTATGTTGGTGCGGCTTCGGAACTTTTAAATATCTCGATATATCTCGAAAACTACGCTTCTGATCAAAAAATATCATAGAACATAAATTGTAGGAAACATAATTCTCTACAAAAAAGGTCTCTTAACATTTTGCCATAGCTCGCTTCGTTTCCGAGATATTTGCAGATTTATCTCAAGGGAAGGGTCCTGATGGACATATTTCGAGATATTTCTTCTTCTTGTTGTTCTTCTTCTGCACAGCTAAACTGGAAGTGGCATTTCCAGCTCGCTATCGTGCAGAGTTATCTCAAAGAAAGGGGCCACGGTGTTTCTGTATCTATTATGTTGGTGCGGCTTCGGAACTTTTAAATATCTTGATATATCTCGAGAACTACGCCTCTGATCGAAAAATATCATAGAACATAAAAAGTAGGAAACTTAATTATCTACAAAAAAGGTCTCTTAACATTTTGCCATAGCTCGCTTCGTTTCCGAGATATTTGCAGATTTATCTCAAGGGAAGGGGCCTGACGGACATATTTCGAGATATTTCTTCTTCTTGTTGTTCTTCTTCTGCACAGCTAAGCTGGAAGTGGCATTTGCAGCTCGCAATAGTGCAGAGTTATCTCAAAGAGAGGGGCCACGGTGTTTCTGTATCTCTATTATGTTTGGTGCGGCTTCGGAACTTTTAAGTATCTTGATCTATCTCGAGAACTACGCTTCTGATCAAAAAATATCATAGAACATAAATTGTAGGAAATATAATTCTCAACAAAAAACGTCTCTTAACATTTTGCCATAGCTCGCTTCGTTTCCCAGATATTTGCAGATTTATCTCAAGGGAAGTGGCCTGACGGACATATTTCGAGATATTTCTTCTTCTTGTTGTTCTTCTTCTGCACAGCTAAGCTGGAAGTGGCATTTGCGGCTCGCACTAGTGCAGAGTTATCTCAAAGAAAGGGGCCACGGTGTTTCTGTATCCCTATTATGTTGGTGCGGCTTCGGAACTTTTAAATATCTTGATATATCTCGAGAACTACGCATCTGATCAAAAAATATCATAGAACATAAATTGTAGGAAATATAATTCTCAACAAAAAACGTCTCTTAACATTTTGCCATAGCTCGCTTCGTTTCCGAGATATTTGCAGATTTATCTCAAGGGAAGTGGCCTGACGGACATATTTCGAGATATTTCTTCTTCTTGTTGTTCTTCTTCTGCACAGCTAAGCTGGAAGTGGCATTTGCGGCTCGCACTAATGCAGAGTTATCTCAAAGAAAGGGGCCACGGTGTTTCTGGATCCCTATTATGTTGGTGCGGCTTCGGAACTTTTAAATATCTCGATATATCTCGAAAACTACGCTTCTGATCAAAAAATATCATAGAACATAAATTGTAGGAAACATAATTCTCTACAAAAAACGTCTCTTAACATTTTGCCATAGCTCGCTTCGTTTCCGAGATATTTGCAGATTCAGCTCAAAGGAACTGGCCTGACGGACATATTTCGAGATATTTCTTCTTCTTGTTGTTCTTCCTCTGCACAGCTAAGCTGGAAGTGGCATTTGCAGCTCGCAATAGTGCAGAGTTATCTCAAAGAAAGGGGCCACGGTGTTTCTGTATCTCTATTATGTTGGTGCGGCTTCGGAACTTTTAAATATCTTGATATATCTCGAGAACTACGCATCTGATCAAAAAATATCATAGAACATAAAAAGTAGGAAACTTAATTCTCTACAAAAAAGGTCTCTTAACATTTTGCCATAGCTCGCTTCGTTTCCGAGATATTTGCAGATTTATCTGAAGGGAAGGGGCCTGACGGACATATTTCGAGATATTTCTTCTTCTTGTTGTTCTTCTTCTGCACAGCTAAGCTGGAAGTGGCATTTGCGGCTCGCACTAGTGCAGAGTTATCTCAACGAAAGGGGCCACGGTGTTTCTGTATCTCTATTATGTTGGTGCGGCTTCGGAACTTTTAAATATCTCGATATATCTCGAAAACTACGCTTCTGATCAAAAAATATCATAGAACATAAAAAGTAGGAAACTTAATTCTCTACAAAAAAGGTCTCTTAACATTTTGCCATAGCTCGCTTCGTTTCCGAGATATTTGCAGATTTATCTCAAGGGAAGGGGCCTGACGGACATATTTCGAGATATTTCTTCTTCTTGTTGTTCTTCTTCTGCACAGCTAAGCTGGAAGTGGCATTTGCGGCTCGCACTAATGCAGAGTTATCTCAAAGAAAGGGGCCACGCTGTTTCTGTATCCCTATTATGTTGGTGCGGCTTCGGAACTTTTAAATATCTCGATATATCTCGAAAACTACGCTTCTGATCAAAAAATATCATAGAACATAAAAAGTAGGAAACTTAATTCTCTACAAAAAACGTCTCTTAACATTTTGCCATAGCTCGCTTCGTTTCCGAGATATTTGCAGATTCAGCTCAAAGGAACTGGCCTGACGGACATATTTCGAGATATTTCTTCTTCTTGTTGTTCTTCCTCTGCACAGCTAAGCTGGAAGTGGCATTTGCAGCTCGCAATAGTGCAGAGTTATCTCAAAGAAAGGGGCCACGGTGTTTCTGTATCTCTATTATGTTGGTGCGGCTTCGGAACTTTTAAATATCTTGATATATCTCGAGAACTACGCATCTGATCAAAAAATATCATAGAACATAAAAAGTAGGAAACTTAATTCTCTACAAAAAAGGTCTCTTAACATTTTGCCATAGCTCGCTTCGTTTCCGAGATATTTGCAGATTTATCTCAAGGGAAGGGGCCTGACGGACATATTTCGAGATATTTCTTCTTCTTGTTGTTCTTCTTCTGCACAGCTAAGCTGGAAGTGGCATTTGCGGCTCGCACTAATGCAGAGTTATCTCAAAGAAAGGGGCCACGGTGTTTCTGGATCCCTATTATGTTGGTGCGGCTTCGGAACTTTTAAATATCTCGATATATCTCGAAAACTACGCTTCTGATCAAAAAATATCATAGAACATAAATTGTAGGAAACATAATTCTCTACAAAAAACGTCTCTTAACATTTTGCCATAGCTCGCTTCGTTTCCGAGATATTTGCAGATTGAGCTCAAAGGAACTGGCCTGACGGACATATTTCGAGATATTTCTTCTTCTTGTTGTTCTTCCTCTGCACAGCTAAGCTGGAAGTGGCATTTGCAGCTCGCAATAGTGCAGAGTTATCTCAAAGAAAGGGGCCACGGTGTTTCTGTATCTCTATTATGTTGGTGCGGCTTCGGAACTTTTAAATATCTTGATATATCTCGAGAACTACGCTTCTGATCAAAAAATATCATAGAACATAAATTGTAGGAAACATAATTCTCTACAAAAAACGTCTCTTAACATTTTGCCATAGCTCGCTTCGTTTCCGAGATATTTGCAGATTCAGCTCAAAGGAACTGGCCTGACGGACATATTTCGAGATATTTCTTCTTCTTGTTGTTCTTCCTCTGCACAGCTAAGCTGGAAGTGGCATTTGCAGCTCGCAATAGTGCAGAGTTATCTCAAAGAAAGGGGCCACGGTGTTTCTGTATCTCTATTATGTTGGTGCGGCTTCGGAACTTTTAAATATCTTGATATATCTCGAGAACTACGCATCTGATCAAAAAATATCATAGAACATAAAAAGTAGGAAACTTAATTCTCTACAAAAAAGGTCTCTTAACATTTTGCCATAGCTCGCTTCGTTTCCGAGATATTTGCAGATTTATCTCAAGGGAAGGGGCCTGACGGACATATTTCGAGATATTTCTTCTTCTTGTTGTTCTTCTTCTGCACAGCTAAGCTGGAAGTGGCATTTGCGGCTCGCACTAGTGCAGAGTTATCTCAACGAAAGGGGCCACGGTGTTTCTGTATCTCTATTATGTTGGTGCGGCTTCGGAACTTTTAAATATCTTGATATATCTCGAGAACTACGCATCTGATCAAAAAATATCATAGAACATAAAAAGTAGGAAACTTAATTCTCTACAAAAAAGGTCTCTTAACATTTTGCCATAGCTCGCTTCGTTTCCGAGATATTTGCAGATTTATCTCAAGGGAAGGGGCCTGACGGACATATTTCGAGATATTTCTTCTTCTTGCTGTTCTTCTTCTGCACAGCTGAGCTGGAAGTGGCATTTGCAGGTCGCAATAGTGCAGAGTTATCTCAAAGAAAGGGGCCACGGTGTTTCTGTATCTCTATTATGTTGGTGCGGCTTCGGAACTTTTAAATATCTCGATATATCTCGAAAACTACGCTTCTGATCAAAAAATATCATAGAACGTAAATTGTAGGAAATATTATTCTCTACAAAAAAGGTCTCTCAACATTTTGCCATAGCTCGCTCCGTTTCCGAGATATTTGCAGATTCATCTCAAGGGAAGGGGTCTGACGGACATATTTCGAGATATTTCTTCTTCTTGTTGTTCTTCTTCTGCACAGCTAAGCTCGAAGTGGCATTTGCAGCTCGCAATAGTGCAGAGTTATCTCAAAGAAAGAGGCCACGGTGTTTCTGTACCTCTATTATGTTGGTGCAGCTTCGGAACTTTTAAGTATCTTGATATATCTCGAGAACTACGCATCTGATCAAAAAATATCATCGAACATAAAAAGTAGGCAACTTAATTCTCTACAAAAAAGGTCTCTTAACATTTTGCCATAGTTCGCTTCGTTTCCGAGATATTTGCAGATTTATCTCAAGGGAAGTGGCCTGACGGACATATTTCGAGATATTTCTTCTTCTTGTTGTTCTTCTTCTGCACAGCTAAGCTGGAAGTGGCATTTGCAGCTCGCAATAGTGCAGAGTTATCCCAAAGAAAGGGGCCACGGTGTTTCTGTATCTCTATTATGTTGGTGCGGCTTCGGAACTTTTAAATATCTCGATATATCTCGAAAACTACGCTTCTGATCAAAAAATATCATAGAACATAAATTGTAGGAAACATAATTCTCTACAAAAAAGGTCTCTTAACATTTTGCCATAGCTCGCTTCGTTTCCGAGATATTTGCAGATTTATCTCAAGGGAAGGGTCCTGATGGACATATTTCGAGATATTTCTTCTTCTTGTTGTTCTTCTTCTGCACAGCTAAACTGGAAGTGGCATTTCCAGCTCGCAATCGTGCAGAGTTATCTCAAAGAAAGGGGCCACGGTGTTTCTGTATCTATTATGTTGGTGCGGCTTCGGAACTTTTAAATATCTTGATATATCTCGAGAACTACGCCTCTGATCGAAAAATATCATAGAACATAAAAAGTAGGAAACTTAATTATCTACAAAAAAGGTCTCTTAACATTTTGCCATAGCTCGCTTCGTTTCCGAGATATTTGCAGATTTATCTCAAGGGAAGGGGCCTGACGGACATATTTCGAGATATTTCTTCTTCTTGTTGTTCTTCTTCTGCACAGCTAAGCTGGAAGTGGCATTTGCAGCTCGCAATAGTGCAGAGTTATCTCAAAGAGAGGGGCCACGGTGTTTCTGTATCTCTATTATGTTTGGTGCGGCTTCGGAACTTTTAAGTATCTTGATCTATCTCGAGAACTACGCTTCTGATCAAAAAATATCATAGAACATAAAAAGTAGGAAACTTAATTATCTACAAAAAAGGTCTCTTAACATTTTGCCATAGCTCGCTTCGTTTCCGAGATATTTGCAGATTTATCTCAAGGGAAGGGGCCTGACGGACATATTTCGAGATATTTCTTCTTCTTGTTGTTCTTCTTCTGCACAGCTAAGCTGGAAGTGGCATTTGCAGCTCGCAATAGTGCAGAGTTATCTCAAAGAGAGGGGCCACGGTGTTTCTGTATCTCTATTATGTTTGGTGCGGCTTCGGAACTTTTAAGTATCTTGATCTATCTCGAGAACTACGCTTCTGATCAAAAAATATCATAGAACATAAATTGTAGGAAATATAATTCTCAACAAAAAACGTCTCTTAACATTTTGCCATAGCTCGCTTCGTTTCCGAGATATTTGCAGATTTATCTCAAGGGAAGTGGCCTGACGGACATATTTCGAGATATTTCTTCTTCTTGTTGTTCTTCTTCTGCACAGCTAAGCTGGAAGTGGCATTTGCGGCTCGCACTAGTGCAGAGTTATCTCAAAGAAAGGGGCCACGGTGTTTCTGTATCCCTATTATGTTGGTGCGGCTTCGGAACTTTTAAATATCTTGATATATCTCGAGAACTACGCATCTGATCAAAAAATATCATAGAACATAAATTGTAGGAAATATAATTCTCAACAAAAAACGTCTCTTAACATTTTGCCATAGCTCGCTTCGTTTCCGAGATATTTGCAGATTTATCTCAAGGGAAGTGGCCTGACGGACATATTTCGAGATATTTCTTCTTCTTGTTGTTCTTCTTCTGCACAGCTAAGCTGGAAGTGGCATTTGCGGCTCGCACTAGTGCAGAGTTATCTCAAAGAAAGGGGCCACGGTGTTTCTGTATCCCTATTATGTTGGTGCGGCTTCGGAACTTTTAAATATCTTGATATATCTCGAGAACTACGCATCTGATCAAAAAATATCATAGAACATAAAAAGTAGGAAACTTAATTCTCTACAAAAAAGGTCTCTTAACATTTTGCCATACCTCGCTTCGTTTCCGAGATATTTGCATATTTATCTCAAGGGAAGGGGCCTGACGGACATATTTCGAGATATTTCTTCTTCTTGTTGTTCTTCTTCTGCACAGCTAAGCTGGAAGTGGCATTTGCGGCTCGCACTAGTGCAGAGTTATCTCAAAGAAAGGGGCCACGGTGTTTCTGTATCTTTATTATGTTGGTGCGGCTTCGGAACTTTTAAATATCTCGATATATCTCGAAAACTACGCTTCTGATCAAAAAATATCATAGAACATAAAAAGTAGGAAACTTAATTCTCTACAAAAAAGGTCTCTTAACATTTTGCCATAGCTCGCTTCGTTTCCGAGATATTTGCAGATTCAGCTCAAAGGAACTGGCCTGACGGACATATTTCGAGATATTTCTTCTTCTTGTTGTTCTTCCTCTGCACAGCTAAGCTGGAAGTGGCATTTGCAGCTCGCAATAGTGCAGAGTTATCTCAAAGAAAGGGGCCACGGTGTTTCTGTATCTCTATTATGTTGGTGCGGCTTCGGAACTTTTAAATATCTTGATATATCTCGAGAACTACGCATCTGATCAAAAAATATCATAGAACATAAAAAGTAGGAAACTTAATTCTCTACAAAAAAGGTCTCTTAACATTTTGCCATAGCTCGCTTCGTTTCCGAGATGTTTGCAGATTTATCTCAAGGGAAGGGGCCTGACGGACATATTTCGAGATATTTCTTCTTCTTGTTGTTCTTCTTCTGCACAGCTAAGCTGGAAGTGGCATTTGCGGCTCGCACTAATGCAGAGTTATCTCAAAGAAAGGGGCCACGGTGTTTCTGGATCCCTATTATGTTGGTGCGGCTTCGGAACTTTTAAATATCTCGATATATCTCGAAAACTACGCTTCTGATCAAAAAATATCATAGAACATAAATTGTAGGAAACATAATTCTCTACAAAAAACGTCTCTTAACATTTTGCCATAGCTCGCTTCGTTTCCGAGATATTTGCAGATTCAGCTCAAAGGAACTGGCCTGACGGACATATTTCGAGATATTTCTTCTTCTTGTTGTTCTTCCTCTGCACAGCTAAGCTGGAAGTGGCATTTGCAGCTCGCAATAGTGCAGAGTTATCTCAAAGAAAGGGGCCACGGTGTTTCTGTATCTCTATTATGTTGGTGCGGCTTCGGAACTTTTAAATATCTTGATATATCTCGAGAACTACGCATCTGATCAAAAAATATCATAGAACATAAAAAGTAGGAAACTTAATTCTCTACAAAAAAGGTCTCTTAACATTTTGCCATAGCTCGCTTCGTTTCCGAGATATTTGCAGATTTATCTGAAGGGAAGGGGCCTGACGGACATATTTCGAGATATTTCTTCTTCTTGTTGTTCTTCTTCTGCACAGCTAAGCTGGAAGTGGCATTTGCGGCTCGCACTAGTGCAGAGTTATCTCAACGAAAGGGGCCACGGTGTTTCTGTATCTCTATTATGTTGGTGCGGCTTCGGAACTTTTAAATATCTCGATATATCTCGAAAACTACGCTTCTGATCAAAAAATATCATAGAACATAAAAAGTAGGAAACTTAATTCTCTACAAAAAAGGTCTCTTAACATTTTGCCATAGCTCGCTTCGTTTCCGAGATATTTGCAGATTTATCTCAAGGGAAGGGGCCTGACGGACATATTTCGAGATATTTCTTCTTCTTGTTGTTCTTCTTCTGCACAGCTAAGCTGGAAGTGGCATTTGCGGCTCGCACTAATGCAGAGTTATCTCAAAGAAAGGGGCCACGCTGTTTCTGTATCCCTATTATGTTGGTGCGGCTTCGGAACTTTTAAATATCTCGATATATCTCGAAAACTACGCTTCTGATCAAAAAATATCATAGAACATAAAAAGTAGGAAACTTAATTCTCTACAAAAAACGTCTCTTAACATTTTGCCATAGCTCGCTTCGTTTCCGAGATATTTGCAGATTCAGCTCAAAGGAACTGGCCTGACGGACATATTTCGAGATATTTCTTCTTCTTGTTGTTCTTCCTCTGCACAGCTAAGCTGGAAGTGGCATTTGCAGCTCGCAATAGTGCAGAGTTATCTCAAAGAAAGGGGCCACGGTGTTTCTGTATCTCTATTATGTTGGTGCGGCTTCGGAACTTTTAAATATCTCGATATATCTCGAAAACTACGCTTCTGATCAAAAAATATCATAGAACATAAAAAGTAGGAAACTTAATTCTCTACAAAAAAGGTCTCTTAACATTTTGCCATAGCTCGCTTCGTTTCCGAGATATTTGCAGATTTATCTCAAGGGAAGGGGCCTGACGGACATATTTCGAGATATTTCTTCTTCTTGTTGTTCTTCTTCTGCACAGCTAAGCTGGAAGTGGCATTTGCGGCTCGCACTAATGCAGAGTTATCTCAAAGAAAGGGGCCACGCTGTTTCTGTATCCCTATTATGTTGGTGCGGCTTCGGAACTTTTAAATATCTCGATATATCTCGAAAACTACGCTTCTGATCAAAAAATATCATAGAACATAAAAAGTAGGAAACTTAATTCTCTACAAAAAACGTCTCTTAACATTTTGCCATAGCTCGCTTCGTTTCCGAGATATTTGCAGATTCAGCTCAAAGGAACTGGCCTGACGGACATATTTCGAGATATTTCTTCTTCTTGTTGTTCTTCCTCTGCACAGCTAAGCTGGAAGTGGCATTTGCAGCTCGCAATAGTGCAGAGTTATCTCAAAGAAAGGGGCCACGGTGTTTCTGTATCTCTATTATGTTGGTGCGGCTTCGGAACTTTTAAATATCTTGATATATCTCGAGAACTACGCATCTGATCAAAAAATATCATAGAACATAAAAAGTAGGAAACTTAATTCTCTACAAAAAAGGTCTCTTAACATTTTGCCATAGCTCGCTTCGTTTCCGAGATATTTGCAGATTTATCTCAAGGGAAGGGGCCTGACGGACATATTTCGAGATATTTCTTCTTCTTGTTGTTCTTCTTCTGCACAGCTAAGCTGGAAGTGGCATTTGCGGCTCGCACTAATGCAGAGTTATCTCAAAGAAAGGGGCCACGGTGTTTCTGGATCCCTATTATGTTGGTGCGGCTTCGGAACTTTTAAATATCTCGATATATCTCGAAAACTACGCTTCTGATCAAAAAATATCATAGAACATAAATTGTAGGAAACATAATTCTCTACAAAAAACGTCTCTTAACATTTTGCCATAGCTCGCTTCGTTTCCGAGATATTTGCAGATTGAGCTCAAAGGAACTGGCCTGACGGACATATTTCGAGATATTTCTTCTTCTTGTTGTTCTTCCTCTGCACAGCTAAGCTGGAAGTGGCATTTGCAGCTCGCAATAGTGCAGAGTTATCTCAAAGAAAGGGGCCACGGTGTTTCTGTATCTCTATTATGTTGGTGCGGCTTCGGAACTTTTAAATATCTTGATATATCTCGAGAACTACGCTTCTGATCAAAAAATATCATAGAACATAAATTGTAGGAAACATAATTCTCTACAAAAAACGTCTCTTAACATTTTGCCATAGCTCGCTTCGTTTCCGAGATATTTGCAGATTCAGCTCAAAGGAACTGGCCTGACGGACATATTTCGAGATATTTCTTCTTCTTGTTGTTCTTCCTCTGCACAGCTAAGCTGGAAGTGGCATTTGCAGCTCGCAATAGTGCAGAGTTATCTCAAAGAAAGGGGCCACGGTGTTTCTGTATCTCTATTATGTTGGTGCGGCTTCGGAACTTTTAAATATCTTGATATATCTCGAGAACTACGCATCTGATCAAAAAATATCATAGAACATAAAAAGTAGGAAACTTAATTCTCTACAAAAAAGGTCTCTTAACATTTTGCCATAGCTCGCTTCGTTTCCGAGATATTTGCAGATTTATCTCAAGGGAAGGGGCCTGACGGACATATTTCGAGATATTTCTTCTTCTTGTTGTTCTTCTTCTGCACAGCTAAGCTGGAAGTGGCATTTGCGGCTCGCACTAGTGCAGAGTTATCTCAACGAAAGGGGCCACGGTGTTTCTGTATCTCTATTATGTTGGTGCGGCTTCGGAACTTTTAAATATCTCGATATATCTCGAGAACTACGCTTCTGATCAAAAAATATCATAGAACATAAAAAGTAGGAAACTTAATTCTCTACAAAAAAGGTCTCTTAACATTTTGCCATAGCTCGCTTCGTTTCCGAGATATTTGCAGATTTATCTCAAGGGAAGGGGCCTAACGGACATATTTCGAGATATTTCTTCTTCTTGTTGTTCTTCTTCTGCACAGCTAAACTGGAAGTGGCATTTCCAGCTCGCAATAGTGCAGAGTTATCTCAAAGAAAGGGGCCACGGTGTTTCTGTATCTCTATTATGTTGGTGCGGCTTCGGAACTTTTAAATATCTTGATATATCTCGAGAACTACGCATCTGATCAAAAAATATCATAGAACATAAAAAGTAGGAAACTTAATTCTCTACAAAAAAGGTCTCTTAACATTTTGCCATAGCTCGCTTCGTTTCCGAGATATTTGCAGATTTGTCTCAAGGGAAGGGGCCTGACGGACATATTTCGAGATATTTCTTCTTCTTGCTGTTCTTCTTCTGCACAGCTGAGCTGGAAGTGGCATTTGCAGGTCGCAATAGTGCAGAGTTATCTCAAAGAAAGGGGCCACGGTGTTTCTGTATCTCTATTATGTTGGTGCGGCTTCGGAACTTTTAAATATCTCGATATATCTCGAAAACTACGCTTCTGATCAAAAAATATCATAGAACGTAAATTGTAGGAAATATTATTCTCTACAAAAAAGGTCTCTCAACATTTTGCCATAGCTCGCTCCGTTTCCGAGATATTTGCAGATTCATCTCAAGGGAAGGGGTCTGACGGACATATTTCGAGATATTTCTTCTTCTTGTTGTTCTTCTTCTGCACAGCTAAGCTCGAAGTGGCATTTGCAGCTCGCAATAGTGCAGAGTTATCTCAAAGAAAGAGGCCACGGTGTTTCTGTACCTCTATTATGTTGGTGCAGCTTCGGAACTTTTAAGTATCTTGATATATCTCGAGAACTACGCATCTGATCAAAAAATATCATCGAACATAAAAAGTAGGCAACTTAATTCTCTACAAAAAAGGTCTCTTAACATTTTGCCATAGTTCGCTTCGTTTCCGAGATATTTGCAGATTTATCTCAAGGGAAGTGGCCTGACGGACATATTTCGAGATATTTCTTCTTCTTGTTGTTCTTCTTCTGCACAGCTAAGCTGGAAGTGGCATTTGCAGCTCGCAATAGTGCAGAGTTATCCCAAAGAAAGGGGCCACGGTGTTTCTGTATCTCTATTATGTTGGTGCGGCTTCGGAACTTTTAAATATCTCGATATATCTCGAAAACTACGCTTCTGATCAAAAAATATCATAGAACATAAATTGTAGGAAACATAATTCTCTACAAAAAAGGTCTCTTAACATTTTGCCATAGCTCGCTTCGTTTCCGAGATATTTGCAGATTTATCTCAAGGGAAGGGTCCTGATGGACATATTTCGAGATATTTCTTCTTCTTGTTGTTCTTCTTCTGCACAGCTAAACTGGAAGTGGCATTTCCAGCTCGCAATCGTGCAGAGTTATCTCAAAGAAAGGGGCCACGGTGTTTCTGTATCTATTATGTTGGTGCGGCTTCGGAACTTTTAAATATCTTGATATATCTCGAGAACTACGCCTCTGATCGAAAAATATCATAGAACATAAAAAGTAGGAAACTTAATTCTCTACAAAAACGGTCTCTTAACATTTTGCCATAGCTCGCTTCGTTTCCGAGATATTTGCAGATATATCTCAAGGGAAGGGGCCTGACGGACATATTTCGAGATATTTCTTCTTCTTGTTGTTCTTCTTCTGCACAGCTAAGCTGGAAGTGGCATTTGCGGCTCGCACTAGTGCACAGTTATCTCAAAGGAAGGGGCCACGGTGTTTCTGTATCTCTATTATGTTGGTGCGTCTTCGGAACTTTTAAATATCTCGATATATCTCGAAAACTACGCTTCTGATCAAAAAATATCATAGAACATAAATTGTAGGAAACATAATTCTCTACAAAAAACGTCTCTTAACATTTTGCCATAGCTCGCTTCGTTTCCGACATATTTGCAGATACAGCTCAAAGGAACTGGCCTGACGGACATATTTCGAGATATTTCTTCTTCTTGTTGTTCTTCCTCTGCGCAGCTAAGCTGGAAGTGGCATTTGCAGCTCGCAATAGTGCAGAGTTATCTCAAAGAAAGGGGCCACGGTGTTTCTGTATCTCTATTATGTTGGTGCGGCTTCGGAACTTTTAAATATCTTGATATATCTCGGGAACTACGCATCTGATCAAAAAATATCATAGAACATAAAAAGTAGGAAACTTAATTCTATACAAAAAAGGTCTCTTAACATTTTGCCATAGCTCGCTTCGTTTCCGAGATATTAGCATATTTATCTCAAGGGAAGGGGCCTGACGGACATATTTCGAGATATTTCTTCTTCTTGTTGTTCTTCTTCTGCACAGCTAAACTGGAAGTGGCATTTCCAGCTCGCAATAGTGCAGAGTTATCTCAAAGAAAGGGGCCACGGTGTTTCTGTATCTCTATTATGTTGGTGCGGCTTCGGAACTTTTAAATATCTTGATATATCTCGAGAACTACGCATCTGATCAAAAAATATCATAGAACATAAAAAGTAGGAAACTTAATTCTCTACAAAAAAGGTCTCTTAACATTTTGCCATAGCTCGCTTCGTTTCCGAGATATTTGCAGATTTATCTCAAGGGAAGGGGCCTGACGGACATATTTCGAGATATTTCTTCTTCTTGTTGTTCTTCTTCTGCACAGCTGAGCTGGAAGTGGCATTTGCAGGTCGCAATAGTGCAGAGTTATCTCAAAGAAAGGGGCCACGGTGTTTCTGTATCTCTATTATGTTGGTGCGGCTTCGGAACTTTTAAATATCTCGATATATCTCGAAAACTACGCTTCTGATCAAAAAATATCATAGAACGTAAATTGTAGGAAATATTATTCTCTACAAAAAAGGTCTCTCAACATTTTGCCATAGCTCGCTTCGTTTCCGAGATATTTGCAGATTCATCTCAAGGGAAGGGGTCTGACGGACATATTTCGAGATATTTCTTCTTCTTGTTGTTCTTCTTCTGCACAGCTAAGCTCGAAGTGGCATTTGCAACTCGCAATAGTGCAGAGTTATCTCAAAGAAAGAGGCCACGGTGTTTCTGTACCTCTATTATGTTGGTGCAGCTTCGGAACTTTTAAATATCTTGATATATCTCGAGAACTACGCATCTGATCAAAAAATATCATCGAACATAAAAAGTAGGAAACTTAATTCTCTACAAAAAAGGTCTCTTAACATTTTGCCATAGCTCGCTTCGTTTCCGAGATATTTGCAGATTTATCTCAAGGGAAGGGGCCTGACGGACATATTTCGAGATATTTCTTCTTCTTGTTGTTCTTCTTCTGCACAGCTGAGCTGGAAGTGGCATTTGCAGGTCGCAATAGTGCAGAGTTATCTCAAAGAAAGGGGCCACGGTGTTTCTGTATCTCTATTATGTTGGTGCGGCTTCGGAACTTTTAAATATCTCGATATATCTCGAAAACTACGCTTCTGATCAAAAAATATCATAGAACATAAATTGTAGGAAACATAATTCTCTACAAAAAAGTCACTTAACATTTTGCCATAGCTCGCTTCGTTTCCGAGATATTTGCAGATTTATCTCAAGGGAAGGGTCCTGATGGACATATTTCGAGATATTTCTTCTTCTTGTTGTTCTTCTTCTGCACAGCTAAACTGGAAGTGGCATTTCCAGCTCGCAATCGTGCAGAGTTATCTCAAAGAAAGGAGCCACGGTGTTTCTGTATCTCTATTATGTTGGTGCGGCTTCGGAACTTTTAAATATCTTGATATATCTCGAGAACTACGCCTCTGATCGAAAAATATCATACAACATAAAAAGTAGGATACTTAATTATCTACAAAAAAGGTCTCTTAACATTTTGCCATAGCTCGCTTCGTTTCCGAGATATTTGCAGATTTATCTCAAGGGAAGGGGCCTAACGGACATATTTCGAGATATTTCTTCTTCTTGTTGTTCTTCTTCTGCACAGCTAAACTGGAAGTGGCATTTCCAGCTCGCAATAGTGCAGAGTTATCTCAAAGAAAGGGGCCACGGTGTTTCTGTATCTCTATTATGTTGGTGCGGCTTCGGAACTTTTAAATATCTTGATATATCTCGAGAACTACGCATCTGATCAAAAAATATCATAGAACATAAAAAGTAGGAAACTTAATTCTCTACAAAAAAGGTCTCTTAACATTTTGCCTTAGCTCGCTTCGTTTCCGAGATATTTGCAGATTTATCTCAAGGGAAGGGGCCTGACGGACATATTTCGAGATATTTCTTCTTCTTGTTGTTCTTCTTCTGCACAGCTGAGCTGGAAGTGGCATTTGCAGGTCGCAATAGTGCAGAGTTATCTCAAAGAAAGGGGCCACGGTGTTTCTGTATCTCTATTATGTTGGTGCGGCTTCGGAACTTTTAAATATCTCGATATATCTCGAAAACTACGCTTCTGATCAAAAAATATCATAGAACGTAAATTGTAGGAAATATTATTCTCTACAAAAAAGGTCTCTTAACATTTTGCCATAGCTCGCTTCGTTTCCGAGATATATGCAGATTTATCTCAAGGGAAGGGGCCTGACGGACATATTTCGAGATATTTCTTCTTCTTGTTGTTCTTCTTCTGCACAGCTAAACTGGAAGTGGCATTTCCAGCTCGCAATAGTGCAGAGTTATCTGAAAGAAAGGGGCCACGGTGTTTCTGTATCTCTATTATGTTGGTGCGGCTTCGGAACTTTTAAATATCTTGATATATCTCGAGAACTACGCTTCTGATCAAAAAATGTCATAGAACATAAATTGTAGGAAACATAATTCTCTACAAAAAAGGTCTCTTAAGATTTTGCCATAGCTCGTTTCGTTTCCGAGATATTTGCAGATATATCTCAAGAGAAGGGGCCTGACGGACATATTTCGAGATATTTCTTCTTCTTGTTGTTCTTCTTCTGCACAGCTAAGCTGGAAGTGGCATTTGCAGCTCGCAATAGTGCAGAGTTATCTCAAAGAAAGGGGCCACGGTGTTTCTGTATCTCTATTATGTTGGTGCGGCTTCGGAACTTTTAAATATCTTGATATATCTCGAGAACTACGCATCTGATCAAATAATATCATAGAACATAAAAAGTAGGAAACTTAATTCTCTACAAATAAGGTATCTTAACATTTTGCCATAGCTCGCTTCGTTTCCGAGATATTTGCAGATTTATCTCAAGGGAAGGGGCCTGACGGACATATTTCGAGATATTTCTTCTTCTTGTTGGTCTTCTTCTGCACAGCTAAGCTGGAAGTGGCATTTGCAGCTCGCAATAGTGCAGAGTTATCTCAAAGAATGGGGCCACGGTGTTTCTGTATCTCTATTACATTGGTGCGGCTTCGGAACTTTTAAATATCTTGATATATCTCGAGAACTACGCTTCTGATCAAAAAATATCATAGAACATAAATTGTAGGAAACATAATTATCTACAAAAAACGTCTCTGAACATTTTGCCATAGCTCGCTTCGTTTCCGAGATATTTGCAGATTCAGCTCAAAGGAACTGGCCTGACGGACATATTTCGAGATATTTCTTCTTCTTGTTGTTCTTCTTCTGCACAGCTAAGCTGGAAGTGGCATTTGCAGCTCGCAATAGTGCAGAGTTATCTCAAAGAAAGGGGCCACGGTGTTTCTGTATCTCTATTATGTTGGTGCGGCTTCGGAACTTTTAAATATCTTGATATATCTCGAGAACTACGCATCTGATCAAATAATATCATAGAACATAAAAAGTAGGAAACTTAATTCTCTACAAATAAGGTATCTTAACATTTTGCCATAGCTCGCTTCGTTTCCGAGATATTTGCAGATTTATCTCAAGGGAAGGGGCCTGACGGACATATTTCGAGATATTTCTTCTTCTTGTTGGTCTTCTTCTGCACAGCTAAGCTGGAAGTGGCATTTGCAGCTCGCAATAGTGCAGAGTTATCTCAAAGAATGGGGCCACGGTGTTTCTGTATCTCTATTACATTGGTGCGGCTTCGGAACTTTTAAATATCTTGATATATCTCGAGAACTACGCTTCTGATCAAAAAATATCATAGAACATAAATTGTAGGAAACATAATTATCTACAAAAAACGTCTCTGAACATTTTGCCATAGCTCGCTTCGTTTCCGAGATATTTGCAGATTCAGCTCAAAGGAACTGGCCTGACGGACATATTTCGAGATATTTCTTCTTCTTGTTGTTCTTCCTCTGCACAGCAAAGTTGGAAGTGGCATTTGCAGCTCGCAATAGTGCAGAGTTATCTCAAAGAAAGGGGCCACGGTGTTTCTGTATCTCTATTATGTTGGTGCGGCTTCGGAACTTTTAAATATCTTGATATATCTCGAGAACTACGCATCTGATCAAAAAATATCATAGAACATAAAAAGTAGGAAACTTAATTCTCTACAAATAAGGTCTCTGAACATTTTGCCATAGCTCGGTTCGTTTCCGAGATATTTGCAGATTTATCTCAAGGGAAGGGGCCTGACGGACATATTTCGAGATATTTCTTCTTCTTGTTGTTCTTCTTCTGCACAGCTAAGCTGGAAGTGGCATTTGCAGCGCGCAATAGTGCAGAGTTATCTCAAAGAAAGGAGCCACGGTGTTTCTGTATCTCTATTATGTTACTGCGGCTTCGGAACTTTTAAATATCTCGATATATCTCGAAAACTACGCTTCTGATCAAAAAATATCATAGAAGGTAAATTGTAGGAAACATAATTCTCTAGAAAAAAGGTCTCTTAACATTTTGCCATAGCTCGCTTCGTTTCCGAGATATTTGCAGATTTATCTCAAGGGAAGGGGCCTGACGGACATATTTCGAGATATTTCTTCTTCTTGTTGTTCTTCTTCTGCACAGCTAAGCTGGAAGTGGCATTTGCGGCTCGCACTAGTGCAGAGTTATCTCAAAGAAAGGGGCCACGGTGTTTCTGAATCTCTATTATGTTGGTGCGGCTTCGGAACTTTTAAATATCTCGATATATCTCGAAACTTACGCTTCTGATCAAAAAATATCATAGAACATAAATTGTAGGAAACATAATTCTCTACAAATAAAGTCTCTTAACATTTTGCCATAGCTCGCTTCGTTTCCGAGATATTTGCAGATTTATCTCAAGGGAAGGGGCCTGACGGACATATTTCGAGATATTTCTTCTTCTTGTTGTTCTTCTTCTGCACAGCTAAGCTGGAAGTGGCACTTGCAGCTCGCAATAGTGCAGAGTTATCTCAAAGAAAGGGGCCACGGTGTTTCTGTATCTCTATTATGTTGGTGCGGCTTCGGAACTTTTAAATATCTTGATATATCTCGAGAACTACGCATCTGATCAAAAAATATCATGGAACATAAAAAGTAGAAAACTTAATTCTCTACAAAAAAGGTCTCTTAACATTCTGCCATAGCTCGCTTCGTTTCCGAGATATTTGCAGATTTATCTCAAGGGAAGGGGCCTGACGGACATATTTCGAGATATTTCTTCTTCTTGTTGTCCTTCTTCTGCACAGCTAAGCTGGAAGTGGCATTTGCGGCTCGCACTAGTGCAGAGTTATCTCAAAGAAAGGGGCCACGGTGTTTCTGTATCTCTATTATGTTGGTGCGGCTTCGGAACTTTTAAATATCTTGATATATCTCGAGATCTACGCAACTGATCAAAAAATATCATACTACATAAAAAGTAGGAAACTTAATTCTCTACAAGAAAGGTCTCTAAACATTTTGCCATAGCTCGCTTCGTTTCCGAGATATTTGCAGATTTATCTCAAGGGAAGGGGCCTGACGGACATATTTCGAGATATTTCTTCTTCTTGTTGTTCTTCTTCTGCACAGCTAAGCAGGAAGTGGCATTTGCGGCTCGCAATAGTGCAGAGTTATCTCAAGGAGAGGGGCCACGGTGTTTCTGTATCTCTATTATGTTGGTGCGGCTTCGGAACTTTTAAATATCTTGATATATCTCGAGAACTACGCATCTGATAAAAAAATATCATACTACATAAAAAGTAGGAAACTTAATTCTCTACAAGAAAGGTCTCTAAACATTTTGCCATAGCTCGCTTCGTTTCCGAGATATTTGCAGATTTATCTCAAGGGAAGGGGCCTGACGGACATATTTCTAGATATTTCTTCTTCTTGTTGTTCTTCCTCTGCACAGCTGAGCTGGAAGTGACATTTGCAGCTCGCAATAGTGCAGAGTTATCTCAAAGAGAGGGGCCACGGTGTTTCTGTATCTCTATTATGTTGGTGCGGCTTCGGAACTTTTAAATATCTTGATATATCTCGAGAACTACGCATCTGATCAAAAAATACCATACAACATAAAAAGTAGGAAACTTAATTCTCTACAAAAAAGGTCTCTTAACATTTTGCCATAGCTCTCTTGGTTTCCGAGATATTTGCAGATTTATCTCAAGGGAAGGGGCCTGACGGACATATTTCGAGATATTTCTTCTTCTTGTTGTTCTTCTTCTGCACAGCTAAGCTGGAAGTGGCATTTGCAGGTCGCAATAGTGCAGAGTTATCTCAAAGAAAGGGGCCACGGTGTTTCTGTATCTCTATTATGTTGGTGCGGCTTCGGAACTTTTAAATATCTTGATATATCTCGAGAACTACGCATCTGATCAAAAAATATCATAGAACATAGAAAGTAGGAAACTTAATTCTCTACAAAAAAGGTCTCTTAACATTTTGCCATAGCTCGCTTCGTTTCCGAGATATTTGCAGATTTATCTCAAGGGAAGGGGTCTGACGGACATATTTCGAGATATTTCTTCTTCTTGTTGTTCTTCTTCTGCACAGCTAAGCTCGAAGTGGCATTTGCAGCTCGCAATAGTGCAGAGTTATCTCAAAGAAAGGGGCCACGGTGTTTCTGTATCTCTATTATGTTGGTGCGGCTTCGGAACTTTTAAATATCTTGATATATCTCGAGAACTACGCATCTGATCAAAAAATATCATAGAACATAAAAAGTAGGAAACTTAATTCTCTACAAATAAGGTCTCTTAACATTTTGCCATAGCTCGGTTCGTTTCCGAGATATTTGCAGATTTATCTCAAGGGAAGGGGCCTGACGGACATATTTCGAGATATTTCTTCTTCTTGTTGTTCTTCTTCTGCACAGCTAAGCTGGAAGTGGCATTTGCAGCGCGCTATAGTGCAGAGTTATCTCAAAGAAAGGGGCCACGGTGTTTCTGTATCTCTATTATGTTGGTGCGGCTTCGGAACTTTTAAATATCTTGATATATCTCGAGAACTACGCATCTGATCAAAAAATATCATAGAACGTAAAAAGTAGGAAACTTAATTCTCTACAAAAAAGGTCTCTTAACATTTTGCCATAGCTCGCTTGGTTTCCGAGATATTTGCAGATTTATCTCAAGGGAAGGGGGCTGACGGACATATTTCGAGATATTTCTTCTTCTTGTTGTTCTTCTTCTGCACAGCTAAGCTCGAAGTGGCATTTGCAGCTCGCAATAGTGCAGAGTTATCTCAAAGAAAGGGGCCACGGTGTTTCTGTATCTCTATTATGTTGGTGCGGCTTCGGAACTTTTAAATATCTTGATATATCTCGAGAACTACGCATCTGATCAAAAAATATCATAGAACATAAAAAGTAGGAAACTTAATTCTCTACAAATAAGGTCTCTGAACATTTTGCCATAGCTCGGTTCGTTTCCGAGATATTTGCAGATTTATCTCAAGGGAAGGGGCCTGACGGACATATTTCGAGATATTTCTTCTTCTTGTTGTTCTTCTTCTGCACAGCTAAGCTGGAAGTGGCATTTGCAGCGCGCAATAGTGCAGAGTTATCTCAAAGAAAGGAGCCACGGTGTTTCTGTATCTCTATTATGTTACTGCGGCTTCGGAACTTTTAAATATCTCGATATATCTCGAAAACTACGCTTCTGATCAAAAAATATCATAGAAGGTAAATTGTAGGAAACATAATTCTCTAGAAAAAAGGTCTCTTAAGATTTTGCCATAGCTCGCTTCGTTTCCGAGATATTTGCAGATTTATCTCAAGGGAAGGGGTCTGACGGACATATTTCGAGATATTTCTTCTTCTTGTTGTTCTTCTTCTGCACAGCTAAGCTGGAAGCGGCATTTGCAGCTCGCAATAGTGCAGAGTTATCTCAAAGAAAGGGGCCACCGTGTTTCTGTATCTCTATTATGTTGGTGCGGCTTCGGAATTTTTAAATATCTCGATATATCTCGAAAACTACGCTTCTGATCAAAAAATATCATAGAACATAAATTGTAGGAAACATAATTCTCTACAAAAAAGGTCTCTTAACATTTTGCCATAGCTCGCTTCGTTTCCGAGATATTTGCAGATTTATCTCAAGGGAAGGGGCCTGACGGACATATTTCGAGATATTTCTTCTTCTTGTTGTTCTTCTTCTGCACAGCTAAGCTGGAAGTGGCATTTGCAGCTCGCAATAGTGCAGAGTTATCTCAAAGAAAGGGGCCACGGTGTTTCTGTATCTCTATTATGTTGGTGCGGCTTCGGAACTTTTAAATATCTTGATATATCTCGAGAACTACGCATCTGATCAAAAAATATCATAGAACATAAAAAGTAGGAAACTTAATTCTCTACAAAAAAGGTCTCTTAACATTTTGCCATAGCTCGGTTCGTTTCCGAGATATTTGCAGATTTATCTCAAGGGAAGGGGCCTGACGGACATATTTCGAGATACTTCTTCTTCTTGTTGTTCTTCTTCTGCATAGCTAAGCTGGAAGTGGCATTTGCAGCTCGCAATAGTGCAGAGTTATCTCAAAGAAAGGAGCCACGGTGTTTCTGTATCCCTATTATGTTGGTGCGGCTTCGGAACTTTTGAATACCTTAATATATCTCGAGAACTACGCATCTGATCAGAAAATATCATAGAACATAAATAGTAGGAAACTTAATTCTCTACAAAAAAGGTGTCTTAACGTTTTGCCATAGCTCGCATCGTATGCGAGATATTTGCAGATTTAGCTCAAGGGGAGGGGCCTGACGGACATATTCCGAGATATTTCTTGTTCTTGTTGTGCTTCTTCTGCACAGCTAAGCTGGAACTGGCATTTGCTGCTCGCAATAGTGCAGAGTTATCTCACAGAAAGGGGCCACGGTGTTTCTGTATCTCTATTATGTTGGTGCGGCTTCGGAACTTTTACATATCTTGATATATCTCGAGAACTACGCATCTGATCAAAAAATATCATAGAACATAAAAAGTAGGAAACTTAATTCTCTACAAAAAAGGTCTCTTATTATTTTCCCATAGCTGGCATCGTTTCCGAGATATTTGCAGATTTAGCTCAAGGGAAGGGGCCTGACGAACATATTCCGAGATATTTCTTCTTCTTGTTGTTCCTCTTCTGCACAGCTAAGCTGGAAGTGGCATTTGCAGCTCGCAAAAGTGCAGAGTTATGTCAAAGAAAGAGGCCACGGTGTTTCTGTACCTCTATTATTTTGGTGCAGCTTCGGAACTTTTAAATATCTTGATATATCTCGAGAACTACGCATCTGATCAAAAAATATCATAGAACATAAAAAGTAGGAAACCTAATTTTCTACAAAAGAGGTCTCTTAACATTTAGCCGTAGCTCGCTTCGTTTCCGAGATATTTGCACATTTATCTCAAGGGAAGGGGCCTGACGGACATATTTCGAAATATTTCTTCTTCTTGTTGTTCTTCTTCTGCACAGCTAAGCTGGAAGTGGCATTTGCAGCTCGCAATAGTGCAGCGTTATCTCAGAGAAAGAGGCCACGGTGTTTCTGTATCTCTATTATGTTGGTGCGGCTTCGGAACTTTTAAATATCTCGATATATCTCGAAAACTACGCTTCTGATCAAAAAATATCATAGAACATAAAGTGTAGGAAACATAATTCTCTACAAAAAAGGTCTCTTAACATTTTGCCATAGCTCGCTTGGTTTCCGAGATATTTGCAGATTTATCTCAAGGGAAGGGGCCTGACGGACATATTTCTAGATATTTCTTCTTCTTGTTGTTCTTCCTCTGCACAGCTGAGCTGGAAGTGACATTTGCAGCTCGCAATAGTGCAGAGTTATCTCAAAGAGAGGGGCCACGGTGTTTCTGTATCTCTATTATGTTGGTGCGGCTTCGGAACTTTTAAATATCTTGATATATCTCGAGAACTACGCATCTGATCAAAAAATACCATACAACATAAAAAGTAGGAAACTTAATTCTCTACAAAAAAGGTCTCTTAACATTTTGCCATAGCTCTCTTGGTTTCCGAGATATTTGCAGATTTATCTCAAGGGAAGGGGCCTGACGGACATATTTCGAGATATTTCTTCTTCTTGTTGTTCTTCTTCTGCACAGCTAAGCTGGAAGTGGCATTTGCAGGTCGCAATAGTGCAGAGTTATCTCAAAGAAAGGGGCCACGGTGTTTCTGTATCTCTATTATGTTGGTGCGGCTTCGGAACTTTTAAATATCTTGATATATCTCGAGAACTACGCATCTGATCAAAAAATATCATAGAACATAGAAAGTAGGAAACTTAATTCTCTACAAAAAAGGTCTCTTAACATTTTGCCATAGCTCGCTTCGTTTCCGAGATATTTGCAGATTTATCTCAAGGGAAGGGGTCTGACGGACATATTTCGAGATATTTCTTCTTCTTGTTGTTCTTCTTCTGCACAGCTAAGCTCGAAGTGGCATTTGCAGCTCGCAATAGTGCAGAGTTATCTCAAAGAAAGGGGCCACGGTGTTTCTGTATCTCTATTATGTTGGTGCGGCTTCGGAACTTTTAAATATCTTGATATATCTCGAGAACTACGCATCTGATCAAAAAATATCATAGAACATAAAAAGTAGGAAACTTAATTCTCTACAAATAAGGTCTCTTAACATTTTGCCATAGCTCGGTTCGTTTCCGAGATATTTGCAGATTTATCTCAAGGGAAGGGGCCTGACGGACATATTTCGAGATATTTCTTCTTCTTGTTGTTCTTCTTCTGCACAGCTAAGCTGGAAGTGGCATTTGCAGCGCGCTATAGTGCAGAGTTATCTCAAAGAAAGGGGCCACGGTGTTTCTGTATCTCTATTATGTTGGTGCGGCTTCGGAACTTTTAAATATCTTGATATATCTCGAGAACTACGCATCTGATCAAAAAATATCATAGAACGTAAAAAGTAGGAAACTTAATTCTCTACAAAAAAGGTCTCTTAACATTTTGCCATAGCTCGCTTGGTTTCCGAGATATTTGCAGATTTATCTCAAGGGAAGGGGGCTGACGGACATATTTCGAGATATTTCTTCTTCTTGTTGTTCTTCTTCTGCACAGCTAAGCTCGAAGTGGCATTTGCAGCTCGCAATAGTGCAGAGTTATCTCAAAGAAAGGGGCCACGGTGTTTCTGTATCTCTATTATGTTGGTGCGGCTTCGGAACTTTTAAATATCTTGATATATCTCGAGAACTACGCATCTGATCAAAAAATATCATAGAACATAAAAAGTAGGAAACTTAATTCTCTACAAATAAGGTCTCTGAACATTTTGCCATAGCTCGGTTCGTTTCCGAGATATTTGCAGATTTATCTCAAGGGAAGGGGCCTGACGGACATATTTCGAGATATTTCTTCTTCTTGTTGTTCTTCTTCTGCACAGCTAAGCTGGAAGTGGCATTTGCAGCGCGCAATAGTGCAGAGTTATCTCAAAGAAAGGAGCCACGGTGTTTCTGTATCTCTATTATGTTACTGCGGCTTCGGAACTTTTAAATATCTCGATATATCTCGAAAACTACGCTTCTGATCAAAAAATATCATAGAAGGTAAATTGTAGGAAACATAATTCTCTAGAAAAAAGGTCTCTTAAGATTTTGCCATAGCTCGCTTCGTTTCCGAGATATTTGCAGATTTATCTCAAGGGAAGGGGTCTGACGGACATATTTCGAGATATTTCTTCTTCTTGTTGTTCTTCTTCTGCACAGCTAAGCTGGAAGCGGCATTTGCAGCTCGCAATAGTGCAGAGTTATCTCAAAGAAAGGTGCCACCGTGTTTCTGTATCTCTATTATGTTGGTGCGGCTTCGGAATTTTTAAATATCTCGATATATCTCGAAAACTACGCTTCTGATCAAAAAATATCATAGAACATAAATTGTAGGAAACATAATTCTCTACAAAAAAGGTCTCTTAACATTTTGCCATAGCTCGCTTCGTTTCCGAGATATTTGCAGATTTATCTCAAGGGAAGGGGCCTGACGGACATATTTCGAGATATTTCTTCTTCTTGTTGTTCTTCTTCTGCACAGCTAAGCTGGAAGTGGCATTTGCAGCTCGCAATAGTGCAGAGTTATCTCAAAGAAAGGGGCCACGGTGTTTCTGTATCTCTATTATGTTGGTGCGGCTTCGGAACTTTTAAATATCTTGATATATCTCGAGAACTACGCATCTGATCAAAAAATATCATAGAACATAAAAAGTAGGAAACTTAATTCTCTACAAAAAAGGTCTCTTAACATTTTGCCATAGCTCGGTTCGTTTCCGAGATATTTGCAGATTTATCTCAAGGGAAGGGGCCTGACGGACATATTTCGAGATACTTCTTCTTCTTGTTGTTCTTCTTCTGCATAGCTAAGCTGGAAGTGGCATTTGCAGCTCGCAATAGTGCAGAGTTATCTCAAAGAAAGGGGCCACGGTGTTTCTGTATCCCTATTATGTTGGTGCGGCTTCGGAACTTTTGAATACCTTAATATATCTCGAGAACTACGCATCTGATCAGAAAATATCATAGAACATAAATAGTAGGAAACTTAATTCTCTACAAAAAAGGTGTCTTAACGTTTTGCCATAGCTCGCATCGTATGCGAGATATTTGCAGATTTAGCTCAAGGGGAGGGGCCTGACGGACATATTCCGAGATATTTCTTGTTCTTGTTGTGCTTCTTCTGCACAGCTAAGCTGGAACTGGCATTTGCTGCTCGCAATAGTGCAGAGTTATCTCACAGAAAGGGGCCACGGTGTTTCTGTATCTCTATTATGTTGGTGCGGCTTCGGAACTTTTACATATCTTGATATATCTCGAGAACTACGCATCTGATCAAAAAATATCATAGAACATAAAAAGTAGGAAACTTAATTCTCTACAAAAAAGGTCTCTTATTATTTTCCCATAGCTGGCATCGTTTCCGAGATATTTGCAGATTTAGCTCAAGGGAAGGGGCCTGACGAACATATTCCGAGATATTTCTTCTTCTTGTTGTTCCTCTTCTGCACAGCTAAGCTGGAAGTGGCATTTGCAGCTCGCAAAAGTGCAGAGTTATGTCAAAGAAAGAGGCCACGGTGTTTCTGTACCTCTATTATTTTGGTGCAGCTTCGGAACTTTTAAATATCTTGATATATCTCGAGAACTACGCATCTGATCAAAAAATATCATAGAACATAAAAAGTAGGAAACCTAATTTTCTACAAAAGAGGTCTCTTAACATTTAGCCGTAGCTCGCTTCGTTTCCGAGATATTTGCACATTTATCTCAAGGGAAGGGGCCTGACGGACATATTTCGAAATATTTCTTCTTCTTGTTGTTCTTCTTCTGCACAGCTAAGCTGGAAGTGGCATTTGCAGCTCGCAATAGTGCAGCGTTATCTCAGAGAAAGAGGCCACGGTGTTTCTGTATCTCTATTATGTTGGTGCGGCTTCGGAACTTTTAAATATCTCGATATATCTCGAAAACTACGCTTCTGATCAAAAAATATCATAGAACATAAAGTGTAGGAAACATAATTCTCTACAAAAAAGGTCTCTTAACATTTTGCCATAGCTCGCTTGGTTTCCGAGATATTTGCAGATTTATCTCAAGGGAAGGGGTCTGACGGACATATTTCGAGATATTTCTTCTTCTTGTTGTTCTTCTTCTGCACAGCTAAGCTCGAAGTGGCATTTGCAGCTCGCAATAGTGCAGAGTTATCTCAAAGAAAGGGGCCACGGTGTTTCTGTATCTCTATTATGTTGGTGCGGCTTCGGAACTTTTAAATATCTTGATATATCTCGAGAACTGCGCATCTGATCAAAAAATATCATAGAACATAAAAAGTAGGAAACTTAATGCTCTACAAAAAAGGTCTCTTAACATTTTGCCATAGCTCGCTTCTTTTCCGAGATATTTGCAGATTTATCTCAAGGGAAGGGGCCTAACGGACATATTTCGAGATATTTCTTCTTCTTGATGTTCTTCTTCTGCACAGCTAAACTGGAAGTGGCACTTCCAGCTCGCAATAGTGCAGAGTTATCTCAAAGAAAGGGGCCACGGTGTTTCTGTATCTCTATTATGTTGGTGCGGCTTCGGAACTTTTAAATATCTTGATATATCTCGAGAACTACGCATCTGATCAAAAAATATCATACTACATAAAAAGTAGGAAACTTAATTCTCTACAAGAAAGGTCTCTAAACATTTTGCCATAGCTCGCTTCGTTTCCGAGATATTTGCAGATTTATCTCAAGGGAAGGGGCCTGACGGACATATTTCTAGATATTTCTTCTTCTTGTTGTTCTTCTTCTGCACAGCTAAGCTGGAAGTGACATTTGCAGCTCGCAATAGTGCAGAGTTATCTCAAAGAGAGGGGCCACGGTGTTTCTGTATCTCTATTATGTTGGTGCGGCTTCGGAACTTTTAAATATCTTGATATATCTCGAGAACTACGCATCTGATCAAAAAATATCATACAACATAAAAAGTAGGAAACTTAATTCTCTACAAAAAAGGTCTCTTAACATTTTGCCATAGCTCACTTCGTTTCCGAGATATTTGCAGATTTATCTCAAGGGAAGGGGCCTGACGGACATATTTCGAGATATTTCTTCTTCTTGTTGTTCTTCTTCTGCACAGCTAAGCTGGAAGTGGCACTTGCAGCTCGCAATAGTGCAGAGTTATCTCAAAGAAAGGGGCCACGGTGTTTCTGTATCTCTATTATGTTGGTGCGGCTTCGGAACTTTTAAATATCTTGATATATCTCGAGAACTACGCATCTGATCAAAAAATATCATGGAACATAAAAAGTAGAAAACTTAATTCTCTACAAAAAAGGTCTCTTAACATTTTGCCATAGCTCGCTTCGTTTCCGAGATATTTGCAGATTTATCTCAAGGGAAGGGGCCTGACGGACATATTTCGAGATATTTCTTCTTCTTGTTGTTCTTCTTCTGCACAGCTAAGCAGGAAGTGGCATTTGCGGCTCGCAATAGTGCAGAGTTATCTCAAAGAGAGGGGCCACGGTGTTTCTGTATCTCTATTATGTTGGTGCGGCTTCGGAACTTTTAAATATCTCGATATATCTCGAAAACTACGCTTCTGATCAAAAAATATCATAGAAGAAAAATTGTAGGAAACATAATTCTCTACAAAAAAGGTCTCTTAACATTTTGCCATAGCTCGCTTCGTTTCCGAGATATTTGCAGATCTATCTCAAGGGAAGGGGCCTGACGGACATATTTCGAGATATTTCTTCTTCTTGTTGTTCTTCTTCTGCACAGCTAAGCTGGAAGTGGCATTTGCAGCTCGCAATAGTGCAGAGTTATCTCAAAGAAAGGGGCCACGGTGTTTCTGTATCTCTATTATGTTGGTGCGGCTTCGGAACTTTTAAATATCTTGATATATCTCGAGAACTACGCATCTGATCAAAAAATATCATACAACATAAAAAGTAGGAAACTTAATTCTCTACAAAAAAGGTCTCTTAACATTTTGCCATAGCTCGCTTCGTTTCCGAGATATTTGCAGATTTATCTCAAGGGAAGGGGCCTGACGGACATATTTCGAGATATTTCTTCTTCTTGTTGTTCTTCTTCTGCACAGCTAAGCTGGAAGTGGCACTTGCAGCTCGCAATAGTGCAGAGTTATCTCAAAGAAAGGGGCCACGGTGTTTCTGTATCTCTATTATGTTGGTGCGGCTTCGGAACTTTTAAATATCTTGATATATCTCGAGAACTACGCATCTGATCAAAAAATATCATGGAACATAAAAAGTAGAAAACTTAATTCTCTACAAAAAAGGTCTCTTAACATTTTGCCATAGCTCGCTTCGTTTCCGAGATATTTGCAGATTTATCTCAAGGGAAGGGGCCTGACGGACATATTTCGAGATATTTCTTCTTCTTGTTGTTCTTCTTCTGCACAGCTAAGCTGGAAGTGGCATTTGCGGCTCGCACTAGTACAGAGTTATCTCAAAGAAAGGGGCCACGGTGTTTCTGTATCTCTATTATGTTGGTGCGGCTTCGGAACTTTTAAATATCTTGATATATCTCGAGATCTACGCAACTGATCAAAAAATATCATACTACATAAAAAGTAGGAAACTTAATTCTCTACAAGAAAGGTCTCTAAACATTTTGCCATAGCTCGCTTCGTTTCCGAGATATTTGCAGATTTATCTCAAGGGAAGGGGCCTGACGGACATATTTCGAGATATTTCTTCTTCTTGTTGTTCTTCTTCTGCACAGCTAAGCAGGAAGTGGCATTTGCGGCTCGCAATAGTGCAGAGTTATCTCAAAGAGAGGGGCCACGGTGTTTCTGTATCTCTATTATGTTGGTGCGGCTTCGGAACTTTTAAATATCTTGATATATCTCGAGAACTACGCATCTGATCAGAAAATATCATAGAACATAAATAGTAGGAAACTTAATTCTCTACAAAAAAGGTGTCTTAACGTTTTGCCATAGCTCGCATCGTATGCGAGATATTTGCAGATTTAGCTCAAGGGGAGGGGCCTGACGGACATATTCCGAGATATTTCTTGTTCTTGTTGTGCTTCTTCTGCACAGCTAAGCTGGAACTGGCATTTGCTGCTCGCAATAGTGCAGAGTTATCTCACAGAAAGGGGCCACGGTGTTTCTGTATCTCTATTATGTTGGTGCGGCTTCGGAACTTTTACATATCTTGATATATCTCGAGAACTACGCATCTGATCAAAAAATATCATAGAACATAAAAAGTAGGAAACTTAATTCTCTACAAAAAAGGTCTCTTAACATTTTCCCATTGCTGGCATCGTTTCCGAGATATTTGCAGATTTAGCTCAAGGGAAGGGGCCTGACGAACATATTCCGAGATATTTCTCCTTCTTGTTGTTCCTCTTCTGCACAGCTAAGCTGGAAGTGGCATTTGCAGCTCGCAAAAGTGCAGAGTTATCTCAAAGAAAGAGGCCACGGTGTTTCTGTACCTCTATTATGTTGGTGCAGCTTCGGAACTTTTAAATATCTTGATATATCTCGAGAACTACGCATCTGATCAAAAAATATCATAGAACATAAAAAGTAGGAAACCTAATTTTCTACAAAAGAGGTCTCTTAACATTTTGCCGTAGCTCGCTTCGTTTCCGAGATATTTGCACATTTATCTCAAGGGAAGGGGCCTGACGGACATATTTCGAAATATTTCTTCTTCTTGTTGTTCTTCTTCTGCACAGCTAAGCTGGAAGTGGCATTTGCAGCTCGCAATAGTGCAGAGTTATCTCAGAGAAAGAGGCCACGGTGTTTCTGTATCTCTATTATGTTGGTGCGGCTTCGGAACTTTTAAATATCTCGATATATCTCGAAAACTACGCTTCTGATCAAAAAATATCATAGAACATAAAGTGTAGGAAACATAATTCTCTACAAAACAGGTCTCTTAACATTTTGCCATAGC
Organism: Osmia lignaria lignaria; assembly: GCF_051020975.1. Lineage (NCBI taxonomy): Eukaryota > Metazoa > Arthropoda > Insecta > Hymenoptera > Megachilidae > Osmia > Osmia lignaria. The sequence continues at coordinate 8,531,363 of NW_027478159.1, read as the reverse complement.
TCGTATCGTATGCGAGATATTTGCAGATTTAGCTCAAGGGGAGGGGCCTGACGGACATATTCCGAGATATATCTTGTTCTTGTTGTTCTTCTTCTGCACAGCTAAACTGGAAGTGGCATTTCCAGCTCGCAATAGCGCGGAGTTATCTCAAAGAAAGGGGCCACGGTGTTTCTGTATCTCTATTATGTTGGTGCGGCTTCGGAACTTTTAAATATCTTGATACATCTCGAGAACTACGCATCTGATCAAAAAATATCATAGAACATAAAAAGTAGGAAACTTAATTCTCTACAAAAAAGGTCTCTTAAGATTTTGCCATAGCTCGTTTGGTTTCCGAGATATTTGCAGATATATCTCAAGGGATGGGTCCTGACGGACATATTTCGAGATATTTCTTCTTGTTGTTCTTCTTCTGCACAGCTAAGCTGGAAGTGACATTTGCAGCTCGCAATAGTGCAGAGTTATCTCAGAGAAAGAGGCCACGGTGTTTCTGTACCTCTATTATGTTGGTGCGGCTTCGGAACTTTTAAATATCTTGATATATCTCGAGAACTACGCATCTGATCAATAAATATCATAGAACATAAAAAGTAGGAAACTTAATTCTCTACAAAAAAGGTCTCTTAACATTTTGCCATAGCTCGCTTGGTTTCCGAGATATTTGCAGATTTATCTCAAGGGAACGGGGCTGACGGACATATTTCGAGATATTTCTTCTTCTTGTTGTTCTTCTTCTGCACAGCTAAGCTGGAAGTGGCATTTGCAGCTCGCAATAGTGCAGAGTTATCTCAAAGAAAGGGGCCACGGTGTCTCTGTATCTCTATTATGTTCGTGCGGCTTCGGAACTTTTAAATATCTTGATATATCTCGAGAACTACGCATCTGATCAAAAAATATCATAGAACATAAATACTAGGAAACTTAATTTCCTACAAAAATGGTCTCTCAACATCTTCCCATAGCTCGCATCGTTTGCGAGATATTTGCAGATTTAGCTCAAGGGAAGGGGCCTGACGGACATATTCCGAGATATTTCTTGTTCTTGTTGTGCTTCTTCTGCACAGCTAAGCTGGAAGTGGCATTTGCAGCACGCAATAGTGCAGAGTTATCTCAGAGAAAGAGGCCACGGTGTTTCTGTATCTCTATTATGTTGGTGCGGCTTCGGAACTTTTAAATATCTCGATATATCTCGAAAACTACGCTTCTGATCAAAAAATATCATAGAACATAAATTGTAGGAAACATAATTCTCTACAAAAAACGTCTCTTAACATTTTGCCATAGCTCGCTTCGTTTCCGAGATATTTGCAGATTTATCTCAAGGAAAGGGGCCTGACGGACATATTTCGAGATATTTCTTCTTCTTGTTGTTCTTCTTCTGCACAGCTAAGCTGGAAGTGGCATTTGCAGCTCGCAATAGTGCAGAGTTATCTCAAAGAAAGGGGCCACGGTGTTTCTGTATCTCTATTATGTTGGTGCGGCTTCGGAACTTTTAAATATCTTGATATATCTCGAGAACTACGCATCTGATCAAAAATTATCATAGAACATAAAAAGTAGGAAACTTAATTCTCTACAAAAAAGGTCTCTTAACATTTTGCCATAGCTCGCTTCGTTTCCGAGATATTTGCATATTTATCTCAAGGGAAGGGGCCTGACGGACATATTTCGAGATATTTCTTCTTCTTGTTGTTCTTCTTCTGCACAGCTAAGCTGGAAGTGGCATTTGCTGCTCGCACTAGTGCAGAGTTATCTCAAAGAAAGGGGCCACGGTGTTTCTGTATCTCTATTATGTTGGTGCGGCTTCGGAACTTTTAAATATCTTGATATATCTCGAGAACTACGCATCTGATCAAAAAATATCATAGAACATAAAAAGTAGGAAACTTAATTCTCTACAAAAAAGGTCTCTTAACATTTTGCCATAGCTCGCTTCGTTTCCGAGATATTTGCAGATTTATCTCAAGGGAAGGGGCCTAACGGACATATTTCGAGATATTTCTTCTTCTTGTTGTTCTTCTTCTGCACAGCTAAGCTGGAAGTGGCATTTGCTGCTCGCACTAGTGCAGAGTTATCTCAAAGAAAGGGGCCACGGTGTTTCTGTATCTCTATTATGTTGGTGCGGCTTCGGAACTTTTAAATATCTTGATATATCTCGAGAACTACGCATCTGATCAAAAAATATCATAGAACATAAAAAGTAGGAAACTTAATTCTCTTCCAAAAATGTCTCTTAACATTTTGCCATAGCTCGCTTCGTTTCCGAGATATTTGCAGATTTATCTCAAGGGAAGGGGCCTGACGGACATATTTCGAGATATTTCTTCTTCTTGTTGTTCTTCTTCTGCACAGCTAAGCTAGAAGTGGCATTTGCGGCTCGCACTAGTGCAGAGTTATCTCAAAGAAAGGGGCCACGGTGTTTCTGTATCTCTATTATGTTGGTGCGGCTTCGGAACTTTTAAATATCTTGATATATCTCGAGAACTACGCATCTGATCAAAAAATATCATAGAACATAAAAAGTAGGAAACTTAATTCTCTTCCAAAAATGTCTCTTAACATTTTGCCATAGCTCGCTTCGTTTCCGAGATATTTGCAGATTTGTCTCAAGGGAAGGGGCCTGACGGACATATTTCGAGATATTTCTTCTTCTTGTTGTTCTTCTTCTGCACAGCTAAGCTAGAAGTGGCATTTGCGGCTCGCACTAGTGCAGAGTTATCTCAAAGAAAGGGGCCACGGTGTTTCTGTATCTCTATTATGTTGGTGCGGCTTTGGAACTTTTAAATATCTCGATATATCTCGAAAACTACGCTTCTGATCAAAAAATATCATAGAACATAAATTGTAGGAAACATAATTCTCTACAAAAAAGGTCTCTTAACATTTTGCCATAGCTCGCTTCGTTTCCGAGATATTTGCAGATATATCTCAAAGGCAGGGGCCTGACGGACATATTTCGAGATATTTCTTCTTCTTGTTGTTCTTCTTCTGCACAGCTAAGCTGGAAGTGGCATTTACAGCTCGCAATAGTGCAGAGTTATCTCAAAGAAAGGGGCCACGGTGTTTCTGTATCTCTATTATGTTGGTGCGGCTTCGGAACTTTTAAATATCTTGATATATCTCGAGAACTACGCATCTGATCAAAAAATATCATACAACATAAAAAGTAGGAAACTTAATTCTCTACAAAAAAGGTCTCTTAACATTTCGCCATAGCTCGCTTCGTTTCCGAGATATTTGCAGATTTAGCTCAAGGGGAGGGGCCTGACGGACATATTCCGAGATATTTCTTCTTCTTGTTGTTCTTCTTCTGCACAGCTAAGCTCGAAGTGGCATTTGCAGCTCGCAATAGTGCAGAGTTATCTCAAAGAAAGGGGCCACGGTGTTTCTGTATCTCTATTATGTTGGTGCGGCTTCGGAACTTTTAAATATCTTGATATATCTCGAGAACTACGCATCTGATCAAATAATATCATAGAACATAAAAAGTAGGAAACTTAATTCTCTACAAATAAGGTATCTTAACATTTTGCCATAGCTCGCTTCGTTTCCGAGATATTTGCAGATTTATCTCAAGGGAAGGGGCCTGACGGACATATTTCGAGATATTTCTTCTTCTTGTTGGTCTTCTTCTGCACAGCTAAGCTGGAAGTGGCATTTGCAGCTCGCAATAGTGCAGAGTTATCTCAAAGAATGGGGCCACGGTGTTTCTGTATCTCTATTACATTGGTGCGGCTTCGGAACTTTTAAATATCTTGATATATCTCGAGAACTACGCTTCTGATCAAAAAATATCATAGAACATAAATTGTAGGAAACATAATTATCTACAAAAAACGTCTCTGAACATTTTGCCATAGCTCGCTTCGTTTCCGAGATATTTGCAGATTCAGCTCAAAGGAACTGGCCTGACGGACATATTTCGAGATATTTCTTCTTCTTGTTGTTCTTCCTCTGCACAGCAAAGTTGGAAGTGGCATTTGCAGCTCGCAATAGTGCAGAGTTATCTCAAAGAAAGGGGCCACGGTGTTTCTGTATCTCTATTATGTTGGTGCGGCTTCGGAACTTTTAAATATCTTGATATATCTCGAGAACTACGCATCTGATCAAAAAATATCATAGAACATAAAAAGTAGGAAACTTAATTCTCTACAAATAAGGTCTCTGAACATTTTGCCATAGCTCGGTTCGTTTCCGAGATATTTGCAGATTTATCTCAAGGGAAGGGGCCTGACGGACATATTTCGAGATATTTCTTCTTCTTGTTGTTCTTCTTCTGCACAGCTAAGCTGGAAGTGGCATTTGCAGCGCGCAATAGTGCAGAGTTATCTCAAAGAAAGGAGCCACGGTGTTTCTGTATCTCTATTATGTTACTGCGGCTTCGGAACTTTTAAATATCTCGATATATCTCGAAAACTACGCTTCTGATCAAAAAATATCATAGAAGGTAAATTGTAGGAAACATAATTCTCTAGAAAAAAGGTCTCTTAACATTTTGCCATAGCTCGCTTCGTTTCCGAGATATTTGCAGATTTATCTCAAGGGAAGGGGTCTGACGGACATATTTCGAGATATTTCTTCTTCTTGTTGTTCTTCTTCTGCACAGCTAAGCTGGAAGTGGCATTTGCAGCTCGCAATAGTGCAGAGTTATCTCAAAGAAAGGGGCCACCGTGTTTCTGTATCTCTATTATGTTGGTGCGGCTTCGGAATTTTTAAATATCTCGATATATCTCGAAAACTACGCTTCTGATCAAAAAATATCATAGAACATAAATTGTAGGAAACATAATTCTCTACAAAAAAGGTCTCTTAACATTTTGCCATAGCTCGCTTCGTTTCCGAGATATTTGCAGATTTATCTCAAGGGAAGGGGCCTGACGGACATATTTCGAGATATTTCTTCTTCTTGTTGTTCTTCTTCTGCACAGCTAAGCTGGAAGTGGCATTTGCAGCTCGCAATAGTGCAGAGTTATCTCAAAGAAAGGGGCCACGGTGTTTCTGTATCTCTATTATGTTGGTGCGGCTTCGGAACTTTTAAATATCTTGATATATCTCGAGAACTACGCATCTGATCAAATAATATCATAGAACATAAATTATAGGAAACATAATTCTCTACAAAAAAGGTCTCTTACCATTTTGCCATAGCTCGCTTCGTTTCCGAGATATATGCAGATTTATCTCAAGGGAAGGGGCCTGACGGACATATTTCGAGATATTTCTTCTTCTTGTTGTTCTTCTTCTGCACAGCTAAACTGGAAGTGGCATTTCCAGCTCGCAATAGTGCAGAGTTATCTGAAAGAAAGGGGCCACGGTGTTTCTGTATCTCTATTATGTTGGTGCGGCTTCGGAACTTTTAAATATCTTGATATATCTCGAGAACTACGCTTCTGATCAAAAAATGTCATAGAACATAAATTGTAGGAAACATAATTCTCTACAAAAAAGGTCTCTTAAGATTTTGCCATAGCTCGTTTCGTTTCCGAGATATTTGCAGATATATCTCAAGAGAAGGGGCCTGACGGACATATTTCGAGATATTTCTTCTTCTTGTTGTTCTTCTTCTGCACAGCTAAGCTGGAAGTGGCATTTGCAGCTCGCAATAGTGCAGAGTTATCTCAAAGCAAGGGGCCACGGTGTTTCTGTATCTCTATTATGTTGGTGCGGCTTCGGAACTTTTAAATATCTTGATATATCTCGAGAACTACGCATCTCATCAAATAATATCATAGAACATAAAAAGTAGGAAACTTAATTCTCTACAAATAAGGTCTCTTAACATTTTGCCATAGCTCGCTTCGTTTCCGAGATATTTGCAGATCTATCTCAAGAGAAGGGGCCTGACGGACATATTTCGAGATATTTCTTCTTCTTGTTGTTCTTCTTCTGCACAGCTAAGCTGGAAGTGGCATTTGCAGCTAGCAATAGTGCAGAGTTATCTCAAAGAAAGGGGCCACGGTGTTTCTGTATCTCTATTATGTTGGTGCGGCTTCGGAACTTTTAAATATCTCGATATATCTCGAAAACTACGCTTCTGATCAAAAAATATCATAGAACATAAATTGTAGGAAACATAATTCTCTACAAAAAAGGTCTCTTAAGATTTTGCCATAGCTCGTTTCGTTTCCGAAATATTTGCAGATATGTCTCAAGGGAAGGGGCCTGACGGACATATTTCGAGATATTTCTTCTTCTTGTTGTTCTTCTTCTGCACAGCTAAACTGGAAGTGGCATTTCCAGCTCGCAATAGTGCAGAGTTATCTCAAAGAAAGGGGCCACGGTGTTTCTGTATCTCTATTATGTTGGTGCGGCTTCGGAACTTTTAAATATCCTGATATATCTCGAGAACTACGCATCTGATCAAAAAATATCATAGAACATAAAAAGTATGTAACTTAATTCTCTACAAAAAAGGTCTCTTAATATTTTGCCATAGCTCGCTTCGTTTCCGAGATATTTGCAGATTTATCTCAAGGGAAGGGTCCTAACGGACATATTTCGAGATATTTCTTCTTCTTGTTGTTCTTCTTCTGCACAGCTAACCTGGAAGTGGCATTTCCAGCTCGCAATAGTGCAGAGTTATCCCGAAGAAAGGGGCCACGGTGTTTCTGTATCTCTATTATGTTTGTGCGGCTTCGGAACTTTTAAATATCTCGATATATCTCGAAAACTACGCTTCTGATCAAAAAATATCATAGAACATAAATTGTAGGAAACATAATTCTCTACAAAAAAGGTCTCTTACCATTTTGCCATAGCTCGCTTCGTTTCTGAGATATTTGCAGATTTATCTCAAGGGAAGGGTCCTAACGGACATATTTCGGGATATTTCTTCTTCTTGTTGTTCTTCTTCTGCACAGCTAAACTGGAAGTGGCATTTCTAGCTCGCAATAGTGCAGAGTTATTTCAAAGAAAGGGGCCACTGTGTTTCTGTATCTCTATTATGTTGGTGCGGCTTCGGAACTTTTAAATATCTTGATATATCTCGAGAACTACGCATCTGATCAAAAAATATCATAGAACATAAAAAGAAGGTAACTTAATTCTCTACAAAAAAGGTCTCTCAACATTTTGCCATAGCTCGCTTCGTTTCCGAGATATTTGCAGATTTATCTCAAGGGAAGGGTCCTAACGGACATATTTCGAGATATTTCTTCTTCTTGTTGTTCTTCTTCTGCACAGCTAACCTGGAAGTGGCATTTCCAGCTCGCAATAGTGCAGAGTTATCCCGAAGAAAGGGGCCACGGTGTTTCTGTATCTCTATTATGTTGGTGCGGCTTCGGAACTTTTAAATATCTCGATATATCTCGAAAACTACGCTTCTGATCAAAAAATATCATAGAACATAAATTGTAGGAAACATAATTCTCTACAAAAAAGGTCTCTCACCATTTTGCCATAGCTCGCTTCGTTTCTGAGATATTTGCACATTTATCTCAAGGGAAGGGTCCTGACGGACATATTTCGGGATATTTCTTCTTCTTGTTGTTCTTCTTCTGCACAGCTAAACTGGAAGTGGCATTTCTAGCTCGCAATAGTGCAGAGTTATCTCGAAGAAAGGGGCCACTTTGTTTCTGTATCTCTATTATGTTGGTGCGGCTTCGGAACTTTTAAATATCTTGATATATCTCGAGAACTACGCATCTGATCAAAAAACATCATAGAACATAAATTGTAGGAAACATAATTCTCTACAAAAAAGGTCTCTCACCATTTTTCCATAGCTCGCTTCGTTTCTGAGATATTTGCAGATTTATCTCAAGGGAAGGGTCCTGACGGACATATTTCGAGATATTTCTTCTTCTTGTTGTTCTTCTTCTGCACAGCTAAGCTGGAAGTGGCATTTGCAGCTCGCAATAGTGCAGAGTTACCTCAAAGAAAGGGGCCACGGTGTTTCTGTATCTCTATTATGTTGGTGCCGCTTCGGAACTTTTAAATATCTTGATATATCTCGAAAACTACGCTTCTGATCAAAAAATATCATAGAACATAAATTGTAGGAAACATAATTCTCTACAAAAAACGTCTCTTAACATTTTGCCATAGCTCGCTTCGTTTCCGAGATATTTGCAGATTTATCTCAAGGGAAGGGGCCTGACGGACATATTTCGAGATATTTCTTCTTCTTGTTGTTCTTCTTCTGCACAGCTATGCTGGAAGTGGCATTTGCAGCTCGCAATAGTGCAGAGTTATTTCAAAGAAAGGGGCCACGGTGTTTCTGTATCTCTATTATGTTGGTGCGGCTTCGGAACTTTTAAATATCTTGATATATCTCGAGAACTACGCATCTGATCAAAAAATATCATAGAACATAAAAAGTAGCAAACTTAATTCTCCACAAAAAAGGTCTCTCAACACTTTGCCATAGCTCGCTTCGTTTCCGAGATATTTGCAGATTTATCTCAAGGGAAGGGGCCTGACGGACATATTTCGAGATATTTCTTCTTCTTGTTGTTCTTCTTCTGCACAGCTAAGCTGGAAGTGGCATTTGCGGCTCGCACTAGTGCAGAGTTATCTCAAAGAAAGGGGCCACGGTGTTTCTGAATCTCTATTATGTTGGTGCGGCTTCGGAACTTTTAAATATCTCGATATATCTCGAAAACTACGCTTCTGATCAAAAAATATCATAGAACATAAAAAGTAGGAAACTTAATTCTCTACAAAAAAGGTCTCTTAACATTTTGCCATAGCTCCCTTCGTTTCCGAGATATTTGCAGATTTATCTCAAGGGAAGGGGCCTGACGGACATATTTCGAGATATTTCTTCTGCTTGTTGTTCTTCTTCTGCACAGCTAAGCTGGAAGTGGCATTTGCGGCTCGCACTAGTGCAGAGTTATCTCAAGGAAAGGGGCCACGGTGTTTCTGAATCTCTATTATGTTGGTGCGGCTTCGGAACTTTTAAATATCTCGATATATCTCGAAAACTACGCTTCTGATCAAAAAATATCATAGAATGTAAATTGTAGGAAACATAATTCTCTACAAAAAACGTCTCTTAACATTTTGCCATAGCTCGCTTCGTTTCCGAGATATTTGCAGATTTATCTCAAGGGAAGGGGCCTGACGGACATATTTCGAGATATTTCTTCTTCTTGTTGTTCTTCTTCTGCACAGCTATGCTGGAAGTGGCATTTGCAGCTCGCAATAGTGCAGAGTTATCTCAAAGAAAGGGGCCACGGTGTTTCTGTATCTCTATTATGTTGGTGCGGCTTCGGAACTTTTAAATATCTTGATATATCTCGAGAACTACGCATCTGATTAAAAAATATCATAGAACATAAATAGTAGGAAACTTAATTCTCTACAAAAAAGGTCTCTCAACATTTTGCCATAGCTCGCTTCGTTTCCGAGATATTTGCACATTTATCTCAAGGGAAGGGGCCTAACGGACATATTTCGAGATATTTCTTCTTCTTGTTGTTCTTCTTCTGCACAGCTAAGCTGGAAGTGGCATTTGCGGCTCGCACTAGTGCAGAGCTATCTCAAAGAAAGGGGCCACGGTGTTTCTGTATCTCTATTATGTTGGTGCAGCTTCGGAACTTTTAAATATCTTGATATATCTCGAGAACTACGCATCTGATCAAAAAATATCATGGAACATAAAAAGTAGAAAACTTAATTCTCTACAAAAAAGGTCTCTTAACATTTTGCCATAGCTCGCTTCGTTTCCGAGATATTTGCAGATTTATCTCAAGGGAAGGGGCCTGACGGACATATTTCGAGATATTTCTTCTTCTTGTTGTTCTTCTTCTGCACAGCGAAGCTGGAAGTGGCATTTGCAGCTCGCAATAGTGCAGAGTTATCTCAAAGAAAGGGGCCACGGTGTTTCTGTATCTCTATTATGTTGGTGCGGCTTCGGAACTTTTAAATATCTTGATATATCTCGAGAACTACGCATCTGATGAAAAAATATCATAGACAATAAATAGTAGGAAACTTAATTCTCTACAAAAAACATCTGTTAACATTTTGCCATAGCTCGCTTCGTTTCCGAGATATTTGCAGATTTATCTCAAGGGAAGGGGCCTGACGGACATATTTCGAGATATTTCTTCTTCTTGTTGTTCTTCTTCTGCACAGCTATGCTGGAAGTGGCATTTGCAGCTCGCAATAGTGCAGAGTTATCTCAAAGAAAGGGGCCACGGTGTTTCTGTATCTCTATTATGTTGGTGCGGCTTCGGAACTTTTAAATATCTTGATATATCTCGAGAACTACGCATCTGATCAAAAAATATCATAGAACATAAAAAGTAGCAAACTTAATTCTCCACAAAAAAGGTCTCTCAACATTTTGCCATAGCTCGCTTCGTTTCCGAGATATTTGCACATTTATCTCAAGGGAAGGGGCCTGACGGACATGTTTCGAGATATTTCTTCTTCTTGTTGTTCTTCTTCTGCACAGCTAAACTGGAAGTGGCATTTCCAGCTCGCAATAGTGCAGAGTTATCTCAAAGAAAGGGGCCACGGTGTTTCTGTATCTCTATTATGTTGGTGCAGCTTCGGAACTTTTAAATATCTTGATATATCTCGGGAACTACGCATCTGATCAAAAAATATCATAGAACATAAAAAGTAGGAAACTTAATTCTCTACAAAAAAGGTCTCTTAACATTTTGCGATAGCTCCCTTCGTTTCCGAGATATTTGCAGATTTATCTCAAGGGAAGGGGCCTGACGGACATATTTCGAGATATTTCTTCTGCTTGTTGTTCTTCTTCTGCACAGCTAAGCTGGAAGTGGCCTTTGCGGCTCGCACTAGTGCAGAGTTATCTCAAAGAAAGGGGCCACGGTGTTTCTGAATCTCTATTATGTTGGTGCGGCTTCGGAACTTTTAAATATCTCGATATATCTCGAAAACTACGCTTCTGATCAAAAAATATCATAGAATATAAATTGTAGGAAACATAATTCTCTACAAACAACGTCTCTTAACATTTTGCCATAGCTCGCTTCGTTTCCGAGATATTTGCAGATATATCTCAAGGGAAGGGGCCTGACGGACATATTTCGAGAAATTTCTTCTTCTTGTTGTTCTTCTTCTGCACAGCTATGCTGGAAGTGGCATTTGCAGTTCGCAATAGTGCAGAGTTATCTCAAAGAAAGGGGCCACGGTGTTTCTGTATCTCTATTATGTTGGTGCGGCTTCGGAACTTTTAAATATCTTGATATATCTCGAGAACTACGCATCTGATCAAAAAATATCATAGAACATGAAAAGTAGGAAACTTAATTCTCTACAAAAAAAGGTCTCTTAACATTTTGCGATAGCTCCCTTCGTTTCCGAGATATTTGCAGATTTATCTCAAGGGAAGGGGCCTGACGGACATATTTCGAGATATTTCTTCTGCTTGTTGTTCTTCTTCTGCACAGCTAAGCTGGAAGTGGCCTTTGCGGCTCGCACTAGTGCAGAGTTATCTCAAAGAAAGGGGCCACGGTGTTTCTGAATCTCTATTATGTTGGTGCGGCTTCGGAACTTTTAAATATCTCGATATATCTCGAAAACTACGCTTCTGATCAAAAAATATCATAGAATATAAATTGTAGGAAACATAATTCTCTACAAACAACGTCTCTTAACATTTTGCCATAGCTCGCTTCGTTTCCGAGATATTTGCAGATATATCTCAAGGGAAGGGGCCTGACGGACATATTTCGAGAAATTTCTTCTTCTTGTTGTTCTTCTTCTGCACAGCTATGCTGGAAGTGGCATTTGCAGTTCGCAATAGTGCAGAGTTATCTCAAAGAAAGGGGCCACGGTGTTTCTGTATCTCTATTATGTTGGTGCGGCTTCGGAACTTTTAAATATCTTGATATATCTCGAGAACTACGCATCTGATCAAAAAATATCATAGAACATGAAAAGTAGGAAACTTAATTCTCTACAAAAAAGGTCTCTTAACATTTTGCCATAGCTCGCTTCGTTTCCGAGATATTTGCAGATTTATCTCAAGGGAAGGGGCCTGACGGACATATTTCGAGATATTTCTTCTTCTTGTTGTTCTTCTTCTGCACAGCTAAGCTGGAAGTGGCACTTGCAGCTCGCAATAGTGCAGAGTTATCTCAAAGAAAGGGGCCACGGTGTTTCTGTATCTCTATTATGTTGGTGCGGCTTCGGAACTTTTAAATATCTTGATATATCTCGAGAACTACGCATCTGATCAAAAAATATCATGGAACATAAAAAGTAGAAAACTTAATTCTCTACAAAAAAGGTCTCTTAACATTCTGCCATAGCTCGCTTCGTTTCCGAGATATTTGCAGATTTATCTCAAGGGAAGGGGCCTGACGGACATATTTTGAGATATTTCTTCTTCTTGTTGTCCTTCTTCTGCACAGCTAAGCTGGAAGTGGCATTTGCGGCTCGCACTAGTGCAGAGTTATCTCAAAGAAAGGGGCCACGGTGTTTCTGTATCTCTATTATGTTGGTGCGGCTTCGGAACTTTTAAATATCTTGATATATCTCGAGATCTACGCAACTGATCAAAAAATATCATACTACATAAAAAGTAGGAAACTTAATTCTCTACAAGAAAGGTCTCTAAACATTTTGCCATAGCTCGCTTCGTTTCCGAGATATTTGCAGATTTATCTCAAGGGAAGGGGCCTGACGGACATATTTCGAGATATTTCTTCTTCTTGTTGTTCTTCTTCTGCACAGCTAAGCAGGAAGTGGCATTTGCGGCTCGCAATAGTGCAGAGTTATCTCAAGGAGAGGGGCCACGGTGTTTCTGTATCTCTATTATGTTGGTGCGGCTTCGGAACTTTTAAATATCTTGATATATCTCGAGAACTACGCATCTGATAAAAAAATATCATACTACATAAAATGTAGGAAACTTAATTCTCTACAAGAAAGGTCTCTAAACATTTTGCCATAGCTCGCTTCGTTTCCGAGATATTTGCAGATTTATCTCAAGGGAAGGGGCCCGACGGACATATTTCTAGATATTTCTTCTTCTTGTTGTTCTTCCTCTGCACAGCTAAGCTGGAAGTGACATTTGCAGCTCGCAATAGTGCAGAGTTATCTCAAAGAGAGGGGCCACGGTGTTTCTGTATCTCTATTATGTTGGTGCGGCTTCGGAACTTTTAAATATCTTGATATATCTCGAGAACTACGCATCTGATCAAAAAATACCATACAACATAAAAAGTAGGAAACTTAATTCTCTACAAAAAAGGTCTCTTAACATTTTGCCATAGCTCTCTTGGTTTCCGAGATATTTGCAGATTTATCTCAAGGGAAGGGGCCTGACGGACATATTTCGAGATATTTCTTCTTCTTGTTGTTCTTCTTCTGCACAGCTAAGCTCGAAGTGGCATTTGCAGCTCGCAATAGTGCAGAGTTATCTCAAAGAAAGGGGCCACGGTGTTTCTGTATCTCTATTATGTTGGTGCGGCTTCGGAACTTTTAAATATCTTGATATATCTCGAGAACTACGCATCTGATCAAAAAATATCATAGAACATAAAAAGTAGGAAACTTAATTCTCTACAAATAAGGTCTCTTAACATTTTGCCATAGCTCGGTTCGTTTCCGAGATATTTGCAGATTTATCTCAAGGGAAGGGGCCTGACGGACATATTTCGAGATATTTCTTCTTCTTGTTGTTCTTCTTCTGCACAGCTAAGCTGGAAGTGGCATTTGCAGCGCGCTATAGTGCAGAGTTATCTCAAAGAAAGGGGCCACGGTGTTTCTGTATCTCTATTATGTTGGTGCGGCTTCGGAACTTTTAAATATCTTGATATATCTCGAGAACTACGCATCTGATCAAAAAATATCATAGAACGTAAAAAGTAGGAAACTTAATTCTCTACAAAAAAGGTCTCTTAACATTTTGCCATAGCTCGCTTGGTTTCCGAGATATTTGCAGATTTATCTCAAGGGAAGGGGGCTGACGGACATATTTCGAGATATTTCTTCTTCTTGTTGTTCTTCTTCTGCACAGCTAAGCTCGAAGTGGCATTTGCAGCTCGCAATAGTGCAGAGTTATCTCAAAGAAAGGGGCCACGGTGTTTCTGTATCTCTATTATGTTGGTGCGGCTTCGGAACTTTTAAATATCTTGATATATCTCGAGAACTACGCATCTGATCAAAAAATATCATAGAACATAAAAAGTAGGAAACTTAATTCTCTACAAATAAGGTCTCTGAACATTTTGCCATAGCTCGGTTCGTTTCCGAGATATTTGCAGATTTATCTCAAGGGAAGGGGCCTGACGGACATATTTCGAGATATTTCTTCTTCTTGTTGTTCTTCTTCTGCACAGCTAAGCTGGAAGTGGCATTTGCAGCGCGCAATAGTGCAGAGTTATCTCAAAGAAAGGAGCCACGGTGTTTCTGTATCTCTATTATGTTACTGCGGCTTCGGAACTTTTAAATATCTCGATATATCTCGAAAACTACGCTTCTGATCAAAAAATATCATAGAAGGTAAATTGTAGGAAACATAATTCTCTAGAAAAAAGGTCTCTTAAGATTTTGCCATAGCTCGCTTCGTTTCCGAGATATTTCCAGATTTATCTCAAGGGAAGGGGCCTGACGGACATATTTCGAGATATTTCTTCTTCTTGTTGTTCTTCTTCTGCACAGCTAAGCTGGAAGTGGCATTTGCAGCTCGCAATAGTGCAGAGTTATCTCAAAGAAAGGGGCCACGGTGTTTCTGTATCTCTATTATGTTGGTGCGGCTTCGGAACTTTTAAATATCTTGATATATCTCGAGAACTACGCATCTGATCAAAAAATATCATAGAACATAAAAAGTAGGAAACTTAATTCTCTACAAAAAAGGTCTCTTAACATTTTGCCATAGCTCGGTTCGTTTCCGAGATATTTGCAGATTTATCTCAAGGGAAGGGGCCTGACGGACATATTTCGAGATACTTCTTCTTCTTGTTGTTCTTCTTCTGCATAGCTAAGCTGGAAGTGGCATTTGCAGCTCGCAATAGTGCAGAGTTATCTCAAAGAAAGGGGCCACGGTGTTTCTGTATCCCTATTATGTTGGTGCGGCTTCGGAACTTTTGAATACCTTAATATATCTCGAGAACTACGCATCTGATCAGAAAATATCATAGAACATAAATAGTAGGAAACTTAATTCTCTACAAAAAAGGTGTCTTAACGTTTTGCCATAGCTCGCATCGTATGCGAGATATTTGCAGATTTAGCTCAAGGGGAGGGGCCTGACGGACATATTCCGAGATATTTCTTGTTCTTGTTGTGCTTCTTCTGCACAGCTAAGCTGGAACTGGCATTTGCTGCTCGCAATAGTGCAGAGTTATCTCACAGAAAGGGGCCACGGTGTTTCTGTATCTCTATTATGTTGGTGCGGCTTCGGAACTTTTACATATCTTGATATATCTCGAGAACTACGCATCTGATCAAAAAATATCATAGAACATAAAAAGTAGGAAACTTAATTCTCTACAAAAAAGGTCTCTTATTATTTTCCCATAGCTGGCATCGTTTCCGAGATATTTGCAGATTTAGCTCAAGGGAAGGGGCCTGACGAACATATTCCGAGATATTTCTTCTTCTTGTTGTTCCTCTTCTGCACAGCTAAGCTGGAAGTGGCATTTGCAGCTCGCAAAAGTGCAGAGTTATGTCAAAGAAAGAGGCCACGGTGTTTCTGTACCTCTATTATTTTGGTGCAGCTTCGGAACTTTTAAATATCTTGATATATCTCGAGAACTACGCATCTGATCAAAAAATATCATAGAACATAAAAAGTAGGAAACCTAATTTTCTACAAAAGAGGTCTCTTAACATTTAGCCGTAGCTCGCTTCGTTTCCGAGATATTTGCACATTTATCTCAAGGGAAGGGGCCTGACGGACATATTTCGAAATATTTCTTCTTCTTGTTGTTCTTCTTCTGCACAGCTAAGCTGGAAGTGGCATTTGCAGCTCGCAATAGTGCAGCGTTATCTCAGAGAAAGAGGCCACGGTGTTTCTGTATCTCTATTATGTTGGTGCGGCTTCGGAACTTTTAAATATCTTGATATATCTCGAGAACTGCGCATCTGATCAAAAAATATCATAGAACATAAAAAGTAGGAAACTTAATGCTCTACAAAAAAGGTCTCTTAACATTTTGCCATAGCTCGCTTCTTTTCCGAGATATTTGCAGATTTATCTCAAGGGAAGGGGCCTAACGGACATATTTCGAGATATTTCTTCTTCTTGATGTTCTTCTTCTGCACAGCTAAACTGGAAGTGGCACTTCCAGCTCGCAATAGTGCAGAGTTATCTCAAAGAAAGGGGCCACGGTGTTTCTGTATCTCTATTATGTTGGTGCGGCTTCGGAACTTTTAAATATCTTGATATATCTCGAGAACTACGCATCTGATCAAAAAATATCATACTACATAAAAAGTAGGAAACTTAATTCTCTACAAGAAAGGTCTCTAAACATTTTGCCATAGCTCGCTTCGTTTCCGAGATATTTGCAGATTTATCTCAAGGGAAGGGGCCTGACGGACATATTTCTAGATATTTCTTCTTCTTGTTGTTCTTCTTCTGCACAGCTAAGCTGGAAGTGACATTTGCAGCTCGCAATAGTGCAGAGTTATCTCAAAGAGAGGGGCCACGGTGTTTCTGTATCTCTATTATGTTGGTGCGGCTTCGGAACTTTTAAATATCTTGATATATCTCGAGAACTACGCATCTGATCAAAAAATATCATACAACATAAAAAGTAGGAAACTTAATTCTCTACAAAAAAGGTCTCTTAACATTTTGCCATAGCTCACTTCGTTTCCGAGATATTTGCAGATTTATCTCAAGGGAAGGGGCCTGACGGACATATTTCGAGATATTTCTTCTTCTTGTTGTTCTTCTTCTGCACAGCTAAGCTGGAAGTGGCACTTGCAGCTCGCAATAGTGCAGAGTTATCTCAAAGAAAGGGGCCACGGTGTTTCTGTATCTCTATTATGTTGGTGCGGCTTCGGAACTTTTAAATATCTTGATATATCTCGAGAACTACGCATCTGATCAAAAAATATCATGGAACATAAAAAGTAGAAAACTTAATTCTCTACAAAAAAGGTCTCTTAACATTTTGCCATAGCTCGCTTCGTTTCCGAGATATTTGCAGATTTATCTCAAGGGAAGGGGCCTGACGGACATATTTCGAGATATTTCTTCTTCTTGTTGTTCTTCTTCTGCACAGCTAAGCAGGAAGTGGCATTTGCGGCTCGCAATAGTGCAGAGTTATCTCAAAGAGAGGGGCCACGGTGTTTCTGTATCTCTATTATGTTGGTGCGGCTTCGGAACTTTTAAATATCTCGATATATCTCGAAAACTACGCTTCTGATCAAAAAATATCATAGAAGAAAAATTGTAGGAAACATAATTCTCTACAAAAAAGGTCTCTTAACATTTTGCCATAGCTCGCTTCGTTTCCGAGATATTTGCAGATTTATCTCAAGGGAAGGGGCCTAACGGACATATTTCGAGATATTTCTTCTTCTTGTTGTTCTTCTTCTGCACAGCAAAACTGGAAGTGGCTTTTCCAGCTCGCAATAGTGCAGAGTTATCTCAAAGAAAGGGGCCACGGTGTTTCTGTATCTCTATTATGTTGGTGCGGCTTCGGAACTTTTAAATATCTTGATATATCTCGAGAACTACGCATCTGATCAAAAAATATCATAGAACATAAAAAGTAGGAAACTTAATTCTCTACAAATAAGGTCTCTTAACATTTTGCCATAGCTCGCTTCGTTTCCGAGATATTTGCAGATATATCTCAAGGGAAGGGGCCTCACGGACATATTTCGAGATATTTCTTCTTCTTGTTGTTCTTCTTCTGCACAGCTAAGCTGGAAGTGGCATTTGCAGCTCGCAATAGTGCAGAGATATCTCAAAGAAAGGGGCCACGGTGTTTCTGTATTTCTATTATGTTGGTGCGGCTTCGGAACTTTTAAATATCTTGATATATCTCGAGAACTACGCGTCTGATCAAAAAATATCATAGAACATAAATTGTAGGAAACATAATTCTCTACAAAAAAGGTCTCTTAACATTTTGCCATAGCTCGCTTCGTTTCCGAGATATTTGCAGATATATCTCAAGGGAAGGGGCCTGACGGACATATTTCGAGATATTTCTTCTTCTTGTTGTTCTTCTTCTGCACAGCTAAGCTGGAAGTGGCATTTGCAGCTCGCAATAGTGCAGAGTTATCTCAAAGAAAGGGGCCACGGTGTTTCTGTATCTTTATTATGTTGGTGCGGCTTCGGAACTTTTAAATATCTCGATATATCTCGAAAACTACGCTTCTGATCAAAAAATATCATACAACATAAAAAGTAGGAAACTTAATTCTCTACAAAAAAGGTCTCTCAACATTTTGCCATAGCTCGCTTCGTTTCCGAGATATTTGCAGATTCATCTCAAGGGAAGGGGTCTGACGGACATATTTCGAGATATTTCTTCTTCTTGTTGTTCTTCTTCTGCACATCTAAGCTCGAAGTGGCATTTACAGCTCGCAATAGTGCAGAGTTATCTCAAAGAAAGGGGCCACGGTGTTTCTGTATCTCTATTATATTGGTGCGGCTTCGGAACTTTTAAATATCTTGATATATCTCGAGAACTACGCATCTGATCAAAAACTATCATAGAACATGAAAAGTAGGAAACTTAATTCTCTACAAAAAAGGTCTCTTAACATTTTGCCATAGCTCTCTTCTTTTCCGAGATATTTGCAGATTTATCTCAAGGGAAGGGGCCTGACGGACATATTTCGAGATATTTCTTCTTCTTGTTGTTCTTCTTCTGCACAGCTAAGCTGGAAGTGGCATTTGCAGCTCGCAATAGAGCAGAGTTATCTCAAAGAAAGGGGCCACGGTGTTTCTGTATCTCTATTATGTTGGTGCGGCTTCGGAACTTTTAAATATCTTGATATATCTCGAGAACTACTCGTCTGATCAAAAAATATCATAGAACATAAAAAGTAGGAAACTAAATTCTCTACAAAAACTGTCTCTTAACATTTTGCCATAGCTCGCTTCGTTTCCGAGATATTTGCAGATATATCTCAGGGGAAGGGGCCTGACGGACAATTTCGAGATATTTCTTCTTCTTGTTGTTCTTCTTCTGCACAGCTAAGCTGGAAGTGGCATTAGCGGCTCGCACTAGTGCACAGTTATCTCAAAGAAAGGGGCCACGGTGTTTCTGTATCTCTATTATGTTGGTGCGTCTTCGGAACTTTTAAATATCTCGATATATCTCGAAAACTACGCTTCTGATCAAAAAATATCATAGAACATAAATTGTAGGAAACATAATTGTCTACAAAAAAGGTCTCTTAACATTTTGCCATAGCTCGCTTCGTTTCCGAGATATTTGCAGATTCAGCTCAAAGGAACTGGCCTGACGGACATATTTCGAGATATTTCTTCTTCTTGTTGTTCTTCCTCTGCACAGCTAAGCTGGAAGTGGCATTTGCAGCTCGCAATAGTGCAGAGTTATCTCAAAGAAAGGGGCCACGGTGTTTCTGTATCTCTATTATGTTGGTGCGGCTTCGGAACTTTTAAATATCTTGATATATCTCGAGAACTACGCGTCTGATCAAGAAATATCATAGAACATAAAAAGTAGGAAACTTAATTCTCTACAAAAAAGGTCTCTTAACATTTTGCCATAGCTCGCTTCGTTTCCGAGATATTTGCAGATTTATCTCAAGGGAAGGGGCCTAACGGACATATTTCGAGATATTTCTTCTTCTTGTTGTTCTTCTTCTGCACAGCTAAACTGGAAGTGGCATTTCCAGCTCGCAATAGTGCAGAGTTATCTCAAAGAAAGGGGCCACGGTGTTTCTGTATCTCTTATTATGTTGGTGCGGCTTCGGAACTTTTAAATATCTTGATATATCTCGAGAACTGCGCATCTGATCAAAAAATATCATAGAACATAAAAAGTAGGAAACTTAATTCTCTACAAAAAAGGTCTCTTAATATTTTGCCATAGCTCGCTTCGTTTCCGAGATATTTGCAGATTTATCTCAAGGGAAGGGGCCTAACGGACATATTTCGAGATATTTCTTCTTCTTGATGTTCTTCTTCTGCACAGCTAAACTGGAAGTGGCATTTCCAGCTCGCAATAGTGCAGAGTTATCTCAAAGAAAGGGGCCACGGTGTTTCTGTATCTCTATTATGTTGGTGCGGCTTCGGAACTTTTAAATATCTTGATATATCTCGAGAACTACGCATCTGATCAAAAAATATCATAGAACATAAAAAGTAGGAAACTTAATTCTCTACAAAAAAGGTCTCTTAACATTTTGCCATAGCTCGCTTCGTTTCCGAGATATTTGCAGATTTATCTCAAGGCAAGGGGCCTGACGGACATATTTCGAGATATTTCTTCTTCTTGTTGTTCTTCTTCTGCACAGCTAAGCTGGAAGTGGCATTTGCGGCTCGCACTAGTGCAGAGTTATCTCAAAGAAAGGGGCCACGGTGTTTCTGTATCTCTATTATGTTGGTGCGGCTTCGGAACTTTCAAATATCTTGATATATCTCGAGAACTACGCATCTGATCAAAGAATATCATAGAACATAAAAAGTAGGAAACTTAATTCTCTTCCAAAAATGTCTCTTAACATTTTGCCATAGCTCGCTTCGTTTCCGAGATATTTGCAGATTCATCTCAAGGGAAGGGGTCTGACGGACATATTTCGAGATATTTCTTCTTCTTGTTGTTCTTCTTCTGCACATCTAAGCTCGAAGTGGCATTTACAGCTCGCAATAGTGCAGAGTTATCTCAAACAAAGGGGCCACGGTGTTTCTGTATCTCTATTATGTTGGTGCGGCTTCGGAACTTTTAAATATCTTGATATATCTCGAGAACTACGCATCTGATCAAAAACTATCATAGAAGATGAAAAGTAGGAAACTTAATTCTCTACAAAAAAGGTCTCTTAACATTTTGCCATAGCTCTCTTCTTTTCCGAGATATTTGCAGATTTATCTCAAGGGAAGGGGCCTGACGGACATATTTCGAGATATTTCTTCTTCTTGTTGTTCTTCTTCTGCACAGCTAAGCTGGAAGTGGCATTTGCAGCTCGCAATAGAGCAGAGTTATCTCAAAGAAAGGGGCCACGGTGTTTCTGTATCTCTATTATGTTGGTGCGGCTTCGGAACTTTTAAATATCTTGATATATCTCGAGAACTACTCGTCTGATCAAAAAATATCATAGAACATAAAAAGTAGGAAACTAAATTCTCTACAAAAACTGTCTCTTAACATTTTGCCATAGCTCGCTTCGTTTCCGAGATATTTGCAGATATATCTCAGGGGAAGGGGCCTGACGGACAATTTCGAGATATTACTTCTTCTTGTTGTTCTTCTTCTGCACAGCTAAGCTGGAAGTGGCATTAGCGGCTCGCACTAGTGCACAGTTATCTCAAAGAAAGGGGCCACGGTGTTTCTGTATCTCTATTATGTTGGTGCGTCTTCGGAACTTTTAAATATCTCGATATATCTCGAAAACTACGCTTCTGATCAAAAAATATCATAGAACATAAATTGTAGGAAACATAATTGTCTACAAAAAAGGTCTCTTAACATTTTGCCATAGCTCGCTTCGTTTCCGAGATATTTGCAGATTCAGCTCAAAGGAACTGGCCTGACGGACATATTTCGAGATATTTCTTCTTCTTGTTGTTCTTCCTCTGCACAGCTAAGCTGGAAGTGGCATTTGCAGCTCGCAATAGTGCAGAGTTATCTCAAAGAAAGGGGCCACGGTGTTTCTGTATCTCTATTATGTTGGTGCGGCTTCGGAACTTTTAAATATCTTGATATATCTCGAGAACTACGCGTCTGATCAAGAAATATTATAGAATATAAAAAGTAGGAAACTTAATTCTCTACAAAAAAGGTCTCTTAACATTTTGCCATAGCTCGCTTCGTTTCCGAGATATTTGCAGATTTATCTCAAGGGAAGGGGCCTGGCGGACATATTTCGAGATATTTCTTCTTCTTGTTGTTCTTCTTCTGCACAGCTAAGCTGGAAGTGGCATCTGCAGCTCGCAATAGTGCAGAGTTATCTCAAAGAAAGGGGCCACGGTGTTTCTGTATCTCTATTATGTTGGTGCGGCTTCGGAACTTTTAAATATCTTGATATATCTCGAGAACTACGCATCTGATCAAAAAATATTATAGAATATAAAAAGTAGGAAACTTAATTCTCTACAAAAAAGGTCTGTTAACATTTTGCCATAGCTCGCTTCGTTTCCGAGATATTTGCAGATTTATCTCAAGGGAAGGGGCCTGGCGGACATACTTCGAGATATTTCTTCTTCTTGTTGTTCTTCTTCTGCACAGCTAAGCTGGAAGTGGCATTTGCGGCTCGCACTAGTGCAGAGTTATCTCAAAGAAAGGGGCCACGGTGTTTCTGTATCTCTATTATGTTGGTGAGGCTTCGGAACTTTTAAATATCTTGATATATCTCGAGAACTACGCATCTGATCAAAAAATATCATAGAACATAAAAAGTAGGAAACTTAATTCTCTACAAAAAAGGTCTCTTAACATTTTGCCATAACTCTCTTCGTTTCCGAGATATTTCCAGATTTATCTCAAGGGAAGGGGCCTGACGGACATATTTCGAGATATTTCTTCTTCTTGTTGTTCTTCTTCTGCACAGCTAAGCTGGAAGTGGCATTTGCAGCTCGCAATAGTGCAGAGTTATCTCAAAGAAAGGGGCCACGGTGTTTCTGTATCTCTATTATGTTGGTGCGGCTTCGGAACTTTTAAATATCTTGATATATCTCGTGAACTGCGCATCTGATCAAAAAATATCATAGAACATAAAAAGGAGGAAACTTAATTCTCTACAAAAAAGGTCTCTTAACATTTTGCCATAGCTCGCTTCGTTTCCGAGATATTTGCAGATTTATCTCAAGGGAAGGGGCCTAACGGACATATTTCGTGATATTTCTTCTTCTTGTTGTTCTTCTTCTGCACAGCTAAACTGGAAGTGGCATTTCCAGCTCGCAATAGTGCAGAGTTATCTCAAAGAAAGGGGCCACGGTGTTTCTGTATCTCTATTATGTTGGTGCGGCTTCGGAACTTTTAAATATCTTGATATATCTCGAGAACTACGCATCTGATCAAAAAATATCATAGAACATAAAAAGTAGGAAACTTAATTCTCTACAAAAAAGGTCTCTTAACATTTTGCCATAGCTCGCTTCGTTTCCGAGATATTTGCAGATTTATCTCAAGGGAAGGGGCCTAACGGACATATTTCGAGATATTTCTTCTTCTTGTTGTTCTTCTTCTGCACAGCTAAACTGGAAGTGGCATTTCCAGCTCGCAATAGTGCAGAGTTATCTCAAAGAAAGGAGCCACGGTGTTTCTGTATCTCTATTATGTTGGTGCGGCTTCGGAACTTTTAAATATCTTGATATATCTCGAGAACTACGCATCTGATCAAAAAATATCATAGAACATAAAAAGTAGGAAACTTAATTCTCTACAAAAAACGTCTCTTAACATTTTGCCATAGCTCGCTTCGTTTCCGAGATATTTGCAGATTCAGCTCAAAGGAACTGGCCTGACGGACATATTTCGAGATATTTCTTCTTCTTGTTGTTCTTCCTCTGCACAGCTAAGCTGCAAGTGGCATTTGCAGCTCGCAATAGTGCAGAGTTATCTCAAAGAAAGGGGCCACGGTGATTCTGTATCTCTATTATGTTGGTGCGGCTTCGGAACTCTTAAATATCTTGATATGTCTCGAGAACTTCGCATCTGATCAAAAAATATCATAGAACCTAAAAAGTAGGAAACTTAATTCTCTACAAAAAAGGTCTCTTAACATTTTGCCATAGCTCGCTTCGTTTCCGAGATATTTGCATATTTATTTCAAGGGAAGGGGCCTGACGGACATATTTCGAGATATTTCTTCTTCTTGGTGTTCTTCTTCTGCACAGCTAAGCTGGAAGTGGCATTTGCGGCTCGCACTAGTGCAGAGTTATCTCAAAGAAAGGGGCCACGGTGTTTCTGTATCTCTATTATGTTGGTGCGGCTTCGGAACTTTTAAATATCTCGATATATCTCGAAAACTACGCTTCTGATCAAAAAATATCATAGAACATAAATTGTAGGAAACATAATTCTCTACAAAAAAGGTCTCTTAACATTTTGCCATAGCTCGCTTCGTTTCCGAGATATTTGCAGATATATCTCAAGGGAAGGGGCCTGACGGACATATTTCGAGATATTTCTTCTTCTTGTTGTTCTTCTTCTGCACAGCTAAGCTGGAAGTGGCATTTACAGCTCGCAATAGTGCAGAGTTATCTCAAAGAAAGGGGCCACGGTGTTTCTGTATCTCTATTATGTTGGTGCGGCTTCGGAACTTTTAAATATCTTGATATATCTCGAGAACTACGCATCTGATCAAAAAATATCATAGAACATGAAAAGTAGGAAACTTAATTCTCTACAAAAAAGGTCTCTTCACATTTTGCCATAGCTCTCTTCGTTTCCGAGATATTTGCAGATTTATCTCAAGGGAAGGGGCCTGACGGACATATTTCGAGATGTTTCTTCCTCTTGTTGTTCTTCTTCTGCACAGCTAAGCTCGAAGTGGCATTTGCAGCTCGCAATAGTGCAGAGTTATCTCAAAGAAAGAGGCCACGGTGTTTCTGTACCTCTATTATGTTGGTGCAGCTTCGGAACTTTTAAATATCTTGATATATCTCGAGAACTACGCATCTGATCAAAAAATATCATCGAACGTAAAAAGTAGGAAACTTAATTCTCTACAAAAAAGGTCTCTTAACATTTTGCCATAGCTCGCTTCGTTTCCGAGATATTTGCAGATTTATCTCAAGGGAAGGGGCCTGACGGACATATTTCGAGATATTTCTTCTTCTTGTTGTTCTTCTTCTGCACAGCTGAGCTGGAAGTGGCATTTGCAGGTCGCAATAGTGCAGAGTTATCTCAAAGAAAGGGGCCACGGTGTTCCTGTATCTCTATTATGTTGGTGCGGCTTCGTAACTTTTAAATATCTCGATATATCTCGAAAACTACGCTTCTGATCAAAAAATATCATCGAACACAAAAAGTAGGAAACTTAATTCTCTACAAAAAAGGTCTCTTAACATTTTGCCATAGCTCGCTTCGTTTCCGAGATATTTGCAGATTTATCTCAAGGCAAGGGGCCTGACGGACATATTTCGAGATATTTCTTCTTCTTGTTGTTCTTCTTCTGCACAGCTGAGCTGGAAGTGGCATTTGCAGGTCGCAATAGTGCAGAGTTATCTCAAAGAAAGGGGCCACGGTGTTTCTGTATCTCTATTATGTTGGTGCGGCTTCGGAACTTTTAAATATCTCGATATATCTCGAAAACTACGCTTCTGATCAAAAAATATCATAGAACGTAAATTGTAGGAAACATAATTCTCTACAAAAAAGGTCTCTTAACATTTTGCCATAGCTCGCTTCGTTTCCGAGATATTTGCAGATATATCTCAAGGGAAGGGGCCTGACGGACATATTTCGAGATATTTCTTCTTCTTGTTGTTCTTCTTCTGCACAGCTAAGCTGGAAGTGGCATTTACAGCTCGCAATAGTGCAGAGTTATCTCAAAGAAAGGGGCCACGGTGTTTCTGTATCTCTATTATGTTGGTGCGGCTTCGGAACTTTTAAATATCTTGATATATCTCGAGAACTACGCATCTGATCAAAAAATATCATAGAACATGAAAAGTAGGAAACTTAATTCTCTACAAAAAAGGTCTCTTAACATTTTGCCATAGCTCGCTTCGTTTCCGAGATATTTGCAGATTTATCTCAAGGGAAGGGGTCTGACGGACATATTTCGAGATATTTCTTTTTCTTGTTGTTCTTCTTCTGCACAGCTAAGCTGGAAGTGGCATTTGCGGCTCGCACTAGTGCAGAGTTATCTCAAAGAAAGGGGCCACGGTGTTTCTGTATCTCTATTATGTTGGTGCGGCTTCGGAACTTTTAAATATCTTGATATATCTCGAGAACTACGCATCTGATCAAAAAATATCATCGAACATAAAAAGTAGGAAACTTAATTCTCTACAAAAAAGGTCTCTTAACATTTTGCCATAGCTCGCTTCGTTTCCGAGATATTTGCAGATTTATCTCAAGGGAAGGGGCCTGACGGACATATTTCGAGATATTTCTTCTTCTTGTTGTTCTTCTTCTGCACAGCTGAGCTGGAAGTGGCATTTGCAGGTCGCAATAGTGCAGAGTTATCTCAAAGAAAGGGGCCACGGTGTTTCTGTATCTCTATTATGTTGGTGCGGCTTCGGAACTTTTAAATATCTCGATATATCTCGAAAACTACGCTTCTGATCAAAAAATATCATAGAACGTAAATTGTAGGAAACATTATTCTCTACAAAAAAGGTCTCTTAACATTTTGCCATAGCTCGCTTCGTTTCCAAGATATTTGCAGATTCATCTCAAGGGAAGGGGTCTGACGGACATATTTCGAGATATTTCTTCTTCTTGTTGTTCTTCTTCTGCACAGCTAAGCTCGAAGCGGCATTTGCA
This sequence comes from Osmia lignaria lignaria, assembly GCF_051020975.1. Lineage (NCBI taxonomy): Eukaryota > Metazoa > Arthropoda > Insecta > Hymenoptera > Megachilidae > Osmia > Osmia lignaria. The sequence goes on along the minus strand of NW_027478159.1, from coordinate 8,504,838 downwards.
GCTCGCAACAGTGCAGAGTTATCTCAAAGAAAGAGGCCACGGTGTTTCTGTACCTCTATTATGTTGGTGCAGCTTCGGAACTTTTAAATATCTTGATATATCTCGAGAACTACGCATCTGATCAAAAAATATCATACCACATAAAAAGTAGGAAACTTAATTCTCTACAAAAAAGGTCTCTTAACATTTTGCCATAGCTCGCTTCGTTTCCGAGATATTTGCAGATATATCTCAAGGGAAGGGGCCTGACGGACATATTTCGAGATATTTCTTCTTCTTGTTGTTCTTCTTCTGCACAGCTAAGCTGGAAGTGGCATTTACAGCTCGCAATAGTGCAGAGTTATCTCAAAGAAAGGGGCCACGGTGTTTCTGTATCTCTATTATGTTGGTGCGGCTTCGGAACTTTTAAATATCTCGATATATCTCGAGAACTACGCATCTGATCAAAAAATATCATAGAACATGAAAAGTAGGAAACTTTATTCTCTACAAAAAAGGTCTCTTAACATTTTGCCATAGCTCTCTTCGTTTCCGAGATATTTGCAGATTTATCTCAAGGGAAGGGGCCTGACGGACATATTTCGAGATATTTCTTCTTCTTGTTGTTCTTCTTCTGCACAGCTAAGCTCGAAGTGGCATTTGCAGCTCGCAATAGTGCAGAGTTATCTCAAAGAAAGAGGCCACGGTGTTTCTGTACCTCTATTATGTTGGTGCAGCTTCGGAACTTTTAAATATCTTGATATATCTCGAGAACTACGCATCTGATCAAAAAATATCATCGAACATAAAAAGTAGGAAACTTAATTCTCTACAAAAAAGGTCTCTTAACATTTTGCCATAGCTCGCTTCGTTTCCGAGATATTTGCAGATTTATCTCAAGGGAAGGGGCCTGACGGACATATTTCGAGATATTTCTTCTTCTTGTTGTTCTTCTTCTGCACAGCTGAGCTGGAAGTGGCATTTGCAGGTCGCAATAGTGCAGAGTTATCTCAAAGAAAGGGGCCACGGTGTTTCTGTATCTCTATTATGTTGGTGCGGCTTCGGAACTTTTAAATATCTCGATATATCTCGAAAACTACGCTTCTGATCAAAAAATATTATAGAACGTAAATTGTAGGAAACATTATTCTCTACAAAAAACGTCTCTTAACATTTTGCCATAGCTCGCTTCGTTTCCGAGATATTTGCAGATTTATCTCAAGGGAAGGGGCCTGACGGACATATTTCGAGATATTTCTTCTTCTTGTTGTTCTTCTTCTGCACAGCTGAGCTGGAAGTGGCATTTGCAGGTCGCAATAGTGCAGAGTTATCTCAAAGAAAGGGGCCACGGTGTTTCTGTATCTCTATTATGTTGGTGCGGCTTCGGAACTTTTAAATATCTCGATATATCTCGAAAACTACGCTTCTGATCAAAAAATATCATAGAACGTAAATTGTAGGAAACATTATTCTCTACAAAAAAGGTCTCTTAACATTTTGCCATAGCTCGCTTCGTTTCCAAGATATTTGCAGATTCATCTCAAGGGAAGGGGTCTGACGGACATATTTCGAGATATTTCTTCTTCTTGTTGTTCTTCTTCTGCACAGCTAAGCTCGAAGCGGCATTTGCAGCTCGCAACAGTGCAGAGTTATCTCAAAGAAAGAGGCCACGGTGTTTCTGTACCTCTATTATGTTGGTGCAGCTTCGGAACTTTTAAATATCTTGATATATCTCGAGAACTACGCATCTGATCAAAAAATATCATACCACATAAAAAGTAGGAAACTTAATTCTCTACAAAAAAGGTCTCTTAACATTTTGCCATAGCTCGCTTCGTTTCCGAGATATTTGCAGATATATCTCAAGGGAAGGGGCCTGACGGACATATTTCGAGATATTTCTTCTTCTTGTTGTTCTTCTTCTGCACAGCTAAGCTGGAAGTGGCATTTACAGCTCGCAATAGTGCAGAGTTATCTCAAAGAAAGGGGCCACGGTGTTTCTGTATCTCTATTATGTTGGTGCGGCTTCGGAACTTTTAAATATCTCGATATATCTCGAGAACTACGCATCTGATCAAAAAATATCATAGAACATGAAAAGTAGGAAACTTTATTCTCTACAAAAAAGGTCTCTTAACATTTTGCCATAGCTCTCTTCGTTTCCGAGATATTTGCAGATTTATCTCAAGGGAAGGGGCCTGACGGACATATTTCGAGATATTTCTTCTTCTTGTTGTTCTTCTTCTGCACAGCTAAGCTCGAAGTGGCATTTGCAGCTCGCAATAGTGCAGAGTTATCTCAAAGAAAGAGGCCACGGTGTTTCTGTACCTCTATTATGTTGGTGCAGCTTCGGAACTTTTAAATATCTTGATATATCTCGAGAACTACGCATCTGATCAAAAAATATCATCGAACATAAAAAGTAGGAAACTTAATTCTCTACAAAAAAGGTCTCTTAACATTTTGCCATAGCTCGCTTCGTTTCCGAGATATTTGCAGATTTATCTCAAGGGAAGGGGCCTGACGGACATATTTCGAGATATTTCTTCTTCTTGTTGTTCTTCTTCTGCACAGCTGAGCTGGAAGTGGCATTTGCAGGTCGCAATAGTGCAGAGTTATCTCAAAGAAAGGGGCCACGGTGTTTCTGTATCTCTATTATGTTGGTGCGGCTTCGGAACTTTTAAATATCTCGATATATCTCGAAAACTACGCTTCTGATCAAAAAATATTATAGAACGTAAATTGTAGGAAACATTATTCTCTACAAAAAACGTCTCTTAACATTTTGCCATAGCTCGCTTCGTTTCCAAGATATTTGCAGATTCATCTCAAGGGAAGGGGTCTGACGGACATATTTCGAGATATTTCTTCTTCTTGTTGTTCTTCTTCTGCACAGCTAAGCTCGAAGCGGCATTTGCAGCTCGCAATAGTGCAGAGTTATCTCAAAGAAAGGGGCCACGGTGTTTCTGTATCTCTATTATGTTGGTACGGCTTCGGAACCTTTAAATATCTTGATATATCTCGAGAACTACGCATCTGATCAAAAAATATCATAGAACATAAAAAGTAGGAAACTTAATTCTCTACAAAAAAGGTCTCTTAACATTTTGCAATAGCTCGCTTCGTTTCCGAGATATTTGCAGATTTATCTCAAGGGAAGGGGCCTGACGGACATATTTCGAGATATTTCTTCTTCTTGGTGTTCTTCTTGTGCACAGCTAAGCTGGAAGTGGCATTTGCGGCTCGCACTAGTGCAGAGTTATCTCAAAGAAAGGGGCCACGGTGTTTCTGTATCTCTATTATGTTGGTGCGGCTTCGGAACTTTTAAATATCTCGATATATCTCGAAAACTACGCTTCTGATCAAAAAATATCATAGAACATAAATTGTAGGAAACATAATTCTCTACAAAAAAGGTCTCTTAACATTTTGCCATAGCTCGCTTCGTTTCCGAGATATTTGCAGATATATCTCAAGGGAAGGGGCCTGACGGACATATTTCGAGATATTTCTTCTTCTTGTTGTTCTTCTTCTGCACAGCTAAGCTGGAAGTGGCATTTACAGCTCGCAATAGTGCAGAGTTATCTCAAAGAAAGGGGCCACGGTGTTTCTGTATCTCTATTATGTTGGTGCGGCTTCGGAACTTTTAAATATCTTGATATATCTCGAGAACTACGCATCTGATCAAAAAATATCATAGAACATGAAAAGTAGGAAACTTAATTCTCTACAAAAAAGGTCTCTTAACATTTTGCCATAGCTCGCTTCGTTTCCGAAAAATTTGCAGATTTATCTCAAGGGAAGGGGCCTGACGGACATATTTCGAGATATTTCTTCTTCTTGTTGTTCTTCTTCTGCACAGCTAAGCTGGAAGTGGCATTTACAGCTCGCAATAGTGCAGAGTTATCTCAAAGAAAGGGGCCACGGTGTTTCTGTATCTCTATTATGTTGGTGCGGCTTCGGAACTTTTAAATATCTTGATATATCTCGAGAACTACGCATCTGATCAAAAAATATCATAGAACATGAAAAGTAGGAAACTTAATTCTCTACAAAAAAGGTCTCTTAACATTTTGCCATAGCTCGCTTCGTTTCCGAGATATTTGCAGATTTATCTCAAGGGAAGGGGCCTGACGGACATATTTCGAGATATTTCTTCTTCTTGTTGTTCTTCTTCTGCACAGCTAAGCTGGAAGTGGCATTTACAGCTCGCAATAGTGCAGAGTTATCTCAAAGAAAGGGGCCACGGTGTTTCTGTACCTCTATTATGTTGGTGCAGCTTCGGAACTTTTAAATATCTTGATATATCTCGAGAACTACGCATCTGATCAAAAAATATCATCGAACATAAAAAGTAGGAAACTTAATTCTCTACAAAAAAGGTCTCTTAACATTTTGCCATAGCTCGCTTCGTTTCCGAGATATTTGCAGATTTATCTCAAGGGAAGGGGCCTGACGGACATATTTCGAGATATTTCTTCTTCTTGTTGTTCTTCTTCTGCACAGCTGAGCTGGAAGTGGCATTTGCAGGTCGCAATAGTGCAGAGTTATCTCAAAGAAAGGGGCCACGGTGTTTCTGTATCTCTATTATGTTGGTGCGGCTTCGGAACTTTTAAATATCTCGATATATCTCGAAAACTACGCTTCTGATCAAAAAATATCATAGAACGTAAATTGTAGGAAACATTATTCTCTACAAAAAAGGTCTCTTAACATTTTGCCATAGCTCGCTTCGTTTCCAAGATATTTGCAGATTCATCTCAAGGGGAGGGGTCTGACGGACATATTTCGAGATATTTCTTCTTCTTGTTGTTCTTCTTCTGCACAGCTAAGCTCGAAGCGGCATTTGCAGCTCGCAATAGTGCAGAGTTATCTCAAAGAAAGAGGCCACGGTGTTTCTGTACCTCTATTATGTTGGTGCAGCTTCGGAACTTTTAAATATCTTGATATATCTCGAGAACTACGCATCTGATCAAAAAATATCATACTACATAAAAAGTAGGAAACTTAATTCTCTACAAAAAAGGTCTCTTAACATTTTGCCATAGCTCGCTTCGTTTCCGAGATATTTGCAGATATATCTCAAGGGAAGGGGCCTGACGGACATATTTCGAGATATTTCTTCTTCTTGTTGTTCTTCTTCTGCACAGCTAAGCTGGAAGTGGCATTTACAGCTCGCAATAGTGCAGAGTTATCTCACAGAAAGGAGCCACGGTGTTTCTGTATCTCTATTATGTTGGTGCGGCTTCGGAACTTTTAAATATCTTGATATATCTCGAGAACTACGCATCTGATCAAAAAATATCATAGAACATAAAAAGTAGGAAACTTAATTCTCTACAAAAAAGGTCTCTTAACATTTTGCCATAGCTCGCTTCGTTTCCGAGATATTTGCAGATTTATCTCAAGGGAAGGGGCCTGACGGACATATTTCGAGATATTTCTTCTTCTTGTTGTTCTTCTTCTGCACAGCTAAGCTGGAAATGGCATTTCCAGCTCGCAATAGTGCAGAGTTATCTCAAAGAAAGGAGCCACGGTGTTTCTGTATCTCTATTATGTTGGTGCGGCTTCGGAACTTTTAAATATCTTGATATATCTCGAGAACTACGCATCTGATCAAAAAATATCATCGAACATAAAAAGTAGGAAACTTAATTCTCTACAAAAAAGGTCTCTTAACATTTTGCCATAGCTCGCTTCGTTTCCGAGATATTTGCAGATTTATCTCAAGGGAAGGGGCCTGACGGACATATTTCGAGATATTTCTTCTTCTTGTTGTTCTTCTTCTGCACAGCTGAGCTGGAAGTGGCATTTGCAGGTCGCAATAGTGCAGAGTTATCTCAAAGAAAGGGGCCACGGTGTTTCTGTATCTCTATTATGTTGGTGCGGCTTCGGAACTTTTAAATATCTCGATATATCTCGAAAACTACGCTTCTGATCAAAAAATATCATAGAACGTAAATTGTAGGAAACATTATTCTCTACAAAAAAGGTCTCTTAACATTTTGCCATAGCTCGCTTCGTTTCCAAGATATTTGCAGATTCATCTCAAGGGAAGGGGTCTGACGGACATATTTCGAGATATTTCTTCTTCTTGTTGTTCTTCTTCTGCACAGCTAAGCTCGAAGCGGCATTTGCAGCTCGCAATAGTGCAGAGTTATCTCAAAGAAAGAGGCCACGGTGTTTCTGTACCCCTATTATGTTGGTGCAGCTTCGGAACTTTTAAATATCTTGATATATCTCGAGAACTATGCATCTGATCAAAAAATATCATACTACATAAAAAGTAGGAAACTTAATTCTCTACAAAAAAGGTCTCTTAACATTTTGCCATAGCTCGCTTCGTTTCCGAGATATTTGCAGATATATCTCAAGGGAAGGGGCCTGACGGACATATTTCGAGATATTTCTTCTTCTTGTTGTTCTTCTTCTGCACAGCTTAGCTGGAAGTGGCATTTACAGCTCGCAATAGTGCAGAGTTATCTCAAAGAAAGGGGCCACGGTGTTTCTGTATCTCTATTATGTTGGTGCGGCTTCGGAACTTTTAAATATCTTGATATATCTCGAGAACTACGCATCTGATCAAAAAATATCATCAAACATAAAAAGTAGGAAACTTAATTCTCTACAAAAAAGGTCTCTTAACATTTTGCCATAGCTCGCTTCGTTTCCGAGATATTTGCAGATTTATCTCAAGGGAAGGGGCCTGACGGACATATTTCGAGATATTTCTTCTTCTTGTTGTTCTTCTTCTGCACAGCTGAGCTGGAAGTGGCATTTGCAGGTCGCAATAGTGGAGAGTTATCTCAAAGAAAGGGGCCACGGTGTTTCTGTATCTCTATTATGTTGGTGCGGCTTCGGAACTTTTAAATATCTCGATATATCTCGAAAACTACGCTTCTGATCAAAAAATATCATCGAACATAAAAAGTAGGAAACTTAATTCTCTACAAAAAAGGTCTCTTAACATTTTGCCATAGCTCGCTTCGTTTCCGAGATATTTGCAGATTTATCTCAAGGGAAGGGGCCTGACGGACATATTTCGAGATATTTCTTCTTCTTGTTGTTCTTCTTCTGCACAGCTGAGCTGGAAGTGGCATTTGCAGGTCGCAATAGTGCAGAGTTATCTCAAAGAAAGGGGCCACGGTGTTTCTGTATCTCTATTATGTTGGTGCGGCTTCGGAACTTTTAAATATCTCGATATATCTCGAAAACTACGCTTCTGATCAAAAAATATCATAGAACGTAAATTGTAGGAAACATTATTCTCTACAAAAAAGGTCTCTTAACATTTTGCCATAGCTCGCTTCGTTTCCAAGATATTTGCAGATTCATCTCAAGGGAAGGGGTCTGACGGACATATTTCGAGATATTTCTTCTTCTTGTTGTTCTTCTTCTGCACAGCTAAGCTCGAAGCGGCATTTGCAGCTCGCAATAGTGCAGAGTTATCTCAAAGAAAGAGGCCACGGTGTTTCTGTACCCCTATTATGTTGGTGCAGCTTCGGAACTTTTAAATATCTTGATATATCTCGAGAACTATGCATCTGATCAAAAAATATCATACTACATAAAAAGTAGGAAACTTAATTCTCTACAAAAAAGGTCTCTTAACATTTTGCCATAGCTCGCTTCGTTTCCGAGATATTTGCAGATATATCTCAAGGGAAGGGGCCTGACGGACATATTTCGAGATATTTCTTCTTCTTGTTGTTCTTCTTCTGCACAGCTAAGCTGGAAGTGGCATTTACAGCTCGCAATAGTGCAGAGTTATCTCAAAGAAAGGGGCCACGGTGTTTCTGTATCTCTATTATGTTGGTGCGGCTTCGGAACTTTTAAATATCTTGATATATCTCGAGAACTACGCATCTGATCAAAAAATATCATCGAACATAAAAAGTAGGAAACTTAATTCTCTACAAAAAAGGTCTCTTAACATTTTGCCATAGCTCGCTTCGTTTCCGAGATATTTGCAGATTTATCTCAAGGGAAGGGGCCTGACGGACATATTTCGAGATATTTCTTCTTCTTGTTGTTCTTCTTCTGCACAGCTGAGCTGGAAGTGGCATTTGCAGGTCGCAATAGTGGAGAGTTATCTCAAAGAAAGGGGCCACGGTGTTTCTGTATCTCTATTATGTTGGTGCGGCTTCGGAACTTTTAAATATCTCGATATATCTCGAAAACTACGCTTCTGATCAAAAAATATCATAGAACGTAAATTGTAGGAAACATTATTCTCTACAAAAAACGTCTCTTAACATTTTGCCATAGCTCGCTTCGTTTCCAAGATATTTGCAGATTCATCTCAAGGGAAGGGGTCTGACGGACATATTTCGAGATATTTCTTCTTCTTGTTGTTCTTCTTCTGCACAGCTAAGCTCGAAGCGGCATTTGCAGCTCGCAATAGTGCAGAGTTATCTCAAAGAAAGGGGCCACGGTGTTTCTGTATCTCTATTATGTTGGTGCGGCTTCGGAACTTTTAAATATCTTGATATATCTCGAGAACTACGCATCTGATCAAAAAATATCATAGAACATAAAAAGTAGGAAACTTAATTCTCTACAAAAAAGGTCTCTTAACATTTTGCCATAGCTCGCTTCGTTTTCGAGATATTTGCAGATTTATCTCAAGGGAAGGGGCCTACCGGACATATTTCGAGATATTTCTTCTTCTTGTTGTTCTTCTTCTGCACAGCTAAACTGGAAGTGGCATTTCCAGCTCGCAATAGTGCAGAGTTATCTCGAAGAAAGGAGCCACGGTGTTTCTGTATCTCTATTATGTTGGTGCGGCTTCGGAACTTTTAAATATCTTGATATATCTCGAGAACTACGCATCTGATCAAAAAATATCATAGAACATAAAAAGTAGGAAACTTAATTCTCTACAAAAAAGGTCTCTTAACATTTTGCCATAGCTCGCTTCATTTCCGAGATATTTGCAGATTTATCTCAAGGGAAGGGGCCTGACGGACATATTTCGAGATATTTCTTCTTCTTGTTGTTCTTCTTCTGCACAGCTAAGCTGGAAGTGGCATTTGCGGCTCGCACTAGTGCAGAGTTATCTCAAAGAAAGGGGCCACGGTGTTTCTGTATCTCTATTATGTTGGTGCGGCTTCGGAACTTTTAAATATCTTGATATATCTCGAGAACTACGCATCTGATCAAAAAATATCATCGAACATAAAAAGTAGGAAACTTAATTCTCTACAAAAAAGGTCTCTTAACATTTTGCCATAGCTCGCTTCGTTTCCGAGATATTTGCAGATTTATCTCAAGGGAAGGGGCCTGACGGACATATTTCGAGATATTTCTTCTTCTTGTTGTTCTTCTTCTGCACAGCTGAGCTGGAAGTGGCATTTGCAGGTCGCAATAGTGCAGAGTTATCTCAAAGAAAGGGGCCACGGTGTTTCTGTATCTCTATTATGTTGGTGCGGCTTCGGAACTTTTAAATATCTCGATATATCTCGAAAACTACGCTTCTGATCAAATAATATCATAGAACGTACATTGTAGGAAACATTATTCTCTACAAAAAAGGTCTCTTAACATTTTGCCATAGCTCGCTTCGTTTCCAAGATATTTGCAGATTCATCTCAAGGGAAGGGGTCTGACGGACATATTTCGAGATATTTCTTCTTCTTGTTGTTCTTCTTCTGCACAGCTAAGCTCGAAGCGGCATTTGCAGCTCGCAATAGTGCAGAGTTATCTCAAAGAAAGAGGCCACGGTGTTTCTGTACCTCTATTATGTTGGTGCAGCTTCGGAACTTTTAAATATCTTGATATATCTCGAGCACTACGCATCTGATCAAAAAATATCATACTACATAAAAAGTAGGAAACTTAATTCTCTACAAGAAAGGTCTCTAAACATTTTGCCATAGCTCGCTTCGTTTCCGAGATATTTGCAGATTTATCTCAAGGGAAGGGGCCTGACGGACATATTTCGAGATATTTCTTCTTCTTGTTGTTCTTCTTCTGCACAGCTAAGCTGGAAGTGGCATTTGCAGCTCGCAATAGTGCAGAGTTATCTCAAAGAGAGGGGCCACGGTGTTTCTGTATCTCTATTATGTTGGTGCGGCTTCGGAACTTTTAAATATCTTGATATATCTCGAGAACTACGCATCTGATCAAAAAATATCATACAACATAAAAAGTAGGAAACTTAATTCTCTACAAAAGAGGTCTCTTAACATTTTGCCATAGCTCGCTCCGTTTCCGAGATATTTGCAGATATATCTCAAGGGAAGGGGCCTGACGGACATATTTCGAGATATTTCTTCTTCTTGTTGTTCTTCTTCTGCACAGCTAAGCTGGAAGTGGCATTTACAGCTCGCAATAGTGCAGAGTTATCTCAAAGAAAGGGGCCACGGTGTTTCTGTATCACTATTATGTTGGTGCGGCTTCGGAACTTTTAAATATCTTGATATATCTCGAGAACTACGCATCTGATCAAAAAATATCATAGAACATAAAAAGTAGGAAACTTATTCTCTACAAAAAAGGTCTCTTAACATTTTGCCATAGCTCGCTTCGTTTCCGAGATATTTGCAGATTTATCTCAAGGGAAGGGGCCTGACGGACATATTTCGAGATATTTCTTCTTCTTGTTGTTCTTCTTCTGCACAGCTAAGCTGGAAGTGGCATTTGCGGCTCGCACTAGTGCAGAGTTATCTCAAAGAAAGGGGCCACGGTGTTTCTGTATCCCTATTATGTTGGTGCGGCTTCGGAACTTTTTATATCTCGATATATCTCGAAAACTACGCTTCTGATCAAAAAATATCATAGAACATAAATTGTAGGAAACAGAACTCTCTACAAAAAACGTCTCTTAACATTTTGCCATAGCTCGCTTCGTTTGCGAGATATTTGCAGATTCAGCTCAAAGGAACTGGCCTGACGGACATATTTCGAGATATTTCTTCTTCTTGTTGTTCTTCCTCTGCACAGCTAAGCTGGAAGTGGCATTTGCAGCTCGCAATAGTGCAGAGTTATCTCAAAGAAAGGGGCCACGGTGTTTCTGTATCTCTATTATGTTGGTGCGGCTTCGGAACTTTTAAATATCTTGATATATCTCGAGAACTACGCATCTGATCAAAAAATATCATAGAACATAAAAAGTAGGAAACTTAATTCTCTACAAAAAAGGTCTCTTAACGTTTTGCAATAGCTCGCTTCGTTTCCGAGATATTTGCAGATTTATCTCACGGGAAGGGTCCTGACGGACATATTTCGAGATATTTCTTCTTCTTGTTGTTCTTCTTCTGCACAGCTAAACTGGAAGTGGCATTTTCAGCTCGCAATAGTGCAGAGTTATCCCAAAGAAAGGGGCCACGGTGTTTCTGTATCTCTATTATGTTGGTGCGGCTTCGGCACTTTTAAATATCTCGATATATCTCGAAAACTACGCTTCTGATCAAAAAATATCATACAACATAAATTGTAGAAAACATAATTCTCTACAAAAAAGGTCTCTTAACATTTTGCCATAGCTCGCTTCGTTTCCGAGATATTTGCAGATTTATCTCAAGGGAAGGGTCCTGATGGACATATTTCGAGATATTTCTTCTTCTTGTTGTTCTTCTTCTGCACAGCTAAACTGGAAGTGGCATTTGCAGCTCGCAATAGTGCAGAGTTATCGCAAAGAAAGGGGCCACGGTGTTTCTGTATCTCTATTATGTTGGTGCGGCTTCGGAACTTTTAAATATCTTGATATATCTCGAGAACTACGCATCTGATCAAAAAATATCATAGAACATAAAAAGTAGGAAACCTAATTTTCTACAAAAAAGCTCTCTTAACATTTTGCCGTAGCTCGCTTCGTTTCCGAGATATTTGCAGATTTATCTCAAGGGAAGGGTCCTGATGGACATATTTCGAGATATTTCTTCTTCTTGTTGTTCTTCTTCTGCACAGCTAAACTGGAAGTGGCATTTCCAGCTCGCAATCGTGCAGAGTTATCTCAAAGAAAGGGGCCACGGTGTTTCTGTATCTCTATTATGTTGGTGCGGCTTCGGAACTTTTAAATATCTTGATATATCTCGAGAACTACGCCTCTGATCGAAAAATATCATAGAACATAAAAAGTAGGAAACCTAATTTTCTACAAAAAAGGTCTCTTAACATTTTGCCGTAGCTCGCTTCGTTTCCGAGATATTTGCAGATTTATCTCAAGGGAAGGGGCCTGACGGACATATTTCGAAATATTTCTTATTCTTGTTGTTCTTCTTCTGCACAGCTAAGCTGGAAGTGGCATTTGCGGCTCGCACTAGTGCAGAGTTATCTCAAAGAAAGGGGCCACGGTGTTTCTGTATCTCTATTATGTTGGTGCGGCTTCGGAACTTTTAAATATCTTGATATATCTCGAGAACTACGCATCTGATCAAAAAATATCATAGAACATAAATTGTAGGAAACATAATTGTCTACAAAAAACGTCTCTTAACATTTTGCCATAGCTCGCTTCGTTTCCGAGATATTTGCAGATTCAGCTCAAAGGAACTGGCCTGACGGACATATTTCGAGATATTTCTTCTTCTTGTTGTTCTTCTTCTGCACAGCTAAACTGGAAGTGGCATTTCCAGCTCGCAATAGTGCAGAGTTATCCCAAAGAAAGGGGCCACGGTGTTTCTGTATCTCTATTATGTTGGTGCGGCTTCGGAACTTTTAAATATCTCGATATATCTCGAAAACTACGCTTCTGATCAAAAAATATCATAGAACATAAATTGTAGGAAACATAATTCTCTACAAAAAACGTCTCTTAACATTTTGCCATAGCTCGCTTCGTTTCCGAGATATTTGCAGATTCAGCTCAAAGGAACTGGCCTGACGGACATATTTCGAGATATTTCTTCTTCTTGTTGTTCTTCTTCTGCACAGCTAAGCTGGAAGTGGCATTTGCGGCTCGCACTAGTGCAGAGTTATCTCAAAGAAAGGGGCCACGGTGTTTCTGTATCTCTATTATGTTGGTGCGGCTTCGGAACTTTTTAATATCTCGATATATCTCGAAAACTACGCTTCTGATCAAAAAATATCATAGAACATAAATTGTAGGAAACATAATTCTCTACAAAAAACGTCTCTTAACATTTTGCCATAGCTCGCTTCGTTTCCGAGATATTTGCAGATTCAGCTCAAAGGAACTGGCCTGACGGACATATTTCGAGATATTTCTTCTTCTTGTTGTTCTTCCTCTGCACAGCTAAGCTGGAAGTGGCATTTGCAGCTCGCAATAGTGCAGAGTTATCTCAAAGAAAGGGGCCACGGTGTTTCTGTATCTCTATTATGTTGGTGCGGCTTCGGAACTTTTAAATATCTTGATATATCTCGAGAACTACGCATCTGATCAAAAAATATCATAGAACATAAAAAGTAGGAAACTTAATTCTCTACAAAAAAGGTCTCTTAACGTTTTGCAATAGCTCGCTTCGTTTCCGAGATATTTGCAGATTTATCTCAAGGGAAGGGTCCTGACGGACATATTTCGAGATATTTCTTCTTCTTGTTGTTCTTCTTCTGCACAGCTAAACTGGAAGTGGCATTTTCAGCTCGCAATAGTGCAGAGTTATCCCAAAGAAAGGGGCCACGGTGTTTCTGTATCTCTATTATGTTGGTGCGGCTTCGGCACTTTTAAATATCTCGATATATCTCGAAAACTACGCTTCTGATCAAAAAATATCATACAACATAAATTGTAGGAAACATAATTCTCTACAAAAAAGGTCTCTTAACATTTTGCCATAGCTCGCTTCGTTTCCGACATATTTGCAGATTTATCTCAAGGGAAGGGTCCTGATGGACATATTTCGAGATATTTCTTCTTCTTGTTGTTCTTCTTCTGCACAGCTAAGCTGGAAGTGGCATTTGCAGCTCGCAATAGTGCAGAGTTATCGCAAAGAAAGGGGCCACGGTGTTTCTGTATCTCTATTATGTTGGTGCGGCTTCGGAACTTTTAAATATCTTGATATATCTCGAGAACTACGCATCTGATCAAAAAATATCATAGAACATAAAAAGTAGGAAACCTAATTTTCTACAAAAAAGCTCTCTTAACATTTTGCCGTAGCTCGCTTCGTTTCCGAGATATTTGCAGATTTATCTCAAGGGAAGGGTCCTGATGGACATATTTCGAGATATTTCTTCTTCTTGTTGTTCTTCTTCTGCACAGCTAAACTGGAAGTGGCATTTCCAGCTCGCAATCGTGCAGAGTTATCTCAAAGAAAGGGGCCACGGTGTTTCTGTATCTCTATTATGTTGGTGCGGCTTCGGAACTTTTAAATATCTTGATATATCTCGAGAACTACGCCTCTGATCGAAAAATATCACAGAACATAGAAAGTAGGAAACTTAATTCTCTACAAAAAAGGTCTCTTAACATTTTGCCATAGCTCGCTTCGTTTCCGAGATATTTGCAGATTTATCTCAAGGGAAGGGTCCTGATGGACATATTTCGAGATATTTCTTCTTCTTGTTGTTCTTCTTCTGCACAGCTAAGCTGGAAGTGGCATTTGCAGCTCGCAATAGTGCAGAGTTATCGCAAAGAAAGGGGCCACGGTGTTTCTGTATCTCTATTATGTTGGTGCGGCTTCGGAACTTTTAAATATCTTGATATATCTCGAGAACTACGCGTCTGATCAAAAAATATCATAGAACATAAAAAGTAGGAAACCTAATTTTCTACAAAAAAGGTCTCTTAACATTTTGCCGTAGCTCGCTTCGTTTCCGAGATATTTGCAGATTTATCTCAAGGGAAGGGGCCTGACGGACATATTTCGAAATATTTCTTATTCTTGTTGTTCTTCTTCTGCACAGCTAAGCTGGAAGTGGCATTTGCGGCTCGCACTAGTGCAGAGTTATCTCAAAGAAAGGGGCCACGGTGTTTCTGTATCTCTATTATGTTGGTGCGGCTTCGGAACTTTCAAATATCTTGATATATCTCGAGAACTACGCATCTGATCAAAAAATATCATAGAACATAAATTGTAGGAAACATAATTGTCTACAAAAAACGTCTCTTAACATTTTGCCATAGCTCGCTTCGTTTCCGAGATATTTGCAGATTTATCTCAAGGGAAGGGGCCTGACGGACATATTTCGAAATATTTCTTATTCTTGTTGTTCTTCTTCTGCACAGCTAAGCTGGAAGTGGCATTTGCAGCTCGCAATAGTGCAGAGTTATCTCAAAGAAAGGGGCCACGGTGTGTCTGTATCTCTATTATGTTGGTGCGGCTTCGGAACTTTTAAATATCTCGATATATCTCGAAAACTACGCTTCTGATCAAAAAATATCATAGAACATAAATTGTAGGAAACATAATTCTCTACAAAAAACGTCTCTTAACATTTTGCCATACCTCGCTTCGTTTCCGAGATATTTGCAGATTCAGCTCAAAGGAACTGGCCTGACGGACATATTTCGAGATATTTCTTCTTCTTGTTGTTCTTCTTCTGCACAGCTAAGCTGGAAGTGGCATTTGCGGCTCGCACTAGTGCAGAGTTATCTCAAAGAAAGGGGCCACGGTGTTTCTGTATCTCTATTATGTTGGTGCGGCTTCGGAACTTTCTAATATCTCGATATATCTCGAAAACTACGCTTCTGATCAAAAAATATCATAGAACGTAAATTATAGGAAACATAATTCTCTACAAAAAACGTCTCTTAACATTTTGCCATAGCTCGCTTCGTTTCCGAGATATTTGCAGATTCAGCTCAAAGGAACTGGCCTGACGGACATATTTCGAGATATTTCTTCTTCTTGTTGTTCTTCCTCTGCACAGCTAAGCTGGAAGTGGCATTTGCAGCTCGCAATAGTGCAGAGTTATCTCAAAGAAAGGGGCCACGGTGTTTCTGTATCTCCATTATGTTGGTGCGGCTTCGGAACTTTTAAATATCTTGATATATCTCGAGAACTACGCATCTGATCAAAAAATATCATAGAACGTAAAAAGTAGGAAACTTAATTCTCTACAAAAAAGGTCTCTTAACGTTTTGCAATATCTCGCTTCGTTTCCGAGATATTTGCAGATTTATCTCAAGGGAAGGGTCCTGACGGACATATTTCGAGATATTTCTTCTTCTTGTTGTTCTTCTTCTGCACAGCTAAACTGGAAGTGGCATTTTCAGCTCGCAATAGTGCAGAGTTATCCCAAAGAAAGGGGCCACGGTGTTTCTGTATCTCTATTATGTTGGTGCGGCTTCGGCACTTTTAAATATCTCGATATATCTCGAAAACTACGCTTCTGATCAAAAAATATCATACAACATAAATTGTAGGAAACATAATTCTCTACAAAAAAGGTCTCTTAACATTTTGCCATAGCTCGCTTCGTTTCCGAGATATTTGCAGATTTATCTCAAGGGAAGGGTCCTGATGGACATATTTCGAGATATTTCTTCTTCTTGTTGTTCTTCTTCTGCACAGCTAAGCTGGAAGTGGCATTTGCAGCTCGCAATAGTGCAGAGTTATCGCAAAGAAAGGGGCCACGGTGTTTCTGTATCTCTATTATGTTGGTGCGGCTTCGGAACTTTTAAATATCTTGATATATCTCGAGAACTACGCATCTGATCAAAAAATATCATAGAACATAAAAAGTAGGAAACCTAATTTTCTACAAAAAAGCTCTCTTAACATTTTGCCGTAGCTCGCTTCGTTTCCGAGATATTTGCAGATTTATCTCAAGGGAAGGGTCCTGATGGACATATTTCGAGATATTTCTTCTTCTTGTTGTTCTTCTTCTGCACAGCTAAACTGGAAGTGGCATTTCCAGCTCGCAATCGTGCAGAGTTATCTCAAAGAAAGGGGCCACGGTGTTTCTGTATCTCTATTATGTTGGTGCGGCTTCGGAACTTTTAAATATCTTGATATATCTCGAGAACTACGCCTCTGATCGAAAAATATCATAGAACATAAAAAGTAGGAAACTTAATTCTCTACAAAAAAGGTCTCTTAACATTTTGCCATAGCTCGCTTCGTTTCCGAGATATTTGCAGATTTATCTCAAGGGAAGGGGCCTGACGGACATATTTCGAGATATTTCTTCTTCTTGTTGTTCTTCTTCTGCACAGCTAAGCTGGAAGTGGCATTTGCAGCTCGCAATAGTGCAGAGTTATCGCAAAGAAAGGGGCTACGGTGTTTCTGTATCTCTATTATGTTGGTGCGGCTTCGGAACTTTTAAATATCTTGATATATCTCGAGAACTACGCATCTGATCAAAAAATATCATAGAACATAAAAAGTAGGAAACTTAATTCTCTACAAAAAAGGTCTCTTAACGTTTTGCAATAGCTCGCTTCGTTTCCGAGATATTTGCAGATTTATCTCAAGGGAAGGGTCCTGATGGACATATTTCGAGATATTTCTTCTTCTTGTTGTTCTTCTTCTGCACAGCTCAGCTGGAAGTGGCATTTGCAGCTCGCAAAAGTGCAGAGTTATCGCAAAGAAAGGGGCCACGGTGTTTCTGTATCTCTATTATGTTGGTGCGGCTTCGGAACTTTTAAATATCTTGATATATCTCGAGAACTACGCGTCTGATCAAAAAATATCATAGAACATAAAAAGTAGGAAACCTAATTTTCTACAAAAAAGGTCTCTTAACATTTTGCCGTAGCTCGCTTGGTTTCCGAGATATTTGCAGATTTATCTCAAGGGAAGGGGCCTGACGGACATATTTCGAAATATTTCTTATTCTTGTTGTTCTTCTTCTGCACAGCTAAGCTGGAAGTGGCATTTGCGGCTCGCACTAGTGCAGAGTTATCTCAAAGAAAGGGGCCACGGTGTTTCTGTATCTCTATTATGTTGGTGCGGCTTCGGAACTTTTAAATATCTTGATATATCTCGAGAACTACGCATCTGATCAAAAAATATCATAGAACATAAATTGTAGGAAACATAATTGTCTACAAAAAACGTCTCTTAACATTTTGCCATAGCTCGCTTCGTTTCCGAGATATTTGCAGATTCAGCTCAAAGGAACTGGCCTGACGGACATATTTCGAGATATTTCTTCTTCTTGTTGTTCTTCTTCTGCACAGCTAAACTGGAAGTGGCATTTCCAGCTCGCAATAGTGCAGAGTTATCCCAAAGAAAGGGGCCACGGTGTTTCTGTATCTCTATTATGTTGGTGCGGCTTCGGAACTTTTAAATATCTCGATATATCTCCAAAACTACGCATCTGATCAAAAAATATCATAGAACATAAATTGTAGGAAACATAATTCTCTACAAAAAAGGTCTCTTAACATTTTGCCATAGCTCGCTTGGTTTCCGAGATATTTGCAGATTTATCTCAAGGGAAGGGTCCTGATGGACATATTTCGAGATATTTCTTCTTCTTGTTGTTCTTCTTCTGCACAGCTAAACTGGAAGTGGCATTTCCAGCTCGCAATCGTGCAGAGTTATCTCAAAGAAAGGGGCTACGGTGTTTCTGTATCTCTATTATGTTGGTGCGGCTTCGGAACTTCTAAATATCTTGATATATCTCGAGAACTACGCATCTGATCAAAAAATATCATAGAACATAAAAAGTAGGAAACTTAATTCTCTACAAAAAAGGTCTCTTAACGTTTTGCAATAGCTCGCTTCGTTTCCGAGATATTTGCAGATTTATCTCAAGGGAAGGGTCCTGACGGACATATTTCGAGATATTTCTTCTTCTTGTTGTTCTTCTTCTGCACAGCTAAGCTGGAAGTGGCATTTGCAGCTCGCAGTAGTGCAGAGTTATCTCAAAGAAAGGGGCCACGGTGTTTCTGTACCTCTATTATGTTGGTGCGGCTTCGGAACTTTTAAATATCTTGATATATCTCGAGAACTACGCATCTGTTCAAAAAATATCATAGAACACAAAAAGTAGGAAACATAATTCTCTACAAAAAAGGTCTCTTAACATTTTGCCATAGCTCGCTTGGTTTCCGAGATATTTGCAGATTTATCTCAAGGGAAGGGTCCTGATGGACATATTTCGAGATATTTCTTCTTCTTGTTGTTCTTCTTCTGCACAGCTAAACTGGAAGTGGCATTTCCAGCTCGCAATCGTGCAGAGTTATCTCAAAGAAAGGGGCTACGGTGTTTCTGTATCTCTATTATGTTGGTGCGGCTTCGGAACTTCTAAATATCTTGATATATCTCGAGAACTACGCATCTGATCAAAAAATATCATAGAACATAAAAAGTAGGAAACTTAATTCTCTACAAAAAAGGTCTCTTAACGTTTTGCAATAGCTCGCTTCGTTTCCGAGATATTTGCAGATTTATCTCAAGGGAAGGGTCCTGACGGACATATTTCGAGATATTTCTTCTTCTTGTTGTTCTTCTTCTGCACAGCTAAGCTGGAAGTGGCATTTGCAGCTCGCAGTAGTGCAGAGTTATCTCAAAGAAAGGGGCCACGGTGTTTCTGTACCTCTATTATGTTGGTGCGGCTTCGGAACTTTTAAATATCTTGATATATCTCGAGAACTACGCATCTGTTCAAAAAATATCATAGAACACAAAAAGTAGGAAACATAATTCTCTACAAAAAAGGTCTCTTAACATTTTGCCATAGCTCGCTTGGTTTCCGAGATATTTGCAGATTTATCTCAAGGGAAGGGTCCTGATGGACATATTTCGAGATATTTCTTCTTCTTGTTGTTCTTCTTCTGCACAGCTAAACTGGAAGTGGCATTTCCAGCTCGCAATCGTGCAGAGTTATCTCAAAGAAAGGGGCTACGGTGTTTCTGTATCTCTATTATGTTGGTGCGGCTTCGGAACTTCTAAATATCTTGATATATCTCGAGAACTACGCATCTGATCAAAAAATATCATAGAACATAAAAAGTAGGAAACTTAATTCTCTACAAAAAAGGTCTCTTAACGTTTTGCAATAGCTCGCTTCGTTTCCGAGATATTTGCAGATTTATCTCAAGGGAAGGGTCCTGACGGACATATTTCGAGATATTTCTTCTTCTTGTTGTTCTTCTTCTGCACAGCTAAGCTGGAAGTGGCATTTGCAGCTCGCAGTAGTGCAGAGTTATCTCAAAGAAAGGGGCCACGGTGTTTCTGTACCTCTATTATGTTGGTGCGGCTTCGGAACTTTTAAATATCTTGATATATCTCGAGAACTACGCATCTGTTCAAAAAATATCATAGAACACAAAAAGTAGGAATCCTAATTTTCTACAAAAAAGGTCTCTTAACATTTTGCCGTAGCTCGCTTCGTTTCCGAGATATTTGCAGATTTATCTCAAGGGAAGGGGCCTGACGGACATATTTCCAGATATTTCTTCTTCTTGTTGTTCTTCTTCTGCACAGCTAAGCTGGAAGTGGCATTTGCCGCTCGCAATAGTGCAGAGTTATTTCAAAGAAAGGGGCCACGGTGTTTCTGTGTCTCTATTATGTTGGTGCGGCTTCGGAACTTTCAAATATCTTGATATATCTCGAGAACTACGCATCTGATCAAAAAATATCATAGAACATAAAAAGTAGGAAACCTAATTTTCTACAAAAAAGGTCTCTTAACATTTTGCCGTAGCTCGCTTCGTTTCCGAGATATTTGCAGATTTATCTGAAGGGAAGGGGCCTGACGGACATATTTCGAAATATTTCTTATTCTTGTTGTTCTTCTTCTGCACAGCTAAGCTGGAAGTGGCATTTGCAGCTCGCAATAGTGCAGAGTTATCTCAAAGAAAGGGGCCACGGTGTGTCTGTATCTCTATTATGTTGGTGCGGCTTCGGAACTTTTAAATATCTCGATATATCTCGAAAACTACGCTTCTGATCAAAAAATATCAGAGAACGTAAATTGTAGGAAACATAATTCTCTACAAAAAAGGTCTCTGAACATTTTGCCGTAGCTCGCTTCGTTTCCGAGATATTTGCAGATTTATCTCAAGGGAAGGGGCCTGACGGACATATTTCGAGATATTTCTTATTCTTGTTGTTCTTCTTCTGCACAGCTAAACTGGAAGTGGCATTTGCAGCTCGCAATAGTGCAGAGTTATCTCAAAGAAAGGGGCCACGGTGTTTCTGTACCTCTATTATGTTGGTGCAGCTTCGGAGCTTTTAAATATCCTGATATATCTCGAGAACTACGCATCTGATCAAAAAATATCATAGAACATAAAAAGTAGGAAACTTAATTCTCTACAAAAAAGGTCTCTTAACATTTTGCCATAGCTCGCTTCGTTTCCGAGATATTTGCAGATTTATCTCAAGGGAAGGGGCCTGACGGACATATTTCGAGATATTTCTTCTTCTTGTTGTTCTTCTTCTGCACAGCTAAGCTGGAAGTGGCATTTGCAGCTCGCAGTAGTGCAGAGTTATCTCAAAGAAAGGGGCCACGGTGTTTCTGTATCTCTATTATGTTGGTGCGGCTTCGGAACTTTTAAATATCTTGATATATCTCGAGAACTACGCATCTGATCAGAAAATATCATAGAACATAAAAAGTAGGAAACTTAATTCTCTACAAAAAAGGTCTCTTAACATTTTGCCATAGCTCGCTTTGTTTCCGAGATATTTGCAGATTTATCTCAAGGGAAGGGGCCTGACGGACATATTTCGAGATATTTCTTCTTCTTGTTGTTCTTCTTCTGCACAGCTAAGCTGGAAGTGGCATTTGCAGCGCGCAATAGTGCAGAGTTATCTCAAAGAAAGGGGCCACGGTGTTTCTGTATCTCTATTATGTTGGTGCGGCTTCAGAACTTTTAAATATCTTGATATATCTCGAGAACTACGCATCTGTTCAAAAAATATCATAGAACATAAAAAGTAGGAATCCTAATTTTCTACAAAAAAGGTCTCTTAACATTTTGCTGTAGCTCGCTTCGTTTCCGAGATATTTGCAGATTTATCTCAAGGGAAGGGGCCTGACGGACATATTTTCAGATATTTCTTCTTCTTGTTGTTCTTCTTCTGCACAGCTAAGCTGGAAGTGGCAATTGCAGCTCGCAATAGTGCAGAGTTATCTCAAAGAAAGGGGCCACGGTGTTTCTGTATCTCTATTATGTTGGTGCGGCTTCGGAACTTTTAAATATCTTGATATATCTCGAGAACTACGCATCTGATCAAAAAATATCGTAGAACATAAAAAGTAGGAAACTTAAATCTCTACAAATAAGGTCTCTTAACATTTTGCCATAGCTCGCTTCGTTTCCGAGATATTTGCAGATTTATCTCAAGGGAACGGGCCTGACGGACATATTTCGAGATATTTCTTCTTCTTGTTGTTCTTCTTCTGCACAGCTAAGCTGGAAGTGGCATTTGCAGCTCGCAATAGTGCAGAGTTACCTCAAAGAAAGGGGCCACGGTGTTTCTGTATCTCTATTATGTTGGTGCCGCTTCGGAACTTTTAAATATCAGGATATATCTCGAGAACTACGCATCTGATCAAAAAATATCATAGAACCTAAAAAGTAGGAATCCTAATTTTCTACAAAAAAGGTCTCTTAACATTTTGCCGTAGCTCGCTTCGTTTCCGAGATATTTGCAGATTTATCTCAAGGGAAGGGGCCTGACGGACATATTTCCAGATATTTCTTCTTCTTGTTGTTCTTCTTCTGCACAGCTAAGCTGGAAGTGGCATTTGCAGCTCGCAATAGTGCAGAGTTATCTCAAAGAAAGGGGCCACGGTGTTTCTGTATCTCTATTATGTTGGTGCGGCTTCGGAACTTTTAAGTATCTTGATATATCTCGAGAACTACGCATCTGATCGAAAAATATCATAGAACATAAATTGTAGGAAACATAATTCTCTACAAAAAAGGTCTCTTAACATTTTGCCGTAGCTCGCTTCGTTTCCGAGATATTTGCAGATTTATCTCAAGGGAAGGGGCCTGACGGACATATTTCCAGATATTTCTTCTTCTTGTTGTTCTTCTTCTGCACAGCTAAGCTGGAAGTGGCATTTGCAGCTCGCAATAGTGCAGAGTTATCTCAAAGAAAGGGGCCACGGTGTTTCTGTATCTCTATTATGTTGGTGCGGCTTCGGAACTTTTAAATATCTTGATATATCTCGAGAACTACGCATCTGATCGAAAAATATCATAGAACATAAAAAGTAGGAAACTTAATTCTCTACAAAAGAGGTCTCTTAACATTTTGCCATAGCTCGCTTCGTTTCCGAGATATTTGCAGATTTATCTCAAGGGAAGGGGCCTGACGGACATATTTCGAGATATTTCTTCTTTTTGTTGTTCTTCTTCTGCACAGCTAAGCTGGAAGTGGCATTTGCAGCTCGCAATAGTGCAGAGTTATCTCAAAGAAAGGGGCCACGGTGTTTCTGTACCTCTATTATGTTGGTGCGGCTTCGGAACTTTTAAATATCTTGATATATCTCGAGAACTACGCATCCGATCAAAAAATATCATAGAACATAAAAAGTAGGAAACTTAATTCTCTACAAAAAAGGTCTCTTAACATTTTGCCATAGCTCGCTTCGTTTCCGAGATATTTGCAGATTTATCTCGAGGGAAGGGGCCTGACGGACATATTTCGAGATATTTCTTCTTCTTGTTGTTCTTCTTCTGCACAGCTAAGCTGGAAGTGGCATTTGCAGCGCGCAATAGTGCAGAGTTATCTCAAAGAAAGGGGCCACGGTGTTTCTGTATCTCTATTATGTTGGTGCGGCTTCGGATCTTTTAAATATCTCGATATATCTCGAAAACAACGCTTCTGATCAAAAAATATCATAGAACGTAAATTGTAGGAAACATAATTCTCTACAAAAAAGGTCTCTTAACATTTTGCCGTAGCTCGCTTCGTTTCCGAGATATTTGCAGATTTATCTCAAGGGAAGGGGCCTGACGGACATATTTCCAGATATTTCTTCTTCTTGTTGTTCTTCTTCTGCACAGCTAAGCTGGAAGTGGCATTTGCAGCTCGCAATAGTGCAGAGTTATCTCAAAGAGAGGGGCCACGGTGTTTCTGTATCTCTATTATGTTGGTGCGGCTTCGGAACTTTTAAATATCTTGATATATCTCGAGAACTACGCATCTGATCGAAAAATATCATAGAACATAAAAAGTAGGAAACTTAATTCTCTACAAAAGAGGTCTCTTAACATTTTGCCATAGCTCGCTTCGTTTCCGAGATATTTGCAGATTTATCTCAAGGGAAGGGGCCTGACGGACATATTTCGAGATATTTCTTCTTTTTGTTGTTCTTCTTCTGCACAGCTAAGCTGGAAGTGGCATTTGCAGCTCGCAATAGTGCAGAGTTATCTCAAAGAAAGGGGCCACGGTGTTTCTGTACCTCTATTATGTTGGTGCGGCTTCGGAACTTTTAAATATCTTGATATATCTCGAGAACTACGCATCCGATCAAAAAATATCATAGAACATAAAAAGTAGGAAACTTAATTCTCTACAAAAAAGGTCTCTTAACATTTTGCCATAGCTCGCTTCGTTTCCGAGATATTTGCAGATTTATCTCGAGGGAAGGGGCCTGACGGACATATTTCGAGATATTTCTTCTTCTTGTTGTTCTTCTTCTGCACAGCTAAGCTGGAAGTGGCATTTGCAGCGCGCAATAGTGCAGAGTTATCTCAAAGAAAGGGGCCACGGTGTTTCTGTATCTCTATTATGTTGGTGCGGCTTCGGATCTTTTAAATATCTCGATATATCTCGAAAACAACACTTCTGATCAAAAAATATCATAGAACATAAATTGTAGGAAACATAATTCTCTACAAAAAAGGTCTCCTAACATTTTGCCGTAGCTCGCTTCGTTTCCGAGATATTTGCAGATTTATCTCAAGGGAAGGGGCCTGACGGACATATTTCCAGATATTTCTTCTTCTTGTTGTTCTTCTTCTGCACAGCTAAGCTGGAAGTGGCATTTGCAGCTCGCAATAGTGCAAAGTTATCTCAAAGAGAGGGGCCACGGTGTTTCTGTATCTCTATTATGTTGGTGCGGCTTCGGAACTTTTAAATATCTTGATATATCTCGAGAACTACGCATCTGATCGAAAAATATCATAGAACATAAAAAGTAGGAAACTTAATTCTCTACAAAAGAGGTCTCTTAACATTTTGCCATAGCTCGCTTCGTTTCCGAGATATTTGCAGATTTATCTCAAGGGAAGGGGCCTGACGGACATATTTCGAGATATTTCTTCTTTTTGTTGTTCTTCTTCTGCACAGCTAAGCTGGAAGTGGCATTTGCAGCTCGCAATAGTGCAGAGTTATCTCAAAGGAAGGGGCCACGGTGTTTCTGTATCTCTATTATGTTGGTGCGGCTTCGGAACTTTTAAATATCTTGATATATCTCGAGAACTACGCATCCGATCAAAAAATATCATACAACATAAAAAGTAGGAAACTTAATTCTCTACAAAAAAGGTCTCTTAACATTTTGCCATAGCTCGCTTCGTTTCCGAGATATTTGCAGATTTATCTCGAGGGAAGGGGCCTGACGGACATATTTCGAGATATTTCTTCTTCTTGTTGTTCTTCTTCTGCACAGCTAAGCTGGAAGTGGCATTTGCAGCGCGCGATAGTGCAGAGTTATCTCAAAGAAAGGGGCCACGGTGTTTCTGTATCTCTATTATGTTGGTGCGGCTTCGGAACTTTTAAATATCTTGATATATCTCGAGAACTACGCATCTGATCCAAAAATATCATAGAACATAAAAAGTAGGAATCCTAATTTTCTACAAAAAAGGTCTCTTAACATTTTGCCGTAGCTCGCTTTGTTTCCGAGATATTTGCAGATTTATCTCAAGGGAAGGGGCCTGACGGACATATTTCGAGATATTTCTCCTTCTTGTTGTTCTTCTTCTGCACAGCTAAGCTGGAAGCGGCATTTGCAGCTCGCAATAGTGCAGAGTTATCTCAAAGAAAGGGGCCACGGTGTTTCTGTATCTCTATTATGTTGGTGCGGCTTCGGAACTTTTAAATATCTTGATATATCTCGAGAACTACGCATCTGATCAAAAAATATCGTAGAACATAAAAAGTAGGAAACTTAATTCTCTACAAATAAGGTCTCTAAACATTTTGCCATAGCTCGCATGGTTTCCGAGATATTTGCAGATTTATCTCAAGGGAAGGGGCCTGACGGACATATTTCGAGATATTCCTTCTCCTTGTTGTTCTTCTTCTGCACAGCTAAGCTGGAAGTGGCATTTGCAGCTCGCAATAGTGCAGAGTTACCTCAAAGGAAGGGGCCACGGTGTTTCTGTATCTCTATTATGTTGGTGCGGCTTTGGAACTTTTAAATATCTTGATATATCTCGAGAACTACGCGTCTGATCAAAAAATATCATAGAACATAAAAAGTAGGAAACTTAATTCTCTACAAAAACGGTCTCTTAACATTTTGCCATAGCTCGCTTCGTTTCCGAGATATTTGCAGATATATCTCAAGGGAAGGGGCCTGACGGACATATTTCGAGATATTTCTTCTTCTTGTTGTTCTTCTTCTGCACAGCTAAGCTGGAAGTGGCATTTGCGGCTCGCACTAGTGCAGAGTTATCTCAAAGAAAGGAGCCACGGTGTTTCTGTATCTCTATTATGTTGGTGCGGCTTCGGAACTTTTAAATATCTTGATATATCTCGAGAACTACGCATCTGATCAAAAAATATCATAGAACATAAAAAGTAGGAAACATAATTCTCTACAAAAAAGGTCTCTTAACCTTTTGCCATAGCTCGCTTCGTTTCCGAGATATTTGCAGATTTATCTCAAGGGAAGGGGCCTGACGGACATATTTCGAGATATTTCTTCTTCTTGTTGTTCTTCTTCTGCACAGCTAAGCTGGAAGTGGCATTTGCGGCTCGCACTAGTGCAGAGTTGTCTCAACGAAAGGGGCCACGGTGTTTCTGTATCTCTATTATGTTGGTGCGGCTTCGGAACTTTTAAGTATCTTGATATATCTCGAGAACTACGCATCTGATCGAAAAATATCATAGAACATAAATTGTAGGAAACATAATTCTCTACAAAAAAGGTCTCTTAACATTTTGCCGTAGCTCGCTTCGTTTCCGAGATATTTGCAGATTTATCTCAAGGGAAGGGGCCTGACGGACATATTTCCAGATATTTCTTCTTCTTGTTGTTCTTCTTCTGCACAGCTAAGCTGGAAGTGGCATTTGCAGCTCGCAATAGTGCAGAGTTATCTCAAAGAAAGGGGCCACGGTGTTTCTGTATCTCTATTATGTTGGTGCGGCTTCGGAACTTTTAAATATCTTGATATATCTCGAGAACTACGCATCTGATCGAAAAATATCATAGAACATAAAAAGTAGGAAACTTAATTCTCTACAAAAGAGGTCTCTTAACATTTTGCCATAGCTCGCTTCGTTTCCGAGATATTTGCAGATTTATCTCAAGGGAAGGGGCCTGACGGACATATTTCGAGATATTTCTTCTTTTTGTTGTTCTTCTTCTGCACAGCTAAGCTGGAAGTGGCATTTGCAGCTCGCAATAGTGCAGAGTTATCTCAAAGAAAGGGGCCACGGTGTTTCTGTACCTCTATTATGTTGGTGCGGCTTCGGAACTTTTAAATATCTTGATATATCTCGAGAACTACGCATCCGATCAAAAAATATCATAGAACATAAAAAGTAGGAAACTTAATTCTCTACAAAAAAGGTCTCTT
Source organism: Osmia lignaria lignaria (assembly GCF_051020975.1). Taxonomy (NCBI): domain Eukaryota; kingdom Metazoa; phylum Arthropoda; class Insecta; order Hymenoptera; family Megachilidae; genus Osmia; species Osmia lignaria. The sequence continues at coordinate 8,477,288 of NW_027478159.1, read as the reverse complement.
AACATTTTGCCATAGCTCGCTTCGTTTCCGAGATATTTGCAGATTTATCTCGAGGGAAGGGGCCTGACGGACATATTTCGAGATATTTCTTCTTCTTGTTGTTCTTCTTCTGCACAGCTAAGCTGGAAGTGGCATTTGCAGCGCGCAATAGTGCAGAGTTATCTCAAAGAAAGGGGCCACGGTGTTTCTGTATCTCTATTATGTTGGTGCGGCTTCGGATCTTTTAAATATCTCGATATATCTCGAAAACAACGCTTCTGATCAAAAAATATCATAGAACGTAAATTGTAGGAAACATAATTCTCTACAAAAAAGGTCTCTTAACATTTTGCCGTAGCTCGCTTCGTTTCCGAGATATTTGCAGATTTATCTCAAGGGAAGGGGCCTGACGGACATATTTCCAGATATTTCTTCTTCTTGTTGTTCTTCTTCTGCACAGCTAAGCTGGAAGTGGCATTTGCAGCTCGCAATAGTGCAGAGTTATCTCAAAGAGAGGGGCCACGGTGTTTCTGTATCTCTATTATGTTGGTGCGGCTTCGGAACTTTTAAATATCTTGATATATCTCGAGAACTACGCATCTGATCGAAAAATATCATAGAACATAAAAAGTAGGAAACTTAATTCTCTACAAAAGAGGTCTCTTAACATTTTGCCATAGCTCGCTTCGTTTCCGAGATATTTGCAGATTTATCTCAAGGGAAGGGGCCTGACGGACATATTTCGAGATATTTCTTCTTTTTGTTGTTCTTCTTCTGCACAGCTAAGCTGGAAGTGGCATTTGCAGCTCGCAATAGTGCAGAGTTATCTCAAAGAAAGGGGCCACGGTGTTTCTGTACCTCTATTATGTTGGTGCGGCTTCGGAACTTTTAAATATCTTGATATATCTCGAGAACTACGCATCCGATCAAAAAATATCATAGAACATAAAAAGTAGGAAACTTAATTCTCTACAAAAAAGGTCTCTTAACATTTTGCCATAGCTCGCTTCGTTTCCGAGATATTTGCAGATTTATCTCGAGGGAAGGGGCCTGACGGACATATTTCGAGATATTTCTTCTTCTTGTTGTTCTTCTTCTGCACAGCTAAGCTGGAAGTGGCATTTGCAGCGCGCAATAGTGCAGAGTTATCTCAAAGAAAGGGGCCACGGTGTTTCTGTATCTCTATTATGTTGGTGCGGCTTCGGATCTTTTAAATATCTCGATATATCTCGAAAACAACACTTCTGATCAAAAAATATCATAGAACATAAATTGTAGGAAACATAATTCTCTACAAAAAAGGTCTCCTAACATTTTGCCGTAGCTCGCTTCGTTTCCGAGATATTTGCAGATTTATCTCAAGGGAAGGGGCCTGACGGACATATTTCCAGATATTTCTTCTTCTTGTTGTTCTTCTTCTGCACAGCTAAGCTGGAAGTGGCATTTGCAGCTCGCAATAGTGCAAAGTTATCTCAAAGAGAGGGGCCACGGTGTTTCTGTATCTCTATTATGTTGGTGCGGCTTCGGAACTTTTAAATATCTTGATATATCTCGAGAACTACGCATCTGATCGAAAAATATCATAGAACATAAAAAGTAGGAAACTTAATTCTCTACAAAAGAGGTCTCTTAACATTTTGCCATAGCTCGCTTCGTTTCCGAGATATTTGCAGATTTATCTCAAGGGAAGGGGCCTGACGGACATATTTCGAGATATTTCTTCTTTTTGTTGTTCTTCTTCTGCACAGCTAAGCTGGAAGTGGCATTTGCAGCTCGCAATAGTGCAGAGTTATCTCAAAGGAAGGGGCCACGGTGTTTCTGTATCTCTATTATGTTGGTGCGGCTTCGGAACTTTTAAATATCTTGATATATCTCGAGAACTACGCATCCGATCAAAAAATATCATACAACATAAAAAGTAGGAAACTTAATTCTCTACAAAAAAGGTCTCTTAACATTTTGCCATAGCTCGCTTCGTTTCCGAGATATTTGCAGATTTATCTCGAGGGAAGGGGCCTGACGGACATATTTCGAGATATTTCTTCTTCTTGTTGTTCTTCTTCTGCACAGCTAAGCTGGAAGTGGCATTTGCAGCGCGCGATAGTGCAGAGTTATCTCAAAGAAAGGGGCCACGGTGTTTCTGTATCTCTATTATGTTGGTGCGGCTTCGGAACTTTTAAATATCTTGATATATCTCGAGAACTACGCATCTGATCCAAAAATATCATAGAACATAAAAAGTAGGAATCCTAATTTTCTACAAAAAAGGTCTCTTAACATTTTGCCGTAGCTCGCTTTGTTTCCGAGATATTTGCAGATTTATCTCAAGGGAAGGGGCCTGACGGACATATTTCGAGATATTTCTCCTTCTTGTTGTTCTTCTTCTGCACAGCTAAGCTGGAAGCGGCATTTGCAGCTCGCAATAGTGCAGAGTTATCTCAAAGAAAGGGGCCACGGTGTTTCTGTATCTCTATTATGTTGGTGCGGCTTCGGAACTTTTAAATATCTTGATATATCTCGAGAACTACGCATCTGATCAAAAAATATCGTAGAACATAAAAAGTAGGAAACTTAATTCTCTACAAATAAGGTCTCTAAACATTTTGCCATAGCTCGCATGGTTTCCGAGATATTTGCAGATTTATCTCAAGGGAAGGGGCCTGACGGACATATTTCGAGATATTCCTTCTCCTTGTTGTTCTTCTTCTGCACAGCTAAGCTGGAAGTGGCATTTGCAGCTCGCAATAGTGCAGAGTTACCTCAAAGGAAGGGGCCACGGTGTTTCTGTATCTCTATTATGTTGGTGCGGCTTTGGAACTTTTAAATATCTTGATATATCTCGAGAACTACGCGTCTGATCAAAAAATATCATAGAACATAAAAAGTAGGAAACTTAATTCTCTACAAAAACGGTCTCTTAACATTTTGCCATAGCTCGCTTCGTTTCCGAGATATTTGCAGATATATCTCAAGGGAAGGGGCCTGACGGACATATTTCGAGATATTTCTTCTTCTTGTTGTTCTTCTTCTGCACAGCTAAGCTGGAAGTGGCATTTGCGGCTCGCACTAGTGCAGAGTTATCTCAAAGAAAGGAGCCACGGTGTTTCTGTATCTCTATTATGTTGGTGCGGCTTCGGAACTTTTAAATATCTTGATATATCTCGAGAACTACGCATCTGATCAAAAAATATCATAGAACATAAAAAGTAGGAAACATAATTCTCTACAAAAAAGGTCTCTTAACCTTTTGCCATAGCTCGCTTCGTTTCCGAGATATTTGCAGATTTATCTCAAGGGAAGGGGCCTGACGGACATATTTCGAGATATTTCTTCTTCTTGTTGTTCTTCTTCTGCACAGCTAAGCTGGAAGTGGCATTTGCGGCTCGCACTAGTGCAGAGTTGTCTCAACGAAAGGGGCCACGGTGTTTCTGTATCTCTATTATGTTGGTGCGGCTTCGGAACTTTTAAATATCTCGATATATCTCGAAAACTACGCTTCTGATCAAAAAATATCATAGAACATAAATTGTAGGAAGCATAATTCTCTACAAAAAAGGCCTCTTAACATTTTGCCATAGATCGCTTCGTTTCCGAGATATTTGCAGATATATCTCAAGGGAAGGGGCCTGACGCACATATTTCGAGATATTTCTTCTTCTTGTTGTTCTTCTTCTGCACAGCTAAGCTGGAAGTGGCATTTACAGCTCGCAATAGTGCAGAGTTATCTCAAAGAAAGGGGCCACGGTGTTTCTGTATCTCTATTATGTTGGTGCGGCTTCGGAACTTTTAAATATCTTGATATATCTCGAGAACTACGCATCTGATCAAAAAATATCATAGAACATGAAAAGTAGGAAACTTAATTCTCTACAAAAAAGGTCTCTTAACATTTTGCCATAGCTCGCTTCGTTTCCGAGATATTTGCAGATTTATCTCAAGGAAAGGGGCCTGTCGGACATATTTCGAGATATTTCTTCTTCTTGTTGTTCTTCTTCTGCACAGCTAAGCTGGAAGTGGCATTTGCGGATCGCACTAGTGCAGAGTTATCTCAGAGAAAGGGGCCACGGTGTTTCTGTATCTCTATTATGTTGGTGCGGCTTCGGAACTTTTAAATATCTTGATATATCTCGAGAACTACGCATCTGATCAAAAAATATCATAGAAGATAAAAAGTAGGAAACTTAATTCTCTACAAAAAAGGTCTCTTAACATTTTGCCATAGCTCGCTTCGTTTCCGAGATATTTGCAGATTTATCTCAAGGGAAGGGGCCTGACGGACATATTTCGAGATATTTCTTCTTCTTGTTGTTCTTCTTCTGCACAGCTAAGCTGGAAGTGGCATTTGCGGCTCGCACTAGTGCAGAGTTATCTCAAAGAAAGGGGCCACGGTGTTTCTGTATCCCTATTATGTTGGTGCGGCTTCGGAACTTTTAAATATCTCGATATATCTCGAAAACTACGCTTCTGATCAAAAAATATCGTAGAACATAAATTGTAGGAAAGATAATTCTCTACAAAAAACGTCTCTTAACATTTTGCCACAGCTCGCCTCGTTTCCGAGATATTTGCAGATTCAGCTCAAAGGAACGGGCCTGACGGACATATTTCGAGATACTTCTTCTTCTTGTTGTTCTTCCTCTGCACAGCTAAGCTGGAAGTGGCATTTGCAGCTCGCAATAGTGCAGAGTTATCTCAAAGAAAGGGGCCACGGTGTTTCTGTATCTCTATTATGTTGGTGCGGCTTCGGAACTTTTAAATATCTTGATATATCTCGAGAACTACGCATCTGATCAAAAAATATCATAGAACATAAAAAGTAGGAAACTTAATTCTCTACAAGAAAGGTCTCTTAACATTTTGCCATAGCTCGCTTCGTTTCCGAGATATTTGCAGATTTATCTCAAGGGAAGGGGCCTGACGGACATATTTCGAGATATTTCTTCTTCTTGTTGTTCTTCTTCTGCACAGCTAAGCTGGAAGTGGCATTTACAGCTCGCAATAGTGCAGAGTTATCTCAAAGAAAGGGGCCACGGTGTTTCTGTATCTCTATTATGTTGGTGCGGCTTCGGAACTTTTAAATATCTCGATGTATCTCGAAAACTACGCTTCTGATCAAAAAATATCATAGAACATAAATTGTAGGAAACATAATTCTCTATAAAAAACGTCTCTTAACATTTTGCCATAGCTCGCATCGTTTCCGAGATATTTGCAGATTCATCTCAAGGGAAGGGGCCTGACGGACATATTTCGAGATATTTCTTCTTCTTGTTGTTCTTCTTCTGCACAGCTAAGCTGGAAGTGGCATTTGCAGCGCGCAATAGTGCAGAGTTATCTCAAAGAAAGGGGCCACGGTGTTTCTGTATCTCTATTATGTTGGTGCGGCTTCGGATCTTTTAAATATCTCGATATATCTCGAAAACAACACTTCTGATCAAAAAATATCATAGAACATAAATTGTAGGAAACATAATTCTCTACAAAAAAGGTCTCTTAACATTTTGCCGTAGCTCGCTTCGTTTCCGAGATATTTGCAGATTTATCTCAAGGGAAGGGGCCTGACGGACATATTTCCAGATATTTCTTCTTCTTGTTGTTCTTCTTCTGCACAGCTAAGCTGGAAGTGGCATTTGCAGCTCGCAATAGTGCAGAGTTATTTCAAAGAGAGGGGCCACGGTGTTTCTGTATCTCTATTATGTTGGTGCGGCTTCGGAACTTTTAAATATCTTGATATATCTCGAGAACTACGCATCTGATCGAAAAATATCATAGAACATAAAAAGTAGGAAACTTAATTCTCTACAAAAGAGGTCTCTTAACATTTTGCCATAGCTCGCTTCGTTTCCGAGATATTTGCAGATTTATCTCAAGGGAAGGGGCCTGACGGACATATTTCGAGATATTTCTTCTTTTTGTTGTTCTTCTTCTGCACAGCTAAGCTGGAAGTGGCATTTGCAGCGCGCAATAGTGCAGAGTTATCTCAAAGGAAGGGGCCACGGTGTTTCTGTATCTCTATTATGTTGGTGCGGCTTCGGAACTTTTAAATATCTTGATATATCTCGAGAACTACGCATCCGATCAAAAAATATCATACAACATAAAAAGTAGGAAACTTAATTCTCTACAAAAAAGGTCTCTTAACATTTTGCCATAGCTCGCTTCGTTTCCGAGATATTTGCAGATTTATCTCGAGGGAAGGGGCCTGACGGACATATTTCGAGATATTTCTTCTTCTTGTTGTTCTTCTTCTGCACAGCTAAGCTGGAAGTGGCATTTGCAGCGCGCGATAGTGCAGAGTTATCTCAAAGAAAGGGGCCACGGTGTTTCTGTATCTCTATTATGTTGGTGCGGCTTCGGAACTTTTAAATATCTTGATATATCTCGAGAACTACGCATCTGATCCAAAAATATCATAGAACATAAAAAGTAGGAATCCTAATTTTCTACAAAAAAGGTCTCTTAACATTTTGCCGTAGCTCGCTTTGTTTCCGAGATATTTGCAGATTTATCTCAAGGGAAGGGGCCTGACGGACATATTTCGAGATATTTCTTCTTCTTGTTGTTCTTCTTCTGCACAGCTAAGCTGGAAGTGGCATTTGCAGCTCGCAATAGTGCAGAGTTACCTCAAAGAAAGGGGCCACGGTGTTTCTGTATCTCTATTATGTTGGTGCGGCTTTGGAACTTTTAAATATCTTGATATATCTCGAGAACTACGCGTCTGATCAAAAAATATCATAGAACATAAAAAGTAGGAAACTTAATTCTCTACAAAAACGGTCTCTTAACATTTTGTCATAGCTCGCTTCGTTTCCGAGATATTTGCAGATATATCTCAAGGGAAGGGGCCTGACGGACATATTTCGAGATATTTCTTCTTCTTGTTGTTCTTCTTCTGCACAGCTAAGCTGGAAGTGGCATTTGCGGCTCGCACTAGTGCAGAGTTATCTCAAAGAAAGGAGCCACGGTGTTTCTGTATCTCTATTATGTTGGTGCGGCTTCGGAACTTTTAAATATCTTGATATATCTCGAGAACTACGCATCTGATCAAAAAATATCATAGAACATAAAAAGTAGGAAACATAATTCTCTACAAAAAAGGTCTCTTAACCTTTTGCCATAGCTCGCTTCGTTTCCGAGATATTTGCAGATTTATCTCAAGGGAAGGGGCCTGACGGACATATTTCGAGATATTTCTTCTTCTTGTTGTTCTTCTTCTGCACAGCTAAGCTGGAAGTGGCATTTGCGGCTCGCACTAGTGCAGAGTTGTCTCAACGAAAGGGGCCACGGTGTTTCTGTATCTCTATTATGTTGGTGCGGCTTCGGAACTTTTAAATATCTCGATATATCTCGAAAACTACGCTTCTGATCAAAAAATATCATAGAACATAAATTGTAGGAAGCATAATTCTCTACAAAAAAGGCCTCTTAACATTTTGCCATAGCTCGCTTCGTTTCCGAGATATTTGCAGATATATCTCAAGGGAAGGGGCCTGACGCACATATTTCGAGATATTTCTTCTTCTTGTTGTTCTTCTTCTGCACAGCTAAGCTGGAAGTGGCATTTACAGCTCGCAATAGTGCAGAGTTATCTCAAAGAAAGGGGCCACGGTGTTTCTGTATCTCTATTATGTTGGTGCGGCTTCGGAACTTTTAAATATCTTGATATATCTCGAGAACTACGCATCTGATCCAAAAATATCATAGAACATGAAAAGTAGGAAACTTAATTCTCTACAAAAAAGGTCTCTTAACATTTTGCCATAGCTCGCTTCGTTTCCGAGATATTTGCAGATTTATCTCAAGGGAAGGGGCCTGTCGGACATATTTCGAGATATTTCTTCTTCTTGTTGTTCTTCTTCTGCACAGCTAAGCTGGAAGTGGCATCTGCAGCTCGCAATAGTGCAGAGTTATCTCAAAGAAAGGGGCCACGGTGTTTCTGTACCTCTATTATGTTGGTGCGGCTTCGGAACTTTTAAATATCTTGATATATCTCGAGAACTACGCATCCGATCAAAAAATATCATAGAACATAAAAAGTAGGAAACTTAATTCTCTACAAAAAAGGTCTCTTAACATTTTGCCATAGCTCGCTTCGTTTCCGAGATATTTGCAGATTTATCTCGAGGGAAGGGGCCTGACGGACATATTTCGAGATATTTCTTCTTCTTGTTGTTCTTCTTCTGCACAGCTAAGCTGGAAGTGGCATTTGCAGCGCGCAATAGTGCAGAGTTATCTCAAAGAAAGGGGCCACGGTGTTTCTGTATCTCTATTATGTTGGTGCGGCTTCGGATCTTTTAAATATCTCGATATATCTCGAAAACAACACTTCTGATCAAAAAATATCATAGAACATAAATTGTAGGAAACATAATTCTCTACAAAAAAGGTCTCTTAACATTTTGCCGTAGCTCGCTTCGTTTCCGAGATATTTGCAGATTTATCTCAAGGGAAGGGGCCTGACGGACATATTTCCAGATATTTCTTCTTCTTGTTGTTCTTCTTCTGCACAGCTAAGCTGGAAGTGGCATTTGCAGCTCGCAATAGTGCAGAGTTATCTCAAAGAGAGGGGCCACGGTGTTTCTGTATCTCTATTATGTTGGTGCGGCTTCGGAACTTTTAAATATCTTGATATATCTCGAGAACTACGCATCTGATCGAAAAATATCATAGAACATAAAAAGTAGGAAACTTAATTCTCTACAAAAGAGGTCTCTTAACATTTTGCCATAGCTCGCTTCGTTTCCGAGATATTTGCAGATTTATCTCAAGGGAAGGGGCCTGACGGACATATTTCGAGATATTTCTTCTTTTTGTTGTTCTTCTTCTGCACAGCTAAGCTGGAAGTGGCATTTGCAGCTCGCAATAGTGCAGAGTTATCTCAAAGGAAGGGGCCACGGTGTTTCTGTATCTCTATTATGTTGGTGCGGCTTCGGAACTTTTAAATATCTTGATATATCTCGAGAACTACGCATCCGATCAAAAAATATCATACAACATAAAAAGTAGGAAACTTAATTCTCTACAAAAAAGGTCTCTTAACATTTTGCCATAGCTCGCTTCGTTTCCGAGATATTTGCAGATTTATCTCGAGGGAAGGGGCCTGACGGACATATTTCGAGATATTTCTTCTTCTTGTTGTTCTTCTTCTGCACAGCTAAGCTGGAAGTGGCATTTGCAGCGCGCGATAGTGCAGAGTTATCTCAAAGAAAGGGGCCACGGTGTTTCTGTATCTCTATTATGTTGGTGCGGCTTCGGAACTTTTAAATATCTTGATATATCTCGAGAACTACGCATCTGATCCAAAAATATCATAGAACATAAAAAGTAGGAATCCTAATTTTCTACAAAAAAGGTCTCTTAACATTTTGCCGTAGCTCGCTTTGTTTCCGAGATATTTGCAGATTTATCTCAAGGGAAGGGGCCTGACGGACATATTTCGAGATATTTCTTCTTCTTGTTGTTCTTCTTCTGCACAGCTAAGCTGGAAGTGGCATTTGCAGCTCGCAATAGTGCAGAGTTATCTCAAAGAAAGGGGCCACGGTGTTTCTGTATCTCTATTATGTTGGTGCGGCTTCGGAACTTTTAAATATCTTGATATATCTCGAGAACTACGCATCTGATCAAAAAATATCGTAGAACATAAAAAGTAGGAAACTTAATTCTCTACAAATAAGGTCTCTAAACATTTTGCCATAGCTCGCATGGTTTCCGAGATATTTGCAGATTTATCTCAAGGGAAGGGGCCTGACGGACATATTTCGAGATATTCCTTCTCCTTGTTGTTCTTCTTCTGCACAGCTAAGCTGGAAGTGGCATTTGCAGCTCGCAATAGTGCAGAGTTACCTCAAAGAAAGGGGCCACGGTGTTTCTGTATCTCTATTATGTTGGTGCGGCTTCGGAACTTTTAAATATCTTGATATATCTCGAGAACTACGCATCTGATCAAAAAATATCATAGAAGATAAAAAGTAGGAAACTTAATTCTCTACAAAAAAGGTCTCTTAACATTTTGCCATAGCTCGCTTCGTTTCCGAGATATTTGCAGATTTATCTCAAGGGAAGGGGCCTGACGGACATATTTCGAGATATTTCTTCTTCTTGTTGTTCTTCTTCTGCACAGCTAAGCTGGAAGTGGCATTTGCGGCTCGCACTAGTGCAGAGTTATCTCAAAGAAAGGGGCCACGGTGTTTCTGTATCCCTATTATGTTGGTGCGGCTTCGGAACTTTTAAATATCTCGATATATCTCGAAAACTACGCTTCTGATCAAAAAATATCATAGAACATAAATTGTAGGAAAGATAATTCTCTACAAAAAACGTCTCTTAACATTTTGCCACAGCTCGCTTCGTTTCCGAGATATTTGCAGATTCAGCTCAAAGGAACGGGCCTGACGGACATATTTCGAGATACTTCTTCTTCTTGTTGTTCTTCCTCTGCACAGCTAAGCTGGAAGTGGCATTTGCAGCTCGCAATAGTGCAGAGTTATCTCAAAGAAAGGGGCCACGGTGTTTCTGTATCTCTATTATGTTGGTGCGGCTTCGGAACTTTTAAATATCTTGATATATCTCGAGAACTACGCATCTGATCAAAAAATATCATAGAACATAAAAAGTAGGAAACTTAATTCTCTACAAAAAAGGTCTCTTAACATTTTGCCATAGCTCGCTTCGTTTCCGAGATATTTGCAGATTTATCTCAAGGGAAGGGGCCTGACGGACATATTTCGAGATATTTCTTCTTCTTGTTGTTCTTCTTCTGCACAGCTAAGCTGGAAGTGGCATTTACAGCTCGCAATAGTGCAGAGTTATCTCAAAGAAAGGGGCCACGGTGTTTCTGTATCTCTATTATGTTGGTGCGGCTTCGGAACTTTTAAATATCTCGATGTATCTCGAAAACTACGCTTCTGATCAAAAAATGTCATAGAACATAATTTGTAGGAAACATAATTCTCTATAAAAAACGTCTCTTAACATTTTGCCATAGCTCGCTTCGTTTCCGAGATATTTGCAGATTCATCTCAAAGGAACTGGCCTGACGGACATATTTCGAGATATTTCTTCTTCTTGTTGTTCTTCTTCTGCACAGCTAAGCTGGAAGTGGCATTTACAGCTCGCAATAGTGCAGAGTTATCTCAAAGAAAGGGGCCACGGTGTTTCTGTGTCTCTATTATGTTGGTGCGGCTTCGGAACTTTTAAATATCTTGATATATCTCGAGAACTACGCATCTGATCAAAAAATATCATAGAACATAAAAAGTAGGAAACTTAATTCTCTACAAAAAAGGTCTCTTAACATTTTGCCATAGCTCTCTTCGTTTCCGAGATATTTGCAGATTTATCTCAAGGGAAGGGGCCAGACGGACATATTTCGAGATATTTCTTCTTCTTGTTGTTCTTCTTCTGCACAGCTAAGCTGGAAGTGGCATTTGCGGCTCGCACTAGTGCAGAGTTATCTCAAAGAAAGGGGCCACGGTGTTTCTGTATCTCTATTATGTTGGTGCGGCTTCGGAACTTTTAAATATCTCGATGTATCTCGAGAACTACGCTTCTGATCAAAAATATCATAGAACATAAATTGTAGGAAACATAATTCTCTATAAAAAACGTCTCTTAACATTTTGCCATAGCTCGCTTCGTTTCCGAGATATTTGCAGATTCATCTCAAAGGAACTGGCCTGACGGACATATTTCGAGATATTTCTTCTTCTTGTTGTTCTTCCTCTGCACAGCTAAGCTGGAAGTGGCATTTGCAGCTCGCAATAGTGCAGAGTTATCTCAAAGAAAGGGGCCACGGCGTTTCTGTATCTCTATTATGTTGGTGCGGCTTCGGAACTTTTAAATATCTTGATATATCTCGAGAACTACGCATCTGATAAAAAAATATCATAGAACATAAAAAGTAGGAAACTTAATTCTCTACAAAAAAGGTCTCTCAACATTTTGCCATAGCTCGCTTCGTTTCCGAGATATTTGCAGATTTATCTCAAGGGAAGGGGCCTGACGGACATATTTCGAGATATTTCTTCTTCTTGTTGTTCTTCTTCTGCACAGCTAAGCTGGAAGTGGCATTTACAGCTCGCAATAGTGCAGAGTTATCTCAAAGAAAGGGGCCACGGTGTTTCTGTATCTCTATTATGTTGGTGCGGCTTCGGAACTTTTAAATATCTTGATATATCTCGAGAACTACGCATCTGATCAAAAAATATCATAGAACATAAAAAGTAGAAAACTTAATTCTCTACAAAAAAGGTCTCTTAACATTTTGCCATAGCTCTCTTCGTTTCCGAGATATTTGCAGATTTATCTCAAGGGAAGGGGCCAGACGGACATATTTCGAGATATTTCTTCTTCTTGTTGTTCTTCTTCTGCACAGCTAAGCTGGAAGTGGCATTTGCGGCTCGCACTAGTGCAGAGTTATCTCAAAGAAAGGGGCCCCGGTGTTTCTGTATCTCTATTATGTTGGTGCGGCTTCGGAACTTTTAAATATCTCGATGTATCTCGAGAACTACGCTTCTGATCAAAAAATATCATAGAACATAAATTGTAGGAAACATAATTCTCTATAAAAAACGTCTCTTAACATTTTGCCATAGCTCGCTTCGTTTCCGAGATATTTGCAGATTCATCTCAAAGGAACTGGCCTGACGGACATATTTCGAGATATTTCTTCTTCTTGTTGTTCTTCCTCTGCACAGCTAAGCTGGAAGTGGCATTTGCAGCTCGCAATAGTGCAGAGTTATCTCAAAGAAAGGGGCCACGGCGTTTCTGTATCTCTATTATGTTGGTGCGGCTTCGGAACTTTTAAATATCTTGATATATCTCGAGAACTACGCATCTGATCAAAAAATATCATAGAACATAAAAAGTAGGAAACTTAATTCTCTACAAAAAAGGTCTCTCAACATTTTGCCATAGCTCGCTTCGTTTCCGAGATATTTGCAGATTTATCTCAAGGGAAGGGGCCTGACGGACATATTTCGAGATATTTCTTCTTCTTGTTGTTCTTCTTCTGCACAGCTAAGCTGGAAGTGGCATTTGCGGCTCGCACTAGTGCAGAGTTATCTCAAAGAAAGGGGCCACGGTGTTTCTGTATCTCTATTATGTTTGTGCGGCTTTCGAACTTTTAAATATCTCGATATATCTCGAAAACTACGCTTCTGATCAAAAAATATCATAGAACATAAATTGTAGGAAACATAATTCTCTACAAAAAAGGTCTCTTAACATTTTGCCATAGCTCGCTTCGTTTCCGAGATATTTGCAGATATATCTCAAGGGAAGGGGCCTGACGGACATATTTCGAGATATTTCTTCTTCTTGTTGTTCTTCTTCTGCACAGCTAAGCTGGAAGTGGCATTTACAGCTCGCAATAGTGCAGAGTTATCTCAAAGAAAGGGGCCACGGTGTTTCTGTATCTCTATTATGTTGGTGCGGCTTCGGAACTTTTAAATATCTTGATATATCTCGAGAACTACGCATCTGATCAAAAAATATCATAGAACATAAAAAGTAGAAAACTTATTTCTCTACAAAAAAGGTCTCTTAACATTTTGCCATAGCTCTCTTCGTTTCCGAGATATTTGCAGATTTATCTCAAGGGAAGGGGCCAGACGGACATATTTCGAGATATTTCTTCTTCTTGTTGTTCTTCTTCTGCACAGCTAAGCTGGAAGTGGCATTTGCGGCTCGCACTAGTGCAGAGTTATCTCAAAGAAAGGGGCCCCGGTGTTTCTGTATCTCTATTATGTTGGTGCGGCTTCGGAACTTTTAAATATCTCGATGTATCTCGAGAACTACGCTTCTGATCAAAAAATATCATAGAACATAAATTGTAGGAAACATAATTCTCTATAAAAAACGTCTCTTAACATTTTGCCATAGCTCGCTTCGTTTCCGAGATATTTGCAGATTCATCTCAAAGGAACTGGCCTGACGGACATATTTCGAGATATTTCTTCTTCTTGTTGTTCTTCCTCTGCACAGCTAAGCTGGAAGTGGCATTTGCAGCTCGCAATAGTGCAGAGTTATCTCAAAGAAAGGGGCCACGGCGTTTCTGTATCTCTATTATGTTGGTGCGGCTTCGGAACTTTTAAATATCTTGATATATCTCGAGAACTACGCATCTGATCAAAAAATATCATAGAACATAAAAAGTAGGAAACTTAATTCTCTACAAAAAAGGTCTCTCAACATTTTGCCATAGCTCGCTTCGTTTCCGAGATATTTGCAGATTTATCTCAAGGGAAGGGGCCTGACGGACATATTTCGAGATATTTCTTCTTCTTGTTGTTCTTCTTCTGCACAGCTAAGCTGGAAGTGGCATTTGCGGCTCGCACTAGTGCAGAGTTATCTCAACGAAAGGGGCCACGGTGTTTCTGTATCTCTATTATGTTTGTGCGGCTTTGGAACTTTTAAATATCTCGATATATCTCGAAAACTACGCTTCTGATCAAAAAATATCATAGAACATAAATTGTAGGAAACATAATTCTCTACAAAAAAGGTCTCTTAACATTTTGCCATAGCTCGCTTCGTTTCCGAGATATTTGCAGATATATCTCAAGGGAAGGGGCCTGACGGACATATTTCGAGATATTTCTTCTTCTTGTTGTTCTTCTTCTGCACAGCTAAGCTGGAAGTGGCATTTACAGCTCGCAATAGTGCAGAGTTATCTCAAAGAAAGGGGCCACGGTGTTTCTGTATCTCTATTATGTTGGTGCGGCTTCGGAACTTTTAAATATCTTGATATATCTCGAGAACTACGCATCTGATCAAAAAATATCATAGAACATAAAAAGTAGAAAACTTAATTCTCTACAAAAAAGGTCTCTTAACATTTTGCCATAGCTCGCTTCGTTTCCGAGATATTTGCAGATTTATCTCAAGGGAAGGGGCCTGACGGACATATTTCGAGATATTTCTTCTTCTTGTTGTTCTTCTTCTGCACAGCTAAGCTGGAAGTGGCATTTACAGCTCGCAATAGTGCAGAGTTATCTCAAAGAAAGGGGCCACGGTGTTTCTGTATCTCTATTATGTTGGTGCGGCTTCGGAACTTTTAAATATCTTGATATATCTCGAGAACTACGCTTCTGATCAAAAAATATCATAGAACATAAATTGTAGGAAACATAATTCTCTATAAAAAACGTCTCTTAACATTTTGCCATAGCTCGCTTCGTTTCCGAGATATTTGCAGATTCATCTCAAAGGAACTGGCCTGACGGACATATTTCGAGATATTTCTTCTTCTTGTTGTTCTTCCTCTGCACAGCTAAGCTGGAAGTGGCATTTGCAGCTCGCAATAGTGCAGAGTTATCTCAAAGAAAGGGGCCACGGCGTTTCTGTATCTCTATTATGTTGGTGCGGCTTCGGAACTTTTAAATATCTTGATATATCTCGAGAACTACGCATCTGATCAAAAAATATCATAGAACATAAAAAGTAGGAAACTTAATTCTCTACAAAAAAGGTCTCTCAACATTTTGCCATAGCTCGCTTCGTTTCCGAGATATTTGCAGATTTATCTCAAGGGAAGGGGCCTGACGGACATATTTCGAGATATTTCTTCTTCTTGTTGTTCTTCTTCTGCACAGCTAAGCTGGAAGTGGCATTTACAGCTCGCAATAGTGCAGAGTTATCTCAAAGAAAGGGGCCACGGTGTTTCTGTATCTCTATTATGTTGGTGCGGCTTCGGAACTTTTAAATATCTTGATATATCTCGAGAACTACGCATCTGATCAAAAAATATCATAGAACATAAAAAGTAGGAAACTTAATTCTCTACAAAAAAGGTCTCTTAACATTTTGCCATAGCTCTCTTCGTTTCCGAGATATTTGCAGATTTATCTCAAGGGAAGGGGCCAGACGGACATATTTCGAGATATTTCTTCTTCTTGTTGTTCTTCTTCTGCACAGCTAAGCTGGAAGTGGCATTTGCGGCTCGCACTAGTGCAGAGTTATCTCAAAGAAAGGGGCCACGGTGTTTCTGTATCTCTATTATGTTGGTGCGGCTTCGGAACTTTTAAATATCTCGATGTATCTCGAGAACTACGCTTCTGATCAAAAATATCATAGAACATAAATTGTAGGAAACATAATTCTCTATAAAAAACGTCTCTTAACATTTTGCCATAGCTCGCTTCGTTTCCGAGATATTTGCAGATTCATCTCAAAGGAACTGGCCTGACGGACATATTTCGAGATATTTCTTCTTCTTGTTGTTCTTCCTCTGCACAGCTAAGCTGGAAGTGGCATTTGCAGCTCGCAATAGTGCAGAGTTATCTCAAAGAAAGGGGCCACGGCGTTTCTGTATCTCTATTATGTTGGTGCGGCTTCGGAACTTTTAAATATCTTGATATATCTCGAGAACTACGCATCTGATAAAAAAATATCATAGAACATAAAAAGTAGGAAACTTAATTCTCTACAAAAAAGGTCTCTCAACATTTTGCCATAGCTCGCTTCGTTTCCGAGATATTTGCAGATTTATCTCAAGGGAAGGGGCCTGACGGACATATTTCGAGATATTTCTTCTTCTTGTTGTTCTTCTTCTGCACAGCTAAGCTGGAAGTGGCATTTGCGGCTCGCACTAGTGCAGAGTTATCTCAACGAAAGGGGCCACGGTGTTTCTGTATCTCTATTATGTTTGTGCGGCTTTGGAACTTTTAAATATCTCGATATATCTCGAAAACTACGCTTCTGATCAAAAAATATCATAGAACATAAATTGTAGGAAACATAATTCTCTACAAAAAAGGTCTCTTAACATTTTGCCATAGCTCGCTTCGTTTCCGAGATATTTGCAGATATATCTCAAGGGAAGGGGCCTGACGGACATATTTCGAGATATTTCTTCTTCTTGTTGTTCTTCTTCTGCACAGCTAAGCTGGAAGTGGCATTTACAGCTCGCAATAGTGCAGAGTTATCTCAAAGAAAGGGGCCACGGTGTTTCTGTATCTCTATTATGTTGGTGCGGCTTCGGAACTTTTAAATATCTTGATATATCTCGAGAACTACGCATCTGATCAAAAAATATCATAGAACATAAAAAGTAGAAAACTTAATTCTCTACAAAAAAGGTCTCTTAACATTTTGCCATAGCTCGCTTCGTTTCCGAGATATTTGCAGATTTATCTCAAGGGAAGGGGCCTGACGGACATATTTCGAGATATTTCTTCTTCTTGTTGTTCTTCTTCTGCACAGCTAAGCTGGAAGTGGCATTTACAGCTCGCAATAGTGCAGAGTTATCTCAAAGAAAGGGGCCACGGTGTTTCTGTATCTCTATTATGTTGGTGCGGCTTCGGAACTTTTAAATATCTTGATATATCTCGAGAACTACGCTTCTGATCAAAAAATATCATAGAACATAAATTGTAGGAAACATAATTCTCTATAAAAAACGTCTCTTAACATTTTGCCATAGCTCGCTTCGTTTCCGAGATATTTGCAGATATATCTCAAGGGAAGGGGCCTGCCGGACATATTTCGAGATATTTCTTCTTCTTGTTGTTCTTCTTCTGCACAGCTAAGCTGGAAGTGGCATTTGCGGCTCGCACTAGTGCAGAGTTATCTCAAAGAAAGGGGCCACGGTGTTTCTGTATCTCTATTATGTTGGTGCGGCTTCGGAACTTTTAAATATCTCGATGTATCTCGAAAACTACGCTTCTGATCAAAAAATATCATAGAACATAAATTGTAGGAAACATAATTCTCTACAAAAAACGTCTCTTAACATTTTGCCATAGCTCGCTTCGTTTCCGAGATATTTGCAGATATATCTCAAGGGAAGGGGCCTGACGGACATATTTCGAGATATTTCTTCTTCTTGTTGTTCTTCTTCTGCACAGCTAAGCTGGAAGTGGCATTTACAGCTCGCAATAGTGCAGAGTTATCTCAAAGAAAGGGGCCACGGTGTTTCTGTATCTCTATTATGTTGGTGCGGCTTCGGAACTTTTAAATATCTTGATATATCTCGAGAACTACGCATCTGATCAAAAAATATCATAGAACATAAAAAGTAGAAAACTTAATTCTCTACAAAAAAGGTCTCTTAACATTTTGCCATAGCTCGCTTCGTTTCCGAGATATTTGCAGATTTATCTCAAGGGAAGGGGCCTGACGGACATATTTCGAGATATTTCTTCTTCTTGTTGTTCTTCTTCTGCACAGCTAAGCTGGAAGTGGCATTTACAGCTCGCAATAGTGCAGAGTTATCTCAAAGAAAGGGGCCACGGTGTTTCTGTATCTCTATTATGTTGGTGCGGCTTCGGAACTTTTAAATATCTTGATATATCTCGAGAACTACGCTTCTGATCAAAAAATATCATAGAACATAAATTGTAGGAAACATAATTCTCTATAAAAAACGTCTCTTAACATTTTGCCATAGCTCGCTTCGTTTCCGAGATATTTGCAGATTCATCTCAAAGGAACTGGCCTGACGGACATATTTCGAGATATTTCTTCTTCTTGTTGTTCTTCCTCTGCACAGCTAAGCTGGAAGTGGCATTTGCAGCTCGCAATAGTGCAGAGTTATCTCAAAGAAAGGGGCCACGGCGTTTCTGTATCTCTATTATGTTGGTGCGGCTTCGGAACTTTTAAATATCTTGATATATCTCGAGAACTACGCATCTGATCAAAAAATATCATAGAACATAAAAAGTAGGAAACTTAATTCTCTACAAAAAAGGTCTCTCAACATTTTGCCATAGCTCGCTTCGTTTCCGAGATATTTGCAGATTTATCTCAAGGGAAGGGGCCTGACGGACATAGTTCGAGATATTTCTTCTTCTTGTTGTTCTTCTTCTGCACAGCTAAGCTGGAAGTGGCATTTACAGCTCGCAATAGTGCAGAGTTATCTCAAAGAAAGGGGCCACGGTGTTTCTGTATCTCTATTATGTTGGTGCGGCTTCGGAACTTTTAAATATCTTGATATATCTCGAGAACTACGCATCTGATCAAAAAATATCATAGAACATGAAAAGTAGGAAACTTAATTCTCTACAAAAAAGGTCTCTTAACATTTTGCCATAGCTCTCTTCGTTTCCGAGATATTTGCAGATTTATCTCAAGGGAAGGGGCCTGACGGACATATTTCGAGATATTTCTTCTTCTTGTTGTTCTTCCTCTGCACAGCTAAGCTGGAAGTGGCATTTGCAGCTCGCAATAGTGCAGAGTTATCTCAAAGAAAGGGGCCACGGTGTTTCTGTATCTCTATTATGTTGGTGCGGCTTCGGAACTTTTAAATATCTTGATATATCTCGAGAACCACGCATCTGATCAAAAAATATCATAGAACATAAAAAGTAGGAAACTTAATTCTCTACAAAAAAGGTCTCTTAACATTTTGCCATAGCTCGCTTCGTTTCCGAGATATTTGCAGATTTATCTCAAGGGAAGGGGCCTGACGGACATATTTCGAGATATTTCTTCTTCTTGTTGTTCTTCTTCTGCACAGCTAAGCTGGAAGTGGCATTTGCGGCTCGCACTAGTGCAGAGTTATCTCAAAGAAAGGGGCCACGGTGTTTCTGTATCTCTATTATGTTGGTGCGGCTTCGGAACTTTTAAATATCTCGATATATCTCGAAAACTACGCTTCTGATCAAAAAATATCACAGAACATAAATTGTAGGAAACAGAATTCTCTACAAAAAAGGTCTCTTAACATTTTGCCATAGCTCGCTTCTTTTCCGAGATATTTGCAGATATATCTCAAGGGAAGGGGCTTGCCGGACATATTTCGAGATATTTCTTCTTCTTGTTGTTCTTCTTCTGCACAGCTAAGCTGGAAGTGGCATTTGCGGCTCGCACTAGTGCAGAGTTATCTCAAAGAAAGGGGCCACGGTGTTTCTGTATCTCTATTATGTTGGTGCGGCTTCGGAACTTTTAAATATCTCGATGTATCTCAAAACTACGCTTCTGATCAAAAAATATCATAGAACATAAATTGTAGGAAACATAATTCTCTACAAAAAACGTCTCTAAACATTTTGCCATAGCTCGCTTCGTTTCCGAGATATTTGCAGATATATCTCAAGGGAAGGGGCCTGACGGACAGATTTCGAGATATTTCTTCTTCTTGTTGTTCTTCTTCTGCACAGCTAAGCTGGAAGTGGCATTTACAGCTCGCAATAGTGCAGAGTTATCTCAAAGAAAGGGGCCACGGTGTTTCTGTATCTCTATTATGTTGGTGCGGCTTCGGAACTTTTAAATATCTTGATATATCTCGAGAACTACGCATCTGATCAAAAAATATCATACAACATAAAAAGTAGGAAACTTAATTCTCTACAAAAAAGGTCTCTCAACATTTTGCCATAGCTCGCTTCGTTTCCGAGATATTTGCAGATTTATATCAAGGGAAGGGGCCTGACGGACATATTTCGAGATATTTCTTCTTCTTGTTGTTCTTCTTCTGCACAGCTAAGCTGGAAGTGGCATTTGCGGCTCGCACTAGTGCAGAGTTATCTCAAAGAAAGGGGCCACGGTGTTTCTGTATCCCTATTATGTTGGTGCGGCTTCGGAACTTTTAAATATCTCGATATATCTCGAAAACTACGCTTCTGATCAAAAAATATCATAGAACATAAATTGTAGGAAACATAATTCTCTACAAAAAACGTCTCTTAACATTTTGCCATAGCTCGCTTCGTTTCCGAGATATTTGCAGATTCATCTCAAAGGAACTGGCCTGACGGACATATTTCGAGATATTTCTTCTTCTTGTTGTTCTTCCTCTGCACAGCTAAGCTGGAAGTGGCATTTGCAGCTCGCAATAGTGCAGAGTTATCTCAAAGAAAGGGGCCACGGTGTTTCTGTATCTCTATTATGTTGGTGCGGCTTCGGAACTTTTAAATAACTTGATATATCTCGAGAACTACGCATCTGATCAAAAAATATCATAGAACATAAAAAGTAGGAAACATAATTCTCTACAAAAAAGGTCTCTTAACATTTTGCCATAGCTCGCTTCGTTTCCGAGATATTTGCAGATATATCTCAAGGGAAGGGGCCTGACGGACATATTTCGAGATATTTCTTCTTCTTGTTGTTCTTCTTCTGCACAGCTAAGCTGGAAGTGGCACTTACAGCTCGCAATAGTGCAGAGTTATCTCAAAGAAAGGGGCCACGGTGTTTCTGTATCTCTATTATGTTGGTGCGGCTTCGGAACTTTTAAATATCTTGATATATCTCGAGAACTACGCATCTGATCAAAAAATATCATAGAACATAAAAAGTAGGAAACTTAATTCTCTACAAAAGAGGTCTCTTAACATTTTGCCATAGCTCGCTTCGTTTCCGAGATATTTGCAGATTTATCTCAAGGGAAGGGGCCTAACGGACATATTTCGAGATATTTCTTCTTCTTGTTGTTCTTCTTCTGCACAGCTAAGCTGGAAGTGGCATTTGCGGCTCGCACTAGTGCAGAGTTATCTCAAAGAAAGGGGCCACGGTGTTTCTGTATCCCTATTATGTTGGTGCGGCTTCGGAACTTTTAAATATCTCGATGTATCTCGAAAACTACGCTTCTGATCAAAAAATATCATAGAACATAAATTGTAGGAAACATAATTCTCTACAAAAAAGGTCTCTTAACATTTTGCCATAGCTCGCTTCGTTTCCGAGATATTTGCAGATATATCTCAAGGGAAGGGGCCTGACGGACAGATATCGAGATATTTCTTCTTCTTGTTGTTCTTCTTCTGCACAGCTAAACTGGAAGTGGCATTTCCAGCTCGCAATAGTGCAGAGTTATCTCAAAGAGAGGGGCCACGGTGTTTCTGTATCTCTATTATGTTGGTGCGGCTTCGGAACTTTTAAATATCTTGATATATCTCGAGAACTACGCATCTGATCAAAAAATATCATAGAAGATAAAAAGTAGGAAGCTTAATTCTCTACAAAAAAGGTCTCTTAACATTTTGCCATAGCTCGCTTCGTTTCCGAGATATTTGCAGATATATCTCAAGGGAAGGGGCCTGACGGACATATTTCGAGATATTTCTTCTTCTTGTTGTTCTTCTTCTGCACAGCTAAGCTGGAAGTGGCATTTGCGGCTCGCACTAGTGCAGAGTTATCTCAAAGACAGGGGCCACGGTGTTTCTGTATCTCTATTATGTTGGTGCGGCTTCGGAACTTTTAAATATCTCGATGTATCTCGAAAACTACGCTTCTGATCAAAAAATATCATAGAACATAAATTGTAGGAAACATAATTCTCTACAAAAAAGGTCTCTTAACATTTTGCCATAGCTCGCTTCGTTTCCGAGATATTTGCAGATATATCTCAAGGGAAGGGGCCTGACGGACAGATTTCGAGATATTTCTTCTTCTTGTTGTTCTTCTTCTGCACAGCTAAGCTGGAAGTGGCATTTGCGGCTCGCACTAGTGCAGAGTTATCTCAAAGAAAGGGGCCACGGTGTTTCTGTATCTCTATTATGTTGGTGCGGCTTCGGGACTTTTAAATATCTCGATGTATCTCGAAAACTACGCTTCTGATCAAAAAATATCATAGAACATAAATTGTAGGAAACATAATTCTCTACAAAAAATGTCTCTTAACATTTTGCCATAGCTCGGTTCGTTTCCGAGATATTTGCAGATTCAGCTCAAAGGAACTGGCCTGACGGACATATTTCGAGATATTTCTTCTTCTTGTTGTTCTTCCTCTGCACAGCTAAGCTGGAAGTGGCATTTGCAGCTCGCAATAGTGCAGAGTTATCTCAAAGAAAGGGGCCACGGTGTTTCTGTATCTCTATTATGTTGGTGCGGCTTCGGAACTTTTAAATATCTTAATATATCTCGAGAACTACGCATCTGATCAAAAAATATCATAGAACACAAAAAGTAGGAAACTTAATTCTCTACAAAAAAGGTCTCTTAACATTTTGCCATAGCTCGCTTCCTTTCCGAGATATTTGCAGATATATCTCAAGGGAAGGGGCCTGACAGACATATTTCGAGATATTTCTTCTTCTTGTTGTTCTTCTTCTGCACAGCTCAGCTGGAAGTGGCATTTGCGGCTCGCACAAGTGCAGAGTTATCTCAAAGAAAGGGGCCACGGTGTTTCTGTATCTCTATTATGTTGGTGCGGCTTCGGAACTTTTAAATATCTCGATGTATCTCGAAAACTACGCTTCTGATCAAAAAATATCATAGAACATAAATTGTAGGAAACATAATGCTCTACAAAAAAGGTCTCTGAACATTTTGCCATAGCTCGCTTCGTTTCCGAGATATTTGCAGATATATCTCAAGGGAAGGGGCCTGACGGACATATTTCGAGATATTTCTTCTTCTTGTTGTTCTTCTTCTGCACAGCTAAGCTGGAGGTGGCATTTACAGCTCGCAATAGTGCAGAGTTATCTCAAAGAAAGGGGCCACGGTGTTTCTGTATCTCTATTATGTTGGTGCGGCTTCGGAACTTTTAAATATCTTGATATATCTCGAGAACTACGCATCTGATCAAAAAATATCATGGAAGATAAAAAGTAGGAAACTTAATTCTCTACAAAAAAGGTCTCTTAACATTTTGCCATAGCTCGCTTCGTTTCCGAGATATTTGCAGATTTATCTCAAGGGAAGGGGCCTGACGGACATATTTCGAGATATTTCTTCTTCTTGTTGTTCTTCTTCTGCACAGCTAAGCTGGAGGTGGCATTTACAGCTCGCAATAGTGCAGAGTTATCTCAAAGAAAGGGGCCACGGTGTTTCTGTATCTCTATTATGTTGGTGCGGCTTCGGAACTTTTAAATATCTTGATATATCTCGAGAACTACGCATCTGATCAAAAAATATCATGGAAGATAAAAAGTAGGAAACTTAATTCTCTACAAAAAAGGTCTCTTAACATTTTGCCATAGCTCGCTTCGTTTCCGAGATATTTGCAGATTTATCTCAAGGGAAGGGGCCTGACGGACATATTTCGAGATATTTCTTCTTCTTGTTGTTCTTCTTCTGCACAGCTAAGCTGGAAGTGGCATTTGCAGCTCGCAATAGTGCAGAGTTATCTCAAAGAAAGGGGCCACGGTGTTTCTGTATCTCTATTATGTTGGTGCGGCTTCGGAACTTTTAAATATCTTGATATATCTCGAGAACTACGCGTCTGATCAAAAAATATCATAGAACATAAAAAGTAGGAAACTTAATTCTCTACAAAAACGGTCTCTTAACATTTTGCCATAGCTCGCTTCGTTTCCGAGATATTTGCAGATTTATCTCAAGGGAAGGGGCCTGACGGACATATTTCGAGATATTTCTTCTTCTTGTTGTTCTTCTTCTGCACAGCTAAGCTGGAAGTGGCATTTGCGGCTCGCACTAGTGCAGAGTTATCTCAAAGAAAGGGGCCACGGTGTTTCTGTATCTCTATTATGTTGGTGCGGCTTCGGAACTTTTAAATATCTCGATGTATCTCGAAAACTACGCTTCTGATCAAAAAATATCATACAACATAAATTGTAGGAAACATAATTCTCTACAAAAAAGGTCTCTTAACATTTTGCCATAGCTCGCTTCGTTTCCGAGATATTTGCAGATATATCTCAAGGGAAGGGGCCTGACGGACATATTTCGAGATATTTGTTCTTCTTGTTGTTCTTCTTCTGCACAGCTAAGCTGGAAGTGGCATTTACAGCTCGCACTAGTGCAGAGTTATCTCAAAGAAAGGGGCCACGGTGTTTCTGTATCTCTATTATGTTGGTGCGGCTTCGGAACTTTTAAATATCTCGATGTATCTCGAAAACTACGCTTCTGATCAAAAAATATCATAGAACATAAATTGTAGGAAACATAATTCTCTACAAAAAAGGTCTCTTAACATTTTGCCATAGCTCGCTTCGTTTCCGAGATATTTGCAGATATATCTCAAGGGAAGGGGCCTGACGGACATATTTCGAGATATTTCTTCTTGTTGTTGTTCTTCTTCTGCACAGCTAAGCTGGAAGTGGCATTTGCGGCTCGCACTAGTGCAGAGTTATCTCAAAGAAAGGGGCCACGGTGTTTCTGTATCTCTATTATGTTGGTGCGGCTACGGAACTTTTAAATATCTCGATGTATCTCGAAAACTACGCTTCTGATCAAAAAATATCATAGAACATAAATTGTAGGAAACATAATTCTCTACAAAAAAGGTCTCTTAACATTTTGCCATAGCTCGCTTCGTTTCCGAGATATTTGCAGATATATCTCAAGGGAAGGGGCCTGACGGACAGATTTCGAGATATTTCTTCTTCTTGTTGTTCTTCTTCTGCACAGCTAAGCTGGAAGTGGCATTTGCGGCTCGCACTAGTGCAGAGTTATCTCAAAGAAAGGGGCCACGGTGTTTCTGTATCTCTATTATGTTGGTGCGGCTTCGGAACTTTTAAATATCTCGATGTATCTCGAAAACTACGCTTCTGATCAAAAAATATCGTAGAACATAAATTGTAGGAAACATAATTCTCTACAAAAAATGTCTCTTATCATTTTGCCATAGCTCGGTTCGTTTCCGAGATATTTGCAGATTCAGCTCAAAGGAACTGGCCTGACGGACATATTTCGAGATATTTCTTCTTCTTGTTGTTCTTCCTCTGCACAGCTAAGCTGGAAGTGGCATTTGCAGCTCGCAATAGTGCAGAGTTATCTCAAAGAAAGGGGCCACGGTGTTTCTGTATCTCTATTATGTTGGTGCGGCTTCGGAACTTTTAAATATCTTAATATATCTCGAGAACTACGCATCTGATCAAAAAATATCATAGAACACAAAAAGTAGGAAACCTAATTCTCTACAAAAAAGGTCTCTTCACATTTTGCCATAGCTCGCTTCGTTTCCGAGATATTTGCAGATTTATCTCAAGGGAAGGGGCCTGACGGACATATTTCGAGATATTTCTTCTTCTTGTTGTTCTTCTTCTGCACAGCTAAGCTGGAAGTGGCATTTGCGGCTCGCACTAGTGCAGAGTTATCTCAAAGAAAGGGGCCACGGTGTTTCTGTATCTCTATTATGTTGGTGCGGCTTCGGAACTTTTAAATATCTCGATGTATCTCGAAAACTACGCTTCTGATCAAAAAATATCATAGAACATAAATTGTAGGAAACATAATTCTCTACAAAAAATGTCTCTTAACATTTTGCCATAGCTCGGTTCGTTTCCGAGATATTTGCAGATTCAGCTCAAAGGAACTGGCCTGACGGACATATTTCGAGATATTTCTTCTTCTTGTTGTTCTTCCTCTGCACAGCTAAGCTGGAAGTGGCATTTGCAGCTCGCACTAGTGCAGAGTTATCTCAAAGAAAGGGGCCACGGTGTTTCTGTATCTCTATTATGTTGGTGCGGCTTCGGAACTTTTAAATATCTCGATGTATCTCGAAAACTACGCTTCTGATCAAAAAATATCATAGAACATAAATTGTAGGAAACATAATGCTCTACAAAAAAGGTCTCTGAACATTTTGCCATAGCTCGCTTCGTTTCCGAGATATTTGCAGATATATCTCAAGGGAAGGGGCCTGACGGACATATTTCGAGATATTTCTTCTTCTTGTTGTTCTTCTTCTGCACAGCTAAGCTGGAAGTGGCATTTGCGGCTCGCACTAGTGCACAGTTATCTCAAAGAAACGGGCCACGGTGTTTCTGTATCCCTATTATGTTGGTGCGGCTTCGGAACTTTTAAATATCTCGATATATCTCGAAAACTACGCTTCTGATCAAAAAATATCATAGAACATAAATTGTAGGAAACATAATTCTCTACAAAAAACGTCTCTTAATATTTTGCCATAGCTCGCTTCGTTTCCGAGATATTTGCAGATTCATCTCAAAGGAACTGGCCTGACGGACATATTTCGAGATATTTCTTCTTCTTGTTGTTCTTCCTCTGCACAGCTAAGCTGGAAGTGGCATTTGCAGCTCGCAATAGTGCAGAGTTATCTCAAAGAAAGGGGCCACGGTGTTTCTGTATCGCTATTATGTTGGTGCGGCTTCGGAACTTTTAAATAACTTGATATATCTCGAGAACTACGCATCTGATCAAAAAATATCATAGAACATAAAAAGTAGGAAACTTAATTCTCTACAAAAAAGGTCTCTTAACATTTTGCCATAGCTCGCTTCGTTTCCGAGATATGTGCAGATTTATCTCAAGGGAAGGGGCCTGACGGACATATTTCGAGATATTTCTTCTTCTTGTTGTTCTTCTTCTGCACAGCTAAGCTGGAAGTGGCACTTACAGCTCGCAATAGTGCAGAGTTATCTCAAAGAAAGGGGCCACGGTGTTTCTGTATCTCTATTATGTTGGTGCGGCTTCGGAACTTTTAAATATCTTGATATATCTCGAGAACTACGCATCTGATCAAAAAATATCATAGAACATAAAAAGTAGGAAACTTAATTCTCTACAAAAGAGGTCTCTTAACATTTTGCCATAGCTCGCTTCGTTTCCGAGATATTTGCAGATTTATCTCAAGGGAAGGGGCCTGACGGACATATTTCGAGATATTTCTTCTTCTTGTTGTTCTTCTTCTGCACAGCTAAGCTGGAAGTGGCATTTGCGGCTCGCACTAGTGCAGAGTTATCTCAAAGAAAGGGGCCACGGTGTTTCTGTATCCCTATTATGTTGGTGCGGCTTCGGAACTTTTAAATATCTCGATGTATCTCGAAAACTACGCTTCTGATCAAAAAATATCATACGACATAAATTGTAGGAAACATAATTCTCTACAAAAAAGGTCTCTTAACATTTTGCCATAGCTCGCTTCGTTTCCGAGATATTTGCAGATATATCTCAAGGGAAGGGGCCTGACGGACATATTTCGAGATATTTCTTCTTCTTGTTGTTCTTCTTCTGCACAGCTAAGCTGGAAGTGGCATTTACAGCTCGCACTAGTGCAGAGTTATCTCAAAGAAAGGGGCCACGGTGTTTCTGTATCTCTATTATGTTGGTGCGGCTTCGGAACTTTTAAATATCTCGATGTATCTCGAAAACTACGCTTCTGATCAAAAAATATCATAGAACATAAATTGTAGGAAACATAATTCTCTACAAAAAATGTCTCTTAACATTTTGCCATAGCTCGCTTCGTTTCCGAGATATTTGCAGATTTATCTCAAGGGAAGGGGCCTGACGGACATATTTCGAGATATTTCTTCTTCTTGTTGTTCTTCGTCTGCACAGCTAAGCTGGAAGTGGCATTTGCGGCTCGCACTAGTGCAGAGTTATCTCAAAGAAAGGGGCCACGGTGTTTCTGTATCCCTATTATGTTGGTGCGGCTTCGGAACTTTTAAATATCTCGATGTATCTCGAAAACTACGCTTCTGATCAAAAAATATCATAGAAGGTAAAAAGTAGGAAGCTTAATTCTCTACAAAAAAGGTCTCTTAACATTTTGCCATAGCTCGCTTCGTTTCCGAGATATTTGCAGATTTATCTCAAGGGAAGGGGCCTGACGGACATATTTCGAGATATTTCTTCTTCTTGTTGTTCTTCTTCTGCACAGCTAAGCTGGAAGTGGCATTTGCGGCTCGCACTAGTGCAGAGTTATCTCAAGGAAAGGGGCCACGGTGTTTCTGTATCTCTATTATGTTGGTGCGGCTTCGGAACTTTTAAATATCTCGATGTATCTCGAAAACTACGCTTCTGATCAAAAAATATCATAGAGCATAAATTGTAGGAAACATAATTCTCTACAAAAAAGGTCTCTTAACATTTTGCCATAGCTCGCTTCGTTTCCGAGATATTTGCAGATATATCTCAAGGGAAGGGGCCTGACGGACATATTTCGAGATATTTCTTCTTCTTGTTGTTCTTCTTCTGCACAGCTAAGCTGGAAGTGGCATTTACAGCTCGCAATAGTGCAGAGTTATCTCAAAGAAAGGGGCCACGGTGTTTCTGTATCTCTATTATGTTGGTGCGGCTTCGGAACTTTTAAATATCTTGATATATCTCGAGAACTACGCATCTGATCAAAAAATATCATAGAATATAAAAAGTAGGAAACTTAATTCTCTACAAAAAAGGTCTCTTAACATTTTGCCATAGCTCGCTTCGTTTCCGAGATATTTGCAGATTTATCTCAAGGGAAGGGGCCTGACGGACATATTTCGAGATATTTCTTCTTCTTGTTGTTCTTCTTCTGCACAGCTAAGCTGGAAGTGGCATTTGCGGCTCGCACTAGTGCAGAGTTATCTCAAAGAAAGGGGCCACGGTGTTCCTGTATCCCTATTATGTTCGTGCGGCTTCGGAACTTTTAAATATCTCGATATATCTCGAAAACTACGCTTCTGATCAAAAAATATCATAGAACATAAATTGTAGGAAACATAATTCTCTACAAAAAATGTCTCTTAACATTTTGCCATAGCTCGCTTCGTTTCCGAGATATTTGCAGATTCAGCTCAAAGGAACTGGCCTGACGGACATATTTCGAGATATTTCTTCTTCTTGTTGTTCTTCTTCTGCACAGCTAAGCTGGAAGTGGCATTTACAGCTCGCAATAGTGCAGAGTTATCTCAAAGAAAGGGGCCACGGTGTTTCTGTATCTCTATTATGTTGGTGCGGCTTCGGAACTTTTAAATATCTTGATATATCTCGAGAACTACGCATCTGATCAAAAAATATCATAGAAGATAAAAAGTAGGAAACTTAATTCTCTACAAAAAAGGTCTCTTAACATTTTGCCATAGCTCGCTTCGTTTCCGAGATATTTGCAGATTCAGCTCAAAGGAACTGGCCTGACGGACATATTTCGAGATATTTCTTCTTCTTGTTGTTCTTCCTCTGCACAGCTAAGCTGGAAGTGGCATTTGCGGCTCGCACTAGTGCAGAGTTATCTCAAAGAAAGGGGCCACGGTGTTTCTGTATCTCTATTATGTTGGTGCGGCTTCGGAACTTTTAAATATCTTAATATATCTCGAGAACTACGCATCTGATCAAAAAATATCATAGAACACAAAAAGTAGGAAACCTAATTCTCTACAAAAAAGGTCTCTTCACATTTTGCCATAGCTCGCTTCGTTTCCGAGATATTTGCAGATTTATCTCAAGGGAAGGGGCCTGACGGACATATTTCGAGATATTTCTTCTTCTTGTTGTTCTTCTTCTGCACAGCTAAGCTGGAAGTGGCATTTGCGGCTCGCACTAGTGCAGAGTTATCTCAAAGAAAGGGGCCACGGTGTTTCTGTATCTCTATTATGTTGGTGCGGCTTCGGAACTTTTAAATATCTCGATGTATCTCGAAAACTACGCTTCTGATCAAAAAATATCATAGAACATAAATTGTAGGAAACATAATTCTCTACAAAAAATGTCTCTTAACATTTTGCCATAGCTCGGTTCGTTTCCGAGATATTTGCAGATTCAGCTCAAAGGAACTGGCCTGACGGACATATTTCGAGATATTTCTTCTTCTTGTTGTTCTTCCTCTGCACAGCTAAGCTGGAAGTGGCATTTGCAGCTCGCACTAGTGCAGAGTTATCTCAAAGAAAGGGGCCACGGTGTTTCTGTATCTCTATTATGTTGGTGCGGCTTCGGAACTTTTAAATATCTCGATGTATCTCGAAAACTACGCTTCTGATCAAAAAATATCATAGAACATAAATTGTAGGAAACATAATGCTCTACAAAAAAGGTCTCTGAACATTTTGCCATAGCTCGCTTCGTTTCCGAGATATTTGCAGATATATCTCAAGGGAAGGGGCCTGACGGACATATTTCGAGATATTTCTTCTTCTTGTTGTTCTTCTTCTGCACAGCTAAGCTGGAAGTGGCATTTGCGGCTCGCACTAGTGCACAGTTATCTCAAAGAAACGGGCCACGGTGTTTCTGTATCCCTATTATGTTGGTGCGGCTTCGGAACTTTTAAATATCTCGATATATCTCGAAAACTACGCTTCTGATCAAAAAATATCATAGAACATAAATTGTAGGAAACATAATTCTCTACAAAAAACGTCTCTTAATATTTTGCCATAGCTCGCTTCGTTTCCGAGATATTTGCAGATTCATCTCAAAGGAACTGGCCTGACGGACATATTTCGAGATATTTCTTCTTCTTGTTGTTCTTCCTCTGCACAGCTAAGCTGGAAGTGGCATTTGCAGCTCGCAATAGTGCAGAGTTATCTCAAAGAAAGGGGCCACGGTGTTTCTGTATCGCTATTATGTTGGTGCGGCTTCGGAACTTTTAAATAACTTGATATATCTCGAGAACTACGCATCTGATCAAAAAATATCATAGAACATAAAAAGTAGGAAACTTAATTCTCTACAAAAAAGGTCTCTTAACATTTTGCCATAGCTCGCTTCGTTTCCGAGATATGTGCAGATTTATCTCAAGGGAAGGGGCCTGACGGACATATTTCGAGATATTTCTTCTTCTTGTTGTTCTTCTTCTGCACAGCTAAGCTGGAAGTGGCACTTACAGCTCGCAATAGTGCAGAGTTATCTCAAAGAAAGGGGCCACGGTGTTTCTGTATCTCTATTATGTTGGTGCGGCTTCGGAACTTTTAAATATCTTGATATATCTCGAGAACTACGCATCTGATCAAAAAATATCATAGAACATAAAAAGTAGGAAACTTAATTCTCTACAAAAGAGGTCTCTTAACATTTTGCCATAGCTCGCTTCGTTTCCGAGATATTTGCAGATTTATCTCAAGGGAAGGGGCCTGACGGACATATTTCGAGATATTTCTTCTTCTTGTTGTTCTTCTTCTGCACAGCTAAGCTGGAAGTGGCATTTGCGGCTCGCACTAGTGCAGAGTTATCTCAAAGAAAGGGGCCACGGTGTTTCTGTATCCCTATTATGTTGGTGCGGCTTCGGAACTTTTAAATATCTCGATGTATCTCGAAAACTACGCTTCTGATCAAAAAATATCATACAACATAAATTGTAGGAAACATAATTCTCTACAAAAAAGGTCTCTTAACATTTTGCCATAGCTCGCTTCGTTTCCGAGATATTTGCAGATATATCTCAAGGGAAGGGGCCTGACGGACATATTTCGAGATATTTCTTCTTCTTGTTGTTCTTCTTCTGCACAGCTAAGCTGGAAGTGGCATTTACAGCTCGCACTAGTGCAGAGTTATCTCAAAGAAAGGGGCCACGGTGTTTCTGTATCTCTATTATGTTGGTGCGGCTTCGGAACTTTTAAATATCTCGATGTATCTCGAAAACTACGCTTCTGATCAAAAAATATCATAGAACATAAATTGTAGGAAACATAATTCTCTACAAAAAATGTCTCTTAACATTTTGCCATAGCTCGCTTCGTTTCCGAGATATTTGCAGATTTATCTCAAGGGAAGGGGCCTGACGGACATATTTCGAGATATTTCTTCTTCTTGTTGTTCTTCGTCTGCACAGCTAAGCTGGAAGTGGCATTTGCGGCTCGCACTAGTGCAGAGTTATCTCAAAGAAAGGGGCCACGGTGTTTCTGTATCCCTATTATGTTGGTGCGGCTTCGGAACTTTTAAATATCTCGATGTATCTCGAAAACTACGCTTCTGATCAAAAAATATCATAGAAGGTAAAAAGTAGAAAGCTTAATTCTCTACAAAAAAGGTCTCTTAACATTTTGCCATAGCTCGCTTCGTTTCCGAGATATTTGCAGATTTATCTCAAGGGAAGGGGCCTGACGGACATATTTCGAGATATTTCTTCTTCTTGTTGTTCTTCTTCTGCACAGCTAAGCTGGAAGTGGCATTTGCGGCTCGCACTAGTGCAGAGTTATCTCAAGGAAAGGGGCCACGGTGTTTCTGTATCTCTATTATGTTGGTGCGGCTTCGGAACTTTTAAATATCTCGATGTATCTCGAAAACTACGCTTCTGATCAAAAAATATCATAGAGCATAAATTGTAGGAAACATAATTCTCTACAAAAAAGGTCTCTTAACATTTTGCCATAGCTCGCTTCGTTTCCGAGATATTTGCAGATATATCTCAAGGGAAGGGGCCTGACGGACATATTTCGAGATATTTCTTCTTCTTGTTGTTCTTCTTCTGCACAGCTAAGCTGGAAGTGGCATTTACAGCTCGCAATAGTGCAGAGTTATCTCAAAGAAAGGGGCCACGGTGTTTCTGTATCTCTATTATGTTGGTGCGGCTTCGGAACTTTTAAATATCTTGATATATCTCGAGAACTACGCATCTGATCAAAAAATATCATAGAATATAAAAAGTAGGAAACTTAATTCTCTACAAAAAAGGTCTCTTAACATTTTGCCATAGCTCGCTTCGTTTCCGAGATATTTGCAGATTTATCTCAAGGGAAGGGGCCTGACGGACATATTTCGAGATATTTCTTCTTCTTGTTGTTCTTCTTCTGCACAGCTAAGCTGGAAGTGGCATTTGCGGCTCGCACTAGTGCAGAGTTATCTCAAAGAAAGGGGCCACGGTGTTCCTGTATCCCTATTATGTTCGTGCGGCTTCGGAACTTTTAAATATCTCGATATATCTCGAAAACTACGCTTCTGATCAAAAAATATCATAGAACATAAATTGTAGGAAACATAATTCTCTACAAAAAATGTCTCTTAACATTTTGCCATAGCTCGCTTCGTTTCCGAGATATTTGCAGATTCAGCTCAAAGGAACTGGCCTGACGGACATATTTCGAGATATTTCTTCTTCTTGTTGTTCTTCTTCTGCACAGCTAAGCTGGAAGTGGCATTTACAGCTCGCAATAGTGCAGAGTTATCTCAAAGAAAGGGGCCACGGTGTTTCTGTATCTCTATTATGTTGGTGCGGCTTCGGAACTTTTAAATATCTTGATATATCTCGAGAACTACGCATCTGATCAAAAAATATCATAGAAGATAAAAAGTAGGAAACTTAATTCTCTACAAAAAAGGTCTCTTAACATTTTGCCATAGCTCGCTTCGTTTCCGAGATATTTGCAGATTCAGCTCAAAGGAACTGGCCTGACGGACATATTTCGAGATATTTCTTCTTCTTGTTGTTCTTCCTCTGCACAGCTAAGCTGGAAGTGGCATTTGCGGCTCGCACTAGTGCAGAGTTATCTCAAAGAAAGGGGCCACGGTGTTTCTGTATCCCTATTATGTTGGTGCGGCTTCGGAACT
The DNA here is from genome assembly GCF_051020975.1 of Osmia lignaria lignaria. Lineage (NCBI taxonomy): Eukaryota > Metazoa > Arthropoda > Insecta > Hymenoptera > Megachilidae > Osmia > Osmia lignaria. Next base: position 8,443,259 of record NW_027478159.1, on the reverse strand, counting down.
TTTAAATATCTCGATATAACTCGAAAACTACGCTTCTGATCAAAAAATATCATAGAACATAAATTGTAGGAAACATAATTCTCTACAAAAAACGTCTCTTAACATTTTGCCATAGCTCGCTTCGTTTCTGAGATATTTGCCGATTCAGCTCAAAGGAACTGGCCTGACGGACATATTTCGAGATATTTCTTCTTCTTGTTGTTCTTCCTCTGCACAGCTAAGCTGGAAGTGGCATTTGCAGCTCGCAATAGTGCAGAGTTATCTCAAAGAAAGGGGCCACGGTGTTTCTGTATCTCTATTATGTTGGTGCGGCTTCGGAACTTTCAAATATCTCGATATATCTCGAAAACTACGCTTCTGATCAAAAAATATCATAGATCATAAATTGTAGGAAACATAATTCTCTACAAAAAAGGTCTCTTAACACTTTGTCATAGCTCGCTTCGTTTCCGAGATATTTGCAGATATATCTCAAGGGAAGGGGCCTGACGGACATATTTCGAGATACTTCTTCTTCTTGTTGTTCTTCTTCTGCACAGCTAAGCTGGAAGTGGCATTTGCGGCTCGCACTAGTGCAGAGTTATCTCAAAGAAAGGGGCCACGGTGTTTCTGTATCCCTATTATGTTGGTGCGGCTTCGGAACTTTTAAATATCTTGATATATCTCGAGAACTACGCATCTGATCAAAAAATATCATAGAACATAAAAAGTAGGAAACTTAATTCTCTACAAAAAAGGTCTCTTAACATTTTGCCATAGCTCGCTTGGTTTCCGAGATATTTGCAGATTTATCTCAAGGGAAGGGGCCCGACGGACATATTTCGAGATATTTCTTTTTCTTGTTGTTCTTCTTCTGCACAGCTAAGCTGGAAGTGGCATTTGCGGCTCGCACTAGTGCAGAGTTATCTCAAAGAAAGGGGCCACGGTGTTTCTGTATCTCTATTATGTTGGTGCGGCTTCGGAACTTTTAAATATCTCGATATATCTCGAAAACTACGCTTCTGATCAAAAAATATCATAGAACATAAATTGTAGGAAACATAATTCTCTACAAAAAACGTCTCTTATCATTTTGCCATAGCTCGCTTCGTTTCCGAGATATTTGCAGATTCAGCTCAAAGGAACGGGCCTGACGGACATATTTCGAGATACTTCTTCTTCTTGTTGTTCTTCCTCTGCACAGCTAAGCTGGAAGTGGCATTTGCAGCTCGCAATAGTGCAGAGTTATCTCAAAGAAAGGGGCCACGGTGTTTCTGTATCTCTATTATGTTGGTGCGGCTTCGGAACTTTTAAATATCTCGATATAACTCGAAAACTACGCTTCTGATCAAAAAATATCATAGAACATAAATTGTAGGAAACATAATTCGCTACAAAAAAGGTCTCTCAACATTTTGCCATAGCTCGCTTCGTTTCCGAGATATTTGCAGATATATCTCAAGGGAAGGGGCCTGACGGACATATTTCGAGATATTTCTTCTTCTTGTTGTTCTTCTTCTGCACAGCTAAGCTGGAAGTGGCATTTGCGGCTCGCACTATTGCAGAGTTATCTCAAAGAAAGGGGCCACGGTGTTTCTGTATCTCTATTATGTTGGTGCGGCTTCGGAACTTTTAAATATCTTGATATATCTCGAAAACTACGCTTCTGATCAAAAAATATCATAGAACATAAATTGTAGGAAACATAATTCTCTACAAAAAAGGTCTCTCAACATTTTGCCATAGCTCGCTTCGTTTCCGAGATATTTGCAGATATATCTCAAGGGCAGGGGCCTGACGGACATATTTCGAGATATTTCTTCTTCTTGTTGTTCTTCTTCTGCACAGCTAAGCTGGAAGTGGCATTTACAGCTCGCAATAGTGCAGAGTTATCTCAAAGAAAGGGGCCACGGTGTTTCTGTATCTCTATTATGTTGGTGCGGCTTCGGAACTTTTAAATATCTTGATATATCTCGAGAACTGCGCATCTGATCAAAAAATATCATAGAACATAAAAAGTAGGAAACTTAATTCTCTACAAAAAAGGTCTCTTAACATTTTGCCATAGCTCGCTTCGTTTCCGAGATATTTGCAGATTTATCTCAAGGGAAGGGGCCTAACGGACATATTTCGAGATATTTCTTCTTCTTGTTGTTCTTCTTCTGCACAGCTAAGCTGGAAGTGGCATTTGCGGCTCGCACTATTGCAGAGTTATCTCAAAGAAAGGGGCCACGGTGTTTCTGTATCTCTATTATGTTGGTGCGGCTTCGGAACTTTTAAATATCTTGATATATCTCGAGAACTACGCATCTGATCAAAAAATATCATAGAACATAAAAAGTAGGAAACTTAATTCTCTACAAAAAAGGTCTCTTAACATTTTGCCATACCTCGCTTCGTTTCCGAGATATTTGCAGATTTATCTCAAGGGAAGGGGCCTGACGGACATATTTCGAGATATTTCTTCTTCTTGTTGTTCTTCTTCTGCACAGCTAAGCTGGAAGTGGCATTTGCGGCTCGCACTAGTGCAGAGTTATCTCAAAGAAAGGGGCCACGGTGTTTCTGTATCTCTATTATGTTGGTGCGGCTTCGGAACTTTTAAATATCTCGATATATCTCGAAAACTACGCTTCTGATCAAAAAATATCATAGAACATAAATTGTAGGAAACATAATTCTCTACAAAAAAGGTCTCTCAACATTTTGCCATAGCTCGCTTCGTTTCCGAGATATTTGCAGATATATCTCAAGGGCAGGGGCCTGACGGACATATTTCGAGATATTTCTTCTTCTTGTTGTTCTTCTTCTGCACAGCTAAGCTGGAAGTGGCATTTACAGCTCGCAATAGTGCAGAGTTATCTCAAAGAAAGGGGCCACGGTGTTTCTGTATCTCTATTATGTTGGTGCGGCTTCGGAACTTTTAAATATCTTGATATATCTCGAGAACTGCGCATCTGATCAAAAAATATCATAGAACATAAAAAGTAGGAAACTTAATTCTCTACAAAAAAGGTCTCTTAACATTTTGCCATAGCTCGCTTCGTTTCCGAGATATTTGCAGATTTATCTCAAGGGAAGGGGCCTGACGGACATATTTCGAGATATTTCTTCTTCTTGTTGTTCTTCTTCTGCACAGCTAAGCTGGAAGTGGCATTTGCGGCTCGCACTATTGCAGAGTTATCTCAAAGAAAGGGGCCACGGTGTTTCTGTATCTCTATTATGTTGGTGCGGCTTCGGAACTTTTAAATATCTCGATATATCTCGAAAACTACGCTTCTGATCAAAAAATATCATAGAACATAAATTGTAGGAAACATAATTCTCTACAAAAAAGGTCTCTCAACATTTTGCCATAGCTCGCTTCGTTTCCGAGATATTTGCAGATATATCTCAAGGGCAGGGGCCTGACGGACATATTTCGAGATATTTCTTCTTCTTGTTGTTCTTCTTCTGCACAGCTAAGCTGGAAGTGGCATTTACAGCTCGCAATAGTGCAGAGTTATCTCAAAGAAAGGGGCCACGGTGTTTCTGTATCTCTATTATGTTGGTGCGGCTTCGGAACTTTTAAATATCTTGATATATCTCGAGAACTACGCATCTGATCAAAAAATATCATAGAACATAAAAAGTAGGAAACTTAATTCTCTACAAAAAAGGTCTCTTAACGTTTTGCCATAGCTCGCTTCGTTTCCGAGATATTTGCAGATTTATCTCAAGGGAAGGGGCCTGACGGACATATTTCGAGATATTTCTTCTTCTTGTTGTTCTTCTTCTGCACAGCTAAGCTGGAAGTGGCATTTGCGGCTCGCACTAGTGCAGAGTTATCTCAAAGAAAGGGGCCACGGTGTTTCTGTATCTCTATTATGTTGGTGCGGCTTCGGAACTTTTAAATATCTCGATATATCTCGAAAACTACGCTTCTGATCAAAAAATATCATAGAACATAAATTGTAGGAAACATAATTCTCTACAAAAAAGGTCTCTCAACATTTTGCCATAGCTCGCTTCGTTTCCGAGATATTTGCAGATATATCTCAAGGGCAGGGGCCTGACGGACATATTTCGAGATATTTCTTCTTCTTGTTGTTCTTCTTCTGCACAGCTAAGCTGGAAGTGGCATTTACAGCTCGCAATAGTGCAGAGTTATCTCAAAGAAAGGGGCCACGGTGTTTCTGTATCTCTATTATGTTGGTGCGGCTTCGGAACTTTTAAATATCTTGATATATCTCGAGAACTGCGCATCTGATCAAAAAATATCATAGAACATAAAAAGTAGGAAACTTAATTCTCTACAAAAAAGGTCTCTTAACATTTTGCCATAGCTCGCTTCGTTTCCGAGATATTTGCAGATTTATCTCAAGGGAAGGGGCCTGACGGACATATTTCGAGATATTTCTTCTTCTTGTTGTTCTTCTTCTGCACAGCTAAGCTGGAAGTGGCATTTGCGGCTCGCACTATTGCAGAGTTATCTCAAAGAAAGGGGCCACGGTGTTTCTGTATCTCTATTATGTTGGTGCGGCTTCGGAACTTTTAAATATCTCGATATATCTCGAAAACTACGCTTCTGATCAAAAAATATCATAGAACATAAATTGTAGGAAACATAATTCTCTACAAAAAAGGTCTCTCAACATTTTGCCATAGCTCGCTTCGTTTCCGAGATATTTGCAGATATATCTCAAGGGCAGGGGCCTGACGGACATATTTCGAGATATTTCTTCTTCTTGTTGTTCTTCTTCTGCACAGCTAAGCTGGAAGTGGCATTTACAGCTCGCAATAGTGCAGAGTTATCTCAAAGAAAGGGGCCACGGTGTTTCTGTATCTCTATTATGTTGGTGCGGCTTCGGAACTTTTAAATATCTTGATATATCTCGAGAACTACGCATCTGATCAAAAAATATCATAGAACATAAAAAGTAGGAAACTTAATTCTCTACAAAAAAGGTCTCTTAACGTTTTGCCATAGCTCGCTTCGTTTCCGAGATATTTGCAGATTTATCTCAAGGGAAGGGGCCTGACGGACATATTTCGAGATATTTCTTCTTCTTGTTGTTCTTCTTCTGCACAGCTAAGCTGGAAGTGGCATTTGCGGCTCGCACTAGTGCAGAGTTATCTCAAAGAAAGGGGCCACGGTGTTTCTGTATCTGTATTATGTTGGTGCGGCTTCGGCACTTTTAAATATCTTGATATATCTCGAGAACTACGCATCTGATCAAAAAATATCATAGAAGATAAAAAGTAGGAAACTTAATTCTCTACAAAAAAGGTCTCTTAACATTTCGCCATAGCTCGCTTCGTTTCCGAGATATTTGCAGATTTATCTCAAGGGAAGGGGCCTGTCGGACATATTTCGAGATATTTCTTCTTCTTGTTGTTCTTCTTCTGCACAGCTAAGCTGGAAGTGGCATTTGCGGCTCGCACTAGTGCAGAGTTATCTCAAAGAAAGGGGCCACGGTGTTTCGGTATCTCTATTATGTTGGTGCGGCTTCGGAACTTTTAAATATCTCGATATATCTCGAAAACTACGCTTCTGATCGAAAAATATCATAGAACATAAATTGTAGGAAACATAATTCTCTACAAAAAACGTCTCTAAACATTTTGCCATAGCTCGCTTCGTTTCCGAGATATTTGCAGATTCAGCTCAAAGGAACGGGCCTGACGGACATATTTCGAGATACTTCTTTTTGTTGTTGTTCTTCCTCTGCACAGCTAAGCTGGAAGTGGCATTTGCAGCTCGCAATAGTGCAGAGTTATCTCAAAGAAAGGGGCCACGGTGTTTCTGTATCTCTATTATGTTGGTGCGGCTTCGGAACTTTTAAATATCTTGATATATCTCGAGAACTACGCATCTGATCAAAAAATATCATAGAACATAAAAAGTAGGAAACTTAATTCGCTACAAAAAAGGTCTCTTAACATTTTGCCATAGCTCGCTTCGTTTCCGAGATATTTGCAGATTTATCTCAAGGGAAGGGGCCTAACGGACATATTTCGAGATATTTCTTCTTCTTGTTGTTCTTCTTCTGCACAGCTAAACTGGAAGTGGCATTTCCAGCTCGCAATAGTGCAGAGTTATCTCAAAGAAAGGAGCCACGGTGTTTCTGTATCTCTATTATGTTGGTGCGGCTTCGGAACTTTTAAATATCTTGATATATCTCGAGAACTACGCATCTGATCAAAAAATATCATAGAACATAAAAAGTAGGAAACTTAATTCTCTACAAAAAAGGTCTCTTAACATTTTGCCATAGCTCGCTTCGTTTCCGAGATATTTGCAGATTTATCTCAAGGGAAGGGGCCTGACGGACATATTTCGAGATATTTCTTCTTCTTGTTGTTCTTCTTCTGCACAGCTAAGCTGGAAGTGGCATTTGCGGCTCGCACTAGTGCAGAGTTATCTCAAAGAAAGGGGCCACGGTGTTTCTGTATCTGTATTATGTTGGTGCGGCTTCGGAACTTTTATATATCTTGATATATCTCGAGAACTACGCATCTGATCAAAAAATATCATAGAACATTAAAAGTAGGAAACTTAATTCTCTACAAAAAAGGTCTCTTAACATTTTGCCATAGCTCGCTTCGTTTCCGAGATATTTGCAGATTTATCTCAAGGGAAGGGGCCTGACGGACATATTTCGAGATATTTCTTCTTCTTGTTGTTCTTCTTCTGCACAGCTAAGCTGGAAGTGGCATTTGCAGCTCGCAATAGTGCAGAGTTATCTCAAAGAAAGGGGCCACGGTGTTTCTGTATCTGTATTATGCTGGTGCGGCTTCGGAACTTTTAAATATCTTGATATATCTCGAGAACTACGCATCTGATCAAAAAATATCATAGAACATAAAAAGTAGGAAACTTAATTCTCTACAAAAAAGGTCTCTTAACATTTTGCCATAGCTCGCTTCGTTTCCGAGATATTTGCAGATTTATCTCAAGGGAAGGGGCCTGACGGACATATTTCGAGATATTTCTTCTTCTTGTTGTTCTTCTTCTGCACAGCTAAGCTGGAAGTGGCATTTGCGGCTCGCACTAGTGCAGAGTTATCTCAAAGAAAGGGGCCACGGTGTTTCTGTATCTGTATTATGTTGGTGCGGCTTCGGCACTTTTATATATCTTGATATATCTCGAGAACTACGCATCTGATCAAAAAATATCATAGAACATTAAAAGTAGGAAACTTAATTCTCTACAAAAAAGGTCTCTTAACATTTTGCCATAGCTCGCTTCGTTTCCGAGATATTTGCAGATATATCTCAAGGGAAGGGGCCTGACGGACATATTTCGAGATATTTCTTCTTCTTGTTGTTCTTCTTCTGCACAGCTAAGCTGGAAGTGGCATTTGCGGCTCGCACTAGTGCAGAGTTATCTCAAAGAAAGGGGCCACGGTGTTTCTGTATCTGTATTATGTTGGTGCGGCTTCGGAACTTTTAAATATCTTGATATATCTCGAGAACTACGCATCTGATCAAAAAATATCATAGAACATAAAAAGTAGGAAACTTAATTCTCTACAAATAAGGTCTCTTAACATTTTGCCATAGCTCGCTTCGTTTCCGAGATATTTGCAGATTTATCTCAAGGGAAGGGGCCTCACGGACATATTTCGAGATATTTCTTCTTCTTGTTGTTCTTCTTCTGCACAGCTAAGCTGGAAGTGGCATTTGCAGCTCGCAATAGTGCAGAAATATCTCAAAGAAAGGGGCCACGGTGTTTCTGTATCTCTATTATGTTGGTGCGGCTTCGGAACTTTTAAATATCTTGATATATCTCGAGAACTACGCGTCTATTCAAAAAATATCATAGAACATAAAAAGTGGGAAACATAATTCTCTACAAAAAAGGTCTCTTAACATTTTGCCATAGCTCGCTTCGTTTCCGAGATATTTGCAGATTTATCTCAAGGGAAGGGGCCTGACGGACATATTTCGAGAAGTTTCTTCTTCTTGTTGTTCTTCTTCTGCACAGCTAAGCTGGAAGTGGCATTTGCGGCTCGCACTAGTGCGCAGTTATCTCAAAGAAAGGGGCCACGGTGTTTCTGTATCTCTAATATGTTGGTGCGGCTTCGGAACTTTTAAGTATCTCGATATATCTCGAAAACTACGCTTCTGATCAAAAAATATCATAGAACATAAATTGTAGGAAACATAATTCTCTACAAAAAACGTCTGTTAACATTTTGCCATAGCTCGCTTCGTTTCCGAGATATTTGCAGATTCAGCTCAAAGGAACGGGCCTGACGGACATATTTCGAGATACTTCTTTTTCTTGTTGTTCTTCCTCTGCACAGCTAAGCTGGAAGTGGCATTTGCAGCTCGCAATAGTGCAGAGTTATCTCAAAGAAAGGGGCCACGGTGTTTCTGTATCTCTATTATGTTGGTGCGGCTTCGGAACTTTTAAATATCTTGATATATCTCGAGAACTACGCATCTGATCAAAAAATGTCATAGAACATAAAAAGTAGGAAACTTAATTCTCTACAAAAAAGGTCTCTTAACATTTTGCCATAGCTCGCTTCGTTTCCGAGATATTTGCAGATTTATCTCAAGGGAAGGGGCCTGACGGACATATTTCGAGATATTTCTTCTTCTTGTTGTTCTTCTTCTGCACAGCTGAGCTGGAAGTGGCATTTGCAGGTCGCAATAGTGCAGAGTTATCTCAAAGAAAGGGGCCACGGTGTTTCTGTATCTCTATTATGTTGGTGCGGCTTCGGAACTTTTAAATATCTCGATATATCTCGAAAACTACGCGTCTGATCGAAAAATATCATAGAACGTAAATTGTAGGAAACATAATTCTCTACAAATAACGTCTCTTAACATTTTGCCATAGCTCGCTTCGTTTCCGAGATATTTGCAGATTCAGCTCAAAGGAACGGGCCTGACGGACATATTTCGAGATACTTCTTTTTCTTGTTGTTCTTCCTCTGCACAGCTAAGCTGGAAGTGGCATTTGCAGCTCGCAATAGTGCAGAGTTATCTCAAAGAAAGGGGCCACGGTGTTTCTGTATCTCTATTATGTTGGTGCGGCTTCGGAACTTTTAAATATCTTGATATATCTCGAGAACTACGCATCTGATCAAAAAATGTCATAGAACATAAAAAGTAGGAAACTTAATTCTCTACAAAAAAGGTCTCTTAACATTTTGCCATAGCTCGCTTCGTTTCCGAGATATTTGCATATTTATCTCAAGGGAAGGGGCCTGACGGACATATTTCGAGATATTTCTTCTTCTTGTTGTTCTTCTTCTGCACAGCTAAGCTGGAAGTGGCATTTGCGGCTCGCACTAGTGCAGAGTTATCTCAAAGAAAGGGGCCACGGTGTTTCTGTATCTTTATTATGTTGGTGCGGCTTCGGAACTTTTAAATATCTCGATATATCTCGACAACTACGCTTCTGATCAAAAAATATCATAGAACATAAAAAGTAGGAAACTTAATTCTCTACAAAAAAGGTCTCTTAACATTTTGCCATAGCTCGCTTCGTTTCCGAGATATTTGCAGATTTATCTCAAGGGAAGGGGCCTAACGGACATATTTCGAGATATTTCTTCTTCTTGTTGTTCTTCTTCTGCACAGCTAAGCTGGAAGTGGCATTTGCGGCTCGCACTAGTGCAGAGTTATCTCAAAGAAAGGGGCCACGGTGTTTCTGTATCCCTATTATGTTGGTGCGGCTTCGGAACTTTTAAATATCTCGATATATCTCGAAAACTACGCTTCTGATCAAAAAATATCATAGAACATAAATTGTAGGAAACATAATTCTCTACAAAAAAGGTCTCTTAACATTTTGCCATAGCTCGCTTCGTTTCCGAGATATTTGCAGATATATCTCAAGGGAAGGGGCCTGACGGACATATTTCGAGATATTTCTTCTTCTTGTTGTTCTTCCTCTGCACAGCTAAGCTGGAAGTGGCATTTGCAGCTCGCAATAGTGCAGAGTTATCTCAAAGAAAGGGGCCACGGTGTTTCTGTATCTCTATTATGTTGGTGCGGCTTCGGAACTTTTAAATATCTTGATATATCTCGAGAACTACGCATCTGATCAAAAAATATCATAGAACATAAAAAGTAGGAAACTTAATTCTCTACAAAAAAGGTCTCTTAACATTTTGCCATAGCTCGCTTCGTTTCCGAGACATTTGCAGATTTATCTCAAGGGAAGGGGCCTGACGGACATATTTCGAGATATTTCTTCTTCTTGTTGTTCTTCTTCTGCACAGCTAAGCTGGAAGTGGCATTTACAGCTCGCAATAGTGCAGAGTTATCTCAAAGAAAGGGGCCACGGTGTTTCTGTATCTCTATTATGTTGGTGTGGCTTCGGAACTTTTAAATATCTTGATATATCTCGAGAACTACGCATCTGATCAAAAAATATCATAGAACATAAATTGTAGGAAACATAATTCTCTACAAAAAAGGTCTCTTAACATTTTGCCATAGCTCGCTTCGTTTCCGAGATATTTGCAGATTTATCTCAAGGGAAGGGGCCTGACGGACATATTTCGAGATATTTCTTCTTCTTGTTGTTCTTCTTCTGCACAGCTAAGCTGGAAGTGGCATTTGCAGCTCGCACTAGTGCAGAGTTATCTCACCGAAATGGGCCACGGTGTTTCTGTATCTCTATTATGTTGGTGCGGCTTCGGAACTTTTAAATATCTCGATATATCTCGAAAACTACGCTTCTGATCAAAAAATATCATAGAACATAAATTGTAGGAAACATAATTCTCTACAAAAAAGGTCTCTTAACATTTTGCCATAGCTCGCTTCGTTTCCGAGATATTTGCAGATTTATCTCAAGGGAAGGGGCCTGACGGACATATTTCGAGATATTTCTTCTTCTTGTTGTTCTTCTTCTGCACAGCTAAGCTGGAAGTGGCATTTGCAGCTCGCACTAGTGCAGAGTTATCTCAAAGAAAGGGGCCACGGTGTTTCTGTATCTCTATTATGTTGGTGCGTCTTCGGAACTTTTAAATATCTCGATATATCTCGAAAACTACGCTTCTGATCAAAAAATGTCATAGAACATAAATTGTAGGAAACATAATTCTCTACAAAAAACGTCTCTTAACATTTTGCCATAGCTCGCTTCGTTTCCGAGATATTTGCAGATTCAGCTCAAAGGAACTGGCCTGACGGACATATTTCGAGATATTTCTTCTTCTTGTTGTTCTTCCTCTGCACAGCTAAGCTGGAAGTGGCATTTGCAGCTCGCAATAGTGCAGAGTTATCTCAAAGAAAGGGGCCACGGTGTTTCTGTATCTCTATTATGTTGGTGCGGCTTCGGAACTTTTAAATATCTTGATATATCTCGAGAACTACGCATCTGATCAAAAAATATCATCGAACATAAAAAGTAGGAAACTTAATTCTCTACAAAAAAGGTCTCTTAACATTTTGCCATAGCTCGCTTCGTTTCCGAGATATTTGCAGATTCAGCTCAAAGGAACTGGCCTGACGGACATATTTCGAGATATTTCTTCTTCTTGTTGTTCTTCCTCTGCACAGCTAAGCTGGAAGTGGCATTTGCAGCTCGCAATAGTGCAGAGTTATCTCAAAGAAAGGGGCCACGGTGTTTCTGTATCTATTATGTTGGTGCGGCTTCGGAACTTTTAAATATCTTGATATATCTCGAGAACTACGCATCTGATCAAAAAATATCATAGAACATAAAAAGTAGGAAACTTAATTCTCTACAAAAAAGGTCTCTTAACATTTTGCCATAGCTCGCTTCGTTTCCGAGATATTTGCATATTTATCTCAAGGGAAGGGGCCTGACGGACATATTTCGAGATATTTCTTCTTCTTGTTGTTCTTCTTCTGCACAGCTAAGCTGGAAGTGGCATTTGCGGCTCTCACTAGTGCAGAGTTATCTCAAAGAAAGGGGCCACGGTGTTTCTGTATCTCTATTATGTTGGTGCGGCTTCGGAACTTTTAAATATCTCGATATATCTCGAAAACTACGCTTCTGATCAAAAAATATCATAGAACATAAATTGTAGGAAACATAATTCTCTACAAAAAAGGTCTCTTAACATTTTGCCATAGCTCGCTTCGTTTCCGAGATATTTGCAGATTTATCTCAAGGGAAGGGGCCTGACGGACATATTTCGAGATATTTCTTCTTCTTGTTGTTCTTCTTCTGCACAGCTAAGCTGGAAGTGGCATTTGCGGCTCGCACTAGTGCAGAGTTATCTCAAAGAAAGGGGCCACGGTGTTTCTGTATCTCTATTATGTTGGTGCGGCTTCGGAACTTTTAAATATCTCGATATATCTCGAAAACTACGCTTCTGATCAAAAAATATCATACAACATAAATTGTAGGAAACTTAATTCTCTACAAAAAAGGTCTCTTAACATTTTGCCATAGCTCGCTTCGTTTCCGAGATATTTGCAGATTTATCACAAGGGAAGGGGCCTGACGGACATATTTCGAGATATTTCTTCTTCTTGTTGTTCTTCTTCTGCACAGCTAAGCTGGAAGTGGCATTTGCGGCTCGCACTAGTGCAGAGTTATCTCAAAGAAAGGGGCCACGGTGTTTCTGTATCCCTATTATGTTGGTGCGGCTTCGGAACTTTTAAATATCTCGATATATCTCGAAAACTACGCTTCTGATCAAAAAATATCATAGAACATAAATTGTAGGAAACATAATTCTCTACAAAAAAGGTCTCTTAACATTTTGCCATAGCTCGCTTCGTTTCCGAGATATTTGCAGATATATCTCAAGGGAAGGGGCCTGACGGACATATTTCGAGATATTTCTTCTTCTTGTTGTTCTTCCTCTGCACAGCTAAGCTGGAAGTGGCATTTGCAGCTCGCAATAGTGCAGAGTTATCTCAAAGAAAGGGGCCACGGTGTTTCTGTATCTCTATTATGTTGGTGCGGCTTCGGAACTTTTAAATATCTTGATATATCTCGAGAACTACGCATCTGATCAAAAAATATCATAGAACATAAAAAGTAGGAAACTTAATTCTCTACAAAAAAGGTCTCTTAACATTTTGCCATAGCTCGCTTCCTTTCCGAGACATTTGCAGATTTATCTCAAGGGAAGGGGCCTGACGGACATATTTCGAGATATTTCTTCTTCTTGTTGTTCTTCTTCTGCACAGCTAAGCTGGAAGTGGCATTTACAGCTCGCAATAGTGCAGAGTTATCTCAAAGAAAGGGGCCACGGTGTTTCTGTATCTCTATTATGTTGGTGTGGCTTCGGAACTTTTAAATATCTTGATATATCTCGAGAACTACGCATCTGATCAAAAAATATCATAGAACATAAATTGTAGGAAACATAATTCTCTACAAAAAAGGTCTCTTAACATTTTGCCATAGCTCGCTTCGTTTCCGAGATATTTGCAGATTTATCACAAGGGAAGGGGCCTGACGGACATATTTCGAGATATTTCTTCTTCTTGTTGTTCTTCTTCTGCACAGCTAAGCTGGAAGTGGCATTTGCGGCTCGCACTAGTGCAGAGTTATCTCAAAGAAAGGGGCCACGGTGTTTCTGTATCTCTATTATGTTGGTGCGGCTTCGGAACTTTTAAATATCTCGATATATCTCGAAAACTACGCTTCTGATCAAAAAATATCATACAACATAAATTGTAGGAAACATAATTCTCTACAAAAAACGTCTCTTAACATTTTGCCATAGATCGCTTCGTTTCCGAGATATTTGCAGATTCAGCTCAAAAGGAACTGGCCTGACGGACATATTTCGAGATATTTCTTCTTCTTGTTGTTCTTCCTCTGCACAGCTAAGCTGGAAGTGGCATTTGCAGCTCGCAATAGTGCAGAGTTATCTCAAAGAAAGGGGCCACGGTGTTTCTGTATCTCTATTATGTTGGTGCGGCTTCGGAACTTTTAAATATCTTGATATATCTCGAGAACTACGCATCTGATCAAAAAATATCATAGAACATAAAAAGTAGGAAACTTAATTCTCTACAAAAAAGGTCTCTTAACATTTTGCCATAGCTCGCTTCGTTTCCGAGACATTTGCAGATTTATCTCAAGGGAAGGGGCCTGACGGACATACTTGGAGATATTTCTTCTTCTTGTTGTTCTTCTTCTGCACAGCTAAGCCGGAAGTTGCATTTGCGGCTCGCACTAGTGCACAGTTATCTCAAAGAAAGGGGCCACGGTGTTTCTGTATCTCTATTATGTTGGTGCGTCTTCGGAACTTTTAAATATCTCGATATATCTCGAAAACTACGCTTCTGATCAAAAAATATCATAGAACATAAATTGTAGGAAACATAATTCTCTACAAAAAACGTCTCTTAACATTTTGCCATAGCTCGCTTCGTTTCCGAGATATTTGCAGATTCAGCTCAAAGGAACTGGCCTGACGGACATATTTCGAGATATTTCTTCTTCTTGTTGTTCTTCCTCTGCACAGCTAAGCTGGAAGTGGCATTTGCAGCTCGCAATAGTGCAGAGTTATCTCAAAGAAAGGGGCCACGGTGTTTCTGTATCTCTATTATGTTGGTGCGGCTTCGGAACTTTTAAATATCTTGATATATCTCGAGAACTACGCATCTGATCAAAAAATATCATAGAACATAAAAAGTAGGAAACTTAATTCTCTGCAAAAAAGGTCTCTCAACATTTTGCCATAGCTCGCTTCGTTTCCGAGATATTTGCAGATTTATCTCAAGGGAAGGGGCCTGACGGACATATTTCGAGATATTTCTTCTTCTTGTTGTTCTTCTTCTGCACAGCTAAGCTGGAAGTGGCATTTGCGGCTCGCACTAGTGCAGAGTTATCTCAAAGAAAGGGGCCACGGTGTTTCTGTATCTCTATTATGTTGGTGCGGCTTCGGAACTTTTAAATATCTCGATATATCTCGAAAACTACGCTTCTGATCAAAAAATATCATACAACATAAATTGTAGCAAACATAATTCTCTACAAAAAACGTCTCTTAACATTTTGCCATAGATCGCTTCGTTTCCGAGATATTTGCAGATTCAGCTCAAAGGAACTGGCCTGACGGACATATTTCGAGATATTTCTTCTTCTTGTTGTTCTTCCTCTGCACAGCTAAGCTGGAAGTGGCATTTGCAGCTCGCAATAGTGCAGAGTTATCTCAAAGAAAGGGGCCACGGTGTTTCTGTATCTCTATTATGTTGGTGCGGCTTCGGAACTTTTAAATATCTTGATATATCTCGAGAACTACGCATCTGATCAAAAAATATCATAGAACATAAAAAGTAGGAAACTTAATTCTCTACAAAAAAGGTCTCTTAACATTTTGCCATAGCTCGCTTCGTTTCCGAGACATTTGCAGATTTATCTCAAGGGAAGGGGCCTGACGGACATACTTCGAGATATTTCTTCTTCTTGTTGTTCTTCTTCTGCACAGCTAAGCCGGAAGTTTCATTTGCGGCTCGCACTAGTGCAGAGTTATCTCAAAGAAAGGGGCCACGGTGTTTCTGTATCTCTATTATGTTGGTGCGTCTTCGGAACTTTTAAATATCTCGATATATCTCGAAAACTACGCTTCTGATCAAAAAATATCATAGAACATAAATTGTAGGAAACATAATTCTCTACAAAAAACGTCTCTTAACATTTTGCCATAGCTCGCTTCGTTTCCGAGATATTTGCAGATTCAGCTCAAAGGAACTGGCCTGACGGACATATTTCGAGATATTTCTTCTTCTTGTTGTTCTTCCTCTGCACAGCTAAGCTGGAAGTGGCATTTGCAGCTCGCAATAGTGCAGAGTTATCTCAAAGAAAGGGGCCACGGTGTTTCTGTATCTCTATTATGTTGGTGCGGCTTCGGAACTTTTAAATATCTTGATATATCTCGAGAACTACGCATCTGATCAAAAAATATCATAGAACATAAAAAGTAGGAAACTTAATTCTCTACAAAAAAGGTCTCTTAACATTTTGCCATAGCTCGCTTCGTTTCCGAGATATTTGCAGATTTATCTCAAGGGAAGGGGCCTGACGGACATATTTCGAGATATTTCTTCTTCTTGTTGTTCTTCTTCTGCACAGCTAAGCTGGAAGTGGCATTTGCGGCTCGCACTAGTGCAGAGTTATCTCAAAGAAAGGGGCCACGGTGTTTCTGTATCTCTATTATGTTGGGGCGGCTTCGGAACTTTTAAATATCTCGATATATCTCGAAAACTACGCTTCTGATCAAAAAATATCATACAACATAAATTGTAGGAAACTTAATTCTCTACAAAAAAGGTCTCTTAACATTTTGCCATAGCTCGCTTCGTTTCCGAGATATTTGCAGATTTATCACAAGGGAAGGGGCCTGACGGACATATTTCGAGATATTTCTTCTTCTTGTTGTTCTTCTTCTGCACAGCTAAGCTGGAAGTGGCATTTGCGGCTCGCACTAGTGCAGAGTTATCTCAAAGAAAGGGGCCACGGTGTTTCTGTATCCCTATTATGTTGGTGCGGCTTCGGAACTTTTAAATATCTCGATATATCTCGAAAACTACGCTTCTGATCAAAAAATATCATAGAACATAAATTGTAGGAAACATAATTCTCTACAAAAAAGGTCTCTTAACATTTTGCCATAGCTCGCTTCGTTTCCGAGATATTTGCAGATTCAACTCAAAGGAACTGGCCTGACGGACATATTTCGAGATATTTCTTCTTCTTGTTGTTCCTCCTCTGCACAGCTAAGCTGGAAGTGGCATTTGCAGCTCGCAATAGTGCAGAGTTATCTCAAAGAAAGGGGCCACGGTGTTTCTGTATCTCTATTATGTTGGTGCGGCTTCGGAACTTTTAAATATCTCGATATATCTCGAAAACTACGCTT
The DNA here is from genome assembly GCF_051020975.1 of Osmia lignaria lignaria. NCBI lineage: Eukaryota > Metazoa > Arthropoda > Insecta > Hymenoptera > Megachilidae > Osmia > Osmia lignaria. Next base: position 8,426,481 of record NW_027478159.1, on the reverse strand, counting down.
CTGATCAAAAAATATCATAGAACATAAAAAGCAGGAAACTTAATTCTCTACAAAAAAGGTCTCTTAACATTTTGCCATAGCTCGCTTCGTTTCCGAGATATTTGCAGATTTATCTCAAGGGAAGGGGCCTAACGGACATATTTCGAGATATTTCTTCTTCTTGTTGTTCTTCTTCTGCACAGCTAAGCTCGAAGCGGCATTTGCAGCTCGCAATAGTGCAGAGTTATCTCAAAGAAAGAGGCCACGGTGTTTCTGTACCTCTACTATGTTGGTGCAGCTTCGGAACTTTTAAATATCTTGATATATCTCGAGAACTACGCATCTGATCAAAAAATATCATCGAACATAAAAAGTAGGAAACTTAATTCTCTACAAAAAAGGTCTCTTAACATTTTGCCATAGCTCGCTTCGTTTCCGAGATATTTGCAGATTTATCTCAAGGGAAGGGGCCTGACGGACATATTTCGAGATATTTCTTCTTCTTGTTGTTCTTCTTCTGCACAGCTAAGCTGGAAGTGGCATTTGCAGCTCGCAATAGTGCAGAGTTATCTCAAAGAGAGGGGCCACGGTGTTTCTGTATCTCTATTATGTTGGTGCGGCTTCGGAACTTTTAAATATCTTGATATATCTCGAGAACTACGCATCTGATCAAAAAATATCATAGAAGATAAAAAGTAGGAAACTTAATTCTCTACAAAAAAGGTCTCTTAACATTTCGCCATAGCTCGCTTCGTTTCCGAGATATTTGCAGATATATCTCAAGGGAAGGGGCCTGACGGACATATTTCGAGATATTTCTTCTTCTTGTTGTTCTTCTTCTGCACAGCTAAGCTGGAAGTGGCATTTGCGGCTCGCACTAGTGCACAGTTATCTCAAAGAAAGGGGCCACGGTGTTTCTGTATCTCTATTATGTTGGTGCGTCTTCGGAACTTTTAAATATCTCGATATATCTCGAAAACTACGCTTCTGATCAAAAAATATCATAGAACATAAATTGTAGGAAACATAATTCTCTACAAAAAACGTCTCTTAACATTTTGCCATAGCTCGCTTCGTTTCCGAGATATTTGCAGATTCACCTCAAAGGAACTGGCCTGACGGACATATTTCGAGATATTTCTTCTTCTTGTTGTTCTTCCTCTGCACAGCTAAGCTGGAAGTGGCATTTGCAGCGCGCAATAGTGCAGAGTTATCTCACCGAAATGGGCCACGGTGTTTCTGTATCTCTATTATGTTGGTGCGGCTTCGGAACTTTTAAATATCTCGATATATCTCGAAAACTACGCTTCTGATCAAAAAATATCATAGAACATAAATTGTAGGAAACATAATTCTCTACAAAAAACGTCTCTTAACATTTTGCCATAGATCGCTCCTTTCCCGAGATATTTGCAGATTCAGCTCAAAGGAACTGGCCTGACGGACATATTTCGAGATATTTCTTCTTCTTGTTGTTCTTCCTCTGCACAGCTAAGCTGGAAGTGGCATTTGCAGCTCGCAATAGTGCAGAGTTATCTCAAAGAAAGGGGCCACGGTGTTTCTGTATCTCTATTATGTTGGTGCGGCTTCGGAACTTTTAAATATCTTGATATATCTCGAGAACTACGCATCTGATAAAAAAATATCATAGAACATAAAACGTAGGAAACTTAATTCTCTACAAAAAAGGTCGCTTAACATTTTGCCATAGCTCGCTTCGTTTCCGAGATATTTGCAGATTTATCTCAAGGGAAGGGGCCTGACGGACATATTTCGAGATATTTCTTCTTCTTGTTGTTCTTCTTCTGCACAGCTAAGCTGGAAGTGGCATTTGCAGCTCGCACTAGTGCAGAGTTATCTCACCGAAATGGGCCACGGTGTTTCTGTATCTCTATTATGTTGGTGCGGCTTCGGAACTTTTAAATATCTCGATATATCTCGAAAACTACGCTTCTGATCAAAAAATATCATAGAACATAAATTGTAGGAAACATAATTCTCTACAAAAAACGTCTCTTAACATTTTGCCATAGATCGCTTCGTTTCCGAGATATTTGCAGATTCAGCTCAAAGGAACTGGCCTGACGGACATATTTCGAGATATTTCTTCTTCTTGTTGTTCTTCCTCTGCACAGCTAAGCTGGAAGTGGCATTTGCAGCTCGCAATAGTGCAGAGTTATCTCAAAGAAAGGGGCCACGGTGTTTCTGTATCTCTATTATGTTGGTGCGGCTTCGGAACTTTTAAATATCTTGATATATCTCGAGAACTACGCATCTGATCAAAAAATATCATAGAACATAAAAAGTAGGAAACTTAATTCTCTACAAAAAAGGTCGCTTAACATTTTGCCATAGCTCGCTTCGTTTCCGAGATATTTGCAGATTTATCTCAAGGGAAGGGGCCTGACGGACATATTTCGAGATATTTCTTCTTCTTGTTGTTCTTCTTCTGCACAGCTAAGCTGGAAGTGGCATTTGCAGCTCGCACTAGTGCAGAGTTATCTCACCGAAATGGGCCACGGTGTTTCTGTATCTCTATTATGTTGGTGCGGCTTCGGAACTTTTAAATATCTCGATATATCTCGAAAACTACGCTTCTGATCAAAAAATATCATAGAACATAAATTGTAGGAAACATAATTCTCTACAAAAAACGTCTCTTAACATTTTGCCATAGATCGCTTCGTTTCCGAGATATTTGCAGATTCAGCTCAAAGGAACTGGCCTGACGGACATATTTCGAGATATTTCTTCTTCTTGTTGTTCTTCCTCTGCACAGCTAAGCTGGAAGTGGCATTTGCAGCTCGCAATAGTGCAGAGTTATCTCAAAGAAAGGGGCCACGGTGTTTCTGTATCTCTATTATGTTGGTGCGGCTTCGGAACTTTTAAATATCTTGATATAACTCGAGAACTACGCATCTGATCAAAAAATATCATAGAACATAAAAAGTAGGAAACTTAATTCTCTACAAAAAAGGTCTCTTAACATTTTGCCATAGCTCGCTTCGTTTCCGAGACATTTGCAGATTTATCTCAAGGGAAGGGGCCTGACGGACATATTTCGAGATATTTCTTCTTCTTGTTGTTCTTCTTCTGCACAGCTAAGCCGGAAGTTGCATTTGCGGCTCGCACCAGTGCACAGTTATCTCAAAGAAAGGGGCCACGGTGTTTCTGTATCTCTATTATGTTGGTGCGGCTTCGGAACTTTTAAATATCTCGATATATCTCGAAAACTACGCTTCTGATCAAAAAATATCATACAACATAAATTGTAGGAAACATAATTCTCTACAAAAAAGGTCTCTTAACATTTTGCCATAGCTCGCTTCGTTTCCGAGATATTTGCAGATTCAGCTCAAAGGAACTGGCCTGACGGACATATTTCGAGATATTTCTTCTTCTTGTTGTTCCTCCTCTGCACAGCTAAGCTGGAAGTGGCATTTGCAGCTCGCAATAGTGCAGAGTTATCTTAAAGAAAGGGGCCACGGTGTTTCTGTATCTCTATTATGTTGGTGCGGCTTCGGAACTTTTAAATATCTCGATATATCTCGAAAACTACGCTTCTGATCAAAAAATATCGTAGAACATAAATTGTAGGAAACATAATTCTCTACAAAAAAGGTCTCTTAACATTTTGCCATAGCTCGCTTCGTTTCCGAGATATTTGCAGATTTATCTCAAGGGAAGGGGCCTGACGGACATATTTCGAGATATTTCTTCTTCTTGTTGTTCTTCTTCTGCACAGCTAAGCTCGAAGCGGCATTTGCAGCTCGCAATAGTGCAGAGTTATCTCAAAGAAAGAGGCCACGGTGTTTCTGTACCTCTATTATGTTGGTGCAGCTTCGGAACTTTTAAATATCTTGATATATCTCGAGAACTGCGCATCTGATCAAAAAATATCATCGAACATAAAAAGTAGGAAACTTAATTCTCTACAAAAAAGGTCTCTTAACATTTTGCCATAGCTCGCTTCGTTTCCGAGATATTTGCAGATTTATCTCAAGGGAAGTGGCCTGACGGACATATTTCGAGATATTTCTTCTTCTTGTTGTTCTTCTTCTGCACAGCTAAGCTGGAAGTGGCATTTGCAGCTCGCAATAGTGCAGAGTTATCCCAAAGAAAGGGGCCACGGTGTTTCTGTATCTCTATTATGTTGGTGCGGCTTCGGAACTTTTAAATATCTCGATATATCTCGAAAACTACGCTTCTGATCAAAAAATATCATACAACATAAAAAGCAGGAAACTTAATTCTCTACAAAAAAGGTCTCTTAACATTTTGTCATAGCTCGCTTCGTTTCCGAGATATTTGCAGATTTATCTCAAGGGAAGGGGCCTAACGGACATATTTCGAGATATTTCTTCTTCTTGTTGTTCTTCTTCTGCACAGCTAAGCTCGAAGCGGCATTTGCAGCTCGCAATAGTGCAGAGTTATCTCAAAGAAAGAGGCCACGGTGTTTCTGTACCTCTATTATGTTGGTGCAGCTTCGGAACTTTTAAATATCTTGATATATCTCGAGAACTACGCATCTGATCAAAAAATATCATCGAACATAAAAAGTAGGAAACTTAATTCTCTACAAAAAAGGTCTCTTAACATTTTGCCATAGCTCGCTTCGTTTCCGAGATATTTGCAGATTTATCTCAAGGGAAGTGGCCTGACGGACATATTTCGAGATATTTCTTCTTCTTGTTGTTCTTGTTCTGCACAGCTAAGCTGGAAGTGGCATTTGCAGCTCGCAATAGTGCAGAGTTATCCCAAAGAAAGGGGCCACGGTGTTTCTGTATCTCTATTATGTTGGTGCGGCTTCGGAACTTTTAAATATCTTGATATATCTCGAGAACTACGCATCTGATCAAAAAATATCATACTACATAAAAAGTAGGAAACTTAATTCTCTACAAGAAAGGTCTCCAAACATTTTGCCATAGCTCGCTTCGTTTCCGAGATATTTGCAGATTTATCTCAAGGGAAGGGGCCTGACGGACATATTTCGAGATATTTCTTCTTCTTGTTGTTCTTCTTCTGCACAGCTAAGCTGGAAGTGGCATTTGCAGCTCGCAATAGTGCAGAGTAATCGCAAAGAGAGGGGCCACGGTGTTTCTGTATCTCTATTATGTTGGTGCGGCTTCGGAACTTTTAAATATCTTGATATATCTCGAGAACTACGCATCTGATCAAAAAATATCATAGAAGATAAAAAGTAGGAAACTTAATTCTCTACAAAAAAGGTCTCTTAACATTTCGCCATAGCTCGCTTCGTTTCCGAGATATTTGCAGATTTATCTCGAGGGAAGGGGCCTGACGGACATATTTCGAGATATTTCTTCTTCTTGTTGTTCTTCTTCTGCACAGCTAAGCTGGAAGTGGCATTTGCCGCTCGCACTAGTGCACAGTTATCTCAAAGAAAGGGGCCACGGTGTTTCTGTATCTCTATTATGTTGGTGCGTCTTCGGAACTTTTAAATATCTCGATATATCTCGAAAACTACGCTTCTGATCAAAAAATATCATAGAACATAAATTGTAGGAAACATAATTCGCTACAAAAAACGTCTCTTAACATTTTGCCATAGCTCGCTTCGTTTCCGAGATATTTGCAGATTCAGCTCAAAGGAACTGGCCTGACGGACATATTTCGAGATATTTCTTCTTCTTGTTGTTCTTCCTCTGCACAGCTAAGCTGGAAGTGGCATTTGCAGCTCGCAATAGTGCAGAGTTATCTCAAAGAAAGGGGCCACGGTGTTTCTGTATCTCTATTATGTTGGTGCGGCTTCGGAACTTTTAAATATCTTGATATATCTCGAGAACTACGCATCTGATCAAAAAATATCATAGAACATAAAAAGTAGGAAACTTAATTCTCTACAAAAAAGGTCTCTTAACATTTTGCCATAGCTCGCTTCGTTTCCGAGATATTTGCATATTTATCTCAAGGGAAGGGGCCTGACGGACATATTTCGAGATATTTCTTCTTCTTGTTGTTCTTCTTCTGCACAGCCAAGCTGGAAGTGGCATTTGCGGCTCGCACTAGTGCAGAGTTATCTCAAAGAAAGGGGCCACGGTGTTTCTGTATCTCTATTATGTTGGTGCGGCTTCGGAACTTTTAAATATCTTGATATATCTCGAGAACTACGCATCTGATCAAAAAATATCATAGAACATAAAAAGTAGGAAACTTAATTCTCTACAAAAAAGGTCTCTTAAGATTTTGCCATAGCTCGCTTCGTTTCCGAGATATTTGCAGATTCATCTCAAGGGAAGGGGTCTGACGGACATATTTCGAGATATTTCTTCTTCTTGTTCTTCTTCTGCACAGCTAAGCTGGAAGTGGCATTTGCGGCTCGCACTGGTGCACAGTTATCTCAAAGAAAGGGGCCACGGTGTTTCTGTATCGCTATTATGTTGGGGCGGTTTCGGAACTTTTAAATATCTTGATATATCTCGAGAACTACGCATCTGATCAAAAAATATCATAGAACATAAATTGTAGGAAACATAATTCTCTACAAAAAACGTCTCTTAACATTTTGCCATAGCTCGCTTCGTTTCCGAGATATTTGCAGATTCAGCTCAAAGGAACTGGCCTGACGGACATATTTCGAGATATTTCTTCTTCTTGTTGTTCTTCTTCTGCACAGCTAAGCTGGAAGTGGCATTTGCAGCGCGCAATAGTGCAGAGTTATCTCAAAGAAAGGGGCCACGGTGTTTCTGTATCTCTAGTATGTTGGTGCGGCTTCGGAACTTTTAAATATCTCGATATATCTGGAGAACTACGCTTCTGATCGAAAAATATCATAGAACATAAAAAGTAGGAAACTTAATTCTCTACAAAAAAGGTCTCTTAACATTTTGCCATAGCTCGCTTCGTTTCCGAGATATTTGCAGATTTATCTCAAGGGAAGGGGCCTGACGGACACATTTCGAGATATTTCTTCTTCTTGTTGTTCTTCTTCTGCACAGCTAAGCTGGAAGTGGCATTTGCAGCTCGCAATAGTGCAGAGTTATCTCAAAGAAAGGGGCCACGGTGTTTCTGTATCTCTATTATGTTGGTGCGGCTTCTTAACTTTTAAATATCTTGATATATCTCGAGAACTACGCATCTGATCAAAAAATATCATAGAACATAAAAAGTAGGAAACTTAATTCTCTACAAAAAAGGTCTCTTAACATTTGGCCATAGCTCTCTTCGTTTCCGAGATATTTGCAGATTTATCTCAAGGGAAGGGGCCTGACGGACACATTTCGAGATATTTCTTCTTCTTGTTGTTCTTCTTCTGCACAGCTAAACTGGAAGTGGCATTTCCAGCTCGCAATAGTGCAGAGTTATCTCAAAGAGAGGGGCCACGGTGTTTCTGTATCTCTATTATGTTGGTGCGGCTTCGGAACTTTTAAATATCTTGATATATCTCGAGAACTACGCATCTGATCCAAAAATATCATAGAACATAAATAGTAGGAAACTTAATTCTCTACAAAAAAGGTCTCTCAACATTTTGCCATAGCTCGCTTCGTTTCCGAGATATTTGCAGATTTATCTCAAGGGAATGGGCCTAACGGACATATTTCCAGATATTTCTTCTTCTTGTTGTTCTTCCTCTGCACAGCTAAGCTGGAAGTGGCATTTGCGGCTCGCACTAGTGCAGAGTTATCTCAAAGAAAGGGGCCACGGTGTTTCTGTATCTCTATTATGTTGGTGCGGCTTCGGAACTTTTAAATATCTTGATATATCTCGAGAACTACGCATCTGATCAAAAAATATCATAGAACATAAAAAGTAGGAAACATAATTCCATACAAAAAAGGTCTCTTAACATTTTCCCATAGCTCGCTTCGTTTCCGAGATATTTGCAGATTTATCTCAAGGGAAGTGGCCTGACGGACATATTTCGAGATATTTCTTCTTCTTGTTGTTCTTCTTCTGCACAGCTAAGCTGGAAGTAGCATTTGCGGCTCGCACTAGTGCAGAGTTATCTCAAAGAAAGGGGCCACGGTGTTTCTGTATCTCTATTATGTTGGTGCGGCTTCGGAACTTTTAAATATCTTGATATATCTCGAGAACTACGCATCTGATCCAAAAATATCATAGAACATAAAAAGTAGGAAACTCAATTCTCTACAAAAAAGGTCTCTTAACATTTTGCAATAGCTCGCTTCGTTTCCGAGATATTTGCAGATTTATCTCAAGGGAAGGGGCCTGACGGACATATTTCGAGATATTTCTTCTTCTTGTTGTTCTTCTTCTGCACAGCTAAGCTGGAAGTGGCATTTGCGGTTCGCACTAGTGCAGAGTTATCTCAAAGAAAGGGGCCACGGTGTTTCTGTATCTCTATTATGTTGGTGCTGCTTCGGAACTTTTAAATATCTCGATATATCTCGAAAACTACGCTTCTGATCAAAAAATATCATAGAACATAAATTGTAGGAAACATAATTCTCTACAAAAAACGTCTCTTAACATTTTGCCATAGCTCGCTTCGTTTCCGAGATATTTGCAGATTTATCTCAAGGGAAGGGGCCTAACGGACATATTTCGAGATATTTCTTCTTCTTGTTGTTCTTCTTCTGCACAGCTAAACTGGAAGTGGCATTTCCAGCTCGCAATAGTACAGAGTTATGTCAAAGAAAGGGGCCACGGTGTTTCTGTATCTCTATTATGTTGGTGCGGCTTCGGAACTTTTAAATATCTTGATATATCTCGAGAACTACGCATCTGATCAAAAAATATCATAGAACAGAAAAAGTAGGAAACTTAATTCTCTACAAAAAAGGTCTCTTAACATTTTGCCATAGCTCTCTTCGTTTCCGAGATATTTGCAGATTTATCTCAAGGGAAGGGGCCTGACGGACACATTTCGAGATATTTCTTCTTCTTGTTGTTCTTCTTCTGCACAGCTAAGCTGGAAGTGGCATTTGCAGCTCGCAATAGTGCAGAGTTATCTCAAAGAAAGGGGCCACGGTGTTTCTGCATCTCTATTATGTTGGTGCGGCTTCTTAACTTTTAAATATCTTGATATATCTCGAGAACTACGCATCTGATCAAAAAATATCATAGAAGATAAAAAGTAGGAAACTCAATTCTCTACAAAAAAGGTCTCTTAACATTTTGCAATAGCTCGCTTCGTTTCCGAGATATTTGCAGATTTATCTCAAGGGAAGGGGCCTGACGGACATATTTCGAGATATTTCTTCTTCTTGTTGTTCTTCTTCTGCACAGCTAAACTGGAAGTGGCATTTCCAGCTCGCAATAGTGCAGAGTTATCTCAAAGAGAGGGGCCACGGTGTTTCTGTATCTCTATTATGTTGGTGCTGCTTCGGAACTTTTAAATATCTCGATATATCTCGAAAACTACGCTTCTGATCAAAAAATATCATAGAACATAAATTGTACGAAACATAATTCTCTACAAAAAACGTCTCTTAACATTTTGCCATAGCTCGCTTCGTTTCCGAGATATTTGCAGATTTATCTCAAGGGAAGGGGCCTAACGGACATATTTCGAGATATTTCTTCTTCTTGTTGTTCTTCTTCTGCACAGCTAAGCTGGAAGTGGCATTTGCGGCTCGCACTAGTGCAGAGTTATCTCAAAGAAAGGGGCCACGGTGTTTCTGTATCTCTATTATGTTGGTGCGGCTTCGGAACTTTTAAATATCTTGATATATCTCGAGAACTACGCATCTGATCCAAAAATATCATAGAACATAAATAGTAGGAAACTTAATTCTCTACAAAAAAGGTCTCTCAACATTTTGCCATAGCTCGCTTCGTTTCCGAGATATTTGCAGATTTATCTCAAGGGAAGGGGCCTAACGGACATATTTCCAGATATTTCTTCTTCTTGTTGTTCTTCTTCTGCACAGCTAAGCTGGAAGTGGCATTTGCGGCTCGCACTAGTGCAGAGTTATCTCAAAGAAAGGGGCCACGGTGTTTCTGTATCTCTATTATGTTGGTGCGGCTTCGGAACTTTTAAATATCTTGATATATCTCGAGAACTACGCATCTGATCAAAAAATATCACAGAACATAAAAAGTAGGAAATATAATTCCATACAAAAAAGGTCTCTCAACATTTTGCCATAGCTCGCTTCGTTTCCGAGATACTTGCCGATTTATCTCAAGGGAAGGGGCCTGACGGACATATTTCGAGATATTTCTTCTTCTTGTTGTTCTTCTTCTGCACAGCTAAGCTGGAAGTGGCATTTGCAGCTCGCAATTGTGCAGAGTTATCTCAAAGAGAGGGGCCACGGTGTTTCTGTATCTCTATTATGTTGGTGCGGCTTCGGAACTTTTAAATATCTTGATATATCTCGAGAACTACGAATCTGATCAGAAAATATCATAGAAGATAAAAAGTCGGAAACTTAATTCTCTACAAAAAAGGTCTCTTAACATTTTGCCATAGCTCGCTTCGTTTCCGAGATATTTGCAGATTTATCTCAAGGGAAGGGGCCTGACGGACATATTTCGAGATATTTCTTCTTCTTGTTGTTCTTCTTCTGCACAGCTAAGCTGGAAGTGGCATTTGCGGCTCGCACTAGTGCAGAGTTATCTCAAAGAAAGGGGCCACGGTGTTTCTGTATCTCTATTATGTTGGTGCGGCTTCTTAACTTTTAAATATCTTGATATATCTCGAGAACTACGCATCTGATCAAAAAATATCATAGAACATAAAAAGTAGGAAACTTAATTCTCTACAAAAAAGGTCTCTTAACATTTGGCCATAGCTCTCTTCGTTTCCGAGATATTTGCAGATTTATCTCAAGGGAAGGGGCCTGACGGACACATTTCGAGATATTTCTTCTTCTTGTTGTTCTTCTTCTGCACAGCTAAACTGGAAGTGGCATTTCCAGCTCGCAATAGTGCAGAGTTATCTCAAAGAGAGGGGCCACGGTGTTTCTGTATCTCTATTATGTTGGTGCGGCTTCGGAACTTTTAAATATCTTGATATATCTCGAGAACTACGCATCTGATCCAAAAATATCATAGAACATAAATAGTAGGAAACTTAATTCTCTACAAAAAAGGTCTCTCAACATTTTGCCATAGCTCGCTTCGTTTCCGAGATATTTGCAGATTTATCTCAAGGGAATGGGCCTAACGGACATATTTCCAGATATTTCTTCTTCTTGTTGTTCTTCCTCTGCACAGCTAAGCTGGAAGTGGCATTTGCGGCTCGCACTAGTGCAGAGTTATCTCAAAGAAAGGGGCCACGGTGTTTCTGTATCTCTATTATGTTGGTGCGGCTTCGGAACTTTTAAATATCTTGATATATCTCGAGAACTACGCATCTGATCAAAAAATATCATAGAACATAAAAAGTAGGAAACATAATTCCATACAAAAAAGGTCTCTTAACATTTTGCCATAGCTCGCTTCGTTTCCGAGATATTTGCAGATTTATCTCAAGGGAAGTGGCCTGACGGACATATTTCGAGATATTTCTTCTTCTTGTTGTTCTTCTTCTGCACAGCTAAGCTGGAAGTAGCATTTGCGGCTCGCACTAGTGCAGAGTTATCTCAAAGAAAGGGGCCACGGTGTTTCTGTATCTCTATTATGTTGGTGCGGCTTCGGAACTTTTAAATATCTTGATATATCTCGAGAACTACGCATCTGATCCAAAAATATCATAGAACATAAAAAGTAGGAAACTCAATTCTCTACAAAAAAGGTCTCTTAACATTTTGCAATAGCTCGCTTCGTTTCCGAGATATTTGCAGATTTATCTCAAGGGAAGGGGCCTGACGGACATATTTCGAGATATTTCTTCTTCTTGTTGTTCTTCTTCTGCACAGCTAAGCTGGAAGTGGCATTTGCGGTTCGCACTAGTGCAGAGTTATCTCAAAGAAAGGGGCCACGGTGTTTCTGTATCTCTATTATGTTGGTGCTGCTTCGGAACTTTTAAATATCTCGATATATCTCGAAAACTACGCTTCTGATCAAAAAATATCATAGAACATAAATTGTAGGAAACATAATTCTCTACAAAAAACGTCTCTTAACATTTTGCCATAGCTCGCTTCGTTTCCGAGATATTTGCAGATTTATCTCAAGGGAAGGGGCCTAACGGACATATTTCGAGATATTTCTTCTTCTTGTTGTTCTTCTTCTGCACAGCTAAACTGGAAGTGGCATTTCCAGCTCGCAATAGTACAGAGTTATGTCAAAGAAAGGGGCCACGGTGTTTCTGTATCTCTATTATGTTGGTGCGGCTTCGGAACTTTTAAATATCTTGATATATCTCGAGAACTACGCATCTGATCAAAAAATATCATAGAACAGAAAAAGTAGGAAACTTAATTCTCTACAAAAAAGGTCTCTTAACATTTTGCCATAGCTCTCTTCGTTTCCGAGATATTTGCAGATTTATCTCAAGGGAAGGGGCCTGACGGACACATTTCGAGATATTTCTTCTTCTTGTTGTTCTTCTTCTGCACAGCTAAGCTGGAAGTGGCATTTGCAGCTCGCAATAGTGCAGAGTTATCTCAAAGAAAGGGGCCACGGTGTTTCTGCATCTCTATTATGTTGGTGCGGCTTCTTAACTTTTAAATATCTTGATATATCTCGAGAACTACGCATCTGATCAAAAAATATCATAGAAGATAAAAAGTAGGAAACTCAATTCTCTACAAAAAAGGTCTCTTAACATTTTGCAATAGCTCGCTTCGTTTCCGAGATATTTGCAGATTTATCTCAAGGGAAGGGGCCTGACGGACATATTTCGAGATATTTCTTCTTCTTGTTGTTCTTCTTCTGCACAGCTAAACTGGAAGTGGCATTTCCAGCTCGCAATAGTGCAGAGTTATCTCAAAGAGAGGGGCCACGGTGTTTCTGTATCTCTATTATGTTGGTGCTGCTTCGGAACTTTTAAATATCTCGATATATCTCGAAAACTACGCTTCTGATCAAAAAATATCATAGAACATAAATTGTAGGAAACATAATTCTCTACAAAAAACGTCTCTTAACATTTTGCCATAGCTCGCTTCGTTTCCGAGATATTTGCAGATTTATCTCAAGGGAAGGGGCCTAACGGACATATTTCGAGATATTTCTTCTTCTTGTTGTTCTTCTTCTGCACAGCTAAGCTGGAAGTGGCATTTGCGGCTCGCACTAGTGCAGAGTTATCTCAAAGAAAGGGGCCACGGTGTTTCTGTATCTCTATTATGTTGGTGCGGCTTCGGAACTTTTAAATATCTTGATATATCTCGAGAACTACGCATCTGATCCAAAAATATCATAGAACATAAATAGTAGGAAACTTAATTCTCTACAAAAAAGGTCTCTCAACATTTTGCCATAGCTCGCTTCGTTTCCGAGATATTTGCAGATTTATCTCAAGGGAAGGGGCCTAACGGACATATTTCCAGATATTTCTTCTTCTTGTTGTTCTTCTTCTGCACAGCTAAGCTGGAAGTGGCATTTGCGGCTCGCACTAGTGCAGAGTTATCTCAAAGAAAGGGGCCACGGTGTTTCTGTATCTCTATTATGTTGGTGCGGCTTCGGAACTTTTAAATATCTTGATATATCTCGAGAACTACGCATCTGATCAAAAAATATCATAGAACATAAAAAGTAGCAATCCTAATTTTCTACAAAAAAGGTCTCTTAACATTTTGCCGTAGCTCGCTTCGTTTCCGAGATATTTGCAGATTTATCTCAAGGGAAGGGGCCTGACGGACATATTTCCAGATATTTCTTCTTCTTGTTGTTCTTCTTCTGCACAGCTAAGCTGGAAGTGGCATTTGCAGCTCGCAATAGTGCAGAGTTATCTCAAAGAAAGGGGCCACGGTGTGTCTGTATCTCTATTATGTTGGTGCGGCTTCGGAACTTTTAAATATCTTGATATATCTCCAGAACTACGCATCTGATCGAAAAATATCATAGAAGATAAAAAGTAGGAAACTTAATTCTCTACAAAAGAGGTCTCTTAACATTTTGCCATAGCTCGCTTCGTTTCCGAGATATTTGCAGATTTATCTCGAGGGAAGGGGCCTGACGGACATATTTCGAGATATTTCTTCTTCTTGTTGTTCTTCTTCTGCACAGCTAAGCTGGAAGCGGCATTTGCGGCTCGCACTAGTGCAGGGTTATCTCAAAGAAAGGGGCCACGGTGTTTCTGTATCTCTATTATGTTGGTGCAGCTTCGGATCTTTTAAATATCTCGATATATCTCGAAAACTACGCTTCTGATCAAAAAATATCATAGAACATAAATTGTAGGAAACATAATTCTCTACAAAAAAGATCTCTTAACATTTTGCCATAGCTCGTTTCGTTTCCGAGATATTTGCAGATATATCTCAAGGGAAGGGGCCTGACGGACATATTTCGAGATATTTCCTCTTCTTGTTGTTCTTCTTCTGCACAGCTAAACTGGAAGTGGCATTTCCAGCTCGCAATAGCGCAGAGTTATCTCAAAGAAAGGGGCCACGGTGTTTCTGTATCTCTATTATGTTGGTGCGGCTTCGGAACTTTTAAATATCTTGATATATCTCGAGAACTACGCATCTGATCAAAAAATATCATAGAACATAAAAAGTAGGAAACTTAATTCTCTACAAATAAGGTCTCTTAACATTTTGCCATAGCGCGCTTCGTTTCCGAGATATTTGCAGATTTATCTCAAGGGAAGGGGCCTGACGGACATATTTCGAGATATTTCTTCTTCTTGTTGTTCTTCTTCTGCACAGCTAAGCTGGAAGTGGCATTTGCAGCTCGCAGTAGTGCAGAGTTATCTCAAAGAAAGGGGCCACGGTGTTTCTGTATCTCTATTATGTTGGTGCGGCTTCGGAACTTTTAAATATCTTGATATATCTCGAGAACTACGCATCTGATCGAAAAATATCATAGAACATAAAAAGTAGGAAACTTAATTCTCTACAAAACAGGTCTCTTAACATTTTGCCAGAGCTCGCTTCGTTTCCGAGATATTTGCAGATTTATCTCAAGGGAAGGGGCCTGACGGACATATTTCGAGATATTTCTTCTTCTTGTTGTTCTTCTTCTGCACAGCTAAGCTGGAAGTGGCATTTGCAGCTCGCAGTAGTGCAGAGTTATCTCAAAGAAAGGGGCCACGGTGTTTCTGTATCTCTATTATGTTGGTGCGGCTTCGGAACTTTTAAATATCTTGATATATCTCGAGAACTACGCATCTGATCAAAAAATATCATAGAACATAAAAAGTAGGAATCCTAATTTTCTACAAAAAAGGTCTCTTAACATTTTGCCGTAGCTCGCTTCGTTTCCGAGATAATTGCAGATTTATCTCAAGGGAAGGGGCCTGACGGACATATTTCCAGATATTTCTTCTTCTTGTTGTTCTTCTTCTGCACAGCTAAGCTGGAAGTGGTATTTGCAGCTCGCAATAGTGCAGAGTTATCTCAAAGAAAGGGGCCACGGTGTGTCTGTATCTCTATTGTGTTGGTGCGGCTTCGGAACTTTTAAATATCTTGATATATCTCGAGAACTACGCATCTGATCGAAAAATATCATAGAACATAAAAAGTAGGAAACTTAATTCTCTACAAAAGAGGTCTCTTAACATTTTGCCATAGCTCGCTTCGTTTCCGAGATATTTGCAGATTTATCTCAAGGGAAGGGGCCTGACGGACATATTTCGAGATATTTCTTCTTTTTGTTGTTCTTCTTCTGCACAGCTAAGCTGGAAGTGGCATTTGCAGCTCGCAATAGTGCAGAGTTATCTCAAAGAAAGGGGCCACGGTGTGTCTGTATCTCTATTATGTTGGTGCGGCTTCGGAACTTTTAAATATCTTGATATATCTCGAGAACTACGAATCTGATCAGAAAATATCATAGAAGATAAAAAGTAGGAAACTTAATTCTCTACAAAAATGGTCTCTTAACATTTTGCCATAGCTCGGTTCGTTTCCGAGATATTTGCAGATTTATCTCAAGGGAAGGGGCCTGACGGACATATTTCGAGATATTTCTTCTTCTTGTTGTTCTTCTTCTGCACAGCTAAGCTGGAAGTGGCATTTGCGGCTCGCACTAGTGCAGAGTTATCTCAAAGAAAGGGGCCACGGTGTTTCTGTATCTCTATTATGTTGGTGCGGCTTCGGAACTTTTAAATATCTTGATATATCTCGAGAACTACGCATCTGATCAAAAAATATCATAGAACATAAAAAGTAGGAAACTTAATTCTCTACAAAAAAGGTCTCTTAACATTTTGCCATAGCTCGCTTCGTTTCCGAGATATTTGCAGATTTATCTCAAGGGAAGGGGCCTGACGGACATATTTCGAGATATTTCTTCTTCTTGTTGTTCTTCTTCTGCACAGCTAAGCTGGAAGTGGCATTTGCAGCTCGCAATAGTGCAGAGTTATCGCAAAGAAAGGGGCCACGGTGTTTCTGTATCTCTATTATGTTGGTGCGGCTTCGGAACTTTTAAATATCTTGATATATCTCGAGAACTACGCATCTGATCAAAAAATATCATAGAACATAAAAAGTAGGAAACCTAATTTTCTACAAAAAAGGTCTCTTAACATTTTGCCGTAGCTCGCTTCGTTTCCGAGATATTTGCAGATTTATCTCAAGGGAAGGGGTCTGACGGACATATTTCGAGATATTTCTTCTTCTTGTTGTTCTTCTTCTGCACAGCTAAGCTGGAAGTGGCATTTGCAGCTCGCAATAGTGCAGAGTTATCTCAAAGAAAGGGGCCACGGTGTTTCTGTATCTCTATTATGTTGGTGCGGCTTCGGAACTTTTAAATATCTTGATATATCTCGAGAACTACGCATCTGATCAAAAAATATCATAGAACATAAAAAGTAGGAAACTTAGTTCTCTACAAAAAAGGTCTCTTAACATTTTGCCATAGCTCGCTTCGTTTCCAAGATACTTGCAGATTTATCTCAAGGGAAGGGGCCTGACGGACATATTTCGAGATATTTCTTCTTCTTGTTGTTCTTCTTCTGCACAGCTAAACTGGAAGTGGCATTTCCAGCTCGCAGTAGTGCCGAGTTATCTCAAAGAAAGGGGCCACGGTGTTTCTGTATGTCTATTATGTTGGTGCGGCTTCGGAACTTTTAAATATCTTGATATATCTCGAGAACTACGCATCTGATCAAAAAATATCATAGAACATAAAAAGTAGAAAACTTAATTCTCTACAAAAAAGGTCTCTCAACATTTTGCCATAGCTCGCTTCGTTTCCGAGATATATGCAGATTTATCTCAAGGGAAGGGGCCTGACGGACATATTTCGAGATATTTCTTCTTCTTGTTGTTCTTCTTCTGCACAGCTAAGCTGGAAGTGGCATTTGCAGCTCGCAATAGTGCAGAGTTATCTCAAAGAAAGGGGCCACGGTGTTTCTGTATCTCTATTATGTTGGTGCGGCTTCGGAACTTTTAAATATCTTGATATATCTCAAGAACTACGCATCCGATCAAAAAATATCATAGAACATAAAAAGTAGGAAACTTAATTCTCTACAAAACAGGTCTCTTAACATTTTGCCATAGCTCGCTTCGTTTCCGAGATATTTGCAGATTTATCTCAAGGGAAGGGGCCTGACGGACATATTTCGAGATATTTCTTCTTCTTGTTGTTCTTCTTCTGCACAGCTAAGCTGGAAGTGGCATTTGCAGCTCGCAGTAGTGCAGAGTTATCTCAAAGAAAGGGGCCACGGTGTTTCTGTATCTCTATTATGTTGGTGCGGCTTCGGAACTTTTAAATATCTTGATATATCTCGAGAACTACGCATCTGATCAAAAAATATCATAGAACATAAAAAGTAGGAATCCTAATTTTCTACAAAAAAGGTCTCTTAACATTTTGCCGTAGCTCGCTTCGTTTCCGAGATATTTGCAGATTTATCTCAAGGGAAGGGGCCTGACGGACATATTTCCAGATATTTCTTCTTCTTGTTGTTCTTCTTCTGCACAGCTAAGCTGGAAGTGGCATTTGCAGCTCGCGATAGTGCAGAGTTATCTCAAAGAAAGGGGCCACGGTGTGTCTGTATCTCTATTATGTTGGTGCGGCTTCGGAACTTTTAAATATCTTGATATATCTCGAGAACTACGCATCTGATCGAAAAATATCATAGAACATAAAAAGTAGGAAACTTAATTCTCTACAAAAGAGGTCTCTTAACATTTTGCCATACCTCGCTTCGTTTCCGAGATATTTGCAGATTTATCTCAAGGGAAGGGGCCTGACGGACATATTTCGAGATATTTCTTCTTTTTGTTGTTCTTCTTCTGCACAGCTAAGCTGGAAGTGGCATTTGCAGCTCGCAATAGTGCAGAGTTATCTCAAAGAAAGGGGCCACGGTGTTTCTGTATCTCTATTATGTTGGTGCGGCTTCGGAACTTTTAAATATCTTGATATATCTCAAGAACTACGCATCCGATCAAAAAATATCATAGAACATAAAAAGTAGGAAACTTAATTCTCTACAAAAAAGGTCTCTTAACATTTTGCCATAGCTCGCTTCGTTTCCGAGATATTTGCAGATTTATCTCGAGGGAAGGGTCCTGACGGACATATTTCGAGATATTTCTTCTTCTTGTTGTTCTTCTTCTGCACAGCTAAGCTAGAAGCGGCATTTGCGGCTCGCACTAGTGAAGAGTTATCTCAAAGAAAGGGGCCACGGTGTTTCTGTATCTCTATTATGTTGGTGCAGCTTCGGATCTTTTAAATATCTCCATATATCTCGAAAACTACGCTTCTGATCAAAAAATATCATAGAACATAAATTGTAGGAAACATAATTCTCTACAAAAAAGGTCTCTTAACATTTTGCCATAGCTCGTTTCGTTTCCGAGATATTTGCAGATATATCTCAAGGGAAGGGGCCTGACGGACATATTTTGAGATATTTCCTCTTCTTGTTGTTCTTCTTCTGCACAGCTAAACTGGAAGTGGCATTTCCAGCTCGCAATAGCGCAGAGTTATCTCAAAGAAAGGGGCCACGGTGTTTCTGTATCTCTATTATGTTGGTGCGGCTTCGGAACTTTTAAATATCTTGATATATCTCGAGAACTACGCATCTGATCAAAAAATATCATAGAACATAAAAAGTAGGAAACTTAATTCTCTACAAATAAGGTCTCTTAACATTTTGCCATAGCTCGCTTCGTTTCCGAGATATTTGCAGATTTATCTCAAGGGAAGGGGCCTGACGGACATATTTCGAGATATTTCTTCTTCTTGTTGTTCTTCTTCTGCACAGCTAAACTGGAAGTGGCATTTCCAGCTCGCAGTAGTGCCGAGTTATCTCAAAGAAAGGGGCCACGGTGTTTCTGTATCTCTATTATGTTGTTGCGGCTTCGGAACTTTTAAATATCTTGATATATCTCGAGAACTACGCATCTGATCAAAAAATATCATAGAACATAAAAAGTAGAAAACTTAATTCTCTACAAAAAAGGTCTCTCAACATTTTGCCATAGCTCGCTTCGTTTCCGAGATATATGCAGATTTATCTCAAGGGAAGGGGCCTGACGGACATATTTCGAGATATTTCTTCTTCTTGTTGTTCTTCTTCTGCACAGCTAAGCTGGAAGTGGCATTTGCAGCTCGCAATAGTGCAGAGTTATCTCAAAGAAAGGGGCCACGGTGTTTCTGTATCTCTATTATGTTGGTGCGGCTTCGGAACTTTTAAATATCTTGATATATCTCGAGAACTACGCATCTGATCGAAAAATATCATAGAACATAAAAAGTAGGAAACTTAATTCTCTACAAAACAGGTCTCTTAACATTTTGCCATAGCTCGCTTCGTTTCCGAGATATTTGCAGATTTATCTCAAGGGAAGGGGCCTGACGGACATATTTCGAGATATTTCTTCCTCTTGTTGTTCTTCTTCTGCACAGCGAAGCTGGAAGTGGCATTTGCAGCTCGCAGTAGTGCAGAGTTATCTCAAAGAAAGGGGCCACGGTGTTTCTGTATCTCTATTATGTTGGTGCGGCTTCGGAACTTTTAAATATCTTGATATATCTCGAGAACTACGCATCTGATCAAAAAATATCATAGAACATAAAAAGTAGGAATCCTAATTTTCTACAAAAAAGGTCTCTTAACATTTTGCCGTAGCTCGCTTCGTTTCCGAGATATTTGCAGATTTATCTCAAGGGAAGGGGCCTGACGGACATATTTCCAGATATTTCTTCTTCTTGTTGTTCTTCTTCTGCACAGCTAAGCTGGAAGTGGCATTTGCAGCTCGCAATAGTGCAGAGTTATCTCAAAGAAAGGGGCCACGGCGTTTCTGTATCTCTATTATGTTGGTGCGGCTTCGGAACTTTTAAATATCTTGATATATCTCGAGAACTACGCATCTGATCGAAAAATATCATAGAACATAAAAAGTAGGAAACTTAATTCTCTACAAAACAGGTCTCTTAACATTTTGCCATAGCTCGCTTCGTTTCCGAGATATTTGCAGATTTATCTCAAGGGAAGGGGCCTGACGGACATATTTCGAGATATTTCTTCCTCTTGTTGTTCTTCTTCTGCACAGCGAAGCTGGAAGTGGCATTTGCAGCTCGCAGTAGTGCAGAGTTATCTCAAAGAAAGGGGCCACGGTGTTTCTGTATCTCTATTATGTTGGTGCGGCTTCGGAACTTTTAAATATCTTGATATATCTCGAGAACTACGCATCTGATCAAAAAATATCATAGAACATAAAAAGTAGGAATCCTAATTTTCTACAAAAAAGGTCTCTTAACATTTTGCCGTAGCTCGCTTCGTTTCCGAGATATTTGCAGATTTATCTCAAGGGAAGGGGCCTGACGGACATATTTCCAGATATTTCTTCTTCTTGTTGTTCTTCTTCTGCACAGCTAAGCTGGAAGTGGCATTTGCAGCTCGCAATAGTGCAGAGTTATCTCAAAGAAAGGGGCCACGGTGTGTCTGTATCTCTATTATGTTGGTGCGGCTTCGGAACTTTTAAATATCTTGATATATCTCGAGAACTACGCATCTGATCGAAAAATATCATAGAACATAAAAAGTAGGAAACTTAATTCCCTACAAAAAAGGTCTCTTAACATTTTGCCATAGCTCGCTTCGTTTCCGAGACATTTGCAGATTTATCTCGAGGGAAGGGGCCTGACGGACATATTTCGAGATATTTCTTCTTCTTGTTGTTCTTCTTCTGCACAGCTAAGCTGGAAGCGGCATTTGCGGCTCGCACTAGTGCAGAGTTATCTCAAAGAAAGGGGCCACGGTGTTTCTATATCTCTATTATGTTGGTGCAGCTTCGGATCTTTTAAATATCTCGATATATCTCGAAAACTACGCTTCTGATCAAAAAATATCATAGAACATAAATTGTAGGAAACATAATTCTCTACAAAAAAGGTCTCTTAACATTTTGCCATAGCTCGTTTCGTTTCCGAGATATTTGCAGATATATCTCAAGGGAAGGGGCCTGACGGACATATTTCGAGATATTTCCTCTTCTTGTTGTTCTTCTTCTGCACAGCTAAACTGGAAGTGGCATTTCCAGCTCGCAATAGCGCAGAGTTATCTCAAAGAAAGGGGCCACGGTGTTTCTGTATCTCTATTATGTTGGTGCGGCTTCGGAACTTTTAAATATCTTGATATATCTCGAGAACTACGCATCTGATCAAAAAATATCATAGAACATAAAAAGTAGGAAACTTAATTCTCTACAAATAAGGTCTCTTAACATTTTGCCATAGCTCGCTTCGTTTCCGAGATATTTGCAGATTTATCTCAAGGGAAGGGGCCTGACGGACATATTTCGAGATATTTCTTCTTCTTGTTGTTCTTCTTCTGCACAGCTAAGCTGGAAGTGGCATTTGCAGCTCGCAATAGTGCAGAGTTATCTCAAAGAAAGGGGCCACGGTGTTTCTGTATCTCTATTATGTTGGTGCGGCTTCGGAACTTTTAAATATCTTGATATATCTCGAGAACTACGCATCTGATCAAAAAATATCATAGAACATAAAAAGTAGGAAACTTAATTCTCTACAAAAAAGGTCTCTTAACATTTTGCCATAGCTCGCTTCGTTTCCAAGATACTTGCAGATTTATCTCAAGGGAAGGGGCCTGACGGACATATTTCGAGATATTTCTTCTTCTTGTTGTTCTTCTTCTGCACAGCTAAGCTGGAAGTGGCATTTGCAGCTCGCGATAGTGCAGAGTTATCTCAAAGAAAGGGGCCACGGTGTGTCTGTATCTCTATTATGTTGGTGCGGCTTCGGAACTTTTAAATATCTTGATATATCTCGAGAACTACGCATCTGATCGAAAAATATCATAGAACATAAAAAGTAGGAAACTTAATTCTCTACAAAAGAGGTCTCTTAACATTTTGCCATACCTCGCTTCGTTTCCGAGATATTTGCAGATTTATCTCAAGGGAAGGGGCCTGACGGACATATTTCGAGATATTTCTTCTTTTTGTTGTTCTTCTTCTGCACAGCTAAGCTGGAAGTGGCATTTGCAGCTCGCAATAGTGCAGAGTTATCTCAAAGAAAGGGGCCACGGTGTTTCTGTATCTCTATTATGTTGGTGCGGCTTCGGAACTTTTAAATATCTTGATATATCTCAAGAACTACGCATCCGATCAAAAAATATCATAGAACATAAAAAGTAGGAAACTTAATTCTCTACAAAAAAGGTCTCTTAACATTTTGCCATAGCTCGCTTCGTTTCCGAGATATTTGCAGATTTATCTCGAGGGAAGGGTCCTGACGGACATATTTCGAGATATTTCTTCTTCTTGTTGTTCTTCTTCTGCACAGCTAAGCTAGAAGCGGCATTTGCGGCTCGCACTAGTGAAGAGTTATCTCAAAGAAAGGGGCCACGGTGTTTCTGTATCTCTATTATGTTGGTGCAGCTTCGGATCTTTTAAATATCTCCATATATCTCGAAAACTACGCTTCTGATCAAAAAATATCATAGAACATAAATTGTAGGAAACATAATTCTCTACAAAAAAGGTCTCTTAACATTTTGCCATAGCTCGTTTCGTTTCCGAGATATTTGCAGATATATCTCAAGGGAAGGGGCCTGACGGACATATTTTGAGATATTTCCTCTTCTTGTTGTTCTTCTTCTGCACAGCTAAACTGGAAGTGGCATTTCCAGCTCGCAATAGCGCAGAGTTATCTCAAAGAAAGGGGCCACGGTGTTTCTGTATCTCTATTATGTTGGTGCGGCTTCGGAACTTTTAAATATCTTGATATATCTCGAGAACTACGCATCTGATCAAAAAATATCATAGAACATAAAAAGTAGGAAACTTAATTCTCTACAAATAAGGTCTCTTAACATTTTGCCATAGCTCGCTTCGTTTCCGAGATATTTGCAGATTTATCTCAAGGGAAGGGGCCTGACGGACATATTTCGAGATATTTCTTCTTCTTGTTGTTCTTCTTCTGCACAGCTAAACTGGAAGTGGCATTTCCAGCTCGCAGTAGTGCCGAGTTATCTCAAAGAAAGGGGCCACGGTGTTTCTGTATCTCTATTATGTTGTTGCGGCTTCGGAACTTTTAAATATCTTGATATATCTCGAGAACTACGCATCTGATCAAAAAATATCATAGAACATAAAAAGTAGAAAACTTAATTCTCTACAAAAAAGGTCTCTCAACATTTTGCCATAGCTCGCTTCGTTTCCGAGATATATGCAGATTTATCTCAAGGGAAGGGGCCTGACGGACATATTTCGAGATATTTCTTCTTCTTGTTGTTCTTCTTCTGCACAGCTAAGCTGGAAGTGGCATTTGCAGCTCGCAATAGTGCAGAGTTATCTCAAAGAAAGGGGCCACGGTGTTTCTGTATCTCTATTATGTTGGTGCGGCTTCGGAACTTTTAAATATCTTGATATATCTCGAGAACTACGCATCTGATCGAAAAATATCATAGAACATAAAAAGTAGGAAACTTAATTCTCTACAAAACAGGTCTCTTAACATTTTGCCATAGCTCGCTTCGTTTCCGAGATATTTGCAGATTTATCTCAAGGGAAGGGGCCTGACGGACATATTTCGAGATATTTCTTCTTCTTGTTGTTCTTCTTCTGCACAGCGAAGCTGGAAGTGGCATTTGCAGCTCGCAGTAGTGCAGAGTTATCTCAAAGAAAGGGGCCACGGTGTTTCTGTATCTCTATTATGTTGGTGCGGCTTCGGAACTTTTAAATATCTTGATATATCTCGAGAACTACGCATCTGATCAAAAAATATCATAGAACATAAAAAGTAGGAATCCTAATTTTCTACAAAAAAGGTCTCTTAACATTTTGCCGTAGCTCGCTTCGTTTCCGAGATATTTGCAGATTTATCTCAAGGGAAGGGGCCTGACGGACATATTTCCAGATATTTCTTCTTCTTGTTGTTCTTCTTCTGCACAGCTAAGCTGGAAGTGGCATTTGCAGCTCGCAATAGTGCAGAGTTATCTCAAAGAAAGGGGCCACGGTGTGTCTGTATCTCTATTATGTTGGTGCGGCTTCGGAACTTTTAAATATCTTGATATATCTCGAGAACTACGCATCTGATCGAAAAATATCATAGAACATAAAAAGTAGGAAACTTAATTCCCTACAAAAAAGGTCTCTTAACATTTTGCCATAGCTCGCTTCGTTTCCGAGACATTTGCAGATTTATCTCGAGGGAAGGGGCCTGACGGACATATTTCGAGATATTTCTTCTTCTTGTTGTTCTTCTTCTGCACAGCTAAGCTGGAAGCGGCATTTGCGGCTCGCACTAGTGCAGAGTTATCTCAAAGAAAGGGGCCACGGTGTTTCTATATCTCTATTATGTTGGTGCAGCTTCGGATCTTTTAAATATCTCGATATATCTCGAAAACTACGCTTCTGATCAAAAAATATCATAGAACATAAATTGTAGGAAACATAATTCTCTACAAAAAAGGTCTCTTAACATTTTGCCATAGCTCGTTTCGTTTCCGAGATATTTGCAGATATATCTCAAGGGAAGGGGCCTGACGGACATATTTCGAGATATTTCCTCTTCTTGTTGTTCTTCTTCTGCACAGCTAAACTGGAAGTGGCATTTCCAGCTCGCAATAGCGCAGAGTTATCTCAAAGAAAGGGGCCACGGTGTTTCTGTATCTCTATTATGTTGGTGCGGCTTCGGAACTTTTAAATATCTTGATATATCTCGAGAACTACGCATCTGATCAAAAAATATCATAGAACATAAAAAGTAGGAAACTTAATTCTCTACAAATAAGGTCTCTTAACATTTTGCCATAGCTCGCTTCGTTTCCGAGATAT
The DNA here is from genome assembly GCF_051020975.1 of Osmia lignaria lignaria. NCBI lineage: Eukaryota > Metazoa > Arthropoda > Insecta > Hymenoptera > Megachilidae > Osmia > Osmia lignaria. The sequence continues at coordinate 8,401,267 of NW_027478159.1, read as the reverse complement.
TTGCAGATTTATCTCAAGGGAAGGGGCCTGACGGACATATTTCGAGATATTTCTTCTTCTTGTTGTTCTTCTTCTGCACAGCTAAGCTGGAAGTGGCATTTGCAGCTCGCAATAGTGCAGAGTTATCTCAAAGAAAGGGGCCACGGTGTTTCTGTATCTCTATTATGTTGGTGCGGCTTCGGAACTTTTAAATATCTTGATATATCTCGAGAACTACGCATCTGATCAAAAAATATCATAGAACATAAAAAGTAGGAAACTTAATTCTCTACAAAAAAGGTCTCTTAACATTTTGCCATAGCTCGCTTCGTTTCCAAGATACTTGCAGATTTATCTCAAGGGAAGGGGCCTGACGGACATATTTCGAGATATTTCTTCTTCTTGTTGTTCTTCTTCTGCACAGCTAAACTGGAAGTGGCATTTCCAGCTCGCAGTAGTGCCGAGTTATCTCAAAGAAAGGGGCCACGGTGTTTCTGTATCTCTATTATGTTGGTGCGGCTTCGGAACTTTTAAATATCTTGATATATCTCGAGAACTACGCATCTGATCAAAAAATATCATAGAACATAAAAAGTAGAAAACTTAATTCTCTACAAAAAAGGTCTCTCAACATTTTGCCATAGCTCGCTTCGTTTCCGAGATATATGCAGATTTATCTCAAGGGAAGGGGCCTGACGGACATATTTCGAGATATTTCTTCTTCTTGTTGTTCTTCTTCTGCACAGCTAAGCTGGAAGTGGCATTTGCAGCTCGCAATAGTGCAGAGTTATCTCAAAGAAAGGGGCCACGGTGTTTCTGTATCTCTATTATGTTGGTGCGGCTTCCGAACTTTTAAATATCTTGATATATCTCGAGAACTACGCATCTGATCAAATAATATCATAGAACATAAAAAGTAGGAAACTTAATTCTCCACAAATAAGGTCTCTTAACATTTTGCCATAGCTCGCTTCGTTTCCGAGATATTTGCAGATTTATCTCAAGGGAAGGGGCCTGACGGACATATTTCGAGATATTTCTTCTTCTTGTTGTTCTTCTTCTGCACAGCGAAGCTGGAAGTGGCATTTGCAGCTCGCAGTAGTGCAGAGTTATCTCAAAGAAAGGGGCCACGGTGTTTCTGTATCTCTATTATGTTGGTGCGGCTTCGGAACTTTTAAATATCTTGATATATCTCGAGAACTACGCATCTGATCAAAAAATATCATAGAACATAAAAAGTAGGAATCCTAATTTTCTACAAAAAAGGTCTCTTAACATTTTGCCGTAGCTCGCTTCGTTTCCGAGATATTTGCAGATTTATCTCAAGGGAAGGGGCCTGACGGACATATTTCCAGATATTTCTTCTTCTTGTTGTTCTTCTTCTGCACAGCTAAGCTGGAAGTGGCATTTGCAGCTCGCAATAGTGCAGAGTTATCTCAAAGAAAGGGGCCACGGTGTGTCTGTATCTCTATTATGTTGGTGCGGCTTCGGAACTTTTAAATATCTTGATATATCTCGAGAACTACGCATCTGATCGAAAAATATCATAGAACATAAAAAGTAGGAAACTTAATTCCCTACAAAAAAGGTCTCTTAACATTTTGCCATAGCTCGCTTCGTTTCCGAGACATTTGCAGATTTATCTCGAGGGAAGGGGCCTGACGGACATATTTCGAGATATTTCTTCTTCTTGTTGTTCTTCTTCTGCACAGCTAAGCTGGAAGCGGCATTTGCGGCTCGCACTAGTGCAGAGTTATCTCAAAGAAAGGGGCCACGGTGTTTCTATATCTCTATTATGTTGGTGCAGCTTCGGATCTTTTAAATATCTCGATATATCTCGAAAACTACGCTTCTGATCAAAAAATATCATAGAACATAAATTGTAGGAAACATAATTCTCTACAAAAAAGGTCTCTTAACATTTTGCCATAGCTCGTTTCGTTTCCGAGATATTTGCAGATATATCTCAAGGGAAGGGGCCTGACGGACATATTTCGAGATATTTCCTCTTCTTGTTGTTCTTCTTCTGCACAGCTAAACTGGAAGTGGCATTTCCAGCTCGCAATAGCGCAGAGTTATCTCAAAGAAAGGGGCCACGGTGTTTCTGTATCTCTATTATGTTGGTGCGGCTTCGGAACTTTTAAATATCTTGATATATCTCGAGAACTACGCATCTGATCAAAAAATATCATAGAACATAAAAAGTAGGAAACTTAATTCTCTACAAATAAGGTCTCTTAACATTTTGCCATAGCTCGCTTCGTTTCCGAGATATTTGCAGATTTATCTCAAGGGAAGGGGCCTGACGGACATATTTCGAGATATTTCTTCTTCTTGTTGTTCTTCTTCTGCACAGCTAAGCTGGAAGTGGCATTTGCAGCTCGCAATAGTGCAGAGTTATCTCAAAGAAAGGGGCCACGGTGTTTCTGTATCTCTATTATGTTGGTGCGGCTTCGGAACTTTTAAATATCTTGATATATCTCGAGAACTACGCATCTGATCAAAAAATATCATAGAACATAAAAAGTAGGAAACTTAATTCTCTACAAAAAAGGTCTCTTAACATTTTGCCATAGCTCGCTTCGTTTCCAAGATACTTGCAGATTTATCTCAAGGGAAGGGGCCTGACGGACATATTTCGAGATATTTCTTCTTCTTGTTGTTCTTCTTCTGCACAGCTAAACTGGAAGTGGCATTTCCAGCTCGCAGTAGTGCCGAGTTATCTCAAAGAAAGGGGCCACGGTGTTTCTGTATCTCTATTATGTTGGTGCGGCTTCGGAACTTTTAAATATCTTGATATATCTCGAGAACTACGCATCTGATCAAAAAATATCATAGAACATAAAAAGTAGAAAACTTAATTCTCTACAAAAAAGGTCTCTCAACATTTTGCCATAGCTCGCTTCGTTTCCGAGATATATGCAGATTTATCTCAAGGGAAGGGGCCTGACGGACATATTTCGAGATATTTCTTCTTCTTGTTGTTCTTCTTCTGCACAGCTAAGCTGGAAGTGGCATTTGCAGCTCGCAATAGTGCAGAGTTATCTCAAAGAAAGGGGCCACGGTGTTTCTGTATCTCTATTATGTTGGTGCGGCTTCCGAACTTTTAAATATCTTGATATATCTCGAGAACTACGCATCTGATCAAATAATATCATAGAACATAAAAAGTAGGAAACTTAATTCTCCACAAATAAGGTCTCTTAACATTTTGCCATAGCTCGCTTCGTTTCCGAGATATTTGCAGATTTATCTCAAGGGAAGGGGCCTGACGGACATATTTCGAGATATTTCTTCTTCTTGTTGGTCTTCTTCTGCACAGCTAAGCTGGAAGTGGCATTTGCAGCTCGCAATAGTGCAGAGTTATCTCGAAGAAAGGGGCCACGGTGTTTCTGTATCTCTATTATGTTGGTGCGGCTTCGGATCTTTTAAATATCTCGATATATCTCGAAAACTACGCTTCTGATAAAAAAATATCATAGAACGTAAATTGTGGGAAACTTAATTCTCTACAAAAAAGGTCTCTTAACATTTTGCCATAGCTCGCTTCGTTTCCGAGATATTTGCAGATTTATCTCGAGGGAAGGGGCCTGACGGACATGTTTCGAGATATTTCTTCTTCTTGTTGTTCTTCTTCTGCACAGCTAAGCTGGACGTGGCATTTACAGCTCGCAATAGTGCAGAGTTATCTCGAAGAAAGGGGCCACGGTGTTTCTGTATCTCTATTATGTTGGTGCGGCTTCGGAACTTTAAAATATCTTTATATATCTCGAGAACTACGCATCTGATCAAAAAATATCATAGAACATAAAAAGTAGAAAACTTAATTCTCTACAAAAAAGGTCTCTCAACATTTTGCCATAGCTCGCTTCGTTTCCGAGATATATGCAGATTTATCTCAAGGGAAGGGGCCTGACGGACATATTTCGAGATATTTCTTCTTCTTGTTGTTCTTCTTCTGCACAGCTAAGCTGGAAGTGGCATTTGCAGCTCGCAATAGTGCAGAGTTATCTCAAAGAAAGGGGCCACGGTGTTTCTGTATCTCTATTATGTTGGTGCGGCTTCCGAACTTTTAAATATCTTGATATATCTCGAGAACTACGCATCTGATCAAATAATATCATAGAACATAAAAAGTAGGAAACTTAATTCTCCACAAATAAGGTCTCTTAACATTTTGCCATAGCTCGCTTCGTTTCCGAGATATTTGCAGATTTATCTCAAGGGAAGGGGCCTGACGGACATATTTCGAGATATTTCTTCTTCTTGTTGGTCTTCTTCTGCACAGCTAAGCTGGAAGTGGCATTTGCAGCTCGCAATAGTGCAGAGTTATCTCGAAGAAAGGGGCCACGGTGTTTCTGTATCTCTATTATGTTGGTGCGGCTTCGGATCTTTTAAATATCTCGATATATCTCGAAAACTACGCTTCTGATAAAAAAATATCATAGAACGTAAATTGTGGGAAACTTAATTCGCTACAAAAAAGGTCTCTTAACATTTTGCCATAGCTCGCTTCGTTTCCGAGATATTTGCAGATTTATCTCGAGGGAAGGGGCCTGACGGACATGTTTCGAGATATTTCTTCTTCTTGTTGTTCTTCTTCTGCACAGCTAAGCTGGACGTGGCATTTACAGCTCGCAATAGTGCAGAGTTATCTCGAAGAAAGGGGCCACGGTGTTTCTGTATCTCTATTATGTTGGTGCGGCTTCGGAACTTTAAAATATCTTTATATATCTCGAGAACTACGCATCTGATTAAAAAATATCATAGAACGTAAAAAGTAGGAAACTTAATTCTCTACAAATAAAGTCGCTTAACATTTTGCCATAGCTCGCTTCGTTTCCGAGATATTTGCAGATTTATCTCAAGGGAAGGGGCCTGACGGACATATTTCGAGATATTTCTTCTTCTTGTTGTTCTTCTTCTGCACAGCTAAGCTGGAAGTGGCATTTGCAGCTCGCAATAGTGCAGAGTTATCTCAAAGAAAGGGGCCACGGTGTTTCTGTATCTCTATTATGTTGGTGCGGCTTCGGAACTTTGAAATATCTTGATATATCTCGAGAACTACGCATCTGATCAAAAAATATCATAGAACATAAAAAGTAGGAAACTTAATTCTCTACAAAAAAGGTCTCTTAACATTTTGCCATAGCTCGCTTCGTTTCCAAGATACTTGCAGATTTATCTCAAGGGAAGGGGCCTGACGGACATATTTCGAGATATTTCTTCTTCTTGTTGTTCTTCTTCTGCACAGCTAAACTGGAAGTGGCATTTCCAGCTCGCAGTAGTGCCGAGTTATCTCAAAGAAAGGGGCCACGGTGTTTCTGTATCTCTATTATGTTGGTGCGGCTTCGGAACTTTTAAATATCTTGATATATCTCGAGAACTACGCATCTGATCAAAAAATATCATAGAACATAAAAAGTAGAAAACTTAATTCTCTACAAAAAAGGTCTCTCAACATTTTGCCATAGCTCGCTTCGTTTCCGAGATATATGCAGATTTATCTCAAGGGAAGGGGCCTGACGGACATATTTCGAGATATTTCTTCTTCTTGTTGTTCTTCTTCTGCACAGCTAAGCTGGAAGTGGCATTTGCAGCTCGCAATAGTGCAGAGTTATCTCAAAGAAAGGGGCCACGGTGTTTCTGTATCTCTATTATGTTGGTGCGGCTTCGGAACTTTTAAATATCTTGATATATCTCGAGAACTACGCATCTGATCAAATAATATCATAGAACATAAAAAGTAGGAAACTTAATTCTCCACAAATAAGGTCTCTTAACATTTTGCCATAGCTCGCTTCGTTTCCGAGATATTTGCAGATTTATCTCAAGGGAAGGGGCCTGACGGACATATTTCGAGATATTTCTTCTTCTTGTTGGTCTTCTTCTGCACAGCTAAGCTGGAAGTGGCATTTGCAGCTCGCAATAGTGCAGAGTTATCTCAAAGAAAGGGGCCACGGTGTTTCTGTATCTCTATTATGTTGGTGCGGCTTCGGAACTTTTAAATATCTTGATATATCTCGAGAGCTACGCATCCGATAAAAAAATATCATAGAACATAAAAAGTAGGAAACTTAATTCTCTACAAAAAAGGTCTCTTAACATTTTGCCATAGCTCGCTTTGTTTCCGAGATATTTGCAGATTTATCTCGAGGGAAGGGGCCTGACGGACATATTTCGAGATATTTCATCTTCTTGTTGTTCTTCTTCTGCACAGCTAAGCTGGACGTGGCATTTACAGCTCGCAATAGTGCAGAGTTATCTCAAAGAAAGGGGCCACGGTGTTTCTGTATCTCTATTATGTTGGTGCGGCTTCGGAACTTTTAAATATCTTGATATATCTCGAGAACTACGCATCTGATCAAAAAATATCATAGAACATAAAAAGTAGGAAACTTAATTCTCTACAAATAAGGTCTCTTAACATTTTGCCATAGCTCGCTTCGTTTCCGAGATATTTGCAGATTTATCTCAAGGGAAGGGGCCTGACGGACATATTTCGAGATATTTCTTCTTCTTGTTGTTCTTCTTCTGCACAGCTAAGCTGGAAGTGGCATTTGCAGCTCGCAATAGTGCAGAGTTATCTCGAAGAAAGGGGCCACGGTGTTTCTGTATCTCTATTATGTTGGTGCGGCTTCGGAACTTTTAAATATCTTGATATATCTCGAGAACTACGCATCTGATCAAAAAATATCATAGAACATAAAAAGTAGAAAACTTAATTCTCTACAAATAAAGTCGCTTAACATTTTGCCATAGCTCGCTTCGTTTCCGAGATATTTGCAGATTTATCTCAAGGGAAGGGGCCTGACGGACATATTTCGAGATATTTCTTCTTCTTGTTGTTCTTCTTCTGCACAGCTAAGCTGGAAGTGGCATTTGCATCTCGCAATAGTGCAGAGTTATCTCAAAGAAAGGGGCCACGGTGTTTCTGTATCTCTATTATGTTGGTGCGGCTTCGGAACTTTTAAATATCTTGATATATCTCGAGAACTACGCATCCGATCAAAAAATATCATAGGACATAAAAAGTAGGAAACTTAATTCTCTACAAAAAAGGTCTCTTAACATTTTGCCATAGCTCGCTTCGTTTCCGAGATATTTGCAGATTTATCTCAAGGGAAGGGGCCTGACGGACATATTTCGAGATATTTCTTCTTCTTGTTGTTCTTCTTCTGCACAGCTAAACTGGAAGTGGCATTTGCAGCTCGCAATAGTGCAGAGTTATCTCAAAGAAAGGGGCCACGGTGTTTCTGTATCTCTATTATGTTGGTGCGGCTTCGGAACTTTAAAATATCTTTATATATCTCGAGAACTACGCATCTGATTAAAAAATATCATAGAACGTAAAAAGTAGGAAACTTAATTCTCTACAAATAAAGTCGCTTAACATTTTGCCATAGCTCGCTTCGTTTCCGAGATATTTGCAGATTTATCTCAAGGGAAGGGGCCTGACGGACATATTTCGAGATATTTCTTCTTCTTGTTGTTCTTCTTCTGCACAGCTAAGCTGGAAGTGGCATTTGCAGCTCGCAATAGTGCAGAGTTATCTCAAAGAAAGGGGCCACGGTGTTTCTGTATCTCTATTATGTTGGTGCGGCTTCGGAACTTTTAAATATCTTGATATATCTCGAAAACTACGCTTCTGATCAAAAAATATCATAGAACATAAATTGTAGGAAACATAATTCTCTACAAAAAAGGTCTCTTAACATTTTGCCATAGCTCGCTTCGCTTCCGAGATATATGCAGATTTATCTCAAGGGAAGGGGCCTGACGGACATATTTCGAGATATTTCTTCTTCTTGTTGTTCTTCTTCTGCACAGCTAAACTGGAAGTGGCATTTGCAGCTCGCAAAAGTGCAGAGTTATCTCAAAGAAAGGGGCCACGGTGTTTCTGTATCTCTATTATGTTGGTTGCGGCTTCGGAACTTTTAAATATCTTGATATATCTCGAGAACTACGCATCTGATCAAATAATATCATAGAACATAAAAAGTAGGAAACTTAATTCTCCACAAAAAAGGTCTCTCAACATTTTGCCATAGCTCGCTTCGTTTCCGAGATATATGCAGATTTATCTCAAGGGAAGGGGCCTGACGGACATATTTCGAGATATTTCTTCTTCTTGTTGTTCTTCTTCTGCACAGCTAAACTGGAAGTGGCATTTCCAGCTCGCAATAGTGCAGAGTTATCTGAAAGAAAGGGGCCACGGTGTTTCTGTATCTCTATTATGTTGGTGCAGCTTCGGATCTTTTAAATATCTCGATATATCTCGAAAACTACGCTTCTGATCAAAAAATATCATAGAACATAAATTGTAGGAAACATAATTCTCTACAAAAAAGGTCTCTTAACATTTTGCCATAGCTCGTTTCGTTTCCGAGATATTTGCAGATATATCTCAAGGGAAGGGGCCTGACGGACATATTTCGAGATATTTCCTCTTCTTGTTGTTCTTCTTCTGCACAGCTAAACTGGAAGTGGCATTTCCAGCTCGCAATAGCGCAGAGTTATCTCAAAGAAAGGGGCCACGGTGTTTCTGTATCTCTATTATGTTGGTGCGGCTTCGGAACTTTTAAATATCTTGATATATCTCGAGAACTACGCATCTGATCAAAAAATATCATAGAACATAAAAAGTAGGAAACTTAATTCTCTACAAATAAGGTCTCTTAACATTTTGCAATAGCTCGCTTCGTTTCCGAGATATTTGCAGATTTATCTCAAGGGAAGGGGCCTGACGGACATTTTTCGAGATATTTCTTCTTCTTGTTGTTCTTCTTCTGCACAGCTAAGCTGGAAGTGGCATTTGCAGCTCGCAATAGTGCAGAGTTATCTCGAAGAAAGGGGCCACGGTGTTTCTGTATCTCTATTATGTTGGTGCGGCTTCGGAACTTTTAGATATCTTGATATATCTCGAGAACTACGCATCTGATCAAAAAATATCATAGAACATAAAAAGTAGGAAACCTAATTCTCTACAAATAAGGTCTCTTAACATTTTGCCATAGCTCGCTTCGTTTCCGAGATATTTGCAGATCTATCTCAAGGGAAGGGGCCTGACGGACATTTTTCGAGATATTTCTTCTTCTTGTTGTTCTTCTTCTGCACAGCTAAGCTGGAAGTGGCATTTGCAGCTCGCAATAGTGCAGAGTTATCTCGAAGAAAGGGGCCACGGTGTTTCTGTATCTCTATTATGTTGGTGCGGCTTCGGAACTTTTAGATATCTTGATATATCTCGAGAACTACGCATCTGATCAAAAAATATCATAGAACATAAAAAGTAGGAAACTTAATTCTCTACAAAAAAGGTCTCTTAACATTTTGCCATAGCTCGCTTCGTTTCCGAGATATTTGCAGATTTATCTCAAGGGAAGGGGCCTGACGGACATATTTCGAGATATTTCTTCTTCTTGTTGTTCTTCTTCTGCACAGCTAAGCTGGAAGTGGCATTTGCAGCTCGCAATAGTGCAGAGTTATCTCAAAGAAAGGGGCCACGTTGTTTCTGTATCTCTATTATGTTGGTGCGGCTTCGGATCTTTTAAATATCTCGATATATCTCGAAAACTACGCTTCTGATCAAAAAATATCATAGCACATAAATTGTAGGAAACATAATTCTCTACAAAAAAGGTCTCTAAACATTTTGCCATAGCTCGCTTCGTTTCCGAGATATTTGCAGATTTATCTCGAGGGAAGGGGCCTGACGGACATATTTCGAGATATTTCTTCTTCTTGTTGTTCTTCTTCTGCACAGCTAAGCTGGAAGCGGCATTTGCGTCTCGCACTAGTGCAGAGTTATCTCAAAGAAAGGGGCCACGGTGTTTCTGTATCTCTATTATGTTGGTGCAGCTTCGGATCTTTTAAATATCTCGATATATATCGAAAACTACGCTTCTGATCAAAAAATATCATAGAACATAAATTGTAGGAAACATAATTCTCTACAAAAAAGGTCTCTTAACATTTTGCCATAGCTCGTTTCGTTTCCGAGATATTTGCAGATATATCTCAAGGGAAGGGGCCTGACGGACATATTTCGAGATATTTCCTCTTCTTGTTGTTCTTCTTCTGCACAGCTAAACTGGAAGTGGCATTTCCAGCTCGCAATAGCGCAGAGTTATCTCAAAGAAAGGGGCCACGGTGTTTCTGTATCTTTATTATGTTGGTGCGGCTTCGGAACTTTTAAATATCTCGATATATCTCGAAAACTACGCTTCTGATCAAAAAATGTCATAGAACATAAATTGTAGGAAACATAATTCTCTACAAAAAACGTCTCTTAACATTTTGCCATAGCTCGCTTCGTTTCCGAGATATTTGCAGATTCAGCTCAAAGGAACTGGCCTGACGGACATATTTCGAGATATTTCTTCTTCTTGTTGTTCTTCCTCTGCACAGCTAAGCTGCAAGTGGCATTTGCAGCTCGCAATAGTGCAGAGTTATCTCAAAGAAAGGGGCCACGGTGTTTCTGTATCTCTATTATGTTGGTGCGGCTTCGGAACTTTTAAATATCTTGATATATCTCGAGAACTACGCATCTGATCAAAAAATATCATAGAACATAAAAAGTAGGAAACTTAATTCTCTACAAAAAAGGTCTCTTAACATTTTGCCATAGCTCGCTTCGTTTCCGAGATATTTGCATATTTATCTCAAGGGAAGGGGCCTGACGGACATATTTCGAGATATTTCTTCTTCTTGTTGTTCTTCTTCTGCACCGCTAAGCTGGAAGTGGCATTTACAGCTTGCAATAGTGCAGAGTTATCTCAAAGAAAGGGGCCACGGTGTTTCTGTATCTCTATTATGTTGGTGCGGCTTCGGAACTTTTAAATATCTTGATATATCTCGAGAACTACGCATCTGATCAAAAAATATCATAGAACGTAAAAAGTAGGAAACTTAATTCTCTACAAATAAGGTCTCTTAACATTTTGCCATAGCTCGCTTCGTTTCCGAGATATTTGCAGATTTATGTCAAGGGAAGGGGCCTGACGGACATATTTCGAGATATTTCTTCTTCTTGTTGTTCTTCTTCTGCACAGCTAAGCTGGAAGTGGCATTTGCAGCTCGCAATAGTGCAGAGATGTCTCAAAGAAAGGGGCCACGGTGTTTCTGTATCTCTATTATGTTGGTGCGGCTTCGGAACTTTTAAATATCTTGATATATCTCGAGAACTACGGGTCTGATCAAAAAATATCATAGAACATAAAAAGTAGGAAACATAATTCTCTACAAAAAAGGTCTCTTAACATTTTGCCATAGCTCGCTTCGTTTCCGAGATATTTGCAGATTTATCTCAAGGGAAGGGGCCTGACGGACATATTTCGAGATATTTCTTCTTCTTGTTGTTCTTCTTCTGCACAGCTAAGCTGGAAGTGGCATTTGCGGCTCGCACGAGTGCAGAGTTATCTCAAAGAAAGGGGCCACGGTGTTTCTGTATCTCTATTATGTTGGTGCGGCTTCGGAACTTTTAAATATCTTGATATATCTCGAGAACTACGCATCTGATCAAAAAATATCATAGAACATGAAAAGTAGGAAACTTAATTCTCTACAAAAAAGGTCTCTGAACATTTTGCCATAGCTCTCTTCGTTTCCGAGATATTTGCAGATTTATCTCAAGGGAAGGGGCCTGACGGACATATTTCGAGATATTTCTTCTTCTTGTTGTTCTCCTTCTGCACAGCTAAGCTGGAAGTGGCATTTGCAGCTCGCAATAGTGCAGAGTTATCTCAAAGAAAGGGGCCACGTTGTTTCTGTATCTCTATTATGTTGGTGCGGCTTCGGATCTTTTAAATATCTCGATATATCTCGAAAACTACGCTTCTGATCAAAAAATATCATAGCACATAAATTGTAGGAAACATAATTCTCTACAAAAAAGGTCTCTAAACATTTTGCCATAGCTCGCTTCGTTTCCGAGATATTTGCAGATTTATCTCGAGGGAAGGGGCCTGACGGACATATTTCGAGATATTTCTTCTTCTTGTTGTTCTTCTTCTGCACAGCTAAGCTGGAAGCGGCATTTGCGTCTCGCACTAGTGCAGAGTTATCTCAAAGAAAGGGGCCACGGTGTTTCTGTATCTCTATTATGTTGGTGCAGCTTCGGATCTTTTAAATATCTCGATATATCTCGAAAACTACGCTTCTGATCAAAAAATATCATAGAACATAAATTGTAGGAAACATAATTCTCTACAAAAAAGGTCTCTTAACATTTTGCCATAGCTCGTTTCGTTTCCGAGATATTTGCAGATATATCTCAAGGGAAGGGGCCTGACGGACATATTTCGAGATATTTCCTCTTCTTGTTGTTCTTCTTCTGCACAGCTAAACTGGAAGTGGCATTTCCAGCTCGCAATAGCGCAGAGTTATCTCAAAGAAAGGGGCCACGGTGTTTCTGTATCTCTATTATGTTGGTGCGGCTTCGGAACTTTTAAATATCTTGATATATCTCGAGAACTACGCATCTGATCAAAAAATATCATAGAACATAAAAAGTAGGAAACTTAATTCTCTACAAATAAGGTCTCTTAACATTTTGCAATAGCTCGCTTCGTTTCCGAGATATTTGCAGATTTATCTCAAGGGAAGGGGCCTGACGGACATATTTCGAGATATTTCCTCTTCTTGTTGTTCTTCTTCTGCACAGCTAAACTGGAAGTGGCATTTCCAGCTCGCAATAGCGCAGAGTTATCTCAAAGAAAGGGGCCACGGTGTTTCTGTATCTCCATTATGTTGGTGCGTCTTCGGAACTTTTAAATATCTCGATATATCTCGAAAACTACGCATCTGATCAAAAAATATCATAGAGCATAAATTGTAGGAAACATAATTCTCTACAAAAAACGTCTCTTAACATTTTGCCATAGCTCGCTTCGTTTCCGAGATATTTGCAGATTCAGCTCAAAGGAACTGGCCTGACGGACATATTTCGAGATATTTTTTCTTCTTGTTGTTCTTCCTCTGCACAGCTAAGCTGGAAGTGGCATCTGCAGCTCGCAATAGTGCAGAGTTATCTCAAAGAAAGGGGCCACGGTGTTTCTGTATCTCTATTATGTTGGTGCGGCTTCGGAACTTTTAAATATCTTGATATATCTCGAGAACTACGCATCTGATCAAAAAATATCATTGAACATGAAAAGTAGGAAACTTAATTCTCTACAAAAAAGGTCTCTTAACATTTTGCCATAGCTCGCTTCGTTTCCGAGATATTTGCAGATATATCTCAAGGGAAGGGGCCTGACGGACATATTTCGAGATATTTCTTCTTCTTGTTGTTCTTCTTCTGCACAGCTAAGCTGGAAGTGGCATTTGCAGCTCGCAATAGTGCAGAGTTATCTCAAAGAAAGGGGCCACGGTGTTTCTGTATCTCTATTATGTTGGTGCGGCTTCGGAACTTTTAAATATCTTGATATATCTCGAGAACTACGCATCTGATCAAAAAATATCATAGAACATAAAAAGTAGGAAACTTAATTCTCTACAAAAAAGGTCTCTTAGCATTTTGCCATAGCTCGCTTCGTTTCCGAGATATTTGCAGATTTATCTCAAGGGAAGGGGCCTAACGGACATATTTCGAGATATTTCTTCTTCTTGTTGTTCTTCTTCTGCACAGCTAAACTTGAGGTGGCATTTCCAGCTCGCAATAGTGCAGAGTTATCTCAAAGAAAGGGGCCACGGTGTTTCTGTATCTCTATTATGTTGGTGCGGCTTCGGAACTTTTAAATATCTCGATATATCTCGAAAACTACGCTTCTGATCAAAAAATATCATAGAACGTAAATTGTAGGAAACATTATTCTCTACAAAAAAGGTCTCTTAACATTTTGCCATAGCTCGCTTCGTTTCCGAGATATTTGCAGATTCATCTCAAGGGAAGGGGTCTGACGGACATATTTCGAGATATTTCTTCGTCTTGTTGTTCTTCTTCTGCACAGCTAAGCTGGAAGTGGCATTTGCAGCTCGCAATAGTGCAGAGTTATCTCAAAGAAAGGGGCCACGGTGTTTCTGTATCTCTATTATGTTGGTGCGGCTTCGGAACTTTTAAATATCTTGATATATCTCGAGAACTACGCATCTGATCAAAAAATATCATAGAACATAAAAAGTAGGGAACTTAATTCTCTACAAAAAAGGTCTCTTAACATTTTGCCATAGCTCGCTTCGTTTCCGAGATATTTGCAGATTTATCTCAAGGGAAGGGTCCTGATGGACATATTTCGAGATATTTCTTCTTCTTGTTGTTCTTCTTCTGCACAGCTAAACTGGAAGTGGCATTTCCAGCTCGCAATCGTGCAGAGTTATCTCAAAGAAAGGGGCCACGGTGTTTCTGTATCTCTATTATGTTGGTGCGGCTTCGGAACTTTTAAATATCTTGATATATCTCGAGAACTACGCCTCTGATCGAAAAATATCATAGAACATAAAAAGTAGGAAACTTAATTCTCTACAAAAACGGTCTCTAAACATTTTGCCATAGCTCGCTTCGTTTCCGAGATATTTGCACATATATCTCAAGGGAAGGGGCCTGACGGACATATTTCGAGATATTTCTTCTTCTTGTTGTTCTTCTTCTGCACAGCTAAGCTGGAAGTGGCATTTGCGGCTCGCACTAGTGCACAGTAATCTCAAAGAAAGGGGCCACGGTGTTTCTGTATCTCTATTATGTTGGTGCGTCTTCGGAACTTTTAAATATCTCGATATATCTCGAAAACTACGCTTCTGATCAAAAAATATCATAGAACATAAATTGTAGGAAACATAATTCTCTACAAAAAACGTCTCTTAACATTTTGCCATAGCTCGCTTCGTTTCCGAGATATTTGCAGATTCAGCTCAAAGGAGCTGGCCTGACGGACATATTTCGAGATATTTCTTCTTCTTGTTGTTCTTCCTCTGCACAGCTAAGCTGGAAGTGGCATTTGCAGCTCGCAATAGTGCAGAGTTATCTCAAAGAAAGGGGCCCCGGTGTTTCTGTATCTCTATTATGTTGGTGCGGCTTCGGAACTTTTAAATATCTTGATATATCTCGAGAACTACGCATCTGATCAAAAAATATCATTGAACATAAAAAGTAGGAAACTTAATTCTCTACAAAAAAGGTCTCTTAACATTTTGCCATAGCTCGCTTCGTTTCCGAGATATTTGCAGATATATCTCAAGGGAAGGGGCCTGACGGACATATTTCGAGATATTTCTTCTTCTTGTTGTTCTTCTTCTGCACAGCTAAGCTGGAAGTGGCATTTGCAGCTCGCAATAGTGCAGAGTTATCTCAAAGAAAGGGGCCACGGTGTTTCTGTATCTCTATTATGTTGGTGCGGCTTCGGAACTTTTAAATATCTTGATATATCTCGAGAACTACGCATCTGATCAAAAAATATCATACAACATAAAAAGTAGGAAACTTAATTCTCTACAAAAAAGGTCTCTTAGCATTTTGCCATAGCTCGCTTCGTTTCCGAGATATTTGCAGATTTATCTCAAGGGAAGGGGCCTAACGGACATATTTCGAGATATTTCTTCTTCTTGTTGTTCTTCTTCTGCACAGCTAAACTGGAAGTGGCATTTCCAGCTCGCAATAGTGCAGAGTTATCTCAAAGAAAGGGGCCACGGTGTTTCTGTATCTCTATTATGTTGGTGCGGCTTCGGAACTTTTAAATATCTCGATATATCTCGAAAACTACGCTTCTGATCAAAAAATATCATAGAACGTAAATTGTAGGAAACATTATTCTCTACAAAAAAGGTCTCTTAACATTTTGCCATAGCTCGCTTCGTTTCCGAGATATTTGCAGATTCATCTCAAGGGAAGGGGTCTGACGGACATATTTCGAGATATTTCTTCTTCTTGTTGTTCTTCCTCTGCACAGCTAAGCTGGAAGTGGCATTTGCAGCTCGCAATAGTGCAGGGTTATCCCAAAGAAAGGGGCCACGGTGTTTCTGTATCTCTATTATGTTGGTGCGGCTTCGGAACTTTTAAATATCTCGATATATCTCGAGAACTACGCATCTGATCAAAAAATATCATAGAACATAAAAAGTAGGAAACTTAATTCTCTACAAAAAAGGTCTCTTAACATTTTGCCATACCTCGCTTCGTTTCCGAGATATTTGCATATTTATCTCAAGGGAAGGGGCCTGACGGACATATTTCGAGATATTTCTTCTTCTTGTTGTTCTTCTTCTGCACAGCTAAGCTGGAAGTAGCATTTGCGGCTCGCACTAGTGCAGAGTTATCTCAAAGAAAGGGGCCACGGTGTTTCTGTATCTCTATTATGTTGGTGCGGCTTCGGAACTTTTAAATATCTTGATATATCTCGAGAACTACGCCCCTGATCGAAAAATATCATAGAACATAAAAAGTAGGAAACTTAATTCTCTACAAAAACGGTCTCTAAACATTTTGCCATAGCTCGCTTCGCTTCCGAGATATTTGCGGATTTATCTCAAGGGAAGGGGCCTAACGGACATATTTCGAGATATTTCTTCTTCTTGTTGTTCTTCTTCTGCACAGCTAAACTGCAAGTGGCATTTCCAGCTCGCAATAGTGCAGAGTTATCTCAAAGAAAGGGGCCACGGTGTTTCTGTATCTCTATTATGTTGGTGCGGCTTCGGAACTTTTAAATATCTCGATATATCTCGAAAACTACGCTTCTGATCAAAAAATATCATAGAACGTAAATTGTAGGAAACATTATTCTCTACAAAAAAGGTCTCTTAACATTTTGCCATAGCTCGCTTCGTTTCCGAGATATTTGCAGATTCATCTCAAGGGAAGGGGTCTGACGGACATATTTCGAGATATTTCTTCTTCTTGTTGTTCTTCTTCTGCACAGCTAAGCTGGAAGTGGCATTTGCAGCTCGCAATAGTGCAGAGTTATCCCAAAGAAAGGGGCCACGGTGTTTCTGTATCTCTATTATGTTGGTGCGGCTTCGGAACTTTTAAATATCTTGATATATCTCGAGAACTACGCGTCTGATCAAAAAATATCATAGTACATGAAAAGTAGGAAACTTAATTCTCTACAAAAAAGGTCTCTTAACATTTTGCCATAGCTCTCTTCGTTTCCGAGATATTTGCAGATTTATCTCAAGGGAAGGGGCCTGACGGACATATTTCGAGATATTTCTTCTTCTTGTTGTTCTTCTTCTGCACAGCTAAGCTGGAAGTGGCATTTGCAGCTCGCAATAGTGCAGAGTTATCTCAAAGAAAGGGGCCACGGTGTTTCTGTATCTCTATTATGTTGGTGCGGCTTCGGAACTTTTAAATATCTTGATATATCTCGAGAACTACGCGTCTGATCAAAAAATATCATACAACATAAAAAGTAGGAAACTTAATTCTCTACAAAAACGGTCTCTTAACATTTTGCCATAGCTCGCTTCGTTTCCGAGATATTTGCAGATATATCTCAAGGGAAGGGGCCTGACGGACATATTTCGAGATATTTCTTCTTCTTGTTGTTCTTCTTCTGCACAGCTAAGCTGGAAGTGGCATTTGCGGCTCGCACTAGTGCAGAGTTATCTCAAAGAAAGGGGCCACGGTGTTTCTGTATCTCTATTATGTTGGTGCGTCTTCGGATCTTTTAAATATCTCGATATATCTCGAAAACTACGCTTCTGATCAAAAAATATCATAGAACATAAATTGTAGGAAACATAATTCTCTACAAAAAACGTCTCTTAACATTTTGCCATAGCTCGCTTCGTTTCCGAGATATTTGCAGATTCAGCTCAAAGGAACTGGCCTGACGGACATATTTCGAGATATTTCTTCTTCTTGTTGTTCTTCCTCTGCACAGCTAAGCTGGAAGTGGCATTTGCAGCTCGCAATAGTGCAGAGTTATCTCAAAGAAAGGGGCCACGGTGTTTCTGTATCTCTATTATGTTGGTGCGGCTTCGGAACTTTTAAATATCTTGATATATCTCGAGAACTACGCATCTGATCAAAAAATATCATAGAACATAAAAAGTAGGAAACTTAATTCTCTACAAAAAAGGTCTCTTAACATTTTGCCATAGCTCGCTTCGTTTCCGAGATATTTGCAGATTTATCTCAAGGGAAGGGGCCTGACGGACATATTTCGAGATACTTCTTCTTCTTGTTGTTCTTCTTCTGCACAGCTGAGCTGGAAGTGGCATTTGCAGGTCGCAATAGTGCAGAGTTATCTCAAAGAAAGGGGCCACGGTGTTTCTGTATCTCTATTATGTTGGTGCGGCTTCGGAACTTTTAAATATCTTGATATATCTCGAGAACTACGCCTCTGATCGAAAAATATCATAGAACATAAAAAGTAGGAAACTTAATTCTCTACAAAAAAGGTCTCTTAACATTTTGCCATAGCTCGCTTCGTTTCCGAGATATTTGCAGATTTATCTCAAGGGAAGGGGCCTGACGGACATATTTCGAGATATTTCTTCTTCTTGTTGTTCTTCTTCTGCACAGCTAAGCTGGAAGTGGCATTTGCAGCGCGCAATAGTGCAGAGTTATCTCAAAGAAAGGGGCCACGGTGTTTCTGTATCTCTATTATGTTGGTGCGACTTCGGAACTTTTAAATATCTTGATATATCTCGAGAACTACGCATCTGATCTAAAAATATCATACTACATAAAAAGTAGGAAACTTAATTCTCTACAAGAAAGGTCTCTAAACATTTTGCCATAGCTCGCTTCGTTTCCGAGATATTTGCAGATTTATGTCAAGGGAAGGGGCCTGACGGACGTATTTCGAGATATTTCTTCTTCTTGTTGTTCTTCCTCTGCACAGCTAAGCTGGAAGTGGCATTTGCATCTCGCAATAGTGCAGAGTTATCTCAAAGAAAGGGGCCACGGTGTTTCTGTATCCCTATTATGTTGGTGCGGCTTCGGAACTTTTAAATATCTCGATATATCTCGAAAACTACGCATCTGATCAAAAAATATCATAGAACATAAATTGTAGGAAACATAATTCTCTACAAAAAAGGTCTCTTAACATTTTGCCATAGCTCGCTTCGTTTCCGAGATATTTGCAGATTTATCTCAAGGGAAGGGGCCTGACGGACATATTTCGAGATATTTCTTCTTCTTGTTGTTCTTCTTCTGCACAGCTAAGCTGGAAGTGGCATTTGCGGCTCGCACTAGTGCAGAGTTATCTCAAAGAAAGGGGCCACGGTGTTTCTGTATCTCTATTATGTTGGTGCGGCTTTGGAACTTTTAAATATCTCGATATATCTCGAAAACTACGCTTCTGACCAAAAAATATCATAGAACATAAATTGTAGGAAACATAATTCTCTACAAAAAAGGTCTCTTAAGATTTTGCCATAGCTCGCTTCGTTTCCGAGATATTTGCAGATATATCTCAAGGGAAGGGGCCTGACGGACATATTTCGAGATATTTCTTCTTCTTGTTGTTCTTCTTCTGCACAGTTAAGCTGGAAGTGGCATTTACAGCTCGCAATAGTGCAGAGTTATCTCAAAGAAAGGGGCCACGGTGTTTCTGTATCTCTATTATGTTGGTGCGGCTTCGGAACTTTTAAATATCTTGATATATCTCGAGAACTACGCATCTGATCAAAAAATATCATAGAACATAAAAAGTAGGAAACTTAATTCTCTACAAAAAAGGTCTCTTAACATTTTGCCATAGCTCTCTTCGTTTCCGAGATATTTGCAGATTTATCTCAAGGGAAGGGGCCTGACGGACATATTTCGAGATATTTCTTCTTCTTGTTGTTCTTCTTCTGCACAGCTAAGCTGGAAGTGGCATTTGCGGCTCGCACTAGTGCAGAGTTATCTCAAAGAAAGGGGCCACGGTGTTTCTGTTTCTCTATTATGTTGGTGCGGCTTCGGAACTTTTAAATATCTCGATATATCTCGAAAACTACGCTTCTGATCAAAAAATTTCATAGAACATAAATTGTAGGAAACATAATTCTCTACAAAAAAGGTCTCTTAACATTTTGCCATAGCTCGCTTGGTTTCCGAGATATTTGCAGATTTATCTCAAGGGAAGGGGCCTAACGGACATATTTCGAGATATTTCTTCTTCTTGTTGTTCTTCTTCTGCACAGCTAAGCTGGAAGTGGCATTTGCAGCTCGCAATAGTGCAGAGTTATCTCAAAGAAAGGGGCCACGGTGTTTCTGTATCTCTATTATGTTGGTGCGGCTTCGGAACTTTTAAATATCTTGATATATCTCGAGAACTACGCATCACATCAAAAAATATCATAGAACATAAAAAGTAGCAAACTTAATTCTCTACAAAAAAGGTCTCTTAACATTTTGCCATAGCTCTCTTCGTTTCCGAGATATTTGCAGATTTATCTCAAGGGAAGGGGCCTGACGGACATATTTCGAGATATTTCTTCTTCTTGTTGTTCTTCTTCTGCACAGCTAAGCTGGAAGTGGCATTTGCAGCTCGCAATAGTGCAGAGTTATCTCAAAGAAAGGGGCCACGGTGTTTCTGCATCTCTATTATGTTGGTGCGGCTTCGGAACTTTTAAATATCTTGATATATCTCGAGAACTACGCATCTGATCAAAAAATATCATAGAACCTAAAAGGTAGGAAACTTAATTCTCTACAAATAAGGTCTCTTAACATTTTGCCATAGCTCGCTTCGTTTCCGAGATATTTGCAGATTTATCTCAAGGGAAGGGGCCTAACGGACATATTTCGAGATATTTTTGCTTCTTGTTGTTCTTCTTCTGCACAGCTAAACTGGAAGTGGCATTTCCAGCTCGCAATAGTGCAGAGTTATCTCAAAGAGAGGGGCCACGGTGTTTCTGTATCTCTATTATGTTGGTGCGGCTTCGGAACTTTTAAATATCTTGATATATCTCGAGAACTACGCATCTGATCAAAAAATATCATAGAACATAAAAAGTAGGAAACTTAATTCTCTTCAAAAAAGGTCTCTTAACATTTTGCCATAGCTCGCTTCATTTCCGAGATATTTGCAGATTTATCTCAAGGGAAGGGGCCTGACGGACATATTTCGAGATATTTCTTCTTCTTGTTGTTCTTCTTCTGCACAGCTAAGCTGGAAGTGGCATTTGCGGCTCGCACTAGTGCAGAGTTATCTCAAAGAAAGGGGCCACGGTGTTTCTGTATCTCTATTATGTTGGTGCGGCTTCGGAACTTTTAAATATCTCGATATATCTCGAAAACTACGCTTCTGATCAAAAAATATCATAGAACATAAATTGTAGGAAACATAATTCTCTACAAAAAACGTCTCTTAACATTTTGCCATAGCTCGCTTCGTTTCCGAGATATTTGCAGATTCAGCTCAAAGGAACTGGCCTGACGGACATATTTCGAGATATTTCTTCTTCTTGTTGTTCTTCTTCTGCACACCTAAACTGGAAGTGGCATTTCCAGCTCGCAATAGTGCAGAGTTATCTCAAAGAAAGGGGCCACGGTGTTTCTGTATCTCTATTATGTTGGTGCGGCTTCGGAACTTTTAAATATCTTGATATATCTCGAGAACTACGCATCTGATCAAAAAATATCATAGAACATAAAAAGTAGGAAACGTAATTCTCTACAAAAAAGGTCTCTTAACATTTTGCCATAGCTCTCTTCTTTTCCGAGATATTTGCAGATTTATCTCAAGGGAAGGGGCCTAACGGACATATTTCGAAATATTTCTTCATCTTGTTGTTCTTCTTCTGCACAGCTAAGCTGGAAGTGGGATTTGCAGCTCGCAATAGTGTAGAGTTATCTCAAAGAAAGGGGCCACGGTGTTTCTGTATCTCTATTATGTTGGTGCGGCTTCGGAACTTTTAAATATCTTGATATATCTCGAGAACTACGCATCTGATCAAAAAATAGCATAGAACATAAAAAGTAGAAAACTTAATTCTCTACAAAAAAGGTCTCTTAACATTTTGCCATAGCTCGCTTCGTTTCCGAGATATTTGCAGATTTATGTCAAGGGAAGGGGCCTAACGGACATATTTCGAGATATTTTTGCTTCTTGTTGTTCTTCTTCTGCACAGCTAAACTGGAAGTGGCATTTGCAGCTCGCAATAGTGCAGAGTTATCTCAAAGAGAGGGGCCACGGTGTTTCTGTATCTCTATTATGTTGGTGCGGCTTCGGAACTTTTAAATATCTTGATATATCTCGAGAACTACGCATCTGATCAAAAAATATCATAGAACATAAAAAGTAGGAAACTTAATTCTCTACAAAAAAGGTCTCTTAACATTTTGCCATAGCTCGCTTCGTTTCCGAGATATTTGCAGATTTATCTCAAGGGAAGGGGCCTGACGGACATATTTCGAGATATTTCTTCTTCTTGTTGTTCTTCTTCTGCACAGCCCAGCTGGAAGTGGCATTTGCGGCTCGCACTAGTGCAGAGTTATCTCAAAGAAAGGGGCCACGGTGTTTCTGTATCTCTATTATGTTGGTGCGGCTTCGGAACTTTTAAATATCTTGATATATCTCGAGAACTACGGGTCTGATCAAAAAATATCATAGAACATAAAAAGTAGGAAACATAATTCTCTACAAAAAGGTCTGTTCACATTTTGCCATAGCTCGCTTCGTTTCCGAGATATTTGCAGATTTATCTCAAGGGAAGGGGCCTGACGGACATATTTCGAGATATTTCTTCTTCTTGTTGTTCTTCTTCTGCACAGCTAAGCTGGAAGTGGCATTTGCGGCTCGCACTAGTGCACAGTTATCTCAAAGAAAGGGGCCACGGTGTTTCTGGATCTTTATTATGTTGGTGCGGCTTCGGAACTTTTAAATATCTCGATATATCTCGAAAACTACGCTTCTGATCAAAAAATATCATAGAACATAAATTGTAGGAAACATAATTCTCTACAATAAACGTCTCTTAACATTTTGCCATAGCTCGCTTCGTTTCCGAGATATTTGCAGATTCAGCTCAAAGGAACTGGCCTGACGGACATATTTCGAGATATTTCTTCTTCTTGTTGTTCTTCCTCTGCACAGCTAAGCTGGAAGTGGCATTTGCAGCTCGCAATAGTGCAGAGTTATCTCAAAGAAAGGGGCCACGGTGTTTCTGTATCTCTATTATGTTGGTGCGGCTTCGGAACTTTTAAATATCTTGATATATCTCGAGAACTACGCATCTGATCAAAAAATATCATAGAACATAAAAAGTAGGAAACTTAATTCTCTACAAAAAAGGTCTCTTAACATTTTGCCATAGCTCGCTTCGTTTCCGAGATATTTGCATATTTATCTCAAGGGAAGGGGCCTGACTGACATATTTCGAGATATTTCTTCTTCTTGTTGTTCTTCTTCTGCACAGCTAAGCTGGAAGTGGCATTTGCGGCTCGCACTAGTGCAGAGATATCTCAAAGAAAGGGGCCACGGTGTTTCTGTATCTCTATTATGTTGGTGCGGTTTCGGAACTTTTAAATATCTTGATATATCTCGAGAACTACGCATCTGATCAAAAAATATCATAGAACGTAAAAAGTAGGAAACTTAATTCTCTACAAATAAGGTCTCTTAACATTTTGCCATAGCTCGCTTCGTTTCCGAGATATTTGCAGATTTATGTCAAGGGAAGGGGCCTGACGGACATATTTCGAGATATTTCTTCTTCTTGTTGTTCTTCTTCTGCCCAGCTAAGCTGGAAGTGGCATTTGCAGCTCGCACTAGTGCAGAGTTATCTCAAAGAAAGGGGCCACGGTGTTTCTGTATCTCTATTATGTTGGTGCGGCTTCGGAACTTTTAAATATCTTGATATATCTCGAGAACTACGCATCTGATCAAAAAATATCATAGAACATGAAAAGTAGGAAACTTAATTCTCTACAAAAAAGGTCGCTTAACATTTTGCCATAGCTCTCTTCGTTTCCGAGATATTTGCAGATTTATCTCAAGGGAAGGGGCCTGACGGACATATTTCGAGATATTTCTTCTTCTTGTTGTTCTCCTTCTGCACAGCTAAGCTGGAAGTGGCATTTGCAGGTCGCAATAGTGCAGAGTTATCTCAAAGAGAGGGGCCACGGTGTTTCTGTATCTCTATTATGTTGGTGCGGCTTCGGAAGTTTTAAATATCTTGATATATCTCGAGAACTACGCATCTGATCAAAAAATATCATAGAACGTAAAAAGTAGGAAACTTAATTCTCTACAAATAAGGTCTCTTAACATTTTGCCATAGCTCGCTTCGTTTCCGAGATATTTGCAGATTTATGTCAAGGGAAGGGGCCTGACGGACATATTTCGAGATATTTCTTCTTCTTGTTGTTCTTCTTCTGCACAGCTAAGCTGGAAGTGGCATTTGCAGCTCGCAATAGTGCAGAGATATCTCAAAGAAAGGGGCCACGGTGTTTCTGTATCTCTATTATGTTGTTGCGGTTTCGGAACTTTTAAATATCTTGATATATCTCGAGAACTACGCATCTGATCAAAAAATATCATAGAACGTAAAAAGTAGGAAACTTAATTCTCTACAAATAAGGTCTCTTAACATTTTGCCATAGCTCGCTTCGTTTCCGAGATATTTGCAGATTTATGTCAAGGGAAGGGGCCTGACGGACATATTTCGAGATATTTCTTCTTCTTGTTGTTCTTCTTCTGCCCAGCTAAGCTGGAAGTGGCATTTGCAGCTCGCACTAGTGCAGAGTTATCTCAAAGAAAGGGGCCACGGTGTTTCTGTATCTCTATTATGTTGGTGCGGCTTCGGAACTTTTAAATATCTTGATATATCTCGAGAACTACGCATCTGATCAAAAAATATCATAGAACATGAAAAGTAGGAAACTTAATTCTCTACAAAAAATGTCGCTTAACATTTTGCCATAGCTCTCTTCGTTTCCGAGATATTTGCAGATTTATCTCAAGGGAAGGGGCCTGACGGACATATTTCGAGATATTTCTTCTTCTTGTTGTTCTCCTTCTGCACAGCTAAGCTGGAAGTGGCATTTGCAGCTCGCAATAGTGCAGAGTTATCTCAAAGAAAGGGGCCACGGTGTTTCTGTATCTCTATTATGTTGGTGCGGCTTCGGAACTTTTAAATATCTTGATATATCTCGAGAACTACGCGTCTCATCAAAAAATATCATAGAACATAAAAAGTAGGAAACTTAATTCTCTACAAAAACGGTCTCTTAACATTTTGCCATAGCTCGCTTCGTTTCCGAGATATTTGCAGATTTATCTCAAGGGAAGGGGCCTGACGGACATATTTCGAGATATTTCTTCTTCTTGTTGTTCTTCTTCTGCACAGCTAAGCTGGAAGTGGCATTTGCGGCTCGCACTAGTGCACAGTTATCTCAAAGAAAGGGGCCACGGTGTTTCTGTATCTTTATTATGTTGGTGCGGCTTCGGAACTTTTAAATATCTCGATATATCTCGAAAACTACGCTTCTGATCAAAAAATATCATAGAACATAAATTGTAGGAAACATAATTCTCTACAAAAAACGTCTCTTAACATTTTGCCATAGCTCGCTTCGTTTCCGAGATATTTGCAGATTCAGCTCAAAGGAACTGGCCTGACGGACATATTTCGAGATATTTCTTCTTCTTGTTGTTCTTCCTCTGCACAGCTAAGCTGGAAGTGGCATTTGCAGCTCGCAATAGTGCAGAGTTATCTCAAAGAAAGGGGCCACGGTGTTTCTGTATCTCCATTATGTTGGTGCGGCTTCGGAACTTTTAAATATCTTGATATATCTCGAGAACTACGCATCTGATCAAAAAATATCATAGAACATAAAAAGTAGGAAACTTAATTCTCTACAAAAAAGGTCTCTTAACATTTTGCCATAGCTCGCTTCGTTTCCGAGATATTTGCATATTTATCTCAAGGGAAGGGGCCTGACGGACATATTTCGAGATATTTCTTCTTCTTGTTGTTCTTCTTCTGCACAGCTAAGCTGGAAGTGGCATTTGCGGCTCGCACTAGTGCAGAGATATCTCAAAGAAAGGGGCCACGGTGTTTCTGTATCTCTATTATGTTGGTGCGGCTTCGGAACTTTTAAATATCTCGATATATCTCGAAAACTACGCTTCTGATCAAAAAATATCATAGAACATAAATTGTAGGAAACATAATTCTCTACAAAAAAGGTCTCTTAACATTTTGCCATAGCTCGCTTCGTTTCCGAGATATTTGCAGATATATCTCAAGGGAAGGGGCCTGACGGACATATTTCGAGATATTTCTTCTTCTTGTTGTTCTTCTTCTGCACAGCTAAGCTGGAAG
Source organism: Osmia lignaria lignaria (assembly GCF_051020975.1). Lineage (NCBI taxonomy): Eukaryota > Metazoa > Arthropoda > Insecta > Hymenoptera > Megachilidae > Osmia > Osmia lignaria. The sequence continues at coordinate 8,375,092 of NW_027478159.1, read as the reverse complement.
TGGCATTTGCAGCTCGCAATAGTGCAGAGATATCTCAAAGAAAGGGGCCACGGTGTTTCTGTATCTCTATTATGTTGGTGCGGTTTCGGAACTTTTAAATATCTTGATATATCTCGAGAACTACGCATCTGATCAAAAAATATCATAGAACCTAAAAAGTAGGAAACTTAATTCTCTACAAATAAGGTCTCTTAACATTTTGCCATAGCTCGCTTCGTTTCCGAGATATTTGCAGATTTATGTCAAGGGAAGGGGCCTGACGGACATATTTCGAGATATTTCTTCTTCTTGTTGTTCTTCTTCTGCACAGCTAAGCTGGAAGTGGCATTTGCAGCTCGCACTAGTGCAGAGTTATCTCAAAGAAAGGGGCCACGGTGTTTCTGTATCTCTATTATGTTGGTGCGGCTTCGGAACTTTTAAATATCTTGATATATCTCGAGAACTACGCATCTGATCAAAAAATATCATAGAACATGAAAAGTAGGAAACTTAATTCTCTACAAAAAAGGTCTCTTAACATTTTGCCATAGCTCTCTTCGTTTCCGAGATATTTGCAGATTTATCTCAAGGGAAGGGGCCTGACGGACATATTTCGAGATATTTCTTCTTCTTGTTGTTCTCCTTCTGCACAACTAAGCTGGAAGTGGCATTTGCAGCTCGCAATAGTGCAGAGTTATCTCAAAGAAAGGGGCCACGGTGTTTCTGTATCTCTATTATGTTGGTGCGGCTTCGGAACTTTTAAATATCTTGATATATCTCGAGAACTACGCGTCTCATCAAAAAATATCATAGAACATAAAAAGTAGGAAACTTAATTCTCTACAAAAACGGTCTCTTAACATTTTGCCATAGCTCGCTTCGTTTCCGAGATATTTGCAGATTTATCTCAAGGGAAGGGGCCTGACGGACATATTTCGAGATATTTCTTCTTCTTGTTGTTCTTCTTCTGCACAGCTAAGCTGGAAGTGGCATTTGCGGCTCGCACTAGTGCACAGTTATCTCAAAGAAAGGGGCCACGGTGTTTCTGTATCTTTATTATGTTGGTGCGGCTTCGGAACTTTTAAATATCTCGATATATCTCGAAAACTACGCTTCTGATCAAAAAATATCATACAACATAAATTGTAGGAAACATAATTCTCTACAAAAAACGTCTCTTAACATTTTGCCATAGCTCGCTTCGTTTCCGAGATATTTGCAGATTCAGCTCAAAGGAACTGGCCTGACGGATATATTTCGAGATACTTCTTCTTCTTGTTGTTCTTCCTCTGCACAGCTAAGCTGGAAGTGGCATTTGCAGCTCGCAATAGTGCAGAGTTATCTCAAAGAAAGGGGCCACGGTGTTTCTGTATCTCTATTATGTTGGTGCGGCTTCGGAACTTTTAAATATCTTGATATATCTCGAGAACTACGCATCTGATCAAAAAAGATCATAGAACATAAAAAGTAGGAAACTTAATTCTCTACAAAAAAGGTCTCTTAACATTTTGCCATAGCTCGCTTCGTTTCCGAGATATTTGCATATTTATCTCAAGGGAAGGGGCCTGACGGACATATTTCGAGATATTTCTTCTTCTTGTTGTTCTTCTTCTGCACAGCTAAGCTGGAAGTGGCATTTGCGGCTCGCACTAGTGCAGAGTTATCTCAAAGAAAGGGGCCACGGTGTTTCTGTATCTCTATTATGTTGGTGCGGCTTTGGAACTTTTAAATATCTCGATATATCTCGAAAACTACGTTTCTGATCAAAAAATATCATAGAACATAAATTGTAGGAAACATAATTCTCTACAAAAAAGGTCTCTTAACATTTTGCCATAGCTCGCTTCGTTTCCGAGATATTTGCAGATATATCTCAAGGGAAGGGGCCTGACGGACATATTTCGAGATATTTCTTCTTCTTGTTGTTCTTCCTCTGCACAGCTAAGCTGGAAGTGGCATTTGCAGCTCGCAATAGTGCAGAGTTATCTCAAAGAAAGGGGCCACGGTGTTTCTGTATCTCTATTATGTTGGTGCGGCTTCGGAACTTTTAAATATCTTGATATGTCTCGAGAACTACGCATCTGATCAAAAAATATCATAGAACATAAAAAGTAGGAAACTTAATTCTCTACAAAAAAGGTCTCTTAACATTTTGCCATAGCTCGCTTCGTTTCCGAGATATTTGCATATTTATCTCATGGGAAGGGGCCTGACGGACATATTTCGAGATATTTCTTCTTCTTGTTGTTCTTCTTCTGCACAGCTAAGCTGGAAGTGGCATTTGCGGCTCGCACTAGTGCAGAGTTATCTCAAAGAAAGGGGCCACGGTGTTTCTGTATCTCTATTATGTTGGTGCGGTTTCGGAACTTTTAAATATCTCGATATATCTCGAGAACTACGCTTCTGATCAAAAAATATCATAGAACATAAAAAGTAGGAAACTTAATTCTCTACAAAAAAGGTCTCTTAACATTTTGCCATAGCTCGCTTCGTTTCCGAGATATTTGCAGATTTATCTCAAGGGAAGGGGCCTAACGGACATATTTCGAGATATTTCTTCTTCTTGTTGTTCTTCTTCTGCACAGCTAAACTGGAAGTGGCATTTCCAGCTCGCAATAGTGCAGAGTTATCTCAAAGAAAGGGGCCACGGTGTTTCTGTATCTCTATTATGTTGGTGCGGCTTCGGAACTTTTAAATATCTCGATATATCTCGAAAACTACGCTTCTGATCAAAAAATATCATAGAACATAAAAAGTAGGAAACTTAATTCTCTACAAAAAAGGTCTCTTAACATTTTGCCATAGCTCGCTTCGTTTCCGAGATATTTGCAGATTTATCTCAAGGGAAGGGGCCTAACGGACATATTTCGAGATATTTCTTCTTCTTGTTGTTCTTCTTCTGCACAGCTAAACTGGAAGTGGCATTTCCAGCTCGCAATAGTGCAGAGTTATCTCAAAGAAAGGGGCCACGGTGTTTCTGTATCTCTATTATGTTGGTGCGGCTTCGGAACTTTTAAATATCTCGATATATCTCGAAAACTACGCTTCTGATCAAAAAATATCATAGAACATAAAAAGTAGGAAACTTAATTCTCTACAAAAAAGGTCTCTTAACATTTTGCCATAGCTCGCTTCGTTTCCGAGATATTTGCAGATTTATCTCAAGGGAAGGGGCCTAACGGACATATTTCGAGATATTTCTTCTTCTTGTTGTTCTTCTTCTGCACAGCTAAACTGGAAGTGGCATTTCCAGCTCGCAATAGTGCAGAGTTATCTCAAAGAAAGGGGCCACGGTGTTTCTGTATCTCTATTATGTTGGTGCGGCTTCGGAACTTTTAAATATCTCGATATATCTCGAAAACTACGCTTCTGATCAAAAAATATCATAGAACATAAAAAGTAGGAAACTTAATTCTCTACAAAAAAGGTCTCTTAACATTTTGCGATAGCTCGCTTCGTTTCCGAGATATTTGCAGATTTATCTCAAGGGAAGTGGCCTGACGGACATATTTCGAGATATTTCTTCTTCTTGTTGTTCTTCCTCTGCACAGCTAAGCTGGAAGTGGCATTTGCAGCTCGCAATAGTGCAGAGTTATCTCAAAGAAAGGGGCCACGGTGTTTCTGTATCTCTATTATGTTGGTGCGGCTTCGGAACTTTTAAATATCTTGATATATCTCGAGAACTACGCATCTGATCAAAAAATATCATAGAACATAAAAAGTAGGAAACTTAATTCTCTACAAAAAAGGTCTCTTAACATTTTGCCATAGCTCGCTTCGTTTCCGAGATATTTGCAGATATATCTCAAGGGAAGGGGCCTGACGGACATATTTCGAGATATTTCTTCTTCTTGTTGTTCTTCCTCTGCACAGCTAAGCTGGAAGTGGCATTTGCAGCTCGCAATAGTGCAGAGTTATCTCAAAGAACGGGGCCACGGTGTTTCTGTATCTCTATTATGTTGGTGCGGCTTCGGAACTTTTAAATATCTTGATATATCTCGAGAACTACGCATCTGATCAAAAAATATCATAGAACATGAAAAGTAGGAAACTTAATTCTCTACAAAAAAGGTCTCTTAACATTTTGCCATAGCTCGCTTCGTTTCCGAGATATTTGCATATTTATCTCAAGGGAAGGGGCCTGACGGACATATTTCGAGATATTTCTTCTTCTTGTTGTTCTTCTTCTGCACAGCTAAGCTGGAAGTGGCATTTGCGGCTCGCACTAGTGCAGAGTTATCTCAAAGAAAGGGGCCACGGTGTTTCTGTATCTCTATTATGTTGGTGCGGCTTTGGAACTTTTAAATATATCGATATATCTCGAAAACTACGCTTCTGATCAAAAAATATCATAGAACATAAATTGTAGGAAACATAATTCTCTACAAAAAAGGTCTCTTAACATTTTGCCATAGCTCGCTTCGTTTCCGAGATATTTGCAGATATATCTCAAGGGAAGGGGCCTGACGGACATATTTCGAGATATTTCTTCTTCTTGTTGTTCTTCCTCTGCACAGCTAAGCTGGAAGTGGCATTTGCAGCTCGCAATAGTGCAGAGTTATCTCAAAGAAAGGGGCCACGGTGTTTCTGTATCTCTATTATGTTGGTGCGGCTTCGGAACTTTTAAATATCTTGATATATCTCGAGAACCACGCATCTGATCAAAAAATATCATAGAACATGAAAAGTAGGAAACTTAATTCTCTACAAAAAAGGTCTCTTAACATTTTGCCATAGCTCGCTTCGTTTCCGAGATATTTGCAGATTCAGCTCAAAGGAACTGGCCTGACGGACATATTTCGAGATATTTCTTCTTCTTGTTGTTCTTCCTCTGCACAGCTAAGCTGGAAGTGGCATTTGCAGCTCGCAATATTGCAGAGTTATCTCACAGAAAGGGGCCACGGTGTTTCTGTATCTCTATTATGTTGGTGCGGCTTCGGAACTTTTAAATATCTCGATATATCTCGAAAACTACGCTTCTGATCAAAAAATATCATAGAACATAAATTGTAGGAAACATAATTCTCTACAAAAAAGGTCTCTTAACATTTTGCCATAGCTCTCTTCGTTTCCGAGATATTTGCAGATTTATCTCAAGGGAAGGGGCCTGACGGACATATTTCGAGATATTTCTTCTTCTTGTTGTTCTTCTTCTGCACAGCTAAGCTGGAAGTGGCATTTGCAGCTCGCAATAGTGCAGAGTTATCTCAAAGAAAGGGGCCACGGTGTTTCTGTATCTCTATTATGTTGGTGCGGCATCGGAACTTTTAAATATCTTGATATATCTCGAGAACTACGCGTCTGATCAAAAAATATCATAGAACATAAAAAGTAGCAAACTTAATTCTCTACAACAACGGTCTCTTAACACTTGGCCATAGCTCGCTTCGTTTCCGAGATATTTGCATATTTATCTCAAGGGAAGGGGCCTGACGGACATATTTCGAGATATTTCTTCTTCTTGTTGTTCTTCTTCTGCACAGCTAAGCTGGAAGTGGCATTTGCGGCTCGCACTAGTGCAGAGTTATCTCAAAGAAAGGGGCCACGGTGTTTCTGTATCTCTATTATGTTGGTGCGGCTTCGGAACTTTTAAATATCTTGATATATCTCGAGAACTACGCTTCTGATCAAAAAATATCATAGAACGTAAATTGTAGGAAACATTATTCTCTACAAAAAAGGTCTCTTAACATTTTGCCATAGCTCGCTTCGTTTCCGAGATATTTGCAGATTCATCTCAAGGGAAGGGGTCTGACGGACATATTTCGAGATGTTTCTTCTTCTTGTTGTTCTTCTTCTGCACAGCTAAGCTCGAAGTGGCATTTGCAGCTCGCAATAGTGCAGAGTTATCTCAAAGAAAGAGGCCACGGTGTTTCTGTACCTCTATTATGTTGGTGCAGCTTCGGAACTTTTAAATATCTTGATATATCTCGAGAACTACGCATCTGATCAAAAAATATCATAGAACATGAAAAGTAGGAAACTTAATTTTCTACAAAAAAGGTCTCTTAACATTTTGCCATAGCTCTCTTCGTTTCCGAGATATTTGCAGATTTATCTCAAGGGAAGGGGCCTGACGGACATATTTCGAGATATTTCTTCTTCTTGTTGTTCTTCTTCTGCACAGCTAAGCTGGAAGTGGCATTTGCGGCTCGCACTAGTGCAGAGTTATCTCAACGAAAGGGGCCACGGTGTTTCTGTATCTCTATTATGTTGGTGCGGCTTCGGAACTTTTAAATATCTTGATATATCTCGAGAACTACGCGTCTGATCAAAAAATATCATAGAACATAAAAAGTAGGAAACTTAATTCTCTACAAAAACGGTCTCTTAACATTTTGCCATAGCTCGCTTCGTTTCCGAGATATTTGCAGATATATTTCAAGGGAAGGGGCCTGACGGGCATATTTCGAGATATTTCTTCTTCTTGTTGTTCTTCTTCTGCACAGCTAAGCTGGAAGTGGCATTTGCGGCTCGCACTAGTGCACAGTTATCCCAAAGAAAGGGGCCACGGTGTTTCTGTATCTCTATTATGTTGGTGCGGCTTCGGAACTTTTAAATATCTCGATATATCTCGAAAACTACGCTTCTGATCACAAAATATCATAGAACATAAATTGTAGGAAACATAATTCTTTACAAAAAAGGTCTCTTAACATTTTGCCATAGCTCGCTTCGTTTCCGAGATATTTGCAGATTTATCTCAAGGGAAGGGTCCTGATGGACATATTTCGAGATATTTCTTCTTCTTGTTGTTCTTCTTCTGCACAGCTAAACTGGAAGTGGCATTTCCAGCTCGCAATCGTGCAGAGTTATCTCAAAGAAAGGGGCCATGGTGTTTCTGTATCTCTATTATGTTGGTGCGGCTTCGGAACTTTTAAATATCTTGATATATCTCGAGAACTACGCATCTGATCAAAAAACATCACAGAACATGAAAAGTAGGAAACTTAATTCTCTACAAAACAGGTCTCTTAACATTTTGCCATAGCTCTCTTCGTTTCCGAGATAATTGCAGATTTATCTCAAGGGAAGGGGCCTGGCGGACATATTTCGAGATATTTCTTCTTCTTGTTGTTCTTCTTCTGCACAGCTAAGCTGGAAGTGGCATTTGCAGCTCGCAATAGTTCAGAGTTATCTCAAAGAAAGGGGCCACGGTGTTTCTGTATCTCTATTATGTTGGTGCGGCTTCGGAACTTTTAAATATCTTGATATATCTCGAGAACTACGCATCTGATCAAAAAATATCATAGAACATGAAAAGTAGGAAACTTAATTCTCTACAAAAAAGGTCTCTTAACATTTTGCCATAGCTCTCTTCGTTTCCGAGATATTTGCAGATTTATCTCAAGGGAAGGGGCCTGACGGACATATTTCGAGATATTTCTTCTTCTTGTTGTTCTTCTTCTGCACAGCTAAGCTGGAAGTGGCATTTGCGGCTCGCACTAGCGCACAGTTATCTCAAAGAAAGGGGCCACGGTGTTTCTGTATCTCTATTATGTTGGTGCGTCTTCGGAACTTTTAAATATCTCGATATATCTCGAAAACACCGCTTCTGATCAAAAAATATCATAGAACGTAAATTGTAGGAAACATTATTCTCTACAAAAAAGGTCTCTTAACATTTTGCCATAGCTCGCTTCGTTTCCGAGATATTTGCAGATTCATCTCAAGGGAAGGGGTCTGACGGACATATTTCGAGATATTTCTTCTTCTTGTTGTTCTTCTTCTGCACAGCTAAGCTCGAAGTGGCATTTGCAGCTCGCAATAGTGCAGAGTTATCTCAAAGAAAGAGGCCACGGTGTTTCTGTACCTCTATTATGTTGGTGCAGCTTCGGAACTTTTAAATATCTTGATATATCTCGAGAACTACGCATCTGATCAAAAAATATCATCGAACATAAAAAGTAGGAAACTTAATTCTCTACAAAAAAGGTCTCTTAACATTTTGCCATAGCTCGCTTCGTTTCCGAGATATTTGCAGATTTATCTCAAGGGAAGTGGCCTGACGGACATATTTCGAGATATTTCTTCTTCTTGTTGTTCTTCTTCTGCACAGCTAAGCTGGAAGTGGCATTTGCAGCTCGCAATAGTGCAGAGATATCTCAAAGAAAGGGGCCACGGTGTTTCTGTATCTCTATTATGTTGGTGCGGCTTCGGAACTTTTAAATATCTTGATATATCTCGAGAACTACGCGTCTGATCAAAAAATATCATAGAACATAAAAAGTAAGAAACATAATTCTCTACAAAAAAGGTCTCTTAACATTTTGCCATAGCTCGCTCCGTTTCCGAGATATTTGCAGATTTATCTCAAGGGAAGGGGCCTGACGGACATATTTCGAGATATTTCTTCTTCTTGTTGTTCTTCTTCTGCACAGCTGAGCTGGAAGTGGCATTTGCGGCTTGCACTAGTGCAGAGTTATCTCAACGAAAGGGGCCACGGTGTTTCTGTATCTCTATTATGTTGGTGCGGCTTCGGAACTTTTAAATATCTTGATATATCTCGAGAACTACGCGTCTGATCAAAAAATGTCATAGAACATAAAAAGTAGGAAACTTAATTCTCTACAAAAACGGTCTCTTAACATTTTGCCATAGCTCACTTCGTTTCCGAGATATTTGCAGATATATCTCAAGGGAAGGGGCCTGACGGTCATATTTCGAGATATTTCTTCTTCTTGTTGTTCTTCTTCTGCACAGCTAAGCTGGAAGTGGCATTTGCGGCTCGCACTAGTGCACAGTTATCTCAAAGAAAGGGGCCACGGTGTTTCTGTATCTCTATTATGTTGGTGCGTCTTCGGAACTTTTAAATATCTCGATATATCTCGAAAACTACGCTTCTGATCAAAAAATATCATAGAACATAAATTGTAGGAAACATAATTCTCTACAAAAAACGTCTCTTAACATTTTGCCATAGCTCGCTTCGTTTCCGAGATATTTGCAGATTCAGCTCAAAGGAACTGGCCTGACGGACATATTTCGAGATATTTCTTCTTCTTGTTGTTCTTCTTCTGCACAGCTAAGCTGGAAGTGGCATTTGCAGCTCGCAATAGTGCAGAGTTATCTCAAAGAAAGGGGCCACGGTGTTTCTGTATCTCTATTATGTTGGTGCGGCTTCGGAACTTTTAAATATCTTGATATATCTCGAGAACTACGCGTCTGATCAAAAAATGTCATAGAACATAAAAAGTAGGAAACTTAATTCTCTACAAAAACGGTCTCTTAACATTTTGCCATAGCTCACTTCGTTTCCGAGATATTTGCAGATATATCTCAAGGGAAGGGGCCTGACGGACATATTTCGAGATATTTCTTCTTCTTCTTGTTCTTCTTCTGCACAGCTAAGCTGGAAGTGGCATTTGCGGCTCGCACTAGCGCACAGTTATCTCAAAGAAAGGGGCCACGGTGTTTCTGTATCTCTATTATGTTGGTGCGTCTTCGGAACTTTTAAATATCTCGATATATCTCGAAAACACCGCTTCTGATCAAAAAATATCATAGAACGTAAATTGTAGGAAACATTATTCTCTACAAAAAAGGTCTCTTAACATTTTGCCATAGCTCGCTTCGTTTCCGAGATATTTGCAGATTCATCTCAAGGGAAGGGGTCTGACGGACATATTTCGAGATATTTCTTCTTCTTGTTGTTCTTCTTCTGCACAGCTAAGCTCGAAGTGGCATTTGCAGCTCGCAATAGTGCAGAGTTATCTCAAAGAAAGAGGCCACGGTGTTTCTGTACCTCTATTATGTTGGTGCGGCTTCGGAACTTTTAAATATCTCGATATATCTCGAAAACTACGCTTCTGATCAAAAAATATCATAGAACCTAAATTGTAGGGAACATAATTCTATACAAAAAAGGTCTCTTAACATTTTGCCATAGCTCGCTTCGTTTCCGAGATATTTGCAGATATATCTCAAGGGAAGGGGCCTGACGGACATATTTCGAGATATTTCTTCTTCTTGTTGTTCTTCTTCTGCACAGCTAAGCTGGAAGTGGCATTTGCAGCTCGCAATAGTGCAGAGTTATCTCAAAGAAAGGGGCCACGGTGTTTCTGTATCTCTATTATGTTGGTGCGGCTTCGGAACTTTTAAATATCTTGATATATCTCGAGAACTACGCATCTGATCAAAAAATATCATAGAACATGAAAAGTAGGAAACTTAATTCTCTACCAAAAAGGTCTCTTAACATTTTGCCATAGCTCTCTTCGTTTCCGAGATATTTGCAGATTTATCTCAAGGGAAGTGGCCTGACGGACATATTTCGAGATATTTCTTCTTCTTGTTGTTCTTCTTCTGCACAGCTAAGCTGGAAGTGGCATTTGCCGCTCGCACTAGTGCAGAGTTATCTCAAAGAAAGGGGCCACGGTGTTTCTGTATCTCTATTATGTTGGTGCGGCTTCGGAACTTTTAAATATCTTGATATATCTCGAGAACTACGCATCTGATCAAAAAATATCATAGAACATAAAATGTAGGAAACTTAATTCTCTACAAAAAAGGTCTCTTAACATTTTGCCATAGCTCTCTTCGTTTCCGAGATATTTGCAGATTTATCTCAAGGGAAGGGGCCTGACGGACATATTTCGAGATATTTCTTCATCTTGTTGTTCTTCTTCTGCACAGCTAAGCTGGAAGTGGCATTTGCAGCTCGCAATAGTGCAGAGTTATCTCAAAGAAAGGGGCCACGGTGTTTCTGTATCTCTATTATGTTGGTGCGGCTTCGGAACTTTTAAATATCTTGATATATCTCGAGAACTACGCGTCTGATCAAAAAATATCATAGAACATAAAAAGTTGGAAACTTAATTCTCTACCACAACGGTCTCTTAACATTTTGCCACAGCTCGCTTCGTTTCCGAGATATTTGCATATTTATCTCAAGGGAAGGGGCCTGACGGACATATTTCGAGATATTTCTTCTTTTTGTTGTTCTTCTTCCGCACAGCTAAGCTGGAAGTGGCATTTGCAGCGCGCACTAGTGCAGAGTTATCTCAAAGAAAGGGGCCACGGTGTTTCTTTATCTCTATTATGTTGGTGCGGCTTCGGAACTTTTAAATATCTCGATATATCTCGAAAACTACGCTTCTGATCAAAAAATATCATAGAACATAAAAAGTAGGAAACTTAATTCTCTACAAAAAAGGTCTCTTAACATTTTGCCATAGCTCGCTTCGTTTCCGAGATATTTGCAGATTTATCTCAAGGGAAGGGGCCTAACGGACATATTTCGAGATATTTCTTCTTCTTGTTGTTCTTCTTCTGCACAGCTAAACTGGAAGTGGCATTTCCAGCTCGCAATAGTGCAGAGTTATCTCAAAGAAAGGGGCCACGGTGTTTCTGTATCTCTATTATGTTGGTGCGGCTTCGGAACTTTTAAATATCTCGATATATCTCGAAAACTACGCTTCTGATCAAAAAATATCATAGAACATAAATTGTAGGAAACATAATTCTCTACAAAAAAGGTCTCTTAACATTTTGCCATAGCTCGCTTCGTTTCCGAGATATTTGCATATTTATCTCATGGGAAGGGGCCTAACGGACATATTTCGAGATATTTCTTCTTCTTGTTGTTCTTCTTCTGCACAGCTAAGCTGGAAGTGGCATTTGCGGCTCGCACTAGTGCACAGTTATCCCAAAGAAAGGGGCCACGGTGTTTCTGTATCTCTATTATGTTGGTGCGGCTTCGGAACTTTTAAATATCTCGATATATCTCGAAAACTACGCTTCTGATCACAAAATATCATAGAACATAAATTGTAGGAAACATAATTCTTTACAAAAAAGATCTCTTAACATTTTGCCATAGCTCGCTTCGTTTCCGAGATATTTGCAGATTTATCTCAAGGGAAGGGTCCTGATGGACATATTTCGAGATATTTCTTCTTCTTGTTGTTCTTCTTCTGCACAGCTAAACTGGAAGTGGCATTTCCAGCTCGCAATCGTGCAGAGTTATCTCAAAGAAAGGGGCCATGGTGTTTCTGTATCTCTATTATGTTGGTGCGGCTTCGGAACTTTTAAATATCTTGATATATCTCGAGAACTACGCCTCTGATCGAAAAATATCATAGAACATAAAAAGTAGGAAACTTAATTCTCTACAAAAAAGGTCTCTTAACATTTTGCCATAGCTCGCTTCGTTTCCGAGATATTTACAGATTTATCTCAAGGGAAGGGGCCTGACGGACATATTTCGAGATATTTCTTCTTTTTGTTGTTCTTCTTCTGCACAGCTAAGCTGGAAGTGGCATTTGCAGCGCGCAATAGTGCAGAGTTATCTCAAAGAAAGGGGCCACGGTGTTTCTGTATCTCTATTATGTTGGTGCGGCTTCGGAACTTTTAAATATCTTGATATATCTCGAGAACTACGCATCTGATCAAAAAATATCATACTACATGAAAAGTAGGAAACTTAATTCTCTACAAGAAAGGTCTCTAAACATTTTGCCATAGCTCGCTTCGTTTCCGAGATATTTGCAGATTCAGCTCAAAGGAACTGGCCTGACGGACATATTTCGAGATATTTCTTCTTCTTGTTGTTCTTCTTCTGCACAGCTAAGCTGGAAGTGGCATTTACAGCTCGCAACAGTGCAGAGTTATCTCAAAGAAAGGGGCCACGGTGTTTCTGTATCTCTATTATGTTGGTGCGGCTTCGGAACTTTTAAATATCTTGATATATCTCGAGAACTACGCATCTGATCAAAAAATATCACAGAACATGAAAAGTAGGAAACTTAATTCTCTACAAAACAGGTCTCTTAACATTTTGCCATAGCTCTCTTCGTTTCCGAGATAATTGCAGATTTATCTCAAGGGAAGGGGCCTGGCGGACATATTTCGAGATATTTCTTCTTCTTGTTGTTCTTCTTCTGCACAGCTAAGCTGGAAGTGGCATTTGCAGCTCGCAATAGTTCAGAGTTATCTCAAAGAAAGGGGCCACGGTGTTTCTGTATCTCTATTATGTTGGTGCGGCTTCGGAACTTTTAAATATCTTGATATATCTCGAGAACTACGCATCTGATCAAAAAATATCATAGAACATGAAAAGTAGGAAACTTAATTCTCTACAAAAAAGGTCTCCTAACATTTTGCCATAGCTCTCTTCGTTTCCGAGATATTTGCAGATTTATCTCAAGGGAAGGGGCCTGACGGACATATTTCGAGATATTTCTTCTTCTTGTTGTTCTTCTTCTGCACAGCTAAGCTGGAAGTGGCATTTGCGGCTCGCACTAGTGCAGGGTTATCTCAACGAAAGGGGCCACGGTGTTTCTGTATCTCTATTATGTTGGTGCGGCTTCGGAACTTTTAAATATCTTGATATATCTCGAGAACTACGCGTCTGATCAAAAAATATCAAAGAACATAAAAAGTAGGAAACTTAATTCTCTACAAAAACGGTCTCTTAACATTTTGCCATAGCTCGCTTCGTTTCCGAGATATTTGCAGATATATTTCAAGGGAAGGGGCCTGACGGGCATATTTCGAGATATTTCTTCTTCTTGTTGTTCTTCTTCTGCACAGCTAAGCTGGAAGTGGCATTTGCGGCTCGCACTAGTGCACAGTTATCTCAAAGAAAGGGGCCACGGTGTTTCTGTATCTCTATTATGTTGGTGCGTCTTCGGAACTTTTAAATATCTCGATATATCTCGAAAACTACGCTTCTGATCAAAAAATATCATAGAACATAAATTGTAGGAAACATAATTCTCTACAAATAAGGTCTCTTAACATTTTGCCATAGCTCTCTTCGTTTCCGAGATATTTGCAGATTTATCTCAAGGGAAGGGGCCTGACGGACATATTTCGAGATATTTCTTCTTCTTGTTGTTCTTCTTCTGCACAGCTAAGCTGGAAGTGGCATTTGCGGCTCGCACTAGTGCAGAGTTATCTCAAAGAAAGGGGCCACGGTGTTTCTGTATCTCTATTATGTTGGTGCGGCTTCGGAACTTTTAAATATCTCGATATATCTCGAAAACTACGCTTCTGATCAAAAAATATCATAGAACCTAAATTGTAGGAAACATAATTCTATACAAAAAAGGTCTCTTAACATTTTGCCATAGCTCGCTTCGTTTCCGAGATATTTGCAGATATATCTCAAGGGAAGGGGCCTGACGGACATATTTCGAGATATTTCTTCTTCTTGTTGTTCTTCTTCTGCACAGCTAAGCTGGAAGTGGCATTTGCAGCTCGCAATAGTGCAGAGTTATCTCAAAGAAAGGGGCCACGGTGTTTCTGTATCTCTATTATGTTGGTGCGGCTTCGGAACTTTTAAATATCTTGATATATCTCGAGAACTACGCATCTGATCAAAAAATATCATAGAACATAAAATGTAGGAAACTTAATTCTCTACAAAAAAGGTCTCTTAACATTTTGCCATAGCTCTCTTCGTTTCCGAGATATTTGCAGATTTATCTCAAGGGAAGGGGCCTGACGGACATATTTCGAGATATTTCTTCATCTTGTTGTTCTTCTTCTGCACAGCTAAGCTGGAAGTGGCATTTGCAGCTCGCAATAGTGCAGAGTTATCTCAAAGAAAGGGGCCACGGTGTTTCTGTATCTCTATTATGTTGGTGCGGCTTCGGAACTTTTAAATATCTTGATATATCTCGAGAACTACGCGTCTGATCAAAAAATATCATAGAACATAAAAAGTAGGAAACTTAATTCTCTACCACAACGGTCTCTTAACATTTTGCCACAGCTCGCTTCGTTTCCGAGATATTTGCATATTTATCTCAAGGGAAGGGGCCTGACGGACATATTTCGAGATATTTCTTCTTTTTGTTGTTCTTCTTCTGCACAGCTAAGCTGGAAGTGGCATTTGCAGCGCGCAATAGTGCAGAGTTATCTCAAAGAAAGGGGCCACGGTGTTTCTTTATCTCTATTATGTTGGTGCGGCTTCGGAACTTTTAAATATCTCGATATATCTCGAAAACTACGCTTCTGATCAAAAAATATCATAGAACATAAAAAGTAGGAAACTTAATTCTCTACAAAAAAGGTCTCTTAACATTTTGCCATAGCTCGCTTCGTTTCCGAGATATTTGCAGATTTATCTCAAGGGAAGGGGCCTAACGGACATATTTCGAGATATTTCTTCTTCTTGTTGTTCTTCTTCTGCACAGCTAAACTGGAAGTGGCATTTCCAGCTCGTAATAGTGCAGAGTTATCTCAAAGAAAGGGGCCACGGTGTTTCTGTATCTCTATTATGTTGGTGCGGCTTCGGAACTTTTAAATATCTCGATATATCTCGAAAACTACGCTTCTGATCAAAAAATATCATAGAACATAAATTGTAGGAAACATAATTCTCTACAAAAAAGGTCTCTTAACATTTTGCCATAGCTCGCTTCGTTTCCGAGATATTTGCAGATTTATCTCAAGGGAAGGGGCCTAACGGACATATTTCGAGATATTTCTTCTTCTTGTTGTTCTTCTTCTGCACAGCTAAACTGGAAGTGGCATTTCCAGCTCGCAATAGTGCAGAGTTATCTCAAAGAAAGGGGCCACGGTGTTTCTGTATCTCTATTATGTTGGTGCGGCTTCGGAACTTTTAAATATCTTGATATATCTCGAGAACTACGCATCTGATCAAAAAATATCATAGAACATAGAAAGTAGGTAACTTAATTCTCTACAAAAAAGGTCTCTTAACATTTTGCCATAGCTCGCTTCGTTTCCGAGATATTTGCAGATTTATCTCAAGGGAAGGGGTCTGACGGACATATTTCGAGATATTTCTTCTTCTTGTTGTTCTTCTTCTGCACAGCTAAGCTCGAAGTGGCATTTGCAGCTCGCAATAGTGCAGTGTTATCTCAAAGAAAGAGGCCACGGTGTTTCTGTACCTCTATTATGTTGGTGCAGCTTCGGAACTTTTAAATATCTTGATATATCTCGAGAACTACGCATCTGATCAAAAAATATCATCGAACATAAAAAGTAGGAAACTTAATTCTCTACAAAAAAGGTCTCTTAACATTTTGCCATAGCTCGCTTCGTTTCCGAGATATTTGCAGATTTATCTCAAGGGAAGTGGCCTGACGGACATATTTCGAGATATTTCTTCTTCTTGTTGTTCTTCTTCTGCACAGCTAAGCTGGAAGTGGCATTTGCAGCTCGCAATAGTGCAGAGTTATCTCAAAGAAAGGGGCCACGGTGTTTCTGTATCTCTATTATGTTGGTGCGGCTTCGGAACTTTTAAATATCTTGATATATCTCGAGAACTACGCATCTGATCAAAAAATATCATAGAACATGAAAAGTAGGAAACTTAATTCTCTGCAAAAAAGGTCTCTTAACATTTTGCCATAGCTCTCTTCGTTTCCGAGATATTTGCAGATTTATCTCAAGGGAAGGGGCCTGACGGACATATTTCGAGATATTTCTTCTTCTTGTTGTTCTTCTTCTGCACAGCTAAGCTGGAAGTGGCATTTGCGGCTCGCACTAGTGCAGGGTTATCTCAACGAAAGGGGCCACGGTGTTTCTGTATCTCTACTATGTTGGTGCGGCTTCGGAACTTTTAAATATCTTGATATATCTCGAGAACTACGCGTCTGATCAAAAAATATCATAGAACATAAAAAGTAGGAAACTTAATTGTCTACAAAAACGGTCTCTTAACATTTTGCCATAGCTCGCTTCGTTTCCGAGATATTTGCAGATATATTTCAAGGGAAGGGGCCTGACGGGCATATTTCGAGATATTTCTTCTTCTTGTTGTTCTTCTTCTGCACAGCTAAGCTGGAAGTGGCATTTGCGGCTCGCACTAGTGCACAGTTATCTCAAAGAAAGGGGCCACGGTGTTTCTGTATCTCTATTATGTTGGTGCGTCTTCGGAACTTTTAAATATCTCGATATATCTCGAAAACTACGCTTCTGATCAAAAAATATCATAGAACATAAATTGTAGGAAACATAATTCTCTACAAATAAGGTCTCTTAACATTTTGCCATAGCTCTCTTCGTTTCCGAGATATTTGCAGATTTATCTCAAGGGAAGGGGCCTGACGGACATATTTCGAGATATTTCTTCTTCTTGTTGTTCTTCTTCTGCACAGCTAAGCTGGAAGTGGCATTTGCGGCTCGCACTAGTGCAGGGTTATCTCAACGAAAGGGGCCACGGTGTTTCTGTATCTCTATTATGTTGGTGCGGCTTCGGAACTTTTAAATATCTTGATATATCTCGAGAACTACGCATCTGATCAAAAAATATCATAGAACATGAAAAGTAGGAAACTTAATTCTCTACAAAAAAGGTCTCTTAACATTTTGCCATAGCTCTCTTCGTTTCCGAGATATTTGCAGATTTATCTCAAGGGAAGGGGCCTCACGGACATATTTCGAGATATTTCTTCTTCTTGTTGTTCTTGTTCTGCACAGCTAAGCTGGAAGTGGCATTTGCGGCTCGCACTAGTGCAGGGTTATCTCAACGAAAGGGGCCACGGTGTTTCTGTATCTCTATTATGTTGGTGCGGCTTCGGAACTTTTAAATATCTTGATATATCTCGAGAACTACGCGTCTGATCAAAAAATATCATAGAACATAAAAAGTAGGAAACTTAATTCTCTACAAAAACGGTCTCTTAACATTTTGCCATAGCTCGCTTCGTTTCCGAGATATTTGCAGATATATTTCAAGGGAAGGGGCCTGACGGGCATATTTCGAGATATTTCTTCTTCTTGTTGTTCTTCTTCTGCACAGCTAAGCTGGAAGTGGCATTTGCGGCTCGCACTAGTGCACAGTTATCTCAAAGAAAGGGGCCACGGTGTTTCTGTATCTCTATTATGTTGGTGCGTCTTCGGAACTTTTAAATATCTCGATATATCTCGAAAACACCGCTTCTGATCAAAAAATATCATAGAACGTAAATTGTAGGAAACATTATTCTCTACAAAAAAGGTCTCTTAACATTTTGCCATAGCTCGCTTCGTTTCCGAGATATTTGCAGATATATCTCAAGGGAAGGGGCCTGACGGACATATTTCGAGATATTTCTTCTTCTTGTTGTTCTTCTTCTGCACAGCTAAGCTGGAAGTGGCATTTGCGGCTCGCACTAGCGCACAGTTATCTCAAAGAAAGGGGCCACGGTGTTTCTGTATCTCTATTATGTTGGTGCGTCTTCGGAACTTTTAAATATCTCGATATATCTCGAAAACACCGCTTCTGATCAAAAAATATCATAGAACGTAAATTGTAGGAAACATTATTCTCTACAAAAAAGGTCTCTTAACATTTTGCCATAGCTCGCTTCGTTTCCGAGATATTTGCAGATTCATCTCAAGGGAAGGGGTCTGACGGACATATTTCGAGATATTTCTTCTTCTTGTTGTTCTTCTTCTGCACAGCTAAGCTGGAAGTGGCATTTGCAGCTCGCAATAGTGCAGAGATATCTCAAAGAAAGGGGCCACGGTGTTTCTGTATCTCTATTATGTTGGTGCGGCTTCGGAACTTTTAAATATCTTGATATATCTCGAGAACTACGCGTCTGATCAAAAAATATCATAGAACATAAAAAGTAAGAAACATAATTCTCTACAAAAAAGGTCTCTTAACATTTTGCCATAGCTCGCTTCGTTTCCGAGATATTTGCAGATTTATCTCAAGGGAAGGGGCCTGACGGACATATTTCGAGATATTTCTTCTTCTTGTTGTTCTTCTTCTGCACAGCTGAGCTGGAAGTGGCATTTGCGGCTTGCACTAGTGCAGAGTTATCTCAACGAAAGGGGCCACGGTGTTTCTGTATCTCTATTATGTTGGTGCGGCTTCGGAACTTTTAAATATCTTGATATATCTCGAGAACTACGCGTCTGATCAAAAAATATCATAGAACATGAAAAGTAGGAAACTTAATTCTCTACAAAAACGGTCTCTTAACATTTTGCCATAGCTCGCTTCGTTTCCGAGATATTTGCAGATATATTTCAAGGGAAGGGGCCTGACGGGCATATTTCGAGATATTTCTTCTTCTTGTTGTTCTTCTTCTGCACAGCTAAGCTGGAAGTGGCATTTGCAGCTCGCAATAGTGCAGAGTTATCTCAAAGAAAGGGGCCACGGTGTTTCTGTATCTCTATTATGTTGGTGCGGCTTCGGAACTTTTAAATATCTCGATATATCTCGAAAACTACGCTTCTGATCAAAAAATATCATAGAACATGAAAAGTAGGAAACTTAATTCTCTACAAAAACGGTCTCTTAACATTTTGCCATAGCTCGCTTCGTTTCCGAGATATTTGCAGATATATTTCAAGGGAAGGGGCCTGACGGGCATATTTCGAGATATTTCTTCTTCTTGTTGTTCTTCTTCTGCACAGCTAAGCTGGAAGTGGCATTTGCGGCTCGCACTAGTGCACAGTTATCTCAAAGAAAGGGGCCACGGTGTTTCTGTATCTCTATTATGTTGGTGCGTCTTCGGAACTTTTAAATATCTCGATATATCTCCAAAACTGCGTTTCTGATCAAAAAATATCATAGAACATAAATTGTAGGAAACATAATTCTCTACAAATAAGGTCTCTTAACATTTTGCCATAGCTCTCTTCGTTTCCGAGATATTTGCAGATTTATCTCAAGGGAAGGGGCCTGACGGACATATTTCGAGATATTTCTTCTTCTTGTTGTTCTTCTTCTGCACAGCTAAGCTGGAAGTGGCATTTGCGGCTCGCACTAGTGCAGGGTTATCTCAACGAAAGGGGCCACGGTGTTTCTGTATCTCTATTATGTTGGTGCGGCTTCGGAACTTTTAAATATCTTGATATATCTCGAGAACTACGCGTCTGATCAAAAAATATCATAGAACATAAAAAGTAGGAAACTTAATTCTCTACAAAAACGGTCTCTTAACATTTTGCCATAGCTCGCTTCGTTTCCGAGATATTTGCAGATATATTTCAAGGGAATGGGCCTGACGGGCATATTTCGAGATATTTCTTCTTCTTGTTGTTCTTCTTCTGCACAGCTAAGCTGGAAGTGGCATTTGCGGCTCGCACTAGTGCACAGTTATCTCAAAGAAAGGGGCCACGGTGTTTCTGTATCTCTATTATGTTGGTGCGTCTTCGGAACTTTTAAATATCTCGATATATCTCGAAAACTACGCTTCTGATCAAAAAATATCATAGAACATAAATTGTAGGAAACATAATTCTCTACAAAAAACGTCTCTTAACATTTTGCCATAGCTCGCTTCGTTTCCGAGATATTTGCAGATTCAGCTCAAAGGAACTGGCCTGACGGACATATTTCGAGATATTTCTTCTTCTTGTTGTTCTTCCTCTGCACAGCTAAGCTGGAAGTGGCATTTGCAGCTCGCACTAGTGCAGAGTTATCTCAAAGAAAGGGGCCACGGTGTTTCTGTATCTATATTATGTTGGTGCGGCTTCGGAACTTTTAAATATCTTGATATATCTCGAGAACTACGCATCTGCTCAAAAAATATCATAGAACATAAAAAGTAGGAAACTTAATTCTCTACAAAAAAGGTCTCTTAACATTTTGCCATAGCTCGCTTCGTTTCCGAGATATTTGCATATTTATCTCAAGGGAAGGGGCCTGACGGACATATTTCGAGATATTTCTTCTTCTTGTTGTTCTTCTTCTGCACAGCTAAGCTGGAAGTGGCATTTGCGGCTCGCACTAGCGCACAGTTATCTCAAAGAAAGGGGCCACGGTGTTTCTGTATCTCTATTATGTTGGTGCGTCTTCGGAACTTTTAAATATCTCGATATATCTCGAAAACACCGCTTCTGATCAAAAAATATCATAGAACGTAAATTGTAGGAAACATTATTCTCTACAAAAAAGGTCTCTTAACATTTTGCCATAGCTCGCTTCGTTTCCGAGATATTTGCAGATATATCTCAAGGGAAGGGGCCTGACGGACATATTTCGAGATATTTCTTCTTCTTGTTGTTCTTCTTCTGCACAGCTAAGCTGGAAGTGGCATTTGCGGCTCGCACTAGCGCACAGTTATCTCAAAGAAAGGGGCCACGGTGTTTCTGTATCTCTATTATGTTGGTGCGTCTTCGGAACTTTTAAATATCTCGATATATCTCGAAAACACCGCTTCTGATCAAAAAATATCATAGAACGTAAATTGTAGGAAACATTATTCTCTACAAAAAAGGTCTCTTAACATTTTGCCATAGCTCGCTTCGTTTCCGAGATATTTGCAGATTCATCTCAAGGGAAGGGGTCTGACGGACATATTTCGAGATATTTCTTCTTCTTGTTGTTCTTCTTCTGCACAGCTAAGCTCGAAGTGGCATTTGCAGCTCGCAATAGTGCAGAGTTATCTCAAAGAAAGGGGCCACGGTGTTTCTGTATCTCTATTATGTTGGTGCGGCTTCGGAACTTTTAAATATCTTGATATATCTCGAGAACTACGCGTCTGATCAAAAAATATCATAGAACATAAAAAGTAAGAAACATAATTCTCTACAAAAAAGGTCTCTTAACATTTTGCCATAGCTCGCTTCGTTTCCGAGATATTTGCAGATTTATCTCAAGGGAAGGGGCCTGACGGATATATTTCGAGATATTTCTTCTTCTTGTTGTTCTTCTTCTGCACAGCTGAGCTGGAAGTGGCATTTGCGGCTTGCACTAGTGCAGAGTTATCTCAACGAAAGGGGCCACGGTGTTTCTGTATCTCTATTATGTTGGTGCGGCTTCGGAACTTTTAAATATCTTGATATATCTCGAGAACTACGCGTCTGATCAAAAAATATCATAGAACATAAAAAGTAGGAAACTTAATTCTCTACAAAAACGATCTCTTAACATTTTGCCATAGCTCGCTTCGTTTCCGAGATATTTGCAGATATATTTCAAGGGAAGGGGCCTGACGGGCATATTTCGAGATATTTCTTCTTCTTGTTGTTCTTCTTCTGCACAGCTAAGCTGGAAGTGGCATTTGCAGCTCGCAATAGTGCAGAGTTATCTCAAAGAAAGGGGCCACGGTGTTTCTGTATCTCTATTATGTTGGTGCGGCTTCGGAACTTTTAAATATCTCGATATATCTCGAAAACTACGCTTCTGATCAAAAAATATCATAGAACATAAATTGTAGGAAACATAATTCTCTACAAAAAAGGTCTCTTAACATTTTGCCATAGCTCGCTTCGTTTCCGAGATATTTGCAGATATATCTCAAGGGAAGGGGCCTGACGGACATATTTCGAGATATTTCTTCTTCTTGTTGTTCTTCTTCTGCACAGCTAAGCTGGAAGTGGCATTTACAGCTCGCAATAGTGCAGAGTTATCTCAAAGAAAGGGGCCACGGTGTTTCTGTATCTCTATCATGTTGGTGCGGCTTCGGAACTTTTAAATATCTCGATATATCTCGAAAACTACGCTTCTGATCAGAAAATATCATAGAACATAAATTGTAGGAAACATAATTCTCTACAAAAAACGTCTCTTAACATTTTGCCATAGCTCGCTTCGTTTCCGAGATATTTGCAGATTTATCTGAAGGGAAGGGGCCTAACGGACATATTTCGAGATATTTCTTCTTCTTGTTGTTCTTCTTCTGCACAGCTAAACTGGAAGTGGCATTTCCAGCTCGCAATAGTGCAGAGTTATCTCAAAGAAAGGGGCCACGGTGTTTCTGTATCTCTATTATGTTGGTGCGGCTTCGGAACTTTTAAATATCTTGATATATCTCGAGAACTACGCATCTGATCAAAAAATATCATAGAACATGAAAAGTAGGAAACTTAATTCTCTACAAAAAATGTCTCTTAACATTTTGCCATAGCTCGCTTCGTTTCCGAGATATTTGCAGATATATCTGAAGGGAAGGGGCCTAACGGACATATTTCGAGATATTTCTTCTTCTTGTTGTTCTTCTTCTGCACAGCTAAACTGGAAGTGGCATTTCCAGCGCGCAATAGTGCAGAGTTATCTCAAAGAAAGGGGCCACGGTGTTTCTGTATCTCTATTATGTTGGTGCGGCTTCGGAACTTTTAAATATCTCGATATATCTCGAAAACTACGCTTCTTATCAAAAAATATCATAGAACATAAATTGTAGGAAACATAATTCTCTACAAAAAAGGTCTCTTAACATTTTGCCATAGCTCGCTTCGTTTCCGAGATATTTGCAGATTTATCTCAAGGGAAGGGGCCTGACGGACATATTTCGAGATATTTCTTCTTCTTGTTGTTCTTCTTCTGCACAGCTAAGCTGGAAGTGGCATTTGCGGCTCGCACTAGTGCAGAGTTATCTCAAAGAAAGGGGCCACGGTGTTTCTGTATCTCTATTATGTTGGTGCGGCTTCGGAACTTTTAAATATCTCGATATATCTCGAAAACTACGCTTCTGATCAAAAAATATCATAGAACATAAATTGTAGGAAACATAATTCTCTACAAAAAAGGTCTCTTAACATTTTGCCATAGCTCGCTTCGTTTCCGAGATATTTGCAGATATATCCCAAGGGAAGGGGCCTGACGGACATATTTCGAGATATTTCTTCTTCTTGTTGATCTTCTTCTGCACAGCTAAGCTGGAAGTGGCATTTACAGCTCGCAATAGTGCAGAGTTATCTCAAAGAAAGGGGCCACGGTGTTTCTGTATCTCTATTATGTTGGTGCGGCTTCGGAACTTTTAAATATCTTGATATATCTCGAGAACTACGCATCTGATCAAAAAATATCATAGAACATGAAAAGTAGGAAACTTAATTCTCTACAAAAAAGGTCTCTTAACATTTTGCCATAGCTCGCTTCGGTTCCGAGATATTTGCAGATTTATCTGAAGGGAAGGGGCCTAACGGACATATTTCGAGATATTTCTTCTTCTTGTTGTTCTTCTTCTGCACAGCTAAACTGGAAGTGGCATTTCCAGCTCGCAATAGTGCAGAGTTATCTCAAAGAAAGGGGCCACGGTGTTTCTGTATCTCTATTATGTTGGTGCGGCTTCGGAACTTTTAAATATCTCGATATATCTCGAAAACTACGCTTCTGATCAAAAAATATCATAGAACATAAAAAGTAGGAAACTTAATTCTCTACAAAAAAGGTCTCTTAACATTTTGCCATAGCTCGCTTCGTTTCCGAGATATTTGCAGGTTTATCTCAAGGGAAGGGGCCTGACGGACATATTTCGAGATATTTCTTCTTCTTGTTGTTCTTCTTCTGCACAGCTAAGCTGGAAGTGGCATTTGCGGCTCTCACTAGTGCAGAGTTATCTCAAAGAAAGGGGCCACGGTGTTTCTGTATCTCTATTATGTTGGTGCGGCTTCGGAACTTTTAAATATCTCGATATATCTCGAAAACTACGCTTCTGATCAAAAAATATCATAGAACATAAATTGTAGGAAACATAATTCTCTACAAAAAAGCTCTCTTATCATTTTGCCATAGCTCGCTTCGTTTCCGAGATATTTGCAGATATATCTCAAGGGAAGGGGCCTGACGGACATATTTCGAGATATTTCTTCTTCTTGTTGATCTTCTTCTGCACAGCTAAGCTGGAAGTGGCATTTACAGCTCGCAATAGTGCAGAGTTATCTCAAAGAAAGGGGCCACGGTGTTTCTGTATCTCTATTATGTTGGTGCGGCTTCGGAACTTTTAAATATCTTGATATATCTCGAGAACTACGCATCTGATCAAAAAATATCATAGAACATGAAAAGTAGGAAACTTAATTCTCTACAAAAAAGGTCTCTTAACATTTTGCCATAGCTCGCTTCGTTTCGGAGATATTTGCAGATTTATCTGAAGGGAAGGGGCCTAACGGACATATTTCGAGATATTTCTTCTTCTTGTTGTTCTTCTTCTGCACAGCTAAACTGGAAGTGGCATTTCCAGCTCGCAATAGTGCAGAGTTATCTCAAAGAAAGGGGCCACGGTGTTTCTGTATCTCTATTATGTTGGTGCGGCTTCGGAACTTTTAAATATCTCGATATATCTCGAAAACTACGCTTCTGATCAAAAAATATCATAGAACATAAAAAGTAGGAAACTTAATTCTCTACAAAAAAGGTCTCTTAACATTTTGCCATAGCTCGCTTCGTTTCCGAGATATTTGCAGGTTTATCTCAAGGGAAGGGGCCTGACGGACATATTTCGAGATATTTCTTCTTCTTGTTGTTCTTCTTCTGCACAGCTAAGCTGGAAGTGGCATTTGCGGCTCTCACTAGTGCAGAGTTATCTCAAAGAAAGGGGCCACGGTGTTTCTGTATCTCTATTATGTTGGTGCGGCTTCGGAACTTTTAAATATCTCGATATATCTCGAAAACTACGCTTCTGATCAAAAAATATCATAGAACATAAATTGTAGGAAACATAATTCTCTACAAAAAAGCTCTCTTAACATTTTGCCATAGCTCGCTTCGTTTCCGAGATATTTGCAGATATATCTCAAGGGAAGGGGCCTGACGGACATATTTCGAGATATTTCTTCTTCTTGTTGATCTTCTTCTGCACAGCTAAGCTGGAAGTGGCATTTACAGCTCGCAATAGTGCAGAGTTATCTCAAAGAAAGGGGCCACGGTGTTTCTGTATCTCTATTATGTTGGTGCGGCTTCGGAACTTTTAAATATCTTGATATATCTCGAGAACTACGCATCTGATCAAAAAATATCATAGAACATGAAAAGTAGGAAACTTAATTCTCTACAAAAAAGGTCTCTTAACATTTTGCCATAGCTCGCTTCGTTTCCGAGATATTTGCAGATTTATCTGAAGGGAAGGGGCCTAACGGACATATTTCGAGATATTTCTTCTTCTTGTTGTTCTTCTTCTGCATAGCTAAACTGGAAGTGTCATTTCCAGCTCGCAATAGTGCAGAGTTATCTCAAAGAAAGGGGCCACGGTGTTTCTGTATCTCTATTATGTTGGTGCGGCTTCGGAACTTTTAAATATCTTGATATATCTCGAGAACTACGCATTTGATCAAAAAATATCATAGAACATAAAAAGTCGGAAACTTAATTCTCTACAAAAAAGGTCTCTTAACATTTTGCCATAGCTCGCTTCGTTTCCGAGATATTTGCAGATTTATCTCAAGGGAAGGGGCCTGACGGACATATTTCGAGATATTTCTTCTTCTTGTTGTTCTTCTTCTGCACAGCTAAGCTGGAAGTGGCATTTGCGGCTCGCACTAGTGCAGAGTTATCTCAAAGAAAGGGGCCACGGTGTTTCTGTATCTCTATTATGTTGGTGCGGCATCGGAACTTTTAAATATCTTGATATATCTCGAGAACTACGCATCTGATCAAAAAATATCATAGAACATGAAAAGTAGGAAACTTAATTCTCTACAAAAAAGGTCTCTTAACATTTTGCCATAGCTCGCTTCGTTTCCGAGATATTTGCAGATTTATCTGAAGGGAAGGGGCCTAACGGACATATTTCGAGATATTTCTTCTTCTTGTTGTTCTTCTTCTGCACAGCTAAACTGGAAGTGGCATTTCCAGCTCGCAATAGTGCAGAGTTATCTCAAAGAAAGGGGCCACGGTGTTTCTGTATCTCTATTATGTTGGTGCGGCTTCGGAACTTTTAAATATCTCGATATATCTCGAAAACTACGCTTCTTATCAAAAAATATCATAGAACATAAATTGTAGGAAACATAATTCTCTACAAAAAAGGTCTCTTAACATTTTGCCATAGCTCGCTTCGTTTCCGAGATATTTGCAGATTTATCTCAAGGGAAGGGGCCTGACGGACATATTTCGAGATATTTCTTCTTCTTGCTGTTCTTCTTCTGCACAGCTAAGCTGGAAGTGGCATTTGCGGCTCGCACTAGTGCAGAGTTATCTCAAAGAAAGGGGCCACGGTGTTTCTGTATCTCTATTATGTTGGTGCGGCTTCGGAACTTTTAAATATCTCGATATATCTCGAAAACTACGCTTCTGATCAAAAAATATCATAGAACATAAATTGTAGGAAACATAATTCTCTACAAAAAAGGTCTCTTAACATTTTGCCATAGCTCGCTTTGTTTCCGAGATATTTGCAGATATATCCCAAGGGAAGGGGCCTGACGGACATATTTCGAGATATTTCTTCTTCTTGTTGATCTTCTTCTGCACAGCTAAGCTGGAAGTGGCATTTACAGCTCGCAATAGTGCAGAGTTATCTCAAAGAAAGGGGCCACGGTGTTTCTGTATCTCTATTATGTTGGTGCGGCTTCGGAACTTTTAAATATCTTGATATATCTCGAGAACTACGCATCTGATCAAAAAATATCATAGAACATGAAAAGTAGGAAACTTAATTCTCTACAAAAAAGGTCTCTTAACATTTTGCCATAGCTCGCTTCGTTTCCGAGATATTTGCAGATTTATCTGAAGGGAAGGGGCCTAACGGACATATTTCGAGATATTTCTTCTTCTTGTTGTTCTTCTTCTGCATAGCTAAACTGGAAGTGTCATTTCCAGCTCGCAATAGTGCAGAGTTATCTCAAAGAAAGGGGCCACGGTGTTTCTGTATCTCTATTATGTTGGTGCGGCTTCGGAACTTTTAAATATCTTGATATATCTCGAGAACTACGCATTTGATCAAAAAATATCATAGAACATAAAAAGTCGGAAACTTAATTCTCTACAAAAAAGGTCTCTTAACATTTTGCCATAGCTCGCTTCGTTTCCGAGATATTTGCAGATTTATCTCAAGGGAAGGGGCCTGACGGACATATTTCGAGATATTTCTTCTTCTTGTTGTTCTTCTTCTGCACAGCTAAGCTGGAAGTGGCATTTGCGGCTCGCACTAGTGCAGAGTTATCTCAAAGAAAGGGGCCACGGTGTTTCTGTATCTCTATTATGTTGGTGCGGCTTCGGAACTTTTAAATATCTTGATATATCTCGAGAACTACGCATCTGATCAAAAAATATCATAGAACATGAAAAGTAGGAAACTTAATTCTCTACAAAAAAGGTCTCTTAACATTTTGCCATAGCTCGCTTCGTTTCCGAGATATTTGCAGATTTATCTGAAGGGAAGGGGCCTAACGGACATATTTCGAGATATTTCTTCTTCTTGTTGTTCTTCTTCTGCACAGCTAAACTGGAAGTGGCATTTCCAGCTCGCAATAGTGCAGAGTTATCTCAAAGAAAGGGGCCACGGTGTTTCTGTATCTCTATTATGTTGGTGCGGCTTCGGAACTTTTAAATATCTCGATATATCTCGAAAACTACGCTTCTTATCAAAAAATATCATAGAACATAAATTGTAGGAAACATAATTCTCTACAAAAAAGGTCTCTTAACATTTTGCCATAGCTCGCTTCGTTTCCGAGATATTTGCAGATTTATCTCAAGGGAAGGGGCCTGACGGACATATTTCGAGATATTTCTTCTTCTTGTTGTTCTTCTTCTGCACAGCTAAGCTGGAAGTGGCATTTGCGGCTCGCACTAGTGCAGAGTTATCTCAAAGAAAGGGGCCACGGTGTTTCTGTATCTCTATTATGTTGGTGCGGCTTCGGAACTTTTAAATATCTCGATATATCTCGAAAACTACGCTTCTGATCAAAAAATATCATAGAACATAAATTGTAGGAAACATAATTCTCTACAAAAAAGGTCTCTTAACATTTTGCCATAGCTCGCTTTGTTTCCGAGATATTTGCAGATATATCCCAAGGGAAGGGGCCTGACGGACATATTTCGAGATATTTCTTCTTCTTGTTGATCTTCTTCTGCACAGCTAAGCTGGAAGTGGCATTTACAGCTCGCAATAGTGCAGAGTTATCTCAAAGAAAGGGGCCACGGTGTTTCTGTATCTCTATTATGTTGGTGCGGCTTCGGAACTTTTAAATATCTTGATATATCTCGAGAACTACGCATCTGATCAAAAAATATCATAGAACATGAAAAGTAGGAAACTTAATTCTCTACAAAAAAGGTCTCTTAACATTTTGCCA
Organism: Osmia lignaria lignaria; assembly: GCF_051020975.1. Taxonomy (NCBI): domain Eukaryota; kingdom Metazoa; phylum Arthropoda; class Insecta; order Hymenoptera; family Megachilidae; genus Osmia; species Osmia lignaria. The sequence continues at coordinate 8,346,229 of NW_027478159.1, read as the reverse complement.
TAGCTCGCTTCGGTTCCGAGATATTTGCAGATTTATCTGAAGGGAAGGGGCCTAACGGACATATTTCGAGATATTTCTTCTTCTTGTTGTTCTTCTTCTGCACAGCTAAACTGGAAGTGGCATTTCCAGCTCGCAATAGTGCAGAGTTATCTCAAAGAAAGGGGCCACGGTGTTTCTGTATCTCTATTATGTTGGTGCGGCTTCGGAACTTTTAAATATCTCGATATATCTCGAAAACTACGCTTCTGATCAAAAAATATCATAGAACATAAAAAGTAGGAAACTTAATTCTCTACAAAAAAGGTCTCTTAACATTTTGCCATAGCTCGCTTCGTTTCCGAGATATTTGCAGGTTTATCTCAAGGGAAGGGGCCTGACGGACATATTTCGAGATATTTCTTCTTCTTGTTGTTCTTCTTCTGCACAGCTAAGCTGGAAGTGGCATTTGCGGCTCTCACTAGTGCAGAGTTATCTCAAAGAAAGGGGCCACGGTGTTTCTGTATCTCTATTATGTTGGTGCGGCTTCGGAACTTTTAAATATCTCGATATATCTCGAAAACTACGCTTCTGATCAAAAAATATCATAGAACATAAATTGTAGGAAACATAATTCTCTACAAAAAAGCTCTCTTATCATTTTGCCATAGCTCGCTTCGTTTCCGAGATATTTGCAGATATATCTCAAGGGAAGGGGCCTGACGGACATATTTCGAGATATTTCTTCTTCTTGTTGATCTTCTTCTGCACAGCTAAGCTGGAAGTGGCATTTACAGCTCGCAATAGTGCAGAGTTATCTCAAAGAAAGGGGCCACGGTGTTTCTGTATCTCTATTATGTTGGTGCGGCTTCGGAACTTTTAAATATCTTGATATATCTCGAGAACTACGCATCTGATCAAAAAATATCATAGAACATGAAAAGTAGGAAACTTAATTCTCTACAAAAAAGGTCTCTTAACATTTTGCCATAGCTCGCTTCGTTTCGGAGATATTTGCAGATTTATCTGAAGGGAAGGGGCCTAACGGACATATTTCGAGATATTTCTTCTTCTTGTTGTTCTTCTTCTGCACAGCTAAACTGGAAGTGGCATTTCCAGCTCGCAATAGTGCAGAGTTATCTCAAAGAAAGGGGCCACGGTGTTTCTGTATCTCTATTATGTTGGTGCGGCTTCGGAACTTTTAAATATCTCGATATATCTCGAAAACTACGCTTCTGATCAAAAAATATCATAGAACATAAAAAGTAGGAAACTTAATTCTCTACAAAAAAGGTCTCTTAACATTTTGCCATAGCTCGCTTCGTTTCCGAGATATTTGCAGGTTTATCTCAAGGGAAGGGGCCTGACGGACATATTTCGAGATATTTCTTCTTCTTGTTGTTCTTCTTCTGCACAGCTAAGCTGGAAGTGGCATTTGCGGCTCTCACTAGTGCAGAGTTATCTCAAAGAAAGGGGCCACGGTGTTTCTGTATCTCTATTATGTTGGTGCGGCTTCGGAACTTTTAAATATCTCGATATATCTCGAAAACTACGCTTCTGATCAAAAAATATCATAGAACATAAATTGTAGGAAACATAATTCTCTACAAAAAGCTCTCTTAACATTTTGCCATAGCTCGCTTCGTTTCCGAGATATTTGCAGATATATCTCAAGGGAAGGGGCCTGACGGACATATTTCGAGATATTTCTTCTTCTTGTTGATCTTCTTCTGCACAGCTAAGCTGGAAGTGGCATTTACAGCTCGCAATAGTGCAGAGTTATCTCAAAGAAAGGGGCCACGGTGTTTCTGTATCTCTATTATGTTGGTGCGGCTTCGGAACTTTTAAATATCTTGATATATCTCGAGAACTACGCATCTGATCAAAAAATATCATAGAACATGAAAAGTAGGAAACTTAATTCTCTACAAAAAAGGTCTCTTAACATTTTGCCATAGCTCGCTTCGTTTCCGAGATATTTGCAGATTTATCTGAAGGGAAGGGGCCTAACGGACATATTTCGAGATATTTCTTCTTCTTGTTGTTCTTCTTCTGCATAGCTAAACTGGAAGTGTCATTTCCAGCTCGCAATAGTGCAGAGTTATCTCAAAGAAAGGGGCCACGGTGTTTCTGTATCTCTATTATGTTGGTGCGGCTTCGGAACTTTTAAATATCTTGATATATCTCGAGAACTACGCATTTGATCAAAAAATATCATAGAACATATAAAGTCGGAAACTTAATTCTCTACAAAAAAGGTCTCTTAACATTTTGCCATAGCTCGCTTCGTTTCCGAGATATTTGCAGATTTATCTCAAGGGAAGGGGCCTGACGGACATATTTCGAGATATTTCTTCTTCTTGTTGTTCTTCTTCTGCACAGCTAAGCTGGAAGTGGCATTTGCGGCTCGCACTAGTGCAGAGTTATCTCAAAGAAAGGGGCCACGGTGTTTCTGTATCTCTATTATGTTGGTGCGGCTTCGGAACTTTTAAATATCTTGATATATCTCGAGAACTACGCATCTGATCAAAAAATATCATAGAACATGAAAAGTAGGAAACTTAATTCTCTACAAAAAAGGTCTCTTAACATTTTGCCATAGCTCGCTTCGTTTCCGAGATATTTGCAGATTTATCTGAAGGGAAGGGGCCTAACGGACATATTTCGAGATATTTCTTCTTCTTGTTGTTCTTCTTCTGCACAGCTAAACTGGAAGTGGCATTTCCAGCTCGCAATAGTGCAGAGTTATCTCAAAGAAAGGGGCCACGGTGTTTCTGTATCTCTATTATGTTGGTGCGGCTTCGGAACTTTTAAATATCTTGATATATCTCGAGAACTACGCATCTGATCAAAAAATATCATAGAACATGAAAAGTAGGAAACTTAATTCTCTACAAAAAAGGTCTCTTAACATTTTGCCATAGCTCGCTTCGTTTCCGAGATATTTGCAGATTTATCTGAAGGGAAGGGGCCTAACGGACATATTTCGAGATATTTCTTCTTCTTGTTGTTCTTCTTCTGCACAGCTAAACTGGAAGTGGCATTTCCAGCTCGCAATAGTGCAGAGTTATCTCAAAGAAAGGGGCCACGGTGTTTCTGTATCTCTATTATGTTGGTGCGGCTTCGGAACTTTTAAATATCTCGATATATCTCGAAAACTACGCTTCTGATCAAAAAATATCATAGAACATAAAAAGTAGGAAACTTAATTCTCTACAAAAAAGGTCTCTTAACATTTTGCCATAGCTCGCTTCGTTTCCGAGATATTTGCAGGTTTATCTCAAGGGAAGGGGCCTGACGGACATATTTCGAGATATTTCTTCTTCTTGTTGTTCTTCTTCTGCACAGCTAAGCTGGAAGTGGCATTTGCGGCTCTCACTAGTGCAGAGTTATCTCAAAGAAAGGGGCCACGGTGTTTCTGTATCTCTATTATGTTGGTGCGGCTTCGGAACTTTTAAATATCTCGATATATCTCGAAAACTACGCTTCTGATCAAAAAATATCATAGAACATAAATTGTAGGAAACATAATTCTCTACAAAAAGCTCTCTTAACATTTTGCCATAGCTCGCTTCGTTTCCGAGATATTTGCAGATATATCTCAAGGGAAGGGGCCTGACGGACATATTTCGAGATATTTCTTCTTCTTGTTGATCTTCTTCTGCACAGCTAAGCTGGAAGTGGCATTTACAGCTCGCAATAGTGCAGAGTTATCTCAAAGAAAGGGGCCACGGTGTTTCTGTATCTCTATTATGTTGGTGCGGCTTCGGAACTTTTAAATATCTTGATATATCTCGAGAACTACGCATCTGATCAAAAAATATCATAGAACATGAAAAGTAGGAAACTTAATTCTCTACAAAAAAGGTCTCTTAACATTTTGCCATAGCTCGCTTCGTTTCCGAGATATTTGCAGATTTATCTGAAGGGAAGGGGCCTAACGGACATATTTCGAGATATTTCTTCTTCTTGTTGTTCTTCTTCTGCATAGCTAAACTGGAAGTGTCATTTCCAGCTCGCAATAGTGCAGAGTTATCTCAAAGAAAGGGGCCACGGTGTTTCTGTATCTCTATTATGTTGGTGCGGCTTCGGAACTTTTAAATATCTTGATATATCTCGAGAACTACGCATTTGATCAAAAAATATCATAGAACATATAAAGTCGGAAACTTAATTCTCTACAAAAAAGGTCTCTTAACATTTTGCCATAGCTCGCTTCGTTTCCGAGATATTTGCAGATTTATCTCAAGGGAAGGGGCCTGACGGACATATTTCGAGATATTTCTTCTTCTTGTTGTTCTTCTTCTGCACAGCTAAGCTGGAAGTGGCATTTGCGGCTCGCACTAGTGCAGAGTTATCTCAAAGAAAGGGGCCACGGTGTTTCTGTATCTCTATTATGTTGGTGCGGCTTCGGAACTTTTAAATATCTTGATATATCTCGAGAACTACGCATCTGATCAAAAAATATCATAGAACATGAAAAGTAGGAAACTTAATTCTCTACAAAAAAGGTCTCTTAACATTTTGCCATAGCTCGCTTCGTTTCCGAGATATTTGCAGATTTATCTGAAGGGAAGGGGCCTAACGGACATATTTCGAGATATTTCTTCTTCTTGTTGTTCTTCTTCTGCACAGCTAAACTGGAAGTGGCATTTCCAGCTCGCAATAGTGCAGAGTTATCTCAAAGAAAGGGGCCACGGTGTTTCTGTATCTCTATTATGTTGGTGCGGCTTCGGAACTTTTAAATATCTTGATATATCTCGAGAACTACGCATCTGATCAAAAAATATCATAGAACATGAAAAGTAGGAAACTTAATTCTCTACAAAAAAGGTCTCTTAACATTTTGCCATAGCTCGCTTCGTTTCCGAGATATTTGCAGATTTATCTGAAGGGAAGGGGCCTAACGGACATATTTCGAGATATTTCTTCTTCTTGTTGTTCTTCTTCTGCACAGCTAAACTGGAAGTGGCATTTCCAGCTCGCAATAGTGCAGAGTTATCTCAAAGAAAGGGGCCACGGTGTTTCTGTATCTCTATTATGTTGGTGCGGCTTCGGAACTTTTAAATATCTCGATATATCTCGAAAACTACGCTTCTGATCAAAAAATATCATAGAACATAAAAAGTAGGAAACTTAATTCTCTACAAAAAAGGTCTCTTAACATTTTGCCATAGCTCGCTTCGTTTCCGAGATATTTGCAGGTTTATCTCAAGGGAAGGGGCCTGACGGACATATTTCGAGATATTTCTTCTTCTTGTTGTTCTTCTTCTGCACAGCTAAGCTGGAAGTGGCATTTGCGGCTCTCACTAGTGCAGAGTTATCTCAAAGAAAGGGGCCACGGTGTTTCTGTATCTCTATTATGTTGGTGCGGCTTCGGAACTTTTAAATATCTCGATATATCTCGAAAACTACGCTTCTGATCAAAAAATATCATAGAACATAAATTGTAGGAAACATAATTCTCTACAAAAAGCTCTCTTAACATTTTGCCATAGCTCGCTTCGTTTCCGAGATATTTGCAGATATATCTCAAGGGAAGGGGCCTGACGGACATATTTCGAGATATTTCTTCTTCTTGTTGATCTTCTTCTGCACAGCTAAGCTGGAAGTGGCATTTACAGCTCGCAATAGTGCAGAGTTATCTCAAAGAAAGGGGCCACGGTGTTTCTGTATCTCTATTATGTTGGTGCGGCTTCGGAACTTTTAAATATCTTGATATATCTCGAGAACTACGCATCTGATCAAAAAATATCATAGAACATGAAAAGTAGGAAACTTAATTCTCTACAAAAAAGGTCTCTTAACATTTTGCCATAGCTCGCTTCGTTTCCGAGATATTTGCAGATTTATCTGAAGGGAAGGGGCCTAACGGACATATTTCGAGATATTTCTTCTTCTTGTTGTTCTTCTTCTGCATAGCTAAACTGGAAGTGTCATTTCCAGCTCGCAATAGTGCAGAGTTATCTCAAAGAAAGGGGCCACGGTGTTTCTGTATCTCTATTATGTTGGTGCGGCTTCGGAACTTTTAAATATCTTGATATATCTCGAGAACTACGCATTTGATCAAAAAATATCATAGAACATATAAAGTCGGAAACTTAATTCTCTACAAAAAAGGTCTCTTAACATTTTGCCATAGCTCGCTTCGTTTCCGAGATATTTGCAGATTTATCTCAAGGGAAGGGGCCTGACGGACATATTTCGAGATATTTCTTCTTCTTGTTGTTCTTCTTCTGCACAGCTAAGCTGGAAGTGGCATTTGCGGCTCGCACTAGTGCAGAGTTATCTCAAAGAAAGGGGCCGCGGTGTTTCTGTATCTCTATTATGTTGGTGCGGCTTCGGAACTTTTAAATATCTTGATATATCTCGAGAACTACGCATCTGATCAAAAAATATCATAGAACATGAAAAGTAGGAAACTTAATTCTCTACAAAAAAGGTCTCTTAACATTTTGCCATAGCTCGCTTCGTTTCCGAGATATTTGCAGATTTATCTGAAGGGAAGGGGCCTAACGGACATATTTCGAGATATTTCTTCTTCTTGTTGTTCTTCTTCTGCACAGCTAAACTGGAAGTGGCATTTCCAGCTCGCAATAGTGCAGAGTTATCTCAAAGAAAGGGGCCACGGTGTTTCTGTATCTCTATTATGTTGGTGCGGCTTCGGAACTTTTAAATATCTTGATATATCTCGAGAACTACGCATCTGATCAAAAAATATCATAGAACATGAAAAGTAGGAAACTTAATTCTCTACAAAAAAGGTCTCTTAACATTTTGCCATAGCTCGCTTCGTTTCCGAGATATTTGCAGATTTATCTGAAGGGAAGGGGCCTAACGGACATATTTCGAGATATTTCTTCTTCTTGTTGTTCTTCTTCTGCACAGCTAAACTGGAAGTGGCATTTCCAGCTCGCAATAGTGCAGAGTTATCTCAAAGAAAGGGGCCACGGTGTTTCTGTATCTCTATTATGTTGGTGCGGCTTCGGAACTTTTAAATATCTCGATATATCTCGAAAACTACGCTTCTTATCAAAAAATATCATAGAACATAAATTGTAGGAAACATAATTCTCTACAAAAAAGGTCTCTTAACATTTTGCCATAGCTCGCTTCGTTTCCGAGATATTTGCAGATTTATCTCAAGGGAAGGGGCCTGACGGACATATTTCGAGATATTTCTTCTTCTTGTTGTTCTTCTTCTGCACAGCTAAGCTGGAAGTGGCATTTGCGGCTCGCACTAGTGCAGAGTTATCTCAAAGAAAGGGGCCACGGTGTTTCTGTATCTCTATTATGTTGGTGCGGCTTCGGAACTTTTAAATATCTCGATATATCTCGAAAACTACGCTTCTGATCAAAAAATATCATAGAACATAAATTGTAGGAAACATAATTCTCTACAAAAAACGTATCTTAACATTTTGCCATAGCTCGCTTCGTTTCCGAGATATTTGCAGATTCAGCTCAAAGGAACGGGCCTGACGGACATATTTCGAGATACTTCTTCTTCTTGTTGTTCTTCCTCTGCACAGCTAAGCTGGAAGTGGCTTTTGCAGCTCGCAATAGTGCAGAGTTATCTGAAAGAAAGGGGCCACGGTGTTTCTGTATCTCTATTATGTTGGTGCGGCTTCGGAACTTTTAAATATCTTGATATATCTCGATAACTACGCATCTGATCAAAAAATATCATAGAACATAAAAAGTAGGAAACTTAATTCTCTACAAAAAAGGTCTCTTAACATTTTGCCATAGCTCGCTTTGTTTCCGAGATATTTGCAGATTTATCGCAAGGGAAGGGGCCTAACGGACATATTTCGAGATATTTCTTCTTCTTGTTGTTCTTCTTCTGCACAGCTAAACTGGAAGTGGCATTTCCAGCTCGCAATAGTGCAGAGTTATCTCAAAGAAAGGGGCCACGGTGTTTCTGTATCTCTATTATGTTGGTGCGGCTTCGGAACTTTTAAATATCTTGATATATCTCGAGAACTACGCATCTGATCAAAAAATATCATAGAACATAAAAAGTAGGAAACTTAATTCTCTACAAAAAAGGTCTCTTAACATTTTGCCATAGCTCGCTTCGTTTCCGAGATATTTGCAGATTTATCTCAAGGGAAGGGGCCTGACGGACATATTTCGAGATATTTCTTCTTCTTGTTGTTCTTCTTCTGCACAGCTAAGCTGGAACTGGCATTTGCAGCTCGCACTAGCGCAGAGTTATCTCAAAGAAAGGGGCCACGGTGTTTCTGTATCTCTATTATGTTGGTGCGGCTTCGGAACTTTTAAATATCTCGATATATCTCGAAAACTACGCTTCTGATCAAAAAATATCATAGAACATAAAAACTAGGAAACTTAATTCTCTACAAAAAAGGTCTCTTAACATTTTGCCATAGCTCGCTTCGTTTCCGAGATATTTGCAGATTCATCTCAAGGGAAGGGGCCTGACGAACATATTTCGAGATATTTCTTCTTCTTGTTGTTCTTCTTCTGCACAGCTAAGCTGGAAGTGGCATTTGCGGCTCTCACTAGTGCAGAGTTATCTCAAAGAAAGGGGCCACGGTGTTTCTGTATCTCTATTATGTTGGTGCGGCTTCGGAACTTTTAAATATCTCGATATATCTCGAAAACTACGCTTCTGATCAAAAAATATCATAGAACATAAATTGTAGGAAACATAATTCTCCACAAAAAAGGTCTCTTAACATTTTGCCATAGCTCGCTTCGTTTCCGAGATATTTGCAGATTTATCTCAAGGGAAGGGGCCTGACGGACATATTTCGAGATATTTCTTCTTCTTGTTGTTCTTCTTCTGCACAGCTAAGCTGGAAGTGGCATTTGCGGCTCTCACTAGTGCAGAGTTATCTCAAAGAAAGGGGCCACGGTGTTTCTGTATCTCTATTATGTTGGTGCGGCTTCGGAACTTTTAAATATCTCGATATATCTCGAAAACTACGCTTCTGATCAAAAAATATCATAGAACATAAATTGTAGGAAACATAATTCTCTACAAAAAAGCTCTCTTATCATTTTGCCATAGCTCGCTTCGTTTCCGAGATATTTGCAGATATATCTCAAGGGAAGGGGCCTGACGGACATATTTCGAGATATTTCTTCTTCTTGTTGATCTTCTTCTGCACAGCTAAGCTGGAAGTGGCATTTACAGCTCGCAATAGTGCAGAGTTATCTCAAAGAAAGGGGCCACGGTGTTTCTGTATCTCTATTATGTTGGTGCGGCTTCGGAACTTTTAAATATCTTGATATATCTCGAGAACTACGCATCTGATCAAAAAATATCATAGAACATGAAAAGTAGAAAACTTAATTCTCTACAAAAAAGGTCTCTTAACATTTTGCCATAGCTCGCTTCGTTTCGGAGATATTTGCAGATTTATCTGAAGGGAAGGGGCCTAACGGACATATTTCGAGATATTTCTTCTTCTTGTTGTTCTTCTTCTGCACAGCTAAACTGGAAGTGGCATTTCCAGCTCGCAATAGTGCAGAGTTATCTCAAAGAAAGGGGCCACGGTGTTTCTGTATCTCTATTATGTTGGTGCGGCTTCGGAACTTTTAAATATCTCGATATATCTCGAAAACTACGCTTCTGATCAAAAAATATCATAGAACATAAAAAGTAGGAAACTTAATTCTCTACAAAAAAGGTCTCTTAACATTTTGCCATAGCTCGCTTCGTTTCCGAGATATTTGCAGGTTTATCTCAAGGGAAGGGGCCTGACGGACATATTTCGAGATATTTCTTCTTCTTGTTGTTCTTCTTCTGCACAGCTAAGCTGGAAGTGGCATTTGCGGCTCTCACTAGTGCAGAGTTATCTCAAAGAAAGGGGCCACGGTGTTTCTGTATCTCTATTATGTTGGTGCGGCTTCGGAACTTTTAAATATCTCGATATATCTCGAAAACTACGCTTCTGATCAAAAAATATCATAGAACATAAATTGTAGGAAACATAATTCTCTACAAAAAGCTCTCTTAACATTTTGCCATAGCTCGCTTCGTTTCCGAGATATTTGCAGATATATCTCAAGGGAAGGGGCCTGACGGACATATTTCGAGATATTTCTTCTTCTTGTTGATCTTCTTCTGCACAGCTAAGCTGGAAGTGGCATTTACAGCTCGCAATAGTGCAGAGTTATCTCAAAGAAAGGGGCCACGGTGTTTCTGTATCTCTATTATGTTGGTGCGGCTTCGGAACTTTTAAATATCTTGATATATCTCGAGAACTACGCATCTGATCAAAAAATATCATAGAACATGAAAAGTAGGAAACTTAATTCTCTACAAAAAAGGTCTCTTAACATTTTGCCATAGCTCGCTTCGTTTCCGAGATATTTGCAGATTTATCTGAAGGGAAGGGGCCTAACGGACATATTTCGAGATATTTCTTCTTCTTGTTGTTCTTCTTCTGCATAGCTAAACTGGAAGTGTCATTTCCAGCTCGCAATAGTGCAGAGTTATCTCAAAGAAAGGGGCCACGGTGTTTCTGTATCTCTATTATGTTGGTGCGGCTTCGGAACTTTTAAATATCTTGATATATCTCGAGAACTACGCATTTGATCAAAAAATATCATAGAACATATAAAGTCGGAAACTTAATTCTCTACAAAAAAGGTCTCTTAACATTTTGCCATAGCTCGCTTCGTTTCCGAGATATTTGCAGATTTATCTCAAGGGAAGGGGCCTGACGGACATATTTCGAGATATTTCTTCTTCTTGTTGTTCTTCTTCTGCACAGCTAAGCTGGAAGTGGCATTTGCGGCTCGCACTAGTGCAGAGTTATCTCAAAGAAAGGGGCCACGGTGTTTCTGTATCTCTATTATGTTGGTGCGGCTTCGGAACTTTTAAATATCTTGATATATCTCGAGAACTACCCATCTGATCAAAAAATATCATAGAACATGAAAAGTAGGAAACTTAATTCTCTACAAAAAAGGTCTCTTAACATTTTGCCATAGCTCGCTTCGTTTCCGAGATATTTGCAGATTTATCTGAAGGGAAGGGGCCTAACGGACATATTTCGAGATATTTCTTCTTCTTGTTGTTCTTCTTCTGCACAGCTAAACTGGAAGTGGCATTTCCAGCTCGCAATAGTGCAGAGTTATCTCAAAGAAAGGGGCCACGGTGTTTCTGTATCTCTATTATGTTGGTGCGGCTTCGGAACTTTTAAATATCTCGATATATCTCGAAAACTACGCTTCTTATCAAAAAATATCATAGAACATAAATTGTAGGAAACATAATTCTCTACAAAAAAGGTCTCTTAACATTTTGCCATAGCTCGCTTCGTTTCCGAGATATTTGCAGATTTATCTCAAGGGAAGGGGCCTGACGGACATATTTCGAGATATTTCTTCTTCTTGTTGTTCTTCTTCTGCACAGCTAAGCTGGAAGTGGCATTTGCGGCTCGCACTAGTGCAGAGTTATCTCAAAGAAAGGGGCCACGGTGTTTCTGTATCTCTATTATGTTGGTGCGGCTTCGGAACTTTTAAATATCTCGATATATCTCGAAAACTACGCTTCTGATCAAAAAATATCATAGAACATAAATTGTAGGAAACATAATTCTCTACAAAAAACGTATCTTAACATTTTGCCATAGCTCGCTTCGTTTCCGAGATATTTGCAGATTCAGCTCAAAGGAACGGGCCTGACGGACATATTTCGAGATACTTCTTCTTCTTGTTGTTCTTCCTCTGCACAGCTAAGCTGGAAGTGGCTTTTGCAGCTCGCAATAGTGCAGAGTTATCTGAAAGAAAGGGGCCACGGTGTTTCTGTATCTCTATTATGTTGGTGCGGCTTCGGAACTTTTAAATATCTTGATATATCTCGATAACTACGCATCTGATCAAAAAATATCATAGAACATAAAAAGTAGGAAACTTAATTCTCTACAAAAAAGGTCTCTTAACATTTTGCCATAGCTCGCTTTGTTTCCGAGATATTTGCAGATTTATCGCAAGGGAAGGGGCCTAACGGACATATTTCGAGATATTTCTTCTTCTTGTTGTTCTTCTTCTGCACAGCTAAACTGGAAGTGGCATTTCCAGCTCGCAATAGTGCAGAGTTATCTCAAAGAAAGGGGCCACGGTGTTTCTGTATCTCTATTATGTTGGTGCGGCTTCGGAACTTTTAAATATCTTGATATATCTCGAGAACTACGCATCTGATCAAAAAATATCATAGAACATAAAAAGTAGGAAACTTAATTCTCTACAAAAAAGGTCTCTTAACATTTTGCCATAGCTCGCTTCGTTTCCGAGATATTTGCAGATTTATCTCAAGGGAAGGGGCCTGACGGACATATTTCGAGATATTTCTTCTTCTTGTTGTTCTTCTTCTGCACAGCTAAGCTGGAACTGGCATTTGCAGCTCGCACTAGCGCAGAGTTATCTCAAAGAAAGGGGCCACGGTGTTTCTGTATCTCTATTATGTTGGTGCGGCTTCGGAACTTTTAAATATCTCGATATATCTCGAAAACTACGCTTCTGATCAAAAAATATCATAGAACATAAAAACTAGGAAACTTAATTCTCTACAAAAAAGGTCTCTTAACATTTTGCCATAGCTCGCTTCGTTTCCGAGATATTTGCAGATTCATCTCAAGGGAAGGGGCCTGACGAACATATTTCGAGATATTTCTTCTTCTTGTTGTTCTTCTTCTGCACAGCTAAGCTGGAAGTGGCATTTGCGGCTCTCACTAGTGCAGAGTTGTCTCAAAGAAAGGGGCCACGGTGTTTCTGTATCTCTATTATGTTGGTGCGGCTTCGGAACTTTTAAATATCTCGATATATCTCGAAAACTACGCTTCTGATCAAAAAATATCATAGAACATAAATTGTAGGAAACATAATTCTCCACAAAAAAGGTCTCTTAACATTTTGCCATAGCTCGCTTCGTTTCCGAGATATTTGCAGATTTATCTCAAGGGAAGGGGCCTGACGGACATATTTCGAGATATTTCTTCTTCTTGTTGTTCTTCTTCTGCACAGCTAAGCTGGAAGTGGCATTTGCGGCTCGCACTAGTGCAGAGTTATCTCAAAGAAAGGGGCCACGGTGTTTCTGTATCTCTATTATGTTGGTGCGGCTTCGGAACTTTTAAATATCTCGATATATCTCGAAAACTACGCTTCTGATCAAAAAATATCATAGAACATAAATTGTAGGAAACATAATTCTCTACAAAAAAGGTCTCTTAACATTTTGCCATAGCTCGCTTCGTTTCCGAGATATTTGCAGATATATCTCAAGGGAAGGGGCCTGACGGACATATTTCGAGATATTTCTTCTTCTTGTTGTTCTTCTTCTGCACAGCTGAGCTGGGAGTGGCATTTGCAGGTCGCAATAGTGCAGAGTTATCTCAAAGAAAGGGGCCACGGTGTTTCTGTATCTCTATTATGTTGGCGCGGCTTCGGAACTTTTAAATATCTCGATATATCTCGAAAACTACGCTTCTGATCAAAAAATATCATAGAACATAAATTGTAGGAAACATAATTCTCTACAAAAAAGGTCTCTTAACATTTTGCCATAGCTCGCTTCGTTTCCGAGATATTTGCAGATTTATCTCAAGGGAAGGGGCCTGACGGACATATTTCGAGATATTTCTTCTTCTTGTTGTTCTTCTTCTGCACAGCTAAGCTGGAAGTGGCATTTGCGGCTCGCACTAGTGCAGAGTTATCTCAAAGAAAGGGGCCACGGTGTTTCTGTATCTCTATTATGTTGGTGCGGCTTCGGAACTTTTAAATATCTCGATATATCTCGAAAACTACGCTTCTGATCAAAAAATATCATAGAACATAAATTGTAGGAAACTTAATTCTCTACAAAAAAGGTCTCTTAACATTTTGCCATAGCTCGCTTCGTTTCCGAGATATTTGCAGATTTATCTCAAGGGAAGGGGCCTGACGGACATATTTCGAGATATTTCTTCTTCTTGTTGTTCTTCTTCTGCACAGCTAAGCTGGAAGTGGCATTTGCAGCTCGCACTAGTGCAGAGTTATCTCAAAGAAAGGGGCCACGGTGTTTCTGTATCTCTATTATGTTGGTGCGGCTTCGGAACTTTTAAATATCTCGATATATCTCGAAAACTACGCTTCTGATCAAAAAATATCATAGAACATAAAAAGTAGGAAACTTAATTCTCTACAAAAAAGGTCTCTTAACATTTTGCCATAGCTCGCCTCGTTTCCGAGATATTTGCAGATTTATCTCAAGGGAAGGGGCCTGACGGACATATTTCGAGATATTTCTTCTTCTTGTTGTTCTTCTTCTGCACAGCTAAGCTGGAAGTGGCATTTGCGGCTCTCAGTAGTGCAGAGTTATCTCAAAGAAAGGGGCCACGGTGTTTCTGTATCTCTATTATGTTGGTGCGGCTTCGGAACTTTTAAATATCTCGATATATCTCGAAAACTACGCTTCTGATCAAAAAATATCATAGAACATAAATTGTAGGAAACATAATTCTCTACAAAAAAGGTCTCTTAACATTTTGCCATAGCTCGCTTCGTTTCCGAGATATTTGCAGATTTATCTCAAGGGAAGGGGCCTGACGGACATATTTCGAGATATTTCTTCTTCTTGTTGTTCTTCTTCTGCACAGCTAAGCTGGAAGTGGCATTTGCGGCTCGCACTAGTGCAGAGTTATCTCAAAGAAAGGGGCCACGGTGTTTCTGTATCTCTATTATGTTGGTGCGGCTTCGGAACTTTTAAATATCTCGATATATCTCGAAAACTACGCTTCTGATCAAAAAATATCATAGAACATAAATTGTAGGAAACATAATTCTCTACAAAAAACGTATCTTAACATTTTGCCATAGCTCGCTTCGTTTCCGAGATATTTGCAGATTCAGCTCAAAGGAACGGGCCTGACGGACATATTTCGAGATACTTCTTCTTCTTGTTGTTCTTCCTCTGCACAGCTAAGCTGGAAGTGGCATTTGCAGCTCGCAATAGTGCAGAGTTATCTCAAAGAAAGGGGCCACGGTGTTTCTGTATCTCTATTATGTTGGTGCGGCTTCGGAACTTTTAAATATCTTGATATATCTCGAGAACTACGCATCTGATCAAAAAATATCATAGAACATAAAAAGTAGGAAACTTAATTCTCTACAAAAAAGGTCTCTTAACATTTTGCCATAGCTCGCTTCGTTTCC
Source organism: Osmia lignaria lignaria (assembly GCF_051020975.1). Taxonomy (NCBI): domain Eukaryota; kingdom Metazoa; phylum Arthropoda; class Insecta; order Hymenoptera; family Megachilidae; genus Osmia; species Osmia lignaria. The sequence continues at coordinate 8,331,082 of NW_027478159.1, read as the reverse complement.
GAGATATTTGCAGATTTATCTCAAGGGAAGGGGCCTGACGGACATATTTCGAGATATTTCTTCTTCTTGTTGTTCTTCTTCTGCACAGCTAAGCTGGAAGTGGCATTTGCAGCTCGCACTAGTGCAGAGTTATCTCAAAGAAAGGGGCCACGGTGTTTCTGTATCTCTATTATGTTGGTGCGGCTTCGGAACTTTTAAATATCTCGATATATCTCGAAAACTACGCTTCTGATCAAAAAATATCATAGAACATAAAAAGTAGGAAACTTAATTCTCTACAAAAAAGGTCTCTTAACATTTTGCCATAGCTCGCTTTGTTTCCGAGATATTTGCAGATTTATCTCAAGGGAAGGGGCCTGACGGACATATTTCGAGATATTTCTTCTTCTTGTTGTTCTTCTTCTGCACAGCTAAGCTGGAAGTGGCATTTGCGGCTCTCACTAGTGCAGACTTATCTCAAAGAAAGGGGCCACGGTGTTTCTGTATCTCTATTATGTTGGTGCGGCTTCGGAACTTTTAAATATCTCGATATATCTCGAAAACTACGCTTCTGATCAAAAAATATCATAGAACATAAATTGTAGGAAACATAATTCTCTACAAAAAAGGTCTCTTAACATTTTGCCATAGCTTGCTTCGTTTCCGAGATATTTGCAGATATATCTCAAGGGAAGGGGCCAGACGGACATATTTCGAGATATTTCTTCTTCTTGTTGTTCTTCTTCTGCACAGCTAAGCTGGAAGTGGCATTTACAGCTCGCAATAGTGCAGAGTTATCTCAAAGAAAGGGGCCACGGTGTTTCTGTATCTCTATTATGTTGGTGCGGCTTCGGAACTTTTAAATATCTTGATATATCTCGAGAACTACGCATCTGATCAAAAAATATCATAGAACATAAAAAGTAGGAAACTTAATTCTCTACAAAAAAGGTCTCTTAACATTTTGCCATAGCTCGCTTCGTTTCCGAGATATTTGCAGATTTATCTCAAGGGAAGGGGCCTGACGGACATATTTCGAGATATTTCTTCTTCTTGTTGTTCTTCTTCTGCACAGCTGAGCTGGAAGTGGCATTTGCAGGTCGCAATAGTGCAGAGTTATCTCAAAGAAAGGGGCCACGGTGTTTCTGTATCTCTATTATGTTGGTGCGGCTTCGGAACTTTTAAATATCTTGATATATCTCGAGAACTACGCATCTGATCAAAAAATATCATAGAACGTAAAAGGTAGGAAACTTAATTCTCTACAAATAAGGTCTCGTAACATTTTGCCATAGCTCGCTTCGTTTCCGAGATATTTGCAGATTTATCTCAAGGGAAGGGGCCTAACGGACATATTTCGAGATATTTTTGCTTCTTGTTGTTCTTCTTCTGCACAGCTAAACTGGAAGTGGCATTTCCAGCTCGCAATAGTGCAGAGTTATCTCAAAGAAAGGGGCCACGGTGTTTCTGTATCTCTATTATGTTGGTGCGGCTTCGGAACTTTTAAATATCTTCATATATCTCGAGAACTACGGGTCTGATCAAAAAATATCATAGAACATAAAAAGTAGGAAACATAATTCTCTACAAAAAAGGTCTCTTAACATTTTGCCATAGCTCGCTTCGTTTCCGAGATATTTGCAGATTTATCTCAAGGGAAGGGGCCTGACGGACATATTTCGAGATATTTCTTCTTCTTGTTGTTCTTCTTCTCTACAGCTAAGCTGGAAGTGGCATTTGCAGCTCGCAATAGTGCAGAGTTATCTCAAAGAAAGGGGCCACGGTGTTTCTGTATCTCTATTATGTTGGTGCGGCTTCGGAACTTTTAAATATCTTGATATATCTCGAGAACTACGCATCTGATCGAAAAATATCATAGAACATAAAAAGTAGGAAACTTAATTCTCTACAAAAAAGGTCTCTTAACATTTTGCCATAGCTCGCTTCGTTTCCGAGATATTTGCAGATTTATCTCAAGGGAAGGGGCCTAACGGACATATTTCGAGATATTTCTTCTTCTTGTTGTTCTTCTTCTGCACAGCTAAGCTGGAAGTGGCATTTGCGGCTCGCACTAGTGCAGAGTTATCTCAAAGAAAGGGGTCACGGTGTTTATGTATCTCTATTATGTTGGTGCGGTTTCGGAACTTTTAAATATCTTGATATATCTCGAGAACTACGCATCTGGTCAAAAAATATCATAGAACGTAAAAGGTAGGAAACTTAATTCTCTACAAATAAGGTCTCTTAACATTTTGCCATAGCTCGCTTCGTTTCCGAGATATTTGCAGATTTATCTCAAGGGAAGGGGCCTAACGGACATATTTCGAGATATTTTTGCTTCTTGTTGTTCTTCTTCTGCACAGCTAAACTGGAAGTGGCATTTCCAGCTCGCAATAGTGCAGAGTTATCTCAAAGAGAGGGGCCACGGTGTTTCTGTATCTCTATTATGTTGGTGCGGCTTCGGAACTTTTAAATATCTTGATATATCTCGAGAACTACGCATCAGATCAAAAAATATCATAGAACATAAAAAGTAGCAAACTTAATTCTCTACAAAAAAGGTCTCTTAACATTTTGCCATAGCTATCTTCGTTTCCGAGATATTTGCAGATTTATCTCAAGGGAAGGGGCCTGACGGACATATTTCGAGATATTTCTTCTTCTTGATGTTCTTCTTCTGCACAGCTAAGCTGGAAGTGGCATTTGCAGCTCGCAATAGTGCAGAGTTATCTCAAAGAAAGGGGCCACGGTGTTTCTGTATCTCTATTATGTTGGTGCGGCTTCGGAACTTTTAAATATCTTGATATATCTCAAGAACTACGCATCTGATCAAAAAATATCATAGAACATAAAAAGTAGGAAACTTAATTCTCTACAAAAAAGGTCTCTCAACATTTTGCCATAGCTCACTTCGTTTCTGAGATATTTGCTGATTTATCTCAAGGGAAGGGGCCTGACGGACATATTTCGAGATATTTCTTCTTCTTGTTGTTCTTCTTCTGCACAGCTAAGCTGGAAGTGGCATTTGCGGCTCGTACTAGTGCAGAGTTATCTCAAAGAAAGGGGCCACGGTGCTTCTGTATCTCTATTATGTTGGTGCGGCTTTGGAACTTTTAAATATCTCGATATATCTCGAAAACTACGCTTCTGACCAAAAAATATCATAGAACATAAATTGTAGGAAACATAATTCTCTACAAAAAAGGTCTCTTAACATTTTGCCATAGCTCGCTTCGTTTCCGAGATATTTACAGATATATCTCAAGGGAAGGGGCCTGACGGACATGTTTCGAGATATTTCTTCTTCTTGTTGTTCTTCTTCTGCACAGTTAAGCTGGAAGTGGCATTTACAGCTCGCAATAGTGCAGAGTTATCTCAAAGAGAGGGGCCACGGTGTTTCTGTATCTCTATTATGTTGGTGCGGCTTCGGAACTTTTAAATATCTTGATATATCTCGAGAACTACGCATCTGATCAAAAAATATCATACAACATAAAAAGTAGGAAACTTAATTCTCTACAAAAAAGGTCTCTTAACATTTTGCCTTAGCTCGCTTCGTTTCCGAGATATTTCCAGATTTATCTCAAGGGAAGGGGCCTGACGGACATATTTCGAGATATTTCTTCTTCTTGTTGTTCTTCTTCTGCACAGCTAAGCTGGAAGTGGCATTTGCGGCTCGCACTAGTGCACAGTTATCTCAAAGAAAGGGGCCACGGTGTTTCTGGATCTTTATTATGTTGGTGCGGCTTCGGAACTTTTAAATATCTCGATATATCTCGAAAACTACGCTTCTGATCAAAAAATATCATAGAACATAAATTGTAGGAAACATAATTCTCTACAAAAAAGGTCTCTTAACATTTTGCCATAGCTCGCTTCGTTTCCGAGATATTTGCAGATTTATGTCAAGGGAAGGGGCCTGACGGACATATTTCGAGATATTTCTTCTTCTTGTTGTTCTTCTTCTGCACAGCTAAGCTGGAAGTGGCATTTGCAGCTCGCAATAGTGCAGAGATATCTCAAAGAAAGGGGCCACGGTGTTTCTGTATCTCTATTATGTTGGAACTTTTAAATATCTTGATATATCTCGAGAACTACGCATCTGATCAAAAAATATCATAGAACGTAGAAAGTAGGAAACTTAATTCTCTACAAATAAGGTCTCTTAACATTTTGCCATAGCTCGCTTCGTTTCCGAGATATTTGCAGATTTATGTCAAGGGAAGGGGCCTGACGGACATATTTCGAGATATTTCTTCTTCTTGTTGTTCTTCTTCTGCACAGCTAAGCTGGAAGTGGCATTTGCAGCTCGCAATAGTGCAGAGATATCTCAAAGAAAGGGGCCACGGTGTTTCTGTGTCTCTATTATGTTGGTGCGGCTTCGGAACTTTTAAATATCTTGATATATCTCGAGAACTACGCATCTGATCAAAAAATAGCATAGAACATAAAAAGTAGGAAACTTAATTCTCTACAAAAAAGGTCTCTTAACATTTTGCCATAGCTCGCTTCGTTTCCGAGATATTTGCAGATTTATCTCAAGGGAAGGGGCCTAACGGACATATTTCGAGATATTTCTTCTTCTTGTTGTTCTTCTTCTGCACAGCTAAGCTGGAAGTGGCATTTGCAGCTCGCAATAGTGCAGAGTTATCTCAAAGAAAGGGGCCACGGTGTTTCTGTATCTCTATTATGTTGGTGCGGCTTCGGAACTTTTAAATATCTTGATATATCTCGAGAACTACGCATCTGATCAAAAAATATCATAGAACATAAAAAGTAGGAAACTTAATTCTCTACAAAAAAGGTCTCTTAACATTTTGCCATAGCTCGCTTCGTTTCCGAGATATTTGCAGATTTATCTCAAGGGAAGGGGCCTGACGGACATATTTCGAGATATTTCTTCTTCTTGTTGTTCTTCTTCTGCACAGCTAAGCTGGAAGTGGCATTTGCGGCTCGCACTAGTGCAGAGTTATCTCAAAGAAAGGGGCCACGGTGTTTCTGTATCTGTATTATGTTGGTGCGGCTTCTGAACTTTTAAATATCTTGATATATCTCGAGAACTACGCATCTGATCAAAAAATATCATAGAACATGAAAAGTAGGAAACTTAATTCTCTACAAAAAAGGTCTCTTAACATTTTGCCATAGCTCGCTTCGTTTCCGAGATATTTGCACATTTATCTCAAGGGAAGGGGCCTGACGGACATATTTCGAGATATTTCTTCTTCTTGTTGTTCTTCTTCTGCACAGCTAAGCTGGAAGTGGCATTTGCGGCTCGCACTAGTGCAGAGTTATCTCAAAGAAAGGGGCCACGGTGTTTCTGTATCTCTATTATGTTGGTGCGGCTTCTGAACTTTTAAATATCTTGATATATCTCGAGAACTACGCTTCTGATCAAAAAATATCATAGAACATAAATTGTAGGAAACATAATTCTCTACAATAAACGTCTCTTAACATTTTGCCATAGCTCGCTTCGTTTCCGAGATATTTGCAGATTCAGCTCAAAGGAACTGGCCTGACGGACATATTTCGAGATATTTCTTCTTCTTGTTGTTCTTCCTCTGCACAGCTAAGCTGGAAGTGGCATTTGCAGCTCGCAATAGTGCAGAGTTATCTCAAAGAAAGGGGCCACGGTGTTTCTGTATCTCTATTATGTTGGTGCGGCTTCGGAACTTTTAAATATCTTGATATATCTCGAGAACTACGCATCTGATCAAAAAATATCATAGAACATAAAAAGTAGGAAACTTAATTCTCTACAAAAAAGGTCTCTTAACATTTTGCCATAGCTCGCTTCGTTTCCGAGATATTTGCATATTTATCTCAAGGGAAGGGGCCTGACGGACATATTTCGAGATATTTCTTCTTCTTGTTGTTCTTCTTCTGCACAGCTAAGCTGGAAGTGGCATTTGCGGCTCGCACTAGTGCAGAGATATCTCAAAGAAAGGGGCCACGGTGTTTCTGTATCTCTATTATGTTGGTGCGGCTTTGGAACTTTTAAATATCTCGATATATCTCGAAAACTACGCTTCTGATCAAAAAATATCATAGAACATAAATTGTAGGAAACTTAATTCTCTACAAAAAAGGTCTCTTAAGATTTTGCCATAGCTCGCTTCGTTTCCGAGATATTTGCAGATATATCTCAAGGGAAGGGGCCTGACGGACATATTTCGAGATATTTCTTCTTCTTGTTGTTCTTCTTCTGCACAGCTAAGCTGGAAGTGGCATTTGCGGCTCGCACTAGTGCAGAGTTATCTCAAAGAAAGGGGCCACGGTGTTTCTGTATCTCTATTATGTTGGTGCGGCTTCGGAACTTTTAAATATCTTGATATATCTCGAGAACTACGCATCTGATCAAAAAATATCATAGAACATGAAAAGTAGGAAACTTAATTCTCTACAAAACAGGTCTCTTAACATTTTGCCATAGCTCTCTTCGTTTCCGAGATATTTGCAGATTTATCTCAAGGGAAGGGGCCTGGCGGACATATTTCGAGATATTTCTTCTTCTTGTTGTTCTTCTTCTGCACAGCTAAGCTGGAAGTGGCATTTGCAGCTCGCAATAGTTCAGAGTTATCTCAAAGAAAGGGGCCACGGTGTTTCTGTATCTCTATTATGTTGGTGCGGCTTCGGAACTTTTAAATATCTTGATATATCTCGAAAACTACGCATCTGATCAAAAAATATCATAGAACGTAAAAAGTAGGAAACTTAATTCTCTACAAAAAAGGTCTCTTAACATTTTGCCATAGCTCGCTTCGTTTCCGAGATACTTGCATATTTATCTCAAGGGAAGGGGCCTGACGGACATATTTCGAGATATTTCTTCTTCTTGTTGTTCTTCTTCTGCACAGCTAAGCTGGAAGTGGCATTTGCGGCTCGCACTAGTGCAGAGATATCTCAAAGAAAGGGGCCACGGTGTTTCTGTATCTCTATTATGTTGGTGCGGCTTCGGAACTTTTAAATATCTCGATATATCTCGAAAACTACGCTTCTGATCAAAAAATATCATAGAACATAAATTGTAGGAAACATAATTCTCTACAAAAAAGGTCTCTTAACATTTTGCCATAGCTCGCTTCGTTTCCGAGATATTTGCAGATTTATCTCAAGGGAAGGGGCCTAACGGACATATTTCGAGATATTTTTGCTTCTTGTTGTTCTTCTTCTGCACAGCTAAACTGGAAGTGGCATTTCCAGCTCGCAATAGTGCAGAGTTATCTCAAAGAGAGGGGCCACGGTGTTTCTGTATCTCTATTATGTTGGTGCGGCTTCGGAAGTTTTAAATATCTTGATATATCTCGAGAACTACGCATCTGATCAAAAAATATCATAGAACGTAAAAAGTAGGAAACTTAATTCTCTACAAATAAGGTCTCTTAACATTTTGCCATAGCTCGCTTCGTTTCCGAGATATTTGCAGATTTATGTCAAGGGAAGGGGCCTGACGGACATATTTCGAGATATTTCTTCTTCTTGTTGTTCTTCTTCTGCACAGCTAAGCTGGAAGTGGCATTTGCAGCTCGCAATAGTGCAGAGGTATCTCAAAGAAAGGGGCCACGGTGTTTCTGTATCTCTATTATGTTGGTGCGGTTTCGGAACTTTTAAATATCTTGATATATCTCGAGAACTACGCATCTGATCAAAAAATATCATAGAACGTAAAAAGTAGGAAACTTAATTCTCTACAAATAAGGTCTCTTAACATTTTGCCATAGCTCGCTTCGTTTCCGAGATATTTGCAGATTTATGTCAAGGGAAGGGGCCTGACGGACATATTTCGAGATATTTCTTCTTCTTGTTGTTCTTCTTCTGCTCAGCTAAGCTGGAAGTGGCATTTGCAGCTCGCACTAGTGCAGAGTTATCTCAAAGAAAGGGGCCACGGTGTTTCTGTATCTCTATTATGTTGGTGCGGCTTCGGAACTTTTAAATATCTTGATATATCTCGAGAACTACGCATCTGATCAAAAAATATCATAGAACATGAAAAGTAGGAAACTTAATTCTCTACAAAAAAGGTCGCTTAACATTTTGCCATAGCTCTCTTCGTTTCCGAGATATTTGCAGATGTATCTCAAGGGAAGGGGCCTGACGGACATATTTCGAGATATTTCTTCTTCTTGTTGTTCTCCTTCTGCACAGCTAAGCTGGAAGTGGCATTTGCAGCTCGCAATAGTGCAGAGTTATCTCAAAGAAAGGGGCCACGGTGTTTCTGTATCTCTATTATGTTGGTGCGGCTTCGGAACTTTTAAATATCTTGATATATCTCGAGAACTACGCGTCTCATCAAAAAATATCATAGAACATAAAAAGTAGGAAACTTAATTCTCTACAAAAACGGTCTCTTAACATTTTGCCATAGCTCGCTTCCTTTCCGAGATATTTGCAGATTTATCTCAAGGGAAGGGGCCTGACGGACATATTTCGAGATATTTCTTCTTCTTGTTGTTCTTCTTCTGCACAGCTAAGCTGGAAGTGGCATTTGCGGCTCGCACTAGTGCACAGTTATCTCAAAGAAAGGGGCCACGGTGTTTCTGTACCTTTATTATGTTGGTGCGGCTTCGGAACTTTTAAATATCTCGATATATCTCGAAAACTACGCTTCTGATCAAAAAATATCATAGAACATAAATTGTAGGAAACATAATTCTCTACAAAAAACGTCTCTTAACATTTTGCCATAGCTCGCTTCGTTTCCGAGATATTTGCAGATTCAGCTCAAAGGAACTGGCCTGACGGACATATTTCGAGATATTTCTTCTTCTTGTTGTTCTTCCTCTGCACAGCTAAGCTGGAAGTGGCATTTGCAGCTCGCAATAGTGCAGAGTTATCTCAAAGAAAGGGGCCACGGTGTTTCTGTATCTCCATTATGTTGGTGCGGCTTCGGAACTTTTAAATATCTTGATATATCTCGAGAACTACGCATCTGATCAAAAAATATCATAGAACATAAAAAGTAGGAAACTTAATTCTCTACAAAAAAGGTCTCTTAACATTTTGTCATAGCTCGCTTCGTTTCCGAGATATTTGCATATTTATCTCAAGGGAAGGGGCCTGACGGACATATTTCGAGATATTTCTTCTTCTTGTTGTTCTTCTTCTGCACAGCTAAGCTGGAAGTGGCATTTGCGGCTCGCACTAGTGCAGAGATATCTCAAAGAAAGGGGCCACGGTGTTTCTGTATCTCTATTATGTTGGTGCGGCTTCGGAACTTTTAAATATCTCGATATATCTCGAAAACTACGCTTCTGATCAAAAAATATCATAGAACATAAATTGTAGGAAACATAATTCTCTACAAAAAAGGTCTCTTAACATTTTGCCATAGCTCGCTTCGTTTCCGAGATATTTGCAGATATATCTCAAGGGAAGGGGCCTGACGGACATATTTCGAGATATTTCTTCTTCTTGTTGTTCTTCTATTGCACCGCTAAGCTGGAAGTGGCATTTACAGCTCGCAATAGTGCAGAGTTATCTCAAAGAAAGGGGCCACGGTGTTTCTGTATCTCTATTATGTTGGTGCGGCTTCGGAAGTTTTAAATATCTTGATATATCTCGAGAACTACGCATCTGATCAAAAAATATCATAGAACGTAAAAAGTAGGAAACTTAATTCTCTACAAATAAGGTCTCTTAACATTTTGCCATAGCTCGCTTCGTTTCCGAGATATTTGCAGATTTATGTCAAGGGAAGGGGCCTGACGGACATATTTCGAGATATTTCTTCTTCTTGTTGTTCTTCTTCTGCACAGCTAAGCTGGAAGTGGCATTTGCAGCTCGCAATAGTGCAGAGATATCTCAAAGAAAGGGGCCACGGTGTTTCTGTATCTCTATTATGTTGGTGCGGTTTCGGAACTTTTAAATATCTTGATATATCTCGAGAACTACGCATCTGACCAAAAAATATCATAGAACGTAAAAAGTAGGAAACTTAATTCTCTACAAAAAAGGTCTCTTAACATTTTGCCATAGCTCTCTTCGTTTCCGAGATATTTGCAGATTTATCTCAAGGGAAGGGGCCTGACGGACATATTTCGAGATATTTCTTCTTCTTGTTGTTCTCCTTCTGCACAACTAAGCTGGAAGTGGCATTTGCAGCTCGCAATAGTGCAGAGTTATCTCAAAGGAAGGGGCCACGGTGTTTCTGTATCTCTATTATGTTGGTGCGGCTTCGGAACTTTTAAATATCTTGATATATCTCGAGAACTACGCGTCTCATCAAAAAATATCATAGAACATAAAAAGTAGGAAACTTAATTCTCTACAAAAACGGTCTCTTAACATTTTGCCATAGCTCGCTTCGTTTCCGAGATATTTGCAGATTTATCTCAAGGGAAGGGGCCTGACGGACATATTTCGAGATATTTCTTCTTCTTGTTGGTCTTCTTCTGCACAGCTAAGCTGGAAGTGGCATTTGCGGCTCGCACTAGTGCACAGTTATCTCAAAGAAAGGGGCCACGGTGATTCTGTATCTTTATTATGTTGGTGCGGCTTCGGAACTTTTAAATATCTCGATATATCTCGAAAACTACGCTTCTGATCAAAAAATATCATAGAACATAAATTGTAGGAAACATAATTCTCTACAAAAAACGTCTCTTAACATTTTGCCATAGCTCGCTTCGTTTCCGAGATATTTGCAGATTCAGCTCAAAGGAACTGGCCTGACGGACATATTTCGAGATATTTCTTCTTCTTGTTGTTCTTCCTCTGCACAGCTAAGCTGGAAGTGGCATTTGCAGCTCGCAATAGTGCAGAGTTATCTCAAAGAAAGGGGCCACGGTGTTTCTGTATCTCTATTATCTTGGTGCGGCTTCGGAACTTTTAAATATCTTGACATATCTCGAGAACTACGCATCTGATCAAAAAATATCATAGAACATAAAAAGTAGGAAACTTAATTCTCTACAAAAAAGGTCTCTTAACATTTTGCCATAGCTCGCTTCGTTTCCGAGATATTTGCATATTTATCTCAAGGGAAGGGGCCTGACGGACATATTTCGAGATATTTCTTCTTCTTGTTGTTCTTCTTCTGCACAGCTAAGCTGGAAGTGGCATTTGCGGCTCGCACTAGTGCAGAGTTATCTCAAAGAAAGGGGCCACGGTGTTTCTGTATCTCTATTATGTTGGTGCGGCTTTGGAACTTTTAAATATCTCGATATATCTCGAAAACTACGCTTCTGATCAAAAAATATCATAGAACATAAATTGTAGGAAACATAATTCTCTACAAAAAAGGTGTCTTAACATTTTGCCATAGCTCGCTTCGTTTCCGAGATATTTGCAGATATATCTCAAGGGAAGGGGCCTGACGGACATATTTCGAGATATTTCTTCTTCTTGTTGTTCTTCCTCTGCACAGCTAAGCTGGAAGTGGCATTTGCAGCTCGCAATAGTGCAGAGTTATCTCAAAGAAAGGGGCCACGGTGTTTCTGTATCTCTATTATGTTGGTGCGGCTTCGGAACTTTTAAATATCTTGATATATCTCGAGAACTACGCATCTGATCAAAAAATATCATAGAACATAAAAAGTAGGAAACTTAATTCTCTACAAAAAAGGTCTCTTAATATTTTGCCATAGCTCGCTTCGTTTCCGAGATATTTGCATATATATCTCATGGGAAGGGGCCTGACGGACATATTTCGAGATATTTCTTCTTCTTGTTGTTCTTCTTCTGCACAGCTAAGCTGGAAGTGGCATTTGCGGCTCGCACTAGTGCAGAGTTATCTCAAAGAAAGGGGCCACGGTGTTTCTGTATCTCTATTATGTTGGTGCGGCTTCGGAACTTTTAAATATCTCGATATATCTCGAGAACTACGCTTCTGATCAAAAAATATCATAGAACATAAAAAGTAGGAAACTTAATTCTCTACAAAAAAGGTCTCTTAACATTTTGCCATAGCTCGCTTCGTTTCCGAGATATTTGCAGATTTATCTCAAGGGAAGGGGCCTGGCGGACATATTTCGAGATATTTCTTCTTCTTGTTGTTCTTCTTCTGCACAGCTAAGCTGGAAGTGGCATTTGCAGCTCGCAATAGTTCAGAGTTATCTCAAAGAAAGGGGCCACGGTGTTTCTGTATCTCTATTATGTTGGTGCGGCTTCGGAACTTTTAAATATCTTGATATATCTCGAGAACTACGCATCTGATCAAAAAATGTCATAGAACATGAAAAGTAGGAAACTTAATTCTCTACAAAAAAGGTCTCTTGACATTTTGCCATAGCTCGCTTCGTTTCCGAGATATTTGCAGATTTATCTCAAGGGAAGGGTCCTGATGGACATATTTCGAGATATTTCTTCTTCTTGTTGTTCTTCTTCTGCACAGCTAAGCTGGAAGTGGCATTTGCAGCTCGCAATAGTTCAGAGATATCTCAAAGAAAGGGGCCACGGTGTTTCTGTATCTCTATTATGTTGGTGCGGCTTCGGAACTTTTAAATATCTTGATATATCTCGAGAACTACGCATCTGATCCAAAAATATCATAGAACATGAAAAGTAGGAAACTTAATTGTCTACAAAAAAGGTCTCTTAACATTTTGCCATAGCTCTCTTCGTTTCCGAGATATTTGCAGATTTATCTCAAGGGAAGGGGCCTGACGGACATATTTCGAGATATTTCTTCTTCTTGTTGTTCTTCTTCTGCACAGCTAAGCTGGAAGTGGCATTTGCGGCTCGCACTAGTGCAGAGTTATCTCAACGAAAGGGGCCACGGTGTTTCTGTATCTCTATTATGTTGGTGCGGCTTCGGAACTTTTAAATATCTTGATATATCTCGAGAACTACGCGTCTGATCAAAAAATATCATAGAACATAAAAAGTAGGAAACTTAATTCTCTACAAAAACGGTCTCTTAACATTTTGCCATAGCTCGCTTCGTTTCCGAGATATTTGCAGATATATCTCAAGGGAAGGGGCCTGACGGACATATTTCGAGATATTTCTTCTTCTTGTTGTTCTTCCTCTGCACAGCTAAGCTGGAAGTGGCATTTGCAGCTCGCAATAGTGCAGAGTTATCTCAAAGAAAGGGGCCACGGTGTTTCTGTATCTCTATTATGTTGGTGCGGCTTCGGAACTTTTAAATATCTTGATATATCTCGAGAACTACGCATCTGATCAAAAAATATCATAGAACATAAAAAGTAGGAAACTTAATTCTCTACAAAAAAGGTCTCTTAATATTTTGCCATAGCTCGCTTCGTTTCCGAGATATTTGCATATATATCTCATGGGAAGGGGCCTGACGGACATATTTCGAGATATTTCTTCTTCTTGTTGTTCTTCTTCTGCACAGCTAAGCTGGAAGTGGCATTTGCGGCTCGCACTAGTGCAGAGTTATCTCAAAGAAAGGGGCCACGGTGTTTCTGTATCTCTATTATGTTGGTGCGGCTTCGGAACTTTTAAATATCTCGATATATCTCGAGAACTACGCTTCTGATCAAAAAATATCATAGAACATAAAAAGTAGGAAACTTAATTCTCTACAAAAAAGGTCTCTTAACATTTTGCCATAGCTCTCTTCGTTTCCGAGATATTTGCAGATTTATCTCAAGGGAAGGGGCCTGGCGGACATATTTCGAGATATTTCTTCTTCTTGTTGTTCTTCTTCTGCACAGCTAAGCTGGAAGTGGCATTTGCAGCTCGCAATAGTTCAGAGTTATCTCAAAGAAAGGGGCCACGGTGTTTCTGTATCTCTATTATGTTGGTGCGGCTTCGGAACTTTTAAATATCTTGATATATCTCGAGAACTACGCATCTGATCAAAAAATGTCATAGAACATGAAAAGTAGGAAACTTAATTCTCTACAAAAAAGGTCTCTTAACATTTTGCCATAGCTCTCTTCGTTTCCGAGATATTTGCAGATTTATCTCAAGGGAAGGGGCCTGAAGGACATATTTCGAGATATTTCTTCTTCTTGTTGTTCTTCTTCTGCACAGCTAAGCTGGAAGTGGCATTTGCGGCTCGCACTAGTGCACAGTTATCCCAAAGAAAGGGGCCACGGTGTTTCTGTATCTCTATTATGTTGGTGCGGCTTCGGAACTTTTAAATATCTCGATATATCTCGAAAACTACGCTTCTGATCAAAAAATATCATAGAACATAAATTGTAAGAAACATAATTCTTTACAAAAAAGGTCTCTTAACATTTTGCCATAGCTCGCTTCGTTTCCGAGATATTTGCAGATTTATCTCAAGGGAAGGGTCCTGATGGACATATTTCGAGATATTTCTTCTTCTTGTTGTTCTTCTTCTGCACAGCTAAGCTGGAAGTGGCATTTGCAGCTCGCAATAGTTCAGAGATATCTCAAAGAAAGGGGCCACGGTGTTTCTGTATCTCTATTATGTTGCTGCGGCTTCGGAACTTTTAAATATCTTGATATATCTCGAGAACTACGCATCTGATCCAAAAATATCATAGAACATGAAAAGTAGGAAACTTAATTGTCTACAAAAAAGGTCTCTTAACATTTTGCCATAGCTCGCTTCGTTTCCGAGATATTTGCAGATTTATCTCAAGGGAAGGGTCCTGATGGACATATTTCGAGATATTTCTTCTTCTTGTTGTTCTTCTTCTGCACAGCTAAGCTGGAAGTGGCATTTGCAGCTCGCAATAGTTCAGAGTTATCTCAAAGAAAGGGGCCACGGTGTTTCTGTATCTCTATTATGTTGGTGCGGCTTCGGAACTTTTAAATATCTTGATATATCTCGAGAACTACGCATCTGATCAAAAAATATCATAGAACATGAAAAGTAGGAAACTTAATTGTCTACAAAAAAGGTCTCTTAACATTTTGCCATAGCTCTCTTCGTTTCCGAGATATTTGCAGATTTATCTCAAGGGAAGGGGCCTGACGGACATATTTCGAGATATTTCTTCTTCTTGTTGTTCTTCTTCTGCACAGCTAAGCTGGAAGTGGCATCTGCGGCTCGCACTAGTGGAGAGTTATCTCAACGAAAGGGGCCACGGTGTTTCTGTATCTCTATTATGTTGGTGCGGCTTCGGAACTTTTAAATATCTTGATATATCTCGAGAACTACGCGTCTGATCAAAAAATATCATAGAACATAAAAAGTAGGAAACTTAATTCTCTACAAAAACGGTCTCTTAACATTTTGCCATAGCTCGCTTCCTTTCCGAGATATTTGCAGATATATTTCAAGGGAAGGGGCCTGACGGGCATATTTCGAGATATTTCTTCTTCTTGTTGTTCTTCTTCTGCACAGCTAAGCTGGAAGTGGCATTTGCGGCTCGCACTAGTGCACAGTTATCCCAAAGAAAGGGGCCACGGTGTTTCTGTATCTCTATTATGTTGGTGCGGCTTCGGAACTTTTAAATATCTCGATATATCTCGAAAACTACGCTTCTGATCAAAAAATATCATAGAACATAAATTGTAGGAAACATAATTCTTTACAAAAAAGGTCTCTTAACATTTTGCCATAGCTCGCTTCGTTTCCGAGATATTTGCAGATTTATCTCAAGGGAAGGGTCCTGATGGACATATTTCGAGATATTTCTTCTTCTTGTTGTTCTTCTTCTGCACAGCTAAGCTGGAAGTGGCATTTGCAGCTCGCAATAGTTCAGAGTTATCTCAAAGAAAGGGGCCACGGTGTTTCTGTATCTCTATTATGTTGGTGCGGCTTCGGAACTTTTAAATATCTTGATATATCTCGAGAACTACGCATCTGATCAAAAAATATCATAGAACATGAAAAGTAGGAAACTTAATTGTCTACAAAAAAGGTCTGTTAACATTTTGCCATATCTCTCTTCGTTTCCGAGATATTTGCAGATTTATCTCAAGGGAAGGGGCCTGACGGACATATTTCGAGATATTTCTTCTTCTTGTTGTTCTTCTTCTGCACAGCTAAGCTGGAAGTGGCATTTGCGGCTCGCACTAGTGCAGAGTTATCTCAACGAAAGGGGCCACGGTGTTTCTGTATCTCTATTATGTTGGTGCGGCTTCGGAGCTTTTAAATATCTTGATATATCTCGAGAACTACGCGTCTGATCAAAAAATATCATAGAACATAAAAAGTAGGAAACTTAATTCTCTACAAAAACGGTCTCTTAACATTTTGCCATAGCTCGCTTCGTTTCCGAGATATTTGCAGATATATTTCAAGGGAAGGGGCCTGATGGGCATATTTCGAGATATTTCTTCTTCTTGTTGTTCTTCTTCTGCACAGCTAAACTGGAAGTGGCATTTCCAGCTCGCAATCGTGCAGAGTTATCTCAAAGAAAGGGGCCATGGTGTTTCTGTATCTCTATTATGTTGGTGCGGCTTCGGAACTTTTAAATATCTTGATATATCTCGAGAACTACGCCTCTGATCGAAAAATATCATAGAACATAAAAAGTAGGAAACTTAATTCTCTACAAAAAAGGTCTCTTAACATTTTGCCATAGCTCGCTTCGTTTCCGAGATATTTACAGATTTATCTCAAGGGAAGGGGCCTGACGGACATATTTCGAGATATTTCTTCTTTTTGTTGTTCTTCTTCTGCACAGCTAAGCTGGAAGTGGCATTTGCAGCGCGCAATAGTGCAGAGTTATCTCAAAGAAAGGGGCCACGGTGTTTCTGTATCTCTATTATGTTGGTGCGGCTTCGAAACTTTTAAATATCTTGATATATCTCGAGAACTACGCATCTGATCAAAAAATATCATACTACATAAAAAGTAGGAAACTTAATTCTCTACAAGAAAGGTCTCTAAACATTTTGCCATAGCTCGCTTCGTTTCCGAGATATTTGCAGATTTATCTCAAGGGAAGGGGCGTGACGGACATATTTCGAGATATTTCTTCTTCTTGTTGTTCTTCTTCTGCACAGCTAAGCTGGAAGTGGCATTTGCGGCTCGCACTAGTGCAGAGTTATCTCAAAGAAAGGGGCCACGGTGTTTCTGTATCTCTATCATGTTGGTGCGGCTTCGGAACTTTTAAATATCTCGATATATCTCGAAAACTACGCTTCTGATCAAAAAATATCATAGAACATAAATTGTAGGAAACATTATTCTCTACAAAAAAGGTCTCTTAACATTTTGCCATAGCTCGCTTCGTTTCCGAGATATTTGCAGATTCATCTCAAGGGAAGGGGTCTGACGGACATATTTCGAGATATTTCTTCTTCTTGTTGTTCTTCTTCTGCACAGCTAAGCTCGAAGTGGCATTTGCAGCTCGCAATAGTGCAGAGTTATCTCAAAGAAAGAGGCCACGGTGTTTCTGTACCTCTATTATGTTGGTGCAGCTTCGGAACTTTTAAATATCTTGATATATCTCGAGAACTACGCATCTGATCAAAAAATATCATCGAACATAAAAAGTAGGAAACTTAATTCTCTACAAAAAAGGTCTCTTAACATTTTGCCATAGCTCGCTTCGTTTCCGAGATATTTGCAGATTTATCTCAAGGGAAGTGGCCTGACGGACATATTTCGAGATATTTCTTCTTCTTGTTGTTCTTCTTCTGCACAGCTAAGCTGGAAGTGGCATTTGCAGCTCGCAATAGTGCAGAGTTATCCCAAAGAAAGGGGCCACGGTGTTTCTGTATCTCTATTATGTTGGTGCGGCTTCGGAACTTTTAAATATCTCGATATATCTCGAAAACTACGCTTCTGATCAAAAAATATCATAGAACATAAATTGTAGGAAACATAATTCTTTACAAAAAAGGTCTCTTAACATTTTGCCATAGCTCGCTTCGTTTCCGAGATATTTGCAGATTTATCTCAAGGGAAGGGTCCTGATGGACATATTTCGAGATATTTCTTCTTCTTGTTGTTCTTCTTCTGCACAGCTAAACTGGAAGTGGCATTTCCAGCTCGCAATCGTGCAGAGTTATCTCAAAGAAAGGGGCCATGGTGTTTCTGTATCTCTATTATGTTGGTGCGGCTTCGGAACTTTTAAATATCTTGATATATCTCGAGAACTACGCCTCTGATCGAAAAATATCATAGAACATAAAAAGTAGGAAACTTAATTCTCTACAAAAACGGTCTCTTAACATTTTGCCATAGCTCGCTTCGTTTCCGAGATATTTGCAGATATATTTCAAGGGAAGGGGCCTGACGGGCATATTTCGAGATATTTCTTCTTCTTGTTGTTCTTCTTCTGCACAGCTAAGCTGGAAGTGGCATTTGCGGCTCGCACTAGTGCACAGTTATCTCAAAGAAAGGGGCCACGGTGTTTCTGTATCTCTATTATGTTGGTGCGGCTTCGGAACTTTTAAATATCTCGATATATCTCGAAAACTACGCTTCTGATCAAAAAATATCATAGAACCTAAATTGTAGGAAACATAATTCTATACAAAAAAGGTCTCTTAACATTTTGCCATAGCTCGCTTCGTTTCCGAGATATTTGCAGATATATCTCAAGGGAAGGGGCCTGACGGACATATTTCGAGATATTTCTTCTTCTTGTTGTTCTTCTTCTGCACAGCTAAGCTGGAAGTGGCATTTGCAGCTCGCAATAGTGCAGAGTTATCTCAAAGAAAGGGGCCACGGTGTTTCTGTATCTCTATTATGTTGGTGCGGCTTCGGAACTTTTAAATATCTTGATATATCTCGAGAACTACGCATCTGATCAAAAAATATCATAGAACATGAAAAGTAGGAAACTTAATTCTCTACCAAAAAGGTCTCTTAACATTTTGCCATAGCTCTCTTCGTTTCCGAGATATTTGCAGATTTATCTCAAGGGAAGTGGCCTGACGGACATATTTCGAGATATTTCTTCTTCTTGTTGTTCTTCTTCTGCACAGCTAAGCTGGAAGTGGCATTTGCCGCTCGCACTAGTGCAGAGTTATCTCAAAGAAAGGGGCCACGGTGTTTCTGTATCTCTATTATGTTGGTGCGGCTTCGGAACTTTTAAATATCTTGATATATCTCGAGAACTACGCGTCTGATCAAAAAATATCATGGAACATAAAAAGTAGGAAACTTAATTCTCTACCACAACGGTCTCTTAACATTTTGCCACAGCTCGCTTCGTTTCCGAGATATTTGCATATGTATCTCAAGGGAAGGGGCCTGACGGACATATTTCGAGATATTTCTTCTTTTTGTTGTTCTTCTTCTGCACAGCTAAGCTGGAAGTGGCATTTGCAGCGCGCAATAGTGCAGAGTTATCTCAAAGAAAGGGGCCACGGTGTTTCTTTATCTCTATTATGTTGGTGCGGCTTCGGAACTTTTAAATATCTCGATATATCTCGAAAACTACGCTTCTGCTCAAAAAATATCATAGAACATAAAAAGTAGGAAACTTAATTCTCTACAAAAAAGGTCTCTTAACATTTTGCCATAGCTCGCTTCGTTTCCGAGATATTTGCAGATTTATCTCAAGGGAAGGGGCCTAACGGACATATTTCGAGATATTTCTTCTTCTTGTTGTTCTTCTTCTGCACAGCTAAACTGGAAGTGGCATTTCCAGCTCGCAATAGTGCAGAGTTATCTCAAAGAAAGGGGCCACGGTGTTTCTGTATCTCTATTATGTTGGTGCGGCTTCGGAACTTTTAAATATCTCGATATATCTCGAAAACTACGCTTCTGATCAAAAAATATCATAGAACATAAATTGTATGAAACATAATTCTCTACAAAAAAGGTCTCTTAACATTTTGCCATAGCTCGCTTCGTTTCCGAGATATTTGCAGATATATCTCAAGGGAAGGGGCCTGACGGACATATTTCGAGATATTTCTTCTTCTTGTTGTTCTTCTTCTGCACAGCTAAGCTGGAAGTGGCATTTGCAGCTCGCAATAGTGCAGAGTTATCTCAAAGAAAGGGGCCACGGTGTTTCTGTATCTCTATTATGTTGGTGCGGCTTCGGAACTTTTAAATATCTTGATATATCTCGAGAACTACGCATCTGATCAAAAAATATCATAGAACATGAAAAGTAGGAAACTTAATTCTCTACCAAAAAGGTCTCTTAACATTTTGCCATAGCTCTCTTCGTTTCCGAGATATTTGCAGATTTATCTCAAGGGAAGTGGCCTGACGGACATATTTCGAGATATTTCTTCTTCTTGTTGTTCTTCTTCTGCACAGCTAAGCTGGAAGTGGCATTTGCCGCTCGCACTAGTGCAGAGTTATCTCAAAGAAAGGGGCCACGGTGTTTCTGTATCTCTATTATGTTGGTGCGGCTTCGGTACTTTTAAATATCTTGATATATCTCGAGAACTACGCGTCTGATCAAAAAATATCATAGAACATAAAAAGTAGGAAACTTAATTCTCTACCACAACGGTCTCTTAACATTTTGCCACAGCTCGCTTCGTTTCCGAGATATTTGCATATTTATCTCAAGGGAAGGGGCCTGACGGACATATTTCGAGATATTTCTTCTTTTTGTTGTTCTTCTTCTGCACAGCTAAGCTGGAAGTGGCATTTGCAGCGCGCAATAGTGCAGAGTTATCTCAAAGAAAGGGGCCACGGTGTTTCTTTATCTCTATTATGTTGGTGCGGCTTCGGAACTTTTAAATATCTCGATATATCTCGAAAACTACGCTTCTGCTCAAAAAATATCATAGAACATAAAAAGTAGGAAACTTAATTCTCTACAAAAAAGGTCTCTTAACATTTTGCCATAGCTCGCTTCGTTTCCGAGATATTTGCAGATTTATCTCAAGGGAAGGGGCCTAACGGACATATTTCGAGATATTTCTTCTTCTTGTTGTTCTTCTTCTGCACAGCTAAACTGGAAGTGGCATTTCCAGCTCGCAATAGTGCAGAGTTATCTCAAAGAAAGGGGCCACGGTGTTTCTGTATCTCTATTATGTTGGTGCGGCTTCGGAACTTTTAAATATCTCGATATATCTCGAAAACTACGCTTCTGATCAAAAAATATCATAGAACATAAATTGTAGGAAACATAATTCTCTACAAAAAAGGTCTCTTAACATTTTGCCATAGCTCGCTTCGTTTCCGAGATATTTGCAGATTTATCTCAAGGGAAGGGGCCTAACGGACATATTTCGAGATATTTCTTCTTCTTGTTGTTCTTCTTCTGCACAGCTAAACTGGAAGTGGCATTTCCAGCTCGCAATAGTGCAGAGTTATCTCAAAGAAAGGGGCCACGGTGTTTCTTTATCTCTATTATGTTGGTGCGGCTTCGGAACTTTTAAATATCTTGATATATCTCGAGAATTACGCATCTGATCAAAAAATATCATAGAACATAAAAGGTAGGAAACTTAATTCTCTACAAAAAAGGTCTCTTAACATTTTGCCATAGCTCGCTTCGTTTCCGAGATATTTGCAGATTTATCTCAAGGGAAGTGGCCTGACGGACATATTTCGAGATATTTCTTCTTCTTGTTGTTCTTCTTCTGCACAGCTAAGCTGGAAGTGGCATTTGCAGCTCGCAATAGTGCAGAGTTATCCCAAAGAAAGGGGCCACGGTGTTTCTGTATCTCTATTATGTTGGTGCGGCTTCGGAACTTTTAAATATCTCGATATATCTCGAAAACTACGCTTCTGATCAAAAAATATCATAGAACATAAATTGTAGGAAACATAATTCTTTACAAAAAAGGTCTCTTAACATTTTGCCATAGCTCGCTTCGTTTCCGAGATATTTGCAGATTTATCTCAAGGGAAGGGTCCTGATGGACATATTTCGAGATATTTCTTCTTCTTGTTGTTCTTCTTCTGCACAGCTAAACTGGAAGTGGCATTTCCAGCTCGCAATCGTGCAGAGTTATCTCAAAGAAAGGGGCCATGGTGTTTCTGTATCTCTATTATGTTGGTGCGGCTTCGGAACTTTTAAATATCTTGATATATCTCGAGAACTACGCCTCTGATCGAAAAATATCATAGAACATAAAAAGTAGGAAACTTAATTCTCTACAAAAACGGTCTCTTAACATTTTGCCATAGCTCGCTTCGTTTCCGAGATATTTGCAGATATATTTCAAGGGAAGGGGCCTGACGGGCATATTTCGAGATATTTCTTCTTCTTGTTGTTCTTCTTCTGCACAGCTAAGCTGGAAGTGGCATTTGCGGCTCGCACTAGTGCACAGTTATCTCAAAGAAAGGGGCCACGGTGTTTCTGTATCTCTATTATGTTGGTGCGGCTTCGGAACTTTTAAATATCTCGATATATCTCGAAAACTACGCTTCTGATCAAAAAATATCATAGAACCTAAATTGTAGGAAACATAATTCTATACAAAAAAGGTCTCTTAACATTTTGCCATAGCTCGCTTCGTTTCCGAGATATTTGCAGATATATCTCAAGGGAAGGGGCCTGACGGACATATTTCGAGATATTTCTTCTTCTTGTTGTTCTTCTTCTGCACAGCTAAGCTGGAAGTGGCATTTGCAGCTCGCAATAGTGCAGAGTTATCTCAAAGAAAGGGGCCACGGTGTTTCTGTATCTCTATTATGTTGGTGCGGCTTCGGAACTTTTAAATATCTTGATATATCTCGAGAACTACGCATCTGATCAAAAAATATCATAGAACATGAAAAGTAGGAAACTTAATTCTCTACCAAAAAGGTCTCTTAACATTTTGCCATAGCTCTCTTCGTTTCCGAGATATTTGCAGATTTATCTCAAGGGAAGTGGCCTGACGGACATATTTCGAGATATTTCTTCTTCTTGTTGTTCTTCTTCTGCACAGCTAAGCTGGAAGTGGCATTTGCCGCTCGCACTAGTGCAGAGTTATCTCAAAGAAAGGGGCCACGGTGTTTCTGTATCTCTATTATGTTGGTGCGGCTTCGGAACTTTTAAATATCTTGATATATCTCGAGAACTACGCGTCTGATCAAAAAATATCATGGAACATAAAAAGTAGGAAACTTAATTCTCTACCACAACGGTCTCTTAACATTTTGCCACAGCTCGCTTCGTTTCCGAGATATTTGCATATGTATCTCAAGGGAAGGGGCCTGACGGACATATTTCGAGATATTTCTTCTTTTTGTTGTTCTTCTTCTGCACAGCTAAGCTGGAAGTGGCATTTGCAGCGCGCAATAGTGCAGAGTTATCTCAAAGAAAGGGGCCACGGTGTTTCTTTATCTCTATTATGTTGGTGCGGCTTCGGAACTTTTAAATATCTCGATATATCTCGAAAACTACGCTTCTGCTCAAAAAATATCATAGAACATAAAAAGTAGGAAACTTAATTCTCTACAAAAAAGGTCTCTTAACATTTTGCCATAGCTCGCTTCGTTTCCGAGATATTTGCAGATTTATCTCAAGGGAAGGGGCCTAACGGACATATTTCGAGATATTTCTTCTTCTTGTTGTTCTTCTTCTGCACAGCTAAACTGGAAGTGGCATTTCCAGCTCGCAATAGTGCAGAGTTATCTCAAAGAAAGGGGCCACGGTGTTTCTGTATCTCTATTATGTTGGTGCGGCTTCGGAACTTTTAAATATCTCGATATATCTCGAAAACTACGCTTCTGATCAAAAAATATCATAGAACATAAATTGTATGAAACATAATTCTCTACAAAAAAGGTCTCTTAACATTTTGCCATAGCTCGCTTCGTTTCCGAGATATTTGCAGATATATCTCAAGGGAAGGGGCCTGACGGACATATTTCGAGATATTTCTTCTTCTTGTTGTTCTTCTTCTGCACAGCTAAGCTGGAAGTGGCATTTGCAGCTCGCAATAGTGCAGAGTTATCTCAAAGAAAGGGGCCACGGTGTTTCTGTATCTCTATTATGTTGGTGCGGCTTCGGAACTTTTAAATATCTTGATATATCTCGAGAACTACGCATCTGATCAAAAAATATCATAGAACATGAAAAGTAGGAAACTTAATTCTCTACCAAAAAGGTCTCTTAACATTTTGCCATAGCTCTCTTCGTTTCCGAGATATTTGCAGATTTATCTCAAGGGAAGTGGCCTGACGGACATATTTCGAGATATTTCTTCTTCTTGTTGTTCTTCTTCTGCACAGCTAAGCTGGAAGTGGCATTTGCCGCTCGCACTAGTGCAGAGTTATCTCAAAGAAAGGGGCCACGGTGTTTCTGTATCTCTATTATGTTGGTGCGGCTTCGGTACTTTTAAATATCTTGATATATCTCGAGAACTACGCGTCTGATCAAAAAATATCATAGAACATAAAAAGTAGGAAACTTAATTCTCTACCACAACGGTCTCTTAACATTTTGCCACAGCTCGCTTCGTTTCCGAGATATTTGCATATTTATCTCAAGGGAAGGGGCCTGACGGACATATTTCGAGATATTTCTTCTTTTTGTTGTTCTTCTTCTGCACAGCTAAGCTGGAAGTGGCATTTGCAGCGCGCAATAGTGCAGAGTTATCTCAAAGAAAGGGGCCACGGTGTTTCTTTATCTCTATTATGTTGGTGCGGCTTCGGAACTTTTAAATATCTCGATATATCTCGAAAACTACGCTTCTGCTCAAAAAATATCATAGAACATAAAAAGTAGGAAACTTAATTCTCTACAAAAAAGGTCTCTTAACATTTTGCCATAGCTCGCTTCGTTTCCGAGATATTTGCAGATTTATCTCAAGGGAAGGGGCCTAACGGACATATTTCGAGATATTTCTTCTTCTTGTTGTTCTTCTTCTGCACAGCTAAACTGGAAGTGGCATTTCCAGCTCGCAATAGTGCAGAGTTATCTCAAAGAAAGGGGCCACGGTGTTTCTGTATCTCTATTATGTTGGTGCGGCTTCGGAACTTTTAAATATCTCGATATATCTCGAAAACTACGCTTCTGATCAAAAAATATCATAGAACATAAATTGTAGGAAACATAATTCTCTACAAAAAAGGTCTCTTAACATTTTGCCATAGCTCGCTTCGTTTCCGAGATATTTGCAGATTTATCTCAAGGGAAGGGGCCTAACGGACATATTTCGAGATATTTCTTCTTCTTGTTGTTCTTCTTCTGCACAGCTAAACTGGAAGTGGCATTTCCAGCTCGCAATAGTGCAGAGTTATCTCAAAGAAAGGGGCCACGGTGTTTCTTTATCTCTATTATGTTGGTGCGGCTTCGGAACTTTTAAATATCTTGATATATCTCGAGAATTACGCATCTGATCAAAAAATATCATAGAACATAAAAGGTAGGAAACTTAATTCTCTACAAAAAAGGTCTCTTAACATTTTGCCATAGCTCGCTTCGTTTCCGAGATATTTGCATATTTATCTCAAGGGAAGGGGCCTGACGGACATATTTCGAGATATTTCTTCTTCTTGTTGTTCTTCTTCTGCACAGCTAAGCTGGAAGTGGCATTTGCAGCTCGCAATAGTGCAGAGTTATCTCAAAGAAAGGGGCCACGGTGTTTCTGTATCTCTATTATGTTGGTGCGGCATCGGAACTTTTAAATATCTTGATATATCTCGAGAACTACGCGTCTGATCAAAATATATCATAGAACATAAAAAGTAGCAAACTGAATTCTCTACAACAACGGTCTCTTAACATTTTGCCATAGCTCGCTTCGTTTCCGAGATATTTGCATATTTATCTCAAGGGAAGGGGCCTGACGGACATATTTCGAGATATTTCTTCTTCTTGTTGTTCTTCTTCTGCACAGCTAAGCTGGAAGTGGCATTTGCGGCTCGCACTAGTGCAGAGTTATCTCAAAGAAAGGGGCCACGGTGTTTCTGTATCTCTATTATGTTGGTGCGGCTTCGGAACTTTTAAATATCTTGATATATCTCGAGAACTACGCTTCTGATCAAAAAATATCATAGAACGTAAATTGTAGGAAACATTATTCTCTACAAAAAAGGTCTCTTAACATTTTGCCATAGCTCGCTTCGTTTCCGAGATATTTGCAGATTCATCTCAAGGGAAGGGGTCTGACGGACATATTTCGAGATATTTCTTCTTCTTGTTGTTCTTCTTCTGCACAGCTAAGCTCGAAGTGGCATTTGCAGCTCGCAATAGTGCAGAGTTATCTCAAAGAAAGAGGCCACGGTGTTTCTGTACCTCTATTATGTTGGTGCAGCTTCGGAACTTTTAAATATCTTGATATATCTCGAGAACTACGCATCTGATCAAAAAATATCATCGAACATAAAAAGTAGGAAACTTAATTCTCTACAAAAAAGGTCTCTTAACATTTTGCCATAGCTCGCTTCGTTTCCGAGATATTTGCAGATTTATCTCAAGGGAAGTGGCCTGACGGACATATTTCGAGATATTTCTTCTTCTTGTTGTTCTTCTTCTGCACAGCTAAGCTGGAAGTGGCATTTGCAGCTCGCAATAGTGCAGAGTTATCCCAAAGAAAGGGGCCACGGTGTTTCTGTATCTCTATTATGTTGGTGCGGCTTCGGAACTTTTAAATATCTCGATATATCTCGAAAACTACGCTTCTGATCAAAAAATATCATAGAACATAAATTGTAGGAAACATAATTCTTTACAAAAAAGGTCTCTTAACATTTTGCCATAGCTCGCTTCGTTTCCGAGATATTTGCAGATTTATCTCAAGGGAAGGGTCCTGATGGACATATTTCGAGATATTTCTTCTTCTTGTTGTTCTTCTTCTGCACAGCTAAACTGGAAGTGGCATTTCCAGCTCGCAATCGTGCAGAGTTATCTCAAAGAAAGGGGCCATGGTGTTTCTGTATCTCTATTATGTTGGTGCGGCTTCGGAACTTTTAAATATCTTGATATATCTCGAGAACTACGCCTCTGATCGAAAAATATCATAGAACATAAAAAGTAGGAAACTTAATTCTCTACAAAAAAGGTCTCTTAACATTTTGCCATAGCTCGCTTCGTTTCCGAGATATTTGCAGATTTATCTCAAGGGAAGGGGCCTGACGGACATATTTCGAGATATTTCTTCTTTTTGTTGTTCTTCTTCTGCACAGCTAAGCTGGAAGTGGCATTTGCAGCGCGCAATAGTGCAGAGTTATCTCAAAGAAAGGGGCCACGGTGTTTCTGTATCTCTATTATGTTGGTGCGGCTTCGGAACTTTTAAATATCTTGATATATCTCGAGAACTACGCATCTGATCAAAAAATATCATACTACATAAAAAGTAGGAAACTTAATTCTCTACAAGAAAGGTCTCTAAACATTTTGCCATAGCTCGCTTCGTTTCCGAGATATTTGCAGATTTATCTCAAGGGAAGGGGCGTGACGGACATATTTCGAGATATTTCTTCTTCTTGTTGTTCTTCTTCTGCACAGCTAAGGTGGAAGTGGCATTTGCGGCTCGCACTAGTGCAGAGTTATCTCAAAGAAAGGGGCCACGGTGTTTCTGTATCTCTATCATGTTGGTGCGGCTTCGGAACTTTTAAATATCTCGATATATCTCGAAAACTACGCTTCTGATCAGAAAATATCATAGAACATAAATTGTAGGAAACATAATTCTCTACAAAAAACGTCTCTTAACATTTTGCCATAGCTCGCTTCGTTTCCGAGATATTTGCAGATTTATCTGAAGGGAAGGGGCCTAACGGACATATTTCGAGATATTTCTTCTTCTTGTTGTTCTTCTTCTGCACAGCTAAACTGGAAGTGGCATTTCCAGCTCGCAATAGTGCAGAGTTATCTCAAAGAAAGGGGCCACGGTGTTTCTGTATCTCTATTATGTTGGTGCGGCTTCGGAACTTTTAAATATCTTGATATATCTCGAGAACTACGCATCTGATCAAAAAATATCATAGAACATAAAAAGTAGGAAACTTAATTCTCTACAAAAAAGGTCTCTTAACATTTTGCCATAGCTCGCTTCGTTTCCGAGATATTTGCAGATTTATCTCAAGGGAAGGGGCCTGACGGACATATTTCGAGATATTTCTTCTTCTTGTTGTTCTTCTTCTGCACAGCTGAGCTGGAAGTGGCATTTGCAGGTCGCAATAGTGCAGAGTTATCTCAAAGAAAGGGGCCACGGTGTTTCTGTATCTCTATTATGTTGGTGCGGCTTCGGAACTTTTAAATATCTCGATATATCTCGAAAACTACGCTTCTGATCAAAAAATATCATAGAACATAAATTGTAGGAAACATAATTCTCTACAAAAAAGGTCTCTTAACATTTTGCCATAGCTCGCTTCGCTTCCGAGATATTTGCAGATTTATCTCAAGGGAAGGGGCCTGACGGACATATTTCGAGATATTTCTTCTTCTTGTTGTTCTTCTTCTGCACAGCTAAGCTGGAAGTGGCATTTGCAGCTCGCAATAGTGCAGAGTTATCTCAAAGAAAGGGGCCACGGTGTTTCTGTATCTCTATTATGTTGGTGCGGCTTCGGAACTTTTAAATATCTTGATATATCTCGAGAACTACGCTTCTGATCAAAAAATATCATAGAACGTAAATTGTAGGAAACATTATTCTCTACAAAAAAGGTCTCTTAACATTTTGCCATAGCTCGCTTCGTTTCCGAGATATTTGCAGATTCATCTCAAGGGAAGGGGTCTGACGGACATATTTCGAGATATTTCTTCTTCTTGTTGTTCTTCTTCTGCACAGCTAAGCTCGAAGTGGCATTTGCAGCTCGCAATAGTGCAGAGTTATCTCAAAGAAAGAGGCCACGGTGTTTCTGTACCTCTATTATGTTGGTGCAGCTTCGGAACTTTTAAATATCTTGATATATCTCGAGAACTACGCATCTGATCAAAAAATATCATCGAACATAAAAAGTAGGAAACTTAATTCTCTACAAAAAAGGTCTCTTAACATTTTGCCATAGCTCGCTTCGTTTCCGAGATATTTGCAGATTTATCTCAAGGGAAGTGGCCTGACGGACATATTTCGAGATATTTCTTCTTCTTGTTGTTCTTCTTCTGCACAGCTAAGCTGGAAGTGGCATTTGCAGCTCGCAATAGTGCAGAGTTATCCCAAAGAAAGCGGCCACGGTGTTTCTGTATCTCTATTATGTTGGTGCGGCTTCGGAACTTTTAAATATCTCGATATATCTCGAAAACTACGCTTCTGATCAAAAAATATCATAGAACGTAAATTGTAGGAAACATAATTCTTTACAAAAAAGGTCTCTTAACATTTTGCCATAGCTCGCTTCGTTTCCGAGATATTTGCAGATTTATCTCAAGGGAAGGGTCCTGATGGACATATTTCGAGATATTTCTTCTTCTTGTTGTTCTTCTTCTGCACAGCTAAGGTGGAAGTGGCATTTGCGGCTCGCACTAGTGCAGAGTTATCTCAAAGAAAGGGGCCACGGTGTTTCTGTATCTCTATCATGTTGGTGCGGCTTCGGAACTTTTAAATATCTCGATATATCTCGAAAACTACGCTTCTGATCAGAAAATATCATAGAACATAAATTGTAGGAAACATAATTCTCTACAAAAAACGTCTCTTAACATTTTGCCATAGCTCGCTTCGTTTCCGAGATATTTGCAGATTTATCTGAAGGGAAGGGGCCTAACGGACATATTTCGAGATATTTCTTCTTCTTGTTGTTCTTCTTCTGCACAGCTAAACTGGAAGTGGCATTTCCAGCTCGCAATAGTGCAGAGTTATCTCAAAGAAAGGGGCCACGGTGTTTCTGTATCTCTATTATGTTGGTGCGGCTTCGGAACTTTTAAATATCTTGATATATCTCGAGAACTACGCATCTGATCAAAAAATATCATAGAACATAAAAAGTAGGAAACTTAATTCTCTACAAAAAAGGTCTCTTAACATTTTGCCATAGCTCGCTTCGTTTCCGAGATATTTGCAGATTTATCTCAAGGGAAGGGGCCTGACGGACATATTTCGAGATATTTCTTCTTCTTGTTGTTCTTCTTCTGCACAGCTAAGCTGGAAGTGGCATTTGCGGCTCGCACTAGTGCAGAGTAATCTCAAAGAAAGGGGCCACGGTGTTTCTGTATCTCTATTATGTTGGTGCGGCTTCGGAACTTTTAAATATCTTGATATATCTCGAGAACTACGCTTCTGATCAAAAAATATCATAGAACGTAAATTGTAGGAAACATTATTCTCTACAAAAAAGGTCTCTTAACATTTTGCCATAGCTCGCTTCGTTTCCGAGATATTTGCAGATTCATCTCAAGGGAAGGGGTCTGACGGACATATTTCGAGATATTTCTTCTTCTTGTTGTTCTTCTTCTGCACAGCTAAGCTCGAAGTGGCATTTGCAGCTCGCAATAGTGCAGAGTTATCTCAAAGAAAGAGGCCACGGTGTTTCTGTACCTCTATTATGTTGGTGCAGCTTCGGAACTTTTAAATATCTTGATATATCTCGAGAACTACGCATCTGATCAAAAAATATCATCGAACATAAAAAGTAGGAAACTTAATTCTCTACAAAAAAGGTCTCTTAACATTTTGCCATAGCTCGCTTCGTTTCCGAGATATTTGCAGATTTATCTCAAGGGAAGTGGCCTGACGGACATATATCGAGATATTTCTTCTTCTTGTTGTTCTTCTTCTGCACAGCTAAGCTGGAAGTGGCATTTGCAGCTCGCAATAGTGCAGAGTTATCCCAAAGAAAGGGGCCACGGTGTTTCTGTATCTCTATTATGTTGGTGCGGCTTCGGAACTTTTAAATATCTCGATATATCTCGAAAACTACGCTTCTGATCAAAAAATATCATAGAACATAAATTGTAGGAAACATAATTCTTTACAAAAAAGGTCTCTTAACATTTTGCCATAGCTCGCTTCGTTTCCGAGATATTTGCAGATTTATCTCAAGGGAAGGGTCCTGATGGACATATTTCGAGATATTTCTTCTTCTTGTTGTTCTTCTTCTGCACAGCTAAGCTGGAAGTGGCATTTGCAGCTCGCTATAGTGCAGAGTTATCCCAAAGAAAGGGGCCACGGTTTTTCTGTATCTCTATTATGTTGGTGCGGCTTCGGAACTTTTAAATATCTCGACATATCTCGAAAACTACGCTTCTGATCAAAAAGTATCATAGAACATAAATTGTAGGAAACATAATTCTTTACAAAAAAGGTCTCTTAACATTTTGCCATAGCTCGCTTCGTTTCCGAGATATTTGCAGATTTATCTCAAGGGAAGGGGCCTGACGGACATATTTCGAGATATTTCTTCTTTTTGTTGTTCTTCTTCTGCACAGCTAAGCTGGAAGTGGCATTTGCAGCGCGCAATAGTGCAGAGTTATCTCAAAGAAAGGGGCCACGGTGTTTCTGTATCTCTATTATGTTGGTGCGGCATCGGAACTTTTAAATATCTTGATATATCTCGAGAACTACGCCTCTGATCGAAAAATATCATAGAACATAAAAAGTAGGAAACTTAATTCTCTACAAAAAAGGTCTCTTAACATTTTGCCATAGCTCGCTTCGTTTCCGAGATATTTGCAGATTTATCTCAAGGGAAGGGGCCTGACGGACATATTTCGAGATATTTCTTCTTCTTGTTGTTCTTCTTCTGCACAGCTAAGCTGGAAGTGGCATTTGCAGCTCGCAATAGTGCAGAGTTATCCCAAAGAAAGGGGCCACGGTGTTTCTGTATCTCTATTATGTTGGTGCGGCTTCGGAACTTTTAAATATCTCGATATATCTCGAGAACTACGCATCTGATCAAAAAATATCATACTACATAAAAAGTAGGAAACTTAATTCTCTACAAGAAAGGTCTCTAAACATTTTGCCATAGCTCGCTTCGTTTCCGAGATATTTGCAGATTTATCTCAAGGGAAGGGGCGTGACGGACATATTTCGAGATATTTCTTCTTCTTGTTGTTCTTCTTCTGCACAGCTAAACTGGAAGTGGCATTTCCAGCTCGCAATCGTGCAGAGTTATCTCAAAGAAAGGGGCCATGGTGTTTCTGTATCTCTATTATGTTGGTGCGGCTTCGGAACTTTTAAGTATCTTGATATATCTCGAGAACTACGCCTCTGATCGAAAAATATCATAGAACATAAAAAGTAGGAAACTTAATTCTCTACAAAAAAGGTCTCTTAACATTTTGCCATAGCTCGCTTCGTTTCCGAGATATTTGCAGATTTATCTCAAGGGAAGGGGCCTGACGGACATATTTCGAGATATTTCTTCTTTTTGTTGTTCTTCTTCTGCACAGCTAAGCTGGAAGTGGCATTTGCAGCGCGCAATAGTGCAGAGTTATCTCAAAGAAAGGGGCCACGGTGTTTCTGTATCTCTATTATGTTGGTGCGGCATCGGAACTTTTAAATATCTTGATATATCTCGAGAACTACGCCTCTGATCGAAAAATATCATAGAACATAAAAAGTAGGAAACTTAATTCTCTACAAAAAAGGTCTCTTAACATTTTGCCATAGCTCGCTTCGTTTCCGAGATATTTGCAGATTTATCTCAAGGGAAGGGGCCTGACGGACATATTTCGAGATATTTCTTCTTCTTGTTGTTCTTCTTCTGCACAGCTGAGCTGGAAGTGGCATTTGCAGCTCGCAATAGTGCAGAGTTATCCCAAAGAAAGGGGCCACTGTGTTTCTGTATCTCTATTATGTTGGTGCGGCTTCGGAACTTTTAAATATCTCGATATATCTCGAAAACTACGCTTCTGATCAAAAAATATCATAGAACATAAATTGTAGGAAACATAATTCTTTACAAAAAAGGTCTCTTAACATTTTGCCATAGCTCGCTTCGTTTCCGAGATATTTGCAGATTTATCTCAAGGGAAGGGTCCTGATGGACATATTTCGAGATATTTCTTCTTCTTGTTGTTCTTCTTCTGCACAGCTAAACTGGAAGTGGCATTTCCAGCTCGCAATCGTGCAGAGTTATCTCAAAGAAAGGGGCCATGGTGTTTCTGTATCTCTATTATGTTGGTGCGGCTTCGGAACTTTTAAGTATCTTGATATATCTCGAGAACTACGCCTCTGATCGAAAAATATCATAGAACATAAAAAGTAGGAAACTTAATTCTCTACAAAAAAGGTCTCTTAACATTTTGCCATAGCTCGCTTCGTTTCCGAGATATTTGCAGATTTATCTCAAGGGAAGGGGCCTGACGGACATATTTCGAGATATTTCTTCTTTTTGTTGTTCTTCTTCTGCACAGCTAAGCTGGAAGTGGCATTTGCAGCGCGCAATAGTGCAGAGTTATCTCAAAGAAAGGGGCCACGGTGTTTCTGTATCTCTATTATGTTGGTGCGGCTTCGGAACTTTTAAATATCTTGATATATCTCGAGAACTACGCATCTGATCAAAAAATATCATACTACATAAAAAGTAGGAAACTTAATTCTCTACAAGAAAGGTCTCTAAACATTTTGCCATAGCTCGCTTCGTTTCCGAGATATTTGCAGATTTATCTCAAGGGAAGGGGCGTGACGGACATATTTCGAGATATTTCTTCTTCTTGTTGTTCTTCTTCTGCACAGCTAAGGTGGAAGTGGCATTTGCGGCTCGCACTAGTGCACAGTTATCTCAAAGAAAGGGGCCACGGTGTTTCTGTATCTCTATCATGTTGGTGCGGCTTCGGGACTTTTAAATATCTCGATATATCTCGAAAACTACGCTTCTGATCAGAAAATATCATAGAACATAAATTGTAGGAAACATAATTCTCTACAAAAAAGGTCTCTTAACATTTTGCCATAGCTCGCTTCGCTTCCGAGATATTTGCAGATTTATCTCAAGGGAAGGGGCCTGACGGACATATTTCGAGATATTTCTTCTTCTTGTTGTTCTTCTTCTGCACAGCTAAGCTGGAAGTGGCATTTGCAGCTCGCAATAGTGCAGAGTTATCTCATAGAAAGGGGCCACGGTGTTTCTGTATCTCTATTATGTTGGTGCGGCTTCGGAACTTTTAAATATCTTGATATATGTCGAGAACTACGCTTCTGATCAAAAAATATCATAGAACGTAAATTGTAGGAAACATTATTCTCTACAAAAAAGGTCTCTTAACATTTTGCCATAGCTCGCTTCGTTTCCGAGATATTTGCAGATTCATCTCAAGGGAAGGGGTCTGACGGACATATTTCGAGATATTTCTTCTTCTTGTTGTTCTTCTTCTGCACAGCTAAGCTCGAAGTGGCATTTGCAGCTCGCAATAGTGCAGAGTTATCTCAAAGAAAGAGGCCACGGTGTTTCTGTACCTCTATTATGTTGGTGCGGCATCGGAACTTTTAAATATCTTGATATATCTCGAGAACTACGCCTCTGATCGAAAAATATCATAGAACATAAAAAGTAGGAAACTTAATTCTCTACAAAAAAGGTCTCTTAACATTTTGCCATAGCTCGCTTCGTTTCCGAGATATTTGCAGATTTATCTCAAGGGAAGGGGCCTGACGGACATATTTCGAGATATTTCTTCTTCTTGTTGTTCTTCTTCTGCACAGCTAAGCTGGAAGTGGCATTTGCAGCTCGCAATAGTGCAGAGTTATCCCAAAGAAAGGGGCCACGGTGTTTCTGTATCTCTATTATGTTGGTGCGGCTTCGGAACTTTTAAATATCTCGATATATCTCGAGAACTACGCATCTGATCAAAAAATATCATACTACATAAAAAGTAGGAAACTTAATTCTCTACAAGAAAGGTCTCTAAACATTTTGCCATAGCTCGCTTCGTTTCCGAGATATTTGCAGATTTATCTCAAGGGAAGGGGCGTGACGGACATATTTCGAGATATTTCTTCTTCTTGTTGTTCTTCTTCTGCACAGCTAAACTGGAAGTGGCATTTCCAGCTCGCAATCGTGCAGAGTTATCTCAAAGAAAGGGGCCATGGTGTTTCTGTATCTCTATTATGTTGGTGCGGCTTCGGAACTTTTAAGTATCTTGATATATCTCGAGAACTACGCCTCTGATCGAAAAATATCATAGAACATAAAAAGTAGGAAACTTAATTCTCTACAAAAAAGGTCTCTTAACATTTTGCCATAGCTCGCTTCGTTTCCGAGATATTTGCAGATTTATCTCAAGGGAAGGGGCCTGACGGACATATTTCGAGATATTTCTTCTTTTTGTTGTTCTTCTTCTGCACAGCTAAGCTGGAAGTGGCATTTGCAGCGCGCAATAGTGCAGAGTTATCTCAAAGAAAGGGGCCACGGTGTTTCTGTATCTCTATTATGTTGGTGCGGCTTCGGAACTTTTAAATATCTTGATATATCTCGAGAACTACGCATCTGATCAAAAAATATCATACTACATAAAAAGTAGGAAACTTAATTCTCTACAAGAAAGGTCTCTAAACATTTTGCCATAGCTCGCTTCGTTTCCGAGATATTTGCAGATTTATCTCAAGGGAAGGGGCGTGACGGACATATTTCGAGATATTTCTTCTTCTTGTTGTTCTTCTTCTGCACAGCTAAGGTGGAAGTGGCATTTGCGGCTCGCACTAGTGCACAGTTATCTCAAAGAAAGGGGCCACGGTGTTTCTGTATCTCTATCATGTTGGTGCGGCTTCGGGACTTTTAAATATCTCGATATATCTCGAAAACTACGCTTCTGATCAGAAAATATCATAGAACATAAATTGTAGGAAACATAATTCTCTACAAAAAAGGTCTCTTAACATTTTGCCATAGCTCGCTTCGCTTCCGAGATATTTGCAGATTTATCTCAAGGGAAGGGGCCTGACGGACATATTTCGAGATATTTCTTCTTCTTGTTGTTCTTCTTCTGCACAGCTAAGCTGGAAGTGGCATTTGCAGCTCGCAATAGTGCAGAGTTATCTCATAGAAAGGGGCCACGGTGTTTCTGTATCTCTATTATGTTGGTGCGGCTTCGGAACTTTTAAATATCTTGATATATGTCGAGAACTACGCTTCTGATCAAAAAATATCATAGAACGTAAATTGTAGGAAACATTATTCTCTACAAAAAAGGTCTCTTAACATTTTGCCATAGCTCGCTTCGTTTCCGAGATATTTGCAGATTCATCTCAAGGGAAGGGGTCTGACGGACATATTTCGAGATATTTCTTCTTCTTGTTGTTCTTCTTCTGCACAGCTAAGCTCGAAGTGGCATTTGCAGCTCGCAATAGTGCAGAGTTATCTCAAAGAAAGAGGCCACGGTGTTTCTGTACCTCTATTATGTTGGTGCAGCTTCGGAACTTTTAAATATCTTGATATATCTCGAGAACTACGCATCTGATCAAAAAATATCATCGAACATAAAAAGTAGGAAACTTAATTCTCTACAAAAAAGGTCTCTTAACATTTTGCCATAGCTCGCTTCGTTTCCGAGATATTTGCAGATTTATCTCAAGGGAAGGGTCCTGATGGACATATTTCCAGATATTTCTTCTTCTTGTTGTTCTTCTTCTGCACAGCTAAGCTGGAAGTGGCATTTGCAGCTCGCAATAGTGCAGAGTTATCCCAAAGAAAGGGGCCACGGTGTTTCTGTATCTCTATTATGTTGGTGCGGCTTCGGAACTTTTAAATATCTCGACATATCTCGAAAACTACGCTTCTGATCAAAAAGTATCATAGAACATAAATTGTAGGAAACATAATTCTTTACAAAAAAGGTCTCTTAACATTTTGCCATAGCTCGCTTCGTTTCCGAGATATTTGCAGATTTATCTCAAGGGAAGGGTCCTGATGGACATATTTCGAGATATTTCTTCTTCTTGTTGTTCTTCTTCTGCACAGCTAAACTGGAAGTGGCATTTCCAGCTCGCAATCGTGCAGAGTTATCTCAAAGAAAGGGGCCATGGTGTTTCTGTATCTCTATTATGTTGGTGCGGCTTCGGAACTTTTAAATATCTTGATATATCTCGAGAACTACGCCTCTGATCGAAAAATATCATAGAACATAAAAAGTAGGAAACTTAATTCTCTACAAAAAAGGTCTCTTAACATTTTGCCATAGCTCACTTCGTTTCCGAGATATTTGCAGATTTATCTCAAGGGAAGGGGCCTGACGGACATATTTCGAGATATTTCTTCTTCTTGTTGTTCTTCTTCTGCACAGCTAAGCTGGAAGTGGCATTTGCGGCTCGCACTAGTGCAGAGTGATCTCAAAGAAAGGGGCCACGGTGTTTCTGTATCTCTATTATGTTGGTGCGGCTTCGGAACTTTTAAATATCTTGATATATCTCGAGAACTACGCTACTGATCAAAAAATATCATAGAACGTAAATTGTAGGAAACATTATTCTCTACAAAAAAGGTCTCTTAACATTTTGCCATAGCTCGCTTCGTTTCCGAGATATTTGCAGATTCATCTCAAGGGAAGGGGTCTGACGGACATATTTCGAGATATTTCTTCTTCTTGTTGTTCTTCTTCTGCACAGCTAAGCTCGAAGTGGCATTTGCAGCTCGCAATAGTGCAGAGTTATCTCAAAGAAAGAGGCCACGGTGTTTCTGTACCTCTATTATGTTGGTGCAGCTTCGGAACTTTTAAATATCTTGATATATCTCGAGAAC
This sequence comes from Osmia lignaria lignaria, assembly GCF_051020975.1. Taxonomy (NCBI): domain Eukaryota; kingdom Metazoa; phylum Arthropoda; class Insecta; order Hymenoptera; family Megachilidae; genus Osmia; species Osmia lignaria. Next base: position 8,293,842 of record NW_027478159.1, on the reverse strand, counting down.
TACGCATCTGATCAAAAAATATCATCGAACATAAAAAGTAGGAAACTTAATTCTCTACAAAAAAGGTCTCTTAACATTTTGCCATAGCTCGCTTCGTTTCCGAGATATTTGCAGATTTATCTCAAGGGAAGTGGCCTGACGGACATATTTCGAGATATTTCTTCTTCTTGTTGTTCTTCTTCTGCACAGCTAAGCTGGAAGTGGCATTTGCAGCTCGCAATAGTGCAGAGTTATCCCAAAGAAAGCGGCCACGGTGTTTCTGTATCTCTATTATGTTGGTGCGGCTTCGGAACTTTTAAATATCTCGATATATCTCGAAAACTACGCTTCTGATCAAAAAATATCATAGAACATAAATTGTAGGAAACATAATTCTTTACAAAAAAGGTCTCTTAACATTTTGCCATAGCTCGCTTCGTTTCCGAGATATTTGCAGATTTATCTCAAGGGAAGGGTCCTGATGGACATATTTCGAGATATTTCTTCTTCTTGTTGTTCTTCTTCTGCACAGCTAAGGTGGAAGTGGCATTTGCGGCTCGCACTAGTGCAGAGTTATCTCAAAGAAAGGGGCCACGGTGTTTCTGTATCTCTATCATGTTGGTGCGGCTTCGGAACTTTTAAATATCTCGATATATCTCGAAAACTACGCTTCTGATCAGAAAATATCATAGAACATAAATTGTAGGAAACATAATTCTCTACAAAAAACGTCTCTTAACATTTTGCCATAGCTCGCTTCGTTTCCGAGATATTTGCAGATTTATCTGAAGGGAAGGGGCCTAACGGACATATTTCGAGATATTTCTTCTTCTTGTTGTTCTTCTTCTGCACAGCTAAACTGGAAGTGGCATTTCCAGCTCGCAATAGTGCAGAGTTATCTCAAAGAAAGGGGCCACGGTGTTTCTGTATCTCTATTATGTTGGTGCGGCTTCGGAACTTTTAAATATCTTGATATATCTCGAGAACTACGCATCTGATCAAAAAATATCATAGAACATAAAAAGTAGGAAACTTAATTCTCTACAAAAAAGGTCTCTTAACATTTTGCCATAGCTCGCTTCGTTTCCGAGATATTTGCAGATTTATCTCAAGGGAAGGGGCCTGACGGACATATTTCGAGATATTTGTTCTTCTTGTTGTTCTTCTTCTGCACAGCTGAGCTGGAAGTGGCATTTGCAGGTCGCAATAGTGCAGAGTTATCTCAAAGAAAGGGGCCACGGTGTTTCTGTATCTCTATTATGTTGGTGCGGCTTCGGAACTTTTAAATATCTCGATATATCTCGAAAACTACGCTTCTGATCAAAAAATATCATAGAACATAAATTGTAGGAAACATAATTCTTTACAAAAAAGGTCTCTTAACATTTTGCCATAGCTCGCTTCGTTTCCGAGATATTTGCAGATTTATCTCAAGGGAAGGGTCCTGATGGACATATTTCGAGATATTTCTTCTTCTTGTTGTTCTTCTTCTGCACAGCTAAACTGGAAGTGGCATTTCCAGCTCGCAATCGTGCAGAGTTATCTCAAAGAAAGGGGCCATGGTGTTTCTGTATCTCTATTATGTTGGTGCGGCTTCGGAACTTTTAAGTATCTTGATATATCTCGAGAACTACCCCTCTGATCGAAAAATATCATAGAACATAAAAAGTAGGAAACTTAATTCTCTACAAAAAAGGTCTCTTAACATTTTGCCATAGCTCGCTTCGTTTCCGAGATATTTGCAGATTTATCTCAAGGGAAGGGGCCTGACGGACATATTTCGAGATATTTCTTCTTTTTGTTGTTCTTCTTCTGCACAGCTAAGCTGGAAGTGGCATTTGCAGCGCGCAATAGTGCAGAGTTATCTCAAAGAAAGGGGCCACGGTGTTTCTGTATCTCTATTATGTTGGTGCGGCTTCGGAACTTTTAAATATCTTGATATATCTCGAGAACTACGCATCTGATCAAAAAATATCATACTACATAAAAAGTAGGAAACTTAATTCTCTACAAGAAAGGTCTCTAAACATTTTGCCATAGCTCGCTTCGTTTCCGAGATATTTGCAGATTTATCTCAAGGGAAGGGGCGTGACGGACATATTTCGAGATATTTCTTCTTCTTGTTGTTCTTCTTCTGCACAGCTAAGGTGGAAGTGGCATTTGCGGCTCGCACTAGTGCAGAGTTATCTCAAAGAAAGGGGCCACGGTGTTTCTGTATCTCTATCATGTTGGTGCGGCTTCGGAACTTTTAAATATCTCGATATATCTCGAAAACTACGCTTCTGATCAGAAAATATCATAGAACATAAATTGTAGGAAACATAATTCTCTACAAAAAAGGTCTCTTAACATTTTGCCATAGCTCGCTTCGCTTCCGAGATATTTGCAGATTTATCTCAAGGGAAGGGGCCTGACGGACATATTTCGAGATATTTCTTCTTCTTGTTGTTCTTCTTCTGCACAGCTAAGCTGGAAGTGGCATTTGCAGCTCGCAATAGTGCAGAGTTATCTCAAAGAAAGGGGCCACGGTGTTTCTGTATCTCTATTATGTTGGTGCGGCTTCGGAACTTTTAAATATCTTGATATATGTCGAGAACTACGCTTCTGATCAAAAAATATCATAGAACGTAAATTGTAGGAAACATTATTCTCTACAAAAAAGGTCTCTTAACATTTTGCCATAGCTCGCTTCGTTTCCGAGATATTTGCAGATTCATCTCAAGGGAAGGGGTCTGACGGACATATTTCGAGATATTTCTTCTTCTTGTTGTTCTTCTTCTGCACAGCTAAGCTCGAAGTGGCATTTGCAGCTCGCAATAGTGCAGAGTTATCTCAAAGAAAGAGGCCACGGTGTTTCTGTACCTCTATTATGTTGGTGCAGCTTCGGAACTTTTAAATATCTTGATATATCTCGAGAACTACGCATCTGATCAAAAAATATCATCGAACATAAAAAGTAGGAAACTTAATTCTCTACAAAAAAGGTTTCTTAACATTTTGCCATAGCTCGCTTCGTTTCCGAGATATTTGCAGATTTATCTCAAGGGAAGGGTCCTGATGGACATATTTCGAGATATTTCTTCTTCTTGTTGTTCTTCTTCTGCACAGCTAAGCTGGAAGTGGCATTTGCAGCTCGCAATAGTGCAGAGTTATCCCAAAGAAAGGGGCCACGGTGTTTCTGTATCTCTATTATGTTGGTGCGGCTTCGGAACTTTTAAATATCTCGACATATCTCGAAAACTACGCTTCTGATCAAAAAGTATCATAGAACATAAATTGTAGGAAACATAATTCTTTACAAAAAAGGTCTCTTAACATTTTGCCATAGCTCGCTTCGTTTCCGAGATATTTGCAGATTTATCTCAAGGGAAGGGTCCTGATGGACATATTTCGAGATATTTCTTCTTCTTGTTGTTCTTCTTCTGCACAGCTAAACTGGAAGTGGCATTTCCAGCTCGCAATCGTGCAGAGTTATCTCAAAGAAAGGGGCCATGGTGTTTCTGTATCTCTATTATGTTGGTGCGGCTTCGGAACTTTTAAATATCTTGATATATCTCGAGAACTACGCCTCTGATCGAAAAATATCATAGAACATAAAAAGTAGGAAACTTAATTCTCTACAAAAAAGGTCTCTTAACATTTTGCCATAGCTCGCTTCGTTTCCGAGATATTTGCAGATTTATCTCAAGGGAAGGGGCCTGACGGACATATTTCGAGATATTTCTTCTTCTTGTTGTTCTTCTTCTGCACAGCTAAGCTGGAAGTGGCATTTGCGGCTCGCACTAGTGCAGAGTGATCTCAAAGAAAGGGGCCACGGTGTTTCTGTATCTCTATTATGTTGGTGCGGCTTCGGAACTTTTAAATATCTTGATATATCTCGAGAACTACGCTACTGATCAAAAAATATCATAGAACGTAAATTGTAGGAAACATTATTCTCTACAAAAAAGGTCTCTTAACATTTTGCCATAGCTCGCTTCGTTTCCGAGATATTTGCAGATTCATCTCAAGGGAAGGGGTCTGACGGACATATTTCGAGATATTTCTTCTTCTTGTTGTTCTTCTTCTGCACAGCTAAGCTCGAAGTGGCATTTGCAGCTCGCAATAGTGCAGAGTTATCTCAAAGAAAGAGGCCACGGTGTTTCTGTACCTCTATTATGTTGGTGCAGCTTCGGAACTTTTAAATATCTTGATATATCTCGAGAACTACGCATCTGATCAAAAAATATCATCGAACATAAAAAGTAGGAAACTTAATTCTCTACAAAAAAGGTCTCTTAACATTTTGCCATAGCTCGCTTTGTTTCCGAAATATTTGCAGATTTATCGCAAGGGAAGGGGCCTAACGGACATATTTCGAGATATTTCTTCTTCTTGTTGTTCTTCTTCTGCACAGCTAAACTGGAAGTGGCATTTCCAGCTCGCAATAGTGCAGAGTTATCTCAAAGAAAGGGGCCACGGTGTTTCTGTATCTCTATTATGTTGGTGCGGCTTCGGAACTTTTAAATATCTCGATATATCTCGAAAACTACGCTTCTGATCAAAAAATATCATAGAACATAAAAACTAGGAAACTTAATTCTCTGCAAAAAAGGTCTCTTAACATTTTGCCATAGCTCGCTTCGTTTCCGAGATATTTGCAGATTTATCTCAAGGGAAGGGGCCTGACGGACATATTTCGAGATATTTCTTCTTCTTGTTGTTCTTCTTCTGCACAGCTAAGCTGGAAGTGGCATTTGCGGCTCTCACTAGTGCAGAGTTATCTCAAAGAAAGGGGCCACGGTGTTTCTGTATCTCTATTATGTTGGTGCGGCTACGGAACTTTTAAATATCTCGATATATCTCGAAAACTACGCTTCTGATCAAAAAATATCATAGAACATAAATTGTAGGAAACATAATTCTCCACAAAAAAGGTCTCTTAACATTTTGCCATAGCTCGCTTCGTTTCCGAGATATTTGCAGATATATCTCAAGGGAAGGGGCCTGACGGACATATTTCGAGATATTTCTTCTTCTTGTTGTTCTTCTTCTGCACAGCTAAGCTGGAAGTGGCATTTACAGCTCGCAATAGTGCAGAGTTATCTCAAAGAAAGGGGCCACGGTGTTTCTGTATCTCTATTATGTTGTTGCGGGTTCGGAACTTTTAAATATCTTGATATATCTCGAGAACTACGCATCTGATCAAAAAATATCATAGAACATAAAAAGTAGGAAACTTAATTCTCTACAAAAAAGGTCTCTTAACATTTTGCCATAGCTCGCTTCGTTTCCGAGATATTTGCAGATTTATCTCAAGGGAAGGGGCCTGTCGGACATATTAGAGATATTTCTTCTTCTTGTTGTTCTTCTTCTGCACAGCTAAGCTGGAAGTGGCATTTACAGGTCGCAATAGTGCAGAGTTATCTCAAAGAAAGGGGCCACGGTGTTTCTGTATCCCTATTATGTTGGTGCGGCTTCGGAACTTTTAAATATCTCGATATATCTCGAAAACTACGCTTCTGATCAAAAAATATCATAGAACATAAATTGTAGGAAACATAATTCTCTACAAAAAAGGTCTCTTAACATTTTGCCATAGCTCGCTTCGTTTCCGAGATATTTGCAGATTTATCTCAAGGGAAGGGGCCTGACGGACATATTTCGAGATATTTCTTCTTCTTGTTGTTCTTCTTCTGCACAGCTAAGCTGGAAGTGGCATTTGCGGCTCGCAATAGTGCAGAGTTATCTCAAAGAAAGGGGCCACGGTGTTTCTGTATCCCTATTATGTTGGTGCGGCTTCGGAACTTTTAAATATCTCGATATATCTCGAAAACTACGCTTCTGATCAAAAAATATCATAGAACATAAAAAGTAGGAAACTTAATTCTCTACAAAAAAGGTCTCTTAACATTTTGCCATAGCTCGCCTGGTTTCCGAGATATTTGCAGATTTATCTCAAGGGAAGGGGCCTGACGGACATATTTCGAGATATTTCTTCTTCTTGTTGTTCTTCTTCTGCACAGCTAAGCTGGAAGTGGCATTTGCGGCTCTCACTAGTGCAGAGTTATCTCAAAGAAAGGGGCCACGGTGTTTCTGTATCTCTATTATGTTGGTGCGGCTTCGGAACTTTTACATATCTCGATATATCTCGAAAACTACGCTTCTGATCAAAAAATATCATAGAACATAAATTGTAGGAAACATAATTCTCTACAAAAAAGGTCTCTTAACATTTTGCCATAGCTCGCTTCGTTTCCGAGATATTTGCAGATTTATCTCAAGGGAAGGGGCCTGACGGACATATTTCGAGATATTTCTTCTTCTTGTTGTTCTTCTTCTGCACAGCTAAGCTGGAAGTGGCATTTGCGGCTCGCACTAGTGCAGAGTTATCTCAAAGAAAGGGGCCACGGTGTTTCTGTATCTCTATTATGTTGGTGCGGCTTCGGAACTTTTAAATATCTCGATATATCTCGAAAACTACGCTTCTGATCAAAAAATATCATAGAACATAAATTGTAGGAAACATAATTCTCTACAAAAAACGTATCTTAACATTTTGCCATAGCTCGCTTCGTTTCCGAGATATTTGCAGATTCAGCTCAAAGGAACGGGCCTGACGGACATATTTCGAGATACTTCTTCTTCTTGTTGTTCTTCCTCTGCACAGCTAAGCTGGAAGTGGCATTTGCAGCTCGCAATAGTGCAGAGTTATCTCAAAGAAAGGGGCCACGGTGTTTCTGTATCTCTATTATGTTGGTGCGGCTTCGGAACTTTTAAATATCTTGATATATCTCGAGAACTACGCATCTGATCAAAAAATATCATAGAACATAAAAAGTAGGAAACTTAATTCTCTACAAAAAAGGTCTCTTAACATTTTGCCATAGCTCGCTTCGTTTCCGAGATATTTGCAGATTTATCTCAAGGGAAGGGGCCTGACGGACATATTTCGAGATATTTCTTCTTCTTGTTGTTCTTCTTCTGCACAGCTAAGCTGGAAGTGGCATTTGCAGCTCGCACTAGTGCAGAGTTATCTCAAAGAAAGGGGCCACGGTGTTTCTGTATCTCTATTATGTTGGTGCGGCTTCGGAACTTTTAAATATCTCGATATATCTCGAAAACTACGCTTCTGATCAAAAAATATCATAGAACATAAATTGTAGGAAACATAATTCTCTACAAAAAAGGTCTCTTAACATTTTGCCATAGCTCGCTTCGTTTCCGAGATATTTGCAGATATATCTCAAGGGAAGGGGCCAGACGGACATATTTCGAGATATTTCTTCTTCTTGTTGTTCTTCTTCTGCACAGCTAAGCTGGAAGTGGCATTTACAGCTCGCAATAGTGCAGAGTTATCTCAAAGCAAGGGGCCACGGTGTTTCTGTATCTCTATTATGTTGGTGCGGCTTCGGAACTTTTAAATATCTCGATATATCTCGAAAACTACGCTTCTGATCAAAAAATATCATAGAACATAAAAAGTAGGAAACTTAATTCTCTACAAAAAAGGTCTCTTAACATTTTGCCATAGCTCGCCTCGTTTCCGAGATATTTGCAGATTTATCTCAAGGGAAGGGGCCTGACGGACATATTTCGAGATATTTCTTCTTCTTGTTGTTCTTCTTCTGCACAGCTAAGCTGGAAGTGGCATTTGCGGCTCTCACTAGTGCAGAGTTATCTCAAAGAAAGGGGCCACGGTGTTTCTGTATCTCTATTATGTTGGTGCGGCTTCGGAACTTTTAAATATCTCGATATATCTCGAAAACTACGCTTCTGATCAAAAAATATCATAGAACATAAATTGTAGGAAACATAATTCTCTACAAAAAAGGTCCCTTAACATTTTGCCATAGCTCGCTTCGTTTCCGAGATATTTGCAGATTTATCTCAAGGGAAGGGGCCTGACGGACATATTTCGAGATATTTCTTCTTCTTGTTGTTCTTCTTCTGCACAGCTAAGCTGGAAGTGGCATTTGCGGCTCGCACTAGTGCAGAGTTATCTCAAAGAAAGGGGCCACGGTGTTTCTGTATCTCTATTATGTTGGTGCGGCTTCGGAACTTTTAAATATCTCGATATATCTCGAAAACTACGCTTCTGATCAAAAAATGTCATAGAACTTAAATTGTAGGAAACATAATTCTCTACAAAAAACGTATCTTAACATTTTGCCATAGCTCGCTTCGTTTCCGAGATATTTGCAGATTCAGCTCAAAGGAACGGGCCTGACGGACATATTTCGAGATACTTCTTCTTCTTGTTGTTCTTCCTCTGCACAGCTAAGCTGGAAGTGGCATTTGCAGCTCGCAATAGTGCAGAGTTATCTCAAAGAAAGGGGCCACGGTGTTTCTGTATCTCTATTATGTTGGTGCGGCTTCGGAACTTTTAAATATCTTGATATATCTCGAGAACTACGCATCTGATCAAAAAATATCATAGAACATAAAAAGTAGGAAACTTAATTCTCTACAAAAAAGGTCTCTTAACATTTTGCCATAGCTCGCTTCGTTTCCGAGATATTTGCAGATTTATCTCAAGGGAAGGGGCCTGACGGACATATTTCGAGATATTTCTTCTTCTTGTTGTTCTTCTTCTGCACAGCTAAGCTGGAAGTGGCATTTGCAGCTCGCACTAGTGCAGAGTTATCTCAAAGAAAGGGGCCACGGTGTTTCTGTATCTCTATTATGTTGGTGCGGCTTCGGAACTTTTAAATATCTCGATATATCTCGAAAACTACGCTTCTGATCAAAAAATATCATAGAACATAAAAAGTAGGAAACTTAATTCTCTACAAAAAAGGTCTCTTAACATCTTGCCATAGCTCGCTTCGTTTCCGAGATATTTGCAGATTCATCTCAAGGGAAGGGGTCTGACGGACATATTTAGAGATATTTCTTCTTCTTGTTGTTCTTCTTCTGCACAGCTAAGCTGGAAGTGGCATTTGCGGCTCGCACTAGTGCAGAGTTATCTCAAAGAAAGGGGCCACGGTGTTTCTGTATCTCTATTATGTTGGTGCGGCTTCGGAACTTTTAAATATCTCGATATATCTCGAAAACTACGCTTCTGATCAAAAAATATCATAGAACTTAAATTGTAGGAAACATAATTCTCTACAAAAAACGTATCTTAACATTTTGCCATAGCTCGCTTCGTTTCCGAGATATTTGCAGATTCAGCTCAAAGGAACGGGCCTGACGGACATATTTCGAGATACTTCTTCTTCTTGTTGTTCTTCCTCTGCACAGCTAAGCTGGAAGTGGCATTTGCAGCTCGCAATAGTGCAGAGTTATCTCAAAGAAAGGGGCCACGGTGTTTCTGTATCTCTATTATGTTGGTGCGGCTTCGGAACTTTTAAATATCTTGATATATCTCGAGAACTACGCATCTGATCAAAAAATATCATAGAACATAAAAAGTAGGAAACTTAATTCTCTACAAAAAAGGTCTCTTAACATTTTGCCATAGCTCGCTTCGTTTCCGAGATATTTGCAGATTTATCTCAAGGGAAGGGGCCTGACGGACATATTTCGAGATATTTCTTCTTCTTGTTGTTCTTCTTCTGCACAGCTAAGCTGGAAGTGGCATTTGCAGCTCGCACTAGTGCAGAGTTATCTCAAAGAAAGGGGCCACGGTGTTTCTGTATCTCTATTATGTTGGTGCGGCTTCGGAACTTTTAAATATCTCGATATATCTCGAAAACTACGCTTCTGATCAAAAAATATCATAGAACATAAAAAGTAGGAAACTTAATTCTCTACAAAAAAGGTCTCTTAACATTTTACCATAGCTCGCTTCGTTTCCGAGATATTTGCAGATTTATCTCAAGGGAAGGGGCCTGACGGACATATTTCGAGATATTTCTTCTTCTTGTTGTTCTTCTTCTGCACAGCTAAGCTGGAAGTGGCATTTGCGGCTCTCACGAGTGCAGAGTTATCTCAAAGAAAGGGGCCACGGTGTTTCTGTATCTCTATTATGTTGGTGCGGCTTCGGAACTTTTAAATATCTCGATATATCTCGAAAACTACGCTTCTGATCAAAAAATATCATAGAACATAAATTGTAGGAAACATAATTCTCTACAAAAAAGGTCTCTTAACATTTTGCCATAGCTCGCTTCGTTTCCGAGATATTTGCAGATATATCTCAAGGGAAGGGGCCAGACGGACATATTTCGAGATACTTCTTCTTCTTGTTGTTCTTCTTCTGCACAGCTAAGCTGGAAGTGGCATTTGCAGCTCGCACTAGTGCAGAGTTATCTCAAAGAAAGGGGCCACGGTGTTTCTGTATCTCTATTATGTTGGTGCGGCTTCGGAACTTTTAAATATCTCGATATATCTCGAAAACTACGCTTCTGATCAAAAAATATCATAGAACATAAAAAGTAGGAAACTTAATTCTCTACAAAAAAGGTCTCTTAACATTTTGCCATAGCTCGCTTCGTTTCCGAGATATTTGCAGATTTATCTCAAGGGAAGGGGCCTGACGGACATATTTCGAGATATTTCTTCTTCTTGTTGTTCTTCTTCTGCACAGCTAAGCTGGAAGTGGCATTTGCGGCTCTCACTAGTGCAGAGTTATCTCAAAGAAAGGGGCCACGGTGTTTCTGTATCTCTATTATGTTGGTGCGGCTTCGGAACTTTTAAATATCTCGATATATCTCGAAAACTACGCTTCTGATCAAAAAATATCATAGAACATAAATTGTAGGAAACATAATTCTCTACAAAAAAGGTCTCTTAACATTTTGCCATAGCTCGCTTCGTTTCCAAGATATTTGCAGATATATCTCAAGGGAAGGGGCCTGACGGACATATTTCGAGATATTTCTTCTTCTTGTTGTTCTTCTTCTGCACAGCTGAGCTGGAAGTGGCATTTGCAGGTCGCAATAGTGCAGAGTTATCTCAAAGAAAGGGGCCACGGTCTTTCTGTATCTCTATTATGTTGGTGCGGCTTCGGAACTTTTAAATATCTCGATATATCTCGAAAACTACGCTTCTGATCAAAAAATATCATAGAACGTAAATTGTAGGAAACATTATTCTCTACAAAAAAGGTCTCTTAACATCTTGCCATAGCTCGCTTCGTTTCCGAGATATTTGCAGATTCATCTCAAGGGAAGGGGTCTGACGGACATATTTAGAGATATTTCTTCTTCTTGTTGTTCTTCTTCTGCACAGCTAAGCTCGAAGCGGCATTTGCAGCTCGCAATAGTGCAGAGTTATCTCAAAGAAAGAGGCCACGGTGTTTCTGTACCTCTATTATGTTGGTGCAGCTTCGGAACTTTTAAATATCTTGATATATCTCGAGAACTACGCATCTGATCAAAAAATATCATCGAACATAAAAAGTAGGAAACTTAATTCTCTACAAAAAAGGTCTCTCAACATTTTGCCATAGCTCGCTTCGTTTCCGAGATATTTACAGATTTATCTCAAGGGAAGTGGCCTGACGGACATATTTCGAGATATTTCTTCTTCTTGTTGTTCTTGTTCTGCACAGCTAAGCTGGAAGTGGCATTTGCAGCTCGCAATAGTGCAGAGTTATCCCAAAGAAAGGGGCCACGGTGTTTCTGTATCTCTATTATGTTGGTGCGGCTTCGGAACTTTTAAATATCTCGATATATCTCGAAAACTACGCTTCTGATCAAAAAATATCATAGAACGTAAATTGTAGCAAACATTATTCTCTACAAAAAAGGTCTCTAAACATTTTGCCATAGCTCGCTTCGTTTCCGAGATATTTGCAGATTCATCTCAAGGGAAGGGGTCTGACGGACATATTTCGAGATATTTCTTCTTCTTGTTGTTCTTCTTCTGCACAGCTAAGCTCGAAGCGGCATTTGCAGCTCGCAATAGTGCAGAGTTATCTCAAAGAAAGAGGCCACGGTGTTTCTGTACCTCTATTATGTTGGTGCAGCTTCGGAACTTTTAAATATCTTGATATATCTCGAGAACTACGCATCTGATCAAAAAATATCATCGAACATAAAAAGTAGGAAACTTAATTCTCTACAAAAAAGGTCTCTTAACATTTTGCCATAGCTCGCTTCGTTTCCGAGATATTTGCAGATTTATCTCAAGGGAAGTGGCCTGACGGACATATTTCGAGATATTTCTTCTTCTTGTTGTTCTTCTTCTGCACAGCTAAGCTGGAAGTGGCATTTCCAGCTCGCAATAGTGCAGAGTTATCTCAATGAAAGGGGCCACGGTGTTTCTGTATCTCTATTATGTTGGTGCGACTTCGGAACTTTTAAATATCTTGATATATCTCGAGAACTACGCATCTGATCAAAAAATATCATAGAACATAAAAAGTAGGAAACTTAATTCTCTACAAAAAAGGTCTCTTAACATTTTGCCATAGCTCGCTTCGTTTCCGAGATATTTGCATATTTATCTCAAAGGAAGGGGCCTGACGGACATATTTCGAGATATTTCTTCTTCTTGTTGTTCTTCTTCTGCACAGCTAAGCTGGAAGTGGCATTTGCGGCTCTCACTAGTGCAGAGTTATCTCAAAGAAAGGGGCCACGGTGTTTCTGTATCTCTATTATGTTGGTGCGGCTTCGGAACTTTTAAATATCTCGATATATCTCGAAAACTACGCTTCTGATCAAAAAATATCATTGAACATAAATTGTAGGAAACATAATTCTCTACAAAAAAGGTCTCTTAACATTTTGCCATAGCTCGCTTCGTTTCCGAGATATTTGCAGATATATCTCTAAGGGAAGGGGCCTGACGGACATATTTCGAGATATTTCTTCTTCTTGTTGTTCTTCTTCTGCACAGCTAAGCTGGAAGTGGCATTTACAGCTCGCAATAGTGCAGAGTTATCTCAAAGAAAGGGGCCACGGTGTTTCTGTATCTCTATTATGTTGGTGCGGCTTCGGAGCTTTTAAATATCTTGATATATCTCGAGAACTACGCATCTGATCAAAAAATATCATAGAACATAAAAAGTAGGAAACTTAATTCTCTACAAAAAAGGTCTCTTAACATTTTGCCATAGCTCGCTTCGTTTCCGAGATATTTGCAGATTTATCTCAAGGGAAGGGGCCTGACGGACATATTTCGAGATATTTCTTCTTCTCGTTGTTCTTCTTCTGCACAGCTAAGCTGGAAGTGGCATTTGCGGCTCGCACTAGTGCAGAGTTATCTCAAAGAAAGGGGCCACGGTGTTTCTGTATCTCTATTATGTTGGTGCGGCTTCGGAACTTTTAAATATCTTGATATATCTCGAGAACTACGCATCTGATCAAAAAATATCATAGAACATAAAAAGTAGAAAACTTAATTCTCTACAAAAAAGGTCTCTTAACATTTTGCCATAGCTCGCTTCGTTTCCGAGATATTTGCAGATTTATCTCAAGGGAAGGGGCCTGACGGACATATTTCGAGATATTTCTTCTTCTTGTTGTTCTTCTTCTGCACAGCTGAGCTGGAAGTGGCATTTGCAGGTCGCAATAGTGCAGAGTTATCTCAAAGAAAGGGGCCACAGTGTTTCTGTATCTCTATTATGTTGGTGCGGCTTCGGAACTTTTAAATATCTCGATATATCTCGAAAACTACGCTTCTGCTCAAAAAATATCATAGAACGTAAATTGTAGGAAACATTATTCTCTACAAAAAACGTCTCTTAAGATTTTGCCATAGCTCGCTTCGTTTCCGAGATATTTGCATATTTATCTCAAGGGAAGTGGCCTGACGGACATATTTCGAGATATTTCTTCTTCTTGTTGTTCTTCTTCTGCACAGCTAAGCTGGAAGTGGCATTTGCGGCTCTCACTAGTGCAGAGTTATCTCAAAGAAAGGGGCCACGGTGTTTCTGTATCTCTATTATGTTGGTGCGGCTTCGGAACTTTTAAATATCTCGATATATCTCGAAAACTACGCTTCTGATCAAAAAATATCATTGAACATAAATTGTAGGAAACATAATTCTCTACAAAAAAGGTCTCTTAACATTTTGCCATAGCTCGCTTCGTTTCCGAGATATTTGCAGATATATCTCAAGGGAAGGGGCCTGACGGACATATTTCGAGATATTTCTTGTTCTTGTTGTTCTTCTTCTGCACAGCTAAGCTGGAAGTGGTATTTACAGCTCGCAATAGTGCAGAGTTATCTCAAAGAAAGGGGCCACGGTGTTTCTGTATCTCTATTATGTTGGTGCGGCTTCGGAACTTTTAAATATCTTGATATATCTCGAGAACTACGCATCTGATCAAAAAATATCATAGAACATAAAAAGTAGGAAACTTAATTCTCTACAAAAAAGGTCTCTTAACATTTTGCCATAGCTCGCTTCGTTTCCGAGATATTTGCAGATTTATCTCAAGGGAAGGGGCCTGACGGACATATTTCGAGATATTTCTTCTTCTTGTTGTTCTTCTTCTGCACAGCTAAGCTGGAAGTGGCATTTGCGGCTCGCACTAGTGCAGAGTTATCTCAAAGAAAGGGGCCACGGTGTTTCTGTATCTCTATTATGTTGGTGCGGCTTCGGAACTTTTAAATATCTCGATATATCTCGAAAACTACGCTTCTGATCAAAAAATATCATAGAACGTAAATTGTAGGAAACATTATTCTCTACAAAAAAGGTCTCTTAACATTTTGCCATAGCTCGCTTCGTTTCCGAGATATTTGCAGATTCATCTCAAGGGAAGGGGTCTGACGGACATATTTCGAGATATTTCTTCTTCTTGTTGTTCTTCTTCTGCACAGCTAAGCTCGAAGCGGCATTTGCAGCTCGCAATAGTGCAGAGTTATCTCAAAGAAAGAGGCCACGGTGTTTCTGTACCTCTATTATGTTGGTGCAGCTTCGGAACTTTTAAATATCTTGATATATCTCGAGAACTACGCATCTGATCAAAAAATATCATCGAACATAAAAAGTAGGAAACTTAATTCTCTACAAAAAAGGTCTCTTAACATTTTGCCATAGCTCGCTTCGTTTCCGAGATATTTGCAGATTTATCTCAAGGGAAGTGGCCTGACGGACATATTTCGAGATATTTCTTCTTCTTGTTGTTCTTCTTCTGCACAGCTGAGCTGGAAGTGGCATTTGCAGGTCGCAATAGTGCAGAGTTATCTCAAAGAAAGGGGCCACAGTGTTTCTGTATCTCTATTATGTTGGTGCGGCTTCGGAACTTTTAAATATCTTGATATATCTCGAGAACTACGCATCTGATCAAAAAATATCATAGAACATAAAAAGTAGGAAACTTAATTCTCTACAAAAAAGGTCTCTTAAGATTTTGCCATAGCTCGCTTCGTTTCCGAGATATTTGCAGATTTATCTCAAGGGAAGGGGCCTGACGGACATATTTCGAGATATTTCTTCTTCTTGTTGTTCTTCTTCTGCACAGCTAAGCTGGAAGTGGCATTTGCAGCTCGCACTAGTGCAGAGTTATCTCAAAGAAAGGGGCCACGGTGTTTCTGTATCTCTATTATGTTGGTGCGGCTTCGGAACTTTTAAATATCTTGATATATCTCGAGAACTACGCATCTGATCAAAAAATATCATCGAACATAAAAAGTAGGAAACTTAATTCTCTACAAAAAAGGTCTGTTAACATTTTGCCATAGCTCGCTTCGTTTCCGAGATATTTGCAGATTTATCTCAAGGGAAGTGGCCTGACGGACATATTTCGAGATATTTCTTCTTCTTGTTGTTCTTCTTCTGCACAGCTAAGCTGGAAGTGACATTTGCGGCTCTCACTAGTGCATAGTTATCTCAAAGAAAGGGGCCACGGTGTTTCTGTATCTCTATTATGTTGGTGCGGCTTCGGAACTTTTAAATATCTCGATATATCTCGAAAACTACGCTTCTGATCAAAAAATATCATTGAACATAAATTGTAGGAAACATAATTCTCTACAAAAAAGGTCTCTTAACATTTTGCCATAGCTTGCTTCGTTTCCGAGATATTTGCAGATATATCTCAAGGGAAGGGGCCTGACGGACATATTTCGAGATATTTCTTCTTCTTGTTGTTCTTCTTCTGCACAGCGAAACTGGAAGTGGCATTTCCAGCTCGCAATAGTGCAGAGTTATCTCAAAGAAAGGGGCCACGGTGTTTCTGTATCTCTATTATGTTGGTGCGGCTTCGGAACTTTTAAATATCTTGATATATCTCGAGAACTACGCATCTGATCAAAAAATATCATAGAACATAAAAAGTAGAAAACTTAATTCTCTACAAAAAAGGTCTCTTAAGATTTTGCCATAGCTCGCTTCGTTTCCGAGATATTTGCAGATTTATCTCAAGGGAAGGGGCCTGACGGACATATTTCGAGATATTTCTTCTTCTTGTTGTTCTTCTTCTGCACAGCTGAGCTGGAAGTGGCATTTGCAGGTCGCAATAGTGCAGAGTTATCTCAAAGAAAGGGGCCACAGTGTTTCTGTATCTCTATTATGTTGGTGCGGCTTCGGAACTTTTAAATATCTCGATATATCTCGAAAACTACGCTTCTGATCAAAAAATATCATAGAACGTAAATTGTAGGAAACATTATTCTCTACAAAAAAGGTCTCTTAACATTTTGCCATAGCTCGCTTCGTTTCCGAGATATTTGCAGATTCATCTCAAGGGAAGGGGCCTGACGGACATATTTCGAGATATTTCTTCTTCTTGTTGTTCTTCTTCTGCACAGCTAAGCTGGAAGTGGCATTTGCGGCTCGCACTAGTGCAGAGTTATCTCAAAGAAAGGGGCCACGGTGTTTCTGTATCCCTATTATGTTGGTGCGGCTTCGGAACTTTTAAATATCTCGATATATCTCGAAAACTACGCTTCTGATCAAAAAATATCATAGAACATAAATTGTAGGAAACATAATTCTCTACAAAAAACGTCTCTTAACATTTTGCCATAGATCGCTTCGTTTCCGAGATATTTGCAGATTCAGCTCAAAGGAACTGGCCTGACGGACATATTTCGAGATATTTCTTCTTCTTGTTGTTCTTCCTCTGCACAGCTAAGCTGGAAGTGGCATTTGCAGCTCGCAATAGTGCAGAGTTATCTCAAAGAAAGGGGCCACGGTGTTTCTGTATCTCTATTATGTTGGTGCGGCTTCGGAACTTTTAAATATCTCGATATATCTCGAAAACTACGCTTGTGATCAAAAAATATCATAGAACATAAAAAGTAGGAAACTTAATTCTCTACAAAAAAGGTCTCTTAACATTTTGCCATAGCTCGTTTCGTTTCCGAGATATTTGCATATTTATCTCAAGGGAAGGGGCCTGACGGACATATTTCGAGATATTTCTTCTTCTTGTTGTTCTTCTTCTGCACAGCTAAGCTGGAAGTGGCATTTGCGGCTCTCACTAGTGCAGAGTTATCTCAAAGAAAGGGGCCACGGTGTTTCTGTATCTCTATTACGTTGGTGCGGCTTCGGAACTTTCAAATATCTCGATATATCTCGAAAACTACGCTTCTGATCAAAAAATATCATTGAACATAAATTGTAGGAAACATAATTCTCTACAAAAAAGGTCTCTTAACATTTTGCCATAGCTCGCTTCCTTTCCGAGATATTTGCAGATTTATCTCAAGGGAAGGGGCCTGACGGACATATTTCGAGATATTTCTTCTTCTTGTTGTTCTTCTTCTGCACAGCTAAGCTGGAAGTGGCATTTGCAGCTCGCACTAGTGCAGAGTTATCTCAAAGAAAGGGGCCACGGTGTTTCTGTATCTCTATTATGTTGGTGCGGCTTCGGAACTTTTAAATATCTCGATATATCTCGAAAACTACGCTTCTGATCAAAAAATATCATAGAACATAAAAAGTAGGAAACTTAATTCTCTACAAAAAAGGTCTCTTAACATTTTGCCATAGCTCGTTTCGTTTCCGAGATATTTGCAGATTTATCTCAAGGGAAGGGGCCTGACCGACATATTTCGAGATATTTCTTCTTCTTGTTGTTCTTCTTCTGCACAGCTAAGCTGGAAGTGGCATTTGCGGCTCTCACTAGTGCAGAGTTATCTCAAAGAAAGGGGCCACGGTGTTTCTGTATCTCTATTATGTTGGTGCGGCTTCGGAACTTTTAAATATCTCGATATATCTCGAAAACTACGCTTCTGATCAAAAAATATCATTGAACATAAACTGTAGGAAACAAAATTCTCTACAAAAAAGGTCTCTTAACATTTTGCCATAGCTCGCTTCGTTTCCGAGATATTTGCAGATATATCTCAAGAGAAGGGGCCTGACGGACGTATTTCGAGATGTTTCCTCTTCTTGTTGTTCTTCTTCTGCACAGCTAAGCTGGAAGTGGCATTTGCGGCTCGCACTAGTGCAGAGTTATCTCAAAGAAAGGGGCCACGGTGTTTCTGTATCTCTATTATGTTGGTGCGGCTTCGGAACTTTTAAATATCTCGATATATCTCGAAAACTACGCTTCTGATCAAAAAATATCATAGAACATAAAAAGTAGGAAACTTAATTCTCTACAAAAAAGGTCTCTTAACATTTTGCCATAGCTCGCTTCGTTTCCGAGATATTTGCAGATTTATCTCAAGGGAAGGGGCCTGACGGACATATTTCGAGATATTTCTTCTTCTTGTTGTTCTTCTTCTGCACAGCTAAGCTGGAAGTGGCATTTGCAGCTCGCAATAGTGCAGAGTTATCTCAAAGAGAGGGGCCACGGTGTTTCTGTATCTCTATTATGTTGGTGCGGCTTCGGAACTTTTAAATATCTTGATATATCTCGAGAACTACGCATCTGATCAAAAAATATCATAGAAGATAAAAAGTAGGAAACTTAATTCTCTACAAAAAAGGTCTCTTAACATTTCGCCATAGCTCGCTTCGTTTCCGAGATATTTGCAGATATATCTCAAGGGAAGGGGCCTGACGGACATATTTCGAGATATTTCTTCTTCTTGTTGTTCTTCTTCTGCACAGCTAAGCTGGAAGTGGCATTTGCGGCTCGCACTAGTGCACAGTTATCTCAAAGAAAGGGGCCACGGTGTTTCTGTATCTCTATTATGTTGGTGCGTCTTCGGAACTTTTAAATATCTCGATATATCTCGAAAACTACGCTTCTGATCAAAAAATATCATAGAACATAAATTGTAGGAAACATAATTCTCTACAAAAAACGTCTCTTAACATTTTGCCATAGCTCGCTTCGTTTCCGAGATATTTGCAGATTCAGCTCAAAGGAACTGGCCTGACGGACATATTTCGAGATATTTCTTCTTCTTGTTGTTCTTCCTCTGCACAGCTAAGCTGGAAGTGGCATTTGCAGCTCGCAATAGTGCAGAGTTATCTCAAAGAAAGGGGCCACGGTGTTTCTGTATCTCTATTATGTTGGTGCGGCTTCGGAACTTTTAAATATCTTGATATATCTCGAGAACTACGCATCTGATCAAAAAATATCATAGAACATAAAAAGTAGGAAACTTAATTCTCTACAAAAAAGGTCTCTTAACATTTTGCCATAGCTCGCTTCGTTTCCGAGATATTTGCAGATTTATCTCAAGGGAAGGGGCCTGACGGACATATTTCGAGATATTTCTTCTTCTTGTTGTTCTTCTTCTGCACAGCTAAGCTGGAAGTGGCATTTGCAGCTCGCACTAGTGCAGAGTTATCTCACCGAAATGGGCCACGGTGTTTCTGTATCTCTATTATGTTGGTGCGGCTTCGGAACTTTTAAATATCTCGATATATCTCGAAACCTACGCTTCTGATCAAAAAATATCATAGAACATAAATTGTAGGAAACATAATTCTCTACAAAAAACGTCTCTTAACATTTTGCCATAGATCGCTTCGTTTCCGAGATATTTGCAGATTCAGCTCAAAGGAACTGGCCTGACGGACATATTTCGAGATATTTCTTCTTCTTGTTGTTCTTCCTCTGCACAGCTAAGCTGGAAGTGGCATTTGCAGCTCGCAATAGTGCAGAGCTATCTCAAAGAAAGGGGCCACGGTGTTTCTGTATCTCTATTATGTTGGTGCGGCTTCGGAACTTTTAAATATCTTGATATATCTCGAGAACTACGCATCTGATCAAAAAATATCATAGAACATAAAAAGTAGGAAACTTAATTCTCCACAAAAAAGGTCTCTTAACATTTTGCCATAGCTCGCTTCGTTTCCGGGACATTTGCAGATTTATCTCAAGGGAAGGGGCCTGACGGACATATTTCGAGATATTTCTTCTTCTTGTTGTTCTTCTTCTGCACAGCTCAGCTGGAAGTTGCATTTGCGGCTCGCACTAGTGCACAGTTATCTCAAAGAAAGGGGCCACGGTGTTTCTGTATCTCTATTATGTTGGTGCGGCTTCGGCACTTTTAAATATCTTGATACATCTCGAGAACTACGCATCTGATCAAAAAATATCATAGAACATAAAAAGTAGGAAACTTAATTCTCTACAAAAAAGGTCTCTTAACATTTTGCCATAGCTCGCTTCGTTTCCGAGATATTTGCAGATTTATCTCAAGGGAAGGGGCCTGACGGACGTATTTCGAGATATTTCCTCTTCTTGTTGTTCTTCTTCTGCACAGCTAAGCTGGAAGTGGCATTTGCGGCTCGCACTAGTGCAGAGTTATCTCAAAGAAAGGGGCCACGGTGTTTCTGTATCTCTATTATGTTGGTGCGGCTTCGGAACTTTTAAATATCTCGATATATCTCGAAAACTACGCTTCTGATCAAAAAATATCATAGAACGTAAATTGTAGGAAACATTATTCTCTACAAAAAAGGTCTCTTAACATTTTGCCATAGCTTGCTTCGTTTCCGAGATATTTGCAGATTTATCTCAAGGGAAGTGGCCTGACGGACATATTTCGAGATATTTCTTCTTCTTGTTGTTCTTGTTCTGCACAGCTAAGCTGGAAGTGGCATTTGCAGCTCGCAATAGTGCAGAGTTATCTCAAAGAAAGGGGCCACGGTGTTTCTGTATCTCTATTATGTTGGTGCGGCTTCGGAACTTTTAAATATCTCGATATATCTCGAAAACTACGCATCTGATCAAAAAATATCATCGAACATAAAAAGTAGGAAACTTAATTCTCTACAAAAAAGGTCTCTTAACATTTTGCCATAGCTCGCTTCGTTTCCGAGATATTTGCAGATTTATCTCAAGGGAAGTGGCCTGACGGACATATTTCGAGATATTTCTTCTTCTTGTTGTTCTTGTTCTGCACAGCTAAGCTGGAAGTGGCATTTGCAGCTCGCAATAGTGCAGAGTTATCCCAAAGAAAGGGGCCACGGTGTTTCTGTATCTCTATTATGTTGGTGCGGCTTCGGAACTTTTAAATATCTTGATATATCTCGAGAACTACGCATCTGATCAAAAAATATCATACTACATAAAAAGTAGGAAACTTAATTCTCTACAAGAAAGGTCTCTAAACATTTTGCCATAGCTCGCTTCGTTTCCGAGATATTTGCAGATTTATCTCAAGGGAAGGGGCCTGACGGACATATTTCGAGATGTTTCTTCTTCTTGTTGTTCTTCTTCTGCACAGCTAAGCTGGAAGTGGCATTTGCAGCTCGCAATAGTGCAGAGTTATCTCAAAGAGAGGGGCCACGGTATTTCTGTATCTCTATTATGTTGGTGCGGCTTCGGAACTTTTAAATATCTTGATATATCTCGAGAACTACGCATCTGATCAAAAAATATCATAGAAGATAAAACGTAGGAAACTTGATTCTCTACAAAAAAGCTCTCTTAACATTTCGCCATAGCTCGCTTCGTTTCCGAGATATTTGCAGATTTATCTCAAGGGAAGGGGCCTGTCGGACATATTTCGAGATATTTCTTCTTCTTGTTGTTCTTCTTCTGCACAGCTAAGCTGGAAGTGGCATTTGCGGCTCGCACTAGTGCAGAGTTATCTCAAAGAAAGGGGCCACGGTGTTTCTGTATCTCTATTATGTTGGTGCGGCTTCGGAACTTTTAAATATCTCGATATATCGCGAAAACTACGCTTCTGATCAAAAAATATCATAGAACATAAAAAGTAGGAAACTTAATTCTCTACAAAAAAGGTCTCTTAACATTTTGCCATAGCTCGCTTCGTTTCCGAGATATTTGCAGATTTATCTCAAGGGAAGGGGCCTAACGGACATATTTCGAGATATTTCTTCTTCTTGTTGTTCTTGTTCTGCACAGCTAAGCTGGAAGTGGCATTTGCAGCTCGCAATAGTGCAGAGTTATCCCAAAGAAAGGGGCCACGGTGTTTCTGTATCTCTATTATGTTGGTGCGGCTTCGGAACTTTTAAATATCTTGATATATCTCGAGAACTACGCATCTGATCAAAAAATATCATACTACATAAAAAGTAGGAAACTTAATTCTCTACAAGAAAGGTCTCTAAACATTTTGCCATAGCTCGCTTCGTTTCCGAGATATTTGCAGATTTATCTCAAGGGAAGGGGCCTGACGGACATATTTCGAGATATTTCTTCTTCTTGTTGTTCTTCTTCTGCACAGCTAAGCTGGAAGTGGCATTTGCAGCTCGCAATAGTGCAGAGTTATCTCAAAGAGAGGGGCCACGGTGTTTCTGTATCTCTATTATGTTGGTGCGGCTTCGGAACTTTTAAATATCATGATATATCTCGAGAACTACGCATCTGATCAAAAAATATCATAGAAGATAAAAAGTAGGAAACTTAATTCTCTACAAAAAAGGTCTCTCAACATTTCGCCATAGCTCGCTTCGTTTCCGAGATATTTGCAGATATATCTCAAGGGAAGGGGCCTGACGGACATATTTCGAGATATTTCTTCTTCTTGTTGTTCTTCTTCTGCACAGCTAAGCTGGAAGTGGCATTTGCGGCTCGCACTAGTGCACAGTTATCTCAAAGAAAGGGGCCACGGTGTTTCTGTATCTCTATTATGTTGGTGCGTCTTCGGAACTTTTAAATATCTCGATATATCTCGAAAACTACGCATCTGATCAAAAAATATCATCGAACATAAAAAGTAGGAAACTTAATTCTCTACAAAAAAGGTCTCTTAACATTTTGCCATAGCTCGCTTCGTTTCCGAGATATTTGCAGATTTATCTCAAGGGAAGTGGCCTGACGGACATATTTCGAGATATTTCTTCTTCTTGTTGTTCTTGTTCTGCACAGCTAAGCTGGAAGTGGCATTTGCAGCTCGCAATAGTGCAGAGTTATCCCAAAGAAAGGGGCCACGGTGTTTCTGTATCTCTATTATGTTGGTGCGGCTTCGGAACTTTTAAATATCTTGATATATCTCGAGAACTACGCATCTGATCAAAAAATATCATACTACATAAAAAGTAGGAAACTTAATTCTCTACAAGAAAGATCTCTAAACATTTTGCCATAGCTCGCTTCGTTTCCGAGATATTTGCAGATTTATCTCAAGGGAAGGGGCCTGACGGACATATTTCGAGATATTTCTTCTTCTTGTTGTTCTTCTTCTGCACAGCTAAGCTGGAAGTGGCATTTGCAGCTCGCAATAGTGCAGAGTTATCTCAAAGAGAGGGGCCACGGTGTTTCTGTATCTCTATTATGTTGGTGCGGCTTCGGAACTTTTAAATATCTTGATATATCTCGAGAACTACGCATCTCATCAAAAAATATCATAGAACATAAAAAGTAGGAAACTTAATTCTCTACAAAAAAGGTCTCTTAATATTTCGCCATAGCTCGCTTCGTTTCCGAGACATTTGCAGATTTATCTCAAGGGAAGGGGCCTGACGGACATATTTCGAGATATTTCTTCTTCTTGTTGTTCTTCTTCTGCACAGCTAAGCTGGAAGTGGCATTTGCGGCTCGCACTAGTGCACAGTTATCTCAAAGAAAGGGGCCACGGTGTTTCTGTATCTCTATTATGTTGGTGCGTCTTCGGAACTTTTAAATATCTCGATATATCTCGAAAACTACGCTTCTGATCAAAAAATATCATAGAACATAAATTGTAGGAAACATAATTCTCTACAAAAAACGTCTCTTAACATTTTGCCATAGCTCGCTTCGTTTCCGAGATATTTGCAGATTCAGCTCAAAGGAACTGGCCTGACGGACATATTTCGAGATATTTCTTCTTCTTGTTGTTCCTCCTCTGCACAGCTAAGCTGGAAGTGGCATTTGCAGCTCGCAATAGTGCAGAGTTATCTCAAAGAAAGGGGCCACGGTGTTTCTGTATCTCTATTATGTTGGTGCGGTTTCGGAACTTTGAAATATCTTGATATATCTCGAGAACTACGCATCTGATCAAAAAATATCATAGAACATAAAAAGTAGGAAACTTAATTCTCTACAAAAAAGGTCTCTTAACATTTTGCCATAGCTCGCTTCGTTTCCGAGATATTTGCAGATTTATCTCAAGGGAAGGGGCCTGACGGACGTATTTCGAGATATTTCCTCTTCTTGTTGTTCTTCTTCTGCACAGCTAAGCTGGAAGTGGCATTTGCAGCTCGCACTAGTGCAGAGTTATCTCACCGAAATGGGCCACGGTGTTTCTGTATCTCTATTATGTTGGTGCGGCTTCGGAACTTTTAAATATCTCGATATATCTCGAAAACTACGCTTCTGATCAAAAAATATCATAGAACATAAATTGTAGGAAACATAATTCTCTACAAAAAAGGTCTCTTAACATTTTGCCATAGCTTGCTTCGTTTCCGAGATATTTGCAGATTTATCTCAAGGGAAGGGGCCTGACGGACATATTTCGAGATATTTCTTCTTCTTGTTGTTCTTCTTCTGGACAGCTAAGCTGGAAGTGGCATTTGCAGCTCGCACTAGTGCAGAGTTATCTCAAAGAAAGGGGCCACGGTGTTTCTGTATCTCTATTATGTTGGTGCGGCTTCGGAACTTTTAAATATCTCGATATATCTCGAAAACTACGCTTCTGATCAAAAAATATCATAGAACATAAATTGTAGGAAACATAATTCTCTACCAAAAAGGTCTCTTAACATTTTGCGATAGCTCGCTTCGTTTCCGAGATATTTGCAGATTTATCTCAAGGGAAGGGGCCTGACGGCCATATTTCGAGATATTTCTTCTTCTTGTTGTTCTTCTTCTGCACAGCTAAGCTGGAAGTGGCATTTGCGGCTCGCACTAGTGCAGAGTTATCTCAAAGAAAGGGGCCACGGTGTTTCTGTATCTCTATTATGTTGGTGCGGCTTCGGAACTTTTAAATATCTCGATATATCGCGAAAACTACGCTTCTGATCAAAAAATATCATGGAACATAAAAAGTAGGAAACTTAATTCTCTACAAAAAAGGTCTCTTAACATTTTGCCATAGCTCGCTTCGTTTCCGAGATATTTGCAGATTTATCTCAAGGGAAGGGGCCTAACGGACATATTTCGAGATATTTCTTCTTCTTGTTGTTCTTGTTCTGCACAGCTAAGCTGGAAGTGGCATTTGCAGCTCGCAATAGTGCAGAGTTATCCCAAAGAAAGGGGCCACGGTGTTTCTGTATCTCTATTATGTTGGTGCGGCTTCGGAACTTTTAAATATCTTGATATATCTCGAGAACTACGCATCTGATCAAAAAATATCATACTACATAAAAAGTAGGAAACTTAATTCTCTACAAGAAAGGTCTCTAAACATTTTGCCATAGCTCGCTTCGTTTCCGAGATATTTGCAGATTTATCTCAAGGGAAGGGGCCTGACGGACATATTTCGAGATGTTTCTTCTTCTTGTTGTTCTTCTTCTGCACAGCTAAGCTGGAAGTGGCATTTGCAGCTCGCAATAGTGCAGAGTTATCTCAAAGAGAGGGGCCACGGTATTTCTGTATCTCTATTATGTTGGTGCGGCTTCGGAACTTTTAAATATCTTGATATATCTCGAGAACTACGCATCTGATCAAAAAATATCATAGAAGATAAAACGTAGGAAACTTGATTCTCTACAAAAAAGCTCTCTTAACATTTCGCCATAGCTCGCTTCGTTTCCGAGATATTTGCAGATTTATCTCAAGGGAAGGGGCCTGTCGGACATATTTCGAGATATTTCTTCTTCTTGTTGTTCTTCTTCTGCACAGCTAAGCTGGAAGTGGCATTTGCGGCTCGCACTAGTGCAGAGTTATCTCAAAGAAAGGGGCCACGGTGTTTCTGTATCTCTATTATGTTGGTGCGGCTTCGGAACGTTTAAATATCTCGATATATCGCGAAAACTACGCTTCTGATCAAAAAATATCATAGAACATAAAAAGTAGGAAACTTAATTCTCTACAAAAAAGGTCTCTTAACATTTTGCCATAGCTCGCTTCGTTTCCGAGATATTTGCAGATTTATCTCAAGGGAAGGGGCCTAACGGACATATTTCGAGATATTTCTTCTTCTTGTTGTTCTTCTTCTGCACAGCTAAACTGGAAGTGGCATTTGCAGCTCGCAATAGTGCAGAGTTATCCCAAAGAAAGGGGCCACGGTGTTTCTGTATCTCTATTATGTTGGTGCGGCTTCGGAACTTTTAAATATCTTGATATATCTCGAGAACTACGCATCTGATCAAAAAATATCATACTACATAAAAAGTAGGAAACTTAATTCTCTACAAGAAAGGTCTCTAAACATTTTGCCATAGCTCGCTTCGTTTCCGAGATATTTGCAGATTTATCTCAAGGGAAGGGGCCTGACGGACATATTTCGAGATATTTCTTCTTCTTGTTGTTCTTCTTCTGCACAGCTAAGCTGGAAGTGGCATTTGCAGCTCGCAATAGTGCAGAGTTATCTCAAAGAGAGGGGCCACGGTGTTTCTGTATCTCTATTATGTTGGTGCGGCTTCGGAACTTTTAAATATCTTGATATATCTCGAGAACTACGCATCTGATCAAAAAATATCATACTACATAAAAAGTAGGAAACTTAATTCTCTACAAGAAAGATCTCTAAACATTTTGCCATAGCTCGCTTCGTTTCCGAGATATTTGCAGATTTATCTCAAGGGAAGGGGCCTGACGGACATATTTCGAGATATTTCTTCTTCTTGTTGTTCTTCTTCTGCACAGCTAAGCTGGAAGTGGCATTTGCAGCTCGCAATAGTGCAGAGTTATCTCAAAGAGAGGGGCCACGGTGTTTCTGTATCTCTATTATGTTGGTGCGGCTTCGGAACTTTTAAATATCTTGATATATCTCGAGAACTACGCATCTCATCAAAAAATATCATAGAACATAAAAAGTAGGAAACTTAATTCTCTACAAAAAAGGTCTCTTAATATTTCGCCATAGCTCGCTTCGTTTCCGAGACATTTGCAGATTTATCTCAAGGGAAGGGGCCTGACGGACATATTTCGAGATATTTCTTCTTCTTGTTGTTCTTCTTCTGCACAGCTAAGCTGGAAGTGGCATTTGCGGCTCGCACTAGTGCACAGCTATCTCAAAGAAAGGGGCCACGGTGTTTCTGTATCTCTATTATGTTGGTGCGTCTTCGGAACTTTTAAATATCTCGATATATCTCGAAAACTACGCTTCTGATCAAAAAATATCATAGAACATAAATTGTAGGAAACATAATTCTCTACAAAAAACGTCTCTTAACATTTTGCCATAGCTCGCTTCGTTTCCGAGATATTTGCAGATTCAGCTCAAAGGAACTGGCCTGACGGACATATTTCGAGATATTTCTTCTTCTTGTTGTTCCTCCTCTGCACAGCTAAGCTGGAAGTGGCATTTGCAGCTCGCAATAGTGCAGAGTTATCTCAAAGAAAGGGGCCACGGTGTT
The DNA here is from genome assembly GCF_051020975.1 of Osmia lignaria lignaria. NCBI lineage: Eukaryota > Metazoa > Arthropoda > Insecta > Hymenoptera > Megachilidae > Osmia > Osmia lignaria. The sequence continues at coordinate 8,266,214 of NW_027478159.1, read as the reverse complement.
TCTGTATCTCTATTATGTTGGTGCGGTTTCGGAACTTTGAAATATCTTGATATATCTCGAGAACTACGCATCTGATCAAAAAATATCATAGAACATAAAAAGTAGGAAACTTAATTCTCTACAAAAAAGGTCTCTTAACATTTTGCCATAGCTCGCTTCGTTTCCGAGATATTTGCAGATTTATCTCAAGGGAAGGGGCCTGACGGACGTATTTCGAGATATTTCCTCTTCTTGTTGTTCTTCTTCTGCACAGCTAAGCTGGAAGTGGCATTTGCAGCTCGCACTAGTGCAGAGTTATCTCACCGAAATGGGCCACGGTGTTTCTGTATCTCTATTATGTTGGTGCGGCTTCGGAACTTTTAAATATCTCGATATATCTCGAAAACTACGCTTCTGATCAAAAAATATCATAGAACATAAATTGTAGGAAACATAATTCTCTACAAAAAAGGTCTCTTAACATTTTGCCATAGCTTGCTTCGTTTCCGAGATATTTGCAGATTTATCTCAAGGGAAGGGGCCTGACGGACATATTTCGAGATATTTCTTCTTCTTGTTGTTCTTCTTCTGGACAGCTAAGCTGGAAGTGGCATTTGCAGCTCGCACTAGTGCAGAGTTATCTCAAAGAAAGGGGCCACGGTGTTTCTGTATCTCTATTATGTTGGTGCGGCTTCGGAACTTTTAAATATCTCGATATATCTCGAAAACTACGCTTCTGATCAAAAAATATCATAGAACATAAATTGTAGGAAACATAATTCTCTACCAAAAAGGTCTCTTAACATTTTGCGATAGCTCGCTTCGTTTCCGAGATATTTGCAGATTTATCTCAAGGGAAGGGGCCTGACGGCCATATTTCGAGATATTTCTTCTTCTTGTTGTTCTTCTTCTGCACAGCTAAGCTGGAAGTGGCATTTGCGGCTCGCACTAGTGCAGAGTTATCTCAAAGAAAGGGGCCACGGTGTTTCTGTATCTCTATTATGTTGGTGCGGCTTCGGAACTTTTAAATATCTTGATATATCTCGAGAACTACGCGTCTGATCAAAAAATATCATAGAACATAAAAAGTAGGAAACATAATTCTCTACAAAAACGGTCTCTTAACATTTTGCCATAGCTCGCTTCGTTTCCGAGATATTTGCAGATATATCTCAAGGGAAGGGGCCTGACGGACATATTTCGAGATATTTCTTCTTCTTGTTGTTCTTCTTCTGCACAGCTAAGCTGAAAGTGGCATTTGCGGCTCGCACTGGTGCACAGTTATCTCAAAGAAAGGGGCCACGGTGTTTCTGTATCTCTATTATGTTGGTGCGTCTTCGGAACTTTTAAATATCTCGATATATCTCGAAAACTACGCTTCTGATCAAAAAATATCATAGAACATAAATTGTAGGAAACATAATTCTCTACAAAAAACGGCTCTTAACATTTTGCCATAGCTCGCTTCGTTTCCGAGATATTTGCAGATTCAGCTCAAAGGAACTGGCCTGACGGACATATTTCGAGATATTTCTTCTTCTTGTTGTTCTTCCTCTGCACAGCTAAGCTGGAAGTGGCATTTGCAGCTCGCAATAGTGCAGAGTTATCTCAAAGAAAGGGGCCACGGTGTTTCTGTATCTCTATTATGTTGGTGCGGCTTCGGAACTTTTAAATATCTCGATATATCTCGAAAACTACGCATCTGATCAAAAAATATCATCGAACATAAAAAGTAGGAAACTTAATTCTCTACAAAAAAGGTCTCTTAACATTTTGCCATAGCTCGCTTCGTTTCCGAGATATTTGCAGATTTATCTCAAGGGAAGTGGCCTGACGGACATATTTCGAGATATTTCTTCTTCTTGTTGTTCTTGTTCTGCACAGCTAAGCTGGAAGTGGCATTTGCAGCTCGCAATAGTGCAGAGTTATCCCAAAGAAAGGGGCCACGGTGTTTCTGTATCTCTATTATGTTGGTGCGGCTTCGGAACTTTTAAATATCTTGATATATCTCGAGAACTACGCATCTGATCAAAAAATATCATACTACATAAAAAGTAGGAAACTTAATTCTCTACAAGAAAGGTCTCTAAACATTTTGCCATAGCTCGCTTCGTTTCCGAGATATTTGCAGATTTATCTCAAGGGAAGGGGCCTGACGGACATATTTCGAGATGTTTCTTCTTCTTGTTGTTCTTCTTCTGCACAGCTAAGCTGGAAGTGGCATTTGCAGCTCGCAATAGTGCAGAGTTATCTCAAAGAGAGGGGCCACGGTATTTCTGTATCTCTATTATGTTGGTGCGGCTTCGGAACTTTTAAATATCTTGATATATCTCGAGAACTACGCATCTGATCAAAAAATATCATAGAAGATAAAACGTAGGAAACTTGATTCTCTACAAAAAAGGTCTCTTAACATTTCGCCATAGCTCGCTTCGTTTCCGAGATATTTGCAGATTTATCTCAAGGGAAGGGGCCTGTCGGACATATTTCGAGATATTTCTTCTTCTTGTTGTTCTTCTTCTGCACAGCTAAGCTGGAAGTGGCATTTGCGGCTCGCACTAGTGCAGAGTTATCTCAAAGAAAGGGGCCACGGTGTTTCTGTATCTCTATTATGTTGGTGCGGCTTCGGAACTTTTAAATATCTCGATATATCGCGAAAACTACGCTTCTGATCAAAAAATATCATAGAACATAAGAAGTAGGAAACTTAATTCTCTACAAAAAAGGTCTCTTAACATTTTCCCATAGCTGGCATCGTTTCCGAGATATTTGCAGATTTAGCTCAAGGGAAGGGGCCTGACGACATATTCCGAGATATTTCTTCTTCTTGTTGTTCCTCTTCTGCACAGCTAAGCTGGAAGTGGCATTTGCAGCTCGCAATAGTGCAGAGTTATCCCAAAGAAAGGGGCCACGGTGTTTCTGTATCTCTATTATGTTGGTGCGGCTTCGGAACTTTTAAATATCTTGATATATCTCGAGAACTACGCATCTGATCAAAAAATATCATACTACATAAAAAGTAGGAAACTTAATTCTCTACAAGAAAGGTCTCTAAACATTTTGCCATAGCTCGCTTCGTTTCCGAGATATTTGCAGATTTATCTCAAGGGAAGGGGCCTGACGGACATATTTCGAGATGTTTCTTCTTCTTGTTGTTCTTCTTCTGCACAGCTAAGCTGGAAGTGGCATTTGCAGCTCGCAATAGTGCAGAGTTATCTCAAAGAGAGGGGCCACGGTATTTCTGTATCTCTATTATGTTGGTGCGGCTTCGGAACTTTTAAATATCTTGATATATCTCGAGAACTACGCATCTGATCAAAAAATATCATAGAAGATAAAACGTAGGAAACTTGATTCTCTACAAAAAAGGTCTCTTAACATTTCGCCATAGCTCGCTTCGTTTCCGAGATATTTGCAGATTTATCTCAAGGGAAGGGGCCTGTCGGACATATTTCGAGATATTTCTTCTTCTTGTTGTTCTTCTTCTGCACAGCTAAGCTGGAAGTGGCATTTGCGGCTCGCACTAGTGCAGAGTTATCTCAAAGAAAGGGGCCACGGTGTTTCTGTATCTCTATTATGTTGGTGCGGCTTCGGAACTTTTAAATATCTCGATATATCGCGAAAACTACGCTTCTGATCAAAAAATATCATAGAACATAAGAAGTAGGAAACTTAATTCTCTACAAAAAAGGTCTCTTAACATTTTCCCATAGCTGGCATCGTTTCCGAGATATTTGCAGATTTAGCTCAAGGGAAGGGGCCTGACGACATATTCCGAGATATTTCTTCTTCTTGTTGTTCCTCTTCTGCACAGCTAAGCTGGAAGTGGCATTTGCAGCTCGCAATAGTGCAGAGTTATCTCAAAGAAAGGGGCCACGGTGTTTCTGTATCTCTATTATGTTGGTGCGGCTTGGGAACTTTTAAATATCTTGATATATCTCGAGAACTACGCATCTGATCAAAAAATATCGTAGAACATAAAAAGTAGGAAACTTAATTCTCTACAAATAAGGTCTCTTAACATTTTGCCATAGCTCGCTTGGTTTCCGAGATATTTGCAGATTTATCTCAAGGGAAGGGGCCTGAGGGACATATTTCGAGATATTTCTTCTTCATGTTGTTCTTCTTCTGCACAGCTAAGCTGGAAGTGGCATTTGCAGCTCGCAATAGTGCAGAGTTACCTCAAAGAAAGGGGCCACGGTGTTTCTGTATCTCGATTATGTTGGTGCCGCTTCGGAACTTTTAAATATCTGGATATATCTCGAGAACTACGCATCTGATCAAAAAATATCATAGAACATAAAAAGTAGGAAACTTAATTCTCTACAAAAAAGGTCTCTTAACATTTTGCCATAGCTCGCTTCGTTTCTGAGATATTTGCAGATTTATCTCAAGGGAAGGGGCCTGACGGACATATTTCGAGATATTTCTTCTTCTTGTTGTTCTTCTTCTGCACAGCTAAGCTGGAAGTGGCATTTGCAGCTCGCAGTAGTGCAGAGTTATCTCAAAGAAAGGGGCCACGGTGTTTCTGTATCTCTATTATGTTGGTGCGGCTTCGGAACTTTTAAATATCTTGATATATCTCGAGAACTACGCATCTGATCAAAAAATATCGTAGAACATAAAAAGTAGGAAACTTAATTCTCTACAAATAAGGTCTCTTAACATTTTGCCACAGCTCGCTTGGTTTCCGAGATATTTGCAGATTTATCTCAAGGGAAGGGGCCTGACGGACATATTTCGAGATATTTCTTCTTCTTGTTGTTCTTCTTCTGCACAGCTAAGCTGGAAGTGGCATTTGCAGCGCGCAATAGTGCAGAGTTATCTCAAAGAAAGGGGCCACGGTGTTTCTGTACCTCTATTATGTTGGTGCGGCTTCGGAACTTTTAAATATCTCGATATATCTCGAAAACTACGCTTCTGATCAAAAAATATCATAGAACATAAATTGTAGGAAACATAATTCTCTACAAAAAAGGTCTCCTAACATTTTCCCATAGCTGGCATCGTTTCCGAGATATTTGCAGATTTAGCTCAAGGGAAGGGGCCTGACGACATATTCCGAGATATTTCTTCTTCTTGTTGTTCCTCTTCTGCACAGCTAAGCTGGAAGTGGCATTTGCAGGTCGCAATAGTGCAGAGTTATCTCAAAGAAAGGGGCCACGGTGTTTCTGTATCTCTATTATGTTGGTGCGGCTTCGGAACTTTTAAATATCTCGATATATCTCGCAAACTACGCTTCTGATCAAAAAATATCAGAGAAGGTAAATTGTAGGAAACATAATTCTCTACAAAAAAGGTCTCTTAACATTTTGCCATAGCTCGCTTCGTTTCCGAGATATTTGCAGATTTATCTCAAGGGAAGGGGCCTGACGGACATATTTCGAGATATTTCTTGTTCTTGTTGTTCTTCTTCTGCACAGCTAAGCTGGAAGTGGCATTTGCAGCTCGCAATAGTGCAGAGTTATCTCAAAGAAAGGGGCCACGGTGTTTCTGTATCTCTATTATGTTGGTGCGGCTTGGGAACTTTTAAATATCTTGATATATCTCGAGAACTACGCATCTGATCAAAAAATATCGTAGAACATAAAAAGTAGGAAACTTAATTCTCTACAAATAAGGTCTCTTAACATTTTGCCATAGCTCGCTTGGTTTCCGAGATATTTGCAGATTTATCTCAAGGGAAGGGGCCTGAGGGACATATTTCGAGATATTTCTTCTTCATGTTGTTCTTCTTCTGCACAGCTAAGCTGGAAGTGGCATTTGCAGCTCGCAATAGTGCAGAGTTACCTCAAAGAAAGGGGCAACGGTGTTTCTGTATCTCTATTATGTTGGTGCCGCTTCGGAACTTTTAAATATCTGGATATATCTCGAGAACTACGCATCTGATCAAAAAATATCATAGAACATAAAAAGTAGGAAACTTAATTCTCTACAAAAAAGGTCTCTTAACATTTTGCCATAGCTCGCTTCGTTTCCGAGATATTTGCAGATTTATCTCAAGGGAAGGGGCCTGACGGACATATTTCGAGATATTTCTTCTTCTTGTTGTTCTTCTTCTGCACAGCTAAGCTGGAAGTGGCATTTGCAGCGCGCAATAGTGCAGAGTTATCTCAAAGAAAGGGGCCACGGTGTTTCTGTACCTCTATTATGTTGGTGCGGCTTCGGAACTTTTAAATATCTCGATATATCTCGAAAACTACGCTTCTGATCAAAAAATATCATAGAACATAAATTGTAGGAAACATAATTCTCTACAAAAAAGGTCTCCTAACATTTTCCCATAGCTGGCATCGTTTCCGAGATATTTGCAGATTTAGCTCAAGGGAAGGGGCCTGACGACATATTCCGAGATATTTCTTCTTCTTGTTGTTCCTCTTCTGCACAGCTAAGCTGGAAGTGGCATTTGCAGGTCGCAATAGTGCAGAGTTATCTCAAAGAAAGGGGCCACGGTGTTTCTGTATCTCTATTATGTTGGTGCGGCTTCGGAACTTTTAAATATCTCGATATATCTCGAAAACTACGCTTCTGATCAAAAAATATCAGAGAAGGTAAATTGTAGGAAACATAATTCTCTACAAAAAAGGTCTCCTAACATTTTGCCATAGCTCGCTTCGTTTCCGAGATATTTGCAGATTTATCTCAAGGGAAGGGGCCTGACGGACATATTTCGAGATATTTCTTGTTCTTGTTGTTCTTCTTCTGCACAGCTAAGCTGGAAGTGGCATTTGCAGCTCGCAATAGTGCAGAGTTATCTCAAAGAAAGGGGCCACGGTGTTTCTGTATCTCTATTATGTTGGTGCGGCTTGGGAACTTTTAAATATCTTGATATATCTCGAGAACTACGCATCTGATCAAAAAATATCGTAGAACATAAAAAGTAGGAAACTTAATTCTCTACAAATAAGGTCTCCTAACATTTTGCCATAGCTCGCTTGGTTTCCGAGATATTTGCAGATTTATCTCAAGGGAAGGGGCCTGAGGGACATATTTCGAGATATTTCTTCTTCTTGTTGTTCTTCTTCTGCACAGCTAAGCTGGAAGTGGCATTTGCAGCTCGCAATAGTGCAGAGTTACCTCAAAGAAAGGGGCCACGGTGTTTCTGTATCTCTATTATGTTGGTGCCGCTTCGGAACTTTTAAATATCTGGATATATCTCGAGAACTACGCATCTGATCAAAAAATATCATAGAACATAAAAAGTAGGAAACTTAATTCTCTACAAAAAAGGTCTCTTAACATTTTGCCATAGCTCGCTTCGTTTCCGAGATATTTGCAGATTTATCTCAAGGGAAGGGGCCTGACGGACATATTTCGAGATATTTCTTCTTCTTGTTGTTCTTCTTCTGCACAGCTAAGCTGGAAGTGGCATTTGCAGCGCGCAATAGTGCAGAGTTATCTCAAGGAAAGGGGCCACGGTGTTTCTGTATCTCTATTATGTTGGTGCGGCTTCGGAACTTTTAAATATCTTGATATATCTCGAGAACTACGCATCTGATCAAAAAATATCATAGTACATAAAAAGTAGGAAACTTAATTCTCTACAAAAAAGGTCTCTTAACATTTTGCCATAGCTCTCTTCGTTTCCGAGACATTTCCAGATTTATCTCAAGGGAAGGGGCCTGACGGACATATTTCGAGATATTTCTTCTTCTTGTTGTTCTTCTTCTGCACAGCTAAGCTGGAAGTGGCATTTGCTGCTCGCAATAGTGCAGAGTTATCTCAAAGAAAGGGGCCACGGTGTTTCTGTATCTCTATTATGTTGGTGCGGCTTCGGAACTTTTAAATATCTTGATATATCTCGAGAACTACGCATCTGATCAAAAAATATCATAGAACATGAAAAGTAGGAAACTTAATTCTCTACAAAAAAGGTCTCTTAACATTTTGCCATAGCTCTCTTCGTTTCCGAGATATTTGCAGATATATCTCAAGGGAAGGGGCCTGACGGACATATTTCGAGATATTTCTTCTTCTTGTTGTTCTTCTTCTGCACAGCTAAGCTGGAAGTGGCATTTGCAGCTCGCAATAGTGCAGAGTTATCTCAAAGAAAGGGGCCACGGTGTTTCTGTATCTCTATTATGTTGGTGCGGCTTCGGAACTATTAAATATCTTGATATATCTCGAGAACTACGCATCTGATCAAAAAATATCATAGAACATAAAAAGTAGGAAACTTAATTCTCTACAAAAAAGGTCTCCTAACATTTTGCCATAGCTCGCTTCGTTTCCGAGATATTTGCAGATTTATCTCAAGGGAAGGGGCCTAACGGACATATTTCGAGATATTTCTTCTTCTTGTTGTTCTTCTTCTGCACAGCTAAACTGGAAGTGGCATTTCCAGCTCGCAATAGTGCAGAGTCATCTCAAAGAAAGGGGCCACGGTGTTTCTGTATCTCTATTATGTTGGTGCGGCTTCGGAACTTTTAAATATCTCGATATATCTCGAAAACTACGCTTCTGATCAAAAAATATCATACAACATAAATTGTAGGAAACATAATTCTCGACAAAAAAGGTCTCTTAACATTTTGCCATAGCTCGCTTCGTTTCCGAGATATTTGCAGATATATATCAAGGGAAGGGGCCTGACGGACATATTTCGAGATATTTCTTCTTCTTGTTGTTCTTCTTCTGCACAGCTAAGCTGGGAGTGGCATTTGCAGCTCGCAATAGTGCAGAGTTATCTCAAAGAAAGGGGCCACGGTGTTTCTGTATCTCTATTATGTTGGTGCGGCTTCGGAACTTTTAAATATCTTGATATATCTCGAGAACTGCGCATCTGATCAAAAAATATCATAGAACATAAAAAGTAGGAAACTTAATTCTCTACAAAAAAGGTCTCTTAACATTTTGCCATAGCTCGCTTCGTTTCCGAGATATTTGCAGATTTATCTCAAGGGAAGGGGCCTGACGGACATATTTCGAGATATTTCTTCTTCTTGTTGTTCTTCTTCTGCACAGCTAAGCTGGAAGTGGCATTTGCGGCTCGCACTAGTGCAGAGTTAGCTCAAAGGAAGGGGCCACGGTGTTTCTGTATCTCTATTATGTTGGTGCGGCTTCGGAACTTTTAAATATCTTGATATATCTCGAGAACTACGCATCTGATCAAAAAATATCATAGAACATGAAAAGTAGGAAACTTAATTCTCTACAAAAAAGGTCTCTTAACATTTTGCCATAGCTCTCTTCGTTTCCGAGATATTTGCAGATTTATCTCAAGGGAAGGGGCCTGACGGACATATTTCGAGATATTTCTTCTTCTTGTTGTTCTTCTTCTGCACAGCTAAGCTGGAAGTGGCATTTGCAGCTCGCAATAGTGCAGAGTTATCTCAAAGAAAGGGGCCACGGTGTTTCTGTATCTCTATTATGTTGGTGCGGCTTCGGAACTTTTAAATATCTTGATATATCTCGAGAACTACGCATCTGATCAAAAAATATCATAGAACATAAAAAGTAGGAAACTTAATTCTCTACAAAAAAGGTCTCTTAACATTTTGCCATAGCTCGCTTCGTTTCCGAGATATTTGCAGATTTATCTCAAGGGAAGGGGCCTAACGGACATATTTCGAGATATTTCTTCTTCTTGTTGTTCTTCTTCTGCACAGCTAAACTGGAAGTGGTATTTCCAGCTCGCAATAGTGCAGAGTCATCTCAAAGAAAGGGGCCACGGTGTTTCTGTATCTCTATTATGTTGGTGCGGCTTCGGAACTTTTAAATATCTCGATATATCTCGAAAACTACGCTTCTGATCAAAAAATATCATAGAACATAAATTGTAGGAAACATAATTCTCGACAAAAAAGGTCTCTTAACATTTTGCCATAGCTCTCTTCGTTTCCGAGATATTTGGAGATTTATCTCAAGGGACGGGGGCCTGACGGACATATTTCGAGATATTTCTTCTTCTTGTTGTTCTTCTTCTGCACAGCTAAGCTGGAAGTGGCATTTGCAGCTCGCAATAGTGCAGAGTTATCTCAAAGAAAGGGGCCACGGTGTTTCTGTATCTCTATTATGTTGGTGCGGCTTCGGAACTTTTAAATATCTTGATATATCTCGAGAACTACGCATCTGATCAAAAAATATCATAGTACATAAAAAGTAGGAAACTTAATTCTCTACAAAAAAGGTCTCTTAACATTTTGCCATAGCTCTCTTCGTTTCCGAGACATTTCCAGATTTATCTCAAGGGAAGGGGCCTGACGGACATATTTCGAGATATTTCTTCTTCTTGTTGTTCTTCTTCTGCACAGCTAAACTGGAAGTGGCATTTCCAGCTCGCAATAGTGCAGAGTCATCTCAAAGAAAGGGGCCACGGTGTTTCTGTATCTCTATTATGTTGGTGCGGCTTCGGAACTTTTAAATATCTCGATATATCTCGAAAACTACGCTTCTGATCAAAAAATATCATACAACATAAATTGTAGGAAACATAATTCTCGACAAAAAAGGTCTCTTAACATTTTGCCATAGCTCGCTTCGTTTCCGAGATATTTGCAGATATATATCAAGGGAAGGGGCCTGACGGACATATTTCGAGATATTTCTTCTTCTTGTTGTTCTTCTTCTGCACAGCTAAGCTGGGAGTGGCATTTGCAGCTCGCAATAGTGCAGAGTTATCTCAAAGAAAGGGGCCACGGTGTTTCTGTATCTCTATTATGTTGGTGCGGCTTCGGAACTTTTAAATATCTTGATATATCTCGAGAACTGCGCATCTGATCAAAAAATATCATAGAACATAAAAAGTAGGAAACTTAATTCTCTACAAAAAAGGTCTCTTAACATTTTGCCATAGCTCGCTTCGTTTCCGAGATATTTGCAGATTTATCTCAAGGGAAGGGGCCTGACGGACATATTTCGAGATATTTCTTCTTCTTGTTGTTCTTCTTCTGCACAGCTAAGCTGGAAGTGGCATTTGCGGCTCGCACTAGTGCAGAGTTAGCTCAAAGGAAGGGGCCACGGTGTTTCTGTATCTCTATTATGTTGGTGCGGCTTCGGAACTTTTAAATATCTTGATATATCTCGAGAACTACGCATCTGATCAAAAAATATCATAGAACATAAAAAGTAGGAAACCTAATTCTCTACAAAAAAGGTCTCTTAACATTTTGCCATAGCTCGCTTCGTTTCCGAGATATTTGCAGATTTATCTCAAGGGAAGGGGCCTGACGGACATATTTCGAGATATTTCTTCTTCTTGTTGTTCTTCTTCTGCACAGCTAAGCTGGAAGTGGCATTTGCGGCTCGCACTAGTGCAGAGTTAGCTCAAAGGAAGGGGCCACAGTGTTTCTGTATCTCTATTATGTTGGTGCGGCTTCGGAACTTTTAAATATCTTGATATATCTCGAGAACTACGCATCTGATCAAAAAATATCGTAGAACATAAAAAGTAGGAAACCTAATTCTCTACAAAAAAGGTCTCTTAACATTTTGCCATAGCTCGCTTCGTTTCCGAGATATTTGCAGATTTATCTCAAGGGAAGGGGCCTGACGGACATATTTCGAGATATTTCTTCTTCTTGTTGTTCTTCTTCTGCACAGCTAAGCTGGAAGTGGCATTTGCGGCTCGCACTAGTGCAGAGTTAGCTCAAAGGAAGGGGCCACAGTGTTTCTGTATCTCTATTATGTTGGTGCGGCTTCGGAACTTTTAAATATCTTGATATATCTCGAGAACTACGCATCTGATCAAAAAATATCGTAGAACATAAAAAGTAGGAAACCTAATTCTCTACAAAAAAGGTCTCTTAACATTTTGCCATAGCTCGCTTCGTTTCCGAGATATTTGCAGATTTATCTCAAGGGAAGGGGCCTGACGGACATATTTCGAGATATTTCTTCTTCTTGTTGTTCTTCCTCTGCACAGCTAAGCTGGAAGTGGCATTTGCGGCTCGCACTAGTGCAGAGTTATCTCAAAGAAAGGGGCCACGGTGTTTCTGTATCTCTATTATGTTGGTGCGGCTTCGGAACTTTTAAATATCTTGATATATCTCGAGAACTGCGCATCTGATCGAAAAATATCATAGAACATAAAAAGTAGGAAACCTAATTTTCTACAAAAAAGGTCTCTTAACATTTTGCCGTAGCTCGCTTCGTTTCCGAGATATTTGCAGATTTATCTCAAGGGAAGGGGCCTGACGGACATATTTCGAGATATTTCTTCTTCTTGTTGTTCTTCTTCTGCACAGCTAAGCTGGAAGTGGCATTTGCGGCTCGCACTAGTGCAGAGTTAGCTCAAAGGAAGGGGCCACGGTGTTTCTGTATCTCTATTATGTTGGTGCGGCTTCGGAACTTTTAAATATCTTGATATATCTCGAGAACTACGCATCTGATCAAAAAATATCATAGAACATAAAAAGTAGGAAACCTAATTCTCTACAAAAAAGGTCTCTTAACATTTTGCCATAGCTCGCTTCGTTTCCGAGATATTTGCAGATTTATCTCAAGGGAAGGGGCCTGACGGACATATTTCGAGATATTTCTTCTTCTTGTTGTTCTTCTTCTGCACAGCTAAGCTGGAAGTGGCATTTGCGGCTCGCACTAGTGCAGAGTTAGCTCAAAGGAAGGGGCCACAGTGTTTCTGTATCTCTATTATGTTGGTGCGGCTTCGGAACTTTTAAATATCTTGATATATCTCGAGAACTACGCATCTGATCAAAAAATATCGTAGAACATAAAAAGTAGGAAACCTAATTCTCTACAAAAAAGGTCTCTTAACATTTTGCCATAGCTCGCTTCGTTTCCGAGATATTTGCAGATTTATCTCAAGGGAAGGGGCCTGACGGACATATTTCGAGATATTTCTTCTTCTTGTTGTTCTTCCTCTGCACAGCTAAGCTGGAAGTGGCATTTGCGGCTCGCACTAGTGCAGAGTTATCTCAAAGAAAGGGGCCACGGTGTTTCTGTATCTCTATTATGTTGGTGCGGCTTCGGAACTTTTAAATATCTTGATATATCTCGAGAACTACGCCTCTGATCGAAAAATATCATAGAACATAAAAAGTAGGAAACCTAATTTTCTACAAAAAAGGTCTCTTAACATTTTGCCGTAGCACGCTTTGTTTCCGAGATATATGCAGATTTAGCTCAAGGGAAGGGGCCTGACGGACATATTCCGAGATATTTCTTCTTCTTGTTGTCCCTCTTCTGCACAGCTAAGCTGGAAGTGGCATTTGCAGGTCGCAATAGTGCAGAGTTATCTCAAAGAAAGGGGCCACGGTGTTTCTGTATCTCTATTATGTTGGTGCGGCTTCGGAACTTTTAAATATCTTGATATATCTCGAAAACTACGCTTCTGATCAAAAAATATCATAGAACATAAAAAGTAGGAAACCTAATTCTCTACAAAAAAGGTCTCTTAACATTTTGCCATAGCTCGCTTCGTTTCCGAGATATTTGCAGATTTATCTCAAGGGAAGGGGCCTGACGGACATATTTCGAGATATTTCTTCTTCTTGTTGTTCTTCTTCTGCACAGCTAAGCTGGAAGTGGCATTTGCGGCTCGCACTAGTGCAGAGTTAGCTCAAAGGAAGGGGCCACAGTGTTTCTGTATCTCTATTATGTTGGTGCGGCTTCGGAACTTTTAAATATCTTGATATATCTCGAGAACTACGCATCTGATCAAAAAATATCGTAGAACATAAAAAGTAGGAAACCTAATTCTCTACAAAAAAGGTCTCTTAACATTTTGCCATAGCTCGCTTCGTTTCCGAGATATTTGCAGATTTATCTCAAGGGAAGGGGCCTGACGGACATATTTCGAGATATTTCTTCTTCTTGTTGTTCTTCCTCTGCACAGCTAAGCTGGAAGTGGCATTTGCGGCTCGCACTAGTGCAGAGTTATCTCAAAGAAAGGGGCCACGGTGTTTCTGTATCTCTATTATGTTGGTGCGGCTTCGGAACTTTTAAATATCTTGATATATCTCGAGAACTACGCCTCTGATCGAAAAATATCATAGAACATAAAAAGTAGGAAACCTAATTTTCTACAAAAAAGGTCTCTTAACATTTTGCCGTAGCACGCTTTGTTTCCGAGATATATGCAGATTTAGCTCAAGGGAAGGGGCCTGACGGACATATTCCGAGATATTTCTTCTTCTTGTTGTTCCTCTTCTGCACAGCTAAGCTGGAAGTGGCATTTGCAGGTCGCAATAGTGCAGAGTTATCTCAAAGAAAGGGGCCACGGTGTTTCTGTATCTCTATTATGTTGGTGCGGCTTCGGAACTTTTAAATATCTTGATATATCTCGAAAACTACGCTTCTGATCAAAAAATATCAGAGAACGTAAATTGTAGGAAACATAATTCTCTACAAAAAAGGTCTCTTAACATTTTGCCATAGCTCGCTTCGTTTCCGAGATATTTGCAGATTTATCTCAAGGGAAGGGGCCTGACGGACATATTTCGAGATATTTCTTCTTCTTGTTGTTCTTCTTCTGCACAGCTAAGCTGGAAGTGGCATTTGCAGCTCGCAATAGTGCAGAGTTATCTCAAAGAAAGGGGCCACGGTGTTTCTGTATCTCTATTATGTTGGTGCGGCTTCGGAACTTTTAAATATCTTGATATATCTCGAGAACTACGCATCTGATCAAAAAATATCGTAGAACATAAAAAGTAGGAAACTTAATTCTCTACAAATAAGGTCTCTTAACATTTTGCCATAGCTCGCTTGGTTTCCGAGATATTTGCAGATTTATCTCAAGGGAAGGGGCCTGAGGGACATATTTCGAGATGTTTCTTCTTCTTGTTGTTCTTCTTCTGCACAGCTAAGCTGGAAGTGGCATTTGCAGCTCGCAATAGTGCAGAGTTACCTCAAAGAAAGGGGCCACGGTGTTTCTGTATCTCTATTATGTTGGTGCCGCTTCGGAACTTTTAAATATCTGGATATATCTCGAGAACTACGCATCTGATCAAAAAATATCATAGAACATAAAAAGTAGGAAACTTAATTCTCTACAAAAAAGGTCTCTCAACATTTTGCCATAGCTCGCTTCGTTTCCGAGATATTTGCAGATTTATCTCAAGGGAAGGGGCCTGACGGACATATTTCGAGATATTTCTTCTTCTTGTTGTTCTTCTTCTGCACAGCTAAGCTGGAAGTGGCATTTGCAGCTCGCAGTAGTGCAGAGTTATCTCAAAGAAAGGGGCCACGGTGTTTCTGTATCTCTATTATGTTGGTGCGGCTTCGGAACTTTTAAATATCTTGATATATCTCGAGAACTACGCATCTGATCAAAAAATATCGTAGAACACAAAAAGTAGGAAACTTAATTCTCTACAAATAAGGTCTCTTAACATTTTGCCATAGCTCGCTTGGTTTCCGAGATATTTGCAGATTTATCTCAAGGGAAGGGGCCTGACGGACATATTTCCAGATATTTCTTCTTCTTGTTGTTCTTCTTCTGCACAGCTAAGCTGGAAGTGGCATTTGCAGCTCGCAATAGTGCAGAGTTATCTCAAAGAAAGGGGCCACGGTGTTTCTGTATCTCTATTATGTTGGTGCGGCTTCGGAACTTTTAAATATCTTGATATATCTCGAGAACAACGCATCTGATCAAAAAATATCATAGAACGTAAATTGTAGGAAACATAATTCTCTACAAAAAAGGTCTCTTAACATTTTGCCATAGCTCGCTTCGTTTCCGAGATATTTGCAGATTTATCTCAAGGGAAGGGGCCTGACGGACATATTTCGAGATATTTCTTCTTCTTGTTGTTCTTCTTCTGCACAGCTAAGCTGGAAGTGGCATTTGCAGCTCGCAATAGTGCAGAGTTATCTCAAAGAAAGGGGCCACGGTGTTTCTGTATCTCTATTATGTTGGTGCGGCTTCGGAACTTTTAAATATCTTGATATATCTCGAGAACTACGCATCTGATCAAAAAATATCGTAGAACACAAAAAGTAGGAAACTTAATTCTCTACAAATAAGGTCACTTAACATTTTGCCATAGCTCGCTTGGTTTCCGAGATATTTGCAGATTTATCTCAAGGGAAGGGGCCTGACGGACATATTTCCAGATATTTCTTCTTCTTGTTGTTCTTCTTCTGCACAGCGAAGCTGGAAGTGGCATTTGCAGCTCGCAATAGTGCAGAGTTATCTCAAAGAAAGGGGCCACGGTGTTTCTGTATCTCTATTATGTTGGTGCGGCTTCGGAACTGTTAAATATCTCGATATATCTCGAAAACTACGCTTCTGATCAAAAAATATCAGAGAACCTAAATTGTAGGAAACATAATTCTCTACAAAAAAGGTCTCTTAACATTTTGCCATAGCTCGCTTCGTTTCCGAGATATTTGCAGATTTATCTCAAGGGAAGGGTCCTGACGGACATATTTCGAGATATTTCTTCTTCTTGTTGTTCTTCTTCTGCACAGCTAAACTGGACGTGGCATTTCCAGCTCGCAATAGTGCAGAGTCATCTCAAAGAAAGGGGCCACGGTGTTTCTGTATCTCTATTATGTTGGTGCGGCTTCGGAACTTTTAAATATCTCGATATATCTCGAAAACTACGCTTCTGATCAAAAAATATCATACAACATAAATTGTAGGAAACATAATTCTCGACAAAAAAGGTCTCTTAACATTTTGCCATAGCTCGCTTCGTTTCCGAGATATTTGCAGATATATATCAAGGGAAGGGGCCTGACGGACATATTTCGAGATATTTCTTCTTCTTGTTGTTCTTCTTCTGCACAGCTAAGCTGGGAGTGGCATTTGCAGCTCGCAATAGTGCAGAGTTATCTCAAAGAAAGGGGCCACGGTGTTTCTGTATCTCTATTATGTTGGTGCGGCTTCGGAACTTTTAAATATCTTGATATATCTCGAGAACTGCGCATCTGATCAAAAAATATCATAGAACATAAAAAGTAGGAAACTTAATTCTCTACAAAAAAGGTCTCTTAACATTTTGCCATAGCTCGCTTCGTTTCCGAGATATTTGCAGATTTATCTCAAGGGAAGGGGCCTGACGGACATATTTCGAGATATTTCTTCTTCTTGTTGTTCTTCTTCTGCACAGCTAAGCTGGAAGTGGCATTTGCGGCTCGCACTAGTGCAGAGTTAGCTCAAAGGAAGGGGCCACGGTGTTTCTGTATCTCTATTATGTTGGTGCGGCTTCGGAACTTTTAAATATCCTGATATATCTCGAGAACTACGCATCTGATCAAAAAATATCATAGAACATAAAAAGTAGGAAACCTAATTCTCTACAAAAAAGGTCTCTTAACATTTTGCCGTAGCACGCTTTGTTTCCGAGATATATGCAGATTTAGCTCAAGGGAAGGGGCCTGACGGACATATTCCGAGATATTTCTTCTTCTTGTTGTTCCTCTTCTGCACAGCTAAGCTGGAAGTGGCATTTGCAGGTCGCAACAGTGCAGAGTTATCTCAAAGAAAGGGGCCACGGTGTTTCTGTATCTCTATTATGTTGGTGCGGCTTCGGAACTTTTAAATATCTTGATATATCTCGAAAACTACGCTTCTGATCAAAAAATATCAGAGAACGTAAATTGTAGGAAACATAATTCTCTACAAAAAAGGTCTCTTAACATTTTGCCATAGCTCGCTTCGTTTCCGAGATATTTGCAGATTTATCTCAAGGGAAGGGGCCTGACGGACATATTTCGAGATATTTCTTCTTCTTGTTGTTCTTCTTCTGCACAGCTAAGCTGGAAGTGGCATTTGCAGCTCGCAATAGTGCAGAGTTATCTCAAAGAAAGGGGCCACGGTGTTTCTGTATCTCTATTATGTTGGTGCGGCTTCGGAACTTTTAAATATCTTGATATATCTCGAGAACTACGCATCTGATCAAAAAATATCGTAGAACATAAAAAGTAGGAAACTTAATTCTCTACAAATAAGGTCTCTTAACATTTTGCCATAGCTCGCTTGGTTTCCGAGATATTTGCAGATTTATCTCAAGGGAAGGGGCCTGAGGGACATATTTCGAGATGTTTCTTCTTCTTGTTGTTCTTCTTCTGCACAGCTAAGCTGGAAGTGGCATTTGCAGCTCGCAATAGTGCAGAGTTACCTCAAAGAAAGGGGCCACGGTGTTTCTGTATCTCTATTATGTTGGTGCCGCTTCGGAACTTTTAAATATCTGGATATATCTCGGGAACTACGCATCTGATCAAAAAATATCATAGAACATAAAAAGTAGGAAACTTAATTCTCTACAAAAAAGGTCTCTCAACATTTTGCCATAGCTCGCTTCGTTTCCGAGATATTTGCAGATTTATCTCAAGGGAAGGGGCCTGACGGACATATTTCGAGATATTTCTTCTTCTTGTTGTTCTTCTTCTGCACAGCTAAGCTGGAAGTGGCATTTGCAGCTCGCAGTAGTGCAGAGTTATCTCAAAGAAAGGGGCCACGGTGTTTCTGTATCTCTATTATGTTGGTGCGGCTTCGGAACTTTTAAATATCTTGATATATCTCGAGAACTACGCATCTGATCAAAAAATATCGTAGAACACAAAAAGTAGGAAACTTAATTCTCTACAAAAAAGGTCTCTTAACATTTTGCCATAGCTCGCTTCGTTTCCGAGATATTTGCAGATATATATCAAGGGAAGGGGCCTGACGGACATATTTCGAGATATTTCTTCTTCTTGTTGTTCTTCTTCTGCACAGCTAAGCTGGAAGTGGCATTTGCGGCTCGCACTAGTGCAGAGTTATCTCAAAGAAAGGGGCCACGGTGTTTCTGTATCTCTATTATGTTGGTGCGGCTTCGGAACTTTTAAATATCTTGATATATCTCGAGAACTACGCCTCTGATCGAAAAATATCATAGAACATAAAAAGTAGGAAACCTAATTTTCTACAAAAAAGGTCTCTTAACATTTTGCCGTAGCACGCTTTGTTTCCGAGATATATGCAGATTTAGCTCAAGGGAAGGGGCCTGACGGACATATTCCGAGATATTTCTTCTTCTTGTTGTTCCTCTTCTGCACAGCTAAGCTGGAAGTGGCATTTGCAGGTCGCAACAGTGCAGAGTTATCTCAAAGAAAGGGGCCACGGTGTTTCTGTATCTCTATTATGTTGGTGCGGCTTCGGAACTTTTAAATATCTTGATATATCTCGAAAACTACGCTTCTGATCAAAAAATATCAGAGAACGTAAATTGTAGGAAACATAATTCTCTACAAAAAAGGTCTCTTAACATTTTGCCATAGCTCGCTTCGTTTCCGAGATATTTGCAGATTTATCTCAAGGGAAGGGGCCTGACGGACATATTTCGAGATATTTCTTCTTCTTGTTGTTCTTCTTCTGCACAGCTAAGCTGGAAGTGGCATTTGCAGCTCGCAATAGTGCAGAGTTATCTCAAAGAAAGGGGCCACGGTGTTTCTGTATCTCTATTATGTTGGTGCGGCTTCGGAACTTTTAAATATCTTGATATATCTCGAGAACTACGCATCTGATCAAAAAATATCGTAGAACATAAAAAGTAGGAAACCTAATTCTCTACAAATAAGGTCTCTTAACATTTTGCCATAGCTCGCTTGGTTTCCGAGATATTTGCAGATTTATCTCAAGGGAAGGGGCCTGAGGGACATATTTCGAGATGTTTCTTCTTCTTGTTGTTCTTCTTCTGCACAGCTAAGCTGGAAGTGGCATTTGCAGCTCGCAATAGTGCAGAGTTACCTCAAAGAAAGGGACCACGGTGTTTCTGTATCTCTATTATGTTGGTGCCGCTTCGGAACTTTTAAATATCTGGATATATCTCGGGAACTACGCATCTGATCAAAAAATATCATAGAACATAAAAAGTAGGAAACTTAATTCTCTACAAAAAAGGTCTCTCAACATTTTGCCATAGCTCGCTTCGTTTCCGAGATATTTGCAGATTTATCTCAAGGGAAGGGGCCTGACGGACATATTTCGAGATATTTCTTCTTCTTGTTGTTCTTCTTCTGCACAGCTAAGCTGGAAGTGGCATTTGCAGCTCGCAGTAGTGCAGAGTTATCTCAAAGAAAGGGGCCACGGTGTTTCTGTATCTCTATTATGTTGGTGCGGCTTCGGAACTTTTAAATATCTTGATATATCTCGAGAACTACGCATCTGATCAAAAAATATCGTAGAACACAAAAAGTAGGAAACTTAATTCTCTACAAAAAAGGTCTCTTAACATTTTGCCATAGCTCGCGTCGTTTCCGAGATATTTGCAGATATATATCAAGGGAAGGGGCCTGACGGACATATTTCGAGATATTTCTTCTTCTTGTTGTTCTTCTTCTGCACAGCTAAGCTGGGAGTGGCATTTGCAGCTCGCAATAGTGCAGAGTTATCTCAAAGAAAGGGGCCACGGTGTTTCTGTATCTCTATTATGTTGGTGCGGCTTCGGAACTTTTAAATATCTTGATATATCTCGAGAACTGCGCATCTGATCAAAAAATATCATAGAACATAAAAAGTAGGAAACTTAATTCTCTACAAAAAAGGTCTCTTAACATTTTGCCATAGCTCGCTTCGTTTCCGAGATATTTGCAGATTTATCTCAAGGGAAGGGGCCTGACGGACATATTTCGAGATATTTCTTCTTCTTGTTGTTCTTCTTCTGCACAGCTAAGCTGGAAGTGGCATTTGCGGCTCGCACTAGTGCAGAGTTAGCTCAAAGGAAGGGGCCACGGTGTTTCTGTATCTCTATTATGTTGGTGCGGCTTCGGAACTTTTAAATATCTTGATATATCTCGAGAACTACGCATCTGATCAAAAAATATCATAGAACATAAAAAGTAGGAAACCTAATTCTCTACAAAAAAGGTCTCTTAACATTTTGCCATAGCTCGCTTCGTTTCCGAGATATTTGCAGATTTATCTCAAGGGAAGGGGCCTGACGGACATATTTCGAGATATTTCTTCTTCTTGTTGTTCTTCTTCTGCACAGCTAAGCTGGAAGTGGCATTTGCGGCTCGCACTAGTGCAGAGTTAGCTCAAAGGAAGGGGCCACAGTGTTTCTGTATCTCTATTATGTTGGTGCGGCTTCGGAACTTTTAAATATCTTGATATATCTCGAGAACTACGCATCTGATCAAAAAATATCGTAGAACATAAAAAGTAGGAAACCTAATTCTCTACAAAAAAGGTCTCTTAACATTTTGCCATAGCTCGCTTCGTTTCCGAGATATTTGCAGATTTATCTCAAGGGAAGGGGCCTGACGGACATATTTCGAGATATTTCTTCTTCTTGTTGTTCTTCCTCTGCACAGCTAAGCTGGAAGTGGCATTTGCGGCTCGCACTAGTGCAGAGTTATCTCAAAGAAAGGGGCCACGGTGTTTCTGTATCTCTATTATGTTGGTGCGGCTTCGGAACTTTTAAATATCTTGATATATCTCGAGAACTACGCCTCTGATCGAAAAATATCATAGAACATAAAAAGTAGGAAACCTAATTTTCTACAAAAAAGGTCTCTTAACATTTTGCCGTAGCACGCTTTGTTTCCGAGATATATGCAGATTTAGCTCAAGGGAAGGGGCCTGACGGACATATTCCGAGATATTTCTTCTTCTTGTTGTTCCTCTTCTGCACAGCTAAGCTGGAAGTGGCATTTGCAGGTCGCAATAGTGCAGAGTTATCTCAAAGAAAGGGGCCACGGTGTTTCTGTATCTCTATTATGTTGGTGCGGCTTCGGAACTTTTAAATATCTTGATATATCTCGAAAACTACGCTTCTGATCAAAAAATATCAGAGAACGTAAATTGTAGGAAACATAATTCTCTACAAAAAAGGTCTCTTAACATTTTGCCATAGCTCGCTTCGTTTCCGAGATATTTGCAGATTTATCTCAAGGGAAGGGGCCTGACGGACATATTTCGAGATATTTCTTCTTCTTGTTGTTCTTCTTCTGCACAGCTAAGCTGGAAGTGGCATTTGCAGCTCGCAATAGTGCAGAGTTATCTCAAAGAAAGGGGCCACGGTGTTTCTGTATCTCTATTATGTTGGTGCGGCTTCGGAACTTTTAAATATCTTGATATATCTCGAGAACTACGCATCTGATCAAAAAATATCGTAGAACATAAAAAGGAGGAAACTTAATTCTCTACAAATAAGGTCTCTTAACATTTTGCCATAGCTCGCTTGGTTTCCGAGATATTTGCAGATTTATCTCAAGGGAAGGGGCCTGAGGGACATATTTCGAGATGTTTCTTCTTCTTGTTGTTCTTCTTCTGCACAGCTAAGCTGGAAGTGGCATTTGCAGCTCGCAATAGTGCAGAGTTACCTCAAAGAAAGGGGCCACGGTGTTTCTGTATCTCTATTATGTTGGTGCCGCTTCGGAACTTTTAAATATCTGGATATATCTCGAGAACTACGCATCTGATCAAAAAATATCATAGAACATAAAAAGTAGGAAACTTAATTCTCTACAAAAAAGGTCTCTCAACATTTTGCCATAGCTCGCTTGGTTTCCGAGATATTTGCAGATTTATCTCAAGGGAAGGGGCCTGACGGACATATTTCCAGATATTTCTTCTTCTTGTTGTTCTTCTTCTGCACAGCTAAGCTGGAAGTGGCATTTGCAGCTCGCAATAGTGCAGAGTTATCTCAAAGAAAGGGGCCACGGTGTTTCTGTATCTCTATTATGTTGGTGCGGCTTCGGAACTTTTAAATATCTTGATATATCTCGAGAACAACGCATCTGATCAAAAAATATCATAGAACGTAAATTGTAGGAAACATAATTCTCTACAAAAAAGGTCTCTTAACATTTTGCCATAGCTCGCTTCGTTTCCGAGATATTTGCAGATTTATCTCAAGGGAAGGGGCCTGACGGACATATTTCGAGATATTTCTTCTTCTTGTTGTTCTTCTTCTGCACAGCTAAGCTGGAAGTGGCATTTGCAGCTCGCAATAGTGCAGAGTTATCTCAAAGAAAGGGGCCACGGTGTTTCTGTATCTCTATTATGTTGGTGCGGCTTCGGAACTTTTAAATATCTTGATATATCTCGAGAACTACGCATCTGATCAAAAAATACCGTAGAACATAAAAAGTAGGAAACTTAATTCTCTACAAATAAGGTCTCTTAACATTTTGCCATAGCTCGCTTGGTTTCCGAGATATTTGCAGATTTATCTCAAGGGAAGGGGCCTGAGGGACATATTTCGAGATGTTTCTTCTTCTTGTTGTTCTTCTTCTGCACAGCTAAGCTGGAAGTGGCATTTGCAGCTCGCAATAGTGCAGAGGTACCTCAAAGAAAGGGGCCACGGTGTTTCTGTATCTCTATTATGTTGGTGCCGCTTCGGAACTTTTAAATATCTGGATATATCTCGAGAACTACGCATCTGATCAAAAAATATCATAGAACATAAAAAGTAGGAAACTTAATTCTCTACAAAAAAGGTCTCTTAACATTTTGCCATAGCTCGCTTCGTTTCCGAGATATTTGCAGATTTATCTCAAGGGAAGGGGCCTGACGGACATATTTCGAGATATTTCTTCTTCTTGTTGTTCTTCTTCTGCACAGCTAAGCTGGAAGTGGCATTTGCAGCTCGCAGTAGTGCAGAGTTATCTCAAAGAAAGGGGCCACGGTGTTTCTGTATCTCTATTATGTTGGTGCGGCTTCGGAACTTTTAAATATCTTGATATATCTCGAGAACTACGCATCTGATCAAAAAATATCGTAGAACACAAAAAGGAGGAAACTTAATTCTCTACAAATAAGGTCACTTAACATTTTGCCATAGCTCGCTTGGTTTCCGAGATATTTGCAGATTTATCTCAAGGGAAGGGGCCTGACGGACATATTTCCAGATATTTCTTCTTCTTGTTGTTCTTCTTCTGCACAGCGAAGCTGGAAGTGGCATTTGCAGCTCGCAATAGTGCAGAGTTATCTCAAAGAAAGGGGCCACGGTGTTTCTGTATCTCTATTATGTTGGTGCGGCTTCGGAACTTTTAAATATCTTGATATATCTCGAGAACAACGCATCTGATCAAAAAATATCATAGAACATAAAAAGTAGGAAACCTCATTTTCTACAAAAAAGGTCGCTTAACATTTTGCCGTAGCTCGCTTCGTTTCCGAGATATTTGCAGATTTATCTCAAGGGAAGGGGCCTGACGGACATATTTCGAAATATTTCTTATTCTTGTTGTTCTTCTTCTGCACAGCTAAGCTGGAAGTGGCATTTGCAGGTCGCAATAGTGCAGAGTTATCTCAAAGAAAGGGGCCACGGTGTTTCTGTATCTCTATTATGTTGGTGCGGCTTCGGAACTTTTAAATATCTCGATATATCTCGAAAACTACGCTTCTGATCAAAAAATATCAGAGAACCTAAATTGTAGGAAACATAATTCTCTACAAAAAAGGTCTCTTAACATTTTGCCATAGCTCGCTTCGTTTCCGAGATATTTGCAGATTTATCTCAAGGGAAGGGTCCTGACGGACATATTTCGAGATATTTCTTCTTCTTGTTGTTCTTCTTCTGCACAGCTAAACTGGAAGTGGCATTTCCAGCTCGCAATCGTGCAGAGTTATCTCAAAGAAAGGGGCCACGGTGTTTCTGTATCTCTATTATGTTGGTGCGGCTTCGGAACTTTTAAATATCTTGATATATCTCGAGAACTACGCCTCTGATCGAAAAATATCAGAGAACCTAAATTGTAGGAAACATAATTCTCTACAAAAAAGGTCTCTTAACATTTTGCCATAGCTCGCTTCGTTTCCGAGATATTTGCAGATTTATCTCAAGGGAAGGGTCCTGACGGACATATTTCGAGATATTTCTTCTTCTTGTTGTTCTTCTTCTGCACAGCTAAACTGGAAGTGGCATTTCCAGCTCGCAATCGTGCAGAGTTATCTCAAAGAAAGGGGCCACGGTGTTTCTGTATCTCTATTATGTTGGTGCGGCTTCGGAACTTTTAAATATCTTGATATATCTCGAGAACTACGCCTCTGATCGAAAAATATCATAGAACATAAAAAGTAGGAAACCTAATTTTCTACAAAAAAGGTCTCTTAACATTTTGCCGTAGCTCGCTTCGTTTCCGAGATATATGCAGATTTAGCTCAAGGGAAGGGGCCTGACGGACATATTCCGAGATATTTCTTCTTCTTGTTGTTCCTCTTCTGCACAGCTAAGCTGGAAGTGGCATTTGCAGGTCGCAATAGTGCAGAGTTATCTCAAAGAAAGGGGCCACGGTGTTTCTGTATCTCTATTATGTTGGTGCGGCTTCGGAACTGTTAAATATCTCGATATATCTCGAAAACTACGCTTCTGATCAAAAAATATCAGAGAACCTAAATTGTAGGAAACATAATTCTCTACAAAAAAGGTCTCTTAACATATTGCCATAGCTCGCTTCGTTTCCGAGATATTTGCAGATTTATCTCAAGGGAAGGGTCCTGACGGACATATTTCGAGATATTTCTTCTTCTTGTTGTTCTTCTTCTGCACAGCTAAACTGGAAGTGGCATTTCCAGCTCGCAATCGTGCAGAGTTATCTCAAAGAGAGGGGCCACGGTGTTTCTGTATCTCTATTATGTTGGTGCGGCTTCGGAACTTTTAAATATCTTGATATATCTCGAGAACTACGCCTCTGATCGAAAAATATCATAGAACATAAAAAGTAGGAAACTTAATTCTCTACAAAAAAGGTCTCTTAACATTTTGCCATAGCTCGCTTCGTTTCCGAGATATTTGCAGATTTATCTCAAGGGAAGGGGCCTGACGGACATATTTCGAGATATTTCTTCTTCTTGTTGTTCTTCTTCTGCACAGCTAAGCTGGAAGTGGCATTTGCAGCGCGCAATAGTGCAGAGTTATCTCAAAGAAAGGGGCCACGTTGTTTCTGTATCTCTATTATGTTGGTGCGGCTTCGGAACTTTTAAATATCTTGATATATCTCGAGAACTACGCATCTGATCAAAAAATATCATAGAACATAAAAAGTAGGAAACTTAATTCTCTACAAAAAAGGTCTCTTAACATTTTGCCATAGCTCGCTTCGTTTCCGAGATATTTGCAGATTTATCTCAAGGGAAGGGGCCTGACGGACATATTTCGAGATATTTCTTCTTCTTGTTGTTCTTCTTCTCCACAGCTAAGCTGGAAGTGGCATTTGCAGCGCGCAATAGTGCAGAGTTATCTCAAAGAAAGGGGCCACGGTGTTTCTGTATCTCTATTATGTTGGTGCGGCTTCGGAACTTTTAAATATCTTGATATATCTCGAGAACTACGCATCTGATCAAAAAATATCGTAGAACATAAAAAGTAGGAAACTTAATTCTCTACAAATAAGGTCTCTTAACATTTTGCCATAGCTCGCTTGGTTTCCGAGATATTTGCAGATTTATCTCAAGGGAAGGGGCCTGAGGGACATATTTCGAGATGTTTCTTCTTCTTGTTGTTCTTCTTCTGCACAGCTAAGCTGGAAGTGGCATTTGCAGCTCGCAATAGTGCAGAGTTACCTCAAAGAAAGGGGCCACGGTGTTTCTGTATCTCTATTATGTTGGTGCCGCTTCGGAACTTTTAAATATCTGGATATATCTCGAGAACTACGCATCTGATCAAAAAATATCATAGAACATAAAAAGTAGGAAACTTAATTCTCTACAAAAAAGGTCTCTTAACATTTTGCCATAGCTCGCTTCGTTTCCGAGATATTTGCAGATTTATCTCAAGGGAAGGGGCCTGACGGACATATTTCGAGATATTTCTTCTTCTTGTTGTTCTTCTTCTGCACAGCTAAGCTGGAAGTGGCATTTGCAGCTCGCAGTAGTGCAGAGTTATCTCAAAGAAAGGGGCCACGGTGTTTCTGTATCTCTATTATGTTGGTGCGGCTTCGGAACTTTTAAATATCTTGATATATCTCGAGAACTACGCATCTGATCAAAAAATATCGTAGAACACAAAAAGTAGGAAACTTAATTCTCTACAAATAAGGTCACTTAACATTTTGCCATAGCTCGCTTGGTTTCCGAGATATTTGCAGATTTATCTCAAGGGAAGGGGCCTGACGGACATATTTCCAGATATTTCTTCTTCTTGTTGTTCTTCTTCTGCACAGCGAAGCTGGAAGTGGCATTTGCAGCTCGCAATAGTGCAGAGTTATCTCAAAGAAAGGGGCCACGGTGTTTCTGTATCTCTATTATGTTGGTGCGGCTTCGGAACTTTTAAATATCTTGATATATCTCGAGAACAACGCATCTGATCAAAAAATATCATAGAACATAAAAAGTAGGAAACCTCATTTTCTACAAAAAAGGTCGCTTAACATTTTGCCGTAGCTCGCTTCGTTTCCGAGATATTTGCAGATTTATCTCAAGGGAAGGGGCCTGACGGACATATTTCGAAATATTTCTTATTCTTGTTGTTCTTCTTCTGCACAGCTAAGCTGGAAGTGGCATTTGCAGGTCGCAATAGTGCAGAGTTATCTCAAAGAAAGGGGCCACGGTGTTTCTGTATCTCTATTATGTTGGTGCGGCTTCGGAACTTTTAAATATCTCGATATATCTCGAAAACTACGCTTCTGATCAAAAAATATCAGAGAACCTAAATTGTAGGAAACATAATTCTCTACAAAAAAGGTCTCTTAACATTTTGCCATAGCTCGCTTCGTTTCCGAGATATTTGCAGATTTATCTCAAGGGAAGGGTCCTGACGGACATATTTCGAGATATTTCTTCTTCTTGTTGTTCTTCTTCTGCACAGCTAAACTGGAAGTGGCATTTCCAGCTCGCAATCGTGCAGAGTTATCTCAAAGAAAGGGGCCACGGTGTTTCTGTATCTCTATTATGTTGGTGCGGCTTCGGAACTTTTAAATATCTTGATATATCTCGAGAACTACGCCTCTGATCGAAAAATATCAGAGAACCTAAATTGTAGGAAACATAATTCTCTACAAAAAAGGTCTCTTAACATTTTGCCATAGCTCGCTTCGTTTCCGAGATATTTGCAGATTTATCTCAAGGGAAGGGTCCTGACGGACATATTTCGAGATATTTCTTCTTCTTGTTGTTCTTCTTCTGCACAGCTAAACTGGAAGTGGCATTTCCAGCTCGCAATCGTGCAGAGTTATCTCAAAGAAAGGGGCCACGGTGTTTCTGTATCTCTATTATGTTGGTGCGGCTTCGGAACTTTTAAATATCTTGATATATCTCGAGAACTACGCCTCTGATCGAAAAATATCATAGAACATAAAAAGTAGGAAACCTAATTTTCTACAAAAAAGGTCTCTTAACATTTTGCCGTAGCTCGCTTCGTTTCCGAGATATATGCAGATGTAGCTCAAGGGAAGGGGCCTGACGGACATATTCCGAGATATTTCTTCTTCTTGTTGTTCCTCTTCTGCACAGCTAAGCTGGAAGTGGCATTTGCAGGTCGCAATAGTGCAGAGTTATCTCAAAGAAAGGGGCCACGGTGTTTCTGTATCTCTATTATGTTGGTGCGGCTTCGGAACTGTTAAATATCTCGATATATCTCGAAAACTACGCTTCTGATCAAAAAATATCAGAGAACCTAAATTGTAGGAAACATAATTCTCTACAAAAAAGGTCTCTTAACATATTGCCATAGCTCGCTTCGTTTCCGAGATATTTGCAGATTTATCTCAAGGGAAGGGTCCTGACGGACATATTTCGAGATATTTCTTCTTCTTGTTGTTCTTCTTCTGCACAGCTAAACTGGAAGTGGCATTTCCAGCTCGCAATCGTGCAGAGTTATCTCAAAGAGAGGGGCCACGGTGTTTCTGTATCTCTATTATGTTGGTGCGGCTTCGGAACTTTTAAATATCTTGATATATCTCGAGAACTACGCCTCTGATCGAAAAATATCATAGAACATAAAAAGTAGGAAACTTAATTCTCTACAAAAAAGGTCTCTTAACATTTTGCCATAGCTCGCTTCGTTTCCGAGATATTTGCAGATTTATCTCAAGGGAAGGGGCCTGACGGACATATTTCGAGATATTTCTTCTTCTTGTTGTTCTTCTTCTGCACAGCTAAGCTGGAAGTGGCATTTGCAGCGCGCAATAGTGCAGAGTTATCTCAAAGAAAGGGGCCACGTTGTTTCTGTATCTCTATTATGTTGGTGCGGCTTCGGAACTTTTAAATATCTTGATATATCTCGAGAACTACGCATCTGATCAAAAAATATCATAGAACATAAAAAGTAGGAAACTTAATTCTCTACAAAAAAGGTCTCTTAACATTTTGCCATAGCTCGCTTCGTTTCCGAGATATTTGCAGATTTATCTCAAGGGAAGGGGCCTGACGGACATATTTCGAGATATTTCTTCTTCTTGTTGTTCTTCTTCTCCACAGCTAAGCTGGAAGTGGCATTTGCAGCGCGCAATAGTGCAGAGTTATCTCAAAGAAAGGGGCCACGGTGTTTCTGTATCTCTATTATGTTGGTGCGGCTTCGGAACTTTTAAATATCTTGATATATCTCGAAAACTACGCTTCTGATCAAAAAATATCAGAGAACGTAAATTGTAGGAAACATAATTCTCTACAAAAAAGGTCTCTTAACATTTTGCCATAGCTCGCTTCGTTTCCGAGATATTTGCAGATTTATCTCAAGGGAAGGGGCCTGACGGACATATTTCGAGATATTTCTTCTTCTTGTTGTTCTTCTTCTGCACAGCTAAGCTGGAAGTGGCATTTGCAGCTCGCAATAGTGCAGAGTTATCTCAAAGAAAGGGGCCACGGTGTTTCTGTATCTCTATTATGTTGGTGCGGCTTCGGAACTTTTAAATATCTTGATATATCTCGAGAACTACGCATCTGATCAAAAAATATCGTAGAACATAAAAAGTAGGAAACTTAATTTTCTACAAATAAGGTCTCTTAACATTTTGCCATAGCTCGCTTGGTTTCCGAGATATTTGCAGATTTATCTCAAGGGAAGGGGCCTGAGGGACATATTTCGAGATGTTTCTTCTTCTTGTTGTTCTTCTTCTGCACAGCTAAGCTGGAAGTGGCATTTGCAGCTCGCAATAGTGCAGAGTTACCTCAAAGAAAGGGGCCACGGTGTTTCTGTATCTCTATTATGTTGGTGCGGCTTCGGAACTTTTAAATATCTTGATATATCTCGAGAACTACGCATCTGATCAAAAAATATCGTAGAACACAAAAAGTAGGAAACTTAATTCTCTACAAATAAGGTCTCTTAACATTTTGTCATAGCTCGCTTGGTTTCCGAGATATTTGCAGATTTATCTCAAGGGAAGGGGCCTGACGGACATATTTCCAGATATTTCTTCTTCTTGTTGTTCTTCTTCTGCACAGCTAAGCTGGAAGTGGCATTTGCGGCTCGCACTAGTGCAGAGTTAGCTCAAAGGAAGGGGCCACGGTGTTTCTGTATCTCTATTATGTTGGTGCGGCTTCGGAACTTTTAAATATCTTGATATATCTCGAGAACTACGCATCTGATCAAAAAATATCATAGAACATAAAAAGTAGGAAACCTAATTCTCTACAAAAAAGGTCTCTTAACATTTTGCCATAGCTCGCTTCGTTTCCGAGATATTTGCAGATTTATCTCAAGGGAAGGGGCCTGACGGACATATTTCGAGATATTTCTTCTTCTTGTTGTTCTTCTTCTGCACAGCTAAGCTGGAAGTGGCATTTGCGGCTCGCACTAGTGCAGAGTTATCTCAAAGAAAGGGGCCACGGTGTTTCTGTATCTCTATTATGTTGGTGCGGCTTCGGAACTTTTAAATATCTTGATATATCTCGAGAACAACGCATCTGATCAAAAAATATCATAGAACATAAAAAGTAGGAAACTTAATTCTCTACAAATAAGGTCACTTAACATTTTGCCATAGCTCGCTTGGTTTCCGAGATATTTGCAGATTTATCTCAAGGGAAGGGGCCTGACGGACATATTTCCAGATATTTCTTCTTCTTGTTGTTCTTCTTCTGCACAGCGAAGCTGGAAGTGGCATTTGCAGCTCGCAATAGTGCAGAGTTATCTCAAAGAAAGGGGCCACGGTGTTTCTGTATCTCTATTATGTTGGTGCGGCTTCGGAACTTTTAAATATCTTGATATATCTCGAGAACAACGCATCTGATCAAAAAATATCATAGAACATAAAAAGTAGGAAACCTCATTTTCTACAAAAAAGGTCGCTTAACATTTTGCCGTAGCTCGCTTCGTTTCCGAGATATTTGCAGATTTATCTCAAGGGAAGGGGCCTGACGGACATATTTCGAAATATTTCTTATTCTTGTTGTTCTTCTTCTGCACAGCTAAGCTGGAAGTGGCATTTGCAGGTCGCAATAGTGCAGAGTTATCTCAAAGAAAGGGGCCACGGTGTTTCTGTATCTCTATTATGTTGGTGCGGCTTCGGAACTTTTAAATATCTCGATATATCTCGAAAACTACGCTTCTGATCAAAAAATATCAGAGAACCTAAATTGTAGGAAACATAATTCTCTACAAAAAAGGTCTCTTAACATTTTGCCATAGCTCGCTTCGTTTCCGAGATATTTGCAGATTTATCTCAAGGGAAGGGTCCTGACGGACATATTTCGAGATATTTCTTCTTCTTGTTGTTCTTCTTCTGCACAGCTAAACTGGAAGTGGCATTTCCAGCTCGCAATCGTGCAGAGTTATCTCAAAGAAAGGGGCCACGGTGTTTCTGTATCTCTATTATGTTGGTGCGGCTTCGGAACTTTTAAATATCTTGATATATCTCGAGAACTACGCCTCTGATCGAAAAATATCAGAGAACCTAAATTGTAGGAAACATAATTCTCTACAAAAAAGGTCTCTTAACATTTTGCCATAGCTCGCTTCGTTTCCGAGATATTTGCAGATTTATCTCAAGGGAAGGGTCCTGACGGACATATTTCGAGATATTTCTTCTTCTTGTTGTTCTTCTTCTGCACAGCTAAACTGGAAGTGGCATTTCCAGCTCGCAATCGTGCAGAGTTATCTCAAAGAAAGGGGCCACGGTGTTTCTGTATCTCTATTATGTTGGTGCGGCTTCGGAACTTTTAAATATCTTGATATATCTCGAGAACTACGCCTCTGATCGAAAAATATCATAGAACATAAAAAGTAGGAAACCTAATTTTCTACAAAAAAGGTCTCTTAACATTTTGCCGTAGCTCGCTTCGTTTCCGAGATATATGCAGATTTAGCTCAAGGGAAGGGGCCTGACGGACATATTCCGAGATATTTCTTCTTCTTGTTGTTCCTCTTCTGCACAGCTAAGCTGGAAGTGGCATTTGCAGGTCGCAATAGTGCAGAGTTATCTCAAAGAAAGGGGCCACGGTGTTTCTGTATCTCTATTATGTTGGTGCGGCTTCGGAACTGTTAAATATCTCGATATATCTCGAAAACTACGCTTCTGATCAAAAAATATCAGAGAACCTAAATTGTAGGAAACATAATTCTCTACAAAAAAGGTCTCTTAACATATTGCCATAGCTCGCTTCGTTTCCGAGATATTTGCAGATTTATCTCAAGGGAAGGGTCCTGACGGACATATTTCGAGATATTTCTTCTTCTTGTTGTTCTTCTTCTGCACAGCTAAACTGGAAGTGGCATTTCCAGCTCGCAATCGTGCAGAGTTATCTCAAAGAGAGGGGCCACGGTGTTTCTGTATCTCTATTATGTTGGTGCGGCTTCGGAACTTTTAAATATCTTGATATATCTCGAGAACTACGCCTCTGATCGAAAAATATCATAGAACATAAAAAGTAGGAAACTTAATTCTCTACAAAAAAGGTCTCTTAACATTTTGCCATAGCTCGCTTCGTTTCCGAGATATTTGCAGATTTATCTCAAGGGAAGGGGCCTGACGGACATATTTCGAGATATTTCTTCTTCTTGTTGTTCTTCTTCTGCACAGCTAAGCTGGAAGTGGCATTTGCAGCGCGCAATAGTGCAGAGTTATCTCAAAGAAAGGGGCCACGTTGTTTCTGTATCTCTATTATGTTGGTGCGGCTTCGGAACTTTTAAATATCTTGATATATCTCGAGAACTACGCATCTGATCAAAAAATATCATAGAACATAAAAAGTAGGAAACTTAATTCTCTACAAAAAAGGTCTCTTAACATTTTGCCATAGCTCGCTTCGTTTCCGAGATATTTGCAGATTTATCTCAAGGGAAGGGGCCTGACGGACATATTTCGAGATATTTCTTCTTCTTGTTGTTCTTCTTCTCCACAGCTAAGCTGGAAGTGGCATTTGCAGCGCGCAATAGTGCAGAGTTATCTCAAAGAAAGGGGCCACGGTGTTTCTGTATCTCTATTATGTTGGTGCGGCTTCGGAACTTTTAAATATCTTGATATATCTCGAGAACTACGCATCTGATCAAAAAATATCGTAGAACATAAAAAGTAGGAAACTTAATTCTCTACAAATAAGGTCTCTTAACATTTTGCCATAGCTCGCTTGGTTTCCGAGATATTTGCAGATTTATCTCAAGGGAAGGGGCCTGAGGGACATATTTCGAGATGTTTCTTCTTCTTGTTGTTCTTCTTCTGCACAGCTAAGCTGGAAGTGGCATTTGCAGCTCGCAATAGTGCAGAGTTACCTCAAAGAAAGGGGCCACGGTGTTTCTGTATCTCTATTATGTTGGTGCCGCTTCGGAACTTTTAAATATCTGGATATATCTCGAGAACTACGCATCTGATCAAAAAATATCATAGAACATAAAAAGTAGGAAACTTAATTCTCTACAAAAAAGGTCTCTTAACATTTTGCCATAGCTCGCTTCGTTTCCGAGATATTTGCAGATTTATCTCAAGGGAAGGGGCCTGACGGACATATTTCGAGATATTTCTTCTTCTTGTTGTTCTTCTTCTGCACAGCTAAGCTGGAAGTGGCATTTGCAGCTCGCAGTAGTGCAGAGTTATCTCAAAGAAAGGGGCCACGGTGTTTCTGTATCTCTATTATGTTGGTGCGGCTTCGGAACTTTTAAATATCTTGATATATCTCGAGAACTACGCATCTGATCAAAAAATATCGTAGAACACAAAAAGTAGGAAACTTAATTCTCTACAAATAAGGTCACTTAACATTTTGCCATAGCTCGCTTGGTTTCCGAGATATTTGCAGATTTATCTCAAGGGAAGGGGCCTGACGGACATATTTCGAAATATTTCTTATTCTTGTTGTTCTTCTTCTGCACAGCTAAGCTGGAAGTGGCATTTGCAGGTCGCAATAGTGCAGAGTTATCTCAAAGAAAGGGGCCACGGTGTTTCTGTATCTCTATTATGTTGGTGCGGCTTCGGAACTTTTAAATATCTCGATATATCTCGAAAACTACGCTTCTGATCAAAAAATATCAGAGAACCTAAATTGTAGGAAACATAATTCTCTACAAAAAAGGTCTCTTAACATTTTGCCATAGCTCGCTTCGTTTCCGAGATATTTGCAGATTTATCTCAAGGGAAGGGTCCTGACGGACATATTTCGAGATATTTCTTCTTCTTGTTGTTCTTCTTCTGCACAGCTAAACTGGAAGTGGCATTTCCAGCTCGCAATCGTGCAGAGTTATCTCAAAGAAAGGGGCCACGGTGTTTCTGTATCTCTATTATGTTGGTGCGGCTTCGGAACTTTTAAATATCTTGATATATCTCGAGAACTACGCCTCTGATCGAAAAATATCAGAGAACCTAAATTGTAGGAAACATAATTCTCTACAAAAAAGGTCTCTTAACATTTTGCCATAGCTCGCTTCGTTTCCGAGATATTTGCAGATTTATCTCAAGGGAAGGGTCCTGACGGACATATTTCGAGATATTTCTTCTTCTTGTTGTTCTTCTTCTGCACAGCTAAACTGGAAGTGGCATTTCCAGCTCGCAATCGTGCAGAGTTATCTCAAAGAAAGGGGCCACGGTGTTTCTGTATCTCTATTATGTTGGTGCGGCTTCGGAACTTTTAAATATCTTGATATATCTCGAGAACTACGCCTCTGATCGAAAAATATCATAGAACATAAAAAGTAGGAAACCTAATTTTCTACAAAAAAGGTCTCTTAACATTTTGCCGTAGCTCGCTTCGTTTCCGAGATATATGCAGATTTAGCTCAAGGGAAGGGGCCTGACGGACATATTCCGAGATATTTCTTCTTCTTGTTGTTCCTCTTCTGCACAGCTAAGCTGGAAGTGGCATTTGCAGGTCGCAATAGTGCAGAGTTATCTCAAAGAAAGGGGCCACGGTGTTTCTGTATCTCTATTATGTTGGTGCGGCTTCGGAACTGTTAAATATCTCGATATATCTCGAAAACTACGCTTCTGATCAAAAAATATCAGAGAACCTAAATTGTAGGAAACATAATTCTCTACAAAAAAGGTCTCTTAACATATTGCCATAGCTCGCTTCGTTTCCGAGATATTTGCAGATTTATCTCAAGGGAAGGGTCCTGACGGACATATTTCGAGATATTTCTTCTTCTTGTTGTTCTTCTTCTGCACAGCTAAACTGGAAGTGGCATTTCCAGCTCGCAATCGTGCAGAGTTATCTCAAAGAGAGGGGCCACGGTGTTTCTGTATCTCTATTATGTTGGTGCGGCTTCGGAACTTTTAAATATCTTGATATATCTCGAGAACTACGCCTCTGATCGAAAAATATCATAGAACATAAAAAGTAGGAAACTTAATTCTCTACAAAAAAGGTCTCTTAACATTTTGCCATAGCTCGCTTCGTTTCCGAGATATTTGCAGATTTATCTCAAGGGAAGGGGCCTGACGGACATATTTCGAGATATTTCTTCTTCTTGTTGTTCTTCTTCTGCACAGCTAAGCTGGAAGTGGCATTTGCAGCGCGCAATAGTGCAGAGTTATCTCAAAGAAAGGGGCCACGTTGTTTCTGTATCTCTATTATGTTGGTGCGGCTTCGGAACTTTTAAATATCTTGATATATCTCGAGAACTACGCATCTGATCAAAAAATATCATAGAACATAAAAAGTAGGAAACTTAATTCTCTACAAAAAAGGTCTCTTAACATTTTGCCATAGCTCGCTTCGTTTCCGAGATATTTGCAGATTTATCTCAAGGGAAGGGGCCTGACGGACATATTTCGAGATATTTCTTCTTCTTGTTGTTCTTCTTCTCCACAGCTAAGCTGGAAGTGGCATTTGCAGCGCGCAATAGTGCAGAGTTATCTCAAAGAAAGGGGCCACGGTGTTTCTGTATCTCTATTATGTTGGTGCGGCTTCGGAACTTTTAAATATCTTGATATATCTCGAAAACTACGCTTCTGATCAAAAAATATCAGAGAACGTAAATTGTAGGAAACATAATTCTCTACAAAAAAGGTCTCTTAACATTTTGCCATAGCTCGCTTCGTTTCCGAGATATTTGCAGATTTATCTCAAGGGAAGGGGCCTGACGGACATATTTCGAGATATTTCTTCTTCTTGTTGTTCTTCTTCTGCACAGCTAAGCTGGAAGTGGCATTTGCAGCTCGCAATAGTGCAGAGTTATCTCAAAGAAAGGGGCCACGGTGTTTCTGTATCTCTATTATGTTGGTGCGGCTTCGGAACTTTTAAATATCTTGATATATCTCGAGAACTACGCATCTGATCAAAAAATATCGTAGAACATAAAAAGTAGGAAACTTAATTTTCTACAAATAAGGTCTCTTAACATTTTGCCATAGCTCGCTTGGTTTCCGAGATATTTGCAGATTTATCTCAAGGGAAGGGGCCTGAGGGACATATTTCGAGATGTTTCTTCTTCTTGTTGTTCTTCTTCTGCACAGCTAAGCTGGAAGTGGCATTTGCAGCTCGCAATAGTGCAGAGTTACCTCAAAGAAAGGGGCCACGGTGTTTCTGTATCTCTATTATGTTGGTGCGGCTTCGGAACTTTTAAATATCTTGATATATCTCGAGAACTACGCATCTGATCAAAAAATATCGTAGAACACAAAAAGTAGGAAACTTAATTCTCTACAAATAAGGTCTCTTAACATTTTGCCATAGCTCGCTTGGTTTCCGAGATATTTGCAGATTTATCTCAAGGGAAGGGGCCTGACGGACATATTTCCAGATATTTCTTCTTCTTGTTGTTCTTCTTCTGCACAGCTAAGCTGGAAGTGGCATTTGCGGCTCGCACTAGTGCAGAGTTAGCTCAAAGGAAGGGGCCACGGTGTTTCTATATCTCTATTATGTTGGTGCGGCTTCGGAACTTTTAAATATCTTGATATATCTCGAGAACTACGCATCTGATCAAAAAATATCATAGAACATAAAAAGTAGGAAACCTAATTCTCTACAAAAAAGGTCTCTTAACATTTTGCCATAGCTCGCTTCGTTTCCGAGATATTTGCAGATTTATCTCAAGGGAAGGGGCCTGACGGACATATTTCGAGATATTTCTTCTTCTTGTTGTTCTTCTTCTGCACAGCTAAGCTGGAAGTGGCATTTGCGGCTCGCACTAGTGCAGAGTTATCTCAAAGAAAGGGGCCACGGTGTTTCTGTATCTCTATTATGTTGGTGCGGCTTCGGAACTTTTAAATATCTTGATATATCTCGAGAACTACGCCTCTGATCGAAAAATATCATAGAACATAAAAAGTAGGAAACCTAATTTTCTACAAAAAACGTCTCTTAACATTTTGCCGTAGCTCGCTTCGTTTCCGAGATATATGCAGATTTAGCTCAAGGGAAGGGGCCTGACGGACATATTCCGAGATATTTCTTCTTCTTGTTGTTCCTCTTCTGCACAGCTAAGCTGGAAGTGGCATTTGCAGGTCGCAATAGTGCAGAGTTATCTCAAAGAAAGGGGCCACGGTGTTTCTGTATCTCTATTATGTTGGTGCGGCTTCGGAACTTTTAAATATCTCGATATATCTCGAAAACTACGCTTCTGATCAAAAAATATCAGAGAACCTAAATTGTAGGAAACATAATTCTCTACAAAAAAGGTCTCTTAACATTTTGCCATAGCTCGCTTCGTTTCCGAGATATTTGCAGATTTATCTCAAGGGAAGGGTCCTGACGGACATATTTCGAGATATTTCTTCTTCTTGTTGTTCTTCTTCTGCACAGCTAAACTGGAAGTGGCATTTCCAGCTCGCAATCGTGCAGAGTTATCTCAAAGAGAGGGGCCACGGTGTTTCTGTATCTCTATTATGTTGGTGCGGCTTCGGAACTTTTAAATATCTTGATATATCTCGAGAACTACGCCTCTGATCGAAAAATATCATAGAACATAAAAAGTAGGAAACTTAATTCTCTACAAAAAAAGGTCTCTTAACATTTTGCCATAGCTCGCTTCGTTTCCGAGATATTTGCAGATTTATCTCAAGGGAAGGGGCCTGACGGACATATTTCGAGATATTTCTTCTTCTTGTTGTTCTTCTTCTGCACAGCTAAGCTGGAAGCGGCATTTGCAGCGCGCAATAGTGCAGAGTTATCTCAAAGAAAGGGGCCACGTTGTTTCTGTATCTCTATTATGTTGGTGCGGCTTCGGAACTTTTAAATATCTTGATATATCTCGAGAACTACGCATCTGATCAAAAAATATCATAGAACATAAAAAGTAGGAAACTTAATTCTCTACAAAAAAGGTCTCTTAACATTTTGCCATAGCTCGCTTCGTTTCCGAGATATTTGCAGATTTATCTCAAGGGAAGGGGCCTGACGGACATATTTCGAGATATTTCTTCTTCTTGTTGTTCTTCTTCTGCACAGCTAAGCTGGAAGTGGCATTTGCAGCGCGCAATAGTGCAGAGTTATCTCAAAGAAAGGGGCCACGGTGTTTCTGTATCTCTATTATGTTGGTGCGGCTTCGGAACTTTTAAATATCTTGATATATCTCGAAAACTACGCTTCTGATCAAAAAATATCAGAGAACGTAAATTGTAGGAAACATAATTCTCTACAAAAAAGGTCTCTTAACATTTTGCCATAGCTCGCTTCGTTTCCGAGATATTTGCAGATTTATCTCAAGGGAAGGGGCCTGACGGACATATTTCGAGATATTTCTTCTTCTTGTTGTTCTTCTTCTGCACAGCTAAGCTGGAAGTGGCATTTGCAGCTCGCAATAGTGCAGAGTTATCTCAAAGAAAGGGGCCACGGTGTTTCTGTATCTCTATTATGTTGGTGCGGCTTCGGAACTTTTAAATATCTTGATATATCTCGAGAACTACGCATCTGATCAAAAAATATCGTAGAACATAAAAAGTAGGAAACTTAATTCTCTACAAATAAGGTCTCTTAACATTTTGCCATAGCTCGCTTGGTTTCCGAGATATTTGCAGATTTATCTCAAGGGAAGGGGCCTGAGGGACATATTTCGAGATGTTTCTTCTTCTTGTTGTTCTTCTTCTGCACAGCTAAGCTGGAAGTGGCATTTGCAGCTCGCAATAGTGCAGAGTTACCTCAAAGAAAGGGGCCACGGTGTTTCTGTATCTCTATTATGTTGGTGCCGCTTCGGAACTTTTAAATATCTGGATATATCTCGAGAACTACGCATCTGATCAAAAAATATCATAGAACATAAAAAGTAGGAAACTTAATTCTCTACAAAAAAGGTCTCTTAACATTTTGCCATAGCTCGCTTCGTTTCCGAGATATTTGCAGATTTATCTCAAGGGAAGGGGCCTGACGGACATATTTCGAGATATTTCTTCTTCTTGTTGTTCTTCTTCTGCACAGCTAAGCTGGAAGTGGCATTTGCAGCTCGCAGTAGTGCAGAGTTATCTCAAAGAAAGGGGCCACGGTGTTTCTGTATCTCTATTATGTTGGTGCGGCTTCGGAACTTTTAAATATCTTGATATATCTCGAGAACTACGCATCTGATCAAAAAATATCGTAGAACATAAAAAGTAGGAAACTTAATTCTCTACAAATAAGGTCTCTTAACATTTTGCCATAGCTCGCTTGGTTTCCGAGATATTTGCAGATTTATCTCAAGGGAAGGGGCCTGAGGGACA
Organism: Osmia lignaria lignaria; assembly: GCF_051020975.1. Taxonomy (NCBI): domain Eukaryota; kingdom Metazoa; phylum Arthropoda; class Insecta; order Hymenoptera; family Megachilidae; genus Osmia; species Osmia lignaria. The sequence continues at coordinate 8,226,401 of NW_027478159.1, read as the reverse complement.
TATTTCGAGATGTTTCTTCTTCTTGTTGTTCTTCTTCTGCACAGCTAAGCTGGAAGTGGCATTTGCAGCTCGCAATAGTGCAGAGTTACCTCAAAGAAAGGGGCCACGGTGTTTCTGTATCTCTATTATGTTGGTGCCGCTTCGGAACTTTTAAATATCTGGATATATCTCGAGAACTACGCATCTGATCAAAAAATATCATAGAACATAAAAAGTAGGAAACTTAATTCTCTACAAAAAAGGTCTCTTAACATTTTGCCATAGCTCGCTTCGTTTCCGAGATATTTGCAGATTTATCTCAAGGGAAGGGGCCTGACGGACATATTTCGAGATATTTCTTCTTCTTGTTGTTCTTCTTCTGCACAGCTAAGCTGGAAGTGGCATTTGCAGCTCGCAGTAGTGCAGAGTTATCTCAAAGAAAGGGGCCACGGTGTTTCTGTATCTCTATTATGTTGGTGCGGCTTCGGAACTTTTAAATATCTTGATATATCTCGAGAACTACGCATCTGATCAAAAAATATCGTAGAACACAAAAAGTAGGAAACTTAATTCTCTACAAATAAGGTCTCTTAACATTTTGCCATAGCTCGCTTGGTTTCCGAGATATTTGCAGATTTATCTCAAGGGAAGGGGCCTGACGGACATATTTCCAGATATTTCTTCTTCTTGTTGTTCTTCTTCTGCACAGCTAAGCTGGAAGTGGCATTTGCAGCTCGCAATAGTGCAGAGTTATCTCAAAGAAAGGGGCCACGGTGTTTCTGTATCTCTATTATGTTGGTGCGGCTTCGGAACTTTTAAATATCTTGATATATCTCGAGAACAACGCATCTGATCAAAAAATATCATAGAACATAAAAAGTAGGAAACCTCATTTTCTACAAAAAAGGTCGCTTAACATTTTGCCGTAGCTCGCTTCGTTTCCGAGATATTTGCAGATTTATCTCAAGGGAAGGGGCCTGACGGACATATTTCGAAATATTTCTTATTCTTGTTGTTCTTCTTCTGCACAGCTAAGCTGGAAATGTCATTTGCAGGTCGCAATAGTGCAGAGTTATCTCAAAGAAAGGGGCCACGGTGTTTCTGTATCTCTATTATGTTGGTGCGGCTTCGGAACTTTTAAATATCTCGATATATCTCGAAAACTACGCTTCTGATCAAAAAATATCAGAGAACCTAAATTGTAGGAAACATAATTCTCTACAAAAAAGGTCTCTTAACATTTTGCCATAGCTCGCTTCGTTTCCGAGATATTTGCAGATTTATCTCAAGGGAAGGGTCCTGACGGACATATTTCGAGATATTTCTTCTTCTTGTTGTTCTTCTTCTGCACAGCTAAACTGGAAGTGGCATTTCCAGCTCGCAATCGTGCAGAGTTATCTCAAAGAGAGGGGCCACGGTGTTTCTGTATCTCTATTATGTTGGTGCGGCTTCGGAACTTTTAAATATCTTGATATATCTCGAGAACTACGCATCTGATCAAAAAATATCATAGAACATAAAAAGTAGGAAACCTAATTTTCTACAAAAAAGGTCTCTTAACATTTTGCCGTAGCTAGCTTCATTTCCGAGATATTTGCAGATTTATCTCGAGGGAACGGGCCTGACGGACATATTTCGAAATATTTCTTATTCTTGTTGTTCTTCTTCTGCACAGCTAAGCTGGAAGTGGCATTTGCAGCTCGCAATAGTGCAGAGTTATCTCAAAGAAAGGGGCCACGGTGTTTCTGTACCTCTATTATGTTGGTGCAGCTTCGGAGCTTTTAAATATCTTGATATATCTCGAGAACTACGCATCTGATCAAAAAATATCATAGAACATAAAAAGTAGGAAACTTAATTCTCCACAAATAAGGTCTCTTAACATTTTGCCATAGCTCGCTTGGTTTCCGAGATATTTGCAGATTTATCTCAAGGGAAGGGGCCTGAGGGACATATTTCGAGATGTTTCTTCTTCTTGTTGTTCTTCTTCTGCACAGCTAAGCTGGAAGTGGCATTTGCAGCTCGCAATAGTGCAGAGTTACCTCAAAGAAAGGGGCCACGGTGTTTCTGTATCTCTATTATGTTGGTGCCGCTTCGGAACTTTTAAATATCTGGATATATCTCGAGAACTACGCATCTGATCAAAAAATATCATAGAACATAAAAAGTAGGAAACTTAATTCTCTACAAAAAAGGTCTCTTAACATTTTGCCATAGCTCGCTTCGTTTCCGAGATATTTGCAGATTTACCTCAAGGGAAGGGGCCTGACGGACATATTTCGAGATATTTCTTCTTCTTGTTGTTCTTCTTCTGCACAGCTAAGCTGGAAGTGGCATTTGCAGCTCGCAGTAGTGCAGAGTTATCTCAAGGAAAGGGGCCACGGTGTTTCTGTATCTCTATTATGTTGGTGCGGCTTCGGAACTTTTAAATATCTTGATATATCTCGAGAACTACGCATCTGATCAAAAAATATCGTAGAACACAAAAAGTAGGAAACTTAATTCTCTACAAATAAGGTCTCTTAACATTTTGCCATAGCTCGCTTGGTTTCCGAGATATTTGCAGATTTATCTCAAGGGAAGGGGCCTGACGGACATATTTCCAGATATTTCTTCTTCTTGTTGTTCTTCATCTGCACAGCTAAGCTGGAAGTGGCATTTGCAGCTCGCAATAGTGCAGAGTTATCTCAAAGAAAGGGGCCACGGTGTTTCTGTATCTCTATTATGTTGGTGCGGCTTCGGAACTTTTAAATATCTTGATATATCTCGAGAACAACGCATCTGATCAAAAAATATCATAGAACATAAAAAGTAGGAAACCTCATTTTCTACAAAAAAGGTCGCTTAACATTTTGCCGTAGCTCGCTTCGTTTCCGAGATATTTGCAGATTTATCTCAAGGGAAGGGGCCTGACGGACATATTTCGAAATATTTCTTATTCTTGTTGTTCTTCTTCTGCACAGCTAAGCTGGAAATGTCATTTGCAGGTCGCAATAGTGCAGAGTTATCTCAAAGAAAGGGGCCACGGTGTTTCTGTATCTCTATTATGTTGGTGCGGCTTCGGAACTTTTAAATATCTCGATATATCTCGAAAACTACGCTTCTGATCAAAAAATATCAGAGAACCTAAATTGTAGGAAACATAATTCTCTACAAAAAAGGTCTCTTAACATTTTGCCATAGCTCGCTTCGTTTCCGAGATATTTGCAGATTTATCTCAAGGGAAGGGTCCTGACGGACATATTTCGAGATATTTCTTCTTCTTGTTGTTCTTCTTCTGCACAGCTAAACTGGAAGTGGCATTTCCAGCTCGCAATCGTGCAGAGTTATCTCAAAGAGAGGGGCCACGGTGTTTCTGTATCTCTATTATGTTGGTGCGGCTTCGGAACTTTTAAATATCTTGATATATCTCGAGAACTACGCATCTGATCAAAAAATATCGTAGAACATAAAAAGTAGGAAACTTAATTCTCTACAAATAAGGTCTCTTAACATTTTGCCATAGCTCGCTTGGTTTCCGAGATATTTGCAGATTTATCTCAAGGGAAGGGGCCTGAGGGACATATTTCGAGATGTTTCTTCTTCTTGTTGTTCTTCTTCTGCACAGCTAAGCTGGAAGTGGCATTTGCAGCTCGCAATAGTGCAGAGTTACCTCAAAGAAAGGGGCCACGGTGTTTCTGTATCTCTATTATGTTGGTGCCGCTTCGGAACTTTTAAATATCTGGATATATCTCGAGAACTACGCATCTGATCAAAAAATATCATAGAACATAAAAAGTAGGAAACCTCATTTTCTACAAAAAAGGTCGCTTAACATTTTGCCGTAGCTCGCTTCGTTTCCGAGATATTTGCAGATTTATCTCAAGGGAAGGGGCCTGACGGACATATTTCGAAATATTTCTTATTCTTGTTGTTCTTCTTCTGCACAGCTAAGCTGGAAATGTCATTTGCAGGTCGCAATAGTGCAGAGTTATCTCAAAGAAAGGGGCCACGGTGTTTCTGTATCTCTATTATGTTGGTGCGGCTTCGGAACTTTTAAATATCTCGATATATCTCGAAAACTACGCTTCTGATCAAAAAATATCAGAGAACCTAAATTGTAGGAAACATAATTCTCTACAAAAAAGGTCTCTTAACATTTTGCCATAGCTCGCTTCGTTTCCGAGATATTTAGAGATTTATCTCAAGGGAAGGGTCCTGACGGACATATTTCGAGATATTTCTTCTTCTTGTTGTTCTTCTTCTGCACAGCTAAACTGGAAGTGGCATTTCCAGCTCGCAATCGTGCAGAGTTATCTCAAAGAGAGGGGCCACGGTGTTTCTGTATCTCTATTATGTTGGTGCGGCTTCGGAACTTTTAAATATCTTGATATATCTCGAGAACTACGCATCTGATCAAAAAATATCATAGAACATAAAAAGTAGGAAACCTAATTTTCTACAAAAAAGGTCTCTTAACATTTTGCCGTAGCTAGCTTCATTTCCGAGATATTTGCAGATTTATCTCAAGGGAACGGGCCTGACGGACATATTTCGAAATATTTCTTATTCTTGTTGTTCTTCTTCTGCACAGCTAAGCTGGAAGTGGCATTTGCAGCTCGCAATAGTGCAGAGTTATCTCAAAGAAAGGGGCCACGGTGTTTCTGTACCTCTATTATGTTGGTGCAGCTTCGGAGCTTTTAAATATCTTGATATATCTCGAGAACTACGCATCTGATCAAAAAATATCATAGAACATAAAAAGTAGGAAACTTAATTCTCTACAAAAAAGGTCTCTTAACATTTTGCCATAGCTCGCATCGTTTCCGAGATATTTGCAGATTTATCTCAAGGGAAGGGGCCTGACGGACATATTTCGAGATATTTCTTCTTCTTGTTGTTCTTCTTCTGCACAGCTAAGCTGGAAGTGGCATTTGCAGCGCGCAATAGTGCAGAGTTATCTCAAAGAAAGGGGCCACGTTGTTTCTGTATCTCTATTATGTTGGTGCGGCTTCGGAACTTTTAAATATCTTGATATATCTCGAGAACTACGCATCTGATCAAAAAATATCATAGAACATAAAAAGTAGGAAACTTAATTCTCTACAAAAAAGGTCTCTTAACATTTTCCCATAGCTGGCATCGTTTCCGAGATATTTGCAGATTTAGCTCAAGGGAAGGGGCCTGACGGACATATTCCGAGATATTTCTTCTTCTTGTTGTTCCTCTTCTGCACAGCTAAGCTGGAAGTGGCATTTGCAGGTCGCAATAGTGCAGAGTTATCTCAAAGAAAGGGGCCACGGTGTTTCTGTATCTCTATTATGTTGGTGCGGCTTCGGAACTTTTAAATATCTCGATATATCTCGAAAACTACGCTTCTGATCAAAAAATATCAGAGAACCTAAATTGTAGGAAACATAATTCTCTACAAAAAAGGTCTCTTAACATTTTGCCATCGCTCGCTTCGTTTCCGAGATATTTGCAGATTTATCTCAAGGGAAGGGGCCTGACGGACATATTTCGAGATATTTCTTCTTCTTGTTGTTCTTCTTCTGCACAGCTAAGCTGGAAGTGGCATTTGCGGCTCGCACTAGTGCAGAGTTATCTCAAAGAAAGGGGCCACGGTGTTTCTGTATCTCTATTATGTTGGTGCGGCTTCGGAACTTTTAAATATCTTGATATATCTCTAGAACTACGCATCTGATCAAAAAATATCATAGAAGATAAAAAGTAGGAAACTTAATTCTCTACAAAAAAGGTCTCTTAACATTTTCCCATAGCTGGCATCGTTTCCGAGATATTTGCAGATTTATCTCAAGGGAAGGGGCCTGATGGACATATTCCGAGATATTTCTTCTTCTTGTTGTTCCTCTTCTGCACAGCTAAGCTGGAAGTGGCATTTGCAGCTCGCAATAGTGCAGAGTTATCTCAAAGAAAGGGGCCACGGTGTTTCTGTATCTCTATTATGTTGGTGCGGCTTCGGAACTTTTAAATATCTTGATATATCTCGAGAACTACGCATCTGATCAAAAAATATCATAGAACATAAAAAGCAGGAAACTTAATTCTCTACAAAAAACGTCTCTTAACATTTTGCCATAGCTCGCTTCGTTTCCGAGATATTTGCAGATTTATCTCAAGGGAAGGGGCCTGACGGACATATTTCGAGATATTTCTTCTTCTTGTTGTTCTTCTTCTGCACAGCTAAGCTGGAAGTGGCATTTGCAGCGCGCAATAGTGCAGAGTTATCTCAAAGAAAGGGGCCACGGTGTTTCTGTATCTCTATTATGTTGGTGCGGCTTCGGAACTTTTAAATATCTTGATATATCTCGAGAACTACGCATCTGATCAAAAAATATCATAGAACATGAAAAGTAGGAAACTTAATTCTCTACAAAAAAGGTCTCTTAACATTTTGCCATAGCACTCTTCGTTTCCGAGATATTTGCAGATTTATCTCAAGGGAAGGGGCCTGACGGACATATTTCGAGATATCTCTTCTTCTTGTTGTTCTTCTTCTGCACAGCTAAGCTGGAAGTGGCATTTGCAGCTCGCAATAGTGCAGAGTTATCTCAAAGAAAGGGGCCACGGTGTTTCTGTATCTCTATTATGTTGGTGCGGCTTCGGAACTTTTAAATATCTTGATATATCTCGAGAACTACGCATCTGATCAAAAAATATCATAGAACATAAAAAGTAGGAAACTTAATTCTCTACAAAAAAGGTCTCTTAACATTTTGCCATAGCTCGCTTCGTTTCCGAGATATTTGCAGATTTATCTCAAGGGAAGGGGCCTAACGGACATATTTCGAGATATTTCTTCTTCTTGTTGTTCTTCTTCTGCACAGCTAAACTGGAAGTGGCATTTCCAGCTCGCAATAGTGCAGAGTCATCTCAAAGAAAGGGGCCACGGTGTTTCTGTATCTCTATTATGTTGGTGCGGCTTCGGAACTTTTAAATATCACGATATATCTCGAAAACTACGCTTCTGATCAAAAAATATCATAGAACATAAATTGTAGGAAACATAATTCTCGACAAAAAAGGTCTCTTAACATTTTGCCATAGCTCGCTTCGTTTCCGAGATATTTGCAGATATATCTCAAGGGAAGGGGCCTGACGGACATATTTCAAGATATTTCTTCTTCTTGTTGTTCTTCTTCTGCACAGCTAAGCTGGAAGTGGCATTTACAGCTCGGAATAGTGCAGAGTTATCTCAAAGAAAGGGGCCACGGTGTTTCTGTATCTCTATTATGTTGGTGCGGCTTCGGAACTTTTAAATATCTTGATATATCTCGAGAACTACGCATCTGATCAAAAAACGTCATAGAACGTAAAAACTAGGAAACTTAATTCTCTACAAAAAAGGTCTCTTAACATTTTGCAATAGCTCTCTTCGTTTCCGAGATATTTCCAGATTTATCTCAAGGGAAGGGGCCTGACGGACATATTTCGAGATATTTCTTCTTCTTGTTGTTCTTCTTCTGCACAGCTAAGCTGGAAGTGGCATTTACAGCTCGCAATAGTGCAGAGTTATCTCAAAGAAAGGGGCCACGGTGTTTCTGTATCTCTATTATGGTGGTGCGGCTTCGGAACTTTTAAATATCTTGATATATCTCGAGAACTACGCATCTGATCAAAAAATATCATAGAACATGAAAAGTAGGAAACTTAATTCTCTACAAAAAAGGTCTCTTAACATTTTGCCATAACTCTCTTCGTTTCCGAGATATTTGCAGATTTATCTCAAGGGAAGGGGCCTAACGGACATATTTCGAGATATTTCTTCTTCTTGTTGTTCTTCTTCTGCACAGCTAAACTGGAAGTGGTATTTCCAGCTCGCAATAGTGCAGAGTTATCTCAAAGAAAGGGGCCACGGTGTTTCTGTATCTCTATTATGTTGGTGCGGCTTCGGAACTTTTAAATATCTTGATATATCTCGAGAACTACGCATCTGATCAAAAAATATCATAGTAAATAAAAAGTAGGAAACTTAATTCTCTACAAAAAAGGTCTCTTAACATTTTGCCATAGCTCGCTTCGTTTCCGAGATATTTGCAGATTTATCTCAAGGGAAGGGGCCTAACGGACATATTTCGAGATATTTCTTCTTCTTGTTGTTCTTCTTCTGCACAGCTAAACTGGAAGTGGCATTTCCAGCTCGCAATAGTGCAGAGTCATCTCAAAGAAAGGGGCCACGGTGTTTCTGTATCTCTATTATGTTGGTGCGGCTTCGGAACTTTTAAATATCTTGATATATCTCGAGAACTACGCGTCTGATCAAAAAATATCATAGAACATAAAAAGTAGGAAACATAATTCTGTACAAAAAAGGTCTCTTAACATTTTGCCATAGCTCGCTTCGTTTCCGAGATATTTGCAGATTTATCTCAAGGGAAGGGGCCTGACGGACATATTTCGAGATATTTCTTCTTCTTGTTGTTCTTCTTCTGCACAGCTAAGCTGGAAGTGGCATTTACAGCTAGCAATAGTGCAGAGTTATCTCAAAGAAAGGGGCCGCGGTGTTTCTGTATCTCTATTATGTTGGTGCGGCTTCGGAACCTTTAAATATCTTGATATATCTCGAGAACTACGCATCTGATCAAAAAATATCATAGAACATAAAAAGTAGGAAACTTAATTCTCTACAAAAAAGGTCTCTTAACATTTTGCCATAGCTCGCTTCGTTTCCGAGATATTTGCAGATTTATCTCAAGGGAAGGGGCCTGACGGACATATTTCGAGATATTTCTTCTTCTTGTTGTTCTTCTTCTGCACAGCTAAGCTGGAAGCGGCATTTGCAGCGCGCAATAGTGCAGAGTTATCTCAAAGAAAGGGGCCACGTTGTTTCTGTATCTCTATTATGTTGGTGCGGCTTCGGAACTTTTAAATATCTTGATATATCTCGAGAACTACGCATCTGATCAAAAAATATCATAGAACATAAAAAGTAGGAAACTTAATTCTCTACAAAAAAGGTCTCTTAACATTTTGCCATAGCTCGCTTCGTTTCCGAGATATTTGCAGATTTATCTCAAGGGAAGGGGCCTGACGGACATATTTCGAGATATTTCTTCTTCTTGTTGTTCTTCTTCTGCACAGCTAAGCTGGAAGTGGCATTTGCAGCGCGCAATAGTGCAGAGTTATCTCAAAGAAAGGGGCCACGGTGTTTCTGTATCTCTATTATGTTGGTGCGGCTTCGGAACTTTTAAATATCTTGATATATCTCGAAAACTACGCTTCTGATCAAAAAATATCAGAGAACGTAAATTGTAGGAAACATAATTCTCTACAAAAAAGGTCTCTTAACATTTTGCCATAGCTCGCTTCGTTTCCGAGATATTTGCAGATTTATCTCAAGGGAAGGGGCCTGACGGACATATTTCGAGATATTTCTTCTTCTTGTTGTTCTTCTTCTGCACAGCTAAGCTGGAAGTGGCATTTGCAGCTCGCAATAGTGCAGAGTTATCTCAAAGAAAGGGGCCACGGTGTTTCTGTATCTCTATTATGTTGGTGCGGCTTCGGAACTTTTAAATATCTTGATATATCTCGAGAACTACGCATCTGATCAAAAAATATCGTAGAACATAAAAAGTAGGAAACTTAATTCTCTACAAATAAGGTCTCTTAACATTTTGCCATGGCTCGCTTGGTTTCCGAGATATTTGCAGATTTATCTCAAGGGAAGGGGCCTGAGGGACATATTTCGAGATGTTTCTTCTTCTTGTTGTTCTTCTTCTGCACAGCTAAGCTGGAAGTGGCATTTGCAGCTCGCAATAGTGCAGAGTTACCTCAAAGAAAGGGGCCACGGTGTTTCTGTATCTCTATTATGTTGGTGCCGCTTCGGAACTTTTAAATATCTGGATATATCTCGAGAACTACGGATCTGATCAAAAAATATCATAGAACATAAAAAGTAGGAAACTTAATTCTCTACAAAAAAGGTCTCTTAACATTTTGCCATAGCTCGCTTCGTTTCCGAGATATTTGCAGATTTATCTCAAGGGAAGGGTCCTGACGGACATATTTCGAGATATTTCTTCTTCTTGTTGTTCTTCTTCTGCACAGCTAAACTGGAAGTGGCATTTCCAGCTCGCAATCGTGCAGAGTTATCTCAAAGAGAGGGGCCACGGTGTTTCTGTATCTCTATTATGTTGGTGCGGCTTCGGAACTTTTAAATATCTTGATATATCTCGAGAACTACGCATCTGATCAAAAAATATCATAGAACATAAAAAGTAGGAAACCTAATTTTCTACAAAAAAGGTCTCTTAACATTTTGCCGTAGCTAGCTTCATTTCCGAGATATTTGCAGATTTATCTCAAGGGAACGGGCCTGACGGACATATTTCGAAATATTTCTTATTCTTGTTGTTCTTCTTCTGCACAGCTAAGCTGGAAGTGGCATTTGCAGCTCGCAATAGTGCAGAGTTATCTCAAAGAAAGGGGCCACGGTGTTTCTGTATCTCTATTATGTTGGTGCGGCTTCGGAACTTTTAAATATCTTGATATATCTCGAGAACTACGCATCTGATCAAAAAATATCATAGAACATAAAAAGCAGGAAACTTAATTCTCTACAAAAAACGTCTCTTAACATTTTGCCATAGCTCGCTTCGTTTCCGAGATATTTGCAGATTTATCTCAAGGGAAGGGGCCTGACGGACATATTTCGAGATATTTCTTCTTCTTGTTGTTCTTCTTCTGCACAGCTAAGCTGGAAGTGGCATTTGCAGCGCGCAATAGTGCAGAGTTATCTCAAAGAAAGGGGCCACGGTGTTTCTGTATCTCTATTATGTTGGTGCGGCTTCGGAACTTTTAAATATCTTGATATATCTCGAGAACTACGCATCTGATCAAAAAATATCATAGAACATGAAAAGTAGGAAACTTAATTCTCTACAAAAAAGGTCTCTTAACATTTTGCCATAGCACTCTTCGTTTCCGAGATATTTGCAGATTTATCTCAAGGGAAGGGGCCTGACGGACATATTTCGAGATATCTCTTCTTCTTGTTGTTCTTCTTCTGCACAGCTAAGCTGGAAGTGGCATTTGCAGCTCGCAATAGTGCAGAGTTATCTCAAAGAAAGGGGCCACGGTGTTTCTGTATCTCTATTATGTTGGTGCGGCTTCGGAACTTTTAAATATCTTGATATATCTCGAGAACTACGCATCTGATCAAAAAATATCATAGAACATAAAAAGTAGGAAACTTAATTCTCTACAAAAAAGGTCTCTTAACATTTTGCCATAGCTCGCTTCGTTTCCGAGATATTTGCAGATTTATCTCAAGGGAAGGGGCCTAACGGACATATTTCGAGATATTTCTTCTTCTTGTTGTTCTTCTTCTGCACAGCTAAACTGGAAGTGGCATTTCCAGCTCGCAATAGTGCAGAGTCATCTCAAAGAAAGGGGCCACGGTGTTTCTGTATCTCTATTATGTTGGTGCGGCTTCGGAACTTTTAAATATCACGATATATCTCGAAAACTACGCTTCTGATCAAAAAATATCATAGAACATAAATTGTAGGAAACATAATTCTCGACAAAAAAGGTCTCTTAACATTTTGCCATAGCTCGCTTCGTTTCCGAGATATTTGCAGATATATCTCAAGGGAAGGGGCCTGACGGACATATTTCAAGATATTTCTTCTTCTTGTTGTTCTTCTTCTGCACAGCTAAGCTGGAAGTGGCATTTACAGCTCGGAATAGTGCAGAGTTATCTCAAAGAAAGGGGCCACGGTGTTTCTGTATCTCTATTATGTTGGTGCGGCTTCGGAACTTTTAAATATCTTGATATATCTCGAGAACTACGCATCTGATCAAAAAACGTCATAGAACGTAAAAACTAGGAAACTTAATTCTCTACAAAAAAGGTCTCTTAACATTTTGCAATAGCTCTCTTCGTTTCCGAGATATTTCCAGATTTATCTCAAGGGAAGGGGCCTGACGGACATATTTCGAGATATTTCTTCTTCTTGTTGTTCTTCTTCTGCACAGCTAAGCTGGAAGTGGCATTTACAGCTCGCAATAGTGCAGAGTTATCTCAAAGAAAGGGGCCACGGTGTTTCTGTATCTCTATTATGGTGGTGCGGCTTCGGAACTTTTAAATATCTTGATATATCTCGAGAACTACGCATCTGATCAAAAAATATCATAGAACATGAAAAGTAGGAAACTTAATTCTCTACAAAAAAGGTCTCTTAACATTTTGCCATAACTCTCTTCGTTTCCGAGATATTTGCAGATTTATCTCAAGGGAAGGGGCCTAACGGACATATTTCGAGATATTTCTTCTTCTTGTTGTTCTTCTTCTGCACAGCTAAACTGGAAGTGGTATTTCCAGCTCGCAATAGTGCAGAGTTATCTCAAAGAAAGGGGCCACGGTGTTTCTGTATCTCTATTATGTTGGTGCGGCTTCGGAACTTTTAAATATCTTGATATATCTCGAGAACTACGCATCTGATCAAAAAATATCATAGTAAATAAAAAGTAGGAAACTTAATTCTCTACAAAAAAGGTCTCTTAACATTTTGCCATAGCTCGCTTCGTTTCCGAGATATTTGCAGATTTATCTCAAGGGAAGGGGCCTAACGGACATATTTCGAGATATTTCTTCTTCTTGTTGTTCTTCTTCTGCACAGCTAAACTGGAAGTGGCATTTCCAGCTCGCAATAGTGCAGAGTCATCTCAAAGAAAGGGGCCACGGTGTTTCTGTATCTCTATTATGTTGGTGCGGCTTCGGAACTTTTAAATATCTTGATATATCTCGAGAACTACGCGTCTGATCAAAAAATATCATAGAACATAAAAAGTAGGAAACATAATTCTGTACAAAAAAGGTCTCTTAACATTTTGCCATAGCTCGCTTCGTTTCCGAGATATTTGCAGATTTATCTCAAGGGAAGGGGCCTGACGGACATATTTCGAGATATTTCTTCTTCTTGTTGTTCTTCTTCTGCACAGCTAAGCTGGAAGTGGCATTTACAGCTAGCAATAGTGCAGAGTTATCTCAAAGAAAGGGGCCGCGGTGTTTCTGTATCTCTATTATGTTGGTGCGGCTTCGGAACCTTTAAATATCTTGATATATCTCGAGAACTACGCATCTGATCAAAAAATATCATAGAACATAAAAAGTAGGAAACTTAATTCTCTACAAAAAAGGTCTCTTAACATTTTGCCATAGCTCGCTTCGTTTCCGAGATATTTGCAGATTTATCTCAAGGGAAGGGGCCTGACGGACATATTTCGAGATATTTCTTCTTCTTGTTGTTCTTCTTCTGCACAGCTAAGCTGGAAGCGGCATTTGCAGCGCGCAATAGTGCAGAGTTATCTCAAAGAAAGGGGCCACGTTGTTTCTGTATCTCTATTATGTTGGTGCGGCTTCGGAACTTTTAAATATCTTGATATATCTCGAGAACTACGCATCTGATCAAAAAATATCATAGAACATAAAAAGTAGGAAACTTAATTCTCTACAAAAAAGGTCTCTTAACATTTTGCCATAGCTCGCTTCGTTTCCGAGATATTTGCAGATTTATCTCAAGGGAAGGGGCCTGACGGACATATTTCGAGATATTTCTTCTTCTTGTTGTTCTTCTTCTGCACAGCTAAGCTGGAAGTGGCATTTGCAGCGCGCAATAGTGCAGAGTTATCTCAAAGAAAGGGGCCACGGTGTTTCTGTATCTCTATTATGTTGGTGCGGCTTCGGAACTTTTAAATATCTTGATATATCTCGAAAACTACGCTTCTGATCAAAAAATATCAGAGAACGTAAATTGTAGGAAACATAATTCTCTACAAAAAAGGTCTCTTAACATTTTGCCATAGCTCGCTTCGTTTCCGAGATATTTGCAGATTTATCTCAAGGGAAGGGGCCTGACGGACATATTTCGAGATATTTCTTCTTCTTGTTGTTCTTCTTCTGCACAGCTAAGCTGGAAGTGGCATTTGCAGCTCGCAATAGTGCAGAGTTATCTCAAAGAAAGGGGCCACGGTGTTTCTGTATCTCTATTATGTTGGTGCGGCTTCGGAACTTTTAAATATCTTGATATATCTCGAGAACTACGCATCTGATCAAAAAATATCGTAGAACATAAAAAGTAGGAAACTTAATTCTCTACAAATAAGGTCTCTTAACATTTTGCCATGGCTCGCTTGGTTTCCGAGATATTTGCAGATTTATCTCAAGGGAAGGGGCCTGAGGGACATATTTCGAGATGTTTCTTCTTCTTGTTGTTCTTCTTCTGCACAGCTAAGCTGGAAGTGGCATTTGCAGCTCGCAATAGTGCAGAGTTACCTCAAAGAAAGGGGCCACGGTGTTTCTGTATCTCTATTATGTTGGTGCCGCTTCGGAACTTTTAAATATCTGGATATATCTCGAGAACTACGCATCTGATCAAAAAATATCATAGAACATAAAAAGTAGGAAACTTAATTCTCTACAAAAAAGGTCTCTTAACATTTTGCCATAGCTCGCTTCGTTTCCGAGATATTTGCAGATTTATCTCAAGGGAAGGGTCCTGACGGACATATTTCGAGATATTTCTTCTTCTTGTTGTTCTTCTTCTGCACAGCTAAACTGGAAGTGGCATTTCCAGCTCGCAATCGTGCAGAGTTATCTCAAAGAGAGGGGCCACGGTGTTTCTGTATCTCTATTATGTTGGTGCGGCTTCGGAACTTTTAAATATCTTGATATATCTCGAGAACTACGCATCTGATCAAAAAATATCATAGAACATAAAAAGTAGGAAACCTAATTTTCTACAAAAAAGGTCTCTTAACATTTTGCCGTAGCTAGCTTCATTTCCGAGATATTTGCAGATTTATCTCAAGGGAACGGGCCTGACGGACATATTTCGAAATATTTCTTATTCTTGTTGTTCTTCTTCTGCACAGCTAAGCTGGAAGTGGCATTTGCAGCTCGCAATAGTGCAGAGTTATCTCAAAGAAAGGGGCCACGGTGTTTCTGTACCTCTATTATGTTGGTGCAGCTTCGGAGCTTTTAAATATCTTGATATATCTCGAGAACTACGCATCTGATCAAAAAATATCATAGAACATAAAAAGTAGGAAACTTAATTCTCCACAAAAAAGGTCTATTAACATTTTGCCATAGCTCGCTTGGTTTCCGAGATATTTGCAGATTTATCTCAAGGGAAGGGGCCTGAGGGACATATTTCGAGATGTTTCTTCTTCTTGTTGTTCTTCTTCTGCACAGCTAAGCTGGAAGTGGCATTTGCAGCTCGCAATAGTGCAGAGTTACCTCAAAGAAAGGGGCCACGGTGTTTCTGTATCTCTATTATGTTGGTGCCGCTTCGGAACTTTTAAATATCTGGATATATCTCGAGAACTACGCATCTGATCAAAAAATATCATAGAACATAAAAAGTAGGAAACTTAATTCTCTACAAAAAAGGTCTCTTAACATTTTGCCATAGCTCGCTTCGTTTCCGAGATATTTGCAGATTTACCTCAAGGGAAGGGGCCTGACGGACATATTTCGAGATATTTCTTCTTCTTGTTGTTCTTCTTCTGCACAGCTAAGCTGGAAGTGGCATTTGCAGCTCGCAGTAGTGCAGAGTTATCTCAAAGAAAGGGGCCACGGTGTTTCTGTATCTCTATTATGTTGGTGCGGCTTCGGAACTTTTAAATATCTTGATATATCTCGAGAACTACGCATCTGATCAAAAAATATCGTAGAACACAAAAAGTAGGAAACTTAATTCTCTACAAATAAGGTCTCTTAACATTTTGCCATAGCTCGCTTGGTTTCCGAGATATTTGCAGATTTATCTCAAGGGAAGGGGCCTGACGGACATATTTCCAGATATTTCTTCTTCTTGTTGTTCTTCTTCTGCACAGCTAAGCTGGAAGTGGCATTTGCAGCTCGCAATAGTGCAGAGTTATCTCAAAGAAAGGGGCCACGGTGTTTCTGTATCTCTATTATGTTGGTGCGGCTTCGGAACTTTTAAATATCTTGATATATCTCGAGAACAACGCATCTGATCAAAAAATATCATAGAACATAAAAAGTAGGAAACCTCATTTTCTACAAAAAAGGTCGCTTAACATTTTGCCGTAGCTCGCTTCGTTTCCGAGATATTTGCAGATTTATCTCAAGGGAAGGGGCCTGACGGACATATTTCGAAATATTTCTTATTCTTGTTGTTCTTCTTCTGCACAGCTAAGCTGGAAATGTCATTTGCAGGTCGCAATAGTGCAGAGTTATCTCAAAGAAAGGGGCCACGGTGTTTCTGTATCTCTATTATGTTGGTGCGGCTTCGGAACTTTTAAATATCTCGATATATCTCGAAAACTACGCTTCTGATCAAAAAATATCAGAGAACCTAAATTGTAGGAAACATAATTCTCTACAAAAAAGGTCTCTTAACATTTTGCCATAGCTCGCTTCGTTTCCGAGATATTTGCAGATTTATCTCAAGGGAAGGGTCCTGACGGACATATTTCGAGATATTTCTTCTTCTTGTTGTTCTTCTTCTGCACAGCTAAACTGGAAGTGGCATTTCCAGCTCGCAATCGTGCAGAGTTATCTCAAAGAGAGGGGCCACGGTGTTTCTGTATCTCTATTATGTTGGTGCGGCTTCGGAACTTTTAAATATCTTGATATATCTCGAGAACTACGCATCTGATCAAAAAATATCATAGAACATAAAAAGTAGGAAACCTAATTTTCTACAAAAAAGGTCTCTTAACATTTTGCCGTAGCTCGCTTCATTTCCGAGATATTTGCAGATTTATCTCAAGGGAACGGGCCTGACGGACATATTTCGAAATATTTCTTATTCTTGTTGTTCTTCTTCTGCACAGCTAAGCTGGAAGTGGCATTTGCAGCTCGCAATAGTGCAGAGTTATCTCAAAGAAAGGGGCCACGGTGTTTCTGTACCTCTATTATGTTGGTGCAGCTTCGGAGCTTTTAAATATCTTGATATATCTCGAGAACTACGCATCTGATCAAAAAATATCATAGAACATAAAAAGTAAGAAACTTAATTCTCCACAAATAAGGTCTCTTAACATTTTGCCATAGCTCGCTTGGTTTCCGAGATATTTGCAGATTTATCTCAAGGGAAGGGGCCTGAGGGACATATTTCGAGATGTTTCTTCTTCTTGTTGTTCTTCTTCTGCACAGCTAAACTGGAAGTGGCATTTCCAGCTCGCAATCGTGCAGAGTTATCTCAAAGAGAGGGGCCACGGTGTTTCTGTATCTCTATTATGTTGGTGCGGCTTCGGAACTTTTAAATATCTTGATATATCTCGAAAACTACGCTTCTGATCAAAAAATATCAGAGAACGTAAATTGTAGGAAACATAATTCTCTACAAAAAAGGTCTCTTAACATTTTGCCATAGCTCGCTTCGTTTCCGAGATATTTGCAGATTTATCTCAAGGGAAGGGGCCTGACGGACATATTTCGAGATATTTCTTCTTCTTGTTGTTCTTCTTCTGCACAGCTAAGCTGGAAGTGGCATTTGCAGCTCGCAGTAGTGCAGAGTTATCTCAAAGAAAGGGGCCACGGTGTTTCTGTACCTCTATTATGTTGGTGCAGCTTCGGAGCTTTTAAATATCTTGATATATCTCGAGAACTACGCATCTGATCAAAAAATATCATAGAACATAAAAAGTAGGAAACTTAATTCTCTACAAAAAAGGTCTCTTAACATTTTGCCATAGCTCGCATCGTTTCCGAGATATTTGCAGATTTATCTCAAGGGAAGGGGCCTGACGGACATATTTCGAGATATTTCTTCTTCTTGTTGTTCTTCTTCTGCACAGCTAAGCTGGAAGTGGCATTTGCAGCGCGCAATAGTGCAGAGTTATCTCAAAGAAAGGGGCCACGTTGTTTCTGTATCTCTATTATGTTGGTGCGGCTTCGGAACTTTTAAATATCTTGATATATCTCGAGAACTACGCATCTGATCAAAAAATATCATAGAACATAAAAAGTAGGAAACTTAATTCTCTACAAAAAAGGTCTCTTAACATTTTCCCATAGCTGGCATCGTTTCCGAGATATTTGCAGATTTAGCTCAAGGGAAGGGGCCTGACGGACATATTCCGAGATATTTCTTCTTCTTGTTGTTCCTCTTCTGCACAGCTAAGCTGGAAGTGGCATTTGCAGGTCGCAATAGTGCAGAGTTATCTCAAAGAAAGGGGCCACGGTGTTTCTGTATCTCTATTATGTTGGTGCGGCTTCGGAACTTTTAAATATCTCGATATATCTCGAAAACTACGCTTCTGATCAAAAAATATCAGAGAACCTAAATTGTAGGAAACATAATTCTCTACAGAAAAGGTCTCTTAACATTTTGCCATAGCTCGCTTCGTTTCCGAGATATTTGCAGATTTATCTCAAGGGAAGGGGCCTGACGGACATATTTCGAGATATTTCTTCTTCTTGTTGTTCTTCTTCTGCACAGCTAAGCTGGAAGTGGCATTTGCGGCTCGCACTAGTGCAGAGTTATCTCAAAGAAAGGGGCCACGGTGTTTCTGTATCTCTATTATGTTGGTGCGGCTTCGGAACTTTTAAATATCTTGATATATCTCTAGAACTACGCATCTGATCAAAAAATATCATAGAAGATAAAAAGTAGGAAACTTAATTCTCTACAAAAAAGGTCTCTTAACATTTTCCCATAGCTGGCATCGTTTCCGAGATATTTGCAGATTTATCTCAAGGGAAGGGGCCTGATGGACATATTCCGAGATATTTCTTCTTCTTGTTGTTCCTCTTCTGCACAGCTAAGCTGGAAGTGGCATTTGCAGCTCGCAATAGTGCAGAGTTATCTCAAAGAAAGGGGCCACGGTGTTTCTGTATCTCTATTATGTTGGTGCGGCTTCGGAACTTTTAAATATCTTGATATATCTCGAGAACTACGCATCTGATCAAAAAATATCATAGAACATAAAAAGCAGGAAACTTAATTCTCTACAAAAAACGTCTCTTAACATTTTGCCATAGCTCGCTTCGTTTCCGAGATATTTGCAGATTTATCTCAAGGGAAGGGGCCTGACGGACATATTTCGAGATATTTCTTCTTCTTGTTGTTCTTCTTCTGCACAGCTAAGCTGGAAGTGGCATTTGCAGCGCGCAATAGTGCAGAGTTATCTCAAAGAAAGGGGCCACGGTGTTTCTGTATCTCTATTATGTTGGTGCGGCTTCGGAACTTTTAAATATCTTGATATATCTCGAGAACTACGCATCTGATCAAAAAATATCATAGAACATGAAAAGTAGGAAACTTAATTCTCTACAAAAAAGGTCTCTTAACATTTTGCCATAGCACTCTTCGTTTCCGAGATATTTGCAGATTTATCTCAAGGGAAGGGGCCTGACGGACATATTTCGAGATATCTCTTCTTCTTGTTGTTCTTCTTCTGCACAGCTAAGCTGGAAGTGGCATTTGCAGCTCGCAATAGTGCAGAGTTATCTCAAAGAAAGGGGCCACGGTGTTTCTGTATCTCTATTATGTTGGTGCGGCTTCGGAACTTTTAAATATCTTGATATATCTCGAGAACTACGCATCTGATCAAAAAATATCGTAGAACATAAAAAGTAGGAAACTTAATTCTCTACAAAAAAGGTCTCTTAACATTTTGCCATAGCTCGCTTCGTTTCCGAGATATTTGCAGATTTATCTCAAGGGAAGGGGCCTAACGGACATATTTCGAGATATTTCTTCTTCTTGTTGTTCTTCTTCTGCACAGCTAAACTGGAAGTGGCATTTCCAGCTCGCAATAGTGCAGAGTCATCTCAAAGAAAGGGGCCACGGTGTTTCTGTATCTCTATTATGTTGGTGCGGCTTCGGAACTTTTAAATATCACGATATATCTCGAAAACTACGCTTCTGATCAAAAAATATCATAGAACATAAATTGTAGGAAACATAATTCTCGACAAAAAAGGTCTCTTAACATTTTGCCATAGCTCGCTTCGTTTCCGAGATATTTGCAGATATATCTCAAGGGAAGGGGCCTGACGGACATATTTCAAGATATTTCTTCTTCTTGTTGTTCTTCTTCTGCACAGCTAAGCTGGAAGTGGCATTTACAGCTCGGAATAGTGCAGAGTTATCTCAAAGAAAGGGGCCACGGTGTTTCTGTATCTCTATTATGTTGGTGCGGCTTCGGAACTTTTAAATATCTTGATATATCTCGAGAACTACGCATCTGATCAAAAAACGTCATAGAACGTAAAAACTAGGAAACTTAATTCTCTACAAAAAAGGTCTCTTAACATTTTGCAATAGCTCTCTTCGTTTCCGAGATATTTCCAGATTTATCTCAAGGGAAGGGGCCTGACGGACATATTTCGAGATATTTCTTCTTCTTGTTGTTCTTCTTCTGCACAGCTAAGCTGGAAGTGGCATTTACAGCTCGCAATAGTGCAGAGTTATCTCAAAGAAAGGGGCCACGGTGTTTCTGTATCTCTATTATGGTGGTGCGGCTTCGGAACTTTTAAATATCTTGATATATCTCGAGAACTACGCATCTGATCAAAAAATATCATAGAACATGAAAAGTAGGAAACTTAATTCTCTACAAAAAAGGTCTCTTAACATTTTGCCATAACTCTCTTCGTTTCCGAGATATTTGCAGATTTATCTCAAGGGAAGGGGCCTAACGGACATATTTCGAGATATTTCTTCTTCTTGTTGTTCTTCTTCTGCACAGCTAAACTGGAAGTGGTATTTCCAGCTCGCAATAGTGCAGAGTTATCTCAAAGAAAGGGGCCACGGTGTTTCTGTATCTCTATTATGTTGGTGCGGCTTCGGAACTTTTAAATATCTTGATATATCTCGAGAACTACGCATCTGATCAAAAAATATCATAGTACATAAAAAGTAGGAAACTTAATTCTCTACAAAAAAGGTCTCTTAACATTTTGCCATAGCTCGCTTCGTTTCCGAGATATTTGCAGATTTATCTCAAGGGAAGGGGCCTAACGGACATATTTCGAGATATTTCTTCTTCTTGTTGTTCTTCTTCTGCACAGCTAAACTGGAAGTGGCATTTCCAGCTCGCAATAGTGCAGAGTCATCTCAAAGAAAGGGGCCACGGTGTTTCTGTATCTCTATTATGTTGGTGCGGCTTCGGAACTTTTAAATATCTTGATATATCTCGAGAACTACGCGTCTGATCAAAAAATATCATAGAACATAAAAAGTAGGAAACATAATTCTGTACAAAAAAGGTCTCTTAACATTTTGCCATAGCTCGCTTCGTTTCCGAGATATTTGCAGATTTATCTCAAGGGAAGGGGCCTGACGGACATATTTCGAGATATTTCTTCTTCTTGTTGTTCTTCTTCTGCACAGCTAAGCTGGAAGTGGCATTTACAGCTAGCAATAGTGCAGAGTTATCTCAAAGAAAGGGGCCGCGGTGTTTCTGTATCTCTATTATGTTGGTGCGGCTTCGGAACCTTTAAATATCTTGATATATCTCGAGAACTACGCATCTGATCAAAAAATATCATAGAACATAAAAAGTAGGAAACTTAATTCTCTACAAAAAAGGTCTCTTAACATTTTGCCATAGCTCGCTTCGTTTCCGAGATATTTGCAGATTTATCTCAAGGGAAGGGGCCTGACGGACATATTTCGAGATATTTCTTCTTCTTGTTGTTCTTCTTCTGCACAGCTAAACTGGAAGTGGCATTTCCAGCTCGCAATAGTGCAGAGTCATCTCAAAGAAAGGGGCCACGGTGTTTCTGTATCTCTATTATGTTGTTGCGGCTTCGGAACTTTTAAATATCTCGATATATCTCGAAAACTACGCTTCTGATCAAAAAATATCATAGAACATAAATTGTAGGAAACATAATTCCCGACAAAAAAGGTCTCTTAACATTTTGCCATAGCTCGCTTCGTTTCCGAGATATTTGCAGATATATCTCAAGGGAAGGGGCCTGACGGACATATTTCGAGATATTTCTTCTTCTTGTTGTTCTTCTTCTGCACAGCTAAGCTGGAAGTGGCATTTACAGCTCGCAATAGTGCAGAGTTATCTCAAAGAAAGGGACCACGGTGTTTCTGTATCTCTATTATGTTGGTGCGGCTTCGGAACTTTTAAATATCTTGATATATCTCGAGAACTACGCATCTGATCAAAAAATGTCATAGAACGTAAAAAGTAGGAAACTTAATTCTCTACAAAAAAGGTCTCTTAACATTTTGCCATAGCTCGCTTCGTTTCCGAGATATTTGCAGATTTATCTCAAGGGAAGGGGCCTGACGGACATATTTCGAGATACTTCTTCTTCTTGTTGTTCTTCTTCTGCACAGCTAAGCTAGAAGTGGCATTTGCAGCTCGCAATAGTGCAGAGTTATCTCAAAGAAAGGGGCCACGGTGTTTCTGTATCTCTATTATGTTGGTGCGGCTTCGGAACTTTTAAATATCTTAATATATCTCGAGAACTACGCATCTGATCAAAAAATATCATACAACATAAAATGTAGGAAACTTAATTCTCTACAAAAAAGGTCTCTTAACATTTTGCCATAGCTCGCTTCGTTTCCGAGATATTTGCAGATTTATCTCAAGGGAAGGGGCCTGACGGACATATTTCGAGATATTTCTTCTTCTCGTTGTTCTTCTTCTGCACAGCTAAGCTGTAAGTGGCATTTGCGGCTCGCACTAGTGCAGAGTTATCTCAAAGAAAGGGGCCACGGTGTTTCTGTATCTCTATTATCTTGGTGCGGCTTCGGAACCTTTAAATATCTCGATATATCTCGAAAACTACGCTTCTGATCAAAAAATATCATAGAACATAAATTGTAGGAAACATAATTCTCTACAAAAAAGGTCTCTTAACATTTTGCCATAGCTCGCTTCGTTTCCGAGATATTTGCAGATATATCTCAAGGGCAGGGGCCTGACGGACATATTTCGAGATATTTCTTCTTCTTGTTGTTCTTCTTCTGCACAGCTAAGCTGGAAGTGGCATTTACAGCTCGCAATAGTGCAGAGTTATCTCAAAGAAAGGGGCCACGGTGTTTCTGTATCTCTATTATGTTGGTGCGGCTTCGGAACTTTTAAATATCTTGATATATCTCGAGAACTACGCATCTGATCAAAAAATATCATAGAACATAGAAAGTAGGAAACTTAATTCTCTACAAAAAAGGTCTCTTAACATTTTGCCATAGCTCGCTTCGTTTCCGAGATATTTGCAGATTTATCTCAAGGGAAGGGGCCTGACGGACATATTTCGAGATATTTCTTCTTCTTGTTGTTCTTCTTCTGCACAGCTAAGCTGGAAGTGGCATTTGCAGCTCGCAATAGTGCAGAGTTATCTCAAAGAGAGGGGCCACGGTGTTTCTGTATCTCTAATATGTTGGTGCGGCTTCGGAACTTTTAAGTATCTTGATCTATCTCGAGAACTACGCATCTGATTAAAAAATATCATAGAAGATAAAAAGTAGGAAACTTAATTCTCTACAAAAAACGTCTCTTAACATTTTGCCATAGCTCGCTTCGTTTCCGAGATATTTGCAGATTCAGCTCAAAGGAACTGGCCTGACGGACATATTTCGAGATATTTCTTCTTCTTGTTGTTCTTCTTCTGCACAGCTAAGCTGGAAGTGGCATTTGCAGCTCGCACTAGTGCAGAGTTATCTCAAAGAAAGGGGCCACGGTGTTTCTGTATCTCGATTATGTTGGTGCGGCTTCGGAACTTTTAAATATCTCGATATATCTCGAAAACTACGCTTCTGATCAAAAAATATCATAGAACATAAAAAGTAGGAAACTTAATTCTCTACAAAAAAGGTCTCTCAACATTTTGCCATAGCTCGCTTCGTTTCCGAGATATTTGCAGATTTATCTCAAGGGAAGGGGCCTAACGGACATATTTCGAGATATTTCTTCTTCTTGTTGTTCTTCTTCTGCACAGCTAAACTGGAAGTGGCATTTCCAGCTCGCAATAGTGCAGAGTTATCTCAAAGAAAGGGGCCACGGTGTTTCTGTATCTCTATTATGTTGGTGCGGCTTCGGAACTTTTAAATATCTCGATATATCTCGAAAACTACGCATCTGATCAAAAAATATCATCGAACATAAAAAGTAGGAAACTTAATTCTCTACATAAAAGGTGTCTTAACATTTTGCCATAGTTCGCTTCGTTTCCGAGATATTTGCAGATTCATCTCAAGGGAAGGGGTCTGACGGACATATTTCGAGATATTTCTTCTTCTTGTTGTTCTTCTTCTGCACAGCTAAGCTCGAAGTGGCATTTGCAGCTCGCAATAGTGCAGAGTTACCTCAAAGAAAGAGGCCACGGTGTTTCTGTACCTCTATTATGTTGGTGCAGCTTCGGAACTTTTAAATATCTTGATATATCTCGAGAACTACGCATCTGATCAAAAAATATCATAGAACATAAATTGTAGGAAACATAATTCTCTACAAAAAACGTCTCTTAACATTTTGCCATAGCTCGCTTCGTTTCCGAGATATTTGCAGATTCAGCTCAAAGGAACTGGCCTGACGGACATATTTCGAGATATTTCTTCTTCTTGTTGTTCTTCTTCTGCACAGCTAAGCTGGAAGTGGCATTTGCAGCTCGCACTAGTGCAGAGTTATCTCAAAGAAAGGGGCCACGGTGTTTCTGTATCTCTATTATGTTGGTGCGGCTTCGGAACTTTTAAATATCTCGATATATCTCGAAAACTACGCTTCTGATCAAAAAATATCATAGAACATAAAAAGTAGGAAACTTAATTCTCTACAAAAAAGGTCTCTCAACATTTTGCCATAGCTCGCTTCGTTTCCGAGATATTTGCAGATTTATCTCAAGGGAAGGGGCCTAACGGACATATTTCGAGATATTTCTTCTTCTTGTTGTTCTTCTTCTGCACAGCTAAACTGGAAGTGGCATTTCCAGCTCGCAATAGTGCAGAGTTATCCCAAAGAAAGGGGCCACGGTGTTTCTGTATCTCTATTATGTTGGTGCGGCTTCGGAACTTTTAAATATCTTGATATATCTCGAGAACTACGCATCTGATCAAAAAATATCATAGAACATAAAAAGTAGGAAACTTAATTCTCTACAAAAAAGGTCTCTTAACATTTTGCCATAGCTCGCTTCGTTTCCGAGATATTTGCAGATTTATCTCAAGGGAAGGGGCCTGACGGACATATTTCGAGATATTTCTTCTTCTTGTTGTTCTTCTTGTGCACAGCTAAGCTGGAAGTGGCATTTGCGGCTCGCACTAGTGCAGAGTTATCTCAAAGAAAGGGGCCACGGTGTTTCTGTATCCCTATTATGTTGGTGCGGCTTCGGAACTTTTAAATATCTCGATATATCTCGAAAACTACGCTTCTGATCAAAAAATATCATACAACATAAATTGTAGGAAACATAATTCTCTACAAAAAAGGTCTCTTATCGTTTTGCCATAGCTCGCTTCGTTTCCGAGATATTTGCAGATTCATCTCAAGGGAAGGGGCCTGACGGACATATTTCGAGATATTTCTTCTTCTTGTTGTTCTTCTTCTGCACAGCTAAGCTGGAAGTGGCATTTGCAGCGCGCAATAGTGCAGAGTTATCTCAAAGAAAGGGGCCACGGTGTTTCTGTATCTCTATTATGTTGGTGCGGCTTCGGAACTTTTAAATATCTTGATATATCTCGAGAACTACGCATCTGATCAAAAAATATCATACTACATAAAAAGTAGGAAACTTAATTCTCTACAAAAAAGGTCTCTTTACATTTTCCCATAGCTCGCTTCGTTTCCGAGATATTTGCAGATTTATCTCAAGGGAAGGGGCCTGACGGACATATTTCGAGATATTTCTTCTTCTTGTTGTTCTTCTTCTGCACAGCTAAGCTGGAAGTGGCATTTGCAGCGCGCAATAGTGCAGAGTTATCTCAAAGAAAGGGGCCACGGTGTTTCTGTATCTCTATTATGTTGGTGCGGCTTCGGAACTTTTAAATATCTTGATATATCTCGAGAACTACGCATCTGATCAAAAAATATCATACTACATAAAAAGTAGGAAACTTAATTCTCTACAAAAAAGGTCTCTTTACATTTTCCCATAGCTCGCTTCGTTTCCGAGATATTTGCAGATTTATCTCAAGGGAAGGGGCCTGACGGACATATTTCGAGATATTTCTTCTTCTTGTTGTTCTTCTTCTGCACAGCTAAGCTGGAAGTGGCATTTGCAGCGCGCAATAGTGCAGAGTTATCTCAAAGAAAGGGGCCGCGGTGTTTCTGTATCTCTATTATGTTGGTGCGGCTTCGGAACCTTTAAATATCTTGATATATCTCGAGAACTACGCATCTGATCAAAAAATATCATAGAACATAAAAAGTAGGAAACTTAATTCTCTACAAAAAAGGTCTCTTAACATTTTGCCATAGCTCGCTTCGTTTCCGAGATATTTGCAGATTTATCTCAAGGGAAGGGGCCTGACGGACATATTTCGAGATATTTCTTCTTCTTGTTGTTCTTCTTCTGCACAGCTAAACTGGAAGTGGCATTTCCAGCTCGCAATAGTGCAGAGTCATCTCAAAGAAAGGGGCCACGGTGTTTCTGTATCTCTATTATGTTGTTGCGGCTTCGGAACTTTTAAATATCTCGATATATCTCGAAAACTACGCTTCTGATCAAAAAATATCATAGAACATAAATTGTAGGAAACATAATTCCCGACAAAAAAGGTCTCTTAACATTTTGCCATAGCTCGCTTCGTTTCCGAGATATTTGCAGATATATCTCAAGGGAAGGGGCCTGACGGACATATTTCGAGATATTTCTTCTTCTTGTTGTTCTTCTTCTGCACAGCTAAGCTGGAAGTGGCATTTACAGCTCGCAATAGTGCAGAGTTATCTCAAAGAAAGGGACCACGGTGTTTCTGTATCTCTATTATGTTGGTGCGGCTTCGGAACTTTTAAATATCTTGATATATCTCGAGAACTACGCATCTGATCAAAAAATGTCATAGAACGTAAAAAGTAGGAAACTTAATTCTCTACAAAAAAGGTCTCTTAACATTTTGCCATAGCTCGCTTCGTTTCCGAGATATTTGCAGATTTATCTCAAGGGAAGGGGCCTGACGGACATATTTCGAGATACTTCTTCTTCTTGTTGTTCTTCTTCTGCACAGCTAAGCTAGAAGTGGCATTTGCAGCTCGCAATAGTGCAGAGTTATCTCAAAGAAAGGGGCCACGGTGTTTCTGTATCTCTATTATGTTGGTGCGGCTTCGGAACTTTTAAATATCTTAATATATCTCGAGAACTACGCATCTGATCAAAAAATATCATACAACATAAAATGTAGGAAACTTAATTCTCTACAAAAAAGGTCTCTTAACATTTTGCCATAGCTCGCTTCGTTTCCGAGATATTTGCAGATTTATCTCAAGGGAAGGGGCCTGACGGACATATTTCGAGATATTTCTTCTTCTCGTTGTTCTTCTTCTGCACAGCTAAGCTGTAAGTGGCATTTGCGGCTCGCACTAGTGCAGAGTTATCTCAAAGAAAGGGGCCACGGTGTTTCTGTATCTCTATTATCTTGGTGCGGCTTCGGAACCTTTAAATATCTCGATATATCTCGAAAACTACGCTTCTGATCAAAAAATATCATAGAACATAAATTGTAGGAAACATAATTCTCTACAAAAAAGGTCTCTTAACATTTTGCCATAGCTCGCTTCGTTTCCGAGATATTTGCAGATATATCTCAAGGGCAGGGGCCTGACGGACATATTTCGAGATATTTCTTCTTCTTGTTGTTCTTCTTCTGCACAGCTAAGCTGGAAGTGGCATTTACAGCTCGCAATAGTGCAGAGTTATCTCAAAGAAAGGGGCCACGGTGTTTCTGTATCTCTATTATGTTGGTGCGGCTTCGGAACTTTTAAATATCTTGATATATCTCGAGAACTACGCATCTGATCAAAAAATATCATAGAACATAGAAAGTAGGAAACTTAATTCTCTACAAAAAAGGTCTCTTAACATTTTGCCATAGCTCGCTTCGTTTCCGAGATATTTGCAGATTTATCTCAAGGGAAGGGGCCTGACGGACATA
The DNA here is from genome assembly GCF_051020975.1 of Osmia lignaria lignaria. Taxonomy (NCBI): domain Eukaryota; kingdom Metazoa; phylum Arthropoda; class Insecta; order Hymenoptera; family Megachilidae; genus Osmia; species Osmia lignaria. Next base: position 8,198,385 of record NW_027478159.1, on the reverse strand, counting down.
TTTCGAGATATTTCTTCTTCTTGTTGTTCTTCTTCTGCACAGCTAAGCTGGAAGTGGCATTTGCAGCTCGCAATAGTGCAGAGTTATCTCAAAGAGAGGGGCCACGGTGTTTCTGTATCTCTAATATGTTGGTGCGGCTTCGGAACTTTTAAGTATCTTGATCTATCTCGAGAACTACGCATCTGATTAAAAAATATCATAGAAGATAAAAAGTAGGAAACTTAATTCTCTACAAAAAACGTCTCTTAACATTTTGCCATAGCTCGCTTCGTTTCCGAGATATTTGCAGATTCAGCTCAAAGGAACTGGCCTGACGGACATATTTCGAGATATTTCTTCTTCTTGTTGTTCTTCTTCTGCACAGCTAAGCTGGAAGTGGCATTTGCAGCTCGCACTAGTGCAGAGTTATCTCAAAGAAAGGGGCCACGGTGTTTCTGTATCTCGATTATGTTGGTGCGGCTTCGGAACTTTTAAATATCTCGATATATCTCGAAAACTACGCTTCTGATCAAAAAATATCATAGAACATAAAAAGTAGGAAACTTAATTCTCTACAAAAAAGGTCTCTCAACATTTTGCCATAGCTCGCTTCGTTTCCGAGATATTTGCAGATTTATCTCAAGGGAAGGGGCCTAACGGACATATTTCGAGATATTTCTTCTTCTTGTTGTTCTTCTTCTGCACAGCTAAACTGGAAGTGGCATTTCCAGCTCGCAATAGTGCAGAGTTATCTCAAAGAAAGGGGCCACGGTGTTTCTGTATCTCTATTATGTTGGTGCGGCTTCGGAACTTTTAAATATCTCGATATATCTCGAAAACTACGCATCTGATCAAAAAATATCATCGAACATAAAAAGTAGGAAACTTAATTCTCTACATAAAAGGTGTCTTAACATTTTGCCATAGTTCGCTTCGTTTCCGAGATATTTGCAGATTCATCTCAAGGGAAGGGGTCTGACGGACATATTTCGAGATATTTCTTCTTCTTGTTGTTCTTCTTCTGCACAGCTAAGCTCGAAGTGGCATTTGCAGCTCGCAATAGTGCAGAGTTACCTCAAAGAAAGAGGCCACGGTGTTTCTGTACCTCTATTATGTTGGTGCAGCTTCGGAACTTTTAAATATCTTGATATATCTCGAGAACTACGCATCTGATCAAAAAATATCATAGAACATAAATTGTAGGAAACATAATTCTCTACAAAAAACGTCTCTTAACATTTTGCCATAGCTCGCTTCGTTTCCGAGATATTTGCAGATTCAGCTCAAAGGAACTGGCCTGACGGACATATTTCGAGATATTTCTTCTTCTTGTTGTTCTTCTTCTGCACAGCTAAGCTGGAAGTGGCATTTGCAGCTCGCACTAGTGCAGAGTTATCTCAAAGAAAGGGGCCACGGTGTTTCTGTATCTCTATTATGTTGGTGCGGCTTCGGAACTTTTAAATATCTCGATATATCTCGAAAACTACGCTTCTGATCAAAAAATATCATAGAACATAAAAAGTAGGAAACTTAATTCTCTACAAAAAAGGTCTCTCAACATTTTGCCATAGCTCGCTTCGTTTCCGAGATATTTGCAGATTTATCTCAAGGGAAGGGGCCTAACGGACATATTTCGAGATATTTCTTCTTCTTGTTGTTCTTCTTCTGCACAGCTAAACTGGAAGTGGCATTTCCAGCTCGCAATAGTGCAGAGTTATCCCAAAGAAAGGGGCCACGGTGTTTCTGTATCTCTATTATGTTGGTGCGGCTTCGGAACTTTTAAATATCTTGATATATCTCGAGAACTACGCATCTGATCAAAAAATATCATAGAACATAAAAAGTAGGAAACTTAATTCTCTACAAAAAAGGTCTCTTAACATTTTGCCATAGCTCGCTTCGTTTCCGAGATATTTGCAGATTTATCTCAAGGGAAGGGGCCTGACGGACATATTTCGAGATATTTCTTCTTCTTGTTGTTCTTCTTGTGCACAGCTAAGCTGGAAGTGGCATTTGCGGCTCGCACTAGTGCAGAGTTATCTCAAAGAAAGGGGCCACGGTGTTTCTGTATCCCTATTATGTTGGTGCGGCTTCGGAACTTTTAAATATCTCGATATATCTCGAAAACTACGCTTCTGATCAAAAAATATCATACAACATAAATTGTAGGAAACATAATTCTCTACAAAAAAGGTCTCTTATCGTTTTGCCATAGCTCGCTTCGTTTCCGAGATATTTGCAGATTCATCTCAAGGGAAGGGGCCTGACGGACATATTTCGAGATATTTCTTCTTCTTGTTGTTCTTCTTCTGCACAGCTAAGCTGGAAGTGGCATTTGCAGCGCGCAATAGTGCAGAGTTATCTCAAAGAAAGGGGCCACGGTGTTTCTGTATCTCTATTATGTTGGTGCGGCTTCGGAACTTTTAAATATCTTGATATATCTCGAGAACTACGCATCTGATCACAAAATATCATACTACATAAAAAGTAGGAAACTTAATTCTCTACAAAAAAGGTCTCTTTACATTTTCCCATAGCTCGCTTCGTTTCCGAGATATTTGCAGATTTATCTCAAGGGAAGGGGCCTGACGGACATATTTCGAGATATTTCTTCTTCTTGTTGTTCTTCTTCTGCACAGCTAAGCTGGAAGTGGCATTTGCAGCGCGCAATAGTGCAGAGTTATCTCAAAGAAAGGGGCCACGGTGTTTCTGTATCTCTATTATGTTGGTGCGGCTTCGGAACTTTTAAATATCTTGATATATCTCGAGAACTACGCATCTGATCAAAAAATATCATACTACATAAAAAGTAGGAAACTTAATTCTCTACAAAAAAGGTCTCTTTACATTTTCCCATAGCTCGCTTCGTTTCCGAGATATTTGCAGATTTATCTCAAGGGAAGGGGCCTGACGGACATATTTCGAGATATTTCTTCTTCTTGTTGTTCTTCTTCTGCACAGCTAAGCTGGAAGTGGCATTTGCAGCGCGCAATAGTGCAGAGTTATCTCAAAGAAAGGGGCCACGGTGTTTCTGTATCTCTATTATATTGGTGCGGCTTCGGAACTTTTAAATATCTTGATATATCTCGAGAACTATGCATCTGATCAAAAAATATCATAGAACATAAAAAGTAGGAAACCTAATTCCCTACAAAAAAGGTCTCTTAACATTTTGCCATAGCTTGCTTCGTTTCCGAGATATTTGCAGATTCATCTCAAGGGAAGGGGTCTGACGGACATATTTCGAGATATTTCTTCTTCTTGTTGTTCTTCTTCTGCACAGCTAAGCTCGAAGTGGCATTTGCAGCTCGCAATAGTGCAGAGTTATCTCAAAGAAAGAGGCCACGGTGTTTCTGTACCTCTATTATGTTGGTGCAGCTTCGGAACTTTTAAATATCTTGATATATCTCGAGAACTACGCATCTGATCAAAAAATATCATCGAACATAAAAAGTAGGAAACTTGATTCTCTACAAAAAAGGTCTCTTAACGTTTTGCAATAGCTCGCTTCGTTTCCGAGATATTTGCAGATTTATCTCAAGGGAAGGGTCCTGACGGACATATTTCGAGATATTTCTTCTTCTTGTTGTTCTTCTTCTGCACAGCTAAACTGGAAGTGGCATTTCCAGCTCGCAATAGTGCAGAGTTATCCCAAAGAAAGGGGCCACGATGTTTCTGTATCTCTATTATGTTGGTGCTGCTTCGGAACTTTTAAATATCTTGATATATCTCGAGAACTAGGCATCTGATCAAAAAATATCATAGAACATAAAAAGTAGGAAACTTAATTCTCTACAAAAAAGGTCTCTTAACATTTTGCCATAGCTCGCTTCGTTTCCGAGATATTTGCAGATTCATCTCAAGGGAAGGGGCCTGACGGACATATTTCGAGATATTTCTTCTTCTTGTTGTTCTTCTTCTGCACAGCTGAGCTGGAAGTGGCATTTGCAGGTCGCCATAGTGCAGAGTTATCTCAAAGAAAGAGGCCACGGTGTTTCTGTACCTCTATTATGTTGGTGCGGCTTCGGAACTTTTAAATATCTTGATATATCTCGAGAACTACGCATCTGATCAAAAAATATCATAGAACATAAAAAGTAGGAAACTTAAGTCTCTACAAAAAAGGTCTCTTAACATTTTGCCATAGCTCGCTTCGTTTCCGAGATATTTGCAGATTCATCTCAAGGGAAGGGGTCTGACGGACATATTTCGAGATATTTCTTCTTCTTGTTGTTCTTCTTCTGCACAGCTAAGCTCGAAGTGGCATTTGCAGCTCGCAATAGTGCAGAGTTATCTCAAAGAAAGAGGCCACGGTGTTTCTGTACCTCTATTATGTTGGTGCAGCTTCGGAACTTTTAAATATCTTGATATATCTCGAGAACTACGCATCTGATCAAAAAATATCATCGAACATAAAAAGTAGGAAACTTAATTCTCTACAAAAAAGGTCTCTTAACGTTTTGCAATAGCTCGCTTCGTTTCCGAGATATTTGCAGATTTATCTCAAGGGAAGGGGCCTGACGGACATATTTCGAGATATTTCTTCTTCTTGTTGTTCTTCTTCTGCACAGCTAAACTGGAAGTGGCATTTCCAGCTCGCAATAGTGCAGAGTTATCCCAACGAAAGGGGCCACGATGTTTCTGTATCTCTATTATGTTGGTGCGGCTTCGGAACTTTTAAATATCTTGATATATCTCGAGAACTACGCATCTGATCAAAAAATATCATACTACATAAAAAGTAGGAAACTTAATTCTCTACAAGAAAGGTCTCTAAACATTTTGCCATAGCTCGCTTCGTTTCCGAGATATTTGCAGATTTATCTCAAGGGAAGGGGCCTGACGGACATATTTCGAGATATTTCTTCTTCTTGTTGTCCTTCTTCTGCACAGCTAAGCTGGAAGTGACATTTGCGGCTCGCACTAGTGCAGAGTTATCTCAAAGAAAGGGGCCACGGTGTTTCTGTATCTCTATTATGTTGGTGCGGCTTCGGAACTTTTAAATATCTTGATATATCTCGAGAACTACGCGTCTGATCAAAAAATATCATAGAACATAAAAAGTAGGAAACATAATTCTCTACAAAAATGGTCTCTTAACATTTTGCCATAGCTCGCTTCGTTTCCGAGATATTTGCAGATATATCTCAAGGGAAGGGGCCTGACGGACATATTTCGAGATATTTCTTCTTCTTGTTGTTCTTCTTCTGCACAGCTAAGCTGGAAGTGGCATTTGCGGCTCGCACTGGTGCACAGTTATCTCAAAGAAAGGGGCCACGGTGTTTCTGTATCTCTATTATGTTGGTGCGTCTTCGGAACTTTTAAATATCTCGATATATCTCGAAAACTACGCTTCTGATCAAAAAATATCATAGAACATAAATTGTAGGAAACATAATTCTCTACAAAAAAGGTCTCTTAACATTTTGCCATAGCTCGCTTCGTTTCCGAGATATTTGCAGATTTATCTCAAGGGAAGTGGCCTGACGGACATATTTCGAGATATTTCTTCTTCTTGTTGTTCTTCTTCTGCACAGCTAAGCTGGAAGTGGCATTTGCAGCTCGCAATAGTGCAGAGTTATCCCAAAGAAAGGGGCCACGGTGTTTCTGTATCTCTATTATGTTGGTGCGGCTTCGGAACTTTTAAATATCTCGATATATCTCGAAAACTACGCATCTGATCAAAAAATATCATCGAACATAAAAAGTAGGAAACTTAATTCTCTACATAAAAGGTGTCTTAACATTTTGCCATAGTTCGCTTCGTTTCCGAGATATTTGCAGATTCATCTCAAGGGAAGGGGTCTGACGGACATATTTCGAGATATTTCTTCTTCTTGTTGTTCTTCTTCTGCACAGCTAAGCTCGAAGTGGCATTTGCAGCTCGCAATAGTGCAGAGTTACCTCAAAGAAAGAGGCCACGGTGTTTCTGTACCTCTATTATGTTGGTGCAGCTTCGGAACTTTTAAATATCTTGATATATCTCGAGAACTACGCATCTGATCAAAAAATATCATAGAACATAAATTGTAGGAAACATAATTCTCTACAAAAAACGTCTCTTAACATTTTGCCATAGCTCGCTTCGTTTCCGAGATATTTGCAGATTCAGCTCAAAGGAACTGGCCTGACGGACATATTTCGAGATATTTCTTCTTCTTGTTGTTCTTCTTCTGCACAGCTAAGCTGGAAGTGGCATTTGCAGCTCGCACTAGTGCAGAGTTATCTCAAAGAAAGGGGCCACGGTGTTTCTGTATCTCTATTATGTTGGTGCGGCTTCGGAACTTTTAAATATCTCGATATATCTCGAAAACTACGCTTCTGATCAAAAAATATCATAGAACATAAAAAGTAGGAAACTTAATTCTCTACAAAAAAGGTCTCTCAACATTTTGCCATAGCTCGCTTCGTTTCCGAGATATTTGCAGATTTATCTCAAGGGAAGGGGCCTAACGGACATATTTCGAGATATTTCTTCTTCTTGTTGTTCTTCTTCTGCACAGCTAAACTGGAAGTGGCATTTCCAGCTCGCAATAGTGCAGAGTTATCCCAAAGAAAGGGGCCACGGTGTTTCTGTATCTCTATTATGTTGGTGCGGCTTCGGAACTTTTAAATATCTTGATATATCTCGAGAACTACGCATCTGATCAAAAAATATCATAGAACATAAAAAGTAGGAAACTTAATTCTCTACAAAAAAGGTCTCTTAACATTTTGCCATAGCTCGCTTCGTTTCCGAGATATTTGCAGATTTATCTCAAGGGAAGGGGCCTGACGGACATATTTCGAGATATTTCTTCTTCTTGTTGTTCTTCTTGTGCACAGCTAAGCTGGAAGTGGCATTTGCGGCTCGCACTAGTGCAGAGTTATCTCAAAGAAAGGGGCCACGGTGTTTCTGTATCCCTATTATGTTGGTGCGGCTTCGGAACTTTTAAATATCTCGATATATCTCGAAAACTACGCTTCTGATCAAAAAATATCATACAACATAAATTGTAGGAAACATAATTCTCTACAAAAAAGGTCTCTTATCGTTTTGCCATAGCTCGCTTCGTTTCCGAGATATTTGCAGATTCATCTCAAGGGAAGGGGCCTGACGGACATATTTCGAGATATTTCTTCTTCTTGTTGTTCTTCTTCTGCACAGCTAAGCTGGAAGTGGCATTTGCAGCGCGCAATAGTGCAGAGTTATCTCAAAGAAAGGGGCCACGGTGTTTCTGTATCTCTATTATGTTGGTGCGGCTTCGGAACTTTTAAATATCTTGATATATCTCGAGAACTACGCATCTGATCAAAAAATATCATACTACATAAAAAGTAGGAAACTTAATTCTCTACAAAAAAGGTCTCTTTACATTTTCCCATAGCTCGCTTCGTTTCCGAGATATTTGCAGATTTATCTCAAGGGAAGGGGCCTGACGGACATATTTCGAGATATTTCTTCTTCTTGTTGTTCTTCTTCTGCACAGCTAAGCTGGAAGTGGCATTTGCAGCGCGCAATAGTGCAGAGTTATCTCAAAGAAAGGGGCCACGGTGTTTCTGTATCTCTATTATGTTGGTGCGGCTTCGGAACTTTTAAATATCTTGATATATCTCGAGAACTACGCATCTGATCAAAAAATATCATACTACATAAAAAGTAGGAAACTTAATTCTCTACAAAAAAGGTCTCTTTACATTTTCCCATAGCTCGCTTCGTTTCCGAGATATTTGCAGATTTATCTCAAGGGAAGGGGCCTGACGGACATATTTCGAGATATTTCTTCTTCTTGTTGTTCTTCTTCTGCACAGCTAAGCTGGAAGTGGCATTTGCAGCGCGCAATAGTGCAGAGTTATCTCAAAGAAAGGGGCCACGGTGTTTCTGTATCTCTATTATATTGGTGCGGCTTCGGAACTTTTAAATATCTTGATATATCTCGAGAACTATGCATCTGATCAAAAAATATCATAGAACATAAAAAGTAGGAAACCTAATTCCCTACAAAAAAGGTCTCTTAACATTTTGCCATAGCTTGCTTCGTTTCCGAGATATTTGCAGATTCATCTCAAGGGAAGGGGTCTGACGGACATATTTCGAGATATTTCTTCTTCTTGTTGTTCTTCTTCTGCACAGCTAAGCTCGAAGTGGCATTTGCAGCTCGCAATAGTGCAGAGTTATCTCAAAGAAAGAGGCCACGGTGTTTCTGTACCTCTATTATGTTGGTGCAGCTTCGGAACTTTTAAATATCTTGATATATATCGAGAACTACGCATCTGATCAAAAAATATCATCGAACATAAAAAGTAGGAAACTTGATTCTCTACAAAAAAGGTCTCTTAACGTTTTGCAATAGCTCGCTTCGTTTCCGAGATATTTGCAGATTTATCTCAAGGGAAGGGTCCTGACGGACATATTTCGAGATATTTCTTCTTCTTGTTGTTCTTCTTCTGCACAGCTAAACTGGAAGTGGCATTTCCAGCTCGCAATAGTGCAGAGTTATCCCAAAGAAAGGGGCCACGATGTTTCTGTATCTCTATTATGTTGGTGCTGCTTCGGAACTTTTAAATATCTTGATATATCTCGAGAACTAGGCATCTGATCAAAAAATATCATAGAACATAAAAAGTAGGAAACTTAATTCTCTACAAAAAAGGTCTCTTAACATTTTGCCATAGCTCGCTTCGTTTCCGAGATATTTGCAGATTCATCTCAAGGGAAGGGGCCTGACGGACATATTTCGAGATATTTCTTCTTCTTGTTGTTCTTCTTCTGCACAGCTGAGCTGGAAGTGGCATTTGCAGGTCGCCATAGTGCAGAGTTATCTCAAAGAAAGAGGCCACGGTGTTTCTGTACCTCTATTATGTTGGTGCGGCTTCGGAACTTTTAAATATCTTGATATATCTCGAGAACTACGCATCTGATCAAAAAATATCATAGAACATAAAAAGTAGGAAACTTAAGTCTCTACAAAAAAGGTCTCTTAACATTTTGCCATAGCTCGCTTCGTTTCCGAGATATTTGCAGATTCATCTCAAGGGAAGGGGTCTGACGGACATATTTCGAGATATTTCTTCTTCTTGTTGTTCTTCTTCTGCACAGCTAAGCTCGAAGTGGCATTTGCAGCTCGCAATAGTGCAGAGTTATCTCAAAGAAAGAGGCCACGGTGTTTCTGTACCTCTATTATGTTGGTGCAGCTTCGGAACTTTTAAATATCTTGATATATCTCGAGAACTACGCATCTGATCAAAAAATATCATCGAACATAAAAAGTAGGAAACTTAATTCTCTACAAAAAAGGTCTCTTAACGTTTTGCAATAGCTCGCTTCGTTTCCGAGATATTTGCAGATTTATCTCAAGGGAAGGGGCCTGACGGACATATTTCGAGATATTTCTTCTTCTTGTTGTTCTTCTTCTGCACAGCTAAACTGGAAGTGGCATTTCCAGCTCGCAATAGTGCAGAGTTATCCCAACGAAAGGGGCCACGATGTTTCTGTATCTCTATTATGTTGGTGCGGCTTCGGAACTTTTAAATATCTTGATATATCTCGAGAACTACGCATCTGATCAAAAAATATCATACTACATAAAAAGTAGGAAACTTAATTCTCTACAAGAAAGGTCTCTAAACATTTTGCCATAGCTCGCTTCGTTTCCGAGATATTTGCAGATTTATCTCAAGGGAAGGGGCCTGACGGACATATTTCGAGATATTTCTTCTTCTTGTTGTCCTTCTTCTGCACAGCTAAGCTGGAAGTGACATTTGCGGCTCGCACTAGTGCAGAGTTATCTCAAAGAAAGGGGCCACGGTGTTTCTGTATCTCTATTATGTTGGTGCGGCTTCGGAACTTTTAAATATCTTGATATATCTCGAGAACTACGCGTCTGATCAAAAAATATCATAGAACATAAAAAGTAGGAAACATAATTCTCTACAAAAATGGTCTCTTAACATTTTGCCATAGCTCGCTTCGTTTCCGAGATATTTGCAGATATATCTCAAGGGAAGGGGCCTGACGGACATATTTCGAGATATTTCTTCTTCTTGTTGTTCTTCTTCTGCACAGCTAAGCTGGAAGTGGCATTTGCGGCTCGCACTGGTGCACAGTTATCTCAAAGAAAGGGGCCACGGTGTTTCTGTATCTCTATTATGTTGGTGCGTCTTCGGAACTTTTAAATATCTCGATATATCTCGAAAACTACGCTTCTGATCAAAAAATATCATAGAACATAAATTGTAGGAAACATAATTCTCTACAAAAAAGGTCTCTTAACATTTTGCCATAGCTCGCTTCGTTTCCGAGATATTTGCAGATTTATCTCAAGGGAAGTGGCCTGACGGACATATTTCGAGATATTTCTTCTTCTTGTTGTTCTTCTTCTGCACAGCTAAGCTGGAAGTGGCATTTGCAGCTCGCAATAGTGCAGAGTTATCCCAAAGAAAGGGGCCACGGTGTTTCTGTATCTCTATTATGTTGGTGCGGCTTCGGAACTTTTAAATATCTCGATATATCTCGAAAACTACGCTTCTGATCAAAAAATATCATAGAACATAAATTGTAGGAAACATAATTCTCTACAAAAAAGGTCTCTTAACATTTTGCCATAGCTCGCTTCGTTTCCGAGATATTTGCAGATTTATCTCAAGGGAAGGGGCCTGACGGACATATTTCGAGATATTTCTTCTTCTTGTTGTTCTTCTTCTGCACAGCTAAGCTGGAAGTGGCATTTGCAGCGCGCAATAGTGCAGAGTTATCTCAAAGAAAGGGGCCACGGTGTTTCTGTATCTCTATTATGTTGGTGCGGCTTCGGAACTTTTAAATATCTTGATATATCTCGAGAACTACGCATCTGATCAAAAAATATCATACTACATAAAAAGTAGGAAACTTAATTCTCTACAAAAAAGGTCTCTTAACATTTTGCCATAGCTCGCTTCGTTTCCGAGATATTTGCATATTTATCTCAAGGGAAGGGGCCTGACGGACATATTTCGAGATATTTCTTCTTCTTGTTGTTCTTCTTCTGCACAGCTAAGCTGGAAGTGGCATTTGCGGCTCGCACTAGTGCAGAGTAATCTCAAAGAAAGGGGCCACGGTGTTTCTGTATCTCTATTATGTTGGTGCGGCTTCGGAACTTTTAAATATCTCGATATATCTCGAAAACTACGCTTCTGATCAAAAAATATCATAGAACGTAAATTGTAGGAAATATTATTCTCTACAAAAAAGGTCTCTTAACGTTTTGCCATAGATCGCTTCGTTTCCGAGATATTTGCAGATTCATCTCAAGGGAAGGGGTCTGACGGACATATTTCGAGATATTTCTTCTTCTTGTTGTTCTTCTTCTGCACAGCTAAGCTCGAAGTGGCATTTGCAGCTCGCAATAGTGCAGAGTTATCTCAAAGAAAGAGGCCACGGTGTTTCTGTACCTCTATTATGTTGGTGCAGCTTCGGAACTTTTAAATATCTTGATATATCTCGAGAACTACGCATCTGATCAAAAAATATCATCGAACATAAAAAGTAGGAAACTTAATTCTCTACAAAAAAGGTCTCTTAACATTTTGCCATAGCTCGCTTCGTTTCCGAGATATTTGCAGATTTATCTCAAGGGAAGTGGCCTGACGGACATATTTCGAGATATTTCTTCTTCTTGTTGTTCTTCTTCTGCACAGCTAAGCTGGAAGTGGCATTTGCAGCTCGCAATAGTGCAGAGTTATCCCAAAGAAAGGGGCCACGGTGTTTCTGTATCTCTATTATGTTGGTGCGGCTTCGGAACTTTTAAATATCTCGATATATCTCGAAAACTACGCTTCTGATCAAAAAATATCATAGAACATAAATTGTAGGAAACGTAATTCTCTACAAAAAAGGTCTCTTAACATTTTGCCATAGCTCGCTTCGTTTCCGAGATATTTGCAGATTTATCTCAAGGGAAGGGGCCTGACGGACATATTTCGAGATATTTCTTCTTCTTGTTGTTCTTCTTCTGCACAGCTAAGCTGGAAGTGGCATTTGCAGCGCGCAATAGTGCAGAGTTTTCTCAAAGAAAGGGGCCACGGTGTTTCTGTATCTCTATTATGTTGGTGCGGCTTCGGAACTTTTAAATATCTTGATATATCTCGAGAACTACGCATCTGATCAAAAAATATCATACTACATAAAAAGTAGGAAACTTAATTCTCTACAAAAAAGGTCTCTTTACATTTTCCCATAGCTCGCTTCGTTTCCGAGATATTTGCAGATTTATCTCAAGGGAAGGGGCCTGACGGACATATTTCGAGATATTTCTTCTTCTTGTTGTTCTTCTTCTGCACAGCTAAGCTGGAAGTGGCATTTGCAGCGCGCAATAGTGCAGAGTTATCTCAAAGAAAGGGGCCACGGTGTTTCTGTATCTCTATTATATTGATGCGGCTTCGGAACTTTTAAATATCTTGATATATCTCGAGAACTACGCATCTGATCAAAAAATATCATACTACATAAAAAGTAGGAAACTTAATTCTCTACAAGAAAGGTCTCTAAACATTTTGCCATAGCTCGCTTCGTTTCCGAGATATTTGCAGATTTATCTCAAGGGAAGGGGCCTGACGGACATATTTCGAGATATTTCTTCTTCTTGTTGTTCTTCTTCTGCACAGCTGAGCTGGAAGTGGCATTTGCAGGTCGCAATAGTGCAGAGTTATCTCAAAGAAAGGGGCCACGGTGTTTCTGTATCTCTATTATGTTGGTGCGGCTTCGGAACTTTTAAATATCTCGATATATCTCGAGAACTACGCTTCTGATCAAAAAATATCGTAGAACGTAAATTGTAGGAAACATTATTCTCTACAAAAAAGGTCTCTTAACATTTTGCCATAGCTCGCTTCGTTTCCGAGATATTTGCAGATTTATCTCAAGGGAAGGGGCCTGACGGACATATTTCGAGATATTTCTTCTTCTTGTTGTTCTTCTTCTGCACAGCTGAGCTGGAAGTGGCATTTGCAGGTCGCAATAGTGCAGAGTTATCTCAAAGAAAGGGGCCACGGTGTTTCTGTATCTCTATTATGTTGGTGCGGCTTCGGAACTTTTAAATATGTCGATATATCTCGAAAACTACGCTTCTGATCAAAAAATATCATACAACATAAATTGTAGGAAACATAATTCTCTACAAAAAAGGTCGCTTAACGTTTTGCCATAGCTCGCTTCGTTTCCGAGATATTTGCAGATATATCTCAAGGGAAGGGGCCTGACGGACATATTTCGAGATATTTCTTCTTCTTGTTGTTCTTCTTCTGCACAGCTGAGCTGGAAGTGGCATTTGCAGCTCGCAATAGTGCAGAGTTATCTCAAAGAGAGGGGCCACGGTGTTTCTGTATCTCTATTATGTTGGTGCGGCTTCGGAACTTTTAAATATCTTGATATATCTCGAGAACTACGCATCTGATCAAAAAATATCATAGAAGATAAAAAGTAGGAAACTTAATTCTCTACAAAAAAGGTCTCTTAACATTTTGCCACAGCTCGCTTCGTTTCCGAGATATTTGCAGATTTATCTCAAGGGAAGGGGCCTGACGGACATATTTCGAGATATTACTTCTTCTTGTTGTTCTTCTTCTGCACAGCTAAGCTGGAAGTGGCATTTGCGGCTCGCACTAGTGCAGAGTTATCTCAAAGAAAGGGGCCACGGTGTTTCTGTATCCCTATTATGTTGGTGCGGCTTCGGAACTTTTAAATATCTCGATATATCTCGAAAACTACGCTTCGGATCAAAAAATATCATAGAACATAAATTGTAGGAAACATAATTCTCTACAAAAAACGTCTCTTAACATTTTGCCATAGCTCGCTTCGTTTCCGAGATATTTGCAGATTCAGCTCAAAGGAACTGGCCTGACGGACATATTTCGAGATATTTCTTCTTCTTGTTGTTCTTCCTCTGCACAGCTAAGCTGGAAGTGGCATTTGCAGCTCGCAATAGTGCAGAGTTATCTCAAAGAAAGGGGCCACGGTGTTTCTGTATCTCTATTATGTTGGTGCGGCTTCGGAACTTTTAAATATCTTGATATATCTCGAGAACTGCGCATCTGATCAAAAAATATCATAGAACATAAAAAGTAGGAAACTTAATTCTCTACAAAAAAGGTCTCTTAACATTTTGCCATAGCTCGCTTCGTTTCCGAGATATTTGCAGATTTATCTCAAGGGAAGGGGCCTGACGGACATATTTCGAGATATTTCTTCTTCTTGTTGTTCTTCTTGTGCACAGCTAAGCTGGAAGTGGCATTTGCGGCTCGCACTAGTGCAGAGTTATCTCAAAGAAAGGGGCCACGGTGTTTCTGTATCCCTATTATGTTGGTGCGGCTTCGGAACTTTTAAATATCTCGATATATCTCGAAAACTACGCTTCTGATCAAAAAATATCATACAACATAAATTGTAGGAAACATAATTCTCTACAAAAAAGGTCTCTTAACGTTTTGCCATAGCTCGCTTCGTTTCCGAGATATTTGCAGATATATCTCAAGGGAAGGGGCCTGACGGACATATTTCGAGATATTTCTTCTTCTTGTTGTTCTTCTTCTGCACAGCTAAGCTGGAAGTGGCATTTGCGGCTCGCACTAGTGCAGAGTTATCTCAAAGAAAGGGGCCACGGTGTTTCTGTATCCCTATTATGTTGGTGCGGCTTCGGAACTTTTAAATATCTCGATATATCTCGAAAACTACGCTTCTGATCAAAAAATATCATAGAACATAAATTGTAGGAAACTTAATTCTCTACAAAAAAGGTCTCTTAAGATTTTGCCATAGCTCGCTTCGTTTCCGAGATATTTGCAGATTCAGCTCAAAGGAACTGGCCTGACGGACATATTTCGAGATATTTCTTCTTCTTGTTGTTCTTCCTCTGCACAGCTAAGCTGGAAGTGGCATTTGCAGCTCGCAATAGTGCAGAGTTATCTCAAAGAAAGGGGCCACGGTGTTTCTGTATCTCTATTATGTTGGTGCGGCTTCGGAACTTTTAAATATCTTGATATATCTCGAGAACTACGCATCTGATCAAAAAATATCATAGAACATAAAAAGTAGGAAACTTAATTCTCTACAAAAAAGGTCTCTTAACATTTTGCCATAGCTCGCTTCGTTTCCGAGATATTTGCAGATTTATCTCAAGGGAAGGGGCCTGACGGACATATTTCGAGATATTTCTTCTTCTTGTTGTTCTTCTTCTGCACAGCTAAGCTGGAAGTGGCATTTGCGGCTCGCACTAGTGCAGAGTTATCTCAAAGAAAGGGGCCACGGTGTTTCTGTATCCCTATTATGTTGGTGCGGCTTCGGAACTTTTAAATATCTCGATATATCTCGAAAACTACGCTTCGGATCAAAAAATATCATAGAACATAAATTATAGGAAACATAATTCTCTACAAAAAACGTCTCTTAACATTTTGCCATAGCTCGCTTTGTTTCCGAGATATTTGCAGATTCAGCTCAAAGGAACTGGCCTGACGGACATATTTCGAGATATTTCTTCTTCTTGTTGTTCTTCCTCTGCACAGCTAAGCTGGAAGTGGCATTTGAAGCTCGCAATAGTGCAGAGTTATCTCAAAGAAAGGGGCCACGGTGTTTCTGTATCTCTATTATGTTGGTGCGGCTTCGGAACTTTTAAATATCTTGATATATCTCGAGAACTACGCATCTGATCAAAAAATATCATAGAACATAAAAAGTAGGAAACTTAATTCTCTACAAAAAAGGTCTCTTAACATTTTGCCATAGCTCGCTTCGTTTCCGAGATATTTGCAGATTTATCTCAAGGGAAGGGGCCTGACGGACATATTTCGAGATATTTCTTCTTCTTGTTGTTCTTCTTCTGCACAGCTAAGCTGGAAGAGGCATTTGCGGCTCGCACTAGTGCAGAGTTATCTCAAAGAAAGGGGTCACGGTGTTTCTGTATCTCTATTATGTTGGTGCGGCTTCGGAACTTTTAAATATCTCGATATATCTCGAAAACTACGCTTCTGATCAAAAAATATCATAGAACATAAATTGTAGGAAACATAATTCTCCACAAAAAAGGTCTCTTAACATTTTGCCATAGCTCGCTTCGTTTCCGAGATATTTGCAGATATATCTCAAGGGAAGGGGCCTGACGGACATATTTCGAGATATTTCTTCTTCTTGTTGTTCTTCTTCTGCACAGCTAAACTGGAAGTGGCATTTGCGGCTCGCACTAGTGCAGAGTTATCTCAAAGAAAGGGGCCACGGTGTTTCTGTATCCCTATTATGTTGGTGCGGCTTCGGAACTTTTAAATATCTCGATATATCTCGAAAACTACGCTTCTGATCAAAAAATATCATAGAACATAAATTGTAGGAAACTTAATTCTCTACAAAAAAGGTCTCTTAACATTTTGCCATAGCTCTCTTCGTTTCCGAGATATTTGCAGATTTATCTCAAGGGAAGGGGCCTGACGGACATATTTCGAGATATTTCTCCTTCTTGTTGTTCTTCTTCTGCACAGCTAAGCTGGAAGTGGCATTTGCAGCTCGCCATAGTGCAGAGTTGTCTCAAAGAAAGGGGCCACGGTGTTTCTGTATCTCTATTATGTTGGTGCGGCTTCGGAACTTTTAAATATCTCGATGTATCTCGAAAACTACGCTTCTGATCAAAAAATATCATAGAACATAAATTGTAGGAAACATAATTCTCTACAAAAAAGGTCTCTTAACATTTTGCCATAGCTCGCTTCGTTTCCGAGATATTTGCTGATATATCTGAAGGGAAGGGGCCTGACGGACATATTTCGAGATATTTCTTCTTCTTGTTGTTCTTCTTCTGCACAGCTAAGCTGGAAGTGGCATTTCCAGCTCGCAATAGTGCAGAGTTATCTCAAAGAAAGGGGCCACGGTGTTTCTGTATCTCTATTATGTTGGTGCGGCTTCGGAACTTTTAAATATCTTGATATATCTCGAGAACTACGCATCAGATCAAAAAATATCATAGAACATAAAAAGTAGGAAACTTAATTCTCTACAAAAAAAGTCTCTTAACATTTTGCCATAGCTCTCTTCGGTTCCGAGATATTTGCAGATTTATCTCAAGGGAAGGGGCCTGACGGACATGTTTCGAGATATTTCTTCTTCTTGTTGTTCTTCTGCACAGCTAAGCTGGAAGTGGCATTTGCAGCTCGCAATAGTGCATAGTTATCTGAAAGAAAGGGGCCACGGTGTTTCTGTATCTCTATTATGTTGGTGCGGCTTCGGAACTTTTAAATATCTTGATATATCTCGAGAACTACGCATCTGATCAAAAAATATCATAGAACATAAAAAGTAGGAAACTTAATTCTCTACAAAAAAGGTCTCTTAACATTTTGCCATAGCTCGCTTCGTTTCCGAGATATTTGCAGATTTATCTCAAGGGAAGGGGCCTGACGGACATATTTCGAGATATTTCTTCTTCTTGTTGTTCTTCCTCTGCACAGCTAAGCTGGAAGTGGCATTTGCAGCTCGCAATAGTGCAGAGTTATCTCAAAGAAAGGGGCCACGGTGTTTCTGTATCTCTATTATGTTGGTGCGGCTTCGGAACTTTTAAATATCTTGATATATCTCGAGCACTACGCATCTGATCAAAAAATATCATAGAACATAAAAAGTAGGAAACTTAATTCTCTACAAAAAAGGTCTCTTAACATTTTGCCATAGCTCGCTTCGTTTCCGAGATATTTGCAGATTTATCTCAAGGGAAGGGGCCTGACGGACATATTTCGAGATATTTCTTCTTCTTGTTGTTCTTCTTCTGCACAGCTAAGCTGGAAGTGGCATTTGCGGCTCGCACTAGTGCAGAGTTATCTCAAAGAAAGGGGCCACGGTGTTTCTGTATCTCTATTATGTTGGTGCGGCTTCGGAACTTTTAAATATCTCGATATATCTCGAAAACTACGCTTCTGATCAAAAAATATCATAGAACATAAATTGTAGGAAACAGAATTCTCTACAAAAAAGGTTTCTTAACATTTTGCCATAGCTCGCTTCGTTTCCGAGATATTTGCAGATATATCTCAAGGGAAGGGGCCTGACGGACATATTTCGAGATATTTCTTCTTCTTGTTGTTCTTCTTCTGCACAGCTAAGCTGGAAGTGGCATTTGCGGCTCGCACTAGTGCAGAGTTATCTCAAAGAAAGGGGTCACGGTGTTTATGTATCTCTATTATGTTGGTGCGGTTTCGGAACTTTTAAATATCTTGATATATCTCGAGAACTACGCATCTGATCAAAAAATATCATAGAACGTAAAAGGTACGAAACTTAATTCTCTACAAAAAAGGTCGCTTAAGATTTTGCCATAGCTCGCTTCGTTTCCGAGATATTTGCAGATTTATCTCAAGGGAAGGGGCCTAACGGACATATTTCGAGATATTTCTTCTTCTTGTTGTTCTTCTTCTGCACAGCTAAACTGGAAGTGGCATTTCCAGCTCGCAATAGTGCAGAGTTATCTCAAAGAAAGGGGCCACGGTGTTTCTGTATCTCTATTATGTTGGTGCGGCTTCGGAACTTTTAAATATCTTGATATATCTCGAGAACTACGCATCTGATCGAAAAATATCATAGAACATAAAAAGTAGGAAACTTAATTCTCTACAAGAAAGGTCTCTTAACATTTTGCCATAGCTCGCTTCGTTTCCGAGATATTTGCAGATTTATCTCAAGGGAAGGGGCCTAACGGACATATTTCGAGATATTTCTTCTTCTTGTTGTTCTTCTTCTGCACAGCTAAGCTGGAAGTGGCATTTGCGGCTCGCACTAGTGCAGAGTTATCTCAAAGAAAGGGGTCACGGTGTTTATGTATCTCTATTATGTTGGTGCGGTTTCGGAACTTTTAAATATCTTGATATATCTCGAGAACTACGCATCTGATCAAAAAATATCATAGAACGTAAAAGGTAGGAAACTTAATTCTCTACAAATAAGGTCTCTTAACATTTTGCCATAGCTCGCTTCGTTTCCGAGATATTTGCAGATTT
This sequence comes from Osmia lignaria lignaria, assembly GCF_051020975.1. Lineage (NCBI taxonomy): Eukaryota > Metazoa > Arthropoda > Insecta > Hymenoptera > Megachilidae > Osmia > Osmia lignaria. The sequence continues at coordinate 8,179,419 of NW_027478159.1, read as the reverse complement.
ATCTCAAGGGAAGGGGCCTAACGGACATATTTCGAGATATTTTTGCTTCTTGTTGTTCTTCTTCTGCACAGCTAAACTGGAAGTGGCATTTCCAGCTCGCAATAGTGCAGAGTTATCTCAAAGAGAGGGGCCACGGTGTTTCTGTATCTCTATTATGGTGGTGCGGCTTCGGAACTTTTAAATATCTTGATATATCTCGAGAACTACGCATCTGATCAAAAAATATCATAGAACATAAAAAGTAGGAAACTTAATTCTCTACAAAAAAGGTCTCTTAACATTTTGCCATAGCTCGCTTCGTTTCCGAGATATTTGCAGATTTATCTCAAGAGAAGGGGCCTAACGGACATATTTCGAGATATTTCTTCTTCTTGTTGTTCTTCTTCTGCACAGCTAAGCTGGAAGTGGCATTTGCGGCTCGCACTAGTGCAGAGTTATCTCAAAGAAAGGGGTCACGGTGCTTCTGTATCTCTATTATGTTGGTGTGGTTTCGGAACTTTGAAATATCTTGATATATCTCGAGAAGTACGCATCTGATCAAAAAATATCATAGAACGTAAAAAGTAGGAAACTTAATTCTCTACAAATAAGGTCTCTTCACATTTTGCCATAGCTCGCTTCGTTTCCGAGATATTTGCAGATTTATCTCAAGGGAAGGGGCCTGACGGACATATTTCGAGATATTTCTTCTTCTTGTTGTTCTTCTTCTGCACAGCTAAGCTGGAAGTGGCATTTGCAGCTCGCAATAGTGCAGAGATATCTCAAAGAAAGGGGCCACGGTGTTTCTGTATCTCTATTATGTTGGTGCGGTTTCGGAACTTTTAAATATCTTGATATATCTCGAGAACTACGCATCTGATCAAAAAATATCATAGAACGTAAAAAGTAGGAAACTTGATTCTCTACAAATAAGGTCTCTTAACATTTTGCCATAGCTCGCTTCGTTTCCGAGATGTTTGCAGATTTATGTCAAGGGAAGGGGCCTGACGGACATATTTCGAGATATTTCTTCTTCTTGTTGTTCTTCTTCTGCACAGCTAAGCTGGAAGTGGCATTTGCAGCTCGCAATAGTGCAGAGATATCTCAAAGAAAGGGGCCACGGTGTTTCTGTATCTCTATTATGTTGGTGCGGCTTCGGAACTTTTAAATATCTTGATATATCTCGAGAACTACGGGTCTGATCAAAAAATATCATAGAACATAAAAAGTAGGAAACATAATTCTCTACAAAAAAGGTCTCTTAACATTTTGCCATAGCTCGCTTCGTTTCCGAGATATTTGCAGATATATCTCAAGGGAAGGGGCCTGACGGACATATTTCGGGATATTTCTTCTTCTTGTTGTTCTTCTTCTGCACAGCTAAGCTGGAAGTGGCATTTGCGGCTCGCACTAGTGCAGAGTTATCTCAAAGAAAGGGGCCACGGTGTTTCTGTATCTCTATTATGTTGGTGCGGCTTCGGAACTTTTAAATATCTTGATATATCTCGAGAACTACGCATCTGATCAAAAAATATCATAGAACATAAAAAGTAGGAAACTTAATTCTCTACAAAAAAGGTCTCTTAACATTTTGCCATAGCTCGCTTCGTTTCCGAGATATTTGCAGATTTATCTCAAGAGAAGGGGCCTAACGGACATATTTCGAGATATTTCTTCTTCTTGTTGTTCTTCTTCTGCACAGCTAAGCTGGAAGTGGCATTTGCGGCTCGCACTAGTGCAGAGTTATCTCAAAGAAAGGGGTCACGGTGCTTCTGTATCTCTATTATGTTGGTGTGGTTTCGGAACTTTGAAATATCTTGATATCTCTCGAGAACTACGCATCTGATCAAAAAATATCATAGAACGTAAAAAGTAGGAAACTTAATTCTCTACAAATAAGGTCTCTTCACATTTTGCCATAGCTCGCTTCGTTTCCGAGATATTTGCAGATTTATCTCAAGGGAAGGGGCCTGACGGACATATTTCGAGATATTTCTTCTTCTTGTTGTTCTTCTTCTGCACAGCTAAGCTGGAAGTGGCATTTACAGCTCGCAATAGTGCAGAGTTATCTCAAAGAAAGGGGCCACGGTGTTTCTGTATCTCTATTATGTTGGTGCGGCTTCGGAACTTTTAAATATCTTGATATATCTCGAGAACTACGCATCTGATCAAAAAATGTCATAGAACATAAAAAGTAGGAAACTTAATTCTCTACAAAAAAGGTCTCTTAACATTTTGCCATAGCTCTCTTCGTTTCCGAGATATTTCCAGATTTATCTCAAGGGAAGGGGCCTGACGGACATATTTCGAGATATTTCTTCTTCTTGTTGTTCTTCTTCTGCACAGCTAAGCTGGAAGTGGCATTTGCAGCGCGCTATAGTGCAGAGTTATCTCAAAGAAAGGGGCCACGGTGTTTCTGTATCTCTATTATGTTGGTGCGGCTTCGGAACTTTTAAATATCTTGATATATCTCGAGAACTGCGCATCTGATCAAAAAATATCATAGAACATAAAAAGTAGGAAACTTAATTCTCTACAAAAAAGGTCTCTTAACATTTTGCCATAGCTCGCTTCGTTTCCGAGATATTTGCAGATTTATCTCAAGGGAAGGGGCCTAACGGACATATTTCGAGATATTTCTTCTTGTTGTTCTTCTGCACAGCTAAACTGGAAGTGGCATTTCCAGCTCGCAATAGTGCAGAGTTATCTCAAAGAAAGGGGCCACGGTGTTTCTGTATCTCTATTATGTTGGTGCGGCTTCGGAACTTTTAAATATCTTGATATATCTCGAGAACTACGCATCTGATCAAAAAATATCATAGAACATAAAAAGTAGGAAACTTAATTCTCTACAAAAAAGGTCTCTTAACATTTTGCCATAGCTCGCTTCGTTTCCAAGATATTTGCATATTTATCTCAAGGGAAGGGGCCTGACGGACATATTTCGAGATATTTCTTCTTCTTGTTGTTCTTCTTCTGCACAGCTAAGCTGGAAGTGGCATTTGCGGCTCGCACTAGTGCAGAGTTATCTCAAAGAAAGGGGCCACGGTGTTTCTGTATCTCTATTATGTTGGTGCGGCTTCGGAACTTTTAAATATCTTGATATATCTCGAGAACTACGCATCTGATCAAAAAATATCATAGAACATAAAAAGTAGGAAACTTAATTCTCTACAAAAAAGGTCTCTTAACATTTTGCCATAGCTCGCTTCGTTTCCGAGGTATTTGCATATTTATCTCAAGGGAAGGGGCCTGACGGACATATTTCGAGATAGTTCTTCTTCTTGTTGTTCTTCTTCTGCACAGCTAAGCTGGAAGTGGCATTTGCGGCTCGCACTAGTGCAGAGTTATCTCAAAGAAAGGGGCCACGGTGTTTCTGTATCTCTATTATGTTGGTGCGGCTTCGGAACTTTTAAATATCTTGATATATCTCGAGAACTACGCATCTGATCAAAAAATATCATAGAACATAAAAAGTAGGAAACTTAATTCTCTACAAAAAAGGTCTCTTAACATTTTGCCATAGCTCGCTTCGTTTCCGAGATATTTGCATATTTATCTCAAGGGAAGGGGCCTGACGGACATATTTCGAGATATTTCTTCTTCTTGTTGTTCTTCTTCTGCACAGCTAAGCTGGAAGTGGCATTTGCGGCTCGCACTAGTGCAGAGTTATCTCAAAGAAAGGGGCCACGGTGTTTCTGTATCTCTATTATGTTGGTGCGGCTTCGGAACTTTTAAATATCTCGATATATCTCGAAAACTACGCTTCTGATCCAAAAATATCATAGAACATAAAAAGTAGGAAACTTAATTCTCTACAAAAAAGGTCTCTTAACATTTTGCCATAGCTCGCTTCGTTTCCGAGATATTTGCAGATATATCTCAAGGGAAGGGGCCTGACGGACATATTTCGAGATATTTCTTTTTCTTGTTGTTCTTCCTCTGCACAGCTAAGCTGGAAGTGGCATTTGCGGCTCGCACTAGTGCAGAGTTATCTCAAAGAAAGGGGCCACGGTGTTTCTGTATCTCTATTATGTTGGTGCGGCTTCGGAACTTTTAAATATCTTGATATATCTCGAGAACTACGCATCTGATCAAAAAATATCATAGAACATAAAAAGTAGGAAACTTAATTCTCTACAAAAAAGGTCTCTTAACATTTTGCCATAGCTCGCTTCGTTTCCGAGATATTTGCATATTTATCTCAAGGGGAGGGGCCTGACGGACATATTTCGAGATATTTCTTCTTCTTGTTGTTCTTCTTCTGCACAGCTAAGCTGGAAGTGGCATTTGCGGCTCGCACTAGTGCAGAGTTATCTCAAAGAAAGGAGCCACGGTGTTTCTGTATCTCTATTATGTTGGTGCGGCTTCGGAACTTTTAAATATCTTGATATATCTCGAGAACTACGCATCAGATCAAAAAATATCATAGAACATAAAAAGTAGGAAACTTAATTCTCTACAAAAAAAGTCTCTTAACATTTTGCCATAGCTCTCTTCGTTTCCGAGATATTTGCAGATTTATCTCAAGGGAAGGGGCCTGACGGACATATTTCGAGATATTTCTTCTTCTTGTTGTTCTTCTTCTGCACAGCTAAGCTGGAAGTGGCATTTGCGGCTCGAACTAGTGCAGAGTTATCTCAAAGACAGGGGCCACGGTGTTTCTGTATCTCTATTATGTTGGTGCGGCTTCGGAACTTTTATATATCTCGATATATCTCGAAAACTACGCTTCTGATCAAAAAATATCATAGAACATAAATTGTAGGAAACATAATTCTCTACAAAAAAGGTCTCTTAACATTTTGCCATAGCTCGCTTCGTTTCCGAGATATTTGCAGATTTATCTCAAGGGAAGGGGCCTGACGGACATATTTCGAGATATTTCTTCTTCTTGTTGTTCTTCCTCTGCACAGCTGAGCTGGAAGTGGCATTTGCAGGTCGCAATAGTGCAGAGTTATCTCAAAGAAAGGGGCCACGGTGTTTCTGTATCTCTATTATGTTGGTGCGGCTTCGGAACTTTTAAATATCTCGATATATCTCGAAAACTACGATTCTGATCAAAAAATATCATAGAACATAAATTGTAGGAAACATAATTCTCTACAAAAAAGGTCTCTTAACATTTTGCCATAGCTCGCTTCGTTTCCGAGATATTTGCAGATTTATCTCAAGGGAAGGGGCCTAACGGACATATTTCGAGACATTTCTTCTTCTTGTTGTTCTTCTTCTGCACAGCTAAACTGGAAGTGGCATTTCCAGCTCGCAATAGTGCAGAGTTATCTCAAAGAAAGGGGCCACGGTGTTTCTGTATCTCTATTATGTTGGTGCGGCTTCGGAACTTTTAAATATCTTGATATATCTCGAGAACTACGCATCTGATCAAAAAATATCATAGAACATAAAAAGTAGGAAACTTAATTCTCTACAAAAAAGGTCTCTTAACATCTTGCCATAGCTCGCTTCGTTTCCGAGATATTTGCAGATTCATCTCAAGGGAAGGGGTCTGACGGACATATTTCGAGATATTTCTTCTTCTTGTTGTTCTTCTTCTGCACAGCTAAGCTCGAAGCGGCATTTGCAGCTCGCAATAGTGCAGAGTTATCTCAAAGAAAGAGGCCACGCTGTTTCTGTACCTCTATTATGTTGGTGCAGCTTCGGAACTTTTAAATATCTTGATATATCTCGAGAACTACGCATCTGATCAAAAAATATCATCGAACATAAAAAGTAGGAAACTTAATTCTCTACAAAAAAGGTCTCTCAACATTTTGCCATAGCTCGCTTCGTTTCCGAGATATTTGCAGATTTATCTCAAGGGAAGTGGCCTGACGGACATATTTCGAGATATTTCTTCTTCTTGTTGTTCTTGTTCTGCACAGCTAAGCTGGAAGTGGCATTTGCAGCTCGCAATAGTGCAGAGTTATCCCAAAGAAAGGGGCCACGGTGTTTCTGTATCTCTATTATGTTGGTGCGGCTTCGGAACTTTTAAATATCTTGATATATCTCGAGAACTACGCATCTGATCAAAAAATATCATAGAAGATAAAAAGTAGGAAACTTAATTCTCTACAAAAAAGGTCTCTTAACATTTTGCCATAGCTCGCTTCGTTTCCGAGATATTTGCAGATTTATCTCAAGGGAAGGGGCCTAACGGACATATTTCGAGACATTTCTTCTTCTTGTTGTTCTTCTTCTGCACAGCTAAACTGGAAGTGGCATTTCCAGCTCGCAATAGTGCAGAGTTATCTCAAAGAAAGGGGCCACGGTGTTTCTGTATCTCTATTATGTTGGTGCGGCTTCGGAACTTTTAAATATCTTGATATATCTCGAGAACTACGCATCTGATCAAAAAATATCATAGAACATAAAAAGTAGGAAACTTAATTCTCTACAAAAAAGGTCTCTTAACATCTTGCCATAGCTCGCTTCGTTTCCGAGATATTTGCAGATTCATCTCAAGGGAAGGGGTCTGACGGACATATTTCGAGATATTTCTTCTTCTTGTTGTTCTTCTTCTGCACAGCTAAGCTCGAAGCGGCATTTGCAGCTCGCAATAGTGCAGAGTTATCTCAAAGAAAGAGGCCACGCTGTTTCTGTACCTCTATTATGTTGGTGCAGCTTCGGAACTTTTAAATATCTTGATATATCTCGAGAACTACGCATCTGATCAAAAAATATCATCGAACATAAAAAGTAGGAAACTTAATTCTCTACAAAAAAGGTCTCTCAACATTTTGCCATAGCTCGCTTCGTTTCCGAGATATTTGCAGATTTATCTCAAGGGAAGTGGCCTGACGGACATATTTCGAGATATTTCTTCTTCTTGTTGTTCTTGTTCTGCACAGCTAAGCTGGAAGTGGCATTTGCAGCTCGCAATAGTGCAGAGTTATCCCAAAGAAAGGGGCCACGGTGTTTCTGTATCTCTATTATGTTGGTGCGGCTTCGGAACTTTTAAATATCTTGATATATCTCGAGAACTACGCATCTGATCAAAAAATATCATAGAAGATAAAAAGTAGGAAACTTAATTCTCTACAAAAAAGGTCTCTTAACATTTTGCCATAGCTCGCTTCGTTTCCGAGATATTTGCAGATTTATCTCAAAGGAAGGGGCCTAACGGACATATTTCGAGATATTTCTTCTTCTTGTTGTTCTTCTTCTGCACAGCTAAACTGGAAGTGGCATTTCCAGCTCGCAATAGTGCAGAGTTATCTCAAAGAAAGTGGCCACGGTGTTTCTGTACCTCTATTATGTTGGTGCGGCTTCGGAACTTTTAAATATCTTGATATATCTCGAGAACTACGCATCTGATCAAAAAATATCATAGAACATAAAAAGTAGGAAACTTAATTCTCTACAAAAAAGGTCTCTTAACATTTTGCCATAGCTCGCTTCGTTTCCGAGATATTTGCAGATTTATCTCAAGGGAAGGGGCCTGACGGACATATTTCGAGATATTTCTTCTTCTTGTTGTTCTTCTTCTGCACAGCTGAGCTGGAACTGGCATTTGCAGGTCGCAATAGTGCAGAGTTATCTCAAAGAAAGGGGCCACGGTGTTTCTGTATCTCTATTATGTTGGTGCGGCTTCGGAACTTTTAAATATCTCGATATATCTCGAAAACTACGCTTCTGATCAAAAAATATCATAGAACGTAAATTGTAGGAAGCATTATTCTCTACAAAAAAGGTCTCTTAACATTTTGCCATAGCTCGCTTCGTTTCCGAGATATTTGCAGATTTATCTCAAGGGAAGGGGCCTGACGGACATATTTCGAGATATTTCTTCTTCTTGTTGTTCTTCTTCTGCACAGCTAAGCTGGAAGTGGCATTTGCAGCTCGCAATAGTGCAGAGTTATCTCAAAGAAAGGGGCCACGGTGTTTCTGTATCTCTATTATGTTGGTGCGGCTTCGGGACTTTTAAATATCTCGATATATCTCGAAAACTACGCTTCTGATCAAAAAATATCATAGAACATAAAAAGTAGGAAACTTAATTCTCTACAAAAAAGGTCTCTTAACATTTTGCCATAGCTCGTTTCGTTTCCGAGATATTTGCAGATTTATCTGAAGGGAAGGGGCCTAACGGACATATTTCGAGATATTTCTTCTTCTTGTTGTTCTTCTTCTGCACAGCTAAACTGGAAGTGGCATTTCCAGCTCGCAATAGTGCAGAGTTATCTCAAAGAAAGGGGCCACGGTGTTTCTGTATCTCTATTATGTTGGTGCGGCTTCGGAACTTTTAAATATCTTGATATATCTCGAGAACTACGCATCTGATCAAAAAATATGATAGAACATAAAAAGTAGGAAACTTAATTCTCTACAAAAAAGGTCTCTTAACATTTTGCCATAGCTCGCTTCGTTTCCGAGATATTTGCAGATTTATCTCAAGGGAAGGGGCCTGACGGACATATTTCGAGATATTTCTTCTTCTTGTTGTTCTTCTTCTGCACAGCTGAGCTGGAAGTGGCATTTGCAGGTCGCAATAGTGCAGAGTTATCTCAAAGAAAGGGGCCACGGTGTTTCTGTATCTCTATTATGTTGGTGCGGCTTCGGAACTTTTAAATATCTCGATATATCTCGAAAACTACGCTTCTGATCAAAAAATATCATAGAACATAAATTGTAGGAAACATAATTCTCTACAAAAAAGGTCTCTTAACATTTTGCCATAGCTCGCTTCGTTTCCGAGATATTTGCAGATATATCTCAAGGGAAGGGGCCTGACGGACATATTTCGAGATATTTCTTCTTCTTGTTGTTCTTCTTCTGCACAGCTAAACTGGAAGTGGCATTTCCAGCTCGCAATAGTGCAGAGTTATCTCAAAGAAAGGGGCCACGGTGTTTCCGTATCTCTATTATGTTGGTGCGGCTTCGGAACTTTTAAATATCTTGATATATCTCGAGAACTACGCATCTGATCAAAAAATATCATAGAACATAAAAAGTAGGAAACTTAATTCTCTACAAAAAAGGTCTCTTAACATTTTGCCATAGCTCGATTCGTTTCCGAGATATTTGCAGATTTATCTCAAGGGAAGGGGCCTGACGGACATATTTCGAGATATTTCTTCTTCTTGTTGTTCTTCTTCTGCACAGCTGAGCTGGAAGTGGCATTTGCAGGTCGCAATAGTGCAGAGTTATCTCAAAGAAAGGGGCCACGGTGTTTCTGTATCTCTATTATGTTGGTGCGGCTTCGGAACTTTTAAATATCTCGATATATCTCGAAAACTACGCTTCTGATCAAAAAATATCATAGAACATAAATTGTAGGAAACATAATTCTCTACAAAAAAGGTCTCTTAACATTTTGCCATAGCTCGCTTCGTTTCCGAGATATTTGCAGATTTATCTCAAGGGAAGGGGCCTGACGGACATATTTCGAGATATTTCTTCTTCTTGTTGTTCTTCTTCTGCACAGCTAAGCTGGAAGTGGCATTTGCAGCTCGCACTAGTGCAGAGTTATCTCAAAGAAAGGGGCCACGGTGTTTCTGTATCTCTATTATGTTGGTGCGGCTTCGGAACTTTTAAATATCTCGATATATCTCGAAAACTACGCTTCTGATCAAAAAATATCATAGAACATAAAAAGTAGGAAACTTAATTCTCTACAAAAAAGGTCTCTTAACATTTTGCCATAGCTCGCTTCGTTTCCGAGATATTTGCAGATTTATCTCAAGGGAAGGGGCCTGACGGACATATTTCGAGATATTTCTTCTTCTTGTTGTTCTTCTTCTGCACAGCTAAGCTGGAAGTGGCATTTACAGCTCGCAATAGTGCAGAGTTATCTCAAAGAAAGGGGCCACGGTGTTTCTGTATCTCTATTATGTTGGTGCGGCTTCGGAACTTTTAAATATCTCGATATATCTCGAAAACTACGCTTCTGATCAAAAAATATCATAGAACGTAAATTGTAGGAAACATTATTCTCTACAAAAAAGGTCTCTTAACATCTTGCCATAGCTCGCTTCGTTTCCGAGATATTTGCAGATTCATCTCAAGGGAAGGGGTCTGACGGACATATTTCGAGATATTTCTTCTTCTTGTTGTTCTTCTTCTGCACAGCTAAGCTCGAAGCGGCATTTGCAGCTCGCAATAGTGCAGAGTTATCTCAAAGAAAGAGGCCACGCTGTTTCTGTACCCCTATTATGTTGGTGCAGCTTCGGAACTTTTAAATATCTTGATATATCTCGAGAACTACGCATCTGATCAAAAAATATCATCGAACATAAAAAGTAGGAAACTTAATTCTCTACAAAAAAGGTCTCTCAACATTTTGCCATAGCTCGCTTCGTTTCCGAGATATTTGCAGATTTATCTCAAGGGAAGTGGCCTGACGGACATATTTCGAGATATTTCTTCTTCTTGTTGTTCTTGTTCTGCACAGCTAAGCTGGAAGTGGCATTTGCAGCTCGCAATAGTGCAGAGTTATCCCAAAGAAAGGGGCCACGGTGTTTCTGTATCTCTATTATGTTGGTGCGGCTTCGGAACTTTTAAATATCTTGATATATCTCGAGAACTACGCATCTGATCAAAAAATATCATCGAACATAAAAAGTAGGAAACTTAATTCTCTACAAAAAAGGTCTCTTAACATTTTGCCATAGCTCGCTTCGTTTCCGAGATATTTGCAGATTTATCTCAAGGGAAGTGGCCCGACGGACATATTTCGAGATATTTCTTCTTCTTGTTGTTCTTGTTCTGCACAGCTAAGCTGGAAGTGGCATTTGCAGCTCGCAATAGTGCAGAGTTATCTCAAAGAAAGGGGCCACGGTGTTTCTGTATCTCTATTATGTTGGTGCGGCTTCGGGACTTTTAAATATCTCGATATATCTCGAAAACTACGCTTCTAATCAAAAAATATCATAGAACATAAATTGTAGGAAACATAATTCTCTACAAAAAAGGTCTCTTAACATTTTGCCATAGCTCGCTTCGTTTCCGAGATATTTGCAGATTCATCTCATGGGAAGGGGTCTGACGGACATATTTCGAGATATTTCTTCTTCTTGTTGTTCTTCTTCTGCACAGCTAAGCTCGAAGCGGCATTTGCAGCTCGCAATAGTGCAGAGTTATCTCAAAGAAAGGGGCCACGGTGTTTCTGTATCTCTATTATGTTGGTGCGGCTTCGGGACTTTTAAATATCTCGATATATCTCGAAAACTACGCTTCTGATCAAAAAATATCATAGAACATAAATTGTAGGAAACATAATTCTCTACAAAAAAGGTCTCTTAACATTTTGCCATAGCTCGCTTCGTTTCCGAGATATTTGCAGATATATCTCAAGGGAAGGGGCCTGACGGACATATTTCGAGATATTTCTTCTTCTTGTTGTTCTTCTTCTGCACAGCTAAGCTGGAAGTGGCATTTACAGCTCGCAATAGTGCAGAGTTATCTCAAAGAAAGGGGCCACGGTGTTTCAGTATCTCTATTATGTTGGTGCGGCTTCGGGACTTTTAAATATCTCGATATATCTCGAAAACTACGCTTCTGATCAAAAAATATCATAGAACATAAATTGTAGGAAACATAATTCTCTACAAAAAAGGTCTCTTAACATTTTGCCATAGCTCGCTTCGTTTCCGAGATATTTGCAGATATATCTCAAGGGAAGGGGCCTGACGGACATATTTCGAGATATTTCTTCTTCTTGTTGTTCTTCTTCTGCACAGCTGAGCTGGAAGTGGCATTTGCAGGTCGCAATAGTGCAGAGTTATCTCAAAGAAAGGGGCCACGGTGTTTCTGTATCTCTATTATGTTGGTGCGGCTTCGGAACTTTTAAATATCTCGATATATCTCGAAAACTACGCTTCTGATCAAAAAATATCATAGAGCATAAATTGTAGGAAACATAATTCTCTACAAAAAAGGTCTCTTAACATTTTGCCATAGCTCGCTTCGTTTCCGAGATATTTGCAGATATATCTCAAGGGAAGGGGCCTGACGGACATATTTCGAGATATTTCTTCTTCTTGTTGTTCTTCTTCTGCACAGCTGAGCTGGAAGTGGCATTTGCAGGTCGCAATAGTGCAGAGTTATCTCAAAGAAAGGGGCCACGGTGTTTCTGTATCTCTATTATGTTGGTGCGGCTTCGGAACTTTTAAATATCTCGATATATCTCGAAAACTACGCTTCTCATCAAAAAATATCATAGAACATAAATTGTAGGAAACATAATTCTCTACAAAAAAGGTCTCTTAATATTTTGCCATAGCTCGCTTCGTTTCCGAGATATTTGCAGATTTATCTCAAGGGAAGGGGCCTGACGGACATATTTCGAGATATTTCTTCTTCTTGTTGTTCTTCTTCTGCACAGCTAAGCTGGAAGTGGCATTTGCAGGTCGCACTAGTGCAGAGTTATCTCAAAGAAAGGGGCCACGGTGTTTCTGTATCTCTATTATGTTGGTGCGGCTTCGGAACTTTTAAATATCTCGATATATCTCGAAAACTACGCTTCTGATCAAAAAATATCATAGAACATAAAAAGTAGGAAACTTAATTCTCTACAAAAAAGGTCTCTTAACATTTTGCCATAGCTCGCTTCGTTTCCGAGATATTTGCAGATTTATCTCAAGGGAAGGGGCCTGACGGACATATTTCGAGATATTTCTTCTTCTTGTTGTTCTTGTTCTGCACAGCTAAGCTGGAAGTGGCATTTGCAGCTCGCAATAGTGCAGAGTTATCTCAAAGAAAGGGGCCACGGTGTTTCTGTATCTCTATTATGTTGGTGCGGCTTCGGAACTTTTAAATATCTTGATATATCTCGAGAACTACGCATCTGATCAAAAAATATCATAGAACATAAAAAGTAGGAAACTTAATTCTCTACAAAAAAGGTCTCTTAACATTTTGCCATAGCTCGCTTCGTTTCCGAGATATTTGCAGATTTATCTCAAGGGAAGGGGCCTGACGGACATATTTCGAGATATTTCTTCTTCTTGTTGTTCTTCTTCTGCACAGCTAAGCTGGAAGTGGCATTTGCAGCTCGCACTAGTGCAGAGTTATCTCAAAGAAAGGGGCCACGGTGTTTCTGTATCTCTATTATGTTGGTGCGGCTTCGGAACTTTTAAATATCTCGATATATCTCGAAAACTACGCTTCTGATCAAAAAATATCATAGAACATAAAAAGTAGGAAACTTAATTCTCTACAAAAAAGGTCTCTTAACATTTTGCCATAGCTCGCTTCGTTTCCGAGATATTTGCAGATTTATCTCAAGGGAAGGGGCCTGACGGACATATTTCGAGATATTTCTTCTTCTTGTTGTTCTTCTTCTGCACAGCTAAGCTGGAAGTGGCATTTACAGCTCGCAATAGTGCAGAGTTATCTCAAAGAAAGGGGCCACGGTGTTTCTGTATCTCTATTATGTTGGTGCGGCTTCGGAACTTTTAAATATCTCGATATATCTCGAAAACTACGCTTCTGATCAAAAAATATCATAGAACGTAAATTGTAGGAAACATTATTCTCTACAAAAAAGGTCTCTTAACATCTTGCCATAGCTCGCTTCGTTTCCGAGATATTTGCAGATTCATCTCAAGGGAAGGGGTCTGACGGACATATTTCGAGATATTTCTTCTTCTTGTTGTTCTTCTTCTGCACAGCTAAGCTCGAAGCGGCATTTGCAGCTCGCAATAGTGCAGAGTTATCTCAAAGAAAGAGGCCACGCTGTTTCTGTACCTCTATTATGTTGGTGCAGCTTCGGAACTTTTAAATATCTTGATATATCTCGAGAACTACGCATCTGATCAAAAAATATCATCGAACATAAAAAGTAGGAAACTTAATTCTCTACAAAAAAGGTCTCTCAACATTTTGCCATAGCTCGCTTCGTTTCCGAGATATTTGCAGATTTATCTCAAGGGAAGTGGCCTGACGGACATATTTCGAGATATTTCTTCTTCTTGTTGTTCTTGTTCTGCACAGCTAAGCTGGAAGTGGCATTTGCAGCTCGCAATAGTGCAGAGTTATCCCAAAGAAAGGGGCCACGGTGTTTCTGTATCTCTATTATGTTGGTGCGGCTTCGGAACTTTTAAATATCTTGATATATCTCGAGAACTACGCATCTGATCAAAAAATATCATCGAACATAAAAAGTAGGAAACTTAATTCTCTACAAAAAAGGTCTCTTAACATTTTGCCATAGCTCGCTTCGTTTCCGAGATATTTGCAGATTTATCTCAAGGGAAGTGGCCTGACGGACATATTTCGAGATATTTCTTCTTCTTGTTGTTCTTGTTCTGCACAGCTAAGCTGGAAGTGGCATTTGCAGCTCGCAATAGTGCAGAGTTATCTCAAAGAAAGGGGCCACGGTGTTTCTGTATCTCTATTATGTTGGTGCGGCTTCGGGACTTTTAAATATCTCGATATATCTCGAAAACTACGCTTCTGATCAAAAAATATCATAGAACATAAATTGTAGGAAACATAATTCTCTACAAAAAAGGTCTCTTAACATTTTGCCATAGCTCGCTTCGTTTCCGAGATATTTGCAGATTCATCTCATGGGAAGGGGTCTGACGGACATATTTCGAGATATTTCTTCTTCTTGTTGTCCTTCTTCTGCACAGCTAAGCTCGAAGCGGCATTTGCAGCTCGCAATAGTGCAGAGTTATCTCAAAGAAAGGGGCCACGGTGTTTCTGTATCTCTATTATGTTGGTGCGGCTTCGGGACTTTTAAATATCTCGATATATCTCGAAAACTACGCTTCTGATCAAAAAATATCATAGAACATAAATTGTAGGAAACATAATTCTCTACAAAAAAGGTCTCTTAACATTTTGCCATAGCTCGCTTCGTTTCCGAGATATTTGCAGATATATCTCAAGGGAAGGGGCCTGACGGACATATTTCGAGATATTTCTTCTTCTTGTTGTTCTTCTTCTGCACAGCTAAGCTGGAAGTGGCATTTGCAGCTCGCAATAGTGCAGAGTTATCTCAAAGAAAGGGGCCACGGTGTTTCTGTATCTCTATTATGTTGGTGCGGCTTCGGGACTTTTAAATATCTCGATATATCTCGAAAACTACGCTTCTGATCAAAAAATATCATAGAACATAAATTGTAGGAAACATAATTCTCTACAAAAAAGGTCTCTTAACATTTTGCCATAGCTCGCTTCGTTTCCGAGATATTTGCAGATTCATCTCATGGGAAGGGGTCTGACGGACATATTTCGAGATATTTCTTCTTCTTGTTGTTCTTCTTCTGCACAGCTAAGCTCGAAGCGGCATTTGCAGCTCGCAATAGTGCAGAGTTATCTCAAAGAAAGGGGCCACGGTGTTTCTGTATCTCTATTATGTTGGTGCGGCTTCGGAACTTTTAAATATCTTGATATATCTCGAGAACTACGCATCTGATCAAAAAATATCATAGAACATAAAAAGTAGGAAACTTAATTCTCTACAAAAAAGGTCTCTTAACATTTTGCCATAGCTCGCTTCGTTTCCGAGATATTTGCAGATTTATCTCAAGGGAAGGGGCCTGACGGACATATTTCGAGATATTTCTTCTTCTTGTTGTTCTTCTTCTGCACAGCTGAGCTGGAAGTGGCATTTGCAGGTCGCAATAGTGCAGAGTTATCTCAAAGAAAGGGGCCACGGTGTTTCTGTATCTCTATTATGTTGGTGCGGCTTCGGAACTTTTAAATATCTCGATATATCTCGAAAACTACGCTTCTCATCAAAAAATATCATAGAACATAAATTGTAGGAAACATAATTCTCTACAAAAAAGGTCTCTTAACATTTTGCCATAGCTCGCTTCGTTTCCGAGATATTTGCAGATTTATCTCAAGGGAAGGGGCCTGACGGACATATTTCGATATATTTCTTCTTCTTGTTGTTCTTCTTCTGCACAGCTAAGCTGGAAGTGGCATTTGCAGCTCGCACTAGTGCAGAGTTATCTCAAAGAAAGGGGCCACGGTGTTTCTGTATCTCTATTATGTTGGTGCGGCTTCGGAACTTTTAAATATCTCGATATATCTCGAAAACTACGCTTCTGATCAAAAAATATCATAGAACATAAAAAGTAGGAAACTTAATTCTCTACAAAAAAGGTCTCTTAACATTTTGCCATAGCTCGCTTCGTTTCCGAGATATTTGCAGATTTATCTCAAGGGAAGGGGCCTGACGGACATATTTCGAGATATTTCTTCTTCTTGTTGTTCTTGTTCTGCACAGCTAAGCTGGAAGTGGCATTTGCAGCTCGCAATAGTGCAGAGTTATCTCAAAGAAAGGGGCCACGGTGTTTCTGTATCTCTATTATGTTGGTGCGGCTTCGGAACTTTTAAATATCTTGATATATCTCGAGAACTACGCATCTGATCAAAAAATATCATAGAACATAAAAAGTAGGAAACTTAATTCTCTACAAAAAAGGTCTCTTAACATTTTGCCATAGCTCGCTTCGTTTCCGAGATATTTGCAGATTTATCTCAAGGGAAGGGGCCTGACGGACATATTTCGAGATATTTCTTCTTCTTGTTGTTCTTCTTCTGCACAGCTAAGCTGGAAGTGGCATTTGCAGCTCGCACTAGTGCAGAGTTATCTCACCGAAATGGGCCACGGTGTTTCTGTATCTCTATTATGTTGGTGCGGCTTCGGAACTTTTAAATATCTCGATATATCTCGAAAACTACGCTTCTGATCAAAAAATATCATAGAACATAAATTGTAGGAAACATAATTCTCTACAAAAAAGGTCTCTTAACATTTTGCCATAGCTCGCTTCGTTTCCGAGATATTTGCAGATATATCTCAAAGGAACTGGCCTGACGGACATATCTCGAGATATTTCTTCTTCTTGTTGTTCTTCCTCTGCACAGCTAAGCTGGAAGTGGCATTTGCAGCTCGCAATAGTGCAGAGTTATCTCAAAGAAAGGGGCCACGGTGTTTCTGTATCTCTATTATGTTGGTGCGGCTTCGGAACTTTTAAATATCTTGATATATCTCGAGAACTACGCATCTGATCAAAAAATATCATAGAACATAAAAAGTAGGAAACTTAATTCTCTACAAAAAAGGTCTCTTAACATTTTGCCATAGCTCGCTTCGTTTCCGAGATATTTGCATATTTATCTCAAGGGAAGGGGCCTGACGGACATATTTCGAGATATTTCTTCTTCTTGTTGTTCTTCTTCTGCACAGCTAAGCTGGAAGTGGCATTTGCGGCTCGCACTAGTGCAGAGTTATCTCAAAGAAAGGGGCCACGGTGTTTCTGTATCTCTATTATGTTGGTGCGGCTTCGGAACTTTTAAATATCTTGATATATCTCGAGAACTACGCATCTGATCAAAAAATATCATAGAACATAAAAAGTAGGAAACTTAATTCTGTACAAAAAAGGTCTCTTAACATTTTGCCATAGCTCGCTTCGTTTCCGAGATATTTGCAGATTCATCTCAAGGGAAGGGGTCTGACGGACATATTTCGAGATATTTCTTCTTCTTGTTGTTCTTCTTCTGCACAGCTAAGCTGGAAGTGGCATTTGCAGCGCGCAATAGTGCAGAGTTATCTCAAAGAAAGGGGCCACGGTGTTTCTGTATCTCTATTATGTTGGTGCGGCTTCGGAACTTTTAAATATCTTGATATATCTCGAGAACTACGCATCTGATCAAAAAATATCATACTACATAAAAAGTAGGAAACTTAATTCTCTACAAGAAAGGTCTCTAAACATTTTGCCATAGCTCGCTTCGTTTCCGAGATATTTGCAGATTTATCTCAAGGGAAGGGGCCTGACGGACATATTTCGAGATATTTCTTCTTCTTGTTGTCCTTCTTCTGCACAGCTAAGCTGGAAGTGGCATTTGCGGCTCGCGCTAGTGCAGAGTTATCTCAAAGAAAGGGGCCACGGTGTTTCTGTATCTCTATTATGTTGGTGCGGCTTCGGAACTTTTAAATATCTTGATATATCTCGAGAACTACGCGTCTGATCAAAAAATATCATAGAACATAGAAAGTAGGAAACATAATTCTCTACAAAAATGGTCTCTTAACATTTTGCCATAGCTCGCTTCGTTTCCGAGATATTTGCAGATATATCTCAAGGGAAGGGGCCTGACGGACATATTTCGAGATATTTCTTCTTCTTGTTGTTCTTCTTCTGCACAGCTAAGCTGGAAGTGGCATTTGCGGCTCGCACTGGTGCACAGTTATCTCAAAGAAAGGGGCCACGGTGTTTCTGTATCTCTATTATGTTGGTGCGTCTTCGGAACTTTTAAATATCTCGATATATCTCGAAAACTACGCTTCTGATCAAAAAATATTATAGAACATAAATTGTAGGAAACATAATTCTCTACAAAAAACGTCTCTTAACATTTTGCCATAGCTCGCTTCGTTTCCGAGATATTTGCAGATTCAGCTCAAAGGAACTGGCCTGACGGACATATTTCGAGATATTTCTTCTTCTTGTTGTTCTTCCTCTGCACAGCTAAGCTGGAAGTGGCATTTGCAGCTCGCAATAGTGCAGAGTTATCTCAAAGAAAGGGGCCACGGTGTTTCTGTATCTCTATTATGTTGGTGCGGCTTCGGAACTTTTAAATATCTTGATATATCTCGAGAACTACGCATCTCATCAAAAAATATCATAGAACATAAAAAGTAGGGAACTGAATTCTCTACAAAAAAGGTCTCTTAACATTTTGCCATAGCTCGCTTCGTTTCCGAGATATTTGCATATTTATCTCAAGGGAAGGGGCCTGACGGACATATTTGGAGATATTTCTTCTTCTTGTTGTTCTTCTTCTGCACAGCTATGCTGGAAGTGGCATTTGCGGCTCGCACTAGTGCAGAGTTATCTCAAAGAAAGGGGCCACGGTGTTTCTGAATCTCTATTATGTTGGTGCGGCTTCGGAACTTTTAAATATCTTGATATATCTCGAGAACTACGCGTCTGATCAAAAAATATCATAGAACATAAAAAGTAGGAAACATAATTCTCTACAAAAATGGTCTCTTAACATTTTGCCATAGCTCGCTTCGTTTCCGAGATATTTGCAGATATATCTCATGGGAAGGGGCCTGACGGACATATTTCGAGATATTTCTTCTTCTGGTTGTTCTTCTTCTGCACAGCTAAGCTGGAAGTGGCATTTGCGGTTCGCACTGGTGCACAGTTATCTCAAAGAAAGGGGCCACGGTGTTTCTGTATCTCTATTATGTTGGTGCGTCTTCGGAACTTTTAAATATCTCGATATATCTCGAAAACTACGCTTCTGATCAAAAAATATTATAGAACATAAATTGTAGGAAACATAATTCTCTACAAAAAACGTCTCTTAACATTTTGCCATAGCTCGCTTCGTTTCCGAGATATTTGCAGATTCAGCTCAAAGGAACTGGCCTGACGGACATATTTCGAGATATTTCTTCTTCTTGTTGTTCTTCCTCTGCACAGCTAAGCTGGAAGTGGCATTTGCAGCTCGCAATAGTGCAGAGTTATCTCAAAGAAAGGGGCCACGGTGTTTCTGTATCTCTATTATGTTGGTGCGGCTTCGGAACTTTTAAATATCTTGATATATCTCGAGAACTACGCATCTGATCAAAAAATATCATAGAACCTAAAAAGTAGGAAACTTAATTCTCTACAAAAAAGGTCTCTTAACATTTTGCCATAGCTCGCTTCGTTTCCGAGATATTTGCATATTTATCTCAAGGGAAGGGGCCTGACGGACATATTTCGAGATATTTCTTCTTCTTGTTGTTCTTCTTCTGCACAGCTAAGCTGGAAGTGGCATTTGCGGCTCGCACTAGTGCAGAGTTATCTCAAAGAAAGGGGCCACGGTGTTTCTGTATCTCTATTATGTTGGTGCGGCTTCGGAACTTTTAAATATCTTGATATACCTCGAGAACTACGCATCTGATCAAAAAATATCATAGAACTTAAAAAGTAGGAAACTTAATTCTCTACAAAAAAGGTCTCTTAACATTTTGCCATAGCTCGCTTCGTTTCCGAGATATTTGCAGATTCATCTCAAGGGAAGGGGCCTGACGGACATATTTCGAGATATTTCTTCTTCTTGTTGTTCTTCTTCTGCACAGCTAAGCTGGAAGTGGCATTTGCAGCGCGCAATAGTGCAGAGTTATCTCAAAGAAAGGGGCCACGGTGTTTCTGTATCTCTATTATGTTGGTGCGGCTTCGGAACTTTTAAATATCTTGATATATCTCGAGAACTACGCATCTGATCAAAAAATATCATACTACATAAAAAGTAGGAAACTTAATTCTCTACAAGAAACGTCTGTAAACATTTTGCCATAGCTCGCTTCGTTTCCGAGATATTTGCAGATTTATCTCAAGGGAAGGGGCCTGACGGACATATTTCGAGATATTTCTTCTTCTTGTTGTCCTTCTTCTGCACAGCTAAGCTGGAAGTGGCATTTGCGGCTCGCACTAGTGCAGAGTTATCTCAAAGAAAGGGGCCACGGTGTTTCTGTATCTCTATTATGTTGGTGCGGCTTCGGAACTTTTAAATATCTTGATATATCGCGAGAACTACGCGTCTGATCAAAAAATATCATAGAACATAAAAAGTAGGAAACATAATTCTCTACAAAAATGGTCTCTTAACATTTTGCCATAGCTCGCTTCGTTTCCGAGATATTTGCAGATATATCTCATGGGAAGGGGCCTGACGGACATATTTCGAGATATTTCTTCTTCTTGTTGTTCTTCTTCTGCACAGCTAAGCTGGAAGTGGCATTTGCGGCTCGCACTGGTGCACAGTTATCTCAAAGAAAGGGGCCACGGTGTTTCTGTATCTCTATTATGTTGGTGCGTCTTCGGAACTTTTAAATATCTCGATATATCTCGAAAACTACGCTTCTGATCAAAAAATATTATAGAACATAAATTGTAGGAAACATAATTCTCTACAAAAAACGTCTCTTAACATTTTGCCATAGCTCGCTTCGTTTCCGAGATATTTGCAGATTTATCTCAAGGGAAGGGGCCTGACGGACATATTTCGAGATATTTCTTCTTCTTGTTGTTCTTCTTCTGCACAGCTAAGCTGGAAGTGGCATTTGCAGCGCGCAATAGTGCAGAGTTATCTCAAAGAAAGGGGCCACGGTGTTTCTGTATCTCTATTATGTTGGTGCGGCTTCGGAACTTTTAAATATCTTGATATATCTCGAGAACTACGCATCTGATCAAAAAATATCATACTACATAAAAAGTAGGAAACTTAATTCTCTACAAGAAACGTCTGTAAACATTTTGCCATAGCTCGCTTCGTTTCCGAGATATTTGCAGATTTATCTCAAGGGAAGGGGCCTGACGGACATATTTCGAGATATTTCTTCTTCTTGTTGTCCTTCTTCTGCACAGCTAAGCTGGAAGTGGCATTTGCGGCTCGCACTAGTGCAGAGTTATCTCAAAGAAAGGGGCCACGGTGTTTCTGTATCTCTATTATGTTGGTGCGGCTTCGGAACTTTTAAATATCTTGATATATCTCGAGAACTACGCGTCTGATCAAAAAATATCATAGAACATAAAAAGTAGGAAACATAATTCTCTACAAAAATGGTCTCTTAACATTTTGCCATAGCTCGCTTCGTTTCCGAGATATTTGCAGATATATCTCATGGGAAGGGGCCTGACGGACATATTTCGAGATATTTCTTCTTCTTGTTGTTCTTCCTCTGCACAGCTAAGCTGGAAGTGGCATTTGCAGCTCGCAATAGTGCAGAGTTATCTCAATGAAAGGGGCCACGGTGTTTCTGTATCTCTATTATGTTGGTGCGGCTTCGGAACTTTTAAATATCTTGATATATCTCGAGAACTACGCATCTGATCAAAAAATATCATAGAACCTAAAAAGTAGGAAACTTAATTCTCTACAAAAAAGGTCTCTTAACATTTTGCCATAGCTCGCTTCGTTTCCGAGATATTTGCATATTTATCTCAAGGGAAGGGGCCTGACGGACATATTTCGAGATATTTCTTCTTCTTGTTGTTCTTCTTCTGCACAGCTAAGCTGGAAGTGGCATTTGCGGCTCGCACTAGTGCAGAGTTATCTCAAAGAAAGGGGCCACGGTGTTTCTGTATCTCTATTATGTTGGTGCGGCTTCGGAACTTTTAAATATCTTGATATATCTCGAGAACTACGCATCTGATCAAAAAATATCATAGAACATAAAAAGTAGGAAACTTAATTCTCTACAAAAAAGGTCTCTTAACATTTTGCCATAGCTCGCTTCGTTTCCGAGATATTTGCAGATTCATCTCAAGGGAAGGGGCCTGACGGACATATTTCGAGATATTTCTTCTTCTTGTTGTTCTTCTTCTGCACAGCTAAGCTGGAAGTGGCATTTGCAGCGCGCAATAGTGCAGAGTTATCTCAAAGAAAGGGGCCACGGTGTTTCTGTATCTCTATTATGTTGGTGCGGCTTCGGAACTTTTAAATATCTTGATATATCTCGAGAACTACGCATCTGATCAAAAAATATCATACTACATAAAAAGTAGGAAACTTAATTCTCTACAAAAAAGGTCTCTTTACATTTTCCCATAGCTCGCTTCGTTTCCGAGATATTTGCAGATTTATCTCAAGGGAAGGGGCCTGACGGACATATTTCGAGATATTTCTTCTTCTTGTTGTTCTTCTTCTGCACAGCTAAGCTGGAAGTGGCATTTGCAGCGCGCAATAGTGCAGAGTTATCTCAAAGAAAGGGGCCACGGTGTTTCTGTATCTCTATTATATTGGTGCGGCTTCGGAACTTTTAAATATCTTGATATATCTCGAGAACTACGCATCTGATCAAAAAATGTCATAGAACATAAAAAGTAGGAAACTTAATTCTCTACAAAAAAGGTCTCTTAACATTTTGCCATAGCTTGCTTCGTTTCCGAGATATTTGCAGATTCATCTCAAGGGAAGGGGTCTGACGGACATATTTCGAGATATTTCTTCTTCTTGTTGTTCTTCTTCTGCACAGCTAAGCTCGAAGTGGCATTTGCAGCTCGCAATAGTGCAGAGTTATCTCAAAGAAAGAGGCCACGATGTTTCTGTACCTCTATTATGTTGGTGCAGCTTCGGAACTTTTAAATATCTTGATATATCTCGAGAACTACGCATCTGATCAAAAAATATCATCGAACATAAAAAGTAGGAAACTTGATTCTCTACAAAAAAGGTCTCTTAACGTTTTGGAATAGCTCGCTTCGTTTCCGAGATATTTGCAGATTTATCTCAAGGGAAGGGTCCTGACGGACATATTTCGAGATATTTCTTCTTCTTGTTGTTCTTCTTCTGCACAGCTAAACTGGAAGTGGCATTTCCAGCTCGCAATAGTGCAGAGTTATCCCAAAGAAAGGGGCCACGATGTTTCTGTATCTCTATTATGTTGGTGCGGCTTCGGAACTTTTAAATATCTTGATATATCTCGAGAACTAGGCATCTGATCAAAAAATATCATAGAACATAAAAAGTAGGAAACTTAATTCTCTACAAAAAAGGTCTCTTAACATTTTGCCATAGCTCGCTTCGTTTCCGAGATATTTGCAGATTCATCTCAAGGGAAGGGGCCTGACGGACATATTTCGAGATATTTCTTCTTCTTGTTGTTCTTCCTCTGCACAGCTAAGCTGGAAGTGGCATTTGCAGCTCGCAATAGTGCAGAGTTATCTCAATGAAAGGGGCCACGGTGTTTCTGTATCTCTATTATGTTGGTGCGGCTTCGGAACTTTTAAATATCTTGATATATCTCGAGAACTACGCATCTGATCAAAAAATATCATAGAACCTAAAAAGTAGGAAACTTAATTCTCTACAAAAAAGGTCTCTTAACATTTTGCCATAGCTCGCTTCGTTTCCGAGATATTTGCATATTTATCTCAAGGGAAGGGGCCTGACGGACATATTTCGAGATATTTCTTCTTCTTGTTGTTCTTCTTCTGCACAGCTAAGCTGGAAGTGGCATTTGCGGCTCGCACTAGTGCAGAGTTATCTCAAAGAAAGGGGCCACGGTGTTTCTGTATCTCTATTATGTTGGTGCGGCTTCGGAACTTTTAAATATCTTGATATATCTCGAGAACTACGCATCTGATCAAAAAATATCATAGAACATAAAAAGTAGGAAACTTAATTCTCTACAAAAAAGGTCTCTTATCATTTTGCCATAGCTCGCTTCGTTTCCGAGATATTTGCAGATTCATCTCAAGGGAAGGGGCCTGACGGACATATTTCGAGATATTTCTTCTTCTTGTTGTTCTTCTTCTGCACAGCTAAGCTGGAAGTGGCATTTGCAGCGCGCAATAGTGCAGAGTTATCTCAAAGAAAGGGGCCACGGTGTTTCTGTATCTCTATTATGTTGGTGCGGCTTCGGAACTTTTAAATATCTTGATATATCTCGAGAACTACGCATCTGATCAAAAAATATCATACTACATAAAAAGTAGGAAACTTAATTCTCTACAAAAAAGGTCTCTTTACATTTTCCCATAGCTCGCTTCGTTTCCGAGATATTTGCAGATTTATCTCAAGGGAAGGGGCCTGACGGACATATTTCGAGATATTTCTTCTTCTTGTTGTTCTTCTTCTGCACAGCTAAGCTGGAAGTGGCATTTGCAGCGCGCAATAGTGCAGAGTTATCTCAAAGAAAGGGGCCACGGTGTTTCTGTATCTCTATTATATTGGTGCGGCTTCGGAACTTTTAAATATCTTGATATATCTCGAGAACTACGCATCTGATCAAAAAATGTCATAGAACATAAAAAGTAGGAAACTTAATTCTCTACAAAAAAGGTCTCTTAACATTTTGCCATAGCTTGCTTCGTTTCCGAGATATTTGCAGATTCATCTCAAGGGAAGGGGTCTGACGGACATATTTCGAGATATTTCTTCTTCTTGTTGTTCTTCTTCTGCACAGCTAAGCTCGAAGTGGCATTTGCAGCTCGCAATAGTGCAGAGTTATCTCAAAGAAAGAGGCCACGGTGTTTCTGTACCTCTATTATGTTGGTGCAGCTTCGGAACTTTTAAATATCTTGATATATCTCGAGAACTACGCATCTGATCAAAAAATATCATCGAACATAAAAAGTAGGAAACTTGATTCTCTACAAAAAAGGTCTCTTAACGTTTTGGAATAGCTCGCTTCGTTTCCGAGATATTTGCAGATTTATCTCAAGGGAAGGGTCCTGACGGACATATTTCGAGATATTTCTTCTTCTTGTTGTTCTTCTTCTGCACAGCTAAACTGGAAGTGGCATTTCCAGCTCGCAATAGTGCAGAGTTATCCCAAAGAAAGGGGCCACGGTGTTTCTGTATCTCTATTATGTTGGTGCGGCTTCGGAACTTTTAAATATCTTGATATATCTCGAGAACTACGCATCTGATCAAAAAATATCATAGAACATAAAAAGTAGGAAACTTAATTCTCTACAAAAAAGGTCTCTTAACATTTTGCCATAGCTCGCTTCGTTTCCGAGATATTTGCAGATTCATCTCAAGGGAAGGGGCCTGACGGACATATTTCGAGATATTTCTTCTTCTTGTTGTTCTTCTTCTGCACAGCTAAGCTGGAAGTGGCATTTGCAGCGCGCAATAGTGCAGAGTTATCTCAAAGAAAGGGGCCACGGTGTTTCTGTATCTCTATTATGTTGGTGCGGCTTCGGAACTTTTAAATATCTTGATATATCTCGAGAACTACGCATCTGATCAAAAAATATCATACTACATAAAAAGTAGGAAACTTAATTCTCTACAAAAAAGGTCTCTTTACATTTTCCCATAGCTCGCTTCGTTTCCGAGATATTTGCAGATTTATCTCAAGGGAAGGGGCCTGACGGACATATTTCGAGATATTTCTTCTTCTTGTTGTTCTTCTTCTGCACAGCTAAGCTGGAAGTGGCATTTGCAGCGCGCAATAGTGCAGAGTTATCTCAAAGAAAGGGGCCACGGTGTTTCTGTATCTCTATTATATTGGTGCGGCTTCGGAACTTTTAAATATCTTGATATATCTCGAGAACTACGCATCTGATCAAAAAATGTCATAGAACATAAAAAGTAGGAAACTTAATTCTCTACAAAAAAGGTCTCTTAACATTTTGCCATAGCTTGCTTCGTTTCCGAGATATTTGCAGATTCATCTCAAGGGAAGGGGTCTGACGGACATATTTCGAGATATTTCTTCTTCTTGTTGTTCTTCTTCTGCACAGCTAAGCTCGAAGTGGCATTTGCAGCTCGCAATAGTGCAGAGTTATCTCAAAGAAAGAGGCCACGGTGTTTCTGTACCTCTATTATGTTGGTGCAGCTTCGGAACTTTTAAATATCTTGATATATCTCGAGAACTACGCATCTGATCAAAAAATATCATCGAACATAAAAAGTAGGAAACTTGATTCTCTACAAAAAAGGTCTCTTAACGTTTTGGAATAGCTCGCTTCGTTTCCGAGATATTTGCAGATTTATCTCAAGGGAAGGGTCCTGACGGACATATTTCGAGATATTTCTTCTTCTTGTTGTTCTTCTTCTGCACAGCTAAACTGGAAGTGGCATTTCCAGCTCGCAATAGTGCAGAGTTATCCCAAAGAAAGGGGCCACGATGTTTCTGTATCTCTATTATGTTGGTGCGGCTTCGGAACTTTTAAATATCTTGATATATCTCGAGAACTAGGCATCTGATCAAAAAATATCATAGAACATAAAAAGTAGGAAACTTAATTCTCTACAAAAAAGGTCTCTTAACATTTTGCCATAGCTCGCTTCGTTTCCGAGATATTTGCAGATTCATCTCAAGGGAAGGGGCCTGACGGACATATTTCGAGATATTTCTTCTTCTTGTTGTTCTTCTTCTGCACAGCTGAGCTGGAAGTGGCATTTGCAGGTCGCCATAGTGCAGAGTTATCTCAAAGAAAGAGGCCACGGTGTTTCTGTACCTCTATTATGTTGGTGCGGCTTCGGAACTTTTAAATATCTTGATATATCTCGAGAACTACGCATCTGATCAAAAAATATCATAGAACATAAAAAGTAGGAAACTTAAGTCTCTACAAAAAAGGTCTCTTAACATTTTGCCATAGCTCGCTTCGTTTCCGAGATATTTGCAGATTCATCTCAAGGGAAGGGGTCTGACGGACATATTTCGAGATATTTCTTCTTCTTGTTGTTCTTCTTCTGCACAGCTAAGCTCGAAGTGGCATTTGCAGCTCGCAATAGTGCAGAGTTATCTCAAAGAAAGAGGCCACGGTGTTTCTGTACCTCTATTATGTTGGTGCAGCTTCGGAACTTTTAAATATCTTGATATATCTCGAGAACTACGCATCTGATCAAAAAATATCATCGAACATAAAAAGTAGGAAACTTAATTCTCTACAAAAAAGGTCTCTTAACGTTTTGCAATAGCTCGCTTCGTTTCCGAGATATTTGCAGATTTATCTCAAGGGAAGGGGCCTGACGGACATATTTCGAGATATTTCTTCTTCTTGTTGTTCTTCTTCTGCACAGCTAAACTGGAAGTGGCATTTCCAGCTCGCAATAGTGCAGAGTTATCCCAAAGAAAGGGGCCACGATGTTTCTGTATCTCTATTATGTTGGTGCGGCTTCGGAACTTTTAAATATCTTGATATATCTCGAGAACTACGCATCTGATCAAAAAATATCATACTACATAAAAAGTAGGAAACTTAATTCTCTACAAGAAAGGTCTCTAAACATTTTGCCATAGCTCGCTTCGTTTCCGAGATATTTGCAGATTTATCTCAAGGGAAGGGGCCTGACGGACATATTTCGAGATATTTCTTCTTCTTGTTGTCCTTCTTCTGCACAGCTAAGCTGGAAGTGGCATTTGCGGCTCGCACTAGTGCAGAGTTATCTCAAAGAAAGGGGCCACGGTGTTTCTGTACCTCTATTATGTTGGTGCAGCTTCGGAACTTTTAAATATCTTGATATATCTCGAGAACTACGCATCTGATCAAAAAATATCATCGAACATAAAAAGTAGGAAACTTGATTCTCTACAAAAAAGGTCTCTTAACGTTTTGCAATAGCTCGCTTCGTTTCCGAGATATTTGCAGATTTATCTCAAGGGAAGGGTCCTGACGGACATATTTCGAGATATTTCTTCTTCTTGTTGTTCTTCTTCTGCACAGCTAAACTGGAAGTGGCATTTCCAGCTCGCAATAGTGCAGAGTTATCCCAAAGAAAGGGGCCACGATGTTTCTGTATCTCTATTATGTTGGTGCGGCTTCGGAACTTTTAAATATCTTGATATATCTCGAGAACTAGGCATCTGATCAAAAAATATCATAGAACATAAAAAGTAGGAAACTTAATTCTCTACAAAAAAGGTCTCTTAACATTTTGCCATAGCTCGCTTCGTTTCCGAGATATTTGCAGATTCATCTCAAGGGAAGGGGCCTGACGGACATATTTCGAGATATTTCTTCTTCTTGTTGTTCTTCTTCTGCACAGCTGAGCTGGAAGTGGCATTTGCAGGTCGCCATAGTGCAGAGTTATCTCAAAGAAAGAGGCCACGGTGTTTCTGTACCTCTATTATGTTGGTGCGGCTTCGGAACTTTTCAATATCTTGATATATCTCGAGAACTACGCATCTGATCAAAAAATATCATAGAACATAAAAAGTAGGAAACTTAAGTCTCTACAAAAAAGGTCTCTTAACATTTTGCCATAGCTCGCTTCGTTTCCGAGATATTTGCAGATTCATCTCAAGGGAAGGGGTCTGACGGACATATTTCGAGATATTTCTTCTTCTTGTTGTTCTTCTTCTGCACAACTAAGCTCCAAGTGGCATTTGCAGCTCGCAATAGTGCAGAGTTATCTCAAAGAAAGAGGCCACGGTGTTTCTGTACCTCTATTATGTTGGTGCAGCTTCGGAACTTTTAAATATCTTGATATATCTCGAGAACTACGCATCTGATCAAAAAATATCATCGAACATAAAAAGTAGGAAACTTAATTCTCTACAAAAAAGGTCTCTTAACGTTTTGCAATAGCTCGCTTCGTTTCCGAGATATTTGCAGATTTATCTCAAGGGAAGGGGCCTGACGGACATATTTCGAGATATTTCTTCTTCTTGTTGTTCTTCTTCTGCACAGCTAAACTGGAAGTGGCATTTCCAGCTCGCAATAGTGCAGAGTTATCCCAAAGAAAGGGGCCACGATGTTTCTGTATCTCTATTATGTTGGTGCGGCTTCGGAACTTTTAAATATCTTGATATATCTCGAGAACTACGCATCTGATCAAAAAATATCATACTACATAAAAAGTAGGAAACTTAATTCTCTACAAGAAAGGTCTCTAAACATTTTGCCATAGCTCGCTTCGTTTCCGAGATATTTGCAGATTTATCTCAAGGGAAGGGGCCTGACGGACATATTTCGAGATATTTCTTCTTCTTGTTGTCCTTCTTCTGCACAGCTAAGCTGGAAGTGGCATTTGCGGCTCGCACTAGTGCAGAGTTATCTCAAAGAAAGGGGCCACGGTGTTTCTGTATCTCTATTATGTTGGTGCGGCTTCGGAACTTTTAAATATCTTGATATATCTCGAGAACTACGCGTCTGATCAAAAAATATCATAGAACATAAAAAGTAGGAAACATAATTCTCTACAAAAATGGTCTCTTAACATTTTGCCATAGCTCGCTTCGTTTCCGAGATATTTGCAGATATATCTCAAGGGAAGGGGCCTGACGGACATATTTCGAGATATTTCTTCTTCTTGTTGTTCTTTTTCTGCACAGCTAAGCTGGAAGTGGCATTTGCGGCTCGCACTGGTGCACAGTTATCTCAAAGAAAGGGGCCACGGTGTTTCTGTATCTCTATTATGTTGGTGCGTCTTCGGAACTTTTAAATATCTCGATATATCTCGAAAACTACGCTTCTGATCAAAAAATATCATAGAACATAAATTGTAGGAAACATAATTCTCTACAAAAAAGGTCTCTTAACATTTTGCCATAGCTCGCTTCGTTTCCGAGATATTTGCAGATTTATCTCAAGGGAAGTGGCCTGACGGACATATTTCGAGATATTTCTTCTTCTTGTTGTTCTTCTTCTGCACAGCTAAGCTGGAAGTGGCATTTGCAGCTCGCAATAGTGCAGAGTTATCCCAAAGAAAGGGGCCACGGTGTTTCTGTATCTCTATTATGTTGGTGCGGCTTCGGAACTTTTAAATATCTCGATATATCTCGAAAACTACGCTTCTGATCAAAAAATATCATAGAACATAAATTGTAGGAAACATAATTCTCTACAAAAAAGGTCTCTTAACATTTTGCCATAGCTCGCTTCGTTTCCGAGATATTTGCAGATTTATCTCAAGGGAAGGGGCCTGACGGACATATTTCGAGATATTTCTTCTTCTTGTTGTTCTTCTTCTGCACAGCTAAGCTGGAAGTGGCATTTGCAGCGCGCAATAGTGCAGAGTTATCTCAAAGAAAGGGGCCACGGTGTTTCTGTATCTCTATTATGTTGGTGCGGCTTCGGAACTTTTAAATATCTTGATATATCTCGAGAACTACGCATCTGATCAAAAAATATCATACTACATAAAAAGTAGGAAACTTAATTCTCTACAAAAAAGGTCTCTTAACATTTTGCCATAGCTCGCTTCGTTTCCGAGATATTTGCATATTTATCTCAAGGGAAGGGGCCTGACGGACATATTTCGAGATATTTCTTCTTCTTGTTGTTCTTCTTCTGCACAGCTAAGCTGGAAGTGGCATTTGCGGCTCGCACTAGTGCAGAGTAATCTCAAAGAATGGGGCCACGGTGTTTCTGTATCTCTATTATGTTGGTGCGGCTTCGGAACTTTTAAATATCTCGATATATCTCGAAAACTACGCTTCTGATCAAAAAATATCATAGAACGTAAATTGTAGGAAATATTATTCTCTACAAAAAAGGTCTCTTAACGTTTTGCCATAGCTCGCTTCGTTTCCGAGATATTTGCAGATTCATCTCAAGGGGAGGGGTCTGACGGACATATTTCGAGATATTTCTTCTTCTTGTTGTTCTTCTTCTGCACAGCTAAGCTCGAAGTGGCATTTGCAGCTCGCAATAGTGCAGAGTTATCTCAAAGAAAGAGGCCACGGTGTTTCTGTACCTCTATTATGTTGGTGCAGCTTCGGAACTTTTAAATATCTTGATATATCTCGAGAACTACGCATCTGATCAAAAAATATCATCGAACATAAAAAGTAGGAAACTTAATTCTCTACAAAAAAGGTCTCTTAACATTTTGCCATACCTCGCTTCGTTTCCGAGATATTTGCAGATTTATCTCAAGGGAAGTGGCCTGACGGACATATTTCGAGATATTTCTTCTTCTTGTTGTTCTTCTTCTGCACAGCTAAGCTGGAAGTGGCATTTGCAGCTCGCAATAGTGCAGAGTTATCCCAAAGAAAGGGGCCACGGTGTTTCTGTATCTCTATTATGTTGGTGCGGCTTCGGAACTTTTAAATATCTCGATATATCTCGAAAACTACGCTTCTGATCAAAAAATATCATAGAACATAAATTGTAGGAAACATAATTCTCTACAAAAAAGGTCTCTTAACATTTTGCCATAGCTCGCTTCGTTTCCGAGATATTTGCAGATTTATCTCAAGGGAAGGGGCCTGACGGACATATTTCGAGATATTTCTTCTTCTTGTTGTTCTTCTTCTGCACAGCTAAGCTGGAAGTGGCATTTGCAGCGCGCAATAGTGCAGAGTTTTCTCAAAGAAAGGGGCCACGGTGTTTCTGTATCTCTATTATGTTGGTGCGGCTTCGGAACTTTTAAATATCTTGATATATCTCGAGAACTACGCATCTGATCAAAAAATATCATACTACATAAAAAGTAGGAAACTTAATTCTCTACAAAAAAGGTCTCTTTACATTTTCCCATAGCTCGCTTCGTTTCCGAGATATTTGCAGATTTATCTCAAGGGAAGGGGCCTGACGGACATATTTCGAGATATTTCTTCTTCTTGTTGTTCTTCTTCTGCACAGCTAAGCTGGAAGTGGCATTTGCAGCGCGCAATAGTGCAGAGTTATCTCAAAGAAAGGGGCCACGGTGTTTCTGTATCTCTATTATATTGGTGCGGCTTCGGAACTTTTAAATATCTTGATATATCTCGAGAACTACGCATCTGATCAAAAAATATCATACTACATAAAAAGTAGGAAACTTAATTCTCTACAAGAAAGGTCTCTAAACATTTTGCCATAGCTCGCTTCGTTTCCGAGGTATTTGCAGATTTATCTCAAGGGAAGGGGCCTGACGGACATATTTCGAGATATTTCTTCTTCTTGTTGTTCTTCTTCTGCACAGCTGAGCTGGAAGTGGCATTTGCAGGTCGCAATAGTGCAGAGTTATCTCAAAGAAAGGGGCCACGGTGTTTCTGTATCTCTATTATGTTGGTGCGGCTTCGGAACTTTTAAATATCTCGATATATCTCGAGAACTACGCTTCTGATCAAAAAATATCATACAACATAAATTGTAGGAAACATAATTCTCTACAAAAACGTCGCTTAACGTTTTGCCATAGCTCGCTTCGTTTCCGAGATATTTGCAGATATATCTCAAGGGAAGGGGCCTGACGGACATATTTCGAGATATTTCTTCTTCTTGTTGTTCTTCTTCTGCACAGCTGAGCTGGAAGTGGCATTTGCAGCTCGCAATAGTGCAGAGTTATCTCAAAGAAAGGGGCCACGGTGTTTCTGTATCTCTATTATGTTGGTGCGGCTTCGGAACTTTTAAATATCTCGATATATCTCGAAAACTACGCTTCTGATCAAAAAATATCATAGAACATAAATTGTAGGAAACATAATTCTCTACAAAAAAGGTCTCTTAACATTTTGCCATAGCTCGCTTCGTTTCCGAGATATTTGCAGATTTATCTCAAGGGAAGGGGCCTGACGGACATATTTCGAGATATTTCTTCTTCTTGTTGTTCTTCTTCTGCACAGCTAAGCTGGAAGTGGCATTTGCAGCGCGCAATAGTGCAGAGTTATCTCAAAGAAAGGGGCCACGGTGTTTCTGTATCTCTATTATGTTGGTGCGGCTTCGGAACTTTTAAATATCTTGATATATCTCGAGAACTACGCATCTGATCAAAAAATATCATACTACATAAAAAGTAGGAAACTTAATTCTCTACAAAAAAGGTCTCTTAACATTTTGCCATAGCTCGCTTCGTTTCCGAGATATTTGCATATTTATCTCAAGGGAAGGGGCCTGACGGACATATTTCGAGATATTTCTTCTTCTTGTTGTTCTTCTTCTGCACAGCTAAGCTGGAAGTGGCATTTGCGGCTCGCACTAGTGCAGAGTAATCTCAAAGAATGGGGCCACGGTGTTTCTGTATCTCTATTATGTTGGTGCGGCTTCGGAACTTTTAAATATCTCGATATATCTCGAAAACTACGCTTCTGATCAAAAAATATCATAGAACGTAAATTGTAGGAAATATTATTCTCTACAAAAAAGGTCTCTTAACGTTTTGCCATAGCTCGCTTCGTTTCCGAGATATTTGCAGATTCATCTCAAGGGGAGGGGTCTGACGGACATATTTCGAGATATTTCTTCTTCTTGTTGTTCTTCTTCTGCACAGCTAAGCTCGAAGTGGCATTTGCAGCTCGCAATAGTGCAGAGTTATCTCAAAGAAAGAGGCCACGGTGTTTCTGTACCTCTATTATGTTGGTGCAGCTTCGGAACTTTTAAATATCTTGATATATCTCGAGAACTACGCATCTGATCAAAAAATATCATCGAACATAAAAAGTAGGAAACTTAATTCTCTACAAAAAAGGTCTCTTAACATTTTGCCATACCTCGCTTCGTTTCCGAGATATTTGCAGATTTATCTCAAGGGAAGTGGCCTGACGGACATATTTCGAGATATTTCTTCTTCTTGTTGTTCTTCTTCTG
The DNA here is from genome assembly GCF_051020975.1 of Osmia lignaria lignaria. Lineage (NCBI taxonomy): Eukaryota > Metazoa > Arthropoda > Insecta > Hymenoptera > Megachilidae > Osmia > Osmia lignaria. Next base: position 8,145,550 of record NW_027478159.1, on the reverse strand, counting down.
CACAGCTAAGCTGGAAGTGGCATTTGCAGCTCGCAATAGTGCAGAGTTATCCCAAAGAAAGGGGCCACGGTGTTTCTGTATCTCTATTATGTTGGTGCGGCTTCGGAACTTTTAAATATCTCGATATATCTCGAAAACTACGCTTCTGATCAAAAAATATCATAGAACATAAATTGTAGGAAACATAATTCTCTACAAAAAAGGTCTCTTAACATTTTGCCATAGCTCGCTTCGTTTCCGAGATATTTGCAGATTTATCTCAAGGGAAGGGGCCTGACGGACATATTTCGAGATATTTCTTCTTCTTGTTGTTCTTCTTCTGCACAGCTAAGCTGGAAGTGGCATTTGCAGCGCGCAATAGTGCAGAGTTTTCTCAAAGAAAGGGGCCACGGTGTTTCTGTATCTCTATTATGTTGGTGCGGCTTCGGAACTTTTAAATATCTTGATATATCTCGAGAACTACGCATCTGATCAAAAAATATCATACTACATAAAAAGTAGGAAACTTAATTCTCTACAAAAAAGGTCTCTTTACATTTTCCCATAGCTCGCTTCGTTTCCGAGATATTTGCAGATTTATCTCAAGGGAAGGGGCCTGACGGACATATTTCGAGATATTTCTTCTTCTTGTTGTTCTTCTTCTGCACAGCTAAGCTGGAAGTGGCATTTGCAGCGCGCAATAGTGCAGAGTTATCTCAAAGAAAGGGGCCACGGTGTTTCTGTATCTCTATTATATTGGTGCGGCTTCGGAACTTTTAAATATCTTGATATATCTCGAGAACTACGCATCTGATCAAAAAATATCATACTACATAAAAAGTAGGAAACTTAATTCTCTACAAGAAAGGTCTCTAAACATTTTGCCATAGCTCGCTTCGTTTCCGAGGTATTTGCAGATTTATCTCAAGGGAAGGGGCCTGACGGACATATTTCGAGATATTTCTTCTTCTTGTTGTTCTTCTTCTGCACAGCTGAGCTGGAAGTGGCATTTGCAGGTCGCAATAGTGCAGAGTTATCTCAAAGAAAGGGGCCACGGTGTTTCTGTATCTCTATTATGTTGGTGCGGCTTCGGAACTTTTAAATATCTCGATATATCTCGAGAACTACGCTTCTGATCAAAAAATATCATACAACATAAATTGTAGGAAACATAATTCTCTACAAAAACGTCGCTTAACGTTTTGCCATAGCTCGCTTCGTTTCCGAGATATTTGCAGATATATCTCAAGGGAAGGGGCCTGACGGACATATTTCGAGATATTTCTTCTTCTTGTTGTTCTTCTTCTGCACAGCTGAGCTGGAAGTGGCATTTGCAGCTCGCAATAGTGCAGAGTTATCTCAAAGAAAGGGGCCACGGTGTTTCTGTATCTCTATTATGTTGGTGCGGCTTCGGAACTTTTAAATATCTCGATATATCTCGAAAACTACGCTTCTGATCAAAAAATATCATAGAACATAAATTGTAGGAAACATAATTCTCTACAAAAAAGGTCTCTTAACATTTTGCCATAGCTCGCTTCGTTTCCGAGATATTTGCAGATTTATCTCAAGGGAAGGGGCCTGACGGACATATTTCGAGATATTTCTTCTTCTTGTTGTTCTTCTTCTGCACAGCTAAGCTCGAAGTGGCATTTGCAGCTCGCAATAGTGCAGAGTTATCTCAAAGAAAGAGGCCACGGTGTTTCTGTACCTCTATTATGTTGGTGCAGCTTCGGAACTTTTAAATATCTTGATATATCTCGAGAACTACGCATCTGATCAAAAAATATCATCGAACATAAAAAGTAGGAAACTTAATTCTCTACAAAAAAGGTCTCTTAACATTTTGCCATACCTCGCTTCGTTTCCGAGATATTTGCAGATTTATCTCAAGGGAAGTGGCCTGACGGACATATTTCGAGATATTTCTTCTTCTTGTTGTTCTTCTTCTGCACAGCTAAGCTGGAAGTGGCATTTGCAGCTCGCAATAGTGCAGAGTTATCCCAAAGAAAGGGGCCACGGTGTTTCTGTATCTCTATTATGTTGGTGCGGCTTCGGAACTTTTAAATATCTCGATATATCTCGAAAACTACGCTTCTGATCAAAAAATATCATAGAACATAAATTGTAGGAAACATAATTCTCTACAAAAAAGGTCTCTTAACATTTTGCCATAGCTCGCTTCGTTTCCGAGATATTTGCAGATTTATCTCAAGGGAAGGGGCCTGACGGACATATTTCGAGATATTTCTTCTTCTTGTTGTTCTTCTTCTGCACAGCTAAGCTGGAAGTGGCATTTGCAGCGCGCAATAGTGCAGAGTTTTCTCAAAGAAAGGGGCCACGGTGTTTCTGTATCTCTATTATGTTGGTGCGGCTTCGGAACTTTTAAATATCTTGATATATCTCGAGAACTACGCATCTGATCAAAAAATATCATACTACATAAAAAGTAGGAAACTTAATTCTCTACAAAAAAGGTCTCTTTACATTTTCCCATACCTCGCTTCGTTTCCGAGATATTTGCAGATTTATCTCAAGGGAAGGGGCCTGACGGACATATTTCGAGATATTTCTTCTTCTTGTTGTTCTTCTTCTGCACAGCTAAGCTGGAAGTGGCATTTGCAGCGCGCAATAGTGCAGAGTTATCTCAAAGAAAGGGGCCACGGTGTTTCTGTATCTCTATTATATTGGTGCGGCTTCGGAACTTTTAAATATCTTGATATATCTCGAGAACTACGCATCTGATCAAAAAATATCATACTACATAAAAAGTAGGAAACTTAATTCTCTACAAGAAAGGTCTCTAAACATTTTGCCATAGCTCGCTTCGTTTCCGAGGTATTTGCAGATTTATCTCAAGGGAAGGGGCCTGACGGACATATTTCGAGATATTTCTTCTTCTTGTTGTTCTTCTTCTGCACAGCTGAGCTGGAAGTGGCATTTGCAGGTCGCAATAGTGCAGAGTTATCTCAAAGAAAGGGGCCACGGTGTTTCTGTATCTCTATTATGTTGGTGCGGCTTCGGAACTTTTAAATATCTCGATATATCTCGAGAACTACGCTTCTGATCAAAAAATATCATACAACATAAATTGTAGGAAACATAATTCTCTACAAAAACGTCGCTTAACGTTTTGCCATAGCTCGCTTCGTTTCCGAGATATTTGCAGATATATCTCAAGGGAAGGGGCCTGACGGACATATTTCGAGATATTTCTTCTTCTTGTTGTTCTTCTTCTGCACAGCTGAGCTGGAAGTGGCATTTGCAGCTCGCAATAGTGCAGAGTTATCTCAAAGAAAGGGGCCACGGTGTTTCTGTATCTCTATTATGTTGGTGCGGCTTCGGAACTTTTAAATATCTTGATATATCTCGAGAACTACGCATCTGATCAAAAAATATCATAGAACATAAAAAGTAGGAAACTTAATTCTCTACAAAAAAGGTCTCTTAACATTTTGCCATACCTCGCTTCGTTTCCGAGATATTTGCAGATTTATCTCAAGGGAAGGGGCCTGACGGACATATTTCGAGATATTTCTTCTTCTTGTTGTTCTTCTTGTGCACAGCTAAGCTGGAAGTGGCATTTGCGGCTCGCACTAGTGCAGAGTTATCTCAAAGAAAGGGGCCACGGTGTTTCTGTATCCCTATTATGTTGGTGCGGCTTCGGAACTTTTAAATATCTCGATATATCTCGAAAACTACGCTTCTGATCAAAAAATATCATAGAACATAAATTGTAGGAAACTTGATTCTCTACAAAAAAGGTCTCTTAACATTTTGCCATAGCTCTCTTCGTTTCCGAGATATTTGCAGATTTATCTCAAGGGAAGGGGCCTGACGGACATATTTCGAGATATTTCTCCTTCTTGTTGTTCTTCTTCTGCACAGCTAAGCTGGAAGTGGCATTTGCAGCTCGCCATAGTGCAGAGTTATCTCAAAGAAAGGGGCCACGGTGTTTCTGTATCTCTATTATGTTGGTGCGGCTTCGGAACTTTTAAATATCTTGATATATCTCGAAAACTACGCTTCTGATCAAAAAATATCATAGAACATAAATTGTAGGAAACATAATTCTCTACAAAAAAGGTCTCTTAACATTTTGCCATAGCTCGCTTCGTTTCCGAGATATTTGCAGATATATCTCAAGGGAAGGGGCCTGACGGACATATTTCGAGATATTTCTTCTTCTTGTTGTTCTTCTTCTGCACAGCTAAGCTGGAAGTGGCATTTGCGGCTCGCACTAGTGCAGAGTTATCTCAAAGAAAGGGGCCACGGTGTTTCTGTATCCCTATTATGTTGGTGCGGCTTCGGAACTTTTAAATATCTCGATATATCTCGAAAACTACGCTTCGGATCAAAAAATATCATAGAACATAAATTATAGGAAACATAATTCTCTACAAAAAACGTCTCTTAACATTTTGCCATAGCTCGCTTCGTTTCCGAGATATTTGCAGATTCAGCTCAAAGGAACTGGCCTGACGGACATATTTCGAGATATTTCTTCTTCTTGTTGTTCTTCCTCTGCACAGCTAAGCTGGAAGTGGCATTTGCAGCTCGCAATAGTGCAGAGTTATCTCAAAGAAAGGGGCCACGGTGTTTCTGTATCTCTATTATGTTGGTGCGGCTTCGGAACTTTTAAATATCTTGATATATCTCGAAAACTACGCTTCTGATCAAAAAATATCATAGAACATAAAAAGTAGGAAACATAATTCTCTACAAAAAAGGTCTCTTAACATTTTGCCATAGCTCGCTTCGTTTCCGAGATATTTGCAGATATATCTCAAGGGAAGGGGCCTGACGGACATATTTCGAGATATTTCTTCTTCTTGTTGTTCTTCTTCTGCACAGCTAAGCTGGAAGTGGCATTTGCGGCTCGCACTAGTGCACGGTTATCTCAAAGAAAGGGGCCACGGTGTTTCTGTATCCCTATTATGTTGGTGCGGCTTCGGAACTTTTAAATATCTCGATATATCTCGAAAACTACGCTTCGGATCAAAAAATATCATAGAACATAAATTATAGGAAACATAATTCTCTACAAAAAACGTCTCTTAACATTTTGCCATAGCTCGCTTCGTTTCCGAGATATTTGCAGATTCAGCTCAAAGGAACTGGCCTGACGGACATATTTCGAGATATTTCTTCTTCTTGTTGTTCTTCCTCTGCACAGCTAAGCTGGAAGTGGCATTTGCAGCTCGCAATAGTGCAGAGTTATCTCAAAGAAAGGGGCCACGGTGTTTCTGTATCTCTATTATGTTGGTGCGGCTTCGGAGCTTTTAAATATCTTGATATATCTCGAGAACTACGCATCTGATCAAAAAATATCGTAGAACATAAAAAGTAGGAAACTTAATTCTCTACAAAAAAGGTCTCTTAACATTTTGCCATAGCTCGCTTCGTTTCCGAGATATTTGCAGATTTATCTCAAGGGAAGGGGCCTGACGGACATATTTCGAGATATTTCTTCTTCTTGTTGTTCTTCTTCTGCACAGCTAAGCTGGAAGTGGCATTTGCGGCTCGCACTAGTGCAGAGTTATCTCAAAGAAAGGGGTCACGGTGTTTCTGTATCTCTATTATGTTGGTGCGGCTTCGGAACTTTTAAATATCTCGATATATCTCGAAAACTACGCTTCTGATCAAAAAATATCATAGAACATAAATTGTAGGAAACATAATTCTCTACAAAAAAGGTCTCTTAACATTTTGCCATAGCTCGCTTCGTTTCCGAGATATTTGCAGATATATCTCAAGGGAAGGGGCCTGACGGACATATTTCGAGATATTTCTTCTTCTTGTTGTTCTTCTTCTGCACAGCTAAGCTGGAAGTGGCATTTGCGGCTCGCACTAGTGCAGAGTTATCTCAAAGAAAGGGGCCACGGTGTTTCTGTATCCCTATTATGTTGGTGCGGCTTCGGAACTTTTAAATATCTCGATATATCTCGAAAACTACGCTTCTGATCAAAAAATATCATAGAACATAAATTGTAGGAAACTTAATTCTCTACAAAAAAGGTCTCTTAACATTTTGCCATAGCTCGCTTCGTTTCCGAGATATTTGCAGATTTATCTCAAGGGAAGGGGCCTGACGGACATATTTCGAGATATTTCTCCTTCTTGTTGTTCTTCTTCTGCACAGCTAAGCTGGAAGTGGCATTTGCAGCTCGCCATAGTGCAGAGTTATCTCAAAGAAAGGGGCCACGGTGTTTCTGTATCCCTATTATGTTGGTGCGGCTTCGGAACTTTTAAATATCTCGATATATCTCGAAAACTACGCTTCTGATCAAAAAATATCATAGAACATAAATTGTAGGAAACAGAATTCTCTACAAGAAAGGTCTCTTAACATTTTGCCATAGCTCGCTTCGTTTCCGAGGTATTTGCAGATTCAGCTCAAAGGAACTGGCCTGACGGACATATTTCGAGATATTTCTTCTTCTTGTTGTTCTTCCTCTGCACAGCTAAGCTGGAAGTGGCATTTGCAGCTCGCAATAGTGCAGAGTTATCTCAAAGAAAGGGGCCACGGTGTTTCTGTATCTCTATTATGTTGGTGCGGCTTCGGAACTTTTAAATATCTCGATATATCTCGAAAACTACGCTTCTGATCAAAAAATATCATAGAACATAAATTGTAGGAAACAGAATTCTCTACAAAAAAGGTCTCTTAACATTTTGCTATAGCTCGCTTCGTTTCCGAGATATTTGCAGATATATCTCAAGGGAAGGGGCCTGACGGACATATTTCGAGATACTTCTTCTTCTTGTTGTTCTTCTTCTGCACAGCTGAGCTGGAAGTGGCATTTGCAGGTCGCAATAGTGCAGAGTTATCTCAAAGAAAGGGGCCACGGTGTTTCTGTATCTCTATTATGTTGGTGCGGCTTCGGAACTTTTAAATATGTCGATATATCTCGAAAACTACGCTTCTGATCAAAAAATATCATAGAACATAAATTGTAGGAAACAGAATTCTCTACAAGAAAGGTCTCTTAACATTTTGCCATAGCTCGCTTCGTTTCCGAGATATTTGCAGATTCAGCTCAAAGGAACTGGCCTGACGGACATATTTCGAGATATTTCTTCTTCTTGTTGTTCTTCCTCTGCACAGCTAAGCTGGAAGTGGCATTTGCAGCTCGCAATAGTGCAGAGTTATCTCAAAGAAAGGGGCCACGGTGTTTCTGTATCTCTATTATGTTGGTGCGGCTTCGGAACTTTTAAATATCTCGATATATCTCGAAAACTACGCTTCTGATCAAAAAATATCATAGAACATAAATTGTAGGAAACAGAATTCTCTACAAAAATGGTCTCTTAACATTTTGCTATAGCTCGCTTCGTTTCCGAGATATTTGCAGATATATCTCAAGGGAAGGGGCCTGACGGACATATTTCGAGATACTTCTTCTTCTTCTTGTTCTTCTTCTGCACAGCTGAGCTGGAAGTGGCATTTGCAGGTCGCAATAGTGCAGAGTTATCTCAAAGAAAGGGGCCACGGTGTTTCTGTATCTCTATTATGTTGGTGCGGCTTCGGAACTTTTAAATATATCGATATATCTCGAAAACTACGCTTCTGATCAAAAAATATCATAGAACGTAAATTGTAGGAAACATTATTCTCTCCAAAAAGGTCTCTTAACATTTTGCCATAGCTCGCTTCGTTTCCGAGATATTTGCAGATTTATCTCAAGGGAAGGGTCCTGATGGACATATTTCGAGATATTTCTTGTTCTTGTTGTTCTTCTTCTGCACAGCTAAACTGGAAGTGGCATTTCCAGCTCGCAATCGTGCAGAGTTATCTCAAAGAAAGGGGCCACGGTGTTTCTGTATCTCTATTATGTTGGTGCGGCTTCGGAACTTTTAAATATCTTGATATATCTCGAGAACTACGCCTCTGATCGAAAAATATCATAGAACATAAAAAGTAGGAAACTTAATTCTCTACAAAAAAGGTCTCTTAACATTTTGCCATAGCTCGCTTCGTTTCCGAGAGATTTGCAGATTTATCTCAAGGGAAGGGGCCTGACGGACATATTTCGAGATATTTCTTCTTCTTGTTGTTCTTCTTCTGCACAGCTAAGCTGGAAGTGGCATTTGCAGCGCGCAATAGTGCAGAGTTATCTCAAAGAAAGGGGCCACGGTGTTTCTGTATCTCTATTATGTTGGTGCGGCTTCGGAACTTTTAAATATCTTGATATATCTCGAGAACTACGCATCTGATCAAAAAATATCATAGAACATAAAAAGTAGGAAACTTAATTCTCTACAAAAAAGGTCTCTTAACATTTTGCCATAGCTCGCTTCGTTTCCGAGATATTTGCAGATATATCTCAAGGGAAGGGGCCTGACGGACATATTTCGAGATATTTCTTCTTCTTGTTGTTCTTCTTCTGCACAGCTAAGCTGGAAGTGGCATTTACAGCTCGCAATAGTGCAGAGTTATCTCAAAGAAAGGGGCCACGGTGTTTCTGTATCTCTATTATGTTGGTGCGGCTTCGGAACTTTTAAATATCTTGATATATCTCGAGAACTACGCATCTGATCAAAAAATATCATAGAACATAAAAAGTAGGAAACTTAATTCTCTACAAAAGAGGTCTCTTAACATTTTGCCATAGCTCGCTTCGTTTCCGAGATATTTGCAGATTTATCTCACGGGAAGGGGCCTAACGGACATATTTCGAGATATTTCTTCTTCTTGTTGTTCTTCTTCTGCACAGCTAAACTGGAAGTGGCATTTCCAGCTCGCAATAGTGCAGAGTTATCTCAAAGAAAGGGGCCACGGTGTTTCTGTATCCCTATTATGTTGGTGCGGCTTCGGAACTTTTAAATATCTCGATATATCTCGAAAACTACGCTTCTGATCAAAAAATATCATAGAACATAAATTGTAGGAAACATAATTCTCTATAAAAAACGTCTCTCAACATTTTGTCATTGCTCGCTTCGTTTCCGAGATATTTGCAGATTCAGCTCAAAGGAACTGGCCTGACGGACATATTTCGAGATATTTCTTCTTCTTGTTGTTCTTCCTCTGCACAGCTAAGCTGGAAGTGGCATTTGCAGCTCGCAATAGTGCAGAGTTATCTCAAAGAAAGGGGCCACGGTGTTTCTGTATCTCTATTATGTTGGTGCGGCTTCTGAACTTTTAAATATCTCGATGTATCTCGAAAACTACGCTTCTGATCAAAAAATATCATAGAACATAAAAAGTAGGAAACATAATTCTCTACAAAAAAGGTCTCTTAACATTTTGCCATAGCTCTCTTCGTTTCCGAGATATTTGCAGATTTATCTCAAGGGAAGGGGCCTGACGGACATATTTCGAGATATTTCTTCTTCTTGTTGTTCTTCTTCTGCACAGCTAAGCTGGAAGTGGCATTTGCAGCTCGCAATAGTGCAGAGTTATCTCAAAGAAAGGGGCCACGGTGTTTCTGTATCTCTATTATGTTGGTGCGGCTTCGGAACTTTTAAATATCTTGATATATCTCGAGAACTACGCATCTGATCAAAAAATATCATAGAACATAAAAAGTAGGAAACTTAATTCTCTACAAAAAAGGTCTCTTAACATTTTGCCATAGCTCGCTTCGTTTCCGAGATATTTGCAGATTTATCTCAAGGGAAGGGGCCTGACGGACATATTTCGAGATATTTCTTCTTCTTGTTGTTCTTCTTCTGCACAGCTAAGCTGGAAGTGGCATTTGGGGCTCGCACTAGTGCAGAGTTATCTCAAAGAAAGGGGCCACGGTGTTTCTGTATCCCTATTATGTTGGTGCGGCTTCGGAACTTTTAAATATCTCGATATATCTCGAAAACTACGCTTCTGATCAAAAAATATCATAGAACATAAATTGTAGGAAACATAATTCTCTATAAAAAACGTCTCTTAACATTTTGTCATTGCTCGCTTCGTTTCCGAGATATTTGCAGATTCAGCTCAAAGGAACTGGCCTGACGGACATATTTCGAGATATTTCTTCTTCTTGTTGTTCTTCCTCTGCACAGCTAAGCTGGAAGTGGCATTTGCAGCTCGCAATAGTGCAGAGTTATCTCAAAGAAAGGGGCCACGGTGTTTCTGTATCTCTATTATGTTGGTACGGCTTCGGAACTTTTAAATATCTCGATATATCTCGAAAACTACGCTTCTGATCAAAAAATATCATAGAACATAAATTGTAGGAAACAGAATTCTCTACAAAAAAGGTCTCTTAACATTTTGCCATAGCTCGCTTCGTTTCCGAGATATTTGCAGATATATCTCAAGGGAAGGGGCCTGACGGACATATTTCGAGATATTTCTTCGTCTTGTTGTTCTTCTTCTGCACAGCTAAGCTGGAAGTGGCATTTGCGGCTCGCACTAGTGCAGAGTTATCTCAAAGAAAGGGGCCACGGTGTTTCTGTATCTCTATTATGTTGGTGCGGCTTCGGAACTTTTAAATATCTCGATGTATCTCGAAAACTACGCTTCTGATCAAAAAATATCATAGAACATAAATTGTAGGAAACATAATTCTCTACAAAAAAGGTCTCTTAACATTTTGCCATAGCTCGCTTCGTTTCCGAGATATTTGCTGATATATCTCAAGGGAAGGGGCCTGACGGACATATTTCGAGATATTTCTTCTTCTTGTTGTTCTTCTTCTGCACAGCTAAGCTGGAAGTGGCATTTCCAGCTCGCAATAGTGCAGAGTTATCTCAAAGAAAGGGGCCACGGTGTTTCTGTATCTCTATTATGTTGGTGCGGCTTCGGAACTTTTAAATATCTTGATATATCTCGAGAACTACGCATCAGATCAAAAAATATCATAGAACATAAAAAGTAGGAAACTTAATTCTCTACAAAAAAAGTCTCTTAACATTTTGCCATAGCTCTCTTCGTTTCCGAGATATTTGCAGATTTATCTCAAGGGAAGGGGCCTGACGGACATATTTCGAGATATTTCTTCTTCTTGTTGTTCTTCTGCACAGCTAAGCTGGAAGTGGCATTTGCAGCTCGCAATAGTGCATAGTTATCTGAAAGAAAGGGGCCACGGTGTTTCTGTATCTCTATTATGTTGGTGCGGCTTCGGAACTTTTAAATATCTTGATATATCTCGAGAACTACGCATCTGATCAAAAAATATCATAGAACATAAAAAGTAGGAAACTTAATTCTCTACAAAAAAGGTCTCTTAACATTTTGCCATAGCTCTCTTCGTTTCCGAGATATTTGCAGATTTATCTCAAGGGAAGGGGCCTGACGGACATATTTCGAGATATTTCTTCTTCCTGTTGTTCTTCTTCTGCACAGCTAAGCTGGAAGTGGCATTTGCAGCTCGCAATAGTGCAGAGTTATCTCAAAGAAAGGGGCCACGGTGTTTCTGTATCTCTATTATGTTGGTGCGGCTTCGGAACTTTTAAATATCTTGATATATCTCGAGAACTACGCATCTGATCAAAAAATATCATAGAACATAAAAAGTAGGAAACTTAATTCTCTACAAAAGAGGTCTCTTAACATTTTGCCATAGCTCGCTTCGTTTCCGAGATATTTGCAGATTTATCTCACGGGAAGGGGCCTAACGGACATATTTCGAGATATTTCTTCTTCTTGTTGTTCTTCTTCTGCACAGCTAAACTGGAAGTGGCATTTCCAGCTCGCAATAGTGCAGAGTTATCTCAAAGAAAGGGGCCACGGTGTTTCTGTATCTCTATTATGTTGGTGCGGCTTCGGAACTTTTAAATATCTTGATATATCTCGAGAACTACGGATCAGATCAAAAAATATCATAGAACATAAAAAGTAGGAAACTTAATTCTCTACAAAAAAAGTCTCTTAACATTTTGCCATAGCTCTCTTCGTTTCCGAGATATTTGCAGATTTATCTCAAGGGAAGGGGCCTGACGGACATATTTCGAGATATTTCTTCTTCTTGTTGTTCTTCTTCTGCACAGCTAAGCTGGAAGTGGCATTTGCAGCTCGCAATAGTGCAGAGTTATCTCAAAGAAAGGGGCCACGGTGTTTCTGTATCTCTATTATGTTGGTGCGGCTTCGGAACTTTTAAATATCTTGATATATCTCGAGAACTACGCATCTGATCAAAAAATATCATAGAACATAAAAAGTAGGAAACTTAATTCTCTACAAAAAAGGTCTCTTAACATTTTGCCATAGCTCGCTTCGTTTCCGAAATATTTGCAGATTTATCTCAAGGGAAGGGGCCTGACGGACATATTTCGAGATATTTCTTCTTCTTGTTGTTCTTCTTCTGCACAGCTAAGCTGGAAGTGGCATTTGGGGCTCGCACTAGTGCAGAGTTATCTCAAAGAAAGGGGCCACGGTGTTTCTGTATCCCTATTATGTTGGTGCGGCTTCGGAACTTTTAAATATCTCGATATATCTCGAAAACTACGCTTCTGATCAAAAAATATCATAGAACATAAATTGTAGGAAACATAATTCTCTATAAAAAACGTCTCTTAACATTTTGTCATTGCTCGCTTCGTTTCCGAGATATTTGCAGATTCAGCTCAAAGGAACTGGCCTGACGGACATATTTCGAGATATTTCTTCTTCTTGTTGTTCTTCCTCTGCACAGCTAAGCTGGAAGTGGCATTTGCAGCTCGCAATAGTGCAGAGTTATCTCAAAGAAAGGGGCCACGGTGTTTCTGTATCTCTATTATGTTGGTACGGCTTCGGAACTTTTAAATATCTCGATATATCTCGAAAACTACGCTTCTGATCAAAAAATATCATAGAGCATAAATTGTAGGAAACAGAATTCTCTACAAAAAAGGTCTCTTAACATTTTGCCATAGCTCGCTTCGTTTCCGAGATATTTGCAGATATATCTCAAGGGAAGGGGCCTGACGGACATATTTCGAGATATTTCTTCGTCTTGTTGTTCTTCTTCTGCACAGCTAAGCTGGAAGTGGCATTTGCGGCTCGCACTAGTGCAGAGTTATCTCAAAGAAAGGGGCCACGGTGTTTCTGTATCTCTATTATGTTGGTGCGGCTTCGGAACTTTTAAATATCTCGATGTATCTCGAAAACTACGCTTCTGATCAAAAAATATCATAGAACATAAATTGTAGGAAACATAATTCTCTACAAAAAAGGTCTCTTAACATTTTGCCATAGCTCGCTTCGTTTCCGAGATATTTGCTGATATATCTCAAGGGAAGGGGCCTGACGGACATATTTCGAGATATTTCTTCTTCTTGTTGTTCTTCTTCTGCACAGCTAAGCTGGAAGTGGCATTTCCAGCTCGCAATAGTGCAGAGTTATCTCAAAGAAAGGGGCCACGGTGTTTCTGTATCTCTATTATGTTGGTGCGGCTTCGGAACTTTTAAATATCTTGATATATCTCGAGAACTACGCATCTGATCAAAAAATATCATAGAACATAAAAAGTAGGAAACTTAATTCTCTACAAAAGAGGTCTCTTAACATTTTGCCATAGCTCGCTTCGTTTCCGAGATATTTGCAGATTTATCTCACGGGAAGGGGCCTAACGGACATATTTCGAGATATTTCTTCTTCTTGTTGTTCTTCTTCTGCACAGCTAAACTGGAAGTGGCATTTCCAGCTCGCAATAGTGCAGAGTTATCTCAAAGAAAGGGGCCACGGTGTTTCTGTATCTCTATTATGTTGGTGCGGCTTCGGAACTTTTAAATATCTTGATATATCTCGAGAACTACGGATCAGATCAAAAAATATCATAGAACATAAAAAGTAGGAAACTTAATTCTCTACAAAAAAAGTCTCTTAACATTTTGCCATAGCTCTCTTCGTTTCCGAGATATTTGCAGATTTATCTCAAGGGAAGGGGCCTGACGGACATATTTCGAGATATTTCTTCTTCTTGTTGTTCTTCTGCACAGCTAAGCTGGAAGTGGCATTTGCAGCTCGCAATAGTGCATAGTTATCTGAAAGAAAGGGGCCACGGTGTTTCTGTATCTCTATTATGTTGGTGCGGCTTCGGAACTTTTAAATATCTTGATATATCTCGAGAACTACGCATCTGATCAAAAAATATCATAGAACATAAAAAGTAGGAAACTTAATTCTCTACAAAAAAGGTCTCTTAACATTTTGCCATAGCTCTCTTCGTTTCCGAGATATTTGCAGATTTATCTCAAGGGAAGGGGCCTGATGGACATATTTCGAGATATTTCTTCTTCTTGTTGTTCTTCTTCTGCACCGCTAAGCTGGAAGTGGCATTTGCAGCTCGCAATAGTGCAGAGTTATCTCAAAGAAAGGGGCCACGGTGTTTCTGTATCTCTATTATGTTGGTGCGGCTTCGGAACTTTTAAATATCTTGATATATCTCGAGAACTACGCATCTGATCAAAAAATATCATAGAACATAAAAAGTAGGAAACTTAATTCTCTACAAAAAAGGTCTCTTAACATTTTGCCATAGCTCGCTTCGTGTCCGAGATATTTGCAGATTTATCTCAAGGGAAGGGGCCTGACGGACATATTTCGAGATATTTCTTCTTCTTGTTGTTCTTCTTCTGCACAGCTAAGCGGGAAGTGGCATTTGCGGCTCGCACTAGTGCAGAGTTATCTCAAAGAAAGGGGCCACGGTGTTTCTGTATCTCTATTATGTTGGTGCGGCTTCGGAACTTTTAAATATCTTGATATATCTCGAGAACTACGGATCAGATCAAAAAATATCATAGAACATAAAAAGTAGGAAACTTAATTCTCTACAAAAAAAGTCTCTTAACATTTTGCCATAGCTCTCTTCGTTTCCGAGATATTTGCAGATTTATCTCAAGGGAAGGGGCCTGACGGACATATTTCGAGATATTTCTTCTTCTTGTTGTTCTTCCTCTGCACAGCTAAGCTGGAAGTGGCATTTGCAGCTCGCAATAGTGCAGAGTTATCTCAAAGAAAGGGGCCACGGTGTTTCTGTATCTCTATTATGTTGGTGCGGCTTCGGAACTTTTAAATATCTTGATATATCTCGAGCACTACGCATCTGATCAAAAAATATCATAGAACATAAAAAGTAGGAAACTTAATTCTCTACAAAAAAGGTCTCTTAACATTTTGCCATAGCTCGCTTCGTTTCCGAGATATTTGCAGATTTATCTCAAGGGAAGGGGCCTGACGGACATATTTCGAGATATTTCTTCTTCTTGTTGTTCTTCTTCTGCACAGCTAAGCTGGAAGTGGCATTTGCGGCTCGCACTAGTGCAGAGTTATCTCAAAGAAAGGGGCCACGGTGTTTCTGTATCTCCATTATGTTGGTGCGGCTTCGGAACTTTTAAATATCTCGATATATCTCGAAAACTACGCTTCTGATCAAAAAATATCATAGAACATAAATTGTAGGAAACAGAATTCTCTACAAAAAAGGTCTCTTAACATTTTGCCATAGCTCGCTTCGTTTCCGGGATATTTGCAGATATATCTCAAGGGAAGGGGCCTGACGGACATATTTCGAGATATTTCTTCTTCTTGTTGTTCTTCTTCTGCACAGCTAAGCTGGAAGTGGCATTTGCGGCTCGCACTAGTGCAGAGTTATCTCAAAGAAAGGGGCCACGGTGTTTCTGTATCTCTATTATGTTGGTGCGGCTTCGGAACTTTTAAATATCTTGATATATCTCGGGAACTACGGATCAGATCAAAAAATATCATAGAACATAAAAAGTAGGAAACTTAATTCTCTACAAAAAAAGTCTCTTAACATTTTGCCATAGCTCTCTTCGTTTCCGAGATATTTGCAGATTTATCTCAAGGGAAGGGGCCTGACGGACATATTTCGAGATATTTCTTCTTCTTGTTGTTCTTCTGCACAGCTAAGCTGGAAGTGGCATTTGCAGCTCGCAATAGTGCATAGTTATCTGAAAGAAAGGGGCCACGGTGTTTCTGTATCTCTATTATGTTGGTGCGGCTTCGGAACTTTTAAATATCTTGATATATCTCGAGAACTACGCATCTGATCAAAAAATATCATAGAACATAAAAAGTAGGAAACTTAATTCTCTACAAAAAAGGTCTCTTAACATTTTGCCATAGCTCTCTTCGTTTCCGAGATATTTGCAGATTTATCTCAAGGGAAGGGGCCTGACGGACATATTTCGAGATATTTCTTCTTCTTGTTGTTCTTCTTCTGCACCGCTAAGCTGGAAGTGGCATTTGCAGCTCGCAATAGTGCAGAGTTATCTCAAAGAAAGGGGCCACGGTGTTTCTGTATCTCTATTATGTTGGTGCGGCTTCGGAACTTTTAAATATCTTGATATATCTCGAGAACTACGCATCTGATCAAAAAATATCATAGAACATAAAAAGTAGGAAACTTAATTCTCTACAAAAAAGGTCTCTTAACATTTTGCCATAGCTCGCTTCGTGTCCGAGATATTTGCAGATTTATCTCAAGGGAAGGGGCCTGACGGACATATTTCGAGATATTTCTTCTTCTTGTTGTTCTTCTTCTGCACAGCTAAGCGGGAAGTGGCATTTGCGGCTCGCACTAGTGCAGAGTTATCTCAAAGAAAGGGGCCACGGTGTTTCTGTATCTCTATTATGTTGGTGCGGCTTCGGAACTTTTAAATATCTTGATATATCTCGAGAACTACGGATCAGATCAAAAAATATCATAGAACATAAAAAGTAGGAAACTTAATTCTCTACAAAAAAAGTCTCTTAACATTTTGCCATAGCTCTCTTCGTTTCCGAGATATTTGCAGATTTATCTCAAGGGAAGGGGCCTGACGGACATATTTCGAGATATTTCTTCTTCTTGTTGTTCTTCTGCACAGCTAAGCTGGAAGTGGCATTTGCAGCTCGCAATAGTGCATAGTTATCTGAAAGAAAGGGGCCACGGTGTTTCTGTATCTCTATTATGTTGGTGCGGCTTCGGAACTTTTAAATATCTTGATATATCTCGAGAACTACGCATCTGATCAAAAAATATCATAGAACATAAAAAGTAGGAAACTTAATTCTCTACAAAAAAGGTCTCTTAACATTTTGCCATAGCTCTCTTCGTTTCCGAGATATTTGCAGATTTATCTCAAGGGAAGGGGCCTGACGGACATATTTCGAGATATTTCTTCTTCTTGTTGTTCTTCTTCTGCACCGCTAAGCTGGAAGTGGCATTTGCAGCTCGCAATAGTGCAGAGTTATCTCAAAGAAAGGGGCCACGGTGTTTCTGTATCTCTATTATGTTGGTGCGGCTTCGGAACTTTTAAATATCTTGATATATCTCGAGAACTACGCATCTGATCAAAAAATATCATACAACATAAAAAGTAGGAAACTTAATTCTCTACAAAAAAGGTCTCTTAACATTTTGCCATAGCTCGCTTCGTGTCCGAGATATTTGCAGATTTATCTCAAGGGAAGGGGCCTGACGGACATATTTCGAGATGTTTCTTCTTCTTGTTGTTCTTCTTCTGCACAGCTAAGCGGGAAGTGGCATTTGCGGCTCGCACTAGTGCAGAGTTATCTCAAAGAAAGGGGCCACGGTGTTTCTGTATCTCTATTATGTTGGTGCGGCTTTGGAACTTTTAAATATCTCGATATATCTCGAAAACTACGCTTCTGACCAACAAATATCATAGAACATAAATTGTAGGAAACACAATTCTCTACAAAAAAGGTCTCTTAACATTTTGCCATACCTCGCTTCGTTTCCGAGATATTTGCAGATTTATCTCAAGGGAAGGGGCCTAACGGACATATTTCGAGATATTTCTTCTTCTTGTTGTTCTTCTTCTGCACAGCTAAGCTGGAAGTGGCATTTGCAGCTCGCAATAGCGCAGAGTTATCTCAAAGAAAGGGGCCACGGTGTTTCTGTATCTCTATTATGTTGGTGCGGCTTCGGAACTTTTAAATATCTTGATATATCTCGAGAACTACGCATCTGATCAAAAAATATCATAGAACATAAAAAGTAGGAAACTTAATTCTCTACAAAAAAGGTCTCTTAAGATTTTGCCATAGCTCGCTTCGTTTCCGAGATATTTGCAGATTTATCTCAAGGGAAGGGGCCTAACGGACATATTTCGAGATATTTCTTCTTCTTGTTGTTCTTCTTCTGCACAGCTAAACTGGAAGTGGCATTTCCAGCTCGCAATTGTGCAGAGTTATCTCAAAGAAAGGGGCCACGGTGTTTCTGTATCTCTATTATGTTGGTGCGGCTTCGGAACTTTTAAATATCTTGATATATCTCGAGAACTACGCATCTGATCGAAGAATATCATAGAACATAAAAAGTAGGAAACTTAATTCTCTACAAAAAAGGTCTCTTACCATTTTGCCATAGCTCGCTTCGTTTCCGAGATATTTGCAGATTTATCTCAAGGGAAGGGGCCTAACGGACATATTTCGAGATATTTCTTCTTCTTGTTGTTCTTCTTCTGCACAGCTAAGCTGGAAGTGGCATTTGCGGCTCGCACTAGTGCAGAGTTATCTCAAAGAAAGGGGTCACGGTGTTTATGTATCTCTATTATGTTGGTGCGGTTTCGGAACTTTTAAATATCTTGATATATCTCGAGAACTACGCATCTGATCAAAAAATATCATAGAACGTAAAAGGTAGGAAACTTAATTCTCTACAAAAAAGGTCTCTTAAGATTTCGCCATAGCTCGCTTCGTTTCCGAGATATTTGCAGATTTATCTCAAGGGAAGGGGCCTAACGGACATATTTCGAGATATTTCTTCTTCTTGTTGTTCTTCTTCTGCACAGCTAAACTGGAAGTGGCATTTCCAGCTCGCAATAGTGCAGAGTTATCTCAAAGAAAGGGGCCACGGTGTTTCTGTATCTCTATTATGTTGGTGCGGCTTCGGAACTTTTAAATATCTTGATATATCTCGAGAACTACGCATCTGATCGAAAAATATCATAGAACATAAAAAGTAGGAAACTTAATTCTCTACAAGAAAGGTCTCTTAACATTTTGCCATAGCTCGCTTCGTTTCCGAGATATTTGCAGATTTATCTCAAGGGAAGGGGCCTGACGGACATATTTCGAGATATTTCTTCGTCTTGTTGTTCTTCTTCTGCACAGCTAAGCTGGAAGTGGCATTTGCGGCTCGCACTAGTGCAGAGTTATCTGAAAGAAAGGGGCCACGGTGTTTCTGTATCTCTATTATGTTGGTGCGGCTTCGGAACTTTTAAATATCTCGATGTATCTCGAAAACTACGCTTCTGATCAAAAAATATCATAGAACATAAATTGTAGGAAACATAATTCTCTACAAAAAAGGTCTCTTAACATTTTGCCATAGCTCGCTTCGTTTCCGAGATATTTGCAGATATATCTCAAGGGAAGGGGCCTGACGGACATATTTCGAGATATTTCTTCTTCTTGTTGTTCTTCTTCTGCACAGCTAAGCTGGAAGTGGCATTTACAGCTCGCAATAGTGCAGAGTTATCTCAAAGAAAGGGGCCACGGTGTTTCTGTATCTCTATTATGTTGGTGCGGCTTCGGAACTTTTAAATATCTTGATATATCTCGAGAACTACGCATCTGATCAAAAAATATCATAGAACATAAAAAGTAGGAAACTTAATTCTCTACAAAAAAGGTCTCTTAACATTTTGACATAGCTCGCTTCGTTTCCGAGATATTTGCAGATATATCTCAAGGGAAGGGGCCTGACGGACATATTTCGAGATATTTCTTCTTCTTGTTGTTCTTCTTCTGCACAGCTAAGCTGGAAGTGGCATTTACAGCTCGCAATAGTGCAGAGTTATCTCAAAGAAAGGGGCCACGGTGTTTCTGTATCTCTATTATGTTGGTGCGGCTTCGGAACTTTTAAATATCTTGATATATCTCGAGAACTACGCATCTGATCAAAAAATATCATAGAACATAAAAAGTAGGAAACTTAATTCTCTACAAAAAAGGTCTCTTAACGTTTTGCCATAGCTCGCTTCGTTTCCGAGATATTTGCAGATTTATCTCAAGGGAAGGGGCCTGACGGACATATTTCGAGATATTTCTTCTTCTTGTTGTTGTTCTTCTGCACAGCTAAGCTGGAAGTGGCATTTGCGGCTCGCACTAGTGCAGAGTTATCTCAAAGAAAGGGGCCACGGTGTTTCTGTATCCCTATTATGTTGGTGCGGCTTCGGAACTTTTAAATATCTCGATATATCTCGAAAACTACGCTTCTGATCAAAAAATATCATAGAACATAAAAAGTAGGAAACTTAATTCTCTACAAGAAAGGTCTCTTAACATTTTGCCATAGCTCGCTTCGTTTCCGAGATATTTGCAGATTTATCTCAAGGGAAGGGGCCTGACGGACATATTTCGAGATATTTCTTCGTCTTGTTGTTCTTCTTCTGCACAGCTAAGCTGGAAGTGGCATTTGCGGCTCGCACTAGTGCAGAGTTATCTGAAAGAAAGGGGCCACGGTGTTTCTGTATCTCTATTATGTTGGTGCGACTTCGGAACTTTTAAATATCTTGATATATCTCGAGAACTACGCATCTGATCAAAAAATATCATAGAACATAAAAAGTAGGAAACTTAATTCTCTACAAAAAAGGTCTATTAACATTTTGCCATAGCTCTCTTCGTTTCCGAGATATTTGCAGATTTATCTCAAGGGAAGGGGCCTGACGGACATATTTCGAGATATTTCTTCTTCTTGTTGTTCTTCTTCTGCACAGCTAAGCTGGAAGTGGCATTTGCAGCTCGCAATAGTGCAGAGTTATCTCAAAGAAAGGGGCCACGGTGTTTCTGTATCTCTATTATGTTGGTGCGGCTTCGGAACTTTTAAATATCTTGATATATCTCGAGAACTACGCATCTGATCAAAAAATATCATAGAACGTAAAAAGTAGGAAACTTAATTCTCTACAAAAGAGGTCTCTTAACATTTTGCCATAGCTCGCTTCGTTTCCGAGATATTTGCAGATTTATCTCACGGGAAGGGGCCTAACGGACATATTTCGAGATATTTCTTCTTCTTGTTGTTCTTCTTCTGCACAGCTAAACTGGAAGTGGCATTTCCAGCTCGCAATAGTGCAGAGTTATCTCAAAGAAAGGGGCCACGGTGTTTCTGTATCTCTATTATGTTGGTGCGGCTTCGGAACTTTTAAATATCTCGATGTATCTCGAAAACTACGCTTCTGATCAAAAAATATCATAGAACATAAATTGTAGGAAACATAATTCTCTACAAAAAAGGTCTCTTAACATTTTGCCATAGCTCGCTTCGTTTCCGAGATATTTGCAGATATATCTCAAGGGAAGGGGCCTGACGGACATATTTCGAGATATTTCTTCTTCTTGTTGTTCTTCTTCTGCACAGCTAAGCTGGAAGTGGCATTTACAGCTCGCAATAGTGCAGAGTTATCTCAAAGAAAGGGGCCACGGTGTTTCTGTATCTCTATTATGTTGGTGCGGCTTCGGAACTTTTAAATATCTTGATATATCTCGAGAACTACGCATCTGATCAAAAAATATCATAGAACATAAAAAGTAGGAAACTTAATTCTCTACAAAAAAGGTCTCTTAACATTTTGACATAGCTCGCTTCGTTTCCGAGATATTTGCAGATATATCTCAAGGGAAGGGGCCTGACGGACATATTTCGAGATATTTCTTCTTCTTGTTGTTCTTCTTCTGCACAGCTAAGCTGGAAGTGGCATTTACAGCTCGCAATAGTGCAGAGTTATCTCAAAGAAAGGGGCCACGGTGTTTCTGTATCTCTATTATGTTGGTGCGGCTTCGGAACTTTTAAATATCTTGATATATCTCGAGAACTACGCATCTGATCAAAAAATATCATAGAACATAAAAAGTAGGAAACTTAATTCTCTACAAAAAAGGTCTCTTAACGTTTTGCCATAGCTCGCTTCGTTTCCGAGATATTTGCAGATTTATCTCAAGGGAAGGGGCCTGACGGACATATTTCGAGATATTTCTTCTTCTTGTTGTTGTTCTTCTGCACAGCTAAGCTGGAAGTGGCATTTGCGGCTCGCACTAGTGCAGAGTTATCTCAAAGAAAGGGGCCACGGTGTTTCTGTATCCCTATTATGTTGGTGCGGCTTCGGAACTTTTAAATATCTCGATATATCTCGAAAACTACGCTTCTGATCAAAAAATATCATAGAACATAAAAAGTAGGAAACTTAATTCTCTACAAAAAAGGTCTCTTAACATTTTGCCATAGCTCGCTTCGTTTCCGAGATATTTGCAGATTTATCTCAAGGGAAGGGGCCTGACGGACATATTTCGAGATATTTCTTCTTCTTGTTGTTCTTCTTCTGCACAGCTAAGCTGGAAGTGGCATTTGCGGCTCGCACTAGTGCAGAGTTATCTCAAAGAAAGGGGCCACGGTGTTTCTGTATCTCTATTATGTTGGTGCGGCTTCGGAACTTTTAAATATCTCGATATATCTCGAAAACTACGCTTCTGATCAAAAAATATCATAGAACATAAATTGTAGGAAACAGAATTCTCTACAAAAAAGGTCTCTTAACATTTTGCCATAGCTCGCTTCGTTTCCGAGATATTTGCAGATATATCTCAAGGGAAGGGGCCTGACGGACATATTTCGAGATATTTCTTCTTCTTGTTGTTCTTCTTCTGCACAGCTAAGCTGGAAGTGGCATTTGCGGCTCGCACTAGTGCAGAGTTATCTCAAAGAAAGGGGTCACGGTGTTTATGTATCTCTATTATGTTGGTGCGGTTTCGGAACTTTTAAATATCTTGATATATCTCGAGAACTACGCATCTGATCAAAAAATATCATAGAACGTAAAAGGTACGAAACTTAATTCTCTACAAAAAAGGTCTCTTAAGATTTTGCCATAGCTCGCTTCGTTTCCGAGATATTTGCAGATTTATCTCAAGGGAAGGGGCCTAACGGACATATTTCGAGATATTTCTTCTTCTTGTTGTTCTTCTTCTGCACAGCTAAACTGGAAGTGGCATTTCCAGCTCGCAATAGTGCAGAGTTATCTCAAAGAAAGGGGCCACGGTGTTTCTGTATCTCTATTATGTTGGTGCGGCTTCGGAACTTTTAAATATCTTGATATATCTCGAGAACTACGCATCTGATCGAAAAATATCATAGAACATAAAAAGTAGGAAACTTAATTCTCTACAAGAAAGGTCTCTTAACATTTTGCCATAGCTCGCTTCGTTTCCGAGATATTTGCAGATTTATCTCAAGGGAAGGGGCCTAACGGACATATTTCGAGATATTTCTTCTTCTTGTTGTTCTTCTTCTGCACAGCTAAGCTGGAAGTGGCATTTGCGGCTCGCACTAGTGCAGAGTTATCTCAAAGAAAGGGGTCACGGTGTTTATGTATCTCTATTATGTTGGTGCGGTTTCGGAACTTTTAAATATCTTGATATATCTCGAGAACTACGCATCTGATCAAAAAATATCATAGAACGTAAAAGGTAGGAAACTTAATTCTCTACAAATAAGGTCTCTTAACATTTTGCCATAGCTCGCTTCGTTTCCGAGATATTTTCAGATTTATCTCAAGGGAAGGGGCCTAACGGACATATTTCGAGATATTTTTGCTTCTTGTTGTTCTTCTTCTGCACAGCTAAACTGGAAGTGGCATTTCCAGCTCGCAATAGTGCAGAGTTATCTCAAAGAGAGGGGCCACGGTGTTTCTGTATCTCTATTATGGTGGTGCGGCTTCGGAACTTTTAAATATCTCGATATATCTCGAAAACTACGCTTCTGATCAAAAAATATCATAGAACATAAATTGTAGGAAACATAATTCTCTACAAAAAAGGTCTCTTAACATTTTGCCATAGCTCGCTTCGTTTCCGAGATATTTGCAGATATATCTCAAGGGAAGGGGCCTGACGGACATATTTCGAGATATTTCTTCTTCTTGTTGTTCTTCTTCTGCACAGCTAAGCTGGAAGTGGCATTTGCAGCTCGCAATAGTGCAGAGTTATCTCAAAGAAAGGGGCCACGGTGTTTCTGTATCTCTATTATGTTGGTGCGGCTTCGGAACTTTTAAATATCTTGATATATCTCGAGAACTACGCATCTGATCAAAAAATATCATAGAACATAAAAAGTAGGAAACTTAATTCTCTACAAAAAAGGTCTCTTAACATTTTGCCATAGCTCTCTTCGTTTCCGAGATATTTGCAGATTTATCTCAAGGGAAGGGGCCTAACGGACATATTTCGAGATATTTCTTCTTCTTGTTGTTCTTCTTCTGCACAGCTAAGCTGGAAGTGGCATTTGCAGCTCGCAATAGTGCAGAGTTATCTCAAAGAACGGGGCCACGGTGTTTCTGTATCTCTATTATGTTGGTGCGGCTTCGGAACTTTTAAATATCTTGATATATCTCGAGAACTACGGGTCTGATCAAAAAATATCATAGAACAGAAAAAGTAGGAAACATAATTCTCTACAAAAACGGTCTCTTAACATTTTGCCATAGCTCGCTTCGTTTCCGAGATATTTGCAGATTTATGTCAAGGGAAGGGGCCTGACGGACATATTTCGAGATATTTCTTCTTCTTGTTGTTCTTCTTCTGCACAGCTAAGCTCGAAGTGGCATTTGCAGCTCGCAATAGTGCAGAGATATCTCAAAGAAAGGGGCCACGGTGTTTCTGTATCTCTATTATGTTGGTGCGGTTTCGGAACTTTTAAATATCTTGATATATCTCGAGAACTACGCATCTGATCAAAAAATATCATAGAACGTAAAATGTAGGAAACCTAATTCTCTACAAATAAGGTCTCTTAACATTTTGCCATAGCTCGCTTCGTTTCCGAGATATTTGCAGATGTATGTCAAGGGAAGGGGCCTGACGGACATATTTCGAGATATTTCTTCTTCTTGTTGTTCTTCTCCTGCACAGCTAAGCTGGAAGTGGCATTTGCAGCTCGCAATAGTGCAGAGATATCTCAAAGAAAGGGGCCACGGTGTTTCTGTATCTCTATTATGTTGGTGCGGCTTTGGAACTTTTAAATATCTCGATATATCTCGAAAACTACGCTTCTGACCAACAAATATCATAGAACATAAATTGTAGGAAACACAATTCTCTACAAAAAAGGTCTCTTAACATTTTGCCATACCTCGCTTCGTTTCCGAGATATTTGCAGATTTATCTCAAGGGAAGGGGCCTAACGGACATATTTCGAGATATTTCTTCTTCTTGTTGTTCTTCTTCTGCACAGCTAAGCTGGAAGTGGCATTTGCAGCTCGCAATAGCGCAGAGTTATCTCAAAGAAAGGGGCCACGGTGTTTCTGTATCTCTATTATGTTGGTGCGGCTTCGGAACTTTTAAATATCTTGATATATCTCGAGAACTACGCATCTGATCAAAAAATATCATAGAACATAAAAAGTAGGAAACTTAATTCTCTACAAAAAAGGTCTCTTAAGATTTTGCCATAGCTCGCTTCGTTTCCGAGATATTTGCAGATTTATCTCAAGGGAAGGGGCCTAACGGACATATTTCGAGATATTTCTTCTTCTTGTTGTTCTTCTTCTGCACAGCTAAACTGGAAGTGGCATTTCCAGCTCGCAATTGTGCAGAGTTATCTCAAAGAAAGGGGCCACGGTGTTTCTGTATCTCTATTATGTTGGTGCGGCTTCGGAACTTTTAAATATCTTGATATATCTCGAGAACTACGCATCTGATCGAAGAATATCATAGAACATAAAAAGTAGGAAACTTAATTCTCTACAAAAAAGGTCTCTTACCATTTTGCCATAGCTCGCTTCGTTTCCGAGATATTTGCAGATTTATCTCAAGGGAAGGGGCCTAACGGACATATTTCGAGATATTTCTTCTTCTTGTTGTTCTTCTTCTGCACAGCTAAGCTGGAAGTGGCATTTGCGGCTCGCACTAGTGCAGAGTTATCTCAAAGAAAGGGGTCACGGTGTTTATGTATCTCTATTATGTTGGTGCGGTTTCGGAACTTTTAAATATCTTGATATATCTCGAGAACTACGCATCTGATCAAAAAATATCATAGAACGTAAAAGGTAGGAAACTTAATTCTCTACAAAAAAGGTCTCTTAAGATTTCGCCATAGCTCGCTTCGTTTCCGAGATATTTGCAGATTTATCTCAAGGGAAGGGGCCTAACGGACATATTTCGAGATATTTCTTCTTCTTGTTGTTCTTCTTCTGCACAGCTAAACTGGAAGTGGCATTTCCAGCTCGCAATAGTGCAGAGTTATCTCAAAGAAAGGGGCCACGGTGTTTCTGTATCTCTATTATGTTGGTGCGGCTTCGGAACTTTTAAATATCTTGATATATCTCGAGAACTACGCATCTGATCGAAAAATATCATAGAACATAAAAAGTAGGAAACTTAATTCTCTACAAGAAAGGTCTCTTAACATTTTGCCATAGCTCGCTTCGTTTCCGAGATATTTGCAGATTTATCTCAAGGGAAGGGGCCTGACGGACATATTTCGAGATATTTCTTCGTCTTGTTGTTCTTCTTCTGCACAGCTAAGCTGGAAGTGGCATTTGCAGCTCGCAATAGTGCATAGTTATCTGAAAGAAAGGGGCCACGGTGTTTCTGTATCTCTATTATGTTGGTGCGGCTTCGGAACTTTTAAATATCTTGATATATCTCGAGAACTACGCATCTGATCAAAAAATATCATAGAACATAAAAAGTAGGAAACTTAATTCTCTACAAAAAAGGTCTGTTAACATTTTGCCATAGCTCTCTTCGTTTCCGAGATATTTGCAGATTTATCTCAAGGGAAGGGGCCTGACGGACATATTTCGAGATATTTCTTCTTCTTGTTGTTCTTCTTCTGCACAGCTAAGCTGGAAGTGGCATTTGCAGCTCGCAATAGTGCAGAGTTATCTCAAAGAAAGGGGCCACGGTGTTTCTGTATCTCTATTATGTTGGTGCGGCTTCGGAACTTTTAAATATCTTGATATATCTCGAGAACTACGCATCTGATCAAAAAATATCATAGAACGTAAAAAGTAGGAAACTTAATTCTCTACAAAAGAGGTCTCTTAACATTTTGCCATAGCTCGCTTCGTTTCCGAGATATTTGCAGATTTATCTCACGGGAAGGGGCCTAACGGACATATTTCGAGATATTTCTTCTTCTTGTTGTTCTTCTTCTGCACAGCTAAACTGGAAGTGGCATTTCCAGCTCGCAATAGTGCAGAGTTATCTCAAAGAAAGGGGCCACGGTGTTTCTGTATCTCTATTATGTTGGTGCGGCTTCGGAACTTTTAAATATCTCGATGTATCTCGAAAACTACGCTTCTGATCAAAAAATATCATAGAACATAAATTGTAGGAAACATAATTCTCTACAAAAAAGGTCTCTTAACATTTTGCCATAGCTCGCTTCGTTTCCGAGATATTTGCAGATATATCTCAAGGGAAGGGGCCTGACGGACATATTTCGAGATATTTCTTCTTCTTGTTGTTCTTCTTCTGCACAGCTAAGCTGGAAGTGGCATTTACAGCTCGCAATAGTGCAGAGTTATCTCAAAGAAAGGGGCCACGGTGTTTCTGTATCTCTATTATGTTGGTGCGGCTTCGGAACTTTTAAATATCTTGATATATCTCGAGAACTACGCATCTGATCAAAAAATATCATAGAACATAAAAAGTAGGAAACTTAATTCTCTACAAAAAAGGTCTCTTAACATTTTGACATAGCTCGCTTCGTTTCCGAGATATTTGCAGATATATCTCAAGGGAAGGGGCCTGACGGACATATTTCGAGATATTTCTTCTTCTTGTTGTTCTTCTTCTGCACAGCTAAGCTGGAAGTGGCATTTACAGCTCGCAATAGTGCAGAGTTATCTCAAAGAAAGGGGCCACGGTGTTTCTGTATCTCTATTATGTTGGTGCGGCTTCGGAACTTTTAAATATCTTGATATATCTCGAGAACTACGCATCTGATCAAAAAATATCATAGAACATAAAAAGTAGGAAACTTAATTCTCTACAAAAAAGGTCTCTTAACGTTTTGCCATAGCTCGCTTCGTTTCCGAGATATTTGCAGATTTATCTCAAGGGAAGGGGCCTGACGGACATATTTCGAGATATTTCTTCTTCTTGTTGTTCTTCTTCTGCACAGCTAAGCTGGAAGTGGCATTTGCGGCTCGCACTAGTGCAGAGTTATCTCAAAGAAAGGGGCCACGGTGTTTCTGTATCCCTATTATGTTGGTGCGGCTTCGGAACTTTTAAATATCTCGATATATCTCGAAAACTACGCTTCTGATCAAAAAATATCATAGAACATAAATTGTAGGAAACATAATTCTCTATAAAAAACGTCTCTTAACATTTTGTCATAGCTCGCTTCGTTTCCGAGATATTTGCAGATTCAGCTCAAAGGAACTGGCCTGACGGACATATTTCGAGATATTTCTTCTTCTTGTTGTTCTTCCTCTGCACAGCTAAGCTGGAAGTGGCATTTGCGGCTCGCACTAGTGCAGAGTTATCTCAAAGAAAGGGGCCACGGTGTTTCTGTATCTCTATTATGTTGGTGCGGCTTCGGAACTTTTAAATATCTCGATATATCTCGAAAACTACGCTTCTGATCAAAAAATATCATAGAACATAAATTGTAGGAAACATAATTCTCTATAAAAAACGTCTCTTAACATTTTGTCATAGCTCGCTTCGTTTCCGAGATATTTGCAGATTCAGCTCAAAGGAACTGGCCTGACGGACATATTTCGAGATATTTCTTCTTCTTGTTGTTCTTCCTCTGCACAGCTAAGCTGGAAGTGGCATTTGCAGCTCGCAATAGTGCAGAGTTATCTCAAAGAAAGGGGCCACGGTGTTTCTGTATCTCTATTATGTTGGTGCGGCTTCGGAACTTTTAAATATCTTGATATATCTCGAGCACTACGCATCTGATCAAAAAATATCATAGAACATAAAAAGTAGGAAACTTAATTCTCTACAAAAAAGGTCTCTTAACATTTTGCCATAGCTCGCTTCGTTTCCGAGATATTTGCAGATTTATCTCAAGGGAAGGGGCCTGACGGACATATTTCGAGATATTTCTTCTTCTTGTTGTTCTTCTTCTGCACAGCTAAGCTGGAAGTGGCATTTGCGGCTCGCACTAGTGCAGAGTTATCTCAAAGAAAGGGGCCACGGTGTTTCTGTATCTCTATTATGTTGGTGCGGCTTCGGAACTTTTAAATATCTCGATATATCTCGAAAACTACGCTTCTGATCAAAAAATATCATAGAACATAAATTGTAGGAAACAGAATTCTCTACAAAAAAGGTCTCTTAACATTTTGCCATAGCTCGCTTCGTTTCCGAGATATTTGCAGATATATCTCAAGGGAAGGGGCCTGACGGACATATTTCGAGATATTTCTTCTTCTTGTTGTTCTTCTTCTGCACAGCTAAGCTGGAAGTGGCATTTGCGGCTCGCACTAGTGCAGAGTTATCTCAAAGAAAGGGGTCACGGTGTTTATGTATCTCTATTATGTTGGTGCGGTTTCGGAACTTTTAAATATCTTGATATATCTCGAGAACTACGCATCTGATCAAAAAATATCATAGAACGTAAAAGGTACGAAACTTAATTCTCTACAAAAAAGGTCTCTTAAGATTTTGCCATAGCTCGCTTCGTTTCCGAGATATTTGCAGATTTATCTCAAGGGAAGGGGCCTAACGGACATATTTCGAGATATTTCTTCTTCTTGTTGTTCTTCTTCTGCACAGCTAAACTGGAAGTGGCATTTCCAGCTCGCAATAGTGCAGAGTTATCTCAAAGAAAGGGGCCACGGTGTTTCTGTATCTCTATTATGTTGGTGCGGCTTCGGAACTTTTAAATATCTTGATATATCTCGAGAACTACGCATCTGATCGAAAAATATCATAGAACATAAAAAGTAGGAAACTTAATTCTCTACAAGAAAGGTCTCTTAACATTTTGCCATAGCTCGCTTCGTTTCCGAGATATTTGCAGATTTATCTCAAGGGAAGGGGCCTAACGGACATATTTCGAGATATTTCTTCTTCTTGTTGTTCTTCTTCTGCACAGCTAAGCTGGAAGTGGCATTTGCGGCTCGCACTAGTGCAGAGTTATCTCAAAGAAAGGGGTCACGGTGTTTATGTATCTCTATTATGTTGGTGCGGTTTCGGAACTTTTAAATATCTTGATATATCTCGAGAACTACGCATCTGATCAAAAAATATCATAGAACGTAAAAGGTAGGAAACTTAATTCTCTACAAATAAGGTCTCTTAACATTTTGCCATAGCTCGCTTCGTTTCCGAGATATTTGCAGATTTATCTCAAGGGAAGGGGCCTAACGGACATATTTCGAGATATTTTTGCTTCTTGTTGTTCTTCTTCTGCACAGCTAAACTGGAAGTGGCATTTCCAGCTCGCAATAGTGCAGAGTTATCTCAAAGAGAGGGGCCACGGTGTTTCTGTATCTCTATTATGGTGGTGCGGCTTCGGAACTTTTAAATATCTTGATATATCTCGAGAACTACGCATCAGATCAAAAAATATCATAGAACATAAAAAGTAGGAAACTTAATTCTCTACAAAAAAGGTCTCTTAACATTTTGCCATAGCTCTCTTCGTTTCCGAGATATTTGCAGATTTATCTCAAGGGAAGGGGCCTGACGGACATATTTCGAGATATTTCTTCTTCTTGTTGTTCTTCTTCTGCACAGCTAAGCTGGAAGTGGCATTTGCGGCTCGCACTAGTGCAGAGTTATCTCAAAGAAAGGGGTCACGGTGCTTCTGTATCTCTATTATGTTGGTGTGGTTTCGGAACTTTGAAATATCTTGATATATCTCGAGAACTACGCATCTGATCAAAAAATATCATAGAACGTAAAAAGTAGGAAACTTAATTCTCTACAAATAAGGTCTCTTCACATTTTGCCATAGCTCGCTTCGTTTCCGAGATATTTGCAGATTTATCTCAAGGGAAGGGGCCTGACGGACATATTTCGAGATATTTCTTCTTCTTGTTGTTCTTCTTCTGCACAGCTAAGCTGGAAGTGGCATTTACAGCTCGCAATAGTGCAGAGTTATCTCAAAGAAAGGGGCCACGGTGTTTCTGTATCTCTATTATGTTGGTGCGGCTTCGGAACTTTTAAATATCTTGATATATCTCGAGAACTACGCATCTGATCAAAAAATGTCATAGAACATAAAAAGTAGGAAACTTAATTCTCTACAAAAAAGGTCTCTTAACATTTTGCCATAGCTCTCTTCGTTTCCGAGATATTTCCAGATTTATCTCAAGGGAAGGGGCCTGGCGGACATATTTCGAGATATTTCTTCTTCTTGTTGTTCTTCTTCTGCACAGCTAAGCTGGAAGTGGCATTTGCAGCTCGCTATAGTGCAGAGTTATCTCAAAGAAAGGGGCCCCGGTGTTTCTGTATCTCTATTATGTTGGTGCGGCTTCGGAACTTTTAAATATCTTGATATATCACGAGAACTGCGCATCTGATCAAAAAATATCATAGAACATAAAAAGTAGGAAACTTAATTCTCTACAAAAAAGGTCTCTTAACATTTTGCCATAGCTCGCTTCGTTTCCGAGATATTTGCATATTTATCTCAAGGGAAGGGGCCTGACGGACATATTTCGAGATATTTCTTCTTCTTGTTGTTCTTCTTCTGCACAGCTAAGCTGGAAGTGGCATTTGCGGCTCGCACTAGTGCAGAGTTATCTCAAAGAAAGGGGCCACGGTGTTTCTGTATCTCTATTATGTTGGTGCGGCTTCGGAACTTTTAAATATCTTGATATATCTCGAGAACTACGCATCTGATCAAAAAATATCATAGAACATAAAAAGTAGGGAACTTAATTCTCTACAAAAAAGGTCTCTTAACATTTTGCCATAGCTCGCTTCGTTTCCGAGATATTTGCAGATATATCTCGAGGGAAGGGGCCTGACGGACATATTTCGAGATATTTCTTTTTCTTGTTGTTCTTCCTCTGCACAGCTAAGCTGGAAGTGGCATTTGCGGCTCGCACTAGTGCAGAGTTATCTCAAAGAAAGGGGCCACGGTGTTTCTGTATCTCTATTATGTTGGTGCGGCTTCGGAACTTTTAAATATCTTGATATATCTCGAGAACTACGCATCTGATCAAAAAATATCATAGAACATAAAAAGTAGGAAACTTAATTCTCTACAAAAAAGGTCTCTTAACATTTTGCCATAGCTCGCTTCGTTTCCGAGATATTTGCAGATTTATCTCAAGGGAAGGGGCCTGACGGACATATTTCGAGATATTTCTTCTTCTTGTTGTTCTTCTTCTGCACAGCTAAGCTGGAAGTGGCATTTGCGGCTCGCACTAGTGCAGAGTTATCTCAGAGAAAGGGGCCACGGTGTTTCTGTATCTCTATTATGTTGGTGCGGCTTCGGAACTTTTAAATATCTCGATATATCTCGAAAACTACGCTTCTGATCAAAAAATATCATAGAACATAAATTGTAGGAAACAGAATTCTCTACAAAAAAGGTCTCTTAACATTTTGCCATAGCTCGCTTCGTTTCCGAGATATTTGCAGATATATCTCAAGGGAAGGGGCCTGACGGACATATTTCGAGATATTTCTTCTTCTTGTTGTTCTTCTTCTGCACAGCTAAGCTGGAAGTGGCATTTGCGGCTCGCACTAGTGCAGAGTTATCTCAAAGAAAGGGGTCACGGTGTTTATGTATCTCTATTATGTTGGTGCGGTTTCGGAACTTTTAAATATCTTGATATATCTCGAGAACTACGCATCTGATCAAAAAATATCATAGAACGTAAAAGGTACGAAACTTAATTCTCTACAAAAAAGGTCTCTTAAGATTTTGCCATAGCTCGCTTCGTTTCCGAGATATTTGCAGATTTATCTCAAGGGAAGGGGCCTAACGGACATATTTCGAGATATTTCTTCTTCTTGTTGTTCTTCTTCTGCACAGCTAAACTGGAAGTGGCATTTCCAGCTCGCAATAGTGCAGAGTTATCTCAAAGAAAGGGGCCACGGTGTTTCTGTATCTCTATTATGTTGGTGCGGCTTCGGAACTTTTAAATATCTTGATATATCTCGAGAACTACGGATCTGATCGAAAAATATCATAGAACATAAAAAGTAGGAAACTTAATTCTCTACAAGAAAGGTCTCTTAACATTTTGCCATAGCTCGCTTCGTTTCCGAGATATTTGCAGATTTATCTCAAGGGAAGGGGCCTAACGGACATATTTCGAGATATTTCTTCTTCTTGTTGTTCTTCTTCTGCTCAGCTAAGCTGGAAGTGGCATTTGCGGCTCGCACTAGTGCAGAGTTATCTCAAAGAAAGGGGTCACGGTGTTTATGTATCTCTATTATGTTGGTGCGGTTTCGGAACTTTTAAATATCTTGATATATCTCGAGAACTACGCATCTGATCAAAAAATATCATAGAACGTAAAAGGTAGGAAACTTAATTCTCTACAAATAAGGTCTCTTAACATTTTGCCATAGCTCGCTTCGTTTCCGAGATATTTGCAGATTTATCTCAAGGGAAGGGGCCTAACGGACATATTTCGAGATATTTTTGCTTCTTGTTGTTCTTCTTCTGCACAGCTAAACTGGAAGTGGCATTTCCAGCTCGCAATAGTGCAGAGTTATCTCAAAGAGAGGGGCCACGGTGTTTCTGTATCTCTATTATGGTGGTGCGGCTTCGGAACTTTTAAATATCTTGATATATCTCGAGAACTACGCATCAGATCAAAAAATATCATAGAACATAAAAAGTAGGAAACTTAATTCTCTACAAAAAAGGTCTCTTAACATTTTGCCATAGCTCTCTTCGTTTCCGAGATATTTGCAGATTTATCTCAAGGGAAGGGGCCTGACGGACATATTTCGAGATATTTCTTCTTCTTGTTGTTCTTCTTCTGCACAGCTAAGCTGGAAGTGGCATTTGCGGCTCGCACTAGTGCAGAGTTATCTCAAAGAAAGGGGCCACGGTGTTTCTGTATCTCTATTATGTTGGTGCGGCTTCGGAACTTTTAAATATCTCGATATATCTCGAAAACTACGCTTCTGATCAAAAAATATCATAGAACATAAATTGTAGGAAACATAATTCTCTACAAAAAAGGTCTCTTAACATTTTGCCATAGCTCGCTTCGTTTCCGAGATATTTGCAGATATATCTCAAGGGAAGGGGCCTGACGGACATATTTCGAGATATTTCTTCTTCTTGTTGTTCTTCTTCTGCACAGCTAAGCTGGAAGTGGCATTTGCAGCTCGCAATAGTGCAGAGTTATCTCAAAGAAAGGGGCCACGGTGTTTCTGTATCTCTATTATGTTGGTGCGGCTTCGGAACTTTTAAATATCTTGATATATCTCGAGAACTACGCATCTGATCAAAAAATATCATAGAACATAAAAAGTAGGAAACTTAATTCTCTACAAAAAAGGTCTCTTAACATTTTGCCATAGCTCTCTTCGTTTCCGAGATATTTGCAGATTTATCTCAAGGGAAGGGGCCTAACGGACATATTTCGAGATATTTCTTCTTCTTGTTGTTCTTCTTCTGCACAGCTAAGCTGGAAGTGGCATTTGCAGCACGCAATAGTGCAGAGTTATCTCAAAGAACGGGGCCACGGTGTTTCTGTATCTCTATTATGTTGGTGCGGCTTCGGAACTTTTAAATATCTTGATATATCTCGAGAACTACGGGTCTGATCAAAAAATATCATAGAACAGAAAAAGTAGGAAACATAATTCTCTACAAAAACGGTCTCTTAACATTTTGCCATAGCTCGCTTCGTTTCCGAGATATTTGCAGATTTATGTCAAGGGAAGGGGCCTGACGGACATATTTCGAGATATTTCTTCTTCTTGTTGTTCTTCTTCTGCACAGCTAAGCTCGAAGTGGCATTTGCAGCTCGCAATAGTGCAGAGATATCTCAAAGAAAGGGGCCACGGTGTTTCTGTATCTCTATTATGTTGGTGCGGTTTCGGAACTTTTAAATATCTTGATATATCTCGAGAACTACGCATCTGATCAAAAAATATCATAGAACGTAAAAAGTAGGAAACTTCATTCTCTACAAATAAGGTCTCTTAACATTTTGCCATAGCTCGCTTCGTTTCCGAGATATTTGCAGATTTATGTCAAGGGAAGGGGCCTGACGGACATATTTCGAGATATTTCTTCTTCTTGTTGTTCTTCTTCTGCACAGCTAAGCTGGAAGTGGCATTTGCAGCTCGCAATAGTGCAGAGATATCTCAAAGAAAGGGGCCACGGTGTTTCTGTATCTCTATTATGTTGGTGCGGCTTCGGAACTTTTAAATATCTTGATATATCTCGAGAACTACGGGTCTGATCAAAGAATATCATAGAACATAAAAAGTAGGAAACATAATTCTCTACAAAAAAGGTCTCTTAACATTTTGCCATAGCTCGCTTCGTTTCCGAGATATTTGCAGATTTATCTCAAGAGAAGGGGCCTAACGGACATATTTCGAGATATTTCTTCTTCTTGTTGTTCTTCTTCTGCACAGCTAAGCTGGAAGTGGCATTTGCGGCTCGCACTAGTGCAGAGTTATCTCAAAGAAAGGGGTCACGGTGCTTCTGTATCTCTATTATGTTGGTGTGGTTTCGGAACTTTGAAATATCTTGATATATCTCGAGAACTACGCATCTGATCAAAAAATATCATAGAACGTAAAAAGTAGGAAACTTAATTCTCTACAAATAAGGTCTCTTCACATTTTGCCATAGCTTGCTTCGTTTCCGAGATATTTGCAGATTTATCTCAAGGGAAGGGGCCTGACGGACATATTTCGAGATATTTCTTCTTCTTGTTGTTCTTCTTCTGCACAGCTAAGCTGGAAGTGGCATTTACAGCTCGCAATAGTGCAGAGTTATCTCAAAGAAAGGGGCCACGGTGCTTCTGTATCTCTATTATGTTGGTGCGGCTTCGGAACTTTTAAATATCTTGATATATCTCGAGAACTACGCATCTGATCAAAAAATGTCATAGAACATAAAAAGTAGGAAACTTAATTCTCTACAAAAAAGGTCTCTTAACATTTTGCCATAGCTCTCTTCGTTTCCGAGATATTTCCAGATTTATCTCAAGGGAAGGGGCCTGACGGACATATTTCGAGATATTTCTTCTTCTTGTTGTTCTTCTTCTGCACAGCTAAGCTGGAAGTGGCATTTGCAGCTCGCTATAGTGCAGAGTTATCTCAAAGAAAGGGGCCCCGGTGTTTCTGTATCTCTATTATGTTGGTGCGGCTTCGGAACTTTTAAATATCTTGATATATCACGAGAACTGCGCATCTGATCAAAAAATATCATAGAACATAAAAAGTAGGAAACTTAATTCTCTACAAAAAAGGTCTCTTAACATTTTGCCATAGCTCGCTTCGTTTCCGAGATATTTGCATATTTATCTCAAGGGAAGGGGCCTGACGGACATATTTCGAGATATTTCTTCTTCTTGTTGTTCTTCTTCTGCACAGCTAAGCTGGAAGTGGCATTTGCGGCTCGCACTAGTGCAGAGTTATCTCAAAGAAAGGGGCCACGGTGTTTCTGTATCTCTATTATGTTGGTGCGGCTTCGGAACTTTTAAATATCTTGATATATCTCGAGAACTACGCATCTGATCAAAAAATATCATAGAACATAAAAAGTAGGGAACTTAATTCTCTACAAAAAAGGTCTCTTAACATTTTGCCATAGCTCGCTTCGTTTCCGAGATATTTGCAGATATATCTCAAGGGAAGGGGCCTGACGGACATATTTCGAGATATTTCTTTTTCTTGTTGTTCTTCCTCTGCACAGCTAAGCTGGAAGTGGCATTTGCGGCTCGCACTAGTGCAGAGTTATCTCAAAGAAAGGGGCCACGGTGTTTCTGTATCTCTATTATGTTGGTGCGGCTTCGGAACTTTTAAATATCTTGATATATCTCGAGAACTACGGATCTGATCGAAAAATATCATAGAACATAAAAAGTAGGAAACTTAATTCTCTACAAGAAAGGTCTCTTAACATTTTGCCATAGCTCGCTTCGTTTCCGAGATATTTGCAGATTTATCTCAAGGGAAGGGGCCTAACGGACATATTTCGAGATATTTCTTCTTCTTGTTGTTCTTCTTCTGCTCAGCTAAGCTGGAAGTGGCATTTGCGGCTCGCACTAGTGCAGAGTTATCTCAAAGAAAGGGGTCACGGTGTTTATGTATCTCTATTATGTTGGTGCGGTTTCGGAACTTTTAAATATCTTGATATATCTCGAGAACTACGCATCTGATCAAAAAATATCATAGAACGTAAAAGGTAGGAAACTTAATTCTCTACAAATAAGGTCTCTTAACATTTTGCCATAGCTCGCTTCGTTTCCGAGATATTTGCAGATTTATCTCAAGGGAAGGGGCCTAACGGACATATTTCGAGATATTTTTGCTTCTTGTTGTTCTTCTTCTGCACAGCTAAACTGGAAGTGGCATTTCCAGCTCGCAATAGTGCAGAGTTATCTCAAAGAGAGGGGCCACGGTGTTTCTGTATCTCTATTATGGTGGTGCGGCTTCGGAACTTTTAAATATCTTGATATATCTCGAGAACTACGCATCAGATCAAAAAATATCATAGAACATAAAAAGTAGGAAACTTAATTCTCTACAAAAAAGGTCTCTTAACATTTTGCCATAGCTCTCTTCGTTTCCGAGATATTTGCAGATTTATCTCAAGGGAAGGGGCCTGACGGACATATTTCGAGATATTTCTTCTTCTTGTTGTTCTTCTTCTGCACAGCTAAGCTGGAAGTGGCATTTGCGGCTCGCACTAGTGCAGAGTTATCTCAAAGAAAGGGGCCACGGTGTTTCTGTATCTCTATTATGTTGGTGCGGCTTCGGAACTTTTAAATATCTCGATATATCTCGAAAACTACGCTTCTGATCAAAAAATATCATAGAACATAAATTGTAGGAAACATAATTCTCTACAAAAAAGGTCTCTTAACATTTTGCCATAGCTCGCTTCGTTTCCGAGATATTTGCAGATATATCTCAAGGGAAGGGGCCTGACGGACATATTTCGAGATATTTCTTCTTCTTGTTGTTCTTCTTCTGCACAGCTAAGCTGGAAGTGGCATTTGCAGCTCGCAATAGTGCAGAGTTATCTCAAAGAAAGGGGCCACGGTGTTTCTGTATCTCTATTATGTTGGTGCGGCTTCGGAACTTTTAAATATCTTGATATATCTCGAGAACTACGCATCTGATCAAAAAATATCATAGAACATAAAAAGTAGGAAACTTAATTCTCTACAAAAAAGGTCTCTTAACATTTTGCCATAGCTCTCTTCGTTTCCGAGATATTTGCAGATTTATCTCAAGGGAAGGGGCCTAACGGACATATTTCGAGATATTTCTTCTTCTTGTTGTTCTTCTTCTGCACAGCTAAGCTGGAAGTGGCATTTGCAGCACGCAATAGTGCAGAGTTATCTCAAAGAACGGGGCCACGGTGTTTCTGTATCTCTATTATGTTGGTGCGGCTTCGGAACTTTTAAATATCTTGATATATCTCGAGAACTACGGGTCTGATCAAAAAATATCATAGAACAGAAAAAGTAGGAAACATAATTCTCTACAAAAACGGTCTCTTAACATTTTGCCATAGCTCGCTTCGTTTCCGAGATATTTGCAGATTTATGTCAAGGGAAGGGGCCTGACGGACATATTTCGAGATATTTCTTCTTCTTGTTGTTCTTCTTCTGCACAGCTAAGCTCGAAGTGGCATTTGCAGCTCGCAATAGTGCAGAGATATCTCAAAGAAAGGGGCCACGGTGTTTCTGTATCTCTATTATGTTGGTGCGGTTTCGGAACTTTTAAATATCTTGATATATCTCGAGAACTACGCATCTGATCAAAAAATATCATAGAACGTAAAAAGTAGGAAACTTCATTCTCTACAAATAAGGTCTCTTAACATTTTGCCATAGCTCGCTTCGTTTCCGAGATATTTGCAGATTTATGTCAAGGGAAGGGGCCTGACGGACATATTTCGAGATATTTCTTCTTCTTGTTGTTCTTCTTCTGCACAGCTAAGCTGGAAGTGGCATTTGCAGCTCGCAATAGTGCAGAGATATCTCAAAGAAAGGGGCCACGGTGTTTCTGTATCTCTATTATGTTGGTGCGGCTTCGGAACTTTTAAATATCTTGATATATCTCGAGAACTACGGGTCTGATCAAAGAATATCATAGAACATAAAAAGTAGGAAACATAATTCTCTACAAAAAAGGTCTCTTAACATTTTGCCATAGCTCGCTTCGTTTCCGAGATATTTGCAGATTTATCTCAAGAGAAGGGGCCTAACGGACATATTTCGAGATATTTCTTCTTCTTGTTGTTCTTCTTCTGCACAGCTAAGCTGGAAGTGGCATTTGCGGCTCGCACTAGTGCAGAGTTATCTCAAAGAAAGGGGTCACGGTGCTTCTGTATCTCTATTATGTTGGTGTGGTTTCGGAACTTTGAAATATCTTGATATATCTCGAGAACTACGCATCTGATCAAAAAATATCATAGAACGTAAAAAGTAGGAAACTTAATTCTCTACAAATAAGGTCTCTTCACATTTTGCCATAGCTTGCTTCGTTTCCGAGATATTTGCAGATTTATCTCAAGGGAAGGGGCCTGACGGACATATTTCGAGATATTTCTTCTTCTTGTTGTTCTTCTTCTGCACAGCTAAGCTGGAAGTGGCATTTACAGCTCGCAATAGTGCAGAGTTATCTCAAAGAAAGGGGCCACGGTGCTTCTGTATCTCTATTATGTTGGTGCGGCTTCGGAACTTTTAAATATCTTGATATATCTCGAGAACTACGCATCTGATCAAAAAATGTCATAGAACATAAAAAGTAGGAAACTTAATTCTCTACAAAAAAGGTCTCTTAACATTTTGCCATAGCTCTCTTCGTTTCCGAGATATTTCCAGATTTATCTCAAGGGAAGGGGCCTGACGGACATATTTCGAGATATTTCTTCTTCTTGTTGTTCTTCTTCTGCACAGCTAAGCTGGAAGTGGCATTTGCAGCTCGCTATAGTGCAGAGTTATCTCAAAGAAAGGGGCCCCGGTGTTTCTGTATCTCTATTATGTTGGTGCGGCTTCGGAACTTTTAAATATCTTGATATATCACGAGAACTGCGCATCTGATCAAAAAATATCATAGAACATAAAAAGTAGGAAACTTAATTCTCTACAAAAAAGGTCTCTTAACATTTTGCCATAGCTCGCTTCGTTTCCGAGATATTTGCATATTTATCTCAAGGGAAGGGGCCTGACGGACATATTTCGAGATATTTCTTCTTCTTGTTGTTCTTCTTCTGCACAGCTAAGCTGGAAGTGGCATTTGCGGCTCGCACTAGTGCAGAGTTATCTCAAAGAAAGGGGCCACGGTGTTTCTGTATCTCTATTATGTTGGTGCGGCTTCGGAACTTTTAAATATCTTGATATATCTCGAGAACTACGCATCTGATCAAAAAATATCATAGAACATAAAAAGTAGGGAACTTAATTCTCTACAAAAAAGGTCTCTTAACATTTTGCCATAGCTCGCTTCGTTTCCGAGATATTTGCAGATATATCTCAAGGGAAGGGGCCTGACGGACATATTTCGAGATATTTCTTTTTCTTGTTGTTCTTCCTCTGCACAGCTAAGCTGGAAGTGGCATTTGCGGCTCGCACTAGTGCAGAGTTATCTCAAAGAAAGGG
The DNA here is from genome assembly GCF_051020975.1 of Osmia lignaria lignaria. Classification (NCBI taxonomy): domain Eukaryota; kingdom Metazoa; phylum Arthropoda; class Insecta; order Hymenoptera; family Megachilidae; genus Osmia; species Osmia lignaria. Next base: position 8,104,930 of record NW_027478159.1, on the reverse strand, counting down.
GCCACGGTGTTTCTGTATCTCTATTATGTTGGTGCGGCTTCGGAACTTTTAAATATCTTGATATATCTCGAGAACTACGCATCTGATCAAAAAATATCATAGAACATAAAAAGTAGGAAACTTAATTCTCTACAAAAAAGTTCTCTTAACATTTTGCCATAGCTCGCTTCGTTTCCGAGATATTTGCAGATTTATCTCAAGGGAAGGGGCCTGACGGACATATTTCGAGATATTTCTTCTTCTTGTTGTTCTTCTTCTGCACAGCTAAGCTGGAAGTGGCATTTGCAGCTCGCAATAGTGCAGAGATATCTCAAAGAAAGGGGCCACGGTGTTTCTGTATCTCTATTATGTTGGTGCGGTTTCGGAACTTTTAAATATCTTGATATATCTCGAGAACTACGCATCTGATCAAAAAATATCATAGAACGTAAAAAGTAGGAAACTTAATTCTCTACAAAAAAGGTCTCTTAACATTTTGCCATAGCTCGCTTCGTTTCCGAGATATTTGCAGATTTATCTCAAGGGAAGGGGCCTGACGGACATATTTCGAGATATTTCTTCTTCTTGTTGTTCTTCTTCTGCACAGCTAAGCTGGAAGTGGCATTTGCAGCTCGCAATAGTGCAGAGATATCTCAAAGAAAGGGGCCACGGTGTTTCTGTATCTCTATTATGTTGGTGCGGTTTCGGAACTTTTAAATATCTTGATATATCTCGAGAACTACGCATCTGATCAAAAAATATCATAGAACGTAAAAAGTAGGAAACTTGATTCTCTACAAATAAGGTCTCTTAACATTTTGCCATAGCTCGCTTCGTTTCCGAGATATTTGCAGATTTATGTCAAGGGAAGGGGCCTGACGGACATATTTCGAGATATTTCTTCTTCTTGTTGTTCTTCTTCTGCACAGCTAAGCTGGAAGTGGCATTTGCAGCTCGCAATAGTGCAGAGATATCTCAAAGAAAGGGGCCACGGTGTTTCTGTATCTCTATTATGTTGGTGCGGCTTCGGAACTTTTAAATATCTTGATATATCTCGAGAACTACGGGTCTGATCAAAAAATATCATAGAACATAAAAAGTAGGAAACATAATTCTCTACAAAAAAGGTCTCTTAACATTTTGCCATAGCTCGCTTCGTTTCCGAGATATTTGCAGATATATCTCAAGGGAAGGGGCCTGACGGACATATTTCGAGATATTTCTTCTTCTTGTTGTTCTTCTTCTGCACAGCTAAGCTGGAAGTGGCATTTGCGGCTCGCACTAGTGCAGAGTTATCTCAAAGAAAGGGGCCACGGTGTTTCTGTATCTCTATTATGTTGGTGCGGCTTCGGAACTTTTAAATATCTTGATATATCTCGAGAACTACGCATCTGATCAAAAAATATCATAGAACATAAAAAGTAGGAAACTTAATTCTCTACAAAAAAGGTCTCTTAACATTTTGCCATAGCTCGCTTCGTTTCCGAGATATTTGCAGATTTATCTCAAGAGAAGGGGCCTAACGGACATATTTCGAGATATTTCTTCTTCTTGTTGTTCTTCTTCTGCACAGCTAAGCTGGAAGTGGCATTTGCGGCTCGCACTAGTGCAGAGTTATCTCAAAGAAAGGGGTCACGGTGCTTCTGTATCTCTATTATGTTGGTGTGGTTTCGGAACTTTGAAATATCTTGATATATCTCGAGAACTACGCATCTGATCAAAAAATATCATAGAACGTAAAATGTAGGAAACTTAATTCTCTACAAATAAGGTCTCTTCACATTTTGCCATAGCTCGCTTCGTTTCCGAGATATTTGCAGATTTATCTCAAGGGAAGGGGCCTGACGGACATATTTCGAGATATTTCTTCTTCTTGTTGTTCTTCTTCTGCACAGCTAAGCTGGAAGTGGCATTTACAGCTCGCAATAGTGCAGAGTTATCTCAAAGAAAGGGGCCACGGTGTTTCTGTATCTCTATTATGTTGGTGCGGCTTCGGAACTTTTAAATATCTTGATATATCTCGAGAACTACGCATCTGATCAAAAAATGTCATAGAACATAAAAAGTAGGAAACTTAATTCTCTACAAAAAAGGTCTCTTAACATTTTGCCATAGCGCTCTTCGTTTCCGAGATATTTCCAGATTTATCTCAAGGGAAGGGGCCTGACGGACATATTTCGAGATATTTCTTCTTCTTGTTGTTCTTCTTCTGCACAGCTAAGCTGGAAGTGGCATTTGCAGCGCGCTATAGTGCAGAGTTATCTCAAAGAAAGGGGCCACGGTGTTTCTGTATCTCTATTATGTTGGTGCGGCTTCGGAACTTTTAAATATCTTGATATATCTCGAGAACTGCGCATCTGATCAAAAAATATCATAGAACATAAAAAGTAGGAAACTTAATTCTCTACAAAAAAGGTCTCTTAACATTTTGCCATAGCTCGCTTCGTTTCCGAGATATTTGCAGATTTATCTCAAGGGAAGGGGCCTAACGGACATATTTCGAGATATTTCTTCTTGTTGTTCTTCTGCACAGCTAAACTGGAAGTGGCATTTCCAGCTCGCAATAGTGCAGAGTTATCTCAAAGAAAGGGGCCACGGTGTTTCTGTATCTCTATTATGTTGGTGCGGCTTCGGAACTTTTAAATATCTTGATATATCTCGAGAACTACGCATCTGATCAAAAAATATCATAGAACATAAAAAGTAGGAAACTTAATTCTCTACAAAAAAGGTCTCTTAACATTTTGCCATAGCTCGCTTCGTTTCCGAGATATTTGCATATTTATCTCAAGGGAAGGGGCCTGACGGACATATTTCGAGATATTTCTTCTTCTTGTTGTTCTTCTTCTGCACAGCTAAGCTGGAAGTGGCATTTGCGGCTCGCACTAGTGCAGAGTTATCTCAAAGAAAGGGGCCACGGTGTTTCTGTATCTCTATTATGTTGGTGCGGCTTCGGAACTTTTAAATATCTTGATATATCTCGAGAACTACGCATCTGATCAAAAAATATCATAGAACATAAAAAGTAGGAAACTTAATTCTCTACAAAAAAGGTCTCTTAACATTTTGCCATAGCTTGCTTCGTTTCCGAGATATTTGCATATTTATCTCAAGGGAAGGGGCCTGACGGACATATTTCGAGATATTTCTTCTTCTTGTTGTTCTTCTTCTGCACAGCTAAGCTGGAAGTGGCATTTGCGGCTCGCACTAGTGCAGAGTTATCTCAAAGAAAGGGGCCACGGTGTTTCTGTATCTCTATTATGTTGGTGCGGCTTCGGAACTTTTAAATATCTCGATATATCTCGAAAACTACGCTTCTGATCCAAAAATATCATAGAACATAAAAAGTAGGAAACTTAATTCTCTACAAAAAAGGTCTCTTAACATTTTGCCATAGCTCGCTTCGTTTCCGAGATATTTGCAGATATATCTCAAGGGAAGGGGCCTGACGGACATATTTCGAGATATTTCTTTTTCTTGTTGTTCTTCCTCTGCACAGCTAAGCTGGAAGTGGCATTTGCGGCTCGCACTAGTGCAGAGTTATCTCAAAGAAAGGGGCCACGGTGTTTCTGTATCTCTATTATGTTGGTGCGGCTTCGGAACTTTTAAATATCTTGATATATCTCGAGAACTACGCATCTGATCAAAAAATATCATAGAACATAAAAAGTAGGAAACTTAATTCTCTACAAAAAAGGTCTCTTAACATTTTGCCATAGCTCGCTTCGTTTCCGAGATATTTGCAGATTTATCTCAAGGGCAGGGGCCTGACGGACATATTTCGAGATATTTCTTCTTCTTGTTGTTCTTCTTCTGCACAGCTAAGCTGGAAGTGGCATTTGCGGCTCGCACTAGTGCAGAGTTATCTCAAAGAAAGGGGCCACGGTGTTTCTGTATCTCTATTATGTTGGTGCGGCTTCGGAACTTTTAAATATCTTGATATATCTCGAGAACTACGCATCTGATCAAAAAATATCATAGAACATAAAAAGTAGGAAACTTAATTCTCTACAAAAAAGGTCTCTTAACATTTTGCCATAGCTCGCTTCGTTTCCGAGATATTTGCATATTTATCTCAAGGGAAGGGGCCTGACGGACATATTTCGAGATATTTCTTTTTCTTGTTGTTCTTCCTCTGCACAGCTAAGCTGGAAGTGGCATTTGCGGCTCGCACTAGTGCAGAGTTATCTCAAAGAAAGGGGCCACGGTGTTTCTGTATCTCTATTATGTTGGTGCGGCTTCGGAACTTTTAAATATCTTGATATATCTCGAGAACTACGCATCTGATCAAAAAATATCATAGAACATAAAAAGTAGGAAACTTAATTCTCTACAAAAAAGGTCTCTTAACATTTTGCCATAGCTCGCTTCGTTTCCGAGATATTTGCAGATTTATCTCAAGGGAAGGGGCCTGACGGACATATTTCGAGATATTTCTTCTTCTTGTTGTTCTTCTTCTGCACAGCTAAGCTGGAAGTGGCATTTGCGGCTCGCACTAGTGCAGAGTTATCTCAAAGAAAGGGGCCACGGTGTTTCTGTATCTCTATTATGTTGGTGCGGCTTCGGAACTTTTAAATATCTTGATATATATCGAGAACTACGCATCTGATCAAAAAATATCATAGAACATAAAAAGTAGGAAACTTAATTCTCTACAAAAAAGGTCTCTTAACATTTTGCCATAGCTCGCTTCGTTTCCGAGATATTTGCATATTTATCTCAAGGGAAGGGGCCTGACGGACATATTTCGAGATATTTCTTCTTCTTGTTGTTCTTCTTCTGCACAGCTAAGCTGGAAGTGGCATTTGCGGCTCGCACTAGTGCAGAGTTATCTCAAAGAAAGGGGCCAGGGTGTTTCTGTATCTCTATTATGTTGGTGCGGCTTCGGAACTTTTAAATATCTCGATATATCTCGAGAACTACGCATCTGATCAAAAAATATCGTAGAACATAAAAAGTAGGAAACTTAATTCTCTACAAAAAAGGTCTCTTAACATTTTGCCATAGCTCGCTTCGTTTCCGAGATATTTGCATATTTATCTCAAGGGAAGGGGCCTGACGGACATATTTCGAGATATTTCTTCTTCTTGTTGTTCTTCTTCTGCACAGCTAAGCTGGAAGTGGCATTTGCGGCTCGCACTAGTGCAGAGTTATCTCAAAGAAAGGGGCCACGGTGTTTCTGTATCTCTATTATGTTGGTGCGGCTTCGGAACTTTTAAATATCTCGATATATCTCGAAAACTACGCTTCTGATCAAAAAATATCATAGAACATAAATTGTAGGAAACATAATTCTCTACAAAAAAGGTCTCTTAACATTTTGCCATAGCTCGCTTCGTTTCCGAGATATTTGCAGATTTATCTCAAGGGAAGGGGCCTGACGGACATATTTCGAGATATTTCTTCTTCTTGTTGTTCTTCTTCTGCACAGCTAAGCTGGAAGTGGCATTTGCGGCTCGCACTAGTGCAGAGTTATCTCAAAGAAAGGGGCCACGGTGTTTCTGTATCTCTATTATGTTGGTGCGGCTTCGGAACTTTTAAATATCTTGATATATATCGAGAACTACGCATCTGATCAAAAAATATCATAGAACATAAAAAGTAGGAAACTTAATTCTCTACAAAAAAGGTCTCTTAACATTTTGCCATAGCTCGCTTCGTTTCCGAGATATTTGCATATTTATCTCAAGGGAAGGGGCCTGACGGACATATTTCGAGATATTTCTTCTTCTTGTTGTTCTTCTTCTGCACAGCTAAGCTGGAAGTGGCATTTGCGGCTCGCACTAGTGCAGAGTTATCTCAAAGAAAGGGGCCAGGGTGTTTCTGTATCTCTATTATGTTGGTGCGGCTTCGGAACTTTTAAATATCTCGATATATCTCGAGAACTACGCATCTGATCAAAAAATATCGTAGAACATAAAAAATAGGAAACTTAATTCTCTACAAAAAAGGTCTCTTAACATTTTGCCATAGCTCGCTTCGTTTCCGAGATATTTGCATATTTATCTCAAGGGAAGGGGCCTGACGGACATATTTCGAGATATTTCTTTTTCTTGTTGTTCTTCCTCTGCACAGCTAAGCTGGAAGTGGCATTTGCGGCTCGCACTAGTGCAGAGTTATCTCAGAGAAAGGGGCCACGGTGTTTCTGTATCTCTATTATGTTGGTGCGGCTTCGGAACTTTTAAATATCTTGATATATCTCGAGAACTACGCATCTGATCAAAAAATATCATAGAACATAAAAAGTAGGAAACTTAATTCTCTACAAAAAAGGTCTCTTAACATTTTGCCATAGCTCGCTTCGTTTCCGAGATATTTGCAGATTTATCTCAAGGGAAGGGGCCTGACGGACATATTTCGAGATATTTCTTCTTCTTGTTGTTCTTCTTCTGCACAGCTAAGCTGGAAGTGGCATTTGCGGCTCGCACTAGTGCAGAGTTATCTCAAAGAAAGGGGCCACGGTGTTTCTGTATCTCTATTATGTTGGTGCGGCTTCGGAACTTTTAAATATCTTGATATATATCGAGAACTACGCATCTGATCAAAAAATATCATAGAACATAAAAAGTAGGAAACTTAATTCTCTACAAAAAAGGTCTCTTAACATTTTGCCATAGCTCGCTTCGTTTCCGAGATATTTGCATATTTATCTCAAGGGAAGGGGCCTGACGGACATATTTCGAGATATTTCTTCTTCTTGTTGTTCTTCTTCTGCACAGCTAAGCTGGAAGTGGCATTTGCGGCTCGCACTAGTGCAGAGTTATCTCAAAGAAAGGGGCCAGGGTGTTTCTGTATCTCTATTATGTTGGTGCGGCTTCGGAACTTTTAAATATCTCGATATATCTCGAGAACTACGCATCTGATCAAAAAATATCGTAGAACATAAAAAGTAGGAAACTTAATTCTCTACAAAAAAGGTCTCTTAACATTTTGCCATAGCTCGCTTCGTTTCCGAGATATTTGCATATTTATCTCAAGGGAAGGGGCCTGACGGACATATTTCGAGATATTTCTTCTTCTTGTTGTTCTTCTTCTGCACAGCTAAGCTGGAAGTGGCATTTGCGGCTCGCACTAGTGCAGAGTTATCTCAAAGACAGGGGCCACGGTGTTTCTGTATCTCTATTATGTTGGTGCGGCTTCGGAACTTTTATATATCTCGATATATCTCGAAAACTACGCTTCTGATCAAAAAATATCATAGAACATAAATTGTAGGAAACATAATTCTCTACAAAAAAGGTCTCTTAACATTTTGCCATAGCTCGCTTCGTTTCCGAGATATTTGCAGATATATCTCAAGGGAAGGGGCCTGACGGACATATTTCGAGATATTTCTTCTTCTTGTTGTTCTTCCTCTGCACAGCTAAGCTGGAAGTGGCATTTGCAGCTCGCAATAGTGCAGAGTTATCTCAAAGAAAGGGGCCACGGTGTTTCTGTATCTCTATTATGTTGGTGCGGCTTCGGAACTTTTAAATATCTTGATATATCTCGAGAACTACGCATCTGATCAAAAAATATCATAGAACATAAAAAGTAGGAAACTTAATTCTCTACAAAAAAGGTCTCTTAACATTTTGCCATAGCTCGCTTCGTTTCCGAGATATTTGCATATTTATCTCAAGGGAAGGGGCCTGACGGACATATTTCGAGATATTTCTTCTTCTTGTTGTTCTTCTTCTGCACAGCTAAGCTGGAAGTGGCATTTGCGGCTCGCACTAGTGCAGAGTTATCTCAAAGAAAGGGGCCACGGTGTTTCTGTATCTCTATTATGTTGGTGCGGCTTCGGAACTTTTAAATATCTTGATATATCTCGAGAACTACGCATCTGATCAAAAAATATCATAGAACATAAAAAGTAGGAAACTTAATTCTCTACAAAAAAGGTCTCTTAACATTTTGCCATAGCTCGCTTCGTTTCCGAGATATTTGCATATTTATCTCAAGGGAAGGGGCCTGACGGACATATTTCGAGATATTTCTTCTTCTTGTTGTTCTTCTTCTGCACAGCTAAGCTGGAAGTGGCATTTGCGGCTCGCACTAGTGCAGAGTTATCTCAAAGAAAGGGGCCACGGTGTTTCTGTATCTCTATTATGTTGGTGCGGCTTCGGAACTTTTAAATATCTCGATATATCTCGAAAACTACGCTTCTGATCCAAAAATATCATAGAACATAAAAAGTAGGAAACTTAATTCTCTACAAAAAAGGTCTCTTAACATTTTGCCATAGCTCGCTTCGTTTCCGAGATATTTGCAGATATATCTCAAGGGAAGGGGCCTGACGGACATATTTCGTGATATTTCTTCTTCTTGTTGTTCTTCCTCTGCACAGCTAAGCTGGAAGTGGCATTTGCAGCTCGCAATAGTGCAGAGTTATCTCAAAGAAAGGGGCCACGGTGTTTCTGTATCTCTATTATGTTGGTGCGGCTTCGGAACTTTTAAATATCTTGATATATCTCGAGAACTACGCATCTGATCAAAAAATATCATAGAACATAAAAAGTAGGAAACTTAATTCTCTACAAAAAAGGTCTCTTAACATTTTGCCATAGCTCGCTTCGTATCCGAGATATTTGCATATTTATCTCAAGGGAAGGGGCCTGACGGACATATTTCGAGATATTTCTTCTTCTTGTTGTTCTTCTTCTGCACAGCTAAGCTGGAAGTGGCATTTGCGGCTCGCACTAGTGCAGAGTTATCTCAAAGAAAGGGGCCGCGGTGTTTCTGTATCTCTATTATGTTGGTGCGGCTTCGGAACTTTTAAATATCTCGATATATCTCGAAAACTACGCTTCTGATCCAAAAATATCATAGAACATAAAAAGTAGGAAACTTAATTCTCTACAAAAAAGGTCTCTTATCATTTTGCCATAGCTCGCTTCGTTTCCGAGATATTTGCAGATATATCTCAAGGGAAGGGGCCTGACGGACATATTTCGAGATATTTCTTCTTCTTGTTGTTCTTCCTCTGCACAGCTAAGCTGGAAGTGGCATTTGCAGCTCGCAATAGTGCAGAGTTATCTCAAAGAAAGGGGCCACGGTGTTTCTGTATCTCTATTATGTTGGTGCGGCTTCGGAACTTTTAAATATCTTGATATATCTCGAGAACTACGCATCTGATCAAAAAATATCATAGAACATAAAAAGTAGGAAACTTAATTCTCTACAAAAAAGGTCTCTTAACATTTTGCCATAGCTCGCTTCGTATCCGAGATATTTGCATATTTATCTCAAGGGAAGGGGCCTGACGGACATATTTCGAGATATTTCTTCTTCTTGTTGTTCTTCTTCTGCACAGCTAAGCTGGAAGTGGCATTTGCGGCTCGCACTAGTGCAGAGTTATCTCAAAGAAAGGGGCCACGGTGTTTCTGTATCTCTATTATGTTGGTGCGGCTTCGGAACTTTTAAATATCTCGATATATCTCGAAAACTACGCTTCTGATCCAAAAATATCATAGAACATAAAAAGTAGGAAACTTAATTCTCTACAAAAAAGGTCTCTTATCATTTTGCCATAGCTCGCTTCGTTTCCGAGATATTTGCAGATATATCTCAAGGGAAGGGGCCTGACGGACATATTTCGAGATATTTCTTCTTCTTGTCGTTCTTCCTCTGCACAGCTAAGCTGGAAGTGGCATTTGCAGCTCGCAATAGTGCAGAGTTATCTCAAAGAAAGGGGCCACGGTGTTTCTGTATCTCTATTATGTTGGTGCGGCTTCGGAACTTTTAAATATCTTGATATATCTCGAGAACTACGCATCTGATCAAAAAATATCATAGAACATAAAAAGTAGGAAACTTAATTCTCTACAAAAAAGGTCTCTTAACATTTTGCCATAGCTCGCTTCGTATCCGAGATATTTGCATATTTATCTCAAGGGAAGGGGCCTGACGGACATATTTCGAGATATTTCTTCTTCTTGTTGTTCTTCTTCTGCACAGCTAAGCTGGAAGTGGCATTTGCGGCTCGCACTAGTGCAGAGTTATCTCAAAGAAAGGGGCCACGGTGTTTCTGTATCTCTATTATGTTGGTGCGGCTTCGGAACTTTTAAATATCTTGATATATCTCGAGAACTACGCATCTGATCAAAAAATATCATAGAACATAAAAAGTAGGAAACTTAATTCTCTACAAAAAAGGTCTCTTAACATTTTGCCATAGCTCGCTTCGTTTCCGAGATATTTGCATATTTATCGCAAGTGAAGGGGCCTGACGGACATATTTCGAGATATTTCTTCTTCTTGTTGTTCTTCTTCTGCACAGCTATGCTGGAAGTGGCATTTGCGGCTCGCACTAGTGCAGAGTTATCTCAAAGAAAGGGGCCACGGTGTTTCTGTATCTCTATTATGTTGGTGCGGCTTCGGAACTTTTAAATATCTCGATATATCTCGAAAACTACGCTTCTGATCAAAAAATATCATAGAACATAAATTGTAGGAAACATAATTCTCTACAAAAAAGGTGTCTTAACATTTTGCCATAGCTCGCTTCGTTTCCGAGATATTTGCAGATATATCTCAAGGGAAGGGGCCTGACGGACATATTTCGAGATATTTCTTCTTCTTGTTGTTCTTCCTCTGCACAGCTAAGCTGGAAGTGGCATTTGCAGCTCGCAATAGTGCAGAGTTATCCCAAAGAAAGGGGCCACGGTGTTTCTGTATCTCTATTATGTTGGTGCGGCTTCGGAACTTTTAAATATCTTGATATATCTCGAGAACTACGCATCTGATCAAAAAATATCATAGAACATAAAAAGTAGGAAACTTAATTCTCTACAAAAAAGGTCTCTTAATATTTTGCCATAGCTCGCTTCGTTTCCGAGATATTTGCAGATATATCTCAAGGGAAGGGGCCTGACGGACATATTTCGAGATATTTCTTCTTCTTGTTGTTCTTCCTCTGCACAGCTAAGCTGGAAGTGGCATTTGCAGCTCGCAATAGTGCAGAGTTATCCCAAAGAAAGGGGCCACGGTGTTTCTGTATCTCTATTATGTTGGTGCGGCTTCGGAACTTTTAAATATCTTGATATATCTCGAGAACTACGCATCTGATCAAAAAATATCATAGAACATAAAAAGTAGGAAACTTAATTCTCTACAAAAAAGGTCTCTTAATATTTTGCCATAGCTCGCTTCGTTTCCGAGATTTTTGCATATTTATCTCAAGGGAAGGGGCCTGACGGACATATTTCGAGATATTTCTTCTTCTTGTTGTTCTTCTTCTGCACAGCTAAGCTGGAAGTGGCATTTGCGGCTCGCACTAGTGCAGAGTTATCTCAAAGAAAGGGGCCACGGTGTTTCTGTATCTCTATTATGTTGGTGCGGCTTCGGAACTTTTAAATATCTTGATATATCTCGAGAACTACGCATCTGATCAAAAAATATCATAGAACATAAAAAGTAGGAAACTTAATTCTCTACAAAAAAGGTCTCTTAACATTTTGCCATAGCTCGCTTCGTTTCCGAGATATTTGCATATATATCTCAAGGGATGGGGCCTGACGGACATATTTCGAGATATTTCTTCTTCTTGTTGTTCTTCTTCTGCACAGCTAAGCTGGAAGTGGCATTTGCGGCTCGCACTAGTGCAGAGTTATCTCAAAGAAAGGGGCCACGGTGTTTCTGTATCTCTATTATGTTGGTGCGGCTTCGGAACTTTTAAATATCTTGATATATCTCGAGAACTACGCATCTGATCAAAAAATATCATAGAACATAAAAAGTAGGAAACTTAATTCTCTACAAAAAAGGTCTCTTAACATTTTGCCATAGCTCGCTTCGTTTCCGAGATATTTGCAGATATATCTCAAGGGGAGGGGCCTGACGGACATATTTCGAGATATTTCTTCTTCTTGTTGTTCTTCCTCTGCACAGCTAAGCTGGAAGTGGCATTTGCATCTCGCAATAGTGCAGAGTTATCCCAAAGAAAGGGGCCACGGTGTTTCTGTATCTCTATTATGTTGGTGCGGCTTCGGAACTTTTAAATATCTTGATATATCTCGAGAACTACGCATCTAATCAAAAAATATCATAGAACATAAAAAGTAGGAAACTTAATTCTCTACAAAAAAGGTCTCTTAATATTTTGCCATAGCTCGCTTCGTTTCCGAGATTTTTGCATATTTATCTCAAGGGAAGGGGCCTGACGGACATATTTCGAGATATTTCTTCTTCTTGTTGTTCTTCTTCTGCCCAGCTAAGCTGGAAGTGGCATTTGCGGCTCGCACTAGTGCAGAGTTATCTCAAAGAAAGGGGCCACGGTGTTTCTGTATCTCTATTATGTTGGTGCGGCTTCGGAACTTTTAAATATCTTGATATATCTCGAGAACTACGCATCTGATCAAAAAATATCATAGAACATAAAAAGTAGGAAACTTAATTCTCTACAAAAAAGGTCTCTTAACATTTTGCCATAGCTCGCTTCGTTTCCGAGATATTTGCATATATATCTCAAGGGAAGGGGCCTGACGGACATATTTCGAGATATTTCTTCTTCTTGTTGTTCTTCTTCTGCACAGCTAAGCTGGAAGTGGCATTTGCGGCTCGCACTAGTGCAGAGTTATCTCAAAGAAAGGGGCCACGGTGTTTCTGTATCTCTATTATGTTGGTGCGGCTTCGGAACTTTTAAATATCTTGATATATCTCGAGAACTACGCATCTGATCAAAAAATATCATAGAACATAAAAAGTAGGAAACTTAATTCTCTACAAAAAAGGTCTCTTAACATTTTGCCATAGCTCGCTTCGTTTCCGAGATATTTGCATATTTATCTCAAGGGAAGGGGCCTGACGGACATATTTCGAGATATTTCTTCTTCTTGTTGTTCTTCCTCTGCACAGCTAAGCTGGAAGTGGCATTTGCAGCTCGCAATAGTGCAGAGTTATCTCAAAGAAAGGGGCCACGGTGTTTCTGTATCTCTATTATGTTGGTGCGGCTTCGGAACTTTTAAATATCTCGATATACCTCGAAAACTACGCTTCTGATCCAAAAATATCATAGAACATAAAAAGTAGGAAACTTAATTCTCTACAAAAAAGGTCTCTTATCATTTTGCCATAGCTCGCTTCGTTTCCGAGATATTTGCAGATATATCTCAAGGGAAGGGGCCTGACGGACATATTTCGAGATATTTCTTCTTCTTGTTGTTCTTCCTCTGCACAGCTAAGCTGGAAGTGGCATTTGCAGCTCGCAATAGTGCAGATTTATCTCAAAGAAAGGGGCCACGGTGTTTCTGTATCTCTATTATGTTGGTGCGGCTTCGGAACTTTTAAATATCTTGATATATCTCGAGAACTACGCATCTGATCAAAAAATATCATAGAACATAAAAAGTAGGAAACTTAATTCTCTACAAAAAAGGTCTCTTAACATTTTGCCATAGCTCGCTTCGTTTCCGAGATATTTGCATATATATCTCAAGGGATGGGGCCTGACGGACATATTTCGAGATATTTCTTCTTCTTGTTGTTCTTCTTCTGCACAGCTAAGCTGGAAGTGGCATTTGCGGCTCGCACTAGTGCAGAGTTATCTCAAAGAAAGGGGCCACGGTGTTTCTGTATCTCTATTATGTTGGTGCGGCTTCGGAACTTTTAAATATCTTGATATATCTCGAGAACTACGCATCTGATCAAAAAATATCATAGAACATAAAAAGTAGGAAACTTAATTCTCTACAAAAAAGGTCTCTTAACATTTTGCCATAGCTCGCTTCGTTTCCGAGATATTTGCAGATATATCTCAAGGGAAGGGGCCTGACGGACATATTTCGAGATATTTCTTCTTCTTGTTGTTCTTCCTCTGCACAGCTAAGCTGGAAGTGGCATTTGCAGCTCGCAATAGTGCAGAGTTATCCCAAAGAAAGGGGCCACGGTGTTTCTGTATCTCTATTATGTTGGTGCGGCTTCGGAACTTTTAAATATCTTGATATATCTCGAGAACTACGCATCTAATCAAAAAATATCATAGAACATAAAAAGTAGGAAACTTAATTCTCTACAAAAAAGGTCTCTTAATATTTTGCCATAGCTCGCTTCGTTTCCGAGATTTTTGCATATTTATCTCAAGGGAAGGGGCCTGACGGACATATTTCGAGATATTTCTTCTTCTTGTTGTTCTTCTTCTGCACAGCTAAGCTGGAAGTGGCATTTGCGGCTCGCACTAGTGCAGAGTTATCTCAAAGAAAGGGGCCACGGTGTTTCTGTATCTCTATTATGTTGGTGCGGCTTCGGAACTTTTAAATATCTTGATATATCTCGAGAACTACGCATCTGATCAAAAAATATCATAGAACATAAAAAGTAGGAAACTTAATTCTCTACAAAAAAGGTCTCTTAACATTTTGCCATAGCTCGCTTCGTTTCCGAGATATTTGCATATATATCTCAAGGGAAGGGGCCTGACGGACATATTTCGAGATATTTCTTCTTCTTGTTGTTCTTCTTCTGCACAGCTAAGCTGGAAGTGGCATTTGCGGCTCGCACTAGTGCAGAGTTATCTCAAAGAAAGGGGCCACGGTGTTTCTGTATCTCTATTATGTTGGTGCGGCTTCGGAACTTTTAAATATCTTGATATATCTCGAGAACTACGCATCTGATCAAAAAATATCATTGAACATAAAAAGTAGGAAACTTAATTCTCTACAAAAAAGGTCTCTTAACATTTTGCCATAGCTCGCTTCGTTTCCGAGATATTTGCATATTTATCTCAAGGGAAGGGGCCTGACGGACATATTTCGAGATATTTCTTCTTCTTGTTGTTCTTCTTCTGCACAGCTAAGCTGGAAGTGGCATTTGCGGCTCGCACTAGTGCAGAGTTATCTCAAAGAAAGGGGCCACGGTGTTTCTGTATCTCTATTATGTTGGTGCGGCTTCGGAACTTTTAAATATCTTGATATATCTCGAGAACTACGCATCTGATCAAAAAATATCATAGAACATAAAAAGTAGGAAACTTAATTCTCTACAAAAAAGGTCTCTTAACATTTTGCCATAGCTCGCTTCGTTTCCGAGATATTTGCAGATATATCTCAAGGGAAGGGGCCTGACGGACATATTTCGAGATATTTCTTCTTCTTGTTGTTCTTCCTCTGCACAGCTAAGCTGGAAGTGGCATTTGCAGCTCGCAATAGTGCAGAGTTATCCCAAAGAAAGGGGCCACGGTGTTTCTGTATCTCTATTATGTTGGTGCGGCTTCGGAACTTTTAAATATCTTGATATATCTCGAGAACTACGCATCTAATCAAAAAATATCATAGAACATAAAAAGTAGGAAACTTAATTCTCTACAAAAAACGTCTCTTAATATTTTGCCATAGCTCGCTTCGTTTCCGAGATTTTTGCATATTTATCTCAAGGGAAGGGGCCTGACGGACATATTTCGAGATATTTCTTCTTCTTGTTGTTCTTCTTCTGCACAGCTAAGCTGGAAGTGGCATTTGCGGCTCGCACTAGTGCAGAGTTATCTCAAAGAAAGGGGCCACGGTGTTTCTGTATCTCTATTATGTTGGTGCGGCTTCGGAACTTTTAAATATCTTGATATATCTCGAGAACTACGCATCTGATCAAAAAATATCATAGAACATAAAAAGTAGGAAACTTAATTCTCTACAAAAAAGGTCTCTTAACATTTTGCCATAGCTCGCTTCGTTTCCGAGATATTTGCATATATATCTCAAGGGAAGGGGCCTGACGGACATATTTCGAGATATTTCTTCTTCTTGTTGTTCTTCTTCTGCACAGCTAAGCTGGAAGTGGCATTTGCGGCTCGCACTAGTGCAGAGTTATCTCAAAGAAAGGGGCCACGGTGTTTCTGTATCTCTATTATGTTGGTGCGGCTTCGGAACTTTTAAATATCTTGATATATCTCGAGAACTACGCATCTGATCAAAAAATATCATAGAACATAAAAAGTAGGAAACTTAATTCTCTACAAAAAAGGTCTCTTAACATTTTGCCATAGCTCGCTTCGTTTCCGAGATATTTGCATATTTATCTCAAGGGAAGGGGCCTGACGGACATATTTCGAGATATTTCTTCTTCTTGTTGTTCTTCTTCTGCACAGCTAAGCTGGAAGTGGCATTTGCGGCTCGCACTAGTGCAGAGTTATCTCAAAGAAAGAGGCCACGGTGTTTCTGTATCTCTATTATGTTGGTGCGGCTTCGGAACTTTTAAATATCTTGATATATCTCGAGAACTACGCATCTGATCAAAAAATATCATAGAACATAAAAAGTAGGAAACTTAATTCTCTACAAAAAAGGTCTCTTAACATTTTGCCATAGCTCGCTTCGTTTCCGAGATATTTGCATATTTATCGCAAGGGAAGGGGCCTGACGGACATATTTCGAGATATTTCTTCTTCTTGTTGTTCTTCTTCTGCACAGCTAAGCTGGAAGTGGCATTTGCGGCTCGCACTAGTGCAGAGTTATCTCAAAGAAAGGGGCCACGGTGTTTCTGTATCTCTATTATGTTGGTGCGGCTTCGGAACTTTTAAATATCTCGATATATCTCGAAAACTACGCTTCTGATCAAAAAATATCATAGAACATAAATTGTAGGAAACATAATTCTCTACAAAAAAGGTCTCTTAACATTTTGCCATAGCTCGCTTCGTTTCCGAGATATTTGCAGATATATCTCAAGGGAAGGGGCCTGACGGACATATTTCGAGATATTTCTTCTTCTTGTTGTTCTTCCTCTGCACAGCTAAGCTGGAAGTGGCATTTGCAGCTCGCAATAGTGCAGAGTTATCTCAAAGAAAGGGGCCACGGTGTTTCTGTATCTCTATTATGTTGGTGCGGCTTCGGAACTTTTAAATATCTCGATATACCTCGAAAACTACGCTTCTGATCCAAAAATATCATAGAACATAAAAAGTAGGAAACTTAATTCTCTACAAAAAAGGTCTCTTATCATTTTGCCATAGCTCGCTTCGTTTCCGAGATATTTGCAGATATATCTCAAGGGAAGGGGCCTGACGGACATATTTCGAGATATTTCTTCTTCTTGTTGTTCTTCCTCTGCACAGCTAAGCTGGAAGTGGCATTTGCAGCTCGCAATAGTGCAGATTTATCTCAAAGAAAGGGGCCACGGTGTTTCTGTATCTCTATTATGTTGGTGCGGCTTCGGAACTTTTAAATATCTTGATATATCTCGAGAACTACGCATCTGATCAAAAAATATCATAGAACATAAAAAGTAGGAAACTTAATTCTCTACAAAAAAGGTCTCTTAACATTTTGCCATAGCTCGCTTCGTATCCGAGATATTTGCATATTTATCTCAAGGGAAGGGGCCTGACGGACATATTTCGAGATATTTCTTCTTCTTGTTGTTCTTCTTCTGCACAGCTAAGCTGGAAGTGGCATTTGCGGCTCGCACTAGTGCAGAGTTATCTCAAAGAAAGGGGCCACGGTGTTTCTGTATCTCTATTATGTTGGTGCGGCTTCGGAACTTTTAAATATCTCGATATATCTCGAAAACTACGCTTCTGATCAAAAAATATCATAGAACATAAAAAGTAGGAAACTTAATTCTCTACAAAAAAGGTCTCTTAACATTTTGCCATAGCTCGCTTCGTTTCCGAGATATTTGCATATTTATCTCAAGGGAAGGGGCCTGACGGACATATTTCGAGATATTTCTTCTTCTTGTTGTTCTTCTTCTGCACAGCTAAGCTGGAAGTGGCATTTGCGGCTCGCACTAGTGCAGAGTTATCTCAAAGAAAGGGGCCACGGTGTTTCTGTATCTCTATTATGTTGGTGCGGCTTCGGAACTTTTAAATATCTTGATATATCTCGAGAACTACGCATCTGATCAAAAAATATCATAGAACATAAAAAGTAGGAAACTTAATTCTCTACAAAAAAGGTCTCTTAACATTTTGCCATAGCTCGCTTCGTTTCCGAGATATTTGCATATTTATCGCAAGTGAAGGGGCCTGACGGACATATTTCGAGATATTTCTTCTTCTTGTTGTTCTTCTTCTGCACAGCTAAGCTGGAAGTGGCATTTGCGGCTCGCACTAGTGCAGAGTTATCTCAAAGAAAGGGGCGACGGTGTTTCTATATCTCTATTATGTTGGTGCGGCTTCGGAACTTTTAAATATCTCGATATATCTCGAGAACTACGCATCTGATCAAAAAATATCATAGAACATAAAAAGTAGGAAACTTAATTCTCTACAAAAAAGGTCTCTTAACATTTTGCCATAGCTCGCTTCGTTTCCGAGATATTTGCATATATATCTCAAGGGAAGGGGCCTGACGGACATATTTCGAGATATTTCTTCTTCTTGTTGTTCTTCTTCTGCACAGCTAAGCTGGAAGTGGCATTTGCGGCTCGCACTAGTGCAGAGTTATCTCAAAGAAAGGGGCCACGGTGTTTCTGTATCTCTATTATGTTGGTGCGGCTTCGGAACTTTTAAATATCTTGATATATCTCGAGAACTACGCATCTGATCAAAAAATATCATAGAACATAAAAAGTAGGAAACTTAATTCTCTACAAAAAAGGTCTCTTAACATTTTGCCATAGCACGCTTCGTTTCCGAGATATTTGCATATTTATCTCAAGGGAAGGGGCCTGACGGACATATTTCGAGATATTTCTTCTTCTTGTTGTTCTTCTTCTGCACAGCTAAGCTGGAAGTGGCATTTGCGGCTCGCACTAGTGCAGAGTTATCTCAAAGAAAGGGGCCACGGTGTTTCTGTATCTCTATTATGTTGGTGCGGCTTCGGAACTTTTAAATATCTTGATATATCTCGAGAACTACGCATCTGATCAAAAAATATCATAGAACATAAAAAGTAGGAAACTTAATTCTCTACAAAAAAGGTCTCTTAACATTTTGCCATAGCTCGCTTCGTTTCCGAGATATTTGCATATTTATCGCAAGGGAAGGGGCCTGACGGACATATTTCGAGATATTTCTTCTTCTTGTTGTTCTTCTTCTGCACAGCTAAGCTGGAAGTGGCATTTGCGGCTCGCACTAGTGCAGAGTTATCTCAAAGAAAGGGGCCACGGTGTTTCTGTATCTCTATTATGTTGGTGCGGCTTCGGAACTTTTAAATATCTCGATATATCTCGAAAACTACGCTTCTGATCAAAAAATATCATAGAACATAAATTGTAGGAACCATAATTCTCTACAAAAAAGGTCTCTTAACATTTTGCCATAGCTCGCTTCGTTTCCGAGATATTTGCAGATATATCGCAAGGGAAGGGGCCTGACGGACATATTTCGAGATATTTCTTCTTCTTGTTGTTCTTCCTCTGCACAGCTAAGCTGGAAGTGGCATTTGCAGCTCGCAATAGTGCAGAGTTATCTCAAAGAAAGGGGCCACGGTGTTTCTGTATCTCTATTATGTTGGTGCGGCTTCGGAACTTTTAAATATCTTGATACATCTCGAGAACTACGCATCTGATCAAAAAATATCGTAGAACATAAAAGGTAGGAAACTTAATTCTCTACAAAAAAGGTCTCTTAACATTTTGCCATAGCTCGCTTCGTTTCCGAGATATTTGCATATTTATCTCAAGGGAAGGGGCCTGACGGACATATTTCGAGATATTTCTTCTTCTTGTTGTTCTTCTTCTGCACAGCTAAGCTGGAAGTGGCATTTGCGGCTCGCACTAGTGCAGAGTTATCTCAAAGAAAGGGGCCACGGTGTTTCTGTATCTCTATTATGTTGGTGCGGCTTCGGAACTTTTAAATATCTCGATATATCTCGAAAACTACGCTTCTGATCAAAAAATATCATAGAACATAAATTGTAGGAAACATAATTCTCTACAAAAAAGGTCTCTTAACATTTTGCCATAGCTCTCTTCGTTTCCGAGATATTTGCAGATTTATCTCACGGGAAGGGGCCTGACGGACATATTTCGAGATATTTCTTCTTCTTGTTGTTCTTCTTCTGCACAGCTAGGCTGGAAGTGGCATTTGCAGCTCGCAATAGTGCAGAGTTATCTCAAAGAAAGGGGCCACGGTGTTTCTGTATCTCTATTATGTTGGTGCGGCTTCGGAACTTTTAAATATCTTGATATATCTCGAGAACTACGCGTCTGATCAAAAAATATCATAGAACATAAAAAGTAGGAAACTTAATTCTCTACAACAACGGTCTCTTAACATTTTGCCACAGCTCGCTTCGTTTCCGAGATATTTGCATATTTATCTCAAGGGAAGGGGCCTGACGGACATATTTCGAGATATTTCTTCTTCTTGTTGTTCTTCTTCTGCACAGCTAAGCTGGAAGTGGCATTAAGGCTCGCACTAGTGCAGAGTTATCTCAAAGAAAGGGGCCACGGTGTTTCTGTATCTCTATTATGTTGGTGCGGCTTCGGAACTTTTAAATATCTCGATATATCTCGAAAACTACGCTTCTGATCAAAAAATATCATAGAACATAAATTGTAGGAAACATAATTCTCTACAAAAAAGGTCTCTTAACATTTTGCCATAGCTCGCTTCGTTTCCGAGATATTTGCAGATATATCTCAAGGGAAGGGGCCTGACGGACATATTTCGAGATATTTCTTCTTCTTGTTGTTCTTCCTCTGCACAGCTAAGCTGGAAGTGGCATTTGCAGCTCGCAATAGTGCAGAGTTATCTCAAAGAAAGGGGCCACGGTGTTTCTGTATCTCTATTATGTTGGTGCGGCTTCGGAACTTTTAAATATCTTGATACATCTCGAGAACTACGCATCTGATCAAAAAATATCATAGAACATAAAAGGTAGGAAACTTAATTCTCTACAAAAAAGGTCTCTTAACATTTTGCCATAGCTCGCTTCGTTTCCGAGATATTTGCATATTTATCTCAAGGGAAGGGGCCTGACGGACATATTTCGAGATATTTCTTCTTCTTGTTGTTCTTCTTCTGCACAGCTAAGCTGGAAGTGGCATTTGCGACTCGCACTAGTGCAGAGTTATCTCAAAGAAAGGGGCCACGGTGTTTCTGTATCTCTATTATGTTGGTGCGGCTTCGGAACTTTTAAATATCTCGATATATCTCGAAAACTACGCTTCTGATCAAAAAATATCATAGAACATAAAAAGTAGGAAACTTAATTCTCTACAAAAAAGGTCTCTTAACATTTTGCCATAGCTCGCTTCGTTTCCGAGATATTTGCATATTTATCTCAAGGGAAGGGGCCTGACGGACATATTTCGAGATATTTCTTCTTCTTGTTGTTCTTCTTCTGCACAGCTAAGCTGGAAGTGGCATTTGCGGCTCGCACTAGTGCAGAGTTATCTCAAAGAAAGGGGCCACGGTGTTTCTGTATCTCTATTATGTTGGTGCGGCTTCGGAACTTTTAAATATCTTGATATATCTCGAGAACTACGCATCTGATCAAAAAATATCATAGAACATAAAAAGTAGGAAACTTAATTCTCTACAAAAAAGGTCTCTTAACATTTTGCCATAGCTCGCTTCGTTTCCGAGATATTTGCATATTTATCGCAAGTGAAGGGGCCTGACGGACATATTTCGAGATATTTCTTCTTCTTGTTGTTCTTCTTCTGCACAGCTAAGCTGGAAGTGGCATTTGCGGCTCGCACTAGTGCAGAGTTATCTCAAAGAAAGGGGCGACGGTGTTTCTATATCTCTATTATGTTGGTGCGGCTTCGGAACTTTTAAATATCTCGATATATCTCGAAAACTACGCTTCTGATCAAAAAATATCATAGAACATAAATTGTAGGAAACATAATTCTCTACAAAAAAGGTCTCTTAACATTTTGCCATAGCTCGCTTCGTTTCCGAGATATTTGCAGATATATCTCAAGGGAAGGGGCCTGACGGACATATTTCGAGATATTTCTTCTTCTTGTTGTTCTTCCTCTGCACAGCTAAGCGGGAAGTGGCATTTGCAGCTCGCAATAGTGCAGAGTTATCTCAAAGAAAGGGGCCACGGTGTTTCTGTATCTCTATTATGTTGGTGCGGCTTCGGAACTTTTAAATATCTTGATATATCTCGAGAACTACGCGTCTGATCAAAAAATATCATAGAACATAAAAAGTAGGAAACTTAATTCTCTACAACAACGGTCTCTTAACATTTTGCCACAGCTCGCTTCGTTTCCGAGATATTTGCATATTTATCTCAAGGGAAGGGGCCTGACGGACATATTTCGAGATATTTCTTCTTCTTGTTGTTCTTCTTCTGCACAGCTAAGCTGGAAGTGGCATTAAGGCTCGCACTAGTGCAGAGTTATCTCAAAGAAAGGGGCCACGGTGTTTCTGTATCTCTATTATGTTGGTGCGGCTTCGGAACTTTTAAATATCTCGATATATCTCGAAAACTACGCTTCTGATCAAAAAATATCATAGAACATAAATTGTAGGAAACATAATTCTCTACAAAAAAGGTCTCTTAACATTTTGCCATAGCTCGCTTCGTTTCCGAGATATTTGCAGATATATCTCAAGGGAAGGGGCCTGACGGACATATTTCGAGATATTTCTTCTTCTTGTTGTTCTTCCTCTGCACAGCTAAGCTGGAAGTGGCATTTGCAGCTCGCAATAGTGCAGAGTTATCTCAAAGAAAGGGGCCACGGTGTTTCTGTATCTCTATTATGTTGGTGCGGCTTCGGAACTTTTAAATATCTTGATACATCTCGAGAACTACGCATCTGATCAAAAAATATCATAGAACATAAAAGGTAGGAAACTTAATTCTCTACAAAAAAGGTCTCTTAACATTTTGCCATAGCTCGCTTCGTTTCCGAGATATTTGCATATTTATCTCAAGGGAAGGGGCCTGACGGACATATTTCGAGATATTTCTTCTTCTTGTTGTTCTTCTTCTGCACAGCTAAGCTGGAAGTGGCATTTGCGACTCGCACTAGTGCAGAGTTATCTCAAAGAAAGGGGCCACGGTGTTTCTGTATCTCTATTATGTTGGTGCGGCTTCGGAACTTTTAAATATCTCGATATATCTCGAAAACTACGCTTCTGATCAAAAAATATCATAGAACATAAAAAGTAGGAAACTTAATTCTCTACAAAAAAGGTCTCTTAACATTTTGCCATAGCTCGCTTCGTTTCCGCGATATTTGCATATTTATCTCAAGGGAAGGGGCCTGACGGACATATTTCGAGATATTTCTTCTTCTTGTTGTTCTTCTTCTGCACAGCTAAGCTGGAAGTGGCATTTGCGGCTCGCACTAGTGCAGAGTTATCTCAAAGAAAGGGGCCACGGTGTTTCTGTATCTCTATTATGTTGGTGCGGCTTCGGAACTTTTAAATATCTTGATATATCTCGAGAACTACGCATCTGATCAAAAAATATCATAGAACATAAAAAGTAGGAAACTTAATTCTCTACAAAAAAGGTCTCTTAACATTTTGCCATAGCTCGCTTCGTTTCCGAGATATTTGCATATTTATCGCAAGTGAAGGGGCCTGACGGACATATTTCGAGATATTTCTTCTTCTTGTTGTTCTTCTTCTGCACAGCTAAGCTGGAAGTGGCATTTGCGACTCGCACTAGTGCAGAGTTATCTCAAAGAAAGGGGCCACGGTGTTTCTGTATCTCTATTATGTTGGTGCGGCTTCGGAATTTTTAAATATCTCGATATATCTCGAAAACTACGCTTCTGATCAAAAAATATTATAGAACATAAATTGTAGGAAACATAATTCTCTACAAAAAAGGTCTCTTAACATTTTGCCATAGCTCTCTTCGTTTCCGAGATATTTGCAGATTTATCTCACGGGAAGGGGCCTGACGGACATATTTCGAGATATTTCTACTTCCTGTTGTTCTTCTTCTGCACAGCTAAGCTGGAAGTGGCATTTGCAGCTCGCAATAGTGCAGAGTTATCTCAAAGAAAGGGGCCACGGTGTTTCTGTATCTCTATTATGTTGGTGCGGCTTCGGAACTTTTAAATATCTCGATATATCTCGAAAACTACGCTTCTGATCAAAAAATATCATAGAACATAAAAAGTAGGAAACTTAATTCTCTACAAAAAAGGTCTCTTAACATTTTGCCATAGCTCGCTTCGTTTCCGAGATATTTGCATATTTATCTCAAGGGAAGGGGCCTGACGGACATATTTCGAGATATTTCTTCTTCTTGTTGTTCTTCTTCTGCACAGCTAAGCTGGAAGTGGCATTTGCGGCTCGCACTAGTGCAGAGTTATCTCAAAGAAAGGGGCCACGGTGTTTCTGTATCTCTATTATGTTGGTGCGGCTTCGGAACTTTTAAATATCTTGATATATCTCGAGAACTACGCATCTGATCAAAAAATATCATAGAACATAAAAAGTAGGAAACTTAATTCTCTACAAGAAAGGTCTCTTAACATTTTGCCATAGCTCGCTTCGTTTCCGAGATATTTGCATATTTATCGCAAGTGAAGGGGCCTGACGGACATATTTCGAGATATTTCTTCTTCTTGTTGTTCTTCTTCTGCACAGCTAAGCTGGAAGTGGCATTTGCGGCTCGCACTAGTGCAGAGTTATCTCAAAGAAAGGGGCGACGGTGTTTCTATATCTCTATTATGTTGGTGCGGCTTCGGAACTTTTAAATATCTCGATATATCTCGAAAACTACGCTTCTGATCAAAAAATATCATAGAACATAAATTGTAGGAAACATAATTCTCTACAAAAAAGGTCTCTTAACATTTTGCCATAGCTCGCTTCGTTTCCGAGATATTTGCAGATATATCTCAAGGGAAGGGGCCTGACGGACATATTTCGAGATATTTCTTCTTCTTGTTGTTCTTCCTCTGCACAGCTAAGCTGGAAGTGGCATTTGCAGCTCGCAATAGTGCAGAGTTATCCCAAAGAAAGGGGCCACGGTGTTTCTGTATCTCTATTATGTTGGTGCGGCTTCGGAACTTTTAAATATCTTGATATATCTCGAGAACTACGCATCTGATCAAAAAATATCATAGAACATAAAAAGTAGGAAACTTAATTCTCTACAAAAAGGTCTCTTAATATTTTGCCATAGCTCGCTTCGTTTCCGAGATTTTTGCATATTTATCTCAAGGGAAGGGGCCTGACGGACATATTTCGAGATATTTCTTCTTCTTGTTGTTCTTCTTCTGCACAGCTAAGCTGGAAGTGGCATTTGCGGCTCGCACTAGTGCAGAGTTATCTCAAAGAAAGGGGCCACGGTGTTTCTGTATCTCTATTATGTTGGTGCGGCTTCGGAACTTTTAAATATCTTGATATATCTCGAGAACTACGCATCTGATCAAAAAATATCATAGAATATAAAAAGTAGGAAACTTAATTCTCTACAAAAAAGGTCTCTTAACATTTTGCCATAGCTCGCTTCGTTTCCGAGATATTTGCATATATATCTCAAGGGAAGGGGCCTGACGGACATATTTCGAGATATTTCTTCTTCTTGTTGTTCTTCTTCTGCACAGCTAAGCTGGAAGTTGCATTTGCGGCTCGCACTAGTGCAGAGTTATCTCAAAGAAAGGGGCCACGGTGTTTCTGTATCTCTATTATGTTGGTGCGGCTTCGGAACTTTTAAATATCTTGATATATCTCGAGAACTACGCATCTGATCAAAAAATATCATAGAACATAAAAAGTAGGAAACTTAATTCTCTACAAAAAAGGTCTCTTAACATTTTGCCATAGCTCGCTTCGTTTCCGAGATATTTGCATATTTATCTCAAGGGAAGGGGCCTGACGGACATATTTCGAGATATTTCTTCTTCTTGTTGTTCTTCTTCTGCACAGCTAAGCTGGAAGTGGCATTTGCGGCTCGCACTAGTGCAGAGTTATCTCAAAGAAAGGGGCCACGGTGTTTCTGTATCTCTATTATGTTGGTGCGGCTTCGGAACTTTTAAATATCTTGATATATCTCGAGAACTACGCATCTGATCAAAAAATATCATAGAACATAAAAAGTAGGAAACTTAATTCTCTACAAAAAAGGTCTCTTAACATTTTGCCATAGCTCGCTTCGTTTCCGAGATATTTGCATATTTATCGCAAGGGAAGGGGCCTGACGGACATATTTCGAGATATTTCTTCTTCTTGTTGTTCTTCTTCTGCACAGCTAAGCTGGAAGTGGCATTTGCGGCTCGCACTAGTGCAGAGTTATCTCAAAGAAAGGGGCCACGGTGTTTCTGTATCTCTATTATGTTGGTGCGGCTTCGGAACTTTTAAATATCTCGATATATCTCGAAAACTACGCTTCTGATCAAAAAATATCATAGAACATAAATTGTAGGAAACATAATTCTCTACAAAAAAGGTCTCTTAACATTTTGCCATAGCTCGCTTCGTTTCCGAGATATTTGCAGATATATCTCAAGGGAAGGGGCCTGACGGACATATTTCGAGATATTTCTTCTTCTTGTTGTTCTTCCTCTGCACAGCTAAGCTGGAAGTGGCATTTGCAGCTCGCAATAGTGCAGAGTTATCTCAAAGAAAGGGGCCACGGTGTTTCTGTATCTCTATTATGTTGGTGCGGCTTCGGAACTTTTAAATATCTTGATACATCTCGAGAACTACGCATCTGATCAAAAAATATCATAGAACATAAAAGGTATGAAACTTAATTCTCTACAAAAAAGGTCTCTTAACATTTTGCCATAGCTCGCTTCGTTTCCGAGATATTTGCATATTTATCTCAAGGGAAGGGGCTGACGGACATATTTCGAGATATTTCTTCTTCTTGTTGTTCTTCTTCTGCACAGCTAAGCTGGAAGTGGCATTTGCGGCTCGGACTAGTGCAGAGTTATCTCAAAGAAAGGGGCCACGGTGTTTCTGTATCTCTATTATGTTGGTGCGGCTTCGGAACTTTTAAATATCTTGATATATCTCGAGAACTACGCATCTGATCAAAAAATATCATAGAACATAAAAAGTAGGAAACTTAATTCTCTACAAAAAAGGTCTCTTAACATTTTGCCATAGCTCGCTTCGTTTCCGAGATATTTGCATATATATCTCAAGGGAAGGGGCCTGACGGACATATTTCGAGATATTTCTTCTTCTTGTTGTTCTTCTTCTGCACAGCTAAGCTGGAAGTGGCATTTGCGGCTCGCACTAGTGCAGAGTTATCTCAAAGAAAGGGGCCACGGTGTTTCTGTATCTCTATTATGTTGGTGCGGCTTCGGAACTTTTAAATATCTTGATATATCTCGAGAACTACGCATCTGATCAAAAAATATCATAGAACATAAAAAGTAGGAAACTTAATTCTCTACAAAAAAGGTCTCTTAACATTTTGCCATAGCTCGCTTCGTCTCCGAGATATTTGCATATTTATCTCAAGGGAAGGGGCCTGACGGACATATTTCGAGATATTTCTTCTTCTTGTTGTTCTTCTTCTGCACAGCTAAGCTGGAAGTGGCATTTGCGGCTCGCACTAGTGCAGAGTTATCTCAAAGAAAGGGGCCACGGTGTTTCTGTATCTCTATTATGTTGGTGCGGCTTCGGAACTTTTAAATATCTTGATATATCTCGAGAACTACGCATCTGATCAAAAAATATCATAGAACATAAAAAGTAGGAAACTTAATTCTCTACAAAAAAGGTCTCTTAACATTTTGCCATAGCTCGCTTCGTTTCCGAGATATTTGCATATTTATCGCAAGGGAAGGGGCCTGACGGACATATTTCGAGATATTTCTTCTTCTTGTTGTTCTTCTTCTGCACAGCTAAGCTGGAAGTGGCATTTGCGGCTCGCACTAGTGCAGAGTTATCTCAAAGAAAGGGGCCACGGTGTTTCTGTATCTCTATTATGTTGGTGCGGCTTCGGAACTTTTAAATATCTTGATATATCTCGAAAACTACGCATCTGATCAAAAAATATCATAGAACATAAAAAGTAGGAAACTTAATTCTCTACAAAAAAGGTCTCTTAACATTTTGCCATAGCTCGCTTCGTTTCCGAGATATTTGCAGATTTATCTCACGGGAAGGGGCCTGACGGACATATTTCGAGATATTTCTTCTTCTTGTTGTTCTTCTTCTGCACAGCTAGGCTGGAAGTGGCATTTGCAGCTCGCAATAGTGCAGAGTTATCTCAAAGAAAGGGGCCACGGTGTTTCTGTATCTCTATTATGTTGGTGCGGCTTCGGAACTTTTAAATATCTTGATATATCTCGAGAACTACGCGTCTGATCAAAAAATATCATAGAACATAAAAAGTAGGAAACTTAATTCTCTACAACAACGGTCTCTTAACATTTTGCCACAGCTCGCTTCGTTTCCGAGATATTTGCATATTTATCTCAAGGGAAGGGGCCTGACGGACATATTTCGAGATATTTCTTCTTCTTGTTGTTCTTCTTCTGCACAGCTAAGCTGGAAGTGGCATTAAGGCTCGCACTAGTGCAGAGTTATCTCAAAGAAAGGGGCCACGGTGTTTCTGTATCTCTATTATGTTGGTGCGGCTTCGGAACTTTTAAATATCTCGATATATCTCGAAAACTACGCTTCTGATCAAAAAATATCATAGAACATAAATTGTAGGAAACATAATTCTCTACAAAAAAGGTCTCTTAACATTTTGCCATAGCTCGCTTCGTTTCCGAGATATTTGCAGATATATCTCAAGGGAAGGGGCCTGACGGACATATTTCGAGATATTTCTTCTTCTTGTTGTTCTTCTTCTGCACAGCTAAGCTGGAAGTGGCATTTGCGGCTCGCACTAGTGCAGAGTTATCTCAAAGAAAGGGGCCACGGTGTTTCTGTATCTCTATTATGTTGGTGCGGCTTCGGAACTTTTAAATATCTCGATATATCTCGAAAACTACGCTTCTGATCAAAAAATATCATAGAACATAAATTGTAGGAAACATAATTCTCTACAAAAAAGGTCTCTTAACATTTTGCCATAGCTCGCTTCGTTTCCGAGATATTTGCATATTTATCTCAAGGGAAGGGGCCTGACGGACATATTTCGAGATATTTCTTCTTCTTGTTGTTCTTCTTCTGCACAGCTAAGCTGGAAGTGGCATTTGCGGCTCGCACTAGTGCAGAGTTATCTCAAAGAAAGGGGCCACGGTGTTTCTGTATCTCTATTATGTTGGTGCGGCTTCGGAACTTTTAAATATCTCGATATATCTCGAAAACTACGCTTCTGATCAAAAAATATCATAGAACATAAAAAGTAGGAAACTTAATTCTCTACAAAAAAGGTCTCTTAACATTTTGCCATAGCTCGCTTCGTTTCCGAGATATTTGCAGATTCATCTCAAGGGAAGGGGTCTGACGGACATATTTCGAGATATTTCTTCTTCTTGTTGTTCTTCTTCTGCACAGCTAAGCTCGAAGTGGCATTTGCAGCTCGCAATAGTGCAGAGTTATCTCAAAGAAAGAGGCCACGGTGTTTCTGTACCTCTATTATGTTGGTGCAGCTTCGGAACTTTTAAATATCTTGATATATCTCGAGAACTACGCATCTGATCAAAAAATATCATCGAACATAAAAAGTAGGAAACTTAATTCTCTACAAAAAAGGTCTCTTAACATTTTGCCATAGCTCGCTTCGTTTCCGAGATATTTGCAGATTCAGCTCAAAGGAACTGGCCTGACGGACATATTTCGAGATATTTCTTCTTCTTGTTGTTCTTCCTCTGCACAGCTAAGCTGGAAGTGGCATTTGCAGCTCGCACTAGTGCAGAGTTATCTCAAAGAAAGGGGCCACGGTGTTTCTGTATCTCTATTATGTTGGTGCGGCTTCGGAACTTTTAAATATCTTGATATATCTCGAGAACTACGCATCTGATCAAAAAATATCATAGAACATAAAAAGTAGGAAACTTAATTCTCTACAAAAAAGGTCTCTTAACATTTTGCCATAGCTCGCTTCGTTTCCGAGATATTTGCATATTTATCTCAAGGGAAGGGGCCTGACGGACATATTTCGAGATATTTCTTCTTCTTGTTGTTCTTCTTCTGCACAGCTAAGCTGGAAGTGGCATTTGCGGCTCGCACTAGTGCAGAGTTATCTCAAAGAAAGGGGCCACGGTGTTTCTGTATCTCTATTATGTTGGTGCGGCTTCGGAACTTTTAAATATCTTGATATATCTCGAGAACTACGCATCTGATCAAAAAATATCATAGAACATAAAAAGTAGGAAACTTAATTCTCTACAAAAAAGGTCTCTTAACATTTTGCCATAGCTCGCTTCGTTTCCGAGATATTTGCATATTTATCTCAAGGGAAGGGGCCTGACGGACATATTTCGAGATATTTCTTCTTCTTGTTGTTCTTCTTCTGCACAGCTAAGCTGGAAGTGGCATTTGCGGCTCGCACTAGTGCAGAGTTATCTCAAAGAAAGGGGCCACGGTGTTTCTGTATCTCTATTATGTTGGTGCGGCTTCGGAACTTTTAAATATCTCGATATATCTCGAAAACTACGCTTCTGATCCAAAAATATCATAGAACATAAAAAGTAGGAAACTTAATTCTCTACAAAAAAGGTCTCTTAACATTTTGCCATAGCTCGCTTCGTTTCCGAGATATTTGCAGATATATCTCAAGGGAAGGGGCCTGACGGACATATTTCGAGATATTTCTTTTTCTTGTTGTTCTTCCTCTGCACAGCTAAGCTGGAAGTGGCATTTGCGGCTCGCACTAGTGCAGAGTTATCTCAAAGAAAGGGGCCACGGTGTTTCTGTATCTCTATTATGTTGGTGCGGCTTCGGAACTTTTAAATATCTTGATATATCTCGAGAACTACGCATCTGATCAAAAAATATCATAGAACATAAAAAGTAGGAAACTTAGTTCTCTACAAAAAAGGTCTCTTAACATTTTGCCATAGCTCGCTTCGTTTCCGAGATATTTGCAGATATATCTCAAGGGAAGGGGCCTGACGGACATATTTCGAGATATTTCTTTTTCTTGTTGTTCTTCCTCTGCACAGCTAAGCTGGAAGTGGCATTTGCGGCTCGCACTAGTGCAGAGTTATCTCAAAGAAAGGGGCCACGGTGTTTCTGTATCTCTATTATGTTGGTGCGGCTTCGGAACTTTTAAATATCTTGATATATCTCGAGAACTACGCATCTGATCAAAAAATATCATAGAACATAAAAAGTAGGAAACTTAATTCTCTACAAAAAAGGTCTCTTAACATTTTGCCATAGCTCTCTTCGTTTCCGAGACATTTGCAGATTTATCTCAAGGGAAGGGGCCTGACGGACATATTTCGAGATATTTCTTCTTCTTGTTGTTCTTCTTCTGCACAGCTAAGCTGGAAGTGGCATTTGCAGCTCGCAATAGTGCAGAGTTATCTCAAAGAAAGGGGCCACGGTGTTTCTGTATCTCTATTATGTTGGTGCGGCATCGGAACTTTTAAATATCTTGATATATCTCGAGAACTACACGTCTGATCAAAAAATATCATAGAACATAAAAAGTAGGAAACTTAATTCTCTACAACAACGGTCTCTTAACATTTTGCCATAGCTCGCTTCGTTTCCGAGATATTTGCATATTTATCTCAAGGGAAGGGGCCTGACGGACATATTTCGAGATATTTCTTCTTCTTGTTGTTCTTCTTCTGCACAGCTAAGCTGGAAGTGGCATTTGCGGCTCGCAGTAGTGCAGAGTTATCTCAAAGAAAGGGGTCACGGTGTTTCTGTATCTCTATTATGTTGGTGCGGCTTCGGAACTTTTAAATATCTTGATATATCTCGAGAACTACGCATCTGATCAAAAAATATCATACTACATAAAAAGTAGGAAACTTAATTCTCTACAAGAAAGGTCTCCAAACATTTTGCCATAGCTCGCTTCGTTTCCGAGATATTTGCAGATTTATCTCAAGGGAAGGGGCGTGACGGACATATTTCGAGATATTTCTTCTTCTTGTTGTTCTTCTTCTGCACAGCTAAGCTGGAAGTGGCATTTGCAGCTCGCAATAGTGCAGAGTTATCTCAAAGAGAGGGGCCGCGGTGTTTCTGTATCTCTATTATGTTGGTGCGGCTTCGGAACTTTTAAATATCTTGATATATTTCGAGAACTACGCATCTGATCAAAAAATATCATAGAAGATAAAAAGTAGGAAACTTAATTCTCTACAAAAAAGGTCTCTTAACATTTTGCCATAGCTCGCTTCGTTTCCGAGATATTTGCAGATATATCTCAAGGGCAGGGGCCTGACGGAGATATTTCGAGATATTTCTTCTTCTTGTTGTTCTTCTTCTGCACAGCTAAGCTGGAGGTGGCATTTACAGCTCGCAATAGTGCAGAGTTATCTCAAAGAAAGGGGCCACGGTGTTTCTGTATCTCTATTATGTTGGTGCGGCTTCGGAACTTTTAAATATCTTGATATATCTCGAGAACTACGCCTCTGATCGAAAAATATCATAGAACATAAATTGTAGGAAACATAATTCTCTACAAAAAAGGTCTCTTAACATTTTGCCATAGCTCGCTTCGTTTCCGAGATATTTGCAGATATATCTCAAGGGAAGGGGCCTGACGGACATATTTCGAGATATTTCTTCTTCTTGTTGTTCTTCTTCTGCACAGCTAAGCTGGAAGTGGCATTTACAGCTCGCAATAGTGCAGAGTTATCTCAAAGAAAGGGGCCACGGTGTTTCTGTATCTCTATTATGTTGGTGCGGCTTCGGAACTTTTAAATATCTTGATATATCTCGAGAACTACGCATCTGATCAGAAAATATCATAGAACATAAAAAGTAGGAAACCTAATTTTCTACAAAAAAGGTCTCTTAACATTTTGCCATAGCTCGCTTCGTTTCCGAGATATTTGCAGATTTATCTCAAGGGAAGGCGCCTGACGGACATATTTCGAGATATTTCTTCTTCTTGTTGTTCTTCTTCTGCACAGCTAAGCTGGAAGTGGCATTTGCGGCTCGCACTAGTGCAGAGTTATCTCAAAGAAAGGGGCCACGGTGTTTCTGTATCGCTATTATGTTGGTGCGGCTTCGGAACTTTTAATTATCTCGATATATCTCGAAAACTACGCTTCTGATCAAAAAATATCATAGAACATAAATTGTAGGAAACATAATTCTCTACAAAAGACGTCTCTTAACATTTTGCCATAGCTCGCTTCGTTTCCGAGATATTTGCAGATACAGCTCAAAGGAACTGGCCTGACGGACATATTTCGAGATATTTCTTCTTCTTGTTGTTCTTCTTCTGCACAGCTAAACTGGAAGTGGCATTTCCAGCTCGCAATCGTGCAGAGTTATCTCAAAGAAAGGGGCCACGGTGTTTCTGTATCTCTATTATGTTGGTGCGGCTTCGGAACTTTTAAATATCTTGATATATCTCGAGAACTACGCCTCTGATCGAAAAATATCATAGAACATAAAAAGTAGGAAACTTAATTCTCTACAAAAAAGGTCTCTTAACATTTTGCCATAGCCCGCTTCGTTTCCGAGATATTTGCAGATTTATCTCAAGGGAAGCGGCCTGACGGACATATTTCGAGATATTTCTTCTCCTTGTTGTTCTTCTTCTGCACAGCTAAGCTGGAAGTGGCATTTGCAGCTCGCAATAGTGCAGAGTTATCCCAAAGAAAGGGGCCACGGTGTTTCTGTATCTCTATTATGTTGGTGCGGCTTCGGAACTTTTACATATCTCGATATATCTCGAAAACTACGCTACTGATCAAAAAATATCATAGAACATAAATTGTAGGAAACATAATTCTCTACAAAAAAGGTCTCTTAACATTTTGCCATAGCTCGCTTCGTTTCCGAGATATTTGCAGGTTTCTCTCAAGGGAAGGGTCCTGATGGACATATTTCGAGATATTTCTTCTTCTTGTTGTTCTTCTTCTGCACAGCTAAACTGGAAGTGGCATTTCCAGCTCGCAATCGTGCAGAGTTATCTCAAAGAAAGGGGCAACGGTGTTTCTGTATCTCTATTATGTTGGTGCGGCTTCGGAACTTTTAAATATCTTGATATATCTCGAGAACTACGCCTCTGATCGAAAAATATCATAGAACATAAAAAGTAGGAAACTTAATTCTCTACAAAAAAGGTCTCTTAACATTTTGCCATAGCTCGCTTCGTTTCCGAGATATTTGCAGATTTATTTCAAGGGAAGGGGCCTGACGGACATATTTCGAGATATTTCTTCTTCTTGTTGTTCTTCTTCTGCACAGCTAAACTGGAAGTGGCATTTCCAGCTCGCAATCGTGCAGAGTTATCTCAAAGAAAGGGGCCACGGTGTTTCTGTATCTCTATTATGTTGGTGCGGCTTCGGAACTTTTAAATATCTTGATATATCTCGAGAACTACGCCTCTGATCGAAAAATATCATAGAACATAAAAAGTAGGAAACTTAATTCTCTACAAAAAAGGTCTCTTAACATTTTGCCATAGCCCGCTTCGTTTCCGAGATATTTGCAGATTTATCTCAAGGGAAGCGGCCTGACGGACATATTTCGAGATATTTCTTCTTCTTGTTGTTCTTCTTCTGCACAGCTAAGCTGGAAGTGGCATTTGCAGCTCGCAATAGTGCAGAGTTATCCCAAAGAAAGGGGCCACGGTGTTTCTGTATCTCTACTATGTTGGTGCGGCTTCGGAACTTTTACATATCTCGATATATCTCGAAAACTACGCTACTGATCAAAAAATATCATAGAACATAAATTGTAGGAAACATAATTCTCTACAAAAAAGGTCTCTTAACATTTTGCCATAGCTCGCTTCGTTTCCGAGATATTTGCAGGTTTCTCTCAAGGGAAGGGTCCTGATGGACATATTTCGAGATATTTCTTCTTCTTGTTGTTCTTCTTCTGCACAGCTAAACTGGAAGTGGCATTTCCAGCTCGCAATCGTGCAGAGTTATCTCAAAGAAAGGGGCAACGGTGTTTCTGTATCTCTATTATGTTGGTGCGGCTTCGGAACTTTTAAATATCTTGATATATCTCGAGAACTACGCCTCTGATCGAAAAATATCATAGAACATAAAAAGTAGGAAACTTAATTCTCTACAAAAAAGGTCTCTTAACATTTTGCCATAGCTCGCTTCGTTTCCGAGATATTTGCAGATTTATTTCAAGGGAAGGGGCCTGACGGACATATTTCGAGATATTTCTTCTTCTTGTTGTTCTTCTTCTGCACAGCTAAACTGGAAGTGGCATTTCCAGCTCGCAATCGTGCAGAGTTATCTCAAAGAAAGGGGCAACGGTGTTTCTGTATCTCTATTATGTTGGTGCGGCTTCGGAACTTTTAAATATCTTGATATATCTCGAGAACTACGCTTCTGATCAAAAAATATCATAGAACGTAAATTGTAGGAAACATTATTCTCTACAAAAAAGGTCTCTTAACATTTTGCCATAGCTCGCTTCGTTTCCGAGATATTTGCAGATTCATCTCATGGGAAGGGGTCTGACGGACATATTTCGAGATATTTCTTCTTCTTGTTGTTCTTCTTCTGCACAGCTAAGCTCGAAGTGGCATTTGCAGCTCGCAATAGTGCAGAGTTATCTCAAAGAAAGAGGCCACGGTGTTTCTGTACCTCTATTATGTTGGTGCAGCTTCGGAACTTTTAAATATCTTGATATATCTCGAGAACTACGCATCTGATCAAAAAATCTCATCGAACATAAAAAGTAGGAAACTTAATTCTCTACAAAAAAGGTCTCTTAACATTTTGCCATAGCTCGCTTCGTTTCCGAGATATTTGCAGATTTATCTCAAGGGAAGTGGCCTGACGGACATATTTCGAGATATTTCTTCTTCTTGTTGTTCTTCTTCTGCACAGCTAAGCTGGAAGTGGCATTTGCAGCTCGCAATAGTGCAGAGTTATCCCAAAGAAAGGGGCCACGGTGTTTCTGTATCTCTATTATGTTGGTGCGGCTTCGGAACTTTTAAATATCTTGATATATCTCGAGAACTACGCCTCTGATCGAAAAATATCATAGAACATGAAAAGTAGGAAACTTAATTCTCTACAAAAAAGGTCTCTTAACATTTTGCCATAACTCGCTTCGTTTCCGAGATATTTGCAGATTTATCTCAAGGGAAGGGGCCTGACGGACATACTTCGAGATATTTCTTCTTTTTGTTGTTCTTCTTCTGCACAGCTAAGCTGGAAGTGGCATTTGCAGCGCGCAATAGTGCAGAGTTATCTCAAAGAAAGGGGCCACGGTGTTTCTGTATCTCTATTATGTTGGTGCGGCTTCGGAACTTTTAAATATCTTGATATATCTCGAGAACTACGCATCTGATCAAAAAATATCATACTACATAAAAAGTAGGAAACTTAATTCTCTACAAGAAAGGTCTCTAAACATTTTGCCATAGCTCGCTTCGTTTCCGAGATATTTGCAGATTTATCTCAAGGGAAGGGGCGTGACGGACATATTTCGAGATATTTCTTCTTCTTGTTGTTCTTCTTCTGCACAGCTAAGCTGGAAGTGGCATTTGCAGCTCGCAATAGTGCAGAGTTATCTCAAAGAGAGGGGCCGCGGTGTTTCTGTATCTCTATTATGTTGGTGCGGCTTCGGAACTTTTAAATATCTTGATATATTTCGAGAACTACGCATCTGATCAAAAAATATCATAGAAGATAAAAAGTAGGAAACTTAATTCTCTACAAAAAAGGTCTCTTAACATTTTGCCATAGCTCGCTTCGTTTCCGAGATATTTGCAGATATATCTCAAGGGCAGGGGCCTGACGGACATATTTCGAGATATTTCTTCTTCTTGTTGTCCTTCTTCTGCACAGCTAAGCTGGAAGTCGCATTTACAGCTCGCAATAGTGCAGAGTTATCTCAAAGAAAGGGGCCACGGTGTTTCTGTATCTCTATTATGTTGGTGCGGCTTCGGAACTTTTAAATATCTTGATATATCTCGAGAACTACGCATCTGATCAGAAAATATCATAGAACATAAAAAGTAGGAAACCTAATTTTCTACAAAAAAGGTCTCTTAACATTTTGCCATAGCTCGCTTCGTTTCCGAGATATTTGCAGATTTATCTCAAGGGAAGGCGCCTGACGGACATATTTCGAGATATTTCTTCTTCTTGTTGTTCTTCTTCTGCACAGCTAAGCTGGAAGTGGCATTTGCGGCTCGCACTAGTGCAGAGTTATCTCAAAGAAAGGGGCCACGGTGTTTCTGTATCGCTATTATGTTGGTGCGGCTTCGGAACTTTTAATTATCTCGATATATCTCGAAAACTACGCTTCTGATCAAAAAATATCATAGAACATAAATTGTAGGAAACATAATTCTCTACAAAAGACGTCTCTTAACATTTTGCCATAGCTCGCTTCGTTTCCGAGATATTTGCAGATTCAGCTCAAAGGAACTGGCCTGACGGACATATTTCGAGATATTTCTTCTTCTTGTTGTTCTTCTTCTGCACAGCTAAACTGGAAGTGGCATTTCCAGCTCGCAATCGTGCAGAGTTATCTCAAAGAAAGGGGCAACGGTGTTTCTGTATCTCTATTATGTTGGTGCGGCTTCGGAACTTTTAAATATCTTGATATATCTCGAGAACTACGCCTCTGATCGAAAAATATCATAGAAGATAAAAAGTAGGAAACTTAATTCTCTACAAAAAAGGTCTCTTAACATTTTGCCATAGCTCGCTTCGTTTCCGAGATATTTGCAGATTTATTTCAAGGGAAGGGGCCTGACGGACATATTTCGAGATATTTCTTCTTCTTGTTGTTCTTCTTCTGCACAGCTAAACTGGAAGTGGCATTTCCAGCTCGCAATCGTGCAGAGTTATCTCAAAGAAAGGGGC
Source organism: Osmia lignaria lignaria (assembly GCF_051020975.1). Classification (NCBI taxonomy): domain Eukaryota; kingdom Metazoa; phylum Arthropoda; class Insecta; order Hymenoptera; family Megachilidae; genus Osmia; species Osmia lignaria. The sequence continues at coordinate 8,067,265 of NW_027478159.1, read as the reverse complement.
AACGGTGTTTCTGTATCTCTATTATGTTGGTGCGGCTTCGGAACTTTTAAATATCTTGATATATCTCGAGAACTACGCCTCTGATCGAAAAATATCATAGAACATAAAAAGTAGGAAACTTAATTCTCTAAAAAAAAGGTCTCTTAACATTTTGCCATAGCTCGCTTCGTTTCCGAGATATTTGCAGATTTATTTCAAGGGAAGGGGCCTGACGGACATATTTCGAGATATTTCTTCTTCTTGTTGTTCTTCTTCTGCACAGCTAAGCTGGAAGTGGCATTTGCAGCTCGCACTAGTGCAGAGTTATCTCAAAGAAAGGGGCCACGGTGTTTCTGTATCTCTATTATGTTGGTGCGGCTTCGGAACCTTTAAATATCTCGATATATCTCGAAAACTACGCTTCTGATCAAAAAATATCATAGAACATAAATTGTAGGAAACATAATTCTCTACAAAAAAGTCTCTTAACATTTTGCCATAGCTCGCTTCGTTTCCGAGATATTTGCAGATTTATTTCAAGGGCAGGGGCCTGACGGACATATTTCGAGATATTTCTTCTTCTTGTTGTTCTTCTTCTGCACAGCTAAGCTGGAAGTGGCATTTGCAGCTCGCACTAGTGCAGAGTTATCTCAAAGAAAGGGGCCACGGTGTTTCTGTATCTCTATTATGTTGGTGCGGCTTCGGAACTTTTAAATATCTCGATATATCCCGAAAACTACGCTTCTGATCAAAAAATATCATAGAACATAAATTGTAGGAAACATAATTCTCTACAAAAAAGGTCTCTTGACATTTTGCCATAGCTCGCTTCGTTTCCGAGATATTTGCAGATATATCTCAAGGGAAGGGGCCTGACGGACATATTTCGAGATATTTCTTCTTCTTGTTGTTCTTCTTCTGCACAGCTAAGCTGGAAGTGGCATTTACAGCTCGCAATAGTGCAGAGTTATCTCAAAGAAAGGGGCCACGGTGTTTCTGTATCTCTATTATGTTGGTGCGGCTTCGGAACTTTTAAATATCTTGATATATCTCGAGAACTACGCATCTGATCAAAAAATATCATAGAACATAAAAAGTAGGAAACCTAATTTTCTACAAAAAAGGTCTCTTAACATTTTGCCATAGCTCGCTTCGTTTCCGAGATATTTGCAGATTTATCTCAAGGGAAGGCGCCTGACGGACATATTTCGAGATATTTCTTCTTCTTGTTGTTCTTCTTCTGCACAGCTAAGCTGGAAGTGGCATTTGCGGCTCGCACTAGTGCAGAGTTATCTCAAAGAAAGGGGCCACGGTGTTTCTGTATCCCTATTATGTTGGTGCGGCTTCGGAACTTTTAAATATCTCGATATATCTCGAAAACTACGCTTCTGATCAAAAAATATCATAGAACATAAATTGTAGGAAACATAATTCTCTACAAAAAACGTCTCTTAATATTTTGCCATAGCTCGCTTCGTTTCCGAGATATTTGCAGATTCAGCTCAAAGGAACTGGCCTCACGGACATATTTCGAGATATTTCTTCTTCTTGTTGTTCTTCTTCTGCACAGCTAAACTGGAAGTGGCATTTCCAGCTCGCAATCGTGCAGAGTTATCTCAAACAAAGGGGCCACGGTGTTTCTGTATCTCTATTATGTTGGTGCGGCTTCGGAACTTTTAAATATCTTGATATATCTCTAGAACTACGCCTCTGATCGAAAAATATCATAGAACATAAAAAGTAGGAAACTTAATTCTCTACAAAAAAGGTCTCTTAACATTTTGCCATAGCTCGCTTCGTTTCCGAGATATTTGCAGATTTATTTCAAGGGAAGGGGCCTGACGGACATATTTCGAGATATTTCTTCTTCTTGTTGTTCTTCTTCTGCACAGCTAAGCTGGAAGTGGCATTTACAGCTCGCAATAGTGCAGAGTTATCTCAAAGAAAGGGGCCACGGTGTTTCTGTATCTCTATTATGTTGGTGCGGCTTCGGAACTTTTAAATATCTTGATATATCTCGAGAACTACGCATCTGATCAAAAAATATCATAGAACATAAAAAGTAGGAAACCTAATTTTCTACAAAAAAGGTCTCTTAACATTTTGCCATAGCTCGCTTCGTTTCCGAGATATTTGCAGATTTATCTCAAGGGAAGGCGCCTGACGGACATATTTCGAGATATTTCTTCTTCTTGTTGTTCTTCTTCTGCACAGCTAAGCTGGAAGTGGCATTTGCGGCTCGCACTAGTGCAGAGTTATCTCAAAGAAAGGGGCCACGGTGTTTCTGTATCCCTATTATGTTGGTGCGGCTTCGGAACTTTTAAATATCTCGATATATCTCGAAAACTACGCTTCTGATCAAAAAATATCATAGAACATAAATTGTAGGAAACATAATTCTCTACAAAAAACGTCTCTTAATATTTTGCCATAGCTCGCTTCGTTTCCGAGATATTTGCAGATTCAGCTCAAAGGAACTGGCCTCACGGACATATTTCGAGATATTTCTTCTTCTTGTTGTTCTTCTTCTGCACAGCTAAACTGGAAGTGGCATTTCCAGCTCGCAATCGTGCAGAGTTATCTCAAAGAAAGGGGCCACGGTGTTTCTGTATCTCTATTATGTTGGTGCGGCTTCGGAACTTTTAAATATCTTGATATATCTCGAGAACTACGCCTCTGATCGAAAAATATCATAGAACATAAAAAGTAGGAAACTTAATTCTCTACAAAAAAGGTCTCTTAACATTTTGCCATAGCTCGCTTCGTTTCCGAGATATTTGCAGATTTATTTCAAGGGAAGGGGCCTGACGGACATATTTCGAGATATTTCTTCTTCTTGTTGTTCTTCTTCTGCACAGCTAAGCTGGAAGTGGCATTTGCAGCTCGCACTAGTGCAGAGTTATCTCAAAGAAAGGGGCCACGGTGTTTCTGTATCTCTATTATGTTGGTGCGGCTTCGGAACTTTTAAATATCTCGATATATCTCGAAAACTACGCTTCTGATCAAAAAATATCATAGAACGTAGATTGTAGGAAACATTATTCTCTACAAAAAAGGTCTCTTAACATTTTGCCATAGCTCGCTTCGTTTCCGAGACATTTGCAGATTTATCTCAAGGGAAGGGGCCTGACGGACATATTTCGAGATATTTCTTCTTCTTGTTGTTCTTCTTCTGCACAGCTAAGCTGGAAGTGGCATTTGCAGCTCGCAATAGTGCAGAGTTATCTCAAAGAAAGGGGCCACGGTGTTTCTGTATCTCTATTATGTTGGTGCGGCTTCGGAACTTTTAAATATCTTGATATATCTCGAGAACTACGCATCTGATCAAAAAATATCATAGAACATAAAAAGTAGGAAACTTAATTCTCTACAAAAAAGGTCTCTTAACATTTTGCCATAGCTCGCTTCGTTTCCGAGATATTTGCAGATTTATCTCAAGGGAAGGGTCCTGATGGACATATTTCGAGATATTTCTTCTTCTTGTTGTTCTTCTTCTGCACAGCTAAGCTGGAAGTGGCATTTCCAGCTCGCAATCGTGCAGAGTTATCTCAAAGAAAGGGGCCACGGTGTTTCTGTATCTCTATTATGTTGGTGCGGCTTCGGAACTTTTAAATATCTTGATATATCTCGAGAACTACGCATCTGATCAAAAAATATCATAGAAGATAAAAAGTAGGAAACTTAATTCTCTACAAAAAAGGTCTCTTAACATTTCGCCATAGCTCGCTTCGTTTCCGAGATATTTGCAGATTTATCTCAAGGGAAGGGGCCTGTCGGACATATTTCGAGATATTTCTTCTTCTTGTTGTTCTTCTTCTGCACAGCTAAGCTGGAAGTGGCATTTGCGGCTCGCACTAGTGCAGAGTTATCTCACAGAAAGGGGCCACGGTGTTTCTGTATCTCTATTATGTTGGTGCGGCTTCGGAACTTTTAAATATCTCGATATATCTCGAAAACTACGCCTCTGATCAAAAAATATCATAGAACATAAATTGTAGGAAACATAATTCTCTACAAAAAACGTCTCTTAACATTTTGCCATAGCTCGCTTCGTTTCCGAGATATTTGCAGATTCAGCTCAAAGGAACGGGCCTGACGAACATATTTCGAGATACTTCTTCTTCTTGTTGTTCTTCCTCTGCACAGCTAAGCTGGAAGTGGCATTTGCAGCTCGCAATAGTGCAGAGTTATCTCAAAGAAAGGGGCCACGGTGTTTCTGTATCTCTATTATGTTGGTGCGGCTTCGGAACTTTTAAATATCTTGATATATCTCGAGAACTACGCATCTGATCAAAAAATATCATAGAACATAAAAAGTAGGAAACTTAATTCTCTACAAAAAAGGTCTCTTAACATTTTGCCATAGCTCGCTTCGTTTCCGAGATATTTGCAGATTTATCTCAAGGGAAGAGGCCTGACGGACATATTTCGAGATATTTCTTCTTCTTGTTGTTCTTCTTTTGCACAGCTGAGCTGGAAGTGGCATTTGCAGGTCGCAATAGTGCAGAGTTATCTCAAAGAAAGGGGCCACGGTGTTTCTGTATCTCTATTATGTTGGTGCGGCTTCGGAACTTTTAAATATCTCGATATATCTCGAAAACTACGCTTCTGATCAAAAAATATCATAGAACGTAGATTGTAGGAAACATTATTCTCTACAAAAAAGGTCTCTTAACATTTTGCCATAGCTCGCTTCGTTTCCGAGACATTTGCAGATTTATCTCAAGGGAAGGGTCCTGATGGACATATTTCGAGATATTTCTTCTTCTTGTTGTTCTTCTTCTGCACAGCTAAACTGGAAGTGGCATTTCCAGCTCGCAATCGTGCAGAGTTATCTCAAAGAAAGGGGCCACGGTGTTTCTGTATCTCTATTATGTTGGTGCGGCTTCGGAACTTTTAAATATCTTGATATATCTCGAGAACTACGCATCTGATCAAAAAATATCATACTACATAAAAAGTAGGAAACTTAATTCTCTACAAGAAAGGTCTGTAAACATTTTGCCATAGCTCGCTTCGTTTCCGAGATATTTGCAGATTTATCTCAAGGGAAGGGGCCTGACGGACATATTTCGAGATATTTCTTCTTCTTGTTGTTCTTCTTCTGCACACCTAAGCTGGAAGTGGCATTTGCAGCTCGCAATAGTGCAGAGTTATCTCAAAGAGAGGGGCCACGGTGTTTCTGTATCTCTATTATGTTGGTGCGGCTTCGGAACTTTTAAATATCTTGATATATCTCGAGAACTACGCATCTGATCAAAAAATATCATAGAACATAAAAAGTAGGAAACTTAATTCTCTACAGAAAAGGTCTCTTAACATTTCGCCATAGCTCGCTTCGTTTCCGAGATATTTGCAGATTTATCTCAAGGGAAGGGGCCTGTCGGACATATTTCGAGATATTTCTTCTTCTTGTTGTTCTTCTTCTGCACAGCTAAGCTGGAAGTGGCATTTGCGGCTCGCACTAGTGCAGAGTTATCTCAAAGAAAGGGGCCACGGTGTTTCTGTATCTCTATTATGTTGGTGCGGCTTCGGAACTTTTAAATATCTCGATATATCTCGAAAATTACGCTTCTGATCAAAAAATATCATAGAACATAAATTGTAGGAAACATAATTCTCTACAAAAAACGTCTCTTAACATTTTGCCATAGCTCGCTTCGTTTCCGAGATATTTGCAGATTCAGCTCAAAGGAACTGGCCTGACGGACATATTTCGAGATATTTCTTCTTCTTGTTGTTCTTCCTCTGCACAGCTAAGCTGGAAGTGACATTTGCAGCTCGCAATAGTGCAGAGTTATCTCAAAGAAAGGGGCCACGGTGTTTCTGTATCTCTATTATGTTGGTGCGGCTTCGGAACTTTTAAATATCTTGATATATCTCGAGAACTACGCATCTGATCAAAAAATATCATAGAACATAAAAAGTAGGAAACTTAATTCTCTACAAAAAAGGTCTCTTAACATTTTGCCATAGCTCGCTTCGTTTCCGAGATATTTGCAGATTTATCTCAAGGGAAGGGGCCTGACGGACATATTTCGAGATATTTCTTCTTCTTGTCGTTCTTCTTCTGCACAGCTAAGCTGGAAGTGACATTTGCGGCTCGCACTAGTGCAGAGTTATCTCAAAGAAAGGGGCCACGGTGTTTCTGTATCTCTATTATGTTGGTGCGGCTTCGGAACTTTTAAATATCTCGATATATCTCGAAAACTACGCTTCTGATCAAAAAATATCATAGAACATAAATTGTAGGAAACATAATTCTCTACAAAAAACGTCTGTAAGATTTTGCCATAGGTCGCTTCGTTTCCGATATATTTGCAGATTCAGCTCAAAGGAACTGGCCTGACGGACATATTTCGAGATACTTCTTCTTCTTGTTGTTCTTCCTCTGCACAGCTAAGCTGGAAGTGGCATTTGCAGCTCGCAATAGTGCAGAGTTATCTCAAAGAAAGGGGCCACGGTGTTTCTGTATCTCTATTATGTTGGTGCGGCTTCGGAACTTTTAAATATCTTGATATATCTCGCGAACTACGCATCTGATCAAAAAATATCATAGAACATGAAAAGTAGGAAACTTAATTCTCTACAAAAAAGGTCTCTTAACATTTTGCCATAGCTCGCTTCGTTTCCGAGATATTTGCAGATTTATCTCAGGGGAAGGGGCCTGACGGACATATTTCGAGATATTTCTTCTTCTTGTTGTTCTTCTTCTGCACAGCTAAGCTGGAAGTGGCATTTGCGGCTCGCACTAGTGCAGAATTATCTCAAAGAAAGGGGCCACGGTGTTTCTGTATCCCTATTATGTTGGTGCGGCTTCGGAACTTTTAAATATCTCGATATATCTCGAAAACTACGCTTCTGATCAAAAAATATCATAGAACATAAATTGTAGGAAACATAATTCTCTACAAAAAACGTCTCTCAACATTTTGCCATAGCTCGCTTCGTTTCCGAGATATTTGCAGATTCAGCTCAAAGGAACTGGCCTGACGGACATATTTCGAGATATTTCTTCTTCTTGTTGTTCTTCTTCTGCACAGCTAAGCTGGAAGTGGCATTTGCGGCTCGCACTAGTGCAGAGTTATCTCAAAGAAAGGGGCCACGGTGTTTCTGTATCTCTATTATGTTGGTGCGGCTTTGGAACTTTTAAATATCTCGATATATCTCGAAAACTACGCTTCTGATCAAAAAATATCATAGAACATAAATTGTAGGAAACATAATTCTCTACAAAAAAGGTCTCTTAACATTTTGCCATGGCTCGCTTCGTTTCCGAGATATTTGCAGATATATCTCAAGGGAAGGGGCCTGACGGACATATTTCGAGATATTTCTTCTTCTTGTTGTTCTTCTCCTGCACAGCTAAGCTGGAAGTGGCATTTACAGCTCGCAATACTGCAGAGTTATCTCAAAGAAAGGGGCCACGGTGTTTCTGTATCTCTATTATGTTGGTGCGGCTTCGGAACTTTTAAATATCTTGATATATCTCGAGAACTACGCATCTGATCAAAAAATATCATAGAACATAAAAAGTAGGAAACTTAATTCTCTACAAAAAAGGTCTCTTAACATTTTGCCATAGCTCGCTTCGTTTCCGAGATATTTGCAGATTTATCTCAAGGGAAGGGGCCTGACGGACATATTTCGAGATATTTCTTCTTCTTGTTGTTCTTCTTCTGCACAGCTAAGCTGGAAGTGGCATTTGCGGCTCGCACTAGTGCAGAGTTATCTCAAAGAAAGGGGCCACGGTGTTTCTGTATCTCTATTATGTTGGTGCGGCTTCGGAACTTTTAAATATCTCGATATATCTCGAAAACTACGCTTCTGATCAAAAAATATCATAGAACATAAATTGTAGGAAACATAATTCTCTACAAAAAACGTCTCTTAACATTTTGCCATAGCTCGCTTCGTTTCCGAGATATTTGCAGATTCAGCTCAAAGGAACTGGCCTGACGGACATATTTCGAGATATTTCTTCTTCTTGTTGTTCTTCCTCTGCACAGCTAAGCTGGAAGTGACATTTGCAGCTCGCAATAGTGCAGAGTTATCTCAAAGAAAGGGGCCACGGTGTTTCTGTATCTCTATTATGTTGGTGCGGCTTCGGAACTTTTAAATATCTTGATATATCTCGAGAACTACGCATCTCATCAAAAAATATCATAGAACATAAAAAGTAGGAAACTTAATTCTCTACAAAAAAGGTCTCTTAACATTTTGCCATAGCTCGCTTCGTTTCCGAGAGATTTTTGCAGATTTATCTCAAGGGAAGGGGCCTGACGGACATATTTCGAGATATTTCTTCTTCTTGTCGTTCTTCTTCTGCACAGCTAAGCTGGAAGTGACATTTGCGGCTCGCACTAGTGCAGAGTTATCTCAAAGAAAGGGGCCACGGTGTTTCTGTATCTCTATTATGTTGGTGCGGCTTCGGAACTTTTAAATATCTCGATATATCTCGAAAACTACGCTTCTGATCAAAAAATATCATAGAACATAAATTGTAGGAAACATAATTCTCTACAAAAAACGTCTGTAAGATTTTGCCATAGGTCGCTTCGTTTCCGATATATTTGCAGATTCAGCTCAAAGGAACTGGCCTGACGGACATATTTCGAGATACTTCTTCTTCTTGTTGTTCTTCCTCTGCACAGCTAAGCTGGAAGTGGCATTTGCAGCTCGCAATAGTGCAGAGTTATCTCAAAGAAAGGGGCCACGGTGTTTCTGTATCTCTATTATGTTGGTGCGGCTTCGGAACTTTTAAATATCTTGATATATCTCGCGAACTACGCATCTGATCAAAAAATATCATAGAACATGAAAAGTAGGAAACTTAATTCTCTACAAAAAAGGTCTCTTAACATTTTGCCATAGCTCGCTTCGTTTCCGAGATATTTGCAGATTTATCTCAAGGGAAGGGGCCTAACGGACATATTTCGAGATATTTCTTCTTCTTGTTGTTCTTCTTCTGCACAGCTAAACTGGAAGTGGCATTTCCAGCTCGCAATAGTGCAGAGTTATCTCAAAGAGAGGGGCCACGGTGTTTCTGTATCTCTATTATGTTGGTGCGGCTTCGGAACTTTTAAATATCTTGATATATCTCGAGAACTACGCATCTGATCAAAAAATATCATAGAACATAAAAAGTAGGAAACTTAATTCTCTACAAAAAAGGTCTCTTAACATTTTGCCATAGCTCGCTTCGTTTCCGAGATATTTGCAGATTTATCTCAGGGGAAGGGGCCTGACGGACATATTTCGAGATATTTCTTCTTCTTGGTGTTCTTCTTCTGCACAGCTAAGCTGGAAGTGGCATTTGCGGCTCGCACTAGTGCAGAATTATCTCAAAGAAAGGGGCCACGGTGTTTCTGTATCCCTATTATGTTGGTGCGGCTTCGGAACTTTTAAATATCTCGATATATCTCGAGAACTACGCATCTGATCAAAAAATATCATAGAACATAAAAAGTAGGAAACATAATTCTCTACAAAAAAGGTCTCTTAACATTTTGCCATAGCTCGCTTCGTTTCCGAGATATTTGCAGATTCAGCTCAAGGGAACGGGCCTGACGGACATATTTCGAGATACTTCTTCTTCTTGTTGTTCTTCCTCTGCACAGCTAAGCTGGAAGTGGCATTTGCAGCTCGCAATAGTGCAGAGTTATCTCAAAGAGAGGGGCCACGGTGTTTCTGTATCTCTATTATGTTGGTGCGGCTTCGGAACTTTTAAATATCTTGATATATCTCGAGAACTACGCATCTGATCAAAAAATATCATAGAACATAAAAAGTAGGAAACTTAATTCTCTACAGAAAAGGTCTCTTAACATTTCGCCATAGCTCGCTTCGTTTCCGAGATATTTGCAGATTTATCTCAAGGGAAGGGGCCTGTCGGACATATTTCGAGATATTTCTTCTTCTTGTTGTTCTTCTTCTGCACAGCTAAGCTGGAAGTGGCATTTGCGGCTCGCACTAGTGCAGAGTTATCTCAAAGAAAGGGGCCACGGTGTTTCTGTATCTCTATTATGTTGGTGCGGCTTCGGAACTTTTAAATATCTCGATATATCTCGAAAATTACGCTTCTGATCAAAAAATATCATAGAACATAAATTGTAGGAAACATAATTCTCTACAAAAAACGTCTCTTAACATTTTGCCATAGCTCGCTTCGTTTCCGAGATATTTGCAGATTCAGCTCAAAGGAACTGGCCTGACGGACATATTTCGAGATATTTCTTCTTCTTGTTGTTCTTCCTCTGCACAGCTAAGCTGGAAGTGACATTTGCAGCTCGCAATAGTGCAGAGTTATCTCAAAGAAAGGGGCCACGGTGTTTCTGTATCTCTATTATGTTGGTGCGGCTTCGGAACTTTTAAATATCTTGATATATCTCGAGAACTACGCATCTGATCAAAAAATATCATAGAACATAAAAAGTAGGAAACTTAATTCTCTACAAAAAAGGTCTCTTAACATTTTGCCATAGCTCGCTTCGTTTCCGAGATATTTGCAGATTTATCTCAAGGGAAGGGGCCTGACGGACATATTTCGAGATATTTCTTCTTCTTGTTGTTCTTCTTCTGCACAGCTAAGCTGGAAGTGGCATTTGCGGCTCGCACTAGTGCAGAGTTATCTCAAAGAAAGGGGCCACGGTGTTTCTGTATCTCTATTATGTTGGTGCGGCTTCGGAACTTTTAAATATCTCGATATATCTCGAAAACTACGCTTCTGATCAAAAAATATCATAGAACATAAATTGTAGGAAACATAATTCTCTACAAAAAACGTCTCTTAACATTTTGCCATAGCTCGCTTCGTTTCCGAGATATTTGCAGATTCAGCTCAAAGGCACTGGCCTGACGGACATATTTCGAGATATTTCTTCTTCTTGTTGTTCTTCCTCTGCACAGCTAAGCTGGAAGTGACATTTGCAGCTCGCAATAGTGCAGAGTTATCTCAAAGAAAGGGGCCACGGTGTTTCTGTATCTCTATTATGTTGGTGCGGCTTCGGAACTTTTAAATATCTTGATATATCTCGAGAACTACGCATCTGATCAAAAAATATCATAGAACATAAAAAGTAGGAAACTTAATTCTCTACAAAAAAGGTCTCTTAACATTTTGCCATAGCTCGCTTCGTTTCCGAGATATTTGCAGATTTATCTCAGGGGAAGGGGCCTGACGGACATATTTCGAGATATTTCTTCTTCTTGGTGTTCTTCTTCTGCACAGCTAAGCTGGAAGTGGCATTTGCGGCTCGCACTAGTGCAGAATTATCTCAAAGAAAGGGGCCACGGTGTTTCTGTATCCCTATTATGTTGGTGCGGCTTCGGAACTTTTAAATATCTCGATATATCTCGAGAACTACGCATCTGATCAAAAAATATCATAGAACATAAAAAGTAGGAAACATAATTCTCTACAAAAAAGGTCTCTTAACATTTTGCCATAGCTCGCTTCGTTTCCGAGATATTTGCAGATTCAGCTCAAAGGAACGGGCCTGACGGACATATTTCGAGATACTTCTTCTTCTTGTTGTTCTTCCTCTGCACAGCTAAGCTGGAAGTGGCATTTGCAGCTCGCAATAGTGCAGAGTTATCTCAAAGAGAGGGGCCACGGTGTTTCTGTATCTCTATTATGTTGGTGCGGCTTCGGAACTTTTAAATATCTTGATATATCTCGAGAACTACGCATCTGATCAAAAAATATCATAGAACATAAAAAGTAGGAAACTTAATTCTCTACAGAAAAGGTCTCTTAACATTTCGCCATAGCTCGCTTCGTTTCCGAGATATTTGCAGATTTATCTCAAGGGAAGGGGCCTGTCGGACATATTTCGAGATATTTCTTCTTCTTGTTGTTCTTCTTCTGCACAGCTAAGCTGGAAGTGGCATTTGCGGCTCGCACTAGTGCAGAGTTATCTCAAAGAAAGGGGCCACGGTGTTTCTGTATCTCTATTATGTTGGTGCGGCTTCGGAACTTTTAAATATCTCGATATATCTCGAAAATTACGCTTCTGATCAAAAAATATCATAGAACATAAATTGTAGGAAACATAATTCTCTACAAAAAACGTCTCTTAACATTTTGCCATAGCTCGCTTCGTTTCCGAGATATTTGCAGATTCAGCTCAAAGGAACTGGCCTGACGGACATATTTCGAGATATTTCTTCTTCTTGTTGTTCTTCCTCTGCACAGCTAAGCTGGAAGTGACATTTGCAGCTCGCAATAGTGCAGAGTTATCTCAAAGAAAGGGGCCACGGTGTTTCTGTATCTCTATTATGTTGGTGCGGCTTCGGAACTTTTAAATATCTTGATATATCTCGAGAACTACGCATCTGATCAAAAAATATCATAGAACATAAAAAGTAGGAAACTTAATTCTCTACAAAAAAGGTCTCTTAACATTTTGCCATAGCTCGCTTCGTTTCCGAGATATTTGCAGATTTATCTCAAGGGAAGGGGCCTGACGGACATATTTCGAGATATTTCTTCTTCTTGTTGTTCTTCTTCTGCACAGCTAAGCTGGAAGTAGCATTTGCGGCTCGCACTAGTGCAGAGTTATCTCAAAGAAAGGGGCCACGGTGTTTCTGTATCTCTATTATGTTGGTGCGGCTTCGGAACTTTTAAATATCTCGATATATCTCGAAAACTACGCTTCTGATCAAAAAATATCATAGAACATAAATTGTAGGAAACATAATTCTCTACAAAAAACGTCTCTTAACATTTTGCCATAGCTCGCTTCGTTTCCGAGATATTTGCAGATTCAGCTCAAAGGCACTGGCCTGACGGACATATTTCGAGATATTTCTTCTTCTTGTTGTTCTTCTTCTGCACAGCTAAGCTGGAAGTGGCATTTGCAGCTCGCAATAGTGCAGAGTTATCTCAAAGAAAGGGGCCACGGTGTTTCTGTATCTCTATTATGTTGGTGCGGCTTCGGAACTTTTAAATATCTTGATATATCTCGAGAACTACGCATCTGATCAAATAATATCATAGAACATAAAAAGTAGGAAACTTAATTCTCCACAAATAAGGTCTCTTAACATTTTGCCATAGCTCGCTTCGTTTCCGAGATATTTGCAGATTTATCTCAAGGGAAGGGGCCTGACGGACATATTTCGAGATATTTCTTCTTCTTGTTGGTCTTCTTCTGCACAGCTAAGGTGGAAGCGGCATTTGCGGCTCGCACTAGTGCAGAGTTATCTCAACGAAAGGGGCCACGGTGTTTCTGTATCTCTATTATGTTGGTGCAGCTTCGGATCTTTTAAATATCTCGATATATCTCGAAAACTACGCTTCTGATCAAAAAATATCATAGAACATAAATTGTAGGAAACATAATTCTCTACAAAAAAGGTCTCTTAACATTTTGCCATAGCTCGTTTCGTTTCCGAGATATTTGCAGATATATCTCAAGGGAAGGGGCCTGACGGACATATTTCGAGATATTTCCTCTTCTTGTTGTTCTTCTTCTGCACAGCTAAACTGGAAGTGGCATTTCCAGCTCGCAATAGCGCAGAGTTATCTCAAAGAAAGGGGCCACGGTGTTTCTGTATCTCTATTATGTTGGTGCGGCTTCGGAACTTTTAAATATCTTGATATATCTCGAGAACTACGCATCTGATCAAAAAATATCATAGAACATAAAAAGTAGGAAACTTAATTCTCTACAAATAAGGTCTCTTAACATTTTGCCATAGCTCGCTTCGTTTCCGAGATATTTGCAGATTTATCTCAAGGGAAGGGGCCTGACGGACATATTTCGAGATATTTCTTCTTCTTGTTGGTCTTCTTCTGCACAGCTAAGTTGGAAGTGGCATTTGCAGCTCGCAATAGTGCAGAGTTATCTCGAAGAAAGGGGCCACGGTGTTTCTGTATCTCTATTATGTTGGTGCGGCTTCGGATCTTTTAAATATCTGGATATATCTCGAAAACTACGCTTCTGATCAAAAAATATCATAGAACGTAAATTGTGGGAAACATAATTCTCTACAAAAAAGGTCTCTCAACATTTTGCCATAGCTCGCTTCGTTTCCGAGATATTTGCAGATTTATCTCGAGGGAAGGGGCCTGACGGACATATTTCGAGATATTTCTTCTTCTTGTTGTTCTTCTTCTGCACAGCTAAGCTGGACGTGGCATTTACAGCTCGCAATAGTGCAGAGTTATCTCAAAGAAAGGGGCCACGGTGTTTCTGTATCTCTATTATGTTGGTGCGGCTTCGGAACTTTTAAATATCTTGATATATCTCGAGAACTACGCATCTGATCAAAAAATATCATAGAACATAAAAAGTAGGAAACTTAATTCTCTACAAATAAGGTCTCTTAACATTTTGCCATAGCTCGCTTCGTTTCCGAGATATTTGCAGATTTATCTCAAGGGAAGGGGCCTGACGGACATTTTTCGAGATATTTCTTCTTCTTGATGTTCTTCTTCTGCACAGCTAAGCTGGAAGTGGCATTTGCAGCTCGCAATAGTGCAGAGTTATCTCGAAGAAAGGGGCCACGGTGTTTCTGTATCTCTATTATGTTGGTGCGGCTTCGGAACTTTAAAATATCTTTATATATCTCGAGAACTACGCATCTGATTAAAAAATATCATAGAACGTAAAAAGTAGGAAACTTAATTCTCTACAAATAAAGTCGCTTAACATTTTGCCATAGCTCGCTTCGTTTCCGAGATATTTGCAGATTTATCTCAAGGGAAGGGGCCTGACGGACATATTTCGAGATATTTCTTCTTCTTGTTGTTCTTCTTCTGCACAGCTAAGCTGGAAGTGGCATTTGCAGCTCGCAATAGTGCAGAGTTATCTCAAAGAAAGGGGCCACGGTGTTTCTGTACCTCTATTATGTTGGTGCAGCTTCGGAGCTTTTAAATATCTTGATATATCTCGAGAACTACGCATCTGATCAAAAAATATCATAGAACATAAAAAGTAGGAAACTTAGTTTTCTACAAAAAAGGTCTCTTAACGTTTTGCAATAGCTCGCTTCGTTTCCGAGATATTTGCAGATTTATCTCAAGGGAAGGGTCCTGATGGACATATTTCGAGATATTTCTTCTTCTTGTTGTTCTTCTTCTGCACAGCTAAACTGGAAGTGGCATTTCCAGCTCGCAATCGTGCAGAGTTATCTCAAAGAAAGGGGCCACGGTGTTTCTGTATCTCTATTATGTTGGTGCGGCTTCGGAACTTTTAAATATCTTGATATATCTCGAGAACTACGCCTCTGATCGAAAAATATCATAGAACATAAAAAGTAGGAAACTTAATTCTCTACAAAAAAGGTCTCTTAACATTTTGCCATAGCTCGCTTCGTTTCCGAGATATTTGCAGATTTATCTCAAGGGAAGGGGCCTGACGGACATATTTCGAGATATTTCTTCTTCTTGTTGGTCTTCTTCTGCACAGCTAAGCTGGAAGTGGCATTTGCAGCTCGCAATAGTGCAGAGTTATCTCAAAGAAAGGGGCCACGGTGTTTCTGTATCTCTATTATGTTGGTGCGGCTTCGGAACTTTTAAATATCTTGATATATCTCGAGAGCTACGCATCCGATCAAAAAATATCATAGAACATAAAAAGTAGGAAACTTAATTCTCTACAAAAAAGGTCTCTTAACATTTTGCCATAGCTCGCTTCGTTTCCGAGATATTTGCAGATTTATCTCGAGGGAAGGGGCCTGACGGACATATTTCGAGATATTTCTTCTTCTTGTTGTTCTTCTTCTGCACAGCTAAGCTGGACGTGGCATTTACAGCTCGCAATAGTGCAGAGTTATCTCAAAGAAAGGGGCCACGGTGTTTCTGTATCTCTATTATGTTGGTGCGGCTTCGGAACTTTTAAATATCTTGATATATCTCGAGAACTACGCATCTGATCAAAAAATATCATAGAACATAAAAAGTAGGAAACTTAATTCTCTACAAATAAGGTCTCTTAATATTTTGCCATAGCTCGCTTCGTTTCCGAGATATTTGCAGATTTATCTCAAGGGAAGGGGCCTGACGGACATTTTTCGAGATATTTCTTCTTCTTGTTGTTCTTCTTCTGCACAGCTAAGCTGGAAGTGGCATTTGCAGCTCGCAATAGTGCAGAGTTATCTCAAAGAATGGGGCCACGGTGTTTCTGTATCTCTATTATGTTGGTGCGGCTTCGGAACTTTTAAATATCTTGATATATCTCGAGAACTACGCATCTGATCAAATAATATCATAGAACATAAAAAGTAGGAAACTTAATTCTCCACAAATAAGGTCTCTTAACATTTTGCCATAGCTCGCTTCGTTTCCGAGATATTTGCAGATTTATCTCAAGGGAAGGGGCCTGACGGACATATTTCGAGATATTTCTTCTTCTTGTTGGTCTTCTTCTGCACAGCTAAGCTGGAAGTGGCATTTGCAGCTCGCAATAGTGCAGAGTTATCTTGAAGAAAGGGGCCACGGTGTTTCTGTATCTCTATTATGTTGGTGCGGCTTCGGATCTTTTAAATATCTCGATATATCTCGAAAACTACGCTTCTGATCAAAAAATATCATACAACGTAAATTGTGGGAAACATAATTCTCTACAAAAAAGGTCTCTCAACATTTTGCCATAGCTCGCTTCGTTTCCGAGATATTTGCAGATTTATCTCAAGGGAAGGGGTCTGACGGACATATTTCGAGATATTTCTTCTTCTTGTTGTTCCTCTTCTGCACAGCTAAGCTGGAAGTGGCATTTGCAGCTCGCAATAGTGCAGAGTTATCTCAAAGAAAGGGGCCACGGTGTTTCTGTATCTCTATTATGTTGGTGCGGCTTCGGAACTTTTAAATATCTTGATATATCTCGAGAACTACGCATCCGATCAAAAAATATCATAGAACATAAAAAGTAGGAAACTTAATTCTCAACAAAAAAGGTCTCTTAACATTTTGCCATAGCTCGCTTCGTTTCCGAGATATTTGCAGATTTATCTCAAGGGAAGGGGCCTGACGGACATATTTCGAGATATTTCTTCTTCTTGTTGTTCTTCTTCTGCACAGCTAAACTGGAAGTGGCATTTCCAGCTCGCAGTAGTGCAGAGTTATCTCAAAGAAAGGGGCCACGGTGTTTCTGTATCTCTATTATGTTGGTGCGGCTTCGGAACTTTTAAATATCTTGATATATCTCGAGAACTACGCATCTGATCAAAAAATATCATAGAACATAAAAAGTAGAAAACTTCATTCTCTACCAAAAAGGTCTGTTAACATTTTGCCATAGCTCGCTTCGTTTCCGAGATATATGCAGATTTATCTCAAGGGAAGGGGCCTGACGGACATATTTCGGGATATTTCTTCTTCTTGTTGTTCTTCTTCTGCACAGCTAAACAGGAAGTGGCATTTCCAGCTCGCAATAGTGCAGAGTTATCTGAAAGAAAGGGGCCACGGTGTTTCTGTATCTCTATTATGTTGGTGCGGCTTCGGAACTTTTAAATATCTTGATATATCTCGAGAACTACGCATCTGATCAAATAATATCATAGAACATAAAAAGTAGGAAACTTAATTCTCTACAAATAAGGTCTCTTAACATTTTGCCATAGCTCGCTTCGTTTCCGAGATATTTGCAGATTTATCTCAAGGGAAGGGGCCTGACGGACATATTTCGAGATATTTCTTCTTCTTGTTGTTCTTCTTCTGCACAGCTAAGCTGGAAGTGGCATTTGCAGCTCGCAATAGTGCAGAGTTATCTCGAAGAAAGGGGCCACGGGGTTTCTGTATCTCTATTATGTTGGTGCGGCTTCGGAACTTTTAGATATCTTGATATATCTCGAGAACTACGCATCTGATCAAAAAATATCATAGAACATAAAAAGTAGGAAACTTAATTCTCTACAAAAAAGGTCTCTTAACATTTTGCCATAGCTCGCTTCGTTTCCGAGATATTTGCAGATTTATCTCAAGGGAAGGGGCCTGACGGACATATTTCGAGATATTTCTTCTTCTTGTTGTTCTTCTTCTGCACAGCTAAGCTGGAAGTGGCATTTACAGCTCGCAATAGTGCAGAGTTATCTCAAAGAAAGGGGCCACGGTGTTTCTGTATCTCTATTATGTTGGTGCGGCTTCGGAACTTTTAAATATCTGGATATATCTCGAGAACTACGCATCTGATCAAAAAATATCATAGAACATAAAAAGTAGGAAACTTAATTCTCTACAAAAAAGGTCTCTTAACATCTTGCCGTAGCTCGCTTCGTTTCCGAGATATTTGCAGATTTATCTCAAGGGAAGGGGCCTGACGGACATATTTCGAGATATTTCTTCTTCTTGTTGTTCTTCTTCTGCACAGCTAAGCTGGAAGTGGCATTTGCAGCTCGCAATAGTGCAGAGTTATCTCAAAGAAAGGGGCCACGGTGTTTCTGTATCTCTATTATGTTGGTGCGGCTTCGGAACTTTTAAATATCTCGTTATATCTCGAGAACTACGCATCTGATCGAAAAATATCATAGAACATAAAAAGTAGGAAACTTAATTCTCTACAAAAGAGGTCTCTCAACATTTTGCCATAGCTCGCTTCGTTTCCGAGATATTTGCAGATTTATCTCAAGGGAAGGGGCCTGACGGACATATTTCGAGATATTTCTTCTTCTTGTTGTTCTTCTTCTGCACAGCTAAGCTGGAAGTGGCATTTGCAGCTCGCAATAGTGCAGAGTTATCTCAAAGAAAGGGGCCACGGTGTTTCTGTATCTCTATTATGTTGGTGCGGCTTCGGAACTTTTAAATATCTCGTTATATCTCGAGAACTACGCATCTGATCGAAAAATATCATAGAACATAAAAAGTAGGAAACTTAATTCTCTACAAAAGAGGTCTCTTAACATTTTGCCATAGCTCGCTTCGTTTCCGAGATATTTGCAGATTTATCTCAAGGGAAGGGGCCTGACGGACATATTTCGAGATATTTCTTCTTTTTCTTGTTCTTCTTCTGCACAGCTAAGCTGGAAGTGGCATTTGCAGCTCGCAATAGTGCAGAGTTATCTCAAAGAAAGGGGCCACGGTGTTTCTGTATCTCTATTATGTTGGTGCGGCTTCGGATTTTTTAAATATCTTGATATATCTCGAGAACTACGCATCCGATCAAAAAATATCATAGAGCATAAAAAGTAGGAAACTTAATTCTCTACAAAAAAGGTCTCTTAACATTTTGCCATAGCTCGCTTCGTTTCCGAGATATTTGCAGATTTATCTCAAGGGAAGGGGCCTGACGGACATATTTCGAGATATTTCTTCTTCTTGTTGTTCTTCTTCTGCACAGCTAAGCTGGAAGTGGCATTTGCGGCTCGCACTAGTGCAGAGTTATCTCAACGAAAGGGGCCACGGTGTTTCTGTATCTCTATTATGTTGGTGCGGCTTCGGAACTTTTAAATATCTCGATATATCTCGAAAACTACGCTTCTGATCAAAAAATATCATAGAACATAAATTGTAGGAAGCATAATTCTCTACAAAAAAGGTCTCTCAACATTTTGCCATAGCTCGCTTCGTTTCCGAGATATTTGCAGATATATCTCAAGGGAAGGGGCCTGACGGACATATTTCGAGATATTTCTTCTTCTTGTTGTTCTTCTTCTGCACAGCTAAACTGGAAGAGGCATTTCCAGCTCGCAATAGTGCAGAGTTATCTCAAAGAGAGGGGCCACGGTGTTTCTGTATCTCTATTATGTTGGTGCGGCTTCGGAACTTTTAAATATCTTGATATATCTCGAGAACTACGCATCTGATCAAAAAATATCATAGAAGATAAAAAGTAGGAAACTTAATTCTCTACACAAAAGGTCTCTTCACATTTTGCCATAGCTTGCTTCGTTTCCGAGTTATGTGCAGATTTATCTCAAGGGAAGGGGCCTGACGGACATATTTCGAGATATTTCTTCTTCTTGTTGTTCTTCTTCTGCACAGCTAAGCTGGAAGTGGCATTTGCGGCTCGCACTAGTGCAGAGTTATCTCAAAGAAAGGGGCCACGGTGTTTCTGTATCTCTATTATGTTGGTGCGGCTTCGGAACTTTTAAATATCTCGATATATCTCGAAAACTACGCTTCTGATCAAAAAATATCATAGAACATAAATTGTAGGAAACATAATTCTCTACAAAAAAGGTCTCTTAACATTTTGCCATAGCTCGCTTCGTTTCCGAGATATTTGCAGATTCAACTCAAAGGAACTGGCCTGACGGACATATTTCGAGATATTTCTTCTTCTTGTTGTTCTTCCTCTGCACAGCTAAGCTGGAAGTGGCATTTGCAGCTCGCAATAGTGCAGAGTTATCTCAAAGAAAGGGGCCACGGTGTTTCTGTATCTCTATTATGTTGGTGCGGCTTCGGAACTTTTAAATATCTCGATATATCTCGAAAACTACGCTTCTGATCAAAAAATATCATAGAACCTAAATTGTAGGAAACATAATTCTCTACAAAAAAGGTCTCTTAACATTTTGCCATAGCTCGCTTCGTTTCCGAGATATTTGCAGATATATCTCAAGGGAAGGGGCCTGACGGACATATTTCGAGATATTTCTTCTTCTTGTTGTTCTTCTTCTGCACAGCTAAGCTGGAAGTGGCATTTGCAGCTCGCAATAGTGCAGAGTTATCCCAAAGAAAGGGGCCACGGTGTTTCAGTATCTCTATTATGTTGGTGCGGCTTCGGAACTTTTAAATATCTCGATATATCTCGAAAACTACGCTTCTGATCAAAAAATATCATAGAACATAAATTGTAGGAAACATAATTCTCTACAAAAAAGGTCTCTTAACATTTTGCCATAGCTCGCTTCGTTTCCGAGATATTTGCAGATTTATCTCAAGGGAAGGGTCCTGATGGACATATTTCGAGATATTTCTTCTTCTTGTTGTTCTTCTTCTGCACAGCTAAACTGGAAGTGGCATTTCCAGCTCGCAATCGTGCAGAGTTATCTCAAAGAAAGGGGCCACGGTGTTTCTGTATCTCTATTATGTTGGTGCGGCTTCGGAACTTTTAAATATCTTGATATATCTCGAGAACTACGCCTCTGATCGAAAAATATCATAGAACATAAAAAGTAGGAAACTTAATTCTCTACAAAAACGGTCTCTTAACATTTTGCCATAGCTCGCTTCGTTTCCGAGATATTTGCACATATATCTCAAGGGAAGGGGCCTGACGGACATATTTCGAGATATTTCTTCTTCTTGTTGTTCTTCTTCTGCACAGCTAAGCTGGAAGTGGCATTTGCGGCTCGCACTAGTGCACAGTTATCTCAAAGAAAGGGGCCACGGTGTTTCTGTATCTCTATTATGTTGGTGCGGCTTCGGAACTTTTAAATATCTCGATATATATCGAAAACTACGCTTCTGATCAAAAAATATCATAGAACCTAAATTGTAGGAAACATAATTCTCTACAAAAAAGGTCTCTTAACATTTTGCCATAGCTCGCTTCGTTTCCGAGATATTTGCAGATATATCTCAAGGGAAGGGTCCTGACGGACATATTTTGAGATATTTCTTCTTCTTGTTGTTCTTCTTCTGCACAGCTAAGCTGGAAGTGGGATTTGCAGCTCGCAATAGTGCAGAGTTATCTCAAAGAAAGGGGCCACGGTGTTTCTGTATCTCTATTATGTTGGTGCGACTTCGGTACTTTTAAATATCTTGATATATCTCGAGAACTACGCATCTGATCTAAAAATATCATACTACATAAAAAGTAGGAAACTTAATTCTCTACAAGAAAGGTCTCTAAACATTTTGCCATAGCTCGCTTCGTTTCCGAGATATTTGCAGATTTATCTCAAGGGAAGGGGCCTGACGGACGTATTTCGAGATATTTCTTCTTCTTGTTGTTCTTCCTCTGCACAGCTAAGCTGGAAGTGGCATTTGCAGCTCGCAATAGTGCAGAGTTATCTCAAAGAGAGGGGCCGCGGTGTTTCTGTATCTCTATTATGTTGGTGCGGCTTCGGAACTTTTAAATATCTTGATATATCTCGAGAACTACGCATCTGACCAAAAAATATCATAGAACATAAAAAGTAGGAAACTTAATTCTCTACAAAAAAGGTCTCTTAACATTTTGCCATAGCTCGCTTCGTTTCCGAGATATTTGCAGATTTATCTCAAGGGAAGGGGCCTGACGGACATATTTCGAGATATTTCTTCTTCTTGTTGTTCTTCTTCTGCACAGCTAAGCTGGAAGTGGCATTTGCGGCTCGCCTAGTGCAGGGTTATCTCAAGAAAGGGGCCACGGTGTTTCTGTATCCCTATTATGTTGGTGCGGCTTCGGAACTTTTAAATATCTCGATATATCTCGAAAACTACGCTTCTGATCAAAAAATATCATAGAATATAAATTGTAGGAAACATAATTCTCTATAAAAAACGTCTCTTAACATTTTGCCATAGCTCGCTTCGTTTCCGAGATATTTGCAGATTCAGCTCAAAGGAACTGGCCTGACGGACATATTTCGAGATATTTCTTCTTCTTGTTGTTCTTCCTCTGCACAGCTGAGCTGGAAGTGGCATTTGCAGCTCGCAATAGTGCAGAGTTATCTCAAAGAAAGGGGCCACGGTGTTTCTGTATCTCTATTATGTTGGTGCGGCTTCGGAACTTTTAATATATCTTGATATATCTCGAGAACTACGCATCTGATCAAAAAATATCATAGAACATAAAAAGTAGGAAACTTAATTCTCTACAAAAAAGGTCTCTTAACATTTTGCCATAGCTCGCTTCGTTTCCGAGATATTTGCAGATTTATCTCAAGGGAAGGGGCCTGACGGACATATTTCGAGATACTTCTTCTTCTTGTTGTTCTTCTTCTGCACAGCTAAGCTGGAAGTTGCATTTGCGGCTCGCACTAGTGCAGAGTTATCTCAAAGAAAGGGGCCACGGTGTTTCTGTATCTCTATTATGTTGGTGCGGCTTCGGAACTTTTAAATATCTCGATATATCTCGAAAACTACGCTTCTGATCAAAAAATATCATAGAACATAAATTGTAGGAAACATAATTCTCTACAAAAAAGGTCTCTTAACATTTTGCCATAGCTCACTTCGTTTCCGAGATATTTGCAGATATATCTCAAGGGAAGGGGCCTGACGGACATATTTCGAGATATTTCTTCTTCTTGTTGTTCTTCTTCTGCACAGCTAAGCTGGAAGTGGCATTTACAGCTCGCAATAGTGCAGAGTTATCTCAAAGAAAGGGGCCACGGTGTTTCTGTATCTCTATTATGTTGGTACGGCTTCGGAACTTTTAAATATCTTGATATATCTCGAGAACTACGCATCTGATCAAAAAATATCATAGAACGTGAAAAGTAGGAAACTTAATTCTCTACAAAAAAGGTCTCTTAACATTTTGCCATAGCTCTCTTCGTTTCCGAGATATTTGCAGATTTATCTCAAGGGAAGGGGCCTGACGGACATATTTCGAGATACTTCTTCTTCTGCACAGCTGAACTGGCAGTGGCATTTCCAGCTCGCAATAGTGCAGAGTTATCTCAAAGAGAGGGGCCACGGTGTTTCTGTATCTCTATTATGTTGGTGCGGCTTCGAAACTTTTAAATATCTTGATATATCCCGAGAACTACGCATCTGATCAAAAAATATCATAGAAGATAAAAAGTAGGAAACTTAATTCTCTACACAAAAGGTCTCTTCACATTTTGCCATAGCTCGCTTCGTTTCCGAGATATGTGCAGATTTATCTCAAGGGAAGGGGCCTGACGGACATATTTCGAGATATTTCTTCTTCTCGTTGTTCTTCTTCTGCACAGCTAAGCTGGAAGTGGCATTTGCGGCTCGCACTAGTGCAGAGTTATCTCAAAGAAAGGGGCCACGGTGTTTCTGTATCTCTATTATGTTGGTGCGGCTTCGGAACTTTTAAATATCTCGATATATCTCGAAAACTACGCTTCTGATCAAAAAATATCATACAACATAAATTGTAGGAAACATAATTCTCTACAAAAAACGTCTCTTAACATTTTGCCATAGCTCGCTTCGTTTCCGAGATATTTGCAGATTCAGCTCAAAGGAACGGGCCTGACGGACATATTTCGAGATACTTCTTCTTCTTGTTGTTCTTCTTCTGCACAGCTAAGCTGGAAGTGGCATTTGCGGCTCGCACTAGTGCAGAGTTATCTCAAAGAAAGGGGCCACGGTGTTTCTGTATCTCTATTATGTTGGTGCGGCTTCGGAACTTTTAAATATCTTGATATATCTCGAGAACTACGCATCTGATCAAAAAATATCATAGAACATAAAAAGTAGGAAACTTAATTCTCTACAAAAAAGGTCTCTTAACATTTTGCCGTAGCTCGCTTCGTTTCCGAGATATTTGCATATTTATCTCAAGGGAAGGGGCCTGACGGACATATTTCGAGATATTTCTTCTTCTTGTTGTTCTTCTTCTGCACAGCTAAGCTGGAAGTGGCATTTGCGGCTCGCACTAGTGCACAGTTATCTCAAAGAAAGGGGCCACGGTGTTTCTGTATCTCTATTATGTTGGTGCGTCTTCGGAACTTTTAAATATCTCGATATATCTCGAAAACTACGCTTCTGATCAAAAAATATCATAGAACGTAAATTGTAGGAAACATTATTCTCTACAAAAAAGGTCTCTTAACATTTTGCCATAGCTCGCTTCGTTTCCGAGATATTTGCAGATTCATCTCAAGGGAAGGGGTCTGACGGACATATTTCGAGATATTTCTTCTTCTTGTTGTTCTTCTTCTGCACAGCTAAGCTCGAAGTGGCATTTGCAGCTCGCAATAGTGCAGAGTTATCTCAAAGAAAGAGGCCGCGGTGTTTCTGTACCTCTATTATGTTGGTGCAGCTTCGGAACTTTTAAATATCTTGATATATCTCGAGAACTACGCATCTGATCAAAAAATATCATCGAACATAAAAAGTAGGAAACATAATTCTCTACAAAAAAGGTCTCTTAACATTTTGCCATAGCTCGCTTCGTTTCCGAGATATTTGCAGATTTATCTCAAGGGAAGGGGCCTGACGGACATTTTTCGAGATATTTCTTCTTCTTGTTGTTCTTCTTCTGCACAGCTAAGCTGGAAGTGGCATTTGCAGCTCGCAATAGTGCAGAGTTATCTCGAAGAAAGGGGCCACGGTGTTTCTGTATCTCTATTATGTTGGTGCGGCTTCGGAACTTTAAAATATCTTTATATATCTCGAGAACTACGCATCTGATTAAAAAATATCATGGAACGTAAAAAGTAGGAAACTTAATTCTCTACAAATAAAGTCGCTTAACATTTTGCCATAGCTCGCTTCGTTTCCGAGATATTTGCAGATTTATCTCAAGGGAAGGGGCCTGACGGACATATTTCGAGATATTTCTTCTTCTTGTTGTTCTTCTTCTGCACAGCTAAGCTGGAAGTGGCATCTGCAGCTCGCAATAGTGCAGAGTTATCTCAAAGAAAGGGGCCACGGTGTTTCTGTATCTCTATTATTTGGTGCGGCTTTGGAACTTTTAAATATCTTGATATATCTCGAGAACTACGCATCTGATCAAAAAATATCATAGAACATAAAAAGTAGGAAACTTAATTCTCTACAAAAAAGGTCTCTTAACATTTTGCCATAGCTCGCTTCGTTTCCGAGATATTTGCACATTTATCTCAAGGGAAGGGGCCTAACGGACATATTTCGAGATATTTCTTCTTCTTGTTGTTCTTCTTCTGCACAGCTAAACTGGAAGTGGCATTTCCAGCTCGCAATAGTGCAGAGTTATCTCAAAGAGAGGGGCCACGGTGTTTCTGTATCTCTATTATGTTGGTGCGGCTTCGGAACTTTTAAATATCTTGATATATCTCGAGAACTACGCATCTGATCAAAAAATATCATAGAAGATAAAAAGTAGGAAACTTAATTCTCTACACAAAAGGTCTCTTCACATTTTGCCATAGCTCGCTTCGTTTCCGAGTTATGTGCAGATTTATCTCAAGGGAAGGGGCCTGACGGACATATTTCGAGATATTTCTTCTTCTTGTTGTTCTTCTTCTGCACAGCTAAGCTGGAAGTGGCATTTGCGGCTCGCCTAGTGCAGAGTTATCTCAAGAAAGGGGCCACGGTGTTTCTGTATCCCTATTATGTTGGTGCGGCTTCGGAACTTTTAAATATCTCGATATATCTCGAAAACTACGCTTCTGATCAAAAAATATCATGGAATATAAATTGTAGGAAACATAATTCTCTATAAAAAACGTCTCTTAACATTTTGCCATAGCTCGCTTCGTTTCCGAGATATTTGCAGATTCAGCTCAAAGGAACTGGCCTGACGGACATATTTCGAGATATTTCTTCTTCTTGTTGTTCTTCCTCTGCACAGCTGAGCTGGAAGTGGCATTTGCAGCTCGCAATAGTGCAGAGTTATCTCAAAGAAAGGGGCCACGGTGTTTCTGTATCTCTATTATGTTGGTGCGGCTTCGGAACTTTTAATATATCTTGATATATCTCGAGAACTACGCATCTGATCAAAAAATATCATAGAACATAAAAAGTAGGAAACTTAATTCTCTACAAAAAAGGTCTCTTAACATTTTGCCATAGCTCGCTTCGTTTCCGAGATATTTGCAGATATATCTCAAGGGAAGGGGCCTGACGGACATATTTCGAGATATTTCTTCTTCTTGTTGTTCTTCTTCTGCACAGCTAAGCTGGAAGTGGCATTTACAGCTCGCAATAGTGCAGAGTTATCTCAAAGAAAGGGGCCACGGTGTTTCTGTATCTCTATTATGCTGGTACGGCTTCGGAACTTTTAAATATCTTGATATATCTCGAGAACTACGCATCTGATCAAAAAATATCATAGAACGTGAAAAGTAGGAAACTTAATTCTCTACAAAAAAGGTCTCTTAACATTTTGCCATAGCTCTCTTCGTTTCCGAGATATTTGCAGATTTATCTCAAGGGAAGGGGCCTGACGGACATATTTCGAGATACTTCTTCTTCTTGTTGTTCTTCTTCTGCACAGCTAAACTGGAAGTGGCATTTCCAGCTCGCAATAGTGCAGAGTTATCTCAAAGAGAGGGGCCACGGTGTTTCTGTATCTCTATTATGTTGGTGCGGCTTCGGAACTTTTAAATATCTTGATATATCCCGAGAACTACGCATCTGATCAAAAAATATCATAGAAGATAAAAAGTAGGAAACTTAATTCTCTACACAAAAGGTCTCTTCACATTTTGCCATAGCTCGCTTCGTTTCCGAGATATGTGCAGATTTATCTCAAGGGAAGGGGCCTGACGGACATATTTCGAGATATTTCTTCTTCTCGTTGTTCTTCTTCTGCACAGCTAAGCTGGAAGTGGCATTTGCGGCTCGCACTAGTGCAGAGTTATCTCAAAGAAAGGGGCCACGGTGTTTCTGTATCTCTATTATGTTGGTGCGGCTTCGGAACTTTTAAATATCTCGATATATCTCGAAAACTACGCTTCTGATCAAAAAATATCATAGAACATAAATTGTAGGAAACATAATTCTCTACAAAAAACGTCTCTTAACATTTTGCCATAGCTCGCTTCGTTTCCGAGATATTTGCAGATTCAGCTCAAAGGAACGGGCCTGACGGACATATTTCGAGATACTTCTTCTTCTTGTTGTTCTTCTTCTGCACAGCTAAGCTGGAAGTGGCATTTGCGGCTCGCACTAGTGCAGAGTTATCTCAAAGAAAGGGGCCACGGTGTTTCTGTATCTCTATTATGTTGGTGCGGCTTCGGAACTTTTAAATATCTTGATATATCTCGAGAACTACGCATCTGATCAAAAAATATCATAGAACATAAAAAGTAGGAAACTTAATTCTCTACAAAAAAGGTCTCTTAACATTTTGCCGTAGCTCGCTTCGTTTCCGAGATATTTGCATATTTATCTCAAGGGAAGGGGCCTGACGGACATATTTCGAGATATTTCTTCTTCTTGTTGTTCTTCTTCTGCACAGCTAAGCTGGAAGTGGCATTTGCGGCTCGCACTAGTGCACAGTTATCTCAAAGAAAGGGGCCACGGTGTTTCTGTATCTCTATTATGTTGGTGCGTCTTCGGAACTTTTAAATATCTCGATATATCTCGAAAACTACGCTTCTGATCAAAAAATATCATAGAACGTAAATTGTAGGAAACATTATTCTCTACAAAAAAGGTCTCTTAACATTTTGCCATAGCTCGCTTCGTTTCCGAGAGATTTGCAGATTTATCTCAAGGGAAGGGGCCTGACGGACATATTTCGAGATATTTCTTCTTCTTGTTGTTCTTCTTCTGCACAGCTAAGCTGGAAGTGGCATTTGCAGCGCGCAATAGTGCAGAGTTATCTCAAAGAAAGGGGCCACGGTGTTTCTGTATCTCTATTATGTTGGTGCGACTTCGGAACTTTTAAATATCTTGATATATCTCGAGAACTACGCATCTGATCTAAAAATATCATACTACATAAAAAGTAGGAAACTTAATTCTCTACAAGAAAGGTCTCTAAACATTTTGCCATAGCTCGCTTCGTTTCCGAGATATTTGCAGATCTATCTCAAGGGAAGGGGCCTGACGGACGTATTTCGAGATATTTCTTCTTCTTGTTGTTTTTCCTCTGCACAGCTAAGCTGGAAGTGGCATTTGCAGCTCGCAATAGTGCAGAGTTATCTCAAAGAGAGGGGCCACGGTGTTTCTGTATCTCTATTATGTTGGTGCGGCTTCGGAACTTTTAAATATCTTGATATATCTCGAGAACTACGCATCTGATCAAAAAATATCATAGAACATAAAAAGTAGGAAACTTAATTCTCTACAAAAGAGGTCTCTTAACATTTTCCCATAGCTCGCTTCGTTTCCGAGATATTTGCAGATTTATCTCACGGGAAGGGGCCTAACGGACATATTTCGAGATATTTCTTCTTCTTGTTGTTCTTCTTCTGCACAGCTAAACTGGAAGTGGCATTTCCAGCTCGCAATAGTGCAGAGTTATCTCAAAGAAAGGGGCCACGGTGTTTCTGTATCCCTATTATGTTGGTGCGGCTTCGGAACTTTTAAATATCTCGATATATCTCGAAAACTACGCTTCTGATCAAAAAATATCATAGAACATAAATTGTAGGAAACATAATTCTCTATAAAAAACGTCTCTTAACATTTTGCCATAGCTCGCTTCGTTTCCGAGATATTTGCAGATTCAGCTCAAAGGAACTGGCCTGACGGACATATTTCGAGATATTTCTTCTTCTTGTTGTTCTTCCTCTGCACAGCTAAGCTGGAAGTGGCATTTGCAGCTCGCAATAGTGCAGAGTTATCTCAAAGAATGGGGCCACGGTGATTCTGTATCTCTATTATGTTGGTGCGGCTTCGGAACTTTTAAATATCTCGATGTATCTCGAAAACTACGCTTCTGATCAAAAAATATCATAGAACATAAATTGTAGGAAACATAATTCTCTACAAAAAAGGTCTCTTAACATTTTGCCATAGCTCGCTTCGTTTCCGAGATATTTGCAGATATATCTCAAGGGAAGGTGCCTGACGGACATATTTCGAGATATTTCTTCTTCTTGTTGTTCTTCTTCTGCACAGCTAAGCTGGAAGTGGCATTTACAGCTCGCAATAGTGCAGAGTTATCTCAAAGAAAGGGGCCACGGTGTTTCTGTATCTCTATTATGTTGGTGCGGCTTCGGAACTTTTAAATATCTTGATATATCTCGAGAACTACGCATCTGATCAAAAAATATCATAGAACATAAAAAGTAGGAAACTTAATTCTCTACAAAAAAGGTCTCTTAACATTTTGCCATAGCTCGCTTCGTTTCCGAGATATTTGCAGATATATCTCAAGGGAAGGGGCCTGACGGACATATTTCGAGATATTTCTTCTTCTTGTTGTTCTTCTTCTGCACAGCTAAGCTGGAAGTGGCATTTACAGCTCGCAATAGTGCAGAGTTATCTCAAAGAAAGGGGCCACGGTGTTTCTGTATCTCTATTATGTTGGTGCGGCTTCGGAACTTTTAAATATCTTGATATATCTCGAGAACTACGCATCTGATCAAAAAATATCATAGAACATAAAAAGTAGGAAACTTAATTCTCTACAAAAGAGGTCTCTTAACATTTTGCCATAGCTCGCTTCGTTTCCGAGATATTTGCAGATTTATCTCACGGGAAGGGGCCTAACGGACATATTTCGAGATATTTCTTCTTCTTGTTGTTCTTCTTCTGCACAGCTAAACTGGAAGTGGCATTTCCAGCTCGCAATAGTGCAGAGTTATCTCAAAGAAAGGGGCCACGGTGTTTCTGTATCCCTATTATGTTGGTGCGGCTTCGGAACTTTTAAATATCTCGATATATCTCGAAAACTACGCTTCTGATCAAAAAATATCATAGAACATAAATTGTAGGAAACATAATTCTCTATAAAAAACGTCTCTTAACATTTTGTCATTGCTCGCTTCGTTTCCGAGATATTTGCAGATTCAGCTCAAAGGAACTGGCCTGACGGACATATTTCGAGATATTTCTTCTTCTTGTTGTTCTTCTTCTGCACAGCTAAGCTGGAAGTGGCATTTGCGGCTCGCACTAGTGCAGAGTTATCTCAAAGAAAGGGGCCACGGTGTTTCTGTATCTCTATTATGTTGGTGCGGCTTCGGAACTTTTAAATATCTTGATATATCTCGAGAACTACGCATCTGATCAAAAAATATCATAGAACATAAAAAGTAGGAAACTTAATTCTCTACAAAAGAGGTCTCTTAACATTTTGCCATAGCTCGCTTCGTTTCCGAGATATTTGCAGATTTATCTCACGGGAAGGGGCCTAACGGACATATTTCGAGATATTTCTTCTTCTTGTTGTTCTTCTTCTGCACAGCTAAACTGGAAGTGGCATTTCCAGCTCGCAATAGTGCAGAGTTATCTCAAAGAAAGGGGCCACGGTGTTTCTGTATCCCTATTATGTTGGTGCGGCTTCGGAACTTTTAAATATCTCGATATATCTCGAAAACTACGCTTCTGATCAAAAAATATCATAGAACATAAATTGTAGGAAACATAATTCTCTATAAAAAACGTCTCTTAACATTTTGTCATTGCTCGCTTCGTTTCCGAGATATTTGCAGATTCAGCTCAAAGGAACTGGCCTGACGGACATATTTCGAGATATTTCTTCTTCTTGTTGTTCTTCCTCTGCACAGCTAAGCTGGAAGTGGCATTTGCAGCTCGCAATAGTGCAGAGTTATCTCAAAGAAAGGGGCCACGGTGTTTCTGTATCTCTATTATGTTGGTGCGGCTTCGGAACTTTTAAATATCTCGATATATCTCGAAAACTACGCTTCTGATCAAAAAATATCATAGAACATAAATTGTAGGAAACAGAATTCTCTACAAAAAAGGTCTCTTAACATTTTGCGATACCTCGCTTCGTTTCCGAGATATTTGCAGATATATCTCAAGGGAAGGGGCCTGACGGACATATTTCGAGATATTTCTTCTTCTTGTTGTTCTTCTTCTGCACAGCTAAGCTGGAAGTGGCATTTACAGCTCGCAATAGTGCAGAGTTATCTCAAAGAAAGGGGCCACGGTGTTTCTGTATCTCTATTATGTTGGTGCGGCTTCGGAACTTTTAAATATCTTGATATATCTCGAGAACTACGCATCTGATCAAAAAATATCATAGAACATAAAAAGTAGGAAACTTAATTCTCTACAAAAGAGGTCTCTTAACATTTTGCCATAGCTCGCTTCGTTTCCGAGATATTTGCAGATTTATCTCACGGGAAGGGGCCTAACGGACATATTTCGAGATATTTCTTCTTCTTGTTGTTCTTCTTCTGCACAGCTAAACTGGAAGTGGCATTTCCAGCTCGCAATAGTGCAGAGTGATCTCAAAGAAAGGGGCCACGGTGTTTCTGTATCCCTATTATGTTGGTGCGGCTTCGGAACTTTTAAATATCTCGATATATCTCGAAAACTACGCTTCTGATCAAAAAATATCATAGAACATAAATTGTAGGAAACATAATTCTCTATAAAAAACGTCTCTTAACATTTTGTCATTGCTCGCTTCGTTTCCGAGATATTTGCAGATTCAGCTCAAAGGAACTGGCCTGACGGACATATTTCGAGATATTTCTTCTTCTTGTTGTTCTTCTTCTGCACAGCTAAACTGGAAGTGGCATTTCCAGCTCGCAATAGTGCAGAGTGATCTCAAAGAAAGGGGCCACGGTGTTTCTGTATCCCTATTATGTTGGTGCGGCTTCGGAACTTTTAAATATCTCGATATATCTCGAAAACTACGCTTCTGATCAAAAAATATCATAGAACATAAATTGTAGGAAACATAATTCTCTATAAAAAACGTCTCTTAACATTTTGTCATTGCTCGCTTCGTTTCCGAGATATTTGCAGATTCAGCTCAAAGGAACTGGCATGACGGACATATTTCGAGATATTTCTTCTTCTTGTTGTTCTTCTTCTGCACAGCTAAGCTGGAAGTGGCATTTGCGGCTCGCACTAGTGCAGAGTTATCTCAAAGAAAGGGGCCACGGTGTTTCTGTATCTCTATTATGTTGGTGCGGCTTCGGAACTTTTAAATATCTTGATATATCTCGAGAACTACGCATCTGATCAAAAAATATCATAGAACATAAAAAGTAGGAAACTTAATTCTCTACAAAAGAGGTCTCTTAACATTTTGCCATAGCTCGCTTCGTTTCCGAGATATTTGCAGATTTATCTCACGGGAAGGGGCCTAACGGACATATTTCGAGATATTTCTTCTTCTTGTTGTTCTTCTTCTGCACAGCTAAACTGGAAGTGGCATTTCCAGCTCGCAATAGTGCAGAGTTATCTCAAAGAAAGGGGCCACGGTGTTTCTGTATCCCTATTATGTTGGTGCGGCTTCGGAACTTTTAAATATCTCGATATATCTCGAAAACTACGCTTCTGATCAAAAAATATCATAGAACATAAATTGTAGGAAACATAATTCTCTATAAAAAACGTCTCTTAACATTTTGTCATTGCTCGCTTCGTTTCCGAGATATTTGCAGATTCAGCTCAAAGGAACTGGCCTGACGGACATATTTCGAGATATTTCTTCTTCTTGTTGTTCTTCCTCTGCACAGCTAAGCTGGAAGTGGCATTTGCAGCTCGCAATAGTGCAGAGTTATCTCAAAGAAAGGGGCCACGGTGTTTCTGTATCTCTATTATGTTGGTGCGGCTTCGGAACTTTTAAATATCTCGATATATCTCGAAAACTACGCTTCTGATCAAAAAATATCATAGAACATAAATTGTAGGAAACAGAATTCTCTACAAAAAAGGTCTCTTAACATTTTGCGATACCTCGCTTCGTTTCCGAGATATTTGCAGATATATCTCAAGGGAAGGGGCCTGACGGACATATTTCGAGATATTTCTTCTTCTTGTTGTTCTTCTTCTGCACAGCTAAGCTGGAAGTGGCATTTGGGGCTCGCACTAGTGCAGAGTTATCTCAAAGAAAGGGGCCACGGTGTTTCTGTATCCCTATTATGTTGGTGCGGCTTCGGAACTTTTAAATATCTTGATATATCTCGAGAACTACGCATCTGATCAAAAAATATCATAGAACATAAAAAGTAGGAAACATAATTCTCTATAAAAAACGTCTCTTAACATTTTGTCATTGCTCGCTTCGTTTCCGAGATATTTGCAGATTCAGCTCAAAGGAACTGGCCTGACGGACATATTTCGAGATATTTCTTCTTCTTGTTGTTCTTCCTCTGCACAGCTAAGCTGGAAGTGGCATTTGCAGCTCGCAATAGTGCAGAGTTATCTCAAAGAAAGGGGCCACGGTGTTTCTGTATCTCTATTATGTTGGTGCGGCTTTGGAACTTTTAAATATCTCGATATATCTCGAAAACTACGCTTCTGATCAAAAAATATCATAGAACATAAATTGTAGGAAACATAATTCTCTATAAAAAACGTCTCTTAACATTTTGCCATAGATCGCTTCGTTTCCGAGATATTTGCAGATTTATCTCAAGGGAAGGGGCCTAACGGACATATTTCGAGATATTTCTTCTTCTTGTTGTTCTTCTTCTGCACAGCTAAGCTGGAAGTGGCATTTGCAGCTCGCAATAGCGCAGAGTTATCTCAAAGAAAGGGGCCACGGTGTTTCTGTATCTCTATTATGTTGGTGCGGCTTCGGAACTTTTAAATATCTTGATATATCTCGAGAACTACGCATCTGATCAAAAAATATCATAGAACATAAAAAGTAGGAAACTTAATTCTCTACAAAAAAGGTCTCTTAAGATTTTGCCATAGCTCGCTTCGTTTCCGAGATATTTGCAGATTTATCTCAAGGGAAGGGGCCTAACGGACATATTTCGAGATATTTCTTCTTCTTGTTGTTCTTCTTCTGCACAGCTAAACTGGAAGTGGCATTTCCAGCTCGCAATAGTGCAGAGTTATCTCAAAGAAAGGGGCCACGGTGTTTCTGTATCTCTATTATGTTGGTGCGGCTTCGGAACTTTTAAATATCTTGATATATCTCGAGAACTACGCATCTGATCGAAGAATATCATAGAACATAAAAAGTAGGAAACTTAATTCTCTACAAAAAAGGTCTCTTACCATTTTGCCATAGCTCGCTTCGTTTCCGAGATATTTGCAGATTTATCTCAAGGGAAGGGGCCTAACGGACATATTTCGAGATATTTCTTCTTCTTGTTGTTCTTCTTCTGCACAGCTAAGCTGGAAGTGGCATTTGCGGCTCGCACTAGTGCAGAGTTATCTCAAAGAAAGGGGTCACGGTGTTTATGTATCTCTATTATGTTGGTGCGGTTTCGGAACTTTTAAATATCTTGATATATCTCGAGAACTACGCATCTGATCAAAAAATATCATAGAACGTAAAAGGTACGAAACTTAATTCTCTACAAAAAAGGTCTCTTAAGATTTTGCCATAGCTCGCTTCGTTTCCGAGATATTTGCAGATTTATCTCAAGGGAAGGGGCCTAACGGACATATTTCGAGATATTTCTCCTTCTTGTTGTTCTTCTTCTGCACAGCTAAACTGGAAGTGGCATTTCCAGCTCACAATAGTGCAGAGTTATCTCAAAGAAAGGGGCCACGGTGTTTCTGTATCTCTATTATGTTGGTGCGGCTTCGGAACTTTTAAATATCTTGATATATCTCGAGAACTACGCATCTGATCGAAAAATATCATAGAACATAAAAAGTAGGAAACTTAATTCTCTACAAGAAAGGTCTCTTAACATTTTGCCATAGCTCGCTTCGTTTCCGAGATATTTGCAGATTTATCTCAAGGGAAGGGGCCTAACGGACATATTTCGAGATATTTCTTCTTCTTGTTGTTCTTCTTCTGCACAGCTAAGCTGGAAGTGGCATTTGCGGCTCGCACTAGTGCAGAGTTATCTCAAAGAAAGGGGTCACGGTGTTTATGTATCTCTATTATGTTGGTGCGGTTTCGGAACTTTTAAATATCTTGATATATCTCGAGAACTACGCATCTGATCAAAAAATATCATAGAACGTAAAAGGTAGGAAACTTAATTCTCTACAAATAAGGTCTCTTAACATTTTGCCATAGCTCGCTTCGTTTCCGAGATATTTGCAGATTTATCTCAAGGGAAGGGGCCTAACGGACATATTTCGAGATATTTTTGCTTCTTGTTGTTCTTCTTCTGCACAGCTAAACTGGAAGTGGCATTTCCAGCTCGCAATAGTGCAGAGTTATCTCAAAGAGAGGGGCCACGGTGTTTCTGTATCTCAATTATGGTGGTGCGGCTTCGGAACTTTTAAATATCTTGATATATCTCGAGAACTACGCATCAGATCAAAAAATATCATAGAACATAAAAAGTAGAAAACTTAATTCTCTACAAAAAAGGTCTCTTAACATTTTGCCATAGCTCTCTTCGTTTCCGAGATATTTGCAGATTTATCTCAAGGGAAGGGGCCTGACGGACATATTTCGAGATATTTCTTCTTCTTGTTGTTCTTCTTCTGCACAGCTAAGCTGGAAGTGGCATTTGCGGCTCGCACTAGTGCAGAGTTATCTCAAAGGAAGGGGTCACGGTGTTTATGTATCTCTATTATGTTGGTGCGGTTTCGGAACTTTTAAATATCTTGATATATCTCGAGAACTACGCATCTGATCAAAAAATATCATAGAATGTAAAAGGTACGAAACTTAATTCTCTACAAAAAAGGTCTCTTAAGATTTTGCCATAGCTCGCTTCGTTTCCGAGATATTTGCAGATTTATCTCAAGGGAAGGGGCCTGACGGACATATTTCGAGATATTTCTTCTTCTTGTTGTTCTTCTTCTGCACAGCTAAGCTGGAAGTGGCATTTGCGGCTCGCACTAGTGCAGAGTTATCTCAAAGAAAGGGGCCACGGTGTTTCTGTATCTCTATTATGTTGGTGCGGCTTCGGAACTTTTAAATATCTCGATATATCTCGAAAACTACGCTTCTGATCAAAAAATATCATAGAACATAAATTGTAGGAAACATAATTCTCTACAAAAAAGGTCTCTTAACATTTCGCCATAGCTCGCTTCGTTTCCGAGATATTTGCAGATATATCTCAAGGGAAGGGGCCTGACGGACATATTTCGAGATATTTCTTCTTCTTGTTGTTCTTCTTCTGCACAGCTAAGCTGGAAGTGGCATTTGCGGCTCGCACTAGTGCAGAGTTATCTCAAAGAAAGGGGCCACGGTGTTTCTGTATCTCTATTATGTTGGTGCGGCTTCGGAACTTTTAAATATCTCGATGTATCTCGAAAACTACGCTTCTGATCAAAAAATATCATAGAACATAAATTGTAGGAAACATAATTCTCTACAAAAAAGGTCTCTTAACATTTTGCCATAGCTCGCTTCGTTTCCGAGATATTTGCTGATATATCTGAAGGGAAGGGGCCTGACGGACATATTTCGAGATATTTCTTCTTCTTGTTGTTCTTCTTCTGCACAGCTAAGCTGGAAGTGGCATTTCCAGCTCGCAATAGTGCAGAGTTACCTCAAAGAAAGGGGCCACGGTGTTTCTGTATCTCTATTATGTTGGTGCGGCTTCGGAACTTTTAAATATCTTGATATATCTCGAGAACTACGCATCAGATCAAAAAATATCATAGAACATAAAAAGTAGGAAACTTAATTCTCTACAAAAAAAGTCTCTTAACATTTTGCCATAGCTCTCTTCGTTTCCGAGATATTTGCAGATTTATCTCAAGGGAAGGGGCCTGACGGACATATTTCGAGATATTTCTTCTTCTTGTTGTTCTTCTTCTGCACAGCTAAGCTGGAAGTGGCATTTGCGGCTCGCACTAGTGCAGAGTTATCTCAAAGAAAGGGGCCACGGTGTTTCTGTATCCCTATTATGTTGGTGCGGCTTCGGAACTTTTAAATATCTCGATATATCTCGAAAACTACGCTTCTGATCAAAAAATATCATAGAACATAAATTGTAGGAAACATAATTCTCTATAAAAAACGTCTCTTAACATTTTGTCATAGCTCGCTTCGTTTCCGAGATATTTGCAGATTCAGCTCAAAGGAACTGGCCTGACGGACATATTTCGAGATATTTCTTCTTCTTGTTGTTCTTCCTCTGCACAGCTAAGCTGGAAGTGGCATTTGCGGCTCGCACTAGTGCAGAGTTATCTCAAAGAAAGGGGTCACGGTGTTTATGTATCTCTATTATGTTGGTGCGGTTTCGGAACTTTTAAATATCTTGATATATCTCGAGAACTACGCATCTGATCAAAAAATATCATAGAACGTAAAAGGTACGAAACTTAATTCTCTACAAAAAAGGTCTCTTAAGATTTTGCCATAGCTCGCTTCGTTTCCGAGATATTTGCAGATTTATCTCAAGGGAAGGGGCCTAACGGACATATTTCGAGATATTTCTTCTTCTTGTTGTTCTTCTTCTGCACAGCTAAACTGGAAGTGGCATTTCCAGCTCACAATAGTGCAGAGTTATCTCAAAGAAAGGGGCCACGGTGTTTCTGTATCTCTATTATGTTGGTGCGGCTTCGGAACTTTTAAATATCTTGATATATCTCGAGAACTACGCATCTGATCGAAAAATATCATAGAACATAAAAAGTAGGAAACTTAATTCTCTACAAGAAAGGTCTCTTAACATTTTGCCATAGCTCGCTTCGTTTCCGAGATATTTGCAGATTTATCTCAAGGGAAGGGGCCTAACGGACATATTTCGAGATATTTCTTCTTCTTGTTGTTCTTCTGCACAGCTAAGCTGGAAGTGGCATTTGCGGCTCGCACTAGTGCAGAGTTATCTCAAAGAAAGGGGTCACGGTGTTTATGTATCTCTATTATGTTGGTGCGGTTTCGGAACTTTTAAATATCTTGATATATCTCGAGAACTACGCATCTGATCAAAAAATATCATAGAACGTAAAAGGTAGGAAACTTAATTCTCTACAAATAAGGTCTCTTAACATTTTGCCATAGCTCGCTTCGTTTCCGAGATATTTGCAGATTTATCTCAAGGGAAGGGGCCTAACGGACATATTTCGAGATATTTTTGCTTCTTGTTGTTCTTCTTCTGCACAGCTAAACTGGAAGTGGCATTTCCAGCTCGCAATAGTGCAGAGTTATCTCAAAGAGAGGGGCCACGGTGTTTCTGTATCTCAATTATGGTGGTGCGGCTTCGGAACTTTTAAATATCTTGATATATCTCGAGAACTACGCATCAGATCAAAAAATATCATAGAACATAAAAAGTAGGAAACTTAATTCTCTACAAAAAAGGTCTCTTAACATTTTGCCATAGCTCTCTTCGTTTCCGAGATATTTGCAGATTTATCTCAAGGGAAGGGGCCTGACGGACATATTTCGAGATATTTCTTCTTCTTGTTGTTCTTCTTCTGCACAGCTAAGCTGGAAGTGGCATTTGCGGCTCGCACTAGTGCAGAGTTATCTCAAAGAAAGGGGTCACGGTGTTTATGTATCTCTATTATGTTGGTGCGGTTTCGGAACTTTTAAATATCTTGATATATCTCGAGAACTACGCATCTGATCAAAAAATATCATAGAATGTAAAAGGTACGAAACTTAATTCTCTACAAAAAAGGTCTCTTAAGATTTTGCCATAGCTCGCTTCGTTTCCGAGATATTTGCAGATTTATCTCAAGGGAAGGGGCCTAACGGACATATTTCGAGATATTTCTTCTTCTTGTTGTTCTTCTTCTGCACAGCTAAACTGGAAGTGGCATTTCCAGCTCGCAATCGTGCAGAGTTATCTCAAAGAAAGGGGCCACGGTGTTTCTGTATCTCTATTATGTTGGTGCGGCTTCGGAACTTTTAAATATCTTGATATATCTCGAGAACTACGCATCTGATCGAAAAATATCATAGAACATAAAAAGTAGGAAACTTAATTCTCTACAAGAAAGGTCTCTTAACATTTTGCCATAGCTCGCTTCGTTTCCGAGATATTTGCAGATTTATCTCAAGGGAAGGGGCCTAACGGACATATTTCGAGATATTTCTTCTTCTTGTTGTTCTTCTTCTGCACAGCTAAGCTGGAAGTGGCATTTGCGGCTCGCACTAGTGCAGAGTTATCTCAAAGAAAGGGGTCACGGTGTTTATGTATCTCTATTATGTTGGTGCGGTTTCGGAACTTTTAAATATCTTGATATATCTCGAGAACTACGCATCTGATCAAAAAATATCATAGAACGTAAAAGGTAGGAAACTTAATTCTCTACAAATAAGGTCTCTTAACATTTTGCCATAGCTCGCTTCGTTTCCGAGATATTTGCAGATTTATCTCAAGGGAAGGGGCCTAACGGACATATTTCGAGATATTTTTGCTTCTTGTTGTTCTTCTTCTGCACAGCTAAACTGGAAGTGGCATTTCCAGCTCGCAATAGTGCAGAGTTATCTCAAAGAGAGGGGCCACGGTGTTTCTGTATCTCTATTATGGTGGTGCGGCTTCGGAACTTTTAAATATCTTGATATATCTCGAGAACTACGCATCAGATCAAAAAATATCATAGAACATAAAAAGTAGGAAACTTAATTCTCTACAAAAAAGGTCTCTTAACATTTTGCCATAGCTCTCTTCGTTTCCGAGATATTTGCAGATTTATCTCAAGGGAAGGGGCCTGACGGACATATTTCGAGATATTTCTTCTTCTTGTTGTTCTTCTTCTGCACAGCTAAGCTGGAAGTGGCATTTGCGGCTCGCACTAGTGCAGAGTTATCTCAAAGAAAGGGGCCACGGTGTTTCTGTATCTCTATTATGTTGGTGCGGCTTCGGAACTTTTAAATATCTCGATATATCTCGAAAACTACGCTTCTGATCAAAAAATATCATAGAACATAAATTGTAGGAAACATAATTCTCTACAAAAAAGGTCTCTTAACATTTCGCCATAGCTCGCTTCGTTTCCGAGATATTTGCAGATATATCTCAAGGGAAGGGGCCTGACGGACATATTTCGAGATATTTCTTCTTCTTGTTGTTCTTCTTCTGCACAGCTAAGCTGGAAGTGGCATTTGCAGCTCGCAATAGTGCAGAGTTATCTCAAAGAAAGGGGCCACGGTGTTTCTGTATCTCTATTATGTTGGTGCGGCTTCGGAACTTTTAAATATCTTGATATATCTCGAGAACTACGCATCTGATCAAAAAATATCATAGAACATAAAAAGTAGGAAACTTAATTCTCTACAAAAAAGGTCTCTTAACATTTTGCCATAGCTCTCTTCGTTTCCGAGATATTTGCAGATTTATCTCAAGGGAAGGGGCCTAACGGACATATTTCGAGATATTTCTTCTTCTTGTTGTTCTTCTTCTGCACAGCTAAGCTGGAAGTGGCATTTGCAGCTCGCAATAGTGCAGAGTTATCTCAAAGAACGGGGCCACGGTGTTTCTGTATCTCTAATATGTTGGTGCGGCTTCGGAACTTTTAAATATCTTGATATATCTCGAGAACTACGGGTCTGATCAAAAAATATCATAGAACATAAAAAGTAGGAAACATAATTCTCTACAAAAACGGTCTCTTAACATTTTGCCATAGCTCGCTTCGTTTCCGAGATATTTGCAGATTTATGTCAAGGGAAGGGGCCTGACGGACATATTTCGAGATATTTCTTCTTCTTGTTGTTCTTCTTCTGCACAGCTAAGCTGGAAGTGGCATTTGCAGCTCGCAATAGTGCAGAGATATCTCAAAGAAAGGGGCCACGGTGTTTCTGTATCTCTATTATGTTGGTGCGGTTTCGGAACTTTTAAATATCTTGATATATCTCGAGAACTACGCATCTGATCAAAAAATATCATAGAACGTAAAAAGTAGGAAACCTAATTCTCTACAAATAAGGTCTCTTAACATTTTGCCATAGCTCGCTTCGTTTCCGAGATATTTGCAGATTTATGTCAAGGGAAGGGGCCTGACGGACATATTTCGAGATATTTCTTCTTCTTGTTGTTCTTCTCCTGCACAGCTAAGCTGGAAGTGGCATTTGCAGCTCGCAATAGTGCAGAGATATCTCAAAGAAAGGGGCCACGGTGTTTCTGTATCTCTATTATGTTGGTGCGGCTTCGGAACTTTTAAATATCTTGATATATCTCGAGAACTACGCATCTGATCAAAAAATATCATAGAACGTAAAAAGTAGGAAACTTAATTCTCTACAAATAAGGTCTCTTAACATTTTGCCATAGCTCGCTTCGTTTCCGAGATATTTGCAGATTTATGTCAAGGGAAGGGGCCTGACGGACATATTTCGAGATATTTCTTCTTCTTGTTGTTCTTCTTCTGCACAGCTAAGCTGGAAGTGGCATTTGCAGCTCGCAATAGTGCAGAGATATCTCAAAGGAAGGGGCCACGGTGTTTCTGTATCTCTATTATGTTGGTGCGGCTTCGGAACTTTTAAATATCTTGATATATCTCGAGAACTACGGGTCTGATCAAAAAATATCATAGAACATAAAAAGTAGGAAACATAATTCTCTACAAAAAAGGTCTCTTAACATTTTGCCATAGCTCGCTTCGTTTCCGAGATATTTGCAGATTTATCTCAAGGGAAGGGGCCTGACGGACATATTTCGAGATATTTCTTCTTCTTGTTGTTCTTCTTCTGCACAGCTAAGCTGGAAGTGGCATTTGCGGCTCGCACTAGTGCAGAGTTATCTCAAAGAAAGGGGCCACGGTGTTTCTGTATCTCTATTATGTTGGTGCGGCTTCGGAACTTTTGAATATCTTGATATATCTCGAGAACTACGCATCTCATCAAAAAATATCATAGAACATGAAAAGTAGGAAACTTAATTCGCTACAAAAAAGGTCTCTTAACATTTTGCCATAGCTCTCTTCGTTTCCGAGATATTTGCAGATTTATCTCAAGGGAAGGGGCCTGACGGACATATTTCGAGATATTTCTTCTTCTTGTTGTTCTCCTTCTGCACAGCTAAGCTGGAAGTGGCATTTGCAGCTCGTAATAGTGCAGAGTTATCTCAAAGAAAGGGGCCACGGTGTTTCTGTATCTCTATTATGTTGGTGCGGCTTCGGAACTTTTAAATATCTTGATATATCTCGAGAACTACGCGTCTCATCAAAAAATATCATAGAACATAAAAAGTAGGAAACTTAATTCTCTACAAAAACGGTCTCTTAACATTTTGCCATAGCTCGCTTCGTTTCCGAGATATTTGCAGATTTATCTCAAGGGAAGGGGCCTGACGGACATATTTCGAGATATTTCTTCTTCTTGTTGTGCTTCTTCTGCACAGCTAAGCTGGAAGTGGCATTTGCGGCTCGCACTAGTGCACAGTTATCTCAAAGAAAGGGGCCACGGTGTTTCTGTATCTTTATTATGTTGGTGCGGCTTCGGAACTTTTAAATATCGCGATATATCTCGAAAACTACGCTTCTGATCAAAAAATATCATAGAACATAAATTGTAGGAAACATAATTCTCTACAAAAAACGTCTCTTAACATTTTGCCATAGCTCGCTTCGTTTCCGAGATATTTGCAGATTCAGCTCAAAGGAACTGGCCTGACGGACATATTTCGAGATATTTCTTCTTCTTGTT
Source organism: Osmia lignaria lignaria (assembly GCF_051020975.1). Taxonomy (NCBI): domain Eukaryota; kingdom Metazoa; phylum Arthropoda; class Insecta; order Hymenoptera; family Megachilidae; genus Osmia; species Osmia lignaria. Next base: position 8,024,216 of record NW_027478159.1, on the reverse strand, counting down.
GTTCTTCCTCTGCACAGCTAAGCTGGAAGTGGCATTTGCAGCTCGCAATAGTGCAGAGTTATCTCAAAGAAAGGGGCCACGGTGTTTCTGTATCTCTATTATGTTGGTGCGGCTTCGGAACTTTTAAATATCTTGATATATCTCGAGAACTACGCATCTGATCAAAAAATATCATAGAACATAAAAAGTAGGAAACTTAATTCTCTACAAAAAAGGTCTCTTAACATTTTGCCATAGCTCGCTTCGTTTCCGAGATATTTGCAGATTTATCTCAAGGGAAGGGGCCTGACGGACATATTTCGAGATATTTCTTCTTCTTGTTGTTCTCCTTCTGCACAGCTAAGCTGGAAGTGGCATTTGCAGCTCGTAATAGTGCAGAGTTATCTCAAAGAAAGGGGCCACGGTGTTTCTGTATCTCTATTATGTTGGTGCGGCTTCGGAACTTTTAAATATCTTGATATATCTCGAGAACTACGCGTCTCATCAAAAAATATCATAGAACATAAAAAGTAGGAAACTTAATTCTCTACAAAAACGGTCTCTTAACATTTTGCCATAGCTCGCTTCGTTTCCGAGATATTTGCAGATTTATCTCAAGGGAAGGGGCCTGACGGACATATTTCGAGATATTTCTTCTTCTTGTTGTGCTTCTTCTGCACAGCTAAGCTGGAAGTGGCATTTGCGGCTCGCACTAGTGCACAGTTATCTCAAAGAAAGGGGCCACGGTGTTTCTGTATCTTTATTATGTTGGTGCGGCTTCGGAACTTTTAAATATCGCGATATATCTCGAAAACTACGCTTCTGATCAAAAAATATCATAGAACATAAATTGTAGGAAACATAATTCTCTACAAAAAACGTCTCTTAACATTTTGCCATAGCTCGCTTCGTTTCCGAGATATTTGCAGATTCAGCTCAAAGGAACTGGCCTGACGGACATATTTCGAGATATTTCTTCTTCTTGTTGTTCTTCCTCTGCACAGCTAAGCTGGAAGTGGCATTTGCAGCTCGCAATAGTGCAGAGTTATCTCAAAGAAAGGGGCCACGGTGTTTCTGTATCTCTATTATGTTGGTGCGGCTTCGGAACTTTTAAATATCTTGATATATCTCGAGAACTACGCATCTGATCAAAAAATATCATAGAACATAAAAAGTAGGAAACTTAATTCTCTACAAAAAAGGTCTCTTAACATTTTGCCATAGCTCTCTTCGTTTCCGAGATATTTGCAGATTTATCTCAAGGGAAGGGGCCTGACGGACATATTTCGAGATATTTCTTCTTCTTGTTGTTCTCCTTCTGCACAGCTAAGCTGGAAGTGGCATTTGCAGCTCGTAATAGTGCAGAGTTATCTCAAAGAAAGGGGCCACGGTGTTTCTGTATCTCTATTATGTTGGTGCGGCTTCGGAACTTTTAAATATCTTGATATATCTCGAGAACTACGCGTCTCATCAAAAAATATCATAGAACATAAAAAGTAGGAAACTTAATTCTCTACAAAAACGGTCTCTTAACATTTTGCCATAGCTCGCTTCGTTTCCGAGATATTTGCAGATTTATCTCAAGGGAAGGGGCCTGACGGACATATTTCGAGATATTTCTTCTTCTTGTTGTGCTTCTTCTGCACAGCTAAGCTGGAAGTGGCATTTGCGGCTCGCACTAGTGCACAGTTATCTCAAAGAAAGGGGCCACGGTGTTTCTGTATCTTTATTATGTTGGTGCGGCTTCGGAACTTTTAAATATCGCGATATATCTCGAAAACTACGCTTCTGATCAAAAAATATCATAGAACATAAATTGTAGGAAACATAATTCTCTACAAAAAACGTCTCTTAACATTTTGCCATAGCTCGCTTCGTTTCCGAGATATTTGCAGATTCAGCTCAAAGGAACTGGCCTGACGGACATATTTCGAGATATTTCTTCTTCTTGTTGTTCTTCCTCTGCACAGCTAAGCTGGAAGTGGCATTTGCAGCTCGCAATAGTGCAGAGTTATCTCAAAGAAAGGGGCCACGGTGTTTCTGTATCTCTATTATGTTGGTGCGGCTTCGGAACTTTTAAATATCTTGATATATCTCGAGAACTACGCATCTGATCAAAAAATATCATAGAACATAAAAAGTAGGAAACTTAATTCTCTACAAAAAAGGTCTCTTAACATTTTGCCATAGCTCGCTTCGTTTCCGAGATATTTGCAGATTTATCTCAAGAGAAGGGGCCTAACGGACATATTTCGAGATATTTCTTCTTCTTGTTGTTCTTCTTCTGCACAGCTAAGCTGGAAGTGGCATTTGCGGCTCGCACTAGTGCAGAGTTATCTCAAAGAAAGGGGTCACGGTGCTTCTGTATATCTATTATGTTGGTGTGGTTTCGGAACTTTGAAATATCTTGATATATCTCGAGAACTACGCATCTGATCAAAAAATATCATAGAACGTAAAAAGTAGGAAACTTAATTCTCTACAAATAAGGTCTCTTCACATTTTGCCATAGCTCGCTTCGTTTCCGAGATATTTGCAGATTTATCTCAAGGGAAGGGGCCTGACGGACATATTTCGAGATATTTCTTCTTCTTGTTGTTCTTCTTCTGCACAGCTAAGCTGGAAGTGGCATTTACAGCTCGCAATAGTGCAGAGTTATCTCAAAGAAAGGGGCCACGGTGTTTCTGTATCTCTATTATGTTGGTGCGGCTTCGGAACTTTTAAATATCTTGATATATCTCGAGAACTACGCATCTGATCAAAAAATGTCATAGAACATAAAAAGTAGGAAACTTAATTCTCTACAAAAAAGGTCTCTTAACATTTTGCCATAGCTCGCTTCGTTTCCGAGATATTTGCAGATTTATCTCAAGGGAAGGGGCCTGACGGACATATTTCGAGATATTTCTTCTTCTTGTTGTTCTTCTTCTGCACAGCTAAGCTGGAAGTGGCATTTACAGCTCGCAATAGTGCAGAGTTATCTCAAAGAAAGGGGCCACGGTGTTTCTGTATCTCTATTATGTTGGTGCGGCTTCGGAACTTTTAAATATCTTGATATATCTCGAGAACTACGCGTCTCATCAAAAAATGTCATAGAACATAAAAAGTAGGAAACTTAATTCTCTACAAAAAAGGTCTCTTAACATTTTGCCATAGCTCGCTTCGTTTCCGAGATATTTGCAGATTTATCTCAAGGGAAGGGGCCTGACGGACATATTTCGAGATATTTCTTCTTCTTGTTGTGCTTCTTCTGCACAGCTAAGCTGCAAGTGGCATTTGCGGCTCGCACTAGTGCACAGTTATCTCAAAGAAAGGGGCCACGGTGTTTCTGTATCTTTATTATGTTGGTGCGGCTTCGGAACTTTTAAATATCGCGATATATCTCGAAAACTACGCTTCTGATCAAAAAATATCATAGAACATAAATTGTAGGAAACATAATTCTCTACAAAAAACGTCTCTTAACATTTTGCCATAGCTCGCTTCGTTTCCGAGATATTTGCAGATTCAGCTCAAAGGAACTGGCCTGACGGACATATTTCGAGATATTTCTTCTTCTTGTTGTTCTTCCTCTGCACAGCTAAGCTGGAAGTGGCATTTGCAGCTCGCAATAGTGCAGAGTTATCTCAAAGAAAGGGGCCACGGTGTTTCTGTATCTCTATTATGTTGGTGCGGCTTCGGAACTTTTAAATATCTTGATATATCTCGAGAACTACGCATCTGATCAAAAAATATCATAGAACATAAAAAGTAGGAAACTTAATTCTCTACAAAAAAGGTCTCTTAACATTTTGCCCTAGCTCGCTTCGTTTCAGAGATATTTGCAGATTTATCTCAAGAGAAGGGGCCTAACGGACATATTTCGAGATATTTCTTCTTCTTGTTGTTCTTCTTCTGCACAGCTAAGGTGGAAGTGGCATTTGCGGCTCGCACTAGTGCAGAGTTATCTCAAAGAAAGGGGTCACGGTGCTTCTGTATCTCTATTATGTTGGTGTGGTTTCGGAACTTTGAAATATCTTGATATATCTCGAGAACTACGCATCTGATCAAAAAATATCATAGAACGTAAAAAGTAGGAAACTTAATTCTCTACAAATAAGGTCTCTTCACATTTTGCCATAGCTCGCTTCGTTTCCGAGATATTTGCAGATTTATCTCAAGGGAAGGGGCCTGACGGACATATTTCGAGATATTTCTTCTTCTTGTTGTTCTTCTTCTGCACAGCTAAGCTGGAAGTGGCATTTACAGCTCGCAATAGTGCAGAGTTATCTCAAAGAAAGGGGCCACGGTGTTTCTGTATCTCTATTATGTTGGTGCGGCTTCGGAACTTTTAAATATCTTGATATATCACGAGAACTGCGCATCTGATCAAAAAATATCATAGAACATAAAAAGTAGGAAACTTAATTCTCTACAAAAAAGGTCTCTTAACATTTTGCCATAGCTCGCTTCGTTTCCGAGATATTTGCAGATATATCTCAAGGGAAGGGGCCTGACGGACATATTTCGAGATATTTCTTCTTCTTGTTGTTGTCCTTCTGCACAGCTAAGCTGGAAGTGGCATTTGCAGCTCGTAATAGTGCAGAGTTATCTCAAAGAAAGGGGCCACGGTGTTTCTGTATCTCTATTATGTTGGTGCGGCTTCGGAACTTTTAAATATCTTGATATATCTCGAGAACTACGCGTCTCATCAAAAAATATCATAGAACATAAAAAGTAGGAAACTTAATTCTCTACAAAAACGGTCTCTTAACATTTTGCCATAGCTCGCTTCGTTTCCGAGATATTTGCAGATTTATCTCAAGGGAAGGGGCCTGACGGACATATTTCGAGATATTTCTTCTTCTTGTTGTGCTTCTTCTGCACAGCTAAGCTGGAAGTGGCATTTGCGGCTCGCACTAGTGCACAGTTATCTCAAAGAAAGGGGCCACGGTGTTTCTGTATCTTTATTATGTTGGTGCGGCTTCGGAACTTTTAAATATCGCGATATATCTCGAAAACTACGCTTCTGATCAAAAAATATCATAGAACATAAATTGTAGGAAACATAATTCTCTACAAAAAACGTCTCTTAACATTTTGCCATAGCTCGCTTCGTTTCCGAGATATTTGCAGATTCAGCTCAAAGGAACTGGCCTGACGGACATATTTCGAGATATTTCTTCTTCTTGTTGTTCTTCCTCTGCACAGCTAAGCTGGAAGTGGCATTTGCAGCTCGCAATAGTGCAGAGTTATCTCAAAGAAAGGGGCCACGGTGTTTCTGTATCTCTATTATGTTGGTGCGGCTTCGGAACTTTTAAATATCTTGATATATCTCGAGAACTACGCATCTGATCAAAAAATATCATAGAACATAAAAAGTAGGAAACTTAATTCTCTACAAAAAAGGTCTCTTAACATTTTGCCATAGCTCGCTTCGTTTCCGAGATATTTGCAGATTTATCTCAAGAGAAGGGGCCTAACGGACATATTTCGAGATATTTCTTCTTCTTGTTGTTCTTCTTCTGCACAGCTAAGCTGGAAGTGGCATTTGCGGCTCGCACTAGTGCAGAGTTATCTCAAAGAAAGGGGTCACGGTGCTTCTGTATCTCTATTATGTTGGTGTGGTTTCGGAACTTTGAAATATCTTGATATATCTCGAGAACTACGCATCTGATCAAAAAATATCATAGAACATAAAAAGTAGGAAACTTAATTCTCTACAAATAAGGTCTCTTCACATTTTGCCATAGCTCGCTTCGTTTCCGAGATATTTGCAGATTTATCTCAAGGGAAGGGGCCTGACGGACATATTTCGAGATATTTCTTCTTCTTGTTGTTCTTCTTCTGCACAGCTAAGCTGGAAGTGGCATTTACAGCTCGCAATAGTGCAGAGTTATCTCAAAGAAAGGGGCCACGGTGTTTCTGTATCTCTATTATGTTGGTGCGGCTTCGGAACTTTTAAATATCTTGATATATCTCGAGACCTACGCATCTCATCAAAAAATGTCATAGAACATAAAAAGTAGGAAACTTAATTCTCTACAAAAAAGGTCTCTTAACATTTTGCCATAGCTCGCTTCGTTTCCGAGATATTTGCAGATTTATCTCAAGGGAAGGCGCCTGACGGACATATTTCGAGATATTTCTTCTTCTTGTTGTGCTTCTTCTGCACAGCTAAGCTGGAAGTGGCATTTGCGGCTCGCACTAGTGCACAGTTATCTCAAAGAAAGGGGCCACGGTGTTTCTGTATCTTTATTATGTTGGTGCGGCTTCGGAACTTTTAAATATCGCGATATATCTCGAAAACTACGCTTCTGATCAAAAAATATCATAGAACATAAATTGTAGGAAACATAATTCTCTACAAAAAACGTCTCTTAACATTTTGCCATAGCTCGCTTCGTTTCCGAGATATTTGCAGATTCAGCTCAAAGGAACTGGCCTGACGGACATATTTCGAGATATTTCTTCTTCTTGTTGTTCTTCTTCTGCACAGCTAAGCTGGAAGTGGCATTTGCAGCTCGCACTAGTGCAGAGTTATCTCAAAGAAAGGGGCCACGGTGTTTCTGTATCTCTATTATGTTGGTGCGGCTTCGGAACTTTTAAATATCTTGATATATCTCGAGAACTACGCATCTGATCAAAAAATATCATAGAACATAAAAAGTAGGAAACTTAATTCTCTACAAAAAAGGTCTCTTAACATTTTGCCATAGCTCGCTTCATTTCAGAGATATTTGCAGATTTATCTCAAGAGAAGGGGCCTAACGGACATATTTCGAGATATTTCTTCTTCTTGTTGTTCTTCTTCTGCACAGCTAAGCTGGAAGTGGCATTTGCGGCTCGCACTAGTGCAGAGTTATCTCAAAGAAAGGGGTCACGGTGCTTCTGTATCTCTATTATGTTGGTGTGGTTTCGGAACTTTGAAATATCTTGATATATCTCGAGAACTACGCATCTGATCAAAAAATATCATAGAACGTAAAAAGTAGGAAACTTAATTCTCTACAAATAAGGTCTCTTAACATTTTGCCATAGCTCTCTTCGTTTCCGAGATATTTCCAGATTTATCTCAAGGGAAGGGGCCTGACGGACATATTTCGAGATATTTCTTCTTCTTGTTGTTCTTCTTCTGCACAGCTAAGCTGGAAGTGGCATTTGCAGCGCGCTATAGTGCAGAGTTATCTCAAAGAAAGGGGCCACGGTGTTTCTGTATCTCTATTATGTTGGTGCGGCTTCGGAACTTTTAAATATCTTGATATATCTCGAGAACTACGCATCTGATCAAAAAATATCATAGAACGTAGAAAGTAGGAAACTTAATTCTCTACAAATAAGGTCTCTTCACATTTTGCCATAGCTCGCTTCGTTTCCGAGATATTTGCAGATTTATCTCAAGGGAAGGGGCCTGACGGACATATTTCGAGATATTTCTTCTTCTTGTTGTTCTTCTTCTGCACAGCTAAGCTGGAAGTGGCATTTACAGCTCGCAATAGTGCAGAGTTATCTCAAAGAAAGGGGCCACGGTGTTTCTGTATCTCTATTATGTTGGTGCGGCTTCGGAACTTTTAAATATCTTGATATATCTCGAGAACTACGCATCTGATCAAAAAATGTCATAGAACATAAAAAGTAGGAAACTTAATTCTCTACAAAAAAGGTCTCTTAACATTTTGCCATAGCTCGCTTCGTTTCCGAGATATTTGCAGATTTATCTCAAGGGAAGGGGCCTGACGGACATATTTCGAGATATTTCTTCTTCTTGTTGTGCTTCTTCTGCACAGCTAAGCTGGAAGTGGCATTTGCGGCTCGCACTAGTGCACAGTTATCTCAAAGAAAGGGGCCACGGTGTTTCTGTATCTTTATTATGTTGGTGCGGCTTCGGAACTTTTAAATATCGCGATATATCTCGAAAACTACGCTTCTGATCAAAAAATATCATAGAACATAAATTGTAGGAAACATAATTCTCTACAAAAAACGTCTCTTAACATTTTGCCATAGCTCGCTTCGTTTCCGAGATATTTGCAGATTCAGCTCAAAGGAACTGGCCTGACGGACATATTTCGAGATATTTCTTCTTCTTGTTGTTCTTCCTCTGCACAGCTAAGCTGGAAGTGGCATTTGCAGCTCGCAATAGTGCAGAGTTATCTCAAAGAAAGGGGCCACGGTGTTTCTGTATCTCTATTATGTTGGTGCGGCTTCGGAACTTTTAAATATCTTGATATATCTCGAGAACTACGCATCTGATCAAAAAATATCATAGAACATAAAAAGTAGGAAACTTAATTCTCTACAAAAAAGGTCTCTTAACATTTTGCCATAGCTCGCTTCATTTCAGAGATATTTGCAGATTTATCTCAAGAGAAGGGGCCTAACGGACATATTTCGAGATATTTCTTCTTCTTGTTGTTCTTCTTCTGCACAGCTAAGCTGGAAGTGGCATTTGCGGCTCGCACTAGTGCAGAGTTATCTCAAAGAAAGGGGTCACGGTGCTTCTGTATCTCTATTATGTTGGTGTGGTTTCGGAACTTTGAAATATCTTGATATATCTCGAGAACTACGCATCTGATCAAAAAATATCATAGAACGTAAAAAGTAGGAAACTTAATTCTCTACAAATAAGGTCTCTTCACATTTTGCCATAGCTCGCTTCGTTTCCGAGATATTTGCAGATTTATCTCAAGGGAAGGGGCCTGACGGACATATTTCGAGATATTTCTTCTTCTTGTTGTTCTTCTTCTGCACAGCTAAGCTGGAAGTGGCATTTACAGCTCGCAATAGTGCAGAGTTATCTCAAAGAAAGGGGCCACGGTGTTTCTGTATCTCTATTATGTTGGTGCGGCTTCGGAACTTTTAAATATCTTGATATATCTCGAGAACTACGCGTCTGATCAAAAAATATCATAGAACATAAAAAGTAGGAAACTTAATTCTCTACAAAAACGGTCTCTTAACATTTTGCCATAGCTCGCTTCGTTTCCGAGATATTTGCAGATATATCTCAAGGGAAGGGGCCTGACGGACATATTTCGAGATATTTCTTCTTCTTGTTGTTCTTCTTCTGCACAGCTAAGCTGGAAGTGGCATTTGCGGCTCGCACTAGTGCAGAGTTATCTCAAAGAAAGGAGCCACGGTGTTTCTGTATCTCTATTATGTTGGTGCGGCTTCGGAACTTTTAAATATCTTGATATATCTCGAGAACTACGCATCTGATCAAAAAATATCATACAACATAAAAAGTAGGAAACATAATTCTCTACAAAAAAGGTCTCTTAACATTTTGCCATAGCTCGCTTCGTTTCCGAGATATTTGCAGATTTATCTCAAGGGAAGGGGCCTGACGGACATATTTCGAGATATTTCTTCTTCTTGTTGTTCTTCTTCTGCACAGCTAAGCTGGAAGTGGCATTTGCGGCTCGCACTAGTGCAGAGTTGTCTCAACGAAAGGGGCCACGGTGTTTCTGTATCTCTATTATGTTGGTGCGGCTTCGGAACTTTTAAATATCTCGATATATCTCGAAAACTACGCTTCTGATCAAAAAATATCATAGAACATAAATTGTAGGAAGCATAATTCTCTACAAAAAAGGTCTCTTACCATTTTGCCATAGCTCGCTTCGTTTCCGAGATATTTGCAGATATATCTCAAGGGAAGGGGCCTGACGGACATATTTCGAGATATTTCTTCTTCTTGTTGTTCTTCTTCTGCACAGCTAAGCTGGAAGTGGCATCTACAGCTCGCAATAGTGCAGAGTTATCTCAAAGAAAGGGGCCACGGTGTTTCTGTATCTCTATTATGTTGGTGCGGCTTCGGAACTTTTAAATATCTTGATATATCTCGAGAACTACGCATCTGATCAAAAAATATCATAGAACATGAAAAGTAGGAAACTTAATTCTCTACAAAAAAGGTCTCTTAACATTTTGCCAGAGCTCTCTTCGTTTCCGAGATATTTGCAGATTTATCTCAAGGGAAGGGGCCTGACGGACATATTTCGAGATATTTCTTCTTCTTGTTGTTCTTCTTCTGCACAGCTAAGCTGGAAGTGGCATTTGCAGCTCGCAATAGTGCAGAGTTATCTCAAAGAAAGGGGCCACGGTGTTTCTGTATCTCTATTATGTTGGTGCGGCTTCGGAACTTTTAAATATCTTGATATATCTCGAGAACTACGCGTCTGATCAAAAAATATCATAGAACATAAAAAGTAGGAAACTTAATTCTCTACAAAAACGGTCTCTTAACATTTTGCCATAGCTCGCTTCGTTTCCGAGATATTTGCAGATATATCTCAAGGGAAGGGGCCTGACGGACATATTTCGAGATATTTCTTCTTCTTGTTGTTCTTCTTCTGCACAGCTAAGCTGGAAGTGGCATTTGCGGCTCGCACTAGTGCAGAGTTATCTCAAAGAAAGGAGCCACGGTGTTTCTGTATCTCTATTATGTTGGTGCGGCTTCGGAACTTTTAAATATCTTGATATATCTCGAGAACTACGCATCTGATCAAAAAATATCATAGAACATAAAAAGTAGGAAACATAATTCTCTACAAAAAAGGTCTCTTAACATTTTGCCATAGCTCGCTTCGTTTCCGAGATATTTGCAGATTTATCTCAAGGGAAGGGGCCTGTCGGACATATTTCGAGATACTTCTTCTTCTTGTTGTTCTTCTTCTGCACAGCTAAGCTGGAAGTGGCATTTGCGGCTCGCACTAGTGCAGAGTTATCTCAAAGAAAGGGGCCACGGTGTTTCTGTATCCCTATTATGTTGGTGCGGCTTCGGAACTTTTAAATATCTCGATATATCTCGAAAACTACGCTTCTGATCAAAAAATATCATAGGACATAAATTGTAGGAAAGATAATTCTCTACAAAAAACGTCTCTTAACATTTTGCCACAGCTCGCTTCGTTTCCGAGATATTTGCAGATTCAGCTCAAAGGAACGGGCCTGACGGACATATTTCGAGATACTTCTTCTTCTTGTTGTTCTTCCTCTGCACAGCTAAGCTGGAAGTGGCATTTGCAGCTCGCAATAGTGCAGAGTTATCTCAAAGAAAGGGGCCACGGTGTTTCTGTATCTCTATTATGTTGGTGCGGCTTCGGAACTTTTAAATATCTTGATATATCTCGAGAACTACGCATCTGATCAAAAAATATCATAGACCATAAATAGTAGGATACATAATTCTCTACAAAAAACGTCTCTTAACATTTTGCCATAGCTCGCTTCGTTTCCGAGATATGTGCAGATTTATCTCAAGGGAAGGGGCCTGACGGACATATTTCGAGATATTTCTTCTTCTTGTTGTTCTTCTTCTGCACAGCTAAGCTGGAAGTGGCATTTGCGGCTCGCACTAGTGCAGAGTTATCTCAACGAAAGGGGCCACGGTGTTTCTGTATCTCTATTATGTTGGTGCGGCTTCGGAACTTTTAAATATCTCGATGTATCTCGAGAACTACGCTTCTGATCAAAAAATATCATAGAACATAAAAAGTAGGAATCCTAATTTTCTACAAAAAAGGTCTCTTAACATTTTGCCGTAGCTCGCTTCGTTTCCGAGATATTTGCAGATTTATCTCAAGGGAAGGGGCCTGACGGACATATTTCGAGATATTTCTTCTTCTTGTTGTTCTTCTTCTGCACAGCTAAGCTGGAAGTGGCATTTGCAGCTCGCAATAGTGCAGAGTTATCTCAAAGAAAGGGGCCACGGTGTTTCTGTATCTCTATTATGTTGGTGCGGCTTCGGAACTTTTAAATATCTTGATATATTTCGAGAACTACGCATCTGATCAGAAAATATCATAGAACATAAAAAGTAGGAAACTTAATTCTCTACAAAAAAGATCTCTTAACATTTTGCCATAGCTCGCTTCGTTTCCGAGATATTTGCAGATTTATCTCAAGGGAAGGGGCCTGTCGGACATATTTCGAGATATTTCTTCTTCTTGTTGTTCTTCTTCTGCACAGCTAAGCTGGAAGTGGCATTTGCAGCTCGCAGTAGTGCAGAGTTATCTCAAAGAAAGGGGCCACGGTGTTTCTGTATCTCTATTATGTTGGTGCGGCTTCGGAACTTTTAAATATCTTGATATATTTCGAGAACTACGCATCTGATCAGAAAATATCATAGAACATAAAAAGTAGGAAACTTAATTCTCTACAAAAAAGATCTCTTAACATTTTGCCATAGCTCGCTTCGTTTCCGAGATATTTGCAGATTTATCTCAAGGGAAGGGGCCTGACGGACATATTTCGAGATATTTCTTCTTCTTGTTTTTCTTCTTCTGCACAGCTAAGCTGGAAGTGGCATTTGCAGCGCGCAATAGTGCAGAGTTATCTCAAAGAAAGGGGCCACGGTGTTTCTGTATCTCTATTATGTTGGTGCGGCTTCGGAACTTTTAAATATCTTGATATATCTCGAGAACTACGCATCTGTTCAAAAAATATCATAGAACATAAAAAGTAGGAATCCTAATTTTCTACAAAAAAGGTCTCTTAACATTTTGCCGTAGCTCGCTTCGTTTCCGAGATATTTGCAGATTTATCTCAAGGGAAGGGGCCTGACGGACATATTTCGAGATATTTCTTCTTCTTGTTGTTCTTCTTCTGCACAGCTAAGCTGGAAGTGGCATTTGCAGCTCGCAATAGTGCAGAGTTATCTCAAAGAAAGGGGCCACGGTGTTTCTGTATCTCTATTATGTTGGTGCGGCTTCGGAACTTTTAAATATCTTGATATATTTCGAGAACTACGCATCTGATCAGAAAATATCATAGAACATAAAAAGTAGGAAACTTAATTCTCTACAAAAAAGATCTCTTAACATTTTGCCATAGCTCGCTTCGTTTCCGAGATATTTGCAGATTTATCTCAAGGGAAGGGGCCTGACGGACATATTTCGAGATATTTCTTCTTCTTGTTGTTCTTCTTCTGCACAGCTAAGCTGGAAGTGGCATTTGCAGCTCGCAGTAGTGCAGAGTTATCTCAAAGAAAGGGGCCACGGTGTTTCTGTATCTCTATTATGTTGGTGCGGCTTCGGAACTTTTAAATATCTCGATGTATCTCGAGAACTACGCTTCTGATCAAAAAATATCATAGAACATAAATTGTAGGAAACATAATTCTCTATAAAAAACGTCTCTTAACATTTTGCCATAGCTCGCTTCGTTTCCGAGATATTTGCAGATTCATCTCAAAGGAACTGGCCTGACGGACATATTTCGAGATATTTCTTCTTCTTGTTGTTCTTCCTCTGCACAGCTAAGCTGGAAGTGGCATTTGCAGCTCGCAATAGTGCAGAGTTATCTCAAAGAAAGGGGCCACGGCGTTTCTGTATCTCTATTATGTTGGTGCGGCTTCGGAACTTTTAAATATCTTGATGTATCTCGAGAACTACGCATCTGATCAAAAAATATCATAGAACATAAAAAGTAGGAAACTTAATTCTCTACAAAAAAGGTCTCTCAACATTTTGCCATAGCTCTCTTCGTTTCCGAGATATTTGCAGATATATCTCAAGGGAAGGGGCCTGCCGGACATATTTCGAGATATTTCTTCTTCTTGTTGTTCTTCCTCTGCACAGCTAAGCTGGAAGTGGCATTTGCAGCTCGCACTAGTGCAGAGTTATCTCAAAGAAAGGGGCCACGGTGTTTCTGTATCTCTATTATGTTGGTGCGGCTTCGGAACTTTTAAATATCTCGATGTATCTCGAAAACTACGCTTCTGATCAAAAAATATCATAGAACATAAATTGTAGGAAACATAATTCTCTACAAAAAACGTCTCTTAACATTTTGCCATAGCTCGCTTCGTTTCCGAGATATTTGCAGATATATCTCAAGGGAAGGGGCCTGACGGACAGATTTCGAGATATTTCTTCTTCTTGTTGTTCTTCTTCTGCACAGCTAAGCTGGAAGTGGCATTTACAGCTCGCAATAGTGCAGAGTTATCTCAAAGAAAGGGGCCACGGTGTTTCTGTATCTCTATTATGTTGGTGCGGCTTCGGAACTTTTAAATATCTTGATATATCTCGAGAACTACGCATCTGATCAAAAAATATCATACAACATAAAAAGTAGGAAACTTAATTCTCTACAAAAAAGGTCTCTTAACATTTTGCCATAGCTCGCTTCGTTTCCGAGATATTTGCAGATTTATATCAAGGGAAGGGGCCTGACGGACATATTTCGAGATATTTCTTCTTCTTGTTGTTCTTCTTCTGCACAGCTAAGCTGGAAGTGGCATTTGCGGCTCGCACTAGTGCAGAGTTATCTCAAAGAAAGGGGCCACGGTGTTTCTGTATCCCTATTATGTTGGTGCGGCTTCGGAACTTTTAAATATCTCGATATATCTCGAAAACTACGCTTCTGATCAAAAAATATCATAGAACATAAATTGTAGGAAACATAATTCTCTACAAAAAACGTCTCTTAACAATTTGCCATAGCTCGCTTCGTTTCCGAGATATTTGCAGATTCAGCTCAAAGGAACTGGCCTGACGTACATATTTCGAGATATTTCTTCTTCTTGTTGTTCTTCCTCTGCACAGCTAAGCTGGAAGTGGCATTTGCAGCTCGCAATAGTGCAGAGTTATCTCAAAGAAAGGGGCCACGGTGTTTCTGTATCTCTATGTTGGTGCGGCTTCGGAACTTTTAAAGAACTTGATATATCTCGAGAACTACGCATCTGATCAAAAAATATCATAGAACATAAAAAGTAGGAAACATAATTCTCTACAAAAAAGGTCTCTTAACATTTTGCCATAGCTCGCTTCGTTTCCGAGATATTTGCAGATATATCTCAAGGGAAGGGGCCTGACGGACATATTTCGAGATATTTCTTCTTCTTGTTGTTCTTCTTCTGCACAGCTAAGCTGGAAGTGGCATTTACAGCTCGCACTAGTGCAGAGTTATCTCAAAGAAAGGGGCCACGGTGTTTCTGTATCTCTATTATGTTGGTGCGGCTTCGGAACTTTTAAATATCTCGATGTATCTCGAAAACAACGCTTCTGATCAAAAAATATCATAGAACATAAATTGTAGGAAACATAATTCTCTACAAAAAATGTCTCTTAACATTTTGCCATAGCTCGCTTCGTTTCCGAGATATTTGCAGATTTATCTCAAGGGAAGGGGCCTGACGGACATATTTCGAGATATTTCTTCTTCTTGTTGTTCTTCTTCTGCACAGCTAAGCTGGAAGCGGCATTTGCGGCTCGCACTAGTGCAGAGTTATCTCAAAGAAAGGGGCCACGGTGTTTCTGTATCCCTATTATGTTGGTGCGGCTTCGGAACTTTTAAATATCTCGATGTATCTCGAAAACTACGCTTCTGATCAAAAAATATCATAGAACATAAATTGTAGGAAACATAATTCTCTACAAAAAAGGTCTCTTAACATTTTGCCATAGCTCGCTTCGTTTCCGAGATATTTGCAGATATATCTCAAGGGAAGGGGCCTGACGGACAGATTTCGAGATATTTCTTCTTCTTGTTGTTCTTCTTCTGCACAGCTAAGCTGGAAGTGGCATTTGCGGCTCGCACTAGTGCAGAGTTATCTCAAAGAAAGGGGCCACGGTGTTTCTGTATCTCTATTATGTTGGTGCGGCTTCGGAACTTTTAAATATCTCGATGTATCTCGAAAACTACGCTTCTGATCAAAAAATATCATAGAACATAAATTGTAGGAAACATAATTCTCTACAAAAAATGTCTCTTAACATTTTGCCATAGCTCGGTTCGTTTCCGAGATATTTGCAGATTCAGCTCAAAGGAACTGGCCTGACGGACATATTTCGAGATATTTCTTCTTCTTGTTGTTCTTCCTCTGCACAGCTAAGCTGGAAGTGGCATTTGCAGCTCGCAATAGTGCAGAGTTATCTCAAAGAAAGGGGCCACGGTGTTTCTGTATCTCTATTATGTTGGTGCGGCTTCGGAACTTTTAAATATCTTAATATATCTCGAGAACTACGCATCTGATCAAAAAATATCATAGAACACAAAAAGTAGGAAACTTAATTCTCTACAAAAAAGGTCTCTTCACATTTTGCCATAGCTCGCTTCGTTTCCGAGATATTTGCAGATTTATCTCAAGGGAAGGGGCCTGACGGACATATTTCGAGATATTTCTTCTTCTTGTTGTTCTTCTTCTGCACAGCTAAGCTGGAAGTGGCATTTGCGGCTCGCACTAGTGCAGAGTTATCTCAAAGAAAGGGGCCACGGTGTTTCTGTATCTCTATTATGTTGGTGCGGCTTCGGAACTTTTAAATATCTCGATATATCTCGAAAACTACGCTTCTGATCAAAAAATATCATAGAACATAAATTGTAGGAAACAGAATTGTCTACAAAAAAGGTCTCTTAACATTTTGCCATAGCTCGCTTCCTTTCCGAGATATTTGCAGATATATCTCAAGGGAAGGGGCCTGACAGACATATTTCGAGATATTTCTTCTTCTTGTTGTTCTTCTTCTGCACAGCTCAGCTGGAAGTGGCATTTGCGGCTCGCACTAGTGCAGAGTTATCTCAAAGAAAGGGGCCACGGTGTTTCTGTATCTCTATTATGTTGGTGCGGCTTCGGAACTTTTAAATATCTCGATGTATCTCGAAAACTACGCTTCTGATCAAAAAATATCATAGAACATAAATTGTAGGAAACATAATGCTCTACAAAAAAGGTCTCTGAACATTTTGCCATAGCTCGCTTCGTTTCCGAGATATTTGCAGATATATCTCAAGGGAAGGGGCCTGACGGACATATTTCGAGATATTTCTTCTTCTTGTTGTTCTTCTTCTGCACAGCTAAGCTGGAGGTGGCATTTACAGCTCGCAATAGTGCAGAGTTATCTCAAAGAAAGGGGCCACGGTGTTTCTGTATCTCTATTATGTTGGTGCGGCTTCGGAACTTTTAAATATCTTGATATATCTCGAGAACTACGCATCTGATCAAAAAATATCATAGAACATAAAAAGTAGGAAACTTAGTTCTCTACAAAAGAGGTCTCTTAACATTTTGCCATAGCTCGCTTCGTTTCCGAGATATTTGCAGATTTATCTCAAGGGAAGGGGCCTGACGGACATATTTCGAGATATTTCTTCTTCTTGTTGTTCTTCTTCTGCACAGCTAAACTGGAAGTGGCATTTCCAGCTCGCAATAGTGCAGAGTTATCTCAAAGAGAGGGGCCACGGTGTTTCTGTATCTCTATTATGTTGGTGCGGCTTCGGAACTTTTAAATATCTTGATATATCTCGAGAACTACGCATCTGATCAAAAAATATCATAGAAGATAAAAAGTAGGAAGCTTAATTCTCTACAAAAAAGGTCTCTTAACATTTTGCCATAGCTCGCTTCGTTTCCGAGATATTTGCAGATTTATCTCAAGGGAAGGGGCCTGACGGACATATTTCGAGATATTTCTTCTTCTTGTTGTTCTTCTTCTGCACAGCTAAGCTGGAGGTGGCATTTACAGCTCGCAATAGTGCAGAGTTATCTCAAAGAAAGGGGCCACGGTGTTTCTGTATCTCTATTATGTTGGTGCGGCTTCGGAACTTTTAAATATCTCGATGTATCTCGAAAACTACGCTTCTGATCAAAAAATATCATAGAACATAAATTGTAGGAAACATAATTCTCTACAAAAAAGGTCTCTTAACATTTTGCCATAGCTCGCTTCGTTTCCGAGATATTTGCAGATATATCTCATGGGAAGGGGCCTGACGGACATATTTCGAGATATTTCTTCTTCTTGTTGTTCTTCTTCTGCACAGCTAAGCTAGGAGTGGCATTTACAGCTCGCAATAGTGCAGAGTTATCTCAAAGAAAGGGGCCACGGTGTTTCTGTATCTCTATTATGTTGGTGCGGCTTCGGAACTTTTAAATATCTTGATATATCTCGAGAACTACGCATTTAATCAAAAAATATCATAGAACATAAATTGTAGGAAACATAATTCTCTACAAAAAATGTCTCTTAACATTTTGCCATAGCCCGCTTCGTTTCCGAGATATTTGCAGATTCAGCTCAAAGGAACTGGCCTGACGGACATATTTCGAGATATTTCTTCTTCTTGTTGTTCTTCCTCTGCACAGCTAAGCTGGAAGTGGCATTTGCAGCTCGCAATAGTGCAGAGTTATCTCAAAGAAAGGGGCCACGGTGTTTCTGTATCTCTATTATGTTGGTGCGGCTTCGGAACTTTTAAATATCTCGATATATCTCGAAAACTACGCTTCTGATCAAAAAATATCATAGAGCATAAATTGTAGGAAACAGAATTCTCTACAAAAAAGGTCTCTTAACATTTTGCCATAGCTCGCTTCGTTTCCGAGATATTTGCAGATTTATCTCAAGGGAAGGGGCCTAACGGACATATTTCGAGATATTTCTTCTTCTTGTTGTTCTTCTTCTGCACAGCTAAACTGGAAGTGGCATTTCCAGCTCGCAATAGTGCAGAGTTATCTCCAAGAGAGGGGCCACGGTGTTTCTGTATCTCTATTATGTTGGTGCGGCTTCGGAACTTTTAAATATCTTGATATATTTCGAGAACTACGCATCTGATCAAAAAATATCATAGAAGATAAAAAGTAGGAAGCTTAATTCTCTACAAAAAAGGTCTCTTAACATTTTGCCATAGCTCGCTTCGTTTCCGAGATATTTGCAGATTTATCTCAAGGGAAGGGGCCTGACGGACATATTTCGAGATATTTCTTCTTCTTGTTGTTCTTCTTCTGCACAGCTAAGCTGGAAGTGGCATTTGCGGCTCGCACTAGTGCAGAGTTATCTCAAAGAAAGGGGCCACGGTGTTTCTGTATCCCTATTATGTTGGTGCGGCTTCGGAACTTTTAAATATCTCGATGTATCTCGAAAACTACGCTTCTGATCAAAAAATATCATAGAACATAAATTGTAGGAAACATAATTCTCTACAAAAAAGGTCTCTTAACATTTTGCCATAGCTCGCTTCGTTTCCGAGATATTTGCAGATTTATCTCAAGGGAAGGGGCCTGACGGACATATTTCGAGATATTTCTTCTTCTTGTTGTTCTTCTTCTGCACAGCTAAGCTGGAAGTGGCATTTGCGGCTCGCACTAGTGCAGAGTTATCTCAAAGAAAGGGGCCACGGTGTTTCTGTATCCCTATTATGTCGGTGCGGCTTCGGAACTTTTAAATATCTCGATGTATCTCGAAAACTACGCTTCTGATCAAAAAATATCATAGAACATAAATTGTAGGAAACATAATTCTCGACAAAAAAGGTCTCTTAACATTTTGCCATAGCTCGCTTCGTTTCCGAGATATTTGCAGATATATCTCAAGGGAAGGGGCCTGACGGACATATTTCGAGATATTTCTTCTTCATGTTGTTCTTCTTCTGCACAGCTAAGCTGGAAGTGGCATTTACAGCTCGCAATAGTGCAGAGTTATCTCAAAGAAAGGGGCCACGGTGTTTCTGTATCTCTATTATGTTGGTGCGGCTTCGGAACTTTTAAATATCTTGATATATCTCGAGAACTACGCATCTGATCAAAAAATATCATAGAAGGTAAAAAGTAGGAAACTTAATTCTCTACAAAAAAGGTCTCTTAACATTTTGCCATAGCTCGCTTCGTTTCCGAGATATTTGCAGATTTATCTCAAGGGAAGGGGCCTGACGGACATATTTCGAGATATTTCTTCTTCTTGTTGTTCTTCTTCTGCACAGCTAAGCTGGAAGTGGCATTTGCGGCTCGCACTAGTGCAGAGTTATCTCAAAGAAAGGGGCCACGGTGTTCCTGTATCCCTATTATGTTGGTGCGGCTTCGGAACTTTTAAATATCTCGATATATCTCGAAAACTACGCTTCTGATCAAAAAATATCATAGAACATAAATTGTAGGAAACATAATTCTCTACAAAAAATGTCTCTTAACATTTTGCCATAGCTCGCTTCGTTTCCGAGATATTTGCAGATTCAGCTCAAAGGAACTGGCCTGACGGACATATTTCGAGATATTTCTTCTTCTTGTTGTTCTTCTTCTGCACAGCTAAGCTGGAAGTGGCATTTACAGCTCGCAATAGTGCAGAGTTATCTCAAAGAAAGGGGCCACGGTGTTTCTGTATCTCTATTATGTTGGTGCGGCTTCGGAACTTTTAAATATCTTGATATATCTCGAGAACTACGCACCTGATCAAAAAATATCATAGAATATAAAAAGTAGCAAACTTAATTCTCTACAAAAAAGGTCTCTTAACATTTTGCCATAGCTCGCTTCGTTTCCGAGATATTTGCAGATGTATCTCAAGGGAAGGGGCCTGACGGACATATTTCGAGATATTTCTTCTTCTTGTTGTTCTTCTTCTGCACAGCTAAGCTGGAAGTGGCATTTGCGGCTCGCACTAGTGCAGAGTTATCTCAAAGAAAGGGGCCACGGTGTTCCTGTATCCCTATTATGTTGGTGCGGCTTCGGAACTTTTAAATATCTCGATATATCTCGAAAACTACGCTTCTGATCAAAAAATATCATAGAACATAAATTGTAGGAAACATAATTCTCTACAAAAAATGTCTCTTAACATTTTGCCATAGCTCGCTTCGTTTCCGAGATATTTGCAGATTCAGCTCAAAGGAACTGGCCTGACGGACATATTTCGAGATATTTCTTCTTCTTGTTGTTCTTCTTCTGCACAGCTAAGCTGGAAGTGGCATTTACAGCTCGCAATAGTGCAGAGGTATCTCAAAGAAAGGGGCCACGGTGTTTCTGTATCTCTATTATGTTGGTGCGGCTTCGGAACTTTTAAATATCTTGATATATCTGGAGAACTACGCATCTGATCAAAAAATATCATAGAAGATAAAAAGTAGGAAACTTAATTCTCTACAAAAAAGGTCTCTTAACATTTTGCCATAGCTCGCTTCGTTTCCGAGATATTTGCAGATATATCTCAAGGGAAGGGGCCTGACGGACATATTTCGAGATATTTCTTCTTCTTGTTGTTCTTCTTCTGCACAGCTAAGCTGGAAGTGGCATTTACAGCTCGCAATAGTGCAGAGTTATCTCAAAGAAAGGGGCCACGGTGTTTCTGTATCCCTATTATGTTGGTGCGGCTTCTGAACTTTTAAATATCTCGATATATCTCGAAAACTACGCTTCTGACCAAAAAATATCATAGAACATAAATTGTAGGAAACATAATTCTCTACAAAAAACGTCTCTTAACATTTTGCCATAGCTCGCTTCGTTTCCGAGATATTTGCAGATTCAGCTCAAAGGAACTGCCTGACGGACATATTTCGAGATATTTCTTCTTCTTGTTGTTCTTCCTCTGCACAGCTAAGCTGGAAGTGGCATTTGCGGCTCGCACTAGTGCAGAGTTATCTCAAAGAAAGGGGCCACGGTGTTTCTGTATCTCTATTATGTTGGTGCGGCTTCGGAACTTTTAAATATCTCGATGTATCTCGAAAACTACGCTTCTGATCAAAAAATACCATAGAACATAAATTGTAGGAAACATAATTCTCTACAAAAAAGGTCTCTTAACATTTTGCCATAGCTCGCTTCGTTTCCGAGATATTTGCAGATATATCTCAAGGGAAGGGGCCTGACGGACATATTTCGAGATATTTCTTCTTCTTGTTGTTCTTCTTCTGCACAGCTAAACTGGAAGTGGCATTTCCAGCTCGCAATAGTGCAGAGTTATCTCAAAGAGAGGGGCCACGGTGTTTCTGTATCTCTATTATGTTGGTGCGGCTTCGGAACTTTTAAATATCTTGATATATTTCGAGAACTACGCATCTGATCAAAAAATATCATAGAAGATAAAAAGTAGGAAGCTTAATTCTCTACAAAAAAGGTCTCTTAACATTTTGCCATAGCTCGCTTCGTTTCCGAGATATTTGCAGATTTATCTCAAGGGAAGGGGCCTGACGGACATATTTCGAGATATTTCTTCTTCTTGTTGTTCTTCTTCTGCACAGCTAAGCTGGAAGTGGCATTTGCGGCTCGCACTAGTGCAGAGTTATCTCAAAGAAAGGGGCCACGGTGTTTCTGTATCCCTATTATGTTGGTGCGGCTTCGGAACTTTTAAATATCACGATGTATCTCGAAAACTACGCTTCTGATCAAAAAATATCATAGAACATAAATTGTAGGAAACATAATTCTCTACAAAAAAGGTCTCTTAACATTTTGCCATAGCTCGCTTCGTTTCCGAGATATTTGCAGATATATCTCAAGGGAAGGGGCCTGACGGACATATTTCGAGATATTTCTTCTTCTTGTTGTTCTTCTTCTGCACAGCTAAGCTGGAAGTGGCATTTACAGCTCGCAATAGTGCAGAGTTATCTCAAAGAAAGGGGCCACGGTGTTTCTGTATCCCTATTATGTTGGTGCGGCTTCTGAACTTTTAAATATCTCGATATATCTCGAAAACTACGCTTCTGACCAAAAAATATCATAGAACATAAATTGTAGGAAACATAATTCTCTACAAAAAACGTCTCTTAACATTTTGCCATAGCTCGCTTCGTTTCCGAGATATTTGCAGATTCAGCTCAAAGGAACTGCCTGACGGACATATTTCGAGATATTTCTTCTTCTTGTTGTTCTTCCTCTGCACAGCTAAGCTGGAAGTGGCATTTGCGGCTCGCACTAGTGCAGAGTTATCTCAAAGAAAGGGGCCACGGTGTTTCTGTATCTCTATTATGTTGGTGCGGCTTCGGAACTTTTAAATATCTCGATGTATCTCGAAAACTACGCTTCTGATCAAAAAATACCATAGAACATAAATTGTAGGAAACATAATTCTCTACAAAAAAGGTCTCTTAACATTTTGCCATAGCTCGCTTCGTTTCCGAGATATTTGCAGATATATCTCAAGGGAAGGGGCCTGACGGACATATTTCGAGATATTTCTTCTTCTTGTTGTTCTTCTTCTGCACAGCTAAACTGGAAGTGGCATTTCCAGCTCGCAATAGTGCAGAGTTATCTCAAAGAGAGGGGCCACGGTGTTTCTGTATCTCTATTATGTTGGTGCGGCTTCGGAACTTTTAAATATCTTGATATATTTCGAGAACTACGCATCTGATCAAAAAATATCATAGAAGATAAAAAGTAGGAAGCTTAATTCTCTACAAAAAAGGTCTCTTAACATTTTGCCATAGCTCGCTTCGTTTCCGAGATATTTGCAGATTTATCTCAAGGGAAGGGGCCTGACGGACATATTTCGAGATATTTCTTCTTCTTGTTGTTCTTCTTCTGCACAGCTAAGCTGGAAGTGGCATTTGCGGCTCGCACTAGTGCAGAGTTATCTCAAAGAAAGGGGCCACGGTGTTTCTGTATCCCTATTATGTTGGTGCGGCTTCGGAACTTTTAAATATCACGATGTATCTCGAAAACTACGCTTCTGATCAAAAAATATCATAGAACATAAATTGTAGGAAACATAATTCTCTACAAAAAAGGTCTCTTAACATTTTGCCATAGCTCGCTTCGTTTCCGAGATATTTGCAGATATATCTCAAGGGAAGGGGCCTGACGGACATATTTCGAGATATTTCTTCTTCTTGTTGTTCTTCTTCTGCACAGCTAAGCTGGAAGTGGCATTTGCGGCTCGCACTAGTGCAGAGTTATCTCAAAGAAAGGGGCCACGCTGTTTCTGTATCTCTATTATGTTGGTGCGGCTTCGGAACTTTTAAATATCTCGATGTATCTCGAAAACTACGCTTCTGATCAAAAAATATCATAGAACATAAATTGTAGGAAACATAATTCTCTATAAAAAACGTCTCTTAACATTTTGCCATAGCTCGCTTCGTTTCCGAGATATTTGCAGATTCATCTCAAAGGAACTGGCCTGACGGACATATTTCGACATATTTCTTCTTCTTGTTGTTCTTCCTCTGCACAGCTAAGCTGGAAGTGGCATTTGCAGCTCGCAATAGTGCAGAGTTATCTCAAAGAAAGGGGCCACGGCGTTTCTGTATCTCTATTATGTTGGTGCGGCTTCGGAACTTTTAAATATCTTGATATATCTCGAGAACTACGCATCTGATCAAAAAATATCATAGAACATAAAAAGTAGGAAACTTAATTCTCTACAAAAAAGGTCTCTTAACATTTTGCCATAGCTCGCTTCGTTTCCGAGATATTTGCAGATTTATCTCAAGGGAAGGGGCCTGACGGACATATTTCGAGATATTTCTTCTTCTTGTTGTTCTTCTTCTGCACAGCTAAGCTGGAAGTGGCATTTGCGGCTCGCACTAGTGCAGAGTTATCTCAAAGAAAGGGGCAACGGTGTTTCTGTATCTCTATTTTGTTGGTGCGGCTTCGGAACTTTTAAATATCTTGATATATCTCGAGAACTACGCATCTGATCAAAAAATATCATAGACCATAAAAAGTAGGAAACTTAATTCTCTACAAAAAAGGTCTCTTAACATTTTGCCATAGCTCGCTTCGTTTCCGAGATATTTGCAGATATATCTCAAGGGAAGGGGCCTGACGGACATATTTCGAGATATTTCTTCTTCTTGTTGTTCCTCTTCTGCACAGCTAAGCTGGAAGTGGCATTTGCGGCTCGCACTAGTGCAGAGTTATCTCAAAGAAAGGGGCCACGGTGTTTCTGTATCTCTATTATGTTGGTGCGGCTTCGGAACTTTTAAATATCTCGATGTATCTCGAAAACTACGCTTCTGATCAAAAAATACCATAGAACATAAATTGTAGGAAACATAATTCTCTACAAAAAAGGTCTCTTAACATTTTGCCATAGCTCGCTTCGTTTCCGAGATATTTGCAGATATATCTCAAGGGAAGGGGCCTGACGGACATATTTCGAGATATTTCTTCTTCATGTTGTTCTTCTTCTGCACAGCTAAGCTGGAAGTGGCATTTACAGCTCGCAATAGTGCAGAGTTATCTCAAAGAAAGGGGCCACGGTGTTTCTGTATCTCTATTATGTTGGTGCGGCTTCGGAACTTTTAAATATCTTGATATATCTCGAGAACTACGCATCTGATCAAAAAATATCATAGAAGGTAAAAAGTAGGAAACTTAATTCTCTACAAAAAAGGTCTCTTAACATTTTGCCATAGCTCGCTTCGTTTCCGAGATATTTGCAGATTTATCTCAAGGGAAGGGGCCTGACGGACATATTTCGAGATATTTCTTCTTCTTGTTGTTCTTCTTCTGCACAGCTAAGCTGGAAGTGGCATTTACAGCTCGCAATAGTGCAGAGGTATCTCAAAGAAAGGGGCCACGGTGTTTCTGTATCTCTATTATGTTGGTGCGGCTTCGGAACTTTTAAATATCTTGATATATCTGGAGAACTACGCATCTGATCAAAAAATATCATAGAGGATAAAAAGTAGGAAACTTAATTCTCTACAAAAAAGGTCTCTTAACATTTTGCCATAGCTCGCTTCGTTTCCGAGATATTTGCAGATATATCTCAAGGGAAGGGGCCTGACGGACATATTTCGAGATATTTCTTCTTCTTGTTGTTCTTCTTCTGCACAGCTAAGCTGGAAGTGGCATTTACAGCTCGCAATAGTGCAGAGTTATCTCAAAGAAAGGGGCCACGGTGTTTCTGTATCCCTATTATGTTGGTGCGGCTTCTGAACTTTTAAATATCTCGATATATCTCGAAAACTACGCTTCTGACCAAAAAATATCATAGAACATAAATTGTAGGAAACATAATTCTCTACAAAAAACGTCTCTTAACATTTTGCCATAGCTCGCTTCGTTTCCGAGATATTTGCAGATTCAGCTCAAAGGAACTGCCTGACGGACATATTTCGAGATATTTCTTCTTCTTGTTGTTCTTCCTCTGCACAGCTAAGCTGGAAGTGGCATTTGCGGCTCGCACTAGTGCAGAGTTATCTCAAAGAAAGGGGCCACGGTGTTTCTGTATCTCTATTATGTTGGTGCGGCTTCGGAACTTTTAAATATCTCGATGTATCTCGAAAACTACGCTTCTGATCAAAAAATACCATAGAACATAAATTGTAGGAAACATAATTCTCTACAAAAAAGGTCTCTTAACATTTTGCCATAGCTCGCTTCGTTTCCGAGATATTTGCAGATATATCTCAAGGGAAGGGGCCTGACGGACATATTTCGAAATATTTCTTCTTCTTGTTGTTCTTCTTCTGCACAGCTAAACTGGAAGTGGCATTTCCAGCTCGCAATAGTGCAGAGTTATCTCAAAGAGAGGGGCCACGGTGTTTCTGTATCTCTATTATGTTGGTGCGGCTTCGGAACTTTTAAATATCTTGATATATTTCGAGAACTACGCATCTGATCAAAAAATATCATAGAAGATAAAAAGTAGGAAGCTTAATTCTCTACAAAAAAGGTCTCTTAACATTTTGCCATAGCTCGCTTCGTTTCCGAGATATTTGCAGATTTATCTCAAGGGAAGGGGCCTGACGGACATATTTCGAGATATTTCTTCTTCTTGTTGTTCTTCTTCTGCACAGCTAAGCTGGAAGTGGCATTTGCGGCTCGCACTAGTGCAGAGTTATCTCAAAGAAAGGGGCCACGGTGTTTCTGTATCCCTATTATGTTGGTGCGGCTTCGGAACTTTTAAATATCTCGATGTATCTCGAAAACTACGCTTCTGATCAAAAAATATCATAGAACATAAATTGTAGGAAACATAATTCTCTACAAAAAAGGTCTCTTAACATTTTGCCATAGCTCGCTTCGTTTCCGAGATATTTGCAGATATATCTCAAGGGAAGGGGCCTGACGGACATATTTCGAGATATTTCTTCTTCTTGTTGTTCTTCTTCTGCACAGCTAAGCTGGAAGTGGCATTTGCGGCTCGCACTAGTGCAGAGTTATCTCAAAGAAAGGGGCCACGCTGTTTCTGTATCTCTATTATGTTGGTGCGGCTTCGGAACTTTTAAATATCTCGATGTATCTCGAAAACTACGCTTCTGATCAAAAAATATCATAGAACATAAATTGTAGGAAACATAATTCTCTATAAAAAACGTCTCTTAACATTTTGCCATAGCTCGCTTCGTTTCCGAGATATTTGCAGATTCATCTCAAAGGAACTGGCCTGACGGACATATTTCGAGATATTTCTTCTTCTTGTTGTTCTTCCTCTGCACAGCTAAGCTGGAAGTGGCATTTGCAGCTCGCAATAGTGCAGAGTTATCTCAAAGAAAGGGGCCACGGCGTTTCTGTATCTCTATTATGTTGGTGCGGCTTCGGAACTTTTAAATATCTTGATATATCTCGAGAACTACGCATCTGATCAAAAAATATCATAGAACATAAAAAGTAGGAAACTTAATTCTCTACAAAAAAGGTCTCTTAACATTTTGCCATAGCTCGCTTCGTTTCCGAGATATTTGCAGATATATCTCAAGGGAAGGGGCCTGACGGACATATTTCGAAATATTTCTTCTTCTTGTTGTTCTTCTTCTGCACAGCTAAACTGGAAGTGGCATTTCCAGCTCGCAATAGTGCAGAGTTATCTCAAAGAGAGGGGCCACGGTGTTTCTGTATCTCTATTATGTTGGTGCGGCTTCGGAACTTTTAAATATCTTGATATATTTCGAGAACTACGCATCTGATCAAAAAATATCATAGAAGATAAAAAGTAGGAAGCTTAATTCTCTACAAAAAAGGTCTCTTAACATTTTGCCATAGCTCGCTTCGTTTCCGAGATATTTGCAGATTTATCTCAAGGGAAGGGGCCTGACGGACATATTTCGAGATATTTCTTCTTCTTGTTGTTCTTCTTCTGCACAGCTAAGCTGGAAGTGGCATTTGCGGCTCGCACTAGTGCAGAGTTATCTCAAAGAAAGGGGCCACGGTGTTTCTGTATCCCTATTATGTTGGTGCGGCTTCGGAACTTTTAAATATCTCGATGTATCTCGAAAACTACGCTTCTGATCAAAAAATATCATAGAACATAAATTGTAGGAAACATAATTCTCTACAAAAAAGGTCTCTTAACATTTTGCCATAGCTCGCTTCGTTTCCGAGATATTTGCAGATATATCTCAAGGGAAGGGGCCTGACGGACATATTTCGAGATATTTCTTCTTCTTGTTGTTCTTCTTCTGCACAGCTAAGCTGGAAGTGGCATTTGCGGCTCGCACTAGTGCAGAGTTATCTCAAAGAAAGGGGCCACGCTGTTTCTGTATCTCTATTATGTTGGTGCGGCTTCGGAACTTTTAAATATCTCGATGTATCTCGAAAACTACGCTTCTGATCAAAAAATATCATAGAACATAAATTGTAGGAAACATAATTCTCTATAAAAAACGTCTCTTAACATTTTGCCATAGCTCGCTTCGTTTCCGAGATATTTGCAGATTCATCTCAAAGGAACTGGCCTGACGGACATATTTCGAGATATTTCTTCTTCTTGTTGTTCTTCCTCTGCACAGCTAAGCTGGAAGTGGCATTTGCAGCTCGCAATAGTGCAGAGTTATCTCAAAGAAAGGGGCCACGGCGTTTCTGTATCTCTATTATGTTGGTGCGGCTTCGGAACTTTTAAATATCTTGATATATCTCGAGAACTACGCATCTGATCAAAAAATATCATAGAACATAAAAAGTAGGAAACTTAATTCTCTACAAAAAAGGTCTCTTAACATTTTGCCATAGCTCGCTTCGTTTCCGAGATATTTGCAGATTTATCTCAAGGGAAGGGGCCTGACGGACATATTTCGAGATATTTCTTCTTCTTGTTGTTCTTCTTCTGCACAGCTAAGCTGGAAGTGGCATTTGCGGCTCGCACTAGTGCAGAGTTATCTCAAAGAAAGGGGCCACGGTGTTTCTGTATCCCTATTATGTTGGTGCGGCTTCGGAACTTTTAAATATCTCGATGTATCTCGAAAACTACGCTTCTGATCAAAAAATATCATAGAACATAAATTGTAGGAAACATAATTCTCTATAAAAAACGTCTCTTAACATGTTGCCATAGCTCGCTTCGTTTCCGAGATATTTGCAGATTCATCTCAAAGGAACTGGCCTGACGGACATATTTCGAGATATTTCTTCTTCTTGTTGTTCATCTTCTGCACAGCTAAGCTGGAAGTGGCATTTGCGGCTCGCACTAGTGCAGAGTTATCTCAAAGAAAGGGGCCACGGTGTTTCTGTATCTCTATTATGTTGGTGCGGCTTCGGAACTTTTAAATATCTCGATGTATCTCGAAAACTACGCTTCTGATCAAAAAATATCATAGAACATAAATTGTAGGAAACATAATTCTCTATTAAAAACGTCTCTTAACATTTTGCCATAGCTCGCTTCGTTTCCGAGATATTTGCAGATTCATCTCAAAGGAACTGGCCTGACGGACATATTTCGAGATATTTCTTCTTCTTGTTGTTCTTCCTCTGCACAGCTAAGCTGGAAGTGGCATTTGCAGCTCGCAATAGTGCAGAGTTATCTCAAAGAAAGGGGCCACGGCGTTTCTGTATCTCTATTATGTTGGTGCGGCTTCGGAACTTTTAAATATCTTGATATATCTCGAGAACTACGCATCTGATCAAAAAATATCATAGAACATAAAAAGTAGGAAACTTAATTCTCTACAAAAAAGGTCTCTTAACATTTTGCCATAGCTCGCTTCGTTTCCGAGATATTTGCAGATTTATCTCAAGGGAAGGGGCCTGACGGACATATTTCGAGATATTTCTTCTTCTTGTTGTTCTTCTTCTGCACAGCTAAGCTGGAAGTGGCATTTGCGGCTCGCACTAGTGCAGAGTTATCTCAAAGAAAGGGGCCACGGTGTTTCTGTATCCCTATTATGTTGGTGCGGCTTCTGAACTTTTAAATATCTCGATATATCTCGAAAACTACGCTTCTGACCAAAAAATATCATAGAACATAAATTGTAGGAAACATAATTCTCTACAAAAAACGTCTCTTAACATTTTGCGATAGCTCGCTTCGTTTCCGAGATATTTGCAGATTCAGCTCAAAGGAACTGGCCTGACGGACATATTTCGAGATATTTCTTCTTCTTGTTGTTCTTCCTCTGCACAGCTAAGCTGGAAGTGGCATTTGCGGCTCGCACTAGTGCAGAGTTATCTCAAAGAAAGGGGCCACGCTGTTTCTGTATCTCTATTATGTTGGTGCGGCTTCGGAACTTTTAAATATCTCGATGTATCTCGAAAACTACGCTTCTGATCAAAAAATATCATAGAACATAAATTGTAGGAAACATAATTCTCTATAAAAAACGTCTCTTAACATGTTGCCATAGCTCGCTTCGTTTCCGAGATATTTGCAGATTCATCTCAAAGGAACTGGCCTGACGGACATATTTCGAGATATTTCTTCTTCTTGTTGTTCTTCTTCTGCACAGCTAAGCTGGAAGTGGCATTTGCGGCTCGCACTAGTGCAGAGTTATCTCAAAGAAAGGGGCCACGGTGTTTCTGTATCTCTATTATGTTGGTGCGGCTTCGGAACTTTTAAATATCTCGATGTATCTCGAAAACTACGCTTCTGATCAAAAAATATCATAGATCATAAATTGTAGGAAACATAATTCTCTACAAAAAAGGTCTCTTAACATTTTGCCATAGCTCGCTTCGTTTCCGAGATATTTGCAGATATATCTCAAGGGATGGGGCCTGACGGACATATTTCGAGATATTTCTTCTGCTTGTTGTTCTTCTTCTGCACAGCTAAGCTGGAAGTGGCATTTACAGCTCGCAATAGTGCAGAGTTATCTCAAAGAAAGGGGCCACGGTGTTTCTGTATCTCTATTATGTTGGTGCGGCTTCGGAACTTTTAAATATCTTGATGTATCTCGAAAACTACGCTTCTGATCAAAAAATATCATAGAATATAAATTGTAGGAAACATAATTCTCTACAAACAAGGTCTCTTATCATTTTGCCATAGCTCGCTTCGTTTCCGAGATATTTGCAGATATATCTCAAGGGAAGGGGCCTGACGGACATATTTCGAGATATTTCTTCTTCTTGTTGTTCTTCTTCTGCACAGCTAAGCTGGAAGTGGCATTTACAGCTCGCAATAGTGCAGAGTTATCTCAAAGAAAGGGGCCACGGTGTTTCTGTATCTCTATTATGTTGGTGCGGCTTCGGAACTTTTAAATATCTTGATATATCTCGAGAACTACGCATCTGATCAAAAAATATCATAGAAGATAAAAAGTAGGAAACTTAATTCTCTACAAAAAAGGTCTCTTAACATTTTGCCATAGCTCGCTTCGTTTCCGAGATATTTGCAGATTTATCTCAAGGGAAGGGGCCTGACGGACATATTTCGAGATATTTCTTCTTCTTGTTGTTCTTCTTCTGCACAGCTAAGCTGGAAGTGGCATTTGCGGCTCGCACTAGTGCAGAGTTATCTCAAAGAAAGGGGCCACGGTATTTCTGTATCCCTATTATGTTGGTGCGGCTTCGGAACTTTTAAATATCTCGATATATCTCGAAAACTACGCTTCTGATAAAAAAATATCGTAGAACATAAATTGTAGGAAACATAATTCTCTACAAAAAAGGTCTCTTAACATTTTGCCATACCTCGCTTCGTTTCCGAGATATTTGCAGATATATCTCAAGGGAAGGGGCCTGACGGACATATTTCGAGATATTTCTTCTTCTTGTTGTTCTTCTTCTGCACAGCTAAGCTGGAAGTGGCATTTGCGGCTCGCACTAGTGCAGAGTTATCTCAAAGAAAGGGGCCACGGTGTTTCTGTATCTCTATTATGTTGGTGCGGCTTTGGAACTTTTAAATATCTCGATATATCTCGAAAACTACGCTTCTGATCAAAAAATATCATAGAACATAGATTGTAGGAAACATAATTCTCTACAAAAAAGGTCTCTTAACATTTTGCCATAGCTCGCTTCGTTTCCGAGATATTTGCAGATATATCTCAAGGGAAGGGGCCGGACGGACATATTTCGAGATATTTCTTCTTCTTGTTGTTCTTCCTCTGCACAGCTAAGCTGGAAGTGGCATTTGCAGCTCGCACTAGTGCAGAGTTATCTCAAAGAAAGGGGCCACGGTGTTTCTGTATCTCTATTATGTTGGTGCGGCTTCGGAACTTTTAAATATCTTGATATATCTCGAGAACTACGCATCTGATCAAAAAATATCATAGAAGATAAAAAGTAGGAAACTTAATTCTCTACAAAAAAGGTCTCTTAACATTTTGCCATAGCTCGCTTCGTTTCCGAGATATTTGCAGATATATCTCAAGGGAAGGGGCCTGACGGACATATTTCGAGATATTTCTTCTTCTTGTTGTTCTTCTTCTGCACAGCTAAGCTGGAAGTGGCATTTGCGGCTCGCACTAGTGCAGAGTTATCTCAAAGAAAGGGGCCACGGTATTTCTGTATCCCTATTATGTTGGTGCGGCTTCGGAACTTTTAAATATCTCGATATATCTCGAAAACTACGCTTCTGATCAAAAAATATCATAGAACATAAATTGTAGGAAACATAATTCTCTACAAAAAAGGTCTCTTAACATTTTGCCATACCTCGCTTCGTTTCCGA
Source organism: Osmia lignaria lignaria (assembly GCF_051020975.1). Lineage (NCBI taxonomy): Eukaryota > Metazoa > Arthropoda > Insecta > Hymenoptera > Megachilidae > Osmia > Osmia lignaria. The sequence continues at coordinate 7,991,769 of NW_027478159.1, read as the reverse complement.
GATATTTGCAGATATATCTCAAGGGAAGGGGCCTGACGGACATATTTCGAGATATTTCTTCTTCTTGTTGTTCTTCTTCTGCACAGCTAAGCTGGAAGTGGCATTTGCGGCTCGCACTAGTGCAGAGTTATCTCAAAGAAAGGGGCCACGGTGTTTCTGTATCTCTATTATGTTGGTGCGGCTTTGGAACTTTTAAATATCTCGATATATCTCGAAAACTACGCTTCTGATCAAAAAATATCATAGAACATAAATTGTAGGAAACATAATTCTCTACAAAAAAGGTCTCTTAACATTTTGCCATAGCTCGCTTCGTTTCCGAGATATTTGCAGATATATCTCAAGGGAAGGGGCCGGACGGACATATTTCGAGATATTTCTTCTTCTTGTTGTTCTTCCTCTGCACAGCTAAGCTGGAAGTGGCATTTGCAGCTCGCACTAGTGCAGAGTTATCTCAAAGAAAGGGGCCACGGTGTTTCTGTATCCCTATTATGTTGGTGCGGCTTCGGAACTTTTAAATATCTCGATATATCTCGAAAACTACGCTTCTGATCAAAAAATATCATAGAACTTAAATTGTAGGAAACATAATTCTCTACAAAAAACGTCTCTTAACATTTTGCCATAGCTCGCTTCGTTTCCGAGATATTTGCAGATATATCTCAAGGGAAGGGGCCGGACGGACATATTTCGAGATATTTCTTCTTCTTGTTGTTCTTCCTCTGCACAGCTAAGCTGGAAGTGGCATTTGCAGCTCGCACTAGTGCAGAGTTATCTCAAAGAAAGGGGCCACGGTGTTTCTGTATCCCTATTATGTTGGTGCGGCTTCGGAACTTTTAAATATCTCGATATATCTCGAAAACTACGCTTCTGATCAAAAAATATCATAGAACTTAAATTGTAGGAAACATAATTCTCTACAAAAAACGTCTCTTAACATTTTGCCATAGCTCGCTTCGTTTCCGAGATATTTGCCGATTCAGCTCAAAGGAACTGGCCTGACGGACATATTTCGAGATATTTCTTCTTCTTGTTGTTCTTCCTCTGCACAGCTAAGCTGGAAGTGGCATTTGCAGATCGCAATAGTGCAGAGTTATCTCAAAGAAAGGGGCCACGGTGTTTCTGTATCTCTATTATGTTGGTGCGGCTTCGGAACTTTTAAATATCTTGATATATCTCGAGAACTACGCATCTGATCAAAAATATCATAGAACATAAAAAGTAGGAAACTTAATTCTCTACAAAAAAGGTCTCTTAACATTTTGCCATAGCTCGCTTCGTTTCCGAGATATTTGCAGATTTATCTCAAGGGAAGGGGCCTGACGGACATATTTCGAGATATTTCTTCTTCTTGTTGTTCTTCTTCTGCACCGCTAAGCTGGAAGTGGCATTTGCGGCTCGCACTAGTGCAGAGTTATCTCAAAGAAAGGGGCCACGGTGTTTCTGTATCTCTATTATGTTGTTGCGGCTTCGGAACTTTTAAATATCTCGATGTATCTCGAAAACTACGCTTCTGATCAAAAAATATCATAGAATATAAATTGTAGGAAACATAATTCTCTACAAAAAAGGTCTCTTAACATTTTGCCATAGCTCGCTTCGTTTCCGAGATATTTGCAGATATATCTCAAGGGAAGGGGCCTGACGGACATATTTCGAGATATTTCTTCTTCTTGTTGTTCTTCTTCTGCACAGCTAAGCTGGAAGTGGCATTTACAGCTCGCAATAGTGCAGAGTTATCTCAAAGAAAGGGGCCACGGTGTTTCTGTATCTCTATTATGTTGGTGCGGCTTCGGAACTTTTAAATATCTTGATATATCTCGAGAACTACGCATCTGATCAAAAAATATCATAGAAGATAAAAAGTAGGAAACTTAATTCTCTACAAAAAAGGTCTCTTAACATTTTGCCATAGCTCGCTTCGTTTCCGAGATATTTGCAGATTTATCTCAAGGGAAGGGGCCTGACGGACATATTTCGAGATATTTCTTCTTCTTGTTGTTCTTCTTCTGCACAGCTAAGCTGGAAGTGGCATTTGCGGCTCGCACTAGTGCAGAGTTATCTCAAAGAAAGGGGCCACGGTATTTCTGTATCCCTATTATGTTGGTGCGGCTTCGGAACTTTTAAATATCTCGATATATCTCAAAAACTACGCTTCTGATCAAAAAATATCATAGAACATAAATTGTAGGAAACATAATTCTCTACAAAAAAGGTCTCTTAACATTTTGCCATACCTCGCTTCGTTTCCGAGATATTTGCAGATATATCTCAAGGGAAGGGGCCTGACGGACATATTTCGAGATATTTCTTCTTCTTGTTGTTCTTCTTCTGCACAGCTAAGCTGGAAGTGGCATTTGCGGCTCGCACTAGTGCAGAGTTATCTCAAAGAAAGGGGCCACGGTGTTTCTGTATCTCTATTATGTTGGTGCGGCTTTGGAACTTTTAAATATCTCGATATATCTCGAAAACTACGCTTCTGATCAAAAAATATCATAGAACATAAATTGTAGGAAACATAATTCTCTACAAAAAAGGTCTCTTAACATTTTGCCATAGCTCGCTTCGTTTCCGAGATATTTGCAGATATATCTCAAGGGAAGGGGCCGGACGGACATATTTCGAGATATTTCTTCTTCTTGTTGTTCTTCCTCTGCACAGCTAAGCTGGAAGTGGCATTTGCAGCTCGCACTAGTGCAGAGTTATCTCAAAGAAAGGGGCCACGGTGTTTCTGTATCCCTATTATGTTGGTGCGGCTTCGGAACTTTTAAATATCTCGATATATCTCGAAAACTACGCTTCTGATCAAAAAATATCATAGAACTTAAATTGTAGGAAACATAATTCTCTACAAAAAACGTCTCTTAACATTTTGCCATAGCTCGCTTCGTTTCCGAGATATTTGCCGATTCAGCTCAAAGGAACTGGCCTGACGGACATATTTCGAGATATTTCTTCTTCTTGTTGTTCTTCCTCTGCACAGCTAAGCTGGAAGTGGCATTTGCAGATCGCAATAGTGCAGAGTTATCTCAAAGAAAGGGGCCACGGTGTTTCTGTATCTCTATTATGTTGGTGCGGCTTCGGAACTTTTAAATATCTCGATATATCTCGAAAACTACGCTTCTGATCAAAAAATATCATAGAACATAAATTGTAGGAAACGTAATTCTCTACAAAAAAGGTCTCTTAACATTTTGCCATAGCTAGCTTCGTTTCCGAGATATTTGCAGATATATCTCAAGGGAAGGGGCCTGACGGACATATTTCGAGATATTTCTTCTTCTTGTTGTTCTTCTTCTGCACAGCTAAGCTGGAAGTGGCATTTACAGCTCGCAATAGTGCAGAGTTATCTCAAAGAAAGGGGCCACGGTGTTTCTGTATCTCTATTATGTTGGTGCGGCTTCGGAACTTTTAAATATCTTGATATATCTCGAGAACTACGCATCTGATCAAAAAATATCATAGAAGATAAAAAGTAGGAAACTTAATTCTCTACAAAAAAGGTCTCTTAACATTTTGCCATAGCTCGCTTCGTTTCCGAGATATTTGCAGATTTATCTCAAGGGAAGGGGCCTGACGGACATATTTCGAGATATTTCTTCTTCTTGTTGTTCTTCTTCTGCACAGCTAAGCTGGAAGTGGCATTTGCGGCTCGCACTAGTGCAGAGTTATCTCAAAGAAAGGGGCCACGGTGTTTCTGTATCTCTATTATGTTGGTGCGGTTTCGGAACTTTTAAATATCTTGATATATCTCGAGAACTACGCATCTGATCAAAAAATATCATAGAACATAAAAAGTAGGAAACTTAATTCTCTACAAATAAGGTCTCTTAACATTTTGCCATAGCTCGCTTCGTTTCCGAGATATTTGCAGATTTATCTCAAGGGAAGGGGCCTGACGGACATATTTCGAGATATTTCTTCTTCTTGTTGTTCTTCTTCTGCGCAGCTAAGCTGGAAGTGGCATTTGCAGCTCGCAATAGTGCAGAGATATCTCAAAGAAAGGGGCCACGCTGTTTCTGTATCTCTATTATGTTGGTGCGGCTTCGGAACTTTCAAATATCTCGATATATCTCGAAAACTACGCTTCTGATCAAAAAATATCATAGAACATAAATTGTAGGAAACATAATTCTCTACAAAAAAGGTCTCTCAACACTTTGTCATAGCTCGCTTCGTTTCCGAGATATTTGCAGATATATCTCAAGGGAAGGGGCCTGACGGACATATTTCGAGATATTTCTTCTTCTTGTTGTTCTTCTTCTGCACAGCTAAGCTGGAAGTGGCATTTGCGGCTCGCACTAGTGCAGAGTTATCTCAAAGAAAGGGGCCACGGTGTTTCTGTATCCCTATTATGTTGGTGCGGCTTCGGAACTTTTAAATATCTCGATATATCTCGAAAACTACGCTTCTGATCAAAAAATATCATAGAACTTAAATTGTAGGAAACATAATTCTCTACAAAAAACGTCTCTTAACATTTTGCCATAGCTCGCTTCGTTTCCGAGATATTTGCCGATTCAGCTCAAAGGAACTGGCCTGACGGACATATTTCGAGATATTTCTTCTTCTTGTTGTTCTTCCTCTGCACAGCTAAGCTGGAAGTGGCATTTGCAGCTCGCAATAGTGCAGAGTTATCTCAAAGAAAGGGGCCACGGTGTTTCTGTATCTCTATTATGTTGGTGCGGCTTCGGAACTTTTAAATATCTTGATATATCTCGAGAACTACGCATCTGATCAAAAATTATCATAGAACATAAAAAGTAGGAAACTTAATTCTCTACAAAAAAGGTCTCTTAACATTTTGCCATAGCTCGCTTCGTTTCCGAGATATTTGCAGATTTATCTCAAGGGAAGGGGCCTGACGGACATATTTCGAGATATTTCTTCTTCTTGTTGTTCTTCTTCTGCACAGCTAAGCTGGAAGTGGCATTTGCGGCTCGCACTAGCGCAGAGTTATTTCAAAGAAAGGGGCCACGGTGTTTCTGTATCTCTATTATGTTGGTGCGGCTTCGGAACTTTTAAATATCTCGATATATCTCGAAAACTACGCTTCTGATCAAAAAATATCATAGAACATAAATTGTAGGAAACGTAATTCTCTACAAAAAAGGTCTCTTAACATTTTGCCATAGCTAGCTTCGTTTCCGAGATATTTGCAGATATATCTCAAGGGAAGGGGCCTGACGGACATATTTCGAGATATTTCTTCTTCTTGTTGTTCTTCTTCTGCACAGCTAAGCTGGAAGTGGCATTTACAGCTCGCAATAGTGCAGAGTTATCTCAAAGAAAGGGGCCACGGTGTTTCTGTATCTCTATTATGTTGGTGCGGCTTCGGAACTTTTAAATATCTTGATATATCTCGAGAACTACGCATCTGATCAAAAATTATCATAGAACATAAAAAGTAGGAAACTTAATTCTCTACAAAAAAGGTCTCTTAACATTTTGCCATAGCTCGCTTCGTTTCCGAGATATTTGCAGATTTATCTCAAGGGAAGGGGCCTGACGGACATATTTCGAGATATTTCTTCTTCTTGTTGTTCTTCTTCTGCACAGCTAAGCTGGAAGTGGCATTTGCGGCTCGCACTAGCGCAGAGTTATTTCAAAGAAAGGGGCCACGGTGTTTCTGTATCTCTATTATGTTGGTGCGGCTTCGGAACTTTTAAATATCTCGATATATCTCGAAAACTACGCTTCTGATCAAAAAATATCATAGAACATAAATTGTAGGAAACGTAATTCTCTACAAAAAAGGTCTCTTAACATTTTGCCATAGCTAGCTTCGTTTCCGAGATATTTGCAGATATATCTCAAGGGAAGGGGCCTGACGGACATATTTCGAGATATTTCTTCTTCTTGTTGTTCTTCTTCTGCACAGCTAAGCTGGAAGTGGCATTTACAGCTCGCAATAGTGCAGACTTATCTCAAAGAAAGGGGCCACGGTGTTTCTGTATCTCTATTATGTTGGTGCGGCTTCGGAACTTTTAAATATCTTGATATATCTCGAGAACTACGCATCTGATCAAAAAATATCATAGAACATAAAAAGTAGGAAACTTAATTCTCTACAAAAAAGGTCTCTTAACATTTTGCCATAGCTCGCTTCGTTTCCGAGATATTTGCAGATTTATCTCAAGGGAAGGGGCCTGACGGACATATTTCGAGATATTTCTTCTTCTTGTTGTTCTTCTTCTGCACAGCTAAGCTGGAAGTGGCATTTGCGGCTCGCACTAGAGCAGAGTTATCTCAAAGAAAGGGGCAACGGTGTTTCTGTATCCCTATTATGTTGGTGCGGCTTCGGAACTTTTAAATATCTCGATATATCTCGAAAACTACGCTTCTGATCAAAAATTATCATAGAACATAAATTGTAGGAAACATAATTCTCTACAAAAAACGTCTCTTAACATTTTGCCATAGCTCGCTTCGTTTCCGAGATATTTGCAGATTCAGCTCAAAGGAACGGGCCTGACGGACATATTTCGAGATACTTCTTCTTCTTCTTGTTCTTCCTCTGCACAGCTAAGCTGGAAGTGGCATTTGCAGCTCGCAATAGTGCAGAGTTATCTCAAAGAAAGGGGCCACGGTATTTCTGTATCCCTATTATGTTGGTGCGGCTTCGGAACTTTTAAATATCTCGATATATCTCGAAAACTACGCTTCTGATCAAAAAATATCATAGAACGTAAATTGTAGGAAACATAATTCTCTACAGAAAAGGTCTCTTAACATTTTGCCATACCTCGCTTCGTTTCCGAGATATTTGCAGATATATCTCAAGGGAAGGGGCCGGACGGACATATTTCGAGATATTTCTTCTTCTTGTTGTTCTTCCTCTGCACAGCTAAGCTGGAAGTGGCATTTGCAGCTCGCACTAGTGCAGAGTTATCTCAAAGAAAGGGGCCACGGTGTTTCTGTATCCCTATTATGTTGGTGCGGCTTCGGAACTTTTAAATATCTCGATATATCTCGAAAACTACGCTTCTGATCAAAAAATATCATAGAACTTAAATTGTAGGAAACATAATTCTCTACAAAAAACGTCTCTTAACATTTTGCCATAGCTCGCTTCGTTTCCGAGATATTTGCCGATTCAGCTCAAAGGAACTGGCCTGACGGACATATTTCGAGATATTTCTTCTTCTTGTTGTTCTTCCTCTGCACAGCTAAGCTGGAAGTGGCATTTGCAGATCGCAATAGTGCAGAGTTATCTCAAAGAAAGGGGCCACGGTGTTTCTGTATCTCTATTATGTTGGTGCGGCTTCGGAACTTTTAAATATCTTGATATATCTCGAGAACTACGCATCTGATAAAAATATCATAGAACATAAAAAGTAGGAAACTTAATTCTCTACAAAAAAGGTCTCTTAACATTTTGCCATAGCTCGCTTCGTTTCCGAGATATTTGCAGATTTATCTCAAGGGAAGGGGCCTGACGGACATATTTCGAGATATTTCTTCTTCTTGTTGTTCTTCTTCTGCACAGCTAAGCTGGAAGTGGCATTTGCGGCTCGCACTAGCGCAGAGTTATCTCAAAGAAAGGGGCCACGGTGTTTCTGTATCTCTATTATGTTGGTGCGGCTTCGGAACTTTTAAATATCTCGATATATCTCGAAAACTACGCTTCTGATCAAAAAATATCATAGAACATAAATTGTAGGAAACGTAATTCTCTACAAAAAAGGTCTCTTAACATTTTGCCATAGCTAGCTTCGTTTCCGAGATATTTGCAGATATATCTCAAGGGAAGGGGCCTGACGGACATATTTCGAGATATTTCTTCTTCTTGTTGTTCTTCTTCTGCACAGCTAAGCTGGAAGTGGCATTTACAGCTCGCAATAGTGCAGAGTTATCTCAAAGAAAGGGGCCACGGTGTTTCTGTATCTCTATTATGTTGGTGCGGCTTCGGAACTTTTAAATATCTTGATATATCTCGAGAACTACGCATCAGATAAAAAAATATCATAGAACATAAAGAGTAGGAAACCTAATTCTCTACAAAAAAGGACTCTTAACATTTTGCCATAGCCCTCTTCGTTTCCGAGATATTTGCAGATTTATCTCAAGGGAAGGGGCCTGACGGACATTAATCGAGATATTTCTTCTTCTTGATGTTCTTCTTCTGCACAGCTAAGCTGGAAGTGGCATTTGCAGCTCGCAATAGTGCAGAGTTATCTCAAAGAAAGGGGCCACGGTGTTTCTGTATCTCTATTATGTTGGTGCGGCTTCGGAACTTTTAAACATCTTGATATATCTCGAGAACTACGCATCTGATCAAAGAATATCATAGAACATAAATTGTAGGAAACATAATTCTCTACAAAAAAGGTCTCTCAACATTTTGCCATAGCTCGCTTCGTTTCCGAGATATTTGCAGATATATCTCAAGGGAAGGGGCCTGACGGACATATTTCGAGATATTTCTTCTTCTTGTTGTTCTTCTTCTGCACAGCTAAGCTGGAAGTGGCATTTACAGCTCGCAATAGTGCAGAGTTATCTCAAAGAAAGGGGCCACGGTGTTTCTGTATTTCTATTATGTTGGTGCGGCTTCGGAACTTTTAAATATCTTGATATATCTCGAGAACTACGCATCTGATCAAAAAATATCATAGAACATAAAAAGTAGGAAACTTAATTCTCTACAAAAAAGGTCTCTTAACATTTTGCCATAGCTCGCTTCGTTTCCGAGATATTTGCAGATTTATCTCAAGGGAAGGGGCCTAACGGACATATTTCGAGATATTTCTTCTTCTTGTTGTTCTTCTTCTGCACAGCTAAACTGGAAGTGGCATTTCCAGCTCGCAATAGTGCAGAGTTATCTGAAAGAGAAGGGCCACGGTGTTTCTGTATCTCTATTATGTTGGTGCGGCTTCGGAACTTTTAAATATCTTGATATATCTCGAGAACTACGCATCTGATCAAAAATTATCATAGAACATAAAAAGTAGGAAACTTAATTCTCTACAAAAAAGGTCTCTCAACATTTTGCCATAGCTCGCTTCGTTTCCGAGATATTTGCAGATTTATCTCAAGGGAAGGGGCCTGACGGACATATTTCGAGATATTTCTTCTTCTTGTTGTTCTTCTTCTGCACAGCTAAGCTGGAAGTGGCATTTGCGGCTCGCACTAGCGCAGAGTTATCTCAAAGAAAGGGGCCACGGTGTTTCTGTATCTCTATTATGTTGGTGCGGCTTCGGAACTTTTAAATATCTCGATATATCTCGAAAACTACGCTTCTGATCAAAAAATATCATAGAACATAAATTGTAGGAAACGTAATTCTCTACAAAAAAGGTCTCTTAACATTTTGCCATAGCTAGCTTCGTTTCCGAGATATTTGCAGATATATCTCAAGGGAAGGGGCCTGACGGACATATTTCGAGATATTTCTTCTTCTTGTTGTACTTCTTCTGCACAGCTAAGCTGGAAGTGGCATTTACAGCTCGCAATAGTGCAGAGTTATCTCAAAGAAAGGGGCCACGGTGTTTCTGTATCTCTATTATGTTGGTGCGGCTTCGGAACTTTTAAATATCTTGATATATCTCGAGAACTACGCATCTGATCAAAAAATATCATAGAACATAAAAAGTAGGAAACTTAATTCTCTACAAAAAAGGTCTCTTAACATTTTGCCATAGCTCGCTTCGTTTCCGAGATATTTGCAGATTTATCTCAAGGGAAGGGGCCTGACGGACATATTTCGAGATATTTCTTCTTCTTGTTGTTCTTCTTCTGCACAGCTAAGCTGGAAGTGGCATTTGCGGCTCGCACTAGAGCAGAGTTATCTCAAAGAAAGGGGCAACGGTGTTTCTGTATCCCTATTATGTTGGTGCGGCTTCGGAACTTTTAAATATCTCGATATATCTCGAAAACTACGCTTCTGATCAAAAATTATCATAGAACATAAATTGTAGGAAACATAATTCTCTACAAAAAACGTCTCTTAACATTTTGCCATAGCTCGCTTCGTTTCCGAGATATTTGCAGATTCAGCTCAAAGGAACGGGCCTGACGGACATATTTCGAGATACTTCTTCTTCTTCTTGTTCTTCCTCTGCACAGCTAAGCTGGAAGTGGCATTTGCAGCTCGCAATAGTGCAGAGTTATCTCAAAGAAAGGGGCCACGGTGTTTCTGTATCTCTATTATGTTGGTGCGGCTTCGGAACTTTTAAATATCTCGATATATCTCGAAAACTACGCTTCTGATCTAAAAATATCATAGAACATAAATTGTAGGAAACATAATTCGCTACAAAAAAGGTCTCTCAACATTTTGCCATAGCTCGCTTCGTTTCCGAGATATTTGCAGATATATCTCAAGGGCAGGGGCCTAACGGACATATTTCGAGATATTTCTTCTTCTTGTTGTTCTTCTTCTGCACAGCTAAACTGGAAGTGGCATTTCCAGCTCGCAATAGTGCAGAGTTATCTCAAAGAGAGGGGCCACGGTGTTTCTGTATCTCTATTATGTTGGTGCGGCTTCGGAACTTTTAAATATCTTGATATATCTCGAGAACTACGCATCTGATCAAAAAATATCATAGAACATAAAAAGTAGGAAACTTAATTCTCTACAAAAAAGGTCTCTTAACATTTTGCCATAGCTCGCTTCGTTTCCGAGATATTTGCAGATTTATCTCAAGGGAAGGGGCCTGACGGACATATTTCGAGATATTTCTTCTTCTTGTTGTTCTTCTTCTGCACAGCTAAGCTGGAAGTGGCATTTGCGGCTCGCACTAGAGCAGAGTTATCTCAAAGAAAGGGGCAACGGTGTTTCTGTATCCCTATTATGTTGGTGCGGCTTCGGAACTTTTAAATATCTCGATATATCTCGAAAACTACGCTTCTGATCAAAAATTATCATAGAACATAAATTGTAGGAAACATAATTCTCTACAGAAAACGTGTCTTAACATTTTGCCATAGCTCGCTTCGTTTCCGAGATATTTGCAGATTCAGCTCAAAGGAACGGGCCTGACGGACATATTTCGAGATACTTCTTTTTCTTGTTGTTCTTCCTCTGCACAGCTAAGCTGGAAGTGGCATTTGCAGCTCGCAATAGTGCAGAGTTATCTCAAAGAAAGGGGCCACGGTGTTTCTGTATCTCTATTATGTTGGTGCGGCTTCGGAACTTTTAAATATCTTGATATATCTCGAGAACTACGCATCTGATCAAAAAATATCATAGAACATAAAAAGTAGGAAACTTAATTCTCTACAAAAAAGGTCTCTTAATATTTTGCCATAGCTCGCTTCGTTTCCGAGATATTTGCAGATTTATCTCAAGGGAAGGGGCCTGACGGACATATTTCGAGATATTTCTTCTTCTTGTTGTTCTTCTTCTGCACAGCTAAGCTGGAAGTGGCATTTGCGGCTCGCACTAGTGCAGAGTTATCTCAAAGAAAGGGGCCACGGTGTTTCTGTATCTCTATTATGTTGGTGCGGCTTCGGAACTTTTAAATATCTTGATATATCTCGAGAACTACGCATCTGATCAAAAAATATCATAGAACATAAAAAGTAGGAAACTTAATTCTCTACAAAAAAGGTCTCTCAACATTTTGCCATAGCTCGCTTCGTTTCCGAGATATTTGCAGATTTATCTCAAGGGAAGGGGCCTGACGGACATATTTCGAGATATTTCTTCTTCTTGTTGTTCTTCTTCTGCACAGCTAAGCTGGAAGTGGCATTTGCGGCTCGCACTATTGCAGAGTTATCTCAAAGAAAGGGGCCACGGTGTTTCTGTATCTCTATTATGTTGGTGCGGCTTCGGAACTTTTAAATATCTCGATATATCTCGAAAACTACGCTTCTGATCAAAAAATATCATAGAACATAAATTGTAGGAAACATAATTCTCTACAAAAAAGGTCTCTCAACATTTTGCCATAGCTCGCTTCGTTTCCGAGATATTTGCAGATATATCTCAAGGGCAGGGGCCTGACGGACATATTTCGAGATATTTCTTCTTCTTGTTGTTCTTCTTCTGCACAGCTAAGCTGGAAGTGGCATTTACAGCTCGCAATAGTGCAGAGTTATCTCAAAGAAAGGGGCCACGGTGTTTCTGTATCTCTATTATGTTGGTGCGGCTTCGGAACTTTTAAATATCTTGATATATCTCGAGAACTGCGCATCTGATCAAAAAATATCATAGAACATAAAAAGTAGGAAACTTAATTCTCTACAAAAAAGGTCTCTTAACATTTTGCCATAGCTCGCTTCGTTTCCGAGATATTTGCAGATTTATCTCAAGGGAAGGGGCCTGACGGACATATTTCGAGATATTTCTTCTTCTTGTTGTTCTTCTTCTGCACAGCTAAGCTGGAAGTGGCATTTGCGGCTCGCACTAGTGCAGAGTTATCTCAAAGAAAGGGGCCACGGTGTTTCTGTATCTCTATTATGTTGGTGCGGCTTCGGAACTTTTAAATATCTCGATATATCTCGAAAACTACGCTTCTGATCAAAAAATATCATAGAACATAAAAAGTAGGAAACTTAATTCTCTACAAAAAAGGTCTCTTAACATTTTGCCATAGCTCGCTTCGTTTCCGAGATATTTGCAGATTTATCTCAAGGGAAGGGGCCTGACGGACATATTTCGAGATATTTCTTCTTCTTGTTGTTCTTCTTCTGCACAGCTAAGCTGGAAGTGGCATTTGCGGCTCGCACTAGTGCAGAGTTATCTCAAAGAAAGGGGCCACGGTGTTTCTGTATCTCTATTATGTTGGTGCGGCTTCGGAACTTTTAAATATCTCGATATATCTCGAAAACTACGCTTCTGATCAAAAAATATCATAGAACATAAATTGTAGGAAACATAATTCTCTACAAAAAACGTCTCTTAACATTTTGCCATAGCTCGCTTCGTTTCCGAGATATTTGCAGATTCAGCTCAAAGGAACGGGCCTGACGGACATATTTCGAGATACTTCTTTTTCTTGTTGTTCTTCCTCTGCACAGCTAAGCTGGAAGTGGCATTTGCAGCTCGCAATAGTGCAGAGTTATCTCAAAGAAAGGGGCCACGGTGTTTCTGTATCTCTATTATGTTGGTGCGGCTTCGGAACTTTTAAATATCTTGATATATCTCGAGAACTACGCATCTGATCAAAAAATATCATAGAACATAAAAAGTAGGAAACTTAATTCTCTACAAAAAAGGTCTCTTAACATTTTGCCATAGCTCGCTTCGTTTCCGAGATATTTGCAGATTTATCTCAAGGGAAGGGGCCTGACGGACATATTTCGAGATATTTCTTCTTCTTGTTGTTCTTCTTCTGCACAGCTAAGCTGGAAGTGGCATTTGCGGCTCGCACTAGTGCAGAGTTATCTCAAAGAAAGGGGCCACGGTGTTTCTGTATCTCTATTATGTTGGTGCGGCTTCGGAACTTTTAAATATCTCGATATATCTCGAAAACTACGCTTCTGATCAAAAAATATCATAGAACATAAATTGTAGGAAACATAATTCTCTACAAAAAAGGTCTCTCAACATTTTGCCATAGCTCGCTTCGTTTCCGAGATATTTGCAGATATATCTCAAGGGCAGGGGCCTGACGGACATATTTCGAGATATTTCTTCTTCTTGTTGTTCTTCTTCTGCACAGCTAAACTGGAAGTGGCATTTCCAGCTCGCAATAGTGCAGAGTTATCTCAAAGAAAGGGGCCACGGTGTTTCTGTATCTCTATTATGTTGGTGCGGCTTCGGAACTTTTAAATATCTTGATATATCTCGAGAACTGCGCATCTGATCAAAAAATATCATAGAACATAAAAAGTAGGAAACTTAATTCTCTACAAAAAAGGTCTCTTAACATTTTGCCATAGCTCGCTTCGTTTCCGAGATATTTGCAGATTTATCTCAAGGGAAGGGGCCTGACGGACATATTTCGAGATATTTCTTCTTCTTGTTGTTCTTCTTCTGCACAGCTAAGCTGGAAGTGGCGTTTGCGGCTCGCACTAGTGCAGAGTTATCTCAAAGAAAGGGGCCACGGTGTTTCTGTATCTGTATTATGTTGGTGCGGCTTCGGAACTTTTATATATCTTGATATATCTCGAGAACTACGCATCTGATCAAAAAATATCATAGAACATAAAAAGTAGGAAACTTAATTCTCTACAAAAAAGGTCTCTTAACATTTTGCCATAGCTCGCTTCGTTTCCGAGATATTTGCAGATTTATCTCAAGGGAAGGGGCCTGACGGACATATTTCGAGATATTTCTTCTTCTTGTTGTTCTTCTTCTGCACAGCTAAGCTGGAAGTGGCATTTGCGGCTCGCACTAGTGCAGAGTTATCTCAAAGAAAGGGGCCACGGTGTTTCTGTATCTGTATTATGTTGGTGCGGCTTCGGAACTTTTAAATATCTTGATATATCTCGAGAACTACGCATCTGATCAAAGAATATCATAGAACATAAAAAGTAGGAAACTTAATTCTCTACAAAAAAGGTCTCTTAACATTTTGCCATAGCTCACTTCGTTTCCGTGATATTTGCAGATTTATCTCAAGGGAAGGGGCCTGACGGACATATCTCGAGATATTTCTTCTTCTTGTTGTTCTTCTTCTGCACAGCTAAGCTGGAAGTGGCATTTGCGGCTCGCACTAGTGCAGAGTTATCTCAAAGAAAGGGGCCACGGTGTTTCTGTATCTGTATTATGTTGGTGCGGCTTCGGAACTTTTAAATATCTTGATATATCTCGAGAACTACGCGTCTGATCAAAAAATATCATAGAACATAAAAAGTAGGAAACGTAATTCTCTACAAAAAAGGTCTCTTAACATTTTGCCATAGCTCGCTTCGTTTCCGAGATATTTGCAGATTTATCTCAAGGGAAGGGGCCTGACGGACATATTTCGAGATATTTCTTCTTCTTGTTGTTCTTCTTCTGCACAGCTAAGCTGGAAGTGGCATTTGCGGCTCGCACTAGTGCACAGTTATCTCAAAGAAAGGGGCCACGGTGTTTCTGTATCTCTAATATGTTGGTGCGGCTTCGGAACTTTTAAGTATCTCGATATATCTCGAAAACTACGCTCCTGATCAAAAAATATCATAGAAGATAAATTGTAGGAAACATAATTCTCTACAAAAAACGTCTCTTAACATTTTGCCATAGCTCGCTTCGTTTCCGAGATATTTGCAGATTCAGCTCAAAGGAACTGGCCTGACGGACATATTTCGAGATATTTCTTCTTCTTCTTGTTCTTCCTCTGCACAGCTAAGCTGGAAGTGGCATTTGCAGCTCGCAATAGTGCAGAGTTATCTCAAAGAAAGGGGCCACGGTGTTTCTGTATCTGTATTATGTTGGTGCGGCTTCGGAACTTTTAAATATCTTGATATATCTCGAGAACTACGCATCTGATCAAAAAATATCATAGAACATAAAAAGTAGGAAACTTAATTCTCTACAAAAAAGGTCTCTTAACATTTTGCCATAGCTCGCTTCGTTTCCGAGATATTTGCAGATTTATCTCAAGGGAAGGGGCCTGACGGACATATTTCGAGATATTTCTTCTTCTTGTTGTTCTTCTTCTGCACAGCTAAGCTGGAAGTGGCATTTGCGGCTCGCACTAGTGCACAGTTATCTCAAAGAAAGGGGCCACGGTGTTTCTGTATCTCTAATATGTTGGTGCGGCTTCGGAACTTTTAAATATCTTGATATATCTCGAGAACTACGCATCTGATCAAAAAATATCATAGAACATAAAAAGTAGGAAACTTAATTCTCTACAAAAAAGGTCTCTTAACATTTTGCCATAGCTCGCTTCGTTTCCGAGATATTTGCAGATTTATCTCAAGGGAAGGGGCCTGACGGACATATTTCGAGATATTTCTTCTTCTTGTTGTTCTTCTTCTGCACAGCTAAGCTGGAAGTGGCATTTGCGGCTCGCACTAGTGCAGAGTTATCTCAAAGAAAGGGGCCACGGTGTTTCTGTATCTGTATTATGTTGGTGCGGCTTCGGAACTTTTAAATATCTTGATATATCTCGAGAACTACGCGTCTGATCAAAAAATATCACAGAACATAAAAAGTAGGAAACATAATTCTCTACAAAAAAGGTCTCTTAACATTTTGCCATAGCTCGCTTCGTTTCCGAGATATTTGCAGATTTATCTCAAGGGAAGGGGCCTGACGGACATATTTCGAGATATTTCTTCTTCTTGTTGTTCTTCCTCTGCACAGCTAAGCTGGAAGTGGCATTTGCAGCTCGCAATAGTGCAGAGTTATCTCAAAGAAAGGGGCCACGGTGTTTCTGTATCTCTATTATGTTGGTGCGGCTTCGGAACTTTTAAATATCTTGATATATCTCGAGAACTACGCATCTGATCAAAAAATATCATAGAACATAAAAAGTAGGAAACTTAATTCTCTACAAAAAAGGTCTCTTAACATTTTGCCATAGCTCGCTTCGTTTCCGAGATATTTGCAGATTTATCTCAAGGGAAGGGGCCTGACGGACATATTTCGAGATATTTCTTCTTCTTGTTGTTCTTCTTCTGCACAGCTAAGCTGGAAGTGGCATTTGCGGCTCGCACTAGTGCAGAGTTATCTCAAAGAAAGGGGCCACGGTGTTTCTGTATCTCTATTATGTTGGTGCGGCTTCGGAACTTTTAAATATCTCGATATATCTCGAAAACTACGCTTCTGATCAAAAAATATCATAGAACATAAAAAGTAGGAAACTTAATTCTCTACAAAAAAGGTCTCTTAACATTTTGCCATAGCTCGCTTCGTTTCCGAGATATTTGCAGATTTATCTCAAGGGAAGGGGCCTGACGGACATATTTCGAGATATTTCTTCTTCTTGTTGTTCTTCTTCTGCACAGCTAAGCTGGAAGTGGCATTTGCGGCTCGCACTAGTGCAGAGTTATCTCAAAGAAAGGGGCCACGGTGTTTCTGTATCTCTATTATGTTGGTGCGGCTTCGGAACTTTTAAATATCTCGATATATCTCGAAAACTACGCTTCTGATCAAAAAATATCATAGAACATAAATTGTAGGAAACATAATTCTCTACAAAAAACGTCTCTTAACATTTTGCCATAGCTCGCTTCGTTTCCGAGATATTTGCAGATTCAGCTCAAAGGAACGGGCCTGACGGACATATTTCGAGATACTTCTTTTTCTTGTTGTTCTTCCTCTGCACAGCTAAGCTGGAAGTGGCATTTAGCTCGCAATAGTGCAGAGTTATCTCAAAGAAAGGGGCCACGGTGTTTCTGCATCTCTATTATGTTGGTGCGGCTTCGGAACTTTTAAATATCTTGATATATCTCGAGAACTACGCATCTGATCAAAAAATATCATAGAACATAAAAAGTAGGAAACTTAATTCTCTACAAAAAAGGTCTCTTAACATTTTGCCATAGCTCGCTTCGTTTCCGAGATATTTGCAGATTTATCTCAAGGGAAGGGGCCTGACGGACATATTTCGAGATATTTCTTCTTCTTGTTGTTCTTCTTCTGCACAGCTAAGCTGGAAGTGGCATTTGCGGCTCGCACTAGTGCAGAGTTATCTCAAAGAAAGGGGCCACGGTGTTTCTGTATCTCTATTATGTTGGTGCGGCTTCGGAACTTTTAAATATCTCGATATATCTCGAAAACTACGCTTCTGATCAAAAAATATCATAGAACATAAATTGTAGGAAACATAATTCTCTACAAAAAAGGTCTCTCAACATTTTGCCATAGCTCGCTTCGTTTCCGAGATATTTGCAGATATATCTCAAGGGCAGGGGCCTGACGGACATATTTCGAGATATTTCTTCTTCTTGTTGTTCTTCTTCTGCACAGCTAAGCTGGAAGTGGCATTTACAGCTCGCAATAGTGCAGAGTTATCTCAAAGAAAGGGGCCACGGTGTTTCTGTATCTCTATTATGTTGGTGCGGCTTCGGAACTTTTAAATATCTTGATATATCTCGAGAACTGCGCATCTGATCAAAAAATATCATAGAACATAAAAAGTAGGAAACTTAATTCTCTACAAAAAAGGTCTCTTAACATTTTGCCATAGCTCGCTTCGTTTCCGAGATATTTGCAGATTTATCTCAAGGGAAGGGGCCTAACGGACATATTTCGAGATATTTCTTCTTCTTGTTGTTCTTCTTCTGCACAGCTAAGCTGGAAGTGGCATTTGCGGCTCGCACTATTGCAGAGTTATCTCAAAGAAAGGGGCCACGGTGTTTCTGTATCTCTATTATGTTGGTGCGGCTTCGGAACTTTTAAATATCTTGATATATCTCGAGAACTACGCATCTGATCAAAAAATATCATAGAACATAAAAAGTAGGAAACTTAATTCTCTACAAAAAAGGTCTCTTAACATTTTGCCATACCTCGCTTCGTTTCCGAGATATTTGCAGATTTATCTCAAGGGAAGGGGCCTGACGGACATATTTCGAGATATTTCTTCTTCTTGTTGTTCTTCTTCTGCACAGCTAAGCTGGAAGTGGCATTTGCGGCTCGCACTAGTGCAGAGTTATCTCAAAGAAAGGGGCCACGGTGTTTCTGTATCTCTATTATGTTGGTGCGGCTTCGGAACTTTTAAATATCTTGATATATCTCGAGAACTACGCATCTGATCAAAAAAT
Source organism: Osmia lignaria lignaria (assembly GCF_051020975.1). Lineage (NCBI taxonomy): Eukaryota > Metazoa > Arthropoda > Insecta > Hymenoptera > Megachilidae > Osmia > Osmia lignaria. Next base: position 7,973,181 of record NW_027478159.1, on the reverse strand, counting down.
ATCATAGAACATAAAAAGTAGGAAACTTAATTCTCTACAAAAAAGGTCTCTTAACATTTTGCCATAGCTCGCTTCGTTTCCGAGATATTTGCAGATTTATCTCAAGGGAAGGGGCCTGACGGACATATTTCGAGATATTTCTTCTTCTTGTTGTTCTTCTTCTGCACAGCTAAGCTGGAAGTGGCATTTGCGGCTCGCACTAGTGCAGAGTTATCTCAAAGAAAGGGGCCACGGTGTTTCTGTATCTGTATTATGTTGGTGCGGCTTCGGAACTTTTAAATATCTTGATATATCTCGAGAACTACGCGTCTGATCAAAAAATATCACAGAACATAAAAAGTAGGAAACATAATTCTCTACAAAAAAGGTCTCTTAACATTTTGCCATAGCTCGCTTCGTTTCCGAGATATTTGCAGATTTATCTCAAGGGAAGGGGCCTGACGGACATATTTCGAGATATTTCTTCTTCTTGTTGTTCTTCTTCTGCACAGCTAAGCTGGAAGTGGCATTTGCGGCTCGCACTAGTGCACAGTTATCTCAAAGAAAGGGGCCACGGTGTTTCTGTATCTCTAATATGTTGGTGCGGCTTCGGAACTTTTAAGTATCTCGATATATCTCGAAAACTACGCTTCTGATCAAAAAATATCATAGAACATAAATTGTAGGAAACATAATCCTCTACAAAAAACGTCTCTTAACATTTTGCCATAGCTCGCTTCGTTTCCGAGATATTTGCAGATTCAGCTCAAAGGAACTGGCCTGACGGACATATTTCGAGATATTTCTTCTTCTTGTTGTTCTTCCTCTGCACAGCTAAGCTGGAAGTGGCATTTGTAGCTCGCAATAGTGCAGAGTTATCTCAAAGAAAGGGGCCACGGTGTTTCTGTATCTCTATTATGTTGGTGCGGCTTCGGAACTTTTAAATATCTCGATATATCTCGAAAACTACGCTTCTGATCAAAAAATATCATAGAACATAAAAAGTAGGAAACTTAATTCTCTACAAAAAAGGTCTCTTAACATTTTGCCATAGCTCGCTTCGTTTCCGAGATATTTGCAGATTTATCTCAAGGGAAGGGGCCTGACGGACATATTTCGAGATATTTCTTCTTCTTGTTGTTCTTCTTCTGCACAGCTAAGCTGGAAGTGGCATTTGCGGCTCGCACTAGTGCAGAGTTATCTCAAAGAAAGGGGCCACGGTGTTTCTGTATCTCTATTATGTTGGTGCGGCTTCGGAACTTTTAAATATCTCGATATATCTCGAAAACTACGCTTCTGATCAAAAAATATCATAGAACATAAATTGTAGGAAACATAATTCTCTACAAAAAACGTCTCTTAACATTTTGCCATAGCTCGCTTCGTTTCCGAGATATTTGCAGATTCAGCTCAAAGGAACGGGCCTGACGGACATATTTCGAGATACTTCTTTTTCTTGTTGTTCTTCCTCTGCACAGCTAAGCTGGAAGTGGCATTTGCAGCTCGCAATAGTGCAGAGTTATCTCAAAGAAAGGGGCCACGGTGTTTCTGTATCTCTATTATGTTGGTGCGGCTTCGGAACTTTTAAATATCTTGATATATCTCGAGAACTACGCATCTGATCAAAAAATATCATAGAACATAAAAAGTAGGAAACTTAATTCTCTACAAAAAAGGTCTCTTAACATTTTGCCATAGCTCGCTTCGTTTCCGAGATATTTGCAGATTTATCTCAAGGGAAGGGGCCTGACGGACATATTTCGAGATATTTCTTCTTCTTGTTGTTCTTCTTCTGCACAGCTAAGCTGGAAGTGGCATTTGCGGCTCGCACTAGTGCAGAGTTATCTCAAAGAAAGGGGCCACGGTGTTTCTGTATCTCTATTATGTTGGTGCGGCTTCGGAACTTTTAAATATCTCGATATATCTCGAAAACTACGCTTCTGATCAAAAAATATCATAGAACATAAATTGTAGGAAACATAATTCTCTACAAAAAAGGTCTCTCAACATTTTGCCATAGCTCGCTTCGTTTCCGAGATATTTGCAGATATATCTCAAGGGCAGGGGCCTGACGGACATATTTCGAGATATTTCTTCTTCTTGTTGTTCTTCTTCTGCACAGCTAAGCTGGAAGTGGCATTTACAGCTCGCAATAGTGCAGAGTTATCTCAAAGAAAGGGGCCACGGTGTTTCTGTATCTCTATTATGTTGGTGCGGCTTCGGAACTTTTAAATATCTTGATATATCTCGAGAACTGCGCATCTGATCAAAAAATATCATAGAACATAAAAAGTAGGAAACTTAATTCTCTACAAAAAAGGTCTCTTAACATTTTGCCATAGCTCGCTTCGTTTCCGAGATATTTGCAGATTTATCTCAAGGGAAGGGGCCTAACGGACATATTTCGAGATATTTCTTCTTCTTGTTGTTCTTCTTCTGCACAGCTAAGCTGGAAGTGGCATTTGCGGCTCGCACTATTGCAGAGTTATCTCAAAGAAAGGGGCCACGGTGTTTCTGTATCTCTATTATGTTGGTGCGGCTTCGGAACTTTTAAATATCTTGATATATCTCGAGAACTACGCATCTGATCAAAAAATATCATAGAACATAAAAAGTAGGAAACTTAATTCTCTACAAAAAAGGTCTCTTAACATTTTGCCATACCTCGCTTCGTTTCCGAGATATTTGCAGATTTATCTCAAGGGAAGGGGCCTGACGGACATATTTCGAGATATTTCTTCTTCTTGTTGTTCTTCTTCTGCACAGCTAAGCTGGAAGTGGCATTTGCGGCTCGCACTAGTGCAGAGTTATCTCAAAGAAAGGGGCCACGGTGTTTCTGTATCTCTATTATGTTGGTGCGGCTTCGGAACTTTTAAATATCTTGATATATCTCGAGAACTACGCATCTGATCAAAAAATATCATAGAACATAAAAAGTAGGAAACTTAATTCTCTACAAAAAAGGTCTCTTAACATTTTGCCATAGCTCGCTTCGTTTCCGAGATATTTGCAGATTTATCTCAAGGGAAGGGGCCTGACGGACATATTTCGAGATATTTCTTCTTCTTGTTGTTCTTCTTCTGCACAGCTAAGCTGGAAGTGGCATTTGCGGCTCGCAATAGTGCAGAGTTATCTCAAAGAAAGGGGCCACGGTGTTTCTGTATCTGTATTATGCTGGTGCGGCTTCGGAACTTTTAAATATCTTGATATATCTCGAGAACTACGCATCTGATCAAAAAATATCATAGAACATAAATTGTAGGAAACATAATTCTCTACAAAAAAGGTCTCTCAACATTTTGCCATAGCTCGCTTCGTTTCCGAGATATTTGCAGATATATCTCAAGGGCAGGGGCCTGACGGACATATTTCGAGATATTTCTTCTTCTTGTTGTTCTTCTTCTGCACAGCTAAGCTGGAAGTGGCATTTACAGCTCGCAATAGTGCAGAGTTATCTCAAAGAAAGGGGCCACGGTGTTTCTGTATCTCTATTATGTTGGTGCGGCTTCGGAACTTTTAAATATCTTGATATATCTCGAGAACTGCGCATCTGATCAAAAAATATCATAGAACATAAAAAGTAGGAAACTTAATTCTCTACAAAAAAGGTCTCTTAACATTTTGCCATAGCTCGCTTCGTTTCCGAGATATTTGCAGATTTATCTCAAGGGAAGGGGCCTGACGGACATATTTCGAGATATTTCTTCTTCTTGTTGTTCTTCTTCTGCACAGCTAAGCTGGAAGTGGCATTTGCGGCTCGCAATAGTGCAGAGTTATCTCAAAGAAAGGGGCCACGGTGTTTCTGTATCTGTATTATGCTGGTGCGGCTTCGGAACTTTTAAATATCTTGATATATCTCGAGAACTACGCATCTGATCAAAAAATATCATAGAACATAAAAAGTAGGAAACTTAATTCTCTACAAAAAAGGTCTCTTAACATTTTGCCATAGCTCGCTTCGTTTCCGAGATATTTGCAGATTTATCTCAAGGGAAGGGGCCTGACGGACATATTTCGAGATATTTCTTCTTCTTGTTGTTCTTCTTCTGCACAGCTAAGCTGGAAGTGGCATTTGCGGCTCGCACTAGTGCAGAGTTATCTCAAAGAAAGGGGCCACGGTGTTTCTGTATCTGTATTATGTTGGTGCGGCTTCGGAACTTTTAAATATCTTGATATATCTCGAGAACTACGCGTCTGATCAAAAAATATCATAGAACATAAAAAGTAGGAAACATAATTCTCTACAAAAAAGGTCTCTTAACATTTTGCCATAGCTCGCTTCGTTTCCGAGATATTTGCAGATTTATCTCAAGGGAAGGGGCCTGACGGACATATTTCGAGATATTTCTTCTTCTTGTTGTTCTTCTTCTGCACAGCTAAGCTGGAAGTGGCATTTGCGGCTCGCACTAGTGCACAGTTATCTCAAAGAAAGGGGCCACGGTGTTTCTGTATCTCTAATATGTTGGTGCGGCTTCGGAACTTTTAAGTATCTCGATATATCTCGAAAACTACGCTTCTGATCAAAAAATATCATAGAACGTAAATTGTAGGAAACATAATTCTCTACAAAAAACGTCTCTTAACATTTTGCCATAGCTCGCTTCGTTTCCGAGATATTTGCAGATTCAGCTCAAAGGAACAGGCCTGACGGACATATTTCGAGATATTTCTTCTTCTTGTTGTTCTTCCTCTGCACAGCTAAGCTGGAAGTGGCATTTGCAGCTCGCAATAGTGCAGAGTTATCTCAAAGAAAGGGGCCACGGTGTTTCTGTATCTGTATTATGTTGGTGCGGCCTCGGAACTTTTAAGTATCTCGATATATCTCGAAAACTACGCTTCTGATCAAAAAATATCATAGAACATAAAAAGTAGGAAACTTAATTCTCTACAAAAAAGGTCTCTTGACATTTTGCCATAGCTCGCTTCGTTTCCGAGATATTTGCAGATTTATCTCAAGGGAAGGGGCCTGACGGACATATTTCGAAATATTTCTTCTTCTTGTTGTTCTTCTTCTGCACAGCTAAGCTGGAAGTGGCATTTGCGGCTCGCACTATTGCAGAGTTATCTCAAAGAAAGGGGCCACGGTGTTTCTGTATCTCTATTATGTTGGTGCGGCTTCGGAACTTTTAAATATCTCGATATATCTCGAAAACTACGCTTCTGATCAAAAAATATCATACAACATAAAAAGTAGGAAACTTAATTCTCTACAAAAAAGGTCTCTTAACATTTTGCCATAGCTCGCTTCGTTTCCGAGATATTTGCAGATTCATCTCAAGGGAAGGGGTCTGACGGACATATTTCGAGATATTTCTTCTTCTTGTTGTTCTTCTTCTGCACAGCTAAGCTCGAAGCGGCATTTGCAGCTCGCAATAGTGCTGAGTTATCTCAAAGAAAGAGGCCACGGTGTTTCTGTACCTCTATTATGTTGGTGCAGCTTCAGAACTTTTAAATATCTTGATATATCTCGAGAACTACGCATCTGATCAAAAAATATCATCGAACATAAAAAGTAGGAAACTTAATTCTCTACAAAAAAGGTCTCTTAACATTTTGCCATAGCTCGCTTCGTTTCCGAGATATTTGCAGATTTATCTCAAGGGAAGTGGCCTGACGGACATATTTCGAGATATTTCTTCTTCTTGTTGTTCTTCTTCTGCACAGCTAAGCTGGAAGTGGCATTTGCAGCTCGCAATAGTGCAGAGTTATCCCAAAGAAAGGGGCCACGGTGTTTCTGTATCTCTATTATGTTGGTGCGGCTTCGGAACTTTTAAATATCTTGATATATCTCGAGAACTACGCATCTGATCAAAAAATATCATACTACATAAAAAGTAGGAAACTTAATTCTCTACAAGAAAGGTCTCTAAACATTTTGCCATAGCTCGCTTCGTTTCCGAGATATTTGCAGATTTATCTCAAGGGAAGGGGCCTGACGGACATATTTCGAGATATTTCTTCTTCTTGTTGTTCTTCTTCTGCACAGCTAAGCTGGAAGTGGCATTTGCAGCTCGCAATAGTGCAGAGTTATCTCAAAGAAAGGGGCCACGGTGTTTCTGTATCTCTATTATGTTGGTGCGGCTTCGGAACTTTTAAATATCTCGATATATCTCGAAAACTACGCTTCTGATCAAAAAATATCATAGAACATAAAAAGTAGTAAACTTAATTCTCTACAAAAAAGGTCTCTTAACATTTTGCCATAGCTCGCTTCGTTTCCGAGATATTTGCAGATTCATCTCAAGGGAAGTGGCCTGACGGACATATTTCGAGATATTTCTTCTTTTTGTTGTTCTTCTTCTGCACAGCTAAGCTGGAAGTTGCATTTGCAGCTCGCAATAGTGCAGAGTTATCCCAAAGAAAGGGGCCACGGTGTTTCTGTATCTCTATTATGTTGGTGCGGCTTCGGAACTTTTAAATATCTTGATATATCTCGAGAACTACGCATCTGATCAAAAAATATCATACTACATAAAAAGTAGGAAACTTAATTCTCTACAAGAAAGGTCTCTAAACATTTTGCCATAGCTCGCTTCGTTTCCGAGATATTTGCAGATTTATCTCAAGGGAAGGGGCCTGACGGACATATTTCGAGATATTTCTTCTTCTTGTTGTTCTTCTTCTGCACAGCTAAGCTGGAAGTGGCATTTGCAGCTCGCAATAGTGCAGAGTTATCTCAAAGAAAGGGGCCACGGTGTTTCTGTATCTCTATTATGTTGGTGCGGCTTCGTAACTTTTAAATATCTCGATATATCTCGAAAACTACGCTTCTGATCAAAAAATATCATAGAACATAAATTGTAGAAAACATAATTCTCTACAAAAAAGGTCTCTTAACATTTTGCCATAGCTCGCTTGGTTTCCGAGCTATTTGCAGATATATCTCAAGGGCAGGGGCCTGACGGACATATTTCGAGATATTTCTCCTTCTTGTTGTTCTTCTTCTGCACAGCTAAGCTGGAAGTGGCATTTACAGCTCGCAATAGTGCAGAGTTATCTCAAAGATAGGGGCCACGGTGTTTCTGTATCTCTATTATGTTGGTGCGGCTTCGGAACTTTTAAATATCTTGATATATCTCGAGAACTACGCATCTGATCAAAAAATATCATAGAACATAAAAAGTAGGAAACTTAATTCTCTACAAAAAAGGTCTCTTAACATTTTGCCATAGCTCGCTTTGTTTCCGAGATATTTGCAGATTTATCTCAAGGGAAGGGGCCTGACGGACATATTTCGAAATATTTCTTCTTCTTGTTGTTCTTCTTCTGCACAGCTAAGCTGGAAGTGGCATTTGCGGCTCGCACTATTGCAGAGTTATCTCAAAGAAAGGGGCCACGGTGTTTCTGTATCTCTATTATGTTGGTGCGGCTTCGTAACTTTTAAATATCTCGATATATCTCGAAAACTACGCTTCTGATCAAAAAATATCATAGAACATAAATTGTAGGAAACATAATTCTCTACAAAAAACGTCTCTTAACATTTTGCCATAGCTCGCTTCGTTTCCGAGATATTTGCATATTCAGCTCAAAGGAACTGGCCTGACGGACATATTTCGAGATATTTCTTCTTCTTGTTGTTCTTCTTCTGCACAGCTAAGCTGGAAGTGGCATTTGCAGCTCGCAATAGTGCAGAGTTATCTTAAAGAAAGGGGCCACGGTGTTTCTGTATCTCTATTATGTTGGTGCGGCTTCGGAACTTTTAAATATCTCGATATATCTCGACAACTACGCTTCTGATCAAAAAATATCATAGAACATAAAAAGTAGGAAACTTAATTCTCTACAAAAAAGGTCTCTTAACATTTTGCCATAGCTCGCTTCGTTTCCGAGATATTGGCAGATTTATCTCAAGGGAAGGGGCCTAACGGACATATTTCGAGATATTTCTTCTTCTTGTTGTTCTTCTTCTGCACAGCTAAGCTCGAAGCGGCATTTGCAGCTCGCTATAGTGCAGAGTTATCTCAAAGAAAGGGGCCACGGTGTTTCTGTATCTCTATTATGTTGGTGCGGCTTCGTAACTTTTAAATATCTTGATATATCTCGAGAACTACGCATCTGATCAAAAAATATCATAGAACATAAAAAGTAGGAAACTTAATTCTCTACAAAAAAGGTCTCTTAACATTTTGCCATAGCTCGCTTCGTTTCCGAGATATTTGCAGATTTATCTCAAGGGAAGGGGCCTGACGGACATATTTCGAGATATTTCTTTTCTTGTTGTTCTTCTTCTGCACAGCTAAGCTGGAAGTGGCATTTGCGGCTCGCACTAGTGCAGAGTTATCTCAAAGAAAGGGGCCACGGTGTTTCTGTATCTCTATTATGTTGGTGCGGCTTCGGAACTTTTAAATATCTCGATATATCTCGAAAACTACGCTTCTGATCAAAAAATATCATAGAACATAAATTGTAGGAAACATAATTCTCTACAAAAAAGGTCTCTCAACATTTTGCCATAGCTCGCTTCGTTTCCGAGATATTTGCAGATATATCTCAAGGGCAGGGGCCTGACGGACATATTTCGAGATATTTCTTCTTCTTGTTGTTCTTCTTCTGCACAGCTAAACTGGAAGTGGCATTTCCAGCTCGCAATAGTGCAGAGTTATCTCAAAGAAAGGGGCCACGGTGTTTCTGTATCTCTATTATGTTGGTGCGGCTTCGGAACTTTTAAATATCTTGATATATCTCGAGAACTGCGCATCTGATCAAAAAATATCATAGAACATAAAAAGTAGGAAACTTAATTCTCTACAAAAAAGGTCTCTTAACATTTTGCCATACCTCGCTTCGTTTCCGAGATATTTGCAGATTTATCTCAAGGGAAGGGGCCTGACGGACATATTTCGAGATATTTCTTCTTCTTGTTGTTCTTCTTCTGCACAGCTAAGCTGGAAGTGGCATTTGCGGCTCGCAATAGTGCAGAGTTATCTCAAAGAAAGGGGCCACGGTGTTTCTGTATCTCTATTATGTTGGTGCGGCTTCGGAACTTTTAAATATCTTGATATATCTCGAGAACTACGCATCTGATCAAAAAATATCATAGAACATAAAAAGTAGGAAACTTAATTCTCTACAAAAAAGGTCTCTTAACATTTTGCCATAGCTCGCTTCGTTTCCGAGATATTTGCAGATTTATCTCAAGGGAAGGGGCCTAACGGACATATTTCGAGATATTTCTTCTTCTTGTTGTTCTTCTTCTGCACAGCTAAACTGGAAGTGGCATTTCCAGCTCGCAATAGTGCAGAGTTATCTCAAAGAAAGGAGCCACGGTGTTTCTGTATCTCTATTATGTTGGTGCGGCTTCGGAACTTTTAAATATCTTGATATATCTCGAGAACTACGCATCTGATCAAAAAATATCATAGAACATAAAAAGTAGGAAACTTAATTCTCTACAAAAAAGGTCTCTTAACATTTTGCCATAGCTCGCTTCGTTTCCGAGATATTTGCAGATTTATCTCAAGGGAAGGGGCCTGACGGACATATTTCGAGATATTTCTTCTTCTTGTTGTTCTTCTTCTGCACAGCTAAGCTGGAAGTGGCGTTTGCGGCTCGCACTAGTGCAGAGTTATCTCAAAGAAAGGGGCCACGGTGTTTCTGTATCTGTATTATGTTGGTGCGGCTTCGGAACTTTTATATATCTTGATATATCTCGAGAACTACGCATCTGATCAAAAAATATCATAGAACATAAAAAGTAGGAAACTTAATTCGCTACAAAAAAGGTCTCTTAACATTTTGCCATAGCTCGCTTCGTTTCCGAGATATTTGCAGATTTATCTCAAGGGAAGGGGCCTGACGGACATATTTCGAGATATTTCTTCTTCTTGTTGTTCTTCTTCTGCACAGCTAAGCTGGAAGTGGCATTTGCGGCTCGCACTAGTGCAGAGTTATCTCAAAGAAAGGGGCCACGGTGTTTCTGTATCTGTATTATGTTGGTGCGGCTTCGGAACTTTTAAATATCTTGATATATCTCGAGAACTACGCATCTGATCAAAGAATATCATAGAACATAAAAAGTAGGAAACTTAATTCTCTACAAAAAAGGTCTCTTAACATTTTGCCATAGCTCACTTCGTTTCCGTGATATTTGCAGATTTATCTCAAGGGAAGGGGCCTGACGGACATATCTCGAGATATTTCTTCTTCTTGTTGTTCTTCTTCTGCACAGCTAAGCTGGAAGTGGCATTTGCGGCTCGCACTAGTGCAGAGTTATCTCAAAGAAAGGGGCCACGGTGTTTCTGTATCTGTATTATGTTGGTGCGGCTTCGGAACTTTTAAATATCTTGATATATCTCGAGAACTACGCGTCTGATCAAAAAATATCATAGAACATAAAAAGTAGGAAACGTAATTCTCTACAAAAAAGGTCTCTTAACATTTTGCCATAGCTCGCTTCGTTTCCGAGATATTTGCAGATTTATCTCAAGGGAAGGGGCCTGACGGACATATTTCGAGATATTTCTTCTTCTTGTTGTTCTTCTTCTGCACAGCTAAGCTGGAAGTGGCATTTGCGGCTCGCACTAGTGCACAGTTATCTCAAAGAAAGGGGCCACGGTGTTTCTGTATCTCTAATATGTTGGTGCGGCTTCGGAACTTTTAAGTATCTCGATATATCTCGAAAACTACGCTCCTGATCAAAAAATATCATAGAAGATAAATTGTAGGAAACATAATTCTCTACAAAAAACGTCTCTTAACATTTTGCCATAGCTCGCTTCGTTTCCGAGATATTTGCAGATTCAGCTCAAAGGAACTGGCCTGACGGACATATTTCGAGATATTTCTTCTTCTTGTTGTTCTTCCTCTGCACAGCTAAGCTGGAAGTGGCATTTGCAGCTCGCAATAGTGCAGAGTTATCTCAAAGAAAGGGGCCACGGTGTTTCTGTATCTGTATTATGTTGGTGCGGCTTCGGAACTTTTAAATATCTTGATATATCTCGAGAACTACGCATCTGATCAAAAAATATCATAGAACATAAAAAGTAGGAAACTTAATTCTCTACAAAAAAGGTCTCTTAACATTTTGCCATAGCTCGCTTCGTTTCCGAGATATTTGCAGATTTATCTCAAGGGAAGGGGCCTGACGGACATATTTCGAGATATTTCTTCTTCTTGTTGTTCTTCTTCTGCACAGCTAAGCTGGAAGTGGCATTTGCGGCTCGCACTAGTGCACAGTTATCTCAAAGAAAGGGGCCACGGTGTTTCTGTATCTCTAATATGTTGGTGCGGCTTCGGAACTTTTAAATATCTTGATATATCTCGAGAACTACGCATCTGATCAAAAAATATCATAGAACATAAAAAGTAGGAAACTTAATTCTCTACAAAAAAGGTCTCTTAACATTTTGCCATAGCTCGCTTCGTTTCCGAGATATTTGCAGATTTATCTCAAGGGAAGGGGCCTGACGGACATATTTCGAGATATTTCTTCTTCTTGTTGTTCTTCTTCTGCACAGCTAAGCTGGAAGTGGCATTTGCGGCTCGCACTAGTGCAGAGTTATCTCAAAGAAAGGGGCCACGGTGTTTCTGTATCTGTATTATGTTGGTGCGGCTTCGGAACTTTTAAATATCTTGATATATCTCGAGAACTACGCGTCTGATCAAAAAATATCACAGAACATAAAAAGTAGGAAACATAATTCTCTACAAAAAAGGTCTCTTAACATTTTGCCATAGCTCGCTTCGTTTCCGAGATATTTGCAGATTTATCTCAAGGGAAGGGGCCTGACGGACATATTTCGAGATATTTCTTCTTCTTGTTGTTCTTCTTCTGCACAGCTAAGCTGGAAGTGGCATTTGCGGCTCGCACTAGTGCACAGTTATCTCAAAGAAAGGGGCCACGGTGTTTCTGTATCTCTAATATGTTGGTGCGGCTTCGGAACTTTTAAGTATCTCGATATATCTCGAAAACTACGCTTCTGATCAAAAAATATCATAGAACATAAATTGTAGGAAACATAATTCTCTACAAAAAACGTCTCTTAACATTTTGCCATAGCTCGCTTCGTTTCCGAGATATTTGCAGATTCAGCTCAAAGGAACTGGCCTGACGGACATATTTCGAGATATTTCTTCTTCTTGTTGTTCTTCCTCTGCACAGCTAAGCTGGAAGTGGCATTTGCAGCTCGCAATAGTGCAGAGTTATCTCAAAGAAAGGGGCCACGGTGTTTCTGTATCTCTATTATGTTGGTGCGGCTTCGGAACTTTTAAATATCTTGATATATCTCGAGAACTACGCATCTGATCAAAAAATATCATAGAACATAAAAAGTAGGAAACTTAATTCTCTACAAAAAAGGTCTCTTAACATTTTGCCATAGCTCGCTTCGTTTCCGAGATATTTGCAGATTTATCTCAAGGGAAGGGGCCTGACGGACATATTTCGAGATATTTCTTCTTCTTGTTGTTCTTCTTCTGCACAGCTAAGCTGGAAGTGGCATTTGCGGCTCGCACTAGTGCAGAGTTATCTCAAAGAAAGGGGCCACGGTGTTTCTGTATCTCTATTATGTTGGTGCGGCTTCGGAACTTTTAAATATCTCGATATATCTCGAAAACTACGCTTCTGATCAAAAAATATCATAGAACATAAAAAGTAGGAAACTTAATTCTCTACAAAAAAGGTCTCTTAACATTTTGCCATAGCTCGCTTCGTTTCCGAGATATTTGCAGATTTATCTCAAGGGAAGGGGCCTGACGGACATATTTCGAGATATTTCTTCTTCTTGTTGTTCTTCTTCTGCACAGCTAAGCTGGAAGTGGCATTTGCGGCTCGCACTAGTGCAGAGTTATCTCAAAGAAAGGGGCCACGGTGTTTCTGTATCTCTATTATGTTGGTGCGGCTTCGGAACTTTTAAATATCTCGATATATCTCGAAAACTACGCTTCTGATCAAAAAATATCATAGAACATAAATTGTAGGAAACATAATTCTCTACAAAAAACGTCTCTTAACATTTTGCCATAGCTCGCTTCGTTTCCGAGATATTTGCAGATTCAGCTCAAAGGAACGGGCCTGACGGACATATTTCGAGATACTTCTTTTTCTTGTTGTTCTTCCTCTGCACAGCTAAGCTGGAAGTGGCATTTAGCTCGCAATAGTGCAGAGTTATCTCAAAGAAAGGGGCCACGGTGTTTCTGCATCTCTATTATGTTGGTGCGGCTTCGGAACTTTTAAATATCTTGATATATCTCGAGAACTACGCATCTGATCAAAAAATATCATAGAACATAAAAAGTAGGAAACTTAATTCTCTACAAAAAAGGTCTCTTAACATTTTGCCATAGCTCGCTTCCTTTCCGAGATATTTGCAGATTTATCTCAAGGGAAGGGGCCTGACGGACATATTTCGAGATATTTCTTCTTCTTGTTGTTCTTCTTCTGCACAGCTAAGCTGGAAGTGGCATTTGCGGCTCGCACTAGTGCAGAGTTATCTCAAAGAAAGGGGCCACGGTGTTTCTGTATCTCTATTATGTTGGTGCGGCTTCGGAACTTTTAAATATCTCGATATATCTCGAAAACTACGCTTCTGATCAAAAAATATCATAGAACATAAATTGTAGGAAACATAATTCTCTACAAAAAAGGTCTCTCAACATTTTGCCATAGCTCGCTTCGTTTCCGAGATATTTGCAGATATATCTCAAGGGCAGGGGCCTGACGGACATATTTCGAGATATTTCTTCTTCTTGTTGTTCTTCTTCTGCACAGCTAAGCTGGAAGTGGCATTTACAGCTCGCAATAGTGCAGAGTTATCTCAAAGAAAGGGGCCACGGTGTTTCTGTATCTCTATTATGTTGGTGCGGCTTCGGAACTTTTAAATATCTTGATATATCTCGAGAACTGCGCATCTGATCAAAAAATATCATAGAACATAAAAAGTAGGAAACTTAATTCTCTACAAAAAAGGTCTCTTAACATTTTGCCATAGCTCGCTTCGTTTCCGAGATATTTGCAGATTTATCTCAAGGGAAGGGGCCTAACGGACATATTTCGAGATATTTCTTCTTCTTGTTGTTCTTCTTCTGCACAGCTAAGCTGGAAGTGGCATTTGCGGCTCGCACTATTGCAGAGTTATCTCAAAGAAAGGGGCCACGGTGTTTCTGTATCTCTATTATGTTGGTGCGGCTTCGGAACTTTTAAATATCTTGATATATCTCGAGAACTACGCATCTGATCAAAAAATATCATAGAACATAAAAAGTAGGAAACTTAATTCTCTACAAAAAAGGTCTCTTAACATTTTGCCATACCTCGCTTCGTTTCCGAGATATTTGCAGATTTATCTCAAGGGAAGGGGCCTGACGGACATATTTCGAGATATTTCTTCTTCTTGTTGTTCTTCTTCTGCACAGCTAAGCTGGAAGTGGCATTTGCGGCTCGCACTAGTGCAGAGTTATCTCAAAGAAAGGGGCCACGGTGTTTCTGTATCTCTATTATGTTGGTGCGGCTTCGGAACTTTTAAATATCTTGATATATCTCGAGAACTACGCATCTGATCAAAAAATATCATAGAACATAAAAAGTAGGAAACTTAATTCTCTACAAAAAAGGTCTCTTAACATTTTGCCATCGCTCGCTTCGTTTCCGAGATATTTGCAGATTTATCTCAAGGGAAGGGGCCTGACGGACATATTTCGAGATATTTCTTCTTCTTGTTGTTCTTCTTCTGCACAGCTAAGCTGGAAGTGGCATTTGCGGCTCGCACTAGTGCAGAGTTATCTCAAAGAAAGGGGCCACGGTGTTTCTGTATCTGTATTATGTTGGTGCGGCTTCGGAACTTTTAAATATCTTGATATATCTCGAGAACTACGCGTCTGATCAAAAAATATCACAGAACATAAAAAGTAGGAAACATAATTCTCTACAAAAAAGGTCTCTTAACATTTTGCCATAGCTCGCTTCGTTTCCGAGATATTTGCAGATTTATCTCAAGGGAAGGGGCCTGACGGACATATTTCGAGATATTTCTTCTTCTTGTTGTTCTTCTTCTGCACAGCTAAGCTGGAAGTGGCATTTGCGGCTCGCACTAGTGCACAGTTATCTCAAAGAAAGGGGCCACGGTGTTTCTGTATCTCTAATATGTTGGTGCGGCTTCGGAACTTTTAAGTATCTCGATATATCTCGAAAACTACGCTTCTGATCAAAAAATATCATAGAACATAAATTGTAGGAAACATAATTCTCTACAAAAAACGTCTCTTAACATTTTGCCATAGCTCGCTTCGTTTCCGAGATATTTGCAGATTTATCTCAAGGGAAGGGGCCTGACGGACATATTTCGAGATATTTCTTCTTCTTGTTGTTCTTCTTCTGCACAGCTAAGCTGGAAGTGGCATTTGCGGCTCGCACTAGTGCAGAGTTATCTCAAAGAAAGGGGCCACGGTGTTTCTGTATCTCTATTATGTTGGTGCGGCTTCGGAACTTTTAAATATCTTGATATATCTCGAGAACTGCGCATCTGATCAAAAAATATCATAGAACATAAAAAGTAGGAAACTTAATTCTCTACAAAAAAGGTCTCTTAACATTTTGCCATAGCTCGCTTCGTTTCCGAGATATTTGCAGATTTATCTCAAGGGAAGGGGCCTGACGGACATATTTCGAGATATTTCTTCTTCTTGTTGTTCTTCTTCTGCACAGCTAAGCTGGAAGTGGCATTTGCGGCTCGCACTAGTGCAGAGTTATCTCAAAGAAAGGGGCCACGGTGTTTCTGTATCTCTATTATGTTGGTGCGGCTTCGGAACTTTTAAATATCTTGATATATCTCGAGAACTACGCATCTGATCAAAAAATATCATAGAACATAAAAAGTAGGAAACTTAATTCTCTACAAAAAAGGTCTCTTAACATTTTGCCATACCTCGCTTCGTTTCCGAGATATTTGCAGATTTATCTCAAGGGAAGGGGCCTGACGGACATATTTCGAGATATTTCTTCTTCTTGTTGTTCTTCTTCTGCACAGCTAAGCTGGAAGTGGCATTTGCGGCTCGCACTAGTGCAGAGTTATCTCAAAGAAAGGGGCCACGGTGTTTCTGTATCTCTATTATGTTGGTGCGGCTTCGGAACTTTTAAATATCTTGATATATCTCGAGAACTACGCATCTGATCAAAAAATATCATAGAACATAAAAAGTAGGAAACTTAATTCTCTACAAAAAAGGTCTCTTAACATTTTGCCATAGCTCGCTTCGTTTCCGAGATATTTGCAGATTTATCTCAAGGGAAGGGGCCTGACGGACATATTTCGAGATATTTCTTCTTCTTGTTGTTCTTCTTCTGCACAGCTAAGCTGGAAGTGGCATTTGCGGCTCGCAATAGTGCAGAGTTATCTCAAAGAAAGGGGCCACGGTGTTTCTGTATCTGTATTATGCTGGTGCGGCTTCGGAACTTTTAAATATCTTGATATATCTCGAGAACTACGCATCTGATCAAAAAATATCATAGAACATAAAAAGTAGGAAACTTAATTCTCTACAAAAAAGGTCTCTTAACATTTTGCCATAGCTCGCTTCGTTTCCGAGATATTTGCAGATTTATCTCAAGGGAAGGGGCCTGACGGACATATTTCGAGATATTTCTTCTTCTTGTTGTTCTTCTTCTGCACAGCTAAGCTGGAAGTGGCATTTGCGGCTCGCACTAGTGCAGAGTTATCTCAAAGAAAGGGGCCACGGTGTTTCTGTATCTGTATTATGTTGGTGCGGCTTCGGAACTTTTAAATATCTTGATATATCTCGAGAACTACGCGTCTGATCAAAAAATATCATAGAACATAAAAAGTAGGAAACATAATTCTCTACAAAAAAGGTCTCTTAACATTTTGCCATAGCTCGCTTGGTTTCCGAGCTATTTGCAGATATATCTCAAGGGCAGGGGCCTGACGGACATATTTCGAGATATTTCTCCTTCTTGTTGTTCTTCTTCTGCACAGCTAAGCTGGAAGTGGCATTTACAGCTCGCAATAGTGCAGAGTTATCTCAAAGAAAGGGGCCACGGTGTTTCTGTATCTCTATTATGTTGGTGCGGCTTCGGAACTTTTAAATATCTTGATATATCTCGAGAACTACGCATCTGATCAAAAAATATCATAGAACATAAAAAGTAGGAAACTTAATTCTCTACAAAAAAGGTCTCTTAACATTTTGCCATAGCTCGCTTCGTTTCCGAGATATTTGCAGATTTATCTCAAGGGAAGGGGCCTGACGGACATATTTCGAAATATTTCTTCTTCTTGTTGTTCTTCTTCTGCACAGCTAAGCTGGAAGTGGCATTTGCGGCTC
The DNA here is from genome assembly GCF_051020975.1 of Osmia lignaria lignaria. Lineage (NCBI taxonomy): Eukaryota > Metazoa > Arthropoda > Insecta > Hymenoptera > Megachilidae > Osmia > Osmia lignaria. Next base: position 7,955,922 of record NW_027478159.1, on the reverse strand, counting down.
GCACTATTGCAGAGTTATCTCAAAGAAAGGGGCCACGGTGTTTCTGTATCTCTATTATGTTGGTGCGGCTTCGGAACTTTTAAATATCTCGATATATCTCGAAAACTACGCTTCTGATCAAAAAATATCATACAACATAAAAAGTAGGAAACTTAATTCTCTACAAAAAAGGTCTCTTAACATTTTGCCATAGCTCGCTTCGTTTCCGAGATATTTGCAGATTCATCTCAAGGGAAGGGGTCTGACGGACATATTTCGAGATATTTCTTCTTCTTGTTGTTCTTCTTCTGCACAGCTAAGCTCGAAGCGGCATTTGCAGCTCGCAATAGTGCTGAGATATCTCAAAGAAAGAGGCCACGGTGTTTCTGTACCTCTATTATGTTGGTGCAGCTTCGGAACTTTTAAGTATCTCGATATATCTCGAAAACTACGCTTCTGATCAAAAAATATCATAGAACATAAAAAGTAGGAAACTTAATTCTCTACAAAAAAGGTCTCTTAACATTTTGCCATAGCTCGCTTCGTTTCCGAGATATTTGCAGATTTATCTCAAGGGAAGGGGCCTGACGGACATATTTCGAAATATTTCTTCTTCTTGTTGTTCTTCTTCTGCACAGCTAAGCTGGAAGTGGCATTTGCGGCTCGCACTATTGCAGAGTTATCTCAAAGAAAGGGGCCACGGTGTTTCTGTATCTCTATTATGTTGGTGCGGCTTCGTAACTTTTAAATATCTCGATATATCTCGAAAACTACGCTTCTGATCAAAAAATATCATAGAACATAAATTGTAGGAAACATAATTCTCTACAAAAAAGGTCTCTTAACATTTTGCCATAGCTCGCTTGGTTTCCGAGCTATTTGCAGATATATCTCAAGGGCAGGGGCCTGACGGACATATTTCGAGATATTTCTCCTTCTTGTTGTTCTTCTTCTGCACAGCTAAGCTGGAAGTGGCATTTACAGCTCGCAATAGTGCAGAGTTATCTCAAAGAAAGGGGCCACGGTGTTTCTGTATCTCTATTATGTTGGTGCGGCTTCGGAACTTTTAAATATCTTGATATATCTCGAGAACTACGCATCTGATCAAAAAATATCATAGAACATAAAAAGTAGGAAACTTAATTCTCTACAAAAAAGGTCTCTTAACATTTTGCCATAGCTCGCTTCGTTTCCGAGATATTTGCAGATTTATCTCAAGGGAAGGGGCCTGACGGACATATTTCGAAATATTTCTTCTTCTTGTTGTTCTTCTTCTGCACAGCTAAGCTGGAAGTGGCATTTGCGGCTCGCACTATTGCAGAGTTATCTCAAAGAAAGGGGCCACGGTGTTTCTGTATCTCTATTATGTTGGTGCGGCTTCGGAACTTTTAAATATCTCGATATATCTCGAAAACTACGCTTCTGATCAAAAAATATCATACAACATAAAAAGTAGGAAACTTAATTCTCTACAAAAAAGGTCTCTTAACATTTTGCCATAACTCGCTTCGTTTCCGAGATATTTGCAGATTCATCTCAAGGGAAGGGGTCTGACGGACATATTTCGAGATATTTCTTCTTGTTGTTGTTCTTCTTCTGCACAGCTAAGCTCGAAGCGGCATTTGCAGCTCGCAATAGTGCTGAGTTATCTCAAAGAAAGAGGCCACGGTGTTTCTGTACCTCTATTATGTTGGTGCAGCTTCGGAACTTTTAAATATCTTGATATATCTCGAGAACTACGCATCTGATCAAAAAATATCATCGAACATAAAAAGTAGGAAACTTAATTCTCTACAAAAAAGGTCTCTTAACATTTTGCCATAGCTCGCTTCGTTTCCGAGATATTTGCAGATTTATCTCAAGGGAAGTGGCCTGACGGACATATTTCGAGATATTTCTTCTTCTTGTTGTTCTTCTTCTGCACAGCTAAGCTGGAAGTGGCATTTGCAGCTCGCAATAGTGCAGAGTTATCCCAAAGAAAGGGGCCACGGTGTTTCTGTATCTCTATTATGTTGGTGCGGCTTCGGAACTTTTAAATATCTTGATATATCTCGAGAACTACGCATCTGATCAAAAAATATCATACTACATAAAAAGTAGGAAACTTAATTCTCTACAAGAAAGGTCTCTAAACATTTTGCCATAGCTCGCTTCGTTTCCGAGATATTTGCAGATTTATCTCAAGGGAAGGGGCCTGACGGACATATTTCGAGATATTTCTTCTTCTTGTTGTTCTTCTTCTGCACAGCTAAGCTGGAAGTGGCATTTGCAGCTCGCAATAGTGCAGAGTTATCTCAAAGAAAGGGGCCACGGTGTTTCTGTATCTCTATTATGTTGGTGCGGCTTCGGAACTTTTAAATATCTCGATATATCTCGAAAACTACGCTTCTGATCAAAAAATATCATAGAACATAAAAAGTAGTAAACTTAATTCTCTACAAAAAAGGTCTCTTAACATTTTGCCATAGCTCGCTTCGTTTCCGAGATATTTGCAGATTCATCTCAAGGGAAGTGGCCTGACGGACATATTTCGAGATATTTCTTCTTCTTGTTGTTCTTCTTCTGCACAGCTAAGCTGGAAGTTGCATTTGCAGCTCGCAATAGTGCAGAGTTATCCCAAAGAAAGGGGCCACGGTGTTTCTGTATCTCTATTATGTTGGTGCGGCTTCGGAACTTTTAAATATCTTGATATATCTCGAGAACTACGCATCTGATCAAAAAATATCATACTACATAAAAAGTAGGAAACTTAATTCTCTACAAGAAAGGTCTCTAAACATTTTGCCATAGCTCGCTTCGTTTCCGAGATATTTGCAGATTTATCTCAAGGGAAGGGGCCTGACGGACATATTTCGAGATATTTCTTCTTCTTGTTGTTCTTCTTCTGCACAGCTAAGCTGGAAGTGGCATTTGCAGCTCGCAATAGTGCAGAGTTATCTCAAAGAAAGGGGCCACGGTGTTTCTGTATCTCTATTATGTTGGTGCGGCTTCGTAACTTTTAAATATCTCGATATATCTCGAAAACTACGCTTCTGATCAAAAAATATCATAGAACATAAATTGTAGAAAACATAATTCTCTACAAAAAAGGTCTCTTAACATTTTGCCATAGCTCGCTTGGTTTCCGAGCTATTTGCAGATATATCTCAAGGGCAGGGGCCTGACGGACATATTTCGAGATATTTCTCCTTCTTGTTGTTCTTCTTCTGCACAGCTAAGCTGGAAGTGGCATTTACAGCTCGCAATAGTGCAGAGTTATCTCAAAGAAAGGGGCCACGGTGTTTCTGTATCTCTATTATGTTGGTGCGGCTTCGTAACTTTTAAATATCTCGATATATCTCGAAAACTACGCTTCTGATCAAAAAATATCATAGAACATAAATTGTAGGAAACATAATTCTCTACAAAAAACGTCTCTTAACATTTTGCCATAGCTCGCTTCGTTTCCGAGATATTTGCATATTCAGCTCAAAGGAACTGGCCTGACGGACATATTTCGAGATATTTCTTCTTCTTGTTGTTCTTCTTCTGCACAGCTAAGCTGGAAGTGGCATTTGCAGCTCGCAATAGTGCAGAGTTATCTTAAAGAAAGGGGCCACGGTGTTTCTGTATCTCTATTATGTTGGTGCGGCTTCGGAACTTTTAAATATCTCGATATATCTCGACAACTACGCTTCTGATCAAAAAATATCATAGAACATAAAAAGTAGGAAACTTAATTCTCTACAAAAAAGGTCTCTTAACATTTTGCCATAGCTCGCTTCGTTTCCGAGATATTGGCAGATTTATCTCAAGGGAAGGGGCCTAACGGACATATTTCGAGATATTTCTTCTTCTTGTTGTTCTTCTTCTGCACAGCTAAGCTCGAAGCGGCATTTGCAGCTCGCTATAGTGCAGAGTTATCTCAAAGAAAGGGGCCACGGTGTTTCTGTACCTCTATTATGTTGGTGCAGCTTCGGAACTTTTAAATATCTTGATATATCTCGAGAACTACGCATCTGATCAAAAAATATCATCGAACATAAAAAGTAGGAAACTTAATTCTCTACAAAAAAGGTCTCTTAACATTTTGCCATAGCTCGCTTCGTTTCCGAGATATTTGCAGATTTATCTCAAGGGAAGTGGCCTGACGGACATATTTCGAGATATTTCTTCTTCTTGTTGTTCTTCTTCTGTACAGCTAAGCTGGAAGTGGCATTTGCGGCTCGCACTATTGCAGAGTTATCTCAAAGAAAGGGGCCACGGTGTTTCTGTATCTCTATTATGTTGGTGCGGCTTCGTAACTTTTAAATATCTCGATATATCTCGAAAACTACGCTTCTGGTCAAAAAATATCATAGAACATAAATTGTAGGAAACAAAGTTCTCTACAAAAAAGGTCTCTTAACATTTTGCCATAGCTCGCTTGGTTTCCGAGATATTAGCAGATATATCTCAAGGGCAGGGGCCTGACGGACATATTTCGAGATATTTCTTCTTCTTGTTGTTCTTCTTCTGCACAGCTAAGCTGGAAGTGGCATTTGCAGCTCGCAATAGTGCAGAGTTATCTCAAAGAAAGGGGCCACGGTGTTTCTGTATCTATTATGTTGGTGCGGCTTCGGAACTTTTAAATATCTTGATATATCTCGAGAACTACGCATCTGATCAAAAAATATCATAGAACACAAAAAGTAGGAAACTTAATTCTCTACAAAAAAGGTCTCCTAACATTTTGCCATAGCTCGCTTCGTTTCCGAGATATTTGCAGATTTATCTCAAGGGAAGGGGCCTGACGGACATATTTCGAGATATTTCTTCTTCTTGTTGTTCTTCTTCTGCACAGCTGAGCTGGAAGTGGCATTTGCAGGTCGCAATAGTGCAGAGTTATCTCAAAGAAAGGGGCCACGGTGTTTCTGTATCTCTATTATGTTGGTGCGGCTTCGGAACTTTTAAATATCTCGATATATCTCGAAAACTACGCTTCTGATCAAAAAATATCATAGAACGTAAATTGTAGGAAACATTATTCTCTACAAAAAAGGTCTCTTAACATTTTGCCATAGCTCGCTTCGTTTCCGAGATATTTGCAGATTCATCTCAAGGGAAGGGGTCTGACGGACATATTTCGAGATATTTCTTCTTCCTGTTGTTCTTCTTCTGCACAGCTAAGCTCGAAGCGGCATTTGCAGCTCGCAATAGTGCAGAGTTATCTCAAAGAAAGAGGCCACGGTGTTTCTGTACCTCTATTATGTTGGTGCAGCTTCGGAACTTTTAAATATCTTGATATATCTCGAGAACTACGCATCTGATCAAAAAATATCATCGAACATAAAAAGTAGGAAACTTAATTCTCTACAAAAAAGGTCTCTTAAGATTTTGCCATAGCTCGCTTCGTTTCCGAGATATTTGCAGATTTATCTCAAGGGAAGTGGCCTGACGGACATATTTCGAGATATTTCTTCTTCTTGTTGTTCTTCTTCTGCACAGCTAAGCTGGAAGTGGCATTTGCAGCTCGCAATAGTGCAGAGTTATCCCAAAGAAAGGGGCCACGGTGTTTCTGTATCTCTATTATGTTGGTGCGGCTTCGGAACTTTTAAATATCTTGATATATCTCGAGAACTACGCTTCTGATCAAAAAATATCATACTACATAAAAAGTAGGAAACTTAATTCTCTACAAGAAAGGTCTCTAAACATTTTGCCATAGCTCGCTTCGTTTCCGAGATATTTGCAGATTTATCTCAAGGGAAGGGGCCTGACGGACATATTTCGAGATATTTCTTCTTCTTGTTGTTCTTCTTCTGCACAGCTAAGCTGGAAGTGGCATTTGCAGCTCGCAATAGTGCAGAGTTATCTCAAAGAAAGAGGCCACGGTGTTTCTGTACCTCTATTATGTTGGTGTAGCTTCGGAACTTTTAAATATCTTGATATATCTCGAGAACTACGCATCTGATCAAAAAATATCATCGAACATAAAAAGTAGGAAACTTAATTCTCTACAAAAAAGGTCTCTTAACATTTTGCCATAGCTCGCTTCGTTTCCGAGATATTTGCAGATTTATCTCAAGGGAAGTGGCCTGACGGACATATTTCGAGATATTTCTTCTTCTTGTTGTTCTTCTTCTGCACAGCGAAGCTGGAAGTGGCATTTGCAGCTCGCAATAGTGCAGAGTTATCCCAAAGAAAGGGGCCACGGTGTTTCTGTATCTCTATTATGTTGGTGCGGCTTCGGAACTTTTAAATATCTTGATATATCTCGAGAACTACGCATCTGATCAAAAAATATCATACTACATAAAAAGTAGGAAACTTAATTCTCTACAAGAAAGGTCTCTAAACATTTTGCCATAGCTCGCTTCGTTTCCGAGATATTTGCAGATTTATCTCAAGGGAAGGGGCCTGACGGACATATTTCGAGATATTTCTTCTTCTTGTTGTTCTTCTTCTGCACAGCTAAGCTGGAAGTTGCATTTGCAGCTCGCAATAGTGCAGAGTTATCCCAAAGAAAGGGGCCACGGTGTTTCTGTATCTCTATTATGTTGGTGCGGCTTCGGAACTTTTAAATATCTTGATATATCTCGAGAACTACGCATCTGATCAAAAAATATCATACTACATAAAAAGTAGGAAACTTAATTCTCTACAAGAAAGGTCTCTAAACATTTTGCCATAGCTCGCTTCGTTTCCGAGATATTTGCAGATTTATCTCAAGGGAAGGGGCCTGACGGACATATTTCGAGATATTTCTTCTTCTTGTTGTTCTTCTTCTGCACAGCTAAGCTGGAAGTGGCATTTGCAGCTCGCAATAGTGCAGAGTTATCTCAAAGAAAGGGGCCACGGTGTTTCTGTATCTCTATTATGTTGGTGCGGCTTCGGAACTTTTAAATATCTCGATATATCTCGAAAACTACGCTTCTGATCAAAAAATATCATAGAACATAAAAAGTAGGAAACTTAATTCTCTACAAAAAAGGTCTCTTAACATTTTGCCATAGCTCGCTTCGTTTCCGAGATATTTGCAGATTTATCTCAAGGGAAGGGGCCTAACGGACATATTTCGAGATATTTCTTCTTCTTGTTGTTCTTCTTCTGCACAGCTAAACTGGAAGTGGCATTTCCAGCTCGCAATAGTGCAGAGTTATCTCAAAGAAAGGGGCCACGGTGTTTCTGTATCTCTATTATGTTGGTGCGGCTTCGGAACTTTTAAATATCTTGATATATCTCGAGAACTACGCATCTGCTCAAAAAATATCATAGAACATAAAAAGTAGGAAACTTAATTCTCTACAAAAAAGGTCTCTTAACATTTTGCCATAGCTCGCTTCGTTTCCGAGATATTTGCAGATATATCTCAAGGGAAGGGGCCTGACGGACATATTTCGAGATATTTCTTCTTCTTGTTGTTCTTCCTCTGCACAGCTAAGCTGGAAGTGGCATTTGCAGCTCGCAATAGTGCAGAGTTATCTCAAAGAAAGGGGCCACGGTGTTTCTGTATCTCTATTATGTTGGTGCGGCTTCGGAACTTTTAAATATCTTGATATATCTCGAGAACTACGCATCTGATCAAAAAATATCATAGAACATAAAAAGTAGGAAACTTAATTCTCTACAAAAAAGGTCTCTTAACATTTTGCCATAGCTCGCTTCGTTTCCGAGACATTTGCAGATTTATCTCAAGGGAAGGGGCCTGACGGACATATTTCGAGATATTTCTTCTTCTTGTTGTTCTTCTTCTGCACAGCTAAGCTGGAAGTGGCATTTACAGCTCGCAATAGTGCAGAGTTATCTCAAAGAAAGGGGCCACGGTGTTTCTGTATCTCTATTATGTTGGTGTGGCTTCGGAACTTTTAAATATCTTGATATATCTCGAGAACTACGCATCTGATCAAAAAATATCATAGAACATAAATTGTAGGAAACATAATTCTCTACAAAAAAGGTCTCTTAACATTTTGCCATAGCTCGCTTCGTTTCCGAGATATTTGCAGATTTATCACAAGGGAAGGGGCCTGACGGACATATTTCGAGATATTTCTTCTTCTTGTTGTTCTTCTTCTGCACAGCTAAGCTGGAAGTGGCATTTGCGGCTCGCACTAGTGCAGAGTTATCTCAAAGAAAGGGGCCACGGTGTTTCTGTATCCCTATTATGTTGGTGCGGCTTCGGAACTTTTAAATATCTCGATATATCTCGAAAACTACGCTTCTGATCAAAAAATATCATAGAACATAAATTGTAGGAAACATAATTCTCTACAAAAAACGTCTCTTAACATTTTGCCATAGATCGCTTCGTTTCCGAGATATTTGCAGATTCAGCTCAAAGGAACTGGCCTGACGGACATATTTCGAGATATTTCTTCTTCTTGTTGTTCCTCCTCTGCACAGCTAAGCTGGAAGTGGCATTTGCAGCTCGCAATAGTGCAGAGTTATCTCAAAGAAAGGGGCCACGGTGTTTCTGTATCTCTATTATGTTGGTGCGGCTTCGGAACTTTTAAATATCTTGATATATCTCGAGAACTACGCATCTGATCACAAAATATCATAGAACATAAAAAGTAGGAAACTTAATTCTCTACAAAAAAGGTCTCTTAACATTTTGCCATAGCTCGCTTCGTTTCCGAGACATTTGCAGATTTATCTCAAGGGAAGGGGCCTGACGGACATATTTCGAGATATTTCTTCTTCTTGTTGTTCTTCTTCTGCACAGCTGAGCTGGAAGTGGCATTTGCAGGTCGCAATAGTGCAGAGTTATCTCAAAGAAAGGGGCCACGGTGTTTCTGTATCTCTATTATGTTGGTGCGGCTTCGGAACTTTTAAATATCTCGATATATCTCGAAAACTACGCTTCTGATCAAAAAATATCATAGAACGTAAATTGTAGGAAACATTATTCTCTACAAAAAAGGTCTCTTAACATTTTGCCATAGCTCGCTTCGTTTCCGAGATATTTGCAGATTCATCTCAAGGGAAGGGGTCTGACGGACATATTTCGAGATATTTCTTCTTCTTGTTGTTCTTCTTCTGCACAGCTAAGCTCGGAGCGGCATTTGCAGCTCGCAATAGTGCAGAGTTATCTCAAAGAAAGAGGCCACGGTGTTTCTGTACCTCTATTATGTTGGTGCAGCTTCGGAACTTTTAAATATCTTGATATATCTCGAGAACTACGCATCTGATCAAAAAATATCATACTACATAAAAAGTAGGAAACTTAATTCTCTACAAGAAAGGTCTCTAAACATTTTGCCATAGCTCGCTTCGTTTCCGAGATATTTGCAGATTTATCTCAAGGGAAGGGGCCTGACGGACATATTTCGAGATATTTCTTCTTCTTGTTGTTCTTCTTCTGCACAGCTAAGCTGGAAGTGGCATTTGCAGCTCGCAATAGTGCAGAGTTATCTCAAAGAAAGGGGCCACGGTGTTTCTGTATCTCTATTATGTTGGTGCGGCTTCGGAACTTTTAAATATCTCGATATATCTCGAAAACTACGCTTCTGATCAAAAAATATCATAGAACATAAAAAGTAGTAAACTTAATTCTCTACAAAAAAGGTCTCTTAACATTTTGCCATAGCTCGCTTCGTTTCCGAGATATTTGCAGATTCATCTCAAGGGAAGTGGCCTGACGGACATATTTCGAGATATTTCTTCTTCTTGTTGTTCTTCTTCTGCACAGCTAAGCTGGAAGTGGCATTTGCAGCTCGCAATAGTGCAGAGTTATCTCAAAGAAAGAGGCCACGGTGTTTCTGTACCTCTATTATGTTGGTGTAGCTTCGGAACTTTTAAATATCTTGATATATCTCGAGAACTACGCATCTGATCAAAAAATATCATCGAACATAAAAAGTAGGAAACTTAATTCTCTACAAAAAAGGTCTCTTAACATTTTGCCATAGCTCGCTTCGTTTCCGAGATATTTGCAGATTTATCTCAAGGGAAGTGGCCTGACGGACATATTTCGAGATATTTCTTCTTCTTGTTGTTCTTCTTCTGCACAGCGAAGCTGGAAGTGGCATTTGCAGCTCGCAATAGTGCAGAGTTATCCCAAAGAAAGGGGCCACGGTGTTTCTGTATCTCTATTATGTTGGTGCGGCTTCGGAACTTTTAAATATCTTGATATATCTCGAGAACTACGCATCTGATCAAAAAATATCATCGAACATAAAAAGTAGGAAACTTAATTCTCTACAAAAAAGGTCTCTTAACATTTTGCCATAGCTCGCTTCGTTTCCGAGATATTTGCAGATTTATCTCAAGGGAAGTGGCCTGACGGACATATTTCGAGATATTTCTTCTTCTTGTTGTTCTTCTTCTGTACAGCTAAGCTGGAAGTGGCATTTGCGGCTCGCACTATTGCAGAGTTATCTCAAAGAAAGGGGCCACGGTGTTTCTGTATCTCTATTATGTTGGTGCGGCTTCGTAACTTTTAAATATCTCGATATATCTCGAAAACTACGCTTCTGGTCAAAAAATATCATAGAACATAAATTGTAGGAAACAAAGTTCTCTACAAAAAAGGTCTCTTAACATTTTGCCATAGCTCGCTTGGTTTCCGAGATATTAGCAGATATATCTCAAGGGCAGGGGCCTGACGGACATATTTCGAGATATTTCTTCTTCTTGTTGTTCTTCTTCTGCACAGCTAAGCTGGAAGTGGCATTTGCAGCTCGCAATAGTGCAGAGTTATCTCAAAGAAAGGGGCCACGGTGTTTCTGTATCTATTATGTTGGTGCGGCTTCGGAACTTTTAAATATCTTGATATATCTCGAGAACTACGCATCTGATCAAAAAATATCATAGAACACAAAAAGTAGGAAACTTAATTCTCTACAAAAAAGGTCTCCTAACATTTTGCCATAGCTCGCTTCGTTTCCGAGATATTTGCAGATTTATCTCAAGGGAAGGGGCCTGACGGACATATTTCGAGATATTTCTTCTTCTTGTTGTTCTTCTTCTGCACAGCTGAGCTGGAAGTGGCATTTGCAGGTCGCAATAGTGCAGAGTTATCTCAAAGAAAGGGGCCACGGTGTTTCTGTATCTCTATTATGTTGGTGCGGCTTCGGAACTTTTAAATATCTCGATATATCTCGAAAACTACGCTTCTGATCAAAAAATATCATAGAACGTAAATTGTAGGAAACATTATTCTCTACAAAAAAGGTCTCTTAACATTTTGCCATAGCTCGCTTCGTTTCCGAGATATTTGCGGATTCATCTCAAGGGAAGGGGTCTGACGGACATATTTCGAGATATTTCTTCTTCCTGTTGTTCTTCTTCTGCACAGCTAAGCTCGAAGCGGCATTTGCAGCTCGCAATAGTGCAGAGTTATCTCAAAGAAAGAGGCCACGGTGTTTCTGTACCTCTATTATGTTGGTGCAGCTTCGGAACTTTTAAATATCTTGATATATCTCGAGAACTACGCATCTGATCAAAAAATATCATCGAACATAAAAAGTAGGAAACTTAATTCTCTACAAAAAAGGTCTCTTAAGATTTTGCCATAGCTCGCTTCGTTTCCGAGATATTTGCAGATTTATCTCAAGGGAAGTGGCCTGACGGACATATTTCGAGATATTTCTTCTTCTTGTTGTTCTTCTTCTGCACAGCTAAGCTGGAAGTGGCATTTGCAGCTCGCAATAGTGCAGAGTTATCCCAAAGAAAGGGGCCACGGTGTTTCTGTATCTCTATTATGTTGGTGCGGCTTCGGAACTTTTAAATATCTTGATATATCTCGAGAACTACGCTTCTGATCAAAAAATATCATACTACATAAAAAGTAGGAAACTTAATTCTCTACAAGAAAGGTCTCTAAACATTTTGCCATAGCTCGCTTCGTTTCCGAGATATTTGCAGATTTATCTCAAGGGAAGGGGCCTGACGGACATATTTCGAGATATTTCTTCTTCTTGTTGTTCTTCTTCTGCACAGCTAAGCTGGAAGTGGCATTTGCAGCTCGCAATAGTGCAGAGTTATCTCAAAGAAAGAGGCCACGGTGTTTCTGTACCTCTATTATGTTGGTGTAGCTTCGGAACTTTTAAATATCTTGATATATCTCGAGAACTACGCATCTGATCAAAAAATATCATCGAACATAAAAAGTAGGAAACTTAATTCTCTACAAAAAAGGTCTCTTAACATTTTGCCATAGCTCGCTTCGTTTCCGAGATATTTGCAGATTTATCTCAAGGGAAGTGGCCTGACGGACATATTTCGAGATATTTCTTCTTCTTGTTGTTCTTCTTCTGCACAGCGAAGCTGGAAGTGGCATTTGCAGCTCGCAATAGTGCAGAGTTATCCCAAAGAAAGGGGCCACGGTGTTTCTGTATCTCTATTATGTTGGTGCGGCTTCGGAACTTTTAAATATCTTGATATATCTCGAGAACTACGCATCTGATCAAAAAATATCATACTACATAAAAAGTAGGAAACTTAATTCTCTACAAGAAAGGTCTCTAAACATTTTGCCATAGCTCGCTTCGTTTCCGAGATATTTGCAGATTTATCTCAAGGGAAGGGGCCTGACGGACATATTTCGAGATATTTCTTCTTCTTGTTGTTCTTCTTCTGCACAGCTAAGCTGGAAGTTGCATTTGCAGCTCGCAATAGTGCAGAGTTATCCCAAAGAAAGGGGCCACGGTGTTTCTGTATCTCTATTATGTTGGTGCGGCTTCGGAACTTTTAAATATCTTGATATATCTCGAGAACTACGCATCTGATCAAAAAATATCATACTACATAAAAAGTAGGAAACTTAATTCTCTACAAGAAAGGTCTCTAAACATTTTGCCATAGCTCGCTTCGTTTCCGAGATATTTGCAGATTTATCTCAAGGGAAGGGGCCTGACGGACATATTTCGAGATATTTCTTCTTCTTGTTGTTCTTCTTCTGCACAGCTAAGCTGGAAGTGGCATTTGCAGCTCGCAATAGTGCAGAGTTATCTCAAAGAAAGGGGCCACGGTGTTTCTGTATCTCTATTATGTTGGTGCGGCTTCGGAACTTTTAAATATCTCGATATATCTCGAAAACTACGCTTCTGATCAAAAAATATCATAGAACATAAAAAGTAGGAAACTTAATTCTCTACAAAAAAGGTCTCTTAACATTTTGCCATAGCTCGCTTCGTTTCCGAGATATTTGCAGATTTATCTCAAGGGAAGGGGCCTAACGGACATATTTCGAGATATTTCTTCTTCTTGTTGTTCTTCTTCTGCACAGCTAAACTGGAAGTGGCATTTCCAGCTCGCAATAGTGCAGAGTTATCTCAAAGAAAGGGGCCACGGTGTTTCTGTATCTCTATTATGTTGGTGCGGCTTCGGAACTTTTAAATATCTTGATATATCTCGAGAACTACGCATCTGCTCAAAAAATATCATAGAACATAAAAAGTAGGAAACTTAATTCTCTACAAAAAAGGTCTCTTAACATTTTGCCATAGCTCGCTTCGTTTCCGAGATATTTGCAGATATATCTCAAGGGAAGGGGCCTGACGGACATATTTCGAGATATTTCTTCTTCTTGTTGTTCTTCCTCTGCACAGCTAAGCTGGAAGTGGCATTTGCAGCTCGCAATAGTGCAGAGTTATCTCAAAGAAAGGGGCCACGGTGTTTCTGTATCTCTATTATGTTGGTGCGGCTTCGGAACTTTTAAATATCTTGATATATCTCGAGAACTACGCATCTGATCAAAAAATATCATAGAACATAAAAAGTAGGAAACTTAATTCTCTACAAAAAAGGTCTCTTAACATTTTGCCATAGCTCGCTTCGTTTCCGAGACATTTGCAGATTTATCTCAAGGGAAGGGGCCTGACGGACATATTTCGAGATATTTCTTCTTCTTGTTGTTCTTCTTCTGCACAGCTAAGCTGGAAGTGGCATTTACAGCTCGCAATAGTGCAGAGTTATCTCAAAGAAAGGGGCCACGGTGTTTCTGTATCTCTATTATGTTGGTGTGGCTTCGGAACTTTTAAATATCTTGATATATCTCGAGAACTACGCATCTGATCAAAAAATATCATAGAACATAAATTGTAGGAAACATAATTCTCTACAAAAAAGGTCTCTTAACATTTTGCCATAGCTCGCTTCGTTTCCGAGATATTTGCAGATTTATCACAAGGGAAGGGGCCTGACGGACATATTTCGAGATATTTCTTCTTCTTGTTGTTCTTCTTCTGCACAGCTAAGCTGGAAGTGGCATTTGCGGCTCGCACTAGTGCAGAGTTATCTCAAAGAAAGGGGCCACGGTGTTTCTGTATCCCTATTATGTTGGTGCGGCTTCGGAACTTTTAAATATCTCGATATATCTCGAAAACTACGCTTCTGATCAAAAAATATCATAGAACATAAATTGTAGGAAACATAATTCTCTACAAAAAACGTCTCTTAACATTTTGCCATAGATCGCTTCGTTTCCGAGATATTTGCAGATTCAGCTCAAAGGAACTGGCCTGACGGACATATTTCGAGATATTTCTTCTTCTTGTTGTTCCTCCTCTGCACAGCTAAGCTGGAAGTGGCATTTGCAGCTCGCAATAGTGCAGAGTTATCTCAAAGAAAGGGGCCACGGTGTTTCTGTATCTCTATTATGTTGGTGCGGCTTCGGAACTTTTAAATATCTTGATATATCTCGAGAACTACGCATCTGATCACAAAATATCATAGAACATAAAAAGTAGGAAACTTAATTCTCTACAAAAAAGGTCTCTTAACATTTTGCCATAGCTCGCTTCGTTTCCGAGACATTTGCAGATTTATCTCAAGGGAAGGGGCCTGACGGACATATTTCGAGATATTTCTTCTTCTTGTTGTTCTTCTTCTGCACAGCTGAGCTGGAAGTGGCATTTGCAGGTCGCAATAGTGCAGAGTTATCTCAAAGAAAGGGGCCACGGTGTTTCTGTATCTCTATTATGTTGGTGCGGCTTCGGAACTTTTAAATATCTCGATATATCTCGAAAACTACGCTTCTGATCAAAAAATATCATAGAACGTAAATTGTAGGAAACATTATTCTCTACAAAAAAGGTCTCTTAACATTTTGCCATAGCTCGCTTCGTTTCCGAGATATTTGCAGATTCATCTCAAGGGAAGGGGTCTGACGGACATATTTCGAGATATTTCTTCTTCTTGTTGTTCTTCTTCTGCACAGCTAAGCTCGGAGCGGCATTTGCAGCTCGCAATAGTGCAGAGTTATCTCAAAGAAAGAGGCCACGGTGTTTCTGTACCTCTATTATGTTGGTGCAGCTTCGGAACTTTTAAATATCTTGATATATCTCGAGAACTACGCATCTGATCAAAAAATATCATACTACATAAAAAGTAGGAAACTTAATTCTCTACAAGAAAGGTCTCTAAACATTTTGCCATAGCTCGCTTCGTTTCCGAGATATTTGCAGATTTATCTCAAGGGAAGGGGCCTGACGGACATATTTCGAGATATTTCTTCTTCTTGTTGTTCTTCTTCTGCACAGCTAAGCTGGAAGTGGCATTTGCAGCTCGCAATAGTGCAGAGTTATCTCAAAGAAAGGGGCCACGGTGTTTCTGTATCTCTATTATGTTGGTGCGGCTTCGGAACTTTTAAATATCTCGATATATCTCGAAAACTACGCTTCTGATCAAAAAATATCATAGAACATAAAAAGTAGTAAACTTAATTCTCTACAAAAAAGGTCTCTTAACATTTTGCCATAGCTCGCTTCGTTTCCGAGATATTTGCAGATTCATCTCAAGGGAAGTGGCCTGACGGACATATTTCGAGATATTTCTTCTTCTTGTTGTTCTTCTTCTGCACAGCTAAGCTGGAAGTTGCATTTGCAGCTCGCAATAGTGCAGAGTTATCCCAAAGAAAGGGGCCACGGTGTTTCTGTATCTCTATTATGTTGGTGCGGCTTCGGAACTTTTAAATATCTTGATATATCTCGAGAACTACGCATCTGATCAAAAAATATCATACTACATAAAAAGTAGGAAACTTAATTCTCTACAAGAAAGGTCTCTAAACATTTTGCCATAGCTCGCTTCGTTTCCGAGATATTTGCAGATTTATCTCAAGGGAAGGGGCCTGACGGACATATTTCGAGATATTTCTTCTTCTTGTTGTTCTTCTTCTGCACAGCTGAGCTGGAAGTGGCATTTGCAGGTCGCAATAGTGCAGAGTTATCTCAAAGAAAGGGGCCACGGTGTTTCTGTATCTCTATTATGTCGGTGCGGCTTCGGAACTTTTAAATATCTCGATATATCTCGAAAACTACGCTTCTGATCAAAAAATATCATAGAACGTAAATTGTAGGAAACATTATTCTCTACAAAAAAGGTCTCTTAACATTTTGCCATAGCTCGCTTCGTTTCCGAGATATTTGCAGATTCATCTCAAGGGAAGGGGTCTGACGGACATATTTCGAGATATTTCTTCTTCTTGTTGTTCTTCTTCTGCACAGCTAAGCTGGAAGTGGCATTTGCAGCTCGCAATAGTGCAGAGTTATCTCAAAGAAAGGGGCCACGGTGTTGCTGTATCTCTATTATGTTGGTGCGGCTTCGGAACTTTTAAATATCTCGATATATCTCGAAAACTACGCTTCTGATCGAAAAATATCATAGAACGTAAATTGTAGGAAACATAATTCTCTACAAAAAACGTCTCTTAACATTTTGCCATAGCTCGCTTCGTTTCCGAGATATTTGCAGATTTATCACAAGGGAAGGGGCCTGACGGACATATTTCGAGATATTTCTTCTTCTTGTTGTTCTTCTTCTGCACAGCTAAGCTGGAAGTGGCATTTGCGGCTCGCACTAGTGCAGAGTTATCTCAAAGAAAGGGGCCACGGTGTTTCTGTATCTTTATTATGTTGGTGCGGCTTCGGAACTTTTAAATATCTCGATATATCTCGACAACTACGCTTCTGATCAAAAAATATCATAGAACATAAATTGTAGGAAACATAATTCTCTACAAAAAAGGTCTCTTAACATTTTGCCATAGCTCGCTTCGTTTCCGAGATATTTGCAGATATATCTCAAGGGAAGGGGCCTGACGGACATATTTCGAGATATTTCTTCTTCTTGTTGTTCTTCCTCTGCACAGCTAAGCTGGAAGTGGCATTTGCAGCTCGCAATAGTGCAGAGTTATCTCAAAGAAAGGGGCCACGGTGTTTCTGTATCTCTATTATGTTGGTGCGGCTTCGGAACTTTTAAATATCTTGATATATCTCGAGAACTACGCATCTGATCAAAAAATATCATAGAACATAAAAAGTAGGAAACTTAATTCTATACAAAAAAGGTCTCTTAACATTTTGCCATAGCTCGCTTCGTTTCCGAGATATTTGCAGATTCATCTCAAGGGAAGGGGTCTGACGGACATATTTCGAGATATTTCTTCTTCTTGTTGTTCTTCTTCTGCACAGCTAAGCTGGAAGTGGCATTTGCAGCTCGCAATAGTGCAGAGTTATCTCAAAGAAAGGGGCCACGGTGTTGCTGTATCTCTATTATGTTGGTGCGGCTTCGGAACTTTTAAATATCTCGATATATCTCGAAAACTACGCTTCTGATCGAAAAATATCATAGAACGTAAATTGTAGGAAACATAATTCTCTACAAAAAACGTCTCTTAACATTTTGCCATAGCTCGCTTCGTTTCCGAGATATTTGCAGATTTATCACAAGGGAAGGGGCCTGACGGACATATTTCGAGATATTTCTTCTTCTTGTTGTTCTTCTTCTGCACAGCTAAGCTGGAAGTGGCATTTGCGGCTCGCACTAGTGCAGAGTTATCTCAAAGAAAGGGGCCACGGTGTTTCTGTATCTTTATTATGTTGGTGCGGCTTCGGAACTTTTAAATATCTCGATATATCTCGACAACTACGCTTCTGATCAAAAAATATCATAGAACATAAATTGTAGGAAACATAATTCTCTACAAAAAAGGTCTCTTAACATTTTGCCATAGCTCGCTTCGTTTCCGAGATATTTGCAGATATATCTCAAGGGAAGGGGCCTGACGGACATATTTCGAGATATTTCTTCTTCTTGTTGTTCTTCCTCTGCACAGCTAAGCTGGAAGTGGCATTTGCAGCTCGCAATAGTGCAGAGTTATCTCAAAGAAAGGGGCCACGGTGTTTCTGTATCTCTATTATGTTGGTGCGGCTTCGGAACTTTTAAATATCTTGATATATCTCGAGAACTACGCATCTGATCAAAAAATATCATAGAACATAAAAAGTAGGAAACTTAATTCTCTACAAAAAAGGTCTCTTAACATTTTGCCATAGCTCGCTTCGTTTCCGAGACATTTGCAGATTTATCTCAAGGGAAGGGGCCTGACGGACATATTTCGAGATATTTCTTCTTCTTGTTGTTCTTCTTCTGCACAGCTAAGCTGGAAGTGGCATTTACAGCTCGCAATAGTGCAGAGTTATCTCAAAGAAAGGGGCCACGGTGTTTCTGTATCTCTATTATGTTGGTGTGGCTTCGGAACTTTTAAATATCTTGATATATCTCGAGAACTACGCATCTGATCAAAAAATATCATAGAACATAAATTGTAGGAAACATAATTCTCTACAAAAAACGTCTCTTAACATTTTGCCATAGATCGCTTCGTTTCCGAGATATTTGCAGATTCAGCTCAAAGGAACTGGCCTGACGGACATATTTCGAGATATTTCTTCTTCTTGTTGTTCCTCCTCTGCACAGCTAAGCTGGAAGTGGCATTTGCAGCTCGCAATAGTGCAGAGTTATCTCAAAGAAAGGGGCCACGGTGTTTCTGTATCTCTATTATGTTGGTGCGGCTTCGGAACTTTTAAATATCTTGATATATCTCGAGAACTACGCATCTGATCACAAAATATCATAGAACATAAAAAGTAGGAAACTTAATTCTCTACAAAAAAGGTCTCTTAACATTTTGCCATAGCTCGCTTCGTTTCCGAGACATTTGCAGATTTATCTCAAGGGAAGGGGCCTGACGGACATATTTCGAGATATTTCTTCTTCTTGTTGTTCTTCTTCTGCACAGCTAAGCCGGAAGTTGCATTTGCGGCTCGCACTAGTGCACAGTTATCTCATAGAAAGGGGCCACGGTGTTTCTGTATCTCTATTATGTTGGTGCGGCTTCGGAACTTTTAAATATCTCGATATATCTCGAAAACTACGCTTCTGATCAAAAAATATCATAGAACATAAATTGTAGGAAACATAATTCTCTACAAAAAAGGTCTCTTAACATTTTGCCATAGCTCGCTTCGTTTCCGAGATATTTGCAGATTTATCTCAAGGGAAGGGGCCTGACGGACATATTTCGAGATATTTCTTCTTCTTGTTGTTCTTCTTCTGCACAGCTAAGCTGGAAGTGGCATTTGCAGCTCGCACTAGTGCAGAGTTATCTCACCGAAATGGGCCACGGTGTTTCTGTATCTCTATTATGTTGGTGCGGCTTCGGAACTTTTAAATATCTTGATATATCTCGAGAACTACGCATCTGATCAAAAAATATCATAGAACATAAAAAGTAGGAAACTCAATTCTCTACAAAAAAGGTCTCTTAACATTTTGCCATAGCTCGCTTCGTTTCCGAGATATTTGCAGATTTATCTCAAGGGAAGGGGCCTGACGGACATATTTCGAGATATTTCTTCTTCTTGTTGTTCTTCTTCTGCACAGCTAAACTGGAAGTGGCATTTCCAGCTCGCAATAGTGCAGAGTTATCTCAAAGAAAGGGGCCACGGTGTTTCTGTATCTCTATTATGTTGGTGCGGTTTCGGAACTTTTAAATATCTTGATATATCTCGAGAACTACGCATCTGATCAAAAAATATCATAGAACATAAAAAGTAGGAAACTTAATTCACTACAAAAAAGGTCTCTTAACATTTTGCCATAGCTCGCTTCGTTTCCGAGATATTTGCAGATTTATCTCAAGGGAAGGGGCCTGACGGACATATTTCGAGATATTTCTTCTTCTTGTTGTTCTTCTTCTGCACAGCTAAGCTCGAAGCGGCATTTGCAGCTCGCAATAGTGCAGAGTTATCTCAAAGAAAGAGGCCACGGTGTTTCTGTACCTCTATTATGTTGGTGCAGCTTCGGAACTTTTAAATATCTTGATATATCTCGAGAACTACGCATCTGATCAAAAAATATCATCGGACATAAAAAGTAGGAAACTTAATTCTCTACAAAAAAGGTCTCTTAACATTTTGCCATAGCTCGCTTCGTTTCCGAGATATTTGCAGATTCAGCTCAAAGGAACTGGCCTGACGGACATATTTCGAGATATTTCTTCTTCTTGTTGTTCTTCCTCTGCACAGCTGAGCTGGAAGTGGCATTTGCAGCTCGCAATAGTGCGGAGTTATCTCAAAGAAAGGGGCCACGGTGTTTCTGTATCTATTATGTTGGTGCGGCTTCGGAACTTTTAAATATCTTGATATATCTCGAGAACTACGCATCTGATCAAAAAATATCATAGAACATAAAAAGTAGGAAACTTAATTCTCTACAAAAAAGGTCTCTTAACATTTTGCCATAGCTCGCTTCGTTTCCGAGATATTTGCATATTTATCTCAAGGGAAGGGGCCTGACGGACATATTTCGAGATATTTCTTCTTCTTGTTGTTCTTCTTCTGCACAGCTAAGCTGGAAGTGGCATTTGCGGCTCTCACTAGTGCAGAGTTATCTCAAAGAAAGGGGCCACGGTGTTTCTGTATCTCTATTATGTTGGTGCGGCTTCGGAACTTTTAAATATCTCGATATATCTCGAAAACTACGCTTCTGATCAAAAAATATCATAGAACATAAATTGTAGGAAACATAATTCTCTACAAAAAAGGTCTCTTAACATTTTGCCATAGCTCGCTTCGTTTCCGAGATATTTGCAGATTTATCTCAAGGGAAGGGTCCTGATGGACATATTTCGAGATATTTCTTCTTCTTGTTGTTCTTCTTCTGCACAGCTAAACTGGAAGTGGCATTTCCAGCTCGCAATCGTGCAGAGTTATCTCAAAGAAAGGGGCCACGGTGTTTCTGTATCTCTATTATGTTGGTGCGGCTTCGGAACTTTTAAATATCTTGATATATCTCGAGAACTACGCATCTGATCAAAAAATATCATAGAACATAAAAAGTAGGAAACTTAATTCTCTACAAGAAAGGTCTCTTAACATTTTGCCATAGCTCGCTTCGTTTCCGAGACATTTACAGATTTATCTCAAGGGAAGGGGCCTGACGGACATATTTCGAGATATTTCTTCTTCTTGTTGTTCTTCTTCTGCACAGCTAAGCCGGAAGTTGCATTTGCGGCTCGCACTAGTGCACAGTTATCTCAAAGAAAGGGGCCACGGTGTTTCTGTATCTCTATTATGTTGGTGCGTCTTCGGAACTTTTAAATATCTCGATATGTCTCGAAAACTACGCTTCTGATCAAAAAATATCATAGAACATAAATTGTAGGAAACATAATTCTCTACAAAAAACGTCTCTTAACATTTTGCCATAGCTCGCTTCGTTTCCGAGATATTTGCAGATTCAGCTCAAAGGAACTGGCCTGACGGACATATTTCGAGATATTTCTTCTTCTTCTTGTTCTTCTTCTGCACAGCTAAGCTGGAAGTGGCATTTACAGCTCGCAATAGTGCAGAGTTATCTCAAAGAAAGGGGCCACGGTGTTTCTGTATCTCTATTATGTTGGTGTGGCTTCGGAACTTTTAAATATCTTGATATATCTCGAGAACTACGCATCTGATCAAAAAATATCATAGAACATAAATTGTAGGAAACATAATTCTCTACAAAAAACGTCTCTTAACATTTTGCCATAGATCGCTTCGTTTCCGAGATATTTGCAGATTCAGCTCAAAGGAACTGGCCTGACGGACATATTTCGAGATATTTCTTCTTCTTGTTGTTCTTCTTCTGCACAGCTAAGCCGGAAGTTGCATTTGCGGCTCGCACTAGTGCACAGTTATCTCAAAGAAAGGGGCCACGGTGTTTCTGTATCTCTATTATGTTGGTGCGTCTTCGGAACTTTTAAATATCTCGATATGTCTCGAAAACTACGCTTCTGATCAAAAAATATCATAGAACATAAATTGTAGGAAACATAATTCTCTACAAAAAACGTCTCTTAACATTTTGCCATAGCTCGCTTCGTTTCCGAGATATTTGCAGATTCAGCTCAAAGGAACTGGCCTGACGGACATATTTCGAGATATTTCTTCTTCTTCTTGTTCTTCTTCTGCACAGCTAAGCTGGAAGTGGCATTTACAGCTCGCAATAGTGCAGAGTTATCTCAAAGAAAGGGGCCACGGTGTTTCTGTATCTCTATTATGTTGGTGTGGCTTCGGAACTTTTAAATATCTTGATATATCTCGAGAACTACGCATCTGATCAAAAAATATCATAGAACATAAATTGTAGGAAACATAATTCTCTACAAAAAACGTCTCTTAACATTTTGCCATAGATCGCTTCGTTTCCGAGATATTTGCAGATTCAGCTCAAAGGAACTGGCCTGACGGACATATTTCGAGATATTTCTTCTTCTTGTTGTTCCTCCTCTGCACAGCTAAGCTGGAAGTGGCATTTGCAGCTCGCAATAGTGCAGAGTTATCTCAAAGAAAGGGGCCACGGTGTTTCTGTATCTCTATTATGTTGGTGCGGCTTCGGAACTTTTAAATATCTTGATATATCTCGAGAACTACGCATCTGATCACAAAATATCATAGAACATAAAAAGTAGGAAACTTAATTCTCTACAAAAAAGGTCTCTTAACATTTTGCCATAGCTCGCTTCGTTTCCGAGACATTTGCAGATTTATCTCAAGGGAAGGGGCCTGACGGACATATTTCGAGATATTTCTTCTTCTTGTTGTTCTTCTTCTGCACAGCTAAGCCGGAAGTTGCATTTGCGGCTCGCACTAGTGCACAGTTATCTCAAAGAAAGGGGCCACGGTGTTTCTGTATCTCTATTATGTTGGTGCGGCTTCGGAACTTTTAAATATCTTGATATATCTCGAGAACTACGCATCTGATCAAAAAATATCATAGAACATAAAAAGTAGGAAACTCAATTCTCTACAAAAAAGGTCTCTTAACATTTTGCCATAGCTCGCTTCGTTTCCGAGATATTTGCAGATTTATCTCAAGGGAAGGGGCCTGACGGACATATTTCGAGATATTTCTTCTTCTTGTTGTTCTTCTTCTGCACAGCTAAACTGGAAGTGGCATTTCCAGCTCGCAATAGTGCAGAGTTATCTCAAAGAAAGGGGCCACGGTGTTTCTGTATCTCTATTATGTTGGTGCGGTTTCGGAACTTTTAAATATCTTGATATATCTCGAGAACTACGCATCTGATCAAAAAATATCATAGAACATAAAAAGTAGGAAACTTAATTCACTACAAAAAAGGTCTCTTAACATTTTGCCATAGCTCGCTTCGTTTCCGAGATATTTGCAGATTTATCTCAAGGGAAGGGGCCTGACGGACATATTTCGAGATATTTCTTCTTCTTGTTGTTCTTCTTCTGCACAGCTAAGCTCGAAGCGGCATTTGCAGCTCGCAATAGTGCAGAGTTATCTCAAAGAAAGAGGCCACGGTGTTTCTGTACCTCTATTATGTTGGTGCAGCTTCGGAACTTTTAAATATCTTGATATATCTCGAGAACTACGCATCTGATCAAAAAATATCATCGAACATAAAAAGTAGAAAACTTAATTCTCTACAAAAAAGGTCTCTTAACATTTTGCCATAGCTCGCTTCGTTTCCGAGATATTTGCAGATTCAGCTCAAAGGAACTGGCCTGACGGACATATTTCGAGATATTTCTTCTTCTTGTTGTTCTTCCTCTGCACAGCTGAGCTGGAAGTGGCATTTGCAGCTCGCAATAGTGCAGAGTTATCTCAAAGAAAGGGGCCACGGTGTTTCTGTATCTATTATGTTGGTGCGGCTTCGGAACTTTTAAATATCTTGATATATCTCGAGAACTACGCATCTGATCAAAAAATATCATAGAACATAAAAAGTAGGAAACTTAATTCTCTACAAGAAAGGTCTCTTAACATTTTGCCATAGCTCGCTTCGTTTCCGAGACATTTACAGATTTATCTCAAGGGAAGGGGCCTGACGGACATATTTCGAGATATTTCTTCTTCTTGTTGTTCTTCTTCTGCACAGCTAAGCCGGAAGTTGCATTTGCGGCTCGCACTAGTGCACAGTTATCTCAAAGAAAGGGGCCACGGTGTTTCTGTATCTCTATTATGTTGGTGCGTCTTCGGAACTTTTAAATATCTCGATATGTCTCGAAAACTACGCTTCTGATCAAAAAATATCATAGAACATAAATTGTAGGAAACATAATTCTCTACAAAAAACGTCTCTTAACATTTTGCCATAGCTCGCTTCGTTTCCGAGATATTTGCAGATTCAGCTCAAAGGAACTGGCCTGACGGACATATTTCGAGATATTTCTTCTTCTTCTTGTTCTTCCTCTGCACAGCTAAGCTGGAAGTGGCATTTGCAGCTCGCAATAGTGCAGAGTTATCTCAAAGAAAGGGGCCACGGTGTTTCTGTATCTCTATTATGTTGGTGCGGCTTCGGAACTTTTAAATATCTTGATATATCTCGAGAACTACGCATCTGATCAAAAAATATCATAGAACATAAAAAGTAGGAAACTTAATTCTCTGCAAAAAAGGTCTCTCAACATTTTGCCATAGCTCGCTTCGTTTCCGAGATATTTGCAGATTTATCTCAAGGGAAGGGGCCTGACGGACATATTTCGAGATATTTCTTCTTCTTGTTGTTCTTCTTCTGCACAGCTAAGCTGGAAGTGGCATTTGCGGCTCGCACTAGTGCAGAGTTATCTCAAAGAAAGGGGCCACGGTGTTTCTGTATCTCTATTATGTTGGTGCGGCTTCGGAACTTTTAAATATCTCGATATATCTCGAAAACTACGCTTCTGATCAAAAAATATCATACAACATAAATTGTAGGAAACATAATTCTCTACAAAAAAGGTCTCTTAACATTTTGCCATAGCTCGCTTCGTTTCCTAGATATTTGCAGATTCAGCTCAAAGGAACTGGCCTGACGGACATATTTCGAGATATTTCTTCTTCTTGTTGTTCCTCCTCTGCACAGCTAAGCTGGAAGTGGCATTTGCAGCTCGCAATAGTGCAGAGTTATCTTAAAGAAAGGGGCCACGGTGTTTCTGTATCTCTATTATGTTGGTGCGGCTTCGGAACTTTTAAATATCTTGATATATCTCGAGAACTACGCATCTGATCAAAAAACGTCATAGAACATAAAAAGTAGGAAACTTAATTCTCTACAAAAAAGGTCTCTTAACATTTTGCCATAGCTCGCTTCGTTTCCGAGATATTTGCATATTTATCGCAAGGGAAGGGGCCTGACGGACATATTTCGAGATATTTCTTCTTCTTGTTGTTCTTCTTCTGCACAGCTAAGCTGGAAGTGGCATTTGCGGCTCGCACTAGTGCAGAGTTATCTCAAAGAAAGGGGCCACGGTGTTTCTGTATCTCTATTATGTTGGTGCGGCTTCGGAACTTTTAAATATCTCGATATATCTCGAAAACTACGCTTCTGATCAAAAAATATCATAGAACATAAAAAGTAGGAAACTTAATTCTCTACAAAAAAGGTCTCTTAACATTTTGCCATAGCTCGCTTCGTTTCCGAGATATTTGCAGATTTATCTCAAGGGAAGGGGCCTAACGGACATATTTCGAGATATTTCTTCTTCTTGTTGTTCTTCTTCTGCACAGCTAAACTGGAAGTGGCATTTCCAGCTCGCAATAGTGCAGAGTTATCTCAAAGAAAGGGGCCACGGTGTTTCTGTATCTCTATTATGTTGGGGCGGTTTCGGAACTTTTAAATATCTTGATATATCTCGAGAACTACGCATCTGATCAAAAAATATCATAGAACATAAAAAGTAGGAAACATAATTCTCTACAAAAAAGGTCTCTTAACATTTTGCCATAGCTCGCTTCGTTTCCGAGATATTTGCAGATTTATCTCAAGGGAAGTGGCCTGACGGACGTATTTCGAGATATTTCTTCTTCTTGTTGTTCTTCTTCTGCACAGCTGAGCTGGAAGTGGCATTTGCAGGTCGCAATAGTGCAGAGTTATCTCAAAGAAAGGGGCCACGGTGTTTCTGTATCTCTATTATGTTGGTGCGGCTTCGGAACTTTTAAATATCTCGATATATCTCGAAAACTACGCTTCTGATCAAAAAATATCATAGAACGTAAATTGTAGGAAACATTATTCTCTACAAAAAAGGTCTCTTAACATTTTGCCATAGCTCGCTTCGTTTCCGAGATATTTGCAGATTCATCTCAAGGGAAGGGGTCTGACGGACATATTTCGAGATATTTCTTCTTCTTGTTGTTCTTCTTCTGCACAGCTAAGCTCGAAGCGGCATTTGCAGCTCGCAATAGTGCAGAGTTATCTCAAAGAAAGAGGCCACGGTGTTTCTGTACCTCTATTATGTTGGTGCAGCTTCGGAACTTTTAAATATCTTGATATATCTCGATAACTACGCATCTGATCAAAAAATATCATCGAACATAAAAAGTAGGAAACTTAATTCTCTACAAAAAAGGTCTCTTAACATTTTGCCATAGCTCGCTTCGTTTCCGAGATATTTGCAGATTCAGCTCAAAGGAACTGGCCTGACGGACATATTTCGAGATATTTCTTCTTCTTGTTGTTCTTCCTCTGCACAGCTAAGCTGGAAGTGGCATTTGCAGCTCGCAATAGTGCAGAGTTATCTCAAAGAAAGGGGCCACGGTGTTTCTGTATCTATTATGTTGGTGCGGCTTCGGAACTTTTAAATATCTTGATATATCTCGAGAACTACGCATCTGATCAAAAAATATCATAGAACATAAATTGTAGGAAACATAATTCTCTACAAAAAAGGTCTCTTAACATTTTGCCATAGCTCGCTTCGTTTCCGAGATATTTGCAGATTTATCTCAAGGGAAGGGTCCTGACGGACATATTTCGAGATATTTCTTCTTCTTGTTGTTCTTCTTCTGCACAGCTAAGCCGGAAGTTGCATTTGCGGCTCGCACTAGTGCACAGTTATCTCAAAGAAAGGGGCCACGGTGTTTCTGTATCTCTATTATGTTGGTGCGTCTTCGGAACTTTTAAATATCTCGATATATCTCGAAAACTACGCTTCTGATCAAAAAATATCATAGAACATAAATTGTAGGAAACATAATTCTCTACAAAAAACGTCTCTTAACATTTTGCCATAGCTCGCTTCGTTTCCGAGATATTTGCAGATTCAGCTCAAAGGAACTGGCCTGACGGACATATTTCGAGATATTTCTTCTTCTTCTTGTTCTTCCTCTGCACAGCTAAGCTGGAAGTGGCATTTGCAGCTCGCAATAGTGCAGAGTTATCTCAAAGAAAGGGGCCACGGTGTTTCTGTATCTCTATTATGTTGGTGCGGCTTCGGAACTTTTAAATATCTTGATATATCTCGAGAACTACGGATCTGATCAAAAAATATCATAGAACATAAAAAGTAGGAAACTTAATTCTCTGCAAAAAAGGTCTCTCAACATTTTGCCATAGCTCGCTTCGTTTCCGAGATATTTGCAGATTTATCTCAAGGGAAGGGGCCTGACGGACATATTTCGAGATATTTCTTCTTCTTGTTGTTCTTCTTCTGCACAGCTAAGCTGGAAGTGGCATTTGCGGCTCGCACTAGTGCAGAGTTATCTCAAAGAAAGGGGCCACGGTGTTTCTGTATCTCTATTATGTTGGTGCGGCTTCGGAACTTTTAAATATCTCGATATATCTCGAAAACTACGCTTCTGATCAAAAAATATCATACAACATAAATTGTAGGAAACATTATTCTCTACAAAAAAGGTCTCTTAACATTTTGCCATAGCTCGCTTCGTTTCCGAGATATTTGCAGATTCATCTCAAGGGAAGGGGTCTGACGGACATATTTCGAGATATTTCTTCTTCTTGTTGTTCTTCTTCTGCACAGCTAAGCTGGAAGTGGCATTTGCAGCTCGCAATAGTGCAGAGTTATCTCAAAGAAAGGGGCCACGGTGTTTCTGTATCTCTATTATGTTGGTGCGGCTTCGGAACTTTTAAATATCTCGATATATTCCGAAAACTACGCTTCTGATCGAAAAATATCATAGAACGTAAATTGTAGGAAACATAATTCTCTACAAAAAACGTCTCTTAACATTTTGCCATAGCTCGCTTCGTTTCCGAGATATTTGCAGATTTATCACAAGGGAAGGGGCCTGACGGACATATTTCGAGATATTTCTTCTTCTTGTTGTTCTTCTTCTGCACAGCTAAGCTGGAAGTGGCATTTGCGGCTCGCACTAGTGCAGAGTTATCTCAAAGAAAGGGGCCACGGTGTTTCTGTATCTTTATTATGTTGGTGCGGCTTCGGAACTTTTAAATATCTTGATATATCTCGAGAACTACGCATCTGATCAAAAAATATCATAGAACATAAAAAGTAGGAAACTTAATTCTCTGCAAAAAAGGTCTCTCAACATTTTGCCATAGCTCGCTTCGTTTCCGAGATATTTGCAGATTTATCTCAAGGGAAGGGGTCTGACGGACATATTTCGAGATATTTCTTCTTCTTGTTGTTCTTCTTCTGCACAGCTAAGCTCGAAGCGGCATTTGCAGCTCGCAATAGTGCAGAGTTATCTCAAAGAAAGAGGCCACGGTGTTTCTGTACCTCTATTATGTTGGTGCAGCTTCGGAACTTTTAAATATCTTGATATATCTCGAGAACTACGCATCTGATCAAAAAATATCATCGAACATAAAAAGTAGGAAACTTAATTCTCTACAAAAAAGGTCTCTTAACATTTTGCCATAGCTCGCTTCGTTTCCGAGATATTTGCAGATTCAGCTCAAAGGAACTGGCCTGACGGACATATTTCGAGATATTTCTTCTTCTTGTTGTTCTTCCTCTGCACAGCTAAGCTGGAAGTGGCATTTGCAGCTCGCAATAGTGCAGAGTTATCTCAAAGAAAGGGGCCACGGTGTTTCTGTATCTATTATGTTGGTGCGGCTTCGGAACTTTTAAATATCTTGATATATCTCGAGAACTACGCATCTGATCAAAAAATATCATAGAACATAAATTGTAGGAAACATAATTCTCTACAAAAAAGGTCTCTTAACATTTTGCCATAGCTCGCTTCGTTTCCGAGATATTTGCAGATTTATCTCAAGGGAAGGGTCCTGACGGACATATTTCGAGATATTTCTTCTTCTTGTTGTTCTTCTTCTGCACAGCTAAGCCGGAAGTTGCATTTGCGGCTCGCACTAGTGCACAGTTATCTCAAAGAAAGGGGCCACGGTGTTTCTGTATCTCTATTATGTTGGTGCGTCTTCGGAACTTTTAAATATCTCGATATATCTCGAAAACTACGCTTCTGATCAAAAAATATCATAGAACATAAATTGTAGGAAACATAATTCTCTACAAAAAACGTCTCTTAACATTTTGCCATAGCTCGCTTCGTTTCCGAGATATTTGCAGATTCAGCTCAAAGGAACTGGCCTGACGGACATATTTCGAGATATTTCTTCTTCTTCTTGTTCTTCCTCTGCACAGCTAAGCTGGAAGTGGCATTTGCAGCTCGCAATAGTGCAGAGTTATCTCAAAGAAAGGGGCCACGGTGTTTCTGTATCTCTATTATGTTGGTGCGGCTTCGGAACTTTTAAATATCTTGATATATCTCGAGAACTACGGATCTGATCAAAAAATATCATAGAACATAAAAAGTAGGAAACTTAATTCTCTGCAAAAAAGGTCTCTCAACATTTTGCCATAGCTCGCTTCGTTTCCGAGATATTTGCAGATTTATCTCAAGGGAAGGGGCCTGACGGACATATTTCGAGATATTTCTTCTTCTTGTTGTTCTTCTTCTGCACAGCTAAGCTGGAAGTGGCATTTGCGGCTCGCACTAGTGCAGAGTTATCTCAAAGAAAGGGGCCACGGTGTTTCTGTATCTCTATTATGTTGGTGCGGCTTCGGAACTTTTAAATATCTCGATATATCTCGAAAACTACGCTTCTGATCAAAAAATATCATACAACATAAATTGTAGGAAACATTATTCTCTACAAAAAAGGTCTCTTAACATTTTGCCATAGCTCGCTTCGTTTCCGAGATATTTGCAGATTCAGCTCAAAGGAACTGGCCTGACGGACATATTTCGAGATATTTCTTCTTCTTGTTGTTCCTCCTCTGCACAGCTAAGCTGGAAGTGGCATTTGCAGCTCGCAATAGTGCAGAGTTATCTTAAAGAAAGGGGCCACGGTGTTTCTGTATCTCTATTATGTTGGTGCGGCTTCGGAACTTTTAAATATCTTGATATATCTCGAGAACTACGCATCTGATCAAAAAACGTCATAGAACATAAAAAGTAGGAAACTTAATTCTCTACAAAAAAGGTCTCTTAACATTTTGCCATAGCTCGCTTCGTTTCCGAGATATTTGCATATTTATCTCAAGGGAAGGGGCCTGACGGACATATTTCGAGATATTTCTTCTTCTTGTTGTTCTTCTTCTGCACAGCTAAGCTGGAAGTGGCATTTGCGGCTCGCACTAGTGCAGAGTTATCTCAAAGAAAGGGGCCACGGTGTTTCTGTATCTCTATTATGTTGGTGCGGCTTCGGAACTTTTAAATATCTCGATATATCTCGAAAACTACGCTTCTGATCAAAAAATATCATAGAACATAAAAAGTAGGAAACTTAATTCTCTACAAAAAAGGTCTCTTAACATTTTGCCATAGCTCGCTTCGTTTCCGAGATATTTGCAGATTTATCTCAAGGGAAGGGGCCTAACGGACATATTTCGAGATATTTCTTCTTCTTGTTGTTCTTCTTCTGCACAGCTAAACTGGAAGTGGCATTTCCAGCTCGCAATAGTGCAGAGTTATCTCAAAGAAAGGGGCCACGGTGTTTCTGTATCTCTATTATGTTGGTGCGGCTTCGGAACTTTTAAATATCTCGATATATCTCGAAAACTACGCTTCTGATCAAAAAATATCATAGAACGTAAATTGTAGGAAACATTATTCTCTACAAAAAAGGTCTCTTAACATTTTGCCATAGCTCGCTTCGTTTCCGAGATATTTGCAGATTCATCTCAAGGGAAGGGGTCTGACGGACATATTTCGAGATATTTCTTCTTCTTGTTGTTCTTCTTCTGCACAGCTAAGCTCGAAGCGGCATTTGCAGCTCGCAATAGTGCAGAGTTATCTCAAAGAAAGAGGCCACGGTGTTTCTGTACCTCTATTATGTTGGTGCAGCTTCGGAACTTTTAAATATCTTGATATATCTCGAGAACTACGCATCTGATCAAAAAATATCATCGAACATGAAAAGTAGGAAACTTAATTCTCTACAAAAAAGGTCTCTTAACATTTTGCCATAGCTCGCTTCGTTTCCGAGATATTTGCAGATTCAGCTCAAAGGAACTGGCCTGACGGACATATTTCGAGATATTTCTTCTTCTTGTTGTTCTTCCTCTGCACAGCTAAGCTGGAAGTGGCATCTGCAGCTCGCAATAGTGCAGAGTTATCTCAAAGAAAGGGGCCACGGTGTTTCTGTATCTATTATGTTGGTGCGGCTTCGGAACTTTTAAATATCTTGATATATCTCGAGAACTACGCATCTGATCAAAAAATATCATAGAACATAAATTGTAGGAAACATAATTCTCTACAAAAAAGGTCCCTTAACATTTTGCCATAGCTCGCTTCGTTTCCGAGATATTTGCAGATTTATCTCAAGGGAAGGGTCCTGATGGACATATTTCGAGATATTTCTTCTTCTTGTTGTTCTTCTTCTGCACAGCTAAACTGGAAGTGGCATTTCCAGCTCGCAATCGTGCAGAGTTATCTCAAAGAAAGGGGCCACGGTGTTTCTGTATCTCTATTATGTTGGTGCGGCTTCGGAACTTTTAAATATCTTGATATATCTCGAGAACTACGCATCTGATCAAAAAATATCATAGAACGTAAAAAGTAGGAAACTTAATTCTCTACAAAAAAGGTCTCTTAACATTTTGCCATAGCTCGCTTCGTTTCCGAGACATTTACAGATTTATCCCAAGGGAAGGGGCCTGACGGACATATTTCGAGATATTTCTTCTTCTTGTTGTTCTTCTTCTGCACAGCTAAGCCGGAAGTTGCATTTGCGGCTCGCACTAGTGCACAGTTATCTCAAAGAAAGGGGCCACGGTGTTTCTGTATCTCTATTATGTTGGTGCGTCTTCGGAACTTTTAAATATCTCGATATATCTCGAAAAATACGCTTCTGATCAAAAAATATCATAGAACATAAATTGTAGGAAACATAATTCTCTACAAAAAACGTCTCTTAACATTTTGCCATAGCTCGCTTCGTTTCCGAGATATTTGCAGATTCAGCTCAAAGGAACTGGCCTGACGGACATATTTCGAGATATTTCTTCTTCTTCTTGTTCTTCCTCTGCACAGCTAAGCTGGAAGTGGCATTTGCAGCTCGCAATAGTGCAGAGTTATCTCAAAGAAAGGGGCCACGGTGTTTCTGTATCTCTATTATGTTGGTGCGGCTTCGGAACTTTTAAATATCTTGATATATCTCGAGAACTACGCATCTGATCAAAAAATATCATAGAACATAAAAAGTAGGAAACTTAATTCTCTGCAAAAAAGGTCTCTCAACATTTTGCCATAGCTCGCTTCGTTTCCGAGATATTTGCAGATTTATCTCAAGGGAAGGGGCCTGACGGACATATTTCGAGATATTTCTTCTTCTTGTTGTTCTTCTTCTGCACAGCTAAGCTGGAAGTGGCATTTGCGGCTCGCACTAGTGCAGAGTTATCTCAAAGAAAGGGGCCACGGTGTTTCTGTATCTCTATTATGTTGGTGCGGCTTCGGAACTTTTAAATATCTCGATATATCTCGAAAACTACGCTTCTGATCAAAAAATATCATACAACATAAATTGTAGGAAACATAATTCTCTACAAAAAAGGTCTCTTAACATTTTGCCATAGCTCGCTTCGTTTCCGAGATATTTGCAGATTCAGCTCAAAGGAACTGGCCTGACGGACATATTTCGAGATATTTCTTCTTCTTGTTGTTCCTCCTCTGCACAGCTAAGCTGGAAGTGGCATTTGCAGCTCGCAATAGTGCAGAGTTATCTTAAAGAAAGGGGCCACGGTGTTTCTGTATCTCTATTATGTTGGTGCGGCTTCGGAACTTTTAAATATCTCGATATATCTCGAAAACTACGCTTCTGATCAAAAAATATCATAGAACGTAAATTGTAGGAAACATTATTCTCTACAAAAAAGGTCTCTTAACATTTTGCCATAGCTCGCTTCGTTTCCGAGATATTTGCAGATTTATCTCAAGGGAAGGGGCCTGACGGACATATTTCGAGATATTTCTTCTTCTTGTTGTTCTTCTTCTGCACAGCTAAGCTGGTAGTGGCATTTGCAGCTCGCACTAGTGCAGAGTTATCTCAAAGAAAGGGGCCACGGTGTTTCTGTATCTCTATTATGTTGGTGCGGCTTCGGAACTTTTAAATATCTCGATATATCTCGAAAACTACGCTTCTGATCAAAAAATATCATAGAACATAAAAAGTAGGAAACTTAATTCTCTACAAAAAAGGTCTCTTAACATTTTGCCATAGCTCGTTTCGTTTCCGAGATATTGGCAGATTTATCTCAAGGGAAGGGGCCTGACGGACATATTTCGAGATATTTCTTCTTCTTGTTGTTCTTCTTCTGCACAGCTAAGCTGGCAGTGGCATTTACAGCTCGCAATAGTGCAGAGTTATCTCAAAGAAAGGGGCCACGGTGTTTCTGTATCTCTATTATGTTGGTGTGGCTTCGGAACTTTTAAATATCTTGATATATCTCGAGAACTACGCATCTGATCAAAAAATATCATAGAACATAAATTGTAGGAAACATAATTCTCTACAAAAAAGGTCTCTTAACATTTTGCCATAGCTCGCTTCGTTTCCGAGATATTTGCAGATTTATCACAAGGGAAGGGGCCTGACGGACATATTTCGAGATATTTCTTCTTCTTGTTGTTCTTCTTCTGCACAGCTAAGCTGGAAGTGGCATTTGCGGCTCGCACTAGTGCAGAGTTATCTCAAAGAAAGGGGCCACGGTGTTTCTGTATCCATATTATGTTGGTGCGGCTTCGGAACTTTTAAATATCTCGATATATCTCGAAAACTACGCTTCTGATCAAAAAATATCATAGAACATAAATTGTAGGAAACATAATTCTCTACAAAAAACGTCTCTTAACATTTTGCCATAGATCGCTTCGTTTCCGAGATATTTGCAGATTCAGCTCAAAGGAACTGGCCTGACGGACATATTTCGAGATATTTCTTCTTCTTGTTGTTCTTCCTCTGCACAGCTAAGCTGGAAGTGGCATTTGCAGCTCGCAATAGTGCAGAGTTATCTCAAAGAAAGGGGCCACGGTGTTTCTGTATCTCTATTATGTTGGTGCGGCTTCGGAACTTTTAAATATCTTGATATATCTCGAGAACTACGCATCTGATCAAAAAATATCATAGAAGATAAAAAGTAGGAAACTTAATTCTCTACAAAAATGGTCTCTTAACATTTCGCCATAGCTCGCTTCGTTTCCGAGATATTTGCAGATATATCTCAAGGGAAGCGGCCTGACGGACATATTTCGAGATATTTCTTCTTCTTGTTGTTCTTCTTCTGCACAGCTAAGCTGGAAGTGGCATTTGCAGCTCGCACTAGTGCAGAGTTATCTCACCGAAATGGGCCACGGTGTTTCTGTATCTCTATTATGTTGGTGCGGCTTCGGAACTTTTAAATATCTCGATATATCTCGAAAACTACGCTTCTGATCAAAAAATATCATAGAACATAAATTGTAGGAAACATAATTCTCTACAAAAAACGTCTCTTAACATTTTGCCATAGATCGCTTCGTTTCCGAGATATTTGCAGATTCAGCTCAAAGGAACTGGCCTGACGGACATATTTCGAGATATTTCTTCTTCTTGTTGTTCTTCCTCTGCACAGCTAAGCTGGAAGTGGCATTTGCAGCTCGCAATAGTGCAGAGTTATCTCAAAGAAAGGGGCCACGGTGTTTCTGTATCTCTATTATGTTGGTGTGGCTTCGGAACTTTTAAATATCTTGATATATCTCGAGAACTACGCATCTGATCAAAAAATATCATAGAACATAAAAAGTAGGAAACTTAATTCTCTACAAAAAAGGTCTCTTAACATTTTGCCATAGCTCGCTTCGTTTCCGAGACATTTGCAGATTTATCTCAAGGGAAGGGGCCTGACGGACATATTTCGAGATATTTCTTCTTCTTGTTGTTCTTCTTCTGCACAGCTAAGCTCGAAGCGGCATTTGCAGCTCGCAATAGTGCAGAGTTATCTCAAAGAAAGAGGCCACGGTGTTTCTGTACCTCTATTATGTTGGTGCAGCATCGGAACTTTTAAATATCTTGATATATCTCGAGAACTACGCATCTGATCAAAAAATATCATCGAACATAAAAAGTAGGAAACTTAATTCTCTACAAAAAAGGTCTCTTAACATTTTGCCATAGCTCGCTTCGTTTCCGAGATATTTGCAGATTTATCTCAAGGGAAGTGGCCTGACGGACATATTTCGAGATATTTCTTCTTCTTGTTGTTCTTGTTCTGCACAACTAAGCTGGAAGTGGCATTTGCAGCTCGCAATAGTGCAGAGCTATCCCAAAGAAAGGGGCCACGGTGTTTCTGTATCTCTATTATGTTGGTGCGGCTTCGGAACTTTTAAATATCTTGATATATCTCGAGAACTACGCATCTGATCAAAAAATATCATACTACATAAAAAGTAGGAAACTTAATTCTCTACAAGAAAGGTCTCTAAACATTTTGCCATAGCTCGCTTCGTTTCCGAGATATTTGCAGATTTATCTCAAGGGAAGGGGCCTGACGGACATATTTCGAGATATTTCTTCTTCTTGTTGTTCTTCTTCTGCACAGCTAAGCTGGAAGTGGCATTAGCAGCTCGCAATAGTGCAGAGTTATCTCAAAGAGAGGGGCCACGGTGTTTCTGTATCTCTATTATGTTGGTGCGGCTTCGGAACTTTTAAATATCTTGATATATCTCGAGAACCACGCATCTGATCAAAAAATATCATAGAAGATAAAAAGTAGGAAACTTAATTCTCTACAAAAAAGGTCTCTTAACATTTCGCCATAGCTCGCTTCGTTTCCGAGATATTTGCAGATATATCTCAAGGGAAGGGGCCTGACGGACATATTTCGAGATATTTCTTCTTCTTGTTGTTCTTCTTCTGCACAGCTAAGCTGGAAGTGGCATTTGCGGCTCGCACTAGTGCACAGTTATCTCAAAGAAAGGGGCCACGGTGTTTCTGTATCTCTATTATGTTGGTGCGTCTTCGGAACTTTTAAATATCTCGATATATCTCGAAAACTACGCTTCTGATCAAAAAATATCATAGAACATAAATTGTAGGAAACATAATTCTCTACAAAAAACGTCTCTTAACATTTTGCCATAGCTCGCTTCGTTTCCGAGATATTTGCAGATTTACCTCAAAGGAACTGGCCTGACGGACATATTTCGAGATATTTCTTCTTCTTGTTGTTCTTCCTCTGCACAGCTAAGCTGGAAGTGGCATTTGCAGCTCGCAATAGTGCAGAGTTATCTCAAAGAAAGGGGCC
Source organism: Osmia lignaria lignaria (assembly GCF_051020975.1). Lineage (NCBI taxonomy): Eukaryota > Metazoa > Arthropoda > Insecta > Hymenoptera > Megachilidae > Osmia > Osmia lignaria. Next base: position 7,919,194 of record NW_027478159.1, on the reverse strand, counting down.
ACGGTGTTTCTGTATCTCTATTATGTTGGTGCGGCTTCGGAACTTTTAAATATCTTGATATATCTCGAGAACTACGCATCTGATCAAAAAATATCATAGAACATAAAAAGTAGGAAACTTAATTCTGTACAAAAAAGGTCGCTTAACATTTTGCCATAGCTCGCTTCGTTTCCGATATATCTGCAGATTTATCTCAAGGGAAGGGGCCTGACGGACATATTTCGAGATACTTCTTCTTCTTGTTGTTCTTCTTCTGCACAGCTAAGCTGGAAGTGGCATTTGCAGCTCGCACTAGTGCAGAGTTATCTCACCGAAATGGGCCACGGTGTTTCTGTATCTCTATTATGTTGGTGCGGCTTCGGAACTTTTAAATATCTCGATATATCTCGAAAACTACGCTTCTGATCAAAAAATATCATAGAACATAAATTGTAGGAAACATAATTCTCTACAAAAAAGGTCTCTTAACATTTTGCCATAGCTCGCGTCGTTTCCGAGATATTTGCAGATTTATCTCAAGGGAAGGGGCCTGACGGACATATTTCGAGATATTTCTTCTTCTTGTTGTTCTTCTTCTGCACAGCTAAGCTGGAAGTGGCATTTGCAGCTCGCACTAGTGCCGAGTTATCTCACCGAAATGGGCCACGGTGTTTCTGTATCTCTATTATGTTGGTGCGGCTTCGGAACTTTTAAATATCTCGATATATCTCGAAAACTACGCTTCTGATCAAAAAATATCATAGAACATAAATTGTAGGAAACATAATTCTCTACAAAAAAGGTCTCTTAACATTTTGCCATAGCTCGCTTCGTTTCCGAGATATTTGCAGATTTATCTCAAGGGAAGGGGCCTGACGGACATATTTCGAGATATTTCTTCTTCTTGTTGTTCTTCTTCTGCACAGCTAAGCTGGAAGTGGCATTTGCAGCTCGCACTAGTGCAGAGTTATCTCAAAGAAAGGGGCCACGGTGTTTCTGTATCTCTATTATGTTGGTGCGTCTTCGGAACTTTTAAATATCTCGATATATCTCGAAAACTACGCTTCTGATCAAAAAATATCATAGAACATAAATTGTAGGAAACATAATTCTCTACAAAAAACGTCTCTTAACATTTTGCCATAGCTCGCTTCGTTTCCGAGATATTTGCAGATTCAGCTCAAAGGAACTGGCCTGACGGACATATTTCGAGATATTTCTTCTTCTTGTTGTTCTTCCTCTGCACAGCTAAGCTGGAAGTGGCATTTGCAGCTCGCAATAGTGCAGAGTTATCTCAAAAAAAGGGGCCACGGTGTTTCTGTATCTCTATTATGTTGGTGCGGCTTCGGAACTTTTAAATATCTTGATATATCTCGAGAACTACGCATCTGATCAAAAAATATCATAGAACATAAAAAGTAGGAAACTTAATTCTCTACAAAAAAGGTCTCTTAACATTTTGCCATAGCTCGCTTCGTTTCCGAGATATTTGCAGATTTATCTCAAGGGAAGGGGCCTGACGGACATATTTCGAGATATTTCTTCTTCTTGTTGTTCTTCTTCTGCACAGCTAAGCTGGCAGTGGCATTTACAGCTCGCAATAGTGCAGAGTTATCTCAAAGAAAGGGGCCACGGTGTTTCTGTATCTCTATTATGTTGGTGTGGCTTCGGAACTATTAAATATCTTGATATATCTCGAGAACTACGCATCTGATCAAAGAATATCATAGAACATAAATTGTAGGAAACATAATTCTCTACAAAAAAGGTCTCTTAACATTTTGCCATAGCTCGCTTCGTTTCCGAGATATTTGCAGATTTATCTCAAGGGAAGGGGCCTGAAGGACATATTTCGAGATATTTCTTCTTCTTGTTGTTCTTCTTCTGCACAGCTAAGCTGGAAGTGGCATTTGCAGCTCGCACTAGTGCAGAGTTATCTCAAAGAAAGGGGCCACGGTGTTTCTGTATCTCTATTATGTTGGTGCGTCTTCGGAACTTTTAAATATCTCGATATATCTCGAAAACTACGCTTCTGATCAAAAAATATCATAGAACATAAATTGTAGGAAACATAATTCTCTACAAAAAACGTCTCTTAACATTTTGCCATAGCTCGCTTCGTTTCCGAGATATTTGCAGATTCAGCTCAAAGGAACTGGCCTGACGGACATATTTCGAGATATTTCTTCTTCTTGTTGTTCTTCCTCTGCACAGCTAAGCTGGAAGTGGCATTTGCAGCTCGCAATAGTGCAGAGTTATCTCAAAAAAAGGGGCCACGGTGTTTCTGTATCTCTATTATGTTGGTGCGGCTTCGGAACTTTTAAATATCTTGATATATCTCGAGAACTACGCATCTGATCAAAAAATATCATACTACATAAAAAGTAGGAAACTTAATTCTCTACAAGAAAGGTCTCTAAACATTTTGCCATAGCTCGCTTCGTTTCCGAGATATTTGCAGATTTATCTCAAGGGAAGGGGCCTGACGGACATATTTCGAGATATTTCTTCTTCTTGTTGTTCTTCTTCTGCACAGCTAAGCTGGAAGTGGCATTTGCAGCTCACAATAGTGCAGAGTTATCTCAAAGAGAGGGGCCACGGTGTTTCTGTATCTCTATTATGTTGGTGCGGCTTCGGAACTTTTAAATATCTTGATATATCTCGAGAACTACGCATCTGATCAAAAGATATCATAGAACATAAAAAGTAGGAAACTTAATTCTCTAGAAAAAAGGTCTCTTAACATTTCGCCATAGCTCGCTTCGTTTCCGAGATATTTGCAGATTTATCTCAAGGGAAGGGGCCTGACGGACATATTTCGAGATATTTCTTCTTCTTGTTGTTCTTCTTCTGCACAGCTAAGCTGGCAGTGGCATTTACAGCTCGCAATAGTGCAGAGTTATCTCAAAGAAAGGGGCCACGGTGTTTCTGTATCTCTATTATGTTGGTGTGGCTTCGGAACTTTTAAATATCTTGATATATCTCGAGAACTACGCATCTGATCAAAAAATATCATAGAACATAAAAAGTAGGAAACTTAATTCTCTACAAAAAAGGTCTCTTAATATTTTGCCATAGCTCGCTTCGTTTCCGAGACATTTGCAGATTTATCTCAAGGGAAGGGGCCTGACGGACATATTTCGAGATATTTCTTCTCCTTGTTGTTCTTCTTCTGCACAGCTAAGCTGGAAGTGGCATTTACAGCTCGCAATAGTGCAGAGTTATCTCAAAGAAAGGGGCCACGGTGTTTCTGTATCTCTATTATGTTGGTGTGGCTTCGGAACTTTTAAATATCTTGATATATCTCGAGAACTACGCATCTGATCAAAAAATATCATAGAACATAAATTGTAGGAAACATAATTCTCTACAAAAAAGGTCTCTTAACATTTTGCCATAGCTCGCTTCGTTTCCGAGATATTTGCAGATTTATCACAAGGGAAGGGGCCTGACGGACATATTTCGAGATATTTCTTCTTCTTGTTGTTCTTCTTCTGCACAGCTAAGCTGGAAGTGGCATTTGCGGCTCGCACTAGTGCAGAGTTATCTCAAAGCAAGGGGCCACGGTGCTTCTGTATCCCTATTATGTTGGTGCGGCTTCGGAACTTTTAAATATCTCGATATATCTCGAAAACTACGCTTCTGATCAAAAAATATCATAGAACATAAATTGTAGGAAACATAATTCTCTACAAAAAACGTCTCTTAACATTTTGCCATAGATCGCTTCGTTTCCGAGATAATTGCAGATTCAGCTCAAAGGAACTGGCCTGACGGACATATTTCGAGATATTTCTTCTTCTTGTTGTTCTTCCTCTGCACAGCTAAGCTGGAAGTGGCATTTGCAGCTCGCAATAGTGCAGAGTTATCTCAAAGAAAGGGGCCACGGTGTTTCTGTATCTCTATTATGTTGGTGCGGCTTCGGAACTTTTAAATATCTCGATATATCTCGAAAACTACGCTTCTGATCAAAAAATATCATAGAACATAAAAAGCAGGAAACTTAATTCTCTACAAAAAAGGTCTCTTAACATTTTGTCATAGCTCGCTTCGTTTCCGAGATATTTGCAGATTTATCTCAAGGGAAGGGGCCTAACGGACATATTTCGAGATATTTCTTCTTCTTGTTGTTCTTCTTCTGCACAGCTAAGCTCGAAGCGGCATTTGCAGCTCGCAATAGTGCAGAGTTATCTCAAAGAAAGAGGCCACGGTGTTTCTGTACCTCTATTATGTTGGTGCAGCTTCGGAACTTTTAAATATCTTGATATATCTCGAGAACTACGCATCTGATCAAAAAATATCATCGAACATAAAAAGTAGGAAACTTAATTCTCTACAAAAAAGGTCTCTTAACATTTTGCCATAGCTCGCTTCGTTTCCGAGATATTTGCAGATTTATCTCAAGGGAAGTGGCCTGACGGACATATTTCGAGATATTTCTTCTTCTTGTTGTTCTTCTTCTGCACAGCTAAGCTGGAAGTGGCATTTGCGGCTCGCACTAGTGCAGAGTTATCTCAAAGAAAGGGGCCACGGTGTTTCTGTATCCCTATTATGTTGGTGCGGCTTCGGAACTTTTAAATATCTCGATATATCTCGAAAACTACGCTTCTGATCAAAAAATATCATAGAACGTAAATTGTAGGAAACATAATTCTCTACAAAAAACGTCTCTTAACATTTTGCCATAGATCGCTTCGTTTCCGAGATATTTGCAGATTCAGCTCAAAGGAACTGGCCTGACGGACATATTTCGAGATATTTCTTCTTCTTGTTGTTCTTCCTCTGCACAGCTAAGCTGGAAGTGGCATTTGCAGCTCGCAATAGTGCAGAGTTATCTCAAAGAAAGGGGCCACGGTGTTTCTGTATCTCTATTATGTTGGTGCGGCTTCGGAACTTTTAAATATCTTGATATATCTCGAGAACTACGCATCTGATCAAAAAATATCATAGAACATAAAAAGTAGGAAACTTAATTCTCTACAAAAAAGGTCTCTTAACATTTTGCCATAGCTCGCTTCGTTTCCGAGACATTTGCAGATTTATCTCAAGGGAAGGGGCCTGACGGACATATTTCGAGATATTTCTTCTTCTTGTTGTTCTTCTTCTGCACAGCGAAGCCGGAAGTTGCATTTGCGGCTCGCACTAGTGCACAGTTATCTCAAAGAAAGGGGCCACGGTGTTTCTGTATCTCTATTATGTTGGTGCGGCTTCGGAACTTTTAAATATCTCGATATATCTCGAAAACTACGCTTCTGATCAAAAAATATCATACAACATAAATTGTAGGAAACATAATTCTCTACAAAAAAGGTCTCTTAACATTTTGCCATAGCTCGCTTGGTTTCCGAGATATTTGCAGATTCAGCTCAAAGGAACTGGCCTGACGGACATATTTCGAGATATTTCTTCTTCTTGTTGTTCTTCTTCTGCACAGCGAAGCCGGAAGTTGCATTTGCGGCTCGCACTAGTGCACAGTTATCTCAAAGAAAGGGGCCACGGTGTTTCTGTATCTCTATTATGTTGGTGCGGCTTCGGAACTTTTAAATATCTCGATATATCTCGAAAACTACGCTTCTGATCAAAAAATATCATACAACATAAATTGTAGGAAACATAATTCTCTACAAAAAAGGTCTCTTAACATTTTGCCATAGCTCGCTTCGTTTCTGAGATATTTGCAGATTCAGCTCAAAGGAACTGGCCTGACGGACATATTTCGAGATATTTCTTCTTCTTGTTGTTCCTCCTCTGCACAGCTAAGCTGGAAGTGGCATTTGCAGCTCGCAATAGTGCAGAGTTATCTTAAAGAAAGGGGCCACGGTGTTTCTGTATCTCTATTATGTTGGTGCGGCTTCGGAACTTTTAAATATCTTGATATATCTCGAGAACTACGCATCTGATCAAAAAATGTCATAGAACATAAAAAGTACGAAACTTAATTCTCTACAAAAAAGGTCTCTTAACATTTTGCCATAGCTCGCTTCGTTTCCGAGATATTTGCATATTTATCTCAAGGGAAGGGGCCTGACGGACATATTTCGAGATATTTCTTCTTCTTGTTGTTCTTCTTCTGCACAGCTAAGCTCGAAGCGGCATTTGCAGCTCGCAATAGTGCAGAGTTATCTCAAAGAAAGAGGCCACGGTGTTCCTGTACCTCTATTATGTTGGTGCAGCTTCGGAACTTTTAAATATCTTGATATATCTCGAGAACTACGCATCTGATCAAAAAATATCATCGAACATAAAAAGTAGGAAACTTAATTCTCTACAAAAAAGGTCTCTTAACATTTTGCCATAGCTCGCTTCGTTTCCGAGATATTTGCAGATTTATCTCAAGGGAAGTGGCCTGACGGACATATTTCGAGATATTTCTTCTTCTTGTTGTTCTTGTTCTGCACAGCTAAGCTGGAAGTGGCATTTGCAGCTCGCAATAGTGCAGAGTTATCCCAAAGAAAGGGGCCACGGTGTTTCTGTATCTCTATTATGTTGGTGCGGCTTCGGAACTTTTAAATATCTTGATATATCTCGAGAACTACGCATCTGATCAAAAAATATCATACTACATAAAAAGTAGGAAACTTAATTCTCTACAAGAAAGGTCTCTAAACATTTTGCCATAGCTCGCTTCGTTTCCGAGATATTTGCAGATTTATCTCAAGGGAAGGGGCCTGACGGACATATTTCGAGATATTTCTTCTTCTTGTTGTTCTTCTTCTGCACAGCTAAGCTGGAAGTGGCATTTGCAGCTCGCAATAGTGCAGAGTTATCTCAAAGAGAGGGGCCACGGTGTTTCTGTATCTCTATTATGTTGGTGCGGCTTCGGAACTTTTAAATATCTTGATATATCTCGAGAACTACGCATCTGATCAAAAAATATCATAGAAGATAAAAAGTAGGAAACTTAATTCTCTACAAAAAAGGTCTCTTAACATTTCGCCATAGCTCGCTTCGTTTCCGAGATATTTGCAGATTTATCTCGAGGGAAGGGGCCTGACGGACATATTTCGAGATATTTCTTCTTCTTGTTGTTCTTCTTCTGCACAGCTAAGCTGGAAGTGGCATTTGCCGCTCGCACTAGTGCACAGTTATCTCAAAGAAAGGGGCCACGGTGTTTCTGTATCTCTATTATGTTGGTGCGTCTTCGGAACTTTTAAATATCTCGATATATCTCGAAAACTACGCTTCTGATCAAAAAATATCATAGAACATAAATTGTAGGAAACATAATTCTCTACAAAAAACGTCTCTTAAGATTTTGCCATAGCTCGCTTCGTTTCCGAGATATTTGCAGATTCAGCTCAAAGGAACTGGCCTGACGGACATATTTCGAGATATTTCTTCTTCTTGTTGTTCTTCCTCTGCACAGCTAAGCTGGAAGTGGCATTTGCAGCTCGCAATAGTGCAGAGTTATCTCAAAGAAAGGGGCCACGGTGTTTCTGTATCTCTATTATGTTGGTGCGGCTTCGGAACTTTTAAATATCTTGATATATCTCGAGAACTACGCATCTGATCAAAAAATATCATAGAACATAAAAAGTAGGAAACCTAATTCTCTACAAAAAAGGTCTCTTAACATTTTGCCATAGCTCGCTTCGTTTCCGAGATATTTGCATATTTATCTCAAGGGAAGGGGCCTGACGGACATATTTCGAGATATTTCTTCTTCTTGTTGTTCTTCTTCTGCACAGCTAAGCTGGAAGTGGCATTTGCAGCTCGCAATAGTGCAGAGTTATCCCAAAGAAAGGGGCCACGGTGTTTCTGTATCTCTATTATGTTGGTGCGGCTTCGGAACTTTTAAATATCTTGATATATCTCGAGAACTACGCATCTGATCAAAAAATATCATACTACATAAAAAGTAGGAAACTTAATTCTCTACAAGAAAGGTCTCTAAACATTTTGCCATAGCTCGCTTCGTTTCCGAGATATTTGCAGATTTATCTCAAGGGAAGGGGCCTGACGGACATATTTCGAGATATTTCTTCTTCTTGTTGTTCTTCTTCTGCACAGCTAAGCTGGAAGTGGCATTTGCAGCTCGCAATAGTGCAGAGTTATCTCAAAGAGAGGGGCCACGGTGTTTCTGTATCTCTATTATGTTGGTGCGGCTTCGGAACTTTTAAATATCTTGATATATCTCGAGAACTACGCATCTGATCAAAAAATATCATAGAAGATAAAAAGTAGGAAACTTAATTCTCTACAAAAAAGGTCTCTTAACATTTCGCCATAGCTCGCTTCGTTTCCGAGATATTTGCAGATTTATCTCGAGGCAAGGGGCCTGACGGACATATTTCGAGATATTTCTTCTTCTGCACAGCTAAGCTGGAAGTGGCATTTGCCGCTCGCACTAGTGCACTGTTATCTCAAAGAAAGGGGCCACGGTGTTTCTGTATCTCTATTATGTTGGTGCGTCTTCGGAACTTTTAAATATCTCGATATATCTCGAAAACTACGCTTCTGATCAAAAAATATCATAGAACATAAATTGTAGGAAACATAATTCTCTACAAAAAACGTCTCTTAAGATTTTGCCATAGCTCGCTTCGTTTCCGAGATATTTGCAGATTCAGCTCAAAGGAACTGGCCTGACGGACATATTTCGAGATATTTCTTCTTCTTGTTGTTCTTCCTCTGCACAGCTAAGCTGGAAGTGGCATTTGCAGCTCGCAATAGTGCAGAGTTATCTCAAAGAAAGGGGCCACGGTGTTTCTGTATCTCTATTATGTTGGTGCGGCTTCGGAACTTTTAAATATCTTGATATATCTCGAGAACTACGCATCTGATCAAAAAATATCATAGAACATAAAAAGTAGGAAACTTAATTCTGTACAAAAAAGGTCTCTTAACATTTTGCCATAGCTCGCTTCGTTTCCGAGATATTTGCATATTTATCTCAAGGGAAGGGGCCTGACGGACATATTTCGAGATATTTCTTCTTCTTGTTGTTCTTCTTCTGCACAGCTAAGCTGGAAGTGGCATTTGCGGCTCGCACTAGTGCAGAGTTATCTCAAAGAAAGGGGCCACGGTGTTTCTGTATCTCTATTATGTTGGTGCGGCTTCGGAACTTTTAAATATCTTGATATATCTCGAGAACTACGCATCTGATCAAAAAATATCATAGAACATAAAAAGTAGGAAACTTAATTCTCTACAAAAAAGGTCTCTTAACATTTTGCCATAGCTCGCTTCGTTTCCGAGATATTTGCAGATTCATCTCAAGGGAAGGGGTCTGACGGACATATTTCGAGATATTTCTTCTTCTTGTTGTTCTTCTTCTGCACAGCTAAGCTGGAAGTGGCATTTGCGGCTCGCACTGGTGCACAGTTATCTCAAAGAAAGGGGCCACGGTGTTTCTGTATCTCTATTATGTTGGTGCGTCTTCGGAACTTTTAAATATCTCGATATATCTCGAAAACTACGCTTCTGATCAAAAAATATCATAGAACATAAATTGTAGGAAACATAATTCTCTACAAAAAACGTCTCTTAACATTTTGCCATAGCTCGCTTCGTTTCCGAGATATTTGCAGATTCAGCTCAAAGGAACTGGCCTGACGGACATATTTCGAGATATTTCTTCTTCTTGTTGTTCTTCTTCTGCACAGCTAAGCTGGAAGTGGCATTTGCAGCGCGCAATAGTGCAGAGTTATCTCAAAGAAAGGGGCCACGGTGTTTCTGTATCTCTATTATGTTGGTGCGGCTTCGGAACTTTTAAATATCTTGATATATCTCGAGAACTACGCATCTGATCAAAAAATATCATACTACATAAAAAGTAGGAAACTTAATTCTCTACAAGAAAGGTCTCTAAACATTTTGCCATAGCTCGCTTCGTTTCCGAGATATTTGCAGATTTATCTCAAGGGAAGGGGCCTGACGGACATATTTCGAGATATTTCTTCTTCTTGTTGTTCTTCTTCTGCACAGCTAAGCTGGAAGTGGCATTTGCAGCTCGCAATAGTGCAGAGTTTTCTCAAAGAGAGGGGCCACGGTGTTTCTGTATCTCTATTATGTTGGTGCGGCTTCGGAACTTTTAAGTATCTTGATCTATCTCGAGAACTACGCATCTGATCAAAAAATATCATAGAAGATAAAAAGTAGGAAACTTAATTCTCTACAAAAAAGGTCTCTTAACATTTCGCCATAGCTCGCATCGTTTCCGAGATATTTGCAGATTTATCTCAAGGGAAGGGGCCTGTCGGACATATTTCGAGATATTTCTTCTTCTTGTTGCTCTTCTTCTGCACAGCTAAGCTGGAAGTGGCATTTGCGGCTCGCACTAGTGCAGAGTTATCTCAAAGAAAGGGGCCACGGTGTTTCTGTATCTCTATTATGTTGGTGCGGCTTCGGAACTTTTAAATATCTCGATATATCTCGAAAACTACGCTTCTGATCTAAAAATATCACAGAACATAAATTGTAGGAAACATAATTCTCTACGGAAAACGTCTCTAAACATTTTGCCATAGCTCGCTTCGTTTCCGAGATATTTGCAGATTTATCTCAAGGGAAGTGGCCTGACGGACATATTTCGAGATATTTCTTCTTCTTGTTGTTCTTCTTCTGCACAGCTAAGCTGGAAGTGGCATTTGCGGCTCGCACTAGTGCAGAGTTATCTCAAAGAAAGGGGCCACGGTGTTTCTGTATCCCTATTATGTTGGTGCGGCTTCGGAACTTTTAAATATCTTGATATATCTCGAGAACTACGCATCTGATCAAAAAATATCGTAGAACATAAAAAGTAGCAAACTTAATTCTCTACAAAAAAGGTCTCTTAACATTTTGCCATAGCTCGCTTCGTTTCCGAGATATTTGCAGATTTATCTCAAGGGAAGGGGCCTGACGGACATATTTCGAGATATTTCTTCTTCTTGTTGTTCTTCTTCTGCACAGCTAAGCTGGAAGTGGCATTTGCAGCTCGCACTAGTGCAGAGTTATCTCAAAGAAAGGGGCCACGGTGTTTCTGTATCTCTATTATGTTGGTGCAGCTTCGGAACTTTTAAATATCTTGATATATCTCGAGAACTACGCATCTGATCAAAAAATATCATAGAACATAAAAAGTAGGAAACTTAATTCTCTACAAAAAACGTCTCTTAAGATTTTGCCATAGCTCGCTTCGTTTCCGAGATATTTGCAGATTCAGCTCAAAGGAACTGGCCTGACGGACATATTTCGAGATATTTCTTCTTCTTGTTGTTCTTCCTCTGCACAGCTAAGCTGGAAGTGGCATTTGCAGCTCGCAATAGTGCAGAGTTATCTCAAAGAAAGGGGCCACGGTGTTTCTGTATCTCTATTATGTTGGTGCGGCTTCGGAACTTTTAAATATCTTGATATATCTCGAGAACTACGCATCTGATCAAAAAATATCATAGAACATAAAAAGTAGGAAACTTAATTCTCTACAAAAAAGGTCTCTTAACATTTTGCCATAGCTCGCTTCGTTTCCGAGATATTTGCATATTTATCTCAAGGGAAGGGGCCTGACGGACATATTTCGAGATATTTCTTCTTCTTGTTGTTCTTCTTCTGCACAGCTAAGCTGGAAGTGGCATTTGCGGCTCGCACTAGTGCAGAGTTATCTCAAAGAAAGGGGCCACGGTGTTTCTGTATCTCTATTATGTTGGTGCGGCTTCGGAACTTTTAAATATCTTGATATATCTCGAGAACTACGCATCTGATCAAAAAATATCATAGAACATAAAAAGTAGGAAACTTAATTCTCTACAAAAAAGGTCTCTTAACATTTTGCCATAGCTCGCTTCGTTTCCGAGATATTTGCAGATTCATCTCAAGGAAGGGGTCTGACGGACATATTTCGAGATATTTCTTCTTCTTGTTGTTCTTCTTCTGCACACCTAAGCTGGAAGTGGCATTTGCGGCTCGCACTGGTGCACAGTTATCTCAAAGAAAGGGGCCACGGTGTTTCTGTATCTCTATTATGTTGGTGCGTCTTCGGAACTTTTAAATATCTCGATATATCTCGAAAACTACGCTTCTGATCAAAAAATATCATAGAACATAAATTGTAGGAAACATAATTCTCTACAAAAAACGTCTCTTAACATTTTGCCATAGCTCGCTTCGTTTCCGAGATATTTGCAGATTCAGCTCAAAGGAACTGGCCTGACGGACATATTTCGAGATATTTCTTCTTCTTGTTGTTCTTCTTCTGCACAGCTAAGCTGGAAGTGGCATTTGCAGCGCGCAATAGTGCAGAGTTATCTCAAAGAAAGGGGCCACGGTGTTTCTGTATCTCTATTATGTTGGTGCGGCTTCGGAACTTTTAAATATCTTGATATATCTCGAGAACTACGCATCTGATCAAAAAATATCATACTACATAAAAAGTAGGAAACTTAATTCTCTACAAGAAAGGTCTCTAAACATTTTGCCATAGCCCGCTTCGTTTCCGAGATATTTGCAGATTTATCTCAAGGGAAGGGGCCTGACGGACATATTTCGAGATATTTCTTCTTCTTGTTGTTCTTCTTCTGCACAGCTAAGCTGGAAGTGGCATTTGCAGCTCGCAATAGTGCAGAGTTTTCTCAAAGAGAGGGGCCACGGTGTTTCTGTATCCCTATTATGTTGGTGCGGCTTCGGAACTTTTAAGTATCTTGATCTATCTCGAGAACTACGCATCTGATCAAAAAATATCATAGAAGATAAAAAGTAGGAAACTTAATTCTCTACAAAAAAGGTCTCTTAACATTTCGCCATAGCTCGCATCGTTTCCGAGATATTTGCAGATTTATCTCAAGGGAAGGGGCCTGTCGGACATATTTCGAGATATTTCTTCTTCTTGTTGCTCTTCTTCTGCACAGCTAAGCTGGAAGTGGCATTTGCGGCTCGCACTAGTGCAGAGTTATCTCAAAGAAAGGGGCCACGGTGTTTCTGTATCTCTATTATGTTGGTGCGGCTTCGGAACTTTTAAATATCTTGATATATCTCGAGAACTACGCATCTGATCAAAAAATATCATAGAACATAAAAAGTAGGAAACTTAATTCTCTACAAAAAAGGTCTCTTAACATTTTGCCATAGCTCGCTTCGTTTCCGAGATATTTGCAGATTCATCTCAAGGGAAGGGGTCTGACGGACATATTTCGAGATATTTCTTCTTCTTGTTGTTCTTCTTCTGCACAGCTAAGCTGGAAGTGGCATTTGCGGCTCGCACTGGTGCACAGTTATCTCAAAGAAAGGGGCCACGGTGTTTCTGTATCTCTATTATGTTGGTGCGTCTTCGGAACTTTTAAATATCTCGATATATCTCGAAAACTACGCTTCTGATCAAAAAATATCATAGAACATAAATTGTAGGAAACCTAATTCTCTACAAAAAACGTCTCTTAACATTTTGCCATAGCTCGCTTCGTTTCCGAGATATTTGCAGATTCAGCTCAAAGGAACTGGCCTGACGGACATATTTCGAGATATTTCTTCTTCTTGTTGTTCTTCTTCTGCACAGCTAAGCTGGAAGTGGCATTTGCAGCGCGCAATAGTGCAGAGTTATCTCAAAGAAAGGGGCCACGGTGTTTCTGTATCTCTATTATGTTGGTGCGGCTTCGGAACTTTTAAATATCTTGATATATCTCGAGAACTACGCATCTGATCAAAAAATATCATACTACATAAAAAGTAGGAAACTTAATTCTCTACAAGAAAGGTCTCTAAACATTTTGCCATAGCTCGCTTCGTTTCCGAGATATTTGCAGATTTATCTCAAGGGAAGGGGCCTGACGGACATATTTCGAGATATTTCTTCTTCTTGTTGTTCTTCTTCTGCACAGCTAAGCTGGAAGTGGCATTTGCAGCTCGCAATAGTGCAGAGTTTTCTCAAAGAGAGGGGCCACGGTGTTTCTGTATCTCTATTATGTTGGTGCGGCTTCGGAACTTTTAAGTATCTTGATCTATCTCGAGAACTACGCATCTGATCAAAAAATATCATAGAAGATAAAAAGTAGGAAACTTAATTCTCTACAAAAAAGGTCTCTTAACATTTCGCCATAGCTCGCATCGTTTCCGAGATATTTGCAGATTTATCTCAAGGGAAGGGGCCTGTCGGACATATTTCGAGATATTTCTTCTTCTTGTTGCTCTTCTTCTGCACAGCTAAGCTGGAAGTGGCATTTGCGGCTCGCACTAGTGCAGAGTTATCTCAAAGAAAGGGGCCACGGTGTTTCTGTATCTCTATTATGTTGGTGCGGCTTCGGAACTTTTAAATATCTCGATATATCTCGAAAACTACGCTTCTGATCAAAAAATATCACAGAACATAAATTGTAGGAAACATAATTCTCTACGGAAAACGTCTCTAAACATTTTGCCATAGCTCGCTTCGTTTCCGAGATATTTGCAGATTTATCTCAAGGGAAGTGGCCTGACGGACATATTTCGAGATATTTCTTCTTCTTGTTGTTCTTCTTCTGCACAGCTAAGCTGGAAGTGGCATTTGCGGCTCGCACTAGTGCAGAGTTATCTCAAAGAAAGGGGCCACGGTGTTTCTGTATCCCTATTATGTTGGTGCGGCTTCGGAACTTTTAAAGATCTTGATATATCTCGAGAACTACGCATCTGATCAAAAAATATCGTAGAACATAAAAAGTAGCAAACTTAATTCTCTACAAAAAAGGTCTCTTAACATTTTGCCATAGCTCGCTTCGTTTCCGAGATATTTGCAGATTTATCTCAAGGGAAGGGGCCTGACGGACATATTTCGAGCTATTTCTTCTTCTTGTTGTTCTTCTTCTGCACAGCTAAGCTGGAAGTGGCATTTGCAGCTCGCACTAGTGCAGAGTTATCTCAAAGAAAGGGGCCACGGTGTTTCTGTATCTCTATTATGTTGGTGCAGCTTCGGAACTTTTAAATATCTTGATATATCTCGAGAACTACGCATCTGATCAAAAAATATCATAGAACATAAAAAGTAGGAAACTTAATTCTCTACAAAAAAGGTCTCTTAACATTTTGCCATGGCTCGCTTCGTTTCCGAGACATTTGCAGATTTATCTCAAGGGAAGGGGCCTGACGGACATATTTCGAGATATTTCTTCTTCTTGTTGTTCTTCTTCTGCACAGCTAAGCTGGAAGTGGCATTTGCAGCGCGCAATAGTGCAGAGTTATCTCAAAGAAAGGGGCCACGGTGTTTCTGTATCTCTATTATGTTGGTGCGGCTTCGGAACTTTTAAATATCTTGATATATCTCGAGAACTACGCATCTGATCAAAAAATATCATACTACATAAAAAGTAGGAAACTTAATTCTCTACAAGAAAGGTCTCTAAACATTTTGCCATAGCCCGCTTCGTTTCCGAGATATTTGCAGATTTATCTCAAGGGAAGGGGCCTGACGGACATATTTCGAGATATTTCTTCTTCTTGTTGTTCTTCTTCTGCACAGCTAAGCTGGAAGTGGCATTTGCAGCTCGCAATAGTGCAGAGTTTTCTCAAAGAGAGGGGCCACGGTGTTTCTGTATCCCTATTATGTTGGTGCGGCTTCGGAACTTTTAAGTATCTTGATCTATCTCGAGAACTACGCATCTGATCAAAAAATATCATAGAAGATAAAAAGTAGGAAACTTAATTCTCTACAAAAAAGGTCTCTTAAGATTTCGCCATAGCTCGCATCGTTTCCGAGATATTTGCAGATTTATCTCAAGGGAAGGGGCCTGTCGGACATATTTCGAGATATTTCTTCTTCTTGTTGCTCTTCTTCTGCACAGCTAAGCTGGAAGTGGCATTTGCGGCTCGCACTAGTGCAGAGTTATCTCAAAGAAAGGGGCCACGGTGTTTCTGTATCTCTATTATGTTGGTGCGGCTTCGGAACTTTTAAATATCTTGATATATCTCGAGAACTACGCATCTGATCAAAAAATATCATAGAACATAAAAAGCAGGAAACTTAATTCTCTACAAAAAAGGTCTCTTAACATTTTGCCATAGCTCGCTTCGTTTCCGAGATATTTGCAGATTCATCTCAAGGGAAGGGGTCTGACGGACATATTTCGAGATATTTCTTCTTCTTGTTGTTCTTCTTCTGCACAGCTAAGCTGGAAGTGGCATTTGCGGCTCGCACTGGTGCACAGTTATCTCAAAGAAAGGGGCCACGGTGTTTCTGTATCTCTATTATGTTGGTGCGTCTTCGGAACTTTTAAATATCTCGATATATCTCGAAAACTACGCTTCTGATCAAAAAATATCATAGAACATAAATTGTAGGAAACCTAATTCTCTACAAAAAACGTCTCTTAACATTTTGCCATAGCTCGCTTCGTTTCCGAGATATTTGCAGATTCAGCTCAAAGGAACTGGCCTGACGGACATATTTCGAGATATTTCTTCTTCTTGTTGTTCTTCTTCTGCACAGCTAAGCTGGAAGTGGCATTTGCAGCGCGCAATAGTGCAGAGTTATCTCAAAGAAAGGGGCCACGGTGTTTCTGTATCTCTATTATGTTGGTGCGGCTTCGGAACTTTTAAATATCTTGATATATCTCGAGAACTACGCATCTGATCAAAAAATATCATACTACATAAAAAGTAGGAAACTTAATTCTCTACAAGAAAGGTCTCTAAACATTTTGCCATAGCTCGCTTCGTTTCCGAGATATTTGCAGATTTATCTCAAGGGAAGGGGCCTGACGGACATATTTCGAGATATTTCTTCTTCTTGTTGTTCTTCTTCTGCACAGCTAAGCTGGAAGTGGCATTTGCAGCTCGCAATAGTGCAGAGTTTTCTCAAAGAGAGGGGCCACGGTGTTTCTGTATCTCTATTATGTTGGTGCGGCTTCGGAACTTTTAAGTATCTTGATCTATCTCGAGAACTACGCATCTGATCAAAAAATATCATAGAAGATAAAAAGTAGGAAACTTAATTCTCTACAAAAAAGGTCTCTTAACATTTCGCCATAGCTCGCATCGTTTCCGAGATATTTGCAGATTTATCTCAAGGGAAGGGGCCTGTCGGACATATTTCGAGATATTTCTTCTTCTTGTTGCTCTTCTTCTGCACAGCTAAGCTGGAAGTGGCATTTGCGGCTCGCACTAGTGCAGAGTTATCTCAAAGAAAGGGGCCACGGTGTTTCTGTATCTCTATTATGTTGGTGCGGCTTCGGAACTTTTAAATATCTCGATATATCTCGAAAACTACGCTTCTGATCAAAAAATATCACAGAACATAAATTGTAGGAAACATAATTCTCTACGGAAAACGTCTCTAAACATTTTGCCATAGCTCGCTTCGTTTCCGAGATATTTGCAGATTTATCTCAAGGGAAGTGGCCTGACGGACATATTTCGAGATATTTCTTCTTCTTGTTGTTCTTCTTCTGCACAGCTAAGCTGGAAGTGGCATTTGCGGCTCGCACTAGTGCAGAGTTATCTCAAAGAAAGGGGCCACGGTGTTTCTGTATCCCTATTATGTTGGTGCGGCTTCGGAACTTTTAAAGATCTTGATATATCTCGAGAACTACGCATCTGATCAAAAAATATCGTAGAACATAAAAAGTAGCAAACTTAATTCTCTACAAAAAAGGTCTCTTAACATTTTGCCATAGCTCGCTTCGTTTCCGAGATATTTGCAGATTTATCTCAAGGGAAGGGGCCTGACGGACATATTTCGAGCTATTTCTTCTTCTTGTTGTTCTTCTTCTGCACAGCTAAGCTGGAAGTGGCATTTGCAGCTCGCACTAGTGCAGAGTTATCTCAAAGAAAGGGGCCACGGTGTTTCTGTATCTCTATTATGTTGGTGCAGCTTCGGAACTTTTAAATATCTTGATATATCTCGAGAACTACGCATCTGATCAAAAAATATCATAGAACATAAAAAGTAGGAAACTTAATTCTCTACAAAAAAGGTCTCTTAACATTTTGCCATGGCTCGCTTCGTTTCCGAGACATTTGCAGATTTATCTCAAGGGAAGGGGCCTGACGGACATATTTCGAGATATTTCTTCTTCTTGTTGTTCTTCTTCTGCACAGCTAAGCTGGAAGTGGCATTTGCAGCGCGCAATAGTGCAGAGTTATCTCAAAGAAAGGGGCCACGGTGTTTCTGTATCTCTATTATGTTGGTGCGGCTTCGGAACTTTTAAATATCTTGATATATCTCGAGAACTACGCATCTGATCAAAAAATATCATACTACATAAAAAGTAGGAAACTTAATTCTCTACAAGAAAGGTCTCTAAACATTTTGCCATAGCTCGCTTCGTTTCCGAGATATTTGCAGATTTATCTCAAGGGAAGGGGCCTGACGGACATATTTCGAGATATTTCTTCTTCTTGTTGTTCTTCTTCTGCACAGCTAAGCTGGAAGTGGCATTTGCAGCTCGCAATAGTGCAGAGTTTTCTCAAAGAGAGGGGCCACGGTGTTTCTGTATCTCTATTATGTTGGTGCGGCTTCGGAACTTTTAAGTATCTTGATCTATCTCGAGAACTACGCATCTGATCAAAAAATATCATAGAAGATAAAAAGTAGGAAACTTAATTCTCTACAAAAAAGGTCTCTTAACATTTCGCCATAGCTCGCATCGTTTCCGAGATATTTGCAGATTTATCTCAAGGGAAGGGGCCTGTCGGACATATTTCGAGATATTTCTTCTTCTTGTTGCTCTTCTTCTGCACAGCTAAGCTGGAAGTGGCATTTGCGGCTCGCACTAGTGCAGAGTTATCTCAAAGAAAGGGGCCACGGTGTTTCTGTATCTCTATTATGTTGGTGCGGCTTCGGAGCTTTTAAATATCTCGATATATCTCGAAAACTACGCTTCTGATCAAAAAATATCACAGAACATAAATTGTAGGAAACATAATTCTCTACAAAAAACGTCTCTTAACATTTTGCCATAGCTCGCTTCGTTTCCGAGATATTTGCAGATTTATCTCAAGGGAAGTGGCCTGACGGACATATTTCGAGATATTTCTTCTTCTTGTTGTTCTTCTTCTGCACAGCTAAGCTGGAAGTGGCATTTGCGGCTCGCAATAGTGCAGAGTTATCCCAAAGAAAGGGGCCACGGTGTTTCTGTATCTCTATTATGTTGGTGCGGCTTCGGAACTTTTAAATATCTTGATATATCTCGAGAACTACGCATCTGATCAAAAAATATCATACTACATAAAAAGTAGGAAACTTAATTCTCTACAAGAAAGGTCTCTAAACATTTTGCCATAGCTCGCTTCGTTTCCGAGATATTTGCAGATTTATCTCAAGGGAAGGGGCCTGACGGACATATTTCGAGATATTTCTTCTTCTTGTTGTTCTTCTTCTGCACAGCTAAGCTGGAAGTGGCATTTGCAGCTCGCAATAGTGCAGAGTTATCGCAAAGAGAGGGGCCACGGTGTTTCTGTATCTCTATTATGTTGGTGCGGCTTCGGAACTTTTAAATATCTTGATATATCTCGAGAACTACGCATCTGATCAAAAAATATCATAGAAGATAAAAAGTAGGAAACTTAATTCTCTACAAAAAAGGTCTCTTAACATTTCGCCATAGCTCGCTTCGTTTCCGAGATATTTGCAGATTTATCTCGAGGGAAGGGGCCTGACGGACATATTTCGAGATATTTCTTCTTCTTGTTGTTCTTCTTCTGCACAGCTAAGCTGGAAGTGGCATTTGCCGCTCGCACTGGTGCACAGTTATCTCAAAGAAAGGGGCCACGGTGTTTCTGTATCTCTATTATGTTGGTGCGTCTTCGGAACTTTTAAATATCTCGATATATCTCGAAAACTACGCTTCTGATCAAAAAATATCATAGAACATAAATTGTAGGAAACATAATTCTCTACAAAAAACGTCTCTTAGCATTTTGCCATAGCTCGCTTCGTTTCCGAGATATTTGCAGATTCAGCTCAAAGGAACTGGCCTGACGGACATATTTCGAGATATTTCTTCTTCTTGTTGTTCTTCTTCTGCACAGCTAAGCTGGAAGTGGCATTTGCAGCGCGCAATAGTGCAGAGTTATCTCAAAGAAAGGGGCCACGGTGTTTCTGTATCTCTATTATGTTGGTGCGGCTTCGGAACTTTTAAATATCTTGATATATCTCGAGAACTACGCATCTGATCAAAAAATATCATACTACATAAAAAGTAGGAAACTTAATTCTCTACAAGAAAGGTCTCTAAACATTTTGCCATAGCTCGCTTCGTTTCCGAGATATTTGCAGATTTATCTCAAGGGAAGGGGCCTGACGGACATATTTCGAGATATTTCTTCTTCTTGTTGTTCTTCTTCTGCACAGCTAAGCTGGAAGTGGCATTTGCAGCTCGCAATAGTGCAGAGTTTTCTCAAAGAGAGGGGCCACGGTGTTTCTGTATCTCTATTATGTTGGTGCGGCTTCGGAACTTTTAAGTATCTTGATCTATCTCGAGAACTACGCATCTGATCAAAAAATATCATAGAAGATAAAAAGTAGGAAACTTAATTCTCTACAAAAAAGGTCTCTTAACATTTCGCCATAGCTCGCATCGTTTCCGAGATATTTGCAGATTTATCTCAAGGGAAGGGGCCTGTCGGACATATTTCGAGATATTTCTTCTTCTTGTTGCTCTTCTTCTGCACAGCTAAGCTGGAAGTGGCATTTGCGGCTCGCACTAGTGCAGAGTTATCTCAAAGAAAGGGGCCACGGTGTTTCTGTATCTCTATTATGTTGGTGCGGCTTCGGAACTTTTAAATATCTCGATATATCTGGAGAACTACGCTTCTGATCGAAAAATATCATAGAACATAAAAAGTAGGAAACTTAATTCTCTACAAAAAAGGTCTCTTAACATTTTGCCATAGCTCGCTTCGTTTCCGAGATATTTGCAGATTTATCTCAAGGGAAGGGGCCTGACGGACATATTTCGAGATATTTCTTCTTCTTGTTGTTCTTCCTCTGCACAGCTAAGCTGGAAGTGGCATTTGCAGCTCGCAATAGTGCAGAGTTATCTCAAAGAAAGGGGCCACGGTGTTTCTGTATCTCTATTATGTTGGTGCGGCTTCGGAACTTTTAAATATCTCGATATATCTCGAGAACTACGCTTCTGATCAAAAAATATCATAGAACATAAATTGTAGGAAACATAATTCTCTACAAAAAACGTCTCTTAACATTTTGCCATAGCTCGCTTCGTTTCCGAGATATTTGCAGATTCAGCTCAAAGGAACTGGCCTGACGGACATATTTCGAGATATTTCTTCTTCTTGTTGTTCTTCCACTGCACAGCTAAGCTGGAAGTGGCATTTGCAGCTCGCAATAGTGCAGAGTTATCTCAAAGAAAGGGGCCACGGTGTTTCTGTATCTCTATTATGTTGGTGCGGCTTCGGAACTTTTGAATATCTTGATATATCTCGAGAACTACGCATCTGATCAAAAAATATTATAGAACATAAAAAGTAGGAAACTTAATTCTCTACAAATAAGGTCTCTTAACATTTTCCCATAGCTCGCTTCGTTTCCGAGATATTTGCAGATTTATCTCAAGAGAAGGGGCCTGACGGACATATTTCGAGATATTTCTTCTTCTTGTTGTTCTTCTTCTGCACAGCTAAGCTGGAAGTGGCATTTCCAGCTCGCAATAGCGCAGAGTTATCTCAAAGAAAGGGGCCACGGTGTTTCTGTATCTCTATTATGTTGGTGCGGCTTCGGAACTTTTAAATATCTTGATATATCTCGAGAACTACGCATCTGATCAAAAAATATCATAGAACATAAAAAGTAGGAAACTTAATTCTCTACAAATAAGGTCTCTTAACATTTTGCCATAGCTCGCTTCGTTTCCGAGATATTTGCAGATTTATCTCAAGGGAAGGGGCCTGACGGACATATTTCGAGATATTTCTTCTTCTTGTTGTTCTTCTTCTGCACAGCTAAGCTGGAAGTGGCATTTGCAGCTCGCAGTAGTGCAGAGTTATCTCAAAGAAAGGGGCCACGGTGTTTCTGTATCTCTATTATGTTGGTGCGGCTTCGGAACTTTTAAATATCTTGATATATCTCGAGAACTACGCATCTGATCAAAAAATATCATACTACATAAAAAGTAGGAAACTTAATTCTCTACAAGAAAGGTCTCTAAACATTTTGCCATAGCTCGCTTCGTTTCCGAGATATTTGCAGATTTATCTCAAGGGAAGGGGCCTGACGGACATATTTCGAGATATTTCTTCTTCTTGTTGTTCTTCTTCTGCACAGCTAAGCTGGAAGTGGCATTTGCAGCTCGCAATAGTGCAGAGTTTTCTCAAAGAGAGGGGCCACGGTGTTTCTGTATCTCTATTATGTTGGTGCGGCTTCGGAACTTTTAAGTATCTTGATCTATCTCGAGAACTACGCATCTGATCAAAAAATATCATAGAAGATAAAAAGTAGGAAACTTAATTCTCTACAAAAAAGGTCTCTTAACATTTCGCCATAGCTCGCATCGTTTCCGAGATATTTGCAGATTTATCTCAAGGGAAGGGGCCTGTCGGACATATTTCGAGATATTTCTTCTTCTTGTTGCTCTTCTTCTGCACAGCTAAGCTGGAAGTGGCATTTGCGGCTCGCACTAGTGCAGAGTTATCTCAAAGAAAGGGGCCACGGTGTTTCTGTATCTCTATTATGTTGGTGCGGCTTCGGAACTTTTAAATATCTCGATATATCTGGAGAACTACGCTTCTGATCGAAAAATATCATAGAACATAAAAAGTAGGAAACTTAATTCTCTACAAAAAAGGTCTCTTAACATTTTGCCATAGCTCGCTTCGTTTCCGAGATATTTGCAGATTTATCTCAAGGGAAGGGGCCTGACGGACATATTTCGAGATATTTCTTCTTCTTGTTGTTCTTCCTCTGCACAGCTAAGCTGGAAGTGGCATTTGCAGCTCGCAATAGTGCAGAGTTATCTCAAAGAAAAGGGCCACGGTGTTTCTGTATCTCTATTATGTTGGTGCGGCTTCGGAACTTTTAAATATCTCGATATATCTCGAGAACTACGCTTCTGATCAAAAAATATCATAGAACATAAATTGTAGGAAACATAATTCTCTACAAAAAACGTCTCTTAACATTTTACCATAGCTCGCTTCGTTTCCGAGATATTTGCAGATTCAGCTCAAAGGAACTGGCCTGACGGACATATTTCGAGATATTTCTTCTTCTTGTTGTTCTTCCACTGCACAGCTAAGCTGGAAGTGGCATTTGCAGCTCGCAATAGTGCAGAGTTATCTCAAAGAAAGGGGCCACGGTGTTTCTGTATCTCTATTATGTTGGTGCGGCTTCGGAACTTTTGAATATCTTGATATATCTCGAGAACTACGCATCTGATCAAAAAATATTATAGAACATAAAAAGTAGGAAACTTAATTCTCTACAAATAAGGTCTCTTAACATTTTGCCATAGCTCGCTTCGTTTCCGAGATATTTGCAGATTTATCTCAAGAGAAGGGGCCTGACGGACATATTTCGAGATATTTCTTCTTCTTGTTGTTCTTCTTCTGCACAGCTAAGCTGGAAGTGGCATTTCCAGCTCGCAATAGCGCAGAGTTATCTCAAAGAAAGGGGCCACGGTGTTTCTGTATCTCTATTATGTTGGTGCGGCTTCGGAACTTTTAAATATCTTGATATATCTCGAGAACTACGCATCTGATCAAAAAATATCATAGAACATAAAAAGTAGGAAACTTAATTCTCTACAAATAAGGTCTCTTAACATTTTGCCATAGCTCGCTTCGTTTCCGAGATATTTGCAGATTTATCTCAAGGGAAGGGGCCTGACGGACATATTTCGAGATATTTCTTCTTCTTGTTGTTCTTCTTCTGCACAGCTAAGCTGGAAGTGGCATTTGCAGCTCGCAGTAGTGCAGAGTTATCTCAAAGAAAGGGGCCACGGTGTTTCTGTATCTCTATTATGTTGGTGCGGCTTCGGAACTTTTAAATATCTTGATATATCTCGAGAACTACGCATCTGATCGAAAAATATCATAGAACATAAAAAGTAGGAAACTTAATTCTCTACAAAACAGGTCTCTTAACATTTTGCCATAGCTCGCTTCGTTTCCGAGATATTTGCAGATTTATCTCAAGGGAAGGGGCCTGACGGACATATTTCGAGATATTTCTTCTTCTTGTTGTTCTTCTTCTGCACAGCTAAGCTGGAAGTGGCATTTGCAGCTCGCAGTAGTGCAGAGTTATCTCAAAGAAAGGGGCCACGGTGTTTCTGTATCTCTATTATGTTGGTGCGGCTTCGGAACTTTTAAATATCTTGATATATCTCGAGAACTACGCATCTGATCGAAAAATATCATAGAACATAAAAAGTAGGAAACTTAATTCTCTACAAAACAGGTCTCTTAACATTTTGCCATAGCTCGCTTCGTTTCCGAGATATTTGCAGATTTATCTCAAGGGAAGGGGCCTGACGGACATATTTCGAGATATTTCTTCTTCTTGTTGTTCTTCTTCTGCACAGCTAAGCTGGAAGTGGCATTTGCAGCTCGCAGTAGTGCAGAGTTATCTCAAAGAAAGGGGCCACGGTGTTTCTGTATCTCTATTATGTTGGTGCGGCTTCGGAACTTTTAAATATCTTGATATATCTCGAGAACTACGCATCTGATCAAAAAATATCATAGAACATAAAAAGTAGGTATCCTAATTTTCTACAAAAAAGGTCTCTTAACATTTTGCCGTAGCTCGCTTCGTTTCCGAGATATTTGCAGATTTATCTCAAGGGAAGGGGCCTGACGGACATATTTCCAGATATTTCTTCTTCTTGTTGTTCTTCTTCTGCACAGCTAAGCTGGAAGTGGCATTTGCAGCTCGCAATAGTGCAGAGTTATCTCAAAGAAAGGGGCCACGGTGTGTCTGTATCTCTATTATGTTGGTGCGGCTTCGGAACTTTTAAATATCTTGATATATCTCGAGAACTACGCATCTGATCGAAAAATATCATAGAACATAAAAAGTAGGAAACTTAATTCTCTACAAAAGAGGTCTCTTAACATTTTGCCATAGCTCGCTTCGTTTCCGAGATATTTGCAGATTTATCTCAAGGGAAGGGGCCTGACGGACATATTTCGAGATATTTCTTCTTTTTGTTGTTCTTCTTCTGCGCAGCTAAGCTGGAAGTGGCATTTGCAGCTCGCAATAGTGCAGAGTTATCTCAAAGAAAGGGGCCACGGTGTTTCTGTATCTCTATTATGTTGGTGCGGCTTCGGAACTTTTAAATATCTTGATATATCTCGAGAACTACGCATCCGATCAAAAAATATCATACAACATAAAAAGTAGGAAACTTAATTCTCTACAAAAAAGGTCTCTTAACATTTTGCCATAGCTCGCTTCGTTTCCGAGATATTTGCAGATTTATCTCGAGGGAAGGGGCCTGACGGACATATTTCGAGATATTTCTTCTTCTTGTTGTTCTTCTTCTGCACAGCTAAGCTGGAAGCGGCGTTTGCGGCTCGCACTAGTGCAGAGTTATCTCAAAGAAAGGGGCCACGGTGTTTCTGTATCTCTATTATGTTGGTGCGGCTTCGGAACTTTTAAATATCTCGATATATCTCGAGAACTACGCTTCTGATCAAAAAATATCATAGAACATAAATTGTAGGAAACATAATTCTCTACAAAAAACGTCTCTTAACATTTTGCCATAGCTCGCTTCGTTTCCGAGATATTTGCAGATTCAGCTCAAAGGAACTGGCCTGACGGACATATTTCGAGATATTTCTTCTTCTTGTTGTTCTTCCACTGCACAGCTAAGCTGGAAGTGGCATTTGCAGCTCGCAATAGTGCAGAGTTATCTCAAAGAAAGGGGCCACGGTGTTTCTGTATCTCTATTATGTTGGTGCGGCTTCGGAACTTTTGAATATCTTGATATATCTCGAGAACTACGCATCTGATCAAAAAATATTATAGAACATAAAAAGTAGGAAACTTAATTCTCTACAAATAAGGTCTCTTAACATTTTCCCATAGCTCGCTTCGTTTCCGAGATATTTGCAGATTTATCTCAAGAGAAGGGGCCTGACGGACATATTTCGAGATATTTCTTCTTCTTGTTGTTCTTCTTCTGCACAGCTAAGCTGGAAGTGGCATTTCCAGCTCGCAATAGCGCAGAGTTATCTCAAAGAAAGGGGCCACGGTGTTTCTGTATCTCTATTATGTTGGTGCGGCTTCGGAACTTTTAAATATCTTGATATATCTCGAGAACTACGCATCTGATCAAAAAATATCATAGAACATAAAAAGTAGGAAACTTAATTCTCTACAAATAAGGTCTCTTAACATTTTGCCATAGCTCGCTTCGTTTCCGAGATATTTGCAGATTTATCTCAAGGGAAGGGGCCTGACGGACATATTTCGAGATATTTCTTCTTCTTGTTGTTCTTCTTCTGCACAGCTAAGCTGGAAGTGGCATTTGCAGCTCGCAGTAGTGCAGAGTTATCTCAAAGAAAGGGGCCACGGTGTTTCTGTATCTCTATTATGTTGGTGCGGCTTCGGAACTTTTAAATATCTTGATATATCTCGAGAACTACGCATCTGATCAAAAAATATCATACTACATAAAAAGTAGGAAACTTAATTCTCTACAAGAAAGGTCTCTAAACATTTTGCCATAGCTCGCTTCGTTTCCGAGATATTTGCAGATTTATCTCAAGGGAAGGGGCCTGACGGACATATTTCGAGATATTTCTTCTTCTTGTTGTTCTTCTTCTGCACAGCTAAGCTGGAAGTGGCATTTGCAGCTCGCAATAGTGCAGAGTTTTCTCAAAGAGAGGGGCCACGGTGTTTCTGTATCTCTATTATGTTGGTGCGGCTTCGGAACTTTTAAGTATCTTGATCTATCTCGAGAACTACGCATCTGATCAAAAAATATCATAGAAGATAAAAAGTAGGAAACTTAATTCTCTACAAAAAAGGTCTCTTAACATTTCGCCATAGCTCGCATCGTTTCCGAGATATTTGCAGATTTATCTCAAGGGAAGGGGCCTGTCGGACATATTTCGAGATATTTCTTCTTCTTGTTGCTCTTCTTCTGCACAGCTAAGCTGGAAGTGGCATTTGCGGCTCGCACTAGTGCAGAGTTATCTCAAAGAAAGGGGCCACGGTGTTTCTGTATCTCTATTATGTTGGTGCGGCTTCGGAACTTTTAAATATCTCGATATATCTGGAGAACTACGCTTCTGATCGAAAAATATCATAGAACATAAAAAGTAGGAAACTTAATTCTCTACAAAAAAGGTCTCTTAACATTTTGCCATAGCTCGCTTCGTTTCCGAGATATTTGCAGATTTATCTCAAGGGAAGGGGCCTGACGGACATATTTCGAGATATTTCTTCTTCTTGTTGTTCTTCCTCTGCACAGCTAAGCTGGAAGTGGCATTTGCAGCTCGCAATAGTGCAGAGTTATCTCAAAGAAAAGGGCCACGGTGTTTCTGTATCTCTATTATGTTGGTGCGGCTTCGGAACTTTTAAATATCTCGATATATCTCGAGAACTACGCTTCTGATCAAAAAATATCATAGAACATAAATTGTAGGAAACATAATTCTCTACAAAAAACGTCTCTTAACATTTTACCATAGCTCGCTTCGTTTCCGAGATATTTGCAGATTCAGCTCAAAGGAACTGGCCTGACGGACATATTTCGAGATATTTCTTCTTCTTGTTGTTCTTCCACTGCACAGCTAAGCTGGAAGTGGCATTTGCAGCTCGCAATAGTGCAGAGTTATCTCAAAGAAAGGGGCCACGGTGTTTCTGTATCTCTATTATGTTGGTGCGGCTTCGGAACTTTTGAATATCTTGATATATCTCGAGAACTACGCATCTGATCAAAAAATATTATAGAACATAAAAAGTAGGAAACTTAATTCTCTACAAATAAGGTCTCTTAACATTTTGCCATAGCTCGCTTCGTTTCCGAGATATTTGCAGATTTATCTCAAGAGAAGGGGCCTGACGGACATATTTCGAGATATTTCTTCTTCTTGTTGTTCTTCTTCTGCACAGCTAAGCTGGAAGTGGCATTTCCAGCTCGCAATAGCGCAGAGTTATCTCAAAGAAAGGGGCCACGGTGTTTCTGTATCTCTATTATGTTGGTGCGGCTTCGGAACTTTTAAATATCTTGATATATCTCGAGAACTACGCATCTGATCAAAAAATATCATAGAACATAAAAAGTAGGAAACTTAATTCTCTACAAATAAGGTCTCTTAACATTTTGCCATAGCTCGCTTCGTTTCCGAGATATTTGCAGATTTATCTCAAGGGAAGGGGCCTGACGGACATATTTCGAGATATTTCTTCTTCTTGTTGTTCTTCTTCTGCACAGCTAAGCTGGAAGTGGCATTTGCAGCTCGCAGTAGTGCAGAGTTATCTCAAAGAAAGGGGCCACGGTGTTTCTGTATCTCTATTATGTTGGTGCGGCTTCGGAACTTTTAAATATCTTGATATATCTCGAGAACTACGCATCTGATCGAAAAATATCATAGAACATAAAAAGTAGGAAACTTAATTCTCTACAAAACAGGTCTCTTAACATTTTGCCATAGCTCGCTTCGTTTCCGAGATATTTGCAGATTTATCTCAAGGGAAGGGGCCTGACGGACATATTTCGAGATATTTCTTCTTCTTGTTGTTCTTCTTCTGCACAGCTAAGCTGGAAGTGGCATTTGCAGCTCGCAGTAGTGCAGAGTTATCTCAAAGAAAGGGGCCACGGTGTTTCTGTATCTCTATTATGTTGGTGCGGCTTCGGAACTTTTAAATATCTTGATATATCTCGAGAACTACGCATCTGATCGAAAAATATCATAGAACATAAAAAGTAGGAAACTTAATTCTCTACAAAACAGGTCTCTTAACATTTTGCCATAGCTCGCTTCGTTTCCGAGATATTTGCAGATTTATCTCAAGGGAAGGGGCCTGACGGACATATTTCGAGATATTTCTTCTTCTTGTTGTTCTTCTTCTGCACAGCTAAGCTGGAAGTGGCATTTGCAGCTCGCAGTAGTGCAGAGTTATCTCAAAGAAAGGGGCCACGGTGTTTCTGTATCTCTATTATGTTGGTGCGGCTTCGGAACTTTTAAATATCTTGATATATCTCGAGAACTACGCATCTGATCAAAAAATATCATAGAACATAAAAAGTAGGTATCCTAATTTTCTACAAAAAAGGTCTCTTAACATTTTGCCGTAGCTCGCTTCGTTTCCGAGATATTTGCAGATTTATCTCAAGGGAAGGGGCCTGACGGACATATTTCCAGATATTTCTTCTTCTTGTTGTTCTTCTTCTGCACAGCTAAGCTGGAAGTGGCATTTGCAGCTCGCAATAGTGCAGAGTTATCTCAAAGAAAGGGGCCACGGTGTGTCTGTATCTCTATTATGTTGGTGCGGCTTCGGAACTTTTAAATATCTTGATATATCTCGAGAACTACGCATCTGATCGAAAAATATCATAGAACATAAAAAGTAGGAAACTTAATTCTCTACAAAAGAGGTCTCTTAACATTTTGCCATAGCTCGCTTCGTTTCCGAGATATTTGCAGATTTATCTCAAGGGAAGGGGCCTGACGGACATATTTCGAGATATTTCTTCTTTTTGTTGTTCTTCTTCTGCGCAGCTAAGCTGGAAGTGGCATTTGCAGCTCGCAATAGTGCAGAGTTATCTCAAAGAAAGGGGCCACGGTGTTTCTGTATCTCTATTATGTTGGTGCGGCTTCGGAACTTTTAAATATCTTGATATATCTCGAGAACTACGCATCCGATCAAAAAATATCATACAACATAAAAAGTAGGAAACTTAATTCTCTACAAAAAAGGTCTCTTAACATTTTGCCATAGCTCGCTTCGTTTCCGAGATATTTGCAGATTTATCTCGAGGGAAGGGGCCTGACGGACATATTTCGAGATATTTCTTCTTCTTGTTGTTCTTCTTCTGCACAGCTAAGCTGGAAGCGGCGTTTGCGGCTCGCACTAGTGCAGAGTTATCTCAAAGAAAGGGGCCACGGTGTTTCTATATCTCTATTATGTTGGTGCAGCTTCGGATCTTTTAAATATCTCGATATATCTCGAAAACTACGCTTCTGATCAAAAAATATCATAGAACATAAATTGTAGGAAACATAATTCTCTACAAAAAAGGTCTCTTAACATTTTGCCATAGCTCGTTTCGTTTCCGAGATATTTGCAGATATATCTCAAGGGAAGGGGCCTGACGGACATATTTCGAGATATTTCCTCTTCTTGTTGTTCTTCTTCTGCACAGCTAAACTGGAAGTGGCATTTCCAGCTCGCAATAGCGCAGAGTTATCTCAAAGAAAGGGGCCACGGTGTTTCTGTATCTCTATTATGTTGGTGCGGCTTCGGAACTTTTAAATATCTTGATATATCTCGAGAACTACGCATCTGATCAAAAAATATCATAGAACATAAAAAGTAGGAAACTTAATCCTCTACAAAAAACGTCTCTTAACATTTTGCCATAGCTCGCTTCGTTTCCAAGATACTTGCAGATATATCTCAAGGGAAGGGGCCTGACGGACATATTTCGAGATATTTCTTCTTCTTGTTGTTCTTCTTCTGCACAGCTAAACTGGAAGTGGCATTTCCAGCTCGCAGTAGTGCCGAGTTATCTCAAAGAAAGGGGCCACGGTGTTTCTGTATCTCTATTATGTTGGTGCGGCTTCGGAACTTTTAAATATCTTGATATATCTCGAGAACTACGCATCTGATCAAAAAATATCATAGAACATAAAAAGTAGAGAACTTAATTCTCTACAAAAAAGGTCTCTCAACATTTTGCCATAGCTCGCTTCGTTTCCGAGATATATGCAGATTTATCTCAAGGGAAGGGGCCTGACGGACATATTTCGAGATATTTCTTCTTCTTGTTGTTCTTCTTCTGCACAGCTAAGCTGGAAGTGGCATTTGCAGCTCGCAATAGTGCAGAGTTATCCCAAAGAAAGGGGCCACGGTGTTTCTGTATCTCTATTATGTTGGCGCGGCTTCGGAACTTTTAAATATCTCGATATATCTCGAAAACTACGCTTCTGATCAAAAAATATCATAGAACATAAATTGTAGGAAACATAATTCTCTACAAAAAAGGTCTCTTAACATTTTGCCATAGCTCGCTTCGTTTCCGAGATATTTGCAGATTTATCTCAAGGGAAGGGGCCTAACGGACATATTTCGAGATATTTCTTCTTCTTGTCGTTCTTCTTCTGCACAGCTAAACTGGAAGTGGCATTTCCAGCTCGCAATAGTGCAGAGTTATCTCAAAGAAAGGGGCCACGGTGTTTCTGTATCTCTATTATGTTGGTGCGGCTTCGGAACTTTTAAATATCTCGATATATCTCGAAAACTACGCTTCTGATCAAAAAATATCATAGAACGTAAATTGTAGGAAACATTATTCTCTACAAAAAAGGTCTCTTAACATTTTGCCATAGCTCGCTTCGTTTCCGAGATATTTGCAGATATATCTCAAGGGAAGGGGCCTGACGGACATATTTCGAGATATTTCTTCTTCTTGTTGTTCTTCCTCTGCACAGCTAAGCTGGAAGTGGCATTTGCAGCTCGCAATAGTGCAGGGTTATCCCAAAGAAAGGGGCCACGGTGTTTCTGTATCTCTATTATGTTGGTGCGGCTTCGGAACTTTTAAATATCTCGATATATCTCGAGAACTACGCATCTGATCAAAAAATATCATAGAACATAAAAAGTAGGAAACTTAATTCTCTACAAAAAAGGTCTCTTAACATTTTGCCATACCTCGCTTCGTTTCCGAGATATTTGCATATTTATCTCAAGGGAAGGGGCCTGACGGACATATTTCGAGATATTTCTTCTTCTTGTTGTTCTTCTTCTGCACAGCTAAGCTGGAAGTAGCATTTGCGGCTCGCACTAGTGCAGAGTTATCTCAAAGAAAGGGGCCACGGTGTTTCTGTATCTCTATTATGTTGGTGCGGCTTCGGAACTTTTAAATATCTTGATATATCTCGAGAACTACGCCTCTGATCGAAAAATATCATAGAACATAAAAAGTAGGAAACTTAATTCTCTACAAAAACGGTCTCTAAACATTTTGCCATAGCTCGCTTCGTTTCCGAGATATTTGCACATATATCTCAAGGGAAGGGGCCTGACGGACATATTTCGAGATATTTCTTCTTCTTGTTGTTCTTCCTCTGCACAGCTAAGCTGGAAGTGGCATTTGCAGCTCGCAATAGTGCAGGGTTATCCCAAAGAAAGGGGCCACGGTGTTTCTGTATCTCTATTATGTTGGTGCGGCTTCGGAACTTTTAAATATCTCGATATATCTCGAGAACTACGCATCTGATCAAAAAATATCATAGAACATAAAAAGTAGGAAACTTAATTCTCTACAAAAAAGGTCTCTTAACATTTTGCCATACCTCGCTTCGTTTCCGAGATATTTGCATATTTATCTCAAGGGAAGGGGCCTGACGGACATATTTCGAGATATTTCTTCTTCTTGTTGTTCTTCTTCTGCACAGCTAAGCTGGAAGTAGCATTTGCGGCTCGCACTAGTGCAGAGTTATCTCAAAGAAAGGGGCCACGGTGTTTCTGTATCTCTATTATGTTGGTGCGGCTTCGGAACTTTTAAATATCTTGATATATCTCGAGAACTACGCCTCTGATCGAAAAATATCATAGAACATAAAAAGTAGGAAACTTAATTCTCTACAAAAACGGTCTCTAAACATTTTGCCATAGCTCGCTTCGTTTCCGAGATATTTGCACATATATCTCAAGGGAAGGGGCCTGACGGACATATTTCGAGATATTTCTTCTTCTTGTTGTTCTTCTTCTGCACAGCTAAGCTGGAAGTGGCATTTGCGGCTCGCACTAGTGCACAGTTATCTCAAAGAAAGGGGCCACGGTGTTTCTGTATCTCTATTATGTTGGTGCGTCTTCGGAACTTTTAAATATCTCGATATATCTCGAAAACTACGCTTCTGATCAAAAAATATCATAAAACATAAATTGTAGGAAACATAATTCTCTACAAAAAACGTCTCCTAACATTTTGCCATAGCTCGCTTCGTTTCCGAGATATTTGCAGATTCAGCTCAAAGGAGCTGGCCTGACGGACATATTTCGAGATATTTCTTCTTCTTGTTGTTCTTCCTCTGCACAGCTAAGCTGGAAGTGGCATTTGCAGCTCGCAATAGTGCAGAGTTATCTCAAAGAAAGGGGCCACGGTGTTTCTGTATCTCTATTATGTTGGTGCGGCTTCGGAACTTTTAAATATCTTGATATATCTCGAGAACTACGCATCTGATCAAAAAATATCATAGAACATAAAAAGTAGGAAACTTAATTCTCTACAAAAAAGGTCTCTTAACATTTTGCCATACCTCGCTTCGTTTCCGAGATATTTGCATATTTATCTCAAGGGAAGGGGCCTGACGGACATATTTCGAGATATTTCTTCTTCTTGTTGTTCTTCTTCTGCACAGCTAAACTGGAAGTGGCATTTCCAGCTCGCAATAGTGCAGAGTTATCTCAAAGAAAGGGGCCACGGTGTTTCTGTATCTCTATTATGTTGGTGCGGCTTCGGAACTTTTAAATATCTTGATATATCTCGAGAACTACGCATCTGATCAAAAAATATCATAGAACATAAAAAGTAGGAAACTTAATTCTCTACAAAAAAGGTCTCTTAACATTTTGCCATAGCTCGCTTCGTTTCCGAGATATTTGCAGATTTATCTCAAGGGAAGGGGCCTGACGGACATATTTCGAGATACTTCTTCTTCTTGTTGTTCTTCTTCTGCACAGCTGAGCTGGAAGTGGCATTTGCAGGTCGCAATAGTGCAGAGTTATCTCAAAGAAAGGGGCCACGGTGTTTCTGTATCTCTATTATGTTGGTGCGGCTTCGGAACTTTTAAATATCTTGATATATCTCGAGAACTACGCATCTGATCTAAAAATATCATACTACATAAAAAGTAGGAAACTTAATTCTCTACAAGAAAGGTCTCTAAACATTTTGCCATAGCTCGCTTCGTTTCCGAGATATTTGCAGATTTATCTCAAGGGAAGGGGCCTGACGGACGTATTTCGAGATATTTCTTCTTCTTGTTGTTCTTCCTCTGCACAGCTAAGCTGGAAGTGGCATTTGCATCTCGCAATAGTGCAGAGTTATCTCAAAGAGAGGGGCCACGGTGTTTCTGTATCTCTATTATGTTGGTGCGGCTTCGGAACTTTTAAATATCTTGATATATCTCGAGAACTACGCATCTGATCAAAAAATATCATAGAACATAAAAAGTAGGAAACTTAATTCTCTACAAAAAAGGTCTCTTAACATTTTGCCATAGCTCGCTTCGTTTCCGAGATATTTGCAGATTTATCTCAAGGGAAGGGGCCTGACGGACATATTTCGAGATATTTCTTCTTCTTGTTGTTCTTCTTCTGCACAGCTAAACTGGAAGTGGCATTTCCAGCTCGCAATAGTGCAGAGTTATCTCAAAGAAAGGGGCCACGGTGTTTCTGTATCCCTATTATGTTGGTGCGGCTTCGGAACTTTTAAATATCTCGATATATCTCGAAAACTACGCTTCTGATCAAAAAATATCATAGAACATAAATTGTAGGAAACATAATTCTCTACAAAAAAGGTCTCTTAACATTTTGCCATAGCTCGCTTCGTTTCCGAGATATTTGCAGATTTATCTCAAGGGAAGGGGCCTGACGGACATATTTCGAGATATTTCTTCTTCTTGTTGTTCTTCCTCTGCACAGCTAAGCTGGAAGTGGCATTTGCAGCTCGCAATAGTGCAGAGTTATCTCAAAGAAAGGGGCCACGGTGTTTCTGTATCTCTATTATGTTGGTGCGGCTTCGGAACTTTTAAATATCTTGATATATCTCGAGAACTACGCATCTGATCAAAAAATATCATAGAACATAAAAAGTAGGAAACTTAATTCTCTACAAAAAAGGTCTCTTAACATTTTGCCATAGCTCGCTTCGTTTCCGAGATATTTGCAGATTTATCTCAAGGGAAGGGGCCTGACGGACATATTTCGAGATATTTCTTCTTCTGCACAGCTAAGCTGGAAGTGGCATTTGCGGCTCGCACTAGTGCAGAGTTATCTCAAAGAAAGGGGCCACGGTGTTTCTGTATCTCTATTATGTTGGTGCGGCTTCGGAACTTTTAAATATCTCGATGTATCTCGAAAACTACGCTTCTGATCAAAAAATATCATAGAACATAAATTGTAGGAAACATAATTCTCTACAAAAAAGGTCTCTTAACATTTTGCCATAGCTCGCTTCGTTTCCGAGATATTTGCAGATATATCTCAAGGGAAGGGGCCTGACGGACATATTTCGAGATATTTCTTCTTCTTGTTGTTCTTCTTCTGCACAGCTAAGCTGGAAGTGGCATTTACAGCTCGCAATAGTGCAGAGTTATCTCAAAGAAAGGGGCCACGGTGTTTCTGTATCTCTATTATGTTGGTGCGGCTTCGGAACTTTTAAATATCTTGATATATCTCGAGAACTATGCGTCTGATCAAAAAATATCATAGAACATAAATTGTAGGAAACATAATTCTCTATAAAAAACATCTCTTAACATTTTGTCATAGCTCGCTTCGTTTCCGAGATATTTGCAGATTCAGCTCAAAGGAACTGGCCTGACGGACATATTTCGAGATATTTCTTCTTCTTGTTGTTCTTCCTCTGCACAGCTAAGCTGGAAGTGGCATTTCCAGCTCGCAATAGTGCAGAGTTATCTCAAAGAAAGGGGCCACGGTGTTTCTGTATCTCTATTATGTTGGTGCGGCTTCGGAACTTTTAAATATCTTGATATATCTCGAGAACTACGCATCAGATCAAAAAATATCATAGAACATAAAAAGTAGGAAACTTAATTCTCTACAAAAAAAGTCTCTTAACATTTTGCCATAGCTCTCTTCGTTTCCGAGATATTTGCAGATTTATCTCAAGGGAAGGGGCCTGACGGACATATTTCGAGATATTTCTTCTTCTTGTTGTTCTTCTGCACAGCTAAGCTGGAAGTGGCATTTGCAGCTCGCAATAGTGCATAGTTATCTGAAAGAAAGGGGCCACGGTGTTTCTGTATCTCTATTATGTTGGTGCGGCTTCGGAACTTTTAAATATCTTGATATATCTCGAGAACTACGCATCTGATCAAAAAATATCATAGAACATAGAAAGTAGGAAACATAATTCTCTACAAAAAAGGTCTCTTAACATTTTGCCATAGCTCGCTTCGTTTCCGAGATATTTGCAGATATATCTCAAGGGAAGGGGCCTGACGGACATATTTCGAGATATTTCTTGTTCTTGTTGTTCTTCTTCTGCACAGCTAAGCTGGAAGTGGCATTTACAGCTCGCAATAGTGCAGAGTTATCTCAAAGAAAGGGGCCACGGTGTTTCTGTATCTCTATTATGTTGGTGCGGCTTCGGAACTTTTAAATATCTTGATATATCTCGAGAACTACGCATCTGATCAAAAAATATCATAGAACATAAAAAGTAGGAAACTTAATTCTCTACAAAAAAGGTCTCTTAACATTTTGCCATAGCTCGCTTCGTTTCCGAGATATTTGCAGATTTATCTCAAGGGAAGGGGCCTGACGGACATATTTCGAGATATTTCTTCTTCTTGTTGTTCTTCTTCTGCACAGGTAAGCTGGAAGTGGCATTTGCGGCTCGCACTAGTGCAGAGTTATCTCAAAGAAAGGGGCCACGGTGTTTCTGTTTCTCTATTATGTTGGTGCGGCTTCGGAACTTTTAAATATCTCGATATATCTCGAAAACTACGCTTCTGATCAAAAAATATCATAGAACATAAATTGTAGGAAACATAATTCTCTACAAAAAAGGTCTCTTAACATTTTGCCATAGCTCGCTTCGTTTCCGAGATATTTGCAGATTTATCTCAAGGGAAGGGGCCTAACGGACATATTTCGAGATATTTCTTCTTCTTGTTGTTCTTCTTCTGCACAGCTAAGCTGGAAGTGGCATTTGCAGCTCGCAATAGTGCAGAGTTATGTCAAAGAAAGGGGCCACGGTGTTTCTGTATCTCTATTATGTTGGTGCGGCTTCGGAACTTTTAAATATCTTGATATATCTCGAGAACTACGCATCTGATCGAAAAATATCATAGAACATAAAAAGTAGGAAACTTAATTCTCTACAAAAAAGGTCTCTTAACATTTTGCCATAGCTCGCTTCGTTTCCGAGATATTTGCAGATTTATCTCAAGGGAAGGGGCCTAACGGACATATTTCGAGATATTTCTTCTTCTTGTTGTTCTTCTTCTGCACAGCTAAGCTGGAAGTGGCATTTGCGGCTCGCACTAGTGCAGAGTTATCTCAAAGAAAGGGGTCACGGTGTTTATGTATCTCTATTATGTTGGTGCGGTTTCGGAACTTTTAAATATCTTGATATATCTCGAGAACTACGCATCTGGTCAAAAAATATCATAGAACGTAAAAGGTAGGAAACTTAATTCCCTACAAATGAGGTCTCTTAACATTTTGCCATAGCTCGCTTCGTTTCCGAGATATTTGCAGATTTATCTCAAGGGAAGGGGCCTAACGGACATATTTCGAGATATTTTTGCTTCTTGTTGTTCTTCTTCTGCACAGCTAAACTGGAAGTGGCATTTGCAGCTCGCAATAGTGCAGAGTTATCTCAAAGAAAGGGGCCACGGTGTTTCTGTATCTCTATTATGTTGGTGCGTCTTCGGAACTTTTAAATATCTTGATATATCTCGAGAACTACGCATCTGATCAAAAAATATCATGGAACATAAAAAGTAGGAAACTTAATTCTCTACAAAAAAGGTCTCTTAACATTTTGCCATAGCTCGCTTCGTTTCCGAGATATTTGCAGATATATCTCAAGGGAAGGGGCCTGACGGACATATTTCGAGATATTTCTTCTTCTTGTTGTTCTTCTTCTGCACAGCTAAGCTGGAAGTGGCATTTAGAGGTCGCAATAGTGCAGAGTTATCTCAAAGAAAGGGGCCACGGTGTTTCTGTATCTCTATTATGTTGGTGCGGCTTCGGAACTTTTAAATATCTTGATATATCTCGAGAACTATGCGTCTGATCAAAAAATATCATAGAACATAAATTGTAGGAAACATAATTCTCTATAAAAAACATCTCTTAACATTTTGTCATAGCTCGCTTCGTTTCCGAGATATTTGCAGATTCAGCTCAAAGGAACTGGCCTGACGGACATATTTCGAGATATTTCTTCTTCTTGTTGTTCTTCCTCTGCACAGCTAAGCTGGAAGTGGCATTTCCAGCTCGCAATAGTGCAGAGTTATCTCAAAGAGAGGGGCCACGGTGTTTCTGTATCTCTATTATGTTGGTGCGGCTTCGGAACTTTTAAATATCTTGATATATCTCGAGAACTACGCATCAGATCAAAAAATGTCATAGAACATAAAAAGTAGGAAACTTAATTCTCTACAAAAAAAGTCTCTTAACATTTTGCCATAGCTCTCTTCGTTTCCGAGATATTTGCAGATTTATCTCAAGGGAAGGGGCCTGACGGACATATTTCGAGATATTTCTTCTTCTTGTTGTTCTTCTGCACAGCTAATCTGGAAGTGGCATTTGCAGCTCGCAATAGTGCATAGTTATCTGAAAGAAAGGGGCCACGGTGTTTCTGTATCTCTATTATGTTGGTGCGGCTTCGGAACTTTTAAATATCTTGATATATCTTGAGAACTACGCATCTGATCAAAAAATATCATAGAACATAAAAAGTAGGAAACATAATTCTCTACAAAAAAGGTCTCTTAACATTTTGCCATAGCTCGCTTCGTTTCCGAGATATTTGCAGATATATCTCAAGGGAAGGGGCCTGACGGACATATTTCGAGATATTTCTTCTTCTTGTTGTTCTTCTTCTGCACAGCTAAGCTGGAAGTGGCATTTACAGCTCGCAATAGTGCAGAGTTATCTCAAAGAAAGGGGCCACGGCGTTTCTGTATCTCTATTATGTTGGTGCGGCTTCGGAACTTTTAAATATCTTGATATATCTCGAGAACTACGCATCTGATCAAAAAATATCATAGAACATAAAAAGTAGGAAACTTAATTCTCTACAAAAAAGGTCTCTTAACATTTTGCCATAGCTCGCTTCGTTTCCGAGATATTTGCAGATTTATCTCAAGGGAAGGGGCCTGACGGACATATTTCGAGATATTTCTTCTTCTTGTTGTTCTTCTTCTGCACAGCTAAGCTGGAAGTGGCATTTGCGGCTCGCACTAGTGCAGAGTTATCTCAAAGAAAGGGGCCACGGTGTTTCTGTTTCTCTATTATGTTGGTGCGGCTTCGGAACTTTTAAATATCTCGATATATCTCGAAAACTACGCTTCTGATCAAAAAATATCATAGAACATAAATTGTAGGAAACATAATTCTCTACAAAAAAGGTCTCTTAAGATTTTGCCATAGCTCTCTTCGTTTCCGAGATATTTGCAGATTTATCTCAAGGGAAGGGGCCTAACGGACATATTTCGAGATATTTTTGCTTCTTGTTGTTCTTCTTCTGCACAGCTAAACTGGAAGTGGCATTTCCAGCTCGCAATAGTGCAGAGTTATCTCAAAGAGAGGGGCCACGGTGTTTCTGTATCTCTATTATGTTGGTGCGGCTTCGGAACTTTTAAATATCTTGATATATCTCGAGAACTACGCATCAGATCAAAAAATATCATAGAACATAAAAAGTAGCAAACTTAATTCTCTACAAAAAAGGTCTCTTAAGATTTTGCCATAGCTCTCTTCGTTTCCGAGATATTTGCAGATTTATCTCAAGGGAAGGGGCCTGACGGACATATTTCGAGATATTTCTTCTTCTTGATGTTCTTCTTCTGCACAGCTAAGCTGGAAGTGGCATTTGCAGCTCGCAATAGTGCAGAGTTATCTCAAAGAAAGGGGCCACGGTGTTTCTGTATCTCTATTATGTTGGTGCGGCTTCGGAACTTTTAAATATCTTGATATATCTCGAGAACTACGGGTCTGATCAAAAAATATCATAGAACATAAAAAGTAGGAAACTTAATTCTCCACAAATAATGTCTCTTAACATTTTGCCATAGCTCGCTTCCTTTCCGAGATATTTGCAGATTTATCTCAAGGGAAGGGGCCTGACGGACATATTTCGAGATATTTCTTCTTCTTGTTGTTCTTCTTCTGCACAGCTAAGCTGGAAGTGGCATTTGCGGCTCGCACTAGTGCAGAGTTATCTCAAAGAAAGGGGCCACGGTGTTTCTGTATCTCTATTATGTTGGTGCGGCTTCGGAACTTTTAAATATCTTGATATATCTCGAGAACTACGCATCTGATCAAAAAATATCATAGAACATGAAAAGTAGGAAACTTAATTCTCTACAAAAAAGGTCTCTTAACATTTTGCCATAGCTCTCTTCGTTTCCGAGATATTTGCAGATTTATCTCAAGGGAAGGGGCCTGACGGACATATTTCGAGATATTTCTTCTTCTTGTTGTTCTTCTTCTGCACAGCTAAGCTGGAAGTGGCATTTGCGGCTCGCACTAGTGCAGAGTTATCTCAAAGAAAGGGGCCACGGTGTTTCTGTTTCTCTATTATGTTGGTGCGGCTTTGGAACTTTTAAATATCTTGATATATCTCGAGAACTACGCATCACATCAAAAAATATCATAGAACATAAAAAGTAGCAAACTTAATTCTCTACAAAAAAGGTCTCTTAACATTTTGCCATAGCTCTCTTCGTTTCCGAGATATTTGCAGATTTATCTCAAGGGAAGGGGCCTGACGGACATATTTCGAGATATTTCTTCTTCTTGATGTTCTTCTTCTGCACAGCTAAGCTGGAAGTGGCATTTGCAGCTCGCAATAGTGCAGAGTTATCTCAAAGAAAGGGGCCACGGTGTTTCTGTATCTCTATTATGTTGGTGCGGCTTCGGAACTTTTAAATATCTTGATATATCTCAAGAACTACGCATCTGATCAAAAAATATCATAGAACATAAAAAGTAGGAAACTTAATTCTCTACAAAAAAGGTCTCTCAACATTTTGCCATAGCTCGCTTCGTTTCTGAGATATTTGCAGATTTATCTCAAGGGAAGGGGCCTGACGGACATATTTCGAGATATTTCTTCTTCTTGTTGTTCTTCTTCTGCACAGCTAGGCTGGAAGTGGCATTTGCGGCTCGCACTAGTGCAGAGTTATCTCAAAGAAAGGGGCCACGGTGTTTCTGTATCTCTATTATGTTGGTGCGGCTTTGGAACTTTTAAATATCTCGATATATCTCGAAAACTACGCTTCTGACCAACAAATATCATAGAACATAAATTGTAGGAAACATAATTCTCTACAAAAAAGGTCTCTTAACATTTTGCCATAGCTCGCTTCGTTTCCGAGATATTTGCAGATTTATCTCAACGGAAGGGGCCTAACGGACATATTTCGAGATATTTCTTCTTCTTGTTGTTCTTCTTCTGCACAGCTAAGCTGGAAGTGGCATTTGCGGCTCGCACTAGTGCAGAGTTATCTCAAAGAAAGGGGTCACGGTGTTTATGTATCTCTATTATGTTGGTGCGGTTTCGGAACTTTTAAA
Organism: Osmia lignaria lignaria; assembly: GCF_051020975.1. Lineage (NCBI taxonomy): Eukaryota > Metazoa > Arthropoda > Insecta > Hymenoptera > Megachilidae > Osmia > Osmia lignaria. Next base: position 7,877,643 of record NW_027478159.1, on the reverse strand, counting down.
TATCTTGATATATCTCGAGAACTACGCATCTGGTCAAAAAATATCATACAACGTAAAAGGTAGGAAACTTAATTCTCTACAAATAAGGTCTCTTAACATTTTGCCATAGCTCGCTTCGTTTCCGAGATATTTGCAGATTTATCTCAAGGGAAGGGGCCTAACGGACATATTTCGAGATATTTTTGCTTCTTGTTGTTCTTCTTCTGCACAGCTAAACTGGAAGTGGCATTTCCAGCTCGCAATAGTGCAGAGTTATCTCAAAGAGAGGGGCCACGGTGTTTCTGTATCTCTATTATGTTGGTGCGGCTTCGGAACTTTTAAATATCTTGATATATCTCGAGAACTACGCATCACATCAAAAAATATCATAGAACATAAAAAGTAGGAAACTTAATTCTCTACAAAAAAGGTCTCTTAACATTTTGCCATAGCTCGCTTCGTTTCCGAGATATTTGCAGATTTATCTCAAGGGAAGGGGCCTGACGGACATATTTCGAGATATTTCTTCTTCTTGTTGTTCTTCTTCTGCACAGCTAAGCTGGAAGTGGCATTTGCGGCTCGCACTAGTGCAGAGTTATCTCAAAGAAAGGGGCCACGGTGTTTCGGTATCTCTATTATGTTGGTGCGGCTTCGGAACTTTTAAATATCTTGATATATCTCGAGAACTACGGGTCTGATCAAAAAATATCATAGAACATAAAAAGTAGGAAACTTAATTCTCCACAAATAATGTCTCTTAACATTTTGCCATAGCTCGCTTCGTTTCCGAGATATTTGCAGATTTATCTCAAGGGAAGGGGCCTGACGGACATATTTCGAGATATTTCTTCTTCTTGTTGTTCTTCTTCTGCACAGCTAAGCTGGAAGTGGCATTTGCGGCTCGCGCTAGTGCAGAGTTATCTCAAAGAAAGGGGCCACGGTGTTTCTGTATCTCTATTATGTTGGTGCGGCTTCGGAACTTTTAAATATCTTGATATATCTCGAGAACTACGCATCACATCAAAAAATATCATAGAACATAAAAAGTAGCAAACTTAATTCTCTACAAAAAAGGTCTGTTAACATTTTGCCATAGCTCTCTTCGTTTCCGAGATATTTGCAGATTTATCTCAAGGGAAGGGGCCTGACGGACATATTTCGAGATATTTCTTCTTCTTGTTGTTCTTCTTCTGCACAGCTAAGCTGGAAGTGGCATTTGCAGCTCGCAATAGTGCAGAGTTATCTCAAAGAAAGGGGCCACGGTGTTTCTGTATCTCTATTATGTTGGTGCGGCTTCGGAACTTTTAAATATCTTGATATATCTCGAGAACTACGCATCTGATCAAAAAATATCATAGAACGTAAAAGGTAGGAAACTTAATTCTCTACAAATAAGGTCTCTTAACATTTTGCCATAGCTCGCTTCGTTTCCGAGATATTTGCAGATTTATCTCAAGGGAAGGGGCCTAACGGACATATTTCGAGATATTTTTGCTTCTTGTTGTTCTTCTTCTGCACAGCTAAACTGGAAGTGGCATTTCCAGCTCGCAATAGTGCAGAGTTATCTCAAAGAGAGGGGCCACGGTGTTTCTGTATCTCTATTATGTTGGTGCGGCTTCGCAACTTTTAAATATCTTGATATATCTCGAGAACTACGCATCTGATCAAAAAATATCATAGAACATGAAAAGTAGGAAACTTAATTGTCTACAAAAAAGGTCTCTTAACATTTTGCCATAGCTCTCTTCGTTTCCGAGATATTTGCAGATTTATCTCAAGGGAAGGGGCCTGACGGACATATTTCGAGATATTTCTTCTTCTTGTTGTTCTTCTTCTGCACAGCTAAGCTGGAAGTGGCATTTGCGGCTCGCACTAGTGCAGAGTTATCTCAAAGAAAGGGGCCACGGTGTTTCTGTTTCTCTATTATGTTGGTGCGGCTTCGGAACTTTTAAATATCTCGATATATCTCGAAAACTACGCTTCTGATCAAAAAATATCATAGAACATAAATTGTAGGAAACATAATTCTCTACAAAAAAGGTCTCTTAACATTTTGCCATAGCTCGCTTGGTTTCCGAGATATTTGCAGATTTATCTCAAGGGAAGGGGCCTAACGGACATATTTCGAGATATTTCTTCTTCTTGTTGTTCTTCTTCTGCACAGCTAAGCTGGAAGTGGCATTTGCAGCTCGCAATAGTGCAGAGTTATCTCAAAGAAAGGGGCCACGGTGTTTCTGTATCTCTATTATGTTGGTGCGGCTTCGGAACTTTTAAATATCTTGATATATCTCGAGAACTACGCATCACATCAAAAAATATCATAGAACGTAAAAGGTAGGAAACTTAATTCTCTACAAATAAGGTCTCTTAACATTTTGCCATAGCTCGCTTCGTTTCCGAGATATTTGCAGATTTATCTCAAGGGAAGGGGCCTAACGGACATATTTCGAGATATTTTTGCTTCTTGTTGTTCTTCTTCTGCACAGCTAAACTGGAAGTGGCATTTCCAGCTCGCAATAGTGCAGAGTTATCTCAAAGAGAGGGGCCACGGTGTTTCTGTATCTCTATTATGTTGTTGCGGCTTCGGAACTTTTAAATATCTTGATATATCTCGAGAACTACGCATCTGATCAAAAAATATCATAGAACATAAAAAGTAGGAAACTTAATTCTCTACAAAAAAGGTCTCTTAACATTTTGCCATAGCTCGCTTCGTTTCCGAGATATTTGCAGATTTATCTCAAGGGAAGGGGCCTGACGGACATATTTCGAGATATTTCTTCTTCTTGTTGTTCTTCTTCTGCACAGCTAAGCTGGAAGTGGCATTTGCGGCTCGCACTAGTGCAGAGTTATCTCAAAGAAAGGGGCCACGGTGTTTCGGTATCTCTATTATGTTGGTGCGGCTTCGGAACTTTTAAATATCTTGATATATCTCGAGAACTACGGGTCTGATCAAAAAATATCATAGAACATAAAAAGTAGGAAACTTAATTCTCCACAAATAGTGTCTCTTAACATTTTGCCATAGCTCGCTTCGTTTCCGAGATATTTGCAGATTTATCTCAAGGGAAGGGGCCTGACGGACATATTTCGAGATATTTCTTCTTCTTGTTGTTCTTCTTCTGCACAGCTAAGCTGGAAGTGGCATTTGCGGCTCGCACTAGTGCAGAGTTATCTCAAAGAAAGGGGCCACGGTGTTTCTGTATCTCTATTATGTTGGTGCGGCTTCGGAACTTTTAAATATCTTGATATATCTCGAGAACTACGCATCTGATCAAAAAATATCATAGAACATGAAAAGTAGGAAACTTAATTCTCTACAAAAAAGGTCTCTTAACATTTTGCCATAGCTCTCTTCGTTTCCGAGATATTTGCAGATTTATCTCAAGGGAAGGGGCCTGACGGACATATTTCGAGATATTTCTTCTTCTTGTTGTTCTTCTTCTGCACAGCTAAGCTGGAAGTGGCATTTGCGGCTCGCACTAGTGCAGAGTTATCTCAAAGAAAGGGGCCACGGTGTTTCTGTTTCTCTATTATGTTGGTGCGGCTTCGGAACTTTTAAATATCTCGATATATCTCGAAAACTACGCTTCTGATCAAAAAATATCATAGAACATCAATTGTAGGAAACATAATTCTCTACAAAAAAGGTCTCTTAACATTTTGCCATAGCTCGCTTGGTTTCCGAGATATTTGCAGATTTATCTCAAGGGAAGGGGCCTAACGGACATTCTTCGAGATATTTCTTCTTCTTGTTGTTCTTCTTCTGCACAGCTAAGCTGGAAGTGGCATTTGCAGCTCGCAATAGTGCAGAGTTATCTCAAAGAAAGGGGCCACGGTGTTTCTGTATCTCTATTATGTTGGTGCGGCTTCGGAACTTTTAAATATCTTGATATATCTCGAGAACTACGCATCTGATCAAAAAATATCATAGAACATAAAAAATAGGAAACTTAATTCTCTACAAAAAAGGTCTCTTAACATTTTGCCATAGCTCGCTTCGTTTCCGAGATATTTGCAGATTTATCTCAAGGGAAGGGGCCTAACGGACATATTTCGAGATATTTCTTCTTCTTGTTGTTCTTCTTCTGCACAGCTAAGCTGGAAGTGGCATTTGCAGCTCGCAATAGTGCAGAGTTATCTCAAAGAAAGGGGCCACGGTGTTTCTGTATCTCTATTATGTTGGTGCGGCTTCGGAACTTTTAAATATCTTGATATATCTCGAGAACTACGCATCTGATCAAAAAATATCATAGAACGTAAAAGGTAGGAAACTTAATTCTCTACAAATAAGGTCTCTTAACATTTTGCCATAGCTCGCTTCGTTTCCGAGATATTTGCAGATTTATCTCAAGGGAAGGGGCCTAACGGACATATTTCGAGATATTTCTTCTTCTTGTTGTTCTTCTTCTGCACAGCTAAGCTGGAAGTGGCATTTGCGGCTCGCACTAGTGCAGAGTTATCTCAAAGAAAGGGGCCACGGTGTTTCTGTATCTCTATTATGTTGGTGCGGCTTCGGAACTTTTAAATATCTTGATATATCTCGAGAACTACGGGTCTGATCAAAAAATATCATAGAACATAAAAAGTAGGAAACATAATTCTCTACAAAAAAGGTCTCTTAACATTTTGCCATAGCTCGCTTCGTTTCCGAGATATTTGCAGATTTATCTCAAGGGAAGGGGCCTGACGGACATATTTCGAGATATTTCTTCTTCTTGTTGTTCTTCTTCTGCACAGCTAAGCTGGAAGTGGCATTTGCGGCTCGCACTAGAGCAGAGTTATCTCAAAGAAAGGGGCCACGGTGTTTCTGTATCTCTATTATGTTGGTGCGGCTTCGGAACTTTTAAATATCTTGATATATCTCGAGAACTACGCATCTGATCAAAAAATATCATAGAACATGAAAAGTAGGAAACTTAATTCTCTACAAAAAAGGTCTCTTAACATTTTGCCATAGCTCTCTTCGTTTCCGAGATATTTGCAGATTTATCTCAAGGGAAGGGGCCTGACGGACATATTTCGAGATATTTCTTCTTCTTGTTGTTCTTCTTCTGCACAGCTAAGCTGGAAGTGGCATTTGCGGCTCGCACTAGTGCAGAGTTATCTCAAAGAAAGGGGCCACGGTGTTTCTGTTTCTCTATTATGTTGGTGCGGCTTCGGAACTTTTAAATATCTCGATATATCTCGAAAACTACGCTTCTGATCAAAAAATATCATAGAACATAAAAAATAGGAAACTTAATTCTCTACAAAAAAGGTCTCTTAACATTTTGCCATAGCTCGCTTCGTTTCCGAGATATTTGCAGATTTATCTCAAGGGAAGGGGCCTAACGGACATATTTCGAGATATTTCTTCTTCTTGTTGTTCTTCTTCTGCACAGCTAAGCTGGAAGTGGCATTTGCAGCTCGCAATAGTGCAGAGTTATCTCAAAGAAAGGGGCCACGGTGTTTCTGTATCTCTATTATGTTGGTGCGGCTTCGGAACTTTTAAATATCTTGATATATCTCGAGAACTACGCATCTGATCGAAAAATATCATAGAACATAAAAAGTAGGAAACTTAATTCTCTACAAAAAAGGTCTCTTAACATTTTGCCATAGCTCGCTTCGTTTCCGAGATATTTGCAGATTTATCTCAAGGGAAGGGGCCTAACGGACATATTTCGAGATATTTCTTCTTCTTGTTGTTCTTCTTCTGCACAGCTAAGCTGGAAGTGGCATTTGCGGCTCGCACTAGTGCAGAGTTATCTCAAAGAAAGGGGTCACGGTGTTTATGTATCTCTATTATGTTGGTGCGGTTTCGGAACTTTTAAATATCTTGATATATCTCGAGAACTACGCATCTGGTCAAAAAATATCATAGAACGTAAAAGGTAGGAAACTTAATTCTCTACAAATAAGGTCTCTTAACATTTTGCCATAGCTCGCTTCGTTTCCGAGATATTTGCAGATTTATCTCAGGGGAAGGGGCCTAACGGACATATTTCGAGATATTTTTGCTTCTTGTTGTTCTTCTTCTGCACAGCTAAACTGGAAGTGGCATTTCCAGCTCGCAATAGTGCAGAGTTATCTCAAAGAGAGGGGCCACGGTGTTTCTGTATCCCTATTATGTTGGTGCGGCTTCGGAACTTTTAAATATCTTGATATATCTCGAGAACTACGCATCAGATCAAAAAATATCATAGAACATAAAAAGTAGCAAACTTAATTCTCTACAAAAAAGGTCTCTTAACATTTTGCCATAGCTCTCTTCGTTTCCGAGATATTTGCAGATTTATCTCAAGGGAAGGGGCCTGACGGACATATTTCGAGATATTTCTTCTTCTTGATGTTCTTCTTCTGCACAGCTAAGCTGGAAGTGGCATTTGCAGCTCGCAATAGTGCAGAGTTATCTCAAAGAAAGGGGCCACGGTGTTTCTGTATCTCTATTATGTTGGTGCGGCTTCGGAACTTTTAAATATCTTGATATATCTCGAGAACTACGCATCTGATCAAAAAATAACATAGAACATAAAAAGTAGGAAACTTAATTCTCTACAAAAAAGGTCTCTTAACATTTTGCCATAGCTCTCTTCGTTTCCGAGATATTTGCAGATTTATCTCAAGGGAAGGGGCCTAACGGACATATTTCGAAATATTTCTTCATCTTGTTGTTCTTCTTCTGCACAGCTAAGCTGGAAGTGGCATTTGCAGCTCGCAATAGTGCAGAGTTATCTCAAAGAAAGGGGCCACGGTGTTTCTGTATCTCTATTATGTTGGTGCGGCTTCGGAACTTTTAAATATCTTGATATATCTCGAGAACTACGCATCTGATCAAAAAATATCATAGAACATAGAAAATAGGAAACTTAATTCTCTACAAAAAAGCTCTCTTAACATTTTGCCATAGCTCGCTTCGTTTCCGAGATATTTGCAGATTTATCTCAAGGGAAGGGGCCTAACGCACATATTTCGAGATATTTCTTCTTCTTGTTGTTCTTCTTCTGCACAGCTAAGCTGGAAGTGGCATTTGCAGCTCGCAATAGTGCAGAGTTATCTCAAAGAAAGGGGCCACGGTGTTTCTGTATCTTTATTATGTTGGTGCGGCTTCGGAACTTTTAAATATCTCGATATATCTCGAAAACTACGCTTCTGATCAAAAAATATCATAGAACATAAATTGTAGGAAACATAATTCTCTACAAAAAAGGTCTCTTAACATTTTGCCATAGCTCGCTTCGTTTCCGAGATATTTGCAGATATATCTCAAGGGAAGGGGCCTGACGGACATATTTCGAGATATTTCTTCTTCTTGTTGTTCTTCTTCTGCACAGCTAAGCTGGAAGTGGCATTTGCGGCTCGCACTAGTGCACAGTTATCTCAAAGAAAGGGGCCACGGTGTTTCTGTATCTCTATTATGTTGGTGCGGCTTCGGAACTTTTAAATATCTTGATATATCTCGAGAACTACGCATCTGATCAAAAAATATCATAGAACGTAAAAAGTAGGAAACTTAATTCTCTACAAATAAGGTATCTTAACATTTTGCCATAGCTCGCTTCGTTTCCGAGATATTTGCGGATTTATGTCAAGGGAAGGGGCCTGACGGACATATTTCGAGATATTTCTTCTTCTTGTTGTTCTTCTTCTGCACAGCTAAGCTGGAAGTGGCATTTGCAGCTCGCAATAGTGCAGAGATATCTCAAAGAAAGGGGCCACGGTGTTTCTGTATCTCTATTATGTTGGTGCGGCTTCGGAACTTTTAAATATCTTGATATATCTCGAGAACTACGGGTCTGATCAAAAAATATCATAGAACATAAAAAGTAGGAAACATAATTCTCTACAAAAAAGGTCTCTTAACATTTTGCCATAGCTCGCTTCGTTTCCGAGATATTTGCAGATGTATCTCAAGGGAAGGGGCCTGACGGACATATTTCGAGATATTTCTTCTTCTTGTTGTTCTTCTTCTGCACAGCTAAGCTGGAAGTGGCATTTCCAGCTCGCAATAGTGCAGAGTTATCTCAAAGAGAGGGGCCACGGTGTTTCTGTATCTCTATTATGTTGGTGCGGCTTCGGAACTTTTAAATATCTCGATATATCTCGAAAACTACGCTTCTGATCAAAAAATATCATAGAACATAAATTGTAGGAAACATAATTCTCTACAAAAAAGGTCTCTTAACATTTTGCCATAGCTCGCTTCGTTTCCGAGATATTTGCAGATATATCTCAAGGGAAGGGGCCTGACGGACATATTTCGAGATATTTCTTCTTCTTGTTGTTCTTCTTCTGCACAGCTAAGCTGGAAGTGGCATTTGCGGCTCGCACTAGTGCACAGTTATCTCAAAGAAAGGGGCCACGGTGTTTCTGTATCTCTATTATGTTGGTGCGGCTTCGGAAGTTTTAAATATCTTGATATATCTCGAGAACTACGCATCTGATCAAAAAATATCATAGAACGTAAAAAGTAGGAAACTTAATTCTCTACAAATAAGGTCTCTTAACATTTTGCCATAGCTCGCTTCGTTTCCGAGATATTTGCAGATTTATGTCAAGGGAAGGGGCCTGACGGACATATTTCGAGATATTTCTTCTTCTTGTTGTTCTTCTTCTGCACAGCTAAGCTGGAAGTGGCATTTGCAGCTCGCAATAGTGCAGAGATATCTCAAAGAAAGGGGCCACGGTGTTTCTGTATCTCTATTATGTTGGTGCGGTTTCGGAACTTTTAAATATCTTGATATATCTCGAGAACTACGCATCTGATCAAAAAATATCATAGAACGTAAAAAGTAGGAAACTTAATTCTCTACAAATAAGGTCTCTTAACATTTTGCCATAGCTCGCTTCGTTTCCGAGATATTTGCAGATTTATGTCAAGGGAAGGGGCCTGACGGACATATTTCGAGATATTTCTTCTTCTTGTTGTTCTTCTTCTGCCCAGCTAAGCTGGAAGTGGCATTTGCAGCTCGCACTAGTGCAGAGTTATCTCAAAGAAAGGGGCCACGGTGTTTCTGTATCTCTATTATGTTGGTGCGGCTTCGGAACTTTTAAATATCTTGATATATCTCGAGAACTACGCATCTGATCAAAAAATATCATAGAACATAAAAAGTAGGAAACGTAATTCTCTACAAAAAAGGTCTCTTAACGTTTTGCCATAGCTCTCTTCGTTTCCGAGATATTTGCAGATTTATCTCAAGGGAAGGGGCCTAACGGACATATTTCGAAATATTTCTTCATCTTGTTGTTCTTCTTCTGCACAGCTAAGCTGGAAGTGGTATTTGCAGCTCGCAAAAGTGCAGAGTTATCTCAAAGAAAGGGGCCACGGTGTTTCTGTATCTCTATTATGTTGGTGCGGCTTCGGAACTTTTAAATATCTTGATATATCTCGAGAACTACGCATCTGATCCAAAAATAGCATAGAACATAAAAAGTAGGAAACTTAATTCTCTACTAAAAAGGTCTCTTAACATTTTGCCATAGCTCGCTTCGTTTCCGAGATATTTGCAGATTTATGTCAAGGGAAGGGGCCTAACGGACATATTTCGAGATATTTTTGCTTCTTGTTGTTCTTCTTCTGCACAGCTAAACTGGAAGTGGCATTTCCAGCTCGCAATAGTGCAGAGTTATCTCAAAGAGAGGGGCCACGGTGTTTCTGTATCTCTATTATGTTGGTGCGGCTTCGGAACTTTTAAATATCTTGATATATCTCGAGAACTACGCATCTGATCAAAAAATATCATAGAACATAAAAAGTAGGAAACTTAATTCTCTACAAAAAAGGTCTCTTAACATTTTGCCATAGCTCGCTTCGTTTCCGAGATATTTGCAGATTTATCTCAAGGGAAGGGGCCTGACGGACATATTTCGAGATATTTCTTCTTCTTGTTGTTCTTCTTCTGCACAGCTAAGCTGGAAGTGGCATTTGCAGCTCGCAATAGTGCAGAGTTATCTCAAAGAAAGGGGCCACGGTGTTTCTGTATCTCTATTATGTTGGTGCGGCTTCGGAACTTTTAAATATCTTGATATATCTCGAGAACTACGCGTCTGATCAAAAAATATCATAGAACATAAAAAGTAGGAAACTTAATTCTCTACAAAAACGGTCTCTTAACATTTTGCCATAACTCGCTTCGTTTCCGAGATATTTGCAGATTTATCTCAAGGGAAGGGGCCTGACGGACATATTTCGAGATATTTCTTCTTCTTGTTGTTGTTCTTCTGCACAGCTAAGCTGGAAGTGGCATTTGCGGCTCGCACTAGTGCACAGTTATCTCAAAGAAAGGGGCCACGGTGTTTCTGGATCTTTATTATGTTGGTGCGGCTTCGGAACTTTTAAATATCTCGATATATCTCGAAAACTACGCTTCTGATCAAAAAATATCATAGAACATAAATTGTAGGAAACATAATTCTCTACAATAAACGTCTCTTAACATTTTGCCATAGCTCGCTTCGTTTCCGAGATATTTGCAGATTCAGCTCAAAGGAACTGGCCTGACGGACATATTTCGAGATATTTCTTCTTCTTGTTGTTCTTCCTCTGCACAGCTAAGCTGGAAGTGGCATTTGCAGCCCGCAATAGTGCAGAGTTATCTCAAAGAAAGGGGCCACGGTGTTTCTGTATCTCTATTATGTTGGTGCGGCTTCGGAACTTTTAAATATCTCGATATATCTCGAAAACTACGCTTCTGATCAAAAAATATCATAGAACATAAAAAGTAGGAAACTTAATTCTCTACAAAAACGGTCTCTTAACATTTTGCCATAGCTCGCTTCGTTTCCGAGATATTTGCAGATTTATCCCAAGGGAAGGGGCCTGACGGACATATTTCGAGATATTTCTTCTTCTTGTTGTTCTTCTTCTGCACAGCTAAGCTGGAAGTGGCATTTGCGGCTCGCACTAGTGCACAGTTATCTCAAAGAGAGGGGCCACGGTGTTTCTGTATCTCTATTATGTTGGTGCGGCTTCGGAAGTTTTAAATATCTTGATATATCTCGAGAACTACGCATCTGATCAAAAAATATCATAGAACGTAAAAAGTAGGAAACTTAATTCTCTACAAATAAGGTCTCTTAACATTTTGCCATAGCTCGCTTCGTTTCCGAGATATTTGCAGATTTATGTCAAGGGAAGGGGCCTGACGGACATATTTCGAGATATTTCTTCTTCTTGTTGTTCTTCTTCTGCACAGCTAAGCTGGAAGTGGCATTTGCAGCTCGCAATAGTGCAGAGATATCTCAAAGAAAGGGGCCACGGTGTTTCTGTATCTCTATTATGTTGGTGCGGTTTCGGAACTTTTAAATATCTTGATATATCTCGAGAACTACGCATCTGATCAAAAAATATCATAGAACGTAAAAAGTAGGAAACTTAATTCTCTACAAATAAGGTCTCTTAACATTTTGCCATAGCTCGCTTCGTTTCCGAGATATTTGCAGATTTATGTCAAGGGAAGGGGCCTGACGGACATATTTCGAGATATTTCTTCTTCTTGTTGTTCTTCTTCTGCCCAGCTAAGCTGGAAGTGGCATTTGCAGCTCGCACTAGTGCAGAGTTATCTCAAAGAAAGGGGCCACGGTGTTTCTGTATCTCTATTATGTTGGTGCGGCTTCGGAACTTTTAAATATCTTGATATATCTCGAGAACTACGCGTCTCATCAAAAAATATCATAGAACATAAAAAGTAGGAAACTTATTTCTCTACAAAAACGGTCTCTTAACATTTTGCCATAGCTCGCTTCGTTTCCGAGATATTTGCAGATTTATCTCAAGGGAAGGGGCCTGACGGACATATTTCGAGATATTTCTTCTTCTTGTTGTTCTTCTTCTGCACAGCTAAGCTGGAAGTGGCATTTGCGGCTCGCACTAGTGCACAGTTATCTCAAAGAGAGGGGCCACGGTGTTTCTGTATCTCTATTATGTTGGTGCGGCTTCGGAAGTTTTAAATATCTTGATATATCTCGAGAACTACGCATCTGATCAAAAAATATTATAGAACGTAAAAAGTAGGAAACTTAATTCTCTACAAATAAGGTCTCTTAACATTTTGCCATAGCTCGCTTCGTTTCCGAGATATTTGCAGATTTATGTCAAGGGAAGGGGCCTGACGGACATATTTCGAGATATTTCTTCTTCTTGTTGTTCTTCTTCTGCACAGCTAAGCTGGAAGTGGCATTTGCAGCTCGCAATAGTGCAGAGATATCTCAAAGAAAGGGGCCACGGTGTTTCTGTATCTCTATTATGTTGGTGCGGTTTCGGAACTTTTAAATATCTTGATATATCTCGAGAACTACGCATCTGATCAAAAAATATCATAGAACGTAAAAAGTAGGAAACTTAATTCTCTACAAATAAGGTCTCTTAACATTTTGCCATAGCTCGCTTCGTTTCCGAGATATTTGCAGATTTATGTCAAGGGAAGGGGCCTGACGGACATATTTCGAGATATTTCTTCTTCTTGTTGTTCTTCTTCTGCCCAGCTAAGCTGGAAGTGGCATTTGCAGCTCGCACTAGTGCAGAGTTATCTCAAAGAAAGGGGCCACGGTGTTTCTGTATCTCTATTATGTTGGTGCGGCTTCGGAACTTTTAAATATCTTGATATATCTCGAGAACTACGCATCTGATCAAAAAATATCATAGAACATGAAAAGTAGGAAACTTAATTCTCTACAAAAAAGGTCGCTTAACATTTTGCCATAGCTCTCTTCGTTTCCGAGATATTTGCAGATTTATCTCAAGGGAAGGGGCCTGACGGACATATTTCGAGATATTTCTTCTTCTTGTTGTTCTCCTTCTGCACAGCTAAGCTGGAAGTGGCATTTGCAGCTCGCAATAGTGCAGAGTTATCTCAAAGAAAGGGGCCACGGTGTTTCTGTATCTCTATTATGTTGGTGCGGCTTCGGAACTTTTAAATATCTTGATATATCTCGAGAACTACGCGTCTCATCAAAAAATATCATAGAACATAAAAAGTAGGAAACTTAATTCTCTACACAAACGGTCTCTTAACATTTTGCCATAGCTCGCTTCGTTTCCGAGATATTTGCAGATTTATCTCAAGGGAAGGGGCCTGACGGACATATTTCGAGATATTTCTTCTTCTTGTTGTTCTTCTTCTGCACAGCTAAGCTGGAAGTGGCATTTGCGGCTCGCACTAGTGCACAGTTATCTCAAAGAAAGGGGCCACGGTGTTTCTGTATCTTTATTATGTTGGTGCGGCTTCGGAACTTTTAAATATCTCGATATATCTCGAAAACTACGCTTCTGATCAAAAAATATCATAGAACATAAATTGTAGGAAACATAATTCTCTACAAAAAAGGTCTCTTAACATTTTGCCATAGCTCGCTTCGTTTCCGAGATATTTGCAGATATATCTCAAGGGAAGGGGCCTGACGGACATATTTCGACATATTTCTTCTTCTTGTTGTTCTTCTTCTGCACAGCTAAGCTGGAAGTGGCATTTACAGCTCGCAATAGTGCAGAGTTATCTCAAAGAAAGGGGCCACGGTGTTTCTGTATCTCTATTATGTTGGTGCGGCTTCGGAACTTTTAAATATCTCGATATATCTCGAAAACTACGCTTCTGATCAAAAAATATCATAGAACATAAATTGTAGGAAACATAATTCTCTACAAAAAACGTCTCTTAACATTTTGCCATAGCTCGCTTCGTTTCCGAGATATTTGCAGATTCGGCTCAAAGGAACTGGCCTGACGGACATATTTCGAGATATTTCTTCTTCTTGTTGTTCTTCCTCTGCACAGCTAAGCTGGAAGTGGCATTTGCAGCTCGCAATAGTGCAGAGTTATCTCAAAGAAAGGGGCCACGGTGTTTCTGTATCTCTATTATGTTGGTGCGGCTTTGGAACTTTTAAATATCTTGATATATCTCGAGAACTACGCATCTGATCAAAAAATATCATAGAACATAAAAAGTAGGAAACTTAATTCTCTACAAAAAAGGTCTCTTAACATTTTGCCATAGCTCGCTTCGTTTCCGAGATATTTGCAGATTTATCTCAAGGGAAGGGGCCTGACGGACATATTTCGAGATATTTCTTCTTCTTGTTGTTCTTCTTCTGCACAGCTAAGCTGGAAGTGGCATTTGCGGCTCGCACTAGTGCAGAGTTATCTCATCGAAACGGGCCACGGTGTTTCTGTATCTCTATTATGTTGGTGCGGCTTCGGAACTTTTAAATATCTCGATATATCTTGAAAACTACGCTTCTGATCAAAAAATATCATAGAACATAAATTGTAGGAAACATAATTCTCTACAAAAAAGGTCTCTTAACATTTTGCCATAACTCGCTTCGTTTCCGAGATATTTGCAGATATATCTCAAGGGAAGGGGCCTGACGGACATATTTCGAGATATTTCTTCTTCTTGTTGTTCTTCTTCTGCACAGCTAAGCTGGAAGTGGCATTTACAGCTCGCAATAGTGCAGAGTTATCTCAAAGAAAGGGGCCACGGTGTTTCTGTATCCCTATTATGTTGGTGCGGCTTCGGAACTTTTAAATATCTTGATATATCTCGAGAACTACGCATCTGATCCAAAAATATCATAGAACATAAATAGTAGGAAACTTAATTCTCAACAAAAAAGGTCTCTCAACATTTTGCCATAGCTCGCTTCGTTTCCGAGATATTTCCAGATTTATCTCAAGGGAAGGGGCCTGACGGACATATTTCGAGATATTTCTTCTTCTTGTTGTTCTTCTTCTGCACAGCTAAGCTGGAAGTGGCATTTGCGCCTCGCACTAGTGCAGAGTTATCTCAAAGAAAGGGGCCACGGTGTTTCTGTATCTCTATTATGTTGGTGCGGCTTCGGAACTTTTAAATATCTTGATATATCTCGAGAACTACGCATCTGATCAAAAAATATCATAGAACATAAAAAGTCGGAAACTTAATTCTCTACAAAAAAGGTCTCTTAACATTTTGCCATAGCTCGCTTCGTTTCCGAGATATTTGCAGATTTATCTCAAGGGAAGGGGCCTGACGGACATATTTCGAGATATTTCTTCTTCTTGTTGTTCTTCTTCTGCACAGCTAAGCTGGAAGTGGCATTTGCGGCTCGCACTAGTGCAGAGTTATCTCAACGAAAGGGGCCACGGTGTTTCTGTATCTCTATTACGTTGGTGCGGCTTCGGAACTTTTAAATATCTCGATATATCTCGAAAACTACGATTCTGATCAAAAAATATCATAGAACATAAATTGTAGGAAACATAATTCTCTACAAAAACGGTCTCTTAACATTTTGCCATAGCTCGCTTCGTTTCCGAGATATTTGCAGATATATCTCAAGGGAAGGGGCCTGACGGACATATTTCGAGATATTTCTTCTTCTTGTTGTTCTTTTTCTGCACAGCTAAGCTGGAAGTGGCATTTGCAGCTCGCAATAGTGCAGAGTTATCTCAAAGAAAGGGGCCACGGTGTTTCTGTATCTCTATTATGTTGGTGCGGCTTCGGAACTTTTAAATATCTCGATATATCTCGAAAACTACGCTTCTGATCAAAAAATATCATAGGACATAAATTGTAGAAAACATAATTCTCTACAAAAAACGTCTCTTAACATTTTGCCGTAGCTCGCTTCGTTTCCGAGATATTTGCAGATTTATCTCAAGGGAAGGGGCCTGACGGACATATTTCGAGATATTTCTTCTTCTTGTTGTTCTTCTTCTGCACAGCTAAGCTGGAAGTGGCACTTGCGGCTCGCACTAGTGCAGAGTTATCTCACAGAAAGGGGCCACGGTGTTTCTGTATCCCTATTATGTTGGTGCGGCTTCGGAACTTTTAAATATCTCGATATATCTCGAAAACTACGCTTCTGATCAAAAAATATCATAGAACATAAATTGTAGGAAACATAATTCTCTACAAAAAACGTCTCTGAACATTTTGCCATAGCTCGCTTCGTTTCCGAGATATTTGCAGATTCAGCTCAAAGGAACTGGCCTGACGGACATATTTCGAGATATTTCTTCTTCTTGTTGTTCTTCCTCTGCACAGCTAAGCTGGAAGTGGCATTTGCAGCTCGCAATAGTGCAGAGTTATCTCAAAGAAAGGGGCCACGGTGTTTCTGTATCTCTATTATGTTGGTGCGGCTTCGGAACTTTTAAATATCTTGATATATCTCGAGAACTACGCATCTGATCAACAAATATCATAGAACATAAAAAGTAGGAAACTTAATTCTCTACAAAAAAGGTCTCTTAACATTTTATCATAGCTCGCTTCGTTTCCGAGATATTTGCAGATATATCTCAAGGGAAGGGGCCTGACGGACATATTTCGAGATATTTCTTCTTCTTGTTGTTCTTCTTCTGCACAGCTAAGCTGGAAGTGGCATTTACAGCTCGCAATAGTGCAGAGTTATCTCAAAGAAAGGGGCCACGGTGTTTCTGTATCTCTATTATGTTGGTGCGGCTTCGGAACTTTTAAATATCTCGATATATCTCGAAAACTACGCTTCTGATCAAAAAATATCATAGAACATAAATTGTAGGAAACATAATTCTCTACAAAAAACGTCTCTTAACATTTTGCCATAGCTCGCTTCGTTTCCGAGATATTTGCAGATTCGGCTCAAAGGAACTGGCCTGACGGACATATTTCGAGATATTTCTTCTTCTTGTTGTTCTTCCTCTGCACAGCTAAGCTGGAAGTGGCATTTGCAGCTCGCAATAGTGCAGAGTTATCTCAAAGAAAGGGGCCACGGTGTTTCTGTATCTCTATTATGTTGGTGCGGCTTTGGAACTTTTAAATATCTTGATATATCTCGAGAACTACGCATCTGATCAAAAAATATCATAGAACATAAAAAGTAGGAAACTTAATTCTCTACAAAAAAGGTCTCTTAACATTTTGCCATAGCTCGCTTCGTTTCCGAGATATTTGCAGATATATCTCAAGGGAAGGGGCCTGACGGACATATTTCCACATATTTCTTCTTCTTGTTGTTCTTCTTCTGCACAGCTAAGCTGGAAGTGGCATTTACAGCTCGCAATAGTGCAGAGTTATCTCAAAGAAAGGGGCCACGGTGTTTCTGTATCTCTATTATGTTGGTGCGGCTTCGGAAGTTTTAAATATCTTGATATATCTCGAGAACTACGCATCTGATCAAAAATTATCATAGAACATAAAAAGTAGGAAACCTAATTTTCTACAAAAAAGGTCTCTTAACATTTTGCCGTAGCTCGCTTCGTTTCCGAGATATTTGCAGATTTATCTCAAGGGAAGGGGCCTGACGGACATATTTCGAAATATTTCTTATTCTTGTTGTTCTTCTTCTGCACAGCTAAGCTGGAAGTGGCATTTGCGGCTCGCACTAGTGCAGAGTTATCTCAAAGAAAGGGGCCACGGTGTTTCTGTATCTCTATTATGTTGGTGCGGCTTCGGAACTTTTAAATATCTTGATATATCTCGAGAACTACGCATCTGATCAAAAAATATCATAGAACATAAAAAGTAGGAAACTTAATTCTCTACAAAAAAGGTCTCTTAACATTTTGCTATAGCTCGCTTCGTTTCCGAGATATTTGCAGATTTATCTCAAGGGAACGGGCCTGACGGACATATTTCAAGATATTTCTTCTTCTTGTTGTTCTTCTTCTGCACAGCTAAGCTGGAAGTGGCATTTGCGGCTCGCACTAGTGCAGAGTTATCTCAACGAAAGGGGCCACGGTGTTTCTGTATCTCTATTATGTTGGTGCGGCTTCGGAACTTTTAAATATCTCGATATATCTCGAAAACTACGCTTCTGATCAAAAAATATCATAGAACATAAATTGTAGGAGGCATAATTCTCTACAAAAAAGGTCTCTTAACATTTTGCCATAGCTCGCTTCGTTTCCGAGATATTTGCAGATATATCTCAAGGGAAGCGGCCTGACGGACATATTTCGAGATATTTCTTCTTCTTGTTGTTCTTCTTCTGCACAGCTAAGCTGGAAGTGGCATTTGCGGCTCGCACTAGTGCAGAGTCATCTCAAAGAAAGGGGCCACGGTGTTTCTGTATCTCTATTATGTTGGTGCGGCTTCGGAACTTTTAAATATCTCGATATATCTCGAAAACTACGCTTCTGATCAAAAAATATCATAGAACCTAAATTGTAGGAAACATAATTCTCTACAAAAAAGGTCTCTTAACATTTTGCCATAGCTCGCTTCGTTTCCGAGATATTTGCAGATATATCTCAAGGGAAGGGGCCTGACGGACATATTTCGAGATATTTCTTCTTCTTGTTGTTCTTCTTCTGCACAGCTAAACTGGAAGTGGCATTTCCAGCTCGCAATAGTGCAGAGTTATCTCAAAGAAAGGGGCCACGGTGTTTCTGTATCTCTATTATGTTGGTGCGGCTTCGGAACTTTTAAATATATTGATATATCTCGAGAACTACGCATCTGATCAAAAAATATCATAGAACATAAAAAGTATGAAACTTAATTCTCTACAAAAAAGGTCTCTTAACATTTTGCCATAGCTCGCTTCGTTTCCGAGATATTTGCAGATTTATCTCAAGGGAAGGGGCCTGACGGACATATCTCGAGATATTTCTTCTTCTTGTTGTTCTTCTTCTGCACAGCTGAGCTGGAAGTGGCATTTGCAGGTCGCAATAGTGCAGAGGTATCTCAAAGAAAGGGGCCACGGTGTTTCTGTATCTCTATTATGTTGGTGCGGCCTCGGAACTTTTAAATATCTCGATATATCTCGAAAACTACGCTTCTGATAAAAAAATATCATAGAACGTAAATTGTAGGAAACATAATTCTCTACAAAAAACGTCTCTTAACATTTTGCCATAGATCGCTTCGTTTCCGAGATATTTGCAGATTCAGCTCAAAGGAACTGGCCTGACTGACATATCTCGAGATATTTCTTCTTCTTGTTGTTCTTCCTCTGCACAGCTAAGCTGGAAGTGGCATTTGCAGCTCGCAATAGTGCAGAGTTATCTCAAAGAAAGGGGCCACGGTGTTTCTGTATCTCTATTATGTTGGTGCGGCTTCGGAACTTTTAAATATCTTGATATATCTCGAGAACTACGCATCTGATCAAAAAATATCATAGAACATAAAAAGTAGGAAACTTAATTCTCTACAAAAAAGGTCTCTTAACATTTTGCCATAGCTCGCTTCGTTTCCGAGACATTTGCAGATTTATCTCAAGGGAAGGGGCCTGACGGACATATTTCGAGATATTTCTTCTTCTTGTTGTTCTTCTTCTGCACAGCTAAGCTGGAAGTGGCATTTGTGGCTCGCACTAGTGCATAGTTATCTCAAAGAAAGGGGCCACGGTGTTTCTGTATCTCTATTATGTTGGTGCGGCTTCGGAACTTTTAAATATCTCGATATATCTCGAAAACTACGCTTCTGATCAAAAAATATCATACAACATAAATTGTAGGAAACATAATTCTCTACAAAAAAGGTCTCTTAACATTTTGCCATAGCTCGCTTCGTTTCCGAGATATTTGCAGGTTCAGCTCAAAGGAACTGGCCTGACGGACATATTTCGAGATATTTCTTCTTCTTGTTGTTCCTTCTCTGCACAGCTAAGCTGGAAGTGGCATTTGCAGCTCGCAATAGTGCAGAGTTATCTCAAAGAAAGGGGCCACGGTGTTTCTGTATCTCTATTATGTTGGTGCGGCTTCGGAACTTTTAAATATCTTGATATATCTCGAGAACTACGCATCTGATCAAAAAATATCATAGAACATAAAAAGTAGGAAACTTAATTCTCTACAAAAAAGGTCTCTTAACATTTTGCCATAGCTCGCTTCGTTTCCGAGACATTTGCAGATTTATCTCAAGGGAAGGGGCCTGACGGACATATTTCGAGATATTTCTTCTTCTTGTTGTTCTTCTTCTGCACAGCTAAGCTGGAAGTGGCATTTGTGGCTCGCACTAGTGCATAGTTATCTCAAAGAAAGGGGCCACGGTGTTTCTGTATCTCTATTATGTTGGTGCGGCTTCGGAACTTTTAAATATCTCGATATATCTCGAAAACTACGCTTCTGATCAAAAAATATCATACAACATAAATTGTAGGAAACATAATTCTCTACAAAAAAGGTCTCTTAACATTTTGCCATAGCTCGCTTCGTTTCCGAGATATTTGCAGGTTCAGCTCAAAGGAACTGGCCTGACGGACATATTTCGAGATATTTCTTCTTCTTGTTGTTCCTTCTCTGCACAGCTAAGCTGGAAGTGGCATTTGCAGCTCGCAATAGTGCAGAGTTATCTTAAAGAAAGGGGCCACGGTGTTTCTGTATCTCTATTATGTTGGTGCGGCTTCGGAACTTTTAAATATCTTGATATATCTCGAGAACTACGCATCTGATCAAAAAATGTCATAGAACATAAAAAGTAGGAAACTTAATTCTCTACAAAAAAGGCCTCTTAACATTTTGCCATAGCTCGCTTCGTTTCCGAGATATTTGCATATTTATCTCAAGGGAAGGGGCCTGACGGACATATTTCGAGATATTTCTTCTTCTTGTTGTTCTTCTTCTGCACAGCTAAGCTGGAAGTGGCATTGGCGGCTCGCACTAGTGCAGCGTTATCTCAAAGAAAGGGGCCACGGTGTTTCTGTATCTCTATTATGTTGGTGCGGCTTCGGAACTTTTAAATATCTCGATATATCTCGAAAACTACGCTTCTGATCAAAAAATATCATAGAACATAAAAAGTAGGAAACTTAATTCTCTACAAAAAAGGTCTCTTAACATTTTGCCATAGCTCGCTTCGTTTCCGAGATATTTGCAGATTTATCTCAAGGGAAGGGGCCTAACGGACATATTTCGAGATATTTCTTCTTCTTGTTGTTCTTCTTCTGCACAGCTAAACTGGAAGTGGCATTTCCAGCTCGCAATAGTGCAGAGTTATCTCAAAGAAAGGGGCCACGGTGTTTCTGTATCTCTATTATGTTGCTGCGGTTTCGGAACTTTTAAATATCTTGATATATCTCGAGAACTACGCATCTGATCAAAAAATATCATAGAACATAAAAAGCAGGAAACTTAATTCTCTACAAAAAAGGTCTCTTAACATTTTGCCATAGCTCGCTTCGTTTCCGAGATATTTGCAGATTTATCTCAAGGGAAGGGGCCTGACGGACGTATTTCGAGATATTTCTTCTTCTTGTTGTTCTTCTTCTGCACAGCTGAGCTAGAAGTGGCATTTGCAGGTCGCAATAGTGCAGAGTTATCTCAAAGAAAGGGGCCACGGTGTTTCTGTATCTCTATTATGTTGGTGCGGCTTCGGAACTTTTAAATATCTCGATATATCTCGAAAACTACGCTTCTGATCAAAAAATATCATAGAACGTAAATTGTAGGAAACATTATTCTCTACAAAAAAGGTCTCTTAACATTTTGCCATAGCTCGCTTCGTTTCCGAGATATTTGCAGATTCATCTCAAGGGAAGGGGTCTGACGGACATATTTCGAGATATTTCTTCTTCTTGTTGTTCTTCTTCTGCACAGCTAAGCTCGAAGCGGCATTTGCAGCTCGCAATAGTGCAGAGTTATCTCAAAGAAAGGGGCCACGGTGTTTCTGTATCTCTATTATGTTGGTGCGGCTTCGGAACTTTTAAATATCTTGATATATCTCGAGAACTACGCATCTGATCAAAAAATATCATACTACATAAAAAGTAGGAAACTTAATTCTCTACAAGAAAGGTCTCTAAACATTTTGCCATAGCTCGCTTCGTTTCCGAGATATTTGCAGATTTATCTCAAGGGAAGGGGCCTGTCGGACATATTTCGAGATATTTCTTCTTCTTGTTGCTCTTCTTCTGCACAGCTAAGCTGGAAGTGGCATTTGCGGCTCGCACTAGTGCAGAGTTATCTCAAAGAAAGGGGCCACGGTGTTTCTGTATCCCTATTATGTTGGTGCGGCTTCGGAACTTTTAAATATCTCGATATATCTCGAAAACTACGCTTCTGATCAAAAAATATCATAGAACATAAATTGTAGGAAACATAATTCTCTACATAAAACGTATCTTAACATTTTGCCATAGCTCGCTTCGTTTCCGAGATATTTGCAGATTCAGCTCAAAGGAACGGGCCTGACGGACATATTTCGAGATACTTCTTCTTCTTGTTGTTCTTCCTCTGCACAGCTAAGCTGGAAGTGGCATTTGCGGCTCGCAATAGTGCAGAGTTATCTCAAAGAAAGGGGCCACGGTGTTTCTGTATCTCTATTATGTTGGTGCGGCTTCGGAACTTTTAAATATCTTGATATATCTCGAGAACTACGCATCTGATCAAAAAATATCATAGAACATAAAAAGTAGGAAACTTAATTCTCTACAAAAAAGGTCTCTTAACATTTTGCCATAGCTCGCTTCGTTTCCGAGATATTTGCAGATTTATCTCAAGGGAACGGGCCTGACGGACATATTTCAAGATATTTCTTCTTCTTGTTGTTCTTCTTCTGCACAGCTAAGCTGGAAGTGGCATTTGCGGCTCGCACTAGTGCAGAGTTATCTCAAAGAAAGGGGCCACGGTGTTTCTGTATCTCTATTATGTTGGTGCGGCTTCGGAACTTTTAAATATCTCGATATATCTCGAAAACTACACTTCTGATCAAAAAATATCGTAGAACATAAATTGTAGGAACATAATTCTCTACAAAAAAGGTCTCTTAACATTTTGCGATAGCTCGCTTCGTTTCCGAGATATTTGCAGATTTATCTCAAGGGAAGGGGCCTGACGGACATATTTCGAGATATTTCTTCTTCTTGTTGTTCTTCTTCTGCACAGCTAAGCTGGAAGTGGCATTTGCGGCTCGCACTAGTGCAGAGTTATCTCAAAGAAAGGGGCCACGGTGTTTCTGTATCCCTATTATGTTGGTGCGGCTTCGGAACTTTTAAATATCTTGATATATCTCGAGAACTACGCATCTGATCAAAAAATATCATACAACATAAAATGTAGGAAACTTAATTCTCTACAAAAAAGGTCTCTTAACATTTTGCCATAGCTCGCTTCGTTTCCGAGATATTTGCAGATTTATCTCAAGGGAAGGGGCCTGACGGACATATTTCGAGATATTTCTTCTTCTTGTTGTTCTTCTTCTGCACAGCTAAGCTGGAAGTGGCATTTGCGGCTCGCACTGGTGCACAGTTATCTCAAAGAAAGGGGCCACGGTGTTTCTGTATCTCTATTATGTTGGTGCGTCTTCGGAACTTTTAAATATCTCGATATATCTCGAAAACTACGCTTCTGATCAAAAAATATCATAGAACATAAATTGTAGGAAACATAATTCTCTACAAAAAACGTCTCTTAACATTTTGCCATAGCTCGCATCGTTTCCGAGATATTTGCAGATTCAGCTCAAAGGAACTGGCCTGACGGACATATTTCGAGATATTTCTTCTTCTTGTTGTTCTTCCTCTGCACAGCTAAGCTGGAAGTGGCATTTGCAGCTCGCAATAGTGCAGGGTTATCTCAAAGAAAGGGGCCACGGTGTTTCTGTATCTCTATTATGTTGGTGCGGCTTCGGAACTTTTAAATATCTTGATATATCTCGAGAACTACGCATCTGATCAAAAAATATCATAGAACATAAAAAGTAGGAAACTTAATTCTCTACAAAAAAGGTCTCTTAACATTTTGGCATAGCTCGCTTCGTTTCCGAGATATTTGCATATTTATCTCAAGGGAAGGGGCCTGACGGACATATTTCGAGATATTTCTTCTTCTTGTTGTTCTTCTTCTGCACAGCTGAGCTGGAAGTGGCATTTGCGGCTCGCAATAGTGCAGAGTTATCTCAAAGAAAGGGGCCACGGTGTTTCTGTATCTCTATTATGTTGGTGCGGCTTCGGAGCTTTTAAATATCTCGATATATCTCGAAAACTACGCTTCTGATCAAAAAATATCATAGAACGTAAATTGTAGGAAATATTATTCTCTACAAAAAAGGTCTCTTAACGTTTTGCCATAGCTCGCTTCGTTTCCGAGATATTTGCAGATTCATCTCAAGGGAAGGGGTCTGACGGACATATTTCGAGATATTTCTTCTTCTTGTTGTTCTTCTTCTGCACAGCTAAGCTCGAAGTGGCATTTGCAGCTCGCAATAGTGCAGAGTTATCTCAAAGAAAGAGGCCACGGTGTTTCTGTACCTCTATTATGTTGGTGCAGCTTCGGAACTTTTAAATATCTTGATATATCTCGAGAACTACGCATCTGATCAAAAAATATCATCGAACATAAACAGTAGGAAACTTAATTCTCTACAAAAAAGGTCTCTTAACATTTTGCCATAGCTCGCTCCGTTTCCGAGATATTTGCAGATTTATCTCAAGGGAAGTGGCATGACGGACATATTTCGAGATATTTCTTCTTCTTGTTGTTCTTCTTCTGCACAGCTAAGCTGGAAGTGGCATTTGCAGCTCGCAATAGTGCAGAGTTATCCCAAAGAAAGGGGCCACGGTGTTTCTGTATCTCTATTATGTTGGTGCGGCTTCGGAACTTTTAAATATCTCGATATATCTCGAAAACTACGCTTCTGATCAAAAAATATCATAGAACATAAATTGTAGGAAACATAATTCTGTACAAAAAACTTCTCTTCACATTTTGCCATAGCTCGCTTCGTTTCCGAGATATTTGCAGATTTATCTCAAGGGAAGTGGCCTGACGGACATATTTCGAGATATTTCTTCTTCTTGTTGTTCTTCTTCTGCACAGCTAAGCTGGAAGTGGCATTTGCAGCTCGCACTAGTGCAGAGTTATCTCACAGAAAGGGGCCACGGTGTTTCTGTATCCCTATTATGTTGGTGCGGCTTCGGAACTTTTAAATATCTCGATATATCTCGAAAACTACGCTTCTGATCAAAAAATATCATAGAACATAAATTGTAGGAAACATAATTCTCTACAAAAAACGTCTCTTAACATTTTGCCATAGCTCGCTTCGTTTCCGAGATATTTGCAGATTCAGCTCAAAGGAACTGGCCTGACGGACATATTTCGAGATATTTCTTCTTCTTGTTGTTCTTCTTCTGCACAGCTAAGCTGGAAGTGGCATTTACAGCTCGCAATAGTGCAGAGTTATCTCAAAGAAAGGGGCCACGGTGTTTCTGTATCTCTATTATGTTGGTGCGGCTTCGGAACTTTTAAATATCTTGATATATCTCGAGAACTACGCATCTGATCAAAAAATATCATAGAGCATAAAAAGGAGGAAACCTAATTCTCTACAAAAAAGGTCTCTTAACATTTTGCCATAGCTCGCTTCGTTTCCGAGATATTTGCAGATTTATCTCAAGGGAAGGGGCCTGACGGACATATTTCGAGATATTTCTGCTTCTTGTTGTTCTTCTTCTCCACAGCTAAGCTGGAAGTGGCATTTGCAGCGCGCAATAGTGCAGAGTTATCTCAAAGAAAGGGGCCACGGTGTTTCTGTATCTCTATTATGTTGGTGCGGCTTCGGAACTTTTAAATATCTTGATATATCTCGAGAACTACACATCTGATCAAAAAATATCATACTACATAAAAAGTAGGAAACTTAATTCTCTACAAGAAAGGTCTCTAAACATTTTGCCATAGCTCGCTTCGTTTCCGAGATATTTGCAGATTTATCTCAAGGGAAGGGGCCTGACGGACATATTTCGAGATATTTCTTCTTCTTGTTGTTCTTCTTCTGCACAGCTAAGCTGGAAGTGGCATTTGCAGCTCGCAATAGTGCAGAGTTATCTCAAAGAGAGGGGCCACGGTGTTTCTGTATCTCTATTATGTTGGTGCGGCTTCGGAACTTTTAAGTATCTTGATCTATCTCGAGAACTACGCATCTGATCAAAAAATATCATAGAAGATAAAAAGTAGGAAACTTAATTCTCTACAAAAAAGGCCTCTTAACATTTCGCCATAGCTCGCTTCGTTTCCGAGATATTTGCAGATTTATCTCAAGGGAAGGGGCCTGTCGGACATATTTCGAGATATTTCTTCTTCTTGTTGCTCTTCTTCTGCACAGCTAAGCTGGAAGTGGCATTTGCGGCTCGCACTAGTGCAGAGTTATCTCAAAGAAAGGGGCCACGGTGTTTCTGTATCTCTATTATGTTGGTGCGTCTTCGGAACTTTTAAATATCTCGATATATCTCGAAAACTACGCTTCTGATCAAAAAATATCATAGAACATAAATTGTAGGAAACATAATTCTCTACAAAAAACGTCTCTTAACATTTTGCCATAGCTCGCTTCGTTTCCGAGATATTTGCAGATTCAGCTCAAAGGAACTGGCCTGACGGACATATTTCGAGATATTTCTTCTTCTTGTTGTTCTTCCTCTGCACAGCTAAGCTGGAAGTGGCATTTGCAGCTCGCAATAGTGCAGAGTTATCTCAAAGAAAGGGGCCACGGTGTTTCTGTATCTCTATTATGTTGGTGCGGCTTCGGAACTTTTAAATATCTTGATATATCTCGAGAACTACGCATCTGATCGAAAAATATCATAGAACATAAAAAGTAGGAAACTTAATTCTCTACAAAAAAGGTCTCTCAACATTTTGCCATAGCTCGCTTCGTTTCCGAGATATTTGCACATTTATCTCAAGGGAAGGGGCCTGACGGACATATTTCGAGATATTTCTTCTTCTTGTTGTTCTTCTTCTGCACAGCTAAGCTGGAAGTGGCATTTGCGGCTCGCACTAGTGCAGAGTTATCTCAAATAAAGGGGCCACGGTGTTTCTGTATCTCTATTATGTTGGTGCGGCTTCGGAACTTTTAAATATCTCGATATATCTCGAAAACTACGCTTCTGATCAAAAAATATCATAGAACATAAAAAGTAGGAAACTTAATTCTATACAAAAAAGGTCTCTTAACATTTTGCCATAGCTCGCTTCGTTTCCGAGATATTTGCAGATATATCTCAAGGGAAGGGGCCTGACGGACATATTTCGAGATGTTTCTTCTTCTTGTTGTTCTTCTTCTGCACAGCTAAGCTGGAAGTGGCATTTACAGGTCGCAATAGTGCAGAGTTATCTCAAAGAAAGGGGCAACGGTGTTTCTGTATCTCTATTATGTTGGTGCGGCTTCGGAACTTTTAAATATCTTGATATATCTCGAGAACTACGCATCTGATCAAAAAATATCATAGAACATAAAAAGTAGGAAACTTAATTCTCTACAAAATAGGTCTCTTAACATTTTGCCATAGCTCGCTTGGTTTCTGAGATATTTGCAGATTTATCTCACGGGAAGGGGCCTGACGGACATATTTCGAGATATTTCTTCTTCTTGTTGTTCTTCTTCTGCACAGCTAAGCTGGAAGTGGCATTTGCAGCTCGCAATAGTGCAGAGTTATCTCAAAGAAGGGGGCCACGGTGTTTCTGTATCTCTATTATGTTGATGCGGCTACGGAACTTTTAAATATCTTGATATATCTCGAGAACTACGCATCTGATCAAAAAATATCATAGAACATAAATAGTAGGAAACTTAATTCTCTACAAAAAAGGTCTCTTAACATTTTGCCATAGCTCGCTTCGTTTCCGAGATATTTGCACATTTATCTCAAGGGAAGGGGCCTAACGGACATATTTTGAGACATTTCTTCTTCTTGTTGTTCTTCTTCAGCACAGCTAAGCTGGAAGTGGCATTTGCGGCTCGCACTAGTGCAGAGTTATCTCAAAGAAAGGGGCCACGGTGTTTCTGTATCTCTATTATGTTGGTGCGGCTTCGGAACTTTTAAATATCTTGATATATCTCGAGAACTACGCATCTGATCAAAAAATATCATAGAACATAAAAAGTAGGAAACTTAATTCTCTACAAGTAAAGTCTCTTAACATTTTGCCATAGCTCGCTTCGTTTCCGAGATATTTGCAGATTTATCTCAAGGGAAGGGGCCTGACGGACATATTTCGAGATATTTCTTCTTCTTGTTGTTCTTCTTCTGCACAGCTAAACTGGAAGAGGCATTTCCAGCTCGCAATAGTGCAGAGTTATCTCAAATAAAGGGGCCACGGTGTTTCTGTATCTCTATTATGTTGGTGCGGCTTCGGAACTTTTAAATATCTCGTTATATCTCGAAAACTACGCTTCTGATCAAAAAATATCACAGAACATAAATTGTAGGAAACATAATTCTCTACAAAAAAGGTCTCTTAACATTTTGCCATAGCTCGCTTCGTTTCCGAGATATTTGCAGATATATCTCAAGGGAAGGGGCCTGACGGACATATTTCGAGATATTTCTTCTTCTTGTTGTTCTTCTTCTGCACAGCTAAGCTGGAAGTGGCATTTGCAGCTCGCAATAGTGCAGAGTTATCTCAAATAAAGGGGCCACGGTGTTTCTGTATCTCTATTATGTTGGTGCGGCTTCGGAACTTTTAAATATCTCGATATATCTCGAAAACTACGCTTCTGATCAAAAAATATCATAGAACATAAATTGTAGGAAACATAATTCTCTACAAAAAAGGTCTCTTAACATTTTGCCATAGCTCGCTTCGTTTCCGAGATATTTGCAGATATATCTCAAGGGAAGGGGCCTGACGGACATATTTCGAGATGTTTCTTCTTCTTGTTGTTCTTCTTCTGCACAGCTAAGCTGGAAGTGGCATTTACAGGTTGCAATAGTGCAGAGTTATCTCAAAGAAAGGGGCCACGGTGTTTCTGTATCCCTATTATGTTGGTGCGGCTTCGGAACTTTTAAATATCTTGATATATCTCGAGAACTACGCATCTGATCAAAAAATATCATAGAACATAAAAAGTAGGAAACTTAATTCTCTACAAATAAAGTCTCTTAACATTTTGCCATAGCTCGCTTCGTTTCCGAGATATCTGCAGATTTATCTCAAGGGAAGGGGCCTGACGGACATATTTCGAGATATTTCTTCTTCTTGTTGTTCTTCTTCTGCACAGCTAAGCTGGAAGTGGCATTTGCGGCTCGCACTAGTGCAGAGTTATCTCAAATAAAGGGGCCACGGTGTTTCTGTATCTCTATTATGTTGGTGCGGCTTCGGAACTTTTAAATATCTCGATATATCTCGAAAACTACGCTTCTGATCAAAAAATATCATAGAACATAAAAAGTAGGAAACTTAATTCTATACAAAAAAGGTCTCTTAACATTTTGCCATAGCTCGCTTCGTTTCCGAGATATTTGCAGATATATCTCAAGGGAAGGGGCCTGACGGACATATTTCGAGATGTTTCTTCTTCTTGTTGTTCTTCTTCTGCACAGCTAAGCTGGAAGTGGCATTTACAGGTCGCAATAGTGCAGAGTTATCTCAAAGAAAGGGGCAACGGTGTTTCTGTATCTCTATTATGTTGGTGCGGCTTCGGAACTTTTAAATATCTTGATATATCTCGAGAACTACGCATCTGATCAAAAAATATCATAGAACATAAAAAGTAGGAAACTTAATTCTCTACAAGTAAAGACTCTTAATATTTTGCCATAGCTCGCTTCGTTTCCGAGATATTTGCAGATTTATCTCAAGGGAAGGGGCCTGACGGACATATTTCGAGATATTTCTTCTTCTTGTTGTTCTTCTTCTGCACAGCTAAACTGGAAGTGGCATTTCCAGCTCGCAATAGTGCAGAGTTATCTCAAAGAACAGGGCCACGGTGTTTCTGTATCTCTATTATGTTGGTGCGGCTTCGGAACTTTTAAATATCTTGATATATCTCGAGAACTACGCATCTGATCAAAAAATATCATAGAACATAAAAAGTAGGAACCTTAATTCTCTACAAATAAAGTCTCTTAACATTTTGCCATAGCTCGCTTCGTTTCCGAGATATTTGCAGATTTATCTCAAGGGAAGGGGCCTGACGGACATATTTCGAGATATTTCTTCTTCTTGTTGTTCTTCTTCTGCACAGCTAAGCTGAAAGTGGCATTTGCGTCTCGCACTAGTGCAGAGTTATCTCAAATAAAGGGGCCACGGTGTTTCTGTATCTCTATTATGTTGGTGCGGCTTCGGAACTTTTAAATATCTCGTTATATCTCGAAAACTACGCTTCTGATCAAAAAATATCACAGAACATAAATTGTAGGAAACATAATTCTCTACAAAAAAGGTCTCTTAACATTTAGCCATAGCTCGCTTCGTTTCCGAGATATTTGCAGATATATCTCAAGGGAAGGGGCCTGACGGACATATTTCGAGATATTTCTTCTTCTTGTTGTTCTTCTTCTGCACAGCTAAGCTGGAAGTGGCATTTGCAGCTCGCAATAGTGCAGAGTTATCTCAAAGAAAGGGGCCACGGTGTTTCTGTATCTCTATTATGTTGGTGCGGCTTCGGAACTTTTAAATATCTCGATATATCTCGAAAACTACGCTTCTGATCAAAAAATATCATAGAACATAAATTGTAGGAAACATAATTCTCTACAAAAAAAGTCTCTTAACATTTTGCCATAGCTCGCTTCGTTTCCGAGATATTTGCAGATATATCTCAAGGGAAGGGGCCTGACGGACATATTTCGAGATATTTCTTCTTCTTGTTGTTCTTCTTCTGCACAGCTAAGCTGGAAGTGGCATTTGCAGCTCGCAATAGTGCAGAGTTATCTCAAAGAAAGGGGCCACGGTGTTTCTGTATCTCTATTATGTTGGTGCGGCTTCGGAACTTTTAAATATCGCGATATATCTCGAAAACTACGCTTCTGATCAAAAAATATCATACAACATAAATTGTAGGAAACATAATTCTCTACAAAAAACGTCTCTTAATATTTTGCCATAGCTCGCTTCGTTTCCGAGATATTTGCAGATTTATCTCAAGGGAAGGGGCCTGACGGACATATTTCGAGATGTTTCTTCTTCTTGTTGTTCTTCTTCTGCACAGCTAAGCTGGAAGTGGCATTTGCAGCTCGCAATAGTGCAGAGTTATCTCAAAGAAAGGGGCCACGGTGTTTCTGTATCTCTATTATGTTGGTGCGGCTTCGGAACTTTTAAATATCTTGATATATCTCGAGAACTACGCATCTGATCAAAAAATCTCATAGAAGATAAAAAGTAGGAAACTTAAGTCTCTACAAAAAAGGTCTCTTAACATTTTGCCATAGCTCTCTTCGTTTCCGAGATATTTGCAGATTTATCTCAAGGGAAGGGGCCTGACGGACATATTTCGAGATATTTCTTCTTCTTGTTGTTCTTCTTCTGCACAGCTAAGCTGGAAGTGGCATTTGCGGCTCGCACTAGTGCAGAGTTATCTCAAAGAAAGGGGCCACGGTGTTTCTGTATCTCTATTATGTTGGTGCGGCTTCGGAACTTTTAAATATCTTGATATATCTCGAGAACTACCCATCTGATCCAAAAATATCATAGAACGTAAAAGGTAGGAAACTTAGTTCTCTACAAAAAAGGTCTCTTAACATTTTGCCATAGCTCGCTTCGTTTCCGAGATATTTGCAGATTTATCTCAAGGGAAGGGGCCTGACGGACATATTTCGAGATATTTCTTCTTCGTGTTGATCTTCTTCTGCACAGCTAAGCTGGAAGTGGCATTTGCAGCTCGCAATAGTGCAGAGTTATCTCAAAGAAAGGGGCCACGGTGTTTCTGTATCTCTATTATGTTGGTGCGGCTTCGGAACTTTTAAATATCGCGATATATCTCGAAAACTACGCTTCTGATCAAAAAATATCATACAACATAAATTGTAGGAAACATAATTCTCTACAAAAAACGTCTCTTAACATTTTGCCATAGCTCGCTTCGTTTCCGAGATATTTGCAGATTTATCTCAAGGGAAGGGGCCTGACGGACATATTTCGAGATGTTTCTTCTTCTTGTTGTTCTTCTTCTGCACAGCTAAGCTGGAAGTGGCATTTGCAACTCGCAATAGTGCAGAGTTATCCCAAAGAAAGGGGCCACGGTGTTTCTGTATCTCTATTATGTTGGTGCGGCTTCGGAACTTTTAAATATCTTGATATATCTCGAGATCTACGCATCTGATCAAAAAATATCATAGAACATAAAAAGTAGGAAACTTAATTCTCTACAAAAAAGGTCTCTTAACATTTTGCCATAGCTCTCTTCGTTTCCGAGATATTTGCAGATTTATCTCAAGGGAAGGGGCCTGACGGACATATTTCGAGATATTTCTTCTTCTTGTTGTTCTTCTTCTGCACAGCTAAGCTGGAAGTGGCATTTGCGGCTCGCACTAGTGCAGAGTTATCTCAAAGAAAGGGGCCACGGTGTTTCTGTATCTCTATTATGTTGGTGCGGCTTCGGAACTTTTAAATATCTTGATATATCTCGAGAACTACGCATCTGATCAAAAAATCTCATAGAACATAAAAAGTAGGAAACTTAATTCTCTACAAAAAAGGTCTCTCAGCATTTTGCCATAGCTCTCTTCGTTTCCGAGATATTTGCAGATTTATCTCAAGGGAAGGGGCCTGACGGACATATTTCGAGATATTTCTTCTTCTTGTTGTTCTTCTTCTGCACAGCTAAGCTGGAAGTGGCATTTGCGGCTCGCACTAGTGCAGAGTTATCTCAAAGAAAGGGGCCACGGTGTTTCTGTATCTCTATTATGTTGGTGCGGCTTCGGAACTTTTAAATATCTCGATATATCTCGAAAACTACGCTTCTGATCAAAAAATATCATAGAACATAAATTGTAGGAAACATAATTCTCTACAAAAAACGTCTCTTAACATTTTGCCATAGCTCGCTTCGTTTCCGAGATATTTGCAGATATATCTCAAGGGAAGGGGCCTGACGGACATAATTCGAGATATTTCTTCTTCTTGTTGTTCTTCTTCTGCACAGCTAAGCTGGAAGTGGCATTTGCAGCTCGCAATAGTGCAGAGTTATCTCAAAGAAAGGGGCCACGGTGTTTCTGTATCTCTATTATGTTGGTGCGGCTTCGGAACTTTTAAATATCTTGATATATCTCGAGAACTACGCATCTGATCAAAAAATATCATAGAACATAAAAAGTAGGAAACTTAATTCTCTACAAATAAAGTCTCTTAACATTTTGCCATAGCTCGCTTCGTTTCCGAGATATTTGCAGATTTATCTCAAGGGAAGGGGCCTGACGGACATATTTCGAGATATTTCTTCTTCTTGTTGTTCTTCTTCTGCACAGCTAAGCTGGAAGTCGCATTTGCGGCTCGCACTAGTGCAGACTTATCTCAAATAAAGGGGCCACGGTGTTTCTGTATCTCTATTATGTTGGTGCGGCTTCGGAACTTTTAAATATCTTGATATATCTCGAGAACTACGCATCTGATCAAAAAATATCATAGAACATAAATAGTAGGAAACTTAATTCTCTACAAATAAAGTCTCTTAACATTTTGCCATAGCTCGCTTCGTTTCCGAGATATTTGCAGATTTATCTCAAGGGAAGGGGCCTGACGGACATATTTCGAGATATTTCTTCTTCTTGTTGTTCTTCTTCTGCACAGCAAAGCTGGAAGTGGCATTTGCGGCTCGCACTAGTGCAGAGTTATCTCAAAGAAAGGGGCCACGGTGTTTCTGTATCTCTATTATGTTGGTGCGGCTTCGGAACTTTTAAATATCTTGATATATCTCGAGAACTACCCATCTGATCCAAAAATATCATAGAACGTAATAGGTAGGAAACTTAGTTCTCTACAAAAAAGGTCTCTTAACATTTTGCCATAGCTCGCTTCGTTTCCGAGATATTTGCAGATTTATCTCAAGGGAAGGGGCCTGACGGACATATTTCGAGATATTTCTTCTTCGTGTTGATCTTCTTCTGCACAGCTAAGCTGGAAGTGGCATTTGCAGCTCGCAATAGTGCAGAGTTGCCTCAAAGAAAGGGGCCACGGTGTTTCTGTATCTCTATTATGTTGGTGCGGCTTCGGAACTTTTAAATGTCTCGATATATCTCGAAAACTACGCTTCTGATCAAAAAATATCAGAGAACGTAAATTGTAGGAAACATAATTCTCTACAAAAAAGGTCTCTTAACATTTTGCCATAGCTCGCTTCGTTTCCGAGATTTTTGCAGATTTATCTCAAGGGAAGGGGCCTGACGGACATATTTCGAGATATATCTTCTTCTTGTTGTTCTTCTTCTGCACAGCTAAGCTGGAAGTGGCATTTGCAGCTCGCAATAGTGCAGCGTTATCTCAAAGAAAGGGGCCACGGTGTTTCTGTATCTGTATTATGTTGGTGCGGCTTCGGAACTTTTAAATATCTTGATATATCTCGAGAACTACGCATCTGATCAAAAAATATCATACAACATAAAAAGTAGGAAACTTAATTCTCTACAAATAAGGTCTCTTAACATTTTGCCATAGCTCGCTTCGTTTTCGAGATATTTGCAGATATATCTCAAGGGAAGGGGCCTGACGGACATATTTCGAGATATTTCTTCTTCTTGTTGTTCTTCTTCTGCACAGCTAAACTGGAAGTGGCATTTCCAGCTCGCAATAGTGCAGAGTTATCTCAAAGAACGGGGCCACGGTGTTTCTGTATCTCTATTATGTTGGTGCGGCTTCGGAACTTTTAAATATCTTGATATATCTCCAGAACTACGCTTCTGATCAAAAAATATCATAGAACATAAATTGTAGGAAACTTAATTCTCTACAAAAAAGGTCTCTTAACATTTTGCCATAGCTCGCTTGGTTTCCGAGATATTTGCAGATATATCTCAAGGGAAGTTGCCTGACGGACATATTTCTAGATATTTCTTCTTCTTGTTGCTCTTCTTCTGCACAGCTAAGCTGGAAGTGGCATTTGCAGCTCGCAATAGTGCAGAGTTATCTCAAAGAAGGGGGCCACGGTGTTTCTGTATCTCTATTATGTTGGTGCAGCTTCGGAACTTTTAAATATCTTGATATATCTGGAGAACTACGCATCTGATCAAAAAATATCATGCAACATAAAAAGTAGAAAACTTAATTCTCTACAAAAAAGGTCTCTTAACATTTTGCCATAGCTCGCTTCGTTTCCGAGATATTTGCAGATTTATCTCAAGGGAAGGGGCCTGACGGACATATTTCGAGATATTTCTTCTTCTTGTTGTTGTTCTTCTGCACAGCTAAGCTGGAAGTGGCATTTGCAGCTCGCAATAGTGCAGAGTTATCTCAAAGAAAGGGGCCACGGTGTTTCTGTATCTCTATTATGTTGGTGCGGCTTCGGAACTTTTAAATATCTTGATATATCTCGAGATCTACGCATCTGATCAAAAAATATCATAGAACATAAAAAGTAGGAAACTTAATTCTCTACAAAAAAGGTCTCTTAACATTTTGCCATAGCTCGCTTCGTTTCCGAGATAGTTGCAGATTTATCTCAAGGGAAGGGGCCTGACGGACATATTTCGAGATATTTCTTCTTCTTGTTGTTCTTCTTCTGCACAGCAAAGCTGGAAGTGGCATTTGCGGCTCGCACTAGTGCAGAGTTATCTCAAAGAAAGGGGCCACGGTGTTTCTGTATCTCTATTATGTTGGTGCGGCTTCGGAACTTTTAAATATCTTGATATATCTCGAGAACTACGCATCTGATCAAAAAATATCATAGAGCATAAAAAGTAGGAAACCTAATTCTCTACAAAAAAGGTATCTGAACATTTTGCCATAGCTCGCTTCGTTTCCGAGATATTTGCAGATTTATGTCAAGGGAAGGGGCCTGACGGACATATTTCGAGATATTTCTTCTTCTTGTTGTTCTTCTTCTGCACAGCTAAGCTGGAAGTGGCATTTGCAGGTCGCAATAGTGCAGAGTTATCTCAAAGAAAGGGGCCACGGTGTTTCTGTATCTCTATTATGTTGGTGCGGCTTCGGAACTTTTAAATATCTCGATATATCTAGAAAACTACGCTTCTGATCAAAAAATATCAGAGAACGTAAATTGTAGGAAACATAATTCTCTACAAAAAAGGTCTCTTAACATTTTGCCATAGCTCGCTTCGTTTCCGAGATATTAGCAGATTTATCTCAAGGGAAGGGGTCTGACGGACATATTTCGAGATATTTCTTCTTCTTGTTGTTCTTCTTCTGCACAGCTAAGCTGGAAGCGGCATTTGCAGCTCGCAATAGTGCAGAGTTATCTCAAAGAAAGGGGCCACGGTGTTTCTGTACCTCTATTATGTTGGTGCGGCTTCGGAACTTTTAAATATCTTGATATATCTCGAGAACTACGCATCTGATAAAAAAATATCATAGAACATAAAAAGTAGGAAACTTAATTCTCTACAAAAAAGGTCTCTTAACATTTTGCCATAGCTCGCTTCGTTTCCGAGATATTTGCACATTTATCTCAAGGGAAGGGGTCTGACGGACATATTTCGAGATATTTCTTCTTCTTGTTGTTCTTCTTCTGCACGGCAAAGCTGGAAGTGGCATTTGCGGCTCGCACTAGTGCAGAGTTATCTCAAAGAAAGGGGCCACGGTGTTTCTGTATCTGTATTATGTTGGTGCGGCTTCGGAACTTTTAAATATCTTGATATATCTCGAGAACTACGCATCTGATCAAAAAATATCATACTACATAAATTGTAGGAAACTTAATTCTCTACAAAAAAGGTCTCTTAACATTTTGCCATAGCTCGCTTCGTTTCCGAGATATTTGCAGATACATCTCAAGGGAAGGGGCCTGACGGACATATTTCGAGATATTTCTTCTTCTTGTTGTTCTTCTTCTGCACAGCTAAGCTGGAAGTGGCATTTGCAGCTCGCAATAGTGCAGAGTTATCTCAAAGAAGGGGGCCACGGTGTTTCTGTATCTCTATTATGTTGGTGCGGCTTCGGAACTTTTAAATATCTTGATATATCTCGAGAACTACGCATCTGATCAGGAAATATCATAGAACATAAATAGTAGGAAACTTAATTCTCTACAAAAAAGGTCTCTCAACATTTTGCCATAGCTCGCTTCGTTTCCGAGATATTTGCACATTTATCTCAAGGGAAGGGGTCTAACGGACATATTTCGAGACATTTCTTCTTCTTGTTGTTCTTCTTCAGCACAGCTAAGCTGGAAGTGGCATTTGCGGCTCGCACTAGTGCAGAGTTATCTCAAAGAAAGGGGCCACGGTGTTTCTGTATCTCCATTATGTTGGTGCAGCTTCGGAACTTTTAAATATCTTGATATATCTGGAGAACTACGCATCTGATCAAAAAATATCATGCAACATAAAAAGTAGAAAACTTAATTCTCTACAAAAAAGGTCTCTTAACATTTTGCCATAGCTCGCTTCGTTTCCGAGATATTTGCAGATTTATCTCAAGGGAAGGGGCCTGACGGACATATTTCGAGATATTTCTTCTTCTTGTTGTTGTTCTTCTGCACAGCTAAGCTGGAAGTGGCATTTGCAGCTCGCAATAGTGCAGAGTTATCTCAAAGAAAGGGGCCACGGTGTTTCTGTATCTCTATTATGTTGGTGCGGCTTCGGAACTTTTAAATATCTTGATATATCTCGAGATCTACGCATCTGATCAAAAAATATCATAGAACATAAAAAGTAGGAAACTTAATTCTCTACAAAAAAGGTCTCTTAACATTTTGCCATAGCTCGCTTCGTTTCCGAGATAGTTGCAGATTTATCTCAAGGGAAGGGGCCTGACGGACATATTTCGAGATATTTCTTCTTCTTGTTGTTCTTCTTCTGCACAGCAAAGCTGGAAGTGGCATTTGCGGCTCGCACTAGTGCAGAGTTATCTCAAAGAAAGGGGCCACGGTGTTTCTGTATCTCTATTATGTTGGTGCGGCTTCGGAACTTTTAAATATCTTGATATATCTCGAGATCTACGCATCTGATCAAAAAATATCATAGAACATAAAAAGTAGGAAACTTAATTCTCTACAAAAAAGGTCTCTTAACATTTTGCCATAGCTCGCTTCGTTTCCGAGATAGTTGCAGATTTATCTCAAGGGAAGGGGCCTGACGGACATATTTCGAGATATTTCTTCTTCTTGTTGTTCTTCTTCTGCACAGCAAAGCTGGAAGTGGCATTTGCGGCCCGCACTAGTGCAGAGTTATCTCAAAGAAAGGGGCCACGGTGTTTCTGTATCTCTATTATGTTGGTGCGGCTTCGGAACTTTTGAATATCTTGATATATCTCGAGAACTACCCATCTCATCCAAAAATATCATAGAACGTAAAAGGTAGGAAACTTAGTTCTCTACAAAAAAGGTCTCTTAACATTCTGCCATAGCTCGCTTCGTTTCCGAGATATTTGCAGATTTATCTCAAGGGAAGGGGCCTGACGGACATATTTCGAGATACTTCTTCTTCTTGTTGTTCTTCATCTGCACAGCTAAGCTGGAAGTGGCATTTGCAGCTCGCAATAGTGCAGAGTTATCTCAAAGAAAGGGGCCACGGTGTTTCTGTATCTCTGTTATGTTGGTGCGGCTTCGGAACTTTTAAATATCTTGATATATCTCGAGAACTACGCATCTGATCAAAAAATATCATAGAACATAAAAAGTAGGAAACTTAATTCTCTACAAAAAAGGTCTCTTAACATTTTGCCATAGCTCGCTTCGTTTCCGAGATATTTGCGGATTTATCTCAAGGGAAGGGGCCTGACGGACATATTTCGAGATATTTCTTCTTGTTGTTCTTCTTCTGGACAGCTAAGCTGGAAGTGGCATTTGCCGCTCGCACTAGTGCAGAGTTATCTCAAAGAAAGGGGCCACGGTGTTTCTGAATCTCTATTATGTTGGTGCGGCTTCGGAACTTTTAAATATCTCGATATATCTCGAAAACTACGCTTCTGATCAAAAAATATCATAGAACATAAATTGTAGGAAACATAATTCTCTACAAAAAAGGTCTCTTAACATTTTGCCATAGCTCGCTTCGTTTCCGAGATATTTGCAGATACATCTCAAGGGAAGGGGCCTGACGGACATATTTCGAGATATTTCTTCTTCTTGTTGTTCTTCTTCTGCACAGCTAAGCTGGAAGTGGCATTTGCAGCTCGCAATAGTGCAGATTTATCTCAACGATAGGGGCCACGGTGTTTCTGTATCTCTATTATGTTGGTGCGGCTTCGGAACTTTTAAATATCTTGATATATCTCGAGAACTACGCATCTGATTAAAAAATATCATAGAACATAAAAAGTAGGAAACTTAATTCTCTACAAAAAACGTCTCTTAACATTTTGCCATAGCTCGCTTCGTTTCCGAGATATTTGCAGATTCAGCTCAAAGGAACGGGCCTGACGGACATATTTCGAGATATTTCTTCTTCTTGTTGTTCTTCTTCTGCACAGCTAAGCTGGAAGTGGCATTTGCGGCTCTCACTAGTGCAGAGTTATCTCAAAGAAAGGGGCCACGGTGTTTCTGTATCTCTATTATGTTGGTGCGGCTTCGGAACTTTTAAATATCTCGATATATCTCGAAAACTACGCTTCTGATCAAAAAATATCATAGAACATAAATTGTAGGAAACATAATTCTCTACAAAAAAGGTCTCTTAACATTTTGCCATAGCTCGCTTCGTTTCCGAGATATTTGCAGATACATCTCAAGGGAAGGGGCCTGACGGACATATTTCGAGATATTTCTTCTTCTTGTTGTTCTTCTTCTGCACAGCTAAGCTGGAAGTGGCATTTGCAGCTCGCAATAGTGCAGAGTTATCTCAAAGAAGGGGGCCACGGTGTTTCTGTATCTCTATTATGTTGGTGCGGCTTCGGAACTTTTAAATGTCTCGATATATCTCGAAAACTACGCTTCTGATCAAAAAATATCAGAGAACGTAAATTGTAGGAAACATAATTCTCTACAAAAAAGGTCTCTTAAAAATTTTGCCATAGCTCGCTTCGTTTCCGAGATATTTGCAGATTTATCTCAAGGGAAGGGGCCTGACGGACATATTTCGAGATATATCTTCTTCTTGTTGTTCTTCTTCTGCACAGCTAAGCTGGAAGTGACATTTGCAGCTCGCAATAGTGCAGCGTTATCTCAAAGAAAGGGGCCACGGTGTTTCTGTATCTCTATTATGTTGGTGCGGCTTCGGAACTTTTAAATATCTTGATATATCTCGAGAACTACGCATCTGATCAAAAAATATCATACAACATAAAAAGTAGGAAACTTAATTCTCTACAAATAAGGTCTCTTAACATTTTGCCATAGCTCGCTTCGTTTCCGAGATATTTGCAGATATATCTCAAGGGAAGGGGCCTGACGGACATATTTCGAGATATTTCTTCTTCTTGTTGTTCTTCTTCTGCACAGCTAAGCTGGAAGTGGCATTTGCAGCTCGCAATAGTGCAGAGTTATCTCAAAGAAAGGGGCCACGGTGTTTCTGTATCTCTATTATGTTGGTGCGGCTTCGGAACTTTTAAATATCTTGATATATCTCGAGATCTACGCATCTGATCAAAAAATATCATAGAACATAAAAAGTAGGAAACTTAATTCTCTACAAAAAAGGTCTCTTAACATTTTGCCATAGCTCGCTTCGTTTCCGAGATAGTTGCAGATTTATCTCAAGGGAAGGGGCCTGACGGACATATTTCGAGATATTTCTTCTTCTTGTTGTTCTTCTTCTGCACAGCTAAGCTGGAAGTGGCATTTGCGGCTCTCACTAGTGCAGAGTTATCTCAAAGAAAGGGGCCACGGTGTTTCTGTATCTCTATTATGTTGGTGCGGCTTCGGAACTTTTAAATATCTCGATATATCTCGAAAACTACGCTTCTGATCAAAAAATATCATAGAACATAAATTGTAGGAAACATAATTCTCTACAAAAAAGGTCTCTTAACATTTTGCCATAGCTCGCTTCCTTTCCGAGATATTTGCAGATACATCTCAAGGGAAGGGGCCTGACGGACATATTTCGAGATATTTCTTCTTCTTGTTGTTCTTCTTCTGCACAGCTAAGCTGGAAGTGGCATTTGCAGCTCGCAATAGTGCAGATTTATCTCAAAGAAAGGGGCCACGGTGTTTCTGTATCTCTATTATGTTGGTGCGGCTTCGGAACTTTTAAATATCTTGATATATCTCGAGAACTACGCATCTGATTAAAAAATATCATAGAACATAAAAAGTAGGAAACTTAATTCTCTACAAAAAACGTCTCTTAACATTTTGCCATAGCTCGCTTCGTTTCCGAGATATTTGCAGATTCAGCTCAAAGGAACGGGCCTGACGGACATATTTCGAGATATTTCTTCTTCTTGTTGTTCTTCTTCTGCACAGCTAAGCTGGAAGTGGCATTTGCAGCTCGCAACAGTGCAGAGTTATCTCAAAGAAAGGGGCCACGGTGTTTCTGTATCTCTATTATGTTGGTGCGGCATCGGAACTTTAAAATATCTCGATATATCTCGAAAACTACGCTTCTGATCAAAAAACATCATAGAATATAAATTGTAGGAAACATAATTCTCTTCAAAAAAGGTCTCTTAACATTTTTCCATAGCTCGCTTCGTTTCCGAGATATTTGCAGATTCAGCTCAAAGGAACGGGCCTGACGGACATATTTCGAGATATTTCTTCTTCTTGTTGTTCTTCTTCTGCACAGCTAAGCTGGAAGTGGCATTTGCAGCTCGCAATAGTGCAGAGTTATCTCAAAGAAAGGGGCCACGGTGTTTCTGTATCTCTATTATGTTGGTGCGGCTTCGGAACTTTTAAATATCTTGATATATCTCGAGAATTACGCATCTGATCAAAAAATGTCATAGAAGGTAAGAAGTAGGAAACTTAATTCTCTACAAAAAAGGTCTCTTAACATTTTGCCATAGCTCGCTTCGTTTCCGAGATATTTGCAGATACATCTCAAGGGAAGGGGCCTGACGGACATATTTCGAGATATTTCTTCTTCTTGTTGTTCTTCTTCTGCACAGCTAAGCTGGAAGTGGCATTTGCAGCTCGCAATAGTGCAGAGTTATCTCAAAGAAGGGGGCCACGGTGTTTCTGTATCTCTATTATGTTGGTGCGGCTTCGGAACTTTTAAATATCTTGATATATCTGGAGAACTACGCATCTGATCAAAAAATATCATGCAACATAAAAAGTAGAAAACTTAATTCTCTACAAAAAAGGTCTCTTAACATTTTGCCATAGCTCGCTTCGTTTCCGAGATATTTGCAGATTTATCTCAAGGGAAGGGGCCTGACGGACATATTTCGAGATATTTCTTCTTCTTGTTGTTGTTCTTCTGCACAGCTAAGCTGGAAGTGGCATTTGCAGCTCGCAATAGTGCAGAGTTATCTCAAAGAAAGGGGCCACGGTGTTTCTGTATCTCTATTATGTTGGTGCGGCTTCGGAACTTTTAAATATCTTGATATATCTCGAGATCTACGCATCTGATCAAAAAATATCATAGAACATAAAAAGTAGGAAACTTAATTCTCTACAAAAAAGGTCTCTTAACATTTTGCCATAGCTCGCTTCGTTTCCGAGATATTTGCAGATATATCTCAAGGGAAGGGGCCTGACGGACATATTTCGAGATATTTCTTCTTCTTGTTGTTCTTCTTCTGCACAGCTAAACTGGAAGTGGCATTTCCAGCTCGCAATAGTGCAGAGTTATCTCAAAGAACGGGGCCACGGTGTTTCTGTATCTCTATTATGTTGGTGCGGCTTCGGAACTTTTAAATATCTTGATATATCTCGAGAACTACGCTTCTGATCAAAAAATATCATAGAACATAAATTGTAGGAAACTTAATTCTCTACAAAAAAGGTCTCTTAACATTTTGCCATAGCTCGCTTCGTTTCCGAGATATTTGCAGATACATCTCAAGGGAAGGGGCCTGACGGACATATTTCGAGATATTTCTTCTTCTTGTTGTTCTTCTTCTGCACAGCTAAGCTGGAAGTGGCATTTGCAGCTCGCAATAGTGCAGAGTTATCTCAAAGAAGGGGGCCACGGTGTTTCTGTATCTCTATTATGTTGGTGCGGCTTCGGAACTTTTAAATATCTTGATATATCTCGAGAACTACGCATCTGATCAAAAAATATCATAGAACATAAATAGTAGGAAACTTAATTCTCTACAAAAAAGGTCTCTTAACATTTTGCCATAGCTCGCTTCGTTTCCGAGATATTTGCAGATTTATCTCAAGGGAAGGGGCCTGACGGACATATTTCGAGATATTTCTTCTTCTTGTTGTTGTTCTTCTGCACAGCTAAGCTGGAAGTGGCATTTGCAGCTCGCAATAGTGCAGAGTTATCTCAAAGAAAGGGGCCACGGTGTTTCTGTATCTCTATTATGTTGGTGCGGCTTCGGAACTTTTAAATATCTTGATATATCTCGAGATCTACGCATCTGATCAAAAAATATCATAGAACATAAAAAGTAGGAAACTTAATTCTCTACAAAAAAGGTCTCTTAACATTTTGCCATAGCTCGCTTCGTTTCCGAGATAGTTGCAGATTTATCTCAAGGGAAGGGGCCTGACGGACATATTTCGAGATATTTCTTCTTCTTGTTGTTCTTCTTCTGCACATCAAAGCTGGAAGTGGCATTTGCGGCTCGCACTAGTGCAGAGTTATCTCAAAGAAAGGGGCCACGGTGTTTCTGTATCTCTATTATGTTGGTGCGGCTTCGGAACTTTTAAATATCTTGATATATCTCGAGATCTACGCATCTGATCAAAAAATATCATAGAACATAAAAAGTAGGAAACTTAATTCTCTACAAAAAAGGTCTCTTAAGATTTTGCCATAGCTCGCTTCGTTTCCGAGATAGTTGCAGATATATCTCAAGGGAAGGGGCCTGACGGACATATTTCGAGATATTTCTTCTTCTTGTTGTTCTTCT
Source organism: Osmia lignaria lignaria (assembly GCF_051020975.1). NCBI lineage: Eukaryota > Metazoa > Arthropoda > Insecta > Hymenoptera > Megachilidae > Osmia > Osmia lignaria. The sequence continues at coordinate 7,833,974 of NW_027478159.1, read as the reverse complement.
TCTGCACAGCAAAGCTGGAAGTGGCATTTGCGGCTCGCACTAGTGCAGAGTTATCTCAAAGAAAGGGGCCACGGTGTTTCTGTATCTCTATTATGTTGGTGCGGCTTCGGAACTTTTAAATATCTTGATATATCTCGAGAACTACCCATCTGATCCAAAAATATCATAGAACGTAAAAGGTAGGAAACTTAGTTCTCTACAAAAAAGGTCTCTTAACATTCTGCCATAGCTCGCTTCGTTTCCGAGATATTTGCAGATTTATCTCAAGGGAAGGGGCCTGACGGACATATTTCGAGATATTTCTTCTTCTTGTTGTTGTTCTTCTGCACAGCTAAGCTGGAAGTGGCATTTGCAGCTCGCAATAGTGCAGAGTTATCTCAAAGAAAGGGGCCACGGTGTTTCTGTATCTCTATTATGTTGGTGCGGCTTCGGAACTTTTAAATATCTTGATATATCTCGAGAACTACGCATCTGATCAAAAAATATCATAGAACATAAAAAGTAGGAAACTTAATTCTCTACAAAAAAGGTGTCTTAACATTTTGCCATAGCTCGCTTCGTTTCCGAGATATTTGCAGATTTATCTCAAGCGAAGGGGCCTGACGGACATATTTCGAGATATTTCTTCTTCTTGTTGTTCTTCTTCTGCACAGCTAAGCTGGAAGTGGCATTTGCGGCTCTCACTAGTGCAGAGTTATCTCAAAGAAAGGGGCCACGGTGTTTCTGTATCTCTATTATGTTGGTGCGGCTTCGGAACTTTTAAATATCTCGATATATCTCGAAAACTACGCTTCTGATCAAAAAATATCATAGAACATAAATTGTAGGAAACATAATTCTCTACAAAAAAGGTCTCTTAACATTTTGCCATAGCTCGCTTCCTTTCCGAGATATTTGCAGATACATCTCAAGGGAAGGGGCCTGACGGACATATTTCGAGATATTTCTTCTTCTAGTTGTTCTTCTTCTGCACAGCTAAGCTGGAAGTGGCATTTGCAGCTCGCAATAGTGCAGATTTATCTCAAAGAAAGGGGCCACGGTGTTTCTGTATCTCTATTATGTTGGTGCGGCTTCGGAACTTTTAAATATCTTGATATATCTCGAGAACTACGCATCTGATTAAAAAATATCATAGAACATAAAAAGTAGGAAACTTAATTCTCTACAAAAAACGTCTCTTAACATTTTGCCATAGCTCGCTTCGTTTCCGAGATATTTGCAGATTCAGCTCAAAGGAACGGGCCTGACGGACATATTTCGAGATATTTCTTCTTCTTGTTGTTCTTCTTCTGCACAGCTAAGCTGGAAGTGGCATTTGCAGCTCGCAACAGTGCAGAGTTATCTCAAAGAAAGGGGCCACGGTGTTTCTGTATCTCTATTATGTTGGTGCGGCATCGGAACTTTAAAATATCTCGATATATCTCGAAAACTACGCTTCTGATCAAAAAACATCATAGAATATAAATTGTAGGAAACATAATTCTCTTCAAAAAAGGTCTCTTAACATTTTTCCATAGCTCGCTTCGTTTCCGAGATATTTGCAGATTTATCTCGGGGGAAGGGGCCTGACGGACATATTTCGACATATTTCTTCTTCTTGTTGTTCTTCTACTGCACAGCTAAGCTGGATGCGGCATTTGCCGCTCGCACTAGGGCAGAGTTATCTCAAAGAAAGGGGCCACGGTGTTTCTGTATCTCTATTATGTTGGTGCGGCTTCGGAACTTTTAAATATCTCGATATATCTCGAAAACTACGCTTCTGATCAAAAAATATCATAGAACATAAATTGTAGGAAACATAATTCTCTACAAAAAAGGTCTCTTAACATTTTGCCATAGCTCGTTTCGTTTCCGAGATATTTGCAGATATATCTCAAGGGAAGTGGCCTGACGGACATATTTCGAGATATTTCTTCTTCTTGTTGTTCTTCTTCTGCACAGCTAAACTGGAAGTGGCATTACCAGCTCGCAAAAGCGCAGAGTTATCTCAAAGAAAGGGGCCACGGTGTTTCTGTATCTCTATTATGTTGGTGCGGCTTCGGAACTTTTAAATATCTTGATATATCTCGAGAACTACGCATCTGATCAAAAAATATCATAGAACATAAAAAGTAGGAAGCTTAATTTCCTACAAAAAAGGTCTCTCAACGTTTTGCTATAGCTCGCATTGTTTCCGAGATATTTGCAGATTCAGCTCAAAGGATCGGGCCTGACGGACATATTTCGAGATATTTCTTCTTCTTGTTGTTCTTCGTCTGCACAGCTAAACTGGAAGTGGCATTTCCAGCTCGCAATGGTGCAGAGTTATCTCGCAGAAAGGGGCCACGCTGTTTCTGTATCTCTATTATGTTGGTGCGGCTTCGGAACTTTTAAATATCTTGATATATCTCGAGAACTACGCATCTGATCAAAAAATATCATGGAACATAAAAAGTAGAAAACTTAATTTTCTACAAAAAAGGTCTCTTAACATTTGGCCATAGCTCGCTTCGTTTCCGAGATATTTGCAGATTTATCTCGGGGGAAGGGGCCTGACGGACATATTTCGACATATTTCTTCTTCTTGTTGTTCTTCTACTGCACAGCTAAGCTGGATGCGGCATTTGCGGCTCGCACTAGGGCAGAGTTATCTCAAAGAAAGGGGCCACGGTGTTTCTGTATCTCTATTATGTTGGTGCGGCGTCGGAACTTTTAAATATCTCGATATATCTCGAAAACTACGCTTCTGATCAAAAAATATCATAGAACATAAATTGTAGGAAACATAATTCTCTACAAAAAAGGTCTCTTAACATTTTGCCATAGCTCGTTTCGTTTCCGAGATATTTGCAGATATATCTCAAGGGAAGGGGCCTGACGGACATATTTCGAGATATTTCTTCTTCTTGTTGTTCTTCTTCTGCACAGCTAAACTGGAAGTGGCATTTCCAGCTCGCAATAGTGCAGAGTTATCTCAAAGAATGGGGCCACGGTGTTTCTGTATCTCTATTATGTTGGTGCGGCTTCGGAACTTTTAAATATCTTGATATATCTCGAGAACTACGCATCTGATCAAAAAATATCATAGAACATAAAAAGTAGGAAGCTTAATTTCCTACAAAAAAGGTCTCTCAACGTTTTGCCATAGCTCGCATTGTTTCCGAGATATTTGCAGATTCAGCTCAAAGGATCGGGCCTGACGGACATATTTCGAGATATTTCTTCTTCTTGTTGTTCTTCGTCTGCACAGCTAAACTGGAAGTGGCATTTCCAGCTCGCAATGGTGCAGAGTTATCTCGCAGAAAGGGGCCACGCTGTTTCTGTATCTCTATTATGTTGGTGCGGCTTCGGAACTTTTAAATATCTTGATATATCTCGCGAACTACGCATCTGATCAAAAAATATCATAGAACATAAAAAGTAGAAAACTTAATTCTCTACAAAAAAGGTCTCTTAACACTTTGCCATAGCTCGCTTCGTTTCCGAGATATTTGCAGATTTATCTCGGGGGAAGGGGCCTGACGGACATATTTCGACATATTTCTTCTTCTTGTTGTTCTTCTACTGCACAGCTAAGCTGGATGCGGCATTTGCGGCTCGCACTAGGGCAGAGTTATCTCAAAGAAAGGGGCCACGGTGTTTCTGTATCTCTATTATGTTGGTGCGGCTTCGGAACTTTTAAATATCTCGATATATCTCGAAAACTACGCTTCTGATCAAAAAATATCATAGAACATAAATTGTAGGAAACATAATGCTCTACAAAAAAGGTCTCTTAACATTTTGGCATAGCTCTCTTCGTTTCCGAGATATTTGCAGATATATCTCGAGGGAAGGGGCCTGACGGACATATTTCGAGATATTTCTTCTTCTTGTTGTTCTTCTTCTGCACAGCTAAGCTGGAAGCGGCATTTGCGGCTCGCACTAGTGCAGAGTTATCTCAAAGAAAGGGGCCACGGTGTTTCTGTATCTCTATTATGTTGGTGCGGCTTCGGAACTTTTAAATATCTTGATATATCTCGAGAACTACGCATCTGATCAAAAAATATCATAGAACATAAAAAGTAGGAAACTTAATTTCCTACAAAAAAGGTCTCTCAACGTTTTGCCATAGCTCGCATTGTTTCCGAGATATTTGCAGATTCAGCTCAAAGGATCGGGCCTGACGGACATATTTCGAGATATTTCTTCTTCTTGTTGTTCTTCGTCTGCACAGCTAAACTGGAAGTGGCATTTCCAGCTCGCAATGGTGCAGAGTTATCTCGCAGAAAGGGGCCACGCTGTTTCTGTATCTCTATTATGTTGGTGCGGCTTCGGAACTTTTAAATATCTTGATATATCTCGCGAACTACGCATCTGATCAAAAAATATCATAGAGCATAAATAGTAGGAAACTTAATTTCCTACAAAAAAGATCTCTTAATATTTTGCCATAGCTCGCATTGTTTCCCAGATATTTTCAGATTTAGCTCAAGGGAAGGGGCCTGACGGACTTAATCCGAGATATTTCTTGTTCTTATTGTGCTTCTTCTGCACAGCTAAGCTGGAACTGGCATTTGCAGCTCGCAATAGTGCAGAGTTATCTCGCAGAAAGGGGCCACGGTGTTTCCGTATCTCTATTATGTTGGTGCGGCTTCGGAACTTTTAAATATCTTGATATATCTCGAAAACTACGCATCTGATCAAAAAATATCATAGAACCTAGATTGTAGGAAACGTAATTCTCTACAAAAAAGGTCTCTTATCATTTTGCCATAGCTCGCATCGTTTCCGAGATATTTGCAGATCTAATTCAAGGGAAGGGGCCTGACGGACATATTTCGAGATATTTCTTCTTCTTGTTGTTCTTCTTCTGCACAGCTAAAGTGGAAGTTACATTTGCAGCTCGGAATAGTGCAGAGTTATCACAAAGAAAGAGGCCACGGTGTTTATGTATCTTTATTATGTTGGTGCGGCTTCGGAATCTTTAAATATCTCGATATATCTCGAAAACTACGCATCTGATCAAAAAATATCATTGAACATAAATAGTAGGAAACTTAATTTCCTACAAAAAGGGTGTCTCAACGTTTTGCCATAGCTCGCATTGTTTCCGAGATATTTGCAGATTCAGCTCAAAGGAACGGGCCTGACGGACATATTCCGAGATATTTCTTGTTCTTGTTGTGCTTCTTCCGCACAGCTAAGCTCGAACTGGCATTTGCAGCTCGCAATAGTGCAGACTTATCTCACAGAAAGGGGCCACGGTGTTTCTGTATCTCTATTATGTTGGTGCGGCTTCGGAACTTTTAAATATCTTGATATATCTCGAGAATTACGCATCTGATCAAAAAATATCATAGAAGGTAAGAAGTAGGAAACTTAATTATCTACAAAAAAGGTCTCTTAACATTTTGCCATAGCTCGCATCGTTTCCGAGATATTTGCAGATTTAGCTCAAGGGAAGGGGCCTGACGGACTTAATCCGAGATATTTCTTGTTCTTGTTGTGCTTCTTCTGCACAGCTAAGCTCGAACTGGCATTTGCAGCTCGCAATAGTGCAGAGTTATCTCAAAGAAAGGGGCCACGGTGTTTCTGTATCTCTATTATGTTGGTGCGGCTTCGGAACTTTTAAATATCTTGATATATCTCGAGAACTACGCATCTGATCAAAAAATATCGGAGAACATAAAAAGTAGGAAACTTAATTCTCTCCAAAAAAGGTCTCTTAACATTTTGCCATAGCTCGCTTCGTTTCCGAGATATATACAGGTTTATCTCAAGGGAAGGGGACTGACGGACATATTTCGAGATATTTCTTCTTCTTGTTGTTCTTCTTCTGCACAGCTAAGCTGGAAGTGGCATTTGCAGCTCGCAATAGTGCAGAGTTATCTCAAAGAAAGAGGCCACGGTGTTTCTGTACCTCTATTATATTGGTGCAGCTTCGGAACTTTTAAATATCTTGATATATCTCGAAAACTACGCTTCTGATCAGAAAATATCATAGAACCTTAATTGTAGGAAACTTAATTTCCTACAAAAAAGATCTCTTAATATTTTGCCATAGCTCGCATTGTTTCCCAGATATTTGCAGATTTAGCTCAAGGGAAGGGGCCTGACGGACTTAATCCGAGATATTTCTTGTTCTTATTGTGCTTCTTCTGCACAGCTAAGCTGGAACTGGCATTTGCAGCTCGCAATAGTGCAGAGTTATCTCGCAGAAAGGGGCCACGGTGTTTCCGTATCTCTATTATGTTGGTGCGGCTTCGGAACTTTTAAATATCTTGATATATCTCGAAAACTACGCATCTGATCAAAAAATATCATAGAACCTAGATTGTAGGAAACGTAATTCTCTACAAAAAAGGTCTCTTATCATTTTGCCATAGCTCGCATCGTTTCCGAGATATTTGCAGATCTAATTCAAGGGAAGGGGCCTGACGGACATATTTCGAGATATTTCTTCTTCTTGTTGTTCTTCTTCTGCACAGCTAAAGTGGAAGTTACATTTGCAGCTCGGAATAGTGCAGAGTTATCACAAAGAAAGAGGCCACGGTGTTTATGTATCTTTAATATGTTGGTGCGGCTTCGGAACCTTTAAATATCTCGATATATCTCGAAAACCACGCATCTGATCAAAAAATATCATAGAACATAAATAGTAGGAAACTTAATTTCCTACAAAAAGGGTGTCTCAACGTTTTGCCATAGCTCGCATTGTTTCCGAGATATTTGCAGATTCAGCTCAAAGGAACGGGCCTGACGGACATATTCCGAGATATTTCTTGTTCTTGTTGTGCTTCTTCCGCACAGCTAAGCTCGAACTGGCATTTGCAGCTCGCAATAGTGCAGAGTTATCTCACAGAAAGGGGCCACGGTGTTTCTGTATCTCTATTATGTTGGTGCGGCTTCGGAACTTTTAAATATCTTGATATATCTCGAGAACTACGCATCTGATCAAAAAATATCATAGAACATAAAAAGTAGGAAACTTAATTCTCTACAAAAAAGGTCTCTTAACGTTTTGCCATATCTCGCTTCGTTTCCGAGATATTTGCAGATTTATCTCAAGGGAAGGGGCCTAACGGACATATTTCCAGATATTTCTTCTTCTTGTTGTTCTTCTTCTTCACAGCTAAGCTGGAAGTGGCATTTGCGGCTCGCACTAGTGCAGAGTTATCTCAAAGAAAGGGGCCACGGTGTTTCTGTATCTCTATTATGTTGGTGCGGTTTCGGAACTTTTAAATATCTTGATATATCTCGAGAACTACGCATCTGATCAAAAAATATCATAGAACATAAAAAGTAGGAAACTTAATTCTCTACAAATAAGGTCTCTTAACATTTTGCCAAAGCTCGCTTCGTTTCCGAGATATTTGCAGATTTATCTCAAGGGAAGGGGCCTGACGGACATATTTCGAGATATTTCTTCTTCTTGTTGTTCTTCTTCTGCACAGCTAAGCTGGAAGTGGCATTTGCAGCTCGCAATAGTGCAGAGTTATCTCAAAGAAAGGGGCCACGGTGTTTCTGTATCTCTATTATGTTGGTGCGGCTTCGGAACTCTTAAATATCTTGATATATCTCGAGAACTACGCATCTGATCAGAAAATCTCATAGAACATAAAAAGTAGGAAACTTAATTCTCTACAAAAAAGGTCTCTTAACATTTTGCCATAGCTCGCTTCGTTTCCGAGATATTTGCAGATTTATCTCAAGGGAAGGGGCCTAACGGACATATTTCGAGATATTTCTTCTTCTTGTTGTTCTTCTTCTGCACAGCTAAACTGGAAGTGGCATTTCCAGCTCGCAATAGTGCAGAGTTATCTCAAAGAAAGGAGCCACGGTGTTTCTGTATCTCTATTATGTTGGTGCGGCTTCGGAACTTTTAAATATCTTGATATATCTCGAGAACTACGCATCTGATCAAAAAATATCATAGAACATAAAAAGTAGGAAACTTAATTCTCTACAAATAAGGTCTCTTAACATTTTGCCATAGCTCGCTTCGTTTCCGAGATATTTGCAGATTTATCTCAAGGGAAGGGGCCTGACGGACATATTTCGAGATATTTCTTCTTCTTGTTGTTCTTCTTCTGCACAGCTAAGCTGGAAGTGGCATTTGCAGCTCGCAATAGTGCAGAGTTATCTCAAAGGAAGGGGCCACGGTGTTTCTGTATCTCTATTATGTTGGTGCGGCTTCGGAACTTTTAAATATCTTGATATATCTCGAGAACTACGCATCTGATCAAAAAATATCATAGAACATAAATAGTAGGAAACTTAATTCTCTACAACAAAGGTCTCTCAACATTTTGCCATAGCTCGCTTCGTTTCCGAGATATTTGCAGATTTATCTCAAGGGAAGGGGCCTAACGGACATATTTCGAGATATTTCTTCTTCTTGTTGTTCTTCTTCTGCACAGCTAAGCTGGAAGTGGCATTTGCAGCTCGCAATAGTGCAGAGTTATCTCAAAGAAAGGGGCCACGGTGTTTCTGTATCTCTATTATGTTGGTGCGGCTTCGGAACTTTTAAATATCTTGATATAGCTCGAGAACTACGCATCTGATCAAAAAATATCATAGAACATAAAAAGTTGGAAACTTAATTCTCTACAAAAAAGGTCTCTTAACATTTTGCCATAGCTCGCTTCGTTTCCGAGATATTTGCAGATTTATGTCAAGGGAAGGGGCCTGACGGACATATTTCGAGATATTTCTTCTTCTTGTTGTTCTTCTTCTGCACAGCTAAGCTGGAAGTGGCATTTGCGGCTCGCACTAGTGCAGAGTTATCTCAAAGAAAGGGGCCACGGTGTTTCTGTATCTCTATTATGTTGGTGCGGCTTCGGAACTTTTAAATATCTCGATATATCTCGAAAACTACGCTTCTGATCAAAAAATATCATAGAACCTAAATTGTAGGAAACATAATTCTCTACAAAAAACGTCTCTCAACATTTTGCCATAGCTCGCTTCGTTTCCGAGATATTTGCAGATTTATCTCAAGGGATGGGGCCTGACGGACATATTTCGTGATATTTCTTCTTCTTGTTGTTCTTCTTCTGCGCAGCTAAGCTGGAAGTGGCATTTGCAGCTCGCAATAGTGCAGAGTTATCTCAAAGAAAGGGGCCACGGTGTTTCTGTATCTCTATTATGTTGGTGCGGCTTCGGAACTTTTAAATATCTTGATATATCTCGAGAACTACGCATCTGATCAAAAAATATCATAGAACATAAATAGTAGGAAACTTAATTCTCTACAACAAAGGTCTCTCAACATTTTGCCATAGCTCGCTTCGTTTCCGAGATATTTGCAGATTTATCTCAAGGGAAGGGGCCTAACGGACATATTTCCAGATATTTCTTCTTCTTGTTGTTCTTCTTCTGCACAGCTAAGCTGGAAGTGGCATTTGCGGCTCGCACTAGTGCAGAGTTATCTCAAAGAAAGGGGCCACGGTGTTTCGGTATCTCTATTATGTTGGTGCGGTTTCGGATCTTTTAAATATCTTGATATATCTCGAGAACTACGCATCTGATCAAAAAATATCATAGAACATAAAAAGTAGGAAACTTAATTCTCTACAAATAAGGTCTCTTAGCATTTTGCCAAAGCTCGCTTCGTTTCCGAGATATTTGCAGATTTATCTCAAGGGAAGGGGCCTGACGGACATATTTCGAGATATTTCTTCTTCTTGTTGTTCTTCTTCTGCACAGCTAAGCTGGAAGTGGCATTTGCAGCTCGCAATAGTGCAGAGTTACCTCAAAGAAGGGGGCCACGGTGTTTCTGTATCTCTATTATGTTGGTGCGGCTTCGGAACTTTTGAATATCGTGATATATCTCGAGAACTACGCATCTGATCAAAAAATATCATAGAACATAAAAAGTAGGAAACTTAATTCTCTATAAAAAAGGTCTCTTAACATTTTGCCATAGCTCGCTTCGTTTCCGAGATATTTGCATATTTATCTCAAGGGAAAGAGCCTGACGGACATATTTCGAGATATTTCTTCTTCTTGTTGTTCTTCTTCTGCACAGCTAAGCTGGAAGTGGCATTTGCAGCTCGCAATAGTGCAGAGTTATCACAAAGAAAGGGGCCACGGTGTTTCTGTATCTCTATTATGTTGGTGCGGCTTCGGAACTTTTAAATATCTTGATATATCTCGAGAACTACGCATCTGATCAAAAAATATCGTAGAACATAAAAAGTAGGAAACATAATTCTCTACAAAAAAGGTCTCTTAACATTTTGCCATAGTTCGCTTCGTTTCCGAGATATTTGCAGATTCAGCTCAAAGGAACTGGCCTGACGGACATATTTCGAGATATTTCTTCTTCTTGTTGTTCTTCTTCTGCACAGCTAAGCTGGAAGTGGCATTTACAGCTCGCAATAGTGCAGAGTTATCTCAAAGAAGGGGGCCACGGTGTTTCTGTATCTCTATTATGTTGGTGCGGCTTCGGAACTTTTGAATATCTTGATATATCTCGAGAACTACGCATCTGATCAAAAAATATCATAGAACATAAAAAGTAGGAAACTTAGTTCTCTACAAAAAAGTTCTCTTAACATTTTGCCAGAGCCCGCTTCGTTTCCGAGATATTTGCAGATTTATCTCAAGGGAAGGGGCCTGACGGACATATTTCGAGATATTTCTTCTTCTTGTTGTTCTTCTTCTGCACAGCTAAGCTGGAAGTGGCATTTACAGCTCGCAATAGTGCAGAGTTATCTCAAAGAAGGGGCCACGGTGTTTCTGTATCTCTATTATGTCGGTGCGGCTTCGGAACTTTTAAATATCTTGATATATCTCGAGAACTACGCATCTGATCAAAAAATATCATAGAACATAAAAAGTAGGAAAGTTAATTCTCTATAAAAAAGGTCTCTTAACATTTTGCCATAGCTCGCTTCGTTTCCGAGATATTTGCAGATTTATCTCAAGGGAAAGGGCCTGACGGACATATTTCGAGATATTTCTTCTTCTTGTTGTTCTTCTTCTGCACAGCTAAGCTGGAAGTGGCATTTGCAGCTCGCAATAGTGCAGAGTTATCTCAAAGAAAGGGGCCACGGTGTTTCTGTATCTCTATTATGTTGGTGCGGCTTCGGAACTTTTAAATATATTGATATATCTCGAGAACTACGCATCTGATCAGAAAATATCATAGAACATAAAAAGTAGGAAACTTAATTCTCTACAAAAAAGGTCTCTTAACATTTTGCCAAAGCTCGCTTCGTTTCCGAGATATTTGCAGATTTATCTCAAGGGAAGGGGCCTGACAGACATATTTCGAGATATTTCTTCTTCTTGTTGTTCTTATTCTGCACAGCAAAGCTGGAAGTGGCACTTGCGGCTCGCACTAGTGCAGAGTTATCTCAAAGAAAGGGGCCACGGTGTTTCTGTATCTCTATTATGTTGGTGCGGCTTCGGAACTTTTAAATATCTTGATATATCTCGAGAACTACGCATCTGACCAAAAAATATCATAGAACATAAAAAGTAGGAAACTTAATTCTCTACAAATAAGGTCTCTTAACATTTTGCCATAGCTCGCTTCGTTTCCGAGATATTTGCAGATTTATCTCAAGGGAAGGGGCCTGACGGACATATTTCGAGATGTTTCTTCTTCTTGTTGTTCTTCTTCTGCACAGCTAAGCAGGAAGTGGCATTTGCAGCTCGCAATAGTGCAGAGTTATCTCAAAGAAAGGGGCCACGGTGTTTCTGTATCTCTATTATGTTGGTGCGGTTTCGGAACTTTCAAATATCTTGATATATCTCGAGAACTACGCATCTGATCAAAAAATATCATAGAACATAAAAAGTAGGAAACTTAATTCTCTACAAATAAGGTCTCTTAACATTTTGCCAAAGCTCGTTTCGTTTCCGAGATATTTGCAGATTTATCTCAAGGGAAGGGGCCTGACGGACATATTTCTTGATATTTCTTCTTCTTGTTGTTCTTCTTCTGCACAGCTAAGCTGGAAGTGGCATTTGCAGCTCGCAATAGTGCAGAGTTATCTCAAAGAAAGGGGCCACGGTGTTTCTGTATCTCTATTATGTTGGTGCGGCTTCGGAACTCTTAAATATCTTGATATATCTCGAGAACTACGCATCTGATCAGAAAATCTCATAGAACATAAAAAGTAGGAAACTTAATTCTCTACAAAAAAGGTCTCTTAACATTTTGCCATAGCTCGCTTCGTTTCCGAGATATTTGCAGATTTATCTCAAGGGAAGGGGCCTGACGGACATATTTCGAGATATTTCTTCTTCTTGTTGTTCTTCTTCTGCACAGCTAAACTGGAAGTGGCATTTCCAGCTCGCAATAGTGCAGAGTTATCTCAAAGAAAGGGGCCACGGTGTTTCTGTATCTCTATTATGTTGGTGCGGCTTCGGAACTTTTAAATATCTCGATATATCTCGAAAACTACGCTTCTGATCAAAAAATATCATAGAACATAAATTGTAGGAAACATAATTCTCTACAAAAAAGGTCTCTTAACATTTTGCCATAGCTCGTTTCGTTTCCGAGATATTTGCAGATACATCTCAAGGGAAGGGGCCTGACGGACATATTTCGAGATATTTCTTCTTCTTGTTGTTCTTCTTCTGCACAGCTAAACTGGAAGTGGCATTTCCAGCTCGCAATAGTGCAGAGTTATCTCAAAGAAAGGGGCCACGGTGTTTCTGTATCTCTATTATGTTGGTGCGGCTTCGGAACTTTTAAATATCTTGATATATCTCGAGAACTACGCATCTGATCAAAAAATATCATAGAACATAAAAAGTAGGAAACATAATTCTCTACAAAAAAGGTCTCTTAACATTTTGCCATAGCTCGCTTCGTTTCCGAGATATTTGCAGATTCAGCTCAAAGGAACTGGCCTGACGGACATATTTCGAGATATTTCTTCTTCTTGTTGTTCTTCTTCTGCACAGCTAAACTGGAAGTGGCATTTCCAGCTCGCAATAGTGCAGAGTTATCTCAAAGAAAGGGGCCACGGTGTTTCTGTATCTCTATTATGTTGGTGCGGCTTCGGAACTTTTAAATATCTTGATATATCTCGAGAACTACGCATCTGATCAAAAAATATCATAGAACATAAAAAGTAGGAAACTTAATTCTCTATAAAAAAGGTCTCTTAACATTTTGCCATAGCTCGCTTCGTTTCCGAGATATTTGCATATTTATCTCAAGGGAAAGAGCCTGACGGACATATTTCGAGATATTTCTTCTTCTTGTTGTTCTTCTTCTGCACAGCTAAGCTGGAAGTGGCATTTGCAGCTCGCAATAGTGCAGAGTTATCTCAAAGAAAGGGGCCACGGTGTTTCTGTATCTCTATTATGTTGGTGCGGCTTCGGAACTTTTAAATATCTTGATATATCTCGAGAACTACGCATCTGATCAAAAAATATCGTAGAACATAAAAAGTAGGAAACATAATTCTCTACAAAAAAGGTCTCTTAACATTTTGCCATAGCTCGCTCCGTTTCCGAGATATTTGCAGATTTATCTCAAGGGAAGGGGCCTGACGGACATATTTCGAGATATTTCTTCTTCTTGTTGTTCTTCTTCTGCACAGCTAAGCTGGAAGTGGCATTTGCAGCTCGCAATAGTGCAGAGTTATCTCAAAGAAAGGGGCCACGGTGTTTCTGTATCTCTATTATGTTGGTGCGGCTTCGGAACTTTTAAATATCTTGATATATCTCGAGAACTACGCATCTGATCAAAAAATATCGTAGAACATAAAAAGTAGGAAACATAATTCTCTACAAAAAAGGTCTCTTAACATTTTGCCATAGTTCGCTTCGTTTCCGAGATATTTGCAGATTCAGCTCAAAGGAACTGGCCTGACGGACATATTTCGAGATATTTCTTCTTCTTGTTGTTCTTCTTCTGCACAGCTAAGCTGGAAGTGGCATTTACAGCTCGCAATAGTGCAGAGTTATCTCAAAGAAGGGGGCCACGGTGTTTCTGTATCTCTATTATGTTGGTGCGGCTTCGGAACTTTTGAATATCTTGATATATCTCGAGAACTACGCTTCTGATCAAAAAATATCATAGAACATAAAAAGTAGGAAACTTAATTCTCTACAAAAAAGGTCTCTTAACATTTTGCCATAGCCCGCTTCGTTTCCGAGATATTTGCAGATTTATCTCAAGGGAAGGGGCCTGACGGACATATTTCGAGATATTTCTTCTTCTTGTTGTTCTTCTTCTGCACAGCTAAGCTGGAAGTGGCATTTGCAGCTCGCAATAGTGCAGAGTTATCTCAAAGAAAGGGGCCACGGTGTTTCTGTATCTCTATTATGTTGGTGCGGCTTCGGAACTTTTAAATATCTTGATATATCTCGAGAACTACGCATCTGATCAAAAAATATCGTAGAACATAAAAAGTAGGAAACATAATTCTCTACAAAAAAGGTCTCTTAACATTTTGCCATAGCTCGCTCCGTTTCCGAGATATTTGCAGATTTATCTCAAGGGAAGGGGCCTGACGGACATATTTCGAGATATTTCTTCTTCTTGTTGTTCTTCTTCTGCACAGCTAAGCTGGAAGTGGCATTTACAGCTCGCAATAGTGCAGAGTTATCTCAAAGAAGGGGCCACGGTGTTTCTGTATCTCTATTTATATTGGTGCGGCTTCGGAACTTTTAAATATCTTGATATATCTCGAGAACTACGCATCTGATCAAAAAATATCATAGAACATAGAAAGTAGGAAACTTAATTCTCTATAAAAAAGGTCTCTTAACATTTTGCCATAGCTCGCTTCGTTCCCGAGATATTTGCAGATTTATCTCAAGGGAAAGGGCCTGACGGACATATTTCGAGATATTTCTTCTTCTTCTTGTTCTTCTTCTGCACAGCTAAGCTGGAAGTGGCATTTGCAGCTCGCAATAGTGCAGAGTTATCTCAAAGAAAGGGGCCACGGTGTTTCTGTATCTCTATTATGTTGGTGCGGCTTCGGAACTTTTAAATATCTTGATATATCTCGAGAACTACGCATCTGATCAAAAAATATCGTAGAACATAAAAAGTAGGAAACATAATTCTCTACAAAAAAGGTCTCTTAACATTTTGCCATAGTTCGCTTCGTTTCCGAGATATTTGCAGATTCAGCTCAAAGGAACTGGCCTGACGGACATATTTCGAGATATTTCTTCTTCTTGTTGTTCTTCTTCTGCACAGCTAAGCTGGAAGTGGCATTTACAGCTCGCAATAGTGCAGAGTTATCTCAAAGAAGGGGGCCACGGTGTTTCTGTATCTCTATTATGTTGGTGCGGCTTCGGAACTTTTGAATATCTTGATATATCTCGAGAACTACGCATCTGATCAAAAAATATCATAGAACATAAAAAGTAGGAAACTTAATTCTCTACAAAAAAGGTCTCTTAACATTTTGCCATAGCCCGCTTCGTTTCCGAGATATTTGCAGATTTATCTCAAGGGAAGGGGCCTGACGGACATATTTCGAGATATTTCTTCTTCTTGTTGTTCTTCTTCTGCACAGCTAAGCTGGAAGTGGCATTTACAGCTCGCAATAGTGCAGAGTTATCTCAAAGAAGGGGCCACGGTGTTTCTGTATCTCTATTATGTTGGTGCGGCTTCGGAACTTTTAAATATCTTGATATATCTCGAGAACTACGCATCTGATCAAAAAATATCATAGAACATAAAAAGTAGGAAACTTAATTCTCTATAAAAAAGGTCTCTTAACATTTTGCCATAGCTCGCTTCGTTTCCGAGATATTTGCAGATTTATCTCAAGGGAAAGGGCCTGACGGACATATTTCGAGATATTTCTTCTTCTTGTTGTTCTTCTTCTGCACAGCTAAGCTGGAAGTGGCATTTGCAGCTCGCAATAGTGCAGAGTTATCTCAAAGAAAGGGGCCACGGTGTTTCTGTATCTCTATTATGTTGGTGCGGCTTCGGAACTTTTAAATATCTTGATATATCTCGAGAACTACGCATCTGATCAAAAAATATCGTAGAACATAAAAAGTAGGAAACATAATTCTCTACAAAAAAGGTCTCTTAACATTTTGCCATAGCTCGCTTCGTTTCCGAGATATTTGCAGATTCAGCTCAAAGGAACTGGCCTGACGGACATATTTCGAGATATTTCTTCTTCTTGCTGTTCTTCTTCTGCACAGCTAAGCTGGAAGTGGCATTTACAGCTCGCAATAGTGCAGAGTTATCTCAAAGAAGGGGCCACGGTGTTTCTGTATCTCTATTATGTTGGTGCGGCTTCGGAACTTTTAAATATCTTGATATATCTCGAGAACTACGCATCTGATCAAAAAATATCATAGAACATAAAAAGTAGGAAACTTAATTCTCTATAAAAAAGGTCTCTTAACATTTTGCCATAGCTCGCTTCGTTTCCGCGATATTTGCAGATTTATCTCAAGGGAAAGGGCCTGACGGACATATTTCGAGATATTTCTTCTTCTTGTTGTTCTTCTTCTGCACAGCTAAGCTGGAAGTGGCATTTGCAGCTCGCAATAGTGCAGAGTTATCTCAAAGAAAGGGGCCACAGTGTTTCTGTATCTCTATTATGTTGGTGCGGCTTCGGAACTTTTAAATATCTTGATATATCTCGAGAACTACGCATCTGATCAACAAATATCATAGAACATAAAAAGTAGGAAACTTAATTCTGTACAAAAAAGGTCTCTTAACATTTTGCCATAGCTCGCTTCGTTTCCGAGATATTTGCAGATTTATCTCAAGGGAAGGGGCCTGACGGACATATTTCGAGATATTTCTTCTTCTTGTTGTTCTTCTTCTGCACAGCTAAGCTGGAAGTGTCATTTGCAGCTCGCAATAGTGCAGGGTTATCTCAAAGAAAGGGGCCACGGTGTTTCTGTATCTCTATTATGTTGGTGCGGCTTCGGAACTTTTAAATATCTTGATATATCTCGAGAACTACGCATCTGATCAAAAAATATCATAGAACATAAAAAGTAGGAAACTTAATTCTCTACAAAAAAGGTCTCTTAACATTTTGCTATAGCTCGCTTCGTTTCCGAGATATTTGCAGATACATCTCAAGGGAAGGGGCCTGACGGACATACTTCGAGATATTTCTTCTTCTTGTTGTTCTTCTTCTGCACAGCTAAGCTGGAAGTGGCATTTGCAGCTCGCAATAGTGCAGAGTTATCTCAAAGAAAGGGGCCACGGTGTTTCTGTATCTCTATTATGTTGGTGCGGCTTCGGAACTTTTAAATATCTTGATATATCTCGAGAACTACGCATCTGATCAAAAAGATCATACAACATAAAAAGTAGGAAACTTAATTCTCTACAAAAAAGGTCTCGTAAGATTTTGCCATAGCTCGCTTCGTTTCCGAGATATTTGAAGATTTATCTCAAGGGAAGGGGCCTGACGGACATATTTCGAGATATTTCTTCTTCTTGTTGTTCTTCTTCTGCACAGCTAAACTGGAAGTGGCATTTCCAGCTCGCAATACTGCAGAGTTATCTCAAAGAAAGGGGCCACGGTGTTTCTGTATGTCTATTATGTTGGTGCGGCTTCGGAACTTTTAAATATCTTGATATATCTCGAGAACTACGCATCTGATCAAAAAATATCATAGAACATAAAAAGTAGGAAACTTAATTCTCTACAAAAAAGGTCTCTTAACATTTTGCCATAGCTCGCTTCGTTTCCGAGATATTTGCAGATTTATCTCAAGGGAACGGGCCTGACGGACATATTTCGAGATATTTCTTCTTCTTGTTGTTCTTCTTCTGCACAGCTAAGCTGGAAGTGGCATTTACAGCTCGCAATAGTGCAGAGTTATCTCAAAGAAGGGGGCCACGGTGTTTCTGTATCTCTATTATGTTGGTGCGGCTTCGGAACTTTTAAATATCTTGATATATCTCGAGAACTACGCATCGGATCAAAAAATATCATAGAACATAAAAAGTAGGAAACTTAATTGTCTACAAAAAAGGTCTCTTAACATTTTGCCATAGCCCGTTTCGTTTGCGAGATATTTGCAGATTTATCTCAGGGGAAGGGGCCTGACGGACATATTTCGAGATATTTCTTCTTCTTGTTGTTCTTCTTCTGCACAGCTAAGCGGGAAGTGGCATTTGCAGCTCGCAATAGTGCAGAGTTATCTCAAAGAAAGGGGCCACGGTGTTTCTGTATCTCTATTATGTTGGTGCGGCTTCGGAACTTTTAAATATCTTGATATATCTCGAGAACTACGCATCTGATCAAAAAATATCGTAGAACATAAAAAGTAGGAAACATAATTCTCTACAAAAAAGGTCTCTTAACATTTTGCCATAGCTTGCTTCGTTTCCGAGATATTTGCAGATTCATCTCAAAGGAACTGGCCTGACGGACATATTTCGAGATATTTCTTCTTCTTGTTGTTCTTCTTCTGCACAGCTAAACTGGAAGCGGCATTTCCAGCTCGCAATAGTGCGGAGTTATCTCAAAGAAAGGGGCCACGGTGTTTCTGTATCTCTATTATGTTGGTGCGGCTTCGGAACTTTTAAATATCTTGATATATCTCGAGAACTACGCATCTGATCAAAAAATATCATAGAACATAAAAAGTAGGAAACTTAATTCTCTACAAAAAAGGTCTCATAACATTTTGCCATAGCTCGTTTCGTTTCCGAGATATTTGCAGATTTATCTCAAGGGAAGGGGCCTGACGGACATATTTCGAGATATTTCTTCTTCTTGTTGTTCTTCTTCTGCACAGCTAAGCTGGAAGTGGCATTTACAGCTCGCAATAGTGCAGAGTTATCTCAAAGAAAGGGGCCACGGTGTTTCTGTATCTCTATTATGTTGGTGCGGCTTCGGAGCTTTTAAATATCTCGATATATCTCGAAAACTACGCTTCTGATCAAAAAATATCATAGAACATAAATTGTAGGAAACATAATTCTCTACAAAAAAGGTCTCTTAACATTTTGCCATAGCTCGTTTCGTTTCCGAGATATTTGCAGATATATCTCAAGGGAAGGGGCCTGACGGACATATTTCGAGATATTTCTTCTTCTTGTTGTTCTTCTTCTGCACAGCTAAACTGGAAGTGGCATTACCAGCTCGCAAAAGCGCAGAGTTATCTCAAAGAAAGGGGCCACGGTGTTTCTGTATCTCTATTATGTTGGTGCGGCTTCGGAACTTTTAAATATCTTGATATATCTCGAGAACTACGCATCTGATCAAAAAATATCATAGAACATAAAAAGTAGGAAGCTTAATTTCCTACAAAAAAGGTCTCTCAACGTTTTGCCATAGCTCGCATTGTTTCCGAGATATTTGCAGATTTCTCTCAAGGGAAGGGGCCTGACGGACATATTTCGAGATATTTCTTCTTCTTGTTGTTCTTCTTCTGCACAGCTAAGCTGGTAGCGGCATTTGCGGCTCGCACTAGTGCAGAGTTATCTCGAAGAAAGGGGCCACGGTGTTTCTGTATCTCTATTATGTCGGTGCGGCTTCGGAACTTTTAAAAATCTCGATATATCTCGAAAACTACGCTTCTGATCAGAAAATATCATAGAACATAAATTGTAGGAAACATAATTCTCTACAAAAAAGGTCTCTTAACATTTTGCCATAGCTCGTTTCGTTTCCGAGATATTTGCAGATATATCTCAAGGGAAGGGGCCTGACGGACATATTTCGAGATATTTCTTCTTCTTGTTGTTCTTCTTCTGCACAGCTAAACTGGAAGTGGCATTACCAGCTCGCAAAAGCGCAGAGTTATCTCAAAGAAAGGGGCCACGGTGTTTCTGTATCTCTATTATGTTGGTGCGGCTTCGGAACTTTTAAATATCTTGATATATCTCGAGAACTACACATCTGATCAAAAAATATCATAGAACATAAAAAGTAGGAAGCTTAATTTCCTACAAAAAAGGTCTCTCAACGTTTTGCCATAGCTCGCATTGTTTCCGAGATATTTGCAGATTTCTCTCAAGGGAAGGGGCCTGACGGACATATTTCGAGATATTTCTTCTTCTTGTTGTTCTTCTTCTGCACAGCTAAGCTGGACGTGGCATTTACAGCTCGCAATAGTGCAGAGTTATCTCAAAGAAAGGGGCCACGGTGTTTCTGTATCTCTATTATGTTGGTGCGGCTTCGGAACTTTTAAATATCTTGATATATCTCGAGAACTACGCATCTGATCAAAAAATATCATAGAACATAAAAAGTAGGAAACTTAATTTCCTACAAAAAAGGTCTCTCAACGTTTTGCCATAGCTCGCATTGTTTCCGAGATATTTGCAGATTCAGCTCAAAGGATCGGGCCTGACGGACATATTTCGAGATATTTCTTCTTCTTGTTGTTCTTCGTCTGCACAGCTAAGCTGGATGCGGCATTTGCGGCTCGCACTAGGGCAGAGTTATCTCAAAGAAAGGGGCCACGGTGTTTCTGTATCTCTATTATGTTGGTGCGGCTTCGGAACTTTTAAATATCTCGATATATCTCGAAAACTACGCTTCTGATCAAAAAATATCATAGAACATAAATTGTAGGAAACATAATTCTCTACAAAAAAGGTCTCTTAACATTTTGCCATAGCTCGTTTCGTTTCCGAGATATTTGCAGATATATCTCAAGGGAAGGGGCCTGGCGGACATATTTCGAGATATTTCTTCTTCTTGTTGTTCTTCTTCTGCACAGCTAAACTGGAAGTGGCATTACCAGCTCGCAATAGCGCAGAGTTATCTCAAAGAAAGGGGCCACGGTGTTTCTGTATCTCTATTATGTTGGTGCGGCTTCGGAACTTTTAAATATCTTGATATATCTCGAGAACTACGCATCTGATCAAAAAATATCATAGAACATAAAAAGTAGGAAGCTTAATTTCCAACAAAAAAGGTCTCTCAACGTTTTGCCATAGCTCGCATTGTTTCCGAGATATTTGCAGATTCAGCTCAAAGGATCGGGCCTGACGGACATATTTCGAGATATTTCTTCTTCTTGTTGTTCTTCGTCTGCACAGCTAAACTGGAAGTGGCATTTCCAGCTCGCAATGGTGCAGAGTTATCTCGCAGAAAGGGGCCACGCTGTTTCTGTATCTCTATTATGTTGGTGCGGCTTCGGAACTTTTAAATATCTTGATATATCTCGAGAACTACGCATCTGATCAAAAAATATCATAGAACATAAATAGTAGGAAACTTAATTTCCTACAAAAAAGATCTCTTAATATTTTGCCATAGCTCGCATTGTTTCCGAGATATTTGCAGATTTAGCTCAAGGGAAGGGGCCTGACGGACTTAATCCGAGATGTTTCTTGTTCTTGTTGTGCTTCTTCTGCACAGCTAAGCTCGAACTGTCATTTGCAGCTCGGAATAGTGCAGAGTTATCTCAAAGAAAGAGGCCACGGTGTTTATGTATCTTTATTATGTTGGTGCGGCTTCGGAACTTTTAAATATCTTGATATATCTCGAGAATTACGCATCTGATCAAAAAATGTCATAGAAGGTAAGAAGTAGGAAACTTAATTATCTACAAAAAAGGTCTCTTAACATTTTGCCATAGCTCGCATCGTTTCCGAGATATTTGCAGATTTAGCTCAAGGGAACGGGCCTGACGGACTTAATCCGAGATATTTCTTGTTCTTGTTGTGCTTCTTCTGCACAGCTAAGCTCGAACTGGCATTTGCAGCTCGCAGTAGTGCAGAGTTATCTCAAAGAAAGGGGCCACGGTGTTTCTGTATCTCTATTATGTTGGTGGGGCTTCGGAACTTTTAAATATCTTGATATATCTCGAGAACTACGCATCTGATCAAAAAATATCATAGAACATAAAAAGTAGGAAACTTAATTCTCTACAAAAAAGGTCTCTTAACATTTTGCCATAGCTCGCTTCGTTTCCGAGATATATACAGATTTATCTCAAGGGAAGGGGCCTGACGGACATATTTCGAGATACTTCTTCTTCTTGTTGTTCTTCTTCTGCACAGCTAAGCTGGAAGTGGCATTTGCAGCTCGCAATAGTGCAGAGTTATCTCAAAGAAAGAGGCCACGGTGTTTCTGTACCTCTATTATATTGGTGCAGCTTCGGAACTTTTAAATATCTTGATATATCTCGAGAACTACGCATCTGACCAAAAAATATCATAGAACATAAAAAGTAGAAAACTTAATTCTCTACAGAAAAGGTCTCTTAACATTTTGCCATAGCTCGCATCGTTTCCGAGATATATGCAGATTTAGCTCAAGGGAAGAGGCCTGACGGACATATTCCGAGATATTTCTTGTTCTTGTTGTTCTTCTTCTGCACAGCTAAGCTGTAAGTGGCATTTGCAGCTCGCAATAGTGCAGAGTTATCTCAAAGAATGGGGCCACGGTGTTTCTGTATCTCTATTATGTTGGTGCGGCTTCGGAACTTTTAAATACCTTGATATATCTCGAGAACTACGCATCTGATCAAAAAATATCATAGAACATAAATTGTAGGAAACATAATTCTCTACAAAAAAGGTCTCTGAACATTTTGCCATAGCTCGCTTCGTTTTCGAGATATTTGCAGATTTATCTCAAGGGAAGGGGCCTGACGGACATATTTCGAGATATTTCTTCTTGTTGTTCTTCTTCTGCACAGCTAAGCTGGAAGCGGCATTTGCGGCTCGCACTAGTGCAGAGTTATCTCGAAGAAAGGGGCCACGGTGTTTCTGTATCTCTATTATGTTGGTGCGGCTTCGGAACTTTTAAGTATCTTGATATATCTCGAGAACTACGCATCTGATCAAAAAATATCATAGAACATAAATTGTAGGAAACATGATTCTCTACAAAAAAGGTCTCTTAACATTTTGCCATAGCTCGCTTCGTTTCCGAGATATTTGCAGATTTATCTCAAGGGAAGGGGCCTGACGGACATATTTCGAGATATTTCTTCTTGTTGTTCTTCTTCTGCACAGCTTAGCTGGAACTGGCATTTGCAGCTCGCAATAGTGCAGAGTTATCTCACAGAAAGGGGCCACGGTGTTTCTGTATCTCTATTATGTTGGTGCGGCTTCGGAACTTTTAAATATCTTGATATATCTCGAGAATTACGCATCTGATCAAAAAATATCATAGAACGTAAGAAGTAGGAAACTTAATTATCTACAAAAAAGGTCTCTTAACATTTTGCCATAGCTCGCATCGTTTCCGAGATATTTGCAGATTTATCTCAAGGGAAGGGGCCTGACGGACATATTTCGAGATATTTTTTCTTGTTGTTCTTCTTCTGCACAGCTAAGCTGGAAGTGGCATTTGCAGCTCGCAATAGTGCAGAGTTATCTCAAAGAAAGGGGCCACGGTGTTTCTGTATCTCTATTATGTTGGTGCGGCTTCGGAACTTTTAAATATCTTGATATATCTCGAGAACTACGCATCTGATCAAATAATATCATAGAACATAAAAAGTAGGAAACTTAATTCTCTACAAATAAGGTCTCTTAACATTTTGCCATAGCTCGCTTCGTTTCCGAGATATTTGCAGATTTATCTCAAGGGAAGGGGCCTGACGGACATACTTCGAGATATTTCTTCTTCTTGTTGTTCTTCTTCTGCACAGCTAAGCTGTAAGTGGCATTTGCAGCTCGCAATAGTGCAGAGTTATCTCAAAGAATGGGGCCATGGTGTTTCTGTATCTCTATTATGTTGGTGCGGCTTCGGAACTTTTAAATACCTTGATATATCTCGAGAACTACGCATCTGATCAAAAAATATCATAGAACATAAATTGTAGGAAACATAATTCTCTACAAAAAAGGTCTCTGAACATTTTGCCATAGCTCGCTTCGTTTCCGAGATATTTGCAGATTTATCTCAAGGGAAGGGGCCTGACGGACATATTTCGAGATATTTCTTCTTGTTGTTCTTCTTCTGCACAGCTAAGCTGGAAGTGGCATTTGCAGCTCGCAATAGTGCAGAGTTATCTCAAAGAAAGGGGCCACGGTGTTTCTGTATCTCTATTATGTTGGTGCGGCTTCGGAACTTTTAAATATCTTGATATATCTCCAGAACTACGCATCTGATCAAATAATATCATAGAACATAAAAAGTAGGAAACTTAATTCTCTACAAATAAGGTCTCTTAACATTTTGCCATAGCTCGCTTCGTTTCCGAGATATTTGCAGATTTATCTCGAGGGAAGGGGCCTGACGGACATATTTCGAGATATTTCTTCCTCTTGTTGTTCTTCTTCTGCACAGCTAAGCTGGAAGCGGCATTTGCGGCTCGCACTAGTGCAGAGTTATCTCGAAGAAAGGGGCCACGGTGTTTCTGTATCTCTATTATGTTGGTGCGGCTTCGGAACTTTTAAGTATCTTGATATATCTCGAGAACTACGCATCTGATCAAAAAATATCATGGAACATAAATTGTAGAAAACTTAATTCTCTACAAAAAAGGTCTCTCAACATTTTGCCATAGCTCGCTTCGTTTCCGAGATATTTGCAGATATATCACAAGGGAAGGGGCCTGACGGACATATTCCGAGATATTTCTTCTTCTTTTTGTTCTTCATCTGCACAGCTAAGCTGGAAGTGGCATTTGCAGCTCGCAATAGTGCAGAGCTATCTCAAAGAAAGGGGTCACGGTGTTTCTGTATCTCAATTATGTTGGTGCGGCTTCGGAACTTTTAAATATCTTGATATATCTCGAGAACTACGCATCTGATCAAAAAATATCATAGAACATAAAAAGTAGGAAACTTAATTTTCTACAAAAAAGGTCTCTTAACATTTTGCCATAGTTCGCTTCGTTTCCGAGATATTTGCAGATTTATCCCAAGGGAAGGGGCCTGACGGACATATTTCGAAATATTTCTTCTTCTTGTTGTTCTTCGTCTGCACAGCTAAACTGGAAGTGGCATTTCCAGCTCGCAATGGTGCAGAGTTATCTCGCAGAAAGGGGCCACGCTGTTTCTGTATCTCTATTATGTTGGTGCGGCTTCCGAACTTTTAAATATCTTGATATATCTCGAGAACTACGCATCTGATCAAAAAATATCATAGAACATAAATAGTAGAAAACTTAATTTCCTACAAAAAAGATCTCTTAATATTTTGCCATAGCTCGCATTGTTTCCGAGATATTTGCAGATTTACCTCAAGGGAAGGGGCCTGACGGACTTAATCCGAGATATTTCTTGTTCTTGTTGTGCTTCTTCTGCACAGCTAAGCTCGAACTGGCATTTGCAGCTCGCAATAGTGCAGAGTTATCTCACAGAAAGGGGCCACGGTGTTTCCGTGTCTCTATTATGTTGGTGCGGCTTCGGAACTTTCAAATATCTTGATATATCTCGAAAACTACGCATCTGATCAAAGAATATCATAGAACCTAAATTGTAGGAAACGTAATTCTCTACAAAAATGGTCTCTTATCATTTTGCCA
The DNA here is from genome assembly GCF_051020975.1 of Osmia lignaria lignaria. Lineage (NCBI taxonomy): Eukaryota > Metazoa > Arthropoda > Insecta > Hymenoptera > Megachilidae > Osmia > Osmia lignaria. The sequence goes on along the minus strand of NW_027478159.1, from coordinate 7,808,648 downwards.
TAGCTCGCATCGTTTCCGAGATATTTGCAGATCTAATTCAAGGGAAGGGGCCTGACGGACATATTTCGAGATATTTCTTCTTCTTGTTGTTCTTCTTCTGCACAGCTAAAGTGGAAGTTACATTTGCAGCTCGGAATAGTGCAGAGTTATCTCAAAGAAAGAGGCCACGGTGTTTATGTATCTTTATTATGTTGGTGCGGCTTCGGAACCTTTAAATATCTCGATATATCTCGAAAACTACGCATCTGATCAAAAAATATCATAGAACATAAATAGTAGGAAACTTAATTTCCTACAAAAAGGGTCTCTCAACGTTTTGCCATAGCTCGCATTGTTTCCGAGATATTTGCAGATTCAGCTCAAAGGAACGGGCCTGACGGACATATTCCGAGATATTTCTTGTTCTTGTTGTGCTTCTTCCGCACAGCTAAGCTCGAACTGGCATTTGCAGCTCGCAATAGTGCAGAGTTATCTCACAGAAAGGGGCCACGGTGTTTCTGTATCTCTATTATGTTGGTGCGGCTTCGGAACTTTTAAATATCTTGATATATCTCGAGAATTACGCATCTGATCAAAAAATATCATAGAACGTAAGAAGTAGGAAACTTAATTATCTACAAAAAAGGTCTCTTAACATTTTGCCATAGCTCGCATCGTTTCCGAGATATTTGCAGATTTAGCTCAAGGGAAGGGGCCTGACGGACATAATCCGAGATATTTCTTGTTCTTGTTGTGCTTCTTCTGCACAGCTAAGCTCGAACTGGCATTTGCAGCTCGCAATAGTGCAGAGTTATCTCAAAGAAAGGGGCCACGGTGTTTCTGTATCTCTATTATGTTGGTGCGGCTTCGGAACTTTTAAATATCTTGATATATCTCGAGAACTACGCATCTGATCAAAAAATATCATAGAACATAAAAAGTAGGAAACTTAATTCTCTACAAAAAAGGTCTCTTAACATTTTGCCATATCTCGCTTCGTTTCCGAGATATTTGCAGATTTATCTCGAGGGAAGGGGCCTGACGGACATATTTCGAGATATTTCTTCTTCTTGTTGTTCTTCTTCTGCACAGCTAAGCTGGATGCGGCATTTGCGGCCCGCACTAGGGCAGAGTTATCTCAAAGAAAGGGGCCACGGTGTTTCTGTATCTCTATTATGTTGGTGCGGCTTCGGAACTTTTAAATATCTTGATATATCTCGAGAACTACGCATCTGATCAAAAAATATCATAGAACATAGAAAGTAGGAAACTTAATTCTCTACAAGAAAGGTATCTTAACATTTTGCCATAGCTCGCTTTGTTTCCGAGATATTTGCAGATTTATCTCAAGGGTAGGGGCCTGACGGACATATTTCGGGATATTTCTTCTTCTTGTTGTTCTTCTTCTGCACAGCTAAGCTGGAAGTGGCATTTGCAGCGCGCAATAGTGCAGCGTTATCTCAAAGAATGGGGCCACGGTGTTTCTGTACCTCTATTATGATGGTGCGGCTTCGGAACTTTTAAATATCTTGATATATCTCGAGAACTACGCATCTGATCAAAAAATATCATAGAACATAGAAAGTAGGAAACTTAATTCTCTACAAGAAAGGTATCTTAACATTTTGCCATAGCTCGCTTCGTTTCCGAGATATTTGCAGATATATCTCAAGGGAAGGGGCCTGACGGACATATTTCGAGATATTTCTTCTTCTTGTTGTTCCTCTTCTGCACAGCTAAGCTGGAAGTGGCATTTGCAGCTCGCAATAGTGCAGAGTTATCTCAAAGAAAGAGGCCACGGTGTTTCTGTACCTCTATTATGTTGGTGCAGGTTCGGAACTTTTAAATATCTTGATATATCTCGAGAACTACGCATCTGATCAAAAAATATCATAGAACATAAATTGTAGGAAACATAATTCTCTACAAAAAAGGTCTCTGAACATTTTGCCATAGCTCGCTTCGTTTCCGAGATATTTGCAGATTTATCTCAAGGGAAGGGGCCTGACGGACATATTTCGAGATATTTCTTCTTGTTGTTCTTCTTCTGCACAGCTAAGCTGGAAGTGGCATTTGCAGCTCGCAATAGTGCAGAGTTATCTCAAAGAAAGGGGCCACGGTGTTTCTGTATCTCTATTATGTTGGTGCGGCTTCGGAACTTTTAAATATCTTGATATATCTCCAGAACTACGCATCTGATCAAATAATATCATAGAACATAAAAAGTAGGAAACTTAATTCTCTACAAATAAGGTCTCTTAACATTTTGCCATAGCTCGCTTCGTTTCCGAGATATTTGCAGATTTATCTCGAGGGAAGGGGCCTGACGGACATATTTCGAGATATTTCTTCCTCTTGTTGTTCTTCTTCTGCACAGCTAAGCTGGAAGCGGCATTTGCGGCTCGCACTAGTGCAGAGTTATCTCGAAGAAAGGGGCCACGGTGTTTCTGTATCTCTATTATGTTGGTGCGGCTTCGGAACTTTTAAGTATCTTGATATATCTCGAGAACTACGCATCTGATCAAAAAATATCATAGAACATAAATTGTAGGAAACATAATTCTCTACAAAAAAGGTCTCTTAACATTTTGCGATAGCTCGCTTCGTTTCCGAGATATTTGCAGATTTATCTCAAGGGAAGGGGCCTGACGGACATATTTCGAGATATTTCTTCTTGTTGTTCTTCTTCTGCACAGCTTAGCTGGAAGTGGCATTTGCAGCTCGCAATAGTGCAGAGTTATCTCAAAGAAAGGGGCCACGGTGTTTCTATATCTCTATTATGTTGGTGCGGCTTCGGAACTTTTAAATATCTTGATATATCTCGAGAACTACGCATCTGACCAAATAATATCATAGAACATAAAAAGTAGGAAACTTAATTCTCTACAAATAAGGTCTCTTAACATTTTGCCATAGCTCGCTTCGTTTCCGAGATATTTGCAGATTTATCTCAAGGGAAGGGGCCTGACGGACATATTTCGAGATATTTCTTCTTCTTGTTGTTCTTCTTCTGCACAGCTAAGCTGTAAGTGGCATTTGCAGCTCGCAATAGTGCAGAGTTATCTCAAAGAATGGGGCCACGGTGTTTCTGTATCTCTATTATGTTGGTGCGGCTTCGGAACTTTTAAATACCTTGATATATCTCGAGAACTACGCATCTGATCAAAAAATATCATGGAACATAAATTGTAGAAAACTTAATTCTCTACAAAAAAGGTCTCTCAACATTTTGCCATAGCTCGCTTCGTTTCCGAGATATTTGCAGATATATCACAAGGGAAGGGGCCTGACGGACATATTCCGAGATATTTCTTCTTCTTTTTGTTCTTCATCTGCACAGCTAAGCTGGAAGTGGCATTTGCAGCTCGCAATAGTGCAGAGCTATCTCAAAGAAAGGGGTCACGGTGTTTCTGTATCTCAATTATGTTGGTGCGGCTTCGGAACTTTTAAATATCTTGATATATCTCGAGAACTACGCATCTGATCAAAAAATATCATAGAACATAAAAAGTAGGAAACTTAATTTTCTACAAAAAAGGTCTCTTAACATTTTGCCATAGTTCGCTTCGTTTCCGAGATATTTGCAGATTTATCCCAAGGGAAGGGGCCTGACGGACATATTTCGAAATATTTCTTCTTCTTGTTGTTCTTCGTCTGCACAGCTAAACTGGAAGTGGCATTTCCAGCTCGCAATGGTGCAGAGTTATCTCGCAGAAAGGGGCCACGCTGTTTCTGTATCTCTATTATGTTGGTGCGGCTTCGGAACTTTTAAATATCTTGATATATCTCGAGAACTACGCATCTGATCAAAAAATATCATAGAACATAAATAGTAGAAAACTTAATTTCCTACAAAAAAGATCTCTTAATATTTTGCCATAGCTCGCATTGTTTCCGAGATATTTGCAGATTTACCTCAAGGGAAGGGGCCTGAGGGACTTAATCCGAGATATTTCTTGTTCTTGTTGTGCTTCTTCTGCACAGCTAAGCTCGAACTGGCATTTGCAGCTCGCAATAGTGCAGAGTTATCTCACAGAAAGGGGCCACGGTGTTTCCGTGTCTCTATTATGTTGGTGCGGCTTCGGAACTTTCAAATATCTTGATATATCTCGAAAACTACGCATCTGATCAAAGAATATCATAGAACCTAAATTGTAGGAAACGTAATTCTCTACAAAAATGGTCTCTTATCATTTTGCCATAGCTCGCATCGTTTCCGAGATATTTGCAGATCTAATTCAAGGGAAGGGGCCTGACGGACATATTTCGAGATATTTCTTCTTCTTGTTGTTCTTCTTCTGCACAGCTAAAGTGGAAGTTACATTTGCAGCTCGGAATAGTGCAGAGTTATCTCAAAGAAAGAGGCCACGGTGTTTATGTATCTTTATTATGTTGGTGCGGCTTCGGAACCTTTAAATATCTCGATATATCTCGAAAACTACGCATCTGATCAAAAAATATCATAGAACATAAATAGTAGGAAACTTAATTTCCTACAAAAAGGGTCTCTCAACGTTTTGCCATAGCTCGCATTGTTTCCGAGATATTTGCAGATTCAGCTCAAAGGAACGGGCCTGACGGACATATTCCGAGATATTTCTTGTTCTTGTTGTGCTTCTTCCGCACAGCTAAGCTCGAACTGGCATTTGCAGCTCGCAATAGTGCAGAGTTATCTCACAGAAAGGGGCCACGGTGTTTCTGTATCTCTATTATGTTGGTGCGGCTTCGGAACTTTTAAATATCTTGATATATCTCGAGAATTACGCATCTGATCAAAAAATATCATAGAACGTAAGAAGTAGGAAACTTAATTATCTACAAAAAAGGTCTCTTAACATTTTGCCATAGCTCGCATCGTTTCCGAGATATTTGCAGATTTAGCTCAAGGGAAGGGGCCTGACGGACATAATCCGAGATATTTCTTGTTCTTGTTGTGCTTCTTCTGCACAGCTAAGCTCGAACTGGCATTTGCAGCTCGCAATAGTGCAGAGTTATCTCAAAGAAAGGGGCCACGGTGTTTCTGTATCTCTATTATGTTGGTGCGGCTTCGGAACTTTTAAATATCTTGATATATCTCGAGAACTACGCATCTGATCAAAAAATATCATAGAACATAAAAAGTAGGAAACTTAATTCTCTACAAAAAAGGTCTCTTAACATTTTGCCATATCTCGCTTCGTTTCCGAGATATTTGCAGATTTATCTCGAGGGAAGGGGCCTGACGGACATATTTCGAGATATTTCTTCTTCTTGTTGTTCTTCTTCTGCACAGCTAAGCTGGATGCGGCATTTGCGGCCCGCACTAGGGCAGAGTTATCTCAAAGAAAGGGGCCACGGTGTTTCTGTATCTCTATTATGTTGGTGCGGCTTCGGAACTTTTAAATATCTTGATATATCTCGAGAACTACGCATCTGATCAAAAAATATCATAGAACATAGAAAGTAGGAAACTTAATTCTCTACAAGAAAGGTATCTTAACATTTTGCCATAGCTCGCTTTGTTTCCGAGATATTTGCAGATTTATCTCAAGGGTAGGGGCCTGACGGACATATTTCGGGATATTTCTTCTTCTTGTTGTTCTTCTTCTGCACAGCTAAGCTGGAAGTGGCATTTGCAGCGCGCAATAGTGCAGCGTTATCTCAAAGAATGGGGCCACGGTGTTTCTGTACCTCTATTATGATGGTGCGGCTTCGGAACTTTTAAATATCTTGATATATCTCGAGAACTACGCATCTGATCAAAAAATATCATAGAACATAGAAAGTAGGAAACTTAATTCTCTACAAGAAAGGTATCTTAACATTTTGCCATAGCTCGCTTCGTTTCCGAGATATTTGCAGATATATCTCAAGGGAAGGGGCCTGACGGACATATTTCGAGATATTTCTTCTTCTTGTTGTTCCTCTTCTGCACAGCTAAGCTGGAAGTGGCATTTGCAGCTCGCAATAGTGCAGAGTTATCTCAAAGAAAGAGGCCACGGTGTTTCTGTACCTCTATTATGTTGGTGCAGGTTCGGAACTTTTAAATATCTTGATATATCTCGAGAACTACGCATCTGATCAAAAAATATCATAGAACATAAAAAGTAGGAAACGTAATGCTCTACAAAAAAGGTCTCTTAACATTTTGCCATAGCTCGCTTCGTTTCCGAGATATTTGCAGATTCATCTCAAGGGAAGGGGCCTGACGGACATATTTCGAGATATTTCTTCTTCTTGTTGTTCCTCTTCTGCACAGCTAAGCTGGAAGTGGCATTTGCAGCTCGCAATAGTGCAGAGGTATCTCAAAGAGAGGGGCCACGGTGTTTCTGTATCTCTATTATGTTGGTGCGGCTTCGGAACTTTTAAATATCTTGATATATCTCGAGAACTACGCATCTGATCAAAAAATATCATAGAAGATAAAAAGTAGGAAACTTAATTCTCTACAGAAAAGGTCTCTTAACATTTTGCCATAGCTCGCTTCGTTTCCGAGATATTTGCAGATTTATCTCAAGCGAAGGGGCCTGACGGACATATTTCGAGATATTTCTTCTTCTTGTTGTTCTTCTTCTGCACAGCTAAGCTGGAAGTGGCATTTGCAAGTCGCAATAGTGCAGAGTTATCTCAAAGAAAGGGGCCACGGTGTTTCTGTATCTCTATTATGTTGGTGCGGCTTCGGAACTTTTAAATATCTCGATATATCTCGAAAACTACGCTTCTGATCAAAAAATATCAGAGAACGTAAATTGTAGGAAACATAATTCTCTACAAAAAAGGTCTGTTAACATTTTGCGATAGCTCGCTTCGTTTCCGAGATATTTGCAGATTTATCTCAAGGGAAGGGGCCTGACGGACATATTTCGAGATATTTCTTCTTGTTGTTCTTCTTCTGCACAGCTTAGCTGGAAGTGGCATTTGCAGCTCGCAATAGTGCAGAGTTATCTCAAAGAAAGGGGCCACGGTGTTTCTGTATCTCTATTATGTTGGTGCGGCTTCGGAACTTTTAAATATCTTGATATATCTCGAGAACTACGCATCTGACCAAATAATATCATAGAACATAAAAAGTAGGAAACTTAATTCTCTACAAATAAGGTCTCTTAACATTTTGCCATAGCTCGCTTCGTTTCCGAGATATTTGCAGATTTATCTCAAGGGAAGGGGCCTGACGGACATATTTCGAGATATTTCTTCTTCTTGTTGTTCTTCTTCTGCACAGCTAAGCTGTAAGTGGCATTTGCAGCTCGCAATAGTGCAGAGTTATCTCAAAGAATGGGGCCACGGTGTTTCTGTATCTCTATTATGTTGGTGCGGCTTCGGAACTTTTAAATACCTTGATATATCTCGAGAACTACGCATCTGATCAAAAAATATCATGGAACATAAATTGTAGAAAACTTAATTCTCTACAAAAAAGGTCTCTCAACATTTTGCCATAGCTCGCTTCGTTTCCGAGATATTTGCAGATATATCACAAGGGAAGGGGCCTGACGGACATATTCCGAGATATTTCTTCTTCTTTTTGTTCTTCATCTGCACAGCTAAGCTGGAAGTGGCATTTGCAGCTCGCAATAGTGCAGAGCTATCTCAAAGAAAGGGGTCACGGTGTTTCTGTATCTCAATTATGTTGGTGCGGCTTCGGAACTTTTAAATATCTTGATATATCTCGAGAACTACGCATCTGATCAAAAAATATCATAGAACATAAAAAGTAGGAAACTTAATTTTCTACAAAAAAGGTCTCTTAACATTTTGCCATAGTTCGCTTCGTTTCCGAGATATTTGCAGATTTATCCCAAGGGAAGGGGCCTGACGGACATATTTCGAAATATTTCTTCTTCTTGTTGTTCTTCGTCTGCACAGCTAAACTGGAAGTGGCATTCCCAGCTCGCAATGGTGCAGAGTTATCTCGCAGAAAGGGGCCACGCTGTTTCTGTATCTCTATTATGTTGGTGCGGCTTCGGAACTTTTAAATATCTTGATATATCTCGAGAACTACGCATCTGATCAAAAAATATCATAGAACATAAATAGTAGAAAACTTAATTTCCTACAAAAAAGATCTCTTAATATTTTGCCATAGCTCGCATTGTTTCCGAGATATTTGCAGATTTACCTCAAGGGAAGGGGCCTGAGGGACTTAATCCGAGATATTTCTTGTTCTTGTTGTGCTTCTTCTGCACAGCTAAGCTCGAACTGGCATTTGCAGCTCGCAATAGTGCAGAGTTATCTCACAGAAAGGGGCCACGGTGTTTCCGTGTCTCTATTATGTTGGTGCGGCTTCGGAACTTTCAAATATCTTGATATATCTCGAAAACTACGCATCTGATCAAAGAATATCATAGAACCTAAATTGTAGGAAACGTAATTCTCTACAAAAATGGTCTCTTATCATTTTGCCATAGCTCGCATCGTTTCCGAGATATTTGCAGATCTAATTCAAGGGAAGGGGCCTGACGGACATATTTCGAGATATTTCTTCTTCTTGTTGTTCTTCTTCTGCACAGCTAAAGTGGAAGTTACATTTGCAGCTCGGAATAGTGCAGAGTTATCTCAAAGAAAGAGGCCACGGTGTTTATGTATCTTTATTATGTTGGTGCGGCTTCGGAACCTTTAAATATCTCGATATATCTCGAAAACTACGCATCTGATCAAAAAATATCATAGAACATAAATAGTAGGAAACTTAATTTCCTACAAAAAGGGTCTCTCAACGTTTTGCCATAGCTCGCATTGTTTCCGAGATATTTGCAGATTCAGCTCAAAGGAACGGGCCTGACGGACATATTCCGAGATATTTCTTGTTCTTGTTGTGCTTCTTCCGCACAGCTAAGCTCGAACTGGCATTTGCAGCTCGCAATAGTGCAGAGTTATCTCACAGAAAGGGGCCACGGTGTTTCTGTATCTCTATTATGTTGGTGCGGCTTCGGAACTTTTAAATATCTTGATATATCTCGAGAATTACGCATCTGATCAAAAAATATCATAGAACGTAAGAAGTAGGAAACTTAATTATCTACAAAAAAGGTCTCTTAACATTTTGCCATAGCTCGCATCGTTTCCGAGATATTTGCAGATTTAGCTCAAGGGAAGGGGCCTGACGGACATAATCCGAGATATTTCTTGTTCTTGTTGTGCTTCTTCTGCACAGCTAAGCTCGAACTGGCATTTGCAGCTCGCAATAGTGCAGAGTTATCTCAAAGAAAGGGGCCACGGTGTTTCTGTATCTCTATTATGTTGGTGCGGCTTCGGAACTTTTAAATATCTTGATATATCTCGAGAACTACGCATCTGATCAAAAAATATCATAGAACATAAAAAGTAGGAAACTTAATTCTCTACAAAAAAGGTCTCTTAACATTTTGCCATATCTCGCTTCGTTTCCGAGATATTTGCAGATTTATCTCGAGGGAAGGGGCCTGACGGACATATTTCGAGATATTTCTTCTTCTTGTTGTTCTTCTTCTGCACAGCTAAGCTGGATGCGGCATTTGCGGCCCGCACTAGGGCAGAGTTATCTCAAAGAAAGGGGCCACGGTGTTTCTGTATCTCTATTATGTTGGTGCGGCTTCGGAACTTTTAAATATCTTGATATATCTCGAGAACTACGCATCTGATCAAAAAATATCATAGAACATAGAAAGTAGGAAACTTAATTCTCTACAAGAAAGGTATCTTAACATTTTGCCATAGCTCGCTTTGTTTCCGAGATATTTGCAGATTTATCTCAAGGGTAGGGGCCTGACGGACATATTTCGGGATATTTCTTCTTCTTGTTGTTCTTCTTCTGCACAGCTAAGCTGGAAGTGGCATTTGCAGCGCGCAATAGTGCAGCGTTATCTCAAAGAATGGGGCCACGGTGTTTCTGTACCTCTATTATGATGGTGCGGCTTCGGAACTTTTAAATATCTTGATATATCTCGAGAACTACGCATCTGATCAAAAAATATCATAGAACATAGAAAGTAGGAAACTTAATTCTCTACAAGAAAGGTATCTTAACATTTTGCCATAGCTCGCTTCGTTTCCGAGATATTTGCAGATATATCTCAAGGGAAGGGGCCTGACGGACATATTTCGAGATATTTCTTCTTCTTGTTGTTCCTCTTCTGCACAGCTAAGCTGGAAGTGGCATTTGCAGCTCGCAATAGTGCAGAGTTATCTCAAAGAAAGAGGCCACGGTGTTTCTGTACCTCTATTATGTTGGTGCAGGTTCGGAACTTTTAAATATCTTGATATATCTCGAGAACTACGCATCTGATCAAAAAATATCATAGAACATAAAAAGTAGGAAACGTAATGCTCTACAAAAAAGGTCTCTTAACATTTTGCCATAGCTCGCTTCGTTTCCGAGATATTTGCAGATTCATCTCAAGGGAAGGGGCCTGACGGACATATTTCGAGATATTTCTTCTTCTTGTTGTTCCTCTTCTGCACAGCTAAGCTGGAAGTGGCATTTGCAGCTCGCAATAGTGCAGAGGTATCTCAAAGAGAGGGGCCACGGTGTTTCTGTATCTCTATTATGTTGGTGCGGCTTCGGAACTTTTAAATATCTTGATATATCTCGAGAACTACGCATCTGATCAAAAAATATCATAGAAGATAAAAAGTAGGAAACTTAATTCTCTACAGAAAAGGTCTCTTAACATTTTGCCATAGCTCGCTTCGTTTCCGAGATATTTGCAGATTTATCTCAAGCGAAGGGGCCTGACGGACATATTTCGAGATATTTCTTCTTCTTGTTGTTCTTCTTCTGCACAGCTAAGCTGGAAGTGGCATTTGCAAGTCGCAATAGTGCAGAGTTATCTCAAAGAAAGGGGCCACGGTGTTTCTGTATCTCTATTATGTTGGTGCGGCTTCGGAACTTTTAAATATCTCGATATATCTCGAAAACTACGCTTCTGATCAAAAAATATCAGAGAACGTAAATTGTAGGAAACATAATTCTCTACAAAAAAGGTCTGTTAACATTTTGCGATAGCTCGCTTCGTTTCCGAGATATTTGCAGATTTATCTCAAGGGAAGGGGCCTGACGGACATATTTCGAGATATTTCTTCTTGTTGTTCTTCTTCTGCACAGCTTAGCTGGAAGTGGCATTTGCAGCTCGCAATAGTGCAGAGTTATCTCAAAGAAAGGGGCCACGGTGTTTCTGTATCTCTATTATGTTGGTGCGGCTTCGGAACTTTTAAATATCTTGATATATCTCGAGAACTACGCATCTGACCAAATAATATCATAGAACATAAAAAGTAGGAAACTTAATTCTCTACAAATAAGGTCTCTTAACATTTTGCCATAGCTCGCTTCGTTTCCGAGATATTTGCAGATTTATCTCAAGGGAAGGGGCCTGACGGACATATTTCGAGATATTTCTTCTTCTTGTTGTTCTTCTTCTGCACAGCTAAGCTGTAAGTGGCATTTGCAGCTCGCAATAGTGCAGAGTTATCTCAAAGAATGGGGCCACGGTGTTTCTGTATCTCTATTATGTTGGTGCGGCTTCGGAACTTTTAAATACCTTGATATATCTCGAGAACTACGCATCTGATCAAAAAATATCATGGAACATAAATTGTAGAAAACTTAATTCTCTACAAAAAAGGTCTCTCAACATTTTGCCATAGCTCGCTTCGTTTCCGAGATATTTGCAGATATATCACAAGGGAAGGGGCCTGACGGACATATTCCGAGATATTTCTTCTTCTTTTTGTTCTTCATCTGCACAGCTAAGCTGGAAGTGGCATTTGCAGCTCGCAATAGTGCAGAGCTATCTCAAAGAAAGGGGTCACGGTGTTTCTGTATCTCAATTATGTTGGTGCGGCTTCGGAACTTTTAAATATCTTGATATATCTCGAGAACTACGCATCTGATCAAAAAATATCATAGAACATAAAAAGTAGGAAACTTAATTTTCTACAAAAAAGGTCTCTTAACATTTTGCCATAGTTCGCTTCGTTTCCGAGATATTTGCAGATTTATCCCAAGGGAAGGGGCCTGACGGACATATTTCGAAATATTTCTTCTTCTTGTTGTTCTTCGTCTGCACAGCTAAACTGGAAGTGGCATTCCCAGCTCGCAATGGTGCAGAGTTATCTCGCAGAAAGGGGCCACGCTGTTTCTGTATCTCTATTATGTTGGTGCGGCTTCGGAACTTTTAAATATCTTGATATATCTCGAGAACTACGCATCTGATCAAAAAATATCATAGAACATAAATAGTAGAAAACATAATTTCCTACAAAAAAGATCTCTTAATATTTTGCCATAGCTCGCATTGTTTCCGAGATATTTGCAGATTTACCTCAAGGGAAGGGGCCTGACGGACTTAATCCGAGATATTTCTTGTTCTTGTTGTGCTTCTTCTGCACAGCTAAGCTCGAACTGGCATTTGCAGCTCGCAATAGTGCAGAGTTATCTCACAGAAAGGGGCCACGGTGTTTCCGTGTCTCTATTATGTTGGTGCGGCTTCGGAACTTTCAAATATCTTGATATATCTCGAAAACTACGCATCTGATCAAAGAATATCATAGAACCTAAATTGTAGGAAACGTAATTCTCTACAAAAATGGTCTCTTATCATTTTGCCATAGCTCGCATCGTTTCCGAGATATTTGCAGATCTAATTCAAGGGAAGGGGCCTGACGGACATATTTCGAGATATTTCTTCTTCTTGTTGTTCTTCTTCTGCACAGCTAAAGTGGAAGTTACATTTGCAGCTCGGAATAGTGCAGAGTTATCTCAAAGAAAGAGGCCACGGTGTTTATGTATCTTTATTATGTTGGTGCGGCTTCGGAACCTTTAAATATCTCGATATATCTCGAAAACTACGCATCTGATCAAAAAATATCATAGAACATAAATAGTAGGAAACTTAATTTCCTACAAAAAGGGTCTCTCAACGTTTTGCCATAGCTCGCATTGTTTCCGAGATATTTGCAGATTCAGCTCAAAGGAACGGGCCTGACGGACATATTCCGAGATATTTCTTGTTCTTGTTGTGCTTCTTCCGCACAGCTAAGCTCGAACTGGCATTTGCAGCTCGCAATAGTGCAGAGTTATCTCACAGAAAGGGGCCACGGTGTTTCTGTATCTCTATTATGTTGGTGCGGCTTCGGAACTTTTAAATATCTTGATATATCTCGAGAATTACGCATCTGATCAAAAAATATCATAGAACGTAAGAAGTAGGAAACTTAATTATCTACAAAAAAGGTCTCTTAACATTTTGCCATAGCTCGCATCGTTTCCGAGATATTTGCAGATTTAGCTCAAGGGAAGGGGCCTGACGGACATAATCCGAGATATTTCTTGTTCTTGTTGTGCTTCTTCTGCACAGCTAAGCTCGAACTGGCATTTGCAGCTCGCAATAGTGCAGAGTTATCTCAAAGAAAGGGGCCACGGTGTTTCTGTATCTCTATTATGTTGGTGCGGCTTCGGAACTTTTAAATATCTTGATATATCTCGAGAACTACGCATCTGATCAAAAAATATCATAGAACATAAAAAGTAGGAAACTTAATTCTCTACAAAAAAGGTCTCTTAACATTTTGCCATATCTCGCTTCGTTTCCGAGATATTTGCAGATTTATCTCGAGGGAAGGGGCCTGACGGACATATTTCGAGATATTTCTTCTTCTTGTTGTTCTTCTTCTGCACAGCTAAGCTGGATGCGGCATTTGCGGCCCGCACTAGGGCAGAGTTATCTCAAAGAAAGGGGCCACGGTGTTTCTGTATCTCTATTATGTTGGTGCGGCTTCGGAACTTTTAAATATCTTGATATATCTCGATAAATACGCATCTGATCAAAAAATATCATAGAACATAGAAAGTAGGAAACTTAATTCTCTACAAGAAAGGTATCTTAACATTTTGCCATAGCTCGCTTTGTTTCCGAGATATTTGCAGATTTATCTCAAGGGTAGGGGCCTGACGGACATATTTCGGGATATTTCTTCTTCTTGTTGTTCTTCTTCTGCACAGCTAAGCTGGAAGTGGCATTTGCAGCGCGCAATAGTGCAGCGTTATCTCAAAGAATGGGGCCACGGTGTTTCTGTACCTCTATTATGATGGTGCGGCTTCGGAACTTTTAAATATCTTGATATATCTCGAGAACTACGCATCTGATCAAAAAATATCATAGAACATAGAAAGTAGGAAACTTAATTCTCTGCAAGAAAGGTATCTTAACATTTTGCCATAGCTCGCTTCGTTTCCGAGATATCTGCAGATATATCTCAAGGGAAGGGGCCTGACGGACATATTTCGAGATATTTCTTCTTCTTGTTGTTCCTCTTCTGCACAGCTAAGCTGGAAGTGGCATTTGCAGCTCGCAATAGTGCAGAGTTATCTCAAAGAAAGAGGCCACGGTGTTTCTGTACCTCTATTATGTTGGTGCAGGTTCGGAACTTTTAAATATCTTGATATATCTCGAGAACTACGCATCTGATCAAAAAATATCATAGAACGTAAAAAGTAGGAAACGTAATGCTCTACAAAAAAGGTCTCTTAACATTTTGCCATAGCTCGCTTCGTTTCCGAGATATTTGCAGATTCATCTCAAGGGAAGGGGCCTGACGGACATATTTCGAGATATTTCTTCTTCTTGTTGTTCCTCTTCTGCACAGCTAAGCTGGAAGTGGCATTTGCAGCTCGCAATAGTGCAGAGGTATCTCAAAGAGAGGGGCCACGGTGTTTCTGTATCTCTATTATGTTGGTGCGGCTTCGGAACTTTTAAATATCTTGATATATCTCGAGAACTACGCATCTGATCAAAAAATATCATAGAAGATAAAAAGTAGGAAACTTAATTCTCTACAGAAAAGGTCTCTTAACATTTTGCCATAGCTCGCTTCGTTTCCGAGATATTTGCAGATTTATCTCAAGCGAAGGGGCCTGACGGACATATTTCGAGATATTTCTTCTTCTTGTTGTTCTTCTTCTGCACAGCTAAGCTGGAAGTGGCATTTGCAAGTCGCAATAGTGCAGAGTTATCTCAAAGAAAGGGGCCACGGTGTTTCTGTATCTCTATTATGTTGGTGCGGCTTCGGAACTTTTAAATATCTCGATATATCTCGAAAACTACGCTTCTGATCAAAAAATATCAGAGAACGTAAATTGTAGGAAACATAATTCTCTACAAAAAAGGTCTCTTAACATTTTGCCATAGCTCGCTTCGTTTCCGAGATATTTGCAGATTTATCTCAAGGGTAGGGGCCTGACGGACATATTTCGAGATATTTCTTCTTCTTGTTGTTCTTCTTATGCACAGCTAAGCTGGAAGTGGCATTTGCAGCGCGCAATAGTGCAGAGTTATCTCAAAGAAAGGGGCCACGGTGTTTCTGTATCTCTATCATGTTGGTGCGGCTTCGGAACTTTTAAATATCTTGATATATCTCGGGAACTACGCATCTGATCAAAAAATATCATAGAACATAAAAAGTAGGAAACCTAATTTTCTACAAAAAAGGTCTCTTAACATTTTGCCGTAGCTCGCTTCGTTTCCGAGATATTTGCAGATTTATCTCAAGGGAAGGGGCCTGACGGACATATTTCGAAATATTTCTTCTTCTTGTTGTTCTTCTTCTGCACAGCTAAGCTGGAAGTGGCATTTGCAGCTCGCAATAGTACAGAGTTATCTCAAAGAAAGGGGCCACGGTGTTTCTGTACCTCTATTATGTTGGTGCGGCTTCGGAACTTTTAAATATCTCGATATATCTCGAAAACTACGCTTCTGATCAAAAAATATCAGAGAAAGTAAATTGTAGGAAACATAATTCTCTACAAAAAAGGTCTCTTAACATTTTGCCATAGCTCGCTTCGTTTCCGAGATATTTGCAGATTTATCTCAAGGGAAGGGGCCTGACGGACATATTTCGAGATATTTCTTCTTCTTGTTGTTCTTCTTCTGCACAGCTAAGCTGGAAGTGGCATTTGCGGCTCGCACTAGTGCAGAGTTATCTCAAAGAAAGGGGCCACGGTGTTTCTATATCTCTATTATGTTGGTGCAGCTTCGGAACTTTTAAATATCTTGATATATCTCGAGAACTACGCATCTGATCAAAAAATATCATGGAACATAAAAAGTAGAAAACTTAATTCTCTACAAAAAAGGTCTCTTAACATTTTGCCATAGCTCGCTTCCTTTCCGAGATATTTGCAGATTTATCTCAAGGGAAGGGGCCTGACGGACATATTTCGAGATATTTCTTCTTCTTGTTGTTCTTCTTCTGCACAGCTAAGCTGGAAGTGGCATTTGCAGCTCGCAATAGTGCAGAGTTATCTCAAAGAAAGGGGCCACGGGGTTTCTGTATCTCTACTATGTTGGTGCGTCTTCGGAACTTTTAAATATCTTGATATATCTCGAGATCTACGCATCTGATCAAAAAATATCATAGAACATAAAAAGTAGGAGACTTAATGCTCTACAAAAAAGGTCTCTTAACATTTTGCCATAGCTCGCTTCGTTTCCGAGATATTTGCAGATTTAGCTCAAGGAAGGGGCCTGACGGACATATTCCGAGATATTTCATCTTCTTGTTGTTCCTCTTCTGCACAGCTAAGCTGAGGGGCATTTGCAGCTCGCAATAGTGCAGAGTTATCTCAAAGAAAGAGGCCACGGTGTTTCTGTACCTCTATTATGTTGGTGCAGCTTCGGAACTTTTAAATATCTTGATATATCTCGAGAACTACGCATCTGATCAAAAAATATCATACAACATAAAAAGTAGGAAACCTAATTTTCTACAAAAAAGGTCTCTTAACATTTTGCCGTAGCTCGCTTCGTTTCCGAGATATTTGCAGATTTATCTCAAGGGAAGGGGCCTGACGGACATATTTCGAGATATTTCTTCTTCTTGTTGTTCTTCTTCTGCACAGCGAAGCTGGAAGTGGCATTTGCAGGTCGCAATAGTGCAGAGTTATCTCAAAGAAAGGGGCCACGGTGTTTCTGTATCTCTATTATGTTGGTGCGGCTTCGGAACTTTTAAATATCTCGATATATCTCGAAAACTACGCTTCTGATCAAAAAATATCAGAGAACATAAATTGTAGGAAACATAATTCTCTACAAAAAAGGTCTCTTAACATTTTGCCATAGCTCGCTTCGTTTCCGAGATATTTGCAGATCTATCTCAAGGGAAGGGGCCTGACGGACATATTTCGAGATATTTCTTCTTCTTGTTGTTCTTCTTCTGCACAGCTAAGCTGGAAGTGGCATTTGCAGCTCGCAATCGGGCAGAGTTATCTCAAAGAAAGGGGCCACGGTGTTTCTGTATCTCTATTATGTTGGTGCGGCTTCGGAACTTTTAAATATCTTGATATATCTCGAGAACTACGCATCTGATCAAAAAATATCATAGAACATAGAAAGTAGGAAACTTAATTCTCTACAAGAAAGGTATCTTAACATTTTGCCATAGCTCGCTTTGTTTCCGAGATATTTGCAGATTTATCTCAAGGGTAGGGGCCTGACGGACATATTTCGGGATATTTCTTCTTCTTGTTGTTCTTCTTCTGCACAGCTAAGCTGGAAGTGGCATTTGCAGCGCGCAATAGTGCAGCGTTATCTCAAAGAATGGGGCCACGGTGTTTCTGTACCTCTATTATGTTGGTGCGGCTTCGGAACTTTTAAATATCTTGATATATCTCGAGAACTACGCATCTGATCAAAAAATATCATAGAACATAGAAAGTAGGAAACTTAATTCTCTACAAGAAAGGTATCTTAACATTTTGCCATAGCTCGCTTCGTTTCCGAGATATTTGCAGATATATCTCAAGGGAAGGGGCCTGACGGACATATTTCGAGATATTTCTTCTTCTTGTTGTTCCTCTTCTGCACAGCTAAGCTGGAAGTGGCATTTGCAGCTCGCAATAGTGCAGAGGTATCTCAAAGAGAGGGGCCACGGTGTTTCTGTATCTCTATTATGTTGGTGCGGCTTCGGAACTTTTAAATATCTTGATATATCTCGAGAACTACGCATCTGATCAAAAAATATCATAGAAGATAAAAAGTAGGAAACTTAATTCTCTACAGAAAAGGTCTCTTAACATTTTGCCATAGCTCGCTTCGTTTCCGAGATATTTGCAGATTTATCTCAAGCGAAGGGGCCTGACGGACATATTTCGAGATATTTCTTCTTCTTGTTGTTCTTCTTCTGCACAGCTAAGCTGGAAGTGGCATTTGCAAGTCGCAATAGTGCAGAGTTATCTCAAAGAAAGGGGCCACGGTGTTTCTGTATCTCTATTATGTTGGTGCGGCTTCGGAACTTTTAAATATCTCGATATATCTCGAAAACTACGCTTCTGATCAAAAAATATCAGAGAACGTAAATTGTAGGAAACATAATTCTCTACAAAAAAGGTCTCTTAACATTTTGCCATAGCTCGCTTCGTTTCCGAGATATTTGCAGATTTATCTCAAGGGTAGGGGCCTGACGGACATATTTCGAGATATTTCTTCTTCTTGTTGTTCTTCTTATGCACAGCTAAGCTGGAAGTGGCATTTGCAGCGCGCAATAGTGCAGAGTTATCTCAAAGAAAGGGGCCACGGTGTTTCTGTATCTCTATCATGTTGGTGCGGCTTCGGAACTTTTAAATATCTTGATATATCTCGGGAACTACGCATCTGATCAAAAAATATCATAGAACATAAAAAGTAGGAAACCTAATTTTCTACAAAAAAGGTCTCTTAACATTTTGCCGTAGCTCGCTTCGTTTCCGAGATATTTGCAGATTTATCTCAAGGGAAGGGGCCTGACGGACATATTTCGAAATATTTCTTCTTCTTGTTGTTCTTCTTCTGCACAGCTAAGCTGGAAGTGGCATTTGCAGCTCGCAATAGTACAGAGTTATCTCAAAGAAAGGGGCCACGGTGTTTCTGTACCTCTATTATGTTGGTGCGGCTTCGGAACTTTTAAATATCTCGATATATCTCGAAAACTACGCTTCTGATCAAAAAATATCAGAGAAAGTAAATTGTAGGAAACATTATTCTCTACAAAAAAGGTCTCTTAACATTTTGCCATAGCTCGCTTCGTTTCCGAGATATTTGCAGATTTATCTCAAGGGAAGGGGCCTGACGGACATATTTCGAGATATTTCTTCTTCTTGTTGTTCTTCTTCTGCACAGCTAAGCTGGAAGTGGCATTTGCGGCTCGCACTAGTGCAGAGTTATCTCAAAGAAAGGGGCCACGGTGTTTCTATATCTCTATTATGTTGGTGCAGCTTCGGAACTTTTAAATATCTTGATATATCTCGAGAACTACGCATCTGATCAAAAAATATCATGGAACATAAAAAGTAGAAAACTTAATTCTCTACAAAAAAGGTCTCTTAACATTTTGCCATAGCTCGCTTCCTTTCCGAGATATTTGCAGATTTATCTCAAGGGAAGGGGCCTGACGGACATATTTCGAGATATTTCTTCTTCTTGTTGTTCTTCTTCTGCACAGCTAAGCTGGAAGTGGCATTTGCAGCTCGCAATAGTGCAGAGTTATCTCAAAGAAAGGGGCCACGGGGTTTCTGTATCTCTATTATGTTGGTGCGGCTTCGGAACTTTTAAATATCTTGATATATCTCGAGATCTACGCATCTGATCAAAAAATATCATAGAACATAAAAAGTAGGAGACTTAATGCTCTACAAAAAAGGTCTCTTAACATTTTGCCATAGCTCGCTTCGTTTCCGAGATATTTGCAGATTTAGCTCAAGGAAGGGGCCTGACGGACATATTCCGAGATATTTCTTCTTCTTGTTGTTCCTCTTCTGCACAGCTAAGCTGAGGGGCATTTGCAGCTCGCAATAGTGCAGAGTTATCTCAAAGAAAGAGGCCACGGTGTTTCTGTACCTCTATTATGTTGGTGCAGCTTCGGAACTTTTAAATATCTTGATATATCTCGAGAACTACGCATCTGATCAAAAAATATCATACAACATAAAAAGTAGGAAACCTAATTTTCTACAAAAAAGGTCTCTTAACATTTTGCCGTAGCTCGCTTCGTTTCCGAGATATTTGCAGATTTATCTCAAGGGAAGGGGCCTGACGGACATATTTCGAGATATTTCTTCTTCTTGTTGTTCTTCTTCTGCACAGCTAAGCTGGAAGTGGCATTTGCAGGTCGCAATAGTGCAGAGTTATCTCAAAGAAAGGGGCCACGGTGTTTCTGTATCTCTATTATGTTGGTGCGGCTTCGGAACTTTTAAATATCTCGATATATCTCGAAAACTACGCTTCTGATCAAAAAATATCAGAGAACGTAAATTGTAGGAAACATAATTCTCTACAAAAAAGGTCTCTTAACATTTTGCCATAGCTCGCTTCGTTTCCGAGATATTTGCAGATCTATCTCAAGGGAAGGGGCCTGACGGACATATTTCGAGATATTTCTTCTTCTTGTTGTTCTTCTTCTGCACAGCTAAGCTGGAAGTGGCATTTGCAGCTCGCAATCGGGCAGAGTTATCTCAAAGAAAGGGGCCACGGTGTTTCTATATCTCTATTATGTTGGTGCGGCTTCGGAACTTTTAAATATCTTGATATATCTCGAGAACTACGCATCTGATCAAAAAATATCATAGAACATAAAAAGTAGGAAACTTAATTCTCTACAAATAAGGTCTCTTAACATTTTGCCATAGCTCGCTTCGTTTCCGAGATATTTGCAGATTTATCTCAAGGGTAGGGGCCTGACGGACATATTTCGAGATATTTCTTCTTCTTGTTGTTCTTCTTCTGCACAGCTAAGCTGGAAGTGACATTTGCAGCTCGCAATAGTGCAGAGTTATCTCAAAGAAAGGGGCCACGGTGTTTCTGTACCTCTATTATGTTGGTGCGGCTTCGGAACTTTTAAATATCTCGATATATCTCGAAAACTACGCATCTGATCAAAAAATATCATACTACATAAAAAGTAGGAAACTTAATTCTCTACAAAAAAGGTCTCTCAACATTTTGCCATAGCTCGCTTCCTTTCCGATATATTTGCAGATTTATCTCAAGGGAAGGGGCCTGACGGACATATTTCGAGATATTTCTTCTTCTTGTTGTTCTTCTTCTGCACAGCTAAGCTGGAAGTGGCATTTGCAGCGCGCAATAGTGCAGAGTTATCTCAAAGAAAGGGGCCACGGTGTTTCTGTATCTCTATTATGTTGGTGCGGCTTCGGAACTTTTAAATATCTTGATATATCTCGAGAACTACGCATCTGATCAAAAAATATCATAGAACATAAAAAGTAGCAAACTTAATTCTCTACAAAAAAGGTGTCTTTACATTTTGCCATAGCTCGCTTCGTTTCCGAGATATTTGCAGATTTATCTCAAGGGAAGGGGCATGACGGACATATTTCGAGATATTTCTTCTTCTTGTTGTTCTTCTTCTGCACAGCTAAGCTGGAAGTAGCATTTGCAGCTCCCAATAGTGCAGAGTTATCTCAAAGAAAGGGGCCACGGTGTTTCTGTATCTCTATTATGTTGGTGCGGCTTCGGAACTTTTAAATATCTCGATATATCTCGAAAACTACGCTTCTGATCAAAAAATATCAGAGAACGTAAATTGTAGGAAACATAATTCTCTACAAAAAAGGTCTCTTAACATTTTGCCATAGCTCGCTTCGTTTCCGAGATATTTGCAGATTTATCTCAAGGGTAGGGGCCTGACGGACATATTTCGAGATATTTCTTCTTCTTGTTGTTCTTCTTATGCACAGCTAAGCTGGAAGTGGCATTTGCAGCGCGCAATAGTGCAGAGTTATCTCAAAGAAAGGGGCCACGGTGTTTCTGTATCTCTATTATGTTGGTGCGGCTTCGGAACTTTTAAATATCTTGATATATCTCGGGAACTACGCATCTGATCAAAAAATATCATAGAACATAAAAAGTAGGAAACCTAATTTTCTACAAAAAAGGTCTCTTAACATTTTGCCGTAGCTCGCTTCGTTTCCGAGATATTTGCAGATTTATCTCAAGGGAAGGGGCCTGACGGACATATTTCGAAATATTTCTTCTTCTTGTTGTTCTTCTTCTGCACAGCTAAGCTGGAAGTGGCATTTGCAGCTCGCAATAGTACAGAGTTATCTCAAAGAAAGGGGCCACGGTGTTTCTGTACCTCTATTATGTTGGTGCGGCTTCGGAACTTTTAAATATCTCGATATATCTCGAAAACTACGCTTCTGATCAAAAAATATCAGAGAAAGTAAATTGTAGGAAACATAATTCTCTACAAAAAAGGTCTCTTAACATTTTGCCATAGCTCGCTTCGTTTCCGAGATATTTGCAGATTTATCTCAAGGGAAGGGGCCTGACGGACATATTTCGAGATATTTCTTCTTCTTGTTGTTCTTCTTCTGCACAGCTAAGCTGGAAGTGGCATTTGCGGCTCGCACTAGTGCAGAGTTATCTCAAAGAAAGGGGCCACGGTGTTTCTATATCTCTATTATGTTGGTGCAGCTTCGGAACTTTTAAATATCTTGATATATCTCGAGAACTACGCATCTGATCAAAAAATATCATGGAACATAAAAAGTAGAAAACTTAATTCTCTACAAAAAAGGTCTCTTAACATTTTGCCATAGCTCGCTTCCTTTCCGAGATATTTGCAGATTTATCTCAAGGGAAGGGGCCTGACGGACATATTTCGAGATATTTCTTCTTCTTGTTGTTCTTCTTCTGCACAGCTAAGCTGGAAGTGGCATTTGCAGGTCGCAATAGTGCAGAGTTATCTCAAAGAAAGGGGCCACGGTGTTTCTGTATCTCTATTATGTTGGTGCGGCTTCGGAACTTTTAAATATCTCGATATATCTCGAAAACTACGCTTCTGATCAAAAAATATCAGAGAACGTAAATTGTAGGAAACATAATTCTCTACAAAAAAGGTCTCTTAACATTTTGCCATAGCTCGCTTCGTTTCCGAGATATTTGCAGATCTATCTCAAGGGAAGGGGCCTGACGGACATATTTCGAGATATTTCTTCTTCTTGTTGTTCTTCTTCTGCACAGCTAAGCTGGAAGTGGCATTTGCAGCTCGCAATCGGGCAGAGTTATCTCAAAGAAAGGGGCCACGGTGTTTCTATATCTCTATTATGTTGGTGCGGCTTCGGAACTTTTAAATATCTTGATATATCTCGAGAACTACGCATCTGATCAAAAAATATCATAGAACATAAAAAGTAGGAAACTTAATTCTCTACAAATAAGGTCTCTTAACATTTTGCCATAGCTCGCTTCGTTTCCGAGATATTTGCAGATTTATCTCAAGGGTAGGGGCCTGACGGACATATTTCGAGATATTTCTTCTTCTTGTTGTTCTTCTTCTGCACAGCTAAGCTGGAAGTGACATTTGCAGCTCGCAATAGTGCAGAGTTATCTCAAAGAAAGGGGCCACGGTGTTTCTGTACCTCTATTATGTTGGTGCGGCTTCGGAACTTTTAAATATCTCGATATATCTCGAAAACTACGCATCTGATCAAAAAATATCATACTACATAAAAAGTAGGAAACTTAATTCTCTACAAAAAAGGTCTCTCAACATTTTGCCATAGCTCGCTTCCTTTCCGATATATTTGCAGATTTATCTCAAGGGAAGGGGCCTGACGGACATATTTCGAGATATTTCTTCTTCTTGTTGTTCTTCTTCTGCACAGCTAAGCTGGAAGTGGCATTTGCAGCGCGCAATAGTGCAGAGTTATCTCAAAGAAAGGGGCCACGGTGTTTCTGTATCTCTATTATGTTGGTGCGGCTTCGGAACTTTTAAATATCTTGATATATCTCGAGAACTACGCATCTGATCAAAAAATATCATAGAACATAAAAAGTAGCAAACTTAATTCTCTACAAAAAAGGTGTCTTTACATTTTGCCATAGCTCGCTTCGTTTCCGAGATATTTGCAGATTTATCTCAAGGGAAGGGGCATGACGGACATATTTCGAGATATTTCTTCTTCTTGTTGTTCTTCTTCTGCACAGCTAAGCTGGAAGTAGCATTTGCAGCTCCCAATAGTGCAGAGTTATCTCAAAGAAAGGGGCCACGGTGTTTCTGTATCTCTATTATGTTGGTGCGGCTTCGGAACTTTTAAATATCTCGATATATCTCGAAAACTACGCTTCTGATCAAAAAATATCAGAGAACGTAAATTGTAGGAAACATAATTCTCTACAAAAAAGGTCTCTTAACATTTTGCCATAGCTCGCTTCGTTTCCGAGATATTTGCAGATTTATCTCAAGGGTAGGGGCCTGACGGACATATTTCGAGATATTTCTTCTTCTTGTTGTTCTTCTTCTGCACAGCTAAGCTGGAAGTAGCATTTGCAGCTCCCAATAGTGCAGAGTTATCTCAAAGAAAGGGGCCACGGTGTTTCTGTATCTCTATTATGTTGGTGCGGCTTCGGAACTTTTAAATATCTTGATATATCTCGAGAACTACGCATCTGATCAAAAAATATCATAGAACATAAATTATAGGAAACATAATTCTCTACAAAAAAGGTATCTTAACATTTTGCCATAGCTCGCTTCGTTTCCGAGATATTGGCAGATATATCTCAAAGGAAGGGGCCTGACGGACATATTTCGAGATATTTCTTCTTCTTGTTGTTCTTCTTCTGCACAGCTAAACTGGAAGTGGCATTTCCAGCTCGCAATAGTGCAGAGTTATCTCAAAGAAAGAGGCCACGGTGTTTCTGTATCTCTATTATGTTGGTGCGGCTTCGGAACTTTTAAATATCTTGAGATATCTCGAGAACTACGCATCTGATCAAAAAATATCATACAACATAAAAAGTAGGAAACTTGATTCTCTACAAAAAAGGTCTCTTAACATTTTGCCATAGCTCGCTTCGTTTCCGAGATATTTGCAGATTTATCTCAAGGGAAGGGGCCTGACGGACATATTTCGAGATATTTCTTCTTCTTGTTGTTCTTCTTCTGCACAGCTAAGCTGGAAGTGGCATTTGCAGCTCGCAGTAGTGCAGAGTTATCTCAAAGGAAGGGGCCTCGGTGTTTCTGTATCTCTATTATGTTGGTGCGGCTTCGGAATTTTTAAATATCTCGATATATCTCGAAAACTACGCTTCTGATCAAAAAATATCATAGAACATAAAAAGTAGGAAACTTAATTCTCTACAAATAAGGTCTCTTAACATTTTGCCATAGCTCGCTTCGTTTCCGAGATATTTGCAGATTTATCTCAAGGGAAGGGGCCTGACGGACATATTTCGAGATATTTCTTCTTCTTGTTGTTCTTCTTCTGCACAGCTAAGCTGGAAGTGGCATTTGCAGGTCGCAGTAGTGCAGAGTTATCTCAAAGAAAGGGGCCACGGTGTTTCTGTATCTCTATTATGTTGGTGCGGCTTCGGAACTTTTAAATATCTCGATATATCTCGAAAACTACGCTTCTGATCAAAAAATATCAGAGAACGTAAATTGTAAAAAACATAATTCTCTACAAAAAAGGTCTCTTAACATTTTGCCATAGCTGGCTTCGTTTCCGAGATATTTGCAGATTTATCTCAAGGGAAGGGGCCTGACGGACATATTTCGAGATATTTCTTCTTCTTGTTGTTCTTCTTCTGCACAGCTAAGCTGGAAGTGGCATTTGCAGGTCGCAATAGTGCAGAGTTGTCTCAAAGAAAGGGGCCACGGTGTTTCTGTATCTCTATTATGTTGGTGCGGCTTCGGAACTTTTAAATATCTTGATATATCTCGAGAACTACGCATCTGATCAAAAAATATCATAGAACATAAAAAGTAGGAAACTTAATTCTCTACAAATAAGGTCTCTTAATATTTTGCCATAGCTCGCTCCGTTTCCGAGATATTTGCAGATTTATCTCAAGGGAAGGGGCTTGACGGACATATTTCGAGATATTTCTTCTTCTTGTTGTTCTTCTTCTGCACAGCTAAGCTGGAAGTGGCATTTGCAGCTCGCAATAGTGCAGAGTTGTCTCAAAGGAAGGGGCCACGGTGTTTCTGTATCTCTATTATGTTGGTGCGGCTTCGGAACTTTTAAATATCTCGATATATCTCGAAAACTACGCATCTGATCAAAAAATATCATACTACATAAAAAGTAGGAAACTTAATTCTCTACAAAAAAGGTCTCTAAACATTTTGCCATAGCTCGCTTCCTTTCCGATATATTTGCAGATTTATCTCAAGGGAAGGGGCCTGACGGACATATTTCGAGATATTTCTTCTTCTTGTTGTTCTTCTTCTGCACAGCTAAGCTGGAAGTGGCATTTGCAGCTCGCAATAGTGCAGAGTTATCTCAAAGAAAGGGGCCACGGTGTTTCTGTATCTCTATTATGTTGGTGCGGCTTCGGAACTTTTAAATATCTTGATATATCTCGAGAACTACGCATCTGATCAAAAAATATCATAGAACATAAAAAGTAGCAAACTTAATTCTCTACAAAAAAGGTGTCTTTACATTTTGCCATAGCTCGCTTCGTTTCCGAGATATTTGCAGATTTATCTCAAGGGAAGGGGCATGACGGACATATTTCGAGATATTTCTTCTTCTTGTTGTTCTTCTTCTGCACAGCTAAGCTGGAAGTAGCATTTGCAGCTCCCAATAGTGGAGAGTTATCTCAAAGAAAGGGGCCACGGTGTTTCTGTATCTCTATTATGTTGGTGCGGCTTCGGAACTTTTAAATATCTCGATATATCTCGAAAACTACGCTTCTGATCAAAAAATATCATAGAACATAAATTGTAGGAAACATAATTCTCTACAAAAAAGGTCTCTTAACGTTTTGCCATAGCTCGCTTCGTTTCCGAGATATTTGCAGATTTATCTCAAGGGAAGGGGTCTGACGGACATATTTCGAGATATTTCTTCTTCTTGTTGTTCTTCTTCTGCACAGCTAAGGTCGAAGTGGCATTTGCAGCTCGCAATAGTGCAGAGTTATCTCAAAGAAAGGGGCCACGGTGTTTCTGTATCTCTATAATGTTGGTGCGGCTTCGGAACTTTTAAATATCTTGATATATCTCGAGAACTACGCATCTGATCGAAAAATATCATAGAACATAAAAAGTAGGAAACTTAATTCTCTACAAAAAAGGTCTCTTAACATTTTGCCATAGCTCGCTTCGTTTCTGAGATATTTGCAGATTTATCTCAAGGGAAGGGGCTTGACGGACATATTTCGAGATATTTCTTCTTCTTGTTGTTCTTCTTCTGCACAGCTAAGCTGGAAGTGGCATTTGCAGCTCGCAATAGTGCAGAGTTGTCTCAAAGGAAGGGGCCACGGTGTTTCTGTATCTCTATTATGTTGGTGCGGCTTCGGAACTTTTAAATATCTCGATATATCTCGAAAACTACGCTTGTGATCAAAAAATATCATAGAACATAAATTGTAGGAAACATAATTCTCTACAAAAAAGGTCTCTTAACATTTTGCCATAGCTCGCTTCGTTTCCAAGATATTTGCAGATTTATCTCAAGGGAAGGGGCTTGACGGACATATTTCGAGATATTTCTTCTTATTGTTGTTCTTCTTCTGCACAGCTAAGCTGGAAGTGGCATTTGCAGGTCGCAATAGTGCAGAGTTATCTCAAAGAAAGGGGCCACGGTGTTTCTGTATCTCTATTATGTTGGTGCGGCTTCGGATCTTTTAAATATCTCGATATATCTCGAAAACTACGCTTCTGATCAAAAAATATCATAGAACGTAAATTGTAGGGAACATAATTCTCTACAAAAAAGGTCTCTTAACATTTTGCCATAGCTCGCTTCGTTTCCGAGATATTTGCAGATTTATCTCAAGGGAAGGGGCCTGACGGACATATTTCGAGATATTTCTTCTTCTTGTTGTTCTTCTTCTGCACAGCTAAGCTCGAAGTGGCATTTGCAGCTCGCAATAGTGCAGAGTTATCTCAAAGAAAGGGGCCACGGTGTTTCTGTATCTCTATTATGTCGGTGCCGCTTCGGAACTTTTAAATATCTGGATATATCTCGAGAACTACGCATCTGGTCAAAAAATATCATAGAACATAAAAAGTAGGAAACTTAATTCTCTACAAAAAAGGTCTCTTAACATTTTGCCATAGCTCGCTTCGTTTCCGAGATATTTGCAGATTTATCTCAAGGGAAGGGGCTTGACGGACATATTTCGAGATATTTCTTCTTCTTGTTGTTCTTCTTCTGCACAGCTAAGCTGGAAGTGGCATTTGCAGCTCGCAATAGTGCAGAGTTGTCTCAAAGGAAGGGGCCACGGTGTTTCTGTATCTCTATTATGTTGGTGCGGCTTCGGAACTTTTAAATATCTCGATATATCTCGAAAACTACGCTTCTGATCAAAAAATATCATAGAACATAAATTGTAGGAAACATAATTCTCTACAAAAAAGGTCTCTTAACGTTTTGCCATAGCTCGCTTCGTTTCCGAGATATTTGCAGATTTATCTCAAGGGAAGGGGTCTGACGGACATATTTCGAGATATTTCTTCTTCTTGTTGTTCTTCTTCTGCACAGCTAAGCTCGTAGTGGCATTTGCAGCTCGCAATAGTGCAGAGTTATCTCAAAGAAAGGGGCCACGGTGTTTCTGTATCTCTATAATGTTGGTGCGGCTTCGGAACTTTTAAATATCTTGATATATCTCGAGAACTACGCATCTGATCGAAAAATATCATAGAACATAAAAAGTAGGAAACTTAATTCTCTACAAAAAAGGTCTCTTAACATTTTGCCATAGCTCGCTTCGTTTCTGAGATATTTGCAGATTTATCTCAAGGGAAGGGGCTTGACGGACATATTTCGAGATCTTTCTTCTTCTTGTTGTTCTTCTTCTGCACAGCTAAGCTGGAAGTGGCATTTGCAGCTCGCAATAGTGCAGAGTTGTCTCAAAGGAAGGGGCCACGGTGTTTCTGTATCTCTATTATGTTGGTGCGGCTTCGGAACTTTTAAATATCTCGATATATCTCGAAAACTACGCTTGTGATCAAAAAATATCATAGAACATAAATTGTAGGAAACATAATTCTCTACAAAAAAGGTCTCTTAACATTTTGCCATAGCTCGCTTCGTTTCCAAGATATTTGCAGATTTATCTCAAGGGAAGGGGCCTGACGGACATATTTCGAGATATTTCTTCTTATTGTTGTTCTTCTTCTGCACAGCTAAGCTGGAAGTGGCATTTGCAGGTCGCAATAGTGCAGAGTTATCTCAAAGAAAGGGGCCACGGTGTTTCTGTATCTCTATTATGTTGGTGCGGCTTCGGAACTTTTAAATATCTTGATATATCTCGAGAACTACGCATCTGATCGAAAAATATCATAGAACATAAAAAGTAGGAAACTTAATTCTCTACAAAAAAGGTCTCTTAACATTTTGCCATAGCTCGCTTCGTTTCTGAGATATTTGCAGATTTATCTCAAGGGAAGGGGCTTGACGGACATATTTCGAGATATTTCTTCTTCTTGTTGTTCTTCTTCTGCACAGCTAAGCTGGAAGTGGCATTTGCAGCTCGCAATAGTGCAGAGTTGTCTCAAAGGAAGGGGCCACGGTGTTTCTGTATCTCTATTATGTTGGTGCGGCTTCGGAACTTTTAAATATCTCGATATATCTCGAAAACTACGCTTCTGATCAAAAAATGTCATAGAACATAAATTGTAGGAAATATAATTCTCTACAAAAAAGGTCTCTTAACGTTTTGCCATAGCTCGCTTCGTTTCCGAGATATTTGCAGATTTATCTCAAGGGAAGGGGTCTGACGGACATATTTCGAGATATTTCTTCTTCTTGTTGTTCTTCTTCTGCACAGCTAAGCTGGAAGTGGCATTTGCAGCTCGCAATAGTGCAGAGTTATCTCAAAGAAAGGGGCCACGGTGTTTCTGTACCTCTATTATGTTGGTGCAGCTTCGGAACTTTTAAATATATTGATATATCTTGAGAACTACGCATCTGATCAAAAAATATCATAGAACGTAAAAAGTAGGAAACTTAATTTTCTACAAAAAAGGTATCTTAACATTTTGCCATAGCTCGCTTCGTTTCCGAGATATTTGCAGATTTATCTCAAGGGAAGGGGCTTGACGGACATATTTCGAGATATTTCTTCTTATTGTTGTTCTTCTTCTGCACAGCTAAGCTGGAAGTGGCATTTGCAGGTCGCAATAGTGCAGAGTTATCTCAAAGAAAGGGGCCACGGTGTTTCTGTATCTCTATTATGTTGGTGCGGCTTCGGAACTTTTAAATATCTTGATATATCTCGAGAACTACGCATCTGATCAAAAAATATTATAGAACATAAATTGTAGCAAACTTAATTCTCTACAAAAAAGGTCTCTTAACATTTTGCCATAGCTCGCTTCGTTTCCGAGATATTTGCAGATTTATCTCAAGGGAAGGGGCCTGACGGACATATTTCGAGATATTTCTTCTTCTTGTTCTTCTTCTCCTGCACAGCTAAGCTGGAAGTGGCATTTGCAGCTCGCAATAGTGCAGAGTTGTCTCAAAGAAAATGGCCACGGTGTTTCTGTATCTCTATTATGTTGGTGCGGCTTCGGAACTTTTAAATATCTCGATATATCTCGAAAACTACGCTTCTGATCAAAAAATATCATAGAACATAAATTGTAGGAAACATTATTCTCTACAAAAAAGGTCTCTTAACATTTTGCCATAGCTCGCTTCGTTTCCGAGATATTTGCAGATTTATCTCAAGGGAAGGGGCCTGACGGACATATTTCGGGATATTTCTTCTTCTTGTTGTTCTTCTTCTGCACAGCTAAACTGGAAGTGGCATTTCCAGCTCGCAATAGTGCAGAGTTATCTCAAAGAAAGGGGCCACGGTGTTTCTGTACCTCTATTATGTTGGTGCAGCTTCGGAACTTTTAAATATCTTGATATATCACGAGAACTACGCATCTGATCAAAAAATATCATAGAACATAAAAAGTAGGAAACTTAATTCTCTACAAAAAAGGTCTCTTAACATTTTGCCATAGCTCGCTTCGTTTCCGAGATATTTGCAGATTTATCTCAAGGGAAGGGGCCTGACGGACATATTTCGAGATATTTCTTCTTCTTGTTGTTCTTCTTCTGCACAGCTAAGCTGGAAGTGGCATTTGCAGCTCGCAATAGTGCAGAGTTATCTCAAAGAAAGGGGCCACGGTGTTTCTGTACCTCTATTATGTTGGTGCAGCTTCGGAACTTTTAAATATCTTGATATATCTCGAGAACTACGCATCTGATCAAAAAATATCATAGAACATAAAAAGTAGGAAACTTAATTCTCTACAAAAAAGGTCTCTTAACATTTTGCCATAGCTCGCTTCGTTTCCGAGATATTTGCAGATTTATCTCAAGGGAAGGGGCCTGACGGACATATTTCGAGATATTTCTTCTTCTTGTTGTTCTTCTCCTGCACAGCTAAGCTGGAAGTGGCATTTGCAGCTCGCAATAGTGCAGAGTTGTCTCAAAGAAAATGGCCACGGTGTTTCTGTATCTCTATTATGTTGGTGCGGCTTCGGAACTTTTAAATATCTCGATATATCTCGAAAACTACGCTTCTGATCAAAAAATATCATAGAACATAAATTGTAGGAAACATAATTCTCTACAAAAAAGGTCTCTTAACATTTTGCCATAGCTCGCTTCGTTTCCGAGATATTTGCAGATGTATCTCGAGGGAAGGGGCCTGACGGACATATTTCGAGATATTTCTTCTTCTTGTTGTTCTTCTTCTGCACAGCTAAGCTGGAAGTGGCATTTGCAGCTCGCAGTAGTGCAGAGTTATCTCAAAGAAAGGGGCCACAGTGTTTCTGTATCTCTATTATGTTGGTGCGGCTTCGGAACTTTTAAATATCTTGATATATCTCGAGAACTACGCATCTGATCAAAAAATATGATAGAACATAAAAAGTGGGAAACTTAATTCTCTACAAAAAAGGTCTCTTAACATTTTGCCGTAGATCGCTTCGTTTCCGAGATATTTGCAGATTTATCTCAAGGGAAGGGGCCTGACGGACATATTTCGAAATATTTCTTCTTCTTGTTGTTCTTCTTCTGCACAGCTAAGCTGGAAGTGGCATTTGCAGCTCGCAATAGTGCAGAATTATCTCAAAGAAAGGGGCCACGGTGTTTCTGTACCTCTATTATGTTGGTGCAGCTTCGGAACTTTTAAATATCTTGATATATCTCAAGAACTACGCATCTGATCAAAAAATATCATAGAACATAAAAAGTAGGAAACCTAATTTTCTACAAAAAAGGTATCTTAACATTTTGCCATAGCTCGCTTCGTTTCCGAGATATTTGCAGATTTATCTCAAGGGAAGGGGCTTGACGGACATATTTCGAGATATTTCTTCTTATTGTTGTTCTTCTTCTGCACAGCTAAGCTGGAAGTGGCATTTGCAGGTCGCAATAGTGCAGAGATATCTCAAAGAAAGGGGCCACGGTGTTTCTGTATCTCTATTATGTTGGTGCGGCTTCGGATCTTTTAAATATCTCGATATATCTCGAAAACTACGCTTCTGATCAAAAAATATCATAGAACGTAAATTGTAGGGAACATAATTCTCTACAAAAAAGGTCTCTTAACATTTTGCCATAGCTCGCTTCGTTTCCGAGATATTTGCAGATTTATCTCAAGGGAAGGGGCCTGACGGACATATTTCGAGATATTTCTTCTTCTTGTTGTTCTTCTTCTGCACAGCTAAGCTGGAAGCGGCATTTGCGGCTCGCACTAGTGCAGAGTTATCTCAAAGAAAGGGGCCACGGTGTTTCTGTATCTCTATTATGTTAGTGCCGCTTCGGAACTTTTAAATATCTTGATATATCTCGAGAACTACGCATCTGATCACAAAATATCATAGAACATAAAAAGTAGGAAACCTAATTTTCTACAAAAAAGGTCTCTTAACATTTTGCCGTAGATCGCTTCGTGTCCGAGATATTTGCAGATTTATCTCAAGGGAAGGGGCCTGATGGACATATTTCGAAATATTTCTTCTTCTTGTTGTTCTTCTTCTGCACAGCTAAGCTGGAAGTGGCATTTGCAGCTCGCAATAGTGCAGAGTTATCTCAAAGAAAGGGGCCACGGTGTTTCTGTACCTCTATTATGTTGGTGCAGCTTCGGAACTTTTAAATATCTTGATATATCTTGAGAACTACGCATCTGATCAAAAAATATCATAGAACATAAAAAGTAGGAAACTTAATTTTCTACAAAAAAGGTATCTTAACATTTTGCCATAGCTCGCTTCGTTTCCGAGATATTTGCAGGTTTATCTCAAGGGAAGGGGCTTGACGGACATATTTCGAGATATTTCTTCTTATTGTTGTTCTCCTTCTGCACAGCTAAGCTGGAAGTGGCATTTACAGCTCGCAATAGTGCAGAGTTATCTCAAAGAAAGGGGCCACGGTGTTTCTGTATCTCTATTATGTTGGTGCGGCTTCGGAGCTTTCAAATATCTTGATATATCTCGAGAACTACGCATCTGATCAAAAAATATCATAGAACATAAAAAGTAGGAAACTTAATTTTCGACAAAAAAGGTATCTTAACATTTTGCCATAGCTCGCTTCGTTTCCGAGATATTTGCAGGTTTATCTCAAGGGAAGGGGCCTGACGGACATATTTCGAGATATTTCTTCTTCTTGTTCTTCTTCTCCTGCACAGCTAAGCTGGAAGTGGCATTTGCAGCTCGCAATAGTGCAGAGTTGTCTCAAAGAAAATGGCCACGGTGTTTCTGCATCTCTATTATGTTGGTGCGGCTTCGGAACTTTTAAATATCTCGATATATCTCGAAAACTACGCTTCCGATCAAAAAATATCATAGAACATAAATTGTAGGAAACATAATTCTCTACAAAAAAGGTCTCTTAACATTTTGCCATAGCTCGCTTCGTTTCCGAGATATTTGCAGATGTATCTCGAGGGAAGGGGCCTGACGGACATATTTCGAGATATTTCTTCTTCTTGTTGTTCTTCTCCTGCACAGCTAAGCTGGAAGTGGCATTTGCAGCTCGCAATAGTGCAGAGTTGTCTCAAAGAAAGGGGCCACGGTGTTTCTGTATCTCTATTATGTTGGTGCGGCTTCGGAACTTTTAAATATCTCGATATATCTCGAAAACTACGCTTGTGATCAAAAAATATCATAGAACATAAATTGTAGGAAACATAATTCTCTACAAAAAAGGTCTCTTAACATTTTGCCATAGCTCGCTTCGCTTCCAAGATATTTGCAGATTTATCTCAAGGGAAGGGGCCTGACGGACATATTTCGAGATATTTCTTCTTATTGTTGTTCTTCTTCTGCACAGCTAAGCTGGAAGTGGCATTTGCAGGTCGCAATAGTGCAGAGTTATCTCAAAGAAAGGGGCCACGGTGTTTCTGTATCTCTATTATGTTGGTGCAGCTTCGGAACTTTTAAATATCTTGATATATCTCGAGAACTACGCATCTGATCAAAAAATATCATAGAACATAAAAAGTAGGAAACTTAATTCTCTACAAAAAAGGTCTCTTAACATTTTGCCATAGCTCGCTTCGTTTCCGAGATATTTGCAGATTTATCTCAAGGGAAGGGGCCTGACGGACATATTTCGAGATATTTCTTCTTCTTGTTGTTCTTCTCCTGCACAGCTAAGCTGGAAGTGGCATTTGCAGCTCGCAATAGTGCAGAGTTGTCTCAAAGAAAATGGCCACGGTGTTTCTGTATCTCTATTATGTTGGTGCGGCTTCGGAACTTTTAAATATCTCGATATATCTCGAAAACTACGCTTCTGATCAAAAAATATCATAGAACATATATTGTAGGAAACATAATTCTCTACAAAAAAGGTCTCTTAACATTTTGCCATAGCTCGCTTCGTTTCCGAGATATTTGCAGATGTATCTCGAGGGAAGGGGCCTGACGGACATATTTCGAGATATTTCTTCTTCTTGTTGTTCTTCTTCTGCACAGCTAAGCTGGAAGCGGCATTTGCGGCTCGCACTAGTGCAGAGTTATCTCAAAGAAAGGGGCCACGGTGTTTCTGTATCTCTATTATGTTAGTGCCGCTTCGGAACTTTTAAATATCTTGATATATCTCGAGAACTACGCATCTGATCACAAAATATCATAGAACATAAAAAGTAGGAAACCTAATTTTCTACAAAAAAGGTCTCTTAACATTTTGCCGTAGATCGCTTCGTGTCCGAGATATTTGCAGATTTATCTCAAGGGAAGGGGCCTGATGGACATATTTCGAAATATTTCTTCTTCTTGTTGTTCTTCTTCTGCACAGCTAAGCTGGAAGTGGCATTTGCAGCTCGCAATAGTGCAGAGTTATCTCAAAGAAAGGGGCCACGGTGTTTCTGTACCTCTATTATGTTGGTGCAGCTTCGGAACTTTTAAATATCTTGATATATCTTGAGAACTACGCATCTGATCAAAAAATATCATAGAACATAAAAAGTAGGAAACTTAATTTTCTACAAAAAAGGTATCTTAACATTTTGCCATAGCTCGCTTCGTTTCCGAGATATTTGCAGGTTTATCTCAAGGGAAGGGGCTTGACGGACATATTTCGAGATATTTCTTCTTATTGTTGTTCTCCTTCTGCACAGCTAAGCTGGAAGTGGCATTTACAGCTCGCAATAGTGCAGAGTTATCTCAAAGAAAGGGGCCACGGTGTTTCTGTATCTCTATTATGTTGGTGCGGCTTCGGAGCTTTCAAATATCTTGATATATCTCGAGAACTACGCATCTGATCAAAAAATATCATAGAACATAAAAAGTAGGAAACTTAATTTTCGACAAAAAAGGTATCTTAACATTTTGCCATAGCTCGCTTCGTTTCCGAGATATTTGCAGGTTTATCTCAAGGGAAGGGGCCTGACGGACATATTTCGAGATATTTCTTCTTCTTGTTCTTCTTCTCCTGCACAGCTAAGCTGGAAGTGGCATTTGCAGCTCGCAATAGTGCAGAGTTGTCTCAAAGAAAATGGCCACGGTGTTTCTGCATCTCTATTATGTTGGTGCGGCTTCGGAACTTTTAAATATCTCGATATATCTCGAAAACTACGCTTCCGATCAAAAAATATCATAGAACATAAATTGTAGGAAACATAATTCTCTACAAAAAAGGTCTCTTAACATTTTGCCATAGCTCGCTTCGTTTCCGAGATATTTGCAGATGTATCTCGAGGGAAGGGGCCTGACGGACATATTTCGAGATATTTCTTCTTCTTGTTGTTCTTCTCCTGCACAGCTAAGCTGGAAGTGGCATTTGCAGCTCGCAATAGTGCAGAGTTGTCTCAAAGAAAGGGGCCACGGTGTTTCTGTATCTCTATTATGTTGGTGCGGCTTCGGAACTTTTAAATATCTCGATATATCTCGAAAACTACGCTTGTGATCAAAAAATATCATAGAACATAAATTGTAGGAAACATAATTCTCTACAAAAAAGGTCTCTTAACATTTTGCCATAGCTCGCTTCGCTTCCAAGATATTTGCAGATTTATCTCAAGGGAAGGGGCCTGACGGACATATTTCGAGATATTTCTTCTTATTGTTGTTCTTCTTCTGCACAGCTAAGCTGGAAGTGGCATTTGCAGGTCGCAATAGTGCAGAGTTATCTCAAAGAAAGGGGCCACGGTGTTTCTGTATCTCTATTATGTTGGTGCAGCTTCGGAACTTTTAAATATCTTGATATATCTCGAGAACTACGCATCTGATCAAAAAATATCATAGAACATAAAAAGTAGGAAACTTAATTCTCTACAAAAAAGGTCTCTTAACATTTTGCCATAGCTCGCTTCGTTTCCGAGATATTTGCAGATTTATCTCAAGGGAAGGGGCCTGACGGACATATTTCGAGATATTTCTTCTTCTTGTTGTTCTTCTCCTGCACAGCTAAGCTGGAAGTGGCATTTGCAGCTCGCAATAGTGCAGAGTTGTCTCAAAGAAAATGGCCACGGTGTTTCTGTATCTCTATTATGTTGGTGCGGCTTCGGAACTTTTAAATATCTCGATATATCTCGAAAACTACGCTTCTGATCAAAAAATATCATAGAACATATATTGTAGGAAACATAATTCTCTACAAAAAAGGTCTCTTAACATTTTGCCATAGCTCGCTTCGTTTCCGAGATATTTGCAGATGTATCTCGAGGGAAGGGGCCTGACGGACATATTTCGAGATATTTCTTCTTCGTGTTGTTCTTCTTCTGCACAGCTAAGCTGGAAGTGGCATTTGCAGCTCGCAATAGTGTAGAGTTATCTCAAAGAAAGGGGCCACGGTGTTTCTGTACCTCTATTATGTTGGTGCAGCTTCGGAACTTTTAAATATCTTGATATATCACGAGAACTACGCATCTGATCAAAAAATATCATAGAACATAAAAAGTAGGAAACTTAATTCTCTACAAAAAAGCTCTCTTAACATTTTGCCATAGCTCGCTTCGTTTCCGAGATATTTGCAGATTTATCTCAAGGGAAGGGGCCTGACGGACATATTTCGAGATATTTCTTCTTCTTGTTGTTCTTCTTCTGCACAGCTAAGCTGGAAGTGGCATTTGCAGCTCGCAATAGTGCAGAGTTATCTCAAAGAAAGGGGCCACGGTGTTTCTGTACCTCTATTATGTTGGTGCAGCTTCGGAACTTTTAAATATCTTGATATATCTCGAGAACTACGCATCTGATCAAAAAATATGATAGAACATAAAAAGTGGGAAACTTAATTCTCTACAAAAAAGGTCTCTCAACATTTTGCCGTAGATCGCTTCGTTTCCGAGATATTTGCAGATTTATCTCAAGGGAAGGGGCCTGACGGACATATTTCGAAATATTTCTTCTTCTTGTTGTTCTTCTTCTACACAGCTAAGCTGGAAGTGGCATTTGCAGCTCGCAATAGTGCAGAATTATCTCAAAGAAAGGGGCCACGGTGTTTCTGTACCTCTATTATGTTGGTGCAGCTTCGGAACTTTTAAATATCTTGATATATCTCAAGAACTACGCATCTGATCAAAAAATATCATAGAACATAAAAAGTAGGAAACCTAATTTTCTACAAAAAAGGTATCTTAACATTTTGCCATAGCTCGCTTCGTTTCCGAGATATTTGCAGATTTATCTCAAGGGAAGGGGCTTGACGGACATATTTCGAGATATTTCTTCTTATTGTTGTTCTTCTTCTGCACAGCTAAGCTGGAAGTGGCATTTGCAGGTCGCAATAGTGCAGAGATATCTCAAAGAAAGGGGCCACGGTGTTTCTGTATCTCTATTATGTTGGTGCGGCTTCGGATCTTTTAAATATCTCGATATATCTCGAAAACTACGCTTCTGATCAAAAAATATCATAGAACGTAAATTGTAGGGAACATAATTCTCTACAAAAAAGGTCTCTTAACATTTTGCCATAGCTCGCTTCGTTTCCGAGATATTTGCAGATTTATCTCAAGGGAAGGGGCCTGACGGACATATTTCGAGATATTTCTTCTTCTTGTTGTTCTTCTTCTGCACAGCTAAGCTGGAAGCGGCATTTGCGGCTCGCACTAGTGCAGAGTTATCTCAAAGAAAGGGGCCACGGTGTTTCTGTATCTCTATTATGTTAGTGCCGCTTCGGAACTTTTAAATATCTTGATATATCTCGAGAACTACGCATCTGATCAAAAAATATCATAGAACATAAAAAGTAGGAAACCTAATTTTCTACAAAAAAGGTCTCTTAACATTTTGCCGTAGATCGCTTCGTGTCCGAGATATTTGCAGATTTATCTCAAGGGAAGGGGCCTGACGGACATATTTCGAGATATTCCTTCTTCTTGTTCTTCTTCTTCTGCACAGCTAAGCTGGAAGTGGCATTTGCGGCTCGCACTAGTGCAGAGTTATCTCAAAGAAACGGGCCACGGTGTTTCTGTATCTCTATTATGTTAGTGCCGCTTCGGAACTTTTAAATATCTGGATATATCTCGAGAACTACGCATCTGATCAAAAAATATCATAGAACATAAAAAGTAGGAAACTTAATTCTCTACAAAAAAGGTCTCTTAACATTTTGCCATAGCTCGCTTCGTTTCCGAGATATTTGCAGATTTATCTCAAGGGAAGGGGCCTGACGGACATATTTCGAGATATTCCTTCTTCTTGTTGTTCTTCTTCTGCACAGCTAAGCCGGAAGGGGCATTTGCAGCTCGCAATAGTGCAGAGTTACCTCAAAGAAAGGGGCCACGGTGTTTCTGTATC
Source organism: Osmia lignaria lignaria (assembly GCF_051020975.1). Taxonomy (NCBI): domain Eukaryota; kingdom Metazoa; phylum Arthropoda; class Insecta; order Hymenoptera; family Megachilidae; genus Osmia; species Osmia lignaria. Next base: position 7,769,522 of record NW_027478159.1, on the reverse strand, counting down.
TCTATTATGTTGGTGCGGCTTCGGAACTTTTAAATATCTTGATATATCTCGAGAACTACGCATCTGATCAAAAAATATCATAGAACATAAAAAGTAGGAAACTTAATTCTCTACAAAAAAGGTCTCTTAACATTTTGCCATAGCTCGCTTCGTTTCCGAGATATTTGCAGATTCAGCTCAAAGGAACGGGCCTGACGGACATATTTCGAGATATTTCTTCTTCTTGTTGTTCTTCCTCTGCACAGCTAAGCTGGAAGTGGCATTTGCAGCTCGCAATAGTGCAGAGTTGTCTCAAAGAAAATGGCCACGGTGTTTCTGTATCTCTATTATGTTGGTGCGGCTTCGGAACTTTTAAATATCTCGATATATCTCGAAAACTACGCTTCTGATCAAAAAATATCATAGAACATAAATTGTAGGAAACATTATTCTCTACAAAAAAGGTCTCTTAACATTTTGCCATAGCTCTCTTCGTTTCCGAGATATTTGCAGATTTATCTCAAGGGAAGGGGCCTGACGGACATATTTCGAGATATTTCTTCTTCTTGTTGTTCTTCTTCTGCACAGCTAAGCTGGAAGTGGCATTTCCAGCTCGCAATAGTGCAGAGTTACCTCAAAGAAGGGGGCCACGGTGTTTCTGTATCTCTATTATGTTGGTGCCGCTTCGGAACTTTTAAATATCTGGATATATCTCGAGAACTACGCATCTGATCACAAAATATCATAGAACATAAAAAGTGGGAAACTTAATTCTCTACAAAAAAGGTCTCTTAACATTTTGCCATAGCTCGCTTGGTTTCCGAGATATTTGCAGATTTATCTCAAGGGAAGGGGCCTGACGGACATATTTCGAGATATTTCTTCTTCTTGTTGTTCTTCTTCTGCACAGCTAAGCTGGAAGTGGCATTTGCCGCTCGCACTAGTGCAGAGTTATCTCAAAGAAAGGGGCCACGGTGTTTCTGTATCTCTATTATGTTGGTGCGGCTTCGGAACTTTTAAATATCTTGATATATCTCGAGAACTACGCATCTGATCAAAAAATATCATAGAACATGAAAAGTAGGAAACTTAATTCTCTACTAAAAAGGTCTCTTAACATTTTGCCATAGCTCGCTTCGTTTCCGAGATATTTGCAGATTTATCTCAAGGGAAGGGGCCTGACGGACATATTTCGAGATATTTCTTCTTCTTGTTGTTCTTCTTCTGCACAGCTAAGCTGGAAGTGGAATTTGCGGCTCGCACTAGTGCAGAGTTATCTCAAAGAAAGGGGCCACGGTGTTTCTGTATCTCTATTATGTTGGTGCGGCTTCGGAACTTTTAAATATCTCGATATATCTCGAAAACTACGCTTCTGATCAAAAAATATTATAGAACGTAAATTGTAGGAAACATAATTCTCTACAAAAAAGGTCTCTTAACATTTTGCCATAGCTCGCTTCGTTTCCGAGATATTTGCAGATTTATCTCAAGGGAAGGGGCCTGACGGACATATTTCGAGATATTTCTTCTTCTTGTTGTTCTTCTTCTGCACAGCTAAGCTGGAAGTGGCATTTGCGGCTCGCACTAGTGCAGAGTTATCTCAAAGAAAGGGCCACAGTGTTTCTGTATCTCTATTATGTTGATGCGGCTTCGGAACTTTTAAATATCTCGATATATCTCGAAAACTACGCTTCTGATCAAAAAATATCATAGAACATAAATTGTAGGAACCATAATTCTGTACAAAAAACGTCTCTTAACATTTTGCCATAGCTCGCTTCGTTTCCGAGATATTTGCAGATTCAGCTCAAAGGAACGGGCCTGACGGACATATTTCGAGATATTTCTTCTTCTTGTTGTTCTTCCTCTGCACAGCTAAGCTGGAAGTGGCATTTGCAGCTCGCAATAGTGCAGAGTTATCTCAAAGAAAGGGGCCACGGTGTTTCTGTATCTCTATTATGTTGGTGCGGCTTCGGAACTTTTAAATATCTTGATATATCTCGAGAACTACCCATCTGATCAAAAAATATCATAGAACATAAAAAGTAGGAAACTTAATTCTCTACAAAAAAGGTCTCTTAACATTTTGCCATAGCTCTCTTCGTTTCCGAGATATTTGCAGATTTATCTCAAGGGAAGGGGCCTGACGGACATATTTCGAGATATTTCTTCTTCTTGTTGTTCTTCTTCTGCACAGCTAAGCTGGAAGTAGCATTTGCAGCTCGCAATAGTGCAGTGTTATCTCAAAGAAAGGGGCCACGGTGTTTCTGTATCTCTATTATGTTGGTGCGGGTTCGGAACTTTTAAATATCTTGATATATCTCGAGAACTACGCATCTGATCAAAAAATATCATAGAACATAAAAAGTAGGAAACATAATTCTCTACAAAAAACGTCTCTTACCATTTTGCCATAGCTCGCTTCGTTTCCGAGATATTTGCAGATTTATCTCAAGGGAAGGGGTCTGACGGACATATTTCGAGATATTTCTTCTTCTTGTTGTTCTTCCTCTGCACAGCTAAGCTCGAAGTGGCATTTGCAGCTCGCAATAGTGCAGAGTTATCTCAAAGAAAGGGGCCACGGTGTTTCTGTATCTCTATTATGTTGGTGCGGCTTCGGAACATTTAAATATCTTGATATATCTCGGGAACTACGCATCTGATCAAAAAATATCATAGAACATAAAAAGTAGGAAACATAATTCTCTACAAAAAAGGTCTCTTAACATTTTGCCATAGCTCGCTTCGTTTCCGAGATATTTGCAGATTGATCTCAAGGGAAGGTACCTGACGGACATATTTCGAGATATTTCTTCTTCTTGTTGTTCTTCTTCTGCACAGCTAAGCTGGAAGTGGCATTTACGGCTCGCACTAGTGCAGAGTTATCTCAAAGAAAGGGGCCACGGTGTTTCTGTATCTCCATTATGTTGGTGCGGTTTCGGAACTTTTAAATATCTTGATATATCTCGAGAACTACGCATCTGATCAAAAAATATCATAGAACATAAAAAGTAGGAAACATAATTCTCTACAAATAAGGTCTCTTAACATTTTGCCATAGCTCGCTTCGTTTCCGAGATATTTGCAGATTTATCTCAATGGAAGGGGCCTGACGGACATATTTCGAGATATTTCTTCTTCTTGTTGTTCTTCTTCTGCACAGCTAAGCTGGAAGTGGCATTTGCGGCTCGCACTAGTGCAGAGTTATCTCAAAGAAAGGGGCCACGGTGTTTCTGTATCTCTATTATGTTGGTGCGGCTTCGGAACTTTTAAATATCTTGATATATCTCGAGAACTACGCATCTGATCAAAAAATATCATGGAACATAAAAAGTAGGAAACATAGTTCTCTACAAAAAACGTCTCTTACCATTTTGCCATAGCTCGCTTCGTTTCCGAGATATTTGCAGATTGATCTCAAGGGAAGGTACCTGACGGACATATTTCGAGATATTTCTTCTTCTTGTTGTTCTTCTTCTGCACAGCTAAGCTGGAAGTGGCATTTGCAGCTCGCAATAGTGCAGAGTTATCTCAAAGAAAGGGGCCACGGTGTTTCTGTATCTCTATTATGTTGGTGCAGCTTCGGAACTTTTAAATATCTTGATATATCTCGAGAACTACGCATCTGATCAAATAATATCATAGAACATAAAAAGTAGGAAACTTAATTCTCTACAAATAAGGTCTCTTAACATTTTGCCATAGCTCGCTTCGTTTCCGAGATATTTGCAGATTTATCTCAAGGGAAGGGGCCTGACGGACATATTTCGAGATATTTCTTCTTCTTGTTGTTCTTCTTCTGCACAGCTAAGCTGGAAGCGGCATTTGCGGCTCGCACTAGTGCAGAGTTATCTCAAAGAAAGGGGCCACGGTGTTTCTGTATCTCTATTATGTTGGTGCGGCTTCGGAACTTTTAAATATCTTGATATATCTCGAGAACTACGCATCTGATCAAATAATATCATAGAACATAAAAAGTAGGAAACTTAATTCTCTACAAATAAGGTCTCTTAACATTTTGCCATAGCTCGCTTCGTTTCCGAGATATTTGCAGATTTATCTCAAGGGAAGGGGCCTGACGGACATATTTCGAGATATTTCTTCTTCTTGTTGTTCTTCTTCTGCACAGCTAAGCTGGAAGTGGAATTTGCAGCTCGCAATAGCGCAGAGTTATCTCAAAGAAAGGGGCCACGGTGTTTCTGTATCTCTATTATGTTGGTGCGGCTTCGGAACTTTTAAATATCTCGTTATATCTCGAAAACTACGCTTCTGATCAAAAAATATCATAGAACATAAATTGTAGGAAACATAATTCTCTACAAAAAAGGTCTCTTAACGTTTTGCCATAGCTCGCTTCGTTTCCGAGATATTTGCAGATTTATCTCAAGGGAAGGGTCCTGACGGACATATTTCGAGATGTTTCTTCTTCTTGTTGTTCTTCTTCTGCACAGCTAAACTGGAAGTGGCATTTCCAGCTCGCAATAGTGCAGAGTTATCCCGAAGAAAGGGGCCACGGTGTTTCTGTATCTCTATTATGATGGTGCGGCTTCGGAACTTTTAAATATCTCGATATATCTCGAAAACTACGCTTCTGATCAAAAAATATCATAGAACATAAATTGTAGGAAACACAATTCTCTACAAAAAAGGTCTCTTAACATTTTGCCATAGCTCGCTTCGTTTCCGAGATATTTGCAGATTTATCTCAAGGGAAGGGGCCTGACGGACATATTTCGAGATATTTCTTCTTCTTGTTGTTCTTCTTCTGCACAGCTAAGCTGGAAGCGGCATTTGCGGCTCGCACTAGTGCAGAGTTATCTCGAAGAAAGGGGCCACGGTGTTTCTGTATCTCTATTATGTTGGTGCGGCTTCGGAACTTTTAAATATCTTGATATATCTCGAGAACTACGCATCTGATCAAATAATATCATAGAACATAAAAAGTAGGAAACTTAATTCTCTACAAATAAGGTCTCTTAACATTTTGCCATAGCTTGCTTCGTTTCCGAGATATTTGCAGATTTATCTCAAGGGAAGGGGCCTGACGGACATATTTCGAGATATTTCTTCTTCTTGTTGTTCTTCTTCTGCACCGCTAAGCTGGAAGTGGCATTTCCAGCTCGCAATAGTGCAGAGTTATCCCGAAGAAAGGGGCCACGGTGTTTCTGTATCTCTATTATGATGGTGCGGCTTCGGAACTTTTAAATATCTCGTTATATCACGAAAACTACGCTTCTGATCAAAAAATATCATAGAACATAAATTGTAGGAAACATAATTCTCTACAAAAAAGGTCTCTTAACGTTTTGCCATAGCTCGCTTCGTTTCCGAGATATTTGCAGATTTATCTCAAGGGAAGGGTCCTGACGGACATATTTCGAGATGTTTCTTCTTCTTGTTGTTCTTCTTCTGCACAGCTAAACTGGAAGTGGCATTTCCAGCTCGCAATAGTGCAGAGTTATCCCGAAGAAAGGGGCCACGGTGTTTCTGTATCTCTATTATGATGGTGCGGCTTCGGAACTTTTAAATATCTCGATATATCTCGAAAACTACGCTTCTGATCAAAAAATATCATAGAACATAAATTGTAGGAAACACAATTCTCTACAAAAAAGGTCTCTTAACATTTTGCCATAGCTCGCTTCGTTTCCGAGATATTTGCAGATTTATCTCAAGCGAAGGGTCCTGACGGACATATTTCGGGATATTTCTTCTTCTTGTTGTTCTTCTTCTGCACAGCTAAGCTGGAAGTGGCATTTGCAGCTCGCAATAGTGCAGAGTTATCTCAAAGAAAGGGGCCACGGTGTTTCTGTATCTCTATTATGATGGTGCGGCTTCGGAACTTTTAAATATCTTGATATATCTCGAGAACTACGCATCTGATCAAAAAATATCATAGAACATAAAAAGTAGGAAACTTAATTCTCTACAAAAATGGTTTCTTAACATCTTGCCATAGCTCGCTTCGTTTCCGAGATATTTGCAGACTTATCTCGAGGGAAGGGGCCTGACGGACATATTTCGAGATACTTCTTCTTCTTGTTGTTCTTCTTCTGCACAGCTAAGCTGGAAGTGGAATTTGCAGCTCGCAATAGCGCAGAGTTATCTCAAAGAAAGGGGCCACGGTGTTTCTGTATCTCTATTATGTTGGTGCGGCTTCGGAACTTTTAAATATCTTGATATATCTCGAGAACTACGTATCTGATCAAATAATATCATAGAACATAAAAAGTAGGAAACTTAATTCTCTACAAATAAGGTCTCTTAACATTTTGCCATAGCTCGCTCCGTTTCCGAGATATTTGCAGATTTATCTCAAGGGAAGGGGCCTGACGGACATATTTCGAGATATTTCTTCTTCTTGTTGTTCTTCTTCTGCACAGCTAAGCTGGAAGTGGCATTTGCAGCTCGCAATAGTGCAGAGTTATCTCAAAGAAAGGGGCCACGGTGTTTCTGTATCTCTATTATGTTGGTGCGGCTTCGGAACTTTTAAATATCTTGATATATCTCGGGAACTACGTATCTGATCAAATAATATCATAGAACATAAAAAGTAGGAAACTTAATTCTCTACAAATAAGGTCTCTTAACATTTTGCCATAGCTCGCTCCGTTTCCGAGATATTTGCAGATTTATCTCAAGGGAAGGGGCCTGACGGACATATTTCGAGATATTTCTTCTTCTTGTTGTTCTTCTTCTGCACAGCTAAGCTGGAAGTGGCATTTGCAGCTCGCAATAGTGCAGAGTTATCTCAAAGAAAGGGGCCACGGGGTTTCTGTATCTCTATTATGTTGGTGCGGCTTCGGATCTTTCAAATATCTCGATATATCTCGAAAACTACGCTTCTGATCAAAAAATATCATAGAACGTAAATGGTAGGAAACATAATTATCTACAAAAAAGGTCTCTTAACATTTTGCCATAGCTCGCTTCGTTTCCGAGATATTTGCAGATTTATCTCAAGGGCAGGGTCCTGACGGACATAATTCGGGATATTTCTTCTTCTTGTTGTTCTTCTTCTGCACAGCTAAACTGGAAGTGGCATTTCCAGCTCGCAATAGTGCAGAGTTATCTCAAAGAAAGGGGCCACGGTGTTTCTGTATCTCTATTATGTTGGTGCGGCTTCGGAACTTTTAAATATCTTGATATATCTCGAGAACTACGCATCTGATCAAAAAAATCATACAACATAAAAAGTGGGAAACTTAATTCTCTACAAAAAAGGTCTCTTAACATTTTGCCATAGCTCGCTTCGTTTCCGAGATATTTGCAGATTTATCTCAAGGGAAGGGGACTGACGGACATATTTCGAGATATTTCTTCTTCTTGTTGTTCTTCTTCTGCACAGCTAAGCTGGAAGTGGCATTTGCGGCTCGCACTAGTGCAGAGTTATCTCAAAGAAAGGGGCCACGGTGTTTCTGTATCTCTATTATGTTGGTGCGGCTTCGGAACTTTTAAATATCTCGATATATCTCGAAAACTACGCTTCTGATCAAAAAATATCATAGAACATGAATTGTAGGAAACATAATTCTCTACAAAAATGGTCTCTTAAGATTTTGCCATAGCTCGTTTCGTTTCCGAGATATTTGCAGATATATCTCAAGGGAAGGGGCCTGACGGACATATTTCGAGATATTTCTTCTTCCTGTTGTTCTTCTTCTGCACAGCTAAACTGGAAGTGGCATTTCCAGCTCGCAATAGTGCAGAGTTATCTCAAAGAAAGGGGCCACGGTGTTTCTGTATCTCTATTATGTTGGTGCGGCTACGGAACTTTTAAATATCTTGATCTATCTCGAGAACTACGCATCTGATCGAAAAATATCATGGAACATAAAAAGTGGGAAACTTAATTCTCTACAAAAAAGGTCTCTTCACATTTTGCTATAGCTCGCTTCGTTTCCGAGATATTTGCAGATTTATCTCAAGGGAAGGGGACTGACGGACATATTTCGAGATACTTCTTCTTCTTCTTGTTCTTCTTCTGCACAGCTAAGCTGGAAGTGGCATTTGCAGCTCGCAGTAGTGCAGAGTTATCTCAAAGAAAGGAGCCACAGTGTTTCTGTATCTCTATTATGTTGGTGCGGCTTCGGAACTTTTAAATATCTTGATATATCTCGAGAACTACGCATCTGATCAAAAAATATCATAGAATATAAAAAGTGGGAAACTTAATTCTCTACAAAAAAGGTCTCTTAACATTTTGCCATAGCTCGCTTGGTTTCCGAGATATTTGCAGATATATCTCAAGGGAAGGGACCTGACGGACATATTTCGAGATATTTCTTCTTCTTGTTCTTCTTCTTCTGCGCAGCTAAGCTGGAAGTGGCATTTGCAGCTCGCAATAGTGCAGAGTTATCACAAAGAAAGGGGCCACGGTGTTTCTGTATCTCTATTATGTTGGTGCGGCTTCGGAACTTTTAAATATCTTGATATATCTCGAGAACTACGCATCTGATCAAAAAATATCATAGAACATAAAAAGTAGGAAACTTAATTCTCCACAAAAAAGGTCTCTTAACATTTTGCCATAGCTCGCTTCGTTTCCGAGATATTTGCAGATTTATCTCAAGGGAAGGGGCCTGACGGACATATTTCGAGATATTTCTTCTTCTTGTTCTTCTTCTTCTGCACAGCTAAGCTGGAAGTGGCATTTGCAGCTCGCAATAGTGCAGAGTTATCACAAAGAAAGGGGCCACGGTGTTTCTGTATCTCTATTATGTTGGTGCGGCTTCGGAACTTTTAAATATCTTGATATATCTCGAGAACTACGCATCTGATCAAAAAATATCATAGAACATAAAAAGTAGGAAACTTAATTCTCCACAAAAAAGGTCTCTTAACATTTTGCCATAGCTCGCTTCGTTTCCGAGATATTTGCAGATTTATCTCAAGGGAAGGGGCCTGACGGACATATTTCGAGATATTTCTTCTTCTTGTTGTTCTTCTTCTGCACAGCTAAGCTGGAAGTGGCATTTACAGCTCGCAATAGTGCAGAGTTATCTCAAAGAAAGGGGCCACGGTGTTTCTGTATCTCTATTATGTTGGTACGTCTTCGGAACTTTTAAATATCTTGATATATCTCGAGAACTACGCATCTGATCAAAAAATATCATAGAACGTAAAAACTACGAAACTTAATTCTCTACAAAAAAGGTCTCTTAACATTTTGCCATAGCTCGCTTCGTTTCCGAGATATTTGCAGATTCATCTCTAGGGAAGGGGCCTGACGGACATATTTCGAGATATTTCTTCTTCTTGTTATTCTTCTTCTGCACAGCTAAGCTGGAAGTGGCATTTGCAGCTCGCAATAGTGCAGAGTTATCTCAAAGAAAGGGGCCACGGTGTTTCTGTATCTCTATTATGTTGGTGCGGCTTCGGATCTTTTAAATATCTCGATATATCTCGAAAACTACGCTTCTGATCAAAAAATATCATAGAACGTAAATTGTAGGGAACATAATTCTCTACAAAAAAGGTCTCTTAACATTTTGCCATAGCTCGCTTCGTTTCCGAGATATTTGCAGATTTATCTCAAGGGAAGGGGTCTGACGGACATATTTCGAGATATTTCTTCTTCTTGTTGTTCTTCTTCTGCACAGCTAAGCTCGAAGTGGCATTTGCAGCTCGCAATAGTGCAGAGTTATCTCAAAGAAAGGGGCCACGGTGTTTCTGTATCTCTATTATGTTGGTGCGGCTTCGGAACTTTTAAATAGCTTGATATATCTCGAGAACTACGCATCTGATCGAAAAATATCATAGAACATAAAAAGTGGGAAACTTAATTCTCTACAAAAAAGGTCTCTTAACATTTTGCCATAGCTCGCTTCGTTTCTGAGATATTTGCAGATTTATCTCAAGGGAAGGGGCCTGACGGACATATTTCGAGATATTTCTTCTTCTTGTTGTTCTTCTTCTGCACAGCTAAGCTGGAAGTGGCATTTGCAGCTCGCAATAGTGCAGAGTTATCTCAAAGATAGGGGCCACGGTGTTTCTGTATCTCTATTATGTTGTTGCGGCTTCGGAACTTTTAAATATCTTGATATATCTCGAGAACTACGCATGTGATCAAAAAATATCATAGAACATAAAAAGTAGGAAACTTAATTCTCTACAAAAAAGGTCTCTTAACATTTTGCCATAGCTCGCTTCGTTTCCGAGATATTTGCAGATTTATCTCGAGGGAAGGGGCCTGACGGACATATTTCGAGATATTTCTTCTTCTTGTTGTTCTTCTTCTGCACAGCTAAGCTGGAAGCGGCATTTGCGGCTCGCACTAGTGCAGAGTTATCTCAAAGAAAGGGGCACGGTGTTTCTGTATCTCTATTATGTTGGTGCGGCTTCGGAACTTTTAAATATCTCGTTATAGCTCGAAAACTACGCTTCTGATCAAAAAATATCATAGAACATAAATTGTAGAAAACATAATTCTCTACAAAAAAGGTCTCTTAACGTTTTGCCATAGCTCGCTTCGTTTCCGAGATATTTGCAGATTTATCTCAAGGGAAGGGTCCTGACGGACATATTTCGAGATATTTCTTCTTCTTGTTGTTCTTCTTCTGCACAGCTAAACTGGAAGTGGCATTTCCAGCTCGCAATAGTGCAGAGTTACCTCAAAGAAAGGGGCCACGGTGTTTCTGTATCTCTATTATGTTGGTGCCGCTTCGGAACTTTTAAATATCTGGATATATCTCGAGAACTACGTATCTGATCAAAAAATATCATAGAACATAAAAAGTAGGAAACTTAATTCTCTACAAAAAAGGTCTCTTAACATTTTGCCATAGCCCGCTTCGTTTCCGAGATATTTGCAGATTTATCTCAAGGGAAGGGGCCTGACGGACATATTTCGAGATATTTCTTCTTCTTGTTGTTCTTCTTCTGCACAGCTAAGCTGGAAGCGGCATTTGCGGCTCGCACTAGTGCAGAGTTATCTCAAAGAAAGGGGCACGGTGTTTCTGTATCTCTATTATGTTGGTGCGGCTTCGGAACTTTTAAATATCTCGTTATAGCTCGAAAACTACGCTTCTGATCAAAAAATATCATAGAACATAAATTGTAGAAAACATAATTCTCTACAAAAAAGGTCTCTTAACGTTTTGCCATAGCTCGCTTCGTTTCCGAGATATTTGCAGATTTATCTCAAGGGAAGGGTCCTGACGGACATATTTCGAGATATTTCTTCTTCTTGTTGTTCTTCTTCTGCACAGCTAAACTGGAAGTGGCATTTCCAGCTCGCAATAGTGCAGAGTTACCTCAAAGAAAGGGGCCACGGTGTTTCTGTATCTCTATTATGTTGGTGCCGCTTCGGAACTTTTAAATATCTGGATATATCTCGAGAACTACGTATCTGATCAAAAAATATCATAGAACATAAAAAGTAGGAAACTTAATTCTCTACAAAAAAGGTCTCTTAACATTTTGCCATAGCCCGCTTCGTTTCCGAGATATTTGCAGATTTATCTCAAGGGAAGGGGCCTGACGGACATATTTCGAGATATTTCTTCTTCTTGTTGTTCTTCTTCTGCACAGCTAAGCTGGAAGCGGCATTTGCGGCTCGCACTAGTGCAGAGTTATCTCAAAGAAAGGGGCCACGGTGTTTCTGTATCTCTATTATGTTGGTGCAGCTTCGGAACTTTTAAATATCTCGTTATAGCTCGAAAACTACGCTTCTGATCTAAAAATATCATAGAAGATAAATTGTAGGAAACATAATTCTCTACAAAAAAGGTCTCTTAACGTTTTGCCATAGCTCGCTTCGTTTCCGAGATATTTGCAGATTTATCTCGAGGGAAGGGGCCTGACGGACATATTTCGAGATATTTCTTCTTCTTGTTGTTCTTCTTCTGCACAGCTAAGCTGGAAGCGGCATTTGCGGCTCGCACTAGTGCAGAGTTATCTCAAAGAAAGGGGCCACGGTGTTTCTGTATCTCTATTATGTTGGTGCGGCTTCGGAACTTTTAAATATCTCGTTATAGCTCGAAAACTACGCTTCTGATCAAAAAATATCATAGAACATAAATTGTAGGAAACATAATTCTCTACAAAAAAGGTCTCTTAACGTTTTGCCATAGCTCGCTTCGTTTCCGAGATATTTGCAGATTTATCTCAAGGGAAGGGTCCTGACGGACATATTTCGAGATATTTCTTCTTCTTGTTGTTCTTCTTCTGCACAGCTAAACTGGAAGTGGCATTTCCAGCTCGCAATAGTGCAGAGTTACCTCAAAGAAAGGGGCCACGGTGTTTCTGTATCTCTATTATGTTGGTGCCGCTTCGGAACTTTTAAATATCTGGATATATCTCGAGAACTACGTATCTGATCAAAAAATATCATAGAACATAAAAAGTAGGAAACTTAATTCTCTACAAAAAAGGTCTCTTAACATTTTGCCATAGCCCGCTTCGTTTCCGAGATATTTGCAGATTTATCTCAAGGGAAGGGGCCTGACGGACATATTTCGAGATATTTCTTCTTCTTGTTGTTCTTCTTCTGCACAGCTAAGCTAGAAGTGGCATTTGCAGCTCGCAGTAGTGCACAGTTATCTCAAAGAAAGGGGCCACGGTGTTTCTGTATCTCTATTATGTTGGTGCGGCTTCGGATCTTTTAAATATCTCGATATATCTCGAAAACTACGCTTCTGATCAAAAAATATCATAGAAGATAAATTGTAGGAAATATAATTCTCTACAAAAAAGGTCTCTTAACGTTTTGCCATAGCTCGCTTCGTTTCCGAGATATTTGCAGATTTATCTCAAGGGAAGGGTCCTGACGGACATATTTCGAGATATTTCTTCTTCTTGTTGTTCTTCTTCTGCACAGCTAAACTGGAAGTGGCATTTCCAGCTCGCAATAGTGCAGAGTTACCTCAAAGAAAGGGGCCACGGTGTTTCTGTATCTCTATTATGTTGGTGCCGCTTCGGAACTTTTAAATATCTGGATATATCTCGAGAACTACGCATCTGATCGAAAAATATCATACAACATAAAAAGTAGGAAACTTAATTCTCTACAAAAAAGTTCTCTTAACATTTTGCCATAGCTCGCTTCGTTTCCGAGATATTTGCAGATTTATCACGAGGGAAGGGGCCTGACGGACATATTTCGAGGTATTTCTTCTTCTTGTTGTTCTTCTTCTGCACAGCTAAGCTGGAAGCGGGTTTTTGCGGCTCGCACTAGTGCAGAGTTATCTCAAAGAAAGGGGCCACGGTGTTTCTGTATCTCTATTATGTTGGTGCCGCTTCGGAACTTTCAAATATCTGGATATATCTCGAGAACTACGCATCTGATCAAATAATATCATAGAACATAAAAAGTAGGAAACTTAATTCTCTACAAAAAAGGTCTCTTAACATTTTGCCATAGCTCGCTTCGTTTCCGAGATATTTGCAGATTTATCTGAAGGGAAGGGGCCTGACGGACATATTTCGAGATATTTCTTCTTCTTGTTGTTCTTCTTCTGCACAGCTATGCTGGAAGTGGCATTTACAGCTCGCAATAGTGCAGAGTTATCTCAAAGAAAGGGGCCACGGTGTTTCTGTATCTCTATTATGTTGGTACGGCTTCGGAACTTTTAAATATCTGGATATATCTCGAGAACTACGCATCTGATCAAAAAATATCATAGAACATAAAAAGTAGGAAACTTAATTCTCTACAAAAAAGGTCTCTAAACATTTTGCCATAGCTCGCTTCGTTTCCGAGATATTTGCAGATTTATCTCAAGGGAAGGGGCCTGACGGACATATTTCGAGATATTTCTTCTTCTTGTTGTTCTTCTTCTGCACAGCTAAGCTGGAAGTGGCATTTGCAGGTCGCAATAGATCAGAGTTATCTCAAAGAAAGGGGCCACGGTGTTTCTGTATCTCTATTATGTTGTAGCGGCTTCGGATCTTTTAAATATCTCGATATATCTCGAAAACTACGCTTCTGATCAAAAAATATCATAGAACATAAAAAGTAGGAAACTTAATTCTCTACAAAAAAGGTATCTTAACATTTTGCCATAGCTCGCTTCGTTTCCGAGATATTTGCAGATTTATCTCAAGGGAAGGGGCCTGACGGACATATTTCGAGATATTTCTTCTTCTTGTTGTTCTTCTTCTGCACAGCTAAGCTGGAAGTGGCATTTGCAGGTCGCAATAGATCAGAGTTATCTCAAAGAAAGGGGCCACGGTGTTTCTGTATCTCTATTATGTTGTAGTGGCTTCGGATCTTTTAAATATCTCGATATATCTCGAAAACTACGCTTCTGATCAAAAAATATCATACAACGTAAATTGTAGGGAACATAATTCTCTACAAAAAAGGTCTCTTAGCATTTTGCCATAGCTCGCTTCGTTTCCGAGATATTTGCAGATTTATCTCAAGGGAAGGGGTCTGACGGACATATTTCGAGATATTTCTTCTTCTTGTTGTTCTTCTTCTGCACAGCTATGCTGGAAGTGGCATTTACAGCTCGCAATAGTGCAGAGTTATCTCAAAGAAAGGGGCCACGGTGTTTCTGTATCTCTATTATGTTGGTACGGCTTCGGAACTTTTAAATATCTTGATATATCTCGAGAACTACGCATCTGATCAAATAATATCATAGAACATAAAAAGTAGGAAACTTAATTCTCTACAAATAAGGTCTCTTAACATTTTGCCATAGCTCGCTTCGTTTCCGAGATATTTGCAGATTTATCTCAAGGGAACGGGAAGGACGGACATATTTCGAGATATTTCTTCTTCTTGTTGTTCTTCTTCTGCACAGCTAAACTGGAAGTGGCATTTCCAGCTCGCAATAGTGCAGAGTTACCTCAAAGAAGGGGGCCACGGTGTTTCTGTATCTCTATTATGTTGGTGCGGCTTCGGAACTTTTAAATATCTCGTTATATCTCGAAAACTACGCTTCTGATCAAAAAATATCATAGAACATATATTGTAGGAAACATAATTCTCTACAAAAAAGGTCTCTTAACGTTTTGCCATAGCTCGCTTCGTTTCCGAGATATTTGCAGATTTATCTCAAGGGAAGGGTCCTGACGGACATATTTCGAGATATTTCTTCTTCTTGTTGTTCTTCTTCTGCACAGCTAAACTGGAAGTGGCATTTCCAGCTCGCAATAGTGCAGAGTTACCTCAAAGAAAGGGGCCACGGTGTTTCTGTATCTCTATTATGTTGGTGCCGCTTCGGAACTTTTAAATATCTGGATATATCTCGAGAACTACGTATCTGATCAAAAAATATCATAGAACATAAAAAGTAGGAAACTTAATTCTCTACAAAAAAGGTCTCTTAACATTTTGCCATAGCTCGCTTCGTTTCCGAGATATTTGCAGATTTATCTCGAGGGAAGGGGCCTGACGGACATATTTCGAGATATTTCTTCTTCTTGTTGTTCTTCTTCTGCACAGCTAAGCTGGAAGCGGCATTTGCGGCTCGCACTAGTGCAGAGTTATCTCAAAGAAAGGGGCCACGGTGTTTCTGTATCTCTATTATGTTGGTGCCGCTTCGGAACTTTTAAATATCTGGATATATCTCGAGAACTACGCATCTGATCAAAAAATATCATAGAACATAAAAAGTAGCAAACTTAATTCTCTACAAAAAAGGTCTCTTAACATTTTGCCATAGCTCGCTTCGTTTCCGAGATATTTGCAGATTTATCTGAAGGGAAGGGGCCTGACGGACATATTTCGAGATATTTCTTCTTCTTGTTGTTCTTCTTCTGCACAGCTATGCTGGAAGTGGCATTTACAGCTCGCAATAGATCAGAGTTATCTCAAAGAAAGGGGCCACGGTGTTTCTGTATTTCTATTATGTAGTAGCGGCTTCGGATCTTTTAAATATCTCGATATATCTCGAAAACTACGCTTCTGATCAAAAAATATCATAGACCATAAAAAGTAGGAAACTTAATTCTCTACAAAAAAGGTATCTTAACATTTTGCCATAGCTCGCTTCGTTTCCGAGATATTTGCAGATTTATCTCAAGGGAAGGAGCTTGACGGACATATTTCGAGATACTTCTTCTTCTTGTTGTTCTTCTTCTGCACAGCTAAGCTGGAAGTGGCATTTGCAGGTCGCAATAGATCAGAGTTATCTCAAAGAAAGGGGCCACGGTGTTTCTGTATCTCTATTATGTTGTAGCGGCTTCGGATCTTTTAAATATCTCGATATATCTCGAAAACTACGCTTCTGATCAAAAAATATCATAGAACGTAAATTGTAGGGAACATAATTCTCTACAAAAAAGGTCTGTTAACGTTTTGCCATAGCTCGCTTCGTTTCCGAGATATTTGCAGATTTATCTCAAGGGAAGGGTCCTGACGGACATATTTCGAGATATTTCTGCTTCTTGTTGTTCTTCTTCTGCACAGCTAAACTGGAAGTGGCATTTCCAGCTCGCAATAGTGCAGAGTTATCCCGAAGAAAGGGGCCACGGTGTTTCTGTATCTCTATTATGTTGGTGCGGCTTCGGAACTTTTAAATATCTCGATATATCTCGAAAACTACGCTTCTGATCAAAAAATATCATAGAACATAAATTGTAGGAAACATAACTCTCTACAAAAAAGGTGTCTTAACATTTTGCCATAGCTCGCTTCCTTTCCGAGATATTTGCAGATGTATCTCAAGGGAAGGGTCCTGACGGACATATTTCGGGATATTTCTTCTTCTTGTTGTTCTTCTTCTGCACAGCTAAGCTGGAAGTGGCATTTGCGGCTCGCACTAGTGCAGAGTTATCTCAAAGAAAGGGGCCACGGTGTTTCTGTATCTCTATTATGTTGGTGCCGCTTCGGAACTTTTAAATATCTGGATATATCTCGAGAACTACGCATCTGATCAAAAAATATCATAGAACATAAAAAGTAGCAAACTTAATTCTCTACAAAAAAGGTCTCTTAACATTTTGCCATAGCTCGCTTCGTTTCCGAGATATTTGCAGATTTATCTGAAGGGAAGGGGCCTGACGGACATATTTCGAGATATTTCTTCTTCTTGTTGTTCTTCTTCTGCACAGCTATGCTGGAAGTGGCATTTACAGCTCGCAATAGATCAGAGTTATCTCAAAGAAAGGGGCCACGGTGTTTCTGTATTTCTATTATGTAGTAGCGGCTTCGGATCTTTTAAATATCTCGATATATCTCGAAAACTACGCTTCTGATCAAAAAATATCATAGACCATAAAAAGTAGGAAACTTAATTCTCTACAAAAAAGGTATCTTAACATTTTGCCATAGCTCGCTTCGTTTCCGAGATATTTGCAGATTTATCTCAAGGGAAGGAGCTTGACGGACATATTTCGAGATACTTCTTCTTCTTGTTGTTCTTCTTCTGCACAGCTAAGCTGGAAGTGGCATTTGCAGGTCGCAATAGATCAGAGTTATCTCAAAGAAAGGGGCCACGGTGTTTCTGTATCTCTATTATGTTGTAGCGGCTTCGGATCTTTTAAATATCTCGATATATCTCGAAAACTACGCTTCTGATCAAAAAATATCATAGAACGTAAATTGTAGGGAACATAATTCTCTACAAAAAAGGTCTGTTAACGTTTTGCCATAGCTCGCTTCGTTTCCGAGATATTTGCAGATTTATCTCAAGGGAAGGGTCCTGACGGACATATTTCGAGATATTTCTGCTTCTTGTTGTTCTTCTTCTGCACAGCTAAACTGGAAGTGGCATTTCCAGCTCGCAATAGTGCAGAGTTATCCCGAAGAAAGGGGCCACGGTGTTTCTGTATCTCTATTATGTTGGTGCGGCTTCGGAACTTTTAAATATCTCGATATATCTCGAAAACTACGCTTCTGATCAAAAAATATCATAGAACATAAATTGTAGGAAACATAACTCTCTACAAAAAAGGTGTCTTAACATTTTGCCATAGCTCGCTTCCTTTCCGAGATATTTGCAGATGTATCTCAAGGGAAGGGTCCTGACGGACATATTTCGGGATATTTCTTCTTCTTGTTGTTCTTCTTCTGCACAGCTAAGCTGGAAGTGGCATTTGCAGCTCGCAATAGTGCAGAGTTACCTCAAAGAAAGGGGCCACGGTGTTTCTGTATCTCTATTATGTTGGTGCCGCTTCGGAACTTTTAAATATCTGGATATATCTCGAGAACTACGCATCTGATCAAAAAATATCATAGAACATAAAAAGTAGGAAACTTAATTCTCTACAAAAAAGGTCTCTTAACATTTTGCCATAGCTCGCTTCGTTTCCGAGATATTTGCAGATTTATCTCAAGGGAAGGGGCCTGACGGACATATTTCGAGATATTTCTTCTTCTTGTTGCTCTTCTTCTGCACAGCTAAGCTGGAAGTGGCATTTGCAGCTCGCAATAGTCCAGAGTTAACTCAAAGAAAGGGGCCACGGTGTTTCTGTATCTCTATTATGTTGGTGCCGCTTCGGAACTTTTAAATATCTGGATATATCTCGAGAACTACGCATCTGATCAAAAAATATCATAGAACATAAAAAGTAGGAAACTTAATTCTCTACAAAAAAGGTCTCTTAACATTTTGCCATAGCTCGCTTCGTTTCCGAGATATTTGCAGATTTATCTCAAGGGAAGGGGCCTGACGGACATATTTCGAGATATTTCTTCTTCTTGTTGTTCTTCTTCTGCACAGCTATGCTGGAAGTGGCATTTACAGCTCGCAATAGTGCAGAGTTATCTCAAAGAAAGGGGCCACGGTGTTTCTGTATCTCTATTATGTTGCTACGGCTTCGGATCTTTTAAATATCTTGATATATCTCGAGAACTACGCATCTGATCAAAAAATATCATAGAACGTAAAAAGTAGGAAACCTAATTTTCTACAAAAAAGGTCTCTTAACATTTTGCCGTAGCTCGCTTCGTTTCCGAGATATTTGCAGATTTATCTCAAGGGAAGGGGTCTGACGGACATATTTCGAGATATTTCTTCTTCTTGTTGCTCTTCTTCTGCACAGCTAAGCTGGAAGTGGCATTTGCAGCTCGCAATAGTGCAGAGTTACCTCAAAGAAAGGGGCCACGGTGTTTCTGTATCTCTATTATGTTGGTGCCGATTCGGAACTTTTAAATATCTGGATATATCTCGAGAACTACGCATCTGATCAAAAAATATCATAGAACGTAGAAAGTAGGAAACTTAATTCTCTACAAAAAAGGTCTCTTAACATTTTGCCATAGCTCGCTTCGTTTCTGAGATATTTGCAGATTTATCTCAAGGGAAGGGGCCTGACGGACATATTTCGAGATATTTCTTCTTCTTGTTGTTCTTCTTCTGCACAGCTAAGCTGGAAGTGGCATTTGCAGCTCGCAATAGTGCAGAGTTATCTCAAAGAAAGGGGCCACGGTGTTTCTGTATCTCTATTATGTTGGTGCGGCTTCGGAACTTTTAAATATCTTGATATATCTCGAGAACTACGCATCTGATCAAAAAATATCATAGAACGTAAAAAGTAGGAAACCTAATTTTCTACAAAAAAGGTCTCTTAACATTTTGCCGTAGCTCGCTTCGTTTCCGAGATATTTGCAGATTTATCTCAAGGGAAGGGGTCTGACGGACATAGTTCGAGATATTTCTTCTTCTTGTTGCTCTTCTTCTGCACAGCTAAGCTGGAAGTGGCATTTGCAGCTCGCAATAGTGCAGAGTTACCTCAAAGAAAGGGGCCACGGTGTTTCTGTATCTCTATTATGTTGGTGCCGATTCGGAACTTTTAAATATCTTGATATATCTCGAGAACTACGCATCTGATCAAAAAATATCATAGAACGTAAAAAGTAGGAAACCTAATTTTCTACAAAAAAGGTCTCTTAACATTTTGCCGTAGCTCGCTTCGTTTCCGAGATATTTGCAGATTTATCTCAAGGGAAGGGGCCTGACGGACATATTTCGAAATATTTCTTCTTCTTGTTGTTCTTCTTCTGCACAGCTAAGCTGGAAGTGGCATTTGCAGCTCGCAATAGTGCAGAGTTATCTCAAAGAAAGGGGCCACGGTGTTTCTGTACCTCTATTATGTTGGTGCAGCTTCGGAACTTTTAAATATCTTGATATATCTCGAGAACTACGCATCTGATCAAAAAATATCATAGAACGTAAAAAGTAGGAAACCTCATTTTCTACAAAAAAGGTCTCTTAACATTTTGCCGTAGCTCGCTTCGTTTCCGAGATATTTGCAGATTTATCTCAAGGGAAGGGGTCTGACGGACATATTTCGAGATATTTCTTCTTCTTGTTGCTCTTCTTCTGCACAGCTAAGCTGGAAGTGGCATTTGCAGCTCGCAATAGTGCAGAGTTACCTCAAAGAAAGGGGCCACGGTGTTTCTGTATCTCTATTATGTTGGTGCCGATTCGGAACTTTTAAATATCTGGATATATCTCGAGAACTACGCATCTGATCAAAAAATATCATAGAACATAAAAAGTAGGAAACTTAATTCTCTACAAAAAAGGTCTCTTAACATTTTGCCATAGCTCGCTTCGTTTCTGAGATATTTGCAGATTTATCTCAAGGGAAGGGGCCTGACGGACATATTTCGAGATATTTCTTCTTCTTGTTGTTCTTCTTCTGCACAGCTAAGCTGGAAGTGGCATTTGCAGCTCGCAATAGTGCAGAGTTATCTCAAAGAAAGGGGCCACGGTGTTTCTGTATCTCTATTATGTTGGTGCGGCTTCGGAACTTTTAAATATCTTGATATATCTCGAGAACTACGCATCTGATCAAAAAATATCATAGAACGTAAAAAGTAGCAAACCTAATTTTCTACAAAAAAGGTCTCTTAACATTTTGCCGTAGCTCGCTTCGTTTCCGAGATATTTGCAGATTTATCTCAAGGGAAGGGGCCTGACGGACATATTTCGAAGTATTTCTTCTTCTTGTTGTTCTTCTTCTGCACAGCTAAGCTGGAAGTGGCATTTGCCGCTCGCAATAGTGCAGAGTTATCTCAAAGAAAGGGGCCACGGTGTTTCTGTACCTCTATTATGTTGGTGCAGCTTCGGAACTTTTAAATATCTTGATATATCTCGAGAACTACGCATCTGATCAAAAAATATCATAGAACGTAAAAAGTAGGAAACTTAATTCTCTACAAAAAAGGTATCTTAACATTTTGCCATAGCTCGCTTCGTTTCCGAGATATTTGCAGATTTATCTCAAGGGAAGGGGCTTGACGGACATATTTCGAGATATTTCTTCTTCTTGTTGTTCTTCTTCTACACAGCTAAGCTGGAAGTGGCATTTGCAGGTCGCAATAGATCAGAGTTATCTCAAAGAAAGGGGCCACGGTGTTTCTGTATCTCTATTATGTTGTAGCGGCTTCGGATCTTTTAAATATCTCGATATATCTCGAAAACTACGCTTCTGATCAAAAAATATCATAGAACGTAAATTGTAGGGAACTTAATTCTCTACAAAAAAGGTGTCTTAACATTTTGCCATAGCTCGCTTCGTTTCCGAGATATTTGCAGATTTATCTCAAGGGAAGGGGCTTGACGGACATATTTCGAGATATTTCTTCTTCTTGTTGTTCTTCTTCTGCACAGCTAAGCTGGAAGTGGCATTTGCAGGTCGCAATAGATCAGAGTTATCTCAAAGAAAGGGGCCACGGTGTTTCTGTATCTCTATTATGTTGTAGCGGCTTCGGATCTTTTAAATATCTCGATATATCTCGAAAACTACGCTTCTGATCAAAAAATATCATAGAACCTAAATTGTAGGGAACATAATTCTCTACAAAAAAGGTCTCTTAACATTTTGCCATAGCTCGCTTCGTTTCCGAGATATTTGCAGATTTATCTCAAGGGAAGGGGCTTGACGGACATATTTGGAGATATTTCTTCTTCTTGTTGTTCTTCTTCTGCACAGCTAAGCTGGAAGTGGCATTTGCAGGTCGCAATAGATCAGAGTTATCTCAAAGAAAGGGGCCACGGTGTTTCTGTATCTCTATTATGTTGGTGCCGATTCGGAACTTTTAAATATCTGGATATATCTCGAGAACTACGCATCTGATCAAAAAATATCATAGAACGTAAAAAGTAGGAAACCTAATTTTCTACAAAAAAGGTCTCTTAACATTTTGCCGTAGCTCGCTTGGTTTCCGAGATATTTGCAGATTTATCTCAAGGGAAGGGGCCTGACGGACATATTTCGAAATATTTCTTCCTCTTGTTGTTCTTCTTCTGCACAGCTAAGCTGGAAGTGGCATTTGCCGCTCGCAATAGTGCAGAGTTATCTCAAAGAAAGGGGCCACGGTGTTTCTGTACCTCTATTATGTTGGTGCAGCTTCGGAACTTTTAAATATCTTGATATATCTCGAGAACTACGCATCTGATCAAAAAATATCATAGAACATAAAAAGTAGGAAACTTAATTCTCTACAAAAAAGGTATCTTAACATTTTGCCATAGCTCGCTTCGTTTCCGAGATATTTGCAGATTTATCTCAAGGGAAGGGGCTTGACGGACATATTTCGAGATATTTCTTCTTCTTGTTGTTCTTCTTCTGCACAGCTAAGCTGGAAGTGGCATTTGCAGGTCGCAATAGATCAGAGTTATCTCAAAGAAAGGGGCCACGGTGTTTCTGTATCTCTATTATGTTGTAGCGGCTTCGGATCTTTTAAATATCTCGATATATCTCGAAAACTACGCTTCTGATCAAAAAATATCATAGAACATAAAAAGTAGGAAACTTAATTCTCTACAAAAAAGGTATCTTAACATTTTGCCATAGCTCGCTTCGTTTCCGAGATATTTGCAGATTTATCTCAAGGGAAGGGGCTTGACGGACATATTTCGAGATATTTCTTCTTCTTGTTGTTCTTCTTCTGCACAGCTAAGCTGGAAGTGGCATTTGCAGGTCGCAATAGATCAGAGTTATCTCAAAGAAAGGGGCCACGGTGTTTCTGTATCTCTATTATGTTGTAGCGGCTTCGGATCTTTTAAATATCTCGATATATCTCGAGAACTACGCTTCTGATCAAAAAATATCATAGAACGTAAATTGTAGGGAACATAATTCTCTACAAAAAAGGTCTCTTAACATTTTGCCATAGCTCGCTTCGTTTCCGAGATATTTGCAGATTTATCTCAAGGGAAGGGGCCTGACGGACATATTTCGAAATATTTCTTCTTCTTGTTGTTCTTCTTCTGCACAGCTAATCTGGAAGTGGCATTTGCCGCTCGCAATAGTGCAGAGTTATCTCAAAGAAAGGGGCCACGGTGTTTCTGTACCTCTATTATGTTGGTGCAGCTTCGGAACTTTTAAATATCTTGATATATCTCGAGAACTACGCATCTGATCAAAAAATATCATAGAACGTAAAAAGTAGCAAACCTAATTTTCTACAAAAAAGGTCTCTTAACATTTTGCCGTAGCTCGCTTCGTTTCCGAGATATTTGCAGATTTATCTCAAGGGAAGGGGCCTGACGGACATATTTCGAAATATTTCTTCTTCTTGTTGTTCTTCTTCTGCACAGCTAAGCTGGAAGTGGCATTTGCCGCTCGCAATAGTGCAGAGTTATCTCAAAGAAAGGGGCCACGGTGTTTGTGTACCTCTATTATGTTGGTGCAGCTTCGGAACTTTTAAATATCTTGATATATCTCGAGAACTACGCATCTGATCAAAAAATATCATAGAACGTAAAAAGTAGGAAACTTAATTCTCTACAAAAAAGGTATCTCAACATTTTGCCATAGCTCGCTTCGTTTCCGAGATATTTGCAGATTTATCGCAAGGGAAGGGGCTTGACGGACATATTTCGAGATATTTCTTCTTCTTGTTGTTCTTCTTCTTCACAGCTAAGCTGGAAGTGGCATTTGCAGGTCGCAATAGATCAGAGTTATCTCAAAGAAAGGGGCCACGGTGTTTCTGTATCTCTATTATGTTGTAGCGGCTTCGGATCTTTTAAATATCTCGATATATCTCGAAAACTACGCTTCTGATCAAAAAATATCATAGAACGTAAATTGTAGGGAACATAATTCTCTACAAAAAAGGTCTCTTAACATTTTGCCATAGCTCGCTTCGTTTCCGAGATATTTGCAGATTTATCTCAAGGGAAGGGGCCTGACGGACATATTTCGAGATATTTCTTCTTCTTGTTGTTCTTCTTCTGCACAGCTAAGCTGGAAGTGGCATTTGCAGGTCGCAATAGATCAGAGTTATCTCAAAGAAAGGGGCCACGGTGTTTCAGTATCTCTATTATGTTGTAGCGGCTTCGGATCTTTTAAATATCTCGATATATCTCGAAAACTACGCTTCTGATCAAAAAATATCATAGAACGTAAATTGTAGGGAACTTAATTCTCTACAAAAAAGGTATCTTAACATTTTGCCATAGCTCGCTTCGTTTCCGAGATATTTGCAGATTTATCTCAAGGGAAGGGGCTTGACGGACATATTTCGAGATATTTCTTCTTCTTGTTGTTCTTCTTCTGCACAGCTAAGCTGGAAGTGGCATTTGCAGGTCGCAATAGATCAGAGTTATCTCAAAGAAAGGGGCCACGGTGTTTCTGTATCTCTATTATGTTGTAGCGGCTTCGGATCTTTTAAATATCTCGATATATCTCGAAAACTACGCTTCTGATCAAAAAATATCATAGAACCTAAATTGTAGGGAACATAATTCTCTACAAAAAATGTCTCTTAACGTTTTGCCATAGCTCGCTTCGTTTCCGAGATATTTGCAGATTTATCTCAAGGGAAGGGGCTTGACGGACATATTTGGAGATATTTCTTCTTCTTGTTGTTCTTCTTCTGCACAGCTAAGCTGGAAGTGGCATTTGCAGGTCGCAATAGATCAGAGTTATCTCAAAGAAAGGGGCCACGGTGTTTCTGTATCTCTATTATGTTGGTGCCGATTCGGAACTTTTAAATATCTGGATATATCTCGAGAACTACGCATCTGATCAAAAAATATCATAGAACGTAAAAAGTAGGAAACCTAATTTTCTACAAAAAAGGTCTCTTAACATTTTGCCGTAGCTCGCTTCGTTTCCGAGATATTTGCAGATTTATCTCAAGGGAAGGGGCCTGACGGACATATTTCGAAATATTTCTTCTTCTTGTTGTTCTTCTTCTGCACAGCTAAGCTGGAAGTGGCATTTGCCGCTCGCAATAGTGCAGAGTTATCTCAAAGAAAGGGGCCACGGTGTTTCTGTACCTCTATTATGTTGGTGCAGCTTCGGAACTTTTAAATATCTTGATATATCTCGAGAACTACGCATCTGATCAAAAAATATCATAGAACATAAAAAGTAGGAAACTTAATTCTCTACAAAAAAGGTATCTTAGCATTTTGCCATAGCTCGCTTCGTTTCCGAGATATTTGCAGATTTATCTCAAGGGAAGGGGCTTGACGGACATATTTCGAGATATTTCTTCTTCTTGTTGTTCTTCTTCTGCACAGCTAAGCTGGAAGTGGCATTTGCAGGTCGCAATAGATCAGAGTTATCTCAAAGAAAGGGGCCACGGTGTTTCTGTATCTCTATTATGTTGTAGCGGCTTCGGATCTTTTAAATATCTCGATATATCTCGAAAACTACGCTTCTGATCAAAAAATATCATAGAACGTAAATTGTAGGGAACATAATTCTCTACAAAAAAGGTCTCTTAACATTTTGCCATAGCTCGCTTCGTTTCCGAGATATTTGCAGATTTATCTCAAGGGAAGGGGCCTGACGGACATATTTCGAGATATTTCTTCTTCTTGTTGTTCTTCTTCTGCACAGCTAAGCTGGAAGTGGCATTTGCAGGTCGCAATAGATCAGAGTTATCTCAAAGAAAGGGGCCACGGTGTTTCTGTATCTCTATTATGTTGTAGCGGCTTCGGATCTTTTAAATATCTCGATATATCTCGAAAACTACGCTTCTGATCAAAAAATATCATAGAACATAAAAAGTAGGAAACTTAATTCTCTACAAAAAAGGTATCTTAACATTTTGCCATAGCTCGCTTCGTTTCCGAGATATTTGCAGATTTATCTCAAGGGAAGGGGCTTGACGGACATATTTCGAGATATTTCTTCTTCTTGTTGTTCTTCTTCTGCACAGCTAAGCTGGAAGTGGCATTTGCAGGTCGCAATAGATCAGAGTTATCTCAAAGAAAGGGGCCACGGTGTTTCTGTATCTCTATTATGTTGTAGCGGCTTCGGATCTTTTAAATATCTCGATATATCTCGAGAACTACGCTTCTGATCAAAAAATATCATAGAAAGTAAATTGTAGGGAACATAATTCTCTACAAAAAAGGTCTCTTAACATTTTGCCATAGCTCGCTTCGTTTCCGAGATATTTGCAGATTTATCTCAAGGGAAGGGGCCTGACGGACATATTTCGAAATATTTCTTCTTCTTGTTGTTCTTCTTCTGCACAGCTAATCTGGAAGTGGCATTTGCCGCTCGCAATAGTGCAGAGTTATCTCAAAGAAAGGGGCCACGGTGTTTCTGTACCTCTATTATGTTGGTGCAGCTTCGGAACTTTTAAATATCTTGATATATCTCGAGAACTACGCATCTGATCAAAAAATATCATAGAACATAAAAAGTAGGAAACTTAATTCTCTACAAAAAAGGTATCTTAACATTTTGCCATAGCTCGCTTCGTTTCCGAGATATTTGCAGATTTATCTCAAGGGAAGGGGCTTGACGGACATATTTCGAGATATTTCTTCTTCTTGTTGTTCTTCTTCTGCACAGCTAAGCTGGAAGTGGCATTTGCAGGTCGCAATAGATCAGAGTTATCTCAAAGAAAGGGGCCACGGTGTTTCTGTATCTCTATTATGTTGTAGCGGCTTCGGATCTTTTAAATATCTCGATATATCTCGAAAACTACGCTTCTGATCAAAAAATATCATAGAACGTAAATTGTAGGGAACATAATTCTCTACAAAAAAGGTCTCTTAACATTTTGCCATAGCTCGCTTCGTTTCCGAGATATTTGCAGATTTATCTCAAGGGAAGGGGTCTGACGGACATATTTCGAGATATTTCTTCTTCTTGTTGCTCTTCTTCTGCACAGCTAAGCTGGAAGTGGCATTTGCAGCTCGCAATAGTGCAGAGTTACCTCAAAGAAAGGGGCCACGGTGTTTCTGTATCTCTATTATGTTGGTGCGGCTTCGGAACTTTTAAATATCTGGATATATCTCGAGAACTACGCATCTGATCAAAAAATATCATAGAACATAAAAAGTAGGAAACTTAATTCTCTACAAAAAAGGTCTCTTAACATTTTGCCATAGCTCGCTTCGTTTCCGAGATATTTGCAGATTTATCTCAAGGGAAGGGGCCTGACGGACATATTTCGAGATATTTCTTCTTCTTGTTGTTCTTCTTCTGCACAGCTATGCTGGAAGTGGCATTTACAGCTCGCAATAGTGCAGAGTTATCTCAATGAAAGGGGCCACGGTGTTTCTGTATCTCTATTATGTTGGTACGGCTTCGGAACTTTTAAATATCTTGATATATCTCGAGAACTACGCATCTGATCAAATAATATCATAGAACATAAAAAGTAGGAAACTTAATTCTCTACAAATAAGGTCTCTTAACATTTTGCCATAGCTCGCTTCGTTTCCGAGATATTTGCAGATTTATCTCAAGGGAAGGGGCCTGACGGACATATTTCGAGATATTTCTTCTTCTTGTTGTTCTTCTTCTGCACAGCTAAGCTGGAAGTGGCATTTGCAGCTCGCAATAGTGCAGAGTTATCTCAAAGAAAGGGGCCACGGTGTTTCTGTATCTCTATTATGTTGGTGCGGCTTCGGAACTTTTAAATATCTCGATATATCTCGAAAACTACGCTTCTGATCAAAAAATATCATAGAACATAAATTGTAGGAAACATAATTCTCTACAAAAAAGGTCTCTTAACGTTTTGCCATAGCTCGCTTCGTTTCCGAGATATTTGCAGATTTATCTCAAGGGAAGGGTCCTGACGGACATATCTCGAGATATTTCTTCTTCTTGTTGTTCTTCTTCTGCACAGCTAAACTGGAAGTGGCATTTCCAGCTCGCAATAGTGCAGAGTTATCCCGAAGAAAGGGGCCACGGTGTTTCTGTATCTCTATTATGTTGGTGCGGCTTCGGAACTTTTAAATATCTCGATATATCTCGAAAACTACGCTTCTGATCAAAAAATATCATAGAACATAAATTGTAGGAAACATAATTCTCTACAAAAAAGGTCTCTTAACGTTTTGCCATAGCTCGCTTCGTTTCCGAGATATTTGCAGATTTATCTCAAGGGAAGGGTCCTGACGGACATATCTCGAGATATTTCTTCTTCTTGTTGTTCTTCTTCTGCACAGCTAAACTGGAAGTGGCATTTCCAGCTCGCAATAGTGCAGAGTTATCCCGAAGAAAGGGGCCACGGTGTTTCTGTATCTCTATTATGTTGGTGCGGCTTCGGAACTTTTAAATATCTCGATATATCTCGAAAACTACGCTTCTGATCAAAAAATATCATAGAACATAAATTGTAGGAAACATAACTCTCTACAAAAAAGGTCTCTTAACATTTTGCCATAGCTCGCTTCCTTTCCGAGATATTTGCAGATGTATCTCAAGGGAAGGGTCCTGACGGACATATTTCGGGATATTTCTTCTTCTTGTTGTTCTTCTTCTGCACAGCTAAACTGGAAGTGGCATTTCCAGCTCGCAATAGTGCAGAGTTATCTCAAAGAAAGGGGCCACGGTGTTTCTGTATCTCTATTATGTTGGTGCGGCTTCGGAACTTTTAAATATCTTGATATATCTCGAGAACTACGCATCTGATCGAAAAATATCATAGAACATAAAAAGTAGGAAACTTAATTCTCTACAAAAAAGGTCTCTTATCATTTTGGCATAGCTCGCATCGTTTCCGAGATATTTGCAGATTTATCTCAAGGGAAGGGGCCTGACGGACATATTTCGAGATATTTCTTCTTCTTGTTGCTCTTCTTCTGCACAGCTAAGCTGGAAGTGGCATTTGCAGCTCGCAATAGTGCAGAGTTACCTCAAAGAAAGGGGCCACGGTGTTTCTGTATCTCTATTATGTTGGTGCCGCTTCGGAACTTTTAAATATCTGGATATATCTCGAGAACTACGCATCTGATCAAAAAATATCATAGAACATAAAAAGTAGGAAACTTAATTCTCTACAAAAAAGGTTTCTTAACATTTTGCCATAGCTCGCTTCGTTTCTGAGATATTTGCAGATTTATCTCAAGGGAAGGGGCCTGACGGACATATTTCGAGATATTTCTTCTTCTTGTTGTTCTTCTTCTGCACAGCTAAGCTGGAAGTGGCATTTGCAGCTCGCAATAGTGCAGAGTTATCTCAAAGAAAGGGGCCACGGTGTTTCTGTATTTCTATTATGTTGGTGCGGCTTCGGAACTTTTAAATATCTTGATACATCTCGAGAACTACGCATCTGATCAAAAAATATCATAGAACGTAAAAAGTAGGAAACCTAATTTTCTACAAAAAAGGTCTCTTAACATTTTGCCGTAGCTCGCTTCGTTTCCGAGATATTTGCAGATTTATCTCAAGGGAAGGGGCCTGACGGACATATTTCGAAATATTTCTTCTTCTTGTTGTTCTTCTTCTGCACAGCTAAGCTGGAAGTGGCAGTTGCAGCTCGCAATAGTGCAGAGTTATCTCAAAGAAAGGGGCCACGGTGTTTCTGTACCTCTATTATGTTGGTGCAGCTTCGGAACTTTTAAATATCTTGATATATCTCGAGAACTACGCATCTGATCAAAAAATATCATAGAACATAAAAAGTAGGAAACTTAATTCTCTAAAAAAAGGTATCTTAACATTTTGCCATAGCTCGCTTCGTTTCCGAGATATTTGCAGATTTATCTCAAGGGAAGGGGCTTGACGGACATATTTCGAGATATTTCTTCTTCTTGTTGTTCTTCTTCTGCACAGCTAAGCTGGAAGTGGCAGTTGCAGGTCGCAATAGATCAGAGTTATCTCAAAGAAAGGGGCCACGGTGTTTCTGTATCTCTATTATGTTGTAGCGGCTTCGGATCTTTTAAATATCTCGATATATCTCGAAAACTACGCTTCTGATCAAAAAATATCATACAACATAAATTATAGGGAACATAATTCTCTACAAAAAAGGTCTCTTAACATTTTGCCATAGCTCGCTTCGTTTCTGAGATATTTGCAGATTTATCTCAAGAGAAGGGGCCTGACGGACATATTTCGAGATATTTCTTCTTCTTGTTGTTCTTCTTCTGCACAGCTAAGCTGGAAGTGGCATTTGCAGCTCGCAATAGTGCAGAGTTATCTCAAAGAAAGGGGCCACGGTGTTTCTGTATCTCTATTATGTTGGTGCGGCTTCGGAACTTTTAAATATCTTGATATATTTCGAGAACTACGCATCTGATCAAAAAATATCATAGAACATAAAAAGTAGGAAACTTAATTCTCTACAAATAAGGTCTCGTAACATTTTGCCATAGCTCGCTTCGTTTCCGAGATATTTGCAGATTTATCTCAAGGGAAGGGGCCTGACGGACATATTTCGAGATATTTCTTCTTCTTGTTGTTCTTCTTCTGCACAGCTAAGCTGGAAGTGGCATTTGCAGCGCGCAATAGTGCATAGTTATCTCAAAGAAAGGGGCCACGGTGTTTCTGTATCTCTATTATGTTGGTGCGGCTTCGGAACTTTTAAATATCTTGATATATCTCGAGAACTACGCATCTGATCAAAAAATATCATAGAACATAAAAAGTAGGAAACTTAATTCTCTACAAATAAGGTCTCTTAACATTTTGCCGTAGCTCGCTTCGTTTCCGAGATATTTGCAGATTTATCTCAAGGGAAGGGGCCTGACGGACATATTTCGAGATACTTCTTCCTCTTGTTGTTCTTCTTCTGCACAGCTAAGCTGGAAGTGGCATTTGCAGCTCGCAATAGTGCAGAGTTATCTCAAAGAAAGGGGCCACGGTGTTTCTGTATCTCTATTATGTTGGTGCGGCTTCGGAACTTTTAAATATCGTGATATATCTCGAGAACTACGCATCTGATCAAAAAATATCATAGAACATAAAAAGTAGGAAACTTAATTCTCTACAAAAAAGGTATCTTAACATTTTGCCATAGCTCGCTTCGTTTCCGAGATATTTGCAGATTTATCTCAAGGGAAGGGGCCTGACGGACATATTTCGAGATATTTCTTCTTCTTGTTGTTCTTCTTCTGCACAGCTATGCTGGAAGTGGCATTTACAGCTCGCAATAGTGCAGAGTTATCTCAATGAAAGGGGCCACGGTGTTTCTGTATCTCTATTATGTTGGTACGGCTTCGGAACTTTTAAATATCTTGATATATCTCGAGAACTACGCATCTGATCAAATAATATCATAGAACATAAAAAGTAGGAAACTTAATTCTCTACAAATAAGGTCTCTTAACATTTTGCCATAGCTCGCTTCGTTTCCGAGATATTTGCAGATTTATCTCAAGGGAAGGGGCCTGACGGACATATTTCGAGATATTTCTTCTTCTTGTTGTTCTTCTTCTGCACAGCTAAGCTGGAAGTGGCATTTGCAGCTCGCAATAGTGCAGAGTTATCTCAAAGAAAGGGGCCACGGTGTTTCTGTATCTCTATTATGTTGGTGCGGCTTCGGAACTTTTAAATATCTCGATATATCTCGAAAACTACGCTTCTGATCAAAAAATATCATAGAACATAAATTGTAGGAAACATAATTCTCTACAAAAAAGGTCTCTTAACGTTTTGCCATAGCTCGCTTCGTTTCCGAGATATTTGCAGATTTATCTCAAGGGAAGGGTCCTGACGGACATATCTCGAGATATTTCTTCTTCTTGTTGTTCTTCTTCTGCACAGCTAAACTGGAAGTGGCATTTCCAGCTCGCAATAGTGCAGAGTTATCCCGAAGAAAGGGGCCACGGTGTTTCTGTATCTCTATTATGTTGGTGCGGCTTCGGAACTTTTAAATATCTCGATATATCTCGAAAACTACGCTTCTGATCAAAAAATATCATAGAACATAAATTGTAGGAAACATAATTCTCTACAAAAAAGGTCTCTTAACGTTTTGCCATAGCTCGCTTCGTTTCCGAGATATTTGCAGATTTATCTCAAGGGAAGGGTCCTGACGGACATATCTCGAGATATTTCTTCTTCTTGTTGTTCTTCTTCTGCACAGCTAAACTGGAAGTGGCATTTCCAGCTCGCAATAGTGCAGAGTTATCCCGAAGAAAGGGGCCACGGTGTTTCTGTATCTCTATTATGTTGGTGCGGCTTCGGAACTTTTAAATATCTCGATATATCTCGAAAACTACGCTTCTGATCAAAAAATATCATAGAACATAAATTGTAGGAAACATAACTCTCTACAAAAAAGGTCTCTTAACATTTTGCCATAGCTCGCTTCCTTTCCGAGATATTTGCAGATGTATCTCAAGGGAAGGGTCCTGACGGACATATTTCGGGATATTTCTTCTTCTTGTTGTTCTTCTTCTGCACAGCTAAACTGGAAGTGGCATTTCCAGCTCGCAATAGTGCAGAGTTATCTCAAAGAAAGGGGCCACGGTGTTTCTGTATCTCTATTATGTTGGTGCGGCTTCGGAACTTTTAAATATCTTGATATATCTCGAGAACTACGCATCTGATCGAAAAATATCATAGAACATAAAAAGTAGGAAACTTAATTCTCTACAAAAAAGGTCTCTTATCATTTTGGCATAGCTCGCATCGTTTCCGAGATATTTGCAGATTTATCTCAAGGGAAGGGGCCTGACGGACATATTTCGAGATATTTCTTCTTCTTGTTGCTCTTCTTCTGCACAGCTAAGCTGGAAGTGGCAGTTGCAGGTCGCAATAGATCAGAGTTATCTCAAAGAAAGGGGCCACGGTGTTTCTGTATCTCTATTATGTTGTAGCGGCTTCGGATCTTTTAAATATCTCGATATATCTCGAAAACTACGCTTCTGATCAAAAAATATCATACAACATAAATTATAGGGAACATAATTCTCTACAAAAAAGGTCTCTTAACATTTTGCCATAGCTCGCTTCGTTTCTGAGATATTTGCAGATTTATCTCAAGAGAAGGGGCCTGACGGACATATTTCGAGATATTTCTTCTTCTTGTTGTTCTTCTTCTGCACAGCTAAGCTGGAAGTGGCATTTGCAGCTCGCAATAGTGCAGAGTTATCTCAAAGAAAGGGGCCACGGTGTTTCTGTATCTCTATTATGTTGGTGCGGCTTCGGAACTTTTAAATATCTTGATATATTTCGAGAACTACGCATCTGATCAAAAAATATCATAGAACATAAAAAGTAGGAAACTTAATTCTCTACAAATAAGGTCTCGTAACATTTTGCCATAGCTCGCTTCGTTTCCGAGATATTTGCAGATTTATCTCAAGGGAAGGGGCCTGACGGACATATTTCGAGATATTTCTTCTTCTTGTTGTTCTTCTTCTGCACAGCTAAGCTGGAAGTGGCATTTGCAGCGCGCAATAGTGCATAGTTATCTCAAAGAAAGGGGCCACGGTGTTTCTGTATCTCTATTATGTTGGTGCGGCTTCGGAACTTTTAAATATCTTGATATATCTCGAGAACTACGCATCTGATCAAAAAATATCATAGAACATAAAAAGTAGGAAACTTAATTCTCTACAAATAAGGTCTCTTAACATTTTGCCGTAGCTCGCTTCGTTTCCGAGATATTTGCAGATTTATCTCAAGGGAAGGGGCCTGACGGACATATTTCGAGATACTTCTTCCTCTTGTTGTTCTTCTTCTGCACAGCTAAGCTGGAAGTGGCATTTGCAGCTCGCAATAGTGCAGAGTTATCTCAAAGAAAGGGGCCACGGTGTTTCTGTATCTCTATTATGTTGGTGCGGCTTCGGAACTTTTAAATATCGTGATATATCTCGAGAACTACGCATCTGATCAAAAAATATCATAGAACATAAAAAGTAGGAAACTTAATTCTCTACAAAAAAGGTATCTTAACATTTTGCCATAGCTCGCTTCGTTTCCGAGATATTTGCAGATTTATCTCAAGGGAAGGGGCCTGACGGACATATTTCGAGATATTTCTTCTTCTTGTTGTTCTTCTTCTGCACAGCTATGCTGGAAGTGGCATTTACAGCTCGCAATAGTGCAGAGTTATCTCAATGAAAGGGGCCACGGTGTTTCTGTATCTCTATTATGTTGGTACGGCTTCGGAACTTTTAAATATCTTGATATATCTCGAGAACTACGCATCTGATCAAATAATATCATAGAACATAAAAAGTAGGAAACTTAATTCTCTACAAATAAGGTCTCTTAACATTTTGCCATAGCTCGCTTCGTTTCCGAGATATTTGCAGATTTATCTCAAGGGAAGGGGCCTGACGGACATATTTCGAGATATTTCTTCTTCTTGTTGTTCTTCTTCTGCACAGCTAAGCTGGAAGTGGCATTTGCAGCTCGCAATAGTGCAGAGTTATCTCAAAGAAAGGGGCCACGGTGTTTCT
The DNA here is from genome assembly GCF_051020975.1 of Osmia lignaria lignaria. Taxonomy (NCBI): domain Eukaryota; kingdom Metazoa; phylum Arthropoda; class Insecta; order Hymenoptera; family Megachilidae; genus Osmia; species Osmia lignaria. Next base: position 7,735,077 of record NW_027478159.1, on the reverse strand, counting down.
GTATCTCTATTATGTTGGTGCGGCTTCGGAACTTTTAAATATCTCGATATATCTCGAAAACTACGCTTCTGATCAAAAAATATCATAGAACATAAATTGTAGGAAACATAATTCTCTACAAAAAAGGTCTCTTAACGTTTTGCCATAGCTCGCTTCGTTTCCGAGATATTTGCAGATTTATCTCAAGGGAAGGGTCCTGACGGACATATCTCGAGATATTTCTTCTTCTTGTTGTTCTTCTTCTGCACAGCTAAACTGGAAGTGGCATTTCCAGCTCGCAATAGTGCAGAGTTATCCCGAAGAAAGGGGCCACGGTGTTTCTGTATCTCTATTATGTTGGTGCGGCTTCGGAACTTTTAAATATCTCGATATATCTCGAAAACTACGCTTCTGATCAAAAAATATCATAGAACATAAATTGTAGGAAACATAATTCTCTACAAAAAAGGTCTCTTAACGTTTTGCCATAGCTCGCTTCGTTTCCGAGATATTTGCAGATTTATCTCAAGGGAAGGGTCCTGACGGACATATCTCGAGATATTTCTTCTTCTTGTTGTTCTTCTTCTGCACAGCTAAACTGGAAGTGGCATTTCCAGCTCGCAATAGTGCAGAGTTATCCCGAAGAAAGGGGCCACGGTGTTTCTGTATCTCTATTATGTTGGTGCGGCTTCGGAACTTTTAAATATCTCGATATATCTCGAAAACTACGCTTCTGATCAAAAAATATCATAGAACATAAATTGTAGGAAACATAACTCTCTACAAAAAAGGTCTCTTAACATTTTGCCATAGCTCGCTTCCTTTCCGAGATATTTGCAGATGTATCTCAAGGGAAGGGTCCTGACGGACATATTTCGGGATATTTCTTCTTCTTGTTGTTCTTCTTCTGCACAGCTAAACTGGAAGTGGCATTTCCAGCTCGCAATAGTGCAGAGTTATCTCAAAGAAAGGGGCCACGGTGTTTCTGTATCTCTATTATGTTGGTGCGGCTTCGGAACTTTTAAATATCTTGATATATCTCGAGAACTACGCATCTGATCGAAAAATATCATAGAACATAAAAAGTAGGAAACTTAATTCTCTACAAAAAAGGTCTCTTATCATTTTGGCATAGCTCGCATCGTTTCCGAGATATTTGCAGATTTATCTCAAGGGAAGGGGCCTGACGGACATATTTCGAGATATTTCTTCTTCTTGTTGCTCTTCTTCTGCACAGCTAAGCTGGAAGTGGCATTTGCAGCTCGCAATAGTGCAGAGTTACCTCAAAGAAAGGGGCCACGGTGTTTCTGTATCTCTATTATGTTGGTGCCGCTTCGGAACTTTTAAATATCTGGATATATCTCGAGAACTACGCATCTGATCAAAAAATATCATAGAACATAAAAAGTAGGAAACTTAATTCTCTACAAAAAAGGTCTCTTAACATTTTGCCATAGCTCGCTTCGTTTCTGAGATATTTGCAGATTTATCTCAAGGGAAGGGGCCTGACGGACATATTTCGAGATATTTCTTCTTCTTGTTGTTCTTCTTCTGCACAGCTAAGCTGGAAGTGGCATTTGCAGCTCGCAATAGTGCAGAGTTATCTCAAAGAAAGGGGCCACGGTGTTTCTGTATTTCTATTATGTTGGTGCGGCTTCGGAACTTTTAAATATCTTGATACATCTCGAGAACTACGCATCTGATCAAAAAATATCATAGAACGTAAAAAGTAGGAAACCTAATTTTCTACAAAAAAGGTCTCTTAACATTTTGCCGTAGCTCGCTTCGTTTCCGAGATATTTGCAGATTTATCTCAAGGGAAGGGGCCTGACGGACATATTTCGAAATATTTCTTCTTCTTGTTGTTCTTCTTCTGCACAGCTAAGCTGGAAGTGGCAGTTGCAGCTCGCAATAGTGCAGAGTTATCTCAAAGAAAGGGGCCACGGTGTTTCTGTACCTCTATTATGTTGGTGCAGCTTCGGAACTTTTAAATATCTTGATATATCTCGAGAACTACGCATCTGATCAAAAAATATCATAGAACATAAAAAGTAGGAAACTTAATTCTCTAAAAAAAGGTATCTTAACATTTTGCCATAGCTCGCTTCGTTTCCGAGATATTTGCAGATTTATCTCAAGGGAAGGGGCTTGACGGACATATTTCGAGATATTTCTTCTTCTTGTTGTTCTTCTTCTGCACAGCTAAGCTGGAAGTGGCAGTTGCAGGTCGCAATAGATCAGAGTTATCTCAAAGAAAGGGGCCACGGTGTTTCTGTATCTCTATTATGTTGTAGCGGCTTCGGATCTTTTAAATATCTCGATATATCTCGAAAACTACGCTTCTGATCAAAAAATATCATACAACATAAATTATAGGGAACATAATTCTCTACAAAAAAGGTCTCTTAACATTTTGCCATAGCTCGCTTCGTTTCTGAGATATTTGCAGATTTATCTCAAGGGAAGGGGCCTGACGGACATATTTCGAGATATTTCTTCTTCTTGTTGTTCTTCTTCTGCACAGCTAAGCTGGAAGTGGCATTTGCAGCTCGCAATAGTGCAGAGTTATCTCAAAGAAAGGGGCCACGGTGTTTCTGTATCTCTATTATGTTGGTGCGGCTTCGGAACTTTTAAATATCTTGATATATTTCGAGAACTACGCATCTGATCAAAAAATATCATAGAACATAAAAAGTAGGAAACTTAATTCTCTACAAATAAGGTCTCGTAACATTTTGCCATAGCTCGCTTCGTTTCCGAGATATTTGCAGATTTATCTCAAGGGAAGGGGCCTGACGGACATATTTCGAGATATTTCTTCTTCTTGTTGTTCTTCTTCTGCACAGCTAAGCTGGAAGTGGCATTTGCAGCGCGCAATAGTGCATAGTTATCTCAAAGAAAGGGGCCACGGTGTTTCTGTATCTCTATTATGTTGGTGCGGCTTCGGAACTTTTAAATATCTTGATATATCTCGAGAACTACGCATCTGATCAAAAAATATCATAGAACATAAAAAGTAGGAAACTTAATTCTCTACAAATAAGGTCTCTTAACATTTTGCCGTAGCTCGCTTCGTTTCCGAGATATTTGCAGATTTATCTCAAGGGAAGGGGCCTGACGGACATATTTCGAGATACTTCTTCCTCTTGTTGTTCTTCTTCTGCACAGCTAAGCTGGAAGTGGCATTTGCAGCTCGCAATAGTGCAGAGTTATCTCAAAGAAAGGGGCCACGGTGTTTCTGTATCTCTATTATGTTGGTGCGGCTTCGGAACTTTTAAATATCGTGATATATCTCGAGAACTACGCATCTGATCAAAAAATATCATAGAACATAAAAAGTAGGAAACTTAATTCTCTACAAAAAAGGTATCTTAACATTTTGCCATAGCTCGCTTCGTTTCCGAGATATTTGCAGATTTATCTCAAGGGAAGGGGCCTGACGGACATATTTCTAGATATTTCTTCTTCTTGTTGTTCTTCTTCTGCACAGCTAAGCTGGAAGTGGCATTTGCAGCTCGCAATAGTGCAGAGTTATCTCAAAGAAAGGGGCCACGGTGTTTCTGTATCTCTATTATGTTGGTGCGGCTTCGGAACTTTTAAATATCTTGATATATCTCGAGAACTACGCATCTGATCAAAAAATATCATAGAACATAAAAAGTAGGAAACTTAATTCTCTACAAAAAAGGTCTCTTAACATTTTGCCGTAGCTCGCTTCGTTTCCGAGATATTTGCAGATTTATCTCAAGGGAAGGGGCCTGACGGACATATTACGAGATATTTCTTGTTCTTGTTGTTCTTCTTCTGCACAGCTAAGCTGGAAGTGGCATTTGCAGCTCGCAATAGTGCAGAGTTATCTCAAAGAAAGGGGCCACGGTGTTTCTGTATCTCTATTATGTTGGTGCGGCTTCGGAACTTTTAAATATCTTGATATATCTCGAGAACTACGCATCTGATCAAATAATATCATAGAACATAAAAAGTAGGACACTTAATTCTCTACAAAAAAGGTCTCTTATCATTTTGCGATAGCTCGCTTCGTTTCCGAGATATTTGCAGATTTATCTCAAGGGAAGGGGCCTGACGGACATATTTCGAGATATTTCTTCTTCTTGTTGTTCTTCTTCTGCACAGCTAAGCTGGAAGTGGCATTTGCAGCTCGCAATAGTGCAGAGTTATCTCAAAGAAAGGGGCCACGGTGTTTCTGTATCTCTATTATGTTGGTGCGGCTTCGGAACTTTTAAATATCTTGATATATCTCGAGAACTACGCATCTGATCAAAAAATATCATAGAACATAAAAAGTAGGAAACTTAATTCTCTACAAAAAAGGTGTCTTAACATTTTGTCATAGCTCGCTTCGTTTCCGAGATATTTGCAGATGTATCTCAAGGGATGGGGCCTGACGGACATATTTCGAGATATTTCTTCTTCTTGTTGTTCTTCTTCTGCACAGCTAAGCTGGAAGTGGCATTTGCAGCGCGCAGTAGTGCATAGTTATCTCAAAGAAAGGGGCCACGGTGTTTCTGTATCTCTATTATGTTGGTGCGGCTTCGGAACTTTTAAATATCTTGATATATCTCGAGAACTACGCATCTGATCAAAAAATATCATAGAACATAAAAAGTAGGAAACTTAATTCTCTACAAACAAGGTCTCGTAACATTTTGCCATAGCTCGCTTCGTCTCCGAGATATTTGCAGATTTATCTCAAGGGAAGGGGCCTGACGGACATATTTCGAGATATTTCTTCTTCTTGTTGTTCTTCTTCTGCACAGCTAAGCTGGAAGTGGCATTTGCAGCGCGCAATAGTGCAGAGTTATCTCAAAGAAAGGGGCCACGATGTTTCTGTATCTCTATTATGTTGGTGCGGCTTCGGAACTTTTAAATATCGTGATATATCTCGAGAACTACGCATCTGATCAAAAAATATCATAGAACATAAAAAGTAGGAAACTTAATTCTCTACAAAAAAGGTATCTTAACATTTTGCCATAGCTCGCTTCGTTTCCGAGATATTTGCAGATCTATCTCAAGGGAAGGGGCCTGACGGACATACTTCTAGATATTTCTTCTTCGTGTTGTTCTTCTTCTGCACAGCTAAGCTGGAAGTGGCATTTGCAGCTCGCAATAGTGCAGAGTTATCTCAAAGAAAGGGGCCACGGTGTTTCTGTATCTCTATTATGTTGGTGGGGCTTCGGAACTTTTAAATATCTTGATATATCTCGAGAACTACGCATCTGATCAAATAATATCATAGAACATAAAAAGTAGGACACTTAATTCTCTACAAAAAAGGTCTCTTATCATTTTGCGATAGCTCGCTTCGTTTCCGAGATATTTGCAGATTTATCTCAAGGGAATGGGCCTGACGGACATATTTCGAGATATTTCTTCTTCTTGTTGTTCTTCTTCTGCACAGCTAAGCTGGAAGTGGCATTTGCAGCTCGCAATAGTGCAGAGTTATCTCAAAGAAAGGGGCCACGGTGTTTCTGTATCTCTATTATGTTGGTGCGGCTTCGGAACTTTTAAATATCTTGATATATCTCGAGAACTACGCATCTGATCAAAAAATATCATAGAACATAAAAAGTAGGAAACTTAATTCTCTACAAAAAAGGTCTCTTAACATTTTGACATAGCTCGCTTCGTTTCCGAGATATTTGCAGATTTATCTCAAGGGAAGGGGCCTGACGGACATATTTCGAGATATTTCTTCTTCTTGTTGTTCTTCTTCTGCACAGCTAAGCTGGAAGTGGCATTTGCAGCTCGCAATAGTGCAGAGTTATCTCAAAGAAAGGGGCCACGGTGTTTCTGTATCTCTATTATGTTGGTGCGGCTTCGGAACTTTTAAATATCTTGATATATCTCGAGAACTACGCATCTGATCAAATAATATCATAGAACATAAAAAGTAGGACACTTAATTCTCTACAAAAAAGGTCTCTTATCATTTTGCGATAGCTCGCTTCGTTTCCGAGATATTTGCAGATTTATCTCAAGGGAATGGGCCTGACGGACATATTTCGAGATATTTCTTCTTCTTGTTGTTCTTCTTCTGCACAGCTAAGCTGGAAGTGGCATTTGCAGCTCGCAATAGTGCAGAGTTATCTCAAAGAAAGGGGCCACGGTGTTTCTGTATCTCTATTATGTTGGTGCGGCTTCGGAACTTTTAAATATCTTGATATATCTCGACAACTACGCATCTGATCAAAAAATATCATAGAACATAAAAAGTAGGAAACTTAATTCTCTACAAAAAAGGTCTCTTAACATTTTGCCGTAGCTCGCTTCGTTTCCGAGATATTTGCAGATTTATCTCAAGGGAAGGGGCCTGACGGACATATTTCGAGATATTTCTTCTTCTTGTTGTTCTTCTTCTGCACAGCTAAACTGGAAGTGGCATTTCCAGCTCGCAATAGTGCAGAGTTATCTCAAAGAAAGGGGCCACGGTGTTTCTCTATCTCTATTATGTTGGTGCGGCTTCGGAACTTTTAAATATCTTGATATATCTCGAGAACTACGCATCTGATCCAAAAATATCATAGAACATAAAAAGTTGGAAACATAATTCTCTACAAAAAAGGTCTCTTAACATTTTGCCATAGCTCGCTTCGTTTCCGAGATATTTGCAGATTTATCTCAAGGGAAGGGGCCTGACGGACATATTTCGAGATATTTCTTCTTCTTGTTGTTCTTATTCTGCACAGCTAAACTGGAAGTGGCATTTCCAGCTCGCAATAGTGCAGAGTTATCTCAAAGAAAGGGGCCACGGTGTTTCTGTATCTCTATTATGTTGGTGCGGCTTCGGAACTTTTAAATATCTTGATATATCCCGAGAACTACGCATCTGATCAAAAAATATCATGGAACATAAAAAGTAGGAAACTTAATTCTCTACAAATAAAGTCTCTTAACATTTTGCCATATCTCGCTTCGTTTCCGAGATATTTGCAGATTTATCTCAAGGGAAGGGGCCTGACGGACATATTTCGAGATATTTCTTCTTCTTGTTGTTCTTCTTCTGCACAGCTAAGCTGGAAGTGGCATTTGCGGCTCGCACTAGTGCAGAGTTATCTCAAATAAAGGGGCCACGGTGTTTCTGTATCTCTATTATGTTGGTGCGGCTTCGGAACTTTTAAATATCTCGATATATCTCGAAAACTACGCTTCTGATCAAAAAATAACATAGAACATAAATTGTAGGAAACATAATTCTCTACAAAAAACGTCTCTTAACATTTTGCCATAGCTCGCTTCGTTTCCGAGATATTTGCATATTCAGCTCAAAGGAACGGGCCTGACGGACATATTTCGAGATATTTCTTCTTCTTGTTGTTCTTCTTCTGCACAGCTAAACTGGAAGTGGCATTTGCAGCTCGCAATAGTGCAGAGTTATCTCAAAGAAAGTGGCCACGGTGTTTCTGTATCTCTATTATGTTGGTGCGGCTTCGGAACTTTTAAATATCTTGATATATCTCGAGAACTACGCATCTGATCCAAAAATATCATAGAACATAAAAAGTTGGAAACGTAATTCTCTACAAAAAAGGTCTCTTAACATTTTGCCATAGCTCGCTTCGTTTCCGAGATATTTGCAGATTTATCTCAAGGGAAGGGGCCTGACGGACATATTTCGAGATATTTCTTCTTCTTGTTGTTCTTCTTCTGCACAGCTAAACTGGAAGTGGCATTTCCAGCTCGCAATAGTGCCGAGTTATCTCAAAGAAAGGGGCCACGGTGTTTCTGTATCTCTATTATGTTGGTGCGGCTTCGGAACTTTTAAATATCTTGATATATCTCGAGAACTACGCATCTGATCAAAAAATATCATAGAACATAAAAAGTAGGAAACTTAATTCTCTACAAATAAAGTCTCTTAACATTTTGCCATATCTCGCTTCGTTTCCGAGATATTTGCAGATTTATCTCAAGGGAAGGGGCCTGACGGACATATTTCGAGATATTTCTTCTTCTTGTTGTTCTTCTTCTGCACAGCTAAGCTGGAAGTGGCATTTGCGCCTCGCACTAGTGCAGAGTTATCTCAAATAAAGGGGCCACGGTGTTTCTGTATCTCTATTATGTTGGTGCGGCTTCGAAACTTTTAAATATCTCGATATATCTCGAAAACTACGCTTCTGATCAAAAAATATCATACAACATAAATTGTAGGAAACATAATTCTCTACAAAAAACGTCTCTGAACATTTTGCCATAGCTCGCTTCGTTTCCGAGATATTTGCAGATTCAGCTCAAAGGAACGGGCCTGACGGACATATTTCGAGATATTTCTTCTTCTTGTTGTTCTTCTTCTGCACAGCTAAACTGGAAGTGGCATTTCCAGCTCGCAATAGTGCAGAGTTATCTCAAAGAAAGGGGCCACGGTGTTTCTGTATCTCTATTATGTTGGTGCGGCTTCGGAACTTTTAAATATCTTGATATATCTCGAGAACTACGCATCTGATCAAAAAATATCATAGAACATAAAAAGTAGGAAACTTAATTCTCTACAAATAAAGTCTCTTAACATTTTGCCATATCTCGCTTCGTTTCCGAGATATTTGCAGATTTATCTCAAGGGAAGGGGCCTGACGGACATATTTCGAGATATTTCTTCTTCTTGTTGTTCTTCTTCTGCACAGCTAAGCTGGAAGTGGCATTTGCGCCTCGCACTAGTGCAGAGTTATCTCAAATAAAGGGGCCACGGTGTTTCTGTATCTCTATTATGTTGGTGCGGCTTCGAAACTTTTAAATATCTCGATATATCTCGAAAACTACGCTTCTGATCAAAAAATATCATACAACATAAATTGTAGGAAACATAATTCTCTACAAAAAACGTCTCTGAACATTTTGCCATAGCTCGCTTCGTTTCCGAGATATTTGCAGATTCAGCTCAAAGGAACGGGCCTGACGGACATATTTCGAGATATTTCTTCTTCTTGTTGTTCTTCTTCTGCACAGCTAAACTGGAAGTGGCATTTCCAGCTCGCAATAGTGCAGAGTTATCTCAAAGAAAGGGGCCACGGTGTTTCTGTATCTCTATTATGTTGGTGCGGCTTCGGAACTTTTAAATATCTTGATATATCTCGAGAACTACGCATCTGATCAAAAAATATCATAGAACATAAAAAGTAGGAAACTTAATTCTCTACAAATAAGGTCTCTTAACATTTTGCCATAGCTCGCTTCGTTTCCGAGATATTTGCAGATTTATCTCAAGGGAAGGGGCCTGACGGACATATTTCGAGATATTTCTTCTTCTTGTTGTTCTTCTTCTGCACAGCTAAGCTGGAAGTGGCATCTGCAGCTCGCAATAGTGCAGAGTTATCTCAAAGAAAGGAGCCACGGTGTTTCTGTATCTCTATTATGTTGGTGCGGCTTCGGAACTTTTAAATATCTTGATATATCCCGAGATCTACGCATCTGATCAAAAAATAGCATAGAACATAAAAAGTAGGAAACTTAATTCTATACAAAAAAGGTCTCTTAACATTTTGCAATAGCTCGCTTCGTTTCCGAGATATTTGCAGATTTATCTCAAGGGAAGGGGCCTGACGGACATATTTCGAGATATTTCTTCTTCTTGTTGTTCTTCTTCTGCACAGCAAAGCTGGCAGTGACATTTGCGGCTCGCACTAGTGCAGAGTTATCTCAAAGAAATTGGCCACGGTGTTTCAGTATCTCTATTATGTTGGTGCGGCTTCGGAACTTTTAAATATCTCGATATATCTCGAAAACTACGCTTCTGATCAAAAAATATCATAGAACATAAATTGTAGGAAACGTAATTCTCTACAAAAAACGTCTCTGAACATTTTGCCATAGCTCGCTTCGTTTCCGAGATATTTGCAGATTCAGCTCAAAGGAACGGGCCAGACGGACATATTTCGAGATATTTCTTCTTCTTGTTGTTCTTCTTCTGCACAGCTAAACTGGAAGTGGCATTTCCAGCTCGCAATAGTGCAGAGTTATCTCAAAGAAAGGGGCCACGGTGTTTCTGTATCTCCATTATGTTGGTGCGGCTTCGGAACTTTTAAATATCTTGATATATCTCGAGAACTACGCATCTGATCAAAAAATATCATAGAACATAAAAAGTAGGAAACTTAATTCTCTACAAATAAAGTCTCTTAACATTTTGCCATAGCTCGCTTCGTTTCCGAGATATTTGCAGATTTATCTCAAGGGAAGGGGCCTGACGGACATATTTCGAGATATTTCTTCTTCTTGTTGTTCTTCTTCTGCACAGCTAAGCTGGAAGTGGCATTTGCGGCTCGCACTAGTGCAGAGTTATCTCAAATAAAGGGGCCACGGTGTTTCTGTATCTCTATTATGTTGGTGCGGCTTCGGAACTTTTAAATATCTCGATATATCTCGAAAACTACGCTTCTGATCAAAAAATATCATAGAACATAAATTGTAGGAAACATAATTCTCTACAAAAAAGGGCTCTTAACATTTTGCCATAGCTCGCTTGGTTTCCGAGATATTTGCAGACATATCTCAAGGGAAGGGGCCTGACGGACATATTTCGAGATGTTTCTTCTTCTTGTTGTTCTTCTTCTGCACAGCTAAGCTGGAAGTGGCATTTACAGGTTGCAATAGTGCAGAGTTATCTCAAAGAAAGGGGCCACGGTGTTTCTGTATCTCTATTATGTTGGTGCGGCTTCGGAACTTTTAAATATCTTGATATATCTCGAGAACTACGCATCTGATCGAAAAATATCATAGAACATAAAAAGTAGGAAACTTAATTCTCTACAAATGAAGTCTCTTAACATTTTGCCATAGCTCGCTTCGTTTCCGAGATATTTGCAGATTTATCTCAAGGGAAGGTGCCTGACGGACATATTTCGAGATATTTCTTCTTCTTGTTGTTCTTCTTCTGCACAGCTAAGCTGGAAGTGGCATTTGCGGCTCGCACTAGTGCAGAGTTATCTCAAATAAAGGGGCCACGGTGTTTCTGTATCTCTATTATGTTGGTGCGGCTTCGGATCTTTTAAATATCTCGATATATCTCGAAAACTACGCTTCTGATCAAAAAATATCATAGAACATAAATTGTAGGAAACTTAATTCTCTACAAAAAAGGTCTCTCAACATTTTGCCATAGCTCGCTTCGTTTCCGAGATATTTGCACATTTATCTCAAGGGAAGGGGCCTAACGGACATATTTCGAGACATTTCTTCTTCTTGTTGTTCTTCTTCAGCACAGCTAAGCTGGAAGTGGCATTTGCGGCTCGCACTAGTGCAGAGTTATGTCAAAGAAAGGGGCCACGGTGTTTCTGTATCTCTATTATGTTGGTGCGGCTTCGGAACTTTTAAATATCTCGATATATCTCGAAAACTACGCTTCTGATCAAAAAATATCATAGAACATAAATTGTAGGAAACATAATTCTCTACAAAAAACGTCTCTTAACATTTTGCCAAAGCTCGCTTCGTTTCCGAGATATTTGCAGATTCAGCTCAAAGGAACGGGCCTGACGGACATATTTCGAGATATTTCTTCTTCTTGTTGTTCTTCTTCTGCACAGCTAAACTGGAAGTGGCATTTCCAGCTCACAAAAGTGCAGAGTTATCTCAAAGAAAGGGGCCACGGTGTTTCTGTATCTCTATTATGTTGGTGCGGCTTCGGAACTTTTAAATATCTCGATATATCTCGAGAACTACGCATCTGATCCAAAAATATCATACAACATAAAAAGTAGGAAACTTAATTCTCTACAAAAAAGGTCTCTTAACATTTTGCCATAGCTCGCTTCGTTTCCGAGATATTTGCAGATTTATCTCAAGGGAAGGGGCCTGACGGACATATTTCGAGATATTTCTTCTTCTTGTTGTTCTTCCTCTGCACGGCTAAACTGGAAGTGGCATTTCCAGCTCGCAATAGTGCAGAGTTATCTCAAAGAAAGGGGGCACGGTGTTTCTGTATCTCTATTATGTTGGTGCGGCTTCGGAACTTTTAAATATCTTGATATATCTCGAGAACTACGCATCTGATCAAAAAATATCATAGAACATAAAAAGTAGGAAACTTAATTCTCTACAAATAAAGTCTCTTAACATTTTGCCATAGCTCGCTTCGTTTCCGAGATATTTGCAGATTTATCTCAAGGGAAGGGGCCTGACGGACATATTTCGAGATATTTCTTCTTCTTGTTGTTCTTCTTCTGCACAGCTAAGCTGGAAGTGGCATTTGCGGCTCGCACTAGTGCAGAGTTATCTCAAATAAAGGGGCCACGGTGTTTCTGTATCTCTATTATGTTGGTGCGGCTTCGGAACTTTTAAATATCTCGATATATCTCGAAAACTACGCTTCTGATCAAAAAATATCATAGAACATAAATTGTAGGAAACATAATTCTCTACAAAAAAGGGCGCTTAACATTTTGCCATAGCTCGCTTCGTTTCCGAGATATTTGCAGACATATCTCAAGGGAAGGGGCCTGACGGACATATTTCGAGATGTTTCTTCTTCTTGTTGTTCTTCTTCTGCACAGCAAAGCTGGTAGTGACATTTGCGGCTCGCACTAGTGCAGAGTTATCTCAAAGAAATTGGCCACGGTGTTTCAGTATCTCTATTATGTTGGTGCGGCTTCGGAACTTTTAAATATCTCGATATATCTCGAAAACTACGCTTCTGATCAAAAAATATCATAGAACATAAATTGTAGGAAACGTAATTCTCTACAAAAAACGTCTCTGAACATTTTGCCATAGCTCGCTTCGTTTCCGAGATATTTGCAGATTCAGCTCAAAGGAACGGGCCAGACGGACATATTTCGAGATATTTCTTCTTCTTGTTGTTCTTCTTCTGCACAGCTAAACTGGAAGTGGCATTTCCAGCTCGCAATAGTGCAGAGTTATCTCAAAGAAAGGGGCCACGGTGTTTCTGTATCTCCATTATGTTGGTGCGGCTTCGGAACTTTTAAATATCTTGATATATCTCGAGAACTACGCATCTGATCAAAAAATATCATAGAACATAAAAAGTAGGAAACTTAATTCTCTACAAATAAAGTCTCTTAACATTTTGCCATAGCTCGCTTCGTTTCCGAGATATTTGCAGATTTATCTCAAGGGAAGGGGCCTGACGGACATATTTCGAGATATTTCTTCTTCTTGTTGTTCTTCTTCTGCACAGCTAAGCTGGAAGTGGCATTTGCGGCTCGCACTAGTGCAGAGTTATCTCAAATAAAGGGGCCACGGTGTTTCTGTATCTCTATTATGTTGGTGCGGCTTCGGAACTTTTAAATATCTCGATATATCTCGAAAACTACGCTTCTGATCAAAAAATATCATAGAACATAAATTGTAGGAAACATAATTCTCTACAAAAAAGGGCTCTTAACATTTTGCCATAGCTCGCTTCGTTTCCGAGATATTTGCAGACATATCTCAAGGGAAGGGGCCTGACGGACATATTTCGAGATGTTTCTTCTTCTTGTTGTTCTTCTTCTGCACAGCTAAGCTGGAAGTGGCATTTACAGGTTGCAATAGTGCAGAGTTATCTCAAAGAAAGGGGCCACGGTGTTTCTGTATCTCTATTATGTTGGTGCGGCTTCGGAACTTTTAAATATCTTGATATATCTCGAGAACTACGCATCTGATCGAAAAATATCATAGAACATAAAAAGTAGGAAACTTAATTCTCTACAAATGAAGTCTCTTAACATTTTGCCATAGCTCGCTTCGTTTCCGAGATATTTGCAGATTTATCTCAAGGGAAGGTTCCTGACGGACATATTTCGAGATATTTCTTCTTCTTGTTGTTCTTCTTCTGCACAGCTAAGCTGGAAGTGGCATTTGCGGCTCGCACTAGTGCAGAGTTATCTCAAATAAAGGGGCCACGGTGTTTCTGTATCTCTATTATGTTGGTGCGGCTTCGGAACTTTTAAATATCTCGATATATCTCGAAAACTACGCTTCTGATCAAAAAATATCATAGAACATAAATTGTAGGAAACTTAATTCTCTACAAAAAAGGTCTCTCAACATTTTGCCATAGCTCGCTTCGTTTCCGAGATATTTGCACATTTATCTCAAGGGAAGGGGCCTAACGGACATATTTCGAGACATTTCTTCTTCTTGTTGTTCTTCTTCAGCACAGCTAAGCTGGAAGTGGCATTTGCGGCTCGCACTAGTGCAGAGTTATCTCAAAGAAAGGGGCCACGGTGTTTCTGTATCTCTATTATGTTGGTGCGGCTTCGGAACTTTTAAATATCTCGATATATCTCGAAAACTACGCTTCTGATCAAAAAATATCATAGAACATAAATTGTAGGAAACATAATTCTCTACAAAAAACGTCTCTTAACATTTTGCCAAAGCTCGCTTCGTTTCCGAGATATTTGCAGATTCAGCTCAAAGGAACGGGCCTGACGGACATATTTCGAGATATTTCTTCTTCTTGTTGTTCTTCTTCTGCACAGCTAAACTGGAAGTGGCATTTCCAGCTCACAAAAGTGCAGAGTTATCTCAAAGAAAGGGGCCACGGTGTTTCTGTATCTCTATTATGTTGGTGCGGCTTCGGAACTTTTAAATATCTCGATATATCTCGAGAACTACGCATCTGATCCAAAAATATCATACAACATAAAAAGTAGGAAACTTAATTCTCTACAAAAAAGGTCTCTTAACATTTTGCCATAGCTCGCTTGGTTTCCGAGATATTTGCAGATTTATCTCAAGGGAAGGGGCCTGACGGACATATTTCGAGATATTTCTTCTTCTTGTTGTTCTTCTTCTGCACAGCTAAACTGGAAGTGGCATTTCCAGCTCGCAAAAGTGCAGAGTTATCTCAAAGAAAGGGGCCACGGTGTTTCTGTATCTCTATTATGTTGGTGCGGCTTCGGAACTTTTAAACATCTCGATATATCTCGAGAACTACGCATCTGATCCAAAAATATCATACAACATAAAAAGTAGGAAACTTAATTCTCTACAAATAAGGTCTCTTAACATTTTGCCATAGCTCGCTTCGTTTCCGAGATATTTGCAGATTTATCTCAAGGGAAGGGGCCTGACGGACATATTTCGAGATATTTCTTCTTCTTGTTGTTCTTCTTCTGCACAGCTAAGCTGGAAGTGGCATCTGCAGCTCGCAATAGTGCAGAGTTATCTCAAAGAAAGGAGCCACGGTGTTTCTGTATCTCTATTATGTTGGTGCGGCTTCGGAACTTTTAAATATCTTGATATATCCCGAGATCTACGCATCTGATCAAAAAATAGCATAGAACATAAAAAGTAGGAAACTTAATTCTATACAAAAAAGGTCTCTTAACATTTTGCAATAGCTCGCTTCGTTTCCGAGATATTTGCAGATTTATCTCAAGGGAAGGGGCCTGACGGACATATTTCGAGATATTTCTTCTTCTTGTTGTTCTTCTTCTGCACAGCAAAGCTGGTAGTGACATTTGCGGCTCGCACTAGTGCAGAGTTATCTCAAAGAAATTGGCCACGGTGTTTCAGTATCTCTATTATGTTGGTGCGGCTTCGGAACTTTTAAATATCTCGATATATCTCGAAAACTACGCTTCTGATCAAAAAATATCATAGAACATAAATTGTAGGAAACGTAATTCTCTACAAAAAACGTCTCTGAACATTTTGCCATAGCTCGCTTCGTTTCCGAGATATTTGCAGATTCAGCTCAAAGGAACGGGCCAGACGGACATATTTCGAGATATTTCTTCTTCTTGTTGTTCTTCTTCTGCACAGCTAAACTGGAAGTGGCATTTCCAGCTCGCAATAGTGCAGAGTTATCTCAAAGAAAGGGGCCACGGTGTTTCTGTATCTCCATTATGTTGGTGCGGCTTCGGAACTTTTAAATATCTTGATATATCTCGAGAACTACGCATCTGATCAAAAAATATCATAGAACATAAAAAGTAGGAAACTTAATTCTCTACAAATAAAGTCTCTTAACATTTTGCCATAGCTCGCTTCGTTTCCGAGATATTTGCAGATTTATCTCAAGGGAAGGGGCCTGACGGACATATTTCGAGATATTTCTTCTTCTTGTTGTTCTTCTTCTGCACAGCTAAGCTGGAAGTGGCATTTGCGGCTCGCACTAGTGCAGAGTTATCTCAAATAAAGGGGCCACGGTGTTTCTGTATCTCTATTATGTTGGTGCGGCTTCGGAACTTTTAAATATCTCGATATATCTCGAAAACTACGCTTCTGATCAAAAAATATCATAGAACATAAATTGTAGGAAACATAATTCTCTACAAAAAAGGGCTCTTAACATTTTGCCATAGCTCGCTTCGTTTCCGAGATATTTGCAGACATATCTCAAGGGAAGGGGCCTGACGGACATATTTCGAGATGTTTCTTCTTCTTGTTGTTCTTCTTCTGCACAGCTAAGCTGGAAGTGGCATTTACAGGTTGCAATAGTGCAGAGTTATCTCAAAGAAAGGGGCCACGGTGTTTCTGTATCTCTATTATGTTGGTGCGGCTTCGGAACTTTTAAATATCTTGATATATCTCGAGAACTACGCATCTGATCGAAAAATATCATAGAACATAAAAAGTAGGAAACTTAATTCTCTACAAATGAAGTCTCTTAACATTTTGCCATAGCTCGCTTCGTTTCCGAGATATTTGCAGATTTATCTCAAGGGAAGGTGCCTGACGGACATATTTCGAGATATTTCTTCTTCTTGTTGTTCTTCTTCTGCACAGCTAAGCTGGAAGTGGCATTTGCGGCTCGCACTAGTGCAGAGTTATCTCAAATAAAGGGGCCACGGTGTTTCTGTATCTCTATTATGTTGGTGCGGCTTCGGAACTTTTAAATATCTCGATATATCTCGAAAACTACGCTTCTGATCAAAAAATATCATAGAACATAAATTGTAGGAAACTTAATTCTCTACAAAAAAGGTCTCTCAACATTTTGCCATAGCTCGCTTCGTTTCCGAGATATTTGCACATTTATCTCAAGGGAAGGGGCCTAACGGACATATTTCGAGACATTTCTTCTTCTTGTTGTTCTTCTTCAGCACAGCTAAGCTGGAAGTGGCATTTGCGGCTCGCACTAGTGCAGAGTTATCTCAAAGAAAGGGGCCACGGTGTTTCTGTATCTCTATTATGTTGGTGCGGCTTCGGAACTTTTAAATATCTCGATATATCTCGAAAACTACGCTTCTGATCAAAAAATATCATAGAACATAAATTGTAGGAAACATAATTCTCTACAAAAAACGTCTCTTAACATTTTGCCAAAGCTCGCTTCGTTTCCGAGATATTTGCAGATTCAGCTCAAAGGAACGGGCCTGACGGACATATTTCGAGATATTTCTTCTTCTTGTTGTTCTTCTTCTGCACAGCTAAACTGGAAGTGGCATTTCCAGCTCACAAAAGTGCAGAGTTATCTCAAAGAAAGGGGCCACGGTGTTTCTGTATCTCTATTATGTTGGTGCGGCTTCGGAACTTTTAAATATCTCGATATATCTCGAGAACTACGCATCTGATCCAAAAATATCATACAACATAAAAAGTAGGAAACTTAATTCTCTACAAAAAAGGTCTCTTAACATTTTGCCATAGCTCGCTTGGTTTCCGAGATATTTGCAGATTTATCTCAAGGGAAGGGGCCTGACGGACATATTTCGAGATATTTCTTCTTCTTGTTGTTCTTCTTCTGCACAGCTAAGCTGGAAGTGGCATCTGCAGCTCGCAATAGTGCAGAGTTATCTCAAAGAAAGGGGCCACGGTGTTTCTGTATCTCTATTATGTTGGTGCGGCTTCGGAACTTTTAAATATCTTGATATATCTCGAGATCTACGCATCTGATCAAAAAATAGCATAGAACATAAAAAGTAGGAAACTTAATTCTATACAAAAAAGGTCTCTTAACATTTTGCCATAGCTCGCTCCGTTTCCGAGATATTTGCAGATTTATCTCAAGGGAAGGGGCCTGACGGACATATTTCGAGATATTTCTTCTTCTTGTTGTTCTTCTTCTGCACAGCAAAGCTGGCAGTGGCATTTGCGGCTCGCACTAGTGCAGAGTTATCTCAAAGAAATTGGCCACGGTGTTTCAGTATCTCTATTATGTTGGTGCGGCTTCGGAACTTTTAAATATCTTGATATATCTCGAGAACTACGCATCTGATCAAAAAATATCATACAACATAAAAAGTAGGAAACTTAATTCTCTACAAAAAAGGTCTCTTAACATTTTGCCATAGCTCGCTTCGTTTCCGAGATATTTGCAGATTTATCTCAAGGGAAGGGGCCTGACGGACATATTTCGAGATATTTCTTCTTCTTGTTGTTCTTCCTCTGCACAGCTAAACTGGAAGTGGCATTTCCAGCTCGCAATAGTGCAGAGTTATCTCAAAGAAAGGGGGCACGGTGTTTCTGTATCTCTATTATGTTGGTGCGGCTTCGGAACTTTTAAATATCTTGATATATCTCGAGAACTACGCATCTGATCAAAAAATATCATAGAACATAAAAAGTAGGAAACTTAATTCTCTACAAATAAAGTCTCTTAACATTTTGCCATAGCTCGCTTCGTTTCCGAGATATTTGCAGATTTATCTCAAGGGAAGGGGCCTGACGGACATATTTCGAGATATTTCTTCTTCTTGTTGTTCTTCTTCTGCACAGCTAAGCTGGAAGTGGCATTTGCGGCTCGCACTAGTGCAGAGTTATCTCAAATAAAGGGGCCACGGTGTTTCTGTATCTCTATTATGTTGGTGCGGCTTCGGAACTTTTAAATATCTCGATATATCTCGAAAACTACGCTTCTGATCAAAAAATATCATAGAACATAAATTGTAGGAAACATAATTCTCTACAAAAAAGGGCTCTTAACATTTTGCCATAGCTCGCTTCGTTTCCGAGATATTTGCAGACATATCTCAAGGGAAGGGGCCTGACGGACATATTTCGAGATGTTTCTTCTTCTTGTTGTTCTTCTTCTGCACAGCTAAGCTGGAAGTGGCATTTACAGGTTGCAATAGTGCAGAGTTATCTCAAAGAAAGGGGCCACGGTGTTTCTGTATCTCTATTATGTTGGTGCGGCTTCGGAACTTTTAAATATCTTGATATATCTCGAGAACTACGCATCTGATCGAAAAATATCATAGAACATAAAAAGTAGGAAACTTAATTCTCTACAAATGAAGTCTCTTAACATTTTGCCATAGCTCGCTTCGTTTCCGAGATATTTGCAGATTTATCTCAAGGGAAGGTGCCTGACGGACATATTTCGAGATATTTCTTCTTCTTGTTGTTCTTCTTCTGCACAGCTAAGCTGGAAGTGGCATTTGCGGCTCGCACTAGTGCAGAGTTATCTCAAATAAAGGGGCCACGGTGTTTCTGTATCTCTATTATGTTGGTGCGGCTTCGGAACTTTTAAATATCTCGATATATCTCGAAAACTACGCTTCTGATCAAAAAATATCATAGAACATAAATTGTAGGAAACTTAATTCTCTACAAAAAAGGTCTCTCAACATTTTGCCATAGCTCGCTTCGTTTCCGAGATATTTGCACATTTATCTCAAGGGAAGGGGCCTAACGGACATATTTCGAGACATTTCTTCTTCTTGTTGTTCTTCTTCAGCACAGCTAAGCTGGAAGTGGCATTTGCGGCTCGCACTAGTGCAGAGTTATCTCAAAGAAAGGGGCCACGGTGTTTCTGTATCTCTATTATGTTGGTGCGGCTTCGGAACTTTTAAATATCTCGATATATCTCGAAAACTACGCTTCTGATCAAAAAATATCATAGAACATAAATTGTAGGAAACATAATTCTCTACAAAAAACGTCTCTTAACATTTTGCCAAAGCTCGCTTCGTTTCCGAGATATTTGCAGATTCAGCTCAAAGGAACGGGCCTGACGGACATATTTCGAGATATTTCTTCTTCTTGTTGTTCTTCTTCTGCACAGCTAAGCTGGAAGTGGCATTTGCAGCTCGCAATAGTGCAGAGTTATCTCAAAGAAGGGGGCCACGGTGTTTCTGTATCTCTATTATGTTGGTGCGGCTTCGGAACTTTTAAATATCTTGATATATCTCGAGAACTACGCTTCTGATCAAAAAATATCATAGAACATAAATTGTAGGAAACTTAATTCTCTACAAAAAAGGTCTCTTAACATTTTGCCATAGCTCGCTTGGTTTCCGAGATATTTGCAGATATATCTCAAGGGAAGTTGCCTGACGGACATATTTCGAGATATTTCTTCTTCTTGTTGTTCTTCTTCTGCACAGCTAAGCTGGAAGTGGCATTTGCAGCTCGCAATAGTGCAGAGTTATCTCAAAGAACGGGGCCACGGTGTTTCTGTATCTCTATTATGTTGGTGCGGCTTCGGAACTTTTAAATATCTTGATATATCTCGAGAACTACGCTTCTGATCAAAAAATATCATAGAACATAAATTGTAGGAAACTTAATTCTCTACAAAAAAGGTCTCTTAACATTTTGCCATAGCTCATTGGTTTCCGAGATATTTGCAGATATATCTCAAGGGAAGTTGCCTGACGGACATATTTCGAGATATTTCTTCTTCTTGTTGTTCTTCTTCTGCACAGCTAAGCTGGAAGTGGCATTTGCAGCTCGCAATAGTGCAGAGTTATCTCAAAGAAGGGGGCCACGGTGTTTCTGTATCTCTATTATGTTGGTGCGGCTTCGGAACTTTTAAATATCTTGATATATCTCGAGAACTACGCATCTGATCAAAAAATATCATAGAACATAAATAGTAGGAAACTTAATTCTCTACAAAAAAGGTCTCTCAACATTTTGCCATAGCTCGCTTCGTTTCCGAGATATTTGCACATTTATCTCAAGGGAAGGGGTCTAACGGACATATTTCGAGACATTTCTTCTTCTTGTTGTTCTTCTTCAGCACAGCTAAGCTGGAAGTGGCATTTGCGGCTCGCACTAGTGCAGAGTTATCTCAAGGAAAGGGGCCACGGTGTTTCTGTATCTCTATTATGTTGGTGCAGCTTCGGAACTTTTAAATATCTTGATATATCTGGAGAACTACGCATCTGATCAAAAAATATCATGCAACATAAAAAGTAGAAAACTTAATTCTCTACAAAAAAGGTCTCTTAACATTTTGCCATAGCTCGCTTCGTTTCCGAGATATTTGCAGATTTATCTCAAGGGAAGGGGCCTGACGGACATATTTCGAGATATTTCTTCTTCTTGTTGTTGTTCTTCTGCACAGCTAAGCTGGAAGTGGCATTTGCAGCTCGCAATAGTGCAGAGTTATCTCAAAGAAAGGGGCCACGGTGTTTCTGTATCTCTATTATGTTGGTGCGGCTTCGGAACTTTTAAATATCTTGATATATCTCGAGATCTACGCATCTGATCAAAAAATATCATAGAACATAAAAAGTAGGAAACTTAATTCTCTACAAAAAAGGTCTCTTAACATTTTGCCATAGCTCGCTTCGTTTCCGAGATAGTTGCAGATTTATCTCAAGGGAAGGGGCCTGACGGACATATTTCGAGATATTTCTTCTTCTTGTTGTTCTTCTTCTGCACAGCAAAGCTGGAAGTGGCATTTGCGGCTCGCACTAGTGCAGAGTTATCTCAAAGAAAGGGGCCACGGTGTTTCTGTATCTCTATTATGTTGGTGCGGCTTCGGAACTTTTAAATATCTTGATATATCTCGAGAACTACCCATCTGATCCAAAAATATCATAGAACGTAAAAGGTAGGAAACTTAGTTCTCTACAAAAAAGGTCTCTTAACATTTTGCCATAGCTCGCTTCGTTTCCGAGATATTTGCAGATTTATCTCAAGGGAAGGGGCCTGACGGACATATTTCGAGATATTTCTTCTTCGTGTTGATCTTCTTCTGCACAGCTAAGCTGGAAGTGGCATTTGCAGCTCGCAATAGTGCAGAGTTATCTCAAAGAAAGGGGCCACGGTGTTTCTGTATCTCTATTATGTTGGTGCGGCTTCGGAACTTTTAAATATCTTGATATATCTCGAGAACTACGCATCTGATCAAAAAATATCATAGAACATAAAAAGTAGGAAACTTAATTCTCTACAAAAAAGGTCTCTTAACATTTTGCCTTAGCTCGCTTCGTTTCCGAGATATTTGCAGATTTATCTCAAGGGAAGGGGCCTGACGGACATATTTCGAGATATTTCTTCTTCTTGTTGTTCTTCTTCTGCACAGCAAAGCTGGAAGTGGCATTTGCGGCTCGCACTAGTGCAGAGTTATCTCAAAGAAAGGGGCCACGGTGTTTCTGTATCTCTATTATGTTGGTGCGGCTTCGGAACTTTTAAATATCTTGATATATCTCGAGAACTACGCATCTGATCAAAAAATATCATACTACATAAAACGTAGGAAACTTAATTCTCTACAAGAAAGGTCTCTAAACATTTTGCCATAGCTCGCTTCGTTTCCGAGATATTTGCAGATTTATCTCAAGGGAAGGGGCCTGACGGACATATTTCGAGATATTTCTTCTTCTTGTTGTTCTTATTCTGCACAGCAAAGCTGGAAGTGGCACTTGCGGCACGCACTAGTGCAGAGTTATCTCAAAGAAAGGGGCCACGGTGTTTCTGTATCTCTATTATGTTGGTGCGGCTTCGGAACTTTTAAATATCTTGATATATCTCGAGAACTACGCATCTGATCAAAAAATATCATACTACATAAAACGTAGGAAACTTAATTCTCTACAAGAAAGGTCTCTAAACATTTTGCCATAGCTCGCTTCGTTTCCGAGATATTTGCAGACTTATCTCAAGGGAAGGGGCCTGACGGACATATTTCGAGATATTTCTTCTTCTTGTTGTTCTTCTTCTGCACAGCTAAGCTGGAAGTGGCATTTGCGGCTCGCACTAGTGCAGAGTTATCTCAAAGAAAGGGGCCACGGTGTTTCTGTACCTCTATTATGTTGGTGCGGCTTCGGAACTTTTAAATATCTTGATATATCTCGAGAACTACGCATCTGATCAAAAAATATCATAGAGCATAAAAAGTAGGAAACTTAATTCCCTACAAAAAAGGTATCTTAACATTTTGCCATAGCTCGCTTCGTTTCCGAGATATTTGCAGATTTATGTCAAGGGAAGGGGCCTGACGGACATATTTCGAGATATTTCTTCTTCTTGTTGTTCTTCTTCTGCACAGCTAAGCTGGAAGTGGCATTTGCAGGTCGCAATAGTGCAGAGTTGCCTCAAAGAAAGGGGCCACGGTGTTTCTGTATCTCTATTATGTTGGTGCGGCTTCGGAACTTTTAAATGTCTCGATATATCTCGAAAACTACGCTTCTGATCAAAAAATATCAGAGAACGTAAATTGTAGGAAACATAATTCTCTACAAAAAAGGTCTCTTAACATTTTGCCATAGCTCGCTACGTTTCCGAGATATTTGCAGATTTATCTCAAGGGAAGGGGCCTGACGGACATATTTCGAGATATATCTTCTTCTTGTTGTTCTTCTTCTGCACAGCTAAGCTGGAAGTGGCATTTGCAGCTCGCAATAGTGCAGAGTTATCTCAAAGAAAGGGGCCACGGTGTTTCTGTATCTCTATTATGTTGGTGCGGCTTCGGAACTTTTAAATATCTTGATATATCTCGAGAACTACGCATCTGATCAAAAAATCTCATAGAACATAAAAAGTAGGAAACTTAATTCTCTACAAAAAAGGTCTCTCAGCATTTTGCCATAGCTCTCTTCGTTTCCGAGATATTTGCAGATTTATCTCAAGGGAAGGGGCCTGACGGACATATTTCGAGATATTTCTTCTTCTTGTTGTTCTTCTTCTGCACAGCTAAGCTGGAAGTGGCATTTGCGGCTCGCACTAGTGCAGAGTTATCTCAAAGAAAGGGGCCACGGTGTTTCTGTATCTCTATTATGTTGGTGCGGCTTCGGAACTTTTAAATATCTCGATATATCTCGAAAACTACGCTTCTGATCAAAAAATATCATAGAAGATAAATTGTAGGAAACATAATTCTCTACAAAAAAGGTCTCTTAACATTTTGCCATAGCTCGCTTGGTTTCCGAGATATTTGCAGATATATCTCAAGGGAAGTTGCCTGACGGACATATTTCGAGATATTTCTTCTTCTTGTTGTTCTTCTTCTGCACAGCTAAGCTGGAAGTGGCATTTGCAGCTCGCAATAGTGCAGAGTTATCTCAAAGAACGGGGCCACGGTGTTTCTGTATCTCTATTATGTTGGTGCGGCTTCGGAACTTTTAAATATCTTGATATATCTCGAGAACTACGCTTCTGATCAAAAAATATCATAGAACATAAATTGTAAGAAACTTAATTCTCTACAAAAAAGGTCTCTTAACATTTTGCCATAGCTCATTGGTTTCCGAGATATTTGCAGATATATCTCAAGGGAAGTTGCCTGACGGACATATTTCGAGATATTTCTTCTTCTTGTTGTTCTTCTTCTGCACAGCTAAGCTGGAAGTGGCATTTGCAGCTCGCAATAGTGCAGAGTTATCTCAAAGAAGGGGGCCACGGTGTTTCTGTATCTCTATTATGTTGGTGCGGCTTCGGAACTTTTAAATATCTTGATATATCTCGAGAACTACGCTTCTGATCAAAAAATATCATAGAACATAAATTGTAGGAAACTTAATTCTCTACAAAAAAGGTCTCTTAACATTTTGCCATAGCTCGCTTGGTTTCCGAGATATTTGCAGATATATCTCAAGGGAAGTTGCCTGACGGACATATTTCGAGATATTTCTTCTTCTTGTTGTTCTTCTTCTGCACAGCTAAGCTGGAAGTGGCATTTGCAGCTCGCAATAGTGCAGAGTTATCTCAAAGAACGGGGCCACGGTGTTTCTGTATCTCTATTATGTTGGTGCGGCTTCGGAACTTTTAAATATCTTGATATATCTCGAGAACTACGCTTCTGATCAAAAAATATCATAGAACATAAATTGTAGGAAACTTAATTCTCTACAAAAAAGGTCTCTTAACATTTTGCCATAGCTCATTGGTTTCCGAGATATTTGCAGATATATCTCAAGGGAAGTTGCCTGACGGACATATTTCGAGATATTTCTTCTTCTTGTTGTTCTTCTTCTGCACAGCTAAGCTGGAAGTGGCATTTGCAGCTCGCAATAGTGCAGAGTTATCTCAAAGAAGGGGGCCACGGTGTTTCTGTATCTCTATTATGTTGGTGCGGCTTCGGAACTTTTAAATATCTTGATATATCTCGAGAACTACGCATCTGATCAAAAAATATCATAGAACATAAATAGTAGGAAACTTAATTCTCTACAAAAAAGGTCTCTCAACATTTTGCCATAGCTCGCTTCGTTTCCGAGATATTTGCACATTTATCTCAAGGGAAGGGGTCTAACGGACATATTTCGAGACATTTCTTCTTCTTGTTGTTCTTCTTCAGCACAGCTAAGCTGGAAGTGGCATTTGCGGCTCGCACTAGTGCAGAGTTATCTCAAAGAAAGGGGCCACGGTGTTTCTGTATCTCTATTATGTTGGTGCAGCTTCGGAACTTTTAAATATCTTGATATATCTGGAGAACTACGCATCTGATCAAAAAATATCATGCAACATAAAAAGTAGAAAACTTAATTCTCTACAAAAAAGGTCTCTTAACATTTTGCCATAGCTCGCTTCGTTTCCGAGATATTTGCAGATTTATCTCAAGGGAAGGGGCCTGACGGACATATTTCGAGATATTTCTTCTTCTTGTTGTTGTTCTTCTGCACAGCTAAGCTGGAAGTGGCATTTGCAGCTCGCAATAGTGCAGAGTTATCTCAAAGAAAGGGGCCACGGTGTTTCTGTATCTCTATTATGTTGGTGCGGCTTCGGAACTTTTAAATATCTTGATATATCTCGAGATCTACGCATCTGATCAAAAAATATCATAGAACATAAAAAGTAGGAAACTTAATTCTCTACAAAAAAGGTCTCTTAACATTTTGCCATAGCTCGCTTCGTTTCCGAGATAGTTGCAGATTTATCTCAAGGGAAGGGGCCTGACGGACATATTTCGAGATATTTCTTCTTCTTGTTGTTCTTCTTCTGCACAGCAAAGCTGGAAGTGGCATTTGCGGCTCGCACTAGTGCAGAGTTATCTCAAAGAAAGGGGCCACGGTGTTTCTGTATCTCTATTATGTTGGTGCGGCTTCGGAACTTTTAAATATCTTGATATATCTCGAGAACTACCCATCCGATCCAAAAATATCATAGAACGTAAAAGGTAGGAAACTTAGTTCTCTACAAAAAAGGTCTCTTAACATTTTGCCATAGCTCGCTTCGTTTCCGAGATATTTACAGATTTATCTCAAGGGAAGGGGCCTGACGGACATATTTCGAGATATTTCTTCTTCGTGTTGATCTTCTTCTGCACAGCTAAGCTGGAAGTGGCATTTGCAGCTCGCAATAGTGCAGAGTTATCTCAAAGAAAGGGGCCACGGTGTTTCTGTATCTCTATTATGTTGGTGCGGCTTCGGAACTTTTAAATATCTTGATATATCTCGAGAACTACGCATCTGATCAAAAAATATCATACAACATAAAAAGTAGGAAACTTAATTCTCTACAAAAAAGGTCTCTTAACATTTTGCCTTAGCTCGCTTCGTTTCCGAGATATTTGCAGATTTATCTCAAGGGAAGGGGCCTGACGGACATATTTCGAGATATTTCTTCTTCTTGTTGTTCTTCTTCTGCACAGCAAAGCTGGAAGTGGCATTTGCGGCTCGCACTAGTGCAGAGTTATCTCAAAGAAAGGGGCCACGGTGTTTCTGTATCTCTATTATGTTGGTGCGGCTTCGGAACTTTTAAATATCTTGATATATCTCGAGAACTACGCATCTGATCAAAAAATATCATACTACATAAAACGTAGGAAACTTAATTCTCTACAAGAAAGGTCTCTAAACATTTTGCCATAGCTCGCTTCGTTTCCGAGATATTTGCAGATTTATCTCAAGGGAAGGGGCCTGACGGACATATTTCGAGATATTTCTTCTTCTTGTTGTTCTTATTCTGCACAGCAAAGCTGGAAGTGGCACTTGCGGCACGCACTAGTGCAGAGTTATCTCAAAGAAAGGGGCCACGGTGTTTCTGTATCTCTATTCTGTTGGTGCGGCTTCGGAACTTTTAAATATCTTGATATATCTCGAGAACTACGCATCTGATCAAAAAATATCATACTACATAAAACGTAGGAAACTTAATTCTCTACAAGAAAGGTCTCTAAACATTTTGCCATAGCTCGCTTCGTTTCCGAGATATTTGCAGACTTATCTCAAGGGAAGGGGCCTGACGGACATATTTCGAGATATTTCTTCTTCTTGTTGTTCTTCTTCTGCACAGCTAAGCTGGAAGTGGCATTTGCGGCTCGCACTAGTGCAGAGTTATCTCAAAGAAAGGGGCCACGGTGTTTCTGTACCTCTATTATGTTGGTGCGGCTTCGGAACTTTTAAATATCTTGATATATCTCGAGAACTACGCATCTGATCAAAAAATATCATAGAGCATAAAAAGTAGGAAACTTAATTCCCTACAAAAAAGGTATCTTAACATTTTGCCATAGCTCGCTTCGTTTCCGAGATATTTGCAGATTTATGACAAGGGAAGGGGCCTGACGGACATATTTCGAGATATTTCTTCTTCTTGTTGTTCTTCTTCTGCACAGCTAAGCTGGAAGTGGCATTTGCAGGTCGCAATAGTGCAGAGTTGCCTCAAAGAAAGGGGCCACGGTGTTTCTGTATCTCTATTATGTTGGTGCGGCTTCGGAACTTTTAAATGTCTCGATATATCTCGAAAACTACGCTTCTGATCAAAAAATATCAGAGAACGTAAATTGTAGAAAACATAATTCTCTACAAAAAAGGTCTCTTAACATTTTGCCATAGCTCGCTACGTTTCCGAGATATTTGCAGATTTATCTCAAGGGAAGGGGCCTGACGGACATATTTCGAGATATATCTTCCTCTTGTTGTTCTTCTTCTGCACAGCTAAGCTGGAAGTGGCATTTGCAGCTCGCAATAGTGCAGCGTTATCTCAAAGAAAGCGGCCACGGTGTTTCTGTATCTCTATTATGTTGGTGCGGCTTCGGAACTTTTAAATATCTTGATATATCTCGAGAACTACGCATCTGATCAAAAAATATCATACAACATAAAAAGTAGGAAACTTAATTCTCTACAAATAAGGTCTCTTAACGTTTTGCCATAGCTCGCTTCGTTTCCGAGATATTTGCAGATATATCTCAAGGGAAGGGGCCTGACGGACATATTTCGAGATATTTCTTCTTCTTGTTGTTCTTCTTCTGCACAGCTAAACTGGAAGTGGCATTTCCAGCTCGCAATAGTGCAGAGTTATCTCAAAGAACGGGGCCACGGTGTTTCTGTATCTCTATTATGTTGGTGCGGCTTCGGAACTTTTAAATATCTTGATATATCTCGAGAACTACGCTTCTGATCAAAAAATATCATAGAACATAAATTGTAGGAAACTTAATTCTCTACAAAAAAGGTCTCTTAACATTTTGCCATAGCTCATTGGTTTCCGAGATATTTGCAGATATATCTCAAGGGAAGTTGCCTGACGGACATATTTCGAGATATTTCTTCTTCTTGTTGTTCTTCTTCTGCACAGCTAAGCTGGAAGTGGCATTTGCAGCTCGCAATAGTGCAGAGTTATCTCAAAGAAGGGGGCCACGGTGTTTCTGTATCTCTATTATGTTGGTGCGGCTTCGGAACTTTTAAATATCTTGATATATCTCGAGAACTACGCATCTGATCAAAAAATATCATAGAACATAAATAGTAGGAAACTTAATTCTCTACAAAAAAGGTCTCTCAACATTTTGCCATAGCTCGCTTCGTTTCCGAGATATTTGCACATTTATCTCAAGGGAAGGGGTCTAACGGACATATTTCGAGACATTTCTTCTTCTTGTTGTTCTTCTTCAGCACAGCTAAGCTGGAAGTGGCATTTGCGGCTCGCACTAGTGCAGAGTTATCTCAAAGAAAGGGGCCACGGTGTTTCTGTATCTCTATTATGTTGGTGCAGCTTCGGAACTTTTAAATATCTTGATATATCTGGAGAACTACGCATCTGATCAAAAAATATCATGCAACATAAAAAGTAGAAAACTTAATTCTCTACAAAAAAGGTCTCTTAACATTTTGCCATAGCTCGCTTCGTTTCCGAGATATTTGCAGATTTATCTCAAGGGAAGGGGCCTGACGGACATATTTCGAGATATTTCTTCTTCTTGTTGTTGTTCTTCTGCACAGCTAAGCTGGAAGTGGCATTTGCAGCTCGCAATAGTGCAGAGTTATCTCAAAGAAAGGGGCCACGGTGTTTCTGTATCTCTATTATGTTGGTGCGGCTTCGGAACTTTTAAATATCTTGATATATCTCGAGATCTACGCATCTGATCAAAAAATATCATAGAACATAAAAAGTAGGAAACTTAATTCTCTACAAAAAAGGTCTCTTAACATTTTGCCATAGCTCGCTTCGTTTCCGAGATAGTTGCAGATTTATCTCAAGGGAAGGGGCCTGACGGACATATTTCGAGATATTTCTTCTTCTTGTTGTTCTTCTTCTGCACAGCAAAGCTGGAAGTGGCATTTGCGGCTCGCACTAGTGCAGAGTTATCTCAAAGAAAGGGGCCACGGTGTTTCTGTATCTCTATTATGTTGGTGCGGCTTCGGAACTTTTAAATATCTTGATATATCTCGAGAACTACCCATCTGATCCAAAAATATCATAGAACGTAAAAGGTAGGAAACTTAGTTCTCTACAAAAAAGGTCTCTTAACATTTTGCCATAGCTCGCTTCGTTTCCGAGATATTTACAGATTTATCTCAAGGGAAGGGGCCTGACGGACATATTTCGAGATATTTCTTCTTCGTGTTGATCTTCTTCTGCACAGCTAAGCTGGAAGTGGCATTTGCAGCTCGCAATAGTGCAGAGTTATCTCAAAGAAAGGGGCCACGGTGTTTCTGTATCTCTATTATGTTGGTGCGGCTTCGGAACTTTTAAATATCTTGATATATCTCGAGAACTACGCATCTGATCAAAAAATATCATACTACATAAAACGTAGGAAACTTAATTCTCTACAAGAAAGGTCTCTAAACATTTTGCCATAGCTCGCTTCGTTTCCGAGATATTTGCAGATTTATCTCAAGGGAAGGGGCCTGACGGACATATTTCGAGATATTTCTTCTTCTTGTTGTTCTTATTCTGCACAGCAAAGCTGGAAGTGGCACTTGCGGCACGCACTAGTGCAGAGTTATCTCAAAGAAAGGGGCCACGGTGTTTCTGTATCTCTATTATGTTGGTGCGGCTTCGGAACTTTTAAATATCTTGATATATCTCGAGAACTACGCATCTGATCAAAAAATATCATACTACATAAAACGTAGGAAACTTAATTCTCTACAAGAAAGGTCTCTAAACATTTTGCCATAGCTCGCTTCGTTTCCGAGATATTTGCAGACTTATCTCAAGGGAAGGGGCCTGACGGACATATTTCGAGATATTTCTTCTTCTTGTTGTTCTTCTTCTGCACAGCTAAGCTGGAAGTGGCATTTGCAGGTCGCAATAGTGCAGAGTTGCCTCAAAGAAAGGGGCCACGGTGTTTCTGTATCTCTATTATGTTGGTGCGGCTTCGGAACTTTTAAATGTCTCGATATATCTCGAAAACTACGCTTCTGATCAAAAAATATCAGAGAACGTAAATTGTAGGAAACATAATTCTCTACAAAAAAGGTCTCTTAACATTTTGCCATAGCTCGCTACGTTTCCGAGATATTTGCAGATTTATCTCAAGGGAAGGGGCCTGACGGACATATTTCGAGATATATCTTCCTCTTGTTGTTCTTCTTCTGCACAGCTAAGCTGGAAGTGGCATTTGCAGCTCGCAATAGTGCAGCGTTATCTCAAAGAAAGCGGCCACGGTGTTTCTGTATCTCTATTATGTTGGTGCGGCTTCGGAACTTTTAAATATCTTGATATATCTCGAGAACTACGCATCTGATCAAAAAATATCATACAACATAAAAAGTAGGAAACTTAATTCTCTACAAATAAGGTCTCTTAACGTTTTGCCATAGCTCGCTTCGTTTCCGAGATATTTGCAGATATATCTCAAGGGAAGGGGCCTGACGGACATATTTCGAGATATTTCTTCTTCTTGTTGTTCTTCTTCTGCACAGCTAAACTGGAAGTGGCATTTCCAGCTCGCAATAGTGCAGAGTTATCTCAAAGAACGGGGCCACGGTGTTTCTGTATCTCTATTATGTTGGTGCGGCTTCGGAACTTTTAAATATCTTGATATATCTCGAGAACTACGCTTCTGATCAAAAAATATCATAGAACATAAATTGTAGGAAACTTAATTCTCTACAAAAAAGGTCTCTTAACATTTTGCCATAGCTCGCTTGGTTTCCGAGATATTTGCAGATATATCTCAAGGGAAGTTGCCTGACGGACATATTTCGAGATATTTCTTCTTCTTGTTGTTCTTCTTCTGCACAGCTAAGCTGGAAGTGGCATTTGCAGCTCGCAATAGTGCAGAGTTATCTCAAAGAAGGGGGCCACGGTGTTTCTGTATCTCTATTATGTTGGTGCGGCTTCGGAACTTTTAAATATCTTGATATATCTCGAGAACTACGCATCTGATCAAAAAATATCATAGAACATAAATAGTAGGAAACTTAATTCTCTACAAAAAAGGTCTCTCAACATTTTGCCATAGCTCGCTTCGTTTCCGAGATATTTGCACATTTATCTCAAGGGAAGGGGTCTAACGGACATATTTCGAGACATTTCTTCTTCTTGTTGTTCTTCTTCAGCACAGCTAAGCTGGAAGTGGCATTTGCGGCTCGCACTAGTGCAGAGTTATCTCAAAGAAAGGGGCCACGGTGTTTCTGTATCTCTATTATGTTGGTGCAGCTTCGGAACTTTTAAATATCTTGATATATCTGGAGAACTACGCATCTGATCAAAAAATATCATGCAACATAAAAAGTAGAAAACTTAATTCTCTACAAAAAAGGTCTCTTAACATTTTGCCATAGCTCGCTTCGTTTCCGAGATATTTGCAGATTTATCTCAAGGGAAGGGGCCTGACGGACATATTTCGAGATATTTCTTCTTCTTGTTGTTGTTCTTCTGCACAGCTAAGCTGGAAGTGGCATTTGCAGCTCGCAATAGTGCAGAGTTATCTCAAAGAAAGGGGCCACGATGTTTCTGTATCTCTATTGTGTTGGTGCGGCTTCGGAACTTTTAAATATCTTGATATATCTCGAGAACTACGCATCTGATCAAAAAATATCATACTACATAAAACGTAGGAAACTTAATTCTCTACAAGAAAGGTCTCTAAACATTTTGCCATAGCTCGCTTCGTTTCCGAGATATTTGCAGATTTATCTCAAGGGCAGGGGCCTGACGGACATATTTCGAGATATTTCTTCTTCTTGTTGTTCTTATTCTGCACAGCAAAGCTGGAAGTGGCACTTGCGGCTCGCACTAGTGCAGAGTTATCTCAAAGAAAGGGGCCACGGTGTTTCTGTATCTCTATTATGTTGGTGCGGCTTCGGAACTTTTAAATATCTTGATATATCTCGAGAACTACGCATCTGATCAAAAAATATCATACTACATAAAACGTAGGAAACTTAATTCTCTACAAGAAAGGTCTCTAAACATTTTGCCATAGCTCGCTTCGTTTCCGAGATATTTGCAGACTTATCTCAAGGGAAGGGGCCTGACGGACATATTTCGAGATATTTCTTCTTCTTGTTGTTCTTCTTCTGCACAGCTAAGCTGGAAGTGGCATTTGCGGCTCGCACTAGTGCAGAGTTATCTCAAAGAAAGGGGCCACGGTGTTTCTGTACCTCTATTATGTTTGTGCGGCTTCGGAACTTTTAAATATCTTGATATATCTCGAGAACTACGCATCTGATCAAAAAATATCATAGAGCATAAAAAGTAGGAAAATTAATTCTCTACAAAAAAGGTATCTTAACATTTTGCCATAGCTCGCTTCGTTTCCGAGATATTTGCAGATTTATGTCAAGGGAAGGGGCCTGACGGACATATTTCGAGATATTTCTTCTTCTTGTTGTTCTTCTTCTGCACAGCTAAGCTGGAAGTGGCATTTGCAGGTCGCAATAGTGCAGAGTTATCTCAAAGAAAGGGGCCACGGTGTTTCTGTATCTCTATTATGTTGGTGCGGCTTCGGAACTTTTAAATTTCTCGATATATCTCGAAAACTACGCTTCTGATCAAAAAATATCAGAGAACGTAAGTTGTAGGAAACATAATTCTCTACAAAAAAGGTCTCTTAACATTTTGCCATAGCTCGCTTCGTTTCCGAGATATTTGCAGATTTATCTCAAGGGAAGGGGCCTGACGGACATATTCCGAGATATTTCTTCTTCTTGTTGTTCCTCTTCTGCACAGCTAAGCTGGAAGTGGCATTTGCAGCTCGCAATAGTGCAGAGTTATCTCAAAGAAAGAGGCCACGGTGTATCTGTACCTCTATTATGTTGGTGCAGCTTCGGAACTTTTAAATATCTTGATATATCTCGAGAACTACGCATCTGATCAAAAAATATCATACAACATAAAAAGTAGGAAACCTAATTTTCTACAAAAAAGGTCTCTTAACATTTTGCCGTAGCTCGCTTCGTTTCCGAGATATTTGCAGATTTATCTCAAGGGAAGGGGCCTGACGGACATACTTCGAAATATTTCTTCTTCTTGTTGTTCTTCTTCTGCACAGCTAAGCTGGAAGCGGCATTTGCAGCTCGCAATAG
The DNA here is from genome assembly GCF_051020975.1 of Osmia lignaria lignaria. NCBI lineage: Eukaryota > Metazoa > Arthropoda > Insecta > Hymenoptera > Megachilidae > Osmia > Osmia lignaria. The sequence continues at coordinate 7,701,310 of NW_027478159.1, read as the reverse complement.
TGCAGAGTTATCTCAAAGAAAGGGGCCACGGTGTTTCTGTACCTCTATTATGTTGGTGCGGCTTCGGAACTTTTAAACATCTTGATATATCTCGAGAACTACGCATCTGATAAAAAAATATCATAGAACATAAAAAGTAGGAAACTTAATTCTCTACAAAAAAGGTATCTTAACATTTTGCCATAGCTCGCTTCGTTTCCGAGATATTTGCAGATTTATCTCAAGGGAAGGGGCCTGACGGACATATTTCGAGATATATCTTCTTCTTGTTGTTCTTCTTCTGCACAGCTAAGCTGGAAGTGGCATTTGCAGCTCGCAATAGTGCAGCGTTATCTCAAAGAAAGGGGCCACGGTGTTTCTGTATCTCTATTATGTTGGTGCGGCTTCGGAACTTTTAAATATCTTGATATATCTCGAGTACTACCCATCTGATCCAAAAATATCATAGAACGTAAAAGGTAGGAAACTTAGTTCTCTACAAAAAAGGTCTCTTAACATTTTGCCATAGCTCGCTTCGTTTCCGAGATATTTGCAGATTTATCTCAAGGGAAGGGGCCTGACGGACATATTTCGAGATATTTCTTCTTCTTGTTCTTCTTCTGCACAGCTAAGCTGGAAGTGGCATTTGCGGCTCTCACTAGTGCAGAGTTATCTCAAAGAAAGGGGCCACGGTGTTTCTGTATCTCTATTATGTTGGTGCGGCTTCGGAACTTTTAAATATCTCGATATATCTCGAAAACTACGCTTCTGATCAAAAAATATCATAGAACATAACTTGTAGGAAATATAATTCTCTACAAAAAAGGTCTCTTAACATTTTGCCATAGCTCGCTTCCTTTCCGAGATATTTGCAGATTTATCTCAAGGGAAGGGGCCTGACGGACATATTTCGAGATATTTCTTTTTCTTGTTGTTCTTCTTCTGCACAGCTAAGCTGGAAGTGGCATTTGCCGCTCGCACTAGTGCAGAGTTATCTCAAAGAAAGGGGCCACGGTGTTTCTGAATCTCTATTATGTTGGTGCGGCTTCGGAACTTTCGAATATCTCGATATATCTCGAAAACTACGCTTCTGATCAAAAAATATCATAGAACATAAATTGTAGGAAACATAATTCTCTACAAAAAACGTCTCTTAACATTTTTCGATAGCTCGCTTCGTTTCCGAGATATTTGCAGATTCAGCTCAAAGGAACGGGCCTGACGGACATATTTCGAGATATTTCTTCTTCTTGTTGTTCTTCTTCTGCACAGCTAAGCTGGAAGTGGCATTTGCAGCTCGCAATAGTGCAGAGTTATCTCAAAGAAAGGGGCCACGGTGTTTCTGTATCTCTATTATGTTGGTGCGGCTTCGGAACTTTTAAATATCTTGATATATCTCGAGAACTACGCATCTGATCAAAAAATATCATAGAACATAAAAAGTAGGAAACTTAGTTCTCTACAAAAAAGGTCTCTTAACATTTTGCCATAGCTCGCTTCGTTTCCGAGATATTTGCAGATTTATCTCAAGGGAAGGGGCCTGACGGACATATTTCGAGATATTTCTTCTTGTTGTTCTTCTTCTGCACAGCTAAGCTGGAAGTGGCATTTGCGGCTCTCACTAGTGCAGAGTTATCTCAAAGAAAGGGGCCACGGTGTTTCTGTATCTCTATTATGTTGGTGCGGCTTCGGAACTTTTAAATATCTCGATATATCTCGAAAACTACGCTTCTGATCAAAAAATATCATAGAACATAAATTGTAGGAAACATAATTCTCTACAAAAAACGTCTCTTAACATTTTGCCATAGCTCGCTTCGTTTCCGAGATATTTGCAGATTCAGCTCAAAGGAACGGGCCTGACGGACATATTTCGAGATATTTCTTCTTCTTGTTGTTCTTCTTCTGCACAGCTAAGCTGGAAGTGGCATTGGCAGCTCGCAACAGTGCAGAGTTATCTCAAAGAAAGGGGCCACGGTGTTTCTGTATCTCTATTATGTTGGTGCGGCTTCGGAACTTTTAAATATCTTGATATATCTCGAGAACTACGCATCTGATCAAAAAATATCATAGAACATAAAAAGTAGGAAACTTAATTCTCTACAAAAAAGGTCTCTTAACATTTTGCCATAGCTCGCTTCGTTTCCGAGATATTTGCAGATTTATCTCAAGGGAAGGGGCCTGACGGACATATTTCGAGATATTTCTTCTTCTTGTTGTTCTTCTTCTGCACAGCTAAGCTGGAAGTGGCATTTGCGGCTCTCACTAGTGCAGAGTTATCTCAAAGAAAGGGGCCACGGTGTTTCTGTATCTCTATTATGTTGGTGCGGCTTCGGAACTTTTAAATATCTCGATATATCTCGAAAACTACGCTTCTGATCGAAAAATATCATAGAACATAAATTGTAGCAAACATAATTCTCTACAAAAAAGGTCTCTTAACATTTTGCCATAGCTCGCTTCGTTTCCGAGATATTTGCAGATACATCTCAAGGGAAGGGGCCTGACGGACATATTTCGAGATATTTCTTCTTCTTGTTGTTCTTCTTCTGCACAGCTAAGCTGGAAGTGGCATTTGCAGCTCGCAATAGTGCAGATTTATCTCAAAGAAAGGGGCCACGGTGTTTCTGTATCTCTATTATGTTGGTGCGGCTTCGGAACTTTTAAATATCTTGATATATCTCGAGAACTACGCATCTGATTAAAAAATATCATAGAACATAAAAAGTAGGAAACTTAATTCTCTACAAAAAAGGTCTCTTAACATTTTGCCATAGCTCGCTTCGTTTCCGAGATATTTGCAGATTTATCTCAAGGGAAGGGGCCTGACGGACATATTTCGAGATATTTCTTCTTGTTGTTCTTCTTCTGCACAGCTAAGCTGGAAGTGGCATTTGCAGCTCGCAACAGTGCAGAGTTATCTCAAAGAAAGGGGCCACGGTGTTTCTGTATCTCTATTATGTTGGTGCGGCTTCGGAACTTTTAAATATCTCGATATATCTCGAAAACTACGCTTCTGATCAAAAAATATCATAGAACATAACTTGTAGGAAACATAATTCTCTACAAAAAAGGTCTCTCAACATTTTGCCATAGCTCGCTTCGTTTCCGAGATATTTGCAGATACATCTCAAGGGAAGGGGCCTGACGGACATATTTCGAGATATTTCTTCTTCTTGTTGTTCTTCTTCTGCACAGCTAAGCTGGAAGTGGCATTTGCAGCTCGCAATAGTGCAGAGTTATCTCAAAGAAAGGGGCCACGGTGTTTCTGTATCTCTATTATGTTGGTGCGGCTTCGGAACTTTTAAATATCTTGATATATCTCGAGAACTACGCAGCTGATCAAAAAATATCATAGAACATAAAAAGTAGGAAACTTAATTCTCTACAAAAAAGGTCTTTTAACATTTTGCCATAGCTCGCTTCGTTTCCGAGATATTTGCAGATTTATCTCAAGGGAAGGGGCCTGACGGACATATTTCGAGATATTTCTTCTTCTTGTTGTTCTTCTTCTGCACAGCTAAGCTGGAAGTGGCATTTGCGGCTCTCACTAGTGCAGAGTTATCTCAAAGAAAGGGGCCACGGTGTTTCTGTATCTCTATTATGTTGGTGCGGCTTCGGAACTTTTAAATATCTCGATATATCTCGAAAACTACGCTTCTGATCAAAAAATATCATAGAACATAAATTGTAGGAAACATAATTCTCTACAAAAAAGGTCTCTTAACATTTTGCCATAGCTCGCTTCGTTTCCGAGATATTTGCAGATACATCTCAAGGGAAGGGGCCTGACGGACATATTTCGAGATATTTATTCTTCTTGTTGTTCTTCTTCTGCACAGCTAAGCTGGAAGTGGCATTTGCAGCTCGCAATAGTGCAGATTTATCTCAAAGAAAGGGGCCACGGTGTTTCTGTATCTCTATTATGTTGGTGCGGCTTCGGAACTTTTAAATATCTTGATATATCTCGAGAACTACGCATCTGATTAAAAAATATCATAGAACATAAAAAGTAGGAAACTTAATTCTCTACAAAAAACGTCTCTTAACATTTTGCCATAGCTCGCTTCGTTTCCGAGATATTTGCAGATTCAGCTCAAAGGAACGGGCCTGACGGACATATTTCGAGATATTTCTTCTTCTTGTTGTTCTTCTTCTGCACAGCTAAGCTGGAAGTGGCATTTGCAGCTCGCAACAGTGCAGAGTTATCTCAAAGAAAGGGGCCACGGTGTTTCTGTATCTCTATTATGTTGGTGCGGCTTCGGAACTTTTAAATATCTTGATATATCTCGAGAACTACGCATCTGATCAAAAAATATCATAGAACATACAAAGTAGCAAACTTAATTCTCTACAAAAAAGGTCTCTAAACATTTTGCCATAGCTCGCTTCGTTTCCGAGATATTTGCAGATTTATCTCAAGGGAAGGGGCCTGACGGACATATTTCGAGATATTTCTTCTTCTTGTTGTTCTTCTTCTGCACAGCTAAGCTGGAAGTGGCATTTGCGGCTCGCACTAGTGCAGAGTTATCTCAAAGAAAGGGGCCACGGTGTTTCTGAATCTCTATTATGTTGGTGCGGCTTCGGAACTTTCGAATATCTCGATATATCTCGAAAACTACGCTTCTGATCAAAAAATATCATAGAACATAAATTGTAGGAAACATAATTCTCTACAAAAAACGTCTCTTAACATTTTTCCATAGCTCGCTTCGTTTCCGAGATATTTGCAGATTCAGCTCAAAGGAACGGGCCTGACGGACATATTTCGAGATATTTCTTCTTCTTGTTGTTCTACTTCTGCACAGCTAAGCTGGAAGTGGCATTTGCAGCTCGCAATAGTGCAGAGTTATCTCAAAGAAAGGGGCCACGGTGTTTCTGTATCTCTATTATGTTGGTGCGGCTTCGGAACTTTTAAATATCTTGATATATCTCGAGAACTACGCATCTGATCAAAAAATATCATAGAACATAAAAAGTAGGAAACTTAATTCTCTACAAAAAAGGTCTCTTAACATTTTGCCATAGCTCGCTTCGTTTCCGAGATATTTGCAGATTTATCTCAAGGGAAGGGGCCTGACGGACATATTTCGAGATATTTCTTCTTCTTGTTGTTCTTCTTCTGCACAGCTAAGCTGGAAGTGGCATTTGCGGCTCTCACTAGTGCAGAGTTATCTCAAAGAAAGGGGCCACGGTGTTTCTGTATCTCTATTATGTTGGTGCGGCTTCGGAACTTTTAAATATCTTGATATATCTCGAGAACTACGCATCTGATCAAAAAATATCATAGAACATACAAAGTAGCAAACTTAATTCTCTACAAAAAAGGTCTCTTAACATTTTGCCATAGCTCGCTTCGTTTCCGAGATATTTGCAGATTTATCTCAAGGGAAGGGGCCTGACGGACATATTTCGAGATATTTCTTCTTCTTGTTGTTCTTCTTCTGCACAGCTAAGCTGGAAGTGGCATTTGCGGCTCGCACTAGTGCAGAGTTATCTCAAAGAAAGGGGCCACGGTGTTTCTGAATCTGTATTATGTTGTTGCGGCTTCGGAACTTTTAAATATCTCGATATATCTCGAAAAGTACGCTTCCGATCAAAAAATATCATAAAACATAAAAAGTAGAAAACTTAATTCTCTACAAAAAAGGTCTCTTAACATTTTGCCATAGCTCGCTTCGTTTCCGAGATATTTGCAGATTTATCTCGGGGGAAGGGGCCTGACGGACATATTTCGACATATTTCTTCTTGTTGTTCTTCTACTGCACAGCTAAGCTGGATGCGGCATTTGCGGCTCGCACTAGGGCAGAGTTATCTCAAAGAAAGGGGCCACGGTGTTTCTGTATCTCTATTATGTTGGTGCGGCTTCGGAACTTTTAAATATCTCGATATATCTCGAAAACTACGCTTCTGATCAAAAAATATCATAGAACATAAATTGTAGGAAACATAATTCTCTACAAAAAAGGTCTCTTAACATTTTGCCATAGCTCGTTTCGTTTCCGAGATATTTGCAGATATATCTCAAGGGAAGGGGCCTGACGGACATATTTCGAGATATTTCTTCTTCTTGTTGTTCTTCTTCTGCACAGCTAAACTGGAAGTGGCATTACCAGCTCGCAAAAGCGCAGAGTTATCTCAAAGAAAGGGGCCACGGTGTTTCTGTATCTCTATTATGTTGGTGCGGCTTCGGAACTTTTAAATATCTTGATATATCTCGAGAACTACGCATCTGATCAAAAAATATCATAGAACATAAAAAGTAGGAAGCTTAATTTCCTACAAAAAAGGTCTCTCAACGTTTTGCTATAGCTCGCATTGTTTCCGAGATATTTGCAGATTCAGCTCAAAGGATCGGGCCTGACGGACATATTTCGAGATATTTCTTCTTCTTGTTGTTCTTCGTCTGCACAGCTAAACTGGAAGTGGCATTTCCAGCTCGCAATGGTGCAGAGTTATCTCGCAGAAAGGGGCCACGCTGTTTCTGTATCTCTATTATGTTGGTGCGGCTTCGGAACTTTTAAATATCTTGATATATCTCGAGAACTACGCATCTGATCAAAAAATATCATAGAACATAAAAAGTAGAAAACTTAATTTTCTACAAAAAAGGTCTCTTAACATTTGGCCATAGCTCGCTTCGTTTCCGAGATATTTGCAGATTTATCTCGGGGGAAGGGGCCTGACGGACATATTTCGACATATTTCTTCTTCTTGTTGTTCTTCTACTGCACAGCTAAGCTGGATGCGGCATTTGCGGCTCGCGCTAGGGCAGAGTTATCTCAATGAAAGGGGCCACGGTGTTTCTGTATCTCTATTATGTTGGTGCGGCTTCGGAACTTTTAAATATCTCGATATATCTCGAAAACTACGCTTCTGATCAAAAAATATCATAGAACATAAATTGTAGGAAACATAATTCTCTACAAAAAAGGTCTCTTAACATTTTGCCATAGCTCGCTTCGTTTCCGAGATATTTGCAGATACATCTCAAGGGAAGGGGCCTGACGGACATATTTCGAGATATTTATTCTTCTTGTTGTTCTTCTTCTGCACAGCTAAGCTGGAAGTGGCATTTGCAGCTCGCAATAGTGCAGATTTATCTCAAAGAAAGGGGCCACGGTGTTTCTGTATCTCTATTATGTTGGTGCGGCTTCGGAACTTTTAAATATCTTGATATATCTCGAGAACTACGCATCTGATTAAAAAATATCATAGAACATAAAAAGTAGGAAACTTAATTCTCTACAAAAAACGTCTCTTAACATTTTGCCATAGCTCGCTTCGTTTCCGAGATATTTGCAGATTCAGCTCAAAGGAACGGGCCTGACGGACATATTTCGAGATATTTCTTCTTCTTGTTGTTCTTCTTCTGCACAGCTAAGCTGGAAGTGGCATTTGCAGCTCGCAACAGTGCAGAGTTATCTCAAAGAAAGGGGCCACGGTGTTTCTGTATCTCTATTATGTTGGTGCGGCTTCGGAACTTTTAAGTATCTTGATATATCTCGAGAACTACGCATCTGATCAAAAAATATCATAGAACATAAAAAGTAGGAAGCTTAATTTCCTACAAAAAAGGTCTCTCAACGTTTTGCCATAGCTCGCATTGTTTCCGAGATATTTGCAGATTCAGCTCAAAGGATCGGGCCTGACGGACATATTTCGAGATATTTCTTCTTCTTGTTGTTCTTCGTCTGCACAGCTAAACTGGAAGTGGCATTTCCAGCTCGCAATGGTGCAGAGGTATCTCGCAGAAAGGGGCCACGCTGTTTCTGTATCTCTATTATGTTGGTGCGGCTTCGGAGCTTTTAAATATCTTGATATATCTCGAGAACTACGCATCTGATCAAAAAATATCATAGAACATAAATAGTAGGAAACTTAATTTCCTACAAAAAAGATCTCTTAATATTTTGCCATAGCTCGCATTGTTTCCGAGATATTTGCAGATATAGCTCAAGGGAAGGGGCCTGACGGACTTAATCCGAGATATTTCTTGTTCTTGTTGTGCTTCTTCTGCACAGCTAAGCTCGAACTGGCATTTGCAGCTCGCAATAGTGCAGAGTTATCTCACAGAAAGGGGCCACGGTGTTTCCGTATCTCTATTATGTTGGTGCGGCTTCGGAACTTTTAAATATCTTGATATATCTCGAAAACTACGCATCTGATCAAAAAATATCATAGAACCTAAATTGTAGGAAACGTAATTCTCTACAAATAAGGTCTCTTAACATTTTGCCATAGCTCGCTTCGTTTCCGAGATATTTGCAGATTTCTCTCAAGGGAAGGGGCCTGACGGACATATTTCGAGATATTTCTTCTTCTTGTTGTTCTTCTTCTGCACAGCTAAGCTGGAAGTGGCATTTGCAGCTCGCAATAGTGCAGAGTTATCTCAAAGAAAGGGGCAACGGTGTTTCTGTATCTCTATTATGTTGGTGCAGCTTCGGAACTTTTAAATATCTTGATATATCTCGAGAACTACGCATCTGATCAAAAAATATCATAGAACGTAAATTGTAGGAAACATAATTCTCTACAAAAAAGGTCTCTTAACATTTTGCCATAGCTCGTTTCGTTTCCGAGATATTTGCAGATATATCTCAAGGGAAGGGGCCTGACGGACATATTTCGAGATATTTCTTCTTCTTGTTGTTCTTCTTCTGCACAGCTAAACTGGAAGTGGCATTACCAGCTCGCAATAGCGCAGAGTTATCTCAAAGAAAGGGGCCACGGTGTTTCTGTATCTCTATTATGTTGGTGCGGCTTCGGAACTTTTAAATATCTTGATATATCTCGAGAACTACGCATCTGATCAAAAAATATCATAGAACATAAAAAGTAGGAAGTTTAATTTCCTACAAAAAAGGTCTCTCAACGTTTTGCCATAGCTCGCATTGTTTCCGAGATATTTGCAGATTCAGCTCAAAGGATTGGGCCTGACGGATATATTTCGAGGTATTTCTTCTTCTTGTTGTTCTTCGTCTGCACAGCTAAACTGGAAGTGGCATTTCCAGCTCGCAATGGTGCAGAGTTATCTCGCAGAAAGGGGCCACGCTGTTTCTGTATCTCTATTATGTTGGTGCGGCTTCGGAACTTTTAAATATCTTGATATATCTCGAGAACTACGCATCTGATCAAAAAATATCATAGAACATAAATAGTAGGAAACTTAATTTCCTACAAAAAAGATCTCTTAATATTTTGCCATAGCTCGCTTCGTTTCCGAGATATTTGCAGATTTATCTCAAGGGAAGGGGCCTGACGGACATATTTCGAGATATTTCTTCTTCTTGTTGTTCTTCTTCTGCGCAGCTAAGCTGGAAGCGGCATTTGCAGCTCGCAATAGTGCAGAGATATCTCAAAGAAAGGGGCCACGGTGTTTCTGTATCTCTATTATGTTGGTGCGGCTTCGGAACTTTTAAATATCTTGATATATCTCGAGAACTACGCGTCTGATCAAAAAATATCATTGAACATAAAAAGTAGGAAACACAATTCTCTACAAAAAAGGTCTCTTAACATTTTGCCATAGCTCGCTTCGTTTCCGAGATATTTGCAGATTTATCTCAAGGGAAGTGGCCTGACGGACATATTTCGAGATATTTCTTCTTCTTGTTGTTCTTCTTCTGCACAGCTAAGCTGGAAGTGGCATTTGCAGCTCGCAATAGTGCAGAGTTATCTCAAAGAAAGGGGCCACGGTGTTTCTGTATCTCTATTATGTTGGTGCGGCTTTGGAACTTTTAAATATCTTGGTATATCTCGAGAACTACGCATCTGATCAAAAAATATCATAGAAGATAAAAAGTAGGAAACGTAATTCTCTACAAAAAAGGTCTCTTAACATTTTCCCATAGCTGGCATCGTTTCCGAGATATTTGCAGATTTATCTCAAGGAAAGGGGCCTGACGGACATATTTCGTGATATTTCTTCTTCTTGTTGTTCTTCTTCTGCACAGCTAAGCTGGAAGTGGCATTTGCAGCTCGCAATAGTGCAGAGTTATCTCAAAGAAAGGGGCCACGGTGTTTCTGTATCTCTATTATGTTGGTGCGGCTTCTTAACTTTTAAATATCTTGATATATCTCGAGAACTACGCATCTGATCAAAAAATATCATAGAACATAAAAAGTAGGAAACTCAATTCTCTACAAAAAAGGTCTCTTAACATTTTGCAATAGCTCGCTTCGTTTCCGAGATATTTGCAGATTTATCTCAAGGGAAGGGGCCTGACGGACATATTTCGAGATATTTCTTCTTCTTGTTGTTCTTCTTCTGCACAGCTAAGCTGGAAGTGGCATTTGCGGCTCGCACTAGTGCAGAGTTATCTCAAAGAAAGGGGCCACGGTGTTTCTGTATCTCTATTATGTTGGTGCGGCTTCGGAACTTTTAAATATCTCGATATATCTCGAGAACTACGCATCTGATCAAAAAATATCATACAACATAAAAAGTAGGAAACTTAATTCTCTACAAAAGAGGTCTCTTAACATTTTGCCATAGCTCGCTTCGTTTCCGAGATATTTGCAGATTTATCTCAAGGGAAGGGGCCTGACGGACATATTTCGAGATGTTTCTTCTTCTTGTTGTTCTTCTTCTGCACAGCTAAGCTGGAAGTGGCATTTGCAGCTCGCAATAGTGCAGAGTTATCTCAAAGAAAGGGGCCACGGTGTTTCTGTATCTCTATTATGTTGGTGCGGTTTCGGAACTTTTAAATATCTTGATATATCTCGAGAACTACGCATCTGATCAAAAAATATCATAGAACATAAAAAGTAGGAAACTTAATTCTCTACAAATAAGGTCTCTTAACATTTTGCCAAAGCTCGCTTCGTTTCCGAGATATTTGCAGATTTATCTCAAGGGAAGGGGCCTGACGGACATATTTCGAGATATTTCTTCTTCTTGTTGTTCTTCTTCTGCACAGCTAAGCTGGAAGTGGCATTTGCAGCTCGCAATAGTGCAGAGTTATCTCAAAGAAAGGGGCCACGGTGTTTCTGTATCTCTATTATGTTGGTGCGGCTTCGGAACTCTTAAATATCTTGATATATCTCGAGAACTACGCATCTGATCAGAAAATCTCATAGAACATAAAAAGTAGGAAACTTAATTCTCTACAAAAAAGGTCTCTTAACATTTTGCCATAGCTCGCTTCGTTTCCGAGATATTTGCAGATTCAGCTCAAAGGAACTGGCCTGACGGACATATTTCGAGATATTTCTTCTTCTTGTTGTTCTTCTTCTGCACAGCTAAGCTGGAAGTGGCATTTGCGGCTCGCACTAGTGCAGAGTTATCTCAAAGAAAGGGGCCACGGTGTTTCTGTATCTCTATTATGTTGGTGCGGCTTCGGAACTTTTAAATATCTCGATATATCTCGAGAACTACGCATCTGATCAAAAAATATCATATAACATAAAAAGTAGGAAACTTAATTCTCTACAAAAAAGGTCTCTTAACATTTTGCCATAGCTCGCTTCGTTTCCGAGATATTTGCAGATTTATCTCAAGGGAAGGGGCCTGACGGACATATTTCGAGATATTTCTTCTTCTTGTTGTTCTTCTTCTGCACAGCTAAGCTGGAAGTGGCATTTGCGGCTCGCACTAGTGCAGAGTTATCTCAAAGAAAGGGGCCACGGTGTTTCTGTATCTCTATTATGTTGGTGCGGCTTCGGAACTTTTAAATATCTCGATATATCTCGAAAACTACGCTTCTGATCAAAAAATATCATAGAACATAAATTGTAGGAAACATAATTCTCTACAAAAAAGGTCTCTTAAGATTTTGCCATAGCTCGCTTCGTTTCCGAGATATTTGCAGATTCAGCTCAAAGGAACGGGCCTGATGGACATATTTCGAGATATTTCTTCTTCTTGTTGTTCTTCTTCTGCACAGCTAAGCTGGAAGTGGCATTTGCAACTCGCAATAGTGCAGAGTTATCTCAAAGAAAGGGGCCACGGTGTTTCTGTATCTCTATTATGTTGGTGCGGCTTCGGAACTTTTAAATATCTTGATATATCTCGAGAACTACGCATCTGATCAAAAAATATCATAGAACATAAAAAGTAGGAAACTTAATTCTCTACAAAAAAGGTCTCCTAACATTTTGCCATAGCTCGCTTCGTTTCCGAGATATTTGCAGATTTATCTCAAGGGAAGGGGCCTGACGGACATATTTCGAGATATTTCTTCTTCTTGTTGTTCTTCTTCTGCACAGCTAAGCTGGAAGTGGCATTTGCAGCTCGCAATAGTGCAGAGTTATCTTAAAGAAAGGGGCCACGGTGTTTCTGTATCTCTATTATGTTGGTGCGGCTTCGGAACTTTTAAATATCTTGATATAGCTCGAGAACTACGCATCTGATCAAAAAATATCATAGAACATAAAAAGTTGGAAACTTAATTCTCTACAAAAAAGGTCTCTTAACATTTTGCCATAGCTCGCTTCGTTTCCGAGATATTTGCAGATTTATGTCAAGGGAAGGGGCCTGACGGACATATTTCGAGATATTTCTTCTTCTTGTTGTTCTTCTTCTGCACAGCTAAGCTGGAAGTGGCATTTGCGGCTCGCACTAGTGCAGAGTTATCTCAAAGAAAGGGGCCACGGTGTTTCTGTATCTCTATTATGTTGGTGCGGCTTCGGAACTTTTAAATATCTCGATATATCTCGAAAACTACGCTTCTGATCAAAAAATATCATAGAACCTAAATTGTAGGAAACGTAATTCTCTACAAAAAACGTCTCTTAACATTTTGCCATAGCTCGCTTCGTTTCCGAGATATTTGCAGATTTATCTCAAGGGATGGGGCCTGACGGACATATTTCGAGATATTTCTTCTTCTTGTTGTTCTTCTTCTGCGCAGCTAAGCTGGAAGTGGCATTTGCAGCTCGCAATAGTGCAGAGTTATCTCAAAGAAAGGGGCCACGGTGTTTCTGTATCTCTATTATGTTGGTGCGGCTTCGGAACTTTTAAATATCTTGATATATCTCGAGAACTACGCATCTGATCAAAAAATATCATAGAACATAAATAGTAGGAAACTTAATTCTCTACAACAAAGGTCTCTCAACATTTTGCCATAGCTCGCTTCGTTTCCGAGATATTTGCAGATTTATCTCAAGGGAAGGGGCCTAACGGACATATTTCCAGATATTTCTTCTTCTTGTTGTTCTTCTTCTGCACAGCTAAGCTAGAAGTGGCATTTGCAGCTCGCAATAGTGCAGAGTTATCTCAAAGAAAGGGGCCACGGTGTTTCTGTATCTCTATTATGTTGGTGCTGCTTCGGAACTTTTAAATATCTTGATATATCTCGAGAACTACGCATCTGATCAAAAAATATCATAGAACATAAATAGTAGGAAACTTAATTCTCTACAACAAAGGTCTCTCAACATTTTGCCATAGCTCGCTTCGTTTCCGAGATATTTGCAGATTTATCTCAAGGGAAGGGGCCTAACGGACATATTTCCAGATATTTCTTCTTCTTGTTGTTCTTCTTCTGCACAGCTAAGCTGGAAGTGGCATTTGCGGCTCGCACTAGTGCAGAGTTATCTCAAAGAAAGGGGCCACGGTGTTTCTGTATCTCTATTATGTTGGTGCGGTTTCGGAACTTTTAAATATCTTGATATATCTCGAGAACTACGCATCTGATCAAAAAATATCATAGAACATAAAAAGTAGGAAACTTAATTCTCTACAAATAAGGTCCCTTAACATTTTGCCAAAGCTCGCTTCGTTTCCGAGATATTTGCAGATTTATCTCAAGGGAAGGGGCCTGACGGACATATTTCGAGATATTTCTTCTTCTTGTTGTTCTTCTTCTGCACAGCTAAGCTGGAAGTGGCATTTGCAGCTCGCAATAGTGCAGAGTTATCTCAAAGAAAGGGGCCACGGTGTTTCTGTATCTCTATTATGTTGGTGCGGCTTCGGAACTTTTAAATATATTGATATATCTCGAGAACTACGCATCTGATCAGAAAATATCATACAACATAAAAAGTAGGAAACTTAATTCTCTACAAAAAAGGTCTCTTAACATTTTGCCATAGCTCGCTTCGTTTCCGAGATATTTGCAGATTTATCTCAAGGGAAGGGGCCTGACGGACATATTTCGAGATATTTCTTCTTCTTGTTGTTCTTCTTCTGCACAGCTAAGCTGGAAGTGGCATTTGCAGCTCGCAATAGTGCAGAGTTATCTCAAAGAAAGGAGCCACGGTGTTTCTGTATCTCTATTATGTTGGTGCGGCTTCGGAACTTTTAAATATCTTGATATATCTCGAGAACTACGCATCTGACCAAAAAATATCATAGAACATAAAAAGTAGGAAACTTAATTCTCTACAAATAAGGTCTCTTAACATTTTGCCATAGCTCGCTTCGTTTCCGAGATATTTGCAGATTTATCTCAAGGGAAGGGGCCTGACGGACATATTTCGAGATGTTTCTTCTTCTTGTTGTTCTTCTTCTGCACAGCTAAGCTGGAAGTGGCATTTGCAGCTCGCAATAGTGCAGAGTTATCTCAAAGAAAGGGGCCACGGTGTTTCTGTATCTCTATTATGTTGGTGCGGTTTCGGAACTTTTAAATATCTTGATATATCTCGAGAACTACGCATCTGATCAAAAAATATCATAGAACATAAAAAGTAGGAAACTTAATTCTCTACAAATAAGGTCTCTTAACATTTTGCCAAAGCTCGCTTCGTTTCCGAGATATTTGCAGATTTATCTCAAGGGAAGGGGCCTGACGGACATATTTCGAGATATTTCTTCTTCTTGTTGTTCTTCTTCTGCACAGCTAAGCTGGAAGTGGCATTTGCAGCTCGCAATAGTGCAGAGTTATCTCAAAGAAAGGGGCCACGGTGTTTCTGTATCTCTATTATGTTGGTGCGGCTTCGGAACTCTTAAATATCTTGATATATCTCGAGAACTACGCATCTGATCAGAAAATCTCATAGAACATAAAAAGTAGGAAACTTAATTCTCTACAAAAAAGGTCTCTTAACATTTTGCCATAGCTCGCTTCGTTTCCGAGATATTTGCAGATTCAGCTCAAAGGAACTGGCCTGACGGACATATTTCGAGATATTTCTTCTTCTTGTTGTTCTTCTTCTGCACAGCTAAACTGGAAGTGGCATTTCCAGCTCGCAATAGTGCAGAGTTATCTCAAAGAAAGGGGCCACGGTGTTTCTGTATCTCTATTATGTTGGTGCGGCTTCGGAACTTTTAAATATCTCGATATATCTCGAAAACTACGCTTCTGATCAAAAAATATCATAGAACATAAATTGTAGGAAACATAATTCTCTACAAAAAAGGTCTCTTAACATTTTGCCATAGCTCGTTTCGTTTCCGAGATATTTGCAGATACATCTCAAGGGAAGGGGCCTGACGGACATATTTCGAGATATTTCTTCTTCTTGTTGTTCTTCTTCTGCACAGCTAAACTGGAAGTGGCATTTCCAGCTCGCAATAGTGCAGAGTTATCTCAAAGAATGGGGCCACGGTGTTTCTGTATCTCTATTATGTTGGTGCGGCTTCGGAACTTTTAAATATCTTGATATATCTCGAGAACTACGCATCTGATCAAAAAATATCATTGAACATAAAAAGTAGGAAACTTAATTCTCTACAAATAAAGTCTCTTAACATTTTGCCATAGCTCGCTTCGTTTCCGAGATATTTGCAGATATATCTGAAGAGAAGGGGCCTGACGGACATATTTCGAGATATTTCTTCTTCTTGTTGTTCTTCTTCTGCACAGCTAAGCTGGAAGTGGCATTTGCAGCTCGCAATAGTGCAGAGTTATCTCAAAGAAAGGGGCCACGGTGTTTCTGTATCTCTATTATGTTGGTGCGGCTTCGGAACTTTTAAATATCTTGATATAGCTCGAGAACTACGCATCTGATCAAAAAATATCATAGAACATAAAAAGTTGGAAACTTAATTCTCTACAAAAAAGGTCTCTTAACATTTTGCCATAGCTCGCTTCGTTTCCGAGATATTTGCAGATTTATCTCAAGGGAAGGGGCCTGACGGACATATTTCGAGATATTTCTTCTTCTTGTTGTTCTTCTTCTGCACAGCTAAGCTGGAAGTGGCATTTGCAGCTCGCAATAGTGCAGAGTTATCTCAAAGAAAGGGGCCACGGTGTTTCTGTATCTCTATTATGTTGGTGCGGCTTCGGAACTCTTAAATATCTTGATATAGCTCGAGAACTACGCATCTGATCAGAAAATCTCATAGAACATAAAAAGTAGGAAACTTAATTCTCTACAAAAAAGGTCTCTTAACATTTTGCCATAGCTCGCTTCGTTTCCGAGATATTTGCAGATTCAGCTCAAAGGAACTGGCCTGACGGACATATTTCGAGATATTTCTTCTTCTTGTTGTTCTTCTTCTGCACAGCTAAGCTGGAAGTGGCATTTGCGGCTCGCACTAGTGCAGAGTTATCTCAAAGAAAGGGGCCACGGTGTTTCTGTATCTCTATTATGTTGGTGCGGCTTCGGAACTTTTAAATATCTTGATATATCTCGAGAACTACGCATCTGATCAAAAAATATCATACTACATAAAAAGTAGGAAACTTAATTCTCTACAAGAAAGGTCTCTAAACATTTTGCCATAGCTCGCTTCGTTTCCGAGATATTTGCAGAT
This sequence comes from Osmia lignaria lignaria, assembly GCF_051020975.1. Classification (NCBI taxonomy): domain Eukaryota; kingdom Metazoa; phylum Arthropoda; class Insecta; order Hymenoptera; family Megachilidae; genus Osmia; species Osmia lignaria. Next base: position 7,684,685 of record NW_027478159.1, on the reverse strand, counting down.
TTATCTCAAGGGAAGGGGCCTGACGGACATATTTCGAGATATTTCTTCTTCTTGTTGTTCTTCTTCTGCACAGCTAAGCTGGAAGTGGCATTTACAGCTCGCAATAGTGCAGAGTTATCTCAAAGAAAGGGGCCACGGTGTTTCTGTATCTCTATTATGTTGGTGCGGCTTCGGAACTTTTAAATATCTTGATATATCTCGAGAACTACGCATCTGATCAAAAAATATCGTAGAACATAAAAAGTAGGAAACTTAACTCTCTACAAAAAAGGTCTCTTAACATTTTGCCATAGCTCGCTTCCTTTCCGAGATAATTGCAGATTTATCTCAAGGGAAGGGGCCTGACGGACATATCTCGAGATATTTCTTCTTCTTGTTGTTCTTCTTCTGCACAGCTAAGCTGGAAGTGGCATTTACAGCTCGCAATAGTGCAGAGTTATCTCAAAGAAAGGGGTCACGGTGTTTCTGTATCTCTATTATGTTGGTGCGGCTTCGGAACTTTTAAATATCTTGATATATCTCGAGAACTACGCATCTGATCAAAAAATATCATAGAACATAAAAAGTAGGAAGCTTAATTCTCTACAAAAAAGGTCTCTTAACATTTTGCCATAGCTCGCTTCGTTTCCGAGATATTTGCAGATTTATCTCAAGGGAAGGGGCCTGACGGACATATTTCGAGATATTTCTTCTTCTTGTTGTTCTTCTTCTGCACAGCTAAGCTGGAAGTGGCATTTGCAGCTCGCAATAGTGCAGAGTTATCTCAAAGAGACGGGCCACGGTGTTTCTGTATCTCTATTATGTTGGTGCGGCTTCGGAACTTTTAAATATCTCGATATATCTCGAAAACTACGCTTCTGATCAAAAAATATCATAGAACATAAATTGTAGGAAACATAATTCTCTACCAAAAACGTCTCTTAACATTTTGCCATAGCTCGCTTCGTTTCCGAGATATTTGCAGATTCAGCTCAAAGGAACGGGCCTGACGGACATATTTCGAGATATTTCTTCTTCTTGTTGTTCTTCTTCTGCACAGCTAAGCTGGAAGTGGCATTTGCAGCTCGCAATAGTGCAGAGTTATCTCAAAGAAAGGGGCCACGGTGTTTCTGTATCTCTATTATGTTGGTGCGGCTTCGGAACTTTTAAATATCTTGATATATCTCGAGAACTACGCATCTGATCAAAAAATATCGTAGAACATAAAAAGTAGGAAACTTAATTCTCTACAAAAAAGGTCTCTTAACATTTTGCCATAGCTCGCTTCCTTTCCGAGATAATTGCAGATTTATCTCAAGGGAAGGGGCCTGACGGACATATTTCGAGATATTTCTTCTTCTTGTTGTTCTTCTTCTGCACAGCTAAGCTGGAAGTGGCATTTACAGCTCGCAATAGTGCAGAGTTATCTCAAAGAAAGGGGTCACGGTGTTTCTGTATCTCGATTATGTTGGTGCGGCTTCGGAACTTTTAAATATCTTGATATATCTCGAGAACTACGCATCTGATCAAAAAATATCATAGAACATAAAAAGTAGGAAGCTTAATTCTCTACAAAAAAGGTCTCTTAACATTTTGCCATAGCTCGCTTCGTTTCCGAGATATTTGCAGATATATCTCAAGGGAAGGGGCCTGACGGACATATTTCGAGATATTTCTTCTTCTTGTTGTTTTTCTTCTGCACAGCTAAACTGGAAGTGGCATTTCCAGCTCGCAATAGTGCAGAGTTGTCTCAAAGAAAGGGGCCACGGTGTTTCTGTATCTCTATTATGTTGGTGCGGCTTCGGAACTTTTAAATATCTTGATATATCTCGAGAACTACGCATCTGATCAAAAAATATCATAGAACATAAAAAGTAGGAAACTTAATTCTCTACAAAAAAGGTCTCTTAACATTTTGCCATAGCTCGCTTCGTTTCCGAGATATTTGCAGATTTATCTCAAGGGAAGGGGCCTGACGGACATATTTCGAGATATTCCTTCTTCTTGTTGTTCTTCTTCTGCACAGCTAAGCTGGAAGTGGCATTTGCAGCTCGCAATAGTGCAGAGTTATCTCAAAGAAAGGGGCCACGGTGTTTCTGTATCTCTATTATGTTGGTATGGCTTCGGAAGTTTTAAATATCTTGATATATCTCGAGAACTACGCATCTGATCAAAAAATATCATAGAACATAAATTGTAGGAAACTTAATTCTCTACAAAAAGGGTCTCTTAACATTTTGCCATAGCTCGCTTCGTTTCCGAGATATTTGCAGATTTATCTCAAGGGAAGGGGCCTGACGGACATATTTCGAGATATTTCTTCTTCTCGTTGTTCTTCTTCTGCACAGCTAAGCTCGAAGTGGCATTTGCAGCTCGCAATAGTGCAGAGTTATCTCAAAGAAAGGGGCCACGGTGTTTCTGTATCTCTATTATGTTGGTGCGGCTTCGGAACTTTTAAATATCTCGATATATCTCGAAAACTACGCTTCTGATCAAAAAATATCATAGAACATAAATTGTAGGAAACATAATTCTCTACAAAAAAGGTCTCTTAACATTTTACTATAGCTCGCTTGGTTTCCGAGATATTTGCAGATTTATCTCAAGGGAAGGGGCCTGACGGACATATTTCGAGATACTTCTTCTTCTTGTTGTTCTTCTTCTGCACAGCTAAACTGGAAGTGGCATTTCCAGCTCGCAATAGTGCAGAGTTATCTCAAAGAAAGGGGCCACGGTGTTTCTGTATCTCTATTATGTTGGTGCGGCTTCGGAACTTTTAAATATCTTGATATATCTCGAGAACTACGCATCAGATCAAAAAATATCGTAGAACATAAAAAATAGGAAACTTAATTCTCTACAAAAAAGGTCTCTTAACATTTTGCCATAGCTCGCTTCGTTTCCGAGATATTTGCAGATTTATCTCAAGGGAAGGGGCCTGACGGAAATATTTCGAGATATTTCTTCTTCTTGTTGTTCTTCTTCTGCACAGCTAAGCTGGAAGTGGCATTTGTGGCTCGCCCTAGTGCAGAGTTATCTCAAAGAAAGGGGCCACGGTGTTTCTGTATCTCTATTATGTTGGTGCGGCTTCGGAACTTTTAAATATCTTGATATATCTCGAGAACTACGCATCTGATCAAAAAATATCATACTACATAAAAAGTAGGAAACTTAATTCTCTACAAGAAAGGTCTCTAAACATTTTGCCATAGCTCGCTTCGTTTCCGAGATATTTGCAGATTTATCTCAAGGGAAGGGGCCTGACGGACATATTTCGAGATATTTCTTCTTCTTGTTGTTCTTCTTCTGCACAGCTAAGCTGGAAGTGGCATTTGCGGCTAGGACTAGTGCAGAGTTATATCAAAGAAAGGGGCCACGGTGTTTCTGTATCTCTATTATGTTGGTGCGGCTTCGGAACTTTTAAATATCTCGATATATCTCGAAAACTACGCTTCTGATCAAAAAATATCATAGAACATAAATTGTAGGAAACATAATTCTCTACAAAAAACGTCTCTTAACATTTTGCCATAGCTCGCTTCGTTTCCGAGATATTTGCAGATTCAGCTCAAAGGAACGGGCCTGACGGACATATTTCGAGATATTTCTTCTTCTTGTTGTTCTTCTTCTGCACAGCTAAACCCGAAGTGGCATTTGCAGCTCGCAATAGTGCAGAGTTATCTCAAAGAAAGGGGCCACGGTGTTTCTGTATCTCTATTATGTTGGTGCGGCTTCGGAACTTTTAAATATCTTGATATATCTCGAGAACTACGCATCTGATCAAAAAATATCATAGAACATAAAAAGTAGGAAACTTAATTCTCTACAAAAAAGGTCTCTTAACATTTTGCCATAGCTCTCTTCGTTTCCGAGATATTTGCAGATTTATCTCAAGGGAAGGGGCCTGACGGACATATATCGAGATATTTCTTCTTCTTGTTGTTCTTCTTCTGCACAGCTAAGCTGGAAGTGGCATTTGCAGCTCGCAATAGTGCAGAGTTATCTCAAAGAAAGGGGCCACGGTGTTTCTGTATCTCTATTATGTTGGTGCGGCTTCGGAACTTTTAAATATCTTGATATATCTCGAGAACTACGCGTCCGACCAAAAATATCATACAACATAAAAAGTAGGAAACTTAATTCTCTACAAAAAAGGTCTCTTAACATTTTGCCATAGCTCGCTTCGTTTCCGAGATATTTGCAGATTTATCTCGAGGGAAGGGGCCTGACGGACATATTTCGAGATATTTCTTCTTCTTGTTGTTCTTCTTCTGCACAGCTAAGCTGGAAGTGGCATTTGCGGCTCGCACTAGTGCAGAGTTATCTCAAAGAAAGGGGCCACGGTGTTTCTGTATCTCTACTATGTTGGTGCGGCATTCGGAACTTTTAAATATCTCGATATATCTCGAAAACTACGGTTCTGATCAAAAAATATCATAGAACATAAAAAAGAGGAAGCTTAATTCTCTACAAAAAAGGTCTCTTAACATTTTGCCATAGCTCGCTTCGTTTCCGAGATATTTGCAGATTTATCTCGAGGGAAGGGGCCTGACGGACATATTTCGAGATATTTCTTCTTCTTGTTGTTCTTCTTCTGCACAGCTAAGCTGGAAGTGGCATTTGCGGCTCGCACTAGTGCAGAGTTATCTCAAAGAAAGGGGCCACGGTGTTTCTGTATCTCTATTATGTTGGTGCCGCTTCGGAACTTTTAAATATCTCGATATATCTCGAAAACTACGGTTCTGATCAAAAAATATCATAGAACATAAATTGTAGGAAACATAATTCTCTACAAAAAAGGTCTCTTAACATTTTGCCATAGCTCGCTTCGTTTCCGAGATATTTGCAGATTTATCTCAAGGGAAGGGGCCTGACGGACATATTTCGAGATGTTTCTTCTTCTTGTTGTTCTTCTTCTGCACAGCTAAGCTGGAAGTGGCATTTGCAGCTCGCAATAGTGCAGAGTTATCTCAAAGAAAGGGGCCACGGTGTTTCTGTATCTCTATTATGTTGGTGCGGCTTCGGAACTTTTAAATATCTTGATATATCTCGAGAACTACGCATCTGATCAAAAAATATCATAGAAGATAAAAAGTAGGAAACTTAATTCTATACAAAAAAGGTCTCTTAACATTTTCCCATAGCTCGCTCCGTTTCCGAGATATTTGCAGATTTATCTCAAGGGAAGGGGCCTGACGGACATATTTCGAGATATTTCTTCTTCATGTTGTTCTTCTTCTGCACAGCTAAGCTGGAAGTGGCATTTGCGGCTCGCACTAGTGCAGAGTTATCTCAAAGAAAGAGGCCACGGTGTTTCTGTATCTCTATTATGTTGGTGCGGCTTCGGAACTTTTAAATATCTGGATATATCTCGAGAACTACGCATCTGATCAAAAAATATCATAGAACATAAAAAGTAGGAAACTTAATTCTCTACAAAAAAGGTCTCTTAACATTTTGCCATAGCTCGCGTCGTTTCCGAGATATTTGCAGATTCAGCTCAAAGGAACTGGCCTGACGGACATATTTCGAGATATTTCTTCTTCTTGTTGTTCTACCTCTGCACAGCTAAGCTGGAAGTGGCATTTGCAGCTCGCAATAGTGCAGAGTTATCTCAAAGAAAGGGGCCACGGTGTTTCTGTATCTCTATTATGTTTGTGCGGCTTCGGAACTTTTAAATATCTTGATATATCTCGAGAACTACGCGTCTGATCAAAAAATATCATACAACATAAAAAGTAGGAAACATAATTCTCTACAAAAAAGGTCTCTTAACATTTTCCCATAGCTCGCTCCGTTTCCGAGATATTTGCAGATTTATCTCAAGGGAAGGTACCTGACGGACATATTTCGAGATATTTCTTCTTCTTGTTGTTCTTCTTCTGCACAGCTAAGCTGGAAGTGGCATTTGCGGCTCGCACTAGTGCAGAGTTATCTCAGAGAAAGGGGCCACGGTGTTTCTGTATCTCTATTATGTTGGTGCGGCTTCGGAACTTTTAAATATCTTGATATATCTCGAGAACTACGCATCTGATCAAAAAATATCATAGAACATAAAAAGTAGGAAACTTAATTCTCTACAAATAAGGTCTCTTAACATTTTGCCATAGCTCGCTTCGTTTCCGAGATATTTGCAGATTTATCTCAAGGGAAGGGGCCTGACGGACATATTTCGAGATATTTCTTCTCCTTGTTGTTCTTCTTCTGCACAGCTAAGCTGGAAGTGGCATTTGCAGCTCGCAATAGTGCAGAGTTATCTCAAAGAGAGGGGCCACGGTGTTTCTGTGTCTCTATTATGTTGGTGCGGCTTCGGAACTTTTAAATATCTTGATATATCTCGAGAACAACGCATCTGATCAAAAAATATCATAGAACATAAAAAGTAGAAAACTTAATTCTCTACAAAAAAGGCCTCTTAACATTTTGCCATAGCTCACTTCGTTTCCGAGATATTTGCAGATATATCTCAAGGGAAGGAGCCTGACGGACATATTTCGAAATATTTCTTCTTCTTGTTGTTCTTCTTCTGCACAGCTAAGCTGGAAGTGGCATTTGCAGCTCGCAATAGTGCAGAGTTATCTCAAAGAAGGGGACCACGGTGTTTCTGTATCTCTATTATGTTGGTGCGGCTTCGGAACTTTTAAATATCTTGATATATCTCGAGAACTACGCATCTGATCAAAAAATATCATAGAACATAAAAAGTAGGAAACTTAATTCTCTACAAATAAGGTCTCTTAACATTGTGCCATAGCTCGCTTCGTTTCCGAGATATTTGCAGATTTATCTCAAGGGAAGGGGCCTGACGGACATATTTCGAGATATTTCTTCTCCTTGTTGTTCTTCTTCTGCACAGCTAAGCTGGAAGTGGCATTTGCAGCTCGCAATAGTGCAGAGTTATCTCAAAGAGAGGGGCCACGGTGTTTCTGTGTCTCTATTATGTTGGTGCGGCTTCGGAACTTTTAAATATCTTGATATATCTCGAGAACAACGCATCTGATCAAAAAATATCATAGAACATAAAAAGTAGAAAACTTAATTCTCTACAAAAAAGGCCTCTTAACATTTTGCCATAGCTCACTTCGTTTCCGAGATATTTGCAGATATATCTCAAGGGAAGGAGCCTGACGGACATATTTCGAAATATTTCTTCTTCTTGTTGTTCTTCTTCTGCACAGCTAAGCTGGAAGTGGCATTTGCAGCTCGCAATAGTGCAGAGTTATCTCAAAGAAGGGGACCACGGTGTTTCTGTATCTCTATTATGTTGGTGCGGCTTCGGAACTTTTAAATATCTTGATATATCTCGAGAACTACGCATCTGATCAAAAAATATCATAGAACGTAAAAAGTAGGAAACTTAATTCTCTACAAAAAAGGTCTCTTAACATTTTGCCATAGCTCGCTTCGTTTCCGAGATATTTGCAGATTTATCTCGAGGGAAGGGGCCTGACGGACATATTTCGAGATATTTCTTCTTCTTGTTGTTCTTCTTCTGCACAGCTAAGCTGGAAGTGGCATTTACAGCTCGCAATAGAGCAGAGTTATCTCAAAGAAAGGGGCCACGGTGTTTCTGTATCTCTATTATGTTGGTGCGGCTTCGGAACTTTTAAATATCTTGATATATCTCGAGAACTACGCATCTGATCAAAAAATATCATAGAACAGAAAAAGTAGGAAACTTAATTCTCTACAAATAAAGTTTCTGAACATTTTGCCATAGCTCGCTTCGTTTCCGAGATATTTGCAGATATATCTCAAGGGAAGGGGCCTGACGGACATATTTCGAGATATTTCTTCTTCTTGTTGTTCTTCTTCTGCACAGCTAAGCTGGAAGTGGCATTTGCGGCTCGCACTAGTGCAGAGTTATCTCAAAGAAAGGGGCCACGGTGTTTCTGTATCTCTATTATGTTGTTGCGGCTTCGGAACTTTTAAATATCTTGATATATCTCGAGAACAACGCATCTGATCATAAAATATCATAGAACATAAAAAGTAGGAAACTTAATTCTCTACAACAAAGGTCTCTTAACATTTTGCCATAGCTCGCTTCGTTTCCGAGATATTTGCAGATTTATCTCGAGGGAAGGGGCCTGACGGACATATTTCGAGATATTTCTTCTTCTTGTTGTTCTTCTTCTGCACAGCTAAGCTGGAAGTGGCATTCGCGGCTCGCACTAGTGCAGAGTTATCTCAAAGAAAGGGGCCACGGTGTTTCTGTATCTCTATTATGTTGGTGCGGCTTCGGAACTTTTAAATATCTCGATATATCTCGAGAACTGCGCATCTGATCAAAAAATATCATAGAACAGAAAAAGTAGGAAACTTAATTCTCTACAAATAAAGTTTCTGAACATTTTGCCATAGCTCGCTTCGTTTCCGAGATATTTGCAGATATATCTCAAGGGAAGGGGCCTGACGGACATATTTCGAGATATTTCTTCTTCTTGTTGTTCTTCTTCTGCACAGCTAAGCTGGAAGTGGCATGTGCAGCTCGCAATACTGCAGAGTTATCTCAAAGAAGGGGACCACGGTGTTTCTGTATCTCTATTATGTTGGTGCGGCTTCGGAACTTTTAAATATCTTGATATATCTCGAGAACTACGCATCTGATCAAAAAATATCATAGAACGTAAAAAGTAGGAAACTTAATTCTCTACAAAAAAGGTCTCTTAACATTTTGCCATAGCTCGCTTCGTTTCCGAGATATTTGCAGATTTATCTCGAGGGAAGGGGCCTGACGGACATATTTCGAGATATTTCTTCTTCTTGTTGTTCTTCTTCTGCACAGCTAAGCTGGAAGTGGCATTTACAGCTCGCAATAGTGCAGAGTTATCTCAAAGAAAGGGGCCACGGTGTTTCTGTATCTCTATTATGTTGGTGCGGCTTCGGAACTTTTAAATATCTTGATATATCTCGAGAACTACGCATCTGATCAAAAAATATCATAGAACAGAAAAAGTAGGAAACTTAATTCTCTACAAATAAAGTTTCTGAACATTTTGCCATAGCTCGCTTCGTTTCCGAGATATTTGCAGATATATCTCAAGGGAAGGGGCCTGACGGACATATTTCGAGATATTTCTTCTTCTTGTTGTTCTTCTTCTGCACAGCTAAGCTGGAAGTGGCATGTGCAGCTCGCAATAGTGCAGAGTTATCTCAAAGAAGGGGACCACGGTGTTTCTGTATCTCTATTATGTTGGTGCGGCTTCGGAACTTTTAAATATCTTGATATATCTCGAGAACTACGCATCTGATCAAAAAATATCATAGAACGTAAAAAGTAGGAAACTTAATTCTCTACAAAAAAGGTCTCTTAACATTTTGCCATAGCTCGCTTCGTTTCCGAGATATTTGCAGATTTATCTCGAGGGAAGGGGCCTGACGGACATATTTCGAGATATTTCTTCTTCTTGTTGTTCTTCTTCTGCACAGCTAAGCTGGAAGTGGCATTTACAGCTCGCAATAGTGCAGAGTTATCTCAAAGAAAGGGGCCACGGTGTTTCTGTATCTCTATTATGTTGGTGCGGCTTCGGAACTTTTAAATATCTTGATATATCTCGAGAACTACGCATCTGATCAAAAAATATCATAGAACAGAAAAAGTAGGAAACTTAATTCTCTACAAATAAAGTTTCTGAACATTTTGCCATAGCTCGCTTCGTTTCCGAGATATTTGCAGATATATCTCAAGGGAAGGGGCCTGACGGACATATTTCGAGATATTTCTTCTTCTTGTTGTTCTTCTTCTGCACAGCTAAGCTGGAAGTGGCATTTGCGGCTCGCACTAGTGCAGAGTTATCTCAAAGAAAGGGGCCACGGTGTTTCTGTATCTCTATTATGTTGTTGCGGCTTCGGAACTTTTAAATATCTTGATATATCTCGAGAACAACGCATCTGATCATAAAATATCATAGAACATAAAAAGTAGGAAACTTAATTCTCTACAACAAAGGTCTCTTAACATTTTGCCATAGCTCGCTTCGTTTCCGAGATATTTGCAGATTTATCTCGAGGGAAGGGGCCTGACGGACATATTTCGAGATATTTCTTCTTCTTGTTGTTCTTCTTCTGCACAGCTAAGCTGGAAGTGGCATTCGCGGCTCGCACTAGTGCAGAGTTATCTCAAAGAAAGGGGCCACGGTGTTTCTGTATCTCTATTATGTTGGTGCGGCTTCGGAACTTTTAAATATCTCGATATATCTCGAGAACTACGCATCTGATCAAAAAATATCATAGAACAGAAAAAGTAGGAAACTTAATTCTCTACAAATAAAGTTTCTGAACATTTTGCCATAGCTCGCTTCGTTTCCGAGATATTTGCAGATATATCTCAAGGGAAGGGGCCTGACGGACATATTTCGAGATATTTCTTCTTCTTGTTGTTCTTCTTCTGCACAGCTAAGCTGGAAGTGGCATGTGCAGCTCGCAATACTGCAGAGTTATCTCAAAGAAGGGGACCACGGTGTTTCTGTATCTCTATTATGTTGGTGCGGCTTCGGAACTTTTAAATATCTTGATATATCTCGAGAACTACGCATCTGATCAAAAAATATCATAGAACGTAAAAAGTAGGAAACTTAATTCTCTACAAAAAAGGTCTCTTAACATTTTGCCATAGCTCGCTTCGTTTCCGAGATATTTGCAGATTTATCTCGAGGGAAGGGGCCTGACGGACATATTTCGAGATATTTCTTCTTCTTGTTGTTCTTCTTCTGCACAGCTAAGCTGGAAGTGGCATTTACAGCTCGCAATAGTGCAGAGTTATCTCAAAGAAAGGGGCCACGGTGTTTCTGTATCTCTATTATGTTGGTGCGGCTTCGGAACTTTTAAATATCTTGATATATCTCGAGAACTACGCATCTGATCAAAAAATATCATAGAACAGAAAAAGTAGGAAACTTAATTCTCTACAAATAAAGTTTCTGAACATTTTGCCATAGCTCGCTTCGTTTCCGAGATATTTGCAGATATATCTCAAGGGAAGGGGCCTGACGGACATATTTCGAGATATTTCTTCTTCTTGTTGTTCTTCTTCTGCACAGCTAAGCTGGAAGTGGCATGTGCAGCTCGCAATAGTGCAGAGTTATCTCAAAGAAGGGGACCACGGTGTTTCTGTATCTCTATTATGTTGGTGCGGCTTCGGAACTTTTAAATATCTTGATATATCTCGAGAACTACGCATCTGATCAAAAAATATCATAGAACGTAAAAAGTAGGAAACTTAATTCTCTACAAAAAAGGTCTCTTAACATTTTGCCATAGCTCGCTTCGTTTCCGAGATATTTGCAGATTTATCTCGAGGGAAGGGGCCTGACGGACATATTTCGAGATATTTCTTCTTCTTGTTGTTCTTCTTCTGCACAGCTAAGCTGGAAGTGGCATTTACAGCTCGCAATAGTGCAGAGTTATCTCAAAGAAAGGGGCCACGGTGTTTCTGTATCTCTATTATGTTGGTGCGGCTTCGGAACTTTTAAATATCTTGATATATCTCGAGAACTACGCATCTGATCAAAAAATATCATAGAACAGAAAAAGTAGGAAACTTAATTCTCTACAAATAAAGTTTCTGAACATTTTGCCATAGCTCGCTTCGTTTCCGAGATATTTGCAGATATATCTCAAGGGAAGGGGCCTGACGGACATATTTCGAGATATTTCTTCTTCTTGTTGTTCTTCTTCTGCACAGCTAAGCTGGAAGTGGCATTTGCGGCTCGCACTAGTGCAGAGTTATCTCAAAGAAAGGGGCCACGGTGTTTCTGTATCTCTATTATGTTGTTGCGGCTTCGGAACTTTTAAATATCTTGATATATCTCGAGAACAACGCATCTGATCATAAAATATCATAGAACATAAAAAGTAGGAAACTTAATTCTCTACAACAAAGGTCTCTTAACATTTTGCCATAGCTCGCTTCGTTTCCGAGATATTTGCAGATTTATCTCGAGGGAAGGGGCCTGACGGACATATTTCGAGATATTTCTTCTTCTTGTTGTTCTTCTTCTGCACAGCTAAGCTGGAAGTGGCATTCGCGGCTCGCACTAGTGCAGAGTTATCTCAAAGAAAGGGGCCACGGTGTTTCTGTATCTCTATTATGTTGGTGCGGCTTCGGAACTTTTAAATATCTTGATATATCTCGAGAACTACGCATCTGATCAAAAAATATCATAGAACAGAAAAAGTAGGAAACTTAATTCTCTACAAATAAAGTTTCTGAACATTTTGCCATAGCTCGCTTCGTTTCCGAGATATTTGCAGATATATCTCAAGGGAAGGGGCCTGACGGACATATTTCGAGATATTTCTTCTTCTTGTTGTTCTTCTTCTGCACAGCTAAGCTGGAAGTGGCATTTGCGGCTCGCACTAGTGCAGAGTTATCTCAAAGAAAGGGGCCACGGTGTTTCTGTATCTCTATTATGTTGTTGCGGCTTCGGAACTTTTAAATATCTTGATATATCTCGAGAACAACGCATCTGATCATAAAATATCATAGAACATAAAAAGTAGGAAACTTAATTCTCTACAACAAAGGTCTCTTAACATTTTGCCATAGCTCGCTTCGTTTCCGAGATATTTGCAGATTTATCTCGAGGGAAGGGGCCTGACGGACATATTTCGAGATATTTCTTCTTCTTGTTGTTCTTCTTCTGCACAGCTAAGCTGGAAGTGGCATTCGCGGCTCGCACTAGTGCAGAGTTATCTCAAAGAAAGGGGCCACGGTGTTTCTGTATCTCTATTATGTTGGTGCGGCTTCGGAACTTTTAAATATCTCGATATATCTCGAGAACTACGCATCTGATCAAAAAATATCATAGAACAGAAAAAGTAGGAAACTTAATTCTCTACAAATAAAGTTTCTGAACATTTTGCCATAGCTCGCTTCGTTTCCGAGATATTTGCAGATATATCTCAAGGGAAGGGGCCTGACGGACATATTTCGAGATATTTCTTCTTCTTGTTGTTCTTCTTCTGCACAGCTAAGCTGGAAGTGGCATGTGCAGCTCGCAATACTGCAGAGTTATCTCAAAGAAGGGGACCACGGTGTTTCTGTATCTCTATTATGTTGGTGCGGCTTCGGAACTTTTAAATATCTTGATATATCTCGAGAACTACGCATCTGATCAAAAAATATCATAGAACGTAAAAAGTAGGAAACTTAATTCTCTACAAAAAAGGTCTCTTAACATTTTGCCATTGCTCGCTTCGTTTCCGAGATATTTGCAGATTTATCTCGAGGGAAGGGGCCTGACGGACATATTTCGAGATATTTCTTCTTCTTGTTGTTCTTCTTCTGCACAGCTAAGCTGGAAGTGGCATTTACAGCTCGCAATAATGCAGAGTTATCTCAAAGAAAGGGGCCACGGTGTTTCTGTATCTCTATTATGTTGGTGCGGCTTCGGAACTTTTAAATATCTTGATATATCTCGAGAACTACGCATCTGATCAAAAAATATCATAGAACAGAAAAAGTAGGAAACTTAATTCTCTACAAATAAAGTTTCTGAACATTTTGCCATAGCTCGCTTCGTTTCCGAGATATTTGCAGATATATCTCAAGGGAAGGGGCCTGACGGACATATTTCGAGATATTTCTTCTTCTTGTTGTTCTTCTTCTGCACAGCTAAGCTGGAAGTGGCATTTGCGGCTCGCACTAGTGCAGAGTTATCTCAAAGAAAGGGGCCACGGTGTTTCTGTATCTCTATTATGTTGTTGCGGCTTCGGAACTTTTAAATATCTTGATATATCTCGAGAACTACGCATCTGATCAAAAAATATCATACTACATAAAAAGTAGGAAACTTAATTCTCTACAACAAAGGTCTCTTAACATTTTGCCATAGCTCGCTTCGTTTCCGAGATATTTGCAGATTTATCTCGAGGGAAGGGGCCTGACGGACATATTTCGAGATATTTCTTCTTCTTGTTGTTCTTCTTCTGCACAGCTAAGCTGGAAGTGGCACTCGCGGCTCGCACTAGTGCAGAGTTATCTCAAAGAAAGGGGCCACGGTGTTTCTGTATCTCTATTATGTTGGCGCGGCTTCGGAACTTTTAAATATCTTGATATATCTCGAGAACTACGCATCTGATCAAAAAATATCATAGAACAGAAAAAGTAGGAAACTTAATTCTCTACAAATAAAGTCTCTTAACATTTTGCCATAGCTCGCTTCGTTTCCGAGATATTTGCAGATTTATCTCGAGGGAAGGGGCCTGACGGACATATTTCGAGATATTTCTTCTTCTTGTTGTTCTTCTTCTGCACAGCTAAGCTGGAAGTGGCATTTGCAGCTCGAAATAGTGCAGAGTTATCTCAAAGAAAGAGGCCACGGTGTTTCTGTATCTCTATTATGTTGGTGCGGCTTCGGAACTTTTAAATATCTTGATATATCTCGAGAACTACGCATCTGATCAAAAAATATCATAGAACAGAAAAAGTAGGAAACTTAATTCTCTACAAATAAAGTTTCTGAACATTTTGCCATAGCTCGCTTCGTTTCCGAGATATTTGCAGATATATCTCAAGGGAAGGGGCCTGACGGACATATTTCGAGATATTTCTTCTTCTTGTTGTTCTTCTTCTGCACAGCTAAGCTGGAAGTGGCATTTGCGGCTCGCACTAGTGCAGAGTTATCTCAAAGAAAGGGGCCACGGTGTTTCTGTATCTCTATTATGTTGGTGCGGCTTCGGAACTTTTAAATATCCCGATATATCTCGAAAACTACGCTTCTGATCAAAAAATATCATAGAACATAAATTGTAGGAAACATAATTCTCTACAAAAAAGGTCTCTTAACATTTTGCCATAGCTCGTTTCGTTTCCGAGATATTTGCAGATATGTCTCAAGGGAAGGGGCCTGACGGACATATTTCGAGATATTTCTTCTTCTTGTTGTTCTTCTTCTCCACAGCTAAACTGGAAGTGGCATTTCCAGCTCGCAATAGTGCAGAGTTATCTGAAAGAAAGGGGCCACGGTGTTTCTGTATCTCTATTATGTTGGTGCGGCTTCGGAACTTTTAAATATCTTGATATATCTCGATAACTACGCGTCTGATCAAAAAATATCATAGAACATAAAAAGTAGCAAACTTAATTCTCTACAAAAAAGGTCTCTTAACATTTTGCCATAGCTCGCTTCGTTTCCGAGATATTTGCAGATTTATCTCAAGGCAAGGGGCCTGACGGACATGTTTCCAGATATTTCTTCTTCTTGTTGTTCTTCTTCTGCACAGCTAAGCTGGAAGTGGCATTTGCGGCTAGCACTAGTGCAGAGTTATCTCAAAGAAAGGGCCCACGGTGTTTTTGTATCTCTATTATGTTGGTGCGGCTTCGGAACTTTTAAATATCTCGATATATCTCGAAAACTACGCTTCTGATCAAAAAATATCATAGAACATAAATTGTAGGAAACATAATTCTCTACAAAAAAGGTCTCTTAACATTTTGCCATAGCTCGCTTCGTTTCCGAGATATTTGCAGATATATCTCAAGGGAAGGGGCCTGACGGACATATTTCGAGGTATTTCTTCTTCTTGTTGTTCTTCTTCTGCACAGCTAAGCTGGAAGTGGCATTTGCGGCTCGCACTAGTGCAGAGTTATCTCAAAGAAAGGGGCCACGGTGTTTCTGTATCTCTATTATGTTGTTGCGGCTTCGGAACTTTTAAATATCTTGATATATCTCGAGAACTACGCATCTGATCAAAAAATATCATACTACATAAAAAGTAGGAAACTTAATTCTCTACAACAAAGGTCTCTTAACATTTTGCCATAGCTCGCTTCGTTTCCGAGATATTTGCAGATTTATCTCGAGGGAAGGGGCCTGACGGACATATTTCGAGATATTTCTTCTTCTTGTTGTTCTTCTTCTGCACAGCTAAGCTGGAAGTGGCACTCGCGGCTCGCACTAGTGCAGAGTTATCTCAAAGAAAGGGGCCACGGTGTTTCTGTATCTCTATTATGTTGGCGCGGCTTCGGAACTTTTAAATATCTTGATATATCTCGAGAACTACGCATCTGATCAAAAAATATCATAGAACAGAAAAAGTAGGAAACTTAATTCTCTACAAATAAAGTCTCTTAACATTTTGCCATAGCTCGCTTCGTTTCCGAGATATTTGCAGATTTATCTCGAGGGAAGGGGCCTGACGGACATATTTCGAGATATTTCTTCTTCTTGTTGTTCTTCTTCTGCACAGCTAAGCTGGAAGTGGCATTTGCAGCTCGAAATAGTGCAGAGTTATCTCAAAGAAAGAGGCCACGGTGTTTCTGTATCTCTATTATGTTGGTGCGGCTTCGGAACTTTTAAATATCTTGATATATCTCGAGAACTACGCATCTGATCAAAAAATATCATAGAACAGAAAAAGTAGGAAACTTAATTCTCTACAAATAAAGTTTCTGAACATTTTGCCATAGCTCGCTTCGTTTCCGAGATATTTGCAGATATATCTCAAGGGAAGGGGCCTGACGGACATATTTCGAGATATTTCTTCTTCTTGTTGTTCTTCTTCTGCACAGCTAAGCTGGAAGTGGCATTTGCGGCTCGCACTAGTGCAGAGTTATCTCAAAGAAAGGGGCCACGGTGTTTCTGTATCTCTATTATGTTGGTGCGGCTTCGGAACTTTTAAATATCCCGATATATCTCGAAAACTACGCTTCTGATCAAAAAATATCATAGAACATAAATTGTAGGAAACATAATTCTCTACAAAAAAGGTCTCTTAACATTTTGCCATAGCTCGTTTCGTTTCCGAGATATTTGCAGATATGTCTCAAGGGAAGGGGCCTGACGGACATATTTCGAGATATTTCTTCTTCTTGTTGTTCTTCTTCTCCACAGCTAAACTGGAAGTGGCATTTCCAGCTCGCAATAGTGCAGAGTTATCTGAAAGAAAGGGGCCACGGTGTTTCTGTATCTCTATTATGTTGGTGCGGCTTCGGAACTTTTAAATATCTTGATATATCTCGATAACTACGCGTCTGATCAAAAAATATCATAGAACATAAAAAGTAGCAAACTTAATTCTCTACAAAAAAGGTCTCTTAACATTTTGCCATAGCTCGCTTCGTTTCCGAGATATTTGCAGATTTATCTCAAGGCAAGGGGCCTGACGGACATGTTTCCAGATATTTCTTCTTCTTGTTGTTCTTCTTCTGCACAGCTAAGCTGGAAGTGGCATTTGCGGCTAGCACTAGTGCAGAGTTATCTCAAAGAAAGGGCCCACGGTGTTTTTGTATCTCTATTATGTTGGTGCGGCTTCGGAACTTTTAAATATCTCGATATATCTCGAAAACTACGCTTCTGATCAAAAAATATCATAGAACATAAATTGTAGGAAACATAATTCTCTACAAAAAAGGTCTCTTAACATTTTGCCATAGCTCGCTTCGTTTCCGAGATATTTGCAGATATATCTCAAGGGAAGGGGCCTGACGGACATATTTCGAGGTATTTCTTCTTCTTGTTGTTCTTCTTCTGCACAGCTAAGCTGGAAGTGGCATTTACAGCTCGGAATAGTGCAGAGTTCTCTCAAAGAAAGGGGCCACGGTGTTTCTGTATCTCTATTATGTTGGCGCGGCTTCGGAACTTTTAAATATCTTGATATATCTCGAGAACTACGCATCTGATCAAAAAATATCATAGAACAGAAAAAGTAGGAAACTTAATTCTCTACAAATAAAGTCTCTTAACATTTTGCCATAGCTCGCTTCGTTTCCGAGATATTTGCAGATTTATCTCGAGGGAAGGGGCCTGACGGACATATTTCGAGATATTTCTTCTTCTTGTTGTTCTTCTTCTGCACAGCTAAGCTGGAAGTGGCATTTGCAGCTCGAAATAGTGCAGAGTTATCTCAAAGAAAGAGGCCACGGTGTTTCTGTATCTCTATTATGTTGGTGCGGCTTCGGAACTTTTAAATATCTTGATATATCTCGAGAACTACGCATCTGATCAAAAAATATCATAGAACAGAAAAAGTAGGAAACTTAATTCTCTACAAATAAAGTTTCTGAACATTTTGCCATAGCTCGCTTCGTTTCCGAGATATTTGCAGATATATCTCAAGGGAAGGGGCCTGACGGACATATTTCGAGATATTTCTTCTTCTTGTTGTTCTTCTTCTGCACAGCTAAGCTGGAAGTGGCATTTGCGGCTCGCACTAGTGCAGAGTTATCTCAAAGAAAGGGGCCACGGTGTTTCTGTATCTCTATTATGTTGGTGCGGCTTCGGAACTTTTAAATATCCCGATATATCTCGAAAACTACGCTTCTGATCAAAAAATATCATAGAACATAAATTGTAGGAAACATAATTCTCTACAAAAAAGGTCTCTTAACATTTTGCCATAGCTCGTTTCGTTTCCGAGATATTTGCAGATATGTCTCAAGGGAAGGGGCCTGACGGACATATTTCGAGATATTTCTTCTTCTTGTTGTTCTTCTTCTCCACAGCTAAACTGGAAGTGGCATTTCCAGCTCGCAATAGTGCAGAGTTATCTGAAAGAAAGGGGCCACGGTGTTTCTGTATCTCTATTATGTTGGTGCGGCTTCGGAACTTTTAAATATCTTGATATATCTCGATAACTACGCGTCTGATCAAAAAATATCATAGAACATCAAAAGTAGCAAACTTAATTCTCTACAAAAAATGTCTCTTAACATTTTGCCACAGCTCGCTTCGTTTCCGAGATATTTGCAGATTTATCTCAAGGGAAGGGGCCTGACGGACATATTTCGAGATATTTCTTCTTCTTGTTGTTCTTCTTCTGCACAGCTAAGCTGGAAGTGGCATGTGCAGCTCGCAATACTGCAGAGTTATCTCAAAGAAGGGGACCACGGTGTTTCTGTATCTCTATTATGTTGGTGCGGCTTCGGAACTTTTAAATATCTTGATATATCTCGAGAACTACGCATCTGATCAAAAAATATCATAGAACGTAAAAAGTAGGAAACTTAATTCTCTACAAAAAAGGTCTCTTAACATTTTGCCATAGCTCGCTTCGTTTCCGAGATATTTGCAGATTTATCTCGAGGGAAGGGGCCTGACGGACATATTTCGAGATATTTCTTCTTCTTGTTGTTCTTCTTCTGCACAGCTAAGCTGGAAGTGGCATTTACAGCTCGCAATAATGCAGAGTTATCTCAAAGAAAGGGGCCACGGTGTTTCTGTATCTCTATTATGTTGGTGCGGCTTCGGAACTTTTAAATATCTTGATATATCTCGAGAACTACGCATCTGATCAAAAAATATCATAGAACAGAAAAAGTAGGAAACTTAATTCTCTACAAATAAAGTTTCTGAACATTTTGCCATAGCTCGCTTCGTTTCCGAGATATTTGCAGATATATCTCAAGGGAAGGGGCCTGACGGACATATTTCGAGATATTTCTTCTTCTTGTTGTTCTTCTTCTGCACAGCTAAGCTGGAAGTGGCATTTGCGGCTCGCACTAGTGCAGAGTTATCTCAAAGAAAGGGGCCACGGTGTTTCTGTATCTCTATTATGTTGTTGCGGCTTCGGAACTTTTAAATATCTTGATATATCTCGAGAACTACGCATCTGATCAAAAAATATCATACTACATAAAAAGTAGGAAACTTAATTCTCTACAACAAAGGTCTCTTAACATTTTGCCATAGCTCGCTTCGTTTCCGAGATATTTGCAGATTTATCTCGAGGGAAGGGGCCTGACGGACATATTTCGAGATATTTCTTCTTCTTGTTGTTCTTCTTCTGCACAGCTAAGCTGGAAGTGGCACTCGCGGCTCGCACTAGTGCAGAGTTATCTCAAAGAAAGGGGCCACGGTGTTTCTGTATCTCTATTATGTTGGCGCGGCTTCGGAACTTTTAAATATCTTGATATATCTCGAGAACTACGCATCTGATCAAAAAATATCATAGAACAGAAAAAGTAGGAAACTTAATTCTCTACAAATAAAGTCTCTTAACATTTTGCCATAGCTCGCTTCGTTTCCGAGATATTTGCAGATTTATCTCGAGGGAAGGGGCCTGACGGACATATTTCGAGATATTTCTTCTTCTTGTTGTTCTTCTTCTGCACAGCTAAGCTGGAAGTGGCATTTGCAGCTCGAAATAGTGCAGAGTTATCTCAAAGAAAGAGGCCACGGTGTTTCTGTATCTCTATTATGTTGGTGCGGCTTCGGAACTTTTAAATATCTTGATATATCTCGAGAACTACGCATCTGATCAAAAAATATCATAGAACAGAAAAAGTAGGAAACTTAATTCTCTACAAATAAAGTTTCTGAACATTTTGCCATAGCTCGCTTCGTTTCCGAGATATTTGCAGATATATCTCAAGGGAAGGGGCCTGACGGACATATTTCGAGATATTTCTTCTTCTTGTTGTTCTTCTTCTGCACAGCTAAGCTGGAAGTGGCATTTGCGGCTCGCACTAGTGCAGAGTTATCTCAAAGAAAGGGGCCACGGTGTTTCTGTATCTCTATTATGTTGGTGCGGCTTCGGAACTTTTAAATATCCCGATATATCTCGAAAACTACGCTTCTGATCAAAAAATATCATAGAACATAAATTGTAGGAAACATAATTCTCTACAAAAAAGGTCTCTTAACATTTTGCCATAGCTCGTTTCGTTTCCGAGATATTTGCAGATATGTCTCAAGGGAAGGGGCCTGACGGACATATTTCGAGATATTTCTTCTTCTTGTTGTTCTTCTTCTCCACAGCTAAACTGGAAGTGGCATTTCCAGCTCGCAATAGTGCAGAGTTATCTGAAAGAAAGGGGCCACGGTGTTTCTGTATCTCTATTATGTTGGTGCGGCTTCGGAACTTTTAAATATCTTGATATATCTCGATAACTACGCGTCTGATCAAAAAATATCATAGAACATAAAAAGTAGCAAACTTAATTCTCTACAAAAAAGGTCTCTTAACATTTTGCCATAGCTCGCTTCGTTTCCGAGATATTTGCAGATTTATCTCAAGGCAAGGGGCCTGACGGACATGTTTCCAGATATTTCTTCTTCTTGTTGTTCTTCTTCTGCACAGCTAAGCTGGAAGTGGCATTTGCGGCTAGCACTAGTGCAGAGTTATCTCAAAGAAAGGGGCCACGGTGTTTTTGTATCTCTATTATGTTGGTGCGGCTTCGGAACTTTTAAATATCTCGATATATCTCGAAAACTACGCTTCTGATCAAAAAATATCATAGAACATAAATTGTAGGAAACATAATTCTCTACAAAAAAGGTCTCTTAACATTTTGCCATAGCTCGCTTCGTTTCCGAGATATTTGCAGATATATCTCAAGGGAAGGGGCCTGACGGACATATTTCGAGGTATTTCTTCTTCTTGTTGTTCTTCTTCTGCACAGCTAAGCTGGAAGTGGCATTTACAGCTCGGAATAGTGCAGAGTTCTCTCAAAGAAAGGGGCCACGGTGTTTCTGTATCTCTATTATGTTGGTGCGGCTTCGGAACTTTCAAATATCTTGCTATATCTCGAGAACTACGCGTCTGATCAAAAAATATCATAGAACATAAAAAGTAGCAAACTTAATTCTCTACAAAAAATGTCTCTTAACATTTTGCCACAGCTCGCTTCGTTTCCGAGATATTTGCAGATTTATCTCAAGGGAAGGGGCCTGACGGACATATTTCGAGATATTTCTTCTTCTTGTTGTTCTTCTTCTGCACAGCTAAGCTGGAAGTGGCATTTGCGGCTCGCACTAGTGCAGAGTTATCTCAAAGAAAGGGGCCACGGTGTTTCTGTATCTCTATTATGTTGGTGCGGCTTCGGAACTTTTAAATATCCCGATATATCTCGAAAACTACGCTTCTGATCAAAAAATATCATAGAACATAAATTGTAGGAAACATAATTCTCTACAAAAAAGGTCTCTTAACATTTTGCCATAGCTCGTTTCGTTTCCGAGATATTTGCAGATATGTCTCAAGGGAAGGGGCCTGACGGACATATTTCGAGATATTTCTTCTTCTTGTTGTTCTTCTTCTCCACAGCTAAACTGGAAGTGGCATTTCCAGCTCGCAATAGTGCAGAGTTATCTGAAAGAAAGGGGCCACGGTGTTTCTGTATCTCTATTATGTTGGTGCGGCTTCGGAACTTTTAAATATCTTGATATATCTCGATAACTACGCGTCTGATCAAAAAATATCATAGAACATAAAAAGTAGCAAACTTAATTCTCTACAAAAAAGGTCTCTTAACATTTTGCCATAGCTCGCTTCGTTTCCGAGATATTTGCAGATTTATCTCAAGGCAAGGGGCCTGACGGACATGTTTCCAGATATTTCTTCTTCTTGTTGTTCTTCTTCTGCACAGCTAAGCTGGAAGTGGCATTTGCGGCTAGCACTAGTGCAGAGTTATCTCAAAGAAAGGGGCCACGGTGTTTTTGTATCTCTATTATGTTGGTGCGGCTTCGGAACTT
This sequence comes from Osmia lignaria lignaria, assembly GCF_051020975.1. Taxonomy (NCBI): domain Eukaryota; kingdom Metazoa; phylum Arthropoda; class Insecta; order Hymenoptera; family Megachilidae; genus Osmia; species Osmia lignaria. Next base: position 7,662,288 of record NW_027478159.1, on the reverse strand, counting down.
TTAAATATCTCGATATATCTCGAAAACTACGCTTCTGATCAAAAAATATCATAGAACATAAATTGTAGGAAACATAATTCTCTACAAAAAAGGTCTCTTAACATTTTGCCATAGCTCGCTTCGTTTCCGAGATATTTGCAGATATATCTCAAGGGAAGGGGCCTGACGGACATATTTCGAGGTATTTCTTCTTCTTGTTGTTCTTCTTCTGCACAGCTAAGCTGGAAGTGGCATTTACAGCTCGGAATAGTGCAGAGTTCTCTCAAAGAAAGGGGCCACGGTGTTTCTGTATCTCTATTATGTTGGTGCGGCTTCGGAACTTTCAAATATCTTGCTATATCTCGAGAACTACGCGTCTGATCAAAAAATATCATAGAACATAAAAAGTAGCAAACTTAATTCTCTACAAAAAATGTCTCTTAACATTTTGCCACAGCTCGCTTCGTTTCCGAGATATTTGCAGATTTATCTCAAGGGAAGGGGCCTGACGGACATATTTCGAGATATTTCTTCTTCTTGTTGTTCTTCTTCTGCACAGCTAAGCTGGAAGTGGCATTTGCAGCTCGCAATAGTGCAGAGTTATCTCAAAGAAAGGGGCCACGGTGTTTCTGTATCTCTATTATGTTGGTGCGGCTTCGGAACTTTCAAATATCTTGATATATCTCGAGAACTACGCGTCTGATCAAAAAATATCATAGAAGATAAAAAGTAGCTAACTTAATTCTCTACAAAAAAGGTCTCTTAACATTTTGCCATAGCTCGCTTCGTTTCCGAGATATTTGCAGATTTATCTCAAGGGAAGGGGCCTGACGGACATATTTCGAGATATTTCTTCTTCTTGTTGTTCTTCTTCTGCACAGCTAGGCTGGAAGTGGCATTTGCAGCTCGCAATAGTGCAGAGTTATCTCAAAGAAAGGGGCCACGGTGTTTCTGTATCTCTATTATGTTGGTGCGGCTTCGGAACTTTCAAATATCTTGATATATCTCGAGAACTACGCGTCTGATCAAAAAATATCATAGAACATAAAAAGTAGCAAACTTAATTCTCTACAAAAAAGGTCTCTTAGCATTTTGCCATAGCTCGCTTGGTTTCCGAGATATTTGCAGATTTATCTCAAGGGAAGGGGCCTGACGGACATATTTCGAGATAATTCTTCTTCTTGTTGTTCTTCTTCTGCACAGCTAAGCTGGAAGTGGCATTTGCAGCTCGCAATAGTGCAGAGTTATCTCAAAGAAAGGGGCCACGGTGTTTCTGTATCTCTATTATGTTGGTGCGGTTTCGGAACTTTTAAATATCTCGATATATCTCGAAAACTACGCATCTGATCAAAAAATATCATAAAACATAAAAAGTAGGAAACTTAATTCTCTACAAAAAAGGTCTCTTAACATTTTGCCATAGCTCGTTTTGTTTCCGAGATATTTGCAGATTTATCTCAAGGGAAGGGGCCTGACGGACATATTTCGAGATATTTCTTCTTCTTGTTGTTCTTCTTCTGCACAGCTAAGCTGGAAGTGGCATTTGCGGCTCGCACTAGTGCAGAGTTATCTCAAAGAAAGGGGCCACGGTGTTTCTGTATCTCTATTATGTTGGTGCGGCTTCGGAACTTTTAAATATCTCGATATATCTCGAAAACTACGCTTCTGATCAAAAAATATCGTAGAACATAAATTGTAGGAAACATAATTCTCTACAAAAAAGGTCTCCTAACATTTTGCCATAGCTCGCTTCGTTTCCGAGATATTTGCAGATTTATCTCAAGGGAAGGGGCCTGACGGACATATTTCGAGATATTTCTTCTTCTTGTTGTTCTTCTTCTGCACAGCTAAGCTGGAAGTGGCATTGGCGGCTCGCACTAGTGCAGAGTTATCTCAAAGAAAGGGGCCACGGTGTTTCTGTATCTCTATTATGTTGGTGCGGCTTCGGAACTTTTAAATATCTCGATATATCTCGAAAACTACGCTTCTGATCAAAAAATATCATAGAACATAAATTGTAGGAAACATAATTCTCTACAAAAAAGGTCTCTTAACATTTTGCCATAGCTCGCTTCGTTTCCGAGATATTTGCAGATATATCTCAATGGAAGGGCCTGACGGACATATTTCGAGGTATTTCTTCTTCTTGTTGTTCTTCTTCTGCACAGCTAAGCTGGAAGTGGCATTTACAGCTCGCAATAGTGCAGAGCTATCTCAAAGAAAGGGGCCACGGTGTTTCTGTGTCTCTATTATGTTGGTGTGGCTTCGGAACTTTTAAATATCTCGATATATCTCGAAAACTACGCTTCTGATCAAAAAATATCGTAGAACATAAATTGTAGGAAACATAATTCTCTACAAAAAACGTCTCTTAACATTTTGCCATAGCTCGCTTCGTTTCCGAGATATTTGCAGATTTATCTCAAGGGAAGGGGCCTGACGGACATATTTCGAGATATTTCTTCTTCTTGTTGTTCTTCTTCTGCACAGCTAAGCTGGAAGTGGCATTTGCAGCTCGCAATAGTGCAGAGTTATCTCAAAGAAAGGGGCCACGGTGTTTCTGTATCTCTATTATGTTGGTGCGGCTTCGGAACTTTCAAATATCTTGATATATCTCGAGAACTACGCGTCTGATCAAAAAATATCATAGAACATAAAAAGTAGCAAACTTAATTCTCTACAAAAAAGGTCTCTTAACATTTTGCCATAGCTCGCTTCGTTTCCGAGATATTTGCAGATTTATCTCAAGGGAAGGGGCCTGACGGACATATTTCGAGATATTTCTTCTTCTTGTTGTTCTTCTTCTGCACAGCTAGGCTGGAAGTGGCATTTGCAGCTCGCAATAGTGCAGAGTTATCTCAAAGAAAGGGGCCACGGTGTTTCTGTATCTCTATTATGTTGGTGCGGCTTCGGAACTTTCAAATATCTCGATATATCTCGAGAACTACGCGTCTGATCAAAAAATATCATAGAACATAAAAAGTAGCAAACTTAATTCTCTACAAAAAAGGTCTCTTAACATTTTGCCAAAGCTCGCTTCGTTTCCGAGATATTTGCAGATTTATCTCAAGGCAAGGGGCCTGACGGACATGTTTCGAGATATTTCTTCTTCTTGTTGTTCTTCTTCTGCACAGCTAAGCTGGAAGTGGCATTTGCGGCTAGCACTAGTGCAGAGTTATCTCAAAGAAAGGGGCCACGGTGTTTTTGTATCTCTATTATGTTGGTGCGGCTTCGGAACTTTTAAATATCTCGATATATCTCGAAAACTGCGCTTCTGATCAAAAAATATCATAGAACATAAATTGTAGGAAACATAATTCTCTACAAAAAAGGTCTCTTAACATTTTGCCATAGCTCGCTTCGTTTCCGAGATATTTGCAGATATATCTCAAGGGAAGGGGCCTGACGGACATATTTCGAGGTATTTCTTCTTCTTGTTGTTCTTCTTCTGCACAGCTAAGCTGGAAGTGGCATTTACAGCTCGGAATAGTGCAGAGTTCTCTCAAAGAAAGGGGCCACGGTGTTTCTGTATCTCTATTATGTTGGTGCGGCTTCGGAACTTTCAAATATCTTGATATATCTCGAGAACTACGCGTCTGATCAAAAAATATCATAGAACATAAAAAGTAGCAAACTTAATTCTCTACAAAAAATGTCTCTTAACATTTTGCCACAGCTCGCTTCGTTTCCGAGATATTTGCAGATTTATCTCAAGGGAAGGGGCCTGACGGACATATTTCGAGATATTTCTTCTTCTTGTTGTTCTTCTTCTGCACAGCTAAGCTGGAAGTGGCATTTGCAGCTCGCAATAGTGCAGAGTTATCTCAAAGAAAGGGGCCACGGTGTTTCTGTATCTCTATTATGTTGGTGCGGCTTCGGAACTTTCAAATATCTTGATATATCTCGAGAACTACGCGTCTGATCAAAAAATATCATAGAACACAAAAAGTAGCAAACTTAATTCTCTACAAAAAGGTTCTCTTAACATTTTGCCATAGCTCGCTTCGTTTCCGAGATATTTGCAGATTTATCTCAAGGGAAGGGGCCTGACGGACATATTTCGAGATATTTCTTCTTCTTGTTGTTCTTCTTCTGCACAGCTAGGCTGGAAGTGGCATTTGCAGCTGGCAATAGTGCAGAGTTATCTCAAAGAAAGGGGCCACGGTGTTTCTGTATCTCTATTATGTTGGTGCGGCTTCGGAACTTTCAAATATCTTGATATATCTCGAGAACTACGCGTCTGATCAAAAAATATCATAGAACATAAAAAGTAGCAAACTTAATTCTCTACAAAAAAGGTCTCTTAACATTTTGCCATAGCTCGCTTGGTTTCCGAGATATTTGCAGATTTATCTCAAGGGAAGGGGCCTGACGGACATATTTCGAGATAATTCTTCTTCTTGTTGTTCTTCTTCTGCACAGCTAAGCTGGAAGTGGCATTTGCAGCTCGCAATAGTGCAGAGTTATCTCAAAGAAAGGGGCCACGGTGTTTCTGTATCTCTATTATGTTGGTGCGGCTTCGGAACTTTTAAATATCTCGATATATCTCGAAAACTACGCATCTGATCAAAAAATATCATAAAACATAAAAAGTAGGAAACTTAATTCTCTACAAAAAAGGTCTCTTAACATTTTGCCATATCTCGCTTTGTTTCCGAGATATTTGCAGATTTATCTCAAGGGAAGGGGCCTGACGGACATATTTCGAGATATTTCTTCTTCTTGTTGTTCTTCTTCTGCACAGCTAAGCTGGAAGTGGCATTTGCGGCTCGCACTAGTGCAGAGTTATCTCAAAGAAAGGGGCCACGGTGTTTCTGTATCTCTATTATGTTGGTGCGGCTTCGGAACTTTTAAATATCTCGATATATCTCGAAAACTACGCTTCTGATCAAAAAATATCATAGAATATAAATTGTAGGAAACATAATTCTCTACAAAAAAGGTCTCTTAACATTTTGCCATAGCTCGCTTCGTTTCCGAGATATTTGCAGATGTATCTCAAGGGAAGGGGCCTGACGGACATATTTCGAGATATTTCTTCTTCTTGTTGTTCTTCTTCTGCACAGCGAAGCTGGAAGTGGCATTGGCGGCTCGCACTAGTGCAGAGTTATCTCAAAGAAAGGGGCCACGGTGTTTCTGTATCTCTATTATGTTGGTGCGGCTTCGTCACTTTTAAATATCTCGATATATCTCGAAAACTACGCTTCTGATCAAAAAATATCATAGAAGATAAATTGTAGGAAACATAATTCTCTACAAAAAAGGTCTCTTAACATTTTGCCATAGCTCGCTTCGTTTCCGAGATATTTGCAGATTTATCTCAAGGGAAGGGGCCTGACGGACATATTTCGAGATATTTCTTCTTCTTGTTGTTCTTCTTCTGCACAGCTAAGCTGGAAGTGGCATTGGCGGCTCGCACTAGTGCAGAGTTATCTCAAGGAAAGGGGCCACGGTGTTTCTGTATCTCTATTATGTTGGTGCGGCTTCGGAACTTTTAAATATCTCGATATATCTCGAAAACTACGCTTCTGATCAAAAAATATCGTAGAACATAAATTGTAGGAAACATAATTCTCTACAAAAAACGTCTCTTAACATTTTGCCATAGCTCGCTTCGTTTCCGAGATATTTGCAGATTTATCTCAAGGGAAGGGGCCTGACGGACATATTTCGAGATATTTCTTCTTCTTGTTGTTCTTCTTCTGCACAGCTAGGCTGGAAGTGGCATTTGCAGCTCGCAATAGTGCAGAGTTATCTCAAAGAAAGGGGCCACGGTGTTTCTGTATCTCTATTATGTTGGTGCGGCTTCGGAACTTTTAAATATCTTGATATATCTCGAAAACTACGCTTCTGATCAAAAAATATCATAGAACATAAATTGTAGGAAACATAATTCTCTACAAAAAAGGTCTCTTAACATTTTGCCATAGCTCGCTTCGTTTCCGAGATATTTGCAGATATATCTCAATGGAAGGGCCTGACGGACATATTTCGAGATATTTCTTCTTCTTGTTGTTCTTCTTCTGCACAGCTAGGCTGGAAGTGGCATTTGCAGCTCGCAATAGTGCAGAGTTATCTCAAAGAAAGGGGCCACGGTGTTTCTGTATCTCTATTATGTTGGTGCGGCTTCGGAACTTTCAAGTATCTTGATATATCTCGAGATCTACGCGTCTGATCAAAAAATATCATAGAACATAAAAAGTAGCAAACTTAATTCTCTACAAAAAAGGTCTCTTAACATTTTGCCATAGCTCGCTTCGTTTCCGAGATATTTGCAGATTTATCTCAAGGCAAGGGGCCTGACGGACATGTTTCCAGATATTTCTTCTTCTTGTTGTTCTTCTTCTGCACAGCTAAGCTGGAAGTGGCATTTGCGGCTAGCACTAGTGCAGAGTTATCTCAAAGAAAGGGGCTACGGTGTTTTTGTATCTCTATTATGTTGGTGCGGCTTCGGAACTTTTAAATGTCTCGATATATCTCGAAAACTACGCTTCTGATCAAAAAATATCATAGAACATAAATTGTAGGAAACATAATTCTCTACAAAAAAGGTCTCTTAACATTTTGCCATAGCTCGCTTCGTTTCCGAGATATTTGCAGATATATCTCAAGGGAAGGGGCCTGACGGACATATTTCGAGGTATTTCTTCTTCTTGTTGTTCTTCTTCTGCACAGCTAAGCTGGAAGTGGCATTTACAGCTCGGAATAGTGCAGAGTTCTCTCAAAGAAAGGGGCCACGGTGTTTCGGTATCTCTATTATGTTGGTGCGGCTTCGGAACTTTCAAATATCTTGATATATCTCGAGAACTACGCGTCTGATCAAAAAATATCATAGAAGATAAAAAGTAGCAAACTTAATTCTCTACAAAAAAGGTCTCTTAACATTTTGCCATAGCTCGCTTCGTTTCCGAGATATTTGCAGATTTATCTCAAGGGAAGGGGCCTGACGGACATATTTCGAGATATTTCTTCTTCTTGTTGTTCTTCTTCTGCACAGCTAGGCTGGAAGTGGCATTTGCAGCTCGCAATAGTGCAGAGTTATCTCAAAGAAAGGGGCCACGGTGTTTCTGTATCTCTATTATGTTGGTGCGGCTTCGGAACTTTCAAATATCTTGATATATCTCGAGAACTACGCGTCTGATCAAAAAATATCATAGAACATAAAAAGTAGCAAACTTAATTCTCTACAAAAAAGGTCTCTTAGCATTTTGCCATAGCTCGCTTGGTTTCCGAGATATTTGCAGATTTATCTCAAGGGAAGGGGCCTGACGGACATATTTCGAGATAATTCTTCTTCTTGTTGTTCTTCTTCTGCACAGCTAAGCTGGAAGTGGCATTTGCAGCTCGCAATAGTGCAGAGTTATCTCAAAGAAAGGGGCCACGGTGTTTCTGTATCTCTATTATGTTGGTGCGGTTTCGGAACTTTTAAATATCTCGATATATCTCGAAAACTACGCATCTGATCAAAAAATATCATAAAACATAAAAAGTAGGAAACTTAATTCTCTACAAAAAAGGTCTCTTAACATTTTGCCATAGCTCGTTTTGTTTCCGAGATATTTGCAGATTTATCTCAAGGGAAGGGGCCTGACGGACATATTTCGAGATATTTCTTCTTCTTGTTGTTCTTCTTCTGCACAGCTAAGCTGGAAGTGGCATTTGCGGCTCGCACTAGTGCAGAGTTATCTCAAAGAAAGGGGCCACGGTGTTTCTGTATCTCTATTATGTTGGTGCGGCTTCGGAACTTTTAAATATCTCGATATATCTCGAAAACTACGCTTCTGATCAAAAAATATCGTAGAACATAAATTGTAGGAAACATAATTCTCTACAAAAAAGGTCTCCTAACATTTTGCCATAGCTCGCTTCGTTTCCGAGATATTTGCAGATTTATCTCAAGGGAAGGGGCCTGACGGACATATTTCGAGATATTTCTTCTTCTTGTTGTTCTTCTTCTGCACAGCTAAGCTGGAAGTGGCATTGGCGGCTCGCACTAGTGCAGAGTTATCTCAAAGAAAGGGGCCACGGTGTTTCTGTATCTCTATTATGTTGGTGCGGCTTCGGAACTTTTAAATATCTCGATATATCTCGAAAACTACGCTTCTGATCAAAAAATATCATAGAACATAAATTGTAGGAAACATAATTCTCTACAAAAAAGGTCTCTTAACATTTTGCCATAGCTCGCTTCGTTTCCGAGATATTTGCAGATATATCTCAATGGAAGGGCCTGACGGACATATTTCGAGGTATTTCTTCTTCTTGTTGTTCTTCTTCTGCACAGCTAAGCTGGAAGTGGCATTTACAGCTGGCAATAGTGCAGAGCTATCTCAAAGAAAGGGGCCACGGTGTTTCTGTATCTCTATTATGTTGGTGTGGCTTCGGAACTTTTAAATATCTCGATATATCTCGAAAACTACGCTTCTGATCAAAAAATACCGTAGAACATAAATTGTAGGAAACATAATTCTCTACAAAAAAGGTCTCCTAACATTTTGCCATAGCTCGCTTCGTTTCCGAGATATTTGCAGATTTATCTCAAGGGAAGGGGCCTGACGGACATATTTCGAGATATTTCTTCTTCTTGTTGTTCTTCTTCTGCACAGCTAAGCTGGAAGTGGCATTTGCGGCTCGCACTAGTGCAGAGTTATCTCAAAGAAAGGGGCCACGGTGTTTCTGTATCTCTATTATGTTGGTGCGGCGTCGGAATTTTTAAATATCTCGATATATCTCGAAAACTACGCTTCTGATCAAAAAATATCGTAGAACATAATTTGTAGGAAACATAATTCTCTACAAAAAACGTCTCTTAACATTTTGCCATAGCTCGCTTCGTTTCCGAGATATTTGCAGATTTATCTCAAGGGAAGGGGCCTGACGGACATATTTCGAGATATTTCTTCTTCTTGTTGTTCTTCTTCTGCACAGCTAAGCTGGAAGTGGCATTTGCGGCTCGCACTAGTGCAGAGTTATCTCAAAGAAAGGGGCCACGGTGTTTCTGTATCTCTATTATGTTGGTGCGGCGTCGGAACTTTTAAATATCTCGATATATCTCGAAAACTACGCTTCTGATCAAAAAATATCATAGAACATAAATTGTAGGAAACATAATTCTCTACAAAAAAGGTCTCTTAACATTTTGCCATAGCTCGCTTGGTTTCCGAGATATTTGCAGATATATCTCAATGGAAGGGCCTGACGGACATATTTCGAGATATTTCTTCTTCTTGTTGTTCTTCTTCTGCACAGCTAGGCTGGAAGTGGCATTTGCAGCTCGCAATAGTGCAGAGTTATCTCAAAGAAAGGGGCCACGGTGTTTCTGTATCTCTATTATGTTGGTGCGGCTTCGGAACTTTCAAATATCTTGATATATCTCGAGATCTACGCGTCTGATCAAAAAATATCATAGAACATAAAAAGTAGCAAACTTAATTCTCTACAAAAAAGGTCTCTTAACATTTTGCCATAGCTCGCTTCGTTTCCGAGATATTTGCAGATTTATCTCAAGGCAAGGGGCCTGACGGACATGTTTCCAGATATTTCTTCTTCTTGTTGTTCTTCTTCTGCACAGCTAAGCTGGAAGTGGCATTTGCGGCTAGCACTAGTGCAGAGTTATCTCAAAGAAAGGGGCTACGGTGTTTTTGTATCTCTATTATGTTGGTGCGGCTTCGGAACTTTTAAATATCTCGATATATCTCGAAAACTACGCTTCCGATCAAAAAATATCATAGAACATAAATTGTAGGAAACATAATTCTCTACAAAAAAGGTCTCTTAACATTTTGCCATAGCTCGCTTCGTTTCCGAGATATTTGCAGATATATCTCAAGGGAAGGGGCCTGACGGACATATTTCGAGGTATTTCTTCTTCTTGTTGTTCTTCTTCTGCACAGCTAAGCTGGAAGTGGCATTTACAGCTCGGAATAGTGCAGAGTTCTCTCAAAGAAAGGGGCCACGGTGTTTCTGTATCTCTATTATGTTGGTGCGGCTTCGGAACTTTCAAATATCTTGATATATCTCGAGAACTACGCGTCTGATCAAAAAATATCATAGAACATAAAAAGTAGCAAACTTAATTCTCTACAAAAAATGTCTCTTAACATTTTGCCACAGCTCGCTTGGTTTCCGAGATATTTGCAGATTTATCTCAAGGGAAGGGGCCTGACGGACATATTTCGAGATAATTCTTCTTCTTGTTGTTCTTCTTCTGCACAGCTAAGCTGGAAGTGGCATTTGCAGCTCGCAATAGTGCAGAGTTATCTCAAAGAAAGGGGCCACGGTGTTTCTGTATCTCTATTATGTTGGTGCGGTTTCGGAACTTTTAAATATCTCGATATATCTCGAAAACTACGCATCTGATCAAAAAATATCATAAAACATAAAAAGTAGGAAACTTAATTCTCTACAAAAAAGGTCTCTTAACATTTTGCCATAGCTCGTTTTGTTTCCGAGATATTTGCAGATTTATCTCAAGGGAAGGGGCCTGACGGACATATTTCGAGATATTTCTTCTTCTTGTTGTTCTTCTTCTGCACAGCTAAGCTGGAAGTGGCATTTGCGGCTCGCACTAGTGCAGAGTTATCTCAAAGAAAGGGGCCACGGTGTTTCTGTATCTCTATTATGTTGGTGCGGCTTCGGAACTTTTAAATATCTCGATATATCTCGAAAACTACGCTTCTGATCAAAAAATATCGTAGAACATAAATTGTAGGAAACATAATTCTCTACAAAAAAGGTCTCCTAACATTTTGCCATAGCTCGCTTCGTTTCCGAGATATTTGCAGATTTATCTCAAGGGAAGGGGCCTGACGGACATATTTCGAGATATTTCTTCTTCTTGTTGTTCTTCTTCTGCACAGCTAAGCTGGAAGTGGCATTGGCGGCTCGCACTAGTGCAGAGTTATCTCAAAGAAAGGGGCCACGGTGTTTCTGTATCTCTATTATGTTGGTGCGGCTTCGGAACTTTTAAATATCTCGATATATCTCGAAAACTACGCTTCTGATCAAAAAATATCATAGAACATAAATTGTAGGAAACATAATTCTCTACAAAAAAGGTCTCTTAACATTTTGCCATAGCTCGCTTCGTTTCCGAGATATTTGCAGATATATCTCAATGGAAGGGCCTGACGGACATATTTCGAGGTATTTCTTCTTCTTGTTGTTCTTCTTCTGCACAGCTAAGCTGGAAGTGGCATTTACAGCTGGCAATAGTGCAGAGCTATCTCAAAGAAAGGGGCCACGGTGTTTCTGTATCTCTATTATGTTGGTGTGGCTTCGGAACTTTTAAATATCTCGATATATCTCGAAAACTACGCTTCTGATCAAAAAATATCGTAGAACATAAATTGTAGGAAACATAATTCTCTACAAAAAAGGTCTCCTAACATTTTGCCATAGCTCGCTTCGTTTCCGAGATATTTGCAGATTTATCTCAAGGGAAGGGGCCTGACGGACATATTTCGAGATATTTCTTCTTCTTGTTGTTCTTCTTCTGCACAGCTAAGCTGGAAGTGGCATTTGCGGCTCGCACTAGTGCAGAGTTATCTCAAAGAAAGGGGCCACGGTGTTTCTGTATCTCTATTATGTTGGTGCGGCGTCGGAATTTTTAAATATCTCGATATATCTCGAAAACTACGCTTCTGATCAAAAAATATCGTAGAACATAATTTGTAGGAAACATAATTCTCTACAAAAAACGTCTCTTAACATTTTGCCATAGCTCGCTTCGTTTCCGAGATATTTGCAGATTTATCTCAAGGGAAGGGGCCTGACGGACATATTTCGAGATATTTCTTCTTCTTGTTGTTCTTCTTCTGCACAGCTAAGCTGGAAGTGGCATTTGCAGCTCGCAATAGTGCAGAGTTATCTCAAAGAAAGGGGCCACGGTGTTTCTGTATCTCTATTATGTTGGTGCGGCTTCGGAACTTTCAAATATCTTGATATATCTCGAGAACTACGCGTCTGATCAAAAAATATCATAGAACATAAAAAGTAGCAAACTTAATTCTCTACAAAAAAGGTCTCTTAACATTTTGCCATAGCTCGCTTCGTTTCCGAGATATTTGCAGATTTATCTCAAGGGAAGGGGCCTGACGGACATATTTCGAGATATTTCTTCTTCTTGTTGTTCTTCTTCTGCACAGCTAGGCTGGAAGTGGCATTTGCAGCTCGCAATAGTGCAGAGTTATCTCAAAGAAAGGGGCCACGGTGTTTCTGTATCTCTATTATGTTGGTGCGGCTTCGGAACTTTCAAATATCTCGATATATCTCGAGAACTACGCGTCTGATCAAAAAATATCATAGAACATAAAAAGTAGCAAACTTAATTCTCTACAAAAAAGGTCTCTTAACATTTTGCCATAGCTCGCTTCGTTTCCGAGATATTTGCAGATTTATCTCAAGGCAAGGGGCCTGATGGACATGTTTCGAGATATTTCTTCTTCTTGTTGTTCTCCTTCTGCACAGCTAAGCTGGAAGTGGCATTTGCGGCTAGCACTAGTGCAGAGTTATCTCAAAGAAAGGGGCCACGGTGTTTTTGTATCTCTATTCTGTTGGTGCGGCTTCGGAACTTTTAAATATCTCGATATATCTCGAAAACTACGCTTCTGATCAAAAAATATCATAGAACATAAATTGTAGGAAACATAATTCTCTACAAAAAAGGTCTCTTAACATTTTGCCATAGCTCGCTTCGTTTCCGAGATATTTGCAGATATATCTCAAGGGAAGGGGCCTGACGGACATATTTCGAGGTATTTCTTCTTCTTGTTGTTCTTCTTCTGCACAGCTAAGCTGGAAGTGGCATTTACAGCTCGCAATAGTGCAGAGTTCTCTCAAAGAAAGGGGCCACGGTGTTTCTGTATCTCTATTATGTTGGTGCGGCTTCGGAACTTTCAAATATCTTGATATATCTCGAGAACTACGCGTCTGATCAAAAAATATCATAGAACATAAAAAGTAGCAAACTTAATTCTCTACAAAAAGGGTCTCTTAACATTTTGCCATAGCTCGCTTCGCTTCCGAGATATTTGCAGATTTATCTCAAGGGAAGGGGCCTGACGGACATATTTCGAGATATTTCTTCTTCTTGTTGTTCTTCTTCTGCACAGCTAGGCTGGAAGTGGCATTTGCAGCTCGCAATAGTGCAGAGTTATCTCAAAGAAAGGGGCCACGGTGTTTCTGTATCTCTATTATGTTGGTGCGGCTTCGGAACTTTCAAATATCTTGATATATCTCGAGAACTACGCGTCTGATCAAAAAATATCATAGAACATAAAAAGTAGGAAACTTAATTCTCTACAAAAAAGGTCTCTTAACATTTTGCCATAGCTCGCTTTGTTTCCGAGATATTTGCAGATTTATCTCAAGGGAAGGGGCCTGACGGACATATTTCGAGATATTTCTTCTTCTTGTTGTTCTTCTTCTGCACAGCTAAGCTGGAAGTGGCATTTGCGGCTCGCACTAGTGCAGAGATATCTCAAAGAAAGGGGCCACGGTGTTTCTGTATCTCTATTATGTTGGTGCGGCTTCGGAACTTTTAAATATCTCGATATATCTCGAAAACTACGCTTCTGATCAAAAAATATCATAGAACATAAATTGTAGGAAACATAATTCTCTACAAAAAAGGTCTCTTAACATTTTGCCATAGCTCGCTTCGTTTCCGAGATATTTGCAGATTTATCTCAAGGCAAGGGGCCTGATGGACATGTTTCGAGATATTTCTTCTTCTTGTTGTTCTCCTTCTGCACAGCTAAGCTGGAAGTGGCATTTGCGGCTAGCACTAGTGCAGAGTTATCTCAAAGAAAGGGGCCACGGTGTTTTTGTATCTCTATTCTGTTGGTGCGGCTTCGGAACTTTTAAATATCTCGATATATCTCGAAAACTACGCTTCTGATCAAAAAATATCATAGAACATAAATTGTAGGAAACATAATTCTCTACAAAAAAGGTCTCTTAACATTTTGCCATAGCTCGCTTCGTTTCCGAGATATTTGCAGATATATCTCAAGGGAAGGGGCCTGACGGACATATTTCGAGGTATTTCTTCTTCTTGTTGTTCTTCTTCTGCACAGCTAAGCTGGAAGTGGCATTTACAGCTCGCAATAGTGCAGAGTTCTCTCAAAGAAAGGGGCCACGGTGTTTCTGTATCTCTATTATGTTGGTGCGGCTTCGGAACTTTCAAATATCTTGATATATCTCGAGAACTACGCGTCTGATCAAAAAATATCATAGAACATAAAAAGTAGCAAACTTAATTCTCTACAAAAAGGGTCTCTTAACATTTTGCCATAGCTCGCTTCGCTTCCGAGATATTTGCAGATTTATCTCAAGGGAAGGGGCCTGACGGACATATTTCGAGATATTTCTTCTTCTTGTTGTTCTTCTTCTGCACAGCTAGGCTGGAAGTGGCATTTGCAGCTCGCAATAGTGCAGAGTTATCTCAAAGAAAGGGGCCACGGTGTTTCTGTATCTCTATTATGTTGGTGCGGCTTCGGAACTTTCAAATATCTTGATATATCTCGAGAACTACGCGTCTGATCAAAAAATATCATAGAACATAAAAAGTAGGAAACTTAATTCTCTACAAAAAAGGTCTCTTAACATTTTGCCATAGCTCGCTTTGTTTCCGAGATATTTGCAGATTTATCTCAAGGGAAGGGGCCTGACGGACATATTTCGAGATATTTCTTCTTCTTGTTGTTCTTCTTCTGCACAGCTAAGCTGGAAGTGGCATTTGCGGCTCGCACTAGTGCAGAGATATCTCAAAGAAAGGGGCCACGGTGTTTCTGTATCTCTATTATGTTGGTGCGGCTTCGGAACTTTTAAATATCTCGATATATCTCGAAAACTACGCTTCTGATCAAAAAATATCATAGAACATAAATTGTAGGAAACATAATTCTCTACAAAAAACGTCTCTTAACATTTTGCCATAGCTCGCTTCGTTTCCGAGATATTTGCAGATTTATCTCAAGGGAAGGGGCCTGACGGACATATTTCGAGATATTTCTTCTTCTTGTTGTTCTTCTTCTGCACAGCTAGGCTGGAAGTGGCATTTGCAGCTCGCAATAGTGCAGAGTTATCTCAAAGAAAGGGCCCACGGTGTTTCTGTATCTCTATTATGTTGGTGCGGCTTCGGAACTTTCAAATATCTTGATATATCTCGAGAACTACGCGTCTGATCAAAAAATATCATAGAACATAAAAAGTAGCAAACTTAATTCTCTACAAAAAAGGTATCTTAACATTTTGCCATAGCTCGCTTGGTTTCCGGGATATTTGCAGATTTATCTCAAGGGAAGGGGCCTGACGGACATATTTCGAGATATTTCTTCTTCTTGTTGTTCTTCTTCTGCACAGCTAGGCTGGAAGTGGCATTTGCAGCTCGCAATAGTGCAGAGTTATCTCAAAGAAAGGGGCCACGGTGTTTCTGTATCTCTATTATGTTGGTGCGGCTTCGGAACTTTCAAATATCTTGATATATCTCGAGAACTACGCGTCTGATCAAAAAATATCATAGAACATAAAAAGTAGGAAACTTAATTCTCTACAAAAAAGGTCTCTTAACATTTTGCCATAGCTCGCTTTGTTTCCGAGATATTTGCAGATTTATCTCAAGGGAAGGGGCCTGACGGACATATTTCGAGATATTTCTTCTTCTTGTTGTTCTTCTTCTGCACAGCTAAGCTGGAAGTGGCATTTGCAGCTCGCAATAGTGCAGAGTTATCTCAAAGAAAGGGGCCACGGTGTTTCTGTATCTCTATTATGTTGGTGCGGCTTCGGAACTTTTAAATATCTCGATATATCTCGAAAACTACGCATCTGATCAAAAAATATCATAAAACATAAAAAGTAGGAAACTTAATTCTCTACAAAAAAGGTCTCTTAACATTTTGCCATAGCTCGCTTTGTTTCCGAGATATTTGCAGATTTATCTCAAGGGAAGGGGCCTGACGGACATATTTCGAGATATTTCTTCTTCTTGTTGTTCTTCTTCTGCACAGCTAAGCTGGAAGTGGCATTTGCGGCTCGCACTAGTGCAGAATTATCTCAAAGAAAGGGGCCACGGTGTTTCTGTATCTCTATTATGTTGGTGCGGCTTCGGAACTTTTAAATATCTCGATATATCTCGAAAACTACGCTTCTGATCAAAAAATATCATAGAACATAAATTGTAGGAAACATAATTCTCTACAAAAAAGGTCTCTTAACATTTTGCCATAGCTCGCTTCGTTTCCGAGATATTTGCAGATGTATCTCAAGGGAAGGGGCCTGACGGACATATTTCGAGATATTTCTTCTTCTTGTTGTTCTTCTTCTGCACAGCTAAGCTGGAAGTGGCATTGGCGGCTCGCACTAGTGCAGAGTTATCTCAAAGAAAGGGGCCACGGTGTTTCTGTATCTCTATTATGTTGGTGCGGCTTCGGAACTTTTAAATATCTCGATATATCTCGAAAACTACGCTTCTGATCAAAAAATATCATAGAACATAAATTGTAGGAAACATAATTCTCTACAAAAAAGGTCTCTTAACATTTTGCCATTGCTCGCTTCGTTTCCGAGATATTTGCAGATATATCTCAATGGAAGGGCCTGACGGACATATTTCGAGGTATTTCTTCTTCTTGTTGTTCTTCTTCTGCACAGCTAAGCTGGAAGTGGCATTTACAGCTCGCAATAGTGCAGAGCTATCTCAAAGAAAGGGGCCACGGTGTTTCTGTATCTCTATTATGTTGGTGTGGCTTCGGAACTTTTAAATATCTCGATATATCTCGAAAACTACGCTTCTGATCAAGAAATATCGTAGAACATAAATTGTAGGAAACATAATTCTCTACAAAAAACGTCTCTTAACATTTTGCCATAGCTCGCTTCGTTTCCGAGATATTTGCAGATTTATCTCAAGGGAAGGGGCCTGACGGACATATTTCGAGATAATTCTTCTACTTGTTGTTCTTCTTCTGCACAGCTAAGCTGGAAGTGGCATTTGCAGCTCGCAATAGTGCAGAGTTATCTCAAAGAAAGGGGCCACGGTGTTTCTGTATCTCTATTATGTTGGTGCGGCTTCGGAACTTTTAAATATCTCGATATATCTCGAAAACTACGCATCTGATCAAAAAATATCATAAAACATAAAAAGTAGGAAACTTAATTCTCTACAAAAAAGGTCTCTTAACATTTTGCCATAGCTCGCTTTGTTTCCGAGATATTTGCAGATTTATCTCAAGGGAAGGGGCCTGACGGACATATTTCGAGATATTTCTTCTTCTTGTTGTTCTTCTTCTGCACAGCTAAGCTGGAAGTGGCATTTGCGGCTCGCACTAGTGCAGAGTTATCTCAAAGAAAGGGGCCACGGTGTTTCTGTATCTCTATTATGTTGGTGCGGCTTCGGAACTTTTAAATATCTCGATATATCTCGAAAACTACGCTTCTGATCAAAAAATATCATAGAACATAAATTGTAGGAAACATAATTCTCTACAAAAAAGGTCTCTTAATATTTTGCCATAGCTCGCTTCGTTTCCGAGATATTTGCAGATGTATCTCAAGGGAAGGGGCCTGACGGACATATTTCGAGATATTTCTTCTTCTTGTTGTTCTTCTTCTGCACAGCGAAGCTGGAAGTGGCATTGGCGGCTCGCACTAGTGCAGAGTTATCTCAAAGAAAGGGGCCACGGTGTTTCTGTATCTCTATTATGTTGGTGCGGCTTCGTCACTTTTAAATATCTCGATATATCTCGAAAACTACGCTTCTGATCAAAAAATATCATAGAACATAAATTGTAGGAAACATAATTCTCTACAAAAAAGGTCTCTTAACATTTTGCCATAGCTCGCTTCGTTTCCGAGATATTTGCAGATTTATCTCAAGGGAAGGGGCCTGACGGACATATTTCGAGATATTTCTTCTTCTTGTTGTTCTTCTTCTGCACAGCTAAGCTGGAAGTGGCATTGGCGGCTCGCACTAGTGCAGAGTTATCTCAAGGAAAGGGGCCACGGTGTTTCTGTATCTCTATTATGTTGGTGCGGCTTCGGAACTTTTAAATATCTCGATATATCTCGAAAACTACGCTTCTGATCAAAAAATATCATAGAACATAAATTGTAGGAAACATAATTCTCTACAAAAAAGGTCTCTTAACATTTTGCCATAGCTCGCTTCGTTTCCGAGATATTTGCAGATATATCTCAATGGAAGGGCCTGACGGACATATTTCGAGGTATTTCTTCTTCTTGTTGTTCTTCTTCTGCACAGCTAAGCTGGAAGTGGCCTTTACAGCTCGCAATAGTGCAGAGCTATCTCAAAGAAAGGGGCCACGGTGTTTCTGTATCTCTATTATGTTGGTGTGGCTTCGGAACTTTTAAATATCTCGATATATCTCGAAAACTACGCTTCTGATAAAAAATATCGTAGAACATAAATTGTAGGAAACATAATTCTCTACAAAAAACGTCTCTTAACATTTTGCCATAGCTCGCTTCGTTTCCGAGATATTTGCAGATTTATCTCAAGGGAAGGGGCCTGACGGACATATTTCGAGATAATTCTTCTACTTGTTGTTCTTCTTCTGCACAGCTAAGCTGGAAGTGGCATTTGCAGCTCGCAATAGTGCAGAGTTATCTCAAAGAAAGGGGCCACGGTGTTTCTGTATCTCTATTATGTTGGTGCGGCTTCGGAACTTTTAAATATCTCGATATATCTCGAAAACTACGCTTCTGATCAAAAAATATCGTAGAACATAAATTGTAGGAAACATAATTCTCTACAAAAAACGTCTCTTAACATTTTGCCATAGCTCGCTTCGTTTCCGAGATATTTGCAGATTTATCTCAAGGGAAGGGGCCTGACGGACATATTTCGAGATATTTCTTCTTCTTGTTGTTCTTCTTCTGCACAGCTAGGCTGGAAGTGGCATTTGCAGCTCGCAATAGTGCAGAGTTATCTCAAAGAAAGGGCCCACGGTGTTTCTGTATCTCTATTATGTTGGTGCGGCTTCGGAACTTTCAAATATCTTGATATATCTCGAGAACTACGCGTCTGATCAAAAAATATCATAGAACATAAAAAGTAGTAAACTTAATTCTCTACCAAAAAGGTCTCTTAACATTTTGCCATAGCTCGCTTCGTTTCCGAGATATTTGCAGATTTATCTCAAGGCAAGGGGCCTGACGGACATGTTTCGAGATATTTCTTCTTCTTGTTGTTCTTCTTCTGCACAGCTAAGCTGGAAGTGGCATTTGCGGCTAGCACTAGTGCAGAGTTCTCTCAAAGAAAGGGGCCACGGTGTTTCTGTATCTCTATTATGTTGGTGCGGCTTCGGAACTTTCAAATATCTTGATATATCTCGAGAACTACGCGTCTGATCAAAAAATATCATAGAACATAAAAAGTAGCAAACTTAATTCTCTACAAAAAATGTCCCTTAACATTTTGCCATAGCTCGCTTCGTTTCCGAGATATTTGCAGATTTATCTCAAGGGAAGGGGCCTGACGGACATATTTCGAGATATTTCTTCTTCTTGTTGTTCTTCTTCTGCACAGCTAAGCTGGAAGTGGCATTTGCAGCTCGCAATAGTGCAGAGTTATCTCAAAGAAAGGGGCCACGGTGTTTCTGTATCTCTATTATGTTGGTGCGGCTTCGGAACTTTCAAATATCTTGATATATCTCGAGAACTACGCGTCTGATCAAAAAATATCATAGAACATAAAAAGTAGCAAACTTAATTCTCTACAAAAAAGGTCTCTTAACATTTTGCCATAGCTCGCTTCGTTTCCGAGATATTTGCAGATTTATCTCAAGGGAAGGGGCATGACGGACATATTTCGAGATATTTCGTCTTCTTGTTGTTCTTCTTCTGCACAGCTAGGCTGGAAGTGGCATTTGCAGCTCGCAATAGTGCAGAGTTATCTCAAAGAAAGGGGCCACGGTGTTTCTGTATCTCTATTATGTTGGTGCGGCTTCGGAACTTTTAAATATCTCGATATATCTCGAAAACTACGCTTCTGATCAAAAAATATCATAGAACATAAATTGTAGGAAACATAATTCTCTACAAAAAACGTCTCTTAACATTTTGCCATAGCTCGCTTCGTTTCCGAGAGATTTGCAGATTCAGCTCAAAGGAACGGGCCTGACGGACATATTTCGAGATATTTCTTCTTCTTGTTGTTCTTCTTCTGCACAGCTAAACTGGAAGTGGCATTTCCAGCTCGCAATAGTGCAGAGTTATCTCAAAGAAAGGGGCCACGGTGTTTCTGTATCTCTATTATGTTGGTGCGGCTTCGGAACTTTCAAATATCTTAATATATCTCGAGAACTACGCGTCTGATCAAAAAATATCATAGAGCATAAAATGTAGCAAACTTAATTCTCTACAAAAGAAGTCTCTTAACATTTTGCCATAGCTCGCTTCGTTTCCGAGATATTTGCAGATATATCTCAAGGGAAGGGGCCTGACGGACATGTTTCGAGATATTTCTTCTTCTTGTTGTTCTTCTTCTGCACAGCTAAGCTGGAAGTGGCATTTGCGGCTCGCACTAGTGCAGAGTTATCTCAAAGAAAGGGGCCACGGTGTTTCTGTATCTCTATTATGTTGGTGCGGCTTCGGAACTTTTAAATATCTCGATATATCTCGAAAACTACGCTTCTGATCAAAAAATATCATAGAACATAAAAAGTAGGAAAGTTAATTCTCTACAGAAAAGGTCTCTTAACATTTTGCCATAGTTCGCTTCGTTTCCGAGATATTTGCAGATTTATCTCAAGGGAAGGGGCCTGACGGACATATTTCGAGATATTTCTTCTTCTTGTTGTTCTTCTTCTGCACAGCTAAGCTGGAAGTGGCATTTGCAGCTCGCAATAGTGCAGAGTTATCTCAAAGAAAGGGGCCACGGTGTTTCTGTATCTCTATTATGTTGGTGCGGCTTCGGAACTTTTAAATATCTCGATATATCTCGAAAACTACGCATCTGATCAAAAAATATCATAAAACATAAAAAGTAGGAAACTTAATTCTCTACAAAAGAGGTCTCTTAACATTTTGCCATAGCTCGCTTTGTTTCCGAGATATTTGCAGATTTATCTCAAGGGAAGGGGCCTGACGGACATATTTCGAGATATTTCTTCTTCTTGTTGTTCTTCTTCTGCACAGCTAAGCTGGAAGTGGCATTTGCGGCTCGCACTAGTGCAGAATTATCTCAAAGAAAGGGGCCACGGTGTTTCTGTATCTCTATTATGTTGGTGCGGCTTCGGAACTTTTAAATATCTCGATATATCTCGAAAACTACGCTTCTGATCAAAAAATATCATAGAACATAAATTGTAGGAAACATAATTCTCTACAAAAAAGGTCTCTTAACATTTTGCCATAGCTCGCTTCGTTTCCGAGATATTTGCAGATATATCTCAATGGAAGGGCCTGACGGACATATTTCGAGGTATTTCTTCTTCTTGTTGTTCTTCTTCTGCACAGCTAAGCTGGAAGTGGCATTTACAGCTCGCAATAGTGCAGAGCTATCTCAAAGAAAGGGGCCACGGTGTTTCTGTATCTCTATTATGTTGGTGTGGCTTCGGAACTTTTAAATATCTCGATATATCTCGAAAACTACGCTTCTGATCAAAAAATATCGTAGAACATAAATTGTAGGAAACATAATTCTCTACAAAAAACGTCTCTTAACATTTTGCCATAGCTCGCTTCGTTTCCGAGATATTTGCAGATTTATCTCAAGGGAAGGGGCCTGACGGACATATTTCGAGATAATTCTTCTACTTGTTGTTCTTCTTCTGCACAGCTAAGCTGGAAGTGGCATTTGCAGCTCGCAATAGTGCAGAGTTATCTCAAAGAAAGGTGCCACGGTGTTTCTGTATCTCTATTATGTTGGTGCGGCTTCGGAACTTTTAAATATCTCGATATATCTCGAAAACTACGCTTCTGATCAAAAAATATCGTAGAACATAAATTGTAGGAAACATAATTCTCTACAAAAAGGGTCTCTTAACATTTTGCCATAGCTCGCTTCGTTTCCGAGATATTTGCAGATTTATCTCAAGGGAAGGGGCCTGACGGACATATTTCGAGATATTTCTTCTTCTTGTTGTTCTTCTTCTGCACAGCTAAGCTGGAAGTGGCATTTGCAGCGCGCAATAGTGCAGAGTTGTCTCAAAGAAAGGGGCCACGGTGTTTCTGTATCTCTATTATGTTGGTGCGGCTTCGGAACTTTTAAATATCTCGATATATCTCGAAAACTACGCTTCTGATCAAAAAATATCATAGAACGTAAATTGTAGGAAACATAATTCTCTACAAAATACGTCTCTTATCATTTTGCCATAGCTCGCTTCGTTTCCGAGATATTTGCAGATTTATCTCAAGGGAAGGGGCCTGACGGACATATTTCGAGATATTTCTTCTTCTTGTTGTTCTTCTTCTGCACAGCTAAGCTGGAAGTGGCATTTGCGGCTCGCAATAGTACAGAGTTATCTCAAAGAAAGGGGCCACGGTGTTTCTGAATCTCTATTATGTTGGAGCGGCTTCGGAACTTTTAAATATCTCGATATATCTCGACAACTACGCTTCTGATCAAAAAATATCATAGAACATAAATTGTAGGAAACATAATTCTCTACAAAAAAGGTCTCTTAACATTTTGCCATAGCTCGCTTCGTTTCCGAGATATTTGCAGATTTATCTCAAGGGAAGGGGCCTGACGGACATATTTCGAGATATTTCTTCTTCTTGTTGTTCTTCTTCTGCACAGCTAAACTGGAAGTGGCATTTCCAGCTCGCAATAGCGCAGAGTTATCTCAAAGAAAGGGGCCACGGTGTTTCTGTATCTCTATTATGTTGGTGCGGCTTCGGAACTTTTAAATATCTTGATACATCTCGAGAACTACGCATCTGATCAAAAAATATCATAGAACATAAAAAGCAGGAAACTTAATTCTCTACAAAAAACGTCTCTTAACATTTTGCCATAGCTCGCTTCGTTTCCGCGATATTTGCAGATTTATCTCAAGGGAAGGGGCCTGACGGACATATTTCGAGATATTTCTTCTTCTTGTTGTTCTTCTTCTGCACAGCTAAACTGGAAGTGGCATTTCCAGCTCGCAATAGTGCAGAGTTATCTCAAAGAAAGGGGCCACGGTGTTTCTGTATCTCTATTATGTTGGTGCGGCTTCGGAACTTTTAAATATCTCGATATATCTCGAAAACTACGCTTCTGATCAAAAAATATCATAGAACATAAATTGTAGGAAACATAATTCTCTACAAAAAAGGTCTGTTAAGATTTTGCCATAGCTCGTTTGGTTTCCGAGATATTTGCAGATTTATCTCAAGGGAAGGGGCCTGACGGACATATTTCGAAATATTTCTTCTTCTTGTTGTTCTTCTTCTGCACAGCTAAACTGGAAGTGGCATTTCCAGCTCGCAATAGCGCAGAGTTATCTCAAAGAAAGGGGCCACGGTGTTTCTGTATCTCTATTATGTTGGTGCGGCGTCGGAACTTTTAAATATCTTGATATATCTCGAGAACTACGCATCTGATCAAAAAATATCATAGAACATAAAAAGTAGGAAACTTAATTGTCTACAAAAAAGGTCTGTTAACATTTTGCCATAGCTCGCTTCGTTTCCGCGATATTTGCAGATTTATCTCAAGGGAAGGGGCCTGACGGACATATTTCGAGATATTTCTTCTTCTTGTTGTTCTTCTTCTGCACAGCTAAACTGGAAGTGGCATTTCCAGCTCGCAATAGTGCAGAGTTATCTCAAAGAAAGGGGCCACGGTGTTTCTGTATCTCTATTATGTTGGTGCGGCTTCGGAACTTTTAAATATCTCGATATATCTCGAAAACTACGCTTCTGATCAAAAAATATCATAGAACATAAATTGTAGGAAACATAATTCTCTACAAAAAAGGTCTGTTAAGATTTTGCCATAGCTCGCTTCGTTTCCGAGATATGTGCAGATTTATCTCAAGGGAAGGGGCCTGACGGACATATTTCGAGATATTTCTTCTTCTTGTTGTTCTTCTTCTGCACAGCTCTCAAGAAAGGGGCCACGGTGATTCTGTATCTCTATTATGTTGGTGCGGCTTCGGAACTTTCAAATATCTTGATATATCTCGAGAACTACGCGTCTGATCAAAAAATATCATAGTACATAAAAAGTAGCAAACTTAATTCTCTACAAAAAAGGTCTCTTAACATTTTGCCATAGCTCCCTTCGTTTCCGAGATATTTGCAGATTTATCTCAAGGGAAGGGGCCTGACGGACATGTTTCGAGATATTTCTTCTTCTTGTTGTTCTTCTTCTGCGCAGCTAAGTTGGAAGTGGCATTTGCGGCTCGCACTAGTGCACAGTTATCTCAAAGAAAGGGGCCACGGTGTTTCTGTATCTCTATTATGTTGGTGCGGCTTCGGAACTTTTAAATATCTCGATATATCTCGAAAACTACGCTTCTGATCAAAAAATATCATAGAACATAAATTGTAGGAAACATAATTCTCTACAAAAAACGTCTCTTAACATTTTGCCATAGCTCGCTTCGTTTCCGAGAGATTTGCAGATTCAGCTCAAAGGAACGGGCCTGACGGACATATTTCGAGATATTTCTTCTTCTTGTTGTTCTTCTTCTGCACAGCTAAACTGGAAGTGGCATTTCCAGCTCGCAATAGTGCAGAGTTATCTCAAAGAAAGGGGCCACGGTGTTTCTGTATCTCTATTATGTTGGTGCGGCTTCGGAACTTTCAAATATCTTAATATATCTCGAGAACTACGCGTCTGATCAAAAAATATCATAGAGCATAAAATGTAGCAAACTTAATTCTCTACAAAAGAAGTCTCTTAACATTTTGCCATAGCTCGCTTCGTTTCCGAGATATTTGCAGATATATCTCAAGGGAAGGGGCCTGACGGACATGTTTCGAGATATTTCTTCTTCTTGTTGTTCTTCTTCTGCACAGCTAAGCTGGAAGTGGCATTTGCGGCTCGCACTAGTGCAGAGTTATCTCAAAGAAAGGGGCCACGGTGTTTCTGTATCTCTATTATGTTGGTGCGGCTTCGGAACTTTTAAATATCTCGATATATCTCGAAAACTACGCTTCTGATCAAAAAATATCATAGAACATAAAAAGTAGGAAAGTTAATTCTCTACAGAAAAGGTCTCTTAACATTTTGCCATAGCTCGCTTCGTTTCCGAATATTTGCAGATTTATCTCAAGGGAAGGGGCCTGACGGACATTTTTCGAAATATTTCTTCTTCTTGTTGTTCTTCTTCTGCACAGCTAAGCTGGAAGTGGCATTTGCAGCTCGCAATAGTGCAGAGTTATCTCAAAGAAAGTGGCCACGGTGTTTCTGTACCTCTATTATGTTGGTGCAGCTTCGGAGCTTTTAAATATCTTGATATATCTCGAGAACTACGCATCTGATCAAAAAATATCATAGAACATAAAAAGTAGGAAACTTAATTCTCTACAAAAAGGGTCTCTTAACATTTTGCCATAGCTCGCTTCGTTTCCGAGATATTTGCAGATTTATCTCAAGGGAAGGGGCCTGACGGACATATTTCGAGATATTTCTTCTTCTTGTTGTTCTTCTTCTGCACAGCTAAGCTGGAAGTGGCATTTGCAGCGCGCAATAGTGCAGAGTTGTCTCAAAGAAAGGGGCCACGGTGTTTCTGTATCTCTATTATGTTGGTGCGGCTTCGGAACTTTTAAATATCTCGATATATCTCGAAAACTACGCTTCTGATCAAAAAATATCATAGAACGTAAATTGTAGGAAACATAATTCTCTACAAAATACGTCTCTTATCATTTTGCCATAGCTCGCTTCGTTTCCGAGATATTTGCAGATTTATCTCAAGGGAAGGGGCCTGACGGACATATTTCGAGATATTTCTTCTTCTTGTTGTTCTTCTTCTGCACAGCTAAGCTGGAAGTGGCATTTGCAGCTCGCAATAGTGCAGAGTTATCTCAAAGAAAGGGGCCACGGTGTTTCTGTATCTCTACTATGTTGGTGCGGCTTCGGAACTTTTAAATATCTCGATATATCTCGAAAACTACGCTTCTGATCAAAAAATATCATAGAACATAAATTGTAGGAAACATAATTCTCTACAAAAAAGGTCTCTTAAGATTTTGCCATAGCTCGTTTGGTTTCCGAGATATTTGCAGATATATCTGAAGGGATGGGGCCTGACGGACATATTTCGAGATATTTCTTCTTCTTGTTGTTCTTCTTCTGCACAGCTAAACGGGAAGTGGCATTTCCAGCTCGCAATAGTGCAGAGTTATCTCAAAGAAAGGGGCCACGGTGTTTCTGTATCTCTATTATGTTGGTGCGGCTTCGGAACTTTTAAATATCTTGATATATCTCGAGAACTACGCATCTGATCAAAAAATATCATAGAACATAAGAAGTAGGAATCTTAATTCTCTATAAAAAAGGTCTCTTAACATTTTGCCATAGCTCGCTTCGTTTCCGAGATATGTGCAGATTTATCTCAAGGGAAGGGGCCTGACGGACATATTTCGAGATATTTCTTCTTCTTGTTGTTCTTCTTCTGCACAGCTCTCAAGAAAGGGGCCACGGTGTTTCTATATCTCTATTATGTTGGTGCGGCTTCGGAACTTTCAAATATCTTGATATATCTCGAGAACTACGCGTCTGATCAAAAAATATCATAGTACATTAAAAGTAGCAAACTTAATTCTCTACAAAAAAGGTCTCTTAACATTTTGCCATAGCTCGCTTGGTTTCCGAGATTTTTGCAGATTTATCTCAAGGGAAGGGGCCTGACGGACATGTTTCGAGATATTTCTTCTTCTTGTTGTTCTCCTTCTGCACAGCTAAGCTGGAAGTGGCATTTGCGGCTCGCACTAGTGCAGAGTTATCTCAAAGAAAGGGGCCACGGTGTTTCTGTATCTCTATTATGTTGGTGCGGCTTCGGAACTTTTAAATATCTCGATATATCTCGAAAACTAGGCTTCTGATCAAAAAATATCATAGAACATAAAAAGTAGGAAAGTTAATTCTCTACAGAAAAGGTCTCTTAACATTTTGCCATAGCTCGCTTCGTTTCCGAGATATTTGCAGATTTATCTCAAGGGAAGGGGCCTGACGGACATATTTCGAAATATTTCTTCTTCTTGTTGTTCTTCTTCTGCACAGCTAAGCTGGAAGTGGCATTTGCAGCTCGCAATAGTGCAGAGTTATCTCAAAGAAAGTGGCCACGGTGTTTCTGTACCTCTATTATGTTGGTGCAGCTTCGGAGCTTTTAAATATCTTGATATATCTCGAGAACTACGCATCTGATCAAAAAATATCATAGAACATAAAAAGTAGGAAACTTAATTCTCTACAAAAAGGGTCTCTTAACATTTTGCCATAGCTCGCTTCGTTTCCGAGATATTTGCAGATTTATCTCAAGGGAAGGGGCCTGACGGACATATTTCGAGATATTTCTTCTTCTTGTTGTTCTTCTTCTGCACAGCTAAGCTGGAAGTGGCATTTGCAGCTCGCAATAGTGCAGAGTTATCTCAAAGAAAGGGGCCACGGTGTTTCTGTATCTCTATTATGTTGGTGCGGCTTCGGAACTTTTAAAGATCTGGATATATCTCGAGAACTACGCATCTAATCAAAAAATATCATAGAACATAAAAAGTAGGAAACTTCATTCTCTACAAAAAGGGTATCTTAACATTTTGCCATAGCTCGCTTCGTTTCCGAGATATTTGCAGATTTATCTCAAGGGAAGGGGCCTGACGGACATATTTCGAGATATTTCTTCTTCTTGTTGTTCTTCTTCTGCACAGCTAAGCTGGAAGTGGCATTTGCAGCTCGCAATAGTGCAGAGTTATCTCAAAGAAAGGGGCCACGGTGTTTCTGTATCTCTATTATGTTGGTGCGGCTTCGGAACTTTTAAAGATCTGGATATATCTCGAGAACTACGCATCTAATCAAAAAATATCATAGAACATAAAAAGTAGGAAACTTCATTCTCTACAAAAAGGGTATCTTAACATTTTGCCATAGCTCGCTTCGTTTCCGAGATATTTGCAGATTTATCTCAAGGGAAGGGGCCTGACGGACATATTTCGAGATATTTCTTCTTCTTGTTGTTCTTCTTCTGCACAGCTAAGCTGGAAGTGGCATTTGCAGCTCGCAATAGTGCAGAGTTATCTCAAAGAAAGGGGCCACGGTGTTTCTGTATCTCTATTATGTAGGTGCGGCTTCGGAACTTTTAAATATCTTGATATATCTCGAGAACTACGCATCGGATCAAAAAATATCATAGAACGTAAAAAGTAGGAAACTTAATTCTCTACAGAAAAGGTCGGTTAACATTTTGCCATAGCTCGCTTCGTTTCCGAGATATTTGCAGATTCATCTCAAGGGAAGGGGCCTGACGGACATATTTCGAGATATTTCTTCTTCTTGTTGTTCTTCTTCTGCACAGCTAAGCTGGAAGTGGCATTTGCAGCGCGCAATAGTGCAGAGTTATCTCAAAGAAAGGGGCCACGGTGTTTCTGTATCTCTATTATGTTGGTGCGGCTTCGGAACGTTTAAATATCTCGATATATCTCGAAAACTACGCTTCTGATCAAAAAATCTCATACAACGTAAATTGTAGGAAACATAATTCTCTACAAAAAAGGTCTCTTAACATTTTGCCATAGCTCGCTTCGTTTCCGAGATATTTGCAGATTTATCTCAAGGGAAGGGGCCTGATGGACATATTTCGAGATATTTCTTCTTCTTGTTGTTCTTCTTCTGCACAGCTAAGCGGGAAGTGGCATTTGCAGCTCGCAATAGTGCAGAGTTATCTCAAAGAAAGGGGCCACGGTGTTTCTGTATCTCTATTATGTTGGTGCGGCTTCGGAACTTTTAAATATCTTGATATATCTCGAGAACTACGCATCTGATCAAAAAATATCATAGAACATAAAAAGTAGGAAACTTAATTCTCTACAAAAAAGGTCTCTTAACATTTTGCCATAGCTCGCTTCGTTTCCGAGATATTTGCAGATTTATCTCAAGGGAAGGGGCCTGACGGACATATTTCGAGATATTTCTTCTTCGTGTTGTACTTCTTCTGCACAGCTAAGCTGGAAGTGGCATTTGCAGCTCGCAATAGTGCAGAGTTATCTCAAAGAAAGGGGCCACGGTGTTTCTGTATCTCTATTATGTTGGTGCGGCTTCGGAACTTTTAAATATCTCGATATATCTCGAAAACTACGCTTCTGATGAAAAATATCATACAACATAAATTGTAGGAAACATAATTCTCTACAAAAAAGGTCTCTTAACATTTTGCCATAGCTCGCTTTGTTTCCGAGATATTTGCAGATTTATCTCAAGGGAAGGGGCCTGACGGACATATTTCGAGATACTTCTTCTTCTTGTTGTTCTTCTTCTGCACAGCTAAGCTGGAAGTGCCATTTGCGGCTCGCACTAGTGCAGAGTTATCTCAAAGAAAGGGGCCACGGTGTTTCTGTATCTCTATTATGTTGGTGCGGCTTCGGAACTTTTAAATACCTCGATATATCTCGAAAACTACGTTTCTGATCAAAAAATATCGTAGAACATAAATTGTAGGAAACATAATTCTCTACAAAAATGGTCTCTTAACATTTTGCCATAGCTCGCTTCGTTTCCGAGATATTTGCAGATTTATCTCAAGGGAAGGGGCCTGACGGACATATTTCGAGATATTTCTTCTTCGTGTTGTTCTTCTTCTGCACAGCTAAGCTGGAAGTGGCATTTACAGCTCGCAATAGTGCAGAGTTATCTCAAAGAAAGGGGCCACGGTGTTTCTGTATCTCTATTATGTTGGTGCGGCTTCGGAACTTTTAAATATCTCGATATATCTCGAAAACTACGCTTCTGATCAAAAAATATCATAGAACATAAATTGTAGGAAACATAATTCTCTACAAAAAAGGTCTCTTAACATTTTGCCATAGCTCGCTTCGTTTCCAAGATATTTGCAGATACATCTCAAGGGAAGTGCCTGGCGGACATATTTCGAGATATTTCTTCTTCTTGTTGTTCTTCTTCTGCACAGCTAAGCTGGAAGTGGCATTTACAGCTCGCAATAGTGCAGAGTTATCTCAAAGAAAGGGGCCACGGTGTTTCTGTATCTCTATTATGTTGGTGCGGCTTCGGAACTTTTAAATATCTTGATATATCTCGAGAACTACGCATCTTATAAAAAAATATGATAGAACATAAAAAGTAGGAAACTTAATTCTCTACAAAAAAGGTCTCTTAACATTTTCCCATAGCTCTCTTCGTTTCCGAGATATTTGCAGATTTATCTCAAGGGAAGGGGCCTGACGGACATATTTCGAGATATTTCTTCTTCGTGTTGTTCTTCTTCTGCACAGCTAAGCTGGAAGTGGCATTTGCGGCTCGCACTAGTGCAGAGTTATCTCAAAGAAAGGGGCCACGGTGTTTCTGAATCTCTATTATGTTGGTGCGGCTTCGGAACTTTTAAATATCTCGATATATCTCGAAAACTACGCTTCTGATCAAAAAATATCATACAACGTAAATTGTAGGAAACATAATTCTCTACAAAAAAGGTCTCTTAACATTTTGCCATAGCTCGCTTCGTTTCCGAGATATTTGCAGATTTATCTCAAGGGAAGGGGCCTGACGGACATATTTCGAGATATTTCTTCTTCTTGTTGTTCTTCTTCTGCACAGCTAAGCGGGAAGTGGCATTTGCAGCTCGCAATAGTGCAGAGTTATCTCAAAGAAAGGGGCCACGGTGTTTCTGTATCTCTATTATGTTGGTGCGGCTTCGGAACTTTTAAATATCTTGATATATCTCGAGAACTACGCATCTGATCAAAAAATATCATAGAACATAAAAAGTAGGAAACTTAATTCTCT
Organism: Osmia lignaria lignaria; assembly: GCF_051020975.1. NCBI lineage: Eukaryota > Metazoa > Arthropoda > Insecta > Hymenoptera > Megachilidae > Osmia > Osmia lignaria. The sequence goes on along the minus strand of NW_027478159.1, from coordinate 7,631,393 downwards.
ACAAAAAAGGTCTCTTAACATTTTGCCATAGCTCGCTTCGTTTCCGAGATATTTGCAGATTTATCTCAAGGGAAGGGGCCTGACGGACATATTTCGAGATATTTCTTCTTCTTGTTGTTCTTCTTCTGCACAGCTAAGCGGGAAGTGGCATTTGCAGCTCGCAATAGTGCAGAGTTATCTCAAAGAAAGGGGCCACGGTGTTTCTGTATCTCTATTATGTTGGTGCGGCTTCGGAACTTTTAAATATCTCGATATATCTCGAAAACTACGCTTCTGATGAAAAATATCATACAACATAAATTGTAGGAAACATAATTCTCTACAAAAAAGGTCTCTTAACATTTTGCCATAGCTCGCTTTGTTTCCGAGATATTTGCAGATTTATCTCAAGGGAAGGGGCCTGACGGACATATTTCGAGATACTTCTTCTTCTTGTTGTTCTTCTTCTGCACAGCTAAGCTGGAAGTGCCATTTGCGGCTCGCACTAGTGCAGAGTTATCTCAAAGAAAGGGGCCACGGTGTTTCTGTATCTCTATTATGTTGGTGCGGCTTCGGAACTTTTAAATACCTCGATATATCTCGAAAACTACGTTTCTGATCAAAAAATATCGTAGAACATAAATTGTAGGAAACATAATTCTCTACAAAAAAGGTCTCTTAACATTTTGCCATAGCTCGCTTCGTTTCCGAGATATTTGCAGATTTATCTCAAGGGAAGGGGCCTGACGGACATATTTCGAGATATTTCTTCTTCGTGTTGTTCTTCTTCTGCACAGCTAAGCTGGAAGTGGCATTTACAGCTCGCAATAGTGCAGAGTTATCTCAAAGAAAGGGGCCACGGTGTTTCTGTATCTCTATTATGTTGGTGCGGCTTCGGAACTTTTAAATATCTCGATATATCTCGAAAACTACGCTTCTGATCAAAAAATATCATAGAACATAAATTGTAGGAAACATAATTCTCTACAAAAAAGGTCTCTTAACATTTTGCCATAGCTCGCTTCGTTTCCAAGATATTTGCAGATACATCTCAAGGGAAGTGCCTGGCGGACATATTTCGAGATATTTCTTCTTCTTGTTGTTCTTCTTCTGCACAGCTAAGCTGGAAGTGGCATTTACAGCTCGCAATAGTGCAGAGTTATCTCAAAGAAAGGGGCCACGGTGTTTCTGTATCTCTATTATGTTGGTGCGGCTTCGGAACTTTTAAATATCTTGATATATCTCGAGAACTACGCATCTTATAAAAAAATATGATAGAACATAAAAAGTAGGAAACTTAATTCTCTACAAAAAAGGTCTCTTAACATTTTCCCATAGCTCTCTTCGTTTCCGAGATATTTGCAGATTTATCTCAAGGGAAGGGGCCTGACGGACATATTTCGAGATATTTCTTCTTCGTGTTGTTCTTCTTCTGCACAGCTAAGCTGGAAGTGGCATTTGCGGCTCGCACTAGTGCAGAGTTATCTCAAAGAAAGGGGCCACGGTGTTTCTGAATCTCTATTATGTTGGTGCGGCTTCGGAAGTTTTAAATATCTTGATATATCTCGAGAACTACGCATCTGATCAAAAAATATCATAGAACATAAAAAGTAGGAAACTTAATTCTCTACAAAAAAGGTCTCTTAACATTTTGCCATAGCTCGCTTCGTTTCCGAGATATTTGCAGATTTATCTCAAGGGAAGGGGCCTGACGGACATATTTCGAGATATTTCTGCTTCTTGTTGTTCTTCTTCTGCACAGCTAAGCGGGAAGTGGCATTTGCAGCTCGCAATAGTGCAGAGTTATCTCAAAGAAAGGGGCCACGGTGTTTCTGTATCTCTATTATGTTGGTGCGGCTTCGGAACTTTTAAATATCTTGATATATCTCGAGAACTACGCTTCTGATCAAAAAATATCATAGAACATAAAAAGTAGGAAACTTAATTCTCTACAAAAAAGGTCTCTTAACATTTTGCCATAGCTCGCTTCGTTTCCGAGATATTTGCAGATTTATCTCAAGGGAAGGGGCCTGACGGACATATTTCGAGATATTTCTTCTTCTTGTTGTTCTTCTTCTGCACAGCTAAGCGGGAAGTGGCATTTGCAGCTCGCAATAGTGCAGAGTTATCTCAAAGAAAGGGGCCACGGTGTTTCTGTATCTCTATTATGTTGGTGCGGCTTCGGAACTTTTAAATATCTTGATATATCTCGAGAACTACGCATCTGATCAAAAAATATCATAGAACATAAAAAGTAGGAAACTTAATTCTCTACAAAAAAGGTCTCTTAACATTTTCCCATAGCTCGCTTCGTTTCCGAGATATTTGCAGATTTATCTCAAGGGAAGGGGCCTGACGGACATATTTCGAGATATTTCTTCTTCTTGTTGTTCTTCTTCTGCACAGCTAAGCGGGAAGTGGCATTTGCAGCTCGCAATAGTGCAGAGTTATCTCAAAGAAAGGGGCCACGGTGTTTCTGTATCTCTATTATGTTGGTGCAGCTTCGGAACTTTTAAATATCTTGATATATCTCGAGAACTACGCATCTGATCAAAAAATATCAGAGAACGTAAATTGTAGGAAACCTAATTTTCTACAAAAAAGGTCTCTTAACATTTTGCCGTAGCTCGCTTCGTTTCCGAGATATTTGCAGATTTATCTCAAGGGAAGGGGCCTGACGGACATATTTCGAAATATTTCTTCTTCTTGTTGTTCTTCTTCTGCACAGCTAAGCTGGAAGTGGCATTTGCAGCTCGCAATAGTGCAGAGTTATCTCAAAGAAAGTGGCCACGGTGTTTCTGTACCTCTATTATGTTGGTGCAGCTTCGGAGCTTTTAAATATCTTGATGTATCTCGAGAACTACGCATCTGATCAAAAAATATCATAGAACATAAAAAGTAGGAAACTTAATTCTCTACAAAAAGGGTCTCTTAACATTTTGCCATAGCTCGCTTCGTTTCCGAGATATTTGCAGATTTATCTCAAGGGAAGGGGCCTGACGGACATATTTCGAGATATTTCTTCTTCTTGTTGTTCTTCTTCTGCACAGCTAAGCTGGAAGTGGCATTTGCAGCTCGCAATAGTGCAGAGTTATCTCAAAGAAAGGGGCCACGGTGTTTCTGTATCTCTATTATGTTGGTGCGGCTTCGGAACTTTTAAATATCTGGATATATCTCGAGAACTACGCATCTAATCAAAAAATATCATAAAACATAAAAAGTAGGAAACTTCATTCTCTACAAAAAGGGTCTCTTAACATTTTGCTATAGCTCGCTTCGTTTCCGAGATATTTGCAGATTTATCTCAAGGGAAGGGGCCTGACGGACATATTTCGAGATATTTCTTCTTCTTGTTGTTCTTCTTCTGCACAGCTAAGCTGGATGTGGCATTTGCAGCGCGCAATAGTGCAGAGTTATCTCAAAGAAAGGGGCCACGGTGTTTCTGTATCTCTATTATGTTGGTGCGGCTTCGGAACGTTTAAATATCTCGATATATCTCGAAAACTACGCTTCTGATCAAAAAATATCATAGAACGTAAATTGTAGGAAACATAATTCTCTACAAAATACGTCTCTTAACATTTTGCCATAGCTCGCTTCGTTTCCGAGATATTTGCAGATTTATCTCAAGGGAAGGGGCCTGACGGACATATTTCGAGATATTTCTTCTTCTTGTTGTTCTTCTTCTGCACAGCTAAGCTGGAACTGGCATTTGCAGCTCGCAATAGTGCAGAGTTATCTCAAAGAAAGGGGCCACGGTGTTTCTGTATCTCTATTATGTTGGTGCGGCTTCGGAACTTTTAAAGATCTGGATATATCTCGAGAACTACGCATCTAATCAAAAAATATCATAGAACATAAAAAGTAGGAAACTTCATTCTCTACAAAATGGGTCTCTTAACATTTTGCCATAGCTCGCTTCGTTTCCGAGATATTTGCAGATTTATCTCAAGGGAAGGGGCCTGACGGACATATTTCGAGATATTTCTTCTTCTTGTTGTTCTTCTTCTGCACAGCTAAGCTGGAAGTGGCATTTGCAGCTCGCAATAGTGCAGAGTTATCTCAAAGAAAGGGGCCACGGTGTTTCTGTATCTCTATTATGTAGGTGCGGCTTCGGAACTTTTAAATATCTCGATATATCTCGAAAACTACGCTTCTGATCAAAAAATATCATAGAACATAAATTGTAGGAAACATAATTCTCTACAAAAAAGGTCTCTTAACATTTTGCCATAGCTCGCTTTGTTTCCGAGATATTTGCAGATTTATCTCAAGGGAAGGGGCCTGACGGACATATTTCGAGATATTTCTTCTTCTTGTTGTTCTTCTTCTGCACAGCTAAGCTGGAAGTGGCATTTGCAGCTCGCAATAGTGCAGAGTTATCTCAAAGAAAGGGGCCACGGTGTTTCTGTATCTCTATTATGTAGGTGCGGCTTCGGAACTTTTAAATATCTTGATATATCTCGAGAACTACGCATCGGATAAAAAAATATCATAGAACGTAAAAAGTAGGAAACTTAATTCTCTACAGAAAAGGTCGGTTAACATTTTGCCATAGCTCGCTTCGTTTCCGAGATATTTGCAGATTTATCTCAGGGGAAGGGGTCTGACGGACATATTTCGAGATATTTCTTCTTCTTGTTGTTCTTCTTCTGCACAGATAAACTGGAAGTGGCATTTCCAGCTCGCAATAGTGCAGAGTTATCTCAAAGAAAGGGGCCACGGTGTTTCTGTATCTCTATTATGTTGGTGCGGCTTCGGAACGTTTAAATATCTCGATATATCTCGAAAACTACGCTTCTGATCAAAAAATATCATACAACGTAAATTGTAGGAAACATAATTCTCTACAAAAAAGGTCTCTTAACATTTTGCCATAGCTCGCTTCGTTTCCGAGATATTTGCAGATTTATCTCAAGGTAAGGGGTCTGACGGACATATTTCGAGATATTTCTTCTTCTTGTTGTTCTTCTTCTGCACAGCTAAACTGGAAGTGGCATTTCCAGCTCGCAATAGTGCAGAGTTATCTCGAAGAAAGGGGCCACGGTGTTTCTGTATCTCTATTATGTTGGTGCGGCCTCGGAACTTTTAAATATCTTGATATATCTCGAGAACTACGCATCTGATCAAAAAATATCATAGAACATAAAAAGTAGGAAACTTAATTCTCTACAAAAAAGGTCTCTTAACATTTTGCCATAGCTCGCTTCGTTTCCGAGATATTTGAAGATATATCTCAAGGGAAGGGGCCTGACGGACATATTTCGAGATATTTCTTCTTCTTGTTGTTCTTCTTCTGCACAGCTAAGCTGGAAGTGGCATTTGCAGCTCGCAATAGTGCAGAGTTATCTCAAAGAAAGGGGCCACGGTGTTTCTGTATCTCTATTATGTTGGTGCGGCTTCGGAACTTTTAAATATCTTGATATATCTCGAGAACTACGCATCTGATCAAAAAATATCATAGAACATAAAAAGTAGGAAACTTAATTCTCTACAAAAAAGGTCTCTTAACATTTTGCCATAGCTCGCTTCGTTTCCGAGATATTTGCAGATTTATCTCAAGGGAAGGGGCCTGACGGACATATTTCGAGATATTTCTGCTTCTTGTTGTTCTTCTTCTGCACAGCTAAGCGGGAAGTGGCATTTGCAGCTCGCAATAGTGCAGAGTTATCTCAAAGAAAGGGGCCACGGTGTTTCTGTATCTCTATTATGTTGGTGCGGCTTCGGAACTTTTAAATATCTTGATATATCTCGAGAACTACGCATCTGATCAAAAAATATCATAGAACATAAAAAGTAGGAAACTTAATTCTCTACAAAAAAGGTCTCTTAACATTTTGCCATAGCTCGCTTCGTTTCCGAGATATTTGCAGATTTATCTCAAGGGAAGGGGCCTGACGGACATATTTCGAGATATTTCTTCTTCTTGTTGTTCTTCTTCTGCACAGCTAAGCGGGAAGTGGCATTTGCAGCTCGCAATAGTGCAGAGTTATCTCAAAGAAAGGGGCCACGGTGTTTCTGTATCTCTATTATGTTGGTGCGGCTTCGGAACTTTTAAATATCTTGATATATCTCGAGAACTACGCATGTGATCAAAAAATATCATAGAACATAAAAAGTAGGAAACTTAATTCTCTACAAAAAAGGTCTCTTAACATTTTGCCATAGCTCGCTTCGTTTCCGAGATATTTGCAGATTTATCTCAAGGGAAGGGGCCTGACGGACATATTTCGAGATATTTCTTCTTCGTGTTGTACTTCTTCTGCACAGCTAAGCTGGAAGTGGCATTTGCAGCTCGCAATAGTGCAGAGTTATCTCAAAGAAAGGGCCACGGTGTTTCTGTATCTCTATTATGTTGGTGCGGCTTCGGAACTTTTAAATATCTCGATATATCTCGAAAACTACGCTTCTGATGAAAAAATATCATAGAACATAAATTGTAGGAAACATAATTCTCTACAAAAAAGGTCTCTTAACATTTTGCCATAGCTCGCTTTGTTTCCGAGATATTTGCAGATTTATCTCAAGGGAAGGGGCCTGACGGACATATTTCGAGATACTTCTTCTTCTTGCTGTTCTCCTTCTGCACAGCTAAGCTGGAAGTGGCATTTGCGGCTCGCACTAGTGCAGAGTTATCTTAAAGAAAGGGGCCACGGTGTTTCTGTATCTCTATTATGTTGGTGCGGCTTCGGAACTTTTAAATACCTCGATATATCTCGAAAACTACGTTTCTGATCAAAAGATATCATAGAACATAAATTGTAGGAAACATAATTCTCCACAAAAAAGGTCTCTTAACATTTTGCCATAGCTCGCTTCGTTTCCGAGATATTTGCAGATTTATCTCAAGGGAAGGGGCCTGACGGACATATTTCGAGATATTTCTTCTTCGTGTTGTTCTTCTTCTGCACAGCTAAGCTGGAAGTGGCATTTACAGCTCGCAATAGTGCAGAGTTATCTCAAAGCAAGGGGCCACGGTGTTTCTGTATCTCTATTATGTTGGTGCGGCTTCGGAACTTTTAAATATCTTGATATATCTCGAGAACTACGCATCTGATCAAAAAATATCATAGAACATAAAAAGTAGGAAACTTCATTCTCTACAAAAAGGGTCTCTTAACATTTTGCCATAGCTCGCTTCGTTTCCGAGATATTTGCAGATTTATCTCAAGGGAAGGGGCCTGACGGACATATTTCGAGATGTTTCTTCTTCTTGTTGTTCTTCTTCTGCACAGCTAAGCTGGAAGTGGCATTTGCAGCTCGCAATAGTGCAGAGTTATCTCAAAGAAAGGGGCCACGGTGTTTCTGTATCTCTATTATGTTGGTGCGGCTTCGGAACTTTTAAATATCTTGATATATCTCGAGAACTACGCATCTGATCAAAAAATATCATAGAACATGAAAAGTAGGAAACTTAATTCTCTACAAAAAAGGTCTCTTAACATTTTGCCATAGCTCGCTTCGTTTCCGAGATATTTGCAGATTTATCGCAAGGGAAGGGGCCTGACGGACATATTTCGAGATATTTCTTCTTCTTGTTGTTCTTCTTCTGCACAGCTAAGCAGGAAGTGGCATTTGCAGCTTGCAATAGTGCAGAGTTATCTCAAAGAAAGGGGCCACGGTGTTTCTGTATCTCTATTATGTTGGTGCGGCTTCGGAACTTTTAAATATCTTGATATATCTCGAGAACTACGCATCTGATCAAAAAATATCATACAACATAAAAAGTAGGAAACTTAATTCTCTACAAAAAAGGTCTCTTAACATTTTGCCATAGCTCGCTTCGTTTCCGAGATATTTGCAGATTTATCTCAAGGGAAGGGGCCTGACGGACATATTTCGAGATATTTCTTCTTCTTGTTGTTCTTCTTCTGCACAGCTAAGCGGGAAGTGGCATTTGCAGCTCGCAATAGTGCAGAGTTATCTCAAAGAAAGGGGCCACGGTGTTTCTGTATCTCTATTATGTTGGTGCGGCTTCGGAACTTTTAAATATCTTGATATATCTCGAGAACTACGCATCTGATCAAAAAATATCATAGAACATAAAAAGTAGGAAACTTAATTCTCTACAAAAAAGGTCTCTTAACATTTTGCCATAGCTCGCTTCGTTTCCGAGATATTTGCAGATTTATCTCAAGGGAAGGGGCCTGACGGACATATTTCGAGATATTTCTTCTTCTTGTTGTTCTTCTTCTGCACAGCTAAGCGGGAAGTGGCATTTGCAGCTCGCAATAGTGCAGAGTTATCTGAAAGAAAGGGGCCACGGTGTTTCTGTATCTCTATTATGTTGGTGCGGCTTCGGAACTTTTAAATATCTTGATATATCTCGAGAACTACGCATCTGATCAAAAAATATCATAGAACATAAAAAGTAGGAAACTTAATTCTCTACAAAAGAGGTCTCTTAACATTTTGCCACAGCTCGCTTCGTTTCCGATATATTTGCAGATTTATCTCAAGGGAAGGGGCCTGACGGACATATTTCGAGATATTTCTTCTTCGTGTTGTACTTCTTCTGCACAGCTAAGCTGGAAGTGGCATTTGCAGCTCGCAATAGTGCAGAGTTATCTCAAAGAAAGGGGCCACGGTGTTTCTGTATCTCTATTATGTTGGTGCGGCTTCGGAACTTTTAAATATCTCGATATATCTCGAAAACTACGCTTCTGATGAAAAAATATCATAGAACATAAATTGTAGGAAACATAATTCTCTACAAAAAAGGTCTCTTAACATTTTGCCATAGCTCGCTTTGTTTCCGAGATATTTGCAGATTTATCTCAAGGGAAGGGGCCTGGCGGACATATTTCGAGATACTTCTTCTTCTTGTTGTTCTTCTTCTGCACAGCTAAGCTGGAAGTGGCATTTGCGGCTCGCACTAGTGCAGAGTTATCTTAAAGAAAGGGGCCACGGTGTTTCTGTATCTCTATTATGTTGGTGCGGCTTCGGAACTTTTAAATATCTTGATATATCTCGAGAACTACGCATCTGATCAAAAAATATCATAGAACATAAAAAGTAGGAAACTTAATTCTCTACAAAAAAGGTCTCTTAACATTTTGCCATACCTCGCTTCGTTTCCGAGATATTTGCAGATTTATCTCAAGGGAAGGGGCCTGACGGACATATTTCGAGATATTTCTTCTTCTTGTTGTTCTTCTTCTGCACAGCTAAGCTGGAAGTGGCATTTGCGGCTCGCACTAGTGCAGAGTTATCTCAAAGAAAGGGGCCACGGTGTTTCTGTATCTCTATTATGTTGGTGCGGCATCGGAACTTTTAAATACCTCGATATATCTCGAAAACTACGCTTCTGATCAAAAAATATCATAGAACATAAATTGTAGGAAACATAATTCTCTACAAAAAAGGTCTCTTAACATTTTGCCATAGCTCGCTTCGTTTCCGAGATATTTGCAGATATATCTCAAGGGAAGGAGCCTGACGGACATATTTCGAGATATTTCTTCTTCTTGTTGTTCTTCTTCTGCACAGCTAAGCTGGAAGTGGCATTTACAGCTCGCAGTAGTGCAGAGTTATCTCAAAGAAAGGGGCCACGGTGTTTCTGTATCTCTATTATGTTGGTGCGGCTTCGGAACTTTTAAATATCTTGATATATCTCGAGAACTACGCATCTGATAAAAAAGTATGATAGAACATAAAAAGTAGGAAACTTAATTCTCTACAAAAAAGGTCTCTTAATATTTTGCCATAGCTCTCTTCGTTTCCGAGATATTTGCAGATTTATCTCAAGGGAAGGGGCCTGACGGACATATTTCGAGATATTTCTTCTTCGTGTTGTTCTTCTTCTGCACAGCTAAGCTGGAAGTGGCATTTGCGGCTCGCACTAGTGCAGAGTTATCTCAAAGAAAGGGGCCACGGTGTTTCTGAATCTCTATTATGTTGGTGCGGCTTCGGAACTTTTAAATATCTCGATATATCTCGAAAACTACGTTTCTGATCAAAAAATATCATAAACATAAATTGTAGGAAACATAATTCTCTACAAAAACCGTCTCTTAACATTTTGCCATAGCTCGCTTCGTTTCCGAGATATTTGCAGATTCAGCTCAAAGGAACGGGACTGACGGACATATTTCGAGATATTTCTCCTTCTTCTTGTTCTTCTTCTGCACAGCTAAGCTGGAAGTGGCATTTACAGCTCGCAGTAGTGCAGAGTTATCTCAAAGAAAGGGGCCACGGTGTTTCTGTATCTCTATTATGTTGGTGCGGCTTCGGAACTTTTAAATATCTTGATATATCTCGAGAACTACGCATCTGATAAAAAAATATGATAGAACATAAAAAGTAGGAAACTTAATTCTCTACAAAAAAGGTCTCTTAATATTTTGCCATAGCTCTCTTCGTTTCCGAGATATTTGCAGATTTATCTCAAGGGAAGGGGCCTGACGGACATATTTCGAGATATTTCTTCTTCGTGTTGTTCTTCTTCTGCACAGCTAAGCTGGAAGTGGCATTTGCGGCTCGCACTAGTGCAGAGTTATCTCAAAGAAAGGGGCCACGGTGTTTCTGAATCTCTATTATGTTGGTGCGGCTTCGGAACTTTTAAATATCTCGATATATCTCGAAAACTACGCTTCTGATCAAAAAATATCATAAACATAAATTGTAGGAAACATAATTCTCTACAAAAACCGCCTCTTATCATTTTGCCATAGCTAGCTTCGTTTCCGAGATATTTGCAGATTCAGCTCAAAGGAACGGGACTGACGGACATATTTCGAGATATTTCTTCTTCTTCTTGTTCTTCTTCTGCACAGCTATGCTGGAAGTGGCATTTACAGCTCGCAATAGTGCAGAGTTATCTCAAAGAAAGGGGCCACGGTGTTTCTGTATCTCTATTATGTTGGTGCGGCTTCGGAACTTTTAAATATCTTGATATATCTCGAGAACTACGCATCTGATCAAAAAATATCATAGAACATAAAAAGTAGGAAACTTAATTCTCTACAAAAAAGGTCTCTTAACATTTTGCCATAGCTCGCTTCGTTTCCGAGATATTTGCAGATTTATCTCAAGGGAAGGGGCCTGACGGACATATTTCGAGATATTTCTTCTTCTTGTTGTTCTTCTTCTGCACAGCTAAGCTGGAAGTGGCATTTGCGGCTCGCACTAGTGCAGAGTTATCTCAAAGAAAGGGGCCACGGTGTTTCTGTATCTCTATTATGTTGGTGCGGCTTCGGAACTTTTAAATATCTCGATATATCTCGCAAACTACGCTTCTGATCAAAAAATATCATAGAACATAAATTGTAGGAAACATAATTCTCTACAAAAAAGGTCTCTTAACATTTTGCCATAGCTCGCTTTGTTTCCGAGATATTTGCAGATTTATCTCAAGGGAAGGGGCCTGACGGACATATTTCGAGATATTTCTTCTTCTTGTTGTTCTTCTTCTGCACAGCTAAGCTGGAAGTGGCATTTGCAGCTCGCAATAGTGCAGAGTTATCTCAAAGAAAGGGGCCACGGTGTTTCTGTATCTCTATTATGTAGGTGCGGCTTCGGAACTTTTAAATATCTTGATATATCTCGAGAACTACGCATCGGATAAAAAAATATCATAGAACGTAAAAAGTAGGAAACTTAATTCTCTACAGAAAAGGTCGGTTAACATTTTGCCATAGCTCGCTTCGTTTCCGAGATATTTGCAGATTTATCTCAGGGGAAGGGGTCTGACGGACATATTTCGAGATATTTCTTCTTCTTGTTGTTCTTCTTCTGCACAGATAAACTGGAAGTGGCATTTCCAGCTCGCAATAGTGCAGAGTTATCTCAAAGAAAGGGGCCACGGTGTTTCTGTATCTCTATTATGTTGGTGCGGCTTCGGAACGTTTAAATATCTCGATATATCTCGAAAACTACGCTTCTGATCAAAAAATATCATACAACGTAAATTGTAGGAAACATAATTCTCTACAAAAAAGGTCTCTTAACATTTTGCCATAGCTCGCTTCGTTTCCGAGATATTTGCAGATTTATCTCAAGGGAAGGGGTCTGACGGACATATTTCGAGATATTTCTTCTTCTTGTTGTTCTTCTTCTGCACAGCTAAACTGGAAGTGGCATTTCCAGCTCGCAATAGTGCAGAGTTATCTCGAAGAAAGGGGCCACGGTGTTTCTGTATCTCTATTATGTTGGTGCGGCCTCGGAACTTTTAAATATCTTGATATATCTCGAGAACTACGCATCTGATCAAAAAATATCATAGAACATAAAAAGTAGGAAACTTAATTCTCTACAAAAAAGGTCTCTTAACATTTTGCCATAGCTCGCTTCGTTTCCGAGATATTTGAAGATATATCTCAAGGGAAGGGGCCTGACGGACATATTTCGAGATATTTCTTCTTCTTGTTGTTCTTCTTCTGCACAGCTAAGCTGGAAGTGGCATTTGCAGCTCGCAATAGTGCAGAGTTATCTCAAAGAAAGGGGCCACGGTGTTTCTGTATCTCTATTATGTTGGTGCGGCTTCGGAACTTTTAAATATCTTGATATATCTCGAGAACTACGCATCTGATCAAAAAATATCATAGAACATGAAAAGTAGGAAACTTAATTCTCTACAAAAAAGGTCTCTTAACATTTTGCCATAGCTCGCTTCGTTTCCGAGATATTTGCAGATTTATCTCAAGGGAAGGGGCCTGACGGACATATTTCGAGATATTTCTTCTTCTTGTTGTTCTTCTTCTGCACAGCTAAGCTGGAAGTGGCATTTGCAGCTCGCAATAGTGCAGAGTTATCTCAAAGAAAGGGGCCACGGTGTTTCTGTATCTCTATTATGTTGGTGCGGCTTCGGAACTTTTAAATATCTTGATATATCTCGAGAACTACGCATCTGATCAAAAAATATCATAGAACATAAAAAGTAGGAAACTTAATTCTCTACAAAAAAGGTCTCTTAACATTTTGCCATAGCTCGCTTCGTTTCCGAGATATTTGCAGATTTATCTCAAGGGAAGGGGCCTGACGGACATATTTCGAGATATTTCTGCTTCTTGTTGTTCTTCTTCTGCACAGCTAAGCGGGAAGTGGCATTTGCAGCTCGCAATAGTGCAGAGTTATCTCAAAGAAAGGGGCCACGGTGTTTCTGTATCTCTATTATGTTGGTGCGGCTTCGGAACTTTTAAATATCTCGATATATCTCGAAAACTACGCTTCTGATGAAAAAATATCATAGAACATAAATTGTAGGAAACATAATTCTCTACAAAAAAGGTCTCTTAACATTTTGCCATAGCTCGCTTTGTTTCCGAGATATTTGCAGATTTATCTCAAGGGAAGGGGCCTGACGGACATATTTCGAGATACTTCTTCTTCTTGCTGTTCTCCTTCTGCACAGCTAAGCTGGAAGTGGCATTTGCGGCTCGCACTAGTGCAGAGTTATCTTAAAGAAAGGGGCCACGGTGTTTCTGTATCTCTATTATGTTGGTGCGGCTTCGGAACTTGTAATACCTCGATATATCTCGAAAACTACGTTTCTGATCAAAAGATATCATAGAACATAAATTGTAGGAAACATAATTCTCCACAAAAAAGGTCTCTTAACATTTTGCCATAGCTCGCTTCGTTTCCGAGATATTTGCAGATTTATCTCAAGGGAAGGGGCCTGACGGACATATTTCGAGATATTTCTTCTTCGTGTTGTTCTTCTTCTGCACAGCTAAGCTGGAAGTGGCATTTACAGCTCGCAATAGTGCAGAGTTATCTCAAAGCAAGGGGCCACGGTGTTTCTGTATCTCTATTATGTTGGTGCGGCTTCGGAACTTTTAAATATCTTGATATATCTCGAGAACTACGCATCTGATCAAAAAATATCATAGAACATAAAAAGTAGGAAACTTCATTCTCTACAAAAAGGGTCTCTTAACATTTTGCCATAGCTCGCTTCGTTTCCGAGATATTTGCAGATTTATCTCAAGGGAAGGGGCCTGACGGACATATTTCGAGATGTTTCTTCTTCTTGTTGTTCTTCTTCTGCACAGCTAAGCTGGAAGTGGCATTTGCAGCTCGCAATAGTGCAGAGTTATCTCAAAGAAAGGGGCCACGGTGTTTCTGTATCTCTATTATGTTGGTGCGGCTTCGGAACTTTTAAATATCTTGATATATCTCGAGAACTACGCATCTGATCAAAAAATATCATAGAACATGAAAAGTAGGAAACTTAATTCTCTACAAAAAAGGTCTCTTAACATTTTGCCATAGCTCGCTTCGTTTCCGAGATATTTGCAGATTTATCGCAAGGGAAGGGGCCTGACGGACATATTTCGAGATATTTCTTCTTCTTGTTGTTCTTCTTCTGCACAGCTAAGCAGGAAGTGGCATTTGCAGCTTGCAATAGTGCAGAGTTATCTCAAAGAAAGGGGCCACGGTGTTTCTGTATCTCTATTATGTTGGTGCGGCTTCGGAACTTTTAAATATCTTGATATATCTCGAGAACTACGCATCTGATCAAAAAATATCATACAACATAAAAAGTAGGAAACTTAATTCTCTACAAAAAAGGTCTCTTAACATTTTGCCATAGCTCGCTTCGTTTCCGAGATATTTGCAGATTTATCTCAAGGGAAGGGGCCTGACGGACATATTTCGAGATATTTCTTCTTCTTGTTGTTCTTCTTCTGCACAGCTAAGCGGGAAGTGGCATTTGCAGCTCGCAATAGTGCAGAGTTATCTCAAAGAAAGGGGCCACGGTGTTTCTGTATCTCTATTATGTTGGTGCGGCTTCGGAACTTTTAAATATCTTGATATATCTCGAGAACTACGCATCTGATCAAAAAATATCATAGAACATAAAAAGTAGGAAACTTAATTCTCTACAAAAAAGGTCTCTTAACATTTTGCCATAGCTCGCTTCGTTTCCGAGATATTTGCAGATTTATCTCAAGGGAAGGGGCCTGACGGACATATTTCGAGATATTTCTTCTTCTTGTTGTTCTTCTTCTGCACAGCTAAGCGGGAAGTGGCATTTGCAGCTCGCAATAGTGCAGAGTTATCTGAAAGAAAGGGGCCACGGTGTTTCTGTATCTCTATTATGTTGGTGCGGCTTCGGAACTTTTAAATATCTTGATATATCTCGAGAACTACGCATCTGATCAAAAAATATCATAGAACATAAAAAGTAGGAAACTTAATTCTCTACAAAAGAGGTCTCTTAACATTTTGCCACAGCTCGCTTCGTTTCCGATATATTTGCAGATTTATCTCAAGGGAAGGGGCCTGACGGACATATTTCGAGATATTTCTTCTTCGTGTTGTACTTCTTCTGCACAGCTAAGCTGGAAGTGGCATTTGCAGCTCGCAATAGTGCAGAGTTATCTCAAAGAAAGGGGCCACGGTGTTTCTGTATCTCTATTATGTTGGTGCGGCTTCGGAACTTTTAAATATCTCGATATATCTCGAAAACTACGCTTCTGATGAAAAAATATCATAGAACATAAATTGTAGGAAACATAATTCTCTACAAAAAAGGTCTCTTAACATTTTGCCATAGCTCGCTTTGTTTCCGAGATATTTGCAGATTTATCTCAAGGGAAGGGGCCTGGCGGACATATTTCGAGATACTTCTTCTTCTTGTTGTTCTTCTTCTGCACAGCTAAGCTGGAAGTGGCATTTGCGGCTCGCACTAGTGCAGAGTTATCTTAAAGAAAGGGGCCACGGTGTTTCTGTATCTCTATTATGTTGGTGCGGCTTCGGAACTTTTAAATATCTTGATATATCTCGAGAACTACGCATCTGATCAAAAAATATCATAGAACATAAAAAGTAGGAAACTTAATTCTCTACAAAAAAGGTCTCTTAACATTTTGCCATACCTCGCTTCGTTTCCGAGATATTTGCAGATTTATCTCAAGGGAAGGGGCCTGACGGACATATTTCGAGATATTTCTTCTTCTTGTTGTTCTTCTTCTGCACAGCTAAGCTGGAAGTGGCATTTGCGGCTCGCACTAGTGCAGAGTTATCTCAAAGAAAGGGGCCACGGTGTTTCTGTATCTCTATTATGTTGGTGCGGCATCGGAACTTTTAAATACCTCGATATATCTCGAAAACTACGCTTCTGATCAAAAAATATCATAGAACATAAATTGTAGGAAACATAATTCTCTACAAAAAAGGTCTCTTAACATTTTGCCATAGCTCGCTTCGTTTCCGAGATATTTGCAGATATATCTCAAGGGAAGGAGCCTGACGGACATATTTCGAGATATTTCTTCTTCTTGTTGTTCTTCTTCTGCACAGCTAAGCTGGAAGTGGCATTTACAGCTCGCAGTAGTGCAGAGTTATCTCAAAGAAAGGGGCCACGGTGTTTCTGTATCTCTATTATGTTGGTGCGGCTTCGGAACTTTTAAATATCTTGATATATCTCGAGAACTACGCATCTGATAAAAAAGTATGATAGAACATAAAAAGTAGGAAACTTAATTCTCTACAAAAAAGGTCTCTTAATATTTTGCCATAGCTCTCTTCGTTTCCGAGATATTTGCAGATTTATCTCAAGGGAAGGGGCCTGACGGACATATTTCGAGATATTTCTTCTTCGTGTTGTTCTTCTTCTGCACAGCTAAGCTGGAAGTGGCATTTGCGGCTCGCACTAGTGCAGAGTTATCTCAAAGAAAGGGGCCACGGTGTTTCTGAATCTCTATTATGTTGGTGCGGCTTCGGAACTTTTAAATATCTCGATATATCTCGAAAACTACGTTTCTGATCAAAAAATATCATAAACATAAATTGTAGGAAACATAATTCTCTACAAAAACCGTCTCTTAACATTTTGCCATAGCTCGCTTCGTTTCCGAGATATTTGCAGATTCAGCTCAAAGGAACGGGACTGACGGACATATTTCGAGATATTTCTCCTTCTTCTTGTTCTTCTTCTGCACAGCTAAGCTGGAAGTGGCATTTACAGCTCGCAGTAGTGCAGAGTTATCTCAAAGAAAGGGGCCACGGTGTTTCTGTATCTCTATTATGTTGGTGCGGCTTCGGAACTTTTAAATATCTTGATATATCTCGAGAACTACGCATCTGATAAAAAAATATGATAGAACATAAAAAGTAGGAAACTTAATTCTCTACAAAAAAGGTCTCTTAATATTTTGCCATAGCTCTCTTCGTTTCCGAGATATTTGCAGATTTATCTCAAGGGAAGGGGCCTGACGGACATATTTCGAGATATTTCTTCTTCGTGTTGTTCTTCTTCTGCACAGCTAAGCTGGAAGTGGCATTTGCGGCTCGCACTAGTGCAGAGTTATCTCAAAGAAAGGGGCCACGGTGTTTCTGAATCTCTATTATGTTGGTGCGGCTTCGGAACTTTTAAATATCTCGATATATCTCGAAAACTACGCTTCTGATCAAAAAATATCATAAACATAAATTGTAGGAAACATAATTCTCTACAAAAACCGCCTCTTATCATTTTGCCATAGCTAGCTTCGTTTCCGAGATATTTGCAGATTCAGCTCAAAGGAACGGGACTGACGGACATATTTCGAGATATTTCTTCTTCTTCTTGTTCTTCTTCTGCACAGCTATGCTGGAAGTGGCATTTACAGCTCGCAATAGTGCAGAGTTATCTCAAAGAAAGGGGCCACGGTGTTTCTGTATCTCTATTATGTTGGTGCGGCTTCGGAACTTTTAAATATCTTGATATATCTCGAGAACTACGCATCTGATCAAAAAATATCATAGAACATAAAAAGTAGGAAACTTAATTCTCTACAAAAAAGGTCTCTTAACATTTTGCCATAGCTCGCTTCGTTTCCGAGATATTTGCAGATTTATCTCAAGGGAAGGGGCCTGACGGACATATTTCGAGATATTTCTTCTTCTTGTTGTTCTTCTTCTGCACAGCTAAGCTGGAAGTGGCATTTGCGGCTCGCACTAGTGCAGAGTTATCTCAAAGAAAGGGGCCACGGTGTTTCTGTATCTCTATTATGTTGGTGCGGCTTCGGAACTTTTAAATATCTTGATATATCTCGAGAACTACGCATCTGATCAAAAAATATCATAGAACACAAATTGTAGGAAACATAATTCTCTACAAAAAAGGTCTCTTAACATTTTGCCATAGCTCGCTTCGTTTCCGAGATATTTGCAGATTTATCTCAAGGGAAGGGGCCTGACGGACATATTTCGAGATATTTCTTCTTCTTGTTGTTCTTCTTGTGCACAGCTAAGCTGGAAGTGGCATTTGCGGCTCGCACTAGTGCAGAGTTATCTCAAAGAAAGGGGCCACGGTGTTTCTGTATCTCTATTATGTTGGTGCGGCGTCGGAACTTTTAAATATCTCGATATATCTCGAAAACTACGCTTCTGATCAAAAAATATCATACAACATAAATTGTAGGAAACATAATTCTCTACAAAAAAGGTCTCTTAAGATTTTGCCATAGCTCGCTTCGTTTCCGAGATATTTGCAGATATATCTCAAGGGAAGGGGCCTGACGGACATATTTCGAGATATTTCTTCTTCTTGTTGTTCTTCTTCTGCACAGCTAAGCTGGAAGTGGCATTTGCGGCTCGCACTAGTGCAGAGTTATCTCAAAGAAAGGGGCCACGGTGTTTCAGTATCTCTATTATGTTGGTGCGGCTTCGGAACTTTTAAATATCTCGATATATCTCGAAAACTACGCTTCTGATGAAAAAATATCATACAACATAAATTGTAGGAAACATAATTCTCTACAAAAAAGGTCTCTTAACATTTTGCCATAGCTCGCTTCGTTTCCGAGATATTTGCAGATTTATATCAAGGGAAGGGGCCTGACGGACATATTTCGAGATATTTCTTCTTCTTGTTACTCTTCTTCTGCACAGCTAAGCTGGAAGTGGCATTTGCAGCTCGCAATAGTGCAGAGTTATCTCAAAGAGAGGGGCCACGGTGTTTCTGTATCTCTATTATGTTGGTGCGGCTTCGGAACTTTTAAATATCTTGATATATCTCGAGAACTACGCATCTGATCAAAAAATATCATAGAAGATAAAAAGTAGGAAACTTAATTCTCTACAAAAAAGGTCTCTTAACATTTTGCCATAGCTCGCTTCGTTTCCGAGATATTTGCAGATTTATCTCAAGGGAAGGGGCCTGACGGACATATTTCGAGATATTTCTTCTTCTTGTTGTTCTTCTTCTGCACAGCTAAGCTGGAAGTGGCATTTGCGGCTCGCACTAGTGCAGAGTTATCTCAAAGAAAGGGGCCACGGTGTTTCTGTATCTCTATTATGTTGGTGCGGCTTCGGAACTTTTAAATACCTCGATATATCTCGAAAACTACGCTTCTGATCAAAAAATATCATAGAACGTAAATTGTAGGAAACATAATTCTCTACAAAAAAGGTCTCTTAACATTTTGCCATAGCTCGCTTCGTTTCCGAGATATTTGCAGATTTATCTCAAGGGAAGGGGCCTGACGGACATATTTCGAGATATTTCTTCTGCTTGTTGTTCTTCTTCTGCGCAGCTAAGCGGGAAGTGGCATTTGCAGCTCGCAATAGTGCAGAGTTATCTCAAAGAAAGGGGCCACGGTGTTTCTGTAACTCTATTATGTTGGTGCGGCTTCGGAACTTTTAAATATCTTGATATATCTTGAGAACTACGCATCTGATCAAAAAATATCATAGAACATAAAAAGTAGGAAACTTAATTCTCTACAGAAAAGGTCTCTTAACATTTTGCCATAGCTCGCTTCGTTTCCGAGATATTTGCAGATTTATCTCAAGGGAAGGGGCCTGACGGACATATTTCGAGATATTTCTTCTTCGTGTTGTTCTTCTTCTGCACAGCTAAGCTGGAAGTGGCATTTACAGCTCGCAATAGTGCAGAGTTATCTCAAAGAAAGGGGCCACGGTGTTTCTGTATCTCTATTATGTTGGTGCGGCTTCGGAACTTTTAAATAGCTTGATATATCTCGAGAACTACGCATCTAATCAAAAAATATCATAGGACATAAAAAGTAGGAAACTTAATTCTCTACAAAAAAGATCTCTTAACATTTTGCCATAGCTCGCTTCGTTTCCGAGATATTTGCAGATTTATCTCAAGGGAAGGGGCCTGACGGACATATTTCGAGATATTTCTTCTTCTTGTTGTTCTTCTTCTGCACAGCTAAACTGGAAGTGGCATTTCCAGCTCGCAATAGTGCAGAGTTATCTCAAAGAAAGGGGCCACAGTGTTTCTGTATCTCTATTATGTTGGTGCGGCTTCGGAACTTTTAAATATCTTGATATATCTTGAGAACTACGCATCTGATCAAAAAATATCATAGAACATAAAAAGTAGGAAACTTAATTCTCTACAAAAAAGGTCTCTTAACATTTTGCCATAGCTCGCTTCGTTTCCGAGATATTTGCAGATTTATCTCAAGGGAAGGGGCCTGACGGACATATTTCGAGATATTTCTTCTTCTTGTTGTTCTTCTTGTGCACAGCTAAGCTGGAAGTGGCATTTGCGGCTCGCACTAGTGCAGAGTTATCTCAAAGAAAGGGGCCACGGTGTTTCTGTATCTCTATTATGTTGGTGCGGCGTCGGAACTTTTAAATATCTCGATATATCTCGAAAACTACGCTTCTGATCAAAAAATATCATACAACATAAATTGTAGGAAACATAATTCTCTACAAAAAAGGTCTCTTAACATTTTGCCATAGCTCGCTTCGTTTCCGAGATATTTGCAGATATATCTCAAGGGAAGGGGCCTGACGGACATATTTCGAGATATTTCTTCTTCTTGTTGTTCTTCTTCTGCACAGCTAAGCTGGAAGTGGCATTTGCGGCTCGCACTAGTGCAGAGTTATCTCAAAGAAAGGGGCCACGGTGTTTCAGTATCTCTATTATGTTGGTGCGGCTTCGTAACTTTTAAATATCTCGATATATCTCGAAAACTACGCTTCTGATGAAAAAATATCATACAACATAAATTGTAGGAAACATAATTCTCTACAAAAAAGGTCTCTTAACATTTTGCCATAGCTCGCTTCGTTTCCGAGATATTTGCAGATTTATATCAAGGGAAGGGGCCTGACGGACATATTTCGAGATATTTCTTCTTCTTGTTACTCTTCTTCTGCACAGCTAAGCTGGAAGTGGCATTTGCAGCTCGCAATAGTGCAGAGTTATCTCAAAGAGAGGGGCCACGGTGTTTCTGTATCTCTATTATGTTGGTGCGGCTTCGGAACTTTTAAATATCTTGATATATCTCGAGAACTACGCATCTGATCAAAAAATATCATAGAAGATAAAAAGTAGGAAACTTAATTCTCTACAAAAAAGGTCTCTTAACATTTTGCCATAGCTCGCTTCGTTTCCGAGATATTTGCAGATTTATCTCAAGGGAAGGGGCCTGACGGACATATTTCGAGATATTTCTTCTTCTTGTTGTTCTTCTTCTGCACAGCTAAGCTGGAAGTGGCATTTGCGGCTCGCACTAGTGCAGAGTTATCTCAAAGAAAGGGGCCACGGTGTTTCTGTATCTCTATTATGTTGGTGCGGCTTCGGAACTTTTAAATACCTCGATATATCTCGAAAACTACGCTTCTGATCAAAAAATGTCATAGAACGTAAATTGTAGGAAACATAATTCTCTACAAAAAAGGTCTCTTAACATTTTGCCATAGCTCGCTTCGTTTCCGAGATATTTGCAGATTTATCTCAAGGGAAGGGGCCTGACGGACATATTTCGAGATATTTCTTCTGCTTGTTGTTCTTCTTCTGCGCAGCTAAGCGGGAAGTGGCATTTGCAGCTCGCAATAGTGCAGAGTTATCTCAAAGAAAGGGGCCACGGTGTTTCTGTATCTCTATTATGTTGGTGCGGCTTCGGAACTTTTAAATATCTTGATATATCCTGAGAACTACGCATCTGATCAAAAAATATCATAGAACATAAAAAGTAGGAAACTTAATTCTCTACAGAAAAGGTCTCTTAACATTTTGCCATAGCTCGCTTCGTTTCCGAGATATTTGCAGATTTATCTCAAGGGAAGGGGCCTGACGGACATATTTCGAGATATTTCTTCTTCGTGTTGTTCTTCTTCTGCACAGCTAAGCTGGAAGTGGCATTTACAGCTCGCAATAGTGCAGAGTTATCTCAAAGAAAGGGGCCACGGTGTTTCTGTATCTCTATTATGTTGGTGCGGCTTCGGAACTTTTAAATAGCTTGATATATCTCGAGAACTACGCATCTAATCAAAAAATATCATAGAACATAAAAAGTAGGAAACTTAATTCTCTACAAAAAAGATCTCTTAACATTTTGCCATAGCTCGCTTCGTTTCCGAGATATTTGCAGATTTATCTCAAGGGAAGGGGCCTGACGGACATATTTCGAGATATTTCTTCTTCTTGTTGTTCTTCTTCTGCACAGCTAAACTGGAAGTGGCATTTCCAGCTCGCAATAGTGCAGAGTTATCTCAAAGAAAGGGGCCACAGTGTTTCTGTATCTCTATTATGTTGGTGCGGCTTCGGAACTTTTAAATATCTTGATATATCTTGAGAACTACGCATCTGATCAAAAAATATCATAGAACATAAAAAGTAGGAAACTTAATTCTCTACAAAAAAGGTCTCTTAACATTTTGCCATAGCTCGCTTCGTTTCCGAGATATTTGCAGATTTATCTCAAGGGAAGGGGCCTGACGGACATATTTCGAGATATTTCTTCTTGTTGTTCTTCTTCTGCACAGCTAAGCTGGAAGTGGCATTTGCGGCTCGCACTAGTGCAGAGTTATCTCAAAGAAAGGGGCCACGGTGTTTCTGTATCTCTATTATGTTGGTGCGGCTTCGGAACTTTTAAATACCTCGATATATCTCGAAAACTACGCTTCTGATCAAAAAATATCATAGAACGTAAATTGTAGGAAATATAATTCTCTACAAAAAAGGTCTCTTAACATTTTGCCATAGCTCGCTTCGTTTTCGAGATATTTGCAGATTTATCTCAAGGGAAGGGGCCTGACGGACATATTTCGAGATATTTCTTCTTCTTGTTGTTCTTCTTCTGCGCAGCTAAGCGGGAAGTGGCATTTGCAGCTCGCAATAGTGCAAAGTTATCTCAAAGAAAGGGGCCAAGGTGTTTCTGTATCTCTATTATGTTGGTGCGGCTTCGGAACTTTTAAAGATCTTGATATATCTCGAGAACTACGCATCTGATAAAAAAATATCATAGAACATAAAAAGTAGGAAACTTAATTCTCTACAAAAAAGGTCTCTCAACATTTTGCCATAGCTCGCTTCGTTTCCGAGATATTTGCAGATTTATCTCAAGGGAAGGGGCCTGACGGACATATTTCGAGATATTTCTTCTTCTTGTTGTTCTTCTTCTGCACAGCTAAGCTGGAGGTGGCATTTGCAGCTCGCAATAGTGCAGATTTATCTCAAAGAAAGGGGCCACGGTGTTTCTGTATCTCTATTATGTTGGTGCGGCTTCGGAACTTTTAAATATCTTGATATATCTCGAGAACTACGCATCTGATCAAAAAATACCATAGAACATAAAAAGTAGGAAACTTAATTCTCTACAAAAAAGGTCTCTCAACATTTTGCCATAGCTCGCTTCGTTTCCGAGATATTTGCAGATTTATCTCAAGGGAAGGGGCCTGACGGACATATTTCGAGATACTTCTTCTTCTTGTTGTTCTTCTTCTGCACAGCTAAGCTGGAAGTGGCATTTACAGCTCGCAATAGTGCACAGTTATCTCAAAGATAGGGACCACGGTGTTTCTGTATCTCTATTATGTTGGTGCGGCTTCGGAACTTTTAAATATCTTGATATATCTCGAGAACTACGCATCTGATCAAAAAATATCATAGAACATAGAAAGTAGGAAACTTAATTCTCTACAAAAAAGGTCTCTTAACATTTTGCCATAGCTCGCTTCGTTTCCGAGATATTTGCAGATTTATCTCAAGGGAAGGGGCCTGACGGACATATTTCGAGATATTTCTTCTGCTTGTTGTTCTTCTTCTGCGCTGCTAAGCGGGAAGTGGCATTTGCAGCTCGCAATAGTGCAGAGTTATCTCAAAGAAAGGGGCCACGGTGTTTCTGTATCTCTATTATGTTGGTGCGGCTTCGGAACTTTTAAATATCTTGATATATCTTGAGAACTACGCATCTGATCAAAAAATATCATAGAACATAGAAAGTAGGAAACTTAATTCTCTACAGAAAAGGTCTCTTAACATTTTGCCATAGCTCGCTTCGTTTTCGAGATATTTGCAGATTTATCTCAAGGGAAGGGGCCTGACGGACATATTTCGAGATATTTCTTCTTCGTGTTGTTCTACTTCTGCACAGCTAAGCTGGAAGTGGCATTTACAGCTCGCAATAGTGCAGAGTTATCTCAAAGAAAGGGGCCACGGTGTTTCTGTATCTCTATTATGTTGGTGCGGCTTCGGAACTTTTAAATAGCTTGATATATCTCGAGAACTACGCATCTAATCAAAAAATATCATAGAACATAAAAAGTAGGAAACTTAATTCTCTACAAAAAAGATCTCTTAACATTTTGCCATAGCTCGCTTCGTTTCCGAGATATTTGCAGATTTATCTCAAGGGAAGGGGCCTGACGGACATATTTCGAGATATTTCTTCTTCTTGTTGTTCTTCTTCTGCACAGCTAAACTGGAAGTGGCATTTCCAGCTCGCAATAGTGCAGAGTTATCTCAAAGAAAGGGGCCACGGTGTTTCTGTATCTCTATTATGTTGGTGCGGCTTCGGAACTTTTAAATATCTTGATATATCTTGAGAACTACGCATCTGATCAAAAAATATCATAGAACATAAAAAGTAGGAAACTTAATTCTCTACAAAAAAGGTCTCTTAAGATTTTGCCATAGCTCGCTTCGTTTCCGAGATATTTGCAGATTTATCTCAAGGGAAGGGGCCTGACGGACATATTTCGAGATATTTCTTCTTGTTGTTCTTCTTCTGCACAGCTAAGCTGGAAGTGGCATTTGCGGCTCGCACTAGTGCAGAGTTATCTCAAAGAAAGGGGCCACGGTGTTTCTGTATCTCTATTATGTTGGTGCGGCTTCGGAACTTTTAAATACCTCGATATATCTCGAAAACTACGCTTCTGATCAAAAAATATCATAGAACGTAAATTGTAGGAAACATAATTCTCTACAAAAAAGGTCTCTTAACATTTTGCCATAGCTCGCTTCGTTTTCGAGATATTTGCAGATTTATCTCAAGGGAAGGGGCCTGACGGACATATTTCGAGATATTTCTTCTGCTTGTTGTTCTTCTTCTGCGCAGCTAAGCGGGAAGTGGCATTTGCAGCTCGCAATAGTGCAGAGTTATCTCAAAGAAAGGGGCCACGGTGTTTCTGTATCTCTATTATGTTGGTGCGGCTTCGGAACTTTTAAATATCTTGATATATCTTGAGAACTACGCATCTGATCAAAAAATATCATAGAACATAAAAAGTAGGAAACTTAATTCTCTACAGAAAAGGTCTCTTAACATTTTGCCATAGCTCGCTTCGTTTCCGAGATATTTGCAGATTTATCTCAAGGGAAGGGGCCTGACGGACATATTTCGAGATATTTCTTCTTCGTGTTGTTCTTCTTCTGCACAGCTAAGCTGGAAGTGGCATTTGCGGCGCGCACTAGTGCAGAGTTATCTCAAAGAAAGGGGCCACGGTGTTTCTGTATCTCTATTATGTTGGTGCGGCTTCGGAACTTTTAAATACCTCGATATATCTCGAAAAGTACGCTTCTGATCAAAAAATATCATAGAACGTAAATTGTAGGAAACATAATTCTCTACAAAAAAGGTCTCTTAACATTTTGCCATAGCTCGCTTCGTTTCCGAGATATTTGCAGATTTATCTCAAGGGAAGGGGCCTGACGGACATATTTCGAGATATTTCTTCTTCGTGTTGTTCTTCTTCTGCACAGCTAAGCTGGAAGTGGCATTTGCGGCGCGCACTAGTGCAGAGTTATCTCAAAGAAAGGGGCCACGGTGTTTCTGTATCTCTATTATGTTGGTGCGGCTTCGGAACTTTTAAATACCTCGATATATCTCGAAAAGTACGCTTCTGATCAAAAAATATCATAGAACGTAAATTGTAGGAAACATAATTCTCTACAAAAAAGGTCTCTTAACATTTTGCCATAGCTCGCTTCGTTTCCGAGATATTTGCAGATTTATCTCAAGGGAAGGGGCCTGACGGACATATTTCGAGATATTTCTTCTTCTTGTTGTTCTTCTTCTGCGCAGCTAAGCGGGAAGTGGCATTTGCAGCTCGCAATAGTGCAAAGTTATCTCAAAGAAAGGGGCCAAGGTGTTTCTGTATCTCTATTATGTTGGTGCGGCTTCGGAACTTTTAAAGATCTTGATATATCTCGAGAACTACGCATCTGATAAAAAAATATCATAGAACATAAAAAGTAGGAAACTTAATTCTCTACAAAAAAGGTCTCTCAACATTTTGCCATAGCTCGCTTCGTTTCCGAGATATTTGCAGATTTATCTCAAGGGAAGGGGCCTGACGGACATATTTCGAGATATTTCTTCTTCTTGTTGTTCTTCTTCTGCACAGCTAAGCTGGAAGTGGCATTTGCAGCTCGCAATAGTGCAGATTTATCTCAAAGAAAGGGGCCACGGTGTTTCTGTATCTCTATTATGTTGGTGCGGCTTCGGAACTTTTAAATATCTTGATATATCTCGAGAACTACGCATCTGATCAAAAAATACCATAGAACATAAAAAGTAGGGAACTTAATTCTCTACAAAAAAGGTCTCTTAACATTTTGCCATAGCTCGCTTCGTTTCCGAGATATTTGCAGATTTATCTCAAGGGAAGGGGCCTGACGGACATATTTCGAGATATTTCTTCTTCTTGTTGTTCTTCTTCTGCACAGCTAAGCTGGAAGTGGCATTTACAGCTCGCAATAGTGCACAGTTATCTCAAAGATAGGGACCACGGTGTTTCTGTATCTCTATTATGTTGGTGCGGCTTCGGAACTTTTAAATATCTTGATATATCTCGAGAACTACGCATCTGATCAAAAAATATCATAGAACATAGAAAGTAGGAAACTTAATTCTCTACAAAAAAGGTCTCTTAACATTTTGCCATAGCTCGCTTCGTTTCCGAGATATTTGCAGATTTATCTCAAGGGAAGGGGCCTGACGGACATATTTCGAGATATTTCTTCTGCTTGTTGTTCTTCTTCTGCGCAGCTAAGCGGGAAGTGGCATTTGCAGCTCGCAATAGTGCAGAGTTATCTCAAAGAAAGGGGCCACGGTGTTTCTGTATCTCTATTATGTTGGTGCGGCTTCGGAACTTTTAAATATCTTGATATATCTTGAGAACTACGCATCTGATCAAAAAATATCATAGAACATAAAAAGTAGGAAACTTAATTCTCTACAGAAAAGGTCTCTTAACATTTTGCCATAGCTCGCTTCGTTTCCGAGATATTTGCAGATTTATCTCAAGGGAAGGGGCCTGACGGACATATTTCGAGATATTTCTTCTTCGTGTTGTTCTTCTTCTGCACAGCTAAGCTGGAAGTGGCATTTACAGCTCGCAATAGTGCAGAGTTATCTCAAAGAAAGGGGCCACGGTGTTTCTGTATCTCTATTATGTTGGTGCGGCTTCGGAACTTTTAAATAGCTTGATATATCTCGAGAACTACGCATCTAATCAAAAAATATCATAGAACATAAAAAGTAGGAAACTTAATTCTCTACAAAAAAGATCTCTTAACATTTTGCCATAGCTCGCTTCGTTTCCGAGATATTTGCAGATTTATCTCAAGGGAAGGGGCCTGACGGACATATTTCGAGATATTTCTTCTTCTTGTTGTTCTTCTTCTGCACAGCTAAACTGGAAGTGGCATTTCCAGCTCGCAATAGTGCAGAGTTATCTCAAAGAAAGGGGCCACGGTGTTTCTGTATCTCTATTATGTTGGTGCGGCTTCGGAACTTTTAAATATCTTGATATATCTTGAGAACTACGCATCTGATCAAAAAATATCATAGAACATAAAAAGTAGGAAACTTAATTCTCTACAAAAAAGGTCTCTTAACATTTTGCCATAGCTCGCTTCGTTTCCGAGATATTTGCAGATTTATCTCAAGGGAAGGGGCCTGACGGACATATTTCGAGATATTTCTTCTTGTTGTTCTTCTTCTGCACAGCTAAGCTGGAAGTGGCATTTGCGGCTCGCACTAGTGCAGAGTTATCTCAAAGAAAGGGGCCACGGTGTTTCTGTATCCCTATTATGTTGGTGCGGCTTCGGAACTTTTAAATACCTCGATATATCTCGAAAACTACGCTTCTGATCAAAAAATATCATAGAACGTAAATTGTAGGAAACATAATTCTCTACAAAAAAGGTCTCTTAACATTTTGCCATAGCTCGCTTCGTTTTCGAGATATTTGCAGATTTATCTCAAGGGAAGGGGCCTGACGGACATATTTCGAGATATTTCTTCTTCTTGTTGTTCTTCTTCTGCGCAGCTAAGCGGGAAGTGGCATTTGCAGCTCGCAATAGTGCAAAGTTATCTCAAAGAAAGGGGCCACGGTGTTTCTGTATCTCTATTATGTTGGTGCGGCTTCGGAACTTTTAAAGATCTTGATATATCTCGAGAACTACGCATCTGATAAAAAAATATCATAGAACATAAAAAGTAGGAAACTTAATTCTCTACAAAAAAGGTCTCTCAACATTTTGCCATAGCTCGCTTCGTTTCCGAGATATTTGCAGATTTATCTCAAGGGAAGGGGCCTGACGGACATATTTCGAGATATTTCTTCTTCTTGTTGTTCTTCTTCTGCACAGCTAAGCTGGAAGTGGCATTTACAGCTCGCAATAGTGCAGAGTTATCTCAAAGAAAGGGGCCACGGTGTTTCTGTATCTCTATTATGTTTGTGCGACTTCGGAACTTTTAAATAGCTTGATATATCTCGAGAACTACGCATCTAATCAAAAAATATCATAGAACATAAAAAGTAGGAAACTTAATTCTCTACAAAAAAGGTCTCTTAACATTTTGCCATAGCTCGCTTCGTTTCCGAGATATTTGCAGATTTATCTCAAGGGAAGGGGCCTGACGGACATATTTCGAGATATTTCTTCTTCTTGTTGTTCTTCTTCTGCACAGCTAAACTGGAAGTGGCATTTGCAGCTCGCAATAGTGCAGAGTTATCTCAAAGAAAGGGGCCACGGTGTTTCTGTATCTCTATTATGTTGGTGCGGCTTCGGAACTTTTAAATATCTTGATATATCTCGAGAACTACGCATCTGATCAAAAAATATCATAGAACATAAAAAGTAGGAAACTTAATTCTCTACAAAAAAGGTCTCTCAACATTTTGCCATAGCTCGCTTCGTTTCCGAGATATTTGCAGATTTATCTCAAGGGAAGGGGCCTGACGGACATATCTCGAGATATTTCTTCTTCTTGTTGTTCTTCCTCTGCACAGCTAAGCTGGAAGTGGCATTTGCAGCTCGCAATAGTGCAGATTTATCTCAAAGAAAGGGGCCACGGTGTTTCTGTATCTCTATTATGTTGGTGCGGTTTCGGAACTTTTAAATATCTTGATATATCTCGAGAACTACGCATCTGATCAAAAAATATCATAGAACATAAAAAGTAGGGAACTTAATTCTCTACAAAAAAGGTCTCTTAACATTTTGCCATAGCTCGCTTCGTTTCCGAGATATTTGCAGATTTATCTCAAGGGAAGGGGCCTGACGGACATATTTCGAGATATTTCTTCTTCTTGTTGTTCTTCTTCTGCACAGCTAAACTGGAAGTGGCATTTCCAGCTCGCAATAGTGCAGAGTTATCTCAAAGAAAGGGGCCACGGTGTTTCTGTATCTCTATTATGTTGGTGCGGCTTCGGAACTTTTAAATATCTTGATATATCTCGAGAACTACGCATCTGATCAAAAAATATCATAGAACATAAAAAGTAGGAAACTTAATTCTCTACAAAAAAGGTCTCTCAACATTTTGCCATAGCTCGCTTCGTTTCCGAGATATTTGCAGATTTATCTCAAGGGAAGGGGCCTGACGGACATATTTCGAGATATTTCTTCTTCTTGTTGTTCTTCCTCTGCACAGCTAAGCTGGAAGTGGCATTTGCAGCTCGCAATAGTGCAGATTTATCTCAAAGAAAGGGGCCACGGTGTTTCTGTATCTCTATTATGTTGGTGCGGTTTCGGAACTTTTAAATATCTTGATATATCTCGAGAACTACGCATCTGATCAAAAAATATCATAGAACATAAAAAGTAGGGAACTTAATTCTCTACAAAAAAGGTCTCTTAACATTTTGCCATAGCTCGCTTCGTTTCCGAGATATTTGCAGATTTATCTCAAGGGAAGGGGCCTGACGGACATATTTCGAGATATTTCTTCTTCTTGTTGTTCTTCTTCTGCACAGCTAAACTGGAAGTGGCATTTCCAGCTCGCAATAGTGCAGAGTTATCTCAAAGAAAGGGGCCACGGTGTTTCTGTATCTCTATTATGTTGGTGCGGCTTCGGAACTTTTAAATATCTTGATATATCTCGAGAACTACGCATCTGATCAAAAAATATCATAGAACATAAAAAGTAGGAAACTTAATTCTCTACAAAAAAGGTCTCTCAACATTTTGCCATAGCTCGCTTCGTTTCCGAGATATTTGCAGATTTATCTCAAGGGAAGGGGCCTGACGGACATATTTCGAGATATTTCTTCTTCTTGCTGTTCTTCCTCTGCACAGCTAAGCTGGAAGTGGCATTTGCAGCTCGCAATAGTGCAGATTTATCTCAAAGAAAGGGGCCACGGTGTTTCTGTATCTCTATTATGTTGGTGCGGTTTCGGAACTTTTAAATATCTTGATATATCTCGAGAACTACGCATCTGATCAAAAAATATCATAGAACATAAAAAGTAGGAAACTTAATTCTCTACAAAAAAGGTCTCTCAACATTTTGCCATAGCTCGCTTCGTTTCCGAGATATTTGCAGATTTATCTCAAGGGAAGGGGCCTGACGGACATATTTCGAGATATTTCTTCTTCTTGTTGTTCTTCCTCTGCACAGCTAAGCTGGAAGTGGCATTTGCAGCTCGCAATAGTGCAGATTTATCTCAAAGAAAGGGGCCACGGTGTTTCTGTATCTCTATTATGTTGGTGCGGCTTCGGAACTTCTAAATAGCTTGATATATCTCGAGAACTACGCATCTAATAAAAAAATATCATAGAACATAAAAGGTAGGAAACTTAATTCTCTACAAAAAAGGTCTCTTAACATTTTGCCATAGCTCGCTTCGTTCCCGAGATATTTGCAGATTTATCTCAAGGGAAGGGGCCTGACGGACATATTTCGAGATATTTCTTCTTCTTGTTGTTCTTCTTCTGCACAGCTAAGCTGGAAGTGGCATTTGCGGCTCGCACTAGTGCAGAGTTATCTCAAAGAAAGGGGCCACGGTGTTTCTGTATCTCTATTATGTTGGTGCGGCTTCGGAACTTTTAAATATCTCGATATATCTCGAAAACTACGCTTCTGATCAAAAAATATCATAGAACATAAATTGTAGGAAACATAATTCTCTACAAAAAAGGTCTCTTAATATTTTGCCATAGCTGGCTTCGTTTCCGAGATATTTGCAGATATATCACAAGGGAAGGGGCCTAACGGACATATTTCGAGATATTTCTTCTTCTTGTTGTTCTTCTTCTGCACAGCTAAGCTGGAAGTGGCATTTGTGGCTCGCACTAGTGCAGAGTTATCTCAAAGAAAGGGGCCACGGTGTTTCTGTATCTCTATTATGTTGGTGCGGCTTCGGAACTTTTAAATATCTCGATATATCTCGAAAACTACGCTTCTGATCAAAAAATATCATAGAACATAAATTGTAGGAAACATAATTCTCTACAAAAAAGGTCTCTTAATATTTTGCCATAGCTGGCTTCGTTTCCGAGATATTTGCAGATATATCACAAGGGAAGGGGCCTAACGGACATATTTCGAGATATTTCTTCTTCTTGTTGTTCTTCTTCTGCACAGCTAAACTGGAAGTGGCATTTCCAGCTCGCAATAGAGCAGAGTTATCTCAAAGAGAGGGGCCACGGTGTTTCTGTATCTCTATTATGTTGGTGCGGCTTCGGAACTTTTAAATATCTCGATATATCTCGAAAACTACGCTTCTGATCAAAAAATATCATACAACATAAATTGTAGGAAACATAATTCTCTACAAAAAAGGTCTCTTAACATTTTGCCATAGCTCGCTTCGTTTCCGAGATATTTGCAGATTTATCTCAAGGGAAGGGGCCTGACGGACATATTTCGAGATATTTCTTCTTCTTGTTGTTCTTCTTCTGCACAGCTAAGCTAGAAGTGGCATTTGCGGCTCGCACTAGTGCAGAGTTATCTCAAAGAAAGGGGCCACGGTGTTTCTGTATCTCTATTATGTTGGTGCGGCTTCGGAACTTTTAAATATCTCGATATATCTCGAAAACTACGCTTCTGATCAAAAAATATCATAGAACGTAAATTGTAGGAAACATAATTCTCTACAAAAAAGGTCTCTTAATATTTTGCCACAGCTGGCTTCGTTTCCCAGATATTTGCAGATATATCACAAGGGAAGGGGCCTAACGGACATATTTCGAGATATTCCTTCTTCTTGTTGTTCTTCTTCTGCACAGCTAAACTGGAAGTGGCATTTCCAGCTCGCAATAGAGCAGAGTTATCTCAAAGAGAGGGGCCACGGTGTTTCTGTATCTCTATTATGTTGGTGCGGCTTCGGAACTTTTAAATATCTCGATATATCTCGAAAACTACGCTTCTGATCAAAAAATATCATACAACATAAATTGTAGGAAACATAATTCTCTACAAAAAAGGTCTCTTAATATTTTGCCATAGCTCGCTTCGTTTCCGAGATATTTGCAGATTTATCTCAAGGGAAGGGGCCTGACGGACATATTTCGAGATATTTCTTCTTCTTGTTGTTCTTCTTCTGCGCAGCTAAGCGGGAAGTGGCATTTGCAGCTCGCAATAGTGCAGAGTTATCTCAAAGAAAGGGGCCACGGTGTTTCTGTATCTCTATTATGTTGGTGCGGCTTCGGAACTTTTAAATATCTTGATATATCTTGAGAACTACGCATCTGATCAAAAAATATCATAGAACATAGAAAGTAGGAAACTTAATTCTCTACAAAAAAGGCCTCTTAACATTTTGCCATAGCTCGCTTCGTTTCCGAGATATTTGCAGATTTATCTCAAGGGAAGGGGCCTGACGGACATATTTCGAGATATTTCTTCTTCGTGTTGTTCTTCTTCTGCACAGCTAAGCTGGAAGTGGCATTTACAGCTCGCAATAGTGCAGAGTTATCTCAAAGAAAGGGGCCACGGTGTTTCTGTATCTCTATTATGTTGGTGCGGCTTCGGAACTTTTAAATATCTTGATATATCTCGAGAACTACGCATCTGATCAAAAAATATCACACTACATAAAAAGTAGGAAACTTAATTCTCTACAAAAAAGGTCTCTTAACATTTTGCCATAGCTCGCTTCGTTTCCGAGATATTTGCAGATTTATCTCAAGGGAAGGGGCCTGACGGACATATTTCGAGATATTTCTTCTTCTTGTTGTTCTTCTTCTGCACAGCTAAGCTGGAAGTGGCATTTACAGCTCGCAATAGTGCACAGTTATCTCAAAGATAGGGGCCACGGTGTTTCTGTATCTCTATTATGTTGGTGCGGCTTCGGAACTTTTAAATATCTTGATATATCTCGAGAACTACGCATCTGGTCAAAAAATATCATAGAACATAGAAAGTAGGAAACGTAATTCTCTACAAAAAAGGTCTCTTAACATTTTGCCATAGCTCGCTTCGTTTCCGAGATATTTGCAGATTTATCTCAAGGGAAGGGGCCTGACGGACATATTTCGAGATATTTCTTCTTCGTGTTGTTCTTCTTCTGCACAGCTAAGCTGGAAGTGGCATTTACAGCTCGCAATAGTGCAGAGTTATCTCAAAGAAAGGGGCCACGGTGTTTCTGTATCTCTATTATGTTGGTGCGGCTTCGGAACTTTTAAATATCTTGATATATCTCGAGAACTACGCATCTGATCAAAAAATATCACACTACATAAAAAGTAGGAAACTTAATTCTCTACAAAAAAGGTCTCTTAACATTTTGCCATAGCTCGCTTCGTTTCCGAGATATTTGCAGATTTATCTCAAGGGAAGGGGCCTGACGGACATATTTCGAGATATTTCTTCTTCTTGTTGTTCTTCTTCTGCACAGCTAAGCTGGAAGTGGCATTTACAGCTCGCAATAGTGCACAGTTATCTCAAAGATAGGGGCCACGGTGTTTCTGTATCTCTATTATGTTGGTGCGGCTTCGGAACTTTTAAATATCTTGATATATCTCGAGAACTACGCATCTGATCAAAAAATATCATAGAACATAGAAAGTAGGAAACTTAATTCTCTACAAAAAAGGTCTCTTAACATTTTGCCATAGCTCGCTTCGTTTCCGAGATATTTGCAGATATATCTCAAGGGAAGGGGCCTGACGGACATATTTCGAGATATTTCTTCTTCTTGTTGTTCTTCTTCTGCACAGCTAAGCTGGAAGTGGCATTTACAGCTCGCAATAGTGCACAGTTATCTCAAAGATAGGGGCCACGGTGTTTCTGTATCTCTATTATGTTGGTGCGGCTTCGGAACTTTTAAATATCTTGATATATCTCGAGAACTACGCATCTGGTCAAAAAATATCATAGAACATAGAAAGTAGGAAACTTAATTCTCTACAAAAAAGGTCTCTTAACATTTTCCCATAGCTCGCTTCGTTTCCGAGATATTTGCAGATTTATCTCAAGGGAAGGGGCCTGACGGACATATTTCGAGATATTTCTTCTTCTTGTTGTTCTTCTTCTGCGCAGCTAAGCTGGAAGTGGAATTTGCAGCTCGCAATAGTGCAGAGTTATCTCAAAGAAAGAGGCCACGGTGTTTCTGTATCTCTATTATGTTGGTGCGGCTTCGGAACTTTTAAATATCTTGATATATCTCGAGAACTACGCATCTGATCAAAAAATATCATAGAACATAAAAAGTAGGAAACTTAATTCGCTACAAAAAAGGTCTCTTAACATTTTGCCATAGCTCGCTTCGTTTCCGAGATATTTGCAGATTTATCTCAAGGGAAGGGGACTGACGGACATATTTCGAGATATTTCTTCTTCTTGTTGTTCTTCTTCTGCACAGCTAAACTGGAAGTGGCATTTCCAGCTCGCAATAGTGCAGAGTTATCTCAAAGAAAGGGGCCACGGTGTTTCTGTATCTCTATTATGTTGGTGCGGCTTCGGAACTTTTAAATATCTTGATATATCTCGAGAACTACGCATCTGATCAAAAAATATCATAGAACATAAAAAGTAGGAAACTTAATTCTCTACAAAAAAGGTCTCTTAACATTTTGCCATAGCTCGCTTCGTTTCCGAGATATTTGCAGATTTATCTCAAGGGAAGGGGACTGACGGACATATTTCGAGATATTTCTTCTTCTTGTTGTTCTTCTTCTGCACAGCTAAACTGGAAGTGGCATTACCAGCTCGCAATAGTGCAGAGTTATCTCAAAGAAAGGGGCCACGGTGTTTCTGTATCTCTATTATGTTGGTGCGGCTTCGGAACTTTTAAATATCTTGATATATCTCGAGAACTACGCATCTGTTCAAAAAATATCATAGAACATAAAAAGTAGGAAACTTAATTCTCTACAAAAAAGGTCTCTAAACATTTTGCCATAGCTCGCTTCGTTTCCGAGATATTTGCAGATATATCACAAGGGAAGGGGCCTAACGGACATATTTCGAGATATTCCTTCTTCTTGTTGTTCTTCTTCTGCACAGCTAAGCTGGAAGTGGCATTTACAGCTCGCAGTAGTGCAGAGTTATCTCAAAGAAAGGGGCCACGGTGTTTCTGTATCTCTATTATGTTGGTGCGGCTTCGGAACTTTTAAATATCTTGATATATCTTGAGAACTACGCATCTGATCAAAAAATATCAGAACATAAAAAGTAGGAAACTTAATTCTCTACAAAAAAGGTCTCTTAACATTTTGCCATAGCTCGCTTCGTTTCCGAGATATTTGCAGATTTATCTCAAGGGAAGGGGCCTGACGGACATATTTCGAGATATTTCTTCTTCGTGTTGTTCTTCTTCTGCACAGCTAAGCTGGAAGTGGCATTTACAGCTCGCAATAGTGCAGAGTTATCTCAAAGAAAGGGGCCACGGTGTTTCTGTATCTCTATTATGTTGGTGCGGCTTCGGAACTTTTAAATAGCTTGATATATCTCGAGAACTACGCATTTAATAAAAAAATATCATAGAACATAAAAAGTAGGAAACTTAATTCTCTACAAAAAAGGTCTCTTAACATTTTGCCATAGCTCGCTTCGTTTCCGAGATATTTGCAGACTTATCTCAAGGGAAGGGGCCTGACGGACATATTTCGAGATATTTCTTCTTCTTGTTGTTCTTCTTCTGCACAGCTAAACTGGAAGTGGCATTTCCAGCTCGCAATAGTGCAGAGTTATCTCAAAGAAAGGCGCCACGGTGTTTCTGTATCTCTATTATGTTGGTGCGGCTTCCGAACTTTTAAATATCTTGATATATCTCGAGAACTACGCATCTGATCAAAAAATATCATACAACATAAAAAGTAGGAAACTTAATTCTCTACAAAAAAGGTCTCTTAACATTTTGCCATAGCTCGCTTCGTTTCAGAGATATTTGCAGATTTATCTCAAGGGAAGGGGCCTGACGGACATATTTCGAGATATTTCTTCTTGTTGTTCTTCTTCTGCACAGCTAAGCTGGAAGTGGCATTTGCGGCTCGCACTAGTGCAGAGTTATCTCAAAGAAAGGGGCCACGGTGTTTCTGTATCTCTATTATGTTGGTGCGGCTTCGGAACTTTTAAATACCTCGATATATCTCGAAAACTACGCTTCTGATCAAAAAATATCATAGAACATAAATTGTAGGAAACTTAATTCTCTACAAAAAAGGTCTCTTAACATTTTGCCATAGCTCGCTTCGTTTCCGAGATATTTGCAGATATATCTCAAGGGAAGGGGCCTGGCGGACATATTTCGAGATATTTCTTCTTCTTGTTGTTCTTCTTCTGCACAGCTAAACTGGAAGTGGCATTTCCAGCTCGCAATAGTGCAGAGTTATCTCAAAGAAACGGGCCACGGTGTTTCTGTATCTCTATTATGTTGGTGCGGCTTCGGAACTTTTAAATATCTTGATATATCTCGAGAACTACGCATCTGATCAAAAAATATCATAGAACATAAAAAGTAGGAAACTTAATTCTCTACAAAAAAGGTCTCTCAACATTTTGCCATAGCTCGCTTCGTTTCCGAGATATTTGCAGATTTATCTCAAGGGAAGGGGCCTGACGGACATATTTCGAGATATTTCTTCTTCTTGTTGTTCTTCCTCTGCACAGCTAAGCTGGAAGTGGCATTTGCAGCTCGCAATAGTGCAGATTTATCTCAAAGAAAGGGGCCACGGTGTTTCTGTATCTCTATTATGTTGGTGCGGCTTCGGAACTTCTAAATAGCTTGATATATCTCGAGAACTACGCATCTAATAAAAAAATATCATAGAACATAAAAGGTAGGAAACTTAATTCTCTACAAAAAAGGTCTCTTAACATTTTGCCATAGCTCGCTTCGTTCCCGAGATATTTGCAGATTTATCTCAAGGGAAGGGGCCTGACGGACATATTTCGAGATATTTCTTCTTCTTGTTGTTCTTCTTCTGCACAGCTAAGCTGGAAGTGGCATTTGCGGCTCGCACTAGTGCAGAGTTATCTCAAAGAAAGGGGCCACGGTGTTTCTGTATCTCTATTATGTTGGTGCGGCTTCGGAACTTTTAAATATCTCGATATATCTCGAAAACTACGCTTCTGATCAAAAAATATCATAGAACATAAATTGTAGGAAACATAATTCTCTACAAAAAAGGTCTCTTAATATTTTGCCATAGCTGGCTTCGTTTCCGAGATATTTGCAGATATATCACAAGGGAAGGGGCCTAACGGACATATTTCGAGATATTTCTTCTTCTTGTTGTTCTTCTTCTGCACAGCTAAGCTGGAAGTGGCATTTGTGGCTCGCACTAGTGCAGAGTTATCTCAAAGAAAGGGGCCACGGTGTTTCTGTATCTCTATTATGTTGGTGCGGCTTCGGAACTTTTAAATATCTCGATATATCTCGAAAACTACGCTTCTGATCAAAAAATATCATAGAACATAAATTGTAGGAAACATAATTCTCTACAAAAAAGGTCTCTTAATATTTTGCCATAGCTGGCTTCGTTTCCGAGATATTTGCAGATATATCACAAGGGAAGGGGCCTAACGGACATATTTCGAGATATTTCTTCTTCTTGTTGTTCTTCTTCTGCACAGCTAAACTGGAAGTGGCATTTCCAGCTCGCAATAGAGCAGAGTTATCTCAAAGAGAGGGTCCACGGTGTTTCTGTATCTCTATTATGTTGGTGCGGCTTCGGAACTTTTAAATATCTCGATATATCTCGAAAACTACGCTTCTGATCAAAAAATATCATACAACATAAATTGTAGGAAACATAATTCTCTACAAAAAAGGTCTCTTAACATTTTGCCATAGCTCGCTTCGTTTCCGAGATATTTGCAGATTTATCTCAAGGGAAGGGGCCTGACGGACATATTTCGAGATATTTCTTCTTCTTGTTGTTCTTCTTCTGCACAGCTAAGCTGGAAGTGGCATTTGCGGCTCGCACTAGTGCAGAGTTATCTCAAAGAAAGGGGCCACGGTGTTTCTGTATCTCTATTATGTTGGTGCGGCTTCGGAACTTTTAAATATCTCGATATATCTCGAAAACTACGCTTCTGATCAAAAAATATCATAGAACATAAATTGTAGGAAACATAATTCTCTACAAAAAAGGTCTCTTAATATTTTGCCACAGCTGGCTTCGTTTCCGAGATATTTGCAGATATATCACAAGGGAAGGGGCCTAACGGACATATTTCGAGATATTCCTTCTTCTTGTTGTTCTTCTTCTGCACAGCTAAACTGGAAGTGGCATTTCCAGCTCGCAATAGAGCAGAGTTATCTCAAAGAGAGGGGCTACGGTGTTTCTGTATCTCTATTATGTTGGTGCGGCTTCGGAACTTTTAAATATCTCGATATATCTCGAAAACTACGCTTCTGATCAAAAAATATCATAGAACATAAATTGTAGGAAACATAATTCTCTACAAAAAAGGTCTCTTAATATTTTGCCATAGCTCGCTTCGTTTCCGAGATATTTGCAGATTTATCTCAAGGGAAGGGGCCTGACGGACATATTTCGAGATATTTCTTCTTCTTGTTGTTCTTCTTCTGCGCAGCTAAGCGGGAAGTGGCATTTGCAGCTCGCAATAGTGCAGAGTTATCTCAAAGAAAGGGGCCACGGTGTTTCTGTATCTCTATTATGTTGGTGCGGCTTCGGAACTTTTAAATATCTTGATATATCTTGAGAACTACGCATCTGATCAAAAAATATCATAGAACATAGAAAGTAGGAAACTTAATTCTCTACAAAAAAGGTCTCTTAACATTTTGCCATAGCTCGCTTCGTTTCCGAGATATTTGCAGATTTATCTCAAGGGAAGGGGCCTGACGGACATATTTCGAGATATTTCTTCTTCGTGTTGTTCTTCTTCTGCACAGCTAAGCTGGAAGTGGCATTTACAGCTCGCAATAGTGCAGAGTTATCTCAAAGAAAGGGGCCACGGTGTTTCTGTATCTCTATTATGTTGGTGCGGCTTCGGAACTTTTAAATATCTTGATATATCTCGAGAACTACGCATCTGATCAAAAAATATCACACTACATAAAAAGTAGGAAACTTAATTCTCTACAAAAAAGGTCTCTTAACATTTTGCCATAGCTCGCTTCGTTTCCGAGATATTTGCAGATTTATCTCAAGGGAAGGGGCCTGACGGACATATTTCGAGATATTTCTTCTTCTTGTTGTTCTTCTTCTGCACAGCTAAGCTGGAAGTGGCATTTACAGCTCGCAATAGTGCACAGTTATCTCAAAGATAGGGGCCACGGTGTTTCTGTATCTCT
Source organism: Osmia lignaria lignaria (assembly GCF_051020975.1). Taxonomy (NCBI): domain Eukaryota; kingdom Metazoa; phylum Arthropoda; class Insecta; order Hymenoptera; family Megachilidae; genus Osmia; species Osmia lignaria. The sequence continues at coordinate 7,591,274 of NW_027478159.1, read as the reverse complement.
ATTATGTTGGTGCGGCTTCGGAACTTTTAAATATCTTGATATATCTCGAGAACTACGCATCTGATCAAAAAATATCATAGAACATAGAAAGTAGGAAACTTAATTCTCTACAAAAAAGGTCTCTTAACATTTTGCCATAGCTCGCTTCGTTTCCGAGATATTTGCAGATATATCTCAAGGGAAGGGGCCTGACGGACATATTTCGAGATATTTCTTCTTCTTGTTGTTCTTCTTCTGCACAGCTAAGCTGGAAGTGGCATTTACAGCTCGCAATAGTGCACAGTTATCTCAAAGATAGGGGCCACGGTGTTTCTGTATCTCTATTATGTTGGTGCGGCTTCGGAACTTTTAAATATCTTGATATATCTCGAGAACTACGCATCTGGTCAAAAAATATCATAGAACATAGAAAGTAGGAAACTTAATTCTCTACAAAAAAGGTCTCTTAACATTTTGCCATAGCTCGCTTCGTTTCCGAGATATTTGCAGATTTATCTCAAGGGAAGGGGCCTGACGGACATATTTCGAGATATTTCTTCTTCGTGTTGTTCTTCTTCTGCACAGCTAAGCTGGAAGTGGCATTTACAGCTCGCAATAGTGCAGAGTTATCTCAAAGAAAGGGGCCACGGTGTTTCTGTATCTCTATTATGTTGGTGCGGCTTCGGAACTTTTAAATATCTTGATATATCTCGAGAACTACGCATCTGATCAAAAAATATCACACTACATAAAAAGTAGGAAACTTAATTCTCTACAAAAAAGGTCTCTTAACATTTTGCCATAGCTCGCTTCGTTTCCGAGATATTTGCAGATTTATCTCAAGGGAAGGGGCCTGACGGACATATTTCGAGATATTTCTTCTTCTTGTTGTTCTTCTTCTGCACAGCTAAGCTGGAAGTGGCATTTACAGCTCGCAATAGTGCACAGTTATCTCAAAGATAGGGGCCACGGTGTTTCTGTATCTCTATTATGTTGGTGCGGCTTCGGAACTTTTAAATATCTTGATATATCTCGAGAACTACGCATCTGATCAAAAAATATCATAGAACATAGAAAGTAGGAAACTTAATTCTCTACAAAAAAGGTCTCTTAACATTTTGCCATAGCTCGCTTCGTTTCCGAGATATTTGCAGATATATCTCAAGGGAAGGGGCCTGACGGACATATTTCGAGATATTTCTTCTTCTTGTTGTTCTTCTTCTGCACAGCTAAGCTGGAAGTGGCATTTACAGCTCGCAATAGTGCACAGTTATCTCAAAGATAGGGGCCACGGTGTTTCTGTATCTCTATTATGTTGGTGCGGCTTCGGAACTTTTAAATATCTTGATATATCTCGAGAACTACGCATCTGGTCAAAAAATATCATAGAACATAGAAAGTAGGAAACTTAATTCTCTACAAAAAAGGTCTCTTAACATTTTGCCATAGCTCGCTTCGTTTCCGAGATATTTGCAGATTTATCTCAAGGGAAGGGGCCTGACGGACATATTTCGAGATATTTCTTCTTCTTGTTGTTCTTCTTCTGCGCAGCTAAGCTGGAAGTGGAATTTGCAGCTCGCAATAGTGCAGAGTTATCTCAAAGAAAGAGGCCACGGTGTTTCTGTATCTCTATTATGTTGGTGCGGCTTCGGAACTTTTAAATATCTTGATATATCTCGAGAACTACGCATCTGATCAAAAAATATCATAGAACATAAAAAGTAGGAAACTTAATTCGCTACAAAAAAGGTCTCTTAACATTTTGCCATAGCTCGCTTCGTTTCCGAGATATTTGCAGATTTATCTCAAGGGAAGGGGACTGACGGACATATTTCGAGATATTTCTTCTTCTTGTTGTTCTTCTTCTGCACAGCTAAACTGGAAGTGGCATTTCCAGCTCGCAATAGTGCAGAGTTATCTCAAAGAAAGGGGCCACGGTGTTTCTGTATCTCTATTATGTTGGTGCGGCTTCGGAACTTTTAAATATCTTGATATATCTCGAGAACTACGCATCTGATCAAAAAATATCATAGAACATAAAAAGTAGGAAACTTAATTCTCTACAAAAAAGGTCTCTTAACATTTTGCCATAGCTCGCTTCGTTTCCGAGATATTTGCAGATTTATCTCAAGGGAAGGGGACTGACGGACATATTTCGAGATATTTCTTCTTCTTGTTGTTCTTCTTCTGCACAGCTAAACTGGAAGTGGCATTTCCAGCTCGCAATAGTGCAGAGTTATCTCAAAGAAAGGGGCCACGGTGTTTCTGTATCTCTATTATGTTGGTGCGGCTTCGGAACTTTTAAATATCTTGATATATCTCGAGAACTACGCATCTGTTCAAAAAATATCATAGAACATAAAAAGTAGGAAACTTAATTCTCTACAAAAAAGGTCTCTAAACATTTTGCCATAGCTCGCTTCGTTTCCGAGATATTTGCAGATTTATCTCAAGGGAAGGGGCCTGACGGACATATTTCGAGATATTTCTTCTTCTTGTTGTTCTTCTTCTGCACAGCTAAGCTGGAAGTGGCATTTGCAGCTCGCAATAGTGCAGAGTTATCTCAAAGAAAGGGACCACGGTGTTTCTGTATCTCTATTATGTTGGTGCGGCTTCGGAGCTTTTAAATATCTCGATATATCTCGAAAACTACGCTTCTGATCAAAAAATATCATAGAACATAAATTGTAGGAAACATAATTCTCTACAAAAAAGGTCTCTCAACATTTTGCCATAGCTGGCTTCGTTTCCGAGATATTTGCAGATATATCACAAGGGAAGGGGCCTAACGGACATATTTCGAGATATTCCTTCTTCTTGTTGTTCTTCTTCTGCACAGCTAAACTGGAAGTGGCATTTCCAGCTCGCAATAGAGTAGAGTTATCTCAAAGAGAGGGGCCACGGTGTTTCTGTATCTCTATTATGTTGGTGCGGCTTCGGAACTTTTAAATATCTCGATATATCTCGAAGACTACGCTTCTGATCAAAAAATATCATACAACATAAATTGTAGGAAACATAATTCTCTACAAAAAAGGTCTCTTAACATTTTGCCATAGCTCGCGTCGTTTCCGAGATATTTGCAAATTTATCTCAAGGGAAGGGGCCTGACGGACATATTTAGAGATATTTCTTCTTCTTGTTGATCTTCTTCTGCACAGCTAAGCTGGAAGTGGCATTTGCGGCTCGCACTAGTGCAGAGTTATCTCAAAGAAAGGGGCCACGGTGTTTCTGTATCTCTATTATGTTGGTGCGGCTTCGGAATTTTTAAATATCTTGATATATCTCGAGAACTACGCATCTGATCAAAAAATATCACACTACATAAAAAGTAGGAAACTTAATTCTCTACAAAAAAGGTCTCTTAACATTTTGCCATAGCTCGCTTCGTTTCCGAGATATTTGCAGATTTATCTCAAGGGAAGGGGCCTGACGGACATATTTCGAGATATTTCTTCTTCTTGTTGTTCTTCTTCTGCACAGCTAAGCTGGAAGTGGCATTTACAGCTCGCAATAGTGCAGAGTTATCTCAAAGATAGGGGCCACGGTGTTTCTGTATCTCTATTATGTTGGTGCGGCTTCGGAACTTTTAAATATCTTGATATATCTCGAGAACTACGCATCTGATCAAAAAATATCATAGAACATAGAAAGTAGGAAACTTAATTCTCTACAAAAAAGGTCTCTTAACATTTTGCCATAGCTCGCTTCGTTTCCGAGATATTTGCAGATATATCTCAAGGGAAGGGGCCTGACGGACATATTTCGAGATATTTCTTCTTCTTGTTGTTCTTCTTCTGCACAGCTAAGCTGGAAGTGGCATTTACAGCTCGCAATAGTGCACAGTTATCTCAAAGATAGGGGCCACGGTGTTTCTGTATCTCTATTATGTTGGTGCGGCTTCGGAACTTTTAAATATCTTGATATATCTCGAGAACTACGCATCTGGTCAAAAAATATCATAGAACATAGAAAGTAGGAAACTTAATTCTCTACAAAAAAGGTCTCTTAACATTTTGCCATAGCTCGCTTCGTTTCCGAGATATTTGCAGATTTATCTCAAGGGAAGGGGCCTGACGGACATATTTCGAGATATTTCTTCTTCTTGTTGTTCTTCTTCTGCGCAGCTAAGCTGGAAGTGGAATTTGCAGCTCGCAATAGTGCAGAGTTATCTCAAAGAAAGAGGCCACGGTGTTTCTGTATCTCTATTATGTTGGTGCGGCTTCGGAACTTTTAAATATCTTGATATATCTCGAGAACTACGCATCTGATCAAAAAATATCATAGAACATAAAAAGTAGGAAACTTAATTCGCTACAAAAAAGGTCTCTTAACATTTTGCCATAGCTCGCTTCGTTTCCGAGATATTTGCAGATTTATCTCAAGGGAAGGGGACTGACGGACATATTTCGAGATATTTCTTCTTCTTGTTGTTCTTCTTCTGCACAGCTAAACTGGAAGTGGCATTTCCAGCTCGCAATAGTGCAGAGTTATCTCAAAGAAAGGGGCCACGGTGTTTCTGTATCTCTATTATGTTGGTGCGGCTTCGGAACTTTTAAATATCTTGATATATCTCGAGAACTACGCATCTGATCAAAAAATATCATAGAACACAAAAAGTAGGAAACTTAATTCTCTACAAAAAAGGTCTCTTAACATTTTGCCATAGCTCGCTTCGTTTCCGAGATATTTGCAGATTTATCTCAAGGGAAGGGGACTGACGGACATATTTCGAGATATTTCTTCTTCTTGTTGTTCTTCTTCTGCACAGCTAAACTGGAAGTGGCATTTCCAGCTCGCAATAGTGCAGAGTTATCTCAAAGAAAGGGGCCACGGTGTTTCTGTATCTCTATTATGTTGGTGCGGCTTCGGAACTTTTAAATATCTTGATATATCTCGAGAACTACGCATCTGTTCAAAAAATATCATAGAACATAAAAAGTAGGAAACTTAATTCTCTACAAAAAAGGTCTCTAAACATTTTGCCATAGCTCGCTTCGTTTCCGAGATATTTGCAGATTTATCTCAAGGGAAGGGGCCTGACGGACATATTTCGAGATATTTCTTCTTCTTGTTGTTCTTCTTCTGCACAGCTAAGCTGGAAGTGGCATTTGCAGCTCGCAATAGTGCAGAGTTATCTCAAAGAAAGGGACCACGGTGTTTCTGTATCTCTATTATGTTGGTGCGGCTTCGGAGCTTTTAAATATCTCGATATATCTCGAAAACTACGCTTCTGATCAAAAAATATCATAGAACATAAATTGTAGGAAACATAATTCTCTACAAAAAAGGTCTCTCAACATTTTGCCATAGCTGGCTTCGTTTCCGAGATATTTGCAGATATATCACAAGGGAAGGGGCCTAACGGACATATTTCGAGATATTCCTTCTTCTTGTTGTTCTTCTTCTGCACAGCTAAACTGGAAGTGGCATTTCCAGCTCGCAATAGAGCAGAGTTATCTCAAAGAGAGGGGCCACGGTGTTTCTGTATCTCTATTATGTTGGTGCGGCTTCGGAACTTTTAAATATCTCGATATATCTCGAAGACTACGCTTCTGATCAAAAAATATCATACAACATAAATTGTAGGAAACATAATTCTCTACAAAAAAGGTCTCTTAACATTTTGCCATAGCTCGCGTCGTTTCCGAGATATTTGCAAATTTATCTCAAGGGAAGGGGCCTGACGGACATATTTAGAGATATTTCTTCTTCTTGTTGATCTTCTTCTGCACAGCTAAGCTGGAAGTGGCATTTGCGGCTCGCACTAGTGCAGAGTTATCTCAAAGAAAGGGGCCACGGTGTTTCTGTATCTCTATTATGTTGGTGCGGCTTCGGAACTTTTAAATATCTTGATATATCTCGAGAACTACGCATCTGATCAAAAAATATCATACTACATAAAAAGTAGGAAACTTAATTCTCTACAAGAAAGGTCTCTAAACATTTTGCCATAGCTCGCTTCGTTTCCGAGATGTTTGCAGATTTATCTCAAGGGAAGAGGCCTGACGGACATATTTCGAGATATTTCTTCTTCTTGTTGTTCCTCTTCTGCACAGCTAAGCTGGAAGTGGCATTTGCAGCTCGCAATAGTGCAGAGTTATCTCAAAGAGAGGGGCCACGGTGTTTCTGTATCTCTATTATGTTGGTGCGGCTTCGGAACTTTTATATATCTTGATATATCTCGAGAACTACGCATCTGATCAAAAAATATCATAGAACATAAAAAGTAGGAAACTTAATTCTCTACAAGAAAGGTCTCTAAACATTTTGCCATAGCTCGCTTCGTTTCCGAGATATTTGCAGATTCATCTCAAGGGAAGGGGCCTGACGGACATATTTCGAGATATTTCTTCTTCTTGTTGTTCTTCTTCTGCACAGCTAAGCTGGAAGTGGAATTTGCGGCTCGCACTAGTGCAGAGTTATCTCAAAGAAAGGGGCCACGGTGTTTCTGTATCTCTATTATGTTGGTGCGGCTTCGGAACTTTTAAATATCTTGATATATCTCGAGAACTACGCATCTGTTCAAAAAATATCATAGAAGATAAAAAGTAGGAAACTTAATTCTCTACAAAAAAGGTCTCTTAACATTTTGCCATAGCTCGCTTCGTTTCCGAGATATTTGCAGATTTATCTCAAGGGAAGGGGCCTGACGGACATATTTCGAGATATTTCTTCTTCTTGTTGTTCTTCTTCTGCACAGCTAAGCTGGAAATGGCATTTGCAGCTCGCAATAGTGCAGAGTTATCTCAAAGAAAGGGGCCACGGTGTTTCTGTATCTCTATTATGTTGGTGCGGCTTCGGAACTTTTAAATATCTCGATATATCTCGAAAACTACGCTTCTGATCAAAAAATATCATAGAACATAAATTGTAGGAAACTTAATTCTCTACAAGAAAGGTCTCTAAACATTTTGCCATAGCTCGCTTCGTTTCCGAGATATTTGCAGATTCATCTCAAGGGAAGGGGCCTGACGGACATATTTCGAGATATTTCTTCTTCTTGTTGTTCTTCTTCTGCACAGCTAAGCTGGAAGTGGAATTTGCGGCTCGCACTAGTGCAGAGTTATCTCAAAGAAAGGGGCCACGGTGTTTCTGTATCTCTATTATGTTGGTGCGGCTTCGGAACTTTTAAATATCTTGATATATCTCGAGAACTACGCATCTGTTCAAAAAATATCATAGAAGATAAAAAGTAGGAAACTTAATTCTCTACAAAAAAGGTCTCTTAACATTTTGCCATGGCTCGCTTCGTTTCCGAGATATTTGCAGATTTATCTCAAGGGAAGGGGCCTGACGGACATATTTCGAGATATTTCTTCTTCTTGTTGTTCTTCTTCTGCACAGCTAAGCTGGAAATGGCATTTGCAGCTCGCAATAGTGCAGAGTTATCTCAAAGAAAGGGGCCACGGTGTTTCTGTATCTCTATTATGTTGGTGCGGCTTCGGAACTTTTAAATATCTCGATATATCTCGAAAACTACGCTTCTGATCAAAAAATATCATAGAATATAAATTGTAGGAAACATAATTCTCTACAAAAAAGGTCTCTTAAGATTTTGCCATAGCTCGCTTCGTTTCCGAGATATTTGCAGATATATCTCAAGGGAAGGGGCCTGACGGACATATTTCGAGATATTTCTTCTTCTTGTTGTTCTTCTTCTGCACAGCTAAGCTGGAAGTGGCATTTGCAGCTCGCAATAGTGCAGAGTTATCTCAAAGAAAGGGGCCACGGTGTTTCTGTATCTCTATTATGTTGGTGCGGCTTCGGAACTTTTAAATATCTTGATATATCTCGGGAACTACGCATCTGATCAAAAAATATCATAGAAGATAAAAAGTAGGAAACTTAATTCTCTACAAAAAAGGTCTCTTAACATTTTGCCATAGCTCTCTTCGTTTCCGAGATATTTGCAGATATATCTCAAGGGAAGGGGCCTGACGGACATATTTCGAGATATTTCTTCTTCTTGTTGTTCTTCTTCTGCACAGCTAAGCTGGAAGTGGCATTTGCGGCTCGCACTAGTGCAGAGTTATCTCAAAGAAAGGGGCCACGGTGTTTCTGTATCTCTATTATGTTGGTGCGGCTTCGGAACTTTTAAATATTTTGATATATCTCGAGAACTACGCATCTGATCAAAAAATATCATACTACATAAAAAGTAGGAAACTTAATTCTCTACAAGAAAGGTCTCTAAACATTTTGCCATAGCTCGCTTCGTTTCCGAGATATTTGCAAATTTATCTCAAGGGAAGGGGCCTGACGGACATATTTAGAGATATTTCTTCTTCTTGTTGATCTTCTTCTGCACAGCTAAGCTGGAAGTGGCATTTGCGGCTCGCACTAGTGCAGAGTTATCTCAAAGAAAGGGGCCACGGTGTTTCTGTATCTCTATTATGTTGGTGCGGCTTCGGAACTTTTAAATATCTTGATATATCTCGAGAACTACGCATCTGATCAAAAAATATCATACTACATAAAAAGTAGGAAACTTAATTCTCTACAAGAAAGGTCTCTAAACATTTTGCCATAGCTCGCTTCGTTTCCGAGATGTTTGCAGATTTATCTCAAGGGAAGGGGCCTGACGGACATATTTCGAGATATTTCTTCTTCTTGTTGTTCCTCTTCTGCACAGCTAAGCTGGAAGTGGCATTTGCAGCTCGGAATAGTGCAGAGTTATCTCAAAGAGAGGGGCCACGGTGTTTCTGTATCTCTATTATGTTGGTGCGGCTTCGGAACTTTTATATATCTTGATATATCTCGAGAACTACGCATCTGATCAAAAAATATCATAGAACATAAAAAGTAGGAAACTTAATTCTCTACAAGAAAGGTCTCTAAACATTTTGCCATAGCTCGCTTCGTTTCCGAGATATTTGCAGATTCATCTCAAGGGAAGGGGCCTGACGGACATATTTCGAGATATTTCTTCTTCTTGTTGTTCTTCTTCTGCACAGCTAAGCTGGAAGTGGAATTTGCGGCTCGCACTAGTGCAGAGTTATCTCAAAGAAAGGGGCCACGGTGTTTCTGTATCTCTATTATGTTGGTGCGGCTTCGGAACTTTTAAATATCTTGATATATCTCGAGAACTACGCATCTGTTCAAAAAATATCATAGAAGATAAAAAGTAGGAAACTTAATTCTCTACAAAAAAGGTCTCTTAACATTTTGCCATAGCTCGCTTCGTTTCCGAGATATTTGCAGATTTATCTCAAGGGAAGGGGCCTGACGGACATATTTCGAGATATTTCTTCTTCTTGTTGTTCTTCTTCTGCACAGCTAAGCTGGAAATGGCATTTGCAGCTCGCAATAGTGCAGAGTTATCTCAAAGAAAGGGGCCACGGTGTTTCTGTATCTCTATTATGTTGCTGCGGCTTCGGAACTTTTAAATATCTCGATATATCTCGAAAACTACGCTTCTGATCAAAAAATATCATAGAACATAAATTGTAGGAAACATAATTCTCTACAAAAAAGGTCTCTTAAGATTTTGCCATAGCTCGCTTCGTTTCCGAGATATTTGCAGATATATCTCAAGGGAAGGGGCCTGACGGACATATTTCGAGATATTTCTTCTTCTTGTTGTTCTTCTTCTGCACAGCTAAGCTGGAAGTGGCATTTGCAGCTCGCAATAGTGCAGAGTTATCTCAAAGAAAGGGGCCACGGTGTTTCTGTATCTCTATTATGTTGGTGCGGCTTCGGAACTTTTAAATATCTTGATATATCTCGGGAACTACGCATCTGATCAAAAAATATCATAGAAGATAAAAAGTAGGAAACTTAATTCTCTACAAAAAAGGTCTCTTAACATTTTGCCATAGCTCTCTTCGTTTCCGAGATATTTGCAGATATATCTCAAGGGAAGGGGCCTGACGGACATATTTCGAGATATTTCTTCTTCTTGTTGTTCTTCTTCTGCACAGCTAAGCTGGAAGTGGCATTTGCGGCTCGCACTAGTGCAGAGTTATCTCAAAGAAAGGGGCCACGGTGTTTCTGTATCTCTATTATGTTGGTGCGGCTTCGGAACTTTTAAATATTTTGATATATCTCGAGAACTACGCATCTGATCAAAAAATATCATACTACATAAAAAGTAGGAAACTTAATTCTCTACAAGAAAGGTCTCTAAACATTTTGCCATAGCTCGCTTCGTTTCCGAGATATTTGCAAATTTATCTCAAGGGAAGGGGCCTGACGGACATATTTAGAGATATTTCTTCTTCTTGTTGATCTTCTTCTGCACAGCTAAGCTGGAAGTGGCATTTGCGGCTCGCACTAGTGCAGAGTTATCTCAAAGAAAGGGGCCACGGTGTTTCTGTATCTCTATTATGTTGGTGCGGCTTCGGAACTTTTATATATCTTGATATATCTCGAGAACTACGCATCTGATCAAAAAATATCATAGAACATAAAAAGTAGGAAACTTAATTCTCTACAAGAAAGGTCTCTAAACATTTTGCCATAGCTCGCTTCGTTTCCGAGATATTTGCAGATTCATCTCAAGGGAAGGGGCCTGACGGACATATTTCGAGATATTTCTTCTTCTTGTTGTTCTTCTTCTGCACAGCTAAGCTGGAAGTGGAATTTGCGGCTCGCACTAGTGCAGAGTTATCTCAAAGAAAGGGGCCACGGTGTTTCTGTATCTCTATTATGTTGGTGCGGCTTCGGAACTTTTAAATATCTTGATATATCTCGAGAACTACGCATCTGTTCAAAAAATATCATAGAAGATAAAAAGTAGGAAACTTAATTCTCTACAAAAAAGGTCTCTTAACATTTTGCCATAGCTCGCTTCGTTTCCGAGATATTTGCAGATTTATCTCAAGGGAAGGGGCCTGACGGACATATTTCGAGATATTTCTTCTTCTTGTTGTTCTTCTTCTGCACAGCTAAGCTGGAAATGGCATTTGCAGCTCGCAATAGTGCAGAGTTATCTCAAAGAAAGGGGCCACGGTGTTTCTGTATCTCTATTATGTTGGTGCGGCTTCGGAACTTTTAAATATCTCGATATATCTCGAAAACTACGCTTCTGATCAAAAAATATCATAGAACATAAATTGTAGGAAACATAATTCTCTACAAAAAAGGTCTCTTAAGATTTTGCCATCGCTCGCTTCGTTTCCGAGATATTTGCAGATATATCTCAAGGGAAGGGGCCTGACGGACATATTTCGAGATATTTCTTCTTCTTGTTGTTCTTCTTCTGCACAGCTAAGCTGGAAGTGGCATTTGCAGCTCGCAATAGTGCAGAGTTATCTCAAAGAAAGGGGCCACGGTGTTTCTGTATCTCTATTATGTTGGTGCGGCTTCGGAACTTTTAAATATCTTGATATATCTCGGGAACTACGCATCTGATCAAAAAATATCATAGAAGATAAAAAGTAGGAAACTTAATTCTCTACAAAAAAGGTCTCTTAACATTTTGCCATAGCTCTCTTCGTTTCTGAGATATTTGCAGATATATCTCAAGGGAAGGGGCCTGACGGACATATTTCGAGATATTTCTTCTTCTTGTTGTTCTTCTTCTGCACAGCTAAGCTGGAAGTGGCATTTGCGGCTCGCACTAGTGCAGAGTTATCTCAAAGAAAGGGGCCACGGTGTTTCTGTATCTCTATTATGTTGGTGCGGCTTCGGAACTTTTAAATATTTTGATATATCTCGAGAACTACGCATCTGATCAAAAAATATCATACTACATAAAAAGTAGGAAACTTAATTCTCTACAAGAAAGGTCTCTAAACATTTTGCCATAGCTCGCTTCGTTTCCGAGATATTTGCAAATTTATCTCAAGGGAAGGGGCCTGACGGACATATTTAGAGATATTTCTTCTTCTTGTTGATCTTCTTCTGCACAGCTAAGCTGGAAGTGGCATTTGCGGCTCGCACTAGTGCAGAGTTATCTCAAAGAAAGGGGCCACGGTGTTTCTGTATCTCTATTATGTTGGTGCGGCTTCGGAACTTTTATATATCTTGATATATCTCGAGAACTACGCATCTGATCAAAAAATATCATAGAACATAAAAAGTAGGAAACTTAATTCTCTACAAGAAAGGTCTCTAAACATTTTGCCATAGCTCGCTTCGTTTCCGAGATATTTGCAGATTCATCTCAAGGGAAGGGGCCTGACGGACATATTTCGAGATATTTCTTCTTCTTGTTGTTCTTCTTCTGCACAGCTAAGCTGGAAGTGGAATTTGCGGCTCGCACTAGTGCAGAGTTATCTCAAAGAAAGGGGCCACGGTGTTTCTGTATCTCTATTATGTTGGTGCGGCTTCGGAACTTTTAAATATCTTGATATATCTCGAGAACTACGCATCTGTTCAAAAAATATCATAGAAGATAAAAAGTAGGAAACTTAATTCTCTACAAAAAAGGTCTCTTAACATTTTGCCATAGCTCGCTTCGTTTCCGAGATATTTGCAGATTTATCTCAAGGGAAGGGGCCTGACGGACATATTTCGAGATATTTCTTCTTCTTGTTGTTCTTCTTCTGCACAGCTAAGCTGGAAATGGCATTTGCAGCTCGCAATAGTGCAGAGTTATCTCAAAGAAAGGGGCCACGGTGTTTCTGTATCTCTATTATGTTGGTGCGGCTTCGGAACTTTTAAATATCTCGATATATCTCGAAAACTACGCTTCTGATCAAAAAATATCATAGAACATAAATTGTAGGAAACATAATTCTCTACAAAAAAGGTCTCTTAAGATTTTGCCATAGCTCGCTTCGTTTCCGAGATATTTGCAGATATATCTCAAGGGAAGGGGCCTGACGGACATATTTCGAGATATTTCTTCTTCTTGTTGTTCTTCTTCTGCACAGCTAAGCTGGAAGTGGCATTTGCAGCTCGCAATAGTGCAGAGTTATCTCAAAGAAAGGGGCCACGGTGTTTCTGTATCTCTATTATGTTGGTGCGGCTTCGGAACTTTTAAATATCTTGATATATCTCGAGAACTACGCATCTGATCAAAAAATATCATAGAAGATAAAAAGTAGGAAACTTAATTCTCTACAAAAAAGGTCTCTTAACATTTTGCCATAGCTCGCTTCGTTTCCGAGATATTTGCAGATTTATCTCAAGGGAAGGGTCCTGACGGACATATTTCGAGATATTTCTTCTTCTTGTTGTTCTTCTTCTGCACAGCTAAGCTGGAAGTGGCATTTGCGGCTCGCACTAGTGCAGAGTTATCTCAAAGAAAGGGGCCACGGTGTTTCTGTATCTCTATTATGTTGGTGCGGCTTCGGAACTTTTAAATATCTTGATATATCTCGAGAACTACGCATCTGATCAAAAAATATCATACTACATAAAAAGTAGGAAACTTAATTCTCTACAAGAAAGGTCTCTAAACATTTTGCCATAGCTCGCTTCGTTTCCGAGATATTTGCAGATTTATCTCAAGGGAAGGGGCCTGACGGACATATTTCGAGATATTTCTTCTTCTGGTTGTTCTTCTTCTGCACAGCTAAGCTGGAAGTGGCATTTGCGGCTCGCACTAGTGCAGAGTTATCTCAAAAAAAGGGGCCACGGTGTTTCTGTATCTCTATTATGTTGGTGCGGCTTCGGAACTTTTAAATATCTAGATATATCTCGAGAACTACGCATCTGATTAAAAAATATCATAGAACAGAAAAAGTAGGAAACTTAATTCTCTACAAAAAAGGTCTCTTAACATTTTGCCATAGCTCGCTTCGTTTCCGAGATATTTGCAGATTTATCTCAAGGGAAGGGGCCTGACGGACATATTTCGAGATATTTCTTCTTCTTGTTGTTCTTCTTCTGCACAGCTAAGCTGGAAGTGGCATTTGCGGCTCGCACTAGTGCAGAGTTATCTCAAAGAAAGGGGCCACGGTGTTTCTGAATCTCTATTATGTTGGTGCGGCTTCGGAACTTTTAAATATCTCGATATATCTCGAAAACTACGCTTCTGATCAAAAAATATCATAGAGCATAAGTTGTAGGAAACATAATTCTCTACAAAAAACGTCTCTAAACATTTTGCCATAGCTCGCTTCGTTTCCGAGATATTTGCAGATGCAGCTCAAAGGAACGGGCCTGACGGACATATTTCGAGATATTTCTTCTTCTTGTTGTTCTTCTTCTGCACAGCTAAGCTGGAAGTGGCATTTACAGCTCGCAATAGTGCAGAGTTATCTCAAAGAAAGGGGCCACGGTGTTTCTGTATCTCTATTATGTTGGTGCGGCTTCGGAACTTTTAAATATCTTGATATATCTCGAGAACTACGCATCTGATCAAAAAATATCATAGAACATAAAAAGTAGGAAACTTAATTCTCTACAAAAAAGGTCTCTCAACATTTTGCCATAGCTCGCTTCGTTTCCGAGATATTTGCCGATATATCTCAAGGGAAGGGGCCTGACGGACATATTTCGAGATATTTCTTCTTCTTGTTGTTCTTCTTCTGCACAGCTAAGCTGGAAGTGGCATTTGCAGCGCGCAATAGTGCAGAGTTATCTCAAAGAAAGAGGCCACGGTGTTTCTGTATCTCTATTATGTTGGTGCGGCTTCGGAACTTTTAAATATCTTGATATATCTCGAGAACTACGCATCTGATCAAAAAATACGATAGAACCTAAAAAGTAGGAAACTTAATTCTCTACAAAAAAGGTCTCTTAACATTTTCCCATAGCTGGCATCGTTTCCGAGATATTTGCAGATTTAGCTCAAGGGAAGGGGCCTGACGGACATATTCCGAGATATTTCTTCTTCTTGTTGTTCCTCTTCTGCACAGCTAAGCTGGAAGTGGCATTTGCAGCTCGCAATAGTGCAGAGTTATCTCAAAGAAAGAGGCCACGGTGTTTCTGTACCTCTATTATGTTGGTGCAGCTTCGGAACTTTTAAATATATTGATATATCTCGAGAACTACGCATCTGATAAAAAAATATCATAGAACATAAAAAGTAGGAAACCTAATTTTCTACAAAAAAGGTCTGTTAACATTTTGCCGTAGCTCGCTTCGTTTCCGAGATATTTGCAGATTTATCTCAAGGGAAGGGGCCTGACGAACATATTTCGAGATATTTCTTCTTCTTGTTGTTCTTCTTCTGCACAGCTAAGCTGGAAGTGGCATTTGCAGGTCGCAATAGTGCAGAGTTATCTGAAAGAAAGGGGCCACGGTGTTTCTGTATCTCTATTATGTTGGTGCGGCTTCGGAACTTTTAAATATCTCGATATATCTCGAAACCTACGCTTCTGATCAAAAAATATCATAGAACGTAAATTGTAGGAAACATAATTCTCTACAAAAAAGGTCTCTCAACATTTTGCCACAGCTCGCTTCGTTTCCGAGATATTTGCAGATTTATCTCAAGGGAAGGGGGCTGACGGACATATTTCGAGATATTTCTTCTTCTTGTTGTTCTTCTTCTGCACAGCTAAGCTCAAAGTGGCATTTGCAGCTCGCAATAGTGCAGAGTTATCTCAAAGAAAGGGGCCACGGTCTTTCTGTATCTCTATTATGTTGGTGCGGCTTCGGAACTTTTAAATATCTCGATATATCTCGAAAACTACGCTTCTGATCAAAAAATATCATAGAACATAAATTGTAGGAAACATAATTCTCTACAAAAAAGGTCTCTTAACATTTTGCCATACCTCGCTTGGTTTCCGAGATATTTGCAGATTTATCTCAAGGGAAGGGTCCTGATGGACATATTTCGAGATATTTCTTCTTCTTGTTGTTCTTCTTCTGCACACCTAAGCTGGAAGTGGCATTTGCAGGTCGCAATAGTGCAGAGTTATCTGAAAGAAAGGGGCCACGGTGTTTCTGTATCTCTATTATGTTGGTGCGGCTTCGGAACTTTTAAATATCTCGATATATCTCGAAACCTACGCTTCTGATCAAAAAATATCATAGAACGTAAATTGTAGGAAACATAATTCTCTACAAAAAAGGTCTCTCAACATTTTGCCACAGCTCGCTTGGTTTCCGAGATATTTGCAGATTTATCTCAAGGGAAGGGTCCTGATGGACATATTTCGAGATATTTCTTCTTCTTGTTGTTCTTCTTCTGCACAGCTAAGCTGGAAGTGGCATTTGCGGCTCGCACTAGTGCAGAGTTATCTCAAAAAAAGGGGCCACGGTGTTTCTGTATCTCTATTATGTTGGTGCGGCTTCGGAACTTTTAAATATCTAGATATATCTCGAGAACTACGCATCTGATTAAAAAATATCATAGAACAGAAAAAGTAGGAAACTTAATTCTCTACAAAAAAGGTCTCTTAACATTTTGCCATAGCTCGCTTCGTTTCCGAGATATTTGCAGATTTATCTCAAGGGAAGGGGCCTGACGGACATATTTCGAGATATTTCTTCTTCTTGTTGTTCTTCTTCTGCACAGCTAAGCTGGAAGTGGCATTTGCGGCTCGCACTAGTGCAGAGTTATCTCAAAGAAAGGGGCCACGGTGTTTCTGAATCTCTATTATGTTGGTGCGGCTTCGGAACTTTTAAATATCTCGATATATCTCGAAAACTACGCTTCTGATCAAAAAATATCATAGAGCATAAGTTGTAGGAAACATAATTCTCTACAAAAAACGTCTCTTAACATTTTGCCATAGCTCGCTTCGTTTCCGAGATATTTGCAGATGCAGCTCAAAGGAACGGGCCTGACGGACATATTTCGAGATATTTCTTCTTCTTGTTGTTCTTCTTCTGCACAGCTAAGCTGGAAGTGGCATTTACAGCTCGCAATAGTGCAGAGTTATCTCAAAGAAAGGGGCCACGGTGTTTCTGTATCTCTATTATGTTGGTGCGGCTTCGGAACTTTTAAATATCTTGATATATCTCGAGAACTACGCATCTGATCAAAAAATATCATAGAACATAAAAAGTAGGAAACTTAATTCTCTACAAAAAAGGTCTCTCAACATTTTGCCATAGCTCGCTTCGTTTCCGAGATATTTGCCGATATATCTCAAGGGAAGGGGCCTGACGGACATATTTCGAGATATTTCTTCTTCTTGTTGTTCTTCTTCTGCACAGCTAAGCTGGAAGTGGCATTTGCAGCGCGCAATAGTGCAGAGTTATCTCAAAGAAAGAGGCCACGGTGTTTCTGTATCTCTATTATGTTGGTGCGGCTTCGGAACTTTTAAATATCTTGATATATCTCGAGAACTACGCATCTGATCAAAAAATACGATAGAACCTAAAAAGTAGGAAACTTAATTCTCTACAAAAAAGGTCTCTTAACATTTTCCCATAGCTGGCATCGTTTCCGAGATATTTGCAGATTTAGCTCAAGGGAAGGGGCCTGACGGACATATTCCGAGATATTTCTTCTTCTTGTTGTTCCTCTTCTGCACAGCTAAGCTGGAAGTGGCATTTGCAGCTCGCAATAGTGCAGAGTTATCTCAAAGAAAGAGGCCACGGTGTTTCTGTACCTCTATTATGTTGGTGCAGCTTCGGAACTTTTAAATATATTGATATATCTCGAGAACTACGCATCTGATAAAAAAATATCATAGAACATAAAAAGTAGGAAACCTAATTTTCTACAAAAAAGGTCTGTTAACATTTTGCCGTAGCTCGCTTCGTTTCCGAGATATTTGCAGATTTATCTCAAGGGAAGGGGCCTGACGAACATATTTCGAGATATTTCTTCTTCTTGTTGTTCTTCTTCTGCACAGCTAAGCTGGAAGTGGCATTTGCAGGTCGCAATAGTGCAGAGTTATCTGAAAGAAAGGGGCCACGGTGTTTCTGTATCTCTATTATGTTGGTGCGGCTTCGGAACATTTAAATATCTCGATATATCTCGAAACCTACGCTTCTGATCAAAAAATATCATAGAACGTAAATTGTAGGAAACATAATTCTCTACAAAAAAGGTCTCTCAACATTTTGCCACAGCTCGCTTCGTTTCCGAGATATTTGCAGATTTATCTCAAGGGAAGGGGGCTGACGGACATATTTCGAGATATTTCTTCTTCTGCACAGCTAAGCTCAAAGTGGCATTTGCAGCTCGCAATAGTGCAGAGTTATCTCAAAGAAAGGGGCCACGGTCTTTCTGTATCTCTATTATGTTGGTGCGGCTTCGGAACTTTTAAATATCTCGATATATCTCGAAAACCACGCTTCTGATCAAAAAATATCATAGAACATAAATTGTAGGAAACATAATTCTCTACAAAAAAGGTCTCTTAACATTTTGCCATACCTCGCTTGGTTTCCGAGATATTTGCAGATTTATCTCAAGGGAAGGGTCCTGATGGACATATTTCGAGATATTTCTTCTTCTTGTTGTTCTTCTTCTGCACACCTAAGCTGGAAGTGGCATTTGCAGCTGGCAATAGTGCAGAGTTATCTCAAAGAAAGGGGCCACGGTGTTTCTGTATCTCTATTATGTTGGTGCGGCTTCGGAACTTTTAAATATCTTGATATATCTCGAGAACTACGCATCTGATCAAAAAATATCATAGAACATAAAAAGTAGGAAACATAATTGTCTACAAAAAAGGTCTCTCAACATTTTGCCATAGCTCGCTTCGTTTCCGAGATATTTGCAGATATATCTCAAGGGAAGGGGCCTGACGGACATATTTCGAGATATTTCTTCTTCTTGTTGTTCTTCTTCTGCACAGCTAAGCTGGAAGTGGCATTTGCAGCGCGCAATAGTGCAGAGTTATCTCAAAGAAAGAGGCCACGGTGTTTCTGTATCTCTATTATGTTGGTGCGGCTTCGGAACTTTTAAATATCTTGATATATCTCGAGAACTACGCACCTGATCAAAAAATATGATAGAACCTAAAAAGTAGGTAACTTAATTCTCTACAAAAAAGGTCTCTTAACATTTTCCCATAGCTGGCATCGTTTCCGAGATATTTGCAGATTTAGCTCAAGGGAAGGGGCCTGACGGACATATTCCGAGATATTTCTTCTTCTTGTTGTTCCTCTTCTGCACAGCTAAGCTGGAAGTGGCATTTGCAGCTCGCAATAGTGCAGAGTTATCTCAAAGAAAGAGGCCACGGTGTTTCTGTACCTCTATTATGTTGGTGCAGCTTCGGAACTTTTAAATATATTGATATATCTCGAGAACTACGCATCTGATAAAAAAATATCATAGAACATAAAAAGTAGGAAACCTAATTTTCTACAAAAAAGGTCTGTTAACATTTTGCCGTAGCTCGCTTCGTTTCCGAGATATTTGCAGATTTATCTCAAGGGAAGGGGCCTGACGGACATATTTCGAGATATTTCTTCTTCTTGTTGTTCTTCTTCTGCACAGCTAAGCTGGAAGTGGCATTTGCAGGTCGCAATAGTGCAGAGTTATCTGAAAGAAAGGGGCCACGGTGTTTCTGTATCTCTATTATGTTGGTGCGGCTTCGGAACTTTTAAATATCTCGATATATCTCGAAACCTACGCTTCTGATCAAAAAATATCATAGAACGTAAATTGTAGGAAACATAATTCTCTACAAAAAAGGTCTCTCAACATTTTGCCATAGCTCGCTTCGTTTCCGAGATATTTGCAGATTCAGCTCAAAGGAACGGGCCTGACGGACATATTTCGAGATATTTCTTCTTCTTGTTGTTCTTCTTCTGCACAGCTAAGCTGGAAGTGGCATTTGCAGCTCGCAATAGTGCAGAGTTATCTCAAAGAAAGGGGCCACGGTGTTTCTGTATCTCTATTATGTTGGTGCGGCTTCGGAACTTTTAAATATCTCGATATATCTCGAGAACTACGCATCTGATCAAAAAATATCATAGAAGATAAAAAGTAGGAAACTTAATTCTCTACAAAAAAGGTCTCTTAACATTTTGCCATAGCTCGCTTCGTTTCCGAGATATTTGCAGATTTATCTCAAGGGAAGGGGCCTGACGGACATATTTCGGGATATTTCTTCTTCTTGTTGTTCTTCTTCTGCACTGCTAAGCTGGAAGTGGCATTTGCAGGTCGCAATAGTGCAGAGTTATCTCAAAGAAAGGGGCCACGGTGTTTCTGTACCTCTATTATGTTGGTGCGGCTTCCGAACTTTTAAATATCTCGATATATCTCGAAAACTACGCTTCTGATCAAAAAATATCAGAGAACCTAAATTGTAGGAAACATAATTCTCTACAAAAAAGGTCTCTTAACATTTTGCCATAGCTCGCTTCGTTTCCGAGATATTTGCAGATTTATCTCAAGGGAAGGGGCCTGACGGACATATTTCGAGATATTTCTTCTTCTTGTTGTTCTTCTTCAGCACAGCTAAATTGGAGGTGGCATTTCCAGCTCGCAATAGTGCAGAGTTATCTCAAAGAAAGGCGCCACGGTGTTTCTGTATCTCTATTATGTTGGTGCGGCTTCCGAACTTTTAAATATCTTGATATATCTCGAGAACTACGCATCTGATCAAAAACTATGATAGAACCTAAAAAGTAGGAAACTTAATTCTCTACAAAAAAGGTCTCTTAACATTTTCCCATAGCTGGCATCGTTTCCGAGATATTTGCAGATTTAGCTCAAGGGAAGGGGCCTGACGGACATATTCCGAGATATTTCTTCTTCTTGTTGTTCCTCTTCTGCACAGCTAAGCTGGAAGTGGCATTTGCAGGTCGCAATAGTGCAGAGTTATCTGAAAGAAAGGGGCCACGGTGTTTCTGTATCTCTATTATGTTGGTGCGGCTTCGGAACTTTTAAATATCTCGATATATCTCGAAACCTACGCTTCTGATCAAAAAATATCATAGAACGTAAATTGTAGGAAACATAATTCTCTACAAAAAAGGTCTCTCAACATTTTGCCATAGCTCGCTTCGTTTCCGAGATATTTGCAGATTCAGCTCAAAGGAACGGGCCTGACGGACATATTTCGAGATATTTCTTCTTCTTGTTGTTCTTCTTCTGCACCGCTAAGCTGGAAGTGGCATTTGCAGCTCGCAATAGTGCAGAGTTATCTCAAAGAAAGGGGCCACGGTGTTTCTGTATCTCTATTATGTTGGTGCGGCTTCGGAACTTTTAAATATCTTGATATATCTCGAGAACTACGCATCTGATTAAAAAATATCATAGAACATAAAAAGTAGGAAACTTAATTCTCTACAAAAAAGGTCTCTTAACATTTTGCCATAGCTCGCTTCGTTTCCGAGATATTTGCAGATTTATCTCAAGGGAAGGGGCCTGACGGACATATTTCGAGATATTTCTTCTTCTTGTTGTTCTTCTTCTGCACAGCTAAGCTGGAAGTGGCATTTGCGGCTCGCACTAGTGCAGAGTTATCTCAAAGAAAGGGGCCACGGTGTTTCTGAATCTCTATTATGTTGGTGCGGCTTCGGAACTTTTAAATATCTCGATATATCTCGAAAACCTCGCTTCTGATCAAAAAATATCATAGAGCATAAAAAGTAGGAAACATAATTCTCTACAAAAAACGTCTCTTAACATTTTGCCATAGCTCGCTTCGTTTCCGAGATATTTGCAGATGCAGCTCAAAGGAACGGGCCTGACGGACATATTTCGAGATATTTCTTCTTCTTGTTGTTCTTCTTCTGCACAGCTAAGCTGGAAGTGGCATTTACAGCTCGCAATAGTGCAGAGTTATCTCAAAGAAAGGGGCCACGGTGTTTCTGTATCTCTATTATGTTGGTGCGGCTTCGGAACTTTTAAATATCTTGATATATCTCGAGAACTACGCATCTGATCAAAAACTATGATACAACCTAAAAAGTAGGAAACTTAATTCTCTACAAAAAAGGTCTCTTAACATTTTCCCATAGCTGGCATCGTTTCCGAGATATTTGCAGATTTAGCTCAAGGGAAGGGGCCTGACGGACATATTCCGAGATATTTCTTCTTCTTGTTGTTCCTCTTCTGCACAGCTAAGCTGGAAGTGGCATTTGCAGCTCGCAATAGTGCAGAGTTATCTCAATGAAAGAGGCCACGGTGTTTCTGTACCTCTATTATGTTGGTGCAGCTTCGGAACTTTTAAATATCTCGATATATCTCGAAAACTACGCTTCTGATCAAAAAATATCATAGAACATAAAAAGTAGGAAACTTAATTCTCTACAAAAAAGGTCTCTTAACATTTTGCCATAGCTCGCTTCGTTTCCGAGATATTTGCACATTTATCTCAAGGGAAGGGGCCTGACGGACATATTTCGAGATATTTCTTCTTCTTGTTGTTCTTCTTCTGCACAGCTAAGCTGGAAGTGGCATTTGCAGCTCGCAATAGTGCAGAGTTATCTCAAAGAAAGGGGCCACGGTGTTTCTGTACCTCTATTATGTTGGTGCAGCTTCGGAACTTTTAAATATATTGATATATCTCGAGAACTACGCATCTGATAAAAAAATATCATAGAACATAAAAAGTAGGAAACCTAATTTTCTACAAAGAAGGTCTGTTAACATTTTGCCGTAGCTCGCTTCGTTTCCGAGATATTTGCAGATTTATCTCAAGGGAAGGGGCCTGACGGACATATTTCGAGATATTTCTTCTTCTTGTTGTTCTTCTTCTGCACAGCTAAGCTGGAAGTGGCATTTGCAGGTCGCAATAGTGCAGAGTTATCTGAAAGAAAGGGGCCACGGTGTTTCTGTATCTCTATTATGTTGGTGCGGCTTCGGAACTTTTAAATATCTCGATATATCTCGAAACCTACGCTTCTGATCAAAAAATATCATAGAACGTAAATTGTAGGAAACATAATTCTCTACAAAAAAGGTCTCTCAACATTTTGCCATAGCTCGCTTCGTTTCCGAGATATTTGCAGATTCAGCTCAAAGGAACGGGCCTGACGGACATATTTCGAGATATTTCTTCTTCTTGTTGTTCTTCTTCTGCACAGCTAAGCTGGAAGTGGCATTTACAGCTCGCAATAGTGCAGAGTTATCTCAAAGAAAGGGGCCACGGTGTTTCTGTATCTCTATTATGTTGGTGCGGCTTCGGAACTTTTAAATATCTTGATGTATCTCGAGAACTACGCATCTGATCAAAAAATATCATAGAACATAAAAAGTAGGAAACATAATTGTCTACAAAAAAGGTCTCTCAACATTTTGCCATAGCTCGCTTCGTTTCCGAGATATTTGCAGATATATCTCAAGGGAAGGGGCCTGACGGACATATTTCGAGATATTTCTTCTTCTTGTTGTTCCTCTTCTGCACAGCTAAGCTGGAAGTGGCATTTGCAGCTCGCAATAGTGCAGAGTTATCTCAAAGAAAGAGGCCACGGTGTTTCTGTACCTCTATTATGTTGGTGCAGCTTCGGAACTTTTAAATATATTGATATATCTCGAGAACTACGCATCTGATAAAAAAATATCATAGAACATAAAAAGTAGGAAACCTAATTTTCTACAAAAAAGGTCTGTTAACATTTTGCCGTAGCTCGCTTCGTTTCCGAGATATTTGCAGATTTATCTCAAGGGAAGGGGCCTGACGGACATATTTCGAGATATTTCTTCTTCTTGTTGTTCTTCTTCTGCACAGCTAAGCTGGAAGTGGCATTTGCAGGTCGCAATAGTGCAGAGTTATCTGAAAGAAAGGGGCCACGGTGTTTCTGTATCTCTATTATGTTGGTGCGGCTTCGGAACTTTTAAATATCTCGATATATCTCGAAACCTACGCTTCTGATCAAAAAATATCATAGAACGTAAATTGTAGGAAACATAATTCTCTACAAAAAAGGTCTCTCAACATTTTGCCATAGCTCGCTTCGTTTCCGAGATATTTGCAGATTCAGCTCAAAGGAACGGGCCTGACGGACATATTTCGAGATATTTCTTCTTCTTGTTGTTCTTCTTCTGCACAGCTAAGCTGGAAGTGGCATTTGCAGCTCGCAATAGTGCAGAGTTATCTCAAAGAAAGGGGCCACGGTGTTTCTGTATCTCTATTATGTTGGTGCGGCTTCGGAACTTTTAAATATCTCGATATATCTCGAGAACTACGCATCTGATCAAAAAATATCATACAGCATAAGTTGTAGGAAACATAATTCTCTACAAAAAACGTCTCTTAACATTTTGCCATAGCTCGCTTCGTTTCCGAGATATTTGCAGATGCAGCTCAAAGGAACGGGCCTGACGGACATATTTCGAGATATTTCTTCTTCTTGTTGTTCTTCTTCTGCACAGCTAAACTGGAAGTGGCATTTCCAGCTCGCAATCGTGCAGAGTTATCTCAAAGAAAGGGGCCACGGTGTTTCTGTATCTCTATTATGTTGGTGCGGCTTCGGAACTTTTAAATATCTTGATATATCTCGAGAACTACGCCTCTGATCGAAAAATATCATAGAACATAAAAAGTAGGAAACTTAATTCTCTACAAAAAAGGTCTCTTAACATTTTGCCATAGCTCGCTTGGTTTCCGAGATATTTGCAGATTTATCTCAAGGGAAGGGGCCTGACGGACATATTTCGGGATATTTCTTCTTCTTGTTGTTCTTCTTCTGCACTGCTAAGCTGGAAGTGGCATTTGCAGGTCGCAATAGTGCAGAGTTATCTCAAAGAAAGGGGCCACGGTGTTTCTGTACCTCTATTATGTTGGTGCGGCTTCCGAACTTTTAAATATCTCGATATATCTCGAAAACTACGCTTCTGATCAAAAAATATCAGAGAACCTAAATTGTAGGAAACATAATTCTCTACAAAAAAGGTCTCTTAACATTTTGCCATAGCTCGCTTCGTTTCCGAGATATTTGCAGATTTATCTCAAGGGAAGGGGCCTGACGGACATATTTCGAGATATTTCTTCTTCTTGTTGTTCTTCTTCAGCACAGCTAAATTGGAGGTGGCATTTCCAGCTCGCAATAGTGCAGAGTTATCTCAAAGAAAGGCGCCACGGTGTTTCTGTATCTCTATTATGTTGGTGCGGCTTCCGAACTTTTAAATATCTTGATATATCTCGAGAACTACGCATCTGATCAAAAACTATGATAGAACCTAAAAAGTAGGAAACTTAATTCTCTACAAAAAAGGTCTCTTAACATTTTCCCATAGCTGGCATCGTTTCCGAGATATTTGCAGATTTAGCTCAAGGGAAGGGGCCTGACGGACATATTCCGAGATATTTCTTCTTCTTGTTGTTCCTCTTCTGCACAGCTAAGCTGGAAGTGGCATTTGCAGCTCGCAATAGTGCAGAGTTATCTCAATGAAAGAGGCCACGGTGTTTCTGTACCTCTATTATGTTGGTGCAGCTTCGGAACTTTTAAATATCTCGATATATCTCGAAAACTACGCTTCTGATCAAAAAATATCAAAGAACATAAAAAGTAGGAAACTTAATTCTCTACAAAAAAGGTCTCTTAACATTTTGCCATAGCTCGCTTCGTTTCCGAGATATTTGCAGATTTATCTCAAGGGAAGGGGCCTGACGGACATATTTCGAGATATTTCTTCTTCTTGTTGTTCTTCTTCTGCACAGCTAAGCTGGAAGTGGCATTTGCAGCTCGCAATAGTGCAGAGTTATCTCAAAGAAAGGGGCCACGGTGTTTCTGTATCTCTATTATGTTGGTGCGGCTTCGGAACTTTTAAATATCTTGATGTATCTCGAGAACTACGCATCTGATCAAAAAATATCATAGAACATAAAAAGTAGGAAACATAATTGTCTACAAAAAAGGTCTCTCAACATTTTGCCATAGCTCGCTTCGTTTCCGAGATATTTGCAGATATATCTCAAGGGAAGGGGCCTGACGGACATATTTCGAGATATTTCTTCTTCTTGTTGTTCTTCTTCTGCACAGCTAAGCTGGAAGTGGCATTTGCAGCGCGCAATAGTGCAGAGTTATCTCAAAGAAAGAGGCCACGGTGTTTCTGTATCTCTATTATGTTGGTGCGGCTTCGGAACTTCTAAATATCTTGATATATCTCGAGAACTACGCATCTGATCAAAAAATATGATAGAACCTAAAAAGTAGGAAACTTAATTCTCTACAAAAAAGGTCTCTTAACATTTTCCCATAGCTGGCACCGTTTCCGAGATATTTGCAGATTTAGCTCAAGGGAAGGGGCCTGACGGACATATTCCGAGATATTTCTTCTTCTTGTTGTTCCTCTTCTGCACAGCTAAGCTGGAAGTGGCATTTGCAGCTCGCAATAGTGCAGAGTTATCTCAAAGAAAGAGGCCACGGTGTTTCTGTACCTCTATTATGTTGGTGCAGCTTCGGAACTTTTAAATATATTGATATATCTCGAGAACTACGCATCTGATAAAAAAATATCATAGAACATAAAAAGTAGGAAACATAATTCTCTACAAAAAACGTCTCTTAACATTTTGCCATAGCTCGCTTCGTTTCCGAGATATTTGCAGATTTATCTCAAGGGAAGGGGCCTGACGGACATATTTCGAGATATTTCTTCTTCTTGTTGTTCCTCTTCTGCACAGCTAAGCTGGAAGTGGCATTTGCAGCTCGCAATAGTGCAGAGTTATCTCAAAGAAAGAGGCCACGGTGTTTCTGTACCTCTATTATGTTGGTGCAGCTTCGGAACTTTTAAATATATTGATATATCTCGAGAACTACGCATCTGATAAAAAAATATCATAGAACATAAAAAGTAGGAAACCTAATTTTCTACAAAAAAGGTCTGTTAACATTTTGCCGTAGCTCGCTTCGTTTCCGAGATATTTGCAGATTTATCTCAAGGGAAGGGGCCTGACGGACATATTTCGGGATATTTCTTCTTCTTGTTGTTCTTCTTCTGCACTGCTAAGCTGGAAGTGGCATTTGCAGGTCGCAATAGTGCAGAGTTATCTCAAAGAAAGGGGCCACGGTGTTTCTGTATCTCTATTATGTTGGTGCGGCTTCCGAACTTTTAAATATCTCGATGTATCTCGAAAACTACGCTTCTGATCAAAAAATATCAGAGAACCTAAATTGTAGGAAACATAATTCTCTACAAAAAAGGTCTCTTAACATTTTGCCATAGCTCGCTTCGTTTCCGAGATATTTGCAGATTTATCTCAAGGGAAGGGGCCTGACGGACATATTTCGAGATATTTCTTCTTCTTGTTGTTCTTCTTCAGCACAGCTAAATTGGAGGTGGCATTTCCAGCTCGCAATAGTGCAGAGTTATCTCAAAGAAAGGCGCCACGGTGTTTCTGTATCTCTATTATGTTGGTGCGGCTTCCGAACTTTTAAATATCTTGATATATCTCGAGAACTACGCATCTGATCAAAAACTATGATAGAACCTAAAAAGTAGGAAACTTAATTCTCTACAAAAAAGGTCTCCTAACATTTTCCCATAGCTGGCATCGTTTCCGAGATATTTGCAGATTTAGCTCAAGGGAAGGGGCCTGACGGACATATTCCGAGATATTTCTTCTTCTTGTTGTTCCTCTTCTGCACAGCTAAGCTGGAAGTGGCATTTGCAGCTCGCAATAGTGCAGAGTTATCTCAATGAAAGAGGCCACGGTGTTTCTGTACCTCTATTATGTTGGTGCAGCTTCGGAACTTTTAAATATCTCGATATATCTCGAAAACTACGCTTCTGATCAAAAAATATCAAAGAACATAAAAAGTAGGAAACTTAATTCTCTACAAAAAAGGTCTCTTAACATTTTGCCATAGCTCGCTTCGTTTCCGAGATATTTGCAGATTTATCTCAAGGGAAGGGGCCTGACGGACATATTTCGAGATATTTCTTCTTCTTGTTGTTCTTCTTCTGCACAGCTAAGCTGGAAGTGGCATTTGCAGCTCGCAATAGTGCAGAGTTATCTCAAAGAAAGGGGCCACGGTGTTTCTGTATCTCTATTATGTTGGTGCGGCTTCGGAACTTTTAAATATCTTGATGTATCTCGAGAACTACGCATCTGATCAAAAAATATCATAGAACATAAAAAGTAGGAAACATAATTGTCTACAAAAAAGGTCTCTCAACATTTTGCCATAGCTCGCTTCGTTTCCGAGATATTTGCAGATATATCTCAAGGGAAGGGGCCTGACGGACATATTTCGAGATATTTCTTCTTCTTGTTGTTCTTCTTCTGCACAGCTAAGCTGGAAGTGGCATTTGCAGCGCGCAATAGTGCAGAGTTATCTCAAAGAAAGAGGCCACGGTGTTTCTGTATCTCTATTATGTTGGTGCGGCTTCGGAACTTCTAAATATCTTGATATATCTCGAGAACTACGCATCTGATCAAAAAATATGATAGAAGCTAAAAAGTAGGAAACTTAATTCTCTACAAAAAAGGTCTCTTAACATTTTCCCATAGCTGGCACCGTTTCTGAGATATTTGCAGATTTAGCTCAAGGGAAGGGGCCTGACGGACATATTCCGAGATATTTCTTCTTCTTGTTGTTCCTCTTCTGCACAGCTAAGCTGGAAGTGGCATTTGCAGCTCGCAATAGTGCAGAGTTATCTCAAAGAAAGAGGCCACGGTGTTTCTGTACCTCTATTATGTTGGTGCAGCTTCGGAACTTTTAAATATATTGATATATCTCGAGAACTACGCATCTGATAAAAAAATATCATAGAACATAAAAAGTAGGAAACCTAATTTTCTACAAAAAAGGTCTGTTAACATTTTGCCGTAGCTCGCTTCGTTTCCGAGATATTTGCAGATTTATCTCAAGGGAAGGGGCCTGACGGACATATTTCGAGATATTTCTTCTTCTTGTTGTTCCTCTTCTGCACAGCTAAGCTGGAAGTGGCATTTGCAGCTCGCAATAGTGCAGAGTTATCTCAAAGAAAGAGGCCACGGTGTTTCTGTACCTCTATTATGTTGGTGCAGCTTCGGAACTTTTAAATATATTGATATATCTCGAGAACTACGCATCTGATAAAAAAATATCATAGAACATAAAAAGTAGGAAACCTAATTTTCTACAAAAAAGGTCTGTTAACATTTTGCCGTAGCTCGCTTCGTTTCCGAGATATTTGCAGATTTATCTCAAGGGAAGGGGCCTGACGGACATATTTCGAGATATTTCTTCTTCTTGTTGTTCTTCTTCTGCACAGCTAAGCTGGAAGTGGCATTTGAGGTCGCAATAGTGCAGAGTTATCTGAAAGAAAGGGGCCACGGTGTTTCTGTATCTCTATTATGTTGGTGCGGCTTCGGAACTTTTAAATATCTCGATATATCTCGAAACCTACGCTTCTGATCAAAAAATATCATAGAACGTAAATTGTAGGAAACATAATTCTCTACAAAAAAGGTCTCTCAACATTTTGCCATAGCTCGCTTCGTTTCCGAGATATTTGCAGATTCAGCTCAAAGGAACGGGCCTGACGGACATATTTCGAGATATTTCTTCTTCTTGTTGTTCTTCTTCTGCACAGCTAAGCTGGAAGTGGCATTTGCAGCTCGCAATAGTGCAGAGTTATCTCAAAGAAAGGGGCCACGGTGTTTCTGTATCTCTATTATGTTGGTGCGGCTTCGGAACTTTTAAATATCTTGATATATCTCGAGAACTACGCATCTGATCAAAAAATATCATAGAACATAAAAAGTAGGAAACTTAATTCTCTACAAAAAAGGTCTCTTAACATTTTGCCATAGCTCGCTTCGTTTCCGAGATATTTGCAGATTCAGCTCAAAGGAACGGGCCTGACGGACATATTTCGAGATATTTCTTCTTCTTGTTGTTCTTCTTCTGCACCGCTAAGCTGGAAGTGGCATTTGCAGCTCGCAGTAGTGCAGAGTTATCTCAAAGAAAGGGGCCACGGTGTTTCTGTATCTGTATTATGTTGGTGCGGCTTCGGAACTTTTAAATATCTTGATATATCTCGAGAACTACGCATCTGATTAAAAAATATCATAGAACATAAAAAGTAGGAAACTTAATTCTCTACAAAAAAGGTCTCTTAATATTTTCCCATAGCTCGCTTCGTTTCCGAGATATTTGCAGATTTATCTCAAGGGAAGGGGCCTGACGGACATATTTCGAGATATTTCTTCTTCTTGTTGTTCTTCTTCTGCACAGCTAAGCTGGAAGTGGCATTTGCGGCTCGCACTAGTGCAGAGTTATCTCAAAGAAAGGGGCCACGGTGTTTCTGAATCTCTATTATGTTGGTGCGGCTTCGGAACTTTTAAATATCTCGATATATCTCGAAAACTACGCTTCTGATCAAAAAATATCATAGAGCATAAAAAGTAGGAAACTTAATTCTCTACAAAAAAGGTCTCTTAACATTTTGCCACAGCTCGCTTCGTTTCCGAGATATTTGCAGATTTATCTCAAGGGAAGGGGCCTGACGGACATATTTCGAGATATTTCTTCTTCTTGTTGTTCTTCTTCTGCACAGCTAAGCTGGAAGTGGCAGTTGCGGCTCGCACTAGTGCAGAGTTATCTCAAAGAAAGGGGCCACGGTGTTTCTGAATCTCTATTATGTTGGTGCGGTTTCGGAACTTTTAAATATCTCGATATATCTCGAAAACTACGCTTCTGATCAAAAAATATCATAGAGCATAAGTTGTAGGAAACATAATTCTCTACAAAAAACGTCTCTTAACATTTTGCCATAGCTCGCTTCGTTTCCGAGATATTTGCAGATGCAGCTCAAAGGAACGGGCCTGACGGACATATTTCGAGATATTTCTTCTTCTTGTTGTTCTTCTTCTGCACAGCTAAGCTGGAAGTGGCATTTACAGCTCGCAATAGTGCAGAGTTATCTCAAAGAAAGGGGCCACGGTGTTTCTGTATCTCTATTATGTTGGTGCGGCTTCGGAACTTTTAAATATCTTGATATATCTCGAGAACTACGCTTCTGATCAAAAAATATCATAGAACATAAATTGTAGGAAACATAATTGTCTACAAAAAAGGTCTCTCAACATTTTGCCATAGCTCGCTTCGTTTCCGAGATATTTGCAGATATATCTCAAGGGAAGGGGCCTGACGGACATATTTCGAGATATTTCTTCTTCTTGTTGTTCTTCTTCTACACAGCTAAGCTCGAAGTGGCATTTGCAGCTCGCAATAGTGCAGAGTTATCTCAAAGAAAGGGGCCACGGTGTTTCTGTATCTCTATTATGTTGGTGCGGCTTCGGAACTTTTAAATATCTCGATATATCTCGAGAACTACGCATCTGATCAAAAAATATCATAGAAGATAAAAAGTAGGAAACTTAATTCTCTACAAAAAAGGTCTCTTAACATTTTGCCATAGCTCGCTTCGTTTCCGAGATATTTGCAGATTTATCTCAAGGGAAGGGTCCTGATGGACATATTTCGAGATATTTCTTCTTCTTGTTGTTCTTCTTCTGCACAGCTAAGCTCGAAGTGGCATTTGCAGCTCGCAATAGTGCAGAGTTATCTCAAAGAAAGGGGCCACGGTGTTTCTGTATCTCTATTATGTTGGTGCGGCTTCGGAACTTTTAAATATCTCGATATATCTCGAAAACTACGCTTCTGATCAAAAAATATCATAGAGCATAAGTTGTAGGAAACATAATTCTCTACAAAAAACGTCTCTTAACATTTTGCCATAGCTCGCTTCGTTTCCGAGATATTTGCAGATGCAGCTCAAGGGAAGGGGCCTGACGGACATATTTCGAGATATTTCTTCTTCTTGTTGTTCTTCTTCTGCACAGCTAAGCTGGAAGTGGCATTTGCAGCTCGCAATAGTGCAGAGTTATCTCAAAGAAAGGGGCCACGGTGTTTCTGTATCTCTATTATGTTGGTGCGGCTTCGGAACTTTTAAATATCTTGATATATCTCGAGAACTACGCATCTGATCAAAAAATATCATAGAACATAAAAAGGAGGAAACTTAATTCTCTACAAATAAAGTCTCTGAACATTTTGCCATAGCTCGCTTTGTTTCCGAGATATTTGCTGATTTATCTCAAGGGAAGGGGCCTGACGGACATATTTCGAGATATTTCTTCTTCTTGTTGTTCTTCTTCTGCACAGCTAAGCTGGAAGTGGCATTTGCAGCTCGCAATAGTGCAGAGTTATCTCAAAGAAAGGGGCCACGGTGTTTCTGTATCTCTATGATGTTGGTGCGGCTTCGGAACTTTTAAATATCTCGATATATCTCGAAAACTACGCTTCTGATCAAAAAATATCATAGAACATAAATTATAGGAAACATAATTCTCTACAAAAAAGGTCTCTTAACATTTTGCCATAGCTCGTTTCGTTTCCGAGATATTTGCAGATTTATCTCATGGGAAGGGGCCTGACGGACGTATTTCGAGATATTTCTTCTTCTTGTTGTTCTTCTTCTGCACAGCTAAACTGGAAGTGGCATTTCCAGCTCGCAATAGTGCAGAGTTATCTCAAACAAGGGGCCACGGTGTTTCTGTATCTCTATTACGTTGGTGCGGCTTCGGAACTTTTAAATATCTTGATATATCTCGAAAACTACGCTTCTGATCAAAAAATATCATAGAACATAAATTGTAGGAAACATAATTCTCTACAAAAAAGGTCTCTTAACATTTTGCCATAGCTCGCTTCGTTTCCGAGATATTTGCAGATATATCTCAAGGGAAGGGGCCTGACGGACATATTTCGAGATATTTCTTCTTCTTGTTGTTCTTCTTCTGCACAGCTAAACTGGAAGTGGCATTTCCAGCTCGCAATACTGCAGAGTTATCTCAAAGAAAGGGGCCACGGTGCTTCTGTATCTCTATTATGTTGGTGCGGCTTCGGAACTTTTAAATATCTTGATATATGTCGAGAACTACGCATCTGATCAAAAAATATCATAGAACGTAAAAAGTAGGAAACATAATTCTCTACAAAAAACGTCTCTTAACATTTTGCCATAGCTCGCTTCGTTTCCGAGATATTTGCAGATTTATCTCGAGGGAAGGGGCTTGACGGACATATTTCGAGATATTTCTTCTTCTTGTTGTTCTTCTTCTGCACAGCTAAGCTGGAAGTGGCATTTGCGGCTCGCACTAGTGCAGAGTTATCTCAAAGGAAGGGGCCACGGTGTTTCTGTATCTCTATTATGTTGGTGCGGCTTCGGAACTTTTAAATATCTCTATATATCTCGAAAACTACGCTTCTGATCAAAAAATATCATAGAGCATAAAAAGTAGGAAACATAATTCTCTACAAAAAACGTCTCTTAACATTTTGCCATAGCGCGCTTCGTATCCGAGATATTTGCAGATTTATCTCATGGGAAGGGGCCTGACGGACGTATTTCGAGATATTTCTTCTTCTTGTTGTTCTTCTTCTGCACAGCTAAGCTGGAAGTGGCATTTGCAGCTCGCAATAGTGCAGAGTTATCTCAAAGAAAGGGGCCACGGTGTTTCTGTATCTCTATTATGTTGGTGCGGCTTCGGAACTTTTAAATATCTTGATACATCTCGAGAACTACGCATCTGATCAAAAAATATCATAGAACATAAAAAGGAGGAAACTTAATTCTCTACAAATAAAGTCTCTGAACATTTTGCCATAGCTCGCTTCGTTTCCGAGATATTTGCTGATTTATCTCAAGGGAAGGGGCCTGACGGACATATTTCGAGATATTTCTTCTTCTTGTTGTTCTTCTTCTGCACAGCTAAGCTGGAAGTGGCATTTGCAGCTCGCAATAGTGCAGAGTTATCTCAAAGAAAGGGGCCACGGTGTTTCTGTATCTCTATTACGTTGGTGCGGCTTCGGAACTTTTAAATATCTTGATATATCTCGAAAACTACGCTTCTGATCAAAAAATATCATAGAACATAAATTGTAGGAAACATAATTCTCTACAAAAAACGTCTCTTAACATTTTGCCATAGCGCGCTTCGTTTCCGAGATATTTGCAGATTTATCTCATGGGAAGGGGCCTGACGGACGTATTTCGAGATATTTCTTCTTCTTGTTGTTCTTCTTCTGCACAGCTAAACTGGAAGTGGCATTTCCAGCTCGCAATAGTGCAGAGTTATCTCAAAGAACGGGGCCACGGTGCTTCTGTATCTCTATTATGTTGGTGCGGCTTCGGAACTTTTAAATATCTTGATATATGTCGAGAACTACGCATCTGATCAAGAAATATCATAGAACGTAAAAAGTAGGAAACTTAATTCTCTACAAAAAAGGTCTCTTATCATTTTGCCATAGCTCGCTTCGTTTCCGAGATATTTGCAGATCTATCTCAAGGGAAGGGGCCTGACGGACATATTTCGAGATATTTCTTCTTCTTGTTGTTCTTCTTCTGCACAGCTAAACTGGAAGTGGCATTTCCAGCTCGCAATAGTGCAGAGTTATCTCAAAGAAAGGGGCCACGGTGTTTCTGTATCTCTATTATGTTGGTGCGGCTTCGGAACTTTTAAATATCTTGATATATCTCGAGAACTACGCATCTGATCAAAAAATATCATAGAACATAAATTGTAGGAAACATAATTCTCTACAAAAAAGGTCTCTTAAGATTTTGCCATAGCTCGTTTCGTTTCCGAGATATTTGCAGATATATCTCAAGGGAAGGGGCCTGACGGACATATTTCGAGATATTTCTTCTTCTTGTTGTTCTTCTTCTGCACAGCTAAACTGGAAGTGGCATTTCCAGCTCGCAATACTGCAGAGTTATCTCAAAGAAAGGGGCCACGGTGCTTCTGTATCTCTATTATGTTGGTGCGGCTTCGGAACTTTTAAATATCTTGATATATGTCGAGAACTACGCATCTGATCAAAAAATATCATAGAACGTAAAAAGTAGGAAACATAATTCTCTACAAAAAACGTCTCTTAACATTTTGCCATAGCTCGCGTCGTTTCCGAGATATTTGCAGATTCAGCTCAAAGGAACGGGCCTGACTGACATATTTCGAGATATTTCTTCTTCTTGTTGTTCTTCTTCTGCACAGCTAAGCTGGAAGTGGCATTTGCAGCTCGCAATAGTGCAGAGTTATCTCAAAGAAAGGGGCCACGGTGTTTCTGTATCTCTATTACGTTGGTGCGGCTTCGGAACTTTTAAATATCTTGATATATCTCGAGAACTACGCGTCTGATCAAAAAATATCATAGAACATAAAAAGTAGGAAACTTAATTCTCTACAAAAAAGGTCTCTTAACATTTTGCCATAGCTCGCTTCGTTTCCGAGATATTTGCAGATTTATCTCGAGGGAAGGGGCTTGACGGACATATTTCGAGATATTTCTTCTTCTTGTTGTTCTTCTTCTGCACAGCTAAGCTGGAAGTGGCATTTGCGGCTCGCACTAGTGCAGAGTTATCTCAAAGGAAGGGGCCACGGTGTTTCTGTATCTCTATTATGTTGGTGCGGCTTCGGAACTTTTAAATATCTCTATATATCTCGAAAACTACGCTTCTGATCAAAAAATATCATAGAACATAAATTGTAGGAAATATAATTCTCTACAAAAAAGGTCTCTTAAGATTTTGCCATAGCTCGTTTCGTTTCCGAGATATTTGCAGATATATCTCAAGGGAAGGGGCCTGACGGACATATTTCGAGATATTTCTTCTTCTTGTTGTTCTTCTTCTGCACAGCTAAACTGGAAGTGGCATTTCCAGCTCGCATTAGTGCAGAGTTATCTCAAAGAAAGGGGCCACGGTGTTTCTGTATCTCTATTATGTTGGTGCGGCTTCGGAACTCTTAAATATCTTGATATATGTCGAGAACTATGCATCTGCTCAAAAAATATCATAGAACATAAAAAGTAGGAAACTTAATTCTCTACAAAAAAGGTCTCTTAACATTTTGCCATAGCTCGCTTCGTTTCCGAGATATTTGCAGATTTATCTCAAGGGAATGGGCCTAACGGACATATTTCGAGATATTTCTTCTTCTTGTTGTTCTTCTTCTGCACAGCTAAGCTGGAAGTGGCATTTGCGGCTCGCACTAGTGCAGAGTTATCTCAAAGAAAGGGGCCACGGTGTTTCTGTATCTCTATTATGTTGGTGCAGCTTCGGAACTTTTAAATATCTTGATATATCTCGAGAACTACGCGTCTGATCAAAAAATATCATGCAACATAAAGAGTAGAAAACTTAATTCTCTACAAAAAAGGTCTCTTAACATTTTGCCATAGCTCGCTTCGTTTCCGAGATATTTGCAGATATATCTCAAGGGAAGGGGCCTGACGGACATATTTCGAGATATTTCTTCTTCTTGTTGTTCTTCTTCTGCACAGCTAAGCTGGAAGTGGCATTTGCAGCTCGCAATAGTGCAGAGTTATCTCAAAGAAAGGGGCCACGGTGTTTCTGTATCTCTATTATGTTGGTGCGGCTTCGGAACTTTTAAATATCTTGATATATCTCGAGAACTACGCATCTCATCAAAAAATATCATAGAACATAAAAAGGAGGAAACTTAATTCTCTACAAATAAAGTCTCTGAACATTTTGCCATAGCTCGCTTCGTTTCCGAGATATTTGCTGATTTATCTCAAGGGAAGGGGCCTGACGGACATATTTCGAGATATTTCTTCTTCTTGTTGTTCTTCTTCTGCACAGCTAAGCTGGAAGTGGCATTTGCAGCTCGCAATAGTGCAGAGTTATCTCAAAGAAAGGGGCCACGGTGCTTCTGTATCTCTATTATGTTGGTGCGGCTTCGGAACTTTTAAATATCTTGATATATGTCGAGAACTACGCATCTGATCAAAAAATATCATAGAACGTAAAAAGTAGGAAACATAAT
Organism: Osmia lignaria lignaria; assembly: GCF_051020975.1. Classification (NCBI taxonomy): domain Eukaryota; kingdom Metazoa; phylum Arthropoda; class Insecta; order Hymenoptera; family Megachilidae; genus Osmia; species Osmia lignaria. The sequence goes on along the minus strand of NW_027478159.1, from coordinate 7,554,801 downwards.
TCTCTTCAAAAAACGTCTCTCAACATTTTGCCATAGCTCGCTTCGTTTCCGAGATATTTGCAGATTTATCTCGAGGGAAGGGGCTTGACGGACATATTTCGAGATATTTCTTCTTCTTGTTGTTCTTCTTCTGCACAGCTAAGCTGGAAGTGGCATTTGCGGCTCGCACTAGTGCAGAGGTATCTCAAAGGAAGGGGCCACGGTGTTTCTGTATCTCTATTATGTTGGTGCGGCTTCGGAACTTTTAAATATCTCTATATATCTCGAAAACTACGCTTCTGATCAAAAAATATCATAGAGCATAAAAAGTAGGAAACATAATTCTCTACAAAAAACGTCTCTTAACATTTTGCCATAGCGCGCTTCGTATCCGAGATATTTGCAGATTTATCTCATGGGAAGGGGCCTGACGGACGTATTTCGAGATATTTCTTCTTCTTGTTGTTCTTCTTCTGCACAGCTAAGCTGGAAGTGGCATTTGCAGCTCGCAATAGTGCAGAGTTATCTCAAAGAAAGGGGCCACGGTGTTTCTGTATCTCTATTATGTTGGTGCGGCTTCGGAACTTTTAAATATCTTGATATATCTCGAGAACTACGCATCTGATCAAAAAATATCATAGAACATAAAAAGGAGGAAACTTAATTCTCTACAAATAAAGTCTCTGAACATTTTGCCATAGCTCGCTTCGTTTCCGAGATATTTGCTGATTTATCTCAAGGGAAGGGGCCTGACGGACATATTTCGAGATATTTCTTCTTCTTGTTGTTCTTCTTCTGCACAGCTAAGCTGGAAGTGGCATTTGCAGCTCGCAATAGTGCAGAGTTATCTCAAAGAAAGGGGCCACGGTGTTTCTGTATCTCTATTATGTTGGTGCGGCTTCGGAACTTTTAAATATCTTGATATATCTCGAGAACTACGCATCTGATTAAAAAATATCATAGAACATAAAAAGTAGGAAACTTAATTCTCTACAAAAAAGGTCTCTTAACATTTTGCCATAGCTCGCTTCGTTTCCGAGATATTTGCAGATTTATCTCAAGGGAAGGGGCCTGACGGACATATTTCGAGATATTTCTTCTTCTTGTTGTTCTTCTTCTGCACAGCTAAGCTGGAAGTGGCATTTGCGGCTCGCACTAGTGCAGAGTTATCTCAAAGAAAGGGGCCACGGTGTTTCTGAATCTCTATTATGTTGGTGCGGCTTCGGAACTTTTAAATATCTCGATATATCTCGAAAACCTCGCTTCTGATCAAAAAATATCATAGAGCATAAAAAGTAGGAAACATAATTCTCTACAAAAAACGTCTCTTAACATTTTGCCATAGCTCGCTTCGTTTCCGAGATATTTGCAGATGCAGCTCAAAGGAACGGGCCTGACGGACATATTTCGAGATATTTCTTCTTCTTGTTGTTCTTCTTCTGCACAGCTAAGCTGGAAGTGGCATTTGCAGCTCGCAATAGTGCAGAGTTATCTCAAAGAAAGGGGCCACGGTGTTTCTGTATCTCTATTACGTTGGTGCGGCTTCGGAACTTTTAAATATCTTGATATATCTCGAAAACTACGCTTCTGATCAAAAAATATCATAGAACATAAATTGTAGGAAACATAATTCTCTACAAAAAACGTCTCTTAACATTTTGCCATAGCGCGCTTCGTTTCCGAGATATTTGCAGATTTATCTCATGGGAAGGGGCCTGACGGACGTATTTCGAGATATTTCTTCTTCTTGTTGTTCTTCTTCTGCACAGCTAAACTGGAAGTGGCATTTCCAGCTCGCAATAGTGCAGAGTTATCTCAAAGAACGGGGCCACGGTGCTTCTGTATCTCTATTATGTTGGTGCGGCTTCGGAACTTTTAAATATCTTGATATATGTCGAGAACTACGCATCTGATCAAAAAATATCATAGAACGTAAAAAGTAGGAAACTTAATTCTCTACAAAAAAGGTCTCTTAACATTTTGCCATAGCTCGCTTCGTTTCCGAGATATTTGCAGATATATCTCAAGGGAAGGGGCCTGACGGACATATTTCGAGATATTTCTTCTTCTTGTTGTTCTTCTTCTGCACAGCTAAACTGGAAGTGGCATTTCCAGCTCGCAATACTGCAGAGTTATCTCAAAGAAAGGGGCCACGGTGCTTCTGTATCTCTATTATGTTGGTGCGGCTTCGGAACTTTTAAATATCTTGATATATGTCGAGAACTACGCATCTGATCAAAAAATATCATAGAACGTAAAAAGTAGGAAACATAATTCTCTACAAAAAACGTCTCTTAACATTTTGCCATAGCTCGCTTCGTTTCCGAGATATTTGCAGATTTATCTCGAGGGAAGGGGCTTGACGGACATATTTCGAGATATTTCTTCTTCTTGTTGTTCTTCTTCTGCACAGCTAAGCTGGAAGTGGCATTTGCGGCTCGCACTAGTGCAGAGTTATCTCAAAGGAAGGGGCCACGGTGTTTCTGTATCTCTATTATGTTGGTGCGGCTTCGGAACTTTTAAATATCTCTATATATCTCGAAAACTACGCTTCTGATCAAAAAATATCATAGAGCATAAAAAGTAGGAAACATAATTCTCTACAAAAAACGTCTCTTAACATTTTGCCATAGCGCGCTTCGTATCCGAGATATTTGCAGATTTATCTCATGGGAAGGGGCCTGACGGACGTATTTCGAGATATTTCTTCTTCTTGTTGTTCTTCTTCTGCACAGCTAAGCTGGAAGTGGCATTTGCAGCTCGCAATAGTGCAGAGTTATCTCAAAGAAAGGGGCCACGGTGTTTCTGTATCTCTATTATGTTGGTGCGGCTTCGGAACTTTTAAATATCTTGATATATCTCGAGAACTACGCATCTGATCAAAAAATATCATAGAACATAAAAAGGAGGAAACTTAATTCTCTACAAATAAAGTCTCTGAACATTTTGCCATAGCTCGCTTCGTTTCCGAGATATTTGCTGATTTATCTCAAGGGAAGGGGCCTGACGGACATATTTCGAGATATTTCTTCTTCTTGTTGTTCTTCTTCTGCACAGCTAAGCTGGAAGTGGCATTTGCAGCTCGCAATAGTGCAGAGTTATCTCAAAGAAAGGGGCCACGGTGTTTCTGTATCTCTATTACGTTGGTGCGGCTTCGGAACTTTTAAATATCTTGATATATCTCGAAAACTACGCGTCTGATCAAAAAATATCATAGAACATAAATTGTAGGAAACATAATTCTCTACAAAAAACGTCTCTTAACATTTTGCCATAGCGCGCTTCGTTTCCGAGATATTTGCAGATTTATCTCATGGGAAGGGGCCTGACGGACGTATTTCGAGATATTTCTTCTTCTTGTTGTTCTTCTTCTGCACAGCTAAACTGGAAGTGGCATTTCCAGCTCGCAATAGTGCAGAGTTATCTCAAAGAACGGGGCCACGGTGCTTCTGTATCTCTATTATGTTGGTGCGGCTTCGGAACTTTTAAATATCTTGATATATGTCGAGAACTACGCATCTGATCAAAAAATATCATAGAACGTAAAAAGTAGGAAACTTAATTCTCTACAAAAAAGGTCTCTTAACATTTTGCCATAGCTCGCTTCGTTTCCGAGATATTTGCAGATCTATCTCAAGGGAAGGGGCCTGACGGACATATTTCGAGATATTTCTTCTTCTTGTTGTTCTTCTTCTGCACAGCTAAACTGGAAGTGGCATTTCCAGCTCGCAATAGTGCAGAGTTATCTCAAAGAAAGGGGCCACGGTGTTTCTGTATCTCTATTATGTTGGTGCGGCTTCGGAACTTTTAAATATCTTGATATATCTCGAGAACTACGCATCTGATCAAAAAATATCATAGAACATAAATTGTAGGAAACATAATTCTCTACAAAAAAGGTCTCTTAAGATTTTGCCATAGCTCGTTTCGTTTCCGAGATATTTGCAGATATATCTCAAGGGAAGGGGCCTGACGGACATATTTCGAGATATTTCTTCTTCTTGTTGTTCTTCTTCTGCAAAGCTAAACTGGAAGTGGCGTTTCCAGCTCGCAATACTGCAGAGTTATCTCAAAGAAAGGGGCCACGGTGCTTCTGTATCTCTATTATGTTGGTGCGGCTTCGGAACTTTTAAATATCTTGATATATGTCGAGAACTACGCATCTGATCAAAAAATATCATAGAACGTAAAAAGTAGGAAACATAATTCTCTACAAAAAACGTCTCTTAACATTTTGCCATAGCTCGCGTCGTTTCCGAGATATTTGCAGATTCAGCTCAAAGGAACGGGCCTGACTGACATATTTCGAGATATTTCTTCTTCTTGTTGTTCTTCTTCTGCACAGCTAAGCTGGAAGTGGCATTTGCAGCTCGCAATAGTGCAGAGTTATCTCAAAGAAAGGGGCCACGGTGTTTCTGTATCTCTATTACGTTGGTGCGGCTTCGGAACTTTTAAATATCTTGATATATCTCGAGAACTACGCGTCTGATCAAAAAATATCATAGAACATAAAAAGTAGGAAACTTAATTCTCTACAAAAAAGGTCTCTTAACATTTTGCCATAGCTCGCTTCGTTTCCGAGATATTTGCAGATTTATCTCGAGGGAAGGGGCTTGACGGACATATTTCGAGATATTTCTTCTTCTTGTTGTTCTTCTTCTGCACAGCTAAGCTGGAAGTGGCATTTGCGGCTCGCACTAGTGCAGAGTTATCTCAAAGGAAGGGGCCACGGTGTTTCTGTATCTCTATTATGTTGGTGCGGCTTCGGAACTTTTAAATATCTCTATATATCTCGAAAACTACGCTTCTGATCAAAAAATATCATAGAACATAAATTGTAGGAAACATAATTCTCTACAAAAAAGGTCTCTTAAGATTTTGCCATAGCTCGTTTCGTTTCCGAGATATTTGCAGATATATCTCAAGGGAAGGGGCCTGACGGACATATTTCGAGATATTTCTTCTTCTTGTTGTTCTTCTTCTGCACAGCTAAACTGGAAGTGGCATTTCCAGCTCGCAATAGTGCAGAGTTATCTCAAAGAAAGGGGCCACGGTGTTTCTGTATCTCTATTATGTTGGTGCGGCTTCGGAACTCTTAAATATCTTGATATATGTCGAGAACTATGCATCTGCTCAAAAAATATCATAGAACATAAAAAGTAGGAAACTTAATTCTCTACAAAAAAGGTCTCTTAACATTTTGCCATAGCTCGCTTCGTTTCCGAGATATTTGCAGATTTATCTCAAGGGAATGGGCCTAACGGACATATTTCGAGATATTTCTTCTTCTTGTTGTTCTTCTTCTGCACAGCTAAGCTGGAAGTGGCATTTGCGGCTCGCACTAGTGCAGAGTTATCTCAAAGAAAGGGGCCACGGTGTTTCTGTATCTCTATTATGTTGGTGCAGCTTCGGAACTTTTAAATATCTTGATATATCTCGAGAACTACGCGTCTGATCAAAAAATATCATGCAACATAAAGAGTAGAAAACTTAATTCTCTACAAAAAAGGTCTCTTAACATTTTGCCATAGCTCGCTTCGTTTCCGAGATATTTGCAGATATATCTCAAGGGAAGGGGCCTGACGGACATATTTCGAGATATTTCTTCTTCTTGTTGTTCTTCTTCTGCACAGCTAAGCTGGAAGTGGCATTTGCAGCTCGCAATAGTGCAGAGTTATCTCAAAGAAAGGGGCCACGGTGTTTCTGTATCTCTATTATGTTGGTGCGGCTTCGGAACTTTTAAATATCTTGATATATCTCGAGAACTACGCATCTCATCAAAAAATATCATAGAACATAAAAAGGAGGAAACTTAATTCTCTACAAATAAAGTCTCTGAACATTTTGCCATAGCTCGCTTCGTTTCCGAGATATTTGCTGATTTATCTCAAGGGAAGGGGCCTGACGGACATATTTCGAGATATTTCTTCTTCTTGTTGTTCTTCTTCTGCACAGCTAAGCTGGAAGTGGCATTTGCAGCTCGCAATAGTGCAGAGTTATCTCAAAGAAAGGGGCCACGGTGCTTCTGTATCTCTATTATGTTGGTGCGGCTTCGGAACTTTTAAATATCTTGATATATGTCGAGAACTACGCATCTGATCAAAAAATATCATAGAACGTAAAAAGTAGGAAACATAATTCTCTACAAAAAACGTCTCTTAACATTTTGCCATAGCTCGCTTCGTTTCCGAGATATTTGCAGATTTATCTCGAGGGAAGGGGCTTGACGGACATATTTCGAGATATTTCTTCTTCTTGTTGTTCTTCTTCTGCACAGCTAACCTGGAAGTGGCATTTGCGGCTCGCACTAGTGCAGAGTTATCTCAAAGGAAGGGGCCAAGGTGTTTCTGTATCTCTATTATGTTGGTGCGGCTTCGGAACTTTTAAATATCTCTATATATCTCGAAAACTACGCTTCTGATCAAAAAATATCATAGAGCATAAAAAGTAGGAAACATAATTCTCTACAAAAAACGTCTCTTAACATTTTGCCATAGCGCGCTTCGTATCCGAGATATTTGCAGATTTATCTCATGGGAAGGGGCCTGACGGACGTATTTCGAGATATTTCTTCTTCTTGTTGTTCTTCTTCTGCACAGCTAAGCTGGAAGTGGCATTTGCAGCTCGCAATAGTGCAGAGTTATCTCAAAGAAAGGGGCCACGGTGTTTCTGTATCTCTATTATGTTGGTGCGGCTTCGGAACTTTTAAATATCTTGATATATCTCGAGAACTACGCATCTGATCAAAAAATATCATAGAACATAAAAAGGAGGAAACTTAATTCTCTACAAATAAAGTCTCTGAACATTTTGCCATAGCTCGCTTCGTTTCCGAGATATTTGCTGATTTATCTCAAGGGAAGGGGCCTGACGGACATATTTCGAGATATTTCTTCTTCTTGTTGTTCTTCTTCTGCACAGCTAAACTGGAAGTGGCATTTCCAGCTCGCAATAGTGCAGAGTTATCTCAAAGAAAGGGGCCACGGTGTTTCTGTATCTCTATTATGTTGGTGCGGCTTCGGAACTCTTAAATATCTTGATATATGTCGAAAACTACGCTTCTGATCAAAAAATATCATAGAACATAAATTGTAGGAAACATAATTCTCTACAAAAAACATCTCTTAACATTTTGCCATAGCGCGCTTCGTTTCCGAGATATTTGCAGATTTATCTCATGGGAAGGGGCCTGACGGACATATTTCGAGATATTTCTTCTTCTTGTTGTTCTTCTTCTGCACACCTAAACTGGAAGTGGCATTTCCAGCTCGCAATAGTGCAGAGTTATCTCAAAGAAAGGGGCCACGGTGTTTCTGTATCTCTATTATGTTGGTGCGGCTTCGGAACTTATAAATATCTTGATATATCTCGAGAACTACGCATCTGATCAAAAAATATCATAGAACATAAATTGTAGGAAACATAATTCTCTACAAAAAAGGTCTCTTAAGATTTTGCCATAGCTCGTTTCGTTTCCGAGATATTTGCAGATATATCTCAAGGGAAGGGGCCTGACGGACATATTTCGAGATATTTCTTCTTCTTGTTGTTCTTCTTCTGCACAGCTAAACTGGAAGTGGCATTTCCAGCTCGCAATACTGCAGAGTTATCTCAAAGAAAGGGGCCACGGTGCTTCTGTATCTCTATTATGTTGGTGCGGCTTCGGAACTTTTAAATATCTTGATATATGTCGAGAACTACGCATCTGATCAAAAAATATCATAGAACGTAAAAAGTAGGAAACATAATTCTCTACAAAAAACGTCTCTTAACATTTTGCCATAGCTCGCGTCGTTTCCGAGATATTTGCAGATTCAGCTCAAAGGAACGGGCCTGACTGACATATTTCGAGATATTTCTTCTTCTTGTTGTTCTTCTTCTGCACAGCTAAGCTGGAAGTGGCATTTGCAGCTCGCAATAGTGCAGAGTTATCTCAAAGAAAGGGGCCACGGTGTTTCTGTATCTCTATTACGTTGGTGCGGCTTCGGAACTTTTAAATATCTTGATATATCTCGAGAACTACGCGTCTGATCAAAAAATATCATAGAACATAAAAAGTAGGAAACTTAATTCTCTACAAAAAAGGTCTCTTAACATTTTGCCATAGCTCGCTTCGTTTCCGAGATATTTGCAGATTTATCTCGAGGGAAGGGGCTTGACGGACATATTTCGAGATATTTCTTCTTCTTGTTGTTCTTCTTCTGCACAGCTAAGCTGGAAGTGGCATTTGCGGCTCGCACTAGTGCAGAGTTATCTCAAAGGAAGGGGCCACGGTGTTTCTGTATCTCTATTATGTTGGTGCGGCTTCGGAACTTTTAAATATCTCTATATATCTCGAAAACTACGCTTCTGATCAAAAAATATCATAGAACATAAATTGTAGGAAACATAATTCTCTACAAAAAAGGTCTCTTAAGATTTTGCCATAGCTCGTTTCGTTTCCGAGATATTTGCAGATATATCTCAAGGGAAGGGGCCTGACGGACATATTTCGAGATATTTCTTCTTCTTGTTGTTCTTCTTCTGCACAGCTAAACTGGAAGTGGCATTTCCAGCTCGCAATAGTGCAGAGTTATCTCAAAGAAAGGGGCCACGGTGTTTCTGTATCTCTATTATGTTGGTGCGGCTTCGGAACTCTTAAATATCTTGATATATGTCGAGAACTATGCATCTGCTCAAAAAATATCATAGAACATAAAAAGTAGGAAACTTAATTCTCTACAAAAAAGGTCTCTTAACATTTTGCCATAGCTCGCTTCGTTTCCGAGATATTTGCAGATTTATCTCAAGGGAATGGGCCTAACGGACATATTTCGAGATATTTCTTCTTCTTGTTGTTCTTCTTCTGCACAGCTAAGCTGGAAGTGGCATTTGCGGCTCGCACTAGTGCAGAGTTATCTCAAAGAAAGGGGCCACGGTGTTTCTGTATCTCTATTATGTTGGTGCAGCTTCGGAACTTTTAAATATCTTGATATATCTCGAGAACTACGCGTCTGATCAAAAAATATCATGCAACATAAAGAGTAGAAAACTTAATTCTCTACAAAAAAGGTCTCTTAACATTTTGCCATAGCTCGCTTCGTTTCCGAGATATTTGCAGATATATCTCAAGGGAAGGGGCCTGACGGACATATTTCGAGATATTTCTTCTTCTTGTTGTTCTTCTTCTGCACAGCTAAGCTGGAAGTGGCATTTGCAGCTCGCAATAGTGCAGAGTTATCTCAAAGAAAGGGGCCACGGTGTTTCTGTATCTCTATTATGTTGGTGCAGCTTCGGAACTTTTAAATATCTTGATATATCTCGAGAACTACGCATCTCATCAAAAAATATCATAGAACATAAAAAGGAGGAAACTTAATTCTCTACAAATAAAGTCTCTGAACATTTTGCCATAGCTCGCTTCGTTTCCGAGATATTTGCTGATTTATCTCAAGGGAAGGGGCCTGACGGACATATTTCGAGATATTTCTTCTTCTTGTTGTTCTTCTTCTGCACAGCTAAGCTGGAAGTGGCATTTGCAGCTCGCAATAGTGCAGAGTTATCTCAAAGAAAGGGGCCACGGTGCTTCTGTATCTCTATTATGTTGGTGCGGCTTCGGAACTTTTAAATATCTTGATATATGTCGAGAACTACGCATCTGATCAAAAAATATCATAGAACGTAAAAAGTAGGAAACATAATTCTCTACAAAAAACGTCTCTTAACATTTTGCCATAGCTCGCTTCGTTTCCGAGATATTTGCAGATTTATCTCGAGGGAAGGGGCTTGACGGACATATTTCGAGATATTTCTTCTTCTTGTTGTTCTTCTTCTGCACAGCTAAGCTGGAAGTGGCATTTGCGGCTCGCACTAGTGCAGAGTTATCTCAAAGGAAGGGGCCACGGTGTTTCTGTATCTCTATTATGTTGGTGCGGCTTCGGAACTTTTAAATATCTCTATATATCTCGAAAACTACGCTTCTGATCAAAAAATATCATAGATCATAAAAAGTAGGAAACATAATTCTCTACAAAAAACGTCTCTTAACATTTTGCCATAGCGCGCTTCGTATCCGAGATATTTGCAGATTTATCTCATGGGAAGGGGCCTGACGGACGTATTTCGAGATATTTCTTCTTCTTGTTGTTCTTCTTCTGCACAGCTAAGCTGGAAGTGGCATTTGCAGCTCGCAATAGTGCAGAGTTATCTCAAAGAAAGGGGCCACGGTGTTTCTGTATCTCTATTATGCTGGTGCGGCTTCGGAACTTTTAAATATCTTGATATATCTCGAGAACTACGCATCTGATCAAAAAATATCATAGAACATAAAAAGGAGGAAACTTAATTCTCTACAAATAAAGTCTCTGAACATTTTGCCATAGCTCGCTTCGTTTCCGAGATATTTGCTGATTTATCTCAAGGGAAGGGGCCTGACGGACATATTTCGAGATATTTCTTCTTCTTGTTGTTCTTCTTCTGCACAGCTAAGCTGGAAGTGGCATTTGCAGCTCGCAATAGTGCAGAGTTATCTCAAAGAAAGGGGCCACGGTGTTTCTGTATCTCTATTACGTTGGTGCGGCTTCGGAACTTTTAAATATCTTGATATATCTCGAAAACTACGCTTCTGATCAAAAAATATCATAGAACATAAATTGTAGGAAACATAATTCTCTACAAAAAACGTCTCTGAACATTTTGCCATAGCGCGCTTCGTTTCCGAGATATTTGCAGATTTATCTCATGGGAAGGGGCCTGACGGACGTATTTCGAGATATTTCTTCTTCTTGTTGTTCTTCTTCTGCACAGCTAAACTGGAAGTGGCATTTCCAGCTCGCAATAGTGCAGAGTTATCTCAAAGAACGGGGCCACGGTGCTTCTGTATCTCTATTATGTTGGTGCGGCTTGGGAACTTTTAAATATCTTGATATATGTCGAGAACTACGCATCTGATCAAAAAATATCATAGAACGTAAAAAGTAGGAAACTTAATTCTCTACAAAAAAGGTCTCTTAACATTTTGCCATAGCTCGCTTCGTTTCCGAGATATTTGCAGATCTATCTCAAGGGAAGGGGCCTGACGGACATATTTCGAGATATTTCTTCTTCTTGTTGTTCTTCTTCTGCACAGCTAAACTGGAAGTGGCATTTCCAGCTCGCAATAGTGCAGAGTTATCTCAAAGAAAGGGGCCACGGTGTTTCTGTATCTCTATTATGTTGGTGCGGCTTCGGAACTTTTAAATATCTTGATATATCTCGAGAACTACGCATCTGATCAAAAAATATCATAGAACATAAATTGTAGGAAACATAATTCTCTACAAAAAAGGTCTCTTAAGATTTTGCCATAGCTCGTTTCGTTTCCGAGATATTTGCAGATATATCTCAAGGGAAGGGGCCTGACGGACATATTTCGAGATATTTCTTCTTCTTGTTGTTCTTCTTCTGCACAGCTAAACTGGAAGTGGCATTTCCAGCTCGCAATACTGCAGAGTTATCTCAAAGAAAGGGGCCACGGTGCTTCTGTATCTCTATTATGTTGGTGCGGCTTCGGAACTTTTAAATATCTTGATATATGTCGAGAACTACGCATCTGATCAAAAAATATCATAGAACGTAAAAAGTAGGAAACATAATTCTCTACAAAAAACGTCTCTTAACATTTTGCCATAGCTCGCGTCGTTTCCGAGATATTTGCAGATTCAGCTCAAAGGAACGGGCCTGACTGACATATTTCGAGATATTTCTTCTTCTTGTTGTTCTTCTTCTGCACAGCTAAGCTGGAAGTGGCATTTGCAGCTCGCAATAGTGCAGAGTTATCTCAAAGAAAGGGGCCACGGTGTTTCTGTATCTCTATTACGTTGGTGCGGCTTCGGAACTTTTAAATATCTTGATATATCTCGAGAACTACGCGTCTGATCAAAAAATATCATAGAACATAAAAAGTAGGAAACTTAATTCTCTACAAAAAAGGTCTCTTAACATTTTGCCATAGCTCGCTTCGTTTCCGAGATATTTGCAGATTTATCTCGAGGGAAGGGGCTTGACGGACATATTTCGAGATATTTCTTCTTCTTGTTGTTCTTCTTCTGCACAGCTAAGCTGGAAGTGGCATTTGCGGCTCGCACTAGTGCAGAGTTATCTCAAAGGAAGGGGCCACGGTGTTTCTGTATCTCTATTATGTTGGTGCGGCTTCGGAACTTTTAAATATCTCTATATATCTCGAAAACTACGCTTCTGATCAAAAAATATCATAGAACATAAATTGTAGGAAACATAATTCTCTACAAAAAAGGTCTCTTAAGATTTTGCCATAGCTCGTTTCGTTTCCGAGATATTTGCAGATATATCTCAAGGGAAGGGGCCTGACGGACATATTTCGAGATATTTCTTCTTCTTGTTGTTCTTCTTCTGCACAGCTAAACTGGAAGTGGCATTTCCAGCTCGCAATAGTGCAGAGTTATCTCAAAGAAAGGGGCCACGGTGTTTCTGTATCTCTATTATGTTGGTGCGGCTTCGGAACTCTTAAATATCTTGATATATGTCGAGAACTATGCATCTGCTCAAAAAATATCATAGAACATAAAAAGTAGGAAACTTAATTCTCTACAAAAAAGGTCTCTTAACATTTTGCCATAGCTCGCTTCGTTTCCGAGATATTTGCAGATTTATCTCAAGGGAATGGGCCTAACGGACATATTTCGAGATATTTCTTCTTCTTGTTGTTCTTCTTCTGCACAGCTAAGCTGGAAGTGGCATTTGCGGCTCGCACTAGTGCAGAGTTATCTCAAAGAAAGGGGCCACGGTGTTTCTGTATCTCTATTATGTTGGTGCAGCTTCGGAACTTTTAAATATCTTGATATATCTCGAGAACTACGCGTCTGATCAAAAAATATCATGCAACATAAAGAGTAGAAAACTTAATTCTCTACAAAAAAGGTCTCTTAACATTTTGCCATAGCTCGCTTCGTTTCCGAGATATTTGCAGATATATCTCAAGGGAAGGGGCCTGACGGACATATTTCGAGATATTTCTTCTTCTTGTTGTTCTTCTTCTGCACAGCTAAGCTGGAAGTGGCATTTGCAGCTCGCAATAGTGCAGAGTTATCTCAAAGAAAGGGGCCACGGTGTTTCTGTATCTCTATTATGTTGGTGCGGCTTCGGAACTTTTAAATATCTTGATATATCTCGAGAACTACGCATCTCATCAAAAAATATCATAGAACATAAAAAGGAGGAAACTTAATTCTCTACAAATAAAGTCTCTGAACATTTTGCCATAGCTCGCTTCGTTTCCGAGATATTTGCTGATTTATCTCAAGGGAAGGGGCCTGACGGACATATTTCGAGATATTTCTTCTTCTTGTTGTTCTTCTTCTGCACAGCTAAGCTGGAAGTGGCATTTGCAGCTCGCAATAGTGCAGAGTTATCTCAAAGAAAGGGGCCACGGTGCTTCTGTATCTCTATTATGTTGGTGCGGCTTCGGAACTTTTAAATATCTTGATATATGTCGAGAACTACGCATCTGATCAAAAAATATCATAGAACATAAAAAGTAGGAAACATAATTCTCTACAAAAAACGTCTCTTAACATTTTGCCATAGCTCGCTTCGTTTCCGAGATATTTGCAGATTTATCTCGAGGGAAGGGGCTTGACGGACATATTTCGAGATATTTCTTCTTCTTGTTGTTCTTCTTCTGCACAGCTAAGCTGGAAGTGGCATTTGCGGCTCGCACTAGTGCAGAGTTATCTCAAAGGAAGGGGCCACGGTGTTTCTGTATCTCTATTATGTTGGTGCGGCTTCGGAACTTTTAAATATCTCTATATATCTCGAAAACTACGCTTCTGATCAAAAAATATCATAGAGCATAAAAAGTAGGAAACATAATTCTCTACAAAAAACGTCTCTTAACATTTTGCCATAGCGCGCTTCGTATCCGAGATATTTGCAGATTTATCTCATGGGAAGGGGCCTGCCGGACGTATTTCGAGATATTTCTTCTTCTTGTTGTTCTTCTTCTGCACAGCTAAGCTGGAAGTGGCATTTGCAGCTCGCAATAGTGCAGAGTTATCTCAAAGAAAGGGGCCACGGTGTTTCTGTATCTCTATTATGTTGGTGCGGCTTCGGAACTTTTAAATATCTTGATATATCTCGAGAACTACGCATCTGATCAAAAAATATCATAGAACATAAAAAGGAGGAAACTTAATTCTCTACAAATAAAGTCTCTGAACATTTTGCCATAGCTCGCTTCGTTTCCGAGATATTTGCTGATTTATCTCAAGGGAAGGGGCCTGACGGACATATTTCGAGATATTTCTCCTTCTTGTTGTTCTTCTTCTGCACAGCTAAGCTGGAAGTGGCATTTGCAGCTCGCAATAGTGCAGAGTTATCTCAAAGAAAGGGGCCACGGTGTTTCTGTATCTCTATTACGTTGGTGCGGCTTCGGAACTTTTAAATATCTTGATATATCTCGAAAACTACGCTTCTGATCAAAAAATATCATAGAACATAAATTGTAGGAAACATAATTCTCTACAAAAAACGTCTCTTAACATTTTGCCATAGCGCGCTTCGTTTCCGAGATATTTGCAGATTTATCTCATGGGAAGGGGCCTGACGGACGTATTTCGAGATATTTCTTCTTCTTGTTGTTCTTCTTCTGCACAGCTAAACTGGAAGTGGCATTTCCAGCTCGCAATAGTGCAGAGTTATCTCAAAGAACGGGGCCACGGTGCTTCTGTATCTCTATTATGTTGGTGCGGCTTCGGAACTTTTAAATATCTTGATATATGTCGAGAACTACGCATCTGATCAAAAAATATCATAGAACATAAATTGTAGGAAACATAATTCTCTACAAAAAAGGTCTCTTAAGATTTTGCCATAGCTCGTTTCGTTTCCGAGATATTTGCAGATATATCTCAAGGGAAGGGGCCTGACGGACATATTTCGAGATATTTCTTCTTCTTGTTGTTCTTCTTCTGCACAGCTAAGCTGGAAGTGGCATTTGCAGCTCGCAATAGTGCAGAGTTATCTCAAAGAAAGGGGCCACGGTGCTTCTGTATCTCTATTATGTTGGTGCGGCTTCGGAACTTTTAAATATCTTGATATATGTCGAGAACTACGCATCTGATCAAAAAATATCATAGAACATAAAAAGTAGGAAACATAATTCTCTACAAAAAACGTCTCTTAACATTTTGCCATAGCTCGCTTCGTTTCCGAGATATTTGCAGATTTATCTCGAGGGAAGGGGCTTGACGGACATATTTCGAGATATTTCTTCTTCTTGTTGTTCTTCTTCTGCACAGCTAAGCTGGAAGTGGCATTTGCGGCTCGCACTAGTGCAGAGTTATCTCAAAGGAAGGGGCCACGGTGTTTCTGTATCTCTATTATGTTGGTGCGGCTTCGGAACTTTTAAATATCTCTATATATCTCGAAAACTACGCTTCTGATCAAAAAATATCATAGAGCATAAAAAGTAGGAAACATAATTCTCTACAAAAAACGTCTCTTAACATTTTGCCATAGCGCGCTTCGTATCCGAGATATTTGCAGATTTATCTCATGGGAAGGGGCCTGCCGGACGTATTTCGAGATATTTCTTCTTCTTGTTGTTCTTCTTCTGCACAGCTAAGCTGGAAGTGGCATTTGCAGCTCGCAATAGTGCAGAGTTATCTCAAAGAAAGGGGCCACGGTGTTTCTGTATCTCTATTATGTTGGTGCGGCTTCGGAACTTTTAAATATCTTGATATATCTCGAGAACTACGCATCTGATCAAAAAATATCATAGAACATAAAAAGGAGGAAACTTAATTCTCTACAAATAAAGTCTCTGAACATTTTGCCATAGCTCGCTTCGTTTCCGAGATATTTGCTGATTTATCTCAAGGGAAGGGGCCTGACGGACATATTTCGAGATATTTCTCCTTCTTGTTGTTCTTCTTCTGCACAGCTAAGCTGGAAGTGGCATTTGCAGCTCGCAATAGTGCAGAGTTATCTCAAAGAAAGGGGCCACGGTGTTTCTGTATCTCTATTACGTTGGTGCGGCTTCGGAACTTTTAAATATCTTGATATATCTCGAAAACTACGCTTCTGATCAAAAAATATCATAGAACATAAATTGTAGGAAACATAATTCTCTACAAAAAACGTCTCTTAACATTTTGCCATAGCGCGCTTCGTTTCCGAGATATTTGCAGATTTATCTCATGGGAAGGGGCCTGACGGACGTATTTCGAGATATTTCTTCTTCTTGTTGTTCTTCTTCTGCACAGCTAAACTGGAAGTGGCATTTCCAGCTCGCAATAGTGCAGAGTTATCTCAAAGAACGGGGCCACGGTGCTTCTGTATCTCTATTATGTTGGTGCGGCTTCGGAACTTTTAAATATCTTGATATATGTCGAGAACTACGCATCTGATCAAAAAATATCATAGAACGTAAAAAGTAGGAAACTTAATTCTCTACAAAAAAGGTCTCTTAACATTTTGCCATAGCTCGCTTCGTTTCCGAGATATTTGCTGATCTATCTCAAGGGAAGGGGCCTGACGGACATATTTCGAGATATTTCTTCTTCTTGTTGTTCTTCTTCTGCACAGCTAAACTGGAAGTGGCATTTCCAGCTCGCAATAGTGCAGAGTTATCTCAAAGAAAGGGGCCACGGTGTTTCTGTATCTCTATTATGTTGGTGCGGCTTCGGAACTTTTAAATATCTTGATATATCTCGAGAACTACGCATCTGATCAAAAAATATCATAGAACATAAATTGTAGGAAACATAATTCTCTACAAAAAAGGTCTCTTAAGATTTTGCCATAGCTCGTTTCGTTTCCGAGATATTTGCAGATATATCTCAAGGGAAGGGGCCTGACGGACATATTTCGAGATACTTCTTCTTCTTGTTGTTCTTCTTCTGCACAGCTAAACTGGATGTGGCATTTCCAGCTCGCAATACTGCAGAGTTATCTCAAAGAAAGGGGCCACGGTGCTTCTGTATCTCTATTATGTTGGTGCGGCTTCGGAACTTTTAAATATCTTGATATATCTCGAGAACTACGCATCTGATCAAAAAATATCATAGAACATAAAAAGTAGGAAACTTAATTCTCTACAAGTAAAGTCTCTTAACATTTTGCCATAGCTCGCTTCGTTTCCGAGATATTTGCAGATTTATCTCACGGGAAGTGGCCTGACGGACATATTTCGAGATATTTCTTCTTCTTATTGTTCTTCTTCTGCACAGCTAAGCTGGAAGTGGCATTTGCGGCTCGCACTAGTGCAGAGTTATCTCAAAGAAAGGGGCCACGGTGTTTCTGTACCTCTATTATGTTGGTGCGGCTTCGGAACTTTTAAATATCTCGATATATCTCGAAAACTACGCTTCTGATCAAAAAATATCATAGAACATAAATTGTAGGAAACATAATTCTCCACAAAAAAGGTCTCTTAACATTTTGCCATAGCTCGCTTCGTTTCCGAGATATTTGCAGATATATCTCAAGGGAAGGGGCCTGACGGACATATTTCGAGATATTTCTTCTTCTTGTTGTTCTTCTTCTGCACAGCTAAGCTGGGAGTGGCATTTGCGGCTCGCACTAGTGCAGAGTTATCTCAAAGAAAGGGGCCACGGTGTTTCTGTACCTCTATTATGTTGGTGCGGCTTCGGAACTTTTAAATATCTCGATATATCTCGAAAACTACGCCTCTGATCAAAAAATATCATAGAACATAAATTGTAGGAAACATAATTCTCCACAAAAAAGGTCTCTTAACATTTTGCCATAGCTCGCTTCGTTTCCGAGATATTTGCAGATTTATCTCAAAGGAAGGGGCCTGACGGACATATTTCGAGATATTTCTTCTTCTTGTTGTTCTTCTTCTGCACAGCTAAGCTGGGAGTGGCATGTGCGGCTCGCACTAGTGCAGAGTTATCTCAAAGAAAGGGGCCACGGTGTTTCTGTACCTCTATTATGTTGGTGCGGCTTCGGAACTTTTAAATATCTCGATATATCTCGAAAACTACGCTTCTGATCAAAAAATATCATAGAACATAAATTGTAGGAAACATAATTCTCCACAAAAAAGGTCTCTCAACATTTTGCCATAGCTCGCTTCGTTTCCGAGATATTTGCAGATTTATCTCAAGGGAAGGGGCCTGACGGACATATTTCGAGACACTTCTTCTTCTTGTTGTTCTTCTTCTGCACAGCTAAGCTGGAAGTGGCATTTGCAGCTCGCAATAGTGCAGAGTTATCTCAAAGAGAGGGGCCACGGTGTTTCTGTATCTCTATTATGTTGGTGCGGCTTCGGAACTTTTAAATATCTTGATATATCTCGAGAACTACGCATCTGATCAAAAAATATCATAGAAGATAAAAAGTAGGAAACTTAATTCTCTACAAAAAAGGTCTCTTAACATTTTGCCATAGCTCGCTTCGTTTCCGAGATATTTGCAGATTTATCTCAAGGGAAGGGGCCTGACGGACATATTTCGAGATATTTCTTCTTCTTGTTGTTCTTCTTCTGCACAGCTAAGCTGGAAGTGGCATTTGCAGCTCGCAATAGTGCAGAGTTATCTGAAAGAAAGGGGCCACGGTGTTTCTGTATCGCTATTATGTTGGTGCGGCTTCGGAACTTTTAAATATCTTGATATATCTCGAGAACTACGCATCTGATCAAAAAATATCATAGAACATAAAAAGTAGGAATCTTAATTCTCTACAAGTAAAGTCTCTCAACATTTTGCCATAGCTCGCTTCGTTTCCGAGATATTTGCAGATTTATCTCAAGGGAAGGGGCCTGACGGACATATTTCGAGATATTTCTTCTTCTTATTGTTCTTCTTCTGCACAGCTAAGCTGGAAGTGGCATTTGCGGCTCGCACTAGTGCAGAGTTATCTCAAAGAAAGGGGCCACGGTGTTTCTGTACCTCTATTATGTTGGTGCGGCTTCGGAACTTTTAAATATCTCGATATATCTCGAAAACTACGCTTCTGATCAAAAAATATCATAGAACATAAATTGTAGGAAACATAATTCTCCACAAAAAAGGTCTCTTAACATTTTGCCATAGCTTGCTTCGTTTCCGAGATATTTGCAGATATATCTCAAGGGAAGGGGCCTGACGGACATATTTCGAGATATTTCTTCTTCTTGTTGTTCTTCTTCTGCACAGCTAAGCTGGGAGTGGCATTTGCGGCTCGCACTAGTGCAGAGTTATCTCAAAGAAAGGGGCCACGGTCTTTCTGTACCTCTACTATGTTGGTGCGGCTTCGGAACGTTTAAATATCTCGATATATCTCGAAAACTACGCTTCTGATCAAAAAATATCATAGAACATAAATTGTAGGAAACATAATTCTCCACAAAAAAGGTCTCTTAACATTTTGCCATAGCTCGCCTCGTTTCCGAGATATTTGCAGATTTATCTCAAGGGAAGGGGCCTGACGGACATATTTCGAGACACTTCTTCTTGTTGTTCTTCTTCTGCACAGCTAAGCTGGAAGTGGCATTTGCAGCTCGCAATAGTGCAGAGTTATCTCAAAGAGAGGGGCCACGGTGTTTCTGTATCTCTATTATGTTGGTGCGGCTTCGGAACTTTTAAATATCTCTATATATCTCGAAAACTACGCTTCTGATCAAAAAATATCATAGAACATAAATTGTAGGAAACATAATTCTCTACAAAAAAGGTCTCTTAAGATTTTGCCATAGCTCGTTTCGTTTCCGAGATATTTGCAGATATATCTCAAGGGAAGGGGCCTGACGGACATATTTCGAGATATTTCTTCTTCTTGTTGTTCTTCTTCTGCACAGCTAAACTGGAAGTGGCATTTCCAGCTCGCAATAGTGCAGAGTTATCTCAAAGAAAGGGGCCACGGTGTTTCTGTATCTCTATTATGTTGGTGCGGCTTCGGAACTTTTAAATATCTTGATATATCTCGAGAACTACGCATCTGATCAAAAAATATCATAGAACATAAAAAGTAGGAAACTTAATTCTCTACAAAAAAGGTCTCTTAACATTTTGCCATAGCTCGCTTCGTTTCCGAGATATTTGCAGATTTATCTCAAGGGAACGGGCCTGACGGACAGATTTCGAGATATTTCTTCTTCTTGTTGTTCTTCTTCTGCACAGCTAAGCTGGAAGTGGCATTTGCAGCTCGAAATAGTGCAGAGTTATCTCAAAGAAAGAGGCCACGGTGTTTCTGTATCTCTATTATGTTGGTGCGGCTTCGGAACTTTTAAATATCTTGATATATCTCGAGAACTACGCATCTGATCAAAAAATATCATAGAACAGAAAAAGTAGGAAACTTAATTCTCTACAAATAAAGTTTCTGAACATTTTGCCATAGCTCGCTTCGTTTCCGAGATATTTGCAGATATATCTCAAGGGAAGGGGCCTGACGGACATATTTCGAGATATTTCTTCTTCTTGTTGTTCTTCTTCTGCACAGCTAAGCTGGAAGTGGCATTTGCGGCTCGCACTAGTGCAGAGTTATCTCAAAGAAAGGGGCCACGGTGTTTCTGTATCTCTATTATGTTGGTGCGGCTTCGGAACTTTTAAATATCCCGATATATCTCGAAAACTACGCTTCTGATCAAAAAATATCATAGAACATAAATTGTAGGAAACATAATTCTCTACAAAAAAGGTCTCTTAACATTTTGCCATAGCTCGTTTCGTTTCCGAGATATTTGCAGATATGTCTCAAGGGAAGGGGCCTGACGGACATATTTCGAGATATTTCTTCTTCTTGTTGTTCTTCTTCTCCACAGCTAAACTGGAAGTGGCATTTCCAGCTCGCAATAGTGCAGAGTTATCTGAAAGAAAGGGGCCACGGTGTTTCTGTATCTCTATTATGTTGGTGCGGCTTCGGAACTTTTAAATATCTTGATATATCTCGATAACTACGCGTCTGATCAAAAAATATCATAGAACATCAAAAGTAGCAAACTTAATTCTCTACAAAAAAGGTCTCTTAACATTTTGCCATAGCTCGCTTCGTTTCCGAGATATTTGCAGATTTATCTCAAGGCAAGGGGCCTGACGGACATGTTTCCAGATATTTCTTCTTCTTGTTGTTCTTCTTCTGCACAGCTAAGCTGGAAGTGGCATTTGCGGCTAGCACTAGTGCAGAGTTATCTCAAAGAAAGGGCCCACGGTGTTTTTGTATCTCTATTATGTTGGTGCGGCTTCGGAACTTTTAAATATCTCGATATATCTCGAAAACTACGCTTCTGATCAAAAAATATCATAGAACATAAATTGTAGGAAACATAATTCTCTACAAAAAAGGTCTCTTAACATTTTGCCATAGCTCGCTTCGTTTCCGAGATATTTGCAGATATATCTCAAGGGAAGGGGCCTGACGGACATATTTCGAGGTATTTCTTCTTCTTGTTGTTCTTCTTCTGCACAGCTAAGCTGGAAGTGGCATTTACAGCTCGGAATAGTGCAGAGTTCTCTCAAAGAAAGGGGCCACGGTGTTTCTGTATCTCTATTATGTTGGTGCGGCTTCGGAACTTTCAAATATCTTGCTATATCTCGAGAACTACGCGTCTGATCAAAAAATATCATAGAACATAAAAAGTAGCAAACTTAATTCTCTACAAAAAATGTCTCTTAACATTTTGCCACAGCTCGCTTCGTTTCCGAGATATTTGCAGATTTATCTCAAGGGAAGGGGCCTGACGGACATATTTCGAGATATTTCTTCTTCTTGTTGTTCTTCTTCTGCACAGCTAAGCTGGAAGTGGCATGTGCAGCTCGCAATACTGCAGAGTTATCTCAAAGAAGGGGACCACGGTGTTTCTGTATCTCTATTATGTTGGTGCGGCTTCGGAACTTTTAAATATCTTGATATATCTCGAGAACTACGCATCTGATCAAAAAATATCATAGAACGTAAAAAGTAGGAAACTTAATTCTCTACAAAAAAGGTCTCTTAACATTTTGCCATAGCTCGCTTCGTTTCCGAGATATTTGCAGATTTATCTCGAGGGAAGGGGCCTGACGGACATATTTCGAGATATTTCTTCTTCTTGTTGTTCTTCTTCTGCACAGCTAAGCTGGAAGTGGCATTTACAGCTCGCAATAATGCAGAGTTATCTCAAAGAAAGGGGCCACGGTGTTTCTGTATCTCTATTATGTTGGTGCGGCTTCGGAACTTTTAAATATCTTGATATATCTCGAGAACTACGCATCTGATCAAAAAATATCATAGAACAGAAAAAGTAGGAAACTTAATTCTCTACAAATAAAGTTTCTGAACATTTTGCCATAGCTCGCTTCGTTTCCGAGATATTTGCAGATATATCTCAAGGGAAGGGGCCTGACGGACATATTTCGAGATATTTCTTCTTCTTGTTGTTCTTCTTCTGCACAGCTAAGCTGGAAGTGGCATTTGCGGCTCGCACTAGTGCAGAGTTATCTCAAAGAAAGGGGCCACGGTGTTTCTGTATCTCTATTATGTTGTTGCGGCTTCGGAACTTTTAAATATCTTGATATATCTCGAGAACTACGCATCTGATCAAAAAATATCATACTACATAAAAAGTAGGAAACTTAATTCTCTACAACAAAGGTCTCTTAACATTTTGCCATAGCTCGCTTCGTTTCCGAGATATTTGCAGATTTATCTCGAGGGAAGGGGCCTGACGGACATATTTCGAGATATTTCTTCTTCTTGTTGTTCTTCTTCTGCACAGCTAAGCTGGAAGTGGCACTCGCGGCTCGCACTAGTGCAGAGTTATCTCAAAGAAAGGGGCCACGGTGTTTCTGTATCTCTATTATGTTGGCGCGGCTTCGGAACTTTTAAATATCTTGATATATCTCGAGAACTACGCATCTGATCAAAAAATATCATAGAACAGAAAAAGTAGGAAACTTAATTCTCTACAAATAAAGTCTCTTAACATTTTGCCATAGCTCGCTTCGTTTCCGAGATATTTGCAGATTTATCTCGAGGGAAGGGGCCTGACGGACATATTTCGAGATATTTCTTCTTCTTGTTGTTCTTCTTCTGCACAGCTAAGCTGGAAGTGGCATTTGCAGCTCGAAATAGTGCAGAGTTATCTCAAAGAAAGAGGCCACGGTGTTTCTGTATCTCTATTATGTTGGTGCGGCTTCGGAACTTTTAAATATCTTGATATATCTCGAGAACTACGCATCTGATCAAAAAATATCATAGAACAGAAAAAGTAGGAAACTTAATTCTCTACAAATAAAGTTTCTGAACATTTTGCCATAGCTCGCTTCGTTTCCGAGATATTTGCAGATATATCTCAAGGGAAGGGGCCTGACGGACATATTTCGAGATATTTCTTCTTCTTGTTGTTCTTCTTCTGCACAGCTAAGCTGGAAGTGGCATTTGCGGCTCGCACTAGTGCAGAGTTATCTCAAAGAAAGGGGCCACGGTGTTTCTGTATCTCTATTATGTTGGTGCGGCTTCGGAACTTTTAAATATCCCGATATATCTCGAAAACTACGCTTCTGATCAAAAAATATCATAGAACATAAATTGTAGGAAACATAATTCTCTACAAAAAAGGTCTCTTAACATTTTGCCATAGCTCGTTTCGTTTCCGAGATATTTGCAGATATGTCTCAAGGGAAGGGGCCTGACGGACATATTTCGAGATATTTCTTCTTCTTGTTGTTCTTCTTCTCCACAGCTAAACTGGAAGTGGCATTTCCAGCTCGCAATAGTGCAGAGTTATCTGAAAGAAAGGGGCCACGGTGTTTCTGTATCTCTATTATGTTGGTGCGGCTTCGGAACTTTTAAATATCTTGATATATCTCGATAACTACGCGTCTGATCAAAAAATATCATAGAACATAAAAAGTAGCAAACTTAATTCTCTACAAAAAAGGTCTCTTAACATTTTGCCATAGCTCGCTTCGTTTCCGAGATATTTGCAGATTTATCTCAAGGCAAGGGGCCTGACGGACATGTTTCCAGATATTTCTTCTTCTTGTTGTTCTTCTTCTGCACAGCTAAGCTGGAAGTGGCATTTGCGGCTAGCACTAGTGCAGAGTTATCTCAAAGAAAGGGGCCACGGTGTTTTTGTATCTCTATTATGTTGGTGCGGCTTCGGAACTTTTAAATATCTCGATATATCTCGAAAACTACGCTTCTGATCAAAAAATATCATAGAACATAAATTGTAGGAAACATAATTCTCTACAAAAAAGGTCTCTTAACATTTTGCCATAGCTCGCTTCGTTTCCGAGATATTTGCAGATATATCTCAAGGGAAGGGGCCTGACGGACATATTTCGAGGTATTTCTTCTTCTTGTTGTTCTTCTTCTGCACAGCTAAGCTGGAAGTGGCATTTACAGCTCGGAATAGTGCAGAGTTCTCTCAAAGAAAGGGGCCACGGTGTTTCTGTATCTCTATTATGTTGGTGCGGCTTCGGAACTTTCAAATATCTTGCTATATCTCGAGAACTACGCGTCTGATCAAAAAATATCATAGAACATAAAAAGTAGCAAACTTAATTCTCTACAAAAAATGTCTCTTAACATTTTGCCACAGCTCGCTTCGTTTCCGAGATATTTGCAGATTTATCTCAAGGGAAGGGGCCTGACGGACATATTTCGAGATATTTCTTCTTCTTGTTGTTCTTCTTCTGCACAGCTAAGCTGGAAGTGGCATTTGCGGCTCGCACTAGTGCAGAGTTATCTCAAAGAAAGGGGCCACGGTGTTTCTGTATCTCTATTATGTTGGTGCGGCTTCGGAACTTTTAAATATCCCGATATATCTCGAAAACTACGCTTCTGATCAAAAAATATCATAGAACATAAATTGTAGGAAACATAATTCTCTACAAAAAAGGTCTCTTAACATTTTGCCATAGCTCGTTTCGTTTCCGAGATATTTGCAGATATGTCTCAAGGGAAGGGGCCTGACGGACATATTTCGAGATATTTCTTCTTCTTGTTGTTCTTCTTCTCCACAGCTAAACTGGAAGTGGCATTTCCAGCTCGCAATAGTGCAGAGTTATCTGAAAGAAAGGGGCCACGGTGTTTCTGTATCTCTATTATGTTGGTGCGGCTTCGGAACTTTTAAATATCTTGATATATCTCGATAACTACGCGTCTGATCAAAAAATATCATAGAACATAAAAAGTAGCAAACTTAATTCTCTACAAAAAAGGTCTCTTAACATTTTGCCATAGCTCGCTTCGTTTCCGAGATATTTGCAGATTTATCTCAAGGCAAGGGGCCTGACGGACATGTTTCCAGATATTTCTTCTTCTTGTTGTTCTTCTTCTGCACAGCTAAGCTGGAAGTGGCATTTGCGGCTAGCACTAGTGCAGAGTTATCTCAAAGAAAGGGGCCACGGTGTTTTTGTATCTCTATTATGTTGGTGCGGCTTCGGAACTTTTAAATATCTCGATATATCTCGAAAACTACGCTTCTGATCAAAAAATATCATAGAACATAAATTGTAGGAAACATAATTCTCTACAAAAAAGGTCTCTTAACATTTTGCCATAGCTCGCTTCGTTTCCGAGATATTTGCAGATATATCTCAAGGGAAGGGGCCTGACGGACATATTTCGAGGTATTTCTTCTTCTTGTTGTTCTTCTTCTGCACAGCTAAGCTGGAAGTGGCATTTACAGCTCGGAATAGTGCAGAGTTCTCTCAAAGAAAGGGGCCACGGTGTTTCTGTATCTCTATTATGTTGGTGCGGCTTCGGAACTTTCAAATATCTTGCTATATCTCGAGAACTACGCGTCTGATCAAAAAATATCATAGAACATAAAAAGTAGCAAACTTAATTCTCTACAAAAAATGTCTCTTAACATTTTGCCACAGCTCGCTTCGTTTCCGAGATATTTGCAGATTTATCTCAAGGGAAGGGGCCTGACGGACATATTTCGAGATATTTCTTCTTCTTGTTGTTCTTCTTCTGCACAGCTAAGCTGGAAGTGGCATTTGCAGCTCGCAATAGTGCAGAGTTATCTCAAAGAAAGGGGCCACGGTGTTTCTGTATCTCTATTATGTTGGTGCGGCTTCGGAACTTTCAAATATCTTGATATATCTCGAGAACTACGCGTCTGATCAAAAAATATCATAGAAGATAAAAAGTAGCTAACTTAATTCTCTACAAAAAAGGTCTCTTAACATTTTGCCATAGCTCGCTTCGTTTCCGAGATATTTGCAGATTTATCTCAAGGGAAGGGGCCTGACGGACATATTTCGAGATATTTCTTCTTCTTGTTGTTCTTCTTCTGCACAGCTAGGCTGGAAGTGGCATTTGCAGCTCGCAATAGTGCAGAGTTATCTCAAAGAAAGGGGCCACGGTGTTTCTGTATCTCTATTATGTTGGTGCGGCTTCGGAACTTTCAAATATCTTGATATATCTCGAGAACTACGCGTCTGATCAAAAAATATCATAGAACATAAAAAGTAGCAAACTTAATTCTCTACAAAAAAGGTCTCTTAGCATTTTGCCATAGCTCGCTTGGTTTCCGAGATATTTGCAGATTTATCTCAAGGGAAGGGGCCTGACGGACATATTTCGAGATAATTCTTCTTCTTGTTGTTCTTCTTCTGCACAGCTAAGCTGGAAGTGGCATTTGCAGCTCGCAATAGTGCAGAGTTATCTCAAAGAAAGGGGCCACGGTGTTTCTGTATCTCTATTATGTTGGTGCGGTTTCGGAACTTTTAAATATCTCGATATATCTCGAAAACTACGCATCTGATCAAAAAATATCATAAAACATAAAAAGTAGGAAACTTAATTCTCTACAAAAAAGGTCTCTTAACATTTTGCCATAGCTCGTTTTGTTTCCGAGATATTTGCAGATTTATCTCAAGGGAAGGGGCCTGACGGACATATTTCGAGATATTTCTTCTTCTTGTTGTTCTTCTTCTGCACAGCTAAGCTGGAAGTGGCATTTGCGGCTCGCACTAGTGCAGAGTTATCTCAAAGAAAGGGGCCACGGTGTTTCTGTATCTCTATTATGTTGGTGCGGCTTCGGAACTTTTAAATATCTCGATATATCTCGAAAACTACGCTTCTGATCAAAAAATATCGTAGAACATAAATTGTAGGAAACATAATTCTCTACAAAAAAGGTCTCCTAACATTTTGCCATAGCTCGCTTCGTTTCCGAGATATTTGCAGATTTATCTCAAGGGAAGGGGCCTGACGGACATATTTCGAGATATTTCTTCTTCTTGTTGTTCTTCTTCTGCACAGCTAAGCTGGAAGTGGCATTGGCGGCTCGCACTAGTGCAGAGTTATCTCAAAGAAAGGGGCCACGGTGTTTCTGTATCTCTATTATGTTGGTGCGGCTTCGGAACTTTTAAATATCTCGATATATCTCGAAAACTACGCTTCTGATCAAAAAATATCATAGAACATAAATTGTAGGAAACATAATTCTCTACAAAAAAGGTCTCTTAACATTTTGCCATAGCTCGCTTCGTTTCCGAGATATTTGCAGATATATCTCAATGGAAGGGCCTGACGGACATATTTCGAGGTATTTCTTCTTCTTGTTGTTCTTCTTCTGCACAGCTAAGCTGGAAGTGGCATTTACAGCTCGCAATAGTGCAGAGCTATCTCAAAGAAAGGGGCCACGGTGTTTCTGTGTCTCTATTATGTTGGTGTGGCTTCGGAACTTTTAAATATCTCGATATATCTCGAAAACTACGCTTCTGATCAAAAAATATCGTAGAACATAAATTGTAGGAAACATAATTCTCTACAAAAAACGTCTCTTAACATTTTGCCATAGCTCGCTTCGTTTCCGAGATATTTGCAGATTTATCTCAAGGGAAGGGGCCTGACGGACATATTTCGAGATATTTCTTCTTCTTGTTGTTCTTCTTCTGCACAGCTAAGCTGGAAGTGGCATTTGCAGCTCGCAATAGTGCAGAGTTATCTCAAAGAAAGGGGCCACGGTGTTTCTGTATCTCTATTATGTTGGTGCGGCTTCGGAACTTTCAAATATCTTGATATATCTCGAGAACTACGCGTCTGATCAAAAAATATCATAGAACATAAAAAGTAGCAAACTTAATTCTCTACAAAAAAGGTCTCTTAACATTTTGCCATAGCTCGCTTCGTTTCCGAGATATTTGCAGATTTATCTCAAGGGAAGGGGCCTGACGGACATATTTCGAGATATTTCTTCTTCTTGTTGTTCTTCTTCTGCACAGCTAGGCTGGAAGTGGCATTTGCAGCTCGCAATAGTGCAGAGTTATCTCAAAGAAAGGGGCCACGGTGTTTCTGTATCTCTATTATGTTGGTGCGGCTTCGGAACTTTCAAATATCTCGATATATCTCGAGAACTACGCGTCTGATCAAAAAATATCATAGAACATAAAAAGTAGCAAACTTAATTCTCTACAAAAAAGGTCTCTTAACATTTTGCCAAAGCTCGCTTCGTTTCCGAGATATTTGCAGATTTATCTCAAGGCAAGGGGCCTGACGGACATGTTTCGAGATATTTCTTCTTCTTGTTGTTCTTCTTCTGCACAGCTAAGCTGGAAGTGGCATTTGCGGCTAGCACTAGTGCAGAGTTATCTCAAAGAAAGGGGCCACGGTGTTTTTGTATCTCTATTATGTTGGTGCGGCTTCGGAACTTTTAAATATCTCGATATATCTCGAAAACTGCGCTTCTGATCAAAAAATATCATAGAACATAAATTGTAGGAAACATAATTCTCTACAAAAAAGGTCTCTTAACATTTTGCCATAGCTCGCTTCGTTTCCGAGATATTTGCAGATATATCTCAAGGGAAGGGGCCTGACGGACATATTTCGAGGTATTTCTTCTTCTTGTTGTTCTTCTTCTGCACAGCTAAGCTGGAAGTGGCATTTACAGCTCGGAATAGTGCAGAGTTCTCTCAAAGAAAGGGGCCACGGTGTTTCTGTATCTCTATTATGTTGGTGCGGCTTCGGAACTTTCAAATATCTTGATATATCTCGAGAACTACGCGTCTGATCAAAAAATATCATAGAACATAAAAAGTAGCAAACTTAATTCTCTACAAAAAATGTCTCTTAACATTTTGCCACAGCTCGCTTCGTTTCCGAGATATTTGCAGATTTATCTCAAGGGAAGGGGCCTGACGGACATATTTCGAGATATTTCTTCTTCTTGTTGTTCTTCTTCTGCACAGCTAAGCTGGAAGTGGCATTTGCAGCTCGCAATAGTGCAGAGTTATCTCAAAGAAAGGGGCCACGGTGTTTCTGTATCTCTATTATGTTGGTGCGGCTTCGGAACTTTCAAATATCTTGATATATCTCGAGAACTACGCGTCTGATCAAAAAATATCATAGAACACAAAAAGTAGCAAACTTAATTCTCTACAAAAAGGTTCTCTTAACATTTTGCCATAGCTCGCTTCGTTTCCGAGATATTTGCAGATTTATCTCAAGGGAAGGGGCCTGACGGACATATTTCGAGATATTTCTTCTTCTTGTTGTTCTTCTTCTGCACAGCTAGGCTGGAAGTGGCATTTGCAGCTGGCAATAGTGCAGAGTTATCTCAAAGAAAGGGGCCACGGTGTTTCTGTATCTCTATTATGTTGGTGCGGCTTCGGAACTTTCAAATATCTTGATATATCTCGAGAACTACGCGTCTGATCAAAAAATATCATAGAACATAAAAAGTAGCAAACTTAATTCTCTACAAAAAAGGTCTCTTAACATTTTGCCATAGCTCGCTTGGTTTCCGAGATATTTGCAGATTTATCTCAAGGGAAGGGGCCTGACGGACATATTTCGAGATAATTCTTCTTCTTGTTGTTCTTCTTCTGCACAGCTAAGCTGGAAGTGGCATTTGCAGCTCGCAATAGTGCAGAGTTATCTCAAAGAAAGGGGCCACGGTGTTTCTGTATCTCTATTATGTTGGTGCGGCTTCGGAACTTTTAAATATCTCGATATATCTCGAAAACTACGCATCTGATCAAAAAATATCATAAAACATAAAAAGTAGGAAACTTAATTCTCTACAAAAAAGGTCTCTTAACATTTTGCCATATCTCGCTTTGTTTCCGAGATATTTGCAGATTTATCTCAAGGGAAGGGGCCTGACGGACATATTTCGAGATATTTCTTCTTCTTGTTGTTCTTCTTCTGCACAGCTAAGCTGGAAGTGGCATTTGCGGCTCGCACTAGTGCAGAGTTATCTCAAAGAAAGGGGCCACGGTGTTTCTGTATCTCTATTATGTTGGTGCGGCTTCGGAACTTTTAAATATCTCGATATATCTCGAAAACTACGCTTCTGATCAAAAAATATCATAGAATATAAATTGTAGGAAACATAATTCTCTACAAAAAAGGTCTCTTAACATTTTGCCATAGCTCGCTTCGTTTCCGAGATATTTGCAGATGTATCTCAAGGGAAGGGGCCTGACGGACATATTTCGAGATATTTCTTCTTCTTGTTGTTCTTCTTCTGCACAGCGAAGCTGGAAGTGGCATTGGCGGCTCGCACTAGTGCAGAGTTATCTCAAAGAAAGGGGCCACGGTGTTTCTGTATCTCTATTATGTTGGTGCGGCTTCGTCACTTTTAAATATCTCGATATATCTCGAAAACTACGCTTCTGATCAAAAAATATCATAGAAGATAAATTGTAGGAAACATAATTCTCTACAAAAAAGGTCTCTTAACATTTTGCCATAGCTCGCTTCGTTTCCGAGATATTTGCAGATTTATCTCAAGGGAAGGGGCCTGACGGACATATTTCGAGATATTTCTTCTTCTTGTTGTTCTTCTTCTGCACAGCTAAGCTGGAAGTGGCATTGGCGGCTCGCACTAGTGCAGAGTTATCTCAAGGAAAGGGGCCACGGTGTTTCTGTATCTCTATTATGTTGGTGCGGCTTCGGAACTTTTAAATATCTCGATATATCTCGAAAACTACGCTTCTGATCAAAAAATATCGTAGAACATAAATTGTAGGAAACATAATTCTCTACAAAAAACGTCTCTTAACATTTTGCCATAGCTCGCTTCGTTTCCGAGATATTTGCAGATTTATCTCAAGGGAAGGGGCCTGACGGACATATTTCGAGATATTTCTTCTTCTTGTTGTTCTTCTTCTGCACAGCTAGGCTGGAAGTGGCATTTGCAGCTCGCAATAGTGCAGAGTTATCTCAAAGAAAGGGGCCACGGTGTTTCTGTATCTCTATTATGTTGGTGCGGCTTCGGAACTTTTAAATATCTTGATATATCTCGAAAACTACGCTTCTGATCAAAAAATATCATAGAACATAAATTGTAGGAAACATAATTCTCTACAAAAAAGGTCTCTTAACATTTTGCCATAGCTCGCTTCGTTTCCGAGATATTTGCAGATATATCTCAATGGAAGGGCCTGACGGACATATTTCGAGATATTTCTTCTTCTTGTTGTTCTTCTTCTGCACAGCTAGGCTGGAAGTGGCATTTGCAGCTCGCAATAGTGCAGAGTTATCTCAAAGAAAGGGGCCACGGTGTTTCTGTATCTCTATTATGTTGGTGCGGCTTCGGAACTTTCAAGTATCTTGATATATCTCGAGATCTACGCGTCTGATCAAAAAATATCATAGAACATAAAAAGTAGCAAACTTAATTCTCTACAAAAAAGGTCTCTTAACATTTTGCCATAGCTCGCTTCGTTTCCGAGATATTTGCAGATTTATCTCAAGGCAAGGGGCCTGACGGACATGTTTCCAGATATTTCTTCTTCTTGTTGTTCTTCTTCTGCACAGCTAAGCTGGAAGTGGCATTTGCGGCTAGCACTAGTGCAGAGTTATCTCAAAGAAAGGGGCTACGGTGTTTTTGTATCTCTATTATGTTGGTGCGGCTTCGGAACTTTTAAATGTCTCGATATATCTCGAAAACTACGCTTCTGATCAAAAAATATCATAGAACATAAATTGTAGGAAACATAATTCTCTACAAAAAAGGTCTCTTAACATTTTGCCATAGCTCGCTTCGTTTCCGAGATATTTGCAGATATATCTCAAGGGAAGGGGCCTGACGGACATATTTCGAGGTATTTCTTCTTCTTGTTGTTCTTCTTCTGCACAGCTAAGCTGGAAGTGGCATTTACAGCTCGGAATAGTGCAGAGTTCTCTC
This sequence comes from Osmia lignaria lignaria, assembly GCF_051020975.1. Classification (NCBI taxonomy): domain Eukaryota; kingdom Metazoa; phylum Arthropoda; class Insecta; order Hymenoptera; family Megachilidae; genus Osmia; species Osmia lignaria. Next base: position 7,522,742 of record NW_027478159.1, on the reverse strand, counting down.
AAAGAAAGGGGCCACGGTGTTTCGGTATCTCTATTATGTTGGTGCGGCTTCGGAACTTTCAAATATCTTGATATATCTCGAGAACTACGCGTCTGATCAAAAAATATCATAGAAGATAAAAAGTAGCAAACTTAATTCTCTACAAAAAAGGTCTCTTAACATTTTGCCATAGCTCGCTTCGTTTCCGAGATATTTGCAGATTTATCTCAAGGGAAGGGGCCTGACGGACATATTTCGAGATATTTCTTCTTCTTGTTGTTCTTCTTCTGCACAGCTAGGCTGGAAGTGGCATTTGCAGCTCGCAATAGTGCAGAGTTATCTCAAAGAAAGGGGCCACGGTGTTTCTGTATCTCTATTATGTTGGTGCGGCTTCGGAACTTTCAAATATCTTGATATATCTCGAGAACTACGCGTCTGATCAAAAAATATCATAGAACATAAAAAGTAGCAAACTTAATTCTCTACAAAAAAGGTCTCTTAGCATTTTGCCATAGCTCGCTTGGTTTCCGAGATATTTGCAGATTTATCTCAAGGGAAGGGGCCTGACGGACATATTTCGAGATAATTCTTCTTCTTGTTGTTCTTCTTCTGCACAGCTAAGCTGGAAGTGGCATTTGCAGCTCGCAATAGTGCAGAGTTATCTCAAAGAAAGGGGCCACGGTGTTTCTGTATCTCTATTATGTTGGTGCGGTTTCGGAACTTTTAAATATCTCGATATATCTCGAAAACTACGCATCTGATCAAAAAATATCATAAAACATAAAAAGTAGGAAACTTAATTCTCTACAAAAAAGGTCTCTTAACATTTTGCCATAGCTCGTTTTGTTTCCGAGATATTTGCAGATTTATCTCAAGGGAAGGGGCCTGACGGACATATTTCGAGATATTTCTTCTTCTTGTTGTTCTTCTTCTGCACAGCTAAGCTGGAAGTGGCATTTGCGGCTCGCACTAGTGCAGAGTTATCTCAAAGAAAGGGGCCACGGTGTTTCTGTATCTCTATTATGTTGGTGCGGCTTCGGAACTTTTAAATATCTCGATATATCTCGAAAACTACGCTTCTGATCAAAAAATATCGTAGAACATAAATTGTAGGAAACATAATTCTCTACAAAAAAGGTCTCCTAACATTTTGCCATAGCTCGCTTCGTTTCCGAGATATTTGCAGATTTATCTCAAGGGAAGGGGCCTGACGGACATATTTCGAGATATTTCTTCTTCTTGTTGTTCTTCTTCTGCACAGCTAAGCTGGAAGTGGCATTGGCGGCTCGCACTAGTGCAGAGTTATCTCAAAGAAAGGGGCCACGGTGTTTCTGTATCTCTATTATGTTGGTGCGGCTTCGGAACTTTTAAATATCTCGATATATCTCGAAAACTACGCTTCTGATCAAAAAATATCATAGAACATAAATTGTAGGAAACATAATTCTCTACAAAAAAGGTCTCTTAACATTTTGCCATAGCTCGCTTCGTTTCCGAGATATTTGCAGATATATCTCAATGGAAGGGCCTGACGGACATATTTCGAGGTATTTCTTCTTCTTGTTGTTCTTCTTCTGCACAGCTAAGCTGGAAGTGGCATTTACAGCTGGCAATAGTGCAGAGCTATCTCAAAGAAAGGGGCCACGGTGTTTCTGTATCTCTATTATGTTGGTGTGGCTTCGGAACTTTTAAATATCTCGATATATCTCGAAAACTACGCTTCTGATCAAAAAATACCGTAGAACATAAATTGTAGGAAACATAATTCTCTACAAAAAAGGTCTCCTAACATTTTGCCATAGCTCGCTTCGTTTCCGAGATATTTGCAGATTTATCTCAAGGGAAGGGGCCTGACGGACATATTTCGAGATATTTCTTCTTCTTGTTGTTCTTCTTCTGCACAGCTAAGCTGGAAGTGGCATTTGCGGCTCGCACTAGTGCAGAGTTATCTCAAAGAAAGGGGCCACGGTGTTTCTGTATCTCTATTATGTTGGTGCGGCGTCGGAATTTTTAAATATCTCGATATATCTCGAAAACTACGCTTCTGATCAAAAAATATCGTAGAACATAATTTGTAGGAAACATAATTCTCTACAAAAAACGTCTCTTAACATTTTGCCATAGCTCGCTTCGTTTCCGAGATATTTGCAGATTTATCTCAAGGGAAGGGGCCTGACGGACATATTTCGAGATATTTCTTCTTCTTGTTGTTCTTCTTCTGCACAGCTAAGCTGGAAGTGGCATTTGCGGCTCGCACTAGTGCAGAGTTATCTCAAAGAAAGGGGCCACGGTGTTTCTGTATCTCTATTATGTTGGTGCGGCGTCGGAACTTTTAAATATCTCGATATATCTCGAAAACTACGCTTCTGATCAAAAAATATCATAGAACATAAATTGTAGGAAACATAATTCTCTACAAAAAAGGTCTCTTAACATTTTGCCATAGCTCGCTTGGTTTCCGAGATATTTGCAGATATATCTCAATGGAAGGGCCTGACGGACATATTTCGAGATATTTCTTCTTCTTGTTGTTCTTCTTCTGCACAGCTAGGCTGGAAGTGGCATTTGCAGCTCGCAATAGTGCAGAGTTATCTCAAAGAAAGGGGCCACGGTGTTTCTGTATCTCTATTATGTTGGTGCGGCTTCGGAACTTTCAAATATCTTGATATATCTCGAGATCTACGCGTCTGATCAAAAAATATCATAGAACATAAAAAGTAGCAAACTTAATTCTCTACAAAAAAGGTCTCTTAACATTTTGCCATAGCTCGCTTCGTTTCCGAGATATTTGCAGATTTATCTCAAGGCAAGGGGCCTGACGGACATGTTTCCAGATATTTCTTCTTCTTGTTGTTCTTCTTCTGCACAGCTAAGCTGGAAGTGGCATTTGCGGCTAGCACTAGTGCAGAGTTATCTCAAAGAAAGGGGCTACGGTGTTTTTGTATCTCTATTATGTTGGTGCGGCTTCGGAACTTTTAAATATCTCGATATATCTCGAAAACTACGCTTCCGATCAAAAAATATCATAGAACATAAATTGTAGGAAACATAATTCTCTACAAAAAAGGTCTCTTAACATTTTGCCATAGCTCGCTTCGTTTCCGAGATATTTGCAGATATATCTCAAGGGAAGGGGCCTGACGGACATATTTCGAGGTATTTCTTCTTCTTGTTGTTCTTCTTCTGCACAGCTAAGCTGGAAGTGGCATTTACAGCTCGGAATAGTGCAGAGTTCTCTCAAAGAAAGGGGCCACGGTGTTTCTGTATCTCTATTATGTTGGTGCGGCTTCGGAACTTTCAAATATCTTGATATATCTCGAGAACTACGCGTCTGATCAAAAAATATCATAGAACATAAAAAGTAGCAAACTTAATTCTCTACAAAAAATGTCTCTTAACATTTTGCCACAGCTCGCTTGGTTTCCGAGATATTTGCAGATTTATCTCAAGGGAAGGGGCCTGACGGACATATTTCGAGATAATTCTTCTTCTTGTTGTTCTTCTTCTGCACAGCTAAGCTGGAAGTGGCATTTGCAGCTCGCAATAGTGCAGAGTTATCTCAAAGAAAGGGGCCACGGTGTTTCTGTATCTCTATTATGTTGGTGCGGTTTCGGAACTTTTAAATATCTCGATATATCTCGAAAACTACGCATCTGATCAAAAAATATCATAAAACATAAAAAGTAGGAAACTTAATTCTCTACAAAAAAGGTCTCTTAACATTTTGCCATAGCTCGTTTTGTTTCCGAGATATTTGCAGATTTATCTCAAGGGAAGGGGCCTGACGGACATATTTCGAGATATTTCTTCTTCTTGTTGTTCTTCTTCTGCACAGCTAAGCTGGAAGTGGCATTTGCGGCTCGCACTAGTGCAGAGTTATCTCAAAGAAAGGGGCCACGGTGTTTCTGTATCTCTATTATGTTGGTGCGGCTTCGGAACTTTTAAATATCTCGATATATCTCGAAAACTACGCTTCTGATCAAAAAATATCGTAGAACATAAATTGTAGGAAACATAATTCTCTACAAAAAAGGTCTCCTAACATTTTGCCATAGCTCGCTTCGTTTCCGAGATATTTGCAGATTTATCTCAAGGGAAGGGGCCTGACGGACATATTTCGAGATATTTCTTCTTCTTGTTGTTCTTCTTCTGCACAGCTAAGCTGGAAGTGGCATTGGCGGCTCGCACTAGTGCAGAGTTATCTCAAAGAAAGGGGCCACGGTGTTTCTGTATCTCTATTATGTTGGTGCGGCTTCGGAACTTTTAAATATCTCGATATATCTCGAAAACTACGCTTCTGATCAAAAAATATCATAGAACATAAATTGTAGGAAACATAATTCTCTACAAAAAAGGTCTCTTAACATTTTGCCATAGCTCGCTTCGTTTCCGAGATATTTGCAGATATATCTCAATGGAAGGGCCTGACGGACATATTTCGAGGTATTTCTTCTTCTTGTTGTTCTTCTTCTGCACAGCTAAGCTGGAAGTGGCATTTACAGCTGGCAATAGTGCAGAGCTATCTCAAAGAAAGGGGCCACGGTGTTTCTGTATCTCTATTATGTTGGTGTGGCTTCGGAACTTTTAAATATCTCGATATATCTCGAAAACTACGCTTCTGATCAAAAAATATCGTAGAACATAAATTGTAGGAAACATAATTCTCTACAAAAAAGGTCTCCTAACATTTTGCCATAGCTCGCTTCGTTTCCGAGATATTTGCAGATTTATCTCAAGGGAAGGGGCCTGACGGACATATTTCGAGATATTTCTTCTTCTTGTTGTTCTTCTTCTGCACAGCTAAGCTGGAAGTGGCATTTGCGGCTCGCACTAGTGCAGAGTTATCTCAAAGAAAGGGGCCACGGTGTTTCTGTATCTCTATTATGTTGGTGCGGCGTCGGAATTTTTAAATATCTCGATATATCTCGAAAACTACGCTTCTGATCAAAAAATATCGTAGAACATAATTTGTAGGAAACATAATTCTCTACAAAAAACGTCTCTTAACATTTTGCCATAGCTCGCTTCGTTTCCGAGATATTTGCAGATTTATCTCAAGGGAAGGGGCCTGACGGACATATTTCGAGATATTTCTTCTTCTTGTTGTTCTTCTTCTGCACAGCTAAGCTGGAAGTGGCATTTGCAGCTCGCAATAGTGCAGAGTTATCTCAAAGAAAGGGGCCACGGTGTTTCTGTATCTCTATTATGTTGGTGCGGCTTCGGAACTTTCAAATATCTTGATATATCTCGAGAACTACGCGTCTGATCAAAAAATATCATAGAACATAAAAAGTAGCAAACTTAATTCTCTACAAAAAAGGTCTCTTAACATTTTGCCATAGCTCGCTTCGTTTCCGAGATATTTGCAGATTTATCTCAAGGGAAGGGGCCTGACGGACATATTTCGAGATATTTCTTCTTCTTGTTGTTCTTCTTCTGCACAGCTAGGCTGGAAGTGGCATTTGCAGCTCGCAATAGTGCAGAGTTATCTCAAAGAAAGGGGCCACGGTGTTTCTGTATCTCTATTATGTTGGTGCGGCTTCGGAACTTTCAAATATCTCGATATATCTCGAGAACTACGCGTCTGATCAAAAAATATCATAGAACATAAAAAGTAGCAAACTTAATTCTCTACAAAAAAGGTCTCTTAACATTTTGCCATAGCTCGCTTCGTTTCCGAGATATTTGCAGATTTATCTCAAGGCAAGGGGCCTGATGGACATGTTTCGAGATATTTCTTCTTCTTGTTGTTCTCCTTCTGCACAGCTAAGCTGGAAGTGGCATTTGCGGCTAGCACTAGTGCAGAGTTATCTCAAAGAAAGGGGCCACGGTGTTTTTGTATCTCTATTCTGTTGGTGCGGCTTCGGAACTTTTAAATATCTCGATATATCTCGAAAACTACGCTTCTGATCAAAAAATATCATAGAACATAAATTGTAGGAAACATAATTCTCTACAAAAAAGGTCTCTTAACATTTTGCCATAGCTCGCTTCGTTTCCGAGATATTTGCAGATATATCTCAAGGGAAGGGGCCTGACGGACATATTTCGAGGTATTTCTTCTTCTTGTTGTTCTTCTTCTGCACAGCTAAGCTGGAAGTGGCATTTACAGCTCGCAATAGTGCAGAGTTCTCTCAAAGAAAGGGGCCACGGTGTTTCTGTATCTCTATTATGTTGGTGCGGCTTCGGAACTTTCAAATATCTTGATATATCTCGAGAACTACGCGTCTGATCAAAAAATATCATAGAACATAAAAAGTAGCAAACTTAATTCTCTACAAAAAGGGTCTCTTAACATTTTGCCATAGCTCGCTTCGCTTCCGAGATATTTGCAGATTTATCTCAAGGGAAGGGGCCTGACGGACATATTTCGAGATATTTCTTCTTCTTGTTGTTCTTCTTCTGCACAGCTAGGCTGGAAGTGGCATTTGCAGCTCGCAATAGTGCAGAGTTATCTCAAAGAAAGGGGCCACGGTGTTTCTGTATCTCTATTATGTTGGTGCGGCTTCGGAACTTTCAAATATCTTGATATATCTCGAGAACTACGCGTCTGATCAAAAAATATCATAGAACATAAAAAGTAGGAAACTTAATTCTCTACAAAAAAGGTCTCTTAACATTTTGCCATAGCTCGCTTTGTTTCCGAGATATTTGCAGATTTATCTCAAGGGAAGGGGCCTGACGGACATATTTCGAGATATTTCTTCTTCTTGTTGTTCTTCTTCTGCACAGCTAAGCTGGAAGTGGCATTTGCGGCTCGCACTAGTGCAGAGATATCTCAAAGAAAGGGGCCACGGTGTTTCTGTATCTCTATTATGTTGGTGCGGCTTCGGAACTTTTAAATATCTCGATATATCTCGAAAACTACGCTTCTGATCAAAAAATATCATAGAACATAAATTGTAGGAAACATAATTCTCTACAAAAAAGGTCTCTTAACATTTTGCCATAGCTCGCTTCGTTTCCGAGATATTTGCAGATTTATCTCAAGGCAAGGGGCCTGATGGACATGTTTCGAGATATTTCTTCTTCTTGTTGTTCTCCTTCTGCACAGCTAAGCTGGAAGTGGCATTTGCGGCTAGCACTAGTGCAGAGTTATCTCAAAGAAAGGGGCCACGGTGTTTTTGTATCTCTATTCTGTTGGTGCGGCTTCGGAACTTTTAAATATCTCGATATATCTCGAAAACTACGCTTCTGATCAAAAAATATCATAGAACATAAATTGTAGGAAACATAATTCTCTACAAAAAAGGTCTCTTAACATTTTGCCATAGCTCGCTTCGTTTCCGAGATATTTGCAGATATATCTCAAGGGAAGGGGCCTGACGGACATATTTCGAGGTATTTCTTCTTCTTGTTGTTCTTCTTCTGCACAGCTAAGCTGGAAGTGGCATTTACAGCTCGCAATAGTGCAGAGTTCTCTCAAAGAAAGGGGCCACGGTGTTTCTGTATCTCTATTATGTTGGTGCGGCTTCGGAACTTTCAAATATCTTGATATATCTCGAGAACTACGCGTCTGATCAAAAAATATCATAGAACATAAAAAGTAGCAAACTTAATTCTCTACAAAAAGGGTCTCTTAACATTTTGCCATAGCTCGCTTCGCTTCCGAGATATTTGCAGATTTATCTCAAGGGAAGGGGCCTGACGGACATATTTCGAGATATTTCTTCTTCTTGTTGTTCTTCTTCTGCACAGCTAGGCTGGAAGTGGCATTTGCAGCTCGCAATAGTGCAGAGTTATCTCAAAGAAAGGGGCCACGGTGTTTCTGTATCTCTATTATGTTGGTGCGGCTTCGGAACTTTCAAATATCTTGATATATCTCGAGAACTACGCGTCTGATCAAAAAATATCATAGAACATAAAAAGTAGGAAACTTAATTCTCTACAAAAAAGGTCTCTTAACATTTTGCCATAGCTCGCTTTGTTTCCGAGATATTTGCAGATTTATCTCAAGGGAAGGGGCCTGACGGACATATTTCGAGATATTTCTTCTTCTTGTTGTTCTTCTTCTGCACAGCTAAGCTGGAAGTGGCATTTGCGGCTCGCACTAGTGCAGAGATATCTCAAAGAAAGGGGCCACGGTGTTTCTGTATCTCTATTATGTTGGTGCGGCTTCGGAACTTTTAAATATCTCGATATATCTCGAAAACTACGCTTCTGATCAAAAAATATCATAGAACATAAATTGTAGGAAACATAATTCTCTACAAAAAACGTCTCTTAACATTTTGCCATAGCTCGCTTCGTTTCCGAGATATTTGCAGATTTATCTCAAGGGAAGGGGCCTGACGGACATATTTCGAGATATTTCTTCTTCTTGTTGTTCTTCTTCTGCACAGCTAGGCTGGAAGTGGCATTTGCAGCTCGCAATAGTGCAGAGTTATCTCAAAGAAAGGGCCCACGGTGTTTCTGTATCTCTATTATGTTGGTGCGGCTTCGGAACTTTCAAATATCTTGATATATCTCGAGAACTACGCGTCTGATCAAAAAATATCATAGAACATAAAAAGTAGCAAACTTAATTCTCTACAAAAAAGGTATCTTAACATTTTGCCATAGCTCGCTTGGTTTCCGGGATATTTGCAGATTTATCTCAAGGGAAGGGGCCTGACGGACATATTTCGAGATATTTCTTCTTCTTGTTGTTCTTCTTCTGCACAGCTAGGCTGGAAGTGGCATTTGCAGCTCGCAATAGTGCAGAGTTATCTCAAAGAAAGGGGCCACGGTGTTTCTGTATCTCTATTATGTTGGTGCGGCTTCGGAACTTTCAAATATCTTGATATATCTCGAGAACTACGCGTCTGATCAAAAAATATCATAGAACATAAAAAGTAGGAAACTTAATTCTCTACAAAAAAGGTCTCTTAACATTTTGCCATAGCTCGCTTTGTTTCCGAGATATTTGCAGATTTATCTCAAGGGAAGGGGCCTGACGGACATATTTCGAGATATTTCTTCTTCTTGTTGTTCTTCTTCTGCACAGCTAAGCTGGAAGTGGCATTTGCAGCTCGCAATAGTGCAGAGTTATCTCAAAGAAAGGGGCCACGGTGTTTCTGTATCTCTATTATGTTGGTGCGGCTTCGGAACTTTTAAATATCTCGATATATCTCGAAAACTACGCATCTGATCAAAAAATATCATAAAACATAAAAAGTAGGAAACTTAATTCTCTACAAAAAAGGTCTCTTAACATTTTGCCATAGCTCGCTTTGTTTCCGAGATATTTGCAGATTTATCTCAAGGGAAGGGGCCTGACGGACATATTTCGAGATATTTCTTCTTCTTGTTGTTCTTCTTCTGCACAGCTAAGCTGGAAGTGGCATTTGCGGCTCGCACTAGTGCAGAATTATCTCAAAGAAAGGGGCCACGGTGTTTCTGTATCTCTATTATGTTGGTGCGGCTTCGGAACTTTTAAATATCTCGATATATCTCGAAAACTACGCTTCTGATCAAAAAATATCATAGAACATAAATTGTAGGAAACATAATTCTCTACAAAAAAGGTCTCTTAACATTTTGCCATAGCTCGCTTCGTTTCCGAGATATTTGCAGATGTATCTCAAGGGAAGGGGCCTGACGGACATATTTCGAGATATTTCTTCTTCTTGTTGTTCTTCTTCTGCACAGCTAAGCTGGAAGTGGCATTGGCGGCTCGCACTAGTGCAGAGTTATCTCAAAGAAAGGGGCCACGGTGTTTCTGTATCTCTATTATGTTGGTGCGGCTTCGGAACTTTTAAATATCTCGATATATCTCGAAAACTACGCTTCTGATCAAAAAATATCATAGAACATAAATTGTAGGAAACATAATTCTCTACAAAAAAGGTCTCTTAACATTTTGCCATTGCTCGCTTCGTTTCCGAGATATTTGCAGATATATCTCAATGGAAGGGCCTGACGGACATATTTCGAGGTATTTCTTCTTCTTGTTGTTCTTCTTCTGCACAGCTAAGCTGGAAGTGGCATTTACAGCTCGCAATAGTGCAGAGCTATCTCAAAGAAAGGGGCCACGGTGTTTCTGTATCTCTATTATGTTGGTGTGGCTTCGGAACTTTTAAATATCTCGATATATCTCGAAAACTACGCTTCTGATCAAGAAATATCGTAGAACATAAATTGTAGGAAACATAATTCTCTACAAAAAACGTCTCTTAACATTTTGCCATAGCTCGCTTCGTTTCCGAGATATTTGCAGATTTATCTCAAGGGAAGGGGCCTGACGGACATATTTCGAGATAATTCTTCTACTTGTTGTTCTTCTTCTGCACAGCTAAGCTGGAAGTGGCATTTGCAGCTCGCAATAGTGCAGAGTTATCTCAAAGAAAGGGGCCACGGTGTTTCTGTATCTCTATTATGTTGGTGCGGCTTCGGAACTTTTAAATATCTCGATATATCTCGAAAACTACGCATCTGATCAAAAAATATCATAAAACATAAAAAGTAGGAAACTTAATTCTCTACAAAAAAGGTCTCTTAACATTTTGCCATAGCTCGCTTTGTTTCCGAGATATTTGCAGATTTATCTCAAGGGAAGGGGCCTGACGGACATATTTCGAGATATTTCTTCTTCTTGTTGTTCTTCTTCTGCACAGCTAAGCTGGAAGTGGCATTTGCGGCTCGCACTAGTGCAGAGTTATCTCAAAGAAAGGGGCCACGGTGTTTCTGTATCTCTATTATGTTGGTGCGGCTTCGGAACTTTTAAATATCTCGATATATCTCGAAAACTACGCTTCTGATCAAAAAATATCATAGAACATAAATTGTAGGAAACATAATTCTCTACAAAAAAGGTCTCTTAATATTTTGCCATAGCTCGCTTCGTTTCCGAGATATTTGCAGATGTATCTCAAGGGAAGGGGCCTGACGGACATATTTCGAGATATTTCTTCTTCTTGTTGTTCTTCTTCTGCACAGCGAAGCTGGAAGTGGCATTGGCGGCTCGCACTAGTGCAGAGTTATCTCAAAGAAAGGGGCCACGGTGTTTCTGTATCTCTATTATGTTGGTGCGGCTTCGTCACTTTTAAATATCTCGATATATCTCGAAAACTACGCTTCTGATCAAAAAATATCATAGAACATAAATTGTAGGAAACATAATTCTCTACAAAAAAGGTCTCTTAACATTTTGCCATAGCTCGCTTCGTTTCCGAGATATTTGCAGATTTATCTCAAGGGAAGGGGCCTGACGGACATATTTCGAGATATTTCTTCTTCTTGTTGTTCTTCTTCTGCACAGCTAAGCTGGAAGTGGCATTGGCGGCTCGCACTAGTGCAGAGTTATCTCAAGGAAAGGGGCCACGGTGTTTCTGTATCTCTATTATGTTGGTGCGGCTTCGGAACTTTTAAATATCTCGATATATCTCGAAAACTACGCTTCTGATCAAAAAATATCATAGAACATAAATTGTAGGAAACATAATTCTCTACAAAAAAGGTCTCTTAACATTTTGCCATAGCTCGCTTCGTTTCCGAGATATTTGCAGATATATCTCAATGGAAGGGCCTGACGGACATATTTCGAGGTATTTCTTCTTCTTGTTGTTCTTCTTCTGCACAGCTAAGCTGGAAGTGGCCTTTACAGCTCGCAATAGTGCAGAGCTATCTCAAAGAAAGGGGCCACGGTGTTTCTGTATCTCTATTATGTTGGTGTGGCTTCGGAACTTTTAAATATCTCGATATATCTCGAAAACTACGCTTCTGATAAAAAATATCGTAGAACATAAATTGTAGGAAACATAATTCTCTACAAAAAACGTCTCTTAACATTTTGCCATAGCTCGCTTCGTTTCCGAGATATTTGCAGATTTATCTCAAGGGAAGGGGCCTGACGGACATATTTCGAGATAATTCTTCTACTTGTTGTTCTTCTTCTGCACAGCTAAGCTGGAAGTGGCATTTGCAGCTCGCAATAGTGCAGAGTTATCTCAAAGAAAGGGGCCACGGTGTTTCTGTATCTCTATTATGTTGGTGCGGCTTCGGAACTTTTAAATATCTCGATATATCTCGAAAACTACGCTTCTGATCAAAAAATATCGTAGAACATAAATTGTAGGAAACATAATTCTCTACAAAAAACGTCTCTTAACATTTTGCCATAGCTCGCTTCGTTTCCGAGATATTTGCAGATTTATCTCAAGGGAAGGGGCCTGACGGACATATTTCGAGATATTTCTTCTTCTTGTTGTTCTTCTTCTGCACAGCTAGGCTGGAAGTGGCATTTGCAGCTCGCAATAGTGCAGAGTTATCTCAAAGAAAGGGCCCACGGTGTTTCTGTATCTCTATTATGTTGGTGCGGCTTCGGAACTTTCAAATATCTTGATATATCTCGAGAACTACGCGTCTGATCAAAAAATATCATAGAACATAAAAAGTAGTAAACTTAATTCTCTACCAAAAAGGTCTCTTAACATTTTGCCATAGCTCGCTTCGTTTCCGAGATATTTGCAGATTTATCTCAAGGCAAGGGGCCTGACGGACATGTTTCGAGATATTTCTTCTTCTTGTTGTTCTTCTTCTGCACAGCTAAGCTGGAAGTGGCATTTGCGGCTAGCACTAGTGCAGAGTTCTCTCAAAGAAAGGGGCCACGGTGTTTCTGTATCTCTATTATGTTGGTGCGGCTTCGGAACTTTCAAATATCTTGATATATCTCGAGAACTACGCGTCTGATCAAAAAATATCATAGAACATAAAAAGTAGCAAACTTAATTCTCTACAAAAAATGTCCCTTAACATTTTGCCATAGCTCGCTTCGTTTCCGAGATATTTGCAGATTTATCTCAAGGGAAGGGGCCTGACGGACATATTTCGAGATATTTCTTCTTCTTGTTGTTCTTCTTCTGCACAGCTAAGCTGGAAGTGGCATTTGCAGCTCGCAATAGTGCAGAGTTATCTCAAAGAAAGGGGCCACGGTGTTTCTGTATCTCTATTATGTTGGTGCGGCTTCGGAACTTTCAAATATCTTGATATATCTCGAGAACTACGCGTCTGATCAAAAAATATCATAGAACATAAAAAGTAGCAAACTTAATTCTCTACAAAAAAGGTCTCTTAACATTTTGCCATAGCTCGCTTCGTTTCCGAGATATTTGCAGATTTATCTCAAGGGAAGGGGCATGACGGACATATTTCGAGATATTTCGTCTTCTTGTTGTTCTTCTTCTGCACAGCTAGGCTGGAAGTGGCATTTGCAGCTCGCAATAGTGCAGAGTTATCTCAAAGAAAGGGGCCACGGTGTTTCTGTATCTCTATTATGTTGGTGCGGCTTCGGAACTTTTAAATATCTCGATATATCTCGAAAACTACGCTTCTGATCAAAAAATATCATAGAACATAAATTGTAGGAAACATAATTCTCTACAAAAAACGTCTCTTAACATTTTGCCATAGCTCGCTTCGTTTCCGAGAGATTTGCAGATTCAGCTCAAAGGAACGGGCCTGACGGACATATTTCGAGATATTTCTTCTTCTTGTTGTTCTTCTTCTGCACAGCTAAACTGGAAGTGGCATTTCCAGCTCGCAATAGTGCAGAGTTATCTCAAAGAAAGGGGCCACGGTGTTTCTGTATCTCTATTATGTTGGTGCGGCTTCGGAACTTTCAAATATCTTAATATATCTCGAGAACTACGCGTCTGATCAAAAAATATCATAGAGCATAAAATGTAGCAAACTTAATTCTCTACAAAAGAAGTCTCTTAACATTTTGCCATAGCTCGCTTCGTTTCCGAGATATTTGCAGATATATCTCAAGGGAAGGGGCCTGACGGACATGTTTCGAGATATTTCTTCTTCTTGTTGTTCTTCTTCTGCACAGCTAAGCTGGAAGTGGCATTTGCGGCTCGCACTAGTGCAGAGTTATCTCAAAGAAAGGGGCCACGGTGTTTCTGTATCTCTATTATGTTGGTGCGGCTTCGGAACTTTTAAATATCTCGATATATCTCGAAAACTACGCTTCTGATCAAAAAATATCATAGAACATAAAAAGTAGGAAAGTTAATTCTCTACAGAAAAGGTCTCTTAACATTTTGCCATAGTTCGCTTCGTTTCCGAGATATTTGCAGATTTATCTCAAGGGAAGGGGCCTGACGGACATATTTCGAGATATTTCTTCTTCTTGTTGTTCTTCTTCTGCACAGCTAAGCTGGAAGTGGCATTTGCAGCTCGCAATAGTGCAGAGTTATCTCAAAGAAAGGGGCCACGGTGTTTCTGTATCTCTATTATGTTGGTGCGGCTTCGGAACTTTTAAATATCTCGATATATCTCGAAAACTACGCATCTGATCAAAAAATATCATAAAACATAAAAAGTAGGAAACTTAATTCTCTACAAAAGAGGTCTCTTAACATTTTGCCATAGCTCGCTTTGTTTCCGAGATATTTGCAGATTTATCTCAAGGGAAGGGGCCTGACGGACATATTTCGAGATATTTCTTCTTCTTGTTGTTCTTCTTCTGCACAGCTAAGCTGGAAGTGGCATTTGCGGCTCGCACTAGTGCAGAATTATCTCAAAGAAAGGGGCCACGGTGTTTCTGTATCTCTATTATGTTGGTGCGGCTTCGGAACTTTTAAATATCTCGATATATCTCGAAAACTACGCTTCTGATCAAAAAATATCATAGAACATAAATTGTAGGAAACATAATTCTCTACAAAAAAGGTCTCTTAACATTTTGCCATAGCTCGCTTCGTTTCCGAGATATTTGCAGATATATCTCAATGGAAGGGCCTGACGGACATATTTCGAGGTATTTCTTCTTCTTGTTGTTCTTCTTCTGCACAGCTAAGCTGGAAGTGGCATTTACAGCTCGCAATAGTGCAGAGCTATCTCAAAGAAAGGGGCCACGGTGTTTCTGTATCTCTATTATGTTGGTGTGGCTTCGGAACTTTTAAATATCTCGATATATCTCGAAAACTACGCTTCTGATCAAAAAATATCGTAGAACATAAATTGTAGGAAACATAATTCTCTACAAAAAACGTCTCTTAACATTTTGCCATAGCTCGCTTCGTTTCCGAGATATTTGCAGATTTATCTCAAGGGAAGGGGCCTGACGGACATATTTCGAGATAATTCTTCTACTTGTTGTTCTTCTTCTGCACAGCTAAGCTGGAAGTGGCATTTGCAGCTCGCAATAGTGCAGAGTTATCTCAAAGAAAGGTGCCACGGTGTTTCTGTATCTCTATTATGTTGGTGCGGCTTCGGAACTTTTAAATATCTCGATATATCTCGAAAACTACGCTTCTGATCAAAAAATATCGTAGAACATAAATTGTAGGAAACATAATTCTCTACAAAAAGGGTCTCTTAACATTTTGCCATAGCTCGCTTCGTTTCCGAGATATTTGCAGATTTATCTCAAGGGAAGGGGCCTGACGGACATATTTCGAGATATTTCTTCTTCTTGTTGTTCTTCTTCTGCACAGCTAAGCTGGAAGTGGCATTTGCAGCGCGCAATAGTGCAGAGTTGTCTCAAAGAAAGGGGCCACGGTGTTTCTGTATCTCTATTATGTTGGTGCGGCTTCGGAACTTTTAAATATCTCGATATATCTCGAAAACTACGCTTCTGATCAAAAAATATCATAGAACGTAAATTGTAGGAAACATAATTCTCTACAAAATACGTCTCTTATCATTTTGCCATAGCTCGCTTCGTTTCCGAGATATTTGCAGATTTATCTCAAGGGAAGGGGCCTGACGGACATATTTCGAGATATTTCTTCTTCTTGTTGTTCTTCTTCTGCACAGCTAAGCTGGAAGTGGCATTTGCGGCTCGCAATAGTACAGAGTTATCTCAAAGAAAGGGGCCACGGTGTTTCTGAATCTCTATTATGTTGGAGCGGCTTCGGAACTTTTAAATATCTCGATATATCTCGACAACTACGCTTCTGATCAAAAAATATCATAGAACATAAATTGTAGGAAACATAATTCTCTACAAAAAAGGTCTCTTAACATTTTGCCATAGCTCGCTTCGTTTCCGAGATATTTGCAGATTTATCTCAAGGGAAGGGGCCTGACGGACATATTTCGAGATATTTCTTCTTCTTGTTGTTCTTCTTCTGCACAGCTAAACTGGAAGTGGCATTTCCAGCTCGCAATAGCGCAGAGTTATCTCAAAGAAAGGGGCCACGGTGTTTCTGTATCTCTATTATGTTGGTGCGGCTTCGGAACTTTTAAATATCTTGATACATCTCGAGAACTACGCATCTGATCAAAAAATATCATAGAACATAAAAAGCAGGAAACTTAATTCTCTACAAAAAACGTCTCTTAACATTTTGCCATAGCTCGCTTCGTTTCCGCGATATTTGCAGATTTATCTCAAGGGAAGGGGCCTGACGGACATATTTCGAGATATTTCTTCTTCTTGTTGTTCTTCTTCTGCACAGCTAAACTGGAAGTGGCATTTCCAGCTCGCAATAGTGCAGAGTTATCTCAAAGAAAGGGGCCACGGTGTTTCTGTATCTCTATTATGTTGGTGCGGCTTCGGAACTTTTAAATATCTCGATATATCTCGAAAACTACGCTTCTGATCAAAAAATATCATAGAACATAAATTGTAGGAAACATAATTCTCTACAAAAAAGGTCTGTTAAGATTTTGCCATAGCTCGTTTGGTTTCCGAGATATTTGCAGATTTATCTCAAGGGAAGGGGCCTGACGGACATATTTCGAAATATTTCTTCTTCTTGTTGTTCTTCTTCTGCACAGCTAAACTGGAAGTGGCATTTCCAGCTCGCAATAGCGCAGAGTTATCTCAAAGAAAGGGGCCACGGTGTTTCTGTATCTCTATTATGTTGGTGCGGCGTCGGAACTTTTAAATATCTTGATATATCTCGAGAACTACGCATCTGATCAAAAAATATCATAGAACATAAAAAGTAGGAAACTTAATTGTCTACAAAAAAGGTCTGTTAACATTTTGCCATAGCTCGCTTCGTTTCCGCGATATTTGCAGATTTATCTCAAGGGAAGGGGCCTGACGGACATATTTCGAGATATTTCTTCTTCTTGTTGTTCTTCTTCTGCACAGCTAAACTGGAAGTGGCATTTCCAGCTCGCAATAGTGCAGAGTTATCTCAAAGAAAGGGGCCACGGTGTTTCTGTATCTCTATTATGTTGGTGCGGCTTCGGAACTTTTAAATATCTCGATATATCTCGAAAACTACGCTTCTGATCAAAAAATATCATAGAACATAAATTGTAGGAAACATAATTCTCTACAAAAAAGGTCTGTTAAGATTTTGCCATAGCTCGCTTCGTTTCCGAGATATGTGCAGATTTATCTCAAGGGAAGGGGCCTGACGGACATATTTCGAGATATTTCTTCTTCTTGTTGTTCTTCTTCTGCACAGCTCTCAAGAAAGGGGCCACGGTGATTCTGTATCTCTATTATGTTGGTGCGGCTTCGGAACTTTCAAATATCTTGATATATCTCGAGAACTACGCGTCTGATCAAAAAATATCATAGTACATAAAAAGTAGCAAACTTAATTCTCTACAAAAAAGGTCTCTTAACATTTTGCCATAGCTCCCTTCGTTTCCGAGATATTTGCAGATTTATCTCAAGGGAAGGGGCCTGACGGACATGTTTCGAGATATTTCTTCTTCTTGTTGTTCTTCTTCTGCGCAGCTAAGTTGGAAGTGGCATTTGCGGCTCGCACTAGTGCACAGTTATCTCAAAGAAAGGGGCCACGGTGTTTCTGTATCTCTATTATGTTGGTGCGGCTTCGGAACTTTTAAATATCTCGATATATCTCGAAAACTACGCTTCTGATCAAAAAATATCATAGAACATAAATTGTAGGAAACATAATTCTCTACAAAAAACGTCTCTTAACATTTTGCCATAGCTCGCTTCGTTTCCGAGAGATTTGCAGATTCAGCTCAAAGGAACGGGCCTGACGGACATATTTCGAGATATTTCTTCTTCTTGTTGTTCTTCTTCTGCACAGCTAAACTGGAAGTGGCATTTCCAGCTCGCAATAGTGCAGAGTTATCTCAAAGAAAGGGGCCACGGTGTTTCTGTATCTCTATTATGTTGGTGCGGCTTCGGAACTTTCAAATATCTTAATATATCTCGAGAACTACGCGTCTGATCAAAAAATATCATAGAGCATAAAATGTAGCAAACTTAATTCTCTACAAAAGAAGTCTCTTAACATTTTGCCATAGCTCGCTTCGTTTCCGAGATATTTGCAGATATATCTCAAGGGAAGGGGCCTGACGGACATGTTTCGAGATATTTCTTCTTCTTGTTGTTCTTCTTCTGCACAGCTAAGCTGGAAGTGGCATTTGCGGCTCGCACTAGTGCAGAGTTATCTCAAAGAAAGGGGCCACGGTGTTTCTGTATCTCTATTATGTTGGTGCGGCTTCGGAACTTTTAAATATCTCGATATATCTCGAAAACTACGCTTCTGATCAAAAAATATCATAGAACATAAAAAGTAGGAAAGTTAATTCTCTACAGAAAAGGTCTCTTAACATTTTGCCATAGCTCGCTTCGTTTCCGAATATTTGCAGATTTATCTCAAGGGAAGGGGCCTGACGGACATTTTTCGAAATATTTCTTCTTCTTGTTGTTCTTCTTCTGCACAGCTAAGCTGGAAGTGGCATTTGCAGCTCGCAATAGTGCAGAGTTATCTCAAAGAAAGTGGCCACGGTGTTTCTGTACCTCTATTATGTTGGTGCAGCTTCGGAGCTTTTAAATATCTTGATATATCTCGAGAACTACGCATCTGATCAAAAAATATCATAGAACATAAAAAGTAGGAAACTTAATTCTCTACAAAAAGGGTCTCTTAACATTTTGCCATAGCTCGCTTCGTTTCCGAGATATTTGCAGATTTATCTCAAGGGAAGGGGCCTGACGGACATATTTCGAGATATTTCTTCTTCTTGTTGTTCTTCTTCTGCACAGCTAAGCTGGAAGTGGCATTTGCAGCGCGCAATAGTGCAGAGTTGTCTCAAAGAAAGGGGCCACGGTGTTTCTGTATCTCTATTATGTTGGTGCGGCTTCGGAACTTTTAAATATCTCGATATATCTCGAAAACTACGCTTCTGATCAAAAAATATCATAGAACGTAAATTGTAGGAAACATAATTCTCTACAAAATACGTCTCTTATCATTTTGCCATAGCTCGCTTCGTTTCCGAGATATTTGCAGATTTATCTCAAGGGAAGGGGCCTGACGGACATATTTCGAGATATTTCTTCTTCTTGTTGTTCTTCTTCTGCACAGCTAAGCTGGAAGTGGCATTTGCAGCTCGCAATAGTGCAGAGTTATCTCAAAGAAAGGGGCCACGGTGTTTCTGTATCTCTACTATGTTGGTGCGGCTTCGGAACTTTTAAATATCTCGATATATCTCGAAAACTACGCTTCTGATCAAAAAATATCATAGAACATAAATTGTAGGAAACATAATTCTCTACAAAAAAGGTCTCTTAAGATTTTGCCATAGCTCGTTTGGTTTCCGAGATATTTGCAGATATATCTGAAGGGATGGGGCCTGACGGACATATTTCGAGATATTTCTTCTTCTTGTTGTTCTTCTTCTGCACAGCTAAACGGGAAGTGGCATTTCCAGCTCGCAATAGTGCAGAGTTATCTCAAAGAAAGGGGCCACGGTGTTTCTGTATCTCTATTATGTTGGTGCGGCTTCGGAACTTTTAAATATCTTGATATATCTCGAGAACTACGCATCTGATCAAAAAATATCATAGAACATAAGAAGTAGGAATCTTAATTCTCTATAAAAAAGGTCTCTTAACATTTTGCCATAGCTCGCTTCGTTTCCGAGATATGTGCAGATTTATCTCAAGGGAAGGGGCCTGACGGACATATTTCGAGATATTTCTTCTTCTTGTTGTTCTTCTTCTGCACAGCTCTCAAGAAAGGGGCCACGGTGTTTCTATATCTCTATTATGTTGGTGCGGCTTCGGAACTTTCAAATATCTTGATATATCTCGAGAACTACGCGTCTGATCAAAAAATATCATAGTACATTAAAAGTAGCAAACTTAATTCTCTACAAAAAAGGTCTCTTAACATTTTGCCATAGCTCGCTTGGTTTCCGAGATTTTTGCAGATTTATCTCAAGGGAAGGGGCCTGACGGACATGTTTCGAGATATTTCTTCTTCTTGTTGTTCTCCTTCTGCACAGCTAAGCTGGAAGTGGCATTTGCGGCTCGCACTAGTGCAGAGTTATCTCAAAGAAAGGGGCCACGGTGTTTCTGTATCTCTATTATGTTGGTGCGGCTTCGGAACTTTTAAATATCTCGATATATCTCGAAAACTAGGCTTCTGATCAAAAAATATCATAGAACATAAAAAGTAGGAAAGTTAATTCTCTACAGAAAAGGTCTCTTAACATTTTGCCATAGCTCGCTTCGTTTCCGAGATATTTGCAGATTTATCTCAAGGGAAGGGGCCTGACGGACATATTTCGAAATATTTCTTCTTCTTGTTGTTCTTCTTCTGCACAGCTAAGCTGGAAGTGGCATTTGCAGCTCGCAATAGTGCAGAGTTATCTCAAAGAAAGTGGCCACGGTGTTTCTGTACCTCTATTATGTTGGTGCAGCTTCGGAGCTTTTAAATATCTTGATATATCTCGAGAACTACGCATCTGATCAAAAAATATCATAGAACATAAAAAGTAGGAAACTTAATTCTCTACAAAAAGGGTCTCTTAACATTTTGCCATAGCTCGCTTCGTTTCCGAGATATTTGCAGATTTATCTCAAGGGAAGGGGCCTGACGGACATATTTCGAGATATTTCTTCTTCTTGTTGTTCTTCTTCTGCACAGCTAAGCTGGAAGTGGCATTTGCAGCTCGCAATAGTGCAGAGTTATCTCAAAGAAAGGGGCCACGGTGTTTCTGTATCTCTATTATGTTGGTGCGGCTTCGGAACTTTTAAAGATCTGGATATATCTCGAGAACTACGCATCTAATCAAAAAATATCATAGAACATAAAAAGTAGGAAACTTCATTCTCTACAAAAAGGGTATCTTAACATTTTGCCATAGCTCGCTTCGTTTCCGAGATATTTGCAGATTTATCTCAAGGGAAGGGGCCTGACGGACATATTTCGAGATATTTCTTCTTCTTGTTGTTCTTCTTCTGCACAGCTAAGCTGGAAGTGGCATTTGCAGCTCGCAATAGTGCAGAGTTATCTCAAAGAAAGGGGCCACGGTGTTTCTGTATCTCTATTATGTTGGTGCGGCTTCGGAACTTTTAAAGATCTGGATATATCTCGAGAACTACGCATCTAATCAAAAAATATCATAGAACATAAAAAGTAGGAAACTTCATTCTCTACAAAAAGGGTATCTTAACATTTTGCCATAGCTCGCTTCGTTTCCGAGATATTTGCAGATTTATCTCAAGGGAAGGGGCCTGACGGACATATTTCGAGATATTTCTTCTTCTTGTTGTTCTTCTTCTGCACAGCTAAGCTGGAAGTGGCATTTGCAGCTCGCAATAGTGCAGAGTTATCTCAAAGAAAGGGGCCACGGTGTTTCTGTATCTCTATTATGTAGGTGCGGCTTCGGAACTTTTAAATATCTTGATATATCTCGAGAACTACGCATCGGATCAAAAAATATCATAGAACGTAAAAAGTAGGAAACTTAATTCTCTACAGAAAAGGTCGGTTAACATTTTGCCATAGCTCGCTTCGTTTCCGAGATATTTGCAGATTCATCTCAAGGGAAGGGGCCTGACGGACATATTTCGAGATATTTCTTCTTCTTGTTGTTCTTCTTCTGCACAGCTAAGCTGGAAGTGGCATTTGCAGCGCGCAATAGTGCAGAGTTATCTCAAAGAAAGGGGCCACGGTGTTTCTGTATCTCTATTATGTTGGTGCGGCTTCGGAACGTTTAAATATCTCGATATATCTCGAAAACTACGCTTCTGATCAAAAAATCTCATACAACGTAAATTGTAGGAAACATAATTCTCTACAAAAAAGGTCTCTTAACATTTTGCCATAGCTCGCTTCGTTTCCGAGATATTTGCAGATTTATCTCAAGGGAAGGGGCCTGATGGACATATTTCGAGATATTTCTTCTTCTTGTTGTTCTTCTTCTGCACAGCTAAGCGGGAAGTGGCATTTGCAGCTCGCAATAGTGCAGAGTTATCTCAAAGAAAGGGGCCACGGTGTTTCTGTATCTCTATTATGTTGGTGCGGCTTCGGAACTTTTAAATATCTTGATATATCTCGAGAACTACGCATCTGATCAAAAAATATCATAGAACATAAAAAGTAGGAAACTTAATTCTCTACAAAAAAGGTCTCTTAACATTTTGCCATAGCTCGCTTCGTTTCCGAGATATTTGCAGATTTATCTCAAGGGAAGGGGCCTGACGGACATATTTCGAGATATTTCTTCTTCGTGTTGTACTTCTTCTGCACAGCTAAGCTGGAAGTGGCATTTGCAGCTCGCAATAGTGCAGAGTTATCTCAAAGAAAGGGGCCACGGTGTTTCTGTATCTCTATTATGTTGGTGCGGCTTCGGAACTTTTAAATATCTCGATATATCTCGAAAACTACGCTTCTGATGAAAAATATCATACAACATAAATTGTAGGAAACATAATTCTCTACAAAAAAGGTCTCTTAACATTTTGCCATAGCTCGCTTTGTTTCCGAGATATTTGCAGATTTATCTCAAGGGAAGGGGCCTGACGGACATATTTCGAGATACTTCTTCTTCTTGTTGTTCTTCTTCTGCACAGCTAAGCTGGAAGTGCCATTTGCGGCTCGCACTAGTGCAGAGTTATCTCAAAGAAAGGGGCCACGGTGTTTCTGTATCTCTATTATGTTGGTGCGGCTTCGGAACTTTTAAATACCTCGATATATCTCGAAAACTACGTTTCTGATCAAAAAATATCGTAGAACATAAATTGTAGGAAACATAATTCTCTACAAAAATGGTCTCTTAACATTTTGCCATAGCTCGCTTCGTTTCCGAGATATTTGCAGATTTATCTCAAGGGAAGGGGCCTGACGGACATATTTCGAGATATTTCTTCTTCGTGTTGTTCTTCTTCTGCACAGCTAAGCTGGAAGTGGCATTTACAGCTCGCAATAGTGCAGAGTTATCTCAAAGAAAGGGGCCACGGTGTTTCTGTATCTCTATTATGTTGGTGCGGCTTCGGAACTTTTAAATATCTCGATATATCTCGAAAACTACGCTTCTGATCAAAAAATATCATAGAACATAAATTGTAGGAAACATAATTCTCTACAAAAAAGGTCTCTTAACATTTTGCCATAGCTCGCTTCGTTTCCAAGATATTTGCAGATACATCTCAAGGGAAGTGCCTGGCGGACATATTTCGAGATATTTCTTCTTCTTGTTGTTCTTCTTCTGCACAGCTAAGCTGGAAGTGGCATTTACAGCTCGCAATAGTGCAGAGTTATCTCAAAGAAAGGGGCCACGGTGTTTCTGTATCTCTATTATGTTGGTGCGGCTTCGGAACTTTTAAATATCTTGATATATCTCGAGAACTACGCATCTTATAAAAAAATATGATAGAACATAAAAAGTAGGAAACTTAATTCTCTACAAAAAAGGTCTCTTAACATTTTCCCATAGCTCTCTTCGTTTCCGAGATATTTGCAGATTTATCTCAAGGGAAGGGGCCTGACGGACATATTTCGAGATATTTCTTCTTCGTGTTGTTCTTCTTCTGCACAGCTAAGCTGGAAGTGGCATTTGCGGCTCGCACTAGTGCAGAGTTATCTCAAAGAAAGGGGCCACGGTGTTTCTGAATCTCTATTATGTTGGTGCGGCTTCGGAACTTTTAAATATCTCGATATATCTCGAAAACTACGCTTCTGATCAAAAAATATCATACAACGTAAATTGTAGGAAACATAATTCTCTACAAAAAAGGTCTCTTAACATTTTGCCATAGCTCGCTTCGTTTCCGAGATATTTGCAGATTTATCTCAAGGGAAGGGGCCTGACGGACATATTTCGAGATATTTCTTCTTCTTGTTGTTCTTCTTCTGCACAGCTAAGCGGGAAGTGGCATTTGCAGCTCGCAATAGTGCAGAGTTATCTCAAAGAAAGGGGCCACGGTGTTTCTGTATCTCTATTATGTTGGTGCGGCTTCGGAACTTTTAAATATCTTGATATATCTCGAGAACTACGCATCTGATCAAAAAATATCATAGAACATAAAAAGTAGGAAACTTAATTCTCTACAAAAAAGGTCTCTTAACATTTTGCCATAGCTCGCTTCGTTTCCGAGATATTTGCAGATTTATCTCAAGGGAAGGGGCCTGACGGACATATTTCGAGATATTTCTTCTTCTTGTTGTTCTTCTTCTGCACAGCTAAGCGGGAAGTGGCATTTGCAGCTCGCAATAGTGCAGAGTTATCTCAAAGAAAGGGGCCACGGTGTTTCTGTATCTCTATTATGTTGGTGCGGCTTCGGAACTTTTAAATATCTCGATATATCTCGAAAACTACGCTTCTGATGAAAAATATCATACAACATAAATTGTAGGAAACATAATTCTCTACAAAAAAGGTCTCTTAACATTTTGCCATAGCTCGCTTTGTTTCCGAGATATTTGCAGATTTATCTCAAGGGAAGGGGCCTGACGGACATATTTCGAGATACTTCTTCTTCTTGTTGTTCTTCTTCTGCACAGCTAAGCTGGAAGTGCCATTTGCGGCTCGCACTAGTGCAGAGTTATCTCAAAGAAAGGGGCCACGGTGTTTCTGTATCTCTATTATGTTGGTGCGGCTTCGGAACTTTTAAATACCTCGATATATCTCGAAAACTACGTTTCTGATCAAAAAATATCGTAGAACATAAATTGTAGGAAACATAATTCTCTACAAAAAAGGTCTCTTAACATTTTGCCATAGCTCGCTTCGTTTCCGAGATATTTGCAGATTTATCTCAAGGGAAGGGGCCTGACGGACATATTTCGAGATATTTCTTCTTCGTGTTGTTCTTCTTCTGCACAGCTAAGCTGGAAGTGGCATTTACAGCTCGCAATAGTGCAGAGTTATCTCAAAGAAAGGGGCCACGGTGTTTCTGTATCTCTATTATGTTGGTGCGGCTTCGGAACTTTTAAATATCTCGATATATCTCGAAAACTACGCTTCTGATCAAAAAATATCATAGAACATAAATTGTAGGAAACATAATTCTCTACAAAAAAGGTCTCTTAACATTTTGCCATAGCTCGCTTCGTTTCCAAGATATTTGCAGATACATCTCAAGGGAAGTGCCTGGCGGACATATTTCGAGATATTTCTTCTTCTTGTTGTTCTTCTTCTGCACAGCTAAGCTGGAAGTGGCATTTACAGCTCGCAATAGTGCAGAGTTATCTCAAAGAAAGGGGCCACGGTGTTTCTGTATCTCTATTATGTTGGTGCGGCTTCGGAACTTTTAAATATCTTGATATATCTCGAGAACTACGCATCTTATAAAAAAATATGATAGAACATAAAAAGTAGGAAACTTAATTCTCTACAAAAAAGGTCTCTTAACATTTTCCCATAGCTCTCTTCGTTTCCGAGATATTTGCAGATTTATCTCAAGGGAAGGGGCCTGACGGACATATTTCGAGATATTTCTTCTTCGTGTTGTTCTTCTTCTGCACAGCTAAGCTGGAAGTGGCATTTGCGGCTCGCACTAGTGCAGAGTTATCTCAAAGAAAGGGGCCACGGTGTTTCTGAATCTCTATTATGTTGGTGCGGCTTCGGAAGTTTTAAATATCTTGATATATCTCGAGAACTACGCATCTGATCAAAAAATATCATAGAACATAAAAAGTAGGAAACTTAATTCTCTACAAAAAAGGTCTCTTAACATTTTGCCATAGCTCGCTTCGTTTCCGAGATATTTGCAGATTTATCTCAAGGGAAGGGGCCTGACGGACATATTTCGAGATATTTCTGCTTCTTGTTGTTCTTCTTCTGCACAGCTAAGCGGGAAGTGGCATTTGCAGCTCGCAATAGTGCAGAGTTATCTCAAAGAAAGGGGCCACGGTGTTTCTGTATCTCTATTATGTTGGTGCGGCTTCGGAACTTTTAAATATCTTGATATATCTCGAGAACTACGCTTCTGATCAAAAAATATCATAGAACATAAAAAGTAGGAAACTTAATTCTCTACAAAAAAGGTCTCTTAACATTTTGCCATAGCTCGCTTCGTTTCCGAGATATTTGCAGATTTATCTCAAGGGAAGGGGCCTGACGGACATATTTCGAGATATTTCTTCTTCTTGTTGTTCTTCTTCTGCACAGCTAAGCGGGAAGTGGCATTTGCAGCTCGCAATAGTGCAGAGTTATCTCAAAGAAAGGGGCCACGGTGTTTCTGTATCTCTATTATGTTGGTGCGGCTTCGGAACTTTTAAATATCTTGATATATCTCGAGAACTACGCATCTGATCAAAAAATATCATAGAACATAAAAAGTAGGAAACTTAATTCTCTACAAAAAAGGTCTCTTAACATTTTCCCATAGCTCGCTTCGTTTCCGAGATATTTGCAGATTTATCTCAAGGGAAGGGGCCTGACGGACATATTTCGAGATATTTCTTCTTCTTGTTGTTCTTCTTCTGCACAGCTAAGCGGGAAGTGGCATTTGCAGCTCGCAATAGTGCAGAGTTATCTCAAAGAAAGGGGCCACGGTGTTTCTGTATCTCTATTATGTTGGTGCAGCTTCGGAACTTTTAAATATCTTGATATATCTCGAGAACTACGCATCTGATCAAAAAATATCAGAGAACGTAAATTGTAGGAAACCTAATTTTCTACAAAAAAGGTCTCTTAACATTTTGCCGTAGCTCGCTTCGTTTCCGAGATATTTGCAGATTTATCTCAAGGGAAGGGGCCTGACGGACATATTTCGAAATATTTCTTCTTCTTGTTGTTCTTCTTCTGCACAGCTAAGCTGGAAGTGGCATTTGCAGCTCGCAATAGTGCAGAGTTATCTCAAAGAAAGTGGCCACGGTGTTTCTGTACCTCTATTATGTTGGTGCAGCTTCGGAGCTTTTAAATATCTTGATGTATCTCGAGAACTACGCATCTGATCAAAAAATATCATAGAACATAAAAAGTAGGAAACTTAATTCTCTACAAAAAGGGTCTCTTAACATTTTGCCATAGCTCGCTTCGTTTCCGAGATATTTGCAGATTTATCTCAAGGGAAGGGGCCTGACGGACATATTTCGAGATATTTCTTCTTCTTGTTGTTCTTCTTCTGCACAGCTAAGCTGGAAGTGGCATTTGCAGCTCGCAATAGTGCAGAGTTATCTCAAAGAAAGGGGCCACGGTGTTTCTGTATCTCTATTATGTTGGTGCGGCTTCGGAACTTTTAAATATCTGGATATATCTCGAGAACTACGCATCTAATCAAAAAATATCATAAAACATAAAAAGTAGGAAACTTCATTCTCTACAAAAAGGGTCTCTTAACATTTTGCTATAGCTCGCTTCGTTTCCGAGATATTTGCAGATTTATCTCAAGGGAAGGGGCCTGACGGACATATTTCGAGATATTTCTTCTTCTTGTTGTTCTTCTTCTGCACAGCTAAGCTGGATGTGGCATTTGCAGCGCGCAATAGTGCAGAGTTATCTCAAAGAAAGGGGCCACGGTGTTTCTGTATCTCTATTATGTTGGTGCGGCTTCGGAACGTTTAAATATCTCGATATATCTCGAAAACTACGCTTCTGATCAAAAAATATCATAGAACGTAAATTGTAGGAAACATAATTCTCTACAAAATACGTCTCTTAACATTTTGCCATAGCTCGCTTCGTTTCCGAGATATTTGCAGATTTATCTCAAGGGAAGGGGCCTGACGGACATATTTCGAGATATTTCTTCTTCTTGTTGTTCTTCTTCTGCACAGCTAAGCTGGAACTGGCATTTGCAGCTCGCAATAGTGCAGAGTTATCTCAAAGAAAGGGGCCACGGTGTTTCTGTATCTCTATTATGTTGGTGCGGCTTCGGAACTTTTAAAGATCTGGATATATCTCGAGAACTACGCATCTAATCAAAAAATATCATAGAACATAAAAAGTAGGAAACTTCATTCTCTACAAAATGGGTCTCTTAACATTTTGCCATAGCTCGCTTCGTTTCCGAGATATTTGCAGATTTATCTCAAGGGAAGGGGCCTGACGGACATATTTCGAGATATTTCTTCTTCTTGTTGTTCTTCTTCTGCACAGCTAAGCTGGAAGTGGCATTTGCAGCTCGCAATAGTGCAGAGTTATCTCAAAGAAAGGGGCCACGGTGTTTCTGTATCTCTATTATGTAGGTGCGGCTTCGGAACTTTTAAATATCTCGATATATCTCGAAAACTACGCTTCTGATCAAAAAATATCATAGAACATAAATTGTAGGAAACATAATTCTCTACAAAAAAGGTCTCTTAACATTTTGCCATAGCTCGCTTTGTTTCCGAGATATTTGCAGATTTATCTCAAGGGAAGGGGCCTGACGGACATATTTCGAGATATTTCTTCTTCTTGTTGTTCTTCTTCTGCACAGCTAAGCTGGAAGTGGCATTTGCAGCTCGCAATAGTGCAGAGTTATCTCAAAGAAAGGGGCCACGGTGTTTCTGTATCTCTATTATGTAGGTGCGGCTTCGGAACTTTTAAATATCTTGATATATCTCGAGAACTACGCATCGGATA
Organism: Osmia lignaria lignaria; assembly: GCF_051020975.1. Classification (NCBI taxonomy): domain Eukaryota; kingdom Metazoa; phylum Arthropoda; class Insecta; order Hymenoptera; family Megachilidae; genus Osmia; species Osmia lignaria. The sequence continues at coordinate 7,494,086 of NW_027478159.1, read as the reverse complement.
AAAAAATATCATAGAACGTAAAAAGTAGGAAACTTAATTCTCTACAGAAAAGGTCGGTTAACATTTTGCCATAGCTCGCTTCGTTTCCGAGATATTTGCAGATTTATCTCAGGGGAAGGGGTCTGACGGACATATTTCGAGATATTTCTTCTTCTTGTTGTTCTTCTTCTGCACAGATAAACTGGAAGTGGCATTTCCAGCTCGCAATAGTGCAGAGTTATCTCAAAGAAAGGGGCCACGGTGTTTCTGTATCTCTATTATGTTGGTGCGGCTTCGGAACGTTTAAATATCTCGATATATCTCGAAAACTACGCTTCTGATCAAAAAATATCATACAACGTAAATTGTAGGAAACATAATTCTCTACAAAAAAGGTCTCTTAACATTTTGCCATAGCTCGCTTCGTTTCCGAGATATTTGCAGATTTATCTCAAGGTAAGGGGTCTGACGGACATATTTCGAGATATTTCTTCTTCTTGTTGTTCTTCTTCTGCACAGCTAAACTGGAAGTGGCATTTCCAGCTCGCAATAGTGCAGAGTTATCTCGAAGAAAGGGGCCACGGTGTTTCTGTATCTCTATTATGTTGGTGCGGCCTCGGAACTTTTAAATATCTTGATATATCTCGAGAACTACGCATCTGATCAAAAAATATCATAGAACATAAAAAGTAGGAAACTTAATTCTCTACAAAAAAGGTCTCTTAACATTTTGCCATAGCTCGCTTCGTTTCCGAGATATTTGAAGATATATCTCAAGGGAAGGGGCCTGACGGACATATTTCGAGATATTTCTTCTTCTTGTTGTTCTTCTTCTGCACAGCTAAGCTGGAAGTGGCATTTGCAGCTCGCAATAGTGCAGAGTTATCTCAAAGAAAGGGGCCACGGTGTTTCTGTATCTCTATTATGTTGGTGCGGCTTCGGAACTTTTAAATATCTTGATATATCTCGAGAACTACGCATCTGATCAAAAAATATCATAGAACATAAAAAGTAGGAAACTTAATTCTCTACAAAAAAGGTCTCTTAACATTTTGCCATAGCTCGCTTCGTTTCCGAGATATTTGCAGATTTATCTCAAGGGAAGGGGCCTGACGGACATATTTCGAGATATTTCTGCTTCTTGTTGTTCTTCTTCTGCACAGCTAAGCGGGAAGTGGCATTTGCAGCTCGCAATAGTGCAGAGTTATCTCAAAGAAAGGGGCCACGGTGTTTCTGTATCTCTATTATGTTGGTGCGGCTTCGGAACTTTTAAATATCTTGATATATCTCGAGAACTACGCATCTGATCAAAAAATATCATAGAACATAAAAAGTAGGAAACTTAATTCTCTACAAAAAAGGTCTCTTAACATTTTGCCATAGCTCGCTTCGTTTCCGAGATATTTGCAGATTTATCTCAAGGGAAGGGGCCTGACGGACATATTTCGAGATATTTCTTCTTCTTGTTGTTCTTCTTCTGCACAGCTAAGCGGGAAGTGGCATTTGCAGCTCGCAATAGTGCAGAGTTATCTCAAAGAAAGGGGCCACGGTGTTTCTGTATCTCTATTATGTTGGTGCGGCTTCGGAACTTTTAAATATCTTGATATATCTCGAGAACTACGCATGTGATCAAAAAATATCATAGAACATAAAAAGTAGGAAACTTAATTCTCTACAAAAAAGGTCTCTTAACATTTTGCCATAGCTCGCTTCGTTTCCGAGATATTTGCAGATTTATCTCAAGGGAAGGGGCCTGACGGACATATTTCGAGATATTTCTTCTTCGTGTTGTACTTCTTCTGCACAGCTAAGCTGGAAGTGGCATTTGCAGCTCGCAATAGTGCAGAGTTATCTCAAAGAAAGGGCCACGGTGTTTCTGTATCTCTATTATGTTGGTGCGGCTTCGGAACTTTTAAATATCTCGATATATCTCGAAAACTACGCTTCTGATGAAAAAATATCATAGAACATAAATTGTAGGAAACATAATTCTCTACAAAAAAGGTCTCTTAACATTTTGCCATAGCTCGCTTTGTTTCCGAGATATTTGCAGATTTATCTCAAGGGAAGGGGCCTGACGGACATATTTCGAGATACTTCTTCTTCTTGCTGTTCTCCTTCTGCACAGCTAAGCTGGAAGTGGCATTTGCGGCTCGCACTAGTGCAGAGTTATCTTAAAGAAAGGGGCCACGGTGTTTCTGTATCTCTATTATGTTGGTGCGGCTTCGGAACTTTTAAATACCTCGATATATCTCGAAAACTACGTTTCTGATCAAAAGATATCATAGAACATAAATTGTAGGAAACATAATTCTCCACAAAAAAGGTCTCTTAACATTTTGCCATAGCTCGCTTCGTTTCCGAGATATTTGCAGATTTATCTCAAGGGAAGGGGCCTGACGGACATATTTCGAGATATTTCTTCTTCGTGTTGTTCTTCTTCTGCACAGCTAAGCTGGAAGTGGCATTTACAGCTCGCAATAGTGCAGAGTTATCTCAAAGCAAGGGGCCACGGTGTTTCTGTATCTCTATTATGTTGGTGCGGCTTCGGAACTTTTAAATATCTTGATATATCTCGAGAACTACGCATCTGATCAAAAAATATCATAGAACATAAAAAGTAGGAAACTTCATTCTCTACAAAAAGGGTCTCTTAACATTTTGCCATAGCTCGCTTCGTTTCCGAGATATTTGCAGATTTATCTCAAGGGAAGGGGCCTGACGGACATATTTCGAGATGTTTCTTCTTCTTGTTGTTCTTCTTCTGCACAGCTAAGCTGGAAGTGGCATTTGCAGCTCGCAATAGTGCAGAGTTATCTCAAAGAAAGGGGCCACGGTGTTTCTGTATCTCTATTATGTTGGTGCGGCTTCGGAACTTTTAAATATCTTGATATATCTCGAGAACTACGCATCTGATCAAAAAATATCATAGAACATGAAAAGTAGGAAACTTAATTCTCTACAAAAAAGGTCTCTTAACATTTTGCCATAGCTCGCTTCGTTTCCGAGATATTTGCAGATTTATCGCAAGGGAAGGGGCCTGACGGACATATTTCGAGATATTTCTTCTTCTTGTTGTTCTTCTTCTGCACAGCTAAGCAGGAAGTGGCATTTGCAGCTTGCAATAGTGCAGAGTTATCTCAAAGAAAGGGGCCACGGTGTTTCTGTATCTCTATTATGTTGGTGCGGCTTCGGAACTTTTAAATATCTTGATATATCTCGAGAACTACGCATCTGATCAAAAAATATCATACAACATAAAAAGTAGGAAACTTAATTCTCTACAAAAAAGGTCTCTTAACATTTTGCCATAGCTCGCTTCGTTTCCGAGATATTTGCAGATTTATCTCAAGGGAAGGGGCCTGACGGACATATTTCGAGATATTTCTTCTTCTTGTTGTTCTTCTTCTGCACAGCTAAGCGGGAAGTGGCATTTGCAGCTCGCAATAGTGCAGAGTTATCTCAAAGAAAGGGGCCACGGTGTTTCTGTATCTCTATTATGTTGGTGCGGCTTCGGAACTTTTAAATATCTTGATATATCTCGAGAACTACGCATCTGATCAAAAAATATCATAGAACATAAAAAGTAGGAAACTTAATTCTCTACAAAAAAGGTCTCTTAACATTTTGCCATAGCTCGCTTCGTTTCCGAGATATTTGCAGATTTATCTCAAGGGAAGGGGCCTGACGGACATATTTCGAGATATTTCTTCTTCTTGTTGTTCTTCTTCTGCACAGCTAAGCGGGAAGTGGCATTTGCAGCTCGCAATAGTGCAGAGTTATCTGAAAGAAAGGGGCCACGGTGTTTCTGTATCTCTATTATGTTGGTGCGGCTTCGGAACTTTTAAATATCTTGATATATCTCGAGAACTACGCATCTGATCAAAAAATATCATAGAACATAAAAAGTAGGAAACTTAATTCTCTACAAAAGAGGTCTCTTAACATTTTGCCACAGCTCGCTTCGTTTCCGATATATTTGCAGATTTATCTCAAGGGAAGGGGCCTGACGGACATATTTCGAGATATTTCTTCTTCGTGTTGTACTTCTTCTGCACAGCTAAGCTGGAAGTGGCATTTGCAGCTCGCAATAGTGCAGAGTTATCTCAAAGAAAGGGGCCACGGTGTTTCTGTATCTCTATTATGTTGGTGCGGCTTCGGAACTTTTAAATATCTCGATATATCTCGAAAACTACGCTTCTGATGAAAAAATATCATAGAACATAAATTGTAGGAAACATAATTCTCTACAAAAAAGGTCTCTTAACATTTTGCCATAGCTCGCTTTGTTTCCGAGATATTTGCAGATTTATCTCAAGGGAAGGGGCCTGGCGGACATATTTCGAGATACTTCTTCTTCTTGTTGTTCTTCTTCTGCACAGCTAAGCTGGAAGTGGCATTTGCGGCTCGCACTAGTGCAGAGTTATCTTAAAGAAAGGGGCCACGGTGTTTCTGTATCTCTATTATGTTGGTGCGGCTTCGGAACTTTTAAATATCTTGATATATCTCGAGAACTACGCATCTGATCAAAAAATATCATAGAACATAAAAAGTAGGAAACTTAATTCTCTACAAAAAAGGTCTCTTAACATTTTGCCATACCTCGCTTCGTTTCCGAGATATTTGCAGATTTATCTCAAGGGAAGGGGCCTGACGGACATATTTCGAGATATTTCTTCTTCTTGTTGTTCTTCTTCTGCACAGCTAAGCTGGAAGTGGCATTTGCGGCTCGCACTAGTGCAGAGTTATCTCAAAGAAAGGGGCCACGGTGTTTCTGTATCTCTATTATGTTGGTGCGGCATCGGAACTTTTAAATACCTCGATATATCTCGAAAACTACGCTTCTGATCAAAAAATATCATAGAACATAAATTGTAGGAAACATAATTCTCTACAAAAAAGGTCTCTTAACATTTTGCCATAGCTCGCTTCGTTTCCGAGATATTTGCAGATATATCTCAAGGGAAGGAGCCTGACGGACATATTTCGAGATATTTCTTCTTCTTGTTGTTCTTCTTCTGCACAGCTAAGCTGGAAGTGGCATTTACAGCTCGCAGTAGTGCAGAGTTATCTCAAAGAAAGGGGCCACGGTGTTTCTGTATCTCTATTATGTTGGTGCGGCTTCGGAACTTTTAAATATCTTGATATATCTCGAGAACTACGCATCTGATAAAAAAGTATGATAGAACATAAAAAGTAGGAAACTTAATTCTCTACAAAAAAGGTCTCTTAATATTTTGCCATAGCTCTCTTCGTTTCCGAGATATTTGCAGATTTATCTCAAGGGAAGGGGCCTGACGGACATATTTCGAGATATTTCTTCTTCGTGTTGTTCTTCTTCTGCACAGCTAAGCTGGAAGTGGCATTTGCGGCTCGCACTAGTGCAGAGTTATCTCAAAGAAAGGGGCCACGGTGTTTCTGAATCTCTATTATGTTGGTGCGGCTTCGGAACTTTTAAATATCTCGATATATCTCGAAAACTACGTTTCTGATCAAAAAATATCATAAACATAAATTGTAGGAAACATAATTCTCTACAAAAACCGTCTCTTAACATTTTGCCATAGCTCGCTTCGTTTCCGAGATATTTGCAGATTCAGCTCAAAGGAACGGGACTGACGGACATATTTCGAGATATTTCTCCTTCTTCTTGTTCTTCTTCTGCACAGCTAAGCTGGAAGTGGCATTTACAGCTCGCAGTAGTGCAGAGTTATCTCAAAGAAAGGGGCCACGGTGTTTCTGTATCTCTATTATGTTGGTGCGGCTTCGGAACTTTTAAATATCTTGATATATCTCGAGAACTACGCATCTGATAAAAAAATATGATAGAACATAAAAAGTAGGAAACTTAATTCTCTACAAAAAAGGTCTCTTAATATTTTGCCATAGCTCTCTTCGTTTCCGAGATATTTGCAGATTTATCTCAAGGGAAGGGGCCTGACGGACATATTTCGAGATATTTCTTCTTCGTGTTGTTCTTCTTCTGCACAGCTAAGCTGGAAGTGGCATTTGCGGCTCGCACTAGTGCAGAGTTATCTCAAAGAAAGGGGCCACGGTGTTTCTGAATCTCTATTATGTTGGTGCGGCTTCGGAACTTTTAAATATCTCGATATATCTCGAAAACTACGCTTCTGATCAAAAAATATCATAAACATAAATTGTAGGAAACATAATTCTCTACAAAAACCGCCTCTTATCATTTTGCCATAGCTAGCTTCGTTTCCGAGATATTTGCAGATTCAGCTCAAAGGAACGGGACTGACGGACATATTTCGAGATATTTCTTCTTCTTCTTGTTCTTCTTCTGCACAGCTATGCTGGAAGTGGCATTTACAGCTCGCAATAGTGCAGAGTTATCTCAAAGAAAGGGGCCACGGTGTTTCTGTATCTCTATTATGTTGGTGCGGCTTCGGAACTTTTAAATATCTTGATATATCTCGAGAACTACGCATCTGATCAAAAAATATCATAGAACATAAAAAGTAGGAAACTTAATTCTCTACAAAAAAGGTCTCTTAACATTTTGCCATAGCTCGCTTCGTTTCCGAGATATTTGCAGATTTATCTCAAGGGAAGGGGCCTGACGGACATATTTCGAGATATTTCTTCTTCTTGTTGTTCTTCTTCTGCACAGCTAAGCTGGAAGTGGCATTTGCGGCTCGCACTAGTGCAGAGTTATCTCAAAGAAAGGGGCCACGGTGTTTCTGTATCTCTATTATGTTGGTGCGGCTTCGGAACTTTTAAATATCTCGATATATCTCGCAAACTACGCTTCTGATCAAAAAATATCATAGAACATAAATTGTAGGAAACATAATTCTCTACAAAAAAGGTCTCTTAACATTTTGCCATAGCTCGCTTTGTTTCCGAGATATTTGCAGATTTATCTCAAGGGAAGGGGCCTGACGGACATATTTCGAGATATTTCTTCTTCTTGTTGTTCTTCTTCTGCACAGCTAAGCTGGAAGTGGCATTTGCAGCTCGCAATAGTGCAGAGTTATCTCAAAGAAAGGGGCCACGGTGTTTCTGTATCTCTATTATGTAGGTGCGGCTTCGGAACTTTTAAATATCTTGATATATCTCGAGAACTACGCATCGGATAAAAAAATATCATAGAACGTAAAAAGTAGGAAACTTAATTCTCTACAGAAAAGGTCGGTTAACATTTTGCCATAGCTCGCTTCGTTTCCGAGATATTTGCAGATTTATCTCAGGGGAAGGGGTCTGACGGACATATTTCGAGATATTTCTTCTTCTTGTTGTTCTTCTTCTGCACAGATAAACTGGAAGTGGCATTTCCAGCTCGCAATAGTGCAGAGTTATCTCAAAGAAAGGGGCCACGGTGTTTCTGTATCTCTATTATGTTGGTGCGGCTTCGGAACGTTTAAATATCTCGATATATCTCGAAAACTACGCTTCTGATCAAAAAATATCATACAACGTAAATTGTAGGAAACATAATTCTCTACAAAAAAGGTCTCTTAACATTTTGCCATAGCTCGCTTCGTTTCCGAGATATTTGCAGATTTATCTCAAGGGAAGGGGTCTGACGGACATATTTCGAGATATTTCTTCTTCTTGTTGTTCTTCTTCTGCACAGCTAAACTGGAAGTGGCATTTCCAGCTCGCAATAGTGCAGAGTTATCTCGAAGAAAGGGGCCACGGTGTTTCTGTATCTCTATTATGTTGGTGCGGCCTCGGAACTTTTAAATATCTTGATATATCTCGAGAACTACGCATCTGATCAAAAAATATCATAGAACATAAAAAGTAGGAAACTTAATTCTCTACAAAAAAGGTCTCTTAACATTTTGCCATAGCTCGCTTCGTTTCCGAGATATTTGAAGATATATCTCAAGGGAAGGGGCCTGACGGACATATTTCGAGATATTTCTTCTTCTTGTTGTTCTTCTTCTGCACAGCTAAGCTGGAAGTGGCATTTGCAGCTCGCAATAGTGCAGAGTTATCTCAAAGAAAGGGGCCACGGTGTTTCTGTATCTCTATTATGTTGGTGCGGCTTCGGAACTTTTAAATATCTTGATATATCTCGAGAACTACGCATCTGATCAAAAAATATCATAGAACATGAAAAGTAGGAAACTTAATTCTCTACAAAAAAGGTCTCTTAACATTTTGCCATAGCTCGCTTCGTTTCCGAGATATTTGCAGATTTATCTCAAGGGAAGGGGCCTGACGGACATATTTCGAGATATTTCTTCTTCTTGTTGTTCTTCTTCTGCACAGCTAAGCTGGAAGTGGCATTTGCAGCTCGCAATAGTGCAGAGTTATCTCAAAGAAAGGGGCCACGGTGTTTCTGTATCTCTATTATGTTGGTGCGGCTTCGGAACTTTTAAATATCTTGATATATCTCGAGAACTACGCATCTGATCAAAAAATATCATAGAACATAAAAAGTAGGAAACTTAATTCTCTACAAAAAAGGTCTCTTAACATTTTGCCATAGCTCGCTTCGTTTCCGAGATATTTGCAGATTTATCTCAAGGGAAGGGGCCTGACGGACATATTTCGAGATATTTCTGCTTCTTGTTGTTCTTCTTCTGCACAGCTAAGCGGGAAGTGGCATTTGCAGCTCGCAATAGTGCAGAGTTATCTCAAAGAAAGGGGCCACGGTGTTTCTGTATCTCTATTATGTTGGTGCGGCTTCGGAACTTTTAAATATCTCGATATATCTCGAAAACTACGCTTCTGATGAAAAAATATCATAGAACATAAATTGTAGGAAACATAATTCTCTACAAAAAAGGTCTCTTAACATTTTGCCATAGCTCGCTTTGTTTCCGAGATATTTGCAGATTTATCTCAAGGGAAGGGGCCTGACGGACATATTTCGAGATACTTCTTCTTCTTGCTGTTCTCCTTCTGCACAGCTAAGCTGGAAGTGGCATTTGCGGCTCGCACTAGTGCAGAGTTATCTTAAAGAAAGGGGCCACGGTGTTTCTGTATCTCTATTATGTTGGTGCGGCTTCGGAACTTGTAATACCTCGATATATCTCGAAAACTACGTTTCTGATCAAAAGATATCATAGAACATAAATTGTAGGAAACATAATTCTCCACAAAAAAGGTCTCTTAACATTTTGCCATAGCTCGCTTCGTTTCCGAGATATTTGCAGATTTATCTCAAGGGAAGGGGCCTGACGGACATATTTCGAGATATTTCTTCTTCGTGTTGTTCTTCTTCTGCACAGCTAAGCTGGAAGTGGCATTTACAGCTCGCAATAGTGCAGAGTTATCTCAAAGCAAGGGGCCACGGTGTTTCTGTATCTCTATTATGTTGGTGCGGCTTCGGAACTTTTAAATATCTTGATATATCTCGAGAACTACGCATCTGATCAAAAAATATCATAGAACATAAAAAGTAGGAAACTTCATTCTCTACAAAAAGGGTCTCTTAACATTTTGCCATAGCTCGCTTCGTTTCCGAGATATTTGCAGATTTATCTCAAGGGAAGGGGCCTGACGGACATATTTCGAGATGTTTCTTCTTCTTGTTGTTCTTCTTCTGCACAGCTAAGCTGGAAGTGGCATTTGCAGCTCGCAATAGTGCAGAGTTATCTCAAAGAAAGGGGCCACGGTGTTTCTGTATCTCTATTATGTTGGTGCGGCTTCGGAACTTTTAAATATCTTGATATATCTCGAGAACTACGCATCTGATCAAAAAATATCATAGAACATGAAAAGTAGGAAACTTAATTCTCTACAAAAAAGGTCTCTTAACATTTTGCCATAGCTCGCTTCGTTTCCGAGATATTTGCAGATTTATCGCAAGGGAAGGGGCCTGACGGACATATTTCGAGATATTTCTTCTTCTTGTTGTTCTTCTTCTGCACAGCTAAGCAGGAAGTGGCATTTGCAGCTTGCAATAGTGCAGAGTTATCTCAAAGAAAGGGGCCACGGTGTTTCTGTATCTCTATTATGTTGGTGCGGCTTCGGAACTTTTAAATATCTTGATATATCTCGAGAACTACGCATCTGATCAAAAAATATCATACAACATAAAAAGTAGGAAACTTAATTCTCTACAAAAAAGGTCTCTTAACATTTTGCCATAGCTCGCTTCGTTTCCGAGATATTTGCAGATTTATCTCAAGGGAAGGGGCCTGACGGACATATTTCGAGATATTTCTTCTTCTTGTTGTTCTTCTTCTGCACAGCTAAGCGGGAAGTGGCATTTGCAGCTCGCAATAGTGCAGAGTTATCTCAAAGAAAGGGGCCACGGTGTTTCTGTATCTCTATTATGTTGGTGCGGCTTCGGAACTTTTAAATATCTTGATATATCTCGAGAACTACGCATCTGATCAAAAAATATCATAGAACATAAAAAGTAGGAAACTTAATTCTCTACAAAAAAGGTCTCTTAACATTTTGCCATAGCTCGCTTCGTTTCCGAGATATTTGCAGATTTATCTCAAGGGAAGGGGCCTGACGGACATATTTCGAGATATTTCTTCTTCTTGTTGTTCTTCTTCTGCACAGCTAAGCGGGAAGTGGCATTTGCAGCTCGCAATAGTGCAGAGTTATCTGAAAGAAAGGGGCCACGGTGTTTCTGTATCTCTATTATGTTGGTGCGGCTTCGGAACTTTTAAATATCTTGATATATCTCGAGAACTACGCATCTGATCAAAAAATATCATAGAACATAAAAAGTAGGAAACTTAATTCTCTACAAAAGAGGTCTCTTAACATTTTGCCACAGCTCGCTTCGTTTCCGATATATTTGCAGATTTATCTCAAGGGAAGGGGCCTGACGGACATATTTCGAGATATTTCTTCTTCGTGTTGTACTTCTTCTGCACAGCTAAGCTGGAAGTGGCATTTGCAGCTCGCAATAGTGCAGAGTTATCTCAAAGAAAGGGGCCACGGTGTTTCTGTATCTCTATTATGTTGGTGCGGCTTCGGAACTTTTAAATATCTCGATATATCTCGAAAACTACGCTTCTGATGAAAAAATATCATAGAACATAAATTGTAGGAAACATAATTCTCTACAAAAAAGGTCTCTTAACATTTTGCCATAGCTCGCTTTGTTTCCGAGATATTTGCAGATTTATCTCAAGGGAAGGGGCCTGGCGGACATATTTCGAGATACTTCTTCTTCTTGTTGTTCTTCTTCTGCACAGCTAAGCTGGAAGTGGCATTTGCGGCTCGCACTAGTGCAGAGTTATCTTAAAGAAAGGGGCCACGGTGTTTCTGTATCTCTATTATGTTGGTGCGGCTTCGGAACTTTTAAATATCTTGATATATCTCGAGAACTACGCATCTGATCAAAAAATATCATAGAACATAAAAAGTAGGAAACTTAATTCTCTACAAAAAAGGTCTCTTAACATTTTGCCATACCTCGCTTCGTTTCCGAGATATTTGCAGATTTATCTCAAGGGAAGGGGCCTGACGGACATATTTCGAGATATTTCTTCTTCTTGTTGTTCTTCTTCTGCACAGCTAAGCTGGAAGTGGCATTTGCGGCTCGCACTAGTGCAGAGTTATCTCAAAGAAAGGGGCCACGGTGTTTCTGTATCTCTATTATGTTGGTGCGGCATCGGAACTTTTAAATACCTCGATATATCTCGAAAACTACGCTTCTGATCAAAAAATATCATAGAACATAAATTGTAGGAAACATAATTCTCTACAAAAAAGGTCTCTTAACATTTTGCCATAGCTCGCTTCGTTTCCGAGATATTTGCAGATATATCTCAAGGGAAGGAGCCTGACGGACATATTTCGAGATATTTCTTCTTCTTGTTGTTCTTCTTCTGCACAGCTAAGCTGGAAGTGGCATTTACAGCTCGCAGTAGTGCAGAGTTATCTCAAAGAAAGGGGCCACGGTGTTTCTGTATCTCTATTATGTTGGTGCGGCTTCGGAACTTTTAAATATCTTGATATATCTCGAGAACTACGCATCTGATAAAAAAGTATGATAGAACATAAAAAGTAGGAAACTTAATTCTCTACAAAAAAGGTCTCTTAATATTTTGCCATAGCTCTCTTCGTTTCCGAGATATTTGCAGATTTATCTCAAGGGAAGGGGCCTGACGGACATATTTCGAGATATTTCTTCTTCGTGTTGTTCTTCTTCTGCACAGCTAAGCTGGAAGTGGCATTTGCGGCTCGCACTAGTGCAGAGTTATCTCAAAGAAAGGGGCCACGGTGTTTCTGAATCTCTATTATGTTGGTGCGGCTTCGGAACTTTTAAATATCTCGATATATCTCGAAAACTACGTTTCTGATCAAAAAATATCATAAACATAAATTGTAGGAAACATAATTCTCTACAAAAACCGTCTCTTAACATTTTGCCATAGCTCGCTTCGTTTCCGAGATATTTGCAGATTCAGCTCAAAGGAACGGGACTGACGGACATATTTCGAGATATTTCTCCTTCTTCTTGTTCTTCTTCTGCACAGCTAAGCTGGAAGTGGCATTTACAGCTCGCAGTAGTGCAGAGTTATCTCAAAGAAAGGGGCCACGGTGTTTCTGTATCTCTATTATGTTGGTGCGGCTTCGGAACTTTTAAATATCTTGATATATCTCGAGAACTACGCATCTGATAAAAAAATATGATAGAACATAAAAAGTAGGAAACTTAATTCTCTACAAAAAAGGTCTCTTAATATTTTGCCATAGCTCTCTTCGTTTCCGAGATATTTGCAGATTTATCTCAAGGGAAGGGGCCTGACGGACATATTTCGAGATATTTCTTCTTCGTGTTGTTCTTCTTCTGCACAGCTAAGCTGGAAGTGGCATTTGCGGCTCGCACTAGTGCAGAGTTATCTCAAAGAAAGGGGCCACGGTGTTTCTGAATCTCTATTATGTTGGTGCGGCTTCGGAACTTTTAAATATCTCGATATATCTCGAAAACTACGCTTCTGATCAAAAAATATCATAAACATAAATTGTAGGAAACATAATTCTCTACAAAAACCGCCTCTTATCATTTTGCCATAGCTAGCTTCGTTTCCGAGATATTTGCAGATTCAGCTCAAAGGAACGGGACTGACGGACATATTTCGAGATATTTCTTCTTCTTCTTGTTCTTCTTCTGCACAGCTATGCTGGAAGTGGCATTTACAGCTCGCAATAGTGCAGAGTTATCTCAAAGAAAGGGGCCACGGTGTTTCTGTATCTCTATTATGTTGGTGCGGCTTCGGAACTTTTAAATATCTTGATATATCTCGAGAACTACGCATCTGATCAAAAAATATCATAGAACATAAAAAGTAGGAAACTTAATTCTCTACAAAAAAGGTCTCTTAACATTTTGCCATAGCTCGCTTCGTTTCCGAGATATTTGCAGATTTATCTCAAGGGAAGGGGCCTGACGGACATATTTCGAGATATTTCTTCTTCTTGTTGTTCTTCTTCTGCACAGCTAAGCTGGAAGTGGCATTTGCGGCTCGCACTAGTGCAGAGTTATCTCAAAGAAAGGGGCCACGGTGTTTCTGTATCTCTATTATGTTGGTGCGGCTTCGGAACTTTTAAATATCTTGATATATCTCGAGAACTACGCATCTGATCAAAAAATATCATAGAACACAAATTGTAGGAAACATAATTCTCTACAAAAAAGGTCTCTTAACATTTTGCCATAGCTCGCTTCGTTTCCGAGATATTTGCAGATTTATCTCAAGGGAAGGGGCCTGACGGACATATTTCGAGATATTTCTTCTTCTTGTTGTTCTTCTTGTGCACAGCTAAGCTGGAAGTGGCATTTGCGGCTCGCACTAGTGCAGAGTTATCTCAAAGAAAGGGGCCACGGTGTTTCTGTATCTCTATTATGTTGGTGCGGCGTCGGAACTTTTAAATATCTCGATATATCTCGAAAACTACGCTTCTGATCAAAAAATATCATACAACATAAATTGTAGGAAACATAATTCTCTACAAAAAAGGTCTCTTAAGATTTTGCCATAGCTCGCTTCGTTTCCGAGATATTTGCAGATATATCTCAAGGGAAGGGGCCTGACGGACATATTTCGAGATATTTCTTCTTCTTGTTGTTCTTCTTCTGCACAGCTAAGCTGGAAGTGGCATTTGCGGCTCGCACTAGTGCAGAGTTATCTCAAAGAAAGGGGCCACGGTGTTTCAGTATCTCTATTATGTTGGTGCGGCTTCGGAACTTTTAAATATCTCGATATATCTCGAAAACTACGCTTCTGATGAAAAAATATCATACAACATAAATTGTAGGAAACATAATTCTCTACAAAAAAGGTCTCTTAACATTTTGCCATAGCTCGCTTCGTTTCCGAGATATTTGCAGATTTATATCAAGGGAAGGGGCCTGACGGACATATTTCGAGATATTTCTTCTTCTTGTTACTCTTCTTCTGCACAGCTAAGCTGGAAGTGGCATTTGCAGCTCGCAATAGTGCAGAGTTATCTCAAAGAGAGGGGCCACGGTGTTTCTGTATCTCTATTATGTTGGTGCGGCTTCGGAACTTTTAAATATCTTGATATATCTCGAGAACTACGCATCTGATCAAAAAATATCATAGAAGATAAAAAGTAGGAAACTTAATTCTCTACAAAAAAGGTCTCTTAACATTTTGCCATAGCTCGCTTCGTTTCCGAGATATTTGCAGATTTATCTCAAGGGAAGGGGCCTGACGGACATATTTCGAGATATTTCTTCTTCTTGTTGTTCTTCTTCTGCACAGCTAAGCTGGAAGTGGCATTTGCGGCTCGCACTAGTGCAGAGTTATCTCAAAGAAAGGGGCCACGGTGTTTCTGTATCTCTATTATGTTGGTGCGGCTTCGGAACTTTTAAATACCTCGATATATCTCGAAAACTACGCTTCTGATCAAAAAATATCATAGAACGTAAATTGTAGGAAACATAATTCTCTACAAAAAAGGTCTCTTAACATTTTGCCATAGCTCGCTTCGTTTCCGAGATATTTGCAGATTTATCTCAAGGGAAGGGGCCTGACGGACATATTTCGAGATATTTCTTCTGCTTGTTGTTCTTCTTCTGCGCAGCTAAGCGGGAAGTGGCATTTGCAGCTCGCAATAGTGCAGAGTTATCTCAAAGAAAGGGGCCACGGTGTTTCTGTAACTCTATTATGTTGGTGCGGCTTCGGAACTTTTAAATATCTTGATATATCTTGAGAACTACGCATCTGATCAAAAAATATCATAGAACATAAAAAGTAGGAAACTTAATTCTCTACAGAAAAGGTCTCTTAACATTTTGCCATAGCTCGCTTCGTTTCCGAGATATTTGCAGATTTATCTCAAGGGAAGGGGCCTGACGGACATATTTCGAGATATTTCTTCTTCGTGTTGTTCTTCTTCTGCACAGCTAAGCTGGAAGTGGCATTTACAGCTCGCAATAGTGCAGAGTTATCTCAAAGAAAGGGGCCACGGTGTTTCTGTATCTCTATTATGTTGGTGCGGCTTCGGAACTTTTAAATAGCTTGATATATCTCGAGAACTACGCATCTAATCAAAAAATATCATAGGACATAAAAAGTAGGAAACTTAATTCTCTACAAAAAAGATCTCTTAACATTTTGCCATAGCTCGCTTCGTTTCCGAGATATTTGCAGATTTATCTCAAGGGAAGGGGCCTGACGGACATATTTCGAGATATTTCTTCTTCTTGTTGTTCTTCTTCTGCACAGCTAAACTGGAAGTGGCATTTCCAGCTCGCAATAGTGCAGAGTTATCTCAAAGAAAGGGGCCACAGTGTTTCTGTATCTCTATTATGTTGGTGCGGCTTCGGAACTTTTAAATATCTTGATATATCTTGAGAACTACGCATCTGATCAAAAAATATCATAGAACATAAAAAGTAGGAAACTTAATTCTCTACAAAAAAGGTCTCTTAACATTTTGCCATAGCTCGCTTCGTTTCCGAGATATTTGCAGATTTATCTCAAGGGAAGGGGCCTGACGGACATATTTCGAGATATTTCTTCTTCTTGTTGTTCTTCTTGTGCACAGCTAAGCTGGAAGTGGCATTTGCGGCTCGCACTAGTGCAGAGTTATCTCAAAGAAAGGGGCCACGGTGTTTCTGTATCTCTATTATGTTGGTGCGGCGTCGGAACTTTTAAATATCTCGATATATCTCGAAAACTACGCTTCTGATCAAAAAATATCATACAACATAAATTGTAGGAAACATAATTCTCTACAAAAAAGGTCTCTTAACATTTTGCCATAGCTCGCTTCGTTTCCGAGATATTTGCAGATATATCTCAAGGGAAGGGGCCTGACGGACATATTTCGAGATATTTCTTCTTCTTGTTGTTCTTCTTCTGCACAGCTAAGCTGGAAGTGGCATTTGCGGCTCGCACTAGTGCAGAGTTATCTCAAAGAAAGGGGCCACGGTGTTTCAGTATCTCTATTATGTTGGTGCGGCTTCGTAACTTTTAAATATCTCGATATATCTCGAAAACTACGCTTCTGATGAAAAAATATCATACAACATAAATTGTAGGAAACATAATTCTCTACAAAAAAGGTCTCTTAACATTTTGCCATAGCTCGCTTCGTTTCCGAGATATTTGCAGATTTATATCAAGGGAAGGGGCCTGACGGACATATTTCGAGATATTTCTTCTTCTTGTTACTCTTCTTCTGCACAGCTAAGCTGGAAGTGGCATTTGCAGCTCGCAATAGTGCAGAGTTATCTCAAAGAGAGGGGCCACGGTGTTTCTGTATCTCTATTATGTTGGTGCGGCTTCGGAACTTTTAAATATCTTGATATATCTCGAGAACTACGCATCTGATCAAAAAATATCATAGAAGATAAAAAGTAGGAAACTTAATTCTCTACAAAAAAGGTCTCTTAACATTTTGCCATAGCTCGCTTCGTTTCCGAGATATTTGCAGATTTATCTCAAGGGAAGGGGCCTGACGGACATATTTCGAGATATTTCTTCTTCTTGTTGTTCTTCTTCTGCACAGCTAAGCTGGAAGTGGCATTTGCGGCTCGCACTAGTGCAGAGTTATCTCAAAGAAAGGGGCCACGGTGTTTCTGTATCTCTATTATGTTGGTGCGGCTTCGGAACTTTTAAATACCTCGATATATCTCGAAAACTACGCTTCTGATCAAAAAATGTCATAGAACGTAAATTGTAGGAAACATAATTCTCTACAAAAAAGGTCTCTTAACATTTTGCCATAGCTCGCTTCGTTTCCGAGATATTTGCAGATTTATCTCAAGGGAAGGGGCCTGACGGACATATTTCGAGATATTTCTTCTGCTTGTTGTTCTTCTTCTGCGCAGCTAAGCGGGAAGTGGCATTTGCAGCTCGCAATAGTGCAGAGTTATCTCAAAGAAAGGGGCCACGGTGTTTCTGTATCTCTATTATGTTGGTGCGGCTTCGGAACTTTTAAATATCTTGATATATCCTGAGAACTACGCATCTGATCAAAAAATATCATAGAACATAAAAAGTAGGAAACTTAATTCTCTACAGAAAAGGTCTCTTAACATTTTGCCATAGCTCGCTTCGTTTCCGAGATATTTGCAGATTTATCTCAAGGGAAGGGGCCTGACGGACATATTTCGAGATATTTCTTCTTCGTGTTGTTCTTCTTCTGCACAGCTAAGCTGGAAGTGGCATTTACAGCTCGCAATAGTGCAGAGTTATCTCAAAGAAAGGGGCCACGGTGTTTCTGTATCTCTATTATGTTGGTGCGGCTTCGGAACTTTTAAATAGCTTGATATATCTCGAGAACTACGCATCTAATCAAAAAATATCATAGAACATAAAAAGTAGGAAACTTAATTCTCTACAAAAAAGATCTCTTAACATTTTGCCATAGCTCGCTTCGTTTCCGAGATATTTGCAGATTTATCTCAAGGGAAGGGGCCTGACGGACATATTTCGAGATATTTCTTCTTCTTGTTGTTCTTCTTCTGCACAGCTAAACTGGAAGTGGCATTTCCAGCTCGCAATAGTGCAGAGTTATCTCAAAGAAAGGGGCCACAGTGTTTCTGTATCTCTATTATGTTGGTGCGGCTTCGGAACTTTTAAATATCTTGATATATCTTGAGAACTACGCATCTGATCAAAAAATATCATAGAACATAAAAAGTAGGAAACTTAATTCTCTACAAAAAAGGTCTCTTAACATTTTGCCATAGCTCGCTTCGTTTCCGAGATATTTGCAGATTTATCTCAAGGGAAGGGGCCTGACGGACATATTTCGAGATATTTCTTCTTGTTGTTCTTCTTCTGCACAGCTAAGCTGGAAGTGGCATTTGCGGCTCGCACTAGTGCAGAGTTATCTCAAAGAAAGGGGCCACGGTGTTTCTGTATCTCTATTATGTTGGTGCGGCTTCGGAACTTTTAAATACCTCGATATATCTCGAAAACTACGCTTCTGATCAAAAAATATCATAGAACGTAAATTGTAGGAAATATAATTCTCTACAAAAAAGGTCTCTTAACATTTTGCCATAGCTCGCTTCGTTTTCGAGATATTTGCAGATTTATCTCAAGGGAAGGGGCCTGACGGACATATTTCGAGATATTTCTTCTTCTTGTTGTTCTTCTTCTGCGCAGCTAAGCGGGAAGTGGCATTTGCAGCTCGCAATAGTGCAAAGTTATCTCAAAGAAAGGGGCCAAGGTGTTTCTGTATCTCTATTATGTTGGTGCGGCTTCGGAACTTTTAAAGATCTTGATATATCTCGAGAACTACGCATCTGATAAAAAAATATCATAGAACATAAAAAGTAGGAAACTTAATTCTCTACAAAAAAGGTCTCTCAACATTTTGCCATAGCTCGCTTCGTTTCCGAGATATTTGCAGATTTATCTCAAGGGAAGGGGCCTGACGGACATATTTCGAGATATTTCTTCTTCTTGTTGTTCTTCTTCTGCACAGCTAAGCTGGAGGTGGCATTTGCAGCTCGCAATAGTGCAGATTTATCTCAAAGAAAGGGGCCACGGTGTTTCTGTATCTCTATTATGTTGGTGCGGCTTCGGAACTTTTAAATATCTTGATATATCTCGAGAACTACGCATCTGATCAAAAAATACCATAGAACATAAAAAGTAGGAAACTTAATTCTCTACAAAAAAGGTCTCTCAACATTTTGCCATAGCTCGCTTCGTTTCCGAGATATTTGCAGATTTATCTCAAGGGAAGGGGCCTGACGGACATATTTCGAGATACTTCTTCTTCTTGTTGTTCTTCTTCTGCACAGCTAAGCTGGAAGTGGCATTTACAGCTCGCAATAGTGCACAGTTATCTCAAAGATAGGGACCACGGTGTTTCTGTATCTCTATTATGTTGGTGCGGCTTCGGAACTTTTAAATATCTTGATATATCTCGAGAACTACGCATCTGATCAAAAAATATCATAGAACATAGAAAGTAGGAAACTTAATTCTCTACAAAAAAGGTCTCTTAACATTTTGCCATAGCTCGCTTCGTTTCCGAGATATTTGCAGATTTATCTCAAGGGAAGGGGCCTGACGGACATATTTCGAGATATTTCTTCTGCTTGTTGTTCTTCTTCTGCGCTGCTAAGCGGGAAGTGGCATTTGCAGCTCGCAATAGTGCAGAGTTATCTCAAAGAAAGGGGCCACGGTGTTTCTGTATCTCTATTATGTTGGTGCGGCTTCGGAACTTTTAAATATCTTGATATATCTTGAGAACTACGCATCTGATCAAAAAATATCATAGAACATAGAAAGTAGGAAACTTAATTCTCTACAGAAAAGGTCTCTTAACATTTTGCCATAGCTCGCTTCGTTTTCGAGATATTTGCAGATTTATCTCAAGGGAAGGGGCCTGACGGACATATTTCGAGATATTTCTTCTTCGTGTTGTTCTACTTCTGCACAGCTAAGCTGGAAGTGGCATTTACAGCTCGCAATAGTGCAGAGTTATCTCAAAGAAAGGGGCCACGGTGTTTCTGTATCTCTATTATGTTGGTGCGGCTTCGGAACTTTTAAATAGCTTGATATATCTCGAGAACTACGCATCTAATCAAAAAATATCATAGAACATAAAAAGTAGGAAACTTAATTCTCTACAAAAAAGATCTCTTAACATTTTGCCATAGCTCGCTTCGTTTCCGAGATATTTGCAGATTTATCTCAAGGGAAGGGGCCTGACGGACATATTTCGAGATATTTCTTCTTCTTGTTGTTCTTCTTCTGCACAGCTAAACTGGAAGTGGCATTTCCAGCTCGCAATAGTGCAGAGTTATCTCAAAGAAAGGGGCCACGGTGTTTCTGTATCTCTATTATGTTGGTGCGGCTTCGGAACTTTTAAATATCTTGATATATCTTGAGAACTACGCATCTGATCAAAAAATATCATAGAACATAAAAAGTAGGAAACTTAATTCTCTACAAAAAAGGTCTCTTAAGATTTTGCCATAGCTCGCTTCGTTTCCGAGATATTTGCAGATTTATCTCAAGGGAAGGGGCCTGACGGACATATTTCGAGATATTTCTTCTTGTTGTTCTTCTTCTGCACAGCTAAGCTGGAAGTGGCATTTGCGGCTCGCACTAGTGCAGAGTTATCTCAAAGAAAGGGGCCACGGTGTTTCTGTATCTCTATTATGTTGGTGCGGCTTCGGAACTTTTAAATACCTCGATATATCTCGAAAACTACGCTTCTGATCAAAAAATATCATAGAACGTAAATTGTAGGAAACATAATTCTCTACAAAAAAGGTCTCTTAACATTTTGCCATAGCTCGCTTCGTTTTCGAGATATTTGCAGATTTATCTCAAGGGAAGGGGCCTGACGGACATATTTCGAGATATTTCTTCTGCTTGTTGTTCTTCTTCTGCGCAGCTAAGCGGGAAGTGGCATTTGCAGCTCGCAATAGTGCAGAGTTATCTCAAAGAAAGGGGCCACGGTGTTTCTGTATCTCTATTATGTTGGTGCGGCTTCGGAACTTTTAAATATCTTGATATATCTTGAGAACTACGCATCTGATCAAAAAATATCATAGAACATAAAAAGTAGGAAACTTAATTCTCTACAGAAAAGGTCTCTTAACATTTTGCCATAGCTCGCTTCGTTTCCGAGATATTTGCAGATTTATCTCAAGGGAAGGGGCCTGACGGACATATTTCGAGATATTTCTTCTTCGTGTTGTTCTTCTTCTGCACAGCTAAGCTGGAAGTGGCATTTGCGGCGCGCACTAGTGCAGAGTTATCTCAAAGAAAGGGGCCACGGTGTTTCTGTATCTCTATTATGTTGGTGCGGCTTCGGAACTTTTAAATACCTCGATATATCTCGAAAAGTACGCTTCTGATCAAAAAATATCATAGAACGTAAATTGTAGGAAACATAATTCTCTACAAAAAAGGTCTCTTAACATTTTGCCATAGCTCGCTTCGTTTCCGAGATATTTGCAGATTTATCTCAAGGGAAGGGGCCTGACGGACATATTTCGAGATATTTCTTCTTCGTGTTGTTCTTCTTCTGCACAGCTAAGCTGGAAGTGGCATTTGCGGCGCGCACTAGTGCAGAGTTATCTCAAAGAAAGGGGCCACGGTGTTTCTGTATCTCTATTATGTTGGTGCGGCTTCGGAACTTTTAAATACCTCGATATATCTCGAAAAGTACGCTTCTGATCAAAAAATATCATAGAACGTAAATTGTAGGAAACATAATTCTCTACAAAAAAGGTCTCTTAACATTTTGCCATAGCTCGCTTCGTTTCCGAGATATTTGCAGATTTATCTCAAGGGAAGGGGCCTGACGGACATATTTCGAGATATTTCTTCTTCTTGTTGTTCTTCTTCTGCGCAGCTAAGCGGGAAGTGGCATTTGCAGCTCGCAATAGTGCAAAGTTATCTCAAAGAAAGGGGCCAAGGTGTTTCTGTATCTCTATTATGTTGGTGCGGCTTCGGAACTTTTAAAGATCTTGATATATCTCGAGAACTACGCATCTGATAAAAAAATATCATAGAACATAAAAAGTAGGAAACTTAATTCTCTACAAAAAAGGTCTCTCAACATTTTGCCATAGCTCGCTTCGTTTCCGAGATATTTGCAGATTTATCTCAAGGGAAGGGGCCTGACGGACATATTTCGAGATATTTCTTCTTCTTGTTGTTCTTCTTCTGCACAGCTAAGCTGGAAGTGGCATTTGCAGCTCGCAATAGTGCAGATTTATCTCAAAGAAAGGGGCCACGGTGTTTCTGTATCTCTATTATGTTGGTGCGGCTTCGGAACTTTTAAATATCTTGATATATCTCGAGAACTACGCATCTGATCAAAAAATACCATAGAACATAAAAAGTAGGGAACTTAATTCTCTACAAAAAAGGTCTCTTAACATTTTGCCATAGCTCGCTTCGTTTCCGAGATATTTGCAGATTTATCTCAAGGGAAGGGGCCTGACGGACATATTTCGAGATATTTCTTCTTCTTGTTGTTCTTCTTCTGCACAGCTAAGCTGGAAGTGGCATTTACAGCTCGCAATAGTGCACAGTTATCTCAAAGATAGGGACCACGGTGTTTCTGTATCTCTATTATGTTGGTGCGGCTTCGGAACTTTTAAATATCTTGATATATCTCGAGAACTACGCATCTGATCAAAAAATATCATAGAACATAGAAAGTAGGAAACTTAATTCTCTACAAAAAAGGTCTCTTAACATTTTGCCATAGCTCGCTTCGTTTCCGAGATATTTGCAGATTTATCTCAAGGGAAGGGGCCTGACGGACATATTTCGAGATATTTCTTCTGCTTGTTGTTCTTCTTCTGCGCAGCTAAGCGGGAAGTGGCATTTGCAGCTCGCAATAGTGCAGAGTTATCTCAAAGAAAGGGGCCACGGTGTTTCTGTATCTCTATTATGTTGGTGCGGCTTCGGAACTTTTAAATATCTTGATATATCTTGAGAACTACGCATCTGATCAAAAAATATCATAGAACATAAAAAGTAGGAAACTTAATTCTCTACAGAAAAGGTCTCTTAACATTTTGCCATAGCTCGCTTCGTTTCCGAGATATTTGCAGATTTATCTCAAGGGAAGGGGCCTGACGGACATATTTCGAGATATTTCTTCTTCGTGTTGTTCTTCTTCTGCACAGCTAAGCTGGAAGTGGCATTTACAGCTCGCAATAGTGCAGAGTTATCTCAAAGAAAGGGGCCACGGTGTTTCTGTATCTCTATTATGTTGGTGCGGCTTCGGAACTTTTAAATAGCTTGATATATCTCGAGAACTACGCATCTAATCAAAAAATATCATAGAACATAAAAAGTAGGAAACTTAATTCTCTACAAAAAAGATCTCTTAACATTTTGCCATAGCTCGCTTCGTTTCCGAGATATTTGCAGATTTATCTCAAGGGAAGGGGCCTGACGGACATATTTCGAGATATTTCTTCTTCTTGTTGTTCTTCTTCTGCACAGCTAAACTGGAAGTGGCATTTCCAGCTCGCAATAGTGCAGAGTTATCTCAAAGAAAGGGGCCACGGTGTTTCTGTATCTCTATTATGTTGGTGCGGCTTCGGAACTTTTAAATATCTTGATATATCTTGAGAACTACGCATCTGATCAAAAAATATCATAGAACATAAAAAGTAGGAAACTTAATTCTCTACAAAAAAGGTCTCTTAACATTTTGCCATAGCTCGCTTCGTTTCCGAGATATTTGCAGATTTATCTCAAGGGAAGGGGCCTGACGGACATATTTCGAGATATTTCTTCTTGTTGTTCTTCTTCTGCACAGCTAAGCTGGAAGTGGCATTTGCGGCTCGCACTAGTGCAGAGTTATCTCAAAGAAAGGGGCCACGGTGTTTCTGTATCCCTATTATGTTGGTGCGGCTTCGGAACTTTTAAATACCTCGATATATCTCGAAAACTACGCTTCTGATCAAAAAATATCATAGAACGTAAATTGTAGGAAACATAATTCTCTACAAAAAAGGTCTCTTAACATTTTGCCATAGCTCGCTTCGTTTTCGAGATATTTGCAGATTTATCTCAAGGGAAGGGGCCTGACGGACATATTTCGAGATATTTCTTCTTCTTGTTGTTCTTCTTCTGCGCAGCTAAGCGGGAAGTGGCATTTGCAGCTCGCAATAGTGCAAAGTTATCTCAAAGAAAGGGGCCACGGTGTTTCTGTATCTCTATTATGTTGGTGCGGCTTCGGAACTTTTAAAGATCTTGATATATCTCGAGAACTACGCATCTGATAAAAAAATATCATAGAACATAAAAAGTAGGAAACTTAATTCTCTACAAAAAAGGTCTCTCAACATTTTGCCATAGCTCGCTTCGTTTCCGAGATATTTGCAGATTTATCTCAAGGGAAGGGGCCTGACGGACATATTTCGAGATATTTCTTCTTCTTGTTGTTCTTCTTCTGCACAGCTAAGCTGGAAGTGGCATTTACAGCTCGCAATAGTGCAGAGTTATCTCAAAGAAAGGGGCCACGGTGTTTCTGTATCTCTATTATGTTTGTGCGACTTCGGAACTTTTAAATAGCTTGATATATCTCGAGAACTACGCATCTAATCAAAAAATATCATAGAACATAAAAAGTAGGAAACTTAATTCTCTACAAAAAAGGTCTCTTAACATTTTGCCATAGCTCGCTTCGTTTCCGAGATATTTGCAGATTTATCTCAAGGGAAGGGGCCTGACGGACATATTTCGAGATATTTCTTCTTCTTGTTGTTCTTCTTCTGCACAGCTAAACTGGAAGTGGCATTTGCAGCTCGCAATAGTGCAGAGTTATCTCAAAGAAAGGGGCCACGGTGTTTCTGTATCTCTATTATGTTGGTGCGGCTTCGGAACTTTTAAATATCTTGATATATCTCGAGAACTACGCATCTGATCAAAAAATATCATAGAACATAAAAAGTAGGAAACTTAATTCTCTACAAAAAAGGTCTCTCAACATTTTGCCATAGCTCGCTTCGTTTCCGAGATATTTGCAGATTTATCTCAAGGGAAGGGGCCTGACGGACATATCTCGAGATATTTCTTCTTCTTGTTGTTCTTCCTCTGCACAGCTAAGCTGGAAGTGGCATTTGCAGCTCGCAATAGTGCAGATTTATCTCAAAGAAAGGGGCCACGGTGTTTCTGTATCTCTATTATGTTGGTGCGGTTTCGGAACTTTTAAATATCTTGATATATCTCGAGAACTACGCATCTGATCAAAAAATATCATAGAACATAAAAAGTAGGGAACTTAATTCTCTACAAAAAAGGTCTCTTAACATTTTGCCATAGCTCGCTTCGTTTCCGAGATATTTGCAGATTTATCTCAAGGGAAGGGGCCTGACGGACATATTTCGAGATATTTCTTCTTCTTGTTGTTCTTCTTCTGCACAGCTAAACTGGAAGTGGCATTTCCAGCTCGCAATAGTGCAGAGTTATCTCAAAGAAAGGGGCCACGGTGTTTCTGTATCTCTATTATGTTGGTGCGGCTTCGGAACTTTTAAATATCTTGATATATCTCGAGAACTACGCATCTGATCAAAAAATATCATAGAACATAAAAAGTAGGAAACTTAATTCTCTACAAAAAAGGTCTCTCAACATTTTGCCATAGCTCGCTTCGTTTCCGAGATATTTGCAGATTTATCTCAAGGGAAGGGGCCTGACGGACATATTTCGAGATATTTCTTCTTCTTGTTGTTCTTCCTCTGCACAGCTAAGCTGGAAGTGGCATTTGCAGCTCGCAATAGTGCAGATTTATCTCAAAGAAAGGGGCCACGGTGTTTCTGTATCTCTATTATGTTGGTGCGGTTTCGGAACTTTTAAATATCTTGATATATCTCGAGAACTACGCATCTGATCAAAAAATATCATAGAACATAAAAAGTAGGGAACTTAATTCTCTACAAAAAAGGTCTCTTAACATTTTGCCATAGCTCGCTTCGTTTCCGAGATATTTGCAGATTTATCTCAAGGGAAGGGGCCTGACGGACATATTTCGAGATATTTCTTCTTCTTGTTGTTCTTCTTCTGCACAGCTAAACTGGAAGTGGCATTTCCAGCTCGCAATAGTGCAGAGTTATCTCAAAGAAAGGGGCCACGGTGTTTCTGTATCTCTATTATGTTGGTGCGGCTTCGGAACTTTTAAATATCTTGATATATCTCGAGAACTACGCATCTGATCAAAAAATATCATAGAACATAAAAAGTAGGAAACTTAATTCTCTACAAAAAAGGTCTCTCAACATTTTGCCATAGCTCGCTTCGTTTCCGAGATATTTGCAGATTTATCTCAAGGGAAGGGGCCTGACGGACATATTTCGAGATATTTCTTCTTCTTGCTGTTCTTCCTCTGCACAGCTAAGCTGGAAGTGGCATTTGCAGCTCGCAATAGTGCAGATTTATCTCAAAGAAAGGGGCCACGGTGTTTCTGTATCTCTATTATGTTGGTGCGGTTTCGGAACTTTTAAATATCTTGATATATCTCGAGAACTACGCATCTGATCAAAAAATATCATAGAACATAAAAAGTAGGAAACTTAATTCTCTACAAAAAAGGTCTCTCAACATTTTGCCATAGCTCGCTTCGTTTCCGAGATATTTGCAGATTTATCTCAAGGGAAGGGGCCTGACGGACATATTTCGAGATATTTCTTCTTCTTGTTGTTCTTCCTCTGCACAGCTAAGCTGGAAGTGGCATTTGCAGCTCGCAATAGTGCAGATTTATCTCAAAGAAAGGGGCCACGGTGTTTCTGTATCTCTATTATGTTGGTGCGGCTTCGGAACTTCTAAATAGCTTGATATATCTCGAGAACTACGCATCTAATAAAAAAATATCATAGAACATAAAAGGTAGGAAACTTAATTCTCTACAAAAAAGGTCTCTTAACATTTTGCCATAGCTCGCTTCGTTCCCGAGATATTTGCAGATTTATCTCAAGGGAAGGGGCCTGACGGACATATTTCGAGATATTTCTTCTTCTTGTTGTTCTTCTTCTGCACAGCTAAGCTGGAAGTGGCATTTGCGGCTCGCACTAGTGCAGAGTTATCTCAAAGAAAGGGGCCACGGTGTTTCTGTATCTCTATTATGTTGGTGCGGCTTCGGAACTTTTAAATATCTCGATATATCTCGAAAACTACGCTTCTGATCAAAAAATATCATAGAACATAAATTGTAGGAAACATAATTCTCTACAAAAAAGGTCTCTTAATATTTTGCCATAGCTGGCTTCGTTTCCGAGATATTTGCAGATATATCACAAGGGAAGGGGCCTAACGGACATATTTCGAGATATTTCTTCTTCTTGTTGTTCTTCTTCTGCACAGCTAAGCTGGAAGTGGCATTTGTGGCTCGCACTAGTGCAGAGTTATCTCAAAGAAAGGGGCCACGGTGTTTCTGTATCTCTATTATGTTGGTGCGGCTTCGGAACTTTTAAATATCTCGATATATCTCGAAAACTACGCTTCTGATCAAAAAATATCATAGAACATAAATTGTAGGAAACATAATTCTCTACAAAAAAGGTCTCTTAATATTTTGCCATAGCTGGCTTCGTTTCCGAGATATTTGCAGATATATCACAAGGGAAGGGGCCTAACGGACATATTTCGAGATATTTCTTCTTCTTGTTGTTCTTCTTCTGCACAGCTAAACTGGAAGTGGCATTTCCAGCTCGCAATAGAGCAGAGTTATCTCAAAGAGAGGGGCCACGGTGTTTCTGTATCTCTATTATGTTGGTGCGGCTTCGGAACTTTTAAATATCTCGATATATCTCGAAAACTACGCTTCTGATCAAAAAATATCATACAACATAAATTGTAGGAAACATAATTCTCTACAAAAAAGGTCTCTTAACATTTTGCCATAGCTCGCTTCGTTTCCGAGATATTTGCAGATTTATCTCAAGGGAAGGGGCCTGACGGACATATTTCGAGATATTTCTTCTTCTTGTTGTTCTTCTTCTGCACAGCTAAGCTAGAAGTGGCATTTGCGGCTCGCACTAGTGCAGAGTTATCTCAAAGAAAGGGGCCACGGTGTTTCTGTATCTCTATTATGTTGGTGCGGCTTCGGAACTTTTAAATATCTCGATATATCTCGAAAACTACGCTTCTGATCAAAAAATATCATAGAACGTAAATTGTAGGAAACATAATTCTCTACAAAAAAGGTCTCTTAATATTTTGCCACAGCTGGCTTCGTTTCCCAGATATTTGCAGATATATCACAAGGGAAGGGGCCTAACGGACATATTTCGAGATATTCCTTCTTCTTGTTGTTCTTCTTCTGCACAGCTAAACTGGAAGTGGCATTTCCAGCTCGCAATAGAGCAGAGTTATCTCAAAGAGAGGGGCCACGGTGTTTCTGTATCTCTATTATGTTGGTGCGGCTTCGGAACTTTTAAATATCTCGATATATCTCGAAAACTACGCTTCTGATCAAAAAATATCATACAACATAAATTGTAGGAAACATAATTCTCTACAAAAAAGGTCTCTTAATATTTTGCCATAGCTCGCTTCGTTTCCGAGATATTTGCAGATTTATCTCAAGGGAAGGGGCCTGACGGACATATTTCGAGATATTTCTTCTTCTTGTTGTTCTTCTTCTGCGCAGCTAAGCGGGAAGTGGCATTTGCAGCTCGCAATAGTGCAGAGTTATCTCAAAGAAAGGGGCCACGGTGTTTCTGTATCTCTATTATGTTGGTGCGGCTTCGGAACTTTTAAATATCTTGATATATCTTGAGAACTACGCATCTGATCAAAAAATATCATAGAACATAGAAAGTAGGAAACTTAATTCTCTACAAAAAAGGCCTCTTAACATTTTGCCATAGCTCGCTTCGTTTCCGAGATATTTGCAGATTTATCTCAAGGGAAGGGGCCTGACGGACATATTTCGAGATATTTCTTCTTCGTGTTGTTCTTCTTCTGCACAGCTAAGCTGGAAGTGGCATTTACAGCTCGCAATAGTGCAGAGTTATCTCAAAGAAAGGGGCCACGGTGTTTCTGTATCTCTATTATGTTGGTGCGGCTTCGGAACTTTTAAATATCTTGATATATCTCGAGAACTACGCATCTGATCAAAAAATATCACACTACATAAAAAGTAGGAAACTTAATTCTCTACAAAAAAGGTCTCTTAACATTTTGCCATAGCTCGCTTCGTTTCCGAGATATTTGCAGATTTATCTCAAGGGAAGGGGCCTGACGGACATATTTCGAGATATTTCTTCTTCTTGTTGTTCTTCTTCTGCACAGCTAAGCTGGAAGTGGCATTTACAGCTCGCAATAGTGCACAGTTATCTCAAAGATAGGGGCCACGGTGTTTCTGTATCTCTATTATGTTGGTGCGGCTTCGGAACTTTTAAATATCTTGATATATCTCGAGAACTACGCATCTGGTCAAAAAATATCATAGAACATAGAAAGTAGGAAACGTAATTCTCTACAAAAAAGGTCTCTTAACATTTTGCCATAGCTCGCTTCGTTTCCGAGATATTTGCAGATTTATCTCAAGGGAAGGGGCCTGACGGACATATTTCGAGATATTTCTTCTTCGTGTTGTTCTTCTTCTGCACAGCTAAGCTGGAAGTGGCATTTACAGCTCGCAATAGTGCAGAGTTATCTCAAAGAAAGGGGCCACGGTGTTTCTGTATCTCTATTATGTTGGTGCGGCTTCGGAACTTTTAAATATCTTGATATATCTCGAGAACTACGCATCTGATCAAAAAATATCACACTACATAAAAAGTAGGAAACTTAATTCTCTACAAAAAAGGTCTCTTAACATTTTGCCATAGCTCGCTTCGTTTCCGAGATATTTGCAGATTTATCTCAAGGGAAGGGGCCTGACGGACATATTTCGAGATATTTCTTCTTCTTGTTGTTCTTCTTCTGCACAGCTAAGCTGGAAGTGGCATTTACAGCTCGCAATAGTGCACAGTTATCTCAAAGATAGGGGCCACGGTGTTTCTGTATCTCTATTATGTTGGTGCGGCTTCGGAACTTTTAAATATCTTGATATATCTCGAGAACTACGCATCTGATCAAAAAATATCATAGAACATAGAAAGTAGGAAACTTAATTCTCTACAAAAAAGGTCTCTTAACATTTTGCCATAGCTCGCTTCGTTTCCGAGATATTTGCAGATATATCTCAAGGGAAGGGGCCTGACGGACATATTTCGAGATATTTCTTCTTCTTGTTGTTCTTCTTCTGCACAGCTAAGCTGGAAGTGGCATTTACAGCTCGCAATAGTGCACAGTTATCTCAAAGATAGGGGCCACGGTGTTTCTGTATCTCTATTATGTTGGTGCGGCTTCGGAACTTTTAAATATCTTGATATATCTCGAGAACTACGCATCTGGTCAAAAAATATCATAGAACATAGAAAGTAGGAAACTTAATTCTCTACAAAAAAGGTCTCTTAACATTTTCCCATAGCTCGCTTCGTTTCCGAGATATTTGCAGATTTATCTCAAGGGAAGGGGCCTGACGGACATATTTCGAGATATTTCTTCTTCTTGTTGTTCTTCTTCTGCGCAGCTAAGCTGGAAGTGGAATTTGCAGCTCGCAATAGTGCAGAGTTATCTCAAAGAAAGAGGCCACGGTGTTTCTGTATCTCTATTATGTTGGTGCGGCTTCGGAACTTTTAAATATCTTGATATATCTCGAGAACTACGCATCTGATCAAAAAATATCATAGAACATAAAAAGTAGGAAACTTAATTCGCTACAAAAAAGGTCTCTTAACATTTTGCCATAGCTCGCTTCGTTTCCGAGATATTTGCAGATTTATCTCAAGGGAAGGGGACTGACGGACATATTTCGAGATATTTCTTCTTCTTGTTGTTCTTCTTCTGCACAGCTAAACTGGAAGTGGCATTTCCAGCTCGCAATAGTGCAGAGTTATCTCAAAGAAAGGGGCCACGGTGTTTCTGTATCTCTATTATGTTGGTGCGGCTTCGGAACTTTTAAATATCTTGATATATCTCGAGAACTACGCATCTGATCAAAAAATATCATAGAACATAAAAAGTAGGAAACTTAATTCTCTACAAAAAAGGTCTCTTAACATTTTGCCATAGCTCGCTTCGTTTCCGAGATATTTGCAGATTTATCTCAAGGGAAGGGGACTGACGGACATATTTCGAGATATTTCTTCTTCTTGTTGTTCTTCTTCTGCACAGCTAAACTGGAAGTGGCATTACCAGCTCGCAATAGTGCAGAGTTATCTCAAAGAAAGGGGCCACGGTGTTTCTGTATCTCTATTATGTTGGTGCGGCTTCGGAACTTTTAAATATCTTGATATATCTCGAGAACTACGCATCTGTTCAAAAAATATCATAGAACATAAAAAGTAGGAAACTTAATTCTCTACAAAAAAGGTCTCTAAACATTTTGCCATAGCTCGCTTCGTTTCCGAGATATTTGCAGATATATCACAAGGGAAGGGGCCTAACGGACATATTTCGAGATATTCCTTCTTCTTGTTGTTCTTCTTCTGCACAGCTAAGCTGGAAGTGGCATTTACAGCTCGCAGTAGTGCAGAGTTATCTCAAAGAAAGGGGCCACGGTGTTTCTGTATCTCTATTATGTTGGTGCGGCTTCGGAACTTTTAAATATCTTGATATATCTTGAGAACTACGCATCTGATCAAAAAATATCAGAACATAAAAAGTAGGAAACTTAATTCTCTACAAAAAAGGTCTCTTAACATTTTGCCATAGCTCGCTTCGTTTCCGAGATATTTGCAGATTTATCTCAAGGGAAGGGGCCTGACGGACATATTTCGAGATATTTCTTCTTCGTGTTGTTCTTCTTCTGCACAGCTAAGCTGGAAGTGGCATTTACAGCTCGCAATAGTGCAGAGTTATCTCAAAGAAAGGGGCCACGGTGTTTCTGTATCTCTATTATGTTGGTGCGGCTTCGGAACTTTTAAATAGCTTGATATATCTCGAGAACTACGCATTTAATAAAAAAATATCATAGAACATAAAAAGTAGGAAACTTAATTCTCTACAAAAAAGGTCTCTTAACATTTTGCCATAGCTCGCTTCGTTTCCGAGATATTTGCAGACTTATCTCAAGGGAAGGGGCCTGACGGACATATTTCGAGATATTTCTTCTTCTTGTTGTTCTTCTTCTGCACAGCTAAACTGGAAGTGGCATTTCCAGCTCGCAATAGTGCAGAGTTATCTCAAAGAAAGGCGCCACGGTGTTTCTGTATCTCTATTATGTTGGTGCGGCTTCCGAACTTTTAAATATCTTGATATATCTCGAGAACTACGCATCTGATCAAAAAATATCATACAACATAAAAAGTAGGAAACTTAATTCTCTACAAAAAAGGTCTCTTAACATTTTGCCATAGCTCGCTTCGTTTCAGAGATATTTGCAGATTTATCTCAAGGGAAGGGGCCTGACGGACATATTTCGAGATATTTCTTCTTGTTGTTCTTCTTCTGCACAGCTAAGCTGGAAGTGGCATTTGCGGCTCGCACTAGTGCAGAGTTATCTCAAAGAAAGGGGCCACGGTGTTTCTGTATCTCTATTATGTTGGTGCGGCTTCGGAACTTTTAAATACCTCGATATATCTCGAAAACTACGCTTCTGATCAAAAAATATCATAGAACATAAATTGTAGGAAACTTAATTCTCTACAAAAAAGGTCTCTTAACATTTTGCCATAGCTCGCTTCGTTTCCGAGATATTTGCAGATATATCTCAAGGGAAGGGGCCTGGCGGACATATTTCGAGATATTTCTTCTTCTTGTTGTTCTTCTTCTGCACAGCTAAACTGGAAGTGGCATTTCCAGCTCGCAATAGTGCAGAGTTATCTCAAAGAAACGGGCCACGGTGTTTCTGTATCTCTATTATGTTGGTGCGGCTTCGGAACTTTTAAATATCTTGATATATCTCGAGAACTACGCATCTGATCAAAAAATATCATAGAACATAAAAAGTAGGAAACTTAATTCTCTACAAAAAAGGTCTCTCAACATTTTGCCATAGCTCGCTTCGTTTCCGAGATATTTGCAGATTTATCTCAAGGGAAGGGGCCTGACGGACATATTTCGAGATATTTCTTCTTCTTGTTGTTCTTCCTCTGCACAGCTAAGCTGGAAGTGGCATTTGCAGCTCGCAATAGTGCAGATTTATCTCAAAGAAAGGGGCCACGGTGTTTCTGTATCTCTATTATGTTGGTGCGGCTTCGGAACTTCTAAATAGCTTGATATATCTCGAGAACTACGCATCTAATAAAAAAATATCATAGAACATAAAAGGTAGGAAACTTAATTCTCTACAAAAAAGGTCTCTTAACATTTTGCCATAGCTCGCTTCGTTCCCGAGATATTTGCAGATTTATCTCAAGGGAAGGGGCCTGACGGACATATTTCGAGATATTTCTTCTTCTTGTTGTTCTTCTTCTGCACAGCTAAGCTGGAAGTGGCATTTGCGGCTCGCACTAGTGCAGAGTTATCTCAAAGAAAGGGGCCACGGTGTTTCTGTATCTCTATTATGTTGGTGCGGCTTCGGAACTTTTAAATATCTCGATATATCTCGAAAACTACGCTTCTGATCAAAAAATATCATAGAACATAAATTGTAGGAAACATAATTCTCTACAAAAAAGGTCTCTTAATATTTTGCCATAGCTGGCTTCGTTTCCGAGATATTTGCAGATATATCACAAGGGAAGGGGCCTAACGGACATATTTCGAGATATTTCTTCTTCTTGTTGTTCTTCTTCTGCACAGCTAAGCTGGAAGTGGCATTTGTGGCTCGCACTAGTGCAGAGTTATCTCAAAGAAAGGGGCCACGGTGTTTCTGTATCTCTATTATGTTGGTGCGGCTTCGGAACTTTTAAATATCTCGATATATCTCGAAAACTACGCTTCTGATCAAAAAATATCATAGAACATAAATTGTAGGAAACATAATTCTCTACAAAAAAGGTCTCTTAATATTTTGCCATAGCTGGCTTCGTTTCCGAGATATTTGCAGATATATCACAAGGGAAGGGGCCTAACGGACATATTTCGAGATATTTCTTCTTCTTGTTGTTCTTCTTCTGCACAGCTAAACTGGAAGTGGCATTTCCAGCTCGCAATAGAGCAGAGTTATCTCAAAGAGAGGGTCCACGGTGTTTCTGTATCTCTATTATGTTGGTGCGGCTTCGGAACTTTTAAATATCTCGATATATCTCGAAAACTACGCTTCTGATCAAAAAATATCATACAACATAAATTGTAGGAAACATAATTCTCTACAAAAAAGGTCTCTTAACATTTTGCCATAGCTCGCTTCGTTTCCGAGATATTTGCAGATTTATCTCAAGGGAAGGGGCCTGACGGACATATTTCGAGATATTTCTTCTTCTTGTTGTTCTTCTTCTGCACAGCTAAGCTGGAAGTGGCATTTGCGGCTCGCACTAGTGCAGAGTTATCTCAAAGAAAGGGGCCACGGTGTTTCTGTATCTCTATTATGTTGGTGCGGCTTCGGAACTTTTAAATATCTCGATATATCTCGAAAACTACGCTTCTGATCAAAAAATATCATAGAACATAAATTGTAGGAAACATAATTCTCTACAAAAAAGGTCTCTTAATATTTTGCCACAGCTGGCTTCGTTTCCGAGATATTTGCAGATATATCACAAGGGAAGGGGCCTAACGGACATATTTCGAGATATTCCTTCTTCTTGTTGTTCTTCTTCTGCACAGCTAAACTGGAAGTGGCATTTCCAGCTCGCAATAGAGCAGAGTTATCTCAAAGAGAGGGGCTACGGTGTTTCTGTATCTCTATTATGTTGGTGCGGCTTCGGAACTTTTAAATATCTCGATATATCTCGAAAACTACGCTTCTGATCAAAAAATATCATAGAACATAAATTGTAGGAAACATAATTCTCTACAAAAAAGGTCTCTTAATATTTTGCCATAGCTCGCTTCGTTTCCGAGATATTTGCAGATTTATCTCAAGGGAAGGGGCCTGACGGACATATTTCGAGATATTTCTTCTTCTTGTTGTTCTTCTTCTGCGCAGCTAAGCGGGAAGTGGCATTTGCAGCTCGCAATAGTGCAGAGTTATCTCAAAGAAAGGGGCCACGGTGTTTCTGTATCTCTATTATGTTGGTGCGGCTTCGGAACTTTTAAATATCTTGATATATCTTGAGAACTACGCATCTGATCAAAAAATATCATAGAACATAGAAAGTAGGAAACTTAATTCTCTACAAAAAAGGTCTCTTAACATTTTGCCATAGCTCGCTTCGTTTCCGAGATATTTGCAGATTTATCTCAAGGGAAGGGGCCTGACGGACATATTTCGAGATATTTCTTCTTCGTGTTGTTCTTCTTCTGCACAGCTAAGCTGGAAGTGGCATTTACAGCTCGCAATAGTGCAGAGTTATCTCAAAGAAAGGGGCCACGGTGTTTCTGTATCTCTATTATGTTGGTGCGGCTTCGGAACTTTTAAATATCTTGATATATCTCGAGAACTACGCATCTGATCAAAAAATATCACACTACATAAAAAGTAGGAAACTTAATTCTCTACAAAAAAGGTCTCTTAACATTTTGCCATAGCTCGCTTCGTTTCCGAGATATTTGCAGATTTATCTCAAGGGAAGGGGCCTGACGGACATATTTCGAGATATTTCTTCTTCTTGTTGTTCTTCTTCTGCACAGCTAAGCTGGAAGTGGCATTTACAGCTCGCAATAGTGCACAGTTATCTCAAAGATAGGGGCCACGGTGTTTCTGTATCTCTATTATGTTGGTGCGGCTTCGGAACTTTTAAATATCTTGATATATCTCGAGAACTACGCATCTGATCAAAAAATATCATAGAACATAGAAAGTAGGAAACTTAATTCTCTACAAAAAAGGTCTCTTAACATTTTGCCATAGCTCGCTTCGTTTCCGAGATATTTGCAGATATATCTCAAGGGAAGGGGCCTGACGGACATATTTCGAGATATTTCTTCTTCTTGTTGTTCTTCTTCTGCACAGCTAAGCTGGAAGTGGCATTTACAGCTCGCAATAGTGCACAGTTATCTCAAAGATAGGGGCCACGGTGTTTCTGTATCTCTATTATGTTGGTGCGGCTTCGGAACTTTTAAATATCTTGATATATCTCGAGAACTACGCATCTGGTCAAAAAATATCATAGAACATAGAAAGTAGGAAACTTAATTCTCTACAAAAAAGGTCTCTTAACATTTTGCCATAGCTCGCTTCGTTTCCGAGATATTTGCAGATTTATCTCAAGGGAAGGGGCCTGACGGACATATTTCGAGATATTTCTTCTTCGTGTTGTTCTTCTTCTGCACAGCTAAGCTGGAAGTGGCATTTACAGCTCGCAATAGTGCAGAGTTATCTCAAAGAAAGGGGCCACGGTGTTTCTGTATCTCTATTATGTTGGTGCGGCTTCGGAACTTTTAAATATCTTGATATATCTCGAGAACTACGCATCTGATCAAAAAATATCACACTACATAAAAAGTAGGAAACTTAATTCTCTACAAAAAAGGTCTCTTAACATTTTGCCATAGCTCGCTTCGTTTCCGAGATATTTGCAGATTTATCTCAAGGGAAGGGGCCTGACGGACATATTTCGAGATATTTCTTCTTCTTGTTGTTCTTCTTCTGCACAGCTAAGCTGGAAGTGGCATTTACAGCTCGCAATAGTGCACAGTTATCTCAAAGATAGGGGCCACGGTGTTTCTGTATCTCTATTATGTTGGTGCGGCTTCGGAACTTTTAAATATCTTGATATATCTCGAGAACTACGCATCTGATCAAAAAATATCATAGAACATAGAAAGTAGGAAACTTAATTCTCTACAAAAAAGGTCTCTTAACATTTTGCCATAGCTCGCTTCGTTTCCGAGATATTTGCAGATATATCTCAAGGGAAGGGGCCTGACGGACATATTTCGAGATATTTCTTCTTCTTGTTGTTCTTCTTCTGCACAGCTAAGCTGGAAGTGGCATTTACAGCTCGCAATAGTGCACAGTTATCTCAAAGATAGGGGCCACGGTGTTTCTGTATCTCTATTATGTTGGTGCGGCTTCGGAACTTTTAAATATCTTGATATATCTCGAGAACTACGCATCTGGTCAAAAAATATCATAGAACATAGAAAGTAGGAAACTTAATTCTCTACAAAAAAGGTCTCTTAACATTTTGCCATAGCTCGCTTCGTTTCCGAGATATTTGCAGATTTATCTCAAGGGAAGGGGCCTGACGGACATATTTCGAGATATTTCTTCTTCTTGTTGTTCTTCTTCTGCGCAGCTAAGCTGGAAGTGGAATTTGCAGCTCGCAATAGTGCAGAGTTATCTCAAAGAAAGAGGCCACGGTGTTTCTGTATCTCTATTATGTTGGTGCGGCTTCGGAACTTTTAAATATCTTGATATATCTCGAGAACTACGCATCTGATCAAAAAATATCATAGAACATAAAAAGTAGGAAACTTAATTCGCTACAAAAAAGGTCTCTTAACATTTTGCCATAGCTCGCTTCGTTTCCGAGATATTTGCAGATTTATCTCAAGGGAAGGGGACTGACGGACATATTTCGAGATATTTCTTCTTCTTGTTGTTCTTCTTCTGCACAGCTAAACTGGAAGTGGCATTTCCAGCTCGCAATAGTGCAGAGTTATCTCAAAGAAAGGGGCCACGGTGTTTCTGTATCTCTATTATGTTGGTGCGGCTTCGGAACTTTTAAATATCTTGATATATCTCGAGAACTACGCATCTGATCAAAAAATATCATAGAACATAAAAAGTAGGAAACTTAATTCTCTACAAAAAAGGTCTCTTAACATTTTGCCATAGCTCGCTTCGTTTCCGAGATATTTGCAGATTTATCTCAAGGGAAGGGGACTGACGGACATATTTCGAGATATTTCTTCTTCTTGTTGTTCTTCTTCTGCACAGCTAAACTGGAAGTGGCATTTCCAGCTCGCAATAGTGCAGAGTTATCTCAAAGAAAGGGGCCACGGTGTTTCTGTATCTCTATTATGTTGGTGCGGCTTCGGAACTTTTAAATATCTTGATATATCTCGAGAACTACGCATCTGTTCAAAAAATATCATAGAACATAAAAAGTAGGAAACTTAATTCTCTACAAAAAAGGTCTCTAAACATTTTGCCATAGCTCGCTTCGTTTCCGAGATATTTGCAGATTTATCTCAAGGGAAGGGGCCTGACGGACATATTTCGAGATATTTCTTCTTCTTGTTGTTCTTCTTCTGCACAGCTAAGCTGGAAGTGGCATTTGCAGCTCGCAATAGTGCAGAGTTATCTCAAAGAAAGGGACCACGGTGTTTCTGTATCTCTATTATGTTGGTGCGGCTTCGGAGCTTTTAAATATCTCGATATATCTCGAAAACTACGCTTCTGATCAAAAAATATCATAGAACATAAATTGTAGGAAACATAATTCTCTACAAAAAAGGTCTCTCAACATTTTGCCATAGCTGGCTTCGTTTCCGAGATATTTGCAGATATATCACAAGGGAAGGGGCCTAACGGACATATTTCGAGATATTCCTTCTTCTTGTTGTTCTTCTTCTGCACAGCTAAACTGGAAGTGGCATTTCCAGCTCGCAATAGAGTAGAGTTATCTCAAAGAGAGGGGCCACGGTGTTTCTGTATCTCTATTATGTTGGTGCGGCTTCGGAACTTTTAAATATCTCGATATATCTCGAAGACTACGCTTCTGATCAAAAAATATCATACAACATAAATTGTAGGAAACATAATTCTCTACAAAAAAGGTCTCTTAACATTTTGCCATAGCTCGCGTCGTTTCCGAGATATTTGCAAATTTATCTCAAGGGAAGGGGCCTGACGGACATATTTAGAGATATTTCTTCTTCTTGTTGATCTTCTTCTGCACAGCTAAGCTGGAAGTGGCATTTGCGGCTCGCACTAGTGCAGAGTTATCTCAAAGAAAGGGGCCACGGTGTTTCTGTATCTCTATTATGTTGGTGCGGCTTCGGAATTTTTAAATATCTTGATATATCTCGAGAACTACGCATCTGATCAAAAAATATCACACTACATAAAAAGTAGGAAACTTAATTCTCTACAAAAAAGGTCTCTTAACATTTTGCCATAGCTCGCTTCGTTTCCGAGATATTTGCAGATTTATCTCAAGGGAAGGGGCCTGACGGACATATTTCGAGATATTTCTTCTTCTTGTTGTTCTTCTTCTGCACAGCTAAGCTGGAAGTGGCATTTACAGCTCGCAATAGTGCAGAGTTATCTCAAAGATAGGGGCCACGGTGTTTCTGTATCTCTATTATGTTGGTGCGGCTTCGGAACTTTTAAATATCTTGATATATCTCGAGAACTACGCATCTGATCAAAAAATATCATAGAACATAGAAAGTAGGAAACTTAATTCTCTACAAAAAAGGTCTCTTAACATTTTGCCATAGCTCGCTTCGTTTCCGAGATATTTGCAGATATATCTCAAGGGAAGGGGCCTGACGGACATATTTCGAGATATTTCTTCTTCTTGTTGTTCTTCTTCTGCACAGCTAAGCTGGAAGTGGCATTTACAGCTCGCAATAGTGCACAGTTATCTCAAAGATAGGGGCCACGGTGTTTCTGTATCTCTATTATGTTGGTGCGGCTTCGGAACTTTTAAATATCTTGATATATCTCGAGAACTACGCATCTGGTCAAAAAATATCATAGAACATAGAAAGTAGGAAACTTAATTCTCTACAAAAAAGGTCTCTTAACATTTTGCCATAGCTCGCTTCGTTTCCGAGATATTTGCAGATTTATCTCAAGGGAAGGGGCCTGACGGACATATTTCGAGATATTTCTTCTTCTTGTTGTTCTTCTTCTGCGCAGCTAAGCTGGAAGTGGAATTTGCAGCTCGCAATAGTGCAGAGTTATCTCAAAGAAAGAGGCCACGGTGTTTCTGTATCTCTATTATGTTGGTGCGGCTTCGGAACTTTTAAATATCTTGATATATCTCGAGAACTACGCATCTGATCAAAAAATATCATAGAACATAAAAAGTAGGAAACTTAATTCGCTACAAAAAAGGTCTCTTAACATTTTGCCATAGCTCGCTTCGTTTCCGAGATATTTGCAGATTTATCTCAAGGGAAGGGGACTGACGGACATATTTCGAGATATTTCTTCTTCTTGTTGTTCTTCTTCTGCACAGCTAAACTGGAAGTGGCATTTCCAGCTCGCAATAGTGCAGAGTTATCTCAAAGAAAGGGGCCACGGTGTTTCTGTATCTCTATTATGTTGGTGCGGCTTCGGAACTTTTAAATATCTTGATATATCTCGAGAACTACGCATCTGATCAAAAAATATCATAGAACACAAAAAGTAGGAAACTTAATTCTCTACAAAAAAGGTCTCTTAACATTTTGCCATAGCTCGCTTCGTTTCCGAGATATTTGCAGATTTATCTCAAGGGAAGGGGACTGACGGACATATTTCGAGATATTTCTTCTTCTTGTTGTTCTTCTTCTGCACAGCTAAACTGGAAGTGGCATTTCCAGCTCGCAATAGTGCAGAGTTATCTCAAAGAAAGGGGCCACGGTGTTTCTGTATCTCTATTATGTTGGTGCGGCTTCGGAACTTTTAAATATCTTGATATATCTCGAGAACTACGCATCTGTTCAAAAAATATCATAGAACATAAAAAGTAGGAAACTTAATTCTCTACAAAAAAGGTCTCTAAACATTTTGCCATAGCTCGCTTCGTTTCCGAGATATTTGCAGATTTATCTCAAGGGAAGGGGCCTGACGGACATATTTCGAGATATTTCTTCTTCTTGTTGTTCTTCTTCTGCACAGCTAAGCTGGAAGTGGCATTTGCAGCTCGCAATAGTGCAGAGTTATCTCAAAGAAAGGGACCACGGTGTTTCTGTATCTCTATTATGTTGGTGCGGCTTCGGAGCTTTTAAATATCTCGATATATCTCGAAAACTACGCTTCTGATCAAAAAATATCATAGAACATAAATTGTAGGAAACATAATTCTCTACAAAAAAGGTCTCTCAACATTTTGCCATAGCTGGCTTCGTTTCCGAGATATTTGCAGATATATCACAAGGGAAGGGGCCTAACG
Source organism: Osmia lignaria lignaria (assembly GCF_051020975.1). NCBI lineage: Eukaryota > Metazoa > Arthropoda > Insecta > Hymenoptera > Megachilidae > Osmia > Osmia lignaria. The sequence continues at coordinate 7,453,084 of NW_027478159.1, read as the reverse complement.
GACATATTTCGAGATATTCCTTCTTCTTGTTGTTCTTCTTCTGCACAGCTAAACTGGAAGTGGCATTTCCAGCTCGCAATAGAGCAGAGTTATCTCAAAGAGAGGGGCCACGGTGTTTCTGTATCTCTATTATGTTGGTGCGGCTTCGGAACTTTTAAATATCTCGATATATCTCGAAGACTACGCTTCTGATCAAAAAATATCATACAACATAAATTGTAGGAAACATAATTCTCTACAAAAAAGGTCTCTTAACATTTTGCCATAGCTCGCGTCGTTTCCGAGATATTTGCAAATTTATCTCAAGGGAAGGGGCCTGACGGACATATTTAGAGATATTTCTTCTTCTTGTTGATCTTCTTCTGCACAGCTAAGCTGGAAGTGGCATTTGCGGCTCGCACTAGTGCAGAGTTATCTCAAAGAAAGGGGCCACGGTGTTTCTGTATCTCTATTATGTTGGTGCGGCTTCGGAACTTTTAAATATCTTGATATATCTCGAGAACTACGCATCTGATCAAAAAATATCATACTACATAAAAAGTAGGAAACTTAATTCTCTACAAGAAAGGTCTCTAAACATTTTGCCATAGCTCGCTTCGTTTCCGAGATGTTTGCAGATTTATCTCAAGGGAAGAGGCCTGACGGACATATTTCGAGATATTTCTTCTTCTTGTTGTTCCTCTTCTGCACAGCTAAGCTGGAAGTGGCATTTGCAGCTCGCAATAGTGCAGAGTTATCTCAAAGAGAGGGGCCACGGTGTTTCTGTATCTCTATTATGTTGGTGCGGCTTCGGAACTTTTATATATCTTGATATATCTCGAGAACTACGCATCTGATCAAAAAATATCATAGAACATAAAAAGTAGGAAACTTAATTCTCTACAAGAAAGGTCTCTAAACATTTTGCCATAGCTCGCTTCGTTTCCGAGATATTTGCAGATTCATCTCAAGGGAAGGGGCCTGACGGACATATTTCGAGATATTTCTTCTTCTTGTTGTTCTTCTTCTGCACAGCTAAGCTGGAAGTGGAATTTGCGGCTCGCACTAGTGCAGAGTTATCTCAAAGAAAGGGGCCACGGTGTTTCTGTATCTCTATTATGTTGGTGCGGCTTCGGAACTTTTAAATATCTTGATATATCTCGAGAACTACGCATCTGTTCAAAAAATATCATAGAAGATAAAAAGTAGGAAACTTAATTCTCTACAAAAAAGGTCTCTTAACATTTTGCCATAGCTCGCTTCGTTTCCGAGATATTTGCAGATTTATCTCAAGGGAAGGGGCCTGACGGACATATTTCGAGATATTTCTTCTTCTTGTTGTTCTTCTTCTGCACAGCTAAGCTGGAAATGGCATTTGCAGCTCGCAATAGTGCAGAGTTATCTCAAAGAAAGGGGCCACGGTGTTTCTGTATCTCTATTATGTTGGTGCGGCTTCGGAACTTTTAAATATCTCGATATATCTCGAAAACTACGCTTCTGATCAAAAAATATCATAGAACATAAATTGTAGGAAACTTAATTCTCTACAAGAAAGGTCTCTAAACATTTTGCCATAGCTCGCTTCGTTTCCGAGATATTTGCAGATTCATCTCAAGGGAAGGGGCCTGACGGACATATTTCGAGATATTTCTTCTTCTTGTTGTTCTTCTTCTGCACAGCTAAGCTGGAAGTGGAATTTGCGGCTCGCACTAGTGCAGAGTTATCTCAAAGAAAGGGGCCACGGTGTTTCTGTATCTCTATTATGTTGGTGCGGCTTCGGAACTTTTAAATATCTTGATATATCTCGAGAACTACGCATCTGTTCAAAAAATATCATAGAAGATAAAAAGTAGGAAACTTAATTCTCTACAAAAAAGGTCTCTTAACATTTTGCCATGGCTCGCTTCGTTTCCGAGATATTTGCAGATTTATCTCAAGGGAAGGGGCCTGACGGACATATTTCGAGATATTTCTTCTTCTTGTTGTTCTTCTTCTGCACAGCTAAGCTGGAAATGGCATTTGCAGCTCGCAATAGTGCAGAGTTATCTCAAAGAAAGGGGCCACGGTGTTTCTGTATCTCTATTATGTTGGTGCGGCTTCGGAACTTTTAAATATCTCGATATATCTCGAAAACTACGCTTCTGATCAAAAAATATCATAGAATATAAATTGTAGGAAACATAATTCTCTACAAAAAAGGTCTCTTAAGATTTTGCCATAGCTCGCTTCGTTTCCGAGATATTTGCAGATATATCTCAAGGGAAGGGGCCTGACGGACATATTTCGAGATATTTCTTCTTCTTGTTGTTCTTCTTCTGCACAGCTAAGCTGGAAGTGGCATTTGCAGCTCGCAATAGTGCAGAGTTATCTCAAAGAAAGGGGCCACGGTGTTTCTGTATCTCTATTATGTTGGTGCGGCTTCGGAACTTTTAAATATCTTGATATATCTCGGGAACTACGCATCTGATCAAAAAATATCATAGAAGATAAAAAGTAGGAAACTTAATTCTCTACAAAAAAGGTCTCTTAACATTTTGCCATAGCTCTCTTCGTTTCCGAGATATTTGCAGATATATCTCAAGGGAAGGGGCCTGACGGACATATTTCGAGATATTTCTTCTTCTTGTTGTTCTTCTTCTGCACAGCTAAGCTGGAAGTGGCATTTGCGGCTCGCACTAGTGCAGAGTTATCTCAAAGAAAGGGGCCACGGTGTTTCTGTATCTCTATTATGTTGGTGCGGCTTCGGAACTTTTAAATATTTTGATATATCTCGAGAACTACGCATCTGATCAAAAAATATCATACTACATAAAAAGTAGGAAACTTAATTCTCTACAAGAAAGGTCTCTAAACATTTTGCCATAGCTCGCTTCGTTTCCGAGATATTTGCAAATTTATCTCAAGGGAAGGGGCCTGACGGACATATTTAGAGATATTTCTTCTTCTTGTTGATCTTCTTCTGCACAGCTAAGCTGGAAGTGGCATTTGCGGCTCGCACTAGTGCAGAGTTATCTCAAAGAAAGGGGCCACGGTGTTTCTGTATCTCTATTATGTTGGTGCGGCTTCGGAACTTTTAAATATCTTGATATATCTCGAGAACTACGCATCTGATCAAAAAATATCATACTACATAAAAAGTAGGAAACTTAATTCTCTACAAGAAAGGTCTCTAAACATTTTGCCATAGCTCGCTTCGTTTCCGAGATGTTTGCAGATTTATCTCAAGGGAAGGGGCCTGACGGACATATTTCGAGATATTTCTTCTTCTTGTTGTTCCTCTTCTGCACAGCTAAGCTGGAAGTGGCATTTGCAGCTCGGAATAGTGCAGAGTTATCTCAAAGAGAGGGGCCACGGTGTTTCTGTATCTCTATTATGTTGGTGCGGCTTCGGAACTTTTATATATCTTGATATATCTCGAGAACTACGCATCTGATCAAAAAATATCATAGAACATAAAAAGTAGGAAACTTAATTCTCTACAAGAAAGGTCTCTAAACATTTTGCCATAGCTCGCTTCGTTTCCGAGATATTTGCAGATTCATCTCAAGGGAAGGGGCCTGACGGACATATTTCGAGATATTTCTTCTTCTTGTTGTTCTTCTTCTGCACAGCTAAGCTGGAAGTGGAATTTGCGGCTCGCACTAGTGCAGAGTTATCTCAAAGAAAGGGGCCACGGTGTTTCTGTATCTCTATTATGTTGGTGCGGCTTCGGAACTTTTAAATATCTTGATATATCTCGAGAACTACGCATCTGTTCAAAAAATATCATAGAAGATAAAAAGTAGGAAACTTAATTCTCTACAAAAAAGGTCTCTTAACATTTTGCCATAGCTCGCTTCGTTTCCGAGATATTTGCAGATTTATCTCAAGGGAAGGGGCCTGACGGACATATTTCGAGATATTTCTTCTTCTTGTTGTTCTTCTTCTGCACAGCTAAGCTGGAAATGGCATTTGCAGCTCGCAATAGTGCAGAGTTATCTCAAAGAAAGGGGCCACGGTGTTTCTGTATCTCTATTATGTTGCTGCGGCTTCGGAACTTTTAAATATCTCGATATATCTCGAAAACTACGCTTCTGATCAAAAAATATCATAGAACATAAATTGTAGGAAACATAATTCTCTACAAAAAAGGTCTCTTAAGATTTTGCCATAGCTCGCTTCGTTTCCGAGATATTTGCAGATATATCTCAAGGGAAGGGGCCTGACGGACATATTTCGAGATATTTCTTCTTCTTGTTGTTCTTCTTCTGCACAGCTAAGCTGGAAGTGGCATTTGCAGCTCGCAATAGTGCAGAGTTATCTCAAAGAAAGGGGCCACGGTGTTTCTGTATCTCTATTATGTTGGTGCGGCTTCGGAACTTTTAAATATCTTGATATATCTCGGGAACTACGCATCTGATCAAAAAATATCATAGAAGATAAAAAGTAGGAAACTTAATTCTCTACAAAAAAGGTCTCTTAACATTTTGCCATAGCTCTCTTCGTTTCCGAGATATTTGCAGATATATCTCAAGGGAAGGGGCCTGACGGACATATTTCGAGATATTTCTTCTTCTTGTTGTTCTTCTTCTGCACAGCTAAGCTGGAAGTGGCATTTGCGGCTCGCACTAGTGCAGAGTTATCTCAAAGAAAGGGGCCACGGTGTTTCTGTATCTCTATTATGTTGGTGCGGCTTCGGAACTTTTAAATATTTTGATATATCTCGAGAACTACGCATCTGATCAAAAAATATCATACTACATAAAAAGTAGGAAACTTAATTCTCTACAAGAAAGGTCTCTAAACATTTTGCCATAGCTCGCTTCGTTTCCGAGATATTTGCAAATTTATCTCAAGGGAAGGGGCCTGACGGACATATTTAGAGATATTTCTTCTTCTTGTTGATCTTCTTCTGCACAGCTAAGCTGGAAGTGGCATTTGCGGCTCGCACTAGTGCAGAGTTATCTCAAAGAAAGGGGCCACGGTGTTTCTGTATCTCTATTATGTTGGTGCGGCTTCGGAACTTTTATATATCTTGATATATCTCGAGAACTACGCATCTGATCAAAAAATATCATAGAACATAAAAAGTAGGAAACTTAATTCTCTACAAGAAAGGTCTCTAAACATTTTGCCATAGCTCGCTTCGTTTCCGAGATATTTGCAGATTCATCTCAAGGGAAGGGGCCTGACGGACATATTTCGAGATATTTCTTCTTCTTGTTGTTCTTCTTCTGCACAGCTAAGCTGGAAGTGGAATTTGCGGCTCGCACTAGTGCAGAGTTATCTCAAAGAAAGGGGCCACGGTGTTTCTGTATCTCTATTATGTTGGTGCGGCTTCGGAACTTTTAAATATCTTGATATATCTCGAGAACTACGCATCTGTTCAAAAAATATCATAGAAGATAAAAAGTAGGAAACTTAATTCTCTACAAAAAAGGTCTCTTAACATTTTGCCATAGCTCGCTTCGTTTCCGAGATATTTGCAGATTTATCTCAAGGGAAGGGGCCTGACGGACATATTTCGAGATATTTCTTCTTCTTGTTGTTCTTCTTCTGCACAGCTAAGCTGGAAATGGCATTTGCAGCTCGCAATAGTGCAGAGTTATCTCAAAGAAAGGGGCCACGGTGTTTCTGTATCTCTATTATGTTGGTGCGGCTTCGGAACTTTTAAATATCTCGATATATCTCGAAAACTACGCTTCTGATCAAAAAATATCATAGAACATAAATTGTAGGAAACATAATTCTCTACAAAAAAGGTCTCTTAAGATTTTGCCATCGCTCGCTTCGTTTCCGAGATATTTGCAGATATATCTCAAGGGAAGGGGCCTGACGGACATATTTCGAGATATTTCTTCTTCTTGTTGTTCTTCTTCTGCACAGCTAAGCTGGAAGTGGCATTTGCAGCTCGCAATAGTGCAGAGTTATCTCAAAGAAAGGGGCCACGGTGTTTCTGTATCTCTATTATGTTGGTGCGGCTTCGGAACTTTTAAATATCTTGATATATCTCGGGAACTACGCATCTGATCAAAAAATATCATAGAAGATAAAAAGTAGGAAACTTAATTCTCTACAAAAAAGGTCTCTTAACATTTTGCCATAGCTCTCTTCGTTTCTGAGATATTTGCAGATATATCTCAAGGGAAGGGGCCTGACGGACATATTTCGAGATATTTCTTCTTCTTGTTGTTCTTCTTCTGCACAGCTAAGCTGGAAGTGGCATTTGCGGCTCGCACTAGTGCAGAGTTATCTCAAAGAAAGGGGCCACGGTGTTTCTGTATCTCTATTATGTTGGTGCGGCTTCGGAACTTTTAAATATTTTGATATATCTCGAGAACTACGCATCTGATCAAAAAATATCATACTACATAAAAAGTAGGAAACTTAATTCTCTACAAGAAAGGTCTCTAAACATTTTGCCATAGCTCGCTTCGTTTCCGAGATATTTGCAAATTTATCTCAAGGGAAGGGGCCTGACGGACATATTTAGAGATATTTCTTCTTCTTGTTGATCTTCTTCTGCACAGCTAAGCTGGAAGTGGCATTTGCGGCTCGCACTAGTGCAGAGTTATCTCAAAGAAAGGGGCCACGGTGTTTCTGTATCTCTATTATGTTGGTGCGGCTTCGGAACTTTTATATATCTTGATATATCTCGAGAACTACGCATCTGATCAAAAAATATCATAGAACATAAAAAGTAGGAAACTTAATTCTCTACAAGAAAGGTCTCTAAACATTTTGCCATAGCTCGCTTCGTTTCCGAGATATTTGCAGATTCATCTCAAGGGAAGGGGCCTGACGGACATATTTCGAGATATTTCTTCTTCTTGTTGTTCTTCTTCTGCACAGCTAAGCTGGAAGTGGAATTTGCGGCTCGCACTAGTGCAGAGTTATCTCAAAGAAAGGGGCCACGGTGTTTCTGTATCTCTATTATGTTGGTGCGGCTTCGGAACTTTTAAATATCTTGATATATCTCGAGAACTACGCATCTGTTCAAAAAATATCATAGAAGATAAAAAGTAGGAAACTTAATTCTCTACAAAAAAGGTCTCTTAACATTTTGCCATAGCTCGCTTCGTTTCCGAGATATTTGCAGATTTATCTCAAGGGAAGGGGCCTGACGGACATATTTCGAGATATTTCTTCTTCTTGTTGTTCTTCTTCTGCACAGCTAAGCTGGAAATGGCATTTGCAGCTCGCAATAGTGCAGAGTTATCTCAAAGAAAGGGGCCACGGTGTTTCTGTATCTCTATTATGTTGGTGCGGCTTCGGAACTTTTAAATATCTCGATATATCTCGAAAACTACGCTTCTGATCAAAAAATATCATAGAACATAAATTGTAGGAAACATAATTCTCTACAAAAAAGGTCTCTTAAGATTTTGCCATAGCTCGCTTCGTTTCCGAGATATTTGCAGATATATCTCAAGGGAAGGGGCCTGACGGACATATTTCGAGATATTTCTTCTTCTTGTTGTTCTTCTTCTGCACAGCTAAGCTGGAAGTGGCATTTGCAGCTCGCAATAGTGCAGAGTTATCTCAAAGAAAGGGGCCACGGTGTTTCTGTATCTCTATTATGTTGGTGCGGCTTCGGAACTTTTAAATATCTTGATATATCTCGAGAACTACGCATCTGATCAAAAAATATCATAGAAGATAAAAAGTAGGAAACTTAATTCTCTACAAAAAAGGTCTCTTAACATTTTGCCATAGCTCGCTTCGTTTCCGAGATATTTGCAGATTTATCTCAAGGGAAGGGTCCTGACGGACATATTTCGAGATATTTCTTCTTCTTGTTGTTCTTCTTCTGCACAGCTAAGCTGGAAGTGGCATTTGCGGCTCGCACTAGTGCAGAGTTATCTCAAAGAAAGGGGCCACGGTGTTTCTGTATCTCTATTATGTTGGTGCGGCTTCGGAACTTTTAAATATCTTGATATATCTCGAGAACTACGCATCTGATCAAAAAATATCATACTACATAAAAAGTAGGAAACTTAATTCTCTACAAGAAAGGTCTCTAAACATTTTGCCATAGCTCGCTTCGTTTCCGAGATATTTGCAGATTTATCTCAAGGGAAGGGGCCTGACGGACATATTTCGAGATATTTCTTCTTCTGGTTGTTCTTCTTCTGCACAGCTAAGCTGGAAGTGGCATTTGCGGCTCGCACTAGTGCAGAGTTATCTCAAAAAAAGGGGCCACGGTGTTTCTGTATCTCTATTATGTTGGTGCGGCTTCGGAACTTTTAAATATCTAGATATATCTCGAGAACTACGCATCTGATTAAAAAATATCATAGAACAGAAAAAGTAGGAAACTTAATTCTCTACAAAAAAGGTCTCTTAACATTTTGCCATAGCTCGCTTCGTTTCCGAGATATTTGCAGATTTATCTCAAGGGAAGGGGCCTGACGGACATATTTCGAGATATTTCTTCTTCTTGTTGTTCTTCTTCTGCACAGCTAAGCTGGAAGTGGCATTTGCGGCTCGCACTAGTGCAGAGTTATCTCAAAGAAAGGGGCCACGGTGTTTCTGAATCTCTATTATGTTGGTGCGGCTTCGGAACTTTTAAATATCTCGATATATCTCGAAAACTACGCTTCTGATCAAAAAATATCATAGAGCATAAGTTGTAGGAAACATAATTCTCTACAAAAAACGTCTCTAAACATTTTGCCATAGCTCGCTTCGTTTCCGAGATATTTGCAGATGCAGCTCAAAGGAACGGGCCTGACGGACATATTTCGAGATATTTCTTCTTCTTGTTGTTCTTCTTCTGCACAGCTAAGCTGGAAGTGGCATTTACAGCTCGCAATAGTGCAGAGTTATCTCAAAGAAAGGGGCCACGGTGTTTCTGTATCTCTATTATGTTGGTGCGGCTTCGGAACTTTTAAATATCTTGATATATCTCGAGAACTACGCATCTGATCAAAAAATATCATAGAACATAAAAAGTAGGAAACTTAATTCTCTACAAAAAAGGTCTCTCAACATTTTGCCATAGCTCGCTTCGTTTCCGAGATATTTGCCGATATATCTCAAGGGAAGGGGCCTGACGGACATATTTCGAGATATTTCTTCTTCTTGTTGTTCTTCTTCTGCACAGCTAAGCTGGAAGTGGCATTTGCAGCGCGCAATAGTGCAGAGTTATCTCAAAGAAAGAGGCCACGGTGTTTCTGTATCTCTATTATGTTGGTGCGGCTTCGGAACTTTTAAATATCTTGATATATCTCGAGAACTACGCATCTGATCAAAAAATACGATAGAACCTAAAAAGTAGGAAACTTAATTCTCTACAAAAAAGGTCTCTTAACATTTTCCCATAGCTGGCATCGTTTCCGAGATATTTGCAGATTTAGCTCAAGGGAAGGGGCCTGACGGACATATTCCGAGATATTTCTTCTTCTTGTTGTTCCTCTTCTGCACAGCTAAGCTGGAAGTGGCATTTGCAGCTCGCAATAGTGCAGAGTTATCTCAAAGAAAGAGGCCACGGTGTTTCTGTACCTCTATTATGTTGGTGCAGCTTCGGAACTTTTAAATATATTGATATATCTCGAGAACTACGCATCTGATAAAAAAATATCATAGAACATAAAAAGTAGGAAACCTAATTTTCTACAAAAAAGGTCTGTTAACATTTTGCCGTAGCTCGCTTCGTTTCCGAGATATTTGCAGATTTATCTCAAGGGAAGGGGCCTGACGAACATATTTCGAGATATTTCTTCTTCTTGTTGTTCTTCTTCTGCACAGCTAAGCTGGAAGTGGCATTTGCAGGTCGCAATAGTGCAGAGTTATCTGAAAGAAAGGGGCCACGGTGTTTCTGTATCTCTATTATGTTGGTGCGGCTTCGGAACTTTTAAATATCTCGATATATCTCGAAACCTACGCTTCTGATCAAAAAATATCATAGAACGTAAATTGTAGGAAACATAATTCTCTACAAAAAAGGTCTCTCAACATTTTGCCACAGCTCGCTTCGTTTCCGAGATATTTGCAGATTTATCTCAAGGGAAGGGGGCTGACGGACATATTTCGAGATATTTCTTCTTCTTGTTGTTCTTCTTCTGCACAGCTAAGCTCAAAGTGGCATTTGCAGCTCGCAATAGTGCAGAGTTATCTCAAAGAAAGGGGCCACGGTCTTTCTGTATCTCTATTATGTTGGTGCGGCTTCGGAACTTTTAAATATCTCGATATATCTCGAAAACTACGCTTCTGATCAAAAAATATCATAGAACATAAATTGTAGGAAACATAATTCTCTACAAAAAAGGTCTCTTAACATTTTGCCATACCTCGCTTGGTTTCCGAGATATTTGCAGATTTATCTCAAGGGAAGGGTCCTGATGGACATATTTCGAGATATTTCTTCTTCTTGTTGTTCTTCTTCTGCACACCTAAGCTGGAAGTGGCATTTGCAGGTCGCAATAGTGCAGAGTTATCTGAAAGAAAGGGGCCACGGTGTTTCTGTATCTCTATTATGTTGGTGCGGCTTCGGAACTTTTAAATATCTCGATATATCTCGAAACCTACGCTTCTGATCAAAAAATATCATAGAACGTAAATTGTAGGAAACATAATTCTCTACAAAAAAGGTCTCTCAACATTTTGCCACAGCTCGCTTGGTTTCCGAGATATTTGCAGATTTATCTCAAGGGAAGGGTCCTGATGGACATATTTCGAGATATTTCTTCTTCTTGTTGTTCTTCTTCTGCACAGCTAAGCTGGAAGTGGCATTTGCGGCTCGCACTAGTGCAGAGTTATCTCAAAAAAAGGGGCCACGGTGTTTCTGTATCTCTATTATGTTGGTGCGGCTTCGGAACTTTTAAATATCTAGATATATCTCGAGAACTACGCATCTGATTAAAAAATATCATAGAACAGAAAAAGTAGGAAACTTAATTCTCTACAAAAAAGGTCTCTTAACATTTTGCCATAGCTCGCTTCGTTTCCGAGATATTTGCAGATTTATCTCAAGGGAAGGGGCCTGACGGACATATTTCGAGATATTTCTTCTTCTTGTTGTTCTTCTTCTGCACAGCTAAGCTGGAAGTGGCATTTGCGGCTCGCACTAGTGCAGAGTTATCTCAAAGAAAGGGGCCACGGTGTTTCTGAATCTCTATTATGTTGGTGCGGCTTCGGAACTTTTAAATATCTCGATATATCTCGAAAACTACGCTTCTGATCAAAAAATATCATAGAGCATAAGTTGTAGGAAACATAATTCTCTACAAAAAACGTCTCTTAACATTTTGCCATAGCTCGCTTCGTTTCCGAGATATTTGCAGATGCAGCTCAAAGGAACGGGCCTGACGGACATATTTCGAGATATTTCTTCTTCTTGTTGTTCTTCTTCTGCACAGCTAAGCTGGAAGTGGCATTTACAGCTCGCAATAGTGCAGAGTTATCTCAAAGAAAGGGGCCACGGTGTTTCTGTATCTCTATTATGTTGGTGCGGCTTCGGAACTTTTAAATATCTTGATATATCTCGAGAACTACGCATCTGATCAAAAAATATCATAGAACATAAAAAGTAGGAAACTTAATTCTCTACAAAAAAGGTCTCTCAACATTTTGCCATAGCTCGCTTCGTTTCCGAGATATTTGCCGATATATCTCAAGGGAAGGGGCCTGACGGACATATTTCGAGATATTTCTTCTTCTTGTTGTTCTTCTTCTGCACAGCTAAGCTGGAAGTGGCATTTGCAGCGCGCAATAGTGCAGAGTTATCTCAAAGAAAGAGGCCACGGTGTTTCTGTATCTCTATTATGTTGGTGCGGCTTCGGAACTTTTAAATATCTTGATATATCTCGAGAACTACGCATCTGATCAAAAAATACGATAGAACCTAAAAAGTAGGAAACTTAATTCTCTACAAAAAAGGTCTCTTAACATTTTCCCATAGCTGGCATCGTTTCCGAGATATTTGCAGATTTAGCTCAAGGGAAGGGGCCTGACGGACATATTCCGAGATATTTCTTCTTCTTGTTGTTCCTCTTCTGCACAGCTAAGCTGGAAGTGGCATTTGCAGCTCGCAATAGTGCAGAGTTATCTCAAAGAAAGAGGCCACGGTGTTTCTGTACCTCTATTATGTTGGTGCAGCTTCGGAACTTTTAAATATATTGATATATCTCGAGAACTACGCATCTGATAAAAAAATATCATAGAACATAAAAAGTAGGAAACCTAATTTTCTACAAAAAAGGTCTGTTAACATTTTGCCGTAGCTCGCTTCGTTTCCGAGATATTTGCAGATTTATCTCAAGGGAAGGGGCCTGACGAACATATTTCGAGATATTTCTTCTTCTTGTTGTTCTTCTTCTGCACAGCTAAGCTGGAAGTGGCATTTGCAGGTCGCAATAGTGCAGAGTTATCTGAAAGAAAGGGGCCACGGTGTTTCTGTATCTCTATTATGTTGGTGCGGCTTCGGAACATTTAAATATCTCGATATATCTCGAAACCTACGCTTCTGATCAAAAAATATCATAGAACGTAAATTGTAGGAAACATAATTCTCTACAAAAAAGGTCTCTCAACATTTTGCCACAGCTCGCTTCGTTTCCGAGATATTTGCAGATTTATCTCAAGGGAAGGGGGCTGACGGACATATTTCGAGATATTTCTTCTTCTGCACAGCTAAGCTCAAAGTGGCATTTGCAGCTCGCAATAGTGCAGAGTTATCTCAAAGAAAGGGGCCACGGTCTTTCTGTATCTCTATTATGTTGGTGCGGCTTCGGAACTTTTAAATATCTCGATATATCTCGAAAACCACGCTTCTGATCAAAAAATATCATAGAACATAAATTGTAGGAAACATAATTCTCTACAAAAAAGGTCTCTTAACATTTTGCCATACCTCGCTTGGTTTCCGAGATATTTGCAGATTTATCTCAAGGGAAGGGTCCTGATGGACATATTTCGAGATATTTCTTCTTCTTGTTGTTCTTCTTCTGCACACCTAAGCTGGAAGTGGCATTTGCAGCTGGCAATAGTGCAGAGTTATCTCAAAGAAAGGGGCCACGGTGTTTCTGTATCTCTATTATGTTGGTGCGGCTTCGGAACTTTTAAATATCTTGATATATCTCGAGAACTACGCATCTGATCAAAAAATATCATAGAACATAAAAAGTAGGAAACATAATTGTCTACAAAAAAGGTCTCTCAACATTTTGCCATAGCTCGCTTCGTTTCCGAGATATTTGCAGATATATCTCAAGGGAAGGGGCCTGACGGACATATTTCGAGATATTTCTTCTTCTTGTTGTTCTTCTTCTGCACAGCTAAGCTGGAAGTGGCATTTGCAGCGCGCAATAGTGCAGAGTTATCTCAAAGAAAGAGGCCACGGTGTTTCTGTATCTCTATTATGTTGGTGCGGCTTCGGAACTTTTAAATATCTTGATATATCTCGAGAACTACGCACCTGATCAAAAAATATGATAGAACCTAAAAAGTAGGTAACTTAATTCTCTACAAAAAAGGTCTCTTAACATTTTCCCATAGCTGGCATCGTTTCCGAGATATTTGCAGATTTAGCTCAAGGGAAGGGGCCTGACGGACATATTCCGAGATATTTCTTCTTCTTGTTGTTCCTCTTCTGCACAGCTAAGCTGGAAGTGGCATTTGCAGCTCGCAATAGTGCAGAGTTATCTCAAAGAAAGAGGCCACGGTGTTTCTGTACCTCTATTATGTTGGTGCAGCTTCGGAACTTTTAAATATATTGATATATCTCGAGAACTACGCATCTGATAAAAAAATATCATAGAACATAAAAAGTAGGAAACCTAATTTTCTACAAAAAAGGTCTGTTAACATTTTGCCGTAGCTCGCTTCGTTTCCGAGATATTTGCAGATTTATCTCAAGGGAAGGGGCCTGACGGACATATTTCGAGATATTTCTTCTTCTTGTTGTTCTTCTTCTGCACAGCTAAGCTGGAAGTGGCATTTGCAGGTCGCAATAGTGCAGAGTTATCTGAAAGAAAGGGGCCACGGTGTTTCTGTATCTCTATTATGTTGGTGCGGCTTCGGAACTTTTAAATATCTCGATATATCTCGAAACCTACGCTTCTGATCAAAAAATATCATAGAACGTAAATTGTAGGAAACATAATTCTCTACAAAAAAGGTCTCTCAACATTTTGCCATAGCTCGCTTCGTTTCCGAGATATTTGCAGATTCAGCTCAAAGGAACGGGCCTGACGGACATATTTCGAGATATTTCTTCTTCTTGTTGTTCTTCTTCTGCACAGCTAAGCTGGAAGTGGCATTTGCAGCTCGCAATAGTGCAGAGTTATCTCAAAGAAAGGGGCCACGGTGTTTCTGTATCTCTATTATGTTGGTGCGGCTTCGGAACTTTTAAATATCTCGATATATCTCGAGAACTACGCATCTGATCAAAAAATATCATAGAAGATAAAAAGTAGGAAACTTAATTCTCTACAAAAAAGGTCTCTTAACATTTTGCCATAGCTCGCTTCGTTTCCGAGATATTTGCAGATTTATCTCAAGGGAAGGGGCCTGACGGACATATTTCGGGATATTTCTTCTTCTTGTTGTTCTTCTTCTGCACTGCTAAGCTGGAAGTGGCATTTGCAGGTCGCAATAGTGCAGAGTTATCTCAAAGAAAGGGGCCACGGTGTTTCTGTACCTCTATTATGTTGGTGCGGCTTCCGAACTTTTAAATATCTCGATATATCTCGAAAACTACGCTTCTGATCAAAAAATATCAGAGAACCTAAATTGTAGGAAACATAATTCTCTACAAAAAAGGTCTCTTAACATTTTGCCATAGCTCGCTTCGTTTCCGAGATATTTGCAGATTTATCTCAAGGGAAGGGGCCTGACGGACATATTTCGAGATATTTCTTCTTCTTGTTGTTCTTCTTCAGCACAGCTAAATTGGAGGTGGCATTTCCAGCTCGCAATAGTGCAGAGTTATCTCAAAGAAAGGCGCCACGGTGTTTCTGTATCTCTATTATGTTGGTGCGGCTTCCGAACTTTTAAATATCTTGATATATCTCGAGAACTACGCATCTGATCAAAAACTATGATAGAACCTAAAAAGTAGGAAACTTAATTCTCTACAAAAAAGGTCTCTTAACATTTTCCCATAGCTGGCATCGTTTCCGAGATATTTGCAGATTTAGCTCAAGGGAAGGGGCCTGACGGACATATTCCGAGATATTTCTTCTTCTTGTTGTTCCTCTTCTGCACAGCTAAGCTGGAAGTGGCATTTGCAGGTCGCAATAGTGCAGAGTTATCTGAAAGAAAGGGGCCACGGTGTTTCTGTATCTCTATTATGTTGGTGCGGCTTCGGAACTTTTAAATATCTCGATATATCTCGAAACCTACGCTTCTGATCAAAAAATATCATAGAACGTAAATTGTAGGAAACATAATTCTCTACAAAAAAGGTCTCTCAACATTTTGCCATAGCTCGCTTCGTTTCCGAGATATTTGCAGATTCAGCTCAAAGGAACGGGCCTGACGGACATATTTCGAGATATTTCTTCTTCTTGTTGTTCTTCTTCTGCACCGCTAAGCTGGAAGTGGCATTTGCAGCTCGCAATAGTGCAGAGTTATCTCAAAGAAAGGGGCCACGGTGTTTCTGTATCTCTATTATGTTGGTGCGGCTTCGGAACTTTTAAATATCTTGATATATCTCGAGAACTACGCATCTGATTAAAAAATATCATAGAACATAAAAAGTAGGAAACTTAATTCTCTACAAAAAAGGTCTCTTAACATTTTGCCATAGCTCGCTTCGTTTCCGAGATATTTGCAGATTTATCTCAAGGGAAGGGGCCTGACGGACATATTTCGAGATATTTCTTCTTCTTGTTGTTCTTCTTCTGCACAGCTAAGCTGGAAGTGGCATTTGCGGCTCGCACTAGTGCAGAGTTATCTCAAAGAAAGGGGCCACGGTGTTTCTGAATCTCTATTATGTTGGTGCGGCTTCGGAACTTTTAAATATCTCGATATATCTCGAAAACCTCGCTTCTGATCAAAAAATATCATAGAGCATAAAAAGTAGGAAACATAATTCTCTACAAAAAACGTCTCTTAACATTTTGCCATAGCTCGCTTCGTTTCCGAGATATTTGCAGATGCAGCTCAAAGGAACGGGCCTGACGGACATATTTCGAGATATTTCTTCTTCTTGTTGTTCTTCTTCTGCACAGCTAAGCTGGAAGTGGCATTTACAGCTCGCAATAGTGCAGAGTTATCTCAAAGAAAGGGGCCACGGTGTTTCTGTATCTCTATTATGTTGGTGCGGCTTCGGAACTTTTAAATATCTTGATATATCTCGAGAACTACGCATCTGATCAAAAACTATGATACAACCTAAAAAGTAGGAAACTTAATTCTCTACAAAAAAGGTCTCTTAACATTTTCCCATAGCTGGCATCGTTTCCGAGATATTTGCAGATTTAGCTCAAGGGAAGGGGCCTGACGGACATATTCCGAGATATTTCTTCTTCTTGTTGTTCCTCTTCTGCACAGCTAAGCTGGAAGTGGCATTTGCAGCTCGCAATAGTGCAGAGTTATCTCAATGAAAGAGGCCACGGTGTTTCTGTACCTCTATTATGTTGGTGCAGCTTCGGAACTTTTAAATATCTCGATATATCTCGAAAACTACGCTTCTGATCAAAAAATATCATAGAACATAAAAAGTAGGAAACTTAATTCTCTACAAAAAAGGTCTCTTAACATTTTGCCATAGCTCGCTTCGTTTCCGAGATATTTGCACATTTATCTCAAGGGAAGGGGCCTGACGGACATATTTCGAGATATTTCTTCTTCTTGTTGTTCTTCTTCTGCACAGCTAAGCTGGAAGTGGCATTTGCAGCTCGCAATAGTGCAGAGTTATCTCAAAGAAAGGGGCCACGGTGTTTCTGTACCTCTATTATGTTGGTGCAGCTTCGGAACTTTTAAATATATTGATATATCTCGAGAACTACGCATCTGATAAAAAAATATCATAGAACATAAAAAGTAGGAAACCTAATTTTCTACAAAGAAGGTCTGTTAACATTTTGCCGTAGCTCGCTTCGTTTCCGAGATATTTGCAGATTTATCTCAAGGGAAGGGGCCTGACGGACATATTTCGAGATATTTCTTCTTCTTGTTGTTCTTCTTCTGCACAGCTAAGCTGGAAGTGGCATTTGCAGGTCGCAATAGTGCAGAGTTATCTGAAAGAAAGGGGCCACGGTGTTTCTGTATCTCTATTATGTTGGTGCGGCTTCGGAACTTTTAAATATCTCGATATATCTCGAAACCTACGCTTCTGATCAAAAAATATCATAGAACGTAAATTGTAGGAAACATAATTCTCTACAAAAAAGGTCTCTCAACATTTTGCCATAGCTCGCTTCGTTTCCGAGATATTTGCAGATTCAGCTCAAAGGAACGGGCCTGACGGACATATTTCGAGATATTTCTTCTTCTTGTTGTTCTTCTTCTGCACAGCTAAGCTGGAAGTGGCATTTACAGCTCGCAATAGTGCAGAGTTATCTCAAAGAAAGGGGCCACGGTGTTTCTGTATCTCTATTATGTTGGTGCGGCTTCGGAACTTTTAAATATCTTGATGTATCTCGAGAACTACGCATCTGATCAAAAAATATCATAGAACATAAAAAGTAGGAAACATAATTGTCTACAAAAAAGGTCTCTCAACATTTTGCCATAGCTCGCTTCGTTTCCGAGATATTTGCAGATATATCTCAAGGGAAGGGGCCTGACGGACATATTTCGAGATATTTCTTCTTCTTGTTGTTCCTCTTCTGCACAGCTAAGCTGGAAGTGGCATTTGCAGCTCGCAATAGTGCAGAGTTATCTCAAAGAAAGAGGCCACGGTGTTTCTGTACCTCTATTATGTTGGTGCAGCTTCGGAACTTTTAAATATATTGATATATCTCGAGAACTACGCATCTGATAAAAAAATATCATAGAACATAAAAAGTAGGAAACCTAATTTTCTACAAAAAAGGTCTGTTAACATTTTGCCGTAGCTCGCTTCGTTTCCGAGATATTTGCAGATTTATCTCAAGGGAAGGGGCCTGACGGACATATTTCGAGATATTTCTTCTTCTTGTTGTTCTTCTTCTGCACAGCTAAGCTGGAAGTGGCATTTGCAGGTCGCAATAGTGCAGAGTTATCTGAAAGAAAGGGGCCACGGTGTTTCTGTATCTCTATTATGTTGGTGCGGCTTCGGAACTTTTAAATATCTCGATATATCTCGAAACCTACGCTTCTGATCAAAAAATATCATAGAACGTAAATTGTAGGAAACATAATTCTCTACAAAAAAGGTCTCTCAACATTTTGCCATAGCTCGCTTCGTTTCCGAGATATTTGCAGATTCAGCTCAAAGGAACGGGCCTGACGGACATATTTCGAGATATTTCTTCTTCTTGTTGTTCTTCTTCTGCACAGCTAAGCTGGAAGTGGCATTTGCAGCTCGCAATAGTGCAGAGTTATCTCAAAGAAAGGGGCCACGGTGTTTCTGTATCTCTATTATGTTGGTGCGGCTTCGGAACTTTTAAATATCTCGATATATCTCGAGAACTACGCATCTGATCAAAAAATATCATACAGCATAAGTT
The DNA here is from genome assembly GCF_051020975.1 of Osmia lignaria lignaria. Classification (NCBI taxonomy): domain Eukaryota; kingdom Metazoa; phylum Arthropoda; class Insecta; order Hymenoptera; family Megachilidae; genus Osmia; species Osmia lignaria. The sequence continues at coordinate 7,434,527 of NW_027478159.1, read as the reverse complement.
GTAGGAAACATAATTCTCTACAAAAAACGTCTCTTAACATTTTGCCATAGCTCGCTTCGTTTCCGAGATATTTGCAGATGCAGCTCAAAGGAACGGGCCTGACGGACATATTTCGAGATATTTCTTCTTCTTGTTGTTCTTCTTCTGCACAGCTAAACTGGAAGTGGCATTTCCAGCTCGCAATCGTGCAGAGTTATCTCAAAGAAAGGGGCCACGGTGTTTCTGTATCTCTATTATGTTGGTGCGGCTTCGGAACTTTTAAATATCTTGATATATCTCGAGAACTACGCCTCTGATCGAAAAATATCATAGAACATAAAAAGTAGGAAACTTAATTCTCTACAAAAAAGGTCTCTTAACATTTTGCCATAGCTCGCTTGGTTTCCGAGATATTTGCAGATTTATCTCAAGGGAAGGGGCCTGACGGACATATTTCGGGATATTTCTTCTTCTTGTTGTTCTTCTTCTGCACTGCTAAGCTGGAAGTGGCATTTGCAGGTCGCAATAGTGCAGAGTTATCTCAAAGAAAGGGGCCACGGTGTTTCTGTACCTCTATTATGTTGGTGCGGCTTCCGAACTTTTAAATATCTCGATATATCTCGAAAACTACGCTTCTGATCAAAAAATATCAGAGAACCTAAATTGTAGGAAACATAATTCTCTACAAAAAAGGTCTCTTAACATTTTGCCATAGCTCGCTTCGTTTCCGAGATATTTGCAGATTTATCTCAAGGGAAGGGGCCTGACGGACATATTTCGAGATATTTCTTCTTCTTGTTGTTCTTCTTCAGCACAGCTAAATTGGAGGTGGCATTTCCAGCTCGCAATAGTGCAGAGTTATCTCAAAGAAAGGCGCCACGGTGTTTCTGTATCTCTATTATGTTGGTGCGGCTTCCGAACTTTTAAATATCTTGATATATCTCGAGAACTACGCATCTGATCAAAAACTATGATAGAACCTAAAAAGTAGGAAACTTAATTCTCTACAAAAAAGGTCTCTTAACATTTTCCCATAGCTGGCATCGTTTCCGAGATATTTGCAGATTTAGCTCAAGGGAAGGGGCCTGACGGACATATTCCGAGATATTTCTTCTTCTTGTTGTTCCTCTTCTGCACAGCTAAGCTGGAAGTGGCATTTGCAGCTCGCAATAGTGCAGAGTTATCTCAATGAAAGAGGCCACGGTGTTTCTGTACCTCTATTATGTTGGTGCAGCTTCGGAACTTTTAAATATCTCGATATATCTCGAAAACTACGCTTCTGATCAAAAAATATCAAAGAACATAAAAAGTAGGAAACTTAATTCTCTACAAAAAAGGTCTCTTAACATTTTGCCATAGCTCGCTTCGTTTCCGAGATATTTGCAGATTTATCTCAAGGGAAGGGGCCTGACGGACATATTTCGAGATATTTCTTCTTCTTGTTGTTCTTCTTCTGCACAGCTAAGCTGGAAGTGGCATTTGCAGCTCGCAATAGTGCAGAGTTATCTCAAAGAAAGGGGCCACGGTGTTTCTGTATCTCTATTATGTTGGTGCGGCTTCGGAACTTTTAAATATCTTGATGTATCTCGAGAACTACGCATCTGATCAAAAAATATCATAGAACATAAAAAGTAGGAAACATAATTGTCTACAAAAAAGGTCTCTCAACATTTTGCCATAGCTCGCTTCGTTTCCGAGATATTTGCAGATATATCTCAAGGGAAGGGGCCTGACGGACATATTTCGAGATATTTCTTCTTCTTGTTGTTCTTCTTCTGCACAGCTAAGCTGGAAGTGGCATTTGCAGCGCGCAATAGTGCAGAGTTATCTCAAAGAAAGAGGCCACGGTGTTTCTGTATCTCTATTATGTTGGTGCGGCTTCGGAACTTCTAAATATCTTGATATATCTCGAGAACTACGCATCTGATCAAAAAATATGATAGAACCTAAAAAGTAGGAAACTTAATTCTCTACAAAAAAGGTCTCTTAACATTTTCCCATAGCTGGCACCGTTTCCGAGATATTTGCAGATTTAGCTCAAGGGAAGGGGCCTGACGGACATATTCCGAGATATTTCTTCTTCTTGTTGTTCCTCTTCTGCACAGCTAAGCTGGAAGTGGCATTTGCAGCTCGCAATAGTGCAGAGTTATCTCAAAGAAAGAGGCCACGGTGTTTCTGTACCTCTATTATGTTGGTGCAGCTTCGGAACTTTTAAATATATTGATATATCTCGAGAACTACGCATCTGATAAAAAAATATCATAGAACATAAAAAGTAGGAAACATAATTCTCTACAAAAAACGTCTCTTAACATTTTGCCATAGCTCGCTTCGTTTCCGAGATATTTGCAGATTTATCTCAAGGGAAGGGGCCTGACGGACATATTTCGAGATATTTCTTCTTCTTGTTGTTCCTCTTCTGCACAGCTAAGCTGGAAGTGGCATTTGCAGCTCGCAATAGTGCAGAGTTATCTCAAAGAAAGAGGCCACGGTGTTTCTGTACCTCTATTATGTTGGTGCAGCTTCGGAACTTTTAAATATATTGATATATCTCGAGAACTACGCATCTGATAAAAAAATATCATAGAACATAAAAAGTAGGAAACCTAATTTTCTACAAAAAAGGTCTGTTAACATTTTGCCGTAGCTCGCTTCGTTTCCGAGATATTTGCAGATTTATCTCAAGGGAAGGGGCCTGACGGACATATTTCGGGATATTTCTTCTTCTTGTTGTTCTTCTTCTGCACTGCTAAGCTGGAAGTGGCATTTGCAGGTCGCAATAGTGCAGAGTTATCTCAAAGAAAGGGGCCACGGTGTTTCTGTATCTCTATTATGTTGGTGCGGCTTCCGAACTTTTAAATATCTCGATGTATCTCGAAAACTACGCTTCTGATCAAAAAATATCAGAGAACCTAAATTGTAGGAAACATAATTCTCTACAAAAAAGGTCTCTTAACATTTTGCCATAGCTCGCTTCGTTTCCGAGATATTTGCAGATTTATCTCAAGGGAAGGGGCCTGACGGACATATTTCGAGATATTTCTTCTTCTTGTTGTTCTTCTTCAGCACAGCTAAATTGGAGGTGGCATTTCCAGCTCGCAATAGTGCAGAGTTATCTCAAAGAAAGGCGCCACGGTGTTTCTGTATCTCTATTATGTTGGTGCGGCTTCCGAACTTTTAAATATCTTGATATATCTCGAGAACTACGCATCTGATCAAAAACTATGATAGAACCTAAAAAGTAGGAAACTTAATTCTCTACAAAAAAGGTCTCCTAACATTTTCCCATAGCTGGCATCGTTTCCGAGATATTTGCAGATTTAGCTCAAGGGAAGGGGCCTGACGGACATATTCCGAGATATTTCTTCTTCTTGTTGTTCCTCTTCTGCACAGCTAAGCTGGAAGTGGCATTTGCAGCTCGCAATAGTGCAGAGTTATCTCAATGAAAGAGGCCACGGTGTTTCTGTACCTCTATTATGTTGGTGCAGCTTCGGAACTTTTAAATATCTCGATATATCTCGAAAACTACGCTTCTGATCAAAAAATATCAAAGAACATAAAAAGTAGGAAACTTAATTCTCTACAAAAAAGGTCTCTTAACATTTTGCCATAGCTCGCTTCGTTTCCGAGATATTTGCAGATTTATCTCAAGGGAAGGGGCCTGACGGACATATTTCGAGATATTTCTTCTTCTTGTTGTTCTTCTTCTGCACAGCTAAGCTGGAAGTGGCATTTGCAGCTCGCAATAGTGCAGAGTTATCTCAAAGAAAGGGGCCACGGTGTTTCTGTATCTCTATTATGTTGGTGCGGCTTCGGAACTTTTAAATATCTTGATGTATCTCGAGAACTACGCATCTGATCAAAAAATATCATAGAACATAAAAAGTAGGAAACATAATTGTCTACAAAAAAGGTCTCTCAACATTTTGCCATAGCTCGCTTCGTTTCCGAGATATTTGCAGATATATCTCAAGGGAAGGGGCCTGACGGACATATTTCGAGATATTTCTTCTTCTTGTTGTTCTTCTTCTGCACAGCTAAGCTGGAAGTGGCATTTGCAGCGCGCAATAGTGCAGAGTTATCTCAAAGAAAGAGGCCACGGTGTTTCTGTATCTCTATTATGTTGGTGCGGCTTCGGAACTTCTAAATATCTTGATATATCTCGAGAACTACGCATCTGATCAAAAAATATGATAGAAGCTAAAAAGTAGGAAACTTAATTCTCTACAAAAAAGGTCTCTTAACATTTTCCCATAGCTGGCACCGTTTCTGAGATATTTGCAGATTTAGCTCAAGGGAAGGGGCCTGACGGACATATTCCGAGATATTTCTTCTTCTTGTTGTTCCTCTTCTGCACAGCTAAGCTGGAAGTGGCATTTGCAGCTCGCAATAGTGCAGAGTTATCTCAAAGAAAGAGGCCACGGTGTTTCTGTACCTCTATTATGTTGGTGCAGCTTCGGAACTTTTAAATATATTGATATATCTCGAGAACTACGCATCTGATAAAAAAATATCATAGAACATAAAAAGTAGGAAACCTAATTTTCTACAAAAAAGGTCTGTTAACATTTTGCCGTAGCTCGCTTCGTTTCCGAGATATTTGCAGATTTATCTCAAGGGAAGGGGCCTGACGGACATATTTCGAGATATTTCTTCTTCTTGTTGTTCCTCTTCTGCACAGCTAAGCTGGAAGTGGCATTTGCAGCTCGCAATAGTGCAGAGTTATCTCAAAGAAAGAGGCCACGGTGTTTCTGTACCTCTATTATGTTGGTGCAGCTTCGGAACTTTTAAATATATTGATATATCTCGAGAACTACGCATCTGATAAAAAAATATCATAGAACATAAAAAGTAGGAAACCTAATTTTCTACAAAAAAGGTCTGTTAACATTTTGCCGTAGCTCGCTTCGTTTCCGAGATATTTGCAGATTTATCTCAAGGGAAGGGGCCTGACGGACATATTTCGAGATATTTCTTCTTCTTGTTGTTCTTCTTCTGCACAGCTAAGCTGGAAGTGGCATTTGAGGTCGCAATAGTGCAGAGTTATCTGAAAGAAAGGGGCCACGGTGTTTCTGTATCTCTATTATGTTGGTGCGGCTTCGGAACTTTTAAATATCTCGATATATCTCGAAACCTACGCTTCTGATCAAAAAATATCATAGAACGTAAATTGTAGGAAACATAATTCTCTACAAAAAAGGTCTCTCAACATTTTGCCATAGCTCGCTTCGTTTCCGAGATATTTGCAGATTCAGCTCAAAGGAACGGGCCTGACGGACATATTTCGAGATATTTCTTCTTCTTGTTGTTCTTCTTCTGCACAGCTAAGCTGGAAGTGGCATTTGCAGCTCGCAATAGTGCAGAGTTATCTCAAAGAAAGGGGCCACGGTGTTTCTGTATCTCTATTATGTTGGTGCGGCTTCGGAACTTTTAAATATCTTGATATATCTCGAGAACTACGCATCTGATCAAAAAATATCATAGAACATAAAAAGTAGGAAACTTAATTCTCTACAAAAAAGGTCTCTTAACATTTTGCCATAGCTCGCTTCGTTTCCGAGATATTTGCAGATTCAGCTCAAAGGAACGGGCCTGACGGACATATTTCGAGATATTTCTTCTTCTTGTTGTTCTTCTTCTGCACCGCTAAGCTGGAAGTGGCATTTGCAGCTCGCAGTAGTGCAGAGTTATCTCAAAGAAAGGGGCCACGGTGTTTCTGTATCTGTATTATGTTGGTGCGGCTTCGGAACTTTTAAATATCTTGATATATCTCGAGAACTACGCATCTGATTAAAAAATATCATAGAACATAAAAAGTAGGAAACTTAATTCTCTACAAAAAAGGTCTCTTAATATTTTCCCATAGCTCGCTTCGTTTCCGAGATATTTGCAGATTTATCTCAAGGGAAGGGGCCTGACGGACATATTTCGAGATATTTCTTCTTCTTGTTGTTCTTCTTCTGCACAGCTAAGCTGGAAGTGGCATTTGCGGCTCGCACTAGTGCAGAGTTATCTCAAAGAAAGGGGCCACGGTGTTTCTGAATCTCTATTATGTTGGTGCGGCTTCGGAACTTTTAAATATCTCGATATATCTCGAAAACTACGCTTCTGATCAAAAAATATCATAGAGCATAAAAAGTAGGAAACTTAATTCTCTACAAAAAAGGTCTCTTAACATTTTGCCACAGCTCGCTTCGTTTCCGAGATATTTGCAGATTTATCTCAAGGGAAGGGGCCTGACGGACATATTTCGAGATATTTCTTCTTCTTGTTGTTCTTCTTCTGCACAGCTAAGCTGGAAGTGGCAGTTGCGGCTCGCACTAGTGCAGAGTTATCTCAAAGAAAGGGGCCACGGTGTTTCTGAATCTCTATTATGTTGGTGCGGTTTCGGAACTTTTAAATATCTCGATATATCTCGAAAACTACGCTTCTGATCAAAAAATATCATAGAGCATAAGTTGTAGGAAACATAATTCTCTACAAAAAACGTCTCTTAACATTTTGCCATAGCTCGCTTCGTTTCCGAGATATTTGCAGATGCAGCTCAAAGGAACGGGCCTGACGGACATATTTCGAGATATTTCTTCTTCTTGTTGTTCTTCTTCTGCACAGCTAAGCTGGAAGTGGCATTTACAGCTCGCAATAGTGCAGAGTTATCTCAAAGAAAGGGGCCACGGTGTTTCTGTATCTCTATTATGTTGGTGCGGCTTCGGAACTTTTAAATATCTTGATATATCTCGAGAACTACGCTTCTGATCAAAAAATATCATAGAACATAAATTGTAGGAAACATAATTGTCTACAAAAAAGGTCTCTCAACATTTTGCCATAGCTCGCTTCGTTTCCGAGATATTTGCAGATATATCTCAAGGGAAGGGGCCTGACGGACATATTTCGAGATATTTCTTCTTCTTGTTGTTCTTCTTCTACACAGCTAAGCTCGAAGTGGCATTTGCAGCTCGCAATAGTGCAGAGTTATCTCAAAGAAAGGGGCCACGGTGTTTCTGTATCTCTATTATGTTGGTGCGGCTTCGGAACTTTTAAATATCTCGATATATCTCGAGAACTACGCATCTGATCAAAAAATATCATAGAAGATAAAAAGTAGGAAACTTAATTCTCTACAAAAAAGGTCTCTTAACATTTTGCCATAGCTCGCTTCGTTTCCGAGATATTTGCAGATTTATCTCAAGGGAAGGGTCCTGATGGACATATTTCGAGATATTTCTTCTTCTTGTTGTTCTTCTTCTGCACAGCTAAGCTCGAAGTGGCATTTGCAGCTCGCAATAGTGCAGAGTTATCTCAAAGAAAGGGGCCACGGTGTTTCTGTATCTCTATTATGTTGGTGCGGCTTCGGAACTTTTAAATATCTCGATATATCTCGAAAACTACGCTTCTGATCAAAAAATATCATAGAGCATAAGTTGTAGGAAACATAATTCTCTACAAAAAACGTCTCTTAACATTTTGCCATAGCTCGCTTCGTTTCCGAGATATTTGCAGATGCAGCTCAAGGGAAGGGGCCTGACGGACATATTTCGAGATATTTCTTCTTCTTGTTGTTCTTCTTCTGCACAGCTAAGCTGGAAGTGGCATTTGCAGCTCGCAATAGTGCAGAGTTATCTCAAAGAAAGGGGCCACGGTGTTTCTGTATCTCTATTATGTTGGTGCGGCTTCGGAACTTTTAAATATCTTGATATATCTCGAGAACTACGCATCTGATCAAAAAATATCATAGAACATAAAAAGGAGGAAACTTAATTCTCTACAAATAAAGTCTCTGAACATTTTGCCATAGCTCGCTTTGTTTCCGAGATATTTGCTGATTTATCTCAAGGGAAGGGGCCTGACGGACATATTTCGAGATATTTCTTCTTCTTGTTGTTCTTCTTCTGCACAGCTAAGCTGGAAGTGGCATTTGCAGCTCGCAATAGTGCAGAGTTATCTCAAAGAAAGGGGCCACGGTGTTTCTGTATCTCTATGATGTTGGTGCGGCTTCGGAACTTTTAAATATCTCGATATATCTCGAAAACTACGCTTCTGATCAAAAAATATCATAGAACATAAATTATAGGAAACATAATTCTCTACAAAAAAGGTCTCTTAACATTTTGCCATAGCTCGTTTCGTTTCCGAGATATTTGCAGATTTATCTCATGGGAAGGGGCCTGACGGACGTATTTCGAGATATTTCTTCTTCTTGTTGTTCTTCTTCTGCACAGCTAAACTGGAAGTGGCATTTCCAGCTCGCAATAGTGCAGAGTTATCTCAAACAAGGGGCCACGGTGTTTCTGTATCTCTATTACGTTGGTGCGGCTTCGGAACTTTTAAATATCTTGATATATCTCGAAAACTACGCTTCTGATCAAAAAATATCATAGAACATAAATTGTAGGAAACATAATTCTCTACAAAAAAGGTCTCTTAACATTTTGCCATAGCTCGCTTCGTTTCCGAGATATTTGCAGATATATCTCAAGGGAAGGGGCCTGACGGACATATTTCGAGATATTTCTTCTTCTTGTTGTTCTTCTTCTGCACAGCTAAACTGGAAGTGGCATTTCCAGCTCGCAATACTGCAGAGTTATCTCAAAGAAAGGGGCCACGGTGCTTCTGTATCTCTATTATGTTGGTGCGGCTTCGGAACTTTTAAATATCTTGATATATGTCGAGAACTACGCATCTGATCAAAAAATATCATAGAACGTAAAAAGTAGGAAACATAATTCTCTACAAAAAACGTCTCTTAACATTTTGCCATAGCTCGCTTCGTTTCCGAGATATTTGCAGATTTATCTCGAGGGAAGGGGCTTGACGGACATATTTCGAGATATTTCTTCTTCTTGTTGTTCTTCTTCTGCACAGCTAAGCTGGAAGTGGCATTTGCGGCTCGCACTAGTGCAGAGTTATCTCAAAGGAAGGGGCCACGGTGTTTCTGTATCTCTATTATGTTGGTGCGGCTTCGGAACTTTTAAATATCTCTATATATCTCGAAAACTACGCTTCTGATCAAAAAATATCATAGAGCATAAAAAGTAGGAAACATAATTCTCTACAAAAAACGTCTCTTAACATTTTGCCATAGCGCGCTTCGTATCCGAGATATTTGCAGATTTATCTCATGGGAAGGGGCCTGACGGACGTATTTCGAGATATTTCTTCTTCTTGTTGTTCTTCTTCTGCACAGCTAAGCTGGAAGTGGCATTTGCAGCTCGCAATAGTGCAGAGTTATCTCAAAGAAAGGGGCCACGGTGTTTCTGTATCTCTATTATGTTGGTGCGGCTTCGGAACTTTTAAATATCTTGATACATCTCGAGAACTACGCATCTGATCAAAAAATATCATAGAACATAAAAAGGAGGAAACTTAATTCTCTACAAATAAAGTCTCTGAACATTTTGCCATAGCTCGCTTCGTTTCCGAGATATTTGCTGATTTATCTCAAGGGAAGGGGCCTGACGGACATATTTCGAGATATTTCTTCTTCTTGTTGTTCTTCTTCTGCACAGCTAAGCTGGAAGTGGCATTTGCAGCTCGCAATAGTGCAGAGTTATCTCAAAGAAAGGGGCCACGGTGTTTCTGTATCTCTATTACGTTGGTGCGGCTTCGGAACTTTTAAATATCTTGATATATCTCGAAAACTACGCTTCTGATCAAAAAATATCATAGAACATAAATTGTAGGAAACATAATTCTCTACAAAAAACGTCTCTTAACATTTTGCCATAGCGCGCTTCGTTTCCGAGATATTTGCAGATTTATCTCATGGGAAGGGGCCTGACGGACGTATTTCGAGATATTTCTTCTTCTTGTTGTTCTTCTTCTGCACAGCTAAACTGGAAGTGGCATTTCCAGCTCGCAATAGTGCAGAGTTATCTCAAAGAACGGGGCCACGGTGCTTCTGTATCTCTATTATGTTGGTGCGGCTTCGGAACTTTTAAATATCTTGATATATGTCGAGAACTACGCATCTGATCAAGAAATATCATAGAACGTAAAAAGTAGGAAACTTAATTCTCTACAAAAAAGGTCTCTTATCATTTTGCCATAGCTCGCTTCGTTTCCGAGATATTTGCAGATCTATCTCAAGGGAAGGGGCCTGACGGACATATTTCGAGATATTTCTTCTTCTTGTTGTTCTTCTTCTGCACAGCTAAACTGGAAGTGGCATTTCCAGCTCGCAATAGTGCAGAGTTATCTCAAAGAAAGGGGCCACGGTGTTTCTGTATCTCTATTATGTTGGTGCGGCTTCGGAACTTTTAAATATCTTGATATATCTCGAGAACTACGCATCTGATCAAAAAATATCATAGAACATAAATTGTAGGAAACATAATTCTCTACAAAAAAGGTCTCTTAAGATTTTGCCATAGCTCGTTTCGTTTCCGAGATATTTGCAGATATATCTCAAGGGAAGGGGCCTGACGGACATATTTCGAGATATTTCTTCTTCTTGTTGTTCTTCTTCTGCACAGCTAAACTGGAAGTGGCATTTCCAGCTCGCAATACTGCAGAGTTATCTCAAAGAAAGGGGCCACGGTGCTTCTGTATCTCTATTATGTTGGTGCGGCTTCGGAACTTTTAAATATCTTGATATATGTCGAGAACTACGCATCTGATCAAAAAATATCATAGAACGTAAAAAGTAGGAAACATAATTCTCTACAAAAAACGTCTCTTAACATTTTGCCATAGCTCGCGTCGTTTCCGAGATATTTGCAGATTCAGCTCAAAGGAACGGGCCTGACTGACATATTTCGAGATATTTCTTCTTCTTGTTGTTCTTCTTCTGCACAGCTAAGCTGGAAGTGGCATTTGCAGCTCGCAATAGTGCAGAGTTATCTCAAAGAAAGGGGCCACGGTGTTTCTGTATCTCTATTACGTTGGTGCGGCTTCGGAACTTTTAAATATCTTGATATATCTCGAGAACTACGCGTCTGATCAAAAAATATCATAGAACATAAAAAGTAGGAAACTTAATTCTCTACAAAAAAGGTCTCTTAACATTTTGCCATAGCTCGCTTCGTTTCCGAGATATTTGCAGATTTATCTCGAGGGAAGGGGCTTGACGGACATATTTCGAGATATTTCTTCTTCTTGTTGTTCTTCTTCTGCACAGCTAAGCTGGAAGTGGCATTTGCGGCTCGCACTAGTGCAGAGTTATCTCAAAGGAAGGGGCCACGGTGTTTCTGTATCTCTATTATGTTGGTGCGGCTTCGGAACTTTTAAATATCTCTATATATCTCGAAAACTACGCTTCTGATCAAAAAATATCATAGAACATAAATTGTAGGAAATATAATTCTCTACAAAAAAGGTCTCTTAAGATTTTGCCATAGCTCGTTTCGTTTCCGAGATATTTGCAGATATATCTCAAGGGAAGGGGCCTGACGGACATATTTCGAGATATTTCTTCTTCTTGTTGTTCTTCTTCTGCACAGCTAAACTGGAAGTGGCATTTCCAGCTCGCATTAGTGCAGAGTTATCTCAAAGAAAGGGGCCACGGTGTTTCTGTATCTCTATTATGTTGGTGCGGCTTCGGAACTCTTAAATATCTTGATATATGTCGAGAACTATGCATCTGCTCAAAAAATATCATAGAACATAAAAAGTAGGAAACTTAATTCTCTACAAAAAAGGTCTCTTAACATTTTGCCATAGCTCGCTTCGTTTCCGAGATATTTGCAGATTTATCTCAAGGGAATGGGCCTAACGGACATATTTCGAGATATTTCTTCTTCTTGTTGTTCTTCTTCTGCACAGCTAAGCTGGAAGTGGCATTTGCGGCTCGCACTAGTGCAGAGTTATCTCAAAGAAAGGGGCCACGGTGTTTCTGTATCTCTATTATGTTGGTGCAGCTTCGGAACTTTTAAATATCTTGATATATCTCGAGAACTACGCGTCTGATCAAAAAATATCATGCAACATAAAGAGTAGAAAACTTAATTCTCTACAAAAAAGGTCTCTTAACATTTTGCCATAGCTCGCTTCGTTTCCGAGATATTTGCAGATATATCTCAAGGGAAGGGGCCTGACGGACATATTTCGAGATATTTCTTCTTCTTGTTGTTCTTCTTCTGCACAGCTAAGCTGGAAGTGGCATTTGCAGCTCGCAATAGTGCAGAGTTATCTCAAAGAAAGGGGCCACGGTGTTTCTGTATCTCTATTATGTTGGTGCGGCTTCGGAACTTTTAAATATCTTGATATATCTCGAGAACTACGCATCTCATCAAAAAATATCATAGAACATAAAAAGGAGGAAACTTAATTCTCTACAAATAAAGTCTCTGAACATTTTGCCATAGCTCGCTTCGTTTCCGAGATATTTGCTGATTTATCTCAAGGGAAGGGGCCTGACGGACATATTTCGAGATATTTCTTCTTCTTGTTGTTCTTCTTCTGCACAGCTAAGCTGGAAGTGGCATTTGCAGCTCGCAATAGTGCAGAGTTATCTCAAAGAAAGGGGCCACGGTGCTTCTGTATCTCTATTATGTTGGTGCGGCTTCGGAACTTTTAAATATCTTGATATATGTCGAGAACTACGCATCTGATCAAAAAATATCATAGAACGTAAAAAGTAGGAAACATAATTCTCTTCAAAAAACGTCTCTCAACATTTTGCCATAGCTCGCTTCGTTTCCGAGATATTTGCAGATTTATCTCGAGGGAAGGGGCTTGACGGACATATTTCGAGATATTTCTTCTTCTTGTTGTTCTTCTTCTGCACAGCTAAGCTGGAAGTGGCATTTGCGGCTCGCACTAGTGCAGAGGTATCTCAAAGGAAGGGGCCACGGTGTTTCTGTATCTCTATTATGTTGGTGCGGCTTCGGAACTTTTAAATATCTCTATATATCTCGAAAACTACGCTTCTGATCAAAAAATATCATAGAGCATAAAAAGTAGGAAACATAATTCTCTACAAAAAACGTCTCTTAACATTTTGCCATAGCGCGCTTCGTATCCGAGATATTTGCAGATTTATCTCATGGGAAGGGGCCTGACGGACGTATTTCGAGATATTTCTTCTTCTTGTTGTTCTTCTTCTGCACAGCTAAGCTGGAAGTGGCATTTGCAGCTCGCAATAGTGCAGAGTTATCTCAAAGAAAGGGGCCACGGTGTTTCTGTATCTCTATTATGTTGGTGCGGCTTCGGAACTTTTAAATATCTTGATATATCTCGAGAACTACGCATCTGATCAAAAAATATCATAGAACATAAAAAGGAGGAAACTTAATTCTCTACAAATAAAGTCTCTGAACATTTTGCCATAGCTCGCTTCGTTTCCGAGATATTTGCTGATTTATCTCAAGGGAAGGGGCCTGACGGACATATTTCGAGATATTTCTTCTTCTTGTTGTTCTTCTTCTGCACAGCTAAGCTGGAAGTGGCATTTGCAGCTCGCAATAGTGCAGAGTTATCTCAAAGAAAGGGGCCACGGTGTTTCTGTATCTCTATTATGTTGGTGCGGCTTCGGAACTTTTAAATATCTTGATATATCTCGAGAACTACGCATCTGATTAAAAAATATCATAGAACATAAAAAGTAGGAAACTTAATTCTCTACAAAAAAGGTCTCTTAACATTTTGCCATAGCTCGCTTCGTTTCCGAGATATTTGCAGATTTATCTCAAGGGAAGGGGCCTGACGGACATATTTCGAGATATTTCTTCTTCTTGTTGTTCTTCTTCTGCACAGCTAAGCTGGAAGTGGCATTTGCGGCTCGCACTAGTGCAGAGTTATCTCAAAGAAAGGGGCCACGGTGTTTCTGAATCTCTATTATGTTGGTGCGGCTTCGGAACTTTTAAATATCTCGATATATCTCGAAAACCTCGCTTCTGATCAAAAAATATCATAGAGCATAAAAAGTAGGAAACATAATTCTCTACAAAAAACGTCTCTTAACATTTTGCCATAGCTCGCTTCGTTTCCGAGATATTTGCAGATGCAGCTCAAAGGAACGGGCCTGACGGACATATTTCGAGATATTTCTTCTTCTTGTTGTTCTTCTTCTGCACAGCTAAGCTGGAAGTGGCATTTGCAGCTCGCAATAGTGCAGAGTTATCTCAAAGAAAGGGGCCACGGTGTTTCTGTATCTCTATTACGTTGGTGCGGCTTCGGAACTTTTAAATATCTTGATATATCTCGAAAACTACGCTTCTGATCAAAAAATATCATAGAACATAAATTGTAGGAAACATAATTCTCTACAAAAAACGTCTCTTAACATTTTGCCATAGCGCGCTTCGTTTCCGAGATATTTGCAGATTTATCTCATGGGAAGGGGCCTGACGGACGTATTTCGAGATATTTCTTCTTCTTGTTGTTCTTCTTCTGCACAGCTAAACTGGAAGTGGCATTTCCAGCTCGCAATAGTGCAGAGTTATCTCAAAGAACGGGGCCACGGTGCTTCTGTATCTCTATTATGTTGGTGCGGCTTCGGAACTTTTAAATATCTTGATATATGTCGAGAACTACGCATCTGATCAAAAAATATCATAGAACGTAAAAAGTAGGAAACTTAATTCTCTACAAAAAAGGTCTCTTAACATTTTGCCATAGCTCGCTTCGTTTCCGAGATATTTGCAGATATATCTCAAGGGAAGGGGCCTGACGGACATATTTCGAGATATTTCTTCTTCTTGTTGTTCTTCTTCTGCACAGCTAAACTGGAAGTGGCATTTCCAGCTCGCAATACTGCAGAGTTATCTCAAAGAAAGGGGCCACGGTGCTTCTGTATCTCTATTATGTTGGTGCGGCTTCGGAACTTTTAAATATCTTGATATATGTCGAGAACTACGCATCTGATCAAAAAATATCATAGAACGTAAAAAGTAGGAAACATAATTCTCTACAAAAAACGTCTCTTAACATTTTGCCATAGCTCGCTTCGTTTCCGAGATATTTGCAGATTTATCTCGAGGGAAGGGGCTTGACGGACATATTTCGAGATATTTCTTCTTCTTGTTGTTCTTCTTCTGCACAGCTAAGCTGGAAGTGGCATTTGCGGCTCGCACTAGTGCAGAGTTATCTCAAAGGAAGGGGCCACGGTGTTTCTGTATCTCTATTATGTTGGTGCGGCTTCGGAACTTTTAAATATCTCTATATATCTCGAAAACTACGCTTCTGATCAAAAAATATCATAGAGCATAAAAAGTAGGAAACATAATTCTCTACAAAAAACGTCTCTTAACATTTTGCCATAGCGCGCTTCGTATCCGAGATATTTGCAGATTTATCTCATGGGAAGGGGCCTGACGGACGTATTTCGAGATATTTCTTCTTCTTGTTGTTCTTCTTCTGCACAGCTAAGCTGGAAGTGGCATTTGCAGCTCGCAATAGTGCAGAGTTATCTCAAAGAAAGGGGCCACGGTGTTTCTGTATCTCTATTATGTTGGTGCGGCTTCGGAACTTTTAAATATCTTGATATATCTCGAGAACTACGCATCTGATCAAAAAATATCATAGAACATAAAAAGGAGGAAACTTAATTCTCTACAAATAAAGTCTCTGAACATTTTGCCATAGCTCGCTTCGTTTCCGAGATATTTGCTGATTTATCTCAAGGGAAGGGGCCTGACGGACATATTTCGAGATATTTCTTCTTCTTGTTGTTCTTCTTCTGCACAGCTAAGCTGGAAGTGGCATTTGCAGCTCGCAATAGTGCAGAGTTATCTCAAAGAAAGGCGCCACGGTGTTTCTGTATCTCTATTACGTTGGTGCGGCTTCGGAACTTTTAAATATCTTGATATATCTCGAAAACTACGCGTCTGATCAAAAAATATCATAGAACATAAATTGTAGGAAACATAATTCTCTACAAAAAACGTCTCTTAACATTTTGCCATAGCGCGCTTCGTTTCCGAGATATTTGCAGATTTATCTCATGGGAAGGGGCCTGACGGACGTATTTCGAGATATTTCTTCTTCTTGTTGTTCTTCTTCTGCACAGCTAAACTGGAAGTGGCATTTCCAGCTCGCAATAGTGCAGAGTTATCTCAAAGAACGGGGCCACGGTGCTTCTGTATCTCTATTATGTTGGTGCGGCTTCGGAACTTTTAAATATCTTGATATATGTCGAGAACTACGCATCTGATCAAAAAATATCATAGAACGTAAAAAGTAGGAAACTTAATTCTCTACAAAAAAGGTCTCTTAACATTTTGCCATAGCTCGCTTCGTTTCCGAGATATTTGCAGATCTATCTCAAGGGAAGGGGCCTGACGGACATATTTCGAGATATTTCTTCTTCTTGTTGTTCTTCTTCTGCACAGCTAAACTGGAAGTGGCATTTCCAGCTCGCAATAGTGCAGAGTTATCTCAAAGAAAGGGGCCACGGTGTTTCTGTATCTCTATTATGTTGGTGCGGCTTCGGAACTTTTAAATATCTTGATATATCTCGAGAACTACGCATCTGATCAAAAAATATCATAGAACATAAATTGTAGGAAACATAATTCTCTACAAAAAAGGTCTCTTAAGATTTTGCCATAGCTCGTTTCGTTTCCGAGATATTTGCAGATATATCTCAAGGGAAGGGGCCTGACGGACATATTTCGAGATATTTCTTCTTCTTGTTGTTCTTCTTCTGCAAAGCTAAACTGGAAGTGGCGTTTCCAGCTCGCAATACTGCAGAGTTATCTCAAAGAAAGGGGCCACGGTGCTTCTGTATCTCTATTATGTTGGTGCGGCTTCGGAACTTTTAAATATCTTGATATATGTCGAGAACTACGCATCTGATCAAAAAATATCATAGAACGTAAAAAGTAGGAAACATAATTCTCTACAAAAAACGTCTCTTAACATTTTGCCATAGCTCGCGTCGTTTCCGAGATATTTGCAGATTCAGCTCAAAGGAACGGGCCTGACTGACATATTTCGAGATATTTCTTCTTCTTGTTGTTCTTCTTCTGCACAGCTAAGCTGGAAGTGGCATTTGCAGCTCGCAATAGTGCAGAGTTATCTCAAAGAAAGGGGCCACGGTGTTTCTGTATCTCTATTACGTTGGTGCGGCTTCGGAACTTTTAAATATCTTGATATATCTCGAGAACTACGCGTCTGATCAAAAAATATCATAGAACATAAAAAGTAGGAAACTTAATTCTCTACAAAAAAGGTCTCTTAACATTTTGCCATAGCTCGCTTCGTTTCCGAGATATTTGCAGATTTATCTCGAGGGAAGGGGCTTGACGGACATATTTCGAGATATTTCTTCTTCTTGTTGTTCTTCTTCTGCACAGCTAAGCTGGAAGTGGCATTTGCGGCTCGCACTAGTGCAGAGTTATCTCAAAGGAAGGGGCCACGGTGTTTCTGTATCTCTATTATGTTGGTGCGGCTTCGGAACTTTTAAATATCTCTATATATCTCGAAAACTACGCTTCTGATCAAAAAATATCATAGAACATAAATTGTAGGAAACATAATTCTCTACAAAAAAGGTCTCTTAAGATTTTGCCATAGCTCGTTTCGTTTCCGAGATATTTGCAGATATATCTCAAGGGAAGGGGCCTGACGGACATATTTCGAGATATTTCTTCTTCTTGTTGTTCTTCTTCTGCACAGCTAAACTGGAAGTGGCATTTCCAGCTCGCAATAGTGCAGAGTTATCTCAAAGAAAGGGGCCACGGTGTTTCTGTATCTCTATTATGTTGGTGCGGCTTCGGAACTCTTAAATATCTTGATATATGTCGAGAACTATGCATCTGCTCAAAAAATATCATAGAACATAAAAAGTAGGAAACTTAATTCTCTACAAAAAAGGTCTCTTAACATTTTGCCATAGCTCGCTTCGTTTCCGAGATATTTGCAGATTTATCTCAAGGGAATGGGCCTAACGGACATATTTCGAGATATTTCTTCTTCTTGTTGTTCTTCTTCTGCACAGCTAAGCTGGAAGTGGCATTTGCGGCTCGCACTAGTGCAGAGTTATCTCAAAGAAAGGGGCCACGGTGTTTCTGTATCTCTATTATGTTGGTGCAGCTTCGGAACTTTTAAATATCTTGATATATCTCGAGAACTACGCGTCTGATCAAAAAATATCATGCAACATAAAGAGTAGAAAACTTAATTCTCTACAAAAAAGGTCTCTTAACATTTTGCCATAGCTCGCTTCGTTTCCGAGATATTTGCAGATATATCTCAAGGGAAGGGGCCTGACGGACATATTTCGAGATATTTCTTCTTCTTGTTGTTCTTCTTCTGCACAGCTAAGCTGGAAGTGGCATTTGCAGCTCGCAATAGTGCAGAGTTATCTCAAAGAAAGGGGCCACGGTGTTTCTGTATCTCTATTATGTTGGTGCGGCTTCGGAACTTTTAAATATCTTGATATATCTCGAGAACTACGCATCTCATCAAAAAATATCATAGAACATAAAAAGGAGGAAACTTAATTCTCTACAAATAAAGTCTCTGAACATTTTGCCATAGCTCGCTTCGTTTCCGAGATATTTGCTGATTTATCTCAAGGGAAGGGGCCTGACGGACATATTTCGAGATATTTCTTCTTCTTGTTGTTCTTCTTCTGCACAGCTAAGCTGGAAGTGGCATTTGCAGCTCGCAATAGTGCAGAGTTATCTCAAAGAAAGGGGCCACGGTGCTTCTGTATCTCTATTATGTTGGTGCGGCTTCGGAACTTTTAAATATCTTGATATATGTCGAGAACTACGCATCTGATCAAAAAATATCATAGAACGTAAAAAGTAGGAAACATAATTCTCTACAAAAAACGTCTCTTAACATTTTGCCATAGCTCGCTTCGTTTCCGAGATATTTGCAGATTTATCTCGAGGGAAGGGGCTTGACGGACATATTTCGAGATATTTCTTCTTCTTGTTGTTCTTCTTCTGCACAGCTAACCTGGAAGTGGCATTTGCGGCTCGCACTAGTGCAGAGTTATCTCAAAGGAAGGGGCCAAGGTGTTTCTGTATCTCTATTATGTTGGTGCGGCTTCGGAACTTTTAAATATCTCTATATATCTCGAAAACTACGCTTCTGATCAAAAAATATCATAGAGCATAAAAAGTAGGAAACATAATTCTCTACAAAAAACGTCTCTTAACATTTTGCCATAGCGCGCTTCGTATCCGAGATATTTGCAGATTTATCTCATGGGAAGGGGCCTGACGGACGTATTTCGAGATATTTCTTCTTCTTGTTGTTCTTCTTCTGCACAGCTAAGCTGGAAGTGGCATTTGCAGCTCGCAATAGTGCAGAGTTATCTCAAAGAAAGGGGCCACGGTGTTTCTGTATCTCTATTATGTTGGTGCGGCTTCGGAACTTTTAAATATCTTGATATATCTCGAGAACTACGCATCTGATCAAAAAATATCATAGAACATAAAAAGGAGGAAACTTAATTCTCTACAAATAAAGTCTCTGAACATTTTGCCATAGCTCGCTTCGTTTCCGAGATATTTGCTGATTTATCTCAAGGGAAGGGGCCTGACGGACATATTTCGAGATATTTCTTCTTCTTGTTGTTCTTCTTCTGCACAGCTAAACTGGAAGTGGCATTTCCAGCTCGCAATAGTGCAGAGTTATCTCAAAGAAAGGGGCCACGGTGTTTCTGTATCTCTATTATGTTGGTGCGGCTTCGGAACTCTTAAATATCTTGATATATGTCGAAAACTACGCTTCTGATCAAAAAATATCATAGAACATAAATTGTAGGAAACATAATTCTCTACAAAAAACATCTCTTAACATTTTGCCATAGCGCGCTTCGTTTCCGAGATATTTGCAGATTTATCTCATGGGAAGGGGCCTGACGGACATATTTCGAGATATTTCTTCTTCTTGTTGTTCTTCTTCTGCACACCTAAACTGGAAGTGGCATTTCCAGCTCGCAATAGTGCAGAGTTATCTCAAAGAAAGGGGCCACGGTGTTTCTGTATCTCTATTATGTTGGTGCGGCTTCGGAACTTATAAATATCTTGATATATCTCGAGAACTACGCATCTGATCAAAAAATATCATAGAACATAAATTGTAGGAAACATAATTCTCTACAAAAAAGGTCTCTTAAGATTTTGCCATAGCTCGTTTCGTTTCCGAGATATTTGCAGATATATCTCAAGGGAAGGGGCCTGACGGACATATTTCGAGATATTTCTTCTTCTTGTTGTTCTTCTTCTGCACAGCTAAACTGGAAGTGGCATTTCCAGCTCGCAATACTGCAGAGTTATCTCAAAGAAAGGGGCCACGGTGCTTCTGTATCTCTATTATGTTGGTGCGGCTTCGGAACTTTTAAATATCTTGATATATGTCGAGAACTACGCATCTGATCAAAAAATATCATAGAACGTAAAAAGTAGGAAACATAATTCTCTACAAAAAACGTCTCTTAACATTTTGCCATAGCTCGCGTCGTTTCCGAGATATTTGCAGATTCAGCTCAAAGGAACGGGCCTGACTGACATATTTCGAGATATTTCTTCTTCTTGTTGTTCTTCTTCTGCACAGCTAAGCTGGAAGTGGCATTTGCAGCTCGCAATAGTGCAGAGTTATCTCAAAGAAAGGGGCCACGGTGTTTCTGTATCTCTATTACGTTGGTGCGGCTTCGGAACTTTTAAATATCTTGATATATCTCGAGAACTACGCGTCTGATCAAAAAATATCATAGAACATAAAAAGTAGGAAACTTAATTCTCTACAAAAAAGGTCTCTTAACATTTTGCCATAGCTCGCTTCGTTTCCGAGATATTTGCAGATTTATCTCGAGGGAAGGGGCTTGACGGACATATTTCGAGATATTTCTTCTTCTTGTTGTTCTTCTTCTGCACAGCTAAGCTGGAAGTGGCATTTGCGGCTCGCACTAGTGCAGAGTTATCTCAAAGGAAGGGGCCACGGTGTTTCTGTATCTCTATTATGTTGGTGCGGCTTCGGAACTTTTAAATATCTCTATATATCTCGAAAACTACGCTTCTGATCAAAAAATATCATAGAACATAAATTGTAGGAAACATAATTCTCTACAAAAAAGGTCTCTTAAGATTTTGCCATAGCTCGTTTCGTTTCCGAGATATTTGCAGATATATCTCAAGGGAAGGGGCCTGACGGACATATTTCGAGATATTTCTTCTTCTTGTTGTTCTTCTTCTGCACAGCTAAACTGGAAGTGGCATTTCCAGCTCGCAATAGTGCAGAGTTATCTCAAAGAAAGGGGCCACGGTGTTTCTGTATCTCTATTATGTTGGTGCGGCTTCGGAACTCTTAAATATCTTGATATATGTCGAGAACTATGCATCTGCTCAAAAAATATCATAGAACATAAAAAGTAGGAAACTTAATTCTCTACAAAAAAGGTCTCTTAACATTTTGCCATAGCTCGCTTCGTTTCCGAGATATTTGCAGATTTATCTCAAGGGAATGGGCCTAACGGACATATTTCGAGATATTTCTTCTTCTTGTTGTTCTTCTTCTGCACAGCTAAGCTGGAAGTGGCATTTGCGGCTCGCACTAGTGCAGAGTTATCTCAAAGAAAGGGGCCACGGTGTTTCTGTATCTCTATTATGTTGGTGCAGCTTCGGAACTTTTAAATATCTTGATATATCTCGAGAACTACGCGTCTGATCAAAAAATATCATGCAACATAAAGAGTAGAAAACTTAATTCTCTACAAAAAAGGTCTCTTAACATTTTGCCATAGCTCGCTTCGTTTCCGAGATATTTGCAGATATATCTCAAGGGAAGGGGCCTGACGGACATATTTCGAGATATTTCTTCTTCTTGTTGTTCTTCTTCTGCACAGCTAAGCTGGAAGTGGCATTTGCAGCTCGCAATAGTGCAGAGTTATCTCAAAGAAAGGGGCCACGGTGTTTCTGTATCTCTATTATGTTGGTGCAGCTTCGGAACTTTTAAATATCTTGATATATCTCGAGAACTACGCATCTCATCAAAAAATATCATAGAACATAAAAAGGAGGAAACTTAATTCTCTACAAATAAAGTCTCTGAACATTTTGCCATAGCTCGCTTCGTTTCCGAGATATTTGCTGATTTATCTCAAGGGAAGGGGCCTGACGGACATATTTCGAGATATTTCTTCTTCTTGTTGTTCTTCTTCTGCACAGCTAAGCTGGAAGTGGCATTTGCAGCTCGCAATAGTGCAGAGTTATCTCAAAGAAAGGGGCCACGGTGCTTCTGTATCTCTATTATGTTGGTGCGGCTTCGGAACTTTTAAATATCTTGATATATGTCGAGAACTACGCATCTGATCAAAAAATATCATAGAACGTAAAAAGTAGGAAACATAATTCTCTACAAAAAACGTCTCTTAACATTTTGCCATAGCTCGCTTCGTTTCCGAGATATTTGCAGATTTATCTCGAGGGAAGGGGCTTGACGGACATATTTCGAGATATTTCTTCTTCTTGTTGTTCTTCTTCTGCACAGCTAAGCTGGAAGTGGCATTTGCGGCTCGCACTAGTGCAGAGTTATCTCAAAGGAAGGGGCCACGGTGTTTCTGTATCTCTATTATGTTGGTGCGGCTTCGGAACTTTTAAATATCTCTATATATCTCGAAAACTACGCTTCTGATCAAAAAATATCATAGATCATAAAAAGTAGGAAACATAATTCTCTACAAAAAACGTCTCTTAACATTTTGCCATAGCGCGCTTCGTATCCGAGATATTTGCAGATTTATCTCATGGGAAGGGGCCTGACGGACGTATTTCGAGATATTTCTTCTTCTTGTTGTTCTTCTTCTGCACAGCTAAGCTGGAAGTGGCATTTGCAGCTCGCAATAGTGCAGAGTTATCTCAAAGAAAGGGGCCACGGTGTTTCTGTATCTCTATTATGCTGGTGCGGCTTCGGAACTTTTAAATATCTTGATATATCTCGAGAACTACGCATCTGATCAAAAAATATCATAGAACATAAAAAGGAGGAAACTTAATTCTCTACAAATAAAGTCTCTGAACATTTTGCCATAGCTCGCTTCGTTTCCGAGATATTTGCTGATTTATCTCAAGGGAAGGGGCCTGACGGACATATTTCGAGATATTTCTTCTTCTTGTTGTTCTTCTTCTGCACAGCTAAGCTGGAAGTGGCATTTGCAGCTCGCAATAGTGCAGAGTTATCTCAAAGAAAGGGGCCACGGTGTTTCTGTATCTCTATTACGTTGGTGCGGCTTCGGAACTTTTAAATATCTTGATATATCTCGAAAACTACGCTTCTGATCAAAAAATATCATAGAACATAAATTGTAGGAAACATAATTCTCTACAAAAAACGTCTCTGAACATTTTGCCATAGCGCGCTTCGTTTCCGAGATATTTGCAGATTTATCTCATGGGAAGGGGCCTGACGGACGTATTTCGAGATATTTCTTCTTCTTGTTGTTCTTCTTCTGCACAGCTAAACTGGAAGTGGCATTTCCAGCTCGCAATAGTGCAGAGTTATCTCAAAGAACGGGGCCACGGTGCTTCTGTATCTCTATTATGTTGGTGCGGCTTGGGAACTTTTAAATATCTTGATATATGTCGAGAACTACGCATCTGATCAAAAAATATCATAGAACGTAAAAAGTAGGAAACTTAATTCTCTACAAAAAAGGTCTCTTAACATTTTGCCATAGCTCGCTTCGTTTCCGAGATATTTGCAGATCTATCTCAAGGGAAGGGGCCTGACGGACATATTTCGAGATATTTCTTCTTCTTGTTGTTCTTCTTCTGCACAGCTAAACTGGAAGTGGCATTTCCAGCTCGCAATAGTGCAGAGTTATCTCAAAGAAAGGGGCCACGGTGTTTCTGTATCTCTATTATGTTGGTGCGGCTTCGGAACTTTTAAATATCTTGATATATCTCGAGAACTACGCATCTGATCAAAAAATATCATAGAACATAAATTGTAGGAAACATAATTCTCTACAAAAAAGGTCTCTTAAGATTTTGCCATAGCTCGTTTCGTTTCCGAGATATTTGCAGATATATCTCAAGGGAAGGGGCCTGACGGACATATTTCGAGATATTTCTTCTTCTTGTTGTTCTTCTTCTGCACAGCTAAACTGGAAGTGGCATTTCCAGCTCGCAATACTGCAGAGTTATCTCAAAGAAAGGGGCCACGGTGCTTCTGTATCTCTATTATGTTGGTGCGGCTTCGGAACTTTTAAATATCTTGATATATGTCGAGAACTACGCATCTGATCAAAAAATATCATAGAACGTAAAAAGTAGGAAACATAATTCTCTACAAAAAACGTCTCTTAACATTTTGCCATAGCTCGCGTCGTTTCCGAGATATTTGCAGATTCAGCTCAAAGGAACGGGCCTGACTGACATATTTCGAGATATTTCTTCTTCTTGTTGTTCTTCTTCTGCACAGCTAAGCTGGAAGTGGCATTTGCAGCTCGCAATAGTGCAGAGTTATCTCAAAGAAAGGGGCCACGGTGTTTCTGTATCTCTATTACGTTGGTGCGGCTTCGGAACTTTTAAATATCTTGATATATCTCGAGAACTACGCGTCTGATCAAAAAATATCATAGAACATAAAAAGTAGGAAACTTAATTCTCTACAAAAAAGGTCTCTTAACATTTTGCCATAGCTCGCTTCGTTTCCGAGATATTTGCAGATTTATCTCGAGGGAAGGGGCTTGACGGACATATTTCGAGATATTTCTTCTTCTTGTTGTTCTTCTTCTGCACAGCTAAGCTGGAAGTGGCATTTGCGGCTCGCACTAGTGCAGAGTTATCTCAAAGGAAGGGGCCACGGTGTTTCTGTATCTCTATTATGTTGGTGCGGCTTCGGAACTTTTAAATATCTCTATATATCTCGAAAACTACGCTTCTGATCAAAAAATATCATAGAACATAAATTGTAGGAAACATAATTCTCTACAAAAAAGGTCTCTTAAGATTTTGCCATAGCTCGTTTCGTTTCCGAGATATTTGCAGATATATCTCAAGGGAAGGGGCCTGACGGACATATTTCGAGATATTTCTTCTTCTTGTTGTTCTTCTTCTGCACAGCTAAACTGGAAGTGGCATTTCCAGCTCGCAATAGTGCAGAGTTATCTCAAAGAAAGGGGCCACGGTGTTTCTGTATCTCTATTATGTTGGTGCGGCTTCGGAACTCTTAAATATCTTGATATATGTCGAGAACTATGCATCTGCTCAAAAAATATCATAGAACATAAAAAGTAGGAAACTTAATTCTCTACAAAAAAGGTCTCTTAACATTTTGCCATAGCTCGCTTCGTTTCCGAGATATTTGCAGATTTATCTCAAGGGAATGGGCCTAACGGACATATTTCGAGATATTTCTTCTTCTTGTTGTTCTTCTTCTGCACAGCTAAGCTGGAAGTGGCATTTGCGGCTCGCACTAGTGCAGAGTTATCTCAAAGAAAGGGGCCACGGTGTTTCTGTATCTCTATTATGTTGGTGCAGCTTCGGAACTTTTAAATATCTTGATATATCTCGAGAACTACGCGTCTGATCAAAAAATATCATGCAACATAAAGAGTAGAAAACTTAATTCTCTACAAAAAAGGTCTCTTAACATTTTGCCATAGCTCGCTTCGTTTCCGAGATATTTGCAGATATATCTCAAGGGAAGGGGCCTGACGGACATATTTCGAGATATTTCTTCTTCTTGTTGTTCTTCTTCTGCACAGCTAAGCTGGAAGTGGCATTTGCAGCTCGCAATAGTGCAGAGTTATCTCAAAGAAAGGGGCCACGGTGTTTCTGTATCTCTATTATGTTGGTGCGGCTTCGGAACTTTTAAATATCTTGATATATCTCGAGAACTACGCATCTCATCAAAAAATATCATAGAACATAAAAAGGAGGAAACTTAATTCTCTACAAATAAAGTCTCTGAACATTTTGCCATAGCTCGCTTCGTTTCCGAGATATTTGCTGATTTATCTCAAGGGAAGGGGCCTGACGGACATATTTCGAGATATTTCTTCTTCTTGTTGTTCTTCTTCTGCACAGCTAAGCTGGAAGTGGCATTTGCAGCTCGCAATAGTGCAGAGTTATCTCAAAGAAAGGGGCCACGGTGCTTCTGTATCTCTATTATGTTGGTGCGGCTTCGGAACTTTTAAATATCTTGATATATGTCGAGAACTACGCATCTGATCAAAAAATATCATAGAACATAAAAAGTAGGAAACATAATTCTCTACAAAAAACGTCTCTTAACATTTTGCCATAGCTCGCTTCG
This sequence comes from Osmia lignaria lignaria, assembly GCF_051020975.1. Taxonomy (NCBI): domain Eukaryota; kingdom Metazoa; phylum Arthropoda; class Insecta; order Hymenoptera; family Megachilidae; genus Osmia; species Osmia lignaria. Next base: position 7,408,388 of record NW_027478159.1, on the reverse strand, counting down.
TTTCCGAGATATTTGCAGATTTATCTCGAGGGAAGGGGCTTGACGGACATATTTCGAGATATTTCTTCTTCTTGTTGTTCTTCTTCTGCACAGCTAAGCTGGAAGTGGCATTTGCGGCTCGCACTAGTGCAGAGTTATCTCAAAGGAAGGGGCCACGGTGTTTCTGTATCTCTATTATGTTGGTGCGGCTTCGGAACTTTTAAATATCTCTATATATCTCGAAAACTACGCTTCTGATCAAAAAATATCATAGAGCATAAAAAGTAGGAAACATAATTCTCTACAAAAAACGTCTCTTAACATTTTGCCATAGCGCGCTTCGTATCCGAGATATTTGCAGATTTATCTCATGGGAAGGGGCCTGCCGGACGTATTTCGAGATATTTCTTCTTCTTGTTGTTCTTCTTCTGCACAGCTAAGCTGGAAGTGGCATTTGCAGCTCGCAATAGTGCAGAGTTATCTCAAAGAAAGGGGCCACGGTGTTTCTGTATCTCTATTATGTTGGTGCGGCTTCGGAACTTTTAAATATCTTGATATATCTCGAGAACTACGCATCTGATCAAAAAATATCATAGAACATAAAAAGGAGGAAACTTAATTCTCTACAAATAAAGTCTCTGAACATTTTGCCATAGCTCGCTTCGTTTCCGAGATATTTGCTGATTTATCTCAAGGGAAGGGGCCTGACGGACATATTTCGAGATATTTCTCCTTCTTGTTGTTCTTCTTCTGCACAGCTAAGCTGGAAGTGGCATTTGCAGCTCGCAATAGTGCAGAGTTATCTCAAAGAAAGGGGCCACGGTGTTTCTGTATCTCTATTACGTTGGTGCGGCTTCGGAACTTTTAAATATCTTGATATATCTCGAAAACTACGCTTCTGATCAAAAAATATCATAGAACATAAATTGTAGGAAACATAATTCTCTACAAAAAACGTCTCTTAACATTTTGCCATAGCGCGCTTCGTTTCCGAGATATTTGCAGATTTATCTCATGGGAAGGGGCCTGACGGACGTATTTCGAGATATTTCTTCTTCTTGTTGTTCTTCTTCTGCACAGCTAAACTGGAAGTGGCATTTCCAGCTCGCAATAGTGCAGAGTTATCTCAAAGAACGGGGCCACGGTGCTTCTGTATCTCTATTATGTTGGTGCGGCTTCGGAACTTTTAAATATCTTGATATATGTCGAGAACTACGCATCTGATCAAAAAATATCATAGAACATAAATTGTAGGAAACATAATTCTCTACAAAAAAGGTCTCTTAAGATTTTGCCATAGCTCGTTTCGTTTCCGAGATATTTGCAGATATATCTCAAGGGAAGGGGCCTGACGGACATATTTCGAGATATTTCTTCTTCTTGTTGTTCTTCTTCTGCACAGCTAAGCTGGAAGTGGCATTTGCAGCTCGCAATAGTGCAGAGTTATCTCAAAGAAAGGGGCCACGGTGCTTCTGTATCTCTATTATGTTGGTGCGGCTTCGGAACTTTTAAATATCTTGATATATGTCGAGAACTACGCATCTGATCAAAAAATATCATAGAACATAAAAAGTAGGAAACATAATTCTCTACAAAAAACGTCTCTTAACATTTTGCCATAGCTCGCTTCGTTTCCGAGATATTTGCAGATTTATCTCGAGGGAAGGGGCTTGACGGACATATTTCGAGATATTTCTTCTTCTTGTTGTTCTTCTTCTGCACAGCTAAGCTGGAAGTGGCATTTGCGGCTCGCACTAGTGCAGAGTTATCTCAAAGGAAGGGGCCACGGTGTTTCTGTATCTCTATTATGTTGGTGCGGCTTCGGAACTTTTAAATATCTCTATATATCTCGAAAACTACGCTTCTGATCAAAAAATATCATAGAGCATAAAAAGTAGGAAACATAATTCTCTACAAAAAACGTCTCTTAACATTTTGCCATAGCGCGCTTCGTATCCGAGATATTTGCAGATTTATCTCATGGGAAGGGGCCTGCCGGACGTATTTCGAGATATTTCTTCTTCTTGTTGTTCTTCTTCTGCACAGCTAAGCTGGAAGTGGCATTTGCAGCTCGCAATAGTGCAGAGTTATCTCAAAGAAAGGGGCCACGGTGTTTCTGTATCTCTATTATGTTGGTGCGGCTTCGGAACTTTTAAATATCTTGATATATCTCGAGAACTACGCATCTGATCAAAAAATATCATAGAACATAAAAAGGAGGAAACTTAATTCTCTACAAATAAAGTCTCTGAACATTTTGCCATAGCTCGCTTCGTTTCCGAGATATTTGCTGATTTATCTCAAGGGAAGGGGCCTGACGGACATATTTCGAGATATTTCTCCTTCTTGTTGTTCTTCTTCTGCACAGCTAAGCTGGAAGTGGCATTTGCAGCTCGCAATAGTGCAGAGTTATCTCAAAGAAAGGGGCCACGGTGTTTCTGTATCTCTATTACGTTGGTGCGGCTTCGGAACTTTTAAATATCTTGATATATCTCGAAAACTACGCTTCTGATCAAAAAATATCATAGAACATAAATTGTAGGAAACATAATTCTCTACAAAAAACGTCTCTTAACATTTTGCCATAGCGCGCTTCGTTTCCGAGATATTTGCAGATTTATCTCATGGGAAGGGGCCTGACGGACGTATTTCGAGATATTTCTTCTTCTTGTTGTTCTTCTTCTGCACAGCTAAACTGGAAGTGGCATTTCCAGCTCGCAATAGTGCAGAGTTATCTCAAAGAACGGGGCCACGGTGCTTCTGTATCTCTATTATGTTGGTGCGGCTTCGGAACTTTTAAATATCTTGATATATGTCGAGAACTACGCATCTGATCAAAAAATATCATAGAACGTAAAAAGTAGGAAACTTAATTCTCTACAAAAAAGGTCTCTTAACATTTTGCCATAGCTCGCTTCGTTTCCGAGATATTTGCTGATCTATCTCAAGGGAAGGGGCCTGACGGACATATTTCGAGATATTTCTTCTTCTTGTTGTTCTTCTTCTGCACAGCTAAACTGGAAGTGGCATTTCCAGCTCGCAATAGTGCAGAGTTATCTCAAAGAAAGGGGCCACGGTGTTTCTGTATCTCTATTATGTTGGTGCGGCTTCGGAACTTTTAAATATCTTGATATATCTCGAGAACTACGCATCTGATCAAAAAATATCATAGAACATAAATTGTAGGAAACATAATTCTCTACAAAAAAGGTCTCTTAAGATTTTGCCATAGCTCGTTTCGTTTCCGAGATATTTGCAGATATATCTCAAGGGAAGGGGCCTGACGGACATATTTCGAGATACTTCTTCTTCTTGTTGTTCTTCTTCTGCACAGCTAAACTGGATGTGGCATTTCCAGCTCGCAATACTGCAGAGTTATCTCAAAGAAAGGGGCCACGGTGCTTCTGTATCTCTATTATGTTGGTGCGGCTTCGGAACTTTTAAATATCTTGATATATCTCGAGAACTACGCATCTGATCAAAAAATATCATAGAACATAAAAAGTAGGAAACTTAATTCTCTACAAGTAAAGTCTCTTAACATTTTGCCATAGCTCGCTTCGTTTCCGAGATATTTGCAGATTTATCTCACGGGAAGTGGCCTGACGGACATATTTCGAGATATTTCTTCTTCTTATTGTTCTTCTTCTGCACAGCTAAGCTGGAAGTGGCATTTGCGGCTCGCACTAGTGCAGAGTTATCTCAAAGAAAGGGGCCACGGTGTTTCTGTACCTCTATTATGTTGGTGCGGCTTCGGAACTTTTAAATATCTCGATATATCTCGAAAACTACGCTTCTGATCAAAAAATATCATAGAACATAAATTGTAGGAAACATAATTCTCCACAAAAAAGGTCTCTTAACATTTTGCCATAGCTCGCTTCGTTTCCGAGATATTTGCAGATATATCTCAAGGGAAGGGGCCTGACGGACATATTTCGAGATATTTCTTCTTCTTGTTGTTCTTCTTCTGCACAGCTAAGCTGGGAGTGGCATTTGCGGCTCGCACTAGTGCAGAGTTATCTCAAAGAAAGGGGCCACGGTGTTTCTGTACCTCTATTATGTTGGTGCGGCTTCGGAACTTTTAAATATCTCGATATATCTCGAAAACTACGCCTCTGATCAAAAAATATCATAGAACATAAATTGTAGGAAACATAATTCTCCACAAAAAAGGTCTCTTAACATTTTGCCATAGCTCGCTTCGTTTCCGAGATATTTGCAGATTTATCTCAAAGGAAGGGGCCTGACGGACATATTTCGAGATATTTCTTCTTCTTGTTGTTCTTCTTCTGCACAGCTAAGCTGGGAGTGGCATGTGCGGCTCGCACTAGTGCAGAGTTATCTCAAAGAAAGGGGCCACGGTGTTTCTGTACCTCTATTATGTTGGTGCGGCTTCGGAACTTTTAAATATCTCGATATATCTCGAAAACTACGCTTCTGATCAAAAAATATCATAGAACATAAATTGTAGGAAACATAATTCTCCACAAAAAAGGTCTCTCAACATTTTGCCATAGCTCGCTTCGTTTCCGAGATATTTGCAGATTTATCTCAAGGGAAGGGGCCTGACGGACATATTTCGAGACACTTCTTCTTCTTGTTGTTCTTCTTCTGCACAGCTAAGCTGGAAGTGGCATTTGCAGCTCGCAATAGTGCAGAGTTATCTCAAAGAGAGGGGCCACGGTGTTTCTGTATCTCTATTATGTTGGTGCGGCTTCGGAACTTTTAAATATCTTGATATATCTCGAGAACTACGCATCTGATCAAAAAATATCATAGAAGATAAAAAGTAGGAAACTTAATTCTCTACAAAAAAGGTCTCTTAACATTTTGCCATAGCTCGCTTCGTTTCCGAGATATTTGCAGATTTATCTCAAGGGAAGGGGCCTGACGGACATATTTCGAGATATTTCTTCTTCTTGTTGTTCTTCTTCTGCACAGCTAAGCTGGAAGTGGCATTTGCAGCTCGCAATAGTGCAGAGTTATCTGAAAGAAAGGGGCCACGGTGTTTCTGTATCGCTATTATGTTGGTGCGGCTTCGGAACTTTTAAATATCTTGATATATCTCGAGAACTACGCATCTGATCAAAAAATATCATAGAACATAAAAAGTAGGAATCTTAATTCTCTACAAGTAAAGTCTCTCAACATTTTGCCATAGCTCGCTTCGTTTCCGAGATATTTGCAGATTTATCTCAAGGGAAGGGGCCTGACGGACATATTTCGAGATATTTCTTCTTCTTATTGTTCTTCTTCTGCACAGCTAAGCTGGAAGTGGCATTTGCGGCTCGCACTAGTGCAGAGTTATCTCAAAGAAAGGGGCCACGGTGTTTCTGTACCTCTATTATGTTGGTGCGGCTTCGGAACTTTTAAATATCTCGATATATCTCGAAAACTACGCTTCTGATCAAAAAATATCATAGAACATAAATTGTAGGAAACATAATTCTCCACAAAAAAGGTCTCTTAACATTTTGCCATAGCTTGCTTCGTTTCCGAGATATTTGCAGATATATCTCAAGGGAAGGGGCCTGACGGACATATTTCGAGATATTTCTTCTTCTTGTTGTTCTTCTTCTGCACAGCTAAGCTGGGAGTGGCATTTGCGGCTCGCACTAGTGCAGAGTTATCTCAAAGAAAGGGGCCACGGTCTTTCTGTACCTCTACTATGTTGGTGCGGCTTCGGAACGTTTAAATATCTCGATATATCTCGAAAACTACGCTTCTGATCAAAAAATATCATAGAACATAAATTGTAGGAAACATAATTCTCCACAAAAAAGGTCTCTTAACATTTTGCCATAGCTCGCCTCGTTTCCGAGATATTTGCAGATTTATCTCAAGGGAAGGGGCCTGACGGACATATTTCGAGACACTTCTTCTTGTTGTTCTTCTTCTGCACAGCTAAGCTGGAAGTGGCATTTGCAGCTCGCAATAGTGCAGAGTTATCTCAAAGAGAGGGGCCACGGTGTTTCTGTATCTCTATTATGTTGGTGCGGCTTCGGAACTTTTAAATATCTCTATATATCTCGAAAACTACGCTTCTGATCAAAAAATATCATAGAACATAAATTGTAGGAAACATAATTCTCTACAAAAAAGGTCTCTTAAGATTTTGCCATAGCTCGTTTCGTTTCCGAGATATTTGCAGATATATCTCAAGGGAAGGGGCCTGACGGACATATTTCGAGATATTTCTTCTTCTTGTTGTTCTTCTTCTGCACAGCTAAACTGGAAGTGGCATTTCCAGCTCGCAATAGTGCAGAGTTATCTCAAAGAAAGGGGCCACGGTGTTTCTGTATCTCTATTATGTTGGTGCGGCTTCGGAACTTTTAAATATCTTGATATATCTCGAGAACTACGCATCTGATCAAAAAATATCATAGAACATAAAAAGTAGGAAACTTAATTCTCTACAAAAAAGGTCTCTTAACATTTTGCCATAGCTCGCTTCGTTTCCGAGATATTTGCAGATTTATCTCAAGGGAACGGGCCTGACGGACAGATTTCGAGATATTTCTTCTTCTTGTTGTTCTTCTTCTGCACAGCTAAGCTGGAAGTGGCATTTGCAGCTCGCAATAGTGCACAGTTATCTCAAAGAAAGGGGCCACGGTGTTTCTGTATCTCTATTATGTTGGTGCGGCTTCGGAACTTTTAAATATCTTGATATATCTCGAGAACTACGCATCTGATCAAAAAATATCATAGAACATAAAAAGTAGGAAACTTAATTCTGTACAAAAAAGGTCTCTTAACATTTTCCCATAGCTGGCATCGTTTCCGAGATATTTGCAGATTTATCTCAAGGGAAGGGGCCTGACGGACATATTCCGAGATATTTCTTCTTCTTGTTGTTCCTCTTCTGCACAGCTAAGCTGGAAGTGGCATTTGCAGCTCGCAATAGTGCAGAGTTATCTCAAAGAAAGAGGCCACGGTGTTTCTGTATCTCTATTATGTTGGTGCGGCTTCGGAACTTTTAAATATCTTGATATATCTCGAGAACTACGCATCTGATCGAAAATATCATAGAACATAAAAAGTAGGAAACTTAATTCTCTACAAAAAAGGTCTCTTAACATTTTGCCATAGCTCGCTTCGTTTCCGAGATATTTGCAGATTTATCTCAAGGGAAGGGGCCTGACGGACATATTTCGAGATATTTCTTCTTCTTGTTGTTCCTCTTCTGCACAGCTAAGCTGGAAGTGGCATTTGCAGCTCGCAATAGTGCAGAGTTATCTCAAAGAAAGAGGCCACGGTGTTTCTGTATCTCTATTATGTTGGTGCGGCTTCGGAACTTTTAAATATCTTGATATATCTCGAGAACTACGCATCTGATCGAAAATATCATAGAACATAAAAAGTAGGAAACTTAATTCTCTACAAAAAAGGTCTCTTAACATTTTGCCATAGCTCGCTTCGTTTCCGAGATATTTGCAGATTTATCTCAAGGGAAGGGGCCTGACGGACATATTTCGAGATATTTCTTCTTCTTGTTGTTCTTCTTCTGCACAGCTAAGCTGGAAGTGACATTTGCGGCTCGCACTAGTGCAGAGTTATCTCAAAGAAAGGGGCCACGGTGTTTCTGTATCTCTATTATGTTGGTGCGGCTTCGGAACTTTTAAATATCTTGATATATCTCGAGAACTACGCATCTGATCAAAAAATATCATAGAACATAAAAAGTAGGAAACTTAATTCTGTACAAGAAAGGTCTCTTAACATTTTCCCATAGCTGGCATCGTTTCCGAGATATTTGCAGATTTATCTCAAGGGAAGGGGCCTGACGGACATATTCCGAGATATTTCTTCTTCTTGTTGTTCCTCTTCTGCACAGCTAAGCTGGAAGTGGCATTTGCAGCTCGCAATAGTGCAGAGTTATCTCAAAGAAAGAGGCCACGGTGTTTCTGTATCTCTATTATGTTGGTGCGGCTTCGGAACTTTTAAATATCTTGATATATCTCGAGAACTACGCATCTGATCGAAAAATATCATAGAACATAAAAAGTAGGAAACTTAATTCTCTACAAAAAAGGTCTCTTAACATTTTGCCATAGCTCGCTTCGTTTCCGAGATATTTGCAGATTTATCTCAAGGGAAGGGGCCTGACGGACATATTTCGAGATATTTCTTCTTCTTGTTGTTCTTCTTCTGCACAGCTAAGCTGGAAGTGACATTTGCGGCTCGCGCTAGTGCAGAGTTATCTCAAAGAAAGGGGCCACGGTGTTTCTGAATCTCTATTATGTTGGTGCGGCTTCGGAACTTTTAAATATCTTGATATATGTCGAGAACTACGCATCTGATCAAAAAATATCATAGAACATAAAAAGTAGGAAACTTAATTCTCTGCAAAAAAGGTATCTTAACATTTTGCCATAGCTCGCTTCGTTTCCGAGATATTTGCAGATCTATCTCAAGGGAAGGGGCCTGACGGACATATTTCGAGATATTTCTTCTTCTTGTTGTTCTTCTTCTGCACAGCTAAACTGGAAGTGGCATTTCCAGCTCGCAATAGTGCAGAGTTATCTCAAAGAAAGGGGCCACGGTGTTTCTGTATCTCTATTACGTTGGTGCGGCTTCGGAACTTTTAAATATCTTGATATATCTCGAGAATTACGCATCTGATCAAAAAATATCATAGAACATAAAAAGTAGGAAACTTAATTCTCTACAAAAAAGGTCTCTTAACATTTTGCCATAGCTCGCTTCGTTTCCGAGATATTTGCAGATTTATCTCAAGGGAATGGGCCTAACGGACATATTTCGAGATATTTCTTCTTCTTGTTGTTCTTCTTCTGCACAGCTAAGCTGGAAGTGGCATTTGCGGCTCGCACTAGTGCAGAGTTATCTCAAAGAAAGGGGCCACGGTGTTTTTGTATCTCTATTATGTTGGTGCAGCTTCAGAACTTTTAAATATCTTGATATATCTCGAGAACTACGCATCTGATCAAAAAATATCATAGAACATAAAAAGTAGGAAACTTAATTCTCTGCAAAAAAGGTCTCTTAAGATTTTGCCATAGCTCGCTTCGTTTCCGAGATATTTGCAGATCTATCTCAAGGGAAGGGGCCTGACGGACATATTTCGAGATATTTCTTCTTCTTGTTGTTCTTCTTCTGCACAGCTAAACTGGAAGTGGCATTTCCAGCTCGCAATAGTGCAGAGTTATCTCAAAGAAAGGGGCCACGGTGTTTCTGTATCTCTATTACGTTGGTGCGGCTTCGGAACTTTTAAATATCTTGATATATCTCGAGAATTACGCATCTGATCAAAAAATATCATGGAACATAAAGAGTAGAAAACTTAATTCTCTACGAAAAAGGTCTCTTAACATTTTGCCATAGCTCGCTTCGTTTCCGAGATATTTGCAGATTTATTTCAAGGGAAGGGGCCTGACGGACATATTTCGAGATATTTCTTCTTCTTGTTGTTCTTCTTCTGCACAGCTAAGCTGGAAGTGGCATTTGCAGCTCGCAATAGTGCAGAGTTATCTCAAAGAAAGGGGCCACGGTATTTCTGTATCTCTATTATGTTGGTGCGGCTTCGGAACTTTTAAATATCTTGACATATCTCGAGAACTACGCGTCTGATCAAAAAATATCATAGAACATAAAAAGGAGGAAACTTAATTCTCTACAAATAAAGTCTGTGAACATTTTGCCATAGCTCGCTTCGTTTCCGAGATATTTGCAGATTTATCTCAAGGGAAGGGGCCTGACGGACATATTTCGAGATATTTCTTCTTCTTGTTGTTCTTCTTCTGCACAGCTAAGCTGGAAGTGGCATTTGCAGCTCGCAATAGTGCAGAGTTATCTCAAAGAAAGGGGCCACGGTGTTTCTGTATCTCTATTATGTTGGTGCGGCTTCGGAACTTTTAAATATCTTGATATATCTCGAGAACTACGCATCTGATCAAAAAATATCATAGAAGATAAAAAGTAGGAAACTTAATTCTCTACAAAAAAGGTCTCTTAACATTTTGCCATAGCTCGCTTCGTTTCCGAGATATTTGCAGATTTATCTCAAGGGAAGGGGCCTGACGGACATATTTCGAGATATTTCTTCTTCTTGTTGTTCTTCTTCTGCACAGCTAAGCTGGAAGTGGCATTTGCAGCTCGCAATAGTGCAGAGTTATCTGAAAGAAAGGGGCCACGGTGTTTCTGTATCGCTATTATGTTGGTGCGGCTTCGGAACTTTTAAATATCTTGATATATCTCGAGAACTACGCATCTGATCAAAAAATATCATAGAACATAAAAAGTAGGAATCTTAATTCTCTACAAGTAAAGTCTCTCAACATTTTGCCACAGCTCGCTTCGTTTCCGAGATATTTGCAGATTTATCTCAAGGGAAGGGGCCTGACGGACATATTTCGAGATATTTCTTCTTCTTATTGTTCTTCTTCTGCACAGCTAAGCTGGAAGTGGCATTTGCGGCTCGCACTAGTGCAGAGTTATCTCAAAGAAAGGGGCCACGGTGTTTCTGTACCTCTATTATGTTGGTGCGGCTTCGGAACTTTTAAATATCTCGATATATCTCGAAAACTACGCTTCTGATCAAAAAATATCATAGAACATAAATTGTAGGAAACATAATTCTCCACAAAAAAGGTCTCTTAATATTTTGCCATAGCTCGCTTCGTTTCCGAGATATTTGCAGATATATCTCAAGGGAAGGGGCCTGACGGACATATTTCGAGATATTTCTTCTTCTTGTTGTTCTTCTTCTGCACAGCTAAGGTGGGAGTGGCATTTGCGGCTCGCACTAGTGCAGAGTTATCTCAAAGAAAGGGGCCACGGTGTTTCTGTACCTCTATTATGTTGGTGCGGCTTCGGAACGTTTAAATATCTCGATATATCTCGAAAACTACGCTTCTGATCAAAAAATATCATAGAACATAAATTGTAGGAAACATAATTCTCCACAAAAAAGGTCTCTTAACATTTTGCCATAGCTCGCCTCGTTTCCGAGATATTTGCAGATTTATCTCAAGGGAAGGGGCCTGACGGACATATTTCGAGACACTTCTTCTTGTTGTTCTTCTTCTGCACAGCTAAGCTGGAAGTGGCATTTGCAGCTCGCAATAGTGCAGAGTTATCTCAAAGAGAGGGGCCACGGTGTTTCTGTATCTCTATTATGTTGGTGCGGCTTCGGAACTTTTAAATATCTCTATATATCTCGAAAACTACGCTTCTGATCAAAAAATATCATAGAACATAAATTGTAGGAAACATAATTCTCTACAAAAAAGGTCTCTAAAGATTTTGCCATAGCTCGTTTCGTTTCCGAGATATTTGCAGATATATCTCAAGGGAAGGGGCCTGACGGACATATTTCGAGATATTTCTTCTTCTTGTTGTTCTTCTTCTGCACAGCTAAACTGGAAGTGGCATTTCCAGCTCGCAATAGTGCAGAGTTATCTCAAAGAAAGGGGCCACGGTGTTTCTGTATCTCTATTATGTTGGTGCGGCTTCGGAACTTTTAAATATCTTGATATATCTCGAGAACTACGCATCTGATCAAAAAATATCATAGAACATAAAAAGTAGGAAACTTAATTCTCTACAAAAAAGGTCTCTTAACATTTTGCCATAGCTCGCTTCGTTTCCGAGATATTTGCAGATTTATCTCAAGGGAAGGGGCCTGACGGACATATTCCGAGATATTTCTTCTTCTTGTTGTTCCTCTTCTGCACAGCTAAGCTGGAAGTGGCATTTGCAGCTCGCAATAGTGCAGAGTTATCTCAAAGAAAGAGGCCACGGTGTTTCTGTATCTCTATTATGTTGGTGCGGCTTCGGAACTTTTAAATATCTTGATATATCTCGAGAACTACGCATCTGATCGAAAAATATCATAGAACATAAAAAGTAGGAAACTTAATTCTGTACAAGAAAGGTCTCTTAACATTTTCCCATAGCTGGCATCGTTTCCGAGATATTTGCAGATTTATCTCAAGGGAAGGGGCCTGACGGACATATTCCGAGATATTTCTTCTTCTTGTTGTTCCTCTTCTGCACAGCTAAGCTGGAAGTGGCATTTGCAGCTCGCAATAGTGCAGAGTTATCTCAAAGAAAGAGGCCACGGTGTTTCTGTATCTCTATTATGTTGGTGCGGCTTCGGAACTTTTAAATATCTTGATATATCTCGAGAACTACGCATCTGATCAAAAAATATCATAGAACATAAAAAGTAGGAAACTTAATTCTCTACAAAAAAGGTCTCTTAACATTTTGCCATAGCTCGCTTCGTTTCCGAGATATTTGCAGATTTATCTCAAGGGAATGGGCCTAACGGACATATTTCGAGATATTTCTTCTTCTTGTTGTTCTTCTTCTGCACAGCTAAGCTGGAAGTGGCATTTGCGGCTCGCACTAGTGCAGAGTTATCTCAAAGAAAGGGGCCACGGTGTTTTTGTATCTCTATTATGTTGGTGCAGCTTCAGAACTTTTAAATATCTTGATATATCTCGAGAACTACGCATCTGATCAAAAAATATCATAGAACATAAAAAGTAGGAAACTTAATTCTGTACAAAAAAGGTCTCTTAACATTTTCCCATAGCTGGCATCGTTTCCGAGATATTTGCAGATTTAACTCAAGGGAAGGGGCCTGACGGACATATTCCGAGATATTTCTTCTTCTTGTTGTTCCTCTTCTGCACAGCTAAGCTGGAAGTGGCATTTGCAGCTCGCAATAGTGCAGAGTTATCTCAAAGAAAGAGGCCACGGTGTTTCTGTATCTCTATTATGTTGGTGCGGCTTCGGAACTTTTAAATATCTTGATATATCTCGAGAACTACGCATCTGATCGAAAAATATCATAGAACATAAAAAATAGGAAACTTAATTCTCTACAAAAAAGGTCTCTTAACATTTTGCCATAGCTCGCTTCGTTTCCGAGATATTTGCAGATTTATCTCAAGGGAAGGGGCCTGACGGACATATTTCGAGATATTTCTTCTTCTTGTTGTTCTTCTTCTGCACAGCTAAGCTGGAAGTGACATTTGCGGCTCGCACTAGTGCAGAGTTATCTCAAAGAAAGGGGCCACGGTGTTTCTGAATCTCTATTATGTTGGTGCGGCTTCGGAACTTTTAAATACCTTGATATATGTCGAGAACTACGCATCTGATCAAAAAATATCATAGAACATAAAAAGTAGGAAACTTAATTCTCTGCAAAAAAGGTCTCTTAAGATTTTGCCATAGCTCGCTTCGTTTCCGAGATATTTGCAGATCTATCTCAAGGGAAGGGGCCTGACGGACATATTCCGAGATATTTCTTCTTCTTGTTGTTCCTCTTCTGCACAGCTAAGCTGGAAGTGGCATTTGCAGCTCGCAATAGTGCAGAGTTATCTCAAAGAAAGAGGCCACGGTGTTTCTGTATCTCTATTATGTTGGTGCGGCTTCGGAACTTTTAAATATCTTGATATATCTCGAGAACTACGCATCTGATCGAAAAATATCATAGAACATAAAAAGTAGGAAACTTAATTCTGTACAAGAAAGGTCTCTTAACATTTTCCCATAGCTGGCATCGTTTCCGAGATATTTGCAGATTTATCTCAAGGGAAGGGGCCTGACGGACATATTCCGAGATATTTCTTCTTCTTGTTGTTCCTCTTCTGCACAGCTAAGCTGGAAGTGGCATTTGCAGCTCGCAATAGTGCAGAGTTATCTCAAAGAAAGAGGCCACGGTGTTTCTGTATCTCTATTATGTTGGTGCGGCTTCGGAACTTTTAAATATCTTGATATATCTCGAGAACTACGCATCTGATCAAAAAATATCATAGAACATAAAAAGTAGGAAACTTAATTCTCTACAAAAAAGGTCTCTTAACATTTTGCCATAGCTCGCTTCGTTTCCGAGATATTTGCAGATTTATCTCAAGGGAATGGGCCTAACGGACATATTTCGAGATATTTCTTCTTCTTGTTGTTCTTCTTCTGCACAGCTAAGCTGGAAGTGGCATTTGCGGCTCGCACTAGTGCAGAGTTATCTCAAAGAAAGGGGCCACGGTGTTTTTGTATCTCTATTATGTTGGTGCAGCTTCAGAACTTTTAAATATCTTGATATATCTCGAGAACTACGCATCTGATCAAAAAATATCATAGAACATAAAAAGTAGGAAACTTAATTCTGTACAAAAAAGGTCTCTTAACATTTTCCCATAGCTGGCATCGTTTCCGAGATATTTGCAGATTTAACTCAAGGGAAGGGGCCTGACGGACATATTCCGAGATATTTCTTCTTCTTGTTGTTCCTCTTCTGCACAGCTAAGCTGGAAGTGGCATTTGCAGCTCGCAATAGTGCAGAGTTATCTCAAAGAAAGAGGCCACGGTGTTTCTGTATCTCTATTATGTTGGTGCGGCTTCGGAACTTTTAAATATCTTGATATATCTCGAGAACTACGCATCTGATCGAAAAATATCATAGAACATAAAAAATAGGAAACTTAATTCTCTACAAAAAAGGTCTCTTAACATTTTGCCATAGCTCGCTTCGTTTCCGAGATATTTGCAGATTTATCTCAAGGGAAGGGGCCTGACGGACATATTTCGAGATATTTCTTCTTCTTGTTGTTCTTCTTCTGCACAGCTAAGCTGGAAGTGACATTTGCGGCTCGCACTAGTGCAGAGTTATCTCAAAGAAAGGGGCCACGGTGTTTCTGAATCTCTATTATGTTGGTGCGGCTTCGGAACTTTTAAATACCTTGATATATGTCGAGAACTACGCATCTGATCAAAAAATATCATAGAACATAAAAAGTAGGAAACTTAATTCTCTGCAAAAAAGGTCTCTTAAGATTTTGCCATAGCTCGCTTCGTTTCCGAGATATTTGCAGATCTATCTCAAGGGAAGGGGCCTGACGGACATATTTCGAGATATTTCTTCTTCTTGTTGTTCTTCTTCTGCACAGCTAAACTGGAAGTGGCATTTCCAGCTCGCAATAGTGCAGAGTTATCTCAAAGAAAGGGGCCACGGTGTTTCTGTATCTCTATTACGTTGGTGCGGCTTCGGAACTTTTAAATATCTTGATATATCTCGAGAATTACGCATCTGATCAAAAAATATCATGGAACATAAAGAGTAGAAAACTTAATTCTCTACGAAAAAGGTCTCTTAACATTTTCCCATAGCTCGCTTCGTTTCCGAGATATTTGCAGATTTATTTCAAGGGAAGGGGCCTGACGGACATATTTCGAGATATTTCTTCTTCTTGTTGTTCTTCTTCTGCACAGCTAAGCTGGAAGTGGCATTTGCAGCTCGCAATAGTGCAGAGTTATCTCAAAGAAAGGGGCCACGGTGTTTCTGTATCTCTATTATGTTGGTGCGGCTTCGGAACTTTTAAATATCTTGATACATCTCGAGAACTACGCACCTGATCAAAAAATATCATAGAAGATAAAAAGTAGGAAACTTAATTCTCTACAAAAAAGGTCTCTTAACATTTTGCCATAGCTCGCTTCGTTTCCGAGATATTTGCAGATTTATCTCAAGGGAACGGGCCTGACGGACAGATTTCGAGATATTTCTTCTTCTTGTTGTTCTTCTTCTGCACAGCTAAGCTGGAAGTGGCATTTGCAGCTCGCAATAGTGCAGAGTTATCGCAAATAAAGGGGCCACGGTGTTTCTGTATCTCTATTATGTTGGTGCGGCTTCGGAACTTTTAAATATCTTGATATATCTCGAGAACTACGCATCTGATCAAAAAATATCATAGAACATAAAAAGTGGGAAACTTAATTCTCTACAAAGAGGTCTCTTAACATTTTGCCATAGCTCGCTTCGTTTCCGAGATATTTGCAGATTTATCTCAAGGGAAGGGGCCTGACGGACATATTTCGAGATATTTCTTCTTCTTGTTGTTCTTCTTCTGCACAGCTAAGCTGGAAGTGACATTTGCGGCTCGCGCTAGTGCAGAGTTATCTCAAAGAAAGGGGCCACGGTGTTTCTGAATCTCTATTATGTTGGTGCGGCTTCGGAACTTTTAAATATCTTGATATATGTCGAGAACTACGCATCTGATCAAAAAATATCATAGAACATAAAAAGTAGGAAACTTAATTCTCTGCAAAAAAGGTATCTTAACATTTTGCCATAGCTCGCTTCGTTTCCGAGATATTTGCAGATCTATCTCAAGGGAAGGGGCCTGACGGACATATTTCGAGATATTTCTTCTTCTTGTTGTTCTTCTTCTGCACAGCTAAACTGGAAGTGGCATTTCCAGCTCGCAATAGTGCAGAGTTATCTCAAAGAAAGGGGCCACGGTGTTTCTGTATCTCTATTACGTTGGTGCGGCTTCGGAACTTTTAAATATCTTGATATATCTCGAGAATTACGCATCTGATCAAAAAATATCATAGAACATAAAAAGTAGGAAACTTAATTCTCTACAAAAAAGGTCTCTTAACATTTTGCCATAGCTCGCTTCGTTTCCGAGATATTTGCAGATATATCTCAAGGGAAGGGGCCTGACGGACATATTTCGAGATATTTCTTCTTCTTGTTGTTCTTCTTCTGCACAGCTAAGCTGGAAGTGGCAGTTGCAGCTCGCAATAGTGCAGAGTTATCTCAAAGAAAGGGGCCACGGTGTTTCTGTATCTCTATTATGTTGGTGCGGCTTCGGAACTTTTAAATATCTTGATATATCTCGAGAACTACGCATCTGATCAAAAAATATCATAGAACATAAAAAGTATGAAACTTAATTCTCTACAAAAAAGGTCTCTTAACATTTTGCCATAGCTCGCTTCGTTTCCGAGATATTTGCAGATTTATCTCAAGGGAACGGACCTGACGGACAGATTTCGAGATATTTCTTCTTCTTGTTGTTCTTCTTCTGCACAGCTAAGCTGGTAGTGGCATTTGCAGCTCGCAATAGTGCACAGTTATCTCAAAGAAAGGGGCCACGGTGTTTCTGTATCTCTATTATGTTGGTGCGGCTTCGGAACTTTTAAATATCTTGATACATCTCGAGAACTACGCACCTGATCAAAAAATATCATAGAAGATAAAAAGTAGGAAACTTAATTCTCTACAAAAAAGGTCTCTTAACATTTTGCCATAGCTCGCTTCGTTTCCGAGATATTTGCAGATTTATCTCAAGGGAACGGGCCTGACGGACAGATTTCGAGATATTTCTTCTTCTTGTTGTTCTTCTTCTGCACAGCTAAGCTGGAAGTGGCATTTGCAGCTCGCAATAGTGCAGAGTTATCGCAAAGAAAGGGGCCACGGTGTTTCTGTATCTCTATTATGTTGGTGCGGCTTCGGAACTTTTAAATATCTTGATATATCTCGAGAACTACGCATCTGATCAAAAAATTTCATAGAACATAAAAAGTGGGAAACTTAATTCTCTACAAAGAGGTCTCTTAACATTTTGCCATAGCTCGCTTCGTTTCCGAGATATTTGCAGATTTATCTCAAGGGAAGGGGCCTGACGGACATATTTCGAGATATTTCTTCTTCTTGTTGTTCTTCTTCTGCACAGCTAAGCTGGAAGTGGCATTTGCAGCTCGCAATAGTGCAGAGTTATCTCAAAGAGAGGGGCCACGGTGTTTCTGTATCTCTATTATGTTGGTGCGGCTTCGGAACTTTTAAATATCTTGATATATCTCGAGAACTACGCATCTGATCAAAAAATATCATAGAAGATAAAAAGTAGGAAACTTAATTCTCTACAAAAAAGGTCTCTTAACATTTTGCCATAGCTCGCTTCGTTTCCGAGATATTTGCAGATTTATCTCAAGGGAACGGGCCTGACGGACAGATTTCGAGATATTTCTTCTTCTTGTTGTTCTTCTTCTGCACAGCTAAGCTGGAAGTGGCATTTGCAGCTCGCAATAGTGCACAGTTATCTCAAAGAAAGGGGCCACGGTGTTTCTGTATCTCTATTATGTTGGTGCGGCTTCGGAACTTTTAAATATCTTGATATATCTCGAGAACTACGCATCTGATCAAAAAATATCATAGAACATAAAAAGTAGGAAACTTAATTCTCTACAAAAAAGGTCTCATAACATTTTGCCATAGCTCGATTCGTTTCCGAGCTATTTGCAGATTTTTCTCGAGGGAAGGGGCCTGACGGACATATTTCGAGATATTTCTTCTTCTTGTTGTTCTTCTTCTGCACAGCTAAGCTGGAAGTGGCATTTGCGGCTCGCACTAGTGCAGAGTTATCTCAAAGAAAGGGGCCACGGTGTTTCTGTATCTCTATTATGTTGGTGCGGCTTCGGAACTTTTAAATATCTCGATATATCTCGAAAACTACGCTTCTGATCAAAAAATATCATAGAACATAAATTGTAGGAAACATAATTCTCTACAAAAAAGGTCTGTTAACATTTTGCCATAGCTCGTTTCGATTCCGAGATATTTGCAGATATATCTCAAGGGAAGGGGCCTGACGGACATATTTCGAGATATTTCTTCTTCTTGTTGTTCTTCTTCTGCACAGCTAAACTGGAAGTGGCGTTTCCAGCTCGCAATAGCGCAGAGTTATCTCAAAGAAAGGGGCCACGGTGTTTCTGTATCTCTATTATGTTGGTGCGGCTTCAGAACTTTTAAATATCTTGATATAT
The DNA here is from genome assembly GCF_051020975.1 of Osmia lignaria lignaria. NCBI lineage: Eukaryota > Metazoa > Arthropoda > Insecta > Hymenoptera > Megachilidae > Osmia > Osmia lignaria. The sequence continues at coordinate 7,389,827 of NW_027478159.1, read as the reverse complement.
CTCGAGAACTACCCATCTGATCAAAAAATATCATAGAACATAAAAAGTAGAAAACTTAATTCTCTACAAATAAGGTCTCTTAACATTTTGCCATAGCTCGCTTCGTTTCCGAGATATTTGCAGATTTATCTCAAGGGAAGGGGCCTGACGGACATATTTCGAGACACTTCTTCTTCTTGTTGTTCTTCTTCTGCACAGCTAAGCTGGAAGTGGCATTTGCAGCTCGCAATAGTGCAGAGATATCTCAAAGAGAGGGGCCACGGTGTTTCTGTATCTCTATTATGTTGGTGCGGCTTCGGAACTTTTAAATATCTTGATATATCTCGAGAACTACGCACCTGATCAAAAAATATCATAGAAGATAAAAAGTAGGAAACTTAATTCTCTACAAAAAAGGTCTCTTAACATTTTGCCATAGCTCGCTTCGTTTCCGAGATATTTGCAGATTTATCTCAAGGGAAGGGGCCTGACGGACATATTTCGAGATATTTCTTCTTCTTGTTGTTCTTCTTCTGCACAGCTAAGCTGGAAGTGGCATTTGCGGCTCGCACTAGTGCAGAGTTATCTCAAAGAAAGGGGCCACGGTGTTTCTGTATCTCTATTATGTTGGTGCGGCTTCGGAACTTTTAAATATCTCGATATATCTCGAAAACTACGCTTCTGATCAAAAAATATCATAGAACATAAATTGTAGGATACATAATTCTCTACAAAAAAGGTCTCTTAACATTTTGCCATAGCTCGTTTCGTTTCCGAGATATTTGCAGATATATCTCAAGGGAAGGGGCCTGACGGACATATTTCGAGATATTTCTTCTTCTTGTTGTTCTTCTTCTGCACAGCTAAACTGGAAGTGGCATTTCCAGCTCGCAATAGTGCAGAGTTATCTCAAAGAAAGGGGCCACGGTGTTTCTGTATCTCTATTATGTTGGTGCGGCTTCGGAACTTTTAAATATCTTGATATATCTCGAGAACTACGCATCTGATCAAAAAATATCATAGAACATAAAAAGTAGGAAACTTAATTCTCTACAAAAAAGGTCTCATAACATTTTGCCATAGCTCGATTCGTTTCCGAGATATTTGCAGATTTATCTCGAGGGAAGGGGCCTGACGGACATATTTCGAGATATTTCTTCTTCTTGTTGTTCTTCTTCTGCACAGCTAAGCTGGAAGTGGCATTTGCGGCTCGCACTAGTGCAGAGTTATCTCAAAGAAAGGGGCCACGGTGTTTCTGTATCTCTATTACGTTGGTGCGGCTTCGGAACTTTTAGATATCTCGATATATCTCGAAAACTACGCTTCTGATCAAAAAATATCATAGAACATAAATTGTAGGAAACATAATTCTCTACAAAAAAGGTCTGTTAACATTTTGCCATAGCTCGTTTCGTTTCCGAGATATTTGCAGATATATCTCAAGGGAAGGGGCCTGACGGACATATTTCGAGATATTTCTTCTTCTTGTTGTTCTTCTTCTGCACAGCTAAACTGGAAGTGGCGTTTCCAGCTCGCAATAGTGCAGAGTTATCTCAAAGAGAGGGGCCACGGTGTTTCTGTATCTCTATTATGTTGGTGCGGCTTCGGAACTTTTAAATATCTTGATATATCTCGAGGACTACGCATCTGATCAAAACATATCATAGAAGATAAAAAGTAGGAAACTTAATTCTCTACAAAAAAGGTCTCTTAACATTTTGCCATAGCTCGCTTCGTTTCCGAGATATTTGCAGATTTATCTCAAGGGAAGGGGCCTGACGGACATATTTCGAGATATTTCTTCTTCTTATTGTTCTTCTTCTGCACAGCTAAACTGGAAGTGGCGTTTCCAGCTCGCAATAGTGCAGAGTTATCTCAAAGAGAGGGGCCACGGTGTTTCTGTATCTCTATTATGTTGGTGCGGCTTCGGAACTTTTAAATATCTTGATATATCTCGAGAACTACGCATCTGATCAAAACATATCATAGAAGATAAAAAGTAGGAAACTTAATTCTCTACAAAAAAGATCTCTTAACATTTTGCCATAGCTCGCTTCGTTTCCGAGATATTTGCAGATTTATCTCAAGGGAAGGGGCCTGACGGACATATTTCGAGATATTTCTTCTTCTTATTGTTCTTCTTCTGCACAGCTAAGCTGGAAGTGGTATTTGCGGCTCGCAATAGCGCAGAGTTATCTCAAAGAAAGGGGCCACGGTGTTTCTGTATCTCTATTATGTTGGTGCGGCTTCGGAACTTTTAAATATCTTGATATATCTCGAGAACTACGCACCTGATCAAAAAATATCATAGAAGATAAAAAGTAGGAAACTTAATTCTCTACAAAAAAGGTCTCTTAACATTTTGCCATAGCTCGCTTCGTTTCCGAGATATTTGCAGATTTATCTCAAGGGAACGGGCCTGACGGACAGATTTCGAGATATTTCTTCTTCTTGTTGTTCTTCTTCTGCACAGCTAAGCTGGAAGTGGCATTTGCAGCTCGCAATAGTGCAGAGTTATCGCAAATAAAGGGGCCACGGTGTTTCTGTATCTCTATTATGTTGGTGCGGCTTCGGAACTTTTAAATATCTTGATATATCTCGAGAACTACGCATCTGATCAAAAAATATCATAGAACATAAAAAGTGGAAAACTTAATTCTCTACAAAGAGGTCTCTTAACATTTTGCCATAGCTCGCTTCGCTTCCGAGATATTTGCAGATTTATCTCAAGGGAAGGGGCCTGACGGACATATTTCGAGATATTTCTTCTTCTTGTTGTTCTTCTTCTGCACAGCTAAGCTGGAAGTGGCATTTGCAGCTCGCAATAGTGCAGAGTTATCTCAAAGAGAGGGGCCACGGTGTTTCTGTATCTCTATTATGTTGGTGCGGCTTCGGAACTTTTAAATATCTTGATATATCTCGAGAACTACGCATCTGATCAAAAAATATCATAGAAGATAAAAAGTAGGAAACTTAATTCTCTACAAAAAAGGTCTCTTAACATTTTGCCATAGCTCGCTTCGTTTCCGAGATATTTGCAGATTTATCTCAAGGGAACGGGCCTGACGGACAGATTTCGAGATATTTCTTCTTCTTGTTGTTCTTCTTCTGCACAGCTAAGCTGGAAGTGGCATTTGCAGCTCGCAATAGTGCACAGTTATCTCAAAGAAAGGGGCCACGGTGTTTCTGTATCTCTATTATGTTGGTGCGGCTTCGGAACTTTTAAATATCTTGATATATCTCGAGAACTACGCATCTGATCAAAAAATATCATAGAACATAAAAAGTAGGAAACTTAATTCTCTACAAAAAAGGTCTCATAACATTTTGCCATAGCTCGATTCGTTTCCGAGCTATTTGCAGATTTTTCTCGAGGGAAGGGGCCTGACGGACATATTTCGAGATATTTCTTCTTCTTGTTGTTCTTCTTCTGCACAGCTAAGCTGGAAGTGGCATTTGCGGCTCGCACTAGTGCAGAGTTATCTCAAAGAAAGGGGCCACGGTGTTTCTGTATCTCTATTATGTTGGTGCGGCTTCGGAACTTTTAAATATCTCGATATATCTCGAAAACTACGCTTCTGATCAAAAAATATCATAGAACATAAATTGTAGGAAACATAATTCTCTACAAAAAAGGTCTGTTAACATTTTGCCATAGCTCGTTTCGTTTCCGAGATATTTGCAGATATATCTCAAGGGAAGGGGCCTGACGGACATATTTCGAGATATTTCTTCTTCTTGTTGTTCTTCTTCTGCACAGCTAAACTGGAAGTGGCGTTTCCAGCTCGCAATAGCGCAGAGTTATCTCAAAGAAAGGGGCCACGGTGTTTCTGTATCTCTATTATGTTGGTGCGGCTTCAGAACTTTTAAATATCTTGATATATCTCGAGAACTACCCATCTGATCAAAAAATATCATAGAACATAAAAAGTAGAAAACTTAATTCTCTACAAATAAGGTCTCTTAACATTTTGCCATAGCTCGCTTCGTTTCCGAGATATTTGCAGATTTATCTCAAGGGAAGGGGCCTGACGGACATATTTCGAGACACTTCTTCTTCTTGTTGTTCTTCTTCTGCACAGCTAAGCTGGAAGTGGCATTTGCAGCTCGCAATAGTGCAGAGATATCTCAAAGAGAGGGGCCACGGTGTTTCTGTATCTCTATTATGTTGGTGCGGCTTCGGAACTTTTAAATATCTTGATATATCTCGAGAACTACGCATCTGATCAAAAAATATCATAGAACATAAAAAGTAGGAAACTTAATTCTCTACAAAAAAGGTCTCATAACATTTTGCCATAGCTCGATTCGTTTCCGAGATATTTGCAGATTTATCTCGAGGGAAGGGGCCTGACGGACATATTTCGAGATATTTCTTCTTCTTGTTGTTCTTCTTCTGCACAGCTAAGCTGGAAGTGGCATTTGCGGCTCGCACTAGTGCAGAGTTATCTCAAAGAAAGGGGCCACGGTGTTTCTGTATCTCTATTACGTTGGTGCGGCTTCGGAACTTTTAGATATCTCGATATATCTCGAAAACTACGCTTCTGATCAAAAAATATCATAGAACAAAAATTGTAGGAAACATAATTCTCTACAAAAAAGGTCTGTTAACATTTTGCCATAGCTCGTTTCGTTTCCGAGATATTTGCAGATATATCTCAAGGGAAGGGGCCTGACGGACATATTTCGAGATATTTCTTCTTCTTGTTGTTCTTCTTCTGCACAGCTAAACTGGAAGTGGCGTTTCCAGCTCGCAATAGTGCAGAGTTATCTCAAAGAGAGGGGCCACGGTGTTTCTGTATCTCTATTATGTTGGTGCGGCTTCGGAACTTTTAAATATCTTGATATATCTCGAGGACTACGCATCTGATCAAAACATATCATAGAAGATAAAAAGTAGGAAACTTAATTCTCTACAAAAAAGGTCTCTTAACATTTTGCCATAGCTCGCTTCGTTTCCGAGATATTTGCAGATTTATCTCAAGGGAAGGGGCCTGACGGACATATTTCGAGATATTTCTTCTTCTTATTGTTCTTCTTCTGCACAGCTAAACTGGAAGTGGCGTTTCCAGCTCGCAATAGTGCAGAGTTATCTCAAAGAGAGGGGCCACGGTGTTTCTGTATCTCTATTATGTTGGTGCGGCTTCGGAACTTTTAAATATCTTGATATATCTCGAGAACTACGCATCTGATCAAAACATATCATAGAAGATAAAAAGTAGGAAACTTAATTCTCTACAAAAAAGATCTCTTAACATTTTGCCATAGCTCGCTTCGTTTCCGAGATATTTGCAAATTTATCTCAAGGGAAGGGGCCTGACGGACATATTTCGAGATATTTCTTCTTCTTATTGTTCTTCTTCTGCACAGCTAAGCTGGAAGTGGCATTTGCGGCTCGCAATAGCGCAGAGTTATCTCAAAGAAAGGGGCCACGGTGTTTCTGTATCTCTATTATGTTGGTGCGGCTTCGGAACTTTTAAATATCTTGATATATCTCGAGAACTACCCATTTGATCAAAAAATATCATAGAACATAAAAAGTAGAAAACTTAATTCTCTACAAATAAGGTCTCTTAACATTTTGCCATAGCTCGCTTCGTTTCCGAGATATTTGCAGATTTATCTCAAGGGAAGGGGCCTGACGGACATATTTCGAGATATTTCTTCTTCTTGTTGTTCTTCTTCTGCACAGCTAAGCTGGAAGTGGCATTTGCAGCTCGCAATAGTGCAGAGTTATCTGAAAGAAAGGGGCCACGGTGTTTCTGTATCGCTATTATGTTGGTGCGGCTTCGGAACTTTTAAATATCTTGATATATCTCGAGAACTACGCATCTGATCAAAAAATATCATAGAACATAAAAAGTAGGAAACTTAATTCTCTACAAGTAAAGTCTCTTAACATTTTGCCATAGCTCGCTTCGTTTCCGAGATATTTGCAGATTTATCTCAAGGGAAGGGGCCTGACGGACATATTTCGAGACACTTCTTCTTCTTGTTGTTCTTCTTCTGCACAGCTAAGCTGGAAGTGGCATTTGCAGCTCGCAATAGTGCAGAGTTATCTCAAAGAGAGGGGCCACGGTGTTTCTGTATCTCTATTATGTTGGTGCGGCTTCGGAACTTTTAAATATCTCGATATATCTCGAAAACTACGCTTCTGATCAAAAAATATCATAGAACATAAATTGTAGGAAACATAATTCTCTACAAAAAAGGTCTGTTAACATTTTGCCATAGCTCGTTTCGTTTCCGAGATATTTGCAGATATATCTCAAGGGAAGGGGCCTGACGGACATATTTCGAGATATTTCTTCTTCTTGTTGTTCTTCTTCTGCACAGCTAAACTGGAAGTGGCGTTTCCAGCTCGCAATAGCGCAGAGTTATCTCAAAGAAAGGGGCCACGGTGTTTCTGTATCTCTATTATGTTGGTGCGGCTTCGGAACTTTTAAATATCTTGATATATCTCGAGAACTACCCATCTGATCAAAAAATATCATAGAACATAAAAAGTAGAAAACTTAATTCTCTACAAATAAGGTCTGTTAACATTTTGCCATAGCTCGCTTCGTTTCCGAGATATTTGCAGATTTATCTCAAGGGAACGGGCCTGACGGACAGATTTCGAGATATTTCTTCTTCTTGTTGTTCTTCTTCTGCACAGCTAAGCTGGAAGTGGCATTTGCAGCTCGCAATAGTGCACAGTTATCTCAAAGAAAGGGGCCACGGTGTTTCTGTATCTCTATTATGTTGGTGCGGCTTCGGAACTTTTAAATATCTTGATATATCTCGAGAACTACGCATCTGATCAAAAAATATGATAGAACATAAAAAGTAGGAAACTTAATTCTCTACAAAAAAGGTCTCATAACATTTTGCCATAGCTCGATTCGTTTCCGAGATATTTGCAGATTTTTCTCGAGGGAAGGGGCCTGACGGACATATTTCGAGATATTTCTTCTTCTTGTTGTTCTTCTTCTGCACAGCTAAGCTGGAAGTGGCATTTGCGGCTCGCACTAGTGCAGAGTTATCTCAAAGAAAGGGGCCACGGTGTTTCTGTATCTCTATTATGTTGGTGCGGCTTCGGAACTTTTAAATATCTCGATATATCTCGAAAACTACGCTTCTGATCAAAAAATATCATAGAACATAAATTGTAGGAAACATAATTCTCTACAAAAAAGGTCTGTTAACATTTTGCCATAGCTCGTTTCGTTTCCGAGATATTTGCAGATATATCTCAAGGGAAGGGGCCTGACGGACATATTTCGAGATATTTCTTCTTCTTGTTGTTCTTCTTCTGCACAGCTAAACTGGAAGTGGCGTTTCCAGCTCGCAATAGCGCAGAGTTATCTCAAAGAAAGGGGCCACGGTGTTTCTGTATCTCTATTATGTTGGTGCGGCTTCGGAACTTTTAAATATCTTGATATATCTCGAGAACTACCCATCTGATCAAAAAATATCATAGAACATAAAAAGTAGGAAACTTAATTCTCTACAAGTAAAGTCTCTTAACATTTTGCCATAGCTCGCTTCGTTTCCGAGATATTTGCAGATTTATCTCAAGGGAAGGGGCCTGACGGACATATTTCGAGACACTTCTTCTTCTTGTTGTTCTTCTTCTGCACAGCTAAGCTGGAAGTGGCATTTGCAGCTCGCAATAGTGCAGAGTTATCTCAAAGAGAGGGGCCACGGTGTTTCTGTATCTCTATTATGTTGGTGCGGCTTCGGAACTTTTAAATATCTTGATATATCTCGAGAACTACGCATCTGATCAAAAAATATCATAGAAGATAAAAAGTAGGAAACTTAATTCTCTACAAAAAAGGTCTCTTAACATTTTGCCATAGCTCGCTTCGTTTCCGAGATATTTGCAGATTTATCTCAAGGGAACGGGCCTGACGGACAGATTTCGAGATATTTCTTCTTCTTGTTGTTCTTCTTCTGCACAGCTAAGCTGGAAGTGGCATTTGCAGCTCGCAATAGTGCAGAGTTATCTGAAAGAAAGGGGCCACGGTGTTTCTGTATCGCTATTATGTTGGTGCGGCTTCGGAACTTTTAAATATCTTGATATATCTCGAGAACTACCCATCTGATCAAAAAATATCATAGAACATAAAAAGTAGAAAACTTAATTCTCTACAAATAAGGTCTCTTAACATTTTGCCATAGCTCGCTTCGTTTCCGAGATATTTGCAGGTTTATCTCAAGGGAAGGGGCCTGACGGACATATTTCGAGATATTTCTTCTTCTTGTTGTTCTTCTTCTGCACAGCTAAGCTGGAAGTGGCATTTGCAGCTCGCAATAGTGCAGAGTTATCTGAAAGAAAGGGGCCACGGTGTTTCTGTATCGCTATTATGTTGGTGCGGCTCGGAACTTTTAAATATCTTGATATATCTCGAGAACTACGCATCTGATCAAAAAATATCATAGAACATAAAAAGTAGGAAACATAATTCTCTACAAGTAAAGTCTCTTAACATTTTGCCATATCTCGCTTCGTTTCCGAGATATTTGCAGATTTATCTCAAGGGAAGGGGCCTGACGGACATATTTCGAGACACTTCTTCTTCTTCTTGTTCTTCTTCTGCACAGCTAAGCTGGAAGTGGCATTTGCAGCTCGCAATAGTGCAGAGTTATCTCAAAGAGAGGGGCCACGGTGTTTCTGTATCTCTATTATGTTGGTGCGGCTTCGGAACTTTTAAATATCTTGATATATCTCGAGAACTACGCACCTGATCAAAAAATATCATAGAAGATAAAAAGTAGGAAACTTAATTCTCTACAAAAAAGGTCCCTTAACATTTTGCCATAGCTCGCTTCGTTTCCGAGATATTTGCAGATATATCTCAAGGGAAGGGGCCTGACGGACATATTTCGAGATATTTCTTCTTCTTGTTGTTCTTCTTCTGCACAGCTAAACTGGAAGTGGCGTTTCCAGCTCGCAATAGCGCAGAGTTATCTCAAAGAAAGGGGCCACGGTGTTTCTGTATCTCTATTATGTTGGTGCGGCTTCGGAACTTTTAAATATCTTGATATATCTCGAGAACTACCCATCTGATCAAAAAATATCATAGAACATAAAAAGTAGAAAACTTACCTCTCTACAAATAAGGTCTCTTAACATTTTGCCATAGCTCGCTTCGTTTCCGAGATATTTGCAGATTTATCTCAAGGGAAGGGGCCTGACGGCCATATTTCGAGATATTTCTTCTTCTTGTTGTTCTTCTTCTGCACAGCTAAGCTGGAAGTGGCATTTGCAGCTCGCAATAGTGCAGAGTTATCTGAAAGAAAGGGGCCACGGTGTTTCTGTATCGCTATTATGTTGGTGCGGCTTCGGAACTTTTAAATATCTTGATATATCTCGAGAACTACGCATCTGATCAAAAAATATCATAGAACATAAAAAGTAGGAAACTTAATTCTCTACAAGTAAAGTCTCTTAACATTTTGCCATAGCTCGCTTCGTTTCCGAGATATTTGCAGATTTATCTCAAGGGAAGGGGCCTGACGGACATATTTCGGGATATTTCTTCTTCTTGTTGTTCTTCTTCTGCACTGCTAAGCTGGAAGTGGCATTTGCAGGTCGCAATAGTGCAGAGTTATCTCAAAGAAAGGGGCCACGGTGTTTCTGTATCTCTATTATGTTGGTGCGGCTTCCGAACTTTTAAATATCTCGATATATCTCGAAAACTACGCTTCTGATCAAAAAATATCAGAGAACCTAAATTGTAGGAAACATAATTCTCTACAAAAAAGGTCTCTTAACATTTTGCCATAGCTCGCTTCGTTTCCGAGATATTTGCAGATTTATCTCAAGGGAAGGGGCCTGACGGCCATATTTCGAGATATTTCTTCTTCTTGTTGTTCTTCTTCTGCACAGCTAAGCTGGACGTGGCATTTGCAGCTCGCAATAGTGCAGAGTTATCTGAAAGAAAGGGGCCACGGTGTTTCTGTATCGCTATTATGTTGGTGCGGCTTCGGAACTTTTAAATATCTTGATATATCTCGAGAACTACGCATCTGATCAAAAAATATCATGCAACATAAAAAGTAGAAAACTTAATTCTCTACAAAAAAGGTCTCTTAACATTTTGCCATAGCTCGCTTCGTTTCCGAGATATTTGCAGATTTATCTCAAGGGAAGGGGCCTGACGGACATATTTCGAGATATTTCTTCTTCTTGTTGTTCTTCTTCTGCACAGCTAAGCTGGAAGTGGCATTTGCAGCTCGCAATAGTGCAGAGATATCTCAAAGAGAGGGGCCACGGTGATTCTGTATCTCTATTATGTTGGTGCGGCTTCGGAACTTTTAAATATCTTGATATATCTCGAGAACTACGCACCTGATCAAAAAATATCATAGAAGATAAAAAGTAGGAAACTTAATTCTCTACAAAAAAGGTCTCTTAACATTTTGCCATAGCTCGCTTCGTTTCCGAGATATTTGCAGATTTATCTCAAGGGAAGGGGCCTGACGGCCATATTTCGAGATATTTCTTCTTCTTGTTGTTCTTCTTCTGCACAGCTAAGCTGGAAGTGGCATTTGCAGCTCGCAATAGTGCAGAGTTATCTGAAAGAAAGGGGCCACGGTGTTTCTGTATCGCTATTATGTTGGTGCGGCTTCGGAACTTTTAAATATCTTGATATATCTCGAGAACTACGAATCTGATCAAAAAATATCATAGAACATAAAAAGTAGGAAACTTAATTCTCTACAAGTAAAGTCTCTTAACATTTTGCCATAGCTCGCTTCGTTTCCGAGATATTTGCAGATTTATCTCAAGGGAAGGGGCCTGACGGACATATTTCGAGACACTTCTTCTTCTTGTTGTTCTTCTTCTGCACAGCTAAGCTGGAAGTGGCATTTGCAGCTCGCAATAGTGCAGAGTTATCTCAAAGAGAGGGGCCACGGTGTTTCTGCATCTCTATTATGTTGGTGCGGCTTCGGAACTTTTAAATATCTTGATATATCTCGAGAACTACGCATCTGATCAAAAAATATCATAGAAGATAAAAAGTAGGAAACTTAACTCTCTACAAAAAAGGTCTCTTAACATTTTGCCATAGCTCGCTTCGTTTCCGAGATATTTGCAGATTTATCTCAAGGGAAGGGGCCTGACGGACATATTTCGAGATATTTCTTCTTCTTATTGTTCTTCTTCTGCACAGCTAAGCTGGAAGTGGCATTTGCAGCTCGCAATAGTGCAGAGTTATCTGAAAGAAAGGGGCCACGGTGTTTCTGTATCGCTATTATGTTGGTGCGGCTTCGGAACTTTTAAATATCTTGATATATCTCGAGAACTACCCATCTGATCAAAAAATATCATAGAACATAAAAAGTAGAAAACTTAATTCTCTACAAATAAGGTCTCTTAACATTTTGCCATAGCTCGCTTCGTTTCCGAGATATTTGCAGATTTATCTCAAGGGAAGGGGCCTGACGGACATATTTCGAGATATTTCTTCTTCTTGTTGTTCTTCTTCTGCACAGCTAAGCTGGAAGTGGCATTTGCAGCTCGCAATAGTGCAGAGTTATCTGAAAGAAAGGGGCCACGGTGTTTCTGTATCGCTATTATGTTGGTGCGGCTTCGGAACTTTTAAATATCTTGATATATCTCGAGAACTACCCATCTGATCAAAAAATATCATAGAACATAAAAAGTAGAAAACTTAATTCTCTACAAATAAGGTCTCTTAACATTTTGCCATAGCTCGCTTCGTTTCCGAGATATTTGCAGATTTATCTCAAGGGAAGGGGCCTGACGGACATATTTCGAGATATTTCTTCTTCTTGTTGTCCTACTTCTGCACAGCTAAGCTGGAAGTGGCATTTGCAGCTCGCAATAGTGCAGAGTTATCTCAAAGAGAGGGGCCACGGTGTTTCTGTATCTCTATTATGTTGGTGCGGCTTCGGAACTTTTAAATATCTTGATATATCTCGAGAACTACGCACCTGATCAAAAAATATCATAGAACATAAATTGTAGGAAACATAATTCTCTACAAAAAAGGTCTCTTAACATTTTGCCATAGCTCGCTTCGTTTCCGAGATATTTGCAGATTTATCTCAAGGGAAGGGGCCTGACGGACATATTTCGAGACACTTCTTCTTCTTGTTGTTCTTCTTCTGCACAGCTAAGCTGGAAGTGGCATTTGCAGCTCGCAATAGTGCAGAGTTATCTCAAAGAGAGGGGCCACGGTGTTTCTGTATCTCTATTATGTTGGTGCGGCTTCGGAACTTTTAAATATCTTGATATATCTCGAGAACTACGCATCTGATCAAAAAATATCATAGAAGATAAAAAGTAGGAAACTTAATTCTCTACAAAAAAGGTCTCTTAACATTTTGCCATAGCTCGCTTCGTTTCCGAGATATTTGCAGATTTATCTCAAGGGAACGGGCCTGACGGACAGATTTCGAGATATTTCTTCTTCTTGTTGTTCTTCTTCTGCACAGCTAAGCTGGAAGTGGCATTTGCAGCTCGCAATAGTGCACAGTTATCTCAAAGAAAGGGGCCACGGTGTTTCTGTATCTCTATTATGTTGGTGCGGCTTCGGAACTTTTAAATATCTTGATATATCTCGAGAACTACGCATCTGATCAAAAAATATCATAGAACATAAAAAGTAGGAAACTTAATTCTCTACAAAAAAGGTCTCATAACATTTTGCCATAGCTCGATTCGTTTCCGAGATATTTGCAGATTTTTCTCGAGGGAAGGGGCCCGACGGACATATTTCGAGATATTTCTTCTTCTTGTTGTTCTTCTTCTGCACAGCTAAGCTGGAAGTGGCATTTGCGGCTCGCACTAGTGCAGAGTTATCTCAAAGAAAGGGGCCACGGTGTTTCTGTATCTCTATTATGTTGGTGCGGCTTCGGAACTTTTAAATATCTTGATATATCTCGAGAACTACCCATCTGATCAAAAAATATCATAGAACATAAAAAGTAGAAAACTTAACTCTCTACAAATAAGGTCTCTTAACATTTTGCCATAGCTCGCTTCGTTTCCGAGATATTTGCAGATTTATCTCAAGGGAAGGGGCCTGACGGCCATATTTCGAGATATTTCTTCTTCTTGTTGTTCTTCTTCTGCACAGCTAAGCTGGAAGTGGCATTTGCAGCTCGCAATAGTGCAGAGTTATCTGAAAGAAAGGGGCCACGGTGTTTCTGTATCGCTATTATGTTGGTGCGGCTTCGGAACTTTTAAATATCTTGATATATCTCGAGAACTACGCATCTGATCAAAAAATATCATAGAACATAAAAAGTAGGAAACTTAATTCTCTACAAGTAAAGTCTCTTAACATTTTGCCATAGCTCGCTTCGTTTCCGAGATATTTGCAGATTTATCTCAAGGGAAGGGGCCTGACGGACATATTTCGGGATATTTCTTCTTCTTGTTGTTCTTCTTCTGCACTGCTAAGCTGGAAGTGGCATTTGCAGGTCGCAATAGTGCAGAGTTATCTCAAAGAAAGGGGCCACGGTGTTTCTGTATCTCTATTATGTTGGTGCGGCTTCCGAACTTTTAAATATCTCGATATATCTCGAAAACTACGCTTCTGATCAAAAAATATCAGAGAACCTAAATTGTAGGAAACATAATTCTCTACAAAAAAGGTCTCTCAACATTTTGCCATAGCTCGCTTCGTTTCCGAGATATTTGCAGATTTATCTCAAGGGAAGGGGCCTGACGGCCATATTTCGAGATATTTCTTCTTCTTGTTGTTCTTCTTCTGCACAGCTAAGCTGGACGTGGCATTTGCAGCTCGCAATAGTGCAGAGTTATCTGAAAGAAAGGGGCCACGGTGTTTCTGTATCGCTATTATGTTGGTGCGGCTTCGGAACTTTTAAATATCTTGATATATCTCGAGAACTACGCATCTGATCAAAAAATATCATGCAACATAAAAAGTAGAAAACTTAATTCTCTACAAAAAAGGTCTCTTAACATTTTGCCATAGCTCGCTTCGTTTCCGAGATATTTGCAGATTTATCTCAAGGGAAGGGGCCTGACGGACATATTTCGAGATATTTCTTCTTCTTGTTGTTCTTCTTCTGCACAGCTAAGCTGGAAGTGGCATTTGCAGCTCGCAATAGTGCAGAGTTATCTGAAAGAAAGGGGCCACGGTGTTTCTGTATCGCTATTATGTTGGTGCGGCTTCGGAACTTTTAAATATCTTGATATATCTCGAGAACTACCCATCTGATCAAAAAATATCATAGAACATAAAAAGTAGAAAACTTAATTCTCTACAAATAAGGTCTCTTAACATTTTGCCATAGCTCGCTTCGTTTCCGAGATATTTGCAGGTTTATCTCAAGGGAAGGGGCCTGACGGACATATTTCGAGATATTTCTTCTTCTTGTTGTTCTTCTTCTGCACAGCTAAGCTGGAAGTGGCATTTGCAGCTCGCAATAGTGCAGAGTTATCTGAAAGAAAGGGGCCACGGTGTTTCTGTATCGCTATTATGTTGGTGCGGCTCGGAACTTTTAAATATCTTGATATATCTCGAGAACTACGCATCTGATCAAAAAATATCATAGAACATAAAAAGTAGGAAACATAATTCTCTACAAGTAAAGTCTCTTAACATTTTGCCATATCTCGCTTCGTTTCCGAGATATTTGCAGATTTATCTCAAGGGAAGGGGCCTGACGGACATATTTCGAGACACTTCTTCTTCTTCTTGTTCTTCTTCTGCACAGCTAAGCTGGAAGTGGCATTTGCAGCTCGCAATAGTGCAGAGTTATCTCAAAGAGAGGGGCCACGGTGTTTCTGTATCTCTATTATGTTGGTGCGGCTTCGGAACTTTTAAATATCTTGATATATCTCGAGAACTACGCACCTGATCAAAAAATATCATAGAAGATAAAAAGTAGGAAACTTAATTCTCTACAAAAAAGGTCTCTTAACATTTTGCCATAGCTCGCTTCGTTTCCGAGATATTTGCAGATATATCTCAAGGGAAGGGGCCTGACGGACATATTTCGAGATATTTCTTCTTCTTGTTGTTCTTCTTCTGCACAGCTAAGCTGGAAGTGGCATTTGCGGCTCGCACTAGTGCAGAGTTATCTCAAAGAAAGGGGCCACGGTGTTTCTGTATCTCTATTATGTTGGTGCGGCTTCGGAACTTTTAAATATCTTGATATATCTCGAGAACTACCCATCTGATCAAAAAATATCATAGAACATAAAAAGTAGAAAACTTAACTCTCTACAAATAAGGTCTCTTAACATTTTGCCATAGCTCGCTTCGTTTCCGAGATATTTGCAGATTTATCTCAAGGGAAGGGGCCTGACGGCCATATTTCGAGATATTTCTTCTTCTTGTTGTTCTTCTTCTGCACAGCTAAGCTGGAAGTGGCATTTGCAGCTCGCAATAGTGCAGAGTTATCTGAAAGAAAGGGGCCACGGTGTTTCTGTATCGCTATTATGTTGGTGCGGCTTCGGAACTTTTAAATATCTTGATATATCTCGAGAACTACGCATCTGATCAAAAAATATCATAGAACATAAAAAGTAGGAAACTTAATTCTCTACAAGTAAAGTCTCTTAACATTTTGCCATAGCTCGCTTCGTTTCCGAGATATTTGCAGATTTATCTCAAGGGAAGGGGCCTGACGGACATATTTCGGGATATTTCTTCTTCTTGTTGTTCTTCTTCTGCACTGCTAAGCTGGAAGTGGCATTTGCAGGTCGCAATAGTGCAGAGTTATCTCAAAGAAAGGGGCCACGGTGTTTCTGTATCTCTATTATGTTGGTGCGGCTTCCGAACTTTTAAATATCTCGATATATCTCGAAAACTACGCTTCTGATCAAAAAATATCAGAGAACCTAAATTGTAGGAAACATAATTCTCTACAAAAAAGGTCTCTTAACATTTTGCCATAGCTCGCTTCGTTTCCGAGATATTTGCAGATTTATCTCAAGGGAAGGGGCCTGACGGCCATATTTCGAGATATTTCTTCTTCTTGTTGTTCTTCTTCTGCACAGCTAAGCTGGACGTGGCATTTGCAGCTCGCAATAGTGCAGAGTTATCTGAAAGAAAGGGGCCACGGTGTTTCTGTATCGCTATTATGTTGGTGCGGCTTCGGAACTTTTAAATATCTTGATATATCTCGAGAACTACGCATCTGATCAAAAAATATCATGCAACATAAAAAGTAGAAAACTTAATTCTCTACAAAAAAGGTCTCTTAACATTTTGCCATAGCTCGCTTCGTTTCCGAGATATTTGCAGATTTATCTCAAGGGAAGGGGCCTGACGGACATATTTCGAGATACTTCTTCTTCTTGTTGTTCTTCTTCTGCACAGCTAAGCTGGAAGTGGCATTTGCAGCTCGCAATAGTGCAGAGATATCTCAAAGAGAGGGGCCACGGTGATTCTGTATCTCTATTATGTTGGTGCGGCTTCGGAACTTTTAAATATCTTGATATATCTCGAGAACTACGCACCTGATCAAAAAATATCATAGAAGATAAAAAGTAGGAAACTTAATTCTCTACAAAAAAGGTCTCTTAACATTTTGCCATAGCTCGCTTCGTTTCCGAGATATTTGCAGATTTATCTCAAGGGAAGGGGCCTGACGGCCATATTTCGAGATATTTCTTCTTCTTGTTGTTCTTCTTCTGCACAGCTAAGCTGGAAGTGGCATTTGCAGCTCGCAATAGTGCAGAGTTATCTGAAAGAAAGGGGCCACGGTGTTTCTGTATCGCTATTATGTTGGTGCGGCTTCGGAACTTTTAAATATCTTGATATATCTCGAGAACTACGCATCTGATCAAAAAATATCATAGAACATAAAAAGTAGGAAACTTAATTCTCTACAAAAAAGGTCTCATAACATTTTGCCATAGCTCGATTCGTTTCCGAGATATTTGCAGATTTTTCTCGAGGGAAGGGGCCCGACGGACATATTTCGAGATATTTCTTCTTCTTGTTGTTCTTCTTCTGCACAGCTAAGCTGGAAGTGGCATTTGCAGCTCGCAATAGTGCAGAGTTATCTGAAAGAAAGGGGCCACGGTGTTTCTGTATCGCTATTATGTTGGTGCGGCTTCGGAACTTTTAAATATCTTGATATATCTCGAGAACTACGCATCTGATCAAAAAATATCATAGAACATAAAAAGTAGGAAACTTAATTCTCTACAAGTAAAGTCTCTTAACATTTTGCCATAGCTCGCTTCGTTTCCGAGATATTTGCAGATTTATCTCAAGGGAAGGGGCCTGACGGACATATTTCGGGATATTTCTTCTTCTTGTTGTTCTACTTCTGCACTGCTAAGCTGGAAGTGGCATTTGCAGGTCGCAATAGTGCAGAGTTATCTCAAAGAAAGGGGCCACGGTGTTTCTGTATCTCTATTATGTTGGTGCGGCTTCCGAACTTTTAAATATCTCGATATATCTCGAAAACTACGCTTCTGATCAAAAAATATCAGAGAACCTAAATTGTAGGAAACATAATTCTCTACAAAAAAGGTCTCTCAACATTTTGCCATAGCTCGCTTCGTTTCCGAGATATTTGCAGATTTATCTCAAGGGAAGGGGCCTGACGGCCATATTTCGAGATATTTCTTCTTCTTGTTGTTCTTCTTCTGCACAGCTAAGCTGGACGTGGCATTTGCAGCTCGCAATAGTGCAGAGTTATCTGAAAGAAAGGGGCCACGGTGTTTCTGTATCGCTATTATGTTGGTGCGGCTTCGGAACTTTTAAATATCTTGATATATCTCGAGAACTACGCATCTGATCAAAAAATATCATGCAACATAAAAAGTAGAAAACTTAATTCTCTACAAAAAAGGTCTCTTAACATTTTGCCATAGCTCGCTTCGTTTCCGAGATATTTGCAGATTTATCTCAAGGGAAGGGGCCTGACGGACATATTTCGAGATATTTCTTCTTCTTGTTGTTCTTCTTCTGCACAGCTAAGCTGGAAGTGGCATTTGCAGCTCGCAATAGTGCAGAGTTATCTGAAAGAAAGGGGCCACGGTGTTTCTGTATCGCTATTATGTTGGTGCGGCTTCGGAACTTTTAAATATCTTGATATATCTCGAGAACTACCCATCTGATCAAAAAATATCATAGAACATAAAAAGTAGAAAACTTAATTCTCTACAAATAAGGTCTCTTAACATTTTGCCATAGCTCGCTTCGTTTCCGAGATATTTGCAGGTTTATCTCAAGGGAAGGGGCCTGACGGACATATTTCGAGATATTTCTTCTTCTTGTTGTTCTTCTTCTGCACAGCTAAGCTGGAAGTGGCATTTGCAGCTCGCAATAGTGCAGAGTTATCTGAAAGAAAGGGGCCACGGTGTTTCTGTATCGCTATTATGTTGGTGCGGCTCGGAACTTTTAAATATCTTGATATATCTCGAGAACTACGCATGTGATCAAAAAATATCATAGAACATAAAAAGTAGGAAACATAATTCTCTACAAGTAAAGTCTCTTAACATTTTGCCATATCTCGCTTCGTTTCCGAGATATTTGCAGATTTATCTCAAGGGAAGGGGCCTGACGGACATATTTCGAGACACTTCTTCTTCTTCTTGTTCTTCTTCTGCACAGCTAAGCTGGAAGTGGCATTTGCAGCTCGCAATAGTGCAGAGTTATCTCAAAGAGAGGGGCCACGGTGTTTCTGTATCTCTATTATGTTGGTGCGGCTTCGGAACTTTTAAATATCTTGATATATCTCGAGAACTACGCACCTGATCAAAAAATATCATAGAAGATAAAAAGTAGGAAACTTAATTCTCTACAAAAAAGGTCTCTTAACATTTTGCCATAGCTCGCTTCGTTTCCGAGATATTTGCAGATATATCTCAAGGGAAGGGGCCTGACGGACATATTTCGAGATATTTCTTCTTCTTGTTGTTCTTCTTCTGCACAGCTAAACTGGAAGTGGCGTTTCCAGCTCGCAATAGCGCAGAGTTATCTCAAAGAAAGGGGCCACGGTGTTTCTGTATCTCTATTATGTTGGTGCGGCTTCGGAACTTTTAAATATCTTGATATATCTCGAGAACTACCCATCTGATCAAAAAATATCATAGAACATAAAAAGTAGAAAACTTAACTCTCTACAAATAAGGTCTCTTAACATTTTGCCATAGCTCGCTTCGTTTCCGAGATATTTGCAGATTTATCTCAAGGGAAGGGGCCTGACGGCCATATTTCGAGATATTTCTTCTTCTTGTTGTTCTTCTTCTGCACAGCTAAGCTGGAAGTGGCATTTGCAGCTCGCAATAGTGCAGAGTTATCTGAAAGAAAGGGGCCACGGTGTTTCTGTATCGCTATTATGTTGGTGCGGCTTCGGAACTTTTAAATATCTTGATATATCTCGAGAACTACGCATCTGATCAAAAAATATCATAGAACATAAAAAGTAGGAAACTTAATTCTCTACAAGTAAAGTCTCTTAACATTTTGCCATAGCTCGCTTCGTTTCCGAGATATTTGCAGATTTATCTCAAGGGAAGGGGCCTGACGGACATATTTCGGGATATTTCTTCTTCTTGTTGTTCTTCTTCTGCACTGCTAAGCTGGAAGTGGCATTTGCAGGTCGCAATAGTGCAGAGTTATCTCAAAGAAAGGGGCCACGGTGTTTCTGTATCTCTATTATGTTGGTGCGGCTTCCGAACTTTTAAATATCTCGATATATCTCGAAAACTACGCTTCTGATCAAAAAATATCAGAGAACCTAAATTGTAGGAAACATAATTCTCTACAAAAAAGGTCTCTTAACATTTTGCCATAGCTCGCTTCGTTTCCGAGATATTTGCAGATTTATCTCAAGGGAAGGGGCCTGACGGCCATATTTCGAGATATTTCTTCTTCTTGTTGTTCTTCTTCTGCACAGCTAAGCTGGACGTGGCATTTGCAGCTCGCAATAGTGCAGAGTTATCTGAAAGAAAGGGGCCACGGTGTTTCTGTATCGCTATTATGTTGGTGCGGCTTCGGAACTTTTAAATATCTTGATATATCTCGAGAACTACGCATCTGATCAAAAAATATCATGCAACATAAAAAGTAGAAAACTTAATTCTCTACAAAAAAGGTCTCTTAACATTTTGCCATAGCTCGCTTCGTTTCCGAGATATTTGCAGATTTATCTCAAGGGAAGGGGCCTGACGGACATATTTCGAGATACTTCTTCTTCTTGTTGTTCTTCTTCTGCACAGCTAAGCTGGAAGTGGCATTTGCAGCTCGCAATAGTGCAGAGTTATCTGAAAGAAAGGGGCCACGGTGTTTCTGTATCGCTATTATGTTGGTGCGGCTTCGGAACTTTTAAATATCTTGATATATCTCGAGAACTACCCATCTGATCAAAAAATATCATAGAACATAAAAAGTAGAAAACTTAATTCTCTACAAATAAGGTCTCTTAACATTTTGCCATAGCTCGCTTCGTTTCCGAGATATTTGCAGATTTATCTCAAGGGAAGGGGCCTGACGGACATATTTCGAGATATTTCTTCTTCTTGTTGTCCTACTTCTGCACAGCTAAGCTGGAAGTGGCATTTGCAGCTCGCAATAGTGCAGAGTTATCTCAAGGAGAGGGGCCACGGTGTTTCTGTATCTCTATTATGTTGGTGCGGCTTCGGAACTTTTAAATATCTTGATATATCTCGAGAACTACGCACCTGATCAAAAAATATCATAGAACATAAATTGTAGGAAACATAATTCTCTACAAAAAAGGTCTCTTAACATTTTGCCATAGCTCGCTTCGTTTCCGAGATATTTGCAGATTTATCTCAAGGGAAGGGGCCTGACGGACATATTTCGAGATATTTCTTCTTCTTGTTGTTCTTCTTCTGCACAGCTAAGCTGGAAGTGGCATTTGCGGCTCGCACTAGTGCAGAGTTATCTGAAAGAAAGGGGCCACGGTGTTTCTGTATCTGTATTATCTTGGTGCAGCTTCGGATCTTTTAAATATCTTGATATATCTCGAGAACTACGCATCTGATAAAAAAATATCATGAAACATAAAAAGTAGAAAACTTAATTCTCTACAAAAAAGGTCTCTTAACATTTTGCCATAGCTCGCTTCGTTTCCGAGATATTTGCAGATTTATCTCAAGGGAAGGGGCCTGACGGACATATTTCGAGATATTTCTTCTTCTTATTGTTCTTCTTCTGCACAGCTAAGCTGGAAGTGGCATTTGCGGCTCGCAATAGCGCAGAGTTATCTCAAAGAAAGGGGCCACGGTGTTTCTGTATCTCTATTATGTTGGTGCGGCTTCGGAACTTTTAAATATCTTGATATATCTCGAGAACTACGCATCTGATCAAAAAATATCATAGAAGATAAAAAGTAGGAAACTTAATTCTCTACAAAAAAGGTCTCTTAACATTTTGCCATAGCTCGCTTCGTTTCCGAGATATTTGCAGATTTATCTCAAGGGAACGGGCCTGACGGACAGATTTCGAGATATTTCTTCCTCTTGTTGTTCTTCTTCTGCACAGCTAAGCTGGAAGTGGCATTTGCAGCTCGCAATAGTGCAGAGATATCTCAAAGAGAGGGGCCACGGTGTTTCTGTATCTCTATTATGTTGGTGCGGCTTCGGAACTTTTAAATATCTTGATATATCTCGAGAACGACGCACCCGATCAAAAAATATCATAGAAGATAAAAAGTAGGAAACTTAATTCTCTACAAAAAAGGTCTCTTAACATTTTGCCATAGCTCGCTTCGTTTCCGAGATATTTGCAGATTTATCTCAAGGGAAGGGGCCTGACGGCCATATTTCGAGATATTTCTTCTTCTTGTTGTTCTTCTTCTGCATAGCTAAGCTGGAAGTGGCATTTGCAGCTCGCAATAGTGCAGAGTTATCTCAAAGAGAGGGGCACGGTGTTTCTGCATCTCTATTATGTTGGTGCGGCTTCGGAACTTTTAAATATCTTGATATATCTCGAGAACTACGCATCTGATCAAAAAATATCATAGAAGATAAAAAGTAGGAAACTTAACTCCCTACAAAAAAGGTCTCTTAACATTTTGCCATAGCTCGCTTCGTTTCCGAGATATTTGCAGATTTATCTCAAGGGAAGGGGCCTGACGGACATATTTCGAGATATTTCTTCTTCTTGTTGTTCTTCTTCTGCACAGCTAAGCTGGAAGTGGCATTTGCAGCTCGCAATAGTGCAGAGTTATCTGAAAGAAAGGGGCCACGGTGTTTCTGTATCGCTATTATGTTGGTGCGGCTTCGGAACTTTTAAATATCTTGATATATCTCGAGAACTACCCATCTGATCAAAAAATATCATAGAACATAAAAAGTAGAAAACTTAATTCTCTACAAATAAGGTCTCTTAACATTTTGCCATAGCTCGCTTCGTTTCCGAGATATTTGCAGATTTATCTCAAGGGAAGGGGCCTGACGGACATATTTCGAGATATTTCTTCTTCTTGTTGTTCTTCTTCTGCACAGCTAAGCTGGAAGTGGCATTTGCAGCTCGCAATAGTGCAGAGTTATCTCAAAGAGAGGGGCCACGGTGTTTCTGTATCTCTATTATGTTGGTGCGGCTTCGGAACTTTTAAATATCTTGATATATCTCGAGAACTACGCACCTGATCAAAAAATATCATAGAACATAAATTGTAGGAAACATAATTCTCTACAAAAAAGGTATCTTAACATTTTGCCATAGCTCGCTTCGTTTCCGAGATATTTGCAGATTTATCTCAAGGGAAGGGGCCTGACGGACATATTTCGAGATATTTCTTCTTCTTGTTGTTCTTCTTCTGCACAGCTAAGCTGGAAGTGGCATTTGCGGCTCGCACTAGTGCAGAGTTATCTGAAAGAAAGGGGCCACGGTGTTTCTGTATCTGTATTATCTTGGTGCAGCTTCGGAACTTTTAAATATCTTGATATATCTCGAGAACTACGCATCTGATCAAAAAATATCATGCAACATAAAAAGTAGAAAACTTAATTCTCTACAAAAAAGGTCTCTTAACATTTTGCCATAGCTCGCTTCGTTTCCGAGATATTTGCAGATTTATCTCAAGGGAAGGGGCCTGACGGACATATTTCGAGATATTTCTTCTTCTTATTGTTCATCTTCTGCACAGCTAAGCTGGAAGTGGCATTTGCGGCTCGCAATAGCGCAGAGATATCTCAAAGAAAGGGGCCACGGTGTTTCTGTATCTCTATTATGTTGGTGCGGCTTCGGAACTTTTAAATATCTTGATATATCTCGAGAACTACGCACCTGATCAAAAAATATCATACAAGATAAAAAGTAGGAAACTTAATTCTCTACAAAAAAGGTCTCTTAAAATTTTGCCATAGCTCGCTTCGTTTCCGAGATATTTGCAGATTTATCTCAAGGGAAGGGGCCTGACGGCCATATTTCGAGATATTTCTTCTTCTTGTTGTTCTTCTTCTGCACAGCTAAGCTGGAAGTGGCATTTGCAGCTCGCAATAGTGCAGAGTTATCTGAAAGAAAGGGGCCACGGTGTTTCTGTATCGCTATTATGTTGGTGCGGCTTCGGAACTTTTAAATATCTTGATATATCTCGAGAACTACGCATCTGATCAAAAAATATCATAGAACATAAAAAGTAGGAAACCTAATTCTCTACAAGTAAAGTCTCTTAACATTTTGCCATAGCTCGCTTCGTTTCCGAGATATTTGCAGATTTATCTCAAGGGAAGGGGCCTGACGGACATATTTCGAGACACGTCTTCTTCTTGTTGTTCTTCTTCTGCACAGCTAAGCTGGAAGTGGCATTTGCAGCTCGCAATAGTGCAGAGTTATCTCAAAGAGAGGGGCCACGGTGTTTCTGTATCTCTATTATGTTGGTGCGGCTTCGGAACTTTTAAATATCTTGATATATCTCGAGAACTACGCATCTGATCAAAAAATATCATAGAACATAAAAAGTAGGAAACTTAATTCTCTACAAGTAAAGTCTCTTAACATTTTGCCATATCTCGCTTCGTTTCCGAGATATTTGCAGATTTATCTCAAGGGAAGGGGCCTGACGGACATATTTCGAGACACTTCTTCTTCTTCTTGTTCTTCTTCTGCACAGCTAAGCTGGAAGTGGCATTTGCAGCTCGCAATAGTGCAAAGTTATCTCAAAGAGAGGGGCAACGGTGTTTCTGTATCGCTATTATGTTGGTGCGGCTTCGGAACTTTTAAATATCTTGATATATCTCGAGAACTACGCATCTGATCAAAAAATATCATAGAACATAAAAAGTAGGAAACTTAATTCTCTACAAGTAAAGTCTCTTAACATTTTGCCATAGCTCGCTTCGTTTCCGAGATATTTGCAGATTTATCTCAAGGGAAGGGGCCTGACGGACATATTTCGAGACACTTCTTCTTCTTGTTGTTCTTCTTCTGCACAGCTAAGCTGGAAGTGGCATTTGCAGCTCGCAATAGTGCAGAGTTATCTCAAAGAGAGGGGCCACGGTGTTTCTATATCTCTATTATGTTGGTGCGGCTTCGGAACTTTTAAATATCTTGATATATCTCGAGAACTACGCACCTGATCAAAAAATATCATAGAAGATAAAAAGTAGAAAACTTAATTCTCTACAAATAAGGTCTCTTAACATTTTGCCATAGCTCGCTTCGTTTCCGAGATATTTGCAGATTTATCTCAAGGGAAGGGGCCTGACGGACATATTTCGAGATATTTCTTCTTCTTGTTGTTCTTCTTCTGCACAGCTAAGCTGGAAGTGGCATTTGCAGCTCGCAATAGTGCAGAGTTATCTGAAA
This sequence comes from Osmia lignaria lignaria, assembly GCF_051020975.1. Classification (NCBI taxonomy): domain Eukaryota; kingdom Metazoa; phylum Arthropoda; class Insecta; order Hymenoptera; family Megachilidae; genus Osmia; species Osmia lignaria. The sequence goes on along the minus strand of NW_027478159.1, from coordinate 7,365,111 downwards.
GAAAGGGGCACGGTGTTTCTGTATCGCTATTATGTTGGTGCGGCTTCGGAACTTTTAAATATCTTGATATATCTCGAGAACTACGCATCTGATCAAAAAATATCATAGAACATAAAAAGTAGGAAACTTAATTCTCTACAAGTAAAGTCTCTTAACATTTTGCCATAGCTCGCTTCGTTTCCGAGATATTTGCAGATTTATCTCAAGGGAAGGGGCCTGACGGACATATTTCGAGACACTTCTTCTTCTTGTTGTTCTTCTTCTGCACAGCTAAGCTGGAAGTGGCATTTGCAGCTCGCAATAGTGCAGAGTTATCTCAAAGAGAGGGGCCACGGTGTTTCTGTATCTCTATTATGTTGGTGCGGCTTCGGAGCTTTTAAATATCTTGATATATCTCGAGAACTACGCATCTGATCAAAAAATATCATAGAAGATAAAAAGTAGGAAACTTAACTCTCTACAAAAAAGGTCTCTTAACATTTTGCCATAGCTCGCTTCGTTTCCGAGATATTTGCAGATTTATCTCAAGGGAAGGGGCCTGACGGACATATTTCGAGACACTTCTTCTTCTTGTTGTTCTTCTTCTGCACAGCTAAGCTGGAAGTGGCATTTGCAGCTCGCAATAGTGCAGAGTTATCTCAAAGAGAGGGGCCACGGTGTTTCTGTATCTCTATTATGTTGGTGCGGCTTCGGAACTTTTAAATATCTTGATATATCTCGAGAACTACGCACCTGATCAAAAAATATCATAGAACATAAAAAGTAGGAAACTTAATTCTCTACAAGTAAAGTCTCTTAACATTTTGCCATAGCTCGCTTCGTTTCCGAGATATTTGCAGATTTATCTCAAGGGAAGGGGCCTGACGGACATATTTCGAGACACTTCTTCTTCTTGTTGTTCTTCTTCTGCACAGCTAAGCTGGAAATGGCATTTGCAGCTCGCAATAGTGCAGAGTTATCTCAAAGAGAGGGGCCACGGTGTTTCTGTATCTCTATTATGTTGGTGCGGCTTCGGAACTTTTAAATATCTTGATATATCTCGAGAACTACGCACCTGATCAAAAAATATCATAGAAGATAAAAAGTAGAAAACTTAATTCTCTACAAATAAGGTCTCTTAACATTTTGCCATAGCTCGCTTCGTTTCCGAGATATTTGCAGATTTATCTCAAGGGAAGGGGCCTGACGGACATATTTCGAGATATTTCTTCTTCTTGTTGTTCTTCTTCTGCACAGCTAAGCTGGAAGTGGCATTTGCAGCTCGCAATAGTGCAGAGTTATCTGAAAGAAAGGGGCACGGTGTTTCTGTATCGCTATTATGTTGGTGCGGCTTCGGAACTTTTAAATATCTTGATATATCTCGAGAACTACGCATCTGATCAAAAAATATCATAGAACATAAAAAGTAGGAAACTTAATTCTCTACAAGTAAAGTCTCTTAACATTTTGCCATAGCTCGCTTCGTTTCCGAGATATTTGCAGATTTATCTCAAGGGAAGGGGCCTGACGGACATATTTCGAGACACTTCTTCTTCTTGTTGTTCTTCTTCTGCACAGCTAAGCTGGAAGTGGCATTTGCAGCTCGCAATAGTGCAGAGTTATCTCAAAGAGAGGGGCCACGGTGTTTCTGTATCTCTATTATGTTGGTGCGGCTTCGGAACTTTTAAATATCTTGATATATCTCGAGAACTACGCATCTGATCAAAAAATATCATAGAAGATAAAAAGTAGGAAACTTAACTCTCTACAAAAAAGGTCTCTTAACATTTTGCCATAGCTCGCTTCGTTTCCGAGATATTTGCAGATTTATCTCAAGGGAAGGGGCCTGACGGACATATTTCGAGACACTTCTTCTTCTTGTTGTTCTTCTTCTGCACAGCTAAGCTGGAAGTGGCATTTGCAGCTCGCAATAGTGCAGAGTTATCTCAAAGAGAGGGGCCACGGTGTTTCTGTATCTCTATTATGTTGGTGCGGCTTCGGAACTTTTAAATATCTTGATATATCTCGAGAACTACGCACCTGATCAAAAAATATCATAGAACATAAAAAGTAGGAAACTTAATTCTCTACAAGTAAAGTCTCTTAACATTTTGCCATAGCTCGCTTCGTTTCCGAGATATTTGCAGATTTATCTCAAGGGAAGGGGCCTGACGGACATATTTCGAGACACTTCTTCTTCTTGTTGTTCTTCTTCTGCACAGCTAAGCTGGAAGTGGCATTTGCAGCTCGCAATAGTGCAGAGTTATCTCAAAGAGAGGGGTCACGGTGTTTCTGTATCTCTATTATGTTGGTGCGGCTTCGGAACTTTTAAATATCTTGATATATCTCGAGAACTACGCATCTGATCAAAAAATATCATAGAAGATAAAAAGTAGGAAACTTAACTCTCTACAAAAAAGGTCTCTTAACATTTTGCCATAGCTCGCTTCGTTTCCGAGATATTTGCAGATTTATCTCAAGGGAAGGGGCCTGACGGACATATTTCGAGACACTTCTTCTTCTTGTTGTTCTTCTTCTGCACAGCTAAGCTGGAAGTGGCATTTGCAGCTCGCAATAGTGCAGAGTTATCTCAAAGAGAGGGGCCACGGTGTTTCTGTATCTCTATTATGTTGGTGCGGCTTCGGAACTTTTAAATATCTTGATATATCTCGAGAACTACGCACCTGATCAAAAAATATCATAGAAGATAAAAAGTAGAAAACTTAATTCTCTACAAATAAGGTCTCTTAACATTTTGCCATAGCTCGCTTCGTTTCCGAGATATTTGCAGATTTATCTCAAGGGAAGGGGCCTGACGGACATATTTCGAGATATTTCTTCTTCTTGTTGTTCTTCTTCTGCACAGCTAAGCTGGAAGTGGCATTTGCAGCTCGCAATAGTGCAGAGTTATCTGAAAGAAAGGGGCACGGTGTTTCTGTATCGCTATTATGTTGGTGCGGCTTCGGAACTTTTAAATATCTTGATATATCTCGAGAACTACGCATCTGATCAAAAAATATCATAGAACATAAAAAGTAGGAAACTTAATTCTCTACAAGTAAAGTCTCTTAACATTTTGCCATAGCTCGCTTCGTTTCCGAGATATTTGCAGATTTATCTCAAGGGAAGGGGCCTGACGGACATATTTCGAGACACTTCTTCTTCTTGTTGTTCTTCTTCTGCACAGCTAAGCTGGAAGTGGCATTTGCAGCTCGCAATAGTGCAGAGTTATCTCAAAGAGAGGGGCCACGGTGTTTCTGTATCTCTATTATGTTGGTGCGGCTTCGGAACTTTTAAATATCTTGATATATCTCGAGAACTACGCATCTGATCAAAAAATATCATAGAAGATAAAAAGTAGGAAACTTAACTCTCTACAAAAAAGGTCTCTTAACATTTTGCCATAGCTCGCTTCGTTTCCGAGATATTTGCAGATTTATCTCAAGGGAAGGGGCCTGACGGACATATTTCGAGACACTTCTTCTTCTTGTTGTTCTTCTTCTGCACAGCTAAGCTGGAAGTGGCATTTGCAGCTCGCAATAGTGCAGAGTTATCTCAAAGAGAGGGGCCACGGTGTTTCTGTATCTCTATTATGTTGGTGCGGCTTCGGAACTTTTAAATATCTTGATATATCTCGAGAACTACGCACCTGATCAAAAAATATCATAGAACATAAAAAGTAGGAAACTTAATTCTCTACAAGTAAAGTCTCTTAACATTTTGCCATAGCTCGCTTCGTTTCCGAGATATTTGCAGATTTATCTCAAGGGAAGGGGCCTGACGGACATATTTCGAGACACTTCTTCTTCTTGTTGTTCTTCTTCTGCACAGCTAAGCTGGAAGTGGCATTTGCAGCTCGCAATAGTGCAGAGTTATCTCAAAGAGAGGGGTCACGGTGTTTCTGTATCTCTATTATGTTGGTGCGGCTTCGGAACTTTTAAATATCTTGATATATCTCGAGAACTACGCATCTGATCAAAAAATATCATAGAAGATAAAAAGTAGGAAACTTAACTCTCTACAAAAAAGGTCTCTTAACATTTTGCCATAGCTCGCTTCGTTTCCGAGATATTTGCAGATTTATCTCAAGGGAAGGGGCCTGACGGACATATTTCGAGACACTTCTTCTTCTTGTTGTTCTTCTTCTGCACAGCTAAGCTGGAAGTGGCATTTGCAGCTCGCAATAGTGCAGAGTTATCTCAAAGAGAGGGGCCACGGTGTTTCTGTATCTCTATTATGTTGGTGCGGCTTCGGAACTTTTAAATATCTTGATATATCTCGAGAACTACGCACCTGATCAAAAAATATCATAGAAGATAAAAAGTAGAAAACTTAATTCTCTACAAATAAGGTCTCTTAACATTTTGCCATAGCTCGCTTCGTTTCCGAGATATTTGCAGATTTATCTCAAGGGAAGGGGCCTGACGGACATATTTCGAGATATTTCTTCTTCTTGTTGTTCTTCTTCTGCACAGCTAAGCTGGAAGTGGCATTTGCAGCTCGCAATAGTGCAGAGTTATCTGAAAGAAAGGGGCACGGTGTTTCTGTATCGCTATTATGTTGGTGCGGCTTCGGAACTTTTAAATATCTTGATATATCTCGAGAACTACGCATCTGATCAAAAAATATCATAGAACATAAAAAGTAGGAAACTTAATTCTCTACAAGTAAAGTCTCTTAACATTTTGCCATAGCTCGCTTCGTTTCCGAGATATTTGCAGATTTATCTCAAGGGAAGGGGCCTGACGGACATATTTCGAGACACTTCTTCTTCTTGTTGTTCTTCTTCTGCACAGCTAAGCTGGAAGTGGCATTTGCAGCTCGCAATAGTGCAGAGTTATCTCAAAGAGAGGGGCCACGGTGTTTCTGTATCTCTATTATGTTGGTGCGGCTTCGGAACTTTTAAATATCTTGATATATCTCGAGAACTACGCATCTGATCAAAAAATATCATAGAAGATAAAAAGTAGGAAACTTAACTCTCTACAAAAAAGGTCTCTTAACATTTTGCCATAGCTCGCTTCGTTTCCGAGATATTTGCAGATTTATCTCAAGGGAAGGGGCCTGACGGACATATTTCGAGACACTTCTTCTTCTTGTTGTTCTTCTTCTGCACAGCTAAGCTGGAAGTGGCATTTGCAGCTCGCAATAGTGCAGAGTTATCTCAAAGAGAGGGGCCACGGTGTTTCTGTATCTCTATTATGTTGGTGCGGCTTCGGAACTTTTAAATATCTTGATATATCTCGAGAACTACGCACCTGATCAAAAAATATCATAGAACATAAAAAGTAGGAAACTTAATTCTCTACAAGTAAAGTCTCTTAACATTTTGCCATAGCTCGCTTCGTTTCCGAGATATTTGCAGATTTATCTCAAGGGAAGGGGCCTGACGGACATATTTCGAGACACTTCTTCTTCTTGTTGTTCTTCTTCTGCACAGCTAAGCTGGAAGTGGCATTTGCAGCTCGCAATAGTGCAGAGTTATCTCAAAGAGAGGGGTCACGGTGTTTCTGTATCTCTATTATGTTGGTGCGGCTTCGGAACTTTTAGATATCTTGATATATCTCGAGAACTACGCACCTGATCAAAAAATATCATAGAAGATAAAAAGTAGAAAACTTAATTCTCTACAAATAAGGTCTCTTAACATTTTGCCATAGCTCGCTTAGTTTCCGAGATATTTGCAGATTTATCTCAAGGGAAGGGGCCTGACGGACATATTTCGAGATATTTCTTCTTCTTGTTGTTCTTCTTCTGCACAGCTAAGCTGGAAGTGGCATTTGCAGCTCGCAATAGTGCAGAGTTATCTGAAAGAAAGGGGCACGGTGTTTCTGTATCGCTATTATGTTGGTGCGGCTTCGGAACTTTTAAATATCTTGATATATCTCGAGAACTACGCATCTGATCAAAAAATATCATAGAACATAAAAAGTAGGAAACTTAATTCTCTACAAGTAAAGTCTCTTATCATTTTGCCATAGCTCGCTTCGTTTCCGAGATATTTGCAGATTTATCTCAAGGGAAGGGGCCTGACGGACATATTTCGAGACACTTCTTCTTCTTGTTGTTCTTCTTCTGCACAGCTAAGCTGGAAGTGGCATTTGCAGCTCGCAATAGTGCAGAGTTATCTCAAAGAGAGGGGCCACGGTGTTTCTGTATCTCTATTATGTTGGTGCGGCTTCGGAACTTTTAAATATCTTGATATATCTCGAGAACTACGCATCTGATCAAAAAATATCATAGAAGATAAAAAGTAGGAAACTTAACTCTCTACAAAAAAGGTCTCTTAACATTTTGCCATAGCTCGCTTCGTTTCCGAGATATTTGCAGATTTATCTCAAGGGAAGGGGCCTGACGGACATATTTCGAGACACTTCTTCTTCTTGTTGTTCTTCTTCTGCACAGCTAAGCTGGAAGTGGCATTTGCAGCTCGCAATAGTGCAGAGTTATCTCAAAGAGAGGGGCCACGGTGTTTCTGTATCTCTATTATGTTGGTGCGGCTTCGGAACTTTTAAATATCTTGATATATCTCGAGAACTACGCACCTGATCAAAAAATATCATAGAACATAAAAAGTAGGAAACTTAATTCTCTACAAGTAAAGTCTCTTAACATTTTGCCATAGCTCGCTTCGTTTCCGAGATATTTGCAGATTTATCTCAAGGGAAGGGGCCTGACGGACATATTTCGAGACACTTCTTCTTCTTGTTGTTCTTCTTCTGCACAGCTAAGCTGGAAGTGGCATTTGCAGCTCGCAATAGTGCAGAGTTATCTCAAAGAGAGGGGTCACGGTGTTTCTGTATCTCTATTATGTTGGTGCGGCTTCGGAACTTTTAAATATCTTGATATATCTCGAGAACTACGCATCTGATCAAAACATATCATAGAAGATAAAAAGTAGGAAACTTAATTCTCTACAAAAAAGGTCTCTTAACATTTTGCCATAGCTCGCTTCGTTTCCGAGATATTTGCAGATTTATCTCATGGGAAGGGGCCTGACGGACATTCTTCGAGATATTTCTTCTTCTTGTTGTTCTTCTTTTGCACAGCTAAACTGGAAGTGGCGTTTCCAGCTCGCAATAGCGCAGAGTTATCTCAAAGAAAGGGGCCACGGTGTTTCTGTATCTCTATTATGTTGGTGCGGCTTCGGAACTTTTAAATATCTTGATATATCTCGAGAACTACCCATCTGATCAAAAAATATCATAGAACATAAAAAGTAGAAAACTTAATTCTCTACAAATAAGGTCTCTTAACATTTTGCCATAGCTTGCTTCGTTTCCGAGATATTTGCAGATTTATCTCAAGGGAAGGGGCCTGACGGACATATTTCGAGATATTTCTTCTTCTTATTGTTCTTCTTCTGCACAGCTAAGCTGGAAGTGGCATTTGCGGCTCGCACTAGTGCAGAGTTATCTCAAAGAAAGGGGCCACGGTGTTTCTGTATCGCTATTATGTTGGTGCGGCTTCGGAACTTTTAAATATCTTGATATATCTCGAGAACTACGCATCTGATCAAAAAATTATCATAGAACATAAAAAGTAGGAAACTTAATTCTCTACAAGTAAAGTCTCTTAACATTTTGCCATAGCTCGCTTCGTTTCCGAGATATTTGCAGATTTATCTCAAGGGAAGGGGCCTGACGGACATATTTCGAGACACTTCTTCTTCTTGTTGTTCTTCTTCTGCACAGCTAAGCTGGAAGTGGCATTTGCAGCTCGCAATGGTGCAGAGTTATCTCAAAGAGAGGGGCCACGGTGTTTCTGTATCTCTATTATGTTGGTGCGGCTTCGGAACTTTTAAATATCTTGATATATCTCGAGAACTACGCACCTGATCAAAAAATATCATAGAACATAAAAAGTAGGAAACTTAATTCTCTACAAGTAAAGTCTCTTAACATTTTGCCATAGCTCGCTTCGTTTCCGAGATATTTGCAGATTTATCTCAAGGGAAGGGGCCTGACGGACATATTTCGAGACACTTCTTCTTCTTGTTGTTCTTCTTCTGCACAGCTAAGCTGGAAGTGGCATTTGCAGCTCGCAATAGTGCAGAGTTATCTCAAAGAGAGGGGCCACGGTGTTTCTGTATCTCTACTATGTTGGTGCGGCTTCGGAACTTTTAAATATCTTGATATATCTCGAGAACTACGCATCTGATCAAAAAATATCATAGAAGATAAAAAGTAGGAAACTTAATTCTCTACAAGAAAGGTCTCTTAACATTTTGCCATAGCTCGCTTCGTTTCCGAGATATTTGCAGATTTATCTCAAGGGAAGGGGCCTGACGGACATATTTCGAGATATTTCTTCTTCTTATTGTTCTTCTTCTGCACAGCTAAGCTGGAAGTGGCATTTGCGGCTCGCACTAGTGCAGAGTTATCTCAAAGAAAGGGGCCACGGTGTTTCTGTATCTCTATTATGTTGGTGCGGCTTCGGAACTTTTAAATATCTCGATATATCTCGAAAACTACGCTTCTGATCAAAAAATATCATAGAACATAAAGAGTAGGAAACTTAATTCTCTACAAATAAGGTCTCTTAACATTTTGCCATAGCTTGCTTCGTTTCCGAGATATTTGCAGATTTATCTCAAGGGAAGGGGCCTGACGGACATATTTCGAGATATTTCTTCTTCTTGTTGTTCTTCTTCTGCACAGCTAAGCTGGAAGTGGCATTTGCAGCTCGCAATAGTGCAGAGTTATCTGAAAGAAAGGGGCCACGGTGTTTCTGTATCGCTATTATGTTGGTGCGGCTTCGGAACTTTTAAATATCTTGATATATCTCGAGAACTACGCATCTGATCAAAAAATATCATAGAAGATAAAAAGTAGGAAACTTAATTCTCTACAAGAAAGGTCTCTTAACATTTTGCCATAGCTCGCTTCGTTTCCGAGATATTTGCAGATTTATCTCAAGGGAAGGGGCCTGACGGACATATTTCGAGATATTTCTTCTTCTTATTGTTCTTCTTCTGCACAGCTAAGCTGGAAGTGGCATTTGCGGCTCGCACTAGTGCAGAGTTATCTCAAAGAAAGGGGCCACGGTGTTTCTGTATCTCTATTATGTTGGTGCGGCTTCGGAACTTTTAAATATCTCGATATATCTCGAAAACTACGCTTCTGATCAAAAAATATCATAGAACATAAATTGTAGGAAACATAATTCTCTACAAAAAACGTCTCTTAACATTTTGCCATAGCTCGCTTCGTTTTCGAGATATTTGCAGATTCAGCTCAAGGGAAGGGGCCTGACGGACATATTTCGAGATATTTCTTCTTCTTGTTGTTCTTCTTCTGCACAGCTAAACTGGAAGTGGCGTTTCCAGCTCGCAATAGCGCAGAGTTATCTCAAAGAAAGGGGCCACGGTGTTTCTGTATCTCTATTATGTTGGTGCGGCTTCGGAACTTTTAAATATCTTGATATATCTCGAGAACTACCCATCTGATCAAAAAATATCATAGAACATAAAAAGTAGAAAACTTAATTCTCTACAAATAAGGTCTCTTAACATTTTGCCATAGCTTGCTTCGTTTCCGAGATATTTGCAGATTTATCTCAAGGGAAGGGGCCTGACGGACATATTTCGAGATATTTCTTCTTCTTGTTGTTCTTCTTCTGCACAGCTAAGCTGGAAGTGGCATTTGCAGCTCGCAATAGTGCAGAGTTATCTGAAAGAAAGGGGCCACGGTGTTTCTGTATCGCTATTATGTTGGTGCGGCTTCGGAACTTTTAAATATCTTGATATATCTCGAGAACTACGCATCTGATCAAAAAATATCATAGAACATAAAAAGTAGGAAACTTAATTCTCTACAAGTAAAGTCTCTTAACATTTTGCCATAGCTCGCTTCGTTTCCGAGATATTTGCAGATTTATCTCAAGGGAAGGGGCCTGACGGACATATTTCGAGACACTTCTTCTTCTTGTTGTTCTTCTTCTGCACAGCTAAGCTGGAAGTGGCATTTGCAGGTCGCAATGGTGCAGAGTTATCTCAAAGAGAGGGGCCACGGTGTTTCTGTATCTCTATTATGTTGGTGCGGCTTCGGAACTTTTAAATATCTTGATATATCTCGAGAACTACGCATCTGATCAAAAAATATCATAGAAGATAAAAAGTAGGAAACTTAATTCTCTACAAGAAAGGTCTCTTAACATTTTGCCATAGCTCGCTTCGTTTCCGAGATATTTGCAGATTTATCTCAAGGGAAGGGGCCTGACGGACATATTTCGAGATATTTCTTCTTCTTATTGTTCTTCTTCTGCACAGCTAAGCTGGAAGTGGCATTTGCGGCTCGCACTAGTGCAGAGTTATCTCAAAGAAAGGGGCCACGGTGTTTCTGTATCTCTATTATGTTGGTGCGGCTTCGGAACTTTTAAATATCTCGATATATCTCGAAAACTACGCTTCTGATCAAAAAATATCATAGAACATAAATTGTAGGAAACATAATTCTCTACAAAAAAGGTCTCTCAACATTTTGCCATAGCTCGTTTCGTTTCCGAGATATTTGCAGATATATCTCAAGGGAAGGGGCCTGACGGACATATTTCGAGATATTTCTTCTTCTTGTTGTTCTTCTTCTGCACAGCTAAACTGGAAGTGGCGTTTCCAGCTCGCAATAGCGCAGAGTTATCTCAAAGAAAGGGGCCACGGTGTTTCTGTATCTCTATTATGTTGGTGCGGCTTCGGAACTTTTAAATATCTTGATATATCTCGAGAACTACCCATCTGATCAAAAAATATCATAGAACATAAAAAGTAGAAAACTTAATTCTCTACAAATAAGGTCTCTTAACATTTTGCCATAGCTCGCTTCGTTTCCGAGATATTGGCAGATTTATCTCAAGGGAAGGGGCCTGACGGACATATTTCGAGATATTTCTTCTTCTTGTTGTTCTTCTTCTGCACAGCTAAGCTGGAAGTGGCATTTGCAGCTCGCAATAGTGCAGAGTTATCTCAAAGAGAGGGGCCACGGTGTTTCTGTATCTCTATTATGTTGGTGCGGCTTCGGAACTTTTAAATATCTTGATATATCTCGAGAACTACGCACCTGATCAAAAAATATCATAGAAGATAAAAAGTAGGAAACTTCATTCTCTACAAAAAAGGTCTCTTAACATTTTGCCATAGCTCGCTTCGTTTCCGAGATATTTGCAGATTTATCTCGAGGGAAGGGGCCTGACGGACATATTTCGAGATATTTCTTCTTCTTGTTGTTCTTCTTCTGCACAGCTAAGCTGGAAGTGGCATTTACAGCTCGCAATAGTGCAGAGTTATCTCAAAGAAAGGGGCCACGGTGTTTCTGTATCTCTATTATGTTGGTGCGGCTTCGGAACTTTTAAATATCTCGATATATCTCGAAAACTACGCTTCTGATCAAAAAATATCATAGAACATAAATTGTAGGAAACATAATTCTCTACAAAAAAGGTCTCTTAACATTTTGCCATAGCTCGCTTCTTTTCCGAGATATTTGCAGATATATCTCAAGGGAAGGGGCCTGACGGACATATTTCGAGATATTTCTTCTTCTTGTTGTTCTTCTTCTGCACAGCTAAGCTGGAAGTGGCATTTACAGCTCGCAATAGTGCAGAGTTATCTCAAAGAAAGGGGCCACGGTGTTTCTGTATCTCTATTATGTTGGTGCGGCTTCGGAACTTTTAAATATCTTGATATATCTCGAGAACTACGCATCTGATCAAAAAATATCATAGAACATAAAAAGTAAGAAACTTAATTCTCTACAAAAGAGGTCTCTTAACATTTTGCCATAGCTCGCTTCGTTTCGGAGATATTTGCAGATATATCTCAAGGGAAGGGGCCTGACGGACATATTTCGAGATATTTCTTCTTCTTGTTGTTCTTCTTCTGCACAGCTAAGCTGGAAGTGGCATTTACAGCTCGCAATAGTGCATAGTTATCTCAAAGAAAGGGGCCACGGTGTTTCTGTATCTCTATTATGTTGGTGCGGCTTCGGAACTTTTAAATATCTTGATATATCTCGAGAACTACGCATCTGATCAAAAAATATCATAGAACATAAAAAGTAGGAAACCTATTTCTCTACAAAAAAGGTCTCTTAACATTTTGCCATAGCTCTCTTCGTTTCCGAGATATTTGCAGATTTATCTCAAGGGAAGGGGCCTGACGGACATATTTCGAGATATTTCTTCTTCTTGTTGTTCTTCCTCTGCACAGCTAAGCTGGAAGTGGCATTTGCAGCTCGCAATAGTGCAGAGTTATCTCAAAGAAAGGGGCCACGGTGTTTCTGTATCTCTATTATGTTGGTGCGGCTTCGGAACTTTTAAATATCTTGATATATCTCGAGAACTACGCATCTGATCAAAAAATATCATAGAACATAAAAAGTAGGAAACTTAATTCTCTACAAAAAAGGTCTCTTAACATTTTGCCATAGCTCGCTTCGTTTCCGAGATATGTGCAGATTTATCTCAAGGGAAGGGGCCTGACGGACATATTTCGAGATATTTCTTCTTCTTGTTGTTCTTCTTCTGCACAGCTAAGCTGGAAGTGGCATTTGCGGCTCGCACTAGTGCAGAGTTATCTCAACGAAAGGGGCCACGGTGTTTCTGTATCTCTATTATGTTGGTGCGGCTTCGGAACTTTTAAATATCTCGATATATCTCGAAAACTACGCTTCTGATCAAAAAATATCATAGAACATGAATTGTAGGAAACATAATTCTCTACAAAAAAGGTCTCTTAACATTTTGCCATAGCTCGCTTCTTTTCCGAGATATTTGCAGATATATCTCAAGGGAAGGGGCCTGACGGACATATTTCGAGATATTTCTTCTTTTTGTTGTTCTTCTTCTGCACAGCTAAACTGGAAGTGGCATTTCCAGCTCGCAATAGTGCAGAGTTATCTCAAAGAAAGGGGCCACGGTGTTTCTGTATCTCTATTATGTTGGTGCGGCTTCGGAGCTTTTAAATATCTTGATATATCTCGAGAACTACGCATCTGATCAAAAAATATCATAGAATATAAAAAGTAGGAAACTTAATTCTCTACAAAAAAGGTCTCATAACATTTTCCCATAGCTCGATTCGTTTCCGAGATATTTGCAGATTTATCTCAAGGGAACGGGCCTGACGGACAGATTTCGAGATATTTCTTCTTCTTGTTGTTCTGCTTCTGCACAGCTAAGCTGGAAGTGGCATTTACAGCTCGCAATAGTGCAGAGTTATCTCAAAGAAAGGGGCCACGGTGTTTCTGTATCTCTATTATGTTGGTGCGGCTTCGGAACTTTTAAATATCTCGATATATCTCGAAAACTACGCTTCTGATCAAAAAATATCATAGAACATAAATTGTAGGAAACATAATTCTCTACAAAAAAGGTCTCTTAACATTTTGCCATAGCTCGCTTCTTTTCCGAGATATTTGCAGATATATCTCAAGGGAAGGGGCCTGACGGACATATTTCGAGATATTTCTTCTTTTTGTTGTTCTTCTTCTGCACAGCTAAACTGGAAGTGGCATTTCCAGCTCGCAATAGTGCAGAGTTATCTCAAAGAAAGGGGCCACGGTGTTTCTGTATCTCTATTATGTTGGTGCGGCTTCGGAACTTTTAAATATCTTGATATATCTCGAGAACTACGCATCTGATCAAAAAATATCATAGAATATAAAAAGTAGGAAACTTAATTCTCTACAAAAAAGGTCTCATAACATTTTCCCATAGCTCGATTCGTTTCCGAGATATTTGCAGATTTATCTCAAGGGAACGGGCCTGACGGACAGATTTCGAGATATTTCTTCTTCTTGTTGTTCTTCTTCTGCACAGCTAAGCTGGAAGTGGCATTTGCAGCTCGCAATAGTGCAGAGTTATCTCAAATAAAGGGGCCACGGTGTTTCTGTATCTCTATTATGTTGGTGCGGCTTCGGAACTTTTAAATATCTTGATATATCTCGAGAACTACGCATCTGATCAAAAAATATCATAGAACATAAAAAGTAGGAAACTTAATTCTCTACAAAGAGGTCTCTTAACATTTTGCCATAGCTCGCTTCGTTTCCGAGATATTTGCAGATTTATCTCAAGGGAAGGGGCCTGACGGACATATTTCGAGATATTTCTTCTTCTTGTTGTTCTTCTTCTGCACAGCTAAACTGGAAGTGGCATTTCCAGCTCGCAATAGTGCAGAGTTATCTCAAAGAAAGTGGCCACGGTGTTTCTGTATCTCTATTATGTTGGTGCGGCTTCGGAACTTTTAAATATCTCGATATATCTCGAAAACTACGCTTCTGATCAAAAAATATCATAGAACATAAATTGTAGGAAACATAATTCTCTACAAAAAAGGTCTCTCAACATTTTGCCATAGCTCGTTTCGTTTCCGAGATATTTGCAGATATATCTCAAGGGAAGGGGCCTGACGGACATATTTCGAGATATTTCTTCTTCTTGTTGTTCTTCTTCTGCACAGCTAAACTGGAAGTGGCGTTTCCAGCTCGCAATAGTGCAGAGTTATCTCAAAGAAAGGGGCCACGGTGTTTCTGTATCTCTATTATGTTGGTGCGGCTTCGGAACTTTTAAATATCTCGATATATGTCGAAAACTACGCTTCTGATCAAAAAATATCATAGAACATAAATTGTAGGAAACATAATTCTCTACAAAAAAGGTCTCTCAACATTTTGCCATAGCTCGTTTCGTTTCCGAGATATTTGCAGATCATATCTCAAGGGAAGGGGCCTGACGGACATATTTCGAGATATTTCTTCTTCTTGTTGTTCTTCTTCTGCACAGCTAAACTGGAAGTGGCGTTTCCAGCTCGCAATAGCGCAGAGTTATCTCAAAGAAAGGGGCCACGGTGTTTCTGTATCTCTATTATGTTGGTGCGGCTTCGGAACTTTTAAATATCTTGATATATCTCGAGAACTACCCATCTGATCAAAAAATATCATATGACATAAAAAGTAGAAAACTTAATTCTCTACAAATAAGGTCTCTTAACATTTTGCCATAGCTCGCTTCGTTTCCGAGATATTTGCAGATTTATCTCAAGGGAAGGGGCCTGACGGACATATTTCGAGATATTTCTTCTTCTTGTTGTTCTTCTTCTGCACAGCTAAGCTGGAAGTGGCATTTGCAGCTCGCAATAGTGCAGAGTTATTTCAAAGAGAGGGGCCACGGTGTTTCTGTATCTCTATTATGTTGGTGCGGCTTCGGAACTTTTAAATATCTTGATATATCTCGAGAACTACGCACCTGATCAAAAAATATCATAGAAGATAAAAAGTAGGAAACTTCATTCTCTACAAAAAAGGTCTCTTAACATTTTGCCATAGCTCGCTTCGTTTCCGAGATATTTGCAGATTTATCTCGAGGGAAGGGGCCTGACGGACATATTTCGAGATATTTCTTCTTCTTGTTGTTCTTCTTCTGCACAGCTAAGCTGGAAGTGGCATTTACAGCTCGCAATAGTGCAGAGTTATCTCAAAGAAAGGGGCCACGGTGTTTCTGTATCTCTATTATGTTGGTGCGGCTTCGGAACTTTTAAATATCTCGATATATCTCGAAAACTACGCTTCTGATCAAAAAATATCATAGAACATAAATTGTAGGAAACATAATTCTCTACAAAAAAGGTCTCTTAACATTTTGCCATAGCTCGCTTCTTTTCCGAGATATTTGCAGATATATCTCAAGGGAAGGGGCCTGACGGACATATTTCGAGATATTTCTTCTTCTTGTTGTTCTTCTTCTGCACAGCTAAGCTGGAAGTGGCATTTACAGCTCGCAATAGTGCAGAGTTATCTCAAAGAAAGGGGCCACGGTGTTTCTGTATCTCTATTATGTTGGTGCGGCTTCGGAACTTTTAAATATCTTGATATATCTCGAGAACTACGCATCTGATCAAAAAATATCATAGAACATAAAAAGTAAGAAACTTAATTCTCTACAAAAGAGGTCTCTTAACATTTTGCCATAGCTCGCTTCGTTTCGGAGATATTTGCAGATATATCTCAAGGGAAGGGGCCTGACGGACATATTTCGAGATATTTCTTCTTCTTGTTGTTCTTCTTCTGCACAGCTAAGCTGGAAGTGGCATTTACAGCTCGCAATAGTGCAGAGTTATCTCAAAGAAAGGGGCCACGGTGTTTCTGTATCTCTATTATGTTGGTGCGGCTTCGGAACTTTTAAATATCTTGATATATCTCGAGAACTACGCATCTGATCAAAAAATATCATAGAACATAAAAAGTAGGAAACCTATTTCTCTACAAAAAAGGTCTCTTAACATTTTGCCATAGCTCTCTTCGTTTCCGAGATATTTGCAGATTTATCTCAAGGGAAGGGGCCTGACGGACATATTTCGAGATATTTCTTCTTCTTGTTGTTCTTCTTCTGCACAGCTAAGCTGGAAGTGGCATTTACAGCTCGCAATAGTGCAGAGTTATCTCAAAGAAAGGGGCCACGGTGTTTCTGTATCTCTATTATGTTGGTGCGGCTTCGGAACTTTTAAATATCTCGATATATCTCGAAAACTACGCTTCTGATCAAAAAATATCATAGAACATAAATTGTAGGAAACATAATTCTCTACAAAAAAGGTCTCTTAACATTTTGCCATAGCTCGCTTCTTTTCCGAGATATTTGCAGATATATCTCAAGGGAAGGGGCCTGACGGACATATTTCGGGATATTTCTTCTGCTTGTTGTTCTTCTTCTGCACAGCTAAGCTGGAAGTGGCATTTGCGGCTCGCACTAGTGCAGAGTTATCTCAAAGAAAGGGGCCACGGTGTTTCTGTATCTCTATTATGTTGGTGCGGCTTCGGAACTTTTAAATATCTCGATATATCTCGAAAACTACGCTTCTGATCAAAAAATATCATAGAACATAAATTGTAGGAAACATAATTCTCTACAAAAAAGGTCTCTTAACATTTTGCCATAGCTCGCTTCGTTTCCGAGATATTTGCAGATATATCTCAAGGGAAGGGGCCTGACGGACATATTTCGAGATATTTCTTCTTCTTGTTGTTCTTCTTCTGCACAGCTAAGCTGGAAGTGGCATTTACAGCTCGCAATAGTGCAGAGTTATCTCAAAGAAAGGGGCCACGGTGTTTCTGTATCTCTATTATGTTGGTGCGGCTTCGGAACTTTTAAATATCTTGATATATCTCGAGAACTACGCATCTGATCAAAAAATATCATAGAACATAAAAAGTAGGAAACTTAATTCTCTACAAAAAAGGTCTCTTAACATTTTGCCATACCTCGCTTCGTTTCCGAGATATTTGCAGATTTATCTCAAGGGAAGGGGCCTGACGGACATATTTCGAGATATTTCTTCTTCTTGTTGTTCTTCTTCTGCACAGCTAAGCTGGAAGTGGCATTTGCGGCTCGCACTAGTGCAGAGTTATCTCAAAGAAAGGGGCCGCGGTGTTTCTGTATCCCTATTATGTTGGTGCGGCTTCGGAACTTTTAAATATCTTGATATATCTCGAGAACTACGCATCTGATCAAAAAATATCATAGAACATAAAAAGTAGGAAACTTAATTCTCTACAAAAAAGGTCTCTTAACATTTTGCCATAGCTCGTTTCGTTTCCGAGATATTTGCAGATTTATCTCAAGGGAAGGGGCCTGACGGACATATTTCGAGATATTTCTTCTTCTTGTTGTTCTTCTTCTGCACAGCTAAGCTGGAAGTGGCATTTGCGGCTCGCACTAGTGCAGAGTTATCTCAAAGAAAGGGGCCACGGTGTTTCTGTATCCCTATTATGTTGGTGCGGCTTCGGAACTTTTAAATATCTCGATATATCTCGAAAACTACGTTTCTGATCAAAAAATATCATAGAACATAAATTGTAGGAAACATAATTCTGTACAAAAAAGGTCTCTTAACATTTTGCCATAGCTCGCTTCTTTTCCGAGATATTTGCAGATATATCTCAAGGGAAGGGGCCTGACGGACATATTTCGAGATATTTCTTCTTCTTGTTGTTCTTCTTCTGCACAGCTAAGCTGGAAGTGGCATTTACAGCTCGCAATAGTGCAGAGTTATCTCAAAGAAAGGGGCCACGGTGTTTCTGTATCTCTATTATGTTTGTGCGGCTTCGGAACTTTTAAATATCTTGATATATCTCGAGAACTACGCATCTGATCAAAAAATATCATAGAACATAAAAAGTAGGAAACTTAATTCTCTACAAAAAAGGTCGCTTAACATTTTGCCATAGCTCGCTACGTTTCCGAGATATTTGCATATTTATCTCAAGGGAAGGGGCCTGACGGACATATTTCGAGATATTTCTTCTTCTTGTTGATCTTCTTCTGCACAGCTAAGCTGGAAGTGGCATTTGCGGCTCGCACTAGTGCAGAGTTATCTCAAAGAAAGGGGCCACGGTGTTTCTGTATCTCTATTATGTTGGTGCGGCTTCGGAACTTTTAAATATCTTGATATATCTCGAGAACTACGCGTCTGATCAAAAAATATCATAGAACATAAATTGTAGGAAACATAATTCTCTACAAAAAAGGTCTCTTAACATTTTGCCATAGCTCGCTTCGTTTCCGAGATATTTGCAGATTCAGCTCAAAGGAACTGGCCTGACGGACATATTTCGAGATATTTCTTCTTCTTGTTGTTCTTCCTCTGCACAGCTAAGCTGGAAGTGGCATGTGCAGCTCGCAATAGTGCAGAGTTATCTCAAAGAAAGGGGCCACGGTGTTTCTGTATCTCTATTATGTTGGTGCGGCTTCGGAACTTTTAAATATCTTGATATATCTCGAGAACTACGCATCTGATCAAAAAATATCATAGAACATAAAAAGTAGGAAACTTAATTCTCTACAAAAAGATCTCTTAACATTTTGCCATAGCTCGCTTCGATTCCGAGATATGTGCAGATTTATATCAAGGGAAGGGGCCTGACGGACATATTTCGAGATACTTCTTCTTCTTGTTGTTCTTCTTCTGCACAGCTAAGCTGGAAGTGGCATTTGCGGCTCGCACTAGTGCAGAGTTATCTCAACGAAAGGGGCCACGGTGTTTCTGTATCTCTATTATGTTGGTGCGGCTTCGGAACTTTTAAATATCTTGATATATCTCGAGAACTACGCATCTGATCAAAAAATATCATAGAACATAAAAAGTAGGAAACTTAATTCTCTACAAAAAAGGTCTCTTAACATTTTGCCATAGCTCTCTTCGTTTCCGAGATATTTGCAGATTTATCTCAAGGGAAGGGGCCTGACGGACATATTTCGAGATATTTCTTCTTCTTGTTGTTCTTCCTCTGCACAGCTAAGCTGGAAGTGGCATTTGCAGCTCGCAATAGTGCAGAGTTATCTCAAAGAAAGGGGCCACGGTGTTTCTGTATCTCTATTATGTTGGTGCGGCTTCGGAACTTTTAAATATCTTGATATATCTCGAGAACTACGCATCTGATCAAAAAATATCATAGAACATAAAAAGTAGGAAACTTAATTCTCTACAAAAAAGGTCGCTTAACATTTTGCCATAGCTCGCTACGTTTCCGAGATATTTGCATATTTATCTCAAGGGAAGGGGCCTGACGGACATATTTCGAGATATTTCTTCTTCTTGTTGATCTTCTTCTGCACAGCTAAGCTGGAAGTGGCATTTGCGGCTCGCACTAGTGCAGAGTTATCTCAAAGAAAGGGGCCACGGTGTTTCTGTATCTCTATTATGTTGGTGCGGCTTCGGAACTTTTAAATATCTTGATATATCTCGAGAACTACGCGTCTGATCAAAAAATATCATAGAACATAAATTGTAGGAAACATAATTCTCTACAAAAAAGGTCTCTTAACATTTTGCCATAGCTCGCTTCGTTTCCGAGATATTTGCAGATTCAGCTCAAAGGAACTGGCCTGACGGACATATTTCGAGATATTTCTTCTTCTTGTTGTTCTTCCTCTGCACAGCTAAGCTGGAAGTGGCATGTGCAGCTCGCAATAGTGCAGAGTTATCTCAAAGAAAGGGGCCACGGTGTTTCTGTATCTCTATTATGTTGGTGCGGCTTCGGAACTTTTAAATATCTTGATATATCTCGAGAACTACGCATCTGATCAAAAAATATCATAGAACATAAAAAGTAGGAAACTTAATTCTCTACAAAAAAGGTCTCTTAACATTTTGCCATAGCTCTCTTCGTTTCCGAGATATTTGCAGATTTATCTCAAGGGAATGGGCCTGACGGACATATTTCGAGATATTTCTTCTTCTTGTTGTTCTTCCTCT
The DNA here is from genome assembly GCF_051020975.1 of Osmia lignaria lignaria. NCBI lineage: Eukaryota > Metazoa > Arthropoda > Insecta > Hymenoptera > Megachilidae > Osmia > Osmia lignaria. The sequence continues at coordinate 7,344,887 of NW_027478159.1, read as the reverse complement.
GCACAGCTAAGCTGGAAGTGGCATTTGCAGCTCGCAATAGTGCAGAGTTATCTCAAAGAAAGGGGCCACGGTGTTTCTGTATCTCTATTATGTTGGTGCGGCTTCGGAACTTTTAAATATCTTGATATATCTAGAGAACTACGCATCTGATCAAAAAATATCATAGAACATAAAAAGTAGGAAACTTAATTCTCTACAAAAAAGGTCTCTTAACATTTTGCCATAGCTCGCTTCGTTTCCGAGATATGTGCAGATTTATCTCAAGGGAAGGGGCCTGACGGACATATTTCGAGATATTTCTTCTTCTTGTTGTTCTTCTTCTGCACAGCTAAGCTGGAAGTGGCATTTGCGGCTCGCACTAGTGCAGAGTTATCTCAACGAAAGGGGCCACGGTGTTTCTGTATCTCTATTATGTTGGTGCGGCTTCGGAACTTTTAAATATCTCGATATATCTCGAAAACTACGCTTCTGATCAAAAAATATCATAGAACATAAATTGTAGGAAACATAATTCTCTACAAAAAAGGTCTCTTAACATTTTGCCATAGCTCGCTTTGTTTCCGAGATATTTGCAGATATATCTCAAGGGAAGGGGCCTGACGGACATATTTCGAGATATTTCTTCTTCTTGTTGTTCTTCCTCTGCACAGCTAAGCTGGAAGTGGCATTTGCAGCTCGCAATAGTGCAGAGTTATCTCAAAGAAAGGGGCCACGGTGTTTCTGTATCTCTATTATGTTGGTGCGGCTTCGGAACTTTTAAATATCTTGATATATCTCGAGAACTACGCATCTGATCAAAAAATATCATAGAACATAAAAAGTAGGAAACCTAATTCTCTACAAAAAAGGTCTCTTAACATTTTGCCATAGCTCTCTTCGTTTCCGAGATATTTGCAGATTTATCTCAAGGGAAGGGGCCTGACGGACATATTTCGAGATATTTCTTCTTCTTGTTGTTCTTCTTCTGCACAGCTAAGCTGGAAGTGGCATTTGCAGCTCGCAATAGTGCAGAGTTATCTCAAAGAAAGGGGCCACGGTGTTTCTGTATCTCTATTATGTTGGTGCGGCTTCGGAACTTTTAAATATCTTGATATATCTCGAGAACTACGCATCTGATCAAAAAATATCGTAGAACATAACAAGTAGGAAACTTAATTCTCTACAAAAAAGGTCTCTTAACATTTTGCCATAGCTCGCTTCGTTTCCGAGATATTTGCAGATTTATCTCAAGGGAAGGGGCCTGACGGACATATTTCGAGATATTTCTTCTTCTTGTTGTTCTTCTTCTGCACAGCTAAGCTGGAAGTGGCATTTGCAGCTCGCAATAGTGCAGAGATATCTCAAAGAAAGGGGCCACGGTGTTTCTGTATCTCTATTATGTTGGTGCGGCTTCGGAACTTTTAAATATCTTGATATATCTCGAGAACTACGCGTCTGATCAAAAAATATCATAGAACATAAAAAGTAGGAAACATAATTCTCTACAAAAAAGGTCTCTTAACATTTTGCCATAGCTCGCTTCGTTTCCGAGATATTTGCAGATTCAGTTCAAAGGAACTGGCCTGACGGACATATTTCGAGATATTTCTTCTTCTTGTTGTTCTTCCTCTGCACAGCTAAGCTGGAAGTGGCATTTGCAGCTCGCAATAGTGCAGAGTTATCTCAAAGAAAGGGGCCACGGTGTTTCTGTATCTCTATTATGTTGGTGCGGCTTCGGAACTTTTAAATATCTTGATATATCTCGAGAACTACGCATCTGATCAAAAAATATCATAGAACATAAAAAGTAGGAAACATAATTCTCTACAAAAAAGGTCTCTTAACATTTTGCCATAGCTCGCTTCGTTTCCGAGATATTTGCAGATTTATCTCAAGGGAAGGGGCCTGACGGACATATTTCGAGATATTTCTTCTTCTTGTTGTTCTTCTTCTGCACAGCTAAGCTGGAAGTGGCATTTGCGGCTCGCACTAGTGCAGAGTTATCTCAAAGAAAGGGGCCACGGTGTGTCTGTATCTCTATTATGTTGGTGCGGCTTCGGAACTTTTAAATATCTTGATATATCTCGAGAACTACGCATCTGATCAAAAAATATCATAGAACATAAAAAGTATGAAACCTAATTCTCTACAAAAAAAGTCTCTTAACATTTTGCCATAGCTCTCTTCGTTTCCGAGATATTTGCAGATTTATCTCAAGGGAAGGGGCCTGACGGACATATTTCGAGATATTTCTTCTTCTTGTTGTTCTTCTTCTGCACAGCTAAGCTGAAAGTGGCATTTGCAGCTCGCAATAGTGCAGAGTTATCTCAAAGAAAGGGGCCACGGTGTTTCTGTATCTCTATTATGTTGGTGCGGCTTCGGAACTTTTAAATATCTTGATATATCTCGAGAACTACGCATCTGATCAAAAAATATCATAGAACATAAAAAGTAGGAAACTTAATTCTCTACAAAAAATGTCGCTTAACATTTTGCCATAGCTCGCTTCGTTTCCGAGATATTTGCATATTTATCTGAAGGGAAGGGGCCTGACGGACATATTTCGAGATATTTCTTCTTCTTGTTGTTCTTCTTCTGCACAGCTAAGCTGGAAGTGGCATTTGCGGCTCGCACTAGTGCAGAGTTATCTCAAAGAAAGGGGCCACGGTGTTTCTGTATCTCTATTATGTTGGTGCGGCTTCGGAACTTTTAAATATCCCGATATATCTCGAAAACTACGCATCTGATCAAAAAATATCATAGTACATAAAAAGTAAGAAACTTAATTCTCTACAAAAGAGGTCTCTTAACATTTTGCCATAGCTCGCTTCGTTTCCGAGATATTTGCAGATATATCTCAAGGGAAGGGGCCTGACGGACATATTTCGAGATATTTCTTCTTCTTGTTGTTCTTCTTCTGCACAGCTAAGCTGGAAGTGGCATTTACAGCTCGCAATAGTGCAGAGTTATCTCAAAGAAAGGGGCCACGGTGTTTCTGTATCTCTATTATGTTGGTGCGGCTTCGGAACTTTTAAATATCTTGATATATCTCGAGAACTACGCATCTGATCAAAAAATATCATAGAACATAAAAAGTAGGAAACTTAATTCGCTACAAAAAAGGTCTCTTAACATTTTGCCATAGCTCTCTTCGTTTCCGAGATATTTGCAGATTTATCTCAAGGGAAGGGGCCTGACGGACATATTTCGAGATATTTCTTCTTCTTGTTGTTCTTCTTCTGCACAGCTAAGCTGGAAGTGGCATTTACAGCTCGCAATAGTGCAGAGTTATCTCAAAGAAAGGGGCCACGGTGTTTCTGTATCTCTATTATGTTGGTGCGGCTTCGGAACTTTTAAATATCTTGATATATCTCGAGAACTACGCATCGGATCAAAAAATATCATAGAACATAAAAAGTAGGAAACTTAATTCTCTACAAAAAAGGTCTCTTAACATTTTGCCATAGCTCTCTTCGTTTCCGAGATATTTGCAGATTTATCTCAAGGGAAGGGGCCTGACGGACATATTTCGAGATATTTCTTCTTCTTGTTGTTCTTCTTCTGCACAGCTAAGCTGGAAGTGGCATTTGCAGCTCGCAATAGTGCAGAGTTATCTCAAAGAAAGGGGCCACGGTGTTTCTGTATCTCTATTATGTTGGTGCGGCTTCGGAACTTTTAAATATCTTGATATATCTCGAGAACTACGCATCTGATCAAAAAATATCGTAGAACATAAAAAGTAGGAAACTTAATTCTCTACAAAAAAGGTCTCTTAACATTTTGCCATAGCTCGCTTCGTTTCCGAGATATTTGCAGATTTATCTCAAGGGAAGGGGCCTGACGGACATATTTCGAGTTATTTCTTCTTCTTGTTGTTCTTCTTCTGCACAGCTAAGCTGGAAGTGGCATTTGCAGCTCGCAATAGTGCAGAGATATCTCAAAGAAAGGGGCCACGGTGTTTCTGTATCTCTATTATGTTGGTGCGGCTTCGGAACTTTTAAATATCTCGATATATCTCGAAAACTACGCTTCTGATCAAAAAATATCATAGAACATAAATTGTAGGAAACATAATTCTCTACAAAAAAGGTCTCTTAACATTTTGCCATAGCTCTCTTCGTTTCCGAGATATTTGCAGATTTATCTCAAGGGAAGGGGCCTGACGGACATATTTCGAGATATTTCTTCTTCTTGTTGTTCTTCTTCTGCACAGCTAAGCTGAAAGTGGCATTTGCAGCTCGCAATAGTGCAGAGTTATCTCAAAGAAAGGGGCCACGGTGTTTCTGTATCTCTATTATGTTGGTGCGGCTTCGGAACTTTTAAATATCTTGATATATCTCGAGAACTACGCATCTGATCAAAAAATATCATAGAACATAAAAAGTAGGAAACTTAATTCTCTACAAAAAATGTCGCTTAACATTTTGCCATAGCTCGCTTCGTTTCCGAGATATTTGCATATTTATCTCAAGGGAAGGGGCCTGACGGACATATTTCGAGATATTTCTTCTTCTTGTTGTACTTCTTCTGCACAGCTAAGCTGGAAGTGGCATTTGCGGCTCGCACTAGTGCAGGGTTATCTCAAAGAAAGGGGCCACGGTGTTTCTGTATCTCTAATATGTTGGTGCGGCTTCGGAACTTTTAAATATCCCGATATATCTCGAAAACTACGCATCTGATCAAAAAATATCATAGAACATAAAAAGTAAGAAACTTAATTCTCTACAAAAGAGGTCTCTTAACATTTTGCCATAGCTCGCTTTGTTTCCGAGATATTTGCAGATATATCTCAAGGGAAGGGGCCTGACGGACATATTTCGAGATATTTCTTCTTCTTGTTGTTCTTCTTCTGCACAGCTAAGCTGGAAGTGGCATTTGCGGCTCGCACTAGTGCAGAGTTATCTCAAAGAAAGGGGCCACGGTGTTTCTGTATCTCTATTATGTTGGTGCGGTTTCGGAACTTTTAAATATCTTGATATATCTCGAGAACTACGCATCTGATCAAAAAATATCATAGAACATAAAAAGTAGGAAACTTAATTCTCTACAAAAAAGGTCTCTTAACATTTTGCCATAGCTCTCTTCGTTTCCGAGATATTTGCAGATTTATCTCAAGGGAAGGGGCCTGACGGACATATTTCGAGATATTTCTTCTTCTTGTTGTTCTTCTTCTGCACAGCTAAGCTGGAAGTGGCATTTGCAGCTCGCAATAGTGCAGAGTTATCTCAAAGAAAGGGGCCACGGTGTTTCTGTATCTCTATTATGTTGGTGCGGCTTCGGAACGTTTAAATATCTTGATATATCTCGAGAACTACGCATCTGATCATAAATTTTGTACAACATAAAAAGTAGGAAACTTAATTCTCTACAAAAAAGGTCTCTTAACATTTTGCCATAGCTCGCTTCGTTTCCGAGATATTTGCAGATTTATCTCAAGGGAAGGGGCCTGACGGACATATTTCGAGATATTTCTTCTTCTTGTTGTTCTTCTTCTGCACAGCTAAGCTGGAAGTGGCATTTGCAGCTCGCAATAGTGCAGAGATATCTCAAAGAAAGGGGCCACGGTGTTTCTGTATCTCTATTATGTTGGTGCGGCTTCGGAACTTTTAAATATCTTGATATATCTCGAGAACTACGCGTCTGATCAAAAAATATCATAGAACATAAAAAGTAGGAAACATAATTCTCTACAAAAAAGGTCTCCTAACATTTTGCCATAGCTCGCTTCGTTTCCGAGATATTTGCAGATTCAGCTCAAAGGAACTGGCCTGACGGACATATTTCGAGATATTTCTTCTTCTTGTTGTTCTTCCTCTGCACAGCTAAGCTGGAAGTGGCATTTGCAGCTCGCAATAGTGCAGAGTTATCTCAAAGAAAGGGGCCACGGTGTTTCTGTATCTCTATTATGTTGGTGCGGCTTCGGAACTTTTAAATATCTTGATATATCTCGAGAACTACGCATCTGATCAAAAAATATCATAGAACATAAAAAGTAGGAAACATAATTCTCAACAAAAAAGGTCTCTTAACATTTTGCCATAGCTCGCTTCGTTTCCGAGATATTTGCAGATTTATCTCAAGGGAAGGGGCCTGACGGACATATTTCGAGATATTTCTTCTTCTTGTTGTTCTTCTTCTGCACAGCTAAGCTGGAAGTGGCATTTGCGGCTCGCACTAGTGCAGAGTTATCTCAAAGAAAGGGGCCACGGTGTTTCTGTATCTCTATTATGTTGGTGCGGCTTCGGAACTTTTAAATATCTTGATATATCTCGAGAACTACGCGTCTGATCAAAAAATATCATAGAACATAAAAAGTAGGAAACATAATTCTCTACAAAAAAGGTCTGTTAACATTTTGCCATAGCTCGCTTCGTTTCCGAGATATTTGCAGATTTATCTCAAGGGAAGGGGCCTGACGGATATATTTCGTGATATTTCTTCTTCTTGTTGTTCTTCTTCTGCACAGCTAAGCTGGAAGTGGCATTTGCGGCTCGCACGAGTGCACAGTTATCTCAAAGAATGGGGCCACGGTGTTTCTGTATCTCTATTATGTTGGTGCGGCTTGGGAACTTTTAAATATCTCGATATATCTCGAAAACTACGCTTCTGATCAAAAAATATCATAGAACATAAATTGTAGGAGACATAATTCTCTACAAAAAAGGTCTCTTAACATTTTGCCATAGCTCGCTTCGTTTCCGAGATATTTGCAGATATATCTCAAGGGAAGGGGCCTGACGGACATATTTCGAGATATTTCTTCTTCTTGTTGTTCTTCTTCTGCACAGCTAAGCTGGAAGTGGCATTTGCGGCTCGCACTAGTGCAGAGTTATCTCAAAGAAAGGGGCCACGGTGTTTCTGTATCTCTATTATGTTGGTGCGGTTTCGGAACTTTTAAATATCTTGATATATCTCGAGAACTACGCATCTGATCAAAAAATATCATAGAACATAAAAAGTAGGAAACACAATTCTCTACAAATAAGGTCTCTTAACATTTTGCCATAGCTCGCTTCGTTTCCGAGATATTTGCAGATTTATCTCAAGGGAAGGGGCCTGACGGACATATTTCGAGATATTTCTTCTTCTTGTTGTTCTTCTTCTGCGCAGCTAAGCTGGAAGTGGCATTTGCAGCTCGCAATAGTGCAGAGATATCTCAAAGAAAGGGGCCACGGTGTTTCTGTATCTCTATTATGTTGGTGCGGCTTCGGAACTTTTAAATATCTCGATATATCTCGAAAACTACGCTTCTGATCAAAAAATATCATAGAACATAAATTGTAGGAGACATAATTCTCTACAAAAAAGGTCTCTTAACATTTTGCCATAGCTCGCTTCGTTTCCGAGATATTTGCAGATATATCTCAAGGGAAGGGGCCTGACGGACATATTTCGAGATATTTCTTCTTCTTGTTGTTCTTCTTCTGCACAGCTAAGCTGGAAGTGGCATTTGCGGCTCGCACTAGTGCAGAGTTATCTCAAAGAAAGGGGCCACGGTGTTTCTGTATCTCTATTATGTTGGTGCGGTTTCGGAACTTTTAAATATCTTGATATATCTCGAGAACTACGCATCTGATCAAAAAATATCATAGAACATAAAAAGTAGGAAACACAATTCTCTACAAATAAGGTCTCTTAACATTTTGCCATAGCTCGCTTCGTTTCCGAGATATTTGCAGATTTATCTCAAGGGAAGGGGCCTGACGGACATATTTCGAGATATTTCTTCTTCTTGTTGTTCTTCTTCTGCGCAGCTAAGCTGGAAGTGGCATTTGCAGCTCGCAATAGTGCAGAGATATCTCAAAGAAAGGGGCCACGGTGTTTCTGTATCTCTATTATGTTGGTGCGGCTTCGGAACTTTTAAATATCTCGATATATCTCGAAAACTACGCTTCTGATCAAAAAATATCATAGAAAATAAATTGTAGGAGACATAATTCTCTACAAAAAAGGTCTCTTAACATTTTGCCATAGCTCGCTTCGTTTCCGAGATATTTGCAGATATATCTCAAGGGAAGGGGCCTGACGGACATATTTCGAGATATTTCTTCTTCTTGTTGTTCTTCTTCTGCACAGCTAAGCTGGAAGTGGCATTTGCGGCTCGCACTAGTGCAGAGTTATCTCAAAGAAAGGGGCCACGGTGTTTCTGTATCTCTATTATGTTGGTGCGGTTTCGGAACTTTTAAATATCTTGATATATCTCGAGAACTACGCATCTGATCAAAAAATATCATAGAACGTAAAAAGTAGGAAACACAATTCTCTACAAATAAGGTCTCTTAACATTTTGCCATAGCTCGCTTCGTTTCCGAGATATTTGCAGATTTATCTCAAGGGAAGGGGCCTGACGGACATATTTCGAGATATTTCTTCTTCTTGTTGTTCTTCTTCTGCACAGCTAAGCTGGAAGTGGCATTTGCAGCTCGCAATAGTGCAGAGATATCTCAAAGAAAGGGGCCACGGTGTTTCTGTATCTCTATTATGTTGGTGCGGCTTCGGAACTTTTAAATATCTTGATATATCTCGAGAACTACGCGTCTGATCAAAAAATATCATAGAACATAAAAAGTAGGAAACATAATTCTCTACAAAAAAGGTCTCTTAACGTTTTGCCATAGCTCGCTTCGTTTCCGAGATATTTGCAGATTCAGCTCAAAGGAACTGGCCTGACGGATATATTTCGTGATATTTCTTCTTCTTGTTGTTCTTCTTCTGCACAGCTAAGCTGGAAGTGGCATTTGCGGCTCGCACGAGTGCACAGTTATCTCACAGAAAGGGGCCACGGTGTTTCTGTATCTCTATTATGTTGGTGCGGCTTCGGAACTTTTAAATATCTCGATATATCTCGAAAACTACGCTTCTGATCAAAAAATATCATAGAACATAAATTGTAGGAGACATAATTCTCTACAAAAAAGCTCTCTTAACGTTTTGCCATAGCTCGCTTCGTTTCCGAGATATTTGCAGATATATCTCAAGGGAAGGGGCCTGACGGACATATTTCGAGATATTTCTTCTTCTTGTTGTTCTTCTTTTGCACAGCTACGCTGGAAGTGGCATTTGCGGCTCGCACTAGTGCAGAGTTATCTCAAAGAAAGGGGCCACGGTGTTTCTGTATCTCTATTATGTTGGTGCGGTTTCGGAACTTTTAAATATCTTGATATATCTCGAGAACTACGCATCTGATCAAAAAATATCATAGAACGTAAAAAGTAGGAAACACAATTCTCTACATATAAGGTCTCTTAACATTTTGCCATAGCTCGCTTCGTTTCCGAGATATTTGCAGATTTATCTCAAGGGAAGGGGCCTGACGGACATATTTCGAGATATTTCTTCTTCTTGTTGTTCTTCTTCTGCACAGCTAAGCTGGAAGTGGCATTTGCAGCTCGCAATAGTGCAGAGATATCTCAAAGAAAGGGGCCACGGTGTTTCTGTATCTCTATTATGTTGGTGCGGCTTCGGAACTTTTAAATATCTTGATATATCTCGAGAACTACGCGTCTGATCAAAAAATATCATAGAACATAAAAAGTAGGAAACATAATTCTCTACAAAAAAGGTCTCTTAACATTTTGCCATAGCTCGCTTCGTTTCCGAGATATTTGCAGATTCAGCTCAAAGGAACTGGCCTGACGGATATATTTCGTGATATTTCTTCTTCTTGTTGTTCTTCTTCTGCACAGCTAAGCTGGAAGTGGCATTTGCGGCTCGCACGAGTGCACAGTTATCTCAAAGAAAGGGGCCACGGTGTTTCTGTATCTCTATTATGTTGGTGCGGCTTCGGAACTTTTAAATATCTCGATATATCTCGAAAACTACGCTTCTGATCAAAAAATATCATAGAACATAAATTGTAGGAGACATAATTCTCTACAAAAAAGGTCTCTTAACGTTTTGCCATAGCTCGCTTCGTTTCCGAGATATTTGCAGATATATCTCAAGGGAAGGGGCCTGACGGACATATTTCGAGATATTTCTTCTTCTTGTTGTTCTTCTTCTGCACAGCTAAGCTGGAAGTGGCATTTGCGGCTCGCACTAGTGCAGAGTTATCTCAAAGAAAGGGGCCACGGTGTTTCTGTATCTCTATTATGTTGGTGCGGTTTCGGAACTTTTAAATATCTTGATATATCTCGAGAACTACGCATCTGATCAAAAAATATCATAGAACATAAAAAGTAGGAAACACAATTCTCTACAAATAAGGTCTCTCAACATTTTGCCATAGCTCGCTTCGTTTCCGAGATATTTGCAGATTTATCTCAAGGGAAGGGGCCTGACGGACATATTTCGAGATATTTCTTCTTCTTGTTGTTCTTCTTCTGCACAGCTAAGCTGGAAGTGGCATTTGCAGCTCGCAATAGTGCAGAGATATCTCAAAGAAAGGGGCCACGGTGTTTCTGTATCTCTATTATGTTGGTGCGGCTTCGGAACTTTTAAATATCTTGATATATCTCGAGAACTACGCGTCTGATCAAAAAATATCATAGAACATAAAAAGTAGGAAACATAATTCTCTACAAAAAAGGTCTCTTAACATTTTGCCATAGCTCGCTTCGTTTCCGAGATATTTGCAGATTCAGCTCAAAGGAACTGGCCTGACGGATATATTTCGTGATATTTCTTCTTCTTGTTGTTCTTCTTCTGCACAGCTAAGCTGGAAGTGGCATTTGCGGCTCGCACGAGTGCACAGTTATCTCAAAGAAAGGGGCCACGGTGTTTCTGTATCTCTATTATGTTGGTGCGGCTTCGGAACTTTTAAATATCTCGATATATCTCGACAACTACGCTTCTGATCAAAAAATATCATAGAACATAAATTGTAGGAGACATAATTCTCTACAAAAAAGGTCTCTTAACATTTTGCCATAGCTCGCTTCGTTTCCGAGATATTTGCAGATATATCTCAAGGGAAGGGGCCTGACGGACATATTTCGAGATATTTCTTCTTCTTGTTGTTCTTCTTCTGCACAGCTAAGCTGGAAGTGGCATTTGCGGCTCGCACTAGTGCAGAGTTATCTCAAAGAAAGGGGCCACGGTGTTTCTGTATCTCTATTATGTTGGTGCGGCTTCGGAACTTTTAAATATCTTGATATATCTCGAGAACTACGCATCTGATCAAAAAATATCATAGAACATAAAAAGTAGGAAACATAATTCTCTACAAAAAAGGTCTCTTAACATTTTGCCATAGCTCGCTTCGTTTCCGAGATATTTGCAGATTTATCTCAAGGGAAGGGGCCTGACGGACATATTTCGAGATATTTCTTCTTCTTGTTGTTCTTCTTCTGCACAGCTAAGCTGGAAGTGGCATTTGCGGCTCGCACTAGTGCTGAGTTATCTCAAAGAAAGGGGCCACGGTGTTTCTGTATCTCTATTATGTTTGTGCGGTTTCGGAACTTTTAAATATCTTGATATATCTCGAGAACTACGCATCTGATCAAAAAATATCATAGAACATAAAAAGTAGGAAACACAATTCTCTACAAATAAGGTCTCTTAACATTTTGCCATAGCTCGCTTCGTTTCCGAGATATTTGCAGATTTATCTCAAGGGAAGGGGCCTGACGGACATATTTCGAGATATTTCTTCTTCTTGTTGTTCTTCTTCTGCGCAGCTAAGCTGGAAGTGGCATTTGCAGCTCGCAATAGTGCAGAGATATCTCAAAGAAAGGGGCCACGGTGTTTCTGTATCTCTATTATGTTGGTGCGGCTTCGGAACTTTTAAATATCTCGATATATCTCGAAAACTACGCTTCTGATCAAAAAATATCATAGAACATAAATTGTAGGAGACATAATTCTCTACAAAAAAGGTCTCTTAACATTTTGCCATAGCTCGCTTCGTTTCCGAGATATTTGCAGATATATCTCAAGGGAAGGGGCCTGACGGACATATTTCGAGATATTTCTTCTTCTTGTTGTTCTTCTTCTGCACAGCTAAGCTGGAAGTGGCATTTGCGGCTCGCACTAGTGCAGAGTTATCTCAAAGAAAGGGGCCACGGTGTTTCTGTATCTCTATTATGTTGGTGCGGCTTCGGAACTTTTAAATATCTTGATATATCTCGAGAACTACGCATCTGATCAAAAAATATCATAGAACATAAAAAGTAGGAAACTTAATTCTCTACAAAAAAGGTCGCTTAACATTTTGCCATAGCTCGCTTCGTTCCCGAGATATTTGCATATTTATCTCAAGGGAAGGGGCCTGACGGACATATTTCGAGATATTTCTTCTTCTTGTTGTTCTTCTTCTGCACAGCTAAGCTGGAAGTGGCATTTGCGGCTCGCACTAGTGCAGAGTTATCTCAAAGAAAGGGGCCACGGTGTTTCTGTATCTCTATTATGTTGGTGCGGCTTCGGAACTTTTAAATATCCCGATATATCTCGAAAACTACGCTTCTGATCAAAAAATATCATAGAACATAAATTGTAGGAAACATAATTCTCTACAAAAAAGGTCTCTTAACATTTTGCCATAGCTCGCTTCGTTTCCGAGATATTTGCAGATATATCTCAAGGGAAGGGGCCTGACGGACATATTTCGAGATATTTCTTCTTCTTGTTGTTCTTCTTCTGCACAGCTAAGCTGGAAGTGGCATTTGCGGCTCGCACTAGTGCAGAGTTATCTCAAAGAAAGGGGCCACGGTGTTTCTGTATCTCTATTATGTTGGTGCGGCTTCGGAACTTTTAAATATCTTGATATATCTCGAGAACTACGCATCTGATCAAAAAGTATCATAGAACATAAATTGTAGGAAACATAATTCTCTACAAAAAAGGTCTCTTAACATTTTGCCATAGCTCGCTTCGTTTCCGAGATATTTGCAGATATATCTCAAGGGAAGGGGCCTGACGGACATATTTCGAGATATTTCTTCTTCTTGTTGTTCTTCTTCTGCACAGCTAAGCTGGAAGTGGCATTTGCGGCTCGCACTAGTGCAGAGTTATCTCAAAGAAAGGGGCCACGGTGTTTCTGTATCTCTATTATGTTGGTGCGGCTTCGGAACTTTTAAATATCTTGATATATCTCGAGAACTACGCGTCTGATCAAAAAATATCATAGAACATAAAAAGTAGGAAACATAATTCTCTACAAAAAAGGTCTCTTAACATTTTGCCATAGCTCGCTTCGTTTCCGAGATATTTGCAGATTCAGCTCAAAGGAACTGGCCTGACGGATATATTTCGTGATATTTCTTCTTCTTGTTGTTCTTCTTCTGCACAGCTAAGCTGGAAGTGGCATTTGCGGCTCGCACGAGTGCACAGTTATCTCAAAGAAAGGGGCCACGGTGTTTCTGTATCTCTATTATGTTGGTGCGGCTTCGGAACTTTTAAATATCTCGATATATCTCGAAAACTACGCTTCTGATCAAAAAATATCATAGAACATAAATTGTAGGAGACATAATTCTCTACAAAAAAGGTCTCTTAACGTTTTGCCATAGCTCGCTTCGTTTCCGAGATATTTGCAGATATATCTCAAGGGAAGGGGCCTGACGGACATATTTCGAGATATTTCTTCTTCTTGTTGTTCTTCTTCTGCACAGCTAAGCTGGAAGTGGCATTTGCGGCTCGCACTAGTGCAGAGTTATCTCAAAGAAAGGGGCCACGGTGTTTCTGTATCTCTATTATGTTGGTGCGGTTTCGGAACTTTTAAATATCTTGATATATCTCGAGAACTACGCATCTGATCAAAAAATATCATAGAACATAAAAAGTAGGAAACACAATTCTCTACAAATAAGGTCTCTCAACATTTTGCCATAGCTCGCTTCGTTTCCGAGATATTTGCAGATTTATCTCAAGGGAAGGGGCCTGACGGACATATTTCGAGATATTTCTTCTTCTTGTTGTTCTTCTTCTGCACAGCTAAGCTGGAAGTGGCATTTGCAGCTCGCAATAGTGCAGAGATATCTCAAAGAAAGGGGCCACGGTGTTTCTGTATCTCTATTATGTTGGTGCGGCTTCGGAACTTTTAAATATCTTGATATATCTCGAGAACTACGCGTCTGATCAAAAAATATCATAGAACATAAAAAGTAGGAAACATAATTCTCTACAAAAAAGGTCTCTTAACATTTTGCCATAGCTCGCTTCGTTTCCGAGATATTTGCAGATTCAGCTCAAAGGAACTGGCCTGACGGATATATTTCGTGATATTTCTTCTTCTTGTTGTTCTTCTTCTGCACAGCTAAGCTGGAAGTGGCATTTGCGGCTCGCACGAGTGCACAGTTATCTCAAAGAAAGGGGCCACGGTGTTTCTGTATCTCTATTATGTTGGTGCGGCTTCGGAACTTTTAAATATCTCGATATATCTCGACAACTACGCTTCTGATCAAAAAATATCATAGAACATAAATTGTAGGAGACATAATTCTCTACAAAAAAGGTCTCTTAACATTTTGCCATAGCTCGCTTCGTTTCCGAGATATTTGCAGATATATCTCAAGGGAAGGGGCCTGACGGACATATTTCGAGATATTTCTTCTTCTTGTTGTTCTTCTTCTGCACAGCTAAGCTGGAAGTGGCATTTGCGGCTCGCACTAGTGCAGAGTTATCTCAAAGAAAGGGGCCACGGTGTTTCTGTATCTCTATTATGTTGGTGCGGCTTCGGAACTTTTAAATATCTTGATATATCTCGAGAACTACGCATCTGATCAAAAAATATCATAGAACATAAAAAGTAGGAAACATAATTCTCTACAAAAAAGGTCTCTTAACATTTTGCCATAGCTCGCTTCGTTTCCGAGATATTTGCAGATTTATCTCAAGGGAAGGGGCCTGACGGACATATTTCGAGATATTTCTTCTTCTTGTTGTTCTTCTTCTGCACAGCTAAGCTGGAAGTGGCATTTGCGGCTCGCACTAGTGCTGAGTTATCTCAAAGAAAGGGGCCACGGTGTTTCTGTATCTCTATTATGTTTGTGCGGTTTCGGAACTTTTAAATATCTTGATATATCTCGAGAACTACGCATCTGATCAAAAAATATCATAGAACATAAAAAGTAGGAAACACAATTCTCTACAAATAAGGTCTCTTAACATTTTGCCATAGCTCGCTTCGTTTCCGAGATATTTGCAGATTTATCTCAAGGGAAGGGGCCTGACGGACATATTTCGAGATATTTCTTCTTCTTGTTGTTCTTCTTCTGCGCAGCTAAGCTGGAAGTGGCATTTGCAGCTCGCAATAGTGCAGAGATATCTCAAAGAAAGGGGCCACGGTGTTTCTGTATCTCTATTATGTTGGTGCGGCTTCGGAACTTTTAAATATCTCGATATATCTCGAAAACTACGCTTCTGATCAAAAAATATCATACAACATAAATTGTAGGAGACATAATTCTCTACAAAAAAGGTCTCTTAACATTTTGCCATAGCTCGCTTCGTTTCCGAGATATTTGCAGATATATCTCAAGGGAAGGGGCCTGACGGACATATTTCGAGATATTTCTTCTTCTTGTTGTTCTTCTTCTGCACAGCTAAGCTGGAAGTGGCATTTGCGGCTCGCACTAGTGCAGAGTTATCTCAAAGAAAGGGGCCACGGTGTTTCTGTATCTCTATTATGTTGGTGCGGCTTCGGAACTTTTAAATATCTTGATATATCTCGAGAACTACGCATCTGATCAAAAAATATCATAGAACATAAAAAGTAGGAAACTTAATTCTCTACAAAAAAGGTCGCTTAACATTTTGCCATAGCTCGCTTCGTTCCCGAGATATTTGCATATTTATCTCAAGGGAAGGGGCCTGACGGACATATTTCGAGATATTTCTTCTTCTTGTTGTTCTTCTTCTGCACAGCTAAGCTGGAAGTGGCATTTGCGGCTCGCACTAGTGCAGAGTTATCTCAAAGAAAGGGGCCACGGTGTTTCTGTATCTCTATTATGTTGGTGCGGCTTCGGAACTTTTAAATATCCCGATATATCTCGAAAACTACGCTTCTGATCAAAAAATATCATAGAACATAAATTGTAGGAAACATAATTCTCTACAAAAAAGGTCTCTTAACATTTTGCCATAGCTCGCTTCGTTTCCGAGATATTTGCAGATATATCTCAAGGGAAGGGGCCTGACGGACATATTTCGAGATATTTCTTCTTCTTGTTGTTCTTCTTCTGCACAGCTAAGCTGGAAGTGGCATTTGCGGCTCGCACTAGTGCAGAGTTATCTCAAAGAAAGGGGCCACGGTGTTTCTGTATCTCTATTATGTTGGTGCGGCTTCGGAACTTTTAAATATCTTGATATATCTCGAGAACTACGCATCTGATCAAAAAGTATCATAGAACATAAATTGTAGGAAACATAATTCTCTACAAAAAAGGTCTCTTAACATTTTGCCATAGCTCGCTTCGTTTCCGAGATATTTGCAGATATATCTCAAGGGAAGGGGCCTGACGGACATATTTCGAGATATTTCTTCTTCTTGTTGTTCTTCTTCTGCACAGCTAAGCTGGAAGTGGCATTTGCGGCTCGCACTAGTGCAGAGTTATCTCAAAGAAAGGGGCCACGGTGTTTCTGTATCTCTATTATGTTGGTGCGGCTTCGGAACTTTTAAATATCTTGATATATCTCGAGAACTACGCGTCTGATCAAAAAATTTCATAGAACATAAAAAGTAGGAAACTTAATTCTCTACAAAAAAGGTCTCTTAACATTTTGTCATAGCTCGCTTCGTTTCCGAGATATTTGCAGATTTATCTCAAGGGAAGGGGCCTGACGGACATATTTCGAGATATTTCTTCTTCTTGTTGTTCTTCTTCTGCACAGCTAAGCTGGAAGTGGCATTTGCGGCTCGCACTAGTGCAGAGTTATCTCAAAGAAAGGGGCCACGGTGTTTCTGTATCTCTATTATGTTGGTGCGGCTTCGGAATTTTTAAATATCTCGATATATCTCGAAAACTACGCTTCTGATCAAAAAATATCATAGAACATAAATTGTAGGAGACATAATTCTCTACAAAAAAGGTCTCTTAACATTTTGCCATAGCTCGCTTCGTTTCCGAGATATTTGCAGATATATCTCAAGGGAAGGGGCCTGACGGACATATTTCGAGATATTTCTTCTTCTTGTTGTTCTTCTTCTGCACAGCTAAGCTGGAAGTGGCATTTGCGGCTCGCACTAGTGCAGAGTTATCTCAAAGAAAGGGGCCACGGTGTTTCTGTATCTCTATTATGTTGGTGCGGCTTCGGAACTTTTAAATATTTTGATATATCTCGAGAACTACGCGTCTGATCAAAAAATATCATAGAACATAAAAAGTAGGAAACTTAATTCTCTACAAATAAGGTCTCTTAACATTTTGCCATAGCTCGCTTTGTTTCCGAGATATTTGCAGATTTATCTCAAGGGAAGGGGCCTGACGGACATATTTCGAGATATTTCTTCTTCTTGGCGTTCTTCTTCTGCACAGCTAAGCTGGAAGTGGCATTTGCAGCTCGCAATAGTGCAGAGTTATCTCAAAGAAAGGGGCCACGGTGTTTCTGTATCTCTATTATGTTGGTGCGGCTTCGGAACTTTTAAATATCTTGATATATCTCGAGAACTACGCATCTGATCAAAAAATATCATAGAACATAAAAAGTAGGAAACATAATTCTCTACAAAAAAGGTCTCTTAACATTTTGCCATAGCTCGCTTCGTTTCCGAGATATTTGCAGATTTATCTCAAGGGAAGGGGCCTGACGGACATATTTCGAGATATTTCTTCTTCTTGTTGTTCTTCTTCTGCACAGCTAAGCTGGAAGTGGCATTTGCGGCTCGCACTAGTGCAGAGTTATCTCAAAGAAAGGGGCCACGGTGTTTCTGTATCTCTATTATGTTGGTGCGGCTTCGGAACTTTTAAATATCTTGATATATCTCGAGAACTACGCATCTGATCAAAAAATATCATAGAACATAAAAAGTAGGAAACTTAATTCTCTACAAAAAAGGTCTCTTAACATTTTGCCATAGCTCGCTTCGTTTCCGAGATATTTGCAGATTTATCTCAAGGGAAGGGGCCTGACGGACATATTTCGAGATATTTCTTCTTCTTGTTGTTCTTCTTCTGCACAGCTAAGCTGGAAGTGGCATTTGCAGCTCGCAATAGTGCAGAGATATCTCAAAGAAGGGGGCCACGGTGTTTCTGTATCTCTATTATGTTGGTGCGGCTTCGGAACTTTTAAATATCTTGATATATCTCGAGAACTACGCGTCTGATCAAAAAATATCATAGAACATAGAAAGTAGGAAACATAATTCTCTACAAAAAAGGTCTCTTAACATTTTGCCATAGCTCGCTTCGTTTCCGAGATATTTGCAGATTCAGCTCAAAGGAACTGGCCTGACGGATATATTTCGTGATATTTCTTCTTCTTGTTGTTCTTCTTCTGCACAGCTAAGCTGGAAGTGGCATTTGCGGCTCGCACTAGTGCTGAGTTATCTCAAAGAAAGGGGCCACGGTGTTTCTGTATCTCTATTATGTTTGTGCGGTTTCGGAACTTTTAAATATCTTGATATATCTCGAGAACTACGCATCTGATCAAAAAATATCATAGAACATAAAAAGTAGGAAACACAATTCTCTACAAATAAGGTCTCTTAACATTTTGCCATAGCTCGCTTCGTTTCCGAGATATTTGCAGATTTATCTCAAGGGAAGGGGCCTGACGGACATATTTCGAGATATTTCTTCTTCTTGTTGTTCTTCTTCTGCGCAGCTAAGCTGGAAGTGGCATTTGCAGCTCGCAATAGTGCAGAGATATCTCAAAGAAAGGGGCCACGGTGTTTCTGTATCTCTATTATGTTGGTGCGGCTTCGGAACTTTTAAATATCTCGATATATCTCGAAAACTACGCTTCTGATCAAAAAATATCATAGAACATAAATTGTAGGAGACATAATTCTCTACAAAAAAGGTCTCTTAACATTTTGCCATAGCTCGCTTCGTTTCCGAGATATTTGCAGATATATCTCAAGGGAAGGGGCCTGACGGACATATTTCGAGATATTTCTTCTTCTTGTTGTTCTTCTTCTGCACAGCTAAGCTGGAAGTGGCATTTGCGGCTCGCACTAGTGCAGAGTTATCTCAAAGAAAGGGGCCACGGTGTTTCTGTATCTCTATTATGTTGGTGCGGCTTCGGAACTTTTAAATATCTTGATATATCTCGAGAACTACGCATCTGATCAAAAAATATCATAGAACATAAAAAGTAGGAAACTTAATTCTCTACAAAAAAGGTCGCTTAACATTTTGCCATAGCTCGCTTCGTTCCCGAGATATTTGCATATTTATCTCAAGGGAAGGGGCCTGACGGACATATTTCGAGATATTTCTTCTTCTTGTTGTTCTTCTTCTGCACAGCTAAGCTGGAAGTGGCA
Organism: Osmia lignaria lignaria; assembly: GCF_051020975.1. Classification (NCBI taxonomy): domain Eukaryota; kingdom Metazoa; phylum Arthropoda; class Insecta; order Hymenoptera; family Megachilidae; genus Osmia; species Osmia lignaria. Next base: position 7,325,545 of record NW_027478159.1, on the reverse strand, counting down.
TTTGCGGCTCGCACTAGTGCAGAGTTATCTCAAAGAAAGGGGCCACGGTGTTTCTGTATCTCTATTATGTTGGTGCGGCTTCGGAACTTTTAAATATCCCGATATATCTCGAAAACTACGCTTCTGATCAAAAAATATCATAGAACATAAATTGTAGGAAACATAATTCTCTACAAAAAAGGTCTCTTAACATTTTGCCATAGCTCGCTTCGTTTCCGAGATATTTGCAGATATATCTCAAGGGAAGGGGCCTGACGGACATATTTCGAGATATTTCTTCTTCTTGTTGTTCTTCTTCTGCACAGCTAAGCTGGAAGTGGCATTTGCGGCTCGCACTAGTGCAGAGTTATCTCAAAGAAAGGGGCCACGGTGTTTCTGTATCTCTATTATGTTGGTGCGGCTTCGGAACTTTTAAATATCTTGATATATCTCGAGAACTACGCATCTGATCAAAAAGTATCATAGAACATAAATTGTAGGAAACATAATTCTCTACAAAAAAGGTCTCTTAACATTTTGCCATAGCTCGCTTCGTTTCCGAGATATTTGCAGATATATCTCAAGGGAAGGGGCCTGACGGACATATTTCGAGATATTTCTTCTTCTTGTTGTTCTTCTTCTGCACAGCTAAGCTGGAAGTGGCATTTGCGGCTCGCACTAGTGCAGAGTTATCTCAAAGAAAGGGGCCACGGTGTTTCTGTATCTCTATTATGTTGGTGCGGCTTCGGAACTTTTAAATATCTTGATATATCTCGAGAACTACGCGTCTGATCAAAAAATTTCATAGAACATAAAAAGTAGGAAACTTAATTCTCTACAAAAAAGGTCTCTTAACATTTTGTCATAGCTCGCTTCGTTTCCGAGATATTTGCAGATTTATCTCAAGGGAAGGGGCCTGACGGACATATTTCGAGATATTTCTTCTTCTTGTTGTTCTTCTTCTGCACAGCTAAGCTGGAAGTGGCATTTGCAGCTCGCAATAGTGCAGAGATATCTCAAAGAAAGGGGCCACGGTGTTTCTGTATCTCTATTATGTTGGTGCGGCTTCGGAACTTTTAAATATCTTGATATATCTCGAGAACTACGCGTCTGATCAAAAAATATCATAGAACATAAAAAGTAGGAAACATAATTCTCTACAAAAAAGGTCTCTTAACATTTTGCCATAGCTCGCTTCGTTTCCGAGATATTTGCAGATTTATCTCAAGGGAAGGGGCCTGACGGATATATTTCGTGATATTTCTTCTTGTTGTTCTTCTTCTGCACAGCTAAGCTGGAAGTGGCATTTGCGGCTCGCACTAGTGCAGAGTTATCTCAAAGAAAGGGGCCACGGTGTTTCTGTATCTCTATTATGTTGGTGCGGCTTCGGAATTTTTAAATATCTCGATATATCTCGAAAACTACGCTTCTGATCAAAAAATATCATAGAACATAAATTGTAGGAGACATAATTCTCTACAAAAAAGGTCTCTTAACATTTTGCCATAGCTCGCTTCGTTTCCGAGATATTTGCAGATATATCTCAAGGGAAGGGGCCTGACGGACATATTTCGAGATATTTCTTCTTCTTGTTGTTCTTCTTCTGCACAGCTAAGCTGGAAGTGGCATTTGCGGCTCGCACTAGTGCAGAGTTATCTCAAAGAAAGGGGCCACGGTGTTTCTGTATCTCTATTATGTTGGTGCGGCTTCGGAACTTTTAAATATCTTGATATATCTCGAGAACTACGCATCTGATCAAAAAGTATCATAGAACATAAATTGTAGGAAACATAATTCTCTACAAAAAAGGTCTCTTAACATTTTGCCATAGCTCGCTTCGTTTCCGAGATATTTGCAGATTTATCTCAAGGGAAGGGGCCTGACGGATATATTTCGTGATATTTCTTCTTGTTGTTCTTCTTCTGCACAGCTAAGCTGGAAGTGGCATTTGCGGCTCGCACTAGTGCACAGTTATCTCAAAGAAAGGGGCCACGGTGTTTCTGTATCTCTATTATGTTGGTGCGGCTTCGGAATTTTTAAATATCTCGATATATCTCGAAAACTACGCGTCTGATCAAAAAATATCATAGAACATAAATTGTAGGAGACATAATTCTCTACAAAAAAGGTCTCTTAACATTTTGCCATAGCTCGCTTCGTTTCCGAGATATTTGCAGATATATCTCAAGGGAAGGGGCCTGACGGACATATTTCGAGATATTTCTTCTTCTTGTTGTTCTTCTTCTGCACAGCTAAGCTGGAAGTGGCATTTGCGGCTCGCACTAGTGCAGAGTTATCTCAAAGAAAGGGGCCACGGTGTTTCTGTATCTCTATTATGTTGGTGCGGCTTCGGAACTTTTAAATATCTTGATATATCTCGAGAACTACGCGTCTGATCAAAAAATATCATACAACATAAAAAGTAGGAAACATAATTCTCTACAAAAAAGGTCTCTTAACATTTTGCCATAGCTCGCTTCGTTTCCGAGATATTTGCAGATTTATCTCAAGGGAAGTGGCCTGACGGACATATTTCGAGATATTTCTTCTTCTTGTTGTTCTTCTTCTGCACAGCTAAGCTGGAAGTGGCATTTGCGGCTCGCACTAGTGCAGAGTTATCTCAAAGAAAAGGGCCACGGTGTTTCTGTATCTCTATTATGTTGGTGCGGCTTCGGAACTTTTAAATATCTTGATATATCTCGAGAACTACGCATCTGATCCAAAAATATCATAGAACATAAATTGTAGGAAACTTAATTCTCTACAAATAAGGTCTCTTAACATTTTGCCATAGCTCGCTTCGTTTCCGAGATATTTGCAGATTTATCTCAAGGGAAGGGGCCTGACGGACATATTTCGAGATATTTCTTCTTCTTGTTGTTCTTCTTCTGCGCAGCTAAGCTGGAAGTGGCATTTGCAGCTCGCAATAGTGCAGAGATATCTCAAAGAAAGGGGCCACGGTGTTTCTGTATCTCTATTATGTTGGTGCGGCTTCGGAACTTTTAAATATCTTGATATATCTCGAGAACTACGCGTCTGATCAAAAAATATCATACAACATAAAAAGTAGGAAACATAATTCTCTACAAAAAAGGTCTCTGAACATTTTGCCATAGCTCGCTTCGTTTCCGAGATATTTGCAGATTTATCTCAAGGGAAGTGGCCTGACGGACATATTTCGAGATATTTCTTCTTCTTGTTGTTGTTCTTCTGCACAGCTAAGCTGGAAGTGGCATTTGCGGCTCGCACTAGTGCAGAGTTATCTCAAAGAAAGGGGCCACGGTGTTTCTGTATCTCTATTATGTTGGTGCGGCTTCGGAACTTTTAAATATCTTGATATATCTCGAGAACTACGCATCTGATCCAAAAATATCATAGAACATAAATAGTAGGAAACTTAATTGTCTACAAAAAAGGTCTCTCAACATTTTGCCATAGCTCGCTTCGTTTCCGAGATATTTGCAGATTTATCTCAAGGGAAGGGGCCTGACGGACATATTTCCAGATATTTCTTCTTCTTGTTGTTCTTCTTCTGCACAGCTAAGCTGGAAGTGGCATTTCCAGCTCGCAATAGTGCAGAGTTATCTCAAAGAAAGGGGCCACGGTGTTTCTGTATCTCTATTATGTTGGTGCGGCTTCGGAACTTTTAAATATCTTGATATATCTCGAGAACTACGCGTCTGATCAAAAAATATCATACAACATAAAAAGTAGGAAACATAATTCTCTACAAAAAAGGTCTCTTAACATTTTGCCATAGCTCGCTTCGTTTCCGAGATATTTGCAGATTTATCTCAAGGGAAGTGGCCTGACGGACATATTTCGAGATATTTCTTCTTCTTGTTGTTCTTCTTCTGCACAGCTAAGCTGGAAGTGGCATTTGCGGCTCGCACTAGTGCAGAGTTATCTCAAAGAAAGGGGCCACGGTGTTTCTGTATCTCTATTATGTTGGTGCGGCTTCGGAACTTTTAAATATCTTGATATATCTCGAGAACTACGCATCTGATCCAAAAATATCATAGAACATAAATAGTAGGAAACTTAATTGTCTACAAAAAAGGTCTCTCAACATTTTGCCATAGCTCGCTTCGTTTCCGAGATATTTGCAGATTTATCTCAAGGGAAGGGGCCTGACGGACATATTTCCAGATATTTCTTCTTCTTGTTGTTCTTCTTCTGCACAGCTAAGCTGGAAGTGGCATTTGCAGCTCGCAATAGTGCAGAGTTATATCAAAGAAAGGGGCCACGGTGTTTCTGTACCTCTATTATGTTGGTGCGGCTTCGGAACTTTTAAATATCTTGATATATCTCGAGAACTACGCGTCTGATCAGAAAATATCACAGAAGATAAAAAGTAGGAAACTTAATTCTCTACAAAAAAGGTCTCTTAACATTTTGCCATAGCTCGCTTCGTTTCCGAGATATTTGCAGATTTATCTCAAGGTAAGGGGCCTGACGGACATATTTCGAGATATTTCTTCTTCTTGTTGTTCTTCTTCTGCACAGCTAAGCTGGAAGTGACATTTGCGGCTCGCACTAGTGCAGAGTTATCTCAAAGAAAGGGGCCACGGTGTTTCTGTATCTCTATTATGTTGGTGCGGCTTCGGAACTTTTAAATATCTCGATATATCTCGAAAACTACGCTTCTGATCAAAAAATATCATAGAACATAAATTGTAGGAAACATAATTCTCTACAAAAAAGGTCTCTTAACATTTTGCCATAGCTCGCTTCGTTTCCGAGATATTTGCAGATATATCTCAAGGGAAGGGGCCTGACGGACATATTTCGAGATATTTCTTCTTCTTGTTGTTCTTCTTCTGCACAGCTAAGCTGGAAGTGGCATTTGCGGCTCGCACTAGTGCAGAGTTATCTCAAAGAAAGGGGCCACGGTGTTTCTGTATCTGTATTATGTTGGTGCGGTTTCGGAACTTTTAAATATCTTGATATATCTCGAGAACTACGCATCTGATCAAAAAATATCATAGAACATAAAAAGTAGGAAACTAAATTCTCTACAAATAAGGTCTCTTAACATTTTGCCATAGCTCGCTTCGTTTCCGAGATATTTGCAGATTTATCTCAAGGGAAGGGGCCTGACGGACATATTTCGAGATATTTCTTCTTCTTGTTGTTCTTCTTCTGCGCAGCTAAGCTGGAAGTGGCATTTGCAGCTCGCAATAGTGCAGAGATATCTCAAAGAAAGGGGCCACGGTGTTTCTGTATCTCTATTATGTTGGTGCGGCTTCGGAACTTTTAAATATCTTGGTATATCTCGAGAACTACGCATCTGATCAAAAAATATCATAGAACATAAAAAGTAGGAAACTTAATTCTCTACAAAAAAGGTCTCTTAACATTTTGCGATAGCTCTCTTCGTTTCCGAGATATTTGCAGATTTATCTCAAGGGAAGGGGCCTGACGGACATATTTCGAGATATTTCTTCTTCTTGTTGTTCTTCTTCTGCACAGCTAAGCTGGAAGTGGCATTTGCGGCTCGCACTAGTGCAGAGTTATCTCAAAGAAAGGGGACACGGTGTTTCTGTATCTCTATTATGTTGGTGCGGCTTCGGAACTTTTAAATATCTTGATATATCTCGAGAACTACGCATCTGATCAAAAAGCATCATAGAACATAAATTGTAGGAAACATAATTCTCTACAAAAAAGGTCTCTTAACATTTTGCCATAGCTCGCTTCGTTTCCGAGATATTTGCAGATATATCTCAAGGGAAGGGGCCTAACGGACATATTTCGAGATATTTCTTCTTCTTGTTGTTCTTCTTCTGCACAGCTAAACTGGAAGTGGCATTTCCAGGTCGCAATAGTGCAGAGTTATCTCAAAGAAAGGAGCCACGGTGTTTCTGTATCTCTATCATGTTGGTGCGGCTTCGGAACTTTTAAATATCTTGATATATCTCGAGAACTACGCGTCTGATCAAAAAATATCATAGAACATAAAAAGTAGGAAACTTAATTCTCTACAAAAAAGGTCTCTTAACATTTTGCCATAGCTCGCTTCGTTTCCGAGATATTTGCAGATTTATCTCAAGGGAAGGGGCCTGACGGACATATTTCGAGATATTTCTTCTTCTTGTTGTTCTTCTTCTGCACAGCTAAGCTGGAAGTGGCATTTGCGGCTCGCACTAGTGCAGAGTTATCTCAAAGAAAGGGGCCACGGTGTTTCTGTATCTCTATTATGTTGGTGCGGCTTCGGAACTTTTAAATATCTTGGTATATCTCGAGAACTACGCATCTGATCAAAAAATATCATAGAACATAAAAAGTAGGAAACATAATTCTCTACAAAAAAGGTCTCTTAACATTTTGCCATAGCTCGCTTCGTTTCCGAGATATTTGCAGATTTATCTCAAGGGAAGGGGCCTGACGGATATATTTCGTGATATTTCTTCATCTTGTTGTTCTTCTTCTGCACAGCTAAGCTGGAAGTGGCATTTGCGGCTCGCACTAGTGCACAGTTATCTCAAAGAAAGGGGCCACGGTGTTTCTGTATCTCTATTATGTTGGTGCGGCTTCGGAACTTTTAAATATCCCGATATATCTCGAAAACTGCGCTTCTGATCAAAAAATATCATAGAACATAAATTGTAGGAAACATAATTCTCTACAAAAAAGGTCTCTTAACATTTTGCCATGGCTCGCTTCGTTTCCGAGATATTTGCAGATTTATCTCAAGGGAAGGGGCCTGACGGACATATTTCGAGATATTTCTTCTTCTTGTTGTTCTTCTTCTGCACAGCTAAACTGGAAGTGGCATTTCCAGCTCGCAATCGTGCAGAGTTATCTCAAAGAAAGGGGCCACGGTGTTTCTGTATCTCTATTATGTTGGTGCGGCTTCGGAACTTTTAAATATCTTGATATATCTCGAGAACTACGCCTCTGATCGAAAAATATCATAGAACATAAAAAGTAGGAAACTTAATTCTCTACAAAAAAGGTCTCTTAACATTTTGCCATAGCTCGCTTGGTTTCCGAGATATTTGCAGATTTATCTCAAGGGAAGGGGCCTGACGGACATATTTCGAGATATTTCTTCTTCTTGTTGTTCTTCTTCTGCACAGCTAAGCTGGAACTGGCATTTGCAGCTCGCAATAGTGCAGAGTTATCGCAAAGAAAGGGGCCACGGTGTTTCTGTATCTCTATTATGTTGGTGCGGCTTCGGAACTTTTAAATATCTTGATATATCTCGAGAACTACGCATCTGATCAAAAAATATCATAGAACATAAAAAGTAGGAAACCTAATGTTCTACAAAAAAGGTCTCTTAACATTTTGCCGTAGCTCGCTTCGTTTCCGAGATATTTGCAGATTTATCTCAAGGGAAGGGGCCTGACGGACATATTTCGAAATATTTCTTATTCTTGTTGTTCTTCTTCTGCACAGCTAAGCTGGAAGTGGCATTTGCAGCTCGCAATAGTGCAGAGTTATCTCAAAGAAAGGGGCCACGGTGTTTCTGTACCTCTATTATGTTGGTGCAGCTTCGGAGCTTTTAAATATCTTGATATATCTCGAGAACTACGCATCTGATCAAAAAATATCATAGAACATGAAAAGTAGGAAACTTAATTCTCTACAAAAAAGGTCTCTTAACGTTTTGCAATAGCTCGCTTCGTTTCCGAGATATTTGCAGATTTATCTCAAGGGAAGGGTCCTGACGGACATATTTCGAGATATTTCTTCTTCTTGTTGTTCTTCTTCTGCACAGCTAAACTGGAAGTGGCATTTCCAGCTCGCAATAGTGCAGAGTTATCCCAAAGAAAGGGGCCACGGTGTTTCTGTATCTCTATTATGTTGGTGCGGCTTCGGAACTTTTAAATATCTTGATATATCTCGAGAACTACGCTTCTGATCAAAAAATATCAGAGAACGTAAATTATAGGAAACATAATTCTCTACAAAAAAGGTCTCTTAACATTTTGCCATAGCTCGCTTCGTTTCCGAGATATTTCCAGATTTATCTCAAGGGAAGCGGCCTGACGGACATATTTCCAGATATTTCTTCTTCTTGTTGTTCTTCTTCTGCACAGCTAAACTGGAAGTGGCATTTCCAGCTCGCAATCGTGCAGAGTTATCTCAAAGAAAGGGGCCACGGTGTTTCTGTATCTCTATTATGTTGGTGCGGCTTCGGAACTTTTAAATATCTTGATATATCTCGAGAACTACGCCTCTGATCGAAAAATATCATAGAACATAAAAAGTAGGAAACTTAATTCTCTACAAAAAAGGTCTCTTAACATTTTGCCATAGCTCGCTTGGTTTCCGAGATATCTGCAGATTTATCTCAAGGGAAGGGGCCTGACGGACATATTTCGAGATATTTCTTCTTCTTGTTGTTCTTCTTCTGCACAGCTAAGCTGGAAGTGGCATTTGCAGCTCGCAATAGTGCAGAGTTATCGCAAAGAAAGGGGCCACGGTGTTTCTGTATCTCTATTATGTTGGTGCGGCTTCGGAACTTTTAAATATCTTGATATATCTCGAGAACTACGCATCTGATCAAAAAATATCATAGAACATAAAAAGTAGGAAACCTAATGTTCTACAAAAAGGGTCTCTTAACATTTTGCCGTAGCTCGCTTCGTTTCCGAGATATTTGCAGATTTATCTCAAGGGAAGGGGCCTGACGGACATATTTCGAAATATTTCTTATTCTTGTTGTTCTTCTTCTGCACAGCTAAGCTGGAAGTGGCATTTGCAGCTCGCAATAGTGCAGAGTTATCTCAAAGAAAGGGGCCACGGTGTTTCTGTACCTCTATTATGTTGGTGCAGCTTCGGAGCTTTTAAATATCTTGATATATCTCGAGAACTACGCATCTGATCAAAAAATATCATAGAACATAAAAAGTAGGAAACTTAATTCTCTACAAAAAAGGTCTCTTAACGTTTTGCAATAGCTCGCTTCGTTTCCGAGATATTTGCAGATTTATCTCAAGGGAAGGGTCCTGACGGACATATTTCGAGATATTTCTTCTTCTTGTTGTTCTTCTTCTGCACAGCTAAACTGGAAGTGGCATTTCCAGCTCGCAATAGTGCAGAGTTATCCCAAAGAAAGGGGCCACGGTGTTTCTGTATCTCTATTATGTTGGTGCGGCTTCGGAACTTTTAAATATCTTGATATATCTCGAGAACTACGCTTCTGATCAAAAAATATCAGAGAACGTAAATTATAGGAAACATAATTCTCTACAAAAAAGGTCTCTTAACATTTTGCCATAGCTCGCTTCGTTTCCGAGATATTTGCAGATTTATCTCAAGGGAAGGGGCCTGACGGACATATTTCGAGATATTTCTTCTTCTTGTTGTTCTTCTTCTGCACAGCTAAGCTGGAAGTGGCATTTGCAGCTCGCAATAGTGCAGAGTTATCGCAAAGAAAGGGGCCACGGTGTTTCTGTATCTCTATTATGTTGGTGCGGATTCGGAACTTTTAAATATCTTGATATATCTCGAGAACTACGCATCTGATCAAAAAATATCATAGAACATAAAAAGTAGGAAACCTAATGTTCTACAAAAAAGGTGTCTTAACATTTTGCCGTAGCTCGCTTCGTTTCCGAGATATTTGCAGATTTATCTCAAGGGAAGTGGCCTGAGGGACATATTTCGAGATATTTCTTCTTCTTGTTGTTCTTCTTCTGCACAGCTAAGCTGGAAGTGACATTTGCAGCTCGCAATAGTGCAGAGTTACCTCAAAGAAAGGGGCCACGGTGTTTCTGTATCTCTATTATGTTGGTGCCGCTTCGGAACTTTTAAATATCTGGATATATCTCGAGAACTACGCATCTGATCAAAAAATATCATAGAACATAAAAAGTAGGAAACTTAATTCTCTACAAAAAAGGTCTCTTAACATTTTGCCATAGCTCGCTTCGTTTCCGAGATATTTGCAGATTTATCTCAAGGGAAGGGGCCTGACGGACATATTTCGAAATATTTCTTATTCTTGTTGTTCTTCTTCTGCACAGCTAAGCTGGAAGTGGCATTTGCAGCTCGCAATAGTGCAGAGATATCTCAAAGAAAGGGGCCACGGTGTTTCTGTATCTCTATTATGTTGGTGCGGCTTCGGAACTTTTAAGTATCTCGATATATCTCGAAAACTACGCTTCTGATCAAAAAATATCATAGAACATAAATTGTAGGAAACATAATTCTCTACAAAAAACGTCTCTTAACATTTTGCCATAGCTCGCTTCGTTTCCGAGATATTTGCAGATTCAGCTCAAAGGAACTGGCCTGACGGACATATTTCGAGATATTCCTTCTTCTTGTTGTTCTTCCTCTGCACAGCTAAGCTGGAAGTGGCATTTGCAGCTCGCAATAGTGCAGATTTATCTCAAAGAAAGGGGCCACGGTGTTTCTGTATCTCTATTATGTTGGTGGGGCTTCGGAACTTTTAAATATCTTGATATATCTCGAGAACTACGTATCTGATCAAAAAATATCATAGAACATAAAAAGTAGGAAACTTAATTCTCTACAAAAAAGGTCGCTTAACATTTTGCCATAGCTCGCTTTGTTTCCGAGATATTTGCATATTTATCTCAAGGGAAGGGGCCTGACGGACATATTTCGAGATATTTCTTCTTCTTGTTGTTCTTCTTCTGCACAGCTAAGCTGGAAGTGGCATTTGCGGCTCGCACTAGTGCACAGTTATCTCAAAGAAAGGGGCCACGGTGTTTCTGTATCTCTATTATGTTGGTGCGGCTTCGGAACTTTTAAGTATCTCGATATATCTCGAAAACTACGCTTCTGATCAAAAAATATCATAGAACATAAATTGTAGGAAACATAATTCTCTACAAAAAAGGTCTCTTAACATTTTGCCATAGCTCGCTTCGTTTCCGAGATATTTGCATATTTATCTCAAGGGAAGGGGCCTGACGGACATATTTCGAGATATTTCTTCTTCTTGTTGTTCTTCTTCTGCACAGCTAAGCTGGAAGTGGCATTTGCGGCTCGCACTAGTGCACAGTTATCTCAAAGAAAGGGGCCACGGTGTTTCTGTATCTCTATTATGTTGGTGCGGCTTCGGAACTTTTAAATATCTCGATATATCTCGAAAACTACGCTTCTGATCAAAAAATATCATAGAACATAAAAAGTAGGAAACTTAATTCTCTACAAATAAGGTCTCTTAACATTTTGCCATAACTCGCTTCGTTTCCGAGATATTTGCAGATATATCTCAAGGGCAGGGGCCTGACGGACATATTTCGAGATATTTCTTCTTCTTGTTGTTCTTCTTCTGCACAGCTAAGCTGGAAGTGGCATTTGCAGCTCGCAATAGTGCAGAGTTATCTCAAAGAAAGGGGCCACGGTGTTTCTGTATCTCTATTATGTTGGTGCGACTTCGGAACTTTTAAATATCTTGATATATCTCGAGACCTACGCGTCTGATCAAAAAATATCATAGAACATAAAAAGTAGGAAACATAATTCTGTACAAAAAAGGTCTCTTAACATTTTGCCATAGCTCGCTTCGTTTCCGAGATATTTGCAGATTTATCTCAAGGGAAGGGGCCTGACGGACATATTTCGAGATATTTCTTCTTCTTGTTGTTCTTCTTCTGCACAGCTAAGCTGGAAGTGGCATTTGCGGCTCGCACTAGTGCACAGTTATCTCAAAGAAAGGGGCCACGGTGTTTCTGTATCTCTATTATGTTGGTGCGGCTTCGGAACTTTTAAATATCTTGATATATCTCGAGAACTACGCCTCTGATCGAAAAATATCATAGAACATAAAAAGTAGGAAACTTAATTCTCTACAAAAAAGGTCTCTTAACATTTTGCCATAGCTCGCTTCGTTTCCGAGATATTTGCATATTTATCTCAAGGGAAGGGGCCTGACGGACATATTTCGAGATATTTCTTCTTCTTGTTGTTCTTCTTCTGCACAGCTAAGCTGGAAGTGGCATTTGCGGCTCGCACTAGTGCAGAGTTATCTCAAAGAAAGGGGCCACGGTGTTTCTGTATCTCTATTATGTTGGTGCGGCTTCGGAACTTTTAAATATCTCGATATATCTCGAAAACTACGCTTCTGATCAAAAAATATCATAGAACATAAATTGTAGGAAACATAATTCTCTACAAAAAACGTCTCTAAACATTTTGCCATAGCTCGCTTCGTTTCCGAGATATTTGCAGATTCAGCTCAAAGGAACTGGCCTGACGGACATATTTCGAGATATTTCTTCTTCTTGTTGTTCTTCCTCTGCACAGCTAAGCTGGAAGTGGCATTTGCAGCTCGCAATAGTGCAGAGTTATCTCAAAGAAAGGGGCCACGGTGTTTCTGTATCTCTATTATGTTGGTGCGGCTTCGGAATTTTTAAATATCTTGATATATCTCGAGAACTACGCATCTGATCAAAAAATATCATAGAACATAAAAAGTAGGAAACTTAATTCTCTACAAAAAAGGTCTCTTAACATTTTGCCATAGCTCGCTTCGTTTCCGAGATATTTGCAGATTTATCTCAAGGGAACTGGCCTGACGGACATATTTCGAGATATTTCTTCTTCTTGTTGTTCTTCCTCTGCACAGCTAAGCTGGAAGTGGCATTTGCAGCTCGCAATAGTGCAGAGTTATCTCAAAGAAAGGGGCCACGGTGTTTCTGTATCTCTATTATGTTGGTGCGGCTTCGGAACTTTTAAATATCTCGATATATCTCGAAAACTACGCTTCTGATCAAAAAATATCATAGAACATAAATTGTAGGAAACATAATTCTCTACAAAAAAGGTCTCTTAACATTTTGCCATAGCTCGCTTCGTTTCCGAGATATTTGCAGATTTATCTCAAGGGAAGGGGCCTCACGGACATATTTCGAGATATTTCTTCTTCTTGTTGTTCTTCTTCTGCACAGCTAAGCAGGAAGTGGCATTTGCAGCTCGCAATAGTGCAGAGATATCTCAAAGAAAGGGGCCACGGTGTTTCTGTATCTCTATTATGTTGGTGCGGCTTCGGAACTTTTAAATATCTTGATATATCTCGAGAACTACGCGTCTGATCAAAAAATATCATACAACATAAAAAGTAGGAAACATAATTCTGTACAAAAAAGGTCTCTTAACATTTTGCCATAGCTCGCTTCGTTTCCGAGATATTTGCAGATTTATCTCAAGGGAAGGGGCCTGACGGACATATTTCGAGATATTTCTTCTTCTTGTTGTTCTTCTTCTGCACAGCTAAGCTGGAAGTGGCATTTGCGGCTCGCACCAGTGCACAGTTATCTCAAAGAAAGGGGCCACGGTGTTTCTGTATCTCTATTATGTTGGTGCGGCTTCGGAACTTTTAAATATCTTGATATATCTCGAGAACTACGCATCTGATCAAAAAATATCATAGAACATAAAAAGTAGGAAACCTAATTCTCTACAAAAAAGGTCTCTGAACATTTTGCCATAGCTCGCTTCGTTTCCGAGATATTTGCAGATTTATCTCAAGGGAAGGGGCCTGACGGACATATTTCGAGATATTTCTTCTTCTTGTTGTTCTTCTTCTGCACAGCTAAGCTGGAAGTGGCATTTGCGGCTCGCACTAGTGCAGAGTTATCACAAAGAAAGGGGCCACGGTGTTTCTGTATCTCTATTATGTTGGTGCGGCTTCGGAATTTTTAAATATCTTGATATATCTCGAGAACTACGCATCTGATCAAAAAATATCATAGAACATAAAAAGTAGGAAACTTAATTCTCTACAAAAAAGGTCTCTTAACATTTTGCCATAGCTCGCTTCGTTTCCGAGATATTTGCAGATTTATCTCAAGGGAACTGGCCTGACGGACATATTTCGAGATATTTCTTCTTCTTGTTGTTCTTCTTGTGCACAGCTAAGCTGGAAGTGGCATTTGCGGCTCGCACTAGTGCAGAGTTATCTCAAAGAAAGGGGCCACGGTGTTTCTGTATCTCTATTATGTTGGTGCGGCTTCGGAGCTTTTAAATATCTCGATATATCTCGAAAACTACGCTTCTGATCAAAAAATATCATAGAACATAAATTGTAGGAAACATAATTCTCTACAAAAAAGGTCTCTCAACATTTTGCCATAACTCGCTTCGTTTCCGAGATATTTGCAGATATATCTCAAGGGCAGGGGCCTGACGGACATATTTCGAGATATTTCTTCTTCTTGTTGTTCTTCTTCTGCACAGCTAAGCTGGAAGTGGCATTTACAGCTCGCAATAGTGCAGAGTTATCTCAAAGAAAGGGGCCACGGTGTTTCTGTATCTCTATTATGTTGGTGCGGCTTCGGAACTTTTAAATATCTTGATATATCTCGAGAACTACGCGTCTGATCAAAAAATATCATAGAACATAAAAAGTAGGAAACATAATTCTGTACAAAAAAGGTCTCTTAACATTTTGCCATAGCTCGCTTCGTTTCCGAGATATTTGCAGATTTATCTCAAGGGAAGGGGCCTGACGGACATATTTCGAGATATTTCTTCTTCTTGTTGTTCTTCTTCTGCACAGCTAAGCTGGAAGTGGCATTTGCGGCTCGCACTAGTGCACAGTTATCTCAAAGAAAGGGGCCACGGTGTTTCTGTATCTCTATTATGTTGGTGCGGCTTCGGAACTTTTAAGTATCTCGATATATCTCGAAAACTACGCTTCTGATCAAAAAATATCATAGAACATAAATTGTAGGAAACATAATTCTCTACAAAAAACGTCTCTTAACATTTTGCCATAGCTCCCTTCGTTTCCGAGATATTTGCAGATTCAGCTCAAAGGAACTGGCCTGACGGACATATTTCGAGATATTTCTTCTTCTTGTTGTTCTCCCTCTGCACAGCTAAGCTGGAAGTGGCATTTGCAGCTCGCAATAGTGCAGAGTTATCTCAAAGAAAGGGGCCACGGTGTTTCTGTATCTCTATTATGTTGGTGGGGCTTCGGAACTTTTAAATATCTTGATATATCTCGAGAACTACGCATCTGATCAAAAAATATCATAGAACATAAAAAGTAGGAAACTTAATTCTCTACAAAAAAGGTCTCTTAACATTTTGCCATAGCTCGCTTCGTTTCCGAGATATTTGCAGATTTATCTCAAGGGAAGGGGCCTGACGGACATATTTCGAAATATTTCTTATTCTTGTTGTTCTTCTTCTGCACAGCTAAGCTGGAAGTGGCATTTGCAGCTCGCAATAGTGCAGAGATATCTCAAAGAAAGGGGCCACGGTGTTTCTGTATCTCTATTATGTTGGTGCGGCTTCGGAACTTTTAAGTATCTCGATATATCTCGAAAACTACGCTTCTGATCAAAAAATATCATAGAACATAAATTGTAGGAAACATAATTCTCTACAAAAAACGTCTCTTAACATTTTGCCATAGCTCGCTTCGTTTCCGAGATATTTGCAGATTCAGCTCAAAGGAACTGGCCTGACGGACATATTTCGAGATATTCCTTCTTCTTGTTGTTCTTCCTCTGCACAGCTAAGCTGGAAGTGGCATTTGCAGCTCGCAATAGTGCAGATTTATCTCAAAGAAAGGGGCCACGGTGTTTCTGTATCTCTATTATGTTGGTGGGGCTTCGGAACTTTTAAATATCTTGATATATCTCGAGAACTACGTATCTGATCAAAAAATATCATAGAACATAAAAAGTAGGAAACTTAATTCTCTACAAAAAAGGTCGCTTAACATTTTGCCATAGCTCGCTTTGTTTCCGAGATATTTGCATATTTATCTCAAGGGAAGGGGCCTGACGGACATATTTCGAGATATTTCTTCTTCTTGTTGTTCTTCTTCTGCACAGCTAAGCTGGAAGTGGCATTTGCGGCTCGCACTAGTGCACAGTTATCTCAAAGAAAGGGGCCACGGTGTTTCTGTATCTCTATTATGTTGGTGCGGCTTCGGAACTTTTAAGTATCTCGATATATCTCGAAAACTACGCTTCTGATCAAAAAATATCATAGAACATAAATTGTAGGAAACATAATTCTCTACAAAAAAGGTCTCTTAACATTTTGCCATAGCTCGCTTCGTTTCCGAGATATTTGCATATTTATCTCAAGGGAAGGGGCCTGACGGACATATTTCGAGATATTTCTTCTTCTTGTTGTTCTTCTTCTGCACAGCTAAGCTGGAAGTGGCATTTGCGGCTCGCACTAGTGCACAGTTATCTCAAAGAAAGGGGCCACGGTGTTTCTGTATCTCTATTATGTTGGTGCGGCTTCGGAACTTTTAAATATCTCGATATATCTCGAAAACTACGCTTCTGATCAAAAAATATCATAGAACATAAAAAGTAGGAAACTTAATTCTCTACAAATAAGGTCTCTTAACATTTTGCCATAACTCGCTTCGTTTCCGAGATATTTGCAGATATATCTCAAGGGCAGGGGCCTGACGGACATATTTCGAGATATTTCTTCTTCTTGTTGTTCTTCTTCTGCACAGCTAAGCTGGAAGTGGCATTTGCAGCTCGCAATAGTGCAGAGTTATCTCAAAGAAAGGGGCCACGGTGTTTCTGTATCTCTATTATGTTGGTGCGACTTCGGAACTTTTAAATATCTTGATATATCTCGAGACCTACGCGTCTGATCAAAAAATATCATAGAACATAAAAAGTAGGAAACATAATTCTGTACAAAAAAGGTCTCTTAACATTTTGCCATAGCTCGCTTCGTTTCCGAGATATTTGCAGATTTATCTCAAGGGAAGGGGCCTGACGGACATATTTCGAGATATTTCTTCTTCTTGTTGTTCTTCTTCTGCACAGCTAAGCTGGAAGTGGCATTTGCGGCTCGCACTAGTGCACAGTTATCTCAAAGAAAGGGGCCACGGTGTTTCTGTATCTCTATTATGTTGGTGCGGCTTCGGAACTTTTAAATATCTTGATATATCTCGAGAACTACGCCTCTGATCGAAAAATATCATAGAACATAAAAAGTAGGAAACTTAATTCTCTACAAAAAAGGTCTCTTAACATTTTGCCATAGCTCGCTTCGTTTCCGAGATATTTGCATATTTATCTCAAGGGAAGGGGCCTGACGGACATATTTCGAGATATTTCTTCTTCTTGTTGTTCTTCTTCTGCACAGCTAAGCTGGAAGTGGCATTTGCGGCTCGCACTAGTGCAGAGTTATCTCAAAGAAAGGGGCCACGGTGTTTCTGTATCTCTATTATGTTGGTGCGGCTTCGGAACTTTTAAATATCTCGATATATCTCGAAAACTACGCTTCTGATCAAAAAATATCATAGAACATAAATTGTAGGAAACATAATTCTCTACAAAAAACGTCTCTAAACATTTTGCCATAGCTCGCTTCGTTTCCGAGATATTTGCAGATTCAGCTCAAAGGAACTGGCCTGACGGACATATTTCGAGATATTTCTTCTTCTTGTTGTTCTTCCTCTGCACAGCTAAGCTGGAAGTGGCATTTGCAGCTCGCAATAGTGCAGAGTTATCTCAAAGAAAGGGGCCACGGTGTTTCTGTATCTCTATTATGTTGGTGCGGCTTCGGAATTTTTAAATATCTTGATATATCTCGAGAACTACGCATCTGATCAAAAAATATCATAGAACATAAAAAGTAGGAAACTTAATTCTCTACAAAAAAGGTCTCTTAACATTTTGCCATAGCTCGCTTCGTTTCCGAGATATTTGCAGATTTATCTCAAGGGAACTGGCCTGACGGACATATTTCGAGATATTTCTTCTTCTTGTTGTTCTTCCTCTGCACAGCTAAGCTGGAAGTGGCATTTGCAGCTCGCAATAGTGCAGAGTTATCTCAAAGAAAGGGGCCACGGTGTTTCTGTATCTCTATTATGTTGGTGCGGCTTCGGAACTTTTAAATATCTCGATATATCTCGAAAACTACGCTTCTGATCAAAAAATATCATAGAACATAAATTGTAGGAAACATAATTCTCTACAAAAAAGGTCTCTTAACATTTTGCCATAGCTCGCTTCGTTTCCGAGATATTTGCAGATTTATCTCAAGGGAAGGGGCCTCACGGACATATTTCGAGATATTTCTTCTTCTTGTTGTTCTTCTTCTGCACAGCTAAGCAGGAAGTGGCATTTGCAGCTCGCAATAGTGCAGAGATATCTCAAAGAAAGGGGCCACGGTGTTTCTGTATCTCTATTATGTTGGTGCGGCTTCGGAACTTTTAAATATCTTGATATATCTCGAGAACTACGCGTCTGATCAAAAAATATCATACAACATAAAAAGTAGGAAACATAATTCTGTACAAAAAAGGTCTCTTAACATTTTGCCATAGCTCGCTTCGTTTCCGAGATATTTGCAGATTTATCTCAAGGGAAGGGGCCTGACGGACATATTTCGAGATATTTCTTCTTCTTGTTGTTCTTCTTCTGCACAGCTAAGCTGGAAGTGGCATTTGCGGCTCGCACCAGTGCACAGTTATCTCAAAGAAAGGGGCCACGGTGTTTCTGTATCTCTATTATGTTGGTGCGGCTTCGGAACTTTTAAATATCTTGATATATCTCGAGAACTACGCATCTGATCAAAAAATATCATAGAACATAAAAAGTAGGAAACCTAATTCTCTACAAAAAAGGTCTCTGAACATTTTGCCATAGCTCGCTTCGTTTCCGAGATATTTGCAGATTTATCTCAAGGGAAGGGGCCTGACGGACATATTTCGAGATATTTCTTCTTCTTGTTGTTCTTCTTCTGCACAGCTAAGCTGGAAGTGGCATTTGCGGCTCGCACTAGTGCAGAGTTATCACAAAGAAAGGGGCCACGGTGTTTCTGTATCTCTATTATGTTGGTGCGGCTTCGGAATTTTTAAATATCTTGATATATCTCGAGAACTACGCATCTGATCAAAAAATATCATAGAACATAAAAAGTAGGAAACTTAATTCTCTACAAAAAAGGTCTCTTAACATTTTGCCATAGCTCGCTTCGTTTCCGAGATATTTGCAGATTTATCTCAAGGGAACTGGCCTGACGGACATATTTCGAGATATTTCTTCTTCTTGTTGTTCTTCTTGTGCACAGCTAAGCTGGAAGTGGCATTTGCGGCTCGCACTAGTGCAGAGTTATCTCAAAGAAAGGGGCCACGGTGTTTCTGTATCTCTATTATGTTGGTGCGGCTTCGGAGCTTTTAAATATCTCGATATATCTCGAAAACTACGCTTCTGATCAAAAAATATCATAGAACATAAATTGTAGGAAACATAATTCTCTACAAAAAAGGTCTCTCAACATTTTGCCATAACTCGCTTCGTTTCCGAGATATTTGCAGATATATCTCAAGGGCAGGGGCCTGACGGACATATTTCGAGATATTTCTTCTTCTTGTTGTTCTTCTTCTGCACAGCTAAGCTGGAAGTGGCATTTACAGCTCGCAATAGTGCAGAGTTATCTCAAAGAAAGGGGCCACGGTGTTTCTGTATCTCTATTATGTTGGTGCGGCTTCGGAACTTTTAAATATCTTGATATATCTCGAGAACTACGCGTCTGATCAAAAAATATCATAGAACATAAAAAGTAGGAAACATAATTCTGTACAAAAAAGGTCTCTTAACATTTTGCCATAGCTCGCTTCGTTTCCGAGATATTTGCAGATTTATCTCAAGGGAAGGGGCCTGACGGACATATTTCGAGATATTTCTTCTTCTTGTTGTTCTTCTTCTGCACAGCTAAGCTGGAAGTGGCATTTGCGGCTCGCACTAGTGCACAGTTATCTCAAAGAAAGGGGCCACGGTGTTTCTGTATCTCTATTATGTTGGTGCGGCTTCGGAACTTTTAAGTATCTCGATATATCTCGAAAACTACGCTTCTGATCAAAAAATATCATAGAACATAAATTGTAGGAAACATAATTCTCTACAAAAAACGTCTCTTAACATTTTGCCATAGCTCCCTTCGTTTCCGAGATATTTGCAGATTCAGCTCAAAGGAACTGGCCTGACGGACATATTTCGAGATATTTCTTCTTCTTGTTGTTCTCCCTCTGCACAGCTAAGCTGGAAGTGGCATTTGCAGCTCGCAATAGTGCAGAGTTATCTCAAAGAAAGGGGCCACGGTGTTTCTGTATCTCTATTATGTTGGTGGGGCTTCGGAACTTTTAAATATCTTGATATATCTCGAGAACTACGCATCTGATCAAAAAATATCATAGAACATAAAAAGTAGGAAACTTAATTCTCTACAAAAACGGTAGCTTAACATTTTGCCATAGCTCGCTTCGTTTCCGAGATATTTGCATATTTATCTCAAGGGAAGGGGCCTGACGGACATATTTCGAGATATTTCTTCTTCTTGTTGTTCTTCTTCTGCACAGCTAAGCTGGAAGTGGCATTTGCGGCTCGCACTAGTGCACAGTTATCTCAAAGAAAGGGGCCACGGTGTTTCTGTATCTCTATTATGTTGGTGCGGCTTCGGAACTTTTAAGTATCTCGATATATCTCGAAAACTACGCTTCTGATCAAAAAATATTATAGAACATAAATTGTAGGAAACATAATTCTCTACAAAAAACGTCTCTTAACATTTTGCCATAGCTCGCTTCGTTTCCGAGATATTTGCAGATTCAGCTCAAAGGAACTGGCCTGACGGACATATTTCGAGATATTTCTTCTTCTTGTTGTTCTTCCTCTGCACAGCTAAGCTGGAAGTGGCATTTGCAGCTCGCAATAGTGCAGATTTATCTCAAAGAAAGGGGCCACGGTGTTTCTGTATCTCTATTATGTTGGTGGGGTTCGGAACTTTTAAATATCTTGATATATCTCGAGAACTACGCATCTGATCAAAAAATATCATAGAACATAAAAAGTAGGAAACTTAATTCTCTACAAAAAAGGTCGCTTAACATTTTGCCATAGCTCGCTTCGTTTCCGAGATATTTGCATATTTATCTCAAGGGAAGGGGCCTGACGGACATATTTCGAGATATTTCTTCTTCTTGTTGTTCTTCTTCTGCACAGCTAACCTGGAAGTGGCATTTGCGGCTCGCACTAGTGCACAGTTATCTCAAAGAAAGGGGCCACGGTGTTTCTGTATCTCTATTATGTTGGTGCGGCTTCGGAACTTTTAAATATCTCGATATATCTCGAAAACTACGCTTCTGATCAAAAAATATCATAGAACATAAAAAGTAGGAAACTTAATTCTCTACAAATAAGGTCTCTTAACATTTTGCCATAACTCGCTTCGTTTCCGAGATATTTGCAGATATATCTCAAGGGCAGGGGCCTGACGGACATATTTCGAGATATTTCTTCTTCTTGTTGTTCTTCTTCTGCACAGCTAAGCAGGAAGTGGCATTTACAGCTCGCAATAGTGCAGAGTTATCTCAAAGAAAGGGGCCACGGTGTTTCTGTATCTCTATTATGTTGGTGCGGCTTCGGAACTTTTAAATATCTTGATATATCTCGAGAACTACGCATCTGATCAAAAAATATCATAGAACATAAAAAGTAGGAAACTTAATTCTCTACAAAAAAGGTCTCTTAACATTTTGCCATAGCTCTCTTCGTTTCCGAGATATTTGCAGATTTATCTCAAGGGAAGGGGCCTGACGGACATATTTCGAGATACTTCTTCTTCTTGTTGTTCTTCTTCTGCACAGCTAAGCTGGAAGTGGCATTTGCAGCTCGCAATAGTGCAGAGTTATCTCAAAGAAAGGGGCCACGGTGTTTCTGTATCTCTATTATGTTGGTGCGGCTTCGGAACTTTTAAATATCTTGATATATCTCGAGAACTACGCCTCTGATCGAAAAATATCATAGAACATAAAAAGTAGGAAACTTAATTCTCTACAAAAAAGGTCTCTTAACATTTTGCCATAGCTCGCTTCGTTTCCGAGATATTTGCATATTTATCTCAAGGGAAGGGGCCTGACGGACATATTTCGAGATATTTCTTCTTCTTGTTGTTCTTCTTCTGCACAGCTAAGCTGGAAGTGGCATTTGCGGCTCGCACTAGTGCAGAGTTATCTCAAAGAAAGGGGCCACGGTGTTTCTGTATCTCTATTATGTTGGTGCGGCTTCGGAACTTTTAAATATCTCGATATATCTCGAAAACTACGCTTCTGATCAAAAAATATCATAGAACATAAATTGTAGGAAACATAATTCTCTACAAAAAACGTCTCTAAACATTTTGCCATAGCTCGCTTCGTTTCCGAGATATTTGCAGATTCAGCTCAAAGGAACTGGCCTGACGGACATATTTCGAGATATTTCTTCTTCTTGTTGTTCTTCCTCTGCACAGCTAAGCTGGAAGTGGCATTTGCAGCTCGCAATAGTGCAGAGTTATCTCAAAGAAAGGGGCCACGGTGTTTCTGTATCTCTATTATGTTGGTGCGGCTTCGGAATTTTTAAATATCTTGATATATCTCGAGAACTACGCATCTGATCAAAAAATATCATAGAACATAAAAAGTAGGAAACTTAATTCTCTACAAAAACGGTAGCTTAACATTTTGCCATAGCTCGCTTCGTTTCCGAGATATTTGCATATTTATCTCAAGGGAAGGGGCCTGACGGACATATTTCGAGATATTTCTTCTTCTTGTTGTTCTTCTTCTGCACAGCTAAGCTGGAAGTGGCATTTGCGGCTCGCACTAGTGCACAGTTATCTCAAAGAAAGGGGCCACGGTGTTTCTGTATCTCTATTATGTTGGTGCGGCTTCGGAACTTTTAAGTATCTCGATATATCTCGAAAACTACGCTTCTGAACAAAAAATTTTATAGAACATAAATTGTAGGAAACATAATTCTCTACAAAAAACGTCTCTTAACATTTTGCCATAGCTCGCTTCGTTTCCGAGATATTTGCAGATTCAGCTCAAAGGAACTGGCCTGACGGACATATTTCGAGATATTTCTTCTTCTTGTTGTTCTTCCTCTGCACAGCTAAGCTGGAAGTGGCATTTGCAGCTCGCAATAGTGCAGATTTATCTCAAAGAAAGGGGCCACTTTGTTTCTGTATCTCTATTATGTTGGTGGGGCTTCGGAACTTTTAAATATCTTGATATATCTCGAGAACTACGCATCTGATCAAAAAATATCATAGAACATAAAAAGTAGGAAACTTAATTCTCTACAAAAAAGGTCGCTTAACATTTTGCCATAGCTCGCTTCGTTTCCGAGATATTTGCATATTTATCTCAAGGGAAGGGGCCTGACGGACATATTTCGAGATATTTCTTCTTCTTGTTGTTCTTCTTCTGCACAGCTAAGCTGGAAGTGGCATTTGCGGCTCGCACTAGTGCACAGTTATCTCAAAGAAAGGGGCCACGGTGTTTCTGTATCTCTATTATGTTGGTGCGGCTTCGGAACTTTTAAATATCTCGATATATCTCGAAAACTACGCATCTGATCAAAAAATATCATAGAACATAAAAAGTAGGAAACTTAATTCTCTACAAATAAGGTCTCTTAACATTTTGCCATAACTCGCTTCGTTTCCGAGATATTTGCAGATATATCTCAAGGGCAGGGGCCTGACGGACATATTTCGAGATATTTCTTCTTCTTGTTGTTCTTCTTCTGCACAGCTAAGCAGGAAGTGGCATTTACAGCTCGCAATAGTGCAGAGTTATCTCAAAGAAAGGGGCCACGGTGTTTCTGTATCTCTATTAT
Organism: Osmia lignaria lignaria; assembly: GCF_051020975.1. Lineage (NCBI taxonomy): Eukaryota > Metazoa > Arthropoda > Insecta > Hymenoptera > Megachilidae > Osmia > Osmia lignaria. The sequence continues at coordinate 7,301,978 of NW_027478159.1, read as the reverse complement.
GTTGGTGCGGCTTCGGAACTTTTAAATATCTTGATATATCTCGAGAACTACGCATCTGATCAAAAAATATCATAGAACATAAAAAGTAGGAAACTTAATTCTCTACAAAAAAGGTCTCTTAACATTTTGCCATAGCTCTCTTCGTTTCCGAGATATTTGCAGATTTATCTCAAGGGAAGGGGCCTGACGGACATATTTCGAGATACTTCTTCTTCTTGTTGTTCTTCTTCTGCACAGCTAAGCTGGAAGTGGCATTTGCAGCTCGCAATAGTGCAGAGTTATCTCAAAGAAAGGGGCCACGGTGTTTCTGTATCTCTATTATGTTGGTGCGGCTTCGGAACTTTTAAATATCTTGATATATCTCGAGAACTACGCCTCTGATCGAAAAATATCATAGAACATAAAAAGTAGGAAACTTAATTCTCTACAAAAAAGGTCTCTTAACATTTTGCCATAGCTCGCTTCGTTTCCGAGATATTTGCATATTTATCTCAAGGGAAGGGGCCTGACGGACATATTTCGAGATATTTCTTCTTCTTGTTGTTCTTCTTCTGCACAGCTAAGCTGGAAGTGGCATTTGCGGCTCGCACTAGTGCAGAGTTATCTCAAAGAAAGGGGCCACGGTGTTTCTGTATCTCTATTATGTTGGTGCGGCTTCGGAACTTTTAAATATCTCGATATATCTCGAAAACTACGCTTCTGATCAAAAAATATCATAGAACATAAATTGTAGGAAACATAATTCTCTACAAAAAACGTCTCTAAACATTTTGCCATAGCTCGCTTCGTTTCCGAGATATTTGCAGATTCAGCTCAAAGGAACTGGCCTGACGGACATATTTCGAGATATTTCTTCTTCTTGTTGTTCTTCCTCTGCACAGCTAAGCTGGAAGTGGCATTTGCAGCTCGCAATAGTGCAGAGTTATCTCAAAGAAAGGGGCCACGGTGTTTCTGTATCTCTATTATGTTGGTGCGGCTTCGGAATTTTTAAATATCTTGATATATCTCGAGAACTACGCATCTGATCAAAAAATATCATAGAACATAAAAAGTAGGAAACTTAATTCTCTACAAAAAAGGTCTCTTAACATTTTGCCATAGCTCGCTTCGTTTCCGAGATATTTGCAGATTTATCTCAAGGGAACTGGCCTGACGGACATATTTCGAGATATTTCTTCTTCTTGTTGTTCTTCTTCTGCACAGCTAAGCAGGAAGTGGCATTTGCAGCTCGCAATAGTGCAGAGATATCTCAAAGAAAGGGGCCACGGTGTTTCTGTATCTCTATTATGTTGGTGCGGCTTCGGAACTTTTAAATATCTTGATATATCTCGAGAACTACGCGTCTGATCAAAAAATATCATAGAACATAAAAAGTAGGAAACATAATTCTGTACAAAAAAGGTCTCTTAACATTTTGCCATAGCTCGCTTCGTTTCCGAGATATTTGCAGATTTATCTCAAGGGCAGGGGCCTGACGGACATATTTCGAGATATTTCTTCTTCTTGTTGTTCTTCTTCTGCACAGCTAAGCTGGAAGTGGCATTTACAGCTCGCAATAGTGCAGAGTTATCTCAAAGAAAGGGGCCACGGTGTTTCTGTATCTCTATTATGTTGGTGCGGCTTCGGAACTTTTAAATATCTTGATATATCTCGAGAACTACGCATCTGATGAAAAAATATCATAGAATATAAAAAGTAGGAAACTTAATTCTCTACAAAAAAGGTCTCTTAACATTTTGCCATAGCTCTCTTCGTTTCCGAGATATTTGCAGATTTATCTCAAGGGAAGGGGCCTGACGGACATATTTCGAGATACATCTTCTTCTTGTTGTTCTTCCTCTGCACAGCTAAGCTGGAAGTGGCATTTGCAGCTCGCAATAGTGCAGAGTTATCTCAAAGAAAGGGGCCACGGTGTTTCTGTATCTCTATTATGTTGGTGCGGCTTCGGAACTTTTAAATATCTTAATATATCTCGAGAACTACGCATCTGATCAAAAAATATCATAGAACATAAAAAGTAGGAAACTTAATTCTCTACAAAAAAGGTCTCTTAACATTTTGCCACAGCTCGCTTCGTTTCCGAGATATTTGCAGATTTATCTCAAGGGAAGGGGCCTAACGGACATATTTCGAGATATTTCTTCTTCTTGTTGTTCTTCTTCTGCACAGCTAAGCTGGAAGTGGCATTTGCGGCTCGCACTAGTGCAGAGTTATCTCAAAGAAAGGGGCCACGGTGTTTCTGTATCTCTATTATGTTGGTGCGGTTTCGGAACTTTTAAATATCTTGATATATCTCGAGAACTACGCATCTGATCAGAAAATATCATAGAACATAAAAAGTAGGAAACTTAATTCTCTACAAAAAAGGTCTCTTAACATTTTGCCATAGCTCGCTTCGTTTCCGAGATATTTGCAGATTTATCTCAAGGGAAGGGGCCTAACGGACATATTTCGAGATATTTCTTCTTCTTGTTGTTCTTCTTCTGCACAGCTAAGCTGGAAGTGGCATTTGCGGCTCGCACTAGTGCAGAGTTATCTCAAAGAAAGGGGCCACGGTGTTTCTGTATCTCTATAATGTTGGTGCGGTTTCGGAACTTTTAAATATCTTGATATATCTCGAGAACTACGCATCTGATCAGAAAATATTATAGAACATAAAAAGTAGGAAACTTAATTCTCTACAAAAAAGGTCTCTTAACATTTTGCCATAGCTCGCTTCGTTTCCGAGATATTTGCATATTTATCTCAAGGGAAGGGGCCTGACGGACATATTTCGAGATATTTCTTCTTCTTGTTGTTCTTCTTCTGCACAGCTAAGCTGGAAGTGGCATTTGCGGCTCGCACTAGTGCAGAGTTATCTCAAAGAAAGGGGCCACGGTGTTTCTGTATCTCTATTATGTTGGTGCGGCTTCGGAACTTTTAAATATCTCGATATATCTCGAAAACTACGCTTCTGATCAAAAAATATCATAGAACATAAATTGTAGGAAACATAATTCTCTACAAAAAACGTCTCTAAACATTTTGCCATAGCTCGCTTCGTTTCCGAGATATTTGCAGATTCAGCTCAAAGGAACTGGCCTGACGGACATATTTCGAGATATTTCTTCTTCTTGTTGTTCTTCCTCTGCACAGCTAAGCTGGAAGTGGCATTTGCAGCTCGCAATAGTGCAGAGTTATCTCAAAGAAAGGGGCCACGGTGTTTCTGTATCTCTATTATGTTGGTGCGGCTTCGGAATTTTTAAATATCTTGATATATCTCGAGAACTACGCATCTGATCAAAAAATATCATAGAACATAAAAAGTAGGAAACTTAATTCTCTACAAAAAAGGTCTCTTAACATTTTGCCATAGCTCGCTTCGTTTCCGAGATATTTGCAGATTTATCTCAAGGGAACTGGCCTGACGGACATATTTCGAGATATTTCTTCTTCTTGTTGTTCTTCCTCTGCACAGCTAAGCTGGAAGTGGCATTTGCAGCTCGCAATAGTGCAGAGTTATCTCAAAGAAAGGGGCCACGGTGTTTCTGTATCTCTATTATGTTGGTGCGGCTTCGGAACTTTTAAATATCTCGATATATCTCGAAAACTACGCTTCTGATCAAAAAATATCATAGAACATAAATTGTAGGAAACATAATTCTCTACAAAAAAGGTCTCTTAACATTTTGCGATAGCTCGCTTCGTTTCCGAGATATTTGCAGATTTATCTCAAGGGAAGGGGCCTCACGGACATATTTCGAGATATTTCTTCTTCTTGTTGTTCTTCTTCTGCACAGCTAAGCAGGAAGTGGCATTTGCAGCTCGCAATAGTGCAGAGATATCTCAAAGAAAGGGGCCACGGTGTTTCTGTATCTCTATTATGTTGGTGCGGCTTCGGAACTTTTAAATATCTTGATATATCTCGAGAACTACGCGTCTGATCAAAAAATATCATAGAACATAAAAAGTAGGAAACATAATTCTGTACAAAAAAGGTCTCTTAACATTTTGCCATAGCTCGCTTCGTTTCCGAGATATTTGTAGATTTATCTCAAGGGAAGGGGCCTGACGGACATATTTCGAGATATTTCTTCTTCTTGTTGTTCTTCTTCTGCACAGCTAAGCTGGAAGTGGCATTTGCGGCTCGCACTAGTGCACAGTTATCTCAAAGAAAGGGGCCACGGTGTTTCTGTATCTCCATTATGTTGGTGCGGCTTCGGAACTTTTAAATATCTCGATATATCTCGAAAACTACGCTTCTGATCAAAAAATATCATAGAACGTAAATTGTAGGAAACATAATTCTCTACAAAAAAGGTCTCTTAACATTTTGCCATAGCTCGCTTCGTTTCCGAGATATTTGCAGATATATCTCAAGGGCAGGGGCCTGACGGACATATTTCGAGATATTTCTTCTTCTTGTTGTTCTTCTTCTGCACAGCTAAGCTGGAAGTGGCATTTACAGCTCGCAATAGTGCAGAGTTATCTCAAAGAAAGGGGCCACGGTGTTTCTGTATCTCTATTATGTTGGTGCGGCTTCGGAACTTTTAAATATCTTGATATATCTCGAGAACTACGCATCTGATCAAAAAATATCATAGAATATAAAAAGTAGGAAACTTAATTCTCTACAAAAAAGGTCTCTTAACATTTTGCCATAGCTCTCTTCGTTTCCGAGATATTTGCAGATTTATCTCAAGGGAAGGGGCCTGACGGACATATTTCGAGATACATCTTCTTCTTGTTGTTCTTCCTCTGCACAGCTAAGCTGGAAGTGGCATTTGCAGCTCGCAATAGTGCAGAGTTATCTCAAAGAAAGGGGCCACGGTGTTTCTGTATCTCTATTATGTTGGTGCGGCTTCGGAACTTTTAAATATCTTAATATATCTCGAGAACTACGCATCTGATCAAAAAATATCATAGAACATAAAAAGTAGGAAACTTAATTCTCTACAAAAAAGGTCTCTTAACATTTTGCCATAGCTCGCTTCGTTTCCGAGATATTTGCAGATTTATCTCAAGGGAAGGGGCCTAACGGACATATTTCGAGATATTTCTTCTTCTTGTTGTTCTTCTTCTGCACAGCTAAGCTGGAAGTGGCATTTGCGGCTCGCACTAGTGCAGAGTTATCTCAAAGAAAGGGGCCACGGTGTTTCTGTATCTCTATTATGTTGGTGCGGTTTCGGAACTTTTAAATATCTTGATATATCTCGAGAACTACGCATCTGATCAGAAAATATCATAGAACATAAAAAGTAGGAAACTTAATTCTCTACAAATACGGTCTCTCAACATTTTGCCATAGCTCGCTTCGTTTCCGAGATATTTGCAGATTCACCTCAAAGGAACTGGCCTGACGGACATATTTCGAGATATTTCTTCTTCTTGTTGTTCTTCTTCTGCACAGCTAAGCTGGAAGTGGCATTTGCGGCTCGCACTAGTGCAGAGTTATCTCAAAGAAAGGGTCCACGGTGTTTCTGTATCCCTATTATGTTGGTGCGGCTTCGGAACTTTTAAATATCTCGATATATCTCGAAAACTACGCTTCGGATCAAAAAATATCATAGAACATAAATTGTAGCAAACATAATTCTCTACAAAAAACGTCTCTTACCATTTTGCCATAGCTCGCTTCGTTTCCGAGATATTTGCAGATTCAGCTCAAAGGAACTGGCCTGACGGACATATTTCGAGATATTTCTTCTTCTTGTTGTTCTTCCTCTGCACAGCTAAGCTGGAAGTGGCATTTGCAGCTCGCAATAGTGCAGAGTTATCTCAAAGAAAGGGGCCACGGTGTTTCTGTATCTCTATTATGTTGGTGCGGCTTCGGAACTTTTAAATATCTTGATATATCTCGAGAACTACGCATCTAATCAAAAAATATCATACAACATACAAAGAAGGAAACTTAATTCTCTACAAAAAAGGTCTCTTAACATTTTGCCATAGCTCTCTTCGTTTCCGAGATATTTGCAGATTTATCTCAAGGGAAGGGGCCTGACGGACATATTTCGAGATATTTCTTCTTCTTGTTGTTCTTCTTCTGCACAGCTAAGCTGGAAGTGGCATTTGCGGCTCGCACTAGTGCAGAGTTATCTCAACGAAAGGGGCCACGGTGTTTCTGTATCTCTATTATGTTGGTGCGGCTTCGGAACTTTTAAATATCTCGATATATCTCGAAAACTACGCTTCTGATCAAAAAATATCATAGAACGTAAATTGTAGGAAACATTATTCTCTACAAAAAAGGTCTCTTAACATTTTGCCATAGCTCGCTTCGTTTCCGAGATATTCGCAGATTTATCTCAAGGGAAGGGTCCTGATGGACATATTTCGAGATATTTCTTCTTCTTGTTGTTCTTCTTCTGCACAGCTAAACTGGAAGTGGCATTTCCAGCTCGCAATCGTGCAGAGTTATCTCAAAGAAAGGGGCCACGGTGTTTCTGTATCTCTATTATGTTGGTGCGGCTTCGGGACTTTTAAATATCTTGATATATCTCGAGTACTACGCATCTGATCAAAAAATGTCATAGACGATAAAAAGTCGGAAACTTAATTCTCTACAAAAAAGGTCTCTTAACATTTCGCCATAGCTCGCTTCGTTTCCGAGATATTTGCAGATTTATCTCAAGGGAAGGGGCCTGTCGGACATATTTCGAGATATTTCTTCTTCTTGTTGTTCTTCTTCTGCACAGCTAAGCTGGAAGTGGCATTTGCGGCTCGCACTAGTGCAGAGTTATCTCAAAGAAAGGGGCCACGGTGTTTCTGTATCTCTATTATGTTGGTGCGGCTTCGGAACTTTTAAATATCTCGATATATCTCGAAAACTACGCTTCTGATCAAAAAATATCATAGAACATAAATTGTAGGAAACATAATTCTCTACAAAAAACGTCTCTTAACATTTTGCCATAGCTCGCTTCGTTTCCGAGATATTTGCAGATTCAGCTCAAAGGAACGGGCCTGACGGACATATTTCCAGATACTTCTTCTTCTTGTTGTTCTTCCTCTGCACAGCTAAGCTGGAAGTGGCATTTGCAGCTCGCAATAGTGCAGAGTTATCTCAAAGAAAGGGGCCACGGTGTTTCTGTATCTCTATTATGTTGGTGCGGCTTCGGAACTTTTAAATATCTCGATATATCTCGAAAACTACGCTTCTGATCAAAAAATATCATAGAACGTAAATTGTAGGAAACATTATTCTCTACAAAAAAGGTCTCTTAACATTTTGCCATAGCTCGCTTCGTTTCCGAGATATTTGCAGATTTATCTCAAGGGAAGGGTCCTGATGGACATATTTCGAGATATTTCTTCTTCTTGTTGTTCTTCTTCTGCACAGCTAAGCTGGAAGTGGCATTTGCGGCTCGCACTAGTGCAGAGTTATCTCAAAGAAAGGGGCCACGGTGTTTCTGTATCTCTATTATGTTGGTGCGGCTTCGGAACTTTTAAATATCTCGATATATCTCGAAAACTACGCTTCTGATCAAAAAATATCATAGAACGTAAATTGTAGGAAACGTTATTCTCTACAAAAAAGGTCTCTTAACATTTTGCCATAGCTCGCTTCGTTTCCGAGATATTTGCAGATTTATCTCAAGGGAAGGGTCCTGATGGACATATTTCGAGATATTTCTTCTTCTTGTTGTTCTTCTTCTGCACAGCTAAGCTGGAAGTGGCATTTGCGGCTCGCACTAGTGCAGAGTTATCTCAAAGAAAGGGGCCACGGTGTTTCTGTATCTCTATTATGTTGGTGCGGCTTCGGAACTTTTAAATATCTCGATATATCTCGAAAACTACGCTTCTGATCAAAAAATATCATAGAACGTAAATTGTAGGAAACGTTATTCTCTACAAAAAAGGTCTCTTAACATTTTGCCATAGCTCGCTTCGTTTCCGAGATATTTGCAGATTTATCTCAAGGGAAGGGGCCTGACGGACATATTTCGAGATATTTCTTCTTCTTGTTGTTCTTCTTCTGCACAGCTAAGCTGGAAGTGGCATTTGCGGCTCGCACTAGTGCACAGTTATCTCAAAGAAAGGGGCCACGGTGTTTCTGTATCTCCATTATGTTGGTGCGGCTTCGGAACTTTTAAATATCTCGATATATCTCGAAAACTACGCTTCTGATCAAAAAATATCATAGAACGTAAATTGTAGGAAACATAATTCTCTACAAAAAAGGTCTCTTAACATTTTGCCATAGCTCGCTTCGTTTCCGCGATATTTGCAGATATATCTCAAGGGCAGGGGCCTGACGGACATATTTCGAGATATTTCTTCTTCTTGTTGTTCTTCTTCTGCACAGCTAAGCTGGAAGTGGCATTTACAGCTCGCAATAGTGCAGAGTTATCTCAAAGAAAGGGGCCACGGTGTTTCTGTATCTCTATTATGTTGGTGCGGCTTCGGAACTTTTAAATATCTTGATATATCTCGAGAACTACGCATCTGATCAAAAAATATCATAGAATATAAAAAGTAGGAAACTTAATTCTCTACAAAAAAGGTCCCTTAACATTTTGCCATAGCTCTCTTCGTTTCCGAGATATTTGCAGATTTATCTCAAGGGAAGGGGCCTGACGGACATATTTCGAGATACATCTTCTTCTTGTTGTTCTTCCTCTGCACAGCTAAGCTGGAAGTGGCATTTGCAGCTCGCAATAGTGCAGAGTTATCTCAAAGAAAGGGGCCACGGTGTTTCTGTATCTCTATTATGTTGGTGCGGCTTCGGAACTTTTAAATATCTTGATATATCTCGAGAACTACGCATCTGATCAAAAAATATCATAGAACATAAAAAGTAGGAAACTTAATTCTCTACAAAAAAGGTCTCTTAACATTTTGCCATAGCTCGCTTCGTTTCCGAGATATTTGCAGATTTATCTCAAGGGAACTGGCCTGACGGACATATTTCGAGATATTTCTTCTTCTTGTTGTTCTTCCTCTGCACAGCTAAGCTGGAAGTGGCATTTGCAGCTCGCAATAGTGCAGAGTTATCTCAAAGAAAGGGGCCACGGTGTTTCTGTATCTCTATTATGTTGGTGCGGCTTCGGAACTTTTAAATATCTCGATATATCTCGAAAACTACGCTTCTGATCAAAAAATATCATAGAACATAAATTGTAGGAAACATAATTCTCTACAAAAAAGGTCTCTTAACATTTTGCGATAGCTCGCTTCGTTTCCGAGATATTTGCAGATTTATCTCAAGGGAAGGGGCCTCACGGACATATTTCGAGATATTTCTTCTTCTTGTTGTTCTTCTTCTGCACAGCTAAGCAGGAAGTGGCATTTGCAGCTCGCAATAGTGCAGAGATATCTCAAAGAAAGGGGCCACGGTGTTTCTGTATCTCTATTATGTTGGTGCGGCTTCGGAACTTTTAAATATCTTGATATATCTCGAGAACTACGCGTCTGATCAAAAAATATCATAGAACATAAAAAGTAGGAAACATAATTCTGTACAAAAAAGGTCTCTTAACATTTTGCCATAGCTCGCTTCGTTTCCGAGATATTTGTAGATTTATCTCAAGGGAAGGGGCCTGACGGACATATTTCGAGATATTTCTTCTTCTTGTTGTTCTTCTTCTGCACAGCTAAGCTGGAAGTGGCATTTGCGGCTCGCACTAGTGCACAGTTATCTCAAAGAAAGGGGCCACGGTGTTTCTGTATCTCCATTATGTTGGTGCGGCTTCGGAACTTTTAAATATCTCGATATATCTCGAAAACTACGCTTCTGATCAAAAAATATCATAGAACGTAAATTGTAGGAAACATAATTCTCTACAAAAAAGGTCTCTTAACATTTTGCCATAGCTCGCTTTGTTTCCGAGATATTTGCAGATATATCTCAAGGGAAGGGGCCTGACGGACATATTTCGAGATATTTCTTCTTCTTGTTGTTCTTCTTCTGCACAGCTAAGCTGGAAGTGGCATTTGCGGTTCGCACTAGTGCAGAGTTATCTCAAAGAAAGGGGCCACGGTGTTTCTGTATCTCTATTATGTTGGTGCGGCTTCGGAACTTTTAAATATCTCGATATATCTCGAAAACTACGCTTCTGATCAAAAAATATCATAGAACATAAATTGTAGGAAACATAATTCTCTACAAAAAACGTCTCTTAACATTTTGCCATAGCTCGCTTCGTTTCCGAGATATTTGCAGATTCAGCTCAAAGGAACTGGCCTGACGGACATATTTCGAGATATTTCTTCTTCTTGTTGTTCTTCCTCTGCACAGCTAAGCTGGAAGTGGCATTTGCAGCTCGCAATAGTGCAGAGTTATCTCAAAGAAAGGGGCTACGGTGTTTCTGTATCTCTATTATGTTGGTGCGGCTTCGGAACTTTTAAATATCTCGATATATCTCGAAAACTACGCTTCTGATCAAAAAATATCATAGAACATAAATTGTAGGAAACATAATTCTCTACAAAAAACGTCTCTTAACATTTTGCCATAGCTCGCTTCGTTTCCGAGATATTTGCAGATTCAACTCAAAGGAACTGGCCTGACGGACATATTTCGAGATATTTCTTCTTCTTGTTGTTCTTCTTCTGCACAGCTAAGCTGGAAGTGGCATTTGCGGCTCGCACTAGTGCAGAGTTATCTCAACGAAAGGGGCCATGGTGTTTCTGTATCTCTATTATGTTGGTGCGGCTTCGGAACTTTTAAATATCTCGATATATCTCGAAAACTACGCTTCTGATCAAAAAATATCATAGAACATAAATTGTAGGAAGCATAATTCTCTACAAAAAAGGTCTCTTAACATTTTGCCATAGCTCGCTTCGTTTCCGAGATATTTGCAGATATATCTCAAGGGAAGGGGCCTGACGGACATATTTCGAAATATTTCTTCTTGTTGTTCTTCTTCTGCACAGCTAAGCTGGAAGTGGCATTTACAGCTCGCAATAGTGCAGAGTTATCTCAAAGAAAGGGGCCACGGTGTTTCTGTATCTCTATTATGTTGGTGCGGCTTCGGAACTTTTAAATATCTTGATATATCTCGAGAACTACGCATCTGATCAAAAAATATCATAGAATATAAAAAGTAGGAAACTTAATTCTCTACAAAAAAGGTCTCTTAACATTTTGCCATAGCTCTCTTCGTTTCCGAGATATTTGCAGATTTATCTCAAGGGAAGGGGCCTGACGGACATATTTCGAGATACATCTTCTTCTTGTTGTTCTTCCTCTGCACAGCTAAGCTGGAAGTGGCATTTGCAGCTCGCAATAGTGCAGAGTTATCTCAAAGAAAGGGGCCACGGTGTTTCTGTATCTCTATTATGTTGGTGCGGCTTCGGAACTTTTAAATATCTTAATATATCTCGAGAACTACGCATCTGATCAAAAAATATCATAGAACATAAAAAGTAGGAAACTTAATTCTCTACAAAAAAGGTCTCTTAACATTTTGCCATAGCTCGCTTCGTTTCCGAGATATTTGCAGATTTATCTCAAGGGAAGGGGCCTAACGGACATATTTCGAGATATTTCTTCTTCTTGTTGTTCTTCTTCTGCACAGCTAAGCTGGAAGTGGCATTTGCGGCTCGCACTAGTGCAGAGTTATCTCAAAGAAAGGGGCCACGGTGTTTCTGTATCTCTATTATGTTGGTGCGGTTTCGGAACTTTTAAATATCTTGATATATCTCGAGAACTACGCATCTGATCAGAAAATATCATAGAACATAAAAAGTAGGAAACTTAATTCTCTACAAATACGGTCTCTCAACATTTTGCCATAGCTCGCTTCGTTTCCGAGATATTTGCAGATTTATCTCAAGGGAACTGGCCTGACGGACATATTTCGAGATATTTCTTCTTCTTGTTGTTCTTCCTCTGCACAGCTAAGCTGGAAGTGGCATTTGCAGCTCGCAATAGTGCAGTGTTATCTCAAAGAAAGGGGCCACGGTGTTTCTGTATCTCTATTATGTGTGTGCGGCTTCGGAACTTTTAAATATCTCGATATATCTCGAAAACTACGCTTCTGATCAAAAAATATCATAGAACATAAATTGTAGGAAACATAATTCTCTACAAAAAAGGTCTCTTAACATTTTGCCATAGCTCGCTTCGTTTCCGAGATATTTGCAGATATATCTCAAGGGAAGGGGCCTGACGGACATATTTCGAGATATTTCTTCTTCTTGTTGTTCTTCTTCTGCACAGCTAAGCTGGAAGTGGCATTTACAGCTCGCAATAGTGCAGAGTTATCTCAAAGAAAGGGGCCACGGTGTTTCTGTATCTCTATTATGTTGGTGCGGCTTCGGAACTTTTAAATATCTTGATATATCTCGAGAACTACGCCTCTGATCGAAAAATATCATAGAACATAAAAAGTAGGAAACTTAATTCTCTACAAAAAAGGTCTCTTAACATTTTGCCATAGCTCGCTTCGTTTCCGAGATATTTGCATATTTATCTCAAGGGAAGGGGCCTGACGGACATATTTCGAGATATTTCTTCTTCTTGTTGTTCTTCTTCTGCACAGCTAAGCTGGAAGTGGCATTTGCGGCTCGCACTAGTGCAGAGTTATCTCAAAGAAAGGGGCCACGGTGTTTCTGTATCTCTATTATGTTGGTGCGGCTTCGGAACTTTTAAATATCTCGATATATCTCGAAAACTACGCTTCTGATCAAAAAATATCATAGAACATAAATTGTAGGAAACATAATTCTCTACAAAAAACGTCTCTTAACATTTTGCCATAGCTCGCTTCGTTTCCGAGATATTTGCAGATTCAGCTCAAAGGAACTGGCCTGACGGACATATTTCGAGATATTTCTTCTTCTTGTTGTTCTTCCTCTGCACAGCTAAGCTGGAAGTGGCATTTGCAGCTCGCAATAGTGCAGAGTTATCTCAAAGAAAGGGGCCACGGTGTTTCTGTATCCCTATTATGTTGGTGCGGCTTCGGAACTTTTAAATATCTCGATATATCTCGAAAACTACGCTTCGGATCAAAAAATATCATAGAACATAAATTGTAGCAAACATAATTCTCTACAAAAAACGTCTCTTACCATTTTGCCATAGCTCGCTTCGTTTCCGAGATATTTGCAGATTCAGCTCAAAGGAACTGGCCTGACGGACATATTTCGAGATATTTCTTCTTCTTGTTGTTCTTCCTCTGCACAGCTAAGCTGGAAGTGGCATTTGCAGCTCGCAATAGTGCAGAGTTATCTCAAAGAAAGGGGCCACGGTGTTTCTGTATCTCTATTATGTTGGTGCGGCTTCGGAACTTTTAAATATCTTGATATATCTCGAGAACTACGCATCTAATCAAAAAATATCATACAACATACAAAGAAGGAAACTTAATTCTCTACAAAAAAGGTCTCTTAACATTTTGCCATAGCTCTCTTCGTTTCCAAGATATTTGCAGATTTATCTCAAGGGAAGGGGCCTGACGGACATATTTCGAGATATTTCTTCTTCTTGTTGTTCTTCTTCTGCACAGCTAAGCTGGAAGTGGCATTTGCGGCTCGCACTAGTGCAGAGTTATCTCAACGAAAGGGGCCACGGTGTTTCTGTATCTCTATTATGTTGGTGCGGCTTCGGAACTTTTAAATATCTCGATATATCTCGAAAACTACGCTTCTGATCAAAAAATATCATAGAACGTAAATTGTAGGAAACATTATTCTCTACAAAAAAGGTCTCTTAACATTTTGCCATAGCTCGCTTCGTTTCCGAGATATTCGCAGATTTATCTCAAGGGAAGGGTCCTGATGGACATATTTCGAGATATTTCTTCTTCTTGTTGTTCTTCTTCTGCACAGCTAAACTGGAAGTGGCATTTCCAGCTCGCAATCGTGCAGAGTTATCTCAAAGAAAGGGGCCACGGTGTTTCTGTATCTCTATTATGTTGGTGCGGCTTCGGAACTTTTAAATATCTTGATATATCTCGAGTACTACGCATCTGATCAAAAAATGTCATAGACGATAAAAAGTCGGAAACTTAATTCTCTACAAAAAAGGTCTCTTAACATTTCGCCATAGCTCGCTTCGTTTCCGAGATATTTGCAGATTTATCTCAAGGGAAGGGGCCTGTCGGACATATTTCGAGATATTTCTTCTTCTTGTTGTTCTTCTTCTGCACAGCTAAGCTGGAAGTGGCATTTGCGGCTCGCACTAGTGCAGAGTTATCTCAAAGAAAGGGGCCACGGTGTTTCTGTATCTCTATTATGTTGGTGCGGCTTCGGAACTTTTAAATATCTCGATATATCTCGAAAACTACGCTTCTGATCAAAAAATATCATAGAACATAAATTGTAGGAAACATAATTCTCTACAAAAAACGTCTCTTAACATTTTGCCATAGCTCGCTTCGTTTCCGAGATATTTGCAGATTCAGCTCAAAGGAACGGGCCTGACGGACATATTTCGAGATACTTCTTCTTCTTGTTGTTCTTCCTCTGCACAGCTAAGCTGGAAGTGGCATTTGCAGCTCGCAATAGTGCAGAGTTATCTCAAAGAAAGGGGCCACGGTGTTTCTGTATCTCTATTATGTTGGTGCGGCTTCGGAACTTTTAAATATCTCGATATATCTCGAAAACTACGCTTCTGATCAAAAAATATCATAGAACGTAAATTGTAGGAAACATTATTCTCTACAAAAAAGGTCTCTTAACATTTTGCCATAGCTCGCTTCGTTTCCGAGATATTTGCAGATTTATCTCAAGGGAAGGGTCCTGATGGACATATTTCGAGATATTTCTTCTTCTTGTTGTTCTTCTTCTGCACAGCTAAGCTGGAAGTGGCATTTGCGGCTCGCACTAGTGCAGAGTTATCTCAAAGAAAGGGGCCACGGTGTTTCTGTATCTCTATTATGTTGGTGCGGCTTCGGAACTTTTAAATATCTCGATATATCTCGAAAACTACGCTTCTGATCAAAAAATATCATAGAACGTAAATTGTAGGAAACGTTATTCTCTACAAAAAAGGTCTCTTAACATTTTGCCATAGCTCGCTTCGTTTCCGAGATATTTGCAGATTTATCTCAAGGGAAGGGTCCTGATGGACATATTTCGAGATATTTCTTCTTCTTGTTGTTCTTCTTCTGCACAGCTAAGCTGGAAGTGGCATTTGCGGCTCGCACTAGTGCAGAGTTATCTCAAAGAAAGGGGCCACGGTGTTTCTGTATCTCTATTATGTTGGTGCGGCTTCGGAACTTTTAAATATCTCGATATATCTCGAAAACTACGCTTCTGATCAAAAAATATCATAGAACGTAAATTGTAGCAAACGTTATTCTCTACAAAAAAGGTCTCTTAACATTTTGCCATAGCTCGCTTCGTTTCCGAGATATTTGCAGATTTATCTCAAGGGAAGGGGCCTGACGGACATATTTCGAGATATTTCTTCTTCTTGTTGTTCTTCTTCTGCACAGCTAAGCTGGAAGTGGCATTTGCGGCTCGCACTAGTGCACAGTTATCTCAAAGAAAGGGGCCACGGTGTTTCTGTATCTCCATTATGTTGGTGCGGCTTCGGAACTTTTAAATATCTCGATATATCTCGAAAACTACGCTTCTGATCAAAAAATATCATAGAACGTAAATTGTAGGAAACATAATTCTCTACAAAAAAGGTCTCTTAACATTTTGCCATAGCTCGCTTCGTTTCCGCGATATTTGCAGATATATCTCAAGGGCAGGGGCCTGACGGACATATTTCGAGATATTTCTTCTTCTTGTTGTTCTTCTTCTGCACAGCTAAGCTGGAAGTGGCATTTACAGCTCGCAATAGTGCAGAGTTATCTCAAAGAAAGGGGCCACGGTGTTTCTGTATCTCTATTATGTTGGTGCGGCTTCGGAACTTTTAAATATCTTGATATATCTCGAGAACTACGCATCTGATCAAAAAATATCATAGAATATAAAAAGTAGGAAACTTAATTCTCTACAAAAAAGGTCCCTTAACATTTTGCCATAGCTCTCTTCGTTTCCGAGATATTTGCAGATTTATCTCAAGGGAAGGGGCCTGACGGACATATTTCGAGATACATCTTCTTCTTGTTGTTCTTCCTCTGCACAGCTAAGCTGGAAGTGGCATTTGCAGCTCGCAATAGTGCAGAGTTATCTCAAAGAAAGGGGCCACGGTGTTTCTGTATCTCTATTATGTTGGTGCGGCTTCGGAACTTTTAAATATCTTAATATATCTCGAGAACTACGCATCTGATCAAAAAATATCATAGAACATAAAAAGTAGGAAACTTAATTCTCTACAAAAAAGGTCTCTTAACATTTTGCCATAGCTCGCTTCGTTTCCGAGATATTTGCAGATTTATCTCAAGGGAAGGGGCCTAACGGACATATTTCGAGATATTTCTTCTTCTTGTTGTTCTTCTTCTGCACAGCTAAGCTGGAAGTGGCATTTGCGGCTCGCACTAGTGCAGAGTTATCTCAAAGAAAGGGGCCACGGTGTTTCTGTATCTCTATTATGTTGGTGCGGTTTCGGAACTTTTAAATATCTTGATATATCTCGAGAACTACGCATCTGATCAGAAAATATCATAGAACATAAAAAGTAGGAAACTTAATTCTCTACAAAAAAGGTCTCTTAACATTTTGCCATAGCTCGCTTCGTTTCCGAGATATTTGCATATTTATCTCAAGGGAAGGGGCCTGACGGACATATTTCGAGATATTTCTTCTTCTTGTTGTTCTTCTTCTGCACAGCTAAGCTGGAAGTGGCATTTGCGGCTCGCACTAGTGCAGAGTTATCTCAAAGAAAGGGGCCACGGTGTTTCTGTATCTCTATTATGTTGGTGCGGCTTCGGAACTTTTAAATATCTCGATATATCTCGAAAACTACGCTTCTGATCAAAAAATATCATAGAACATAAATTGTAGGAAACATAATTCTCTACAAAAAACGTCTCTTAACATTTTGCCATAGCTCGCTTCGTTTCCGAGATATTTGCAGATTCAGCTCAAAGGAACTGGCCTGACGGACATATTTCGAGATATTTCTTCTTCTTGTTGTTCTTCCTCTGCACAGCTAAGCTGGAAGTGGCATTTGCAGCTCGCAATAGTGCAGAGTTATCTCAAAGAAAGGGGCCACGGTGTTTCTGTATCTCTATTATGTTGGTGCGGCTTCGGAACTTTTAAATATCTCGATATATCTCGAAAACTACGCTTCTGATCAAAAAATATCATAGAACATAAATTGTAGGAAACATAATTCTCTACAAAAAACGTCTCTTAACATTTTGCCATAGCTCGCTTCGTTTCCGAGATATTTGCAGATTCAACTCAAAGGAACTGGCCTGACGGACATATTTCGAGATATTTCTTCTTCTTGTTGTTCTTCTTCTGCACAGCTAAGCTGGAAGTGGCATTTGCGGCTCGCACTAGTGCAGAGTTATCTCAACGAAAGGGGCCATGGTGTTTCTGTATCTCTATTATGTTGGTGCGGCTTCGGAACTTTTAAATATCTCGATATATCTCGAAAACTACGCTTCTGATCAAAAAATATCATAGAACATAAATTGTAGGAAGCATAATGCTCTACAAAAAAGGTCTCTTAACATTTTGCCATAGCTCGCTTCGTTTCCGAGATATTTGCAGATATATCTCAAGGGAAGGGGCCTGACGGACATATTTCGAAATATTTCTTCTTGTTGTTCTTCTTCTGCACAGCTAAGCTGGAAGTGGCATTTACAGCTCGCAATAGTGCAGAGTTATCTCAAAGAAAGGGGCCACGGTGTTTCTGTATCTCTATTATGTTGGTGCGGCTTCGGAACTTTTAAATATCTTGATATATCTCGAGAACTACGCATCTGATCAAAAAATATCATAGAATATAAAAAGTAGGAAACTTAATTCTCTACAAAAAAGGTCTCTTAACATTTTGCCATAGCTCTCTTCGTTTCCGAGATATTTGCAGATTTATCTCAAGGGAAGGGGCCTGACGGACATATTTCGAGATACATCTTCTTCTTGTTGTTCTTCCTCTGCACAGCTAAGCTGGAAGTGGCATTTGCAGCTCGCAATAGTGCAGAGTTATCTCAAAGAAAGGGGCCACGGTGTTTCTGTATCTCTATTATGTTGGTGCGGCTTCGGAACTTTTAAATATCTTAATATATCTCGAGAACTACGCATCTGATCAAAAAATATCATAGAACATAAAAAGTAGGAAACTTAATTCTCTACAAATACGGTCTCTCAACATTTTGCCATAGCTCTCTTCGTTTCCGAGATATTTGCAGATTTATCTCAAGGGAAGGGGCCTGACGGACATATTTCGAGATATTTCTTCTTCTTGTTGTTCTTCTTCTGCACAGCTAAGCTGGAAGTGGCATTTGCGGCTCGCACTAGTGCAGAGTTATCTCAACGAAAGGGGCCACGGTGTTTCTGTATCTCTATTATGTTGGTGCGGCTTCGGAACATTTAAATATCTCGATATATCTCGAAAACTACGCTTCTGATCAAAAAATATCATAGAACGTAAATTGTAGGAAACATTATTCTCTACAAAAAAGGTCTCTTAACATTTTGCCATAGCTCGCTTCGTTTCCGAGATATTTGCAGATTTATCTCAAGGGAAGGGTCCTGATGGACATATTTCGAGATATTTCTTCTTCTTGTTGTTCTTCTTCTGCACAGCTAAACTGGAAGTGGCATTTCCAGCTCGCAATCGTGCAGAGTTATCTCAAAGAAAGGGGCCACGGTGTTTCTGTATCTCTATTATGTTGGTGCGGCTTCGGAACTTTTAAATATCTTGATATATCTCGAGAACTACGCCTCTGATCGAAAAATATCATAGAACATAAAAAGTAGGAAACTTAATTCTCTACAAAAAAGGTCTCTTAACATTTTGCCATAGCTCGCTTCGTTTCCGAGATATTTGCAGATATATCTCAAGGGCAGGGGCCTGACGGACATATTTCGAGATATTTCTTCTTCTTGTTGTTCTTCTTCTGCACAGCTAAGCTGGAAGTGGCATTTACAGCTCGCAATAGTGCAGAGTTATCTCAAAGAAAGGGGCCACGGTGTTTCTGTATCTCTATTATGTTGGTGCGGCTTCGGAACTTTTAAATATCTTGATATATCTCGAGAACTACGCATCTGATCAAAAAATATCATAGAATATAAAAAGTAGGAAACTTAATTCTCTACAAAAAAGGTCCCTTAACATTTTGCCATAGCTCTCTTCGTTTCCGAGATATTTGCAGATTTATCTCAAGGGAAGTGGCCTGACGGACATATTTCGAGATATTTCTTCTTCTTGTTGTTCTTCTTCTGCACAGCTAAGCTGGAAGTGGCATTTGCGGCTCGCACTAGTGCAGAGTTATCTCAAAGAAAGGGGCCACGGTGTTTCTGTATCTCTATTATGTTGGTGCGGCTTCGGAACTTTTAAATATCTTGATATATCTCGAGAACTACGCATCTGATCCAAAAATATCATAGAACATAAATAGTAGGAAACTTAATTCTCTACAAAAAAGGTCTCTCAACATTTTGCCATAGCTCGCTTCGTTTCCGAGATATTTGCAGATTTATCTCAAGGGAAGGGGCCTGACGGACATATTTCCAGATATTTCTTCTTCTTGTTGTTCTTCTTCTGCACAGCTAAGCTGGAAGTGGCATTTGCAGCTCGCAATAGTGCAGAGTTATCTCAAAGAAAGGGGCCACGGTGTTTCTGTATCTCTATTATGTTGGTGCGGCTTCGGAACTTTTAAATATCTTGATATATCTCGAGAACTACGCATCTGATCAAAAAATATCATAGAACATAAAAAGTAGGAAACTTAATTCTCTACAAAAAAGGTCTCTTAACATTTTGCCATAGCTCGCTTCGTTTTCGAGATATTTGCAGATTTATCTCAAGGGAAGGGGCCTGACGGACATATTTCGCGATATTTCTTCTTCTTGTTGTTCTTCTTCTGCACAGCTAAGCTGGAAGTGGCATTTGCGGCTCGCACTAGTGCAGAGTTATCTCAACGAAAGGGGCCACGGTGTTTGTGTATCTCTATTATGTTGGTGCGGCTTCGGAACTTTTAAATATCTTGATATATCTCGAGAACTACGCATCTGATCAAAAAATATCATAGAAGATAAAAAGTAGGAAACTAAATTCTCTACAAAAAAGGTCTCTTAACATTTTGCCATAGCTCGCTTCGTTTCCGAGATATTTGCAGATTTATCTCAAGGGAAGGGGCCTGACGGACATATTTCGAGATATTTCTTCTTCTTGTTGTTCTTCTTCTGCACAGCTAAGCTGGAAGTGGCATTTGCGGCTCGCACTAGTGCAGAGTTATCTCAAAGAAAGGGGCCACGGTGTTTCTGTATCCCTATTATGTTGGTGCGGCTTCGGAACTTTTAAATATCTCGATATATCTCGAAAACTACGCTTCTGATCAAAAAATATCATAGAACATAAATTGTAGAAAACATAATTCTCTACAAAAAACGTCTCCTAACATTTTGCCATAGCTCGCTTCGTTTCCGAGATATTTGCCGATTTATCTCAAGGGAAGGGGCCTGACGGACATATTTCGAGATATTTCTTCTTCTTGTTGTTCTTCTTCTGCACAGCTAAGCTGGAAGTGGCATTTGCGGCTCGCACTAGTGCAGAGTTATCTCAAAGAAAGGGGCCACGGTGTTTCTGTATCTCTATTATGTTGGTGCGGCTTCGGAACTTTTAAATATCTTGATATATCTCGAGAACTACGCATCTGATCAAAAAATATCATAGAACATAAAAAGTAGGAAACTTCATTCTCTACAAAAAAGGTCTCTCAACATTTTGCCATAGCTCGCTTCGTTTCCGAGATATTTGCAGATTTATCTCAAGGGAAGGGGCCTGACGGACATATTTCGAGATATTTCTTCTTCTTGTTGTTCTTCTTCTGCACAGCTAAGCTGGAAGTGGCATTTGCGGCTCGCACTAGTGCAGAGTTATCTCAACGAAAGGGGCCACGGTGTTTCTGTATCTCTATTATGTTGGTGCGGCTTCGGAACTTTTAAATATCTTGATATATCTCGAGAACTACGCATCTGATCAAAAAATATCATAGAACATAAAAAGTAGGAAACTTAATTCTCTACAAAAAAGGTCTCTTAACAATTGGCCATAGCTCGCTTCGTTTCCGAGATATTTGCAGATTTATCTCAAGGGAAGGGGCCTGACGGACATATTTCGAGATATTTCTTCTTCTTGTTGTTCTTCTTCTGCACAGCTAAGCTGGAAGTGGCATTTGCGGCTCGCACTAGTGCAGAGTTATCTCAAAGAAAGGGGCCACGGTGTTTCTGTATCCCTATTATGTTGGTGCGGCTTCGGAACTTTTAAATATCTCGATATATCTCGAAAACTACGCTTCTGATCAAAAAATATCATAGAACATAAATTGTAGAAAACATAATTCTCTACAAAAAACGTCTCCTAACATTTTGCCATAGCTCGCTTCGTTTCCGAGATATTTGCCGATTTATCTCAAGGGAAGGGGCCTGACGGACATATTTCGAGATATTTCTTCTTCTTGTTGTTCTTCTTCTGCACAGCTAAGCTGGAAGTGGCATTTGCGGCTCGCACTAGTGCAGAGTTATCTCAAAGAAAGGGGCCACGGTGTTTCTGTATCTCTATTATGTTGGTGCGGCTTCGGAACTTTTAAATATCTCGATATATCTCGAAAACTACGCTTCTGATCAAAAAATATCATAGAACATAAATTGTAGGAAACATAATTCTCTACAAAAAACGTCTCTTAACATTTTGCCATAGCTCGCTTCGTTTCCGAGATATTTGCAGATTCAGCTCAGAGGAACTGGCCTGACGGACATATTTCGAGATATTTCTTCTTCTTGTTGTTCTTCCTCTGCACAGCTAAGCTGGAAGTGGCATTTGCAGCTCATAATAGTGCAGAGTTATCTCAAAGAAAGGGGCCACGGTGTTTCTGTATCTCTATTATGTTGGTGCGGTTTCGGAACTTTTAAATATCTTGATATATCTCGAGAACTACGCATCTGATCAAAAAATATCATAGAACATAAAAAGTAGGAAACTTCATTCTCTACAAAAAAGGTCTCTCAACATTTTGCCATAGCTCGCTTCGTTTCCGAGATATTTGCAGATTTATCTCAAGGGAAGGGGCCTGACGGACATATTTCGAGATATTTCTTCTTCTTGTTGTTCTTCTTCTGCACAGCTAAGCTGGAAGTGGCATTTGCGGCTCGCACTAGTGCAGAGTTATCTCAACGAAAGGGGCCACGGTGTTTCTGTATCTCTATTATGTTGGTGCGGCTTCGGAACTTTTAAATATCTTGATATATCTCGAGAACTACGCATCTGATCAAAAAATATCATAGAACATAAAAAGTAGGAAACTTAATTCTCTACAAAAAAGGTCTCTTAACAATTGGCCATAGCTCGCTTCGTTTCCGAGATATTTGCAGATTTATCTCAAGGGAAGGGGCCTGACGGACATATTTCGAGATATTTCTTCTTCTTGTTGTTCTTCTTCTGCACAGCTAAGCTGGAAGTGGCATTTGCGGCTCGCACTAGTGCAGAGTTATCTCAAAGAAAGGGGCCACGGTGTTTCTGTATCCCTATTATGTTGGTGCGGCTTCGGAACTTTTAAATATCTCGATATATCTCGAAAACTACGCTTCTGATCAAAAAATATCATAGAACATAAATTGTAGAAAACATAATTCTCTACAAAAAACGTCTCCTAACATTTTGCCATAGCTCGCTTCGTTTCCGAGATATTTGCCGATTTATCTCAAGGGAAGGGGCCTGACGGACATATTTCGAGATATTTCTTCTTCTTGTTGTTCTTCTTCTGCACAGCTAAGCTGGAAGTGGCATTTGCGGCTCGCACTAGTGCAGAGTTATCTCAAAGAAAGGGGCCACGGTGTTTCTGTATCTCTATTATGTTGGTGCGGCTTCGGAACTTTTAAATATCTCGATATATCTCGAAAACTACGCTTCTGATCAAAAAATATCATAGAACATAAATTGTAGGAAACATAATTCTCTACAAAAAACGTCTCTTAACATTTTGCCATAGCTCGCTTCGTTTCCGAGATATTTGCAGATTCAGCTCAAAGGAACTGGCCTGACGGACATATTTCGAGATATTTCTTCTTCTTGTTGTTCTTCCTCTGCACAGCTAAGCTGGAAGTGGCATTTGCAGCTCATAATAGTGCAGAGTTATCTCAAAGAAAGGGGCCACGGTGGTTCTGTATCTCTATTATGTTGGTGCGGCTTCGGAACTTTTAAATATCTTGATATATCTCGAGAACTACGCATCTGATCAAAAAATATCATAGAACATAAAAAGTAGGAAACTTAATTCTCTACAAAAAAGGTCTCTTAACATTTTGCCATAGCTCGCTTCGTTTCCGAGATATTTGCAGATTTATCTCAAGGGAAGGGGCCTGACAGACATATTTCGAGATATTTCTTCTTCTTGTTGTTCTTCTTCTGCACAGCTAAGCTGGAAATGGCATTTCCAGCTCGCAATAGTGCAGAGTTATCTCAAAGAGAGGGGCCACGGTGTTTCTGTATCTCTATTATGTTGGTGCGGCTTCGGAACTTTTAAATATCTTGATATATCTCGAGAACTACGCATCTGATCAAAAAACATCATAGAACATAAAAAGTAGGAAACTTAATTCTCTACAAATAAGGTCTCTTAACATTTTGCCATAGCTCGCTTCGTTTCCGAGATATTTGCAGATTTATCTCAAGGGAAGGGGCCTGACGGACATATTTCGAGATATTTCTTCTTCTTGTTGTTCTTCTTCTGCACAGCTAAGCTGGAAGTCGCATTTGCGGCTCGCACTAGTGCAGAGTTATCTCAAAGAAAGGGGCCACGGTGTTTCTGTATCTCTATTATGTTGGTGCTGCTTCGGAACTTTTAAATATCTCGATATATCTCGAAAACTACGCTTCTGATCAAAAAATATCATAGAACATAAATTGTAGGAAACATAATTCTGTACAAAAAACGTCTCTTGACATTTTGCCATAGCTCGCTTCCTTTCCGAGATATTTGCAGATTTATCTCAAGGGAAGGGTCCTGATGGACATATTTCGAGATATTTCTTCTTCTTGTTGTTCTTCTTCTGCACAGCTAAGCTGGAAGTGGCATTTGCAGCGCGCAATAGTGCAGAGTTATCTCAAAGAAAGGGGCCACGGTGTTTCTGTATCTCTATTATGTTGGTGCGGCTTCGGAACTTTTAAATATCTTGATATATCTCGAGAACTACGCATCTGATCAAAAAATATCATAGAACATAAAAAGTAGGAAACTTAATTCTCTACAAGAAAGGTCTCTTAACATTTTGCCATAGCTCGCTTCGTTTCCGAGATATTTGCAGATTCAGCTCAAAGGAACTGGCCTGACGGACATATTTCGAGATATTTCTTCTTCTTGTTGTTCTTCCTCTGCACAGCTAAGCTGGAAGTGGCATTTGCAGCTCGCAATAGTGCAGAGTTATCTCAAAGAAAGGGGCCACGGTGTTTCTGTATCTCTATTATGTTGGTGCGGCTTCGGAACTTTTAAATATCTTGATATATCTCGAGAACTACGCATCTGATCAAAAAATATCATAGAACATAAAAAGTAGGAAACTTAATTCTCTACAAAAAAGGTCTCTTAACATTTTGCCATAGCTCGCTTCGTTTCCGAGATATTTGCAGATTTATCTCAAGGGAAGGGGCCTGACGGACATATTTCGAGATATTTCTTCTTCTTGTTGTTCTTCTTCTGCACAGCTAAGCTGGAAGTGGCATTTGCGGCTCGCACTAGTGCAGAGTTATCTCAAAGAAAGGGGCCACGGTGTTTCTGTATCTCTATTATGTTGGTGCGGCTTCTTAACTTTTAAATATCTTGATATATCTCGAGAACTACGCATCTGATCAAAAAATATCATAGAACAGAAAAAGTAGGAAACTCAATTCTCTACAAAAAAGGTCTCTTAACATTTTGCAATAGCTCGCTTCGTTTCCGAGATATTTGCAGATTTATCTCAAGGGAAGGGGCCTAACGGACATATTTCGAGATATTTCTTCTTCTTGTTGTTCTTCTTCTGCACAGCTAAACTGGAAGTGGCATTTCCAGCTCGCAATAGTGCAGAGTTATCTCAAAGAGAGGGGCCACGGTGTTTCTGTATCTCTATTATGTTGGTGCGGCTTCGGAACTTTTAAATATCTTGATATATCTCGAGAACTACGCATCTGATCAAAAAACATCATAGAACATAAAAAGTAGGAAACTTAATTCTCTACAAATAAGGTCTCTTAACATTTTGCCATAGCTCGCTTCGTTTCCGAGATATTTGCAGATTTATCTCAAGGGAAGGGGCCTGACGGACATATTTCGAGATATTTCTTCTTCTTGTTGTTCTTCTTCTGCACAGCTGAGCTGGAAGTCGCATTTGCGGCTCGCACTAGTGCAGAGTTATCTCAAAGAAAGGGGCCACGGTGTTTCTGTATCTCTATTATGTTGGTGCTGCTTCGGAACTTTTAAATATCTCGATATATCTCGAAAACTACGCTTCTGATCAAAAAATATCATAGAACATAAATTGTAGGAAACATAATTCTGTACAAAAAACGTCTCTTGACATTTTGCCATAGCTCGCTTCCTTTCCGAGATATTTGCAGATTTATCTCAAGGGAAGGGGCCTAACGGACATATTTCGAGATATTTCTTCTTCTTGTTGTTCTTCTTCTGCACAGCTAAACTGGACGTGGCATTTCCAGCTCGCAATAGTGCAGAGTTATCCCAAAGAAAGGGGCCACGGTGTTTCTGTATCTCTATTATGTTGGTGCGGCTTCGGAACTTTTAAATATCTCGATATATCTCGAAAACTACGCTTCTCATCAAAAAATATCATAGAACATAAATTGTAGGAAACATAATTCTCTACAAAAAAGGTATGTTAACATTTTGCCATAGCTCGCTTCGTTTCCGAGATATTTGCAGATTTATCTCAAGGGAAGGGTCCTGATGGACATATTTCGAGATATTTCTTCTTCTTGTTGTTCTTCTTCTGCACAGCTAAACTGGAAGTGGCATTTCCAGCTCGCAATCGTGCAGAGTTATCTCAAAGAAAGGGGCCACGGTGTTTCTGTATCTCTATTATGTTGGTGCGGCTTCGGAACTTTTAAATATCTCGATATATCTCGAAAACTACGCTTCTGATCAAAAAATATCATAGAACATAAATTGTAGAAAACATAATTCTCTACAAAAAACGTCTCCTAACATTTTGCCATAGCTCGCTTCGTTTCCGAGATATTTGCCGATTTATCTCAAGGGAAGGGGCCTGACGGACATATTTCGAGATATTTCTTCTTCTTGTTGTTCTTCTTCTGCACAGCTAAGCTGGAAGTGGCATTTGCGGCTCGCACTAGTGCAGAGTTATCTCAAAGAAAGGGGCCACGGTGTTTCTGTATCTCTATTATGTTGGTGCGGCTTCGGAACTTTTAAATATCTCGATATATCTCGAAAACTACGCTTCTGATCAAAAAATATCATAGAACATAAATTGTAGGAAACATAATTCTCTACAAAAAACGTCTCTTAACATTTTGCCATAGCTCGCTTCGTTTCCGAGATATTTGCAGATTCAGCTCAGAGGAACTGGCCTGACGGACATATTTCGAGATATTTCTTCTTCTTGTTGTTCTTCCTCTGCACAGCTAAGCTGGAAGTGGCATTTGCAGCTCATAATAGTGCAGAGTTATCTCAAAGAAAGGGGCCACGGTGTTTCTGTATCTCTATTATGTTGGTGCGGTTTCGGAACTTTTAAATATCTTGATATATCTCGAGAACTACGCATCTGATCAAAAAATATCATAGAACATAAAAAGTAGGAAACTTCATTCTCTACAAAAAAGGTCTCTCAACATTTTGCCATAGCTCGCTTCGTTTCCGAGATATTTGCAGATTTATCTCAAGGGAAGGGGCCTGACGGACATATTTCGAGATATTTCTTCTTCTTGTTGTTCTTCTTCTGCACAGCTAAGCTGGAAGTGGCATTTGCGGCTCGCACTAGTGCAGAGTTATCTCAACGAAAGGGGCCACGGTGTTTCTGTATCTCTATTATGTTGGTGCGGCTTCGGAACTTTTAAATATCTTGATATATCTCGAGAACTACGCATCTGATCAAAAAATATCATAGAACATAAAAAGTAGGAAACTTAATTCTCTACAAAAAAGGTCTCTTAACAATTGGCCATAGCTCGCTTCGTTTCCGAGATATTTGCAGATTTATCTCAAGGGAAGGGGCCTGACGGACATATTTCGAGATATTTCTTCTTCTTGTTGTTCTTCTTCTGCACAGCTAAGCTGGAAGTGGCATTTGCGGCTCGCACTAGTGCAGAGTTATCTCAAAGAAAGGGGCCACGGTGTTTCTGTATCCCTATTATGTTGGTGCGGCTTCGGAACTTTTAAATATCTCGATATATCTCGAAAACTACGCTTCTGATCAAAAAATATCATAGAACATAAATTGTAGAAAACATAATTCTCTACAAAAAACGTCTCCTAACATTTTGCCATAGCTCGCTTCGTTTCCGAGATATTTGCCGATTTATCTCAAGGGAAGGGGCCTGACGGACATATTTCGAGATATTTCTTCTTCTTGTTGTTCTTCTTCTGCACAGCTAAGCTGGAAGTGGCATTTGCGGCTCGCACTAGTGCAGAGTTATCTCAAAGAAAGGGGCCACGGTGTTTCTGTATCTCTATTATGTTGGTGCGGCTTCGGAACTTTTAAATATCTCGATATATCTCGAAAACTACGCTTCTGATCAAAAAATATCATAGAACATAAATTGTAGGAAACATAATTCTCTACAAAAAACGTCTCTTAACATTTTGCCATAGCTCGCTTCGTTTCCGAGATATTTGCAGATTCAGCTCAAAGGAACTGGCCTGACGGACATATTTCGAGATATTTCTTCTTCTTGTTGTTCTTCCTCTGCACAGCTAAGCTGGAAGTGGCATTTGCAGCTCATAATAGTGCAGAGTTATCTCAAAGAAAGGGGCCACGGTGGTTCTGTATCTCTATTATGTTGGTGCGGCTTCGGAACTTTTAAATATCTTGATATATCTCGAGAACTACGCATCTGATCAAAAAATATCATAGAACATAAAAAGTAGGAAACTTAATTCTCTACAAAAAAGGTCTCTTAACATTTTGCCATAGCTCGCTTCGTTTCCGAGATATTTGCAGATTTATCTCAAGGGAAGGGGCCTGACAGACATATTTCGAGATATTTCTTCTTCTTGTTGTTCTTCTTCTGCACAGCTAAGCTGGAAATGGCATTTCCAGCTCGCAATAGTGCAGAGTTATCTCAAAGAGAGGGGCCACGGTGTTTCTGTATCTCTATTATGTTGGTGCGGCTTCGGAACTTTTAAATATCTTGATATATCTCGAGAACTACGCATCTGATCAAAAAACATCATAGAACATAAAAAGTAGGAAACTTAATTCTCTACAAATAAGGTCTCTTAACATTTTGCCATAGCTCGCTTCGTTTCCGAGATATTTGCAGATTTATCTCAAGGGAAGGGGCCTGACGGACATATTTCGAGATATTTCTTCTTCTTGTTGTTCTTCTTCTGCACAGCTAAGCTGGAAGTCGCATTTGCGGCTCGCACTAGTGCAGAGTTATCTCAAAGAAAGGGGCCACGGTGTTTCTGTATCTCTATTATGTTGGTGCTGCTTCGGAACTTTTAAATATCTCGATATATCTCGAAAACTACGCTTCTGATCAAAAAATATCATAGAACATAAATTGTAGGAAACATAATTCTGTACAAAAAACGTCTCTTGACATTTTGCCATAGCTCGCTTCCTTTCCGAGATATTTGCAGATTTATCTCAAGGGAAGGGTCCTGATGGACATATTTCGAGATATTTCTTCTTCTTGTTGTTCTTCTTCTGCACAGCTAAGCTGGAAGTGGCATTTGCAGCGCGCAATAGTGCAGAGTTATCTCAAAGAAAGGGGCCACGGTGTTTCTGTATCTCTATTATGTTGGTGCGGCTTCGGAACTTTTAAATATCTTGATATATCTCGAGAACTACGCATCTGATCAAAAAATATCATAGAACATAAAAAGTAGGAAACTTAATTCTCTACAAGAAAGGTCTCTTAACATTTTGCCATAGCTCGCTTCGTTTCCGAGATATTTGCAGATTCAGCTCAAAGGAACTGGCCTGACGGACATATTTCGAGATATTTCTTCTTCTTGTTGTTCTTCCTCTGCACAGCTAAGCTGGAAGTGGCATTTGCAGCTCGCAATAGTGCAGAGTTATCTCAAAGAAAGGGGCCACGGTGTTTCTGTATCTCTATTATGTTGGTGCGGCTTCGGAACTTTTAAATATCTTGATATATCTCGAGAACTACGCATCTGATCAAAAAATATCATAGAACATAAAAAGTAGGAAACTTAATTCTCTACAAAAAAGGTCTCTTAACATTTTGCCATAGCTCGCTTCGTTTCCGAGATATTTGCAGATTTATCTCAAGGGAAGGGGCCTGACGGACATATTTCGAGATATTTCTTCTTCTTGTTGTTCTTCTTCTGCACAGCTAAGCTGGAAGTGGCATTTGCGGCTCGCACTAGTGCAGAGTTATCTCAAAGAAAGGGGCCACGGTGTTTCTGTATCTCTATTATGTTGGTGCGGCTTCTTAACTTTTAAATATCTTGATATATCTCGAGAACTACGCATCTGATCAAAAAATATCATAGAACAGAAAAAGTAGGAAACTCAATTCTCTACAAAAAAGGTCTCTTAACATTTTGCAATAGCTCGCTTCGTTTCCGAGATATTTGCAGATTTATCTCAAGGGAAGGGGCCTAACGGACATATTTCGAGATATTTCTTCTTCTTGTTGTTCTTCTTCTGCACAGCTAAACTGGAAGTGGCATTTCCAGCTCGCAATAGTGCAGAGTTATCTCAAAGAGAGGGGCCACGGTGTTTCTGTATCTCTATTATGTTGGTGCGGCTTCGGAACTTTTAAATATCTTGATATATCTCGAGAACTACGCATCTGATCAAAAAACATCATAGAACATAAAAAGTAGGAAACTTAATTCTCTACAAATAAGGTCTCTTAACATTTTGCCATAGCTCGCTTCGTTTCCGAGATATTTGCAGATTTATCTCAAGGGAAGGGGCCTGACGGACATATTTCGAGATATTTCTTCTTCTTGTTGTTCTTCTTCTGCACAGCTGAGCTGGAAGTCGCATTTGCGGCTCGCACTAGTGCAGAGTTATCTCAAAGAAAGGGGCCACGGTGTTTCTGTATCTCTATTATGTTGGTGCTGCTTCGGAACTTTTAAATATCTCGATATATCTCGAAAACTACGCTTCTGATCAAAAAATATCATAGAACATAAATTGTAGGAAACATAATTCTGTACAAAAAACGTCTCTTGACATTTTGCCATAGCTCGCTTCCTTTCCGAGATATTTGCAGATTTATCTCAAGGGAAGGGGCCTAACGGACATATTTCGAGATATTTCTTCTTCTTGTTGTTCTTCTTCTGCACAGCTAAACTGGACGTGGCATTTCCAGCTCGCAATAGTGCAGAGTTATCCCAAAGAAAGGGGCCACGGTGTTTCTGTATCTCTATTATGTTGGTGCGGCTTCGGAACTTTTAAATATCTCGATATATCTCGAAAACTACGCTTCTCATCAAAAAATATCATAGAACATAAATTGTAGGAAACATAATTCTCTACAAAAAAGGTCTGTTAACATTTTGCCATAGCTCGCTTCGTTTCCGAGATATTTGCAGATTTATCTCAAGGGAAGGGTCCTGATGGACATATTTCGAGATATTTCTTCTTCTTGTTGTTCTTCTTCTGCACAGCTAAACTGGAAGTGGCATTTCCAGCTCGCAATCGTGCAGAGTTATCTCAAAGAAAGGGGCCACGGTGTTTCTGTATCTCTATTATGTTGGTGCGGCTTCGGAACTTTTAAATATCTCGATATATCTCGAAAACTACGCTTCTGATCAAAAAATATCATAGAACATAAATTGTAGAAAACATAATTCTCTACAAAAAACGTCTCCTAACATTTTGCCATAGCTCGCTTCGTTTCCGAGATATTTGCCGATTTATCTCAAGGGAAGGGGCCTGACGGACATATTTCGAGATATTTCTTCTTCTTGTTGTTCTTCTTCTGCACAGCTAAGCTGGAAGTGGCATTTGCGGCTCGCACTAGTGCAGAGTTATCTCAAAGAAAGGGGCCACGGTGTTTCTGTATCTCTATTATGTTGGTGCGGCTTCGGAACTTTTAAATATCTCGATATATCTCGAAAACTACGCTTCTGATCAAAAAATATCATAGAACATAAATTGTAGGAAACATAATTCTCTACAAAAAACGTCTCTTAACATTTTGCCATAGCTCGCTTCGTTTCCGAGATATTTGCAGATTCAGCTCAGAGGAACTGGCCTGACGGACATATTTCGAGATATTTCTTCTTCTTGTTGTTCTTCCTCTGCACAGCTAAGCTGGAAGTGGCATTTGCAGCTCATAATAGTGCAGAGTTATCTCAAAGAAAGGGGCCACGGTGTTTCTGTATCTCTATTATGTTGGTGCGGTTTCGGAACTTTTAAATATCTTGATATATCTCGAGAACTACGCATCTGATCAAAAAATATCATAGAACATAAAAAGTAGGAAACTTCATTCTCTACAAAAAAGGTCTCTCAACATTTTGCCATAGCTCGCTTCGTTTCCGAGATATTTGCAGATTTATCTCAAGGGAAGGGGCCTGACGGACATATTTCGAGATATTTCTTCTTCTTGTTGTTCTTCTTCTGCACAGCTAAGCTGGAAGTGGCATTTGCGGCTCGCACTAGTGCAGAGTTATCTCAACGAAAGGGGCCACGGTGTTTCTGTATCTCTATTATGTTGGTGCGGCTTCGGAACTTTTAAATATCTTGATATATCTCGAGAACTACGCATCTGATCAAAAAATATCATAGAACATAAAAAGTAGGAAACTTAATTCTCTACAAAAAAGGTCTCTTAACAATTGGCCATAGCTCGCTTCGTTTCCGAGATATTTGCAGATTTATCTCAAGGGAAGGGGCCTGACGGACATATTTCGAGATATTTCTTCTTCTTGTTGTTCTTCTTCTGCACAGCTAAGCTGGAAGTGGCATTTGCGGCTCGCACTAGTGCAGAGTTATCTCAAAGAAAGGGGCCACGGTGTTTCTGTATCCCTATTATGTTGGTGCGGCTTCGGAACTTTTAAATATCTCGATATATCTCGAAAACTACGCTTCTGATCAAAAAATATCATAGAACATAAATTGTAGAAAACATAATTCTCTACAAAAAACGTCTCCTAACATTTTGCCATAGCTCGCTTCGTTTCCGAGATATTTGCCGATTTATCTCAAGGGAAGGGGCCTGACGGACATATTTCGAGATATTTCTTCTTCTTGTTGTTCTTCTTCTGCACAGCTAAGCTGGAAGTGGCATTTGCGGCTCGCACTAGTGCAGAGTTATCTCAAAGAAAGGGGCCACGGTGTTTCTGTATCTCTATTATGTTGGTGCGGCTTCGGAACTTTTAAATATCTCGATATATCTCGAAAACTACGCTTCTGATCAAAAAATATCATAGAACATAAATTGTAGGAAACATAATTCTCTACAAAAAACGTCTCTTAACATTTTGCCATAGCTCGCTTCGTTTCCGAGATATTTGCAGATTCAGCTCAAAGGAACTGGCCTGACGGACATATTTCGAGATATTTCTTCTTCTTGTTGTTCTTCCTCTGCACAGCTAAGCTGGAAGTGGCATTTGCAGCTCATAATAGTGCAGAGTTATCTCAAAGAAAGGGGCCACGGTGGTTCTGTATCTCTATTATGTTGGTGCGGCTTCGGAACTTTTAAATATCTTGATATATCTCGAGAACTACGCATCTGATCAAAAAATATCATAGAACATAAAAAGTAGGAAACTTAATTCTCTACAAAAAAGGTCTCTTAACATTTTGCCATAGCTCGCTTCGTTTCCGAGATATTTGCAGATTTATCTCAAGGGAAGGGGCCTGACAGACATATTTCGAGATATTTCTTCTTCTTGTTGTTCTTCTTCTGCACAGCTAAGCTGGAAATGGCATTTCCAGCTCGCAATAGTGCAGAGTTATCTCAAAGAGAGGGGCCACGGTGTTTCTGTATCTCTATTATGTTGGTGCGGCTTCGGAACTTTTAAATATCTTGATATATCTCGAGAACTACGCATCTGATCAAAAAACATCATAGAACATAAAAAGTAGGAAACTTAATTCTCTACAAATAAGGTCTCTTAACATTTTGCCATAGCTCGCTTCGTTTCCGAGATATTTGCAGATTTATCTCAAGGGAAGGGGCCTGACGGACATATTTCGAGATATTTCTTCTTCTTGTTGTTCTTCTTCTGCACAGCTAAGCTGGAAGTCGCATTTGCGGCTCGCACTAGTGCAGAGTTATCTCAAAGAAAGGGGCCACGGTGTTTCTGTATCTCTATTATGTTGGTGCTGCTTCGGAACTTTTAAATATCTCGATATATCTCGAAAACTACGCTTCTGATCAAAAAATATCATAGAACATAAATTGTAGGAAACATAATTCTGTACAAAAAACGTCTCTTGACATTTTGCCATAGCTCGCTTCCTTTCCGAGATATTTGCAGATTTATCTCAAGGGAAGGGTCCTGATGGACATATTTCGAGATATTTCTTCTTCTTGTTGTTCTTCTTCTGCACAGCTAAGCTGGAAGTGGCATTTGCAGCGCGCAATAGTGCAGAGTTATCTCAAAGAAAGGGGCCACGGTGTTTCTGTATCTCTATTATGTTGGTGCGGCTTCGGAACTTTTAAATATCTTGATATATCTCGAGAACTACGCATCTGATCAAAAAATATCATAGAACATAAAAAGTAGGAAACTTAATTCTCTACAAGAAAGGTCTCTTAACATTTTGCCATAGCTCGCTTCGTTTCCGAGATATTTGCAGATTCAGCTCAAAGGAACTGGCCTGACGGACATATTTCGAGATATTTCTTCTTCTTGTTGTTCTTCCTCTGCACAGCTAAGCTGGAAGTGGCATTTGCAGCTCGCAATAGTGCAGAGTTATCTCAAAGAAAGGGGCCACGGTGTTTCTGTATCTCTATTATGTTGGTGCGGCTTCGGAACTTTTAAATATCTTGATATATCTCGAGAACTACGCATCTGATCAAAAAATATCATAGAACATAAAAAGTAGGAAACTTAATTCTCTACAAAAAAGGTCTCTTAACATTTTGCCATAGCTCGCTTCGTTTCCGAGATATTTGCAGATTTATCTCAAGGGAAGGGGCCTGACGGACATATTTCGAGATATTTCTTCTTCTTGTTGTTCTTCTTCTGCACAGCTAAGCTGGAAGTGGCATTTGCGGCTCGCACTAGTGCAGAGTTATCTCAAAGAAAGGGGCCACGGTGTTTCTGTATCTCTATTATGTTGGTGCGGCTTCTTAACTTTTAAATATCTTGATATATCTCGAGAACTACGCATCTGATCAAAAAATATCATAGAACAGAAAAAGTAGGAAACTCAATTCTCTACAAAAAAGGTCTCTTAACATTTTGCAATAGCTCGCTTCGTTTCCGAGATATTTGCAGATTTATCTCAAGGGAAGGGGCCTAACGGACATATTTCGAGATATTTCTTCTTCTTGTTGTTCTTCTTCTGCACAGCTAAACTGGAAGTGGCATTTCCAGCTCGCAATAGTGCAGAGTTATCTCAAAGAGAGGGGCCACGGTGTTTCTGTATCTCTATTATGTTGGTGCGGCTTCGGAACTTTTAAATATCTTGATATATCTCGAGAACTACGCATCTGATCAAAAAACATCATAGAACATAAAAAGTAGGAAACTTAATTCTCTACAAATAAGGTCTCTTAACATTTTGCCATAGCTCGCTTCGTTTCCGAGATATTTGCAGATTTATCTCAAGGGAAGGGGCCTGACGGACATATTTCGAGATATTTCTTCTTCTTGTTGTTCTTCTTCTGCACAGCTGAGCTGGAAGTCGCATTTGCGGCTCGCACTAGTGCAGAGTTATCTCAAAGAAAGGGGCCACGGTGTTTCTGTATCTCTATTATGTTGGTGCTGCTTCGGAACTTTTAAATATCTCGATATATCTCGAAAACTACGCTTCTGATCAAAAAATATCATAGAACATAAATTGTAGGAAACATAATTCTGTACAAAAAACGTCTCTTGACATTTTGCCATAGCTCGCTTCCTTTCCGAGATATTTGCAGATTTATCTCAAGGGAAGGGGCCTAACGGACATATTTCGAGATATTTCTTCTTCTTGTTGTTCTTCTTCTGCACAGCTAAACTGGACGTGGCATTTCCAGCTCGCAATAGTGCAGAGTTATCCCAAAGAAAGGGGCCACGGTGTTTCTGTATCTCTATTATGTTGGTGCGGCTTCGGAACTTTTAAATATCTCGATATATCTCGAAAACTACGCTTCTCATCAAAAAATATCATAGAACATAAATTGTAGGAAACATAATTCTCTACAAAAAAGGTCTGTTAACATTTTGCCATAGCTCGCTTCGTTTCCGAGATATTTGCAGATTTATCTCAAGGGAAGGG
Organism: Osmia lignaria lignaria; assembly: GCF_051020975.1. Lineage (NCBI taxonomy): Eukaryota > Metazoa > Arthropoda > Insecta > Hymenoptera > Megachilidae > Osmia > Osmia lignaria. The sequence continues at coordinate 7,266,383 of NW_027478159.1, read as the reverse complement.
TCCTGATGGACATATTTCGAGATATTTCTTCTTCTTGTTGTTCTTCTTCTGCACAGCTAAACTGGAAGTGGCATTTCCAGCTCGCAATCGTGCAGAGTTATCTCAAAGAAAGGGGCCACGGTGTTTCTGTATCTCTATTATGTTGGTGCGGCTTCGGAACTTTTAAATATCTTGATATATCTCGAGAACTACGCCTCTGATCGAAAAATATCATACAACGTAAAAAGTAGGAAACTTAATTCTCTACAAAAAAGGTCTCTTAACATTTTGCCATAGCTCGCTTCGTTTCCGAGATATTTGCAGATTTATCTCAAGGGAAGGGGCCTGACGGACATATTTCGAGATATTTCTTCTTCTTGTTGTTCTTTTTCTGCACAGCTAAGCTGGTAGTGGCATTTGCAGCGCGCAATAGTGCAGAGTTATCTCAAAGAAAGGGGCCACGGTGTTTCTGTATCTCTATTATGTTGGTGCGGCTTCGGAACTTTTAAATATCTTGATATATCTCGAGAACTACGCATCTGATCAAAAAATATCATAGAACATAAAAAGTAGGAAACTTAATTCTCTACAAGAAAGGTCTCTTAACATTTTCCCATAGCTGGCATCGTTTCCGAGATATTTGCAGATTTTGCTCAAGGGAAGGGGACTGACGGACATATTTCGAGATATTTCTTCTTCTTGTTGTTCTTCTTCTGCACAGCTAAGCTGGAAGTGGTATTTGCAGCCCGCAGTAGTGCAGAGTTATCTCAAAGAAAGGGGCCACGGCGTTTCTGTATCTCTATTATGTTGGTGCGGCTTCGGAACTTTTAAATATCTTGATATATCTCGAGAACTACGCATCTGATCAAATAATATCATAGAACATAAATTGTAGAAAACATAATTCTCTACAAAAAAGGTCTCTTAACATTTTGCCATAGCTCGCTTCGTTTCCGAGATATATGCAGATTTATCTCAAGGGAAGGGGCCTGACGGACATATTTCGAGATATTTCTTCTTCTTGTTGTTCTTCTTCTGCACAGCTAAGCTGGAAGTGGCATTTGCAGCTCGCAATAGTGCAGAGTTATCTCAAAGAAAGGGGCCACGGTGTTTCTGTATCTCTATTATGTTGGTGCGGCTTCGGAACTTTTAAATATCTTGATATATCTCGAGAACTACGCATCTGATCAAATAATATCATAGAACATAAATTGTAGGAAACATAATTCTCTACAAAAAAGGTCTCTTAACATTTTGCCATAGCTCGCTTCGTTTCCGAGATATATGCAGATTTATCTCAAGGGAAGGGGCCTGACGGACATATTTCGAGATATTTCTTCTTCTTGTTGTTCTTCTTCTGCACAGCTAAGCTGGAAGTGGCATTTGCAGCTCGCAATAGTGCAGTTATCTCAAAGAAAGGGGCCACGGTGTTTCTGTATCTCTATTATGTTGGTGCGGCTTCGGAACTTTTAAATATCTTGATATATCTCGAGAACTACGCATCTGATCAAATAATATCATAGAACATAAATTGTAGGAAACATAATTCTCTACAAAAAAGGTCTCTTAACATTTTGCCATAGCTCGCTTCGTTTCCGAGATATATGCAGATTTATCTCAAGGGAAGGGGCCTGACGGACATATTTCGAGATATTTCTTCTTCTTGTTGTTCTTCTTCTGCACAGCTAAGCTGGAAGTGGCATTTGCAGCTCGCAATAGTGCAGAGTTATCTCAAAGAAAGGGGCCACGGTGTTTCTGTATCTCTATTATGTTGGTGCGGCTTCGGAACTTTTAAATATCTTGATATATCTCGAGAACTACGCATCTGATCAAATAATATCATAGAACATAAATTGTAGGAAACATAATTCTCTACAAAAAAGGTCTCTTAACATTTTGCCATAGCTCGCTTCGTTTCCGAGATATATGCAGATTTATCTCAAGGGAAGGGGCCTGACGGACATATTTCGAGATATTTCTTCTTCTTGTTGTTCTTCTTCTGCACAGCTAAGCTGGAAGTGGCATTTGCAGCTCGCAATAGTGCAGAGTTATCTCAAAGAAAGGGGCCACGGTGTTTCTGTATCTCTATTATGTTGGTGCGGCTTCGGAACTTTTAAATATCTTGATATATCTCGAGAACTACGCATCTGATCAAAAAATATCATAGAACATAAAAAGTAGGAAACTTAATTCTCTACAAAAAAGGTCTGTTAACACTTTGCCATAGCTCGCTTCGTTTCCGAGATATTTGCAGATTTATCTCAAGCGAAGGGGACTGACGGACATATTTCGAGATATTTCTTCTTCTTGTTGCTCTTCTTCTGCACAGCTAAGCTGGAAGTGGCATTCGCAGCTCGCAATAGTGCAGAGTTATCCCAAAGAAAGGGGCCACGGTGTTTCTGTATCTCTATTATGTTGGTGCGGCTTCGGAACTTTTAAATATCTTGATATATCTCGAGAACTACGCATCTGATCAGAAAATATCATAGAACATAAAAAGAAGGAAACTTAATTCTCTACAAAAAAGGTCTCTTAACATTTTGCCATAGCTCGCTTCGTTTCCGAGATATTTGCAGATTTATCTCAAGGGATGGGGCCTGACGGACATATTTCGAGATATTTCTTCTTCTTGTTGTTCTTCTTCTGCACAGCTAAGCTGGAAGTGGTATTTGCAGCCCGCAGTAGTGCAGAGTTATCTCAAAGAAAGGGGCCACGGCGTTTCTGTATCTCTATTATGTTGGTGCGGCTTCGGAACTTTTAAATATCTTGATATATCTCGAGAACTACGCATCTGATCAAATAATATCATAGAACATAAATTGTAGAAAACATAATTCTCTACAAAAAAGGTCTCTTAACATTTTGCCATAGCTCGCTTCGTTTCCGAGATATATGCAGATTTATCTCAAGGGAAGGGGCCTGACGGACATATTTCGAGATATTTCTTCTTCTTGTTGTTCTTCTTCTGCACAGCTAAGCTGGAAGTGGCATTTGCAGCTCGCAATAGTGCAGAGTTATCTCAAAGAAAGGGGCCACGGTGTTTCTGTATCTCTATTATGTTGGTGCGGCTTCGGAACTTTTAAATATCTTGATATATCTCGAGAACTACGCATCTGATCAAATAATATCATAGAACATAAATTGTAGGAAACATAATTCTCTACAAAAAAGGTCTCTTAACATTTTGCCATAGCTCGCTTCGTTTCCGAGATATATGCAGATTTATCTCAAGGGAAGGGGCCTGACGGACATATTTCGAGATATTTCTTCTTCTTGTTGTTCTTCTTCTGCACAGCTAAGCTGGAAGTGGCATTTGCAGCTCGCAATAGTGCAGAGTTATCTCAAAGAAAGGGGCCACGGTGTTTCTGTATCTCTATTATGTTGGTGCGGCTTCGGAACTTTTAAATATCTTGATATATCTCGAGAACTACGCATCTGATCAAATAATATCATAGAACATAAATTGTAGGAAACATAATTCTCTACAAAAAAGGTCTCTTAACATTTTGCCATAGCTCGCTTCGTTTCCGAGATATATGCAGATTTATCTCAAGGGAAGGGGCCTGACGGACATATTTCGAGATATTTCTTCTTCTTGTTGTTCTTCTTCTGCACAGCTAAGCTGGAAGTGGCATTTGCAGCTCGCAATAGTGCAGAGTTATCTCAAAGAAAGGGGCCACGGTGTTTCTGTATCTCTATTATGTTGGTGCGGCTTCGGAACTTTTAAATATCTTGATATATCTCGAGAACTACGCATCTGATCAAATAATATCATAGAACATAAATTGTAGGAAACATAATTCTCTACAAAAAAGGTCTCTTAACATTTTGCCATAGCTCGCTTCGTTTCCGAGATATATGCAGATTTATCTCAAGGGAAGGGGCCTGACGGACATATTTCGAGATATTTCTTCTTCTTGTTGTTCTTCTTCTGCACAGCTAAACTGGAAGTGGCATTTCCACCTCGCAATAGTGCAGAGTTATCTGAAAGAAAGGGGCCACGGTGTTTCTGTATCTCTATTATGTTGGTGCGGCTTCGGAACTTTTAAATATCTTGATATATCTCGAGAACTACGCTTCTGATCAAAAAATATCATAGAACATAAATTGTAGGAAACATAATTCTCTACAAAAAAGGTCTCTTAAGATTTTGCCATAGCTCGTTTCGTTTCCGAGATATTTGCAGATATATCTCAAGGGAAGGGGCCTGACGGACATATTTCGAGATATTTCTTCTTCTTGTTGTTCTTCTTCTGCACAGCTAAACTGGAAGTGGCATTTGCAGCGCGCAATAGTGCAGAGTTATCTCAAAGAAAGGGGCCACGGTGTTTCTGTATCTCTATTATGTTGGTGCGGCTTCGGAACTTTTAAATATCTTGATATATCTCGAGAACTACGCATCTGATCAAAAAATATCATAGAACATAAAAAGTAGGAAACTTAATTCTCTACAAGAAAGGTCTCTTAACATTTTGCCATAGCTCGCTTCGTTTCCGAGATATTTGCAGATTCAGCTCAAAGGAACTGGCCTGACGGACATATTTCGAGATATTTCTTCTTCTTGTTGTTCTTCCTCTGCACAGCTAAGCTGGAAGTGGCATTTGCAGCTCGCAATAGTGCAGAGTTATCTCAAAGAAAGGGGCCACGGTGTTTCTGTATCTCTATTATGTTGGTGCGGCTTCGGAACTTTTAAATATCTTGATATATCTCGAGAACTACGCATCTGATCAAAAAATATCATAGAACATAAAAAGTAGGAAACTTAATTCTCTACAAAAAAGGTCTCTTAACATTTTGCCATAGCTCGCTTCGTTTCCGAGATATTTGCAGATTTATCTCAAGGGAAGGGGCCTGACGGACATATTTCGAGATATTTCTTCTTCTTGTTGTTCTTCTTCTGCACAGCTAAGCTGGAAGTGGCATTTGCGGCTCGCACTAGTGCAGAGTTATCTCAAAGAAAGGGGCCACGGTGTTTCTGTATCTCTATTATGTTGGTGCGGCTTCTTAACTTTTAAATATCTTGATATATCTCGAGAACTACGCATCTGATCAAAAAATATCATAGAACATAAAAAGTAGGAAACTCAATTCTCTACAAAAAAGGTCTCTTAACATTTTGCAATAGCTCGCTTCGTTTCCGAGATATTTGCAGATTTATCTCAAGGGAAGGGGCCTAACGGACATATTTCGAGATATTTCTTCTTCTTGTTGTTCTTCTTCTGCACAGCTAAACTGGAAGTGGCATTTCCAGCTCGCAATAGTGCAGAGTTATCTCAAAGAGAGGGGCCACGGTGTTTCTGTATCTCTATTATGTTGGTGCGGCTTCGGAACTTTTAAATATCTTGATATATCTCGAGAACTACGCATCTGATCAAAAAATATCATAGAACATAAAAAGTAGGAAACTTAATTCTCTACAAATAAGGTCTTTTAACATTTTGCCATAGCTCGCTTCGTTTCCGAGATATTTGCAGATTTATCTCAAGGGAAGGGGCCTGACGGACATATTTCGAGATATTTCTTCTTCTTGTTGTTCTTCTTCTGCGCAGCTAAGCTGGAAGTGGCATTTCCAGCTCGCAATAGTGCAGAGTTATCTCAAAGAGAGGGGCCACGGTGTTTCTGTATCTCTATTATGTTGGTGCGGCTTCGGAACTTTTAAATATCTTGATATATCTCGAGAACTACGCATCTGATCAAAAAATATCATAGAACATAAAAAGTAGGAAACTTAATTCTCTACAAATAAGGTCTCTTAACATTTTGCCATAGCTCGCTTCGTTTCCGAGATATTTGCAGATTTATCTCAAGGGAAGGGGCCTGACGGACATATTTCGAGATATTTCTTCTTCTTGTTGTTCTTCTTCTGCGCAGCTAAGCTGGAAATGGCATTTCCAGCTCGCAATAGTGCAGAGTTATCTCAAAGAGAGGGGCCACGGTGTTTCTGTATCTCTATTATGTTGGTGCGGCTTCGGAACTTTTAAATATCTTGATATATCTCGAGAACTACGCATCTGATCAAAAAACATCATAGAACATAAAAAGTAGGAAACTTAATTCTCTACAAATAAGGTCTCTTAACATTTTGCCATAGCTCGCTTCGTTTCCGAGATATTTGCAGATTTATCTCAAGGGAAGGGGCCTGACGGACATATTTCGAGATATTTCTTCTTCTTGTTGTTCTTCTTCTGCACAGCTAAGCTGGAAGTCGCATTTGCGGCTCGCACTAGTGCAGAGTTATCTCAAAGAAAGGGGCCACGGTGTTTCTGTATCTCTATTATGTTGGTGCTGCTTCGGAACTTTTAAATATCTCGATATATCTCGAAAACTACGCTTCTGATCAAAAAATATCATAGAACATAAATTGTAGGAAACATAATTCTGTACAAAAAACGTCTCTTGAGATTTTGCCATAGCTCGCTTCCTTTCCGAGATATTTGCAGATTTATCTCAAGGGAAGGGGCCTAACGGACATATTTCGAGATATTTCTTCTTCTTGTTGTTCTTCTTCTGCACAGCTAAACTGGACGTGGCATTTCCAGCTCGCAATAGTGCAGAGTTATCCCAAAGAAAGGGGCCACGGTGTTTCTGTATCTCTATTATGTTGGTGCGGCTTCGGAACTTTTAAATATCTCGATATATCTCGAAAACTACGCTTCTCATCAAAAAATATCATAGAACATAAATTGTAGGAAACATAATTCCCTACAAAAAAGGTCTCTTAACATTTTGCCATAGCTCGCTTCGTTTCCGAGATATTTGCAGATTTATCTCAAGGGAAGGGGCCTGACGGACATATTTCGAGATATTTCTTCTTCTTGTTGTTCTTCTTCTGCACAGCTAAGCTGGAAGTGGCATTTGCAGCGCGCAATAGTGCAGAGTTATCTCAAAGAAAGGGGCCACGGTGTTTCTGTATCTCTATTATGTTGGTGCGGCTTCGGAACTTTTAAATATCTTGATATATCTCGAGAACTACCCATCTGATCAAAAAATATCTTAGAACATAAAAAGTAGGAAACTTAATTCTCTACAAGAAAGGTCTCTTAACATTTTCCCATAGCTGGCATCGTTTCCGAGATATTTGCAGATTTTGCTCAAGGGAAGGGGACTGACGGACATATTTCGAGATATTTCTTCTTCTTGTTGTTCTTCTTCTGCACAGCTAAGCTGGAAGTGGCATTTGCAGCTCGCAATAGTGCAGAGTTATCTCAAAGAAAGGGGCCACGGTGTTTCTGTATCTCTATTATGTTGGTGCGGCTTCGGAACTTTTAAATATCTTGATATATCTCGAGAACTACGCATCTGATCAAATAATATCATAGAACATAAATTGTAGGAAACATAATTCTCTACAAAAAAGGTCTCTTAACATTTTGCCATAGCTCGCTTCGTTTCCGAGATATATGCAGATTTATCTCAAGGGAAGGGGCCTGACGGACATATTTCGAGATATTTCTTCTTCTTGTTGTTCTTCTTCTGCACAGCTAAGCTGGAAGTGGCATTTGCAGCTCGCAATAGTGCAGAGTTATCTCAAAGAAAGGGGCCACGGTGTTTCTGTATCTCTATTATGTTGGTGCGGCTTCGGAACTTTTAAATATCTTGATATATCTCGAGAACTACGCATCTGATCAAATAATATCATAGAACATAAATTGTAGGAAACATAATTCTCTACAAAAAAGGTCTCTTAACATTTTGCCATAGCTCGCTTCGTTTCCGAGATATATGCAGATTTATCTCAAGGGAAGGGGCCTGACGGACATATTTCGAGATATTTCTTCTTCTTGTTGTTCTTCTTCTGCACAGCTAAGCTGGAAGTGGCATTTGCAGCTCGCAATAGTGCAGAGTTATCTCAAAGAAAGGGGCCACGGTGTTTCTGTATCTCTATTATGTTGGTGCGGCTTCGGAACTTTTAAATATCTTGATATATCTCGAGAACTACGCATCTGATCAAATAATATCATAGAACATAAATTGTAGGAAACATAATTCGCTACAAAAAAGGTCTCTTAACATTTTGCCATAGCTCGCTTCGTTTCCGAGATATTTGCAGATATATCTCAAGGGAAGGGGCCTGACGGACATATTTCGAGATATTTCTTCTTCTTGTTGGTCTTCTTCTGCACAGCTAAACTGGAAGTGGCATTTCCAGCTCGCAATAGTGCAGAGTTATCTCAAAGAAAGGGGCCACGGTGTTTCTGTATCTCTATTATGTTGGTGCGGCTTCGGAACTTTTAAATATCTTGATATATCTCGAGAACTACGCATCTGATCAAATAATATCATAGAACATAAATTGTAGGAAACATAATTCTCTACAAAAAAGGTCTCTTAACATTTTGCCATAGCTCGCTTCGTTTCCGAGATATTTGCAGATATATCTCAAGGGAAGGGGCCTGACGGACATATTTCGAGATATTTCTTCTTCTTGTTGGTCTTCTTCTGCACAGCTAAACTGGAAGTGGCATTTGCAGCTCGCAATAGTGCAGAGTTATCTCAAAGAAAGGGGCCACGGTGTTTCTGTATCTCTATTATGTTGGTGCGGCTTCGGAGCTTTTAAATATCTCGATATATCTCGAAAACTACGCTTCTGATCAAAAAATATCATAGAACATAAATTGTAGGAAACATAATTATCTACAAAAAAGGTCTCTTAACATTTTGCGATAGCTCGCTTCGTTTCCGAGATATATGCAGATTTATCTCAAGGGAAGGGGCCTGACGGACATATTTCGAGATATTTCTTCTTCTTGTTGTTCTTGTTCTGCACAGCTAAGCTGGAAGTGGCATTTGCAGCTCGCAATAGTGCAGAGTTATCTCAAAGAAAGGGGCCACGGTGTTTCTGTATCTCTATTATGTTGGTGCGGCTTCGGAACTTTTAAATATCTTGATATAGCTCGAGAACTACGCATCTCATCAAAAAATATCATAGAACATAAAAAGTAGGTAACTTAATTCTCTACAAAAAAGGTCTCTTAACATTTTGCCATAGCTCGCTTCGTTTCCGAGATATGTGCAGATTTATCTCAAGGGAAGGGGCCTGACGGACATATTTCGAGATATTTCTTCTTCTTGTTGTTCTTCTTCTGCACAGCTAAGCTGGAAGTGGCATTTGCAGCTCGCAGTAGTGCAGAGTTATCTCAAAGAAAGGGGCCACGGTGTTTCTGTATCTCTATTATGTTGGTGCGGCTTCGGAACTTTTAAATATCTTGATATATCTCGAGAACTACGCTACTGATCAAAAAATATCATAGAACATAAATTGTAGGAAACATAATTCTCTACAAAAAAGGTCTCTTAACATTTTGCCATAGCTCGCTTCGTTTCCGAGATATTTGCAGATTTATCTCAAGGGAAGGGGCCTGACGGACATATTTCGAGATATTTCTTCTTCTTGTTGTTCTTCTTCTGCACAGCTAAGCTGGAAGTGGCATTTGCGGCTCGCACTAGTGCAGAGTTATCTCAAAGAAAGGGGCCACGGTGTTTCTGTATCTCTATTATGTTGGTGCGGCTTCTTAACTTTTAAATATCTTGATATATCTCGAGAACTACGCATCTGATCAAAAAATATCATAGAACATAAAAAGTAGGAAACTCAATTCTCTACAAAAAAGGTCTCTTAACATTTTGCAATAGCTCGCTTCGTTTCCGAGATATTTGCAGATTTATCTCAAGGGAAGGGGCCTAACGGACATATTTCGAGATATTTCTTCTTCTTGTTGTTCTTCTTCTGCACAGCTAAACTGGAAGTGGCATTTCCAGCTCGCAATAGTGCAGAGTTATCTCAAAGAGAGGGGCCACGGTGTTTCTGTATCTCTATTATGTTGGTGCGGCTTCGGAACTTTTAAATATCTTGATATATCTCGAGAACTACGCATCTGATCAAAAAATATCATAGAACATAAAAAGTAGGAAACTTAATTCTCTACAAATAAGGTCTTTTAACATTTTGCCATAGCTCGCTTCGTTTCCGAGATATTTGCAGATTTATCTCAAGGGAAGGGGCCTGACGGACATATTTCGAGATATTTCTTCTTCTTGTTGTTCTTCTTCTGCGCAGCTAAGCTGGAAGTGGCATTTCCAGCTCGCAATAGTGCAGAGTTATCTCAAAGAGAGGGGCCACGGTGTTTCTGTATCTCTATTATGTTGGTGCGGCTTCGGAACTTTTAAATATCTTGATATATCTCGAGAACTACGCATCTGATCAAAAAATATCATAGAACATAAAAAGTAGGAAACTTAATTCTCTACAAATAAGGTCTCTTAACATTTTGCCATAGCTCGCTTCGTTTCCGAGATATTTGCAGATTTATCTCAAGGGAAGGGGCCTGACGGACATATTTCGAGATATTTCTTCTTCTTGTTGTTCTTCTTCTGCGCAGCTAAGCTGGAAATGGCATTTCCAGCTCGCAATAGTGCAGAGTTATCTCAAAGAGAGGGGCCACGGTGTTTCTGTATCTCTATTATGTTGGTGCGGCTTCGGAACTTTTAAATATCTTGATATATCTCGAGAACTACGCATCTGATCAAAAAACATCATAGAACATAAAAAGTAGGAAACTTAATTCTCTACAAATAAGGTCTCTTAACATTTTGCCATAGCTCGCTTCGTTTCCGAGATATTTGCAGATTTATCTCAAGGGAAGGGGCCTGACGGACATATTTCGAGATATTTCTTCTTCTTGTTGTTCTTCTTCTGCACAGCTAAGCTGGAAGTCGCATTTGCGGCTCGCACTAGTGCAGAGTTATCTCAAAGAAAGGGGCCACGGTGTTTCTGTATCTCTATTATGTTGGTGCTGCTTCGGAACTTTTAAATATCTCGATATATCTCGAAAACTACGCTTCTGATCAAAAAATATCATAGAACATAAATTGTAGGAAACATAATTCTGTACAAAAAACGTCTCTTGAGATTTTGCCATAGCTCGCTTCCTTTCCGAGATATTTGCAGATTTATCTCAAGGGAAGGGGCCTAACGGACATATTTCGAGATATTTCTTCTTCTTGTTGTTCTTCTTCTGCACAGCTAAACTGGACGTGGCATTTCCAGCTCGCAATAGTGCAGAGTTATCCCAAAGAAAGGGGCCACGGTGTTTCTGTATCTCTATTATGTTGGTGCGGCTTCGGAACTTTTAAATATCTCGATATATCTCGAAAACTACGCTTCTCATCAAAAAATATCATAGAACATAAATTGTAGGAAACATAATTCCCTACAAAAAAGGTCTCTTAACATTTTGCCATAGCTCGCTTCGTTTCCGAGATATTTGCAGATTTATCTCAAGGGAAGGGGCCTGACGGACATATTTCGAGATATTTCTTCTTCTTGTTGTTCTTCTTCTGCACAGCTAAGCTGGAAGTGGCATTTGCAGCGCGCAATAGTGCAGAGTTATCTCAAAGAAAGGGGCCACGGTGTTTCTGTATCTCTATTATGTTGGTGCGGCTTCGGAACTTTTAAATATCTTGATATATCTCGAGAACTACCCATCTGATCAAAAAATATCTTAGAACATAAAAAGTAGGAAACTTAATTCTCTACAAGAAAGGTCTCTTAACATTTTCCCATAGCTGGCATCGTTTCCGAGATATTTGCAGATTTTGCTCAAGGGAAGGGGACTGACGGACATATTTCGAGATATTTCTTCTTCTTGTTGTTCTTCTTCTGCACAGCTAAGCTGGAAGTGGCATTTGCAGCTCGCAATAGTGCAGAGTTATCTCAAAGAAAGGGGCCACGGTGTTTCTGTATCTCTATTATGTTGGTGCGGCTTCGGAACTTTTAAATATCTTGATATATCTCGAGAACTACGCATCTGATCAAATAATATCATAGAACATAAATTGTAGGAAACATAATTCTCTACAAAAAAGGTCTCTTAACATTTTGCCATAGCTCGCTTCGTTTCCGAGATATATGCAGATTTATCTCAAGGGAAGGGGCCTGACGGACATATTTCGAGATATTTCTTCTTCTTGTTGTTCTTCTTCTGCACAGCTAAGCTGGAAATGGCATTTGCAGCTCGCAATAGTGCAGAGTTATCTCAAAGAAAGGGGCCACGGTGTTTCTGTATCTCTATTATGTTGGTGCGGCTTCGGAACTTTTAAATATCTTGATATATCTCGAGAACTACGCATCTGATCAAATAATATCATAGAACATAAATTGTAGGAAACATAATTCTCTACAAAAAAGGTCTCTTAACATTTTGCCATAGCTCGCTTCGTTTCCGAGATATATGCAGATTTATCTCAAGGGAAGGGGCCTGACGGACATATTTCGAGATATTTCTTCTTCTTGTTGTTCTTCTTCTGCACAGCTAAGCTGGAAGTGGCATTTGCAGCTCGCAATAGTGCAGAGTTATCTCAAAGAAAGGGGCCACGGTGTTTCTGTATCTCTATTATGTTGGTGCGGCTTCGGAACTTTTAAATATCTTGATATATCTCGAGAACTACGCATCTGATCAAATAATATCATAGAACATAAATTGTAGGAAACATAATTCGCTACAAAAAAGGTCTCTTAACATTTTGCCATAGCTCGCTTCGTTTCCGAGATATTTGCAGATATATCTCAAGGGAAGGGGCCTGACGGACATATTTCGAGATATTTCTTCTTCTTGTTGGTCTTCTTCTGCACAGCTAAACTGGAAGTGGCATTTCCAGCTCGCAATAGTGCAGAGTTATCTCAAAGAAAGGGGCCACGGTGTTTCTGTATCTCTATTATGTTGGTGCGGCTTCGGAACTTTTAAATATCTTGATATATCTCGAGAACTACGCATCTGATCAAATAATATCATAGAACATAAATTGTAGGAAACATAATTCTCTACAAAAAAGGTCTCTTAACATTTTGCCATAGCTCGCTTCGTTTCCGAGATATTTGCAGATATATCTCAAGGGAAGGGGCCTGACGGACATATTTCGAGATATTTCTTCTTCTTGTTGGTCTTCTTCTGCACAGCTAAACTGGAAGTGGCATTTGCAGCTCGCAATAGTGCAGAGTTATCTCAAAGAAAGGGGCCACGGTGTTTCTGTATCTCTATTATGTTGGTGCGGCTTCGGAGCTTTTAAATATCTCGATATATCTCGAAAACTACGCTTCTGATCAAAAAATATCATAGAACATAAATTGTAGGAAACATAATTATCTACAAAAAAGGTCTCTTAACATTTTGCGATAGCTCGCTTCGTTTCCGAGATATATGCAGATTTATCTCAAGGGAAGGGGCCTGACGGACATATTTCGAGATATTTCTTCTTCTTGTTGTTCTTGTTCTGCACAGCTAAGCTGGAAGTGGCATTTGCAGCTCGCAATAGTGCAGAGTTATCTCAAAGAAAGGGGCCACGGTGTTTCTGTATCTCTATTATGTTGGTGCGGCTTCGGAACTTTTAAATATCTTGATATAGCTCGAGAACTACGCATCTCATCAAAAAATATCATAGAACATAAAAAGTAGGTAACTTAATTCTCTACAAAAAAGGTCTCTTAACATTTTGCCATAGCTCGCTTCGTTTCCGAGATATGTGCAGATTTATCTCAAGGGAAGGGGCCTGACGGACATATTTCGAGATATTTCTTCTTCTTGTTGTTCTTCTTCTGCACAGCTAAGCTGGAAGTGGCATTTGCAGCTCGCAGTAGTGCAGAGTTATCTCAAAGAAAGGGGCCACGGTGTTTCTGTATCTCTATTATGTTGGTGCGGCTTCGGAACTTTTAAATATCTTGATATATCTCGAGAACTACGCTACTGATCAAAAAATATCATAGAACATAAATTGTAGGAAACATAATTCTCTACAAAAAAGGTCTCTTAAGATTTTGCCATAGCTCGTTTCGTTTCCGAGATATTTGCAGATATATCTCAAGGGAAGGGGCCTGACGGACATATTTCGAGATATTTCTTCTTCTTGTTGGTCTTCTTCTGCACAGCTAAACTGGAAGTGGCATTTGCAGCTCGCAATAGTGCAGAGTTATCTCAAAGAAAGGGGCCACGGTGTTTCTGTATCTCTATTATGTTGGTGCGGCTTCGGAGCTTTTAAATATCTCGATATATCTCGAAAACTACGCTTCTGATCAAAAAATATCATAGAACATAAATTGTAGGAAACATAATTCTCTACAAAAAAGGTCTCTTAACATTTTGCCATAGCTCGCTTCGTTTCCGAGATATATGCAGATTTATCTCAAGGGAAGGGGCCTGACGGACATACTTCGAGATATTTCTTCTTCTTGTTGTTCTTCTTCTGCACAGCTAAGCTGGAAGTGGCATTTGCAGCTCGCAATAGTGCAGAGTTATCTCAAAGAAAGGGGCCACGGTGTTTCTGTATCTCTATTATGTTGGTGCGGCTTCGGAACTTTTAAATATCTTGATATATCTCGAGAACTACGCATCTGATCAAATAATATCATAGAACATAAATTGTAGGAAACATAATTCTCTACAAAAAAGGTCTCTTAACATTTTGCCATAGCTCGCTTCGTTTCCGAGATATATGCAGATTTATCTCAAGGGAAGGGGCCTGACGGACATATTTCGAGATATTTCTTCTTCTTGTTGTTCTTCTTCTGCACAGCTAAACTGGAAGTGGCATTTCCAGCTCGCAATAGTGCAGAGTTATCTGAAAGAAAGGGGCCACGGTGTTTCTGTATCTCTATTATGTTGGTGCGGCTTCGGAACTTTTAAATATCTTGATATATCTCGAGAACTACGCTTCTGATCAAAAAATATCATAGAACATAAATTGTAGGAAACATAATTCTCTACAAAAAAGGTCTCTTAAGATTTTGCCATAGCTCGTTTCGTTTCCGAGATATTTGCAGATATATCTCAAGGGAAGGGGCCTGACGGACATATTTCGAGATATTTCTTCTTCTTGTTGGTCTTCTTCTGCACAGCTAAACTGGAAGTGGCATTTCCAGCTCGCAATAGTGCAGAGTTATCTCAAAGAAAGGGGCCACGGTGTTTCTGTATCTCTATTATGTTGGTGCGGCTTCGGAACTTTTAAATATCTTGATATATCTCGAGAACTACGCATCTGATCAAAAAATATCATAGAACATAAAAAGTAGGTAACTTAATTCTCTACAAAAAAGGTCTCTCACCATTTTGCCATAGCTCGCTTCGTTTCCGAGATATGTGCAGATTTATCTCAAGGGAAGGGGCCTGACGGACATATTTCGAGATATTTCTTCTTCTTGTTGTTCTTCTTCTGCACAGCTAAGCTGGAAGTGGCATTTGCAGCTCGCAATAGTGCAGAGTTATCTCAAAGAAAGGGGCCACGGTGTTTCTGTATCTCTATTATGTAGGTGCGGCTTCGGAACTTTTAAATATCTTGATATATCTCGAGAACTACGCTACTGATCAAAAAATATCATAGAACATAAATTGTAGGAAACATAATTCTCTACAAAAAACGTCTCTTAACATTTTGCCATAGCTCGCTTCGTTTCCGAGATATTTGCAGATTCAGCTCAAAGGAACTGGCCTGACGGACATATTTCGAGATATTTCTTCTTCTTGTTGTTCTTCCTCTGCACAGCTAAGCTGGAAGTGGCATTTGCAGCTCGCAATAGTGCAGAGTTATCTCAAAGAAAGGGGCCACGGTGTTTCTGTATCTCTATTCTGTTGGTGCGGCTTCGTAACTTTTAAATATCTTGATATATCTCGAGAACTACGCATCTGATCAAATAATATTATAGAACATAAAAAGTAGGAAACTTAATTCTCTACAAATAAGGTCTCTTAACATTTTGCCATAGCTCGCTTCGTTTCCGAGATATTTGCAGATTTATCTCAAGAGAAGGGGCCTGACGGACATATTTCGAGATATTTCTTCTTCTTGTTGTTCTTCTTCTGCACAGCTAAGCTGGAAGTGGCATTCGCAGCTCGCAATAGTGCAGAGTTATCTCAAAGAAAGGGGCCACGGTGTTTCTGTATCTCTATTATGTTGGTGCGGCTTCGGAACTTTTAAATATCTCGATATATCTCGAAAACTACGCTTCTGATCAAAAAATATCATAGAACATAAATTGTAGGAAACATAATTCTCTACAAAAAAGGTCTCTCACCATTTTGCCATAGCTCGCTTGGTTTCTGAGATATTTGCAGATTTATCTCAAGGGAAGGGTCCTGACGGACATATTTCGGGATATTTCTTCTTCTTGTTGTTTTTCTTCTGCACAGCTAAACTGGAAGTAGCATTTCTAGCTCGCAATAGTGCAGAGTTATCTCAAAGAAAGGGGCCACTGTGTTTCTGTATCTCTATTATGTTGGTGCGGCTTCGGAACTTTTAAATATCTTGATATATCTCGAGAACTACGCATCTGATCGAAAAATATCATAGAACATAAAAAGAAGGAAACTTAATTCTCTACAAAAAAGGTCTCTTAACATTTTGCCATAGCTCGCTTCGTTTCCGAGATATTTGCAGATTTATCTCAAGGGAAGGGGACTGACGGACATATTTCGAGATATTTCTTCTTCTTGTTGTTCTTCTTCTGCACAGCTAAGCTGGAACTGGCATTCGCAGCTCGCAGTAGTGCAGAGTTATCTCAAAGAAAGGGGCCACGGTGTTTCTGTATCTCTATTATGTTGGTGCGGCTTCGGAGCTTTTAAATATCTCGATATATCTCGAAAACTACGCTTCTGATCAAAAAATATCATAGAACATAAATTGTAGGAAACATAATTCTCTACAAAAAAGGTCTCTTAACATTTTGCCATAGCTCGCTTCGTTTCCGAGATATATGCAGATTTATCTCAAGGGAAGGGGCCTGACGGACATATTTCGAGATATTTCTTCTTCTTGTTGTTCTTCTTCTGCACAGCTAAGCTGGAAGTGGCATTTGCAGCTCGCAATAGTGCAGAGTTATCTCAAAGAAAGGGGCCACGGTGTTTCTGTATCTCTATTATGTTGGTGCGGCTTCGGAACTTTTAAATATCTTGATATATCTCGAGAACTACGCATCTGATCAAATAATATCATAGAACATAAATTGTAGGAAACATAATTCTCTACAAAAAAGGTCTCTTAACATTTTGCCATAGCTCGCTTCGTTTCCGAGATATGTGCAGATTTATCTCAAGGGAAGGGGACTGACGGACATATTTCGAGATATTTCTTCTTCTTGTTGGTCTTCTTCTGCACAGCTAAGCTGGAAGTGGCATTTGCAGCTCGCAATAGTGCAGAGTTATCTCAAAGAAAGGGGCCACGGTGTTTCTGTATCTCTATTATGTTGGTGCGGCTTCGGATCTTTTAAATATCTCGATATATCTCGAAAACTACGCTTCTGATCAAAAAATATCATAGAACGTAAATTGTGGGAAACATAATTCTCTACAAAAAAGGTCTCTTAACATTTTGCCATAGCTTGCTTCGTTTCCGAGATATTTGCAGATTTATCTCAAGGGAAGGGGTCTGACGGACATATTTCGAGATATTTCTTCTTCTTGTTGTTCTTCTTCTGCACAGCTAAGCTGGAAGTGGCATTTACAGCTCGCAATAGTGCAGAGTTATCTCAAAGAAAGGGGCCACGGTGTTTCTGTATCTCTATTATGTTGGTGCGGCTTCGGAACTTTTAAATATCTTGATATATCTCGAGAACTACGCATCTGATCAAATAATATCATAGAACATAAATTGTAGGAAACATAATTCTCTACAAAAAAGGTCTCTTAACATTTTGCCATAGCTCGCTTCGTTTCCGAGATATTTGCAGATATATCTCAAGGGAAGGGGCCTGACGGACATATTTCGAGATATTTCTTCTTCTTGTTGTTCTTGTTCTGCACAGCTAAGCTGGAAGTGGCATTTGCAGCTCGCAATAGTGCAGAGTTATCTCAAAGAAAGGGGCCACGGTGTTTCTGTATCTCTATTATGTTGGTGCGGCTTCGGAACTTTTAAATATCTTGATATAGCTCGAGAACTACGCATCTCATCAAAAAATATCATAGAACATAAAAAGTAGGTAACTTAATTCTCTACAAAAAAGGTCTCTTAACATTTTGCCATAGCTCGCTTCGTTTCCGAGATATGTGCAGATTTATCTCAAGGGAAGGGGCCTGACGGACATATTTCGAGATATTTCTTCTTCTTGTTGTTCTTCTTCTGCACAGCTAAGCTGGAAGTGGCATTTGCAGCTCGCAATAGTGCAGAGTTATCTCAAAGAAAGGGGCCACGGTGTTTCTGTATCTCTATTATGTTGGTGCGGCTTCGGAACTTTTAAATATCTTAATATATCTCGAGAACTACGCTACTGATCAAAAAATATCATAGAACATAAATTGTAGGAAACATAATTCTCTACAAAAAACGTCTCTTAACATTTTGCCATAGCTCGCTTCGTTTACGAGATATTTGCAGATTCAGCTCAAAGGAACTGGCCTGACGGACATATTTCGAGATATTTCTTCTTCTTGTTGTTCTTCCTGTGCACAGCTAAGCTGGAAGTCGCATTTGCAGCTCGCAATAGTGCAGAGTTATCTCAAAGAAAGGGGCCACGGTGTTTCTGTATCTCTATTATGTTGGTGCGGCTTCGTAACTTTTAAATATCTTGATATATCTCGAGAACTACGCATCTGATCAAATAATATTATAGAACATAAAAAGTAGGAAACTTAATTCTCTACAAATAAGGTCTCTTAACATTTTGCCATAGCTCGCTTCGTTTCCGAGATATTTGCAGATTTATCTCAAGAGAAGGGGCCTGACGGACATATTTCGAGATATTTCTTCTTCTTGTTGTTCTTCTTCTGCACAGCTAAGCTGGAAGTGGCATTCGCAGCTCGCAATAGTGCAGAGTTATCTCAAAGAAAGGGGCCACGGTGTTTCTGTATCTCTATTATGTTGGTGTGGCTTCGGAACTTTTAAATATCTCGATATATCTCGAAAACTACGCTTCTGATCAAAAAATATCATAGAACATAAATTGTAGGAAACATAATTCTCTACAAAAAAGGTCTCTCACCATTTTGCCATAGCTCGCTTCGTTTCTGAGATATTTGCAGATTTATCTCAAGGGAAGGGTCCTGACGGACATATTTCGGGATATTTCTTCTTCTTGTTGTTTTTCTTCTGCACAGCTAAACTGGAAGTAGCATTTCTAGCTCGCAATAGTGCAGAGTTATCTCAAAGAAAGGGGCCACTGTGTTTCTGTATCTCTATTATGTTGGTGCGGCTTCGGAACTTTTAAATATCTTGATATATCTCGAGAACTACGCATCTGATCGAAAAATATCATAGAACATAAAAAGAAGGAAACTTAATTCTCTACAAAAAAGGTCTCTTAACATTTTGCCATAGCTCGCTTCGTTTCCGAGATATTTGCAGATTTATCTCAAGGGAAGGGGACTGACGGACATATTTCGAGATATTTCTTCTTCTTGTTGTTCTTCTTCTGCACAGCTAAGCTGGAACTGGCATTCGCAGCTCGCAGTAGTGCAGAGTTATCTCAAAGGAAGGGGCCACAGTGTTTCTGTATCTCTATTATGTTGGTGCGGCTTCGGAACTTTTAAATATCTTGATATATCTCGAGAACTACGCATCTGATCGAAAAATATCATAGAACATAAAAAGTAGGAAACTTAATTCTCTACAAAAAAGGTCTCTTAACATTTTGCCATAGCTCTCTTCGTTTCCGAGATATTTGCAGATTTATGTCAAGGGAAGGGGCCTGACGGACATATTTCGAGATATTTCTTCTTCTTGTTGTTCTTCTTCTGCACAGCTAAGCTGGAAGTGGCATTTCCAGCTCGCAATAGTGCAGAGTTATCTCAAAGAAAGGGGCCACGGTGTTTCTGTATCTCTATTATGTTGGTGCGGCTTCGGAACTTTTAAATATCTTGATATAGCTCGAGAACTACGCATCTCATCAAAAAATATCATAGAACATAAAAAGTGGGTAACTTAATTCTCTACAAAAAAGGTCTCTTAACATTTTGCCATAGCTCGCTTCGTTTCCGAGATATGTGCAGATTTATCTCAAGGGAAGGGGCCTGACGGACATATTTCGAGATATTTCTTCTTCTTGTTGTTCTTCTTCTGCACAGCTAAGCTGGAAGTGGCATTTGCAGCTCGCAATAGTGCAGAGTTATCTCAAAGAAAGGGGCCACGGTGTTTCTGTATCTCCATTATGTTGGTGCGGCTTCGGAACTTTTAAATATCTTGATATATCTCGAGAACTACGCATCTGATCAAATAATATCATAGAACATAAAAAGTAGGAAACTTAATTCTCTACAAATAAGGTCTCTTAACATTTTGCCATAGCTCGCTTCGTTTCCGAGATATTTGCAGATTTATCTCAAGGGAAGGGGCCTGACGGACATATTTCGAGATATTTCTTCTTCTTGTTGGTCTTCTTCTGCACAGCTAACCTGGAAGTGGCATTTCCAGCTCGCAATAGTGCAGAGTTATCCCGAAGAAAGGGGCCACGGTGTTTCTGTATCTCTATTATGTTGGTGCGGCTTCGGAACTTTTAAATATCTCGATATATCTCGAAAACTACGCTTCTGATCAAAAAATATCATAGAACATAAATTGTAGGAAACATAATTCTCTACGAAATAGGTCTCTCACCATTTTGCCATAGCTCGCTTCGTTTCCGAGGTATTTGCAGATTCAGCTCAAAGGAACTGGCCTGACGGGCATATTTCGAGATATTTCTTCTTCTTGTTGTTCTTCCTCTGCACAGCTAAGCTGGAAGTGGCATTTGCAGCTCGCAATAGTGCAGAGTTATCTCAAAGAAAGGGGCCACGGTGTTTCTGTATCTCTATTATGTTGGTGCGGCTTCGTAACTTTTAAATATCTTGATATATCTCGAGAACTACGCATCTGATCAAATAATATTATAGAACATAAAAAGTAGGAAACTTAATTCTCTACAAATAAGGTCTCTTAACATTTTGCCATAGCTCGCTTCGTTTCCGAGATATTTGCAGATTTATCTCAAGAGAAGGGGCCTGACGGACATATTTCGAGATATTTCTTCTTCTTGTTGTTCTTCTTCTGCACAGCTAAGCTGGAAGTGGCATTCGCAGGTCGCAATAGTGCAGAGTTATCTCAAAGAAAGGGGCCACGGTATTTCTGTATCTCTATTATGTTGGTGCGGCTTCGGAACTTTTAAATATCTCGATATATCTCGAAAACTACGCTTCTGATCAAAAAATATCATAGAACATGAATTGTAGGAAACATAATTCTCTACAAAAAAGGTCTCTCACCATTTTGCCATAGCTCGCTTCGTTTCTGAGATATTTGCAGATTTATCTCAAGGGAAGGGTCCTGACGGACATATTTCGGGATATTTCTTCTTCTTGTTGTTTTTCTTCTGCACAGCTAAACTGGAAGTAGCATTTCTAGCTCGCAATAGTGCAGAGTTATCTCAAAGAAAGGGGCCACTGTGTTTCTGTATCTCTATTATGTTGGTGCGGCTTCGGAACTTTTAAATATCTTGATATATCTCGAGAACTACGCATCTGATCGAAAAATATCATAGAACATAAAAAGAAGGAAACTTAATTCTCTACAAAAAAGGTCTCTTAACATTTTGCCATAGCTCGCTTCGTTTCCGAGATATTTGCAGATTTATCTCAAGGGAAGGGGACTGACGGACATATTTCGAGATATTTCTTCTTCTTGTTGTTCTTCTTCTGCACAGCTAAGCTGGAACTGGCATTCGCAGCTCGCAGTAGTGCAGAGTTATCTCAAAGGAAGGGGCCACAGTGTTTCTGTATCTCTATTATGTTGGTGCGGCTTCGGAACTTTTAAATATCTTGATATATCGCGAGAACTACGCATCTGATCGAAAAATATCATAGAACATAAAAAGTAGGAAACTTAATTCTCTACAAAAAAGGTCTCTTAACATTTTGCCATAGCTCTCTTCGTTTCCGAGATATTTGCAGATTTATGTCAAGGGAAGGGGCCTGACGGACATATTTCGAGATATTTCTTCTTCTTGTTGTTCTTCTTCTGCACAGCTAAGCTGGAAGTGGCATTTGCAGCTCGCAATAGTGCAGAGTTATCTCAAAGAAAGGGGCCACGGTGTTTCTGTATCTCTATTATGTTGGTGCGGCTTCGGAACTTTTAAATATCTTGATATATCTCGAGAACTACGCATCTGATCAAATAATATCATAGAACATAAAAAGTAGGAAACTTAATTCTCTACAAATAAGGTCTCTTAACATTTTACCATAGCTCGCTTCGTTTCCGAGATATTTGCAGATTTATCTCAAGGGAAGGGGCCTGACGGACATATTTCGAGATATTTCTTCTTCTTGTTGGTCTTCTTCTGCACAGCTAACCTGGAAGTGGCATTTCCAGCTCGCAATAGTGCAGAGTTATCCCGAAGAAAGGGGCCACGGTGTTTCTGTATCTCTATTATGTTGGTGCGGCTTCGGAACTTTTAAATATCTCGATATATCTCGAAAACTACGCTTCTGATCAAAAAATATCATAGAACATAAATTGTAGGAAACATAATTCTCTACGAAATAGGTCTCTCACCATTTTGCCATAGCTCGCTTTGTTTCCGAGATATTTACAGATTTATCTCAAGGGAAGGGGCCTGACGGACATATTTCGAGATACTTCTTCTTCTTGTTGTTCTTCTTCTGCACAGCTAAGCTGGAAGTGGCATTTGCAGCTCGCAATAGTGCAGAGTTATCTCAAAGAAAGGGGCCACGGTGTTTCTGTATCTCTATTTTGTTGGTGCGGCTTCGGAGCTGTTAAATATCTCGATATATCTCGAAAACTACGCTTCTGATCAAAAAATATCATAGAACATAAATTGTAGGAAACATAATTCTCTACAAAAAAGGTCTCTCACCATTTTGCCATAGCTCGCTTCGTTTCTGAGATATTTGCAGATTTATCTCAAGGGAAGGGTCCTGACGGACATATTTCGAGATATTTCTTCTTCTTGTTGTTCTTCTTCTGCACAGCTAAGCTGGAAGTGGCATTCGCAGCTGGCAGTAGTGCAGAGTTATCTCAAAGAAAGGGGCCACGGTGTTTCTGTATCTCTATTATGTTGGTGCGGCTTCGGAACTTTTAAATATCTTGATATATCTCGAGAACTACGCATCTGATCAAATAATATCATACAACATAAAAAGTAGGAAACTTGATTCTCTACAAATAAGGTCTCTTAACATTTTGCCATAGCTCGCTTCGTTTCCGAGATATTTGCAGATTTATCTCAAGGGAAGGGGCCTGACGGACATATTTCGAGATATTTCTTCTTCTTGTTGGTCTTCTTCTGCACAGCTAACCTGGAAGTGGCATTTCCAGCTCGCAATAGTGCAGAGTTATCCCGAAGAAAGGGGCCACGGTGTTTCTGTATCTCTATTATGTTGGTGCGGCTTCGGAACTTTTAAATATCTCGATATATCTCGAAAACTACGCTTCTGATCAAAAAATATCATAGAACATAAATTGTAGGAAACATAATTCTCTACGAAATAGGTCTCTCACCATTTTGCCATAGCTCGCTTTGTTTCCGAGATATTTACAGATTTATCTCAAGGGAAGGGGCCTGACGGACATATTTCGAGATACTTCTTCTTCTTGTTGTTCTTCTTCTGCACAGCTAAGCTGGAAGTGGCATTTGCAGCTCGCAATAGTGCAGAGTTATCTCAAAGAAAGGGGCCACGGTGTTTCTGTATCTCTATTTTGTTGGTGCGGCTTCGGAGCTTTTAAATATCTCGATATATCTCGAAAACTACGCTTCTGATCAAAAAATATCATAGAACATAAATTGTAGGAACCATAATTCTCTACAAAAAAGGTCTCTCACCATTTTGCCATAGCTCGCTTCGTTTCTGAGATATTTGCAGATTTATCTCAAGGGAAGGGTCCTGACGGACATATTTCGAGATATTTCTTCTTCTTGTTGTTCTTCTTCTGCACAGCTAAGCTGGAAGTGGCATTCGCAGCTGGCAGTAGTGCAGAGTTATCTCAAAGAAAGGGGCCACAGTGTTTCTGTATCTCTATTATGTTGGTGCAGCTTCGGAACTTTTAAATATCTTGATATATCTCGAGAACTACGCATCTGATCAAAAAATATCATAGAACATAAAAAGTGGGAAACTTAATTCTCTACAAAAAAGGTCTCTTAACATTTTGCCATAGCTCGCTTCGTTTCCGAGATATTTGCAGATTTATCTCAAGGGAAGGGGACTGACGGACATATTTCGAGATATTTCTTCTTCTTGTTGTTCTTCTTCTGCACAGCTAAGCTGGAAGTGGCATTTGCAGCTCGCAGTAGTGCAGAGTTATCTCAAGGTAAGGGGCCACAGTGTTTCTGTATCTCTATTATGTTGGTGCGGCTTCGGAACTTTTAAATATCTTGATATATCTCGAGAACTACGCATCTGATCAAAAAATATCATGGAACATAAAAAGTGGGAAACTTAATTCCCTACAAAAAAGGTCTCTTAACATTTTGCCATGGCTCGCTTGGTTTCCGAGATATTTGCAGATTTATCTCAAGGGAAGGGTCCTGACGGACATATTTCGAGATATTTCTTCTTCTTGTTGTTCTTCTTCTGCACAGCTAAGCTGGAAGTGGCATTTGCAGCTCGCAATAGTGCAGAGTTATCTCAAAGAATGGGGCCACGGTGTTTCTGTATCTCTATTATATTGGTGCGGCTTCGGAACTTTTAAATATCTTGATATATCTCGAGAACTACGCTTCTGATCAAAAAATATCATAGAACATAAAAAGTGGGAAACTTAATTCTCTACAAATAAGGTCTCTTAACATTTTGCCATAGCTCGCTTCGTTTCCGAGATATTTGCAGATTTATCTCAAGAGAAGGGGCCTGACGGACATATTTCGAGATATTTCTTCTTCTTGTTGTTCTTCTTCTGCACAGCTAAGCTGGAAGTGGCATTTGCAGCTCGCAATAGTGCAGAGTTATCTCAAAGAAAGGGGCCACGGTGTTTCTGTATCGCTATTATGTTGGTGCGGCTTCGGAACTTTTAAATATCTCGATATATCTCGAAAACTACGCTTCTGATCAAAAAATATCATAGAACATAAATTGTAGGAAACATAATTCTCTACAAAAAAGGTCTCTTAACGTTTTGCCATAGCTCGCTTCGTTTCCGAGATATTTGCAGATTTATCTCAAGGGAAGGGTCCTAACGGACATATTTCGAGATATTTCTTCTTCTTGTTGTTCTTCTTCTGCACAGCTAACCTGGAAGTGGCATTTCCAGCTCGCAATAGTGCAGAGTTATCCCGAAGAAAGGGGCCACGGTGTTTCTGTATCTCTATTATGTTGGTGCGGCTTCGGAACTTTTAAATATCTCGATATATCTCGAAAACTACGCTTCTGATCAAAAAATATCATAGAACATAAATTGTAGGAAACATAATTCTCTACAAAATAGGTCTCTCACCATTTTGCCATAGCTCGCTTCGTTTCTGAGATATTTGCAGATTTATCTCAAGGGAAGGGTCCTGACGGACATATTTCGAGATATTTCTTCTTCTTGTTGTTCTTCTTCTGCACGGCTAAGCTGGAGGTGGCATTCGCAGCTCGCAGTAGTGCAGAGTTATCTCAAAGGAAGGGGCCACAGTGTTTCTGTATCTCTATTATTTTGGTGCGGCTTCGGAGCTTTTAAATATCTTGATATATCTCGAGAACTACGCATCTGATCAAAAAATATCATAGAACATAAAAAGTGGGAAACTTAATTCCCTACAAAAAAGGTCTCTTAACATTTTGCCATAGCTCGCTTGGTTTCCGAGATATTTGCAGATTTATCTCAAGGGAAGGGGCCTGACGGACATATTTCGAGATATTTCTTCTTCTTGTTGTTCTTCTTCTGCACAGCTAAGCTGGAAGTGGCATTTCCAGCTCGCAATAGTGCAGAGTTATCTCAAAGAAAGGGGCCACGGTGTTTCTGTATCTCTATTATGTTGGTGCGGCTTCGGAACTTTTAAATATCTTGATATATCTCGGGAACTACGCATCTGATCAAAAAATATCATAGAACATAAAAAGTAGGAAACTTAATTCTCTACAAAAAAGGTCTCTTAACATTTTGCCATAGCTCTCTTCGTTTCCGAGATATTTGCAGATTTATCTCAAGGGAAGGGGCCTGACGGACATATTTCGAGATATTTCTTCTTCTTGTTGTTCTTCTTCTGCACAGCTAAGCTGGAAGTGGCATTTGCGGCTCGCACTAGTGCAGAGTTATCTCAAAGAAAGGGGCCACGGTGTTTCTGTATCTCTATTATGTTGGTGCGGCTTCGGAACTTTTAAATATCTCGATATATCTCGAAAACTACGCTTCTGATCAAAAAATATCATAGAACATAAATTGTAGGAAACATAATTCTGTACAAAAAAGGTCTCTTAACATTTTGCCATAGCTCGCTTCGTTTCCGAGATATTTGCAGATACATCTCAAGGGACGGGGCCTGACGGACATATTTCGAGATATTTCTTCTTCTTGTTGTTCTTCTTCTGCACAGCTAAGCTGGAAGTGGCATTTGCAGCTCGCAATAGTGCAGAGTTATCTCAAAGAAAGGGGCCACGGTGTTTCTGTATCTCTATTTTGTTGGTGCGGCTTCGGAGCTTTTAAATATCTCAATATATCTCGAAAACTACGCTTCTGATCAAAAAATATCATAGAACATAAATTGTAGGAAACATAATTCTCTACAAAAAAGGTCTCTCACCATTTTGCCATAGCTCGCTTCGTTTCTGAGATATTTGCAGATTTATCTCAAGGGAAGGGTCCTGACGGACATATTTCGAGATATTTCTTCTTCTTGTTGTTCTTCTTCTGCACAGCTAAGCTGGAAGTGGCATTCGCAGCTCGCAGTAGTGCAGAGTTATCTCAAAGAAAGGGGCCACGGTGTTTCTGTATCTCTATTATGTTGGTGCGGCTTCGGAACTTTTAAATACCTTGATATATCTCGAGAACTACGCATCTGATCAAAAAATATTATAGAACATAAAAAGTAGGAAACTTAATTCTCTACAAAAAAGGTCTCTTAACATTTTGCCATAGCTCGCTTCGTTTCCGAGATATTTGCAGATTTATCTCAAGGGAAGGGGACTGACGGACATATTTCGAGATATTTCTTCTTCTTGTTGTTCTTCTTCTGCACAGCTAAGCTGGAAGTGGCATTTGCAGCTCGCAGTAGTGCAGAGTTATCTCAAGGTAAGGGGCCACAGTGTTTCTGTATCTCTATTATGTTGGTGCGGCTTCGGAACTTTTAAATATCTTGATATATCTCGAGAACTACGCATCTGATCAAAAAATATCATGGAACATAAAAAGTGGGAAACTTAATTCCCTACAAAAAAGGTCTCTTAACATTTTGCCATGGCTCGCTTGGTTTCCGAGATATTTGCAGATTTATCTCAAGGGAAGGGTCCTGACGGACATATTTCGAGATATTTCTTCTTCTTGTTGTTCTTCTTCTGCACAGCTAAGCTGGGAGTGGCATTTGCAGCTCGCAATAGTGCAGAGTTATCTCAAAGAATGGGGCCACGGTGTTTCTGTATCTCTATTATATTGGTGCGGCTTCGGAACTTTTAAATATCTTGATATATCTCGAGAACTACGCTTCTGATCAAAAAATATCATAGAACATAAAAAGTGGGAAACTTAATTCTCTACAAATAAGGTCTCTTAACATTTTGCCATAGCTCGCTTCGTTTCCGAGATATTTGCAGATTTATCTCAAGAGAAGGGGCCTGACGGACATATTTCGAGATATTTCTTCTTCTTGTTGTTCTTCTTCTGCACAGCTAAGCTGGAAGTGGCATTTGCAGCTCGCAATAGTGCAGAGTTATCTCAAAGAAAGGGGCCACGGTGTTTCTGTATCGCTATTATGTTGGTGCGGCTTCGGAACTTTTAAATATCTCGATATATCTCGAAAACTACGCTTCTGATCAAAAAATATCATAGAAGGTAAATTGTAGGAAACATAATTCTCTACAAAATAGGTCTCTTAACATTTTGCCATAGCTCGCTTCGTTTCCGAGATATTTGCAGATTTATCTCAAGGGAAGGGGTCTGACGGACATATTTCGAGATATTTCTTCTTCTTGTTGTTCTTCTTCTGCACAGCTAAGCTCGAAGTGGCATTTGCAGCTCGCAATAGTGCAGAGTTATCTCAAAGAAAGGGGCCACGGTGTTTCTGTATCTCTATTATGTTTGTGCGGCTTCGGAACTTTTAAATATCTCGATATATCTCGAAAACTACGCTTCTGATCAAAAAATATCATAGAAGGTAAATTGTAGGAAACATAATTCTCTACAAAAAAGGTCTCTTAATATTTTGCCATAGCTCGCTTCGTTTCCGAGATATTTGCAGATTTATCTCAAGGGAAGGGGTCTGACGGACATATTTCGAGATATTTCTTCTTCTTGTTGTTCTTCTTCTGCACAGCTAAGCTCGAAGTGCCATTTGCAGCTCGCAATAGTGCAGAGTTATCTCAAAGAAAGGGGCCACGGTGTTTCTGTATCTCTATTATGTTGGTGCGGCTTCGGAACTTTTAAATATCTTGATATATCTCGAGATCTACGCAACTGATCAAAAAATATCATACTACATAAAAAGTAGGAAACTTAATTCTCTACAAGAAAGGTCTCTAAACATTTTGCCATAGCTCCCTTCGTTTCCGAGATATTTGCAGATTTATCTCAAGGGAAGGGGCCTGACGGACATATTTCGAGATATTTCTTCTTCTTGTTGTTCTTCTTCTGCACAGCTAAGCTGGAAGTGGCATTTGCAGCGCGCAATAGTGCAGAGTTATCTCAAAGAAAGGGGCCACGGTGTTTCTGTATCTCTATTATGTTGGTGCGGCTTCGGAACTTTTAAATATCTCGATATATCTCGAAAACTACGCTTCTGATCAAAAAATATTATAGAAGGTAAATTGTAGCAAATATAATTCTCTACAAAAAAGGTCTCTTAACATTTTGCCATAGCTCGCTTCGTTTCCGAGATATTTGCAGATTTATCTCAAGGGAAGGGGTCTGACGGACATATTTCGAGATATTTCTTCTTCTTGTTGTTCTTCTTCTGCACAGCTAAGCTCGAAGTGGCATTTGCAGCTCGCGATAGTGCAGAGTTATCTCAAAGAAAGGGGCCACGGTGTTTCTGTATCTCTATTATGTTTGTGCGGCTTCGGAACTTTTAAATATCTTGATATATCTCGGGAACTACGGATCTGATCAAAAAATATCATAGAACATAAAAAGTAGGAAACTTAATTCTCTACAAAAAAGGTCTGTTAACATTTTGCCATAGCTCTCTTCGTTTCCGAGATATTTGCAGATTTATCTCAAGGGAAGGGGCCTGACGGACATATTTCGAGATATTTCTTCTTCTTGTTGTTCTTCTTCTGCACAGCTAAGCTGGAAGTGGCATTTGCGGCTCGCACTAGTGCAGAGTTATCTCAAAGAAAGGGGCCACGGTGTTTCTGTATCTCTATTATGTTGGTGCGGCTTCGGAACTTTTAAATATCTTGATATATCTCGAGAACTACGCATCTGATCGAAAAATATCATAGAACGTAAATAGTAGGAAACTTAATTCTCTACAAAAAAGGTCTCTCAACATTTTGCCATAGCTCGCTTCGTTTCCGAGATATTTGCACATTTATCTCAAGGGAATGGGCCTAACGGACATATTTCGAGATATTTCTTCTTCTTGTTGTTCTTCTTCTGCACAGCTAAGCTGGAAGTGGCATTTGCGGCTCGCACTAGTGCAGAGTTATCTCAAAGAAAGGGGCCACGGTGTTTCTGTATCTCTATTATGTTGGTGCGGCTTCGGAACTTTTAAATATCTTGATATATCTCGAGAACTACGCATCCGATCAAAAAATATCATAGAACGTAAATAGTAGGAAACTTAATTCTCTACAAAAAAGGTCTCTCAACATTTTGCCATAGCTCGCTTCGTTTCCGAGATATTTGCACATTTATCTCAAGGGAATGGGCCTAACGGACATATTTCGAGATATTTCTTCTTCTTGTTGTTCTTCTTCTGCACAGCTAAGCTGGAAGTGGCATTTGCGGCTCGCACTAGTGCAGAGTTATCTCAAAGAAAGGGGCCACGGTGTTTCTGTATCTCTATTATGTTGGTGCGGCTTCGGAACTTTTAAATACCTTGATATATCTCGAGAACTACGCATCTGATCAAAAAATATTATAGAACATAAAAAGTAGGAAACTTAATTCTCTACAAAAAAGGTCTCTTAAGATTTTGCCATAGCTCGCTTCGTTTCCGAGATATTTGCAGATTTATCTCAAGGGAAGGGGTCTGACGGACATATTTCGAGATATTTCTTCTTCTTGTTGTTCTTCTTCTGCACAGCTAAGCTCGAAGTGGCATTTGCCGCGCGCAATAGTGCAGAGTTATCTCAAAGAAAGAGGCCACGGTGTTTCTGTATCTCTATTATGTTGGTGCGGCTTCGGAACTTTTAAATATCTTGATATATCTCGAGAACTACGCATCTGATCAAAATATATCATAGAACATAAATTGTAGGAAACATAATTCTCTACAAAAAAGGTCTCTTAACATTTTGCCATAGCTCGCTTCGTTTCCGAGATATTTGCAGATTTATCTCAAGGGAAGGGGCCTGACGGACATATTTCGAGATATTTCTTCTTCTTGTTGTTCTTCTTCTGCACAGCTAAGCTGCAAGTGGCATTTGCAGCTCGCAATAGTGCAGAGCTATCTCAAAGAAAGAGGCCACGGTGTTTCTGTACCTCTATTATGTTGGTGCGGCTTCGGAACTTTTAAATATCTTGATATATCTCGAGAACTACGCATCTGATAGAAAAATATCATACAACATAAAAAGTAGGAAACCTAATTTTCTACAAAAAAGGTCTGTTAACATCTTGCCGTAGCTCGCTTCATTTCCGAGATATTTGCAGATTTATCTCAAGGGAAGGGGCGTGACGGACATATTTCGAAATATTTCTTATTCTTGTTGTTCTTCTTCTGCACAGCTAAGCTGGAAGTGGCATTTGCAGCTCGCAATAGTGCAGAGTTATCTCAAAGAAAGGGGCCACGGTGTTTCTGTACCTCTATTATGTTGGTGCAGCTTCGGAGCTTTTAAATATCTTGATATATCTCGAGAACTACGCATCTGATCAAAAAATATCATAGAACATAAAAAGTAGGAAACTTAATTCTCTACAAAAAAGGTCTCTTAACATTTTGCCATAGCTCGCTTCGTTTCCGAGATATTTGCAGATTTATCTCAAGGGAAGGGGCCTGACGGACATATTTCGAGATATTTCTTCTTCTTATTGTTCTTCTTCTGCACAGCTAAGCTGGAAGTGGCATTTGCAGGTCGCAATAGTGCAGAGTTATCTCAAAGAAAGGGGCCACGGTGTTTCTGTACCTCTATTATGTTGGTGCAGCTTAGGAACTTTTAAATATCTTGATATATCTCGAAAACTACGCTTCTGATCAAAAAATATCATAGAACATAAATTGTAGGAAACATAATTCTCTACAAAAAAGGTCTCTTAACATTTTGCCATAGCTCGCTTCGTTTCCGAGATATTTGCAGATTTATCTCAAGGGAAGGGGCCTGACGGACATATTTCGAAATATTTCTTATTCTTGTTGTTCTTCTTCTGCACAGCTAAGCTGGAAGTGGCATTTGCAGCTCGCAATAGTGCAGAGTTATCTCAAAGAAAGGGGCCACGGTGTTTCTGTACCTCTGTTATGTTGGTGCAGCTTCGGAGCTTTTAAATATCTTGATATATCTCGAGAACTACGCATCTGATCAAAAAATATGATAGAACATAAAAAGTAGGAAACTTAATTCTCTACAAAAAAGGTCTCTTAACATTTTCCCATAGCTGGCATCGTTTCCGACATATTTGCAGATTTATCTCAAGGGAAGGGGCCTGACGGACATATTTCGAGATATTTCTTCTTCTTGTTGTTCTTCTTCTACACAGCTAAGCTGGAAGTGGCATTTGCAGGTTGCAATAGTGCAGAGTTATCTCAAAGAAAGGGGCCACGGTGTTTCTGTACCTCTATTATGTTGGTGCAGCTTCGGAACTTTTAAATATCTTGATATATCTCGAGAACTACGCATGTGATCAAAAAATATCATAGAACATAAAAAGTAGGAAACTTAATTCTCTACAAAAAAGGTCTCTCAACATTTTCCCATAGCTGGCATCGTTTCCGAGATATTTGCAGATTTAGCTCAAGGGAAGGGGCCTGACGGACATATTCCGAGATATTTCTTCTTCTTGTTGTTCTTCTTCTTCACTGCTAAGCTGGAAGTGGCATTTGCAGCTCGCAATAGTGCACAGTTATCTCAAAGAAAGGGGCCACGGTGTTTCTGTATCTCTATTATGTTGGTGCGGCTTCGGAACTTTTAAATATCTCGATATATCTCGAAAACTACGCTTCTGATCAAAAAATATCATAGAACATAAATTGTAGGAAACATAATTCTCTACAAAAAAGGTTTCTTAACGTTTTGCCATAGCTCGCTTCGTTTCCGAGATATTTGCAGATTTATCTCAAGGGAATGGGGCCTGACGGACATATTTCGAGATATTTCTTCTTCTTGTTGTTCTTCTTCTGCACAGCTAAGCTGGAAGTGGCATTTGCAGCTCGCAATAGTGCAGAGTTATCTCAAACAAAGGGGCCACGGTGTTTCTGTATCTCTATTATGTTGGTGCGGCTTCGGAACTTTTAAATATCTCGATATATCTCGAGAACTACGCATCTGATCAAAAAATATCATAGAACATGAAAAGTAGGAAACTTAATTCTCTACAAATAAGGTCTCTTAACATTTTGCCATAGCTCGCTTCGTTTCCGAGATATTTGCAGATTTATCTCAAGGGAAGGGGCCTGACGGACATATTTCGAGATATTTCTTCTTCTTGTTGTTCTTCTTCTGCACAGCTAAGCTGGAAGTGGCATTTGCAGCGCGCAATAGTGCAGAGTTATCTCAAAGAAAGAGGCCACGGTGTTTCTGTATCTCTATTATGTTGGTGCGGCTTCGGAACTTTTAAATATCTTGATATATCTCGAGAACTACGCATCTGATCAAAAAATATCATAGAACATAAAAAGTAGGAAACTTAATTCTCTACAAAAAAGGTCTCTTAACATTTTCCCATAGCTGGCATCGTTTCCGAGATATTTGCAGATTTAGCTCAAGGGAAGGGGCCTGACGGACATATTCCGAGATATTTCTTCTTCTTGTTGTTCTTCTTCTGCACAGCTAAGCTGGAAGTGGCATTTGCAGGTCGCAATAGTGCAGAGTTATCTCAAACAAAGGGGCCACGGTGTTTCTGTATCTCTATTATGTTGGTGCGGCTTCGGAACTTTTAAATATCTCGATATATCTCGAGAACTACGCATCTGATCAAAAAATATCATAGAACATGAAAAGTAGGAAACTTAATTCTCTACAAATAAGGTCTCTTAACATTTTGCCATAGCTCGCTTCGTTTCCGAGATATTTGCAGATTTATCTCAAGGGAAGGGGCCTGACGGACATATTTCGAGATATTTCTTCTTCTTGTTGTTCTTCTTCTGCACAGCTAAGCTGGAAGTGGCATTTGCAGCGCGCAATAGTGCAGAGTTATCTCAAAGAAAGAGGCCACGGTGTTTCTGTATCTCTATTACGTTGGTGCGGCTTCGGAACTTTTAAATATCTTGATATATCTCGAGAACTACGTATCTGATCAAAAAATATCATAGAACATAAAAAGTAGCAAACTTAATTCTCTACAAAAAAGGTCTCTTAACATTTTCCCATAGCTGGCATCGTTTCCGAGATATTTGCAGATTTATCTCAAGGGAAGGGGCCTGACGGACATATTCCGAGATATTTCTTCTTCTTGTTGTTCTTCTTCTTCACTGCTAAGCTGGAAGTGGCATTTGCAGCTCGTGATAGTGCAGAGTTATCTCAAAGAAAGGGGCCACGGTGTTTCTGTATCTCTATTATGTTGTTGCGGCTTCGGAACTTTTAAATATCTCGATATATCTGGAGAACTACGCATCTGATCAAAAAATATCATAGAACATGAAAAGTAGGAAGCTTCATTCTCTACAAAAAAGGTCTCTTAACATTTTGCCATAGCTCGCTTCGTTTCCGAGATATTTGCAGATATATCTCAAGGGAAGGGGCCTGACGGACATATTTCGAGATATTTCTTCTTCTTGTTGTTCTTCTTCTGCACAGCTAAGCTGGAAGTGGCATTTGCGGCTCGCACTAGTGCAGAGTTATCTCAAAGAAAGGGGCCACGGTGTTTCTGTATTTCTATTATGTTGGTGCGGCTTCGGAACTTTTAAATATCTCGATATATCTCGAAAACTACGCTTCTGATCAAAAAATGTCATAGAACATAAATTGTAGGAAACATAATTCTCTACGAAAAAGGTCTCTTACCATTTTGCCATAGCTCGCTTCGTTTCCGAGATATTTGCAGATTTATCTCAAGGGAAGGGGCCTGACGGACATATTTCGAGATATTTCTTCTTCTTGTTGTTCTTCTTCTGCACAGCTAAGCTGGAAGTGGCATTTGCGGCTCGCACTAGTGCAGAGTTATCTCAAAGAAAGGGGCCACGGTGTTTCTGAATCTCTATTATGTTGGTGCGGCTTCGGAACTTTTAAATATCTCGATATATCTCGAAAACTACGCTTGTGATCAAAAAATATCATAGAACATAAAAAGTAGGAAACTTAATTCTCTACAAAAAAGGTTTCTTACCATTTTGCCATAGCTCGCTTCGTTTCCGAGATATTTGCAGATTTATCTCAAGGGAAGGGGCCTGACGGACATATTTCGAGATATTTCTTCTTCTTGTTGTTCTTCTTCTGCACAGCTAAACTGGAAGTGGCATTTCCAGCTCGCAATAGTGCAGAGTTATCTCAAAGAAAGGGGCCACGGTGTTTCTGTATCTCTATCATGTTAGTGCGGCTTCGGAACTTTTAAATATCTCGATATATCTCGAAAACTACGCTTCTGATCAAAAAATGTCATAGAACATAAATTGTAGGAAACATAATTCTCTACGAAAAAGGTCTCTTACTATTTTGCCATAGCTCGCTTCGTTTCCGAGATATTTGCAGATTTATCTCAAGGGAAGGGGCCTGACGGACATATTTCGAGATATTTCTTCTTCTTGTTGTTCTTCTTCTGCACAGCTAAGCTGGAAGTGGCATTTGCGGCTCGCACTAGTGCAGAGTTATCTCAAAGAAAGGGGCCACGGTGTTTCTGAATCTCTATTATGTTGGTGCGGCTTCGGAACTTTCAAATATCTCGATATATCTCGAAAACTACGCTTGTGATCAAAAAATATCATAGAACATAAAAAGTAGGAAACTTAATTCTCTACAAAAAAGGTCTCTTACCATTTTGCCATAGCTCGCTTCGTTTCCGAGATATTTGCAGATTTATCTCAAGGGAAGGGGCCTGACGGACATATTTCGAGATATTTCTTCTTCTTGTTGTTCTTCTTCTGCACAGCTAAGCTGGAAGTGGCATTTGCGGCTCGCACTAGTGCAGAGTTATCTCAAAGAAAGGGGCCACGGTGTTTCTGAATCTCTATTATGTTGGTGCGGCTTCGGAACTTTTAAATATCTCGATATATCTCGAAAACTACGCTTGTGATCAAAAAATATCGGAGAACATAAATTGTAGGAAACATAATTCTCTACAAAAAAGGTCTCTTACCATTTTGCCATAGCTCGCTTCGTTTCCGAGATATTTGCAGATTTATCTCAAGGGAAGGGGCCTGACGGACATATTTCGAGATATTTCTTCTTCTTGTTGTTCTTCTTCTGCACAGCTAAACTGGAAGTGGCATTTCCAGCTCGCAATAGTGCAGAGTTATCTCAAAGAAAGGGGCCACGGTGTTTCTGTATCTCTATTATGTTGGTGCGGCTTCGGAACTTTTAAATATCTCGATATATCTCGAAAACTACGCTTCTGATCAAAAAATATCATAGAACATAAATTGTAGGAAACATGATTCTCTACAAAAAACGTCTCTTAACATTTTGCCATAGCTCGCTTCATTTCCGAGATATTTGCAGATTTATCTCAAGGGAAGGGGCCTGACGGACATATTTCGAGATATTTCTTCTTCTTGTTGTTCTTCTTCTGCACAGCTAAACTGGAAGTGGCATTTCCAGCTCGCAATAGTGCAGAGTTATCTCAAAGAAAGGGGCCACGGTGTTTCTGAATCTCTATTATGTTGGTGCGGCTTCGGAACTTTTAAATATCTCGATATATCTCGAAAACTACGCTTCTGATCAAAAAATATCATAGAGCATAAATTGTAGGAAACATGATTCTCTACAAAAAACGTCTCTTAACATTTTGCCATAGCTCGCTTCGTTTCCGAGATATTTGCAGATTTATCTCAAGGGAAGGGGCCTGACGGACATATTTCGAGAAATTTCTTCTTCTTGTTGTTCTTCTTCTGCACAGCTAAGCTGGAAGTGGCATTTGCAGCTCGCAACAGTGCAGAGTTATCTCAAAGAAAGGGGCCACGGTGTTTCTGTATCTCTATTATGTTAGTCCGGCTTCGGAACTTTTAAATATCTCGATATATATCGAAAACTACGCTTCTGATCAAAAAATATCGTAGAACATAAAAAGTAGGAAACTTAATTCTCTACAAAAAAGGTCTCTTAACATTTTGGCATAGCTCGCTTCGTTTCCGAGATATTTGCAGATTTATCTCAAGGGAAGGGGCCTGACGGACATATTTCGAGATATTTCTTCTTCTTGTTGTTCTTCTTCTGCACAGCTAAGCTGGAAGTGGCATTTGCAGCTCGCAACAGTGCAGAGTTATCTCAAAGAAAGGGGCCACGGTGTTTCTGTATCTCTACTATGTTGGTGCGGCTTCGGAACTTTTAAATATCTTGATATATCTCGAGAACTACGCATCTGATCAAAAAATATCATAGAACATAAAAAGTAGGAAACTTAATTCTCTACAGAAAAGGTCTCTTAACATTTTGCCATAGCCCGCTTCATTTCCGAGATATTTGCAGATTTATCTCAAGGGAAGGGGCCTAACGGACATATTTCGAGATATTTCTTCTTCTTGTTGTTCTTCTTCTGCACAGCTAAGCTGGAAGTGGCATTTGCGGCTCGCACTAGTGCAGAGTTATCTCAAAGAAAGGGGCCACGGTGTTTCTGTATCTCTATTATGTTGGTGCAGCTTCGGAACTTTTAAATATCTTGATATATCCCGAGAACTACGCATCTGATCAAAAAATATCATGGAACATAAAAAGTAGAATACTTAATTCTCTACAAAAAAGGTCTCTTAACATTTTGCCATAGCTCGCTTCGTTTCCGCGATATTTGCAGATTTATCTCAAGGGAAGGGGCCTGACGGACATATTTCGAGATATTTCTTCTTCTCGTTGTTCTTCTTCTGCACAGCTAAGCTGGAAGTGGCATTTGCAGCTCGCAATAGTGCAGAGTTATCTCAAAGAAAGGGGCCACGGTGTTTCTGTATCTCTATTATGTTCGTGCGGCTTCGGAACTTTTAAATATCTTGATATATCTCGAGAACTACGCATCTGATCAAAAAATATCGTAGAACATAAAAAGTAGGAAACTTAATTCTCTACAAATAAAGTCTCTTAACATTTTGCCATAGCTCGCTTCGTTTCCGAGATATTTGCAGATTTATCTCATGGGAAGTGGCCCGACGGACATATTTCGAGATATTTCTTCTTCTGCACAGCTAAGCTGGAAGTGGCATTTGCAGCTCGCAATAGTGCAGAGTTATCTCAAAGAAAGGGGCCACGGTGTTTCTGTATCTCTATTATGTTGGTGCGGCTTCGGAACTTTTAAATATCTTGATATATCTCGAGAACTACGCATCTGATCAAAAAATATCATAGAACATAAAAAGTAGGAAACTTAATTCTCTACAAAAAAGGTCTCTTAACGTTTTGCCATAGCTCGCTTCGTTTCCGAGATATTTGCAGATTTATCTCAAGGGAAGGGGCCTGACGGACATATTTCGAGATATTTCTTCTTGTTGTTCTTCTTCTGCACAGCTAAACTGGAAGTGGCATTTCCAGCTCGCAATAGTGCAGAGTTATCTCAAAGAAAGGGGCCACGGTGTTTCTGTATCTCTATTATGTTGGTGCGGCTTCGGAACTTTTAAATATCTCGATATATCTCGAAAACTACGCTTCTGATCAAAAAATATCATAGAACATAAATTGTAGGAAACATAATTCTCTACAAAAAAGGTCTCTTAACATTTTGCCATAGCTCGCTTCCTTTCCGAGATATTTGCAGATTTATCTCAAGGGAAGGGGCCTGACGGACATATTTCGAGATGTTTCTTCTTCTTGTTGTTCTTCTTCTGCACAGCTAAACTGGAAGTGGCATTTCCAGCTCGCAATAGTGCAGAGTTATCTCAAAGAAAGGGGCCACGGTGTTTCTGAATCTCTATTATGTTGGTGCGGCTTCGGAACTTTTAAATATCTCGATATATCTCGAAAACTACGCTTCTGATCAAAAAATATCATAGAACATAAATTGTAGGAAACATGATTCTCTACAAAAAACGTCTCTTAACATTTTGCCATAGCTCGCTTCGTTTCCGAGATATTTGCAGATTTATCTCAAGGGAAGGGGCCTGACGGACATATTTCGAGATACTTCTTCTTCTTGTTGTTCTTCTTCTGCACAGCTAAGCTGGAAGTGGCATTTGCGGCTCGCACTATTGCAGAGTTATCTCAAAGAAAGGGGCCACGGTGTTTCTGTATCTCTATTATGTTGGTGCGGCTTCGGAACTTTTAAATATCTCGATATATCTCGAAAACTACGCTTCTGATCAAAAAATATCATAGAACATAAATTGTAGGAAACATAATTCTCTACAAAAAAGGTCTCTTAACATTTTGCCATAGCTCACTTCGTTTCCGAGATATTTGCAGATATATCTCAAGGGAAGGGGCCTGACGGACATATTTCGAGATATTTCTTCTTGTTGTTGTTCTTCTTCTGCACAGCTAAGCTGGAAGTGGCATTTGCAGCTCGCAATAGTGCAGAGTTATCTCAAAGAAAGGGGCCACGGTGTTTCTGTATCTCTATTATGTTGGTGCGGCTTCGGAACTTTTAAATATCTCGATATATCTCGAAAACTACGCTTCTGATCAAAAAATATCATAGAACATAAATTGTAGGAAACATAATTCTCTACAAAAAAGGTCTCTTAACATTTTGCCATAGCTCGCTTCGTTTCCGAGATATTTGCAGATTTATCTCAAGGGAAGGGGCCTGACGGACATATTTCGAGATATTTCTTCTCCTTGTTGTTCTTCTTCTGCACAGCTAAGCTGGAAGTGGCATTTGCAGCTCGCAATAGTGCAGAGATATCTCAAAGAAAGGGGCCACGGTGTTTCTGTATCTCTATTATGTTGGGGCGGCTTCGGAACTTTTAAATATCCTGATATATCTCGAGAACTACGCATCTGATCAAAAAATATCATAGAACATAAAAAGTAGGAAACTTAATTCACTACAAAAAAGGTCTCTTAACATTTTGCCATAGCTCGCTTCGTTTCCGAGATATTTGCAGATTTATCTCAAGGCAAGGGGCCTGACGGACATATTTCGAGATATTTCTTCTTCTTGTTGCTCTTCTTCTGCACAGCTAAGCTGGAAGTGGCATTTGCGGCTCGCACTAGTGCAGAGTTATCTCAAAGAAAGGGGCCACCGTGTTTCTGTATTTCTATTATGTTGGTGCGGCTTCGGAACTTTTAAATATCTCGATATATCTCGAAAACTACGCTTCTGATCAAAAAATATCATAAAACATAAATTGTAGAAAACATAATTCTCTACAAAAAAGGTCTCTTAACATTTTGCCATAGCTCGCTTCGTTTCCGAGATATTTGCAGATTTATCTCAAGGGAAGGGGCCTGACGGACATATTTCGAGATATTTCTTCTTCTTGTTGTTCTTCTTCTGCACAGCTAAACTGGAAGTGGCATTTCCAGCTCGCAATAGTGCAGAGTTATCTCAAAGAAAGGGGCCACGGTGTTTCTGTATCTCTATTATGTTGGTGCGGCTTCGGAACTTTTAAATATCTTGATATATCTCGAGAACTACGCATCTGATCAAAAAATATTATAGAACATAAAAAGTAGGAAACTTGATTCCCTACAAATGAAGTCTCTTAACATTTTGCCATAGCTCGCTTCGTTTCCGAGATATTTGCAGATTTATCTCAAGGCAAGGGGCCTGACGGACATATTTCGAGATATTTCTTCTTCTTGTTGCTCTTCTTCTGCACAGCTAAGCTGGAAGTGGCATTTGCGGCTCGCACTAGTGCAGAGTTATCTCAAAGAAAGGGGCCACCGTGTTTCTGTATTTCTATTATGTTGGTGCGGCTTCGGAACTTTTAAATATCTCGATATATCTCGAAAACTACGCTTCTGATCAAAAAATATCATAAAACATAAATTGTAGAAAACATAATTCTCTACAAAAAAGGTCTCTTAACATTTTGCCATAGCTCGCTTCGTTTCCGAGATATTTGCAGATTTATCTCAAGGGAAGGGGCCTGACGGACATATTTCGAGATATTTCTTCTTCTTGTTGTTCTTCTTCTGCACAGCTAAACTGGAAGTGGCATTTCCAGCTCGCAATAGTGCAGAGTTATCTCAAAGAAAGGGGCCACGGTGTTTCTGTATCTCTATTATGTTGGTGCGGCTTCGGAACTTTTAAATATCTTGATATATCTCGAGAACTACGCATCTGATCAAAAAATATTATAGAACATAAAAAGTAGGAAACTTAATTCTCTACAAATAAAGTCTCTTAACATTTTGCCATAGCTCGCTTCGTTTCCGAGATATTTGCAGATATATCTCATGGGAAGGGGCCCGACGGACATATTTCGAGATATATCTTCTTCTTGTTGTTCTTCTTCTGCACAGCTAAGCTGGAAGTGGCATTTGCAGCTCGCAATAGTGCAGAGTTATCTCAAAGAAAGGGGCCACGGTGTTTCTGTATTTCTATTATGTTGGTGCGGCTTCGGAACTTTTAAATATCTCGATATATCTCGAAAACTACGCTTCTGATCAAAAAATGTCATAGAACATAAATTGTAGGAAACATAATTCTCTACAAAAAAGGTCTCTTAACATTTTGCCATAGCTCGCTTCGTTTCCGAGATATTTGCAGATTTATCCCAAGGGAAGGGGCCTGACGGACATATTTCGAGATATTTCTTCTTCTTGTTGTTCTTCTTCTGCACAGCTAAACTGGAAGTGGCATTACCAGCTCGCAATAGTGCAAG
Source organism: Osmia lignaria lignaria (assembly GCF_051020975.1). Classification (NCBI taxonomy): domain Eukaryota; kingdom Metazoa; phylum Arthropoda; class Insecta; order Hymenoptera; family Megachilidae; genus Osmia; species Osmia lignaria. Next base: position 7,225,090 of record NW_027478159.1, on the reverse strand, counting down.
TTATCTCAATGAAAGGGGCCACGGTGTTTCTGTATCTCTATTATGTTGGTGCGGCTTCGGAACTTTTAAATATCTTGATATATCTCGAGAACTACGCATCTGATCAAAAAATATCATAGAACATAAATTGTAGGAAACATAATTCTCTACAAAAAAGGTCTCTTAACATTTTGCCATAGCTCGCTTCGTTTCCGAGATATTTGCAGATTGATCTCAAGGGAAGGGGCCTGACGGACATATTTCGAGATATTTCTTCTTCTTGTTGTTCTTCTTCTGCACAGCTAAGCTGGAAGTGGCATTTGCGGCTCGCACTAGTGCAGAGTTATCTCAAAGGAAGGGGCCACGGTGTTTCTGTATCTCTATTATGTTGGTGCGGCTTCGGAACTTTTAAATATCTCGATATATCTAGAAAACTACGCTTCTGATCAAAAAATATCATAGAACATAAATTGTAGGAAACATAATTCTCTACAAAAAATGTCTCTTAACATTTTGGCATAGCTCGCTTCGTTTCCGAGATATTTGCAGATTCAGCTCAAAGGAACGGGCCTGACGTACATATTTCGAGATATTTCTTCTTCTTGTTGTTCTTCTTCTGCACAGCTAAACTGGAAGTGGGATTTCCAGCTCGCAATAGTGCAGAGTTATCTCAAAGAAAGGGGCCACGGTGTTTCTGTATCTCTATTATGTTGGTGCGGCTTCGGAACTTTTAAATATCTTGATATATCTCGAGAACTACGCATCTGATCAAAAAATATCATAGAACATAAAAAGTAGGAAACTTAATTCTCTACAAAAAAGGTCTCTTAACATTTTGCCATAGCTCGCTTCGTTTCCGAGATATTTGCAGATTTATCTCAAGGGAAGGGGCCTAACGGACATATTTCGAGATATTTCTTCTTCTTGTTGTTCTTCTTCTGCACAGCTAAACTGGAAGTGGCATTTCCAGCTCGCAATAGTGCAGAGTTATCTCAAAGAGACGGGCCACGGTGTTTCTGTATCTCTATTATGTTGGTGCGGCTTCGGAACTTTTAAATATCTTGATATATCTCGAGAACTACGCATCTGATCAAAAAATATCATAGAAGATAAAAAGTAGGAAACTTAATTCTCTACAAAAAAGGGCTGTTAACATTTTGCCATAGCTCGCATCGTTTCCGAGATATTTGCAGATTTATCTCAAGGGAAGGGGCCTGACGGACATATTTCGAGATATTTCTTCTTCTTGTTGTTCTTCTTCTGCACAGCTAAGCTGGAAGTGGCATTTGCGGCTCGCACTAGTGCAGAGTTATCTCAAAGAAAGGGGCCACGGTGTTTCTGTATTTCTATTATGTTGGTGCGGCTTCGGAACTTTTAAATATCTCGATATATCTCGAAAACTACGCTTCTGATCAAAAAATATCGTAGAACATAAATTGTAGGAAATATAGTTCCCTATAAAAAACGTCTCTTAACATTTTGCCATAGCTCGCTTCGTTTCCGAGATATTTGCAGATTCAGCTCAAAGGAACTGGCCTGACGGACATATTTCGAGATATTTCTTCTTCTTGTTGTTCTTCCGCTGCACAGCTAAGCTGGAAGTGGCATTTGCAGCTCGCAATAGTGCAGAGTTATCTCAAAGAAAGGGGCCACGGTGTTTCTGTATCTCTATTATGTTGGTGCGGCTTCGGAACTTTTAAATATCTTGATATATTTCGAGAACTACGCATCTGATCAAAAAATATCATAGAACATAAAAAGTAGGAAACTTAATTCTCTACAAAAAAGGTCTCTAAACATTTTGCCATAGCTCGCTTCGTTTCCGAGATATGTGCAGATTTATCTCAAGGGAAGGGGCCTGACGGACATATTTCGAGATATTTCTTCTTCTTGTTGTTCTTCTTCTGCACAGCTAAGCTGGAAGTGGCATTTGCGGCTCGCACTAGTGCAGAGTTATCTCAAAGAAAGGGGCCACGGTGTTTCTGTATCTGTATTATGTTGGTGCGGCTTCGGAACTTTTAAATATCTTGATATATCTCGAGAACTACGCATCTGATCAAAAAATATCATAGAACATAAAAAGTAGGAAACTTAATTCTCTACAAAAGAGGTCTCTTAACATTTTGCCATAGCTCGCTTCGTTTCCGAGATATTTGCAGATTTATCTCAAGGGAAGGGGCCTAACGGACATATTTCGAGATATTTCTTCTTCTTGTTGTTCTTCTTCTGCACAGCTAAACTGGAAGTGGCATTTCCAGCTCGCAATAGTGCAGAGTTATCTCAAAGAGAGGGGCCACGGTGTTTCTGTATCTCTATTATGTTGGTGCGGCTTCGGAACTTTTAAATATCTTGATATATCTCGAGAACTACGCATCTGATCAAAAAATACCATAGAAGATAAAAAGTAGGAAACTTAATTCTCTACAAAAAAGGTCTCTTAACATTTTGCCATAGCTCGCTTTGTTTCCGAGATATTTGCAGATTTATCTCAAGGGAAGGGGCCTGACGGACATATTTCGAGATATTTCTTCTTCTTGTTGTTCTTCTTCTGCACAGCTAAGCTGGAAGTGGCATTTGCGGCTCGCACTAGTGCAGAGTTATCTCAAAGAAAGGGGCCACGGTGTTTCTGTATCCCTATTATGTTGGTGCGGCTTCGGAACTTTTAAATATCTCGATATATCTCGAAAACTACGCTTCTGATCAAAAAATATCATAGAACATAAATTGTAGGAAACAGAATTCTCTACAAAAAAGGTCTCTTAACATTTTGCCATAGCTCGCTTCGTTTCCGAGATATTTGCAGATATATCTCAAGGGAAGGGGCCTGACGGACATATTTCGAGATATTTATTCTTCTTGTTGTTCTTCTTCTGCACAGCTAAGCTGGAAGTGGCATTTGCGGCTCGCACTAGTGCAGAGTTATCTCAAAGAAAGGGGCCACGGTGTTTCTGTATCCCTATTATGTTGGTGCGGCTTCGGAACTTTTAAATATCTCGATATATCTCGAAAACTACGCTTCTGATCAAAAAATATCATAGAACATAAATTGTAGGAAACAGAATTCTCTACAAAGAAGGTCTCTTAACATTTTGCCATAGCTCGCTTCGTTTCCGAGATATTTGCAGATATATCTCAAGGGAAGGGGCCTGACGGACATATTTCGAGATATTTCTTCTTCTTGTTGTTCTTCTTCTGCACAGCTAAGCTGGAAGTGGCATTTGCGGCTCGCACTAGTGCAGAGTTATCTCAAAGAAAGGGGCCACGGTGTTTCTGTATCTCTATTATGTTGGTGCGGCTTCGGAACTTTTAAATATCTCGATGTATCTCGAAAACTACGCTTCTGATCAAAAAATATCATAGAACAGAAATTGTAGGAAACATAATTCTCTACAAAAAAGGTCTCTTAACATTTTGCCATAGCTCGCTTCGTTTCCGAGATATTTGCAGATATATCTCAAGGGAAGAGGCCTGACGGACATATTTCGAGATATTTCTTCTTCTTGTTGTTCTTCTTCTGCACAGCTAAGCTGGAAGTGGCATTTACAGCTCGCAATAGTGCAGAGTTATCTCAAAGAAAGGGGCCACGGTGTTTCTGTATCTCTATTATGTTGGTGCGGCTTCGGAACTTTTAAATATCTTGATATATCTCGAGAACTACGCATCTGATCAAAAAATATCATAGAACATAAAAAGTAGGAAACTTAATTCTCTACAAAAAAGGTCTCTTCACATTTTGCCATAGCTCGCTTCGTTTCCGAGATATTTGCAGATTCAGCTCAAAGGAACTGGCCTGACGGACATATTTCGAGATATTTCTTCTTCTTGTTGTTCTTCTTCTGCACAGCTAAGCTGGAAGTGGCATTTGCGGCTCGCACTAGTGCAGAGTTATCTCAAAGAAAGGGGCCACGCTGTTTCTGTATCCCTATTATGTTGGTGCGGCTTCGGAACTTTTAAATATCTCGATATATCTCGAAAACTACGCTTCTGATCAAAAAATATCATAGAACATAAATTGTAGGAAACAGAATTCTCTACAAAAAAGGTCTCTTAACATTTTGCCATAGCTCGCTTCGTTTCCGAGATATTTGCAGATATATCTCAAGGGAAGGGGCCTGACGGACATATTTCGAGATATTTCTTCTTCTTGTTGTTCTTCTTCTGCACAGCTAAGCTGGAAGTGGCATTTGCGGCTCGCACTAGTGCAGAGTTATCTCAAAGAAAGGGGCCACGGTGTTTCTGTATCCATATTATGTTGGTGCGGCTTCGGAACTTTTAAATATCTCGATATATCTCGAAAACTACGCTTCTGATCAAAAAATATCGTAGAACATAAATTGTAGGAAATATAATTCTCTATAAAAAACGTGTCTTAACATTTTGCCATAGCTCGCTTCGTTTCCGAGATATTTGCAGATTCAGCTCAAAGGAACTGGCCTGACGGACATATTTCGAGATATTTCTTCTTCTTGTTGTTCTTCCGCTGCACAGCTAAGCTGGAAGTGGCATTTGCAGCTCGCAATAGTGCAGAGTTATCTCAAAGAAAGGGGCCACGGTGTTTCTGTATCTCTATTATGTTGGTGCGGCTTCGGAACTTTTAAATATCTTGATATATTTCGAGAACTACGCATCTGATCAAAAAATATCATAGAACATAAAAAGTAGGAAACTTAATTCTCTACAAAAAAGGTCTCTTAACATTTTGCCATAGCTCGCTTCGTTTCCGAGATATGTGCAGATTTATCTCAAGGGAAGGGGCCTGACGGACATATTTCGAGATATTTCTTCTTCTTGTTGTTCTTCTTCTGCACAGCTAAGCTGGAAGTGGCATTTGCGGCTCGCACTAGTGCAGAGTTATCTCAAAGAAAGGGGCCACGGTGTTTCTGTATCTGTATTATGTTGGTGCGGCTTCGGAACTTTTAAATATCTTGATATATCTCGAGAACTACGCATCTGATTAAAAAATATCATAGAACATAAAAAGTAGGAAACTTAATTCTCTACAAAAGAGGTCTCTTAACATTTTGCCATAGCTCGCTTCGTTTCCGAGATATTTGCAGATTTATCTCAAGGGAAGGGGCCTAACGGACATATTTCGAGATATTTCTTCTTCTTGTTGTTCTTCTTCTGCACAGCTAAACTGGAAGTGGCATTTCCAGCTCGCAATAGTGCAGAGTTATCTCAAAGAGAGGGGCCACGGTGTTTCTGTATCTCTATTATGTTGGTGCGGCTTCGGAACTTTTAAATATCTTGATATATCTCGAGAACTACGCATCTGATCAAAAAATACCATAGAAGATAAAAAGTAGGAAACTTAATTCTCTACAAAAAAGGTCTCTTAACATTTTGCCATAGCTCGCTTCGTTTCCGAGATATTTGCAGATTTATCTCAAGGGAAGGGGCCTGACGGACATATTTCGAGATATTTCTTCTTCTTGTTGTTCTTCTTCTGCACAGCTAAGCTGGAAGTGGCATTTGCGGCTCGCACTAGTGCAGAGTTATCTCAAAGAAAGGGGCCACGGTGTTTCTGTATCCCTATTATGTTGGTGCGGCTTCGGAACTTTTAAATATCTCGATATATCTCGAAAACTACGCTTCTGATCAAAAAATATCATAGAACATAAATTGTAGGAAACAGAATTCTCTACAAAAAAGGTCTCTTAACATTTTGCCATAGCTCGCTTCGTTTCCGAGATATTTGCAGATATATCTCAAGGGAAGGGGCCTGACGGACATATTTCGAGATATTTATTCTTCTTGTTGTTCTTCTTCTGCACAGCTAAGCTGGAAGTGGCATTTGCGGCTCGCACTAGTGCAGAGTTATCTCAAAGAAAGGGGCCACGGTGTTTCTGTATCCCTATTATGTTGGTGCGGCTTCGGAACTTTTAAATATCTCGATATATCTCGAAAACTACGCTTCTGATCAAAAAATATCATAGAACATAAATTGTAGGAAACAGAATTCTCTACAAAGACGGTCTCTTAATATTTTGCCATAGCTCGCTTCGTTTCCGAGATATTTGCAGATATATCTCAAGGGAAGGGGCCTGACGGACATATTTCGAGATATTTCTTCTTCTTGTTGTTCTTCTTCTGCACAGCTAAGCTGGAAGTGGCATTTGCGGCTCGCACTAGTGCAGAGTTATCTCAAAGAAAGGGGCCACGGTGTTTCTGTATCTCTATTATGTTGGTGCGGCTTCGGAACTTTTAAATATCTCGATGTATCTCGAAAACTACGCTTCTGATCAAAAAATATCATAGAACATAAATTGTAGGAAACATAATTCTCTACAAAAAAGGTCTCTTAACATTTTGCCATAGCTCGCTTCGTTTCCGAGATATTTGCAGATTCAGCTCAAAGGAACTGGCCTGACGGACATATTTCGAGATATTTCTTCTTCTTGTTGTTCTTCTTCTGCACAGCTAAGCTGGAAGTGGCATTTGCGGCTCGCACTAGTGCAGAGTTATCTCAAAGAAAGGGGCCACGCTGTTTCTGTATCCCTATTATGTTGGTGCGGCTTCGGAACTTTTAAATATCTCGATATATCTCGAAAACTACGCTTCTGATCAAAAAATATCATAGAACATAAATTGTAGGAAACAGAATTCTCTACAAAAAAGGTCTCTTAACATTTTGCCATAGCTCGCTTCGTTTCCGAGATATTTGCAGATATATCTCAAGGGAAGGGGCCTGACGGACATATTTCGAGATATTTCTTCTTCTTGTTGTTCTTCTTCTGCACAGCTAAGCTGGAAGTGGCATTTGCGGCTCGCACTAGTGCAGAGTTATCTCAAAGAAAGGGGCCACGGTGTTTCTGTATCTCTATTATGTTGGTGCGGCTTCGGAACTTTTAAATATCTCGATGTATCTCGAAAACTACGCTTCTGATCAAAAAATATCATAGAACATAAATTGTAGGAAACATAATTCTCTACAAAAAAGGTCTCTTAACATTTTGCCATAGCTCGCTTCGTTTCCGAGATATTTGCAGATTCAGCTCAAAGGAACTGGCCTGACGGACATATTTCGAGATATTTCTTCTTCTTGTTGTTCTTCTTCTGCACAGCTAAGCTGGAAGTGGCATTTGCGGCTCGCACTAGTGCAGAGTTATCTCAAAGAAAGGGGCCACGCTGTTTCTGTATCCCTATTATGTTGGTGCGGCTTCGGAACTTTTAAATATCTCGATATATCTCGAAAACTACGCTTCTGATCAAAAAATATCATAGAACATAAATTGTAGGAAACAGAATTCTCTACAAAAAAGGTCTCTTAACATTTTGCCATAGCTCGCTTCGTTTCCGAGATATTTGCAGATATATCTCAAGGGAAGGGGCCTGACGGACATATTTCGAGATATTTCTTCTTCTTGTTGTTCTTCTTCTGCACAGCTAAGCTGGAAGTGGCATTTGCGGCTCGCACTAGTGCAGAGTTATCTCCAAGAAAGGGGCCACGGTGTTTCTGTATCCATATTATGTTGGTGCGGCTTCGGAACTTTTAAATATCTCGATATATCTCGAAAAGTACGCTTCTGATCAAAAAATATCGTAGAACATAAATTGTAGGAAATATAATTCTCTATAAAAAACGTCTCTTAACATTTTGCCATAGCTCGCTTCGTTTCCGAGATATTTGCAGATTCAGCTCAAAGGAACTGGCCTGACGGACATATTTCGAGATATTTCTTCTTCTTGTTGTTCTTCCGCTGCACAGCTAAGCTGGAAGTGGCATTTGTAGCTCGCAATAGTGCAGAGTTATCTGAAAGAAAGGGGCCACGGTGTTTCTGTATCTCTATTATGTTGGTGCGGCTTCGGAACTTTTAAATATCTTGATATATCTCGAGAACTACGCATCTGATCAAAAAATATCATAGAACATAAAAAGTAGGAAACTTAATTCTCTACAAAAAAGGTCTCTTAACATTTTGCCATAGCTCGCTTCGTTTCCGAGATATTTGCAGATTCAGCTCAAAGGAACTGGCCTGACGGACATATTTCGAGATATTTCTTCTTCTTGTTGTTCTTCTTCTGCACAGCTAAGCTGGAAGTGGCATTTGCGGCTCGCACTAGTGCAGAGTTATCTCAAAGAAAGGGGCCACGCAGTTTCTGTATCCCTATTATGTTGGTGCGGCTTCGGAACTTTTAAATATCTCGATATATCTCGAAAACTACGCTTCTGATCAAAAAATATCGTAGAACATAAATTGTATGAAATATAATTCTCTATAAAAAACGTCTCTTAACATTTTGCCATAGCTCGCTTCGTTTCCGAGATATTTGCAGATTCAGCTCAAAGGAACTGGCCTGACGGACATATTTCGAGATATTTCTTCTTCTTGTTGTTCTTCCGCTGCACAGCTAAGCTGGAAGTGGCATTTGCAGCTCGCAATAGTGCAGAGTTATCTCAAAGAAAGGGGCCACGGTGTTTCTGTATCTCTATTATGTTGGTGCGGCTTCGGAACTTTTAAATATCTTGATATATCTCGAGAACTACGCATCTGATCAAAAAATATCATAGAACATAAAAAGTGGGAAACTTAATTCTCTACAAAAAAGGTCTCTTAACATTTTGCCATAGCTCGCTTCGTTTCCGAGATATTTGCAGATTCAGCTCAAAGGAACTGGCCTGACGGACATATTTCGAGATATTTCTTCTTCTTGTTGTTCTTCTTCTGCACAGCTAAGCTGGAAGTGGCATTTGCGGCTCGCACGAGTGCAGAGTTATCTCAAAAAAAGGGGCCACGCTGTTTCTGTATCCCTATTATGTTGGTGCGGCTTCGGAACTTTTAAATATCTCGATATATCTCGAAAACTACGCTTCTGATCAAAAAATATCGTAGAACATAAATTGTAGGAAATATAATTCTCTATAAAAAACGTCTCTTAACATTTTGCCATAGCTCGCTTCGTTTCCGAGATATTTGCAGATTCAGCTCAAAGGAACTGGCCTGACGGACATATTTCGAGATATTTCTTCTTCTTGTTGTTCTTCCGCTGCACAGCTAAGCTGGAAGTGGCATTTGCAGCTCGCAATAGTGCAGAGTTATCTCAAAGAAAGGGGCCACGGTGTTTCTGTATCTCTATTATGTTGGTGCGGCTTCGGAACTTTTAAATATCTTGATATATTTCGAGAACTACGCATCTGATCAAAAAATATCATAGAACATAAAAAGTAGGAAACTTAATTCTCTACAAAAAAGGTCTCTTAACATTTTGCCATAGCTCGCTTCGTTTCCGAGATATGTGCAGATTTATCTCAAGGGAAGGGGCCTGACGGACATATTTCGAGATATTTCTTCTTCTTGTTGTTCTTTTTCTGCACAGCTAAGCTGGAAGTGGCATTTGCGGCTCGCACTAGTGCAGAGTTATCTCAAAGAAAGGGGCCACGCTGTTTCTGTATCCCTATTATGTTGGTGCGGCTTCGGAACTTTTAAATATCTCGATATATCTCGAAAACTACGCTTCTGATCAAAAAATATCATAGAACATAAATTGTAGGAAACAGAATTCTCTACAAAAAAGGTCTCTTAACATTTTGCCATAGCTCGCTTCGTTTCCGAGATATTTGCAGATATATCTCAAGGGAAGGGGCCTGACGGACATATTTCGAGATATTTCTTCTTCTTGTTGTTCTTCTTCTGCACAGCTAAGCTGGAAGTGGCATTTGCGGCTCGCACTAGTGCAGAGTTATCTCAAAGAAAGGGGCCACGGTGTTTCTGTATCCATATTATGTTGGTGCGGCTTCGGAACTTTTAAATATCTCGATATATCTCGAAAAGTACGCTTCTGATCAAAAAATATCGTAGAACATAAATTGTAGGAAATATAATTCTCTATAAAAAACGTCTCTTAACATTTTGCCATAGCTCGCTTCGTTTCCGAGATATTTGCAGATTCAGCTCAAAGGAACTGGCCTGACGGACATATTTCGAGATATTTCTTCTTCTTGTTGTTCTTCCGCTGCACAGCTAAGCTGGAAGTGGCATTTGTAGCTCGCAATAGTGCAGAGTTATCTCAAAGAAAGGGGCCACGGTGTTTCTGTATCTCTATTATGTTGGTGCGGCTTCGGAACTTTTAAATATCTTGATATATCTCGAGAACTACGCATCTGATCAAAAAATATCATAGAACATAAAAAGTAGGAAACTTAATTCTCTACAAAAAAGGTCTCTTAACATTTTGCCATAGCTCGCTTCGTTTCCGAGATATTTGCAGATTCAGCTCAAAGGAACTGGCCTGACGGACATATTTCGAGATATTTCTTCTTCTTGTTGTTCTTCTTCTGCACAGCTAAGCTGGAAGTGGCATTTGCGGCTCGCACTAGTGCAGAGTTATCTCAAAGAAAGGGGCCACGCTGTTTCTGTATCCCTATTATGTTGGTGCGGCTTCGGAACTTTTAAATATCTCGATATATCTCGAAAACTACGCTTCTGATCAAAAAATATCGTAGAACATAAATTGTAGGAAATATAATTCTCTATAAAAAACGTCTCTTAACATTTTGCCATAGCTCGCTTCGTTTCCGAGATATTTGCAGATTCAGCTCAAAGGAACTGGCCTGACGGACATATTTCGAGATGTTTCTTCTTCTTGTTGTTCTTCCGCTGCACAGCTAAGCTGGAAGTGGCATTTGCAGCTCGCAATAGTGCAGAGTTATCTCAAAGAAAGGGGCCACGGTGTTTCTGTATCTCTATTATGTTGGTGCGGCTTCGGAACTTTTAAATATCTTGATATATTTCGAGAACTACGCATCTGATCAAAAAATATCATAGAACATAAAAAGTAGGAAACTTAATTCTCTACAAAAAAGGTCTTTTAACATTTTGCCATAGCTCGCTTCGTTTCCGAGATATGTGCAGATTTATCTCAAGGGAAGAGGCCTGACGGACATATTTCGAGATATTTCTTCTTCTTGTTGTTCTTCTTCTGCACAGCTAAGCTGGAAGTGGCATTTGCGGCTCGCACTAGTGCAGAGTTATCTCAAAGAAAGGGGCCACGGTGTTTCTGTATCTGTATTATGTTGGTGCGGCTTCGGAACTTTTAAATATCTTGATATATCTCGAGAACTACGCATCTGATTAAAAAATATCATAGAACATAAAAAGTAGGAAACTTAATTCTCTACAAAAGAGGTCTCTTAACATTTTGCCATAGCTCGCTTCGTTTCCGAGATATTTGCAGATTTATCTCAAGGGAAGGGGCCTAACGGACATATTTCGAGATATTTCTTCTTCTTGTTGTTCTTCTTCTGCACAGCTAAACTGGAAGTGGCATTTCCAGCTCGCAATAGTGCAGAGTTATCTCAAAGAGAGGGGCCACGGTGTTTCTGTATCTCTATTATGTTGGTGCGGCTTCGGAACTTTTAAATATCTCGATGTATCTCGAAAACTACGCTTCTGATCAAAAAATATCATAGAACATAAATTGTAGGAAACATAATTCTCTACAAAAAAGGTCTCTTAACATTTTGCCATAGCTCGCTTCGTTTCCGAGATATTTGCAGATTCAGCTCAAAGGAACTGGCCTGACGGACATATTTCGAGATATTTCTTCTTCTTGTTGTTCTTCTTCTGCACAGCTAAGCTGGAAGTGGCATTTGCGGCTCGCACTAGTGCAGAGTTATCTCAAAGAAAGGGGCCACGCTGTTTCTGTATCCCTATTATGTTGGTGCGGCTTCGGAACTTTTAAATATCTCGATATATCTCGAAAACTACGCTTCTGATCAAAAAATATCATAGAACATAAATTGTAGGAAACAGAATTCTCTACAAAAAAGGTCTCTTAACATTTTGCCATAGCTCGCTTCGTTTCCGAGATATTTGCAGATATATCTCAAGGGAAGGGGCCTGACGGACATATTTCGAGATATTTCTTCTTCTTGTTGTTCTTCTTCTGCACAGCTAAGCTGGAAGTGGCATTTGCGGCTCGCACTAGTGCAGAGTTATCTCAAAGAAAGGGGCCACGGTGTTTCTGTATCCATATTATGTTGGTGCGGCTTCGGAACTTTTAAATATCTCGATATATCTCGAAAACTACGCTTCTGATCAAAAAATATCGTAGAACATAAATTGTAGGAAATATAATTCTCTATAAAAAACGTCTCTTAACATTTTGCCATAGCTCGCTTCGTTTCCGAGATATTTGCAGATTCAGCTCAAAGGAACTGGCCTGACGGACATATTTCGAGATATTTCTTCTTCTTGTTGTTCTTCCGCTGCACAGCTAAGCTGGAAGTGGCATTTGCAGCTCGCAATAGTGCAGAGTTATCTCAAAGAAAGGGGCCACGGTGTTTCTGTATCTCTATTATGTTGGTGCGGCTTCGGAACTTTTAAATATCTTGATATATTTCGAGAACTACGCATCTGATCAAAAAATATCATAGAACATAAAAAGTAGGAAACTTAATTCTCTACAAAAAAGGTCTCTTAACATTTTGCCATAGCTCGCTTCGTTTCCGAGATATGTGCAGATTTATCTCAAGGGAAGGGGCCTGACGGACATATTTCGAGATATTTCTTCTTCTTGTTGTTCTTCTTCTGCACAGCTAAGCTGGAAGTGGCATTTGCGGCTCGCACTAGTGCAGAGTTATCTCAAAGAAAGGGGCCACGGTGTTTCTGTATCTGTATTATGTTGGTGCGGCTTCGGAACTTTTAAATATCTTGATATATCTCGAGAACTACGCATCTGATTAAAAAATATCATAGAACATAAAAAGTAGGAAACTTAATTCTCTACAAAAGAGGTCTCTTAACATTTTGCCATAGCTCGCTTCGTTTCCGAGATATTTGCAGATTTATCTCAAGGGAAGGGGCCTAACGGACATATTTCGAGATATTTCTTCTTCTTGTTGTTCTTCTTCTGCACAGCTAAACTGGAAGTGGCATTTCCAGCTCGCAATAGTGCAGAGTTATCTCAAAGAGAGGGGCCACGGTGTTTCTGTATCTCTATTATGTTGGTGCGGCTTCGGAACTTTTAAATATCTCGATGTATCTCGAAAACTACGCTTCTGATCAAAAAATATCATAGAACATAAATTGTAGGAAACATAATTCTCTACAAAAAAGGTCTCTTAACATTTTGCCATAGCTCGCTTCGTTTCCGAGATATTTGCAGATTCAGCTCAAAGGAACTGGCCTGACGGACATATTTCGAGATATTTCTTCTTCTTGTTGTTCTTCTTCTGCACAGCTAAGCTGGAAGTGGCATTTGCGGGTCGCACTAGTGCAGAGTTATCTCAAAGAAAGGGGCCACGCTGTTTCTGTATCCCTATTATGTTGGTGCGGCTTCGGAACTTTTAAATATCTCGATATATCTCGAAAACTACGCTTCTGATCAAAAAATATCATAGAACATAAATTGTAGGAAACAGAATTCTCTACAAAAAAGGTCTCTTAACATTTTGCCATAGCTCGCTTCGTTTCCGAGATATTTGCAGATATATCTCAAGGGAAGGGGCCTGACGGACATATTTCGAGATATTTCTTCTTCTTGTTGTTCTTCTTCTGCACAGCTAAGCTGGAAGTGGCATTTGCGGCTCGCACTAGTGCAGAGTTATCTCAAAGAAAGGGGCCACGGTGTTTCTGTATCTCTATTATGTTGGTGCGGCTTCGGAACTTTTAAATATCTCGATGTATCTCGAAAACTACGCTTCTGATCAAAAAATATCATAGAACATAAATTGTAGGAAACATAATTCTCTACAAAAAAGGTCTCTTAACATTTTGCCATAGCTCGCTTCGTTTCCGAGATATTTGCAGATATATCTCAAGGGAAGAGGCCTGACGGACATATTTCGAGATATTTCTTCTTCTTGTTGTTCTTCCGCTGCACAGCTAAGCTGGAAGTGGCATTTGTAGCTCGCAATAGTGCAGAGTTATCTCAAAGAAAGGGGCCACGGTGTTTCTGTATCTCTATTATGTTGGTGCGGCTTCGGAACTTTTAAATATCTTGATATATCTCGAGAACTACGCATCTGATCAAAAAATATCATAGAACATAAAAAGTAGGAAACTTAATTCTCTACAAAAAAGGTCTCTTAACATTTTGCCATAGCTCGCTTCGTTTCCGAGATATTTGCAGATTCAGCTCAAAGGAACTGGCCTGACGGACATATTTCGAGATATTTCTTCTTCTTGTTGTTCTTCTTCTGCACAGCTAAGCTGGAAGTGGCATTTGCGGCTCGCACTAGTGCAGAGTTATCTCAAAGAAAGGGGCCACGCTGTTTCTGTATCCCTATTATGTTGGTGCGGCTTCGGAACTTTTAAATATCTCGATATATCTCGAAAACTACGCTTCTGATCAAAAAATATCATAGAACATAAATTGTAGGAAACAGAATTCTCTACAAAAAAGATCTCTTAACATTTTGCCATAGCTCGCTTCGTTTCCGAGATATTTGCAGATATATCTCAAGGGAAGGGGCCTGACGGACATATTTCGAGATATTTCTTCTTCTTGTTGTTCTTCTTCTGCACAGCTAAGCTGGAAGTGGCATTTGCGGCTCGCACTAGTGCAGAGTTATCTCAAAGAAAGGGGCCACGGTGTTTCTGTATCCCTATTATGTTGGTGCGGCTTCGGAACTTTTTATATCTCGATATATCTCGAAAACTACGCTTCTGATCAAAAAATATCATAGAACATAAATTGTAGGAAACATAACTCTCTACAAAAAACGTCTCTTAACATTTTGCCATAGCTCGCTTCGTTTCCGAGATATTTGCAGATTCAGCTCAAAGGAACTGGCCTGACGGACATATTTCGAGATATTTCTTCTTCTTGTTGTTCTTCCTCTGCACAGCTAAGCTGGAAGTGGCATTTACAGCCCGCAATAGTGCAGAGTTATCTCAAAGAAAGGGGCCACGGTGTTTCTGTATCTCTATTATGTTGGTGCGGCTTCGGAACTTTTAAATATCTTGATATATCTCGAGAACTACGCATCTGATCAAAAAATATCATAGAACATAAAAAGTAGGAAACTTAATTCTCTACAAAAAAGGTCTCTTAACATTTTGCCATAGCTCGCTTCGTTTCCGAGATATTTGCAGATTCAGCTCAAAGGAACTGGCCTGACGGACATATTTCGAGATATTTCTTCTTCTTGTTGTTCTTCTTCTGCACAGCTAAGCTGGAAGTGGCATTTGCGGCTCGCACTAGTGCAGAGTTATCTCAAAGAAAGGGGCCACGCTGTTTCTGTATCCCTATTATGTTGGTGCGGCTTCGGAACTTTTTAATATCTCGATATATCTCGAAAACTACGCTTCTGATCAAAAAATATCATAGAACATAAATTGTAGGAAACATAATTCTCTACAAAAAAGGTCTCTTAACATTTTGCCATAGCTCGCTTCGTTTCCGAGATATTTGCAGATATATCTCAAGGGAAGGGGCCTGACGGATATATTTCGAGATATTTCTTCTTCTTGTTGTTCTTCTTCTGCACAGCTAAGCTGGAAGTGGCATTTACAGCTCGCAATAGTGCAGAGTTATCTCAAAGAAAGGGGCCACGGTGTTTCTGTATCTCTATTATGTTGGTGCGGCTTCGGAACTTTTAAATATCTTGATATATCTCGAGAACTACGCATCTGATCAAAAAATATCATAGAACATAAAAAGTAGGAAACTTAATTCTCTACAAAAAAGGTCTCTTAACATTTTGCCATAGCTCGCTTCGTTTCCGAGATATTTGCAGATTCAGCTCAAAGGAACTGGCCTGACGGACATATTTCGAGATATTTCTTCTTCTTGTTGTTCTTCTTCTGCACAGCTAAGCTGGAAGTGGCATTTGCGGCTCGCACTAGTGCAGAGTTATCTCAAAGAAAGGGGCCACGCTGTTTCTGTATCCCTATTATGTTGGTGCGGCTTCGGAACTTTTAAATATCTCGATATATCTCGAAAACTACGCTTCTGATCAAAAAATATCATAGAACATAAATTGTAGGAAACAGAATTCTCTACAAAAAAGGTCTCTTAACATTTTGCCATAGCTCGCTTCGTTTCCGAGATATTTGCAGATATATCTCAAGGGAAGGGGCCTGACGGACATATTTCGAGATATTTCTTCTTCTTGTTGTTCTTCTTCTGCACAGCTAAGCTGGAAGTGGCATTTGCGGCTCGCACTAGTGCAGAGTTATCTCAAAGAAAGGGGCCACGGTGTTTCTGTATCCCTATTATGTTGGTGCGGCTTCGGAACTTTTTATATCTCGATATATCTCGAAAACTACGCTTCTGATCAAAAAATATCATAGAACATAAATTGTAGGAAACATAACTCTCTACAAAAAAGGTCTCTTAACATTTTGCCATAGCTCGCTTCGTTTCCGAGATATTTGCAGATTCAGCTCAAAGGAACTGGCCTGACGGACATATTTCGAGATATTTCTTCTTCTTGTTGTTCTTCCTCTGCACAGCTAAGCTGGAAGTGGCATTTACAGCTCGCAATAGTGCAGAGTTATCTCAAAGAAAGGGGCCACGGTGTTTCTGTATCTCTATTATGTTGGTGCGGCTTCGGAACTTTTAAATATCTTGATATATCTCGAGAACTACGCATCTGATCAAAAAATATCATAGAACATAAATTGTAGGAAACAGAATTCTCTACAAAAAAGGTCTCTTAACATTTTGCCATAGCTCGCTTCGTTTCCGAGATATTTGCAGATATATCTCAAGGGAAGGGGCCTGACGGACATATTTCGAGATATTTATTCTTCTTGTTGTTCTTCTTCTGCACAGCTAAGCTGGAAGTGGCATTTACAGCTCGCAATAGTGCAGAGTTATCTCAAAGAAAGGGGCCACGGTGTTTCTGTATCTCTATTATGTTGGTGCGGCTTCGGAACTTTTAAATATCTTGATATATCTCGAGAACTACGCATCTGATCAAAAAATATCATAGAACATAAAAAGTAGGAAACTTAATTCTCTACAAAAAAGGTCTCTTAACATTTTGCCATAGCTCGCTTCGTTTCCGACATATTTGCAGATTCAGCTCAAAGGAACTGGCCTGACGGACATATTTCGAGATATTTCTTCTTCTTGTTGTTCTTCTTCTGCACAGCTAAGCTGGAAGTGGCATTTGCGGCTCGCACTAGTGCAGAGTTATCTCAAAGAAAGGGGCCACGCTGTTTCTGTATCCCTATTATGTTGGTGCGGCTTCGGAACTTTTAAATATCTCGATATATCTCGAAAACTACGCTTCTGATCAAAAAATATCATAGAACATAAATTGTAGGAAACAGAATTCTCTACAAAAAAGGTCTCTTAACATTTTGCCATAGCTCGCTTCGTTTCCGAGATATTTGCAGATATATCTCAAGGGAAGGGGCCTGACGGACATATTTCGAGATATTTCTTCTTCTTGTTGTTCTTCTTCTGCACAGCTAAGCTGGAAGTGGCATTTGCGGCTCGCACTAGTGCAGAGTTATCTCAAAGAAAGGGGCCACGGTGTTTCTGTATCTCTATTATGTTGGTGCGGCTTCGGAACTTTTAAATATCTCGATGTATCTCGAAAACTACGCTTCTGATCAAAAAATATCATAGAACATAAATTGTAGGAAACATAATTCTCTACAAAAAAGGTCTCTTAACATTTTGCCATAGCTCGCTTCGTTTCCGAGATATTTGCAGATATATCTCAAGGGAAGAGGCCTGACGGACATATTTCGAGATATTTCTTCTTCTTGTTGTTCTTCTTCTGCACAGCTAAGCTGGAAGTGGCATTTACAGCTCGCAATAGTGCAGAGTTATCTCAAAGAAAGGGGCCACGGTGTTTCTGTATCTCTATTATGTTGGTGCGGCTTCGGAACTTTTAAATATCTTGATATATCTCGAGAACTACGCATATGATCAAAAAATATCATAGAACATAAAAAGTAGGAAACTTAATTCTCTACAAAAAAGGTCTCTTAACATTTTGCCATAGCTCGCTTCGTTTCCGAGATATTTGCAGATTTATCTCAAGGGAAGGGGCCTGACGGACATATTTCGAGATATTTCTTCTTCTTGTTGTTCTTCTGCACAGCTAAGCTGGAAGTGGCATTTACAGCTCGCAATAGTGCAGAGTTATCTCAAAGAAAGGGGCCACGCTGTTTCTGTATCCCTATTATGTTGGTGCGGCTTCGGAACTTTTAAATATCTCGATATATCTCGAAAACTACGCTTCTGATCAAAAAATATCATAGAACATAAATTGTTGGAAACAGAATTCTCTACAAAAAAGGTCTCTTAACATTTTGCCATAGCTCGCTTCGTTTCCGAGATATTTGCAGATATATCTCAAGGGAAGGGGCCTGACGGACATATTTCGAGATATTTCTTCTTCTTGTTGTTCTTCTTCTGCACAGCTAAGCTGGAAGTGGCATTTGCGGCTCATACTAGTGCAGAGTTATCTCAAAGAAAGGGGCCACGGTGTTTCTGTATCTCTATTATGTTGGTGCGGCTTCGGAACTTTTAAATATCTTGATATATCTCGAGAACTACGCATCTGATCAAAAAATATCATAGAACATAAAAAGTAGGAAACTTAATTCTCTACAAAAAAGGTCGCTCAACATTTTGCCATAGCTCGCTTTGTTTCCGAGATATTTGCATATTTATCTCAAGGGAAGGGGCCTGACGGACATATTTCGAGATATTTCTTCTTCTTGTTGTTCTTCTTCTGCACAGCTAAGCTGGAAGTGGCATTTGCGGCTCGCACTAGTGCAGAGTTATCTCAAAGAAAGGGGCCACGCTGTTTCTGTATCCCTATTATGTTGGTGCGGCTTCGGAACTTTTAAATATCTCGATATATCTCGAAAACTACGCTTCTGATCAAAAAATATCATAGAACATAAATTGTAGGAAACAGAATTCTCTACAAAAAAGGTCTCTTAACATTTTGCCATAGCTCGCTTCGTTTCCGAGATATTTGCAGATATATCTCAAGGGAAGGGGCCTGACGGACATATTTCGAGATATTTCTTCTTCTTGTTGTTCTTCTTCTGCACAGCTAAGCTGGAAGTGGCATTTGCGGCTCGCACTAGTGCAGAGTTATCTCAAAGAAAGGGGCCACGGTGTTTCTGTATCTCTATTATGTTGGTGCGGCTTCGGAACTTTTAAATATCTCGATGTATCTCGAAAACTACGCTTCTGATCAAAAAATATCATAGAACATAAATTGTAGGAAACATAATTCTCTACAAAAAAGGTCTCTTAACATTTTGCCATAGCTCGCTTCGTTTCCGAGATATTTGCAGATATATCTCAAGGGAAGAGGCCTGACGGACATATTTCGAGATATTTCTTCTTCTTGTTGTTCTTCTGCACAGCTAAGCTGGAAGTGGCATTTACAGCTCGCAATAGTGCAGAGTTATCTCAAAGAAAGGGGCCACGCTGTTTCTGTATCCCTATTATGTTGGTGCGGCTTCGGAACTTTTAAATATCTCGATATATCTCGAAAACTACGCTTCTGATCAAAAAATATCATAGAACATAAATTGTAGGAAACAGAATTCTCTACAAAAAAGGTCTCTTAACATTTTGCCATAGCTCGCTTCGTTTCCGAGATATTTGCAGATATATCTCAAGGGAAGGGGCCTGACGGACATATTTCGAGATATTTCTTCTTCTTGTTGTTCTTCTTCTGCACAGCTAAGCTGGAAGTGGCATTGGCGGCTCATACTAGTGCAGAGTTATCTCAAAGAAAGGGGCCACGGTGTTTCTGTATCTCTATTATGTTGGTGCGGCTTCGGAACTTTTAAATATCTTGATATATCTCGAGAACTACGCATCTGATCAAAAAATATCATAGAACATAAAAAGTAGGAAACTTAATTCTCTACAAAAAAGGTCGCTCAACATTTTGCCATAGCTCGCTTTGTTTCCGAGATATTTGCATATTTATCTCAAGGGAAGGGGCCTGACGGACATATTTCGAGATATTTCTTCTTCTTGTTGTTCTTCTTCTGCACAGCTAAGCTGGAAGTGGCATTTGCGGCTCGCACTAGTGCAGAGTTATCTCAAAGAAAGGGGCCACGGTGTTTCTGTATCTCTATTATGTTGGTGCGGCTTCGGAACTTTTTAATATCTCGATATATCTCGAAAACTACGCTTCTGATCAAAAAATATCATACAACATAAATTGTAGGAAACATAATTCTCTACAAAAAAGGTCTCTTAACATTTTGCCATAGCTCGCTTCGTTTCCGAGATATTTGCAGATATATCTCAAGGGAAGGGGCCTGACGGACATATTTCGAGATATTTCTTCTTCTTGTTGTTCTTCTTCTGCACAGCTAAGCTGGAAGTGGCATTTGCGGCTCGCACTAGTGCAGAGTTATCTCAAAGAAAGGGGCCACGGTGTTTCTGTATCTCTATTATGTTGGTGCGGCTTCGGAACTTTTAAATATCTTGATATATCTCGAGAACTACGCATCTGATCAAAAAATATCATAGAACGTAAAAAGTAGGAAACTTAATTCTCTACAAAAAAGGTCTCTTAACATTTTGCCATAGTTCGCTTCGTTTCCGAGATATTTGCAGATTCAGCTCAAAGGAACTGGCCTGACGGACATATTTCGAGATATTTCTTCTTCTTGTTGTTCTTCTTCTGCACAGCTAAGCTGGAAGTGGCATTTGCGGCTCGCACTAGTGCAGAGTTATCTCAAAGAAAGGGGCCACGCTGTTTCTGTATCCCTATTATGTTGGTGCGGCTTCGGAACTTTTAAATATCTCGATATATCTCGAAAACTACGCTTCTGATCAAAAAATATCATAGAACATAAATTGTAGGAAACAGAATGCTCTACAAAAAAGGTCTCTTAACATTTTGCCATAGCTCGCTTCGTTTCCGAGATATTTGCAGATATATCTCAAGGGAAGGGGCCTGACGGACATATTTCGAGATATTTCTTCTTCTTGTTGTTCTTCTTCTGCACAGCTAAGCTGGAAGTGGCATTTGCGGCTCGCACTAGTGCAGAGTTATCTCAAAGAAAGGGGCCACGGTGTTTCTGTATCTCTATTATGTTGGTGCGGCTTCGGAACTTTTAAATATCTCGATGTATCTCGAAAACTACGATCTGATCAAAAAATATCATAGAACATAAATTGTAGGAAACATAATTCTCTACAAAAAAGGTCTCTTAACATTTTGCCATAGCTCGCTTTGTTTCCGAGATATTTGCATATTTATCTCAAGGGAAGGGGCCTGACGGACATATTTCGAGATATTTCTTCTTCTTGTTGTTCTTCTTCTGCACAGCTAAGCTGGAAGTGGCATTTGCGGCTCGCACTAGTGCAGAGTTATCTCAAAGAAAGGGGCCACGGTGTTTCTGTATCTCTATTATGTTGGTGCGGCTTCGGAACTTTTTAATATCTCGATATATCTCGAAAACTACGCTTCTGATCAAAAAATATCATAGAACATAAATTGTAGGAAACAGAATTCTCTACAAAAAAGGTCTCTTAACATTTTGCCATAGCTCGCTTCGTTTCCGAGATATTTGCAGATATATCTCAAGGGAAGGGGCCTGACGGACATATTTCGAGATATTTCTTCTTCTTGTTGTTCTTCTTCTGCACAGCTAAGCTGGAAGTGGCATTTGCGGCTCGCACTAGTGCAGAGTTATCTCAAAGAAAGGGGCCACGGTGTTTCTGTATCCCTATTATGTTGGTGCGGCTTCGGAACTTTTTATATCTCGATATATCTCGAAAACTACGCTTCTGATCAAAAAATATCATAGAACATAAATTGTAGGAAACATAACTCTCTACAAAAAAGGTCTCTTAACATTTTGCCATAGCTCGCTTCGTTTCCGAGATATTTGCAGATTCAGCTCAAAGGAACTGGCCTGACGGACATATTTCGAGATATTTCTTCTTCTTGTTGTTCTTCCTCTGCACAGCTAAGCTGGAAGTGGCATTTACAGCTCGCAATAGTGCAGAGTTATCTCAAAGAAAGGGGCCACGGTGTTTCTGTATCTCTATTATGTTGGTGCGGCTTCGGAACTTTTAAATATCTTGATATATCTCGAGAACTACGCATCTGATCAAAAAATATCATAGAACATAAATTGTAGGAAACAGAATTCTCTACAAAAAAGGTCTCTTAACATTTTGCCATAGCTCGCTTCGTTTCCGAGATATTTGCAGATATATCTCAAGGGAAGGGGCCTGACGGACATATTTCGAGATATTTATTCTTCTTGTTGTTCTTCTTCTGCACAGCTAAGCTGGAAGTGGCATTTACAGCTCGCAATAGTGCAGAGTTATCTCAAAGAAAGGGGCCACGGTGTTTCTGTATCTCTATTATGTTGGTGCGGCTTCGGAACTTTTAAATATCTTGATATATCTCGAGAACTACGCATCTGATCAAAAAATATCATAGAACATAAAAAGTAGGAAACTTAATTCTCTACAAAAAAGGTCTCTTAACATTTTGCCATAGCTCGCTTCGTTTCCGACATATTTGCAGATTCAGCTCAAAGGAACTGGCCTGACGGACATATTTCGAGATATTTCTTCTTCTTGTTGTTCTTCTTCTGCAC
Source organism: Osmia lignaria lignaria (assembly GCF_051020975.1). NCBI lineage: Eukaryota > Metazoa > Arthropoda > Insecta > Hymenoptera > Megachilidae > Osmia > Osmia lignaria. The sequence goes on along the minus strand of NW_027478159.1, from coordinate 7,202,603 downwards.
AGCTAAGCTGGAAGTGGCATTTGCGGCTCGCACTAGTGCAGAGTTATCTCAAAGAAAGGGGCCACGCTGTTTCTGTATCCCTATTATGTTGGTGCGGCTTCGGAACTTTTAAATATCTCGATATATCTCGAAAACTACGCTTCTGATCAAAAAATATCATAGAACATAAATTGTAGGAAACAGAATTCTCTACAAAAAAGGTCTCTTAACATTTTGCCATAGCTCGCTTCGTTTCCGAGATATTTGCAGATATATCTCAAGGGAAGGGGCCTGACGGACATATTTCGAGATATTTCTTCTTCTTGTTGTTCTTCTTCTGCACAGCTAAGCTGGAAGTGGCATTTGCGGCTCGCACTAGTGCAGAGTTATCTCAAAGAAAGGGGCCACGGTGTTTCTGTATCTCTATTATGTTGGTGCGGCTTCGGAACTTTTAAATATCTCGATGTATCTCGAAAACTACGCTTCTGATCAAAAAATATCATAGAACATAAATTGTAGGAAACATAATTCTCTACAAAAAAGGTCTCTTAACATTTTGCCATAGCTCGCTTCGTTTCCGAGATATTTGCAGATATATCTCAAGGGAAGAGGCCTGACGGACATATTTCGAGATATTTCTTCTTCTTGTTGTTCTTCTTCTGCACAGCTAAGCTGGAAGTGGCATTTACAGCTCGCAATAGTGCAGAGTTATCTCAAAGAAAGGGGCCACGGTGTTTCTGTATCTCTATTATGTTGGTGCGGCTTCGGAACTTTTAAATATCTTGATATATCTCGAGAACTACGCATATGATCAAAAAATATCATAGAACATAAAAAGTAGGAAACTTAATTCTCTACAAAAAAGGTCTCTTAACATTTTGCCATAGCTCGCTTCGTTTCCGAGATATTTGCAGATTTATCTCAAGGGAAGGGGCCTGACGGACATATTTCGAGATATTTCTTCTTCTTGTTGTTCTTCTGCACAGCTAAGCTGGAAGTGGCATTTACAGCTCGCAATAGTGCAGAGTTATCTCAAAGAAAGGGGCCACGCTGTTTCTGTATCCCTATTATGTTGGTGCGGCTTCGGAACTTTTAAATATCTCGATATATCTCGAAAACTACGCTTCTGATCAAAAAATATCATAGAACATAAATTGTTGGAAACAGAATTCTCTACAAAAAAGGTCTCTTAACATTTTGCCATAGCTCGCTTCGTTTCCGAGATATTTGCAGATATATCTCAAGGGAAGGGGCCTGACGGACATATTTCGAGATATTTCTTCTTCTTGTTGTTCTTCTTCTGCACAGCTAAGCTGGAAGTGGCATTTGCGGCTCATACTAGTGCAGAGTTATCTCAAAGAAAGGGGCCACGGTGTTTCTGTATCTCTATTATGTTGGTGCGGCTTCGGAACTTTTAAATATCTTGATATATCTCGAGAACTACGCATCTGATCAAAAAATATCATAGAACATAAAAAGTAGGAAACTTAATTCTCTACAAAAAAGGTCGCTCAACATTTTGCCATAGCTCGCTTTGTTTCCGAGATATTTGCATATTTATCTCAAGGGAAGGGGCCTGACGGACATATTTCGAGATATTTCTTCTTCTTGTTGTTCTTCTTCTGCACAGCTAAGCTGGAAGTGGCATTTGCGGCTCGCACTAGTGCAGAGTTATCTCAAAGAAAGGGGCCACGCTGTTTCTGTATCCCTATTATGTTGGTGCGGCTTCGGAACTTTTAAATATCTCGATATATCTCGAAAACTACGCTTCTGATCAAAAAATATCATAGAACATAAATTGTAGGAAACAGAATTCTCTACAAAAAAGGTCTCTTAACATTTTGCCATAGCTCGCTTCGTTTCCGAGATATTTGCAGATATATCTCAAGGGAAGGGGCCTGACGGACATATTTCGAGATATTTCTTCTTCTTGTTGTTCTTCTTCTGCACAGCTAAGCTGGAAGTGGCATTTGCGGCTCGCACTAGTGCAGAGTTATCTCAAAGAAAGGGGCCACGGTGTTTCTGTATCTCTATTATGTTGGTGCGGCTTCGGAACTTTTAAATATCTCGATGTATCTCGAAAACTACGCTTCTGATCAAAAAATATCATAGAACATAAATTGTAGGAAACATAATTCTCTACAAAAAAGGTCTCTTAACATTTTGCCATAGCTCGCTTCGTTTCCGAGATATTTGCAGATATATCTCAAGGGAAGAGGCCTGACGGACATATTTCGAGATATTTCTTCTTCTTGTTGTTCTTCTGCACAGCTAAGCTGGAAGTGGCATTTACAGCTCGCAATAGTGCAGAGTTATCTCAAAGAAAGGGGCCACGCTGTTTCTGTATCCCTATTATGTTGGTGCGGCTTCGGAACTTTTAAATATCTCGATATATCTCGAAAACTACGCTTCTGATCAAAAAATATCATAGAACATAAATTGTAGGAAACAGAATTCTCTACAAAAAAGGTCTCTTAACATTTTGCCATAGCTCGCTTCGTTTCCGAGATATTTGCAGATATATCTCAAGGGAAGGGGCCTGACGGACATATTTCGAGATATTTCTTCTTATTGTTGTTCTTCTTCTGCACAGCTAAGCTGGAAGTGGCATTTGCGGCTCGCACTAGTGCAGAGTTATCTCAAAGAAAGGGGCCACGGTGTTTCTGTATCTCTATTATGTTGGTGCGGCTTCGGAACTTTTTAATATCTCGATATATCTCGAAAACTACGCTTCTGATCAAAAAATATCATAGAACATAAATTGTAGGAAACATAATTCTCTACAAAAAACGTCTCTTAACATTTTGCCATAGCTCGCTTCGTTTCCGAGATATTTGCAGATTCAGCTCAAAGGAACTGGCCTGACGGACATATTTCGAGATATTTCTTCTTCTTGTTGTTCTTCCTCTGCACAGCTAAGCTGGAAGTGGCATTTGCAGCTCGCAATAGTGCAGACTTATCTCAAAGAAAGGGGCCACGGTGTTTCTGTATCTCTATTATGTTGGTGCGGCTTCGGAACTTTTAAATATCTCGATATATCTCGAGAACTACGCTTCTGATCAAAAAATATCATAGAACATAAATTGTAGGAAACAGAATTCTCTACAAAAAAGGTCTCTTAACATTTTGCCATAGCTCGCTTCGTTTCCGAGATATTTGCAGATATATCTCAAGGGAAGGGGCCTGACGGACATATTTCGAGATATTTCTTCTTCTTGTTGTTCTTCTTCTGCACAGCTAAGCTGGAAGTGGCATTTGCGGCTCGCACTAGTGCAGAGTTATCTCAAAGAAAGGGGCCACGGTGTATCTGTATCTCTATTATGTTGGTGCGGCTTCGGAACTTTTAAATATCTCGATGTATCTCGAAAACTACGCTTCTGATCAAAAAATATCATAGAACATAAAAAGTAGGAAACTTAATTCTCTACAAAAAAGGTCTCTTAACATTTTGCCATAGCTCGCTTCGTTTCCGAGATATTTGCAGATTCAGCTCAAAGGAACTGGCCTGACGGACATATTTCGAGATATTTCTTCTTCTTGTTGTTCTTCTTCTGCACAGCTAAGCTGGAAGTGGCATTTGCGGCTCGCACTAGTGCAGAGTTATCTCAAAGAAAGGGGCCACGGTGTTTCTGTATCTCTATTATGTTGGTGCGGCTTCGGAACTTTTAAATATCTCGATGTATCTCGAAAACTACGCTTCTGATCAAAAAATATCATAGAACATAAATTGTAGGAAACATAATTCTCTACAAAAAAGGTCTCTTAACATTTTGCCATAGCTCGCTTCGTTTCCGAGATATTTGCAGATATATCTCAAGGGAAGAGGCCTGACGGACATATTTCGAGATATTTCTTCTTCTTGTTGTTCTTCTTCTGCACAGCTAAGCTGGAAGTGGCATTTACAGCTCGCAATAGTGCAGAGTTATCTCAAAGAAAGGGGCCACGGTGTTTCTGTATCTCTATTATGTTGGTGCGGCTTCGGAACTTTTAAATATCTTGATATATCTCGAGAACTACGCATCTGATCAAAAAATATCATAGAACATAAAAAGTAGGAAACTTAATTCTCTACAAAAAAGGTCTCTTAACATTTTGCCATAGCTCGCTTCGTTTCCGAGATATTTGCAGATTCAGCTCAAAGGAACTGGCCTGACGGACATATTTCGAGATATTTCTTCTTCTTGTTGTTCTTCTTCTGCACAGCTAAGCTGGAAGTGGCATTTGCGGCTCGCACTAGTGCAGAGTTATCTCAAAGAAAGGGGCCACGCTGTTTCTGTATCCCTATTATGTTGGTGCGGCTTCGGAACTTTTAAATATCTCGATATATCTCGAGAACTACGCTTCTGATCAAAAAATATCATAGAACATAAATTGTAGGAAACAGAATTCTCTACAAAAAAGGTCTCTTAACATTTTGCCATAGCTCGCTTCGTTTCCGAGATATTTGCAGATATATCTCAAGGGAAGGGGCCTGACGGACATATTTCGAGATATTTCTTCTTCTTGTTGTTCTTCTTCTGCACAGCTAAGCTGGAAGTGGCATTTACAGCTCGCAATAGTGCAGAGTTATCTCAAAGAAAGGGGCCACGGTGTTTCTGTATCTCTATTATGTTGGTGCGGCTTCGGAACTTTTAAATATCTTGATATATCTCGAGAACTACGCATCTGATCAAAAAATATCATAGAACGTAAAAAGTAGGAAACTTAATTCTCTACAAAAAAGGTCTCTTAACATTTTGCCATAGCTCGCTTCGTTTCCGAGATATTTGCAGATTCAGCTCAAAGGAACTGGCCTGACGGACATATTTCGAGATATTTCTTCTTCTTGTTGTTCTTCTTCTGCACAGCTAAGCTGGAAGTGGCATTTGCGGCTCGCACTAGTGCAGAGTTATCTCAAAGAAAGGGGCCACGGTGTTTCTGTATCTCTATTATGTTGGTGCGGCTTCGGAACTTTTAAATATCTCGATGTATCTCGAAAACTACGCTTCTGATCAAAAAATATCATAGAACATAAAAAGTAGGAAACTTAATTCTCTACAAAAAAGGTCTCTTAACATTTTGCCATAGCTCGCTTCGTTTCCGAGATATTTGCAGATTCAGCTCAAAGGAACTGGCCTGACGGACATATTTCGAGATATTTCTTCTTCTTGTTGTTCTTCTTCTGCACAGCTAAGCTGGAAGTGGCATTTGCGGCTCGCACTAGTGCAGAGTTATCTCAAAGAAAGGGGCCACGGTGTTTCTGTATCTCTATTATGTTGGTGCGGCTTCGGAACTTTTAAATATCTCGATGTATCTCGAAAACTACGCTTCTGATCAAAAAATATCATAGAACATAAATTGTAGGAAACATAATTCTCTACAAAAAAGGTCTCTTAACATTTTGCCATAGCTCGCTTCGTTTCCGAGATATTTGCAGATATATCTCAAGGGAAGAGGCCTGACGGACATATTTCGAGATATTTCTTCTTCTTGTTGTTCTTCTTCTGCACAGCTAAGCTGGAAGTGGCATTTACAGCTCGCAATAGTGCAGAGTTATCTCAAAGAAAGGGGCCACGGTGTTTCTGTATCTCTATTATGTTGGTGCGGCTTCGGAACTTTTAAATATCTTGATATATCTCGAGAACTACGCATCTGATCAAAAAATATCATAGAACATAAAAAGTAGGAAACTTAATTCTCTACAAAAAAGGTCTCTTAACATTTTGCCATAGCTCGCTTCGTTTCCGAGATATTTGCAGATTCAGCTCAAAGGAACTGGCCTGACGGACATATTTCGAGATATTTCTTCTTCTTGTTGTTCTTCTTCTGCACAGCTAAGCTGGAAGTGGCATTTGCGGCTCGCACTAGTGCAGAGTTATCTCAAAGAAAGGGGCCACGCTGTTTCTGTATCCCTATTATGTTGGTGCGGCTTCGGAACTTTTAAATATCTCGATATATCTCGAGAACTACGCTTCTGATCAAAAAATATCATAGAACATAAATTGTAGGAAACAGAATTCTCTACAAAAAAGTTCTCTTAACATTTTGCCATAGCTCGCTTCGTTTCCGAGATATTTGCAGATATATCTCAAGGGAAGGGGCCTGACGGACATATTTCGAGATATTTCTTCTTCTTGTTGTTCTTCTTCTGCACAGCTAAGCTGGAAGTGGCATTTACAGCTCGCAATAGTGCAGAGTTATCTCAAAGAAAGGGGCCACGGTGTTTCTGTATCTCTATTATGTTGGTGCGGCTTCGGAACTTTTAAATATCTTGATATATCTCGAGAACTACGCATCTGATCAAAAAATATCATAGAACGTAAAAAGTAGGAAACTTAATTCTCTACAAAAAAGGTCTCTCAACATTTTGCCATAGCTCGCTTCGTTTCCGAGATATTTGCAGATTCAGCTCAAAGGAACTGGCCTGACGGACATATTTCGAGATATTTCTTCTTCTTGTTGTTCTTCTTCTGCACAGCTAAGCTGGAAGTGGCATTTGCGGCTCGCACTAGTGCAGAGCTATCTCAAAGAAAGGGGCCACGCTGTTTCTGTATCCCTATTATGTTGGTGCGGCTTCGGAACTTTTAAATATCTCGATATATCTCGAAAACTACGCTTCTGATCAAAAAATATCATAGAACATAAATTGTAGGAAACAGAATTCTCTACAAAAAAGGTCTCTTAACATTTTGCCATAGCTCGCTTCGTTTCCGAGATATTTGCAGATATATCTCAAGGGAAGGGGCCTGACGGACATATTTCGAGATATTTCTTCTTCTTGTTGTTCTTCTCCTGCACAGCTAAGCTGGAAGTGGCATTTGCGGCTCGCACTAGTGCAGAGTTATCTCAAAGAAAGGGGCCACGGTGTTTCTGTATCTCTATTATGTTGGTGCGGCTTCGGAACTTTTAAATATCTCGATGTATCTCGAAAACTACGCTTCTGATCAAAAAATATCATAGAACATAAATTGTAGGAAACATAATTCTCTACAAAAAAGGTCTCTTAACATTTTGCCATAGCTCGCTTCGTTTCCGAGATATTTGCAGATATATCTCAATGGAAGAGGCCTGACGGACATATTTCGAGATATTTCTTCTTCTTGTTGTTCTTCTTCTGCACAGCTAAGCTGGAAGTGGCATTTACAGCTCGCAACAGTGCAGAGTTATCTCAAAGAAAGGGGCCACGGTGTTTCTGTATCTCTATTATGTTGGTGCGGCTTCGGAACTTTTAAATATCTTGATATATCTCGAGAACTACGCATCTGATCAAAAAATATCATAGAACATAAAAAGTAGGAAACTTAATTCTCTACAAAAAAGGTCTCTTAACATTTTGCCATAGCTCGCTTCGTTTCCGAGATATTTGCAGATTCAGCTCAAAGGAACTGGCCTGACGGACATATTTCGAGATATTTCTTCTTCTTGTTGTTCTTCTTCTGCACAGCTAAGCTGGAAGTGGCATTTGCGGCTCGCACTAGTGCAGAGTTATCTCAAAGAAAGGGGCCACGCTGTTTCTGTATCCCTATTATGTTGGTGCGGCTTCGGAACTTTTAAATATCTCGATATATCTCGAAAACTACGCTTCTGATCAAAAAATATCATAGAACATAAATTGTAGGAAACATAATTCTCTACAAAAAACGTCTCTTAACATTTTGCCATAGCTCGCTTCGTTTCCGAGATATTTGCAGATTCAGCTCAAAGGAACTGGCCTGACGGACATATTTCGAGATATTTCTTCTTCTTGTTGTTCTTCCTCTGCACAGCTAAGCTGGAAGTGGCATTTGCAGCTCGCAATAGTGCAGAGTTATCTCAAAGAAAGGGGCCACGGTGTTTCTGTATCTCTATTATGTTGGTACGGCTTCGGAACTTTTAAATATCTTGATATATCTCGAGAACTACGCATCTGATCAAAAAATATCATAGAACATAAAAAGTAGGAAACTTAATTCTCTACAAAAAAGGTCTCTTAACATTTTGCCGTAGCTTGCTTCGTTTCCGAGATATTTGCATATTTATCTCAAGGGAAGGGGCCTGACGGACATATTTCGAGATATTTCTTCTTATTGTTGTTCTTCTTCTGCACAGCTAAGCTGGAAGTGGCATTTGCGGCTCGCACTAGTGCAGAGTTATCTCAAAGAAAGGGGCCACGGTGTTTCTGTATCTCTATTATGTTGGTGCGGCTTCGGAACTTTTTAATATCTCGATATATCTCGAAAACTACGCTTCTGATCAAAAAATATCATAGAACATAAATTGTAGGAAACATAATTCTCTACAAAAAACGTCTCTTAACATTTTGCCATAGCTCGCTTCGTTTCCGAGATATTTGCAGATTCAGCTCAAAGGAACTGGCCTGACGGACATATTTCGAGATATTTCTTCTTCTTGTTGTTCTTCCTCTGCACAGCTAAGCTGGAAGTGGCATTTGCAGCTCGCAATAGTGCAGACTTATCTCAAAGAAAGGGGCCACGGTGTTTCTGTATCTCTATTATGTTGGTGCGGCTTCGGAACTTTTAAATATCTTGATATATCTCGAGAACTACGCATCTGATCAAAACATATCATAGAACATAAAAAGTAGGAAACTTAATTCGCTACAAAAAAGGTCTCTTAACATTTTGCCATAGTTCGCTTCGTTTCCGAGATATTTGCAGATTCAGCTCAAAGGAACTGGCCTGACGGACATATTTCGAGATATTTCTTCTTCTTGTTGTTCTTCTTCTGCACAGCTAAGCTGGAAGTGGCATTTGCGGCTCGCACTAGTGCAGAGTTATCTCAAAGAAAGGGGCCACGCTGTTTCTGTATCCCTATTATGTTGGTGCGGCTTCGGAACTTTTAAATATCTCGATATATCTCGAAAACTACGCTTCTGATCAAAAAATATCATAGAACATAAATTGTAGGAAACAGAATGCTCTACAAAAAAGGTCTCTTAACATTTTGCCATAGCTCGCTTCGTTTCCGAGATATTTGCAGATATATCTCAAGGGAAGGGGCCTGACGGACATATTTCGAGATATTTCTTCTTCTTGTTGTTCTTCTTCTGCACAGCTAAGCTGGAAGTGGCATTTGCGGCTCGCACTAGTGCAGAGTTATCTCAAAGAAAGGGGCCACGGTGTTTCTGTATCTCTATTATGTTGGTGCGGCTTCGGAACTTTTAAATATCTCGATGTATCTCGAAAACTACGATCTGATCAAAAAATATCATAGAACATAAATTGTAGGAAACATAATTCTCTACAAAAAAGGTCTCTTAACATTTTGCCATAGCTCGCTTTGTTTCCGAGATATTTGCATATTTATCTCAAGGGAAGGGGCCTGACGGACATATTTCGAGATATTTCTTCTTCTTGTTGTTCTTCTTCTGCACAGCTAAGCTGGAAGTGGCATTTGCGGCTCGCACTAGTGCAGAGTTATCTCAAAGAAAGGGGCCACGGTGTTTCTGTATCTCTATTATGTTGGTGCGGCTTCGGAACTTTTTAATATCTCGATATATCTCGAAAACTACGCTTCTGATCAAAAAATATCATACAACATAAATTGTAGGAAACATAATTCTCTACAAAAAAGGTCTCTTAACATTTTGCCATAGCTCGCTTCGTTTCCGAGATATTTGCAGATATATCTCAAGGGAAGGGGCCTGACGGACATATTTCGAGATATTTCTTCTTCTTGTTGTTCTTCTTCTGCACAGCTAAGCTGGAAGTGGCATTTACAGCTCGCAATAGTGCAGAGTTATCTCAAAGAAAGGGGCCACGGTGTTTCTGTATCTCTATTATGTTGGTGCGGCTTCGGAACTTTTAAATATCTTGATATATCTCGAGAACTACGCATCTGATCAAAAAATATCATAGAACATAAAAAGTAGGAAACTTAATTCTCTACAAAAAAGGTCTCTTAACATTTTGCCATAGCTCGCTTCGTTTCCGAGATATTTGCATATTTATCTCAAGGGAAGGGGCCTGACGGACATATTTCGAGATATTTCTTCTTCTTGTTGTTCTTCTTCTGCACAGCTAAGCTGGAAGTGGCATTTGCGGCTCGCACTAGTGCAGAGTTATCTCAAAGAAAGGGGCCACGGTGTTTCTGTATCTCTATTATGTTGGTGCGGCTTCGGAACTTTTAAATATCTCGATATATCTCGAGAACTACGCTTCTGATCAAAAAATATCATAGAACATAAATTGTAGGAAACAGAATTCTCTACAAAAAAGGTCTCTTAACATTTTGCCATAGCTCGCTTCGTTTCCGAGATATTTGCAGATATATCTCAAGGGAAGGGGCCTGACGGACATATTTCGAGATATTTCTTCTTCTTGTTGTTCTTCTTCTGCACAGCTAAGCTGGAAGTGGCATTTGCGGCTCGCACTAGTGCAGAGTTATCTCAAAGAAAGGGGCCACGGTGTATCTGTATCTCTATTATGTTGGTGCGGCTTCGGAACTTTTAAATATCTCGATGTATCTCGAAAACTACGCTTCTGATCAAAAAATATCATAGAACATAAAAAGTAGGAAACTTAATTCTCTACAAAAAAGGTCTCTTAACATTTTGCCATAGCTCGCTTCGTTTCCGAGATATTTGCAGATTCAGCTCAAAGGAACTGGCCTGACGGACATATTTCGAGATATTTCTTCTTCTTGTTGTTCTTCTTCTGCACAGCTAAGCTGGAAGTGGCATTTGCGGCTCGCACTAGTGCAGAGTTATCTCAAAGAAAGGGGCCACGGTGTTTCTGTATCTCTATTATGTTGGTGCGGCTTCGGAACTTTTAAATATCTCGATGTATCTCGAAAACTACGCTTCTGATCAAAAAATATCATAGAACATAAATTGTAGGAAACATAATTCTCTACAAAAAAGGTCTCTTAACATTTTGCCATAGCTCGCTTCGTTTCCGAGATATTTGCAGATATATCTCAAGGGAAGAGGCCTGACGGACATATTTCGAGATATTTCTTCTTCTTGTTGTTCTTCTTCTGCACAGCTAAGCTGGAAGTGGCATTTACAGCTCGCAATAGTGCAGAGTTATCTCAAAGAAAGGGGCCACGGTGTTTCTGTATCTCTATTATGTTGGTGCGGCTTCGGAACTTTTAAATATCTTGATATATCTCGAGAACTACGCATCTGATCAAAAAATATCATAGAACATAAAAAGTAGGAAACTTAATTCTCTACAAAAAAGGTCTCTTAACATTTTGCCATAGCTCGCTTCGTTTCCGAGATATTTGCAGATTCAGCTCAAAGGAACTGGCCTGACGGACATATTTCGAGATATTTCTTCTTCTTGTTGTTCTTCTTCTGCACAGCTAAGCTGGAAGTGGCATTTGCGGCTCGCACTAGTGCAGAGTTATCTCAAAGAAAGGGGCCACGCTGTTTCTGTATCCCTATTATGTTGGTGCGGCTTCGGAACTTTTAAATATCTCGATATATCTCGAGAACTACGCTTCTGATCAAAAAATATCATAGAACATAAATTGTAGGAAACAGAATTCTCTACAAAAAAGGTCTCTTAACATTTTGCCATAGCTCGCTTCGTTTCCGAGATATTTGCAGATATATCTCAAGGGAAGGGGCCTGACGGACATATTTCGAGATATTTCTTCTTCTTGTTGTTCTTCTTCTGCACAGCTAAGCTGGAAGTGGCATTTACAGCTCGCAATAGTGCAGAGTTATCTCAAAGAAAGGGGCCACGGTGTTTCTGTATCTCTATTATGTTGGTGCGGCTTCGGAACTTTTAAATATCTTGATATATCTCGAGAACTACGCATCTGATCAAAAAATATCATAGAACGTAAAAAGTAGGAAACTTAATTCTCTACAAAAAAGGTCTCTTAACATTTTGCCATAGCTCGCTTCGTTTCCGAGATATTTGCAGATTCAGCTCAAAGGAACTGGCCTGACGGACATATTTCGAGATATTTCTTCTTCTTGTTGTTCTTCTTCTGCACAGCTAAGCTGGAAGTGGCATTTGCGGCTCGCACTAGTGCAGAGTTATCTCAAAGAAAGGGGCCACGGTGTTTCTGTATCTCTATTATGTTGGTGCGGCTTCGGAACTTTTAAATATCTCGATGTATCTCGAAAACTACGCTTCTGATCAAAAAATATCATAGAACATAAAAAGTAGGAAACTTAATTCTCTACAAAAAAGGTCTCTTAACATTTTGCCATAGCTCGCTTCGTTTCCGAGATATTTGCAGATTCAGCTCAAAGGAACTGGCCTGACGGACATATTTCGAGATATTTCTTCTTCTTGTTGTTCTTCTTCTGCACAGCTAAGCTGGAAGTGGCATTTGCGGCTCGCACTAGTGCAGAGTTATCTCAAAGAAAGGGGCCACGGTGTTTCTGTATCTCTATTATGTTGGTGCGGCTTCGGAACTTTTAAATATCTCGATGTATCTCGAAAACTACGCTTCTGATCAAAAAATATCATAGAACATAAATTGTAGGAAACATAATTCTCTACAAAAAAGGTCTCTTAACATTTTGCCATAGCTCGCTTCGTTTCCGAGATATTTGCAGATATATCTCAAGGGAAGAGGCCTGACGGACATATTTCGAGATATTTCTTCTTCTTGTTGTTCTTCTTCTGCACAGCTAAGCTGGAAGTGGCATTTACAGCTCGCAATAGTGCAGAGTTATCTCAAAGAAAGGGGCCACGGTGTTTCTGTATCTCTATTATGTTGGTGCGGCTTCGGAACTTTTAAATATCTTGATATATCTCGAGAACTACGCATCTGATCAAAAAATATCATAGAACATAAAAAGTAGGAAACTTAATTCTCTACAAAAAAGGTCTCTTAACATTTTGCCATAGCTCGCTTCGTTTCCGAGATATTTGCAGATTCAGCTCAAAGGAACTGGCCTGACGGACATATTTCGAGATATTTCTTCTTCTTGTTGTTCTTCTTCTGCACAGCTAAGCTGGAAGTGGCATTTGCGGCTCGCACTAGTGCAGAGTTATCTCAAAGAAAGGGGCCACGCTGTTTCTGTATCCCTATTATGTTGGTGCGGCTTCGGAACTTTTAAATATCTCGATATATCTCGAGAACTACGCTTCTGATCAAAAAATATCATAGAACATAAATTGTAGGAAACAGAATTCTCTACAAAAAAGTTCTCTTAACATTTTGCCATAGCTCGCTTCGTTTCCGAGATATTTGCAGATATATCTCAAGGGAAGGGGCCTGACGGACATATTTCGAGATATTTCTTCTTCTTGTTGTTCTTCTTCTGCACAGCTAAGCTGGAAGTGGCATTTACAGCTCGCAATAGTGCAGAGTTATCTCAAAGAAAGGGGCCACGGTGTTTCTGTATCTCTATTATGTTGGTGCGGCTTCGGAACTTTTAAATATCTTGATATATCTCGAGAACTACGCATCTGATCAAAAAATATCATAGAACGTAAAAAGTAGGAAACTTAATTCTCTACAAAAAAGGTCTCTCAACATTTTGCCATAGCTCGCTTCGTTTCCGAGATATTTGCAGATTCAGCTCAAAGGAACTGGCCTGACGGACATATTTCGAGATATTTCTTCTTCTTGTTGTTCTTCTTCTGCACAGCTAAGCTGGAAGTGGCATTTGCGGCTCGCACTAGTGCAGAGCTATCTCAAAGAAAGGGGCCACGCTGTTTCTGTATCCCTATTATGTTGGTGCGGCTTCGGAACTTTTAAATATCTCGATATATCTCGAAAACTACGCTTCTGATCAAAAAATATCATAGAACATAAATTGTAGGAAACAGAATTCTCTACAAAAAAGGTCTCTTAACATTTTGCCATAGCTCGCTTCGTTTCCGAGATATTTGCAGATATATCTCAAGGGAAGGGGCCTGACGGACATATTTCGAGATATTTCTTCTTCTTGTTGTTCTTCTCCTGCACAGCTAAGCTGGAAGTGGCATTTGCGGCTCGCACTAGTGCAGAGTTATCTCAAAGAAAGGGGCCACGGTGTTTCTGTATCTCTATTATGTTGGTGCGGCTTCGGAACTTTTAAATATCTCGATGTATCTCGAAAACTACGCTTCTGATCAAAAAATATCATAGAACATAAATTGTAGGAAACATAATTCTCTACAAAAAAGGTCTCTTAACATTTTGCCATAGCTCGCTTCGTTTCCGAGATATTTGCAGATATATCTCAATGGAAGAGGCCTGACGGACATATTTCGAGATATTTCTTCTTCTTGTTGTTCTTCTTCTGCACAGCTAAGCTGGAAGTGGCATTTACAGCTCGCAACAGTGCAGAGTTATCTCAAAGAAAGGGGCCACGGTGTTTCTGTATCTCTATTATGTTGGTGCGGCTTCGGAACTTTTAAATATCTTGATATATCTCGAGAACTACGCATCTGATCAAAAAATATCATAGAACATAAAAAGTAGGAAACTTAATTCTCTACAAAAAAGGTCTCTTAACATTTTGCCATAGCTCGCTTCGTTTCCGAGATATTTGCAGATTCAGCTCAAAGGAACTGGCCTGACGGACATATTTCGAGATATTTCTTCTTCTTGTTGTTCTTCTTCTGCACAGCTAAGCTGGAAGTGGCATTTGCGGCTCGCACTAGTGCAGAGTTATCTCAAAGAAAGGGGCCACGCTGTTTCTGTATCCCTATTATGTTGGTGCGGCTTCGGAACTTTTAAATATCTCGATATATCTCGAAAACTACGCTTCTGATCAAAAAATATCATAGAACATAAATTGTAGGAAACATAATTCTCTACAAAAAACGTCTCTTAACATTTTGCCATAGCTCGCTTCGTTTCCGAGATATTTGCAGATTCAGCTCAAAGGAACTGGCCTGACGGACATATTTCGAGATATTTCTTCTTCTTGTTGTTCTTCCTCTGCACAGCTAAGCTGGAAGTGGCATTTGCAGCTCGCAATAGTGCAGAGTTATCTCAAAGAAAGGGGCCACGGTGTTTCTGTATCTCTATTATGTTGGTACGGCTTCGGAACTTTTAAATATCTTGATATATCTCGAGAACTACGCATCTGATCAAAAAATATCATAGAACATAAAAAGTAGGAAACTTAATTCTCTACAAAAAAGGTCTCTTAACATTTTGCCGTAGCTTGCTTCGTTTCCGAGATATTTGCATATTTATCTCAAGGGAAGGGGCCTGACGGACATATTTCGAGATATTTCTTCTTATTGTTGTTCTTCTTCTGCACAGCTAAGCTGGAAGTGGCATTTGCGGCTCGCACTAGTGCAGAGTTATCTCAAAGAAAGGGGCCACGGTGTTTCTGTATCTCTATTATGTTGGTGCGGCTTCGGAACTTTTTAATATCTCGATATATCTCGAAAACTACGCTTCTGATCAAAAAATATCATAGAACATAAATTGTAGGAAACATAATTCTCTACAAAAAACGTCTCTTAACATTTTGCCATAGCTCGCTTCGTTTCCGAGATATTTGCAGATTCAGCTCAAAGGAACTGGCCTGACGGACATATTTCGAGATATTTCTTCTTCTTGTTGTTCTTCCTCTGCACAGCTAAGCTGGAAGTGGCATTTGCAGCTCGCAATAGTGCAGACTTATCTCAAAGAAAGGGGCCACGGTGTTTCTGTATCTCTATTATGTTGGTGCGGCTTCGGAACTTTTAAATATCTTGATATATCTCGAGAACTACGCATCTGATCAAAACATATCATAGAACATAAAAAGTAGGAAACTTAATTCGCTACAAAAAAGGTCTCTTAACATTTTGCCATAGCTCGCTTCGTTTCCGAGATATTTGCAGATTTATCTCAATGGAAGGGGCCTGACGGACATATTTGGTGATATTTCTTCTTCTTGTTGTTCTTCTTCTGCACAGCTAAGCTGGAAGTGGCATTTGCAGCTCGCAATAGTGCAGAGTTATCTCAAAGAAAGGGGCCACGGTGTTTCTGTATCTCTATTATGTTGGTGCGGCTTCGGAACTTTTAAATATCTCGATATATCTCGAGAACTACGCATCTGATCAAAAAATATCATAGAACATAAAAAGTAGGAAACTTAATTCGCTACAAAAAAGGTCTCTTAACATTTTGCCATAGCTCGCTTCGTTTCCGAGATATTTGCAGATTTATCTCAAGGGAAGGGGCCTAACGGACATATTTCGTGATATTTCTTCTTCTTGTTGTTCTTCTTCTGCACAGCTAAGCTGGAAGTGGCATTTGCAGCTCGCAATAGTGCAGAGTTATCTCAAAGAAAGGGGCCACGGTGTTTCCGTATCTCTATTATGTTGGTGCGGCTTCGGAACTTTTAAATATCTCGATATATCTCGAAAACTACGCTTCTGTTCAAAAAATATCATAGAACGTGAATTGTAGGAAACATAATTCTCTACAAAAAAGGTCTCTTAACATTTTGCCATAGCTCGCTTCGTTTCCGAGATATTTGCAGATTTATCTCAAGGGAAGGGGTCTAACGGACATATTTCGAGATATTTCTTCTTCTTGTTGTTCTTCCTCTGCACAGCTAAGCTGGAGTGGCATTTGCGGCTCGCACTAGTGCAGAGTTATCTCAAAGAAAGGGGCCACGGTGTTTCTGTATCTCTATTATGTTGGTGCGGCTTCGGAACTTTTAAATATCTTGATATATCTCGAGAACTACGCATCTGATCAAAAAATATCATAGAACATAAAAAGTAGGAAACTTAATTCTCTACAAAAAAGGTCTCTTAACATTTTGCCATAGCTCGCTTCGTTTCCGAGATATTTGCAGATTTATCTCAAGGGAAGGGACCTGACGGACATATTTCGAGATATTTCTTCTTCTTGTTGTTCTTCTTCTGCACAGCTAAGCTGGAAGTGGCATTTGCGGCTCGCACTAGTGCAGAGTTATCTCAAAGAAAGGGGCCACGGTGTTTCTGTATCTCTATTATGTTGGTGCGGCTTCGGAACTTTTTAATATCTCGATATATCTCGAAAACTACGCTTCTGATCAAAAAATATCATACAACATAAAAAGTAGGAAACTTAATTCTCTACAAAAAAGGTCTCTTAACATTTTGCCGTAGCTCGCTTCGTTTCCGAGATATTTGCAGATTTATCTCAAGGGAAGGGGCCTGACGGACATATTTCCAGATATTTCTTCTTCTTGTTGTTCTTCTTCTGCACAGCTAAGCTGGAAGTGGCATTTGCAGCTCGCAATAGTGCAGAGTTATCTCAAAGAAAGGGGCCACGGTGTTTCTGTATCTCTATTATGTTGGTGCGGCTTCGGAACTTTTAAATATCTTGATATATCTCGAGAACTACGCATCTGATCAAAAAATATCGTAGAACATAAAAAGTAGGAAACTTAATTCTCTACAAAAAAGGTCTCTTAACATTTTGCCATAGCTCGCTTCGTTTCCGAGATATTTGCAGATTTATCTCAAGGGAAGGGGCCTGACGGACATATTTCGAGATATTTCTTCTTCTTGTTGTTCTTCTTCTGCACAGCTAAGCTGGAAGTGGCATTTGCAGCGCGCAATAGTGCAGAGTTATCTCAAAGAAAGGGGCCACGGTGTTTCTGTATCTCTATTATGTTGGTGCGGCTTCGGAACTTTTAAATATCTTGATATATCTCGAGAACTACGCATCTGATCAAAAAATATCATAGAACATAAAAAGTAGGAAACTTAATTCTCTACAAAAAAGGTCTCTTAACATTTTGCCATAGCTCGCTTCGTTTCCGAGATATTTGCAGATTTATCTCAAGGGAAGGGGCCTGACGGACATATTTCGAGATATTCCTTCTTCTTGTTGTTCTTCTTCTGCACAGCTAAGCTGGAAGTGGCATTTGCAGATCGCAATAGTGCAGAGTTACCTCAAAGAGAGGGGCCACGGTGTTTCTGTATCTCTATTATGTTGGTGCCGCTTCGGAACTTTTAAATATCAGGATATATCTCGAGAACTACGCATCTGATCAAAAAATATCATAGAACATAAAAAGTAGGAAACTTAATTCTCTACAAAAATGGTCTCTTAACATTTTGCCATAGCTCGCTTCGTTTCCGAGATATTTGCAGATTTATCTCAAGGGAAGGGGCCTGACGGACATATTTCGAGATATTTCTTCTTCTTGTTGTTCTTCTTCTGCACAGCTAAGCTGGAAGTGGCATTTGCAGCTCGCAATAGTGCAGAGTTATCTCAAAGAAAGGGGCCACGGTGTTTCTGTATCTCTATTATGTTGGTGCGGCTTCGGAACTTTTAAATATCTTGATATATCTCGAGAACTACGCATCTGATCAAAAAATATCGTACAACATAAAAAGTAGGAAACTTAATTCTCTACAAATAAGGTCTCTAAACATTTTGCCATAGCTCGCTTGGTTTCCGAGATATTTGCAGATTTATCTCAAGGGAAGGGGCCTGACGGACATATTTCGAGATATTCCTTCTTCTTGTTGTTCTTCTTCTGCACAGCTAAGCTGGAAGTGGCATTTGCAGCTCGCAATAGTGCAGAGTTACCTCAAAGAAAGGGGCCACGGTGTTTCTGTATCTCTATTATGTTGGTGCCGCTTCGGAACTTTTAAATATCAGGATATATCTCGAGAACTACGCATCTGATCAAAAAATATCATAGAACATAAAAAGTAGGAAACTTAATTCTCTACAAAAATGGTCTCTCAACATTTTGCCATAGCTCGCTTCGTTTCCGAGATATTTGCAGATTTATCTCAAGGGAAGGGGCCTGACGGACATATTTCGAGATATTTCTTCTTCTTGTTGTTCTTCTTCTGCACAGCTAAGCTGGAAGTGGCATTTGCAGCTCGCAGTAGTGCAGAGTTATCTCAAAGAAAGGGGCCACGGTGTTTCTGTATCTCTATTATGTTGGTGCGGCTTCGGAACTTTTAAATATCTTGATATATCTCGAGAACTACGCATCTGATCAGAAAATATCATAGAACATAAAAAGTAGGAAACTTGATTCTCTACAAAAAAGGTCTCTTAACATTTTGCCATAGCTCGCTTCGTTTCCGAGATATTTGCAGATTTATCTCAAGGGAAGGGGCCTGACGGACATATTTCGAGATATTTCTTCTTCTTGTTGTTCTTCTTCTGCACAGCTAAGCTGGAAGTGGCATTTGCAGCGCGCAATAGTGCAGAGTTATCTCAAAGAAAGGGGCCACGGTGTTTCTGTATCTCTATTATGTTGGTGCGGCTTCGGAACTTTTAAATATCTTGATATATCTCGAGAACTACGCATCTGTTCAAAAAATATCATAGAACATAAAAAGTAGGAATCCTAATTTTCTACAAAAAAGGTCTCTTAACATTTTGCCATAGCTCTCTTCGTTTCCGAGATATTTGCAGATTCAGCTCAAAGGAACTGGCCTGATGGACATATTTCGAGATACTTCTTCTTCTTGTTGCTCTTCCTCTGCACAGCTAAGCTGGAAGTGGCATTTGCAGCTCGCAATAGTGCAGAGTTATCTCAAAGAAAGAGGCCACGGTGTTTCTGTACCTCTATTATGTTGGTGCAGCTTCGGAACTTTTAAATATCTTGATATATCTCGAGAACTGCGCATCTGATCAAAAAATATCATCGAACATAAAAAGTAGGAAACTTAATTCTCTACAAAAAAGGTCTCTTAACATTTTGCCATAGCTCGCTTCGTTTCCGGGATATTTGCAGATTTATCTCAAGGGAAGTAGCCTGACGGACATATTTCGAGATATTTCTTCTTTTTGTTGTTCTTCTTCTGCACAGCTAAGCTGGAAGTGGCATTTGCAGCTCGCAAGAGTGTAGAGTTATCCCAAAGAAAGGGGCCACGGTGTTTCTGTATCTCTATTATGTTGGTGCGGCTTCGGAACTTTTAAATATCTTGATATATCTCGATAACTACGCCTCTGATCGAAAAATATCATAGAACGTAAAAAGTAGGAAACTTAATTCTCTACAAAAAAAGTCTCTTAACATTTTGCCATAGCACGCTTCGTTTCCGAGATATTTGCAGATTTATCTCAAGGGAAGGGGCCTGACGGACATATTTCGAGATATTTCATCTTCTTGTTGTTCTTCTTCTGCACAGCTGAGCTGGAAGTGGCATTTGCGGCTCGCACTAGTGCAGAGTTATCTCAAAGAAAGGAGCCACGGTGTTTCTGTATCTCTATTATGTTGGTGCGGCTTCGGAACTTTTAAATATCTCGATATATCTCGAAAACTACGCTTCTGATCAAAAAATATCATAGAACATAAATTGTAGGAAACATAATTCTCTACAAGAAAGGTCTCTTAGCATTTTGCCATAGCTCGCTTCGTTTCCGAGATATTTGCAGATTCAGCTCAAAGGAACGGGCCTGACGGACATATTTCGAGATACTTCTTCTTCTTGTTGTTCTTCCTCTGCACAGCTAAGCTGGAAGTGGCATTTGCAGCTCGCAATAGTGCAGAGTTATCTCAAAGAAAGGGGCCACGGTGTTTCTGTATCTCTATTATGTTGGTGCGGCTTCGGAACTTTTAAATATCTTGATATATCTCGAGAACTACGCATCTGATCAAAAAATATCATAGAATATAAAAAGTAGGAAACTTAATTCTCTACAAAAAAGGTCTCTTAACATTTTGCCATAGCTCGCTTCGTTTCCGAGATATTTGCAGATTTATCTCAAGGGAAGGGGCCTGACGGACATATTTCGAGATATTTCTTCTTCTTGTTGTTCTTCTTCTGCACAGCTAAGCTGGAAGTGGCATTGGCAGCTCGCACTAGTGCAGAGTTATCTCAAAGAAAGGGGCCACGGTGTTTCTGTATCTCTATTATGTTGGTGCGGCTTCGGAACTTTTAAATATCTCGATATATCTCGAAAACTACGCTTCTGATCAAAAAATATCATAGAACATAAATTGTAGGAAACATAATTCTCTACAAAAAAGGTCTCTTAACATTTTGCCATAGCTCGCTTCGTTTCCGAGATATTTGCAGATATATCTCAAGGGAAGGGGCCTGACGGACATATTTCGAGATATTTCTTCTTCTTGTTGTTCTTCTTCTGCACAGCGAAGCTGGAAGTGGCATTCACAGCTCGCAATAGTGCAGAGTTATCTCAAAGAAAGGGGCCACGGTGTTTCTGTATCTCTATTATGTTGGTGCGGCTTCGGAACTTTTAAATATCTTGATATATCTCGAGAACTACGCATCTGATCAAAAAATATCATAGAACATAAAAAGTAGGAAACTTAATTCTCTACAAAAAAGGTCTCTGAACATTTTGCCATAGGTCGCTTCGTTTCCGAGATATTTGCAGATTTATCTCAAGGGAAGGAGCCTAACGGAAATATTTCGAGATATTTCTTCTTCTTGTTGTTCTTCTTCTGCACAGCTAAGCTGGAAGTGGCATTTGCGGCTCGCACTAGTGCAGAGTTATCTCAACGAAAGGGGCCACGGTGTTTCTGTATCTCTATTATGTTGGTGCGGCTTCGGAACTTTTAAATATCTCGATATATCTCGAAAACTACGCTTCTGATCAAAAAATATCATAGAACATAAATTGTAGGAAACATAATTCTCTACAAAAAACGTCTCTTAACATTTTGCCATAGCTCGCTTCGTTTCCGAGATATTTGCAGATTCAGCTCAAAGGAACTGGCCTGACGGACATATTTCGAGATATTTCTTCTTCTTGTTGTTCTTCTTCTGCACAGCTAAGCTGGAAGTGGCATTTGCAGCGCGCAATAGTGCAGAGTTATCTCAAAGAAAGGGGCCACGGTGTTTCTGTATCTCTATTATGTTGGTGCGGCTTCGGAACTTTTAAATATCTTGATATATCTCGAGAACTACGCATCTGTTCAAAAAATATCATAGAACATAAAAAGTAGGAATCCTAATTTTCTACAAAAAAGGTCTCTTAACATTTTGCCATAGCTCTCTTCGTTTCCGAGATATTTGCAGATTCAGCTCAAAGGAACTGGCCTGATGGACATATTTCGAGATACTTCTTCTTCTTGTTGCTCTTCCTCTGCACAGCTAAGCTGGAAGTGGCATTTGCAGCTCGCAATAGTGCAGAGTTATCTCAAAGAAAGAGGCCACGGTGTTTCTGTACCTCTATTATGTTGGTGCAGCTTCGGAACTTTTAAATATCTTGATATATCTCGAGAACTACGCATCTGATCAAAAAATATCATCGAACATAAAAAGTAGGAAACTTAATTCTCTACAAAAAAGGTCTCTTAACATTTTGCCATAGCTCGCTTCGTTTCCGGGATATTTGCAGATTTATCTCAAGGGAAGTAGCCTGACGGACATATTTCGAGATATTTCTTCTTTTTGTTGTTCTTCTTCTGCACAGCTAAGCTGGAAGTGGCATTTGCAGCTCGCAAGAGTGTAGAGTTATCCCAAAGAAAGGGGCCACGGTGTTTCTGTATCTCTATTATGTTGGTGCGGCTTCGGAACTTTTAAATATCTTGATATATCTCGATAACTACGCCTCTGATCGAAAAATATCATAGAACGTAAAAAGTAGGAAACTTAATTCTCTACAAAAAAAGTCTCTTAACATTTTGCCATAGCACGCTTCGTTTCCGAGATATTTGCAGATTTATCTCAAGGGAAGGGGCCTGACGGACATATTTCGAGATATTTCATCTTCTTGTTGTTCTTCTTCTGCACAGCTGAGCTGGAAGTGGCATTTGCGGCTCGCACTAGTGCAGAGTTATCTCAAAGAAAGGAGCCACGGTGTTTCTGTATCTCTATTATGTTGGTGCGGCTTCGGAACTTTTAAATATCTCGATATATCTCGAAAACTACGCTTCTGATCAAAAAATATCATAGAACATAAATTGTAGGAAACATAATTCTCTACAAGAAAGGTCTCTTAGCATTTTGCCATAGCTCGCTTCGTTTCCGAGATATTTGCAGATTCAGCTCAAAGGAACGGGCCTGACGGACATATTTCGAGATACTTCTTCTTCTTGTTGTTCTTCCTCTGCACAGCTAAGCTGGAAGTGGCATTTGCAGCTCGCAATAGTGCAGAGTTATCTCAAAGAAAGGGGCCACGGTGTTTCTGTATCTCTATTATGTTGGTGCGGCTTCGGAACTTTTAAATATCTTGATATATCTCGAGAACTACGCATCTGATCAAAAAATATCATAGAACATAAAAAGTAGGAAACTTAATTCTCTACAAAAAAGGTCTCTTAACATTTTGCCATAGCTCGCTTCGTTTCCGAGATATTTGCAGATTTATCTCAAGGGAAGGGGCCTGACGGACATATTTCGAGATATTTCTTCTTCTTGTTGTTCTTCTTCTGCACAGCTAAGCTGGAAGTGGCATTGGCAGCTCGCACTAGTGCAGAGTTATCTCAAAGAAAGGGGCCACGGTGTTTCTGTATCTCTATTATGTTGGTGCGGCTTCGGAACTTTTAAATATCTCGATATATCTCGAAAACTACGCTTCTGATCAAAAAATATCATAGAACATAAATTGTAGGAAACATAATTCTCTACAAAAAAGGTCTCTTAACATTTTGCCATAGCTCGCTTCGTTTCCGAGATATTTGCAGATATATCTCAAGGGAAGGGGCCTGACGGACATATTTCGAGATATTTCTTCTTCTTGTTGTTCTTCTTCTGCACAGCGAAGCTGGAAGTGGCATTCACAGCTCGCAATAGTGCAGAGTTATCTCAAAGAAAGGGGCCACGGTGTTTCTGTATCTCTATTATGTTGGTGCGGCTTCGGAACTTTTAAATATCTTGATATATCTCGAGAACTACGCATCTGATCAAAAAATATCATAGAACATAAAAAGTAGGAAACCTAATTTTCTACAAAAAAGGTCTCTTAACATTTTGCCATAGCTCGCTTCGTTTCCGAGATATTTGGAGATTTATCTCAAGGGAAGGCGCCTGACGGACATATTTCGAGATATTTCTTCTTCTTGTTGTTCTTCTTCTGCACAGCTAAGCTGGAAGTGGCATTTGCAGCTCGCAATAGTGCAGAGTTATCTCAAAGAAAGGGGCCACGGTGTTTCTGTATCTCTATTATGTTGGTGCGGCTTCGGAACTTTTAAATATCTCGATATATCTCGAAAACTACGCTTCTGATCAAAAAATATCATAGAACATAAATTGTAGGAAACATAATTCTCTACAAAAAAGGTCTCTTAACATTTTGCCATAGCTCGCTTCGTTTCCGAGATATTTGCAGAATTATCTCAAGGGAAGGGGCCTGACGGACATATTTCGAGATATTTCTTCTTCTTGTTGTTCTTCTTCTGCACAGCTAAGCTGGAAGTGGCATTTACAGCTCGCAATAGTGCAGAGTTATCTCAAAGAAAGGGGCCACGGTGTTTCTGTATCTCTATTATGTTGGTGCGGCTTCGGAACTTTTAAATATCTTGATATATCTCGAGAACTACGCATCTGATCAAAAAATATCATAGAACATAAAAAGTAGGAAACTTAATTCTCTACAAAAAAGGTCTCTGAACATTTTGCCATAGGTCGCTTCGTTTCCGAGATATTTGCAGATTTATCTCAAGGGAAGGAGCCTAACGGAAATATTTCGAGATATTTCTTCTTCTTGTTGTTCTTCTTCTGCACAGCTAAGCTGGAAGTGGCATTTGCGGCTCGCACTAGTGCAGAGTTATCTCAACGAAAGGGGCCACGGTGTTTCTGTATCTCTATTATGTTGGTGCGGCTTCGGAACTTTTAAATATCTCGATATATCTCGAAAACTACGCTTCTGATCAAAAAATATCATAGAACATAAATTGTAGGAAACATAATTCTCTACAAAAAACGTCTCTTAACATTTTGCCATAGCTCGCTTCGTTTCCGAGATATTTGCAGATTCAGCTCAAAGGAACTGGCCTGACGGACATATTTCGAGATATTTCTTCTTCTTGTTGTTCTTCTTCTGCACAGCTAAGCTGGAAGTGGCATTTGCAGCTCGCAATAGTGCAGAGTTATCTCAAAGAGAGGGGCCACGGTGTTTCTGTATCTCTATTATGTTGGTGCGGCTTCGGAACTTTTAAATATCTTGATATATCTCGAGAACTACGCATCTGATCAAAAAATATCATAGAAGATAAAAAGTAGGAAACTTAATTCTCTACAAAAAAGGTCTCTCAACATTTCGCCATAGCTCGCTTCGTTTCCGAGATATTTGCAGATTTATCTCAAGGGAAGGGGCCTGTCGGACATATTTCGAGATATTTCTTCTTCTTGTTGTTCTTCTTCTGCACAGCTAAGCTGGAAGTGGCATTTGCGGCTCGCACTAGTGCAGAGTTATCTCAACGAAAGGGGCCACGGTGTTTCTGTATCTCTATTATGTTGGTGCGGCTTCGGAACTTTTAAATATCTCGATATATCTCGAAAACTACGCTTCTGATCAAAAAATATCATAGAACATAAATTGTAGGAAACATAATTCTCTACAAAAAAGGTCTCTCAACATTTTGCCATAGCTCGCTTCGTTTCCGAGATATTTGCAGATATATCTCAAGGGAAGGGGCCTGACGGACATATTTCGAGATATTTCTTCTTCTTGTTGTTCTTCTTCTGCACAGCTAAGCTGGAAGTGGCATTTACAGCTCGCAATAGTGCAGAGTTATCTCAAAGCAAGGGGCCACGGTGTTTCTGTATCTCTATTATGTTGGTGCGGCTTCGGAACTGTTAAATATCTTGATATATCTCGAGAACTACGCATCTGATCAAAAAATATCATAGAACATAAAAAGTAGGAAACTTAATTCTCTACAAAAAAGGTCTCTTAACATTTTGCCATAGGTCGCTTCGTTTCCGAGATATTTGCAGATTTATCTCAAGGGAAGGGGCCTAACGGACATATTTCGAGATATTTCTTCTTCTTGTTGTCCTTCTTCTGCACAGCTAAACTGGAAGTGGCATTTCCAGCTCGCAATAGTGCAGAGTTATCTCAAAGAGAGGGGCCACGGTGTTTCTGTATCTCTATTATGTTGGTGCGGCTTCGGAACTTTTAAATATCTTGATATATCTCGAGAACTACGCATCTGATCAAAAAATATCGTAGAAGATAAAAAGTAGGAAACTTAATTCTCTACAAAAAAGGTCTCTTAACATTTTGCCATAGCTCGCTTCGTTTCCGAGATATTTGCAGATTTATCTCAAGGGAAGGGGCCTGACGGACATATTTCGAGATATTTCTTCTTCTTGTTGTTCTTCTTCTGCACAGCTAAGCTGGAAGTGGCATTTGCGGCTCGCACTAGTACAGAGTTATCTCAAAGAAAGGGGCCACGGTGTTTCTGTATCTCTATTATGTTGGTGCGTCTTCGGAACTTTTAAATATCTCGATATATCTCGAAAACTACGCTTCTGATCAAAAAATATCATAGAACATAAATTGTAGGAAACATAATTCTCTACAAAAAACGTCTCTTAACATTTTGCCATAGCTCGCTTCGTTTCCGAGATATTTGCAGATTCAGCTCAAAGGAACTGGCCTGACGGACATATTTCGAGATATTTCTTCTTCTTGTTGTTCTTCCTCTGCACAGCTAAGCTGGAAGTGGCATTTGCAGCTCGCAATAGTGCAGAGTTATCTCAAAGAAAGGGGCCACGGTGTTTCTGTATCTCTATTATGTTGGTGCGGCTTCGGAACTTTTAAATATCTTGATATATCTCGAGAACTACGCATCTGATCAAAAAATATCATAGAACATAAAAAGTAGGAAACTTAATTCTCTACAAAAAAGGTCTCTTAACATTTTGCCATAGCTCGCTTCGTTTCCGAGATATTTGCAGATTTATCTCAAGGGAAGGGGCCTGCCGGACATATTTCGAGATATTTCTTCTTCTTGTTGTTCTTCTTCTGCACAGCTAAGCTGGAAGTGGCATTTGCGGCTCGCACTAGTGCAGGGTTATCTCAAAGAAAGGGGCCACGGTGTTTCTGTATCTCTATTATGTTGGTGCGGCTTCGGAACTTTTAAATATCTCGATGTATCTCGAAAACTACGCTACTGATCAAAAAATATCATAGAACATAAATTGTAGGAAACATAATTCTCTACAAAAAAGGTCTCTTAACATTTTGCCATAGCTCGCTTCGTTTCCGAGATATTTGCAGATATATCTCAAGGGAAGGGGCCTGACGGACAGATTTCGAGATATTTCTTCTTCTTGTTGTTCTTCTTCTGCACAGCTAAGCTGGAAGTGGCATTTGCGGCTCGCAATAGTGCAGAGTTATCTCAAAGAAAGGGGCCACGGTGTTTCTGTATCTCTATTATGTTGGTGCGGCTTCGGAACTTTTAAATATCTCGATGTATCTCGAAAACTACGCTTCTGATCAAAAAATATCATAGAACATAAATTGTAGGAAACATAATTCTCTACAAAAAAGGTCTCTTAACATTTTGCCATAGCTCGCTTGGTTTCCGAGATATTTGCAGATATATCTCAAGGGAAGGGGCCTGACGGACAGATTTCGAGATATTTCTTCTTCTTGTTGTTCTTCTTCTGCACAGCTAAGCTGGAAGTGGCATTTACAGCTCGCAATAGTGCAGAGTTATCTCAAAGAAAGGGGCCACGGTGTTTCTGTATCTCTATTATGTTGGTGCGGCTTCGGAACTTTTAAATATCTTGATATATCTCGAGAACTACGCATCTGATCAAAAAATATCATAGAACATAAAAAGTAGGAAACTTAATTCTCTACAAAAAAGGTCTCTTAACATTTTGCCATAGCTCGCTTCGTTTCCGAGATATTTGCAGATTTATCTCAAGGGAAGGGGCCTGACGGACATATTTCGAGATATTTCTTCTTCTTGTTGTTCTTCCTCTGCACAGCTAAGCTGGAAGTGGCATTTGCGGCTCGCACTAGTGCAGAGTTATCTCAAAGAAAGGGGCCACGGTGTTTCTGTATCCCTATTATGTTGGTGCGTCTTCGGAACTTTTAAATATCTCGATATAGCTCGAAAACTACGCTTCTGATCAAAAAATATCATAGAACATAAATTGTAGGAAACATAATTCTCTACAAAAAACGTCTCTTAACATTTTGCCATAGCTCGCTTCGTTTCCGAGATATTTGCAGATTCAGCTCAAAGGAACTGGCCTGACGGACATATTTCGAGATATTTCTTCTTCTTGTTGTTCTTCCTCTGCACAGCTAAGCTGGAAGTGGCATTTACAGCTCGCAATAGTGCAGAGTTATCTCAAAGAAAGGGGCCACGGTGTTTCTGTATCTCTATTATGTTGGTGCGGCTTCGGAACTTTTAAATATCTTGATATATCTCGAGAACTACGCATCTGATCAAAAAATATCATAGAACATAAAAAGTAGGAAACTTAATTCTCTACAAAAAAGGTCTCTTAACATTTTGCCATAGCTCGCTTCGTTTCCGAGATATTTGCAGATTTATCTCAAGGGAAGGGGCCTGACGGACATATTTCGAGATATTTCTTCTTCTTGTTGTTCTTCTTCTGCACAGCTAAGCTGGAAGTGGCATTTGCGGCTCGCACTAGTGCAGAGTTATCTCAAAGAAAGGGGCCACGGTGTTTCTGTATCTCTATTATGTTGGTGCGGCTTCGGAACTTTTAAATATCTCGATATATCTCGAAAACTACGCTTCTGATCAAAAAATATCATAGAACATAAATTGTAGGAAACATAATTCTCTACAAAAAACGTCTCTTAACATTTTGCCATAGCTCGCTTCGTTTCCGAGATATTTGCAGATTCAGCTCAAAGGAACTGGCCTGACGGACATATTTCGAGATATTTCTTCTTCTTGTTGTTCTTCCTCTGCACAGCTAAGCTGGAAGTGGCATTTGCAACTCGCAATAGTGCAGAGTTATCTCAAAGAAAGGGGCCACGGTGTTTCTGTATCTCTATTATGTTGGTGCGGCTTCGGAACTTTTAAATATCTTGATATATCTCGAGAACTACGCATCTGATCAAAAAATATCATAGAACATAAAAAGTAGGAAACTTAATTCTCTACAAAAAAGGTCTCTTAACATTTTGCCATAGCTCGCTTCGTTTCCGAGATATTTGCAGATTTATCTCAAGGGAAGGGGCCTGACGGACATATTTCGAGATATTTCTTCTTCTTGTTGTTCTTCTTCTGCACAGCTAAGCTGGAAGTGGCATTGGCAGCTCGCACTAGTGCAGAGTTATCTCAAAGAAAGGGGCCACGGTGTTTCTGTATCTCTATTATGTTGGTGCGGCTTCGGAACTTTTAAATATCTTGATATATCTCGAGAACTACGCATCTGATCAAAAAATATCATAGAACATAAAAAGTAGGAAACCTAATTTTCTACAAAAAAGGTCTCTTAACATTTTGCCATAGCTCGCTTCGTTTCCGAGATATTTGGAGATTTATCTCAAGGGAAGGCGCCTGACGGACATATTTCGAGATATGTCTTCTTCTTGTTGTTCTTCTTCTGCACAGCTAAGCTGGAAGTGGCATTTGCAGCTCGCAATAGTGCAGAGTTATCTCAAAGAAAGGGGCCACGGTGTTTCTGTATCTCTATTATGTTGGTGCGGCTTCGGAACTTTTAAATATCTCGATATATCTCGAAAACTACGCTTCTGATCAAAAAATATCATAGAACATAAATTGTAGGAAACATAATTCTCTACAAAAAAGGTCTCTTAACATTTTGCCATAGCTCGCTTCGTTTCCGAGATATTTGCAGAATTATCTCAAGGGAAGGGGCCTGACGGACATATTTCGAGATATTTCTTCTTCTTGTTGTTCTTCTTCTGCACAGCTAAGCTGGAAGTGGCATTTACAGCTCGCAATAGTGCAGAGTTATCTCAAAGAAAGGGGCCACGGTGTTTCTGTATCTCTATTATGTTGGTGCGGCTTCGGAACTTTTAAATATCTCGATGTATCTCGAAAACTACGCTTCTGATCAAAAAATATCATAGAACATAAATTGTAGGAAACATAATTCTCTACAAAAAAGGTCTCTTAACATTTTGCCATAGCTCGCTTCGTTTCCGAGATATTTGCAGATATATCTCAAGGGAAGGGGCCTGACGGACAGATTTCGAGATATTTCTTCTTCTTGTTGTTCTTCTTCTGCACAGCTAAGCTGGAAGTGGCATTTACAGCTCGCAATAGTGCAGAGTTATCTCAAAGAAAGGGGCCACGGTGTTTCTGTATCTCTATTATGTTGGTGCGGCTTCGGAACTTTTAAATATCTTGATATATCTCGAGAACTACGCATCTGATCAAAAAATATCATAGAACATAAAAAGTAGGAAACTTAATTCTCTACAAAAAAGGTCTCTTAACATTTTGCCATAGCTCGCTTCGTTTCCGAGATATTTGCAGATTTATCTCAAGGGAAGGGGCCTGACGGACATATTTCGAGATATTTCTTCTTCTTGTTGTTCTTCTTCTGCACAGCTAAGCTGGAAGTGGCGTTTGCGGCTCGCACTAGTGCAGAGTTATCTCAAAGAAAGGGGCCACGGTGTTTCTGTATCCCTATTATGTTGGTGCGTCTTCGGAACTTTTAAATATCTCGATATATCTCGAAAACTACGCTTCTGATCAAAAAATATCATAGAACATAAATTGTAGGAAACATAATTCTCTACAAAAAACGTCTCTTAACATTTTGCCATAGCTCGCTTCGTTTCCGAGATATTTGCAGATTCAGCTCAAAGGAACTGGCCTGACGGACATATTTCGAGATATTTCTTCTTCTTGTTGTTCTTCCTCTGCACAGCTAAGCTGGAAGTGGCATTTGCAGCTCGCAATAGTGCAGAGTTATCTCAAAGAAAGGGGCCACGGTGTTTCTGTATCTCTATTATGTTGGTGCGGCTTCGGAACTTTTAAATATCTTGATATATCTCGAGAACTACGCATCTGATCAAAAAATATCATAGAACATAAAAAGTAGGAAACTTAATTCTCTACAAAAAAGGTCTCTTAACATTTTGCCATAGCTCGCTTCGTTTCCGAGATATTTGCAGATT
Source organism: Osmia lignaria lignaria (assembly GCF_051020975.1). Classification (NCBI taxonomy): domain Eukaryota; kingdom Metazoa; phylum Arthropoda; class Insecta; order Hymenoptera; family Megachilidae; genus Osmia; species Osmia lignaria. Next base: position 7,171,769 of record NW_027478159.1, on the reverse strand, counting down.
TATCTCAAGGGAAGGGGCCTGACGGACATATTTCGAGATATTTCTTCTTCTTGTTGTTCTTCTTCTGCACAGCTAAGCTGGAAGTGGCATTTGCGGCTCGCACTAGTGGAGAGTTATCTCAAAGAAAGGGGCCACGGTGTTTCTGTATCTCTATTATGTTGGTGCGGCTTCGGAACTTTTAAATATCTCGATATATCTCGAAAACTACGCTTCTGATCAAAAAATATCATAGAACATAAATTGTAGGAAACAGAATTCTCTACAAAAAAGGTCTCTTAACATTTTGCCATAGCTCGCTTCGTTTCCGAGATATTTGCAGATATATCTCAAGGGCAGGGGCCTGCCGGACATATTTCGAGATATTTCTTCTTCTTGTTGTTCTTCTTCTGCACAGCTAAGCTGGAAGTGGCATTTGCGGCTCGCACTAGTGCAGAGTTATCTCAAAGAAAGGGGCCACGGTGTTTCTGTATCTCTATTATGTTGGTGCGGCTTCGGAACTTTTAAATATCTCGATGTATCTCGAAAACTACGCTTCTGATCAAAAAATATCATAGAACATAAATTGTAGGAAACATAATTCTCTACAAAAAAGGTCTCTTAACATTTTGCCATAGCTCGCTTCGTTTCCGAGATATTTGCAGATATATCTCAAGGGAAGGGGCCTAACGGACAGATTTCGAGATATTTCTTCTTCTTGTTGTTCTTCTTCTGCACAGCTAAGCTGGAAGTGGCATTTACAGCTCGCAATAGTGCAGAGTTATCTCAAAGAAAGGGGCCACGGTGTTTCTGTATCTCTATTATGTTGGTGCGGCTTCGGAACTTTTAAATATCTTGATATATCTCGAGAACTACGCATCTGATTAAAAAATATCATAGAACATAAAAAGTAGGAAACTTAATTCTCTACAAAAAAGGTCTCTTAACATTTTGCCATAGCTCGCTTCGTTTCCGAGATATTTGCAGATTTATCTCAAGGGAAGGGGCCTGACGGACATATTTCGAGATATTTCTTCTTCTTGTTGTTCTTCTTCTGCACAGCTAAGCTGGAAGTGGCATTTGCGGCTCGCACTAGTGCAGAGTTATCTCAAAGAAAGGGGCCACGGTGTTTCTGTATCCCTATTATGTTGGTGCGTCTTCGGAACTTTTAAATATCTCGATATATCTCGAAAACTACGCTTCTGATCAAAAAATATCATAGAACATAAATTGTAGGAAACATAATTCTCTACAAAAAACGTCTCTTAACATTTTGCCATAGCTCGCTTCGTTTCCGAGATATTTGCAGATTCAGCTCAAAGGAACTGGCCTGACGGACATATTTCGAGATATTTCTTCTTCTTGTTGTTCTTCCTCTGCACAGCTAAGCTGGAAGTGGCATTTGCAGCTCGCAATAGTGCAGAGTTATCTCAAAGAAAGGGGCCACGGTGTTTCTGTATCTCTATTATGTTGGTGCGGCTTCGGAACTTTTAAATATCTTGATATATCTCGAGAACTACGCATCTGATCAAAAAATATCATAGAACATAAAAAGTAGGAAACTTAATTCTCTACAAAAAAGGTCTCTTAACATTTTGCCATAGCTCGCTTCGTTTCCGAGATATTTGCAGATTTATCTCAAGGGAAGGGGCCTGACGGAAATATTTCGAGATATTTCTTCTTCTTGTTGTTCTTCTTCTGCACAGCTAAGCTGGAAGTGGCATTTGCGGCTCGCACTAGTGCAGAGTTATCTCAAAGAAAGGGGCCACGGTGTTTCTGTATCTCTATTATGTTGGTGCGGCTTCGGAACTTTTAAATATCTCGATATATCTCGAAAACTACGCTTCTGATCAAAAAATATCATAGAACATAAATTGTAGGAAACAGAATTCTCTACAAAAAAGGTCTCTTAACATTTTGCCATAGCTCGCTTCGTTTCCGAGATATTTGCAGATATATCTCAAGGGCAGGGGCCTGCCGGACATATTTCGAGATATTTCTTCTTCTTGTTGTTCTTCTTCTGCACAGCTAAGCTGGAAGTGGCATTTGCGGCTCGCACTAGTGCAGAGTTATCTCAAAGAAAGGGGCCACGGTGTTTCTGTATCTCTATTATGTTGGTGCGGCTTCGGAACTTTTAAATATCTCGATGTATCTCGAAAACTACGCTTCTGATCAAAAAATATCATAGAACATAAATTGTAGGAAACTTAATTCTCTACAAAAAAGGTCTCTTAACATTTTGCCATAGCTCGCTTCGTTTCCGAGATATTTGCAGATTTATCTCAAGGGAAGGGGCCTGACGGACATATTTCGAGATATTTCTTCTTCTTGTTGTTCTTCTTCTGCACAGCTAAGCTGGAAGTGGCATTTGCGGCTCGCACTAGTGCAGAGTTATCTCAAAGAAAGGGGCCACGGTGTTTCTGTATCCCTATTATGTTGGTGCGGCTTCGGAACTTTTAAATATCTCGATATATCTCGAAAACTACGCTTCTGATCAAAAAATATCATAGAACATAAATCGTAGGAAACATAATTCTCTACAAAAAACGTCTCTTAACATTTTGCCATAGCTCGCTTCGTTTCCGAGATATTTGCAGATTCAGCTCAAAGGAACTGGCCTGACGGACATATTTCGAGATATTTCTTCTTCTTGTTGTTCTTCCTCTGCACAGCTAAGCTGGAAGTGGCATTTGCAGCTCGCAATAGTGCAGAGTTATCTCAAAGAAAGGGGCCACGGTGTTTCTGTATCGCTATTATGTTGGTGCGGCTTCGGAACTTTTAAATATCTTGATATATCTCGAGAACTACGCATCTGATCAAAAAATATCATAGAACATAAAAAGTAGGAAACTTAATTCTCTACAAAAAAGGTCTCTTAACATTTTGCCATAGCTCGCTTCGTTTCCGAGATATTTGCAGATTTATCTCAAGGGAAGGGGCCTGACGGACATATTTCGAGATATTTCTTCTTCTTGTTGTTCTTCTTCTGCACAGCTAAGCTGGAAGTGGCATTTGCGGCTCGCACTAGTGCAGAGTTATCTCAAAGAAAGGGGCCACGGTGTTTCTGTATCTCTATTATGTTGGTGCGGCTTCGGAACTTTTAAATATCTCGATGTATCTCGAAAACTACGCTTCAGATCAAAAAATATCATAGAACATAAATTGTAGGAAACATAATTCTCTACAAAAAAGGTCTCTTAACATTTTGCCATAGCTCGCTTCGTTTCCGAGATATTTGCAGATATATCTCAAGGGAAGGGGCCTGACGGACAGATTTCGAGATATTTCTTCTTCTTGTTGTTCTTCTTCTGCACAGCTAAGCTGGAAGTGGCATTTACAGCTCGCAATAGTGCAGAGTTATCTCAAAGAAAGGGGCCACGGTGTTTCTGTATCTCTATTATGTTGGTGCGGCTTCGGAACTTTTAAATATCTTGATATATCTCGAGAACTACGCATCTGATCAAAAAATATCATAGAACATAAAAAGTAGGAAACTTAATTCTCTACAAAAAAGGTCTCTTAACATTTTGCCATAGCTCGCTTCGTTTCCGAGATATTTGCAGATTTATCTCAAGGGAAGGGGCCTGACGGACATATTTCGAGATATTTCTTCTTCTTGTTGTTCTTCTTCTGCACAGCTAAGCTGGAAGTGGCATTTGCGGCTCGCACTAGTGCAGAGTTATCTCAAAGAAAGGGGCCACGGTGTTTCTGTATCCCTATTATGTTGGTGCGGCTTCGGAACTTTTAAATATCTCGATATATCTCGAAAACTACGCTTCTGATCAAAAAATATCATAGAACATAAATCGTAGGAAACATAATTCTCTACAAAAAACGTCTCTTAACATTTTGCCATAGCTCGCTTCGTTTCCGCGATATTTGCAGATTCAGCTCAAAGGAACTGGCCTGACGGACATATTTCGAGATATTTCTTCTTCTTGTTGTTCTTCCTCTGCACAGCTAAGCTGGAAGTGGCATTTGCAGCTCGCAATAGTGCAGAGTTATCTCAAAGAAAGGGGCCACGGTGTTTCGGTATCTCTATTATGTTGGTGCGGCTTCGGAACTTTTAAATAACTTGATATATCTCGAGAACTACGCATCTGATCAAAAAATATCATAGAACATAAAAAGTAGGAAACTTAATTCTCTACAAAAAAGGTCTCTTAACATTTTGCCATAGCTCGCTTCGTTTCCGAGATATGTGCAGATTTATCTCAAGGGAAGGGGCCTGACGGACATATTTCGAGATATTTCTTCTTCTTGTTGTTCTTCTTCTGCACAGCTAAGCTGGAAGTGGCATTTGCGGCTCGCACTAGTGCAGAGTTATCTCAACGAAAGGGACCACGGTGTTTCTGTATCTCTATTATGTTGGTGCGGCTTCGGAACTTTTAAATATCTCGATATATCTCGAAAACTACGCTTCTGATCAAAAAATATCACAGAACATAAATTGTAGGAAACATAATTCTCTACAAAAAAGGTCTCTTAACATTTTGCCATAGCTCGCTTCGTTTCCGAGATATTTGCAGATATATCTCAAGGGAAGGGGCCTGACGGACATATTTCGAGATATTTCTTCTTCTTGTTGTTCTTCTTCTGCACAGCTAAGCTCGAAGTGGCATTTACAGCTCGCAATAGTGCAGAGTTATCTCAAAGAAAGGGGCCACGGTGTTTCTGTACCTCTATTATGTTGGTGCGGCTTCGGAACTTTTAAATATCTCGATGTATCTCGAAAACTACGCTTCTGATCAAAAAATATCATAGAACATAAATTGTAGGAAACATAATTCTCTACAAAAAATGTCTCTTAACATTTTGCCATAGCTCGCTTCGTTTCCGAGATATTTGCAGATTTATCTCAAGGGAAGGGGCCTGACGGACATATTTCGAGATATTTCTTCTTCTTGTTGTTCTTCTTCTGCACAGCTAAGCTGGAAGTGGCATTTACGGCTCGCACTAGTGCAGAGTTATCTCAAAGAAAGGGGCCACGGTGTTTCTGTATCTCTATTATGTTGGTGCGGCTTCGGAACTTTTAAATATCTCGATATATCTCGAAAACTACGCTTCTGATCAAAAAATATCATAGAGCATAAATTGTAGGAAACAGAATTCTCTACCAAAAAGGTCTCTTAACATTTTGCCATAGCTCGCTTCGTTTCCGAGATATTTGCAGATATATCTCAAGGGAAGGGGCCTGACGGACATATTTCGAGATATTTCTTCTTCTTGTTGTTCTTCTTCTGCACAGCTAAGCTGGAAGTGGCATTTGCGGCTCGCAATAGTGCAGAGTTATCTCAAAGAAAGGGGCCACGGTGTTTCTGTATCTCTATTATGTTGGTGCGGCTTCGGAACTTTTAAATATCTTGATATATCTCGAGAACTACGCATCTGATCAAAAAATATCATAGAACATAAAAAGTAGGAAACTTAATTCTCTACAAAAGAGGTCTCTTAACATTTTGCCATAGCTCGCTTCGTTTCCGAGATATTTGCAGATTTATCTCAAGGGAAGGGGCCTAACGGACATATTTCGAGATATTTCTTCTTCTTGTTGTTCTTCTTCTGCACAGCTAAACTGGAAGTGGCATTTCCAGCTCGCAATAGTGCAGAGTTATCTCAAAGAGAGGGGCCACGGTGTTTCTGTATCTCTATTATGTTGGTGCGGCTTCGGAACTTTTAATATCTTGATATATCTCGAGAACTACGCATCTGATCAAAAAATATCATGGAAGATAAAAAGTAGGAAACTTAATTCTCTACAAAAAAGGTCTCTTAACATTTTGCCATAGCTCGCTTCGTTTCCGAGATATTTGCAGATTTATCTCAAGGGAAGGGGCCTGACGGACATATTTCGAGATATTTCTTCTTCTTGTTGTTCTTCTCCTGCGCAGCTAAGCTGGAAGTGGCATTTACGGCTCGCACTAGTGCAGAGTTATCTCAAAGAAAGGGGCCACGGTGTTTCTGTATCTCTATTATGTTGGTGCGGCTTCGGAACTTTTAAATATCTCGATATATCTCGAAAACTACGCTTCTGATCAAAAAATATCATAGAACATAAATTGTAGGAAACAGAATTCTCTACAAAAAAGGTCTCTTAACATTTTGCCATAGCTCGCTTCGTTTCCGAGATATTTGCAGATATATCTCAAGGGCAGGGGCCTGCCGGACATATTTCGAGATATTTCTTCTTCTTGTTGTTCTTCTTCTGCACAGCTAAGCTGGAAGTGGCATTTGCGGCTCGCACTAGTGCAGAGTTATCTCAAAGAAAGGGGCCACGGTGTTTCTGTATCTCTATTATGTTGGTGCGGCTTCGGAACTTTTAAATATCTCGATGTATCTCGAAAACTACGCTTCTGATCAAAAAATATCATAGAACATAAATTGTAGGAAACATAATTCTCTACAAAAAAGGTCTCTTAACATTTTGCCATAGCTCGCTTCGTTTCCGAGATATTTGCAGATATATCTCAAGGGAAGGGGCCTGACGGACAGATTTCGAGATATTTCTTCTTCTTGTTGTTCTTCTTCTGCACAGCTAAGCTGGAAGTGGCATTTACAGCTCGCAATAGTGCAGAGTTATCTCAAAGAAAGGGGCCACGGTGTTTCTGTATCTCTATTATGTTGGTGCGGCTTCGGAACTTTTAAATATCTTGATATATCTCGAGAACTACGCATCTGATCAAAAAATATCATAGAACATAAAAAGTAGGAAACTTAATTCTCTACAAAAAAGGTCTCTTAACATTTTGCCATAGCTCGCTTCGTTTCCGAGATATTTGCAGATTTATCTCAAGGGAAGGGGCCTGACGGACATATTTCGAGATATTTCTTCTTCTTGTTGTTCTTCTTCTGCACAGCTAAGCTGGAAGTGGCATTTGCGGCTCGCACTAGTGCAGAGTTATCTCAAAGAAAGGGGCCACGGTGTTTCTGTATCCCTATTATGTTGGTGCGGCTTCGGAACTTTTAAATATCTCGATATATCTCGAAAACTACGCTTCTGATCAAAAAATATCATAGAACATAAATCGTAGGAAACATAATTCTCTACAAAAAACGTCTCTTAACATTTTGCCATAGCTCGCTTCGTTTCCGCGATATTTGCAGATTCAGCTCAAAGGAACTGGCCTGACGGACATATTTCGAGATATTTCTTCTTCTTGTTGTTCTTCCTCTGCACAGCTAAGCTGGAACTGGCATTTGCAGCTCGCAATAGTGCAGAGTTATCTCAAAGAAAGGGGCCACGGTGTTTCTGTATCTCTATTATGTTGGTGCGGCTTCGGAACTTTTAAATATCTCGATATATCTCGAAAACTACGCTTCTGATCAAAAAATATCATAGAACATAAATTGTAGGAAACATAATTCTCTACAAAAAAGGTCTCTTAACATTTTGCCATAGCTCGCTTCGTTTCCGAGATATTTGCAGATATATCTCAAGGGAAGGGGCCTGACGGACATATTTCGAGATATTTCTTCTTCTTGTTGTTCTTCCTCTGCACAGCTAAGCTGGAAGTGGCATTTACAGCTCGCAACAGTGCAGAGTTATCTCAAAGAAAGGGGCCACGGTGTTTCTGTATCTCTATTATGTTGGTGCGGCTTCGGAACTTTTAAATATCTCGATGTATCTCGAAAACTACGCTTCTGATCAAAAAATATCATAGAACATAAATTGTAGGAAACATAATTCTCTACAAAAAAGGTCTCTTAACATTTTGCCATAGCTCACTTCGTTTCCGAGATATTTGCAGATATATCTCAAGGGAAGGGGCCTGACGGACAGATTTCGAGATATTTCTTCTTCTTGTTGTTCTTCTTCTGCACAGCTAAGCTGGAAGTGGCATTTACAGCTCGCAATAGTGCAGAGTTATCTCAAAGAAAGGGGCCACGGTGTTTCTGTATCTCTATTATGTTGGTGCGGCTTCGGAACTTTTAAATATCTTGATATATCTCGAGAACTACGCATCTGATCAAAAAATATCATAGAACATAAAAGGTAGGAAACTTAATTCTCTACAAAAAAGGTCTCTTAACATTTTGCCATAGCTCGCTTCGTTTCCGAGATATTTGCAGATTTATCTCAAGGGAAGGGGCCTGACGGACATATTTCGAGATATTTCTTCTTCTTGTTGTTCTTCTTCTGCACAGCTAAGCTGGAAGTGGCATTTGCGGCTCGCACTAGTGCAGAGTTATCTCAAAGAAAGGGGCCACGGTGTTTCTGTATCTGTATTATGTTGGTGCGGCTTCGGAACTTTTAAATATCTCGATATATCTCGAAAACTACGCTTCTGATCAAAAAATATCATAGAACATAAATCGTAGGAAACAGAATTCTCTACAAAAAACGTCTCTTAACATTTTGCCATAGCTCGCTTCGTTTCGGCGATATTTGCAGATTCAGCTCAAAGGAACTGGCCTGACGGACATATTTCGAGATATTTCTTCTTCTTGTTGTTCTTCCTCTGCACAGCTAAGCTGGAAGTGGCATTTGCAGCTCGCAATAGTGCAGAGTTATCTCAAAGAAAGGGGCCACGGTGTTTCTGTATCTCTATTATGTTGGTGCGGCTTCGGAACTTTTAAATAACTTGATATATCTCGAGAACTACGCATCTGATCAAAAAATATCATAGAACATAAAAAGTAGGAAACTTAATTCTCTACAAAAAAGGTCTCTTAACATTTTGCCATAGCTCGCTTCGTTTCCGAGATATGTGCAGATTTATCTCAAGGGAAGGGGCCTGACGGACATATTTCGAGATATTTCTTCTTCTTGTTGTTCTTCTTCTGCACAGCTAAGCTGGAAGTGGCATTTGCGGCTCGCACTAGTGCAGAGTTATCTCAACGAAAGGGACCACGGTGTTTCTGTATCTCTATTATGTTGGTGCGGCTTCGGAACTTTTAAATATCTCGATGTATCTCGAAAACTACGCTTCAGATCAAAAAATATCATAGAACATAAATTGTAGGAAACATAATTCTCTACAAAAAAGGTCTCTTAACATTTTGCCATAGCTCGCTTCGTTTCCGAGATATTTGCAGATATATCTCAAGGGAAGGGGCCTGACGGACAGATTTCGAGATATTTCTTCTTCTTGTTGTTCTTCTTCTGCACAGCTAAGCTGGAAGTGGCATTTACAGCTCGCAATAGTGCAGAGTTATCTCAAAGAAAGGGGCCACGGTGTTTCTGTATCTCTATTATGTTGGTGCGGCTTCGGAACTTTTAAATATCTTGATATATCTCGAGAACTACGCATCTGATCAAAAAATATCATAGAACATAAAAAGTAGGAAACTTAATTCTCTACAAAAAAGGTCTCTTAACATTTTGCCATAGCTCGCTTCGTTTCCGAGATATTTGCAGATTTATCTCAAGGGAAGGGGCCTGACGGACATATTTCGAGATATTTCTTCTTCTTGTTGTTCTTCTTCTGCACAGCTAAGCTGGAAGTGGCATTTGCGGCTCGCACTAGTGCAGAGTTATCTCAAAGAAAGGGGCCACGGTGTTTCTGTATCCCTATTATGTTGGTGCGGCTTCGGAACTTTTAAATATCTCGATATATCTCGAAAACTACGCTTCTGATCAAAAAATATCATAGAACATAAATCGTAGGAAACATAATTCTCTACAAAAAACGTCTCTTAACATTTTGCCATAGCTCGCTTCGTTTCCGCGATATTTGCAGATTCAGCTCAAAGGAACTGGCCTGACGGACATATTTCGAGATATTTCTTCTTCTTGTTGTTCTTCCTCTGCACAGCTAAGCTGGAAGTGGCATTTGCAGCTCGCAATAGTGCAGAGTTATCTCAAAGAAAGGGGCCACGGTGTTTCGGTATCTCTATTATGTTGGTGCGGCTTCGGAACTTTTAAATAACTTGATATATCTCGAGAACTACGCATCTGATCAAAAAATATCATAGAACATAAAAAGTAGGAAACTTAATTCTCTACAAAAAAGGTCTCTTAACATTTTGCCATAGCTCGCTTCGTTTCCGAGATATGTGCAGATTTATCTCAAGGGAAGGGGCCTGACGGACATATTTCGAGATATTTCTTCTTCTTGTTGTTCTTCTTCTGCACAGCTAAGCTGGAAGTGGCATTTGCGGCTCGCACTAGTGCAGAGTTATCTCAACGAAAGGGACCACGGTGTTTCTGTATCTCTATTATGTTGGTGCGGCTTCGGAACTTTTAAATATCTCGATATATCTCGAAAACTACGCTTCTGATCAAAAAATATCACAGAACATAAATTGTAGGAAACATAATTCTCTACAAAAAAGGTCTCTTAACATTTTGCCATAGCTCGCTTCGTTTCCGAGATATTTGCAGATATATCTCAAGGGAAGGGGCCTGACGGACATATTTCGAGATATTTCTTCTTCTTGTTGTTCTTCTTCTGCACAGCTAAGCTCGAAGTGGCATTTACAGCTCGCAATAGTGCAGAGTTATCTCAAAGAAAGGGGCCACGGTGTTTCTGTACCTCTATTATGTTGGTGCGGCTTCGGAACTTTTAAATATCTCGATGTATCTCGAAAACTACGCTTCTGATCAAAAAATATCATAGAACATAAATTGTAGGAAACATAATTCTCTACAAAAAATGTCTCTTAACATTTTGCCATAGCTCGCTTCGTTTCCGAGATATTTGCAGATTTATCTCAAGGGAAGGGGCCTGACGGACATATTTCGAGATATTTCTTCTTCTTGTTGTTCTTCTTCTGCACAGCTAAGCTGGAAGTGGCATTTACGGCTCGCACTAGTGCAGAGTTATCTCAAAGAAAGGGGCCACGGTGTTTCTGTATCTCTATTATGTTGGTGCGGCTTCGGAACTTTTAAATATCTCGATATATCTCGAAAACTACGCTTCTGATCAAAAAATATCATAGAGCATAAATTGTAGGAAACAGAATTCTCTACCAAAAAGGTCTCTTAACATTTTGCCATAGCTCGCTTCGTTTCCGAGATATTTGCAGATATATCTCAAGGGAAGGGGCCTGACGGACATATTTCGAGATATTTCTTCTTCTTGTTGTTCTTCTTCTGCACAGCTAAGCTGGAAGTGGCATTTGCGGCTCGCAATAGTGCAGAGTTATCTCAAAGAAAGGGGCCACGGTGTTTCTGTATCTCTATTATGTTGGTGCGGCTTCGGAACTTTTAAATATCTTGATATATCTCGAGAACTACGCATCTGATCAAAAAATATCATAGAACATAAAAAGTAGGAAACTTAATTCTCTACAAAAGAGGTCTCTTAACATTTTGCCATAGCTCGCTTCGTTTCCGAGATATTTGCAGATTTATCTCAAGGGAAGGGGCCTAACGGACATATTTCGAGATATTTCTTCTTCTTGTTGTTCTTCTTCTGCACAGCTAAACTGGAAGTGGCATTTCCAGCTCGCAATAGTGCAGAGTTATCTCAAAGAGAGGGGCCACGGTGTTTCTGTATCTCTATTATGTTGGTGCGGCTTCGGAACTTTTAATATCTTGATATATCTCGAGAACTACGCATCTGATCAAAAAATATCATGGAAGATAAAAAGTAGGAAACTTAATTCTCTACAAAAAAGGTCTCTTAACATTTTGCCATAGCTCGCTTCGTTTCCGAGATATTTGCAGATTTATCTCAAGGGAAGGGGCCTGACGGACATATTTCGAGATATTTCTTCTTCTTGTTGTTCTTCTCCTGCGCAGCTAAGCTGGAAGTGGCATTTACGGCTCGCACTAGTGCAGAGTTATCTCAAAGAAAGGGGCCACGGTGTTTCTGTATCTCTATTATGTTGGTGCGGCTTCGGAACTTTTAAATATCTCGATATATCTCGAAAACTACGCTTCTGATCAAAAAATATCATAGAACATAAATTGTAGGAAACAGAATTCTCTACAAAAAAGGTCTCTTAACATTTTGCCATAGCTCGCTTCGTTTCCGAGATATTTGCAGATATATCTCAAGGGCAGGGGCCTGCCGGACATATTTCGAGATATTTCTTCTTCTTGTTGTTCTTCTTCTGCACAGCTAAGCTGGAAGTGGCATTTGCGGCTCGCACTAGTGCAGAGTTATCTCAAAGAAAGGGGCCACGGTGTTTCTGTATCTCTATTATGTTGGTGCGGCTTCGGAACTTTTAAATATCTCGATGTATCTCGAAAACTACGCTTCTGATCAAAAAATATCATAGAACATAAATTGTAGGAAACATAATTCTCTACAAAAAAGGTCTCTTAACATTTTGCCATAGCTCGCTTCGTTTCCGAGATATTTGCAGATATATCTCAAGGGAAGGGGCCTGACGGACAGATTTCGAGATATTTCTTCTTCTTGTTGTTCTTCTTCTGCACAGCTAAGCTGGAAGTGGCATTTACAGCTCGCAATAGTGCAGAGTTATCTCAAAGAAAGGGGCCACGGTGTTTCTGTATCTCTATTATGTTGGTGCGGCTTCGGAACTTTTAAATATCTTGATATATCTCGAGAACTACGCATCTGATCAAAAAATATCATAGAACATAAAAAGTAGGAAACTTAATTCTCTACAAAAAAGGTCTCTTAACATTTTGCCATAGCTCGCTTCGTTTCCGAGATATTTGCAGATTTATCTCAAGGGAAGGGGCCTGACGGACATATTTCGAGATATTTCTTCTTCTTGTTGTTCTTCTTCTGCACAGCTAAGCTGGAAGTGGCATTTGCGGCTCGCACTAGTGCAGAGTTATCTCAAAGAAAGGGGCCACGGTGTTTCTGTATCCCTATTATGTTGGTGCGGCTTCGGAACTTTTAAATATCTCGATATATCTCGAAAACTACGCTTCTGATCAAAAAATATCATAGAACATAAATCGTAGGAAACATAATTCTCTACAAAAAACGTCTCTTAACATTTTGCCATAGCTCGCTTCGTTTCCGCGATATTTGCAGATTCAGCTCAAAGGAACTGGCCTGACGGACATATTTCGAGATATTTCTTCTTCTTGTTGTTCTTCCTCTGCACAGCTAAGCTGGAACTGGCATTTGCAGCTCGCAATAGTGCAGAGTTATCTCAAAGAAAGGGGCCACGGTGTTTCTGTATCTCTATTATGTTGGTGCGGCTTCGGAACTTTTAAATATCTCGATATATCTCGAAAACTACGCTTCTGATCAAAAAATATCATAGAACATAAATTGTAGGAAACATAATTCTCTACAAAAAAGGTCTCTTAACATTTTGCCATAGCTCGCTTCGTTTCCGAGATATTTGCAGATATATCTCAAGGGAAGGGGCCTGACGGACATATTTCGAGATATTTCTTCTTCTTGTTGTTCTTCCTCTGCACAGCTAAGCTGGAAGTGGCATTTACAGCTCGCAACAGTGCAGAGTTATCTCAAAGAAAGGGGCCACGGTGTTTCTGTATCTCTATTATGTTGGTGCGGCTTCGGAACTTTTAAATATCTCGATGTATCTCGAAAACTACGCTTCTGATCAAAAAATATCATAGAACATAAATTGTAGGAAACATAATTCTCTACAAAAAAGGTCTCTTAACATTTTGCCATAGCTCACTTCGTTTCCGAGATATTTGCAGATATATCTCAAGGGAAGGGGCCTGACGGACAGATTTCGAGATATTTCTTCTTCTTGTTGTTCTTCTTCTGCACAGCTAAGCTGGAAGTGGCATTTACAGCTCGCAATAGTGCAGAGTTATCTCAAAGAAAGGGGCCACGGTGTTTCTGTATCTCTATTATGTTGGTGCGGCTTCGGAACTTTTAAATATCTTGATATATCTCGAGAACTACGCATCTGATCAAAAAATATCATAGAACATAAAAGGTAGGAAACTTAATTCTCTACAAAAAAGGTCTCTTAACATTTTGCCATAGCTCGCTTCGTTTCCGAGATATTTGCAGATTTATCTCAAGGGAAGGGGCCTGACGGACATATTTCGAGATATTTCTTCTTCTTGTTGTTCTTCTTCTGCACAGCTAAGCTGGAAGTGGCATTTGCGGCTCGCACTAGTGCAGAGTTATCTCAAAGAAAGGGGCCACGGTGTTTCTGTATCTGTATTATGTTGGTGCGGCTTCGGAACTTTTAAATATCTCGATATATCTCGAAAACTACGCTTCTGATCAAAAAATATCATAGAACATAAATCGTAGGAAACAGAATTCTCTACAAAAAACGTCTCTTAACATTTTGCCATAGCTCGCTTCGTTTCGGCGATATTTGCAGATTCAGCTCAAAGGAACTGGCCTGACGGACATATTTCGAGATATTTCTTCTTCTTGTTGTTCTTCCTCTGCACAGCTAAGCTGGAAGTGGCATTTGCAGCTCGCAATAGTGCAGAGTTATCTCAAAGAAAGGGGCCACGGTGTTTCTGTATCTCTATTATGTTGGTGCGGCTTCGGAACTTTTAAATAACTTGATATATCTCGAGAACTACGCATCTGATCAAAAAATATCATAGAACATAAAAAGTAGGAAACTTAATTCTCTACAAAAAAGGTCTCTTAACATTTTGCCATAGCTCGCTTCGTTTCCGAGATATGTGCAGATTTATCTCAAGGGAAGGGGCCTGACGGACATATTTCGAGATATTTCTTCTTCTTGTTGTTCTTCTTCTGCACAGCTAAGCTGGAAGTGGCATTTGCGGCTCGCACTAGTGCAGAGTTATCTCAACGAAAGGGACCACGGTGTTTCTGTATCTCTATTATGTTGGTGCGGCTTCGGAACTTTTAAATATCTCGATATATCTCGAAAACTACGCTTCTGATCAAAAAATATCATAGAACATAAATTGTAGGAAACGTAATTCTCTACAAAAAAGGTCTCTTAACATTTTGCCATAGCTCGCTTCGTTTCCGAGATATTTGCAGATATATCTCAAGGGAAGGGGCCTGACGGACATATTTCGAGATATTTCTTCTTCTTGTTGTTCTTCTTCTGCACAGCTAAGCTGGAAGTGGCATTTGCGGCTCGCACTAGTGCAGAGTTATCTCAACGAAAGGGACCACGGTGTTTCTGTATCTCTATTATGTTGGTGCGGCTTCGGAACTTTTAAATATCTCGATATATCTCGAAAACTACGCTTCTGATCAAAAAATATCATAGAACATAAATTGTAGGAAACGTAATTCTCTACAAAAAAGGTCTCTTAACATTTTGCCATAGCTCGCTTCGTTTCCGAGATATTTGCAGATATATCTCAAGGGAAGGGGCCTGACGGACATATTTCGAGATATTTCTTCTTCTTGTTGTTCTTCTTCTGCACAGCTAAGCTGGAAGTGGCATTTACAGCTCGCAACAGTGCAGAGTTATCTCAAAGAAAGGGGCCACGGTGTTTCTGTATCTCTATTATGTTGGTGCGGCTTCGGAACTTTTAAATATCTCGATGTATCTCGAAAACTACGCTTCTGATCAAAAAATATCATAGAACATAAATTGTAGGAAACATAATTCTCTACAAAAAATGTCTCTTAACGTTTTGCCATAGCTCGCTTCGTTTCCGAGATATTTGCAGATTTGTCTCAAGGGAAGGGGCCTGACGGACATATTTCGAGATATTTCTTCTTCTTGTTGTTCTTCTTCTGCACAGCTAAGCTGGAAGTGGCATTTACGGCTCGCACTAGTGCAGAGTTATCTCAAAGAAAGGGGCCACGGTGTTTCTGTATCTCTATTATGTTGGTGCGGCTTCGGAACTTTTAAATATCTCGATATATCTCGAAAACTACGCTTCTGATCAAAAAATATCATAGAGCATAAATTGTAGGAAACAGAATTCTCTACAAAAAAGGTCTCTTAACATTTTGCCATAGCTCGCTTCGTTTCCGAGATATTTGCTGATATATCTCAAGGGAAGGGGCCTGACGGACATATTTCGAGATATTTCTTCTTCTTGTTGTTCTTCTTCTGCACAGCTAAGCTGGAAGTGGCATTTGCGGCTCGCACTAGTGCAGAGTTATCTCCAAGAAAGGGGCCACGGTGTTTCTGTATCTCTATTATGTTGGTGCGGCTTCGGAACTTTTAAATATCTCGATGTATCTCGAAAACTACGCTTCTGATCAAAAAATATCATAGAACATAAATTGTAGGAAACATAATTCTCTACAAAAAAGGTCTCTGAACATTTTGCCATAGCTCGCTTCGTTTCCGAGATATTTGCAGATATATCTCAAGGGAAGGGGCCTGACGGACATATTTCGAGATATTTCTTCTTCTTGTTGTTCTTCTTCTGCACAGCTAAGCTGGAGGTGGCATTTACAGCTCGCAATAGTGCAGAGTTATCTCAAAGAAAGGGGCCACGGTGTTTCTGTATCTCTATTATGTTGGTGCGGCTTCGGAACTTTTAAATATCTTGATATATCTCGAGAACTACGCATCTGATCAAAAAATATCATGGAAGATAAAAAGTAGGAAACTTAATTCTCTACAAAAAAGGTCTCTTAACATTTTGCCATAGCTCGCTTCGTTTCCGAGATATTTGCAGATTTATCTCAAGGGAAGGGGCCTGACGGACATATTTCGAGATATTTCTTCTTCTTGTTGTTCTTCTTCTGCACAGCTAAGCTGGAAGTGGCATTTGCGGCTCGCACTAGTGCAGAGTTATCTCAAAGAAAGGGGCCACGGTGTTTCTGTATCTCCATTATGTTGGTGCGGCTTCGGAACTTTTAAATATCTCGATGTATCTCGAAAACTACGCTTCTGATCAAAAAATATCATAGAACATAAATTGTAGGAAACATAATTCTCTACAAAAAAGGTCTCTTAACATTTTGCCATAGCTCGCTTCGTTTCCGAGATATTTGCAGATATATCTCAAGGGAAGGGGCCTGACGGACATATTTCGAGATATTTCTTCTTCTTGTTGTTCTTCTTCTGCACAGCTAAGCTGGAAGTGGCATTTACAGCTCGCAATAGTGCAGAGTTATCTCAAAGAAAGGGGCCACGGTGTTTCTGTATCTCTATTATGTTGGTGCGGCTTCGGAACTTTTAAATATCCTGATATATCTCGAGAACTACGCATCTGATCAAAAAATATCATAGAAGATAAAAAGGAGGAAACTTAATTCTCTACAAAAAAGGTCTCTTAACATTTTGCCATAGCTCGCTTCGTTTCCGAGATATTTGCAGATATATCTCAAGGGAAGGGGCCTGACGGACATATTTCGAGATATTTCTTCTTCTTGTTGTTCTTCTTCTGCACAGCAAAGCTGGAAGTGGCATTTGCGGCTCGCACTAGTGCAGAGTTATCTCAAAGAAAGGGGCCACGGTGTTTCTGTATCTCTATTATGTTGGTGCGGCTTCGGAACTTTTAAATATCTCGATGTATCTCGAAAACTACGCTTCTGATCAAAAAATATCATAGAACATAAATTGTAGGAAACATAATTCTCTACAAAAAAGGTGTCTTAACATTTTGCCATAGCTCGCTTCGTTTCCGAGATATTTGCAGATATATCTCAAGGGAAGGGGCCTGACGGACATATTTCGAGATATTTCTTCTTCTTGTTGTTCTTCTTCTGCACAGCTAAGCTGGAAGTGGCATTTACAGCTCGCAATAGTGCAGAGTTATCTCAAAGAAAGGGGCCACGGTGTTTCTGTATCTCTATTATGTTGGTGCGGCTTCGGAACTTTTAAATATCTTGATATATCTCGAGAACTACGCATCTGATCAAAAAATATCATAGAAGATAAAAAGTAGGAAACTTAATTCTCTACAAAAAAGGTCTCTTAACATTTTGCCATAGCTCGCTTCGTTTCCGAGATATTTGCAGATTTATCTCAAGGGAAGGGGCCTGACGGACATATTTCGAGATATTTCTTCTTCTTGTTGTTCTTCTTCTGCACAGCTAAGCTGGAAGTGGCATTTGCGGCTCGCACTAGTGCAGAGTTATCTCAAAGAAAGGGGCCACGGTGTTTCTGTATCTCTATTATGTTGGTGCGGCTTCGGAACTTTTAAATATCTCGATGTATCTCGAAAACTACGCTTCTGATCAAAAAATATCATAGAACATAAATTGTAGGAAACATAATTCTCTACAAAAAAGGTCTCTTAACATTTTGCCATAGCTCGCTTCGTTTCCGAGATATTTGCAGATATATCTCAAGGGAAGGGGCCTGACGGACATATTTCGAGATATTTCTTCTTCTTGTTGTTCTTCTTCTGCACAGCTAAGCTGGAAGTGGCATTTGCCGCTCGCACTAGTGCAGAGCTATCTCAAAGAAAGGGGCCACGGTGTTTCTGTATCTCTATTATGTTGGTGCGGCTTCGGAACTTTTAAATATCTCGATGTATCTCGAAAACTACGCTTCTGATCAAAAAATATCATAGAACATAAATTGTAGGAAACATAATTCTCTACAAAAAAGGTGTCTTAACATTTTGCCATAGCTCGCTTCGTTTCCGAGATATTTGCAGATATATCTCAAGGGAAGGGGCCTGACGGACATATTTCGAGATATTTCTTCTTCTTGTTGTTCTTCTTCTGCACAGCTAAGCTGGAAGTGGCATTTACAGCTCGCAATAGTGCAGAGTTATCTCAAAGAAAGGGGCCACGGTGTTTCTGTATCTCTATTATGTTGGTGCGGCTTCGGAACTTTTAAATATCTTGATATATCTCGAGAACTACGCATCTGATCAAAAAATATCATAGAAGATAAAAAGTAGGAAACTTAATTCTCTACAAAAAAGGTCTCTTAACATTTTGCCATAGCTCGCTTCGTTTCCGAGATATTTGCAGATTTATCTCAAGGGAAGGGGCCTGACGGACATATTTCGAGATATTTCTTCTTCTTGTTGTTCTTCTTCTGCACAGCTAAGCTGGAAGTGGCATTTGCGGCTCGCACTAGTGCAGAGTTATCTCAAAGAAAGGGGCCACGGTGTTTCTGTATCTCTATTATGTTGGTGCGGCTTCGGAACTTTTAAATATCTCGATGTATCTCGAAAACTACGCTTCTGATCAAAAAATATCATAGAACATAAATTGTAGGAAACATAATTCTCTACAAAAAAGGTCTCTTAACATTTTGCCATAGCTCGCTTCGTTTCCGAGATATTTGCAGATATATCTCAAGGGAAGGGGCCTGACGGACATATTTCGAGATATTTCTTCTTCTTGTTGTTCTTCTTCTGCACAGCTAAGCTGGAAGTGGCATTTGCCGCTCGCACTAGTGCAGAGTTATCTCAAAGAAAGGGGCCACGGTGTTTCTGTATCTCTATTATGTTGGTGCGGCTTCGGAACTTTTAAATATCTCGATGTATCTCGAAAACTACGCTTCTGATCAAAAAATATCATAGAACATAAATTGTAGGAAACATAATTCTCTACAAAAAAGGTGTCTTAACATTTTGCCATAGCTCGCTTCGTTTCCGAGATATTTGCAGATATATCTCAAGGGAAGGGGCCTGACGGACATATTTCGAGATATTTCTTCTTCTTGTTGTTCTTCTTCTGCACAGCTAAGCTGGAAGTGGCATTTACAGCTCGCAATAGTGCAGAGTTATCTCAAAGAAAGGGGCCACGGTGTTTCTGTATCTCTATTATGTTGGTGCGGCTTCGGAACTTTTAAATATCTTGATATATCTCGAGAACTACGCATCTGATCAAAAAATATCATAGAAGATAAAAAGTAGGAAACTTAATTCTCTACAAAAAAGGTCTCTTAACATTTTGCCATAGCTCGCTTCGTTTCCGAGATATTTGCAGATTTATCTCAAGGGAAGGGGCCTGACGGACATATTTCGAGATATTTCTTCTTCTTGTTGTTCTTCTTCTGCACAGCTAAGCTGGAAGTGGCATTTGCGGCTCGCACTAGTGCAGAGTTATCTCAAAGAAAGGGGCCACGGTGTTTCTGTATCTCTATTATGTTGGTGCGGCTTCGGAACTTTTAAATATCTCGATGTATCTCGAAAACTACGCTTCTGATCAAAAAATATCATAGAGCATAAATTGTAGGAAACATAATTCTCTACAAAAAAGGTCTCTTAACATTTTGCCATAGCTCGCTTCGTTTCCGAGATATTTGCAGATATATCTCAAGGGAAGGGGCCTGACGGACATATTTCGAGATATTTCTTCTTCTTGTTGTTCTTCTTCTGCACAGCTAAGCTGGAAGTGGCATTTGCCGCTCGCACTAGTGCAGAGTTATCTCAAAGAAAGGGGCCACGGTGTTTCTGTATCTCTATTATGTTGGTGCGGCTTCGGAACTTTTAAATATCTCGATGTATCTCGAAAACTACGCTTCTGATCAAAAAATATCATAGAATATAAATTGTAGGAAACATAATTCTCTACAAAAAAGGTCTCTTAACATTTTGCCATAGCTCGCTTCGTTTCCGAGATATTTGCAGATATATCTCAAGGGAAGGGGCCTGACGGACATATTTCGAGATATTTCTTCTTCTTGTTGTTCTTCTTCTGCACAGCTAAGCTGGAAGTGGCATTTACAGCTCGCAATAGTGCAGAGTTATCTCAAAGAAAGGGGCCACGGTGTTTCTGTATCTCTATTATGTTGGTGCGGCTTCGGAACTTTTAAATATCTTGATATATCTCGAGAACTACGCATCTGATCAAAAAATATGATAGAAGATAAAAAGTAGGAAACTTAATTCTCTACAAAAAAGGTCTCTTAACATTTTGCCATAGCTCGCTTCGTTTCCGAGATATTTGCAGATTTATCTCAAGGGAAGGGGCCTGACGGACATATTTCGAGATATTTCTTCTTCTTGTTGTTCTTCTTCTGCACAGCTAAGCTGGAAGTGGCATTTGCGGCTCGCACTAGTGCAGAGTTATCTCAAAGAAAGGGGCCACGGTGTTTCTGTATCTCTATTATGTTGGTGCGGCTTCGGAACTTTTAAATATCTCGATATATCTCGAAAACTACGCTTCTGATCAAAAAATATCATAGAACATAAATTGTAGGAAACATAATTCTCTACAAAAAAGGTCTCTTAACATTTTGCCATAGCTCGCTTCGTTTCCAAGATATTTGCAGATTTATCTCAAGGGAAGGGGCCTGACGGACATATTTCGAGATATTTCTTCTTCTTGTTGTTCTTCCTCTGCACAGCTAAGCTGGAAGTGGCATTTGCAGCTCGCAATAGTGCAGAGTTATCTCAAAGAAAGGGGCCACGGTGTTTCTGTATCTCTATTATGTTGGTGCGGCTTCGGAACTTTTAAATATCTCGATATATCTCGAAAACTACGCTTCTGATCAAAAAATATCATAGAACATAAATTGTAGGAAACATAATTCTCTACAAAAAAGGTCTCTTAACATTTTGCCATAGCTCGCTTCGTTTCCAAGATATTTGCAGATTTATCTCAAGGGAAGGGGCCTGACGGACATATTTCGAGATATTTCTTCTTCTTGTTGTTCTTCTTCTGCACAGCTAAGCTGGAAGTGGCATTTGCGGCTCGCACTAGTGCAGAGTTATCTTAAAGAAAGGGGCCACGGTGTTTCTGTATCCCTATTATGTTGGTGCGGCTTCTGAACTTTTAAATATCTCGATATATCTCGAAAACTACGCTTCTGACCAAAAAATATCATAGAACATAAATTGTAGGAAACATAATTCTCTACAAAAAACGTCTCTTAACATTTTGCCATAGCTCGCTTCGTTTCCGAGATATTTGCAGATTCATCTCAAAGGAACTGGCCTGACGGACATATTTCGAGATATTTCTTCTTCTTGTTGTTCTTCCTCTGCACAGCTAAGCTGGAAGTGGCATTTGCGGCTCGCACTAGTGCAGAGTTATCTCAAAGAAAGGGGCCACGGTGTTTCTGTATCCCTATTATGTTGGTGCGGCTTCGGAACTTTTAAATATCTCGATATATCTCGAAAACTACGCTTCTGATCAAAAAATATCATAGAACATAAATTGTAGGAAACATAATTCTCTACATAAAACGTCTCTTAACATTTTGCCATAGCTCGCTTGGTTTCCGAGATATTTGCAGATATATCTCAAGGGAAGGGGCCTGACGGACATATTTCGAGATATTTCTTCTTCTTGTTGTTCTTCTTCTGCACAGCTAAGCTGGAAGTGGCATTTACAGCTCGCAATAGTGCAGAGTTATCTCAAAGAAAGGGGCCACGGTGTTTCTGTATCTCTATTATGTTGGTGCGGCTTCGGAACTTTTAAATATCTTGATATATCTCGAGAACTACGCATCTGATCAAAAAATATCATAGAACATAAAAAGTAGGAAACTTAATTCTCTACAAAAAAGGTCTCTTAACATTTTGCCATAGCTCTCTTCGTTTCCGAGATATTTGCAGATTTATCTCAAGGGAAGGGGCCTGACGGACATATTTCGAGATATTTCTTCTTCTTGTTGTTCTTCTTCTGCACAGCTAAGCTGGAAGTGGCATTTACAGCTCGCAATAGTGCAGAGTTATCTCAAAGAAAGGGGCCACGGTGTTTCCGTATCTCTATTATGTTGGTGCGGCTTCGGAGCTTTTAAATATCTTGATATATCTCGAGAACTACGCATCTGATCAAAAAATATCATAGAACATAAATTGTAGGAAACATAATTCTCTACAAAAAAGGTCTCTTAACATTTTGTCATAGCTCGCTTCGTTTCCGAGATATTTGCAGATATATCTCAAGGGAAGGGGCCTGACGGACATATTTCGAGATATTTCTTCTTCTTGTTGTTCTTCTTCTGCACAGCTAAGCTGGAAGTGGCATTTACAGCTCGCAATAGTGCAGAGTTATCTCAAAGAAAGGGGCCACGGTGTTTCTGTATCTCTATTATGTTGGTGCGGCTTCGGAACTTTTAAATATCTTGATATATCTCGAGAACTACGCATCTGATCAAAAAATATCATAGAACATAAAAAGTAGGAAACTTAATTCTCTACAAAAGAGGTCTCTTAACATTTTGCCATAGCTCGCTTAGTTTCCGAGATATTTGCAGATTTATCTCAAGGGAAGGGGCCTAACGGACATATTTCGAGATATTTCTTCTTCTTGTTGTTCTTCTTCTGCACAGCTAAACTGGAAGTGGCATTTCCAGCTCGCAATAGTGCAGAGTTATCTCAAAGAGAGGGGCCACGGTGTTTCTGTATCTGTATTATGTTGGTGCGGCTTCGGAACTTTTAAATATCTTGATATATCTCGAGAACTACGCATCTGATCAAAAAATATCATAGAAGATAAAAAGTAGGAAACTTAATTCTCTACAAAAAAGGTCTCTTAACATTTTGCCATAGCTCGCTTCGTTTCCGAGATATTTGCAGATTTATCTCAAGGGAAGGGGCCTGACGGACATATTTCGAGATATTTCTTCTTCTTGTTGTTCTTCTTCTGCACAGCTAAGCTGGAAGTGGCATTTGCGGCTCGCACTAGTGCAGAGTTATCTCAAAGAAAGGGGCCACGGTATTTCTGTATCCCTATTATGTTGGTGCGGCTTCGGAACTTTTAAATATCTCGATATATCTCGAAAACTACGCTTCTCATCAAAAAATATCATAGAACATAAATTGTAGGAAACATAATTCTCTACAAAAAAGGTCTCTTAACATTTTGCCATACCTCGCTTCGTTTCCGAGATATTTGCAGATATATCTCAAGGGAAGGGGCCTGACGGACATATTTCGAGATATTTCTTCTTCTTGTTGTTCTTCTTCTGCACAGCTAAGCTGGAAGTGGCATTTGCGGCTCGCACTAGTGCAGAGTTATCTCAAAGAAAGGGGCCACGGTGTTTCTGTATCTCTATTATGTTGGTGCGGCTTTGGAACTTTTAAATATCTCGATATATCTCGAAAACTACGCTTCTGATCAAAAAATATCATAGAACATAAATTGTAGGAAACATAATTCTCTACAAAAAAGGTCTCTTAACATTTTGCCATAGCTCGCTTCGTTTCCGAGATATTTGCAGATATATCTCAAGGGAAGGGGCCTGACGGACATATTTCGAGATATTTCTTCTTCTTGTTGTTCTTCTTCTGCACAGCTAAGCTGGAAGTGGCATTTACAGCTCGCAATAGTGCAGAGTTATCTCAAAGAAAGGGGCCACGGTGTTTCTGTATCTCTATTATGTTGGTGCGGCTTCGGAACTTTTAAATATCTCGATATATCTCGAAAACTACGCTTCTGATCAAAAAATATCATAGAACATAAATTGTAGGAAACATAATTCTCTACAAAAAAGGTCTCTTAACATTTTGCCATAGCTCGCTTCGTTTCCGAGATATTTGCAGATATATCTCAAGGGAAGGGGCCGGACGGACATATTTCGAGATACTTCTTCTTCTTGTTGTTCTTCCTCTGCACAGCTAAGCTGGAAGTAGCATTTGCAGCTCGCACTAGTGCAGAGTTATCTCAAAGAAAGGGGCCACGGTGTTTCTGTATCTCTATTATGTTGGTGCGGTTTCGGAACTTTTAAATATCTTGATATATCTCGAGAACTACGCATCTGATCAAAAAATATCATAGAACATAAAAAGTAGGAAACTTAATTCTCTACAAATAAGGTCTCTTAACATTTTGCCATAGCTCGCTTCGTTTCCGAGATATTTGCAGATATATCTCAAGGGAAGGGGCCTGACGGACATATTTCGAGATATTTCTTCTTCTTGTTGTTCTTCTTCTGCACAGCTAAGCTGGAAGTGGCATTTACAGCTCGCAATAGTGCAGAGTTATCTCAAAGAAAGGGGCCACGGTGTTTCTGTATCTCTATTATGTTGGTGCGGTTTCGGATCTTTTAAATATCTTGATATATCTCGAGAACTACGCATCTGATCAAAAAATATCATAGAACATAAAAAGTAGGAAACTTAATTCTCTACAAATAAGGTCTCTTAACATTTTGCCATAGCTCGCTTCGTTTCCGAGATATTTGCAGATATATCTCAAGGGAAGGGGCCTGACGGACATATTTCGAGATATTTCTTCTTCTTGTTGTTCTTCTTCTGCGCAGCTAAGCTGGAAGTGGCATTTGCAGCTCGCAATAGTGCAGAGATATCTCAAAGAAAGGGGCCACGCTGTTTCTGTATCTCTATTATGTTGGTGCGGCTTCGGAACTTTTAAATATCTTGATATATATCGAGAGCTACGCGTCTGATCAAAAAATATCATAGAACATAAAAAGTAGGAAACATAATTCTCTACAAAAAAGGTCTCTTAACATTTTGCCATAGCTCGCTTCGTTTCCGAGATATTTGCAGATATATCTCATGGGAAGGGGCCTGACGGACATATTTCGAGATATTTCTTCTTCTTGTTGTTCTTCTTCTGCACAGCTAAGCTGGAAGTGGCATTTACAGCTCGCAATAGTGCAGAGTTATCTCAAAGAAAGGGGCCACGGTGTTTCTGTATCTCTATTATGTTGGTGCGGCTTCGGAACTTTTAAATATCTCGATATATCTCGAAAACTACGCTTCTGATCAAAAAATATCATAGAACATAAATTGTAGGAAACATAATTCTCTACAAAAAAGGTCTCTTAACATTTTGCCATAGCTCGCTTCGTTTCCGAGATATTTGCAGATATATCTCAAGGGAAGGGGCCGGACGGACATATTTCGAGATACTTCTTCTTCTTGTTGTTCTTCCTCTGCACAGCTAAGCTGGAAGTAGCATTTGCAGCTCGCACTAGTGCAGAGTTATCTCAAAGAAAGGGGCCACGGTGTTTCTGTATCTCTATTATGTTGGTGCGGTTTCGGAACTTTTAAATATCTTGATATATCTCGAGAACTACGCATCTGATCAAAAAATATCATAGAACATAAAAAGTAGGAAACTTAATTCTCTACAAAAGAGGTCTCTTAACATTTTGCCATAGCTCGCTTCGTTTCCGAGATATTTGCAGATATATCTCAAGGGAAGGGGCCTAACGGACATATTTCGAGATATTTCTTCTTCTTGTTGTTCTTCCTCTGCACAGCTAAGCTGGAAGTAGCATTTGCAGCTCGCACTAGTGCAGAGTTATCTCAAAGAAAGGGGCCACGGTGTTTCTGTATCTCTATTATGTTGGTGCGGTTTCGGAACTTTTAAATATCTTGATATATCTCGAGAACTACGCATCTGATCAAAAAATATCATAGAACATAAAAAGTAGGAAACTTAATTCTCTACAAATAAGGTCTCTTAACATTTTGCCATAGCTCGCTTCGTTTCCGAGATATTTGCAGATATATCTCAAGGGAAGGGGCCTGACGGACATATTTCGAGATATTTCTTCTTCTTGTTGTTCTTCTTCTGCGCAGCTAAGCTGGAAGTGGCATTTGCAGCTCGCAATAGTGCAGAGATATCTCAAAGAAAGGGGCCACGCTGTTTCTGTATCTCTATTATGTTGGTGCGGCTTCGGAACTTTTAAATATCTTGATATATATCGAGAGCTACGCGTCTGATCAAAAAATATCATAGAACATAAAAAGTAGGAAACATAATTCTCTACAAAAAAGGTCTCTTAACATTTTGCCATAGCTCGCTTCGTTTCCGAGATATTTGCAGATATATCTCATGGGAAGGGGCCTGACGGACATATTTCGAGATATTTCTTCTTCTTGTTGTTCTTCTTCTGCACAGCTAAGCTGGAAGTGGCATTTGCAGCTCGCAATAGTGCAGAGTTATCTCAAAGAAAGGGGCCACGGTGTTTCTGTATCTCTATTATGTTGGTGCGGCTTCGGAACTTTTAAATATCTTGATATATCTCGAGAACTACGCATCTGATCAAAAAATATCATAGAACATAAAAAGTAGGAAACTTAATTCTCTACAAAAAAGGTCTCTTAACATTTTGCCATAGCTCGCTTCGTTTCCGAGATATTTGCAGATTTATCTCAAGGGAAGGGGCCTGACGGACATATTTCGAGATATTTCTTCTTCTTGTTGTTCTTCTTCTGCACAGCTAAGCTGGAAGTGGCATTTGCGGCTCGCACTAGTGCAGAGTTATCTCAAAGAAAGGGGCCACGGTGTTTCTGTATCTCTATTATGTTGGTGCGGCTTCGGAACTTTTAAATATCTCGATATATCTCGAAAACTACGCTTCTGATCAGAAAATGTCATAGAACATAAATTGTAGGAAACATAATTCTCTACAAAAAAGGTCTCTTAACATTTTGTCATAGCTCGCTTCGTTTCCGAGATATTTGCAGATATATCTCAAGGGAAGGGGCCTGACGGACATATTTCGAGATATTTCTTCTTCTTGTTGTTCTTCTTCTGCACAGCTAAGCTGGAAGTGGCATTTGCGGCTCGCACTAGCGCAGAGTTATCTCAACGAAAGGGGCCACGGTGTTTGTGTATCTCTATTATGTTGGTGCGGTTTCGGAACTTTTAAATATCTTGATATATCTCGAGAACTACGCATCTGATCAAAAAATATCATAGAACATAAAAAGTAGGAAACTTAATTCTCTACAAATAAGGTCTCTTAACATTTTGCCATAGCTCGCATCGTTTCCGAGATATTTGCAGATTTATCTCAAGGGAAGGGGCCTGACGGACATATTTCGAGATATTTCTTCTTCTTGTTGTTCTTCTTCTGCACAGCTAAGCTGGAAGTGGCATTTGCGGCTCGCACTATTGCAGAGTTATCTCAAAGAAAGGGGCCACGGTGTTTCTGTATCTCTATTATGTTGGTGCGGCTTCGGAACTTTTAAATATCTCGATATATCTCGAAAACTACGCTTCTGATCAAAAAATATCATAGAACATAAATTGTAGGAAACATAATTCTCTACAAAAAAGGTCTGTTAACATTTTGCCATAGCTCGCTTCGTTTCCGAGATATTTGCAGATTTATCTCAAGGGAAGGGGCCTGACGGACATATTTCGAGATATTTCTTCTTCTTGTTGTTCTTCTTCTGCACAGCTAAGCTGGAAGTGGCATTTGCGGCTCGCACTAGTGCAGAGTTATCTCAAAGAAAGGGGCCACGGTGTTTCTGTATCTCTATTATGTTGGTGCGGCTTCGGAACTTTTAAATATCTTGATATATCTCGAGAACTACGCGTCTGATCAAAAAATATCATACAACATAAAAAGTAGGAAACATAATTCTCTACAAAAAAGGTCTCTCAAGATTTTGCCATAGCTCGCTTCGTTTCCGAGATATTTGCAGATTTATCTCAAGGGAAGGGGCCTGACGGACATATTTCGAGATATTTCTTCTTCTTGTTGTCCTTCTTCTGCACAGCTAAGCTGGAATTTGCGGCTCGCACTAGTGCACAGTTATCTCAAAGAAAGGGGCCACGGTGTTTCTGTATCTCTATTATGTTGGTGCGGCTTCGGAACTTTTAAATATCTTGATAAATCTCGAGAACTGCGCATCTGATCAAAAAATATCATACAACATAAAAAGTAGGAAACTTAATTCTCTACAAAAAAGGTCTCTTAACATTTTGCCATAGCTCGCTTCGTTTCCGAGATATTTGGAGATTTATCTCAAGGGAAGGGGCCTAACGGACATATTTCGAGATATTTCTTCTTCTTGTTGTTCTTCTTCTGCACAGCTAAGCTGGAAGTGGCATTTGCGGCTCGCACTAGTGCAGAGTTATCTCAAAGAAAGGGGCCACGGTGTTTCTGTATCTGTATTATGTTGGTGCGGCTTCGGCACTTTCAAATATCTTGATATATCTCGAGAACTACGCATCTGATCAAAAAATATCATAGAAGATAAAAAGTAGGAAACTTAATTCTCTACAAAAAAGGTCTCTTAACATTTCGCCATAGCTCGCTTCGTTTCCGAGATATTTGCAGATTTATCTCAAGGGAAGGGGCCTGTCGGACATATTTCGAGATATTTCTTCTTCTTGTTGTTCTTCTTCTGCACAGCTAAGCTGGAGGTGGCATTTGCGGCTCGCACTAGTGCAGAGTTATCTCAAAGAAAGGGGCCACGGTGTTTCTGTATCTCTATTATGTTGGTGCGGCTTCGGAACTTTTAAATATCTCGATATATCTCGAAAACTACGCTTCTGATCGAAAAATATCTTAGAACATAAATTGTAGGAAACATAATTCTCTACAAAAAACGTCTCTTAACATTTTGCCATAGCTCGCTTCGTTTCCGAGATATTTGCAGATTCAGCTCAAAGGAACGGGCCTGACGGACATATTTCGAGATACTTCTTTTTCTTGTTGTTCTTCCTCTGCACAGCTAAGCTGGAAGTGGCATTTGCAGCTCGCAATAGTGCAGAGTTATCTCAAAGAAAGGGGCCACGGTGTTTCTGTATCTCTATTATGTTGGTGCGGCTTCGGAACTTTTAAATATCTTGATATATCTCGAGAACTACGCATCTGATCAAAAAATATCATAGAACATAAAAAGTAGGAAACTTAATTCTCTACAAAAAAGGTCTCTTAACATTTTGCCATAGCTCGCTTCGTTTCCGAGATATTTGCAGATTTATCTCAAGGGAAGGGGCCTAACGGACATATTTCGAGATATTTCTTCTTCTTGTTGTTCTTCTTCTGCACAGCTAAACTGGAAGTGGCATTTCCAGCTCGCAATAGTGCAGAGTTATCTCAAAGAAAGGAGCCAAGGTGTTTCTGTATCTCTATTATGTTGGTGCGGCTTCGGAACTTTTAAATATCTTGATATATCTCGAGAACTACGCATCTGATCAAAAAATATCATAGAACATAAAAAGTAGGAAACTTAATTCTCTACAAAAAAGGTCTCTTAACATTTTGCCATAGCTCGCTTCGTTTCCGAGATATTTGCAGATTTATCTCAAGGGAAGGGGCCTGACGGACATATTTCGAGATATTTCTTCTTCTTGTTGTTCTTCTTCTGCACAGCTAAGCTGGAAGTAGCATTTGCGGCTCGCACTAGTGCAGAGTTATCTCAAAGAAAGGGGCCACGGTGTTTCTGTATCTCTATTATGTTGGTGCGGCTTCGGAACTTTTAAATATCTTGATATATCTCGAGAACTACGCATCTGATCAAAAAATATCATAGAACATAAAAAGTAGGAAACTTAATTCTCTACAAAAAAGGTCTCTTAACATTTTGCCATAGCTCGCTTCGTTTCCGAGATATTTGCAGATTTATCTCAAGGGAAGGGGCCTGACGGACATATTTCGAGATATTTCTTCTTCTTGTTGTTCTTCTTCTGCACAGCTAAGCTGGAAGTGGCATTTGCGGCTCGCACTATTGCAGAGTTATCTCAAAGAAAGGGGCCACGGTGTTTCTGTATCTCTATTATGTTGGTGCGGCTTCGGAACTTTTAAATATCTCGATATATCTCGAAAACTACGCTTCTGATCAGAAAATGTCATAGAACATAAATTGTAGGAAACATAATTCTCTACAAAAAAGGTCTCTTAACATTTTGTCATAGCTCGCTTCGTTTCCGAGATATTTGCAGATATATCTCAAGGGAAGGGGCCTGACGGACATATTTCGAGATATTTCTTCTTCTTGTTGTTCTTCTTCTGCACAGCTAAGCTGGAAGTGGCATTTGCGGCTCGCACTAGCGCAGAGTTATCTCAAAGAAAGGGGCCACGGTGTTTCTGTATCTCTATTATGTTGGTGCGGTTTCGGAACTTTTAAATATCTTGATATATCTCGAGAACTACGCATCTGATCAAAAAATATCATAGAACATAAAAAGTAGGAAACTTAATTCTCTACAAATAAGGTCTCTTAACATTTTGCCATAGCTCGCTTCGTTTCCGAGATATTTGCAGATTTATCTCAAGGGAAGGGGCCTGACGGACATATTTCGAGATATTTCTTCTTCTTGTTGTTCTTCTTCTGCACAGCTAAGCTGGAAGTGGCATTTGCGGCTCGCACTATTGCAGAGTTATCTCAAAGAAAGGGGCCACGGTGTTTCTGTATCTCTATTATGTTGGTGCGGCTTCGGAACTTTTAAATATCTTGATATATCTCGAGAACTACGCGTCTGATCAAAAAATATCATAGAACATAAAAAGTAGGAAACATAATTCTCTACAAAAAAGGTCTCTTAACATTTTGCCATAGCTCGCTTCGTTTCCGAGATATTTGCAGATTTATCTCAAAGGAAGGGGCCTGACGGACATATTTCGAGATATTTCTTCTTCTTGTTGTTCTTCTTCTGCACAGCTAAGCTGGAAGTGGCATTTGCGGCTCGCACTATTGCAGAGTTATCTCAAAGAAAGGGGCCACGGTGTTTCTGTATCTCTATTATGTTGGTGCGGCTTCGGAACTTTTAAATATCTCGATATATCTCGAAAACTACGCTTCTGATCAAAAAATATCATAGAACATAAATTGTAGGAAACATAATTCTCTACAAAAAAGGTCTCTTAACATTTTGCCATAGCTCGCTTCGTTTCCGAGATATTTGCAGATTTATCTCAAGGGAAGGGGCCTGACGGACATATTTCGAGATATTTCTTCTTCTTGTTGTTCTTCTTCTGCACAGCTAAGCTGGAAGTGGCATTTTCGGCTCGCACTAGTGCAGAGTTATCTCAAAGAAAGGGGCCACGGTGTTTCTGTATCTCTATTATGTTGGTGCGGCTTCGGAACTTTTAAATATCTCGATATATCTCGAAAACTACGCTTCTGATCAAAAAATATCATAGAACATAAATTGTAGCAAACATAATTCTCTACAAAAAAGGTCTCTCAACATTTTGCCATAGCTCGCTTCGTTTCCGAGATATTTGCAGATATATCTCAAGGGAAGGGGCCTGACGGACATATTTCGAGATATTTCTTCTTCTTGTTGTTCTTCTTCTGCACAGCTAAGCTGGAAGTGGCATTTACAGCTCGCAATAGTGCAGAGTTATCTCAAAGAAAGGGGCCACGGTGTTTCTGTATCTCTATTATGTTGGTGCGGCTTCGGAACTTTTAAATATCTTGATATATCTCGAGAACTGCGCATCTGATCAAAAAATATCATAGAACATAAAAAGTAGGAAACTTAATTCTCTACAAAAAAGGTCTCTTAACATTTTGTCATAGCTCGCTTCGTTTCCGAGATATATGCAGATTTATCTCAAGGGAAGGGGCCTGACGGACATATTTCGAGATATTTCTTCTTCTTGTTGTTCTTCTTCTGCACAGCTACGCTGGAAGTGGCATTTGCGGCTCGCACTATTGCAGAGTTATCTCAAAGAAAGGGGCCACGGTGTTTCTGTATCTCTATTATGTTGGTGCGGCTTCGGAACTTTTAAATATCTCGATATATCTCGAAAACTACGCTTCTGATCAAAAAATATCATAGAACATAAATTGTAGGAAACATAATTCTCTACAAAAAAGGTCTCTCAACATTTTGCCATAGCTCGCTTCGTTTCCGAGATATTTGCAGATATATCTCAAGGGCAGGGGCCTGACGGACATATTTCGAGATATTTCTTCTTCTTGTTGTTCTTCTTCTGCACTGCTAAACTGGAAGTGGCATTTCCAGCTCGCAATAGTGCAGAGTTATCTCAAAGAAAGGAGCCACGGTGTTTCTGTATCTCTATTATGTTGGTGCGGCTTCGGAACTTTTAAATATCTTGATATATCTCGAGAACTACGCATCTGATCAAAAAATATCATAGAACATAAAAAGTAGGAAACTTAATTCTCTACAAAAAAGGTCTCTTAACATTTTGCCATACCTCGCTTCGTTTCCGAGATATTTGCAGATTTATCTCAAGGGAAGGGGCCTGACGGACATATTTCGAGATATTTCTTCTTCTTGTTGTTCTTCTTCTGCACAGCTAAGCTGGAAGTGGCATTTGCGGCTCGCACTAGTGCAGAGTTATCTCAAAGAAAGGGGCCACGGTGTTTCTGTATCTGTATTATGTTGGTGCGGCTTCGGAACTTTTAAATATCTTGATATATCTCGAGAACTACGCATCTGATCAAAAAATATCATAGAACATAAAAAGTAGGAAACTTAATTCTCTACAAAAAAGGTCTCTTAACATTTTGCCATAGCTCGCTTCGTTTCCGAGATATTTGCAGATTTATCTCAAGGGAAGAGGCCTGACGGACATATTTCGAGATATTTCTTCTTCTTGTTGTTCTTCTTCTGCACAGCTAAGCTGGAAGTGGCATTTGCGGCTCGCACTAGTGCAGAGTTATCTCAAAGAAAGGGGCCACGGTGTTTCTGTATCTCTATTATGTTGGTGCGGCTTCGGAACTTTTAAATATCTCGATATATCTCGAAAACTACGCTTCTGATCGAAAAATATCATAGAACATAAAAAGTAGGAAACTTAATTCTCTACAAAAAAGGTCTCTTAACAGTTTGCCATAGCTCGCTTCGTTTCCGAGATATTTGCAGATTTATCTCAAGGGAAGGGGCCTAACGGACATATTTCGAGAAGTTTCTTCTTCTTGTTGTTCTTCTTCTGCACAGCTAAGCTGGAAGTGGCATTTGCGGCTCGCACTAGTGCACAGTTATCTCAAAGAAAGGGGCCACGGTGTTTCTGTATCTCTAATATGTTGGTGCGGCTTCGGAACTTTTAAGTATCTCGATATATCTCGAAAACTACGCTTCTGATCAAAAAATATCATAGAACATAAATTGTAGGAAACATAATTCTCTACAAAAAACGTCTCTTAACATTTTGCCATAGCTCGCTTCGTTTCCGAGATATTTGCAGATTCAGCTCAAAGGAACTGGCCTGACGGACATATTTCGAGATATTTCTTCTTCTTGTTGTTCTTCCTCTGCACAGCTAAGCTGGAAGTGGCATTTGCACCTCGCAATAGTGCAGAGTTATCTCAAAGAAAGGGGCCACGGTGTTTCTGTATCTATTATGTTGGTGCGGCTTCGGAACTTTTAAATATCTTGATATATCTCGAGAACTACGCATCTGACCAAAAAATATCATAGAACATAAAAAGTAGGAAACTTAATTCTCTACAAAAAAGGTCTCTTAACATTTTGCCATAGCTCGCTTCGTTTCCGAGATATTTGCAGATTTATCTCAAGGGAAGGGGCCTGACGGACATATTTCGAGATATTTCTTCTTCTTGTTGTTCTTCTTCTGCACAGCTAAGCTGGAAGTGGCATTTGCGGCTCGCACTAGTGCAGAGTTATCTCAAAGAAAGGGGCCACGGTGTTTCTGTATCTGTATTATGTTGGTGCGGCTTCGGCACTTTTAAATATCTTGATATATCTCGAGAACTACGCATCTGATCAAAAAATATCATAGAAGATAAAAAGTAGGAAACTTAATTCTCTACAAAAAAGGTCTCTTAACATTTCGCCATAGCTCGCTTCGTTTCCGAGATATTTGCAGATTTATCTCAAGGGAAGGGGCCTGACGGACATATTTCGAGATATTTCTTCTTCTTGTTGTTCTTCTTCTGCACAGCTAAGCTGGAAGTGGCATTTGCGGCTCGCACTAGTGCAGAGTTATCTCAAAGAAAGGGGCCACCGTGTTTCTGTATCTGTATTATGTTGGTGCGGCTTCGGAACTTTTAAATATCTTGATATATCTCGAGAACTACGCATCTGATCAAAAAATATCATAGAACATAAAAAGCAGGAAACTTAATTCTCTACAAAAAAGGTCTCTTAACATTTTGCCATAGCTCGCTTCGTTTCCGAGATATTTGCAGATTTATCTCAAGGGAAGGGGCCTGACGGACATATTTCGAGATATTTCTTCTTCTTGTTGTTCTTCTTCTGCACAGCTAAGCTGGAAGTGGCATTTGCGGCTCGCACTAGTGCAGAGTTATCTCAAAGAAAGGGGCCACGGTGTTTCTGTATCTCTATTATGTTGGTGCGGCTTCGGAACTTTTAAATATCTCGATATATCTCGAAAACTACGCTTCTGATCGAAAAATATCATAGAACATAAAAAGTAGGAAACTTAATTCTCTACAAAAAAGGTCTCTTAACATTTTGCCATAGCTCGCTTCGTTTCCGAGATATTTGCAGATTTATCTCAAGGGAAGGGGCCTAACGGACATATTTCGAGAAGCTTCTTCTTCTTGTTGTTCTTCTTCTGCACAGCTAAGCTGGAAGTGGCATTTGCGGCTCGCACTAGTGCACAGTTATCTCAAAGAAAGGGGCCACGGTGTTTCTGTATCTCTAATATGTTGGTGCGGCTTCGGAACTTTTAAGTATCTCGATATATCTC
Source organism: Osmia lignaria lignaria (assembly GCF_051020975.1). NCBI lineage: Eukaryota > Metazoa > Arthropoda > Insecta > Hymenoptera > Megachilidae > Osmia > Osmia lignaria. The sequence continues at coordinate 7,136,804 of NW_027478159.1, read as the reverse complement.
GAAAACTACGCTTCTGATCAAAAAATATCATAGAACATAAATTGTAGGAAACATAATTCTCTACAAAAAACGTCTCTTAACATTTTGCCATAGCTCGCTTCGTTTCCGAGATATTTGCAGATTTATCTCAAGGGAAGGGGCCTGACGGACATATTTCGAGATATTTCTTCTTCTTGTTGTTCTTCTTCTGCACAGCTAAGCTGGAAGTGGCATTTGCGGCTCGCACTAGTGCAGAGTTATCTCAAAGAAAGGGGCCACGGTGTTTCTGTATCTGTATTATGTTGGTGCGGCTTCGGCACTTTTAAATATCTTGATATATCTCGAGAACTACGCATCTGATCAAAAAATATCATAGAAGATAAAAAGTAGGAAACTTAATTCTCTACAAAAAAGGTCTCTTAACATTTTGCCATAGCTCGCTTCGTTTCCGAGATATTTGCAGATTTATCTCAAGGGAAGGGGCCTGACGGACATATTTCGAGATATTTCTTCTTCTTGTTGTTCTTCTTCTGCACAGCTAAGCTGGAAGTGGCATTTGCGGCTCGCACTAGTGCAGAGTTATCTCAAAGAAAGGGGCCACGGTGTTTCTGTATCTGTATTATGTTGGTGCGGCTTCGGCACTTTTAAATATCTTGATATATCTCGAGAACTACGCATCTGATCAAAAAATATCATAGAAGATAAAAAGTAGGAAACTTAATTCTCTACAAAAAAGGTCTCTTAACATTTCGCCATAGCTCGCTTCGTTTCCGAGATATTTGCAGATTTATCTCAAGGGAAGGGGCCTGACGGACATATTTCGAGATATTTCTTCTTCTTGTTGTTCTTCTTCTGCACAGATAAGCTGGAAGTGGCATTTGCGGCTCGCACTAGTGCAGAGTTATCTCAAAGAAAGGGGCCACCGTGTTTCTGTATCTCTATTATGTTGGTGCGGCTTCGGAACTTTTAAATATCTCGATATATCTCGAAAACTACGCTTCTGATCAAAAAATATCATACAACATAAATTGTAGGAAACATAATTCTCTACAAAAAAGGTCTCTTAACATTTTGCCATAGCTCGCTTCGTTTCCGAGATATTTGCAGATTTATCTCAAGGGAAGGGGCCTGACGGACATATTTCGAGATATTTCTTCTTCTTGTTTTTCTTCTTCTGCACAGCTAAGCTGGAAGTGGCATTTGCAGCGCGCAATAGTGCAGAGTTATCTCAAAGAAAGGGGCCACGGTGTTTCTGTATCTCTATTATGTTGGTGCGGCTTCGGAACTTTTAAATATCTTGATATATCTCGAGAACTACGCATCTGTTCAAAAAATATCATAGAACATAAAAAGTAGGAATCCTAATTTTCTACAAAAAAGGTCTCTTAACATTTTGCCGTAGCTCGCTTCGTTTCCGAGATATTTGCAGATTTATCTCAAGGGAAGGGGCCTGACGGACATATTTCGAGATATTTCTTCTTCTTGTTGTTCTTCTTCTGCACAGCTAAGCTGGAAGTGGCATTTGCAGCTCGCAATAGTGCAGAGTTATCTCAAAGAAAGGGGCCACGGTGTTTCTGTATCTCTATTATGTTGGTGCGGCTTCGGAACTTTTAAATATCTTGATATATTTCGAGAACTACGCATCTGATCAGAAAATATCATAGAACATAAAAAGTAGGAAACTTAATTCTCTACAAAAAAGATCTCTTAACATTTTGCCATAGCTCGCTTCGTTTCCGAGATATTTGCAGATTTATCTCAAGGGAAGGGGCCTGACGGACATATTTCGAGATATTTCTTCTTCTTGTTGTTCTTCTTCTGCACAGCTAAGCTGGAAGTGGCATTTGCAGCTCGCAGTAGTGCAGAGTTATCTCAAAGAAAGGGGCCACGGTGTTTCTGTATCTCTATTATGTTGGTGCGGCTTCGGAACTTTTAAATATCTCGATGTATCTCGAGAACTACGCTTCTGATCAAAAAATATCATAGAACATAAATTGTAGGAAACATAATTCTCTATAAAAAACGTCTCTTAACATTTTGCCATAGCTCGCTTCGTTTCCGAGATATTTGCAGATTCATCTCAAAGGAACTGGCCTGACGGACATATTTCGAGATATTTCTTCTTCTTGTTGTTCTTCCTCTGCACAGCTAAGCTGGAAGTGGCATTTGCAGCTCGCAATAGTGCAGAGTTATCTCAAAGAAAGGGGCCACGGCGTTTCTGTATCTCTATTATGTTGGTGCGGCTTCGGAACTTTTAAATATCTTGATGTATCTCGAGAACTACGCATCTGATCAAAAAATATCATAGAACATAAAAAGTAGGAAACTTAATTCTCTACAAAAAAGGTCTCTCAACATTTTGCCATAGCTCTCTTCGTTTCCGAGATATTTGCAGATATATCTCAAGGGAAGGGGCCTGCCGGACATATTTCGAGATATTTCTTCTTCTTGTTGTTCTTCCTCTGCACAGCTAAGCTGGAAGTGGCATTTGCAGCTCGCACTAGTGCAGAGTTATCTCAAAGAAAGGGGCCACGGTGTTTCTGTATCTCTATTATGTTGGTGCGGCTTCGGAACTTTTAAATATCTCGATGTATCTCGAAAACTACGCTTCTGATCAAAAAATATCATAGAACATAAATTGTAGGAAACATAATTCTCTACAAAAAACGTCTCTTAACATTTTGCCATAGCTCGCTTCGTTTCCGAGATATTTGCAGATATATCTCAAGGGAAGGGGCCTGACGGACAGATTTCGAGATATTTCTTCTTCTTGTTGTTCTTCTTCTGCACAGCTAAGCTGGAAGTGGCATTTACAGCTCGCAATAGTGCAGAGTTATCTCAAAGAAAGGGGCCACGGTGTTTCTGTATCTCTATTATGTTGGTGCGGCTTCGGAACTTTTAAATATCTTGATATATCTCGAGAACTACGCATCTGATCAAAAAATATCATACAACATAAAAAGTAGGAAACTTAATTCTCTACAAAAAAGGTCTCTTAACATTTTGCCATAGCTCGCTTCGTTTCCGAGATATTTGCAGATTTATCTCAAGGGAAGGGGCCTGACGGACATATTTCGAGATATTTCTTCTTCTTGTTGTTCTTCTTCTGCACAGCTAAGCTGGAAGTGGCATTTGCGGCTCGCACTAGTGCAGAGTTATCTCAAAGAAAGGGGCCACGGTGTTTCTGTATCTGTATTATGTTGGTGCGGCTTCGGCACTTTTAAATATCTTGATATATCTCGAGAACTACGCATCTGATCAAAAAATATCATAGAAGATAAAAAGTAGGAAACTTAATTCTCTACAAAAAAGGTCTCTTAACATTTCGCCATAGCTCGCTTCGTTTCCGAGATATTTGCAGATTTATCTCAAGGGAAGGGGCCTGACGGACATATTTCGAGATATTTCTTCTTCTTGTTGTTCTTCTTCTGCACAGCTAAGCTGGAAGTGGCATTTGCGGCTCGCACTAGTGCAGAGTTATCTCAAAGAAAGGGGCCACCGTGTTTCTGTATCTCTATTATGTTGGTGCGGCTTCGGAACTTTTAAATATCTCGATATATCTCGAAAACTACGCTTCTGATCAAAAAATATCATAGAACATAAATTGTAGGAAACATAATTCTCTACAAAAAAGGTCTCTTAACATTTTGCCATAGCTCGCTTCGTTTCCGAGATATTTGCAGATTTATCTCAAGGGAAGGGGCCTAACGGACATATTTCGAGATATTTCTTCTTTTTGTTGTTCTTCTTCTGCACAGCTAAACTGGAAGTGGCATTTCCAGCTCGCAATAGTGCAGAGTTATCTCAGAGAAAGGGGCCACGGTGTTTCTGTATCTCTATTATGTTGGTGCGGCTTCGGAACTTTTAAATATCTTGATATATCTCGAGAACTACGCATCTGATCAAAAAATATCATAGAACACAAAAAGTAGGAAACTTATTCTCTACAAAAAAGGTCTCTTAACATGTTGCCATAGCTCGCTTCGTTTCCGAGATATTTGCAGATTGATCTCAAGGGAAGGGGCCTGACGGACATATTTCGAGATATTTCTTCTTCTTGTTGTTCTTCTTCTGCACAGCTGAGCTGGAAGTGGCATTTGCAGGTCGCAATAGTGCAGAGTTATCTCAAAGAAAGGAGCCACGGTGTTTCTGTATCTCTATTATGTTGGTGCGGCTTCGGAACTTTTAAATATCTTGATATATCTCGAGAACTACGCATCTGATCAAAAAATATCATAGAACATAAAAAGTAGGAAACTTAATTCTCTACAAAAAAGGTCTCTTAACATTTTGCCATACCTCGCTTCGTTTCCGAGATATTTGCAGATTTATCTCAAGGGAAGGGGCCTGACGGACATATTTCGAGATATTTCTTCTTCTTGTTGTTCTTCTTCTGCACAGCTAAGCTGGAAGTGGCATTTGCGGCTCGCACTAGTGCAGAGTTATCTCAAAGAAAGGGGCCACGGTGTTTCTGTATCTGTATTATGTTGGTGCGGCTTCGGAACTTTTAAATATCTTGATATATCTCGAGAACTACGCATCTGATCAAAAAATATCATAGAACATAAAAAGCAGGAAACTTAATTCTCTACAAAAAAGGTCTCTTAACATTTTGCCATAGCTCGCTTCGTTTCCGAGATATTTGCAGATTTATCTCAAGGGAAGGGGCCTAACGGACATATTTCGAGAAGCTTCTTCTTCTTGTTGTTCTTCTTCTGCACAGCTAAGCTGGAAGTGGCATTTGCGGCTCGCACTAGTGCACAGTTATCTCAAAGAAAGGGGCCACGGTGTTTCTGTATCTCTAATATGTTGGTGCGGCTTCGGAACTTTTAAGTATCTCGATATATTTCGAAAACTACGCTTCTGATCAAAAAATATCATAGAACATAAATTGTAGGAAACATAATTCTCTACAAAAAACGTCTCTTAACATTTTGCCATAGCTCGCTTCGTTTCCGAGATATTTGCAGATTCAGCTCAAAGGAACTGACCTGACGGACATATTTCGAGATATTTCTTCTTCTTGTTGTTCTTCCTCTGCACAGCTAAGCTGGAAGTGGCATTTGCAGCTCGCAATAGTGCAGAGTTATCTCAAAGAAAGGGGCCACGGTGTTTCTGTATCTATTATGTTGGTGCGGCTTCGGAACTTTTAAATATCTTGATATATCTCGAGAACTACGCATCTGACCAAAAAATATCATAGAACATAAAAAGTAGGAAACTTAATTCTCTACAAAAAAGGTCTCTTAACATTTTGCCATAGCTCGCTTCGTTTCCGAGATATTTGCAGATTTATCTCAAGGGAAGGGGCCTGACGGACATATTTCGAGATATTTCTTCTTCTTGTTGTTCTTCTTCTGCACAGCTAAGCTGGAAGTGGCATTTGCGGCTCGCACTAGTGCAGAGTTATCTCAAAGAAAGGGGCCACGGTGTTTCTGTATCTCTATTATGTTGGTGCGGCTTCGGAACTTTTAAATATCTCGATATATCTCGAAAACTACGCTTCTGATCGAAAAATATCATAGAACATAAATTGTAGGAAACATAATTCTCTACAAAAAACGTCTCTTAACATTTTGCCATAGCTCGCTTCGTTTCCGAGATATTTGCAGATTCAGCTCAAAGGAAGGGGCCTGACGGACATATTTCGAGATACTTGTTTTTCTTGTTATTCTTCCTCTGCACAGCTAAGCTGGAAGTGGCATTTGCAGCTCGCAATAGTGCAGAGTTATCTCAAAGAAAGGGGCCACGGTGTTTCTGTATCTCTATTATGTTGGTGCGGCTTCGGAACTTTTAAATATCTTGATATATCTCGAGAACTACGCATCTGATCAAAAAATGTCATAGAACATAAAAAGTAGGAAACTTAATTCTCTACAAAAAAGGTCTCTTAACATTTTGCCATAGCTCGCTTCGTTTCCGAGATATTTGCATATTTATCTCAAGGGAAGGGGCCTGACGGACATATTTCGAGATATTTCTTCTTCTTGTTGTTCTTCTTCTGCACAGCTAAGCTGGAAGTGGCATTTGCGGCTCGCACTAGTGCAGAGTTATCTCAAAGAAAGGGGCCACGGTGTTTCTGTATCTGTATTATGTTGGTGCGGCTTCGGAACTTTTAAATATCTCGATATATCTCGACAACTACGCTTCTGATCAAAAAATATCATAGAACATAAAAAGTAGGAAACTTAATTCTCTACAAAAAAGGTCTCTTAACATTTTGCCATAGCTCGCTTCGTTTCCGAGATATTTGCAGATTTATCTCAAGGGAAGGGGCCTAACGGACATATTTCGAGATATTTCTTCTTCTTGTTGTTCTTCTTCTGCACAGCTAAACTGGAAGTGGCATTTGCAGCTCGCAATAGTGCAGAGTTATCCCAAAGAAAGGCGCCACGGTGTTTCTGTATCTCTATTATGTTGGTGCGGCTTCGGAACTTTTAAATATCTCGATATATCTCGAAAACTACGCTTCTGATCAAAAAATATGATAGAACATAAATTGTAGGAAACATAATTCTCTACAAAAAAGGTCCCTTAATATTTTGCCATAGCTCGCTTCGTTTCCGAGATATTTGCAGATTTATCTCAAGGGAAGGGGCCTGACGGACATATTTCGAGATATTTCTTCTTCTTGTTGTTCTTCTTCTGCACAGCTAAGCTGGAAGTGGCATTTGCGGCTCGCACTAGTGCAGAGTTATCTCAAAGAAAGGGGCCACGGTGTTTCTGTATGTCTATTATGTTGGTGCGGCTTCGGAACTTTTAAATATCTTGATATATCTCGAGAACTACGCATCTGATCAAAAAATATCATAGAAGATAAAAAGTAGGAAACTTAATTCTCTACAAAAAAGGTCTCTTAACATTTTGCCATAGCTCGCTTCGTTTCCGAGATATTTGCAGATTTATCTCAAGGGAAGGGGCCTGACGGACATATTTCGAGATATTTCTTCTTCTTGTTGTTCTTCTTCTGCACAGCTAAGCTGGAAGTGGCATTTGCGGCTCGCACTAGTGCAGAGTTATCTCAAAGAAAGGGGCCACGGTGTTTCTGTATCTGTATTATGTTGGTGCGGCTTCGGCACTTTTAAATATCTTGATATATCTCGAGAACTACGCATCTGATCAAAAAATATCATAGAAGATAAAAAGTAGGAAACTTAATTCTCTACAAAAAAGGTCTCTTAACATTTCGCCATAGCTCGCTTCGTTTCCGAGATATTTGCAGATTTATCTCAAGGGAAGGGGCCTGACGGACATATTTCGAGATATTTCTTCTTCTTGTTGTTCTTCTTCTGCACAGCTAAGCTGGAAGTGGCATTTGCGGCTCGCACTAGTGCAGAGTTATCTCAAAGAAAGGGGCCACCGTGTTTCTGTATCTCTATTATGTTGGTGCGGCTTCGGAACTTTTAAATATCTCGATATATCTCGAAAACTACGCTTCTGATCAAAAAATATCATACAACATAAATTGTAGGAAACATAATTCTCTACAAAAAAGGTCTCTTAACATTTTGCCATAGCTCGCTTCGTTTCCGAGATATTTGCAGATTTATCTCAAGGGAAGGGGCCTAACGGACATATTTCGAGATATTTCTTCTTCTTGTTGTTCTTCTTCTGCACAGCTAAACTGGAAGTGGCATTTCCAGCTCGCAATAGTGCAGAGTTATCTCAAAGAAAGGGGCCACGGTGTTTCTGTATCTCTATTATGTTGGTGCGGCTTCGGAACTTTTAAATATCTTGATATATCTCGAGAACTACGCATCTGATCAAAAAATATCATAGAACACAAAAAGTAGGAAACTTAATTCTCTACAAAAAAGGTCTCTTAACATTTTGCCATAGCTCGCTTCGTTTCCGAGATATTTGCAGATTTATCTCAAGGGAAGGGGCCTGACGGACATATTTCGAGATATTTCTTCTTCTTGTTGTTCTTCTTCTGCACAGCTGAGCTGGAAGTGGCATTTGCAGGTCGCAATAGTGCAGAGTTATCTCAAAGAAAGGGGCCACGGTGTTTCTGTATCTCTATTATGTTGGTGCGGCTTCGGAACTTTTAAATATCTCGATATATCTCGAAAACTACGCTTCTGATCAAAAAATATCATAGAGCGTAAATTGTAGGAAACATTATTCTCTACAAAAAAGGTCTCTTAACATTTTGCCATAGCTCGCTTCGTTTCCGAGATATTTGCAGATTCATCTCAAGGGAAGGGGTCTGACGGACATATTTCGAGATATTTCTTCTTCTTGTTGTTCTTCTTCTGCACAGCTAAGCTCGAAGCGGCATTTGCAGCTCGCAATAGTGCAGAGTTATCTCAAAGAAAGAGGCCACGGTGTTTCTGTACCTCTATTATGTTGGTGCAGCTTCGGAACTTTTAAATATCTTGATATATCTCGAGAACTACGCATCTGATCAAAAAATATCATACTACATAAAAAGTAGGAAACTTAATTCTCTACAAGAAAGGTCTCTAAACATTTTGCCATAGCTCGCTTCGTTTCCGAGATATTTGCAGATTTATCTCAAGGGAAGGGGCCTAACGGACATATTTCGAGATATTTCTTCTTCTTGTTGTTCTTCTTCTGCACAGCTAAACTGGAAGTGGCATTTCCAGCTCGCAATAGTGCAGAGTTATCTCAAAGAAAGGAGCCACGGTGTTTCTGTATCTCTATTATGTTGGTGCGGCTTCGGAACTTTTAAATATCTTGATATATCTCGAGAACTACGCATCTGATCAAAAAATATCATAGAACATAAAAAGTAGGAAACTTAATTCTCTACAAAAAAGGTCTCTTAACATTTTGCCATACCTCGCTTCGTTTCCGAGATATTTGCAGATTTATCTCAAGGGAAGGGGCCTGACGGACATATTTCGAGATATTTCTTCTTCTTGTTGTTCTTCTTCTGCACAGCTAAGCTGGAAGTGGCATTTGCGGCTCGCACTAGTGCAGAGTTATCTCAAAGAAAGGGGCCACGGTGTTTCTGTATCTGTATTATGTTGGTGCGGCTTCGGAACTTTTAAATATCTTGATATATCTCGAGAACTACGCATCTGATCAAAAAATATCATAGAACATAAAAAGTAGGAAACTTAATTCTCTACAAAAAAGGTCTCTTAACATTTTGCCATAGCTCGCTTCGTTTCCGAGATATTTGCAGATTTATCTCAAGGGAAGGGGCCTAACGGACATATTTCGAGAAGCTTCTTCTTCTTGTTGTTCTTCTTCTGCACAGCTAAGCTGGAAGTGGCATTTGCGGCTCGCACTAGTGCACAGTTATCTCAAAGAAAGGGGCCACGGTGTTTCTGTATCTCTAATATGTTGGTGCGGCTTCGGAACTTTTAAGTATCTCGATATATCTCGAAAACTACGCTTCTGATCAAAAAATATCATAGAACATAAATTGTAGGAAACATAATTCTCTACAAAAAACGTCTCTTAACATTTTGCCATAGCTCGCTTCGTTTCCGAGATATTTGCAGATTCAGCTCAAAGGAACTGACCTGACGGACATATTTCGAGATATTTCTTCTTCTTGTTGTTCTTCCTCTGCACAGCTAAGCTGGAAGTGGCATTTGCAGCTCGCAATAGTGCAGAGTTATCTCAAAGAAAGGGGCCACGGTGTTTCTGTATCTATTATGTTGGTGCGGCTTCGGAACTTTTAAATATCTTGATATATCTCGAGAACTACGCATCTGACCAAAAAATATCATAGAACATAAAAAGTAGGAAACTTAATTCTCTACAAAAAAGGTCTCTTAACATTTTGCCATAGCTCGCTTCGTTTCCGAGATATTTGCAGATTTATCTCAAGGGAAGGGGCCTGACGGACATATTTCGAGATATTTCTTCTTCTTGTTGTTCTTCTTCTGCACAGCTAAGCTGGAAGTGGCATTTGCGGCTCGCACTAGTGCAGAGTTATCTCAAAGAAAGGGGCCACGGTGTTTCTGTATCTCTATTATGTTGGTGCGGCTTCGGAACTTTTAAATATCTCGATATATCTCGAAAACTACGCTTCTGATCGAAAAATATCATAGAACATAAATTGTAGGAAACATAATTCTCTACAAAAAACGTCTCTTAACATTTTGCCATAGCTCGCTTCGTTTCCGAGATATTTGCAGATTCAGCTCAAAGGAAGGGGCCTGACGGACATATTTCGAGATACTTGTTTTTCTTGTTATTCTTCCTCTGCACAGCTAAGCTGGAAGTGGCATTTGCAGCTCGCAATAGTGCAGAGTTATCTCAAAGAAAGGGGCCACGGTGTTTCTGTATCTCTATTATGTTGGTGCGGCTTCGGAACTTTTGAATATCTTGATATATCTCGAGAACTACGCATCTGATCAAAAAATATCATAGAACATAAAAAGTAGGAAACCTAATTCTCTACAAAAAAGGTCTCTTAACATTTTGCCATAGCTCTCTTCGTTTCCGAGATATTTGCAGATTTTGTCTCAAGGGAAGGGGCCTGACGGACATATTTCGAGATATTTCTTCTTCTTGTTGTTCTTCTTCTGTACAGCTAAGCTGAAAGTGGCATTTGCATCTCGCAATAGTGCAGAGTTATCTCAAAGAAAGGGGCCACGGTGTTTCTGTATCTCTATTATGTTGGTGCGGCTTCGGAACTTTTAAATATCTTGATATATCTCGAGAACTACGCATCTGATCAAAAAATATCATAGAACATAAAAAGTAGGAAACTTAATTCTCTACAAAAAAGGTCGCTTAACATTTTGCCATAGCTCGCTTCGTTTCCGAGATATTTGCATATTTATCTCAAGGGAAGGGGCCTGACGGACATATTTCGAGATATTTCTTCTTCTTGTTGTTCTTCTTCTGCACAGCTAAGCTGGAAGTGGCATTTGCGGCTCGCACTAGTGCAGAGTTATCTCAAAGAACGGGGCCACGGTGTTTCTGTATCCCTATTATGTTGGTGCGGTTTCGGAACTTTTAAATATCTTGATATATCTCGAGAACTACGCTTCTGATCAAAAAATATCATAGAACATAAATTGTAGGAAACATAATTCTCTACAAAAAACGTCTCTTAACATTTTGCCATAGCTCGCTTCGTTTCCGAGATATTTGCAGATTCAGCTCAAAGGAACAGGCCTGACGGACATATTTCGAGATATTTCTTCTTCTTGTTGTTCTTCCACTGCACAGCTAAGCTGGAAGTGGCATTTGCAGCTCGCAATAGTGCAGAGTTATCTCAAAGAAAGGGGCCACGGTGTTTCTGTATCTCTATTATGTTGGTGCGGCTTCGGAACTTTTGAATATCTTGATATATCTCGAGAACTACGCATCTGATCAAAAAATATCATAGAACACAAAAAGTAGGAAACTTAATTCTCTACAAAAAAGGTCTCTCAACATTTTGCCATAGCTCGCTTCGTTTCCGAGATATTTGCAGATTCATCTCAAGGGAAGGGGCCTGACGGACATATTTCGAGATATTTCTTCTTCTTGTTGTTCTTCTTCTGCACAGCTAAGCTGGAAGTGGCATTTGCGGCTCGCACTAGTGCAGAGTTATCCCAAAGAAAGGGGCCACGGTGTTTCTGTATCTCTATTATGTTGGTGCGGCTTCGGAACTTTTAAATATCTCGATATATCTCGAAAACTACGCTTCTGATCAAAAAATATCATAGAACATAAATTGTCGGAAACATAATTCTCTACAAAAAAGGTCTCTTAACATTTTGCCATAGCTCGCTTCGTTTCCGAGATATTTGCAGATTTATCTCAAGGGAAGGGGCCTGACGGACATATTTCGAGATATTTCTTCTTCTTGTTGTTCTTCTTCTGCACAGCTAAGCTGGAAGTGGCATTTGCAGCGCGCAATAGTGCAGAGTTATCTCAAAGAAAGGGGCCACGGTGTTTCTGTATCTCTATTATGTTGGTGCGGCTTCGGAACTTTTAAATATCTTGATATATCTCGAGAACTACGCATCTGATCAAAAAATATCATACTACATAAAAAGTAGGAAACTTAATTCTCTACAAGAAAGGTGTTCTAAACATTTTGCCATAGCTCGCTTCGTTTCCGAGATATTTGCAGATTTATCTCAAGGGAAGGGGCCTGACGGACATATTTCGAGATATTTCTTCTTCTTGTTGTTCTTCTTCTGCACAGCTAAGCTGGAAGTGGCATTTGCAGCGCGCAATAGTGCAGAGTTATCTCAAAGAAAGGGGCCACGGTGTTTCTGTATCTCTATTATGTTGGTGCGGCTTCGGAACTTTTAAATATCTTGATATATCTCGAGAACTACGCATCTGATCAAAAAATATCATACTACATAAAAAGTAGGAAACTTAATTCTCTACAAGAAAGGTGTTCTAAACATTTTGCCATAGCTCGCTTCGTTTCCGAGATATTTGCAGATTTATCTCAAGGGAAGGGGCCTGACGGACATATTTCGAGATATTTCTTCTTCTTGTTGTTCTTCTTCTGCACAGCTAAGCTGGAAGTGACATTTGCCGCTCGCAATAGTGCAGAGTTATCTCAAAGAGAGGGGCCACGGTGTTTCTGTATCTCTATTATGTTGGTGCGGCTTCGGAACTTTTGAGTATCTTGATCTATCTCGAGAACTACGCATCTGATCAAAAAATATCATAGAAGATAAAAAGTAGGAAACTTAATTCTCTACAAAAAAGGTCTCTTAACATATCGCCATAGCTCGCTTCGTTTCCGAGATATTTGCAGATTTATCTCAAGGGAAGGGCCCTGTCGGACATATTTCGAGATATTTCTTCTTCTTGTTGTTCTTCCTCTGCACAGCTAAGCTGGAAGTGGCATTTGCAGCTCGCAATAGTGCAGAGTTATCTCAAAGAAAGGGGCCACGGTGTTTCTGTATCTCTATTATGTTGGTGCGGCTTCGGAACTTTTAAATATCTTGATATATCTCGAGAACTACGCATCTGATCAAAAAATATCATAGAACATAAAAAGTAGGAAACTTAATTCTCTACAAAAAAGGTCTCTGATCATTTTGCCATAGCTCTCTTCGTTTCCGAGATATTTGCAGATTTATCTCAAGGGAAGGTGCCTGACGGACATATTTCGAGATATTTCTTCTTCTTGTTGTTCTTCTTCTGCACAGCTAAACTGGAAGTGGCATTTCCAGGTCGCAATAGTGCAGAGTTATCTCAAAGAAAGGAGCCACGGTGTTTCTGTATCTCTATTATGTTGGTGCGGCTTCGGAACTTTTAAATATCTTGATATATCTCGAGAACTACGCGTCTGATCAAAAAATATCATAGAACATAAAAAGTAGGAAACATAATTCTCTACAAAAAAGGTATCTTAACATTTTGCCATAGCTCGCTTCGTTTCCGAGATATTTGCAGATTTATCTCAAGGGAAGGGGCCTGACGGACATATTTCGAGATATTTCTTCTTCTTGTTGTTCCTCTTCTGCACAGCTAAGCTGGAAGTGGCATTTGCAGCTCGCAATTGTGCAGAGTTATCTCAAAGAGAGGGGCCACGGTGTTTCTGTATCTCTATTATGTTGGTGCGGCTTCGGAACTTTTAAATATCTTGATATATCTCGAGAACTACGCATCTGATCAAAAAATATCATAGAACATAAAAAGTAGGAAACTTAATTCTCTACAAAAAAGGTCGCTTAACATTTTGCCATAGCTCGCTTCGTTTCCGAGATATTTGCATATTTATCTCAAGGGAAGGGGCCTGACGGACATATTTCGAGATATTTCTTCTTCTTGTTGTTCTTCTTCTGCACAGCTAAGCTGGAAGTGGCATTTGCGGCTCGCACTAGTGCAGAGTTATCTCAAAGAACGGGGCCACGGTGTTTCTGTATCCCTATTATGTTGGTGCGGTTTCGGAACTTTTAAATATCTTGATATATCTCGAGAACTACGCTTCTGATCAAAAAATATCATAGAACATAAATTGTAGGAAACATAATTCTCTACAAAAAACGTCTCTTAACATTTTGCCATAGCTCGCTTCGTTTCCGAGATATTTGCAGATTCAGCTCAAAGGAACAGGCCTGACGGACATATTTCGAGATATTTCTTCTTCTTGTTGTTCTTCCACTGCACAGCTAAGCTGGAAGTGGCATTTGCAGCTCGCAATAGTGCAGAGTTATCTCAAAGAAAGGGGCCACGGTGTTTCTGTATCTCTATTATGTTGGTGCGGCTTCGGAACTTTTGAATATCTTGATATATCTCGAGAACTACGCATCTGATCAAAAAATATCATAGAACATAAAAAGTAGGAAACTTAATTCTCTACAAAAAAGGTCTCTCAACATTTTGCCATAGCTCGCTTCGTTTCCGAGATATTTGCAGATTCATCTCAAGGGAAGGGGCCTGACGGACATATTTCGAGATATTTCTTCTTCTTGTTGTTCTTCTTCTGCACAGCTAAGCTGGAAGTGGCATTTGCGGCTCGCACTAGTGCAGAGTTATCCCAAAGAAAGGGGCCACGGTGTTTCTGTATCTCTATTATGTTGGTGCGGCTTCGGAACTTTTAAATATCTCGATATATCTCGAAAACTACGCTTCTGATCAAAAAATATCATAGAACATAAATTGTCGGAAACATAATTCTCTACAAAAAAGGTCTCTTAACATTTTGCCATAGCTCGCTTCGTTTCCGAGATATTTGCAGATTTATCTCAAGGGAAGGGGCCTGACGGACATATTTCGAGATATTTCTTCTTCTTGTTGTTCTTCTTCTGCACAGCTAAGCTGGAAGTGGCATTTGCAGCGCGCAATAGTGCAGAGTTATCTCAAAGAAAGGGGCCACGGTGTTTCTGTATCTCTATTATGTTGGTGCGGCTTCGGAACTTTTAAATATCTTGATATATCTCGAGAACTACGCATCTGATCAAAAAATATCATACTACATAAAAAGTAGGAAACTTAATTCTCTACAAGAAAGGTGTTCTAAACATTTTGCCATAGCTCGCTTCGTTTCCGAGATATTTGCAGATTTATCTCAAGGGAAGGGGCCTGACGGACATATTTCGAGATATTTCTTCTTCTTGTTGTTCTTCTTCTGCACAGCTAAGCTGGAAGTGGCATTTGCAGCGCGCAATAGTGCAGAGTTATCTCAAAGAAAGGGGCCACGGTGTTTCTGTATCTCTATTATGTTGGTGCGGCTTCGGAACTTTTAAATATCTTGATATATCTCGAGAACTACGCATCTGATCAAAAAATATCATACTACATAAAAAGTAGGAAACTTAATTCTCTACAAGAAAGGTGTTCTAAACATTTTGCCATAGCTCGCTTCGTTTCCGAGATATTTGCAGATTTATCTCAAGGGAAGGGGCCTGACGGACATATTTCGAGATATTTCTTCTTCTTGTTGTTCTTCTTCTGCACAGCTAAGCTGGAAGTGGCATTTGCAGCTCGCAATAGTGCAGAGTTATCTCAAAGAGAGGGGCCACGGTGTTTCTGTATCTCTATTATGTTGGTGCGGCTTCGGAACTTTTGAGTATCTTGATCTATCTCGAGAACTACGCATCTGATCAAAAAATATCATAGAAGATAAAAAGTAGGAAACTTAATTCTCTACAAAAAAGGTCTCTTAACATTTCGCCATAGCTCGCTTCGTTTCCGAGATATTTGCAGATTTATCTCAAGGGAAGGGCCCTGTCGGACATATTTCGAGATATTTCTTCTTCTTGTTGTTCTTCCTCTGCACAGCTAAGCTGGAAGTGGCATTTGCAGCTCGCAATAGTGCAGAGTTATCTCAAAGAAAGGGGCCACGGTGTTTCTGTATCTCTATTATGTTGGTGCGGCTTCGGAACTTTTAAATATCTTGATATATCTCGAGAACTACGCATCTGATCAAAAAATATCATAGAACATAAAAAGTAGGAAACTTAATTCTCTACAAAAAAGGTCTCTGATCATTTTGCCATAGCTCTCTTCGTTTCCGAGATATTTGCAGATTTATCTCAAGGGAAGGTGCCTGACGGACATATTTCGAGATATTTCTTCTTCTTGTTGTTCTTCTTCTGCACAGCTAAACTGGAAGTGGCATTTCCAGGTCGCAATAGTGCAGAGTTATCTCAAAGAAAGGAGCCACGGTGTTTCTGTATCTCTATTATGTTGGTGCGGCTTCGGAACTTTTAAATATCTTGATATATCTCGAGAACTACGCGTCTGATCAAAAAATATCATAGAACATAAAAAGTAGGAAACATAATTCTCTACAAAAAAGGTATCTTAACATTTTGCCATAGCTCGCTTCGTTTCCGAGATATTTGCAGATTTATCTCAAGGGAAGGGGCCTGACGGACATATTTCGAGATATTTCTTCTTCTTGTTGTTCCTCTTCTGCACAGCTAAGCTGGAAGTGGCATTTGCAGCTCGCAATTGTGCAGAGTTATCTCAAAGAGAGGGGCCACGGTGTTTCTGTATCTCTATTATGTTGGTGCGGCTTCGGAACTTTTAAATATCTTGATATATCTCGAGAACTACGCATCTGATCAGAAAATATAATAGAAGATAAAAAGTAGGAAACTTAATTCTCTACAAAAAAGGTCTCTTAACATTTTGCCATAGCTCGCTTCGTTTCCGAGATATTTGCAGATTTATCTCAAGGTAAGGGGCCTGACGGACATATTTCGAGATATTTCTTCTTCTTGTTGTTCTTCTTCTGCACAGCTAAGCTGGAAGTGGCATTTGCAGCTCGCAATAGTGCATAGCTATCTGAAAGAAAGGGGCCACGGTGTTTCTGTATCTCTATTATGTTGGTGCGGCTTCGGAACTTTTAAATATCTTGATATATCTCTAGAACTACGCATCTGATCAAAAAATATCATAGAACATAAAAAGTAGGAAACTTAATTCGCTACAAAAAAGGTCTCTTAACATTTTGCCATAGCTCGCTTCGTTTCCGAGATATTTGCAGATTTATCTCAAGGGAAGGGGCCTAACGGACATATTTCGTGATATTTCTTCTTCTTGTTGTTCTTCTTCTGCACAGCTAAGCTGGAAGTGGCATTTGCAGCTCGCAATAGTGCAGAGTTATCTCAAAGAAAGGGGCCACGGTGTTTCTGTATCTCTATTATGTTGGTGCGGCTTCGGAACTTTTGAATATCTTGATATATCTCGAGAACTACGCATCTGATCAAAAAATATCATAGAACACAAAAAGTAGGAAACTTAATTCTCTACAAAAAAGGTCTCTCAACATTTTGCCATAGCTCGCTTCGTTTCCGAGATATTTGCAGATTCATCTCAAGGGAAGGGGCCTGACGGACATATTTCGAGATATTTCTTCTTCTTGTTGTTCTTCTTCTGCACAGCTAAGCTGGAAGTGGCATTTGCGGCTCGCACTAGTGCAGAGTTATCCCAAAGAAAGGGGCCACGGTGTTTCTGTATCTCTATTATGTTGGTGCGGCTTCGGAACTTTTAAATATCTCGATATATCTCGAAAACTACGCTTCTGATCAAAAAATATCATAGAACATAAATTGTCGGAAACATAATTCTCTACAAAAAAGGTCTCTTAACATTTTGCCATAGCTCGCTTCGTTTCCGAGATATTTGCAGATTTATCTCAAGGGAAGGGGCCTGACGGACATATTTCGAGATATTTCTTCTTCTTGTTGTTCTTCTTCTGCACAGCTAAGCTGGAAGTGGCATTTGCAGCGCGCAATAGTGCAGAGTTATCTCAAAGAAAGGGGCCACGGTGTTTCTGTATCTCTATTATGTTGGTGCGGCTTCGGAACTTTTAAATATCTTGATATATCTCGAGAACTACGCATCTGATCAAAAAATATCATACTACATAAAAAGTAGGAAACTTAATTCTCTACAAGAAAGGTGTTCTAAACATTTTGCCATAGCTCGCTTCGTTTCCGAGATATTTGCAGATTTATCTCAAGGGAAGGGGCCTGACGGACATATTTCGAGATATTTCTTCTTCTTGTTGTTCTTCTTCTGCACAGCTAAGCTGGAAGTGGCATTTGCAGCGCGCAATAGTGCAGAGTTATCTCAAAGAAAGGGGCCACGGTGTTTCTGTATCTCTATTATGTTGGTGCGGCTTCGGAACTTTTAAATATCTTGATATATCTCGAGAACTACGCATCTGATCAAAAAATATCATACTACATAAAAAGTAGGAAACTTAATTCTCTACAAGAAAGGTGTTCTAAACATTTTGCCATAGCTCGCTTCGTTTCCGAGATATTTGCAGATTTATCTCAAGGGAAGGGGCCTGACGGACATATTTCGAGATATTTCTTCTTCTTGTTGTTCTTCTTCTGCACAGCTAAGCTGGAAGTGACATTTGCCGCTCGCAATAGTGCAGAGTTATCTCAAAGAGAGGGGCCACGGTGTTTCTGTATCTCTATTATGTTGGTGCGGCTTCGGAACTTTTGAGTATCTTGATCTATCTCGAGAACTACGCATCTGATCAAAAAATATCATAGAAGATAAAAAGTAGGAAACTTAATTCTCTACAAAAAAGGTCTCTTAACATATCGCCATAGCTCGCTTCGTTTCCGAGATATTTGCAGATTTATCTCAAGGGAAGGGCCCTGTCGGACATATTTCGAGATATTTCTTCTTCTTGTTGTTCTTCCTCTGCACAGCTAAGCTGGAAGTGGCATTTGCAGCTCGCAATAGTGCAGAGTTATCTCAAAGAAAGGGGCCACGGTGTTTCTGTATCTCTATTATGTTGGTGCGGCTTCGGAACTTTTAAATATCTTGATATATCTCGAGAACTACGCATCTGATCAAAAAATATCATAGAACATAAAAAGTAGGAAACTTAATTCTCTACAAAAAAGGTCTCTGATCATTTTGCCATAGCTCTCTTCGTTTCCGAGATATTTGCAGATTTATCTCAAGGGAAGGTGCCTGACGGACATATTTCGAGATATTTCTTCTTCTTGTTGTTCTTCTTCTGCACAGCTAAACTGGAAGTGGCATTTCCAGGTCGCAATAGTGCAGAGTTATCTCAAAGAAAGGAGCCACGGTGTTTCTGTATCTCTATTATGTTGGTGCGGCTTCGGAACTTTTAAATATCTTGATATATCTCGAGAACTACGCGTCTGATCAAAAAATATCATAGAACATAAAAAGTAGGAAACATAATTCTCTACAAAAAAGGTATCTTAACATTTTGCCATAGCTCGCTTCGTTTCCGAGATATTTGCAGATTTATCTCAAGGGAAGGGGCCTGACGGACATATTTCGAGATATTTCTTCTTCTTGTTGTTCCTCTTCTGCACAGCTAAGCTGGAAGTGGCATTTGCAGCTCGCAATTGTGCAGAGTTATCTCAAAGAGAGGGGCCACGGTGTTTCTGTATCTCTATTATGTTGGTGCGGCTTCGGAACTTTTAAATATCTTGATATATCTCGAGAACTACGCATCTGATCAAAAAATATCATAGAACATAAAAAGTAGGAAACTTAATTCTCTACAAAAAAGGTCGCTTAACATTTTGCCATAGCTCGCTTCGTTTCCGAGATATTTGCATATTTATCTCAAGGGAAGGGGCCTGACGGACATATTTCGAGATATTTCTTCTTCTTGTTGTTCTTCTTCTGCACAGCTAAGCTGGAAGTGGCATTTGCGGCTCGCACTAGTGCAGAGTTATCTCAAAGAACGGGGCCACGGTGTTTCTGTATCCCTATTATGTTGGTGCGGTTTCGGAACTTTTAAATATCTTGATATATCTCGAGAACTACGCTTCTGATCAAAAAATATCATAGAACATAAATTGTAGGAAACATAATTCTCTACAAAAAACGTCTCTTAACATTTTGCCATAGCTCGCTTCGTTTCCGAGATATTTGCAGATTCAGCTCAAAGGAACAGGCCTGACGGACATATTTCGAGATATTTCTTCTTCTTGTTGTTCTTCCACTGCACAGCTAAGCTGGAAGTGGCATTTGCAGCTCGCAATAGTGCAGAGTTATCTCAAAGAAAGGGGCCACGGTGTTTCTGTATCTCTATTATGTTGGTGCGGCTTCGGAACTTTTGAATATCTTGATATATCTCGAGAACTACGCATCTGATCAAAAAATATCATAGAACATAAAAAGTAGGAAACTTAATTCTCTACAAAAAAGGTCTCTCAACATTTTGCCATAGCTCGCTTCGTTTCCGAGATATTTGCAGATTCATCTCAAGGGAAGGGGCCTGACGGACATATTTCGAGATATTTCTTCTTCTTGTTGTTCTTCTTCTGCACAGCTAAGCTGGAAGTGGCATTTGCGGCTCGCACTAGTGCAGAGTTATCCCAAAGAAAGGGGCCACGGTGTTTCTGTATCTCTATTATGTTGGTGCGGCTTCGGAACTTTTAAATATCTCGATATATCTCGAAAACTACGCTTCTGATCAAAAAATATCATAGAACATAAATTGTCGGAAACATAATTCTCTACAAAAAAGGTCTCTTAACATTTTGCCATAGCTCGCTTCGTTTCCGAGATATTTGCAGATTTATCTCAAGGGAAGGGGCCTGACGGACATATTTCGAGATATTTCTTCTTCTTGTTGTTCTTCTTCTGCACAGCTAAGCTGGAAGTGGCATTTGCAGCGCGCAATAGTGCAGAGTTATCTCAAAGAAAGGGGCCACGGTGTTTCTGTATCTCTATTATGTTGGTGCGGCTTCGGAACTTTTAAATATCTTGATATATCTCGAGAACTACGCATCTGATCAAAAAATATCATACTACATAAAAAGTAGGAAACTTAATTCTCTACAAGAAAGGTGTTCTAAACATTTTGCCATAGCTCGCTTCGTTTCCGAGATATTTGCAGATTTATCTCAAGGGAAGGGGCCTGACGGACATATTTCGAGATATTTCTTCTTCTTGTTGTTCTTCTTCTGCACAGCTAAGCTGGAAGTGGCATTTGCAGCGCGCAATAGTGCAGAGTTATCTCAAAGAAAGGGGCCACGGTGTTTCTGTATCTCTATTATGTTGGTGCGGCTTCGGAACTTTTAAATATCTTGATATATCTCGAGAACTACGCATCTGATCAAAAAATATCATACTACATAAAAAGTAGGAAACTTAATTCTCTACAAGAAAGGTGTTCTAAACATTTTGCCATAGCTCGCTTCGTTTCCGAGATATTTGCAGATTTATCTCAAGGGAAGGGGCCTGACGGACATATTTCGAGATATTTCTTCTTCTTGTTGTTCTTCTTCTGCACAGCTAAGCTGGAAGTGGCATTTGCAGCTCGCAATAGTGCAGAGTTATCTCAAAGAGAGGGGCCACGGTGTTTCTGTATCTCTATTATGTTGGTGCGGCTTCGGAACTTTTGAGTATCTTGATCTATCTCGAGAACTACGCATCTGATCAAAAAATATCATAGAAGATAAAAAGTAGGAAACTTAATTCTCTACAAAAAAGGTCTCTTAACATTTCGCCATAGCTCGCTTCGTTTCCGAGATATTTGCAGATTTATCTCAAGGGAAGGGCCCTGTCGGACATATTTCGAGATATTTCTTCTTCTTGTTGTTCTTCCTCTGCACAGCTAAGCTGGAAGTGGCATTTGCAGCTCGCAATAGTGCAGAGTTATCTCAAAGAAAGGGGCCACGGTGTTTCTGTATCTCTATTATGTTGGTGCGGCTTCGGAACTTTTAAATATCTTGATATATCTCGAGAACTACGCATCTGATCAAAAAATATCATAGAACATAAAAAGTAGGAAACTTAATTCTCTACAAAAAAGGTCTCTGATCATTTTGCCATAGCTCTCTTCGTTTCCGAGATATTTGCAGATTTATCTCAAGGGAAGGTGCCTGACGGACATATTTCGAGATATTTCTTCTTCTTGTTGTTCTTCTTCTGCACAGCTAAACTGGAAGTGGCATTTCCAGGTCGCAATAGTGCAGAGTTATCTCAAAGAAAGGAGCCACGGTGTTTCTGTATCTCTATTATGTTGGTGCGGCTTCGGAACTTTTAAATATCTTGATATATCTCGAGAACTACGCGTCTGATCAAAAAATATCATAGAACATAAAAAGTAGGAAACATAATTCTCTACAAAAAAGGTATCTTAACATTTTGCCATAGCTCGCTTCGTTTCCGAGATATTTGCAGATTTATCTCAAGGGAAGGGGCCTGACGGACATATTTCGAGATATTTCTTCTTCTTGTTGTTCCTCTTCTGCACAGCTAAGCTGGAAGTGGCATTTGCAGCTCGCAATTGTGCAGAGTTATCTCAAAGAGAGGGGCCACGGTGTTTCTGTATCTCTATTATGTTGGTGCGGCTTCGGAACTTTTAAATATCTTGATATATCTCGAGAACTACGCATCTGATCAGAAAATATAATAGAAGATAAAAAGTAGGAAACTTAATTCTCTACAAAAAAGGTCTCTTAACATTTTGCCATAGCTCGCTTCGTTTCCGAGATATTTGCAGATTTATCTCAAGGTAAGGGGCCTGACGGACATATTTCGAGATATTTCTTCTTCTTGTTGTTCTTCTTCTGCACAGCTAAGCTGGAAGTGGCATTTGCAGCTCGCAATAGTGCATAGCTATCTGAAAGAAAGGGGCCACGGTGTTTCTGTATCTCTATTATGTTGGTGCGGCTTCGGAACTTTTAAATATCTTGATATATCTCTAGAACTACGCATCTGATCAAAAAATATCATAGAACATAAAAAGTAGGAAACTTAATTCGCTACAAAAAAGGTCTCTTAACATTTTGCCATAGCTCGCTTCGTTTCCGAGATATTTGCAGATTTATCTCAAGGGAAGGGGCCTAACGGACATATTTCGTGATATTTCTTCTTCTTGTTGTTCTTCTTCTGCACAGCTAAGCTGGAAGTGGCATTTGCAGCTCGCAATAGTGCAGAGTTATCTCAAAGAAAGGGGCCACGGTGTTTCTGTATCTCTATTATGTTGGTGCGGCTTCTTAACTTTTAAATATCTTGATATATCTCGAGAACTACGCATCTGATCAAAAAATTTCATAGAACATAAAAAGTAGGAAACTCAATTCTCTACAAAAAAGGTCTCTTAACATTTTGCAATAGCTCGCTTCGTTTCCGAGATATTTGCAGATTTATCTCAAGGGAAGGGGCCTGACGGACATATTTCGAGATATTTCTTCTTCTTGTTGTTCTTCTTCTGCACAGCTAGGCTGGAAGTGGCATTTGCGGCTCGCACTAGTGCAGAGTTATCTCAAAGAAAGGGGCCACGGTGTTTCTGTATCTCTATTATGTTGGTGCGGCTTCGGAACTTTTAAATATCTCGATATATCTCGAAAACTACGCTTCTGATCATAAAATATCATAGAACATAAATTGTAGGAAACATAATTCTCTACAAAAAACGTCTCTTAACATTTTGCCATAGCTCGCTTCGTTTCCGAGATATTTGCAGATTTATCTCAAGGGAAGGGGCCTGACGGACATATTTCGAGATATTTCTTCTTCTTGTTGTTCCTCTTCTGCACAGCTAAGCTGGAAGTGGCATTTGCAGCTCGCAATTGTGCAGAGTTATCTCAA
Source organism: Osmia lignaria lignaria (assembly GCF_051020975.1). Classification (NCBI taxonomy): domain Eukaryota; kingdom Metazoa; phylum Arthropoda; class Insecta; order Hymenoptera; family Megachilidae; genus Osmia; species Osmia lignaria. The sequence goes on along the minus strand of NW_027478159.1, from coordinate 7,113,371 downwards.
AGAGAGGGGCCACGGTGTTTCTGTATCTCTATTATGTTGGTGCGGCTTCGGAACTTTTAAATATCTTGATATATCTCGAGAACTACGCATCTGATCAGAAAATATCATAGAAGATAAAAAGTAGGAAACTTAATTCTCTACAAAAAAGGTCTCTTAACATTTTGCCATAGCTCGCTTCGTTTCCGAGATATTTGCAGATTTATCTCAAGGTAAGGGGCCTGACGGACATATTTCGAGATATTTCTTCTTCTTGTTGTTCTTCTTCTGCACAGCTAAGCTGGAAGTGGCATTTGCAGCTCGCAATAGTGCATAGCTATCTGAAAGAAAGGGGCCACGGTGTTTCTGTATCTCTATTATGTTGGTGCGGCTTCGGAACTTTTAAATATCTTGATATATCTCGAGAACTACGCATCTGATCAAAAAATATCATCGAACATAAAAAGTAGGAAACTTAATTCGCTACAAAAAAGGTCTCTTAACATGTTGCCATAGCTCGCTTCGTTTCCGAGATATTTGCAGATTTATCTCAAGGGAAGGGGCCTAACGGACATATTTCGAGATATTTCTTCTTCTTGTTGTTCTTCTTCTGCACAGCTAAACTGGAAGTGGCATTTCCAGCTCGCAATAGTGCAGAGTTATCTCAAAGAGAGGGGCCACGGTGTTTCTGTATCTCTATTATGTTGGTGCGGCTTCGGAACTTTTAAATATCTTGATATATCTCGAGAACTACGCATCTGATCAAAAAATACCATAGAACATAAAAAGTAGGAAACTTAATTCTCTACACATAAGGTCTCTTAAGATTTTGCCATAGCTCGCTTCGTTTCCGAGATATTTGCAGATTTATCTCAAGGGAAGGGGCCTGACGGACATATTTCGAGATATTTCTTCTTCTTGTTGTTCTTCTTCTGCACAGCTAAGCTGGAAGTGGCATTTGCAGCTCGCAATAGTGCAGAGTTATCTCAAAGAAAGGGGCCACGGTGTTTCTGTATCTCTATTATGTTGGTGCGGCTTCGGAACTTTTAAATATCTTGATATATCTCGAGAACTACGCGTCTGATCAAAAAATATCATAGAACATAAAAAGTAGGAAACATAATTCTCTACAAAAAAGGTCTCTTAACATTTTGCCATAGCTCGCTTCGTTTCCGAGATATTTGCAGATTTATCTCAAGGGAAGGGGCCTGACGGACATATTTCGAGATATTTCTTCTTCTTGTTGTTCTTCTTCTGCACAGCTAAACTGGACGTGGTATTTCCAGCTCGCAATAGTGCAGAGTTATCTCAAAGAGAGGGGCCACGGTGTTTCTGTATCTCTATTATGTTGGTGCGGCTTCGGAACTTTTAAATATCTTGATATATCTCGAGAACTACGCATCTGATCAAAAAATATCATAGAACATAAATTGTAGGAAGCATAATTGTCTACAAAAAAGGTCTCTTAACATTTTGCCATAGCTCGCTTCGTTTCCGAGATACTTGCCGATTTATCTCAAGGGAAGGGGCCTGACGGACATATTTCGAGATATTTCTTCTTCTTGTTGTTCTTCTTCTGCACAGCTAAGCTGGAAGTGGCATTTACAGCTCGCAATAGTGCAGAGTTATCTCAAAGAAAGGGGCCACGGTGTTTCTGTATCTCTATTATGTTGGTGCGGCTTCGGAACTTTTAAATATCTTGATATATCTCGAGAACTACGCATCTGATCAAAAAATATCATAGAACATAAAAAGTAGGAAACTTAATTCTCTACAAAAAAGGTCTCTTAACATTTTCCCATAGCTGGCATCGTTTCCGAGATATTTGCAGATTTATCTCAAGGGAAGGGTCCTGACGGACATATTTCGAGATATTTCTTCTTCTTGTTGTTCTTCTTCTGCACAGCTAAACTGGAAGTGGCATTTCCAGCTCGCAATCGTGCAGAGTAATCTCAAAGAAAGGGGCCACGGTGTTTCTGTATCTCTATTATGTTGGTGCGGCTTCGGAACTTTTAAATATCTTGATATATCTCGAGAACTACGCCTCTGATCGAAAAATATCATAGAACATAAAAAGTAGGAAACTGAATTCTCTACAAAAAAGGTCTCTTAACATTTTGCCATAGCTCGCTTCGTTTCCGAGATATTTGCAGATTTATCTCAAGGGAAGGGGCCGACGGACATATTTCGAGATATTTCTTCTTCTTGTTGTTCTTCTTCTGCACAGCTAAGCTGGAAGTGGCATTTGCAGCTCGCAATAGTGCAGAGTTATCTCAAAGAAAGGGGCCACGTTGTTTCTGTACCTCTATTATGTTGGTGCAGCTTCGGAGCTTTTAAATATCTTGATATATCTCGAGAACTACGCATCTGATCAAAAAATATCATAGAACATAAAAAGTAGGAAACTTAATTCTCTACAAAAAAGGTCTCTTAACGTTTTGCAATAGCTCGCTTCGTTTCCGAGATATTTGCAGATTTATCTCAAGGGAAGGGTCCTGACGGACATATTTCGAGATATTTCTTCTTCTTGTTGTTCTTCTTCTGCACAGCTAAACTGGAAGTGGCATTTCCAGCTCGCAATAGTGCAGAGTTATCCCAAAGAAAGGGGCCACGGTGTTTCTGTATCTCTATTATGTTGGTGCGGCTTCGGCACTTTTAAATATCTCGATATATCTCGAAGACTACGCTTCTGATCAAAAAATATCATAGAACATAAATTGTAGGAAACATAATTCTCTACGAAAAAGGTCTCTTAACATTTTGCCATAGCTCGCTTCGTTTCCGAGATATTTGCAGATTTATCTCAAGGGAAGGGTCCTGATGGACATATTTCGAGATATTTCTTCTTCTTGTTGTTCTTCTTCTGCACAGCTAAACTGGAAGTGGCATTTCCAGCTCGCAATCGTGCAGAGTAATCTCAAAGAAAGGGGCCACGGTGTTTCTGTATCTCTATTATGTCGGTGCGGCTACGGAACTTTTAAATATCTTGATATATCTCGAGAACTACGCCTCTGATCGAAAAATATCATAGAACATAAAAAGTAGGAAACTGAATTCTCTACAAAAAAGGTCTCTTAACATTTTGCCATAGCTCGCTTCGTTTCCGAGATATTTGCAGATTTATCTCAAGGGAAGGGTCCTGATGGACATATTTCGAGATGTTTCTTCTTCTTGTTGTTCTTCTTCTGCACAGCTAAACTGGAAGTGGTATTTCCAGCTCGCAGTAGTGCAGAGTTATCTCAAAGAAAGGGGCCACGGTGTTTCTGTATCTCTATTATGTTGGTGCGGCTTCGGAACTTTTAAATATCTTGGTATATCTCGAGAACTACGCATCTGATCAAAAAATATCATAGAACGTAAATTGTAGGAAACATAATTCTCTACAAAAAAGGTCTCTTAACATTTTGCCATAGCTCGCTTCGTTTCCGAGATATTTGCAGATTTATCTCAAGGGAAGGGGCCTGACGGACATATTTCGAGATATTTCTTCTTCTTGTTGTTCTTCTTCTGCACAGCTAAGCTGGAAGTGGCATTTGCGGCTCGCACTAGTGCAGAGTTATCGCAAAGAAAGGGGCCACGGTGTTTCTGTATCTCTATTATGTTGGTGCGGCTTCGGAACTTTTAAATATCTTGATATATCTCGAGAACTACGCCTCTGATCGAAAAATATCATAGAACATAAAAAGTAGGAAACTTAATTCTCTACGAAAAAGGTCTCTTAACATTTTGCCATAGCTCGCTTGGTTTCCGAGGTATTTGCAGATTTATCTCAAGGGAAGTAGCCTGACGGACATATTTCGAGATATTTCTTCTTCTTGTTGTTCTTCTTCTGCACAGCTAAGCTGGAAGTGGCATTTGCAGCTCGCAATAGTGCAGAGTTATCTCAAAGAAAGGGGCCACGGTGTTTCTGTACCTCTATTATGTTGGTGCAGCTTCGGAGCTTTTAAATATCTTGATATATCTCGAGAACTACGGATCTGATCAAAAAATATCATAGAACATAAAAAGTAGGAAACTTAATTCTCTACAAAAAAGGTCTCTTAACGTTTTGCAATAGCTCGCTTCGTTTCCGAGATATTTGCAGATTTATCTCAAGGGAAGGGTCCTGACGGACATATTTCGAGATATTTCTTCTTCTTGTTGTTCTTCTTCTGCACAGCTAAACTGGAAGTGGCATTTCCAGCTCGCAATAGTGCAGAGTTATCCCAAAGAAAGGGGCCACGGTGTTTCTGTATCTCTATTATGTTGGTGCGGCTTCGGAACTTTTAACTATCTCGATATATCTCGAAAACTACGCTTCTGATCAAAAAATATCATAGAACATAAATTGTAGGAAACATAATTCTCTACAAAAAAGGTCTCTTAACATTTTGCCATAGCTCGCTTCGTTTCCGAGATATTTGCAGATTTATCTCAAGGGAAGGGTCCTGATGGACATATTTCGAGATGTTTCTTCTTCTTGTTGTTCTTCTTCTGCACAGCTAAACTGGAAGTGGCATTTCCAGCTCGCAGTAGTGCAGAGTTATCTCAAAGAAAGGGGCCACGGTGTTTCTGTATCTCTATTATGTTGGTGCGGCTTCGGAACTTTTAAATATCTCGATATATCTCGAAAACTACGCTTCTGATCAAAAAATATCAGAGAACGTAAATTGTAGGAAACATAATTCTCTACAAAAAAGGTCTCTTAAGATTTTGCCATAGCTCGCTTCGTTTCCGAGATAATTGCAGATTCATCTCAAGGGAAGGGGCCTGACGGACATATTTCGAGATATTTCTTGTTCTTGTTGTTCTTCTTCTGCACAGCTAAGCTGGAAGTGGCATTTGCAGCTCGCAATAGTGCAGAGTTATCTCCAAGAAAGGGGCCACGGTGTTTCTGTATCTCTATTATGTTGGTGCGGCTTCGGAACTTTTAAATATCTTGATATATCTCGAAAACTACGCTTCTGATCAAAAAATATCAGAGAACGTAAATTGTAGGAAACATAATTCTCTACAAAAAAGGTCTCTTAAGATTTTGCCATAGCTCGCTTCGTTTCCGAGATAATTGCAGATTCATCTCAAGGGAAGGGGCCTGACGGACATATTTCGAGATATTTCTTCTTCTTGTTGTTCTTCTTCTGCACAGCTAAGCTGGAAGTGGCATTTCCAGCTCGCAGTAGTGCAGAGTTATCTCAAAGAAAGGGGCCACGGTGTTTCTGTATCTCTATTATGTTGGTGCGGCTTCGGAACTTTTAAATATCTCGATATATCTCGAAAACTACGCTTCTGATCAAAAAATATCAGAGAACGTAAATTGTAGGAAACATAATTCTCTACAAAAAAGGTCTCTTAAGATTTTGCCATAGCTCGCTTCGTTTCCGAGATAATTGCAGATTTATCTCAAGGGAATGGGCCTGACGGACATATTTCGAGATATTTCTTCTTCTTGTTGTTCTTCTTCTGCACAGCTAAGCTGGAAGTGGCATTTGCAGCTCGCAATAGTGCAGAGTTATCTCAAAGAAAGGGGCCACGGTGTTTCTGTATCTCTATTATGTTGGTGCGGCTTCGGAACTTTTAAATATCTTGATATATCTCGAGAACTACGCATCTGATCAAAAAATATCATACAACATAAAAAGTAGGAAACTTAATTCTCTACAAAAAAGGTCTCTTAACGTTTTGCAATAGCTCGCTTCGTTTCCGAGATATTTGCAGATTTATCTCAAGGGAAGGGTCCTGACGGACATATTTCGAGATATTTCTTCTTCTTGTTGTTCTTCTTCTGCACAGCTAAACTGGAAGTGGCATTTCCAGCTCGGAATAGTGCAGAGTTATCCCAAAGAAAGGGGCCACGGTGTTTCTGTATCTCTATTATGTTGGTGCGGCTTCGGAACTTTTAAATATCTCGATATATCTCGAAAACTACGCTTCTGATCAAAAAATATCATAGAACATAAATTGTAGGAAACATAATTCTCTACAAAAAAGGTCTCTTAACATTTTGCCATAGCTCGCTTCGTTTCCGAGATATTTGCAGATTTATCTCAAGGGAAGGGTCCTGATGGACATATTTCGAGATGTTTCTTCTTCTTGTTGTTCTTCTTCTGCACAGCTAAACTGGAAGTGGCATTTCCAGCTCGCAGTAGTGCAGAGTTATCTCAAAGAAAGGGGCCACGGTGTTTCTGTATCTCTATTATGTTGGTGCGGCTTCGGAACTTTTAAATATCTCGATATATCTCGAAAACTACGCTTCTGATCAAAAAATATCAGAGAACGTAAATTGTAGGAAACATAATTCTCTACAAAAAAGGTCTCTTAAGATTTTGCCATAGCTCGCTTCGTTTCCGAGATAATTGCAGATTCATCTCAAGGGAAGGGGTCTGACGGACATATTTCGAGATATTTCTTCTTCTTGTTGTTCTTCTTCTGCACAGCTAAGCTGGAAGTGGCATTTGCAGCTCGCAATAGTGCAGAGTTATCTCCAAGAAAGGGGCCACGGTGTTTCTGTATCTCTATTATGTTGGTGCGGCTTCGGAACTTTTAAATATCTTGATATATCTCGAGAACTACGCATCCGATCAAAAAATATCGTAGAACATAAAAAGTAGGAAACTTAATTCTCTACAAATAAGGTCTCTTAACATTTTGCCATAGCTCGCTTGGTTTCCGAGATATTTGCAGATTTATCTCAAGGGAAGGGGCCTGAGGGACATATTTCGAGATATTTCTTCTTCTTGTTGTTCTTCTTCTGCACAGCTAAGCTGGAAGTGGCATTTGCAGGTCGCAATAGTGCAGAGTTATCTCAAAGAAAGTGGCCACGGTGTTTCTGTATCTCTATTATGTTGGTGCGGCTTCGGAACTTTTAAATATCTCGATATATCTCGAAAACTACGCTTCTGATCAAAAAATATCAGAGAACGTAAATTGTAGGAAACATAATTCTCTACAAAAAAGGTCTCTTACGATTTTGCCATAGCTCGCTTCGTTTCCGAGATATTTGCAGATTTATCTCAAGGGAAGGGGCCTGACGGACATATTTCGAGATATTTCTTCTTCTTGTTGTTCTTCTTCTGCACAGCTAAGCTGGAAGTGGCATTTGCAGCTCGCAATAGTGCAGAGTTATCTCAAAGAAAGGGGCCACGGTGTTTCTGTATCTCTATTATGTTGGTGCGGCTTCGGAACTTTTAAATATCTTGATATATCTCGAGAACTACGCATCTGATCAAAAAATATCGTAGAACATAAAAAGTAGGAAACTTAATTCTCTACAAATAAGGTCTCTTAACATTTTGCCGTAGCTCGCTTGGTTTCCGAGATATTTGCAGATATATCTCAAGGGAAGGGGCCTGAGGGACATATTTCGAGATATTTCTTCTTCTTGTTGTTCTTCTTCTGCACAGCTAAGCTGGAAGTGGCATTTGCAGCTCGCAATAGTGCAGAATTACCTCAAAGAAAGGGGCCACGGTGTTACTGTACCTCTATTATGTTGGTGCAGCTTCGGAGCTTTTAAATATCTTGATATATCTCGAGAACTACGGATCTGATCAAAAAATATCATAGAACATAAAAAGTAGGAAACTTAATTCTCTACAAAAAAGGTCTCTTAACGTTTTGCAATAGCTCGCTTCGTTTCCGAGATATTTGCAGATTTATCTCAAGGGAAGGGTCCTGACGGACATATTTCGAGATGTTTCTTCTTCTTGTTGTTCTTCTTCTGCACAGCTAAACTGGAAGTGGCATTTCCAGCTCGCAGTAGTGCAGAGTTATCTCAAAGAAAGGGGCCACGGTGTTTCTGTATCTCTATTATGTTGGTGCGGCTTCGGAACTTTTAAATATCTCGATATATCTCGAAAACTACGCTTCTGATCAAAAAATATCAGAGAACGTAAATTGTAGGAAACATAATTCTCTACAAAAAAGGTCTCTTAAGATTTTGCCATAGCTCGCTTCGTTTCCGAGATAATTGCAGATTCATCTCAAGGGAAGGGGCCTGACGGACATATTTCGAGATATTTCTTCTTCTTGTTGCTCTTCTTCTGCACAGCTAAGCTGGAAGTGGCATTTGCGGCTCGCACTAGTGCACAGTTATCTCAAAGAAAGGGGCCACGGTGTTTCTGTATCTCTATTATGTTGGTGCGTCTTCGGAACTTTTAAATATCTTGATATATCTCGAGAACTACGCTTCTGATCAAAAAATATCATAGAACGTAAATTGTAGGAAACACTATTCTCTACAAAAAAGGTCTCTTAACATTTTGCCATAGCTCGCTTCGTTTCCGAGATATTTGCAGATTCGTCTCAAGGGAAGGGGTCTGACGGACATATTTCGAGATATTTCTTCTTCTTGTTGTTCTTCTTCTGCACAGCTAAGCTCGAAGTGGCATTTGCAGCTCGCAATAGTGCAGAGTTATCTCAAAGAGAGGGGCCACGGTGTTTCTGTATCTCTATTATGTTGGTGCGGCTTCGGAACTTTTAAATATCTTGATATATCTCGAGAGCTACGCGTCTGATCAAAAAATATCATAGAACATAAAAAGTAGGAAACATAATTCTCTACAAAAAAGGTCTCTTAACATTTTGCCATAGCTCGCTTCGTTTCCGAGATATTTCCAGATTTATCTCAAGGGAAGGGGCCTGACGGACATATTTCGAGATATTTCTTCTTCTTGTTGTTCTTCTTCTGCACAGCTAAGCTGGAAGTGGCATTTGCGGCTCGCACTAGTGCAGAGTTATCTCAAAGAAAGGGGCCACGGTGTTTCTGTATCTCTATTATGTTGGTGCGGCTTCGGAACTTTTAAATATCTCGATATATCTCGAAAACTACGCTTCTGATCAAAAAATATCATAGAACATAAATTGTAGGAAACATAATTCTCTACAAAAAAGGTCTCTTAACATTTTGCCATAGCTCGCTTCGTTTCCGAGATATTTGCAGATTTATCTCAAGGGAAGGGTCCTGATGGACATATTTCGAGATGTTTCTTCTTCTTGTTGTTCTTCTTCTGCACAGCTAAACTGGAAGTGGCATTTCCAGCTCGCAGTAGTGCAGAGTTATCTCAAAGAAAGGGGCCACGGTGTTTCTGTATCTCTATTATGTTGGTGCGGCTTCGGAACTTTTAAATATCTCGATATATCTCGAAAACTACGCTTCTGATCAAAAAATATCAGAGAACGTAAATTGTAGGAAACATAATTCTCTACAAAAAAGGTCTCTTAAGATTTTGCCATAGCTCGCTTCGTTTCCGAGATAATTGCAGATTCATCTCAAGGGAAGGGGCCTGACGGACATATTTCGAGATATTTCTTCTTCTTGTTGCTCTTCTTCTGCACAGCTAAGCTGGAAGTGGCATTTGCGGCTCGCACTAGTGCACAGTTATCTCAAAGAAAGGGGCCACGGTGTTTCTGTATCTCTATTATGTTGGTGCGTCTTCGGAACTTTTAAATATCTTGATATATCTCGAGAACTACGCTTCTGATCAAAAAATATCATAGAACGTAAATTGTAGGAAACACTATTCTCTACAAAAAAGGTCTCTTAACATTTTGCCATAGCTCGCTTCGTTTCCGAGATATTTGCAGATTCGTCTCAAGGGAAGGGGTCTGACGGACATATTTCGAGATATTTCTTCTTCTTGTTGTTCTTCTTCTGCACAGCTAAGCTCGAAGTGGCATTTGCAGCTCGCAATAGTGCAGAGTTATCTCAAAGAGAGGGGCCACGGTGTTTCTGTATCTCTATTATGTTGGTGCGGCTTCGGAACTTTTAAATATCTTGATATATCTCGAGAGCTACGCGTCTGATCAAAAAATATCATAGAACATAAAAAGTAGGAAACATAATTCTCTACAAAAAAGGTCTCTTAACATTTTGCCATAGCTCGCTTCGTTTCCGAGATATTTGCAGATTTATCTCAAGGGAAGGGGCCTGACGGACATATTTCGAGATATTTCTTCTTCTTGTTGTTCTTCTTCTGCACAGCTAAGCTGGAAGTGGCATTTGCGGCTCGCACTAGTGCAGAGTTATCTCAAAGAAAGGGGCCACGGTGTTTCTGTATCTCTATTATGTTGGTGCGGCTTCGGAACTTTTAAATATCTCGATATATCTCGAAAACTACGCTTCTGATCAAAAAATATCATAGAACATGAAAAGTAGGAAACTTAATTCTCTACAAAAAAGGTCTCTTAACATTTTGCCATAGCTCTCTTCGTTTCCGAGATATTTGCAGATTTATCTCAAGGGAAGGGGCCTGACGGACATATTTCGAGATATTTCTTCTTCTTGTTGTTCTTCTTCTGCACAGCTTAGCTGGAAATGGCATTTGCAGCTCGCAATAGTGCAGAGTTATCTCAAAGAAAGGGGCCACGGTGTTTCTGTATCTCTATTATGTTGGTGCGTCTTCGGAACTTTTAAATATCTTGATATATCTCGAGAACTACGATTCTGATCAAAAAATATCATAGAACGTAAATTGTAGGAAACATTATTCTCTACAAAAAAGGTCTCTTAACATTTTGCCATAGCTCGCTTCGTTTCCGAGATATTTGCAGATTCAACTCAAAGGAACTGGCCTGACGGACATATTTCGAAATATTTCTTCTTCTTGTTGTTCTTCCTCTGCACAGCTAAGCTGGAAGTGGCATTTGCAGCTCGCAATAGTGCAGAGTTATCTCGAAGAAAGGGGCCACGGTGTTTCTGTATCTCTATTATGTTGGTGCGGCTTCGGAACTTTAAAATATCTTTATATATCTCGAGAACTACGCATCTGATTAAAAAATATCATAGAACGTAAAAAGTAGGTAACTTAATTCTCTACAAATAAAGTCGCTTAACATTTTGCCATAGCTCGCTTCGTTTCCGAGATATTTGCAGATTTATCTCAAGGGAAGGGGCCTGACGGACATATTTCGAGATATTTCTTCTTCTTGTTGTTCTTCTTCTGCACAGCTAAGCTGGAAGTGGCATTTGCAGCTCGCAATAGTGCAGAGTTATCTCAAAGAAAGGGGCCACGGTGTGTCTGTATCCCTATTATGTTGGTGCGGCTTCGGAACTTTTAAATATCTCGATATATCTGGAAAACTACGCTTCTGATCAAAAAATATCATAGAACATAAATTGTAGGAAACATAATTCTCTATAAAAAACGTCTCTTAACATTTTGCCATAGCTCGCTTCGTTTCCGAGATATTTGCAGATTTATCTCAAAGGAAGTGGCCTGACGGACATATTTCGAGATATTTCTTCTTCTTGTTGTTCTTCTTCTGCACAGCTAAGCTGGAAGTGGCATTTGCCGCTCGCACTAGTGCAGAGTTATCTCAAAGAAAGGGGCCACGGTGTTTCTGTATCTCTATTATGTTGGTGCGGCTTCGGAACTTTTAAATATCTTGATATATCTCGAGAACTACGCATCTGCTCAAAAAATATCATAGAACATAAAAAGTAGGAAACTTAATTCTCTACAAAAAAGGTCTCTTAACATTTTGCCATAGCTCGCTCCGTTTCCGAGATATTTGCATATTTATCTCAAGGGAAGGGGCCTGACGGACATATTTCGAGATATTTCTTCTTCTTGTTGTTCTTCTTCTGCACAGCTAAGCTGGAAGTGGCATTTGCGGCTCGCACTAGTGCAGAGTTATCTCAAAGAAAGGGGCCACGGTGTTTCTGTATCTCTATTATGTTGGTGCGGCTTCGGAACTTTTAAATATCTCGATATATCTCGAAAACTACGCTTCTGATCAAAAAATATCATAGAACGCAAAAAGTAGGAAACTTAATTCTCTACAAAAAAGGTCTCTTAACATTTTGCCATAGCTCGCTTCGTTTCCGAGATATTTGCAGATTCATCTCAAGGGAAGGGGTCTGACGGACATATTTCGAGATATTTCTTCTTCTTGTTGTTCTTCTTCTGCACAGCTAAGCACGAAGTGGCATTTGCAGCTCGCAATAGTGCAGAGTTATCTCAAAGAAAGAGGCCACGGTGTTTCTGTACCTCTATTATGTTGGTGCGGCTTCGGAACTTTTAAATATCTCGATATATCTCGAAAACTACGCTTCTGATCAAAAAATATCATAGAACGCAAAAAGTAGGAAACTTAATTCTCTACAAAAAAGGTCTCTTAACATTTTGCCATAGCTCGCTTCGTTTCCGAGATATTTGCAGATTCATCTCAAGGGAAGGGGTCTGACGGACATATTTCGAGATATTTCTTCTTCTTGTTGTTCTTCCTCTGCACAGCTAAGCTGGAAGTGGCATTTGCAGCTCGCAATATTGCAGAGTTATCTCACAGAAAGGGGCCACGGTGTTTCTGTATCTCTATTATGTTGGTGCGGCTTCGGAACTTTTAAATATCTTGATATATCTCGAGAACTAAGCATCTGATCAAAAAATATCATAGAACATAAAAAGTAGGAAACTTAATTCTCTACAAAAAAGGTCTCTTAACATTTTGCCATAGCTCGCTTCGTTTCCGAGATATTTGCATATTTATCTCAAGGGAAGGGGCCTGACGGACATATTTCGAGATATTTCTTCTTCTTGTTGTTCTTCTTCTGCACAGCTAAGCTGGAAGTGGCATTTGCGGCTCGCACTAGTGCAGAGTTATCTCAAAGAAAGGGGCCACGGTGTTTCTGTATCTCTATTATGTTGGTGCGGCTTCGGAACTTTTAAATATCTCGATATATCTCGAAAACTACGCTTCTGATCAAAAAATATCATAGAACATAAATTGTAGGAAACATAATTCTCTACAAAAAAGGTCTCTTAACATTTTGCCATAGCTCGCTTCGTTTCCGAGATATTTGCATATTTATCCCAAGGGAAGGGGCCTGACGGACATATTTCGAGATATTTCTTCTTCTTGTTGTTCTTCTTCTGCACAGCTAAGCTGGAAGTGGCATTTGCGGCTCGCACTAGTGCAGAGTTATCTCAAAGAAAGGGGCCACGGTGTTTCTGTATCTCTATTATGTTGGTGCGGCTTCGGAACTTTTAAATATCTCGATATATCTCGAAAACTACGCTTCTGATCAAAAAATATCATAGAACATAAATTGTAGGAAACATAATTCTCTACAAACAAGGTCTCTTAACATTTTGCCATAGCTCGCTTCGTTTCCGAGATATTTGCAGATTTATCTCAAGGGAAGGGGCCTAACGGACATATTTCGAGATATTTCTTCTTCTTGTTGTTCTTCTTCTGCACAGCTAAACTGGAAGTGGCATTTCCAGCTCGCAATAGTGCAGAGTTATCTCAAAGAAAGGGGCCACGGTGTTTCTGTATCTCTATTATGTTGGTGCGGCTTCGGAACTTTTAAATATCTTGATATATCTCGAGAACTACGCATCTGATCAAAAAATATCATAGAACATAAAAAGTAGGAAACTTAATTCTCTACAAAAAAGGTCTCTTAACATTTTGCCATAGCTCGCTTCGTTTCCGAGATATTTGCAGATTTATCTCAAGGGAAGGGGCCTGACGGACATATTTCGAGATATTTCTTCTTCTTGTTGTTCTTCTTCTGCACAGCTAAGGTGGAAGTGGCATTTGCGGCTCGCACTAGTGCAGAGTTATCTCAAAGAAAGGGGCCACGGTGTTTCTGTATCTCTATTATGTTGGTGCGGCTTCGGAACTTTTAAATATCTTGATATATCTCGAGAACGACGCATCTGATCAAAAAATATCATAGAACATAAAAAGTAGGAAACTTAATTCTCTACAAAAAAGGTCTCTTAACATTTTGCCATAGCTCGCTTCGTTTCCGAGATATTTGCAGATTTATCTCAAGGGAAGGGGCCTGACGGACATATTTCGAGATATTTCTTCTTCTTGTTGTTCTTCTTCTGCACAGCTAAGCTGGAAGTGGCATTTGCGGCTCGCACTAGTGCAGAGTTATCTCAAAGAAAGGGGCCACGGTGTTTCTGTATCTCTATTCTGTTGGTGCGGCTTCGGAACTTTTAAATATCTTGATATATCTCGAGAACGACGCATCTGATCAAAAAATATCATAGAACATAAAAAGTAGGAAACTTAATTCTCTACAAAAAAGGTCTCCTAACATTTTGCCATAGCTCGCTTCGTTTCCGAGATATTTGCATATTTATCTCAAGGGAAGGGGCCTGACGGACATATTTCGAGATATTTCTTCTTCTTGTTGTTCTTCTTCTGCACAGCTAAGCTGGAAGTGGCATTTGCGGCTCGCACTAGTGCAGAGTTATCTCAAAGAAAGGGGCCACGGTGTTTCTGTATCTCTATTATGTTGGTGCGGCTTCGGAACTTTTAAATATCTCGATATATCTCGAAAACTACGCTTCTGATCAAAAAATATCATAGAACATAAATTGTAGGAAACATAATTCTCTACAAAAAAGGTCTCTTAACATTTTGCCATAGCTCGCTTCGTTTCCGAGATATTTGCAGATATATCTCAAGGGAAGGGGCCTGACGGACATATTTCGAGATATTTCTTCTTCTTGTTGTTCTTCCTCTGCACAGCTAAGCTGGAAGTGGCATTTGCGGCTTGCACTAGTGCAGAGTTATCTCAAAGAAAGGGGCCACCGTGTTTCTGTATCTCTATTATGTTGGTGCGGCTTCGGAACTTTTAAATATCTCGATATATCTCGAAAACTACGCTTCTGATCAAAAAATATCATAGAACATAAAAAGTAGGAAACTTAATTCTCTACAAAAAAGGTCTCTTAACATTTTGCCATAGCTCGCTTCGTTTCCGAGATATTTGCATATTTATCTCAAGGGAAGGGGCCTGACGGACATGTTTCGAGATATTTCTTCTTCTTGTTGTTCTTCTTCTGCACAGCTAAACTGGAAGTGGCATTTCCAGCTCGCAATAGTGCAGAGTTATCTCAAAGAAAGGGGCCACGGTGTTTCTGTATCTCTATTATGTTGGTGCGGCTTCGGAACTTTTAAATATCTTGATATATCTCGAGAACTACGCATCTGATCAAAAAATATCATAGAACATAAAAAGTAGGAAACTTAATTCTCTACAAAAAAGGTCTCTTAACATTTTGCCATAGCTCGCTTCGTTTCCGAGATATTTGCATATTTATCTCAAGGGAAGGGGCCTGACGGACATATTTCGAGATATTTCTTCTTCTTGTTGTTCTTCTTCTGCACAGCTAAGCTGGAGGTGGCATTTGCGGCTCGCACTAGTGCAGAGTTATCTCAAAGAAAGGGGCCACGGTGTTTCTGTATCTCTATTATGTTGGTGCGGCTTCGGAACTTTTAAATATCTTGATATATCTCGAGAACTACGCATCTGATCAAAAAATATGATAGAACATAAAAAGTAGGAAACTTAATTCTCTACAAAAAAGGTCTCTTAACATTTTGCCATAGCTCGCTTCGTTTCCGAGATATTTGCATATTTATCTCAAGGGAAGGGGCCTGACGGACATATTTCGAGATATTTCTTCTTCTTGTTGTTCTTCTTCTGCACAGCTAAGCTGGAAGTGGCATTTGCGGCTCGCACTAGTGCAGAGTTATCTCAAAGAAAGGGGCCACGGTGTTTCTGTATCTCTATTATGTTGGTGCGGCTTCGGAACTTTTAAATATCTCGATATATCTCGAAAACTACGCTTCTGATCGAAAAATATCATAGAACATAAATTGTAGGAAACATAATTCTCTACAAAAAAGGTCTCTTAACATTTTGCCATAGCTCGCTTCGTTTCCGAGATATTTGCAGATATATCTCAAGGGAAGGGGCCTGACGGACATATTTCGAGATATTTCTTCTTCTTGTTGTTCTTCTTCTGCACAGCTAAGCTGGAAGTGGCATTTGCGGCTTGCACTAGTGCAGAGTTATCTCAAAGAAAGGGGCCACCGTGTTTCTGTATCTCTATTATGTTGGTGCGGCTTCGGAACTTTTAAATATCTCGATATATCTCGAAAACTACGCTTCTGATCAAAAAATATCATAGAACATAAAAAGTAGGAAACTTAATTCTCTACAAAAAAGGTCTCTTAACATTTTGCCATAGCTCGCTTCGTTTCCGAGATATTTGCATATATATCTCAAGGGAAGGGGCCTGACGGACATGTTTCGAGATATTTCTTCTTCTTGTTGTTCTTCTTCTGCACAGCTAAACTGGAAGTGGCATTTCCAGCTCGCAATAGTGCAGAGTTATCTCAAAGAAAGGGGCCACGGTGTTTCTGTATCTCTATTATGTTGGTGCGGCTTCGGAACTTTTAAATATCTTGATATATCTCGAGAACTACGCATCTGATCAAAAAATATCATAGAACATAAAAAGTAGGAAACTTAATTCTCTACAAAAAAGGTCTCTTAACATTTTGCCATAGCTCGCTTCGTTTCCGAGATATTTGCATATTTATCTCAAGGGAAGGGGCCTGACGGACATGTTTCGAGATATTTCTTCTTCTTGTTGTTCTTCTTCTGCACAGCTAAACTGGAAGTGGCATTTCCAGCTCGCAATAGTGCAGAGTTATCTCAAAGAAAGGGGCCACGGTGTTTCTGTATCTCTATTATGTTGGTGCGGCTTCGGAACTTTTAAATATCTTGATATATCTCGAGAACTACGCATCTGATCAAAAAATATCATAGAACATAAAAAGTAGGAAACTTAATTCTCTACAAAAAAGGTCTCTTAACATTTTGCCATAGCTCGCTTCGTTTCCGAGATATTTGCAGATTTATCTCAAGGGAAGGGGCCTGACGGACATATTTCGAGATAGTTCTTCTTCTTGTTGTTCTTCTTCTGCACAGCTAAGCTGGAAGTGGCATTTGCGGCTCGCACTAGTGCAGAGTTATCTCAAAGAAAGGGGCCACGGTGTTTCTGTATCTCTATTATGTTGGTGCGGCTTCGGAACTTTTAAATATCTTGATATATCTCGAGAACTACGCATCTGATCAAAAAATATGATAGAACATAAAAAGTAGGAAACATAATTCTCTACAAAAAAGGTCTCTTAACATTTTGCCATAGCTCGCTTCGTTTCCGAGATATTTGCAGATATATCTCAAGGGAAGGGGCCTGACGGACATATTTCGAGATATTTCTTCTTCTTGTTGTTCTTCTTCTGCACAGCTAAGCTGGAAGTGGCATTTGCGGCTTGCACTAGTGCAGAGTTATCTCAAAGAAAGGGGCCACCGTGTTTCTGTATCTCTATTATGTTGGTGCGGCTTCGGAACTTTTAAATATCTCGATATATCTCGAAAACTACGCTTCTGATCAAAAAATATCATAGAACATAAAAAGTAGGAAACTTAATTCTCTACAAAAAAGGTCTCTTAACATTTTGCCATAGCTCGCTTCGTTTCCGAGATATTTGCAGATTTATCTCAAGGGAAGGGGCCTGACGGACATATTTCGAGATATTTCTTCTTCTTGTTGTTCTTCTTCTGCACAGCTAAGCTGGAAGTGGCATTTGCGGCTCGCACTAGTGCAGAGTTATCTCACAGAAAGGGGCCATGGTGTTTCTGTATCTCTATTATGTTGGTGCGGCTTCGAAACTTTTAAATATCTTGATATATCTCGAGAACTACGCATCTGATCAAAAAATATCATAGAACATAAAAAGTAGGAAACTTAATTCTCTACAAAAAAGGTCTCTTAACATTTTGCCATAGCTCGCTTCGTTTCCGAGATATTTGCAGATTTATCTCAAGGGAAGGGGCCTGACGGACATATTTCGAGATATTTCTTCTTCTTGTTGTTCTTCTTCTGCACAGCTAAGCTGGAAGTGGCATTTGCGGCTCGCACTAGTGCAGAGTTATCTCAAAGAAAGGGGCCACGGTGTTTCTGTATCTCTATTATGTTGGTGCGGCTTCGGAACTTTTAAATATCTCGATATATCTCGAAAACTACGCTTCTGATCAAAAAATATCATAGAACATAAATTGTAGGAAACATAATTCTCTACAAAAAAGGTCTCTTAACATTTTGCCATAGCTCGCTTCGTTTCCGAGATATTTGCAGATTCATCTCAAGGGAAGGGGTCTGACGGACATATTTCGAGATATTTCTTCTTCTTGTTGTTCTTCTTCTGCACAGCTAAGCTCGAAGTGGCATTTGCAGCTCGCAATAGTGCAGAGTTATCTCAAAGAAAGAGGCCACGGTGTTTCTGTACCTCTATTATGTTGGTGCAGCTTCGGAACTTTTAAATATCTTGATATATCTCGAGAACTACGCATCTGATCAAAAAATATCATCGAACATAAAAAGTAGGAAACTTAATTCTCTACAAAAAAGGTCTCTTAACATTTTGCCATAGCTCGCTTCGTTTCCGAGATATTTGCAGATTTATCTCAAGGGAAGGGGCCTGACGGACATATTTCGAGATATTTCTTCTTCTTGTTGTTCTTCTTCTGCACAGCTAAGGTGGAAGTGGCATTTGCGGCTCGCACTAGTGCAGAGTTATCTCAAAGAAAGGGGCCACGGTGTTTCTGTATCTCTATTATGTTGGTGCGGCTTCGGAACTTTTAAATATCTTGATATATCTCGAGAACGACGCATCTGATCAAAAAATATCATAGAACATAAAAAGTAGGAAACTTAATTCTATACAAAAAAGGTCTCTTAACATTTTGCCATAGCTCGCTTCGTTTCCGAGATATTTGCAGATATATCTCAAGGGAAGGGGCCTGACGGACATATTTCGAGATATTTCTTCTTCTTGTTGTTCTTCTTCTGCACAGCTAAGCTGGAAGTGGCATTTGCGGCTCGCACTAGTGCAGAGTTATCTCAAAGAAAGGGGCCACCGTGTTTCTGTATCTCTATTATGTTGGTGCGGCTTCGGAACTTTTAAATATCTCGATATATCTCGAAAACTACGCTTCTGATCAAAAAATATCATAGAACATAAAAAGTAGGAAACTTAATTCTCTACAAAAAAGGTCTCTTAACATTTTGCCATAGCTCGCTTCGTTTCCGAGATATTTGCAGATTTATCTCAAGGGAAGGGGCCTGACGGACATATTTCGAGATATTTCTTCTTCTTGTTGTTCTTCTTCTGCACAGCTAAGCTGGAAGTGGCATTTGCGGCTCGCACTAGTGCAGAGTTATCTCACAGAAAGGGGCCATGGTGTTTCTGTATCTCTATTATGTTGGTGCGGCTTCGAAACTTTTAAATATCTTGATATATCTCGAGAACTACGCATCTGATCAAAAAATATCATAGAACATAAAAAGTAGGAAACTTAATTCTCTACAAAAAAGGTCTCTTAACATTTTGCCATAGCTCGCTTCGTTTCCGAGATATTTGCAGATTTATCTCAAGGGAAGGGGCCTGACGGACATATTTCGAGATATTTCTTCTTCTTGTTGTTCTTCTTCTGCACAGCTAAGCTGGAAGTGGCATTTGCGGCTCGCACTAGTGCAGAGTTATCTCAAAGAAAGGGGCCACGGTGTTTCTGTATCTCTATTATGTTGGTGCGGCTTCGGAACTTTTAAATATCTCGATATATCTCGAAAACTACGCTTCTGATCAAAAAATATCATAGAACATAAATTGTAGGAAACATAATTCTCTACAAAAAAGGTCTCTTAACATTTTGCCATAGCTCGCTTCGTTTCCGAGATATTTGCAGATTCATCTCAAGGGAAGGGGTCTGACGGACATATTTCGAGATATTTCTTCTTCTTGTTGTTCTTCTTCTGCACAGCTAAGCTCGAAGTGGCATTTGCAGCTCGCAATAGTGCAGAGTTATCTCAAAGAAAGAGGCCACGGTGTTTCTGTACCTCTATTATGTTGGTGCAGCTTCGGAACTTTTAAATATCTTGATATATCTCGAGAACTACGCATCTGATCAAAAAATATCATCGAACATAAAAAGTAGGAAACTTAATTCTCTACAAAAAAGGTCTCTTAACATTTTGCCATAGCTCGCTTCGTTTCCGAGATATTTGCAGATTCAGCTCAAAGGAACTGGCCTGACGGACATATTTCGAGATATTTCTTCTTCTTGTTGTTCTTCCTCTGCACAGCTAAGCTGGAAGTGGCATTTGCAGCTCGCAATATTGCAGAGTTATCTCACAGAAAGGGGCCACGGTGTTTCTGTATCTCTATTATGTTGGTGCGGCTTCGGAACTTTTAAATATCTTGATATATCTCGAGAACTAAGCATCTGATCAAAAAATATCATAGAACATAAAAAGTAGGAAACTTAATTCTCTACAAAAAAGGTCTCTTAACATTTTGCCATAGCTCGCTTCGTTTCCGAGATATTTGCATATTTATCTCAAGGGAAGGGGCCTGACGGACATATTTCGGGTTATTTCTTCTTCTTGTTGTTCTTCTTCTGCACAGCTAAGCTGGAAGTGGCATTTGCGGCTCGCACTAGTGCAGAGTTATCTCAAAGAAAGGGGCCACGGTGTTTCTGTATCTCTATTATGTTGGTGCGGCTTCGGAACTTTTAAATATCTTGATATATCTCGAGAACTACGCGTCTGATCAAAAAATATCATAGAACATAAAAAGTAGGAAACTTAATTCTCTACCACAACGGTCTCTTAACATTTTGCCACAGCTCGCTTCGTTTCCGAGATATTTGCATATTTATCTCAAGGGAAGGGGCCTGACGGACATATTTCGAGATATTTCTTCTTCTTGTTGTTCTTCTTCTGCACAGCTAAGCTGGAAGTGGCATTTGCGGCTCGCACTAGTGCAGAGTTATCTCAAAGAAAGGGGCCACGGTGTTTCTGTATCTCTATTATGTTGGTGCGGCTTCGGAACTTTTAAATATCTCGATATATCTCGAAAACTACGCTTCTGATCAAAAAATATCATAGAACATAAATTGTAGGAAACATAATTCTCTACAAAAAAGGTCTCTTAACATTTTGCCATAGCTCGCTTCGTTTCCGAGATATTTGCAGATTTATCTCAAGGGAAGGGGCCTGACGGACATATTTCGAGATATTTCTTCTTCTTGTTGTTCTTCTTCTGCACAGCTAAGCTGGAAGTGGCATTTGCGGCTCGCACTAGTGCAGAGTTATCTCAAAGAAAGGGGCCACGGTGTTTCTGTATCTCTATTATGTTGGTGCGGCTTCGGAACTTTTAAATATCTCGATATATCTCGAAAACTACGCTTCTGATCAAAAAATATCATAGAACATAAATTGTAGGAAACATAATTCTCTACAAACAAGGTCTCTTAACATTTTGCCATAGCTCGCTTCGTTTCCGAGATATTTGCAGATTTATCTCAAGGGAAGGGGCCTAACGGACATATTTCGAGATATTTCTTCTTCTTGTTGTTCTTCTTCTGCACAGCTAAACTGGAAGTGGCATTTCCAGCTCGCAATAGTGCAGAGTTATCTCAAAGAAAGGGGCCACGGTGTTTCTGTATCTCTATTATGTTGGTGCGGCTTCGGAACTTTTAAATATCTTGATATATCTCGAGAACTACGCATCTGATCAAAAAATATCATAGAACATAAAAAGTAGGAAACTTAATTCTCTACAAAAAAGGTCTCTTAACATTTTGCCATAGCTCGCTTCGTTTCCGAGATATTTGCAGATTTATCTCAAGGGAAGGGGCCTGACGGACATATTTCGAGATATTTCTTCTTCTTGTTGTTCTTCTTCTGCACAGCTAAGGTGGAAGTGGCATTTGCGGCTCGCACTAGTGCAGA
This sequence comes from Osmia lignaria lignaria, assembly GCF_051020975.1. NCBI lineage: Eukaryota > Metazoa > Arthropoda > Insecta > Hymenoptera > Megachilidae > Osmia > Osmia lignaria. The sequence goes on along the minus strand of NW_027478159.1, from coordinate 7,091,808 downwards.
GTTATCTCAAAGAAAGGGGCCACGGTGTTTCTGTATCTCTATTATGTTGGTGCGGCTTCGGAACTTTTAAATATCTTGATATATCTCGAGAACGACGCATCTGATCAAAAAATATCATAGAACATAAAAAGTAGGAAACTTAATTCTCTACAAAAAAGGTCTCTTAACATTTTGCTATAGCTCGCTTCGTTTCCGAGATATTTGCAGATTTATCTCAAGGGAAGGGGCCTGACGGACATATTTCGAGATATTTCTTCTTCTTGTTGTTCTTCTTCTGCACAGCTAAGCTGGAAGTGGCATTTGCGGCTCGCACTAGTGCAGAGTTATCTCAAAGAAAGGGGCCACGGTGTTTCTGTATCTCTATTCTGTTGGTGCGGCTTCGGAACTTTTAAATATCTTGATATATCTCGAGAACGACGCATCTGATCAAAAAATATCATAGAACATAAAAAGTAGGAAACTTAATTCTCTACAAAAAAGGTCTCCTAACATTTTGCCATAGCTCGCTTCGTTTCCGAGATATTTGCATATTTATCTCAAGGGAAGGGGCCTGACGGACATATTTCGAGATATTTCTTCTTCTTGTTGTTCTTCTTCTGCACAGCTAAGCTGGAAGTGGCATTTGCGGCTCGCACTAGTGCAGAGTTATCTCAAAGAAAGGGGCCACGGTGTTTCTGTATCTCTATTATGTTGGTGCGGCTTCGGAACTTTTAAATATCTCGATATATCTCGAAAACTACGCTTCTGATCAAAAAATATCATAGAACATAAATTGTAGGAAACATAATTCTCTACAAAAAAGGTCTCTTAACATTTTGCCATAGCTCGCTTCGTTTCCGAGATATTTGCAGATATATCTCAAGGGAAGGGGCCTGACGGACATATTTCGAGATATTTCTTCTTCTTGTTGTTCTTCCTCTGCACAGCTAAGCTGGAAGTGGCATTTGCGGCTTGCACTAGTGCAGAGTTATCTCAAAGAAAGGGGCCACCGTGTTTCTGTATCTCTATTATGTTGGTGCGGCTTCGGAACTTTTAAATATCTCGATATATCTCGAAAACTACGCTTCTGATCAAAAAATATCATAGAACATAAAAAGTAGGAAACTTAATTCTCTACAAAAAAGGTCTCTTAACATTTTGCCATAGCTCGCTTCGTTTCCGAGATATTTGCATATTTATCTCAAGGGAAGGGGCCTGACGGACATGTTTCGAGATATTTCTTCTTCTTGTTGTTCTTCTTCTGCACAGCTAAACTGGAAGTGGCATTTCCAGCTCGCAATAGTGCAGAGTTATCTCAAAGAAAGGGGCCACGGTGTTTCTGTATCTCTATTATGTTGGTGCGGCTTCGGAACTTTTAAATATCTTGATATATCTCGAGAACTACGCATCTGATCAAAAAATATCATAGAACATAAAAAGTAGGAAACTTAATTCTCTACAAAAAAGGTCTCTTAACATTTTGCCATAGCTCGCTTCGTTTCCGAGATATTTGCAGATTTATCTCAAGGGAAGGGGCCTGACGGACATATTTCGAGATATTTCTTCTTCTTGTTGTTCTTCTTCTGCACAGCTAAGCTGGAAGTGGCATTTGCGGCTCGCACTAGTGCAGAGTTATCTCAAAGAAAGGGGCCACGGTGTTTCTGTATCTCTATTATGTTGGTGCGGCTTCGGAACTTTTAAATATCTTGATATATCTCGAGAACTACGCATCTGATCAAAAAATATGATAGAACATAAAAAGTAGGAAACTTAATTCTCTACAAAAAAGGTCTCTTAACATTTTGCCATAGCTCGCTTCGTTTCCGAGATATTTGCATATTTATCTCAAGGGAAGGGGCCTGACGGACATATTTCGAGATATTTCTTCTTCTTGTTGTTCTTCTTCTGCACAGCTAAGCTGGAAGTGGCATTTGCGGCTCGCACTAGTGCAGAGTTATCTCAAAGAAAGGGGCCACGGTGTTTCTGTATCTCTATTATGTTGGTGCGGCTTCGGAACTTTTAAATATCTCGATATATCTCGAAAACTACGCTTCTGATCGAAAAATATCATAGAACATAAATTGTAGGAAACATAATTCTCTACAAAAAAGGTCTCTTAACATTTTGCCATAGCTCGCTTCGTTTCCGAGATATTTGCAGATATATCTCAAGGGAAGGGGCCTGACGGACATATTTCGAGATATTTCTTCTTCTTGTTGTTCTTCTTCTGCACAGCTAAGCTGGAAGTGGCATTTGCGGCTTGCACTAGTGCAGAGTTATCTCAAAGAAAGGGGCCACCGTGTTTCTGTATCTCTATTATGTTGGTGCGGCTTCGGAACTTTTAAATATCTCGATATATCTCGAAAACTACGCTTCTGATCAAAAAATATCATAGAACATAAAAAGTAGGAAACTTAATTCTCTACAAAAAAGGTCTCTTAACATTTTGCCATAGCTCGCTTCGTTTCCGAGATATTTGCAGATTTATCTCAAGGGAAGGGGCCTGACGGACATATTTCGAGATATTTCTTCTTCTTGTTGTTCTTCTTCTGCACAGCTAAGTTGGAAGTGGCATTTGCGGCTCGCACTAGTGCAGAGTTATCTCACAGAAAGGGGCCATGGTGTTTCTGTATCTCTATTATGTTGGTGCGGCTTCGAAACTTTTAAATATCTTGATATATCTCGAGAACTACGCATCTGATCAAAAAATATCATAGAACATAAAAAGTAGGAAACTTAATTCTCTACAAAAAAGGTCTCTTAACATTTTGCCATAGCTCGCTTCGTTTCCGAGATATTTGCAGATTTATCTCAAGGGAAGGGGCCTGACGGACATATTTCGAGATAGTTCTTCTTCTTGTTGTTCTTCTTCTGCACAGCTAAGCTGGAAGTGGCATTTGCGGCTCGCACTAGTGCAGAGTTATCTCAAAGAAAGGGGCCACGGTGTTTCTGTATCTCTATTATGTTGGTGCGGCTTCGGAACTTTTAAATATCTTGATATATCTCGAGAACTACGCATCTGATCAAAAAATATGATAGAACGTAAAAAGTAGGAAACTTAATTCTCTACAAAAAAGGTCTCTTAACATTTTGCCATAGCTCGCTTCGTTTCCGAGATATTTGCATATTTATCTCAAGGGAAGGGGCCTGACGGACATATTTCGAGATATTTCTTCTTCTTGTTGTTCTTCTTCTGCACAGCTAAGCTGGAAGTGGCATTTGCGGCTCGCACTAGTGCAGAGTTATCTCAAAGAAAGGGGCCACGGTGTTTCTGTATCTCTATTATGTTGGTGCGGCTTCGGAACTTTTAAATATCTCGATATATCTCGAAAACTACGCTTCTGATCGAAAAATATCATAGAACATAAATTGTAGGAAACATAATTCTCTACAAAAAAGGTCTCTTAACATTTTGCCATAGCTCGCTTCGTTTCCGAGATATTTGCAGATATATCTCAAGGGAAGGGGCCTGACGGACATATTTCGAGATATTTCTTCTTCTTGTTGTTCTTCTTCTGCACAGCTAAGCTGGAAGTGGCATTTGCGGCTTGCACTAGTGCAGAGTTATCTCAAAGAAAGGGGCCACCGTGTTTCTGTATCTCTATTATGTTGGTGCGGCTTCGGAACTTTTAAATATCTCGATATATCTCGAAAACTACGCTTCTGATCAAAAAATATCATAGAACATAAAAAGTAGGAAACTTAATTCTCTACAAAAAAGGTCTCTTAACATTTTGCCATAGCTCGCTTCGTTTCCGAGATATTTGCAGATTTATCTCAAGGGAAGGGGCCTGACGGACATATTTCGAGATATTTCTTCTTCTTGTTGTTCTTCTTCTGCACAGCTAAGCTGGAAGTGGCATTTGCGGCTCGCACTAGTGCAGAGTTATCTCACAGAAAGGGGCCATGGTGTTTCTGTATCTCTATTATGTTGGTGCGGCTTCGAAACTTTTAAATATCTTGATATATCTCGAGAACTACGCATCTGATCAAAAAATATCATAGAACATAAAAAGTAGGAAACTTAATTCTCTACAAAAAAGGTCTCTTAACATTTTGCCATAGCTCGCTTCGTTTCCGAGATATTTGCAGATTTATCTCAAGGGAAGGGGCCTGACGGACATATTTCGAGATATTTCTTCTTCTTGTTGTTCTTCTTCTGCACAGCTAAGCTGGAAGTGGCATTTGCGGCTCGCACTAGTGCAGAGTTATCTCAAAGAAAGGGGCCACGGTGTTTCTGTATCTCTATTATGTTGGTGCGGCTTCGGAACTTTTAAATATCTCGATATATCTCGAAAACTACGCTTCTGATCAAAAAATATCATAGAACATAAAAAGTAGGAAACTTAATTCTCTACAAAAAAGGTCTCTTAACATTTTGCCATAGCTCGCTTCGTTTCCGAGATATTTGCAGATTCATCTCAAGGGAAGGGGTCTGACGGACATATTTCGAGATATTTCTTCTTCTTGTTGTTCTTCTTCTGCACAGCTAAGCTCGAAGTGGCATTTGCAGCTCGCAATAGTGCAGTGTTATCTCAAAGAAAGAGGCCACGGTGTTTCTGTACCTCTATTATGTTGGTGCAGCTTCGGAACTTTTAAATATCTTGATATATCTCGAGAACTACGCATCTGATCAAAAAATATCATTGAACATAAAAAGTAGGAAACTTAATTCTCTACAAAAAAGGTCTCTTAACATTTTGCCATAGCTCGCTTCGTTTCCGAGATATTTGCAGATTCAGCTCAAAGGAACTGGCCTGACGGACATATTTCGAGATATTTCTTCTTCTTGTTGTTCTTCTTCTGCACAGCTAAGCTGGAAGTGGCATTTGCGGCTCGCACTAGTGCAGAGTTATCTCAAAGAAAGGGGCCACGGTGTTTCTGTATCTCTATTATGTTGGTGCGGCTTCGGAACTTTTAAATATCTCGATATATCTCGAAAACTACGCTTCTGGTCAAAAAATATCATAGAACATAAATTGTAGGAAACATAATTCTCTACAAAAAACGTCTCTTAACATTTTGCCATAGCTCGCTTCGATTCCGAGATATTTGCAGATTCAGCTCAAAGGAACGGGCCTGACGGACATATTTCGAGATACTTCTTCTTCTTGTTGTTCTTCCTCTGCACAGCTAAGCTGGAAGTGGCATTTGCAGCTCGCAATAGTGCAGAGTTATCTCAAAGAAAGGGGCCACGGTGTTTCTGTATCTCTATTATGTTGGTGCGGCTTCGGAACTTTTAAATATCTTGATATATCTCGAGAACTACGCGTCTGATCAAAAAATATCATAGAACATAAAAAGTAGGAAACTTAATTCTCTACAACAACGGTCTCTTAACATTTTGCCACAGCTCGCTTCGTTTCCGAGATATTTGCATATTTATCTCAAGGGAAGGGGCCTGACGGACATATTTCGAGATATTTCTTCTTCTTGTTGTTCTTCTTCTGCACAGCTAAGCTGGAAGTGGCATTTGCGGCTCGCACTAGTGCAGAGTTATCTCAAAGAAAGGGGCCACGGTGTTTCTGTATCTCTATTATGTTGGGGCGGCATCGGAACTTTTAAGTATCTTGATATATCTCGAGAACTACGCGTCTGATCAAAAAATATCATAGAACATAAAAAGTAGGAAACTTAATTCTCTACAACAACGGTCTCTTAACATTTTGCCATAGCTCGCTTCGTTTCCGAGATATTTGCATATTTATCTCAAGGGAAGGGGCCTGACGGACATATTTCGAGATATTTCTTCTTCTTGTTGTTCTTCTTCTGCACAGCTAAGCTGGAAGTGGCATTTGCGGCTCGCACTAGTGCAGAGTTATCTCAAAGAAAGGGGCCACGGTGTTTCTGTATCTCTATTATGTTGGTGCGGCTTCGGAACTTTTAAATATCTCGATATATCTCGAAAACTACGCTTCTGATCAAAAAATATCATAGAACATAAATTGTAGGAAACATAATTCTTTACAAAAAAGGTCGCTTAACATTTTGCCATAGCTCGCTTCGTTTCCGAGATATTTGCAGATTTATCTCAAGGGAAGGGTCCTGATGGACATATTTCGAGATATTTCTTCTTCTTGTTGTTCTTCTTCTGCACAGCTAAACTGGAAGTGGCATTTCCAGCTCGCAATCGTGCAGAGTTATCTCAAAGAAAGGGGCCATGGTGTTTCTGTATCTCTATTATGTTGGTGCGGCTTCGGAACTTCTAAATATCTTGATATATCTCGAGAACTACGCCTCTGATCGAAAAATATCATAGAACATAAAAAGTAGGAAACTTAATTCTCTACAAAAAAGGTCTCTTAACATTTTGCCATAGCTCGCTTCGTTTCCGAGATATTTGCAGATTTATCTCAAGGGAAGGGGCCTGACGGACATATTTCGAGATATTTCTTCTTTTTGTTGTTCTTCTTCTGCACAGCTAAGCTGGAAGTGGCATTTGCAGCGCGCAATAGTGCAGAGTTATCTCAAAGAAAGGGGCCACGGTGTTTCTGTATCTCTATTATGTTGGTGCGGCTTCGGAACTTTTAAATATCTTGTTATATCTCGAGAACTACGCATCTGATCAAAAAATATCATACTACATAAAAAGTAGGAAACTTAATTCTCTACAAGAAAGGTCTCTAAACATTTTGCCATAGCTCGCTTCGTTTCCGAGATATTTGCAGATTTATCTCAAGGGAAGGGGCGTGACGGACATATTTCGAGATATTTCTTCTTCTTGTTGTTCTTCTTCTGCACAGCTAAGCTGGAAGTGGCATTTGCAGCTCGCAATAGTGCAGAGTTATCTCAAAGAGAGGGGCCACGGTGTTTCTGTATCTCTATTATGTTGGTGCGGCTTCGGAACTTTTAAATATCTTGATATATTTCGAGAACTACGCATCTGATCAAAAAATATCATAGAAGATAAAAAGTAGGAAACTTAATTCTCTACAAAAAAGGTCTCTTAACATTTCGCCATAGCTCGCTTCGTTTCCGAGATATTTGCAGATTTATCTCAAGGGAAGGGGCCTGTCGGACATATTTCGAGATATTTCTTCTTCTTGTTGTTCTTCTTCTGCACAGCTAAGCTGGAAGTGGCATTTGCGGCTCGCACTAGTGCAGAGTTATCTGAAAGAAAGGGGCCACGGTGTTTCTGTATCTCTATTATGTTGGTGCGGCTTCGGAACTTTTAAATATCTCGATATATCTCGAAAACTACGCTTCTGATCAAAAAATATCATAGAACATAAATTGTAGGAAACATAATTCTCTAGAAAAAACGTCTCTTAACATTTTGCCATAGCTCGCTTCGATTCCGAGATATTTGCAGATTCAGCTCAAAGGAACGGGCCTGACGGACATATTTCGAGATACTTCTTCTTCTTGTTGTTCTTCCTCTGCACAGCTAAGCTGGAAGTGGCATTTGCAGCTCGCAATAGTGCAGAGTTATCTCAAAGAAAGGGGCCACGGTGTTTCTGTATCTCTATTATGTTGGTGCGGCTTCGGAACTTTTAAATATCTTGATATATCTCGAGAACTACGCATCTGATCAAAAAATATCATAGAACATAAAAAGTAGGAAACTTAATTCTCTACAAAAAAGGTCTCTTAACATTTTGCCATAGCTCGCTTCGTTTCCGAGATATTTGCAGATTTATCTCAAGGGAAGGGGCCTGTCGGACATATTTCGAGATATTTCTTCTTCTTGTTGTTCTTCTTCTGCACAGCTAAGCTGGAAGTGGCATTTGCGGCTCGCACTAGTGCAGAGTTATCTCAAAGAAAGGGGCCACGGTGTTTCTGTATCTCTATTATGTTGGTGCGGCTTCGGAACTTTTAAATATCTCGATATATCTCGAAAACTACGCTTCTGATCAAAAAATATCATAGAACATAAATTGTAGGAAACATAATTCTCTACAAAAAACGTCTCTTAACATTTTGCCATAGCTCGCTTCGATTCCGAGATATTTGCAGATTCAGCTCAAAGGAACGGGCCTGACGGACATATTTCGAGATACTTCTTCTTCTTGTTGTTCTTCCTCTGCACAGCTAAGCTGGAAGTGGCATTTGCAGCTCGCAATAGTGCAGAGTTATCTCAAAGAAAGGGGCCACGGTGTTTCTGTATCTCTATTATGTTGGTGCGGCTTCGGAACTTTTAAATATCTTGATATATCTCGAGAACTACGCATCTGATCAAAAAATATCATAGAACATAAAAAGTAGGAAACTTAATTCTCTACAAAAAAGGTCTCTTAACATTTTGCCATAGCTCGCTTCGTTTCCGAGATATTTGCAGATTTATCTCAAGGGAAGGGGCCTGACGGACATATTTCGAGATATTTCTTCTTCTTGTTGTTCTTCTTCTGCACAGCTAAGCTGGAAGTGGCATTTGCAGCTCGCACTAGTGCAGAGTTATCTCAAAGAAAGGGGCCACGGTGTTTCTGTATCTCTATTATGTTGGTGCGGCTTCGGAACTTTTAAATATCTCGATATATCTCGAAAACTACGCTTCTGATCAAAAAATATCATAGAACATAAATTGTAGGAAACATAATTCTCTACAGAAAAGGTCTCTAAACATTTTGCCATAGCTCGCTTCGTTTCCGAGATATTTGCAGATTTATCTCAAGGGAAGGGGCGTGACGGACATATTTCGAGATATTTCTTCTTCTTGTTGTTCTTCTTCTGCACAGCTAAGCTGGAAGTGGCATTTGCAGCTCGCAATAGTGCAGAGTTATCTCAAAGAGAGGGGCCACGGTGTTTCTGTATCTCTATTATGTTGGTGCGGCTTCGGAACTTTTAAATATCTTGATATATTTCGAGAACTACGCATCTGATCAAAAAATATCATAGAAGATAAAAAGTAGGAAACTTAATTCTCTACAAAAAAGGTCTCTTAACATTTCGCCATAGCTCGCTTCGTTTCCGAGATATTTGCAGATTTATCTCAAGGGAAGGGGCCTGTCGGACATATTTCGAGATATTTCTTCTTCTTGTTGTTCTTCTTCTGCACAGCTAAGCTGGAAGTGGCATTTGCGGCTCGCACTAGTGCAGAGTTATCTCAAAGAAAGGGGCCACGGTGTTTCTGTATCTCTATTATGTTGGTGCGGCTTCGGAACTTTTAAATATCTCGATATATCTCGAAAACTACGCTTCTGATCAAAAAATATCATAGAACATAAATTGTAGGAAACATAATTCTCTACAAAAAACTTCTCTTAACATTTTGCCATAGCTCGCTTCGTTTCCGAGATATTTGCAGATTTATCTCAAGGGAAGGGGCCTGACGGACATATTTCGAGATATTTCTTCTTCTTGTTGTTCTTCTTCTGCACAGCTAAGCTGGAAGTGGCATTTGCAGCTCGCACTAGTGCAGAGTTATCTCGAAGAAAGGGGCCACGGTGTTTCTGTATCTCTATTATGTTGGTGCGGCTTCGGAACTTTTAAATATCTCGATATATCTCGAAAACTACGCTTCTGATCAAAAAATATCATAGAACATAAATTGTAGGAAACATAATTCTCTACAGAAAAGGTCTCTTAACATTTTGCCATAGCTCGCTTCGTTTCCGAGATATTTGCAGATTTATCTCAAGGGAAGGGGCCTGACGGACATATTTCGAGATATTTCTTCTTCTTGTTGTTCTTCTTCTGCACAGCTAAGCTGGAAGTGGCATTTGCGGCTCGCACTAGTGCAGAGTTATCTCAAAGAAAGGGGCCACGGTGTTTCTGTATCCCTATTATGTTGGTGCGGCTTCGGAACTTTTAAATATCTCGATATATCTCGAAAACTACGCTTCTGATCAAAAAATATCATAGAACATAAATTGTAGGAAACATAATTCTCTACAGAAAACGTCTCTTAACATTTTGCCATAGCTCGCTTCGTTTCCGAGATATTTGCAGATTCAGCTCAAAGGAACTGGCCTGACGGACATATTTCGAGATATTTCTTCTTCTTGTTGTTCTTCCTCTGCACAGCTAAGCTGGGAGTGGCATTTGCAGCTCGCAATAGTGCAGAGTTATCTCAAAGAGAGGGGCCACGGTGTTTCTGTATCTCTATTATGTTGGTGCGGCTTCGGAACTTTTAAATATCTTGATATATTTCGAGAACTACGCATCTGATCAAAAAATATCATAGAAGATAAAAAGTAGGAAACTTAATTCTCTACAAAAAAGGTCTCTTAACATTTCGCCATAGCTCGCTTCGATTCCGAGATATTTGCAGATTCAGCTCAAAGGAACGGGCCTGACGGACATATTTCGAGATACTTCTTCTTCTTGTTGTTCTTCCTCTGCACAGCTAAGCTGGAAGTGGCATTTGCAGCTCGCAATAGTGCAGAGTTATCTCAAAGAAAGGGGCCACGGTGTTTCTGTATCTCTATTATGTTGGTGCGGCTTCGGAACTTTTAAATATCTTGATATATCTCGAGAACTACGCATCTGATCAAAAAATATCATAGAACATAAAAAGTAGGAAACTTAATTCTCTACAAAAAAGGTCTCTTAACATTTTGCCATAGCTCGCTTCGTTTCCGAGATATTTGCAGATTTATCTCAAGGGAAGGGGCCTGACGGACATATTTCGAGATATTTCTTCTTCTTGTTGTTCTTCTTCTGCACAGCTAAGCTGGAAGTGGCATTTGCAGCTCGCACTAGTGCAGAGTTATCTCAAAGAAAGGGGCCACGGTGTTTCTGTATCTCTATTATGTTGGTGCGGCTTCGGAACTTTTAAATATCTCGATATATCTCGAAAACTACGCTTCTGATCAAAAAATATCATAGAACATAAATCGTAGGAAACATAATTCTCTACAGAAAAGGTCTCTTAACATTTTGCCATAGCTCGCTTCGTTTCCGAGATATTTGCAGATTTATCTCAAGGGAAGGGGCCTGACGGACATATTTCGAGATATTTCTTCTTCTTGTTGTTCTTCTTCTGCACAGCTAAGCTGGAAGTGGCATTTGCGGCTCGCACTAGTGCAGAGTTATCTCAAAGAAAGGGGCCACGGTGTTTCTGTATCCCTATTATGTTGGTGCGGCTTCGGAACTTTTAAATATCTCGATATATCTCGAAAACTACGCTTCTGATCAAAAAATATCATAGAACATAAATTGTAGGAAACATAATTCTCTACAAAAAACGTCTCTTAACATTTTGCCATAGCTCGCTTTGTTTCCGAGATATTTGCAGATTCAGCTCAAAGGAACTGGCCTGACGGACATATTTCGAGATATTTCTTCTTCTTGTTGTTCTTCCTCTGCACAGCTAAGCTGGAAGTGGCATTTGCAGCTCGCAATAGTGCAGAGTTATCTCAAAGAAAGGGGCCACGGTGTTTCTGTATCTCTATTATGTTGGTGCGGCTTCGGAACTTTTAAATATCTTGATATATCTCGAGAACTACGCATCTGATCAAAAAATATCATAGAACATAAAAAGTAGGAAACTTAATTCTCTACAAAAAAGGTCTCTTAACATTTTGCCAGAGCTCGCTTCGTTTCCGAGATATTTGCAGATTTATCTCAAGGGAAGGGGCGTGACGGACATATTTCGAGATATTTCTTCTTCTTGTTGTTCTTCTTCTGCACAGCTAAGCTGGAAGTGGCATTTGCAGCTCGCAATAGTGCAGAGTTATCTCAAAGAGAGGGGCCACGGTGTTTCTGTATCTCTATTATGTTGGTGCGGCTTCGGAACTTTTAAATATCTTGATATATTTCGAGAACTACGCATCTGATCAAAAAATATCATAGAAGATAAAAAGTAGGAAACTTAATTCTCTACAAAAAAGGTCTCTTAACATTTCGCCATAGCTCGCTTCGTTTCCGAGATATTTGCAGATTTATCTCAAGGGAAGGGGCCTGTCGGACATATTTCGAGATATTTCTTCTTCTTGTTGTTCTTCTTCTGCACAGCTAAGCTGGAAGTGGCATTTGCGGCTCGCACTAGTGCAGAGTTATCTGAAAGAAAGGGGCCACGGTGTTTCTGTATCTCTATTATGTTGGTGCGGCTTCGGAACTTTTAAATATCTCGATATATCTCGAAAACTACGCTTCTGATCAAAAAATATCATAGAACATAAATTGTAGGAAACATAATTCTCTACAAAAAACGTCTCTTAACATTTTGCCATAGCTCGCTTCGATTCCGAGATATTTGCAGATTCAGCTCAAAGGAACGGGCCTGACGGACATATTTCGAGATACTTCTTCTTCTTGTTGTTCTTCCTCTGCACAGCTAAGCTGGAAGTGGCATTTGCAGCTCGCAATAGTGCAGAGTTATCTCAAAGAAAGGGGCCACGGTGTTTCTGTATCTCTATTATGTTGGTGCGGCTTCGGAACTTTTAAATATCTTGATATATCTCGAGAACTACGCATCTGATCAAAAAATATCATAGAACATAAAAAGTAGGAAACTTAATTCTCTACAAAAAAGGTCTCTTAACATTTTGCCATAGCTCGCTTCGTTTCCGAGATATTTGCAGATTTATCTCAAGGGAAGGGGCCTGTCGGACATATTTCGAGATATTTCTTCTTCTTGTTGTTCTTCTTCTGCACAGCTAAGCTGGAAGTGGCATTTGCGGCTCGCACTAGTGCAGAGTTATCTCAAAGAAAGGGGCCACGGTGTTTCTGTATCTCTATTATGTTGGTGCGGCTTCGGAACTTTTAAATATCTCGATATATCTCGAAAACTACGCTTCTGATGAAAAAATATCATAGAACATAAATTGTAGGAAACATAATTCTCTACAAAAAACGTCTCTTAACATTTTGCCATAGCTCGCTTCGATTCCGAGATATTTGCAGATTCAGCTCAAAGGAGCGGGCCTGACGGACATATTTCGAGATACTTCTTCTTCTTGTTGTTCTTCCTCTGCACAGCTAAGCTGGAAGTGGCATTTGCAGCTCGCAATAGTGCAGAGTTATCTCAAAGAAAGGGGCCACGGTGTTTCTGTATCTCTATTATGTTGGTGCGGCTTCGGAACTTTTAAATATCTTGATATATCTCGAGAACTACGCATCTGATCAAAAAATATCATAGAACATAAAAAGTAGGAAACTTAATTCTCTACAAAAAAGGTCTCTTAACATTTTGCCATAGCTCGCTTCGTTTCCGAGATATTTGCAGATTTATCTCAAGGGAAGGGGCCTGACGGACATATTTCGAGATATTTCTTCTTCTTGTTGTTCTTCTTCTGCACAGCTAAGCTGGAAGTGGCATTTGCAGCTCGCACTAGTGCAGAGTTATCTCAAAGAAAGGGGCCACGGTGTTTCTGTATCTCTATTATGTTGGTGCGGCTTCGGAACTTTTAAATATCTCGATATATCTCGAAAACTACGCTTCTGATCAAAAAATATCATAGAACATAAATTGTAGGAAACATAATTCTCTACAGAAAAGGTCTCTAAACATTTTGCCATAGCTCGCTTCGTTTCCGAGATATTTGCAGATTTATCTCAAGGGAAGGGGCGTGACGGACATATTTCGAGATATTTCTTCTTCTTGTTGTTCTTCTTCTGCACAGCTAAGCTGGAAGTGGCATTTGCAGCTCGCAATAGTGCAGAGTTATCTCAAAGAGAGGGGCCACGGTGTTTCTGTATCTCTATTATGTTGGTGCGGCTTCGGAACTTTTAAATATCTTGATATATTTCGAGAACTACGCATCTGATCAAAAAATATCATAGAAGATAAAAAGTAGGAAACTTAATTCTCTACAAAAAAGGTCTCTTAACATTTCGCCATAGCTCGCTTCGTTTCCGAGATATTTGCAGATTTATCTCAAGGGAAGGGGCCTGTCGGACATATTTCGAGATATTTCTTCTTCTTGTTGTTCTTCTTCTGCACAGCTAAGCTGGAAGTGGCATTTGCGGCTCGCACTAGTGCAGAGTTATCTCAAAGAAAGGGGCCACGGTGTTTCTGTATCTCTATTATGTTGGTGCGGCTTCGGAACTTTTAAATATCTCGATATATCTCGAAAACTACGCTTCTGATCAAAAAATATCATAGAACATAAATTGTAGGAAACATAATTCTCTACAAAAAACTTCTCTTAACATTTTGCCATAGCTCGCTTCGTTTCCGAGATATTTGCAGATTTATCTCAAGGGAAGGGGCCTGACGGACATATTTCGAGATATTTCTTCTTCTTGTTGTTCTTCTTCTGCACAGCTAAGCTGGAAGTGGCATTTGCAGCTCGCACTAGTGCAGAGTTATCTCGAAGAAAGGGGCCACGGTGTTTCTGTATCTCTATTATGTTGGTGCGGCTTCGGAACTTTTAAATATCTCGATATATCTCGAAAACTACGCTTCTGATCAAAAAATATCATAGAACATAAATTGTAGGAAACATAATTCTCTACAGAAAAGGTCTCTTAACATTTTGCCATAGCTCGCTTCGTTTCCGAGATATTTGCAGATTTATCTCAAGGGAAGGGGCCTGACGGACATATTTCGAGATATTTCTTCTTCTTGTTGTTCTTCTTCTGCACAGCTAAGCTGGAAGTGGCATTTGCGGCTCGCACTAGTGCAGAGTTATCTCAAAGAAAGGGGCCACGGTGTTTCTGTATCCCTATTATGTTGGTGCGGCTTCGGAACTTTTAAATATCTCGATATATCTCGAAAACTACGCTTCTGATCAAAAAATATCATAGAACATAAATTGTAGGAAACATAATTCTCTACAGAAAACGTCTCTTAACATTTTGCCATAGCTCGCTTCGTTTCCGAGATATTTGCAGATTCAGCTCAAAGGAACTGGCCTGACGGACATATTTCGAGATATTTCTTCTTCTTGTTGTTCTTCCTCTGCACAGCTAAGCTGGGAGTGGCATTTGCAGCTCGCAATAGTGCAGAGTTATCTCAAAGAGAGGGGCCACGGTGTTTCTGTATCTCTATTATGTTGGTGCGGCTTCGGAACTTTTAAATATCTTGATATATTTCGAGAACTACGCATCTGATCAAAAAATATCATAGAAGATAAAAAGTAGGAAACTTAATTCTCTACAAAAAAGGTCTCTTAACATTTCGCCATAGCTCGCTTCGATTCCGAGATATTTGCAGATTCAGCTCAAAGGAACGGGCCTGACGGACATATTTCGAGATACTTCTTCTTCTTGTTGTTCTTCCTCTGCACAGCTAAGCTGGAAGTGGCATTTGCAGCTCGCAATAGTGCAGAGTTATCTCAAAGAAAGGGGCCACGGTGTTTCTGTATCTCTATTATGTTGGTGCGGCTTCGGAACTTTTAAATATCTTGATATATCTCGAGAACTACGCATCTGATCAAAAAATATCATAGAACATAAAAAGTAGGAAACTTAATTCTCTACAAAAAAGGTCTCTTAACATTTTGCCATAGCTCGCTTCGTTTCCGAGATATTTGCAGATTTATCTCAAGGGAAGGGGCCTGACGGACATATTTCGAGATATTTCTTCTTCTTGTTGTTCTTCTTCTGCACAGCTAAGCTGGAAGTGGCATTTGCAGCTCGCACTAGTGCAGAGTTATCTCAAAGAAAGGGGCCACGGTGTTTCTGTATCTCTATTATGTTGGTGCGGCTTCGGAACTTTTAAATATCTCGATATATCTCGAAAACTACGCTTCTGATCAAAAAATATCATAGAACATAAATCGTAGGAAACATAATTCTCTACAGAAAAGGTCTCTTAACATTTTGCCATAGCTCGCTTCGTTTCCGAGATATTTGCAGATTTATCTCAAGGGAAGGGGCCTGACGGACATATTTCGAGATATTTCTTCTTCTTGTTGTTCTTCTTCTGCACAGCTAAGCTGGAAGTGGCATTTGCAGCTCGCACTAGTGCAGAGTTATCTGAAAGAAAGGGGCCACGGTGTTTCTGTATCTCTATTATGTTGGTGCGGCTTCGGAACTTTTAAATATCTCGATATATCTCGAAAACTACGCTTCTGATCAAAAAATATCATAGAACATAAATTGTAGGAAACATAATTCTCTACAGAAAAGGTCCCTTAACATTTTGCCATAGCTCGCTTCGTTTCCGAGATATTTGCAGATTTATCTCAAGGGAAGGGGCCTGACGGACATATTTCGAGATATTTCTTCTTCTTGTTGTTCTTCTTCTGCACAGCTAAGCTGGAAGTGGCATTTGCGGCTCGCACTAGTGCAGAGTTATCTCAAAGAAAGGGGCCACGGTGTTTCTGTATCCCTATTATGTTGGTGCGGCTTCGGAACTTTTAAATATCTCGATATATCTCGAAAACTACGCTTCTGATCAAAAAATATCATAGAACATAAATTGTAGGAAACATAATTCTCTACAAAAAACGTCTCTTAACATTTTGCCATAGCTCGCTTTGTTTCCGAGATATTTGCAGATTCAGCTCAAAGGAACTGGCCTGACGGACATATTTCGAGATATTTCTTCTTCTTGTTGTTCTTCCTCTGCACAGCTAAGCTGGAAGTGGCATTTGCAGCCCGCAATAGTGCAGAGTTATCTCAAAGAAAGGGGCCACGGTGTTTCTGTATCTCTATTATGTTGGTGCGGCTTCGGAACTTTTAAATATCTTGATATATCTCGAGAACTACGCATCTGATCAAAAAATATCATAGAACATAAAAAGTAGGAAACTTAATTCTCTACAAAAAAGGTCTCTTAACATTTTGCCAGAGCTCGCTTCGTTTCCGAGATATTTGCAGATTTATCTCAAGGGAAGGGGCCTGACGGACATATTTCGAGATATTTCTTCCTCTTGTTGTTCTTCTTCTGCACAGCTAAGCTGGAAGTGGCATTTGCAGCTCGCACTAGTGCAGAGTTATCTCAAAGAAAGGGGCCACGGTGTTTCTGTATCTCTATTATGTTGGTGCGGCTTCGGAACTTTTAAATATCTCGATATATCTCGAAAACTACGCTTCTGATCAAAAAATATCATAGAACATAAATTGTAGAAAACATAATTCTCTACAAAAAAGGTCTCTTAACATTTTGCCATAGCTCGCTTCGTTTCCGAGATATTTGCAGATTTATCTCAAGGGAAGGGGCCTGACGGACATATTTCGAGATATTTCTTCTTCTTGTTGTTCTTCTTCTGCACAGCTAAGCTGGAAGTGGCATTTGCGGCTCGCACTAGTGCAGAGTTATCTCAAAGAAAGGGGCCACGGTGTTTCTGTATCCCTATTATGTTGGTGCGGCTTCGGAACTTTTAAATATCTCGATATATCTCGAAAACTACGCTTCTGATCAAAAAATATCATAGAACATACATTGTAGGAAACATAATTCTCTACAAAAAACGTCTCTTAACATTTTGCCATAGCTCGCTTCGTTTCCGAGATATTTGCAGATTCAGCTCAAAGGAACTGGCCTGACGGACATATTTCGAGATATTTCTTCTTCTTGTTGTTCTTCTTCTGCACAGCTAAGCTGGAAGTGGCATTTGCAGCTCGCCATAGTGCAGAGTTATCTCAAAGAAAGGGGCCACGGTGTTTCTGTATCTCTATTATGTTGGTGCGGCTTCGGAACTTTTAAATATCTCGATATATCTCGAAAACTACGCTTCTCATCAAAAAATATCATAGAACATAAATTGTAGGAAACATAATTCTCTACAAAAAACGTCTCTTAACATTTTGCCATAGCTCGCTTCGTTTCCGAGATATTTGCAGATTTATCTCAAGGGAAGGGGCCTGACGGACATATTTCGAGATATTTCTTCTTCTTGTTGTTCTTCTTCTGCACAGCTAAGCTGGAAGTGGCATTTGCCCCTCGCACTAGTGCAGAGTTATCTCAACGAAAGGGGCCACGGTGTTTCTGTATCTCTATTATGTTGGTGCGGCTTCGGAACTTTTAAATATCTCGATATATCTCGAAAACTACGCTTCTGATCGAAAAATATCATAGAACATAAATTGTAGGAAGCATAATTCTCTACAAAAAAGGTCTCTTAACATTTTGCCATAGCTCGCTTCGTTTCCGAGATATTTGCAGATATATCTCAAGGGAAGGGGCCTGACGGACATATTTGGAGATATTTCTTCTTCTTGTTGTTCTTCTTCTGCACAGCTAAGCTGGAAGTGGCATTTACAGCTCGCAACAGTGCAGAGTTATCTCAAAGAAAGGGGCCACGGTGTTTCTGTATCTCTATTATGTTGGTGCGGCTTCGGAACTTTTAAATATCTTGATATATCTCGAGAACTACGCATCTGATCAAAAAATATCATAGAACATGAAAAGTAGGAAACTTAATTCTCTACAAAAAAGGTCTCTTAACATTTTGCCATAGCTCGCTTCGTTTCCGAGATATTTGCAGATTTATCTCAAGGGAAGGGGCCTGACGGACATATTTCGAGATATTTCTTCTTCTTGTTGTTCTTCTTCTGCACAGCTAAGCTGGAAGTGGCATTTGCAGCTCGCACTAGTGCAGAGTTATCTCAAAGAAAGGGGTCACGGTGTTTCTGTATCTCTATTATGTTGGTGCGGCTTCGGAACTTTTAAATATCTCGATATATCTCGAAAACTACGCTTCTGATCAAAAAATATCATAGAACATAAATTGTAGAAAACATAATTCTCTACAAAAAAGGTCTCTTAACATTTTGCCACAGCTCGCTTCGTTTCCGAGATATTTGCATATTTATCTCAAGGGAAGGGGCCTGACGGACATATTTCGAGATATTTCTTCTTCTTGTTGTTCTTCTTCTGCACAGCTAAGCTGGAAGTGGCATTTGCGGCTCGCACTAGTGCAGAGTTATCTCAAAGAAAGGGGCCACGGTGTTTCTGTATCTCTATTATGTTGGTGCGGCTTCGGAACTTTTAAATATCTTGATATATCTCGAGAACTACGCATCTGATCAAAAAATATCATAGAACATAAAAAGTAGGAAACTTAATTCTCTACAAAAAAGGTCTCTTAACATTTTGCCATAGCTCGCTTCTTTTCCGAGATATTTGCATATTTATCTCAAGGGAAGGGGCCTGACGGACATATTTCGAGATATTTCTTCTTCTTGTTGTTCTTCTTCTGCACAGCTAAGCTGGAAGTGGCATTTGCGGCTCGCACTAGTGCAGAGTTATCTCAAAGAAAGGGGCCACAGTGTTTCTGTATCTCTATTATGTTGGTGCGGCTTCGGAACTTTTAAATATCTCGATATATCTCGAAAACTACGCTTCTGATCAAAAAATATCATAGAACATAAATTGTAGGAAACATAATTCTCTACAAAAAAGGTCTCTTAACATTTTGCCATAGCTCGCTTCGTTTCCGAGATATTTGCAGATTTATCTCAAGGGAAGGGGCCTGACGGACATATTTCGAGATATTTCTTCTTCTTGTTGTTCTTCTTCTGCACAGCTAAGCTGGAAGTGGCATTTGCGGCTCGCACTAGTGCAGAGTTATCTCAAAGAAAGGGGCCACGGTGTTTCTGTATCTCTATTATGTTGGTGCGGCTTCGGAACTTTTAAATATCTCGATATATCTCGAAAACTACGCTTCTGATCAAAAAATATCATAGAACATAAAAAGTAGGAAACTTAATTCTCTACAAAAAAGGTCTCTTAACATTTTGCCATAGCTCGCTTCGTTTCCGAGATATTTGCAGATTTATCTCAAGGGAAGGGGCCTGACGGACATATTTCGAGATATTTCTTCTTCTTGTTGTTCTTCTGCACAGCTAAGCTGGAAGTGGCATTTGCGGCTCGCACTAGTGCAGAGTTATCTCAAAGAAAGGGGCCACGGTGTTTCTGTATCTCTATTATGTTGGTGCGGCTTCGGAACTTTTAAATATCTCGATATATCTCGAAAACTACGCTTCTGATCAAAAAATATCATAGAACATAAAAAGTAGGAAACTTAATTCTCTACAAAAAAGGTCTCTTAACATTTTGCCATAGCTCGCTTCGTTTCCGAGATATTTGCAGATTCATCTCAAGGGAAGGGGTCTGACGGACATATTTCGAGATATTTCTTCTTCTTGTTGTTCTTCTTCTGCACAGCTAAGCTCGAAGTGGCATTTGCAGCTCGCAATAGTGCAGTGTTATCTCAAAGAAAGAGGCCACGGTGTTTCTGTACCTCTATTATGTTGGTGCAGCTTCGGAACTTTTAAATATCTTGATATATCTCGAGAACTACGCATCTGATCAACAAATATCATTGAACATAAAAAGTAGGAAACTTAATTCTCTACAAAAAAGGTCTCTTAACATTTTGCCATAGCTCGCTTCGTTTCCGAGATATTTGCAGATTCAGCTCAAAGGAACCGGCCTGACGGACATATTTCGAGATATTTCTTCTTCTTGTTGTTCTTCCTCTGCACAGCTAAGCTGGAAGTGGCATTTGCAGCTCGCAATATTGCAGAGTTATCTCACAGAAAGGGGCCACGGTGTTTCTGTATCTCTATTATGTTGGTGCGGCTTCGGAACTTTTAAATATCTTGATATATCTCGAGAACTAAGCATCTGATCAAAAAATATCATAGATCATAAAAAGTAGGAAACTTAATTCTCTACAAAAAAGGTCTCTTAACATTTTGCCATAGCTCGCTTCGTTTCCGAGATATTTGCATATTTATCTCAAGGGAAGGGGCCTGACGGACATATTTCGAGATATTTTTTCTTCTTGTTGTTCTTCTTCTGCACAGCTAAGCTGGAAGTGGCATTTGCAGCTCGCAATAGTGCAGAGTTATCTCAAAGAAAGGGGCCACGGTGTTTCTGTATCTCTATTATGTTGGTGCGGCTTCGGAACTTTTAAATATCTTGATATATCTCGAGAACTACGCGTCTGATCAAAAAATATCATAGAACATAAAAAGTAGGAAACTTAATTCTCTACAACAACGGTCTCTTAACATTTTGCCACAGCTCGCTTCGTTTCCGAGATATTTGCATATTTATCTCAAGGGAAGGGGCCTGACGGACATATTTCGAGATATTTCTTCTTCTTGTTGTTCTTCTTCTGCACAGCTAAGCTGGAAGTGGCATTTGCGGCTCGCACTAGTGCAGAGTTATCTCAAAGAAAGGGGCCACGGTGTTTCTGTATCTCTATTATGTTGGTGCGGCTTCGGAACTTTTAAATATCTTGATATATCTCGAGAACTACGCGTCTGATCAAAAAATATCATAGAACATAAAAAGTAGGAAACTTAATTCTCTACAACAACGGTCTCTTAACATTTCGCCATAGCTCGCTTCGTTTCCGAGATATTTGCAGATTTATCTCAAGGGAAGGGGCCTGTCGGACATATTTCGAGATATTTCTTCTTCTTGTTGTTCTTCTTCTGCACAGCTAAGCTGGAAGTGGCATTTGCGGCTCGCACTAGTGTAGAGTTATCTCAAAGAAAGGGGCCACGGTGTTTCTGTATCTCTATTATGTTGGTGCGGCTTCGGAACTTTTAAATATCTCGATATATCTCGAAAACTACGCTTCTGATCAAAAAATATCATAGAACATAAATTGTAGGAAACATAATTCTCTACAAAAAACGTCTCTTAACATTTTGCCATAGCTCGCTTCGATTCCGAGATATTTGCAGATTCAGCTCAAAGGAACGGGCCTGACGGACATATTTCGAGATACTTCTTCTTCTTGTTGTTCTTCCTCTGCACAGCTAAGCTGGAAGTGGCATTTGCAGCTCGCAATAGTGCAGAGTTATCTCAAAGAAAGGGGCCACGGTGTTTCTGTATCTCTATTATGTTGTGCGGCTTCGGAACTTTTAAATATCTTGATATATCTCGAGAACTACGCGTCTGATCAAAAAATATCATAGAACATAAAAAGTAGGAAACTTAATTCTCTACAACAACGGTCTCTTAACATTTTGCCACAGCTCGCTTCGTTTCCGAGATATTTGCATATTTATCTCAAGGGAAGGGGCCTGACGGACATATTTCGAGATATTTCTTATTCTTGTTGTTCTTCTTCTGCACAGCTAAGCTGGAAGTGGCATTTGCGGCTCGCACTAGTGCAGAGTTATCTCAAAGAAAGGGGCCACGGTGTTTCTGTATCTCTATTATGTTGGTGCGGCTTCGGAACTTTTAAATATCTCGATATATCTCGAAAACTACGCTTCTGATCAAAAAATATCATAGAACATAAATTGTAGGAAACATAATTCTCTACAGAAAAGGTCTCTTAACATATTGCCATAGCTCGCTTCGTTTCCGAGATATTTGCAGATTTATCT
This sequence comes from Osmia lignaria lignaria, assembly GCF_051020975.1. Classification (NCBI taxonomy): domain Eukaryota; kingdom Metazoa; phylum Arthropoda; class Insecta; order Hymenoptera; family Megachilidae; genus Osmia; species Osmia lignaria. The sequence continues at coordinate 7,069,701 of NW_027478159.1, read as the reverse complement.
CAAGGGAAGGGGCCTGTCGGACATATTTCGAGATATTTCTTCTTCTTGTTGTTCTTCTTCTGCACAGCTAAGCTGGAAGTGGCATTTGCGGCTCGCACTAGTGCAGAGTTATCTCAAAGAAAGGGGCCACGGTGTTTCTGTATCTCTATTATGTTGGTGCGGCTTCGGAACTTTTAAATATCTCGATATATCTCGAAAACTACGCTTCTGATCAAAAAATATCATAGAACATAAATTGTAGGAAACATAATTCTCTACAAAAAACGTCTCTTAACATTTTGCCATAGCTCGCTTCGATTCCGAGATATTTGCAGATTCAGCTCAAAGGAACGGGCCTGACGGACATATTTCGAGATACTTCTTCTTCTTGTTGTTCTTCCTCTGCACAGCTAAGCTGGAAGTGGCATTTGCATCTCGCAATAGTGCAGAGTTATCTCAAAGAAAGGGGCCACGGTGTTTCTGTATCTCTATTATGTTGGTGCGGCTTCGGAACTTTTAAATATCTTGATATATCTCGAGAACTACGCATCTGATCAAAAAATATCATAGAACATAAAAAGTAGGAAACATAATTCTCTACAGAAAAGGTCTCTTAACATATTGCCATAGCTCGCTTCGTTTCCGAGATATTTGCAGATTTATCTCAAGGGAAGGGGCCTGTCGGACATATTTCGAGATATTTCTTCTTCTTGTTGTTCTTCTTCTGCACAGCTAAGCTGGAAGTGGCATTTGCGGCTCGCACTAGTGCAGAGTTATCTCAAAGAAAGGGGCCACGGTGTTTCTGTATCTCTATTATGTTGGTGCGGCTTCGGAACTTTTAAATATCTTGATATATCTCGAGAACTACGCATCTGATCAAAAAATATCATAGAACATAAAAAGTAGGAAACTTAATTCTCTACAAAAAAGGTCTCTTAACATTTTGCCATAGCTCGCTTCGTTTCCGAGATATTTGCAGATTTATCTCAAGGGAAGGGGCCTGACGGACATATTTCGAGATATTTCTTCTTCTTGTTGTTCTTCTTCTGCACAGCTAAGCTGGAAGTGGCATTTGCAGCTCGCACTAGTGCAGAGTTATCTCAAAGAAAGGGGTCACGGTGTTTCTGTATCTCTATTATGTTGGTGCGGCTTCGGAACTTTTAAATATCTCGATATATCTCGAAAACTACGCTTCTGATCAAAAAATATCATAGAACATAAATTGTAGAAAACATAATTCTCTACAAAAAAGGTCTCTTAACATTTTGCCATAGCTCGCTTCGTTTCCGAGATATTTGCAGATTTATCTCAAGGGAAGGGGCCTGACGGACATATTTCGAGATATTTCTTCTTCTTGTTGTTCTTCTTCTGCACAGCTGAGCTGGAAGTGGCATTTGCGGCTCGCACTAGTGCAGAGTTATCTCAAAGAAAGGGGCCACGGTGTTTCTGTATCTCTATTATGTTGGTGCGGCTTCGGAACTTTTAAATATCTCGATATATCTCGAAAACTACGCTTCTGATCAAAAAATATCATAGAACATAAATTGTAGGAAACATAATTCTCTACAAAAAACGTCTCTTAACATTTTGCCATAGCTCGCTTCGATTCCGAGATATTTGCAGATTCAGCTCAAAGGAACGGGCCTGACGGACATATTTCGAGATACTTCTTCTTCTTGTTGTTCTTCCTCTGCACAGCTAAGCTGGAAGTGGCATTTGCAGCTCGCAATAGTGCAGAGTTATCTCAAAGAAAGGGGCCACGGTGTTTCTGTATCTCTATTATGTTGGTGCGGCTTCGGAACTTTTAAATATCTTGATATATCTCGAGAACTACGCATCTGATCAAAAAATATCATAGAACATAAAAAGTAGGAAACTTAATTCTCTACAAAAAAGGTCTCTTAACATTTTGCCATAGCTCGCTTCGTTTCCGAGATATTTGCAGATTTATCTCAAGGGAAGGGGCCTGTCGGACATATTTCGAGATATTTCTTCTTCTTGTTGTTCTTCTTCTGCACAGCTAAGCTGGAAGTGGCATTTGCGGCTCGCACTAGTGCAGAGTTATCTCAAAGAAAGGGGCCACGGTGTTTCTGTATCTCTATTATGTTGGTGCGGCTTCGGAACTTTTAAATATCTCGATATATCTCGAAAACTACGCTTCTGATCAAAAAATATCATAGAACATAAATTGTAGCAAACATAATTCTCTACAAAAAACGTCTCTTAACATTTTGCCATAGCTCGCTTCGATTCCGAGATATTTGCAGATTCAGCTCAAAGGAACGGGCCTGACGGACATATTTCGAGATACTCCTTCTTCTTGTTGTTCTTCCTCTGCACAGCTAAGCTGGAAGTGGCATTTGCAGCTCGCAATAGTGCAGAGTTATCTCAAAGAAAGGGGCCACGGTGTTTCTGTATCTCTATTATGTTGGTGCGGCTTCGGAACTTTTAAATATCTTGATATATCTCGAGAACTACGCATCTGATCAAAAAATATCATAGAACATAAAAAGTAGGAAACTTAATTCTCTACAAAAAAGGTCTCTTAACATTTTGCCATAGCTCGCTTCGTTTCCGAGATATTTGCAGATTTATCTCAAGGGAAGGGGCCTGACGGACATATTTCGAGATATTTCTTCTTCTTGTTGTTCTTCTTCTGCACAGCTAAGCTGGAAGTGGCATTTGCAGCTCGCACTAGTGCAGAGTTATCTCAAAGAAAGGGGCCACGGTGTTTCTGTATCTCTATTATGTTGGTGCGGCTTCGGAACTTTTAAATATCTCGATATATCTCGAAAACTACGCTTCTGATCAAAAAATATCATAGAACATAAATTGTAGGAAACATAATTCTCTACAGAAAAGGTCTCTTAACATTTTGCCATAGCTCGCTTCGTTTCCGAGATATTTGCAGATTTATCTCAAGGGAAGGGGCCTGACGGACATATTTCGAGATATTTCTTCTTCTTGTTGTTCTTCTTCTGCACAGCTAAGCTGGAAGTGGCATTTGCGGCTCGCACTAGTGCAGAGTTATCTCAAAGAAAGGGGCCACGGTGTTTCTGTATCCCTATTATGTTGGTGCGGCTTCGGAACTTTTAAATATCTCGATATATCTCGAAAACTACGCTTCCGATCAAAAAATATCATAGAACATAAATTGTAGGAAACATAATTCTCTACAAAAAACGTCTCTTAACATTTTGCCATAGCTCGCTTCGTTTCCGAGATATTTGCAGATTCAGCTCAAAGAAACTGGCCTGACGGACATATTTCGAGATATTTCTTCTTCTTGTTGTTCTTCCTCTGCACAGCTAAGCTGGAAGTGGCATTTGCAGCTCGCAATAGTGCAGAGTTATCTCAAAGAGAGGGGCGACGGTGTTTCTGTATCTCCATTATGTTGGTGCGGCTTCGGAACTTTTAAATATCTTGATATATTTCGAAAACTACGCATCTGATCAAAAAATATCATAGAACATAAATTGTAGGAAACATAATTCTCTACAAAAAACGTCTCTTAACATTTTGCCATAGCTCGCTTCGTTTCCGAGATATTTGCAGATTCAGCTCAAAGGAACTGGCCTGACGGACATATTTCGAGATATTTCTTCTTCTTGTTGTTCTTCTTCTGCACAGCTAAGCTGGAAGTGGCATTTGCGGCTCGCACTAGTGCACAGTTATCTCAAAGAAAGGGGCCACGGTGTTTCTGTATCTCTATTATGTTGGTGCGTCTTCGGAACTTTTAAATATCTCGATATATCTCGAAAACTACGCTTCTGATCAAAAAATATCATAGAACGTAAATTGTGGGAAACATTATTCTCTACAAAAAAGGTCTCTTAACATTTTGCCATAGCTCGCTTCGTTTCCGCGATATTTGCAGATTCATCTCAAGGGAAGGGGTCTGACGGACATATTTCGAGATATTTCTTCTTCTTGTTGTTCTTCTTCTGCACAGCTAAGCTCGAAGTGGCATTTGCAGCTCGCAATAGTGCAGAGTTATCTCAAAGAAAGAGGCCACGGTGTTTCTGTACCTCTATTATGTTGGTGCAGCATCGGAACTTTTAAATATCTTGATATATCTCGAGAACTACGCATCTGATCAAAAAATTTCATCGAACATAAAAAGTAGGAAACTTAATTCTCTACAAAAAAGGTCTCTTAACATTTTGCCATAGCTCGCTTCGTTTCCGAGATATTTGCAGATTTATCTCAAGGGAAGTGGCCTGACGGACATATTTCGAGATATTTCTTCTTCTTGTTGTTCTTCGTCTGCACAGCTAAGCTGGAAGTGGCATTTGCAGCTCGCAATAGTGCGGAGATATCTCAAAGAAAGGGGCCACGGTGTTTCTGTATCTCTATTATGTTGGTGCGGCTTTGGAACTTTTAAATATCTTGATATATCTCGAGAACTACGCGTCTGATCAAAAAATATCATAGAACATAAAAAGTAAGAAACATAATTCTCTACAAAAAAGGTCTCTTAATATTTTGCCATAGCTCGCTTCGTTTCCGAGATATTTGCAGATTTATCTCAAGGGAAGGGGCCTGACGGACATATTTCGAGATATTTCTTCTTCTTGTTGTTCTTCTTCTGCACAGCTAAGCTGGAAGTGGCATTTGCGGCTCGCACTAGTGCACAGTTATCTCAAAGAAAGGGGCAACGGTGTTTCTGTATCTCTATTATGTTGGTGCGGCTTCGGAACTTTTAAGTATCTCGATATATCTCGAAAACTACGCTTCTGATCAAAAAATATCATAGAACATAAATTGTAGGAAACATAATTCTCTACAAAAAACGTCTCTTAACATTTTGCCATAGCTCGCTTCGTTTCCGAGATATTTGCAGATTCAGCTCAAAGGAACTGGCCTGACGGACATATTTCGAGATATTTCTTCTTCTTGTTGTTCTTGCTCTGCACAGCTAAGCTGGAAGTGGCATTTGCAGCTCGCAATGGTGCAGAGTTATCTCAAAGAAAGGGGCCACGGTGTTTCTGTATCTCTATTATGTTGGTGCGGCTTCGGAACTTTTAAATATCTTGATATATCTCGAGAACTACGCATCTGATCAAAAAATATCATAGAACATAAAAAGTAGGAAACTTAATTCTCTACAAAAAAGGTCTCTCAACATTTTGCCATAGCTCGCTTCGTTTCCGAGATATTTGCATATTTATCTCAAGGGAAGGGGCCTGACGGACATATTTCGAGATATTTCTTCTTCTTGTTGTTCTTCTTCTGCACAGCTAAGCTGGAAGTGGCATTTGCGGCTCGCACTAGTGCAGAGTTATCTTAAAGAAAGGGGCCACGGTGTTTCTGTATCTCTATTATGTTGGTGCGGCTTCGGAACTTTTAAATATCTCGATATATCTCGAAAACTACGCTTCTGATCAAAAAATATCATAGAACCTAAATTGTAGGAAACATAATTCTCTACAAAAAAGGTCTCTTAACATTTTGCCATAGCTCGCTTCGTTTCCGAGATATTTGCAGATTTATCTCAAGGGAAGGGGCCTGACGGACATATTTCGAGATATTTCTTCTACTTGTTGTTCTTCTTCTGCACAGCTAAGCTGGAAGTGGCATTTGCGGCTCGCACTAGTGCACAGTTATCTCAAAGAAAGGGGCCACGGTGTTTCTGTATCTCTATTATGTTGGTGCGGCTTCGGAACTTTTAAGTATCTCGATATATCTCGAAAACTACGCTTCTGATCAAAACATATCATAGAACATAAATTGTAGGAAACATAATTCTCTACAAAAAATGTCTCTTAACATTTTGCCATAGCTCGCTTCGTTTCCGAGATATTTGCAGATTCAGCTCAAAGGAACTGGCCTGACGGACATATTTCGAGATATTTCTTCTTCTTGTTGTTCTTCTTCTGCACAGCTAAGCTGGAAGTGGCATTTGCAGCTCGCAATAGTGCAGAGTTATCTCAAAGAAAGGGGCCACGGTGTTTCTGTATCTCTATTATGTTGGTGCGGCTTCGGAACTTTTAAATATCTTGATATATCTCGAGAACTACGCATCTGATCAAAAAATATCATAGAACATGAAAAGTAGGAAACTTAATTCTCTACCAAAAAGGTCTCTTAAGATTTTGCCATAGCTCTCTTCGTTTCCGAGATATTTGCAGATTTATCTCAAGGGAAGGGGCCTGACGGACATATTTCGAGATATTTCTTCTTCTTGTTGTTCTTCTTCTGCACAGCTAAGCTGGAAGTGGCATTTGCGGCTCGCACTAGTGCAGAGTTATCTCAATGAAAGGGGCCACGGTGTTTCTGTATCTCTATTATGTTGGTGCGGCTTCGGAACTTTTAAATATCTCGATATATCTCGAAAACTACGCTTCTGATCAAAAAATATCATAGAACCTAAATTGTAGGAAACATAATTCTCTACAAAAAAGGTCTCTTAAGATTTTGCCATAGCTCGCTTCGTTTCCGAGATATTTGCAGATTTATCTCAAGGGAAGGGGCCTAACGAACATATTCCGAGATATTTCTTCTTCTTGTTGTTCTTCTTCTGCACAGCTAAACTGGAAGTGGCATTTCCAGCTCGCAATAGTGCAGAGTTATCTCAAAGAAAGGGGCCACGGTGTTTCTGTATCTCTATTATGTTGGTGCGGCTTCGGAACTTTTAAATATCTTGATATATCTCGAGAACTACGCATCTGATCAAAAAATATCATAGAACATAAAAAGTAGGAAACTTAATTCTCTACAAAAAAGGTCTCTTAACATTTTGCCATAGCTCGCTTCGTTTCCGAGATATTTGCAGATTTATCTCAAGGGAAGGGGCCTAACGGACATACTTCGAGATATTTCTTCTTCTTGTTGTCCTTTTTCTGCACAGCTAAGCTGGAAGTGGCATTTGTGGCTCGCACTAGTGCAGAGTTATCTCAAAGAAAGGGGCCACGGTGTTTCTGTATCTCTATTATGTTGGTGCGGTTTCGGAACTTTTAAATATCTTGATATATCTCGAGAACTACGCTTCTGATCAAAAAATATCATAGAACATAAATTGTAGGAAACATAATTCTCTACAAAAAACGTCTCTTAACATTTTGCCATAGCTCGCTTCGTTTCCGAGATATTTGCAGATTCAGCTCAAAGGAACTGGCCTGACGGACATATTTCGAGATATTTCTTCTTCTTGTTGTTCTTCTTCTGCACAGCTAAGCTGGAAGTGGCATTTGCGGCTCGCACTAGTGCAGAGTTATCTCAAAGAAAGGGGCCACGGTGTTTCTGTATCTCTATTATGTTGGTGCGGCTTCGGAACTTTTAAATATCTCGATATATCTCGAAAACTACGCTTCTGATCAAAAAATATCATAGAACATAAATTGTAGGAAACATAATTCTCTACAAAAAACGTCTCTTAACATTTTGCCATAGCTCGCTTCGTTTCCGAGATATTTGCAGATTCAGCTCAAAGGAACTGGCCTGACGGACATATTTCGAGATATTTCTTCTTCTTGTTGTTCTTCCTCTGCACAGCTAAGCTGGAAGTGGCATTTTCAGCTCGCAATAGTGCAGAGTTATCTCAAAGAAAGGGGCCACGGTGTTTCTGTATCTCTATTATGTTGGTGCGGCTTCGGAACTTTTAAATATCTTGGTATATCTCGAGAACTACGCATCTGATCAAAAAATATCATAGAACATAAAAAGTAGGAAACTTAATTCTCTACAAAAAAGGTCGCTTAACATTTTGCCATAGCTCTCTTCGTTTCCGAGATATTTGCAGATTTATCTCAAGGGAAGGGGCCTGACGGACATATTTCGAGATATTTCTTCTTCTTGTTGTCCTTCTTCTGCACAGCTAAGCTGGAAGTGGCATTTGCAGCTCGCAATAGTGCAGAGTTATCTCAAAGAAAGGGGCCACGGTGTTTCTGTATCTCTATTATGTTGGTGCGGCTTCGGAACTTTTAAATATCTTGGTATATCTCGAGAACTACGCGTCGGATCAAAAAATATCATAGAACATAAAAAGTAGGAAACATAATTCTTTACAAAAAAGGTCTCTTAACATTTTGCCATAGCTCGCTTCGTTTCCGAGATATTTGCAGATTTATCTCAAGGGAAGGGGCCTGACGGACATATTTCGAGATATTTCTTCTTCTTGTTGTTCTTCTTCTGCGCAGCTAAGCTGGAAGTGGCATTTGCAGCTCGCAATAGTGCAGAGATATCTCAAAGAAAGGGGCCACGGTGTTTCTGTATCTCTATTATGTTGGTGCGGCTTCGGAACTTTTAAATATCTTGATATATCTCGAGAACTACGCGTCTGATCAAAAAATATCATAGAACATAAAAAGTAGGAAACATAATTCTCTACAAAAAAGGTCTCTTAACGTTTTGCAATAGCTCGCTTCATTTCCGAGATATTTGCAGATTTATCTCAAGGGAGGGGTCCTGACGGACATATTTCGAGATATTTCTTCTTCTTGTTCTTCTTCTTCTGCACAGCTAAACTGGAAGTGGCATTTCCAGCTCGCAATAGTGTAGAGTTATCCCAAAGAAAGGGGCCACGCTGTTTCTGTATCTCTATTATGTTGGTGCGGCTTCGGAACTTTTAAATATCTCGATATATCTCGAAAACTACGCTTCTGATCAAAAAATATCATAGAAGATAAATTGTAGGAAACATAATTCTCTACAAAAAAGGTCTCTTAACATTTTGCCATAGCTCGCTTGGTTTCCGAGATATTTGCAGATTTATCTCAAGGGAAGGGTCCTGATGGACATATTTCGAGATATTTCTTCTTCTTGTTGTTCTTCTTCTGCACAGCTAAGCTGGAAGTGGCATTTGCAGTTCGCAATAGTGCAGAGTTATCTCAAAGAAAGGGGCCACGGTGTTTCTGTATCTCTATTATGTTGGTGCGGCTTCGGAACTTTTAAATATCTTGATATATCTCGAGAACTACGCATCTGATCAAAAAATATCGTAGAACATAAAAAGTAGGAAACTTAATTCTCTACAAATAATGTCTCTTAACATTTTGCCATAGCTCGCTTGGTTTCCGAGATGTTTGCAGATTTATCTCAAGGGAAGGGGCCTGACGGACATATTTCGAGATATTTCTTCTTCTTGTTGTTCTTCTTCTGCACAGCTAAGCTGGAAGTGGCATTTGCAGCTCGCAGTAGTGCAGAGTTATCTCAAAGAAAGGGGCCACGGTGTTTCTGTATCTCTATTATGTTGGTGCGGCTTCGGAACTTTTAAATATCTTGATATATCTCGAGAACTACGCATCCGATCAAAAAATATCATAGAACATAAAAAGTAGGAAACTTAATTCTCTACAAAAAAGGTCTCTCAACATTTTGCCATAGCTCGCTTCGTTTCCGAGATATTTGCAGATTTATCTCAAGGGAAGGGGCCTGACGGACATATTTCGAGATATTTCTTCTTCTTGTTGTTCTTCTTCTGCACAGCTAAACTGGAAGTGGCATTTCCAGCTCGCAATAGTGCAGAGTTATCTCAAAGAAAGGGGCCACGGTGTTTCTGTATCTCTATTATGTTGGTGCGGCTTCGGAACTTTTAAATATCTTGATATATCTCGAGAACTACGCATCTGATCAAAAAATATCATAGAACATAAAAAGTAGGAAACTTAATTCTCTACAAAAAAGGTCTCTTAACATTTTGCCATAGCTCGCTTCGTTTCCGAGATATTTGCAGATTTATCTCAAGGGAAGGGGCCTAACGGACATACTTCGAGATATTTCTTCTTCTTGTTGTTCTTTTTCTGCACAGCTAAGCTGGAAGTGGCATTTGCGGCTCGCACTAGTGCAGAGTTATCTCAAAGAAAGGGGCCACGGTGTTTCTGTATCTCTATTATGTTGGTGCGGTTTCGGAACTTTTAAATATCTTGATATATCTCGAGAACTACGCTTCTGATCAAAAAATATCATAGAACATAAATTGTAGGAAACATAATTCTCTACAAAAAACGTCTCTTAACATTTTGCCATAGCTCGCTTCGTTTCCGAGATATTTGCAGATTCAACTCAAAGGAACTGGCCTGACGGACATATTTCGAGATATTTCTTCTTCTTGTTGTTCTTCCTCTGCACAGCTAAGCTGGAAGTGGCATTTGCTGCTCGCAATAGTGCAGAGTTATCTCAAAGAAAGGGGCCACGGTGTTTCTGTATCGCTATTATGTTGGTGCGGCTTCGGAACTTTTAAATATCTTGATATATCTCGAGAACTACGCATCTGATCAAAAAATATCATAGAACATAAAAAGTAGGAAACTTAATTCTCTACAAAAAAGGTCTCTTAACATTTTGCCATAGCTCGCTTCGTTTCCGAGATATTTGCAGATTTATCTCAAGGGAAGGGGCCTGACGGACATATTTCGAGATATTTCTTCTTCTTGTTGTTCTTCTTCTGCACAGTTAAGCTGGAAGTGGCATTTGCGGCTCGCACTAGTGCAGAGTTATCTCAACGAAAGGGGCCACGGTGTTTCTGTATCTCTATTATGTTGGTGCGGCTTCGGAACTTTTAAATATCTTGATATATCTCGAGAACTACGCGTCCGATCAAAAAATATCATAGAACATAAAAAGTAGGAAACTTAATTCTCTACAAAAACGGTTTCTTAACATTTTGCCATAGCTCGCTTCGTTTCCGAGATATTTGCAGATATATTTCAAGGGAAGGGGCCTGACGGACATATTTCGAGATATTTCTTCTTCTTGTTGTTCTTCTTCTGCACAGCTAAGCTGGAAGTGGCATTTGCGGCTCGCACTAGTGCAGAGTTATCTCAAAGAAAGGGGCCACGGTGTTTCTGTATCTCTATTATGTTGGTGCGGCTTCGGAACTTTTAAATATCTCGATATATCTCGAAAGCTACGCTTCTGATCAAAAAATATCATAGAACATAAATTGTAGGAAACATAATTCTCTACAAAAAACGTCTCTTAACATTTTGCCATAGCTCGCTTCGTTTCCGAGATATTTGCAGATTCAGCTCAAAGGAACTGGCCTGACGGACATATTTCGAGATATTTCTTCTTCTTGTTGTTCTTCTTCTGCACAGCTAAGCTGGAAGTGGCATTTGCGGCTCGCACTAGTGCAGAGTTATCTCAAAGAAAGGGGCCACGGTGTTTCTGTATCTCTATTATGTTGGTGCGGCTTCGGAACTTTTAAATATCTCGATATATCTCGAAAACTACGCTTCTGATCAAAAAATATCATAGAACATAAATTGTAGGAAACATAATTCTCTACAAAAAACGTCTCTTAACATTTTGCCATAGCTCGCTTCGTTTCCGAGATATTTGCAGATTCAGCTCAAAGGAACTGGCCTGACGGACATATTTCGAGATATTTCTTCTTCTTGTTGTTCTTCCTCTGCACAGCTAAGCTGGAAGTGGCATTTTCAGCTCGCAATAGTGCAGAGTTATCTCAAAGAAAGGGGCCACGGTGTTTCTGTATCTCTATTATGTTGGTGCGGCTTCGGAACTTTTAAATATCTTGATATATCTCGAGAACTACGCGTCGGATCAAAAAATATCATAGAACATAAAAAGTAGGAAACATAATTCTCTACAAAAAAGGTCTCTTAACATTTTGCCATAGCTCGCTTCGTTTCCGAGATATTTGCAGATTTATCTCAAGGGAAGGGGCCTGACGGACATATTTCGAGATATTTCTTCTTCTTGTTGTTCTTCTTCTGCGCAGCTAAGCTGGAAGTGGCATTTGCAGCTCGCAATAGTGCAGAGATATCTCAAAGAAAGGGGCCACGGTGTTTCTGTATCTCTATTATGTTGGTGCGGCTTCGGAACTTTTAAATATCTTGATATATCTCGAGAACTACGCGTCTGATCAAAAAATATCATAGAACATAAAAAGTAGGAAACATAATTCTCTACAAAAAAGGTCTCTTAACATATTGCCATAGCTCGCTTCGTTTCCGAGATATTTGCAGATTTATCTCAAGGGAAGGGGCCTAACGGACATATTTCCAGATATTTCTTCTTCTTGTTGTTCTTCTTCTGCACAGCTAAGCTGGAAGTGGCATTTGCGGCTCGCACTAGTGCAGAGTTATCTCAAAGAAAGTGGCCACGGTGTTTCTGTATCTCTATTAAGTTGGTGCAGCTTCAGGACTTTTAAACATCTTGATATATCTCGAGAACTACGCATCTGATCAAAAAATATCATGGAACATAAAAAGTAGAACACTTAATTCTCTACAGAAAAGGTCTCTTAACATTTTGCCATAGCTCGCTTCGTTTCCGAGATATTTGCAGATTTATCTCAAGGGAAGGGGCCTGACGGACATATTTCGAGATATTTCTTCTTCTTGTTGTTCTTCTTCTGCACAGCTAAGCTGGAAGTGGCATTTGCAGCTCGCAATAGTGGAGAGTTATCTCAAAGAAAGGGGCCACGGTGTTTCTGTATCTCTATTATGTTGGTGCGGCTTCGGAACTTTTAAATATCTTGATATATCTCGAGAACTACGCATCTGATCAAAAAATATCATGGAACATAAAAAGTAGAAAACTTAATTCTCTACAGAAAAGGTCTCTTAACATTTTGCCATAGCTCGCTTCGTTTCCGAGATACTTGCCGATTTATCTCAAGGGAAGGGGCCTGACGGACATATTTCGAGATATTTCTTCTTCTTGTTGTTCTTCTTCTGCACAGCTAAGCTGGAAGTGGCATTTGCAGCTCGCAATTGTGCAGAGTTATCTCAAAGAAAGGGGCCACGGTGTTTCTGTATCTCTATTATGTTGGTGCGGCTTCGGAACTTTTAAATATCTCGATATATCCCGAGAACTACGCATCTGATCAAAAAATATCATAGAACATAAAAAGTAGGAAACTTAATTCTCTACAAATAAGGTCTCTTAACATTTTGGCATAGCTCGCTTCGTTTCCGAGATATTTGCAGATTTATCTCAAGGGAAGGGGCCTGACGGACATATTTCGAGATATTTCTTCTTCTTGTTCTTCTTCTTCTGCACAGCTAAACTGGAAGTGGCATTTCCAGCTCGCAATAGTGTAGAGTTATCCCAAAGAAAGGGGCCACGCTGTTTCTGTATCTCTATTATGTTGGTGCGGCTTCGGAACTTTTAAATATCTCGATATATCTCGAAAACTACGCTTCTGATCAAAAAATATCATAGAACATAAATTGTAGGAAACATAATTCTCTACAAAAAAGGTCTCTTAACATTTTGCCATAGCTCGCTTCGTTTCCGAGATATTTGCAGATTTATCTCAAGGGAAGGGTCCTGATGGACATATTTCGAGATATTTCTTCTTCTTGTTGTTCTTCTTCTGCACAGCTAAGCTGGAAGTGGCATTTGCAGTTCGCAATAGTGCAGAGTTATCTCAAAGAAAGGGGCCACGGTGTTTCTGTATCTCTATTATGTTGGTGCGGCTTCGGAACTTTTAAATATCTTGATATATCTCGAGAACTACGCATCTGATCAAAAAATATCGTAGAACATAAAAAGTAGGAAACTTAATTCTCTACAAATAAGGTCTCTTAACATTTTGCCATAGCTCGCTTGGTTTCCGAGATGTTTGCAGATTTATCTCAAGGGAAGGGGCCTGACGGACATATTTCGAGATATTTCTTCTTCTTGTTGTTCTTCTTCTGCACAGCTAAGCTGGAAGTGGCATTTGCAGCTCGCAGTAGTGCAGAGTTATCTCAAAGAAAGGGGCCACGGTGTTTCTGTATCTCTATTATGTTGGTGCGGCTTCGGAACTTTTAAATATCTTGATATATCTCGAGAACTACGCATCTGATCAAAAAATATCATGGAACATAAAAAGTAGAAAACTTAATTCTCTACAGAAAAGGTCTCTTAACATTTTGCCATAGCTCGCTTCGTTTCCGAGATATTTGCAGATTTATCTCAAGGGAAGGGGCCTGACGGACATATTTCGAGATATTTCTTCTTCTTGTTGTTCTTCTTCTGCACAGCTAAGCTGGAAGTGGCATTTGCAGCTCGCAATAGTGGAGAGTTATCTCAAAGAAAGGGGCCACGGTGTTTCTGTATCTCTATTATGTTGGTGCGGCTTCGGAACTTTTAAATATCTTGATATATCTCGAGAACTACGCATCTGATCAAAAAATGTCATGGAACATAAAAAGTAGAAAACTTAATTCTCTACAGAAAAGGTCTCTTAACATTTTGCCATAGCTCGCTTCGTTTCCGAGATACTTGCCGATTTATCTCAAGGGAAGGGGCCTGACGGACATATTTCGAGATATTTCTTCTTCTTGTTGTTCTTCTTCTGCACAGCTAAGCTGGAAGTGGCATTTGCGGCTCGCAATAGTGCAGAGTTATCCCAAAGAAAGGGGCCACGCTGTTTCTGTATCTCTATTATGTTGGTGCGGCTTCGGAACTTTTAAATATCTTGATATATCTCGAGAACTACGCATCTGATCAAAAAATATCATAGAACATAAAAAGTAGGAAACTTAATTCTCTACAAAAAAGGTCTCTTAACATTTTGCCATAGCTCGCTTCGTTTCCGAGATATTTGCAGATTTATCTCAATGGAAGGGGCCTGACGGGCATATTTCGAGATATTTCTTCTTCTTGTTGTTCTTCTTCTGCACAGCTAAGCTGGAAGTGGCATTTGCAGCGCGCAATAGTGCAGAGTTATCTCAAAGAAAGGGGCCACGGTGTTTCTGTATCTCTATTATGTTGGTGCGGCTTCGGAACTTTTAAATATCTTGATATATCTCGAGAACTACGCATCCGATCAAAAAATATCATAGAACATAAAAAGTAGGAAACTTAATTCTCTACAAAAAAGGTCTCTCAACATTTTGCCATAGCTCGCTTCGTTTCCGAGATATTTGCAGATATATCTCAAGGGAAGGGGCCTGACGGACATATTTCGAGATATTTCTTCTTCTTGTTGTTCTTCTTCTGCGCAGCTAAGCTGGAAGTGGCATTTGCAGCTCGCAATAGTGCAGAGGTATCTCAAAGAAAGGGGCCACGGTGTTTCTGTACCTCTATTATGTTGGTGCAGCTTCGGAGCTTTTAAATATCTTGATATATCTCGAGAACTACGCATCTGATCAAAAAATATCATAGAACATAAAAAGTAGGAAACCTAATTCTCTACAAAAAAGGTCTCTTAACGTTTTGCAATAGCTCGCTTCATTTCCGAGATATTTGCAGATTTATCTCAAGGGAGGGGTCCTGACGGACATATTTCGAGATATTTCTTCTTCTTGTTCTTCTTCTTCTGCACAGCTAAACTGGAAGTGGCATTTCCAGCTCGCAATAGTGTAGAGTTATCCCAAAGAAAGGGGCCACGCTGTTTCTGTATCTCTATTATGTTGGTGCGGCTTCGGAACTTTTAAATATCTCGATATATCTCGAAAACTACGCTTCTGATCAAAAAATATCATAGAACATAAATTGTAGGAAACATAATTCTCTACAAAAAAGGTCTCTTAACATTTTGCCATAGCTCGCTTCGTTTCCGAGATATTTGCAGATTTATCTCAAGGGAAGGGTCCTGATGGACATATTTCGAGATATTTCTTCTTCTTGTTGTTCTTCTTCTGCACAGCTAAGCTGGAAGTGGCATTTGCAGTTCGCAATAGTGCAGAGTTATCTCAAAGAAAGGGGCCACGGTGTTTCTGTATCTCTATTATGTTGGTGCGGCTTCGGAACTTTTAAATATCTTGATATATCTCGAGAACTACGCATCTGATCAAAAAATATCGTAGAACATAAAAAGTAGGAAACTTAATTCTCTACAAATAAGGTCTCTTAACATTTTGCCATAGCTCGCTTGGTTTCCGAGATGTTTGCAGATTTATCTCAAGGGAAGGGGCCTGACGGACATATTTCGAGATATTTCTTCTTCTTGTTGTTCTTCTTCTGCACAGCTAAGCTGGAAGTGGCATTTGCAGCTCGCAGTAGTGCAGAGTTATCTCAAAGAAAGGGGCCACGGTGTTTCTGTATCTCTATTATGTTGGTGCGGCTTCGGAACTTTTAAATATCTTGATATATCTCGAGAACTACGCATCTGATCAAAAAATATCATGGAACATAAAAAGTAGAAAACTTAATTCTCTACAGAAAAGGTCTCTTAACATTTTGCCATAGCTCGCTTCGTTTCCGAGATATTTGCAGATTTATCTCAAGGGAAGGGGCCTGACGGACATATTTCGAGATATTTCTTCTTCTTGTTGTTCTTCTTCTGCACAGCTAAGCTGGAAGTGGCATTTGCAGCTCGCAATAGTGGAGAGTTATCTCAAAGAAAGGGGCCACGGTGTTTCTGTATCTCTATTATGTTGGTGCGGCTTCGGAACTTTTAAATATCTTGATATATCTCGAGAACTACGCATCTGATCAAAAAATATCATGGAACATAAAAAGTAGAAAACTTAATTCTCTACAGAAAAGGTCTCTTAACATTTTGCCATAGCTCGCTTCGTTTCCGAGATACTTGCCGATTTATCTCAAGGGAAGGGGCCTGACGGACATATTTCGAGATATTTCTTCTTCTTGTTGTTCTTCTTCTGCACAGCTAAGCTGGAAGTGGCATTTGCGGCTCGCAATAGTGCAGAGTTATCCCAAAGAAAGGGGCCACGCTGTTTCTGTATCTCTATTATGTTGGTGCGGCTTCGGAACTTTTAAATATCTTGATATATCTCGAGAACTACGCATCTGATCAAAAAATATCATAGAACATAAAAAGTAGGAAACTTAATTCTCTACAAAAAAGGTCTCTTAACATTTTGCCATAGCTCGCTTCGTTTCCGAGATATTTGCAGATTTATCTCAATGGAAGGGGCCTGACGGGCATATTTCGAGATATTTCTTCTTCTTGTTGTTCTTCTTCTGCACAGCTAAGCTGGAAGTGGCATTTGCAGCGCGCAATAGTGCAGAGTTATCTCAAAGAAAGGGGCCACGGTGTTTCTGTATCTCTATTATGTTGGTGCGGCTTCGGAACTTTTAAATATCTTGATATATCTCGAGAACTACGCATCCGATCAAAAAATATCATAGAACATAAAAAGTAGGAAACTTAATTCTCTACAAAAAAGGTCTCTCAACATTTTGCCATAGCTCGCTTCGTTTCCGAGATATTTGCAGATATATCTCAAGGGAAGGGGCCTGACGGACATATTTCGAGATATTTCTTCTTCTTGTTGTTCTTCTTCTGCGCAGCTAAGCTGGAAGTGGCATTTGCAGCTCGCAATAGTGCAGAGGTATCTCAAAGAAAGGGGCCACGGTGTTTCTGTATCTCTATTATGTTGGTGCGGCTTCGGAACTTTTAAATATCTTGATATATCTCGAGAACTACGCGTCTGATCAAAAAATATCATAGAACATAAAAAGTAGGAAACATAATTCTCTACAAAAAAGGTCTCTTAACATTTTGCCATAGCTCGCTTCGTTTCCGAGATATTTGCAGATTTATCTCAAGGGAAGGGGCCTAACGGACATATTTCCAGATATTTCTTCTTCTTGTTGTTCTTCTTCTGCACAGCTAAGCTGGAAGTGGCATTTGCGGCTCGCACTAGTGCAGAGTTATCTCAGAGAAAGGGGCCACGGTGTTTCTGTATCTCTATTAAGTTGGTGCAGCTTCAGGACTTTTAAATATCTTGATATATCTCGAGAACTACGCATCTGATCAAAAAATATCATGGAACATAAAAAGTAGAAAACTTAATTCTCTACAGAAAAGGTCTCTTAACATTTTGCCATAGCTCGCTTCGTTTCCGAGATATTTGCAGATTTATCTCAAGGGAAGGGGCCTGACGGACATATTTCGAGATATTTCTTCTTCTTGTTGTTCTTCTTCTGCACAGCTAAGCTGGAAGTGGCATTTGCAGCTCGCAATAGTGGAGAGTTATCTCAAAGAAAGGGGCCACGGTGTTTCTGTATCTCTATTATGTTGGTGCGGCTTCGGAACTTTTAAATATCTTGATATATCTCGAGAACTACGCATCTGATCAAAAAATATCATGGAACATAAAAAGTAGAAAACTTAATTCTCTACAGAAAAGGTCTCTTAACATTTTGCCATAGCTCGCTTCGTTTCCGAGATACTTGCCGATTTATCTCAAGGGAAGGGGCCTGACGGACATATTTCGAGATATTTCTTCTTCTTGTTGTTCTTCTCCTGCACAGCTAAGCTGGAAGTGGCATTTGCAGCTCGCAATAGTGCAGAGTTATCGCAAAGAAAGGGGCCACGGTGTTTCTGTATCTCTATTATGTTGGTGCGGCTTCGGAACTTTTAAATATCTTGATATATCTCGAGAACTACGCATCTGATCAAAAAATATCATAGAACATAAAAAGTAGGAAACCTAATTTTCTACAAAAAAGGTCTCTGAACATTTTGCCGTAGCTCGCTTCGTTTCCGAGATATTTGCAGATTTATCTCAAGGGAAGGGGCCTGACGGACATATTTCGAGATATTTCTTCTTCTTGTTGTTCTTCTTCTGCACAGCTAAGCTGGAAGTGGCATTTGCGGCTCGCAATAGTGCAGAGTTATCCCAAAGAAAGGGGCCACGCTGTTTCTGTATCTCTATTATGTTGGTGCGGCTTCGGAACTTTTAAATATCTCGATATATCTCGAAAACTACGCTTCTGATCAAAAAATATCGTAGAACATAAATTGTAGGAAACATAATTCTCTACAAAAAAGGTCTCTTAACATTTTGCCATAGCTCGCTTCGTTTCCGAGATATTTGCAGATTTATCTCAAGGGAAGGGTCCTGATGGACATATTTCGAGATATTTATTCTTCTTGTTGTTCTTCTTCTGCACAGCTAAGCTGGAAGTGGCATTTGCAGCTCGCAATAGTGCAGAGTTACCTCAAAGAAAGGGGCCACGGTGTTTCTGTATCTCTATTATGTTGGTGCCGCTTCGGAGCTTTCAAATATCTGGATATATCTCGAGAACTACGCATCTGATCAAAAAATATCATAGAACATAAAAAGTAGGAAACTTAATTCTCTACAAAAAAGGTCTCTTAACATTTTGCAATAGCTCGCTTCGTTTCCGAGATATTTGCAGATTTATCTCAAGGGAAGGGGCCTGACGGACATATTTCGAGATATTTCTTCTTCTTGTTGTTCTTCTTCTGCACAGCTAAGCTGGAAGTGGCATTTGCAGCTCGCAATAGTGCAGAGTTATCTCAAAGAAAGGGGCCACGGTGTTTCTGTATCTCTATTATGTTGGTGCGGCTTCGGAACTTTTAAATATCTTGAAATATCTCGAGAACAACGCATCTGATCAAAAAATATCATAGAACATAAAAAGTAGGAAACTTAATTCTCTACAAAACAGGTCTCGTAACATTTTGCCATATCTCGCTTCGTTTCCGAGATATTTGCATATTTATCTCAAGGGAAGGGGCCTGACGGACATATTTCGAGATATTTCTTCTTCTTGTTGTTCTTCTTCTGCACAGCTAAGCTGGAAGTGGCATTTGCAGCGCGCAATAGTGCAGAGTTATCTCAAAGAAAGGGGCCACGGTGTTTCTGTATCTCTATTATGTTGGTGCGGCTTCGGAACTTTTAAATATCTTGATATATCTCGAGAACTACGCATCCGATCAAAAAATATCATAGAACATAAAAAGTAGGAAACTTAATTCTCTACAAAAAAGGTCTCTCAACATTTTGCCATAGCTCGCTTCGTTTCCGAGATATTTGCAGATATATCTCAAGGGAAGGGGCCTGACGGACATATTTCGAGATATTTCTTCTTCTTGTTGTTCTTCTTCTGCGCAGCTAAGCTGGAAGTGGCATTTGCAGCTCGCAATAGTGCAGAGGTATCTCAAAGAAAGGGGCCACGGTGTTTCTGTATCTCTATTATGTTGGTGCGGCTTCGGAACTTTTAAATATCTTGATATATCTCGAGAACTACGCGTCTGATCAAAAAATATCATAGAACATAAAAAGTAGGAAACATAATTCTCTACAAAAAAGGTCTCTTAACATTTTGCCATAGCTCGCTTCGTTTCCGAGATATTTGCAGATTTATCTCAAGGGAAGGGGCCTAACGGACATATTTCCAGATATTTCTTCTTCTTGTTGTTCTTCTTCTGCACAGCTAAGCTGGAAGTGGCATTTGCGGCTCGCACTAGTGCAGAGTTATCTCAAAGAAAGGGGCCACGGTGTTTCTGTATCTCTATTAAGTTGGTGCAGCTTCAGGACTTTTAAATATCTTGATATATCTCGAGAACTACGCATCTGATCAAAAAATATCATGGAACATAAAAAGTAGAAAACTTAATTCTCTACAGAAAAGGTCTCTTAACATTTTGCCATAGCTCGCTTCGTTTCCGAGATATTTGCAGATTTATCTCAAGGGAAGGGGCCTGACGGACATATTTCGAGATATTTCTTCTTCTTGTTGTTCTTCTTCTGCACAGCTAAGCTGGAAGTGGCATTTGCAGCTCGCAATAGTGGAGAGTTATCTCAAAGAAAGGGGCCACGGTGTTTCTGTATCTCTATTATGTTGGTGCGGCTTCGGAACTTTTAAATATCTTGATATATCTCGAGAACTACGCATCTGATCAAAAAATATCATGGAACATAAAAAGTAGAAAACTTAATTCTCTACAGAAAACGTCTCTTAACATTTTGCCATAGCTCGCTTCGTTTCCGAGATACTTGCCGATTTATCTCAAGGGAAGGGGCCTGACGGACATATTTCGAGATATTTCTTCTTCTTGTTGTTCTTCTCCTGCACAGCTAAGCTGGAAGTGGCATTTGCAGCTCGCAATAGTGCAGAGTTATCGCAAAGAAAGGGGCCACGGTGTTTCTGTATCTCTATTATGTTGGTGCGGCTTCGGAACTTTTAAATATCTTGATATATCTCGAGAACTACGCATCTGATCAAAAAATATCATAGAACATAAAAAGTAGGAAACCTAATTTTCTACAAAAAAGGTCTCTGAACATTTTGCCGTAGCTCGCTTCGTTTCCGAGATATTTGCAGATTTATCTCAAGGGAAGGGGCCTGACGGACATATTTCGAGATATTTCTTCTTCTTGTTGTTCTTCTTCTGCACAGCTAAGCTGGAAGTGGCATTTGCGGCTCGCAATAGTGCAGAGTTATCCCAAAGAAAGGGGCCACGCTGTTTCTGTATCTCTATTATGTTGGTGCGGCTTCGGAACTTTTAAATATCTCGATATATCTCGAAAACTACGCTTCTGATCAAAAAATATCGTAGAACATAAATTGTAGGAAACATAATTCTCTACAAAAAAGGTCTCTTAACATTTTGCCATAGCTCGCTTCGTTTCCGAGATATTTGCAGATTTATCTCAAGGGAAGGGTCCTGATGGACATATTTCGAGATATTTATTCTTCTTGTTGTTCTTCTTCTGCACAGCTAAGCTGGAAGTGGCATTTGCAGCTCGCAATAGTGCAGAGTTACCTCAAAGAAAGGGGCCACGGTGTTTCTGTATCTCTATTATGTTGGTGCCGCTTCGGAGCTTTTAAATATCTGGATATATCTCGAGAACTACGCATCTGATCAAAAAATATCATAGAACATAAAAAGTAGGAAACTTAATTC
Organism: Osmia lignaria lignaria; assembly: GCF_051020975.1. NCBI lineage: Eukaryota > Metazoa > Arthropoda > Insecta > Hymenoptera > Megachilidae > Osmia > Osmia lignaria. The sequence goes on along the minus strand of NW_027478159.1, from coordinate 7,048,196 downwards.
TCTACAAAAAAGGTCTCTTAACATTTTGCAATAGCTCGCTTCGTTTCCGAGATATTTGCAGATTTATCTCAAGGGAAGGGGCCTGACGGACATATTTCGAGATATTTCTTCTTCTTGTTGTTCTTCTTCTGCACAGCTAAGCTGGAAGTGGCATTTGCAGCTCGCAATAGTGCAGAGTTATCTCAAAGAAAGGGGCCACGGTGTTTCTGTATCTCTATTATGTTGGTGCGGCTTCGGAACTTTTAAATATCTTGAAATATCTCGAGAACAACGCATCTGATCAAAAAATATCATAGAACATAAAAAGTAGGAAACTTAATTCTCTACAAAACAGGTCTCGTAACATTTTGCCATAGCTCGCTTCGTTTCCGAGATATTTGCATATTTATCTCAAGGGAAGGGGCCTGACGGACATATTTCGAGATATTTCTTCTTCTTGTTGTTCTTCTTCTGCACAGCTAAGCTGGAAGTGGCATTTGCGGCTCGCACCAGTGCAGAGTTATCTCAAAGAAAGGGGCCACGGTGTTTCGGTATCTCTATTATGTTGGTGCGGCTTCGGAACTTTTAAATATCTCGATATATCTCGAGAACTACGCATCTGATCAAAAAATATCATAGAACATAAAAAGTAGGAAACTTAATTCTCTACAAAAAAGGTCTCTTAACATTTTGCCATAGCTCGCTTCGTTTCCGAGATATTTGCAGATTCAGCTCAAAGGAACTGGCCTGACGGACATATTTCGAGATATTTCTTCTTCTTGTTGTTCTTCCTCTGCACAGCTAAGCTGGAAGTGGCATTTGCAGCTCGCAATAGTGCAGAGTTATCTCAAAGAAAGGGGCCACGGTGTTTCTGTATCTCTATTATGTTGGTGCGGCTTCGGAACTTTTAAATATCTTGATATATCTCGAGAACTACGCATCTGATCAAAAAATATCATAGAACATAAAAAGTAGGAAACCTAATTCTCTACAAAAAAGGTCTCTTAACATTTTGCCATACCTCGCTTCGTTTCCGAGATATTTGCATATTTATCTCAAGGGAAGGGGCCTGACGGACATATTTCGAGATATTTCTTCTTCTTGTTGTTCTTCTTCTCTACAGCTAAGCTGGAAGTGGCATTTGCGGCTCGCACTAGTGCAGAGTTATCTCAAAGAAAGGGGCCACGGTGTTTCTGTATCTCTATTATGTTGGTGCGGCTTCGGAACTTTTAAATATCTTGATATATCTCGAGAACTACGCATCTGATCAAAAAATATCATAGAACATAAAAAGTAGGAAACTTAATTCTCTACAAAAAAGGTGTCTTAACATTTTGCCATACCTCGCTTCGTTTCCGAGATATTTGCATATGTATCTCAAGGGAAGGGGCCTGACGGACATATTTCGAGATATTTCTTCTTCTTGTTGTTCTTCTTCTGCACAGCTAAGCTGGAAGTGGCATTTGCGGCTCGCACTAGTGCAGAGTTATCTCAAAGAAAGGGGCCACGGTGTTTCTGTATCTCTATTATGTTGGTGCGGCTTCGGAACTTTTAAATATCTTGATATATCTCGAGAACTACGCTTCTGATCAAAAAATATCATAGAACATAAATTGTAGGAAACATTATTCTCTACAAAAAAGGTCTCTTAACATTTTGCCATAGCTCGCTTCGTTTCCGAGATATTTGCAGATTCATCTCAAGGGAAGGGGTCTGACGGACATATTTCGAGATATTTCTTCTTCTTGTTGTTCTTCTTCTGCACAGCTAAGCTCGAAGTGGCATTTGCAGCTCGCAATAGTGCAGAGTTATCTCAAAGAAAGAGGCCACGGTGTTTCTGTACCTCTATTATGTTGCTGCAGCTTCGGAACTTTTAAATATCTTGATATATCTCGAGAACTACGCATCTGATCAAAAAATATCATCGAACATAAAAAGTAGGAAACATAATTCTCTACAAAAAAGGTCTCTTAACCTTTTGCCATAGATCGCTTCGTTTCCGAGATATTTGCAGATTTATCTCAAGGGAAGTGGCCTGACGGACATATTTCGAGATATTTCTTCTTCTTGTTGTTCTTCTTCTGCACAGCTGAGCTGGAAGTGGCATTTGCAGGTCGCAATAGTGCAGAGTTATCTCAAAGAAAGGGACCACGGTGTTTCTGTATCTCTATTATGTTGGTGCGGCTTCGGAACTTTTAAATATCTTGATATATCTCGAGAACTACGCCTCTGATCGAAAAATATCATAGAACATAAAAAGTAGGAAACTTAATTCTCTACAAAAACGGTCTCTTAACATTTTGCCATAGCTCGCTTCGTTTCCGAGATATTTGCACATATATCTCAAGGGAAGGGGCCTGACGGACATATTTCGAGATATTTCTTCTTCTTGTTGTTCTTCTTCTGCACAGCTAAGCTGGAAGTGGCATTTGCGGCTCGCACTAGTGCACAGTTATCTCAAAGAAAGGGGCCACGGTGTTTCTGTATCTCTATTATGTTGGTGCGTCTTCGGAACTTTTAAATATCTCAATATATCTCGAAAACTACGCTTCTGATCAAAAAATATCATAGAACATAAATTGTAGGAAACATAATTCTCTACAAAAAACGTCTCTTAACATTTTGCCATAGCTCGCTTCGTTTCCGAGATATTTGCAGATTCAGCTCAAAGGAACTGGCCTGACGGACATATTTCGAGATATTTCTTCTTCTTGTTGTTCTTCCTCTGCACAGCTAAGCTGGAAGTGGCGTTTGCAGCTCGCAATAGTGCAGAGTTATCTCAATGAAAGGGGCCACGGTGTTTCTGTATCTCTATTATGTTGGTGCGGCTTCGGAACTTTTAAATATCTTGATATATCTCGAGAACTACGCATCTGATCAAAAAATATCATAGAACATAAAAAGTAGGAAACCTAATTCTCTACAAAAAAGGTCTCTTAACATTTTGCCATACCTCGCTTCGTTTCCGAGATATTTGCATATTTATCTCAAGGGAAGGGGCCTGACGGACATATTTCGAGATATTTCTTCTTCTTGTTGTTCTTCTTCTGCACAGCTAAGCTGGAAGTGGCATTTGCGGCTCGCACTAGTGCAGAGTTATCTCAAAGAAAGGGGCCACGGTGTTTCTGTATCTCTATTATGTTGGTGCGGCTTCGGAACTTTTAAATATCTTGATATATCTCGAGAACTACGCATCTGATCAAAAAATATCATAGAACATAAAAAGTAGGAAACTTAATTCTCTACAAAAAAGGTGTCTTAACATTTTGCCATACCTCGCTTCGTTTCCGAGATATTTGCATATTTATCTCAAGGGAAGGGGCCTGACGGACATATTTCGAGATATTTCTTCTTCTTGTTGTTCTTCTTCTGCACAGCTAAGCTGGAAGTGGCATTTACGGCTCGCACTAGTGCAGAGTTATCTCAAAGAAAGGGGCCACGGTGTTTCTGTATCTCTATTATGTTGGTGCGGCTTCGGAACTTTTAAATATCTCGATATATCTCGAAAACTACGCTTCTGATCAAAAAATATCATAGAACCTAAATTGTAGGAAACATAATTCTCTACAAAAAAGGTCTCTTAACATTTTGCCATAGCTCGCTTCGTTTCCGAGATATTTGCAGATATATCTCAAGGGAAGGGGCCTGACGGACAAATCCGAGATATTTCTTCTTCTTGTTGTTCTTCTTCTGCACAGCTAAGCTGGAAGTGGCATTTGCAGCTCGCAATAGTGCAGAGTTATCTCAAAGAAAGGGGCCACGGTGTTTCTGTATCTCTATTATGTTGGTGCGGCTTCGGAACTTTTAAATATCTTGATATATCTCGAGAACTACGCCTCTGATCGAAAAATATCATAGAACATAAAAAGTAGGAAACTTAATTCTCTACAAAAAAGGTCTCTTAACATTTTGCCATAGCTCGCTTCGTTTCCGAGATATTTGCAGATTTATCTCAAGGGAAGGGGCCTGACGGACATATTTCGAGTTATTTCTTCTTCTTGTTGTTCTTCTTCTGCACAGCTAAGCTGGAAGTGGCATTTGCAGCGCGCAATAGTGCAGAGTTATCTCAAAGAAAGGGGCCACGGTGTTTCTGTATCTCTATTATGTTGGTGCGACTTCGGAACTTTTAAATATCTTGATATATCTCGAGAACTACGCATCTGATCTAAAAATATCATACTACATAAAAAGTAGGAAACTTAATTCTCTACAAGAAAGGTCTCTAAACATTTTGCCATAGCTCGCTTCGTTTCCGAGATATTTGCACATATATCTCAAGGGAAGGGGCCTGACGGACATATTTCGAGATATTTCTTCTTCTTGTTGTTCTTCTTCTGCACAGCTAAGCTGGACGTGGCATTTGCGGCTCGCACTAGTGCACAGTTATCTCAAAGAAAGGGGCCACGGTGTTTCTGTATCTCTATTATGTTGGTGCGTCTTCGGAACTTTTAAATATCTCGATATATCTCGAAAACTACGCTTCTGATCAAAAAATATCATAGAACATAAATTGTAGGAAACATAATTCTCTACAAAAAACGTCTCTTAACATTTTGCCATAGCTCGCTTCGTTTCCGAGATATTTGCAGATTCAGCTCAAAGGAACTGGCCTGACGGACATATTTCGAGATATTTCTTCTTCTTGTTGTTCTTCCTCTGCACAGCTAAGCTGGAAGTGGCGTTTGCAGCTCGCAATAGTGCAGAGTTATCTCAATGAAAGGGGCCACGGTGTTTCTGTATCTCTATTATGTTGGTGCGGCTTCGGAACTTTTAAATATCTCGATATATCTCGAAAACTACGCTTCTGATCAAAAAATATCATAGAACCTAAATTGTAGGAAACATAATTCTCTACAAAAAAGGTCTCTTAACATTTTGCCATAGCTCGCTTCGTTTCCGAGATATTTGCAGATATATCTCAAGGGAAGGGGCCTGACGGACAAATCCGAGATATTTCTTCTTCTTGTTGTTCTTCTTCTGCACAGCTAAGCTGGAAGTGGCATTTGCAGCTCGCAATAGTGCAGAGTTATCTCAAAGAAAGGGGCCACGGTGTTTCTGTATCTCTATTATGTTGGTGCGGCTTCGGAACTTTTAAATATCTTGATATATCTCGAGAACTACGCCTCTGATCGAAAAATATCATAGAACATAAAAAGTAGGAAACTTAATTCTCTACAAAAAAGGTCTCTTAACATTTTGCCATAGCTCGCTTCGTTTCCGAGATATTTGCAGATTTATCTCAAGGGAAGGGGCCTGACGGACATATTTCGAGATATTTCTTCTTCTTGTTGTTCTTCTTCTGCACAGCTAAGCTGGAAGTGGCATTTGCAGCGCGCAATAGTGCAGAGTTATCTCAAAGAAAGGGGCCACGGTGTTTCTGTATCTCTATTATGTTGGTGCGACTTCGGAACTTTTAAATATCTTGATATATCTCGAGAACTACGCATCTGATCTAAAAATATCATACTACATAAAAAGTAGGAAACTTAATTCTCTACAAGAAAGGTCTCTAAACATTTTGCCATAGCTCGCTTCGTTTCCGCGATATTTGCAGATTTATCTCAAGGGAAGGGGCCTGACGGACGTATTTCGAGATATTTCTTCTTCTTGTTGTTCTTCCTCTGCACAGCTAAGCTGGAAGTGGCATTTGCAGCTCGCAATAGTGCAGAGTTATCTCAAAGAGAGGGGCCACGGTGTTTCTGTATCTCTATTATGTTCGTGCGGCTTCGGACTTTTAAATATCTTGATATATCTCGAGAACTACGCATCTGATCAAAAAATATCATAGAAGATAAAAAGTAGGAAACTTAATTCTCTACAAAAAAGGTCTGTTAACATTTTGCCATAGCTCGCTTCGTTTCCGAGATATTTGCAGATTTATCTCAAGGGAAGGGGCCTGACGGACATATTTCGAGATATTTCTTCTTCTTGTTGTTCTTCTTCTGCACAGCTAAGCTGGAAGTGGCATTTGCGGCTCGCACTAGTGCAGAGTTATCTCAAAGAAAGGGGCCACGGTGTTTCTGTATCTCTATTATGTTGGTGCGGCTTCGGAACTTTTAAATATCTTGATATATCTCGAGAACTACGCATCTGATCAAAAAATATCATAGAACATAAAAAGTAGGAAACTTAATTCTCTACAAAAAAGGTGTCTTAACATTTTGCCATACCTCGCTTCGTTTCCGAGATATTTGCATATTTATCTCAAGGGAAGGGGCCTGACGGACATATTTCGAGATATTTCTTCTTCTTGTTGTTCTTCTTCTGCACAGCTAAGCTGGAAGTGGCATTTGCGGCTCGCACTAGTGCAGAGTTATCTCAAAGAAAGGGGCCACGGTGTTTCTGTATCTCTATTATGTTGGTGCGGCTTCGGAACTTTTAAATATCTCGATATATCTCGAAAACTACGCTTCTGATCAAAAAATATCATAGAACCTAAATTGTAGGAAACATAATTCTCTACAAAAAAGGTCTCTTAACATTTTGCCATAGCTCGCTTCGTTTCCGAGATATTTGCAGATATATCTCAAGGGAAGGGGCCTGACGGACAAATCCGAGATATTTCTTCTTCTTGTTGTTCTTCTTCTGCACAGCTAAGCTGGAAGTGGCATTTGCAGCTCGCAATAGTGCAGAGTTATCTCAAAGAAAGGGGCCACGGTGTTTCTGTATCTCTATTATGTTGGTGCGGCTTCGGAACTTTTAAATATCTTGATATATCTCGAGAACTACGCCTCTGATCGAGAAATATCATAGAACATAAAAAGTAGGAAACTTAATTCTCTACAAAAAAGGTCTCTTAACATTTTGCCATAGCTCGCTTCGTTTCCGAGATATTTGCAGATTTATCTCAAGGGAAGGGGCCTGACGGACATATTTCGAGATATTTCTTCTTCTTGTTGTTCTTCTTCTGCACAGCTAAGCTGGAAGTGGCATTTGCAGCGCGCAATAGTGCAGAGTTATCTCAAAGAAAGGGGCCACGGTGTTTCTGTATCTCTATTATGTTGGTGCGACTTCGGAACTTTTAAATATCTTGATATATCTCGAGAACTACGCATCTGATCTAAAAATATCATACTACATAAAAAGTAGGAAACTTAATTCTCTACAAGAAAGGTCTCTAAACATTTTGCCATAGCTCGCTTCGTTTCCGAGATATTTGCAGATTTATCTCAAGGGAAGGGGCCTGACGGACGTATTTCGAGATATTTCTTCTTCTTGTTGTTCTTCCTCTGCACAGCTAAGCTGGAAGTGGCATTTGCAGCTCGCAATAGTGCAGAGTTATCTCAAAGAGAGGGGCCACGGTGTTTCTGTATCTCTATTATGTTCGTGCGGCTTCGGAACTTTTAAATATCTTGATATATCTCGAGAACTACGCATCTGATCAAAAAATATCATAGAAGATAAAAAGTAGGAAACTTAATTCTCTACAAAAAAGGTCTCTTAACATTTTGCCATAGCTCGCTTCGTTTCCGAGATATTTGCAGATTTATCTCAAGGGAAGTGGCCTGACGGACATATTTCGAGATATTTCTTCTTCTTGTTGTTCTTCTTCTGCACAGCTAAGCTGGAAGTGGCATTTGCGGCTCGCACTAGTGCAGAGTTATCTCAAAGAAAGGGGCCACGGTGTTTCTGTATCTCTATTATGTTGGTGCGGCTTCGGAACTTTTAAATATCTTGATATATCTCGAGAACTACGCATCTGATCACAAAATATCATAGAACATAAAAAGTAGGAAACTTAATTCTCTACAAAAAAGGTGTCTTAACATTTTGCCATACCTCGCTTCGTTTCCGAGATATTTGCATATTTATCTCAAGGGAAGGGGCCTGACGGACATATTTCGAGATATTTCTTCTTCTTGTTGTTCTTCTTCTGCACAGCTAAGCTGGAAGTGGCATTTGCGGCTCGCACTAGTGCAGAGTTATCTCAAAGAAAGGGGCCACGGTGTTTCTGTATCTCTATTATGTTGGTGCGGCTTCGGAACTTTGAAATATCTCGATATATCTCGAAAACTACGCTTCTGATCAAAAAATATCATAGAACCTAAATTGTAGGAAACATAATTCTCTACAAAAAAGGTCTCTTAACATTTTGCCATAGCTCGCTTCGTTTCCGAGATATTTGCAGATATATCTCAAGGGAAGGGGCCTGACGGACAAATCCGAGATATTTCTTCTTCTTGTTGTTCTTCTTCTGCACAGCTAAGCTGGAAGTGGCATTTGCAGCTCGCAATAGTGCAGAGTTATCTCAAAGAAAGGGGCCACGGTGTTTCTGTATCTCTATTATGTTGGTGCGACTTCGGAACTTTTAAATATCTTGATATATCTCGAGAACTACGCATCTGATCTAAAAATATCATACTACATAAAAAGTAGGAAACTTAATTCTCTACAAGAAAGGTCTCTAAACATTTTGCCATAGCTCGCTTCGTTTCCGAGATATTTGCAGATTTATCTCAAGGGAAGGGGCCTGACGGACGTATTTCGAGATATTTCTTCTTCTTGTTGTTCTTCCTCTGCACAGCTAAGCTGGAAGTGGCATTTGCAGCTCGCAATAGTGCAGAGTTATCTCAAAGAGAGGGGCCACGGTGTTTCTGTATCTCTATTATGTTCGTGCGGCTTCGGAACTTTTAAATATCTTGATATATCTCGAGAACTACGCATCTGATCAAAAAATATCATAGAAGATAAAAAGTAGGAAACTTAATTCTCTACAAAAAAGGTCTCTTAACATTTTGCCATAGCTCGCTTCGTTTCCGAGATATTTGCAGATTTATCTCAAGGGAAGTGGCCTGACGGACATATTTCGAGATATTTCTTCTTCTTGTTGTTCTTCTTCTGCACAGCTAAGCTGGAAGTGGCATTTGCGGCTCGCACTAGTGCAGAGTTATCTCAAAGAAAGGGGCCACGGTGTTTCTGTATCTCTATTATGTTGGTGCGGCTTCGGAACTTTTAAATATCTTGATATATCTCGAGAACTACGCATCTGATCACAAAATATCATAGAACATAAAAAGTAGGAAACTTAATTCTCTACAAAAAAGGTGTCTTAACATTTTGCCATACCTCGCTTCGTTTCCGAGATATTTGCATATTTATCTCAAGGGAAGGGGCCTGACGGACATATTTCGAGATATTTCTTCTTCTTGTTGTTCTTCTTCTGCACAGCTAAGCTGGAAGTGGCATTTGCGGCTCGCACTAGTGCAGAGTTATCTCAAAGAAAGGGGCCACGGTGTTTCTGTATCTCTATTATGTTGGTGCGGCTTCGGAACTTTGAAATATCTCGATATATCTCGAAAACTACGCTTCTGATCAAAAAATATCATAGAACCTAAATTGTAGGAAACATAATTCTCTACAAAAAAGGTCTCTTAACATTTTGCCATAGCTCGCTTCGTTTCCGAGATATTTGCAGATATATCTCAAGGGAAGGGGCCTGACGGACAAATCCGAGATATTTCTTCTTCTTGTTGTTCTTCTTCTGCACAGCTAAGCTGGAAGTGGCATTTGCAGCTCGCAATAGTGCAGAGTTATCTCAAAGAAAGGGGCCACGGTGTTTCTGTATCTCTATTATGTTGGTGCGGCTTCGGAACTTTTAAATATCTTGATATATCTCGAGAACTACGCCTCTGATCGAAAAATATCATAGAACATAAAAAGTAGGAAACTTAATTCTCTACAAAAAAGGTCTCTTAACATTTTGCCATAGCTCGCTTCGTTTCCGAGATATTTGCAGATTTATCTCAAGGGAAGGGGCCTGACGGACATATTTCGAGATATTTCTTCTTCTTGTTGTTCTTCTTCTGCACAGCTAAGCTGGAAGTGGCATTTGCAGCGCGCAATAGTGCAGAGTTATCTCAAAGAAAGGGGCCACGGTGTTTCTGTATCTCTATTATGTTGGTGCGACTTCGGAACTTTTAAATATCTTGATATATCTCGAGAACTACGCATCTGATCTAAAAATATCATACTACATAAAAAGTAGGAAACTTAATTCTCTACAAGAAAGGTCTCTAAACATTTTGCCATAGCTCGCTTCGTTTCCGAGATATTTGCATATTTATCTCAAGGGAAGGGGCCTGACGGACATATTTCGAGATATTTCTTCTTCTTGTTGTTCTTCTTCTGCACAGCTAAGCTGGAAGTGGCATTTGCGGCTCGCACTAGTGCAGAGTTATCTCAAAGAAAGGGGCCACGGCGTTTCTGTATCTCTATTATGTTGGTGCGGCTTCGGAACTTTTAAATATCTCGATATATCTCGAAAACTACGCTTCTGATCAAAAAATATCATAGAACCTAAATTGTAGAAAACATAATTCTCTACAAAAAAGGTCTCTTAACATTTTGCCATAGCTCGCTTCGTTTCCGAGATATTTGCAGATATATCTCAAGGGAAGGGGCCTGACGGACAAATCCGAGATATTTCTTCTTCTTGTTGTTCTTCTTCTGCACAGCTAAGCTGGAAGTGGCATTTGCAGCTCGCAATAGTGCAGAGTTATCTCAAAGAAAGGGGCCACGGTGTTTCTGTATCTCTATTATGTTGGTGCGGCTTCGGAACTTTTAAATATCTTGATATATCTCGAGAACTACGCATCTGATCAAAAAATATCATAGAACATAAAAAGTAGGAAACTTAATTCTCTACAAAAAAGGTCTCTTAACATTTTGCCATAGCTCGCTTCGTTTCCGAGATATTTGCAGATTTATCTCAAGGGAAGGGGCCTGACGGACATATTTCGAGATATTTCTTCTTCTTGTTGTTCTTCTTCTGCACAGCTAAGCTGGAAGTGGCATTTGCGGCTCGCACTAGTGCAGAGTTATCTCAAAGAAAGGGGCCACGGTGTTTCTGTATCCCTATTATGTTGGTGCGGCTTCGGAACTTTTAAATATCTCGATATATCTCGAAAACTACGCTTCTGATCAAAAAATATCATAGAACATAAATTGTAGGAAACATAATTCTCTATAAAAAACGTCTCTTAACATTTTGCCATAGCTCGCTTCGTTTCCGAGATATTTGCAGATTCAGCTCAAAGGAACTGGCCTGACGGACATATTTCGAGATATTTCTTCTTCTTGTTGTTCTTCCTCTGCACAGCTAAGCTGGAAGTGGCATTTGCAGCTCGCAATAGTGCAGAGTTATCTCAAAGAAAGGGGCCACGGTGTTTCTGTATCTCTATTATGTTGGTGCGGCTTCGGAACTTTTAAATATCTTGATATATCTCGAGAACTACGCATCTGATCAAAAAATATCATAGAACATAAAAAGTAGGAAACTTAATTCCCTACAAAAAAGGTCTCTTAACATTTTGCCATAGCTCGCTTCGTTTCCGAGATATTTGCAGATCTATCTCAAGGGAAGGGGCCTGACGGACATATTTCGAGATATTTCTTCTTCTTGTTGTTCTTCTTCTGCACAGCTAAGCTGGAAGTGGCATTTGCGGCTCGCACTAGTGCAGAGTTATCTCAAAGAAAGGGGCCACGGTGTTTCTGTATCCCTATTATGTTGGTGCGGCTTCGGAACTTTTAAATATCTCGATATATCTCGAAAACTACGCTTCTGATCAAAAAATATCATAGAACATAAATTGTAGGAAACATAATTCTCTATAAAAAACGTCTCTTAACATTTTGCCATAGCTCGCTTCGTTTCCGAGATATTTGCAGATTCAGCTCAAAGGAACTGGCCTGACGGACATATTTCGAGATATTTCTTCTTCTTGTTGTTCTTCCTCTGCACAGCTAAGCTGGAAGTGGCATTTGCAGCTCGCAATAGTGCAGAGTTATCCCAAAGAAAGGGGCCACGGTGTTTCTGTATCTCTATTATGTTGGTGCGGCTTCGGAACTTTTAAATATCTTGATATATCTCGAGAACTACGCATCTGATCAAAAAATATCATAGAACATAAAAAGTAGAAAACTTAATTCCCTACAAAAAAGGTCTCTTAACATTTTGCCATAGCTCGCTTCGTTTCCGAGATATTTGCAGATTTATCTCAAGGGAAGGGGCCTGACGGACATATTTCGAGATATTTCTTCTTCTTGTTGTTCTTCTTCTGCACAGCTAAGCTGGAAGTGGCATTTGCGGCTCGCACTAGTGCAGAGTTATCTCAAAGAAAGGGGCCACGGTGTTTCTGTATCTCTATTATGTTGGTGCGGCTTCGGAACTTTTAAATATCTCGATGTATCTCGAAAACTACGCTTCTGATCAAAAAATATCATAGAACATAAATTGTAGGAAACATAATTCTCTACAAAAAAGGTCTCTTAACATTTTGCCATAGCTCGCTTCGTTTCCGAGATATTTGCAGATTTATCTCAAGGGAAGGGGCCTGACGGACATATTTCGAGATATTTCTTCTTCTTGTTGTTCTTCTTCTGCACAGCTAAGCTGGAAGTGGCATTTGCGGCTCGCACTAGTGCAGAGTTATCTCAAAGAAAGGGGCCACGGTGTTTCTGTATCCCTATTATGTTGGTGCGGCTTCGGAACTTTTAAATATCTCGATATATCTCGAAAACTACGCTTCTGATCAAAAAATATCATAGAACATAAATTGTAGGAAACATAATTCTCTATAAAAAACGTCTCTTAACATTTTGTCATAGCTCGCTTCGTTTCCGAGACATTTGCAGATTCAGCTCAAAGGAACTGGCCTGACGGACATATTTCGAGATATTTCTTCTTCTTGTTGTTCTTCCTCTGCACAGCTAAGCTGGAAGTGGCATTTGCAGCTCGCAATAGTGCAGAGTTATCTCAAAGAAAGGGGCCACGGTGTTTCTGTATCCCTATTATGTTGGTGCGGCTTCGGAACTTTTAAATATCTCGATATATCTCGAAAACTACGCTTCTGATCAAAAAATATCATAGAACATAAAAAGTAGGAAACTTAATTCTCTACAAAAAAGGTGTCTCAACATTTTGCCATACCTCGCTTCGTTTCCGAGATATTTGCATATTTATCTCAAGGGAAGGGGCCTGACGGACATATTTCGAGATATTTCTTCTTCTTGTTGTTCTTCTTCTGCACAGCTAAGCTGGAAGTGGCATTTGCAGCTCGCAATAGTGCAGAGTTATCTCAAAGAAAGGGGCCACGGTGTTTCTGTATCTCTATTATGTTGGTGCGGCTTCGGAACTTTTAAATATCTTGATATATCTCGAGAACTACGCCTCTGATCGAAAAATATCATAGAACATAAAAAGTAGGAAACTTAATTCTCTACAAAAAAGGTCTCTTAACATTTTGCCATAGCTCGCTTCGTTTCCGAGATATTTGCAGATTTATCTCAAGGGAAGGGGCCTGACGGACATATTTCGAGATATTTCTTCTTCTTGTTGTTCTTCTTCTGCACAGCTAAGCTGGAAGTGGCATTTGCAGCGCGCAATAGTGCAGAGTTATCTCAAAGAAAGGGGCCACGGTGTTTCTGTATCTCTATTATGTTGGGGCGACTTCGGAACTTTTAAATATCTTGATATATCTCGAGAACTACGCATCTGATCTAAAAATATCATACTACATAAAAAGTAGGAAACTTAATTCTCTACAAGAAAGGTCTCTAAACATTTTGCCATAGCTCGCTTCGTTTCCGAGATATTTGCAGATTTATCTCAAGGGAAGGGGCCTGACGGACGTATTTCGAGATATTTCTTCTTCTTGTTGTTCTTCCTCTGCACAGCTAAGCTGGAAGTGGCATTTGCAGCTCGCAATAGTGCAGAGTTATCTCAAAGAGAGGGGCCACGGTGTTTCTGTATCTCTATTATGTTCGTGCGGCTTCGGAACTTTTAAATATCTTGATATATCTCGAGAACTACGCATCTGATCAAAAAATATCATAGAAGATAAAAAGTAGGAAACTTAATTCTCTACAAAAAAGGTCTGTTAACATTTTGCCATAGCTCGCTTCGTTTCCGAGATATTTGCAGATTTATCTCAAGGGAAGGGGCCTGACGGACATATTTCGAGATATTTCTTCTTCTTGTTGTTCTTCTTCTGCACAGCTAAGCTGGAAGTGGCATTTGCGGCTCGCACTAGTGCAGAGTTATCTCAAAGAAAGGGGCCACGGTGTTTCTGTATCTCTATTATGTTGGTGCGGCTTCGGAACTTTTAAATATCTTGATATATCTCGAGAACTACGCATCTGATCAAAAAATATCATAGAACATAAAAAGTAGGAAACTTAATTCTCTACAAAAAAGGTGTCTTAACATTTTGCCATACCTCGCTTCGTTTCCGAGATATTTGCATATTTATCTCAAGGGAAGGGGCCTGACGGACATATTTCGAGATATTTCTTCTTCTTGTTGTTCTTCTTCTGCACAGCTAAGCTGGAAGTGGCATTTGCGGCTCGCACTAGTGCAGAGTTATCTCAAAGAAAGGGGCCACGGTGTTTCTGTATCTCTATTATGTTGGTGGGGCTTCGGAACTTTTAAATATCTCGATATATCTCGAAAACTACGCTTCTGATCAAAAAATATCATAGAACCTAAATTGTAGAAAACATAATTCTCTACAAAAAAGGTCTCTTAACATTTTGCCATAGCTCGCTTCGTTTCCGAGATATTTGCAGATATATCTCAAGGGAAGGGGCCTGACGGACAAATCCGAGATATTTCTTCTTCTTGTTGTTCTTCTTCTGCACAGCTAAGCTGGAAGTGGCATTTGCAGCTCGCAATAGTGCAGAGTTATCTCAAAGAAAGGGGCCACGGTGTTTCTGTATCTCTATTATGTTGGTGCGGCTTCGGAACTTTTAAATATCTTGATATATCTCGAGAACTACGCCTCTGATCGAAAAATATCATAGAACATAAAAAGTAGGAAACTTAATTCTCTACAAAAAAGGTCTCTTAACATTTTGCCATAGCTCGCTTCGTTTCCGAGATATTTGCAGATTTATCTCAAGGGAAGGGGCCTGACGGACATATTTCGAGATATTTCTTCTTCTTGTTGTTCTTCTTCTGCACAGCTAAGCTGGAAGTGGCATTAGCGGCTCGCACTAGTGCAGAGTTATCTCAAAGAAAGGGGCCACGGTGTTTCTGTATCTCTATTATGTTGGTGCGGCTTCGGAACTTTTAAATATCTCGATATATCTCGAAAACTACGCTTCTGATCAAAAAATATCATAGAACATAAATTGTAGGAAACATAATTCTCTACAAAAAACGTCTCTTAACATTTTGCCATAGCTCGCTTCGTTTCCGAGATATTTGCAGATTCATCTCAAAGGAACTGGCCTGACGGACATATTTCGAGATATTTCTTCTTCTTGTTGTTCTTCTTCTGCACAGCTAAGCTGGAAGTGGCATTTGCAGCTCGCAATAGTGCAGAGTTATCTCAAAGAAAGGGGCCACGGTGTTTCTGTATCTCTATTATGTTGGTGCGGCTTCGGAACTTTTAAATATCTTGATATATCTCGAGAACTACGCATCTGATCAAAAAATATCATAGAACATAAAAAGTAGGAAACTTAATTCTCTACAAAAAAGGTCTCTTAACATTTTGCCATAGCTCGCTTCGTTTCCGAGATATTTGCAGATTTATCTCAAGGGAAGGGGCCTGACGGACATATTTCGAGATATTTCTTCTTCTTGTTGTTCTTCTTCTGCACAGCTAAGCTGGAAGTGGCATTTGCGGCTCGCACTAGTGCAGAGTTATCTCAAAGAAAGGGGCCACGGTGTTTCTGTATCTCTATTATGTTGGTGCGGCTTCGGAACTTTTAAATATCTTGATATATCTCGAGAACTACGCATCTGATCAAAAAATATCATAGAACATAAAAAGTAGGAAACTTAATTCTCTACAAAAAAGGTCTCTTAACATTTTGCCATAGCTCGCTTCGTTTCCGAGATATTTGCAGATTTATCTCAAGGGAAGGGGCCTGACGGACATATTTCGAGATATTTCTTCTTCTTGTTGTTCTTCTTCTGCACAGCTAAGCTGGAAGTGGCATTTGCGGCTCCCACTAGTGCAGAGTTATCTCAAAGAAAGGGGCCACGGTGTTTCTGTATCCCTATTATGTTGGTGCGGCTTCGGAACTTTTAAATATCTCGATATATCTCGAAAACTACGCTTCTGATCAAAAAATATCATAGAACATAAATTGTAGGAAACATAATTCTCTATAAAAAACGTCTCTTAACATTTTGCCATAGCTCGCTTCGTTTCCGAGATATTTGCAGATTCAGCTCAAAGGAACTGGCCTGACGGACATATTTCGAGATATTTCTTCTTCTTGTTGTTCTTCCTCTGCACAGCTAAGCTGGAAGTGGCATTTGCAGCTCGCAATAGTGCAGAGTTATCTCAAAGAAAGGGGCCACGGTGTTTCTGTATCTCTATTATGTTGGTGCGGCTTCGGAACTTTTAAATATCTTGATATATCTCGAGAACTACGCATCTGATCAAAAAATATCATAGAACATAAAAAGTAGGAAACTTAATTCCCTACAAAAAAGGTCTCTTAACATTTTGCCATAGCTCGCTTCGTTTCCGAGATATTTGCAGATTTATCTCAAGGGAAGGGGCCTGACGGACATATTTCGAGATATTTCTTCTTCTTGTTGTTCTTCTTCTGCACAGCTAAGCTGGAAGTGGCATTTGCGGCTCGCACTAGTGCAGAGTTATCTCAAAGAAAGGGGCCACGGTGTTTCTGTATCTCTATTATGTTGGTGCGGCTTCGGAACTTTTAAATATCTCGATATATCTCGAAAACTACGCTTCTGATCAAAAAATATCATAGAACATAAATTGTAGCAAACATAATTCTCTACAAAAAACGTCTCTTAACATTTTGCCATAGCTCGCTTCGTTTCCGAGATATTTGCAGATTCAGCTCAAAGGAACTGGCCTGACGGACATATTTCGAGATATTTCTTCTTCTTGTTGTTCTTCTTCTGCACAGCTAAGCTGGAAGTGGCATTTGCAGCTCGCAATAGTGCAGAGTTATCTCAAAGAAAGGGGCCACGGTGTTTCTGTATCTCTATTATGTTGGTGCGGCTTCGGAACTTTTAAATATCTTGATATATCTCGAGAACTACGCATCTGATCAAAAAATATCATACAACATAAAAAATAGGAAACCTAATTCTCTACAAAAGAGCTCTCTTAACATTTTGCCATAGCTCGCTTCGTTTCCGAGATATTTGCAGATTTATCTCACGGGAAGGGGCCTAACGGACATATTTCGAGATATTTCTTCTTCTTGTTGTTCTTCTTCTGCACAGCTAAGCTGGAAGTGGCATTTGCGGCTCGCACTAGTGCAGAGTTATCTCAAAGAAAGGGGCCACGGTGTTTCTGTATCCCTATTATGTTGGTGCGGCTTCGGAACTTTTAAATATCTCGATATATCTCGAAAACTACGCTTCTGATCAAAAAATATCATAGAACATAAAAAGTAGGAAACTTAATTCTCTACAAAAAAGGTCTCTTAACATTTTGCCATAGCTCGCTTCGTTTCCGAGATATTTGCAGATTTATCTCAAGGGAAGGGGCCTGACGGACATATTTCGAGATATTTCTTCTTCTTGTTGTTCTTCTTCTGCACAGCTACGCTGGAAGTGGCATTTGCAGCTCGCAATAGTGCAGAGTTATCCCAAAGAAAGGGGCCACGGTGTTTCTGTATCTCTATTATGTTGGTGCGGCTTCGGAACTTTTAAATATCTTGATATATCTCGAGAACTACGCATCTCATCAAAAAATATCATAGAACATAAAAAGTAGGAAACTTAATTCCCTACAAAAAAGGTCTCTTAACATTTTGCCATAGCTCGCTTCGTTTCCGAGATATTTGCAGATTTATCTCAAGGGAAGGGGCCTGACGGACATATTTCGAGATATTTCTTCTTCTTGTTGTTCTTCTTCTGCACAGCTAAGCTGGAAGTGGCATTTGCGGCTCGCACTAGTGCAGAGTTATCTCAAAGAAAGGGGCCACGGTGTTTCTGTATCTCTATTATGTTGGTGCGGCTTCGGAACTTTTAAATATCTCGATGTATCTCGAAAACTACGCTTCTGATCAAAAAATATCATAGAACATAAATTGTAGGAAACATAATTCTCTACAAAAAAGGTCTCTTAACATTTTGCCATAGCTCGCTTCGTTTCCGAGATATTTGCAGATTTATCTCAAGGGAAGGGGCCTGACGGACATATTTCGAGATATTTCTTCTTCTTGTTGTTCTTCTTCTGCACAGCTAAGCTGGAAGTGGCATTTGCGGCTCGCACTAGTGCAGAGTTATCTCAAAGAAAGGGGCCACGGTGTTTCTGTATCCCTATTATGTTGGTGCGGCTTCGGAACTTTTAAATATCTCGATATATCTCGAAAACTACGCTTCTGATCAAAAAATATCATAGAACATAAATTGTAGGAAACATAATTCTCTATAAAAAACGTCTCTTAACATTTTGTCATAGCTCGCTTCGTTTCCGAGACATTTGCAGATTCAGCTCAAAGGAACTGGCCTGACGGACATATTTCGAGATATTTCTTCTTCTTGTTGTTCTTCCTCTGCACAGCTAAGCTGGAAGTGGCATTTGCAGCTCGCAATAGTGCAGAGTTATCTCAAAGAAAGGGGCCACGGTGTTTCTGTATCTCTATTATGTTGGTGCGGCTTCGGAACTTTTAAATATCTTGATATATCTCGAGAACTACGCATCTGATCAAAAAATATCATAGGACATAAAAAGTAGGAAACTTAATTCTCTACAAAAAGGTCTCTTAACATTTTGCCATAGCTCGCTTCGTTTCCGAGATATTTGCAGATATATCTCAAGGGAAGGGGCCTGACGGACATATTTCGAGATATTTCTTCTTCTTGTTGTTCTTCTTCTGCACAGCTAAGCTGGAAGTGGCATTTGCGGCTCGCACTAGTGCAGAGTTATCTCAAAGAAAGGGGCCACGGTGTTTCTGTATCTCTATTATGTTGGTGCGGCTTCGGAACTTTTAAATATCTCGATATATCTCGAAAACTACGCTCCTGATCAAAAAATATCATAGAACATAAATTGTAGGAAACAGAATTCTCTACAAAAAAGGTCTCTTAACATTTTGCCATAGCTCTCTTCGTTTCCGAGATATTTGCAGATTTATCTCAAGGGAAGGGGCCTGACGGACATATTTCGAGATATTTCTTCTTCTTGTTGTTCTTCTTCTGCACAGCTAAGCTGGAAGTGGCATTTGCAGCTCGCAATAGTGCAGAGTTATCTCAAAGAAAGGGGCCACGGTGTTTCTGTATCTCTATTATGTTGGTGCGGCTTCGGAACTTTTAAATATCTTGATATATCTCGAGAACTACGCATCTGATCAAAAAATATCATAGAACATAAAAAGTAGGAAACTTAATTCTCTACAAAAAAGGTCTCTTAACATTTTGCCATAGCACGCTTCGTTTCCGAGATATTTGCAGATTTATCTCAAGGGAAGGGGCCTGACGGACATATTTCGAGATATTTCTTCTTCTTGTTGTTCTTCTTCTGCACAGCTAGGCTGGAAGTGGCATTTGCGGCTCGCACTAGTGCAGAGTTATCTCAAAGAAAGGGGCCACGGTGTTTCTGTATCTCTATTATGTTGGTGCGGCTTTGGAACTTTTAAATATCTCGATATATCTCGAAAACTACGCTTCTGACCAACAAATATCATAGAACATAAATTGTAGGAAACATAATTCTCTACAAAAAAGGTCTCTTAACATTTTGCCATAGCTCGCTTCGTTTCCGAGATATTTGCAGATATATCTCAAGGGAAGGGGCCTGACGGACATATTTCGAGATATTTCTTCTTCTTGTTGTTCTTCTTCTGCACAGCTAGGCTGGAAGTGGCATTTGCGGCTCGCACTAGTGCAGAGTTATCTCAAAGAAAGGGGCCACGGTGTTTCTGTATCTCTATTATGTTGGTGCGGCTTTGGAACTTTTAAATATCTCGATATATCTCGAAAACTACGCTTCTGACCAACAAATATCATAGAACATAAATTGTAGGAAACATAATTCTCTACAAAAAAGGTCTCTTAACATTTTGCCATACCTCGCTTCGTTTCCGAGATATTTGCAGATATATCTCAAGGGAAGGGGCCTGACGGACATATTTCGAGATATTTCTTCTTCTTGTTGTTCTTCTTCTGCACCGCTAAGCTGGAAGTGGCATTTACAGCTCGCAATAGTGCAGAGTTATCTCAAAGAAAGGGGCCACGGTGTTTCTGTATCTCTATTATGTTGGTGCGGCTTCGGAACTTTTAAATATCTTGATGTATCTCGAGAACTACGCATCTGATCAAAAAATATCATAGAACGTAAAAAGTAGGAAACTTAATTCTCTACAAATAAGGTCTCTTAACATTTTGCCATAGCTCGCTTCGTTTCCGAGATATTTGCAGATTTATGTCAAGGGAAGGGGCCTGACGGACATATTTCGAGATATTTCTTCTTCTTGTTGTTCTCCTTCTGCACAGCTAAGCTGGAAGTGGCATTTACAGCTCGCAATAGTGCAGAGTTATCTCAAAGAAAGGGGCCACGGTGTTTCTGTATCTCTATTATGTTGGTGCGGCTTCGGAACTTTTAAATATCTTGATATATCTCGAGAACTACGCATCTGATCAAAAAATATCATAGAACATGAAAAGTAGGAAACTTAATTCTCTACAAAAAAGGTCTCTTAACATTTTGCCATAGCTCTCTTCGTTTCCGAGATATTTGCAGATATATCTCAAGGGAAGGGGCCTGACGGACATATTTCGAGATATTTCTTCTTCTTGTTGTTCTTCTTCTGCACAGCTAAGCTGGAAGTGGCATTTGCGGCTCGCACTAGTGCAGAGTTATCTCAAAGAAAGGGGCCACGGTGTTTCTGTATCCCTATTATGTTGGTGCGGCTTCGGAACTTTTAAATATCTTGATATATCTCGAGAACTACGCATCTGATCAAAAAATATCATACAACATAAAAAATAGGAAACTTAATTCTCTACAAAAGAGCTCTCTTAACATTTTGCCATAGCTCGCTTCGTTTCCGAGATATTTGCAGATTTATCTCACGGGAAGGGGCCTAACGGACATATTTCGAGATATTTCTTCTTCTTGTTGTTCTTCTTCTGCACAGCTAAGCTGGAAGTGGCATTTGCGGCTCGCACTAGTGCAGAGTTATCTCAAAGAAAGGGGCCACGGTGTTTCTGTATCCCTATTATGTTGGTGCGGCTTCGGAACTTTTAAATATCTCGATATATCTCGAAAACTACGCTTCTGATCAAAAAATATCATAGAACATAAAAAGTAGGAAACTTAATTCTCTACAAAAAAGGTCTCTTAACATTTTGCCATAGCTCGCTTCGTTTCCGAGATATTTGCAGATTTATCTCAAGGGAAGGGGCCTGACGGACATATTTCGAGATATTTCTTCTTCTTGTTGTTCTTCTTCTGCACAGCTACGCTGGAAGTGGCATTTGCAGCTCGCAATAGTGCAGAGTTATCCCAAAGAAAGGGGCCACGGTGTTTCTGTATCTCTATTATGTTGGTGCGGCTTCGGAACTTTTAAATATCTTGATATATCTCGAGAACTACGCATCTCATCAAAAAATATCATAGAACATAAAAAGTAGGAAACTTAATTCCCTACAAAAAAGGTCTCTTAACATTTTGCCATAGCTCGCTTCGTTTCCGAGATATTTGCAGATTTATCTCAAGGGAAGGGGCCTGACGGACATATTTCGAGATATTTCTTCTTCTTGTTGTTCTTCTTCTGCACAGCTAAGCTGGAAGTGGCATTTGCGGCTCGCACTAGTGCAGAGTTATCTCAAAGAAAGGGGCCACGGTGTTTCTGTATCTCTATTATGTTGGTGCGGCTTCGGAACTTTTAAATATCTCGATGTATCTCGAAAACTACGCTTCTGATCAAAAAATATCATAGAACATAAATTGTAGGAAACATAATTCTCTACAAAAAAGGTCTCTTAACATTTTGCCATAGCTCGCTTCGTTTCCGAGATATTTGCAGATTTATCTCAAGGGAAGGGGCCTGACGGACATATTTCGAGATATTTCTTCTTCTTGTTGTTCTTCTTCTGCACAGCTAAGCTGGAAGTGGCATTTGCGGCTCGCACTAGTGCAGAGTTATCTCAAAGAAAGGGGCCACGGTGTTTCTGTATCCCTATTATGTTGGTGCGGCTTCGGAACTTTTAAATATCTCGATATATCTCGAAAACTACGCTTCTGATCAAAAAATATCATAGAACATAAATTGTAGGAAACATAATTCTCTATAAAAAACGTCTCTTAACATTTTGTCATAGCTCGCTTCGTTTCCGAGACATTTGCAGATTCAGCTCAAAGGAACTGGCCTGACGGACATATTTCGAGATATTTCTTCTTCTTGTTGTTCTTCCTCTGCACAGCTAAGCTGGAAGTGGCATTTGCAGCTCGCAATAGTGCAGAGTTATCTCAAAGAAAGGGGCCACGGTGTTTCTGTATCTCTATTATGTTGGTGCGGCTTCGGAACTTTTAAATATCTTGATATATCTCGAGAACTACGCATCTGATCAAAAAATATCATAGGACATAAAAAGTAGGAAACTTAATTCTCTACAAAAAGGTCTCTTAACATTTTGCCATAGCTCGCTTCGTTTCCGAGATATTTGCAGATATATCTCAAGGGAAGGGGCCTGACGGACATATTTCGAGATATTTCTTCTTCTTGTTGTTCTTCTTCTGCACAGCTAAGCTGGAAGTGGCATTTGCGGCTCGCACTAGTGCAGAGTTATCTCAAAGAAAGGGGCCACGGTGTTTCTGTATCTCTATTATGTTGGTGCGGCTTCGGAACTTTTAAATATCTCGATATATCTCGAAAACTACGCTCCTGATCAAAAAATATCATAGAACATAAATTGTAGGAAACAGAATTCTCTACAAAAAAGGTCTCTTAACATTTTGCCATAGCTCTCTTCGTTTCCGAGATATTTGCAGATTTATCTCAAGGGAAGGGGCCTGACGGACATATTTCGAGATATTTCTTCTTCTTGTTGTTCTTCTTCTGCACAGCTAAGCTGGAAGTGGCATTTGCAGCTCGCAATAGTGCAGAGTTATCTCAAAGAAAGGGGCCACGGTGTTTCTGTATCTCTATTATGTTGGTGCGGCTTCGGAACTTTTAAATATCTTGATATATCTCGAGAACTACGCATCTGATCAAAAAATATCATAGAACATAAAAAGTAGGAAACTTAATTCTCTACAAAAAAGGTCTCTTAACATTTTGCCATAGCACGCTTCGTTTCCGAGATATTTGCAGATTTATCTCAAGGGAAGGGGCCTGACGGACATATTTCGAGATATTTCTTCTTCTTGTTGTTCTTCTTCTGCACAGCTAGGCTGGAAGTGGCATTTGCGGCTCGCACTAGTGCAGAGTTATCTCAAAGAAAGGGGCCACGGTGTTTCTGTATCTCTATTATGTTGGTGCGGCTTTGGAACTTTTAAATATCTCGATATATCTCGAAAACTACGCTTCTGACCAACAAATATCATAGAACATAAATTGTAGGAAACATAATTCTCTACAAAAAAGGTCTCTTAACATTTTGCCATAGCTCGCTTCGTTTCCGAGATATTTGCAGATATATCTCAAGGGAAGGGGCCTGACGGACATATTTCGAGATATTTCTTCTTCTTGTTGTTCTTCTTCTGCACAGCTAGGCTGGAAGTGGCATTTGCGGCTCGCACTAGTGCAGAGTTATCTCAAAGAAAGGGGCCACGGTGTTTCTGTATCTCTATTATGTTGGTGCGGCTTTGGAACTTTTAAATATCTCGATATATCTCGAAAACTACGCTTCTGACCAACAAATACCATAGAACATAAATTGTAGGAAACATAATTCTCTACAAAAAAGGTCTCTTAACATTTTGCCATACCTCGCTTCGTTTCCGAGATATTTGCAGATATATCTCAAGGGAAGGGGCCTGACGGACATATTTCGAGATATTTCTTCTTCTTGTTGTTCTTCTTCTGCACCGCTAAGCTGGAAGTGGCATTTACAGCTCGCAATAGTGCAGAGTTATCTCAAAGAAAGGGGCCACGGTGTTTCTGTATCTCTATTATGTTGGTGCGGCTTCGGAACTTTTAAATATCTTGATGTATCTCGAGAACTACGCATCTGATCAAAAAATATCATAGAACGTAAAAAGTAGGAAACTTAATTCTCTACAAATAAGGTCTCTTAACATTTTGCCATAGCTCGCTTCGTTTCCGAGATATTTGCAGATTTATGTCAAGGGAAGGGGCCTGACGGACATATTTCGAGATATTTCTTCTTCTTGTTGTTCTCCTTCTGCACAGCTAAGCTGGAAGTGGCATTTACAGCTCGCAATAGTGCAGAGTTATCTCAAAGAAAGGGGCCACGGTGTTTCTGTATCTCTATTATGTTGGTGCGGCTTCGGAACTTTTAAATATCTTGATATATCTCGAGAACTACGCATCTGATCAAAAAATATCATAGAACATGAAAAGTAGGAAACTTAATTCTCTACAAAAAAGGTCTCTTAACATTTTGCCATAGCTCTCTTCGTTTCCGAGATATTTGCAGATATATCTCAAGGGAAGGGGCCTGACGGACATATTTCGAGATATTTCTTCTTCTTGTTGTTCTTCTCCTGCACAGCTAAGCTGGAAGTGGCATTTGCAGCTCGCAATAGTGCAGAGTTATCTCAAAGAAAGGGGCCACGGTGTTTCTGTATCTCTATTATGTTGGTGCGGCTTCGGAACTTTTAAATATCTTGATATATCTCGAGAACTACGCGTCTGATCAAAAAATAACATAGAACATAAAAAGTAGGAAACTTAATTCTCTACAAAAACGGTCTCTTAACATTTTGCCATAGCTCGCTTCGTTTCCGAGATATTTGCAGATTTATCTCAAGGGAAGGGGCCTGACGGACATATTTCGAGATATTTCTTCTTCTTGTTGTTCTTCTTCTGCACAGCTAAGCTGGAAGTGGCATTTGCGGCTCGCACTAGTGCACAGTTATCTCAAAGAAAGGGGCCACGGTGTTTCTGTATCTTTATTATGTTGGTGCGGCTTCGGAACTTTTAAATATCTCGATATATCTCGAAAACTACGCTTCTGATCAAAAAATGTCATAGAACATAAATTGTAGGAAACATAATTCTCTACAAAAAACGTCTCTTAACATTTTGCCATAGCTCGCTTCGTTTCCGAGATATTTGCAGATTCAGCTCAAAGGAACTGGCCTGACGGACATATTTCGAGATATTTCTTCTTCTTGTTGTTCTTCTTCTGCACAGCTAAGCTGGAAGTGGCATTTGCAGCTCGCAATAGTGCAGAGATATCTCAAAGAAAGGGGCCACGGTGTTTCTGTATCTCTATTATGTTGGTGCGGTTTCGGAACTTTTAAATATCTTGATATATCTCGAGAACTACGCATCTGATCAAAAAATATCATAGAACGTAAAAAGTAGGAAACTTAATTCTCTACAAAAAAGGTCTCTGAACATTTTGCCATAGCTCTCTTCGTTTCCGAGATATTTGCAGATTTATCTCAAGGGAAGGGGCCTGACGGACATATTTCGAGATATTTCTTCTTCTTGTTGTTCTCCTTCTGCACAGCTAAGCTGGAAGTGGCATTTACAGCTCGCAATAGTGCAGAGTTATCTCAAAGAAAGGGGCCACGGTGTTTCTGTATCTCTATTATGTTGGTGCGGCTTCGGAACTTTTAAATATCTTGATATATCTCGAGAACTACGCATCTGATCAAAAAATATCATAGAACATGAAAAGTAGGAAACTTAATTCTCTACAAAAAAGGTCTCTTAACATTTTGCCATAGCTCTCTTCGTTTCCGAGATATTTGCAGATTTATCTCAAGGGAAGGGGCCTGACGGACATATTTCGAGATATTTCTTCTTCTTGTTGTTCTTCTTCTGCACAGCTAAGCTGGAAGTGGCATTTGCAGCTCGCAATAGTGCAGAGTTATCTCAAAGAAAGGGGCCACGGTGTTTCTGTATCTCTATTATGTTGGTGCGGCTTCGGAACTTTTAAATATCTTGATATATCTCGAGAACTACGCGTCTGATCAAAAAATAACATAGACCATAAAAAGTAGGAAACTTAATTCTCTACAAAAACGGTCTCTTAACATTTTGCCATAGCTCGCTTCGTTTCCGAGATATTTGCAGATTTATCTCAAGGGAAGGGGCCTGATGGACATATTTCGAGATATTTCTTCTTCTTGTTGTTCTTCTTCTGCACAGCTAAGCTGGAAGTGGCATTTGCGGCTCGCACTAGTGCACAGTTATCTCAAAGAAAGGGGCCACGGTGTTTCTGTATCTCTATTATGTTGGTGCGGCTTCGGAACTTTTAAATATCTTGATATATCTCGAGAACTACGCATCTGATCAAAAAATATCATAGAACGTAAAAAGTAGGAAACTTAATTCTCTACAAATAAGGTCTCTAAACATTTTGCCATAGCTCGCTTCGTTTCCGAGATATTTGCAGATATATCTCAAGGGAAGGGGCCTGACGGACATATTTCGAGATATTTCTTCTTCTTGTTGTTCTTCTTCTGCACAGCTAAGCTGGAAGTGGCATTTACAGCTCGCAATAGTGCAGAGTTATCTCAAAGAAAGGGGCCACGGTGTTTCTGTATCTCTATTATGTTGGTGCGGCTTCGGAACTTTTAAATATCTTGATATATCTCGAGAACTACGCATCTGATCAAAAAATATCATAGAACGTAAAAAGTAGGAAACTTAATTCTCTACAAATAAGGTCTCTTAACATTTTGCCATAGCTCGCTTCGTTTCCGAGATATTTGCAGATTTATGTCAAGGGAAGGGGCCTGACGGACATATTTCGAGATATTTCTTCTTCTTGTTGTTCTTCTTCTGCACAGCTAAGCTGGAAGTGGCATTTGCAGCTCGCAATAGTGCAGAGATATCTCAAAGAAAGGGGCCACGGTGTTTCTGTATCTCTATTATGTTGGTGCGGTTTCGGAACTTTTAAATATCTTGATATATCTCGAGAACTACGCATCTGATCAAAAAATATCATAGAACGTAAAAAGTAGGAAACTTAATTCTCTACAAATAAGGTCTCTTAACATTTTGCCATAGCTCGCTTCGTTTCCGAGATATTTGCAGATTTATGTCAAGGGAAGGGGCCTGACGGACATATTTCGAGATATTTCTTCTTCTTGTTGTTCTTCTTCTGCACAGCTAAGCTGGAAGTGGCATTTGCAGCTCGCAGTAGTGCAGAGATATCTCAAAGAAAGGGGCCACGGTGTTTCTGTATCTCTATTATGTTGGTGCGGCTTCGGAACTTTTAAATATCTTGATATATCTCGAGAACTACGGGTCTGATCAAAAAATATCATAGAACATAAAAAGTAGGAAACATAATTCTCTACAAAAAAGGTCTCTTAACATTTTGCCATAGCTCGCTTCGTTTCCGAGATATTTGCAGATTTATCTCAAGGGAAGGGGCCTGACGGACATATTTCGAGATATTTCTTCTTCTTGTTGTTCTTCTTCTGCACAGCTAAGCTGGAAGTGGCATTTGCGGCTCGCACGAGTGCAGAGTTATCTCAAAGAAAGGGGCCACGGTGTTTCTGTATCTCTATTATGTTGGTGCGGCTTCGGAACTTTTAAATATCTTGATATATCTCGAGAACTACGCATCTGATCAAAAAATATCATAGAACATGAAAAGTAGGAAACTTAATTCTCTACAAAAAAGGTCTCTGAACATTTTGCCATAGCTCTCTTCGTTTCCGAGATATTTGCAGATTTATCTCAAGGGAAGGGGCCTGACGGACATATTTCGAGATATTTCTTCTTCTTGTTGTTCTCCTTCTGCACAGCTAAGCTGGAAGTGGCATTTACAGCTCGCAATAGTGCAGAGTTATCTCAAAGAAAGGGGCCACGGTGTTTCTGTATCTCTATTATGTTGGTGCGGCTTCGGAACTTTAAAATATCTTGATATATCTCGAGAACTACGCATCTGATCAAAAAATATCATAGAACATGAAAAGTAGGAAACTTAATTCTCTACAAAAAAGGTCTCTTAACATTTTGCCATAGCTCTCTTCGTTTCCGAGATATTTGCAGATTTATCTCAACGGAAGGGGCCTGACGGACATATTTCGAGATATTTCTTCTTCTTGTTGTTCTTCTTCTGCACAGCTAAGCTGGAAGTGGCATTTGCAGCTCGCAATAGTGCAGAGTTATCTCAAAGAAAGGGGCCACGGTGTTTCTGTATCTCTATTATGTTGGTGCGGCTTCGGAACTTTTAAATATCTTGATATATCTCGAGAACTACGCGTCTGATCAAAAAATAACATACAACATAAAAAGTAGGAAACTTAATTCTCTACAAAAACGGTCTCTTAACATTTTGCCATAGCTCGCTTCGTTTCCGAGATATTTGCAGATTTATCTCAAGGGAAGGGGCCTGACGGACATATTTCGAGATATTTCTTCTTCTTGTTGTTCTTCTTCTGCACAGCTAAGCTGGAAGTGGCATTTGCGGCTCGCACTAGTGCACAGTTATCTCAAAGAAAGGGGCCACGGTGTTTCTGTATCTTTATTATGTTGGTGCGGCTTCGGAACTTTTAAATATCTCGATATATCTCGAAAACTACGCTTCTGATCAAAAAATGTCATAGAACATAAATTGTAGGAAACATAATTCTCTACAAAAAACGTCTCTTAACATTTTGCCATAGCTCGCTTCGTTTCCGAGATATTTGCAGATTCAGCTCAAAGGAACTGGCCTGACGGACATATTTCGAGATATTTCTTCTTCTTGTTGTTCTTCCTCTGCACAGCTAAGCTGGAAGTGGCATTTGCAGCTCGCAATAGTGCAGAGTTATCTCAAAGAAAGGGGCCACGGTGTTTCTGTATCTCTATTATGTTGGTGCGGCTTCGGAACTTTTAAATATCTTGATATATCTCGAGAACTACGCATCTGATCAAAAAATATCATAGAACATAAAAAGTAGGAAACTTAATTCTCTACAAAAAAGGTCTCTTAACATTTTGCCATAGCTCGCTTCGTTTCCGAGATATTTGCATATTTATCTCAAGGGAAGGGGCCTGACGGACATATTTCGAGATATTTCTTCTTCTTGTTGTTCTTCTTCTGCACCGCTAAGCTGGAAGTGGCATTTACAGCTTGCTATAGTGCAGAGTTATCTCAAAGAAAGGGGCCACGGTGTTTCTGTATCTCTATTATGTTGGTGCGGCTTCGGAACTTTTAAATATCTTGATATATCTCGAGAACTACGCATCTGATCAAAAAATATCATAGAACGTAAAAGGTAGGAAACTTAATTCTCTACAAATAAGGTCTCTTAACATTTTGCCATAGCTCGCTTCGTTTCCGAGATATTTGCAGATTTATGTCAAGGGAAGGGGCCTGACGGACATATTTCGAGATATTTCTTCTTCTTGTTGTTCTTCTTCTGCACAGCTAAGCTGGAAGTGGCATTTGCAGCTCGCAATAGTGCAGAGATGTCTCAAAGAAAGGGGCCACGGTGTTTCTGTATCTCTATTATGTTGGTGCGGCTTCGGAACTTTTAAATATCTTGATATATCTCGAGAACTACGGGTCTGATCAAAAAATATCATAGAACATAAAAAGTAGGAAACATAATTCTCTACAAAAAAGGTCTCTTAACATTTTGCCATAGCTCGCTTCGTTTCCGAGATATTTGCAGATTTATCTCAAGGGAAGGGGCCTGACGGACATATTTCGAGATATTTCTTCTTCTTGTTGTTCTTCTTCTGCACAGCTAAGCTGGAAGTGGCATTTGCGGCTCGCACGAGTGCAGAGTTATCTCAAAGAAAGGGGCCACGGTGTTTCTGTATCTCTATTATGTTGGTGCGGCTTCGGAACTTTTAAATATCTCGATATATCTCGAAAACTACGCTTCTGATCAAAAAATATCATAGAACATAAATTGTAGGAAACATAATTCTCTATAAAAAAGGTCTCTAAACATTTTGCCATAGCTCGCTTCGTTTCCGAGATATTTGCAGATATATCTCAAGGGAAGGGGCCTGACGGACATATTTCGAGATATTTCTTCTTCTTGTTGTTCTTCTTCTGCACCGCTAAGCTGGAAGTGGCATTTACAGCTCGCAATAGTGCAGAGTTTTCTCAAAGAAAGGGGCCACGGTGTTTCTGTATCTCTATTATGTTGGTGCGGCTTCGGAACTTTTAAATATCTTGATATATCTCGAGAACTACGCATCTGATCAAAAAATATCATAGAACGTAAAAAGTAGGAAACTTAATTCTCTACAAATAAGGTCTCTTAACATTTTGCCATAGCTCGCTTCGTTTCCGAGATATTTGCAGATTTATGTCAAGGGAAGGGGCCTGACGGACATATTTCGAGATATTTCTTCTTCTTGTTGTTCTTCTTCTGCACAGCTAAGCTGGAAGTGGCATTTGCAGCTCGCAATAGTGCAGAGATATCTCAAAGAAAGGGGCCACGGTGTTTCTGTATCTCTATTATGTTGGTGCGGTTTCGGAACTTTTAAATATCTTGATATATCTCGAGAACTACGCATCTGATCAAAAAATATCATAGAACGTAAAAAGTAGGAAACTTAATTCTCTACAAATAAGGTCTCTTAACATTTTGCCATAGCTCGCTTCGTTTCCGAGATATTTGCAGATGTATGTCAAGGGAAGGGGCCTGACGGACATATTTCGAGATATTTCTTCTTCTTGTTGTTCTTCTTCTGCACAGCTAAGCTGGAAGTGGCATTTGCAGCTCGCAGTAGTGCAGAGATATCTCAAAGAAAGGGGCCACGGTGTTTCTGTATCTCTATTATGTTGGTGCGGCTTCGGAACTTTTAAATATCTTGATATATCTCGAGAACTACGGGTCTGATCAAAAAATATCATAGAACATAAAAAGTAGGAAACATAATTCTCTACAAAAAAGGTCTCTTAACATTTTGCCATAGCTCGCTTCGTTTCCGAGATATTTGCAGATTTATCTCAAGGGAAGGGGCCTGACGGACATATTTCGAGATATTTCTTCTTCTTGTTGTTCTTCTTCTGCACAGCTAAGCTGGAAGTGGCATTTGCGGCTCGCACGAGTGCAGAGTTATCTCAAAGAAAGGGGCCACGGTGTTTCTGTATCTCTATTATGTTGGTGCGGCTTCGGAACTTTTAAATATCTTGATATATCTCGAGAACTACGCATCTGATCAAAAAATATCATAGAACATGAAAAGTAGGAAACTTAATTCTCTACAAAAAAGGTCTCTGAACATTTTGCCATAGCTCTCTTCGTTTCCGAGATATTTGCAGATTTATCTCAAGGGAAGGGGCCTGACGGACATATTTCGAGATATTTCTTCTTCTTGTTGTTCTCCTTCTGCACAGCTAAGCTGTAAGTGGCATTTACAGCTCGCAATAGTGCAGAGTTATCTCAAAGAAAGGGGCCACGGTGTTTCTGTATCTCTATTATGTTGGTGCGGCTTCGGAACTTTAAAATATCTTGATATATCTCGAGAACTACGCATCTGATCAAAAAATATCATAGAACATGAAAAGTAGGAAACTTAATTCTCTACAAAAAAGGTCTCTTAACATTTTGCCATAGCTCTCTTCGTTTCCGAGATATTTGCAGATTTATCTCAAGGGAAGGGGCCTGACGGACATATTTCGAGATATTTCTTCTTCTTGTTGTTCTTCTTCTGCACAGCTAAGCTGGAAGTGGCATTTGCAGCTCGCAATAGTGCAGAGTTATCTCAAAGAAAGGGGCCACGGTGTTTCTGTATCTCTATTATGTTGGTGCGGCTTCGGAACTTTTAAATATCTTGATATATCTCGAGAACTACGCGTCTGATCAAAAAATAACATAGAACATAAAAAGTAGGAAACTTAATTCTCTACAAAAACGGTCTCTTAACATTTTGCCATAGCTCGCTTCGTTTCCGAGATATTTGCAGATTTATCTCAAGGGAAGGGGCCTGACGGACATATTTCGAGATATTTCTTCTTCTTGTTGTTCTTCTTCTGCACAGCTAAGCTGGAAGTGGCATTTGCGGCTCGCACTAGTGCACAGTTATCTCAAAGAAAGGGGCCACGGTGTTTCTGTATCTTTATTATGTTGGTGCGGCTTCGGAACTTTTAAATATCTCGATATATCTCGAAAACTACGCTTCTGATCAAAAAATGTCATAGAACATAAATTGTAGGAAACATAATTCTCTACAAAAAACGTCTCTTAACATTTTGCCATAGCTCGCTTCGTTTCCGAGATATTTGCAGATTCAGCTCAAAGGAACTGGCCTGACGGACATATTTCGAGATATTTCTTCTTCTTGTTGTTCTTCCTCTGCACAGCTAAGCTGCAAGTGGCATTTGCAGCTCGCAATAGTGCAGAGTTATCTCAAAGAAAGGGGCCACGGTGTTTCTGTATCTCTATTATGTTGGTGCGGCTTCGGAACTTTTAAATATCTTGATATATCTCGAGAACTACGCATCTGATCAAAAAATATCATAGAACATAAAAAGTAGGAAACTTAATTCTCTACAAAAAAGGTCTCTTAACATTTTGCCATAGCTCGCTTCGTTTCCGAGATATTTGCATATTTATCTCAAGGGAAGGGGCCTGACGGACATATTTCGAGATATTTCTTCTTCTTGTTGTTCTTCTTCTGCACCGCTAAGCTGGAAGTGGCATTTACAGCTTGCAATAGTGCAGAGTTGTCTCAAAGAAAGGGGCCACGGTGTTTCTGTATCTCTATTACGTTGGTGCGGCTTCGGAACTTTTAAATATCTTGATATATCTCGAGAACTACGCATCTGATCAAAAAATATCATAGAACGTAAAAAGTAGGAAACTTAATTCTCTACAAATAAGGTCTCTTAACATTTTGCCATAGCTCGCTTCGTTTCCGAGATATTTGCAGATTTATGTCAAGGGAAGGGGCCTGACGGACATATTTCGAGATATTTCTTCTTCTTGTTGTTCTTCTTCTGCACAGCTAAGCTGGAAGTGGCATTTGCAGCTCGCAATAGTGCAGAGATGTCTCAAAGAAAGGGGCCACGGTGTTTCTGTATCTCTATTATGTTGGTGCGGCTTCGGAACTTTTAAATATCTTGATATATCTCGAGAACTACGGGTCTGATCAAAAAATATCATAGAACATAAAAAGTAGGAAACATAATTCTCTACAAAAAAGGTCTCTTAACATTTTGCCATAGCTCGCTTCGTTTCCGAGATATTTGCAGATTTATCTCAAGGGAAGGGGCCTGACGGACATATTTCGAGATATTTCTTCTTCTTGTTGTTCTTCTTCTGCACAGCTAAGCTGGAAGTGGCATTTGCGGCTCGCACGAGTGCAGAGTTATCTCAAAGAAAGGGGCCACGGTGTTTCTGTATCTCTATTATGTTGGTGCAGCTTCGGAACTTTTAAATATCTCGATATATCTCGAAAACTACGCTTCTGATCAAAAAATATCATAGAACATAAATTGTAGGAAACGTAATTCTCGACAAAAAAGGTCTCTTAACATTTTGCCATAGCTCGCTTCGTTTCCGAGATATTTGCAGATATGTCTCAAGGGAAGGGGCCTGACGGACATATTTCGAGATATTTCTTCTTCTTGTTGTTCTTCTTCTGCACAGCTAAGCTGGAAGTGGCATTTACAGCTCGCAATAGTGCAGAGTTATCTCAAAGAAAGGGGCCACGGTGTTTCTGTATCTCTATTATGTTGGTGCGGCTTCGGAACTTTTAAATATCTTGATATATCTCGAGAACTACGCATCCGATCAAAAAATATCATAGAACATAAAAAGTAGGAAACTTAATTCTCTACAAAAAAGGTCTCTTAACATTTTGCAATAGCTCGCTTCGTTTCCGAGATATTTGCAGATTTATCTCAAGGGAAGGGGCCTGACGGACATATTTCGAGATATTTCTTCTTCTTGTTGTTCTTCTGCACAGCTAAGCTGGAAGTGGCATTTGCGGCTCGCACTAGTGCAGAGTTATCTCAAAGAAAGGGGCCACGGTGTTTCTGTATCTCTATTATGTTGGTGCGGATTCGGAACTTTTAAATATCTCGATATATCTCGAAAACTACGCTTCTGATCAAAAAATATCATAGAACATAAAAAGTAGGAAACTTAATTCTCTACAAAAAAGGTCTCTTAACATTTTGCCATAGCTCGCTTCGTTTCCGAGATATTTGCAGATTTATCTCAAGGGAAGGGGCCTAACGGACATATTTCGAGATATTTCTTCTTCTTGTTGTTCTTCTTCTGCACAGCTAAACTGGAAGTGGCATTTCCAGCTCGCAATAGTGCAGAGTTATCTCAAAGAAAGGGGCCACGGTGTTTCTGTATCTCTATTATGTTGGTGCGGCTTCGGAACTTTTAAATATCTTGATATATCTCGAGAACTACGCATCTGATCAAAAAATATCATAGAACATAAAAAGTAGGAAACTTAATTCTCTACAAAAAAGGTCTCTTAACATTTTGCCATAGCTCGCTTCGTTTCCGAGATATTTGCAGATTTATCTCAAGGGAAGGGGCCTGACGGACATATTTCGAGATATTTCTTCTTCTTGTTGTTCTTCTTCTGCACAGCTAAGCTGGAAGTGGCATTTGCGGCTCGCACTAGTGCAGAGTTATCTCAAAGAAAGGGGCCACGGTGTTTCTGTATCCCTATTATGTTGGTGCGGCTTCGGAACTTTTAAATATATTGATATATCTCGAGAACTACGCATCTGATCAAAAAATATCATAGAACATAAAAAGTAGGAAACTTAATTCTCTACAAAAAAGGTCTCTTAACATTTTGCCATAGCTCGCTTCGTTTCCGAGATATTTGCAGATATATCTCAAGGGAAGGGGCCTGACGGACATATTTCGAGATATTTCTTCTTCTTGTTGTTCTTCTTCTGCACCGCTAAGCTGGAAGTGGCATTTACAGCTCGCAATAGTGCAGAGTTATCTCAAAGAAAGGGGCCACGGTGTTTCTGTATCTCTATTATGTTGGTGCGGCTTCGGAACTTTTAAATATCTTGATATATCTCGAGAACTACGCATCTGATCAAAAAATATCATAGAACCTAAAAAGTAGGAAACTTAATTCTCTACAAATAAGGTCTCTTAACATTTTGCCATAGCTCGCTTCGTTTCCGAGATATTTGCAGATTTATGTCAAGGGAAGGGGCCTGACGGACATATTTCGAGATATTTCTTCTTCTTGTTGTTCTTCTTCTGCACAGCTAAGCTAGAAGTGGCATTTGCAGCTCGCAATAGTGCAGAGATATCTCAAAGAAAGGGGCCACGGTGTTTCTGTATCTCTATTATGTTGGTGCGGTTTCGGAACTTTTAAATATCTTGATATATCTCGAGAACTACGCAGCTGATCAAAAAATATCATAGAACGTAAAAAGTAGGAAACTTAATTCTCTACAAATAAGGTCTCTTAACATTTTGCCATAGCGAGCTTCGTTTCCGAGATATTTGCAGATTTATGTCAAGGGAAGGGGCCTGACGGACATATTTCGAGATATTTCTTCTTCTTGTTGTTCTTCTTCTGCACAGCTAAGCTGGAAGTGGCATTTGCAGCTCGCAATAGTGCAGAGATATCTCAAAGAAAGGGGCCACGGTGTTTCTGTATCTCTATTATGTTGGAGCGGTTTCGGAACTTTTAAATATCTTGATATATCTCGAGAACTACGCATCTGATGAAAAAATATCATAGAACGTAAAAAGTAGGAAACTTAATTCTCTACAAATAAGGTCTCTTAACATTTTGCCATAGCTCGCTTCGTTTCCGAGATATTTGCAGATTTATGTCAAGGGAAGGGGCCTGACGGACATATTTCGAGATATTTCTTCTTCTTGTTGTTCTTCTTCTGCACAGCTAAGCTGGAAGTGGCATTTGCAGCTCGCAATAGTGCAGAGATATCTCAAAGAAAGGGGCCACGGTGTTTCTGTATCTCTATTATGTTGGTGCGGCTTCGGAACTTTTAAATATCTTGATATATCTCGAGAACTACGGGTCTGATCAAAAAATATCATAGAACATAAAAAGTAGGAAACATAATTCTCTACAAAAAAGGTCTCTTAACATTTTGCCATAGCTCGCTTCGTTTCCGAGATATTTGCAGATTTATCTCAAGGGAAGGGGCCTGACGGACATATTTCGAGATATTTCTTCTTCTTGTTGTTCTTCTTCTGCACAGCTAAGCTGGAAGTGGCATTTGCGGCTCGCACGAGTGCAGAGTTATCTCAAAGAAAGGGGCCACGGTGTTTCTGTATCTCTATTATGTTGGTGCGGCTTCGGAACTTTTAAATATCTTGCTATATCTCCAGAACTACGCATCTGATCAAAAAATATCATAGAACATGAAAAGTAGGAAACTTAATTCTCTACAAAAAAGGTCTCTGAACATTTTGCCATAGCTCTCTTCGTTTCCGAGATATTTGCAGATTTATCTCAAGGGAAGGGGCCTGACGGACATATTTCGAGATATTTCTTCTTCTTGTTGTTCTCCTTCTGCACAGCTAAGCTGGAAGTGGCATTTACAGCTCGCAATAGTGCAGAGTTATCTCAAAGAAAGGGGCCACGGTGTTTCTGTATCTCTATTATGTTGGTGCGGCTTCGGAACTTTTAAATATCTTGATATATCTCGAGAACTACGCATCTGATCAAAAAATATCATAGAACGTAAAAAGTAGGAAACTTAATTCTCTACAAATAAGGTCTCTAAACATTTTGCCATAGCTCGCTTGGTTTCCGAGATATTTGCAGATATATCTCAAGGGAAGGGGCCTGACGGACATATTTCGAGATATTTCTTCTTCTTGTTGTGCTTCTTCTGCACCGCTAAGCTGGAAGTGGCATTTACAGCTCGCAATAGTGCAGAGTTATCTCAAAGAAAGGGGCCACGGTGTTTCTGTATCTCTATTATGTTGGTGCGGCTTCGGAACTTTTAAATATCTTGATATATCTCGAGAACTACGCATCTGATCAAAAAATATCATAGAACGTAAAAAGTAGGAAACTTAATTCTCTACAAATAAGGTCTCTTAACATTTTGCCATAGCTCGCTTCGTTTCCGAGATATTTGCAGATTTATGTCAAGGGAAGGGGCCTGACGGACATATTTCGAGATATTTCTTCTTCTTGTTGTTCTTCTTCTGCACAGCTAAGCTGGAAGTGGCATTTGCAGCTCGCAATAGTGCAGAGATATCTCAAAGAAAGGGGCCACGGTGTTTCTGTATCTCTATTATGTTGGTGCGGTTTCGGAACTTTTAAATATCTTGATATATCTCGAGAACTACGCAGCTGATCAAAAAATATCATAGAACGTAAAAAGTAGGAAACTTAATTCTCTACAAATAAGGTCTCTTAACATTTTGCCATAGCTAGCTTCGTTTCCGAGATATTTGCAGATTTATGTCAAGGGAAGGGGCCTGACGGACATATTTCGAGATATTTCTTCTTCTTGTTGTTCTTCTTCTGCACAGCTAAGCTGGAAGTGGCATTGGCGGCTCGCACTAGTGCAGAGTTATCTCAAAGAAAGGGGCCACGGTGTTTCTGTATCTCTATTATGTTGGTGCGGCTTCGGAACTTTTAAATATCTCGATATATCTCGAAAACTACGCTTCTGATCAAAAAATATCATAGAACATAAATTGTAGGAAACATAATTCTCTATAAAAAAGGTCTCTAAACATTTTGCCATAGCTCGCTTCGTTTCCGAGATATTTGCAGATA
The DNA here is from genome assembly GCF_051020975.1 of Osmia lignaria lignaria. Lineage (NCBI taxonomy): Eukaryota > Metazoa > Arthropoda > Insecta > Hymenoptera > Megachilidae > Osmia > Osmia lignaria. The sequence goes on along the minus strand of NW_027478159.1, from coordinate 7,010,471 downwards.
TATCTCAAGGGAAGGGGCCTGACGGACATATTTCGAGATATTTCTTCTTCTTGTTGTTCTTCTTCTGCACCGCTAAGCTGGAAGTGGCATTTACAGCTCGCAATAGTGCAGAGTTATCTCAAAGAAAGGGGCCACGGTGTTTCTGTATCTCTATTATGTTGGTGCGGCTTCGGAACTTTTAAATATCTTGATATATCTCGAGAACTACGCATCTGATCAAAAAATATCATAGAACGTAAAAAGTAGGAAACTTAATTCTCTACAAATAAGGTCTCTTAACATTTTGCCATAGCTCGCTTCGTTTCCGAGATATTTGCAGATTTATGTCAAGGGAAGGGGCCTGACGGACATATTTCGAGATATTTCTTCTTCTTGTTGTTCTTCTTCTGCACAGCTAAGCTGGAAGTGGCATTTGCAGCTCGCAATAGTGCAGAGATATCTCAAAGAAAGGGGCCACGGTGTTTCTGTATCTCTATTATGTTGGTGCGGTTTCGGAACTTTTAAATATCTTGATATATCTCGAGAACTACGCATCTGATCAAAAAATATCATAGAACATAAAAAGTAGGAAACTTAATTCTCTACAAATAAGGTCTCTTAACATTTTGCCATAGCTCGCTTCGTTTCCGAGATATTTGCAGATTTATGTCAAGGGAAGGGGCCTGACGGACATATTTCGAGATATTTCTTCTTCTTGTTGTTCTTCTTCTGCACAGCTAAGCTGGAAGTGGCATTTGCAGCTCGCAATAGTGCAGAGATATCTCAAAGAAAGGGGCCACGGTGTTTCTGTATCTCTATTATGTTGGTGCGGCTTCGGAACTTTTAAATATCTTGATATATCTCGAGAACTACGGGTCTGATCAAAAAATATCATAGAACATAAAAAGTAGGAAACATAATTCTCTACAAAAAAGGTCTCTTAACATTTTGCCATAGCTCGCTTCGTTTCCGAGATATTTGCAGATTTATCTCAAGGGAAGGGGCCTGACGGACATATTTCGAGATATTTCTTCTTCTTGTTGTTCTTCTTCTGCACAGCTAAGCTGGAAGTGGCATTTGCGGCTCGCACGAGTGCAGAGTTATCTCAAAGAAAGGGGCCACGGTGTTTCTGTATCTCTATTATGTTGGTGCGGCTTCGGAACTTTTAAATATCTTGATATATCTCGAGAACTACGCATCTGATCAAAAAATATCATAGAACATGAAAAGTAGGAAACTTAATTCTCTACAAAAAAGGTCTCTGAACATTTTGCCATAGCTCTCTTCGTTTCCGAGATATTTGCAGATTTATCTCAAGGGAAGGGGCCTGACGGACATATTTCGAGATATTTCTTCTTCTTGTTGTTCTCCTTCTGCACAGCTAAGCTGGAAGTGGCATTTACAGCTCGCAATAGTGCAGAGTTATCTCAAAGAAAGGGGCCACGGTGTTTCTGTATCTCTATTATGTTGGTGCGGCTTCGGAACTTTTAAATATCTTGATATATCTCGAGAACTACGCATCTGATCAAAAAATATCATAGAACGTAAAAAGTAGGAAACTTAATTCTCTACAAATAAGGTCTCTTAACATTTTGCCATAGCTCGCTTCGTTTCCGAGATATTTGCAGATTTATGTCAAGGGAAGGGGCCTGACGGACATATTTCGAGATATTTCTTCTTCTTGTTGTTCTTCTTCTGCACAGCTAAGCTGGAAGTGGCATTTGCAGCTCGCAATAGTGCAGAGTTATCTCAAAGAAAGGGGCCACGCTGTTTCTGTATCTCTATTATGTTGGTGCGGCTTCGGAACTTTTAAATATCTTGATATATCTCGAGAACTACGCATCTGATCAAAAAATATCATAGAACATAAAAAGTAGGAAACTTAATTCTCTACAAAAAAGGTCTCTTACCATTTTGCCATAGCTCGCTTCGTTTCCGAGATATTTGCATATTTATCTCAAGGGAAGGGGCCTGACGGACATATTTCGAGATATTTCTTCTTCTTGTTGTTCTTCTTCTGCACAGCTAAGCTGGAAGTGGCATTGGCGGCTCGCACTAGTGCAGAGTTATCTCAAAGAAAGGGGCCACGGTGTTTCTGTATCTCTATTATGTTGGTGCGGCTTCGGAACTTTTAAATATCTCGATATATCTCGAAAACTACGCTTCTGATCAAAAAATATCATAGAACATAAATTGTAGGAAACATAATTCTCTATAAAAAAGGTCTCTAAACATTTTGCCATAGCTCGCTTCGTTTCCGAGATATTTGCAGATATATCTCAAGGGAAGGGGCCTGACGGACATATTTCGAGATATTTCTTCTTCTTGTTGTTCTTCTTCTGCACCGCTAAGCTGGAAGTGGCATTTACAGCTCGCAATAGTGCAGAGTTATCTCAAAGAAAGGGGCCACGGTGTTTCTGTATCTCTATTATGTTGGTGCGGTTTCGGAACTTTTAAATATCTTGATATATCTCGAGAACTACGCATCTGATCAAAAAATATCATAGAACGTAAAAAGTAGGAAACTTAATTCTCTACAAATAAGGTCTCTTAACATTTTGCCATAGCTCGCTTCGTTTCCGAGATATTTGCAGATTTATGTCAAGGGAAGAGGCCTGACGGACATATTTCGAGATATTTCTTCTTCTTGTTGTTCTTCTTCTGCACAGCTAAGCTGGAAGTGGCATTTGCAGCTCGCAATAGTGCAGAGATATCTCAAAGAAAGGGGCCACGGTGTTTCTGTATCTCTATTATGTTGGTGCGGCTTCGGAACTTTTAAATATCTTGATATATCTCGAGAACTACGGGTCTGATCAAAAAATATCATAGAACATAAAAAGTAGGAAACATAATTCTCTACAAAAAAGGTCTCTTAACATTTTGCCATAGCTCGCTTCGTTTCCGAGATATTTGCAGATATATCTCAAGGGAAGGGCCCTGACGGACATATTTCGAGATATTTCTTCTTCTTGTTGTTCTTCTTCTGCACAGCTAAGCTGGAAGTGGCATTTGCGGCTCGCACGAGTGCAGAGTTATCTCAAAGAAAGGGGCCACGGTGTTTCCGTATCTCTATTATGTTGGTGCGGCTTCGGAACTTTTAAATATCTTGATATATCTCGAGAACTACGCATCTGATCAAAAAATATCATAGAACATGAAAAGTAGGAAACTTAATTCTCTACAAATAAGGTCTCTTAACATTTTGCCATAGCTCGCTTCGTTTCCGAGATATTTGCAGATTTATGTCAAGGGAAGGGGCCTGACGGACATATTTCGAGATATTTCTTCTTCTTGTTGTTCTTCTTCTGCACAGCTAAGCTGGAAGTGGCATTTGCAGCTCGCAATAGTGCAGAGATATCTCAAAGAAAGGGGCCACGGTGTTTCTGTATCTCTATTATGTTGGTGCGGTTTCGGAACTTTTAAATATCTTGATATATCTCGAGAACTACGCATCTGATCAAAAAATATCATAGAACGTAAAAAGTAGGAAACTTAATTCTCTACAAATAAGGTCTCTTAACATTTTGCCATAGCTCGCTTCGTTTCCGAGATATTTGCAGATTTATGTCAAGGGAAGGGGCCTGACGGACATATTTCGAGATATTTCTTCTTCTTGTTGTTCTTCTTCTGCACAGCTAAGCTGGAAGTGGCATTTGCAGCTCGCAATAGTGCAGAGATGTCTCAAAGAAAGGGGCCACGGTGTTTCTGTATCCCTATTATGTTGGTGCGGCTTCGGAACTTTTAAATATCTTGATATATCTCGAGAACTACGCATCTGATCAAAAAATATCATAGAACATAAAAAGTAGGAAACTTAATTCTCTACAAAAAAGGTCTCTTAACATTTTGCCATAGCTCGCTTCGTTTCCGAGATATTTGCAGATATATCTCAAGGGAAGGGGCCTGACGGACATATTTCGAGATATTTCTTCTTCTTGTTGTTCTTCTTCTGCACAGCTAAGCTGGAAGTGGCATTTGCGGCTCGCACTAGTGCAGAGTTATCTCAAAGAAAGGGGCCACGGTGTTTCTGTATCTCTATTATGTTGGTGCGGCTTCGGAACTTTTAAATATCTTGATATATCTCGAGAACTACGCATCTGATCAAAAAATATCATACAACATAAAAAGTAGGAAACTTAATTCTCTACAAAAAAGGTCTCTTAACATTTTGCCATAGCTCGCTTCGTTTCCGAGATATTTGCATATTTATCTCAAGGGAAGGGGCCTGACGGACATATTTCTAGATATTTCTTCTTCTTGTTGTTCTTCTTCTGCACAGCTAAGCTGGAAGTGGCATCTGCGGCTCGCACTAGTGCAGAGTTATCTCAAAGAAAGGGGCCACGGTGTTTCTGTATCTCTATTATGTTGGTGCGGCTTCGGAACTTTTAAATATCTTGATATATCTCGAGAACTACGCATCTGATCAAAAAATATCATAGAACATAGAAAGTAGGAAACTTAATTCTCTACAAAAAAGGTCTCTTAACATTTTGCCATAGCTCGCTTCGTTTCCGAGATATTTGCAGATTTATCTCAAGGGAAGGGGCCTGACGGACATATTTCGAGATATTTCTTCTTCTTGATGTTCTTCTTCTGCACAGCTAAGCTGGAAGTGGCATTTGCGGCTCGCACTAGTGCAGAGTTATCTCAAAGAAAGGGGCCACGGTGTTTCTGTATCTCTATTATGTTGGTGCGGCTTCGGAACTTTTAAATATCTTGATATATCTCGAGAACTACGCATCTGATCAAAAAATATCATAGAACATAAAAAGTAGGAAACTTAATTCTCTACAAAAAAGGTCTCTTAACATTTTGCCATACCTCGCTTCGTTTCCGAGATATTTGCATATTTATCTCAAGGGAAGGGGCCTGACGGACATATTTCGAGATATTTCTTCTTCTTGTTGTTCTTCTTCTGCACAGCTAAGCTGGAAGTGGCATTTGCGGCTCGCACTAGTGCAGAGTTATCTCAAAGAAAGGGGCCACGGTGTTTCTGTATCTCTATTATGTTGGTGCGGCTTCGGAACTTTTAAATATCTTGATATATCTCGAGAACTACGCATCTGATCAAAAAATATCATAGAACATAAAAAGTAGGAAACTTAATTCTCTACAAAAAAGGTCTCTTAACATTTTGCCATAGCTCGCTTCGTTTCCGAGATATTTGCATATTTATCTCAAGGGAAGGGGCCTGACGGACATATTTCGAGATATTTCTTCTTCTTGTTGTTCTTCTTCTGCACAGCTCAGCTGGAAGTGGCATTTGCGGCTCGCACTAGTGCAGAGTTATCTCAAAGAAAGGGGCCACGGTGTTTCTGTATCTCTATTATGTTGGTGCGGCTTCGGAACTTTTAAATATCTCGATATATCTCGAAAACTACGCTTCTGATCAAAAAATATCATAGAACATAAAAAGTAGGAAACTTAATTCTCTACAAAAAAGGTCTCTTAACATTTTGCCATAGCTCGCTTCGTTTCCGAGATATTTGCAGATATATCTCAAGGGAAGGGGCCTGACGGACATATTTCGAGATATTTCTTCTTCTTGTTGTTCTTCTTCTGCACAGCTAAGCTGGAAGTGGCATTTACAGCTCGCAATAGTGCAGAGTTATCTCAAAGAAAGGGGCCACGGTGTTTCTGTATCTCTATTATGTTGGTGCGGCTTCGGAACTTTTAAATATCTTGATATATCTCGAGAACTACGCATCCGATCAAAAAATATTATAGAACATAAAAAGTAGGAAACTTAATTCTCTACAAAAAAGGTCTCTTAACATTTTGCAATAGCTCGCTTCGTTTCCGAGATATTTGCAGATTTATCTCAAGGGAAGGGGCCTGACGGACATATTTCGAGATATTTCTTCTTCTTGTTGTTCTTCTGCACAGCTAAGCTGGAAGTGGCATTTGCGGCTCGCACTAGTGCAGAGTTATCTCAAAGAAAGGGGCCACGGTGTTTCTGTATCTCTATTATGTTGGTGCGGCTTCGGAACTTTTAAATATCTCGATATATCTCGAAAACTACGCTTCTGATCAAAAAATATCATAGAACATAAAAAGTAGGAAACTTAATTCTCTACAAAAAAGGTCTCTTAACATTTTGCCATAGCTCGCTTCGTTTCCGAGATATTTGCAGATTTATGTCAAGGGAAGGGGCCTAACGGACATATTTCGAGATATTTCTTCTTCTTGTTGTTCTTCTTCTGCACAGCTAAGCTGGAAGTGGCATTTCCGGCTCGCACTAGTGCAGAGTTATCTCAAAGAAAGGGGCCACGGTGTTTCTGTATCTCTATTATGTTGGTGCGGCTTCGGAACTTTTAAATATCTCGATATATCTCGAAAACTGCGCTTCTGATCAAAAAATATCATAGAACATAAAAAGTAGGAAACTTAATTCTCTACAAAAAAGGTCTCTTAACATTTTGCCATAGCTCGCTTCGTTTCCGAGATATTTGCAGATTTATCTCAAGGGAAGGGGCCTAACGGACATATTTCGAGATATTTCTTCTTCTTGTTGTTCTTCTTCTGCACAGCTAAACTGGAAGTGGCATTTCCTGCTCGCAATAGTGCAGAGTTATCTCAAAGAAAGGGGCCACGGTGTTTCTGTATCTCTATTATGTTGGTGCGACTTCGGAACTTTTAAATATCTTGATATATCTCGAGAACTACGCATCTGATCAAAAAATATCATAGAACATAGAAAGTAGGAAACTTAATTCTCTACAAAAAAGGTCTCTTAACATTTTGCCATAGCTCGCTTCGTTTCCGAGATATTTGCATATTTATCTCAAGGGAAGGGGCCTGACGGACATATTTCGAGATATTTCTTCTTCTTGTTGTTCTTCTTCTGCACAGCTAAGCTGGAAGTGGCATTTGCGGCTCGCACTAGTGCAGAGTTATCTCAAAGAAAGGGGCCACGGTGTTTCTGTATCCCTATTATGTTGGTGCGGCTTCGGAACTTTTAAATATCTTGATATATCTCGAGAACTACGCATCTGATCAAAAAATATCATAGAACATGAAAAGTAGGAAACTTAATTCTCTACAAAAAAGGTCTCTTAACATTTTGCCATAGCTCGCTTCGTTTCCGAGATATTTGCAGATATATCTCAAGGGAAGGGGCCTGACGGACATATTTCGAGATATTTCTTCTTCTTGTTGTTCTTCTTCTGCACAGCTAAGCTGGAAGTGGCATTTGCGGCTCGCACTAGTGCAGAGTTATCTCAAAGAAAGGGGCCACGGTGTTTCTGTATCTCTATTATGTTGGTGCGGCTTCGGAACTTTTAAATATCTTGATATATCTCGAGAACTACGCATCTGATCAAAAAATATCATACAACATAAAAAGTAGGAAACTTAATTCTCTACAAAAAAGGTCTCTTAACATTTTGCCATAGCTCGCTTCGTTTCCGAGATATTTGCATATTTATCTCAAGGGAAGGGGCCTGACGGACATATTTCTAGATATTTCTTCTTCTTGTTGTTCTTCTTCTGCACAGCTAAGCTGGAAGTGGCATCTGCGGCTCGCACTAGTGCAGAGTTATCTCAAAGAAAGGGGCCACGGTGTTTCTGTATCTCTATTATGTTGGTGCGGCTTCGGAACTTTTAAATATCTCGATATATCTCGAAAACTACGCTTCTGATCAAAAAATCTCATAGAACATAAAAAGTAGGAAACTTAATTCTCTACAAAAAAGGTCTCTTAACATTTTGCCATAGCTCGCTTCGTTTCCGAGATATTTGCAGATTTATCTCAAGGGAAGGGGCCTAACGGACACATTTCGAGATATTTCTTCTTCTTGTTGTTCTTCTTCTGCACAGCTAAACTGGAAGTGGCATTTCCAGCTCGCAATAGTGCAGAGTTATCTCAAAGAAAGGGGCCACGGTGTTTCTGTATCTCTATTATGTTGGTGCGGCTTCGGAACTTTTAAATATCTTGATATATCTCGAGAACTACGCATCTGATCAAAAAATATCATAGAACATAGAAAGTAGGAAACTTAATTCTCTACAAAAAAGGTCTCTTAACATTTTGCCATAGCTCGCTTCGTTTCCGAGATATTTGCAGATTTATCTCAAGGGAAGGGGCCTGACGGACATATTTCGAGATATTTCTTCTTCTTGATGTTCTTCTTCTGCACAGCTAAGCTGGAAGTGGCATTTGCGGCTCGCACTAGTGCAGAGTTATCTCAAAGAAAGGGGCCACGGTGTTTCTGTATCTCTATTATGTTGGTGCGGCTTCGGAACTTTTAAATATCTTGATATATCTCGAGAACTACGCATCTGATCAAAAAATATCATAGAACATAAAAAGTAGGAAACTTAATTCTCTACAAAAAAGGTCTCTTAACATTTTGCCATACCTCGCTTCGTTTCCGAGATATTTGCATATTTATCTCAAGGGAAGGGGCCTGACGGACATATTTCGAGATATTTCTTCTTCCTGTTGTTCTTCTTCTGCACAGCTAAGCTGGAAGTGGCATTTGCGGCTCGCACTAGTGCAGAGTTATCTCAAAGAAAGGGGCCACGGTGTTTCTGTATCTCTATTATGTTGGTGCGGCTTCGGAACTTTTAAATATCTTGATATATCTCGAGAACTACGCATCTGATCAAAAAATATCATAGAACATAAAAAGTAGGAAACTTAATTCTCTACAAAAAAGGTCTCTTAACATTTTGCCATAGCTCGCTTCGTTTCCGAGATATTTGCATATTTATCTCAAGGGAAGGGGCCTGACGGACATATTTCGAGATATTTCTTCTTCTTGTTGTTCTTCTTCTGCACAGCTCAGCTGGAAGTGGCATTTGCGGCTCGCACTAGTGCAGAGTTATCTCAAAGAAAGGGGCCAGGGTGTTTCTGTATCTCTATTATGTTGGTGCGGCTTCGGAACTTTTAAATATCTCGATATATCTCGAAAACTACGCTTCTGATCAAAAAATATCATAGAACATAAAAAGTAGGAAACTTAATTCTCTACAAAAAAGGTCTCTTAACATTTTGCCATAGCTCGCTTCGTTTCCGAGATATTTGCAGATATATCTCAAGGGAAGGGGCCTGACGGACATATTTCGAGATATTTCTTCTTCTTGTTGTTCTTCTTCTGCACAGCTAAGCTGGAAGTGGCATTTACAGCTCGCAATAGTGCAGAGTTATCTCAAAGAAAGGGGCCACGGTGTTTCTGTATCTCTATTATGTTGGTGCGGCTTCGGAACTTTTAAATATCTTGATATATCTCGAGAACTACGCATCTGATCAAAAAATATCATAGAACATAAAAGGTAGGAAACTTAATTCTCTACAAAAAAGGTCTCTTTACATTTTGCCATAGCTCGCTTCGTTTCCGAGATATTTGCATATTTATCTCAAGGGAAGGGGCCTGACGGACATATTTCGAGATATTTCTTCTTCTTGCTGTTCTTCTTCTGCACAGCTAAGCTGGAAGTGGCATTTGCGGCTCGCACTAGTGCAGAGTTATCTCAAAGAAAGGGGCCACGGTGTTTCTGTATCTCTATTATGTTGGTGCGGCTTCGGAACTTTTAAATATCTCGATATATCTCGAAAACTACGCTTCTGATCAAAAAATATCATAGAACATAAAAAGCAGGAAACTTAATTCTCTACAAAAAAGGTCTCTTAACATTTTGCCATAGGTCGCTTCGTTTCCGAGATATTTGCAGATTCATCTCAAGGGAATGGGTCTGACGGACATATTTCGAGATATTTCTTCTTCTTGTTGTTCTTCTTCTGCACAGCTAAGCTCGAAGTGACATTTGCAGCTCGCAATAGTGCAGAGTTATCTCAAAGAAAGAGGCCACGGTGTTTCTGTACCTCTATTATGTTGGTGCAGCTTCGGAACTTTTAAATATCTTGATATATCTCGAGAACTACGCATCTGATCAAAAAATATCATCGAACATAAAAAGTAGGAAACTTAATTCTCTACAAAAGAGGTCTCTTAACATTTTGCCATAGCTCGCTTCGTTTCCGAGATATTTGCAGATTCAGCTCAAAGGAACTGGCCTGACGGACATATTTCGAGATATTTCTTCTTCTTGTTGTTCTTCCTCTGCACAGCTAAGCTGGAAGTGGCATTTGCAGCTCGCAATATTGCAGAGTTATCTCACAGAAAGGGGCCACGGTGTTTCTGTATCTCTATTATGTTGGTGCGGCTTCGGAACTTTTAAATATCTTGATATATCTCGAGAACTACGCATCTGATCAAAAAATATCATAGAACATAAAAAGTAGGAAACTTAATTCTCTACAAAAAAGGTCTCTTAACATTTTGCCATAGCTCGCTTCGTTTCCGAGATATTTGCATATTTATCTCAAGGGAAGGGGCCTGACGGACATATTTCTAGATATTTCTTCTTCTTGTTGTTCTTCTTCTGCACAGCTAAGCTGGAAGTGGCATTTGCGGCTCGCACTAGTGCAGAGTTATCTCAAAGAAAGGGGCCACGGTGTTTCTGTATCTCTATTATGTTGGTGCGGCTTCGGAACTTTTAAATATCTCGATATATCTCGAAAACTACGCTTCTGATCAAAAAATCTCATAGAACATAAAAAGTAGGAAACTTAATTCTCTACAAAAAAGGTCTCTTAACATTTTGCCATAGCTCGCTTCGTTTCCGAGATATTTGCAGATTTATCTCAAGGGAAGGGGCCTAACGGACACATTTCGAGATATTTCTTCTTCTTGTTGTTCTTCTTCTGCACAGCTAAACTGGAAGTGGCATTTCCAGCTCGCAATAGTGCAGAGTTATCTCAAAGAAAGGGGCCACGGTGTTTCTGTATCTCTATTATGTTGGTGCGGCTTCGGAACTTTTAAATATCTTGATATATCTCGAGAACTACGCATCTGATCAAAAAATATCATAGAACATAGAAAGTAGGAAACTTAATTCTCTACAAAAAAGGTCTCTTAACATTTTGCCATAGCTCGCTTCGTTTCCGAGATATTTGCAGATTTATCTCAAGGGAAGGGGCCTGACGGACATATTTCGAGATATTTCTTCTTCTTGATGTTCTTCTTCTGCACAGCTAAGCTGGAAGTGGCATTTGCGGCTCGCACTAGTGCAGAGTTATCTCAAAGAAAGGGGCCACGGTGTTTCTGTATCTCTATTATGTTGGTGCGGCTTCGGAACTTTTAAATATCTTGATATATCTCGAGAACTACGCATCTGATCAAAAAATATCATAGAACATAAAAAGTAGGAAACTTAATTCTCTACAAAAAAGGTCTCTTAACATTTTGCCATACCTCGCTTCGTTTCCGAGATATTTGCATATTTATCTCAAGGGAAGGGGCCTGACGGACATATTTCGAGATATTTCTTCTTCCTGTTGTTCTTCTTCTGCACAGCTAAGCTGGAAGTGGCATTTGCGGCTCGCACTAGTGCAGAGTTATCTCAAAGAAAGGGGCCACGGTGTTTCTGTATCTCTATTATGTTGGTGCGGCTTCGGAACTTTTAAATATCTTGATATATCTCGAGAACTACGCATCTGATCAAAAAATATCATAGAACATAAAAAGTAGGAAACTTAATTCTCTACAAAAAAGGTCTCTTAACATTTTGCCATAGCTCGCTTCGTTTCCGAGATATTTGCATATTTATCTCAAGGGAAGGGGCCTGACGGACATATTTCGAGATATTTCTTCTTCTTGTTGTTCTTCTTCTGCACAGCTCAGCTGGAAGTGGCATTTGCGGCTCGCACTAGTGCAGAGTTATCTCAAAGAAAGGGGCCACGGTGTTTCTGTATCTCTATTATGTTGGTGCGGCTTCGGAACTTTTAAATATCTCGATATATCTCGAAAACTACGCTTCTGATCAAAAAATATCATAGAACATAAAAAGTAGGAAACTTAATTCTCTACAAAAAAGGTCTCTTAACATTTTGCCATAGCTCGCTTCGTTTCCGAGATATTTGCAGATATATCTCAAGGGAAGGGGCCTGACGGACATATTTCGAGATATTTCTTCTTCTTGTTGTTCTTCTTCTGCACAGCTAAGCTGGAAGTGGCATTTACAGCTCGCAATAGTGCAGAGTTATCTCAAAGAAAGGGGCCACGGTGTTTCTGTATCTCTATTATGTTGGTGCGGCTTCGGAACTTTTAAATATCTTGATATATCTCGAGAACTACGCATCTGATCAAAAAATATCATAGAACATAAAAGGTAGGAAACTTAATTCTCTACAAAAAAGGTCTCTTTACATTTTGCCATAGCTCGCTTCGTTTCCGAGATATTTGCATATTTATCTCAAGGGAAGGGGCCTGACGGACATATTTCGAGATATTTCTTCTTCTTGCTGTTCTTCTTCTGCACAGCTAAGCTGGAAGTGGCATTTGCGGCTCGCACTAGTGCAGAGTTATCTCAAAGAAAGGGGCCACGGTGTTTCTGTATCTCTATTATGTTGGTGCGGCTTCGGAACTTTTAAATATCTCGATATATCTCGAAAACTACGCTTCTGATCAAAAAATATCATAGAACATAAAAAGCAGGAAACTTAATTCTCTACAAAAAAGGTCTCTTAACATTTTGCCATAGGTCGCTTCGTTTCCGAGATATTTGCAGATTCATCTCAAGGGAATGGGTCTGACGGACATATTTCGAGATATTTCTTCTTCTTGTTGTTCTTCCTCTGCACAGCTAAGCTGGAAGTGGCATTTGCAGCTCGCAATATTGCAGAGTTATCTCACAGAAAGGGGCCACGGTGTTTCTGTATCTCTATTATGTTGGTGCGGCTTCGGAACTTTTAAATATCTTGATATATCTCGAGAACTACGCATCTGATCAAAAAATATCATAGAACATAAAAAGTAGGAAACTTAATTCTCTACAAAAAAGGTCTCTTAACATTTTGCCATAGCTCGCTTCGTTTCCGAGATATTTGCATATTTATCTCAAGGGAAGGGGCCTGACGGACATATTTCTAGATATTTCTTCTTCTTGTTGTTCTTCTTCTGCACAGCTAAGCTGGAAGTGGCATTTGCGGCTCGCACTAGTGCAGAGTTATCTCAAAGAAAGGGGCCACGGTGTTTCTGTATCTCTATTATGTTGGTGCGGCTTCGGAACTTTTAAATATCTCGATATATCTCGAAAACTACGCTTCTGATCAAAAAATATCATACAACATAAATTGTAGGAAACATAATTCTCTACACAAAAGGTCTCTTAACATTTTGCCATAGCTCGCTTCGTTTCCGAGATATTTGCAGATATATCTCAAGGGAAGGGGCCTGACGGACATATTTCGAGATATTTCTTCTTCTTGTTGTTCTTCTTCTGCACAGCTAAGCTGGAAGTGGCATTTGCGGCTCGCACTAGTGCAGAGTTATCTCAAAGAAAGGGGCCACGGTGTTTCTGTATCTCTATTATGTTGGTGCGGCTTCGGAACTTTTAAATATCTCGATATATCTCGAAAACTACGCTTCTGATCAAAAAATATCATAGAACATATAAAGTAGGAAACTTAATTCTCTACAAAAAAGGTCTGTTAACATTTTGCCATAGCTCGCTTCGTTTCCGAGATATTTGCAGATTTATCTCAAGGGAAGTGGCCTGACGGACATATTTCGAGATATTTCTTCTTCTTGTTGTTCTTCTTCTGCACAGCTAAGCTGGAAGTGGCATTTGCCGCTCGCACTAGTGCAGAGTTATCTCAAAGAAAGGGGCCACGGTGTTTCTGTATCTCTATTATGTTGGTGCGGCTTCGGAACTTTTAAATATCTTGATATATCTCGAGAACTACGCATCTGATCAAAAAATATCATAGAACATAAAAAGTAGGAAACTTAATTCTCTACAAAAAAGGTCTCTTAACATTTTGCCATAGCTCGCTTCGTTTCCGAGATATTTGCATATTTATCTCAAGGGAAGGGGCCTGACGGACATATTTCGAGATATTTCTTCTTCTTGTTGTTCTTCTTCTGCACAGCTAAGCTGGAAGTGGCATTTGCGGCTCGCACTAGTGCAGAGTTATCTCAAAGAAAGGGGCCACGGTGTTTCTGTATCTCTATTATGTTGGTGCGGCTTCGGAACTTTTAAATATCTCGATATATCTCGAAAACTACGCTTCTGATCAAAAAATATCATAGAACATAAAAAGTAGGAAACTTAATTCTCTACAAAAATGGTCTCTTAACATTTTGCCATAGCTCGCTTCGTTTCCGAGATATTTGCAGATTTATCTCAAGGGAAGGGGCCTAACGGACATATTTCGAGATATTTCTTCTTCTTGTTGTTCTTCTTCTGCACAGCTAAACTGGAAGTGGCATTTCCAGCTCGCAATAGTGCAGAGTTATCTCAAAGAAAGGGGCCACGGTGTTTCTGTATCTCTATTATGTTGGTGCGGCTTCGGAACTTTTAAATATCTCGATATATCTCGAAAACTACGCTTCTGATCAAAAAATATCATAGAACATAAATTGTAGGAAACATAATTCTCTACAAAAAAGGTCTCTTAACATTTTGCCATAGCTCGCTTCGTTTCCGAGATATTTGCAGATATATCTCAAGGGAAGGGGCCTGACGGACATATTTCGAGATATTTCTTCTTCTTGTTGTTCTTCTTCTGCACAGCTAAGCTGGAAGTGGCATTTACAGCTCGCAATAGTGCAGAGTTATCTCAAAGAAAGGGGCCACGGTGTTTCTGTATCTCTATTATGTTGGTGCGGCTTCGGAACTTTTAAATATCTTGATATATCTCGAGAACTACGCATCTGATCAAAAAATATTATAGAACATAAAAGGTAGAAAACTTAATTCTCTACAAAAAAGGTCTCTTAACACTTTGCCATAGCTCGCTTCGTTTCCGAGATATTTGCATATTTATCTCAAGGGAAGGGGCCTGACGGACATATTTCGAGATATTTCTTCTTCTTGTTGTTCTTCTTCTGCACAGCTAAGCTGGAAGTGGCATTTGCGGCTCGCACTAGTGCAGAGTTATCTCAAAGAAAGGGGCCACGGTGTTTCTGTATCTCTATTATGTTGGTGCGGCTTCGGAACTTTTAAATATCTCGATATATCTCGAAAACTACGCTTCTGATCAAAAAATATCATAGAACATAAAAAGTAGGAAACTTAATTCTCTACAAAAAAGGTCTCTTAACATTTTGCCATAGCTCGCTTCGTTTCCGAGATATTTGCAGATTCATCTCAAGGGAATGGGTCTGACGGACATATTTCGAGATATTTCTTCTTCTTGTTGTTCTTCTTCTGCACAGCTAAGCTCGAAGTGGCATTTGCAGCTCGCAATAGTGCAGAGTTTTCTCAAAGAAAGAGGCCACGGTGTTTCTGTACCTCTATTATGTTGGTGCAGCTTCGGAACTTTTAAATATCTTGATATATCTCGAGAACTACGCATCTGATCAAAAAATATCATCGAACATAAAAAGTAGGAAACTTAATTCTCTACAAAAAAGGTCTCTTAACATTTTGCCATAGCTCGCTTCGTTTCCGAGATATTTGCAGATTCAGCTCAAAGGAACTGGCCTGACGGACATATTTCGAGATATTTCTTCTTCTTGTTGTTCTTCCTCTGCACAGCTAAGCTGGAAGTGGCATTTGCAGCTCGCAATATTGCAGAGTTATCTCACAGAAACGGGCCACGGTGTTTCTGTATCTCTATTATGTTGGTGCGGCTTCGGAACTTTTAAATATCTTGATATATCTCGAGAACTAAGCATCTGATCAAAAAATATCCTAGAACATAAAAAGTAGGAAACTTAATTCTCTACAAAAAAGGTCTCTTAACATTTTGCCATAGCTCGCTTCGTTTCCGAGATATTTGCAGATTTATCTCAAGGGAAGTGGCCTGACGGACATATTTCGAGATATTTCTTCTTCTTGTTGTTCTTCTTCTGCACAGCTAAGCTGGAAGTGGCATTTGCCGCTCGCACTAGTGCAGAGTTATCTCAAAGAAAGGGGCCACGGTGTTTCTGTATCTCTATTATGTTGGTGCGGCTTCGGAACTTTTAAATATCTTGATATATCTCGAGAACTACGCATCTGATCAAAAAATATCATAGAACATAAAAAGTAGGAAACTTAATTCTCTACAAAAAAGGTCTCTTAACATTTTGCCATAGCTCGCTTCGTTTCCGAGATATTTGCATATTTATCTCAAGGGAAGGGGCCTGACGGACATATTTCGAGATATTTCTTCTTCTTGTTGTTCTTCTTCTGCACAGCTAAGCTGGAAGTGGTATTTGCGGCTCGCACTAGTGCAGAGTTATCTCAAAGAAAGGGGCCACGGTGTTTCTGTATCTCTATTATGTTGGTGCGGCTTCGGAACTTTTAAATATCTCGATATATCTCGAAAACTACGCTTCTGATCAAAAAATATCATAGAACATAAATTGTAGGAAACATAATTCTCTACAAAAAAGGTGTCTTAACATTTTGCCATAGCTCGCTTCGTTTCCGAGATATTTGCAGATATATCTCAAGGGAAGGGGCCTGACGGACATATTTCGAGATATTTCTTCTTCTTGTTGTTCTTCTTCTGCACAGCTAAGCTGGAAGTGGCATTTGCGGCTCGCACTAGTGCAGAGTTACCTCAAAGAAAGGGGCCACGGTGTTTCTGTATCTCTATTATGTTGGTGCGGCTTCGGAACTTTTAAATATCTCGATATATCTCGAAAACTACGCTTCTGATCAAAAAATATCATACAACATAAATTGTAGGAAACATAATTCTCTACAAAAAAGGTCTCTTAACATTTTGCCATAGCTCGCTTCGTTTCCGAGATATTTGCAGATATATCTCAAGGGAAGGGGCCTGACGGACATATTTCGAGATATTTCTTCTTCTTGTTGTTCTTCTTCTGCACAGCTAAGCTGGAAGTGGCATTTGCGGCTCGCACTAGTGCAGAGTTATCTCAAAGAAAGGGGCCACGGTGTTTCTGTATCTCTATTATGTTGGTGCGGCTTCGGAACTTTTAAATATCTCGATATATCTCGAAAACTACGCTTCTGATCAAAAAATATCATAGAACATAAAAAGTAGGAAACTTAATTCTCTACAAAAAAGGTCTCTTAACATTTTGCCATAGCTCGCTTCGTTTCCGAGATATTTGCAGATATATCTCAAGGGAAGGGGCCTGACGGACATATTTCGAGATATTTCTTCTTCTTGTTGTTCTTCTTCTGCACAGCTAAGCTGGAAGTGGCATTTGCGGCTCGCACTAGTGCAGAGTTATCTCAAAGAAAGGGGCCACGGTGTTTCTGTATCTCTATTATGTTGGTGCGGCTTCGGAACTTTTAAATATCTCGATATATCTCGAAAACTACGCTTCTGATCAAAAAATATCATAGAACATAAAAAGTAGGAAACTTAATTCTCTACAAAAAAGGTCTCTTAACATTTTGCCATAGCTCGCTTCGTTTCCGAGATATTTGCAGATTTATCTCAAGGGAAGGGGCCTAACGGACATATTTCGAGATATTTCTTCTTCTTGTTGTTCTTCTTCTGCACAGCTGAGCTGGAAGTGGCATTTACAGCTCGCAATAGTGCAGAGTTATCTCAAAGAAAGGGGCCACGGTGTTTCTGTATCTCTATTATGTTGGTGCGGCTTCGGAACTTTTAAATATCTTGATATATCTCGAGAACTACGCATCTGATCAAAAAATATCATAGAACATAAAAGGTAGGAAACTTAATTCTCTACAAAAAAGGTCTCTTAACATTTTGCCATAGCTCGCTTCGTTTCCGAGATATTTGCATATTTATCTCAAGGGAAGGGGCCTGACGGACATATTTCGAGATATTTCTTCTTCTTGTTGTTCTTCTTCTGCACAGCTAAGCTGGAAGTGGCATTTGCGGCTCGCACTAGTGCAGAGTTACCTCAAAGAAAGGGGCCACGGTGTTTCTGTATCTCTATTATGTTGGTGCGGCTTCGGAACTTTTAAATATCTCGATATATCTCGAAAACTACGCTTCTGATCAAAAAATATCATACAACATAAATTGTAGGAAACATAATTCTCTACAAAAAAGGTCTCTTAACATTTTGCCATAGCTCGCTTCGTTTCCGAGATATTTGCAGATATATCTCAAGGGAAGGGGCCTGACGGACATATTTCGAGATATTTCTTCTTCTTGTTGTTCTTCTTCTGCACAGCTAAGCTGGAAGTGGCATTTGCGGCTCGCACTAGTGCAGAGTTATCTCAAAGAAAGGGGCCACGGTGTTTCTGTATCTCTATTATGTTGGTGCGGCTTCGGAACTTTTAAATATCTCGATATATCTCGAAAACTACGCTTCTGATCAAAAAATATCATAGAACATAAAAAGTAGGAAACTTAATTCTCTACAAAAAAGGTCTCTTAACATTTTGCCATAGGTCGCTTCGTTTCCGAGATATTTGCAGATTCATCTCAAGGGAATGGGTCTGACGGACATATTTCGAGATATTTCTTCTTCTTGTTGTTCTTCTTCTGCACAGCTAAGCTCGAAGTGGCATTTGCAGCTCGCAATAGTGCAGAGTTATCTCAAAGAAAGAGGCCACGGTGTTTCTGTACCTCTATTATGTTGGTGCAGCTTCGGAACTTTTAAATATCTTGATATATCTCGAGAACTACGCATCTGATCAAAAAATATCATCGAACATAAAAAGTAGGAAACTTAATTCTCTACAAAAGAGGTCTCTTAACATTTTGCCATAGCTCGCTTCGTTTCTGAGATATTTGCAGATTCAGCTCAAAGGAACTGGCCTGACGGACATATTTCGAGATATTTCTTCTTCTTGTTGTTCGTCCTCTGCACAGCTAAGCTGGAAGTGGCATTTGCAGCTCGCAATATTGCAGAGTTATCTCAAAGAAAGGGGCCACGGTGTTTCTGTATCTCTATTATGTTGGTGCGGCTTCGGAACTTTTAAATATCTTGATATATCTCGAGAACTACGCATCTGATCAAAAAATATCATAGAACACAAAAAGTAGGAAACTTAATTCTCTACAAAAAAGGTCTCTTAACATTTTGCCATAGCTCGCTTCGTTTCCGAGATATTTGCATATTTATCTCAAGGGAAGGGGCCTGACGGACATATTTCGAGATATTTCTTCTTCTTGTTGTTCTTCTTCTGCACAGCTAAGCTGGAAGTGGCATTTGCGGCTCGCACTAGTGCAGAGTTATCTCAAAGAAAGGGGCCACGTTGTTTCTGTATCTCTATTATGTTGGTGCGGCTTCGGAACTTTTAAATATCTCGATATATCTCGAAAACTACGCTTCTGATCAAAAAATATCATAGAACATAAAAAGTAGGAAACTTAATTCTCTACAAAAAAGGTCTCTTAACATTTTGCCATAGCTCGCTTCGTTTCCGAGATATTTGCAGATTTATCTCAAGGGAAGGGGCCTAACGGACATATTTCGAGATATTTCTTCTTCTTGTTGTTCTTCTTCTGCACAGCTAAACTGGAAGTGGCATTTCCAGCTCGCAATAGTGCAGAGTTATCTCAAAGAAAGGGGCCACGGTGTTTCTGTATCTCTATTATGTTGGTGCGGCTTCGGAACTTTTAAATATCTTGATATATCTCGAGAACTACGCATCTGATCAAAAAATGTCATAGAACATAAAAAGTAGGAAACTTAATTCTCTACAAAAAAGGTCTCTTAACATTTTGACATAGCTCGCTTCGTTTCCGAGATATTTGCAGATTTATCTCAAGGGAAGTGGCCTGACGGACATATTTCGAGATATTTCTTCTTCTTGTTGTTCTTCTTCTGCACAGCTAAGCTGGAAGTGGCATTTGCGGCTCGCACTAGTGCAGAGTTATCTCAAAGAAAGGGGCCACGGTGTTTCTTTATCTCTATTATGTTGGTGCGGCTTCGGAACTTTTAAATATCTCGATATATCTCGAAAACTACGCTTCTGATCAAAAAATATCATACAACATAAATTGTAGGAAACATAATTCACTACAAAAAAGGTCTCTTAACATTTTGCCATAGCTCGCTTCGTTTCCGAGATATTTGCAGATATATCTCAAGGGAAGGGGCCTGACGGACATATTTCGAGATATTTCTTCTTCTTGTTGTTCTTCTTCTGCACAGCTAAGCTGGAAGTGGCATTTGCGGCTCGCACTGGTGCAGAGTTATCTCAAAGAAAGGGGCCACGGTGTTTCTGTATCTCTATTATGTTGGTGCGGCTTCGGAACTTTTAAATATCTCGATATATCTCGAAAACTACGCTTCTGATCAAAAAATATCATAGAACATAAATTGTAGGAAACATAATTCTCTACAAAAAAGGTCTCTTAACATTTTGCCATAGCTCTCTTCGTTGCCGAGATATTTGCAGATTTATCTCAAGGGAAGGGGCCTGACGGACATATTTCGAGATATTTCTTCTTCTTGTTGTTCTTCTTCTGCACAGCTAAGCTGGAAGTGGCATTTGCAGCTCGCAATAGTGCAGAGTTATCTCAAAGAAAGGGGCCACGGTGTTTCTGTATCTCTATTATGTTGGTGCGGCTTCGGAACTTTTAAATATCTTGATATATCTCGAGAACTACGCGTCTGATCAAAAAATATCATAGAACATAAGAAGTAGGAAACTTAATTCTCTACAACAACGGTCTCTTAACATTTTGCCACAGCTCGCTTCGTTTCCGAGATATTTGCATATTTATCTCAAGGGAAGGGGCCTGACGGACATATTTCGAGATATTTCTTCTTCTTGTTGTTCTTCTTCTGCACAGCTAAGCTGGAAGTGGCATTTGCGGCTCGCACTAGTGCAGAGTTATCTCAAAGAAAGGGGCCACGGTGTTTCTGTATCTCTATTATGTTGGTGCGGCTTCGGAACTTTTAAATATCTCGATATATCTCGAAAACTACGCTTCTGATCAAAAAATATCATACAACATAAATTGTAGGAAACATAATTCTCTACAAAAAAGGTCTCTTAACATTTTGCCATAGCTCTCTTCGTTTCCGAGATATTTGCAGATTTATCTCAAGGGAAGGGGCCTGACGGACATATTTCGAGATATTTCTTCTTCTTGTTGTTCTTCTTCTGCACAGCTAAGCTGGAAGTGGCATTTGCAGCTCGCAATAGTGCAGAGTTATCTCAAAGAAAGGGGCCACGGTGTTTCTGTATCTCTATTATGTTGGTGCGGCATCGGAACTTTTAAATATCTTGATATATCTCGAGAACTACGCGTCTGATCAAAAAATATCATAGAACATAAAAAGTAGGAAACTTAATTCTCTACAACAACGGTCTCTTAACATTTTGCCATAGCTCGCTTCGTTTCCGAGATATTTGCATATTTATCTCAAGGGAAGGGGCCTGACGGACATATTTCGAGATATTTCTTCTTCTTGTTGTTCTTCTTCTGCACAGCTAAGCTGGAAGTGGAATTTGCGGCTCGCACTAGTGCAGAGTTATCTCAAAGAAAGGGGCCACGGTGTTTCTGTATCTCTATTATGTTGGTGCGGCTTCGGAACTTTTAAATATCTTGATATATCTCGAGAACTACGCTTCTGATCAAAAAATATCATAGAACGTAAATTGTAGGAAACATTATTCTCTACAAAAAAGGTCTCTTAACATTTTGCCATAGCTCGCTTCGTTTCCGAGATATTTGCAGATTCATCTCAGGGGAAGGGGTCTGACGGACATATTTCGAGATATTTCTTCTTCTTGTTGTTCTTCTTCTGCACAGCTAAGCTCGAAGTGGCATTTGCAGCTCGCAATAGTGCAGAGTTATCCCAAAGAAAGGGGCCACGGTGTTTCTGTATCTCTATTATGTTGGTGCGGCTTCGGAACTTTTAAATATCTCGATATATCTCGAAAACGACGCTTCTGATCAAAAAATATCATAGAACATAAATTGTAGGAAACATAATTCTTTACAAAAAAGGTCTCTTAACATTTTGCCATAGCTCGCTTCGTTTCCGAGACATTTGCAGATTTATCTCAAGGGAAGGGTCCTGATGGACATATTTCGAGATATTTCTTCTTCTTGTTGTTCTTCTTCTGCACAGCTAAACTGGAAGTGGCATTTCCAGCTCGCAATCGTGCAGAGTTATCTCAAAGAAAGGGGCCATGGTGTTTCTGTATCTCTATTATGTTGGTGCGGCTTCGGAACTTTTAAATATCTTGATATATCTCGAGAACTACGCCTCTGATCGAAAAATATCATAGAACATAAAAAGTAGGAAACTTAATTCTCTACAAAAAAGGTCTCTTAACATTTTGCCATAGCTCGCTTCGTTTCCGAGATATTTGCAGATTTATCTCAAGGGAAGGGGCCTGACGGACATATTTCGAGATATTTCTTCTTTTTGTTGTTCTTCTTCTGCACAGCTAAGCTGGAAGTGGCATTTGCAGCGCGCAATAGTGCAGAGTTATCTCAAAGAAAGGGGCCACGGTGTTTCTGTATCTCTATTATGTTGGTGCGGCTTCGGAACTTTTAAATATCTTGATATATCTCGAGAACTACGCGTCTGATCAAAAAATATCATAGAACATAAGAAGTAGGAAACTTAATTCTCTACAACAACGGTCTCTTAACATTTTGCCACAGCTCGCTTCGTTTCCGAGATATTTGCATATTTATCTCAAGGGAAGAGGCCTGACGGACATATTTCGAGATATATATCTTCTTCTTGTTGTTCTTCTTCTGCACAGCTAAGCTGGAAGTGGCATTTGCGGCTCGCACTAGTGCAGAGTTATCTCAAAGAAAGGGGCCACGGTGTTTCTGTATCTCTATTATGTTGGTGCGGCGTCGGAACTTTTAAATATCTCGATATATCTCGAAAACTACGCTTCTGATCAAAAAATATCATAGAACATAAATTGTAGGAAACATAATTCTCTACAAAAAAGGTCTCTTAACATTTTGCCATAGCTCTCTTCGTTTCCGAGATATTTGCAGATTTATCTCAAGGGAAGGGGCCTGACGGACATATTTCGAGATATTTCTTCTTCTTGTTGTTCTTCTTCTGCACAGCTAAGCTGGAAGTGGCATTTGCAGCTCGCAATAGTGCAGAGTTATCTCAAAGAAAGGGGCCACGGTGTTTCTGTATCTCTATTATGTTGGTGCGGCATCGGAACTTTTAAATATCTTGATATATCTCGAGAACTACGCTTCTGATCAAAAAATATCATAGAACGTAAATTGTAGGAAACATTATTCTCTACAAAAAAGGTCTCTTAACATTTTGCCATAGCTCGCTTCGTTTCCGAGATATTTGCAGATTCATCTCAGGGGAAGGGGTCTGACGGACATATTTCGAGATATTTCTTCTTCTTGTTGTTCTTCTTCTGCACAGCTAAGCTCGAAGTGGCATTTGCAGCTCGCAATAGTGCAGAGTTATCTCAAAGAAAGAGGCCACGGTGTTTCTGTACCTCTATTATGTTGGTGCGGCTTCGGAACTTTTAAATATCTCGATATATCTCGAAAACTACGCTTCTGATCAAAAAATATCATACAACATAAATTGTAGGAAACATAATTCTCTACAAAAAAGGTCTCTTAACATTTTGCCATAGCTCGCTTCGTTTCCGAGATATTTGCAGATTTATCTCAAGGGAAGGGTCCTGATGGACATATTTCGAGATATTTCTTCTTCTTGTTGTTCTTCTTCTGCACAGCTAAACTGGAAGTGGCATTTCCAGCTCGCAATCGTGCAGAGTTATCTCAAAGAAAGGGGCCATGGTGTTTCTGTATCTCTATTATGTTGGTGCGGCTTCGGAACTTTTAAATATCTTGATATATCTCGAGAACTACGCCTCTGATCGAAAAATATCATAGAACATAAAAAGTAGGAAACTTAATTCTCTACAAAAAAGGTCTCTTAACATTTTGCCATAGCTCGCTTCGTTTCCGAGATATTTGCAGATTTATCTCAAGGGAAGGGGCCTGACGGACATGTTTCGAGATATTTCTTCTTTTTGTTGTTCTTCTTCTGCACAGCTAAGCTGGAAGTGGCATTTGCAGCGCGCAATAGTGCAGAGTTATCTCAAAGAAAGGGGCCACGGTGTTTCTGTATCTCTATTATGTTGGTGCGGCTTCGGAACTTTTAAATATCTTGATATATCTCGAGAACTACGCATCTGATCAAAAAATATCATACTACATAAAAAGTAGGAAACTGAATTCTCTACAAGAAAGGTCTCTAAACATTTTGCCATAGCTCGCTTCGTTTCCGAGATATTTGCAGATATATCTCAAGGGAAGGGGCGTGACGGACATATTTCGAGATATTTCTTCTTCTTGTTGTTCTTCTTCTGCACAGCTAAGCTGGAAGTGGCATTTGCAGCTCGCAATAGTGCAGAGTTATCTCAAAGAGAGGGGCCACCGTGTTTCTGTATCTCTATTATGTTGGTGCGGCTTCGGAACTTTTAAATATCTTGATATATTTCGAGAACTACGCATCTGATCAAAAAATATCATAGAACATAAAAAGTAGGAAACTTAATTCTCTACAAAAAAGGTCTCTTAACATTTCGCCATAGCTCGCTTCGTTTCCGAGATATTTGCAGATTTATCTCAAGGGAAGGGGCCTGTCGGACATATTTCGAGATATTTCTTCTTCTTGTTGTTCTTCTTCTGCACAGCTAAGCTGGGAGTGGCATTTGCGGCTCGCACTAGTGCAGAGTTATCTCAAAGAAAGGGGCCACGGTGTTTCTGTATCTCTATTATGTTGGTGCGGCTTCGGAACTTTTAAATATCTTGATATATCTCGAGAACTACGCATCTGATCAAAAAATATCATAGAACATAAAAAGTAGGAAACTTAACTCTCTACAAAAAAGGTGTCTTAACATTTTGCCATAGCTCGCTTCGTTTCCGAGATATTTGCAGATTTATCTCAAGGGAAGGGGCCTGACGGACATATTTCGAGATATTTCTTCTTCTTGTTGTTCTTCTTCTGCACAGCTAAGCTGGAAGTGGCATTTGCAGCTCGCACTAGTGCAGAGTTATCTCAAAGAAAGGGGCCACGGTGTTTCTGTATCTCTATTATGTTGGTGCGGCTTCGGAACTTTTAAATATCTCGATATATCTCGAAAACTACGCGTCTGATCAAAAAATATCATAGAACATAAATTGTAGAAAACATAATTCTCTACAAAAAAGGTCTCTTAACATTTTGCCATAGCTCGCTTCGTTTCCGAGATATTTGCAGATTTATCTCAAGGGAAGGGGCCTGACGGACATATTTCGAGATATTTCTTCTTCTTGTTGTTCTTCTTCTGCACAGCTAAGCTGGAAGTGGCATTTGCGGCTCGCACTAGTGCAGAGTTATCTCAAAGAAAGGGGCCACGGTGTTTCTGTATCTCTATTATGTTGGTGCGGCTTCGGAACTTTTAAATATCTCGATATATCTCGAAAACTACGCTTCTGATCAAAAAATGTCATACAACATAAATTGTAGGAAACATAATTCTCTACAAAAAACGTCTCTTAACATTTTGCCATAGCTCGCTTCGTTTCCGAGATATTTGCAGATTCAGCTCAAAGGAACTGGCCTGACGGACATATTTCGAGATATTTCTTCTTCTTGTTGTCCTTCCTCTGCACAGCTAAGCTGGAAGTGGCATTTGCAGCTCGCAATAGTGCAGAGTTATCTCAAAGAAAGGGGCCACGGTGTTTCTGTATCTCTATCATGTTGGTGCGGCTTCGGAACTTTTAAATATCTCGATATATCTCGAAAACTACGCTTCTGATCAAAAAATATCATAGAACATAAATTGTAGGAAACATAATTCTCTACAAAAAACGTCTCTTAACATTTTGCCATAGCTCGCTTCGTTTCCGAGATATTTGCAGATTCAGCTCAAAGGAACTGGCCTGACGGACATATTTCGAGATATTTCTTCTTCTTGTTGTTCTTCCTCTGCACAGCTAAGCTGGAAGTGGCATTTGCAGCTCGCCATAGTGCAGAGTTATCTCAAAGAAAGGGGCCACGGTGTTTCTGTATCTCTACTATGTTGGTGCGGCTTCGGAACTTTTAAATATCTTGATATATCTCGAGAACTACGCATCTGATCAAAAAATATCATAGAACATAAAAAGTAGGAAACTTAATTCTCTACAAAAAAGGTCTCTTAATATTTTGCCATAGCTCGCTTCGTTTCCGAGATATTTGCAGATATATCTCAAGGGAAGGGGCCTGACGGACATATTTCGAGATATTTCTTCTTCTTGTTGTTCTTCTTCTGCACAGCTAAGCTGGAAGTGGCATTTGCAGCTCGCAATAGTTCAGAGTTATCTCAAAGAAAGGGGCCACGGTGTTTCTGTCTCTCTATTATGTTGGTGCGGCTTCGGAACTTTTAAATATCTTGATATATCTCGAGAACTACGCATCTGATCAAAAAATATCATAGAACATGAAAAGTAGGAAACTTAATTCTCTACAAAAAAGGTCTCTTAACATTTTGCCATAGCTCTCTTCGTTTCCGAGATATTTGCAGATTTATCTCAAGGGAAGGGGCCTGACGGACATATTTCGAGATATTTCTTCTTCTTGTTGTTCTTCTTCTGCACAGCTAAGCTGGAAGTGGCATTTGCGGCTCGCACTAGTGCAGAGTTATCTCAACGAAAGGGGCCACGGTGTTTCTGTATCTTTATTATGTTGGTGCGGCTTCGGAACTTTTAAATATCTTGATATATCTCGAGAACTACGCGTCTGATCAAAAAATATCATAGAACATAAAAAGTAGGAAACTTAATTCTCTACAAAAACGGTCTCTTATCATTTTGCCATAGCTCGCTTCGTTTCCGAGATATTTGCAGATATATTTCAAGGGAAGGGGCCTGACGGGCATATTTCGAGATATTTCTTCTTCTTGTTGTTCTTCTTCTGCACAGCTAAGCTGGAAGTGGCATTTGCGGCTCGCACTAGTGCACAGTTATCTCAAAGAAAGGGGCCACGGTGTTTCTGTATCTCTATTATGTTGGTGCGTCTTCGGAACTTTTAAATATCTCGATATATCTCGAAAACTACGCTTCTGATCAAAAAATATCATAGAACATAAATTGTAGGAAACATAATTCTCTACAAAAAACGTCTCTTAACATTTTGCCATAGCTCGCTTCGTTTCCGAGATATTTGCAGATTCAGCTCAAAGGAACTGGCCTGACGGACATATTTCGAGATATTTCTTCTTCTTGTTGTTCTTCTGCACAGCTAAGCTGGAAGTGGCATTTGCAGCTCGCAATAGTGCAGAGTTATCTCAAAGAAAGGGGCCACGGTGTTTCTGTATCTCTATTATGTTGGTGCGGCTTCGGAACTTTTAAATATCTTGATATATCTCGAGAACTACGCGTCTGATCAAAAAATGTCATAGAACATAAAAAGTAGGAAACTTAATTCTCTACAAAAACGGTCTCTTAACATTTTGCCATAGCTCACTTCGTTTCCGAGATATTTGCAGATATATCTCAAGGGAAGGGGCCTGACGGACATATTTCGAGATATTTCTTCTTCTTGTTGTTCTTCTTCTGCACAGCTAAGCTGGAAGTGGCATTTGCGGCTCGCACTAGCGCACAGTTATCTCAAAGAAAGGGGCCACGGTGTTTCTGTATCTCTATTATGTTGGTGCGTCTTCGGAACTTTTAAATATCTCGTTATATCTCGAAAACTACGCTTCTGATCAAAAAATATCATAGAACGTAAATTGTAGGAAACATTATTCTCTACAAAAAAGGTCTCTTAACATTTTGCCATAGCTCGCTTCGTTTCCGAGATATTTGCAGATTCATCTCAAGGGAAGGGGTCTGACGGACATATTTCGAGATATTTCTTCTTCTTGTTGTTCTTCTTCTGCACAGCTAAGCTCGAAGTGGCATTTGCAGCTCGCGATAGTGCAGAGTTATCTCAAAGAAAGGGGCCACGGTGTTTCTGTATCTCTATTATGTTGGTGCGTCTTCGGAACTTTTAAATATCTCGATATATCTGGAAAACTACGCTTCTGATCAAAAAATATCATCGAACATAAAAAGTAGGAAACTTAATTCTCTACAAAAAACGTCTCTTAACATTTTGCCATAGCTCGCTTCGTTTCCGAGATATTTGCAGATTTATCTCAAGGGAAGGGGCCTGACGGACATATTTCGAGATATTTCTTCTTCTTGTTGTTCTTCTTCTGCACAGCTAAGCTGGAAGTGGCATTTGCGGCTCGCACTAGTGCAGAGTTATCTCAAAGAAAGGGGCCACGGTGTTTCTGTATCTCTATTATGTTGGTGC
Source organism: Osmia lignaria lignaria (assembly GCF_051020975.1). Taxonomy (NCBI): domain Eukaryota; kingdom Metazoa; phylum Arthropoda; class Insecta; order Hymenoptera; family Megachilidae; genus Osmia; species Osmia lignaria. The sequence continues at coordinate 6,982,296 of NW_027478159.1, read as the reverse complement.
GGCTTCGGAACTTTTAAATATCTCGATATATCTCGAAAACTACGCTTCTGATCAAAAAATATCATACAACATAAATTGTAGGAAACATAATTCTCTACAAAAAACGTCTCTTAACATTTTGCCATAGCTCGCTTCGTTTCCGAGATATTTGCAGATTCAGCTCAAAGGAACTGGCCTGACGGACATATTTCGAGATATTTCTTCTTCTTGTTGTTCTTCCTCTGCACAGCTAAGCTGGAAGTGGCATTTGCAGCTCGCCATAGTGCAGAGTTATCTCAAAGAAAGGGGCCACGGTGCTTCTGTATCTCTATTATGTTGGTGCGGCTTCGGAACTTTTAAATATCTTGATATATCTCGAGAACTACGCATCTGATCAAAAAATATCATAGAACATAAAAAGTAGGAAACTTAATTCTCTACAAAAAAGGTCTCTTAACATTTTGAAATAGCTCGCTTCGTTTCCGAGATATTTGCAGATATATCTCAAGGGAAGGGGCCTGACGGACATATTTCGAGATATTTCTTCTTCTTGTTGTTCTTCTTCTGCACAGCTAAGCTGGAAGTGGCATTTACAGCTCGCAACAGTGCAGAGTTATCTCAAAGAAAGGGGCCACGGTGTTTCTGTATCTCTATTATGATGGTGCGGCTTCGGAACTTTTAAATATCTTGATATATCTCGAGAACTACGCATCTGATCAAAAAATATCATAGAACATGAAAAGTAGGAATCTTAATTCTCTACAAAACAGGTCTCTTAACATTTTGCCATAGCTCTCTTCGTTTCCGAGATATTTGCAGATTTATCTCAAGGGAAGGGGCCTGGCGGACATATTTCGAGATATTTCTTCTTCTTGTTGTTCTTCTTCTGCACAGCTAAGCTGGAAGTGGCATTTGCGGCTCGCACTAGTGCAGAGTTATCTCAACGAAAGGGGCCACGGTGTTTCTGTATCTCTATTATGTTGGTGCGGCTTCGGAACTTTTAAATATCTTGATATATCTCGAGAACTACGCGTCTGATCAAAAAATATCATAGAACATAAAAAGTAGGAAACTTAATTCTCTACAAAAACGGTCTCTTAACATTTTGCCATAGCTCGCTTCGTTTCCGAGATATTTGCAGATATATTTCAAAGGAAGGGGCCTGACGGGCATATTTCGAGATATTTCTTCTTCTTGTTGTTCTTCTTCTGCACAGCTAAGCTGGAAGTGGCATTTGCGGCTCGCACTAGTGCACAGTTATCTCAAAGAAAGGGGCCACGGTGTTTCTGTATCTCTATTATGTTGGTGCGTCTTCGGAACTTTTAAATATCTCGATATATCTCGAAAACTACGCTTCTGATCAAAAAATATCATAGAACATAAATTGTAGGAAACATAATTCTCTACAAAAAACGTCTCTTAACATTTTGCCATAGCTCGCTTCGTTTCCGAGATATTTGCAGATTCAGCTCAAAGGAACTGGCCTGACGGACATATTTCGAGGTATTTCTTCTTCTTGTTGTTCTTCTGCACAGCTAAGCTGGAAGTGGCATTTGCAGCTCGCAATAGTGCAGAGTTATCTCAAAGAAAGGGGCCACGGTGTTTCTGTATCTCTATTATGTTGGTGCGGCTTCGGAACTTTTAAATATCTTGATATATCTCGAGAACTACGCGTCTGATCAAAAAATGTCATAGAACATAAAAAGTAGGAAACTTAATTCTCTACAAAAACGGTCTCTTAACATTTTGCCATAGCTCACTTCGTTTCCGAGATATTTGCAGATATATCTCAAGGGAAGGGGCCTGACGGACATATTTCGAGATATTTCTTCTTCTTGTTGTTCTTCTTCTGCACAGCTAAGCTGGAAGTGGCATTTGCGGCTCGCACTAGCGCACAGTTATCTCAAAGAAAGGGGCCACGGTGTTTCTGTATCTCTATTATGTTGGTGCGTCTTCGGAACTTTTAAATATCTCGATATATCTCGAAAACTACGCTTCTGATCAAAAAATATCATAGAACATAAATTGTAGGAAACTTAATTCTCTACAAAAAAGGTCTCTTAACATTTTGCCATAGCTCGCTTCGTTTCCGAGATATTTGCAGATTTATCTCAAGGGAAGGGGCATAACGGACATACTTCGAGATATTTCTTCTTCTTGTTGTTCTTCTTCTGCACAGCTAAGCTGGAAGTGGCATTTGCAGCGCGCAATAGTGCAGAGTTATCTCAAAGAAAGGGGCCACGGTGTTTCTGTATCTCTATTATGTTGGTGCGGCTTCGGAACTTTTAAATATCTTGATATATCTCGAGAACTACGCATCTGATCAAAAAATATCATACTACATAAAAAGTAGGAAACTTAATTCTCTACAAGAAAGGTCTCTAAAGATTTTGCCATAGCTCGCTTCGTTTCCGAGATATTTGCAGATTTATCTCAAGGGAATGGGCCTGACGGACATATTTCGAGATTTTTCTTCTTCTTGTTGTTCTTCTTCTGCACAGCTAAGCTGGAAGTGGCATTTGCAGCTCGCAATAGTGCAGAGTTATCTCAAAGAAAGAGGCCACGGTGTTTCTGTACCTCTATTATGTTGGTGCAGCTTCGGAACTTTTAAATATCTTGATATATCTCGAGAACTACGCATCTGATCAAAAAATATCATCGAACATAAAAAGTAGGAAACTTAATTCTCTACAAAAAAGGTCTCTTAACATTTTGCCATAGCTCGCTTCGTTTCCGAGATATTTGCAGATTTATCTCAAGGGAAGTGGCCTGACGGACATATTTCGAGATATTTCTTCTTCTTGTTGTTCTTCTTCTGCACAGCTAAGCTGGAAGTGGCATTTGCGGCTCGCACTAGTGCAGAGTTATCTCAAAGAAAGGGGCCACGGTGTTTCTGTATCTCTATTATGTTGGTGCGGCTTCGGAACTTTTAAATATCTCGATATATCGCGAAAACTACGCTTCTGATCAAAAAATATCATAGAACATAAATTGTAGAAAACATAATTCTCTACAAAAAAGTCTCTTAACATTTTGCCATAGCTCGCTTCGTTTCCGAGATATTTGCAGATTTATCTCAAGGGAAGGGGCCTGACGGACATATTTCGAGATATTTCTTCTTCTTGTTGTTCTTCTTCTGCACAGCTAAGCTGGAAGTGGCATTTGCGGCTCGCACTAGTGCAGAGTTATCTCAAAGAAAGGGGCCACGGTGTTTCTGTATCCCTATTATGTTGGTGCGGCTTCGGAACTTTTAAATATCTCGATATATCTCGAAAACTACGCTTCTGATCAAAAAATATCATAGAACATAAATTGTAGGAAACATAATTCTCTACAAAAAACGTCTCTTAACATTTTGCCATAGCTCGCTTCGTTTCCGAGATATTTGCAGATTCAACTCAAAGGAACTGGCCTGACGGACATATTTCGAGATATTTCTTCTTCTTGTTGTTCTTCCTCTGCACAGCTAAGCTGGAAGTGGCATTTGCAGCTCGCAATAGTGCAGAGTTATCTCAAAGAAAGGGGCCACGGTGTTTCTGTATCTCTATTATGTTGGTGCGGCTTCGGAACTTTTAAATATCTTGATATATCTCGAGAACTACGCATCTGATCAAAAAATATCATAGAACATAAAAAGTAGGAAACTTAATTCTCTACAAAAAAGGTCTCTTAACATTTTGCCATAGCTCGCTTCGTTTCCGAGATATTTGCAGATTTATCTCAAGGGAAGGGGCCTGACGGACATATTTCGAGATATTTTCTCTTCTTGTTGTTCTTCTTCTGCACAGTTAAGCTGGAAGTGGCATTTGCGGCTCGCACTAGTGCAGAGTTATCTCAACGAAAGGGGCCACGGTGTTTCTGTATCTCTATTATGTTGGTGCGGCTTCGGAACTTTTAAATATCTTGATATATCTCGAGAACTACGCGTCCGATCAAAAAATATCATAGAACATAAAAAGTAGGAAACTTAATTCTCTACAAAAACGGTTTTTTAACATTTTGCCATAGCTCGCTTCGTTTCCGAGGTATTTGCAGATATATTTCAAGGGAAGGGGCCTGACGGACATATTTCGAGATATTTCTTCTTCTTGTTGTTCTTCTTCTGCACAGCTAAGCTGGAAGTGGCATTTGCGGCTCGCACTAGTGCAGAGTTATCTCAAAGAAAGGGGCCACGGTGTTTCTGTATCTCTATTATGTTGGTGCGGCTTCGGAACTTTTAAATATCTCGATATATCTCGAAAACTACGCTTGTGATCAAAAAATATCATAGAACATAGATTGTAGGAAACATAATTCTCTACAAAAAATGTCTCTTAACATTTTGCCATAGCTCGCTTCGTTTCCGAGATATGTGCAGATTTATCTCAAGGGAAAGGGCCTGACGGACATATTTCGAGATATTTCTTCTTCTTGTTGTTCTTCTTCTGCACAGCTAAGCTGGAAGTGGCATTTGCGGCTCGCACTAGTGCAGAGTTATCTCAAAGAAAGGGGCCACGGTGTTTCTGTATCTCTATTATGTTGGTGCGGCTTCGGAACTTTTAAATATCTTGATATATCTCGAGAACTACGCATCTGATCAAAAAATATCATAGAACATAAAAAGTAGGAAACTTAATTCTCTACAAAAAAGGTCGCTTAACATTTTGCCATAGCTCTCTTCGTTTCCGAGATATTTGCAGATTTATCTCAAGGGAAGGGGCCTGACGGACATATTTCGAGATATTTCTTCTTCTTGTTGTCCTTCTTCTGCACAGCTAAGCTGGAAGTGGCATTTGCAGCTCGCACTAGTGCAGAGTTATCTCAAAGAAAGGGGCCACGGTGTTTCTGTATCCCTATTATGTTGGTGCGGCTTCGGAACTTTTAAATATCGCGATATATCTCGAAAACTACGCTTCTGATCAAAAAATATCATAGAACATAAATTGTAGGAAACATAATTCTCTACAAAAAACGTCTCTTAACATTTTGCCATAGCTCGCTTCGTTTCCGAGATATTTGCAGATTCAACTCAAAGGAACTGGCCTGACGGACATATTTCGAGATATTTCTTCTTCTTGTTGTTCTTCCTCTGCACAGCTAAGCTGGAAGTGGCATTTGCAGCTCGCAATAGTGCAGAGTTATCTCAAAGAAAGGGGCCACGGTGTTTCTGTATCTCTATTATTTTGGTGCGGCTTCGGAACTTTTAAATATCTTGATATATCTCGAGAACTACGCATCTGATCAAAAAATATCATAGAACATAAAAAGTAGGACACTTAATTCTCTACAAAAAAGGTCTCTTAACATTTTGCCATAGCTCGCTTCGTTTCCGAGATATTTGCAGATTTATCTCAAGGGAAGGGGCCTGACGGACATATTTCGAGATATTTCTTCTTCTTGTTGTTCTTCTTCTGCACAGTTAAGCTGGAAGTGGCATTTGCGGCTCGCACTAGTGCAGAGTTATCTCAACGAAAGGGGCCACGGTGTTTCTGTATCTCTATTATGTTGGTGCGGCTTCGGAACTTTTAAATATCTTGATATATCTCGAGAACTACGCGTCCGATCAAAAAATATCATAGAACATAAAAAGTAGGAAACTTAATTCTCTACAAAAACGGTTTCTTAACATTTTGCCATAGCTCGCTTCGTTTCCGAGATATTTGCAGATATATTTCAAGGGAAGGGGCCTGACGGACATATTTCGAGATATTTCTTCTTCTTGTTGTTCTTCTTCTGCACAGCTAAGCTGGAAGTGGCATTTGCGGCTCGCACTAGTGCAGAGTTATCTCAAAGAAAGGGGCCACGGTGTTTCTGTATCTCTATTATGTTGGTGCGGCTTCGGAACTTTTAAATATCTCGATATATCTCGAAAACTACGCTTCTGATCAAAAAATATCATAGAACATAGATTGTAGGAAACATAATTCTCTACAAAAAACGTCTCTTAACATTTTGCCATAGCTCGCTTCGTTTCCGAGATATGTGCAGATTTATCTCAAGGGAAGGGGCCTGACGGACATATTTCGAGATATTTCTTCTTCTTGTTGTTCTTCTTCTGCACAGCTAAGCTGGAAGTGGCATTTGCGGCTCGCACTAGTGCAGAGTTATCTTAAAGAAAGGGGCCACGGTGTTTCTGTATCTCTATTATGTTGGTGCGGCTTCGGAACTTTTAAATATCTTGATATATCTCGAGAACTACGCATCTGATCAAAAAATATCATAGAACATAAAAAGTAGGAAACTTAATTCTCTACAAAAAAGGTCGCTTAACATTTTGCCATAGCTCTCTTCGTTTCCGAGATATTTGCAGATTTATCTCAAGGGAAGGGGCCTGACGGACATATTTCGAGATATTTCTTCTTCTTGTTGTCCTTCTTCTGCACAGCTAAGCTGGAAGTGGCATTTGCAGCTCGCAATAGTGCAGAGTTATCTCAAAGAAAGGGGCCACGGTGCTTCTGTATCTCTATTATGTTGGTGCGGCTTCGGAACTTTTAAATATCTTGATATATCTCGAGAACAACGCATCTGATCAAAAAATATCATAGAACATAAAAAGTAGGAAACTTAATTCTCTACAAAAAAGGTCTCTTAACATTTTGCCATAGCTCGCTTCGTTTCCGAGATATTTGCATATTTACCTCAAGGGAAGGGGCCTGACGGACATATTTCGAGATATTTCTTCTTCTTGTTGTTCTTCTTCTGCACAGCTAGGCTGGAAGTGGCATTTGCGGCTCGCACTAGTGCAGAGTTATCTCAAAGAAAGGGCCCACGGTGCTTCTGTATCTCTATTATGTTGGTGCGGCTTCGGAACTTTTAAATATCTTGATATATCTCGAGAACTACGCATCTGATCAAAAAATATCATAGAACACAAAAAGTAGGAAACTTAATTCTCTACAAAAAAGGTCTGTTAACATTTTGCCATAGCTCGCTTCGTTTCCGCGATATTTGCAGATTTATCTCAATGGAAGGGGCCTGACGGGCATATTTCGAGATATTTCTTCTTCTTGTTGTTCTTCTTCTGCACAGCTAAGCTGGAAGTGGCATTTGCAGCGCGCAATAGTGCAGAGTTATCTCAAAGAAAGGGGCCACGGTGTTTCTGTGTCTCTATTATGTTGGTGCGGCTTCGGAACTTTTAAATATCTTGATATATCTCGAGAACTACGCATCCGATCAAAAAATATCATAGAACATAAAAAGTAGGAAACTTAATTCTCTACAAAAAAGGTCTCTTAACATTTTGCCATAGCTCGCTTCGTTTCCGAGATATTTGCAGATATATCTCAAGGGAAGGGGCCTGACGGACATATTTCGAGATATTTCTTCTTCTTGTTGTTCTTCTTCTGCACAGCTAAGCTGGAAGTGGCATTTACAGCTCGCAATAGTGCAGAGTTATCTCAAAGAAAGGGGCCACGGTGTTTCTGTATCTCTATTATGTTGGTGCGGCTTCGGAACTTTTAAATATCTTGATATATCTCGAGAACTACGCCTCTGATCGAAAAATATCGTAGAACATAAAAAGTAGGAAACTTAATTCTCTACAAAAAACGTCTCCTAACATTTTGCCATAGCTCGCTTCGTTTCCGAGATATTTGCAGATTTATCTCAAGGGAAGGGGCCTGACGGACATATTTCGAGATATTTCTTCTTCTTGTTGCTCTTCTTCTGTACAGCTAAGCTGGAAGTGGCATTTGCAGCGCGCAATAGTGCAGAGTTATCTCAATGAAAGGGGCCACGGTGTTTCTGTATCTCTATTATGTTGGTGCGGCTTCGGAACTTTTAAATATCTTGATATATCTCGAGAACTACGCGTCTGATCGAAAAATATCATAGAACATAAAAAGTAGGAAACTTAATTCTCTACAAAAAACGTCTCTAAACATTTTGCCATAGCTCGCTTCGTTTCCGAGATATTTGCAGATTTATCTCAAGGGAAGGGGCCTGACGGACATATTTCGAGATATTTCTTCTTCTTGTTGTTCTTCTTCTGCACAGCTAAGCTGGAAGTGGCATTTGCAGCGCGCAATAGTGCAGAGTTATCTCAAAGAAAGGGGCCACGGTGTTTCTGTATCTCTATTATGTTGGTGCGGCTTCGGAACTTTTAAATATCTTGATATATCTCGAGAACTACGCATCTGATCAAAAAATATCATACTACATAAAAAGTAGGAAACTTAATTCTCTACAAGAAAGGTCTCTAAACATTTTGCCATAGCTCGCTTCGTTTCCGAGATATTTGCAGATTTATCTCAAGGGAAGGGGCCTGACGGACATATTTCGAGATATTTCTTCTTCTTGTTGTTCTTCTTCTGCACAGCTAAGCTGGAAGTGGCATTTGCAGCGCGCAATAGTGCAGAGTTATCTCAAAGAAAGGGGCCACGGTGTTTCTGTATCTCTATTATGTTGGTGCGGCTTCGGAACTTTTAAATATCTTGATATATCTCGAGAACTACGCCTCTGATCGAAAAATATCATAGAACATAAAAAGTAGGAAACTTAATTCTCTACAAAAAACGTCTCTTAACATTTTGCCATAGCTCGCTTCGTTTCCGAGATATTTGCAGATTTATCTCATGGGAAGGGGCCTGACGGACATATTTCGAGATGTTTCTTCTTCTTGTTGTTCTTCTTCTGCACAGCTAAGCTGGAAGTGGCATTTGCAGCTCGCAATAGTGCAGAGTTATCTCAAAGAAAGAGGCCACGGTGTTTCTGTACCTCTATTATGTGGGTGCAGCTTCGGAACTTTTAAATATCTTGATATATCTCGAGAACTACGCATCTGATCAAAAAATATCATCGAACATAAAAAGTAGGAAACTTAATTCTCTACAAAAAAGGTCTCTTAACATTTTGCCATAGCTCGCTTCGTTTCCGACATATTTGCAGATTTATCTCAATGGAAGGGGCCTGACGGGCATATTTCGAGATATTTCTTCTTCTTGTTGTTCTTCTTCTGCACAGCTAAGCTGGAAGTGGCATTTGCAGCGCGCAATAGTGCAGAGTTGTCTCAAAGAAAGGGGCCACGGTGTTTCTGTATCTATATTATGTTGGTGCGGCTTCGGAACTTTTAAATATCTTGATATATCTCGAGAACTACGCATCCGATCAAAAAATATCATAGAACATAAAAAGTAGGAAACTTAATTCTCTACAAAAAAGGTCTCTCAACATTTTGCCATAGCTCGTTTCGTTTCCGAGATATTTGCAGATATATCTCAAGGGAAGGGGCCTGACAGACATATTTCGAGATATTTCTTCTTCTTGTTGTTCTTCTTCTGCACAGCTAAGCTGGAAGTGGCATTTGCAGCTCGCAATAGTGCCGAGTTATCTCAAAGAAAGGGGCCACGGTGTTTCTGTATCTCTATTATGTTGGTGCGGCTTCGGAACTTTTAAATATCTTGATATATCTCGAGAACAACGCATCTGATCAAAAAATATCATAGAACATAAAAAGTAGGAAACTTAATTCTCTACAAAAAAGGTCTCTTAACATTTTGCCATAGCTCGCTTCGTTTCCGAGATATTTGCAGATTTATCTCAAGGGAAGGGGTCTGACGGACATATTTCGAGATATTTCTTCTTCTTGTTGTTCTTCTTCTGCACAGCTAAGCTGGAAGTGGCATTTGCAGCTCGCAGTAGTGCAGAGTTATCTCAAAGAAAGGGGCCACGGTGTTTCTGTATCTCTATTATGTTGGTGCGGCTTCGGAACTTTTAAATATCTTGATATATCTCGAGAACTACGCATCTGATCAAAAAATATCATAGAACATAAAAAGTAGGAAACTTAATCCTCTACAAAAAAGGTCTCTTAACATTTTGCCATAGCTCGCTTCGTTTCCGAGATATTTGCAGATTTATCTCAATGGAAGGGGTCTGACGGACATATTTCGAGATATTTCTTCTTCTTGTTGTTCTTCTTCTGCACAGCTAAGCTGGGAGTGGCATTTGCAGCTCGCAATAGTGCAGAGTTATCTCAAAGAAAGGGGCCACGGTGTTTCTGTATCTCTATTATGTTGGTGCGGCTTCGGAACTTTTAAATATCTTGATATATCTCGAGAACTACGCGTCTGATCGAAAAATATCATAGAACATAAAAAGTAGGAAACTTAATTCTCTACAAAAAACGTCTCTTAACATTTTGCCATAGCTCGCTTCGTTTCCGAGATATTTGCAGATTTATCTCAAGGGAAGGGGCCTGACGGACATATTTCGAGATATTTCTTCTTCTTGTTGTTCTTCTTCTGCACAGCTAAGCTGGAAGTGGCATTTGCAGCGCGCAATAGTGCAGAGTTATCTCAAAGAAAGGGGCCACGGTGTTTCTGTATCTCTATTATGTTGGTGCGGCTTCGGAACTTTTAAATATCTTGATATATCTCGAGAACTACGCATCTGATCAAAAAATATCATACTACATAAAAAGTAGGAAACTTAATTCTCTACAAGAAAGGTCTCTAAACATTTTGCCATAGCTCGCTTCGTTTCCGAGATATTTGCAGATTTATCTCAAGGGAAGGGGCCTGACGGACATATTTCGAGATATTTCTTCTTCTTGTTGTTCTTCTTCTGCACAGCTAAGCTGGAAGTGGCATTTGCAGCGCGCAATAGTGCAGAGTTATCTCAAAGAAAGGGGCCACGGTGTTTCTGTATCTCTATTATGTTGGTGCGGCTTCGGAACTTTTAAATATCTTGATATATCTCGAGAACTACGCCTCTGATCGAAAAATATCATAGAACATAAAAAGTAGGAAACCTAATTCTCTACAAAAAACGTCTCTTAACATTTTGCCATAGCTCGCTTCGTTTCCGAGATATTTGCAGATTTATCTCAAGGGAAGGGGCCTGACGGACATATTTCGAGATGTTTCTTCTTCTTGTTGTTCTTCTTCTGCACAGCTAAGCTGGAAGTGGCATTTGCAGCGCGCAATAGTGCAGAGTTGTCTCAAGGAAAGGGGCCACGGTGTTTCTGTATCTCTATTATGTTGGTGCGGCTTCGGAACGTTTAAATATCTTGATATATCTCGAGAACTACGCATCTGATCAAAAAATATCATAGAACATAAAAAGTAGGAAACCTAATTTTCTACAAAAAAGGTCTCTTAACATTTTGCCGTAGCTCGCTTCGTTTCCGAGATATTTGCAGATTTATCTCAAGGGAAGGGGCCTGACGGACATATTTCGAGATATTTCTTCTTCTTGTTGTTCTTCTTCTGCACAGCTAAACTGGAAGTGGCATTTCCAGCTCGCAATCGTGCAGAGTTATCTCAAACAGAGGGGCCACGGTGTTTCTGTATCTCTATTATGTTGATGCGGCTTCGGAACTTTTAAATATCTTCATATATCTCGAGAACTACGCCTCTGATCGAAAAATATCATAGAACATAAAAAGTAGGAGACTTAATTCTCTACAAAAAAGGTCTCTTAACATTTTGCCATAGCTCGCTTCGTTTCCGAGATATTTGCAGATTTATCTCAAGGGAAGGGGCCTGACGGACATATTTCGAGATATTTCTTCTTCTTGTTGTTCTTCTTCTGCACAGCTAAGCTGGAAGTGGCATTTGCAGCTCGCAATAGTGCAGAGTTATCTCAAAGAAAGGGGCCACGGTGTTTCTGTACCTCTATTATGTTGGTGCAACTTCGGAGCTTTTAAATATCTTGATATATCTCGAGAACTACGCATCTGATCAAAAAATATCATAGAACATGAAAAGTAGGAAACTTAATTCTCTACAAAAAAGGTCTCTTAACATTTTCCCATAGCTGGCATCGTTTCCGAGATATTTGCAGATTTAGCTCAAGGGAAGGGGCCTGACGGACATATTCCGAGATATTTCTTCTTCTTGTTGTTCCCCTTCTGCACAGCTAAGCTGGAAGTGGCATTTGCACCTCGCAATAGTGCAGAGTTATCTCAATGAAAGGGGCCACGGTGTTTCTGTATCTCTATTATGTTGGTGCGGCTTCGGAACTTTTAAATATCTCGATATATCTCGAAAACTACGCTTCTGATCAAAAAATATCATAGAACATAAAAAGTAGGAAACTTAATTCTCTACAAATAAGGTCTCTTAACATTTTGCGATAGCTCGCTTGGTTTCCGAGATATTTGCAGATTTATCTCAAGGGAAGGGGCCTGACTGACATATTTCGAGATATTTCTTCTTCTTGTTGTTCTTCTTCTGCACAGCTAAGCTGGAAGTGGCATTTGCAGCTCGCAATAGTGCAGAGTTACCTCAAAGAAAGGGGCCACGGTGTTTCTGTATCTCTATTATGTTGGTGCGGCTTCGGAACTTTTAAATATCTTGATATATCTCGAGAACTACGCATCTGATCAAAAAATATCATAGAACATAAAAAGTAGGAAACTTAATTCTCTACAAAAAAGGTCTCTTAACATTTTGCCATAGCTCGCTTCGTTTCCGAGATATTTGCAGATTTATCTCAAGGGAAGGGGCCTGACGGACATATTTCGAGATATTTCTTCTTCTTGTTGTTCTTCTTCTGCACAGCTAAGCTGGAAGCGGCATTTGCGGCTCGCACTAGTGCAGAGTTATCTCAAAGTAAGGGGCCACGGTGTTTCTGTATCTCTATTATGTTGGTGCGGCTTCGGAACTTTTAAATATCTTGATATATCTCGAGAACTACGCATCCGATCAAAAAATATCATAGAACATAAAAAGTAGGAAACTTAATTCTCTACAAAAAAGGTCTCTTAACATTTTGCCATAGCTCGCTTCGTTTCCGAGATATTTGCAGATTTATCTCGAGGGAAGGGGCCTGACGGACATATTTCGAGATATTTCTTCTTCTTGTTGTTCTTCTTCTGCACAGCTAAGCTGGAAGCGGCATTTGCGCCTCGCACTAGTGCAGAGTTATCTCAATGAAAGGGGCCACGGTGTTTCTGTATCTCTATTATGTTGGTGCGGCTTCGGAACTTTTAAATATCTCGATATATCTCGAAAACTACGCTTCTGATCAAAAAATATCATAGAACATAAATTGTAGGAAACATAATTCTCTACAAAAAACGTCTCTTAACATTTTGCCATAGCTCGCTTCGTTTCCGAGATATTTGCAGATATATCTCAAGGGCAGGGGCCTGACGGACATATTTCGAGATATTTCTTCTTCTTGTTGTTCTTCTTCTGCACAGCTAAGCTGGAAGTGGCATTTGCAGCTCGCAATTGTGCAGAGTTATCTCAAAGAGAGGGGCCACGGTGTTTCTGTATCTCTATTATGTTGGTGCGGCTTCGGAACTTTTAAATATCTTGATATATCTCGAGAACTACGAATCTGATCAGAAAATATCATAGAAGATAAAAAGTAGGAAACTTAATTCTCTACAAAAAAGTTCTCTTAACATTTTGCCATAGCTCGCTTCGTTTCCGAGATATTTGCAGATTTATCTCAAGGGAAGGGGCCTGACGGACATATTTCGAGGTATTTCTTCTTCTTGTTGTTCTTCTTCTGCACAGCTAAGCTGGAAGTGGCATTTGCAGCTCGCAATAGTGCAGAGTTATCTCGAAGAAAGGGGCCACGGTGTTTCTGTACCTCTATTATGTTGGTGCAACTTCGGAGCTTTTAAATATCTTCATATATCTCGAGATCTACGCATCTGACCAAAAAATATCATAGAACATAAAAAGTAGGAAACTTAATTCTCTACAAAAAAGGTCTCTCAACATTTTGCCATAGCTCGCTTCGTTTCCGAGATACTTGCCGATTTATCTCAAGGGAAGGGGCCTGACGGACATATTTCGAGATATTTCTTCTTCTTGTTGTTCTTCTTCTGCACAGCTAAACTGGAAGTGGCATTTCCAGCTCGCAATCGTGCAGAGTTATCTCAAAGAGAGGGGCCACGGTGTTTCTGTATCTCTATTATGTTGATGCGGCTTCGGAACTTTTAAATATCTTGATATATCTCGAGAACTACGCCTCTGATCGAAAAATATCATAGAACATAAAAAGTAGGAAACTTAATTCTCTACAAAAAAGGTCTCTTAACATTTTGCCATAGCTCGCTTCGTTTCCGAGATATTTGCAGATTTATCTCAAGGGAAGGGGCCTGACGGACATATTTCGAGATATTTCTTCTTCTTGTTGTTCTTCTTCTGCACAGCTAAGCTGGAAGTGGCATTTGCAGCTCGCAATAGTGCAGAGTTATCTCGAAGAAAGGGGCCACGGTGTTTCTGTACCTCTATTATGTTGGTGCAACTTCGGAGCTTTTAAATATCTTGATATATCTCGAGAACTACGCATCTGATCAAAAAATATCATAGAACATGAAAAGTAGGAAACTTAATTCTCTACAAAAAAGGTCTCTTAACATTTTCCCATAGCTGGCATCGTTTCCGAGATATTTGCAGATTTAGCTCAAGGGAAGGGGCCTGACGGACATATTCCGAGATATTTCTTCTTCTTGTTGTTCCCCTTCTGCACAGCTAAGCTGGAAGTGGCATTTGCAGCTCGCAATAGTGCAGAGTTATCTCAAAGAAAGGGGCCACGGTGTTTCTGTACCTCTATTATGTTGGTGCAGCTTCGGAGCTTTTAAATATCTTGATATATCTCGAGAACTACGCATCTGATCAAAAAATATCATAGAACATAAAAAGTAGGAAACTTAATTCTCTACAAAAAAGGTCTCTTAACATTTTCCCATAGCTGGCATCGTTTCCGAGATATTTGCAGATTTAGCTCAAGGGAAGGGGCCTGACGGACATATTCCGAGATATTTCTTCTTCTTGTTGTTCCTCTTCTGCACAGCTAAGCTGGAAGTGGCATTTGCAGGTCGCAATAGTGCAGAGTTATCTCAAAGAAAGGGGCCACGGTGTTTCTGTACCTCTATTATGTTGGTGCAGCTTCGGAGCTTTTAAATATCTTGATATATCTCGAGAACTACGCATCTGATCAAAAAATATCATAGAACATATAAAGTAGGAACCTTAATTCTCTACAAAAAAGGTCTTTTAACGTTTTACAATAGCTCGCTTCGTTTCCGAGATATTTGCAGATTTATCTCAAGGGAAGGGTCCTGACGGACATATTTCGGGATATTTCATCTTCTTGTTGTTCTTCTTCTGCACAGCTAAGCTGGAAGTGGCATTTGCAGCTCGCAATAGTGCAGAGTTATCTCAAAGAAAGGGGCCACGGTGTTTCTGTATCTCTATTATGTTGGTGCGGCTTCGGAACGTTTAAATATCTTGATATATCTCGAGAACTACGCATCTGATCAAAAAATATCATAGAACATAAAAAGTAGGAAACCTAATTTTCTACAAAAAAGGTCTCTTAACATTTTGCCGTAGCTCGCTTCGTTTCCGAGATATTTGCAGATTTATCTCAAGGGAAGGGGCCTGACGGACATATTTCGAGATATTTCTTCTTCTTGTTGTTCTTCTTCTGCACAGCTAAACTGGAAGTGGCATTTCCAGCTCGCAATCGTGCAGAGTTATCTCAAAGAGAGGGGCCACGGTGTTTCTGTATCTCTATTATGTTGATGCGGCTTCGGAACTTTTAAATATCTTGATATATCTCGAGAACTACGCCTCTGATCGAAAAATATCATAGAACATAAAAAGTAGGAGACTTAATTCTCTACAAAAAAGGTCTCTTAACATTTTGCCATAGCTCGCTTCGTTTCCGAGATATTTGCAGATTTATCTCAAGGGAAGGGGCCTGACGGACATATTTCGAGATATTTCTTCTTCTTGTTGTTCTTCTTCTGCACAGCTAAGCTGGAAGTGGCATTTGCAGCTCGCAATAGTGCAGAGTTATCTCAAAGAAAGGGGCCACGGTGTTTCTGTACCTCTATTATGTTGGTGCAACTTCGGAGCTTTTAAATATCTTGATATATCTCGAGAACTACGCATCTGATCAAAAAATATCATAGAACATGAAAAGTAGGAAACTTAATTCTCTACAAAAAAGGTCTCTTAACATTTTCCCATAGCTGGCATCGTTTCCGAGATATTTGCAGATTTAGCTCAAGGGAAGGGGCCTGACGGACATATTCCGAGATATTTCTTCTTCTTGTTGTTCCCCTTCTGCACAGCTAAGCTGGAAGTGGCATTTGCAGCTCGCAATAGTGCAGAGTTATCTCAATGAAAGGGGCCACGGTGTTTCTGTATCTCTATTATGTTGGTGCGGCTTCGGAACTTTTAAATATCTCGATATATCTCGAAAACTACGCTTCTGATCAAAAAATATCATAGAACATAAAAAGTAGGAAACTTAATTCTCTACAAATAAGGTCTCTTAACATTTTGCGATAGCTCGCTTGGTTTCCGAGATATTTGCAGATTTATCTCAAGGGAAGGGGCCTGACTGACATATTTCGAGATATTTCTTCTTCTTGTTGTTCTTCTTCTGCACAGCTAAGCTGGAAGTGGCATTTGCAGCTCGCAATAGTGCAGAGTTACCTCAAAGAAAGGGGCCACGGTGTTTCTGTATCTCTATTATGTTGGTGCGGCTTCGGAACTTTTAAATATCTTGATATATCTCGAGAACTACGCATCTGATCAAAAAATATCATAGAACATAAAAAGTAGGAAACTTAATTCTCTACAAAAAAGGTCTCTTAACATTTTGCCATAGCTCGCTTCGTTTCCGAGATATTTGCAGATTTATCTCAAGGGAAGGGGCCTGACGGACATATTTCGAGATATTTCTTCTTCTTGTTGTTCTTCTTCTGCACAGCTAAGCTGGAAGCGGCATTTGCGGCTCGCACTAGTGCAGAGTTATCTCAAAGTAAGGGGCCACGGTGTTTCTGTATCTCTATTATGTTGGTGCGGCTTCGGAACTTTTAAATATCTTGATATATCTCGAGAACTACGCATCCGATCAAAAAATATCATAGAACATAAAAAGTAGGAAACTTAATTCTCTACAAAAAAGGTCTCTTAACATTTTGCCATAGCTCGCTTCGTTTCCGAGATATTTGCAGATTTATCTCGAGGGAAGGGGCCTGACGGACATATTTCGAGATATTTCTTCTTCTTGTTGTTCTTCTTCTGCACAGCTAAGCTGGAAGCGGCATTTGCGCCTCGCACTAGTGCAGAGTTATCTCAATGAAAGGGGCCACGGTGTTTCTGTATCTCTATTATGTTGGTGCGGCTTCGGAACTTTTAAATATCTCGATATATCTCGAAAACTACGCTTCTGATCAAAAAATATCATAGAACATAAATTGTAGGAAACATAATTCTCTACAAAAAACGTCTCTTAACATTTTGCCATAGCTGGCTTCGTTTCCGAGATATTTGCAGATATATCTCAAGGGCAGGGGCCTGACGGACATATTTCGAGATATTTCTTCTTCTTGTTGTTCTTCTTCTGCACAGCTAAGCTGGAAGTGGCATTTGCAGCTCGCAATTGTGCAGAGTTATCTCAAAGAGAGGGGCCACGGTGTTTCTGTATCTCTATTATGTTGGTGCGGCTTCGGAACTTTTAAATATCTTGATATATCTCGAGAACTACGAATCTGATCAGAAAATATCATAGAAGATAAAAAGTAGGAAACTTAATTCTCTACAAAAAAGTTCTCTTAACATTTTGCCATAGCTCGCTTCGTTTCCGAGATATTTGCAGATTTATCTCAAGGGAAGGGGCCTGACGGACATATTTCGAGATATTTCTTCTTCTTGTTGTTCTTCTTCTGCACAGCTAAGCTGGAAGTGGCATTTGCAGCGCGCAATAGTGCAGAGTTATCTCAAAGAAAGGGGCCACGGTGTTTCTGTATCTCTATTATGTTGGTGCGGCTTCGGAACTTTTAAATATCTTGATATATCTCGAGAACTACGCATCTGTTCAAAAAATATCATAGAACATAAAAAGTAGGAATCCTAATTTTCTACAAAAAAGGTCTCTTAACATTTTGCCGTAGCTCGCTTCGTTTCCGAGATATTTGCAGATTTATCTCAAGGGAAGGGGCCTGACGGACATATCTCGAAATATTTCTTATTCTTGTTGTTCTTCTTCTGCACAGCTAAGCTGGAAGTGGCATTTGCAGCTCGCTATAGTGCAGAGTTATCTCAAAGAAAGGGGCCACGGTGTTTCTGTACCTCTATTATGTTGGTGCAGCTTCGGAGCTTTTAAATATCTTGATATATCTCGAGAACTACGCATCTGATCAAAAAATATCATAGAACATATAAAGTAGGAACCTTAATTCTCTACAAAAAAGGTCTTTTAACGTTTTACAATAGCTCGCTTCGTTTCCGAGATATTTGCAGATTTATCTCAAGGGAAGGGTCCTGACGGACATATTTCGAGATATTTCATCTTCTTGTTGTTCTTCTTCTGCACAGCTAAGCTGGAAGTGGCATTTGCAGCTCGCAATAGTGCAGAGTTATCTCAAAGAAAGGGGCCACGGTGTTTCTGTATCTCTATTATGTTGGTGCGGCTTCGGAACGTTTAAATATCTTGATATATCTCGAGAACTACGCATCTGATCAAAAAATATCATAGAACATAAAAAGTAGGAAACCTAATTTTCTACAAAAAAGGTCTCTTAACATTTTGCCGTAGCTCGCTTCGTTTCCGAGATATTTGCAGATTTATCTCAAGGGAAGGGGCCTGACGGACATATTTCGAGATATTTCTTCTTCTTGTTGTTCTTCTTCTGCACAGCTAAACTGGAAGTGGCATTTCCAGCTCGCAATCGTGCAGAGTTATCTCAAAGAGAGGGGCCACGGTGTTTCTGTATCTCTATTATGTTGATGCGGCTTCGGAACTTTTAAATATCTTGATATATCTCGAGAACTACGCCTCTGATCGAAAAATATCATAGAACATAAAAAGTAGGAAACTTAATTCTCTACAAAAAAGGTCTCTTAACATTTTGCCATAGCTCGCTTCGTTTCCGAGATATTTGCAGATTTATCTCAAGGGAAGGGGCCTGACGGACATATTTCGAGATATTTCTTCTTCTTGTTGTTCTTCTTCTGCACAGCTAAGCTGGAAGTGGCATTTGCAGCTCGCAATAGTGCAGAGTTATCTCGAAGAAAGGGGCCACGGTGTTTCTGTACCTCTATTATGTTGGTGCAACTTC
This sequence comes from Osmia lignaria lignaria, assembly GCF_051020975.1. Lineage (NCBI taxonomy): Eukaryota > Metazoa > Arthropoda > Insecta > Hymenoptera > Megachilidae > Osmia > Osmia lignaria. The sequence goes on along the minus strand of NW_027478159.1, from coordinate 6,963,296 downwards.
GGAGCTTTTAAATATCTTGATATATCTCGAGAACTACGCATCTGATCAAAAAATATCATAGAACATGAAAAGTAGGAAACTTAATTCTCTACAAAAAAGGTCTCTTAACATTTTCCCATAGCTGGCATCGTTTCCGAGATATTTGCAGATTTAGCTCAAGGGAAGGGGCCTGACGGACATATTCCGAGATATTTCTTCTTCTTGTTGTTCCCCTTCTGCACAGCTAAGCTGGAAGTGGCATTTGCAGCTCGCAATAGTGCAGAGTTATCTCAAAGAAAGGGGCCACGGTGTTTCTGTACCTCTATTATGTTGGTGCAGCTTCGGAGCTTTTAAATATCTTGATATATCTCGAGAACTACGCATCTGATCAAAAAATATCATAGAACATAAAAAGTAGGAAACCTAATTTTCTACAAAAAAGGTCTCTTAACATTTTGCCGTAGCTCGCTTCGTTTCCGAGATATTTGCAGATTTATCTCAAGGGAAGGGGCCTGACGGACATATTTCGAGATATTTCTTCTTCTTGTTGTTCTTCTTCTGCACAGCTAAACTGGAAGTGGCATTTCCAGCTCGCAATCGTGCAGAGTTATCTCAAAGAGAGGGGCCACGGTGTTTCTGTATCTCTATTATGTTGATGCGGCTTCGGAACTTTTAAATATCTTGATATATCTCGAGAACTACGCCTCTGATCGAAAAATATCATAGAACATGAAAAGTAGGAAACTTAATTCTCTACAAAAAAGGTCTCTTAACATTTTGCCATAGCTCGCTTCGCTTCCGAGATATTTGCAGATTTATCTCAAGGGAAGGGGCCTGACGGACATATTTCGAGATATTTCTTCTTCTTGTTGTTCTTCTTCTGCACAGCTAAGCTGGAAGTGGCATTTGCAGCTCGCAATAGTGCAGAGTTATCTCAAAGAAAGGGGCCACGGTGTTTCTGTACCTCTATTATGTTGGTGCAACTTCGGAACTTTTAAATATCTCGATATATCTCGAAAACTACGCTTCTGATCAAAAAATATCATAGAACATAAAAAGTAGGAAACTTAATTCTCTACAAATAAGGTCTCTTAACATTTTGCGATAGCTCGCTTGGTTTCCGAGATATTTGCGGATTTATCTCAAGGGAAGGGGCCTGACTGACATATTTCGAGATATTTCTTCTTCTTGTTGTTCTTCTTCTGCACAGCTAAGCTGGAAGTGGCATTTGCAGCTCGCAATGGTGCAGAGTTACCTCAAAGAAAGGGGCCACGGTGTTTCTGTATCTCTATTATGTTGGTGCGGCTTCGGAACTTTTAAATATCTTGATATATCTCGAGAACTACGCATCTGATCAAAAAATATCATAGAACATAAAAAGTAGGAAACTTAATTCTCTACAAAAAAGGTCTCTTAACATTTTGCCATAGCTCGCTTCGTTTCCGAGATATTTGCAGATTTATCTCAAGGGAAGGGGCCTGACGGACATATTTCGAGATATTTCTTCTTCTTGTTGTTCTTCTTCTGCACAGCTAAGCTGGAAGCGGCATTTGCGGCTCGCACTAGTGCAGAGTTATCTCAATGAAAGGGGCCACGGTGTTTCTGTATCTCTATTATGTTGGTGCGGCTTCGGAACTTTTAAATATCTCGATATATCTCGAAAACTACGCTTCTGATCAAAAAATATCATAGAACATAAATTGTAGGAAACATAATTCTCTACAAAAAACGTCTCTTAACATTTTGCCATAGCTCGCTTCGTTTCCGAGATATTTGCAGATATATCTCAAGGGCAGGGGCCTGACGGACATATTTCGAGATATTTCTTCTTCTTGTTGTTCTTCTTCTGCACAGCTAAGCTGGAAGTGGCATTTACAGCTCACAATAGTGCAGAGTTATCTCAAAGAAAGGGGCCACGGTGTTTCTGTATCTCTATTATGTTGGTGCGGCTTCGGAACTTTTAAATATCTTGATATATCTCGAGAACTACGCATCTGATCAAAAAATATCATAGAACATAAAAAGTAGGAAACTTAATTCTCTACAAAAAAGGTCTCTTAACATTTTGCCATAGCTCTCTTCGTCTCCGAGATATTTGCAGATTTATCTCAAGGGAAGGGGCCTGACGGACATATTTCGAGATACTTCTTCTTCTTGTTGTTCTTCTTCTGCACAGCTAAGCTGGAAGTGGCATTTGCAGCTCGCAATAGTGCAGAGTTATCTCAAAGAAAGGGGCCACGGTGTTTCTGTATCTCTATTATGTTGGTGCGGCTTCGGAACTTTTAAGTATCTCGATATATCTCGAAAACTACGCATCTGATCAAAAAATATCATACAACATAAAAAGTAGGAAACTTAATTCTCTACAAAAAAGGTCTCTTAACATTTTGCCATAGCTCGCTTCGTTTCCGAGATATTTGCATATTTATCTCAAGGGAAGGGGCCTGACGGACATATTTCGAGATATTTCTTCTTCTTGTTGTTCTTCTTCTGCACAGCTAAGCTGGAAGTGGCATTTGCGGCTCGCACTAGTGCACAGTTATCTCAAAGAAAGGGGCCACGGTGTTTCTGTATCTCTATTATGTTGGTGCGGCTTCGGAACTTTTAAGTATCTCGATATATCTCGAAAACTACGCTTCTGATCAAAAAATATCAGAGAACATAAATTGTAGGAAACATAATTCTCTACAAAAAACGTCTCTTAACATTTTGCCATAGCTCGCTTCGTTTCCGAGATATTTGCAGATTCAGCTCAAAGGAACTGGCCTGACGGACATATTTCGAGATATTTCTTCTTCTTGTTGTTCTTCCTCTGCACAGCTAAGCTGGAAGTGGCATTTACAGCTCGCAATAGTGCAGAGTTATCTCAAAGAAAGGGGCCACGGTGTTTCTGTATCTCTATTACGTTGGTGCGGCTTCGGAACTTTTAAATATCTTGATATATCTCGAGAACTACGCATCTGATCAAAAAATATCATAGAACATGAAAAGTAGGAAACTTAGTTGTCTACAAAAAAGGTCTCTTAACATTTTGCCGTAGCTCTCTTCGTTTCCGAGATATTTGCAGATATATCTCAAGGGAAGGGGCCTGACGGACATATTTCGAGATATTTCTTCTTCTTGTTGTTCTTCTTCTGCACAGCTAAGCTGGAAGTGGCATTTGCAGCTCGCAATAGTGCAGAGTTATCTCAAAGAAAGGGGCCACGGTGTTTCTGTATCTCTATTATGTTGGTGCGGCCTCGGAACTTTTAAATATCTTGATATATCTCGAGAACTACGCATCTGATCAAAAAATATCATAGAACATAAAAAGTAGGAAACTTAATTCTCTACAAAAAAGGTCGCTTAACATTTTGCCATAGCTCGCTTCGTTTCCGAGATATTTGCATATTTATCTCAAGGGAAGGGGCCTGACGGACATATTTCGAGATATTTCTTCTTCTTGTTGTTCTTCTTCTGCACAGCTAAGCTGGAAGTGGCATTTGCGGCTCGCAATAGTGCAGAGTTATCTCAAAGAAAGGGGCCACGGTGTTTCTGTATCTCTATTATGTTGGTGCGGCTTCGGAACTTTTAAATATCTTGATATATCTCGAGAACTACGCATCTGATCAAAAAATATCATAGAACATAAAAAGTAGGAAACTCAATTCTCCACAAAAAAGGTCTCTTAACATTTTGCCATAGCTCGCTTCGTTTCCGAGATATTTGCAGATTTATCTCAAGGGAAGGGGCCTGACGGACATATTTCAAGATATTTCTTCTTCTTGTTGTTCTTCCTCTGCACAGCTAAGCTGGAAGTGGCATTTGCAGCTCGCAATAGTGCAGAGTTATCTCAAAGAAAGGGGCCACGGTGTTTCTGTATCTCTATTATGTTGGTGCGGCTTCGGAACTTTTCAATATCTTGATATATCTCGAGAACTACGCATCTGATCCAAAAATATCATAGAACATAAAAAGTAGGAAACTTAATTCTCTACAAAAAAGGTCTCTTAACATTTTGCCATAGCTCGCTTCGTTTCCGAGATATTTGCAGATATATCTCAAGGGAAGGGGACTGACGGACATATTTCGAGATATTTCTTCTTCTTGTTGTTCTTCCTCTGCACAGCTAAGCTGGAAGTGGCATTTGCAGCTCGCAATAGTGCAGAGTTATCTCAAAGAAAGGGGCCACGGTGTTTCTGTATCTCTATTATGTTGTTGCGGCTTCGGAACTTTTAAATATCTTGATATATCTCGAGAACTACGCATCTGATCAAAAAATATCATAGAACATAAAAAGTAGGAAACTTGATTCTCTACAAAAAAGGTCTCTTAACATTTTGCCATAGCTCGCTTCGTTTCCGAGATATTTGCAGATTTATCTCAAGGGAAGGGGCCTGACGGACATATTTCGAGATATTTCTTCTTCTTGTTGTTCTTCTTCTGCCCAGCTAAGCTGGAAGTGGCATTTGCGGCTCGCACTAGTGCACAGTTATCTCAAAGAAAGGGGCCACGGTGTTTCTGTATCTCTATTATGTTGGTGCGGCTTCGGAACTTTTAAGTATCTCGATATATCTCGAAAACTACGCTTCTGATCAAAAAATATCATAGAACATAAATTGTAGGAAACATAATTCTCTACAAAAAACGTCTCTTAACATTTTGCCATAGCTCGCTTCGTTTCCGAGATATTTGCAGATTCAGCTCAAAGGAACTGGCCTGACGGACATATTTCGAGATATTTCTTCTTCTTGTTGTTCTTCCTCTGCACAGCTAAGCTGGAAGTGGCATTTGCAGCTCGCAATAGTGCAGAGTTATCTCAAAGAAAGGGGCCACGGTGTTTCTGTATCTCTATTATGTTGGTGCGGCTTCGGAACTTTTACATATCTCGATATATCTCGAAAACTACGCTTCTGATCAAAAAATATCATAGAACATAAATTGTAGGAAACATAATTCTCTACAAAAAAGGTCTCTTAACATTTTGCCATAGCTCATTTCGTTTCCGAGATATTTGCAGATTTATCTCAAGGGAAGGGTCCTGATGGACATATTTCGAGATATTTCTTCTTCTTGTTGTTCTTCTTCTGCACAGCTAAGCTGGAAGTGGCATTTACAGCTCGCAATAGTGCAGAGTTATCTCAAAGAAAGGGGCCACGGTGTTTCTGTATCTCTATTACGTTGGTGCGGCTTCGGAACTTTTAAATATCTTGATATATCTCGAGAACTACGCATCTGATCAAAAAATATCATAGAACATGAAAAGTAGGAAACTTAGTTGTCTACAAAAAAGGTCTCTTAACATTTTGCCGTAGCTCTCTTCGTTTCCGAGATATTTGCAGATATATCTCAAGGGAAGGGGCCTGACGGACATATTTCGAGATATTTCTTCTTCTTGTTGTTCTTCTTCTGCACAGCTAAGCTGGAAGTGGCATTTGCAGCTCGCAATAGTGCAGAGTTATCTCAAAGAAAGGGGCCACGGTGTTTCTGTATCTCTATTATGTTGGTGCGGCCTCGGAACTTTTAAATATCTTGATATATCTCGAGAACTACGCATCTGATCAAAAAATATCATAGAACATAAAAAGTAGGAAACTTAATTCTCTACAAAAAAGGTCGCTTAACATTTTGCCATAGCTCGCTTCGTTTCCGAGATATTTGCATATTTATCTCAAGGGAAGGGGCCTGACGGACATATTTCGAGATATTTCTTCTTCTTGTTGTTCTTCTTCTGCACAGCTAAGCTGGAAGTGGCATTTGCGGCTCGCAATAGTGCAGAGTTATCTCAAAGAAAGGGGCCACGGTGTTTCTGTATCTCTATTATGTTGGTGCGGCTTCGGAACTTTTAAATATCTTGATATATCTCGAGAACTACGCATCTGATCAAAAAATATCATAGAACATAAAAAGTAGGAAACTCAATTCTCCACAAAAAAGGTCTCTTAACATTTTGCCATAGCTCGCTTCGTTTCCGAGATATTTGCAGATTTATCTCAAGGGAAGGGGCCTGACGGACATATTTCAAGATATTTCTTCTTCTTGTTGTTCTTCCTCTGCACAGCTAAGCTGGAAGTGGCATTTGCAGCTCGCAATAGTGCAGAGTTATCTCAAAGAAAGGGGCCACGGTGTTTCTGTATCTCTATTATGTTGGTGCGGCTTCGGAACTTTTCAATATCTTGATATATCTCGAGAACTACGCATCTGATCCAAAAATATCATAGAACATAAAAAGTAGGAAACTTAATTCTCTACAAAAAAGGTCTCTTAACATTTTGCCATAGCTCGCTTCGTTTCCGAGATATTTGCAGATATATCTCAAGGGAAGGGGACTGACGGACATATTTCGAGATATTTCTTCTTCTTGTTGTTCTTCTTCTGCACAGCTAAACTGGAAGTGGCATTTCCAGCTCGCAATGGTGCAGAGTTATCTCAAAGAGAGGGGCCACGGTGTTTCTGTATCTCTATTATGTTGGTGCGGCTTCGGAACTTTTCAATATCTTGATATATCTCGAGAACTACGCATCTGATCAAAAAATATCATAGAAGATAAAAAGTAGCAAACTTAGTTCTCTACAAAAAAGGTCTCTTACCATTTTGCCATAGCTCGCTTCGTTTCCGAGATATTTGCAGATATATCTCAAGGGAAGGGGCCTGACGGACATATTTCGAGATATTTCTTCTTCTTGTTGTTCTTCTTCTGCACAGCTAAGCTGGAAGTGGCATTTGCGGCTCGCACTAGTGCAGAGTTATCTCAAAGAAAGGGGCCACGGTGTTTCTGTATCTCTATTATGTTGGTGCGGCTTCGGAACTTTTAAATATCTTGATATATCTCGAGAACTACGCATCTGATCAAAAAATATCATAGAACATAAAAAGTAGGAAACTTAATTCTCTACAAAAAAGGTCTCTTAACATTTTGCCATAGCTCGCTTCGTTTCCGAGATATTTGCAGATTTATCTCAAGGGAAGGGGCCTGACGGACATATTTCGAGATATTTCTTCTTCTTGTTGTTCTTCTTCTGCACAGCTAAGCTGGAAGTGGCATTTGCGGCTCGCACTAGTGCAGAGTTATCTCAAAGAAAGGGGCCACGGTGTTTCTGTATCTCTATTATGTTGGTGCGGCTTCGGAACTTTTAAATATCTTGATATATCTCGAGAACTACGCATCTGATCAAAAAATATCATAGAACATAAAAAGTAGGAAACTTAATTCTCTACAAAAAAGGTCTCTTAACATTTTGCCGTAGCTCGCTTCGTTTCCGAGATATTTGCAGATTTATCTCAAGGGAAGGGGCCTAACGGACATATTTCGAGATATTTCTTCTTCTTGTTGTTCTTCTTCTGCACAGCTAAACTGGAAGTGGCATTTCCAGCTCGCAATGGTGCAGAGTTATCTCAAAGAGAGGGGCCACGGTGTTTCTGTATCTCTATTATGTTGGTGCGGCTTCGGAACTTTTCAATATCTTGATATATCTCGAGAACTACGCATCTGATCAAAAAATATCATAAAAGATAAAAAGTAGGAAACTTAATTCTCTACAAAAAAGGTCTCTTAACATTTTGCCATAGCTCGCTTCGTTTCCGAGATATTTGCAGATATATCTCAAGGGAAGGGGCCTGACGGACATATTTCGAGATATTTCTTCTTCTTGTTGTTCTTCTTCTGCACAGCTAAGCTGGAAGTGGCATTTGCAGCTCGCAATAGTGCAGAGTTATCTCAAAGAAAGGGGCCACGGTGTTTCTGTATCTCTATTATGTTGGTGCGGCTTCGGAACTTTTAAATATCTTGATATATCTCGAGAACTACGCATCTGATCAAAAAACATCATAGAACATAAAAAGTAGGAAACTTAATTCTCTACAAAAAACGTCTCTTAACATTTTGCCATAGCTCGCTTCGTTTCCGAGATATTTGCAGATTCAGCTCAAAGGAACGGGCCTGACGGACATATTTCGAGATATTTCTTCTTCTTGTTGTTCTTCCTCTGCACAGCTAAGCTGGAAGTGGCATTTGCAGCTCGCAATAGTGCAGAGTTATCTCAAAGAAAGGGGCCACGGTGTTTCTGTATCTCTATTATGTTGGTGCGGCTTCGGAACTTTTAAATATCTTGATATATCTCGAGAACTACGCATCTGATCAAAAAATATCATAGAACATAAAAAGTAGGAAACTCAATTCTCCACAAAAAAGGTCTCTTAACATTTTGCCATAGCTCGCTTCGTTTCCGAGATATTTGCAGATTTATCTCAAGGGAAGGGGCCTGACGGACATATTTCAAGATATTTCTTCTTCTTGTTGTTCTTCCTCTGCACAGCTAAGCTGGAAGTGGCATTTGCAGCTCGCAATAGTGCAGAGTTATCTCAAAGAAAGGGGCCACGGTGTTTCTGTATCTCTATTATGTTGGTGCGGCTTCGGAACTTTTAAATATCTTGATATATCTCGAGAACTACGCATCTGATCAAAAAATATCATAGAACATAAAAAGTAGGAAACTTAATTCTCTACAAAAAACGTCTCTTAACATTTTGCCATAGCTCGCTTCGTTTCCGAGATATTTGCAGATTCAGCTCAAAGGAACGGGCCTGACGGACATATTTCGAGATATTTCTTCTTCTTGTTGTTCTTCCTCTGCACAGCTAAGCTGGAAGTGGCATTTGCAGCTCGCAATAGTGCAGAGTTATCTCAAAGAAAGGGGCCACGGTGTTTCTGTATCTCTATTATGTTGGTGCGGCTTCGGAACTTTTAAATATCTTGATATATCTCGAGAACTACGCATCTGATCAAAAAATATCATAGAACATAAAAAGTAGGAAACTCAATTCTCCACAAAAAAGGTCTCTTAACATTTTGCCATAACTCGCTTCGTTTCCGAGATATTTGCAGATTTATCTCAAGGGAAGGGGCCTGACGGACATATTTCAAGATATTTCTTCTTCTTGTTGTTCTTCCTCTGCACAGCTAAGCTGGAAGTGGCATTTGCAGCTCGCAATAGTGCAGAGTTATCTCAAAGAAAGGGGCCACGGTGTTTCTGTATCTCTATTATGTTGGTGCGGCTTCGGAACTTTTAAATATCTTGATATATCTCGAGAACTACGCATCTGATCAAAAAATATCATAGAACATAAAAAGTAGGAAACTTAATTCTCTACAAAAAAGGTCTCTTAACATTTTGCCATAGCTCGCTTCGTTTCCGAGATATTTGCAGATTTATCTCAAGGGAAGGGGCCTAACGGACATATTTCGAGATATTTCTTCTTCTTGTTGTTCTTCTTCTGCACAGCTAAACTGGAAGTGGCATTTCCAGCTCGCAATGGTGCAGAGTTATCTCAAAGAGAGGGGCCACGGTGTTTCTGTATCTCTATTATGTTGGTGCGGCTTCGGAACGTTTAAATATCTTGATATATCTCGAGAACTACGCATCTGATCAAAAAATATCATAGAACATAAAAAGTAGGAAACTTAATTCTCTACAAAAAAGGTCTCTTAACATTTTGCCATAGCTCGCTTCGTTTCCGAGATATTTGCAGATTCAGCTCAAAGGAACGGGCCTGACAGACATATTTCGAGATATTTCTTCTTCTTGTTGTTCTTCCTCTGCACAGCTAAGCTGGAAGTGGCATTTGCAGCTCGCAATAGTGCAGAGTTATCTCAAAGAAAGGGGCCACGGTGTTTCTGTATCTCTATTATGTTGGTGCGGCTTCGGAACTTTTAAATATCTTGATATATCTCGAGAACTACGCATCTGATCAAAAAATATCATAGAACATAAAAAGTAGGAAACTCAATTCTCCACAAAAAAGGTCTCTTACCATTTTGCCATAGCTCGCTTCGTTTCCGAGATATTTGCAGATTTATCTCAAGGGAAGGGGCCTGACGGACATATTTCAAGATATTTCTTCTTCTTGTTGTTCTTCCTCTGCACAGCTAAGCTGGAAGTGGCATTTGCAGCTCGCAATAGTGCAGAGTTATCTCAAAGAAAGGGGCCACGGTGTTTCTGTATCTCTATTATGTTGGTGCGGCTTCGGAACTTTTAAATATCTTGATATATCTCGAGAACTACGCATCTGATCAAAAAATATCATAGAACATAAAAAGTAGGAAACTTAATTCTCTACAAAAAACGTCTCTTAACATTTTGCCATAGCTCGCTTCGTTTCCGAGATATTTGCAGATTCAGCTCAAAGGAACGGGCCTGACGGACATATTTCGAGATATTTCTTCTTCTTGTTGTTCTTCCTCTGCACAGCTAAGCTGGAAGTGGCATTTGCATCTCGCAATAGTGCAGAGTTATCTCAAAGAAAGGGGCCACGGTGTTTCTGTATCTCTATTATGTTGGTGCGGCTTCGGAACTTTTAAATATCTTGATATATCTCGAGAACTACGCATCTGATCAAAAAATACCATAGAACATAAAGAGTAGGAAACTTAATTCTCTACAAAAAAGGTCTCTTAACATTTTGCCATAGCTCGCTTCGTTTCCGAGATATTTGCAGATTTATCTCAAGGGAAGGGGCCTGACGGACATATTTCGAGATATTTCTTCTTCTTGTTGTTCTTCTTCTGCACAGCTAAGCTGGAAGTGGCATTTGCGGCTCGCACTAGTGCAGAGTTATCTCAAAGAAAGGGGCCACGGTGTTTCTGTATCTCTATTATGTTGGTGCGGCTTCGGAACTTTTAAATATCTTGATATATCTCGAGAACTACGCATCTGATCAAAAAATATCATACAACATAAAAAGTAGGAAACTTAATTCTCTACAAAAAAGGTCTCTTAACATTTTGCCATAGCTCGCTTCGTTTCCGAGATATTTGCAGATTTATCTCAAGGGAAGGGGCCTGACGGACATATTTCGAGATATTTCTTCTTCTTGTTGTTCTTCTTCTGCACAGCTAAGCTGGAAGTGGCATTTGCAGCTCGCAATAGTGCAGAGTTATCTCAAAGAAAGGGGCCACGGTGTTTCTGTATCTCTATTATGTTGGTGCGGCTTCGGAACTTTTAAATATCTTGATATATCTCGAGAACTACGCATCTGATCAAAAAATATCATAGAACATAAAAAGTAGGAAACTTAATTCTCTACAAAAAACGTCTCTTAACATTTTGCCATAGCTCGCTTCGTTTCCGAGATATTTGCAGATTCAGCTCAAAGGAACGGGCCTGACGGACATATTTCGAGATATTTCTTCTTCTTGTTGTTCTTCTTCTGCACAGCTAAGCTGGAAGTGGCATTTGCAGCTCGCAATAGTGCAGAGTTATCTCAAAGAAAGGGGCCACGGTGTTTCTGTATCTCTATTATGTTGGTGCGGCTTCGGAACTTTTAAATATCTTGATATATCTCGAGAACTACGCATCTGATCAAAAAATACCATAGAACATAAAAAGTAGGAAACTTAATTCTCTACAAAAAAGGTCTCTTAACATTTTGCCATAGCTCGGTTCGTTTCCGAGATATTTGCAGATTTATCTCAAGGGAAGGGGCCTGACGGACATATTTCGAGATATTTCTTCTTCTTGTTGTTCTTCTTCTGCACAGCTAAGCTGGAAGTGGCATTTGCGGCTCGCACTAGTGCAGAGTTATCTCAAAGAAAGGGGCCACGGTGTTTCTGTATCTCTATTATGTTGGTGCGGCTTCGGAACTTTTAAATATCTTGATATATCTCGAGAACTACGCATCTGATCAAAAAATATCATAGAACATAAAAAGTAGGAAACTTAATTCTCTACAAAAAAGGTCTCTTAACATTTTGCCATAGCTCGCTTCGTTTCCGAGATATTTGCAGATTTATCTCAAGGGAAGGGGCCTGACGGACATATTTCGAGATATTTCTTCTTCTTGTTGTTCTTCTTCTGCACAGCTAAGCTGGAAGTGGCATTTGCGGCTCGCACTAGTGCAGAGTTATCTCAAAGAAAGGGGCCACGGTGTTTCTGTATCTCTATTATGTTGGTGCGGCTTCGGAACTTTTAAATATCTTGATATATCTCGAGAACTACGCATCTGATCAAAAAATATCATAGAACATAAAAAGTAGGAAACTTAATTCTCTACAAAAAAGGTCTCTTAACATTTTGCCATCGCTCGCTTCGTTTCCGAGATATTTGCAGATTTATCTCAAGGGAAGGGGCCTAACGGACATATTTCGAGATATTTCTTCTTCTTGTTGTTCTTCTTCTGCACAGCTAAACTGGAAGTGGCATTTCCAGCTCGCAATGGTGCAGAGTTATCTCAAAGAGAGGGGCCACGGTGTTTCTGTATCTCTATTATGTTGGTGCGGCTTCGGAACTTTTCAATATCTTGATATATCTCGAGAACTACGCATCTGATCAAAAAATATCATAGAAGATAAAAAGTAGCAAACTTAATTCTCTACAAAAAAGGTCTCTTACCATTTTGCCATAGCTCGCTTCGTTTCCGAGATATTTGCAGATTTATCTCAAGGGAAGGGGCCTGACGGACATATTTCAAGATATTTCTTCTTCTTGTTGTTCTTCCTCTGCACAGCTAAGCTGGAAGTGGCATTTGCAGCTCGCAATAGTGCAGAGTTATCTCAAAGAAAGGGGCCACGGTGTTTCTGTATCTCTATTATGTTGGTGCGGCTTCGGAACTTTTAAATATCTTGATATATCTCGAGAACTACGCATCTGATCAAAAAATATCATAGAACATAAAAAGTAGGAAACTTAATTCTCTACAAAAAAGGTCTCTTAACATTTTGCCATAGCTCGCTTCGTTTCCGAGATATTTGCAGATTTATCTCAAGGGAAGGGGCCTAACGGACATATTTCGAGATATTTCTTCTTCTTGTTGTTCTTCTTCTGCACAGCTAAACTGGAAGTGGCATTTCCAGCTCGCAATGGTGCAGAGTTATCTCAAAGAGAGGGGCCACGGTGTTTCTGTATCTCTATTATGTTGGTGCGGCTTCGGAACTTTTCAATATCTTGATATATCTCGAGAACTACGCATCTGATCAAAAAATATCATAGAAGATAAAAAGTAGCAAACTTGATTCTCTACAAAAAAGGTCTCTTACCATTTTGCCATAGCTCGCTTCGTTTCCGAGATATTTGCAGATTTATCTCAAGGGAAGGGGCCTGACGGACATATTTCGAGATATTTCTTCTTCTTGTTGTTCTTCTTCTGCACAGCTAAGCTGGAAGTGGCATTTGCGGCTCGCACTAGTGCAGAGTTATCTCAAAGAAAGGGGCCACGGTGTTTCTGTATCTCTATTATGTTGGTGCGGCTTCGGAACTTTTCAATATCTTGATATATCTCGAGAACTACGCATCTGATCAAAAAATATCATAGAAGATAAAAAGTAGCAAACTTGATTCTCTACAAAAAAGGTCTCTTACCATTTTGCCATAGCTCGCTTCGTTTCCGAGATATTTGCAGATTTATCTCAAGGGAAGGGGCCTGACGGACATATTTCGAGATATTTCTTCTTCTTGTTGTTCTTCTTCTGCACAGCTAAGCTGGAAGTGGCATTTGCGGCTCGCACTAGTGCAGAGTTATCTCAAAGAAAGGGGCCACGGTGTTTCTGTATCTCTATTATGTTGGTGCGGCTTCGGAACTTTTAAATATCTTGATATATCTCGAGAACTACGCATCTGATCAAAAAATATCATAGAACATAAAAAGTAGGAAACTTAATTCTCTACAAAAAAGGTCTCTTAACATTTTGCCATAGCTCGCTTCGTTTCCGAGATATTTGCAGATTTATCTCAAGGGAAGGGGCCTGACGGACATATTTCGAGATATTTCTTCTTCTTGTTGTTCTTCTTCTGCACAGCTAAGCTGGAAGTGGCATTTGCGGCTCGCACTAGTGCAGAGTTATCTCAAAGAAAGGGGCCACGGTGTTTCTGTATCTCTATTATGTTGGTGCGGCTTCGGAACTTTTCAATATCTTGATATATCTCGAGAACTACGCATCTGATCAAAAAATATCATAGAAGATAAAAAGTAGCAAAGTTGATTCTCTACAAAAAAGGTCTCTTACCATTTTGCCATAGCTCGCTTCGTTTCCGAGATATTTGCAGATTTATCTCAAGGGAAGGGGCCTGACGGACATATTTCGAGATATTTCTTCTTCTTGTTGTTCTTCTTCTGCACAGCTAAGCTGGAAGTGGCATTTGCGGCTCGCACTAGTGCAGAGTTATCTCAAAGAAAGGGGCCACGGTGTTTCTGTATCTCTATTATGTTGGTGCGGCTTCGGAACTTTTAAATATCTTGATATATCTCGAGAACTACGCATCTGATCAAAAAATATCATAGAACATAAAAAGTAGGAAACTTAATTCTCTACAAAAAAGGTCTCTTAACATTTTGCCATAGCTCGCTTCGTTTCCGAGATATTTGCAGATTTATCTCAAGGGAAGGGGCCTAACGGACATATTTCGAGATATTTCTTCTTCTTGTTGTTCTTCTTCTGCACAGCTAAACTGGAAGTGGCATTTCCAGCTCGCAATGGTGCAGAGTTATCTCAAAGAGAGGGGCCACGGTGTTTCTGTATCTCTATTATGTTGGTGCGGCTTCGGAACTTTTCAATATCTTGATATATCTCGAGAACTACGCATCTGATCAAAAAATATCATAAAAGATAAAAAGTAGGAAACTTAATTCTCTACAAAAAAGGTCTCTTAACATTTTGCCATAGCTCGCTTCGTTTCCGAGATATTTGCAGATATATCTCAAGGGAAGGGGCCTGACGGACATATTTCGAGATATTTCTTCTTCTTGTTGTTCTTCTTCTGCATAGCTAAGCTGGAAGTGGCATTTGCGGCTCGCACTAGTGCAGAGTTATCTCAAAGAAAGGGGCCACGGTGTTTCTGTATCTCTATTATGTTGGTGCGGCTTCGGAACTTTTAAATATCTTGATATATCTCGAGAACTACGCATCTGATCAAAAAATATCATAGAACATAAAAAGTAGGAAACTTAATTCTCTACAAAAAAGGTCTCTTAACATTTTGCCATAGCTGGCTTCGTTTCCGAGATATTTGCAGATATATCTCAAGGGAAGGGGCCTGACGGACATATTTCGAGATATTTCTTCTTCTTGTTGTTCTTCTTCTGCACAGCTAAGCTGGAAGTGGCATTTGCAGCTCGCAATAGTGCAGAGTTATCTCAAAGAAAGGGGCCACGGTGTTTCTGTATCTCTATTATGTTGGTGCGGCTTCGGAACTTTTAAATATCTTGATATATCTCGAGAACTACGCATCTGATCAAAAAATATCATAGAACATAAAAAGTAGGAAACTTAATTCTCTACAAAAAAGGTCTCTTAACATTTTGCCATAGCTGGCTTCGTTTCCGAGATATTTGCAGATATATCTCAAGGGAAGGGGCCTGACGGACATATTTCGAGATATTTCTTCTTCTTGTTGTTCTTCTTCTGCACAGCTAAGCTGGAAGTGGCATTTGCAGCTCGCAATAGTGCAGAGTTATCTCAAAGAAAGGGGCCACGGTGTTTCTGTATCTCTATTATGTTGGTGCGGCTTCGGAACTTTTAAATATCTTGATATATCTCGAGAACTACGCATCTGATCAAAAAATATCATAGAACATAAAAAGTAGGAAACTTAATTCTCTACAAAAAACGTCTCTTAACATTTTGCCATAGCTCGCTTCGTTTCCGAGATATTTGCAGATTCAGCTCAAAGGAACGGGCCTGACGGACATATTTCGAGATATTTCTTCTTCTTGTTGTTCTTCCTCTGCACAGCTAAGCTGGAAGTGGCATTTGCAGCTCGCAATAGTGCAGAGTTATCTCAAAGAAAGGGGCCACGGTGTTTCTGTATCTCTATTATGTTGGTGCGGCTTCGGAACTTTTAAATATCTTGATATATCTCGAGAACTACGCATCTGATCAAAAAATATCATAGAACATAAAAAGTAGGAAACTCAATTCTCCACAAAAAAGGTCTCTTAACATTTTGCCATAGCTCGCTTCGTTTCCGAGATATTTGCAGATTTATCTCAAGGGAAGGGGCCTGACGGACATATTTCAAGATATTTCTTCTTCTTGTTGTTCTTCCTCTGCACAGCTAAGCTGGAAGTGGCATTTGCAGCTCGCAATAGTGCAGAGTTATCTCAAAGAAAGGGGCCACGGTGTTTCTGTATCTCTATTATGTTGGTGCGGCTTCGGAACTTTTAAATATCTTGATATATCTCGAGAACTACGCATCTGATCAAAAAATACCATAGAACATAAAAAGTAGGAAACTTAATTCTCTACAAAAAAGGTCTCTTAACATTTTGCCATAGCTCGGTTCGTTTCCGAGATATTTGCAGATTTATCTCAAGGGAAGGGGCCTGACGGACATATTTCAAGATATTTCTTCTTCTTGTTGTTCTTCCTCTGCACAGCTAAGCTGGAAGTGGCATTTGCAGCTCGCAATAGTGCAGAGTTATCTCAAAGAAAGGGGCCACGGTGTTTCTGTATCTCTATTATGTTGGTGCGGCTTCGGAACTTTTAAATATCTTGATATATCTCGAGAACTACGCATCTGATCAAAAAATATCATAGAACATAAAAAGTAGGAAACTTAATTCTCTACAAAAAAGGTCTCTTAACATTTTGCCATAGCTCGCTTCGTTTCCGAGATATTTGCAGATTTATCTCAAGGGAAGGGGCCTAACGGACATATTTCGAGATATTTCTTCTTCTTGTTGTTCTTCTTCTGCACAGCTAAGCTGGAAGTGGCATTTGCGGCTCGCACTAGTGCAGAGTTATCTCAAAGAAAGGGGCCACGGTGTTTCTGTATCTCTATTATGTTGGTGCGGCTTCGGAACTTTTAAATATCTTGATATATCTCGAGAACTACGCATCTGATCAAAAAATATCATAGAACATAAAAAGTAGGAAACTTAATTCTCTACAAAAAAGGTCTCTTAACATTTTGCCATAGCTCGCTTCGTTTCCGAGATATTTGCAGATTTATCTCAAGGGAAGGGGCCCGACGGACATATTTCAAGATATTTCTTCTTCTTGTTGTTCTTCCTCTGCACAGCTAAGCTGGAAGTGGCATTTGCAGCTCGCAATAGTGCAGAGTTATCTCAAAGAGAGGGGCCACGGTGTTTCTGTATCTCTATTATGTTGGTGCGGCTTCGGAACTTTTCAATATCTTGATATATCTCGAGAACTACGCATCTGATCAAAAAATATCATAGAAGATAAAAAGTAGCAAACTTAATTCTCTACAAAAAAGGTCTCTTACCATTTTGCCATAGCTCGCTTCGTTTCCGAGATATTTGCAGATTTATCTCAAGGGAAGGGGCCTGACGGACATATTTCGAGATATTTCTTCTTCATGTTGTTCTTCTTCTGCACAGCTAAGCTGGAAGTGGCATTTGCGGCTCGCACTAGTGCAGAGTTATCTCAAAGAAAGGGGCCACGGTGTTTCTGTATCTCTATTATGTTGGTGCGGCTTCGGAACTTTTAAATATCTTGATATATCTCGAGAACTACGCATCTGATCAAAAAATATCATAGAACATAAAAAGTAGGAAACTTAATTCTCTACAAAAAAGGTCTCTTAACATTTTGCCATAGCTCGCTTCGTTTCCGAGATATTTGCAGATTTATCTCAAGGGAAGGGGCCTGACGGACATATTTCGAGATATTTCTTCTTCTTGTTGTTCTTCTTCTGCACAGCTAAGCTGGAAGTGGCATTTGCGGCTCGCACTAGTGCAGAGTTATCTCAAAGAAAGGGGCCACGGTGTTTCTGTATCTCTATTATGTTGGTGCGGCTTCGGAACTTTTAAATATCTTGATATATCTCGAGAACTACGCATCTGATCAAAAAATATCATAGAACATAAAAAGTAGGAAACTTAATTCTCTACAAAAAAGGTCTCTTAACATTTTGCCATAGCTGGCTTCGTTTCCGAGATATTTGCAGATTTATCTCAAGGGAAGGGGCCTGACGGACATATTTCGAGATATTTCTTCTTCTTGTTGTTCTTCTTCTGCACAGCTAAGCTGGAAGTGGCATTTGCGGCTCGCACTAGTGCAGAGTTATCTCAAAGAAAGGGGCCACGGTGTTTCTGTATCTCTATTATGTTGGTGCGGCTTCGGAACTTTTAAATATCTTGATATATCTCGAGAACTACGCATCTGATCAAAAAATATCATAGAACATAAAAAGTAGGAAACTTAATTCTCTACAAAAAAGGTCTCTTAACATTTTGCCATAGCTCGCTTCGTTTCCGAGATATTTGCAGATTTATCTCAAGGGAAGGGGCCTGACGGACATATTTCGAGATATTTCTTCTTCTTGTTGTTCTTCTTCTGCACAGCTAAGCTGGAAGTGGCATTTGCGGCTCGCACTAGTGCAGAGTTATCTCAAAGAAAGGGGCCACGGTGTTTCTGTATCTCTATTATGTTGGTGCGGCTTCGGAACTTTTAAATATCTTGATATATCTCGAGAACTACGCATCTGATCAAAAAATATCATAGAACATAAAAAGTAGGAAACTTAATTCTCTACAAAAAAGGTCTCTTAACATTTTGCCATAGCTCGCTTCGTTTCCGAGATATTTGCAGATTTATCTCAAGGGAAGGGGCCTGACGGACATATTTCGAGATATTTCTTCTTCTTGTTGTTCTTCTTCTGCACAGCTAAGCTGGAAGTGGCATTTGCAGCTCGCAATAGTGCAGAGTTATCTCAAAGAAAGGGGCCGCGGTGTTTCTGTACCTCTATTATGTTGGTGCAGCTTCGGAGCTTTTAAATATCTTGATATATCTCGAGAACTACGCATCTGATCAAAAAATATCATAGAACATAAAAAGTAGGAAACTTAATTCTCTACAAAAAAGGTATCTTAACATTTTGCCATAGCTCGCTTCGTTTCCGAGATATTTGCAGATTTATCTCAAGGGAAGGGGCCTGACGGACATATTTCGAGATATTTCTTCTTCTTGTTGTTCTTCTTCTGCACAGCTAAGCTGGAAGTGGCATTTGCAGCTCGCAGTAGTGCAGAGTTATCTCAAAGAAAGGGGCCACGGTGTTTCTGTACCTCTATTATGTTGGTGCAGCTTCGGAGCTTTTAAATATCTTGATATATCTCGAGAACTACGCATCTGATCAAAAAATATCATAGAACATAAAAAGTAGGAAACATAATTCTCTACAAAAAAGGTCTCTCAACATTTTGCCATAGCTCGCTTCGTTTCCGAGATATTTGCAGATTTATCTCAAGGGAAGGGGCCTGACGGACATATTTCGAGATATTTCTTCTTCTTGTTGTTCTCCTTCTGCACAGCTAAGCTGGAAGTGGCATTTGCAGCTCGCAATAGTGCAGAGTTATCTCAAAGAAAGGGGCCACGGTGTTTCTGTATCTCTATTATGTTGGTGCGGCTTCGGAACTTTTAAATATCGAGATATATCTCGAGAACTACGCATCTGATCAAAAAATATCATAGAACATAAACAGTAGGAAACTTAATTCTCTACAAAAAAGGTCTCTTAACATTTTGCCATAGCTCGCTTCGTTTCCGAGATATTTGCAGATTTATCTCAAGGGAAGGGGCCTGACGGACATATTTCGAGATATTTCTTCTTCTTGTTGTTCTTCTTCTGCACAGCTAAGCTGGAAGTGGCATTTGCGGCTCGCACTAGTGCAGAGTTATCTCAAAGAAAGAGGCCACGGTGTTTCTGTATCTCTATTATGTTGGTGCGGTTTCGGAACTTTTAAATATCTTGATATATCTCGAGAACTACGCCTCTGATCAAAAAATATCATAGATCATAAAAAGTAGGAAACTTAATTCTCTACAAATAAGGTCTCTTAACATTTTGCCATAGCTCGCTTCGTTTCCGAGATATTTGCAGATTTATCTCAAGGGAAGGGGCCTGACGGACATATTTCGAGATATTTCTTCTTCTAGTTGTTCTTCTTCTGCACAGCTAAACTGGAAGTGGCGTTTCCAGCTCGCAATAGCGCAGAGTTATCTCAAAGAAAGGGGCCACGGTGTTTCTGTATCTCTATTATGTTGGTGCGGCTTCGGAACTTTTAAATACCTTGATACATCTCGAGAACTACGCATCTGATCAAAAAATATCATAGAACATAAAAAGTAGGAAACTTAATTCTCTACAAAAAAGGTCTCTTAAGATTTTGCCATAGCTCGTTTGGTTTCCGAGATCTTTGCAGATATATCTCAAGGGATGGGTCCTGACGGACATATTTCGAGATATTTCTTCTTGTTGTTCTTCTTCTGCACAGCTAAACTGGAAGTGGCATTTCCAGCTCGCAATAGTGCAGAGTTATCCCAAAGAAAGGGGCCACGGTGTTTCTGTATCTCTATTATGTTGGTGCGGCTTCGGAACTTTTAAATATCTCGATATATCTCGAAAACTACGCTTCTGATCAAAAAATATCATAGAACATAAATTGTAGGAAACATAATTCTCTACAAAAAAGGTCTCTTAACATTTTGCCATAGCTCGCTTCGTTTCCGAGATATTTGCAGATTTATCTCAAGGGAAGGGGACTGACGGACATATTTCGAGATATTTCTTCTTCTTGTTGTTCTTCTTCTGCACAGCTAAGCTCTAAGTGGCATTTGCAGCTCGCAGTAGTGCAGAGTTATCTCAAAGAAAGGGGCCACGGTGTTTCTGTATCTCTATTATGTTGGTGCGGCTTCGGAACTTTTAAATATCTTGATATATCTCGAGAACTACGCATCTGATCAAAAAATATCATAGAACATAAAAAGTGGGAAACTTAATTCTCTACAAATACGGTCTCTCAACATTTTGCCATAGCTCGCTTGGTTTCCGAGATATTTGCAGATTTATCTCAAGGGAAGGGGCCTGACGGACATATTTCGAGATATATCTTCTTCTTGTTGTTCTTCTTCTGCACAGCTAAGCTGGAAGTGGCATTTGCAGCTCGCAATAGTGCAGAGTTACCTCAAAGAAAGGGGCCACGGTGTTTCTGTATCTCTATTATGTTGGTGCCGCTTCGGAACTTTTAAATATCTGGATATATCTCGAGAACTACGCATCTGATCAAAAAATATCATAAAACATAAAAAGTAGGAAACTTAATTCTCTACAAAAAAGGTCTCTTAACATTTTGCCATAGCTCGCTTCGTTTCCGAGATATTTGCAGATTTACCTGAAGGGAAGGGGCCTGACGGACATATTTCGAGATATTTCTTCTTCTTGTTGTTCTTCTTCTGCACAGCTAAGCTGGAAGTGGCATTTGCAGCTCGCAATAGTGCAGAGTTATCTCAAAGAAAGGGGCCACGGTGTTTCTGTATCTCTATTATGTTGGTGCGGCTTCGGAACTTTTAAATATCTTCATATATCTCGAGAACTACGCATCTGATCAAAAAATATCATAGAACATAGAAAGTAGGAAACTTAATTCTCTACAAATAAGGTCTCTTAACATTTTGCCATAGCTCGCTTCGTTTCCGAGATATTTGCAGATTTATCTCAAGGGAAGGGGCCTGACGGACATATTTCGGGATATTTCTTCTTCTTGTTGTTCTTCTTCTGCACAGCTAAGCTGGAAGTGGCATTTGCACCTCGCAACAGTGCAGAGTTATCTCAAAGAAAGGGGCCACGGTGTTTCTGTATCTCTATTATGTTGGTGCGGCTTCGGAACTTTTAAATATCTCGATATATCTCGAAAACTACGCTTCTGATCCAAAAATATCATAGAACATAAATTGTAGGAAACATAATTCTCTACAAAAAAGGTCTCTTAACGTTTTACCATAGCTCGCTTCGTTTCCGAGATATTTGCAGATTTATCTCAAGGGCAGGGTCCTGACGGACATATTTCGAGATATTTCTTCTTCTTGTTGTTCTTCTTCTGCACAGCTAAACTGGAAGTGGCATTTCCAGCTCGCAATAGTGCAGAGTTATCTCAAAGGAAGGGGCCACGGTGTTTCTGTATCTCTATTATGGTGGTGCGGCTTCGGAACTTTTAAATATCTTGATATATCTCGAGAACTACACATCTGATCAAAAAATATCATAGAACATAAAAAGTAGGAAACTTAATTCTCTACAAAAAAGGTCTCTTAACATTTTGCCATAGCTCGCTTCGTTTCCGAGATATTTGCAGATTTATCTCAAGGGAAGGGGCCTGACGGACATATTTCGAGATATTTCTCCTTCTTGCTGTTCTTCTTCTGCACAGCTAAGCTGGAAGTGGCATTTACAGCTCGCAATAGTGCAGAGTTATCTCAAAGAAAGGGGCCACGGTGTTTCTGTATCTCTATTATGTTGGTGCGGCTTCGGAACTTTTAAATATCTTGATATATCTCGAGAACTACGCATCTGATCAAAAAATATCATAGAACATAAAAAGTAGGAAACTTAATTCTCTACAAAAAAGGTCTCTTAACATTTTCCCATAGCTCGCTTCGTTTCCGAGATATTTGCAGATTTATCTCAAGGGAAGGAGCCTGACGGACACATTTCGAGATATTTCTTCTTCTTGTTGTTCTTCTTCTGCACAGCTAAGCTGGAAGTGGCATTTGCAGCTCGCAATAGTGCAGAGTTATCTCAAAGAAAGGGGCCACGCTGTTTCTGTATCTCTATTATCTTGGTGCGGCTTCGGAACTTTTAAATATCTTGATATATCTCGAGAACTACGCATCTGATCAAAAAATATCATAGAACATAAAAAGTAGGAAACTTAATTCTCTACAAATAAAGTCTCTCAACATTTTGCCATAGCTCGCTTCGTTTCCGAGATATTTGCAGATTTATCTCAAGGGAAGGGGCCTGACGGACATATTTCGAGATATTTCTTCTTCTTGTTGTTCTTCTTCTGCAAAGCTAAGCTGGAAGTGGCATTTGCGGCTCGCACTAGTGCAGAGTTATCTCAAAGAAAGGGGCCACGGTGTTTCTGTATCTCTATTATGTTGGTGCGGCTTCGGAACTTTTAAATATCTCGATATATCTCGAAAACTACGCTTCTGATCAAAAAATATCATAGAACATAAATTGTAGGAAACATAATTCTCTACAAAAATGGTCTCTTAACATTTTGCCATAGCTCGCTTCGTTTCCGAGATATTTGCAGATACATCTCAAGGGAAGGGGCCTGACGGACATATTTCGAGATATTTCTTCTTCTTGTTGTTCTTCCTCTGCACAGCTAAGCTGGAAGTGGCATTTGCAGCTCGCAATAGTGCAGAGTTATCTCAAAGAAAGGGGCCACGGTGTTTCTGTATCTCTACTATGTTGGTGCGGCTTCGGAACTTTCAAATATCTTGATATATCTCGAGAACTACGCATCTGATCAAAAAATATCATAGAACATAAAAAGTAGCAAACTTAATTCTCTACAAGAAAGGTCGCTTAACATTTTGCCATAGCTCGCTTCGTTTCCGAGATATTTGCAGATTTATCTCAAGGGAAGGGGCCTGACCTACATATTTCGAGATATTTCTTCTTCTTGTTGTTCTTCTTCTGCACAGCTAATCTGGAAGTGGCATTTCCAGCTCGCAATAGTGCAGAGTTATCTCAAAGAAAGGGGCCACGCTGTTTCTGAATCTCTATTATGTTGGTGCGGCTTCGGAACTTTTAAATATCTTGATATATCTCGAGAACTACGCATCTGATCAAAAAATATCATAGAACATAAAAAGTAGGAAACTTAATTCTCTACAAATAAAGTCTCTCAACATTTTGCCATAGCTCGCTTCGTTTCCGAGATATTTGCAGATTTATCTCAAGGGAAGGGGCCTGACGGACATATTCCGAGATATTTCTTCTTCTTGTTGTTCTTCTTCTGCACAGCTAAGCTGGAAGTGGCATTTGCGGCTCGCACTAGTGCAGAGTTATCTCAAAGAAAGGGGCCACGGTGTTTCTGTATCTCTCTTATGTTGGTGCGGCTTCGGAACTTTTAAATATCTTGATATATCTCGAGAACTACGCATCTGATCAAAAAATATCATAGAACATAAAAAGTAGGAAACTTAATTCTCTACAAAAAAGGTCTCTGAAGATTTTGCCATAGCTCGCTTGGTTTCCGAGATATTTACAGATTTATCTCAAGGGAAGGGGCCTGACGTACATATTTCGAGATATTTCTTCTTCTTGTTGTTCTTCTTCTGCACAGCTAACCTGGAAGTGGCATTTCCAGCTCGCAATAGTGCAGAGTTATCTCAAAGAAAGGGGCCACGGTGTTTCTGTATCTCTATTATCTTGGTGCGGCTTCGGAACTTTTAAATATCTTGATATATCTCGAGAACTACGCATCTGATCAAAAAATATCATAGAACATAAAAAGTAGGAAACTTAATTCTCTACAAATAAAGTCTCTCAACATTTTGCCATAGCTAGCTTCGTTTCCGAGATATTTGCAGATTTATCTCAAGGGAAGGGGCCTGACGGACATATTTCGAGATATTTCTTCTTCTTGTTGTTCTTCTTCTGCACAGCTAAGCTGGAAGTGGCATTTGCGGCTCGCACTAGTGCAGAGTTATCTCAAGGAAAGGGGCCACGGTGTTTCTGAATCTCTATTATGTTGGTGCGGCTTCGGAACTTTTAAATATCTCGATATATCTCGAAAACTACGCTTCTGATCAAAAAATATCATAGAACATAAATTGTAGGAAACATAATTCTCTACAAAAAACGTCTCTTAACATTTTGCCATAGCTCGCTTCGTTTCCGAGATATTTGCAGATTCAGCTCAAAGGAACTGGCCTGACGGACATATTTCGAGATATTTCTTCTTCTTGTTGTTCTTCCTCTGCACAGCTAAGCTGGAAGTGGCATTTGCAGCTCGCAATAGTGCAGAGTTATCTCAAAGAAAGGGGCCACGGTGTTTCTGTATCTCTATTATGTTGGTGCGGCTTCGGAACTTTTAAATATCTTGATATAT
This sequence comes from Osmia lignaria lignaria, assembly GCF_051020975.1. NCBI lineage: Eukaryota > Metazoa > Arthropoda > Insecta > Hymenoptera > Megachilidae > Osmia > Osmia lignaria. The sequence continues at coordinate 6,938,480 of NW_027478159.1, read as the reverse complement.
CTCGAGAACTACGCATCTGATCAAAAAATATCATAGAACATAAAAAGTAGGAAACTTAATTCTCTACAAAAAAGGTCTGTTAAGATTTTGCCATAGCTCGCTTCGTTTCCGAGATATTTGCAGATTTATCTCAAGGGAAGGGGCCTGACGGACATATTTCGAGATATTTCTTCTTCTTGTTCTTCTTCTTGTGCACAGCTAAGCTGGAAGTGGCATTTGCGGCTCGCACTAGTGCAGAGTTATCTCAAAGAAAGGGGCCACGGTGTTTCTGTATCTCTATTATGTTGGTGCGGCTTCGGAACTTTTAAATATCTCGATATATCTCGAAAACTACGCTTCTGATCAAAAAATATCATAGAACATAAATTGTAGGAAACATAATTCTCTACAAAAAAGGTGTCTTAACATTTTGCCATAGCTCGCTTCGTTTCCGAGATATTTGCAGATACATCTCAAGGGAAGGGGCCTGACGGACATATTTCGAGATATTTCTTCTTCTTGTTGTTCTTCTGCACAGCTAAGCTGGAAGTGGCATTACCAGCTCGCAATAGTGCAGAGTTATCTCAAAGAAAGGGGCCACGGTGTTTCTGTATCTCTATTATCTTGGTGCGGCTTCGGAACTTTTAAATATCTCGATATATCTCGAAAACTACGCTTCTGATCAAAAAATATCATAGAACATAAATTGTAGGAAACATAATTCTCTACAAAAAACGTCTCTTAACATTTTGCCATAGCTCGCTTCGTTTCCGAGATATTTGCAGATTCATCTCAAAGGAACTGGCCTGACGGACATATTTCGAGATATTTCTTCTTCTTGTTGTTCTTCCTCTGCACAGCTAAGCTGGAAGTGGCATTTGCAGCTCGCAATAGTGCAGAGTTATCTCAAAGAAAGGGGCCACGGTGTTTCTGTATCTCTATTATGTTGGTGCGGCTTCGGAACTTTTAAATATCTTGATATATCTCGAGAACTACGCATCTGATCAAAAAATATCATAGAACATAAAAAGTAGGAAACTTAATTCTCTACAAATAAAGTCTCTCAACATTTTGCCATAGCTCGCTTCGTTTCCGAGATATTTGCAGATTTATCTCAAGGGAAGGGGCCTGACGGACATATTCCGAGATATTTCTTCTTCTTGTTGTTCTTCTTCTGCACAGCTAAGCTGGAAGTGGCATTTGCGGCTCGCACTAGTGCAGAGTTATCTCAAAGAAAGGGGCCACGGTGTTTCTGTATCTCTCTTATGTTGGTGCGGCTTCGGAACTTTTAAATATCTTGATATATCTCGAGAACTACGCATCTGATCAAAAAATATCATAGAACATAAAAAGTAGGAAACTTAATTCTCTACAAAAAAGGTCTCTCAAGATTTTGCCATAGCTCGCTTGGTTTCCGAGATATTTACAGATTTATCTCAAGGGAAGGGGCCTGACGGACATATTTCGAGATATTTCTTCTTCCTGTTGTTCTTCTTCTGCACAGCTAACCTGGAAGTGGCATTTCCAGCTCGCAATAGTGCAGAGTTATCTCAAAGAAAGGGGCCACGGTGTTTCTGTATCTCTATTATCTTGGTGCGGCTTCGGAACTTTTAAATATCTTGATATATCTCGAGAACTACGCATCTGATCAAAAAATATCATAGAACATAAAAAGTAGGAAACTTAATTCTCTACAAATAAAGTCTCTCAACATTTTGCCATAGCTAGCTTCGTTTCCGAGATATTTGCAGATTTATCTCAAGGGAAGGGGCCTGACGGACATATTTCGAGATATTTCTTCTTCTTGTTGTTCTTCTTCTGCACAGCTAAGCTGGAAGTGGCATTTGCGGCTCGCACTAGTGCAGAGTTATCTCAAGGAAAGGGGCCACGGTGTTTCTGAATCTCTATTATGTTGGTGCGGCTTCGGAACTTTTAAATATCTCGATATATCTCGAAAACTACGCTTCTGATCAAAAAATATCATAGAACATAAATTGTAGGAAACATAATTCTCTACAAAAAACGTCTCTTAACATTTTGCCATAGCTCGCTTCGTTTCCGAGATATTTGCAGATTCAGCTCAAAGGAACTGGCCTGACGGACATATTTCGAGATATTTCTTCTTCTTGTTGTTCTTCCTCTGCACAGCTAAGCTGGAAGTGGCATTTGCAGCTCGCAATAGTGCAGAGTTATCTCAAAGAAAGGGGCCACGGTGTTTCTGTATCTCTATTATGTTGGTGCGGCTTCGGAACTTTTAAATATCTTGATATATCTCGAGAACTACGCATCTGATCAAAAAATATCATAGAACATAAAAAGTAGGAAACTTAATTCTCTACAAAAAAGGTCTGTTAAGATTTTGCCATAGCTCGCTTCGTTTCCGAGATATTTGCAGATTTATCTCAAGGGAAGGGGCCTGACGGACATATTTCGAGATATTTCTTCTTCTTGTTCTTCTTCTTGTGCACAGCTAAGCTGGAAGTGGCATTTGCGGCTCGCACTAGTGCAGAGTTATCTCAAAGAAAGGGGCCACGGTGTTTCTGTATCTCTATTATGTTGGTGCGGCTTCGGAACTTTTAAATATCTCGATATATCTCGAAAACTACGCTTCTGATCAAAAAATATCATAGAACATAAATTGTAGGAAACATAATTCTCTACAAAAAAGGTGTCTTAACATTTTGCCATAGCTCGCTTCGTTTCCGAGATATTTGCAGATACATCTCAAGGGAAGGGGCCTGACGGACATATTTCGAGATATTTCTTCTTCTTGTTGTTCTTCTGCACGGCTAAGCTGGAAGTGGCATTACCAGCTCGCAATAGTGCAGAGTTATCTCAAAGAAAGGGGCCACGGTGTTTCTGTATCTCTATTATCTTGGTGCGGCTTCGGAACTTTTAAATATCTCGATATATCTCGAAAACTACGCTTCTGATCAAAAAATATCATAGAACATAAATTGTAGGAAACATAATTCTCTACAAAAAACATCTCTTAACATTTTGCCATAGCTCGCTTCGTTTCCGAGATATTTGCAGATTCATCTCAAAGGAACTGGCCTGACGGACATATTTCGAGATATTTCTTCTTCTTGTTGTTCTTCCTCTGCACAGCTAAGCTGGAAGTGGCATTTGCAGCTCGCAATAGTGCAGAGTTATCTCAAAGAAAGGGGCCACGGTGTTTCTGTATCTCTATTATGTTGGTGCGGCTTCGGAACTTTTAAATATCTTGATATATCTCGAGAACTACGCATCTGATCAAAAAATATCATAGAACATAAAAAGTAGGAAACTTAATTCTCTACAAATAGAGTCTCTCAACATTTTGCCATAGCTCGCTTCGTTTCCGAGATATTTGCAGATTTATCTCAAGGGAAGGGGCCTGACGGACATATTCCGAGATATTTCTTCTTCTTGTTGTTCTTCTTCTGCACAGCTAAGCTGGAAGTGGCATTTGCGGCTCGCACTAGTGCAGAGTTATCTCAAAGAAAGGGGCCACGGTGTTTCTGTATCTCTCTTATGTTGGTGCGGCTTCGGAACTTTTAAATATCTTGATATATCTCGAGAACTACGCATCTGATCAAAAAATATCATAGAACATAAAAAGTAGGAAACTTAATTCTCTACAAAAAAGGTCTCTCAAGATTTTGCCATAGCTCGCTTGGTTTCCGAGATATTTACAGATTTATCTCAAGGGAAGGGGCCTGACGGACATATTTCGAGATATTTCTTCTTCCTGTTGTTCTTCTTCTGCACAGCTAACCTGGAAGTGGCATTTCCAGCTCGCAATAGTGCAGAGTTATCTCAAAGAAAGGGGCCACGGTGTTTCTGTATCTCTATTATCTTGGTGCGGCTTCGGAACTTTTAAATATCTTGATATATCTCGAGAACTACGCATCTGATCAAAAAATATCATAGAACATAAAAAGTAGGAAACTTAATTCTCTACAAATAAAGTCTCTCAACATTTTGCCATAGCTAGCTTCGTTTCCGAGATATTTGCAGATTTATCTCAAGGGAAGGGGCCTGACGGACATATTTCGAGATATTTCTTCTTCTTGTTGTTCTTCTTCTGCACAGCTAAGCTGGAAGTGGCATTTGCGGCTCGCACTAGTGCAGAGTTATCTCAAGGAAAGGGGCCACGGTGTTTCTGAATCTCTATTATGTTGGTGCGGCTTCGGAACTTTTAAATATCTCGATATATCTCGAAAACTCCGCTTCTGATCAAAAAATATCATAGAACATAAATTGTAGGAAACATAATTCTCTACAAAAAACGTCTCTTAACATTTTGCCATAGCTCGCTTCGTTTCCGAGATATTTGCAGATTCAGCTCAAAGGAACTGGCCTGACGGACATATTTCGAGATATTTCTTCTTCTTGTTGTTCTTCCTCTGCACAGCTAAGCTGGAAGTGGCATTTGCAGCTCGCAATAGTGCAGAGTTATCTCAAAGAAAGGGGCCACGGTGTTTCTGTATCTCTATTATGTTGGTGCGGCTTCGGAACTTTTAAATATCTTGATATATCTCGAGAACTACGCATCTGATCAAAAAATATCATAGAACATAAAAAGTAGGAAACTTAATTCTCTACAAAAAAGGTCTGTTAAGATTTTGCCATAGCTCGCTTCGTTTCCGAGATATTTGCAGATTTATCTCAAGGGAAGGGGCCTGACGGACATATTTCGAGATATTTCTTCTTCTTGTTCTTCTTCTTGTGCACAGCTAAGCTGGAAGTGGCATTTGCGGCTCGCACTAGTGCAGAGTTATCTCAAAGAAAGGGGCCACGGTGTTTCTGTATCTCTATTATGTTGGTGCGGCTTCGGAACTTTTAAATATCTCGATATATCTCGAAAACTACGCTTCTGATCAAAAAATATCATAGAACATAAATTGTAGGAAACATAATTCTCTACAAAAAAGGTGTCTTAACATTTTGCCATAGCTCGCTTCGTTTCCGAGATATTTGCAGATACATCTCAAGGGAAGGGGCCTGACGGACATATTTCGAGATATTTCTTCTTCTTGTTGTTCTTCTGCACGGCTAAGCTGGAAGTGGCATTACCAGCTCGCAATAGTGCAGAGTTATCTCAAAGAAAGGGGCCACGGTGTTTCTGTATCTCTATTATCTTGGTGCGGCTTCGGAACTTTTAAATATCTCGATATATCTCGAAAACTACGCTTCTGACCAAAAAATATCATAGAACATAAATTGTAGGAAACATAATTCTCTACAAAAAACATCTCTTAACATTTTGCCATAGCTCGCTTCGTTTCCGAGATATTTGCAGATTCATCTCAAAGGAACTGGCCTGACGGACATATTTCGAGATATTTCTTCTTCTTGTTGTTCTTCCTCTGCACAGCTAAGCTGGAAGTGGCATTTGCAGCTCGCAATAGTGCAGAGTTATCTCAAAGAAAGGGGCCACGGTGTTTCTGTATCTCTATTATGTTGGTGCGGCTTCGGAACTTTTAAATATCTTGATATATCTCGAGAACTACGCATCTGATCAAAAAATATCATAGAACATAAAAAGTAGGAAACTTAATTCTCTACAAATAAAGTCTCTCAACATTTTGCCATAGCTCGCTTCGTTTCCGAGATATTTGCAGATTTATCTCAAGGGAAGGGGCCTGACGGACATATTCCGAGATATTTCTTCTTCTTGTTGTTCTTCTTCTGCACAGCTAAGCTGGAAGTGGCATTTGCGGCTCGCACTAGTGCAGAGTTATCTCAAAGAAAGGGGCCACGGTGTTTCTGTATCTCTCTTATGTTGGTGCGGCTTCGGAACTTTTAAATATCTTGATATATCTCGAGAACTACGCATCTGATCAAAAAATATCATAGAACATAAAAAGTAGGAAACTTAATTCTCTACAAAAAAGGTCTGTTAAGATTTTGCCATAGCTCGCTTCGTTTCCGAGATATTTGCAGATTTATCTCAAGGGAAGGGGCCTGACGGACATATTTCGAGATATTTCTTCTTCTTGTTCTTCTTCTTGTGCACAGCTAAGCTGGAAGTGGCATTTGCGGCTCGCACTAGTGCAGAGTTATCTCAAAGAAAGGGGCCACGGTGTTTCTGTATCTCTCTTATGTTGGTGCGGCTTCGGAACTTTTAAATATCTTGATATATCTCGAGAACTACGCATCTGATCAAAAAATTTCATAGAACATAAAAAGTAGGAAACTTAATTCTCTACAAAAAAGGTCTCTCAAGATTTTGCCATAGCTCGCTTGGTTTCCGAGATATTTGCAGATTTATCTCAAGGGAAGGGGCCTGACGGACATATTTCGAGATATTTCTCCTTCTTGCTGTTCTTCTTCTGCACAGCTAAGCTGGAAGTGGCATTTACAGCTCGCAATAGTGCAGAGTTATCTCAAAGAAAGGGGCCACGGTGTTTCTGTATCTCTATTATGTTGGTGCGGCTTCGGAACTTTTAAATATCTGGATATATCTCGAGAACTACGCATCTGATCAAAAAATATCATAGAACATAAAAAGTAGGAAACTTAATTCTCTACAAAAAAGGTCTGTTAAGATTTTGCCATAGCTCGCTTCGTTTCCGAGATATTTGCAGATTTATCTCAAGGGAAGGGGCCTGACGGACATATTTCGAGATATTTCTTCTTCTTGTTGTTCTTCTTGTGCACAGCTAAGCTGGAAGTGGCATTTGCGGCTCGCACTAGTGCAGAGTTATCTCAAAGAAAGGGGCCACGGTGTTTCTGTATCTCTATTATGTTGGTGCGGCTTCGGAACTTTTAAATATCTCGATATATCCCGAAAACTACGCTTCTGATCAAAAAATATCATAGAACATAAATTGTAGGAAACATAATTCTATACAAAAAAGGTCTCTTTACATTTTGCCATAGCTCGCTTCGTTTCCGAGATATTTGCAGATTTATCTCAAGGGAAGGGGCCTGACGGACATATTTCGAGATATTTCTTCTTCTTGTTGTTCTTCTTCTGCACAGCTAAGCTGGAAGTGGCATTTGCAGCTCGCAATAGTGCAGAGTTATCTCAAATAAAGGGGCCACGGTGTTTCTGTATCTCTACTATGTTGGTGCGGCTTCGGAACTTTCAAATATCTTGATATATCTCGAGAACTACGCATCTGATCAAAAAATATCATAGAACATAAAAAGTAGCAAACTTAATTCTCTACAAGAAAGGTCTCTTAACATTTTGCCATAGCTCGCTTCGTTTCCGAGATATTTGCAGATTTATCTCAAGGGAAGGGGCCTGACGGACATATTTCGAGATATTTCTTCTTCTTGTTGTTTTTCTTCTGCACAGCTAAGCTGGAAGTGGCATTTGCGGCTCGCACTAGCGCAGAGTTATCTCAAAGAAAGGGGCCACGGTGTTTCTGAATCTCTATTATGATGGTGAGGCTTCGGAACTTTTAAATATCTCGACATATCTCGAAAACTACGCTTCTGATCAAAAAATATCATAGAACATAAATTGTAGGAAACATAATTCTCTACAAAAAACGTCTCTTAACATTTTGCCATAGCTCGCTTCGTTTCCGAGATATTTGCAGATTTATCTCAAGGGAAGGGGCCTGACGGACATATTGCGAGATATTTCTTCTTCTTGTTGTTCTTCTTGTGCACAGCTAAGCTGGAAGTGGCATTTGCGGCTCGCACTAGTGCAGAGTTATCTCAAAGAAAGGGGCCACGGTGTTTCTGTATCTCTATTATGTTGGTGCGGCTTCGGAACTTTTAAATATCTCGATATATCTCGAAAACTACGCATCTGATCAAAAAATATCATAGAACATAAAACGTAGGAAACTTAACTCTCTACAAAAAAGGTCTCTCAACATCTTGCCATAGCTCGCTTCGTTTCCGAGATATATGCAGATTTATCTCAAGGGAAGGGGCCTGACGGACATATTTCGAGATATTTCTTCTTCTTGTTGTTCTTCTTCTGCACAGCTAAGCTGGAAGTGGCATTTGCGGCTCGCACTAGTGCAGAGTTATCTCAAAGAAAGGGGCCACGGTGTTTCTGAATCTCTATTATGTTGGTGCGGCTTCGGAACTTTTAAATATCTCGATATATCTCGAAAACTACGCTTCTGATCAAAAAATATCATAGAACGTAAATTGTAGGAAACATAATTCTCTACAAAAAACGTCTCTTAACATTTTGCCATAGCTCGCTTCGTTTCCGAGATATTTGCAGATTCAGCTCAAAGGAACGGGCCTGACGGACATATTTCGAGATATTTCTTCTTCTTGTTGTTCTTCCTCTGCACAGCTAAGCTGGAAGTGGCATTTGCAGCTCGCACTAGCGCAGAGTTATCTCAAAGAAAGGGGCCACGGTGTTTCTGAATCTCTATTATGATGGTGCGGCTTCGGAACTTTTAAATATCTTGATATATCTCGAGAACTACGCATCTGATCAAAAAATATCATAGAAGATAAAAAGTAGGAAACTTAATTCTCTACAAAAAAGGTCTCTTAACATTTTGCCATAGCTCCCTTGGTTTCCGAGATATTTGCAGATTTATCTCAAGGGAAGGGGCCTGACGGACATATTTCGAGATATTTCTTCTTCTTGTTGTTCTTCTTGTGCACAGCTAAGCTGGAAGTGGCATTTGCGGCTCGCACTAGTGCAGAGTTATCTCAAAGAAAGGGGCCACGGTGTTTCTGTATCTCTATTATGTTGGTGCGGCTTCGGAACTTTTAAATATCTCGATATATCTCGAAAACTACGCTTCTGATCAAAAAATATCATAGAACATAAATTGTAGGAAACATAATTGTCTACAAAAAAGGTCTCTTTACATTTTGCCATAGCTCGCTTCGTTTCCGAGATATTTGCAGATATATCTCAAGGGACGGGGCCTGACGGACATATTTCGAGATATTTCTTCTTCTTGTTGTTCTTCTCCTGCACAGCTAAGCTGGAAGTGGCATTTGCAGCTCGCAATAGTGCAGAGTTATCTCAAAGAGAGGGGCCACGGTGTTTCTGTATCTCTATTATGTTGGTGCGGCTTCGGAACTTTTAAATATCTTGATATATCTCGAGAACTACGCATCTGATCAAAAAATATCATACTACATAAAAAGTAGGAAACTTAATTCTCTACAAGAAAGGTCTCTAAACATTTTGCCATAGCTCGCTTCGTTTCCGAGATATTTGCAGATTTATCTCAAGGGAAGGGGCCTGACGGACATATTTCGAGATATTTCTTCTTCTTGTTGTTCTTCTTCTGCACAGCTAAGCTGGAAGTGGCATTTGCAGCTCGCAATAGTGCAGAGTTATCTCAAAGAGAGGGGCCACGGTGTTTCTGTACCTCTATTATGTTGGTGCAGCTTCGGAACTTTTAAATATCTTGATATATCTCGAGAACTACGCATCTGATCAAAAAATATCATAGAACATAAAAAGTAGGAACCTTAATTCTCTACAAAAAAGGTATCTTAACATTTTGCCATAGCTCGCTTCGTTTCCGAGATATTTGCAGATTTATCTCAAGGGAAGGGGCTTGACGGACATATTTCGAGATATTTCTTCTTCTTGTTGTTCTTCTTCTGCACAGCTAAGCTGGAAGTGGCATTTGCAGCTCGCAATAGTGCATAGTTATCTCAAAGAAAGGGGCCACGGTGTTTCTGTATCTCTCTTATGTTGGTGCGGCTTCGGAACTTTTAAATATCTTGATATATCTCGAGAACTACGCATCTGATCAAAAAATATCATAGAACATAAATAGTAGGAAACTTAATTCTCTACAAAAAAGGTCTCTCAACATTTTGCCATAGCTCGCTTCGTTTCCGAGATTTTTTGCAGATTTATCTCAAGGGAAGGGGCCTGACGGACATATTTCGAGATATTTCTTCTTCTTGTTGTTCTTCTTGTGCACAGCTAAGCTGGAAGTGGCATTTGCGGCTCGCACTAGTGCAGAGTTATCTCAAAGAAAGGGGCCACGGTGTTTCTGTATCTCTATTATGTTGGTGCGGCTTCGGAACTTTTAAATATCTCGATATATCTCGAAAACTACGCTTCTGATCAAAAAATATCATAGAACATAAATTGTAGGAAACATAATTCTCTACAAAAAAGGTCTCCTTACATTTTGCCATAGCTCGCTTCGTTTCCGAGATTTTTTGCAGATTTATCTCAAGGGAAGGTGCCTGACGGACATATTTCGAGATATTTCTTCTTCTTGTTGGCCTTCTTCTGCACAGCTAAGCTGGAAGTGGCATTTGCAGCTCGCAATAGTGCAGAGTTATCTCAAAGAAAGGGGCCACGGTGTTTCTGTATCTCTACTATGTTGGTGCGGCTTCGGAACTTTCAAATATCTTGATATATCTCGAGAACTACGCATCTGATCAAAAAATATCATAGAACATAAAAAGTAGCAAACTTAATTCTCTACAAGAAAGGTCTCTTAACATTTTGCCATAGCTCGCTTCGTTTCCGAGATATTTGCGGATTCAGCTCAAAGGAACGGGCCTGACGGACATATTTCGAGATATTTCTTCTTCTTGTTGTTCTTCCTCTGCACAGCTAAGCTGGAAGTGGCATTTGCAGCTCGCACTAGCGCAGAGTTATCTCAAAGAAAGGGGCCACGGTGTTTCTGAATCTCTATTATGATGGTGCGGCTTCGGAACTTTTAAATATCTTGATATATCTCGAGAACTACGCATCTGATCAAAAAATATCATAGAAGATAAAAAGTAGGAAGCTTAATTCTCTACAAAAAAGGTCTCTTAACATTTTGCCATAGCTCCCTTCGTTTCCGAGATATTTGCAGATTTATCTCAAGGGAAGGGGCCTGACGGACATATTTCGAGATATTTCTTCTTCTTGTTGTTCTTCTTGTGCACAGCTAAGCTGGAAGTGGCATTTGCGGCTCGCACTAGTGCAGAGTTATCTCAAAGAAAGGGGCCACGGTGTTTCTGTATCTCTATTATGTTGGTGCGGCTTCGGAACTTTTAAATATCTCGATATATCTCGAAAACTACGCTTCTGATCAAAAAATATCATAGAACATAAATTGTAGGAAACATAATTCTCTACAAAAAACGTCTCTTAACATTTTGCCGTAGCTCGCTTCGTTTCCGAGATATTTGCAGATTTATCTCAAGGGAAGGTGCCTGACGGACATATTTCGAGATATTTCTTCTTCTTGTTGGCCTTCTTCTGTACAGCTAAGCTGGAAGTGGCATTTGCAGCTCGCAATAGTGCAGAGTTATCTCAAAGAGAGGGGCCACGGTGTTTCTGTATCTCTATTATGTTGGTGCAGCTTCGGAACTTTTAAATATCTTGATATATCTCGAGAACTACGCATCTGATCAAAAAATATCATAGAACATAAAAAGTAGGAACCTTAATTCTCTACAAAAAAGGTATCTTAACATTTTGCCATAGCTCGCTTCGTTTCCGAGATATTTGCAGATTTATCTCAAGGGAAGGGGCTTGACGGACATATTTCGAGATATTTCTTCTTCTTGTTGTTCTTCTTCTGCACAGCTAAGCTGGAAGTGGCATTTGCAGCTCGCAATAGTGCATAGTTATCTCAAAGAAAGGGGCCACGGTGTTTCTGTATCTCTCTTATGTTGGTGCGGCTTCGGAACTTTTAAATATCTTGATATATCTCGAGAACTACGCATCTGATCAAAAAATATCATAGAACATAAATAGTAGGAAACTTAATTCTCTACAAAAAAGGTCTCTCAACATTTTGCCATAGCTCGCTTCGTTTCCGAGATTTTTTGCAGATTTATCTCAAGGGAAGGGGCCTGACGGACATATTTCGAGATATTTCTTCTTCTTGTTGTTCTTCTTGTGCACAGCTAAGCTGGAAGTGGCATTTGCGGCTCGCACTAGTGCAGAGTTATCTCAAAGAAAGGGGCCACGGTGTTTCTGTATCTCTATTATGTTGGTGCGGCTTCGGAACTTTTAAATATCTCGATATATCTCGAAAACTACGCTTCTGATCAAAAAATATCATAGAACATAAATTGTAGGAAACATAATTCTCTACAAAAAAGGTCTCCTTACATTTTGCCATAGCTCGCTTCGTTTCCGAGATATTTGCGGATACATCTCAAGGGACGGGGCCTGACGGACATATTTCGAGATATTTCTTCTTCTTGTTGTTCTTCTCCTGCACAGCTAAGCTGGAAGTGGCATTTACAGCTCGCAATAGTGCAGAGTTATCTCAAAGAAAGGGGCCACGGTGTTTCTGTATCTCTATGATGTTGGTGCGGCTTCGGAACTTTTAAATATCTCGATATATCTCGAAAACTACGCTTCTGATCAAAAAATATGATAGAACATAAATTGTAGGAAACATAATTCTCTACAAAAAAGGTCTCTTAACATTTTGCCATAGCTCGCTTCATTTCCGAGATATTTGCAGATTTATCTCAAGGGAAGGTGCCTGACGGACATATTTCGAGATATTTCTTCTTCTTGTTGGCCTTCTTCTGCACAGCTAAGCTGGAAGTGGCATTTGCAGCTCGCAATAGTGCAGAGTTATCTCAAAGAAAGGGGCCACGGTGTTTCTGTATCTCTACTATGTTGGTGCGGCTTCGGAACTTTCAAATATCTTGATATATCTCGAGAACTACGCATCTGATCAAAAAATATCATAGAACATAAAAAGTAGCAAACTTAATTCTCTACAAGAAAGGTCTCTTAACATTTTGCCATAGCTCGCTTCGTTTCCGAGATATTTGCAGATTCAGCTCAAAGGAACGGGCCTGACGGACATATTTCGAGATATTTCTTCTTCTTGTTGTTCTTCCTCTGCACAGCTAAGCTGGAAGTGGCATTTGCAGCTCGCACTAGCGCAGAGTTATCTCAAAGAAAGGGGCCACGGTGTTTCTGAATCTCTATTATGATGGTGCGGCTTCGGAACTTTTAAATATCTTGATATATCTCGAGAACTACGCATCTGATCAAAAAATATCATAGAAGATAAAAAGTAGGAAGCTTAATTCTCTACAAAAAAGGTCTCTTAACATTTTGCCATAGCTCCCTTCGTTTCCGAGATATTTGCAGATTTATCTCAAGGGAAGGGGCCTGACGGACATATTTCGAGATATTTCTTCTTCTTGTTGTTCTTCTTGTGCACAGCTAAGCTGGAAGTGGCATTTGCGGCTCGCACTAGTGCAGAGTTATCTCAAAGAAAGGGGCCACGGTGTTTCTGTATCTCTATTATGTTGGTGCGGCTTCGGAACTTTTAAATATCTCGATATATCTCGAAAACTACGCTTCTGATCAAAAAATATCATAGAACATAAATTGTAGGAAACATAATTCTCTACAAAAAACGTCTCTTAACATTTTGCCGTAGCTCGCTTCGTTTCCGAGATATTTGCAGATTTATCTCAAGGGAAGGTGCCTGACGGACATATTTCGAGATATTTCTTCTTCTTGTTGGCCTTCTTCTGTACAGCTAAGCTGGAAGTGGCATTTGCAGCTCGCAATAGTGCAGAGTTATCTCAAAGAGAGGGGCCACGGTGTTTCTGTATCTCTATTATGTTGGTGCGGCTTCGGAACTTTTAAATATCTTGATATATCTCGAGAACTACGGATCTGATCAAAAAATATCATAGAACATAAAAAGTAGGAAACTTAATTCTCTACAAAAAAGGTCTCTTAACATTTTGCCATAGCTCGCTTCGTTTCCGAGACATTTGCAGATATATCTCAAGGGAAGGGGCCTGACGGACAGATTTCGAGATATTTTTTCTTCTTGTTGTTCTTCTTCTGCACAGCTAAGCTCGAAGTGGCATTTGCAGCTCGCAATAGTGCAGAGTTATCTCAAAGAAAGGGGCCACGGTGTTTCTGTATCTCTATTATGTTGGTGCGGCTTCGGATCTTTTAAATATCTCGCTATATCTCGAAAACTACGCTTCTGATCAAAAAATATCATAGAACGTAAATTGTAGGAAACATAATTCTCTACAAAAAAGGTCTCCTAACATTTTGCCATAGCTCGTTTCGTTTCCGAGATATTTGCAGATATATCTCAAGGGAAGGGGCCTGACGGACATATTTCGAGATATTTCTTCTTCTTGTTGTTCTTCTTCTGCACAGCTAAACTGGAAGTGGCGTTTCCAGCTCGCAATAGCGCAGAGTTATCTCAAAGAAAGGGGCCACGGTGTTTCTGTATCTCTATTATGTTGGTGCGGCTTCGGAACTTTTAAATATCTTGATATATCTCGAGAACTACGCATCTGATCAAAAAATATCATACAACATAAATAGTAGGAAACTTAATTCTCTACAAAAAAGGTCTCTCAACATTTTGCCATAGCTCGCTTCGTTTCCGAGATATTTGCAGATTTATCTCAAGGGAAGGGGCCTAACGGACATATTTCCAGATATTTCTTCTTCTTGTTGTTCTTCTTCTGCACAGCTAAGCTGGAAGTGGCATTTGCAGCTCGCAATTGTGCAGAGTTATCTCAAAGAGAGGGGCCACGGTGTTTCTGTATCTCTATTATGTTGGTGCGGCTTCGGAACTTTTAAATATCTTGATATATCTCGAGAACTACGCATCTGATCAAAAAATATCATAGAACATAAAAAGTAGGAAACTTAATTCTCTACAAAAAAGGTCTCTTAACATTTTGCCATAGCTCCCTTCGTTTCCGAGATATTTGCAGATTTATCTCAAGGGAAGGGGCCTGACGGACATATTTCGAGATATTTCTTCTTCTTGTTGTTCTTCTTGTGCACAGCTAAGCTGGAAGTGGCATTTGCGGCTCGCACTAGTGCAGAGTTATCTCAAAGAAAGGGGCCACGGTGTTTCTGTATCTCTATTATGTTGGTGCGGCTTCGGAACTTTTAAATATCTCGATATATCTCGAAAACTACGCTTCTGATCAAAAAATATCATAGAACATAAATTGTAGGAAACATAATTTTCTACAAAAAAGGTCTCTTTACATTTTGCCATAGCTCGCTTCGTTTCCGAGATATTTGCAGATATATCTCAAGGGACGGGGCCTGACGGACATATTTCGAGATATTTCTTCTTCTTGTTGTTCTTCTCCTGCACAGCTAAGCTGGAAGTGGCATTTACAGCTCGCAATAGTGCAGAGTTATCTCAAAGAAAGGGGCCACGGTGTTTCTGTATCTCTATGATGTTGGTGCGGCTTCGGAACTTTTAAATATCTCGATATATCTCGAAAACTTCGCTTCTGATCAAAAAATATCATACCACATAAAAAGTAGGAAACTTAATTCTCTACAAGAAAGGTCTCTAAACATTTTGCCATAGCTCGCTTCGTTTCCGCGATATTTGCAGATTTATCTCCAGGGAAGGGGCCTGACGGACATATTTCGAGATATTTCTTCTTCTTGTTGTTCTTCCTCTGCACAGCTAAGCTGGAAGTGGCATTTGCAGCTCGCACTAGCGCAGAGTTATCTCAAAGAAAGGGGCCACGGTGTTTCTGAATCTCTATTATGATGGTGCGGCTTCGGAACTTTTAAATATCTTGATATATCTCGAGAACTACGCATCTGATCAAAAAATATCATAGAAGATAAAAAGTAGGAAACTTAATTCTCTACAAAAAAGGTCTCTTAACATTTTGCCATAGCTCCCTTCGTTTCCGAGATATTTGCAGATTTATCTCAAGGGAAGGGGCCTGACGGACATATTTCGAGATATTTCTTCTTCTTGTTGTTCTTCTTGTGCACAGCTAAGCTGGAAGTGGCATTTGCGGCTCGCACTAGTGCAGAGTTATCTCAAAGAAAGGGGCCACGGTGTTTCTGTATCTCTATTATGTTGGTGCGGCTTCGGAACTTTTAAATATCTCGATATATCTCGAAAACTACGCTTCTGATCAAAAAATATCATAGAACATAAATTGTAGGAAACATAATTTTCTACAAAAAAGGTCTCTTTACATTTTGCCATAGCTCGCTTCGTTTCCGAGATATTTGCAGATATATCTCAAGGGACGGGGCCTGACGGACATATTTCGAGATATTTCTTCTTCTTGTTGTTCTTCTCCTGCACAGCTAAGCTGGAAGTGGCATTTACAGCTCGCAATAGTGCAGAGTTATCTCAAAGAAAGGGGCCACGGTGTTTCTGTATCTCTATGATGTTGGTGCGGCTTCGGAACTTTTAAATATCTCGATATATCTCGAAAACTTCGCTTCTGATCAAAAAATATCATACCACATAAAAAGTAGGAAACTTAATTCTCTACAAGAAAGGTCTCTAAACATTTTGCCATAGCTCGCTTCGTTTCCGCGATATTTGCAGATTTATCTCCAGGGAAGGGGCCTGACGGACATATTTCGAGATATTTCTTCTTCTTGTTGTTCTTCCTCTGCACAGCTAAGCTGGAAGTGGCATTTGCAGCTCGCACTAGCGCAGAGTTATCTCAAAGAAAGGGGCCACGGTGTTTCTGAATCTCTATTATGATGGTGCGGCTTCGGAACTTTTAAATATCTTGATATATCTCGAGAACTACGCATCTGATCAAAAAATATCATAGAAGATAAAAAGTAGGAAACTTAATTCTCTACAAAAAAGGTCTCTTAACATTTTGCCATAGCTCCCTTCGTTTCCGAGATATTTGCAGATTTATCTCAAGGGAAGGGGCCTGACGGACATATTTCGAGATATTTCTTCTTCTTGTTGTTCTTCTTCTGCACAGCTAAGCTGGAAGTGGCATTTGCAGCTCGCAATAGTGCAGAGTTATCTCAAAGAGAGGGGCCACGGTGTTTCTGTATCTCTATTATGTTGGTGCGGCTTCGGAACTTTTAAATATCTCGATATATCTCGAAAACTACGCTTCTGATCAAAAAATATCATAGAACATAAATTGTAGGAAACATAATTCTCTACAAAAAAGGTGTCTTAACGTTTTGCCATAGCTCGCTTAGTTTCCGAGATATTTGCAGATTTATCTCAAGGGAAGGGTCCTGACGGACATATTTCGAGATATTTCTTCTTCTTGTTGTTCTTCTTCTGCACAGCTAAGCTGGAAGTGGCATTTGCAGCTCGCAATTGTGCAGAGTTATCTCAAAGAGAGGGGCCACGGTGTTTCTGTATCTCTATTATGTTGGTGCGGCTTCGGAACTTTTAAATATCTTGATATATCTCGAGAACTACGCATCTGATCAAAAAATATCATAGAAGATAAAAAGTAGGAAACTTAATTCTCTACAAAAAAGGTCTCTTAACATTTTGCCATAGCTCGCTTCGTTTCCGAGATATTTGCAGATTTATCTCAAGGGAAGGGGCCTAACGGACATACTTCGAGATATTTCTTCTTCTTGTTGTTCTTCTTCTGCACAGCTAAGCTGGAGGTGGCATTTGCAGCTCGCAATAGTGCAGAGTTATCTCAAAGAAAGGGGCCACGGTGTTTCTGTACCTCTATTATGTTGGTGCAGCTTCGGAACTTTTAAATATCTTGATATATCTCGAGAACTACGCATCTGATCAAAAAATATCATAGAACATAAAAAGTAGGAACCTTAATTCTCTACAAAAAAGGTATCTTAACATTTTGCCATAGCTCGCTTCGTTTCCGAGATATTTGCAGATTTATCTCAAGGGAAGGGGCTTGACGGACATATTTCGAGATATTTCTTCTTCTTGTTGGTCTTCTTCTGCACAGCTAAGCTGGAAGTGGCATTTGCGGCTCGCACTAGTGCAGAGTTATCTCAAAGAAAGGGGCCACGGTGTTTCTGTATCTCTATTATGTTGGTGCGGCTTCGGAACTTTTAAATATCTCGATATATCTCGAAAACTACGCTTCTGATCAAAAAATATCATAGAACATAAATTGTAGGAAACATAATTGTCTACAAAAAAGGTCTCTTTACATTTTGCCATAGCTCGCTTCGTTTCCGAGATATTTGCAGATATATCTCAAGGGACGGGGCCTGACGGACATATTTCGAGATATTTCTTCTTCTTGTTGTTCTTCTCCTGCACAGCTAAGCTGGAAGTGGCATTTACAGCTCGCAATAGTGCAGAGTTATCTCAAAGAAAGGGGCCACGGTGTTTCTGTATCTCTATGATGTTGGTGCGGCTTCGGAACTTTTAAATATCTCGATATATCTCGAAAACTTCGCTTCTGATCAAAAAATATCATACCACATAAAAAGTAGGAAACTTAATTCTCTACAAGAAAGGTCTCTAAACATTTTGCCATAGCTCGCTTCGTTTCCGCGATATTTGCAGATTTATCTCCAGGGAAGGGGCCTGACGGACATATTTCGAGATATTTCTTCTTCTTGTTGTTCTTCCTCTGCACAGCTAAGCTGGAAGTGGCATTTGCAGCTCGCACTAGCGCAGAGTTATCTCAAAGAAAGGGGCCACGGTGTTTCTGAATCTCTATTATGATGGTGCGGCTTCGGAACTTTTAAATATCTTGATATATCTCGAGAACTACGCATCTGATCAAAAAATATCATAGAAGATAAAAAGTAGGAAACTTAATTCTCTACAAAAAAGGTCTCTTAACATTTTGCCATAGCTCCCTTCGTTTCCGAGATATTTGCAGATTTATCTCAAGGGAAGGGGCCTGACGGACATATTTCGAGATATTTCTTCTTCTTGTTGTTCTTCTTCTGCACAGCTAAGCTGGAAGTGGCATTTGCAGCTCGCAATAGTGCAGAGTTATTTCAAAGAGAGGGGCCACGGTGTTTCTGTATCTCTATTATGTTGGTGCGGCTTCGGAACTTTTAAATATCTCGATATATCTCGAAAACTACGCTTCTGATCAAAAAATATCATAGAACATAAATTGTAGGAAACATAATTCTCTACAAAAAAGGTGTCTTAACGTTTTGCCATAGCTCGCTTAGTTTCCGAGATATTTGCAGATTTATCTCAAGGGAAGGGTCCTGACGGACATATTTCGAGATATTTCTTCTTCTTGTTGTTCTTCTTCTGCACAGCTAAGCTGGAAGTGGCATTTGCAGCTCGCAATTGTGCAGAGTTATCTCAAAGAGAGGGGCCACGGTGTTTCTGTATCTCTATTATGTTGGTGCGGCTTCGGAACTTTTAAATATCTTGATATATCTCGAGAACTACGCATCTGATCAAAAAATATCATAGAAGATAAAAAGTAGGAAACTTAATTCTCTACAAAAAAGGTATCTTAACATTTTGCCATAGCTCGCTTCGTTTCCGAGATATTTGCAGATTTATCTCAAGGGAAGGGGCTTGACGGACATATTTCGAGATATTTCTTCTTCTTGTTGGTCTTCTTCTGCACAGCTAAGCTGGAAGTGGCATTTGCAGCTCGCAATAGTGCATAGTTATCTCAAAGAAAGGGGCCACGGTGTTTCTGTATCTCTCTTATGTTGGTGCGGCTTCGGAACTTTTAAATATCTTGATATATCTCGAGAACTACGCATCTGATCAAAAAATATCATAGAACATAAATAGTAGGAAACTTAATTCTCTACAAAAAAGGTCTCTCAACATTTTGCCATAGCTCGCTTCGTTTCCGAGATATTTGCGGATACATCTCAAGGGACGGGGCCTGACGGACATATTTTGAGATATTTCTTCTTCTTGTTGTTCTTCTCCTGCACAGCTAAGCTGGAAGTGGCATTTACAGCTCGCAATAGTGCAGAGTTATCTCAAAGAAAGGGGCCACGGTGTTTCTGTATCTCTATGATGTTGGTGCGGCTTCGGAACTTTTAAATATCTCGATATATCTCGAAAACTACGCTTCTGATCAAAAAATATGATAGAACATAAATTGTAGGAAACATAATTCTCTACAAAAAAGGTCTCTTAACATTTTGCCATAGCTCGCTTCGTTTCCGAGATATTTGCAGATTTATCTCAAGGGAAGGTGCCTGACGGACATATTTCGAGATATTTCTTCTTCTTGTTGGCCTTCTTCTGCACAGCTAAGCTGGAAGTGGCATTTGCAGCTCGCAATAGTGCAGAGTTATCTCAAAGAGAGGGGCCACGGTGTTTCTGTATCTCTATTATGTTGGTGCGGCTTCGGAACTTTTAAATATCTTGATATATCTCGAGAACTACGCATCTGATCAAAAAATATCATACTACATAAAAAGTAGGAAACTTAATTCTCTACAAGAAAGGTCTCTAAACATTTTGCCATAGCTCGCTTCGTTTCCGAGATATTTGCAGATTTATCTCAAGGGAAGGGGCCTGACGGACATATTTCGAGATATTTCTTCTTCTTGTTGTTCTTCTTGTGCACAGCTAAGCTGGAAGTGGCATTTGCGGCTCGCACTAGCGCAGTGTTATCTCAAAGAAAGGGGCCACGGTGTTTCTGAATCTCTATTATGATGGTGCGGCTTCGGAACTTTTAAATATCTTGATATATCTCGAGAACTACGCATCTGATCAAAAAATATCATAGAAGATAAAAAGTAGGAAACTTAATTCTCTACAAAAAAGGTCTCTTAACATTTTGCCATAGCTCCCTTCGTTTCCGAGATATTTGCAGATTTATCTCAAGGGAAGGGGCCTGACGGACATATTTCGAGATATTTCTTCTTCTTGTTGTTCTTCTTGTGCACAGCTAAGCTGGAAGTGGCATTTACAGCTCGCAATAGTGCAGAGTTATCTCAAAGAAAGGGGCCACGGTGTTTCTGTATCTCTATGATGTTGGTGCGGCTTCGGAACTTTTAAATATCTCGATATATCTCGAAAACTTCGCTTCTGATCAAAAAATATCATACTACATAAAAAGTAGGAAACTTAATTCTCTACAAGAAAGGTCTCTAAACATTTTGCCATAGCTCGCTTCGTTTCCGCGATATTTGCAGATTTATCTCCAGGGAAGGGGCCTGACGGACATATTTCGAGATATTTCTTCTTCTTGTTGTTCTTCTTCTGCACAGCTAAGCTGGAAGTGGCATTTGCAGCTCGCAATAGTGCAGAGTTATCTCAAAGAGAGGGGCCACGGTGTTTCTGTATCTCTATTATGTTGGTGCGGCTTCGGAACTTTTAAATATCTTGATATATCTCGAGAACTACGCATCTGATCAAAAAATATCATACTACATAAAAAGTAGGAAACTTAATTCTCTACAAGAAAGGTCTCTAAACATTTTGCCATAGCTCGCTTCGTTTCCGAGATATTTGCAGATTTATCTCAAGGGAAGGGGCCTGACGGACATATTTCGAGATATTTCTTCTTCTTGTTGTTCTTCTTCTGCACAGCTAAGCTGGAAGTGGCATTTGCAGCTCGCAATAGTGCAGAGTTATCTCAAAGAGAGGGGCCACGGTGTTTCTGTATCTCTATTATGTTGGTGCGGCTTCGGAACTTTTAAATATCTCGATATATCTCGAAAACTACGCTTCTGATCAAAAAATATCATAGAACATAAATTGTAGGAAACATAATTCTCTACAAAAAAGGTGTCTTAACGTTTTGCCATAGCTCGCTTAGTTTCCGAGATATTTGCAGATTTATCTCAAGGGAAGGGTCCTGACGGACATATTTCGAGATATTTCTTCTTCTTGTTGTTCTTCTTCTGCACAGCTAAGCTGGAAGTGGCATTTGCAGCTCGCAATTGTGCAGAGTTATCTCAAAGAGAGGGGCCACGGTGTTTCTGTATCTCTATTATGTTGGTGCGGCTTCGGAACTTTTAAATATCTTGATATATCTCGAGAACTACGCATCTGATCAAAAAATATCATAGAAGATAAAAAGTAGGAAACTTAATTCTCTACAAAAAAGGTCTCTTAACATTTTGCCATAGCTCGCTTCGTTTCCGAGATATTTGCAGATTTATCTCAAGGGAAGGGGCCTAACGGACATACTTCGAGATATTTCTTCTTCTTGTTGTTCTTCTTCTGCAGAGCTAAGCTGGAGGTGGCATTTGCAGCTCGCAATAGTGCAGAGTTATCTCAAAGAAAGGGGCCACGGTGTTTCTGTATCTCTATTATGTTGGTGCGGCTTCCTAACTTTTAAATATCTTGATATATCTCGAGAACTACGCATCTGATCAAAAAATATTATAGAACATAAAAAGTAGGAAACTTAATTCTCTACAAAAAAGGTCTCGTAACATTTTGTCATAGCTCGCTTGGTTTCCGAGATATTTGCAGATTTATCTCAAGGGAAGGGGCCTGACGGACATATTTCGAGATATTTCTTCTTCTTGTTGTTCTTCTTCTTCACAGCTAAGCTGGAAGTGGCATTTGCAGCTCGCAATAGTGCAGAGTTATCTCAAAGAAAGGGGCCACGGTGTTTCTGTATCTCTATTATGTTGGTGCGGCTTCGGAACTTTTAAATATCTTGATATATCTCGAGAACTACGCATCTGATCAAAAAATATCATAGAACATAAAAAGTAGGAAACCTAATTTTCTACAAAAAAGGTCTCTTAACATTTTCCCGTAGCTCACTTCGTTTCCGAGATATTTGCAGATTTATCTCAAGGGAAGGGGCCTGACGGACATATTTCGAGATATTTCTTCTTCTTGTTGTTCTTCTTGTGCACAGCTAAGCTGGAAGTGGCATTTGCGGCTCGCACTAGTGCAGAGTTATCTCACAGAAAGGGGCCACGGTGTTTCTGTATCTCTATTATGTTGGTGCGGCTTCGGAACTTTTAAATATCTCGATATATCTCGAAAACTACGCTTCTGATCAAAAAATATCATAGAACATAAATTGTAGGAAACATAATTCTCTACAAAAAAGGTCTCTTTACATTTTGCCATAGCTCGCTTCGTTTCCGAGATATTTGCGGATACATCTCAAGGGACGGGGCCTGACGGACATATTTTGAGATATTTCTTCTTCTTGTTGTTCTTCTCCTGCACAGCTAAGCTGGAAGTGGCATTTACAGCTCGCAATAGTGCAGAGTTATCTCAAAGAAAGGGGCCACGGTGTTTCTGTATCTCTATGATGTTGGTGCGGCTTCGGAACTTTTAAATATCTCGATATATCTCGAAAACTACGCTTCTGATCAAAAAATATGATAGAACATAAATTGTAGGAAACATAATTCTCTACAAAAAAGGTCTCTTAACATTTTGCCATAGCTCGCTTCGTTTCCGAGATATTTGCAGATTTATCTCAAGGGAAGGTGCCTGACGGACATATTTCGAGATATTTCTTCTTCTTGTTGGCCTTCTTCTGCACAGCTAAGCTGGAAGTGGCATTTGCAGCTCGCAATAGTGCAGAGTTATCTCAAAGAAAGGGGCCACGGTGTTTCTGTATCTCTACTATGTTGGTGCGGCTTCGGAACTTTCAAATATCTTGATATATCTCGAGAACTACGCATCTGATCAAAAAATATCATAGAACATAAAAAGTAGCAAACTTAATTCTCTACAAGAAAGGTCTCCTAACATTTTGCCATAGCTCGCTTCGTTTCCGAGATATTTGCAGATTTATCTCAAGGGAAGGGGCCTGACGGACATATTTCGAGATGTTTCTTCTTCTTGTTGTTCTTCTTCTGCACAGCTAAGCTGGAAGTGGCATTTGCGGCTCGCACTAGCGCAGAGTTATCTCAAAGAAAGGGGCCACGGTGTTTCTGAATCTCTATTATGATGGTGCGGCTTCGGAACTTTTAAATATCTCGATATATCTCGAAAACTACGCTTCTGATCAAAAAATATCATAGAACATAAATTGTAGGAAACATAATTCTCTACAAAAAACGTCTCTTAACATTTTGCCATAGCTCGCTTCGTTTCCGAGATATTTGCAGATTCAGCTCAAAGGAACGGGCCTGACGGACATATTTCGAGATATCTCTTCTTCTTGTTGTTCTTCCTCTGCACAGCTAAGCTGGAAGTGGCATTTGCAGCTCGCACTGGCGCATAGTTATCTCAAAGAAAGGGGCCACGGTGTTTCTGTATCTCTCTTATGTTGGTGCGGCTTCGGAACTTTTAAATATCTTGATATATCTCGAGAACTACGCATCTGATCAAAAAATATCATAGAACATAAATAGTAGGAAACTTAATTCTCTACAAAAAAGGTCTCTCAACATTTTGCCATAGCTCGCTTCGTTTCCGAGATATTTGCAGATTTATCTCAAGGGAAGGGGCCTGACGGACATATTTCGAGATATTTCTTCTTCTTGTTGTTCTTCTTGTGCACAGCTAAGCTGGAAGTGGCATTTGCGGCTCGCACTAGTGCAGAGTTATCTCACAGAAAGGGGCCACGGTGTTTCTGTATCTCTATTATGTTGGTGCGGCTTCGGAACTTTTAAATATCTCGATATATCTCGAAAACTACGCTTCTGATCAAAAAATATCATAGAACATAAATTGTAGGAAACATAATTCTCTACAAAAAAGGTCTCTTTACATTTTGCCATAGCTCGCTTCGTTTCCGAGATATTTGCGGATACATCTCAAGGGACGGGGCCTGACGGACATATTTTGAGATATTTCTTCTTCTTGTTGTTCTTCTCCTGCACAGCTAAGCTGGAAGTGGCATTTACAGCTCGCAATAGTGCAGAGTTATCTCAAAGAAAGCGGCCACGGTGTTTCTGTATCTCTATGATGTTGGTGCGGCTTCGGAACTTTTAAATATCTCGATATATCTCGAAAACTACGCTTCTGATCAAAAAATATGATAGAACATAAATTATAGGAAACATAATTCTCTACAAAAAACGTCTCTTAACATTTTGCCATAGCTCGCTTCGTTTCCGAGATATTTGCAGATTCAGCTCAAAGGAACGGGCCTGACGGACATATTTCGAGATATCTCTTCTTCTTGTTGTTCTTCCTCTGCACAGCTAAGCTGGAAGTGGCATTTGCAGCTCGCACTGGCGCAGAGTTATCTCAAAGAAAGGGGCCACGGTGTTTCTGAATCTCTATTATGATGGTGCGGCTTCGGAACTTTTAAATATCTTGATATATCTCGAGAACTACGCATCTGATCAAAAAATATCATAGAAGATAAAAAGTAGGAAACTTAATTCTCTACAAAAAAGGTCTCTTAACATTTTGCCATAGCTCCCTTCGTTTCCGAGATATTTGCAGATTTATCTCAAGGGAAGGGGCCTGACGGACATATTTCGAGATATTTCTTCTTCTTGTTGTTCTTCTTGTGCACAGCTAAGCTGGAAGTGACATTTGCGGCTCGCACTAGTGCAGAGTTATCTCAAAGAAAGGGGCCACGGTGTTTCTGTATCTCTATTATGTTGGTGCGGCTTCGGAACTTTTAAATATCTCGATATATCTCGAAAACTACGCTTCTGATCAAAAAATATCATAGAACATAAATTGTAGGAAACATAATTGTCTACAAAAAAGGTCTCTTTACATTTTGCCATAGCTCGCTTCGTTTCCGAGATATTTGCAGATATATCTCAAGGGACGGGGCCTGACGGACATATTTCGAGATATTTCTTCTTCTTGTTGTTCTTCTCCTGCACAGCTAAGCTGGAAGTGGCATTTACAGCTCGCAATAGTGCAGAGTTATCTCAAAGAAAGGGGCCACGGTGTTTCTGTATCTCTATGATGTTGGTGCGGCTTCGGAACTTTTAAATATCTCGATATATCTCGAAAACTTCGCTTCTGATCAAAAAATATCATACCACATAAAAAGTAGGAAACTTAATTCTCTACAAGAAAGGTCTCTAAACATTTTGCCATAGCTCGCTTCGTTTCCGCGATATTTGCAGATTTATCTCCAGGGAAGGGGCCTGACGGACATATTTCGAGATATTTCTTCTTCTTGTTGTTCTTCCTCTGCACAGCTAAGCTGGAGGTGGCATTTGCAGCTCGCAATAGTGCAGAGTTATCTCAAAGAAAGGGGCCACGGTGTTTCTGTACCTCTATTATGTTGGTGCAGCTTCGGAACTTTTAAATATCTTGATATATCTCGAGAACTACGCATCTGATCAAAAAATATCATAGAACATAAAAAGTAGGAACCTTAATTCTCTACAAAAAAGGTATCTTAACATTTTGCCATAGCTCGCTTCGTTTCCGAGATATTTGCAGATTTATCTCAAGGGAAGGGGCTTGACGGACATATTTCGAGATATTTCTTCTTCTTGTTGTTCTTCTTCTGCACAGCTAAGCTGGAAGTGGCATTTGCAGCTCGCAATAGTGCATAGTTATCTCAAAGAAAGGGGCCACGGTGTTTCTGTATCTCTCTTATGTTGGTGCGGCTTCGGAACTTTTAAATATCTTGATATATCTCGAGAACTACGCATCTGATCAAAAAATATCATAGAACATAAATAGTAGGAAACTTAATTCTCTACAAAAAAGGTCTCTCAACATTTTGCCATAGCTCGCTTCGTTTCCGAGATATTTGCAGATTTATCTCAAGGGAAGGGGCCTGACGGACATATTTCGAGATATTTCTTCTTCTTGTTGTTCTTCTTGTGCACAGCTAAGCTGGAAGTGGCATTTGCGGCTCGCACTAGTGCAGAGTTATCTCAAAGAAAGGGGCCACGGTGTTTCTGTATCTCTATTATGTTGGTGCGGCTTCGGAACTTTTAAATATCTCGATATATCTCGAAAACTACGCTTCTGATCAAAAAATATCATAGAACATAAATTGTAGAAAACATAATTCTCTACAAAAAAGGTCTCTTTACATTTTGCCATAGCTCGCTTCGTTTCCGAGATATTTGCGGATACATCTCAAGGGACGGGGCCTGACGGACATATTTTGAGATATTTCTTCTTCTTGTTGTTCTTCTCCTGCACAGCTAAGCTGGAAGTGGCATTTACAGCTCGCAATAGTGCAGAGTTATCTCAAAGAAAGGGGCCACGGTGTTTATGTATCTCTATGATGTTGGTGCGGCTTCGGAACTTTTAAATATCTCGATATATCTCGAAGACTACGCTTCTGATCAAAAAATATGATAGAACATAAATTGTAGGAAACATAATTCTCTACAAAAAAGGTCTCTTAACATTTTGCCATAGCTCGCTTCGTTTCCGAGATATTTGCAGATTTATCTCAAGGGAAGGGGCCTGACGGACATATTTCGAGATATTTCTTCTTCTTGTTGTTCTTCTTGTGCACAGCTAAGCTGGAAGTGGCATTTGCGGCTCGCACTAGTGCAGAGTTATCTCAAAGAAAGGGGCCACGGTGTTTCTGTATCTCTATTATGTTGGTGCGGCTTCGGAACTTTTAAATATCTTGATATATCTCGAGAACTACGCATCTGATCAAAAAATATCATAGAACATAAAAAGTAGGAAACTTAATTCTCTACAAAAAAGGTCTCTTAACATTTTGCCATAGCTCGCTTCGTTTCCGAGACATTTGCAGATATATCTCAAGGGAAGGGGCCTGACGGACAGATTTCGAGATATTTCTTCTTCTTGTTGTTCTTCTTCTGCACAGCTAAACTGGAAGTGGCGTTTCCAGCTCGCAATAGCGCAGAGTTATCTCAAAGAAAGGGGCCACGGTGTTTCTGTATCTCTATTATGTTGGTGCGGCTTCGGAACTTTTAAATATCTTGATATATCTCGAGAACTACGCATCTGATCAAAAAATATCATACAACATAAATAGTAGGAAACTTAATTCTCTACAAAAAAGGTCTCTTAACATTTTGCCATAGCTCGCTTCGTTTCCGAGATATTTGCAGATTTATCTCAAGGGAAGGGGCCTAACGGACATATTTCCAGATATTTCTTCTTCTTGTTGTTCTTCTTCTGCACAGCTAAGCTGGAAGTGGCATTTGCAGCTCGCAATTGTGCAGAGTTATCTCAAAGAGAGGGGCCACGGTGTTTCTGTATCTCTATTATGTTGGTGCGGCTTCGGAGCTTTTAAATATCTTGATATATCTCGAGAACTACGCATCTGATCAAAAAATATCATAGAACATAAAAAGTAGGAAACTTAATTCTCTACAAAAAAGGTCTCTTAACATTTTGCCATAGCTCGCTTCGTTTCCGAACTATTTGCAGATTTATCTCAAGGGAAGGGGCCTAACGGACATATTTCGAGATATTTCTTCTTCTTGTTGTTCTTCTTCTGCACAGCTAAGCTGGAAGTGGCATTTGCAGCTCGCAATAGTGAAGAGTTATCTCAAAGAAAGGGGCCACGGTGTTTCTGTATCTCTATTATGTTGGTGCGGCTTCCTAACTTTTAAATATCTTGATATATCTCGAGAACTACGCATCTGATCAAAAAATATCATAGAACATAAAAAGTAGGAAACTTAATTCTCTACAAAAAAGGTCTCTTAACATTTTCTCATAGCTGGCATCGTTTCCGAGATATTTGCAGATTTAGCTCAAGGGAAGGGGCCTGACGGACATATTCCGAGATATTTCTTCTTCCTGTTGTTCTTCATCTTCACAGCTAAGCTGGAAGCGGCATTTGCAGCTCGTAATAGTGCAGAGTTATCTCAAAGAAAGGGGCCACGGTGTTTCTGTATCTCTATTATGTTGGTGCGGCTTCGGAACTTTTAAATATCTCGATATATCTCGAAAACTACGCTTCTGATCATAAAATATCATAGAACATAAATTGTAGGAAACATAATTCTCTACAAAAAAGGTTTCTTCACGTTTTGCCATAGCTCCCTTCGTTTCCGAGATATTTGCAGATTTATCTCAAGGGAAGGGGCCTGACGGACATATTTCCAGATATTTCTTCTTCTTGTTGTTCTTCTTCTGCACAGCTAAGCTGGAAGTGGCATTTGCAGCTCGCAATAGTGAAGAGTTATCTCAAAGAAAGGGGCCACGGTGTTTCTGTATCTCTATTATGTTGGTGCGGCTTCCTAACTTTTAAATATCTTGATATATCTCGAGAACTACGCATCTGATCAAAAAATATCATAGAACATAAATAGTAGGAAACTTAATTCTCTACAAAAAAGGTCTCTCAACATTTTGCCATAGCTCGCTTCGTTTCCGAGATATTTGCAGATTTATCTCAAGGGAAGGGGCCTGACGGACATATTTCGAGATATTTCTTCTTCTTGTTGTTCTTCTTGTGCACAGCTAAGCTGGAAGTGGCATTTGCGGCTCGCACTAGTGCAGAGTTATCTCAAAGAAAGGGGCCACGGTGTTTCTGTATCTCTATTATGTTGGTGCGGCTTCGGAACTTTTAAATATCTCGATATATCTCGAAAACTACGCTTCTGATCAAAAAATATCATAGAACATAAATTGTAGAAAACATAATTCTCTACAAAAAAGGTCTCTTTACATTTTGCCATAGCTCGCTTCGTTTCCGAGATATTTGCGGATACATCTCAAGGGACGGGGCCTGACGGACATATTTTGAGATATTTCTTCTTCTTGTTGTTCTTCTCCTGCACAGCTAAGCTGGAAGTGGCATTTACAGCTCGCAATAGTGCAGAGTTATCTCAAAGAAAGGGGCCACGGTGTTTCTGTATCTCTATGATGTTGGTGCGGCTTCGGAACTTTTAAATATCTCGATATATCTCGAAAACTACGCTTCTGATCAAAAAATATGATAGAACATAAATTGTAGGAAACATAATTCTCTACAAAAAAGGTCTCTTAACATTTTGCCATAGCTCGCTTCGTTTCCGAGATATTTGCAGATTTATCTCAAGGGAAGGGGCCTGACGGACATATTTCGAGATATTTCTTCTTCTTGTTGTTCTTCTTGTGCACAGCTAAGCTGGAAGTGGCATTTGCGGCTCGCACTAGTGCAGAGTTATCTCAAAGAAAGGGGCCACGGTGTTTCTGTATCTCTATTATGTTGGTGCGGCTTCGGAACTTTTAAATATCTTGATATATCTCGAGAACTACGCATCTGATCAAAAAATATCATAGAACATAAAAAGTAGGAAACTTAATTCTCTACAAAAAAGGTCTCTTAACATTTTGCCATAGCTCGCTTCGTTTCCGAGACATTTGCAGATATATCTCAAGGGAAGGGGCCTAACGGACATATTTCGAGATATTTCTTCTTCTTGTTGTTCTTCTTCTGCACAGCTAAGCTGGAAGTGGCATTTGCAGCTCGCAATAGTGAAGAGTTATCTCAAAGAAAGGGGCCACGGTGTTTCTGTATCTCTATTATGTTGGTGCGGCTTCCTAACTTTTAAATATCTTGATATATCTCGAGAACTACGCATCTGATCCAAAAATATCATAGAACATAAAAAGTAGGAATCTTAATTCTCTACAAAAAAGGTCTCTTAACATTTTGCCATAGCTCGCTTCGTTTCCGAGATATTTGCAGATTTATCTCAAGGGAAGGGGCCTAACGGACATATTTCGAGATATTTCTTCTTCTTGTTGTTCTTCTTCTTCACAGCTAAGCTGGAAGTGGCATTTGCAGCTGGCAATAGTGCAGAGTTATCTCAAAGAAAGGGGCCACGGTGTTTCTGTATCTCTATTATGTTGGTGCGGCTTCGGAACTTTTAAATATCTCGATATATCTCGAAAACTACGCTTCTGATCAAAAAATATCATAGAACATAAAAAGTAGGAAACTTAATTCTCTACAAAAAAGGTCTCTCAACATTTTCCCATAGCTGGCATCGTTTCCGAGATATTTGCAGATTTAGCTCAAGGGAAGGGGCCTGACGGACATATTCCGAGATATTTCTTCTTCTTGTTGTTCTTCATCTTCACAGCTAAGCTGGAAGCGGCATTTGCAGCTCGTAATAGTGCAGAGTTATCTCAAAGAAAGGGGCCACTGTGTTTCTGTATCTCTATTATGTTGGTGCGGCTTCGGAACTTTTAAATATCTCGATATATCTCGAAAACTACGCTTCTGATCATAAAATATCATAGAACATAAATTGTAGGAAACATAATTCTCTACAAAAAAGGTTTCTTCACGTTTTGCCATAGCTCCCTTCGTTTCCGAGATATTTGCAGATTTATCTCAAGGGAAGGGGCCTGACGGACATATTTCCAGATATTTCTTCTTCTTGTTGTTCTTCTTCTGCACAGCTAAGCTGGAAGTGGCATTTGCAGCTCGCAATAGTGAAGAGTTATCTCAAAGAAAGGGGCCACGGTGTTTCTGTATCTCTATTATGTTGGTGCGGCTTCCTAACTTTTAAATATCTTGATATATCTCGAGAACTACGCATCTGATCAAAAAATATCATAGAACATAAAAAGTAGGAAACTTAATTCTCTACAAAAAAGGTCTCTTAACATTTTGCCATAGCTCGCTTCGTTTCCGAGATATTTGCAGATTTATCTCAAGGGAAGGGGCCTAACGGACATATTTCGAGATATTTCTTCTTCTTGTTGTTCTTCTTCTTCACAGCTAAGCTGGAAGTGGCATTTGCAGCTCGCAATAGTGCAGAGTTATCTCAAAGAAAGGGGCCACGGTGTTTCTGTATCTCTATTATGTTGGTGCGGCTTCGGAACTTTTAAATATCTCGATATATCTCGAAAACTACGCTTCTGATCAAAAAATATCATAGAACATAAAAAGTAGGAAACTTAATTCTCTACAAAAAAGGTCTCTTAACATTTTCCCATAGCTGGCATCATTTCCGAGATATTTGCAGATTTAGCTCAAGGGAAGGGGCCTGACGGACATATTCCGAGATATTTCTTCTTCTTGTTGTTCTTCTTCTTCACAGCTAAGCTGGAAGCGGCATTTGCAGCTCGTAATAGTGCAGAGTTATCTCAAAGAAAGGGGCCACGGTGTTTCTGTATCTCTATTATGTTGGTGCGGCTTCGGAACTTTTAAATATCTCGCTATATCTCGAAAACTACGCTTCTGATCAAAAAATATCATAGAACGTAAATTGTAGGAAACATAATTCTCTACAAAAAAGGTCTCTTAACATTTTGCCA
The DNA here is from genome assembly GCF_051020975.1 of Osmia lignaria lignaria. Classification (NCBI taxonomy): domain Eukaryota; kingdom Metazoa; phylum Arthropoda; class Insecta; order Hymenoptera; family Megachilidae; genus Osmia; species Osmia lignaria. Next base: position 6,906,837 of record NW_027478159.1, on the reverse strand, counting down.
TAGCTCGTTTCGTTTCCGAGATATTTGCAGATATATCTCAAGGGAAGGGGCCTGACGGACATATTTCGAGATATTTCTTCTTCTTGTTGTTCTTCTTCTGCACAGCTAAACTGGAAGTGGCGTTTCCAGCTCGCAATAGCGCAGAGTTATCTCAAAGAAAGGGGCCACGGTGTTTCTGTATCTCTATTATGATGGTGCGGCTTCGGAACTTTTAAATATCTTGATATATCTCGAGAACTACGCATCTGATCAAAAAATATCATAGAACATAAATAGTAGGAAACTTAATTCTCTACAAAAAAGGTCTCTCAACATTTTGCCATAGCTCGCTTCGTTTCCGAGATATTTGCAGATTTATCTCAAGGGAAGGGGCCTAACGGACATATTTCCAGATATTTCTTCTTCTTGTTGTTCTTCTTCTTCACAGCTAAGCTGGAAGTGGCATTTGCAGCTCGCAATAGTGCAGAGTTATCTCAAAGAAAGGGGCCACGGTGTTTCTGTATCTCTATTATGTTGGTGCGGCTTCGGAACTTTTAAATATCTCGATATATCTCGAAAACTACGCTTCTGATGAAAAAATATCATAGAACATAAAAAGTAGGAAACTTAATTCTCTACAAAAAAGGTCTCTTAACATTTTCCCATAGCTGGCATCATTTCCGAGATATTTGCAGATTTAGCTCAAGGGAAGGGGCCTGACGGACATATTCCGAGATATTTCTTCTTCTTGTTGTTCTTCTTCTTCACAGCTAAGCTGGAAGCGGCATTTGCAGCTCGTAATAGTGCAGAGTTATCTCAAAGAAAGGGGCCACGGTGTTTCTGTATCTCTATTATGTTGGTGCGGCTTCGGAACTTTTAAATATCTCGATATATCTCGAAAACTACGCTTCTGATCATAAAATATCATAGAACATAAATTGTAGGAAACATAATTCTCTACAAAAAAGGTTTCTTCACGTTTTGCCATAGCTCCCTTCGTTTCCGAGATATTTGCAGATTTATCTCAAGGGAAGGGGCCTGACGGACATATTTCCAGATATTTCTTCTTCTTGTTGTTCTTCTTCTGCACAGCTAAGCTGGAAGTGGCATTTGCAGCTCGCAATAGTGAAGAGTTATCTCAAAGAAAGGGGCCACGGTGTTTCTGTATCTCTATTATGTTGGTGCGGCTTCCTAACTTTTAAATATCTTGATATATCTCGAGAACTACGCATCTGATCAAAAAATATCATAGAACATAAAAAGTAGGAAACTTAATTCTCTACAAAAAAGGTCTCTTAACATTTTGCCATAGCTCGCTTCGTTTCCGAGATATTTGCAGATTTATCTCAAGGGAAGGGGCCTAACGGACATATTTCGAGATATTTCTTCTTCTTGTTGTTCTTCTTCTTCACAGCTAAGCTGGAAGTGGCATTTGCAGCTCGCAATAGTGCAGAGTTATCTCAAAGAAAGGGGCCACGGTGTTTCTGTATCTCTATTATGTTGGTGCGGCTTCGGAACTTTTAAATATCTCGATATATCTCGAAAACTACGCTTCTGATCAAAAAATATCATAGAACATAAAAAGTAGGAAACTTAATTCTCTACAAAAAAGGTCTCTTAACATTTTCCCATAGCTGGCATCGTTTCCGAGATATTTGCAGATTTAGCTCAAGGGAAGGGGCCTGACGGACATATTCCGAGATATTTCTTCTTCTTGTTGTTCTTCTTCTTCACAGCTAAGCTGGAAGCGGCATTTGCAGCTCGTAATAGTGCAGAGTTATCTCAAAGAAAGGGGCCACGGTGTTTCTGTATCTCTATTATGTTGGTGCGGCTTCGGAACTTTTAAATATCTCGATATATCTCGAAAACTACGCTTCTGATCATAAAATATCATAGAACATAAATTGTAGGAAACATAATTCTCTACAAAAAAGGTTTCTTCACGTTTTGCCATAGCTCCCTTCGTTTCCGAGATATTTGCAGATTTATCTCAAGGGAAGGGGCCTGACGGACATATTTCCAGATATTTCTTCTTCTTGTTGTTCTTCTTCTGCACAGCTAAGCTGGAAGTGGCATTTGCAGCTCGCAATAGTGAAGAGTTATCTCAAAGAAAGGGGCCACGGTGTTTCTGTATCTCTATTATGTTGGTGCGGCTTCCTAACTTTTAAATATCTTGATATATCTCGAGAACTACGCATCTGATCAAAAAATATCATAGAACATAAAAAGTAGGAAACTTAATTCTCTACAAAAAAGGTCTCTTAACATTTTGCCATAGCTCGCTTCGTTTCCGAGATATTTGCAGATTTATCTCAAGGGAAGGGGCCTAACGGACATATTTCGAGATATTTCTTCTTCTTGTTGTTCTTCTTCTTCACAGCTAAGCTGGAAGTGGCATTTGCAGCTCGCAATAGTGCAGAGTTATCTCAAAGAAAGGGGCCACGGTGTTTCTGTATCTCTATTATGTTGGTGCGGCTTCGGAACTTTTAAATATCTCGATATATCTCGAAAACTACGCTTCTGATCAAAAAATATCATAGAACATAAAAAGTAGGAAACTTAATTCTCTACAAAAAAGGTCTCTTAACATTTTCCCATAGCTGGCATCGTTTCTGAGATATTTGCAGATTTAGCCCAAGGGAAGGGGCCTGACGGACATATTCCGAGATATTTCTTCTTCTTGTTGTTCTTCTTCTTCACAGCTAAGCTGGAAGCGGCATTTGCAGCTCGTAATAGTGCAGAGTTATCTCAAAGAAAGGGGCCACGGTGTTTCTGTATCTCTATTATGTTGGTGCGGCTTCGGAACTTTTAAATATCTCGATATATCTCGAAAACTACGCTTCTGATCATAAAATATCATAGAACATAAATTGTAAGAAACATAATTCTCTACAAAAAAGGTTTCTTCACGTTTTGCCATAGCTCCTTTCGTTTCCGAGATATTTGCAGATTTATCTCAAGGGAAGGGGCCTGACGGACATATTTCCAGATATTTCTTCTTCTTGTTGTTCTTCTTCTGCACAGCTAAGCTGGAAGTGGCATTTGCAGCTCGCAATAGTGCAGAGTTATCTCAAAGAAAGAGGCCACGGTGTTTCTGTACCTCTATTATGTTGGTGCAGCTTCGGAACTTTTAAATATCTTGATATATCTCGAGAACTACGCATCTGATCAAAAAATATCATAGAACATAAAAAGTAGGAAACCTAATTCTCTACAAGAAAGGTCTCTTAACATTTTGCCATAGCTCGCTTCGTTTCCGAGATATTTGCAGATTTATCTCAAGGGAAGGGGCCTGACGGACATATTTCGAGATATTTCTTCTTCTTGTTGTTCTTCTTCTGCACAGCTAAGCTGGAAGTGGCATTTGCAGCTCGCAATAGTGAAGAGTTATCTCAAAGAAAGGGGCCACGGTGTTTCTGTATCTCTATTATGTTGGTGCGGCTTCCTAACTTTTAAATATCTTGATATATCTCGAGAACTACGCATCTGATCAAAAAATATCATAGAACATAAAAAGTAGGAAACTTAATTCTCTACAAAAAAGGTCTCTTAACATTTTGCCATAGCTCGCTTCGTTTCCGAGATATTTGCAGATTTATCTCAAGGGACGGGGCCTAACGGACATATTTCGAGATATTTCTTCTTCTTGTTGTTCTTCTTCTTCACAGCTAAGCTGGAAGTGGCATTTGCAGCTCGCAATAGTGCAGAGTTATCTCAAAGAAAGGGGCCACGGTGTTTCTGTATCTCTATTATGTTGGTGCGGCTTCGGAACTTTTAAATATCTCGATATATCTCGAAAACTACGCTTCTGATCAAAAAATATCATAGAACATAAAAAGTAGGAAACTTAATTCTCTACAAAAAAGGTCTCTTAACATTTTGCCATAGCTCGTTTCGTTTTCGAGATATTTGCAGATATATCTCAAGGGAAGGGGCCTGACGGACATATTTCGAGATATTTCTTCTTCTTGTTGTTCTTCTTCTGCACAGCTAAACTGGAAGTGGCGTTTCCAGCTCGCAATAGCGCAGAGTTATCTCAAAGAAAGGGGCCACGGTGTTTCTGTATCTCTATTATGTTGGTGCGGCTTCGGAACTTTTAAATATCTTGATATATCTCGAGAACTCCGCATCTGATCAAAAAATATCATAGAACATAAATAGTAGGAAACTTAATTCTCTACAAAAAAGGTCTCTCAACATTTTGCCATAGCTCGCTTCGTTTCCGAGATATTTGCAGATTTATCTCAAGGGAAGGGGCCTAACGGACATATTTCCAGATATTTCTTCTTCTTGTTGTTCTTCTTCTGCACAGCTAAGCTGGAAGTGGCATTTGCAGCTCGCAATTGTGCAGAGTTATCTCAAAGAGAGGGGCCACGGTGTTTCTGTATCTCTATTATGTTGGTGCGGCTTCGGAACTTTTAAATATCTTGATATATCTCGAGAACTACGCATCTGATCAAAAAATATCATAGAACATAAAAAGTAGGAAACTTAATTCTCTACAAAAAAGGTCTCTTAACATTTTGCCATAGCTCGCTTCGTTTCCGAGATATTTGCAGATTTATCTCAAGGGAAGGGGCCTAACGGACATATTTCGAGATATTTCTTCTTCTTGTTGTTCTTCTTCTTCACAGCTAAGCTGGAAGTGGCATTTGCAGCTCGCAATAGTGAAGAGTTATCTCAAAGAAAGGGGCCACGGTGTTTCTGTATCTCTATTATGTTGGTGCGGCTTCCTAACTTTTAAATATCTTGATATATCTCGAGAACTACGCATCTGATCAAAAAATATCATAGAACATAAAAAGTAGGAAACTTAATTCTCTACAAAAAAGGTCTCTTAACATTTTGCCATAGCTCGCTTCGTTTCCGAGATATTTGCAGATTTATCTCAAGGGAAGGGGCCTGACGGACATATTTCGAGATATTTCTTCTTCTTGTTGTTCTTCTTCTTCACAGCTAAGCTGGAAGTGGCATTTGCAGCTCGCAATAGTGCAGAGTTATCTCAAAGAAAGGGGCCACGGTGTTTCTGTATCTCTATTATGTTGGTGCGGCTTCGGAACTTTTAAATATCTCGATATATCTCGAAAACTACGCTTCTGATCAAAAAATATCATACAACATAAATTGTAGGAAACATAATTGTCTACAAAAAAGGTCTCTTTACATTTTGCCATAGCTCGCTTCGTTTCCGAGATATTTGCAGATATATCTCAAGGGACGGGGCCTGACGGACATATTTCGAGATATTTCTTCTTCTTGTTGTTCTTCTCCTGCACAGCTAAGCTGGAAGTGGCATTTACAGCTTGCAATAGTGCAGAGTTATCTCAAAGAGAGGGGCCACGGTGTTTCTGTATCTCTATTATGTTGGTGCGGCTTCGGAACTTTTAAATATCTTGATATATCTCGAGAACTACGCATCTGATCAAAAAATATCATACTACATAAAAAGTAGGAAACTTAATTCTCTACAAGAAAGGTCTCTAAACATTTTGCCATAGCTCGCTTCGTTTCCGAGATATTTGCAGATTTATCTCAAGGGAAGGGGCCTGACGGACATATTTCGAGATATTTCTTCTTCTTGTTGTTCTTCTTGTGCACAGCTAAGCTGGAAGTGGCATTTGCGGCTCGCACTAGTGCAGAGTTATCTCAAAGAAAGGGGCCACGGTGTTTCTGTATCTCTATTATGTTGGTGCGGCTTCGGAACTTTTAAATATCTTGATATATCTCGAGAACTACGCATCTGATCAAAAAATATCATAGAACATAAAAAGTAGGAAACTTAATTCTCTACAAAAAAGGTCTCATAACATTTTGCCATAGCTCGCTTCGTTTCCGAGACATTTGCAGATATATCTCAAGGGAAGGGGCCTGACGGACAGATTTCGAGATATTTCTTCTTCTTGTTGTTCTTCTTCTGCACAGCTAAGCTCGAAGTGGCATTTGCAGCTCGCAATAGTGCAGAGTTATCTCAAAGAAAGGGGCCACGGTGTTTCTGTATCTCTATTATGTTGGTGCGGCTTCGGATCTTTTAAATATCTCGCTATATCTCGAAAACTACGCGTCTGATCAAAAAATATCATAGAACGTAAATTGTAGGAAACATAATTCTCTACAAAAAAGTCTCTTAACATTTTGCCATAGCTCGTTTCGTTTCCGAGATATTTGCAGATATATCTCAAGGGAAGGGGCCTGACGGACATATTTCGAGATATTTCTTCTTCTTGTTGTTCTTCTTCTGCACAGCTAAACTGGAAGTGGCGTTTCCAGCTCGCAATAGCGCAGAGTTATCTCAAAGAAAGGGGCCACGGTGTTTCTGTATCTCTATTATGTTGGTGCGGCTTCGGAACTTTTAAATATCTTGATATATCTCGAGAACTACGCATCTGATCATAAAATATCATAGAACATAAAAAGTAGGAAACTTAATTCTCTACAAAAAAGGTCTCTTAACATTTTGCCATAGCTCGCTTCGTTTCCGAGATATTTGCAGATTTATCTCAAGGGAAGGGGCCTGACGGACATATTTCGAGATATTTCTTCTTCTTGTTGTTCTTCTTGTGCACAGCTAAGCTGGAAGTGGCATTTGCGGCTCGCACTAGTGCAGAGTTATCTCAAAGAAAGGGGCCACGGTGTTTCTGTATCTCTATTATGTTGGTGCGGCTTCGGAACTTTTAAATATCTTGATATATCTCGAGAACTACGCATCTGATCAAAAAATATCATAGAACATAAAAAGTAGGAAACTTAATTCTCTACAAAAAAGGTCTCATAACATTTTGCCATAGCTCGCTTCGTTTCCGAGACATTTGCAGATTTATCTCAAGGGAAGGGGCCTGACGGACATATTTCGAGATATTTCTTCTTCTTGTTGTTCTTCTTGTGCACAGCTAAGCTGGAAGTGGCATTTGCGGCTCGCACTAGTGCAGAGTTATCTCAAAGAAAGGGGCCACGGTGTTTCTGTATCTCTATTATGTTGGTGCGGCTTCGGAACTTTTAAATATCTTGATATATCTCGAGAACTACGCATCTGATCAAAAAATATCATAGAACATAAAAAGTAGGAAACTTAATTCTCTACAAAAAAGGTCTCATAACATTTTGCCATAGCTCGCTTCGTTTCCGAGACATTTGCAGATATATCTCAAGGGAAGGGGCCTGACGGACAGATTTCGAGATATTTCTTCTTCTTGTTGTTCTTCTTCTGCACAGCTAAGCTCGAAGTGGCATTTGCAGCTCGCAATAGTGCAGAGTTATCTCAAAGAAAGGGGCCACGGTGTTTCTGTATCTCTATTATGTTGGTGCGGCTTCGGATCTTTTAAATATCTCGCTATATCTCGAAAACTACGCGTCTGATCAAAAAATATCATAGAACGTAAATTGTAGGAAACATAATTCTCTACAAAAAAGTCTCTTAACATTTTGCCATAGCTCGTTTCGTTTCCGAGATATTTGCAGATATATCTCAAGGGAAGGGGCCTGACGGACATATTTCGAGATATTTCTTCTTCTTGTTGTTCTTCTTCTGCACAGCTAAACTGGAAGTGGCGTTTCCAGCTCGCAATAGCGCAGAGTTATCTCAAAGAAAGGGGCCACGGTGTTTCTGTATCTCTATTATGTTGGTGCGGCTTCGGAACTTTTAAATATCTTGATATATCTCGAGAACTACGCATCTGATCATAAAATATCATAGAACATAAAAAGTAGGAAACTTAATTCTCTACAAAAAAGGTCTCTTAACATTTTGCCATAGCTCGCTTCGTTTCCGAGATATTTGCAGATTTATCTCAAGGGAAGGGGCCTGACGGACATATTTCGAGATATTTCTTCTTCTTGTTGTTCTTCTTCTTCACAGCTAAGCTGGAAGTGGCATTTCCAGCTCGCAATAGTGCAGAGTTATCTCAAAGAAAGGGGCCACGGTGTTTCTGTATCTCTATTATGTTGGTGCGGCTTCGGAACTTTTAAATATCTCGATATATCTCGAAAACTACGCTTCTGATCAAAAAATATCATAGAACATAAAAAGTAGGAAACTTAATTCTCTACAAAAAAGGTCTCTTAACATTTTCCCATAGCTGGCATCGTTTCCGAGATATTTGCAGATTTAGCTCAAGGGAAGGGGCCTGACGGCCATATTCCGAGATATTTCTTCTTCTTGTTGTTCTTCTTCTTCACAGCTAAGCTGGAAGCGGCATTTGCAGCTCGTAATAGTGCAGAGTTATCTCAAAGAAAGGGGCCACGGTGTTTCTGTATCTCTATTATGTTGGTGCGGCTTCGGAACTTTTAAATATCTCGATATATCTCGAAAACTACGCTTCTGATCAAAAAATATCATAGAACATAAAAAGTAGGAAACTTAATTCTCTACAAAAAAGGTCTCTTAACATTTTCCCATAGCTGGCATCGTTTCCGAGATATTTGCAGATTTAGCTCAAGGGAAGGGGCCTGACGGACATATTCCGAGATATTTCTTCTTCTTGTTGTTCTTCTTCTTCACAGCTAAGCTGGAAGCGGCATTTGCAGCTCGTAATAGTGCAGAGATATCTCAAAGAAAGGGGCCACGGTGTTTCTGTATCTCTATTATGTTGGTGCGGCTTCGGAACTTTTAAATATCTCGATATATCTCGAAAACTACGCTTCTGATCATAAAATATCATAGAACATAAATTGTAGGAAACATAATTCTCTACAAAAAAGGTTTCTTCACTTTTTGCCATAGCTCCCTTCGTTTCCGAGATATTTGCAGATTTATCTCAAGGGAAGGGGCCTGACGGACATATTTCCAGATATTTCTTCTTCTTGTTGTTCTTCTTGTGCACAGCTAAGCTGGAAGTGGCATTTGCGGCTCGCACTAGTGCAGAGTTATCTCAAAGAAAGGGGCCACGGTGTTTCTGTATCTCTATTATGTTGGTGCGGCTTCGGAACTTTTAAATATCTCGATATATCTCGAAAACTACGCATCTGATCAAAAAATATCATACAACATAAATTGTAGGAAACATAATTGTCTACAAAAAAGGTCTCTTTACATTTTGCCATAGCTCGCTTCGTTTCCGAGATATTTGCAGATATATCTCAAGGGACGGGGCCTGACGGACATATTTCGAGATATTTCTTCTTCTTGTTGTTCTTCTCCTGCACAGCTAAGCTGGAAGTGGCATTTACAGCTTGCAATAGTGCAGAGTTATCTCAAAGAGAGGGGCCACGGTGTTTCTGTATCTCTATTATGTTGGTGCGGCTTCGGAACTTTTAAATATCTTGATATATCTCGAGAACTACGCATCTGATCAAAAAATATCATACTACATAAAAAGTAGGAAACTTAATTCTCTACAAGAAAGGTCTCTAAACATTTTGCCATAGCTCGCTTCGTTTCCGAGATATTTGCAGATTTATCTCAAGGGAAGGGGCCTGACGGACATATTTCGAGATATTTCTTCTTCTTGTTGTTCTTCTTGTGCACAGCTAAGCTGGAAGTGGCATTTGCGGCTCGCACTAGTGCAGAGTTATCTCAAAGAAAGGGGCCACGGTGTTTCTGTATCTCTATTATGTTGGTGCGGCTTCGGAACTTTTAAATATCTTGATATATCTCGAGAACTACGCATCTGATCAAAAAATATCATAGAACATAAAAAGTAGGAAACTTAATTCTCTACAAAAAAGGTCTCATAACATTTTGCCATAGCTCGCTTCGTTTCCGAGACATTTGCAGATATATCTCAAGGGAAGGGGCCTGACGGACAGATTTCGAGATATTTCTTCTTCTTGTTGTTCTTCTTCTGCACAGCTAAGCTCGAAGTGGCATTTGCAGCTCGCAATAGTGCAGAGTTATCTCAAAGAAAGGGGCCACGGTGTTTCTGTATCTCTATTATGTTGGTGCGGCTTCGGATCTTTTAAATATCTCGCTATATCTCGAAAACTACGCGTCTGATCAAAAAATATCATAGAACGTAAATTGTAGGAAACATAATTCTCTACAAAAAAGGTCTCTTAACATTTTGCCATAGCTCGTTTCGTTTCCGAGATATTTGCAGATATATCTCAAGGGAAGGGGCCTGACGGACATATTTCGAGATATTTCTTCTTCTTGTTGTTCTTCTTCTGCACAGCTAAACTGGAAGTGGCGTTTCCAGCTCGCAATAGCGCAGAGTTATCTCAAAGAAAGGGGCCACGGTGTTTCTGTATCTCTATTATGTTGGTGCGGCTTCGGAACTTTTAAATATCTTGATATATCTCGAGAACTACGCATCTGATCATAAAATATCATAGAACATAAAAAGTAGGAAACTTAATTCTCTACAAAAAAGGTCTCTTAACATTTTGCCATAGCTCGCTTCGTTTCCGAGATATTTGCAGATTTATCTCAAGGGAAGGGGCCTAACGGACATATTTCGAGATATTTCTTCTTCTTGTTGTTCTTCTTCTTCACAGCTAAGCTGGAAGTGGCATTTGCAGCTCGCAATAGTGCAGAGTTATCTCAAAGAAAGGGGCCACGGTGTTTCTGTATCTCTATTATGTTGGTGCGGCTTCGGAACTTTTAAATATCTCGATATATCTCGAAAACTACGCTTCTGATCAAAAAATATAATAGAACATAAAAAGTAGGAAACTTAATTCTCTACAAAAAAGGTCTCTTAAGATTTTCCCATAGCTGGCATCGTTTCCGAGATATTTGCAGATTTAGATCAAGGGAAGGGGCCTGACGGACATATTCCGAGATATTTCTTCTTCTTGTTGTTCTTCTTCTTCACAGCTAAGCTGGAAGCGGCATTTGCAGCTCGTAATAGTGCAGAGTTATCTCAAAGAAAGGGGCCACGGTGTTTCTGTATCTCTATTATGTTGGTGCGGCTTCGGAACTTTTAAATATCTCGATATATCTCGAAAACTACGCTTCTGATCATAAAATATCATAGAACATAAATTGTAGGAAACATAATTCTCTACAATAAAGGTTTCTTCGCGTTTTGCCATAGCTCCCTTCGTTTCCGAGATATTTGCAGATTTATCTCAAGGGAAGGGGCCTAACGGACATATTTCGAGATATTTCTTCTTCTTGTTGTTCTTCTTCTGCACAGCTAAGCTGGAAGCGGCATTTGCAGCTCGCAATAGTGAAGAGTTATCTCAAAGAAAGGGGCCACGGTGTTTCTGTATCTCTATTATGTTGGTGCGGCTTCCTAACTTTTAAATATCTTGATATATCTCGAGAACTACGCATCTGATCAAAAAATATCATAGAACATAAAAAGTAGGAAACTTAATTCTCTACAAAAAAGGTCTCTTAACATTTTGCCATAGCTCGCTTCGTTTCCGAGATATTTGCAGATTTATCTCAAGGGAAGGGGCCTAACGGACATATTTCGAGATATTTCTTCTTCTTGTTGTTCTTCTTCTTCACAGCTAAGCTGGAAGTGGCATTTGCAGCTCGCAATAGTGCAGAGTTATCTCAAAGAAAGGGGCCACGGTGTTTCTGTATCTCTATTATGTTGGTGCGGCTTCGGAACTTTTAAATATCTCGATATATCTCGAAAACTACGCTTCTGATCAAAAAATATCATAGAACATAAAAAGTAGGAAACTTAATTCTCTACAAAAAAGGTCTCTTAAGATTTTCCCATAGCTGGCATCGTTTCCGAGATATTTGCAGATTTAGCTCAAGGGAAGGGGCCTGACGGACATATTCCGAGATATTTCTTCTTCTTGTTGTTCTTCTTCTTCACAGCTAAGCTGGAAGCGGCATTTGCAGCTCGTAATAGTGCAGAGTTATCTCAAAGAAAGGGGCCACGGTGTTTCTGTATCTCTATTATGTTGGTGCGGCTTCGGAACTTTTAAATATCTCGATATATCTCGAAAACTACGCTTCTGATCATAAAATATCATAGAACATAAATTGTAGGAAACATAATTCTCTACAAAAAAGGTTTCTTCGCGTTTTGCCATAGCTCCCTTCGTTTCCGAGATATTTGCAGATTTATCTCAAGGGAAGGGGCCTAACGGACATATTTCGAGATATTTCTTCTTCTTGTTGTTCTTCTTCTGCACAGCTAAGCTGGAAGTGGCATTTGCAGCTCGCAATAGTGAAGAGTTATCTCAAAGAAAGGGGCCACGGTGTTTCTGTATCTCTATTATGTTGGTGCGGCTTCCTAACTTTTAAATATCTTGATATATCTCGAGAACTACGCATCTGATCAAAAAATATCATAGAACATAAAAAGTAGGAAACTTAATTCTCTACAAAAAAGGTCTCTTAACATTTTGCCATAGCTCGCTTCGTTTCCGAGATATTTGCAGATTTATCTCAAGGGAAGGGGCCTAACGGACATATTTCGAGATATTTCTTCTTCTTGTTGTTCTTCTTCTTCACAGCTAAGCTGGAAGTGGCATTTGCAGCTCGCAATAGTGCAGAGTTATCTCAAAGAAAGGGGCCACGGTGTTTCTGTATCTCTATTATGTTGGTGCGGCTTCGGAACTTTTAAATATCTCGATATATCTCGAAAACTACGCTTCTGATCAAAAAATATCATAGAACATAAAAAGTAGGAAACTTAATTCTCTACAAAAAAGGTCTCTTAACATTTTCCCATAGCTGGCATCGTTTCCGAGATATTTGCAGATTTAGCTCAAGGGAAGGGGCCTGACGGACATATTCCGAGATATTTCTTCTTCTTGTTGTTCTTCTTCTTCACAGCTAAGCTGGAAGCGGCATTTGCAGCTCGTAATAGTGCAGAGTTATCTCAAAGAAAGGGGCCACGGTGTTTCTGTATCTCTATTATGTTGGTGCGGCTTCGGAACTTTTAAATATCTCGATATATCTCGAAAACTACGCTTCTGATCATAAAATATCATAGAACATAAATTGTAGGAAACATAATTCTCTACAAAAAAGGTTTCTTCACGTTTTGCCATAGCTCCCTTCGTTTCCGAGATATTTGCAGATTTATCTCAAGGGAAGCGGCCTGACGGACATATTTCCAGATATTTCTTCTTCTTGTTGTTCTTCTTCTGCACAGCTAAGCTGGAAGTGGCATTTGCAGCTCGCAATAGTGAAGAGTTATCTCAAAGAAAGGGGCCACGGTGTTTCTGTATCTCTATTATGTTGGTGCGGGTTCCTAACTTTTAAATATCTTGATATATCTCGAGAACTACGCATCTGATCAAAAAATATCATAGAACATAAAAAGTAGGAAACTTAATTCTCTACAAAAAAGGTCTCTTAACATTTTGCCATAGCTCGCTTCGTTTCCGAGATATTTGCAGATTTATCTCAAGGGAAGGGGCCTGACGGACATATTTCGAGATATTTCTTCTTCTTGTTGTTCTTCTTCTGCACAGCTCAGCTGGAAGTGGCATTTGCAGCTCGCAATAGTGAAGAGTTATCTCAAAGAAAGGGGCCACGGTGTTTCTGTATCTCTATTATGTTGGTGCGGCTTCCTAACTTTTAAATATCTTGATATATCTCGAGAACTACGCATCTGATCAAAAAATATCATAGAACATAAAAAGTAGGAAACTTAATTCTCTACAAAAAAGGTCTCTTAACATTTTCCCATAGCTCTCATCGTTTCCGAGATATTTGCAGATTTAGCTCAAGGGAAGGGGCCTGACGGACATATTCCGAGATATTTCTTCTTCTTGTTGTTCTTCTTCTTCACAGCTAAGCTGGAAGCGGCATTTGCAGCTCGTAATAGCGCAGAGTTACCTGAAAGAAAGGGGCCACGGTGTTTCTGTATCTCTATTATGTTGGTGCGGCTTCGGAACTTTTAAATATCTCGATATATCTCGAAAACTACGCTTCTGATCAAAAAATATCATAGAACATAAAAAGTAGGAAACTTAATTCTCTACGAAAAAGGTCTCTTAACATTTTCCCATAGCTGGCATCGTTTCCGAGATATTTGCAGATTTAGCTCAAGGGAAGGGGCCTGACGGACATATTCCGAGATATTTCTTCTTCTTGTTGTTCTTCTTCTTCACAGCTAAGCTGGAAGCGGCATTTGCAGCTCGTAATAGTGCAGAGTTATCTCAAAGAAAGGGGCCACGGTGTTTCTGTATCTCTATTATGTTGGTGCGGCTTCGGAACTTTTAAATATCTCGATATATCTCGAAAACTACGCTTCTGATCATAAAATATCATAGAACATAAATTGTAGGAAACATAATTCTCTACAAAAAAGGTTTCTTCACGTTTTGCCATAGCTCCCTTCGTTTCCGAGATATTTGCAGATTTATCTCAAGGGAAGGGGCCTGACGGACATATTTCCAGATATTTCTTCTTCTTGTTGTTCTTCTTCTGCACAGCTAAGCTGGAAGTGGCATTTGCAGCTCGCAATAGTGCACAGTTATCTCAAAGAAAGAGGCCACGGTGTTTCTGTACCTCTATTACGTTGGTGCAGCTTCGGAACTTTTAAATATCTTGATATATCTCGAGAACTACGCATCTGATCAAAAAATATCATAGAACATAAAAAGTAGGAAACTTAATTCTCTACAAGAAAGGTCTCTTAACATTTTGCCATAGCTCGCTTCGTTTCCGAGATATTTGCAGATTTATCTCAAGGGAAGGGGCCTGACGGACATATTTCGAGATATTTCTTCTTCTTGTTGTTCTCCTTCTGCACAGCTAAGCTGGACGTGGCATTTACAGCTCGCAATAGAGCAGAGTTATCTCAAAGGAAGGGGCCACGGTGTTTCTGTATCTCTATTATGTTGGTGCGGCTTCGGAACTTTTAAATATCTTCATATATCTCGAGAACTACGCATCTGATCAAAAAATATCATAGAACATAAAAAGTAGGAAACTTAATTCTCTACAAAATAGGTCTCTTAACATTTTGCCATAGCTCGCTTCGTTTCCGAGATATTTGCAGATTTATCTCAAGGGAAGGGGCCTGACGGACATATTTCGAGATATTTCTTCTTCTTGTTGTTCTTCTTCTGCACAGCTAAGCTGGAAGTGGCATTTGCAGCTCGCAATAGTGCAGAGTTACCTCAAAGAAAGGGGCCACGGTGTTTCTGTATCTCTATTATGTTGGTGCCGCTTCGGAACTTTTAAATATCTGGATATATCTCGAGAACTACGCATCTGATCAAAAATATCATACAACATAAAATGTAGGAAACCTAATTTTCTACAAAAAAGGTCTCTTAACATTTTGCCGTAGCTCGCTTCGTTTCCGAGATATTTGCAGATTTATCTCAAGGGAAGGGGCCTGACGGACATATTTCGAGATATTTCTTCGTCTTGTTGTTCTTCTTTTGCACAGCTAAGCTGGAAGTGGCATTTGCAGCTCGCAATAGTGCAGAGTTATCTCAAAGGAAGGGGCCACGGTGTTTCTGTACCTCTATTACGTTGGTGCAGCTTCGGAACTTTTAAATATCTTGATATATCTCGAGAACTACGCATCTGATCAAAAAATATCATAGAACATAAAAAGTAAGAACCTTAATTCTCTACAAAAAAGGTATCTTGACATTTTGCCATAGCTCGCTTCGTTTCCGAGATATTTGCAGATATATCTCAAGGGAAGGGGCCTGACGGACATATTTCGAGATATTTCTTCTTCTTGTTGTTCTTCTTCTGCACAGCTAAACTGGAAGTGGCATTTCCAGCTCGCAATAGCGCAGAGTTATCTCAAAGAAAGGGGCCACGGTGTTTCTGTATCTCTATTATGTTGGTGCGGCTTCGGAACTTTTAAATATCTTGATATATCTCGAGAACTACGCATCTGATCAAAAAATATCATAGAACATAAAAAGTAGGAAACTTAATTCTCTACAAAAAAGGTCTCCTAACATTTTGCCATAGCTCGCTTCGTTTCCGAGATATTTGCAGATTTATCTCAAGGGAAGGGGCCTGACGGACATATTTCGAGATATTTCTTCTTCTTGTTGTTCTCCTTCTGCACAGCTAAGCTGGACGTGGCATTTACAGCTCGCAATAGTGCAGAGTTATCTCAAAGAAAGGGCCACGGTGTTTCTGTATCTCTATTATGTTGGTGCGGCTTCGGAACTTTTAAATATCTTGATATATCTCGAGAACTACGCATCTGATCAAATAATATCATAGAACATAAAAAGTAGGAAACTTAATTCTCTACAAATAAGGTCTCTTAACATTTTGCCATAGCTCGCTTCGTTTCCGAGATATTTGCAGATTTATCTCAAGGGAAGGGGCCTGACGGACATATTTCGAGATATTTCTTCTTCTTGTTGTTCTTCTTCTGCACAGCTAAACTGGAAGTGGCATTTCCCGCTCGCAATAGTGCAGAGTTATCCCAACGAAAGGGGCCACGGTGTTTCTGTATCTCTATTATGTTGGTGCGGCTTCGGAACTTTTAAATATCTCGATATATCTCGAAAACTACGCTTCTGATCAAAAAATATCATAGAACATAAAAAGTAGGAAACATAATTCTCTACAAAAAAGGTCTCTTAACATTTTGCCATAGCTCGCTTGGTTTCCGAGATATTTGCAGATTTATCTCAAGGGAAGGGGCCTGACGGACATATTTCGAGATATTTCTTCTTCTTCTTGTTCCTCTTCTGCACAGCTAAGCTGGACGTGGCATTTACAGCTCGCAATAGTGCAGAGTTATCTCAAAGAAAGGGGCCACGGTGTTTCTGTATCTCTATTATGTTGGTGCGGCTTCGGAACTTTTAAATATCTTCATATATCTCGAGAACTACGCATCTGATCAAAAAATATCATAGAACATAAAAAGTAGGAAACTTAATTCTCTACAAAAAAGGTCTCTTAACGTTTTGCCATAGCTGGCTTCGTTTCCGAGATATTTGCAGATTTATCTCAAGGGAAGGGGCCTGACGGACATATTTCGAGATATTTCTTCTTCTTGTTGCTCTTCTTCTGCACCGCTAAGCTGGAAGTGACATTTGCAGCTCGCAATAGTGCAGAGTTATCTCAGAGAAAGGGGCCACGGTGTTTCTGTATCTCTATTATGTTGGTGCGGCTTCGGAACTTTTAAATATCTTGATATATCTCGAGAACTCCTCATCTGATCAAATAATATCATACAACATAAAAAGGAGGAAACTTAATTCTCTACAAATAAGGTCTCTTAACATTTTGCCATAGCTCGCTTCGTTTCCGAGATATTTGCAGATTTATCTCAAGGGAAGGGGCCTGACGGACATATTTCGAGATATTTCTTCTTCTTGTTGCTCTTCTTCTGCACAGCTAAGCTGGAAGTGACATTTGCAGCTCGCAATAGTGCAGAGTTATCTCAGAGAAAGGGGCAACGGTGTTTCTGTATCTCTATTATGTTGGTGCGGCTTCGGAACTTTTAAATATCTTGATATATCTCGAGAACTCCTCATCTGATCAAATAATATCATAGAACATAAAAAGGAGGAAACTTAATTCTCTACAAATAAGGTCTCTTAACATTTTGCCATAGCTCGCTTCGTTTCCGAGATATTTGCAGATTTATCTCAAGGGAAGGGGCCTGACGGACATATTTCGAGATATTTCTTCTTCTTGTTGTTCTTCTTCTGCACAGCTAAGCTGGACGTGGCATCTACAGCTCGCAATAGTGCAGAGTTATCTCAAAGAAAGGGGCCACGGTGTTTCTGTATCTCTATTATGTTGGTGCGGCTTCGGAACTTTTAAATATCTTCATATATCTCGAGAACTACGCATCTGATCAAAAAATATCATAGAACATAAAAAGTAGGAAACATAATTCTCTACAAAAAAGGTCTCTTAACATTTAGCCATAGCTCGCTTCGTTTCCGAGATATTTGCAGATATATCTCGAGGGAAGGGGCCTGACGGACATATTTCGAGATATTTCTTCTTCTTGTTGTTCTTCTTCTGCACAGCTAAGCTGGAAGCGGCATTTGCGGCTCGCACTAGTGCAGAGTTATCCCAACGAAAGGGGCCACGGTGTTTCTGTATCTCTATTATGTTGGTGCGGCTTCGGAACTTTTAAATATCTCGAAATATCTCGAAAACTACGCTTCTGATCAAAAAATATCATAGAACATAAAAAGTAGGAAACATAATTCTCTACAAAAAAGGTCTCTTAACATTTTGCCATAGCTCGCTTCGTTTCCGAGATATTTGCAGATTTATCTCAAGGGAAGGGGCCTGACGGACATATTTCGAGATATTTCTTCTTCTTGTTGTTCTTCTTCTGCACAGCTAAGCTGGACGTGGCATTTACAGCTCGCAATAGTGCAGAGTTATCTCAAAGAAACGGGCCACGGTGTTTCTGTATCTCTATTATGTTGGTGCGGCTTCGCAACTTTTAAATATCTTCATATATCTCGAGAACTACGCATCTGATCAAAAAATATCATAGAACATAAAAAGTAGGAAACATAATTCTCTACAAAAAAGGTCTCTTAACATTTTGCCATAGCTCGCTTCGTTTCCGAGATATTTGCAGATTTATCTCAAGGGAAGGGGCCTGACGGACATATTTCGAGATATTTCTTCTTCTTGTTGCTCTTCTTCTGCACAGCTAAGCTGGAAGTGACATTTGCAGCTCGCAATAGTGCAGAGTTATCTCAGAGAAAGGGGCCACGGTGTTTCTGTATCTCTATTATGTTGGTGCGGCTTCGGAACTTTTAAATATCTCGATATATCTCGAAAACTACGCTTCTGATCAAAAAATATCATAGAACGTAAATTGTAGGAAACATAATTCTCTACAAAAAAGGTCTCTTAACATTTTGCCATAACTCGTTTCGTTTCCGAGATATTTGCAGATATATCTCAAGGGAAGGGGCCTGACGGACATATTTCGAGATATTTCTTCTTCTTGTTGTTCTTCTTCTGCACAGCTAAGCTGGAAGTGGCATTTGCAGCTCGCAATAGTGCAGAGTTATCTCAAAGAAAGGGGCCACGGTGTTTCTGTATCTCTATTATGTTGGTGCGGCTTCGGAACTTTTAAATATCTTGATATATCTCGAGAACTACGCATCTGATCAAAAAATATCATACAACATAAAAAGTAGGAAACTTAATTCTCTACAAAAAAGGTCTCTCAACATTTTGCCATAGCTCGCTTCGTTTCCGAGATATTTGCAGATTTATCTCAAGGGAAGGGGCCTGACGGACATATTTCGAGATATTTCTTCTTCTTGTTGTTCTCCTTCTGCACAGCTAAGCTGGACGTGGCATTTACAGCTCGCAATAGAGCAGAGTTATCCCAACGAAAGGGGCCACGGTGTTTCTGTATCTCTATTATGTTGGTGCGGCTTCGGAACTTTTAAATATCTCGATATATCTCGAAAACTACGCTTCTGATCAAAAAATATCATAGAACATAAAAAGTAGGAAACATAATTCTCTACAAAAAAGGTCTCTTAACATTTTGCCATAGCTCGCTTGGTTTCCGAGATATTTGCAGATTTATCTCAAGGGAAGGGGCCTGACGGACATATTTCGAGATATTTCTTCTTCTTGTTGTTCCTCTTCTGCACAGCTAAGCTGGACGTGGCATTTACAGCTCGCAATAGTGCAGAGTTATCTCAAAGAAAGGGGCCACGGTGTTTCTGTATCTCTATTATGTTGGTGCGGCTTCGGAACTTTTAAATATCTTCATATATCTCGAGAACTACGCATCTGATCAAAAAATATGATAGAACATAAAAAGTAGGAAACTTAATTCTCTACACAAAAGGTCTCTTAACGTTTTGCCATAGCTGGCTTCGTTTCCGAGATATTTGCAGATTTATCTCAAGGGAAGGGGCCTGACGGACATATTTCGAGATATTTCTTCTTCTTGTTGCTCTTCTTCTGCACAGCTAAGCTGGAAGTGACATTTGCAGCTCGCAATAGTGCAGAGTTATCTCAGAGAAAGGGGCCACGGTGTTTCTGTATCTCTATTATGTTGGTGCGGCTTCGGAACTTTTAAATATCTTGATATATCTCGAGAACTCCTCATCTGATCAAATAATATCATAGAACATAAAAAGGAGGAAACTTAATTCTCTACAAATAAGGTCTCTTAACATTTTGCCATAGCTCGCTTCGTTTCCGAGATATTTGCAGATTTATCTCAAGGGAAGGGGCCTGACGGACATATTTCGAGATATTTCTTCTTCTTGTTGTTCTTCTTCTGCACAGCTAAACTGGAAGTGGCATTTCCCGCTCGCAATAGTGCAGAGTTATCCCAACGAAAGGGGCCACGGTGATTCTGTATCTCTATTATGTTGGTGCGGCTTCGGAACTTTTAAATATCTCGATATATCTCGAAAACTACGCTTCTGATCAAAAAATATCATAGAACATAAAAAGTAGGAAACATAATTCTCTACAAAAAAGGTCTCTTAACATTTTGCCATAGCTCGCTTCGTTTCCGAGATATTTGCAGATTTATCTCAAGGGAAGGGGCCTGACGGACATATTTCGAGATATTTCTTCTTCTTGTTGTTCTTCTTCTGCACAGCTAAGCTGGACGTGGCATTTACAGCTCGCAATAGTGCAGAGTTATCTCAACGAAAGGGGCCACGGTGTTTCTGTATCTCTATTATGTTGGTGCGGCTTCGGAACTTTTAAATATCTCGATATATCTCGAAAACTACGCTTCTGATCAAAAAATATCATAGAACATAAATTGTAGGAAACATAATTCTCTACAAAAAAGGTCTCTTAACATTTTGCCATAGCTCGCTTCGTTTCCGAGATATTTGCAGATTTATCTCAAGGGAAGGGGCCTGACGGACATATTTCGAGATATTTCTTCTTCTTGTTGCACTTCTTCTGCACAGCTAAGCTGGAAGTGACATTTGCAGCTCGCAATAGTGCAGAGTTATCTCAGAGAAAGGGGCCACGGTGTTTCTGTATCTCTATTATGTTGGTGCGGCTTCGGAACTTTTAAATATCTTGATATATCTCGAGAACTCCTCATCTGATCAAATAATATCATAGAACATAAAAAGGAGGAAACTTAATTCTCTACAAATAAGGTCTCTTAACATTTTGCCATAGCTCGCTTCGTTTCCGAGATATTTGCAGATTTATCTCAAGGGAAGGGGCCTGACGGACATATTTCGAGATATTTCTTCTTCTTGTTGTTCTTCTTCTGCACAGCTAAGCTGGACGTGGCATTTACAGCTCGCAATAGTGCAGAGTTATCTCAAAGAAAGGGGCCACGGTGTTTCTGTATCTCTATTATGTTGGTGCGGCTTCGGAACTTTTAAATATCTTCATATATCTCGAGAACTACGCATCTGATCAAAAAATATCATAGAACATAAAAAGTAGGAAACATAATTCTCTACAAAAAAGGTCTCTTAACATTTTGCCATAGCTCGCTTCGTTTCCGAGATATTTGCAGATTTATCTCAAGGGAAGGGGCCTGACGGACATATTTCGAGATATTTCTTCTTCTTGTTGTTCTTCTTCTGCACAGCTAAGCTGGACGTGGCATTTACAGCTCGCAATAGTGCAGAGTTATCTCAAAGAAAGGGGCCACGGTGTTTCTGTATCTCTATTATGTTGGTGCGGCTTCGGAACTTTTAAATATCTTCATATATCTCGAGAACTACGCATCTGATCAAAAAATATCATAGAACATAAAAAGTAGGAAACTTAATTCTCTACAAAAAAGGTCTCTTAACATTTTGCCATAGGTCGCTTCGTTTCCGAGATATTTGCAGATTTATCTCAAGGGAAGGGGCCTGACGGACATATTTCGAGATATTTCTTCTTCTTGTTGCTCTTCTTCTGCACAGCTAAGCTGGAAGTGACATTTGCAGCTCGCAATGGTGCAGAGTTATCTCAGAGAAAGGGGCCACGGTGTTTCTGTATCTCTATTATGTTGGTGCGGCTTCGGAACTTTTAAATATCTTCATATATCTCGAGAACTACGCATCTGATCAAAAAATATCATAGAACATAAAAAGTAGGAAACATAATTCTCTACAAAAAAGGTCTCTTAACATTTTGCCATAGCTCGCTTCGTTTCCGAGATATTTGCAGATTTATCTCAAGGGAAGGGTCCTGACGGACATATTTCGAGATATTTCTTCTTCTTGTTGTTCTTCTTCTGCACAGCTAAACTGGAAGTGGCATTTCCAGCTCGCAATAGTGCAGAGTTATCCCAAAGAAAGGGGCCACGGTGTTTCTGTATCTCTATTATGTTGGTGCGGCTTCGGAACTTTTAAATATCTTGATATATATCGAGAACTACGCATCTGATCAAAAAATATCATAGAACATAAAAAGTAGGAAACTTAATTCTCTACAAAAAAGGTATCTTAACATTTAGCCATAGCTCGCTTCGTTTCCGAGATATTTGCAGATATATCTCGAGGGAAGGGGCCTGACGGACATATTTCGAGATATTTCTTCTTCTTGTTGTTCTTCTTCTGCACAGCTAAGCTGGAAGCGGCATTTGCGGCTCGCACTAGTGCAGAGTTATCCCAACGAAAGGGGCCACGGTGTTTCTGTATCTCTATTATGTTGGTGCGGCTTCGGAACTTTTAAATATCTCGAAATATCTCGAAAACTACGCTTCTGATCAAAAAATATCATAGAACATAAAAAGTAGGAAACATAATTCTCTACAAAAAAGGTCTCTTAACATTTTGCCATAGCTCGCTTCGTTTCCGAGATATTTGCAGATTTATCTCAAGGGAAGGGGCCTGACGGACATATTTCGAGATATTTCTTCTTCTTGTTGTTCTTCTTCTGCACAGCTAAGCTGGACGTGGCATTTACAGCTCGCAATAGTGCAGAGTTATCTCAAAGAAAGGGGCCACGGTGTTTCTGTATCTCTATTATGTTGGTGCGGCTTCGCAACTTTTAAATATCTTCATATATCTCGAGAACTACGCATCTGATCAAAAAATATCATAGAACATAAAAAGTAGGAAACATAATTCTCTACAAAAAAGGTCTCTTAACATTTTGCCATAGCTCGCTTCGTTTCCGAGATATTTGCAGATTTATCTCAAGGGAAGGGGCCTGACGGACATATTTCGATATATTTCTTCTTCTTGTTGCTCTTCTTCTGCACAGCTAAGCTGGAAGTGACATTTGCAGCTCGCAATAGTGCAGAGTTATCTCAGAGAAAGGGGCCACGGTGTTTCTGTATCTCTATTATGTTGGTGCGGCTTCGGAACTTTTAAATATCTCGATATATCTCGAAAACTACGCTTCTGATCAAAAAATATCATAGAACGTAAATTGTAGGAAACATGATTCTCTACAAAAAAGGTCTCTTAACATTTTGCCATAGCTCGTTTCGTTTCCGAGATATTTGCAGATATATCTCAAGGGAAGGGGCCTGACGGACATATTTCGAGATATTTCTTCTTCTTGCTGTTCTTCTTCTGCACAGCTAAGCTGGAAGTGGCATTTGCAGCTCGCAATAGTGCAGAGTTATCTCAAAGAAAGGGGCCACGGTGTTTCTGTATCTCTATTATGTTGGTGCGGCTTCGGAACTTTTAAATATCTTGATATATCTCGAGAACTACGCATCTGATCAAAAAATATCATACAACATAAAAAGTAGGAAACTTAATTCTCTACAAAAAAGGTCTCTCAACATTTTGCCATAGCTCGCTTCGTTTCCGAGATATTTGCAGATTTATCTCAAGGGAAGGGGCCTGACGGACATATTTCGAGATATTTCTTCTTCTTGTTGTTCTCCTTCTGCACAGCTAAGCTGGACGTGGCATTTACAGCTCGCAATAGAGCAGAGTTATCCCAACGAAAGGGGCCACGGTGTTTCTGTATCTCTATTATGTTGGTGCGGCTTCGGAACTTTTAAATATCTCGATATATCTCGAAAACTACGCTTCTAATCAAAAAATATCATAGAACATAAAAAGTAGGAAACATAATTCTCTACAAAAAAGGTCTCTTAACATTTTGCCATAGCTCGCTTGGTTTCCGAGATATTTGCAGATTTATCTCAAGGGAAGGGGCCTGACGGACATATTTCGAGATATTTCTTCTTCTTGTTGTTCCTCTTCTGCACAGCTAAGCTGGACGTGGCATTTACAGCTCGCAATAGTGCAGAGTTATCTCAAAGAAAGGGGCCACGGTGTTTCTGTATCTCTATTATGTTGGTGCGGCTTCGGAACTTTTAAATATCTTCATATATCTCGAGAACTACGCATCTGATCAAAAAATATCATAGAACATAAAAAGTAGGAAACTTAATTCTCTACAAAAAAGGTCTCTTAACGTTTTGCCATAGCTGGCTTCGTTTCCGAGATATTTGCAGATTTATCTCAAGGGAAGGGGCCTGACGGACATATTTCGAGATATTTCTTCTTCTTGTTGCTCTTCTTCTGCACAGCTAAGCTGGAAGTGACATTTGCAGCTCGCAATAGTGCAGAGTTATCTCAGAGAAAGGGGCCACGGTGTTTCTGTATCTCTATTATGTTGGTGCGGCTTCGGAACTTTTAAATATCTTGATATATCTCGAGAACTACGCATCTGATCAAAAAATATCATAGAACATAAAAAGTAGGAAACTTAATTCTCTACAAATAAAGTCTCTTAACATTTTGCCATAGCTCGCTTCGTTTCCGAGATATTTGCAGATTTATCTCAAGGGAAGGGGCCTGACGGACATATTTGGAGATATTTCTTCTTCTTGTTGTTCTTCTTCTGCACAGCTAAGCTGGAAGTGGCATTTGCAGCTCGCAATAGTGCAGAGTTATCTCAAAGAAAGGGGCCACGGTGTTTCTGTATCTCTATTATGTTGGTGCGGCTTCGGAACTTTTAAATATCTTGATATATCTCGAGAACTACGCATCTGATAAAAAAATATCGTAGAACATAAAAAGTAGGAAACTTAATTCTCTACAAAAAAGGTCTCTTAACATTTTGCCATAGCTCGCTTCGTTTCCGAGATATTTGCAGATTTATCTCAAGGGAAGGGGCCTGTCGGACATATTTCGATATATTTCTTCTTCTTGTTGTTCTTCTTCTGCACTGCTAAACTGGAAGTGGCATTTCCAGCTCGCCATAGTGCAGAGTTATCTCAAAGAAAGGGGCCACGGTGTTTCTGTATCTCTATTATGTTGGTGCGGCTTCGGAACTTTTAAATATCTTGATATATCTCGAGAACTACGAATCTGATCAAAAAATATCATAGAACATAAAAAGTAGGAAACTTAATTCTCTACAAAAAAGGTCTCTCAACATTTTGCCATAGCTCGCTTCGTTTCCGAGATATTTGCAGATTTATCTCAAGGGAAGGGGCCTGACGGACATATTTCGAGATATTTCTTCTTCTTGTTGTTCTTCTTCTGCACAGCTAAGCTGGAAGTGGCATTTGCAGCTCGCAATAGTGCAGAGTTATCTCAAAGAAAGGGGCCACGGTGTTTCTGTATCTCTATTATGTTGGTGCGGCTTCGGAACTTTTAAATATCTTGATATATCTCGAGAACTACGCATCTGATCAAAAAATATCATAGAACATAAAAAGTAGGAAACTTAATTCTCTACAAATAAAGTCTCTTAACATTTTGCCATAGCTCGCGTCGTTTCCGAGATATTTGCAGATTTATCTCAAGGGAAGGGGCCTGACGGACATATTTGGAGATATTTCTTCTTCTTGTTGTTCTTCTTCTGCACAGCTAAGCTGGAAGTGGCATTTGCAGCTCGCAATAGTGCAGAGTTATCTCAAAGAAAGGGGCCACGGTGTTTCTGTATCTCTATTATGTTGGTGCGGCTTCGGAACTTTTAAATATCTTGATATATCTCGAGAACTACGCATCTGATCAAAAAATATCATAGAACATAAAAAGTATGAAACTTAATTCTCTACAAAAAAGGTCTCTTAACATTTTGCCATAGCTCGTTTCGTTTCCGAGATATTTGCAGATATATCTCAAGGGAAGGGGCCTGACGGACATATTTCGAGATATTTCTTCTTCTTGTTGTTCTTCTTCTGCACAGCTAAACTGGAAGTGGCATTTCCAGCTCGCAATAGCGCAGAGTTATCTCAAAGAAAGGGGCCACGGTGTTTCTGTATCTCTATTATGTTGGTGCGGCTTCGGAACTTTCAAATATCTTGATATATCTCGAGAACTACGGGTCTGATCAAAAAATATCATAGAACATAAAAAGTAGCAAACTTAATTCTCTACAAAAAAGGTCTCTCAACATTTTCCATAGCTCGCTTCGTTTCCGAGATATTTGCAATTTCAGCTCAAAGGAACGGGCCTGACGGACATGTTTCGAGATATTTCTTCTTCTTGTTGTTCTTCTTCTGCACAGCTAAACTGGAAGTGGCATTTCCAGCTCGCAATAGTGCAGAGTTATCTCAAAGAAGGGGGCCACGGTGTTTCTGTATCTCTATTATGTTGGTGCGGCTTCGGAACTTTTAAATATCTTGATATATCTCGAGAACTACGCATCTGATCAAAAAATATGATAGAACATAAAAAGTAGGAAACTTAATTCCCTACAAAAAAGGTCTCTTAACATTTTGCCATAGCTCGCTTCGTTTCCGAGATATTTGCAGATTTATCTCAAGGGAAGGGGCCTGACGGACATATTTCGAGATATTTCTTCTTGTTGTTCTTCTTCTGCACAGCTAAGCTGGAAGTGGCATTTGCGGCTCGCACTAGTGCAGAGTTATCTCAAAGAAAGGGGCCACGGTGTTAATGTATCTCTATTATGTTGGTGCGGCTTCGGAACTTTTAAATATCTCGATATATCTCGAAAACTACGCTTCTGATCAAAAAATATCATAGAACATAAATTGTAGGAAACACAATTCTCTACAAAAAAGGTCTCTTAACATTTTGCCATAGCTCGCTTCGTTTCCGAGATATTTGCAGATACGTCTCAAGGGAAGGGGCCTGACGGACATATTTCGAGATATTTCTTCTTCTTGTTGTTCTTCTTCTGCACAGCTAAGCTGGAAGTGGCGTTTGCGGCTCGCACTAGTGCAGAGTTATCTCAAAGAAAGGGCCACGGTGTTTCTGAATCTCTATTATGTTGGTGCGGCTTCGGAACTTTTAAATATCTCGATATATCTCGAAAACTACGATTCTGATTAAAAAATATCATAGACCATAAATTGTAGGAAACATAATTCTCTACAAAAAACGTCTCTTAACATTTTGCCATAGCTCGCTTCGTTTCCGCGATATTTGCAGATTCAGCTCAAAGGAACGGGCCTGACGGACATATTTCGAGATATTCCTTCTTCTTGTTGTTCTTCTTCTGCACAGCTAAGCTGGAAGTGGCATTTGCAGCTCGCAATAGTGCTGAGTTATCTCAAAGAAAGGGGCCACGGTGTTTCTGTATCTCTATTATGTTGGTGCGGCTTCGGAACTTTTAAATATCTTGATATATCTCGAGAACTACGCATCTGATCAAAAAATATCATAGAACATAAAAAGTAGGAAACTTAATTCTCTACAAATAAAGTCTCTTAACATTTTGCCACAGCTCGCGTCGTTTCCGAGATATTTGCAGATTTATCTCAAGGGAAGGGGCCTGACGGACATATTTGGAGATATTTCTTCTTCTTGTTGTTCTTCTTCTGCACAGCTAAGCTGGAAGTGGCATTTGCAGCTCGCAATAGTGCAGAGTTATCTCAAAGAAAGGGGCCACGGTGTTTCTGTATCTCTATTATGTTGGTGCGGCTTCGGAACTTTTAAATATCTTGATATATCTCGAGAACTACGCATCTGATCAAAAAATATCATAGAACATAAAAAGTATGAAACTTAATTCTCTACAAAAAAGGTCTCTTAACATTTTGCCATAGCTCGTTTCGTTTCCGAGATATTTGCAGATATATCTCAAGGGAAGGGGCCTGACGGACATATTTCGAGATATTTCTTCTTCTTGTTGTTCTTTTTCTGCACAGCTAAACTGGAAGTGGCATTTCCAGCTCGCAATAGCGCAGAGTTATCTCAAAGAAAGGGGCCACGGTGTTTCTGTATCTCTATTATGTTGGTGCGGCTTCGGAACTTTCAAATATCTTGATATATCTCGAGAACTACGGGTCTGATCAAAAAATATCATAGAACATAAAAAGTAGCAAACTTAATTCTCTACAAAAAAGGTCTCTCAACATTTTCCATAGCTCGCTTCGTTTCCGAGATATTTGCAGATTCAGCTCATAGGAACGGGCCTGACGGACATGTTTCGAGATATTTCTTCTTCTTGTTGTTCTTCTTCTGCACAGCTAAACTGGAAGTGGCATTTCCAGCTCGCACTAGTGCAGAGTTATCTCAAAGAAAGGGGCCACGGTGTTTCTGTATCTCTATTATGTTGGTGCGGCTTCGGAACTTTTAAATATCTTGATATATCTCGAGAACTACGCATCTAATCAAAAAATATCATAGAACATAAAAAGTAGCAAACCTAATTCTCTACAAAAAAGGTCTCTTAACATTTTGCCACAGCTCACTTCGTTTCCGAGATATTTGCAGATTTATCTCAAGGGAAGGGGCCTGACGGACATGTTTCGAGATATTTCTTCTTCTTGTTGTTCTTCTTCTGCACAGCTAAGCTGGAAGTGGCACTTGCAGCTCGCAATAGTGCAGAGTTATCTCAAAGAAGGGGGCCACGGTGTTTCTGTATCTCTATTATGTTGGTGCGGCTTCGGAACTTTTAAATATCTTGATATATCTCGAGAACTACGCATCTGATCAAAAAATATGATAGAACATAAAAAGTAGGAAACTTAATTCCCTACAAAAAAGGTCTCTTAACATTTTGCCATAGCTCGCTTCGTTTCCGAGATATTTGCAGATTTATCTCAAGGGAAGGGGCCTGACGGACATATTTCGAGATATTTCTTCTTGTTGTTCTTCTTCTGCACAGCTAAGCTGGAAGTGGCATTTGCGGCTCGCACTAGTGCAGAGTTATCTCAAAGAAAGGGGCCACGGTGTTTCTGTATCTCTATTATGTTGGTGCGGCTTCGGAACTTTTAAATATCTCGATATATCTCGAAAACTACGCTACTGATCAAAAAATATCATAGAACATAAATTGTAGGAAACATAATTCTCTACAAATAAAGTCTCTTAACATTTTGCCATAGCTCGCTTCGTTTCCGAGATATTTGCAGATTTATCTCAAGGGAAGGGGCCTGACGGACATATTTCGAGATATTTCTTCTTGTTGTTCTTCTTCTGCACAGCTAAGCTGGAAGTGGCATTTGCGGCTCGCACTAGTGCAGAGTTATCTCAAAGAAAGGGGCCACGGTGTTAATGTATCTCTATTATGTTGGTGCGGCTTCGGAACTTTTAAATATCTCGATATATCTCGAAAACTACGCTTCTGATCAAAAAATATCATAGAACATAAATTGTAGGAAACATAATTCTCTACAAAAAAGTTCTCTTAACATTTTGCCATAGCTCGCTTCGTTTCCGAGATATTTGCAGATACATCTCAAGGGAAGGGGCCTGACGGACATATTTCGAGATATTTCTTCTTCTTGTTGTTCTTCTTCTGCACAGCTAAGCTGGAAGTGGCGTTTGCGGCTCGCACTAGTGCAGAGTTATCTCAAAGAAAGGGGCCACGGTGTTTCTGAATCTCTATTATGTTGGTGCGGCTTCGGAACTTTGAAATATCTCGATATATCTCGAAAACTACGATTCTGATTAAAAAATATCATAGACCATAAATTGTAGGAAACATAATTCTCTACAAAAAACGTCTCTTAACAATTTGGCCATAGCTCGCTTCGTTTCCGCGATATTTGCAGATTCAGCTCAAAGGAACGGGCCTGACGGACATATTTCGAGATATTCCTTCTTCTTGTTGTTCTTCTTCTGCACAGCTAAGCTGGAAGTGGCATTTGCAGCTCGCAATAGTGCAGAGTTATCTCAAAGAAAGGGGCCACGGTGTTTCTGTATCTCTATTATGTTGGTGCGGCTTCGGAACTTTTAAATATCTCGATATATCTCGAAAACTACGCTTCTGATCAAAAAATATCATAGAACATAAATTGTAGGAAACATAATTCTGTACAAAAAAGGTCTCTTAATATTTTGCCATAGCTCGCTTCGTTTCCGAGATATTTCCAGATATATCTCAAGGGAAGGGGCCTGACGGACATATTTCGAGATATTTCTTCTTCTTGTTGTTCTTCTTCTGCACAGCTAAGCTGGAAGTGGCATTTACAGCTCGCAATAGTGCAGAGTTATCTCATAGAAAGGGGCCACGGTGTTTCTGTATCTCTATTATGTTGGTGCGGCTTCGGAACTTTTAAATATCTCGATATATCTCGAAAACTACGCTTCTGATCAAAAAATATCATAGAAGATAACTTGTAGGAAACATAATTCTCTACAAAAAAGGTCTCTTAACATTTTGCCATAGCTCGCTTCGTTTCCGAGATATTTCCAGATATATCTCAAGGGAAGGGGCCTGACGGACATATTTCGAGATATTTCTTCTTGTTGTACTTCTTCTGCACAGCTAAGCTGGAAGTGGCATTTGCGGCTCGCACTAGTGCAGAGTTATCTCAAAGAAAGGGGCCACGGTGTTTCTGTATCTCTATTATGTTGGTGCGGCTTCGGAACTTTTAAATATCTCGATGTATCTCGAAAACTACGCTTCTGATCAAAAAATATCATAGAAGATAAAAAGTAGAAAACTTAGTTCTCTACAAGAAAGGTCTCTTAACATTTTGCCATAGCTCTCTTCGTTTCCGAGATATTTGCAGATTTATCTCAAGGGAAGGGGCCTGACGGGCATATTTCGAGATATTTCTTCTTCTTGTTGTTCTTCTTCTGCACAGCTAAGCTGGAAGTGGCATTTACAGCTCGCAATAGTGCAGAGTTATCTAAAAGAAGGGGCCACGGTGTTTCTGTATCTCTATTATGTTGGTGCGGTTTCGGAACTTTTAAATATCTTGATATATCTCGAGAACTACGCATCTGATCAAAAAATATCATAGAAGATAAAAAGTAGGAAACTTAATTCTCTACAAAAAAGGTCTCTTAACATTTTGCCATAGCTCTCTGTGTTTTCCAGATATTTGCAGATATATCTCAAGGGAAGGGGCCTAACGGACATATTTCGAGATATTTCTTCTTCTTGTTGTTCTTCTTCTGCACAGCTAAGCTGGAAGTGGCATTTGCAGCTCGCAATAGTGCAGAGTTATCTCAAAGAAAGGGGCCACGGTGTTTCTGTATATCTATTATGTTGGTGCGGCTTCGGAACTTTTAAATATCTTGATATATCTCGAGAACTACGCATCTGATCAAAAAATATCATAGAACATAAAAAGTAGGAAACTTAATTCTCTACAAAAAAGGTCTCCTAACATTTTGCCATAGCTCGCTTCGTTTCCGAGATATTTGCAGATTTATCTCAAGGGAAGGGTCCTGACGGACATATTTCGGGATATTTCTTCTTCTTGTTGTTCTTCTTCTGCACAGCTAAGTTGGAAGTGGCATTTGCAGCTCGCAATAGTGCAGAGTTATCTCAAAGAAAGGGGCCACGGTGTTTCTGTATCTCTATTATGTTGGTGCGGCTTCGGAACTTTTAAATATCTCGATATATCTCGAAAACTACGCTTCTGATCAAAAAATATCATAGAAGATAACTTGTAGGAAACATAATTCTCTACAAAAAAGGTCTCTTAACATTTTGCCATAGCTCGCTTCGTTTCCGAGATATTTGCAGATATATCTCAAGGGAAGGGGCCTGACGGACATATTTCGAGATATTTCTTCTTCTTGTTGTTCTTCTCCTGCACAGCTAAGCTGGAAGTGGCATTTCCAGCTCGCAATAGTGCAGAGTTATCTCAAAGAGAGGGGCCACGGTGTTTCTGTATCTCTATTATGTTTTTGCGGCTTCGGAACTTTTAAATATCTTGATATATCTCGAGAACTACGCATCTGATCAAAAAATATCATAGAACATAAAAAGTAGGAAACTTAATTCTCTACAAAAAAGGTCTCTTAACATTTTGCCATAGCTCGCTTCGTTTCCGAGATATTTGCAGATGTATCTCAAGGGAAGGGGCCTGACGGACAAATTTCGAGATATTTCTTCTTCTTGTTGTTCTTCTTCTGCACAGCTAAGCTGGAAGTGGCATTTGCGGCTCGCACTAGTGCAGAGTTATCTCAAAGAAAGGGGCCACGGTGTTTCTGTATCTCTATTATGTTGGTGCGGCTTCGGAACTTTTAAATATCTTGATATATCTCGAGAACTACGCATCTGATCAAAAAATATCATAGAACATAAAAAGTAGGAAACTTAATTCTCTACAAAAAAGGTCTCTTAACATTTTGCCATAGCTCGCTTCGTTTCCGAGATATTTGCAGATTTATCTCAAGGGAAGGGGCCTGACGGACATATTTCGAGATATTTCTTCTTCTTGTTGTTCTTCTTCTGCACAGCTAAGCTGGAAGTGGCATTTGCAGCTCGCAATAGTGCAGAGTTATCTCAAAGAGAGGGGTCACGGTGTTTCTGTGTCTCTATTATGTTGGAGCGGCTTCGGAACTTTTAAATATCTTGATATATCTCGAGAACTACGCATCTGATCAAAAAATATCATAGAACATAAAAAGTAGGAAACTTAATTCTCTACAAAAAAGGTCTCTTAACATTTTTCCATAGCTCTCTTCGTTTTCCAGATATTTGCAGATTTATCTCAAGGGAAGGGGCCTAACGGACATATTTCGAGATGTTTCTTCTTCTTGTTGTTCTTCTTCTGCACAGCTAAGCTGGAAGTGGCATTTGCAGCTCGCAATAGTGCAGAGTTATCTCAAAGAAAGGGGCCACGGTGTTTCTGTATATCTATTATGTTGGTGCGGCTTCGGAACTTTTAAATATCTTGATATATCTCGAGAACTACGCATCTGATCAAAAAATATCATAGAACATAAAAAGTAGGAAACTTAATTCTCTACAAAAAAGGTCTCTTAACATTTTGCCATAGCTCGCTTCGTTTCCGAGATATTTGCAGATTTATCTCAAGGGAAGGGGCCTGACGGACATATTTCGAGATATTTCTTCTTCTTGTTGTTCTTCTTCTGCACAGCTAAGCTGGAAGTGGCATTTGCAGCTCGCAATAGTGCAGAGTTATCTCAAAGAAAGGGGCCACGGTGATTCTGTATCTCTATTATGTTGGTGCGGCTTCGGAACTTTTAAATATCTTGATATATCTCGAGAACTACGCATCTGATCAAAAAATATCATACAATATAAAAAGTAGGGAACTTAATTCTCTACAAATAAGGTCTCTTAACATTTTGCCATAGCTCGCTTCGTTTCCGAGATATTTGCAGATTTATCTCAAGGGAAGGGGCCTGACGGACATATTTCGAGATATTTCTTCTTCTTGTTGTTCTTCTTCTGCACAGCTAAGCTGGAAGTGGCATTTACAGCTCGCAATAGTGCAGAGTTATCTCAAAGAAAGGGGCCACGGTGTTTCTGTATCTCTATTATGTTGGTGCGGCTTCGGAACTTTTAAATATCTTGATATATCTCGAGAACTACGCATCTGATCAAAAAATATCATACAACATAAAAAGTAGGAAACTTAATTCTCTACAAAAAAGGTCTCTTAACATTTTGCCATAGCTCGCTTCGTTTCCGAGATATTTGCAGATTTATCTCAAGGGAAGGGTCCTGACGGACATATTTCGGGATATTTCTTCTTCTTGTTGTTCTTCTTCTGCACAGCTAAGTTGGAAGTGGCATTTGCAGCTCGCAATAGTGCAGAGTTATCTCAAAGAAAGGGGCCACGGTGTTTCTGTATCTCTATTATGTTGGTGCGGCTTCGGAACTTTTAAATATCTCGATATATCTCGAAAACTACGCTTCTGATCAAAAAATATCATAGAAGATAACTTGTAGGAAACATAATTCTCTACAAAAAAGGTCTCTTAACATTTTGCCATAGCTCGCTTCGTTTCCGAGATATTTGCAGATATATCTCAAGGGAAGGGGCCTGACGGACATATTTCGAGATATTTCTTCTTCTTGTTGTTCTTCTCCTGCACAGCTAAGCTGGAAGTGGCATTTGCAGCTCGCAATAGTGCAGAGTTATCTCAAAGAGAGGGGTCACGGTGTTTCTGTGTCTCTATTATGTTGGAGCGGCTTCGGAACTTTTAAATATCTTGATATATCTCGAGAACTACGCATCTGATCAAAAAATATCATAGAACATAAAAAGTAGGAAACTTAATTCTCTACAAAAAAGGTCTCTTAACATTTTTCCATAGCTCTCTTCGTTTTCCAGATATTTGCAGATTTATCTCAAGGGAAGGGGCCTAACGGACATATTTCGAGATGTTTCTTCTTCTTGTTGTTCTTCTTCTGCACAGCTAAGCTGGAAGTGGCATTTGCAGCTCGCAATAGTGCAGAGTTATCTCAAAGAAAGGGGCCACGGTGTTTCTGTATATCTATTATGTTGGTGCGGCTTCGGAACTTTTAAATATCTTGATATATCTCGAGAACTACGCATCTGATCAAAAAATATCATAGAACATAAAAAGTAGGAAACTTAATTCTCTACAAAAAAGGTCTCTTAACATTTTGCCATAGCTCGCTTCGTTTCCGAGATATTTGCAGATTTATCTCAAGGGAAGGGGCCTGACGGACATATTTCGAGATATTTCTTCTTCTTGTTGTTCTTCTTCTGCACAGCTAAGCTGGAAGTGGCATTTGCAGCTCGCAATAGTGCAGAGTTATCTCAAAGAAAGGGGCCACGGTGATTCTGTATCTCTATTATGTTGGTGCGGCTTCGGAACTTTTAAATATCTTGATATATCTCGAGAACTACGCATCTGATCAAAAAATATCATACAATATAAAAAGTAGGGAACTTAATTCTCTACAAATAAGGTCTCTTAACATTTTGCCATAGCTCGCTTCGTTTCCGAGATATTTGCAGATTTATCTCAAGGGAAGGGGCCTGACGGACATATTTCGAGATATTTCTTCTTCTTGTTGTTCTTCTTCTGCACAGCTAAGCTGGAAGTGGCATTTACAGCTCGCAATAGTGCAGAGTTATCTCAAAGAAAGGGGCCACGGTGTTTCTGTATCTCTATTATGTTGGTGCGGCTTCGGAACTTTTAAATATCTTGATATATCTCGAGAACTACGCATCTGATCAAAAAATATCATACAACATAAAAAGTAGGAAACTTAATTCTCTACAAAAAAGGTCTCTTAACATTTTGCCATAGCTCGCTTCGTTTCCGAGATATTTGCAGATTTATCTCAAGGGAAGGGTCCTGACGGACATATTTCGGGATATTTCTTCTTCTTGTTGTTCTTCTTCTGCACAGCTAAGTTGGAAGTGGCATTTGCAGCTCGCAATAGTGCAGAGTTATCTCAAAGAAAGGGGCCACGGTGTTTCTGTATCTCTATTATGTTGGTGCGGCTTCGGAACTTTTAAATATCTCGATATATCTCGAAAACTACGCTTCTGATCAAAAAATATCATAGAAGATAACTTGTAGGAAACATAATTCTCTACAAAAAAGGTCTCTTAACATTTTGCCATAGCTCGCTTCGTTTCCGAGATATTTGCAGATATATCTCAAGGGAAGGGGCCTGACGGACATATTTCGAGATATTTCTTCTTCTTGTTGTTCTTCTCCTGCACAGCTAAGCTGGAAGTGGCATTTCCAGCTCGCAATAGTGCAGAGTTATCTCAAAGAGAGGGGCCACGGTGTTTCTGTATCTCTATTATGTTTTTGCGGCTTCGGAACTTTTAAATATCTTGATATATCTCGAGAACTACGCATCTGATCAAAAAATATCATAGAACATAAAAAGTAGGAAACTTAATTCTCTACAAAAAAGGTCTCTTAACATTTTGCCATAGCTCGCTTCGTTTCCGAGATATTTGCAGATGTATCTCAAGGGAAGGGGCCTGACGGACAAATTTCGAGATATTTCTTCTTCTTGTTGTTCTTCTTCTGCACAGCTAAGCTGGAAGTGGCATTTGCGGCTCGCACTAGTGCAGAGTTATCTCAAAGAAAGGGGCCACGGTGTTTCTGTATCTCTATTATGTTGGTGCGGCTTCGGAACTTTTAAATATCTTGATATATCTCGAGAACTACGCATCTGATCAAAAAATATCATAGAACATAAAAAGTAGGAAACTTAATTCTCTACAAAAAAGGTCTCTTAACATTTTGCCATAGCTCGCTTCGTTTCCGAGATATTTGCAGATTTATCTCAAGGGAAGGGGCCTGACGGACATATTTCGAGATATTTCTTCTTCTTGTTGTTCTTCTTCTGCACAGCTAAGCTGGAAGTGGCATTTGCAGCTCGCAATAGTGCAGAGTTATCTCAAAGAGAGGGGTCACGGTGTTTCTGTGTCTCTATTATGTTGGAGCGGCTTCGGAACTTTTAAATATCTTGATATATCTCGAGAACTACGCATCTGATCAAAAAATATCATAGAACATAAAAAGTAGGAAACTTAATTCTCTACAAAAAAGGTCTCTTAACATTTTTCCATAGCTCTCTTCGTTTTCCAGATATTTGCAGATTTATCTCAAGGGAAGGGGCCTAACGGACATATTTCGAGATGTTTCTTCTTCTTGTTGTTCTTCTTCTGCACAGCTAAGCTGGAAGTGGCATTTGCAGCTCGCAATAGTGCAGAGTTATCTCAAAGAAAGGGGCCACGGTGTTTCTGTATATCTATTATGTTGGTGCGGCTTCGGAACTTTTAAATATCTTGATATATCTCGAGAACTACGCATCTGATCAAAAAATATCATAGAACATAAAAAGTAGGAAACTTAATTCTCTACAAAAAAGGTCTCTTAACATTTTGCCATAGCTCGCTTCGTTTCCGAGATATTTGCAGATTTATCTCAAGGGAAGGGGCCTGACGGACATATTTCGAGATATTTCTTCTTCTTGTTGTTCTTCTTCTGCACAGCTAAGCTGGAAGTGGCATTTGCAGCTCGCAATAGTGCAGAGTTATCTCAAAGAAAGGGGCCACGGTGATTCTGTATCTCTATTATGTTGGTGCGGCTTCGGAACTTTTAAATATCTTGATATATCTCGAGAACTACGCATCTGATCAAAAAATATCATACAATATAAAAAGTAGGGAACTTAATTCTCTACAAATAAGGTCTCTTAACATTTTGCCATAGCTCGCTTCGTTTCCGAGATATTTGCAGATTTATCTCAAGGGAAGGGGCCTGACGGACATATTTCGAGATATTTCTTCTTCTTGTTGTTCTTCTTCTGCACAGCTAAGCTGGAAGTGGCATTTACAGCTCGCAATAGTGCAGAGTTATCTCAAAGAAAGGGGCCACGGTGTTTCTGTATCTCTATTATGTTGGTGCGGCTTCGGAACTTTTAAATATCTTGATATATCTCGAGAACTACGCATCTGATCAAAAAATATCATAGAACATAAAAAGTAGGAAACTTAATTCTCTACAAAAAAGGTCTCTTAACATTTTGCCATAGCTCTCTTCGTTTCCGCGATATTTGCAGATTCAGCTCAAAGGAACGGGCCTGACGGACATATTTCGAGATATTCCTTCTTCTTGTTGTTCTTCTTCTGCACAGCTAAGCTGGAAGTGGCATTTGCAGCTCGCAATAGTGCAGAGTTATCTCAAAGAAAGGGGCCACGGTGTTTCTGTATCTCTATTATGTTGGTGCGGCTTCGGAACTTTCAAATATCTTGATATATCTCGAGAACTACGGGTCTGATCAAAAAATATCATAGAACATAAAAAGTAGCAAACCTAATTCTCTACAAAAAAGGTCTCTTAACATTTTGCCATAGCTCACTTCGTTTCCGAGATATTTGCAGATTTATCTCAAGGGAAGGGGCCTGACGGACATGTTTCGAGATTTTTCTTCTTCTTGTTGTTCTTCTTCTGCACAGCTAAGCTGGAAGTGGCATTTGCAGCTCGCAATAGTGCAGAGTTATCTCAAAGAAAGGGGCCACGGTGTTTCTGTATCTCTATTATGTTGGTGCGGCTTCGGAACTTTCAAATATCTTGATATATCTCGAGAACTACGGGTCTGATCAAAAAATATCATAGAACATAAAAAGTAGCAAACTTAATTCTCTACAAAAAAGGTCTCTTAACATTTTGCCATAGCTCACTTCGTTTCCGAGATATTCGCAGATTTATCTCAAGGGAAAGGGCCTGACGGACATGTTTCGAGATATTTCTTCTTCTTGTTGTTCTTCTTCTGCACAGCTAAGCTGGAAGTGGCATTTGCGGCTCGCACTAGTGCAGAGTTATCTCAAAGAAAGGGGCCACGGTGTTTCTGTATCTCTATTATGTTGGTGCGGCTTCGGAACTTTTAAATATCTCGATATATCTCGAAAACTACGCTTCTGATCAAAAAATATCATAGAACATAAATTGTAGGAAACATAATTCTGTACAAAAAAGGTCTCTTAATATTTTGCCATAGCTCGCTTCGTTTCCGAGATATTTCCAGATATATCTCAAGGGAAGGGGCCTGACGGACATATTTCGAGATATTTCTTCTTCTTGTTGTTCTTCTTCTGCACAGCTAAGCTGGAAGTGGCATTTACAGCTCGCAATAGTGCAGAGTTATCTCATAGAAAGGGGCCACGGTGTTTCTGTATCTCTATTATGTTGGTGCGGCTTCGGAACTTTTAAATATCTCGATATATCTCGAAAACTACGCTTCTGATCAAAAAATATCATAGAACATAAATTGTAGGAAACATAATTCTCTACAAAAAACGTCTCTTAACATTTTCCATAGCTCGCTTCGTTTCCGAGATATTTGCAGATTCAGCTCAAAGGAACGGGCCTGACGGACATATTTCGAGATATTTCTTCTTTTTGTTGTTCTTCTTCTGCACAGCTAAACTGGAAGTGGCATTTCCAGCTCGCAATAGTGCAGAGTTATCTCAAAGAAAGGGGCCACGGTGTTTCTGTATCTCTATTATGTTG
The DNA here is from genome assembly GCF_051020975.1 of Osmia lignaria lignaria. NCBI lineage: Eukaryota > Metazoa > Arthropoda > Insecta > Hymenoptera > Megachilidae > Osmia > Osmia lignaria. Next base: position 6,868,023 of record NW_027478159.1, on the reverse strand, counting down.
GTGCGGCTTCGCAACTTTTAAATATCTTGATATATCTCGAGAACTACAGATCTGATCAAAAAATATCATAGAACATAAAAAGTAGGAAACTTAATTCTCTACAAAAAAGGTCGCTTAACATTTTGCCATAGCTCGCTTCGTTTCCGAGATATTTGCAGATTTATCTCAAGGGAAGGGGCCTGACGGACATATTTCGAGATATTTCTTCTTGTTGTACTTCTTCTGCACAGCTAAGCTGGAAGTGGCATTTACAGCTCGCAATAGTGCAGAGTTATCTCAAAGAAAGGGGCCACGGTGTTTCTGTATCTCTATTATGTTGGTGCGGCTTCGGAACTTTTATATATCTTGATATATCTCGAGAACTACGCATCTGATCAAAAAATATCATAGAACATAAAAAGTAGGAAACTTAATTCTCTACAAAAAAGGTCTCTTAACATTTTGCCATAGCTCTCTTCGTTTTCCAGATATTTGCAGATTTATCTCAAGGGAAGGGGCCTGACGGACATGTTTCGAGATTTTTCTTCTTCTTGTTGTTCTTCTTCTGCACAGCTAAGCTGGAAGTGGCATTTGCAGCTCGCAATAGTGCAGAGTTATCTCAAAGAAAGGGGCCACGGTGTTTCTGTATCTCTATTATGCTGGTGCGGCTTCGGAACTTTCAAATATCTTGATATATCTCGAGAACTACGGGTCTGATCAAAAAATATCATAGAACATAAAAAGTAGCAAACTTAATTCTCTACAAAAAAGGTCTCTTAACATTTTGCCATAGCTCACTTCGTTTCCGAGATAATCGCAGATTTATCTCAAGGGAAAGGGCCTGACGGACATGTTTCGAGATATTTCTTCTTCTTGTTGTTCTTCTTCTGCACAGCTAAGCTGGAAGTGGCATTTGCGGCTCGCACTAGTGCAGAGTTATCTCAAAGAAAGGGGCCACGGTGTTTCTGTATCTCTATTATGTTGGTGCGGCTTCGGAACTTTCAAATATCTCGATATATCTCGAAAACTACGCTTCTGATCAAAAAATATCATAGAACATAAATTGTAGGAAACATAATTCTGTACAAAAAAGGTCTCTTAATATTTTGCCATAGCTCGCTTCGTTTCCGAGATATTTCCAGATATATCTCAAGGGAAGGGGCCTGACGGACATATTTCGAGATATTTCTTCTTCTTGTTGTTCTTCTTCTGCACAGCTAAGCTGGAAGTGGCATTTACAGCTCGCAATAGTGCAGAGTTATCTCAAAGAAAGGGGCCACGGTGTTTCTGTATCTCTATTATGTTGGTGCGGCTTCGGAACTTTTATATATCTTGATATATCTCGAGAACTACGCATCTGATCAAAAAATATCATAGAACATAAAAAGTAGGAAACTTAATTCTCTACAAAAAAGGTCTCTTAACATTTTGCCATAGCTCTCTTCGTTTTCCAGATATTTGCAGATTTATCTCAAGGGAAGGGGCCTGACGGACATGTTTCGAGATTTTTCTTCTTCTTGTTGTTCTTCTTCTGCACAGCTAAGCTGGAAGTGGCATTTGCAGCTCGCAATAGTGCAGAGTTATCTCAAAGAAAGGGGCCACGGTGTTTCTGTATCTCTATTATGCTGGTGCGGCTTCGGAACTTTCAAATATCTTGATATATCTCGAGAACTACGGGTCTGATCAAAAAATATCATAGAACATAAAAAGTAGCAAACTTAATTCTCTACAAAAAAGGTCTCTTAACATTTTGCCATAGCTCACTTCGTTTCCGAGATAATCGCAGATTTATCTCAAGGGAAAGGGCCTGACGGACATGTTTCGAGATATTTCTTCTTCTTGTTGTTCTTCTTCTGCACAGCTAAGCTGGAAGTGGCATTTGCGGCTCGCACTAGTGCAGAGTTATCTCAAAGAAAGGGGCCACGGTGTTTCTGTATCTCTATTATGTTGGTGCGGCTTCGGAACTTTCAAATATCTCGATATATCTCGAAAACTACGCTTCTGATCAAAAAATATCATAGAACATAAATTGTAGGAAACATAATTCTGTACAAAAAAGGTCTCTTAATATTTTGCCATAGCTCGCTTCGTTTCCGAGATATTTCCAGATATATCTCAAGGGAAGGGGCCTGACGGACATATTTCGAGATATTTCTTCTTCTTGTTGTTCTTCTTCTGCACAGCTAAGCTGGAAGTGGCATTTACAGCTCGCAATAGTGCAGAGTTATCTCATAGAAAGGGGCCACGGTGTTTCTGTATCTCTATTATGTTGGTGCGGCTTCGGAACTTTTAAATATCTCGATATATCTCGAAAACTACGCTTCTGATCAAAAAATATCATAGAACATAAATTGTAGGAAACATAATTCTCTACAAAAAACGTCTCTTAACATTTTCCATAGCTCGCTTCGTTTCCGAGATATTTGCAGATTCAGCTCAAAGGAACGGGCCTGACGGACATATTTCGAGATATTTCTTCTTTTTGTTGTTCTTCTTCTGCACAGCTAAACTGGAAGTGGCATTTCCAGCTCGCAATAGTGCAGAGTTATCTCAAAGAAAGGGGCCACGGTGTTTCTGTATCTCTATTATGTTGGTGCGGCTTCGCAACTTTTAAATATCTTGATATATCTCGAGAACTACAGATCTGATCAAAAAATATCATAGAACATAAAAAGTAGGAAACTTAATTCTCTACAAAAAAGGTCCCTTAACATTTTGCCATAGCTCGCTTCGTTTCCGAGATATTTGCAGATTTATCTCAAGGGAAGGGGCCTGACGGACATATTTCGAGATATTTCTTCTTGTTGTACTTCTTCTGCACAGCTAAGCTGGAAGTGGCATTTACAGCTCGCAATAGTGCAGAGTTATCTCAAAGAAAGGGGCCACGGTGTTTCTGTATCTCTATTATGTTGGTGCGGCTTCGGAACTTTTAAATATCTTGATATATCTCGAGAACTACGCATCTGATCAAAAAATATCATAGAACATAAAAAGTAGGAAACTTAATTCTCTACGAAAAAGGTCTCTTAACATTTTGCCATAGCTCGCTTCGTTTCCGAGATATTTGCAGATTTATCTCAAGGGAAGGGGCCTGACGGACATATTTCGAGATATTTCTTCTTCTTGTTGTTCTTCTTCTGCACAGCTAAGCTGGAAGTGGCATTTGCGGCTCGCACTAGTGCAGAGTTATCTCAAAGAAAGGGGCCACGGTGTTTCTGTATCTCTATTATGTTGGTGCAGCTTCGGAACTTTTAAATATCTTGATATATCTCGAGAACTACGCATCTGATCAAAAAATATCATAGAACATAAAAAGTAGCAAACTTAATTCTCTACAAAAAAGGTCTCTTAACATTTTGCCATAGCTCTCTTCGTTTTCCAGATATTTGCAGATGTATCTCAAGGGAAGGGGCCTAACGGACATATTTCGAGATATTTCTTCTTCTTGTTGCTCTTCTTCTGCACAGCTAAGCTGGAAGTGGCATTTGCGGCTCGCACTAGTGCAGAGTTATCTCAAAGAAAGGGGCCACGGTGTTAATGTATCTCTATTATGTTCGTGCGGCTTCGGAACTTTTAAATATCTCGATATATCTCGAAAACTACGCTTCTGATCAAAAAATATCATAGAACATAAATTGTAGGAAACATAATTCTCTACAAAAAAGGTCTCTTAACATTTTGCCATAGCTCGCTTCGTTTCCGAGATATTTGCAGATTCATCTCAAAGGAACGGGCCTGACGGACATATTTCGAGATATTTCTTCTTCTTGTTGTTCTTCCTCTGCACAGATAAGCTGGAAGTGGCATTTGCAGCTCGCAATAGTGCAGAGTTATCTCAAAGAAAGGGGCCACGGTGTTTCTGTATCTCTATTATGTTGGTGCGGCTTCGGAACTTTTAAATATCTTGATATATCTCGAGAACTACGCATCTGATCAAAAAATATCATAGAACATAAAAAGTAGGAAACTTAATTCTCTACAAAAAAGGGCTCTTATCATTTTGCCATAGCTCGCTTCGTTTCTGAGATGTTTGCAGATTTAGCTCAAGGGAAGGGGCCTGACGGACATATTCCGAGATATTTCTTGTTCTTGTTGTGCTTCTTCTGCACAGCTAAACTGGAAGTGGCATTTCCAGCTCGCAATAGTGCAGAGTTATCTCAAAGAAAGGGGCCACGGTGTTTCTGTATCTCTATTATGTTGGTGCGGCTTCGGAACTTTTAAATATCTCGATATATCTCGAAAACCACGCTTCTGATCACAAAATATCATAGAACATAAATTGTAGGAAACATAATTCTGTACAAAAAAGGTCTCTTAACATTTTGCCATAGCTCGCTTCGTTTCCGAGATATTTGCAGATAGATCTCAAGGGAAGGGGCCTGACGGACATATTTCGAGATATTTCATCTTCTTGTTGTTCTTCTTCTGCACAGCTAAGCTGGAAGTGGCATTTGCAGCTCGCAGTAGTGCAGAGTTATCTCAAAGAAAGGGGCCACGGTGTTTCTGTATCTCTATTATGTTGGTGCGGCTTCGGAACTTTTAAATATCTTGATATATCTCGAGAACTACGCATCTGATCAAAAAATATCATAGAACATAAAAAGTGGGAAACTTAATTCTCTACAAAAGAGGTCTCTCAACATTTTGCCATAGCTCGCTTCGTTTCCGAGATATTTGCAGATTTATCTCAAGGGAAGGGGCCTGACGGGCATATTTGGAGATATTTCTTCTTCTTGTTGTTCTTCTTCTGCACAGCTAAGCTGGAAGTGGCATTTACAGCTCGCAATAGTGCAGAGTTATCTCAAAGAAAGGGGCCACGGTGTTTCTGTATCTCTATTATGTTGGTGCGGCTTCGGAACTTTTAAATATCTTGATATATCTCGAGAACTACGCATCTGATCAAAAAATATCATAGAACATAAAAAGTAGGAAACTTAATTCTCTACAAAAAAGGTCTCTTAACATTTTGCCATAGCTCTCTTCGTTTTCCAGATATTTGCAGATTTATCTCAAGGGAAGGGGCCTAACGGACATATTTCGAGATATTTCTTCTTCTTGTTGTTCTTCTTCTGCACAGCTAAGCTGGAAGTGGCATTTGCAGCTCGCAATAGTGCAGAGTTATCTCAAAGAAAGGGGCCACGGTGTTTCTGTATATCTATTATGTTGGTGCGGCTTCGGAACTTTTAAATATCTTGATATATCTCGAGAACTACGCATCTGATCAAAAAATATCATAGAACATAAAAAGTAGGAAACTTAATTCTCTACAAAAAAGGTCTCTTAACATTTTGCCATAGCTCGCTTCGTTTCCGAGATATTTGCAGATTTATCTCAAGGGAAGGGTCCTGACGGACATATTTCGGGATATTTCTTCTTCTTGTTGTTCTTCTTCTGCACAGCTAAGTTGGAAGTGGCATTTGCAGCTCGCAATAGTGCAGAGTTATCTCAAAGAAAGGGGCCACGGTGTTTCTGTATCTCTATTATGTTGGTGCGGCTTCGGAACTTTTAAATATCTCGATATATCTCGAAAACTACGCTTCTGATCAAAAAATATCATAGAAGATAACTTGTAGGAAACATAATTCGCTACAAAAAAGGTCTCTTAACATTTTGCCATAGCTCGCTTCGTTTCCGAGATATTTGCAGATATATCTCAAGGGAAGGGGCCTGACGGACATATTTCGAGATATTTCTTCTTCTTGTTGTTCTTCTCCTGCACAGCTAAGCTGGAAGTGGCATTTCCAGCTCGCAATAGTGCAGAGTTATCTCAAAGAGAGGGGCCACGGTGTTTCTGTATCTCTATTATGTTGGTGCGGCTTCGGAACTTTTAAATATCTTGATATATCTCGAGAACTACGCATCTGATCAAAAAATATCATAGAACATAAAAAGTAGGAAACTTAATTCTCTACAAAAAAGGTCTCTTAACATTTTGCCATAGCTCGCTTCGTTTCCGAGATATTTGCAGATTTATCTCAAGGGAAGGGGCCTGACGGACAAATTTCGAGATATTTCTTCTTCTTGTTGTTCTTCTTCTGCACAGCTAAGCTGGAAGTGGCATTTGCGGCTCGCACTAGTGCAGAGTTATCTCAAAGAAAGGGGCCACGGTGTTTCTGTATCTCTATTATGTTGGTGCGGCTTTGGAACTTTTAAATATCTTGATATATCTCGAGAACTACGCATCTGATCAAAAAATATCATAGAACAAAAAAAGTAGGAAACTTAATTCTCTACAAAAAAGGTCTCTTAACATTTTGCCATAGCTCGCTTCGTTTCCGAGATATTTGCAGATTTATCTCAAGGGAAGGGGCCTGACGGACATATTTCGAGATATTTCTTCTTCTTGTTGTTCTTCTTCTGCACAGCTAAGCTGGAAGTGGCATTTGCAGCTCGCAATAGTGCAGAGTTATCTCAAAGAGAGGGGTCACGGTGTTTCTGTGTCTCTATTATGTTGGAGCGGCTTCGGAACTTTTAAATATCTTGATATATCTCGAGAACTACGCATCTGGTCAAAAAATATCATACTACATAAAAAGTAGGAAACTTAGTTCTCTACAAGAAAGGTCTCTTAACATTTTGCCATAGCTCTCTTCGTTTCCGAGATATTTGCAGATTTATCTCAAGGGAAGGGGCCTGACGGGCATATTTCGAGATATTTCTTCTTCTTGTTGTTCTTCTTCTGCACAGCTAAGCTGGAAGTGGCATTTACAGCTCGCAATAGTGCAGAGTTATCTCAAAGAAAGGGGCCATGGTGTTTCTGTATCTCTATTATGTTGGTGCGGCTTCGGAACTTTTAAATATCTTGATATATCTCGAGAACTACGCATCTGATCAAAAAATATCATAGAACATAAAAAGTAGGAAACTTAATTCTCTACAAAAAAGGTCTCTTAACATTTTTCCATAGCTCTCTTCGTTTTCCAGATATTTGCAGATTTATCTCAAGGGAAGGGGCCTAACGGACATATTTCGAGATGTTTCTTCTTCTTGTTGTTCTTCTTCTGCACAGCTAAGCTGGAAGTGGCATTTGCAGCTCGCAATAGTGCAGAGTTATCTCAAAGAAAGGGGCCACGGTGTTTCTGTATATCTATTATGTTGGTGCGGCTTCGGAACTTTTAAGTATCTTGATATATCTCGAGAACTACGCATCTGATCAAAAAATATCATAGAACATAAAAAGTAGGAAACTTAATTCTCTACAAAAAAGGTCTCTTAACATTTTGCCATAGCTCGCTTCGTTTCCGAGATATTTGCAGATTTATCTCAAGGGAAGGGGCCTGACGGACATATTTCGAGATATTTCTTCTTCTTGTTGTTATTCTTCTGCACAGCTAAGCTGGGAGTGGCATTTGCAGCTCGCAATAGTGCAGAGTTATCTCAAAGAAGGGGGCCACGGTGATTCTGTATCTCTATTATGTTGGTGCGGCTTCGGAACTTTTAAATATCTTGATATATCTCGAGAACTACGCATCTGATCAAAAAATATCATACAATATAAAAAGTAGGGAACTTAATTCTCTACAAATAAGGTCTCTTAACATTTTGCCATAGCTCGCTTCGTTTCCGAGATATTTGCAGATTTATCTCAAGGGAAGGGGCCTGACGGACATATTTCGAGATATTTCTTCTTCTTGTTGTTCTTCTTCTGCACAGCTAAGCTGGAAGTGGCATTTACAGCTCGCAATAGTGCAGAGTTATCTCAAAGAAAGGGGCCACGGTGTTTCTGTATCTCTATTATGTTGGTGCGGCTTCGGAACTTTTAAATATCTTGATATATCTCGAGAACTACGCATCTGATCAAAAAATATCATAGAACATAAAAAGTAGGAAACTTAATTCTCTACAAAAAAGGTCTCTTAACATTTTGCCATAGCTCTCTTCGTTTTCCAGATATTTGCAGATGTATCTCAAGGGAAGGGGCCTAACGGACATATTTCGAGATATTTCTTCTTCTTGTTGCTCTTCTTCTGCACAGCTAAGCTGGAAGTGGCATTTGCAGCTCGCAATAGTGCAGAGTTATCTCAAAGAAAGGGGCCACGGTGTTTCTGTATATCTATTATGTTGGTTGCGGCTTCGGAACTTTTAAATATCTTGATATATCTCGAGAACTACGCATCTGATCAAAAAATATCATAGAACATAAAAAGTAGGAAACTTAATTCTCTACAAAAAAGGTTTCTTAACATTTTGCCATAGCCCGCTTCGTTTCCGAGATATTTGCAGATTTATCTCAAGGGAAGGGGCCTGACGGACATATTTCGAGATATTTCTTCTTCTTGTTGTTCTTCATCTGCACAGCTAAGCTGGAAGTGGCATTTGCAGCTCGCAATAGTGCAGAGTTATCTCAAAGAAAGGGGCCACGGTGTTTCTGTATCTCTATTATGTTGGTGCGGCTTCGGAACTTTTAAATATCTTGATATATCTCGAGAACTACGCATCTGATCAAAAAATATCATAGAACATAAAAAGTAGGAAACTTAATTCTCTACAAAAAAGGGCTCTTATCATTTTGCCATAGCTCGCTTCGTTTCTGAGATGTTTGCAGATTTACCTCAAGGGAAGGGGCCTGACGGACATATTCCGAGATATTTCTTGTTCTTGTTGTGCTTCTTCTGCACAGCTAAGCTGGAAGTGGCATTTGCGGCTCGCACTAGTGCAGAGTTATCTCAAAGAAAGGGGCCACGGTGATTCTGTATCTCTATTATGATGGTGCGGCTTCGGAACTTTTAAATATCTCGATATATCTCGAAAACTACGCCTCTGACCACAAAATATCATAGAACATAAATTGTAGGAAATATAATTCTCTACAAAAAAGGTCACTTACCATTTTGCCATAGCTCGCTTCGTTTCCGAGATATTTGCAGATTTATCTCAAGGGAAGGGTCCTAACGGACATATTTCGAGATATTTCTTCTTCTTGTTGTTCTTCTTCTGCACAGCTAAACTGGAAGTGGCATTTCCAGCTCGCAATAGTGCAGAGTTATCTCAAAGAAAGGGGCCACGGTGTTTCTGTATCTCTATTATGTTGGTGCGGCTTCGGAACTTTTAAATATCTCGATATATCTCGAAAACCACGCTTCTGATCACAAAATATCATAGAACATAAATTGTAGGAAACATAATTCTGTACAAAAAAGGTCTCTTAACATTTTGTCATAGCTCGCTTCGTTTCCGAGATATTTGCAGATAGATCTCAAGGGAAGGGGCCTGACGGACATATTTCGAGATATTTCATCTTCTTGTTGTTCTTCTTCTGCACAGCTAAGCTGGAAGTGGCATTTGCAGCTCGCAGTAGTGCAGAGTTATCTCAAAGAAAGGGGCCACGGTGTTTCTGTATCTCTATTATGTTGGTGCGGCTTCGGAACTTTTAAATATCTTGATATATCTCGAGAACTACGCATCTGATCAAAAAATATCATAGAACATAAAAAGTGGGAAACTTAATTCTCTACAAAAGAGGTCTCTCAACATTTTGCCATAGCTCGCTTCGTTTCCGAGATATTTGCAGATTTATCTCAAGGGAAGGTGCCTGACGGACATATTTCGAGATATTTCTTCTTCTTGTTGTTCTTCTTCTGCACAGCTAAACTGGAAGTGGCATTTCCAGCTCGCAATAGTGCAGAGTTATCTCAAAGAAAGGGGCCACGGTGTTTCTGTATCTCTATTATGTTGGTGCGGCTTCGGAACTTTTAAATATCTTGATATATGTCGAGAACTACGCATCTGATCAACAAATATCATAGAACATAAAAAGTAGGAAACTTAATTCTGTACAAAAAACGTCTCTTAACATTTTGCCATAGCTCGCTTCGTTTCCGAGATATTTGCAGATTTATCTCAAGGGAAGGGGCCTGACGGACATATTTCGAGATATTTCTTCTTCTTGTTGTTCTTCTTCTGCACAGCTAAGATGGAAGTGGCATTTGCAGCTCGCAATAGTGCAGAGTTATCTCAAAGAAAGGGGCCACGGTGTTTCTGTATCTCTATTATGTTGGTGCGGCTTCGGAACTTTTAAATATCTTGATATATCTCGAGAACTACACATCTGATCAAAAAATATCATAGAACATAAAAAGTAGGAAACTTAATTCTCTACAAAAAAGGTCTCTTAACATTTTGCCATAGCTCGCTTCGTTTCCGAGATATTTGCAGATTTATCTCAAGGGAAGGGGCCTGACGGACATATTTCGAGATATTTCTTCTTCTTGTTGTTCTTCTTCTTGTTGTTCTTCTTCTGCACAGCTAAGCTGGAAGTGGCAATTGCGGCTCGCACTAGTGCAGCGTTATCTCAAAGAAAGGGGCCACGGTGTTTCTGAATCTCTATTATGTTGGTGCGGCTTCGGAACTTTTAAATATCTCGATATATCTCGAAAACTACGCTTCTGATCAAAAAATATCATAGAACATAAAAAGTAGGAAACTTAATTCTCTACAAAAAAGGTCTCTTAACATTTTGCCATAGCTCGCTTCGTTTCCGAGATATTTGCAGATTTATCTCAAGGGAAGGGGCCTGACGGACATGTTTCGAGATATTTCTTCTTCTTGTTGTTCTTCTTCTGCACAGCTAAGCTGGAAGTGGCATTTGCGGCTCGCACTAGTGCAGAGTTATCTCAAAGGAAGGGGCCACGGTGTTTCTGTATCTCTATTATGTTGGTGCGGCTTCGGAACTTTTAAATATCTCGATATATCTCGAAAACTACGCTTCTGATCAAAAAATATCATAGAATATAAATTGTAGGAAACATAATTCTCTACAAAAAAGGTCTCTTAACATTTTGCCATAGCTCGCTTCGTTTCCGAGATATTTGCAGATATATCTCAAGGGGAGGGGCCTGACGGACATATTTCGAGATATTTCTTCTTCTTGTTGTTCTTCTTCTGCACAGCTAAGCTGGAAGTGGCATTTACAGCTCGCAATAGTGCAGAGTTATCTCAAAGAAAGGGGCCACGGTGTTTCTGTATCTCTATTATGTTGGTGCGGCTTCGGAACTTTTAAATATCTCGATATATCTCGAAAACTACGCCTCTGATCAAAAAATATCATAGAACATAACTTGTAGGAAACATAATTCTCTACAAAAAAGGTCTCTTAACATTTTGCCATAGCTCGCTTCGTTTCCGAGATATTTGCAGATTTATCTCAAGGGAAGGTGCCTGACGGACATATTTCGAGATATTTCTTCTTCTTGTTGTTCTTCTTCTGCACAGCTAAACTGGAAGTGGCATTTCCAGCTCGCAATAGTGCAGAGTTATCTCAAAGAAAGGGGCCACGGTGTTTCTGTATCTCTATTATGTTGGTGCGGCTTCGGAACTTTTAAATATCTTGATATATCTCGAGAACTACGCATCTGATCAACAAATATCATAGAACATAAAAAGTAGGAAACTTAATTCTGTACAAAAAACGTCTCTTAACATTTTGCCATAGCTCGCTTCGTTTCCGAGATATTTGCAGATTTATCTCAAAGGAAGGGGCCTGACGGACATATTTCGAGATATTTCTTCTTCTTGTTGTTCTTCTTCTGCACAGCTAAGCTGGAAGTGGCATTTGCAGCTCGCAATAGTGCAGAGTTATCTCAAAGAAAGGGGCCACGGTGTTTCTGTATCTCTATTATGTTGGTGCGGCTTCGGAACTTTTAAATATCTTGATATATCTCGAGAACTACACATCTGATCAAAAAATATCATAGAACATAAAAAGTAGGAAACGTAATTCTCTACAAAAAAGGTCTCTTAACATTTTGCCATAGCTCGCTTCGTTTCCGAGATATTTGCAGATTTATCTCAAGGGAAGGGGCTGACGGACATATTTCGAGATATTTCTTCTTCTTGTTGTTCTTCTTCTTGTTGTTCTTCTTCTGCACAGCTAAGCTGGAAGTGGCAATTGCGGCTCGCACTAGTGCAGCGTTATCTCAAAGAAAGGGGCCACGGTGTTTCTGAATCTCTATTATGTTGGTGCGGCTTCGGAACTTTTAAATATCTCGATATATCTCGAAAACTACGCTTCTGATCAAAAAATATCATAGAACATAAAAAGTAGGAAACTTAATTCTCTACAAAAAAGGTCTCTTAACATCTTGCCATAGCTCGCTTCGTTTCCGAGATATTTGCAGATTTATCTCAAGGGAAGGGGCCTGACGGACATGTTTCGAGATATTTCTTCTTCTTGTTGTTCTTCTTCTGCACAGCTAAGCTGGAAGTGGCATTTGCGGCTCGCACTAGTGCGGAGTTATCTCAAAGAAAGGGGCCACGGTGTTTCTGTATCTCTATTATGTTGGTGCGGCTTCGGAACTTTTAAATATCTCGATATATCTCGAAAACTACGCTTCTGATCAAAAAATATCATAGAATATAAATTGTAGGAAACATAATTCTCTACAAAAAAGGTCTCTTAACATTTTGCCATAGCTCGCTTCGTTTCCGAGATATTTGCAGATATATCTCAAGGGGAGGGGCCTGACGGACATATTTCGAGATATTTCTTCTTCTTGTTGTTCTTCTTCTGCACAGCTAAGCTGGAAGTGGCATTTACAGCTCGCAATAGTGCAGAGTTATCTCAAAGAAAGGGGCCACGGTGTTTCTGTATCTCTATTATGTTGGTGCGGCTTCGGAACTTTTAAATATCTCGATATATCTCGAAAACTACGCCTCTGATCAAAAAATATCATAGAACATAACTTGTAGGAAACATAATTCTCTACAAAAAAGGTCTCTTAAAATTTTGCCATAGCTCGCTTCGTTTCCGAGATATTTGCAGATTTAGCTCAAGGGAAGGGGCCTGACGGACATATTCCGAGATATTTCTTGTTCTTGTTGTGCTTCTTCTGCACAGCTAAGCTGGAAGTGGCATTTGCGGCTCGCACTAGTGCAGAGTTATCTCAAAGAAAGGGGCCACGGTGTTTCTGTATCTCTATTATGTTGGTGCGGCTTCGGAACTTTTAAATATCTCGATATATCTCGAAAACTACGCCTCTGACCACAAAATATCATACAACATAAATTGTAGGAAATATAATTCTCTACAAAAAAGGTCTCTTAACATTTTGCCATAGCTCTCTTCGTTTCCGAGATATTTGCAGATTTATCTCAAGGGATGGGGCCTGACGGACATATTTCGAGATATTTCTTCTTCTTGTTGTTCTTCTTCTGCACAGCTAAACTGGAAGTGGCATTTGCAGCTCGCCATAGTGCAGAGTTATCTCAAAGAAAGGGGCCACGGTTTTTCTGTATCTCTATTATGTTGGTGCGGCTTCGGAACTTTTAAATATCTTGATATATCTCGAGAACTACGCATCTGATCAAAAAATATCATAGAACATAAACAGTAGGAAACTTAATTCTCTACAAAAAAGGTCACTTACCATTTTGCCATAGCTCGCTTCGTTTCCGAGATATTTGCAGATATATCTCAAGGGAAGGGGCCTGACGGACATATTTCGAGGTATTTCTTCTTCTTGTTGTTCTTCTTCAGCACAGCTAAGCTGGAAGTGGCATTTCCAGCTCGCAATAGTGCAGAGTTATCTCAAAGAAAGGGGCCACGGTGTTTCTGTATCTCTATTATGTTGGTGCGGCTTCGGAACTTTTAAATATCTCGATATATCTCGAAAACCACGCTTCTGATCACAAAATATCATAGAACATGAATTGTAGGAAACATAATTCTCTACAAAAAAGGTCTCTTAACATTTTGCCATAGCTCGCTCCGTTTCCGAGATATTTGCAGATTTATCTCAAGGGAAGGGGCCTGACGGACATATTTCGAGATATTTCTTCTTCTTGTTGTTCATCTTCTGCACAGCTAAGCTGGAAGTGGCATTTACAGCTCGCAATAGTGCAGAGTTAACCCAAAGAAAGGGGCCACGGTGTTTCTGTATCTCTATTATGTTGGTGCGGCTTCGGAACTTTTAAATATCTCGATATATCGAAAACTACGCTTCTGATCAAAAAATATCATAGAAGATAAAAAGTAGGAAACTTAATTCTCTACAAAAAAGGTCTCTTAACATTTTGCCATAGCTCGCTTCGTTTCCGAGATATTTGCAGATTTATCTCAAGGGAAGGGGCCTGACGGACATATTTCGAGATATTTCTTCTTCTTGTTGTTCTTCTTCTTGTTGTTCTTCTTCTGCACAGCTAAGCTGGAAGTGGCAATTGCGGCTCGCACTAGTTCAGCGTTATCTCAAAGAAAGGGGCCACGGTGTTTCTGAATCTCTATTATGTTGGTGCGGCTTCGGAACTTTTAAATATCTCGATATATCTCGAAAACTACGCTTCTGATCAAAAAATATCATAGAACATAAAAAGTAGGAAACTTAATTCTCTACAAAAAAGGTCTCTCAACATTTTGCCATAGCTCGCTTCGTTTCCGAGATATTTGCAGATTTATCTCAAGGGAAGGGGCCTGACGGACATGTTTCGAGATATTTCTTCTTCTTGTTGTTCTTCTTCTGCACAGCTAAGCTGGAAGTGGCATTTGCGGCTCGCACTAGTGCAGAGTTATCTCAAAGAAAGGGGCCACGGTGTTTCTGTATCTCTATTATGTTGGTGCGGCTTCGGAACTTTTAAATATCTCGATATATCTCGAAAACTACGCTTCTGATCAAAAAATATCATAGAACATAAATTGTAGGAAACATAATTCTCTACAAAAAAGGTCTCTTAACATTTTGCCATAGCTCGCTTCGTTTCCGAGATATTTGCAGATATATCTCAAGGGAAGGGGCCTGACGGACATATTTCGAGATATTTCTTCTTCTTGTTGTTCTTCTTCTGCACAGCTAAGCTGGAAGTGGCATTTGCAGCTCGCAATAGTGCAGAGTTATCTCAAAGAGAGGGGCCACGGTGTTTCTGTATCTCTATTATGTTGGTGCGGCTTCGGAACTTTTAAATATCTTGATATATCTCGAGAACTACGCATCTGATCAAAAATAATCATAAAACATAAAAAGTAGGAAACTTAATTCTCTACAAGAAAGGTCTCCTAACATTTTGCCATAGCTCGCTTCGTTTCTGAGATATTTGCAGATTTATCTCAAGGGAAGGGGCCTGACGGACATATTTCGAGATATTTCTTCTTCTTGTTGTTCTTCTTCTGCACAGCTAAGCTGGAAGTGGCATTTGCGGCTCGCACTAGTGCAGAGTTATCTCAAAGAGAGGGGCCACGGTGTTTCTGTATCTGTATTATGTTGGTGCGGCTTCGGAACTTTTAAATATCTCGATATATCTCGAAAACTACGCTTCTGATCAAAAAATATCATAGAACATAAAAAGTAGGAAACATAATTCTCTACAAAAAAGGTCTCTTAACATTTTGCCATAGCTCGCTTCGTTTCCGAGATATTTGCAGATACATCTCAAGGGAAGGGGCCTGACGGACATATTTCGAGATATTTCTTCTTCTTGTTGTTCTTCTTCTGCACAGCTAAGCTGGAAGTGGCATTTGCAGCTCGCAATAGTGCAGAGTTATCTCAAAGAAAGGGGCCACGGTGTTTCTGTATCTCTATTATGTTGGTGCGGCTTCGGAACTTTTAAATATCTTGATATATCTCGAGAACTACGCATCTGATCAAAAAATATCATAGAACATAAAAAGTGGGAAACTTAATTCTCTACAAAAGAGGTCTCTCAACATTTTGCCATAGCTCGCTACGTTTCCGAGATATTTGCAGATTTATCTCAAGGGAAGGTGCCTGACGGACATATTTCGAGATATTTCTTCTTCTTGTTGTTCTTCTTCTGCACAGCTAAACTGGAAGTGGCATTTCCAGCTCGCAATAGTGCAGAGTTATCTCAAAGAAAGGGGCCACGGTGTTTCTGTATCTCTATTATGTTGGTGCGGCTTCGGAACTTTTAAATATCTTGATATATCTCGAGAACTACGCATCTGATCAACAAATATCATAGAACATAAAAAGTAGGAAACTTAATTCTGTACAAAAAACGTCTCTTAACATTTTGCCATAGCTCGCTTCGTTTCCGAGATATTTGCAGATTTATCTCAAGGGAAGGGGCCTGACGGACATATTTCGAGATATTTCTTCTTCTTGTTGTTCTTCTTCTGCACAGCTAAGCTGGAAGTGGCATTTGCAGCTCGCAATAGTGCAGAGTTATCTCAAAGAAAGGGGCCACGGTGTTTCTGTATCTCTATTATGTTGGTGCGGCTTCGGAACTTTTAAATATCTTGATATATCTCGAGAACTACACATCTGATCAAAAAATATCATAGAACATAAAAAGTAGGAAACTTAATTCTCTACAAAAAAGGTCTCTTAACATTTTGCCATAGCTCGCTTCGTTTCCGAGATATTTGCAGATTTATCTCAAGGGAAGGGGCCTGACGGACATATTTCGAGATATTTCTTCTTCTTGTTGTTCTTCTTCTTGTTGTTCTTCTTCTGCACAGCTAAGCTGGAAGTGGCAATTGCGGCTCGCACTAGTTCAGCGTTATCTCAAAGAAAGGGGCCACGGTGTTTCTGAATCTCTATTATGTTGGTGCGGCTTCGGAACTTTTAAATATCTCGATATATCTCGAAAACTACGCTTCTGATCAAAAAATATCATAGAACATAAAAAGTAGGAAACTTAATTCTCTACAAAAAAGGTCTCTTAACATTTTGCCATAGCTCGCTTCGTTTCCGAGATATTTGCAGATTTATCACAAGGGAAGGGGCCTGACGGACATGTTTCGAGATATTTCTTCTTCTTGTTGTTCTTCTTCTGCACAGCTAAGCTGGAAGTGGCATTTGCGGCTCGCACTAGTGCAGAGTTATCTCAAAGAAAGGGGCCACGGTGTTTCTGTATCTCTATTATGTTGGTGCGGCTTCGGAACTTTTAAATATCTCGATATATCTCGAAAACTACGCTTCTGATCAAAAAATATCATAGAACATAAATTGTAGGAAACATAATTCTCTACAGAAAAGGTCTCTTAACATTTTGCCTTAGCTCGCTTCGTTTCCGAGATATTTGCAGATATATCTCAAGGGAAGGGGCCTGACGGACATATTTCGAGATATTTCTTCTTCTTGTTGTTCTTCTTCTGCACAGCTAAGCTGGAAGTGGCATTTGCAGCTCGCAATAGTGCAGAGTTATCTCAAAGAGAGGGGCCACGGTGTTTCTGTATCTCTATTATGTTGGTGCGGCTTCGGAACTTTTAAATATCTTGATATATCTCGAGAACTACGCATCTGATCAAAAATAATCATAAAACATAAAAAGTAGGAAACTTAATTCTCTACAAAAAAGGTCTCTTAACATTTTGCCATAGCTCGCTTCGTTTCTGAGATATTTGCAGATTTATCTCAAGGGAAGGGGCCTGACGGACATATTTCGAGATATTTCTTCTTCTTGTTGTTCTTCTTCTGCACAGCTAAGCTGGAAGTGGCATTTGCGGCTCGCACTAGTGCAGAGTTATCTCAAAGAGAGGGGCCACGGTGTTTCTGTATCTGTATTATGTTGGTGCGGCTTCGGAACTTTTAAATATCTCGATATATCTCGAAAACTACGCTTCTGATCAAAAAATATCATAGAACATAAAAAGTAGGAAACATAATTCTCTACAAAAAAGGTCTCTTAACATTTTGCCATAGCTCGCTTCGTTTCCGAGATATTTGCAGATACATCTCAAGGGAAGGGGCCTGACGGACATATTTCGAGATATTTCTTCTTCTTGTTGTTCTTCTTCTGCACAGCTAAACTGGAAGTGGCATTTCCAGCTCGCAATAGTGCAGAGTTATCTCAAAGAAAGGGGCCACGGTGTTTCTGTATCTCTATTATGTTGGTGCGGCTTCGGAACTTTTAAATATCTTGATATATCTCGAGAACTACGCATCTGATCAACAAATATCATAGAACATAAAAAGTAGGAAACTTAATTCTGTACAAAAAACGTCTCTTAACATTTTGCCATAGCTCGCTTCGTTTCCGAGATATTTGCAGATTTATCTCAAGGGAAGGGGCCTGACGGACATATTTCGAGATATTTCTTCTTCTTGTTGTTCTTCTTCTGCACAGCTAAGCTGGAAGTGGCATTTGCAGCTCGCAATAGTGCAGAGGTATCCCAAAGAAAGGGGCCACGGTGTTTCTGTATCTCTATTATGTTGCTGCGGCTTCGGAACTTTTAAATATCTCGATATATCTCGAAAACTACGCTTCTGATCAAAAAATATCATAGAACATAAAAAGTAGGAAACTTAATTCTCTACAAAAAAGGTCTCTTAACATTTTGCCATAGCTCGCTTCGTTTCCGAGATATTTGCAGATTTATCTCAAGGGAAGGGGCCTGACGGACATGTTTCGAGATATTTCTTCTTCTTGTTGTTCTTCTTCTGCACAGCTAAGCTGGAAGTGGCATTTGCGGCTCGCACTAGTGCAGAGTTATCTCAAAGAAAGGGGCCACGGTGTTTCTGTATCTCTATTATGTTGGTGCGGCTTCGGAACTTTTAAATATCTCGATATATCTCGAAAACTACGCTTCTGATCAAAAAATATCATAGAACATAAATTGTAGGAAACATAATTCTCTACAAAAAAGGTCTCTTAACATTTTGCCATAGCTCGCTTCGTTTCCGAGATATTTGCAGATATATCTCAAGGGAAGGGGCCTGACGGACATATTTCGAGATATTTCTTCTTCTTGTTGTTCTTCTTCTGCACAGCTAAGCTGGAAGTGGCATTTGCAGCTCGCAATAGTGCAGAGTTATCTCAAAGAGAGGGGCCACGGTGTTTCTGTATCTCTATTATGTTGGTGCGGCTTCGGAACTTTTAAATATCTTGATATATCTCGAGAACTACGCATCTGATCAAAAATAATCATAAAACATAAAAAGTAGGAAACTTAATTCTCTACAAAAAAGGTCTCTTAACATTTTGCCATAGCTCGCTTCGTTTCTGAGATATTTGCAGATTTATCTCAAGGGAAGGGGCCTGACGGACATATTTCGAGATATTTCTTCTTCTTGTTGTTCTTCTTCTGCACAGCTAAGCTGGAAGTGGCATTTGCGGCTCGCACTAGTGCAGAGTTATCTCAAAGAGAGGGGCCACGGTGTTTCTGTATCTGTATTATGTTGGTGCGGCTTCGGAACTTTTAAATATCTCGATATATCTCGAAAACTACGCTTCTGATCAAAAAATATCATAGAACATAAAAAGTAGGAAACATAATTCTCTACAAAAAAGGTCTCTTAACATTTTGCCATAGCTCGCTTCGTTTCCGAGATATTTGCAGATACATCTCAAGGGAAGGGGCCTGACGGACATATTTCGAGATATTTCATCTTCTTGTTGTTCTTCTTCTGCACAGCTAAGCTGGAAGTGGCATTTGCAGCTCGCAATAGTGCAGAGTTATCTCAAAGAAAGGGGCCACGGTGTTTCTGTATCTCTATCATGTTGGTGCGGCTTCGGAACTTATAAATATCTTGATATATCTCGAGAACTACGCATCTGATCAAAAAATATCATAGAACGTAAAAAGTGGGAAACTTAATTCTCTACAAAAAAGGTCTCTTAACATTTTGCCATAGCTCGCTTCGTTTCCGAGATATTTGCAGATATATCTCATGGGAAGGGGCCTGACGGACATATTTCGAGATATTTCTTCTTCTTGTTGTTCTTCTTCTGCACAGCTAAGCTGGAAGTGGCATTTGCAGCTCGCAATAGTGCAGAGTTATCTCAAAGAAAGGGGCCACGGTGTTTCTGTATCTCTATTATGTTGGTGCGGCTTCGGAACTTTTAAATATCTTGATATATCTCGAGAACTACGCATCTGATCAAAAAATATCATAGAACATAAAAAGTGGGAAACTTAATTCTCTACAAAAGAGGTCTCTCAACATTTTGCCATAGCTCGCTACGTTTCCGAGATATTTGCAGATTTATCTCAAGGGAAGGTGCCTGACGGACATATTTCGAGATATTTCTTCTTCTTGTTGTTCTTCTTCTGCACAGCTAAACTGGAAGTGGCATTTCCAGCTCGCAATAGTGCAGAGTTATCTCAAAGAAAGGGGCCACGGTGTTTCTGTATCTCTATTATGTTGGTGCGGCTTCGGAACTTTTAAATATCTTGATATATCTCGAGAACTACGCATCTGATCAACAAATATCATAGAACATAAAAAGTAGGAAACTTAATTCTGTACAAAAAACGTCTCTTAACATTTTGCCATAGCTCGCTTCGTTTCCGAGATATTTGCAGATTTATCTCAAGGGAAGGGGCCTGACGGACATATTTCGAGATATTTCTTCTTCTTGTTGTTCTTCTTCTGCACAGCTAAGCTGGAAGTGGCATTTGCAGCTCGCAATAGTGCAGAGTTATCCCAAAGAAAGGGGCCACGGTGTTTCTGTATCTCTATTATGTTGGTGCGGCTTCGGAACTTTTAAATATCTCGATATATCTCGAAAACTACGCTTCTGATCAAAAAATATCATAGAACATAAAAAGTAGGAAACTTAATTCTCTACAAAAAAGGTCTCTTAACATTTTGCCATAGCTCGCTTCGTTTCCGAGATATTTGCAGATTTATCTCAAGGGAAGGGGCCTGACGGACATGTTTCGAGATATTTCTTCTTCTTGTTGTTCTTCTTCTGCACAGCTAAGCTGGAAGTGGCATTTGCGGCTCGCACTAGTGCAGAGTTATCTCAAAGAAAGGGGCCACGGTGTTTCTGTATCTCTATTATGTTGGTGCGGCTTCGGAACTTTTAAATATCTCGATATATCTCGAAAACTACGCTTCTGATCAAAAAATATCAGAGAACATAAATTGTAGGAAACATAATTCTCTACAAAAAAGGTCTCTTAACATTTTGCCATAGCTCGCTTCGTTTCCGAGATATTTGCAGATATATCTCAAGGGAAGGGGCCTGACGGACATATTTCGAGATATTTCTTCTTCTTGTTGTTCTTCTTCTGCACAGCTAAGCTGGAAGTGGCATTTGCAGCTCGCAATAGTGCAGAGTTATCTCAAAGAGAGGGGCCACGGTGTTTCTGTATCTCTATTATGTTGGTGCGGCTTCGGAACTTTTAAATATCTTGATATATCTCGAGAACTACGCATCTGATCAAAAATAATCATAAAACATAAAAAGTAGGAAACTTAATTCTCTACAAAAAAGGTCTCTTAACATTTTGCCATAGCTCGCTTCGTTTCTGAGATATTTGCAGATTTATCTCAAGGGAAGGGGCCTGACGGACATATTTCGAGATATTTCTTCTTCTTGTTGTTCTTCTTCTGCACAGCTAAGCTGGAAGTAGCATTTGCGGCTCGCACTAGTGCAGAGTTATCTCAAAGAGAGGGGCCACGGTGTTTCTGTATCTGTATTATGTTGGTGCGGCTTCGGAACTTTTAAATATCTCGATATATCTCGAAAACTACGCTTCTGATCAAAAAATATCATAGAACATAAAAAGTAGGAAACATAATTCTCTACAAAAAAGGTCTCTTAACATTTTGCCATACCTCGCTTCGTTTCCGAGATATTTGCAGATACATCTCAAGGGAAGGGGCCTGACGGACATATTTCGAGATATTTCTTCTTCTTGTTGTTCTTCTTCTGCACAGCTAAGCTGGAAGTGGCATTTGCAGCTCGCAATAGTGCAGAGTTATCTCAAAGAAAGGGGCCACGGTGTTTCTGTATCTCTATTATGTTGGTGCGGCTTCGGAACTTTTAAATATCTTGATATATCTCGAGAACTACGCATCTGATCAACAAATATCATAGAACATAAAAAGTAGGAAACATAATTCTCTACAAAAAAGGTCTCTTAACATTTTGCCATAGCTCGCTTCGTTTCCGAGATATTTGCAGATACATCTCAAGGGAAGGGGCCTGACGGACATATTTCGAGATATTTCTTCTTCTTGTTGTTCTTCTTCTGCACAGCTAAGCTGGAAGTGGCATTTGCAGCTCGCAATAGTGCAGAGTTATCTCAAAGAAAGGGGCCACGGTGTTTCTGTATCTCTATTATGTTGGTGCGGCTTCGGAACTTATAAATATCTTGATATATCTCGAGAACTACGCATCTGATCAAAAAATCTCATAGAACGTAAAAAGTGGGAAACTTAATTCTCTACAAAAAAGGTCTCTTAACATTTTGCCATAGCTCGCTTCGTTTCCGAGATATTTGCAGATATATCTCAAGGGAAGGGGCCTGACGGACATATTTCGAGATATTTCTTCTTCTTGTTGTTCTTCTTCTGCACAGCTAAGCTGGAAGTGGCATTTGCAGCTCGCAATAGTGCAGAGTTCTCTCAAAGAAAGGGGCCACGGTGTTTCTGTATCTCTATTATGTTGGTGCGGCTTCGGAACTTTTAAATATCTTGATATATCTCGAGAACTACGCATCTGATCAAAAAATATCATAGAACATAAAAAGTGGGAAACTTAATTCTCTACAAAAGAGGTCTCTCAACATTTTGCCATAGCTCGCTACGTTTCCGAGATATTTGCAGATTTATCTCAAGGGAAGGTGCCTGACGGACATATTTCGAGATATTTCTTCTTCTTGTTGTTCTTCTTCTGCACAGCTAAACTGGAAGTGGCATTTCCAGCTCGCAATAGTGCAGAGTTATCTCAAAGAAAGGGGCCACGGTGTTTCTGTATCTCTATTATGTTGGTGCGGCTTCGGAACTTTTAAATATCTTGATATATCTCGAGAACTACGCATCTGATCAACAAATATCATAGAACATAAAAAGTAGGAAACTTAATTCTGTACAAAAAACGTCTCTTAACATTTTGCCATAGCTCGCTTCGTTTCCGAGATATTTGCAGATTTATCTCAAGGGAAGGGGCCTGACGGACATATTTCGAGATATTTCTTCTTCTTGTTGTTCTTCTTCTTGTTGTTCTTCTTCTGCACAGCTAAGCTGGAAGTGGCAATTGCGGCTCGCACTAGTGCAGCGTTATCTCAAAGAAAGGGGCCACGGTGTTTCTGAATCTCCATTATGTTGGTGCGGCTTCGGAACTTTTAAATATCTCGATATATCTCGAAAACTACGCTTCTGATCAAAAAATATCATAGAACATAAAAAGTAGAAAACTTAATTCTCTACAAAAAAGGTCTCTTAACATTTTGCCATAGCTCGCTTCGTTTCCGAGATATTTGCAGATTTATCTCAAGGGAAGGGGCCTGACGGACATATTTCGAGATATTTCTTCTTCTTGTTGTTCTTCTTCTGCACAGCCAAACTGGAAGTGGCATTTCCAGCTCGCAATAGTGCAGAGTTATCTCAAAGAAAGGGGCCACGGTGTTCCTGTATCTCTATTATGTTGGTGCGGCTTCGGAACTTTTAAATATCTTGATATATCTCGAGAACTACGCATCTGACAAAAAAATATCATAGAACATAAAAAGTAGGAAACTTAATTCTCTACAAAAAAGGTCTCTTAACATTTTGCCATAGCTCGCTTCGTTTCCGAGATATTTGCAGATACATCTCAAGGGAAGGGGCCTGACGGACATATTTCGAGATATTTCTTCTTCTTGTTGCTCTTCTTCTGCACAGCTAAGCTGGAAGTGGCATTTGCAGCTCGCAATAGTGCAGTGTTATCTCAAAGAAAGGGGCCACGGTGTTTCTGTATCTCTATTATGTTTGTGCGGCTTCGGAACTTTTAAATATCTTGATATATCTCGAGAACTATGCATCTGATCAAAAAATATCATACAACATAAAAAGTAGGAAACATAATTCTCTACAAAAAAGGTCTCTTAACATTTTGCCATAGCTCGCTTCGTTTCCGAGATATTTGCAGATACATCTCAAGGGAAGGGGCCTGACGGACATATTTCGAGATATTTCTTCTTCTTGTTGTTCTTCTTCTGCACAGCTAAGCTGAAAGTAGTATTTGCAGCTCGCAATAGTGCAGAGTTATCTCAAAGAGAGGGGCCACGGTGTTTCTGTATCTCTATTATGTTGGTGCGGCTTCGGAACTTTTAAATATCTTGATATATCTCGAGAACTACGCATCTGATCAACAAATATCATAAAACATAAAAAGTAGGAAACTTAATTCTCTACAAAAAAGGTCTCTTAACATTTTGCCATAGCTCGCTTCGTTTCCGAGATATTTGCAGATATATCTCCAGGGAAGGGGCCTGACGGACATATTTCGAGATATTTCTTCTTCTTGTTGTTCTTCTTCTGCACAGCCAAACTGGAAGTGGCATTTCCAGCTCGCAATAGTGCAGAGTTATCTCAAAGAAAGGGGCCACGGTGTTCCTGTATCTCTATTATGTTGGTGCGGCTTCGGAACTTTTAAATATCTTGATATATCTCGAGAACTACGCATCTGACAAAAAAATATCATAGAACATAAAAAGTAGGAAACTTAATTCTCTACAAAAGAGGTCTCTTAACATTTTGCCATAGCTCGCTTCGTTTCCGAGATATTTGCAGATTTATCTCAAGGGAAGGGGCCTGACGGACATGTTTCGAGATATTTCTTCTTCTTGTTGTTCTTCTTCTGCACAGCTAAGCTGGAAGTGGCATTTGCGGCTCGCACTAGTGCAGAGTTATCTCAAAGAAAGGGGCCACGGTGTTTCTGTATCTCTATTATGTTGGTGCGGCTTCGGAACTTTTAAATATCTCGATATATCTCGAAAACTACGCTTCTGATCAAAAAATATCAGAGAACATAAATTGTAGGAAACATAATTCTCTACAAAAAAGGTCTCTTAACATTTTGCCATAGCTCGCTTCGTTTCCGAGATATTTGCAGATATATCTCAAGGGAAGGGGCCTGACGGACATATTTCGAGATATTTCTTCTTCTTGTTGTTCTTCTTCTGCACAGCTAAGCTGGAAGTGGCATTTGCAGCTCGCAATAGTGCAGAGTTATCTCAAAGAGAGGGGCCACGGTGTTTCTGTATCTCTATTATGTTGGTGCGGCTTCGGAACTTTTAAATATCTTGATATATCTCGAGAACTACGCATCTGATCAAAAATAATCATAAAACATAAAAAGTAGGAAACTTAATTCTCTACAAAAAAGGTCTCTTAACATTTTGCCATAGCTCGCTTCGTTTCTGAGATATTTGCAGATTTATCTCAAGGGAAGGGGCCTGACGGACATATTTCGAGATATTTCTTCTTCTTGTTGTTCTTCTTCTGCACAGCTAAGCTGGAAGTAGCATTTGCGGCTCGCACTAGTGCAGAGTTATCTCAAAGAGAGGGGCCACGGTGTTTCTGTATCTGTATTATGTTGGTGCGGCTTCGGAACTTTTAAATATCTCGATATATCTCGAAAACTACGCTTCTGATCAAAAAATATCATAGAACATAAAAAGTAGGAAACATAATTCTCTACAAAAAAGGTCTCTTAACATTTTGCCATAGCTCGCTTCGTTTCCGAGATATTTGCAGATACATCTCAAGGGAAGGGGCCTGACGGACATATTTCGAGATATTTCTTCTTCTTGTTGTTCTTCTTCTGCACAGCTAAGCTGGAAGTGGCATTTGCAGCTCGCAATAGTGCAGAGTTATCTCAAAGAAAGGGGCCACGGTGTTTCTGTATCTCTATTATGTTGGTGCGGCTTCGGAACTTTTAAATATCTTGATATATCTCGAGAACTACGCATCTGATCAACAAATATCATAGAACATAAAAAGTAGGAAACATAATTCTCTACAAAAAAGGTCTCTTAACATTTTGCCATAGCTCGCTTCGTTTCCGAGATATTTGCAGATATATCTCAAGGGAAGGGGCCTGACGGACATATTTCGAGATATTTCTTCTTCTTGTTGTTCTTCTTCTGCACAGCTAAGCTGGAAGTGGCATTTGCAGCTCGCAATAGTGCAGAGTTCTCTCAAAGAAAGGGGCCACGGTGTTTCTGTATCTCTATTATGTTGGTGCGGCTTCGGAACTTTTAAATATCTTGATATATCTCGAGAACTACGCATCTGATCAAAAAATATCATAGAACATAAAAAGTGGGAAACTTAATTCTCTACAAAAGAGGTCTCTCAACATTTTGCCATAGCTCGCTACGTTTCCGAGATATTTGCAGATTTATCTCAAGGGAAGGTGCCTGACGGACATATTTCGAGATATTTCTTCTTCTTGTTGTTCTTCTTCTGCACAGCTAAACTGGAAGTGGCATTTCCAGCTCGCAATAGTGCAGAGTTATCTCAAAGAAAGGGGCCACGGTGTTTCTGTATCTCTATTATGTTGGTGCGGCTTCGGAACTTTTAAATATCTTGATATATCTCGAGAACTACGCATCTGATCAACAAATATCATAGAACATAAAAAGTAGGAAACTTAATTCTGTACAAAAAACGTCTCTTAACATTTTGCCATAGCTCGCTTCGTTTCCGAGATATTTGCAGATTTATCTCAAGGGAAGGGGCCTGACGGACATATTTCGAGATATTTCTTCTTCTTGTTGTTCTTCTTCTTGTTGTTCTTCTTCTGCACAGCTAAGCTGGAAGTGGCAATTGCGGCTCGCACTAGTGCAGCGTTATCTCAAAGAAAGGGGCCACGGTGTTTCTGAATCTCCATTATGTTGGTGCGGCTTCGGAACTTTGAAATATCTCGATATATCTCGAAAACTACGCTTCTGATCAAAAAATATCATAGAACATAAAAAGTAGAAAACTTAATTCTCTACAAAAAAGGTCTCTTAACATTTTGCCATAGCTCGCTTCGTTTCCGAGATATTTGCAGATTTATCTCAAGGGAAGGGGCCTGACGGACATATTTCGAGATATTTCTTCTTCTTGTTGTTCTTCTTCTGCACAGCTAAGCTGGAAGTAGTATTTGCAGCTCGCAATAGTGCAGAGTTATCTCAAAGAAAGGGGCCACGGTGTTCCTGTATCTCTATTATGTTGGTGCGGCTTCGGAACTTTTAAATATCTTGATATATCTCGAGAACTACGCATCTGACAAAAAAATATCATAGAACATAAAAAGTAGGAAACTTAATTCTCTACAAAAAAGGTCTCTTAACATTTTGCCATAGCTCGCTTCGTTTCCGAGATATTTGCAGATACATCTCAAGGGAAGGGGCCTGACGGACATATTTCGAGATATTTCTTCTTCTTGTTGCTCTTCTTCTGCACAGCTAAGCTGGAAGTGGCATTTGCAGCTCGCAATAGTGCAGTGTTATCTCAAAGAAAGGGGCCACGGTGTTTCTGTATCTCTATTATGTTTGTGCGGCTTCGGAACTTTTAAATATCTTGATATATCTCGAGAACTATGCATCTGATCAAAAAATATCATACAACATAAAAAGTAGGAAACATAATTCTCTACAAAAAAGGTCTCTTAACATTTTGCCATAGCTCGCTTCGTTTCCGAGATATTTGCAGATACATCTCAAGGGAAGGGGCCTGACGGACATATTTCGAGATATTTCATCTTCTTGTTGTTCTTCTTCTGCACAGCTAAGCTGGACGTGGCATTTGCAGCTCGCAATAGTGCAGAGTTATCTCAAAGAAAGGGGCCACGGTGTTTCTGTATCTCTATTATGTTGGTGCGGCTTCGGAACTTTTAAATATCTTGATATATCTCGAGAACTACGCATCTGATCAAAAAATATCGTAGAACATAAAAAGTAGGAAACTTAATTCTCTACAAAAAAGTTCTCTTAACATTTTGCCATAGCTCGCTTCGTTTCCGAGATATTTGCAGATATATCTCAAGGGAAGGGGCCTGACGGACATATTTCGAGATATTTCTTCTTCTTGTTGTACTTCTTCTGCACAGCTAAGCTGGAAGTAGTATTTGCAGCTCGCAATAGTGCAGAGTTATCTCAAAGAAAGGGGCCACGGTGTTTCTGTATCTCTATTATGTTGGTGCGGCTTCGGAACTTTTAAATATCTTGATATATCTCGAGAACTATGCATCTGATCAAAAAATATCATAGAACATAAAAAGTAGGAAACATAATTCTCTACAAAAAAGGTCTCTTAACATTTTGCGATAGCTCGCTTCGTTTCCGAGATATTTGCAGATACATCTCAAGGGAAGGGGCCTGACGGACATATTTCGAGATATTTCACCTTCTTGTTGTTCTTCTTCTGCACAGCTAAGCTGGAAGTGGCATTTGCAGCTAGCAATAGTGCAGAGTTATCTCAAAGAAAGGGGCCACGGTGTGTCTGTATCTCTATTATGTTGGTGCGGCTTCGGAACTTTTAAATATCTTGATATATCTCGAGAACTATGCATCTGATCAAAAAATATCATAGAACATAAAAAGTAGGAAACATAATTCTCTACAAAAAAGGTCTCTTAACATTTTGCCATAGCTCGCTTCGTTTCCGAGATATTTGCAGATACATCTCAAGGGAAGGGGCCTGACGGACATATTTCGAGATATTTCATCTTCTTGTTGTTCTTCTTCTGCACAGCTAAGCTGGAAGTGGCATTTGCAGCTCGCAATAGTGCAGAGTTATCTCAAAGAAAGGGGCCACGGTGTTTCTGTATCTCTATTATGTTGGTGCGGCTTCGGAACTTTTAAATATCTTGATATATCTCGAGAACTACGCATCTGATCAAAAAATCTCATAGAACGTAAAAAGTGGGAAACTTAATTCTCTACAAAAAAGGTCTCTTAACATTTTGCCATAGCTCGCTTCGTTTCCGAGATATTTGCAGATATATCTCAAGGGAAGGGGCCTGACGGACATATTTCGAGATATTTCTTCTTCTTGTTGTTCTTCTTCTGCACAGCTAAGCTGGAAGTGGCATTTGCAGCTCGCAATAGTGCAGAGTTCTCTCAAAGAAAGGGGCCACGGTGTTTCTGTATCTCTATTATGTTGGTGCGGCTTCGGAACTTTTAAATATCTTGATATATCTCGAGAACTACGCATCTGATCAAAAAATATCATAGAACATAAAAAGTGGGAAACTTAATTCTCTACAAAAGAGGTCTCTCAACATTTTGCCATAGCTCGCTACGTTTCCGAGATATTTGCAGATTTATCTCAAGGGAAGGTGCCTGACGGACATATTTCGAGATATTTCTTCTTCTTGTTGTTCTTCTTCTGCACAGCTAAACTGGAAGTGGCATTTCCAGCTCGCAATAGTGCAGAGTTATCTCAAAGAAAGGGGCCACGGTGTTTCTGTATCTCTATTATGTTGGTGCGGCTTCGGAACTTTTAAATATCTTGATATATCTCGAGAACTACGCATCTGATCAACAAATATCATAGAACATAAAAAGTAGGAAACATAATTCTCTACAAAAAAGGTCTCTTAACATTTTGCCATAGCTCGCTTCGTTTCCGAGATATTTGCAGATTTATCTCAAGGGAAGGGGCCTGACGGACATATTTCGAGATATTTCTTCTTCTTGTTGTTCTTCTTCTTGTTGTTCTTCTTCTGCACAGCTAAGCTGGAAGTGGCAATTGCGGCTCGCACTAGTGCAGCGTTATCTCAAAGAAAGGGGCCACGGTGTTTCTGAATCTCCATTATGTTGGTGCGGCTTCGGAACTTTTAAATATCTCGATATATCTCGAAAACTACGCTTCTGATCAAAAAATATCATAGAACATAAAAAGTAGAAAACTTAATTCTCTACAAAAAAGGTCTCTTAACATTTTGCCATAGCTCGCTTCGTTTCCGAGATATTTGCAGATTTATCTCAAGGGAAGGGGCCTGACGGACATATTTCGAGATATTTCTTCTTCTTGTTGTTCTTCTTCTGCACAGCTAAGCTGGAAGTAGTATTTGCAGCTCGCAATAGTGCAGAGTTATCTCAAAAAAAGGGGCCACGGTGTTTCTGTATCTCTATTATGTTGGTGCGGCTTCGGAACTTTTAAATATCTTGATATATCTCGAGAACTACGCATCTGATCAACAAATATCATAGAACATAAAAAGTGGAAAACTTAATTCTCTACAAAAAAGGTCTCTTAACATTTTGCCATAGCTCGCTTCGTTTCCGAGATATTTGCAGATATATCTCCAGGGAAGGGGCCTGACGGACATATTTCGAGATATTTCTTCTTCTTGTTGTTCTTCTTCTGCACAGCTAAGCTGAAAGTAGTATTTGCAGCTCGCAATAGTGCAGAGTTATCTCAAAGAGAGGGGCCACGGTGTTTCTGTATCTCTATTATGTTGGTGCGGCTTCGGAACTTTTAAATATCTTGATATATCTCGAGAACTACGCATCTGATCAACAAATATCATAAAACATAAAAAGTAGGAAACTTAATTCTCTACAAAAAAGGTCTCTTAACATTTTGCCATAGCTCGCTTCGTTTCCGAGATATTTGCAGATTTATCTCAAGGGAAGGGGCCTGACGGACATATTTCGAGATATTTCTTCTTCTTGTTGTTCTTCTTCTGCGCAGCTAAGCTGGAAGTGGCATTTGCAGCTCGCAATAATGCAGAGTTATATCAAAGAAACGGGCCACGGTGTTTCTGTATCTCTATTATGTTGGTGCGGCTTCGGAACTTATAAATATCTTGATATATCTCGAGAACTACGCATCTGATCAAAAAATATCATAGAACATAAAAAGTGGAAAACTTAATTCTCTACAAAAAAGGTCTCTTAACATTTTGCCATAGCTCGCTTCGTTTCCGAGATATTTGCAGATATATCTCCAGGGAAGGGGCCTGACGGACATATTTCGAGATATTTCTTCTTCTTGTTGTTCTTCTTCTGCACAGCCAAACTGGAAGTGGCATTTCCAGCTCGCAATAGTGCAGAGTTATCTCAAAGAAAGGGGCCACGGTGTTCCTGTATCTCTATTATGTTGGTGCGGCTTCGGAACTTTTAAATATCTTGATATATCTCGAGAACTACGCATCTGACAAAAAAATATCATAGAACATAAAAAGTAGGAAACTTAATTCTCTACAAAAGAGGTCTCTTAACATTTTGCCATAGCTCGCTTCGTTTCCGAGATATTTGCAGATACATCTCAAGGGAAGGGGCCTGACGGACATATTTCGAGATATTTCTTCTTCTTGTTGCTCTTCTTCTGCACAGCTAAGCTGGAAGTGGCATTTGCAGCTCGCAATAGTGCAGAGTTATCTCAAAGAAAGGGGCCACGGTGTTTCTGTATCTCTATTATGTTGGTGCGGCTTCGGAACTTTTAAATATCTTGATATATCTCGAGAACTATGCTTCTGATCAAAAAATATCATAGAACATAAAAAGTAGGAAACATAATTCTCTACAAAAAAGGTCTCTTAACATTTTGCCATAGCTCGCTTCGTTTCCGAGATATTTGCAGATACATCTCAAGGGAAGGGGCCTGACGGACATATTTCGAGATATTTCATCTTCTTGTTGTTCTTCTTCTGCACAGCTAAGCTGGAAGTGGCATTTGCAGCTCGCAATAGTGCAGAGTTATCTCAAAGAAAGGGGCCACGGTGTTTCTGTATCTCTATTATGTTGGTGCGGCTTCGGAACTTTTAAATATCTTGATATATCTCGAGAACTACGCATCTGACAAAAAAATATCATAGAACATAAAAAGTAGGAAACTTAATTCTCTACAAAAGAGGTCTCTTAACATTTTGCCATAGCTCGCTTCGTTTCCGAGATATTTGCAGATACATCTCAAGGGAAGGGGCCTGACGGACATATTTCGAGATATTTCTTCTTCTTGTTGCTCTTCTTCTGCACAGCTAAGCTGGAAGTGGCATTTGCAGCTCGCAATAGTGCAGAGTTATCTCAAAGAAAGGGGCCACGGTGTTTCTGTATCTCTATTATGTTGGTGCGGCTTCGGAACTTTTAAATATCTTGATATATCTCGAGAACTATGCATCTGATCAAAAAATATCATAGAACATAAAAAGTAGGAAACATAGTTCTCTACAAAAAAGGTCTCTTAACATTTTGCCATAGCTCGCTTCGTTTCCGAGATATTTGCAGATACATGTCAAGGGAAGGGGCCTGACGGACATATTTCGAGATATTTCATCTTCTTGTTGTTCTTCTTCTGCACAGCTAAGCTGGAAGTGCCATTTGCAGCTCGCAATAGTGCAGAGTTATCTCAAAGAAAGGGGCCACGGTGTTTCTGTATCTCTATTATGTTGGTGCGGCTTCGGAACTTTTAAATATCTTGATATATCTCGAGAACTACGCATCTGATCAAAAAATATCGTAGAACATAAAAAGTAGGAAACTTAATTCTCTACAAAAAAGTTCTCTTAACATTTTGCCATAGCTCGCTTCGTTTCCGAGATATTTGCAGATATATCTCAAGGGAAGGGGCCTGACGGACATATTTCGAGATATTTCTTCTTCTTGTTGTTCTTCTTCTGCACAGCTAAGCTGGAAGTAGTATTTGCAGCTCGCAATAGTGCAGAGTTATCTCAAAGAAAGGGGCCACGGTGTTTCTGTATCTCTATTATGTTGGTGCGGCTTCGGAACTTTTAAATATCTTGATATATCTCGAGAACTATGCATCTGATCAAAAAATATCATAGAACATAAAAAGTAGGAAACATAATTCTCTACAAAAAAGGTCTCTTAACATTTTGCGATAGCTCGCTTCGTTTCCGAGATATTTGCAGATACATCTCAAGGGAAGGGGCCTGACGGACATATTTCGAGATATTTCACCTTCTTGTTGTTCTTCTTCTGCACAGCTAAGCTGGAAGTGGCATTTGCAGCTCGCAATAGTGCAGAGTTATCTCAAAGAAAGGGGCCACGGTGTTTCTGTATCTCTATTATGTTGGTGCGGCTTCGGAACTTTTAAATATCTTGATATATCTCGAGAACTACGCATCTGATCAACAAATATCATAGAACATAAAAAGTAGGAAACTTAATTCTGTACAAAAAAGGTCTCTTAACATTTTGCCATAGCTCGCTTCGTTTCCGAGATATTTGCAGATTTATCTCAAGGGAAGGGGCCTGACGGACATATTTCGAGATATTTCTTCTTCTTGTTGTTCTTCTTCTGCACAGCTAAGCTGGAAGTGGCATTTGCAGCTCGCAATAGTGCAGAGTTATCTCAAAGAAAGGGGCCACGGTGTTTCTGTATCTCTATTATGTTGGTGCGGCTTCGGAACTTTTAAATATCTTGATATATCTCGAGAACTACGCATCTGATCAAAAAATATCATAGAACATAAAAAGTGGGAAACTTAATTCTCTACAAAAAAGGTCTCTTAACATTTTGCCATAGCTCGCTTCGTTTCCGAGATATTTGCAGATTTATCTCAAGGGAAGGGGCCTGACGGACATATTTCGAGATATTTCTTCTTCTTGTTGTTCTTCTTCTGCACAGCCAAACTGGAAGTGGCATTTCCAGCTCGCAATAGTACAGAGTTATCTCAAAGAAAGGGGCCACGGTGTTCCTGTATCTCTATTATGTTGGTGCGGCTTCGGAACTTTTAAATATCTTGATATATCTCGAGAACTACGCATCTGACAAAAAAATATCATAGAACATAAAAAGTAGGAAACTTAATTCTCTACAAAAGAGGTCTCTTAACATTTTGCCATAGCTCGCTTCGTTTCCGAGATATTTGCAGATACATCTCAAGGGAAGGGGCCTGACGGACATATTTCGAGATATTTCTTCTTCTTGTTGCTCTTCTTCTGCACAGCTAAGCTGGAAGTGGCATTTGCAGCTCGCAATAGTGCAGAGTTATCTCAAAGAAAGGGGCCACGGTGTTTCTGTATCTCTATTATGTTGGTGCGGCTTCGGAACTTTTAAATATCTTGATATATCTCGAGAACTATGCATCTGATCAAAAAATATCATAGAACATAAAAAGTAGGAAACATAGTTCTCTACAAAAAAGGTCTCTTAACATTTTGCCATAGCTCGCTTCGTTTCCGAGATATTTGCAGATACATGTCAAGGGAAGGGGCCTGACGGACATATTTCGAGATATTTCATCTTCTTGTTGTTCTTCTTCTGCACAGCTAAGCTGGAAGTGCCATTTGCAGCTCGCAATAGTGCAGAGTTATCTCAAAGAAAGGGGCCACGGTGTTTCTGTATCTCTATTATGTTGGTGCGGCTTCGGAACTTTTAAATATCTTGATATATCTCGAGAACTACGCATCTGATCAAAAAATATCGTAGAACATAAAAAGTAGGAAACTTAATTCTCTACAAAAAAGTTCTCTTAACATTTTGCCATAGCTCGCTTCGTTTCCGAGATATTTGCAGATATATCTCAAGGGAAGGGGCCTGACGGACATATTTCGAGATATTTCTTCTTCTTGTTGTTCTTCTTCTGCACAGCTAAGCTGGAAGTAGTATTTGCAGCTCGCAATAGTGCAGAGTTATCTCAAAGAAAGGGGCCACGGTGTTTCTGTATCTCTATTATGTTGGTGCGGCTTCGGAACTTTTAAATATCTTGATATATCTCGAGAACTATGCATCTGATCAAAAAATATCATAGAACATAAAAAGTAGGAAACATAATTCTCTACAAAAAAGGTCTCTTAACATTTTGCGATAGCTCGCTTCGTTTCCGAGATATTTGCAGATACATCTCAAGGGAAGGGGCCTGACGGACATATTTCGAGATATTTCACCTTCTTGTTGTTCTTCTTCTGCACAGCTAAGCTGGAAGTGGCATTTGCAGCTCGCAATAGTGCAGAGTTATCTCAAAGAAAGGGGCCACGGTGTTTCTGTATCTCTATTATGTTGGTGCGGCTTCGGAACTTTTAAATATCTTGATATATCTCGAGAACTACGCATCTGATCAAAAAATATCGTAGAACATAAAAAGTAGGAAACTTAATTCTCTACAAAAAAGTTCTCTTAACATTTTGCCATAGCTCGCTTCGTTTCCGAGATATTTGCAGATATATCTCAAGGGAAGGGGCCTGACGGACATATTTCGAGATATTTCTTCTTCTTGTTGTTCTTCTTCTGCACAGCTAAGCTGGAAGTAGTATTTGCAGCTCGCAATAGTGCAGAGTTATCTCAAAGAAAGGGGCCACGGTGTTTCTGTATCTCTATTATGTTGGTGCGGCTTCGGAACTTTTAAATATCTTGATATATCTCGAGAACTATGCATCTGATCAAAAAATATCATAGAACATAAAAAGTAGGAAACATAATTCTCTACAAAAAAGGTCTCTTAACATTTTGCGATAGCTCGCTTCGTTTCCGAGATATTTGCAGATACATCTCAAGGGAAGGGGCCTGACGGACATATTTCGAGATATTTCACCTTCTTGTTGTTCTTCTTCTGCACAGCTAAGCTGGAAGTGGCATTTGCAGCTCGCAATAGTGCAGAGTTATCTCAAAGAAAGGGGCCACGGTGTTTCTGTATCTCTATTATGTTGGTGCGGCTTCGGAACTTTTAAATATCTTGATATATCTCGAGAACTACGCATCTGATCAACAAATATCATAGAACATAAAAAGTAGGAAACTTAATTCTGTACAAAAAAGGTCTCTTAACATTTTGCCATAGCTCGCTTCGTTTCCGAGATATTTGCAGATTTATCTCAAGGGAAGGGGCCTGACGGACATATTTCGAGATATTTCTTCTTCTTGTTGTTCTTCTTCTGCACAGCTAAGCTGGAAGTGGCATTTGCAGCTCGCAATAGTGCAGAGTTATCTCAAAGAAAGGGGCCACGGTGTTTCTGTATCTCTATTATGTTGGTGCGGCTTCGGAACTTTTAAATATCTTGATATATCTCGAGAACTACGCATCTGATCAAAAAATATCATAGAACATAAAAAGTGGGAAACTTAATTCTCTACAAAAAAGGTCTCTTAACATTTTGCCATAGCTCGCTTCGTTTCCGAGATATTTGCAGATTTATCTCAAGGGAAGGGGCCTGACGGACATATTTCGAGATATTTCTTCTTCTTGTTGTTCTTCTTCTGCACAGCCAAACTGGAAGTGGCATTTCCAGCTCGCAATAGTGCAGAGTTATCTCAAAGAAAGGGGCCACGGTGTTCCTGTATCTCTATTATGTTGGTGCGGCTTCGGAACTTTTAAATATCTTGATATATCTCGAGAACTACGCATCTGATCAAAAAATATCATAGAACATAAAAAGTGGGAAACTTAATTCTCTACAAAAAAGGTCTCTTAACATTTTGCCATAGCTCGCTTCGTTTCCGAGATATTTGCAGATTTATCTCAAGGGAAGGGGCCTGACGGACATATTTCGAGATATTTCTTCTTCTTGTTGCTCTTCTTCTGCACAGCTAAGCTGGAAGTGGCATTTGCAGCTCGCAATAGTGCAGAGTTATCTCAAAGAAAGGGGCCACGGTGTTTCTGTATCTCTATTATGTTGGTGCGGCTTCGGAACTTTTAAATATCTTGATATATCTCGAGAACTATGCATCTGATCAAAAAATATCATAGAACATAAAAAGTAGGAAACATAATTCTCTACAAAAAAGGTCTCTTAACATTTTGCCATAGCTCGCTTCGCTTCCGAGATATTTGCAGATACATCTCAAGGGAAGGGGCCTGACGGACATATTTCGAGATATTTCATCTTCTTGTTGTTCTTCTTCTGCACAGCTAAGCTGGAAGTGGCATTTGCAGCTCGCAATAGTGCAGAGTTATCTCAAAGAAAGGGGCCACGGTGTTTCTGTATCTCTATTATGTTTGTGCGGCTTCGGAACTTTTAAATATCTTGATATATCTCGAGAACTACGCATCTGATCAAAAAATATCATAGAACATAAAAAGTAGGAAACATAATTCTCTACAAAAAAGGTCTCTTAACATTTTGCCATAGCTCGCTTCGTTTCCGAGATATTTGCAGATTTATCTCAAGGGAAGGGGCCTGACGGACATATTTCGAGATATTTCTTCTTCTTGTTGTTCTTCTTCTGCACAGCCAAACTGGAAGTGGCATTTCCAGCTCGCAATAGTGCAGAGTTATCTCAAAGAAAGGGGCCACGGTGTTCCTGGATCTCTATTATGTTGGTGCGGCTTCGGAACTTTTAAATATCTTGATATATCTCGAGAACTACGCATCTGACAAAAAAATATCATAGAACATAAAAAGTAGGAAACGTAATTCTCTACAAAAGAGGTCTCTTAACATTTTGCCATAGCTCGCTTCGTGTCCGAGATATTTGCAGATACATCTCAAGGGAAGGGGCCTGACGGACATATTTCGAGATATTTCTTCTTCTTGTTGCTCTTCTTCTGCACAGCTAAGCTGGAAGTGGCATTTGCAGCTCGCAATAGTGCAGAGTTATCTCAAAGAAAGGGGCCACGGTGTTTCTGTATCTCTATTATGTTGGTGCGGCTTCGGAACTTTTAAATATCTTGATATATCTCGAGAACTATGCATCTGATCAAAAAATATCATAGAACATAAAAAGTAGGAAACATAATTCTCTACAAAAAAGGTCTCTTAACATTTTGCCATAGCTCGCTTCGCTTCCGAGATATTTGCAGATACATCTCAAGGGAAGGGGCCTGACGGACATATTTCGAGATATTTCATCTTCTTGTTGTTCTTCTTCTGCACAGCTAAGCTGGAAGTGGCATTTGCAGCTCGCAATAGTGCAGAGTTATCTCAAAGAAAGGGGCCACGGTGTTTCTGTATCTCTATTATGTTTGTGCGGCTTCGGAACTTTTAAATATCTTGATATATCTCGAGAACTATGCATCTGATCAAAAAATATCATAGAACATAAAAAGTAGGAAACATAATTCTCTACAAAAAAGGTCTCTTAACATTTTGCCATAGCTCGCTTCGTTTCCGAGATATTTGCAGATACATGTCAAGGGAAGGGGCCTGACGGACATATTTCGAGATATTTCATCTTCTTGTTGTTCTTCTTCTGCACAGCTAAGCTGGAAGTGGCATTTGCAGCTCGCAATAGTGCAGAGTTATCTCAAAGAAAGGGGC
The DNA here is from genome assembly GCF_051020975.1 of Osmia lignaria lignaria. Lineage (NCBI taxonomy): Eukaryota > Metazoa > Arthropoda > Insecta > Hymenoptera > Megachilidae > Osmia > Osmia lignaria. The sequence goes on along the minus strand of NW_027478159.1, from coordinate 6,830,282 downwards.
CACGGTGTTTCTGTATCTCTATTATGTTGGTGCGGCTTCGGAACTTTTAAATATCTTGATATATCTCGAGAACTACGCATCTGATCAAAAAATATCGTAGAACATAAAAAGTAGGAAACTTAATTCTCTACAAAAAAGTTCTCTTAACATTTTGCCATAGCTCGCTTCGTTTCCGAGATATTTGCAGATATATCTCAAGGGAAGGGGCCTGACGGACATATTTCGAGATATTTCTTCTTCTTGTTGTTCTTCTTCTGCACAGCTAAGCTGGAAGTAGTATTTGCAGCTCGCAATAGTGCAGAGTTATCTCAAAGAAAGGGGCCACGGTGTTTCTGTATCTCTATTATGTTGGTGCGGCTTCGGAACTTTTAAATATCTTGATATATCTCGAGAACTACGCATCTGACCAACAAATATCATAGAACATAAAAAGTAGGAAACTTAATTCTGTACAAAAAAGGTCTCTTAACATTTTGCCATAGCTCGCTTCGTTTCCGAGATATTTGCGGATTTATCTCAAGGGAAGGGGCCTGACGGACATATTTCGAGATATTTCTTCTTCTTGTTGTTCTTCTTCTGCACAGCTAAGCTGGAAGTGGCATTTGCAGCTCGCAATAGTGCAGAGTTATCTCAAAGAAAGGGGCCACGGTGTTTCTGTATCTCTATTATGTTGGTGCGGCTTCGGAACTTTTAAATATCTTGATATATCTCGAGAACTACGCATCTGATCAAAAAATATCATAGAACATAAAAAGTGGGAAACTTAATTCTCTACAAAAAAGGTCTCTTAACATTTTGCCATAGCTCGCTTCGTTTCCGAGATATTTGCAGATTTATCTCAAGGGAAGGGGCCTGACGGACATATTTCGAGATATTTCTTCTTCTTGTTGTTCTTCTTCTGCGCAGCCAAACTGGAAGTGGCATTTCCAGCTCGCAATAGTGCAGAGTTATCTCAAAGAAAGGGGCCACGGTGTTCCTGTATCTCTATTATGTTGGTGCGGCTTCGGAACTTTTAAATATCTTGATATATCTCGAGAACTACGCATCTGATCAAAAAATATCATAGAACATAAAAAGTGGGAAACTTAATTCTCTACAAAAAAGGTCTCTTAACATTTTGCCATAGCTCGCTTCGTTTCCGAGATATTTGCAGATTTATCTCAAGGGAAGGGGCCTGACGGACATATTTCGAGATATTTCTTCTTCTTGTTGTTCTTCTTCTGCACAGCCAAACTGGAAGTGGCATTTCCAGCTCGCAATAGTGCAGAGTTATCTCAAAGAAAGGGGCCACGGTGTTCCTGTATCTCTATTATGTTGGTGCGGCTTCGGAACTTTTAAATATCTTGATATATCTCGAGAACTACGCATCTGACAAAAAAATATCATAGAACATAAAAAGTAGGAAACTTAATTCTCTACAAAAGAGGTCTCTTAACATTTTGCCATAGCTCGCTTCGTTTCCGAGATATTTGCAGATACATCTCAAGGGAAGGGGCCTGACGGACATATTTCGAGATATTTCTTCTTCTTGTTGCTCTTCTTCTGCACAGCTAAGCTGGAAGTGGCATTTGCAGCTCGCAATAGTGCAGAGTTATCTCAAAGAAAGGGGCCACGGTGTTTCTGTATCTCTATTATGTTGGTGCGGCTTCGGAACTTTTAAATATCTTGATATATCTCGAGAACTATGCATCTGATCAAAAAATATCATAGAACATAAAAAGTAGGAAACATAATTCTCTACAAAAAAGATCTCTTAACATTTTGCCATAGCTCGCTTCGCTTCCGAGATATTTGCAGATACATCTCAAGGGAAGGGGCCTGACGGACATATTTCGAGATATTTCATCTTCTTGTTGTTCTTCTTCTGCACAGCTAAGCTGGAAGTGGCATTTGCAGCTCGCAATAGTGCAGAGTTATCTCAAAGAAAGGGGCCACGGTGTTTCTGTATCTCTATTATGTTGGTGCGGCTTCGGAACTTTTAAATATCTTGATATATCTCGAGAACTACGCATCTGATCAACAAATATCATAGAACATAAAAAGTAGGAAACTTAATTCTGTACAAAAAAGATCTCTTAACATTTTGCCATAGCTCGCTTCGTTTCCGAGATATTTGCAGATTTATCTCAAGGGAAGGGGCCTGACGGACATATTTCGAGATATTTCTTCTTCTTGTTGTTCTTCTTCTGCACAGCTAAGCTGGAAGTGGCATTTGCAGCTCGCAATAGTGCAGAGTTATCTCAAAGAAAGGGGCCACGGTGTTTCTGTATCTCTATTATGTTGGTGCGGCTTCGGAACTTTTAAATATCTTGATATATCTCAAGAACTATGCATCTGATCAAAAAATATCATAGAACATAAAAAGTAGGAAACATAATTCTCTACAAAAAAGGTCTCTGAACATTTTGCGATAGCTCGCTTCGTTTCCGAGATATTTGCAGATACATCTCAAGGGAAGGGGCCTGACGGACATATTTCGAGATATTTCACCTTCTTGTTGCTCTTCTTCTGCACAGCTAAGCTGGAAGTGGCATTTGCAGCTCGCAATAGTGCAGAGTTATCTCAAAGAAAGGGGCCACGGTGTTTCTGTATCTCTATTATGTTGGTGCGGCTTCGGAACTTTTAAATATCTTGATATATCTCGAGAACTATGCATCTGATCAAAAAATATCATAGAACATAAAAAGTAGGAAACATAATTCTCTACAAAAAAGGTCTCTTAACATTTTGCCATAGCTCGCTTCGTTTCCGAGATATTTGCAGATACATCTCAAGGGAAGGGGCCTGACGGACATATTTCGAGATATTTCATCTTCTTGTTGTTCTTCTTCTGCACAGCTAAGCTGGAAGTGGCATTTGCAGCTCGCAATAGTGCAGAGTTATCTCAAAGAAAGGGGCCACGGTGTTTCTGTATCTCTATTATGTTGGTGCGGCTTCGGAACTTTTAAATATCTTGATATATCTCGAGAACTACGCATCTGATCAAAAAATATCGTAGAACATAAAAAGTAGGAAACTTAATTCTCTACAAAAAAGTTCTCTTAACATTTTGCCATAGCTCGCTTCGTTTCCGAGATATTTGCAGATATATCTCAAGGGAAGGGGCCTGACGGACATATTTCGAGATATTTCTTCTTCTTGTTGTTCTTCTTCTGCACAGCTAAGCTGGAAGTAGTGTTTGCAGCTCGCAATAGTGCAGAGTTATCTCAAAGAAAGGGGCCACGGTGTTTCTGTATCTCTATTATGTTGGTGCGGCTTCGGAACTTTTAAATATCTTGATATATCTCGAGAACTACGCATCTGATCAACAAATATCATAGAACATAAAAAGTAGGAAACTTAATTCTGTACAAAAAAGGTCTCTTAACATTTTGCCATAGCTCGCTTCGTTTCCGAGATATTTGCAGATTTATCTCAAGGGAAGGGGCCTGACGGACATATTTCGAGATATTTCTTCTTCTTGTTGTTCTTCTTCTGCACAGCTAAGCTGGAAGTGGCATTTGCAGCTCGCAATAGTGCAGAGTTATCTCAAAGAAAGGGGCCACGGTGTTTCTGTATCTCTATTATGTTGGTGCGGCTTCGGAACTTTTAAATATCTTGATATATCTCGAGAACTACGCATCTGATCAAAAAATATCATAGAACATAAAAAGTGGGAAACTTAATTCTCTACAAAAAAGGTCTCTTAACATTTTGCCATAGCTCGCTTCGTTTCCGAGATATTTGCAGATTTATCTCAAGGGAAGGGGCCTGACGGACATATTTCGAGATATTTCTTCTTCTTGTTGTTCTTCTTCTGCACAGCCAAACTGGAAGTGGCATTTCCAGCTCGCAATAGTGCAGAGTTATCTCAAAGAAAGGGGCCACGGTGTTCCTGTATCTCTATTATGTTGGTGCGGCTTCGGAACTTTTAAATATCTTGATATATCTCGAGAACTACGCATCTGATCAAAAAATATCATAGAACATAAAAAGTGGGAAACTTAATTCTCTACAAAAAAGGTCTCTTAACATTTTGCCATAGCTCGCTTCGTTTCCGAGATATTTGCAGATTTATCTCAAGGGAAGGGGCCTGACGGACATATTTCGAGATATTTCTTCTTCTTGTTGTTCTTCTTCTGCACAACCAAACTGGAAGTGGCATTTCCAGCTCGCAATAGTGCAGAGTTATCTCAAAGAAAGGGGCCACGGTGTTCCTGTATCTCTATTATGTTGGTGCGGCTTCGGAACTTTTAAATATCTTGATATATCTCGAGAACTACGCATCTGACAAAAAAATATCATAGAACATAAAAAGTAGGAAACGTAATTCTCTACAAAAGAGGTCTCTTAACATTTTGCCATAGCTCGCTTCGTGTCCGAGATATTTGCAGATACATCTCAAGGGAAGGGGCCTGACGGACATATTTCGAGATATTTCTTCTTCTTGTTGCTCTTCTTCTGCACAGCTAAGCTGGAAGTGGCATTTGCAGCTCGCAATAGTGCAGAGTTATCTCAAAGAAAGGGGCCACGGTGTTTCTGTATCTCTATTATGTTGGTGCGGCTTCGGAACTTTTAAATATCTTGATATATCTCGAGAACTATGCATCTGATCAAAAAATATCATAGAACATAAAAAGTAGGAAACATAATTCTCTACAAAAAAGGTCTCTTAACATTTTGCCATAGCTCGCTTCGCTTCCGAGATATTTGCAGATACATCTCAAGGGAAGGGGCCTGACGGACATATTTCGAGATATTTCATCTTCTTGTTGTTCTTCTTCTGCACAGCTAAGCTGGAAGTGGCATTTGCAGCTCGCAATAGTGCAGAGTTATCTCAAAGAAAGGGGCCACGGTGTTTCTGTATCTCTATTATGTTTGTGCGGCTTCGGAACTTTTAAATATCTTGATATATCTCGAGAACTACGCATCTGATCAAAAAATATCATAGAACATAAAAAGTAGGAAACATAATTCTCTACAAAAAAGGTCTCTTAACATTTTGCCATAGCTCGCTTCGTTTCCGAGATATTTGCAGATTTATCTCAAGGGAAGGGGCCTGACGGACATATTTCGAGATATTTCTTCTTCTTGTTGTTCTTCTTCTGCACAGCCAAACTGGAAGTGGCATTTCCAGCTCGCAATAGTGCAGAGTTATCTCAAAGAAAGGGGCCACGGTGTTCCTGGATCTCTATTATGTTGGTGCGGCTTCGGAACTTTTAAATATCTTGATATATCTCGAGAACTACGCATCTGACAAAAAAATATCATAGAACATAAAAAGTAGGAAACGTAATTCTCTACAAAAGAGGTCTCTTAACATTTTGCCATAGCTCGCTTCGTGTCCGAGATATTTGCAGATACATCTCAAGGGAAGGGGCCTGACGGACATATTTCGAGATATTTCTTCTTCTTGTTGCTCTTCTTCTGCACAGCTAAGCTGGAAGTGGCATTTGCAGCTCGCAATAGTGCAGAGTTATCTCAAAGAAAGGGGCCACGGTGTTTCTGTATCTCTATTATGTTGGTGCGGCTTCGGAACTTTTAAATATCTTGATATATCTCGAGAACTATGCATCTGATCAAAAAATATCATAGAACATAAAAAGTAGGAAACATAATTCTCTACAAAAAAGGTCTCTTAACATTTTGCCATAGCTCGCTTCGCTTCCGAGATATTTGCAGATACATCTCAAGGGAAGGGGCCTGACGGACATATTTCGAGATATTTCATCTTCTTGTTGTTCTTCTTCTGCACAGCTAAGCTGGAAGTGGCATTTGCAGCTCGCAATAGTGCAGAGTTATCTCAAAGAAAGGGGCCACGGTGTTTCTGTATCTCTATTATGTTTGTGCGGCTTCGGAACTTTTAAATATCTTGATATATCTCGAGAACTATGCATCTGATCAAAAAATATCATAGAACATAAAAAGTAGGAAACATAATTCTCTACAAAAAAGGTCTCTTAACATTTTGCCATAGCTCGCTTCGTTTCCGAGATATTTGCAGATACATGTCAAGGGAAGGGGCCTGACGGACATATTTCGAGATATTTCATCTTCTTGTTGTTCTTCTTCTGCACAGCTAAGCTGGAAGTGGCATTTGCAGCTCGCAATAGTGCAGAGTTATCTCAAAGAAAGGGGCCACGGTGTTTCTGTATCTCTATTATGTTGGTGCGGCTTCGGAACTTTTAAATATCTTGATATATCTCGAGAACTACGCATCTGATCAAAAAATATCGTAGAACATAAAAAGTAGGAAACTTAATTCTCTACAAAAAAGTTCTCTTAACATTTTGCCATAGCTCGCTTCGTTTCCGAGATATTTGCAGATATATCTCAAGGGAAGGGGCCTGACGGACATATTTCGAGATATTTCTTCTTCTTGTTGTTCTTCTTCTGCACAGCTAAGCTGGAAGTAGTATTTGCAGCTCGCAATAGTGCAGAGTTATCTCAAAGAAAGGGGCCACGGTGTTTCTGTATCTCTATTATGTTGGTGCGGCTTCGGAACTTTTAAATATCTTGATATATCTCGAGAACTACGCATCTGACCAACAAATATCATAGAACATAAAAAGTAGGAAACTTAATTCTGTACAAAAAAGGTCTCTTAACATTTTGCCATAGCTCGCTTCGTTTCCGAGATATTTGCGGATTTATCTCAAGGGAAGGGGCCTGACGGACATATTTCGAGATATTTCTTCTTCTTGTTGTTCTTCTTCTGCACAGCTAAGCTGGAAGTGGCATTTGCAGCTCGCAATAGTGCAGAGTTATCTCAAAGAAAGGGGCCACGGTGTTTCTGTATCTCTATTATGTTGGTGCGGCTTCGGAACTTTTAAATATCTTGATATATCTCGAGAACTACGCATCTGATCAAAAAATATCATAGAACATAAAAAGTGGGAAACTTAATTCTCTACAAAAAAGGTCTCTTAACATTTTGCCATAGCTCGCTTCGTTTCCGAGATATTTGCAGATTTATCTCAAGGGAAGGGGCCTGACGGACATATTTCGAGATATTTCTTCTTCTTGTTGTTCTTCTTCTGCGCAGCCAAACTGGAAGTGGCATTTCCAGCTCGCAATAGTGCAGAGTTATCTCAAAGAAAGGGGCCACGGTGTTCCTGTATCTCTATTATGTTGGTGCGGCTTCGGAACTTTTAAATATCTTGATATATCTCGAGAACTACGCATCTGATCAAAAAATATCATAGAACATAAAAAGTGGGAAACTTAATTCTCTACAAAAAAGGTCTCTTAACATTTTGCCATAGCTCGCTTCGTTTCCGAGATATTTGCAGATTTATCTCAAGGGAAGGGGCCTGACGGACATATTTCGAGATATTTCTTCTTCTTGTTGTTCTTCTTCTGCACAGCCAAACTGGAAGTGGCATTTCCAGCTCGCAATAGTGCAGAGTTATCTCAAAGAAAGGGGCCACGGTGTTCCTGTATCTCTATTATGTTGGTGCGGCTTCGGAACTTTTAAATATCTTGATATATCTCGAGAACTACGCATCTGACAAAAAAATATCATAGAACATAAAAAGTAGGAAACTTAATTCTCTACAAAAGAGGTCTCTTAACATTTTGCCATAGCTCGCTTCGTTTCCGAGATATTTGCAGATACATCTCAAGGGAAGGGGCCTGACGGACATATTTCGAGATATTTCTTCTTCTTGTTGCTCTTCTTCTGCACAGCTAAGCTGGAAGTGGCATTTGCAGCTCGCAATAGTGCAGAGTTATCTCAAAGAAAGGGGCCACGGTGTTTCTGTATCTCTATTATGTTGGTGCGGCTTCGGAACTTTTAAATATCTTGATATATCTCGAGAACTATGCATCTGATCAAAAAATATCATAGAACATAAAAAGTAGGAAACATAATTCTCTACAAAAAAGATCTCTTAACATTTTGCCATAGCTCGCTTCGCTTCCGAGATATTTGCAGATACATCTCAAGGGAAGGGGCCTGACGGACATATTTCGAGATATTTCATCTTCTTGTTGTTCTTCTTCTGCACAGCTAAGCTGGAAGTGGCATTTGCAGCTCGCAATAGTGCAGAGTTATCTCAAAGAAAGGGGCCACGGTGTTTCTGTATCTCTATTATGTTGGTGCGGCTTCGGAACTTTTAAATATCTTGATATATCTCGAGAACTACGCATCTGATCAACAAATATCATAGAACATAAAAAGTAGGAAACTTAATTCTGTACAAAAAAGATCTCTTAACATTTTGCCATAGCTCGCTTCGTTTCCGAGATATTTGCAGATTTATCTCAAGGGAAGGGGCCTGACGGACATATTTCGAGATATTTCTTCTTCTTGTTGTTCTTCTTCTGCACAGCTAAGCTGGAAGTGGCATTTGCAGCTCGCAATAGTGCAGAGTTATCTCAAAGAAAGGGGCCACGGTGTTTCTGTATCTCTATTATGTTGGTGCGGCTTCGGAACTTTTAAATATCTTGATATATCTCAAGAACTATGCATCTGATCAAAAAATATCATAGAACATAAAAAGTAGGAAACATAATTCTCTACAAAAAAGGTCTCTGAACATTTTGCGATAGCTCGCTTCGTTTCCGAGATATTTGCAGATACATCTCAAGGGAAGGGGCCTGACGGACATATTTCGAGATATTTCACCTTCTTGTTGCTCTTCTTCTGCACAGCTAAGCTGGAAGTGGCATTTGCAGCTCGCAATAGTGCAGAGTTATCTCAAAGAAAGGGGCCACGGTGTTTCTGTATCTCTATTATGTTGGTGCGGCTTCGGAACTTTTAAATATCTTGATATATCTCGAGAACTATGCATCTGATCAAAAAATATCATAGAACATAAAAAGTAGGAAACATAATTCTCTACAAAAAAGGTCTCTTAACATTTTGCCATAGCTCGCTTCGTTTCCGAGATATTTGCAGATACATCTCAAGGGAAGGGGCCTGACGGACATATTTCGAGATATTTCATCTTCTTGTTGTTCTTCTTCTGCACAGCTAAGCTGGAAGTGGCATTTGCAGCTCGCAATAGTGCAGAGTTATCTCAAAGAAAGGGGCCACGGTGTTTCTGTATCTCTATTATGTTGGTGCGGCTTCGGAACTTTTAAATATCTTGATATATCTCGAGAACTACGCATCTGATCAAAAAATATCGTAGAACATAAAAAGTAGGAAACTTAATTCTCTACAAAAAAGTTCTCTTAACATTTTGCCATAGCTCGCTTCGTTTCCGAGATATTTGCAGATATATCTCAAGGGAAGGGGCCTGACGGACATATTTCGAGATATTTCTTCTTCTTGTTGTTCTTCTTCTGCACAGCTAAGCTGGAAGTAGTGTTTGCAGCTCGCAATAGTGCAGAGTTATCTCAAAGAAAGGGGCCACGGTGTTTCTGTATCTCTATTATGTTGGTGCGGCTTCGGAACTTTTAAATATCTTGATATATCTCGAGAACTATGCATCTGATCAAAAAATATCATAGAACATAAAAAGTAGGAAACATAATTCTCTACAAAAAAGGTCTCTTAACATTTTGCGATAGCTCGCTTCGTTTCCGAGATATTTGCAGATACATCTCAAGGGAAGGGGCCTGACGGACATATTTCGAGATATTTCACCTTCTTGTTGTTCTTCTTCTGCACAGCTAAGCTGGAAGTGGCATTTGCAGCTCGCAATAGTGCAGAGTTATCTCAAAGAAAGGGGCCACGGTGTTTCTGTATCTCTATTATGTTGGTGCGGCTTCGGAAGTTTTAAATATCTTGATATATCTCGAGAACTACGCATCTGATCAACAAATATCATAGAACATAAAAAGTAGGAAACTTAATTCTGTACAAAAAAGGTCTCTTAACCTTTTGCCATTGCTCGCTTCGTTTCCGAGATATTTGCAGATTTATTTCAAGGGAAGGGGCCTGACGGACATATTTCGAGATATTTCTTCTTCTTGTTGTTCTTCTTCTGCACAGCTAAGCTGGAAGTGGCATTTGGAGCTCGCAATAGTGCAGAGTTATCTCAAAGAAAGGGGCCACGGTGTTTCTGTATCTCTATTATGTTGGCGCGGCTTCGGAACTTTTAAATATCTTGATATATCTCGAGAACTACGCATCTGATCAAAAAATGTCATAGAACATAAAAAGCAGGAAACTTAATTCTCTACAAAAAAGGTCTCTTAACATTTTGCCATAGCTCGCTTTGTTTCCGAGATATTTGCAGATTTATCTCAAGGGAAGGGGCCTGACGGACATATTTCGAGATATTTCTTCTTCTTGTTGTTCTTCTTCTGCACAGCTAAGCTGGAAGTGGCATTTGCAGCTCGCAATAGTGCAGAGTTATCTCAAAGAAAGGGGCCACGGTGTTTCTGTATCTCTATTATGTTGGTGCGGCTTCGGAACTTTTAAATATCTTGATATATCTCGAGAACTACGCATCTGATCAAAAAATATCATAGAACATAAAAAGTGGGAAACTTAATTCTCTACAAAAAAGGTCTCTTAACATTTTGCCATAGCTCGCTTCGTTTCCGAGATATTTGCAGATTTATCTCAAGGGAAGGGGCCTGACGGACATATTTCGAGATATTTCTTCTTCTTGTTGTTCTTCTTCTGCACAGCCAAACTGGAAGTGGCATTTCCAGCTCGCAATAGTGCAGAGTTATCTCAAAGAAAGGGGCCACGGTGTTTCTGTATCTCTATTATGTTGGTGCGGCTTCGGAACTTTTAAATATCTTGATATATCTCGAGAACTACGCATCTGATCAAAAAATATCATAGAACATAAAAAGTAGGAAACTTAATTCTGTACAAAAAAGGTCTCTTAACATTTTGCCATAGCTCGCTTCGTTTCCGAGATATTTGCAGATTTATCTCAAGGGAAGGGGCCTGACGGACATATTTCGAGATATTTCTTCTTCTTGTTGTTCTTCTTCTGCACAGCTAAACTGGAAGTGGCATTTCCAGCTCGCCATAGTGCAGAGTTATCTCAAAGAAAGGGGCCACGGTGTTTCTGTATCTCTATTATGTTGGTGCGGCTTCGGAACTTTTAAATATCTTGATATATCTCGAGAACTATGCATCTGATCAAAAAATATCATAGAACATAAAAAGTAGGAAACATAATTCTCTACAAAAAAGGTCTCTTAACGTTTTGCCATAGCTCGCTTCGTTTCCGAGATATTTGCAGATACATCTCAAGGGTAGGGGCCTGACGGACATATTTCGAGATATTTCATCTTCTTGTTGTTCTTCTTCTGCACAGCTAAGCTGGAAGTGGCATTTGCAGCTCGCAATAGTGCAGAGTTATCTCAAAGAAAGGGGCCACGGTGTTTCTGTATCTCTATTATGTTGGTGCGGCTTCGGAGCTTTTAAATATCTTGATATATCTCGAGAACTACGCATCTGATCAAAAAATATCATAGAACATAACAAGTGGGAAACTTAATTCTCTACAAAAAAGGTCTCTTAACATTTTGCCATAGCTCGCTTCGTTTCCGAGATATTTGCAGATTCATCTCCAGGGAAGGGGCCTGACGGACATATTTCGAGATATTTCTTCTTCTTGTTGTTCTTCTTCTGCACAGCTAAGCTGGAAGTAGTATTTGCAGCTCGCAACAGTGCAGAGTTATCTCAAAGAAAGGGGCCACGGTGTTTCTGTATCTCTATTATGTTGGTGCGGCTTCGGAACTCTTAAATATCTTGATATATCTCGAGAACTACGCATCTGATCAACAAATATCATAGAACATAAAAAGTAGGAAACTTAATTCTGTACAAAAAAGGTCTCTTAACATTTTGCCATAGCTCGCTTCGTTTCCGAGATATTTGCAGATTTATTTCAAGGGAAGGGGCCTGACGGACATATTTCGAGATATTTCTTCTTCTTGTTGTTCTTCTTCTGCACAGCTAAGCTGGAAGTGGCATTTGCAGCTCGCAATAGTGCAGAGTTATCTCAAAGAAAGGGGCCACGGTGTTTCTGTATCTCTATTATGTTGGTGCGGCTTCGGAACTTTTAAATATCTTGATATATCTCGAGAACTACGCATCTGACAAAAAAATATCATAGAACATAAAAAGTAGGAAACTTAATTCTCTACAAAAGAGGTCGCTTAACATTTTGCCATAGCTCGCTTCGTTTCCGAGATATTTGCAGATACATCTCAAGGGAAGGGGCCTGACGGACATATTTCGAGATATTTCTTCTTCTTGTTGCTCTTCTTCTGCACAGCTAAGCTGGAAGTGGCATTTGCAGCTCGCAATAGTGCAGAGTTATCTCAAAGAAAGGGGCCACGGTGTTTCTGTATCTCTATTATGTTGGTGCGGCTTCGGAACTTTTAAATATCTTGATATATCTCGAGAACTATGCATCTGATCAAAAAATATCATAGAACATAAAAAGTAGGAAACATAATTCTCTACAAAAAAGGTCTCTTAACATTTTGCCATAGCTCGCTTCGTTTCCGAGATATTTGCAGATACATCTCAAGGGAAGGGGCCTGACGGACATATTTCGAGATATTTCATCTTCTTGTTGTTCTTCTTCTGCACAGCTAAGCTGGAAGTGGCATTTGCAGCTCGCAATAGTGCAGAGTTATCTCAAAGAAAGGGGCCACGGTGTTTCTGTATCTCTATTATGTTGGTGCGGCTTCGGAACTTTTAAATATCTTGATATATCTCGAGAACTACGCATCTGATCAAAAAATATCGTAGAACATAGAAAGTAGGAAACTTAATTCTCTACAAAAAAGTTCTCTTAACATTTTGCCATAGCTCGCTTCGTTTCCGAGATATTTGCAGATATATCTCAAGGGAAGGGGCCTGACGGACATATTTCGAGATATTTCTTCTTCTTGTTGTTCTTCTTCTGCACAGCTAAGCTGGAAGTAGTATTTGCAGCTCGCAATAGTGCAGAGTTATCTCAAAGAAAGGGGCCACGGTGTTTCTGTATCTCTATTATGTTGGTGCGGCTTCGGAACTGTTAAATATCTTGATATATCTCGAGAACTACGCATCTGATCAACAAATATCATAGAACATAAAAAGTAGGAAACTTAATTCTGTACAAAAAAGGTCTCTTAACATTTTGCCATAGCTCGCTTCGTTTCCGAGATATTTGCAGATTTATTTCAAGGGAAGGGGCCTGACGGACATATTTCGAGATATTTCTTCTTCTTGTTGTTCTTCTTCTGCACAGCTAAGCTGGAAGTGGCATTTGCAGCTCGCAATAGTGCAGAGTTATCTCAAAGAAAGGGGCCACGGTGTTTCTGTATCTCTATTATGTTGGTGCGGCTTCGGAACTTTTAAATATCTTGATATATCTCGAGAACTATGCATCTGATCAAAAAATATCATAGAACATAAAAAGTAGGAAACATAATTCTCTACAAAAAAGGTCTCTTAACATTTTGCCATAGCTCGCTTCGTTTCCGAGATATTTGCAGATACATCTCAAGGGTAGGGGCCTGACGGACATATTTCGAGATATTTCTTCTTCGTGTTGTTCTTCTTCTGCACAGCTAAGCTGGAAGTGGCATTTACAGCTCGCAATAGTGCAGAGTTATCTCAAAGAAAGGGGCCACGGTGTTTCTGTATCTCTATTATATTGGTGCGGCTTCGGAACTTTTAAATATCTTGATATATCTCGAGAACTACGCATCTGATCAAAAAATATCATAGAACATAAAAAGTGGCAAACTTAATTCTCTACAAAAAAGGTCTCTTAACATTTTGCCATAGCTCGCTTCGTTTCCGAGATATTTGCAGGATAACCTCAAGGGAAGGGGCCTGACGGACATATTTCGAGATATTTCTTCTTCTTGTTGTTCTTCTTCTGCACAGCTAAACTGGAAGTGGCATTTCCAGCTCGCAATAGTGCAGAGTTATCTCAAAGAAAGGGGCCACGGTGTTTCTGTATCTCTATTATGTTGGTGCGGCTTCGGAACTTTTAAATATCTTGATATATCTCGAGAACTACGCATCTGATCAACAAATATCACAGAACGTAAAAAGTAGGAAACTTAATTCTGTACAAAAAAGGTCTCTTAACATTTTGCCATAGCTCGCTTCGTTTCCGAGATATTTGCAGATTTATCTCAAGGGAAGGGGCCTGACGGACATATTTCGAGATATTTCTTCTTCTTGTTGTTCTTCTTCTGCACAGCTAAGCTGGAAGTGGCATTTGCAGCTCGCAATAGTGCAGAGTTATCTCAAAGAAAGGGGCCACGGTGTTTCTGTATCTCTATTATGTTGGTGCGGCTTCGGAACTTTTAAATATCTTGATATATCTCGAGAACTACGCATCTGATCAAAAAATATCATAGAACGTAAAAAGTAGGAAACATAATTCTCTACAAAAAAGGTCTCTTAACATTTTGCCATAGCTCGCTTCGTTTCCGAGATATTTGCAGATACATCTCAAGGGAAGGGGCCTGACGGACATATTTCGAGATATTTCTTCTTCTTGTTGTTCTTCTTCTGCACAGCTAAGCTGGAAGTGGCATTTGCAGCTCGCAACAGTGCAGATTATCTCAAAGAAAGGGGCCACGGTGTTTCTGTATCTCTATTATGTTGGTGCGGCTTCGGAACTTTTAAATATCTTGATATATCTCGAGAACTACGCATCTGATCAAAAAATATCGTAGAACATAAAAAGTCGGAAACTTAATTCTCTACAAAAAAGCTCTCTTAACATTTTGCCATAGCTCGCTTCGTTTCCGAGATATTTGCAGATATATCTCAAGGGAAGGGGACTGACGGACATATTTCGAGATATTTCTTCTTCTTGTTGTTCTTCTTCTGCACAGCTAAGCTGGAAGTGGCATTTGCAGCTCGCAATAGTGCAGAGTTATCTCAAAGAAAGGGGCCACGGTGTTTCTGTATCTCTATTATGTTGGTGCGGCTTCGGAACTTTTAAATATCTTGATATATCTCGAGAACTACGCATCTGATCAACAAATATCATAGAACATAAAAAGTAGGAAACTTAATTCTGTACAAAAAAGGTCTCTTAACATTTTGCCATAGCTCGCTTCGTTTCCGAGATATTTGCAGATTTATCTCAAGGGAAGGGGCCTGACGGACATATTTCGAGATATTTCTTCTTCTTGTTGTTCTTCTTCTGCACAGCTAAGCTGGAAGTGGCATTTGCAGCTCGCAATAGTGCAGAGTTATCTCAAAGAAAGGGGCCACGGTGTTTCTGTATCTCTATTATGTTGGTGCGGCTTCGGAACTTTTAAATATCTTGATATATCTCGAGAACTACGCATCTGATCAACAAATATCATACAAGATAAAAAGTAGGAAACTTAATTCTGTACAAAAAAGGTCTCTTAACATTTTGCCATAGCTCGCTTCGTTTCCGAGATATTTGCAGATTTATCTCAAGGGAAGGGGCCTGACGGACATATTTCGAGATATTTCTTCTTCTTGTTGTTCTTCTTCTGCACAGCTAAGCTGGAAGTGGCATTTGCAGCTCGCAATAGTGCAGAGTTATCTCAAAGTAAGGGGCCACGGTGTTTCTGTATCTCTATTATGTTGGTGCGGCTTCGGAACTTTTAAATACCTTGATATATCTCGAGAACTACGCATCTGATCAAAAAATATCATACAACATAAAAAGTAGGAAACTTAATTCTCTACAAAAAAGGTCTCTTAACGTTTTGCCATAGCTCGCTTCGTTTCCGAGATATTTGCAGATTTATCTCAAGGGAAGGGGCCTGACAGACATATTTCGAGATATTTCTTCTTCTTGTTGTTCTTCTTCTGCACAGCCAAACTGGAAGTGGCATTTCCAGCTCGCAATAGTGCAGAGTTATCTCAACGAAAGGGGCCACGGTGTTCCTGTATCTCTATTATGTTGGTGCGGCTTCGGAACTTTTAAATATCTTGATATATCTCGAGAACTACGCATCTGACAAAAAAATATCATAGAACGTAAAAAGTAGGAAACTTAATTCTCTACAAAAAAGGTCTCTTAACATTTTGCCATAGCTCGCTTCGTTTCCGAGATATTTGCAGATACATCTCAAGGGAAGGGGCCTGACGGACATATTTCGAGATATTTCTTCTTCTTGTTGCTCTTCTTCTGCACAGCTAAGCTGGAAGTGGCATTTGCAGCTCGCAATAGTGCCGAGTTATCTCAAAGAAAGGGGCCACGGTGTTTCTGTATCTCTATTATGTTGGTGCGGCTTCGGAACTTTTAAATATCTTGATATATCTCGAGAACTACGCATCTGATCAAAAAATATCATAGAACATAAAAAGTGGCAAACTTAATTCTCTACAAAAAAGGTCTCTTAACATTTTGCCATAGCTCGCTTCGTTTCCGAGATATTTGCAGGATAACCTCAAGGGAAGGGGCCTGACGGACATATTTCGAGATATTTCTTCTTCTTGTTGTTCTTCTTCTGCACAGCTAAACTGGAAGTGGCATTTCCAGCTCGCAATAGTGCAGAGTTATCTCAAAGAAAGGGGCCACGGTGTTTCTGTATCTCTATTATGTTGGTGCGGCTTCGGAACTTTTAAATATCTTGATATATCTCGAGAACTACGCATCTGATCAACAAATATCACAGAACGTAAAAAGTAGGAAACTTAATTCTGTACAAAAAAGGTCTCTTAACATTTTGCCATAGCTCGCTTCGTTTCCGAGATATTTGCAGATTTATCTCAAGGGAAGGGGCCTGACGGACATATTTCGAGATATTTCTTCTTCTTGTTGTTCTTCTTCTGCACAGCTAAGCTGGAAGTGGCATTTGCAGCTCGCAATAGTGCAGAGTTATCTCAAAGAAAGGGGCCACGGTGTTTCTGTATCTCTATTATGTTGGTGCGGCTTCGGAACTTTTAAATATCTTGATATATCTCGAGAACTACGCATCTGATCAAAAAATATCATAGAACGTAAAAAGTAGGAAACATAATTCTCTACAAAAAAGGTCTCTTAACATTTTGCCATAGCTCGCTTCGTTTCCGAGATATTTGCAGATACATCTCAAGGGAAGGGGCCTGACGGACATATTTCGAGATATTTCTTCTTCTTGTTGTTCTTCTTCTGCACAGCTAAGCTGGAAGTGGCATTTGCAGCTCGCAACAGTGCAGATTATCTCAAAGAAAGGGGCCACGGTGTTTCTGTATCTCTATTATGTTGGTGCGGCTTCGGAACTTTTAAATATCTTGATATATCTCGAGAACTACGCATCTGATCAAAAAATATCGTAGAACATAAAAAGTCGGAAACTTAATTCTCTACAAAAAAGCTCTCTTAACATTTTGCCATAGCTCGCTTCGTTTCCGAGATATTTGCAGATATATCTCAAGGGAAGGGGACTGACGGACATATTTCGAGATATTTCTTCTTCTTGTTGTTCTTCTTCTGCACAGCTAAGCTGGAAGTGGCATTTGCAGCTCGCAATAGTGCAGAGTTATCTCAAAGAAAGGGGCCACGGTGTTTCTGTATCTCTATTATGTTGGTGCGGCTTCGGAACTTTTAAATATCTTGATATATCTCGAGAACTACGCATCTGATCAACAAATATCATAGAACATAAAAAGTAGGAAACTTAATTCTGTACAAAAAAGGTCTCTTAACATTTTGCCATAGCTCGCTTCGTTTCCGAGATATTTGCAGATTTATCTCAAGGGAAGGGGCCTGACGGACATATTTCGAGATATTTCTTCTTCTTGTTGTTCTTCTTCTGCACAGCTAAGCTGGAAGTGGCATTTGCAGCTCGCAATAGTGCAGAGTTATCTCAAAGAAAGGGGCCACGGTGTTTCTGTATCTCTATTATGTTGGTGCGGCTTCGGAACTTTTAAATATCTTGATATATCTCGAGAACTACGCATCTGATCAACAAATATCATACAAGATAAAAAGTAGGAAACTTAATTCTGTACAAAAAAGGTCTCTTAACATTTTGCCATAGCTCGCTTCGTTTCCGAGATATTTGCAGATTTATCTCAAGGGAAGGGGCCTGACGGACATATTTCGAGATATTTCTTCTTCTTGTTGTTCTTCTTCTGCACAGCTAAGCTGGAAGTGGCATTTGCAGCTCGCAATAGTGCAGAGTTATCTCAAAGTAAGGGGCCACGGTGTTTCTGTATCTCTATTATGTTGGTGCGGCTTCGGAACTTTTAAATACCTTGATATATCTCGAGAACTACGCATCTGATCAAAAAATATCATACAACATAAAAAGTAGGAAACTTAATTCTCTACAAAAAAGGTCTCTTAACGTTTTGCCATAGCTCGCTTCGTTTCCGAGATATTTGCAGATTTATCTCAAGGGAAGGGGCCTGACAGACATATTTCGAGATATTTCTTCTTCTTGTTGTTCTTCTTCTGCACAGCCAAACTGGAAGTGGCATTTCCAGCTCGCAATAGTGCAGAGTTATCTCAACGAAAGGGGCCACGGTGTTCCTGTATCTCTATTATGTTGGTGCGGCTTCGGAACTTTTAAATATCTTGATATATCTCGAGAACTACGCATCTGACAAAAAAATATCATAGAACGTAAAAAGTAGGAAACTTAATTCTCTACAAAAAAGGTCTCTTAACATTTTGCCATAGCTCGCTTCGTTTCCGAGATATTTGCAGATACATCTCAAGGGAAGGGGCCTGACGGACATATTTCGAGATATTTCTTCTTCTTGTTGCTCTTCTTCTGCACAGCTAAGCTGGAAGTGGCATTTGCAGCTCGCAATAGTGCCGAGTTATCTCAAAGAAAGGGGCCACGGTGTTTCTGTATCTCTATTATGTTGGTGCGGCTTCGGAACTTTTAAATATCTTGATATATCTCGAGAACTACGCATCTGATCAAAAAATATCATAGAACATAAAAAGTGGCAAACTTAATTCTCTACAAAAAAGGTCTCTTAACATTTTGCCATAGCTCGCTTCGTTTCCGAGATATTTGCAGGATAACCTCAAGGGAAGGGGCCTGACGGACATATTTCGAGATATTTCTTCTTCTTGTTGTTCTTCTTCTGCACAGCTAAACTGGAAGTGGCATTTCCAGCTCGCAATAGTGCAGAGTTATCTCAAAGAAAGGGGCCACGGTGTTTCTGTATCTCTATTATGTTGGTGCGGCTTCGGAACTTTTAAATATCTTGATATATCTCGAGAACTACGCATCTGATCAACAAATATCACAGAACGTAAAAAGTAGGAAACTTAATTCTGTACAAAAAAGGTCTCTTAACATTTTGCCATAGCTCGCTTCGTTTCCGAGATATTTGCAGATTTATCTCAAGGGAAGGGGCCTGACGGACATATTTCGAGATATTTCTTCTTCTTGTTGTTCTTCTTCTGCACAGCTAAGCTGGAAGTGGCATTTGCAGCTCGCAATAGTGCAGAGTTATCTCAAAGAAAGGGGCCACGGTGTTTCTGTATCTCTATTATGTTGGTGCGGCTTCGGAACTTTTAAATATCTTGATATATCTCGAGAACTACGCATCTGATCAAAAAATATCATAGAACGTAAAAAGTAGGAAACATAATTCTCTACAAAAAAGGTCTCTTAACATTTTGCCATAGCTCGCTTCGTTTCCGAGATATTTGCAGATACATCTCAAGGGAAGGGGCCTGACGGACATATTTCGAGATATTTCTTCTTCTTGTTGTTCTTCTTCTGCACAGCTAAGCTGGAAGTGGCATTTGCAGCTCGCAATAGTGCAGATTATCTCAAAGAAAGGGGCCACGGTGTTTCTGTATCTCTATTATGTTGGTGCGGCTTCGGAACTTTTAAATATCTTGATATATCTCGAGAACTACGCATCTGATCAAAAAATATCGTAGAACATAAAAAGTCGGAAACTTAATTCTCTACAAAAAAGCTCTCTTAACATTTTGCCATAGCTCGCTTCGTTTCCGAGATATTTGCAGATATATCTCAAGGGAAGGGGACTGACGGACATATTTCGAGATATTTCTTCTTCTTGTTGTTCTTCTTCTGCACAGCTAAGCTGGAAGTGGCATTTGCAGCTCGCAATAGTGCCGAGTTATCTCAAAGAAAGGGGCCACGGTGTTTCTGTATCTCTATTATGTTGGTGCGGCTTCGGAACTTTTAAATATCTTGATATATCTCGAGAACTACGCATCTGATCAACAAATATCATAGAACATAAAAAGTAGGAAACTTAATTCTGTACAAAAAAGGTCTCTTAACATTTTGCCATAGCTCGCTTCGTTTCCGAGATATTTGCAGATTTATCTCAAGGGAAGGGGCCTGACGGACATATTTCGAGATATTTCTTCTTCTTGTTGTTCTTCTTCTGCACAGCTAAGCTGGAAGTGGCATTTGCAGCTCGCAATAGTGCAGAGTTATCTCAAAGAAAGGGGCCACGGTGTTTCTGTATCTCTATTATGTTGGTGCGGCTTCGGAACTTTTAAATATCTTGATATATCTCGAGAACTACGCATCTGATCCAAAAATATCATAGAACATAAAAAGTAGGAAACATAATTCTCTACAAAAAAGGTCTCTTAACATTTTGCCATAGCTCGCTTCGTTTCCGAGATATTTGCAGATACATCTCAAGGGAAGGGGCCTGACGGACATATTTCGAGATATTTCTTCTTCTTGTTGTTCTTCTTCTGCACAGCTAAACTGGAAGTGGCATTTCCAGCTCGCAATAGTGCAGAGTTATCTCAAAGAAAGGGGCCACGGTGTTTCTGTATCTCTATTATGTTGGTGCGGCTTCGGAACTTTTAAATATCTTGATATATCTCGAGAACTACGCATCTGATCAACAAATATCATAGAAGATAAAAAGTAGGAAACTTAATTCTGTACAAAAAAGGTCTCTTAACATTTTGCCATAGCTCGCTTCGTTTCCGAGATATTTGCAGATTTATCTCAAGGGAAGGGGCCTGACGGACATATTTCGAGATATTTCTTCTTCTTGTTGTTCTTCTTCTGCACAGCTAAGCTGGAAGTGGCATTTGCAGCTCGCAATAGTGCAGAGTTATCTCAAAGTAAGGGGCCACGGTGTTTCTGTATCTCTATTATGTTGGTGCGGCTTCGGAACTTTTAAATACCTTGATATATCTCGAGAACTACGCATCTGATCAAAAAATATCATACAACATAAAAAGTAGGAAACTTAATTCTCTACAAAAAAGGTCTCTTAACGTTTTGCCATAGCTCGCTTCGTTTCCGAGATATTTGCAGATTTATCTCAAGGGAAGGGGCCTGACAGACATATTTCGAGATATTTCTTCTTCTTGTTGTTCTTCTTCTGCACAGCCAAACTGGAAGTGGCATTTCCAGCTCGCAATAGTGCAGAGTTATCTCAACGAAAGGGGCCACGGTGTTCCTGTATCTCTATTATGTTGGTGCGGCTTCGGAACTTTTAAATATCTTGATATATCTCGAGAACTACGCATCTGACAAAAAAATATCATAGAACGTAAAAAGTAGGAAACTTAATTCTGTACAAAAAAGGTCTCTTAACATTTTGCCATAGCTCGCTTCGTTTCCGAGATATTTGCAGATACATCTCAAGGGAAGGGGCCTGACGGACATATTTCGAGATATTTCTTCTTCTTGTTGCTCTTCTTCTGCACAGCTAAGCTGGAAGTGGCATTTGCAGCTCGCAATAGTGCAGAGTTATCTCAAAGAAAGGGGCCACGGTGTTTCTGTATCTCTATTATGTTGGTGCGGCTTCGGAACTTTTAAATATCTTGATATATCTCGAGAACTACGCATCTGATCAACAAATATCATAGAACATAAAAAGTAGGAAACTTAATTCTGTACAAAAAAGGTCTCTTAACATTTTGCCATAGCTCGCTTCGTTTCCGAGATATTTGCAGATATATCTCAAGGGAAGGGGCCTGACGGACATATTTCGAGATATTTCTTCTTCTTGTTGTTCTTCTTCTGCACAGCTAAGCTGGAAGTGGCATTTCCAGCTCGCAATAGTGCCGAGTTATCTCAAAGAAAGGGGCCACGGTGTTTCTGTATCTCTATTATGTTGGTGCGGCTTCGGAACTTTTAAATATCTTGATATATCTCGAGAACTACGCATCTGATCAAAAAATATCATAGAACATAAAAAGTAGGAAACTTAATTCTCTACAAAAAAGGTCTCTTAACATTTTGCCATAGCTCGCTTCGTTCCCGACATATTTGCAGATTTATCTCAAGGGAAGGGGCCTGACGGACATATTTCGAGATATTTCTTCTTCTTGTTGTTCTTCTTCTGCACAGCCAAACTGGAAGTGGCATTTCCAGCTTGCAATAGTGCAGAGTTATCTCAAAGAAAGGGGCCACGGTGTTCCTGTATCTTTATTATGTTGGTGCGGCTTCGGAACTTTTAAATATCTTGATATATCTCGAGAACTACGCATCTGATCAACAAATATCATAGAACATAAAAAGTAGGAAACTTAATTCTGTACAAAAAAGGTCTCTTAACATTTTGCCATAGCTCGCTTCGTTTCCGAGATATTTGCAGATACATCTCAAGGGAAGGGGCCTGACGGACATATTTCGAGATATTTCTTCTTCTTGTTGTTCTTCTTCTGCACAGCCAAACTGGAAGTGGCATTTCCAGCTCGCAACAGTGCAGAGTTATCTCAAAGAAAGGGGCCACGGTGTTCCTGTATCTCTATTATGTTGGTGCGGCTTCGGAACTTTTAAATATCTTGATATATCTCGAGAACTACGCATCTGATCAACAAATATCATAGAACATAAAAAGTAGGAAACTTAATTCTCTACAAAAAAGGTCTCTTAACATTTTGCCATAGCTCGCTTCGTTTCCGAGATATTTGCAGATTTATCTCAAGGGAAGGGGCCTGACGGACATATTTCGAGATATTTCTTCTTCTTGTTGTTCTTCTTCTGCACAGCCAAACTGGAAGTGGCATTTCCAGCTCGCAATAGTGCAGAGTTATCTCAAAGAAAGGGGCCACGGTGTTCCTGTATCTCTATTATGTTGGTGCGGCTTCGGAACTTTTAAATATCTTGATATATCTCGAGAACTACGCATCTGACAAAAAAATATCATAGAACATAAAAAGTAGGAAACTTAATTCGCTACAAAAAAGGTCTCTTAACATTTTGCCATAGCTCGCTTCGTTTCCGAGATATTTGCAGATTTATCTCAAGGGAAGGGGCCGGACGGACATATTTCGAGATATTTCTTCTTCTTGTTGTTCTTCTTCTGCACAGCCAAACTGGAAGTGGCATTTCCAGCTCGCAATAGTGCAGAGTTATCTCAAAGAAAGGGGCCACGGTGTTTCTGTATCTCTATTATGTTGGTGCGGCTTCGGAACTTTTAAATATCTTGATATATCTCGAGAACTATGCATCTGATCAAAAAATATCATAGAACATAAAAAGTAGGAAACATAATTCTCTACAAAAAAGGTCTCTTAACATTTTGCCATAGCTCGCTTCGTTTCCGAGATATTTGCAGATACATCTCAAGGGAAGGGGCCTGACGGACATATTTCGAGATATTTCATCTTCTTGTTGTTCTTCTTCTGCACAGCTAAGCTGGAAGTGGCATTTGCAGCTCGCAATAGTGGAGAGTTATCTCAAAGAAAGGGGCCACGGTGTTTCTGTATCTTTATTATGTTGGTGCGGCTTCGGAACTTTTAAATATCTTGATATATCTCGAGAACTACGCATCTGATCAACAAATATCATAGATCATAAAAAGTAGGAATCTTAATTCTGTACAAAAAAGGTCTCTGAACATTTTGCCATAGCTCGCTTCGTTTCCGAGATATTTGCAGATTTATCTCAAGGGAAGGGGCCTGACGGACATATTTCGAGATATTTCTTCTTCTTGTTGTTCTTCTTCTGCACAGCTAAGCTGGAAGTGGCATTATCAGCTCGCAATAGTGCAGAGTTATCTCAAAGAAAGGGGCCACGGTGTTTCTGTATCTCTATTATGTTGGTGCGGCTTCGGAACTTTTAAATATCTTGATATATCTCGAGAACTACGCATCTGATCAAAAAATATCATAGAACATAAAAAGTAGGAAACATAATTCTCTACAAAAAAGGTCTCTTAACATTTTGCCATAGCTCGCTTCGTTTCCGAGATATTTGCAGATACATCTCAAGGGAAGGGGCCTGACGGACATATTTCGAGATATTTCTTCTTCTTGTTGTTCTTCTTCTGCACAGCCAAACTGGAAGCGGCATTTCCAGCTCGCAACAGTGCAGAGTTATCTCAAAGAAAGGGGCCACGGTGTTCCTGTATCTCTATTATGTTGGTGCGGCTTCGGAACTTTTAAATATCTTGATACATCTCGAGAACTACGCATCTGACAAAAAAATATCATAGAACATAAAAAGTAGGAAACTTAATTCTCTACAAAAAAGGTCTCTTAACATTTTGCCATAGCTCGCTTCGTTTCCGAGATATTTGCAGATTTATCTCAAGGGAAGGGGCCTGACGGACATATTTCGAGATATTTCTTCTTCTTGTTGTTCTTCTTCTGCACAGCTAAGCTGGAAGTGGCATTTGCAGCTCGCAATAGTGCAGAGTTATCTCAAAGAAAGGGGCCACGGTGTTTCTGTATCTCTATTATGTTGGTGCGGCTTCGGAACTTTTAAATATCTTGATATATCTCGAGAACTACGCATCTGATCAAAAAATATCATAGAACATAAAAAGTAGGAAAGTTAATTCTCTACAAAAAAGGTCTCTTTACATTTTGCCATAGCTCGCTTCGTTTCCGAGATATTTGCAGATTTATCTCAAGGGAAGGGGCCTGACGGACATATTTCGAGATATTTCTTCTTCTTGTTGTTCTTCTTCTGCACAGCTAAGCTGGAAGTGGCCTTTGCAGCTCGCAATAGTGCAGAGCTATCTCAAAGAAAGGGGCCACGGTGTTTCTGTATCTCTATTATGTTGGTGCGGCTTCGGAACTTTTAAATATCTTGATATATCTCGAGAACTACGCATCTGATCAACAAATATCATAGAACATAAAAAGTAGGAAACCTAATTCTGTACAAAAAAGGTCTCTTAACATTTTGCCATAGCTCGCTTCGTTTCCGAGATATTTGCAGATTTATCTCAAGGGAAGGCTCTTGACGGACATATTTCGAGATATTTCTTCTTCTTGTTGTTCTTCTTCTGCACAGCTAAGCTGGAAGTGGCATTTGCAGCTCGCAATAGTGCAGAGTTATCTCAAAGAAAGGGGCCACGGTGTTTCTGTATCTCTATTATGTTGGTGCGGCTTCGGAACTTTTAAATATCTTGATATATCTCGAGAACTACGCATCTGATCAAAAAATATCATAGAACGTAAAAAGTGGGAAACTTAGTTCTCTACAAAAAAGGTCTCTTAACATTTTGCCATAGCTCGCTTCGTTTCCGAGATATTTGCAGATTTATCTCAAGGGAAGGGGCCTGACGGACATATTTCGAGATATTTCTTCTTCTTGTTGTTCTCCTTCTGCACAGCTAAACTGGAAGTGGCATTTCCAGCTCGCAATAGTGCAGAGTTATCTCAAAGAAAGGGGCCACGGTGTTTCTGTATCTCTATTATGTTGGTGCGGCTTCGGAACTTTTAAATATCTTGATATATCTCGAGAACTACGCATCTGATCAACAAATATCATAGAACATAAAAAGTAGGAAACCTAATTCTGTACAAAAAAGGTCTCTTAACATTTTGCCATAGCTCGCATCGTTTCCGAGATATTTGCAGATTTATCTCAAGGGAAGGGGCCTGACGGACATATTTCGAGATATTTCTTCTTCTTGTTGTTCTTCTTCTGCACAGCTAAGCTGGAAGTGGCATTTGCAGCTCGCAATAGTGCAGAGTTATCTCAAAGAAAGGGGCCACGGTGTTTCTGTATCTCTATTATGTTGGTGCGGCTTCGGATCTTTTAAATATCTCGATATATCTCGAAAACTACGCTTCTGATCAAAAAATATCATAGAACGTAAATTGTAGGAAACTTAATTCTCTACAAAAAAGGTCTCTTAACATTTTGCCATAGCTCGCTTCGTTTCCGAGATATTTGCAGATTTATCTCAAGGGAAGGGGTCTGACGGACATATTTCGAGATATTTCTTCTTCTTGTTGTTCTTCTTCTGCACAGCTAAGCTCGAAGTGGCATTTGCAGCTCGCAATAGTGCAGAGTTATCTCAAAGAAAGGGGCCACGGTGTTTCTGTATCTCGATTATGTTGGTGCGGCTTCGGAACTTTTAAATATCTTGATATATCTCGAGAACTACGCATCTGATCGAAAAATATCATAGAACATAAAAAGTAGGAAACTTAATTCTCTACAAAAAAGGTCTCATAACATTTTGCCATAGCTCGCTTCGTTTTCGAGATATTTGCAGATTTATCTCAAGGGAAGGGGCCTGACGGACATATTTCGAGATATTTCTTCTTCTTGTTGTTCTTCTTCTGCACAGCTAAGCTGGAAGTGGCATTTGCAGCTCGCACTAGTGCAGAGTTATCTAAAAGAAAGGGGCCACGGTGTTTCTGTATCTCTATTATGTTGGTGCGGCTTCGGATCTTTTAAATATCTCGAAAACTGCGCTTCTGATCAAAAAATATCATAGAACATAAATTGTAGGAAACATAATTCTCTACAAAAAAGGTCTCTTAACATTTTGCCATAGCTCGCTTCGTTTCCGAGATATTTGCAGATTTATCTCAAGGGAAGGGGCCTGACGGACATATTTCGAGATATTTCTTCTTCTTGTTGTTCTTCTTCTGCACAGCCAAACTGGAAGTGGCATTTCCAGCTCGCAATAGTGCAGAGTTATCTCAAAGAAAGGGGCCACGGTGTTCCTGTATCTCTATTATGTTGGTGCGGCTTCGGAACTTTTAAATATCTTGATATATCTCGAGAACTACGCATCTGATCAAAAAATATCATTGAACATAAAAAGTAGGAAACTTAATTCTCTACAAAAAAGGTCTCTTAACATTTTGCCATAGCTCGCTTCGTTTCCGAGATATTTGCAGATTTATCTCAAGGGAAGGGGCCTGACGGACATATTTCGAGATATTTCTTCTTCTTGTTGTTCTTCTTCTGCACAGCTAAGCTGGAAGTGGCATTATCAGCTCGCAATAGTGCAGAGTTATCTCAAGGAAAGGGGCCACGGTGTTTCTGTATCTCTATTATGTTGGTGCGGCTTCGGAACTTTTAAATATCTTGATATATCTCGAGAACTACGCATCTGATCAAAAAATATCATAGAACATAAAAAGTAGGAAACATAATTCTCTACAAAAAAGGTCTCTTAACATTTTGCCATAGCTCGCTTCGTTTCCGAGATATTTGCAGATACATCTCAAGGGAAGGGGCCTGACGGACATATTTCGAGATATTTCTTCTTCTTGTTGTTCTTCTTCTGCACAGCCAAACTGGAAGTGGCATTTCCAGCTCGCAACAGTGCAGAGTTATCTCAAAGAAAGGGGCCACGGTGTTCCTGTATCTCTATTATGTTGGTGCGGCTTCGGAACTTTTAAATATCTTGATATATCTCGAGAACTACGCATTTGATCAACAAATATCATAGAACATAAAAAGTAGGAAACTTAATTCTCTACAAAAAAGGTCTCTTAACATTTTGCCATAGCTCGCTTCGTTTCCGAGATATTTGCAGATTTATCTCAAGGGAAGGGGCCTGACGGACATATTTCGAGATATTTCTTCTTCTTGTTGTTCTTCTTCTGCACAGCCAAACTGGAAGTGGCATTTCCAGCTCGCAATAGTGCAGAGTTATCTCAAAGAACGGGGCCACGGTGTTCCTGTATCTCTATTATGTTGGTGCGGCTTCGGAACTTTTAAATATCTTGATATATCTCGAGAACTACGCATCTGACAAAAAAATATCATAGAACATAAAAAGTAGGAAACTTAATTCTCTACAAAAAAGGTCTCTTAACATTTTGCCATAGCTCGCTTCGTTTCCGAGATATTTGCAGATTTATCTCAAGGGAAGGGGCCGGACGGACATATTTCGAGATATTTCTTCTTCTTGTTGTTCTTCTTCTGCACAGCCAAACTGGAAGTGGCATTTCCAGCTCGCAATAGTGCAGAGTTATCTCAAAGAAAGGGGCCACGGTGTTCCTGTATCTCTATTATGTTGGTGCGGCTTCGGAACTTTTAAATATCTTGATATATCTCGAGAAGTACGCATCTGACAAAAAAATATCATAGAACATAAAAAGTAGGAAACTTAATTCTCTACAAAAAAGGTCTCTTAACATTTTGCCATAGCTCGCTTCGTTTCCGAGATATTTGCAGATATATCTCAAGGGAAGGGGCCTGACGGACATATTTCGAGATATTTCTTCTTCTTGTTGTTCTTCTTCTGCACAGCTAAGCTGGAAGTGGCATTTGCAGCTCACAATAGTGCAGAGTTATCTCAAAGAAAGGGGCCACGGTGTTTCTGTATCTTTATTATGTTGGTGCGGCTTCGGAACTTTTAAATATCTTGATATATCTCGAGAACTACGCATCTGATCAACAAATATCATAGATCATAAAAAGTAGGAAACTTAATTCTGTACAAAAAAGGTCTCTGAACATTTTGCCATAGCTCGCTTCGTTTCCGAGATATTTGCAGATTTATCTCAAGGGAAAGGGCCTGACGGACATATTTCGAGATATTTCTTCTTCTTGTTGTTCTCCTTCTGCACAGCTAAACTGGAAGTGGCATTTCCAGCTCGCAATAGTGCAGAGTTATCTCAAAGAAAGGGGCCACGGTGTTTCTGTATCTCTATTATGTTGGTGCGGCTTCGGAACTTTTAAATATCTTGATATATCTCGAGAACTACGCATCTGATCAACAAATATCATAGAACATAAAAAGTAGGAAACCTAATTCTGTACAAAAAAGGTCTCTTAACATTTTGCCATAGCTCGCATCGTTTCCGAAATATTTGCAGATTTATCTCAAGGGAAGGGGTCTGACGGACATATTTCGAGATATTTCTTCTTCTTGTTGTTCTTCTTCTGCACAGCTAAGCTCGAAGTGGCATTTGCAGCTCGCAATAGTGCAGAGTTATCTCAAAGAAAGGGGCCACGGTGTTTCTGTATCTCGATTATGTTGGTGCGGCTTCGGAACTTTTAAATATCTTGATATATCTCGAGAACTACGCATCTGATCGAAAAATATCATAGAACATAAAAAGTAGGAAACTTAATTCTCTACAAAAAAGGTCTCATAACATTTTGCCATAGCTCGCTTCGTTTCCGAGATATTTGCAGATTTATCTCAAGGGAAGGGGCCTGACGGACATATTTCGAGATATTTCTTCTTCTTGTTGTTCTTCTTCTGCACAGCTAAGCTGGAAGTGGCATTTGCAGCTCGCACTAGTGCAGAGTTATCTCAAAGAAAGGGGCCACGGTGTTTCTGTATCTCTATTATGTTGGTGCGGCTTCGGATCTTTTAAATATCTCGAAAACTACGCTTCTGATCAAAAAATATCATAGAACATTAATTGTAGGAAACATAATTCTCTACAAAAAAGGTCTCTTAACATTTTGCCATAGCTCGCTTCGTTTCCGAGATATTTGCAGATTTATCTCAAGGGAAGGGGCCTGACGGACATATTTCGAGATATTTCTTCTTCTTGTTGTTCTTCTTCTGCACAGCCAAACTGGAAGTGGCATTTCCAGCTCGCAATAGTGCAGAGTTATCTCAAAGAAAGGGGCCACGGTGTTTCTGTATCTCTATTATGTTGGTGCGGCTTCGGAACTTTTAAATATCTTGATATATCTCGAGAACTACGCATCTGATCAAAAAATATCATAGAACATAAAATGTAGGAAACTTAATTCTCTACAAAAAAGGTCTCTTAGCATTTTGCCATAGCTCGCTTCGTTTCCGAGATATTTGCAGATTTATCTCAAGGGAAGGGGCCTGACGGACATATTTCGAGATATTTCTTCTTCTTGTTGTTCTTCTTCTGCACAGCCAAACTGGAAGTGGCATTTCCAGCTCGCAGTAGTGCAGAGTTATCTCAAAGAAAGGGGCCACGGTGTTCCTGTATCTCTATTATGTTGGTGCGGCTTCGGAACTTTTAAATATCTTGATATATCTCGAGAACTACGCATCTGATCAAAAAATATCATTGAACATAAAAAGTAGGAAACTTAATTCTCTACAAAAAAGGTCTCTTAACATTTTGCCATAGCTCGCTTCGTTTCCGAGATATTTGCAGATTTATCTCAAGGGAAGGGGCCTGACGGACATATTTCGAGATATTTCTTCTTCTTGTTGTTCTTCTTCTGCACAGCTAAGCTGGAAGTGGCATTATCAGCCCGCAATAGTGCAGAGTTATCTCAAGGAAAGGGGCCACGGTGTTTCTGTATCTCTATTATGTTGGTGCGGCTTCGGAACTTTTAAATATCTTGATATATCTCGAGAACTACGCATCTGATCAAAAAATATCATAGAACATAAAAAGTAGGAAACATAATTCTCTACAAAAAAGGTCTCTTAACATTTTGCCATAGCTCGCTTCGTTTCCGAGATATTTGCAGATGCATCTCAAGGGAAGGGGCCTGACGGACATATTTCGAGATATTTCTTCTTCTTGTTGTTCTTCTTCTGCACAGCCAAACTGGAAGTGGCATTTCCAGCTCGCAACAGTGCAGAGTTATCTCAAAGAAAGGGGCCACGGTGTTCCTGTATCTCTATTATGTTGGTGCGGCTTCGGAACTTTTAAATATCTTGATATATCTCGAGAACTACGCATCTGATCAACAAATATCATAGAACATAAAAAGTAGGAAACTTAATTCTCTACAAAAAAGGTCTCTTAACATTTTGCCATAGCTCGCTTCGTTTCCGAGATATTTGCAGATTTATCTCAAGGGAAGGGGCCTGACGGACATATTTCGAGATATTTCTTCTTCTTGTTGTTCTTCTTCTGCACAGCTAAGCTGGAAGTGGCATTTGCAGCTCGCACTAGTGCAGAGTTATCTCAAAGAAAGGGGCCACGGTGTTTCTGTATCTCTATTATGTTGGTGCGGCTTCGGATCTTTTAAATATCTCGAAAACTACGCTTCTGATCAAAAAATATCATAGAACATTAATTGTAGGAAACATAATTCTCTACAAAAAAGGTCTCTTAACATTTTGCCATAGCTCGCTTCGTTTCCGAGATATTTGCAGATTTATCTCAAGGGAAGGGGCCTGACGGACATATTTCGAGATATTTCTTCTTCTTGTTGTTCTTCTTCTGCACAGCCAAACTGGAAGTGGCATTTCCAGCTCGCAGTAGTGCAGAGTTATCTCAAAGAAAGGGGCCACGGTGTTCCTGTATCTCTATTATGTTGGTGCGGCTTCGGAACTTTTAAATATCTTGATATATCTCGAGAACTACGCATCTGATCAAAAAATATCATTGAACATAAAAAGTAGGAAACTTAATTCTCTACAAAAAAGGTCTCTTAACATTTTGCCATAGCTCGCTTCGTTTCCGAGATATTTGCAGATTTATCTCAAGGGAAGGGGCCGGACGGACATATTTCGAGATATTTCTTCTTCTTGTTGTTCTTCTTCTGCACAGCCAAACTGGAAGTGGCATTTCCAGCTCGCAATAGTGCAGAGTTATCTCAAAGAAAGGGGCCACGGTGTTCCTGTATCTCTATTATGTTGGTGCGGCTTCGGAACTTTTAAATATCTTGATATATCTCGAGAAGTACGCATCTGACAAAAAAATATCATAGAACGTAAAAAGTAGGAAACTTAATTCTCTACAAAAAAGGTCTCTTAACATTTTGCCATAGCTCGCTTCGTTTCCGAGATATTTACAGATATATCTCAAGGGAAGGGGCCTGACGGACATATTTCGAGATATTTCTTCTTCTTGTTGTTCTTCTTCTGCACAGCTAAGCTGGAAGTGGCATTTGCAGCTCACAATAGTGCAGAGTTATCTCAAAGAAAGGGGCCACGGTGTTTCTGTATCTCTATTATGTTGGTGCGGCTTCGGAACTTTTAAATATCTTGATATATCTCGAGAACTATGCATCTGATCAAAAAATATCATAGAACATAAAAAGTAGGAAACATAATTCTCTACAAAAAAGGTCTCTTAACATTTTGCCATAGCTCGCTTCGTTTCCGAGATATTTGCAGATACATCTCAAGGGAAGGGGCCTGACGGACATATTTCGAGATATTTCATCTTCTTGTTGTTCTTCTTCTGCACAGCTAAGCTGGAAGTGGCATTTGCAGCTCGCAATAGTGCAGAGTTATCTCAAAGAAAGGGGCCATGGTGTTTCTGTATCTCTATTATGTTAGTGCGGCTTCGGAACTTTTAAATATCTTGATATATCTCGAGAACTACGCATCTGATCAAAAAATATCATAGAACATAAAAAGTGGGAAACTTAATTCTCTACAAAAAAGGTCTCTTAACATTTTGCCATAGCTCGCTTCCTTTCCGAGATATTTGCAGATTTATCTCAAGGGAAGGGGCCTGACGGACATATTTCGAGATATTTCTCCTTCTTGTTGTTCTTCTTCTGCACAGCTAAACTGGAAGTGGCATTTCCAGCTCGCAATAGTGCAGAGTTATCTCAAAGAAAGGGGCCACGGTGTTTCTGTATCTTTATTATGTTGGTGCGGCTTCGGAACTTTTAAATATCTTGATATATCTCGAGAACTACGCATCTGATCAACAAATATCATAGATCATAAAAAGTAGGAAACTTAATTCTGTACAAAAAAGGTCTCTGAACATTTTGCCATAGCTCGCTTCGTTTCCGAGATATTTGCAGATTTATCTCAAGGGAAGGGGCCTGACGGACATATTTCGAGATATTTCTTCTTCTTGTTGTTCTCCTTCTGCACAGCTAAACTGGAAGTGGCATTTCCAGCTCGCAATAGTGCAGAGTTATCTCAAAGAAAGGGGCCACGGTGTTTCTGTATCTCTATTATGTTGGTGCGGCTTCGGAACTTTTAAATATCTTGATATATCTCGAGAACTACGCATCTGATCAACAAATATCATAGAACATAAAAAGTAGGAAACCTAATTCTGTACAAAAAAGGTCTCTTAACATTTTGCCATAGCTCGCATCGTTTCCGAGATATTTGCAGATTTATCTCAAGGGAAGGGGCCTGACGGACATATTTCGAGATATTTCTTCTTCTTGTTGTTCTTCTTCTGCACAGCTAAGCTGGAAGTGGCATTTGCAGCTCGCAATAGTGCAGAGTTATCTCAAAGAAAGGGGCCACGGTGTTTCTGTATCTCTATTATGTTGGTGCGGCTTCGGATCTTTTAAATATCTCGATATATCTCGAAAACTACGCTTCTGATCAAAAAATATCATAGAACGTAAATTGTAGGAAACACAATTCTCTACAAAAAAGGTCTCTTAACATTTTGCCATAGCTCGCTTCGTTTCCGAGATATTTGCAGATTTATCTCAAGGGAAGGGGTCTGACGGACATATTTCGAGATATTTCTTCTTCTTGTTGTTCTTCTTCTGCACAGCTAAGCTCGAAGTGGCATTTGCAGCTCGCAATAGTGCAGAGTTATCTCAAAGAAAGGGGCCACGGTGTTTCTGTATCTCGATTATGTTGGTGCGGCTTCGGAACTTTTAAATATCTTGATATATCTCGAGAACTACGCATCTGATCGAAAAATATCATAGAACATAAAAAGTAGGAAACTTAATTCTCTACAAAAAAGGTCTCATAACATTTTGCCATAGCTCGCTTCGTTTCCGAGATATTTGCAGATTTATCTCAAGGGAAGGGGCCTGACGGACATATTTCGAGATATTTCTTCTTCTTGTTGTTCTTCTTCTGCACAGCTAAGCTGGAAGTGGCATTTGCAGCTCGCACTAGTGCAGAGTTATCTCAAAGAAAGGGGCCACGGTGTTTCTGTATCTCTATTATGTTGGTGCGGCTTCGGATCTTTTAAATATCTCGAAAACTACGCTTCTGATCAAAAAATATCATACAACATAAATTGTAGGAAACATAATTCTCTACAAAAAAGGTCTCTTAACATTTTGCCATAGCTCGCTTCGTTTCCGAGATATTTGCAGATTTATCTCAAGGGAAGGGGCCTGACGGACATATTTCGAGATATTTCCTCTTCTTGTTGTTCTTCTTCTGCACAGCCAAACTGGAAGTGGCATTTCCAGCTCGCAATAGTGCAGAGTTATCTCGAAGAAAGGGGCCACGGTGTTTCTGTATCTCTATTATGTTGGTGCGGCTTCGGAACTTTTAAATATCTTGATATATCTCGAGAACTACGCATCTGATCAAAAAATATCATAGAACATAAAATGTAGGAAACTTAATTCTCTACAAAAAAGGTCTCTTAGCATTTTGCCATAGCTCGCTTCGTTTCCGAGATATTTGCAGATTTATCTCAAGGGAAGGGGCCTGACGGACATATTTCGAGATATTTCTTCTTCTTGTTGTTCTTCTTCTGCACAGCCAAACTGGAAGTGGCATTTCCAGCTCGCAATAGTGCAGAGTTATCTCAAAGAAAGGGGCCACGGTGTTCCTGTATCTCTATTATGTTGGTGCGGCTTCGGAACTTTTAAATATCTTGATATATCTCGAGAAGTACGCATCTGACAAAAAAATATCATAGAACGTAAAAAGTAGGAAACTTAATTCTCTACAAAAAAGGTCTCTTAACATTTTGCCATAGCTCGCTTCGTTTCCGAGATATTTGCAGATATATCTCAAGGGAAGGGGCCTGACGGACATATTTCGAGATATTTCTTCTTCTTGTTGTTCTTCTTCTGCACAGCTAAGCTGGAAGTGGCATTTGCAGCTCACAATAGTGCAGAGTTATCTCAAAGAAAGGGGCCACGGTGTTTCTGTATCTCTATTATGTTGGTGCGGCTTCGGAACTTTTAAATATCTTGATATATCTCGAGAACTATGCATCTGATCAAAAAATATCATAGAACATAAAAAGTAGGAACCATAATTCTCTACAAAAAAGGTCTCTTAACATTTTGCCATAGCTCGCTTCGTTTCCGAGATATTTGCAGATACATCTCAAGGGAAGGGGCCTGACGGACATATTTCGAGATATTTCATCTTCTTGTTGTTCTTCTTCTGCACAGCTAAGCTGGAAGTGGCATTTGCAGCTCGCAATAGTGCAGAGTTATCTCAAAGAAAGGGGCCATGGTGTTTCTGTATCTCTATTATGTTAGTGCGGCTTCGGAACTTTTAAATATCTTGATGTATCTCGAGAACTACGCATCTGATCAAAAAATATCATAGAACATAAAAAGTGGGAAACTTAATTCTCTACAAAAAAGGTCTCTTAACATTTTGCCATAGCTCGCTTCCTTTCCGAGATATTTGCAGATTTATCTCAAGGGAAGGGGCCTGACGGACATATTTCGAGATATTTCTCCTTCTTGTTGTTCTTCTTCTGCACAGCTAAACTGGAAGTGGCATTTCCAGCTCGCAATAGTGCAGAGTTATCTCAAAGAAAGGGGCCACGGTGTTTCTGTATCTTTATTATGTTGGTGCGGCTTCGGAACTTTTAAATATCTTGATATATCTCGAGAACTACGCATCTGATCAACAAATATCATAGATCATAAAAAGTAGGAAACTTAATTCTGTACAAAAAAGGTCTCTGAACATTTTGCCATAGCTCGCTTCGTTTCCGAGATATTTGCAGATTTATCTCAAGGGAAGGGGCCTGACGGACATATTTCGAGATATTTCTTCTTCTTGTTGTTCTCCTTCTGCACAGCTAAACTGGAAGTGGCATTTCCAGCTCGCAATAGTGCAGAGTTATCTCAAAGAAAGGGGCCACGGTGTTTCTGTATCTCTATTATGTTGGTGCGGCTTCGGAACTTTTAAATATCTTGATATATCTCGAGAACTACGCATCTGATCAACAAATATCATAGAACATAAAAAGTAGGAAACCTAATTCTGTACAAAAAAGGTCTCTTAACATTTTGCCATAGCTCGCATCGTTTCCGAGATATTTGCAGATTTATCTCAAGGGAAGGGGCCTGACGGACATATTTCGAGATATTTCTTCTTCTTGTTGTTCTTCTTCTGCACAGCTAAGCTGGAAGTGGCATTTGCAGCTCGCAATAGTGCAGAGTTATCTCAAAGAAAGGGGCCACGGTGTTTCTGTATCTCTATTATGTTGGTGCGGCTTCGGATCTTTTAAATATCTCGATATATCTCGAAAACTACGCTTCTGATCAAAAAATATCATAGAACGTAAATTGTAGGAAACATAATTCTCTACAAAAAAGGTCTCTTAACATTTTGCCATAGCTCGCTTCGTTTCCGAGATATTTGCAGATTTATCTCAAGGGAAGGGGTCTGACGGACATATTTCGAGATATTTCTTCTTCTTGTTGTTCTTCTTCTGCACAGCTAAGCTCGAAGTGGCATTTGCAGCTCGCAATAGTGCAGAGTTATCTCAAAGAAAGGGGCCACGGTGTTTCTGTATCTCGATTATGTTGGTGCGGCTTCGGAACTTTTAAATATCTTGATATATCTCGAGAACTACGCATCTGATCGAAAAATATCATAGAACATAAAAAGTAGGAAACTTAATTCTCTACAAAAAAGGTCTCATAACATTTTGCCATAGCTCGCTTCGTTTCCGAGATATTTGCAGATTTATCTCAAGGGAAGGGGCCTGACGGACATATTTCGAGATATTTCTTCTTCTTGTTGTTCTTCTTCTGCACAGCTAAGCTGGAAGTGGCATTTGCAGCTCGCACTAGTGCAGAGTTATCTCAAAGAAAGGGGCCACGGTGTTTCTGTATCTCTATTATGTTGGTGCGGCTTCGGATCTTTTAAATATCTCGAAAACTACGCTTCTGATCAAAAAATATCATACAACATAAATTGTAGGAAACATAATTCTCTACAAAAAAGGTCTCTTAACATTTTGCCATAGCTCGCTTCGTTTCCGAGATATTTGCAGATTTATCTCAAGGGAAGGGGCCTGACGGACATATTTCGAGATATTTCCTCTTCTTGTTGTTCTTCTTCTGCACAGCCAAACTGGAAGTGGCATTTCCAGCTCGCAATAGTGCAGAGTTATCTCGAAGAAAGGGGCCACGGTGTTTCTGTATCTCTATTATGTTGGTGCGGCTTCGGAACTTTTAAATATCTTGATATATCTCGAGAACTACGCATCTGATCAAAAAATATCATAGAACATAAAATGTAGGAAACTTAATTCTCTACAAAAAAGGTCTCTTAGCATTTTGCCATAGCTCGCTTCGTTTCCGAGATATTTGCAGATTTATCTCAAGGGAAGGGGCCTGACGGACATATTTCGAGATATTTCTTCTTCTTGTTGTTCTTCTTCTGCACAGCCAAACTGGAAGTGGCATTTCCAGCTCGCAGTAGTGCAGAGTTATCTCAAAGAAAGGGGCCACGGTGTTCCTGTATCTCTATTATGTTGGTGCGGCTTCGGAACTTTTAAATATCTTGATATATCTCGAGAACTACGCATCTGATCAAAAAATATCATAGAACATAAAAAGTAGGAAACATAATTCTCTACAAAAAAGGTCTCTTAACATTTTGCCATAGCTCGCTTCGTTTCCGAGATATTTGCAGATACATCTCAAGGGAAGGGGCCTGACGGACATATTTCGAGATATTTCTTCTTCTTGTTGTTCTTCTTCTGCACAGCCAAACTGGAAGTGGCATTTCCAGCTCGCAACAGTGCAGAGTTATCTCAAAGAAAGGGGCCACGGTGTTCCTGTATCTCTATTATGTTGGTGCGGCTTCGGAACTTTTAAATATCTTGATACATCTCGAGAACTACGCATCTGACAAAAAAATATCATAGAACATAAAAAGTAGGAAACTTAATTCTCTACAAAAAAGGTCTCTTAACATTTTGCCATAGCTCGCTTCGTTTCCGAGATATTTGCAGATTTATCTCAAGGGAAGGGGCCTGACGGACATATTTCGAGATATTTCTTCTTCGTGTTGTTCTTCTTCTGCACAGCTAAGCTGGAAGTGGCATTTACAGCTCGCAATAGTGCAGAGTTATCTCAAAGAAAGGGGCCACGGTGTTTCTGTATCTTTATTATGTTGGTGCGGCTTCGGAACTTTTAAATATCTTGATATATCTCGAGAACTACGCATCTGATCAACAAATATCATAGAACATAAAAAGTAGGAAGCTTAATTCTCTACAAAAAAGGTCTCTTCACATTTTAACATAGCTCGCTTCGTTTCCGAGATATTTGCAGATTTATCTCAAGGGAAGGGGCCTGACGGACATATTTCGAGATATTTCTTCTTCTTGTTGTTCTTCTTCTGCACAGCTAAACTGGAAGTGGCATTTCCAGCTCGCAATAGTGCAGAGTTATCTCAAAGAAAGGGGCCACGGTGTTTCTGTATCTTTATTATGTTGGTGCGGCTTCGGAACTTTTAAATATCTTGATATATCTCGAGAACTACGCATCTGATCAACAAATATCATAGAACATAAAAAGTAGGAAACTTAATTCTCTACAAAAAAGGTCTCTTAACATTTTAACATAGCTCGCTTCGTTTCCGAGATATTTGCAGATTTATCTCAAGGGAAGGGGCCTGACGGACATATTTCGAGATATTTCTTCTTCTTGTTGTTCTTCTTCTGCACAGCCAAACTGGAAGTGGCATTTCCAGCTCGCAATAGTGCTGAGTTATCTCAAAGAAAGGGGCCACGGTGTTCCTGTATCTCTATTATGTTGGTGCGGCTTCGGAACTTTTAAATATCATGATATATCTCGAGAACTACGCATCTGACAAAAAAATATCATAGAACATAAAAAGAAGGAAACTTAATTCTCTACAAAAAAGGTCTCTTAACATTTTGCCATAGCTCGCTTCGTTTCCGAGATATTTGCAGATTTATCTCAAGGGAAGGGGCCGGACGGACATATTTCGAGATATTTCTTCTTCTTGTTGTTCTTCTTCTGCACAGCCAAACTGGAAGTGGCATTTCCAGCTCGCAATAGTGCAGAGTTATCTCAAAGAAAGGGGCCACGGTGTTTCTGTATCTTTATTATGTTGGTGCGGCTTCGGAACTTTTAAATATCTTGATATATCTCGAGAACTACGCATCTGATCAACAAATATCATAGATCATAAAAAGTAGGAAACTTAATTCTGTACAAAAAAGGTCTCTTAACATTTTGCCATAGCTCGCTTCGTTTCCGAGATATTTGCAGATTTATCTCAAGGGAAGGGGCCTGACGGACATATTTCGAGATATTTCTTCTTCTTGTTGTTCTTCTTCTGCACAGCTAAGCTGGAAGTGGCATTATCAGCTCGCAATAGTGCAGAGTTATCTCAAAGAAAGGGGCCACGGTGTTTCTGTATCTCTATTATGTTGGTGCGGCTTCGGAACTTTTAAATATCTTGATATATCTCGAGAACTACGCATCTGATCAAAAAATATCATAGAACATAAAAAGTAGGAAACATAATTCTCTACAAAAAAGGTCTCTTAACATTTTGCCATAGCTCGCTTCGTTTCCGAGATATTTGCAGATACATCTCTAGGGAAGGGGCCTGACGGACATATTTCGAGATATTTCTTCTTCTTGTTGTTCTTCTTCTGCACAGCTAAGCTGGAAGTGGCATTTGCAGCTCACAATAGTGCAGAGTTATCTCAAAGAAAGGGGCCAAGGTGTTTCTGTATCTCTATTATGTTGGTGCGGCTTCGGAGCTTTTAAATATCTTGATATATCTCGAGAACTATGCATCTGATCAAAAAATATCATAGAACATAAAAAGTAGGAAACATAATTCTCTACAAAAAAGGTCTCTTAACATTTTGCCATAGCTCGCTTCGTTTCCGAGATATTTGCAGATACATCTCAAGGGAAGGGGCCTGACGGACATATTTCGAGATATTTCATCTTCTTGTTGTTCTTCTTCTGCACAGCTAAGCTGGAAGTGGCATTTGCAGCTCGCAATAGTGCAGAGTTATCTCAAAGAAAGGGGCCACGGTGTTTCTGTATCTCTATTATGTTGGTGCGGCTTCGGAACTTTTAAATATCTTGATATATCTCGAGAACTACGCATCTGATCAAAAAATATCATAGAACATAAAATATAGGAAACTTAATTCTCTACAAAAAAGGTCTCTTAGCATTTTGCCATAGCTCGCTTCGTTTCCGAGATATTTGCAGATTTATCTCAAGGGAAGGGGCCTGACGGACATATTTCGAGATATTTCTTCTTCTTGTTGTTCTTCTTCTGCACAGCCAAACTGGAAGTGGCATTTCCAGCTCGCAGTAGTGCAGAGTTATCTCAAAGAAAGGGGCCACGGTGTTCCTGTATCTCTATTATGTTGGTGCGGCTTCGGAACTTTTAAATATCTTGATATATCTCGAGAACTACGCATCTGATCAAAAAATATCATTGAACATAAAAAGTAGGAAACTTAATTCTCTACAGAAAAGGTCTCTTAACATTTTGCCATAGCTCGCTTCGTTTCCGAGATATTTGCAGATTTATCTCAAGGGAAGGGGCCTGACGGACATATTTCGAGATATTTCTTCTTCTTGTTGTTCTTCTTCTGCACAGCCAAACTGGAAGTGGCATTTCCAGCTCGCAGTAGTGCAGAGTTATCTCAAAGAAAGGGGCCACGGTGTTCCTGTATCTCTATTATGTTGGTGCGGCTTCGGAACTTTTAAATATCTTGATATATCTCGAGAACTACGCATCTGATCAAAAAATATCATAGAACATAAAAAGTAGCAAACTTAATTCTCTACAAAAAAGGTCTCTTAACATTTTGCCATAGCTCGCTTCGTTTCCGAGGTATTTGCAGATTTATCTCAAGGGAAGGGGCCTGACGGACATATTTCGAGATATTTCTTCTTCTTGTTGTTCTTCTTCTGCACAGCTAAGCTGGACGTGGCATTTACAGCTCGCAATAGTGCAGAGTTATCTCAAAGGAAGGGGCCACGGTGTTTCTGTATCTCTAGTATGTTGGTGCGGCTTCGGAACTGTTAAATATCTTCATATATCTCGAGAAGTACGCATCTGACAAAAAATATCATAGAACATGAAAAGTAGGAAACTTAATTCTCTACAAAAAAGGTCTCTGAACATTTTGCCATAGCTCGCTTCGTTTCCGAGATATTTGCAGATATATCTCAAGGGAAGGGGCCTGACGGACATATTTCGAGATATTTCTTCTTCTTGTTGTTCTTCTTCTGCACAGCTAAGCTGGAAGTGGCATTTGCAGCTCGCAATAGTGCAGAGTTATCTCAAAGAAAGGGGCCATGGTGTTTCTGTATCTCTATTATGTTGGTGCGGCTTCGGAACTTTTAAATATCTTGATATATCTCGAGAACTACGCATCTGATCAAAAAATATCATAGAACATAAAAAGTAGGAAACCTAATTCTGAACAAAAAAGGTCTCTTAACATTTTGCCATAGCTCGCTTCGTTTCCGAGATATTTGCAGATTTATCTCAAGGGAAGGGGCCTGACGGACATATTTCGAGATATTTCTTCTTCTTGTTGTTCTTCTTCTGCACAGCTAAACTGGAAGTGGCATTTCCAGCTCGCAATAGTGCAGAGTTATCTCAAAGAAAGGGGCCACGGTGTTTCTGTATCTTTATTATGTTGGTGCGGCTTCGGAACTTTTAAATATCTTGATATATCTCGAGAACTACGCATCTGATCAACAAATATCATAGAACATAAAAAGTAGGAAACTTAATTCTCTACAAAAAAGGTCTCTTCACATTTTAACATAGCTCGCTTCGTTTCCGAGATATTTGCAGATTTATCTCAAGGGAAGGGGCCTGACGGACATATTTCGAGATATTTCTTCTTCTTGTTGTTCTTCTTCTGCACAGCCAAACCGGAAGTGGCATTTCCAGCTCGCAACAGTGCAGAGTTATCTCAAAGAAAGGGGCCACGGTGTTCCTGTATCTCTATTATGTTGGTGCGGCTTCGGAACTTTTAAATATCTTGATACATCTCGAGAACTACGCATCTGACAAAAAGATATCATAGAACATAAAAAGTAGGAAACTTAATTCTCTACAAAAAAGGTCTCTTAACATTTTGCCATAGCTCGCTTCGTTTCCGAGATATTTGCAGATTTATCTCAAGGGAAGGGGCCTGACGGACATATTTCGAGATATTTCTTCTTCTTGTTGTTCTTCTTCTGCACAGCTAAACTGGAAGTGGCATTTCCAGCTCGCAATAGTGCAGAGTTATCTCAAAGAAAGGGGTCACGGTGTTTCTGTATCTTTATTATGTTGGTGCGGCTTCGGAACTTTTAAATATCTTGATATATCTCGAGAACTACGCATCTGATCAACAAATATCATAGAACATAAAAAGTAGGAAACTTAATTCTCTACAAAAAAGGTCTCTTAACATTTTAACATAGCTCGCTTCGTTTCCGAGATATTTGCAGATTTATCTCAAGGGAAGGGGCCTGACGGACATATTTCGAGATATTTCTTCTTCTTGTTGTTCTTCTTCTGCACAGCCAAACTGGAAGTGGCATTTCCAGCTCGCAATAGTGCAGAGTTATCTCAAAGAAAGGGGCCACGGTGTTCCTGTATCTCTATTATGTTGGTGCGGCTTCGGAACTTTTAAATATCATGATATATCTCGAGAACTACGCATCTGACAAAAAAATATCATAGAACATAAAAAGAAGGAAACTTAATTCTCTACAAAAAAGGTCTCTTAACATTTTGCCATAGCTCGCTTCGTTTCCGAGATATTTG
Source organism: Osmia lignaria lignaria (assembly GCF_051020975.1). Lineage (NCBI taxonomy): Eukaryota > Metazoa > Arthropoda > Insecta > Hymenoptera > Megachilidae > Osmia > Osmia lignaria. The sequence goes on along the minus strand of NW_027478159.1, from coordinate 6,787,648 downwards.
CAGATTTATCTCAAGGGAAGGGGCCGGACGGACATATTTCGAGATATTTCTTCTTCTTGTTGTTCTTCTTCTGCACAGCCAAACCGGAAGTGGCATTTCCAGCTCGCAACAGTGCAGAGTTATCTCAAAGAAAGGGGCCACGGTGTTCCTGTATCTCTATTATGTTGGTGCGGCTTCGGAACTTTTAAATATCTTGATACATCTCGAGAACTACGCATCTGACAAAAAAATATCATAGAACATAAAAAGTAGGAAACTTAATTCTCTACAAAAAAGGTCTCTTAACATTTTGCCATAGCTCGCTTCGTTTCCGAGATATTTGCAGATTTATCTCAAGGGAAGGGGCCTGACGGACATATTTCGAGATATTTCTTCTTCTTGTTGTTCTTCTTCTGCACAGCTAAACTGGAAGTGGCATTTCCAGCTCGCAATAGTGCAGAGTTATCTCAAAGAAAGGGGTCACGGTGTTTCTGTATCTTTATTATGTTGGTGCGGCTTCGGAACTTTTAAATATCTTGATATATCTCGAGAACTACGCATCTGATCAACAAATATCATAGAACATAAAAAGTAGGAAACTTAATTCTCTACAAAAAAGGTCTCTTAACATTTTAACATAGCTCGCTTCGTTTCCGAGATATTTGCAGATTTATCTCAAGGGAAGGGGCCTGACGGACATATTTCGAGATATTTCTTCTTCTTGTTGTTCTTCTTCTGCACAGCCAAACTGGAAGTGGCATTTCCAGCTCGCAATAGTGCAGAGTTATCTCAAAGAAAGGGGCCACGGTGTTCCTGTATCTCTATTATGTTGGTGCGGCTTCGGAACTTTTAAATATCATGATATATCTCGAGAACTACGCATCTGACAAAAAAATATCATAGAACATAAAAAGAAGGAAACTTAATTCTCTACAAAAAAGGTCTCTTAACATTTTGCCATAGCTCGCTTCGTTTCCGAGATATTTGCAGATTTATCTCAAGGGAAGGGGCCGGACGGACATATTTCGAGATATTTCTTCTTCTTGTTGTTCTTCTTCTGCACAGCCAAACTGGAAGTGGCATTTCCAGCTCGCAATAGTGCAGAGTTATCTCAAAGAAAGGGGCCACGGTGTTCCTGTATCTCTATTATGTTGGTGCGGCTTCGGAACTTTTAAATATCTTGATATATCTCGAGAAGTACGCATCTGACAAAAAAATATCATAGAACATAAAATGTAGGAAACTTAATTCTCTACAAAAAAGGTCTCTTAACATTTTGCCATAGCTCGCTTCGTTTCCGAGATATTTGCAGATTTATCTCAAGGGAAGGGGCCTGACGGACATATTTCGAGATATTTCTTCTTCTTGTTGTTCTTCTTCTGCACAGCTAAACTGGAAGTGGCATTTCCAGCTCGCAATAGTGCAGAGTTATCTCAAAGAAAGGGGCCACGGTGTTTCTGTATCTTTATTATGTTGGTGCGGCTTCGGAACTTTTAAATATCTTGATATATCTCGAGAACTACGCATCTGATCAACAAATATCATAGATCATAAAAAGTAGGAAACTTAATTCTGTACAAAAAAGGTCTCTTAACATTTTGCCATAGCTCGCTTCGTTTCCGAGATATTTGCAGATTTATCTCAAGGGAAGGGGCCTGACGGACATATTTCGAGATATTTCTTCTTCTTGTTGTTCTTCTTCTGCACAGCTAAGGTGGAAGTGGCATTATCAGCTCGCAATAGTGCAGAGTTATCTCAAAGAAAGGGGCCACGGTGTTTCTGTATCTCTATTATGTTGGTGCGGCTTCGGAACTTTTAAATATCTTGATATATCTCGAGAACTACGCATCTGATCAAAAAATATCATAGAACATAAAAAGCAGGAAACATAATTCTCTACAAAAAAGGTCTCTTAACATTTTGCCATAGCTCGCTTCGTTTCCGAGATATTTGCAGATACATCTCTAGGGAAGGGGCCTGACGGACATATTTCGAGATATTTCTTCTTCTTGTTGTTCTTCTTCTGCACAGCTAAGCTGGAAGTAGTATTTGCAGCTCGCAATAGTGCAGAGTTATCTCAAAGAAAGGGGCCACGGTGTTTCTGTATCTCTATTATGTTGGTGCGGCTTCGGAACTTTTAAATATCTTGATATATCTCGAGAACTATGCATCTGATCAAAAAATATCATAGAACATAAAAAGTAAGAAACATAATTCTCTACAAAAAAGGTCTCTTAACATTTTGCCATAGCTCGCTTCGTTTCCGAGATATTTGCAGATTTATCTCAAGGGAAGGGGCCCGACGGACATATTTCGAGATATTTCTTCTTCTTGTTGTTCTTCTTCTGCACAGCTAAACTGTAAGTGGCATTTCCAGCTCGCAATAGTGCAGAGTTATCTCAAAGAAAGGGGCCACGGTGTTTCTGTATCTCTATTATGTGGTGCGGCTTCGGAACTTTTAAATATCTTGATATATCTCGAGAACTACGCATCTGATCAAAAAATATCATAGAACGTAAAAAGTGGGAAACTTAGTTCTCTACAAAAAAGGTCTCTTAACATTTTGCCATAGCTCGCTTCGTTTCCGAGATATTTGCAGATTTATCTCAAGGGAAGGGGCCTGACGGACATATTTCGAGATATTTCGTCTTCTTGTTGTTCTCCTTCTGCACAGCTAAACTGGAAGTAGCATTTCCAGCTCGCAATAGTGCAGAGTTATCTCAAAGAAAGGGGCCACGGTGTTTCTGTATCTCTATTATGTTGGTGCGGCTTCGGAACTTTTAAATATCTTGATATATCTCGAGAACTACGCATCTGATCAACAAATATCATACAACATAAAAAGTAGGAAACCTAATTCTGTACAAAAAAGGTCTCTTAACATTTTGCCATAGCTCGCATCGTTTCCGAGATATTTGCAGATTTATCTCAAGGGAAGGGGCCTGACGGACATATTTCGAGATATTTCTTCTTCTTGTTGTTCTTCTTCTGCACAACTAAGCTGGAAGTGGCATTTGCAGCTCGCAATAGTGCAGAGTTATCTCAAAGAAAGGGGCCACGGTGTTTCTGTATCTCTATTATGTTGGTGCGGCTTCGGATCTTTTAAATATCTCGATATATCTCGAAAACTACGCTTCTGATCAAAAAATATCATAGAACGTAAATTGTAGGAAACATAATTCTCTACAAAAAAGGTCTCTTAACATTTTGCCATAGCTCGCTTCGTTTCCGAGATATTTGCAGATTTATCACAACGGAAGGGGTCTGACGGACATATTTCGAGATATTTCTTCTTCTTGTTGTTCTTCTTCTGCACAGCTAAGCTCGAAGTGGCATTTGCAGCTCGCAATAGTGCAGAGTTATCTCAAAGAAAGGGGCCACGGTGTTTCTGTATCTCGATTATGTTGGTGCGGCTTCGGAACTTTTAAATATCTTGATATATCTCGAGAACTACGCATCTGATCGAAAAATATCATAGAACATAAAAAGTAGGAAACTTAATTCTCTACAAAAAAGGTCTCATAACATTTTGCCATAGCTCGCTTCGTTTCCGAGATATTTGCAGATTTATCTCAAGGGAAGGGGCCTGACGGACATATTTCGAGATATTTCTTCTTCTTGTTGTTCTTCTTCTGCACAGCTAAGCTGGAAGTGGCATTTGCAGCTCGCACTAGTGCAGAGTTATCTCAAAGAAAGGGGCCACGGTGTTTCTGTATCTCTATTATGTTGGTGCGGCTTCGGATCTTTTAAATATCTCGAAAACTACGCTTCTGATCAAAAAATATCATAGAACATAAATTGTAGGAAACATAATTCTCTACAAAAAAGGTCTCTTAACATTTTGCCATAGCTCGTTTCGTTTCCGAGATATTTGCAGATATATCTCAAGGGAAGGGGCCTGACGGACATATTTCGAGATATTTCTTCTTCTTGTTGTTCTTCTTCTGCACAGCTAAACTGGAAGTGGCATTTCCAGCTCGCAATAGCGCAGAGTTATCTCAAAGAAAGGGGCCACGGTGTTTCTGTATCTCTATTATGTTGGTGCGGCTTCGGAACTTTTAAATATCTTGATATATCTCGAGAACTACGCATCTGATCAAAAAATATCATAGAACATAATAAGTAGCAAACTTAATTCTCTACAAAAAAGGTCTCTTAACATTTTGCCATAGCTCGCTTCGTTTCCGAGGTATTTGCAGATTTATCACAAGGGAAGGGGCCTGACGGACATATTTCGAGATATTTCTTCTTCTTGTTGTTCTTCTTCTGCACAGCTAAGCTGGACGTGGCATTTACAGCTCGCAATAGTGCAGAGTTATCTCAAAGGAAGGGGCCACGGTGTTTCTGTATCTCTAGTATGTTGGTGCGGCTTCGGAACTGTTAAATATCTTCATATATCTCGAGAACTACGCATCAGAACAAAAAATATCATAGAACATAAAAAGTAGGAAACTTAATTCTCTACAAAAAAGGTCTCTTAACATTTTGCCATAGCTCGCTTCGTTTCCGAGATATTTGCAGATTTATCTCAAGGGAAGGGGCCTGACGGACATATTTCGAGATATTTCTTCTTCTTGTTGTTCTTCTTCTGCACAGCCAAACTGGAAGTGGCATTTCCAGCTCGCAGTAGTGCAGAGTTATCTCAAAGAAAGGGGCCACGGTGTTCCTGTATCTCTATTATGTTGGTGCGGCTTCGGAACTTTTAAATATCTTGATATATCTCGAGACCTACGCATCTGACAAAAAAATATCATAGAACATAAAAAGCAGGAAACTTAATTCTCTACAAAAAAGGTCTCTTAACATTTTGCCATAGCTCGCTTCGTTTCCGAGATATTTGCAGATACATCTCAAGGGAAGGGGCCTGACGGACATATTTCGAGATATTTCTTCTTCGTGTTGCTCTTCTTCTGCACAGCTAAGCTGGAAGTGGCATTTGCAGCTCGCAATAGTACAGAGTTATCTCAAAGAAAGGGGCCACGGTGTTTCTGTATCTCTATTATGTTGGTGCGGCTTCGGAACTTTTAAATATCTTGATATATCTCGAGAACTACGCATCTGATCAAAAAATATCATAGAACATAATAAGTAGCAAACTTAATTCTCTACAAAAAAGGTCTCTTAACATTTTGCCATAGCTCGCTTCGTTTCCGAGGTATTTGCAGATTTATCACAAGGGAAGGGGCCTGACGGACATATTTCGAGATATTTCTTCTTCTTGTTGTTCTTCTTCTGCACAGCTAAGCTGGACGTGGCATTTACAGCTCGCAATAGTGCAGAGTTATCTCAAAGGAAGGGGCCACGGTGTTTCTGTATCTCTAGTATGTTGGTGCGGCTTCGGAACTGTTAAATATCTTCATATATCTCGAGAACTACGCATCAGAACAAAAAATATCATAGAACATAAAAAGTAGGAAACTTAATTCTCTACAAAAAAGGTCTCTTAACATTTTGCCATAGCTCGCTTCGTTTCCGAGATATTTGCAGATTTATCTCAAGGGAAGGGGCCTGACGGACATATTTCGAGATATTTCTTCTTCTTGTTGTTCTTCTTCTGCACAGCCAAACTGGAAGTGGCATTTCCAGCTCGCAGTAGTGCAGAGTTATCTCAAAGAAAGGGGCCACGGTGTTTCTGTATCTCTATTATGTTGGTGCGGCTTCGGAACTTTTAAATATCTTGATATATCTCGAGAACTACGCATCTGATCAAAAAATATCATTGAACATAAAAAGTAGGAAACTTAATTCTCTACAAAAAAGGTCTCTTAACATTTTGCCATAGCTCGCTTCGTTTCCGAGATATTTGCAGATTTATCTCAAGGGAAGGGGCCTGACGGACATATTTCGAGATATTTCTTCTTCGTGTTGTTCTTCGTCTGCACAGCTAAGCTGGAAGTGGCATTTACAGCTCGCAATAGTGCAGAGTTATCTCAAAGAAAGGGGCCACGGTGTTTCTGTATCTCTATTATGTTGGTGCGGCTTCGGAACTTTTAAATATCTTGATATATCTCGAGAACTACAGATCTGATCAAAAAATATCATAGAACATAAAAAGTAGGAAACTTAATTCTCTACAAAAAAGGTCTCTTAACATTTTGCAATAGCTCGCTTCGTTTCCGAGATATTTGCAGATTTATCTCAAGGGAAGGGGCCTGACGGACATATTTCGAGATATTTCTTCTTCTTGTTGTTCTTCTTCTGCACAGCTAAGCTGGAAGTAGTATTTGCAGCTCGCAATAGTGCAGAGTTATCTCAAAGAAAGGGGCCACGGTGTTTCTGTATCTCTATTATGTTGGTGCGGCTTCGGAACTTTTAAATATCTTGATATATCTCGAGAACTATGCATCTGATCAAAAAATATCATAGAACATAAAAAGTAAGAAACATAATTCTCTACAAAAAAGGTCTCTTAACATTTTGCCATAGCTCGCTTCGTTTCCGAGATATTTGCAGATTTATCTCAAGGGAAGGGGCCCGACGGACATATTTCGAGATATTTCTTCTTCTTGTTGTTCTTCTTCTGCACAGCTAAACTGTAAGTGGCATTTCCAGCTCGCAATAGTGCAGAGTTATCTCAAAGAAAGGGGCCACGGTGTTTCTGTATCTCTATTATGTGGTGCGGCTTCGGAACTTTTAAATATCTTGATATATCTCGAGAACTACGCATCTGATCAAAAAATATCATAGAACGTAAAAAGTGGGAAACTTAGTTCTCTACAAAAAAGGTCTCTTAACATTTTGCCATAGCTCGCTTCGTTTCCGAGATATTTGCAGATTTATCTCAAGGGAAGGGGCCTGACGGACATATTTCGAGATATTTCTTCTTCTTGTTGTTCTCCTTCTGCACAGCTAAACTGGAAGTAGCATTTCCAGCTCGCAATAGTGCAGAGTTATCTCAAAGAAAGGGGCCACGGTGTTTCTGTATCTCTATTATGTTGGTGCGGCTTCGGAACTTTTAAATATCTTGATATATCTCGAGAACTACGCATCTGATCAACAAATATCATACAACATAAAAAGTAGGAAACCTAATTCTGTACAAAAAAGGTCTCTTAACATTTTGCCATAGCTCGCATCGTTTCCGAGATATTTGCAGATTTATCTCAAGGGAAGGGGCCTGACGGACATATTTCGAGATATTTCTTCTTCTTGTTGTTCTTCTTCTGCACAACTAAGCTGGAAGTGGCATTTGCAGCTCGCAATAGTGCAGAGTTATCTCAAAGAAAGGGGCCACGGTGTTTCTGTATCTCTATTATGTTGGTGCGGCTTCGGATCTTTTAAATATCTCGATATATCTCGAAAACTACGCTTCTGATCAAAAAATATCATAGAACGTAAATTGTAGGAAACATAATTCTCTACAAAAAAGGTCTCTTAACATTTTGTCATAGCTCGCTTCGTTTCCGAGATATTTGCAGATTTATCACAACGGAAGGGGTCTGACGGACATATTTCGAGATATTTCTTCTTCTTGTTGTTCTTCTTCTGCACAGCTAAGCTCTAAGTGGCATTTGCAGCTCGCAATAGTGCAGAGTTATCTCAAAGAAAGGGGCCACGGTGTTTCTGTATCTCGATTATGTTGGTGCGGCTTCGGAACTTTTAAATATCTTGATATATCTCGAGAACTACGCATCTGATCGAAAAATATCATAGAACATAAAAAGTAGGAAACTTAATTCTCTACAAAAAAGGTCTCATAACATTTTGCCATAGCTCGCTTCGTTTCCGAGATATTTGCAGATTTATCTCAAGGGAAGGGGCCTGACGGACATATTTCGAGATATTTCTTCTTCTTGTTGTTCTTCTTCTGCACAGCTAAGCTGGAAGTGGCATTTGCAGCTCGCACTAGTGCAGAGTTATCTCAAAGAAAGGGGCCACGGTGTTTCTGTATCTCTATTATGTTGGTGCGGCTTCGGATCTTTTAAATATCTCGAAAACTACGCTTCTGATCAAAAAATATCATAGAACATAAATTGTAGGAAACATAATTCTCTACAAAAAAGGTCTCTTAACATTTTGCCATAGCTCGTTTCGTTTCCGAGATATTTGCAGATATATCTCAAGGGAAGGGGCCTGACGGACATATTTCGAGATATTTCTTCTTCTTGTTGTTCTTCTTCTGCACAGCTAAACTGGAAGTGGCATTTCCAGCTCGCAATAGCGCAGAGTTATCTCAAAGAAAGGGGCCACGGTGTTTCTGTATCTCTATTATGTTGGTGCGGCTTCGGAACTTTTAAATATCTTGATATATCTCGAGAACTACGCATCTGATCAAAAAATATCATAGAACATAATAAGTAGCAAACTTAATTCTCTACAAAAAAGGTCTCTTAACATTTTGCCATAGCTCGCTTCGTTTCCGAGGTATTTGCAGATTTATCACAAGGGAAGGGGCCTGACGGACATATTTCGAGATATTTCTTCTTCTTGTTGTTCTTCTTCTGCACAGCTAAGCTGGACGTGGCATTTACAGCTCGCAATAGTGCAGAGTTATCTCAAAGGAAGGGGCCACGGTGTTTCTGTATCTCTAGTATGTTGGTGCGGCTTCGGAACTGTTAAATATCTTCATATATCTCGAGAACTACGCATCAGAACAAAAAATATCATAGAACATAAAAAGTAGGAAACTTAATTCTCTACAAAAAAGGTCTCTTAACATTTTGCCATAGCTCGCTTCGTTTCCGAGATATTTGCAGATTTATCTCAAGGGAAGGGGCCTGACGGACATATTTCGAGATATTTCTTCTTCTTGTTGTTCTTCTTCTGCACAGCCAAACTGGAAGTGGCATTTCCAGCTCGCAGTAGTGCAGAGTTATCTCAAAGAAAGGGGCCACGGTGTTCCTGTATCTCTATTATGTTGGTGCGGCTTCGGAACTTTTAAATATCTTGATATATCTCGAGACCTACGCATCTGACAAAAAAATATCATAGAACATAAAAAGCAGGAAACTTAATTCTCTACAAAAAAGGTCTCTTAACATTTTGCCATAGCTCGCTTCGTTTCCGAGATATTTGCAGATACATCTCAAGGGAAGGGGCCTGACGGACATATTTCGAGATATTTCTTCTTCGTGTTGCTCTTCTTCTGCACAGCTAAGCTGGAAGTGGCATTTGCAGCTCGCAATAGTACAGAGTTATCTCAAAGAAAGGGGCCACGGTCTTTCTGTATCTCTATTATGTTGGTGCGGCTTCGGAACTTTTGAATATCTTGATATATCTCGAGAACTACGCATCTGATCAAAAAATATCATAGAACATAAAAAGTAGGAAACTTAATTCTCTACAAAAAAGGTCTCTTAACATTTTGCCATAGCTCGCTTCGTTTCCGAGATATTTGCAGATTTATCTCAAGGGAAGGGGCCTGACGGACATATTTCGAGATATTTCTTCTTCTTGTTGTTCTTCTTCTGCACAGCTAAGCTGGAAGTGGCATTTGCAGCTCGCAATAGTGCCGAGTTATCTCAAAGAAAGGGGCCACGGTGTTTCTGTATCTCTATTATGTTGGTGCGGCTTCGGAACTTTTAAATATCTTGATATATCTCGAGAACTACGCATCTGATCAAAAAATATCATTCAACATAAAAAGTAGGAAACTTAATTCTCTACAAAAAAGGTCTCTTAACATCTTGCCATAGCTCGCTTCGTTTCCGAGATATTTGCAGATTTATCTCAAGGGAAGGGGCCTGACGGACATATTTCGAGATATTTCTTCTTCTTGTTGTTCTTCTTCTGCACAGCTAAGCTGGAAGTAGTATTTGCAGCTCGCAATAGTGCAGAGTTATCTCAAAGAAAGGGGCCACGGTGTTTCTGTATCTCTATTATGTTGGTGCGGCTTCGGAACTTTTAAATATCTTGATATATCTCGAGAACTATGCATCTGATCAAAAAATATCATAGAACATAAAAAGTAGGAAACATAATTCTCTACAAAAAAGGTCTCTTAACATTTTGCCATAGCTCGCTTCGTTTCCGAGATATTTGCAGATTTATCTCAAGGGAAGGGGCCTGACGGACATATTTCGAGATATTTCTTCTTCTTGTTGTTCTTCTTCTGCACAGCTAAGCTGGAGGTGGCATTTGCAGCTCGCAATAGTGCAGAGTTATCTCAAAGAAAGGGGCCACGGTGTTTCTGTATCTCTATTATGTTGGTGCGGCTTCGGAACTTTTAAATATCTTGATATATCTCGAGAACTACGCATCTGATCAACAAATATCATAGAACATAAAAAGTAGGAAACCTAATTCTGTACAAAAAAGGTCTCTTAACATTTTGCCATAGCTCGCATCGTTTCCGAGATATTTGCAGATTTATCTCAAGGGAAGGGGCCTGACGGACATATTTCGAGATATTTCTTCTTCTTGTTGTTCTTCTTCTGCACAGCTAAGCTGGACGTGGCATTTACAGCTCGCAATAGTGCAGAGTTACCTCAAAGGAAGGGGCCACGGTGTTTCTGTATCTCTAGTATGTTGGTGCGGCTTCGGAACTGTTAAATATCTTCATATATCTCGAGAACTACGCATCAGATCAAAAAATATCATAGAACATAAAAAGTAGGAAACTTAATTCTCTACAAAATAGGTCTCTTAACATTTTGCCATAGCTCGCTTCGTTTCCGAGATATTTGCAGATTTATCTCATGGGAAGGGGCCTGACGGACATATTTCGAGATATTTCTTCTTCTTGTTGTTCTTCTTCTGCACAGCTAAGCTGGAAGTGGCATTTGCAGCTCGCAATAGTGCAGAGTTATCTCAAAGAAAGGGGCCACGGTGTTTCTGTATCTCTATTATGTTGGTGCGGCTTCGGAACTTTTAAATATCTTGATATATCTCGAGAACTACGCATCTGATCAAATAATATCATAGAACATAAAAAGTAGGAAACATAATTCTCTACAAAAAAGGTCTCTTAACATTTTGCCATAGCTCGCTTCGTTTCCGAGATATTTGCAGATTTATCTCAAGGGAAGGGGCCTGACGGACATATTTCGAGATATTTCTTCTTCTTGTTGTTCTTCTTCTGCACAGCTAAGCTGGAAGTGGCATTTGCAGCTCGCAATAGTGCAGAGTTATCTCAAAGAAAGGGGCCACGGTGTTTCTGTATCTCTATTATGTTGGTGCGGCTTCGGAACTTTTAAATATCTTGATATATCTCGAGAACTACGCATCTGATCAAAAAATATCATAGAACATAAAAAGTAGGAAACTTAATTCTCTACAAAAAAGGTCTCTTAACATTTTGCCATAGCTCGCTTCGTTTCCGAGATATTTGCAGATTTATCTCAAGGGAAGGGGCCTGACGGACATATTTCGAGATATTTCTTCTTCTTGTTGTTCTTCTTCTGCACAGCTAAACTGGAAGTGGCATTTCCAGCTCGCAATAGCGCAGAGTTATCTCAAAGAAAGGGGCCACGGTGTTTCTGTATCTCTATTATGTTGGTGCGGCTTCGGAACTTTTAAATATCTTGATATATCTCGAGAACTACGCATCTGATCAAAAAATATCATAGAACATAAAAAGTAGCAAACTTAATTCTCTACAAAAAAGGTCTCTTAACATTTTGCCATAGCTCGCTTCGTTTCCGAGGTATTTGCAGATTTATCTCAAGGGAAGGGGCCTGACGGACATATTTCGAGATATTTCTTCTTCTTGTTGTTCTTCTTCTGCACAGCTAAGCTGGACGTGGCATTTACAGCTCGCAATAGTGCAGAGTTATCTCAAAGGAAGGGGCCACGGTGTTTCTGTATCTCTAGTATGTTGGTGCGGCTTCGGAACTGTTAAATGTCTTCATATATCTCCAGAACTACGCATCAGATCAAAAAATATCATAGAACATAAAAAGTAGGAAACTTAATTCTCTACAAAATAGGTCTCTTAACATTTTGCCATAGCTCGCTTCGTTTCCGAGATATTTGCAGATTTATCTCAAGGGAAGGGGCCTGACGGACATATTTCGAGATATTTCTTCTTCTTGTTGTTCTTCTTCTGCACAGCTAAACTGGAAGTGGCATTTCCAGCTCGCAATAGCGCAGAGTTATCTCAAAGAAAGGGGCCACGGTGTTTCTGTATCTCTATTATGTTGGTGCGGCTTCGGAACTTTTAAATATCTTGATATATCTCGAGAACTACGCATCTGGTCAAAAAATATCATAGAACATAAAAAGTAGCAAACTTAATTCTCTACAAAAAAGGTCTCTTAACATTTTGCCATAGCTCGCTTCGTTTCCGAGGTATTTGCAGATTTATCTCAAGGGAAGGGGCCTGACGGACATATTTCGAGATATTTCTTCTTCTTGTTGTTCTTCTTCTGCACAGCTAAGCTGGAAGTGGCATTTCCAGCTCGCAATAGCGCAGAGTTATCTCAAAGAAAGGGGCCACGGTGTTTCTGTATCTCTATTATGTTGGTGCGGCTTCGGAACTTTTAAATATCTTGATATATCTCGAGAACTACGCATCTGATCAAAAAATATCATAGAACATAAAAAGTAGCAAACTTAATTCTCTACAAAAAAGGTCTCTTAACATTTTGCCATCGCTCGCTTCGTTGCCGAGATATTTGCAGATTTATCTCAAGGAAGGGGCCTGACGGACATATTTCGAGATATTTCTTCTTCTTGTTGTTCTTCTTCTGCACAGCTAAGCTGGAAGTGGCATTTGCAGCTCGCAATAGTGCAGAGTTATCTCAAAGAAAGGGGCCACGGTGTTTCTGTATCTCTATTATGTTGGTGCGGCTTCGGAACTTTTAAATATCTTGATATATCTCGAGAACTACGCATCTGATCAAAAAATATCATAGAACATAAAAACTAGGAAACTTAATTCTCTACAAAAAAGGTCTCTTAACATTTTGCCATAGCTCGCTTCGTTTCCGAGATATTTGCAGATTTATCTCAAGGGAAGGGGCCTGACGGACATATTTCGAGATATTTCTTCTTCGTGTTGTTCTTCTTCTGCACAGCTAAGCTGGAAGTGGCATTTACAGCTCGCAATAGTGCAGAGTTATCTCAAAGAAAGGAGCCACGGTGTTTCTGTATCTCTATTATGTTGGTGCGGCTTCGGAACTTTTAAATATCTAGATATATCTCGAGAACTACGCATCTGATCAAAAAATATCATAGAACATAAAAAGTAGGAAACATAATTCTCTACAAAAAAGGTCTCTTAACATTTTGCCATAGCTCGCTTCGTTTCCGAGATATTTGCAGATTTATCTCAAGGGAAGGGGCCTGACGGACATATTTCGAGATATTTCTTCTTCTTGTTGTTCTTCTTCTGCACAGCTAAGCTGGAAGTAGTATTTGCAGCTCGCAATAGTGCAGAGTTATCTCAAAGAAAGGGGCCACGGTGTTTCTGTATCTCTATTATGTTGGTGCGGCTTCGGAACTTTTAAATATCTTGATATATCTCGAGAACTATGCATCTGATCAAAAAATATCATAGAACATAAAAAGTAGGAAACATAATTCTCTACAAAAAAGGTCTCTTAACATTTTGCCATAGCTCGCTTCGTTTCCGAGATATTTGCAGATTTATCTCAAGGGAAGGGGCCTGACGGACATATTTCGAGATATCTCTTCTTCTTGTTGTTCTTCTTCTGCACAGCTAAACTGTAAGTGGCATTTCCAGCTCGCAATAGTGCAGAGTTATCTCAAAGAAAGGGGCCACGGTGTTTCTGTATCTATATTATGTTGGTGCGGCTTCGGAACTTTTAAATATCTTGATATATCTCGAGAACTACGCATCTGATCAAAAAATATCATAGAACATAAAAAGTAGCAAACTTAATTCTCTACAAAAAAGGTCTCTTAACATTTTGCCATAGCTCGCTTCGTTTCCGAGGTATTTGCAGATTTATCTCAAGGGAAGGGGCCTGACGGACATATTTCGAGATATTTCTTCTTCTTGTTGTTCTTCTTCTGCACAGCTGAGCTGGACGTGGCATTTACAGCTCGCAATAGTGCAGAGTTATCTCAAAGGAAGGGGCCACGGTGTTTCTGTATCTCTAGTATGTTGGTGCGGCTTCGGAACTGTTAAATATCTTCATATATCTCGAGAACTACGCATCAGATCAAAAAATATCATAGAACATAAAAAGTAGGAAACTTAATTCTCTACAAAATAGGTCTCTTAACATTTTGCCATAGCTCGCTTCGTTTCCGAGATATTTGCAGATTTATCTCAAGGGAAGGGGCCTGACGGACATATTTCGAGATATTTCTTCTTCTTGTTGTTCTTCTTCTGCACAGCTAAACTGGAAGTGGCATTTCCAGCTCGCAATAGCGCAGAGTTATCTCAAAGAAAGGGGCCACGGTGTTTCTGTATCTCTATTATGTTGGTGCGGCTTCGGAACTTTTAAATATCTTGATATATCTCGAGAACTACGCATCTGGTCAAAAAATATCATAGAACATAAAAAGTAGCAAACTTAATTCTCTACAAAAAAGGTCTCTTAACATTTTGCCATAGCTCGCTTCGTTTCCGAGGTATTTGCAGATTTATCTCAAGGGAAGGGGCCTGACGGACATATTTCGAGATATTTCTTCTTCTTGTTGTTCTTCTTCTGCACAGCTAAGCTGGAAGTGGCATTTCCAGCTCGCAATAGCGCAGAGTTATGTCAAAGAAAGGGGCCACGGTGTTTCTGTATCTCTATTATGTTGGTGCGGCTTCGGAACTTTTAAATATCTTGATATATCTCGAGAACTACGCATCTGATCAAAAAATATCATAGAACATAAAAAGTAGCAAACTTAATTCTCTACAAAAAAGGTCTCTTAACATTTTGCCATCGCTCGCTTCGTTGCCGAGATATTTGCAGATTTATCTCAAGGAAGGGGCCTGACGGACATATTTCGAGATATTTCTTCTTCTTGTTGTTCTTCTTCTGCACAGCTAAGCTGGAAGTGGCATTTGCAGCTCGCAATAGTGCAGAGTTATCTCAAAGAAAGGGGCCACGGTGTTTCTGTATCTCTATTATGTTGGTGCGGCTTCGGATCTTTTAAATATCTCGATATATCTCGAGAACTACGCATCTGATCAAAAAATATCATAGAACATAAAAAGTAGGAAACATAATTCTCTACAAAAAAGGTCTCTTAACATTTTGCCATAGCTCGCTTCGTTTCCGAGATATTTGCAGATACATCTCAAGGGAAGGGGCCTGACGGACATATTTCGAGATATTTCATCTTCTTGTTGTTCTTCTTCTGCACAGCTAAGCTGGAAGTGGCATTTGCAGCTCGCAATAGTGCAGAGTTATCTCAAAGAAAGGGCCCACGGTGTTTCTGTATCTCTATTATGTTAGTGCGGCTTCGGAACTTTTAAATATCTTGATATATCTCGAGAACTACGCATCTGATCAAAAAATATCATAGAACATAAAAAGTGGGAAACTTAATTCTCTACAAAAAAGGTCTCTTAACATTTTGCCATAGCTCGCTTCGTTTCCGAGATATTTGCAGATTTATCTCAAGGGAAGGGGCCTGACGGACATATTTCGAGATATTTCTTCTTCTTGTTGTTCTTCTTCTGCACAGCTAAACTGGAAGTGGCATTTCCAGCTCGCAATAGCGCAGAGTTATCTCAAAGAAAGGGGCCACGGTGTTTCTGTATCTCTATTATGTTGGTGCGGCTTCGGAACTTTTAAATATCTTGATATATCTCGAGAACTACGCATCTGATCAAAAAATATCATAGAACATAAAAAGTAGCAAACTTAATTCTCTACAAAAAAGGTCTCTTAACATTTTGCCATAGCTCGCTTCGTTTCCGAGATATTTGCCGATACATCTCAAGGGAAGGGGTCTGACGGACATATTTCGAGATATTTCTTCTTCTTGTTGTTCTTCTTCTGCACAGCTAAGCTCGAAGTGGCATTTGCAGCTCGCAATAGTGCAGAGTTATCTCAAAGAAAGGGGCCACGGTGTTTCTGTATCTCGATTATGTTGGTGCGGCTTCGGAACTTTTAAATATCTTGATATATCTCGAGAACTACGCATCTGATCAAAAAATATCATACAACATAAAAAGTAGGAAACATAATTCTCTACAAAAAAGGTCTCTTAACATTTTGCCATAGCTCGCTTCGTTTCCGAGATATTTGCAGATACATCTCAAGGGAAGGGGCCTGACGGACATATTTCGAGATATTTCATCTTCTTGTTGTTCTTCTTCTGCACAGCTAAGCTGGAAGTGGCATTTGCAGCTCGCAATAGTGCAGAGTTATCTCAAAGAAAGGGGCCACGGTGTTTCTGTATCTCTATTATGTTAGTGCGGCTTCGGAACTTTTAAATATCTTGATATATCTCGAGAACTACGCATCTGATCAAAAAATATCATAGAACATAAAAAGTGGGAAACTTAATTCTCTACAAAAAAGGTCTCTTAACATTTTGCCATAGCTCGCTTCGTTTCCGAGATATTTGCAGATTTATCTCAAGGGAAGGGGCCTGACGGACATATTTCGAGATATTTCTTCTTCTTGTTGTTCTTCTTCTGCACAGCTAAACTGGAAGTGGCATTTCCAGCTCGCAATAGCGCAGAGTTATCTCAAAGAAAGGGGCCACGGTGTTTCTGTATCTCTATTATGTTGGTGCGGCTTCGGAACTTTTAAATATCTTGATATATCTCGAGAACTACGCATCTGATCAAAAAATATCATAGAACATAAAAAGTAGCAAACTTAATTCTCTACAAAAAAGGTCTCTTAACATTTTGCCATAGCTCGCTTCGTTTCCGAGGTATTTGCAGATTTATCTCAAGGGAAGGGGCCTGACGGACATATTTCGAGATATTTCTTCTTCTTGTTGTTCTTCTTCTGCACAGCTAAGCTGGACGTGGCATTTACAGCTCGCAACAGTGCAGAGTTATCTCAAAGGAAGGGGCCACGGTGTTTCTGTATCTCTAGTATGTTGGTGCGGCTTCGGAACTGTTAAATATCTTCATATATCTCGAGAACTACGCATCAGATCAAAAAATATCATAGAACATAAAAAGTAGGAAACTTAATTCTCTACAAAAAAGGTCTCTTAACATTTTGCCATAGCTCGCATCGTTTCCGAGATATTTGCAGATTTATCTCAAGGGAAGGGGCCTGACGGACATATTTCGAGATATTTCTTCTTCTTGTTGTTCTTCTTTTGCACAGCTAAGCTGGAAGTGGCATTTGCAGCTCGCAATAGTGCAGAGTTATCTCAAAGAAAGGGGCCACGGTGTTTCTATATCTCTATTATGTTGGTGCGGCTTCGGATCTTTTAAATATCTCGATATATCTCGAAAACTACGCTTCTGATCAAAAAATATCATAGAACGTAAATTGTAGGAAACATAATTCTCTACAAAAAAGGTCTCTTAACATTTTGCCATAGCTCGCTTCGTTTCCGAGATATTTGCAGATACATCTCAAGGGAAGGGGCCTGACGGACATATTTCGAGATATTTCTTCTTCTTGTTGTTCTTCTTCTGCACAGCTAAGCTGGACGTGGCATTTACAGCTCGCAATAGTGCAGAGTTATCTCAAAGGAAGGGGCCACGGTGTTTCTGTATCTCTAGTATGTTGGTGCGGCTTCGGAACTGTTAAATATCTTCATATATCTCGAGAACTACGCATCAGATCAAAAAATATCATAGAACATAAAAAGTAGGAAACTTAATTCTCTACAAAATAGGTCTCTTAACATTTTGCCATAGCTCGCTTCGTTTCCGAGATATTTGCAGATTTATCTCAAGGGAAGGGGCCTGACGGACATATTTCGAGATATTTCTTCTTCTTGTTGTTCTTCTTCTGCACAGCTAAGCTGGACGTGGCATTTACAGCTCGCAATAGTGCAGAGTTATCTCAAAGGAAGGGGGCACGGTGTTTCTGTATCTCTAGTATGTTGGTGCGGCTTCGGAACTGTTAAATATCTTCATATATCTCGAGAACTACGCATCAGATCAAAAAATATCATAGAACATAAAAAGTAGGAAACTTAATTCTCTACAAAATAGGTCTCTTAACATTTTGCCATAGCTCGCTTCGTTTCCGAGATATTTGCAGATTTATCTCAAGGGAAGGGGCCTGACGGACATATTTCGAGATATTTCTTCTTCTTGTTGTTCTTCTTCTGCACAGCTAAGCTGGAAGTAGTATTTGCAGCTCGCAATAGTGCAGAGTTATCTCAAAGAAAGGGGCCACGGTGTTTCTGTATCTCTATTATGTTGGTGCGGCTTCGGAACTTTTAAATATCTTGATATATCTCGAGAACTATGCATCGATCAAAAAATATCATAGAACATAAAAAGTAGGAAACATAATTCTGTACAAAAAAGGTCTCTTAACATTTTGCCATAGCTCGCATCGTTTCCGAGATATTTGCAGATTTATCTCAAGGGAAGGGGCCTGACGGACATATTTCGAGATATTTCTTCTTCTTGTTGTTCTTCTTCTGCACAGCTAAGCTGGAAGTGGCATTTGCAGCTCGCAATAGTGCAGAGTTATCTCAAAGAAAGGGGCCACGGTGTTTCTGTATCTCTATTATGTTGGTGCGGCTTCGGATCTTTTAAATATCTCGATATATCTCGAGAACTACGCATCTGATCAAAAAATATCATAGAACATAAAAAGTAGGAAACATAATTCTCTACAAAAAAGGTCTCTTAACATTTTGCCATAGCTCGCTTCGTTTCCGAGATATTTGCAGATACATCTCAAGGGAAGGGGCCTGACGGACATATTTCGAGATATTTCATCTTCTTGTTGTTCTTCTTCTGCACAGCTAAGCTGGAAGTGGCATTTGCAGCTCGCAATAGTGCAGAGTTATCTCAAAGAAAGGGCCCACGGTGTTTCTGTATCTCTATTATGTTAGTGCGGCTTCGGAACTTTTAAATATCCTGATATATCTCGAGAACTACGCATCTGATCAAAAAATATCATAGAACATAAAAAGTGGGAAACTTAATTCTCTACAAAAAAGGTCTCTTAACATTTTGCCATAGCTCGCTTCGTTTCCGAGATATTTGCAGATTTATCTCAAGGGAAGGGGCCTGACGGACATATTTCGAGATATTTCTTCTTCTTGTTGTTCTTCTTCTGCACAGCTAAACTGGAAGTGGCATTTCCAGCTCGCAATAGCGCAGAGTTATCTCAAAGAAAGGGGCCACGGTGTTTCTGTATCTCTATTATGTTGGTGCGGCTTCGGAACTTTTAAATATCTTGATATATCTCGAGAACTACGCATCTGATCAAAAAATATCATAGAACATAAAAAGTAGCAAACTTAATTCTCTACAAAAAAGGTCTCTTAACATTTTGCCATAGCTCGCTTCGTTTCCGAGATATTTGCCGATACATCTCAAGGGAAGGGGTCTGACGGACATATTTCGAGATATTTCTTCTTCTTGTTGTTCTTCTTCTGCACAGCTAAGCTCGAAGTGGCATTTGCAGCTCGCAATAGTGCAGAGTTATCTCAAAGAAAGGGGCCACGGTGTTTCTGTATCTCGATTATGTTGGTGCGGCTTCGGAACTTTTAAATATCTTGATATATCTCGAGAACTACGCATCTGATCAAAAAATATCATACAACATAAAAAGTAGGAAACATAATTCTCTACAAAAAAGGTCTCTTAACATTTTGCCATAGCTCGCTTCGTTTCCGAGATATTTGCAGATACATCTCAAGGGAAGGGGCCTGACGGACATATTTCGAGATATTTCATCTTCTTGTTGTTCTTCTTCTGCACAGCTAAGCTGGAAGTGGCATTTGCAGCTCGCAATAGTGCAGAGTTATCTCAAAGAAAGGGGCCACGGTGTTTCTGTATCTCTATTATGTTGGTGCGGCTTCGGAACGTTTAAATATCTTGATATATCTCGAGAACTACGCATCTGATCAAAAAATATCATAGAACGTAAAAAGTAGCAAACTTAATTCTGTACAAAAAAGGTCTCTTAACATTTTGCCATAGCTCGCTTCGTTTCCGAGGTATTTGCAGATTTATCTCAAGGGAAGAGGCCTGACGGACATATTTCGAGATATTTCTTCTTCTTGTTGTTCTTCTTCTGCACAGCTAAGCTGGACGTGGCATTTACAGCTCGCAATAGTGCAGAGTTATCTCAAAGGAAGGGGCCACGGTGTTTCTGTATCTCTAGTATGTTGGTGCGGCTTCGGAACTGTTAAATATCTTCATATATCTCGAGAACTACGCATCTGATCAACAAATATCATAGAAGATAAAAAGTAGGAAACTTAATTCTCTACAAAAAAGGTCTCTTAACATTTTGCCATAGCTCGCTTCGTTTCCGAGATATTTGCAGATTTATCTCAAGGGAAGGGGCCTGACGGACATATTTCGAGATATTTCTTCTTCTTGTTGTTCTTCTTCTGCACAGCTAAACTGGAAGTGGCATTTCCAGCTCGCAATAGTGCAGAGTTATCTCAAAGAAAGGGGCCACGGTGTTTCTGTATCTCTATTATGTTGGTGCGGCTTCGGAACTTTTAAATATCTTGATATATCTCGAGAACTACGCATCTGATCAACAAATATCATAGAACATAAAAAGTAGGAAACCTAATTCTGTACAAAAAAGGTCTCTTAACATTTTGCCATAGCTCGCATCGTTTCCGAGATATTTGCAGATTTATCTCAAGGGAAGGGGCCTGACGGACATATTTCGAGATATTTCTTCTTCTTGTTGTTCTTCTTTTGCACAGCTAAGCTGGAGGTGGCATTTGCAGCTCGCAATAGTGCAGAGTTATCTCAAAGAAAGGGGCCACGGTGTTTCTGTATCTCTATTATGTTAGTGCGGGTTCGGAACTTTTAAATATCTTGATATATCTCGAGAACTACGCATCTGATCAAAAAATATCATAGAACATAAAAAGTGGGAAACTTAATTCTCTACAAAAAAGGTCTCTTAACATTTTGCCATAGCTCGCTTCGTTTCCGAGATATTTGCAGATTTATCTCAAGGGAAGGGGCCTGACGGACATATTTCGAGATATTTCTTCTTCTTGTTGTTCTTCTTCTGCACAGCTAAACTGGAAGTGGCATTTCCAGCTCGCAATAGCGCAGAGTTATCTCAAAGAAAGGGGCCACGGTGTTTCTGTATCTCTATTATGTTGGTGCGGCTTCGGAACTTTTAAATATCTTGATATATCTCGAGAACTACGCATCTGATCAAAAAATATCATAGAACATAAAAAGTAGCAAACTTAATTCTCTACAAAAAAGGTCTCTTAACATTTTGCCATAGCTCGCTTCGTTTCCGAGGTATTTGCAGATTTATCTTAAGGGAAGGGGCCTGACGGACATATTTCGAGATATTTCTTCTTCTTGTTGTTCTTCTTCTGCACAGCTAAGCTGGAAGTGGCATTTGCAGCTCGCAATAGTGCAGAGTTATCTCAAAGAAAGGGGCCACGGTGTTTCTATATCTCTATTATGTTGGTGCGGCTTCGGATCTTTTAAATATCTCGATATATCTCGAAAACTACGCTTCTGATCAAAAAATATCATAGAACGTAAATTGTAGGAAACATAATTCTCTACAAAAAAGGTCTCTTAACATTTTGCCATAGCTCGCTTCGTTTCCGAGATATTTGCAGATACATCTCAAGGGAAGGGGCCTGACGGACATATTTCGAGATATTTCATCTTCTTGTTGTTCTTCTTCTGCACAGCTAAGCTGGAGGTGGCATTTGCAGCTCGCAATAGTGCAGAGTTATCTCAAAGAAAGGGGCCACGGTGTTTCTGTATCTCTATTATGTTAGTGCGGCTTCGGAACTTTTAAATATCTTGATATATCTCGAGAACTACGGATCTGATCAAAAAATATCATAGAACATAAAAAGTGGGAAACTTAATTCTCTACAAAAAAGGTCTCTTAACATTTTGCCATAGCTCGCTTCGTTTCCGAGATATTTGCAGATTTATCTCAAGGGAAGGGGCCTGACGGACATATTTCGAGATATTTCTTCTTCTTGTTGTTCTTCTTCTGCACAGCTAAACTGGAAGTGGCATTTCCAGCTCGCAATAGCGCAGAGTTATCTCAAAGAAAGGGGCCACGGTGTTTCTGTATCTCTATTATGTTGGTGCGGCTTCGGAACTTTTAAATATCTTGATATATCTCGAGAACTACGCATCTGATCAAAAAATATCATAGAACATAAAAAGTAGCAAACTTAATTCTCTACAAAAAAGGTCTCTTAACATTTTGCCATAGCTCGCTTCGTTTCCGAGGTATTTGCAGATTTATCTTAAGGGAAGGGGCCTGACGGACATATTTCGAGATATTTCTTCTTCTTGTTGTTCTTCTTCTGCACAGCTAAGCTGGACGTGGCATTTACAGCTCGCAATAGTGCAGAGTTATCTCAAAGGAAGGGGCCACGGTGTTGCTGTATCTCTAGTATGTTGGTGCGGCTTCGGAACTGTTAAATATCTTCATATATCTCGAGAACTACGCATCAGATCAAAAAATATCATAGAACATAAAAAGTAGGAAACTTAATTCTCTACAAAATAGGTCTCTTAACATTTTGCCATAGCTCGCTTCGTTTCCGAGATATTTGCAGATTTATCTCAAGGGAAGGGGCCTGACGGACATATTTCGAGATATTTCTTCTTCTTGTTGTTCTTCTTCTGCACAGCTAAGCTGGAAGTAGTATTTGCAGCTCGCAATAGTGCAGAGTTATCTCAAAGAAAGGGGCCACGGTTTTTCTGTATCTCTATTATGTTGGTGCGGCTTCGGAACTTTTAAATATCTTGATATATCTCGAGAACTATGCATCGATCAAAAAATATCATACAACATAAAAAGTGGGAAACATAATTCTCTACAAAAAAGGTCTCTTAACATTTTGCCATAGCTCGCTTCGTTTCCGAGATATTTGCAGATTTATCTCAAGGGAAGGGGCCTGACGGACATATTTCGAGATATTTCTTCTTCTTGTTGTTCTTCTTCTGCACAGCTAAACTGGAAGTGGCATTTCCAGCTCACAATAGCGCAGAGTTATCTCAAAGAAAGGGGCCACGGTGTTTCTGTATCTCTATTATGTTGGTGCGGCTTCGGAACTTTTAAATATCTTGATATATCTCGAGAACTACGCATCTGATCGAAAAATATCATAGAACATAAAAAGTAGCAAACTTAATTCTCTACAAAAAAGGTCTCTTAACATTTTGCCATAGCTCGCTTCGTTTCCGAGATATTTGCAGATTTATCTCAAGGGAAGGGGCCTGACGGACATATTTCGAGATATTTCTTCTTCTTGTTGTTCTTCTTCTGCACAGCTAAGCTGGAAGTGGCATTTGCAGCTCGCACTAGTGCAGAGTTATCTCAAAGAAAGGGGCCACGGTGTTTCTGTATCTCGATTATGTTGGTGCGGCTTCGGAACTTTTAAATATCTTGATATATCTCGAGAACTACGCATCTGATCGAAAAATATCATAGAACATAAAAAGTAGGAAACTTAATTCTCTACAATAAAGGTCTCATAACATTTTGATATAGCTCGCTTCGTTTCCGAGATATTTGCAGATTTATCTCAAGGGAAGGGGCCTGACGGACATATTTCGAGATATTTCTTCTTCTTGTTGTTCTTCTTCTGCACAGCTAAGCTGGAAGTGGCATTTGCAGCTCGCACTAGTGCAGAGTTATCTCAAAGAAAGGGGGCACGGTGTTTCTGTATCTCTATTATGTTGGTGCGGCTTCGGATCTTTTAAATATCTCGATATATCTCGAAAACTACGCTTCTGATCAAAAAATATCATAGAACATAAATTCTAGGAAACATAATTCTCTACAAAAAAGGTCTCTTAACATTTTGCCATAGCTCGTTTCGTTTCCGAGATATTTGCAGATATATCTCAAGGGAAGGGGCCTGACGGACATATTTCGAGATATTTCTTCTTCTTGTTGTTCTTCTTCTCCACAGCTAAACTGGAAGTGGCATTTCCAGCTCGCAATAGCGCAGAGTTATCTCAAAGAAAGGGGCCACGGTGTTTCTGTATCTCTAGTATGTTGGTGCGGCTTCGGAACTGTTAAATATCTTCATATATCTCGAGAACTACGCATCAGATCAAAAAATATCATAGAACATAAAAAGTAGGAAACTTAATTCTCTACAAAATAGGTCTCTTAACATTTTGCCATAGCTCGCTTCGTTTCCGAGATATTTGCAGATTTATCTCAAGGGAAGGGGCCTGACGGACATATTTCGAGATATTTCTTCTTCTTGTTGTTCTTCTTCTGCACAGCTAAGCTGGAAGTGGCATTTGCAGCTCGCACTAGTGCAGAGTTATCTCAAAGAAAGGGGCCACGGTGTTTCTGTATCTCTATTATGTTGGTGCGGCTTCGGATCTTTTAAATATCTCGATATATCTCGAAAACTACGCTTCTGATCAAAAAATATCATAGAACATAAATTGTAGGAAACATAATTCTCTACAAAAAAGGTCTCTTAACATTTTGCCATAGCTCGTTTCGTTTCCGAGATATTTGCAGATATATCTCAAGGGAAGGGGCCTGACGGACATATTTCGAGATATTTCTTCTTCTTGTTGTTCTTCTTCTCCACAGCTAAACTGGAAGTGGCATTTCCAGCTCGCAATAGCGCAGAGTTATCTCAAAGAAAGGGGCCACGGTGTTTCTGTATCTCTATTATGTTGGTGCGGCTTCGGAACTTTTAAATATCTTGATATATCTCGAGAACTACGCATCTGATCAAAAAATATCATAGAACATAAAAAGTAGCAAACTTAATTCTCTACAAAAAAGGTCTCTTAACATTTTGCCATAGCTCGCTTCGTTTTCGAGGTATTTGCAGATTTATCTCAAGGGAAGGGGCCTGACGGACATATTTCGAGATATTTCTTCTTCTTGTTGTTCTTCTTCTGCACAGCTAAGCTGGACGTGGCATTTACAGCTCGCAATAGTGCAGAGTTATCTCAAAGGAAGGGGCCACGGTGTTTCTGTATCTCTAGTATGTTGGTGCGGCTTCGGAACTGTTAAATATCTTCATATATCTCGAGAACTACGCATCAGATCAAAAAATATCATAGAACATAAAAAGTAGGAAACTTAATTCTCTACAAAATAGGTCTCTTAACATTTTGCCATAGCTCGCTTCGTTTCCGAGATATTTGCAGATTTATCTCAAGGGAAGGGGCCTGACGGACATATTTCGAGATATTTCTTCTTCTTGTTGTTCTTCTTCTGCACAGCTAAGCTGGAAGTGGCATTTGCAGCTCGCAATAGTGCAGAGTTATCTCAAAGAAAGGGGCCACGGTGTTTCTGTATCTCTATTATGTTGGTGCGGCTTCGGAACTTTTAAATATCTTGATATATCTCGAGAACTACGCATCTGATCGAAAAATATCATAGAACATAAATTGTAGGAAGCATAATTCTCTACAAAAAAGGTCTCTTAACATTTTGCCATAGCTCGTTTCGTTTCCGAGATATTTGCAGATATATCTCAAGGGAAGGGGCCTGACGGACATATTTCGAGATATTTCTTCTTCTTGTTGTTCTTCTTCTGCACAGCTAAACTGGAAGTGGCATTTCCAGCTCGCAATAGCGCAGAGTTATCTCAAAGAAAGGGGCCACGGTGTTTCTGTATCTCTATTATGTTGGTGCGGCTTCGGAACTTTTAAATATCTTGATATATCTCGAGAACTACGCATCTGATCAAAAAATATCATAGAACATAAAAAGTAGCAAACTTAATTCTCTACAAAAAAGGTCTCTTAACATTTTGCCATAGCTCGCTTCGTTTCCGAGGTATTTGCAGATTTATCTCAAGGGAAGGGGCCTGACGGACATATTTCGAGATATTTCTTCTTCTTGTTGTTCTTCTTCTGCACAGCTAAGCTGGGCGTGGCATTTACAGCTCGCAATAGTGCAGAGTTATCTCAAAGGAAGGGGCCACGGTGTTTCTGTATCTCTAGTATGTTGGTGCGGCTTCGGAACTGTTAAATATCTTCATATATCTCGAGAACTACGCATCAGATCAAAAAATATCATAGAACATAAAAAGTAGGAAACTTAATTCTCTACAAAATAGGTCTCTTAACATTTTGCCATAGCTCGCTTCGTTTCCGAGATATTTGCAGATTTATCTCAAGGGAAGGGGCCTGACGGACATATTTCGAGATATTTCTTCTTCTTGTTGTTCTTCTTCTGCACAGCTAAGCTGGAAGTGGCATTTGCAGCTCGCAATAGTGCAGAGTTATCTCAAAGAAAGGGGCCACGGTGTTTCTGTATCTCTATTATGTTGGTGCGGCTTCGGAACTTTTAAATATCTTGATATATCTCGAGAACTACGCATCTGATCAAATAATATCATAGAACATAAAAAGTAGGAAACTTAATTCTCTACAAATAAGGTCTCTTAACATTTTGCCATAGCTCGCTTCGTTGCCGAGATATTTGCAGATTTATCTCAAGGAAGGGGCCTGACGGACATATTTCGAGATATTTCTTCTTCTTGTTGTTCTTCTTCTGCACAGCTAAGCTGGAAGTGGCATTTGCAGCTCGCAATAGTGCAGAGTTATCTCAAAGAAAGGGGCCACGGTGTTTCTGTATCTCTATTATGTTGGTGCGGCTCCGGATCTTTTAAATATCTCGATATATCTCGAAAACTACGCTTCTGATCAAAAAATATCATAGAACGTAAATTGTAGGAAACATAATTCTCTACAAAAAAGGTCTCTTAACATTTTGCCATAGCTCGCTTCGTTTCCGAGGTATTTGCAGATTTATCTCAAGGGAAGGGGCCTGACGGACATATTTCGAGATATTTCTTCTTCTTGTTGTTCTTCTTCTGCACAGCTAAGCTGGACGTGGCATTTACAGCTCGCAATAGTGCAGAGTTATCTCAAAGGAAGGGGCCACGGTGTTTCTGTATCTCGATTATGTTGGTGCGGCTTCGGAACTTTTAAATATCTTGATATATCTCGAGAACTACGCATCTGATCGAAAAATATCATAGAACATAAAAAGTAGGAAACTTAATTCTCTACAAAAAAGGTCTCATAACATTTTGCCATAGCTCGCTTCGTTTCCGAGATATTTGCAGATTTATCTCAAGGGAAGGGGCCTGACGGACATATTTCGAGATATTTCTTCTTCTTGTTGTTCTTCTTCTGCACAGCTAAGCTGGAAGTGGCATTTGCAGCTCGCACTAGTGCAGAGTTATCTCAAAGAAAGGGGCCACGGTGTTTCTGTATCTCGATTATGTTGGTGCGGCTTCGGAACTTTTAAATATCTTGATATATCTCGAGAACTACGCATCTGATCGAAAAATATCATAGAACATAAAAAGTAGCAAACTTAATTCTCTACAAAAAAGGTCTCTTAACATTTTGCCATAGCTCGCTTCGTTTCCGAGGTATTTGCAGATTTATCTCAAGGGAAGGGGCCTGACGGGCATATTTCGATATATTTCTTCTTCTTGTTGTTCTTCTTCTGCACAGCTAAGCTGGGCGTGGCATTTACAGCTCGCAATAGTGCAGAGTTATCTCAAAGGAAGGGGCCACGGTGTTTCTGTATCTCTAGTATGTTGGTGCGGCTTCGGAACTGTTAAATATCTTCATATATCTCGAGAACTACGCATCAGATCAAAAAATATCATAGAACATAAAAAGTAGGAAACTTAATTCTCTACAAAATAGGTCTCTTAACATTTTGCCATAGCTCGCTTCGTTTCCGAGATATTTGCAGATTTATCTCAAGGGAAGGGGCCTGACGGACATATTTCGAGATATTTCTTCTTCTTGTTGTTCTTCTTCTGCACAGCTAAGCTGGAAGTGGCATTTGCAGCTCGCAATAGTGCAGAGTTATCTCAAAGAAAGGGGCCACGGTGTTTCTGTATCTCTATTATGTTGGTGCGGCTTCGGAACTTTTAAATATCTTGATATATCTCGAGAACTACGCATCTGATCAAATAATATCATAGAACATAAAAAGTAGGAAACTTAATTCTCTACAAATAAGGTCTCTTAACATTTTGCCATAGCTCGCTTCGTTGCCGAGATATTTGCAGATTTATCTCAAGGAAGGGGCCTGACGGACATATTTCGAGATATTTCTTCTTCTTGTTGTTCTTCTTCTGCACAGCTAAGCTGGAAGTGGCATTTGCAGCTCGCAATAGTGCAGAGTTATCTCAAAGAAAGGGGCCACGGTGTTTCTGTATCTCTATTATGTTGGTGCGGCTCCGGATCTTTTAAATATCTCGATATATCTCGAAAACTACGCTTCTGATCAAAAAATATCATAGAACGTAAATTGTAGGAAACATAATTCTCTACAAAAAAGGTCTCTTAACATTTTGCCATAGCTCGCTTCGTTTCCGAGATATTTGCAGATTTATCTCAAGGGAAGGGGTCTGACGGACATATTTCGAGATATTTCTTCTTCTTGTTGTTCTTCTTCTGCACAGCTAAGCTCGAAGTGGCATTTGCAGCTCGCAATAGTGCAGAGTTATCTCAAAGAAAGGGGCCACGGTGTTTCTGTATCTCGATTATGTTGGAGCGGCTTCGGAACTTTTAAATATCTTGATATATCTCGAGAACTACGCATCTGATCGAAAAATATCATAGAACATAACAAGTAGGAAACTTAATTCTCTACAATAAAGGTCTCATAACATTTTGCCATAGCTCGCTTCGTTTCCGAGATATTTGCAGATTTATCTCAAGGGAAGGGGCCTGACGGACATATTTCGAGATATTTCTTCTTCTTGTTGTTCTTCTTCTCCACAGCTAAACTGGAAGTGGCATTTCCAGCTCGCAATAGCGCAGAGTTATCTCAAAGAAAGGGGCCACGGTGTTTCTGTATCTCTATTATGTTGGTGCGGCTTCGGAACTTTTAAATATCTTGATATATCTCGAGAACTACGCATCTGATCAAAAAATATCATAGAACATAAAAAGTAGCAAACTTAATTCTCTACAAAAAAGGTCTCTTAACATTTTGCCATAGCTCGCTTCGTTTCCGAGGTATTTGCAGATTTATCTCAAGGGAAGGGGCCTGACGGACATATTTCGAGATATTTCTTCTTCTTGTTGTTCTTCTTCTGCACAGCTAAGCTGGAAGTGGCATTTGCAGCTCGCAATAGTGCAGAGTTATCTCAAAGAAAGGGGCCACGGTGTTTCTGTATCTCTATTATGTTGGTGCGGCTTCGGAACTTTTAAATATCTTGATATATCTCGAGAACTACGCATCTGATCAAATAATATCATAGAACATAGAAAGTAGGAAACTTAATTCTCTACAAATAAGGTCTCTTAACATTTTGCCATAGCTCGCTTCGTTTCCGAGATATTTGCAGATTTATCTCAAGGAAGGGACCTGACGGACATATTTCGAGATTTCCACTTCCAGCTTAGCTGTGCAGAAGAAGAACAACAAGAAGAAGAAATATCCCGAAATATGTCCGTCAGGCCCCTTTCCTTGAGATAAATCTGCAAATATCTCGGAAACGAAGCGAGCTATGGCAAAATGTTGAGAGACCTTTTTTGTAGAGAATTATGTTTCCTACAATTTACGTTCTATGATATTTTTTGATCAGAAGCGTAGTTTTCGAGATATATCGAGATATTTAAAAGTTCCGAAGCCGCACCAACATAATAGAGATACAGAAACACCGTGGCCCCTTTCTTTGAGATAACTCTGCACTAGTGCGAGCCGCAAATGCCACTTCCAGCTTAGCTGTGCAGAAGAAGAACAACAAGAAGAAGAAATATCTCGAAATATGTCCGTCAGGCCCCCTCCCTTGAGATAAATCTGCATATATCTCGGAAACGAAGCGAGCTATGGCAAAATGTTAAGAGACCTTTTTTGTAGAGAATTAAGTTTCCTACTTTTTATGTTCTATGATATTTTTTGATCAGATGCGTAGTTCTCGAGATATATCAAGATATTTAAAAGTTCCGAAGCCGCACCAACATAATAGAGATCCAGAAACACCGTGGCCCCTTTCTTTGAGATAACTCTGCAAATATCTCGGAAACGAAGCGAGCTATGGCAAAATGTTGAGAGACCTTTCTTGTAGAGAATTAAGTTTCCTACTTTTTATGTTCTATGATATTTTTTGATCAGAAGCGTAGTTTTCGAGATATATCGAGATATTTAAAAGTTCCGAAGCCACACCAACATAATAGAGATACCGAAACACCGTGGCCCCTTTCTTTGAGATAACTCTGCACTAGTGCGAGCCGCAAATGCCACTTCCAGCTTAGCTGTGCAGAAGAAGAACAACAAGAAGAAGAAATATCTCGAAATATGTCCGTTAGGCCCCTTCCCTTGAGATAAATGTGCAAATATCTCGAAAACGAAGCGAGCTATGGCAAAATGTTCAGAGACCTTTTTTGTAGAGAATTAAGTTTCCTACTATTTATGTTCCATGATATTTTTTGATCAGATGCGTAGTTCTCGAGATATATCAAGATATTTAAAAGTTCCGAAGCTGCACCAACATAATAGAGATACAGAAACACCGTGGCCCCTTTCTTTGAGATAACTCTGCACTATTGCGAGCTGTAAATGCCACTTCCAGCTTAGCTGTGCAGAAGAAGAACAACACGAAGAAGAAATATCTCGAAATATGTCCGTCAGGCCCCTTCCCTTGAGATAAATCTGCAAATATCTCGGAAACGAAGCGAGCTATGGCAAAATGTTAAGAGACCTTTTTTGTAGAGAATTGAGTTTTCTACTTTTTATGTTCCATGATATTTTTTGATCAGATGCGTAGTTCTCGAGATATATCAAGATATTTAAAAGTTCCGAAGCTGCACGAACATAATAGAGATACAGAAACACCGTGGCCCCTTTCTTTGAGATAACCCTGCACTAGTGCGAGCCGCAAATGCCACTTCCAGCTTAGCTGTGCAGAAGAAGAACAACAAGAAAAAGAAATATCTCGAAATATGTCCGTTAGGCCCCTTCCGTTGAGATAAATGTGCAAATATCTCGGAAACGAAGCGAGCTATAGCAAAATGTTGAGAGCCCTTTTTTGTAGAGAATTAAGTTTCCTACTATTTATGTTCTATGATATTTTTTGATCAGATGCGTAGTTCTCGAGATATATCAAGATATTTAAAAGTTCCGAAGCTGCACCAACATAATAGAGATACAGAAACACCGTGGCCCCTTTCTTTGAGATAACTCTGCACTAGTGCGAGCCGCAAATGCCACTTCCAGCTTAGCTGTGCAGAAGAAGAACAACAAGAAGAAGAAATATCTCGAAATATGTCCGTCAGGCCCCTTCCCTTGAGATAAATCTGCAAATATCTCGGAAACGAAGCGAGCTATGGCAAAATGTTAAGCGACCTTTTTTGTAGAGAATTGAGTTTTCTACTTTTTACGTTCCATGATATTTTTTGATCAGATGTGTAGTTCTCGAGATATATCAAGATATTTAAAAGTTCCGAAGCTGCACCAACATAATAGAGATACAGAAACACCGTGGCCCCTTTCTTTGAGATAACTCTGCACTAGTGCGAGCCGCAAATGCCACTTCCAGCTTAGCTGTGCAGAAGAAGAACAACAAGAAGAAGAAATATCTCGAAATATGTCCGTTAGGCACCTTCCCTTGAGATAAATGTGCAAATATCTCGGAAACGAAGCGAGCTATGGCAAAATGTTCAGAGACCTTTTTTGTAGAGAATTAAGTTTCCTACTATTTATGTTCCATGATATTTTTTGATCAGATGCGTAGTTCTCGAGATATATCAAGATATTTAAAAGTTCCGAAGCTGCACCAACATAATAGAGATACAGAAACACCGTGGCCCCTTTCTTTGAGATAACTCTGCACTAGTGCGAGCCGCAAATGCCACTTCCAGCTTAGCTGTGCAGAAGAAGAACAACAAGAAAAAGCAATATCTCGAAATATGTCCGTTAGGCCCCTTCCCTTGAGATAAATCTGCAAATATCTCGGAAACGAAGCGAGCTATGGCAAAATGTTAAGAGACCTTTTTTGTAGAGAATTGAGTTTTCTACTTTTTATGTTCCATGATATTTTTTGATCAGATGCGTAGTTCTCGAGATATATCAAGATATTTAAAAGTTCCGAAGCTGCACCAACATAATAGAGATACAGAAACACCGTGGCCCCTTTCTTTGAGATAACTCTGCACTAGTGCGAGCCGCAAATGCCACTTCCAGCTTAGCTGTGCAGAAGAAGAACAACAAGAAAAAGAAATATCTCGAAATATGTCCGTTAGGCCCCTTCCCTTGAGATAAATCTGCAAATATCTCGGAAACGAAGCGAGCTATGGCAAAATGTTAAGAGACCTTTTTTGTAGAGAATTGAGTTTTCTACTTTTTATGTTCCATGATATTTTTTGATCAGATGCGTGGTTCTCGAGATATATCAAGATATTTAAAAGTTCCGAAGCTGCACCAACATAATAGAGATACAGAAACACCGTGGCCCCTTTCTTTGAGATAACTCTGCACTAGTGCGAGCCGCAAATGCCACTTCCAGCTTAGCTGTGCAGAAGAAGAACAACAAGAAAAAGAAATATCTCGAAATATGTCCGTTAGGCCCCTTCCGTTGAGATAAATGTGCAAATATCTCGGAAACGAAGCGAGCTATAGCAAAATGTTGAGAGCCCTTTTTTGTAGAGAATTAAGTTTCCTACTATTTATGTTCTATGATATTTTTTGATCAGATGCGTAGTTCTCGAGATATATCAAGATATTTAAAAGTTCCGAAGCTGCACCAACATAATAGAGATACAGAAACACCGTGGCCCCTTTCTTTGAGATAACTCTGCACTAGTGCGAGCCGCAAATGCCACTTCCAGCTTAGCTGTGCAGAAGAAGAACAACAAGAAGAAATATCTCGAAATATATCCGTCAGGCCCCTTCCCTTGAGATAAATCTGCAAATATCTCGGAAACGAAGCGAGCTATGGCAAAATGTTAAGAGACCTTTTTTGTAGAGAATTAAGTTTCCTACTTTTTATGTTCTATGATATTTTTTGATCAGATGCGTAGTTCTCGAGATATATCAAGATATTTAAAAGTTCCGAAGCCGCACCAACATAATAGAGATACAGAAACACCGTGGCCCCTTTCTTTGAGATCATTCTGCACTATTGCGAGCTGCAAATGCCACTTCCAGCTTAGCTGTGCAGAAGAAGAACAACAAGAAGAAGAAATATCTCGAAATATGTCCGTCAGGCCCCTTCCCTTGAGATAAATCTGCAAATATCTCGGAAACGAAGCGAGCTATGGCAAAATGTTAAGAGACCTTTTTTGTAGAGAATTAAGTTTCCTACTTTTTATGTTCTATGATATTTTTTGATCAGATGCGTAGTTCTCGAGATATATCAAGATATTTAAAAGTTCCGAAGCCGCACCAACATAATAGAGATACAGAAACACCGTGGCCCCTTTCTTTGAGATAATTCTGCACTATTGCGAGCTGCAAATGCCACTTCCAGCTTAGCTGTGCAGAAGAAGAACAACAAGAAGAAGAAATATCTCGAAATATGTCCGTCAGGCCCCTTCCCTTGAGATAAATCTGCAAATATCTCGGAAACGAAGCGAGCTATGGCAAAATGTTAAGAGACCTTTTTTGTAGAGAATTGAGTTTTCTACTTTTTATGTTCCATGATATTTTTTGATCAGATGTGTAGTTCTCGAGATATATCAAGATATTTAAAAGTTCCGAAGCTGCACCAACATAATAGAGATACAGAAACACCGTGGCCCCTTTCTTTGAGATAACTCTGCACTAGTGCGAGCCGCAAATGCCACTTCCAGCTTAGCTGTGCAGAAGAAGAACAACAAGAAGAAATATCTCGAAATATGTCCGTTAGGCCCCTTCCCTTGAGATAAATGTGCAAATATCTCGGAAACGAAGCGAGCTATGGCAAAATGTTCAGAGACCTTTTTTGTAGAGAATTAAGTTTCCTACTATTTATGTTCCATGATATTTTTTGATCAGATGCGTAGTTCTCGAGATATATCAAGATATTTAAAAGTTCCGAAGCTGCACCAACATAATAGAGATACAGAAACACCGTGGCCCCTTTCTTTGAGATAACTCTGCACTATTGCGAGCTGCAAATGCCACTTCCAGCTTAGCTGTGCAGAAGAAGAACAACAAGAAGAAGATATATCTCGAAATATGTCCGTCAGGCCCCTTCCCTTGAGATAAATCTGCAAATATCTCGGAAACGAAGCGAGCTATGGCAAAATGTTAAGAGACCTTTTTTGTAGCGAATTGAGTTTTCTACTTTTTACGTTCCATGATATTTTTTGATCAGATGTGTAGTTCTCGAGATATATCAAGATATTTAAAAGTTCCGAAGCTGCACCAACATAATAGAGATACAGAAACACCGTGGCCCCTTTCTTTGAGATAACTCTGCACTAGTGCGAGCCGCAAATGCCACTTCCAGCTTAGCTGTGCAGAAGAAGAACAACAAGAAGAAGAAATATCTCGAAATATGTCCGTTAGGCCCCTTCCCTTGAGATAAATGTGCAAATATCTCGGAAACGAAGCGAGCTATGGCAAAATGTTCAGAGACCTTTTTTGTAGAGAATTAAGTTTCCTACTATTTATGTTCCATGATATTTTTTGATCAGATGCGTAGTTCTCGAGATATATCAAGATATTTAAAAGTTCCGAAGCTGCACCAACATAATAGAGATACAGAAACACCGTGGCCCCTTTCTTTGAGATAACTCTGCACTAGTGCGAGCCGCAAATGCCACTTCCAGTTTAGCTGTGCAGAAGAAGAACAACAAGAGAAAGAAATATCTCGAAATATGTCCGTTAGGCCCCTTCCGTTGAGATAAATGTGCAAATATCTCGGAAACGAAGCGAGCTATGGCAAAATGTTGAGAGCCCTTTTTTGTAGAGAATTAAGTTTCCTACTAATTATGTTCTATGATATTTTTTGATCAGATGCGTAGTTCTCGAGATATATCAAGATATTTAAAAGTTCCGAAGCCACACCAACATAATAGAGATACAGAAACACCGTGGCCCCTTTCTTTGAGATAACTCTGCACTAGTGCGAGCCGCAAATGCCACTTCCAGCTTAGCTGTGCAGAAGAAGAACAACAAGAAGAAATATCTCGAAATATATCCGTCAGGCCCCTTCCCTTGAGATAAATCTGCAAATATCTCGGAAACGAAGAGAGCTATGGCAAAATGTTAAGAGACCTTTTTTGTAGAGAATTAAGTTTCCTACTTTTTATGTTCTATGATATTTTTTGATCAGATGCGTAGTTCTCGAGATATATCAAGATATTTAAAAGTTCCGAAGCCGCACCAACATAATAGAGATACAGAAACACCGTGGCCCCTTTCTTTGAGTTAACTCTGCACTATTGCGAGCTGCAAATGCCACTTCCAGCTTAGCTGTGCAGAAGAAGAACAACAAGAAGAAGAAATATCTCGAAATATGTCCGTCAGGCCCCTTCCCTTGAGATAAATCTGCAAATATCTCGGAAACGAAGCGAGCTATGGCAAAATGTTAAGAGACCTTTTTTGTAGAGAATTGAGTTTTCTACTTTTTATGTTCCATGATATTTTTTGATCAGATGTGTAGTTCTCGAGATATATCAAGATATTTAAAAGTTCCGAAGCTGCACCAACATAATAGAGATACAGAAACACCGTGGCCCCTTTCTTTGAGATAAATCTGCACTAGTGCGAGCCGCAAATGCCACTTCCAGCTTAGCTGTGCAGAAGAAGAACAACAAGAAGAAGAAATATCTCGAAATATGTCCGTTAGGCCCCTTCCCTTGAGATAAATGTGCAAATATCTCGGAAACGAAGCGAGCTATGGCAAAATGTTCAGAGACCTTTTTTGTAGAGAATTAAGTTTCCTACTATTTATGTTCCATGATATTTTTTGATCAGATGCGTAGTTCTCGAGATATATCAAGATATTTAAAAGTTCCGAAGCTGCACCAACATAATAGAGATACAGAAACACCGTGGCCCCTTTCTTTGAGATAACTCTGCACTAGTGCGAGCCGCAAATGCCACTTCCAGCTTAGCTGTGCAGAAGAAGAACAACAAGAAAAAGAAATATCTCGAAATATGTCCGTTAGGCCCCTTCCCTTGAGATAAATCTGCAAATATCTCGGAAACGAAGCGAGCTATGGCAAAATGTTAAGAGACCTTTTTTGTAGAGAATTGAGTTTTCTACTTTTTATGTTCCATGATATTTTTTGATCAGATGTGTAGTTCTCGAGATATATCAAGATATTTAAAAGTTCCGAAGCTGCACCAACATAATAGAGATACAGAAACACCGTGGCCCCTTTCTTTGAGATAAATCTGCACTAGTGCGAGCCGCAAATGCCACTTCCAGCTTAGCTGTGCAGAAGAAGAACAACAAGAAGAAGAAATATCTCGAAATATGTCCGTTAGGCCCCTTCCCTTGAGATAAATGTGCAAATATCTCGGAAACGAAGCGAGCTATGGCAAAATGTTCAGAGACCTTTTTTGTAGAGAATTAAGTTTCCTACTATTTATGTTCCATGATATTTTTTGATCAGATGCGTAGTTCTCGAGATATATCAAGATATTTAAAAGTTCCGAAGCTGCACCAACATAATAGAGATACAGAAACACCGTGGCCCCTTTCTTTGAGATAACTCTGCACTAGTGCGAGCCGCAAATGCCACTTCCAGCTTAGCTGTGCAGAAGAAGAACAACAAGAAAAAGAAATATCTCGAAATATGTCCGTTAGGCCCCTTCCCTTGAGATAAATCTGCAAATATCTCGGAAACGAAGCGAGCTATGGCAAAATGTTAAGAGATCTTTTTTGTAGAGAATTGAGTTTTCTACTTTTTATGTTGCATGATATTTTTTGATCAGATGCGTAGTTCTCGAGATATATCAAGATATTTAAAAGTTCCGAAGCCGCACCAACATAATAGAGATACAGAAACACCGTGGCCCCTTTCTTTGAGATAACTCTGCACTATTGCGAGCTGCAAATGCCACTTCCAGCTTAGCTGTGCAGAAGAAGAACAACAAGAAGAAGAAATATCTCGAAATATGTCCGTCAGGCCCCTTCCCTTGAGATGTATCTGCAAATATCTCGGAAACGAAGCGAGCTATGGCAAAATCTTAAGAGACCTTTTTTGTAGAGAATTATGTTTCCTACAATTTATGTTCTATGATATTTTTTGATCAGAAGCGTAGTTTTCGAGATATATCGAGATATTTAAAAGTTCCGAAGCCGCACCAACATAATAGAGATACAGAAACACCGTGGCCCCTTTCTTTGAGATAACTCTGCACTAGTGCGAGCCGCAAATGCCACTTCCAGCTTAGCTGTGCAGAAGAAGAACAACAAGAAGAAATATCTCGAAATATGTCCGTCAGGCGCCTTCCCTTGAGATAAATCTACAAATATCTCGGAAACGAAGCGAGCTATGGCAAAATGTTAAGAGACCTTTTTTGTAGAGAATTAAGTTTCCTACTTTTTATGTTCTATGATATTTTTTGATCAGATCCGTAGTTCTCGAGATATATCAAGATATTTAAAAGTTCCGAAGCCGCACCAACATAATAGAGATACAGAAACACCGTGGCCCCTTTCTTTGAGATAACTCTGCACTATTGCGAGCTGCAAATGCCACTTCCAGCTTAGCTGTGCAGAAGAAGAACAACAAGAAGAAGAAATATCTCGAAATATGTCCGTCAGGCCCCTTCCCTCGAGATAAATCTGCAAATATCTCGGAAACGAAGCGAGCTATGGCAAAATGTTAAGAGACCTTTTTTGTAGAGAATTGAGTTTTCTACTTTTTATGTTCCATGATATTTTTTGATCAGATGCGTAGTTCTCGAGATATATCAAGATATTTAAAAGTTCCGAAGCTGCACCAACATAATAGAGATACAGAAACACCGTGGCCCCTTTCTTTGAGATAACTCTGCACTAGTGCGAGCCGCAAATGCCACTTCCAGCTTAGCTGTGCAGAAGAAGAACAACAAGAAAAAGAAATATCTCGAAATATGTCCGTTAGGCCCCTTCCCTTGAGATAAATGTGCAAATATCTCGGAAACGAAGCGAGCTATGGCAAAATGTTGAGAGACCTTTTTTGTAGAGAATTAAGATTCCTACTATTTATGTTCCATGATATTTTTTGATCAGATGCGTAGTTCTCGAGATATATCAAGATATTTAAAAGTTCCGAAGCTGCACCAACATAATAGAGATACAGAAACACCGTGGCCCCTTTCTTTGAGATAACTCTGCACTAGTGCGAGCCGCAAATGCCACTTCCAGCTTAGCTGTGCAGAAGAAGAACAACAAGAAAAAGAAATATCTCGAAATATGTCCGTTAGGCCCCTTCCCTTGAGATAAATCTGCAAATATCTCGGAAACGAAGCGAGCTATGGCAGAATGTTAAGAGACCTTTTTTGTAGAGAATTGAGTTTTCTACTTTTTATGTTCCATGATATTTTTTGATCAGATGCGTAGTTCTCGAGATATATCAAGATATTTAAAAGTTCCGAAGCTGCACCAACATAATAGAGATAGAGAAACACCGTGGCCCCTTTCTTTGAGATAACTCTGCACTAGTGCGAGCCGCAAATGCCACTTCCAGCTTAGCTGTGCAGAAGAAGAACAACAAGAAAAAGAAATATCTCGAAATATGTCCGTTAGGCCCCTTCCCTTGAGATAAATGTGCAAATATCTCGGAAACGAAGCGAGCTATGGCAAAATGTTGAGAGCCCTTTTTTGTAGAGAATTAAGTTTCCTACTAATTATGTTCTATGATATTTTTTGATCAGATGCGTAGTTCTCGAGATATATCAAGATATTTAAAAGTTCCGAAGCCACACCAACATAATAGAGATACAGAAACAACGTGGCCCCTTTCTTTGAGATAACTCTGCACTAGTGCGAGCCGCAAATGCCACTTCCAGCTTAGCTGTGCAGAAGAAGAACAACAAGAAGAAATATCTCGAAATATATCCGTCAGGCCCCTTCCCTTGAGATAGATCTGCAAATATCTCGGAAACGAAGAGAGCTATGGCAAAATGTTAAGAGACGTTTTTTGTAGAGAATTAAGTTTCCTACTTTTTATGTTCTATGATATTTTTTGATCAGATGCGTAGTTCTCGAGATATATCAAGATATTTAAAAGTTCCGAAGCCGCACCAACATAATAGAGATACAGAAACACCGTGACCCCTTTCTTTGAGATAACTCTGCACTATTGCGAGCTGCAAATGCCACTTCCAGCTTAGCTGTGCAGAAGAAGAACAACAAGAAGAAGAAATATCTCGAAATATGTCCGTCAGGCCCCTTCCCTTGAGATAAACCTGCAAATATCTCGGAAACGAAGCGAGCTATGGCAAAATGTTAAGAGACCTTTTTTGTAGAGAATTGAGTTTTCTACTTTTTATGTTCCATGATATTTTTTGATCACATGTGTAGTTCTCGAGATATATCAAGATATTTAAAAGTTCCGAAGCTGCACCAACATAATAGAGATACAGAAACACCGTGGCCCCTTTCTTTGAGATAACTCTGCACTAGTGCGAGCCGCAAATGCCACTTCCAGCTTAGCTGTGCAGAAGAAGAACAACAAGAAGAAGAAATATCTCGAAATATGTCCGTTAGGCCCCTTCCCTTGAGATAAATGTGCAAATATCTCGGAAACGAAGCGAGCTATGGCAAAATGTTCAGAGACCTTTTTTGTAGAGAATTAAGTTTCCTACTTTTTATGTTCTATGATATTTTTTGATCAGATGCGTAGTTCTCGAGATATATCAAGATATTTAAAAGTTCCGAAGCCGCACCAACATAATAGAGATACAGAAACACCGTGGCCCCTTTCTTTGAGATAATTCTGCACTATTGCGAGCTGCAAATGCCACTTCCAGCTTAGCTGTGCAGAAGAAGAACAACAAGAAGAAGAAATATCTCGAAATATGTCCGTCAGGCCCCTTCCCTTGAGATAAATCTGCAAATATCTCGGAAACGAAGCGAGCTATGGCAAAATGTTAAGAGACCTTTTTTGTAGAGA
This sequence comes from Osmia lignaria lignaria, assembly GCF_051020975.1. Classification (NCBI taxonomy): domain Eukaryota; kingdom Metazoa; phylum Arthropoda; class Insecta; order Hymenoptera; family Megachilidae; genus Osmia; species Osmia lignaria. The sequence continues at coordinate 6,747,678 of NW_027478159.1, read as the reverse complement.
ATTGAGTTTTCTACTTTTTATGTTCCATGATATTTTTTGATCAGATGTGTAGTTCTCGAGATATATCAAGATATTTAAAAGTTCCGAAGCTGCACCAACATAATAGAGATACAGAAACACCGTGGCCCCTTTCTTTGAGATAACTCTGCACTAGTGCGAGCCGCAAATGCCACTTCCAGCTTAGCTGTGCAGAAGAAGAACAACAAGAAGAAATATCTCGAAATATATCCGTCAGGCCCCTTCCCTTGAGATAAATCTGCAAATATCTCGGAAACGAAGCGAGCTATGGCAAAATGTTAAGAGACCTTTTTTGTAGAGAATTAAGTTTCCTACTTTTTATGTTCTATGATATTTTTTGATCAGATGCGTAGTTCTCGAGATATATCAAGATATTTAAAAGTTCCGAAGCCGCACCAACATAATAGAGATACAGAAACACCGTGGCCCCTTTCTTTGAGATCATTCTGCACTATTGCGAGCTGCAAATGCCACTTCCAGCTTAGCTGTGCAGAAGAAGAACAACAAGAAGAAGAAATATCTCGAAATATGTCCGTCAGGCCCCTTCCCTTGAGATAAATCTGCAAATATCTCGGAAACGAAGCGAGCTATGGCAAAATGTTAAGAGACCTTTTTTGTAGAGAATTAAGTTTCCTACTTTTTATGTTCTATGATATTTTTTGATCAGATGCGTAGTTCTCGAGATATATCAAGATATTTAAAAGTTCCGAAGCCGCACCAACATAATAGAGATACAGAAACACCGTGGCCCCTTTCTTTGAGATAATTCTGCACTATTGCGAGCTGCAAATGCCACTTCCAGCTTAGCTGTGCAGAAGAAGAACAACAAGAAGAAGAAATATCTCGAAATATGTCCGTCAGGCCCCTTCCCTTGAGATAAATCTGCAAATATCTCGGAAACGAAGCGAGCTATGGCAAAATGTTCAGAGACCTTTTTTGTAGAGAATTAAGTTTCCTACTATTTATGTTCCATGATATTTTTTGATCAGATGCGTAGTTCTCGAGATATATCAAGATATTTAAAAGTTCCGAAGCTGCACCAACATAATAGAGATACAGAAACACCGTGGCCCCTTTCTTTGAGATAACTCTGCACTAGTGCGAGCCGCAAATGCCACTTCCAGCTTAGCTGTGCAGAAGAAGAACAACAAGAAGAAATATCTCGAAATATATCCGTCAGGCCCCTACCCTTGAGATAAATCTGCAAATATCTCGGAAACGAAGCGAGCTATGGCAAAATGTTAAGAGACCTTTTTTGTAGAGAATTAAGTTTCCTACTTTTTATGTTCTATGATATTTTTTGATCAGATGCGTAGTTCTCGAGATATATCAAGATATTTAAAAGTTCCGAAGCCGCACCAACATAATAAAGATACAGAAACACCGTGGCCCCTTTCTTTGAGATAACTCTGCACTATTGCGAGCTGCAAATGCCACTTCCAGCTTAGCTGTGCAGAAGAAGAACAACAAGAAGAAGATATATCTCGAAATATGTCCGTCAGGCCCCTTCCCTTGAGATAAATCTGCAAATATCTCGGAAACGAAGCGAGCTATGGCAAAATGTTAAGAGACCTTTTTTGTAGCGAATTGAGTTTTCTACTTTTTACGTTCCATGATATTTTTTGATCAGATGTGTAGTTCTCGAGATATATCAAGATATTTAAAAGTTCCGAAGCTGCACCAACATAATAGAGATACAGAAACACCGTGGCCCCTTTCTTTGAGATAACTCTGCACTAGTGCGAGCCGCAAATGCCACTTCCAGCTTAGCTGTGCAGAAGAAGAACAACAAGAAGAAGAAATATCTCGAAATATGTCCGTTAGGCCCCTTCCCTTGAGATAAATGTGCAAATATCTCGGAAACGAAGCGAGCTATGGCAAAATGTTCAGAGACCTTTTTTGTAGAGAATTAAGTTTCCTACTATTTATGTTGCATGATATTTTTTGATCAGATGCGTAGTTCTCGAGATATATCAAGATATTTAAAAGTTCCGAAGCTGCACCAACATAATAGAGATACAGAAACACCGTGGCCCCTTTCTTTGAGATAACTCTGCACTAGTGCGAGCCGCAAATGCCACTTCCAGTTTAGCTGTGCAGAAGAAGAACAACAAGAGAAAGAAATATCTCGAAATATGTCCGTTAGGCCCCTTCCGTTGAGATAAATGTGCAAATATCTCGGAAACGAAGCGAGCTATGGCAAAATGTTGAGAGCCCTTTTTTGTAGAGAATTAAGTTTCCTACTAATTATGTTCTATGATATTTTTTGATCAGATGCGTAGTTCTCGAGATATATCAAGATATTTAAAAGTTCCGAAGCCACACCAACATAATAGAGATACAGAAACACCGTGGCCCCTTTCTTTGAGATAACTCTGCACTAGTGCGAGCCGCAAATGCCACTTCCAGCTTAGCTGTGCAGAAGAAGAACAACAAGAAGAAATATCTCGAAATATATCCGTCAGGCCCCTTCCCTTGAGATAAATCTGCAAATATCTCGGAAACGAAGAGAGCTATGGCAAAATGTTAAGAGACCTTTTTTGTAGAGAATTAAGTTTCCTACTTTTTATGTTCTATGATATTTTTTGATCAGATGCGTAGTTCTCGAGATATATCAAGATATTTAAAAGTTCCGAAGCCGCACCAACATAATAGAGATACAGAAACACCGTGGCCCCTTTCTTTGAGTTAACTCTGCACTATTGCGAGCTGCAAATGCCACTTCCAGCTTAGCTGTGCAGAAGAAGAACAACAAGAAGAAGAAATATCTCGAAATATGTCCGTCAGGCCCCTTCCCTTGAGATAAATCTGCAAATATCTCGGAAACGAAGCGAGCTATGGCAAAATGTTAAGAGACCTTTTTTGTAGAGAATTGAGTTTTCTACTTTTTATGTTCCATGATATTTTTTGATCAGATGTGTAGTTCTCGAGATATATCAAGATATTTAAAAGTTCCGAAGCTGCACCAACATAATAGAGATACAGAAACACCGTGGCCCCTTTCTTTGAGATAAATCTGCACTAGTGCGAGCCGCAAATGCCACTTCCAGCTTAGCTGTGCAGAAGAAGAACAACAAGAAGAAGAAATATCTCGAAATATGTCCGTTAGGCCCCTTCCCTTGAGATAAATGTGCAAATATCTCGGAAACGAAGCGAGCTATGGCAAAATGTTCAGAGACCTTTTTTGTAGAGAATTAAGTTTCCTACTATTTATGTTCCATGATATTTTTTGATCAGATGCGTAGTTCTCGAGATATATCAAGATATTTAAAAGTTCCGAAGCTGCACCAACATAATAGAGATACAGAAACACCGTGGCCCCTTTCTTTGAGATAACTCTGCACTAGTGCGAGCCGCAAATGCCACTTCCAGCTTAGCTGTGCAGAAGAAGAACAACAAGAAAAAGAAATATCTCGAAATATGTCCGTTAGGCCCCTTCCCTTGAGATAAATCTGCAAATATCTCGGAAACGAAGCGAGCTATGGCAAAATGTTAAGAGATCTTTTTTGTAGAGAATTGAGTTTTCTACTTTTTATGTTGCATGATATTTTTTGATCAGATGCGTAGTTCTCGAGATATATCAAGATATTTAAAAGTTCCGAAGCCGCACCAACATAATAGAGATACAGAAACACCGTGGCCCCTTTCTTTGAGATAACTCTGCACTATTGCGAGCTGCAAATGCCACTTCCAGCTTAGCTGTGCAGAAGAAGAACAACAAGAAGAAGAAATATCTCGAAATATGTCCGTCAGGCCCCTTCCCTTGAGATGTATCTGCAAATATCTCGGAAACGAAGCGAGCTATGGCAAAATCTTAAGAGACCTTTTTTGTAGAGAATTATGTTTCCTACAATTTATGTTCTATGATATTTTTTGATCAGAAGCGTAGTTTTCGAGATATATCGAGATATTTAAAAGTTCCGAAGCCGTACCAACATAATAGAGATACAGAAACACCGTGGCCCCTTTCTTTGAGATAACTCTGCACTAGTGCGAGCCGCAAATGCCACTTCCAGCTTAGCTGTGCAGAAGAAGAACAACAAGAAGAAATATCTCGAAATATGTCCGTCAGGCGCCTTCCCTTGAGATAAATCTACAAATATCTCGGAAACGAAGCGAGCTATGGCAAAATGTTAAGAGACCTTTTTTGTAGAGAATTAAGTTTCCTACTTTTTATGTTCTATGATATTTTTTGATCAGATCCGTAGTTCTCGAGATATATCAAGATATTTAAAAGTTCCGAAGCCGCACCAACATAATAGAGATACAGAAACACCGTGGCCCCTTTCTTTGAGATAACTCTGCACTATTGCGAGCTGCAAATGCCACTTCCAGCTTAGCTGTGCAGAAGAAGAACAACAAGAAGAAGAAATATCTCGAAATATGTCCGTCAGGCCCCTTCCCTCGAGATAAATCTGCAAATATCTCGGAAACGAAGCGAGCTATGGCAAAATGTTAAGAGACCTTTTTTGTAGAGAATTGAGTTTTCTACTTTTTATGTTCCATGATATTTTTTGATCAGATGCGTAGTTCTCGAGATATATCAAGATATTTAAAAGTTCCGAAGCTGCACCAACATAATAGAGATACAGAAACACCGTGGCCCCTTTCTTTGAGATAACTCTGCACTAGTGCGAGCCGCAAATGCCACTTCCAGCTTAGCTGTGCAGAAGAAGAACAACAAGAAAAAGAAATATCTCGAAATATGTCCGTTAGGCCCCTTCCCTTGAGATAAATCTGCAAATATCTCGGAAACGAAGCGAGCTATGGCAAAATGTTAAGAGACCTTTTTTGTAGAGAATTGAGTTTTCTACTTTTTATGTTCCATGATATTTTTTGATCAGATGCGTAGTTCTCGAGATATATCAAGATATTTAAAAGTTCCGAAGCTGCACCAACATAATAGAGATACAGAAACACCGTGGCCCCTTTCTTTGAGATAACTCTGCACTAGTGCGAGCCGCAAATGCCACTTCCAGCTTAGCTGTGCAGAAGAAGAACAACAAGAAAAAGAAATATCTCGAAATATGTCCGTTAGGCCCCTTCCCTTGAGATAAATGTGCAAATATCTCGGAAACGAAGCGAGCTATGGCAAAATGTTGAGAGACCTTTTTTGTAGAGAATTAAGATTCCTACTATTTATGTTCCATGATATTTTTTGATCAGATGCGTAGTTCTCGAGATATATCAAGATATTTAAAAGTTCCGAAGCTGCACCAACATAATAGAGATACAGAAACACCGTGGCCCCTTTCTTTGAGATAACTCTGCACTAGTGCGAGCCGCAAATGCCACTTCCAGCTTAGCTGTGCAGAAGAAGAACAACAAGAAAAAGAAATATCTCGAAATATGTCCGTTAGGCCCCTTCCCTTGAGATAAATCTGCAAATATCTCGGAAACGAAGCGAGCTATGGCAGAATGTTAAGAGACCTTTTTTGTAGAGAATTGAGTTTTCTACTTTTTACGTTCCATGATATTTTTTGATCAGATGCGTAGTTCTCGAGATATATCAAGATATTTAAAAGTTCCGAAGCTGCACCAACATAATAGAGATAGAGAAACACCGTGGCCCCTTTCTTTGAGATAACTCTGCACTAGTGCGAGCCGCAAATGCCACTTCCAGCTTAGCTGTGCAGAAGAAGAACAACAAGAAAAAGAAATATCTCGAAATATGTCCGTTAGGCCCCTTCCCTTGAGATAAATGTGCAAATATCTCGGAAACGAAGCGAGCTATGGCAAAATGTTGAGAGCCCTTTTTTGTAGAGAATTAAGTTTCCTACTATTTATGTTCTATGATATTTTTTGATCAGATGCGTAGTTTTCGAGATATATCGAGATATTTAAAAGTTCCGAAGCCACACCAACATAATAGAGATACAGAAACACCGTGGCCCCTTTCTTTGAGATAACTCTGCACTAGTGCGAGCCGCAAATGCCACTTCCAGCTTAGCTGTGCAGAAGAAGAACAACAAGAAGAAGAAATATCTCGAAATATGTCCGTCAGGCCCCTTCCCTTGAGATAAATCTGCAAATATCTCGGAAACGAAGCGAGCTATGGCAAAATGTTAAGAGACCTTTTTTGTAGAGAATTGAGTTTTCTACTTTTTATGTTCCATGATATTTTTTGATCAGATGTGTAGTTCTCGAGATATATCAAGATATTTAAAAGTTCCGAAGCTGCACCAACATAATAGAGATACAGAAACACCGTGGCCCCTTTCTTTGAGATAACTCTGCACTATTGCGAGCTGGAAATGCCACTTCCAGTTTAGCTGTGCAGAAGAAGAACAACAAGAAGAAGAAATATCTCGAAATATGTCCGTCAGGCCCCTTCCCTTGAGATAAATCTGCAAATATCTCGGAAACGAAGAGAGCTATAGCAAAATGTTAAGAGACCTTTTTTGTAGACAATTAAGTTTCCTACTTTTTATGTTCTATGATATTTTTTGATCAGATGCGTAGTTCTCGAGATATATCAAGATATTTAAAAGTTCCGAAGCCGCACCAACATAATAGAGATACAGAAACACCGTGGCCCCTTTCTTTGAGATAACTCTGCACTATTGCGAGCTGTAAATGCCACGTCCAGCTTAGCTGTGCAGAAGAACAACAAGAAGAAGGAATATCTCGAAATATGTCCGTCAGGCCCCTTCCCTTGAGATAAATCTGCAAATATCTCGGAAACGAAGCGAGCTATGGCAAAATGTTAAGAGACCTTTTTTGTAGAGAATTAAGTTTCCTACTTTTTATGTTCTATGATATTTTTTGATCAGATGCGTAGTTCTCGAAATGTATCAAGATATTTAAAAGTTCCGAAGCCGCACCAACATAATAGAGATACAGAAACACCGTGGCCCCTTTCTTTAAATTAACTCTGCGCTATTGCGAGCTGGAAATGCCACTTCCAGTTTAGCTGTGCAGAAGAAGAACAACAAGAAGAAGAAATATCTCGAAATATGTCCGCCAGGCCCCTTCCCTTGAGATATATCTGCAAATATCTCGGAAACGAAACGAGCTATGGCAAAATGTTAAGAGACCTTTTTTGTAGAGAATTATGTTTCCTACACTTTATGTTCTATGATATTTTTTGATCAGAAGCGTAGTTTTCGAGATATATCGAGATATTTAAAAGCTCCGAAGCCGCACCAACATAATAGAGATACAGAAACACCGTGGCCCCTTTCTTCGAGATAACTCTGCACTATTGCGAGCTGCAAATGCCACTTCCAGCTTAGCTGTGCAGAAGAAGAACAACAAGAAGAAGAAATATCTCGAAATATGTCCGTCAGGCCCCTTCCCTTGAGATAAATCTGCAAATATCTCGGAAACGAAGCGAGCTATGACAAAATGTTAAGAGACCTTTTTTGTAGAGAATTATGTTTCCTACTTTTTATGTTCTATGATATTTTTTGATCAGATGCGTAGTTCTCGAGATGTATCAAGATATTTAAAAGTTCCGAAGCCGCACCAACATAATAGAGATACAGAAACACCGTGGCCCCTTTCTTTGAGTTAACTCTGCGCTATTGCGAGCTATAAATGCCACTTCCAGTTTAGCTGTGCAGAGGAAGAACAACAAGAAGAAGAAATATCTCGAAATATGTCCGTCAGGCCCCTTCCCTTGAGATAAATCTGCAAATATCTCGGAAACGAAGAGAGCTATAGCAAAATGTTAAGAGACCTTTTTTGTAGAGAATTAAGTTTCCTACTTTTTATGTTGGATGATATTTTTGATCAGATGCGTAGTTCTCGAGATATATCAAGATATTTAAAAGTTCCGAAGCCGCACCAACATAATAGAGATACAGAAACACCGTGGCCCCTTTCTTTGAGATAACTCTGCACTATTGCGAGCTGCAAATGCCACTTCCAGCTTAGCTGTGGAGAAGAAGAACAACAAGAAGAAGAAATATCTCGAAATATGTCCGCCAGGCCGCTTCCCTTGAGATAAATCTGCAAATATCTCGGAAACGAAGCGAGCTATGGCAAAATGTTAGGAGACCTTTTTTGTAGAGAATTAAGTTTCCTACTTTTTATGTTCTATGATATTTTTTGATCAGATGCGAAGTTCTCGAGATATATCGAGATATTTAAAAGTTCCGAAGCCGCACCAACATAATAGAGATACAGAAACACCGTGGCCCCTGTCTTTGAGATAACTCTGCACTAGTGCGAGCCGCAAATGCCACTTCCAACTTAGCTGTGCAGAAGAAGAACAACAAGAAGAAGAAATATCTAGAAATATGTCCGTCAGGCCCCTTCCCTTGAGATAAATCTGCAAATATCTCGGAAACGAAGCGAGCTATGGCAAAATCTTAAGAGACCTTATTTGTAGAGAATTAAGTTTCCTACTTTTGATGTTCTATGATATTTTTTGATCAGATGCGTAGTTCTCGAGATATATCAAGATATTTAAAAGTTCCGAAGCCGCACCAACATAATAGAGATACAGAAACACCGGGGCCCCTTTCTTTGAGATAACTCTGCACTATTGCGAGCTGGAAATGCCACTTCCAGCTTAGCTGTGCAGAAGAAGAACAACAAGAAGAAGAAATATCTCGAAATATGTCCGTCAGGCCCCTTCCCTTGAGATATATCTGCAAATATCTCGGAAACGAAGCGAGCTATGGCAAAATGTTAAGAGACCTTTTTTGTAGAGAATTAAGTTTCCTACTTTTTATGTTCTATGATATTTTTTGATCAGATGCGTAGTTCTCGAAATGTATCAAGATATTTAAAGGTTCCGAAGCCGCACCAACATAATAGAGATACAGAAACACCGTGGCCCCTTTCTTTAAATTAACTCTGCGCTATTGCGAGCTGGAAATGCCACTTCCAGTTTAGCTGTGCAGAAGAAGAACAACAAGAAGAAGAAATATCTCGAAATATGTCCGTCAGACCCCTTCCCTTGAGATGAATCTGCAAATATCTCGGAAACGAAGCGAGCTATGGCAAAATGTTAAGAGACCTTTTTTGTATAGAATTAAGTTTCCTACTTTTTATGTTCTATGATATTTTTTGATCAGATGCGTAGTTCTCGAGATATATCGAGATATTTAAAAGTTCCGAAGCCGCACCAACATAATAAAGATACAGAAACACCGTGGCCCCTTTCTTTGAGATAACTCTGCACTAGTGCGAGCCGCAAATGCCACTTCCAGCTTAGCTGTGCAGAAGAAGAACAACAAGAAGAAGAAATATCTCGAAATATGTCCGTCAGGCCCTTTCCCTTGAGATAAATATGCAAATATCTCGGAAACGAAGCGAGCTATGGCAAAATGTTAAGAGACCTTTTTTGTAGAGAATTAAGTTTCCTACTTTTTATGTTCTATGATATTTTTTGATCAGATGCGTAGTTCTCGAGATATATCAAGATATTTAAAAGTTCCGAAGCCGCACCAACATAATAGGGATACAGAAACACCGTGGCCCCTTTCTTTGAGATAACTCTGCACTAGTGCGAGCCGCAAATGCCACTTCCAGCTTAGCTGTGCAGAAGAAGAACAACAAGAAGAAGAAATATCTCGAAATATGTCCGTCAGGCCACTTCCCTTGAGATAAATCTGCAAATATCTCGGAAACGAAGCGAGCTATGGCAAAATGTTAAGAGACCTTTTTTGTAGAGAATTAAGTTTCCTACTTTTTATGTTCGATGACATTTTTTGATCAGATGCGTAGTTCTCGAGATATATCAAGATATTTAAAAGTTCCGAAGCTGCACCAACATAATAGAGGTACAGAAACACCGTGGCCCCTTTCTTTGAGATAACTCTGCACTATTGCGACCTGCAAATGCCACTTCCAGCTCAGCTGTGCACAAGAAGAACAACAAGAAGAAGAAATATCTCGAAATATGTCCGTCAGACCCCTTCCCTTGAGATGAATCTGCAAATATCTCGGAAACGAAGCGAGCTATGGCAAAATGTTGAGAGACCTTTTTTGTAGGGAATAATATTTCCTACAATTTACGTTCTATGATATTTTTTGATCAGAAGCGTAGTTTTCGAGATATATCGAGATATTTAAAAGTTCCGTAGCCGCACCAGCATAATAGAGATACAGAAACACCGTGGCCCCTTTCTTTGAGATAACTCTGCACTATTGCGACCTGCAAATGCCACTTCCAGCTCAGCTGTGCAGAAGAAGAACAACAAGAAGAAGAAATATCTCGAAATATGTCCGTCAGGCCCCTTCCCTTGAGATAAATCTGCAAATATCTCGGAAACGAAGCGAGCTATGGCAAAATGTTAAGAGACCTTTTTTGTAGAGAATTAAGTTTCCTACTTTTTATGTTCTATGATATTTTTTGATCAGATGCGTAGTTCTCGAGATATATCAAGATATTTAAAAGTTCCGAAGCCGCACCAACATAATAGAGATACAGAAACACCGTGGCCCCTTTCTTTGGGATAACTCTGCACTATTGCGAGCTGCAAATGCCACTTCCAGCTTAGCTGTGCAGAAGAAGAACAACAAGAAGAAGAAATATCTCGAAATATGTCCGTCAGGCCACTTCCCTTGAGATAAATCTGCAAATATCTCGGAAACGAAGCGAGCTATGGCAAAATGTTAAGAGACCTTTTTTGTAGAGAATTAAGTTTCCTACTTTTTATGTTCGATGATATTTTTTGATCAGATGCGTAGTTCTCGAGATATATCAAGATATTTAAAAGTTCCGAAGCTGCACCAACATAATAGAGGTACAGAAACACCGTGGCCTCTTTCTTTGAGATAACTCTGCACTAGTGCGAGCCGCAAATGCCACTTCCAGCTTAGCTGTGCAGAAGAAGAACAACAAGAAGAAGAAATATCTCGAAATATGTCCGTCAGGCCCCTTCCCTTGAGATAAATATGCAAATATCTCGGAAACGAAGCGAGCTATGGCAAAATGTTAAGAGACGTTTTTTGTAGTGAATTATGTTCCCTACAATTTATGTTCTATGATATTTTTTGATCAGAAGCGTAGTTTTCGAGATATATCGAGATATTTAAAAGTTCCGAAGCCGCACCAACATAATAGAGATACAGAAACACCGTGGCTCCTTTCTTTGAGATAACTCTGCACTAGTGCGAGCCGCAAATGCCACTTCCAGCTTAGCTGTGCAGAAGAAGAACAACAAGAAGAAGAAATATCTCGAAATATGTCCGTCAGGCCCCTTCCCTTGAGATAAATCTGCAAATATCTCGGAAACGAAGCGAGCTATGGCAAAATGTTAAGAGACCTTTTTTGTAGAGAATTAAGTTTCCTACTTTTTATGTTCTATGATATTTTTCGATCAGAGGCGTAGTTCTCGAGATATATCAAGATATTTAAAAGTTCCGAAGCCGCACCAACATAATAGAGATACAGAAACACCGTGGCCCCTTTCTTTGAGATAACTCTGCACGATTGCGAGCTGGAAATGCCACTTCCAGTTTAGCTGTGCAGAAGAAGAACAACAAGAAGAAGAAATATCTCGAAATATGTCCTTCAGGACCCTTCCCTTGAGATAAATCTGCAAATATCTCGGAAACGAAGCGAGCTATGGCAAAATGTTGAGAGACCTTTTTTGTAGAGAATAATGTTTCCTACAATTTACGTTCTATGATATTTTTTGATCAGAAGCGTAGTTTTCGAGATATATCGAAATATTTAAAAGTTCCGAAGCCGCACCAACATAATAGAGATACAGAAACACCGTGGCCCCTTTCTTTGAGATAACTCTGCACTATTGCGCGCTGCAAATGCCACTTCCAGTTTAGCTGTGCAGAAGAAGAACAACAAGAAGAAGAAATATCTCGAAATATGTCCATCAGGACCCTTCCCTTGAGATAAATCTGCAAATATCTCGGAAACGAAGCGAGCTATGGCAAAATGTTGAGAGACCTTTTTTGTAGAGAATAATGTTTCCTACAATTTACGTTCTATGATATTTTTTGATCAGAAGCGTAGTTTTCGAGATATATCGAAATATTTAAAAGTTCCGAAGCCGCACCAACATAATAGAGATACAGAAACACCGTGGCCCCTTTCTTTGAGATAGCTCTGCACTATTGCGAGCTGCAAATGCCACTTCCAGCTTAGCTGTGCAGAAGAAGAACAACAAGAAGAAGAAATATCTCGAAATATGTCCGTCAGGCCCCTTCCCTTGAGATATATCTGCAAATATCTCGGAAACGAAGCGAGCTATGGCAAAATGTTAAGAGACCTTTTTTGTAGAGACTTATGTTTCCTACAATTTAGGTTCTATGATATTTTTTGGTCAGAAGCGTAGTTTTCGAGATATATCGAGATATTTAAAAGTTCCAAGCCGCACCAACATAATAGAGATACAGAAACACCGTGGCTCCTTTCTTTGAGATAACTCTGCACTAGTGCGAGCCGCAAATGCCACTTCCAGCTTAGCTGTGCAGAAGAAGAACAACAAGAAGAAGAAATATCTCGAAATATGTCCGTCAGGCCCCTTCCCTTGAGATAAATCTGCAAATATCTCGGAAACGAAGCGAGCTATGGCAAAATGTTAAGAGACCTTTTTTGTAGAGAATTAAGTTTCCTACTTTTTATGTTCTATGATATTTTTTGATCAGAAGCGTAGTTTTCGAGATATATCGAAATATTTAAAAGTTCCGAAGCCGCACCAACATAATAGAGATACAGAAACACCGTGGCCCCTTTCTTTGAGATAGCTCTGCACTATTGCGAGCTGCAAATGCCACTTCCAGCTTAGCTGTGCAGAAGAAGAACAACAAGAAGAAGAAATATCTCGAAATATGTCCGCCAGGCCCCTTCCCTTGAGATATATCTGCAAATATCTCGGAAACGAAACGAGCTATGGCAAAATGTTAAGAGACCTTTTTTGTAGAGAATTATGTTTCCTACACTTTATGTTCTATGATATTTTTTGATCAGAAGCGTAGTTTTCGAGATATATCGAGATATTTAAAAGCTCCGAAGCCGCACCAACATAATAGAGATACAGAAACACCGTGGCCCCTTTCTTCGAGATAACTCTGCACTATTGCGAGCTGCAAATGCCACTTCCAGCTTAGCTGTGCAGAAGAAGAACAACAAGAAGAAGAAATATCTCGAAATATGTCCGTCAGGCCCCTTCCCTTGAGATAAATCTGCAAATATCTCGGAAACGAAGCGAGCTATGACAAAATGTTAAGAGACCTTTTTTGTAGAGAATTATGTTTCCTACTTTTTATGTTCTATGATATTTTTTGATCAGATGCGTAGTTCTCGAGATGTATCAAGATATTTAAAAGTTCCGAAGCCGCACCAACATAATAGAGATACAGAAACACCGTGGCCCCTTTCTTTGAGTTAACTCTGCGCTATTGCGAGCTATAAATGCCACTTCCAGTTTAGCTGTGCAGAGGAAGAACAACAAGAAGAAGAAATATCTCGAAATATGTCCGTCAGGCCCCTTCCCTTGAGATAAATCTGCAAATATCTCGGAAACGAAGAGAGCTATAGCAAAATGTTAAGAGACCTTTTTTGTAGAGAATTAAGTTTCCTACTTTTTATGTTGGATGATATTTTTGATCAGATGCGTAGTTCTCGAGATATATCAAGATATTTAAAAGTTCCGAAGCCGCACCAACATAATAGAGATACAGAAACACCGTGGCCCCTTTCTTTGAGATAACTCTGCACTATTGCGAGCTGCAAATGCCACTTCCAGCTTAGCTGTGGAGAAGAAGAACAACAAGAAGAAGAAATATCTCGAAATATGTCCGCCAGGCCGCTTCCCTTGAGATAAATCTGCAAATATCTCGGAAACGAAGCGAGCTATGGCAAAATGTTAGGAGACCTTTTTTGTAGAGAATTAAGTTTCCTACTTTTTATGTTCTATGATATTTTTTGATCAGATGCGAAGTTCTCGAGATATATCGAGATATTTAAAAGTTCCGAAGCCGCACCAACATAATAGAGATACAGAAACACCGTGGCCCCTGTCTTTGAGATAACTCTGCACTAGTGCGAGCCGCAAATGCCACTTCCAACTTAGCTGTGCAGAAGAAGAACAACAAGAAGAAGAAATATCTAGAAATATGTCCGTCAGGCCCCTTCCCTTGAGATAAATCTGCAAATATCTCGGAAACGAAGCGAGCTATGGCAAAATCTTAAGAGACCTTATTTGTAGAGAATTAAGTTTCCTACTTTTGATGTTCTATGATATTTTTTGATCAGATGCGTAGTTCTCGAGATATATCAAGATATTTAAAAGTTCCGAAGCCGCACCAACATAATAGAGATACAGAAACACCGGGGCCCCTTTCTTTGAGATAACTCTGCACTATTGCGAGCTGGAAATGCCACTTCCAGCTTAGCTGTGCAGAAGAAGAACAACAAGAAGAAGAAATATCTCGAAATATGTCCGTCAGGCCCCTTCCCTTGAGATATATCTGCAAATATCTCGGAAACGAAGCGAGCTATGGCAAAATGTTAAGAGACCTTTTTTGTAGAGAATTAAGTTTCCTACTTTTTATGTTCTATGATATTTTTTGATCAGATGCGTAGTTCTCGAAATGTATCAAGATATTTAAAGGTTCCGAAGCCGCACCAACATAATAGAGATACAGAAACACCGTGGCCCCTTTCTTTAAATTAACTCTGCGCTATTGCGAGCTGGAAATGCCACTTCCAGTTTAGCTGTGCAGAAGAAGAACAACAAGAAGAAGAAATATCTCGAAATATGTCCGTCAGACCCCTTCCCTTGAGATGAATCTGCAAATATCTCGGAAACGAAGCGAGCTATGGCAAAATGTTAAGAGACCTTTTTTGTATAGAATTAAGTTTCCTACTTTTTATGTTCTATGATATTTTTTGATCAGATGCGTAGTTCTCGAGATATATCGAGATATTTAAAAGTTCCGAAGCCGCACCAACATAATAAAGATACAGAAACACCGTGGCCCCTTTCTTTGAGATAACTCTGCACTAGTGCGAGCCGCAAATGCCACTTCCAGCTTAGCTGTGCAGAAGAAGAACAACAAGAAGAAGAAATATCTCGAAATATGTCCGTCAGGCCCTTTCCCTTGAGATAAATATGCAAATATCTCGGAAACGAAGCGAGCTATGGCAAAATGTTAAGAGACCTTTTTTGTAGAGAATTAAGTTTCCTACTTTTTATGTTCTATGATATTTTTTGATCAGATGCGTAGTTCTCGAGATATATCAAGATATTTAAAAGTTCCGAAGCCGCACCAACATAATAGGGATACAGAAACACCGTGGCCCCTTTCTTTGAGATAACTCTGCACTAGTGCGAGCCGCAAATGCCACTTCCAGCTTAGCTGTGCAGAAGAAGAACAACAAGAAGAAGAAATATCTCGAAATATGTCCGTCAGGCCACTTCCCTTGAGATAAATCTGCAAATATCTCGGAAACGAAGCGAGCTATGGCAAAATGTTAAGAGACCTTTTTTGTAGAGAATTAAGTTTCCTACTTTTTATGTTCGATGACATTTTTTGATCAGATGCGTAGTTCTCGAGATATATCAAGATATTTAAAAGTTCCGAAGCTGCACCAACATAATAGAGGTACAGAAACACCGTGGCCCCTTTCTTTGAGATAACTCTGCACTATTGCGACCTGCAAATGCCACTTCCAGCTCAGCTGTGCACAAGAAGAACAACAAGAAGAAGAAATATCTCGAAATATGTCCGTCAGACCCCTTCCCTTGAGATGAATCTGCAAATATCTCGGAAACGAAGCGAGCTATGGCAAAATGTTGAGAGACCTTTTTTGTAGGGAATAATATTTCCTACAATTTACGTTCTATGATATTTTTTGATCAGAAGCGTAGTTTTCGAGATATATCGAGATATTTAAAAGTTCCGTAGCCGCACCAGCATAATAGAGATACAGAAACACCGTGGCCCCTTTCTTTGAGATAACTCTGCACTATTGCGACCTGCAAATGCCACTTCCAGCTCAGCTGTGCAGAAGAAGAACAACAAGAAGAAGAAATATCTCGAAATATGTCCGTCAGGCCCCTTCCCTTGAGATAAATCTGCAAATATCTCGGAAACGAAGCGAGCTATGGCAAAATGTTAAGAGACCTTTTTTGTAGAGAATTAAGTTTCCTACTTTTTATGTTCTATGATATTTTTTGATCAGATGCGTAGTTCTCGAGATATATCAAGATATTTAAAAGTTCCGAAGCCGCACCAACATAATAGAGATACAGAAACACCGTGGCCCCTTTCTTTGGGATAACTCTGCACTATTGCGAGCTGCAAATGCCACTTCCAGCTTAGCTGTGCAGAAGAAGAACAACAAGAAGAAGAAATATCTCGAAATATGTCCGTCAGGCCACTTCCCTTGAGATAAATCTGCAAATATCTCGGAAACGAAGCGAGCTATGGCAAAATGTTAAGAGACCTTTTTTGTAGAGAATTAAGTTTCCTACTTTTTATGTTCGATGATATTTTTTGATCAGATGCGTAGTTCTCGAGATATATCAAGATATTTAAAAGTTCCGAAGCTGCACCAACATAATAGAGGTACAGAAACACCGTGGCCTCTTTCTTTGAGATAACTCTGCACTAGTGCGAGCCGCAAATGCCACTTCCAGCTTAGCTGTGCAGAAGAAGAACAACAAGAAGAAGAAATATCTCGAAATATGTCCGTCAGGCCCCTTCCCT
Organism: Osmia lignaria lignaria; assembly: GCF_051020975.1. NCBI lineage: Eukaryota > Metazoa > Arthropoda > Insecta > Hymenoptera > Megachilidae > Osmia > Osmia lignaria. The sequence goes on along the minus strand of NW_027478159.1, from coordinate 6,731,025 downwards.
TGAGATAAATATGCAAATATCTCGGAAACGAAGCGAGCTATGGCAAAATGTTAAGAGACGTTTTTTGTAGTGAATTATGTTCCCTACAATTTATGTTCTATGATATTTTTTGATCAGAAGCGTAGTTTTCGAGATATATCGAGATATTTAAAAGTTCCGAAGCCGCACCAACATAATAGAGATACAGAAACACCGTGGCTCCTTTCTTTGAGATAACTCTGCACTAGTGCGAGCCGCAAATGCCACTTCCAGCTTAGCTGTGCAGAAGAAGAACAACAAGAAGAAGAAATATCTCGAAATATGTCCGTCAGGCCCCTTCCCTTGAGATAAATCTGCAAATATCTCGGAAACGAAGCGAGCTATGGCAAAATGTTAAGAGACCTTTTTTGTAGAGAATTAAGTTTCCTACTTTTTATGTTCTATGATATTTTTCGATCAGAGGCGTAGTTCTCGAGATATATCAAGATATTTAAAAGTTCCGAAGCCGCACCAACATAATAGAGATACAGAAACACCGTGGCCCCTTTCTTTGAGATAACTCTGCACGATTGCGAGCTGGAAATGCCACTTCCAGTTTAGCTGTGCAGAAGAAGAACAACAAGAAGAAGAAATATCTCGAAATATGTCCTTCAGGACCCTTCCCTTGAGATAAATCTGCAAATATCTCGGAAACGAAGCGAGCTATGGCAAAATGTTGAGAGACCTTTTTTGTAGAGAATAATGTTTCCTACAATTTACGTTCTATGATATTTTTTGATCAGAAGCGTAGTTTTCGAGATATATCGAAATATTTAAAAGTTCCGAAGCCGCACCAACATAATAGAGATACAGAAACACCGTGGCCCCTTTCTTTGAGATAACTCTGCACTATTGCGCGCTGCAAATGCCACTTCCAGTTTAGCTGTGCAGAAGAAGAACAACAAGAAGAAGAAATATCTCGAAATATGTCCATCAGGACCCTTCCCTTGAGATAAATCTGCAAATATCTCGGAAACGAAGCGAGCTATGGCAAAATGTTGAGAGACCTTTTTTGTAGAGAATAATGTTTCCTACAATTTACGTTCTATGATATTTTTTGATCAGAAGCGTAGTTTTCGAGATATATCGAAATATTTAAAAGTTCCGAAGCCGCACCAACATAATAGAGATACAGAAACACCGTGGCCCCTTTCTTTGAGATAGCTCTGCACTATTGCGAGCTGCAAATGCCACTTCCAGCTTAGCTGTGCAGAAGAAGAACAACAAGAAGAAGAAATATCTCGAAATATGTCCGTCAGGCCCCTTCCCTTGAGATATATCTGCAAATATCTCGGAAACGAAGCGAGCTATGGCAAAATGTTAAGAGACCTTTTTTGTAGAGACTTATGTTTCCTACAATTTAGGTTCTATGATATTCTTTGGTCAGAAGCGTAGTTTTCGAGATATATCGAGATATTTAAAAGTTCCAAGCCGCACCAACATAATAGAGATACAGAAACACCGTGGCTCCTTTCTTTGAGATAACTCTGCACTAGTGCGAGCCGCAAATGCCACTTCCAGCTTAGCTGTGCAGAAGAAGAACAACAAGAAGAAGAAATATCTCGAAATATGTCCGTCAGGCCCCTTCCCTTGAGATAAATCTGCAAATATCTCGGAAACGAAGCGAGCTATGGCAAAATGTTAAGAGACCTTTTTTGTAGAGAATTAAGTTTCCTACTTTTTATGTTCTATGATATTTTTTGATCAGAAGCGTAGTTTTCGAGATATATCGAAATATTTAAAAGTTCCGAAGCCGCACCAACATAATAGAGATACAGAAACACCGTGGCCCCTTTCTTTGAGATAGCTCTGCACTATTGCGAGCTGCAAATGCCACTTCCAGCTTAGCTGTGCAGAAGAAGAACAACAAGAAGTAGAAATATCTCGAAATATGTCCGTCAGGCCCCTTCCCTTGAGATATATCTGCAAATATCTCGGAAACGAAGCGAGCTATGGCAAAATGTTAAGATACCTTTTTTGTAGAGAATTATGTTTCCTACAATTTAGGTTCTATGATATTTTTTGGTCAGAAGCGTAGTTTTCGAGATATATCGAGATATTTAAAAGTTCCGAAGCCGCACCAACATAATAGAGATACAGAAACACCGTGGCCCCTTTTTTTGAGATAACTCTGCACTAGTGCGAGCCGCAAATGCCACTTCCAGCTTAGCTGTGCAGAAGAAGAACAACAAGAAGAAGAAATATCTCGAAATATGTCCGTCAGGCCCCTTCCCTTGAGATAAATCTGCAAATATCTCGGAAACGAAGCGAGCTATGGCAAAATGTTAAGAGACCTTTTTTGTAGAGAATTAAGTTTCCTACTTTTTATGTTCTATGATATTTTTCGATCAGAGGCGTAGTTCTCGAGATATGTCAAGATATTTAAAAGTTCCGAAGCCGCACCAACATAATAGAGATACAGAAACACCGTGGCCCCTTTCTTTGAGATAACTCTGCACGATTGCGAGCTGGAAATGCCACTTCCAGTTTAGCTGTGCAGAAGAAGAACAACAAGAAGAAGAAATATCTCGAAATATGTCCGTCAGGCCCCTTCCCTTGAGATAAATCTGCAAATATCTCGGAAACGAAGCGAGCTATGGCAAAATGTTAAGAGACCTTTTTTGTAGAGAATTAAGTTTCCTACTTTTTATGTTCCATGATATTTTTCGATCAGAGGCGTAGTTCTCGAGATATATCAAGATATTTAAAAGTTCCGAAGCCGCACCAACATAATAGAGATACAGAAACACCGTGGCCCCTTTCTTTGAGATAACTCCGCACGATTGCGAGCTGGAAATGCCACTTCCAGTTTAGCTGTGCAGAAGAAGAACAAGAAGAAGAAGAAATATCTCGAAATATGTCCATCAGGACCCTTCCCTTGAGATAAATCTGCAAATATCTCGGAAACGAAGCGAGCTATGGCAAAATGTTGAGAGACCTTTTTTGTAGAGAATAATCTTTCCTACAATTTACGTTCTATGATATTTTTTGATCAGAAGCGTAGTTTTCGAGATATATCGAAATATTTAAAAGTTCCGAAGCCGCACCATCATAATAGAGATACAGAAACACCGTGGCCCCTTTCTTTGAGATAGCTCTGCACTATTGCGAGCTGCAAATGCCACTTCCAGCTTAGCTGTGCAGAAGAAGAACAACAAGAAGAAGAAATATCTCGAAATATGTCCGTCAGGCCCCTTCCCTTGAGATATATCTGCAAATATCTCGGAAACGAAGCGAGCTATGGCAAAATGTTAAGAGACCTTTTTTGTAGAGAATTATGTTTCCTACAATTTAGGTTCTACGATATTTTTTGGTCAGAAGCGTAGTTTTCGAGATATATCGAGATATTTAAAAGTTCCGAAGCCGCACCAACATAATAGAGATACAGAAACACCGTGGCCCCTTTCTTTGAGATAACTCTGCACTAGTGCGAGCCGCAAATGCCACTTCCAGCTTAGCTGTGCAGAAGAAGAACAACAAGAAGAAGAAATATCTCGAAATATGTCCGTCAGGCCCCTTCCCTTGAGATAAATCTGCAAATATCTCGGGAACGAAGCGAGCTATGGCAAAATGTTAAGAGACCTTTTTTGTAGAGAATTAAGTTTCCTACTTTTTATGTTCTATGATATTTTTTGATCAGATGCGTAGTTCTCGAGATATATCAAGATATTTAAAAGTTCCGAAGCCGCACCAACATAATAGAGATACAGAAACACCGTGGCCCCTTTCTTTGAGATAACTCTGCACTATTGCGAGCTGCAAATGCCACTTCCAGCTTAGCTGTGCAGAGGAAGAACAACAAGAAGAAGAAGTATCTCGAAATATGTCCGTCAGGCCCGTTCCTTTGAGCTGAATCTGCAAATATCTCGGAAACGAAGCGAGCTATGGCAAAATGTTAAGAGACGTTTTTTGTAGTGAATTATGTTTCCTACAATTTATGTTCTATGATATTTTTTGATCAGAAGCGTAGTTTTCGAGATATATCGAGATATTTAAAAGTTCCGAAGCCGCACCAACATAATAGAGATACAGAAACACCGTGGCTCCTTTCTTTGAGATAACTCTGCACTAGTGCGAGCCGCAAATGCCACCTCCAGCTTAGCTGTGCAGAAGAAGAACAACAAGAAGAAGAAATATCTCGAAATATGTCCGTCAGGCCCCTTCCCTTGAGATAAATCAGCAAATATCTCGGAAACGAAGCGAGCTATGGCAAAATGTTAAGAGACCTTTTTTGTAGAGAATTAAGTTTCCTACTTTTTATGTTCTATGATATTTTTCGATCAGAGGCGTAGTTCTCGAGATATATCAAGATATTTAAAAGTTCCGAAGCCGCACCAACATAATAGAGATACAGAAACACCGTGGCCCCTTTATTTGAGATAACTCTGCACGATTGCGAGCTGGAAATGCCACTTCCAGTTTAGCTGTGCAGAAGAAGAACAACAAGAAGAAGAAATATCTCGAAATATGTCCGTCAGGCCCCTTCCCTTGAGATAAATCTGCAAATATCTCGGAAACGAAGCGAGCTATGGCAAAATGTTAAGAGACCTTTTTTGTAGAGAATTAAGTTTCCTACTTTTTATGTTCTATGATATTTTTCGATCAGAGGCGTAGTTCTCGAGATATATCAAGATATTTAAAAGTTCCGAAGCCGCACCAACATAATAGAGATACAGAAACACCGTGGCCCGTTTCTTTGAGATAACTCTGCACAATTGCGAGCTGGAAATGCCACTTCCAGTTTAGCTGTGCAGAAGAAGAACAACAAGAAGAAGAAATATCTCGAAATATGTCCATCAGGACCCTTCCCTTGAGATAAATCTGCAAATATCTCGGAAACGAAGCGAGCTATGGCAAAATGTTGAGAGACCTTTTTTGTAGAGAATAATCTTTCCTACAATTTACGTTCTATGATATTTTTTGATCAGAAGCGTAGTTTTCGAGATATATCGAAATATTTAAAAGTTCCGAAGCCGCACCATCATAATAGAGATACAGAAACACCGTGGCCCCTTTCTTTGAGATAGCTCTGCACTATTGCGAGCTGCAAATGCCACTTCCAGCTTAGCTGTGCAGAAGAAGAACAACAAGAAGTAGAAATATCTCGAAATATGTCCGTCAGGCCCCTTCCCTTGAGATATATCTGCAAATATCTCGGAAACGAAGCGAGCTATGGCAAAATGTTAAGAGACCTTTTTTGTAGAGAATTATGTTTCCTACAATTTAGGTTCTATGATATTTTTTGGTCAGAAGCGTAGTTTTCGAGATATATCGAGATATTTAAAAGTTCCGAAGCCGCACCAACATAATAGAGATACAGAAACACCGTGGCTCCTTTCTTTGAGATAACTCTGCACTAGTGCGAGCCGCAAATGCCACTTCCAGCTTAGCGGTGCAGAAGAAGAACAACAAGAAGAAGAAATATCTCGAAATATGTCCGTCAGGCCCCTTCCCTTGAGATAAATCTGCAAATATCTCGGAAACGAAGCGAGCTATGGCAAAATGTTAAGAGACCTTTTTTGTAGAGAATTAAGTTTCCTACTTTTTATGTTCTATGATATTTATCGATCAGAGGCGTAGTTCTCGAGATATATCAAGATATTTAAAAGTTCCGAAGCCGCACCAACATAATAGAGATACAGAAACACCGTGGCCCCTTTCTTTGAGATAACTCTGCACGATTGCGAGCTGGAAATGCCACTTCCAGTTTAGCTGTGCAGAAGAAGAACAACAAGAAGAAGAAATATCTCGAAATATGTCCGTCAGGCCCCTTCCCTTGAGATAAATCTGCAAATATCTCGGAAACGAAGCGAGCTATGGCAAAATATTAAGAGACCTTTTTTGTAGAGAATTAAGTTTCCTACTTTTTATGTTCTATGATATTTTTTGATCAGATGCGTAGTTTTCGAGATATATCAAGATATTTAAAAGTTCCGAAGCCGCACCAACATAATAGAGATACAGAAACACCGTGGCCCCTTTCTTTGAGATAACTCTGCACTATTGCGAGCTGCAAATGCCACTTCCAGCTTAGCTGTGCAGAGGAAGAACAACAAGAAGAAGAAGTATCTCGAAATATGTCCGTCAGGCCCGTTCCTTTGAGCTGAATCTGCAAATATCTCGGAAACGAAGCGAGCTATGGCAAAATGTTAAGAGACGTTTTTTGTAGAGAATTATATTTCCTACAATTTAGGTTCTATGATATTTTTTGGTCAGAAGCGTAGTTTTCGAGATATATCGAGATATTTAAAAGTTCCGAAGCCGCACCAACATAATAGAGATACAGAAACACCGTGGCCCCTTTCTTTGAGATAGCTCTGCACTATTGCGAGCTGCAAATGCCACTTCCAGCTTAGCTGTGCAGAAGAAGAACAACAAGAAGAAGAAATATCTCGAAATATGTCCGTCAGGCCCCTTCCCTTGAGATATATCTGCAAATATCTCGGAAACGAAGCGAGCTATGGCAAAATGTTAAGCGACCTTTTTTGTAGCGAATTATGTTTCCTACAATTTAGGTTCTATGATATTTTTTGGTCAGAAGCGTAGTTTTCGAGATATATCGAGATATTTAAAAGTTCCGAAGCCGCACCAACATAATAGAGATACAGAAACACCGTGGCCCCTTTCTTTGAGATAACTCTGCACTAGTGCGAGCCGCAAATGCCACTTCCAGCTTAGCTGTGCAGAAGAAGAACAACAAGAAGAAGAAATATCTCGAAATATGTCCGTCAGGCCCCTTCCCTTGAGATAAATCTGCAAATATCTCGGGAACGAAGCGAGCTATGGCAAAATGTTAAGAGACCTTTTTTGTAGAGAATTAAGTTTCCTACTTTTTATGTTCTGTGATATTTTTTGATCAGATGCGTAGTTCTCGAGATATATCAAGATATTTAAAAGTTCCGAAGCCGCACCAACATAATAGAGATACAGAAACACCGTGGCCCCTTTCTTTGAGATAACTCTGCACTATTGCGAGCTGTAAATGCCACTTCCAGCTTAGCTGTGCAGAGGAAGAACAACAAGAAGAAGAAGTATCTCGAAATATGTCCGTCAGGCCCGTTCCTTTGAGCTGAATCTGCAAATATCTCGGAAACGAAGCGAGCTATGGCAAAATGTTAAGAGACGTTTTTTGTAGTGAATTATGTTTCCTACAATTTATGTTCTATGATATTTTTTGATCAGAAGCGTAGTTTTCGAGATATATCGAGATATTTAAAAGTTCCGAAGCCGCACCAACATAATAGAGATACAGAAACACCGTGGCTCCTTTCTTTGAGATAACTCTGCACTAGTGCGAGCCGCAAATGCCACTTCCAGCTTAGCTGTGCAGAAGAAGAACAACAAGAAGAAGAAATATCTCGAAATATGTCCGTCAGGCCCCTTCCCTTGAGATAAATCTGCAAATATCTCGGAAACGAAGAGAGCTATGGCAAAATGTTAAGAGACCTTTTTTGTAGAGAATTAAGTTTCCTACTTTTCATGTTCTATGATATTTTTTGATCAGATGCGTAGTTCTCGAGATATATCAAGATATTTAAAAGTTCCGAAGCCGCACCAACATAATAGAGATACAGAAACACCGTGGCCCCTTTCTTTGAGATAACTCTGCACGATTGCGAGCTGGAAATGCACTTCCAGTTTCGCTGTGCAGAAGAAGAACAACAAGAAGAAGAAATATCTCGAAATATGTCCATCAGGACCCTTCCCTTGAGATAAATCTGCAAATGTCTCGGAAACGAAGCGAGCTATGGCAAAATGTTAAGAGACCTTTTTTGTAGAGAATTAAGTTTCCTACTTTTTATGTTCTATGATATTTTTTGATCAGATGCGTAGTTCTCGAGATATATCAAGATATTTAAAAGTTCCGAAGCCGCACCAACATAATAGAGATACAGAAACACCGTGGCCCCTTTCTTTGAGATAACTCTGCACTATTGCGAGCTGCAAATGCCACTTCCAGCTTAGCTGTGCAGAAGAAGAACAACAAGAAGAAGAAATATCTCGAAATATGTCCGTCAGGCCCCTTCCCTTGAGATAAATCTGCAAATATCTCGGAAACGAAGAGAGCTATGGCAAAATGTTAAGAGACCTTTTTTGTAGAGAATTAAGTTTCCTACTTTTCATGTTCTATGATATTTTTTGATCAGAAGCGTAGTTTTCGAGATATATCGAGATATTTAAAAGTTCCGAAGCCGCACCAACATAATAGAGATACAGAAACACCGTGGCCCCTTTCTTTGAGATAACTCTGCACTATTGCCACCTGCAAATGCCACTTCCAGCTCAGCTGTGCAGAAGAAGAACAACAAGAAGAAGAAATATCTCGAAATATGTCCGTCAGGCCCCTTCCCTTGAGATAAATCTGCAAATATCTCGGAAACGAAGCGAGCTATGGCAAAATATTAAGAGACCTTTTTTGTAGAGAATTAAGTTTCCTACTTTTTATGTTCTATAATATTTTTTGATCAGATGCGTAGTTTTCGAGATATATCAAGATATTTAAAAGTTCCGAAGCCGCACCAACATAATAGAGATACAGAAACACCGTGGCCCCTTTCTTTGAGATAACTCTGCACTATTGCGCGCTGCAAATGCCACTTCCAGCTTAGCTGTGCAGAAGAAGAACAACAAGAAGAAGAAATATCTCGAAATATGTCCGTCAGGCCCCTTCCCTTGAGATAAATCTGCAAATATCTCGGAAACGAAGCGAGCTATGGCAAAATGTTAAGAGACCTTTTTTGTAGAGAATTAAGTTTCCTACTTTTTATGTTCTATGATATTTTTCGATCAGAGGCGTAGTTCTCGAGATATATCAAGATATTTAAAAGCTCCGAAGCCGCACCAACATAATAAAGATACAGAAACACCGTGGCCCCTTTCTTTGAGATAACTCTGCACGATTGCGAGCTGGAAATGCCACTTCCAGTTTAGCTGTGCAGAAGAAGAACAACAAGAAGAAGAAATATCTCGAAATATGTCCATCAGGACCCTTCCCTTGAGATAAATCTGCAAATATCTCGGAAACGAAGCGAGCTATGGCAAAATGTTAAGAGACCTTTTTTGTAGAGAATTAAGTTTCCTACTTTTTATTTTCTATGATATTTTTTGATCAGATGCGCAGTTCTCGAGATATATCAAGATATTTAAAAGTTCCGAAGCCGCACCAACATAATAGAGATACAGAAGCACCGTGGCCCCTTTCTTTGAGATAACTCTGCACTATTGCGAGCTGCAAATGCCACTTCCAGCTTAGCTGTGCAGAAGAAGAACAACAAGAAGAAGAAATATCTCGAAATATGTCCATCAGGACCCTTCCCTTGAGATAAATCTGCAAATATCTCGGAAACGAAGCGAGCTATGGCAAAATGTTACGAGACCTTTTTTGTAGAGAATTAAGTTTCCTACTTTTTATTTTCTATGATATTTTTTGATCAGATGCGCAGTTCTCGAGATATATCAAGATATTTAAAAGTTCCGAAGCCGCACCAACATAATAGAGATACAGAAGCACCGTGGCCCCTTTCTTTGAGATAACTCTGCACTATTGCGAGCTGCAAATGCCACTTCCAGCTTAGCTGTGCAGAAGAAGAACAACAAGAAGAAGAAATATCTCGAAATATGTCCGTCAGGCCCCTTCCCTTGAGATAAATCTGCAAATATCTCGGAAACGAAGAGAGCTATGGCAAAATGTTAAGAGACCTTTTTTGTAGAGAATTAAGTTTCCTACTTTTCATGTTCTATGATATTTTTTGATCAGATGCGTAGTTCTCGAGATATATCAAGATATTTAAAAGTTCCGAAGCAGCACCAACATAATAGAGATACAGAAACACCGTGGCCCCTTTCTTTGAGATAACTCTGCACTATTGCGAGCTGTAAATGCCACTTCCAGCTTAGCTGTGCAGAAGAAGAACAACAAGAAGGAGAAATATCTCGAAATATGTCCGTCAGGCCCCTTCCCTTGAGATATATCTGCAAATATCTCGGAAACGAAGCGAGCTATGGCAAAATGTTAAGAGACCTTTTTTGTAGAGAATTATGTTTCCTACAATTTAGGTTCTATGATATTTTTTGGTCAGAAGCGTAGTTTTCGAGATATATCGAGATATTTAAAAGTTCCGAAGCCGCACCAACATAATAGAGATACAGAAACACCGTGGCCCCTTTCTTTGAGATAACTCTGCACTAGTGCGAGCCGCAAATGCCACTTCCAGCTTAGCTGTGCAGAAGAAGAACAACAAGAAGAAGAAATATCTCGAAATATGTCGGTCAGGCCCCTTCCCTTGAGATAAATCTGCAAATATCTCGGGAACGAAGCGAGCTATGGCAAAATGTTAAGAGACCTTTTTTGTAGAGAATTAAATTTCCTATTTTTTATGTTCTATGATATTTTTTGATCAGATGCGTAGTTCTCGAGATATATCAAGATATTTAAAAGTTCCGAAGCCGCACCAACATAATAGAGATACAGAAACACCGTGGCCCCTTTCTTTGAGATAACTCTGCACTATTGCGAGCTGCAAATGCCACTTCCAGCTTAGCTGTGCAGAGGAAGAACAACAAGAAGAAGAAGTATCTCGAAATATGTCCGACAGGCCCCTTCCCTTGAGATAAATCTGCAAATATCTCGGAAACGAAGCGAGCTATGGCGAAATGTTAAGAGACCTTTTTTGTAGAGAATTAAGTTTCCTACTTTTTATCTTCTATGATATTTTTTGATCAGATGCGTAGTTCTCGAAATATATCAAGATATTTAAAAGTTCCGAAGCCGCACCAACATAATAGAGATACAGAAACACCGTGGCCCCTTTCTTTGAGATAACTCTGCACTATTGCGCGCTGCAAATGCCACTTCCAGCTTAGCTGTGCAGAAGAAGAACAACAAGAAGAAGAAATATGTCGAAATATGTCCGTCAGGCGCCTTCCCTTGAGATGAATCTGCAAATATCTCGGAAACGAAGCGAGCTATGGCAAAATGTTAAGAGACCTTTTTTGTAGAGAATTAAGTTTCCTACTTTTTATGTTCTATGATATTTTTCGATCAGAGGCGTAGTTCTCGAGATATATCAAGATATTTAAAAGCTCCGAAGCCGCACCAACATAATAGAGATACAGAAACACCGTGGCCCCTTTCTTTGAGATAACTCTGCACGATTGCGAGCTGGAAATGCCACTTCCAGTTTAGCTGTGCAGAAGAAGAACAACAAGAAGAAGAAATATCTCGAAATATGTCCATCAGGACCCTTCCCTTGAGATAAATCTGCAAATATCTCGGAAACGAAGCGAGCTATGGCAAAATGTTAAGAGACCTTTTTTGTAGAGAATTAAGTTTCCTACTTTTTATCTTCTACGATATTTTTTGATCAGATGCGTAGTTCTCGAGATATATCAAGATATTTAAAAGTTCCGAAGCCGCACCAACATAATAGAGATACAGAAACACCGTGGCCCCTTTCTTTGAGATAACTCTGCACTATTGCGAGCTGCAAATGCCACTTCCAGCTTAGCTGTGCAGAAGAAGAACAACAAGAAGAAGAAATATCTCGAAATATGTCCGTCAGGCCCCTTCCCTTGAGATAAATCTGCAAATATCTCGGAAACGAAGAGAGCTATGGCAAAATGTTAAGAGACCTTTTTTGTAGAGTATTAAGTTTCCTACTTTTTATGTTCTATGATATTTTTTGATCAGATGCGTAGTTCTCGAGATATATCAAGATATTTAAAAGTTCCGAAGCCGCACCAACATAATAGAGATACAGAAACACCGTGGCCCCTTTCTTTGAGATAACTCTGCACTATAGCGAGCTGCAAATGCCACTTCCAGCTTAGCTGTGCAGAAGAAGAACAACAAGAAGAAGAAGTATCTCGAAATATGTCCGTCAGGCCCGTTCCTTTGAGCTGAATCTGCAAATATCTCGGAAACGATGCGAGCTATGGCAAAATGTTAAGAGACGTTTTTTGTAGAGAATTATATTTCCTACAATTTATGTTCTATGATATTTTTTGATCAGAAGCGTAGTTTTCGAGATATATCGAGATATTTAAAAGTTCCGAAGCCGCACCAACATAATAGAGATACAGAAACACCGTGGCCCCTTTCTTTGAGATAACTCTGCACTAGTGCGAGCCGCAAATGCCACTTCCAGCTTAGCTGTGCAGAAGAAGAACAACAAGAAGAAGAAATATCTCGAAATATGTCCGACAGGCCCCTTCCCTTGAGATAAATCTGCAAATATCTCGGAAACGAAGCGAGCTATGGCGAAATGTTAAGAGACCTTTTTTGTAGAGAATTAAGTTTCCTACTTTTTATGTTCTATGATATTTTTCGATCAGAGGCGTAGTTCTCGAGATATATCAAGATATTTAAAAGTTCCGAAGCCGCACCAACATAATAGAGATACAGAAACACCGTGGCCCCTTTCTTTGAGATAACTCTGCACTATTGCGAGCTGCAAATGCCACTTCCAGCTTAGCTGTGCAGAAGAAGAACAACAAGAAGAAGAAATATCTCGAAATATGTCCGGCAGGCCCCTTCCCTTGAGATATATCTGCAAATATCTCGGAAACGAAGCGAGCTATGGCAAAATGTTAAGAGACCTTTTTTGTAGAGAATTAAGTTTCCTACTTTTTATGTTCTATGATATTTTTTGATCAGATGCGTAGTTCTCGAGATATATCAAGATATTTAAAAGTTCCGAAGCCGCACCAACATAATAGAGATACAGAAACACCGTGGCCCCTTTCTTTGAGATAACTCTGCACTATTGCGAGCTGCAAATGCCACTTCCAGCTTAGCTGTGCAGAGGAAGAACAACAAGAAGAAGAAATATCTCGAAATATGTCCGTCAGGCCAGTTCCTTTGAGCTGAATCTGCAAATATCTCGGAAACGAAGCGAGCTATGGCAAAATGTTAAGAGACGTTTTTTGTAGAGAATTATGTTTCCTACAATTTATGTTCTATGATATTTTTTTATCAGAAGCGTAGTTTTCGAGATATATCGAGATATTTAAAAGTTCCGAAGCCGCACCAACATAATAGAGATACAGAAACACCGTGGCTCCTTTCTTTGAGATAACTCTGCACTAGTGCGAGCCGCAAATGCCACTTCCAGCTTAGCTGTGCAGAAGAAGAACAACAAGAAGAAGAAATATCGTGAAATATGTCCGTCAGGCCCCTTCCCTTGAGATAAATCTGCAAATATCTCGGAAACGAAGCGAGCTATGGCAAAATGTTAAGAAACCGTTTTTGTAGAGAATTAAGTTTCCTACTTTTTATGTTCTATGATATTTTTTGATCAGATGCGTAGTTCTCGAGATATATCAAGATATTTAAAAGTTCCGAAGCCGCACCAACATAATAGAGATACAGAAACACCGTGGCCCCTTTCTTTGAGATAACTCTGCACTATTGCGAGCTGTAAATGCCACTTCCAGCTTAGCTGTGCAGAAGAAGAACAACAAGAAGAAGAAATATCTCGAAATATGTCCGTCAGGCCAGTTCCTTTGAGCTGAATCTGCAAATATCTCGGAAACGAAGCGAGCTATGGCAAAATGTTAAACGACGTTTTTTGTAGAGAATTATGTTTCCTACAATTTATGTTCTATGATATTTTTTGATCAGAAGCGTAGTTTTCGAGATATATCGAGATATTTAAAAGTTCCGAAGCCGCACCAACATAATAGGGATACAGAAACACCGTGGCCCCTTTCTTTGAGATAACTCTGCACTAGTGCGAGCCGCAAATGCCACTTCCAGCTTAGCTGTGCAGAAGAAGAACAACAAGAAGAAGAAATATCTCGAAATATGTCCGTCAGGCGCCTTCCCTTGAGATAAATCTGCAAATATCTCGGAAACGAAGCGAGCTATGGCAAAATGTTAAGAGACCTTTTTTGTAGAAAATTAGGTTTCCTACTTTTTATGTTCTATGATATTTTTTGATCAGATGCGTAGTTCTCGAGATATATCAAGATATTTAAAAGTTCCGAAGCCGCACCAACATAATAGAGATACAGAAACACCGTGGCCCCTTTCTTTGAGATAACTCTGCACTAGTGCGAGCCGCAAATGCCACTTCCAGCTTAGCTGTACAGAAGAAGAACAACAAGAAGAAGAAATATCTCGAAATATGTCCGTCAGGCCCCTTCCCTTGAGATAAATCTGCAAATATCTCGGAAACGAAGCGAGCTATGGCAAAATGTTAAGAGACCTTTTTTGTACAGAATTATGTTTCCTACTTTGTATGTTCTATGATATTTTTTGATCAGAAGCGTAGTTTTCGAGATATATCGAGATATTTAAAGGTTCCGAAGCCGCACCAACATAATAGAGATACAGAAACACCGTGGCCCCTTTCTTTGAGATAACTCTGCACTAGTGCGAGCCGCAAATGCCACTTACAGCTTAGCTGTGCAGAAGAAGAACAACGAGAAGAAGAAATATCTCGAAATATGTCCGTCAGGCCCCTTCCCTTGAGATAAATCTGCAAATATCTCGGAAACGAAGCGAGCTATGGCAAAATGTTAAGAGACCTTTTTTGTAGAGAATTAAGTTTCCTACATTTTATGTTCTATGATATTTTTTGATCAGATGCGTAGTTCTCGAGATATATCAAGATATTTAAAAGTTCCGAAGCCGCACCAACATAATAGAGATACAGAAACACCGTGGCTCCTTTCTTTGAGATAACTCTGCACTATTGCGAGCTGGAAATGCCACTTCCAGTTTAGCTGTGCAGAAGAAGAACAACAAGAAGAAGAAATATCTCGAAATATGTCCGTCAGGCCCCTGCCCTTGAGATATATCTGCAAATATCTCGGAAACGAAGCGAGCTATGGCAAAATGTTGAGAGACCTTTTTTGTAGAGAATTATGTTTCCTACAATTTATGTTCTATGATATTTGTTGATCAGAAGCGTAGTTTTCGAGATATATCGAGATATTTAAAAGTTCCGAAGCCGCACCAACATAATAGAGATACAGAAACACCGTGGCCCCTTTCTTTGAGATAACTCTGCACTATTGCGACCTGCAAATGCCACTTCCAGCTCAGCCGTGCAGAAGAAGAACAACAAGAAGAAGAAATATCTCGAAATATGTCCGTCAGGCCCCTTCCCTTGAGATAAATCTGCAAATATCTCGGAAACGAAGCGAGCTATGGCAAAATGTTAAGAAACCGTTTTTGTAGAGAATTAAGTTTCCTACTTTTTATGTTCTATGATATTTTTTGATCAGATGCGTAGTTCTCGAGATATATCAAGATATTTAAAAGTTCCGAAGCCGCACCAACATAATAGAGATACAGAAACACCGTGGCTCCTTTCTTTGAGATAAGTCTGCACTAGTGCGAGCCGCAAATGCCACTTCCAGCTTAGCTGTGCAGAAGAAGAACAACAAGAAGAAGAAATATCTCGAAATATGTCCGTCAGGCCCCTTCCCTTGAGATAAATCTGCAAATATCTCGGAAACGAAGCGAGCTATGGCAAAATGTTAAGAGACCTTTTTTGTAGAAAATTAGGTTTCCTACTTTTTATGTTCTATGATATTTTTTGATCAGATGCGTAGTTCTCGAGATATATCAAGATATTTAAAAGTTCCGAAGCCGCACCAACATAATAGAGATACAGAAACACCGTGGCCCCTTTCTTTGAGATAACTCTGCACTATTGCGAGCTGTAAATGCCACTTCCAGCTTAGCTGTGCAGAAGAAGAACAACAAGAAGAAGAAATATCTCGAAATATGTCCGTTAGGCCCCTTCCCTTGAGATAAATCTGCAAATATCTCGGAAACGAAGCGAGCTATGGCAAAATGTTAAGAGACGTTTTTTGTAGTGAATTATGTTTCCTACAATTTATGTTCTATGATATTTTTTGATCAGAAGCGTAGTTTTCGAGATATATCGAGATATTTAAAAGTTCCGAAGCCGCACCAACATAATAGAGATACAGAAACACCGTGGCTCCTTTCTTTGAGATAACTCTGCACTAGTGCGAGCCGCAAATGCCACTTCCAGCTTAGCTGTGCAGAAGAAGAACAACAAGAAGAAGAAATATCTTGAAATATGTCCGTCAGGCCCCTTCCCTTGAGATAAATCTGCAAATATCTCGGAAACGAAGCGAGCTATGGCAAAATGTTAAGAAACCGTTTTTGTAGAGAATTAAGTTTCCTACTTTTTATGTTCTATGATATTTTTTGATCAGATGCGTAGTTCTCGAGATATATCAAGATATTTAAAAGTTCCGAAGCCGCACCAACATAATAGAGATACAGAAACACCGTGGCCCCTTTCTTTGAGATAACTCTGCACTATTGCGAGCTGTAAATGCCACTTCCAGCTTAGCTGTGCAGAAGAAGAACAACAAGAAGAAGAAATATCTCGAAATATGTCCGTCAGGCCCCTGCCCTTGAGATATATCTGCAAATATCTCGGAAACGAAGCGAGCTATGGCAAAATGTTGAGAGACCTTTTTTGTAGAGAATTATGTTTCCTACAATTTATGTTCTATGATATTTGTTGATCAGAAGCGTAGTTTTCGAGATATATCGAGATATTTAAAAGTTCCGAAGCCGCACCAACATAATAGAGATACAGAAACACCGTGGCCCCTTTCTTTGAGATAACTCTGCACTATTGCGACCTGCAAATGCCACTTCCAGCTCAGCCGTGCAGAAGAAGAACAACAAGAAGAAGAAATATCTCGAAATATGTCCGTCAGGCCCCTTCCCTTGAGATAAATCTGCAAATATCTCGGAAACGAAGCGAGCTATGGCAAAATGTTAAGAAACCGTTTTTGTAGAGAATTAAGTTTCCTACTTTTTATGTTCTATGATATTTTTTGATCAGATGCGTAGTTCTCGAGATATATCAAGATATTTAAAAGTTCCGAAGCCGCACCAACATAATAGAGATACAGAAACACCGTGGCTCCTTTCTTTGAGATAAGTCTGCACTAGTGCGAGCCGCAAATGCCACTTCCAGCTTAGCTGTGCAGAAGAAGAACAACAAGAAGAAGAAATATCTCGAAATATGTCCGTCAGGCCCCTTCCCTTGAGATAAATCTGCAAATATCTCGGAAACGAAGCGAGCTATGGCAAAATGTTAAGAGACCTTTTTTGTAGAAAATTAGGTTTCCTACTTTTTATGTTCTATGATATTTTTTGATCAGATGCGCAGTTCTCGAGATATATCAAGATATTTAAAAGTTCCGAAGCCGCACCAACATAATAGAGATACAGAAACACCGTGGCTCCTTTCTTTGAGATAACTCTGCACTAGTGCGAGCCGCAAATGCCACTTCCAGCTTAGCTGTGCAGAAGAAGAACAACAAGAAGAAGAAATATCTTGAAATATGTCCGTCAGGCCCCTTCCCTTGAGATAAATCTGCAAATATCTCGGAAACGAAGCGAGCTATGGCAAAATGTTAAGAAACCGTTTTTGTAGAGAATTAAGTTTCCTACTTTTTATGTTCTATGATATTTTTTGATCAGATGCGTAGTTCTCGAGATATATCAAGATATTTAAAAGTTCCGAAGCCGCACCAACATAATAGAGATACAGAAACACCGTGGCCCCTTTCTTTGAGATAACTCTGCACTATTGCGAGCTGTAAATGCCACTTCCAGCTTAGCTGTGCAGAAGAAGAACAACAAGAAGAAGAAATATCTCGAAATATGTCCGTCAGGCCCCTGCCCTTGAGATATATCTGCAAATATCTCGGAAACGAAGCGAGCTATGGCAAAATGTTGAGAGACCTTTTTTGTAGAGAATTATGTTTCCTACAATTTATGTTCTATGATATTTGTTGATCAGAAGCGTAGTTTTCGAGATATATCGAGATATTTAAAAGTTCCGAAGCCGCACCAACATAATAGAGATACAGAAACACCGTGGCCCCTTTCTTTGAGATAACTCTGCACTATTGCGACCTGCAAATGCCACTTCCAGCTCAGCCGTGCAGAAGAAGAACAACAAGAAGAAGAAATATCTCGAAATATGTCCGTCAGGCCCCTTCCCTTGAGATAAATCTGCAAATATCTCGGAAACGAAGCGAGCTATGGCAAAATGTTAAGAAACCGTTTTTGTAGAGAATTAAGTTTCCTACTTTTTATGTTCTATGATATTTTTTGATCAGATGCGTAGTTCTCGAGATATATCAAGATATTTAAAAGTTCCGAAGCCGCACCAACATAATAGAGATACAGAAACACCGTGGCTCCTTTCTTTGAGATAAGTCTGCACTAGTGCGAGCCGCAAATGCCACTTCCAGCTTAGCTGTGCAGAAGAAGAACAACAAGAAGAAGAAATATCTCGAAATATGTCCGTCAGGCCCCTTCCCTTGAGATAAATCTGCAAATATCTCGGAAACGAAGCGAGCTATGGCAAAATGTTAAGAGACCTTTTTTGTAGAAAATTAGGTTTCCTACTTTTTATGTTCTATGATATTTTTTGATCAGATGCGCAGTTCTCGAGATATATCAAGATATTTAAAAGTTCCGAAGCCGCACCAACATAATAGAGATACAGAAACACCGTGGCTCCTTTCTTTGAGATAACTCTGCACTAGTGCGAGCCGCAAATGCCACTTCCAGCTTAGCTGTGCAGAAGAAGAACAACAAGAAGAAGAAATATCTTGAAATATGTCCGTCAGGCCCCTTCCCTTGAGATAAATCTGCAAATATCTCGGAAACGAAGCGAGCTATGGCAAAATGTTAAGAAACCGTTTTTGTAGAGAATTAAGTTTCCTACTTTTTATGTTCTATGATATTTTTTGATCAGATGCGTAGTTCTCGAGATATATCAAGATATTTAAAAGTTCCGAAGCCGCACCAACATAATAGAGATACAGAAACACCGTGGCCCCTTTCTTTGAGATAACTCTGCACTATTGCGAGCTGTAAATGCCACTTCCAGCTTAGCTGTGCAGAAGAAGAACAACAAGAAGAAGAAATATCTCGAAATATGTCCGTCAGGCCAGTTCCTTTGAGCTGAATCTGCAAATATCTCGGAAACGAAGCGAGCTATGGCAAAATGTTAAGCGACGTTTTTTGTAGAGAATTATGTTTCCTACAATTTATGTTCTATGATATTTTTTGATCAGAAGCGTAGTTTCCGAGATATATCGAGATATTTAAAAGTTCCGAAGCCGCACCAACATAATAGGGATACAGAAACACCGTGGCCCCTTTCTTTGAGATAACTCTGCACTAGTGCGAGCCGCAAATGCCACTTCCAGCTTAGCTGTGCAGAAGAAGAACAACAAGAAGAAGAAATATCTCGAAATATGTCCGTCAGGCGCCTTCCCTTGAGATAAATCTGCAAATATCTCGGAAACGAAGCGAGCTATGGCAAAATGTTAAGAGACCTTTTTTGTAGAAAATTAGGTTTCCTACTTTTTATGTTCTATGATATTTTTTGATCAGATGCGTAGTTCTCGAGATATATCAAGATATTTAAAAGTTCCGAAGCCGCACCAACATAATAGAGATACAGAAACACCGTGGCCCCTTTCTTTGAGATAACTCTGCACTAGTGCGAGCCGCAAATGCCACTTCCAGCTTAGCTGTACAGAAGAAGAACAACAAGAAGAAGAAATATCTCGAAATATGTCCGTCAGGCCCCTTCCCTTGAGATAAATCTGCAAATATCTCGGAAACGAAGCGAGCTATGGCAAAATGTTAAGAGACCTTTTTTGTAGAGAATTAAGTTTCCTACTTTTTATGTTCTATGATATTTTTTGATCAGATGCGTAGTTCTCGAGATATATCAAGATATTTAAAAGTTCCGAAGCCGCACCAACATAATAGAGATACAGAAACACCGTGGCCCCTTTCTTTGAGATAACTCTGCACTATTGCGAGCTGTAAATGCCACTTCCAGCTTAGCTGTGCAGAAGAAGAACAACGAGAAGAAGAAATATCTCGAAATATGTCCGTCAGGCCCCTTCCCTTGAGATAAATCTGCAAATATCTCGGAAACGAAGCGAGCTATGGCAAAATGTTAAGAGACCTTTTTTGTAGAGAATTAAGTTTCCTACATTTTATGTTCCATGATATTTTTTGATCAGATGCGTAGTTCTCGAGATATATCAAGATATTTAAAAGTTCCGAAGCCGCACCAACATAATAGAGATACAGAAACACCGTGGCCCCTTTCTTTGAGATAACTCTGCACTAGTGCGAGCCGCAAATGCCACTTCCAGCTTAGCTGTGCAGAAGAAGAACAACAAGAAGAAGAAATATCTCGAAATATGTCCGTCAGGCCCCTTCCCTTGAGATAAATCTGCAAATATCTCGGAAACGAAGCGAGCTATGGCAAAATGTTAAGAAACCGTTTTTGTAGAGAATTAAGTTTCCTACTTTTTATGTTCTATGATATTTTTTGATCAGATGCTTAGTTCTCGAGATATATCAAGATATTTAAAAGTTCCGAAGCCGCACCAACATAATAGAGATACAGAAACACCGTGGCTCCTTTCTTTGAGATAAGTCTGCACTAGTGCGAGCCGCAAATGCCACTTCCAGCTTAGCTGTGCAGAAGAAGAACAACAAGAAGAAGAAATATCTCGAAATATGTCCGTCAGGCCCCTTCCCTTGAGATAAATCTGCAAATATCTCGGAAACGAAGCGAGCTATGGCAAAATGTTAAGAGACCTTTTTTGTAGAAAATTAGGTTTCCTACTTTTTATGTTCTATGATATTTTTTGATCAGATGCGTAGTTCTCGAGATATATCAAGATATTTAAAAGTTCCGAAGCCGCACCAACATAATAGAGATACAGAAACACCGTGGCCCCTTTCTTTGAGATAACTCTGCACTATTGCGAGCTGTAAATGCCACTTCCAGCTTAGCTGTGCAGAAGAAGAACAACAAGAAGAAGAAATATCTCGAAATATGTCCGTTAGGCCCCTTCCCTTGAGATAAATCTGCAAATATCTCGGAAACGAAGCGAGCTATGGCAAAATGTTAAGAGACCTTTTTTGTAGAGAATTAAGTTTCCTACATTTTATGTTCTATGATATTTTTTGATCGGATGCGTAGTTCTCGAGATATATTAAGATATTTAAAAGTTCCGAAGCCGCACCAACATAATAGAGATACAGAAACACCGTGGCCCCTTTCTTTGAGATAACTCTGCACTATTGCGAGCTGCAAATGCCACTTCCAGCTTAGCTGTGCAGAAGAAGAACAACAAGAAGAAGAAGTATCTCGAAATATGTCCGTCAGGCCCCTTCCCTTGAGATAAATCTGCAAATATCTCGGAAACGAAGCGAGCTATGGCAAAATGTTAAGAGACCTTTTTTGTAGAGAATTAAGTTTCCTACTTTTTATGTTCTATGATATTTTTTGATCAGATGCGTAGTTCTCGAGATATATCAAGATATTTAAAAGTTCCGAAGCCGCACCAACATAATAGAGATACAGAAACACCGTGGCCCCTTTCTTTGAGATAACTCTGCACTATTGCGAGCTGTAAATGCCACTTCCAGCTTAGCTGTGCAGAAGAAGAACAACAAGAAGAAGAAATATCTCGAAATATGTCCGTCAGGCCCCTGCCCTTGAGATATATCTGCAAATATCTCGGAAACGAAGCGAGCTATGGCAAAATGTTAAGAGACCTTTTTTGTAGAGAATTATGTTTCCTACAATTTATGTTCTCTGATATTTTTTGATCAGAAGCGTAGTTTTCGAGATATATCGAGATATTTAAAGGTTCCGAAGCCGCACCAACATAATAGAGATACAGAAACACCGTGGCCCCTTTCTTTGAGATAACTCTGCACTAGTGCGAGCCGCAAATGCCACTTACAGCTTAGCTGTGCAGAAGAAGAACAACGAGAAGAAGAAATATCTCGAAATATGTCCGTCAGGCCCCTTCCCTTGAGATAAATCTGCAAATATCTCGGAAACGAAGCGAGCTATGGCAAAATGTTAAGAGACCTTTTTTGTAGAGAATTAAGTTTCCTACATTTTATGTTCTATGATATTTTTTGATCAGATGCGTAGTTCTCGAGATATATCAAGATATTTAAAAGTTCCGAAGCCGCACCAACATAATAGAGATACAGAAACACCGTGGCTCCTTTCTTTGAGATAACTCTGCACTATTGCGAGCTGGAAATGCCACTTCCAGTTTAGCTGTGCAGAAGAAGAACAACAAGAAGAAGAAATATCTCGAAATATGTCCGTCAGGC
The DNA here is from genome assembly GCF_051020975.1 of Osmia lignaria lignaria. Lineage (NCBI taxonomy): Eukaryota > Metazoa > Arthropoda > Insecta > Hymenoptera > Megachilidae > Osmia > Osmia lignaria. The sequence continues at coordinate 6,708,818 of NW_027478159.1, read as the reverse complement.
CCCTGCCCTTGAGATATATCTGCAAATATCTCGGAAACGAAGCGAGCTATGGCAAAATGTTGAGAGACCTTTTTTGTAGAGAATTATGTTTCCTACAATTTATGTTCTATGATATTTGTTGATCAGAAGCGTAGTTTTCGAGATATATCGAGATATTTAAAAGTTCCGAAGCCGCACCAACATAATAGAGATACAGAAACACCGTGGCCCCTTTCTTTGAGATAACTCTGCACTATTGCGACCTGCAAATGCCACTTCCAGCTCAGCCGTGCAGAAGAAGAACAACAAGAAGAAGAAATATCTCGAAATATGTCCGTCAGGCCCCTTCCCTTGAGATAAATCTGCAAATATCTCGGAAACGAAGCGAGCTATGGCAAAATGTTAAGAAACCGTTTTTGTAGAGAATTAAGTTTCCTACTTTTTATGTTCTATGATATTTTTTGATCAGATGCGTAGTTCTCGAGATATATCAAGATATTTAAAAGTTCCGAAGCCGCACCAACATAATAGAGATACAGAAACACCGTGGCTCCTTTCTTTGAGATAAGTCTGCACTAGTGCGAGCCGCAAATGCCACTTCCAGCTTAGCTGTGCAGAAGAAGAACAACAAGAAGAAGAAATATCTCGAAATATGTCCGTCAGGCCCCTTCCCTTGAGATAAATCTGCAAATATCTCGGAAACGAAGCGAGCTATGGCAAAATGTTAAGAGACCTTTTTTGTAGAAAATTAGGTTTCCTACTTTTTATGTTCTATGATATTTTTTGATCAGATGCGTAGTTCTCGAGATATATCAAGATATTTAAAAGTTCCGAAGCCGCACCAACATAATAGAGATACAGAAACACCGTGGCCCCTTTCTTTGAGATAACTCTGCACTATTGCGAGCTGTAAATGCCACTTCCAGCTTAGCTGTGCAGAAGAAGAACAACAAGAAGAAGAAATATCTCGAAATATGTCCGTTAGGCCCCTTCCCTTGAGATAAATCTGCAAATATCTCGGAAACGAAGCGAGCTATGGCAAAATGTTAAGAGACCTTTTTTGTAGAGAATTAAGTTTCCTACATTTTATGTTCTATGATATTTTTTGATCGGATGCGTAGTTCTCGAGATATATTAAGATATTTAAAAGTTCCGAAGCCGCACCAACATAATAGAGATACAGAAACACCGTGGCCCCTTTCTTTGAGATAACTCTGCACTATTGCGAGCTGCAAATGCCACTTCCAGCTTAGCTGTGCAGAAGAAGAACAACAAGAAGAAGAAGTATCTCGAAATATGTCCGTCAGGCCCCTTCCCTTGAGATAAATCTGCAAATATCTCGGAAACGAAGCGAGCTATGGCAAAATGTTAAGAGACCTTTTTTGTAGAGAATTAAGTTTCCTACTTTTTATGTTCTATGATATTTTTTGATCAGATGCGTAGTTCTCGAGATATATCAAGATATTTAAAAGTTCCGAAGCCGCACCAACATAATAGAGATACAGAAACACCGTGGCCCCTTTCTTTGAGATAACTCTGCACTATTGCGAGCTGTAAATGCCACTTCCAGCTTAGCTGTGCAGAAGAAGAACAACAAGAAGAAGAAATATCTCGAAATATGTCCGTCAGGCCCCTGCCCTTGAGATATATCTGCAAATATCTCGGAAACGAAGCGAGCTATGGCAAAATGTTAAGAGACCTTTTTTGTAGAGAATTATGTTTCCTACAATTTATGTTCTCTGATATTTTTTGATCAGAAGCGTAGTTTTCGAGATATATCGAGATATTTAAAGGTTCCGAAGCCGCACCAACATAATAGAGATACAGAAACACCGTGGCCCCTTTCTTTGAGATAACTCTGCACTAGTGCGAGCCGCAAATGCCACTTACAGCTTAGCTGTGCAGAAGAAGAACAACGAGAAGAAGAAATATCACGAAATATGTCCGTCAGGTCCCTTCCCTTGAGATAAATCTGCAAATATCTCGGAAACGAAGCGAGCTATGGCAAAATGTTAAGAGACCTTTTTTGTAGAGAATTAAGTTTCCTACATTTTATGTTCTATGATATTTTTTGATCAGATGCGTAGTTCTCGAGATATATCAAGATATTTAAAAGTTCCGAAGCCGCACCAACATAATAGAGATACAGAAACACCGTGGCTCCTTTCTTTGAGATAACTCTGCACTATTGCGAGCTGGAAATGCCACTTCCAGTTTAGCTGTGCAGAAGAAGAACAACAAGAAGAAGAAATATCTCGAAATATGTCCGTCAGGCCCCTGCCCTTGAGATATATCTGCAAATATCTCGGAAACGAAGCGAGCTATGGCAAAATGTTGAGAGACCTTTTTTGTAGAGAATTATGTTTCCTACAATTTATGTTCTATGATATTTGTTGATCAGAAGCGTAGTTCTCGAGATATATCGAGATATTTAAAAGTTCCGAAGCCGCACCAACATAATAGAGATACAGAAACACCGTGGCCCCTTTCTTTGAGATAACTCTGCACTATTGCGACCTGCAAATGCCACTTCCAGCTCAGCCGTGCAGAAGAAGAACAACAAGAAGAAGAAATATCTCGAAATATGTCCGTCAGGCCCCTTCCCTTGAGATAAATCTGCAAATATCTCGGAAACGAAGCGAGCTATGGCAAAATGTTAAGAAACCGTTTTTGTAGAGAATTAAGTTTCCTACTTTTTATGTTCTATGATATTTTTTGATCAGATGCGTAGTTCTCGAGATATATCAAGATATTTAAAAGTTCCGAAGCCGCACCAACATAATAGAGATACAGAAACACCGTGGCTCCTTTCTTTGAGATAAGTCTGCACTAGTGCGAGCCGCAAATGCCACTTCCAGCTTAGCTGTGCAGAAGAAGAACAACAAGAAGAAGAAATATCTCGAAATATGTCCGTCAGGCCCCTTCCCTTGAGATAAATCTGCAAATATCTCGGAAACGAAGCGAGCTATGGCAAAATGTTAAGAGACCTTTTTTGTAGAAAATTAGGTTTCCTACTTTTTATGTTCTATGATATTTTTTGATCAGATGCGTAGTTCTCGAGATATATCAAGATATTTAAAAGTTCCGAAGCCGCACCAACATAATAGAGATACAGAAACACCGTGGCCCCTTTCTTTGAGATAACTCTGCACTATTGCGAGCTGTAAATGCCACTTCCAGCTTAGCTGTGCAGAAGAAGAACAACAAGAAGAAGAAATATCTCGAAATATGTCCGTTAGGCCCCTTCCCTTGAGATAAATCTGCAAATATCTCGGAAACGAAGCGAGCTATGGCAAAATGTTAAGAGACCTTTTTTGTAGAGAATTAAGTGTCCTACATTTTATGTTCTATGATATTTTTTGATCGGATGCGTAGTTCTCGAGATATATTAAGATATTTAAAAGTTCCGAAGCCGCACCAACATAATAGAGATACAGAAACACCGTGGCCCCTTTCTTTGAGATAACTCTGCACTATTGCGAGCTGTAAATGCCACTTCCAGCTTAGCTGTGCAGAAGAAGAACAACAAGAAGAAGAAATATCTCGAAATATGTCCGTTAGGCCCCTTCCCTTGAGATAAATCTGCAAATATCTCGGAAACGAAGCGAGCTATGGCAAAATGTTAAGAGACCTTTTTTGTAGAGAATTAAGTGTCCTACATTTTATGTTCTATGATATTTTTTGATCGGATGCGTAGTTCTCGAGATATATTAAGATATTTAAAAGTTCCGAAGCCGCACCAACATAATAGAGATACAGAAACACCGTGGCCCCTTTCTTTGAGATAACTCTGCACTATTGCGAGCTGCAAATGCCACTTCCAGCTTAGCTGTGCAGAAGAAGAACAACAAGAAGAAGAAGTATCTCGAAATATGTCCGTCAGGCCCCTTCCCTTGAGATAAATCTGCAAATATCTCGGAAACGAAGCGAGCTATGGCAAAATGTTAAGAGACCTTTTTTGTAGAGAATTAAGTTTCCTACTTTTTATGTTCTATGATATTTTTTGATCAGATGCGTAGTTCTCGAGATATATCAAGATATTTAAAAGTTCCGAAGCCGCACCAACATAATAGAGATACAGAAACACCGTGGCCCCTTTCTTTGAGATAACTCTGCACTATTGCGAGCTGTAAATGCCACTTCCAGCTTAGCTGTGCAGAAGAAGAACAACAAGAAGAAGAAATATCTCGAAATATGTCCGTCAGGCCCCTGCCCTTGAGATATATCTGCAAATATCTCTGAAACGAAGCGAGCTATGGCAAAATGTTAAGAGACCTTTTTTGTAGAGAATTATGTTTCCTACAATTTATGTTCTATGATATTTTTTGATCAGATGCGTAGTTCTCGAGATATATCAAGTTATTTAAAAGTTCCGAAACCGCACCAACATAACAGAGATACAGAAACACCGTGGCCCCTTTCTTTGAGATAACTCTGCACTAGTGCGAGCCGCAAATGCCGCTTCCAGCTTAGCTGTGCAGAAGAAGAACAACAAGAAGAAGAAATATCTCGAAATATGTCCGTTAGGCCCCTTCCCTTGAGATAAATCTGCAAATATCTCGGAAACGAAGCGAGCTATGGCAAAATGTTAAGAGACCTTTTTTGTAGAGAATTAAGTTTCCTACATTTTATGTTCTATGATATTTTTTGATCAGATGCGTAGTTCTCGAGATATATTAAGATATTTAAAAGTTCCGAAGCCGCACCAACATAATAGAGATACAGAAACACCGTGGCCCCTTTCTTTGAGATAACTCTGCACTATTGCGAGCTGTAAATGCCACTTCCAGTTTAGCTGTGCAGAAGAAGAACAACAAGAAGAAGAAATATCTCGAAATATGTCCGTCAGGCCAGTTCCTTTGAGCTGAATCTGCAAATATCTCGGAAACGAAGCGAGCTATGGCAAAATGTTAAGAGACGTTTTTTGTAGAGAATTATGTTTCCTACTTTTTATGTTCTATGATATTTTTTGATCAGATGCGTAGTTCTCGAGATATATCAAGATATTTAAAAGTTCCGAAGCCGCACCAACATAATAGAGATACAGAAACACCGTGGCCCCTTTCTTTGAGATAACTCTGCACTATTGCGAGCTGTAAATGCCACTTCCAGCTTAGCTGTGCAGAAGAAGAACAACAAGAAGAAGACATATCTCGAAATATGTCCGTTAGGCCCCTTCCCTTGAGATAAATCTGCAAATATCTCGGAAACGAAGCGAGCTATGGCAAAATGTTAAGAGACCTTTTTTGTAGAGAATTAAGTTTCCTACATTTTATGTTCTATGATATTTTTTGATCAGATGCGTAGTTCTCGAGATATATTAAGATATTTAAAAGTTCCGAAGCCGCACCAACATAATAGAGATACAGAAACACCGTGGCCCCTTTCTTTGAGATAACTCTGCACTATTGCGAGCTGCAAATGCCACTTCCAGCTTAGCTGTGCAGAAGAAGAACAACAAGAAGAAGAAGTATCTCGAAATATGTCCGTCAGGCCCCTGCCCTTGAGATATATCTGCAAATATCTCGGAAACGAAGCGAGCTATGGCAAAATGTTAAGAGACCTTTTTTGTAGAGAATTATGTTTCCTACAATTTATGTTCTCTGATATTTTTTGATCAGAAGCGTAGTTTTCGAGATATATCGAGATATTTAAAGGTTCCGAAGCCGCACCAACATAATAGAGATACAGAAACACCGTGGCCCCTTTCTTTGAGATAACTCTGCACTAGTGCGAGCCGCAAATGCCACTTCCAGCTTAGCTGTGCAGAAGAAGAACAACAAGAATAAGAAATATTTCGAAATATGTCCGTCAGGCCCCTTCCCTTGAGATAAATCTGCAAATATCTCGGAAACGAAGCGGGCTACGGCAAAATGTTAAGAGACCTTTTTTGTAGAAAATTAGGTTTCCTACTTTTTATGTTCTATGATATTTTTTGATCAGATGCGTAGTTCTCGAGATATATCAAGATATTTAAAAGTTCCGAAGCCGCACCAACATAATAGAGATACAGAAACACCGTGGCTCCTTTCTTTGAGATAACTCTGCACTAGTACGAGCCGCAAATGCCACTTCCAGCTTAGCTGTGCAGAAGAAGAACAACAAGAAGAAGAAATATCTCGAAATATGTCCGTCAGGCCCCTTCCCTTGAGATAAATCTGCAAATATCTCGGAAACGAAGCGAGCTATGGCGAAATGTTAAGAGACCTTTTTTGTAGAGAATTAAGTTTCCTACTTTTTATGTTGTATGATATTTTTCGATCAGAGGCGTAGTTCTCGAGATATATCAAGATATTTAAAAGTTCCGAAGCCGCACCAACATAATAGAGATACAGAAACACCGTGGCCCCTTTCTTTGAGATAACTCTGCACTATTGCGCGCTGCAAATGCCACTTCCAGCTTAGCTGTGCAGAAGAAGAACAACAAGAAGAAGAAATATCTCGAAATATGTCCGTCAGACCCCTTCCCTTGAGATAAATCTACAAATATCTCGGAAACGAAGCGAGCTATGGCAAAATGTTAAGAGACCTTTTTTGTAGAGAATTAAGTTTCCTACTTTTTATGTTGTATGATATTTTTCGATCAGAGGCGTAGTTCTCGAGATATATCAAGATATTTAAAAGTTCCGAAGCCGCACCAACATAATAGAGATACAGAAACACCGTGGCCCCTTTCTTTGAGATAACTCTGCACTATTGCGCGCTGCAAATGCCACTTCCAGCTTAGCTGTGCAGAAGAAGAACAACAAGAAGAAGAAATATCTCGAAATATGTCCGTCAGGCCCCTTCCCTTGAGATAAATCTGCAAATATCTCGGAAACGAAGCGAGCTATGGCAAAATGTTAAGAGACCTTTTTTGTAGAGAATTAAGTTTCCTGCTTTTTATGTTCTATGATATTTTTTGATCAGATGCGTAGTTCTCGAGATATATCAAGATATTTAAAAGTTCCGAAGCCGCACCAACATAATAGAGATACAGAAACACCGTGGCCCCTTTCTTTGAGATAACTCTGCACTATTGCGAGCTGCAAATGCCACTTCCAGCTTAGCTGTGCAGAAGAGGAACAACAAGAAGAAGAAATATCTCGGAATATGTCCGTCAGGCCCCTTCCCTTGAGATAAATCTGCAAATATCTCGGAAACGATGCCAGCTATGGGAAAATGTTAAGAGACCTTTTTTGTAGAGAATTAAGTTTCCTACTTTTATCTTCTATGATATTTTTTGATCAGATGCGTAGTTCTAGAGATATATCAAGATATTTAAAAGTTCCGAAGCCGCACCAACATAATAGAGATACAGAAACACCGTGGCCCCTTTCTTTGAGATAACTGTGCACTAGTGCGAGCCGCAAATGCCACTTCCAGCTTAGCTCTGCAGAAGAAGAACAACAAGAAGAAGAAATATCTCGAAATATGTCCGTCAGGCCCCTTCCCTTGAGATAAATCTGCAAATATCTCGGAAACGAAGCGAGCTATGGCAAAATGTTGAGAGACCTTTTTTGTAGAGAATTAAGTTTCCTACTCTTTATGTTCTATGATATTTTTTGATCAGATGCGTAGTTCTCGAGATATATCAAGATATTTAAAAGTTCCGAAGCCGCACCAACATAATAGAGATACAGAAACACCGTGGCCCCTTTCTTTGAGATAACTCTGCACTATTGCGAGCTGCAAATGCCACTTCCAGCTTAGCTGTGCAGAGGAAGAACAACAAGAAGAAGAAATATCTCGAAATATGTCCGTCAGGCCAGTTCCTTTGAGCTGAATCTGCAAATATCTCGGAAACGAAGCGAGCTATGGCAAAATGTTAAGAGACCTTTTTTGTAGAGAATTAAGTTTCCTACTTTTTATGTTCTATGATATTTTTTGATCAGATGCGTAGTTCTCGAGATATATCAAGATATTTAAAAGTTCCGAAGCCGCACCAACATAATAGAGATACAGAAACACCGTGGCCCCTTTCTTTGAGATAACTCTGCACTGTTGCGAGCTGTAAATGCCACTTCCAGCTTAGCTGTGCAGAAGAAGAACAACAAGAAGAAGAAATATCTCGAAATATGTCCATCAGGACCCTTCCCTTGAGATAATTCTGCAAATATCTCGGAAACGAAGCGAGCTATGGCAAAATGTTAAGAGACCTTTTTTGTAGAGAATTATGTTTCCTACAATTTATGTTCTATGATATTTTTTGATCAGAAGCGTAGTTTTCGAGATATATCGAGATATTTAAAAGTTCCGAAGCCGCACCAACATAATAGAGATACGGAAACACCGTGGCCCCTTTCTTTGGGATAACTCTGCACTATTGCGAGCTGGAAATGCCACTTCCAGTTTAGCTGTGCAGAAGAAGAACAACAAGAAGAAGAAATATCTCGAAATATGTCCGTCAGGACCCTTCCCTTGAGATAAATCTGCAAATATCTCGGAAACGAAGCGAGCTATTGCAAAACGTTGAGAGACCTCTTTTGTAGAGAATTAAGTTTCCTACTTTTTATGTTCTATGATATTTTTTGATCAGATGCGTAGTTCTCGAGATATATCAAGATATTTAAAAGCTCCGAAGCTGCACCAACATAATAGAGGTACAGAAACACCGTGGCCCCTTTCTTTGAGATAACTCTGCACTATTGCGAGGTGCAAATGCCACTTCCAGCTCAGCTGTGCAGAAGAAGAACAACAAGAATAAGAAATATTTCGAAATATTTCCGTCAGGCCCCTTCCCTTGAGATAAATCTGCAAATATCTCGGAAACGAAGCGAGCTACGGCAAAATGTTAAGCGACCTTTTTTGTAGAAAATTAGGTTTCCTACTTTTTATGTTCTATGATATTTTTTGATCAGATGCGTAGTTCTCGAGATATATCAAGATATTTAAAAGTTCCGAAGCCGCACCAACATAATAGAGATACAGAAACACCGTGGCCCCTTTCTTTGAGATAACTCTGCACTATTGCGAGCTGCAAATGCCACTTCCAGCTTAGCTGTGCAGAAGAAGAACAACAAGAAGAAGAAATATCTGGAAATATGTCCGTCAGGCCCCTTCCCTTGAGATAAATCTGCAAATATCTCGGAGACCAAGCGAGCTATGGCAAAATGTTAAGAGACCTTATTTGTAGAGAATTAAGTTTCCTACTTTTTATGTTCTACGATATTTTTTGATCAGATGCGTAGTTCTCGGGATATATCAAGATATTTAAAAGTTCCGAAGCCGCACCAACATAATAGAGATACAGAAACACCGTGGCCCCTTTCTTTGAGATAACTCTGCACTATTGCGCGCTGCAAATGCCACTTCCAGCTTAGCTGTGCAGAAGAAGAACAACAAGAAGAAAAAATATCTCGAAATATGTCCGTCAGGCCCCTTCCCTTGAGATAAATCTGCAAATATCTCGGAAACGAAGCGAGCTATGGCAAAATGTTAAGAGACCTTTTTTGTAGAGAATTAAGTTTCCTACTTTTTATGTTCTATGATATTTTTTGATCAGATGCGTAGTTCTCGAGATATATCCAGATATTTAAAAGCTCCGAAGCGGCACCAACATAATAGAGATACAGAAACACCGTGGCCCCTTTCTTTGAGGTAACTCTGCACTATTGCGAGCTGCAAATGCCACTTCCTGCTTAGCTGTGCAGAAGAAGAACAACAAGAAGAAGAAATGTCTCGAAATATGTCCCTCAGGCCCCTTCCCTTGAGATAAATCTGCAAATATCTCGGAAACGAAGCGAGCTATGGCAAAATGTTAAGAGACCTTTTTTGTAGAGAATTATGTTTTCTACAATTTACGTTCTCTGATATTTTTTGATCAGAAGCGTAGTTTTCGAGATATATCGAGATATTTAAAAGTTCCGAAGCCGCACCAACATAATAGAGATACAGAAACACCGTGGCCCCTTTCTTTGAGATAACTCTGCACTATTGCGACCTGCAAATGCCACTTCCAGCTTAGCTGTGCAGAAGAGGAACAACAAGAAGAAGAAATATCTCGGAATATGTCGTCAGGCCCCTTCCCTTGAGCTAAATCTGCAAATATCTCGGAAACGATGCCAGCTATGGGAAAATGTTAAGAGACCTTTTTTGTAGAGAATTATGTTTCCTACTTTTTATGTTCTATGATATTTTTTGATCAGATGCGTAGTTTTCGAGATATATCGAGATATTTAAAAGTTCCGAGGCCGCACCAACATAATAGACATACAGAAACATCGTGGCCCCTTTCTTTGGGATAACTCTGCACTATTGCGAGCTGCAAATGCCACTTCCAGCTTAGCTGTGCAGAAGAAGAACAACAAGAATAAGAAATATTTCGAAATATGTCCGTCAGGCCGCTTCCCTTGAGATAAATCTGCAAATATCTCGGAAACGAAGCGAGCTACGGCAAAATGTTAAGCGACCTTTTTTGTAGAAAATTAGGTTTCCTACTTTTTATGTTCTATGATATTTTTTGATCAGATGCGTAGTTCTCGAGATATATCAAGATATTTAAAAGTTCCGAAGCCGCACCAACATAATAGAGATACAGAAACACCGTGGCCCCTTTCTTTGAGATAACTCTGCACTATTGCGAGCTGCAAATGCCACTTCCAGCTTAGCTGTGCAGAAGAAGAACAACAAGAAGAAGAAATATCTGGAAATATGTCCGTCAGGCCCCTTCCCTTGAGATAAATCTGCAAATATCTCGGAAACCAAGCGAGCTATGGCAAAATGTTAAGAGACCTTATTTGTAGAGAATTAAGTTTCCTACTTTTTATGTTCTACGATATTTTTTGATCAGATGCGTAGTTCTCGAGATATATCAAGATATTTAAAAGTTCCGAAGCGGCACCAACATAATAGAGATACAGAAACACCGTGGCCCCTTTCTTTGAGGTAACTCTGCACTATTGCGAGCTGCCAATGCCACTTCCAGCTTAGCGGTGCAGAAGAAGAACAACAAGAAGAAGAAATGTCTCGAAATATGTCCCTCAGGCCCCTTCCCTTGAGATAAATCTGCAAATATCTCGGAAACCAAGCGAGCTATGGCAAAATGTTGAGAGACCTTATTTGTAGAGAATTAAGTTTCCTACTTTTTATGTTGTACGACATTTTTGATCAGATGCGTAGTTCTCGAGATATATCAAGATATTTAAAAGTTCCGAAGCCGCACCAACATAATAGAGATACAGAAACACCGTGGCCCCTTTCTTTGAGATAACTCTGCACTATTGCGAGCTGCAAATGCCACTTCCAGCTTAGCTGTGCAGAAGAAGACCAACAAGAAGAAGAAATATCTCGAAATATGTCCGTCAGGCCCCTTCCCTTGAGATAAATCTGCAAATATCTCGGAAACGAAGCGAGCTATGGCAAAATGTTAAGAGACCTTATTTGTGGAGAATTAAGTTTCCTACTTTTTATGTTCTATGATATTTTTTGATCAGATGCGTAGTTCTCGAGATATATCAAGATATTTAAAAGCTCCGAAGCTGCACCAACATAATAGAGGTACAGAAACACCGTGGCCCCTTTCTTTGAGATAACTCTGCACTATTGCGAGGTGCAAATGCCACTTCCAGCTCAGCTGTGCAGAAGAAGAACAACAAGAATAAGAAATATTTCGAAATATTTCCGTCAGGCCCCTTCCCTTGAGATAAATCTGCAAATATCTCGGAAACGAAGCGAGCTACGGCAAAATGTTAAGCGACCTTTTTTGTAGAAAATTAGGTTTCCTACTTTTTATGTTCTATGATATTTTTTGATCAGATGCGTAGTTCTCGAGATATATCAAGATATTTAAAAGTTCCGAAGCCGCACCAACATAATAGAGATACAGAAACACCGTGGCCCCTTTCTTTGAGATAACTCTGCACTATTGCGAGCTGCAAATGCCACTTCCAGCTTAGCTGTGCAGAAGAAGAACAACAAGAAGAAGAAATATCTGGAAATATGTCCGTCAGGCCCCTTCCCTTGAGATAAATCTGCAAATATCTCGGAGACCAAGCGAGCTATGGCAAAATGTTAAGAGACCTTATTTGTAGAGAATTAAGTTTCCTACTTTTTATGTTCTACGATATTTTTTGATCAGATGCGTAGTTCTCGGGATATATCAAGATATTTAAAAGTTCCGAAGCCGCACCAACATAATAGAGATACAGAAACACCGTGGCCCCTTTCTTTGAGATAACTCTGCACTATTGCGCGCTGCAAATGCCACTTCCAGCTTAGCTGTGCAGAAGAAGAACAACAAGAAGAAAAAATATCTCGAAATATGTCCGTCAGGCCCCTTCCCTTGAGATAAATCTGCAAATATCTCGGAAACGAAGCGAGCTATGGCAAAATGTTAAGAGACCTTTTTTGTAGAGAATTAAGTTTCCTACTTTTTATGTTCTATGATATTTTTTGATCAGATGCGTAGTTCTCGAGATATATCCAGATATTTAAAAGCTCCGAAGCGGCACCAACATAATAGAGATACAGAAACACCGTGGCCCCTTTCTTTGAGGTAACTCTGCACTATTGCGAGCTGCAAATGCCACTTCCTGCTTAGCTGTGCAGAAGAAGAACAACAAGAAGAAGAAATGTCTCGAAATATGTCCCTCAGGCCCCTTCCCTTGAGATAAATCTGCAAATATCTCGGAAACGAAGCGAGCTATGGCAAAATGTTAAGAGACCTTTTTTGTAGAGAATTATGTTTTCTACAATTTACGTTCTCTGATATTTTTTGATCAGAAGCGTAGTTTTCGAGATATATCGAGATATTTAAAAGTTCCGAAGCCGCACCAACATAATAGAGATACAGAAACACCGTGGCCCCTTTCTTTGAGATAACTCTGCACTATTGCGACCTGCAAATGCCACTTCCAGCTTAGCTGTGCAGAAGAGGAACAACAAGAAGAAGAAATATCTCGGAATATGTCGTCAGGCCCCTTCCCTTGAGCTAAATCTGCAAATATCTCGGAAACGATGCCAGCTATGGGAAAATGTTAAGAGACCTTTTTTGTAGAGAATTATGTTTCCTACTTTTTATGTTCTATGATATTTTTTGATCAGATGCGTAGTTTTCGAGATATATCGAGATATTTAAAAGTTCCGAGGCCGCACCAACATAATAGACATACAGAAACATCGTGGCCCCTTTCTTTGGGATAACTCTGCACTATTGCGAGCTGCAAATGCCACTTCCAGCTTAGCTGTGCAGAAGAAGAACAACAAGAATAAGAAATATTTCGAAATATGTCCGTCAGGCCGCTTCCCTTGAGATAAATCTGCAAATATCTCGGAAACGAAGCGAGCTACGGCAAAATGTTAAGCGACCTTTTTTGTAGAAAATTAGGTTTCCTACTTTTTATGTTCTATGATATTTTTTGATCAGATGCGTAGTTCTCGAGATATATCAAGATATTTAAAAGTTCCGAAGCCGCACCAACATAATAGAGATACAGAAACACCGTGGCCCCTTTCTTTGAGATAACTCTGCACTATTGCGAGCTGCAAATGCCACTTCCAGCTTAGCTGTGCAGAAGAAGAACAACAAGAAGAAGAAATATCTGGAAATATGTCCGTCAGGCCCCTTCCCTTGAGATAAATCTGCAAATATCTCGGAAACCAAGCGAGCTATGGCAAAATGTTAAGAGACCTTATTTGTAGAGAATTAAGTTTCCTACTTTTTATGTTCTACGATATTTTTTGATCAGATGCGTAGTTCTCGAGATATATCAAGATATTTAAAAGTTCCGAAGCGGCACCAACATAATAGAGATACAGAAACACCGTGGCCCCTTTCTTTGAGGTAACTCTGCACTATTGCGAGCTGCCAATGCCACTTCCAGCTTAGCGGTGCAGAAGAAGAACAACAAGAAGAAGAAATGTCTCGAAATATGTCCCTCAGGCCCCTTCCCTTGAGATAAATCTGCAAATATCTCGGAAACCAAGCGAGCTATGGCAAAATGTTGAGAGACCTTATTTGTAGAGAATTAAGTTTCCTACTTTTTATGTTGTACGACATTTTTGATCAGATGCGTAGTTCTCGAGATATATCAAGATATTTAAAAGTTCCGAAGCCGCACCAACATAATAGAGATACAGAAACACCGTGGCCCCTTTCTTTGAGATAACTCTGCACTATTGCGAGCTGCAAATGCCACTTCCAGCTTAGCTGTGCAGAAGAAGAACAACAAGAAGAAGAAATATCTCGAAATATGTCCGTCAGGCCCCTTCCCTTGAGATAAATCTGCAAATATCTCGGAAACGAAGCGAGCTATGGCAAAATGTTAAGAGACCTTTTTTGTAGAGAATTATGTTTTCTACAATTTACGTTTTCTGATATTTTTTGATCAGAAGCGTAGTTTTCGAGATATATCGAGATATTTAAAAGTTCCGAAGCCGCACCAACATAATAGAGATACAGAAACACCGTGGCCCCTTTCTTTGAGATAACTCTGCACTATTGCGACCTGCAAATGCCACTTCCAGCTTAGCTGTGCAGAAGAGGAACAACAAGAAGAAGAAATATCTCGGAATATGTCGTCAGGCCCCTTCCCTTGAGCTAAATCTGCAAATATCTCGGAAACGATGCCAGCTATGGGAAAATGTTAAGAGACCTTTTTTGTAGAGAATTATGTTTCCTACTTTTTATGTTCTATGATATTTTTTGATCAGATGCGTAGTTTTCGAGATATATCGAGATAATTAAAAGTTCCGAAGCCGCACCAACATAATAGAGATACAGAAACATCGTGGCCCCTTTCTTTGGGATAACTCTGCACTATTGCGAGTTGGAAATGCCACTTCCAGTTTAGCTGTGCAGAAGAAGAACAACAAGAAGAAGAAATATCTCGAAATATGTCCGTCAGGCCCCTTCCCTTGAGATAAATCTGCAAATATCTCGGAAACGAAGCGAGCTATGGCAAAATATTAAGAGACCTTTTTTGTAGAGAATTAAGTTTCCTACTTTTTATGTTCTATGATATTTTTTGATCAGATGCGTAGTTCTCGAGATATATCAAGATATTTAAAAGTTCCGAAGCCGCACCAACATAATAGAGATACAGAAACATCGTGGCCCCTTTCTTTGGGATAACTCTGCACTATTGCGAGCTGGAAATGCCACTTCCAGTTTAGCTGTGCAGAAGAAGAACAACAAGAAGAAGAAATATCTCGAAATATGTCCGTCAGGACCCTTCCCTTGAGATAAATCTGCAAATATCTCGGAAACGAAGCGAGCTATTGCAAAACGCTAAGAGACCTTTTTTATAGAGAATTAAGTTTCCTACTTTTTATGTTCTATGATATTTTTTGATCAGATGCGTAGTTCTCGAGATATATCAAGATATTTAAAAGTTCCGAAGCCGCACCAACATAATAGAGATACAGAAACACCGTGGCCCCTTTCTTTGAGATAACTCTGCACTATTGCGAGCTGCAAATGCCACTTCCAGCTTAGCTGTGCAGAAGAAGAACAACAAGAAGAAGAAATATCTGGAAATATGTCCGTCAGGCCCCTTCCCTTGAGATAAATCTGCAAATATCTCGGAAACGAAGCGAGCTATGGCAAAATGTTAAGAGAACTTTTTTGTAGAGAATTAAGTTTCCTACTTTTTATGTTCTACGATATTTTTTGATCAGATGCGTAGTTCTCGAGATATATCAAGATATTTAAAAGTTCCGAAGCCGCGCCAACATAATAGAGATACAGAAACACCGTGGCCCCTTTCTTTGAGATAACTCTGCACTGTTGCGAGCTGTAAATGCCACTTCCAGCTTAGCTGTGCAGAAGAAGAACAACAAGAAGAAGAAATATCTCGAAATATGTCCGTCAGGCCCCTGCCCTTGAGATATATCTGCAAATATCTCGGAAACGAAGCGAGCTATGGCAAAATGTTAAGAGACCTTTTTTGTAGAGAATTATGTTTCCTACAATTTATCTTCTATGATATTTTTTGATCAGAAGCGTAGTTTTCGAGATATATCGAGATATTTAAAGGTTCCGAAGCCGCACCAACATAATAGAGATACAGAAACACCGTGGCCCCTTTCTTTGAGATAACTCTGCACTACTGCGAGCTGCAAATGCCACTTCCAGCTTAGCTGTGCAGAAGAAGAACAACAAGAAGAAGAAATATCTCGAAATATGTCCGTCAGGACCATTCCCTTGAGATAAATCTGCAAATATCTCGGAAACGAAGCGAGCTATTGCAAAACGTTGAGAGACCTTTTTTGTAGAGAATTAAGTTTCCTACTTTTTATGTTCTATGATATTTTTTGATCAGATGCGTAGTTCTCGAGATATATCAAGATATTTAAAAGCTCCGAAGCTGCACCAACATAATAGAGGTACAGAAACACCGTGGCCCCTTTCTTTGCGATAACTCTGCACTATTGCGAGCTGCAAATGCCACTTCCAGCTCAGCTGTGCAGAAGAAGAACAACAAGAATAAGAAATATTTCGAAATATGTCCGTCAGGCCCCTTCCCTTGAGATAAATCTGCAAATATCTCGGAAACGAAGCGAGCTACGGCAAAATGTTAAGCGACCTTTTTTGTAGAAAATTAGGTTTCCTACTTTTTATGTTCTATGATATTTTTTGATCAGATGCGTAGTTCTCGAGATATATCAAGATATTTAAAAGTTCCGAAGCCGCACCAACATAATAGAGATACAGAAACACCGTGGCCCCTTTCTTTGAGATAACTCTGCACTATTGCGAGCTGCAAATGCCACTTCCAGCTTAGCTGTGCAGAAGAAGAACAACAAGAAGAAGAAATATCTGGAAATATGTCCGTCAGGCCCCTTCCCTTGAGATAAATCTGCAAATATCTCGGAAACCAAGCGAGCTATGGCAAAATGTTAAGAGACCTTATTTGTAGAGAATTAAGTTTCCTACTTTTTATGTTCTACGATATTTTTTGATCAGATGCGTAGTTCTCGAGATATATCAAGATATTTAAAAGTTCCGAAGCCGCACCAACATAATAGAGATACAGAAACACCGTGGCCCCTTTCTTTGAGATAACTCTGCACTATTGCGCGCTGCAAATGCCACTTCCAGCTTAGCTGTGCAGAAGAAGAACAACAAGAAGAAGAAATATCTCGAAATATGTCCGTCAGGCCCCTTCCCTTGAGATAAATCTGCAAATATCTCGGAAACGAAGCGAGCTATGGCAAAATGTTAAGAGACCTTTTTTGTAGAGAATTATGTTTCCTACAATTTACGTTCTCTGATATTTTTTGATCAGAAGCGTAGTTTTCGAGATATATCGAGATATTTAAAAGTTCCGACGCCGCACCAACATAATAGAGATACAGAAACACCGTGGCCCCTTTCTTTGAGATAACTCTGCACTATTGCGAGCTGCAAATGCCACTTCCAGCTTAGCTGTGCAGAAGAGGAACAACAAGAAGAAGAAATATCTCGGAATATGTCCGTCAGGCCCCTTCCCTTGAGCTAAATCTGCAAATATCTCGGAAACAATGCCAGCTATGGGAAAATGTTAAGAGACCTTTTTTGTAGAGAATTAAGTTTCCTACTTTTTATGTTCTATGATATTTTTTGATCAGAAGCGTAGTTTTCGAGATATATCGAGATATTTAAAGGTTCCGAAGCCGCACCAACATAATAGAGATACAGAAACACCGTGGCCCCTTTCTTTGAGATAACTCTGCACTAGTGCGAGCCGCAAATGCCACTTCCAGCTTAGCTGTGCAGAAGAAGAACAACAAGAAGAAGAAATATCTCGAAATATGTCCGTCAGGCCCCTTCCCTTGAGATAAATCTGCAAATATCTCGGAAACGAAGCGAGCTATGGCAAAATGTTAAGAGACCTTTTTTGTAGAGAATTAGGTTTCCTACTTTTTATGTTCTATGATATTTTTTGATCAGATGCGTAGTTCTCGAGATATATCAAGATATTTAAAAGTTCCGAAGCCGCACCAACATAATAGAGATACAGAAACACCGTGGCCCTTTTCTTTGAGATAACTCTGCACTAGTGCGAGCCGCAAATGCCACTTCCAGCTTAGCTGTGCAGAAGAAGAACAACAAGAAGAAGAAATATCTCGAAATATGTCCGTCAGGCCCCTTCCCTTGAGATAAATCTGCAAATATCTCGGAAACAAAGCGAGCTATGGCAAAATGTTAAGAGACCTTTTTTGTAGAGAATTAAGTTTCCTACTTTTTATGTTCTATGATATTTTTTGATCAGATGCGCAGTTCTCGAGATATATCAAGATATTTAAAAGTTCCGAAGCCGCACCAACATAATAGAGATACAGAAACACCGTGGCCCCTTTCTTTGAGATAACTCTGCACTATTGCGAGCTGCAAATGCCACTTCCAGCTTAGCTGTGCAGAAGAAGAACAACAAGAAGAAGAAATATCTCGAAATATGTCCGTCAGGCCCCTTCCCTTGAGATAAATCTGGAAATATCTCGGAAACGAAGCGAGCTATGGCAAAATGTTAAGAGACCTTTTTTGTAGAGAATTATGTTTCCTACAATTTACGTTCTCTGATATTTTTTGATCAGAAGCGTAGTTTTCGAGATATATCGAGATATTTAAAAGTTCCGACGCCGCACCAACATAATAGAGATACAGAAACACCGTGGCCCCTTTCTTTGAGATAACTCTGCACTATTGCGAGCTGCAAATGCCACTTCCAGCTTAGCTGTGCAGAAGAGGAACAACAAGAAGAAGAAATATCTCGGAATATGTCCGTCAGGCCCCTTCCCTTGAGCTAAATCTGCAAATATCTCGGAAACAATGCCAGCTATGGGAAAATGTTAAGAGACCTTTTTTGTAGAGAATTAAGTTTCCTACTTTTTATGTTCTATGATATTTTTTGATCAGATGCGTAGTTCTCGAGATATATCAAGATATTTAAAAGTTCCGAAGCCGCACCAACATAATAGAGATACAGAAACACCGTGGCCCCTTTCTTTGAGATAACTCTGCACTATTGCGCGCTGCAAATGCCACTTCCAGCTTAGCTGTGCAGAAGAAGAACAACAAGAAGAAGAAATATCTCGAAATATGTCCGTCAGGCCCCTTCCCTTGAGATAAATCTGCAAATATCTCGGAAACGAAGCGAGCTACGGCAAAATGTTAAGCGACCTTTTTTGTAGAAAATTAGGTTTCCTACTTTTTATGTTCTATGATATTTTTTGATCAGATGCGTAGTTCTCGAGATATATCAAGATATTTAAAAGTTCCGAAGCCGCACTAACATAATAGAGATACAGAAACACCGTGGCCCCTTTCTTTGAGATAACTCTGCACTACTGCGAGCTGCAAATGCCACTTCCAGCTTAGCTGTGCAGAAGAAGAACAACAAGAAGAAGAAATATCTCGAAATATGTCCGTCAGGCCCCTTCCCTTGAGATAAATCTGCAAATATCTCGGAAACGAAGCGAGCTATGGCAAAATGTTAAGAGACCTTTTTTGTAGAGAATTAAGTTTCCTACTTTTTATGTTCTATGATATTTTTTGATCAGATGCGTAGTTCTCGAGATATATCCAGATATTTAAAAGTTCCGAAGCGGCACCAACATAATAGAGATACAGAAACACCGTGGCCCCTTTCTTTGAGGTAACTCTGCACTATTGCGAGCTGCAAATGCCACTTCCAGCTTAGCTGTGCAGAAGAAGAACAACAAGAAGAAGAAATATCTCGAAATATGTCCCTCAGGCCCCTTCCCTTGAGATAAATCTGCAAATATCTCGGAAACCAAGCGAGCTATGGCAAAATGTTAAGAGACCTTATTTGTAGAGAATTAAGTTTCCTACTTTTTATGTTCTACGATATTTTTTGATCAGATGCGTAGTTCTCGAGATATATCAAGATATTTAAAAGTTCCGAAGCCGCACCAACATAATAGAGATACAGAAACACCGTGGCCCCTTTCTTTGAGATAACTCTGCACTATTGCGAGCTGCAAATGCCACTTCCAGCTTAGCTGTGCAGAAGAAGAACAACAAGAAGAAGAAATATCTCGAAATATGTCCGTCAGGCCCCTTCCCTTGAGATAAATCTGCAAATATCTCGGAAACGAAGCGAGCTATGGCAAAATGTTAAGAGACCTTTTTTGTAGAGAATTAAGTTTCCTACTTTTTATGTTCTATGATATTTTTTGATCAGAAGCGTAGTTCTCGAGATATATCAAGATATTTAAAAGTTCCGAAGCCGCACTAACATAATAGAGATACAGAAACACCGTGGCCCCTTTCTTTGAGATAACTCTGCACTATTGCGCGCTGCAAATGCCACTTCCAGCTTAGCTGTGCAGAAGAAGAACAACAAGAAGAAGAAATATCTCGAAATATGTCCGTCAGGCCCCTTCCCTTGAGATAAATCTGCAAATATCTCGGAAACGAAGCGAGCTATGGCAAAATGTTAAGAGACCTTTTTTGTAGAGAATTAAGTTTCCTACTTTTTATGTTCTATGATATTTTTTGATCAGATGCGTAGTTCTCGAGATATATCAAGATATTTAAAAGTTCCGAAGCCGCACTAACATAATAGAGATACAGAAACACCGTGGCCCCTTTCTTTGAGATAACTCTGCACTACTGCGAGCTGCAAATGCCACTTCCAGCTTAGCTGTGCAGAAGAAGAACAACAAGAAGAAGAAATATCTCGAAATATGTCCGTCAGGCCCCTTCCCTTGAGATAAATCTGCAAATATCTCGGAAACGAAGCGAGCTACGGCAAAATGTTAAGCGACCTTTTTTGTAGAAAATTAGGTTTCCTACTTTTTATGTTCTATGATATTTTTTGATCAGATGCGTAGTTCTCGAGATATATCAAGATATTTAAAAGTTCCGAAGCCGCACTAACATAATAGAGATACAGAAACACCGTGGCCCCTTTCTTTGAGATAACTCTGCACTACTGCGAGCTGCAAATGCCACTTCCAGCTTAGCTGTGCAGAAGAAGAACAACAAGAAGAAGAAATATCTCGAAATATGTCCGTCAGGCCCCTTCCCTTGAGATAAATCTGCAAATATCTCGGAAACGAAGCGAGCTATGGCAAAATGTTAAGAGACCTTTTTTGTAGAGAATTAAGTTTCCTACTTTTTATGTTCTATGATATTTTTTGATCAGATGCGTAGTTCTCGAGATATATCCAGATATTTAAAAGTTCCGAAGCGGCACCAACATAATAGAGATACAGAAACACCGTGGCCCCTTTCTTTGAGGTAACTCTGCACTATTGCGAGCTGCAAATGCCACTTCCAGCTTAGCTGTGCAGAAGAAGAACAACAAGAAGAAGAAATATCTCGAAATATGTCCCTCAGGCCCCTTCCCTTGAGATAAATCTGCAAATATCTCGGAAACCAAGCGAGCTATGGCAAAATGTTAAGAGACCTTATTTGTAGAGAATTAAGTTTCCTACTTTTTATGTTCTACGATATTTTTTGATCAGATGCGTAGTTCTCGAGATATATCAAGATATTTAAAAGTTCCGAAGCCGCACCAACATAATAGAGATACAGAAACACCGTGGCCCCTTTCTTTGAGATAACTCTGCACTATTGCGAGCTGCAAATGCCACTTCCAGCTTAGCTGTGCAGAAGAAGAACAACAAGAAGAAGAAATATCTCGAAATATGTCCGTCAGGCCCCTTCCCTTGAGATAAATCTGCAAATATCTCGGAAACGAAGCGAGCTATGGCAAAATGTTAAGAGACCTTTTTTGTAGAGAATTAAGTTTCCTACTTTTTATGTTCTATGATATTTTTTGATCAGAAGCGTAGTTCTCGAGATATATCAAGATATTTAAAAGTTCCGAAGCCGCACTAACATAATAGAGATACAGAAACACCGTGGCCCCTTTCTTTGAGATAACTCTGCACTATTGCGCGCTGCAAATGCCACTTCCAGCTTAGCTGTGCCGAAGAAGAACAACAAGAAGAAGAAATATCTCGAAATATGTCCGTCAGGCCCCTTCCCTTGAGATAAATCTGCAAATATCTCGGAAACGAAGCGAGCTATGGCAAAATGTTAAGAGACCTTTTTTGTAGAGAATTAAGTTTCCTACTTTTTATGTTCTATGATATTTTTTGATCAGATGCGTAGTTCTCGAGATATATCAAGATATTTAAAAGTTCCGAAGCCGCACTAACATAATAGAGATACAGAAACACCGTGGCCCCTTTCTTTGAGATAACTCTGCACTACTGCGAGCTGCAAATGCCACTTCCAGCTTAGCTGTGCAGAAGAAGAACAACAAGAAGAAGAAATATCTCGAAATATGTCCGTCAGGCCCCTTCCCTTGAGATAAATCTGCAAATATCTCGGAAACGAAGCGAGCTATGGCAAAATGTTAAGAGACCTTTTTTGTAGAGAATTAAGTTTCCTACTTTTTATGTTCTATGATATTTTTTGATCAGATGCGTAGTTCTCGAGATATATCCAGATATTTAAAAGTTCCGAAGCGGCACCAACATAATAGAGATACAGAAACACCGTGGCCCCTTTCTTTGAGGTAACTCTGCACTATTGCGAGCTGCAAATGCCACTTCCAGCTTAGCTGTGCAGAAGAAGAACAACAAGAAGAAGAAATATCTCGAAATATGTCCCTCAGGCCCCTTCCCTTGAGATAAATCTGCAAATATCTCGGAAACCAAGCGAGCTATGGCAAAATGTTAAGAGACCTTATTTGTAGAGAATTAAGTTTCCTACTTTTTATGTTCTACGATATTTTTTGATCAGATGCGTAGTTCTCGAGATATATCAAGATATTTAAAAGTTCCGAAGCCGCACCAACATAATAGAGATACAGAAACACCGTGGCCCCTTTCTTTGAGATAACTCTGCACTATTGCGAGCTGCAAATGCCACTTCCAGCTTAGCTGTGCAGAAGAAGAACAACAAGAAGAAGAAATATCTCGAAATATGTCCGTCAGGCCCCTTCCCTTGAGATAAATCTGCAAATATCTCGGAAACGAAGCGAGCTATGGCAAAATGTTAAGAGACCTTTTTTGTAGAGAATTAAGTTTCCTACTTTTTATCTTCTGTGATATTTTTTGATCAGATGCGTAGTTCTCGAGATATATCAAGATATTTAAAAGTTCCGAAGCCGCACCAACATAATAGAGATACAGAAACACCGTGGCCCCTTTCTTTGAGATAACTCTGCACTACTGCGAGCTGCAAATGCCACTTCCAGCTTAGCTGTGCAGAAGAAGAACAACAAGAAGAAGAAATATCTCGAAATAGGTCCGTCAGGCCCCTTCCCTTGAGATAAATCTGCAAATATCTCGGAAACGAAGCGAGCTATGGCAAAATGTTAAGAGACCTTTTTTGTAGAGAATTATGTTTCCTACAATTTACGTTCTCTGATATTTTTTGATCAGAAGCGTAGTTTTCGAGATATATCGAGATATTTAAAAGTTCCGAAGCCGCTCCAACATAATAGAGATACAGAAACACCGTGGCCCCTTTCTTTGAGATAACTCTGCACTATTGCGACCTGCAAATGCCACTTCCAGCTTAGCTGTGCAGAAGAAGAACAACAAGAAGAAGAAATATCTCGAAATATGTCCGTCAGGACCCTTCCCTTGAGATAAATCTGCAAATATCTCGGAAACGAAGCGAGCTATTGCAAAACGTTAAGAGACCTTTTTTATAGAGAATTAAGTTTCCTACTTTTTATGTTCTATGATATTTTTTGATCAGATGCGTAGTTCTCGAGATATATCCAGATATTTAAAAGTTCCGAAGCCGCACCAACATAATAGAGATACAGAAACACCGTGGCCCCTTTCTTTGAGATAACTCTGCACTACTGCGAGCTGCAAATGCCACTTCCAGCTTAGCTGTGCAGAAGAAGAACAACAAGAAGAAGAAATATCTCGAAATATGTCCGGCAGGCCCCTTCCCTTGGGATAAATCTGCAAATATCTCGGAAACGAAGCGAGCTATGGCAAAATGTTAAGAGACCTTTTTTGTAGAGAATTATGTTTCCTACAATTTACGTTCTCTGATATTTTTTGATCAGAAGCGTAGTTTTCGAGATATATCGAGATATTTAAAAGTTCCGAAGCCGCACCAACATAATAGAGATACAGAAACACCGTGGCCCCTTTCTTTGAGATAACTCTGCACTATTGCGAGCTGCAAATGCCACTTCCAGCTTCGCTGTGCAGGAGAAGAACAACAAGAAGAAGAAATATCTGGAAATATGTCCTTCAGGCCCCTTCCCTTGAGATAAATCTGCAAATATCTCGGAAACGAAGCGAGCTATTGCAAAACGTTAAGAGACCTTTTTTGTAGAGAATTAAGTTTCCTACTTTTTATGTTCTATGATATTTTTCGATCAGAGGCGTAGTTCTCGAGATATATCAAGATATTTAAAAGTTCCGAAGCCGCACCAACATAATAGAGATACAGAAACACCGTGGCCCCTTTCTTTGAGATTACTCTGCACGATTGCGAGCTGGAAATGCCGCTTCCAGTTTAGCTGTGCAGAAGAAGAACAACAAGAAGAAGAAATATCTCGAAATATGTCCCTCAGGCCCCTTCCCTTGAGATAAATCTGCAAATATCTCGGAAACCAAGCGAGCTATGGCAAAATGTTAAGAGACCTTATTTGTAGAGAATTAAGTTTCCTACTTTTTATGTTCTACGATATTTTTTGATCAGATGCGTAGTTCTCGAGATATATCAAGATATTTAAAAGTTCCGAAGCCGCACCAACATAATAGAGATACAGAAACACCGTGGCCCCTTTCTTTGAGATAACTCTGCACTATTGCGAGCTGCAAATGCCACTTCCAGCTTAGCTGTGCAGAAGAAGAACAACAAGAAGAAGAAATATCTCGAAATATGTCCGTCAGGCCCCTTCCCTTGAGATAAATCTGCAAATATCTCGGAAACGAAGCGAGCTATGGCAAAATGTTAAGAGACCTTTTTTGTAGAGAATTAAGTTTCCTACTTTTTATCTTCTGTGATATTTTTTGATCAGATGCGTAGTTCTCGAGATATATCAAGATATTTAAAAGTTCCGAAGCCGCACCAACATAATAGAGATACAGAAACGCCGTGGCCCCTTTCTTTGAGATAACTCTGCACTACTGCGAGCTGCAAATGCCACTTCCAGCTTAGCTGTGCAGAAGAAGAACAACAAGAAGAAGAAATATCTCGAAATAGGTCCGTCAGGCCCCTTCCCTTGAGATAAATCTGCAAATATCTCGGAAACGAAGCGAGCTATGGCAAAATGTTAAGAGACCTTTTTTGTAGAGAATTATGTTTCCTACAATTTACGTTCTCTGATATTTTTTGATCAGAAGCGTAGTTTTCGAGATATATCGAGATATTTAAAAGTTCCGAAGCCGCTCCAACATAATAGAGATACAGAAACACCGTGGCCCCTTTCTTTGAGATAACTCTGCACTATTGCGACCTGCAAATGCCACTTCCAGCTTAGCTGTGCAGAAGAAGAACAACAACAAGAAGAAATATCTCGAAATATGTCCGTCAGGACCCTTCCCTTGAGATAAATCTGCAAATATCTCGGAAACGAAGCGAGCTATTGCAAAACGTTAAGAGACCTTTTTTATAGAGAATTAAGTTTCCTACTTTTTATGTTCTATGATATTTTTTGATCAGATGCGTAGTTCTCGAGATATATCCAGATATTTAAAAGTTCCGAAGCCGCACCAACATAATAGAGATACAGAAACACCGTGGCCCCTTTCTTTGCGATAACTCTGCACTATTGCGAGCTGCAAATGCCACTTCCAGCTTAGCTGTGCAGAAGAAGAACAACAAGAAGAAGAAATATCTCGAAATATGTCCGTCAGGCCCCTTCCCTTGAGATAAATCTGCAAATATCTCGGAAACGAAGCGAGCTATGCCAAAATGTTAAGAGACCTTATTTGTAGACAATTAAGTTTCCTACTTTTTATGTTCTATGATATTTTTTGATCAGATGCGTAGTTCTCGAGATATATCAAGATATTTAAAAGTTCCGAAGCTGCACCAACATAATAGAGGTGCAGAAACACCGTGGCCTCTTTCTTTGAGATAACTCTGCACTATTGCGAGCTGCAAATGCCACTTCCAGCTTAGCTGTGCAGAAGAGGAACAACAAGAAGAAGAAATATCTCGGAATATGTCCGTCAGGCCCCTTCCCTTGAGATAAATCTGCAAATATCTCGGAAACGATGCCAGCTATGGGAAAATGTTAAGAAACCTTTTTTGTAGAGGATTAAGTTTCCTACTTTTTATCTTCTATGATATTTTTTGATCAGATGCGTAGTTCTCGAGATATATCAAGATATTTAAAAGTTCCGAAGCCGCACCAACATAATAGAGATACAGAAACACCGTGGCCCCTTTCTTTGAGATAACTCTGCACTATTGCGAGCTGTAAATGCCACTTCCAGCTTAGCTGTACAGAAGAAGAACAACAAGAAGAAGAAATATCTCGAAATATGTCCGTCAGGCCCCTTCCCTTGAGATATATCTGCAAATATCTCGGAAACAAAGCGAGCTATGGCAAAATGTTAAGAGACCTTTTTTGTAGAGAATTATGTTTCCTACAATTTATGTTCTATGATATTTTTTGATCAGAAGCGTAGTTTTCGAGATATATCGAGATATTTAAAAGTTCCGAAGCCGCACCAACATAATAGAGATACAGAAACACCGTGGCCCCTTTCTTTGAGATAACTCTGCACTAGTGCGAGCCGCAAATGCCACTTCCAGCTTAGCTGTGCAGAAGAAGAACAACAAGAAGAAGAAATATCTCGAAATATGTCCGTCAGGCCCCTTCCCTTGAGATAAATCTGCAAATATCTCGGAAACGAAGCGAGCTATTGCAAAATGTTAAGAGTCCTTTTTTGTAGAGAATTGAGTTTCCTACTTTTTACGTTCTATGATATTTTTTGATCAGACGCGTAGTTCTCGAGAGATATCAAGATATTTAAAAGTTCCGAAGCCGCACCAACATAATAGAGATACAGAAACACCGTGGCCCCTTTCTTTGAGATAACTCTGCACTATTGCGAGCTGCAAATGCCACTTCCAGCTTAGCTGTGCAGAAGAAGAACAACAAGAAGAAGAAATATCTCGAAATATGTCCGTCAGGCCCGTTCCCTTGAGATAAATCTGCAAATATCTCGGAAACGAAGAGAGCTATGGCAAAATGATAAGAGACCTTTTTTGTAGAGAATTAAGTTGCCTACTTTTTATGTTCTATGATATTTTTTGATCAGATGCGTAGTTCTCGAGATATATCAAGATATTTAAAAGTTCCGAAGCCGCACCAACATAATAGAGATACAGAAACACCGTGGCCCCTTTCTTTGAGATAACTCTGCACTATTGCGAGCTGCAAATGCCACTTCCAGCTTAGCTGTGCAGAGGAAGAACAACAAGAAGAAGAAATATCTCGAAATATGTCCGTCAGGCCAGTTCCTTTGAGCTGAATCTGCGAATATCTCGGAAACGAAGCGAGCTATGGCAAAATGTTAAGAGACGTTTTTTGTAGAGAATTATGTTTCCTACAATTTATGTTCTATGATATTTTTTGATCAGAAGCGTTGTTTTCGAGATATATCGAGATATTTAAAAGTTCCGAAGCCGCACCAACATAATAGAGATACAGAAACACCGTGGCCCCTTTCTTTGAGATAACTCTGCACTAGTGCGAGCCGCAAATGCCACTTCCAGCTTAGCTGTGCAGAAGAAGAACAACAAGAAGAAGAAATATCTCTAAATATGTCCGTCAGGCCCCTTCCCTTGAGATAAATCTGCAAATATCTCGGAAACGAAGCGAGCTATTGCAAAATGTTAAGAGACCTTTTTTGTAGAGAATTGAGTTTCCTACTTTTTATGTTCTATGATATTTTTTGATCAGATGCGTAGTTCTCGAGATATATCAGGATATTTAAAAGTTAAGAAGCCGCACCAACATAATAGAGATACAGAAACACCGTGGCCCCTCTCTTTGAGATAACTCTGCACTATTGCGAGCTGGAAATGCCACTTCCAGTTTAGCTGTGCAGAAGAAGAACAACAAGAAGAAGAAATATCTCGAAATATGTCCGTTAGGCCCATTCCCTTGAGATAAATCTGCAAATATCTCGGAAACGAAGCGAGCTATGGCAAAATGTTAACAGACTTTTTTGTAGAGAATTAAGTTTCCTACTTTTTATGTTCTATGATATTTTTCGATCAGACGCGTAGTTTTCGAGATATATCGAGATATTTAAAAGTTCCGAAGCCGCACCAACATAATAGAGATACAGAAACACCGTGGCCCCTTTCTTTGAGATAACTCTGCACTAGTGCGAGCCGCAAATGCCACTTCCAGCTTAGCTGTGCAGAAGAAGAACAACAAGAAGAAGAAATATCTCGAAATATGTCCGTCAGGCCCCTTCCCTTGAGATAAATCTGCAAATATCTCGGAAACGAAGCGAGCTATTGCAAAATGTTAAGAGACCTTTTTTGTAGAGAATTGAGTTTCCTACTTTTTACGTTCTATGATATTTTTTGATCAGACGCGTAGTTCTCGAGAGATATCAAGATATTTAAAAGTTCCGAAGCCGCACCAACATAATAGAGATACAGAAACACCGTGGCCCCTTTCTTTGAGATAACTCTGCACTATTGCGAGCTGCAAATGCCACTTCCAGCTTAGCTGTGCAGAAGAAGAACAACAAGAAGAAGAAATATCTCGAAATATGTCCGTCAGGCCCGTTCCCTTGAGATAAATCTGCAAATATCTCGGAAACGAAGAGAGCTATGGCAAAATGATAAGAGACCTTTTTTGTAGAGAATTAAGTTGCCTACTTTTTATGTTCTATGATATTTTTTGATCAGATGCGTAGTTCTCGAGATATATCAAGATATTTAAAAGTTCCGAAGCCGCACCAACATAATAGAGATACAGAAACACCGTGGCCCCTTTCTTTGAGATAACTCTGCACTATTTCGAGCTGCAAATGCCACTTCCAGCTTAGCTGTGCAGAGGAAGAACAACAAGAAGAAGAAATATCTCGAAATATGTCCGTCAGGCCAGTTCCTTTGAGCTGAATCTGCGAATATCTCGGAAACGAAGCGAGCTATGGCAAAATGTTAAGAGACGTTTTTTGTAGAGAATTATGTTTCCTACAATTTATGTTCTATGATATTTTTTGATCAGAAGCGTTGTTTTCGAGATATATCGAGATATTTAAAAGTTCCGAAGCCGCACCAACATAATAGAGATACAGAAACACCGTGGCCCCTTTCTTTGAGATAACTCTGCACTAGTGCGAGCCGCAAATGCCACTTCCAGCTTAGCTGTGCAGAAGAAGAACAACAAGAAGAAGAAATATCTCTAAATATGTCCGTCAGGCCCCTTCCCTTGAGATAAATCTGCAAATATCTCGGAAACGAAGCGAGCTATTGCAAAATGTTAAGAGACCTTTTTTGTAGAGAATTGAGTTTCCTACTTTTTATGTTCTATGATATTTTTTGATCAGATGCGTAGTTCTCGAGATATATCAGGATATTTAAAAGTTAAGAAGCCGCACCAACATAATAGAGATACAGAAACACCGTGGCCCCTCTCTTTGAGATAACTCTGCACTATTGCGAGCTGGAAATGCCACTTCCAGTTTAGCTGTGCAGAAGAAGAACAACAAGAAGAAGAAATATCTCGAAATATGTCCGTTAGGCCCATTCCCTTGAGATAAATCTGCAAATATCTCGGAAACGAAGCGAGCTATGGCAAAATGTTAACAGACTTTTTTGTAGAGAATTAAGTTTCCTACTTTTTATGTTCTATGATATTTTTCGATCAGACGCGTAGTTTTCGAGATATATCGAGATATTTAAAAGTTCCGAAGCCGCACCAACATAATAGAGATACAGAAACACCGTGGCCCCTCTCTTTGAGATAACTCTGCACTATTGCGAGCTGGAAATGCCACTTCCAGCTTAGCTGTGCAGAAGAAGAACAACAAGAAGAAGAAATATCTCGAAATATGTCCGTCAGGCCCCTTCCCTTGAGATAAATCTGCAAATATCTCGGAAACGAAGCGAGCTATGGCAAAATGTTAAGAGACCTTATTTGTAGAGAATTAAGTTTCCTACTTTTTATGTTCTATGGTATTTTTTGATCAGATGCGTAGTTCTCGAGATATATCAAGATATTTAAAAGTTCCGAAGCCGCACCAACATAATAAAGATACAGAAACACCGTGGCCCCTCTCTTTGAGATAACTCTGCACTATTGCGAGCTGGAAATGCCACTTCCAGCTTAGCTGTGCAGAGGAAGAACAACAAGAAGAAGAAATATCTCGAAATATGTCCGTCAGGCCAGTTCCTTTGAGCTGAATCTGCAAATATCTCGGAAACGAAGCGAGCTATGGCAAAATCTTAAGAGACGTTTTGTGTAGAGAATTATGTTTCCTACAATTTATGTTCTATGATATTTTTTGATCAGAAGCGTAGTTTTCGAGATATATCGAGATATTTAAAAGTTCCGAAGCCGCACCAACATAATAGAGATACAGAAACACCGTGGCCCCTTTCTTTGAGATAACTCTGCACTAGTGCGAGCCGCAAATGCCACTTCCAGCTTAGCTGTGCAGAAGAAGAACAACAAGAAGAAGAAATATCTCGAAATATGTCCGTCAGGCCCCTTCCCTTGAGATAAATCTGCAAATATCTCGGAAACGAAGCGAGCTATTGCAAAATGTTAAGAGACCTTTTTTGTAGAGAATTGAGTTTCCTACTTTTTATGTTCTATGATATTTTTTGATCAGATGCGTAGTTCTCGAGATATATCAGGATATTTAAAAGTTAAGAAGCCGCACCAACATAATAGAGATACAGAAACACCGTGGCCCCTTTCTTTGAGATAACTCTGCACTATTGCGAGCTGCAAATGCCACTTCCAGCTTAGCTGTGCAGAAGAAGAACAACAAGAAGAAGAAATATCACGAAATATGTCCGTTAGGCCCCTTCCCTTGAGATAAATCTGCAAATATCTCGGAAACGAAGCGAGCTATGGCAAAATGTTAAGAGACCTTTTTTGTAGCGAATTAAGTTTCCTACTTTTTATGTTCTATGATATTTTTTGATCAGGTGCGTAGTTCTCGAGATATATCAAGATATTTAAAACTTCCGAAGCCGCAACAACATAATAGAGATACAGAAACACCGTGGCCCCTTTCTTTCAGATAGCTATGCACTATTGCGAGCTGCAAATGCCACTTCCAGCTTAGCTGTGCAGAAGAAGAACAACAAGAAGAAGAAATATCTCGAAATATGTCCGTCAGGCCCCTTACCTTGAGATAAATCTGCAAATATCTCGGAAACGAAGCGAGCTATGGCAAAATGTTAAGAGACCTTTTTTGTAGAGAATTAAGTTTCCTACTTTTTATCTTCTATGATATTTTTTGATCAGACGCGTAGTTCTCGAGATATATCAAGATATTTAAAAGTTCCGAAGCCGCACCAACATAATAGAGATACAGAAACACCGTGGCTCCTTTCTTTGAGATAACTCTGCACTATTGCGACCTGGAAATGCCACTTCCAGTTTAGCTGTGCAGAAGAAGAACAACAAGAAGAAGAAATATCTCGAAATATGTCCGTTAGGCCCCTTCCCTTGAGATACATCTGCAAATATCTCGGAAACGAAGCGAGCTATGGCAAAATGTTAAGAGACCTTTTTTGTAGAGAATTAAGTTTCCTACGTTTTATGTTCTATGATATTTTTTGATCAGATGCGTAGTTCTCGAGATATATCAAGATATTTAAAAGTTCCGAAGCCGCACCAACATAATAGAGATACAGAAACACCGTGGCTCCTTTCTTTGAGATAACTCTGCACTATTGCGACCTGGAAATGCCACTTCCAGTTTAGCTGTGCAGAAGAAGAACAACAAGAAGAAGAAATATCTCGAAATATGTCCGTCAGGCCCCTTACCTTGAGATAAATCTGCAAATATCTCGGAAACGAAGCGAGCTATGGCAAAATGTTAAGAGACCTTTTTTGTAGAGAATTAAGTTTCCTACTTTTTATCTTCTATGATATTTTCTGACCAGATTCGTAGTTCTCGAGATATATCAAGATATTTGAAAGTTCCGAAGCCGCACCAACATAATAGAGATACAGAAACACCGTGGCCCCACTCTTTGAGATAACTCTGCACTATTGCGAGCTGCAAATGCCACTTCCAGCTTAGCTGTGCAGAAGAGGAACAACAAGAAGAAGAAATATCTCGGAATGTTTCCGTCAGGCCCCTCCCCTTGAGATATATCTGCAAATATCTCGGAAACGATGCCAGCTATGGGAAAATGTTAAGAGACCTTTTTTGTAGAGAATTAAGTTTCCTACTTTTTATCTTCTATGATATTTTCTGATCAGATTCGTAGTTCTCGAGATATATCAAGATATTTAAAAGTTCCGAAGCCGCACCAACATAATAGAGATACAGAAACACCGTGGCCCCTCTCTTTGAGATAACTCTGCACAATTGCGAGCTGCAAATGCCACTGCCAGCTTAGCTGTGCAGAAGAAGAACAACAAGAAGAAGAAATATCTCGAAATATGTCCGTCAGGCCCCTTCCCTTGAGATAAATCGGCAAGTATCTCGGAAACGAAGCGAGCTATGGCAAAATGTTAAGAGACCTTTTTTGTGGACAATTATGTTTCCTACAATTTAGGTTCTATGATATTTTTTGATCAGATGCGTAGTTCTCGAGATATATCAAGATATTTAAAAGTTCCGAAGCCGCACCAACATAATAGAGATACAGAAACACCGTGGCCCCTCTCTTTGAGATAACTCTGCACTATTGCGAGCTGGAAATGCCACGTCCAGTTTAGCTGTGCAGAAGAAGAACAACAAGAAGAAGAAATATCTCGAAATATGTCCGTCAGGGCCCTTCCCTTGAGATAAATCTGCAAATATCTCGGAAACGAAGCGAGCTATGGCAAAATGTTAAGAGACCTTTTTTATAGAGAATTATGTTTCC
Organism: Osmia lignaria lignaria; assembly: GCF_051020975.1. Lineage (NCBI taxonomy): Eukaryota > Metazoa > Arthropoda > Insecta > Hymenoptera > Megachilidae > Osmia > Osmia lignaria. The sequence goes on along the minus strand of NW_027478159.1, from coordinate 6,675,889 downwards.
TACTTTTTATGTTCTATGATATTTTTTGATCAGACGCGTAGTTCTCGAGATATATCAAGATATTTAAAAGTTCCGAAGCCGCACCAACATAATAGAGATACAGAAACACCGTGGCCCCTTTCTTTGAGATAACTCTGCACTATTGCGAGCTGCAAATGCCACTTCCAGCTTAGCTGTGCAGAAGAAGAACAACAAGAAGAAGAAATATCTCGAAATATGTCCGTCAGGCCCCTTCCCTTGAGATAAATCTGCAAATATCTCGGAAACGAAGCGAGCTATGGCAAAATGTTAAGAGACCTTTTTTGTAGAGAATTAAGTTGCCTACTTTTTATGTTCTATGATATTTTTTGATCAGATGCGTAGTTCTCGAGATATATCAAGATATTTAAAAGTTCCGAAGCCGCACCAACATAATAGAGATACAGAAACACCGTGGCTCCTTTCTTTGAGATAACTCTGCACTATTGCGACCTGGAAATGCCACTTCCAGTTTAGCTGTGCAGAAGAAGAACAACAAGAAGAAGAAATATCTCGAAATATGTCCGTTAGGCCCCTTCCCTTGAGATAAATCTGCAAATATCTCGGAAACGAAGCGAGCTATGGCAAAATGTTAAGAGACCTTTTTTGTAGAGAATTAAGTTTCCTACGTTTTATGTTCTATGATATTTTTTGATCAGATGCGTAGTTCTCAAGATATATCAAGATATTTAAAAGTTCCGAAGCCGCACCAACATAATAGGGATACAGAAACACCGTGCCCCTCTCTTTGAGATAACTCTGCACTATTGCGAGCTGCAAATGCCACTTCCAGCTTAGCTGTGCAGAAGAAGAACAACAAGAAGAAGAAATATCTCGAAATATGTCCGTCAGGCCCCTTACCTTGAGATAAATCTGCAAATATCTCGGAAACGAAGCGAGCTATGGCAAAATGTTAAGAGACCTTTTTTGTAGAGAATTAAGTTTCCTACTTTTTATCTTCTATGATATTTTCTGATCAGATGCGTAGTTCTCGAGATATATCAAGATATTTAAAAGTTCCGAAGCCGCACCAACATAATAGAGATACAGAAACACCGTGGCTCCTTTCTTTGAGATAACTCTGCACTATTGCGACCTGGAAATGCCACTTCCAGTTTAGCTGTGCAGAAGAAGAACAACAAGAAGAAGAAATATCTCGAAATATGTCCGTTAGGCCCCTTCCCTTGAGATAAATCTGCAAATATCTCGGAAACGAAGCGAGCTATGGCAAAATGTTAAGAGACCTTTTTTGTAGAGAATTAAGTTTCCTACGTTTTATGTTCTATGATATTTTTTGATCAGATGCGTAGTTCTCAAGATATATCAAGATATTTAAAAGTTCCGAAGCCGCACCAACATAATAGGGATACAGAAACACCGTGCCCCTCTCTTTGAGATAACTCTGCACTATTGCGAGCTGCAAATGCCACTTCCAGCTTAGCTGTGCAGAAGAAGAACAACAAGAAGAAGAAATATCTCGAAATATGTCCGTCAGGCCCCTTACCTTGAGATAAATCTGCAAATATCTCGGAAACGAAGCGAGCTATGGCAAAATGTTAAGAGACCTTTTTTGTAGAGAATTAAGTTTCCTACTTTTTATCTTCTATGATATTTTCTGATCAGATGCGTAGTTCTCGAGATATATCAAGATATTTAAAAGTTCCGAAGCCGCACCAACATAATAGAGATACAGAAACACCGTGGCCCCTTTCTTTGAGATAACTCTGCACTATTGCGAGCTGTAAATGCCACTTCCAGCTTAGCTGTGCAGAAGAAGAACAACAAGAAGAAGAAATATCTCGAAATATGTCCGTCAGGCCCCTTCCCTTGAGATATATCTGCAAATATCTCGGAGACGAAGCGAGCTATGGCAAAATGTTAAGAGACCTTTTTTGTAGAGAATTATGTTTCCTACTTTTTATGTTCTATGATATTTTTTGATCAGACGCGTAGTTCTCGAGATATATCAAGATATTTAAAAGTTCCGAAGCCGCACCAACATAATAGAGATACAGAAACACCGTGGCCCCTTTCTTTGAGATAACTCTGCACTATTGCGAGCTGCAAATGCCACTTCCAGCTTAGCTGTGCAGAAGAAGAACAACAAGAAGAAGAAATATCTCGAAATATGTCCGTCAGGCCCCTTCCCTTGAGATAAATCTGCAAATATCTCGGAAACGAAGCGAGCTATGGCAAAATGTTAAGAGACCTTTTTTGTAGAGAATTAAGTTGCCTACTTTTTATGTTCTATGATATTTTTTGATCAGATGCGTAGTTCTCGAGATATATCAAGATATTTAAAAGTTCCGAAGCCGCACCAACATAATAGAGATACAGAAACACCGTGGCTCCTTTCTTTGAGATAACTCTGCACTATTGCGACCTGGAAATGCCACTTCCAGTTTAGCTGTGCAGAAGAAGAACAACAAGAAGAAGAAATATCTCGAAATATGTCCGTTAGGCCCCTTCCCTTGAGATAAATCTGCAAATATCTCGGAAACGAAGCGAGCTATGGCAAAATGTTAAGAGACCTTTTTTGTAGAGAATTAAGTTTCCTACGTTTTATGTTCTATGATATTTTTTGATCAGATGCGTAGTTCTCGAGATATATCAAGATATTTAAAAGTTCCGAAGCCGCACCAACATAATAGGGATACAGAAACACCGTGCCCCTCTCTTTGAGATAACTCTGCACTATTGCGAGCTGCAAATGCCACTTCCAGCTTAGCTGTGCAGAAGAAGAACAACAAGAAGAAGAAATATCTCGAAATATGTCCGTCAGGCCCCTTACCTTGAGATAAATCTGCAAATATCTCGGAAACGAAGCGAGCTATGGCAAAATGTTAAGAGACCTTTTTTGTAGAGAATTAAGTTTCCTACTTTTTATCTTCTATGATATTTTCTGATCAGATGCGTAGTTCTCGAGATATATCAAGATATTTAAAAGTTCCGAAGCCGCACCAACATAATAGAGATACAGAAACAGCGTGGCTCCTTTCTTTGAGATAACTCTGCACTAATGCGACCTGGAAATGCCACTTCCAGTTTAGCTGTGCAGAAGAAGAACAACAAGAAGAAGAAATATCTCGAAATATGTCCGTTAGGCCCCTTCCCTTGAGATAAATCTGCAAATATCTCGGAAACGAAGCGAGCTATGGCAAAATGTTAAGCGACCTTTTTTGTAGAGAATTAAGTTTCCTACGTTTTATGTTCTATGATATTTTTTGATCAGATGCGTAGTTCTCGAGATATATCAAGATATTTAAAAGTTCCGAAGCCGCACCAACATAATAGAGATACAGAAACACCGTGGCCCCTTTCTTTGAGATAACTCTGCACTATTGCGAGCTGCAAATGCCACTTTCAGCTTAGCTGTGCAGAAGAAGAACAACAAGAAGAAGAAATATCTCGAAATATGTCCGTCAGGCCCCTTACCTTGAGATAAATCTGCAAATATCTCGGAAACGAAGCGAGCTATGGCAAAATGTTGAGAGACCTTTTTTGTAGAGAATTAAGTTTCCTACTTTTTATCTTCTATGATATTTTCTGATCAGATGCGTAGTTCTCGAGATATATCACGATATTTAAAAGTTCCGAAGCCGCACCAACAGAATAGAGATACAGAAACACCGTGGCCCCTTCCTTTGAGATAGCTCTGCACTATTGCGAGCTGTAAATGCCACTTCCAGCTTAGCTGTGCAGAAGAAGAACAACAAGAAGAAGAAATATCTCGAAATATGTCCGTCAGGCCCCTTACCATGAGATAAATCTGCAAATATCTCGGAAACGAAGCGAGCTATGGCAAAATGTTAAGAGGCCTTTTTTGTAGACAATTATGTTTCCTACAATTTATGTTCTATGATATTTTTTGATCAGACGCGTAGTTCTCGAGATATATCAAGATATTTAAAAGTTCCGAAGCCGCACCAACATAATAGAGATACAGAAACACCGTGGCCCCTCTCTTCGAGATAACTCTGCACTATTGCGAGCTGGAAATGCCACTTCCAGCTTAGCTGTGCAGAAGAAGAACAACAAGAAGAAGAAATATCACGAAATATGTCCGTTAGGCCCCTTCCCTTGAGATAAATCTGCAAATATCTCGGAAACGAAGCGAGCTATGGCAAAATGTTAAGAGACCTTTTTTGTAGCGAATTAAGTTTCCTACTTTTTATGTTCTATGATATTTTTTGATCAGATGCGTAGTTCTCGAGATATATCAAGATATTTAAAAGTTCCGAAGCCGCACCAACATAATAGAGATACAGAAACACCGTGGCCCCTTTCTTTCAGATAGCTATGCACTATTGCGAGCTGCAAATGCCACTTCCAGCTTAGCTGTGCAGAAGAAGAACAACAAGAAGAAGAAATATCTCGAAATATGTCCGTCAGGCCCCTTACCTTGAGATAGATCTGCAAATATCTCGGAAACGAAGCGAGCTATGGCAAAATGTTAAGAGACCTTTTTTGTGGAGAATTAAGTTTCCTACTTTTTATCTTCTATGATATTTTCTGATCAGATGCGTAGTTCTCGAGATATATCAAGATATTTAAAAGTTCCGAAGCCGCACCAACATAATAGAGATACAGAAACATCGTGGCCCCTCTCTTTGAGATAACTCTGCACAATTGCGAGCTGCAAATGCCACTTCCAGCTTAGCTGTGCAGAAGAAGAACAACAAGAAGAAGAAATATCTCGAAATATGTCCGTTAGGCCCCTTCCCTTGAGATAAATCTGCAAATATCTCGGAAACGAAGCGAGCTATGGCAAAATGTTAAGAGACCTTTTTTGTAGAGAATTAAGTTTCCTACGTTTTATGTTCTATGATATTTTTTGATCAGATGCGTAGTTCTCGAGATATATCAAGATATTTAAAAGTTCCGAAGCCGCACCAACATAATAGGGATACAGAAACACCGTGCCCCTCTCTTTGAGATAACTCTGCACTATTGCGAGCTGCAAATGCCACTTCCAGCTTAGCTGTGCAGAAGAAGAACAACAAGAAGAAGAAATATCTCGAAATATGTCCGTCAGGCCCCTTACCTTGAGATAAATCTGCAAATATCTCGGAAACGAAGCGAGCTATGGCAAAATGTTAAGAGACCTTTTTTGTAGAGAATTAAGTTTCCTACTTTTTATCTTCTATGATATTTTCTGATCAGATGCGTAGTTCTCGAGATATATCAAGATATTTAAAAGTTCCGAAGCCGCACCAACATAATAGAGATACAGAAACAGCGTGGCTCCTTTCTTTGAGATAACTCTGCACTATTGCGACCTGGAAATGCCACTTCCAGTTTAGCTGTGCAGAAGAAGAACAACAAGAAGAAGAAATATCTCGAAATATGTCCGTTAGGCCCCTTCCCTTGAGATAAATCTGCAAATATCTCGGAAACGAAGCGAGCTATGGCAAAATGTTAAGCGACCTTTTTTGTAGAGAATTAAGTTTCCTACGTTTTATGTTCTATGATATTTTTTGATCAGATGCGTAGTTCTCGAGATATATCAAGATATTTAAAAGTTCCGAAGCCGCACCAACATAATAGAGATACAGAAACACCGTGGCCCCTTTCTTTGAGATAACTCTGCACTATTGCGAGCTGCAAATGCCACTTTCAGCTTAGCTGTGCAGAAGAAGAACAACAAGAAGAAGAAATATCTCGAAATATGTCCGTCAGGCCCCTTACCTTGAGATAAATCTGCAAATATCTCGGAAACGAAGCGAGCTATGGCAAAATGTTGAGAGACCTTTTTTGTAGAGAATTAAGTTTCCTACTTTTTATCTTCTATGATATTTTCTGATCAGATGCGTAGTTCTCGAGATATATCACGATATTTAAAAGTTCCGAAGCCGCACCAACAGAATAGAGATACAGAAACACCGTGGCCCCTTCCTTTGAGATAGCTCTGCACTATTGCGAGCTGTAAATGCCACTTCCAGCTTAGCTGTGCAGAAGAAGAACAACAAGAAGAAGAAATATCTCGAAATATGTCCGTCAGGCCCCTTACCATGAGATAAATCTGCAAATATCTCGGAAACGAAGCGAGCTATGGCAAAATGTTAAGAGGCCTTTTTTGTAGACAATTATGTTTCCTACAATTTATGTTCTATGATATTTTTTGATCAGACGCGTAGTTCTCGAGATATATCAAGATATTTAAAAGTTCCGAAGCCGCACCAACATAATAGAGATACAGAAACACCGTGGCCCCTCTCTTCGAGATAACTCTGCACTATTGCGAGCTGGAAATGCCACTTCCAGCTTAGCTGTGCAGAAGAAGAACAACAAGAAGAAGAAATATCACGAAATATGTCCGTTAGGCCCCTTCCCTTGAGATAAATCTGCAAATATCTCGGAAACGAAGCGAGCTATGGCAAAATGTTAAGAGACCTTTTTTGTAGCGAATTAAGTTTCCTACTTTTTATGTTCTATGATATTTTTTGATCAGATGCGTAGTTCTCGAGATATATCAAGATATTTAAAAGTTCCGAAGCCGCACCAACATAATAGAGATACAGAAACACCGTGGCCCCTTTCTTTCAGATAGCTATGCACTATTGCGAGCTGCAAATGCCACTTCCAGCTTAGCTGTGCAGAAGAAGAACAACAAGAAGAAGAAATATCTCGAAATATGTCCGTCAGGCCCCTTACCTTGAGATAGATCTGCAAATATCTCGGAAACGAAGCGAGCTATGGCAAAATGTTAAGAGACCTTTTTTGTGGAGAATTAAGTTTCCTACTTTTTATCTTCTATGATATTTTCTGATCAGATGCGTAGTTCTCGAGATATATCAAGATATTTAAAAGTTCCGAAGCCGCACCAACATAATAGAGATACAGAAACATCGTGGCCCCTCTCTTTGAGATAACTCTGCACAATTGCGAGCTGCAAATGCCACTTCCAGCTTAGCTGTGCAGAAGAGGAACAACAAGAAGAAGAAATATCTCGAAATATGTCCGTCAGGCCCCTTCCCTTGAGATAAATCTGCAAATATCTCGGAAACGAAGCGAGCTATGGCAAAATGTTAAGAGACCTTTTTTGTAGAGAATTATGTTTTCTACTTTTTATGTTCTATGATATTTTTTGATCAGACGCGTAGTTCTCGAGATATGTCAAGATATTTAAAAGTTCCGAAGCCGCACCAACATAATAGAGATACAGAAACAGCGTGGCTCCTTTCTTTGAGATAACTCTGCACTATTGCGAGCTGCAAATGCCACTTCCAGCTTAGCTGTGCAGAAGAAGAACAACAAGAAGAAGAAATATCTCGAAATATGTCCGTCAGGCCCCTTACCTTGAGATAAATCTGCAAGTATCTCGGAAACGAAGCGAGCTATGGCAAAATGTTAAGAGACCTTTTTTGTAGAGAATTAAGTTTCCTACTCTTTATCTTCTATGATATTTTCTGATCAGATGCGTAGTTCTCGAGATATATCACGATATTTAAAAGTTCCGAAGCCGCACCAACATAATAGAGATACAGAAACACCGTGGCCCCTTTCTTTGAGATAACTCTGCACTATTGCGAGCTGCAAATGCCACTTTCAGCTTAGCTGTGCAGAAGAAGAACAACAAGAAGAAGAAATATCTCGAAATATGTCCGTCAGGCCCCTTCCCTTGAGATAAATCTGCAAATATCTCGGAAACGAAGCGAGCTATGGCAAAATGTTAAGAGACGTTTTTTGTAGAGAATTATGTTTCCTACAATTTATGTTCTATGATATTTTTTGATCAGAAGCGTAGTTCTCGAGATATATCAAGATATTTAAAAGTTCCGAAGCCGCACCAACATAATAGGTATTCAGAAACACCGTGGCCCCGTTCTTTGAGATAACTCTGCACTAGTGCGAGCCGCAAATGCCACTTCCAGCTTAGCTGTGCAGAAGAAGAACAACAAGAAGAAGAAATATCTCGAAATATGTCCGTCAGGCCCCTTCCCTTGAGATAAATATGCAAATATCTCGGAAACGAAGCGAGCTATGGCAAAATGTTAAGCGACCTTTTTTGTAGAGAATTAAGTTTCCTACTTTTTATGTTCTATGATATTTTTTGATCAGATGCGTAGTTCTCGAGATATATCAAGATATTTAAAAGTTCCGAAGCCGCACCAACATAATAGAGATACAGAAACACCGTGGCCCCTTTCTTTGAGATAACTCTGCACTATTGCGAGCTGCAAATGCCACTTTCAGCTTAGCTGTGCAGAAGAAGAACAACAAGAAGAAGAAATATCTCGAAATATGTCCGTCAGGCCCCTTCCCTTGAGATAAATCTGCAAATATCTCGGAAACGAAGCGAGCTATTGCAAAATGTTAAGAGACCTTTTTTGTAGAGAATTGAGTTTCCTACTTTTTATGTTCTATGATATTTTTTGATCAGATGCGTAGTTCTCGAGATATATCAAGATATTTAAAAGTTCCGAAGCCGCACCAACATAATAGAGATACAGAAACACCGTGGCCCCTTTCTTTCAGATAACTATGCACTATTGCGAGCTGCAAATGCCACTTCCAGCTTAGCTGTGCAGAAGAAGAACAACAAGAAGAAGAAATATCTCGAAATATGTCCGTCAGGCCCCTTACCTTGAGATAAATCTGCAAATATCTCGGAAACGAAGCGAGCTATGGCAAAATGTTAAGAGACCTTTTTTGTAGAGAATTAAGTTTCCTACTTTTTATCTTCTATGATATTTTCTGATCAGATGAGTAGTTCTCGAGATATATCAAGATATTTAAAAGTTCCGAAGCCGCACCAACATAATAGAGATACAGAAACACCGTGGCCCCTTTCTTTGAGATATCTCTGCACTATTGCGAGCTGCAAATGCCACTTCCAGCTTAGCTGCGCAGAAGAAGAACAACAAGAAGAAGAAATATCTCGAAATATGTCCGTCAGGCCCCTTCCCTTGAGATATATCTGCAAATATCTCGGAAACGAAGCGAGCTATGGCAAAATGTTAAGAGACCTTTTTTGTAGAGAATTATGTTTCCTACAATTTATGTTCTATGATATTTTTTGATCAGATGCGTAGTTCTCGAGATATATCAAGATATTTAAAAGTTCCGAAGCCGCACCAACATAATAGAGATACAGAAACACCGTGGCCCCTTTCTTTGAGATAACTCTGCACTATTGCGAGCTGCAAATGCCACTTTCAGCTTAGCTGTGCAGAAGAAGAACAACAAGAAGAAGAAATATCTCGAAATATGTCCGTCAGGCCAGTTCCTTTGAGCTGAATCTGCAAATATCTCGGAAACGAAGCGAGCTATGGCAAAATGTTAAGAGCCGTTTTTTGTAAAGAATTATGTTTCCTACAATTTATGTTCTATGATATTTTTTGATCAGAAGCGTAGTTTTCGAGATATATCGAGATATTTAAAAGTTCCGAAGCCGCACCAACATAATAGAGATACAGAAACACCGTGGCCCCTTTCTTTGAGATAACTCTGCACTAGTGCGAGCCGCAAATGCCACTTCCAGCTTAGCTGTGCAGAACAAGAACAACAAGAAGAAGAAATATCTCGAAATATGTCCGTCAGGCACCTTCCCTTGAGATAAATCTGCAAATATCTCGGAAACGAAGCGAGCTATTGCAAAATGTTAAGAGACCTTTTTTGTAGAGAATTGAGTTTCCTACTTTTTATGTTCTATGATATTTTTTGATCAGATGCGTAGTTCTCGAGATATATCAAGATATTTAAAAGTTCCGAAGCCGCACCAACATAATAAAGATACAGAAACACCGTGGCCCCTTTCTTTCAGATAACTATGCACTATTGCGAGCTGCAAATGCCACTTCCAGCTTAGCTGTGCAGAAGAAGAACAACAAGAAGAAGAAATATCTCGAAATATGTCCGTCAGGCCCTTTACCTTGAGATAAATCTGCAAATATCTCGGAAACGAAGCGAGCTATGGCAAAATGTTAAGAGACCTTTTTTGTAGAGAATTAAGTTTCCTACTTTTTATCTTCTATGATATTTTCTGATCAGATGCGTAGTTCTCGAGATATATCAAGATATTTAAAAGTTCCGAAGCCGCACCAACATAATAGAGATACAGAAACACTGTGGCCCCTTTCTTTCAGATAGCTATGCACTATTGCGAGCTGCAAATGCCACTTCCAGCTTAGCTGCGCAGAAGAAGAACAACCAGAAGAAGAAATATCTCGAAATATGTCCGTCAGGCCCCTTCCCTTGAGATATATCTGCAAATATCTCGGAAACGAAGCGAGCTATGGCAAAATGTTAAGAGACCTTTTTTGTAGAGAATTATGTTTCCTACAATTTATGTTCTACGATATTTTTTGATCAGAAGCGTAGTTTTCGAGATATATCGAGATATTTAAAAGTTCCGAAGCCGCACCAACATAATAGGGATACAGAAACACCGTGGCCCCTTTCTTTGAGATAACTCTGCACTAGTGCCAGCCGCAAATGCCACTTCCAGCTTAGCTGTGCAGAAGAAGAACAACAAGAAGAAGAAATATCTCGAAATATGTCCGTCAGGCCCCTTCCCTTGAGATAAATCTGCAAATATCTCGGAAACGAAGCGAGCTATGGCAAAATGTTAAGAGACCTTTTTTGTAGAGAATTAGGTTTCCTACTTTTTATGTTCTATGATATTTTTTGATCAGATGCGTAGTTCTCGAGATATATCAAGATATTTAAAAGTTCCGAAGCCGCACCAACATAATAGAGATACAGAAACACCGTGGCCCCTTTCTTTGAGATAACTCTGCACTAGTGCGAGCCGCAAATGCCACTTCCAGCTTAGCTGTGCAGAAGAAGAACAACAAGAAGAAGAAATATCTCGAAATATGTCCGTCAGGCCACTTCCCTTGAGATAAATCTGCAAATATCTCGGAAACGAAGCGAGTTATGGCAAAATGTTAAGAGACCTTTTTTGTAGAGAATTATGTTTCCTACAATTTATGTTCTACGATATTTTTTGATCCGAAGCGTAGTTTTCGAGATATATCGAGATATTTAAAAGTTCCGAAGCCGCACCAACATAATAGGGATACAGAAACACCGTGGCCCCTTTCTTTGAGATAACTCTGCACTAGTGCCAGCCGCAAATGCCACTTCCAGCTTAGCTGTGCAGAAGAAGAACAACAAGAAGAAGAAATATCTCGAAATATGTCCGTCAGGCCCCTTCCCTTGAGATAAATCTGCAAATATCTCGGAAACGAAGCGAGCTATGGCAAAATGTTAAGAGACCTTTTTTGTAGAGAATTAGGTTTCCTACTTTTTATGTTCTATGATATTTTTTGATCAGATGCGTAGTTCTCGAGATATATCAAGATATTTAAAAGTTCCGAAGCCGCACCAACATAATAGAGATACAGAAACACCGTGGCCCCTTTCTTTGAGATAACTCTGCACTAGTGCGAGCCGCAAATGCCACTTCCAGCTTAGCTGTGCAGAAGAAGAACAACAAGAAGAAGAAATATCTCGAAATATGTCCGTCAGGCCACTTCCCTTGAGATAAATCTGCAAATATCTCGGAAACGAAGCGAGCTATGGCAAAATGTTAAGAGACGTTTTTTGTAGAGAATTATGTTTCCTACAATTCATGTTGTATGATATTTTTTGATCAGAAGCGTAGTTTTCGAGATATATCGAGATATTTAAAAGTTCCGAAGCCGCACCAACATAATAGAGATACAGAAACACCGTGGCCCCTTTCTTTGAGATAACTCTGCACTAGTGCGAGCCGCAAATGCCACTTCCAGCTTAGCTGTGCAGAAGAAGAGCAACAAGAAGAAGAAATATCTCGAAATATGTCCGACAGGCCCCTTACCTTGAGATAAATCTGCAAATATCTCGGAAACGAAGCGAGCTATGGCAAAATGTTAAGAGACCGTTTTTGTAGAAAATTATGTTTCCTACTTTTTATGTTCTATGATATTTTTTGATCAGACGCGTAGTTCTCGAGATATATCAAGATATTTAAAAGTTCCGAAGCCGCACCAACATAATAGAGATACAGAAACACCGTGGCCCCTTTCTTTGAGATAACTCTGCACTATTGCGAGCTGCAAATGCCACTTCCAGCTTAGCTGTGCAGAAGAAGAACAACAAGAAGAAGAAATATCTCGAAATATGTCCGTCAGGCCCCTTCCCTTGAGATAAATCTGCAAATATCTCGGAAACGAAGCGAGCTATGGCAAAATGTTAAGAGACCTTTTTTGTAGAGAATTAAGTTTCCTACTTTTCATGTTCTATGATATTTTTTGATCAGATGCGTAGTTCTCGAGATATATCAAGATATTTAAAAGTTCCGAAGCCGCACCAACATAATAGAGATACAGAAACACCGTGGCCCCTTTCTTTGAGATAACTCTGCACTATTGCGAGCTGTAAATGCCACTTCCAGCTTAGCTGTGCAGAAGAAGAACAACAAGAAGAAGAAATATCTCGAAATATGTCCGTCAGGCCCCTTCCCTTGAGATATATCTGCAAATATCTCGGAAACGAAGCGAGCTATGGCAAAATGTTAAGAGACCTTTTTTGTAGAGAATTATGTTTCCTACAATTTATGTTCTACGATATTTTTTGATCAGAAGCGTAGTTTTCGAGATATATCGAGATATTTAAAAGTTCCGAAGCCGCACCAACATAATAGGGATACAGAAACACCGTGGCCCCTTTCTTTGAGATAACTCTGCACTAGTGCCAGCCGCAAATGCCACTTCCAGCTTAGCTGTGCAGAAGAAGAACAACAAGAAGAAGAAATATCTCGAAATATGTCCGTCAGGCCCCTTCCCTTGAGATAAATCTGCAAATATCTCGGAAACGAAGCGAGCTATGGCAAAATGTTAAGAGACCTTTTTTGTAGCGAATTAAGTTTCCTACTTTTTATGTTCTATGATATTTTTTGATCAGATGCGTAGTTCTCGAGATATATCAAGATATTTAAAAGTTCCGAAGCCGCACCAACATAATAGAGATACAGAAACACCGTGGCCCCTTTCTTTCAGATAGCTATGCACTATTGCGAGCTGCAAATGCCACTTCCAGCTTAGCTGTGCAGAAGAAGAACAACAAGAAGAAGAAATATCTCGAAATATGTCCGTCAGGCCCCTTACCTTGAGATAGATCTGCAAATATCTCGGAAACGAAGCGAGCTATGGCAAAATGTTAAGAGACCTTTTTTGTGGAGAATTAAGTTTCCTACTTTTTATCTTCTATGATATTTTCTGATCAGATGCGTAGTTCTCGAGATATATCAAGATATTTAAAAGTTCCGAAGCCGCACCAACATAATAGAGATACAGAAACATCGTGGCCCCTCTCTTTGAGATAACTCTGCACAATTGCGAGCTGCAAATGCCACTTCCAGCTTAGCTGTGCAGAAGAGGAACAACAAGAAGAAGAAATATCTCGAAATATGTCCGTCAGGCCCCTTCCCTTGAGATAAATCTGCAAATATCTCGGAAACGAAGCGAGCTATGGCAAAATGTTAAGAGACCTTTTTTGTAGAGAATTAAGTTTCCTACTCTTTATCTTCTATGATATTTTCTGATCAGATGCGTAGTTCTCGAGATATATCACGATATTTAAAAGTTCCGAAGCCGCACCAACATAATAGAGATACAGAAACACCGTGGCCCCTTTCTTTGAGATAACTCTGCACTATTGCGAGCTGCAAATGCCACTTTCAGCTTAGCTGTGCAGAAGAAGAACAACAAGAAGAAGAAATATCTCGAAATATGTCCGTCAGGCCCCTTCCCTTGAGATAAATCTGCAAATATCTCGGAAACGAAGCGAGCTATGGCAAAATGTTAAGAGACGTTTTTTGTAGAGAATTATGTTTCCTACAATTTATGTTCTATGATATTTTTTGATCAGAAGCGTAGTTCTCGAGATATATCAAGATATTTAAAAGTTCCGAAGCCGCACCAACATAATAGGTATTCAGAAACACCGTGGCCCCGTTCTTTGAGATAACTCTGCACTAGTGCGAGCCGCAAATGCCACTTCCAGCTTAGCTGTGCAGAAGAAGAACAACAAGAAGAAGAAATATCTCGAAATATGTCCGTCAGGCCCCTTCCCTTGAGATAAATATGCAAATATCTCGGAAACGAAGCGAGCTATGGCAAAATGTTAAGCGACCTTTTTTGTAGAGAATTAAGTTTCCTACTTTTTATGTTCTATGATATTTTTTGATCAGATGCGTAGTTCTCGAGATATATCAAGATATTTAAAAGTTCCGAAGCCGCACCAACATAATAGAGATACAGAAACACCGTGGCCCCTTTCTTTGAGATAACTCTGCACTATTGCGAGCTGCAAATGCCACTTTCAGCTTAGCTGTGCAGAAGAAGAACAACAAGAAGAAGAAATATCTCGAAATATGTCCGTCAGGCCCCTTCCCTTGAGATAAATCTGCAAATATCTCGGAAACGAAGCGAGCTATTGCAAAATGTTAAGAGACCTTTTTTGTAGAGAATTGAGTTTCCTACTTTTTATGTTCTATGATATTTTTTGATCAGATGCGTAGTTCTCGAGATATATCAAGATATTTAAAAGTTCCGAAGCCGCACCAACATAATAGAGATACAGAAACACCGTGGCCCCTTTCTTTCAGATAACTATGCACTATTGCGAGCTGCAAATGCCACTTCCAGCTTAGCTGTGCAGAAGAAGAACAACAAGAAGAAGAAATATCTCGAAATATGTCCGTCAGGCCCCTTACCTTGAGATAAATCTGCAAATATCTCGGAAACGAAGCGAGCTATGGCAAAATGTTAAGAGACCTTTTTTGTAGAGAATTAAGTTTCCTACTTTTTATCTTCTATGATATTTTCTGATCAGATGAGTAGTTCTCGAGATATATCAAGATATTTAAAAGTTCCGAAGCCGCACCAACATAATAGAGATACAGAAACACCGTGGCCCCTTTCTTTGAGATATCTCTGCACTATTGCGAGCTGCAAATGCCACTTCCAGCTTAGCTGCGCAGAAGAAGAACAACAAGAAGAAGAAATATCTCGAAATATGTCCGTCAGGCCCCTTCCCTTGAGATATATCTGCAAATATCTCGGAAACGAAGCGAGCTATGGCAAAATGTTAAGAGACCTTTTTTGTAGAGAATTATGTTTCCTACAATTTATGTTCTATGATATTTTTTGATCAGATGCGTAGTTCTCGAGATATATCAAGATATTTAAAAGTTCCGAAGCCGCACCAACATAATAGAGATACAGAAACACCGTGGCCCCTTTCTTTGAGATAACTCTGCACTATTGCGAGCTGCAAATGCCACTTTCAGCTTAGCTGTGCAGAAGAAGAACAACAAGAAGAAGAAATATCTCGAAATATGTCCGTCAGGCCAGTTCCTTTGAGCTGAATCTGCAAATATCTCGGAAACGAAGCGAGCTATGGCAAAATGTTAAGAGCCGTTTTTTGTAAAGAATTATGTTTCCTACAATTTATGTTCTATGATATTTTTTGATCAGAAGCGTAGTTTTCGAGATATATCGAGATATTTAAAAGTTCCGAAGCCGCACCAACATAATAGAGATACAGAAACACCGTGGCCCCTTTCTTTGAGATAACTCTGCACTAGTGCGAGCCGCAAATGCCACTTCCAGCTTAGCTGTGCAGAACAAGAACAACAAGAAGAAGAAATATCTCGAAATATGTCCGTCAGGCACCTTCCCTTGAGATAAATCTGCAAATATCTCGGAAACGAAGCGAGCTATTGCAAAATGTTAAGAGACCTTTTTTGTAGAGAATTGAGTTTCCTACTTTTTATGTTCTATGATATTTTTTGATCAGATGCGTAGTTCTCGAGATATATCAAGATATTTAAAAGTTCCGAAGCCGCACCAACATAATAAAGATACAGAAACACCGTGGCCCCTTTCTTTCAGATAACTATGCACTATTGCGAGCTGCAAATGCCACTTCCAGCTTAGCTGTGCAGAAGAAGAACAACAAGAAGAAGAAATATCTCGAAATATGTCCGTCAGGCCCCTTACCTTGAGATAAATCTGCAAATATCTCGGAAACGAAGCGAGCTATGGCAAAATGTTAAGAGACCTTTTTTGTAGAGAATTAAGTTTCCTACTTTTTATCTTCTATGATATTTTCTGATCAGATGCGTAGTTCTCGAGATATATCAAGATATTTAAAAGTTCCGAAGCCGCACCAACATAATAGAGATACAGAAACACTGTGGCCCCTTTCTTTCAGATAGCTATGCACTATTGCGAGCTGCAAATGCCACTTCCAGCTTAGCTGCGCAGAAGAAGAACAACCAGAAGAAGAAATATCTCGAAATATGTCCGTCAGGCCCCTTCCCTTGAGATATATCTGCAAATATCTCGGAAACGAAGCGAGCTATGGCAAAATGTTAAGAGACCTTTTTTGTAGAGAATTATGTTTCCTACAATTTATGTTCTACGATATTTTTTGATCAGAAGCGTAGTTTTCGAGATATATCGAGATATTTAAAAGTTCCGAAGCCGCACCAACATAATAGGGATACAGAAACACCGTGGCCCCTTTCTTTGAGATAACTCTGCACTAGTGCCAGCCGCAAATGCCACTTCCAGCTTAGCTGTGCAGAAGAAGAACAACAAGAAGAAGAAATATCTCGAAATATGTCCGTCAGGCCCCTTCCCTTGAGATAAATCTGCAAATATCTCGGAAACGAAGCGAGCTATGGCAAAATGTTAAGAGACCTTTTTTGTAGAGAATTAGGTTTCCTACTTTTTATGTTCTATGATATTTTTTGATCAGATGCGTAGTTCTCGAGATATATCAAGATATTTAAAAGTTCCGAAGCCGCACCAACATAATAGAGATACAGAAACACCGTGGCCCCTTTCTTTGAGATAACTCTGCACTAGTGCGAGCCGCAAATGCCACTTCCAGCTTAGCTGTGCAGAAGAAGAACAACAAGAAGAAGAAATATCTCGAAATATGTCCGTCAGGCCACTTCCCTTGAGATAAATCTGCAAATATCTCGGAAACGAAGCGAGTTATGGCAAAATGTTAAGAGACCTTTTTTGTAGAGAATTATGTTTCCTACAATTTATGTTCTACGATATTTTTTGATCCGAAGCGTAGTTTTCGAGATATATCGAGATATTTAAAAGTTCCGAAGCCGCACCAACATAATAGGGATACAGAAACACCGTGGCCCCTTTCTTTGAGATAACTCTGCACTAGTGCCAGCCGCAAATGCCACTTCCAGCTTAGCTGTGCAGAAGAAGAACAACAAGAAGAAGAAATATCTCGAAATATGTCCGTCAGGCCCCTTCCCTTGAGATAAATCTGCAAATATCTCGGAAACGAAGCGAGCTATGGCAAAATGTTAAGAGACCTTTTTTGTAGAGAATTAGGTTTCCTACTTTTTATGTTCTATGATATTTTTTGATCAGATGCGTAGTTCTCGAGATATATCAAGATATTTAAAAGTTCCGAAGCCGCACCAACATAATAGAGATACAGAAACACCGTGGCCCCTTTCTTTGAGATAACTCTGCACTAGTGCGAGCCGCAAATGCCACTTCCAGCTTAGCTGTGCAGAAGAAGAACAACAAGAAGAAGAAATATCTCGAAATATGTCCGTCAGGCCACTTCCCTTGAGATAAATCTGCAAATATCTCGGAAACGAAGCGAGCTATGGCAAAATGTTAAGAGACGTTTTTTGTAGAGAATTATGTTTCCTACAATTCATGTTGTATGATATTTTTTGATCAGAAGCGTAGTTTTCGAGATATATCGAGATATTTAAAAGTTCCGAAGCCGCACCAACATAATAGAGATACAGAAACACCGTGGCCCCTTTCTTTGAGATAACTCTGCACTAGTGCGAGCCGCAAATGCCACTTCCAGCTTAGCTGTGCAGAAGAAGAGCAACAAGAAGAAGAAATATCTCGAAATATGTCCGACAGGCCCCTTACCTTGAGATAAATCTGCAAATATCTCGGAAACGAAGCGAGCTATGGCAAAATGTTAAGAGACCGTTTTTGTAGAAAATTATGTTTCCTACTTTTTATGTTCTATGATATTTTTTGATCAGACGCGTAGTTCTCGAGATATATCAAGATATTTAAAAGTTCCGAAGCCGCACCAACATAATAGAGATACAGAAACACCGTGGCCCCTTTCTTTGAGATAACTCTGCACTATTGCGAGCTGCAAATGCCACTTCCAGCTTAGCTGTGCAGAAGAAGAACAACAAGAAGAAGAAATATCTCGAAATATGTCCGTCAGGCCCCTTCCCTTGAGATAAATCTGCAAATATCTCGGAAACGAAGCGAGCTATGGCAAAATGTTAAGAGACCTTTTTTGTAGAGAATTAAGTTTCCTACTTTTCATGTTCTATGATATTTTTTGATCAGATGCGTAGTTCTCGAGATATATCAAGATATTTAAAAGTTCCGAAGCCGCACCAACATAATAGAGATACAGAAACACCGTGGCCCCTTTCTTTGAGATAACTCTGCACTATTGCGAGCTGTAAATGCCACTTCCAGCTTAGCTGTGCAGAAGAAGAACAACAAGAAGAAGAAATATCTCGAAATATGTCCGTCAGGCCCCTTCCCTTGAGATATATCTGCAAATATCTCGGAAACGAAGCGAGCTATGGCAAAATGTTAAGAGACCTTTTTTGTAGAGAATTATGTTTCCTACAATTTATGTTCTACGATATTTTTTGATCAGAAGCGTAGTTTTCGAGATATATCGAGATATTTAAAAGTTCCGAAGCCGCACCAACATAATAGGGATACAGAAACACCGTGGCCCCTTTCTTTGAGATAACTCTGCACTAGTGCCAGCCGCAAATGCCACTTCCAGCTTAGCTGTGCAGAAGAAGAACAACAAGAAGAAGAAATATCTCGAAATATGTCCGTCAGGCCCCTTCCCTTGAGATAAATCTGCAAATATCTCGGAAACGAAGCGAGCTATGGCAAAATGTTAAGAGACCTTTTTTGTAGAGAATTAGGTTTCCTACTTTTTATGTTCTATGATATTTTTTGATCAGATGCGTAGTTCTCGAGATATATCAAGATATTTAAAAGTTCCGAAGCCGCACCAACATAATAGAGATACAGAAACACCGTGGCCCCTTTCTTTGAGATAACTCTGCACTAGTGCGAGCCGCAAATGCCACTTCCAGCTTAGCTGTGCAGAAGAAGAACAACAAGAAGAAGAAATATCTCGAAATATGTCCGTCAGGCCACTTCCCTTGAGATAAATCTGCAAATATCTCGGAAACGAAGCGAGCTATGGCAAAATGTTAAGAGACGTTTTTTGTAGAGAATTATGTTTCCTACAATTCATGTTGTATGATATTTTTTGATCAGAAGCGTAGTTTTCGAGATATATCGAGATATTTAAAAGTTCCGAAGCCGCACCAACATAATAGAGATACAGAAACACCGTGGCCCATTTCTTTGAGATAACTCTGCACTAGTGCGAGCCGCAAATGCCACTTCCAGCTTAGCTGTGCAGAAGAAGAGCAACAAGAAGAAGAAATATCTCGAAATATGTCCGACAGGCCCCTTACCTTGAGATAAATCTGCAAATATCTCGGAAACGAAGCGAGCTATGGCAAAATGTTAAGAGACCGTTTTTGTAGAGAATTATGTTTCCTACTTTTTATGTTCTATGATATTTTTTGATCAGACGCGTAGTTCTCGAGATATATCAAGATATTTAAAAGTTCCGAAGCCGCACCAACATAATAGAGATACAGAAACACCGTGGCCCCTTTCTTTGAGATAACTATGCACTATTGCGAGCTGCAAATGCCACTTCCAGCTTAGCTGTGCAGAAGAAGAACAACAAGAAGAAGAAATATCTCGAAATATGTCCGTCAGGCCCCTTCCCTTGAGATAAATCTGCAAATATCTCGGAAACGAAGCGAGCTATGGCAAAATGTTAAGAGACCTTTTTTGTAGAGAATTAAGTTTCCTACTTTTCATGTTCTATGATATTTTTTGATCAGATGCGTAGTTCTCGAGATATATCAAGATATTTAAAAGTTCCGAAGCCGAACCAACATAATAGAGATACAGAAACACCGTGGCCCCTTTCTTTGAGATAACTCTGCACTATTGCGAGCTGTAAATGCCACTTCCAGCTTAGCTGTGCAGAAGAAGAACAACAAGAAGAAGAAATATCTCGAAATATGTCCGTCAGGCCCCTTCCCTTGAGATAAATCTGCAAATATCTCGGAAACGAAGCGAGCTATGGCAAAATGTTAAGAGACCTTTCTTGTAGAGAATTAAGTTTCCTACTTTTTATGTAGTATGATATTTTTTGATCAGATGCGTAGTTCTCGAGATATATCAAGATATTTAAAAGTTCCGAAGCCGCACCAACATAACAGAGATACAGAAACACCGTGGCCCCTTTCTTTGAGATAACTCTGCACTATTGCGAGCCGCAAATGCCACTTCCAGCTTAGCTGTGCAGAAGAAGAACAACAAGAAGAAGAAATATCTCGAAATATGTCCGTCAGGCCACTTCCCTTGAGATAAATCTGCAAATATCTCGGAAACGAAGCGAGCCATGGCAAAATGTTAAGAGACGTTTTTTGTAATGAATTAAGTTTCCTACTTTTTATGTTCTATGATATTTTTTGATCAGATGCGTAGTTCTCGAGATATATCAAGATATTGAAAAGTTCCGAAGCCGCACCAACATAATAGAGATACAGAAACACCGTGGCCCCTTTCTTTGAGATAACTCTGCACTATTGCGAGCTGTAAATGCCACTTCCAGCTTAGCTGTGCAGAAGAAGAACAACAAGAAGAAGAAATATCTCGAAATATGTCCGTCAGGCCCCTTCCCTTGAGATATATCTGCAAATATCTCGGAAACGAAGCGAGCTATGGCAAAATGTTGAGAGACCTTTTTTGTAGAGAATTATGTTTCCTACAATTTATGTTCTATGATATTTTTTGTTCAGAAGCGTAGTTTTCGAGATATATCGAGATATTTAAAAGTTCCGAAGCCGCACCAACATAATAGAGATACAGAAACACCGTGGCCCCTTTCTTTGAGATAACTCTGCACTAGTGCGAGCCGCAAATGCCACTTCCAGCTTAGCTGTGCAGAAGAAGAACAACAAGAAGAAGAAATATCTCGAAATATGTCCGACAGGCCCCTTCCCTTGAGATAAATCTGCAAATATCTCGGAAACGAAGCGAGCTATGGCAAAATGTTAAGAGACCTTTTTTGTAGAGAATTAAGTTTCCTACTTTTTATGTTCTATGATATTTTTTGATCAGATGCGTAGTTCTCGAGATATATCAAGATATTTAAAAGTTCCGAAGCCGCACCAACATAATAGGGATACAGAAACACCGTGGCCCCTTTCTTTGAGATAACTCTGCACTAGTGCGAGCCGCAAATGCCACTTCCAGCTTAGCTGTGCAGAAGAAGAACAACAAGAAGAAGAAATATCTCGAAATATGTACGTCAAGCCCCTTCCCTTGAGATATATCTGCAAATATCTCGGAAACGAAGCGAGCTATTGCAAAATGTTAAGAGACCGTTTTTGTAGAGAATTATGTTTCCTACTTTTTATGTTCTATGATATTTTTTGATCAGACGCGTAGTTCTCGAGATATATCAAGATATTTAAAAGTTCCGAAGCCGCACCAACATAATAGAGATACAGAAACACCGTGGCCCCTTTCTTTGAGATAACTCTGCACTATTGCGAGCTGCAAATGCCACTTCCAGCTTAGCTGTGCAGAAGAAGAACAACAAGAAGAAGAAATATCTCGAAATATGTCCGTCAGGCCCCTTCCCTTGAGATAAATCTGCAAATATCTCGGAAACGAAGAGAGCTATGGCAAAATGTTAAGAGACCTTTTTTGTAGAGAATTAAGTTTCCTACTTTTCATGTTCTATGATATTTTTTGATCAGATGCGTAGTTCTCGAGATATATCAAGATATTTAAAAGTTCCGAAGCCGCACCAACATAATAGAGATACAGAAACACCGTGGCCCCTTTCTTTGAGATAACTCTGCACTATTGCGAGCTGTAAATGCCACTTCCAGCTTAGCTGTGCAGAAGAAGAACAACAAGAAGAAGAAATATCTCGAAATATGTCCGTCAGGCCCCTTCCCTTGAGATATATCTGCAAATATCTCGGAAACGAAGCGAGCTATGGCAAAATGTTAAGAGACCTTTTTTGTAGAGAATTATGTTTCCTACAATTTATGTTCTATGATATTTTTTGATCAGAAGCGTAGTTTTCGAGATATATCGAGATATTTAAAAGTTCCGAAGCCGCACCAACATAATAGAGATACAGAAACACCGTGGCCCCTTTCTTTGAGATAACTCTGCACTAGTGCGAGCCGCAAATGCCACTTCCAGCTTAGCTGTGCAGAAGAAGAGCAACAAGAAGAAGAAATATCTCGAAATATGTCCGTCAGGCCCCTTCCCTTGAGATAAATCTGCAAATATCTCGGAAACGAAGCGAGCTATGGCAAAATGTTTAGAGACCTTTCTTGTAGAGAATTAAGTTTCCTACTTTTTATGTAGTATGATATTTTTTGATCAGATGCGTAGTTCTCGAGATATATCAAGATATTTAAAAGTTCCGAAGCCGCACCAACATAATAGAGATACAGAAACACCGTGGCCCCTTTCTTTGAGATAACTCTGCACTATTGCGCGCTGCAAATGCCACTTCGAGCTTAGCTGTGCAGAAGAAGAACAACAAGAAGAAGAAATATCTCGAAATATGTCCGTCAGGCCCCTTCCCTTGAGATAAATCTGCAAATATCTCGGAAACGAAGCGAGCTATGGCAAAATGTTAAGAGACCTTTTTTGTAGAGAATTATGTTTCCTACAATTTATGTTGTATGATATTTTTCGATCAGAAGCGTAGTTTTCGAGATATATCGAGATATTTAAAAGTTCCGAAGCCGCACCAACATAATAGAGATACAGAAACATCGTGGCCCCTTTCTTTGGGATAACTCTGCACTATTGCGAGCTGGAAATGCCACTTCCAGTTTAGCTGTGCAGAAGAAGAACAACAAGAAGAAGAAATATCTCGAAATATGTCCGTCAGGACCCTTCCCTTGAGATAAATCTGCAAATATCTCGGAAACGAAGCGAGCTATTGCAAAACGTTAAGAGACCTTTTTTGTAGAGAATTAAGTTTCCTACTTTTTATGTTGTATGATATTTTTTATCAGAAGCGTAGTTTTCGAGATATATCGAGATATTTAAAAGTTCCGAAGCCGCACCAACATAATAGAGATACAGAAACACCGTGGCCCCTTTCTTTGGGATAACTCTGCACTATTGCGAGCTGCAAATGCCACTTCCAGCTTAGCTGTGCAGAAGAAGAACAACAAGAAGAAGAAATATCTCGAAATATGTCCGTCAGGCCACTTCCCTTGAGATAAATCTGCAAATATCTCGGAAACGAAGCGAGCTATGGCAAAATGTTAAGAGACCTTTTTTGTAGAGAATTAAGTTTCCTACTTTTTATGTTCGATGATATTTTTTGATCAGATGCGTAGTTCTCGAGATATATCAAGATATTTAAAAGTTCCGAAGCTGCACCAACATAATAGAGGTACAGAAACACCGTGGCCTCTTTCTTTGAGATAACTCTGCACTATTGCGAGCTGCAAATGCCACTTCGAGCTTAGCTGTGCAGAAGAAGAACAACAAGAAGAAGAAATATCTCGAAATATGTCCGTCAGACCCCTTCCCTTGAGATGAATCTGCAAATATCTCGGAAACGAAGCGAACTATGGCAAAATGTTAAGAGACCTTTTTTGTAGAGAATTAAGTTTCCTACTTTTTATGTTCGATGATATTTTTTGATCAGATGCGTAGTTCTCGAGATATATCAAGATATGTAAAAGTTCCGAAGCTGCACCAACATAATAGAGGTACAGAAACACCGTGGCCTCTTTCTTTGAGATAACTCTGCACTATTGCGAGCTGCAAATGCCGCTTCGAGCTTAGCTGTGCAGAAGAAGAACAACAAGAAGAAGAAATATCTCGAAATATGTCCGTCAGACCCCTTCCCTTGAGATGAATCTGCAAATATCTCGGAAACGAAGCGAGCTATGGCAATATGTTAAGAGACCTTTTTTGTAGAGAATAATGTTTCCTACAATTTACGTTCTATGATATTTTTTGATCAGAAGCGTAGTTTTCGAGATATATCGCGATATTTAAAAGTTCCGAAGCCGCACCAACATAATAGAGATACAGAAACATCGTGGCCCCTTTCTTTGGGATAACTCTGCACTATTGCGAGCTGGAAATGCCACTTCCAGTTTAGCTGTGCAGAAGAAGAACAACATGAAGAAGAAATATCTCGAAATATGTCCGTCAGGCCCCTTCCCTTGAGATAAATCTGCAAATATCTCGGAAACGAAGCGAGCTATGGAAAAATGTTAAGAGACCTTTTTTGTAGAGAATAATGTTTCCTACAATTTACGTTCTATGATATTTTTTGATCAGAAGCGTAGTTTTCGAGATATATCGAGATATTTAAAAGTTCCGAAGGCGCACCAACATAATAGAGATACAGAAACACCGTGGCCCCTTTCTTTGAGATAACTCTGCACTAGTGCGAGCCGCAAATGCCACTTCCAGCTTAGCTGTGCAGAAGAAGAACAACAAGAAGAAGAAATATCTCAAAATATGCCCGTCAGGCCCCTTCCCTTGAGATAAATCTGCAAATATCTCGGAAACGAAGCGAGCTATGGCAAAATGTTAACAGACCTTTTTTGTAGAGAATTAGGTTTCCTACTTTTTATCTTCTATGATATTTTTTGATCAGATGCGTAGTTCTCGAGATATATCAAGATATTTAAAAGTTCCGAAGCCGCACCAACATAATAGAGATACAAAAACACCGTGGCCCCTCTCTTTGAGATAACTCTGCACTATTGCGAGCTGGAAATGCCACTTCCAGTTTAGCTGTGCAGAGGAAGAACAACAAGAAGAAGAAATATCTCGAAATATGTCCGTTAGGCCCCTTCCCTTGAGATAAATGTGCAAATATCTCGGAAACAAAGCAAGCTATGGCAAAATGTTAAGAGACCTCTTTTGTAGAGAATTAAGTTTCCTACTTTTTATGTTCTATGATATTTTTTGATCAGATGCGTAGTTCTCGAGATATATCAAGATATTTAAAAGTTCCGAAGCCGCACCAACATAATAGAGATACAGAAACACCGTGGCCCCTTTCTTTGAGATAACTGTGTACTAGTGCGAGCGGCAAATGCCACTTCCAGCTTAGCTGTGCAGAAGAAGAACAACAAGAAGAAGAAATATCTCGAAATATGTCCGTCAGGCCCCTTCCCTTGAGATAAATCTGCGAATATCTCGGAAACGAAGCGACCTATGGCAAAATGTTAAGAGACCTTTCTTGTAGAGAATTAAGTTTCCTACTTTTTATGTAGTATGATATTTTTTGATCAGATGCGTAGTTCTCGAGATATATCAAGATATTTAAAAGTTCCGAAGCCGCACCAACATAACAGAGATACAGAAACACCGTGGCCCCTTTCTTTGAGATAACTCTGTACTATTGCGCGCTGCAAATGCCACTTCCAGCTTAGCTGTGCAGAAGAAGAACAACATGAAGAAGAAATATCCTGAAATATGTCCGTCAGGCCCCTTCCCTTGAGATAAATCTGCAAATATCTCGGAAACAAAGCGAGCTATGGCAAAATGTTAAGAGACCTTTTTTGTAGAGAATAATGTTTCCCTCAATTTACGTTCTATGATATTTTTTGATCAGAAGCGTAGTTTTCGAGATATATCGAGATATTTAAAAGTTCCGAAGGCGCACCAACATAATAGAGATACAGAAACACCGTGGCCCCTTTCTTTGAGATAACTCTGCACTAGTGCGAGCCGCAAATGCCACTTCCAGCTTAGCTGTGCAGAAGAAGAACAACAAGAAGAAGAAATATCTCGAAATATGTCCGTCAGGCCCCTTCCCTTGAGATAAATCTGCAAATATCTCGGAAACGAAGCGAGCTATGGCAAAATGTTAAGAGACCTTTTTTGTAGAGAATTAGGTTTCCTACTTTTTATCTTCTATGATATTTTTTGATCAGATGCGTAGTTCTCGAGATATATCAAGATATTTAAAAGTTCCGAAGCCGCACCAACATAATAGAGATACAAAAACACCGTGGCCCCTCTCTTTGAGATAACTCTGCACTATTGCGAGCTGGAAGTGCCACTTCCAGTTTAGCTGTGCAGAGGAAGAACAACAAGAAGAAGAAATATCTCGAAATATGTCCGTCAGGCCCCTTCCCTTGAGATAAATCTGCAAATATCTCGGAAACGAAGCGAGCTATGGCAAAATGTTAAGAGACCTTTTTTGTAGAGAATTAAGTTTCCTACTTTTTATGTTCTATGATATTTTTTGATCAGATGCGTAGTTCTCGAGATATATCAAAATATTTAAAAGTTCCGAAGCCGCACCAACATAATAGAGATACAGAAACACCGTGGCCCCTTTCTTTGAGATAACTTTGCACTATTGCGAGCTGTAAATGCCACTTTCAGCTTATCTGTGCAGAAGAAGAACAACAAGAAGAAGAAATATCTCGAAATATGTCCGTCAGGCCCCTTCCCTTGAGATATATCTGCAAATATCTCGGAAACGAAGCGAGCTATGGCAAAATGTTAAGAGACCTTTTTTGTAGAGAATTATGTTTCCTACAATTTATGTTCTATGATATTTTTTGATCAGAAGCGTAGTTTTCGAGATATATCGAGATATTTAAAAGTTCCGAAGGCGCACCAACATAATAGAGATACAGAAACACCGTGGCCCCTTTCTTTGAGATAACTCTGCACTATTGCGACCTACAAATGCCACTTCCAGCTTAGCTGTGCAGAAGAAGAACAACAAGAAGAAGAAGTATCTCGAAATATGTCCGTCAGGCCCCTTCCCTTGGGATATATCTGCAAATATCTCGGAAACGAAGCGAGCTATGGCAAAATGTTAAGAGACCTTTTTTGTCGAGAATTATGTTTCCTACAATTTATGTTCTATGATATTTTTTGATCAGAAGCGTAGTTTTCGAGATATATCGAGATATTTAAAAGTTCCGAAGCCGCACCAACATAATAGAGATACAGAATCACCGTGGCCCCTTTCTTTGAGATAACTGTGCACTAGTGCGAGCCGCAAATGCCACTTCCAGCTTAGCTGTGCAGAAGAAGAACAACAAGAAGAAGAAATATCTCGAAATATGTCCGTCAGGCCCCTTCCCTTGAGATAAATCTGCAAATATCTCGGAAACGAAGCGAGCTATGGCAAAATGTTAAGAGACCTTTTTTGTAGAGAATTAAGTTTTGCACTTTTTATCTTCCATGATATTTTTTGATCAGATGCGTAGTTCTCGAGATATATCAAGATATTTAAAAGTTCCGAAGCTGCACCAACATAATAGAGATACAGAAACACCGTGGCCCCTCTCTTTGAGATAACTCTGCACTATTGCGAGCTGCAAATGCCACTTCCAGCTTAGCTGTGCAGAAGAAGAACAACAAGAAGAAGAAATATCTCGAAATATGTCCGTCGGGCCCCTTCCCTTGAGATAAATATGCAAATATCTCGGAAACGAAGCGAGCTATGGCAAAATGTTGGGAGACCTTTTTTGTAGAGAATTAAGTTTCCTACTATTTATCTTCTATGATATTTTTTGATCAGATGCGTAGTTCTCGAGATATATCAAGATATTTAAAAGTTCCGAGGCCGCACCAACATAATAGAGATACAGAAACACCGTGGCCCCTTTCTTTGAGATAACTCTGCACTATTGCGAGCTGCAAATGCCACTTCCAGCTTCGCTGTGCAGAAGAAGAACAACAAGAAGAAGAAATATCTCGAAATATGTCCGTCAGGCCCCTTCCCTTGAGATAGATCTGCAAATATCTCGGAACCGAAGCGAGCTATGGCAAAATGTTAAGAGACCTTTTTTGTAGAGAATTAGGGTTTCTACTTTTTGTGTTCCATGATATTTTTTGATCAGATGCGTAGTTCTCGAGATATATCAAGATATTTAAAAGTTCCGAAGCCGCACCAACATAATAGAGATACAGAAACACCGTGGCCCCTTTCTTTGAGATAATTCTGCACTATTGCGAGCTGCAAATGCCACTTCCAGCTTCGCTGTGCAGAAGAAGAACAACAAGAAGAAGAAATATCTCGAAATATGTCCGTCAGGCCCCTTCCCTTGAGTTAAATCTGCAAATATCTCGGAAACGAAGCGAGCTATGGCAAAGTGTTAAGAGACCTTTTTTGTAGAGAATTAAGTTTCCTACTTTTTATGTTCTAAGATATTTTTTTATCAGATGCGTAGTTCTCGAGATATATCAAGATATTTAAAAGTTCCGAAGCCGCACCAACATAATAGAGATACAGAAACACCGTGGCCCCTTTCTTTGAGATAACTCTGCACTATTGCGAGCTGGAAATGCCACTTCCAGTTTAGCTGTGCAGAAGAAGAACAACAAGAAGAAGAAATATCTCGAAACATGTCCGTCAGGCCCCTTCCCTTGAGATAAATCTGCAAATATCTCGGAAACGAAGCGAGCTATGGCAAAATGTTAAGAGACTTTATTTGTAGAGAATTATGTTTCCTACAATTTATGTTCTATGATATTTTTTGATCAGAAGCGTAGTTTTCGAGATATATCGAGATATTTAAAAGTTCCGAAGCCGCACCAACATAATAGAGATACAGAAACACCGTGGCCCCTTTCTTTGAGATAACTCTGCACTATTGCGAGCTGGAAATGCCACTTCCAGTTTAGCTGTGCAGAAGAAGAACAACAAGAAGAAGAAATATCTCGAAACATGTCCGTCAGGCCCCTTCCCTTGAGATAAATCTGCAAATATCTCGGAAACGAAGCGAGCTATGGCAAAATGTTAAGAGACCTTTTTTGTGGAGAATTAAGTTTGCTACTTTTTATGTTCTATGATATTTTTTGATCAGATGCGTAGTTCTCGAGATATATCAAGATATTTAAAAGTTCCGAAGCCGCACCAACATAATAGAGATACAGAAACACCGTGGCCCCTTTCTTTGAGATAACTCTGCACTATTGCGAGCTGCAAATGCCACTTCCAGCATAGCTGTGCAGAAGAAGAACAACAAGAAGAAGAAATATCTCGAAATATGTCCGTCAGGCCCCTTCCCTTGAGATAAATCTGCAAATATCTCGGAAACGAAGCGAGCTATGGCAAAATGTTAAGAGACGTTTTTTGTAGAGAATTATGTTTCCTACAATTTATGTTCTATGATATTTTTTGATCAGAAGCGTAGTTTTCGAGATATATCGAGATATTTAAAAGTTCCGAAGCCGCACCAACATAATAGAGATTCAGAAACACCGTGGCCCCTTTCTTTGAGATAACTCTGCACTATTGCGAGCTGGAAATGCCACTTCCAGTTTAGCTGTGCAGAAGAAGAACAACAAGAAGAAGAAATATCTCGAAACATGTCCGTCAGGCCCCTTCCCTTGAGATAAATCTGCAAATATCTCGGAAACGAAGCGAGCTATGGCAAAATGTTAAGAGACTTTATTTGTAGAGAATTATGTTTCCTACAATTTATGTTCTATGATATTTTTTGATCAGAAGCGTAGTTTTCGAGATATATCGAGATATTTAAAAGTTCCGAAGCCGCACCAACATAATAGAGATACAGAAACACCGTGGCCCCATTCTTTGAGATAACTCTGCACTATTGCGAGCTGCAAATGCCACTTCCAGCTTAGCTGTGCAGAAGAAGAACAACAAGAAGAAGAAATATCTCGAAATATGTCCGTCAGGCCCCTTCCCTTGAGATAAATCTGCAAATATCTCGGAAACGAAGCGAGCTATGGCAAAATGTTAAGAGACCTTTTTTGTAGAGAATTAAGTTTCCTACTTTTTATGTTCTATGATATTTTTTGATCAGATGCGTAGTTCTCGAGATATATCAAAATATTTAAAAGTTCCGAAGCCGCACCAACATAATAGAGATACAGAAACACCGTGGCCCCTTTCTTTGAGATAACTTTGCACTATTGCGAGCTGTAAATGCCACTTTCAGCTTATCTGTGCAGAAGAAGAACAACAAGAAGAAGAAATATCTCGAAATATGTCCGTCAGGCCCCTTCCCTTGAGATATATCTGCAAATATCTCGGAAACGAAGCGAGCTATGGCAAAATGTTAAGAGACCTTTTTTGTAGAGAATTATGTTTCCTACAATTTATGTTCTATGATATTTTTTGATCAGAAGCATAGTTTTCGAGATATATCGAGATATTTAAAAGTTCCGAAGGCGCACCAACATAATAGAGATACAGAAACACCGTGGCCCCTTTCTTTGAGATAACTCTGCACTATTCCGACCTACAAATGCCACTTCCAGCTTAGCTGTGCAGAAGAAGAACAACAAGAAGAAGAAGTATCTCGAAATATGTCCGTCAGGCCCCTTCCCTTGGGATATATCTGCAAATATCTCGGAAACGAAGCGAGCTATGGCAAAATGTTAAGAGACGTTTTTTGTAGAGAATTATGTTTCCTACAATTTATGTTCTATGATATTTTTTGATCAGAAGCGTAGTTTTCGAGATATATCGAGATATTTAAAAGTTCCGAAGCCGCACCAACATAATAGAGATACAGAAACACCGTGGCCCCTTTCTTTGAGATAACTGTGCACTAGTGCGAGCCGCAAATGCCACTTCCAGCTTAGCTGTGCAGAAGAAGAACAACAAGAAGAAGAAATATCTCGAAATATGTCCGTCAGGCCCCTTCCCTTGAGATAAATCTGCAAATATCTCGGAAACGAAGCGAGCTATGGCAAAATGTTAAGAGACCTTTTTTGTAGAGAATTAAGTTTTGCACTTTTTATCTTCCATGATATTTTTTGATCAGATGCGTAGTTCTCGAGATATATCAAGATATTTAAAAGTTCCGAAGCTGCACCAACATAATAGAGATACAGAAACACCGTGGCCCCTCTCTTTGAGATAACTCTGCACTATTGCGAGCTGCAAATGCCACTTCCAGCTTAGCTGTGCAGAAGAAGAACAACAAGAAGAAGAAATATCTCGAAATATGTCCGTCAGGCCCCTTCCCTTGAGATAAATCTGCAAATATCTCGGAAACGAAGCGAGCTATGGCAAAATGTTAAGAGACGTTTTTTGTAGAGAATTATGTTTCCTACAATTTATGTTCTATGATATTTTTTGATCAGAAGCGTAGTTTTCGAGATATATCGAGATATTTAAAAGTTCCGAAGCCGCACCAACATAATAGAGATTCAGAAACACCGTGGCCCCTTTCTTTGAGATAACTCTGCACTATTGCGAGCTGGAAATGCCACTTCCAGTTTAGCTGTGCAGAAGAAGAACAACAAGAAGAAGAAATATCTCGAAACATGTCCGTCAGGCCCCTTCCCTTGAGATAAATCTGCAAATATCTCGGAAACGAAGCGAGCTATGGCAAAATGTTAAGAGACTTTATTTGTAGAGAATTATGTTTCCTACAATTTATGTTCTATGATATTTTTTGATCAGAAGCGTAGTTTTCGAGATATATCGAGATATTTAAAAGTTCCGAAGCCGCACCAACATAATAGAGATACAGAAACACCGTGGCCCCATTCTTTGAGATAACTCTGCACTATTGCGAGCTGCAAATGCCACTTCCAGCTTAGCTGTGCAGAAGAAGAACAACAAGAAGAAGAAATATCTCGAAATATGTCCGTCAGGCCCCTTCCCTTGAGATAAATCTGCAAATATCTCGGAAACGAAGCGAGCTATGGCAAAATGTTAAGAGACCTTTTTTGTAGAGAATTAAGTTTCCTACTTTTTATGTTCTATGATATTTTTTGATCAGATGCGTAGTTCTCGAGATATATCAAAATATTTAAAAGTTCCGAAGCCGCACCAACATAATAGAGATACAGAAACACCGTGGCCCCTTTCTTTGAGATAACTTTGCACTATTGCGAGCTGTAAATGCCACTTTCAGCTTATCTGTGCAGAAGAAGAACAACAAGAAGAAGAAATATCTCGAAATATGTCCGTCAGGCCCCTTCCCTTGAGATATATCTGCAAATATCTCGGAAACGAAGCGAGCTATGGCAAAATGTTAAGAGACCTTTTTTGTAGAGAATTATGTTTCCTACAATTTATGTTCTATGATATTTTTTGATCAGAAGCATAGTTTTCGAGATATATCGAGATATTTAAAAGTTCCGAAGGCGCACCAACATAATAGAGATACAGAAACACCGTGGCCCCTTTCTTTGAGATAACTCTGCACTATTCCGACCTACAAATGCCACTTCCAGCTTAGCTGTGCAGAAGAAGAACAACAAGAAGAAGAAGTATCTCGAAATATGTCCGTCAGGCCCCTTCCCTTGG
This sequence comes from Osmia lignaria lignaria, assembly GCF_051020975.1. NCBI lineage: Eukaryota > Metazoa > Arthropoda > Insecta > Hymenoptera > Megachilidae > Osmia > Osmia lignaria. Next base: position 6,643,453 of record NW_027478159.1, on the reverse strand, counting down.
GATATATCTGCAAATATCTCGGAAACGAAGCGAGCTATGGCAAAATGTTAAGAGACGTTTTTTGTAGAGAATTATGTTTCCTACAATTTATGTTCTATGATATTTTTTGATCAGAAGCGTAGTTTTCGAGATATATCGAGATATTTAAAAGTTCCGAAGCCGCACCAACATAATAGAGATACAGAAACACCGTGGCCCCTTTCTTTGAGATAACTGTGCACTAGTGCGAGCCGCAAATGCCACTTCCAGCTTAGCTGTGCAGAAGAAGAACAACAAGAAGAAGAAATATCTCGAAATATGTCCGTCAGGCCCCTTCCCTTGAGATAAATCTGCAAATATCTCGGAAACGAAGCGAGCTATGGCAAAATGTTAAGAGACCTTTTTTGTAGAGAATTAAGTTTTGCACTTTTTATCTTCCATGATATTTTTTGATCAGATGCGTAGTTCTCGAGATATATCAAGATATTTAAAAGTTCCGAAGCTGCACCAACATAATAGAGATACAGAAACACCGTGGCCCCTCTCTTTGAGATAACTCTGCACTATTGCGAGCTGCAAATGCCACTTCCAGCTTAGCTGTGCAGAAGAAGAACAACAAGAAGAAGAAATATCTCGAAATATGTCCGTCGGGCCCCTTCCCTTGAGATAAATATGCAAATATCTCGGAAACGAAGCGAGCTATGGCAAAATGTTGGGAGACCTTTTTTGTAGAGAATTCAGTTTCCTACTATTTATCTTCTATGATATTTTTTGATCAGATGCGTAGTTCTCGAGATATATCAAGATATTTAAAAGTTCCGAGGCCGCACCAACATAATAGAGATACAGAAACACCGTGGCCCCTTTCTTTGAGATAACTCTGCACTATTGCGAGCTGCAAATGCCACTTCCAGCTTCGCTGTGCAGAAGAAGAACAACAAGAAGAAGAAATATCTCGAAATATGTCCGTCAGGCCCCTTCCCTTGAGATAGATCTGCAAATATCTCGGAAACGAAGCGAGCTATGGCAAAATGTTAAGAGACCTTTTTTGTAGAGAATTAGGGTTTCTACTTTTTGTGTTCCATGATATTTTTTGATCAGATGCGTAGTTCTCGAGATATATCAAGATATTTAAAAGTTCCGAAGCCGCACCAACATAATAGAGATACAGAAACACCGTGGCCCCTTTCTTTGAGATAATTCTGCACTATTGCGAGCTGCAAATGCCACTTCCAGCTTCGCTGTGCAGAAGAAGAACAACAAGAAGAAGAAATATCTCGAAATATGTCCGTCAGGCCCCTTCCCTTGAGTTAAATCTGCAAATATCTCGGAAACGAAGCGAGCTATGGCAAAGTGTTAAGAGACCTTTTTTGTAGAGAATTAAGTTTCCTACTTTTTATGTTCTATGATATTTTTTGATCAGAAGCGTAGTTTTCGAGATATATCGAGATATTTAAAAGTTCCGAAGCCGCACCAACATAATAGAGATACAGAAACACCGTGGCCCCTTTCTTTGAGATAACTCTGCACTATTGCGAGCTGGAAATGCCACTTCCAGTTTAGCTGTGCAGAAGAAGAACAACAAGAAGAAGAAATATCTCGAAACATGTCCGTCAGGCCCCTTCCCTTGAGATAAATCTGCAAATATCTCGGAAACGAAGCGAGCTATGGCAAAATGTTAAGAGACCTTTTTTGTGGAGAATTAAGTTTGCTACTTTTTATGTTCTATGATATTTTTTGATCAGATGCGTAGTTCTCGAGATATATCAAGATATTTAAAAGTTCCGAAGCCGCACCAACATAATAGAGATACAGAAACACCGTGGCCCCTTTCTTTGAGATAACTCTGCACTATTGCGAGCTGCAAATGCCACTTCCAGCATAGCTGTGCAGAAGAAGAACAACAAGAAGAAGAAATATCTCGAAATATGTCCGTCAGGCCCCTTCCCTTGAGATAAATCTGCAAATATCTCGGAAACGAAGCGAGCTATGGCAAAATGTTAAGAGACGTTTTTTGTAGAGAATTATGTTTCCTAAATTTATGTTCTATGATATTTTTTGATCAGAAGCGTAGTTTTCGAGATATATCGAGATATTTAAAAGTTCCGAAGCCGCACCAACATAATAGAGATTCAGAAACACCGTGGCCCCTTTCTTTGAGATAACTCTGCACTATTGCGAGCTGGAAATGCCACTTCCAGTTTAGCTGTGCAGAAGAAGAACAACAAGAAGAAGAAATATCTCGAAACATGTCCGTCAGGCCCCTTCCCTTGAGATAAATCTGCAAATATCTCGGAAACGAAGCGAGCTATGGCAAAATGTTAAGAGACCTTTTTTGTGGAGAATTAAGTTTGCTACTTTTTATGTTCTATGATATTTTTTGATCAGATGCGTAGTTCTCGAGATATATCAAGATATTTAAAAGTTCCGAAGCCGCACCAACATAATAGAGATACAGAAACACCGTGGCCCCTTTCTTTGAGATAACTCTGCACTATTGCGAGCTGCAAATGCCACTTCCAGCATAGCTGTGCAGAAGAAGAACAACAAGAAGAAGAAATATCTCGAAATATGTCCGTCAGGCCCCTTCCCTTGAGATAAATCTGCAAATATCTCGGAAACGAAGCGAGCTATGGCAAAATGTTAAGAGACGTTTTTTGTAGAGAATTATGTTTCCTACAATTTATGTTCTATGATATTTTTTGATCAGAAGCGTAGTTTTCGAGATATATCGAGATATTTAAAAGTTCCGAAGCCGCACCAACATAATAGAGATTCAGAAACACCGTGGCCCCTTTCTTTGAGATAACTCTGCACTATTGCGAGCTGGAAATGCCACTTCCAGTTTAGCTGTGCAGAAGAAGAACAACAAGAAGAAGAAATATCTCGAAACATGTCCGTCAGGCCCCTTCCCTTGAGATAAATCTGCAAATATCTCGGAAACGAAGCGAGCTATGGCAAAATGTTAAGAGACCTTTTTTGTAGAGAATTAAGTTTCCTACTTTTTATGTTCTATGATATTTTTTGATCAGATGCGTAGTTCTCGAGATATATCAAAATATTTAAAAGTTCCGAAGCCGCACCAACATAATAGAGATACAGAAACACCGTGGCCCCTTTCTTTGAGATAACTTTGCACTATTGCGAGCTGTAAATGCCACTTTCAGCTTATCTGTGCAGAAGAAGAACAACAAGAAGAAGAAATATCTCGAAATATGTCCGTCAGGCCCCTTCCCTTGAGATATATCTGCAAATATCTCGGAAAGGAAGCGAGCTATGGCAAAATGTTAAGAGACCTTTTTTGTAGAGAATTATGTTTCCTACAATTTATGTTCTATGATATTTTTTGATCAGAAGCGTAGTTTTCGAGATATATCGAGATATTTAAAAGTTCCGAAGGCGCACCAACATAATAGAGATACAGAAACACCGTGGCCCCTTTCTTTGAGATAACTCTGCACTATTGCGACCTACAAATGCCACTTCCAGCTTAGCTGTGCAGAAGAAGAACAACAAGAAGAAGAAATATCTCGAAATATGTCCGTCAGGCCCCTTCCCTTGGGATATATCTGCAAATATCTCGGAAACGAAGCGAGCTATGGCAAAATGTTATGAGACGTTTTTTGTAGAGAATTATGTTTCCTACAATTTATGTTCTATGATATTTTTTGATCAGAAGGGTAGTTTTCGAGATATATCGAGATATTTAAAAGTTCCGAAGCCGCACCAACATAATAGAGATACAGAAACACCGTGGCCCCTTTCTTTGAGATAACTCTGCACTATTGCGACCTGCAAATGCCACTTCCATCTTAGCTGTGCAGAAGAAGAACAACAAGAAGAAGAAATATCTCGAAATATGTCCGTCAGGCCCCTTCCCTTGGGATATATCTGCAAATATCTCGGAAACGAAGCGAGCTATGGCAAAATGTTAAGAGACGTTTTTTGTAGAGAATTACGTTTCCTACAATTTATGTTCTATGATATTTTTTGATCAGAAGCGTAGTTTTCGAGATATATCGAGATATTTAAAAGTTCCGAAGCCGCACCAACATAATAGAGATACAGAAACACCGTGGCCCCTTTCTTTGAGATAACTGTGTACTAGTGCGAGCCGCAAATGCCACTTCCAGCTTAGCTGTGCAGAAGAAGAACAACAAGAAGAAGAAATATCTCGAAATATGTCCGTCAGGCCCCTTCCCTTGAGATAAATCTGCAAATATCTCGGAAACGAAGCGAGCTATGGCAAAATGTTAACAGACGTTTTTTGTAGAGAATTAAGTTTCCTACTATTTATGTTCTATGATATTTTTTGATCAGATGCGTAGTTCTCGAGATATATCAAGATATTTAAAAGTTCCGAAGCCGCACCAACATAATAGAGATACAGAAACACCGTGACCCCTTTCTTTGAGATAACTCTGCACTATTGCGAGCTGCAAATGCCACTTCCAGCTTCGCTGTGCAGAAGAAGAACAACAAGAAGAAGAAATATCTCGAAATATGTCCGTCAGGCCCCTTCCCTTGAGATATATCTGCAAATATTTCGGAAACGAAACGAGCTATGGCAAAATCTTAAGAGACCTTTTTTGTAGAGAATTATGTTTCCTACAATTTATGTTCTATGATATTTTTTGATCAGAAGCGTAGTTTTCGAGATATATCGAGATATTTAAAAGTTCCGAAGCCGCACCAACATAATAGAGATACAGAAACACCGTGGCCCCTTTCTTTGAGATAACTGTGTACTAGTGCGAGCCGCAAATGCCACTTCCAGCTTAGCTGTGCAGAAGAAGAACAACAAGAAGAAGAAATATCTCGAAATATGTCCGTCAGGCCCCTTCCCTTGAGATAAATCTGCAAATATCTCGGAAACGAAGCGAGCTATGGCAAAATGTTAACAGACGTTTTTTGTAGAGAATTAAGTTTCCTACTATTTATGTTCTATGATATTTTTTGATCAGATGCGTAGTTCTCGAGATATATCAAGATATTTAAAAGTTCCGAAGCCGCACCAACATAATAGAGATACAGAAACACCGTGACCCCTTTCTTTGAGATAACTCTGCACTATTGCGAGCTGCAAATGCCACTTCCAGCTTCGCTGTGCAGAAGAAGAACAACAAGAAGAAGAAATATCTCGAAATATGTCCGTCAGGCCCCATCCCTTGAGATATATCTGCAAATATTTCGGAAGCGAAACGAGCTATGGCAAAATCTTAAGAGACCTTTTTTGTAGAGAATTATGTTTCCTACAATTTATGTTCTATGATATTTTTTGATCAGAAGCGTAGTTTTCGAGATATATCGAGATATTTAAAAGTTCCGAAGCCGCACCAACATAATAGAGATACAGAAACACCGTGGCCCCTTTCTTTGAGATAACTGTGTACTAGTGCGAGCCGCAAATGCCACTTCCAGCTTAGCTGTGCAGAAGAAGAACAACAAGAAGAAGAAATATCTCGAAATATGTCCGTCAGGCCCCTTCCCTTGAGATAAATCTGCAAATATCTCGGAAACGAAGCGAGCTATGGCAAAATGTTAAGAGACCTTTTTTGTAGAGAATTAGGTTTCCTACTTTTTATCTTCTATGATATTTTTTGATCAGATGCGTAGTTCTCGAGATATATCAAGATATTTAAAAGTTCCGAAGCCGCACCAACATAATAGAGATACAAAAACACCGTGGCCCCTCTCTTTGAGATAACTCTGCACTATTGCGAGCTGGAAATGCCACTTCCAGTTTAGCTGTGCAGAGGAAGAACAACAAGAAGAAGAAATATCTCGAAATATGTCCGTCAGGCCCCTTCCCTTGAGATAAATCTGCAAATATCTCGGAAACGAAGCGAGCTATGGCAAAATGTTAAGAGACCTTTTTTGTAGAGAATTAAGTTTCCTACTTTTTATGTTCTCTGATATTTTTTGATCAGATGCGTAGTTCTCGAGATATATCAAAATATTTAAAAGTTCCGAAGCCGCACCAACATAATAGAGATACAGAAACACCGTGGCCCCTTTCTCTGAGATAACTTTGCACTATTGCGAGCTGTAAATGCCACTTTCAGCTTATCTGTGCAGAAGAAGAACAACAAGAAGAAGAAATATCTCGAAATATGTCCGTCAGGCCCCTTCCCTTGAGATATATCTGCAAATATCTCGGAAACGAAGCGAGCTATGGCAAAATGTTAAGAGACCTTTTTTGTAGAGAATTATGTTTCCTACAATTTATGTTCTATGATATTTTTTGATCAGAAGCGTAGTTTTCGAGATATATCGAGATATTTAAAAGTTCCGAAGGCGCACCAACATAATAGAGATACAGAAACACCGTGGCCCCTTTCTTTGAGATAACTCTGCACTATTGCGACCTACAAATGCCACTTCCAGCTTAGCTGTGCAGAAGAAGAACAACAAGAAGAAGAAATATCTCGAAATATGTCCGTCAGGCCCCTTCCCTTGGGATATATCTGCAAATATCTCGGAAACGAAGCGAGCTATGGCAAAATGTTAAGAGACGTTTTTTGTAGAGAATTATGTTTCCTACAATTTATGTTCTATGATATTTTTTGATCAGAAGGGTAGTTTTCGAGATATATCGAGATATTTAAAAGTTCCGAAGCCGCACCAACATAATAGAGATACAGAAACACCGTGGCCCCTTTCTTTGAGATAACTCTGCACTATTGCGACCTGCAAATGCCACTTCCAGCTTAGCTGTGCAGAAGAAGAACAACAAGAAGAAGAAATATCTCGAAATATGTCCGTCAGGCCCCTTCCCTTGGGATATATCTGCAAATATCTCGGAAACGAAGCGAGCTATGGCAAAATGTTAAGAGACGTTTTTTGTAGAGAATTACGTTTCCTACAATTTATGTTCTATGATATTTTTTGATCAGAAGCGTAGTTTTCGAGATATATCGAGATATTTAAAAGTTCCGAAGCCGCACCAACATAATAGAGATACAGAAACACCGTGGCCCCTTTCTTTGAGATAACTGTGTACTAGTGCGAGCCGCAAATGCCACTTCCAGCTTAGCTGTGCAGAAGAAGAACAACAAGAAGAAGAAATATCTCGAAATATGTCCGTCAGGCCCCTTCCCTTGAGATAAATCTGCAAATATCTCGGAAACGAAGCGAGCTATGGCAAAATGTTAAGAGACCTTTCTTGTAGAGAATTAAGTTTCCTACTTTTCATGTAGTATGATATTTTTTGATCAGATGCGTAGTTCTCGAGATATATCAAGATATTTAAAAGTTCCGAAGCCGCACCAACATAACAGAGATACAGAAACACCGTGGCCCCTTTCTTTGAGATAACTCTGCACTATTGCGCGCTGCAAATGCCACTTCCAGCTTAGCTGTGCAGAAGAAGAACAACATGAAGAAGAAATATCTCGAAATATGTCCGTCAGGCCCCTTCCCTTGAGATAAATCTGCAAATATCTCGGAAACGAAGCGAGCTATGGCAAAATGTTAAGAGACCTTTTTTGTAGAGAATAATGTTTGCTACAATTTACGTTCTATGATATTTTTTGATCAGAAGCGTAGTTTTCGAGATATATCGAGATATTTAAAAGTTCCGAAGGCGCACCAACATAATAGAGATACAGAAACACCGTGGCCCCTTTCTTTGAGATAACTCTGCACTATTGCGACCTACAAATGCCACTTCCAGCTTAGCTGTGCAGAAGAAGAACAACAAGAAGAAGAAATATCTCGAAATATGTCCGTCAGGCCCCTTCCCTTGGGATATATCTGCAAATATCTCGGAAACGAAGCGAGCTATGGCAAAATGTTAAGAGACCTTTTTTGTAGAGAATTAAGTTTCCTACAATTTATGTTCTATGATATTTTTTGATCAGAAGCGTAGTTTTCGAGATATATCGAGATATTTAAAAGTTCCGAAGCCGCACCAACATAATAGAGATACAGAAACACCGTGGCCCCTTTCTTTGAGATAACTTTGCACTATTGCGAGCTGTAAATGCCACTTTCAGCTTATCTGTGCAGAAGAAGAACAACAAGAAGAAGAAATATCTCGAAATATGTCCGTCAGGCCCCTTCCCTTGAGATATATCTGCAAATATCTCGGAAACGAAGCGAGCTATGGCAAAATGTTAAGAGACCTTTTTTGTAGAGAATTATGTTTCCTACAATTTATGTTCTATGATATTTTTTGATCAGAAGCGTAGTTTTCGAGATATATCGAGATATTTAAAAGTTCCGAAGCCGCACCAACATAATAGAGATACAGAAACACCGTGGCCCCTTTCTCTGAGATAACTCTGCACTAGTGCGAGTCGCAAATGCCACTTCCAGCTTAGCTGTGCAGAAGAAGAACAACAAGAAGAAGAAATATCTCGAAATATGTCCGTCAGGCCCCTTCCCTTGAGATATATCTGCAAATATCTCGGAAAAGAAGCGAGCTATGGCAAAATGTTAAGAGACCTTTTTTGTAGAGAATTATGTTTCCTACAATTTATGTTCTATGATATTTTTTGATCAGAAGCGTAGTTTTCGAGATATATCGAGAGATTTAAAAGTTCCGAAGCCGCACCAACATAATAGAGATACAGAAACACTGTGGCCCCTTTCTCTGAGATAACTCTGCACTAGTGCGAGCCGCAAATGCCACTTCCAGCTTAGCTGTGCAGAAGAAGAACAACAAGAAGAAGAAATATCTCGAAATATGTACGTCATGCCCCTTCCCTTGAGATAAATCTGCAAATATCTCGGAAACGAAGCGAGCTATGGCAAAATGTTAACAGACCTTTTTTGTAGAGAATTAAGTTTCCTACTTTTTATGTTCTATGATATTTTTTGATCAGATGCGTAGTTCTCGAGATATATCAAGATATTTAAAAGTTCCGAAGCCGCACCAACATAATAGAGATACAGAAACACCGTGGCCCCTTTCATTGAGATAACGCTGCACTAGTGCGAGCCGCAAATGCCACTTCCAGCTTAGCTGCGCAGAAGAAGAACAACAAGAAGAAGAAATATCTCGAAATATGTCCGTCAGGCCCCTTCCCTTGAGATAAATCTGCAAATATCTCAGAAACGAAGCGAGCTATGGCAAAATGTTAAGAGACCTTTTTTGTAGAGAATTAAGTTTCCTACTTTTTATGTTCTATGATATTTTTTGATCAGATGCGTAGTTCTCGAGATATATCAAAATATTTAAAAGTTCCGAAGCCGCACCAACATAATAGAGATACAGAAACACCGTGGCCCCTTTCTTTGAGATAACTCTGCACTATTGCGAGCTGCAAATGCCACTTCCAGCTTAGCTGTGCAGAAGAAGAACAACAAGAAGAAGAAATATCTCGAAATATGTCCGTCAGGCCAGTTCCTTTGAGCTGAATCTGCAAATATCTCGGAAACGAAGCGAGCTATGGCAAAATGTTAAGAGACGTTTTTTGTAGAGAATTATGTTTCCTACAATTTATGTTCTATGATATTTTTTGATCAGAAGCGTAGTTTTCGAGATATATCGAGATATTTAAAAGTTCCGAAGCCGCACCAACATAATAGGGATACAGAAACACCGTGGCCCCTTTCTTTGAGATAACTCTGCACTAGTGCGACCCGCAAATGCCACTTCCAGCTTAGCTGTGCAGAAGAAGAACAACAAGAATAAGAAATATCTCGAAATATGTCCGTCAGGCCCGTTCCCTTGAGATAAATCTGCAAATATCTCGGAAACGAAGCGAGCTATGGCAAAATGTTAAGAGACCTTTTTTGTAGAGAATTAGGTTTCCTACTTTTTATGTTCTATGATATTTTTTGATCAGATGCGTAGTTCTCGAGATATATCAAGATATTCAAAAGTTCCGAAGCCGCACCAACATAATAGAGATACAGAAACACCGTGGCCCCATTCCTTGAGATAGCTCTGCACTATTGCGAGCTGTAAATGCCACTTCCAGCTTAGCTGTGCAGAAGAAGAACAACAAGAAGAAGAAATATCTCGAAATATGTCCGTCAGGCCAGTTCCTTTGAGCTGAATCTGCAAATATCTCGGAAACGAAGCGAGCTATGGCAAAATGTTAAGAAACGTTTTTTGTAGAGAATTATGTTTCCTACAATTTATGTTCTATGATATTTTTTGATCAGAAGCGTAGTTCTCGAGATATATCAAGATATTTAAAAGTTCCGAAGCCGCACCAACATAATAGGGATACAGAAACACCGTGGCCCCTTTCTTTGAGATAACTCTGCACTAGTGCGAGCCGCAAATGCCACTTCCAGCTTAGCTGTGCAGAAGAAGAACAACAAGAAGAAGAAATATCTCGAAATATGTCCGTCAGGCCCCTTCCCTTGAGATATATCTGCAAATATCTCGGAAACGAAGCGAGCTATGGCAAAATGTTAAGAGACCTTTTTTGTAGAGAATTATGTTTCCTACAATTTATGTTCTCTGATATTTTTTGATCAGAAGCGTAGTTTTCGAGATATATCGAGATATTTAAAAGTTCCGAAGCCGCACCAACATAATAGAGATACAGAAACACCGTAGCCCCTTTCTTTGAGATAACTCTGCACTAGTGCGAGCCGCAAATGCCACTTCCAGCTTAGCTGTGCAGAAGAAGAACAACAAGAAGAAGAAATATCTCGAAATATGTCCGTCAGGCCCCTTCCCTTGAGATAAATCTGCAAATATCTCGGAAACGAAGCGAGCTATGGCAAAATGTTAAGAGACCTTTTTTGTAGAGAATTAAGTTTCCTACTTTTTATGTTCTATGATATTTTTTGATCAGATGCGTAGTTCTCGAGATATATCAAAATATTTAAAAGTTCCGAAGCCGCACCAACATAATAGAGATACAGAAACACCGTGGCCCCTTTCTTTGAGATAACTCTGCACTATTGCGAGCTGCAAATGCCACTTCCAGCTTAGCTGTGCAGAAGAAGAACAACAAGAAGAAGAAATATCTCGAAATATGTCCGTCAGGCCCCTTCCCTTGAGATATATCTGCAAATATCTCGGAAACGAAGCGAGCTATGGCAAAATGTTAAGAGACCTTTTTTGTAGAGAATTATGTTTCCTACAATTTATGTTCTATGATATTTTTTGATCAGAAGCGTAGTTTTCGAGATATATCGAGATATTTAAAAGTTCCGAAGCCGCACCAACATAATAGAGATACAGAAACACCGTGGCCCCTTTCTTTGAGATAACTCTGCACTAGTGCGAGCCGCAAATGCCACTTCCAGCTTAGCTGTGCAGAAGAAGAACAACAAGAAGAAGAAATATCTCGAAATATGTCCGTCATGCCCCTTCCCTTGAGATAAATCTGCAAATATCTCGGAAACGAAGCGAGCTATGGCACAATGTTAAGAGACCTCTTTTGTAGAGAATTAAGTTTGCTACTTTTTATGTTCTATGATATTTTTTGATCAGAAGCGTAGTTCTCGAGATATATCAAGATATTTAAAAGTTCCGAAGCCGCACCAACATAATAGAGATACAGAAACACCGTGGCCCATTTCTTTGAGATAACTGTGTACTAGTGCGAGCCGCAAATGCCACTTCCAGCTTAGCTGTGCAGAAGAAGAACAACAAGAAGAAGAAATATCTCGAAATATGTCCGTCAGGCCCCTTCCCTTGAGATAAATCTGCAAATATCTCGGAAACGAAGCGAGCTATGGCAAAATGTTAAGAGACCTTTCTTGTAGAGAATTAAGTTTCCTACTTTTTATGTAGTATGATATTTTTTGATCAGATGCGTAGTTCTCGAGATATATCAAGATATTTAAAAGTTCCGAAGCCGCACCAACATAACAGAGATACAGAAACACCGTGGCCCCTTTCTTTGAGATAACTCTGCACTATTGCGCGCTGCAAATGCCACTTCCAGCTTAGCTGTGCAGAAGAAGAACAACAAGAAGAAGAAATATCTCGAAATATGTCCGTCAGGCCAGTTCCTTTGAGCTGAATCTGCAAATATCTCGGAAACGAAGCGAGCTATGGCAAAATGTTAAGAGACGTTTTTTGTAGAGAATTATGTTTCCTACAATTTATGTTCTATGATATTTTTTGATCAGAAGCGTAGTTCTCGAGATATATCAAGATATTTAAAAGTTCCGAAGCCGCACCAACATAATAGGGATACAGAAACACCGTGGCCCCTTTCTTTGAGATAACTCTGCACTAGTGCGAGCCGCAAATGCCACTTCCAGCTTAGCTGTGCAGAAGAAGAACAACAAGAAGAAGAAATATCTCGAAATATGTCCGTCAGGCCCCTTCCCTTGAGATATATCTGCAAATATCTCGGAAACGAAGCGAGCTATGGCAAAATGTTAAGAGACCTTTTTTGTAGAGAATTATGTTTCCTACAATTTATGTTCTCTGATATTTTTTGATCAGAAGCGTAGTTTTCGAGATATATCGAGATATTTAAAAGTTCCGAAGCCGCACCAACATAATAGAGATACAGAAACACCGTAGCCCCTTTCTTTGAGATAACTCTGCACTAGTGCGAGCCGCAAATGCCACTTCCAGCTTAGCTGTGCAGAAGAAGAACAACAAGAAGAAGAGATATCTCGAAATATGTCCGTCAGGCCCCTTCCCTTGAGATAAATCTGCAAATATCTCGGAAACGAAGCGAGCTATGGCAAAATGTTAAGAGACCTTTTTTGTAGAGAATTAAGTTTCCTACTTTTTATGTTCTATGATATTTTTTGATCAGATGCGTAGTTCTCGAGATATATCAAAATATTTAAAAGTTCCGAAGCCGCACCAACATAATAGAGATACAGAAACACCGTGGCCCCTTTCTTTGAGATAACTCTGCACTATTGCGAGCTGCAAATGCCACTTCCAGCTTAGCTGTGCAGAAGAAGAACAACAAGAAGAAGAAATATCTCGAAATATGTCCGTCAGGCCCCTTCCCTTGAGATATATCTGCAAATATCTCGGAAACGAAGCGAGCTATGGCAAAATGTTAAGAGACCTTTTTTGTAGAGAATTATGTTTCCTACAATTTATGTTCTATGATATTTTTTGATCAGAAGCGTAGTTTTCGAGATATATCGAGATATTTAAAAGTTCCGAAGCCGCACCAACATAATAGAGATACAGAAACACCGTGGCCCCTTTCTTTGAGATAACTCTGCACTAGTGCGAGCCGCAAATGCCACTTCCAGCTTAGCTGTGCAGAAGAAGAACAACAAGAAGAAGAAATATCTCGAAATATGTCCGTCATGCCCCTTCCCTTGAGATAAATCTGCAAATATCTCGGAAACGAAGCGAGCTATGGCACAATGTTAAGAGACCTCTTTTGTAGAGAATTAAGTTTGCTACTTTTTATGTTCTATGATATTTTTTGATCAGAAGCGTAGTTCTCGAGATATATCAAGATATTTAAAAGTTCCGAAGCCGCACCAACATAATAGAGATACAGAAACACCGTGGCCCATTTCTTTGAGATAACTGTGTACTAGTGCGAGCCGCAAATGCCACTTCCAGCTTAGCTGTGCAGAAGAAGAACAACAAGAAGAAGAAATATCTCGAAATATGTCCGTCAGGCCCCTTCCCTTGAGATAAATCTGCAAATATCTCGGAAACGAAGCGAGCTATGGCAAAATGTTAAGAGACCTTTCTTGTAGAGAATTATGTTTCCTACTTTTTATGTAGTATGATATTTTTTGATCAGATGCGTAGTTCTCGAGATATATCAAGATATTTAAAAGTTCCGAAGCCGCACCAACATAACAGAGATACAGAAACACCGTGGCCCCTTTCTTTGAGATAACTCTGCACTATTGCGCGCTGCAAATGCCACTTCCAGCTTAGCTGTGCAGAAGAAGAACAACATGAAGAAGAAATATCTCGAAATATGTCCGTCAGGCCCCTTCCCTTGAGATAAATCTGCAAATATCTCGGAAACGAAGCGAGCTATGGCAAAATGTTAAGAGACCTTTTTTGTAGAGAATTAAGTTTCCTACTTTTTATGTTCTATGATATTTTTTGATCAGATGCGTAGTTCTCGAGATATATCAAAATATTTAAAAGTTCCGAAGCCGCACCAACATAATAGAGATACAGAAACACCGTGGCCCCTTTCTTTGAGATAACTCTGCACTATTGCGAGCTGCAAATGCCACTTCCAGCTTAGCTGTGCAGAAGAAGAACAACAAGAAGAAGAAATATCTCGAAATATGTCCGTCAGGCCCCTTCCCTTGAGATATATCTGCAAATATCTCGGAAACGAAGCGAGCTATGGCAAAATGTTAAGAGACCTTTTTTGTAGAGAATTATGTTTCCTACAATTTATGTTCTATGATATTTTTTGATCAGAAGCGTAGTTTTCGAGATATATCGAGATATTTAAAAGTTCCGAAGCCGCACCAACATAATAGAGATACAGAAACACCGTGGCCCATTTCTTTCAGATAACTGTGTACTAGTGCGAGCCGCAAATGCCACTTCCAGCTTAGCTGTGCAGAAGAAGAACAACAAGAAGAAGAAATATCTCGAAATATGTCCGTCAGGCCCCTTCCCTTGAGATAAATCTGCAAATATCTCGGAAACGAAGCGAGCTATGGCAAAATGTTAAGAGACCTTTCTTGTAGAGAATTAAGTTTCCTACTTTTTATGTAGTATGATATTTTTTGATCAGATGCGTAGTTCTCGAGATATATCAAGATATTTAAAAGTTCCGAAGCCGCACCAACATAACAGAGATACAGAAACACCGTGGCCCCTTTCTTTGAGATAACTCTGCACTATTGCGCGCTGCAAATGCCACTTCCAGCTTAGCTGTGCAGAAGAAGAACAACATGAAGAAGAAATATCTCGAAATATGTCCGTCAGGCCCCTTCCCTTGAGATAAATCTGCAAATATCTCGGAAACGAAGCGAGCTATGGCAAAATGTTAAGAGACCTCTTTTGTAGAGAATTAAGTTTGCTACTTTTTATGTTCTATGATATTTTTTGATCAGAAGCGTAGTTCTCGAGATATATCAAGATATTTAAAAGTTCCGAAGCCGCACCAACATAATAGAGATACAGAAACACCGTGGCCCATTTCTTTGAGATAACTGTGTACTAGTGCGAGCCGCAAATGCCACTTCCAGCTTAGCTGTGCAGAAGAAGAACAACAAGAAGAAGAAATATCTCGAAATATGTCCGTCAGGCCCCTTCCCTTGAGATAAATCTGCAAATATCTCGGAAACGAAGCGAGCTATGGCAAAATGTTAAGAGACCTTTCTTGTAGAGAATTAAGTTTCCTACTTTTTATGTAGTATGATATTTTTTGATCAGATGCGTAGTTCTCGAGATATATCAAGATATTTAAAAGTTCCGAAGCCGCACCAACATAACAGAGATACAGAAACACCGTGGCCCCTTTCTTTGAGATAACTCTGCACTATTGCGCGCTGCAAATGCCACTTCCAGCTTAGCTGTGCAGAAGAAGAACAACATGAAGAAGAAATATCTCGAAATATGTCCGTCAGGCCCCTTCCCTTGAGATAAATCTGCAAATATCTCGGAAACGAAGCGAGCTATGGCAAAATGTTAAGAGACCTTTTTTGTAGAGAATTAAGTTTCCTACTTTTTATGTTCTATGATATTTTTTGATCAGATGCGTAGTTCTCGAGATATATCAAAATATTTAAAAGTTCCGAAGCCGCACCAACATAATAGAGATACAGAAACACCGTGGCCCCTTTCTTTGAGATAACTCTGCACTATTGCGAGCTGCAAATGCCACTTCCAGCTTAGCTGTGCAGAAGAAGAACAACAAGAAGAAGAAATATCTCGAAATATGTCCGTCAGGCCCCTTCCCTTGAGATATATCTGCAAATATCTCGGAAACGAAGCGAGCTATGGCAAAATGTTAAGAGACCTTTTTTGTAGAGAATTATGTTTCCTACAATTTATGTTCTATGATATTTTTTGATCAGAAGCGTAGTTTTCGAGATATATCGAGATATTTAAAAGTTCCGAAGCCGCACCAACATAATAGAGATACAGAAACACCGTGGCCCATTTCTTTGAGATAACTGTGTACTAGTGCGAGCCGCAAATGCCACTTCCAGCTTAGCTGTGCAGAAGAAGAACAACAAGAAGAAGAAATATCTCGAAATATGTCCGTCAGGCCCCTTCCCTTGAGATAAATCTGCAAATATCTCGGAAACGAAGCGAGCTATGGCAAAATGTTAAGAGACCTTTCTTGTAGAGAATTAAGTTTCCTACTTTTTATGTAGTATGATATTTTTTGATCAGATGCGTAGTTCTCGAGATATATCAAGATATTTAAAAGTTCCGAAGCCGCACCAACATAACAGAGATACAGAAACACCGTGGCCCCTTTCTTTGAGATAACTCTGCACTATTGCGCGCTGCAAATGCCACTTCCAGCTTAGCTGTGCAGAAGAAGAACAACATGAAGAAGAAATATCTCGAAATATGTCCGTCAGGCCCCTTCCCTTGAGATAAATCTGCAAATATCTCGGAAACGAAGCGAGCTATGGCAAAATGTTAAGAGACCTTTTTTGTAGAGAATAATGTTTCCTACAATTTACGTTCTATGATATTTTTTGATCAGAAGCGTAGTTTTCGCGATATATCGAGATATTTAAAAGTTCCGAAGGCGCACCAACATAATAGAGATACAGAAACACCGTGGCCCCTTTCTTTGAGATAACTCTGCACTAGTGCGACCCGCAAATGCCACTTCCAGCTTAGCTGTGCAGAAGAAGAACAACAAGAATAAGAAATATCTCGAAATATGTCCGTCAGGCCCGTTCCCTTGAGATAAATCTGCAAATATCTCGGAAACGAAGCGAGCTATGGCAAAATGTTAAGAGACCTTTTTTGTAGAGAATTAGGTTTCCTACTTTTTATGTTCTATGATATTTTTTGATCAGATGCGTAGTTCTCGAGATATATCAAGATATTCAAAAGTTCCGAAGCCGCACCAACATAATAGAGATACAGAAACACCGTGGCCCCATTCCTTGAGATAGCTCTGCACTATTGCGAGCTGTAAATGCCACTTCCAGCTTAGCTGTGCAGAAGAAGAACAACAAGAAGAAGAAATATCTCGAAATATGTCCGTCAGGCCAGTTCCTTTGAGCTGAATCTGCAAATATCTCGGAAACGAAGCGAGCTATGGCAAAATGTTAAGAGACGTTTTTTGTAGAGAATTATGTTTCCTACAATTTATGTTCTATGATATTTTTTGATCAGAAGCGTAGTTCTCGAGATATATCAAGATATTTAAAAGTTCCGAAGCCGCACCAACATAATAGGGATACAGAAACACCGTGGCCCCTTTCTTTGAGATAACTCTGCACTAGTGCGAGCCGCAAATGCCACTTCCAGCTTAGCTGTGCAGAAGAAGAACAACAAGAAGAAGAAATATCTCGAAATATGTCCGTCAGACCCCTTCCCTTGAGATATATCTGCAAATATCTCGGAAACGAAGCGAGCTATGGCAAAATGTTAAGAGACCTTTTTTGTAGAGAATTATGTTTCCTACAATTTATGTTCTCTGATATTTTTTGATCAGAAGCGTAGTTTTCGAGATATATCGAGATATTTAAAAGTTCCGAAGCCGCACCAACATAATAGAGATACAGAAACACCGTAGCCCCTTTCTTTGAGATAACTCTGCACTAGTGCGAGCCGCAAATGCCACTTCCAGCTTAGCTGTGCAGAAGAAGAACAACAAGAAGAAGAAATATCTCGAAATATGTCCGTCAGGCCCCTTCCCTTGAGATAAATCTGCAAATATCTCGGAAACGAAGCGAGCTATGGCAAAATGTTAAGAGACCTTTTTTGTAGAGAATTAAGTTTCCTACTTTTTATGTTCTATGATATTTTTTGATCAGATGCGTAGTTCTCGAGATATATCAAAATATTTAAAAGTTCCGAAGCCGCACCAACATAATAGAGATACAGAAACACCGTGGCCCCTTTCTTTGAGATAACTCTGCACTATTGCGAGCTGCAAATGCCACTTCCAGCTTAGCTGTGCAGAAGAAGAACAACAAGAAGAAGAAATATCTCGAAATATGTCCGTCAGGCCCCTTCCCTTGAGATATATCTGCAAATATCTCGGAAACGAAGCGAGCTATGGCAAAATGTTAAGAGACCTTTTTTGTAGAGAATTATGTTTCCTACAATTTATGTTCTATGATATTTTTTGATCAGAAGCGTAGTTTTCGAGATATATCGAGATATTTAAAAGTTCCGAAGCCGCACCAACATAATAGAGATACAGAAACACCGTGGCCCCTTTCTTTGAGATAACTCTGCACTAGTGCGAGCCGCAAATGCCACTTCCAGCTTAGCTGTGCAGAAGAAGAACAACAAGAAGAAGAAATATCTCGAAATATGTCCGTCATGCCCCTTCCCTTGAGATAAATCTGCAAATATCTCGGAAACGAAGCGAGCTATGGCACAATGTTAAGAGACCTTTTTTGTAGAGAATTAAGTTTGCTACTTTTTATGTTCTATGATATTTTTTGATCAGAAGCGTAGTTCTCGAGATATATCAAGATATTTAAAAGTTCCGAAGCCGCACCAACATAATAGAGATACAGAAACACCGTGGCCCATTTCTTTGAGATAACTGTGTACTAGTGCGAGCCGCAAATGCCACTTCCAGCTTAGCTGTGCAGAAGAAGAACAACAAGAAGAAGAAATATCTCGAAATATGTCCGTCAGGCCCCTTCCCTTGAGATAAATCTGCAAATATCTCGGAAACGAAGCGAGCTATGGCAAAATGTTAAGAGACCTTTCTTGTAGAGAATTAAGTTTCCTACTTTTTATGTAGTATGATATTTTTTGATCAGATGCGTAGTTCTCGAGATATATCAAGATATTTAAAAGTTCCGAAGCCGCACCAACATAACAGAGATACAGAAACACCGTGGCCCCTTTCTTTGAGATAACTCTGCACTATTGCGCGCTGCAAATGCCACTTCCAGCTTAGCTGTGCAGAAGAAGAACAACATGAAGAAGAAATATCTCGAAATATGTCCGTCAGGCCCCTTCCCTTGAGATAAATCTGCAAATATCTCGGAAACGAAGCGAGCTATGGCAAAATGTTAAGAGACCTTTTTTGTAGAGAATAATGTTTCCTACAATTTACGTTCTATGATATTTTTTGATCAGAAGCGTAGTTTTCGCGATATATCGAGATATTTAAAAGTTCCGAAGGCGCACCAACATAATAGAGATACAGAAACACCGTGGCCCCTTTCTTTGAGATAACTCTGCACTATTGCGAGCTGGAAATGCCACTTCCAGCTTAGCTGTGCAGAAGAAGAACAACAAGAAGAAGAAATATCTCGAAATATGTCCGTCAGGCCCCTTCCCTTGAGATAAATCTGCAAATATCTCGGAAACGAAGCGAGCTATGGCAAAATGTTAAGAGACCTTTTTTGTAGAGAATTAAGTTTCCTACTTTTTATGTTCTATGATATTTTTTGATCAGATGCGTAGTTCTCGAGATATATCATGATATTTAAAAGTTCCGAAGCCGCACCAACATAATAGAGATACAGAAACACCGTGGCCCCTTTCTTTGAGATAACTCTGCACTATTGCGAGCTGCAAATGCCACTTCCAGCTTAGCTGTGCAGAAGAAGAACAACAAGAAGAAGAAATATCTCGAAATATGTCCGTCAGGCCCCTTCCCTTGAGATATATCTGCAAATATCTCGGAAACGAAGCGAGCTATGGCAAAATGTTAAGAGACCTTTTTTGTAGAGAATTATGTTTCCTACAATTTATGTTCTATGATATTTTTTGATCAGAAGCGTAGTTTTCGAGATATATCGAGATATTTAAAAGTTCCGAAGCCGCACCAACATAATAGAGATACAGAAACACCGTGGCCCCTTTCTTTGAGATAACTCTGCACTAGTGCGAGCCGCAAATGCCACTTCCAGCTTAGCTGTGCAGAAGAAGAACAACAAGAAGAAGAAATATCTCGAAATATGTCCGTCATGCCCCTTCCCTTGAGATAAATCTGCAAATATCTCGGAAACGAAGCGAGCTATGGCACAATGTTAAGAGACCTTTTTTGTAGAGAATTAAGTTTGCTACTTTTTATGTTCTATGATATTTTTTGATCAGAAGCGTAGTTCTCGAGATATATCAAGATATTTAAAAGTTCCGAAGCCGCACCAACATAATAGAGATACAGAAACACCGTGGCCCATTTCTTTGAGATAACTGTGTACTAGTGCGAGCCGCAAATGCCACTTCCAGCTTAGCTGTGCAGAAGAAGAACAACAAGAAGAAGAAATATCTCGAAATATGTCCGTCAGGCCCCTTCCCTTGAGATAAATCTGCAAATATCTCGGAAACGAAGCGAGCTATGGCAAAATGTTAAGAGACCTTTCTTGTAGAGAATTAAGTTTCCTACTTTTTATGTAGTATGATATTTTTTGATCAGATGCGTAGTTCTCGAGATATATCAAGATATTTAAAAGTTCCGAAGCCGCACCAACATAACAGAGATACAGAAACACCGTGGCCCCTTTCTTTGAGATAACTCTGCACTATTGCGCGCTGCAAATGCCACTTCCAGCTTAGCTGTGCAGAAGAAGAACAACATGAAGAAGAAATATCTCGAAATATGTCCGTCAGGCCCCTTCCCTTGAGATAAATCTGCAAATATCTCGGAAACGAAGCGAGCTATGGCAAAATGTTAAGAGACCTTTTTTGTAGAGAATAATGTTTCCTACAATTTACGTTCTATGATATTTTTTGATCAGAAGCGTAGTTTTCGCGATATATCGAGATATTTAAAAGTTCCGAAGGCGCACCAACATAATAGAGATACAGAAACACCGTGGCCCCTTTCTTTGAGATAACTCTGCACTATTGCGAGCTGGAAATGCCACTTCCAGCTTAGCTGTGCAGAAGAAGAACAACAAGAAGAAGAAATATCTCGAAATATGTCCGTCAGGCCCCTTCCCTTGAGATAAATCTGCAAATATCTCGGAAACGAAGCGAGCTATGGCAAAATGTTAAGAGACCTTTTTTGTAGAGAATTAAGTTTCCTACTTTTTATGTTCTATGATATTTTTTGATCAGATGCGTAGTTCTCGAGATATATCATGATATTTAAAAGTTCCGAAGCCGCACCAACATAATAGAGATACAGAAACACCGTGGCCCCTTTCTTTGAGATAACTCTGCACTATTGCGAGCTGCAAATGCCACTTCCAGCTTAGCTGTGCAGAAGAAGAACAACAAGAAGAAGAAATATCTCGAAATATGTCCGTCAGGCCAGTTCCTTTGAGCTGAATCTGCAAATATCTCGGAAACGAAGCGAGCTATGGCAAAATGTTAAGAGACGTTTTTTGTAGAGAATTATGTTTCCTACAATTTATGTTCTATGATATTTTTTGATCAGAAGCGTAGTTCTCGAGATATATCAAGATATTTAAAAGTTCCGAAGCCGCACCAACATAATAGGGATACAGAAACACCGTGGCCCCTTTCTTTGAGATAACTCTGCACTAGTGCGAGCCGCAAATGCCACTTCCAGCTTAGCTGTGCAGAAGAAGAACAACAAGAAGAAGAAATATCTCGAAATATGTCCGTCAGGCCCCTTCCCTTGAGATATATCTGCAAATATCTCGGAAACGAAGCGAGCTATGGCAAAATGTTAAGAGACCTTTTTTGTAGAGAATTATGTTTCCTACAATTTATGTTCTCTGATATTTTTTGATCAGAAGCGTAGTTTTCGAGATATATCGAGATATTTAAAAGTTCCGAAGCCGCACCAACATAATAGAGATACAGAAACACCGTAGCCCCTTTCTTTGAGATAACTCTGCACTAGTGCGAGCCGCAAATGCCACTTCCAGCTTAGCTGTGCAGAAGAAGAACAACAAGAAGAAGAAATATCTCGAAATATGTCCGTCAGGCCCCTTCCCTTGAGATAAATCTGCAAATATCTCGGAAACGAAGCGAGCTATGGCAAAATGTTAAGAGACCTTTTTTGTAGAGAATTAAGTTTTCTACTTTTTATGTTCTATGATATTTTTCGATCAGATGCGTAGTTCTCGAGATATATCAAGATATTTAAAAGTTCCGAAGCCGCACCAACATAATAGGGATACAGAAACACCGTGGCCCCTTTCTTTGAGATAACTCTGCACTATTGCGAGCTGCAAATGCCACTTCCAGCTTAGCTGTGCAGAGGAAGAACAACAAGAAGAAGAAATATCTCGAAATATGTCCGTCAGGCCAGTTCCTTTGAGCTGAATCTGCAAATATCTCGGAAACGAAGCGAGCTATGACAAAATGTTAAGAGACGTTTTTTGTAGAGAATTATGTTTCCTACAATTTATGTTCTATGATATTTTTTGATCAGAAGCGTAGTTTTCGAGATATATCGAGATATTTAAAAGTTCCGAAGCCGCACCAACATAATAGGGATACAGAAACACCGTGGCCCCTTTCTTTGAGATAACTCTGCACTAGTGCGAGCCACAAATGCCACTTCCAGCTTAGCTGTGCAGAAGAAGAACAACAAGAAGAAGAAATATCTCGAAATATGTCCGTCAGGCCACTTCCCTTGAGATAAATCTGCAAATATCTCGGAAACGAAGCGAGCTATGGCAAAATGTTAAGAGACGTTTTTTGTAGAGAATTATGTTTCCTACAATTTATGTTCTGTGATATTTTTTGATCAGAAGCGTAGTTTTCGAGATATATCGAGATATTTAAAAGTTCCGAAGGCGCACCAACATAACAGAGATACAGAAACACCGTGGCCCCTTTCTTTGAGATAACTCTGCACTATTGCGCGCTGCAAATGCCACTTCCAGCTTAGCTGTGCAGAAGAAGAACAACAAGAAGAAGAAATATCTCGAAATATGTCCGTCAGGCCCCTTCCCTTGAGATAAATCTGCAAATATCTCGGAAACGAAGCGAGCTATGGCAAAATGTTAAGTGACCTTTTTTGTAGAGAATTAAGTTTCCTACTTTTTATGTTCTATGATATTTTTTGATCAGATGCGTAGTTCTCGAGATATATCATGATATTTAAAAGTTCCGAAGCCGCACCAACATAATAGAGATACAGAAACACCGTGGCCCCTTTCTTTGAGATAACTCTGCACTATTGCGAGCTGCAAATGCCACTTCCAGCTTAGCTGTGCAGAGGAAGAACAACAAGAAGAAGAAATATCTCGAAATATGTCCGTCAGGCCAGTTCCTTTGAGCTGAATCTGCAAATATCTCGGAAACGAAGCGAGCTATGGCAAAATGTTAAGAGACGTTTTTTCTAGAGAATTATGTTTCCTACAATTTATGTTCTATGATATTTTTTGATCAGAAGCGTAGTTTTCGAGATATATCGAGATACTTAAAAGTTCCGAAGCCGCACCAACATATTAGAGATACAGAAACACCGTGGCCCCTTTCTTTGAGATAACTGTGCACTAGTGCGAGCCGCAAATGCCACTTCCAGCTTAGCTGTGCAGAAGAAGAACAACAAGAAGAAGAAATATCTCGAAATATGTCCGTCAGGCCCCTTCCCTTGAGATAAATCTGCAAATATCTCGGAAACGAAGCGAGCTATGGCAAAATGTTAAGAGACCTTTTTTGTAGAGAATTATGTTTCCTACTTTTTATGTTCTATGATATTTTGTGATCAGATGCGTAGTTCTCGAGATATATCAAGATATTTAAAAGTTCCGAAACCGCACCAACATAATACAGATACAGGAACACCGTGGCCCCTTTCTTTGAGATAACTCTGCACTAGTGCGAGCCGCAAATGCCACTTCCAGCTTAGCTGTGCAGAAGAAGAACAACAAGAAGAAGAAATATCTCGAAATATGTCCGTCAGGCCCCTTCCCTTTAGATAAATCTGCAAATATCTCGGAAACGACGCGAGCTATGGCAAAATGTTAAGAGACCTTTTTTGTAGAGAATTATGTTTCCTACTTTTTATGTTCTATGATATTTTTTGATCAGACGCGTAGTTCTCGAGATATATCAAGATATTTAAAAGTTCCGAAGCCGCACCAACATAATAGAGATACAGAAACACCGTGGCCCCTTTCTTTGAGATATCTCTGCACTATTGCGAGCTGCAAATGCCACTTCCAGCTTAGCTGTGCAGAAGAAGAACAACAAGAAGAAGAAATATCTCGAAATATGTCCGTGAGGCCCCTTCCCTTGAGATAAATCTGCAAATATCTCGGAAACGAAGCGAGCTATGGCAAAATGTTAAGAGACCTTATTTGTAGAGAATTAAGTTTCCTACTTTTTATGTTCTATGATATTTTTTGATCAGATGCGTAGTTCTCGAGATATATCAAGATATTTAAAAGTTCCGAAACCGCACCAACATAATACAGATACAGGAACACCGTGGCCCCTTTCTTTGAGATAACTCTGCACTAGTGCGAGCCGCAAATGCCACTTCCAGCTTAGCTGTGCAGAAGAAGAACAACAAGAAGAAGAAATATCTCGAAATATGTCCGTCAGGCCCCTTCCCTTTAGATAAATCTGCAAATATCTCGGAAACGACGCGAGCTATGGCAAAATGTTAAGAGACCTTTTTTGTAGAGAATTATGTTTCCTACTTTTTATGTTCTATGATATTTTTTGATCAGACGCGTAGTTCTCGAGATATATCAAGATATTTAAAAGTTCCGAAGCCGCACCAACATAATAGAGATACAGAAACACCGTGGCCCCTTTCTTTGAGATATCTCTGCACTATTGCGAGCTGCAAATGCCACTTCCAGCTTAGCTGTGCAGAAGAAGAACAACAAGAAGAAGAAATATCTCGAAATATGTCCGTGAGGCCCCTTCCCTTGAGATAAATCTGCAAATATCTCGGAAACGAAGCGAGCTATGGCAAAATGTTAAGAGACCTTATTTGTAGAGAATTAAGTTTCCTACTTTTTATGTTCTATGATATTTTTTGATCAGATGCGTAGTTCTCGAGATATATCAAGATATTTAAAAGTTCCGAAACCGCACCAACATAATAGAGATACAGAAACACCGTGGCCCCTTTCTTTGAGATAACTCTGCACTATTGCGAGCTGTAAATGCCACTTCCAGCTTAGCTGTGCAGAAGAAGAACAACAAGAAGAAGAAATATCTCGAAATATGTCCGTCAGGCCCCTGCCCTTGAGATATATCTGCAAATATCTCGGAAACCAGGCGAGCTATGGCAAAATGTTAAGAGACCTTTTTTGTAGAGAATTATGTTTCCTACAATTTATGTTCTATGATATTTTTTGATCAGAAGCGTAGTTTTCGAGATATATCTAGATATTTAAAAGTTACGAAGCCGCACCAACATAATAGAGATACAGAAACACCGTGGCCCCTTTCTTTGAGATAACTCTGCAATAGTGCGAGCCGCAAATGCCACTTCCAGCCTAGCTGTGCAGAAGAAGAACAACAAGAAGAAGAAATATCTCGAAATATGTCCGTCAGGCCCCTTCCCTTGAGATAAATCTGCAAATATCTCGGAAACGAAGCGAGCTATGGCAAAATGTTAAGAGACCTTTTTTGTAGAGAATTAAGTTTCCTACTTTTTATGTTCTAGGATATTTTTTGATCAGATGCGTAGTTCTCGAGATATATCAAGATATTTAAAAGTTCCGAAGCCGCACCAACATAATACAGATACAGAAACACCGTGGCCCCTTTCTTTGAGATAACTCTGCACTAGTGCGAGCCGCAAATGCCACTTCCAGCTTAGCTGTGCAGAAGAAGAACAACAAGAAGAAGAAATATCTCGAAATATGTCCGTCAGGCCCCTTCCCTTGAGATAAATCTGCAAATATCTCGGAAACGACGCGAGCTATGGCAAAATGTTAAGAGACCTTTTTTGTAGAGAATTATGTTTCCTACTTTTTATGTTCTATGATATTTTTTGATCAGACGCGTAGTTCTCGAGATATATCAAGATATTTAAAAGTTCCGAAGCCGCACCAACATAATAGAGATACAGAAACACCGTGGCCCCTTTCTTTGAGATATCTCTGCACTATTGCGAGCTGCAAATGCCACTTCCAGCTTAGCTGTGCAGAAGAAGAACAACAAGAAGAAGAAATATCTCGAAATATGTCCGTTAGGCCCCTTCCCTTGAGATAAATCTCCAAATATCTCGGAAACGAAGCGAGCTATGGCAAAATGTTAAGAGACCTTTTTTGTAGAGAATTAAGTTTCCTACTTTTTATGTTCTACAATATTTTTTGATCAGAAGCGTAGTTTTCGAGATATATCGAGATATTTAAAAGTTCCGAAGCCGCACCAACATAATAGAGATACAGAAACACCGTGGCCCCTTTCTTTGAGATAACTGTGCACTAGTGCGAGCCGCAAATGCCACTTCCAGCTTAGCTGTGCAGAAGAAGAACAACAAGAAGAAGAAATATCTCGAAATATGTCCGTCAGGCCCCTTCCCTTGAGATAAATCTGCAAATATCTCGGAAACGAAGCGAGCTATGGCAAAATGTTAAGAGACCTTTTTTGTAGAGAATTAAGTTTCCTACTTTTTATGTTCTATGATATTTTTTGATCAGATCCGCAGTTCTCGAGATATATCAAGATACTTAAAAGTTCCGAAGCCGCACCAACATAATAGAGATACAGAAACACCGTGGCCCCTTTCTTTGAGATAAGTCTGCACTATTGCGAGCTGTAAATGCCACTTCCAGCTTAGCTGTGCAGAAGAAGAACAACAAGAAGAAGAAATATCTCGAAATATGTCCGTCAGGCCCCTGCCCTTGAGATATATCTGCAAATATCTCGGAAACGAAGCGAGCTATGGCAAAATGTTGAGAGACCTTTTTTGTAGAGAATTATGTTTCCTACAATTTATGTTCTATGATATTTTTTGAGCAGAAGCGTAGTTTTCGAGATATATCAAGATATTTAAAAGTTCCGAAGCCGCACCTACATAATAGAGATACAGAAACACCGTGGCCCCTTTCTTTAAGATAACTCTGCACTATTGCGAGCTGCAAATGCCACTTCCAGCTTAGCTGTGTAGAGGAAGAACAACAAGAAGAAGAAATATCTCGAAATATGTCCGTCAGGCCAGTTCCTTTGAGCTGAATCTGCAAATATCTCGGAAACGAAGAGGGCTATGGCAAAATGTTAAGAGACCTTTTTTGTAGAGAATTAAGTTTCCTACTTTTTATGTTCTATGATATTTTTTGATCAGATGCGTAGTTCTCGAGATATATCAAGATATTTAAAAGTTCCGAAGCCGCACCAACATAATAGAGATACAGAAACACCGTGGCCCCTTTCTTTGAGATAACTCTGCACTATTGCGAGCTGCAAATGCCACTTCCAGCTTAGCTGTGCAGAGGAAGAACAACAAGAAGAAGAAATATCTCGAAATATGTCCGTCAGGCCAGTTCCTTTGAGCTGAATCTGCAAATATCTCGGAAACGAAGCGAGCTATGGCAAAATGTTAAGAGACGTTTTTTCTAGAGAATTATGTTTCCTACAATTTATGTTCTATGATATTTTTTGATCAGAAGCGTAGTTTTCGAGATATATCGAGATACTTAAAAGTTCCGAAGCCGCACCAACATATTAGAGATACAGAAACACCGTGGCCCCTTTCTTTGAGATAACTGTGCACTAGTGCGAGCCGCAAATGCAACTTCCAGCTTAGCTGTGCAGAAGAAGAACAACAAGAAGAAGTAATATCTCGAAATATGTCCGTCAGGCCCCTTCCCTTGAGATAAATCTGCAAATATCTCGGAAACGAAGCGAGCTATGGCAAAATGTTAAGAGACCTTTTTTGTAGAGAATTATGTTTCCTACTTTTTATGTTCTATGATATTTTTTGATCAGACGCGTAGTTCTCGAGATATATAAAGATATTTAAAAGTTCCGAAGCCGCACCAACATAATACAGATACAGAAACACCGTGGCCCCTTTCTTTGAGATAACTCTGCACTAGTGCGAGCCGCAAATGCCACTTCCAGCTTAGCTGTGCAGAAGAAGAACAACAAGAAGAAGAAATATCTCGAAATATGTCCGTCAGGCCCCTTCCCTTTAGATAAATCTGCAAATATCTCGGAAACGACGCGAGCTATGGCAAAATGTTAAGAGACCTTTTTTGTAGAGAATTATGTTTCCTACTTTTTATGTTCTATGATATTTTTTGATCAGACGCGTAGTTCTCGAGATATATCAAGATATTTAAAAGTTCCGAAGCCGCACCAACATAATAGAGATACAGAAACACCGTGGCCCCTTTCTTTGAGATATCTCTGCACTATTGCGAGCTGCAAATGCCACTTCCAGCTTAGCTGTGCAGAAGAAGAACAACAAGAAGAAGAAATATCTCGAAATATGTCCGTGAGGCCCCTTCCCTTGAGATAAATCTGCAAATATCTCGGAAACGAAGCGAGCTATGGCAAAATCTTAAGAGACCTTATTTGTAGAGAATTAAGTTTCCTACTTTTTATGTTCTATGATATTTTTTGATCAGATGCGTAGTTCTCGAGATATATCAAGATATTTAAAAGTTCCGAAGCCGCACCAACATAATAGAGATACAGAAACACCGTGGCCCCTTTCTTTGAGATAACTCTGCACTATTGCGAGCTGCAAATGCCACTTCCAGCTTAGCTGTGCAGAGGAAGAACAACAAGAAGAAGAAATATCTCGAAATATGTCCGTCAGGCCAGTTCCTTTGAGCTGAATCTGCAAATATCTCGGAAACGAAGCGAGCTATGGCAAAATGTTAAGAGACGTTTTTTGTAGAGAATTATGTTTCCTACAATTTATGTTCTATGATATTTTTTGATCAGAAGCGTAGTTTTCGAGATATATCGAGATATTTAAAAGTTCCGAAGCCGCACCAACATAATAGGGATACAGAAACACCGTGGCCCCTTTCTTTGAGATAACTCTGCACTAGTGCGAGCCGCAAATGCCACTTCCAGCTTAGCTGTGCAGAAGAAGAACAACAAGAAGAAGAAATATCTCGAAATATGTCCGTCAGGCCCCTTCCCTTGAGATATATCTGCAAATATTTCGGAAACGAAGCGAGCTATGGCAAAATGTTGAGAGACCTTTTTTGTAGAGAATTATGTTTCCTACAATTTATGTTCTATGATATTTTTTGATCAGAAGCGTAGTTTTCGAGATATATCAAGATATTTAAAAGTTCCGAAGCCGCACCTACATAATAGAGATACAGAAACACCGTGGCCCCTTTCTTTAAGATAACTCTGCACTATTGCGAGCTGCAAATGCCACTTCCAGCTTAGCTGTGTAGAGGAAGAACAACAAGAAGAAGAAATATCTCGAAATATGTCCGTCAGGCCAGTTCCTTTGAGCTGAATCTGCAAATATCTCGGAAACGAAGAGGGCTATGGCAAAATGTTAAGAGACCTTTTTTGTAGAGAATTAAGTTTCCTACTTTTTATGTTCTATGATATTTTTTGATCAGATGCGTAGTTCTCGAGATATATCAAGATATTTAAAAGTTCCGAAGCCGCACCAACATAATAGAGATACAGAAACACCGTGGCCCCTTTCTTTGAGATAACTCTGCACTATTGCGAGCTGCAAATGCCACTTCCAGCTTAGCTGTGCAGAGGAAGAACAACAAGAAGAAGAAATATCTCGAAATATGTCCGTCAGGCCAGTTCCTTTGAGCTGAATCTGCAAATATCTCGGAAACGAAGCGAGCTATGGCAAAATGTTAAGAGACGTTTTTTCTAGAGAATTATGTTTCCTACAATTTATGTTCTATGATATTTTTTGATCAGAAGCGTAGTTTTCGAGATATATCGAGATACTTAAAAGTTCCGAAGCCGCACCAACATATTAGAGATACAGAAACACCGTGGCCCCTTTCTTTGAGATAACTGTGCACTAGTGCGAGCCGCAAATGCCACTTCCAGCTTAGCTGTGCAGAAGAAGAACAACAAGAAGAAGAAATATCTCGAAATATGTCCGTCAGGCCCCTTCCCTTGAGATAAATCTGCAAATATCTCGGAAACGAAGCGAGCTATGGCAAAATGTTAAGAGACCTTTTTTGTAGAGAATTATGTTTCCTACTTTTTATGTTCTATGATATTTTGTGATCAGATGCGTAGTTCTCGAGATATATCAAGATATTTAAAAGTTCCGAAGCCGCACCAACATAATACAGATACAGAAACACCGTGGCCCCTTTCTTTGAGATAACTCTGCACTAGTGCGAGCCGCAAATGCCACTTCCAGCTTAGCTGTGCAGAAGAAGAACAACAAGAAGAAGAAATATCTCGAGATATGTCCGTCAGGCCCCTTCCCTTTAGATAAATCTGCAAATATCTCGGAAACGACGCGAGCTATGGCAAAATGTTAAGAGACCTTTTTTGTAGAGAATTATGTTTCCTACTTTTTATGTTCTATGATATTTTTTGATCAGACGCGTAGTTCTCGAGATATATCAAGATATTTAAAAGTTCCGAAGCCGCACCAACATAATAGAGATACAGAAACACCGTGGCCCCTTCCTTTGAGATATCTCTGCACTATTGCGAGCTGCAAATGCCACTTCCAGCTTAGCTGTGCAGAAGAAGAACAACAAGAAGAAGAAATATCTCGAAATATGTCCGTGAGGCCCCTTCCCTTGAGATAAATCTGCAAATATCTCGGAAACGAAGCGAGCTATGGCAAAATGTTAAGAGACCTTATTTGTAGAGAATTAAGTTTCCTACTTTTTATGTTCTATGATATTTTTTGATCAGATGCGTAGTTCTCGAGATATATCAAGATATTTAAAAGTTCCGAAACCGCACCAACATAATAGAGATACAGAAACACCGTGGCCCCTTTCTTTGAGATAACTCTGCACTATTGCGAGCTGTAAATGCCACTTCCAGCTTAGCTGTGCAGAAGAAGAACAACAAGAAGAAGAAATATCTCGAAATATGTCCGTCAGGCCCCTGCCCTTGAGATATATCTGCAAATATCTCGGAAACCAGGCGAGCCATGGCAAAATGTTAAGAGACCTTTTTTGTAGAGAATTATGTTTCCTACAATTTATGTTCTATGATATTTTTTGATCAGAAGCGTAGTTTTCGAGATATATCTAGATATTTAAAAGTTACGAAGCCGCACCAACATAATAGAGATACAGAAACACCGTGGCCCCGTTCTTTGAGATAACTCTGCAATAGTGCGAGCCGCAAATGCCACTTCCAGCTTAGCTGTGCAGAAGAAGAACAACAAGAAGAAGAAATATCTCGAAATATGTCCGTCAGGCCCCTTCCCTTGAGATAAATCTGCAAATATCTCGGAAACGAAGCGAGCTATGGCAAAATGTTAAGAGACCTTTTTTGTAGAGAATTAAGTTTCCTACTTTTTATGTTCTATGATATTTTTTGATCAGATGCGTAGTTCTCGAGATATATCAAGATATTTAAAAGTTCCGAAGCCGCACCAACATAATACAGATACAGAAACACCGTGGCCCCTTTCTTTGAGATAACTCTGCACTAGTGCGAGCCGCAAATGCCACTTCCAGCTTAGCTGTGCAGAAGAAGAACAACAAGAAGAAGAAATATCTCGAAATATGTCCGTCAGGCCCCTTCCCTTGAGATAAATCTGCAAATATCTCGGAAACGACGCGAGCTATGGCAAAATGTTAAGAGACCTTTTTTGTAGAGAATTATGTTTCCTACTTTTTATGTTCTATGATATTTTTTGATCAGACGCGTAGTTCTCGAGATATATCGAGATATTTAAAAGTTCCGAAGCCGCACCAACATAATAGAGATACAGAAACACCGTGGCCCCTTTCTTTGAGATATCTCTGCACTATTGCGAGCTGCAAATGCCACTTCCAGCTTAGCTGTGCAGAAGAAGAACAACAAGAAGAAGAAATATCTCGAAATATGTCCGTTAGGCCCCTTCCCTTGAGATAAATCTCCAAATATCTCGGAAACGAAGCGAGCTATGGCAAAATGTTAAGAGACCTTTTTTGTAGAGAATTAAGTTTCCTACTTTTTATGTTCTACGATATTTTTTGATCAGAAGCGTAGTTTTCGAGATATATCGAGATATTTAAAAGTTCCGAAGCCGCACCAACATAATAGAGATACAGAAACACCGTGGCCCCTTTCTTTGAGATAACTGTGCACTAGTGCGAGCCGCAAATGCCACTTCCAGCTTAGCTGTGCAGAAGAAGAACAACAAGAAGAAGAAATATCTCGAAATATGTCCGTCAGGCCCCTTCCCTTGAGATAAATCTGCAAATATCTCGGAAACGAAGCGAGCTATGGCAAAATGTTAAGAGACCTTTTTTGTAGAGAATTAAGTTTCCTACTTTTTATGTTCTATGATATTTTTTGATCAGATCCGCAGTTCTCGAGATATATCAAGATATTTAAAAGTTCCGAAGCCGCACCAACATAATAGAGATACAGAAACACCGTGGCCCCTTTCTTTGAGATAACTCTGCACTATTGCGAGCTGTAAATGCCACTTCCAGCTTAGCTGTGCAGAAGAAGAACAACAAGAAGAAGAAATATCTCGAAATATGTCCGTCAGACCCCTTCCCTTGAGATATATCTGCAAATATCTCGGAAACGAAGCGAGCTATGGCAAAATGTTAAGAGACCTTTTTTGTAGAGAATTATGTTTCCTACAATTTATGTTCTATGATATTTTTTGATCAGAAGCGTAGTTTTCGAGATATATCGAGATATTTAATAGTTCCAAAGCCGCACCAACATAATAGAGATACAGAAACACCGTGGCCCCTTTCTTTGAGATAACTCTGCACTAGTTCGAGCCGCAAATGCCACTTCCAGCTTAGCTATGCAGAAGAAGAACAACAAGAAGAAGAAATATCTCGAAATATGTCCGTCAGGCCCCTTCCCTTGAGATATATCTGCAAATATCTCGGAAACGAAGCGAGGTATGGCAAAATGTTAAGAGACCTTTAGTGTAGAGAATTATGTTTCCTACAATTTATGTTCTATGATATTTTTTGATCAGAAGCGTAGTTTTCGAGATATATCGAGATATTTAAAAGTTCCGAAGCCGCACCAACATAATAGGGATACAGAAATACCGTGGCCCCTTTCTTTGAGATAACTCTGCACTAGTGCGAGCCGCAAATGCCACTTCCAGCTTAGCTGTGCAGAAGAAGAACAACAAGAAGAAGAAATATCTCGAAATATGTCCGTCAGGCCCCTTCCCTTGAGATATATCTGCAAATATCTCGGAAACGAAGCGAGCTATGGCAAAATGTTAAGAGACCTTTTTTGTAGAGAATTATGTTTCCTACAATTTATGTTCTATGATATTCTTTGATCAGATGCGTAGTTCTCGAGATATATCAAGATATTTAAAAGTTCCGAAGCCGCACCAACATAATAGAGATACAGAAACACCGTGGCCCCTTTCTTTGAGATAACTCTGCACTATTGCGAGCTGCAAATGCCACTTCCAGCTTAGCTGTGCAGAAGAAGAACATCAAGAAGAAGAAATATCTCGATTAATGTCCGTCAGGCCCCTTCCCTTGAGATAAATCTGCAAATATCTCGGAAACGAAGAGGGCTATGGCAAAATGTTAAGAGACGTTTTTTGTAGAGAATTAAGTTTCCTACTTTTTATGTTCTATGATATTTTTTTATCTGATGCGTAGTTCTCGAGATATATCAAGATATTTAAAAGTTCCGAAGCCGCACCAACATAATAGAGATACAGAAACACCGTGGCCCCTTTCTTTGAGATAACTCTGCACTATTGCGAGCTGTAAATGCCACTTCCAGCTTAGCTGTGCAGAAGAAGAACAACAAGAAGAAGAAATATCTCGAAATATGTCCGTCAGGCCCCTTCCCTTGAGATATATCTGCAAATATCTCGGAAACGAAGCTAGCTATGGCAAAATGTTAAGAGACCTTTTTTGTAGAGAATTACGTTTCCTACAATTTATGTTCTATGATATTTTTTGATCAGAAGCGTAGTTTTCGAGATATATCGAGATATTTAAAAGTTCCGAAGCCGCGCCAACATAATACAGATACAGAAACACCGTGGCCCCTTTCTTTGAGATAACTCTGCACTATTGCGAGCTGTAAATGCCACTTCCAGCTTAGCTGTGCAGAAGAAGAACAACAAGAAGAAGAAATATCTCGAAATATGTCCGTCAGGCCCCTTCCCTTGAGATAAATCTGCAAATATCTCGGAAACGAAGAGAGCTATGGCAAAATGTTAAGAGACCTTTTTTGTAGAGAATTAAGTTTCCTACTTTTTATGTTCTATGATATTTTTTGATCAGATGCGTAGTTCTCGAGATATATCAAGATATTTAAAAGTTCCGAAGCCGCACCAACATAATAGAGATACAGAAACACCGTGGCCCCTTTCTTTGAGATAACTCTGCACTATTGCGAGCTGTAAATGCCACTTCCAGCTTAGCTGTGCAGAAGAAGAACAACAAGAAGAAGAAATATCTCGAAATATGTCCGTCAGGCCCCTTCCCTTGAGATATATCTGCAAATATCTCGGAAACCAAGCGAGCTATGGCAAAATGTTAAGAGACCTTTTTTGTAGAGAAGTATGTTTCCTACAATTTATGTTCTATGATATTTTTTGATCAGAAGCGTAGTTTTCGAGATATATCGAGATATTTAAAAGTTCCGAAGCCGCACCAACATAATAGAGATACAGAAACACCGTGGCCCCTTTCTTTGAGATAACTCTGCACTATTGCGAGCTGTAAATGCCACTTCCAGCTTAGCTGTGCAGAAGAAGAACAACAAGAAGAAGAAATATCTCGAAATATGTCCGTCAGACCCCTTCCCTTGAGATATATCTGCAAATATCTCGGAAACGAAGCGAGCTATGGCAAAATGTTAAGAGACCTTTTTTGTAGAGAATTATGTTTCCTACAATTTATGTTCTATGATATTTTTTGATCAGAAGCGTAGTTTTCGAGATATATCGAGATATTTAATAGTTCCAAAGCCGCACCAACATAATAGAGATACAGAAACACCGTGGCCCCTTTCTTTGAGATAACTCTGCACTAGTTCGAGCCGCAAATGCCACTTCCAGCTTAGCTATGCAGAAGAAGAACAACAAGAAGAAGAAATATCTCGAAATATGTCCGTCAGGCCCCTTCCCTTGAGATATATCTGCAAATATCTCGGAAACGAAGCGAGGTATGGCAAAATGTTAAGAGACCTTTAGTGTAGAGAATTATGTTTCCTACAATTTATGTTCTATGATATTTTTTGATCAGAAGCGTAGTTTTCGAGATATATCGAGATATTTAAAAGTTCCGAAGCCGCACCAACATAATAGGGATACAGAAATACCGTGGCCCCTTTCTTTGAGATAACTCTGCACTAGTGCGAGCCGCAAATGCCACTTCCAGCTTAGCTGTGCAGAAGAAGAACAACAAGAAGAAGAAATATCTCGAAATATGTCCGTCAGGCCCCTTCCCTTGAGATATATCTGCAAATATCTCCGAAACGAAGCGAGCTATGGCAAAATGTTAAGAGACCTTTTTTGTAGAGAATTATGTTTCCTACAATTTATGTTCTATGATATTCTTTGATCAGATGCGTAGTTCTCGAGATATATCAAGATATTTAAAAGTTCCGAAGCCGCACCAACATAATAGAGATACAGAAACACCGTGGCCCCTTTCTTTGAGATAACTCTGCACTATTGCGAGCTGCAAATGCCACTTCCAGCTTAGCTGTGCAGAAGAAGAACATCAAGAAGAAGAAATATCTCGATTAATGTCCGTCAGGCCCCTTCCCTTGAGATAAATCTGCAAATATCTCGGAAACGAAGAGGGCTATGGCAAAATGTTAAGAGACGTTTTTTGTAGAGAATTAAGTTTCCTACTTTTTATGTTCTATGATATTTTTTTATCTGATGCGTAGTTCTCGAGATATATCAAGATATTTAAAAGTTCCGAAGCCGCACCAACATAATAGAGATACAGAAACACCGTGGCCCCTTTCTTTGAGATAACTCTGCACTATTGCGAGCTGTAAATGCCACTTCCAGCTTAGCTGTGCAGAAGAAGAACAACAAGAAGAAGAAATATCTCGAAATATGTCCGTCAGGCCCCTTCCCTTGAGATATATCTGCAAATATCTCGGAAACGAAGCTAGCTATGGCAAAATGTTAAGAGACCTTTTTTGTAGAGAATTACGTTTCCTACAATTTATGTTCTATGATATTTTTTGATCAGAAGCGTAGTTTTCGAGATATATCGAGATATTTAAAAGTTCCGAAGCCGCGCCAACATAATACAGATACAGAAACACCGTGGCCCCTTTCTTTGAGATAACTCTGCACTATTGCGAGCTGTAAATGCCACTTCCAGCTTAGCTGTGCAGAAGAAGAACAACAAGAAGAAGAAATATCTCGAAATATGTCCGTCAGGCCCCTTCCCTTGAGATAAATCTGCAAATATCTCGGAAACGAAGAGAGCTATGGCAAAATGTTAAGAGACCTTTTTTGTAGAGAATTAAGTTTCCTACTTTTTATGTTCTATGATATTTTTTGATCAGATGCGTAGTTCTCGAGATATATCAAGATATTTAAAAGTTCCGAAGCCGCACCAACATAATAGAGATACAGAAACACCGTGGCCCCTTTCTTTGAGATAACTCTGCACTATTGCGAGCTGTAAATGCCACTTCCAGCTTAGCTGTGCAGAAGAAGAACAACAAGAAGAAGAAATATCTCGAAATATGTCCGTCAGGCCCCTTCCCTTGAGATATATCTGCAAATATCTCGGAAACCAAGCGAGCTATGGCAAAATGTTAAGAGACCTTTTTTGTAGAGAAGTATGTTTCCTACAATTTATGTTCTATGATATTTTTTGATCAGAAGCGTAGTTTTCGAGATATATCGAGATATTTAAAAGTTCCGAAGCCGCACCAACATAATAGAGATACAGAAACACCGTGGCCCCTTTCTTTGAGATAACTCTGCACTATTGCGAGCTGTAAATGCCACTTCCAGCTTAGCTGTGCAGAAGAAGAACAACAAGAAGAAGAAATATCTCGAAATATGTCCGTCAGACCCCTTCCCTTGAGATATATCTGCAAATATCTCGGAAACGAAGCGAGCTATGGCAAAATGTTAAGAGACCTTTTTTGTAGAGAATTATGTTTCCTACAATTTATGTTCTATGATATTTTTTGATCAGAAGCGTAGTTTTCGAGATATATCGAGATATTTAATAGTTCCAAAGCTGCACCAACATAATAGAGATACAGAAACACCGTGGCCCCTTTCTTTGAGATAACTCTGCACTAGTTCGAGCCGCAAATGCCACTTCCAGCTTAGCTATGCAGAAGAAGAACAACAAGAAGAAGAAATATCTCGAAATATGTCCGTCAGGCCCCTTCCCTTGAGATATATCTGCAAATATCTCGGAAACGAAGCGAGGTGTGGCAAAATGTTAAGAGACCTTTAGTGTAGAGAATTATGTTTCCTACAATTTATGTTCTATGATATTTTTTGATCAGAAGCGTAGTTTTCGAGATATATCGAGATATTTAAAAGTTCCGAAGCCGCACCAACATAATAGGGATACAGAAATACCGTGGCCCCTTTCTTTGAGATAACTCTGCACTAGTGCGAGCCGCAAATGCCACTTCCAGCTTAGCTGTGCAGAAGAAGAACAACAAGAAGAAGAAATATCTCGAAATATGTCCGTCAGGCCCCTTCCCTTGAGATATATCTGCAAATATCTCGGAAACGAAGCGAGCTATGGCAAAATGTTAAGAGACCTTTTTTGTAGAGAATTATGTTTCCTACAATTTATGTTCTATGATATTCTTTGATCAGATGCGTAGTTCTCGAGATATATCAAGATATTTAAAAGTTCCGAAGCCGCACCAACATAATAGAGATACAGAAACACCGTGGCCCCTTTCTTTGAGATAACTCTGCACTATTGCGAGCTGCAAATGCCACTTCCAGCTTAGCTGTGCAGAAGAAGAACATCAAGAAGAAGAAATATCTCGATTAATGTCCGTCAGGCCCCTTCCCTTGAGATAAATCTGCAAATATCTCGGAAACGAAGAGGGCTATGGCAAAATGTTAAGAGACGTTTTTTGTAGAGAATTAAGTTTCCTACTTTTTATGTTCTATGATATTTTTTTATCTGATGCGTAGTTCTCGAGATATATCAAGATATTTAAAAGTTCCGAAGCCGCACCAACATAATAGAGATACAGAAACACCGTGGCCCCTTTCTTTGAGATAACTCTGCACTATTGCGAGCTGTAAATGCCACTTCCAGCTTAGCTGTGCAGAAGAAGAACAACAAGAAGAAGAAATATCTCGAAATATGTCCGTCAGGCCCCTTCCCTTGAGATAAATCTGCAAATATCTCGGAAACGAAGAGAGCTATGGCAAAATGTTAAGAGACCTTTTTTGTAGAGAATTAAGTTTCCTACTTTTTATGTTCTATGATATTTTTTGATCAGATGCGTAGTTCTCGAGATATATCAAGATATTTAAAAGTTCCGAAGCCGCACCAACATAATAGAGATACAGAAACACCGTGGCCCCTTTCTTTGAGATAACTCTGCACTATTGCGAGATGTAAATGCCACTTCCAGCTTAGCTGTGCAGAAGAAGAACAACAAGAAGAAGAAATATCTCGAAATATGTCCGTCAGGCCCCTTCCCTTGAGATATATCTGCAAATATCTCGGAAACCAAGCGAGCTATGGCAAAATGTTAAGAGACCTTTTTTGTAGAGAAGTATGTTTCCTACAATTTATGTTCTATGATATTTTTTGATCAGAAGCGTAGTTTTCGAGATATATCGAGATATTTAAAAGTTCCAAAGCCGCACCAACATAATAGAGATACAGAAACACCGTGGCCCCTTTCTTTGAGATAACTCTGCACTAGTTCGAGCCGCAAATGCCACTTCCAGCTTAGCTGTGCAGAAGAAGAACAACAAGAAGAAGAAATATCTCGAAATATGTCCGTCAGGCCCCTTCCCTTGAGATATATCTGCAAATATCTCGGAAACGAAGCGAGGTATGGCAAAATGTTAAGAGACCTTTAGTGTAGAGAATTATGTTTCCTACAATTTATGTTCTATGATATTTTTTGATCAGAAGCGTAGTTTTCGAGATATATCGAGATATTTAAAAGTTCCGAAGCCGCACCAACATAATAGGGATACAGAAATACCGTGGCCCCTTTCTTTGAGATAACTCCGCACTAGTGCGAGCCGCAAATGCCACTTCCAGCTTAGCTGTGCAGAAGAAGAACAACAAGAAGAAGAAATATCTCGAAATATGTCCGTCAGGCCCCTTCCCTTGAGATATATCTGCAAATATCTCGGAAACGAAGCGAGCTATGGCAAAATGTTAAGAGACCTTTTTTGTAGAGAATTATGTTTCCTACAATTTATGTTCTATGATATTCTTTGATCAGATGCGTAGTTCTCGAGATATATCAAGATATTTAAAAGTTCCGAAGCCGCACCAACATAATAGAGATACAGAAACACCGTGGCCCCTTTCTTTGAGATAACTCTGCACTATTGCGAGCTGCAAATGCCACTTCCAGCTTAGCTGTGCAGAAGAAGAACATCAAGAAGAAGAAATATCTCGATTAATGTCCGTCAGGCCCCTTCCCTTGAGATAAATCTGCAAATATCTCGGAAACGAAGAGGGCTATGGCAAAATGTTAAGAGACGTTTTTTGTAGAGAATTAAGTTTCCTACTTTTTATGTTCTATGATATTTTTTTATCTGATGCGTAGTTCTCGAGATATATCAAGATATTTAAAAGTTCCGAAGCCGCACCAACATAATAGAGATACAGAAACACCGTGGCCCCTTTCTTTGAGATAACTCTGCACTATTGCGAGCTGTAAATGCCACTTCCAGCTTAGCTGTGCAGAAGAAGAACAACAAGAAGAAGAAATATCTCGAAATATGTCCGTCAGGCCCCTTCCCTTGAGATATATCTGCAAATATCTCGGAAACGAAGCGAGCTATGGCAAAATGTTAAGAGACCTTTTTTGTAGAGAATTATGTTTCCTACAATTTATGTTCTATGATATTTTTTGATCAGAAGCGTAGTTTTCGAGATATATCGAGATATTTAAAAGTTCCAAAGCCGCACCAACATAATAGAGATACAGAAACACCGTGGCCCCTTTCTTTGAGATAACTCTGCACTAGTTCGAGCCGCAAATGCCACTTCCAGCTTAGCTGTGCAGAAGAAGAACAACAAGAAGAAGAAATATCTCGAAATATGTCCGTCAGGCCCCTTCCCTTGAGATATATCTGCAAATATCTCGGAAACGAAGCGAGGTATGGCAAAATGTTAAGAGACCTTTAGTGTAGAGAATTATGTTTCCTACAATTTATGTTCTATGATATTTTTTGATCAGAAGCGTAGTTTTCGAGATATATCGAGATATTTAAAAGTTCCGAAGCCGCACCAACATAATAGGGATACAGAAATACCGTGGCCCCTTTCTTTGAGATAACTCTGCACTAGTGCGAGCCGCAAATGCCACTTCCAGCTTAGCTGTGCAGAAGAAGAACAACAAGAAGAAGAAATATCTCGAAATATGTCCGTCAGGCCCCTTCCCTTGAGATATATCTGCAAATATCTCGGAAACGAAGCGAGCTATGGCAAAATGTTAAGAGACCTTTTTTGTAGAGAATTATGTTTCCTACAATTTATGTTCTATGATATTCTTTGATCAGATGCGTAGTTCTCGAGATATATCAAGATATTTAAAAGTTCCGAAGCCGCACCAACATAATAGAGATACAGAAACACCGTGGCCCCTCTCTTTGAGATAACTCTGCACTATTGCGAGCTGCAAATGCCACTTCCAGCTTAGCTGTGCAGAAGAAGAACATCAAGAAGAAGAAATATCTCGATTAATGTCCGTCAGGCCCCTTCCCTTGAGATAAATCTGCAAATATCTCGGAAACGAAGAGGGCTATGGCAAAATGTTAAGAGACGTTTTTTGTAGAGAATTAAGTTTCCTACTTTTTATGTTCTATGATATTTTTTTATCTGATGCGTAGTTCTCGAGATATATCAAGATATTTAAAAGTTCCGAAGCCGCACCAACATAATAGAGATACAGAAACACCGTGGCCCCTTTCTTTGAGATAACTCTGCACTATTGCGAGCTGTAAATGCCACTTCCAGCTTAGCTGTGCAGAAGAAGAACAACAAGAAGAAGAAATATCTCGAAATATGTCCGTCAGGCCCCTTCCCTTGAGATATATCTGCAAATATCTCGGAAACCAAGCGGGCTATGGCAAAATGTTAAGAGACCTTTTTTGTAGAGAAGTATGTTTCCTACAATTTATGTTCTATGATATTTTTTGATCAGAAGCGTAGTTTTCGAGATATATCGAGATATTTAAAAGTTCCGAAGCCGCACCAACATAATAGAGATACAGAAACACCGTGGCCCCTTTCTTTGAGATAACTCTGCACTAGTTCGAGCCGCAAATGCCACTTCCAGCTTAGCTGTGCAGAAGAAGAACAACAAGAAGAAGAAATATCTCGAAATATGTCCGTCAGGCCCCTTCCCTTGAGATATATCTGCAAATATCTCGGAAACGAAGCGAGGTATGGCAAAATGTTAAGAGACCTTTAGTGTAGAGAATTATGTTTCCTACAATTTATGTTCTATGATATTTTTTGATCAGAAGCGTAGTTTTCGAGATATATCGAGATATTTAAAAGTTCCGAAGCCGCACCAACATAATAGGGATACAGAAATACCGTGGACCCTTTCTTTGAGATAACTCTGCACTAGTGCGAGCCGCAAATGCCACTTCCAGCTTAGCTGTGCAGAAGAAGAACAACAAGAAGAAGAAATATCTCGAAATATGTCCGTCAGGCCCCTTCCCTTGAGATATATCTGCAAATATCTCGGAAACGAAGCGAGCTATGGCAAAATGTTAAGAGACCTTTTTTGTAGAGAATTATGTTTCCTACAATTTATGTTCTATGATATTCTTTGATCAGATGCGTAGTTCTCGAGATATATCAAGATATTTAAAAGTTCCGAAGCCGCACCAACATAATAGAGATACAGAAACACCGTGGCCCCTTTCTTTGAGATAACTCTACACTATTGCGAGCTGCAAATGCCACTTCCAGCTTAGCTGTGCAGAAGAAGAACATCAAGAAGAAGAAATATCTCGATTAATGTCCGTCAGGCCCCTTCCCTTGAGATAAATCTGCAAATATCTCGGAAACGAAGAGGGCTATGGCAAAATGTTAAGAGACGTTTTTCGTAGAGAATTAAGTTTCCTACTTTTTATGTTCTATGATATTTTTTTATCTGATGCGTAGTTCTCGAGATATATCAAGATATTTAAAAGTTCCGAAGCCGCACCAACATAATAGAGATACAGAAACACCGTGGCCCCTTTCTTTGAGATAACTCTGCACTATTGCGAGCTGTAAATGCCACTTCCAGCTTAGCTGTGCAGAAGAAGAACAACAAGAAGAAGAAATATCTCGAAATATGTCCGTCAGGCCCCTTCCCTTGAGATATATCTGCAAATATCTCGGAAACGAAGCGAGCTATGGCAAAATGTTAAGAGACCTTTTTTGTAGAGAATTATGTTTCCTACAATTTATGTTCTATGATATTCTTTGATCAGATGCGTAGTTCTCGAGATATATCAAGATATTTAAAAGTTCCGAAGCCGCACCAACATAATAGAGATACAGAAACACCGTGGCCCCTTTCTTTGAGATAACTCTGCACTATTGCGAGCTGCAAATGCCACTTCCAGCTTAGCTGTGCAGAAGAAGAACATCAAGAAGAAGAAATATCTCGATTAATGTCCGTCAGGCCCCTTCCCTTGAGATAAATCTGCAAATATCTCGGAAACGAAGAGGGCTATGGCAAAATGTTAAGAGACGTTTTTTGTAGAGAATTAAGTTTCCTACTTTTTATGTTCTATGATATTTTTTTATCTGATGCGTAGTTCTCGAGATATATCAAGATATTTAAAAGTTCCGAAGCCGCACCAACATAATAGAGATACAGAAACACCGTGGCCCCTTTCTTTGAGATAACTCTGCACTATTGCGAGCTGTAAATGCCACTTCCAGCTTAGCTGTGCAGAAGAAGAACAACAAGAAGAAGAAATATCTCGAAATATGTCCGTCAGGCCCCTTCCCTTGAGATATATCTGCAAATATCTCGGAAACGAAGCTAGCTATGGCAAAATGTTAAGAGACCTTTTTTGTAGAGAATTACGTTTCCTACAATTTATGTTCTATGATATTTTTTGATCAGAAGCGTAGTTTTCGAGATATATCGAGATATTTAAAAGTTCCGAAGCCGCGCCAACATAATACAGATACAGAAACACCGTGGCCCCTTTCTTTGAGATAACTCTGCACTATTGCGAGCTGTAAATGCCACTTCCAGCTTAGCTGTGCAGAAGAAGAACAACAAGAAGAAGAAATATCTCGAAATATGTCCGTCAGGCCCCTTCCCTTGAGATAAATCTGCAAATATCTCGGAAACCAAGAGAGCTATGGCAAAATGTTAAGAGACCTTTTTTGTAGAGAATTAAGTTTCCTACTTTTTATGTTCTATGATATTTTTTGATCAGATGCGTAGTTCTCGAGATATATCAAGATATTTAAAAGTTCCGAAGCCGCACCAACATAATACAGATACAGAAACACCGTGGCCCCTTTCTTTGAGATAACTCTGCACTATTGCGAGCTGCAAATGCCACTTCCAGCTTAGCTGTGCAGAAGAAGAACATCAAGAAGAAGAAATATCTCGATTAATGTCCGTCAGGCCCCTTCCCTTGAGATAAATCTGCAAATATCTCGGAAACGAAGAGGGCTATGGCAAAATGTTAAGAGACGTTTTTTGTAGAGAATTAAGTTTCCTACTTTTTATGTTCTATGATATTTTTTTATCTGATGCGTAGTTCTCGAGATATATCAAGATATTTAAAAGTTCCGAAGCCGCACCAACATAATAGAGATACAGAAACACCGTGGCCCCTTTCTTTGAGATAACTCTGCACTATTGCGAGCTGTAAATGCCACTTCCAGCTTAGCTGTGCAGAAGAAGAACAACAAGAAGAAGAAATATCTCGAAATATGTCCGTCAGGCCCCTTCCCTTGAGATATATCTGCAAATATCTCGGAAACCAAGCGGGCTATGGCAAAATGTTAAGAGACCTTTTTTGTAGAGAAGTATGTTTCCTACAATTTATGTTCTATGATATTTTTTGATCAGAAGCGTAGTTTTCGAGATATATCGAGATATTTAAAAGTTCCGAAGCCGCACCAACATAATAGAGATACAGAAACACCGTGGCCCCTTTCTTTGAGATAACTCTGCACTAGTTCGAGCCGCAAATGCCACTTCCAGCTTAGCTGTGCAGAAGAAGAACAACAAGAAGAAGAAATATCTCGAAATATGTCCGTCAGGCCCCTTCCCTTGAGATATATCTGCAAATATCTCGGAAACGAAGCGAGGTATGGCAAAATGTTAAGAGACCTTTAGTGTAGAGAATTATGTTTCCTACAATTTATGTTCTATGATATTTTTTGATCAGAAGCGTAGTTTTCGAGATATATCGAGATATTTAAAAGTTCCGAAGCCGCACCAACATAATAGGGATACAGAAATACCGTGGACCCTTTCTTTGAGATAACTCTGCACTAGTGCGAGCCGCAAATGCCACTTCCAGCTTAGCTGTGCAGAAGAAGAACAACAAGAAGAAGAAATATCTCGAAATATGTCCGTCAGGCCAGTTCCTTTGAGCTGAATCGGCAAATA
This sequence comes from Osmia lignaria lignaria, assembly GCF_051020975.1. Lineage (NCBI taxonomy): Eukaryota > Metazoa > Arthropoda > Insecta > Hymenoptera > Megachilidae > Osmia > Osmia lignaria. The sequence continues at coordinate 6,598,680 of NW_027478159.1, read as the reverse complement.
TCTCGGAAACGAAGCGAGCTATGGCAAAATGTTAAGAGACGTTTTTTGTAGAGAATTATGTTTCCTACAATTTATGTTCTATGATATTTTTTGATCAGAAGCGTAGTTTTCGAGATATATCGAGATATTTAAAAGTTCCGAAGCCGCACCAACATAATAGAGATACAGAAACACCGTGGCCCCTTTCTTTGAGATAACTCTGCACTATTGCGAGCTGTAAATGCCACTTCCAGCTTAGCTGTGCAGAAGAAGAACAACAAGAAGAAGAAATATCTCGAAATATGTCCGTCAGGCCTCTTCCCTTGAGATAAATCTGCAAATATCTCGGAAACGAAGAGAGCTATGGCAAAATGTTAAGAGACCTTTTTTGTAGAGAATTAAGTTTCCTACTTTTTATCTTCTATGATATTTTTTGATCAGATGCGTAGTTCTCGAGATATATCAAGATATTTAAAAGTTCCGAAGCCGCAGCAACATAATAGAGATACAGAAACACCGTGGCCCCTCTCTTTGAGATAACCCTGCACTATTGCGAGCTGGAAATGCCACTTCCAGTTTAGCTGTGCAGAAGAAGAACAACAGGAAGAAGAAATATCTCGAAATATGTCCGTCAGGCCCCTTCCCTTGAGATAAATCTGCAAATATCTCGGAAACGAAGAGAGCTATGGCAAAATGTTAAGAGACCTTTTTTGTAGAGAATTAAGTTTCCTACTTTTTATCTTCTATGATATTTTTTGATCAGATGCGTAGTTCTCGAGATATATCAAGATATTTAAAAGTTCCGAAGCCGCAGCAACATAATAGAGATACAGAAACACCGTGGCCCCTCTCTTTGAGATAACCCTGCACTATTGCGAGCTGGAAATGCCACTTCCAGTTTAGCTGTGCAGAAGAAGAACAACAGGAAGAAGAAATATCTCGAAATATGTCCGTCAGGCCCCTTCCCTTGAGATATATCTGCAAATATCTCGGAAACGAAGCGAGCTATGACAAAATGTTAAGAGACCTTTTTTGTAGAGAATTATGTTTCCTACAATTTATGTTCTATGATATTTTTTGATCAGAAGCGTAGTTTTCGAGATATATCGAGATATTTAAAAGTTCCGAAGCCGCACCAACATAATAGGGATACAGAAACACCGTGGCCCCTTTCTTTGAGATAACTCTGCACTAGTGCGAGCCGCAAATGCCACTTCCAGCTTAGCTGTGCAGAGGAAGAACAACAAGAAGAAGAAATATCTCGAAATATGTCCGTCAGGCCCCTTCCCTTGAGATATATCTGCAAATATCTCGGAAACCAAGCGAGCTATGGCAAAATGTTAAGAGACCTTTTTTGTAGAGAATTATGTTTCCTACAATTTATGTTCTATGACATTTTTTGATCAGAAGCGTAGTTTTCGAGATATATCGAGATATTTAAAAGTTCCGAAGCCGCACCAACATAATAGGGATACAGAAATACCGTGGCCCCTTTCTTTGAGATAACTCTGCACTAGTGCGAGCCGCAAATGCCACTTCCAGCTTAGCTGTGCAGAAGAAGAACAACAAGAAGAAGAAATATCTCGAAATATGTCCGTCAGGCCCCTTCCCTTGAGATATATCTGCAAATATCTCGGAAACGAAGCTGAGCTATGGCAAAATGTTAAGAGACCTTTTTTGTAGAGAATTATGTTTCCTACAATTTATGTTCTATGATATTCTTTGATCAGATGCGTAGTTCTCGAGATATATCAAGATATTTAAAAGTTCCGAAGCCGCACCAACATAATAGAGATACAGAAACACCGTGGCCCCTTTCTTTGAGATAACTCTGCACTATTGCGAGCTGCAAATGCCACTTCCAGCTTAGCTGTGCAGAAGAAGAACATCAAGAAGAAGAAATATCTCGATTAATGTCCGTCAGGCCCCTTCCCTTGAGATAAATCTGCAAATATCTCGGAAAGGAAGAGGGCTATGGCAAAATGTTAAGAGACCTTTTTTGTAGAGAATTAAGTTTCCTACTTTTTATGTTCTATGATATTTTTTTATCTGATGCGTAGCTCTCGAGATATATCAAGATATTTAAAAGTTCCGAAGCCGCACCAACATAATAGAGATACAGAAACACCGTGGCCCCTTTCTTTGAGATAACTCTGCACTAGTGCGAGCCGCAAATGCCACTTCCAGCTTAGCTGTGCAGAGGAAGAACAACAAGAAGAAGAAATATCTCGAAATATGTCCGTCAGGCCAGTTCCTTTGAGCTGAATCTGCAAATATCTCGGAAACGAAGCGAGCTATGGCAAAATGTTAAGAGACGTTTTTTGTAGAGAATTATGTTTCCTACAATTTATGTTCTATGATATTTTTTGGTCAGAAGCGTAGTTTTCGAGATATATCGAGATATTTAAAAGTTCAGAAGCCGCACCAACATAATAGGGATACAGAAACACCGTGACCCCTTTCTTTGAGATAACTCTGCACTATTGCGAGCTGCAAATGCCACTTCCAGCTTAGCTGTGCAGAGGAAGAACAACAAGAAGAAGAAATATCTCGAAATATGTCCGTCAGGCCAGTTCCTTTGAGCTGAATCGGCAAATATCTCGGAAACGAAGCGAGCTATGGCAAAATGTTAAGAGACGTTTTTTGTAGAGAATTATGTTTCCTACAATTTATGTTCTATGATATTTTTTGATCAGAAGCGTAGTTTTCGAGATATATCGAGATATTTAAAAGTTCCGAAGCCGCAGCAACATAATAGGGATACAGAAACACCGTGGCCCCTTTCTTTGAGATAACTCTGCACTAGTGCGAGCCGCAAATGCCACTTCCAGCTTAGCTGTGCAGAGGAAGAACAACAAGAAGAAGAAATATCTCGAAATATGTCCGTAAGGCCCCTTCCCTTGAGATAAATCTGCAAATATCTCGGAAACGAAGCGAGCTATGGCAAAATGTTAAGAGACCTTTTTTGTAGAGAATTAAGTTTCCTACTTTTTATCTTCTATGATATTTTTTGATCAGATGCGTAGTTCTCGAGATATATCAAGATATTTAAAAGTTCCGAAGCCGCACCAACATAATAGAGATACAGAAACACCGTGGCCCCTCTCTTTGAGATAACCCTGCACTATTGCGAGCTGGAAATGCCACTTCCAGTTTAGCTGTGCAGAAGAAGAACAAGAAGAAGAAATATCTCGAAATATGTCCGTCAGGCCCCTTCCCTTGAGATATATCTGCAAATATCTCGGAAACGATGCGAGCTATGACAAAATGTTAAGAGACCTTTTTTGTAGAGAATTATGTTTCCTACAATTTATGTTCTATGATATTTTTTGATCAGATGCGTAGTTCTCGAGATATATCAAGATATTTAAAAGTTTCGAAGCCGCACCAACATAATAGAGATACAGAAACACCGTGGCCCCTCTCTTTGAGATAACTCTGCACTATTGCGGGCTGGAAATGCCACTTCCAGTTTAGCTGTGCAGAAGAAGAACAACAAGAAGAAGAAATATCTCGAAATATGTCCGTCAGGCCCCTTCCCTTGAGATATATCTGCAAATATCTCGGAAACGAAGCGAGCTATGACAAAATGTTAAGAGACCTTTTTTGTATAGAATTATGTTTCCTACAATTTATGTTCTATGATATTTTTTGATCAGAAGCGTAGTTTTCGAGATATTCGAGATATTTAAAAGTTCCAAAGCCGCACCAACATAATAGAGATACAGAAACACCGTGGCCCCTTTCTTTGAGATAACTCTGCACTAGTTCGAGCCGCAAATGCCACTTCCAGCTTAGCTGTGCAGAAGAAGAACAACAAGAAGAAGAAATATCTCGAAATATGTCCGTCAGGCCCCTTCCCTTGAGATATATCTGCAAATATCTCGGAAACGAAGCGAGCTATGGCAAAATGTTAAGAGACCTTTTTTGTAGAGAATTATGTTTCCTACAATTTATGTTCTATGATATTCTTTGATCAGATGCGTAGTTCTCGAGATATATCAAGATATTTAAAAGTTCCGAAGCCGCACCAACATAATAGAGATACAGAAACACCGTGGCCCCTTTCTTTGAGATAACTCTGCACTATTGCGAGCTGTAAATGCCACTTCCAGCTTAGCTGTGCAGGAGAAGAACAACAAGAAGAAGAAATATCTCGAAATATGTCCGTCAGGCCCCTTCCCTTGAGATATATCTGCAAATATCTCGGAAACGAAGCTAGCTATGGCAAAATGTTAAGAGACCTTTTTTGTAGAGAATTACGTTTCCTACAATTTATGTTCTATGATATTTTTTGATCAGAAGCGTAGTTTTCGAGATATATCGAGATATTTAAAAGTTCCGAAGCCGCACCAACATAATAGAGATACAGAAACACCGTGGCCCCTTTCTTTGAGATAACTCTGCACTATTGCGAGCTGCAAATGCCACTTCCAGCTTAGCTGTGCAGAGGAAGAACAACAAGAAGAAGAAATATCTCGAAATATGTCCGTCAGGCCAGTTCCTTTGAGCTGAATCGGCAAATATCTCGGAAACGAAGCGAGCTATGGCAAAATGTTAAGAGACGTTTTTTGTAGAGAATTATGTTTCCTACAATTTATGTTCTATGATATTTTTTGATCAGAAGCGTAGTTTTCGAGATATATCGAGATATTTAAAAGTTCCGAAGCCGCACCAACATAATAGGGATACAGAAACACCGTGGCCCCTTTCTTTGAGATAACTCTGCACTAGTGCGAGCCGCAAATGCCACTTCCAGCTTAGCTGTGCAGAGGAAGAACAACAAGAAGAAGAAATATCTCGAAATATGTCCGTAAGGCCCCTTCCCTTGAGATAAATCTGCAAATATCTCGGAAACGAAGCGAGCTATGGCAAAATGTTAAGAGACCTTTTTTGTAGAGAATTAAGTTTCCTACTTTTTATCTTCTATGATATTTTTTGATCAGATGCGTAGTTCTCGAGATATATCAAGATATTTAAAAGTTCCGAAGCCGCACCAACATAATAGAGATACAGAAACACCGTGGCCCCTCTCTTTGAGATAACCCTGCACTATTGCGAGCTGGAAATGCCACTTCCAGTTTAGCTGTGCAGAAGAAGAACAAGAAGAAGAAATATCTCGAAATATGTCCGTCAGGCCCCTTCCCTTGAGATATATCTGCAAATATCTCGGAAACGATGCGAGCTATGACAAAATGTTAAGAGACCTTTTTTGTAGAGAATTATGTTTCCTACAATTTATGTTCTATGATATTTTTTGATCAGATGCGTAGTTCTCGAGATATATCAAGATATTTAAAAGTTTCGAAGCCGCACCAACATAATAGAGATACAGAAACACCGTGGCCCCTCTCTTTGAGATAACTCTGCACTATTGCGGGCTGGAAATGCCACTTCCAGTTTAGCTGTGCAGAAGAAGAACAACAAGAAGAAGAAATATCTCGAAATATGTCCGTCAGGCCCCTTCCCTTGAGATATATCTGCAAATATCTCGGAAACGAAGCGAGCTATGACAAAATGTTAAGAGACCTTTTTTGTATAGAATTATGTTTCCTACAATTTATGTTCTATGATATTTTTTGATCAGAAGCGTAGTTTTCGAGATATTCGAGATATTTAAAAGTTCCAAAGCCGCACCAACATAATAGAGATACAGAAACACCGTGGCCCCTTTCTTTGAGATAACTCTGCACTAGTTCGAGCCGCAAATGCCACTTCCAGCTTAGCTGTGCAGAAGAAGAACAACAAGAAGAAGAAATATCTCGAAATATGTCCGTCAGGCCCCTTCCCTTGAGATATATCTGCAAATATCTCGGAAACGAAGCGAGCTATGGCAAAATGTTAAGAGACCTTTTTTGTAGAGAATTATGTTTCCTACAATTTATGTTCTATGATATTCTTTGATCAGATGCGTAGTTCTCGAGATATATCAAGATATTTAAAAGTTCCGAAGCCGCACCAACATAATAGAGATACAGAAACACCGTGGCCCCTTTCTTTGAGATAACTCTGCACTATTGCGAGCTGTAAATGCCACTTCCAGCTTAGCTGTGCAGGAGAAGAACAACAAGAAGAAGAAATATCTCGAAATATGTCCGTCAGGCCCCTTCCCTTGAGATATATCTGCAAATATCTCGGAAACGAAGCTAGCTATGGCAAAATGTTAAGAGACCTTTTTTGTAGAGAATTACGTTTCCTACAATTTATGTTCTATGATATTTTTTGATCAGAAGCGTAGTTTTCGAGATATATCGAGATATTTAAAAGTTCCGAAGCCGCACCAACATAATAGAGATACAGAAACACCGTGGCCCCTTTCTTTGAGATAACTCTGCACTATTGCGAGCTGTAAATGCCACTTCCAGCTTAGCTGTGCAGAAGAAGAACAACAAGAAGAAGAAATATCTCGAAATATGTCCGTCAGGCCCCTTCCCTTGAGATAAATCTGCAAATATCTCGGAAACGAAGAGAGCTATGGCAAAATGTTAAGAGACCTTTTTTGTAGAGAATTAAGTTTCCTGCTTTTTATGTTCTATGATATTTTTTGATCAGATGCGTGGTTCTCGAGATATATCAAGATATTTAAAAGTTCCGAAGCCGCACCAACATAATAGAGATACAGAAACACCGTGGCCCCTCTCTTTGAGATAACTCTGCACTATTGCGAGCTGGAAATGCCACTTCCAGTTTAGCTGTGCAGAAGAAGGACAACAAGAAGAAGAAATATCTCGAAATATGTCCGTTAGGCCCCTTCCCTTGAGATAAATCTGCAAATATCTCGGAAACGAAGCGACCTATGGCAAAATGTTAAGAGACCTGTTTTGTAGAGAATTAAGTTTCCTACTTTTTATGTTCTATGATATTTTTTGATCAGATGCGTAGTTCTCGAGATATATCAAGATATTTAAAAGTTCCGAAGCCGCACCAACATAATAGAGATACAGAAACACCGTGGCCCCTTTCTTTGAGATAACTCCGCACTAGTGCGAGCCGCAAATGCCACTTCCAGCTTAGCTGTGCAGAAGAAGAACAACAAGAAGAAGAAATATCTCGAAATATGTCCGTCAGGCCCCTTCCCTTGAGATAAATCTGCAAATATCTCGGAAACGAAGCGAGCTATGGCAAAATGTTAAGAGACCTTTTTTGTAGAGAATTAAGTTTCCTACTTTTTATGTTCTATGATATTTTTTGATCAGATGCGTAGTTCTCGAGATATATCAAGATATTTAAAAGTTCCGAAGCCGCACCAACATAATAGAGATACAGAAACACCGTGGCCCCTTTCTTTGAGATAACTCTGCACTATTGCGAGCTGTAAATGCCACTTCCAGCTTAGCTGTGCAGAGGAAGAACAACAAGAAGAAGAAATATCTCGAAATATGTCCGTCAGGCCAGTTCCTTTGAGCTGAATCGGCAAATATCTCGGAAACGAAGCGAGCTATCGCAAAATGTGAAGAGACGTTTTTTGTAGAGAATTATGTTTCCTACAATTTATGTTCTATGATATTTTTTGATCAGAAGCGTAGTTTTCGAGATATATCGAGATATTTAAAAGTTCCGAAGCCGCACCAACATAATAGGGATACAGAAACACCGTGGCCCCTTTCTTTGAGATAACTCTGCACTAGTGCGAGCCGCAAATGCCACTTCCAGCTTAGCTGTGCAGAAGAAGAACAACAAGAAGAAGAAATATCTCGAAATATGTCCGTCAGGCCCCTTCCCTTGAGATAAATCTGCAAATATCTCGGAAAGGAAGCGAGCTATGGCAAAATGTTAAGAGACCTTTTTTGTAGAGAATTAAGTTTCCTACTTTTTATCTTCTATGATATTTTTTGATCAGATGCGTAGTTCTCGAGATATATCAAGATATTTAAAAGTTCCGAAGCCGCACCAACATAATAGAGATACAGAAACACCGTGGCCCCTTTCGTTGAGATAACTCTGCACTAGTGCGAGCCGCAAATGCCACTTCCAGCTTAGCTGTGCAGAAGAAGAACAACAAGAAGAAGAAATATCTCGAAATATGTCCGTCAGGCCCCTTCCCTTGAGATAAATCTGCACATATCTCGGAAACGAAGCGAGCTATGGCAAAATGTTAAGAGACCTTTTTTGTAGAGAATTAAGTTTCCTACTTTTTATGTTCTATGATATTTTTTGATCAGATGCGTAGTTCTCGAGATATATCAAGTTATTTAAAAGTTCCGAAGCCGCACCAACATAATAGAGATACAGAAACACCGTGGCCCCTTTCTTTGAGATAACTCTGCACTATTGCGAGCTGCAAATGCCACTTCCAGCTTAGCTGTGCAGAGGAAGAACAAGAAGAAGAAGAAATATCTCGAACTATGTCCGTCAGGCCAGTTCCTTTGAGCTGAATCTGCAAATATCTCGGAAACGAAGCGAGCTATGGCAAAATGTTAAGAGACCTTTTTTGTAGAGAATTAAGTTTCCTACTTTTTATCTTCTATGATATTTTTTGATCAGATGCGTAGTTCTCGAGATATATCAAGATATTTAAAAGTTCCGAAGCCGCACCAACATAATAGAGATACAGAAACACCGTGGCCCCTCTCTTTGAGATAACCCTGCACTATTGCGAGCTGGAAATGCCACTTCCAGTTTAGCTGTGCAGAAGAAGAACAACAAGAAGAAGAAATATCTCGAAATATGTCCGTCAGGCCCCTTCCCTTGAGATATATCTGCAAATATCTCGGAAACGAAGCGAGCTATGACAAAATGTTAAGAGACCTTTTTTGTAGAGAATTATGTTTCCTACAATTTATGTTCTATGATATTTTTTGATCAGATGCGTAGTTCTCGAGATATATCAAGATATTTAAAAGTTTCGAAGCCGCACCAACATAATAGAGATACAGAAACACCGTGGTCCCTTTCTTTGAGATAACTCTGCACTATTGCGAGCTGCAAATGCCACTTCCAGCTTAGCTGTGCAGAGGAAGAACAACAAGAAGAAGAAATATCTCGAAATATGTCCGTCAGGCCAGTTCCTTTGAGCTGAATCGGCAAATATCTCGGAAACGAAGCGAGCTATGGCAAAATGTTAAGAGACGTTTTTTGTAGAGAATTATGTTTCCTACAATTTATGTTCTATGATATTTTTTGATCAGAAGCGTATTTTTCGAGATATATCGAGATATTTAAAAGTTCCGAAGCCGCACCAACAGAATAGGGATACAGAAACACCGTGGCCCCTTTCTTTGAGATAACTCTGCACTATTGCGAGCTGCAAATGCCACTTCCAGCTTAGCTGTGCAGAGGAAGAACAACAAGAAGAAGAAATATCTCGAAATATGTCCGTCAGGCCAGTTCCTTTGAGCTGAATCGGCAAATATCTCGGAAACGAAGCGAGCTATGGCAAAATGTTAAGAGACCTTTTTTGTAGAGAATTAAGTTTCCTACTTTTTATCTTCTATGATATTTTTTGATCAGATGCGTAGTTCTCGAGATATATCAAGATATTTAAAAGTTCCGAAGCCGCACCAACATAATAGAGATACAGAAACACCGTGGCCCCTCTCTTTGAGATAACTCTGCACTATTGCGGGCTGGAAATGCCACTTCCAGTTTAGCTGTGCAGAAGAAGAACAACAAGAAGAAGAAATATCTCGAAATATGTCCGTCAGGCCCCTTCCCTTGAGATATATCTGCAAATATCTCGGAAACGAAGCGAGCTATGACAAAATGTTAAGAGACCTTTTTTGTAGAGAATTATGTTTCCTACAATTTATGTTCTATGATATTTTTTGATCAGAAGCGTAGTTTTCGAGATATATCGAGATATTTAAAAGTTCCGAAGCCGCACCAACATAATAGGGATACAGAAACACCGTGGCCCCTTTCTTTGAGATAACTCTGCACTAGTGCGAGCCGCAAATGCCACTTCCAGCTTAGCTGTGCAGAAGAAGAACAACAAGAAGAAGAAATATCTCGAAATATGTCCGTCAGGCCCCTTCCCTTGAGATAAATCTGCAAATATCTCGGAAACGAAGCGAGCTATGGCAAAATGTTAAGAGACCTTTTTTGTAGAGAATTAAGTTTCCTACTTTTTATCTTCTATGATATTTTTTGATCAGATGCGTAGTTCTCGAGATATATCAAGATATTTAAAAGTTCCGAAGCCGCACCAACATAATAGAGATACAGAAACACCGTGGCCCCTTTCGTTGAGATAACCCTGCACTAGTGCGAGCCGCAAATGCCACTTCCAGCTTAGCTGTGCAGAAGAAGAACAACAAGAAGAAGAAATATCTCGAAATATGACCGTCAGGCCCCTTCCCTTGAGATAAATCTGCGCATATCTCGGAAACGAAGCGAGCTATGGCAAAATGTTAAGAGACCTTTTTTGTAGAGAATTAAGTTTCCTACTTTTTATGTTCTATGATATTTTTTGATCAGATGCGTAGTTCTCGAGATATATCAAGTTATTTAAAAGTTCCGAAGCCGCACCAACATAATAGAGATACAGAAACACCGTGGCCCCTTTCTTTGAGATAACTCTGCACTATTGCGAGCTGCAAATGCCACTTCCAGCTTAGCTGTGCAGAGGAAGAACAGCAAGAAGAAGAAATATCTCGAAATATGTCCGTCAGGCCTGTTCCTTTGAGCTGAATCTGCAAATATCTCGGAAACGAAGCGAGCTATGGCAAAATGTTAAGAGACGTTTTTTGTAGAGAATTATGTTTCCTACAATTTATGTTCTATGATATTTTTTGATCAGAAGCGTAGTTTTCGAGATATATCGAGATATTTAAAAGTTCCGAAGCCGCACCAACATAATAGGGATACAGAAACACCGTGGCCCCTTTCTTTGAGATAACTCTGCACTATTGCGAGCTGCAAATGCCACTTCCAGCTTAGCTGTGCAGAGGAAGAACAACAAGAAGAAGAAATATCTCGAAATATGTCCGTCAGGCCAGTTCCTTTGAGCTGAATCTGCAAATATCTCGGAAACGAAGCGAGCTATGGCAAAATGTTAAGAGACGTTTTTTGTAGAGAATTATGTTTCCTACAATTTATGTTCTATGATATTTTTTGATCAGAAGCGTAGTTTTCGAGATATATCGAGATATTTAAAAGTTCCGAAGACGCACCAACATAATAGAGATACAGAAACACCGTGGCCCCTTTCTTTGAGATAACTCTGCACTATTGCGAGCTGTAAATGCCACTTCCAGCTTAGCTGTGCAGAAGAAGAACAACAAGAAGAAGAAATATCTCGAAATATGTCCGTCAGGCCCCTTCCCTTGAGATATATCTGCAAATATCTCGGAAACGAAGCGAGCTATGGCAAAATGTTGAGATACCTTTTTTGTAGAGAATTATGTTTCCTACAATTTATGTTCTATGATATTTTTTGATCAGAAGCGTAGTTTTCGAGATATATCGAGATATTTAAAAGGTCCGAAGCCGCACCAACATAATAGAGATACAGAAACACCGTGGCCCCTTTCGTTGAGATAACTCTGCACTAGTGCGAGCCGCAAATGCCACTTCCAGCTTAGCTGTGCAGAAGAAGAACAACAAGAAGAAGAAATATCTCGAATTATGTCCGTCAGGCCCCTTCCCTTGAAATAAATCTGCACATATCTCGGAAACGAAGCGAGCTATGGCAAAATGTTAAGAGACGTTTTTTGTAGAGAATTATGTTTCCTACTATTCATGTTCTATGATATTTTTTGATCCGAAGCGTAGTTTTCGAGATATATCGAGATATTTAAAAGTTCCGAAGCCGCACCAACATAATAGAGATACAGAAACACCGTGGCCCCTCTCTTTGAGATAACTCTGCACTATTGCGAGCTGGAAATGCCACTTCCAGTTTAGCTGTGCAGAAGAAGGACAACAAGAAGAAGAAATATCTCGAAATATGTCCGTTAGGCCCCTTCCCTTGAGATAAATCTGCAAATATCTCGGAAACGAAGCGACCTATGGCAAAATGTTAAGAGACCTGTTTTGTAGAGAATTAAGTTTCCTACTTTTTATGTTCTATGATATTTTTTGATCAGATGCGTAGTTCTCGAGATATATCAAGATATTTAAAAGTTCCGAAGCCGCACCAACATAATAGAGATACAGAAACACCGTGGCCCCTTTCTTTGAGATAACTCCGCACTAGTGCGAGCCGCAAATGCCACTTCCAGCTTAGCTGTGCAGAAGAAGAACAACAAGAAGAAGAAATATCTCGAAATATGTCCGTCAGGCCCCTTCCCTTGAGATAAATCTGCAAATATCTCGGAAACGAAGCGAGCTATGGCAAAATGTTAAGAGACCTTTTTTGTAGAGAATTAAGTTTCCTACTTTTTATGTTCTATGATATTTTTTGATCAGATGCGTAGTTCTCGAGATATATCAAGATATTTAAAAGTTCCGAAGCCGCACCAACATAATAGAGATACAGAAACACCGTGGCCCCTTTCTTTGAGATAACTCTGCACTATTGCGAGCTGTAAATGCCACTTCCAGCTTAGCTGTGCAGAGGAAGAACAACAAGAAGAAGAAATATCTCGAAATATGTCCGTCAGGCCAGTTCCTTTGAGCTGAATCGGCAAATATCTCGGAAACGAAGCGAGCTATCGCAAAATGTGAAGAGACGTTTTTTGTAGAGAATTATGTTTCCTACAATTTATGTTCTATGATATTTTTTGATCAGAAGCGTAGTTTTCGAGATATATCGAGATATTTAAAAGTTCCGAAGCCGCACCAACATAATAGGGATACAGAAACACCGTGGCCCCTTTCTTTGAGATAACTCTGCACTAGTGCGAGCCGCAAATGCCACTTCCAGCTTAGCTGTGCAGAAGAAGAACAACAAGAAGAAGAAATATCTCGAAATATGTCCGTCAGGCCCCTTCCCTTGAGATAAATCTGCAAATATCTCGGAAAGGAAGCGAGCTATGGCAAAATGTTAAGAGACCTTTTTTGTAGAGAATTAAGTTTCCTACTTTTTATCTTCTATGATATTTTTTGATCAGATGCGTAGTTCTCGAGATATATCAAGATATTTAAAAGTTCCGAAGCCGCACCAACATAATAGAGATACAGAAACACCGTGGCCCCTTTCGTTGAGATAACTCTGCACTAGTGCGAGCCGCAAATGCCACTTCCAGCTTAGCTGTGCAGAAGAAGAACAACAAGAAGAAGAAATATCTCGAAATATGTCCGTCAGGCCCCTTCCCTTGAGATAAATCTGCACATATCTCGGAAACGAAGCGAGCTATGGCAAAATGTTAAGAGACCTTTTTTGTAGCGAATTAAGTTTCCTACTTTTTATGTTCTATGATATTTTTTGATCAGATGCGTAGTTCTCGAGATATATCAAGTTATTTCAAAGTTCCGAAGCCGCACCAACATAATAGAGATACAGAAACACCGTGGCCCCTTTCTTTGAGATAACTCTGCACTATTGCGAGCTGCAAATGCCACTTCCAGCTTAGCTGTGCAGAGGAAGAACAACAAGAAGAAGAAATATCTCGAAATATGTCCGTCAGGCCAGTTCCTTTGAGCTGAATCTGCAAATATCTCGGAAACGAAGCGAGCTATGGCAAAATGTTAAGAGACGTTTTTTGTAGAGAATTATGTTTCCTACAATTTATGTTCTATGATATTTTTTGATCAGAAGCGTAGTTTTCGAGATATATCGAGATATTTAAAAGTTCCGAAGACGCACCAACATAATAGAGATACAGAAACACCGTGGCCCCTTTCTTTGAGATAACTCTGCACTATTGCGAGCTGTAAATGCCACTTCCAGCTTAGCTGTGCAGAAGAAGAACAACAAGAAGAAGAAATATCTCGAAATATGTCCGTCGGGCCCCTTCCCTTGAGATAAATCTGCAAATATCTCGGAAACGAAGCGACCTATCGCAAAATGTTAAGAGACCTTTTTTGTAGAGAATTAAGTTTCCTACTTTTTATGTTCTATGATATTTTTTGATCAGATGCGTAATTCTCGAGATATATCAAGATATTTAAAAGTTCCGAAGCCGCACCAACATAATAGAGATACAGAAACACCGTGGCCCCTTTCTTTGAGATAACTCTGCACTATTGCGAGCTGTAAATGCCACTTCCAGCTTAGCTGTGCAGAAGAAGAACAACAAGAAGAAGAAATATCTCGAAATATGTCCGTCAGGCCCCTTCCCTTGAGATAAATCTGCAAATATCTCGGAAACGAAGCGAGCTATGGCATAATGTTAAGAGACCTTTTTTGTCGAGAATTAAGTTTCCTACTTTTTATGTTCTATGATATTTTTTGATCAGATGCGTAGTTCTCGAGATATATCAAGATATTTAAAAGTTCCGAAGCCGCACCAACATAATAGAGATACAGAAACACCGTGGCCCCTTTCTTTGAGATAACTCTGCACTATTGCGAGCTGCAAATGCCACTTCCAGCTTAGCTGTGCAGAAGAAGAACAACAAGAAGAAGAAATATCTCGAAATATGTCCGTCAGGCCCCTTCCCTTGAGATAATTCTGCAAATATCTCGGAAACGAAGCGAGCTATGGCAAAATCTTAAGAGACCTTTTTTGTAGAGAATTATGTTTCCTACAATTTATGTTCTATGATATTTTTTGATCAGAAGCGTAGTTTTCGAGATATATCGAGATATTTAAAAGTTCCGAAGCCGCACCAACATAATAGAGATACAGAAACACCGTGGCCCCTTTCTTTGAGATAACTCTGCACTAGTGCGAGCCGCAAATGCCACTTCCAGCTTAGCTGTGCAGAAGAAGAACAACAAGAAGAAGAAATATCTCGAAATATGTCCGACAGGCCCCTTCCCTTGAGATAAATCTGCAAATATCTCGGAAACGAAGCGAGCTATGGCGAAATGCTAAGAGACCTTTTTTGCAGAGAATTAAGTTTCCTACTTTTTATCTTCTATGATATTTTTTGATCAGATGCGTAGTTCTCGAGATATATCAAGATATTTAAAAGTTCCGAAGCCGCACCAACATAATAGAGATACAGAAACACCGTGGCCCCTCTCTTTGAGATAACTCTGCACTATTGCGAGCTGCAAATGCCACTTCCAGCTTAGCTGTGCAGAAGAAGAACAACAAGAAGAAGAAATATCTCGAAATATGTCCGTCAGGCCAGTTCCTTTGAGCTGAATCTGCAAATATCTCGGAAACGAAGCGACCTATCGCAAAATGTTAAGAGACCTTTTTTGTAGAGAATTAAGTTTCCTACTTTTTATGTTCTATGATATTTTTTGATCAGATGCGTAATTCTCGAGATATATCAAGATATTTAAAAGTTCCGAAGCCGCACCAACATAATAGAGATACAGAAACACCGTGGCCCCTTTCTTTGAGATAACTCTGCACTATTGCGAGCTGTAAATGCCACTTCCAGCTTAGCTGTGCAGAAGAAGAACAACAAGAAGAAGAAATATCTCGAAATATGTCCGTCAGGCCCCTTCCCTTGAGATAAATCTGCAAATATCTCGGAAACGAAGCGAGCTATGGCATAATGTTAAGAGACCTTTTTTGTCGAGAATTAAGTTTCCTACTTTTTATGTTCTATGATATTTTTTGATCAGATGCGTAGTTCTCGAGATATATCAAGATATTTAAAAGTTCCGAAGCCGCACCAACATAATAGAGATACAGAAACACCGTGGCCCCTTTCTTTGAGATAACTCTGCACTAGTGCGAGCCGCAAATGCCACTTCCAGCTTAGCTGTGCAGAAGAAGAACAACAAGAAGAAGAAATATCTCGAAATATGTCCGACAGGCCCCTTCCCTTGAGATAAATCTGCAAATATCTCGGAAACGAAGCGAGCTATGGCGAAATGCTAAGAGACCTTTTTTGCAGAGAATTAAGTTTCCTACTTTTTATCTTCTATGATATTTTTTGATCAGATGCGTAGTTCTCGAGATATATCAAGATATTTAAAAGTTCCGAAGCCGCACCAACATAATAGAGATACAGAAACACCGTGGCCCCTCTCTTTGAGATAACTCTGCACTATTGCGAGCTGCAAATGCCACTTCCAGCTTAGCTGTGCAGAAGAAGAACAACAAGAAGAAGAAATATCTCGAAATATGTCCGTCAGGCCAGTTCCTTTGAGCTGAATCTGCAAATATCTCGGAAACGAAGCGAGCTATGGCAAAATGTTAAGAGACCTTTTTTGTAGAGAATTAAGTTTCCTACTTTTTATGTTCTATGATATTTTTTGATCAGAAGCGTAGTTTTCGAGATATATCGAGATATTTAAAAGTTCCGAAGACGCACCAACATAATAGAGATACAGAAACACCGTGGCCCCTTTCTTTGAGATAACTGTGCACTAGTGCGAGCCGCAAATGCCACTTCCATCTCAGCTGTGCAGACGAAGAACAACAAGAAGAAGAAATATCTCGAAATATGTCCGTCAGGCCCCTTCCCTTGAGATAAATCTGCAAATATCTCGGAAACGAAGCGAGCTATGGCAAAATGTTAAGAGACCTTTTTTGTAGAGAATTAAGTTTCCTACTTTTTATGTTCTATGATATTTTTCGATCAGAGGCGTAGTTCTCGAGATATATCGAGATATTTAAAAGTTCCGAAGCCGCACCAACATAATAGAGATACAGAAACACCGTGGCCCCTTTCTTTGAGATAACTCTGCACTATTGCGAGCTGCAAATGCCACTTCTATTTAGCTGTGCAGAGGAAGAACAACAAGAAGAAGAAATATCTCGAAATATGTCCGTCAGGCCAGTTCCTTTGAGCTGAATCTGCAAATATCTCGGAAACGAAGCGAGCTATGGCAAAATGTTAAGAGACGTTTTTGGTAGAGAATTATGTTTCCTACAATTTATGTTCTATGATATTTTTTGATCAGAAGCGTAGTTTTCGAGATATATCGAGATATTTAAAAGTTCCGAAGCCGCACCAACATAATAGGGATACAGAAACACCGTGGCCCCTTTCTTTGAGATAACTCTGCACTAGTGCGAGCCGCAAATGCCAGTTCCAGCTTAGCTGTGCAGAAGAAGAACAACAAGAAGAAGAAATATCTCGAAATATGTCCGTCAGGCGCCTTCCCTTGAGATATATCTCCAAATATCTCGGAAACGAAGCGAGCTATGGCAAAATGTTAAGAGACCTTTTTTGTAGAAAATTAGGTTTCCTACTTTTTATGTTCTATGATATGTTTTGATCAGATGCGTAGTTCTCGAGATATATCAAGATATTTAAAAGTTCCGAAGCCGCACCAACATAATAGAGATACAGAAACACCGTGGCCGCTTTCTTTGAGAAAACTCTGCACTATTGCGAGCTGCAAATGCCACTTCCAGCTTAGCTGTGCAGAGGAAGAACAACAAGAAGAAGAAATATCTCGAAATATGTCCGTCAGGCCAGTTCCTTTGAGCTGAATCGGCAAATATCTCGGAAACGAAGCGAGCTATCGCAAAATGTGAAGAGACGTTTTTTGTAGAGAATTATGTTTCCTACAATTTATGTTCTATGATATTTTTTGATCAGAAGCGTAGTTTTCGAGATATATCGAGATATTTAAAAGTTCCGAAGCCGCACCAACATAATAGGGATACAGAAACACCGTGGCCCCTTTCTTTGAGATAACTCTGCACTAGTGCGAGCCGCAAATGCCACTTCCAGCTTAGCTGTGCAGAAGAAGAACAACAAGAAGAAGAAATATCTCGAAATATGTCCGTCAGGCCCCTTCCCTTGAGATAAATCTGCAAATATCTCGGAAAGGAAGCGAGCTATGGCAAAATGTTAAGAGACCTTTTTTGTAGAGAATTAAGTTTCCTACTTTTTATCTTCTATGATATTTTTTGATCAGATGCGTAGTTCTCGAGATATATCAAGATATTTAAAAGTTCCGAAGCCGCACCAACATAATAGAGATACAGAAACACCGTGGCCCCTTTCGTTGAGATAACTCTGCACTAGTGCGAGCCGCAAATGCCACTTCCAGCTTAGCTGTGCAGAAGAAGAACAACAAGAAGAAGAAATATCTCGAAATATGTCCGTCAGGCCCCTTCCCTTGAGATAAATCTGCACATATCTCGGAAACGAAGCGAGCTATGGCAAAATGTTAAGAGACCTTTTTTGTAGCGAATTAAGTTTCCTACTTTTTATGTTCTATGATATTTTTTGATCAGATGCGTAGTTCTCGAGATATATCAAGTTATTTCAAAGTTCCGAAGCCGCACCAACATAATAGAGATACAGAAACACCGTGGCCCCTTTCTTTGAGATAACTCTGCACTATTGCGAGCTGCAAATGCCACTTCCAGCTTAGCTGTGCAGAGGAAGAACAACAAGAAGAAGAAATATCTCGAAATATGTCCGTCAGGCCAGTTCCTTTGAGCTGAATCTGCAAATATCTCGGAAACGAAGCGAGCTATGGCAAAATGTTAAGAGACGTTTTTTGTAGAGAATTATGTTTCCTACAATTTATGTTCTATGATATTTTTTGATCAGAAGCGTAGTTTTCGAGATATATCGAGATATTTAAAAGTTCCGAAGACGCACCAACATAATAGAGATACAGAAACACCGTGGCCCCTTTCTTTGAGATAACTCTGCACTATTGCGAGCTGTAAATGCCACTTCCAGCTTAGCTGTGCAGAAGAAGAACAACAAGAAGAAGAAATATCTCGAAATATGTCCGTCGGGCCCCTTCCCTTGAGATAAATCTGCAAATATCTCGGAAACGAAGCGACCTATCGCAAAATGTTAAGAGACCTTTTTTGTAGAGAATTAAGTTTCCTACTTTTTATGTTCTATGATATTTTTTGATCAGATGCGTAATTCTCGAGATATATCAAGATATTTAAAAGTTCCGAAGCCGCACCAACATAATAGAGATACAGAAACACCGTGGCCCCTTTCTTTGAGATAACTCTGCACTATTGCGAGCTGTAAATGCCACTTCCAGCTTAGCTGTGCAGAAGAAGAACAACAAGAAGAAGAAATATCTCGAAATATGTCCGTCAGGCCCCTTCCCTTGAGATAAATCTGCAAATATCTCGGAAACGAAGCGAGCTATGGCATAATGTTAAGAGACCTTTTTTGTCGAGAATTAAGTTTCCTACTTTTTATGTTCTATGATATTTTTTGATCAGATGCGTAGTTCTCGAGATATATCAAGATATTTAAAAGTTCCGAAGCCGCACCAACATAATAGAGATACAGAAACACCGTGGCCCCTTTCTTTGAGATAACTCTGCACTATTGCGAGCTGCAAATGCCACTTCCAGCTTAGCTGTGCAGAAGAAGAACAACAAGAAGAAGAAATATCTCGAAATATGTCCGTCAGGCCCCTTCCCTTGAGATAATTCTGCAAATATCTCGGAAACGAAGCGAGCTATGGCAAAATCTTAAGAGACCTTTTTTGTAGAGAATTATGTTTCCTACAATTTATGTTCTATGATATTTTTTGATCAGAAGCGTAGTTTTCGAGATATATCGAGATATTTAAAAGTTCCGAAGCCGCACCAACATAATAGAGATACAGAAACACCGTGGCCCCTTTCTTTGAGATAACTCTGCACTAGTGCGAGCCGCAAATGCCACTTCCAGCTTAGCTGTGCAGAAGAAGAACAACAAGAAGAAGAAATATCTCGAAATATGTCCGACAGGCCCCTTCCCTTGAGATAAATCTGCAAATATCTCGGAAACGAAGCGAGCTATGGCGAAATGCTAAGAGACCTTTTTTGCAGAGAATTAAGTTTCCTACTTTTTATCTTCTATGATATTTTTTGATCAGATGCGTAGTTCTCGAGATATATCAAGATATTTAAAAGTTCCGAAGCCGCACCAACATAATAGAGATACAGAAACACCGTGGCCCCTCTCTTTGAGATAACTCTGCACTATTGCGAGCTGCAAATGCCACTTCCAGCTTAGCTGTGCAGAAGAAGAACAACAAGAAGAAGAAATATCTCGAAATATGTCCGTCAGGCCAGTTCCTTTGAGCTGAATCTGCAAATATCTCGGAAACGAAGCGAGCTATGGCAAAATGTTAAGAGACCTTTTTTGTAGAGAATTAAGTTTCCTACTTTTTATGTTCTATGATATTTTTTGATCAGAAGCGTAGTTTTCGAGATATATCGAGATATTTAAAAGTTCCGAAGACGCACCAACATAATAGAGATACAGAAACACCGTGGCCCCTTTCTTTGAGATAACTGTGCACTAGTGCGAGCCGCAAATGCCACTTCCATCTCAGCTGTGCAGACGAAGAACAACAAGAAGAAGAAATATCTCGAAATATTTCCGTCAGGCCCCTTCCCTTGAGATAAATCTGCAAATATCTCGGAAACGAAGCGAGCTATGGCAAAATGTTAAGAGACCTTTTTTGTAGAGAATTAAGTTTCCTACTTTTTATGTTCTATGATATTTTTCGATCAGAGGCGTAGTTCTCGAGATATATCGAGATATTTAAAAGTTCCGAAGCCGCACCAACATAATAGAGATACAGAAACACCGTGGCCCCTTTCTTTGAGATAACTCTGCACTATTGCGAGCTGCAAATGCCACTTCCAGCTTAGCTGTGCAGAGGAAGAACAACAAGAAGAAGAAATATCTCGAAATATGTCCGTCAGGCCAGTTCCTTTGAGCTGAATCTGCAAATATCTCGGAAACGAAGCGAGCTATGGCAAAATGTTAAGAGACGTTTTTGGTAGAGAATTATGTTTCCTACAATTTATGTTCTATGATATTTTTTGATCAGAAGCGTAGTTTTCGAGATATATCGAGATATTTAAAAGTTCCGAAGCCGCACCAACATAATAGGGATACAGAAACACCGTGGCCCCTTTCTTTGAGATAACTCTGCACTAGTGCGAGCCGCAAATGCCAGTTCCAGCTTAGCTGTGCAGAAGAAGAACAACAAGAAGAAGAAATATCTCGAAATATGTCCGTCAGGCGCCTTCCCTTGAGATATATCTCCAAATATCTCGGAAACGAAGCGAGCTATGGCAAAATGTTAAGAGACCTTTTTTGTAGAAAATTAGGTTTCCTACTTTTTATGTTCTATGATATGTTTTGATCAGATGCGTAGTTCTCGAGATATATCAAGATATTTAAAAGTTCCGAAGCCGCACCAACATAATAGAGATACAGAAACACCGTGGCCGCTTTCTTTGAGAAAACTCTGCACTATTGCGAGCTGCAAATGCCACTTCCAGCTTAGCTGTGCAGAGGAAGAACAACAAGAAGAAGAAATATCTCGAAATATGTCCGTCAGGCCAGTTCCTTTGAGCTGAATCTGCAAATATCTCGGAAACGAAGCGAGCTATGGCAAAATGTTAAGAGACCTTTTTTGTAGAGAATTAAGTTTCCTACTTTTTATGTTCTATGATATTTTTTGATCAGAAGCGTAGTTTTCGAGATATATCGAGATATTTAAAAGTTCCGAAGACGCACCAACATAATAGAGATACAGAAACACCGTGGCCCCTTTCTTTGAGATAACTGTGCACTAGTGCGAGCCGCAAAAGCCACTTCCAGCTTAGCTGTGCAGAAGAAGAACAACAAGAAGAAGGAATATCTCGAAATATGTCCGTCAGGCCACTTCCCTTGAGATAAATCTGCAAATATCTCGGAAACGAAGCGAGCTATGGCAAAATGTTAAGAGACCTTTTTTGTAGAGAATTATGTTTCCTACTTTTTATGTTCGATGATATATTTTGATCAGATGCGTAGTTCTCGAGATATATCAAGATATTTAAAAGTTCCGAAGCTGCACCAACATAATAGAGGTACAGAAACACCGTGTCCTCTTTCTTTGAGATAACTCTGCACTATTGCGAGCTGCAAATGCCACTTCGAGCTTAGCTGTGCAGAAGAAGAACAACAAGAAGAAGAAATATCTCGAAATATGTCCGTCAGACCCCTTCCCTTGAGATGAATCTGCAAATATCTCGGAAACGAAGCGAGCTATGGCAAAATGTTAAGAGACCTTTTTTGTAGAGAATAATGTTTCCTACAATTTACGTTCTATGATATTTTTTGATCAGAAGCGTAGTTTTCGAGATATATCGAGATATTTAAAAGTTCCGAAGCCGCACCAACATAATAGAGATACAGAAACACCGTGGCTCCTTTCTTTGAGATAACTCTGCACTAGTGCGAGCTGCAAATGCCACTTCCAGCTTAGCTGTGCAGAAGAAGAACAACAAGAAGAAGAAATATCTCGAAATATGTCCGTCAGACCCCTGCCCTCGTGATAAATCTGCAAATATCTCGGAGACGAAGCGTGCTATGGCAAAATGCTAAGAGACGTTTCTTGTAGAGAATTATGTTTCCTACAATTTATGTTCTATGATATTTTTTGATCAGAAGCGTAGTTTTCGAGATATATCGAGATATTTAAAAGTTCCGAAGCCGCACCAACATAATAGAGATACAGAAACACCGTGGCCCCTTTCTTTGAGATAACTCTGCACGATTGCGAGCTGGAAATGCCACTTCCAGTTTAGCTGTGCAGAAAAAGAACAACAAGAAGAAGAAATATCTCGAAATATGTCCATCAGGACCCTTCCCTTGAGATAAATCTGCAAATATCTCGGAAACGAAGCGAGCTATGGCAAAATGTTAAGAGACCTTTTTTGTAGAGAATTAAGTTTCCTACTTTTTATGTTCTATGATATTTTTTGATCAGATGCGTAGTTCTCGAGATATATCAAGATATTTAAAAGTTCCGAAGCCGCACCAACATAATAGAGATACAGAAACAGCGTGGCCCCTTTCTTTGAGATAACTCTGCACTATTGCGAGCTGCGAATGCCACTTCCAGCTTAGCTGTGCAGAGGAAGAACAACAAGAAGAAGAAATATCTCGAAATATGTCCGTCAGGCCAGTTCCTTTGAGCTGAATCTGCAAATATCTCGGAAACGAAACGAGCTATGGCAAAATGTTAAGAGACCTTTTTTGTAGATAATTATGTTTCCTACAATTTATGTTCTATGATATTTTTTGATCAGAAGCGTAGTTTTCGAGATATATCGAGATATTTAAAAGTTCCGAAGACGCACCAACATAATAGAGATACAGAAACACCGTGGCCCCTTTCTTTGAGATAACTCTGCACTAGTGCGAGCCGCAAATGCCACTTCCAGCTTAGCTGTGCAGAGGAAGAACAACAAGAAGAAGAAATATCTCGAAATATGTCCGTCAGGCCAGTTCCTTTGAGCTGAATCTGCAAATATCTCGGAAACGAAACGAGCTATGGCAAAATGTTAAGAGACCTTTTTTGTAGAGAATTATGTTTCCTACTTTTTATGTTCGATGATATTTTTTGATCAGATGCGTAGTTCTCGAGATATATCAAGATATTTAAAAGTTCCGAAGCTGCACCAACATAATAGAGGTACAGAAACACCGTGTCCTCTTTCTTTGAGATAACTCTGCACTATTGCGAGCTGCAAATGCCACTTCGAGCTTAGCTGCGCAGAAGAAGAACAACAAGAAGAAGAAATATCTCGAAATATGTCCGTCAGACCCCTTCCCTTGAGATGAATCTGCAAATATCTCGGAAACGAAGCGAGCTATGGCAAAATGTTAAGATACCTTTTTTGTAGAGAATAATGTTTCCTACAATTTACGTTCTATGATATTTTTTGATCAGAAGCGTAGTTTTCGAGATATATCGAGATATTTAAAAGTTCCGAAGCCGCACCAACATAATAGAGATACAGAAACACCGTGGCCCCTTTCTTTGAGATAACTCTGCACTATTGCGACCTGCAAATGCCACTTCCAGCTCAGCTGTGCAGAAGAAGAACAACAAGAAGAAGAAATATCTCGAAATATGTCCGTCAGGCCCCTTCCCTTGAGATATATCTGCAAATATCTCGGAAACGAAGCGAGCTATGGCAAAATGTTAAGAGACCTTTTTTGTAGAGAATTATGTTTCCTACTTTTTATGTTCTATGATATTTTTTGATCAGATGCGTAGTTCTCGAGATATATCAAGATATTTAAAAGTTCCGAAGCCGCACCAACATAATAGAGATACAGAAACACCGTGGCCCCTTTCTTTGAGATAACTCTGCACTATTGCGAGCTGCAAATGCCACTTCCAGCTTAGCTGTGCAGAAGAAGAACAACAAGAAGAAGAAATATCTCGAAATATGTCCGTCAGGCCCCTTCCCTTGAGATATATCTGCAAATATCTCGGAAACGAAGCGAGCTATGGCAAAATGTTGAGAGACCTTTTTTGTAGAGAATTATGTTTCCTACAATTTATGTTCTATGATATTTTTTGATCAGAAGCGTAGTTTTCGAGATATATCGAGATATTTAAAAGTTCCGAAGCCGCACCAACATAATAGAGATACAGAAACACCGTCGCCCCTTTCTTTGAGATAACTCTGCACTAGTGCGAGCTGCCAATGCCACTTCCAGCTTAGCTGTGCAGAAGAAGAACAACAAGAAGAAGAAATATCTCGAAATATGTCCGTCAGGCCCCTTCCCTTGAGATAAATCTGCAAATATCTCGGAAACGAAGCGAGCTATGGCAAAATGTTAAGAGACCTTTTTTGTAGAGAATTAAGTTTCCTACTTTTTATGTTCTATGATATTTTTTGATCAGATGCGTAGTTCTCGAGATATATCAAGATATTTAAAAGTTCCGAAGCCGCACCAACATAATAGAGATACAGAAACACCGTGGCCCCTTTCTTTGAGATAACTCTGCACTATTGCGAGCTGCAAATGCCACTTCCAGCTTAGCTGTGCAGAGGAAGAACAACAAGAAGAAGAAGTATCTCGAAATATGTCCGTCAGGCCCGTTCCTTTGAGCTGAATCTGCAAATATCTCGGAAACGAAGCGAGCTATGGCAAAATGCTAAGAGACGTTTCTTGTAGAGAATTATGTTTCCTACAATTTATGTTCTATGATATTTTTTGATCAGAAGCGTAGTTTTCGAGATATATCGAGATATTTAAAAGTTCCGAAGCCGCACCAACATAATAGAGATACAGAAACACCGTGGCTCCTTTCTTTGAGATAACTCTGCACTAGTGCGAGCCGCAAATGCCACTTCCAGCTTAGCTGTGCAGAAGAAGAACAACAAGAAGAAGAAATATCTCGAAATATGTCCGTCAGGCCCCTTCCCTCGTGATAAATCTGCAAATATCTCGGAGACGAAGCGTGCTATGGCAAAATGCTAAGAGACGTTTCTTGTAGAGAATTATGTTTCCTACAATTTATGTTCTATGATATTTTTTGATCAGAAGCGTAGTTTTCGAGATATATCGAGATATTTAAAAGTTCCGAAGCCGCACCAACATAATAGAGATACAGAAACACCGTGGCTCCTTTCTTTGAGATAACTCTGCACTAGTGCGAGCCGCAAATGCCACTTCCAGCTTAGCTGTGCAGAAGAAGAACAACAAGAAGAAGAAATATCTCGAAATATGTCCGTCAGGCCCCTTCCCTGGAGATAAATCTGCAAATATTTCGGAGACGAAGCGTGCTATGGCAAAATGTTAAGAGACTTTTTTTGTAGAGAATTAAGTTTCCTACTTTTTATGTTCTATGATATTTTTCGATCAGAGGCGTAGTTATCGAGATATATCAAGATATTTAAAAGTTCCGAAGCCGCACCAACATAATAGAGATACAGAAACACCGTGGCCCCTTTCTTTGAGATAACTCTGCACGATTGCGAGCTGGAAATGCCACTTCCAGTTTAGCTGTGCAGAAAAAGAACAACAAGAAGAAGAAATATCTCGAAATATGTCCATCAGGACCCTTCCCTTGAGATAAATCTGCAAATATCTCGGAAACGAAGCGAGCTATGGCAAAATGTTAAGAGACCTTTTTTGTAGAGAATTATGTTTCCTACAATTTATGTTCTATGATATTTTTTGATCAGAAGCGTAGTTTTCGAGATATATCGAGATATGTAAAAGTTCCGAAGCCGCACCAACATAATAGAGATACAGAAACACCGTGGCCCCTTTCTTTGGGATAACTCTGCACTCTTGCGAGCTGCAAATGCCACTTCCAGCTTAGCTGTGCAGAAGAAGAACAACAAGAAGAAGAAATATCTCGAAATATGTCCGTCAGGCCCCTTCCCTTGAGATAAATCTGCAAATATCTCGGAAACGAAGAGAGCTATGGCAAAATGTTAACAGACCTTTTTTGTAGAGAATTAAGTTTCCTACTTTTCATGTTCTATGATATTTTTTGATCAGATGCGTAGTTCTCGAGATATATCAAGATATTTAAAAGTTCCGAAGCAGCACCAACATAATAGAGATACAGAAACACCGTGGCCCCTTTCTTTGAGATAACTCTGCACTATTGCGAGCTGTAAATGCCACTTCCAGCTTAGCTGTGCAGAAGAAGAACAACAAGAAGAAGAAATATCTCGAAATATGTCCGTCAGGCCCCTTCCCTTGAGATAAATATGCAAATATCTCGGAAACGAAGCGAGCTATGGCAAAATGTTAAGAGACCTTTTTTGTAGAGAATTAAGTTTCCTACTTTTTATGTTCTATGATATTTTTTGATCAGATGCGTAGTTCTCGAGATATATCAAGATATTTAAAAGTTCCGAAGCCGCACCAACATAATAGAGATACAGAAACAGCGTGGCCCCTTTCTTTGAGATAACTCTGCACTATTGCGAGCTGCAAATGCCACTTCCAGCTTAGCTGTGCAGAAGAAGAACAACAAGAAGAAGAAATATCTCGAAATATGTCCGTCAGGCCCCTTCCCCTGAGATATATCTGCAAATATCTCGGAAACGAAGCGAGCTATGGCAAAATGTTAAGAGACCTTTTTTGTAGAGAATTATGTTTCCTACAATTTATGTTCTATGATATTTTTTGATCAGAAGCGTAGTTTTCGAGATATATCGAGATATTTAAAAGTTCCGAAGCCGCACCAACATAATAGAGATACAGAAACACCGTGGCCCCTTTCTTTGAGATAACTCTGCACTAGTGCGAGCTGCCAATGCCACTTCCAGCTTAGCTGTGCAGAAGAAGAACAACAAGAAGAAGAAATATCTCGAAATATGTCCGTCAGGCCCCTTCCCTTGAGATAAATCTGCAAATATCTCGGAAACGAAGCGAGCTTTGGCAAAATGTTAAGAGACCTTTTTTGTAGAGAATTAAGTTTCCTACTTTTTATGTTCTATGATATTTTTTGATCAGATGCGTAGTTCTCGAGATATATCAAGATATTTAAAAGTTCCGAAGCCGCACCAACATAATAGAGATACAGAAACACCGTGGCCCCTTTCTTTGAGATAACTCTGCACTATTGCGAGCTGCAAATGCCACTTCCAGCTTAGCTGTGCAGAGGAAGAACAACAAGAAGAAGAAGTATCTCGAAATATGTCCGTCAGGCCCGTTCCTTTGAGCTGAATCTGCAAATATCTCGGAAACAAAGCGAGCTATGGCAAAATGCTAAGAGACGTTTCTTGTAGAGAATTATGTTTCCTACAATTTATGTTCTATGATATTTTTTGATCAGAAGCGTAGTTTTCGAGATATATCGAGATATTTAAAAGTTCCGAAGCCGCACCAACATAATAGAGATACAGAAACACCGTGGCTCCTTTCTTTGAGATAACTCTGCACTAGTGCGAGCCGCAAATGCCACTTCCAGCTTAGCTGTGCAGAAGAAGAACAACAAGAAGAAGAAATATCTCGAAATATGTCCGTCAGGCCCCTTCCCTCGTGATAAATCTGCAAATATCTCGGAGACGAAGCGTGCTATGGCAAAATGCTAAGAGACGTTTCTTGTAGAGAATTATGTTTCCTACAATTTATGTTCTATGATATTTTTTGATCAGAAGCGTAGTTTTCGAGATATATCGAGATATTTAAAAGTTCCGAAGCCGCACCAACATAATAGAGATACAGAAACACCGTGGCTCCTTTCTTTGAGATAACTCTGCACTAGTGCGAGCCGCAAATGCCACTTCCAGCTTAGCTGTGCAGAAGAAGAACAACAAGAAGAAGAAATATCTCGAAATATGTCCGTCAGGCCCCTTCCCTTGAGATAAATCTGCAAATATCTCGGAAACGAAGCGAGCTTTGGCAAAATGTTAAGAGACCTTTTTTGTAGAGAATTAAGTTTCCTACTTTTTATGTTCTATGATATTTTTTGATCAGATGCGTAGTTCTCGAGATATATCAAGATATTTAAAAGTTCCGAAGCCGCACCAACATAATAGAGATACAGAAACACCGTGGCCCCTTTCTTTGAGATAACTCTGCACTATTGCGAGCTGCAAATGCCACTTCCAGCTTAGCTGTGCAGAGGAAGAACAACAAGAAGAAGAAGTATCTCGAAATATGTCCGTCAGGCCCGTTCCTTTGAGCTGAATCTGCAAATATCTCGGAAACAAAGCGAGCTATGGCAAAATGCTAAGAGACGTTTCTTGTAGAGAATTATGTTTCCTACAATTTATGTTCTATGATATTTTTTGATCAGAAGCGTAGTTTTCGAGATATATCGAGATATTTAAAAGTTCCGAAGCCGCACCAACATAATAGAGATACAGAAACACCGTGGCTCCTTTCTTTGAGATAACTCTGCACTAGTGCGAGCCGCAAATGCCACTTCCAGCTTAGCTGTGCAGAAGAAGAACAACAAGAAGAAGAAATATCTCGAAATATGTCCGTCAGGCCCCTTCCCTCGTGATAAATCTGCAAATATCTCGGAGACGAAGCGTGCTATGGCAAAATGCTAAGAGACGTTTCTTGTAGAGAATTATGTTTCCTACAATTTATGTTCTATGATATTTTTTGATCAGAAGCGTAGTTTTCGAGATATATCGAGATATTTAAAAGTTCCGAAGCCGCACCAACATAATAGAGATACAGAAACACCGTGGCTCCTTTCTTTGAGATAACTCTGCACTAGTGCGAGCCGCAAATGCCACTTCCAGCTTAGCTGTGCAGAAGAAGAACAACAAGAAGAAGAAATATCTCGAAATATGTCCGTCAGGCCCCTTCCCTTGAGATAAATCTGCAAATATTTCGGAGACGAAGCGTGCTATGGCAAAATGTTAAGAGACTTTTTTTGTAGAGAATTAAGTTTCCTACTTTTTATGTTCTATGATATTTTTCGATCAGAGGCGTAGTTATCGAGATATATCAAGATATTTAAAAGTTCCGAAGCCGCACCAACATAATAGAGATACAGAAACACCGTGGCCCCTTTCTTTGAGATAACTCTGCACGATTGCGAGCTGGAAATGCCACTTCCAGTTTAGCTGTGCAGAAAAAGAACAACAAGAAGAAGAAATATCTCGAAATATGTCCATCAGGACCCTTCCCTTGAGATAAATCTGCAAATATCTCGGAAACGAAGCGAGCTATGGCAAAATGTTAAGAGACCTTTTTTGTAGAGAATTATGTTTCCTACAATTTATGTTCTATGATATTTTTTGATCAGAAGCGCAGTTTTCGAGATATATCGAGATATGTAAAAGTTCCGAAGCCGCACCAACATAATAGAGATACAGAAACACCGTGGCCCCTTTCTTTGGGATAACTCTGCACTCTTGCGAGCTGCAAATGCCACTTCCAGCTTAGCTGTGCAGAAGAAGAACAACAAGAAGAAGAAATATCTCGAAATATGTCCGTCAGGCCCCTTCCCTTGAGATAAATCTGCAAATATCTCGGAAACGAAGAGAGCTATGGCAAAATGTTAACAGACCTTTTTTGTAGAGAATTAAGTTTCCTACTTTTCATGTTCTATGATATTTTTTGATCAGATGCGTAGTTCTCGAGATATATCAAGATATTTAAAAGTTCCGAAGCAGCACCAACATAATAGAGATACAGAAACACCGTGGCCCCTTTCTTTGAGATAACTCTGCACTATTGCGAGCTGTAAATGCCACTTCCAGCTTAGCTGTGCAGAAGAAGAACAACAAGAAGAAGAAATATCTCGAAATATGTCCGTCAGGCCCCTTCCCTTGAGATAAATATGCAAATATCTCGGAAACGAAGCGAGCTATGGCAAAATGTTAAGAGACCTTTTTTGTAGAGAATTAAGTTTCCTACTTTTTATGTTCTATGATATTTTTCGATCAGATGCGTAGTTCTCGAGATATATCAAGATATTTAAAAGTTCCGAAGCCGCACCAACATAATAGAGATACAGAAACAGCGTGGCCCCTTTCTTTGAGATAACTCTGCACTATTGCGAGCTGCGAATGCCACTTCCAGCTTAGCTGTGCAGAGGAAGAACAACAAGAAGAAGAAATATCTCGAAATATGTCCGTCAGGCCAGTTCCTTTGAGCTGAATCTGCAAATATCTCGGAAACGAAACGAGCTATGGCAAAATGTTAAGAGACCTTTTTTGTAGAGAATTATGTTTCCTACAATTTATGTTCTATGATATTTTTTGATCAGAAGCGTAGTTTTCGAGATATATCGAGATATTTAAAAGTTCCGAAGACGCACCAACATAATAGAGATACAGAAACACCGTGGCCCCTTTCTTTGAGATAACTCTGCACTAGTGCGAGCCGCAAATGCCACTTCCAGCTTAGCTGTGCAGAGGAAGAACAACAAGAAGAAGAAATATCTCGAAATATGTCCGTCAGGCCAGTTCCATTGAGCTGAATCTGCAAATATCTCGGAAACGAAACGAGCTATGGCAAAATGTTAAGAGACGTTTTTTGTAGAGAATTATGTTTCCTACAATTTATGTTCTATGATATTTTTTGATCAGAAGCGTAGTTTTCGAGATATATCGAGATATTTAAAAGTTCCGAAGCCGCACCAACATAATAGAGATACAGAAACACCGTGGCCCCTTTCTTTGAGATAACTCTGCACTATTCCGAGCTGTAAATGCCACTTCCAGCTTAGCTGTGCAGAAGAAGAACAACAAGAAGAAGAAATATCTCGAAATATGCCCGTCAGGCCCCTTCCCTTGAGATATATCTGCAAATATCTCGGAAACGAAGCGAGCTATGGCAAAATGTTAAGCGACCTTTTTTGTAGAGAATTAAGTTTCCTACTTTTTATGTTCTATGATATTTTTTGATCAGATGCGTAGTTCTCGAGATATATCAAGATATGTAAAAGTTCCGAAGCCGCACCAACATAATAGAGATACAGAAACACCGTGGCCCCTTTCTTTGAGATAACTCTGCACTATTGCGAGCTGTAAATGCCACTTCCAGCTTAGCTGTGCAGAAGAAGAACAACAAGAAGGAGAAATATCTCGAAATATGTCCGTCAGGCCCCTTCCCTTGAGATAAATATGCAAATATCTCGGAAACGAAGCGAGCTATGGCAAAATGTTAAGAGACCTTTTTTGTAGAGAATTAAGTTTCCTACTTTTTATGTTCTATGATATTTTTGGATCAGATGCGTAGTTCTCGAGATATATCAAGATATTTAAAAGTTCCGAAGCCGCACCAACATAATAGAGATACAGAAACACCGTGGCCCCTTTCTTTGAGAAAACTCTGCACTATTGCGAGCTGCAAATGCCACTTCCAGCTTAGCTGTGCAGAGGAAGAACAACAAGAAGAAGAAATATCTCGAAATATGTCCGTCAGGCCAGTTCCTTTGAGCTGAATCTGCAAATATCTCGGAAACGAAACGAGCTATGGCAAAATGTTAAGAGACGTTTTTTGTAGAGAATTATGTTTCCTACAATTTATGTTCTATGATATTTTTTGATCGGATGCGTAGTTCTCGAGATATATCGAGATATTTAAAAGTTCCGAAGCAGCACCAACATAATAGAGATACAGAAACACCGTGGCCCCTTTCTTTGAGATAACTCTGCACTATTCCGAGCTGTAAATGCCACTTCCAGCTTAGCTGTGCAGAAGAAGAACAACAAGAAGAAGAAATATCTCGAAATATGCCCGTCAGGCCCCTTCCCTTGAGATATATCTGCAAATATCTCGGAAACGAAGCGAGCTATGGCAAAATGTTAAGAGACCTTTTTTGTAGAGAATTATGTTTGCTACAATTTATGTTCTATGATATTTTTTGATCAGAAGCGTAGTTTTCGAGATATATCGAGATATTTAAAAGTTCCGAAGCCGCACCAACATAATAGAGATACAGAAACACCGTGGCCCCTTTCTTTGAGATAACTCTGCACTAGTGCGAGCCGCAAATGCCACTTCCAGCTTAGCTGTGCAGAAGAAGAACAACAAGAAGAAGAAATATCTCGAAATATGTCCGTCAGGCCCCTTCCCTTGAGATAAATATGCAAATATCTCGGAAACGAAGCGAGCTATGGCAAAATGTTAAGCGACCTTTTTTGTAGAGAATTAAGTTTCCTACTTTTTATGTTCTATGATATTTTTTGATCAGATGCGTAGTTCTCGAGATATATCAAGATATTTAAAAGTTCCGAAGCCGCACCAACATAATAGAGATACAGAAACACCGTGGCCCCTTTCTTTGAGATAACTCTGCACTAGTGCGAGCCGCAAATGCCACTTCCAGCTTAGCTGTGCAGAAGAAGAACAACAAGAAGAAGAAATATCTCGAAATATGTCCGTCAGGCCCCTTCCCTTGAGATAAATATGCAAATATCTCGGAAACGAAGCGAGCTATGGCAAAATGTTAAGAGACCTTTTTTGTAGAGAATTAAGTTTCCTACTTTTTATGTTCTATGATATTTTTGGATCAGATGCGTAGTTCTCGAGATATATCAAGATATTTAAAAGTTCCGAAGCCGCACCAACATAATAGAGATACAGAAACACCGTGGCCCCTTTCTTTGAGAAAACTCTGCACTATTGCGAGCTGCAAATGCCACTTCCAGCTTAGCTGTGCAGAGGAAGAACAACAAGAAGAAGAAATATCTCGAAATATGTCCGTCAGGCCAGTTCCTTTGAGCTGAATCTGCAAATATCTCGGAAACGAAACGAGCTATGGCAAAATGTTAAGAGACGTTTTTTGTAGAGAATTATGTTTCCTACAATTTATGTTCTATGATATTTTTTGATCAGAAGCGTAGTTTTCGAGATATATCGAGATATTTAAAAGTTCCGAAGACGCACCAACATAATAGAGATACAGAAACACCGTGGCCCCTTTCTTTGAGATAACTCTGCACTAGTGCGAGCCGCAAATGCCACTTCCAGCTTAGCTGTGCAGAAGAAGAACAACAAGAAGAAGAAATATCTCGAAATATGTCCGTCAGGCCCCTTCCCTTGAGATATATCTGCAAATATCTCGGAAACGAAGAGAGCTATGGCAAAATGTTAAGAGACCTTTTTTGTAGAGAATTAAGTTTCCTACTTTTCATGTTCTACGATATTTTTTGATCGGATGCGTAGTTTTCGAGATATATCAAGATATTTAAAAGTTCCGAAGCCGCACCAACATAATAGAGATACAGAAACACCGTGGCCCCTTTCTTTGAGATAACTCTGCACTATTGCGAGCTGTAAATGCCA
Organism: Osmia lignaria lignaria; assembly: GCF_051020975.1. Taxonomy (NCBI): domain Eukaryota; kingdom Metazoa; phylum Arthropoda; class Insecta; order Hymenoptera; family Megachilidae; genus Osmia; species Osmia lignaria. The sequence continues at coordinate 6,565,296 of NW_027478159.1, read as the reverse complement.
CTTCCAGCTTAGCTGTGCAGAAGAAGAACAACAAGAAGAAGAAATATCTCGAAATATGCCCGTCAGGCCCCTTCCCTTGAGATATATCTGCAAATATCTCGGAAACGAAGCGAGCTATGGCAAAATGTTAAGAGACCTTTTTTGTAGAGAATTATGTTTGCTACAATTTATGTTCTATGATATTTTTTGATCAGAAGCGTAGTTTTCGAGATATATCGAGATATTTAAAAGTTCCGAAGCCGCACCAACATAATAGAGATACAGAAACACCGTGGCCCCTTTCTTTGAGATAACTCTGCACTAGTGCGAGCCGCAAATGCCACTTCCAGCTTAGCTGTGCAGAAGAAGAACAACAAGAAGAAGAAATATCTCGAAATATGTCCGTCAGGCCCCTTCCCTTGAGATAAATATGCAAATATCTCGGAAACGAAGCGAGCTATGGCAAAATGTTAAGCGACCTTTTTTGTAGAGAATTAAGTTTCCTACTTTTTATGTTCTATGATATTTTTTGATCAGATGCGTAGTTCTCGAGATATATCAAGATATTTAAAAGTTCCGAAGCCGCACCAACATAATAGAGATACAGAAACACCGTGGCCCCTTTCTTTGAGATAACTCTGCACTATTGCGAGCTGTAAATGCCACTTCCAGCTTAGCTGTGCAGAAGAAGAACAACAAGAAGAAGAAATATCTCGAAATATGTCCGTCAGGCCCCTTCCCTTGAGATAAATATGCAAATATCTCGGAAACGAAGCGAGCTATGGCAAAATGTTAACAGACCTTTTTTGTAGAGAATTAAGTTTCCTACTTTTTATGTTCTATGATATTTTTTGATCAGATGCGTACTTCTCGAGATATATCAAGATATTTAAAAGTTCCGAAGCCGCACCAACATAATAGAGATACAGAAACACCGTGGCCCCTTTCTTTGAGAAAACTCTGCACTATTGCGAGCTGCAAATGCCACTTCCAGCTTAGCTGTGCAGAGGAAGAACAACAAGAAGAAGAAATATCTCGAAATATGTCCGTCAGGCCAGTTCCTTTGAGCTGAATCTGCAAATATCTCGGAAACGAAACGAGCTATGGCAAAATGTTAAGAGACCTTTTTTGTAGAGAATTAAGTTTCCTACTTTTTATGTTCTATGATATTTTTTGATCAGATGCGTAGTTCTCGAGATATATCAAGATATTTAAAAGTTCCGAAGCCGCACCAACATAATAGAGATACAGAAACACCGTGGCCCCTTTCTTTGAGGTAACTCTGCACTATTGCGAGCTGCAAATGCCACTTCCAGCTTAGCTGTGCAGAAGAAGAACAACAAGAAGAAGAAATATCTCGAAATATGTCCGTCAGGCCCCTTCCCTTGAGATAAATCTGCAAATATCTCGGAAACGAAGCGAGCTATGGCAAAATGTTAAGAGACCTTTTTTGTAGAGAATTAAGTTTCCTACTTTTTATGTTCTATGATATTTTTCGATCAGAGGCGTAGTTCTCGAGATATATCAAGATATTTAAAAGTTCCGAAGCCGCACCAACATAATAGAGATACAGAAACACCGTGGCCCCTCTCTTTGAGATAACTCTGCATGATTGCGAGCTGGAAATGCCACTTCCAGTTTAGCTGTGCAGAAGAAGAACAACAAGAAGAAGAAATATCTCGAAATATGTCCGTCAGGACCCTTCCCTTGAGATAAATCTGCAAATATCTCGGAAACGAAGCGAGCTATTGCAAAACGTTAAAAGACCTTTTTTGTAGAGAATTAAGTTTCCTACTTTTTATGTTCTATGATATTTTTTGATCAGATGCGTAGTTCTCGAGATATATCAAGATATTTAAAAGCTCCGAAGCTGCACCAACATAATAGAGGTACAGAAACACCGTGGCCCCTTTCTTTGAGAAAACTCTGCACTATTGCGAGCTGCAAATGCCACTTCCAGCTTAGCTGTGCAGAGGAAGAACAACAAGAAGAAGAAATATCTCGAAATATGTCCGTCAGGCCAGTTCCATTGAGCTGAATCTGCAAATATCTCGGAAACGAAACGAGCTATGGCAAAATGTTAAGAGACGTTTTTTGTAGAGAATTATGTTTCCTACAATTTATGTTCTATGATATTTTTTGATCGGATGCGTAGTTCTCGAGATATATCGAGATATTTAAAAGTTCCGAAGCCGCACCAACATAATAGAGATACAGAAACACCGTGGCCCCTTTCTTTGAGATAACTCTGCACTATTCCGAGCTGTAAATGCCACTTCCAGCTTAGCTGTGCAGAAGAAGAACAACAAGAAGAAGAAATATCTCGAAATATGTCCGTCAGGCCCCTTCCCTTGAGATAAATCTGCAAATATCTCGGAAACGAAGCGAGCTTTGGCAAAATGTTAAGAGACCTTTTTTGTAGAGAATTAAGTTTCCTACTTTTTATGTTCTATGATATTTTTTGATCAGATGCGTAGTTCTCGAGATATATCAAGATATTTAAAAGTTCCGAAGCCGCACCAACATAATAGAGATACAGAAACACCGTGGCCCCTTTCTTTGAGATAACTCTGCACTATTGCGAGCTGCAAATGCCACTTCCAGCTTAGCTGTGCAGAGGAAGAACAACAAGAAGAAGAAGTATCTCGAAATATGTCCGTCAGGCCCGTTCCTTTGAGCTGAATCTGCAAATATCTCGGAAACAAAGCGAGCTATGGCAAAATGCTAAGAGACGTTTCTTGTAGAGAATTATGTTTCCTACAATTTATGTTCTATGATATTTTTTGATCAGAAGCGTAGTTTTCGAGATATATCGAGATATTTAAAAGTTCCGAAGCCGCACCAACATAATAGAGATACAGAAACACCGTGGCTCCTTTCTTTGAGATAACTCTGCACTAGTGCGAGCCGCAAATGCCACTTCCAGCTTAGCTGTGCAGAAGAAGAACAACAAGAAGAAGAAATATCTCGAAATATGTCCGTCAGGCCCCTTCCCTCGTGATAAATCTGCAAATATCTCGGAGACGAAGCGTGCTATGGCAAAATGCTAAGAGACGTTTCTTGTAGAGAATTATGTTTCCTACAATTTATGTTCTATGATATTTTTTGATCAGAAGCGTAGTTTTCGAGATATATCGAGATATTTAAAAGTTCCGAAGCCGCACCAACATAATAGAGATACAGAAACACCGTGGCTCCTTTCTTTGAGATAACTCTGCACTAGTGCGAGCCGCAAATGCCACTTCCAGCTTAGCTGTGCAGAAGAAGAACAACAAGAAGAAGAAATATCTCGAAATATGTCCGTCAGGCCCCTTCCCTTGAGATAAATCTGCAAATATCTCGGAAACGAAGCGAGCTTTGGCAAAATGTTAAGAGACCTTTTTTGTAGAGAATTAAGTTTCCTACTTTTTATGTTCTATGATATTTTTTGATCAGATGCGTAGTTCTCGAGATATATCAAGATATTTAAAAGTTCCGAAGCCGCACCAACATAATAGAGATACAGAAACACCGTGGCCCCTTTCTTTGAGATAACTCTGCACTATTGCGAGCTGCAAATGCCACTTCCAGCTTAGCTGTGCAGAGGAAGAACAACAAGAAGAAGAAGTATCTCGAAATATGTCCGTCAGGCCCGTTCCTTTGAGCTGAATCTGCAAATATCTCGGAAACAAAGCGAGCTATGGCAAAATGCTAAGAGACGTTTCTTGTAGAGAATTATGTTTCCTACAATTTATGTTCTATGATATTTTTTGATCAGAAGCGTAGTTTTCGAGATATATCGAGATATTTAAAAGTTCCGAAGCCGCACCAACATAATAGAGATACAGAAACACCGTGGCTCCTTTCTTTGAGATAACTCTGCACTAGTGCGAGCCGCAAATGCCACTTCCAGCTTAGCTGTGCAGAAGAAGAACAACAAGAAGAAGAAATATCTCGAAATATGTCCGTCAGGCCCCTTCCCTCGTGATAAATCTGCAAATATCTCGGAGACGAAGCGTGCTATGGCAAAATGCTAAGAGACGTTTCTTGTAGAGAATTATGTTTCCTACAATTTATGTTCTATGATATTTTTTGATCAGAAGCGTAGTTTTCGAGATATATCGAGATATTTAAAAGTTCCGAAGCCGCACCAACATAATAGAGATACAGAAACACCGTGGCTCCTTTCTTTGAGATAACTCTGCACTAGTGCGAGCCGCAAATGCCACTTCCAGCTTAGCTGTGCAGAAGAAGAACAACAAGAAGAAGAAATATCTCGAAATATGTCCGTCAGGCCCCTTCCCTTGAGATAAATCTGCAAATATTTCGGAGACGAAGCGTGCTATGGCAAAATGTTAAGAGACTTTTTTTGTAGAGAATTAAGTTTCCTACTTTTTATGTTCTATGATATTTTTCGATCAGAGGCGTAGTTATCGAGATATATCAAGATATTTAAAAGTTCCGAAGCCGCACCAACATAATAGAGATACAGAAACACCGTGGCCCCTTTCTTTGAGATAACTCTGCACGATTGCGAGCTGGAAATGCCACTTCCAGTTTAGCTGTGCAGAAAAAGAACAACAAGAAGAAGAAATATCTCGAAATATGTCCATCAGGACCCTTCCCTTGAGATAAATCTGCAAATATCTCGGAAACGAAGCGAGCTATGGCAAAATGTTAAGAGACCTTTTTTGTAGAGAATTATGTTTCCTACAATTTATGTTCTATGATATTTTTTGATCAGAAGCGTAGTTTTCGAGATATATCGAGATATGTAAAAGTTCCGAAGCCGCACCAACATAATAGAGATACAGAAACACCGTGGCCCCTTTCTTTGGGATAACTCTGCACTCTTGCGAGCTGCAAATGCCACTTCCAGCTTAGCTGTGCAGAAGAAGAACAACAAGAAGAAGAAATATCTCGAAATATGTCCGTCAGGCCCCTTCCCTTGAGATAAATCTGCAAATATCTCGGAAACGAAGAGAGCTATGGCAAAATGTTAACAGACCTTTTTTGTAGAGAATTAAGTTTCCTACTTTTCATGTTCTATGATATTTTTTGATCAGATGCGTAGTTCTCGAGATATATCAAGATATTTAAAAGTTCCGAAGCAGCACCAACATAATAGAGATACAGAAACACCGTGGCCCCTTTCTTTGAGATAACTCTGCACTATTGCGAGCTGTAAATGCCACTTCCAGCTTAGCTGTGCAGAAGAAGAACAACAAGAAGAAGAAATATCTCGAAATATGTCCGTCAGGCCCCTTCCCTTGAGATAAATATGCAAATATCTCGGAAACGAAGCGAGCTATGGCAAAATGTTAAGAGACCTTTTTTGTAGAGAATTAAGTTTCCTACTTTTCATGTTCTATGATATTTTTCGATCAGATGCGTAGTTCTCGAGATATATCAAGATATTTAAAAGTTCCGAAGCCGCACCAACATAATAGAGATACAGAAACAGCGTGGCCCCCTTCTTTGAGATAACTCTGCACTATTGCGAGCTGCGAATGCCACTTCCAGCTTAGCTGTGCAGAGGAAGAACAACAAGAAGAAGAAATATCTCGAAATATGTCCGTCAGGCCAGTTCCTTTGAGCTGAATCTGCAAATATCTCGGAAACGAAACGAGCTATGGCAAAATGTTAAGAGACCTTTTTTGTAGAGAATTATGTTTCCTACAATTTATGTTCTATGATATTTTTTGATCAGAAGCGTAGTTTTCGAGATATATCGAGATATTTAAAAGTTCCGAAGACGCACCAACATAATAGAGATACAGAAACACCGTGGCCCCTTTCTTTGAGATAACTCTGCACTAGTGCGAGCCGCAAATGCCACTTCCAGCTTAGCTGTGCAGAAGAAGAACAACAAGAAGAAGAAATATCTCGAAATATGCCCGTCAGGCCCCTTCCCTTGAGATATATCTGCAAATATCTCGGAAACGAAGCGAGCTATGGCAAAATGTTAAGCGACCTTTTTTGTAGAGAATTAAGTTTCCTACTTTTTATGTTCTATGATATTTTTTGATCAGATGCGTAGTTCTCGAGATATATCAAGATATGTAAAAGTTCCGAAGCCGCACCAACATAATAGAGATACAGAAACACCGTGGCCCCTTTCTTTGAGATCACTCTGCACTATTGCGAGCTGTAAATGCCACTTCCAGCTTAGCTGTGCAGAAGAAGAACAACAAGAAGGAGAAATATCTCGAAATATGTCCGTCAGGCCCCTTCCCTTGAGATAAATATGCAAATATCTCGGAAACGAAGCGAGCTATGGCAAAATGTTAAGAGACCTTTTTTGTAGAGAATTAAGTTTCCTACTTTTTATGTTCTATGATATTTTTGGATCAGATGCGTAGTTCTCGAGATATATCAAGATATTTAAAAGTTCCGAAGCCGCACCAACATAATAGAGATACAGAAACACCGTGGCCCCTTTCTTTGAGAAAACTCTGCACTATTGCGAGCTGCAAATGCCACTTCCAGCTTAGCTGTGCAGAGGAAGAACAACAAGAAGAAGAAATATCTCGAAATATGTCCGTCAGGCCAGTTCCTTTGAGCTGAATCTGCAAATATCTCGGAAACGAAACGAGCTATGGCAAAATGTTAAGAGACGTTTTTTGTAGAGAATTATGTTTCCTACAATTTATGTTCTATGATATTTTTTGATCGGATGCGTAGTTCTCGAGATATATCGAGATATTTAAAAGTTCCGAAGCAGCACCAACATAATAGAGATACAGAAACACCGTGGCCCCTTTCTTTGAGATAACTCTGCACTATTCCGAGCTGTAAATGCCACTTCCAGCTTAGCTGTGCAGAAGAAGAACAACAAGAAGAAGAAATATCTCGAAATATGCCCGTCAGGCCCCTTCCCTTGAGATATATCTGCAAATATCTCGGAAACGAAGCGAGCTATGGCAAAATGTTAAGAGACCTTTTTTGTAGAGAATTATGTTTGCTACAATTTATGTTCTATGATATTTTTTGATCAGAAGCGTAGTTTTCGAGATATATCGAGATATTTAAAAGTTCCGAAGCCGCACCAACATAATAGAGATACAGAAACACCGTGGCCCCTTTCTTTGAGATAACTCTGCACTAGTGCGAGCCGCAAATGCCACTTCCAGCTTAGCTGTGCAGAAGAAGAACAACAAGAAGAAGAAATATCTCGAAATATGTCCGTCAGGCCCCTTCCCTTGAGATAAATATGCAAATATCTCGGAAACGAAGCGAGCTATGGCAAAATGTTAAGCGACCTTTTTTGTAGAGAATTAAGTTTCCTACTTTTTATGTTCTATGATATTTTTTGATCAGATGCGTAGTTCTCGAGATATATCAAGATATTTAAAAGTTCCGAAGCCGCACCAACATAATAGAGATACAGAAACACCGTGGCCCCTTTCTTTGAGATAACTCTGCACTAGTGCGAGCCGCAAATGCCACTTCCAGCTTAGCTGTGCAGAAGAAGAACAACAAGAAGAAGAAATATCTCGAAATATGTCCGTCAGGCCCCTTCCCTTGAGATAAATATGCAAATATCTCGGAAACGAAGCGAGCTATGGCAAAATGTTAAGAGACCTTTTTTGTAGAGAATTAAGTTTCCTACTTTTTATGTTCTATGATATTTTTGGATCAGATGCGTAGTTCTCGAGATATATCAAGATATTTAAAAGTTCCGAAGCCGCACCAACATAATAGAGATACAGAAACACCGTGGCCCCTTTCTTTGAGAAAACTCTGCACTATTGCGAGCTGCAAATGCCACTTCCAGCTTAGCTGTGCAGAGGAAGAACAACAAGAAGAAGAAATATCTCGAAATATGTCCGTCAGGCCAGTTCCTTTGAGCTGAATCTGCAAATATCTCGGAAACGAAACGAGCTATGGCAAAATGTTAAGAGACGTTTTTTGTAGAGAATTATGTTTCCTACAATTTATGTTCTATGATATTTTTTGATCAGAAGCGTAGTTTTCGAGATATATCGAGATATTTAAAAGTTCCGAAGACGCACCAACATAATAGAGATACAGAAACACCGTGGCCCCTTTCTTTGAGATAACTCTGCACTAGTGCGAGCCGCAAATGCCACTTCCAGCTTAGCTGTGCAGAAGAAGAACAACAAGAAGAAGAAATATCTCGAAATATGTCCGTCAGGCCCCTTCCCTTGAGATATATCTGCAAATATCTCGGAAACGAAGAGAGCTATGGCAAAATGTTAAGAGACCTTTTTTGTAGAGAATTAAGTTTCCTACTTTTCATGTTCTACGATATTTTTTGATCGGATGCGTAGTTTTCGAGATATATCAAGATATTTAAAAGTTCCGAAGCCGCACCAACATAATAGAGATACAGAAACACCGTGGCCCCTTTCTTTGAGATAACTCTGCACTATTGCGAGCTGTAAATGCCACTTCCAGCTTAGCTGTGCAGAAGAAGAACAACAAGAAGAAGAAATATCTCGAAATATGCCCGTCAGGCCCCTTCCCTTGAGATATATCTGCAAATATCTCGGAAACGAAGCGAGCTATGGCAAAATGTTAAGAGACCTTTTTTGTAGAGAATTATGTTTGCTACAATTTATGTTCTATGATATTTTTTGATCAGAAGCGTAGTTTTCGAGATATATCGAGATATTTAAAAGTTCCGAAGCCGCACCAACATAATAGAGATACAGAAACACCGTGGCCCCTTTCTTTGAGATAACTCTGCACTAGTGCGAGCCGCAAATGCCACTTCCAGCTTAGCTGTGCAGAAGAAGAACAACAAGAAGAAGAAATATCTCGAAATATGTCCGTCAGGCCCCTTCCCTTGAGATAAATATGCAAATATCTCGGAAACGAAGCGAGCTATGGCAAAATGTTAAGCGACCTTTTTTGTAGAGAATTAAGTTTCCTACTTTTTATGTTCTATGATATTTTTTGATCAGATGCGTAGTTCTCGAGATATATCAAGATATTTAAAAGTTCCGAAGCCGCACCAACATAATAGAGATACAGAAACACCGTGGCCCCTTTCTTTGAGATAACTCTGCACTATTGCGAGCTGTAAATGCCACTTCCAGCTTAGCTGTGCAGAAGAAGAACAACAAGAAGAAGAAATATCTCGAAATATGTCCGTCAGGCCCCTTCCCTTGAGATAAATATGCAAATATCTCGGAAACGAAGCGAGCTATGGCAAAATGTTAAGAGACCTTTTTTGTAGAGAATTAAGTTTCCTACTTTTTATGTTCTATGATATTTTTTGATCAGATGCGTACTTCTCGAGATATATCAAGATATTTAAAAGTTCCGAAGCCGCACCAACATAATAGAGATACAGAAACACCGTGGCCCCTTTCTTTGAGAAAACTCTGCACTATTGCGAGCTGCAAATGCCACTTCCAGCTTAGCTGTGCAGAGGAAGAACAACAAGAAGAAGAAATATCTCGAAATATGTCCGTCAGGCCAGTTCCTTTGAGCTGAATCTGCAAATATCTCGGAAACGAAACGAGCTATGGCAAAATGTTAAGAGACCTTTTTTGTAGAGAATTAAGTTTCCTACTTTTTATGTTCTATGATATTTTTTGATCAGATGCGTAGTTCTCGAGATATATCAAGATATTTAAAAGTTCCGAAGCCGCACCAACATAATAGAGATACAGAAACACCGTGGCCCCTTTCTTTGAGGTAACTCTGCACTATTGCGAGCTGCAAATGCCACTTCCAGCTTAGCTGTGCAGAGGAAGAACAACAAGAAGAAGAAATATCTCGAAATATGTCCGTCAGGCCAGTTCCATTGAGCTGAATCTGCAAATATCTCGGAAACGAAACGAGCTATGGCAAAATGTTAAGAGACGTTTTTTGTAGAGAATTATGTTTCCTACAATTTATGTTCTATGATATTTTTTGATCGGATGCGTAGTTCTCGAGATATATCGAGATATTTAAAAGTTCCGAAGCCGCACCAACATAATAGAGATACAGAAACACCGTGGCCCCTTTCTTTGAGATAACTCTGCACTATTCCGAGCTGTAAATGCCACTTCCAGCTTAGCTGTGCAGAAGAAGAACAACAAGAAGAAGAAATATCTCGAAATATGCCCGTCAGGCCCCTTCCCTTGAGATATATCTGCAAATATCTCGGAAACGAAGCGAGCTATGGCAAAATGTTAAGAGACCTTTTTTGTAGAGAATTATGTTTGCTACAATTTATGTTCTATGATATTTTTTGATCAGAAGCGTAGTTTTCGAGATATATCGAGATATTTAAAAGTTCCGAAGCCGCACCAACATAATAGAGATACAGAAACACCGTGGCCCCTTTCTTTGAGATAACTCTGCACTAGTGCGAGCCGCAAATGCCACTTCCAGCTTAGCTGTGCAGAAGAAGAACAACAAGAAGAAGAAATATCTCGAAATATGTCCGTCAGGCCCCTTCCCTTGAGATAAATATGCAAATATCTCGGAAACGAAGCGAGCTATGGCAAAATGTTAAGCGACCTTTTTTGTAGAGAATTAAGTTTCCTACTTTTTATGTTCTATGATATTTTTTGATCAGATGCGTAGTTCTCGAGATATATCAAGATATTTAAAAGTTCCGAAGCCGCACCAACATAATAGAGATACAGAAACACCGTGGCCCCTTTCTTTGAGATAACTCTGCACTATTGCGAGCTGTAAATGCCACTTCCAGCTTAGCTGTGCAGAAGAAGAACAACAAGAAGAAGAAATATCTCGAAATATGTCCGTCAGGCCCCTTCCCTTGAGATAAATATGCAAATATCTCGGAAACGAAGCGAGCTATGGCAAAATGTTAAGAGACCTTTTTTGTAGAGAATTAAGTTTCCTACTTTTTATGTTCTATGATATTTTTGGATCAGATGCGTAGTTCTCGAGATATATCAAGATATTTAAAAGTTCCGAAGCCGCACCAACATAATAGAGATACAGAAACACCGTGGCCCCTTTCTTTGAGAAAACTCTGCACTATTGCGAGCTGCAAATGCCACTTCCAGCTTAGCTGTGCAGAGGAAGAACAACAAGAAGAAGAAATATCTCGAAATATGTCCGTCAGGCCAGTTCCTTTGAGCTGAATCTGCAAATATCTCGGAAACGAAACGAGCTATGGCAAAATGTTAAGAGACGTTTTTTGTAGAGAATTATGTTTCCTACAATTTATGTTCTATGATATTTTTTGATCGGATGCGTAGTTCTCGAGATATATCGAGATATTTAAAAGTTCCGAAGCCGCACCAACATAATAGAGATACAGAAACACCGTGGCCCCTTTCTTTGAGATAACTCTGCACTATTCCGAGCTGTAAATGCCACTTCCAGCTTAGCTGTGCAGAAGAAGAACAACAAGAAGAAGAAATATCTCGAAATATGCCCGTCAGGCCCCTTCCCTTGAGATATATCTGCAAATATCTCGGAAACGAAGCGAGCTATGGCAAAATGTTAAGAGACCTTTTTTGTAGAGAATTATGTTTGCTACAATTTATGTTCTATGATATTTTTTGATCAGAAGCGTAGTTTTCGAGATATATCGAGATATTTAAAAGTTCCGAAGCCGCACCAACATAATAGAGATACAGAAACACCGTGGCCCCTTTCTTTGAGATAACTCTGCACTAGTGCGAGCCGCAAATGCCACTTCCAGCTTAGCTGTGCAGAAGAAGAACAACAAGAAGAAGAAATATCTCGAAATATGTCCGTCAGGCCCCTTCCCTTGAGATAAATATGCAAATATCTCGGAAACGAAGCGAGCTATGGCAAAATGTTAAGCGACCTTTTTTGTAGAGAATTAAGTTTCCTACTTTTTATGTTCTATGATATTTTTTGATCAGATGCGTAGTTCTCGAGATATATCAAGATATTTAAAAGTTCCGAAGCCGCACCAACATAATAGAGATACAGAAACACCGTGGCCCCTTTCTTTGAGATAACTCTGCACTATTGCGAGCTGTAAATGCCACTTCCAGCTTAGCTGTGCAGAAGAAGAACAACAAGAAGAAGAAATATCTCGAAATATGTCCGTCAGGCCCCTTCCCTTGAGATAAATATGCAAATATCTCGGAAACGAAGCGAGCTATGGCATAATGTTAAGAGACCTTTTTTGTAGAGAATTAAGTTTCCTACTTTTTATGTTCTATGATATTTTTGGATCAGATGCGTAGTTCTCGAGATATATCAAGATATTTAAAAGTTCCGAAGCCGCACCAACATAATAGAGATACAGAAACACCGTGGCCCCTTTCTTTGAGAAAACTCTGCACTATTGCGAGCTGCAAATGCCACTTCCAGCTTAGCTGTGCAGAGGAAGAACAACAAGAAGAAGAAATATCTCGAAATATGTCCGTCAGGCCAGTTCCTTTGAGCTGAATCTGCAAATATCTCGGAAACGAAACGAGCTATGGCAAAATGTTAAGAGACGTTTTTTGTAGAGAATTATGTTTCCTACAATTTATGTTCTATGATATTTTTTGATCAGAAGCGTAGTTTTCGAGATATATCGAGATATTTAAAAGTTCCGAAGACGCACCAACATAATAGAGATACAGAAACACCGTGGCCCCTTTCTTTGAGATAACTCTGCACTAGTGCGAGCCGCAAATGCCACTTCCAGCTTAGCTGTGCAGAAGAAGAACAACAAGAAGAAGAAATATCTCGAAATATGTCCGTCAGGCCCCTTCCCTTGAGATATATCTGCAAATATCTCGGAAACGAAGAGAGCTATGGCAAAATGTTAAGAGACCTTTTTTGTAGAGAATTAAGTTTCCTACTTTTCATGTTCTACGATATTTTTTGATCGGATGCGTAGTTTTCGAGATATATCAAGATATTTAAAAGTTCCGAAGCCGCACCAACATAATAGAGATACAGAAACACCGTGGCCCCTTTCTTTGAGATAACTCTGCACTATTGCGAGCTGTAAATGCCACTTCCAGCTTAGCTGTGCAGAAGAAGAACAACAAGAAGAAGAAATATCTCGAAATATGCCCGTCAGGCCCCTTCCCTTGAGATATATCTGCAAATATCTCGGAAACGAAGCGAGCTATGGCAAAATGTTAAGAGACCTTTTTTGTAGAGAATTATGTTTGCTACAATTTATGTTCTATGATATTTTTTGATCAGAAGCGTAGTTTTCGAGATATATCGAGATATTTAAAAGTTCCGAAGCCGCACCAACATAATAGAGATACAGAAACACCGTGGCCCCTTTCTTTGAGATAACTCTGCACTAGTGCGAGCCGCAAATGCCACTTCCAGCTTAGCTGTGCAGAAGAAGAACAACAAGAAGAAGAAATATCTCGAAATATGTCCGTCAGGCCCCTTCCCTTGAGATAAATATGCAAATATCTCGGAAACGAAGCGAGCTATGGCAAAATGTTAAGCGACCTTTTTTGTAGAGAATTAAGTTTCCTACTTTTTATGTTCTATGATATTTTTTGATCAGATGCGTAGTTCTCGAGATATATCAAGATATTTAAAAGTTCCGAAGCCGCACCAACATAATAGAGATACAGAAACACCGTGGCCCCTTTCTTTGAGATAACTCTGCACTATTGCGAGCTGTAAATGCCACTTCCAGCTTAGCTGTGCAGAAGAAGAACAACAAGAAGAAGAAATATCTCGAAATATGTCCGTCAGGCCCCTTCCCTTGAGATAAATATGCAAATATCTCGGAAACGAAGCGAGCTATGGCAAAATGTTAAGAGACCTTTTTTGTAGAGAATTAAGTTTCCTACTTTTTATGTTCTATGATATTTTTGGATCAGATGCGTAGTTCTCGAGATATATCAAGATATTTAAAAGTTCCGAAGCCGCACCAACATAATAGAGATACAGAAACACCGTGGCCCCTTTCTTTGAGAAAACTCTGCACTATTGCGAGCTGCAAATGCCACTTCCAGCTTAGCTGTGCAGAGGAAGAACAACAAGAAGAAGAAATATCTCGAAATATGTCCGTCAGGCCAGTTCCTTTGAGCTGAATCTGCAAATATCTCGGAAACGAAACGAGCTATGGCAAAATGTTAAGAGACGTTTTTTGTAGAGAATTATGTTTCCTACAATTTATGTTCTATGATATTTTTTGATCGGATGCGTAGTTCTCGAGATATATCGAGATATTTAAAAGTTCCGAAGCCGCACCAACATAATAGAGATACAGAAACACCGTGGCCCCTTTCTTTGAGATAACTCTGCACTAGTGCGAGCCGCAAATGCCACTTCCAGCTTAGCTGTGCAGAAGAAGAACAACAAGAAGAAGAAATATCTCGAAATATGTCCGTCAGGCCCCTTCCCTTGAGATAAATATGCAAATATCTCGGAAACGAAGCGAGCTATGGCAAAATGTTAAGCGACCTTTTTTGTAGAGAATTAAGTTTCCTACTTTTTATGTTCTATGATATTTTTTGATCAGATGCGTAGTTCTCGAGATATATCAAGATATTTAAAAGTTCCGAAGCCGCACCAACATAATAGAGATACAGAAACACCGTGGCCCCTTTCTTTGAGATAACTCTGCACTATTGCGAGCTGTAAATGCCACTTCCAGCTTAGCTGTGCAAAAGAAGAACAACAAGAAGAAGAAATATCTCGAAATATGTCCGTCAGGCCCCTTCCCTTGAGATAAATATGCAAATATCTCGGAAACGAAGCGAGCTATGGCATAATGTTAAGAGACCTTTTTTGTAGAGAATTAAGTTTCCTACTTTTTATGTTCTATGATATTTTTGGATCAGATGCGTAGTTCTCGAGATATATCAAGATATTTAAAAGTTCCGAAGCCGCACCAACATAATAGAGATACAGAAACACCGTGGCCCCTTTCTTTGAGAAAACTCTGCACTATTGCGAGCTGCAAATGCCACTTCCAGCTTAGCTGTGCAGAGGAAGAACAACAGGAAGAAGAAATATCTCGAAATATGTCCGTCAGGCCAGTTCCTTTGAGCTGAATCTGCAAATATCTCGGAAACGAAACGAGCTATGGCAAAATGTTAAGAAACGTTTTTTGTAGAGAATTATGTTTCCTACAATTTATGTTCTATGATATTTTTTGATCAGAAGCGTAGTTTTCGAGATATATCGAGATATTTAAAAGTTCCGAAGACGCACCAACATAATAGAGATACAGAAACACCGTGGCCCCTTTCTTTGAGATAACTCTGCACTAGTGCGAGCCGCAAATGCCACTTCCAGCTTAGCTGTGCAGAAGAAGAACAACAAGAAGAAGAAATATCTCGAAATATGTCCGTCAGGCCCCTTCCCTTGAGATATATCTGCAAATATCTCGGAAACGAAGAGAGCTATGGCAAAATGTTAAGAGACCTTTTTTGTAGAGAATTAAGTTTCCTACTTTTCATGTTCTACGATATTTTTTGATCGGATGCGGAGTTTTCGAGATATATCAAGATATTTAAAAGTTCCGAAGCCGCACCAACATAATAGAGATACAGAAACACCGTGGCCCCTTTCTTTGAGATAACTCTGCACTATTGCGAGCTGTAAATGCCACTTCCAGCTTAGCTGTGCAGAAGAAGAACAACAAGAAGAAGAAATATCTCGAAATATGCCCGTCAGGCCCCTTCCCTTGAGATATATCTGCAAATATCTCGGAAACGAAGCGAGCTATGGCAAAATGTTAAGAGACCTTTTTTGTAGAGAATTATGTTTGCTACAATTTATGTTCTATGATATTTTTTGATCAGAAGCGTAGTTTTCGAGATATATCGAGATATTTAAAAGTTCCGAAGCCGCACCAACATAATAGAGATACAGAAACACCGTGGCCCCTTTCTTTGAGATAACTCTGCACTAGTGCGAGCCGCAAATGCCACTTCCAGCTTAGCTGTGCAGAAGAAGAACAACAAGAAGAAGAAATATCTCGAAATATGTCCGTCAGGCCCCTTCCCTTGAGATAAATATGCAAATATCTCGGAAACGAAGCGAGCTATGGCAAAATGTTAAGCGACCTTTTTTGTAGAGAATTAAGTTTCCTACTTTTTATGTTCTATGATATTTTTTGATCAGATGCGTAGTTCTCGAGATATATCAAGATATTTAAAAGTTCCGAAGCCGCACCAACATAATAGAGATACAGAAACACCGTGGCCCCTTTCTTTGAGATAACTCTGCACTATTGCGAGCTGTAAATGCCACTTCCAGCTTAGCTGTGCAGAAGAAGAACAACAAGAAGAAGAAATATCTCGAAATATGTCCGTCAGGCCCCTTCCCTTGAGATAAATATGCAAATATCTCGGAAACGAAGCGAGCTATGGCAAAATGTTAAGAGACCTTTTTTGTAGAGAATTAAGTTTCCTACTTTTTATGTTCTATGATATTTTTTGATCAGATGCGTACTTCTCGAGATATATCAAGATATTTAAAAGTTCCGAAGCCGCACCAACATAATAGAGATACAGAAACACCGTGGCCCCTTTCTTTGAGAAAACTCTGCACTATTGCGAGCTGCAAATGCCACTTCCAGCTTAGCTGTGCAGAGGAAGAACAACAAGAAGAAGAAATATCTCGAAATATGTCCGTCAGGCCAGTTCCTTTGAGCTGAATCTGCAAATATCTCGGAAACGAAGCGAGCTATGGCAAAATGTTAAGAGACGTTTTTTGTAGAGAATTATGTTTCCTACAATTTATGTTCTATGATATTTTTTGATCAGAAGCGTAGTTTTCGAGATATATCGAGATATTTAAAAGTTCCGAAGACGCACCAACATAATAGAGATACAGAAACACCGTGGCCCCTTTCTTTGAGATAACTCTGCACTAGTGCGAGCCGCAAATGCCACTTCCAGCTTAGCTGTGCAGAAGAAGAACAACAAGAAGAAGAAATATCTCGAAATATGTCCGTCAGGCCCCTTCCCTTGAGATATATCTGCAAATATCTCGGAAACGAAGAGAGCTATGGCAAAATGTTAAGAGACCTTTTTTGTAGAGAATTAAGTTTCCTACTTTTCATGTTCTACGATATTTTTTGATCGGATGCGCAGTTTTCGAGATATATCAAGATATTTAAAAGTTCCGAAGCCGCACCAACATAATAGAGATACAGAAACACCGTGGCCCCTTTCTTTGAGATAACTCTGCACTAGTACGAGCCGCAAATGCCGCTTCCAGCTTAGCTGTGCAGAAGAAGAACAACAAGAAGAAGAAATATCTCGAAATATGTCCGTCAGGCCCCTTCCCTTGAGATAAATCTGCAAATATCTCGGAAACGAAGCGAGCTACGGCAAAATGTTAAGAGACCTTTTTTGTAGAAAATTAGGATTCCTACTTTTTATGTTCTATGATATTTTTTGAACAGATGCGTAGTTCTCGAGATATATCAAGATATTTAAAGGTTCCGAAGCCGCACCAACATATTAGAGATACAGAAACACCGTGGCCCCTTTCTTTGAGACAACTCTGCACTATTGCGCGCTGCAAATGCCACTTCCAGCTTAGCTGTGCAGAAGAAGAACAACAAGAAGAAGAAATATCTCGAAATATGTCCGTCAGGCCCCTTCCCTTGAGATAAATATGCAAATATCTCGGAAACGAAGCGAGCTATTGCAAAATGTTGAGCGACCTTTTTTGTAGAGAATTAAGTTTCCTACTTTTTATGTTCTATGATATTTTTTGATCAGATGCGTAGTTCTCGAGATATATCAAGATATTTAAAAGTTCCGAAGCCGCACCAACATAATAGAGATACAGAAACACCGTGGCCCCTTTCTTTGAGATAACTCTGCACTATTGCGAGCTGTAAATGCCACTTCCAGCTTAGCTGTGCAGAAGAAGAACAACAAGAAGAAGAAATATCTCGAAATATGTCCGTCAGGACCCTTCCCTTGAGATAAATCTGCAAATATCTCGGAAACGAAGCGAGCTATTGCAAAACGTTAAAAGACCTTTTTTGTAGAGAATTAAGTTTCCTACTTTTTATGTTCTATGATATTTTTTGATCAGATGCGTAGTTCTCGAGATATATCAAGATATTTAAAAGCTCCCAAGCTGCACCAACATAATAGAGGTACAGAAACACCGTGGCCCCTTTCTTTGAGAAAACTCTGCACTATTGCGAGCTGCAAATGCCACTTCCAGCTTAGCTGTGCAGAGGAAGAACAACAAGAAGAAGAAATATCTCGAAATATGTCCGTCAGGCCAGTTCCTTTGAGCTGAATCTGCAAATATCTCGGAAACGAAACGAGCTATGGCAAAATATTAAGAGACGTTTTTTGTAGAGAATTATGTTTCCTACAATTTATGTTCTATGATATTTTTTGATCAGAAGCGTAGTTTTCGAGATATATCGAGATATTTAAAAGTTCCGAAGACGCACCAACATAATAGAGATACAGAAACACCGTGGCCCCTTTCTTTGAGATAACTCTGCACTAGCGCGAGCCGCAAATGCCGCTTCCAGCTTAGCTGTGCAGAAGAAGAACAACAAGAAGAAGAAATATCTCGAAATATGTCCGTCAGGCCCCTTCCCTTGAGATAAATCTGCAAATATCTCGGAAACGAAGCGAGCTATGGCAAAATGTTAAGAGACCTTTTTTGTAGAGAATTAAGTTTCCTACTTTTTATGTTCTATGATATTTTTTGATCAGATGCGTAGTTCTCGAGATATATCAAGATATTTAAAAGTTCCGAAGCCGCACCAACATAATAGAGATACAGAAACACCGTGGCCCCTTTCTTTGAGGTAACTCTGCACTATTGCGAGCTGCAAATGCCACTTCCAGCTTAGCTGTGCAGAAGAAGAACAACAAGAAGAAGAAATATCTCGAAATATGTCCGTCAGGCCCCTTCCCTTGAGATAAATCTGCAAATATCTCGGAAACGAAGCGAGCTATGGCAAAATGTTAAGAGACCTTTTTTGTAGAGAATTAAGTTTCCTACTTTTTATGTTCTATGATATTTTTCGATCAGAGGCGTAGTTCTCGAGATATATCAAGATATTTAAAAGTTCCGAAGCCGCACCAACATAATAGAGATACAGAAACACCGTGGCCCCTCTCTTTGAGATAACTCTGCATGATTGCGAGCTGGAAATGCCACTTCCAGTTTAGCTGTGCAGAAGAAGAACAACAAGAAGAAGAAATATGTCGAAATATGTCCGTCAGGACCCTTCCCTTGAGATAAATCTGCAAATATCTCGGAAACGAAGCGAGCGACGGCAAAACGTTAAGAGACCTTTTTTGTAGAGAATTATGTTTCCTACAATTTACGTTCTCTGATATTTTTTGATCAGAAGCGTAGTTTTCGAGATATATCAAGATATTTAAAAGTTCCGAAGCCGCACCAACATAATACAGATACAGAAACACCGTGGCCCCATTCTTTGCGATAACTCTGCACTATTGCGAGCTGCAAATGCCACTTCCAGCTTAGCTGTGCAGAAGAAGAACAACAAGAAGAAGAAATATCTGGAAATATGTCCGTCAGGCCCCTTCCCTTGAGATAAATCTGCAAATATCTCGGAAACGAAGCGAGCTACGGCAAAATGTTAAGAGACCTTTTTTGTAGAAAATTAGGATTCCTACTTTTTATGTTCTATGATATTTTTTGAACAGATGCGTAGTTCTCGAGATATATCAAGATATTTAAAAGTTCCGAAGCCGCACCAACATATTAGAGATACAGAAACACCGTGGCCCCTTTCTTTGAGACAACTCTGCACTATTGCGCGCTGCAAATGCCACTTCCAGCTTAGCTGTGCAGAAGAAGAACAACAAGAAGATGAAATATCTCGAAATATGTCCGTCAGGCCCCTTCCCTTGAGATAAATATGCAAATATCTCGGAAACGAAGCGAGCTATTGCAAAATGTTGAGCGACCTTTTTTGTAGAGAATTAAGTTTCCTACTTTTTATGTTCTATGATATTTTTTGATCAGATGCGTAGTTCTCGAGATATATCAAGATATTTAAAAGTTCCGAAGCCGCACCAACATAATAGAGATACAGAAACACCGTGGCCCCTTTCTTTGAGATAACTCTGCACTATTGCGAGCTGTAAATGCCACTTCCAGCTTAGCTGTGCAGAAGAAGAACAATAAGAAGAAGAAATATCTCGAAATATGTCCGTCAGGCCCCTTCCCTTGAGATAAATATGCAACTATCTCGGAAACGAAGCGAGCTATGGCAAAATGTTAAGAGACCTTTTTTGTAGAGAATTAAGTTTCCTACTTTTTATGTTCTATGATATTTTTCGATCAGAGGCGTAGTTCTCGAGATATATCAAGATATTTAAAAGTTCAGAAGCCGCACCAACATAATAGAGATACAGAAACACCGTGGCCCCTCTCTTTGAGATAACTCTGCATGATTGCGAGCTGGAAATGCCACTTCCAGTTTAGCTGTGCAGAAGAAGAACAACAAGAAGAAGAAATATCTCGAAATATGTCCGTCAGGACCCTTCCCTTGAGATAAATCTGCAAATATCTCGGAAACGAAGCGAGCTATTGCAAAACGTTAAAAGACCTTTTTTGTAGAGAATTAAGTTTCCTACTTTTTATGTTCTATGATATTTTTTGATCAGATGCGTAGTTCTCGAGATATATCAAGATATTTAAAAGCTCCGAAGCTGCACCAACATAATAGAGGTACAGAAACACCGTGGCCCCTTTCTTTGAGAGAACTCTGCACTATTGCGAGCTGCAAATGCCACTTCCAGCTTAGCTGTGCAGAGGAAGAACAACAAGAAGAAGAAATATCTCGAAATATGTCCGTCAGGCCAGTTCCTTTGAGCTGAATCTGCAAATATCTCGGAAACGAAACGAGCTATGGCAAAATATTAAGAGACGTTTTTTGTAGAGAATTATGTTTCCTACAATTTATGTTCTATGATATTTTTTGATCAGAAGCGTAGTTTTCGAGATATATCGAGATATTTAAAAGTTCCGAAGACGCACCAACATAATAGAGATACAGAAACACCGTGGCCCCTTTCTTTGAGATAACTCTGCACTAGTGCGAGCCGCAAATGCCACTTCCAGCTTAGCTGTGCAGAAGAAGAACAACAAGAAGAAGAAATATCTCGAAATATGTCCGTCAGGCCCCTTCCCTTGAGATATATCTGCAAATATCTCGGAAACGAAGAGAGCTATGGCAAAATGTTAAGAGACCTTTTTTGTAGAGAATTAAGTTTCCTACTTTTCATGTTCTACGATATTTTTTGATCGGATGCGTAGTTTTCGAGATATATCAAGATATTTAAAAGTTCCGAAGCCGCACCAACATAATAGAGATACAGAAACACCGTGGCCCCTTTCTTTGAGGTAACTCTGCACTATTGCGAGCTGCAAATGCCACTTCCAGCTTAGCTGTGCAGAAGAAGAACAACAAGAAGAAGAAATATCTCGAAATATGTCCGTCAGGCCCCTTCCCTTGAGATAAATCTGCAAATATCTCGGAAACGAAGCGAGCTATGGCAAAATGTTAAGAGACCTTTTTTGTAGAGAATTAAGTTTCCTACTTTTTATGTTCTATGATATTTTTTGATCAGAAGCGTAGTTTTCGAGATATATCAAGATATTTAAAAGTTCCGAAGCCGCACCAACATAATAGAGATAAAGAAACACCGTGGCCCCATTCTTTGCGATAACTCTGCACTATTGCGAGCTGCAAATGCCACTTCCAGCTTAGCTGTGCAGAGGAAGAACAACAAGAAGATGAAATATCTCGAAATATGTCCGTCAGGCCAGTTCCTTTGAGCTGAATCTGCAAATATCTCGGAAACGAAACGAGCTATGGCAAAATATTAAGAGACGTTTTTTGTAGAGAATTATGTTTCCTACAATTTATGTTCTATGATATTTTTTGATCAGAAGCGTAGTTTTCGAGATATATCGAGATATTTAAAAGTTCCGAAGACGCACCAACATAATAGAGATACAGAAACACCGTGGCCCCTTTCTTTGAGATAACTCTGCACTAGTGCGAGCCGCAAATGCCACTTCCAGCTTAGCTGTGCAGAAGAAGAACAACAAGAAGAAGAAATATCTCGAAATATGTCCGTCAGGCCCCTTCCCTTGAGATATATCTGCAAATATCTCGGAAACGAAGAGAGCTATGGCAAAATGTTAAGAGACCTTTTTTGTAGAGAATTAGGTTTCCTACTTTTCATGTTCTACGATATTTTTTGATCGGATGCGTAGTTTTCGAGATATATCAAGATATTTAAAAGTTCCGAAGCCGCACCAACATAATAGAGATACAGAAACACCGTGGCCCCTTTCTTTGAGATAACTCTGCACTAGTGCAAGCCGCAAATACCGCTTCCAGCTTAGCTGTGCAGAAGAAGAACAACAAGAAGAAGAAATATCTCGAAATATGTCCGTCAGGCCCCTTCCCTTGAGATAAATCTGCAAATATCTCGGAAACGAAGCGAGCTATGGCAAAATGTTAAGAGACCTTTTTTGTAGAGAATTAAGTTTCCTACTTTTTATGTTCTATGATATTTTTTGATCAGATGCGTAGTTCTCGAGATATATCAAGATATTTAAAAGTTCCGAAGCCGCACCAACATAATAGAGATACAGAAACACCGTGGCCCCTTTCTTTGAGGTAACTCTGCACTATTGCGAGCTGCAAATGCCACTTCCAGCTTAGCTGTGCAGAAGAAGAACAACAAGAAGAAGAAATATCTCGAAATATGTCCGTCAGGCCCCTTCCCTTGAGATAAATCTGCAAATATCTCGGAAACGAAGCGAGCTATGGCAAAATGTTAAGAGACCTTTTTTGTAGAGAATTAAGTTTCCTACTTTTTATGTTCTATGATATTTTTCGATCAGAGGCGTAGTTCTCGAGATATATCAAGATATTTAAAAGTTCCGAAGCCGCACCAACATAATAGAGATACAGAAACACCGTGGCCCCTCTCTTTGAGATAACTCTGCATGGTTGCGAGCTGGAAATGCCACTTCCAGTTTAGCTGTGCAGAAGAAGAACAACAAGAAGAAGAAATATCTCGAAATATGTCCGTCAGGACCCTTCCCTTGAGATAAATCTGCAAATATCTCGGAAACGAAGCGAGCTATTGCAAAACGTTAAAAGACCTTTTTTGTAGAGAATTAAGTTTCCTACTTTTTATGTTCTATGATATTTTTTGATCAGATGCGTAGTTCTCGAGATATATCAAGATATTTAAAAGCTCCGAAGCTGCACCAACATAATAGAGGTACAGAAACACCGTGGCCCCTTTCTTTGAGGTAACTCTGCACTATTGCGAGCTGCAAATGCCACTTCCAGCTTAGCTGTGCAGAAGAAGAACAACAAGAAGAAGAAATATCTCGGAATATGTCCGTCAGGCCCCTTCCCTTGAGCTAAATCTGCAAATATCTCGGAAACGATGCCAGCTATGGGAAAATGTTAAGAGACCTTTTTTGTAGAGAATTAAGTTTCCTACTTTTTATGTTCTACGATATTTTTTGATCAGATGCGTAGTTCTCGAGATATATCAAGATATTTAAAAGCTCCGAAGCTGCACCAACATAATAGAGGTACAGAAACACCGTGGCCCCTTTCTTTGAGATAACTCTGCACTATTGCGAGCTGCAAATGCCACTTCCAGCTTAGCTGTGCAGAAGAAGAACAACAAGAATAAGAAATATTTCGAAATATGCCCGTCAGGCCCCTTCCCTTGAGATAAATCTGCAAATATCTCGGAAACGAAGCGAGCTATGGCAAAATGTTAAGAGACCATTTTTGTAGAGAATTAAGTTTCCTACTTTTTATGTTCTACGATATTTTTTGATCAGATGCGTAGTTCTCGAGATGTATCAAGATATTTAAAAGTTCCGAAGCCGCACCAACATAATAGAGATACAGAAACACCGTGGCCCCCCTCTTTGAGATAACTCTGCATGATTGCGAGCTGGAAATGCCACTTCCAGTTTAGCTGTGCAGAAGAAGAACAACAAGAAGAAGAAATACCTCGAAATATGTCCGTCAGGACCCTTCCCTTGAGATAAATCTGCAAATATCTCGGAAACGAAGCGAGCTATTGCAAAACGTTAAAAGACCTTTTTTGTAGAGAATTAAGTTTCCTACTTTTCATGTTCTATGATATTTTTTGATCAGATACGTAGTTCTCGAGATATATCAAGATATTTAAAAGTTCCGAAGCCGCACCAACATAATAGAGATACAGAAACATCGTGGCCCCTTTCTTTGAGATAACTCTGCACTATTGCGAGCTGCAAATGCCACTTCCAGCTTAGCTGTGCAGAAGAAGAACAACAAGAAGAAGAAATATCTCGAAATATGTCCGTCAGGCCCCTTCCCTTGAGATAAATCTGCAAATATCTCGGAAACGAAGCGAGCTATGGCAAAATGTTAAGAGACCTGTTTTGTAGAGAATTAAGTTTCCTACTTTTTATGTTCTATGATATTTTTTGATCAGATGCGTAGTTCTCGAGATATATCGAGATATTTAAAAGATCCGAAGCCGCACCTACATAATAGAGATACAGAAACACCGTGGCCCCTTTCTTCGAGACAACTCTGCACTATTGCGAGCTGCAAATGCCACTTCCAGCTTAGCTGTGCAGAAGAAGACCAACAAGAAGAAGAAATATCTCGAAATATGTCCGTCAGGCCCCTTCCCTTGAGATAAATCTGCAAATATCTCGGAAACGAAGCGAGCTATGGCAAAATGTTAAGAGACCTTATTTGTGGAGAATTAAGTTTCCTACTTTTTATGTTCTATGATATTATTTGATCAGATGCGTAGTTCTCGAGATATATCAAGATATTTAAAAGTTCCGAAGCCGCACCAACATAATAGAGATACAGAAACACCGTGGCCCCTTTCTTTGCGATAACTCTGCACTATTGCTAGCTGCAAATGCCACTTCCAGCTTAGCTGTGCAGAAGAAGAACAACAAGAAGAAGAAATATCTCGAAATATGTCCGTCAGGCCCCTTCCCTCGAGATAAATCTGCAAATATCTCGGAAACGAAGCGAGCTATGGCAAAATGTTAAGAGACCTTTTTTGTAGAGAATTAAGTTTCCTACTTTTTATGTTCTATGATATTTTTTGATCAGATGCGTAGTTCTCGAGATATATCAAGATATTTAAAAGTTAAGAAGCCGCACCAACATAATAGAGATACAGAAACACCGTGGCCCCTTTCTTTGAGATAACTCTGCACTAATGCGAGCTGCAAATGCCACTTCCAGCTTAGCTGTGCAGAAGAAGAACAACAAGAAGAAGAAATATCACGAAATATGTCCGTTAGGCCCCTTCCCTTGAGATAAATCTGCAAATATCTCGGAAACGAAGCGAGCTATGGCAAAATGTTAAGAGACCTTTTTGTAGCGAATTAAGTTTCCTACTTTTTATGTTCTATGATATTTTCTGATCAGATTCGTAGTTCTCGAGATATATCGAGACATTTAAAAGATCCGAAGCCGCACCAACATAATAGAGATACAGAAACACCGTGGCCCCTTTCTTCGAGATAACTCTGCACTATTGCGAGCTGCAAATGCCACTTCCAGCTTAGCTGTGCAGAAGAAGACCAACAAGAAGAAGAAATATCTCGAAATATGTCCGTCAGGCCCCTTCCCTTGAGATAAATCTGCAAATATCTCGGAAACGAAGCGAGCTATGGCAAAATGTTAAGAGACCTTATTTGTGGAGAATTAAGTTTCCTACTTTTTATGTTCTATGATATTATTTGATCAGATGCGTAGTTCTCGAGATATATCAAGATATTTAAAAGTTCCGAAGCCGCACCAACATAATAGAGATACAGAAACACCGTGGCCCCTTTCTTTGAGATAACTCTGCGCTATTGCGAGCTGGAAATGCCACTTCCAGTTTAGCTGTGCAGAAGAAGAACAACAAGAAGAGGAAATATCTCGAAATATGTCCGTCAGGCCCCTTCCCTTGAGATATATCTGCAAATATCTCGGAAACGAAACGAGCTATGGCAAAATGTTAAGAGACCTTTTTTGTAGAGAATTATGTTTCCTACAATTTATGTTCTATGATATTTTTTGATCAGAAGCGTAGTTTTCGAGATATATCGAGATATTTAAAAGATCCGAAGCTGCACCAACATAATAGAGATACAGAAACACCGTGGCCCCTTTCTTTGAGATAACTCTGCACTAGTGCGAGCCGCAAATGCCGCTTCCAGCTTAGCTGTGCAGAAGAAGAACAACAAGAAGAAGAAATATCTCGAAATATGTCCGTCAGGCCCCTTCCCTCGAGATAAATCTGCAAATATCTCGGAAACTAAGCGAGCTATGGCAAAATGTTAAGAGACCTTTTTTGTAGAGAATTAAGTTTCCTACTTTTTATGTTCTATGATATTTTTTGATCGGATGCGTAGTTCTCGAGATATATCAAGATATTTAAAAGTTCCGAAGCCGCACCAACATAATAGAGATACAGAAACACCGTGGCCCCTTTCTTTGAGATAACTCTGCACTATTGCGAGCTGCAAATGCCACTTCCAGCTTAGCTGTGCAGAAGAAGAACAACAAGAAGAAGAAATATCTCGAAATACGTCCGTCAGGCCCCTTCCCTTGAGATAAATCTGCAAATATCTCGGAAACGAAGCGAGCTATGGCAAAATGTTAAGAGACCTTTTTTGTAGAGAATTAAGTTTCCTACTTTTTATGTTCTATGATATTTTTCGATCAGAGGCGTAGTTCTCGAGATATATCAAGATATTTCAAAGTTCCGAAGCCGCACCAACATAATAGAGATACAGAAACACCGTGGCCCCTTTCTTTGAGATAACTCTGCACGATTGCGAGCTGGAAATGCCACTTCCAGTTTAGCTGTGCAGAAGAAGAACAACAAGAAGAAGAAATATCTCGAAATATGTCCATCAGGACCCTTCCCTTGAGATAAATCTGCAAATATCTCGGAAACGAAGCGAGCTATTGCAAAACGTTAAGAGACCTTCTTTGTAGAGAATTAAGTTTCCTACTTTTTATGTTCTATGATATTTTTTGATCAGATGCGTAGTTCTCGAGATATATCAAGATATTTAAAAGCTCCGAAGCTGCACCAACATAATAGAGGTACAGAAACACCGTGGCCCCTTTCTTTGAGATAACTCTGCACTATTGCGAGCTGCAAATGCCACTTCCAGCTTAGCTGTGGAGAAGAAGAACAACAAGAATAAGAAATATTTCGAGATATGTCCGTCAGGCCCCTTCCCTTGAGATAAATCTGCAAATATCTCGGAAACGAAGCGAGCTACGGCAAAATGTTAAGAGACCTTTTTTGTAGAAAATTAGGTTTCCTACTTTTTATGTTCTATGATATTTTTTGATCAGATGCGTAGTTCTCGAGATATATCAAGATATTTAAAAGTTCCGAAGCCGCACCAACATAATAGAGATACAGAAACACCGTGGCCCCTTTCTTTGCGATAACTCTGCACTATTGCGAGCTGCAAATGCCACTTCCAGCTTAGCTGTGCAGAAGAAGAACAACAAGAAGAAGAAGAAATATCTCGAAATATGTCCGTCAGGCCCCTTCCCTTGAGATAAATCTGCAAATATCTCGGAAACGAAGCGAGCTATGCCAAAATGTTAAGAGACCTTATTTGTAGAGAATTAAGTTTCCTACCTTTTTTTGTTCTATGATATTTTTTGATGAGATGCGTAGTTCTCGAGATATATCGAGATATTTAAAAGTTCCGAAGCCGCACCAACATAATAGAGATACAGAAACACCGTGGCCCCTTTCTTTGAGATAACTCTGCACGATTGCGAGCTGGAAATGCCACTTCCAGTTTAGCTGTGCAGAAGAAGAACAACAAGAAGAAGAAATATCTCGAAATATGTCCATCAGGACCCTTCCCTTGAGATAAATCTGCAAATATCTCGGAAACGAAGCGAGCTATTGCAAAACGTTAAGAGACCTTCTTTGTAGAGAATTAAGTTTCCTACTTTTTATGTTCTATGATATTTTTTGATCAGATGCGTAGTTCTCGAGATATATCAAGATATTTAAAAGCTCCGAAGCTGCACCAACATAATAGAGGTACAGAAACACCGTGGCCCCTTTCTTTGAGATAACTCTGCACTATTGCGAGCTGCAAATGCCACTTCCAGCTTAGCTGTGGAGAAGAAGAACAACAAGAATAAGAAATATTTCGAGATATGTCCGTCAGGCCCCTTCCCTTGAGATAAATCTGCAAATATCTCGGAAACGAAGCGAGCTACGGCAAAATGTTAAGAGACCTTTTTTGTAGAAAATTAGGTTTCCTACTTTTTATGTTCTATGATATTTTTTGATCAGATGCGTAGTTCTCGAGATATATCAAGATATTTAAAAGTTCCGAAGCCGCACCAACATAATAGAGATACAGAAACACCGTGGCCCCTTTCTTTGCGATAACTCTGCACTATTGCGAGCTGCAAATGCCACTTCCAGCTTAGCTGTGCAGAAGAAGAACAACAAGAAGAAGAAGAAATATCTCGAAATATGTCCGTCAGGCCCCTTCCCTTGAGATAAATCTGCAAATATCTCGGAAACGAAGCGAGCTATGCCAAAATGTTAAGAGACCTTATTTGTAGAGAATTAAGTTTCCTACCTTTTTTTGTTCTATGATATTTTTTGATGAGATGCGTAGTTCTCGAGATATATCGAGATATTTAAAAGTTCCGAAGCCGCACCAACATAATAGAGATACAGCAACACCGTGGCCCCTTTCTTTGAGATAACTGTGCACTATTGCGAGCTGCAAATGCCACTTCCAGCTTAGCTGTGCAGAAGAAGAACAACAAGAAGAAGAAATATCTCGAAATATGTCCGTCAGGCCCCTTCCCTTGAGATAAATCTGCAAATATCTCGGAAACGAAGCGAGCTATGGCAAAATGTTAAGAGACCTTTTTTGTAGAGAATTAAGTTTCCTACTTTTTATGTTCTATGATATTTTTCGATCAGAGGCGTAGTTCTCGAGATATATCAAGATATTTCAAAGTTCCGAAGCCGCACCAACATAATAGAGATACAGAAACACCGTGGCCCCTTTCTTTGAGATAACTCTGCACGATTGCGAGCTGGAAATGCCACTTCCAGTTTAGCTGTGCAGAAGAAGAACAACAAGAAGAAGAAATATCTCGAAATATGTCCATCAGGACCCTTCCCTTGAGATAAATCTGCAAATATCTCGGAAACGAAGCGAGCTATTGCAAAACGTTAAGAGACCTTTTTTGTAGAGAATTAAGTTTCCTACTTTTTATGTTCTATGATATTTTTTGATCAGATGCGTAGTTCTCGAGATATATCAAGATATTTAAAAGCTCCGAAGCTGCACCAACATAATAGAGGTACAGAAACACCGTGGCCCCTTTCATTGCGATAACTCTGCACTATTGCGAGCTGCAAATGCCACTTCCAGTTTAGCTGTGCAGAAGAAGAACAACAAGAAGAAGAAATATCTCGAAATATGTCCGTTAGGCCCCTTCCCTTGAGATAAATCGGCAAGTATCTCGGAAACGAAGCGAGCTATGGCAAAATGTTGAGAGACCTTTTTTGTAGAGAATTAAGTTTCCTACTTTTTATGTTCTATGATATTTTTTGATCAGATGCGTAGATCTCGAGATATATCAAGATATTTAAAAGTTCCGAAGCCGCACCAACATAATAGAGATACAGAAACACGGTGGCCCCTTTCTTTGAGATAACTCTGCACTATTGCGAGCTGCAAATGCCACTTCCAGCTTAGCTGTGCAGAAGAAGAACAACAAGAAGAAGAAATATCTCGAAATATGTCCGTCAGGCCCCTTCCCTTGAGATAAATCTGCAAATATCTCGGAAAGGAAGCGAGCTATGGCAAAATGTTAAGAGACCTTTTTTGTATGGAATTATGTTTCCTACTTTTTATGTTCTATGATATTTTTTGATCAGACGCGTAGTTCTCGAGATATATCAAGATATTTAAAAGTTCCGAAGCCGCACCAACATAATAGAGATACAGAAACACCGTGGCTCCTTTCTTTTAGATAACTCTGCACTATTGCGACCTGCAAATGCCACTTCCAGTTTAGCTGTGCAGAAGAAGAACAATAAGAAGAAGAAATATCTCGAAATAAGTCCGTTAGGCCCCTTCCCTTGAGATAAATCTGCAAATATCTCGGAAACGAAGCGAGCTATGGCAAAATGTTAAGAGACCTTTTTTATAGAGAATTAAGTTTCCTACGTTTTATGTTGTATGATATTTTTTGATCAGATGCGTAGTTCTCGGGATATATCAAGATATTTAAAAGTTCCGAAGCCGCACCAACATAATAGAGATACAGAAACACCGTGGCCCCTCTCTTTGAGATAACTCTGCACTATTGCGAGCTGCAAATGCCACTTCCAGTTTAGCTGTGCAGAAGAAGAACAACAAGAAGAAGAAATATCTCGAAATATGTCCGTTTGGCCCCTTCCCTTGAGATAAATCTGCAAATATCTCGGAAACGAAGCGAGCTATGGCAAAATCTTAACAGACTTTTTTGTAGAGAATTAAGTTTCCTACTTTTTATGTTCTATGATATTTTTTGATCAGATGCGTAGTTCTCGAGATATATCAGGATATTTAAAAGTTCCGAAGCCGCACCAACATAATAGAGATACAGAAACACCGTGGCCCCTTTCTTTGAGATAACTCTGCACGATTGCGAGCTGGAAATGCCACTTCCAGTTTAGCTGTGCAGAAGAAGAACAACAAGAAGAAGAAATATCTCGAAATATGTCCGTTAGGCCCCTTCCCTTGAGATGAATCTGCAAATATCTCGGAAACGAAGCGAGCTATGGCAAAATGTTAAGAGACGTTTCTTGTAGAGAATTATGTTTCCTACAATTTATGTTCTATGATATTTTTTGATCAGAAGCGTAGTTTTCGAGATATATCGAGATATTTAAAAGTTCCGAAGCAGCACCAACATAATAGAGATACAGAAACACCGTGGCCCCTTTCTTTGAGATAACTCTGCACTATTGCGAGCTGCAAATGCCACTTCCAGCTTAGCTGTGCAGAAGAAGAACAACAAGAAGAAGAAATATCTCGAAATGTGTCCGTCAGGCCCCTTCCCTTGAGATAAATCTGCAAATATCTCGGAAACGAAGAGAGCTATGGCAAAATGTTAAGAGACGTTTTTTGTAGAGAATTATGTTTCCTACAATTTATGTTCTATGATATTTTTTGATCAGAAGCGTAGTTTTCGAGATATATCGAGATATTTAAAAGTTCCGAAGCAGCACCAACATAATAGAGATACAGAAACACCGTGGCCCCTTTCTTTGAGATAACTCTGCACTAGTGCGAGCCGCAAATGCCACTTCCAGCTTAGCTGTGCAGAAGAAGAACAACAAGAAGAAGAAATATCTCGAAATATGTCCGTCAGGCCCCTTCCCTTGAGATAAATCTGCAAATATCTCGGAAACGAAGCGAGCTATTGCAAAATGTTAAGAGACCTTTTTTGTAGAGAATTGAGTTTCCTACTTTTTATGTTCTATGATATTTTTTGATCAGACGCGTAGCTCTCGAGATATATCCAGATATTTAAAAGTTCCGAAGCCGCACCAACATAATAGAGATACAGAAACACCGTGGCCCCTCTCTTTGAGATAACTCTGCACTATTGCGAGCTGCAAATGCCACTTCCAGCTTAGCTGTGCAGAGGAAGAACAACAAGAAGAAGAAATATCTCGAAATATGTCCGTCAGGTCAGTTCCTTTGAGCTGAATCTGCAAATATCTCGGAAACGAAGCGAGCTATGGCAAAATGTTAAGAGACCTTTTTTGTAGAGAATTAAGTTTCCTACTTTTTATCTTCTATGATATTTTCTGATCAGATGCGTAGTTCTCGAGATATATCAAGATATTTAAAAGTTCCGAAGCCGCACCAACATAATAGAGATACAGAAACACCGTGGCCCCTTTCTTTGAGATAACTCTGCACTAGTGCGAGCCGCAAATGCCACTTCCAGCTTAGCTGTGCAGCAGAAGAACAACAAGAAGAAGAAATATCTCGAAATATGTCCGTCAGGCCACTTCCCTTGAGATAAATCTGCAAATATCTCGGAAACGAAGCGAGCTATGGCAAAATGTTAAGAGACCTTTTTTGTAGAGAATTATGTTTCCTACTTTTTATGTTGTATGATATTTTTTGATCAGACGCGTAGCTCTCGAGATATATCAAGATAGTTAAAAGTTCCGAAGCCGCACCAACATAATAGAGATACAGAAACACCGTGGCCCCTTTCTTTCAGATAACTATGCACTATTGCGAGCTGTAAATGCCACTTCCAGCTTAGCTGTGCAGAAGAAGAACAACAAGAAGAAGAAATATCTCGAAATATGTCCGTCAAGCCCCTTACCTTGAGATAAATCTGCAAATATCTCGGAAACGAAGCGAGGTATGGCAAAATCTTACAAGACTTTTTTGTAGAGAATTAAGTTTCCTACTTTTTATGTTCTATGATATTTTTTGATCAGATGCGTAGTTCTCGAGATATATCAAGATACTTAAAAGTTCCGAAGCCGCACCAACATAATAGAGATACAGAAACACCGTGGCCCCTTTCTTTGAGATAACTCTGTACTATTGCGAGCTGGAAATGCCACTTCCAGTTTAGCTGTGCAGAAGAAGAACAACAAGAAGAAGAAATATCTCGAAATATGTCCGTTAGGCCCCTTCCCTTGAGATGAATCTGCAAATATCTCGGAAACGAAGCGAGCTATGGCAAAATGTTAAGAGACGTTTTTTGTAGAGAATTATGTTTCCTACAATTTATGTTCTACGATATTTTTTGATCAGAAGCGTAGTTTTCGAGATATATCGAGATATTTAAAAGTTCCGAAGCAGCACCAACATAATAGAGATACAGAAACACCGTGGCCCCTTTCTTTGAGATAACTCTGCACTATTGCGAGCTGTAAATGCCACTTCCAGCTTAGCTGTGCAGAAGAAGAACAACAAGAAGAAGAAATATCTCGAAATATGTCCGTCAGGCCCCTTACCTTGAGATAAATCTGCAAATATCTCGGAAACGAAGCGAGCTATGGCAAAATGTTAAGAGACGTTTTTTGTAGAGAATTAAGTTTCCTACTTTTTATCTTCTATGATATTTTTTGATCAGATGCGTAGTTCTCGAGATATATCAAGATATTTAAAAGTTCCGAAGCCGCACCAACATAATAGAGATACAGAAACACCGTGGCCCCTTTCTTTGAGATAACTCTGCACTAGTGCGAGCCGCAAATGCCACTTCCAGCTTAGCTGTGCAGAAGAAGAACAACAAGAAGAAGAAATATCTCGAAATATGTCCGTCAGGCCACTTCCCTTGAGATAAATCTGCAAATATCTCGGAAACGAAGCGAGCTATAGCAAAATGTTAAGAGACCTTTTTTGTAGAGAATTATGTTTCCTACTTTTTATGTTCTATGATATTTTTTGATCAGACGCGTAGCTCTCGAGATATATCAAGATATTTAAAAGTTCCGAAGCCGCACCAACATAATAGAGATACAGAAACACCGTGGCCCCTTTCTTTGAGATAACTCTGCACTAGTGCGAGCCGCAAATGCCACTTCCAGCTTAGCTGTGCAGCAGAAGAACAACAAGAAGAAGAAATATCTCGAAATATGTCCGTCAGGCCACTTCCCTTGAGATAAATCTGCAAATATCTCGGAAACGAAGCGAGCTATGGCAAAATGTTAAGAGACCTTTTTTGTAGAGAATTATGTTTCCTACTTTTTATGTTCTATGATATTTTTTGATCAGACGCGTAGCTCTCGAGATATATCAAGATATTTAAAAGTTCCGAAGCCGCACCAACATAATAGAGATACAGAAACACCGTGGCCCCTTTCTTTCAGATAACTATGCACTATTGCGAGCTGTAAATGCCACTTCCAGCTTAGCTGTGCAGAAGAAGAACAACAAGAAGAAGAAATATCTCGAAATATGTCCGTCAGGCCCCTTACCTTGAGATAAATCTGCAAATATCTCGGAAACGAAGCGAGCTATGGCAAAATCTTACGAGACTTTTTTGTAGAGAATTAAGTTTCCTACTTTTTATGTTCTATGATATTTTTTGATCAGATGCGTAGTTCTCGAGATATATCAAGATACTTAAAAGTTCCGAAGCCGCACCAACATAATAGAGATACAGAAACACCGTGGCCCCTTTCTTTGAGATAACTCTGTACTATTGCGAGCTGGAAATGCCACTTCCAGTTTAGCTGTGCAGAAGAAGAACAACAAGAAGAAGAAATATCTCGAAATATGTCCGTTAGGCCCCTTCCCTTGAGATAAATCTGCAAATATCTCGGAAACGAAGCGAGCTATTGCAAAATGTTAACAGACCATTTTTGTAGAGAATTGAGTTTCCTACTTTTTATGTTCTATGATATTTTTTGATCAGACGCGTAGCTCTCGAGATATATCAAGATATTTAAAAGTTCCGAAGCCGCACCAACATAATAGAGATACAGAAACACCGTGGCCCCTCTCTTTGAGATAACTCTGCACTATTGCGAGCTGCAAATGCCACTTCCAGCTTAGCTGTGCAGAGGAAGAACAACAAGAAGAAGAAATATCTCGAAATATGTCCGTCAGGTCAGTTCCTTTGAGCTGAATCTGCAAATATCTCGGAAACGAAGCGAGCTATGGCAAAATGTTAAGAGACCTTTTTTGTAGAGAATTAAGTTTCCTACTTTTTATCTTCTATGATATTTTCTGATCAGATGCGTAGTTCTCGAGATATATCAAGATATTTAAAAGTTCCGAAGCCGCACCAACATAATAGAGATACAGAAACACCGTGGCCCCTTTCTTTGAGATAACTCTGCACTAGTGCGAGCCGCAAATGCCACTTCCAGCTTAGCTGTGCAGCAGAAGAACAACAAGAAGAAGAAATATCTCGAAATATGTCCGTCAGGCCACTTCCCTTGAGATAAATCTGCAAATATCTCGGAAACGAAGCGAGCTATGGCAAAATGTTAAGAGACCTTTTTTGTAGAGAATTATGTTTCCTACTTTTTATGTTCTATGATATTTTTTGATCAGACGCGTAGCTCTCGAGATATATCAAGATAGTTAAAAGTTCCGAAGCCGCACCAACATAATAGAGATACAGAAACACCGTGGCCCCTTTCTTTGAGATAACTCTGTACTATTGCGAGCTGGAAATGCCACTTCCAGTTTAGCTGTGCAGAAGAAGAACAACAAGAAGAAGAAATATCTCGAAATATGTCCGTTAGGCCCCTTACCTTGAGATAAATCTGCAAATATCTCGGAAACGAAGCGAGCTATGGCAAAATCTTACGAGACTTTTTTGTAGAGAATTAAGTTTCCTACTTTTTATGTTCTATGATATTTTTTGATCAGATGCGTAGTTCTCGAGATATATCAAGATACTTAAAAGTTCCGAAGCCGCACCAACATAATAGAGATACAGAAACACCGTGGCCCCTTTCTTTGAGATAACTCTGTACTATTGCGAGCTGGAAATGCCACTTCCAGTTTAGCTGTGCAGAAGAAGAACAACAAGAAGAAGAAATATCTCGAAATATGTCCGTTAGGCCCCTTCCCTTGAGATAAATCTGCAAATATCTCGGAAACGAAGCGAGCTATTGCAAAATGTTAACAGACCTTTTTTGTAGAGAATTGAGTTTTCTACTTTTTATGTTCTATGATATTTTTTGATCAGACGCGTAGCTCTCGAGATATATCAAGATATTTAAAAGTTCCGAAGCCGCACCAACATAATAGAGATACAGAAACACCGTGGCCCCTCTCTTTGAGATAACTCTGCACTATTGCGAGCTGCAAATGCCACTTCCAGCTTAGCTGTGCAGAGGAAGAACAACAAGAAGAAGAAATATCTCGAAATATGTCCGTCAGGTCAGTTCCTTTGAGCTGAATCTGCAAATATCTCGGAAACGAAGCGAGCTATGGCAAAATGTTAAGAGACCTTTTTTGTAGAGAATTAAGTTTCCTACTTTTTATCTTCTATGATATTTTCTGATCAGATGCGTAGTTCTCGAGATATATCAAGATATTTAAAAGTTCCGAAGCCGCACCAACATAATAGAGATACAGAAACACCGTGGCCCCTTTCTTTGAGATAACTCTGCACTAGTGCGAGCCGCAAATGCCACTTCCAGCTTAGCTGTGCAGCAGAAGAACAACAAGAAGAAGAAATATCTCGAAATATGTCCGTCAGGCCACTTCCCTTGAGATAAATCTGCAAATATCTCGGAAACGAAGCGAGCTATGGCAAAATGTTAAGAGACCTTTTTTGTAGAGAATTATGTTTCCTACTTTTTATGTTCTATGATATTTTTTGATCAGACGCGTAGCTCTCGAGATATATCAAGATAGTTAAAAGTTCCGAAGCCGCACCAACATAATAGAGATACAGAAACACCGTGGCCCCTTTCTTTGAGATAACTCTGTACTATTGCGAGCTGGAAATGCCACTTCCAGTTTAGCTGTGCAGAAGAAGAACAACAAGAAGAAGAAATATCTCGAAATATGTCCGTTAGGCCACTTCCCTTGAGATAAATCTGCAAATATCTCGGAAACGAAGCGAGCTATGGCAAAATGTTAAGAGACCTTTTTTGTAGAGAATTATGTTTCCTACTTTTTATGTTCTATGATATTTTTTGATCAGACGCGTAGCTCTCGAGATATATCAAGATATTTAAAAGTTCCGAAGCCGCACCAACATAATAGAGATACAGAAACACCGTGGCCCCTTTCTTTCAGATAACTATGCACTATTGCGAGCTGTAAATGCCACTTCCAGCTTAGCTGTGCAGAAGAAGAACAACAAGAAGAAGAAATATCTCGAAATATGTCCGTCAGGCCCCTTACCTTGAGATAAATCTGCAAATATCTCGGAAACGAAGCGAGCTATGGCAAAATCTTACGAGACTTTTTTGTAGAGAATTAAGTTTCCTACTTTTTATGTTCTATGATATTTTTTGATCAGATGCGTAGTTCTCGAGATATATCAAGATACTTAAAAGTTCCGAAGCCGCACCAACATAATAGAGATACAGAAACACCGTGGCCCCTTTCTTTGAGATAACTCTGCACTAGTGCGAGCCGCAAATGCCACTTCCAGCTTAGCTGTGCAGCAGAAGAACAACAAGAAGAAGAAATATCTCGAAATATGTCCGTCAGGCCACTTCCCTTGAGATAAATCTGCAAATATCTCGGAAACGAAGCGAGCTATGGCAAAATGTTAAGAGACCTTTTTTGTAGAGAATTATGTTTCCTACTTTTTATGTTCTATGATATTTTTTGATCAGACGCGTAGCTCTCGAGATATATCAAGATATTTAAAAGTTCCGAAGCCGCACCAACATAATAGAGATACAGAAACACCGTGGCCCCTTTCTTTGAGATAACTCTGTACTATTGCGAGCTGGAAATGCCACTTCCAGTTTAGCTGTGCAGAAGAAGAACAACAAGAAGAAGAAATATCTCGAAATATGTCCGTTAGGCCCCTTACCTTGAGATAAATCTGCAAATATCTCGGAAACGAAGCGAGCTATGGCAAAATGTTAAGAGACGTTTTTTGTAGAGAATTAAGTTTCCTACTTTTTATCTTCTATGATATTTTTTGATCAGATGCGTAGTTCTCGAGATATATCAAGATATTTAAAAGTTCCGAAGCCGCACCAACATAATAGAGATACAGAAACACCGTGGCCCCTTTCTTTGAGATAACTCTGCAGTATTGCGAGCTGTAAATGCCACTTCCAGCTTAGCTGTGCAGAAGAAGAACAACAAGAAGAAGAAATATCTCGAAATATGTCCGTCAGGCCACTTCCCTTGAGATAAATCTGCAAATATCTCGGAAACGAAGCGAGCTATAGCAAAATGTTAAGAGACCTTTTTTGTAGAGAATTATGTTTCCTACTTTTTATGTTCTATGATATTTTTTGATCAGACGCGTAGCTCTCGAGATATATCAAGATATTTAAAAGATCCGAAGCCGCACCAACATAATAGAGATACAGAAACACCGTGGCCCCTTTCTTTGAGATAACTCTGCACTAGTGCGAGCCGCAAATGCCACTTCCAGCTTAGCTGTGCAGCAGAAGAACAACAAGAAGAAGAAGTATCTCGAAATATGTCCGTCAGGCCACTTCCCTTGAGATAAATCTGCAAATCTCTCGGAAACGAAGCGAGCTATGGCAAAATGTTAAGAGACCTTTTTTGTAGAGAATTATGTTTCCTACTTTTTATGTTCTGTGATATTTTTTGATCAGACGCGTAGCTCTCGAGATATATCAAGATATTTAAAAGTTCCGAAGCCGCACCAACATAATAGAGATACAGAAACACCGTGGCCCCTCTCATTGAGATAACTCTGCACTATTGCGAGCTGGAAATGCCACTTCCAGTTTAGCTGTGCAGAAGAAGAACAACAAGAAGAAGAAATATCTCGAAATATGTCCGTTAGGCCCCTTCCCTTGAGATAAATCTGCAAATATCTCGGAAACGAAGCGAGCTATGGCAAAATGTTAAGAGACCTTTTTTGTAGAGAATTATGTTTCCTACAATTTATGTTCTATGATATTTTTTGATCAGAAGCGTAGTTTTCGAGATATATCGAGATATTTAAAAGTTCCGAAGCCGCACCAACATAATAGAGATACAGAAACACCGTGGCCCCTTTCTTTGAGATAACTCTGCACTATTGCGAGCTGCAAATGCCACTTCCAGCTTAGCTGTGCAGAGGAAGAACAACAAGAAGAAGAAATATCTCGAAATATGTCCGTCAGGCCAGTTCCTTTGAGCTGAATCTGCAAATATCTCGGAAACGAAGCGAGCTATGGCAAAATGTTAAGAGACCTTTTTTGTAGAGAATTAAGTTTCCTACTTTTTATCTTCTATGA
This sequence comes from Osmia lignaria lignaria, assembly GCF_051020975.1. Lineage (NCBI taxonomy): Eukaryota > Metazoa > Arthropoda > Insecta > Hymenoptera > Megachilidae > Osmia > Osmia lignaria. The sequence continues at coordinate 6,526,474 of NW_027478159.1, read as the reverse complement.
TATTTTCTGATCAGATGCGTAGTTCTCGAGATATATCAAGATATTTAAAAGTTCCGAAGCCGCACCAACATAATAGAGATACAGAAACACCGTGGCCCCTTTCTTTCAGATAACTATGCGCTATTGCGAGCTGTAAATGCGACTTCCAGCTTAGCTGTGCAGAAGAAGAACAACAAGAAGAAGAAATATCTCGAAATATGTCCGTCAGGCCCCTTACCATGAGCTAAATCTGCAAATATCTCGGAAACGAAGAGAGCTATGGCAAAATGTTAAGAGACGTTTTTTGTAGAGAATTAAGTTTCCTACTTTTTATCTTCTATGATATTTTCTGATCAGATGCGTAGCTCTGGAGATATATCAAGATATTTAAAAGTTCCGAAGCCGCACCAACATAATAGAGATACAGAAACACCGTGGCCCCATTCTTTGAGATAACTCTGCACTAGTGCGAGCCGCAAATGCCACTTCCAGCTTAGCTGTGCAGAAGAAGAACAACAAGAAGAAGAAATATCTCGAAATATGTCCGTCAGGCCACTTCCCTTGAGATAAATCTGCAAATATCTCGGAAACGAAGCGAGCTATGGCAAAATGTTAAGAGACCTTTTTTGTAGAAAATTATGTTTCCTACTTTTTATGTTCTATGATATTTTTTGATCAGACGCGTAGCTCTCGAGATATATCAAGATATTTATAAGTTCCGAAGCCGCACCAACATAATAGAGATACAGAAACACCGTGGCCCCTCTCTTTGAGATAACTCTGCACTATTGCGAGCTGGAAAAGCCACTTCCAGTTTAGCTGTGCAGAAGAAGAACAACAAGAAGAAGAAATATCTCGAAATATGTCCGTTAGGCCCCTTCCCTTGAGATAAATCTGCAAATATCTCGGAAACCAAGCGAGCTATGGCAAAATGTTAAGAGACCTTTTTTGTAGAGAATTATGTTTCCTACAATTTATGTTCTATGATATTTTTTGATCAGAAGCGTAGTTTTCGAGATATATCGAGATATTTAAAAGTTCCGAAGCCGCACCAACATAATACAGATACAGAAACACCGTGGCCCCTTTCTTTGAGATAACTCTGCACTATTGCGAGCTGCAAATGCCACTTCCAGCTTAGCTGTGCAGAGGAAGAACAACAAGAAGAAGAAATATCTCGAAATATGTCCGTCAGGCCAGTTCCTTTGAGCTGAATCTGCAAATATCTCGGAAACGAAGCGAGCTATGGCAAAATGTCAAGAGATCTTTTTTGTAGAGAATTAAGTTTCCTACTTTTTATCTTCTATGATATTTTCTGATCAGATGCGTAGTTCTCGAGATATATCAAGATATTTAAAAGTTCCGAAGCCGCACCAACATAATAGAGATACAGAAACACCGTGGCCCCTTTCTTTGAGATAACTCTGCACTAGTGCGAGCCGCAAATGCCACTTCCAGCTTAGCTGTGCAGCAGAAGAACAACAAGAAGAAGAAATATCTCGAAATATGTCCGTCAGGCCACTTCCCTTGAGATAAATCTGCAAATATCTCGGAAACGAAGCGAGCTATGGCAAAATGTTAAGAGACCTTTTTTGTAGAGAATTATGTTTCCTACTTTTTATGTTCTATGATATTTTTTGATCAGACGCGTAGCTCTCGAGATATATCAAGATATTTAAAAGTTCCGAAGCCGCACCAACATAATAGGGATACAGAAACACCGTGGCCCCTTTCTTTGAGATAACTCTGCACTAGTGCGAGCCGCAAATGCCACTTCCAGCTTAGCTGTGCAGAAGAAGTACAACAAGAAGAAGAAATATCTCGAAATATGTCCGTCAGGCCCCTTCCCTTGAGATAAATCTGCAAATATCTCGGAAACGAAGCGAGCTATGGCAAAATGTTAAGAGACCTTTTTTGTAGAGAATTAAGTTTCCTACTTTTTATGTTCTATGATATTTTTTGATCAGATGCGTAGTTCTCGAGATATATCAAGATATTTAAAAGTTCCGAAGCCGCACCAACATAATAGAGATACAGAAACACCGTGGCCCCTCTCTTTGAGATAACTCTGCACTATTGCGAGCTGGAAATGCCACTTCCAGTTTAGCTGTGCAGAAGAAGAACAACAAGAAGAAGAAATATCTCGAAATATGTCCGTTAGGCCCCTTTCCTTGAGATAAATCTGCAAATATCTCGGAAACGAAGCGAGCTATGGCAAAATGTTAAGAGACCTTTTTTGTAGAGAATTAAGTTTCCTACTTTTTATGTTCTATGATATTTTTTGATCAGATGCGTAGTTCTCGAGATATATCAAGATATTTAAAAGTTCCGAAGCCGCACCAACATAATAGAGATACAGAAACACCGTGGCCCCTTTCTTTGAGATAACTCTGCACTAGTGCGAGCCGCAAATGCCACTTCCAGCTTAGCTGTGCAGAAGAAGAACAACAAGAAGAAGAAATATCTCGAAATATGTCCGTCAGGCCACTTCCCTTGAGATAAATCTGCAAATATCTCGGAAACGAAGCGAGCTATGGCAAAATGTTAAGAGACCTTTTTTGTAGAGAATTATGTTTCCTACTTTTTATGTTCTATGATATTTTTTGATCAGACGCGTAGCTCTCGAGATATATCAAGATATTTAAAAGTTCCGAAGCCGCACCAACATAATAGAGATACAGAAACACCGTGGCCCCTTTCTTTGAGATAACTCTGTACTATTGCGAGCTGGAAATGCCACTTCCAGTTTAGCTGTGCAGAAGAAGAACAACAAGAAGAAGAAATATCTCGAAATATGTCCGTTAGGCCCCTTACCTTGAGATAAATCTGCAAATATCTCGGAAACGAAGCGAGCTATGGCAAAATGTTAAGAGACGTTTTTTGTAGGGAATTAAGTTTCCTACTTTTTATCTTCTATGATATTTTTTGATCAGATGCGTAGTTCTCGAGATATATCAAGATATTTAAAAGTTCCGAAGCCGCACCAACATAATAGAGATACAGAAACACCGTGGCCCCTTTCTTTGAGATAACTCTGCAGTATTGCGAGCTGTAAATGCCACTTCCAGCTTAGCTGTGCAGAAGAAGAACAACAAGAAGAAGAAATATCTCGAAATATGTCCGTCAGGCCACTTCCCTTGAGATAAATCTGCAAATATCTCGGAAACGAAGCGAGCTATAGCAAAATGTTAAGAGACCTTTTTTGTAGAGAATTATGTTTCCTACTTTTTATGTTCTATGATATTTTTTGATCAGACGCGTAGCTCTCGAGATATATCAAGATATTTAAAAGTTCCGAAGCCGCACCAACATAATAGAGATACAGAAACACCGTGGCCCCTTTCTTTGAGATAACTCTGCACTAGTGCGAGCCGCAAATGCCACTTCCAGCTTAGCTGTGCAGCAGAAGAACAACAAGAAGAAGAAGTATCTCGAAATATGTCCGTCAGGCCACTTCCCTTGAGATAAATCTGCAAATCTCTCGGAAACGAAGCGAGCTATGGCAAAATGTTAAGAGACCTTTTTTGTAGAGAATTATGTTTCCTACTTTTTATGTTCTATGATATTTTTTGATCAGACGCGTAGCTCTCGAGATATATCAAGATATTTAAAAGTTCCGAAGCCGCACCAACATAATAGAGATACAGAAACACCGTGGCCCCTTTCTTTCAGATAACTATGCACTATTGCTAGCTGTAAATGCCACTTCCAGCTTAGCTGTGCAGAAGAAGAACAACAAGAAGAAGAAATATCTCGAAATATGTCCGTCAGGCCCCTTACCTTGAGATAAATCTGCAAATATCTCGGAAACGAAGCGAGCTATGGCAAAATCTTACGAGACTTTTTGTAGAGAATTAAGTTTCCTACTTTTTATGTTCTATGATATTTTTTGATCAGATGCGTAGTTCTCGAGATATATCAAGATACTTAAAAGTTCCGAAGCCGCACCAACATAATAGAGATACAGAAACACCGTGGCCCCTTTCTTTGAGATAACTCTGTACTATTGCGAGCTGGAAATGCCACTTCCAGTTTAGCTGTGCAGAAGAAGAACAACAAGAAGAAGAAATATCTCGAAATATGTCCGTTAGGCCCCTTCCCTTGAGATGAATCTGCAAATATCTCGGGAACGAAGCGAGCTATGGCAAAATGTTAAGGGACGTTTTTTGTAGAGAATTATGTTTCCTACAATTTATGTTCTACGATATTTTTTGATCAGACGCGTAGCTCTCGAGATATATCAAGATATTTAAAAGTTCCGAAGCCGCACCAACATAATAGAGATACAGAAACACCGTGGCCCCTCTCATTGAGATAACTCTGCACTATTGCGAGCTGGAAATGCCACTTCCAGTTTAGCTGTGCAGAAGAAGAACAACAAGAAGAAGAAATATCTCGAAATATGTCCGTTAGGCCCCTTCCCTTGAGATAAATCTGCAAATATCTCGGAAACGAAGCGAGCTATGGCAAAATGTTAAGAGACCTTTTTTGTAGAGAATTATGTTTCCTACAATTTATGTTCTATGATATTTTTTGATCAGAAGCGTAGTTTTCGAGATATATCGAGATATTTAAAAGTTCCGAAGCCGCACCAACATAATAGAGATACAGAAACACCGTGGCCCCTTTCTTTGAGATAACTCTGCACTATTGCGAGCTGCAAATGCCACTTCCAGCTTAGCTGTGCAGAGGAAGAACAACAAGAAGAAGAAATATCTCGAAATATGTCCGTCAGGCCAGTTCCTTTGAGCTGAATCTGCAAATATCTCGGAAACGAAGCGAGCTATGGCAAAATGTTAAGAGACCTTTTTTGTAGAGAATTAAGTTTCCTACTTTTTATCTTCTATGATATTTTCTGATCAGATGCGTAGTTCTCGAGATATATCAAGATATTTAAAAGTTCCGAAGCCGCACCAACATAATAGAGATACAGAAACACCGTGGCCCCTTTCTTTCATATAACTATGCGCTATTGCGAGCTGTAAATGCGACTTCCAGCTTAGCTGTGCAGAAGAAGAACAACAAGAAGAAGAAATATCTCGAAATATGTCCGTCAGGCCCCTTACCATGAGCTAAATCTGCAAATATCTCGGAAACGAAGAGAGCTATGGCAAAATGTTAAGAGACGTTTTTTGTAGAGAATTAAGTTTCCTACTTTTTATCTTCTATGATATTTTCTGATCAGATGCGTAGCTCTCGAGATATATCAAGATATTTAAAAGTTCCGAAGCCGCGCCAACATAATAGAGATACAGAAACACCGTGGCCCCTTTCTTTGAGATAACTCTGCACTATTGCGAGCTGGAAAAGCCACTTCCAGTTTAGCTGTGCAGAAGAAGAACAACAAGAAGAAGAAATATCTCGAAATATGTCCGTTAGGCCCCTTCCCTTGAGATAAATCTGCAAATATCTCGGAAACCAAGCGAGCTATGGCAAAATGTTAAGAGACCTTTTTTGTAGAGAATTATGTTTCCTACAATTTATGTTCTATGATATTTTTTGATCAGAAGCGTAGTTTTCGAGATATATCGAGATATTTAAAAGTTCCGAAGCCGCACCAACATAATACAGATACAGAAACACCGTGGCCCCTTTCTTTGAGATAACTCTGCACTATTGCGAGCTGCAAATGCCACTTCCAGCTTAGCTGTGCAGAGGAAGAACAACAAGAAGAAGAAATATCTCGAAATATGTCCGTCAGGCCAGTTCCTTTGAGCTGAATCTGCAAATATCTCGGAAACGAAGCGAGCTATGGCAAAATGTCAAGAGATCTTTTTTGTAGAGAATTAAGTTTCCTACTTTTTATCTTCTATGATATTTTCTGATCAGATGCGTAGTTCTCGAGATATATCAAGATATTTAAAAGTTCCGAAGCCGCACCAACATAATAGAGATACAGAAACACCGTGGCCCCTTTCTTTGAGATAACTCTGCACTAGTGCGAGCCGCAAATGCCACTTCCAGCTTAGCTGTGCAGCAGAAGAACAACAAGAAGAAGAAATATCTCGAAATATGTCCGTCAGGCCACTTCCCTTGAGATAAATCTGCAAATATCTCGGAAACGAAGCGAGCTATGGCAAAATGTTAAGAGACCTTTTTTGTAGAGAATTATGTTTCCTACTTTTTATGTTCTATGATATTTTTTGATCAGACGCGTAGCTCTCGAGATATATCAAGATATTTAAAAGTTCCGAAGCCGCACCAACATAATAGGGATACAGAAACACCGTGGCCCCTTTCTTTGAGATAACTCTGCACTAGTGCGAGCCGCAAATGCCACTTCCAGCTTAGCTGTGCAGAAGAAGTACAACAAGAAGAAGAAATATCTCGAAATATGTCCGTCAGGCCCCTTCCCTTGAGATAAATCTGCAAATATCTCGGAAACGAAGCGAGCTATGGCAAAATGTTAAGAGACCTTTTTTGTAGAGAATTAAGTTTCCTACTTTTTATGTTCTATGATATTTTTTGATCAGATGCGTAGTTCTCGAGATATATCAAGATATTTAAAAGTTCCGAAGCCGCACCAACATAATAGAGATACAGAAACACCGTGGCCCCTTTCTTTGAGATAACTCTGCACTATTGCGAGCTGCAAATGCCACTTCCAGCTTAGCTGTGCAGAGGAAGAACAACAAGAAGAAGAAATATCTCGAAATATGTCCGTCAGGCCCCTTCCCTTGAGATATATCTGCAAATATCTCGGAAACGAAGCGAGCTATGGCAAAATGTTAAGAGACCTTTTTTGTAGAGAATTATGTTTCCTACAATTTATGTTCTATGATATTTTTTGATCAGATGCGTAGTTTTCGAGATATATCGAGATATTTAAAAGTTCCAAAGCCGCACCAACATAATAGAGATACAGAAACACCGTGGCCCCTTTCTTTGAGATAACTCTGCATTAGTGCGAGCCGCAAATGCCACTTCCAGCTTAGCTGTGCAGAAGAAGAACAACAAGAAGAAGAAATATCTCGAAATATGTCCGTCAGGCCCCTTCCCTTGAGATAAATCTGCAAATATCTCGGAAACGAAGCGAGCTATGGCAAAATGTTAAGAGACCTTTTTTGTAGAGAATTAAGTTTCCTACTTTTTATGTTCTATGATATTTTTTGATCAGATGCGTAGTTCTCGAGATATATCAAGATATTTAAAAGTTCCGAAGCCGCACCAACATAATAGAGATACAGAAACACCGTGGCCCCTTTCTTTGAGATAACTCTGCACTATTGCGAGCTGTAAATGCCACTTCCAGCTTAGCTGTGCAGAAGAAGAACAACAAGAAGAAGACATATCTCGAAATATGTCCGTCAGGCCCCTTCCCTTGAGATAAATCTGCAAATATCTCGGAAACGAAGCGAGCTATGGCAAAATGTTAAGAGACCTTTTTTGTAGAGAATTAAGTTTCCTACTTTTTATGTTCTATGATATTTTTTGATCAGATGCGTAGTTCTCGAGATATATCAAGATATTTAAAAGTTCCGAAGCCGCACCAACATAATAGAGATACAGAAACACCGTGGCCCCTTTCTTTGAGATAACTCTGCACTATTGCGAGCTGCAAATGCCGCTTCCAGCTTAGCTGTGCAGAGGAAGAACAACAAGAAGAAGAAATATCTCGAAATATGTCCGTCAGGCCAGTTCCTTTGAGCTGAATCTGCAAATATCTCGGAAACGAAGCGAGCTATGGCAAAATGTTAAGAGACCTTTTTTGTAGAGAATTAAGTTTCCTACTTTTTATGTTCTATGATATTTTTTGATCAGATGCGTAGTTCTCGAGATACATCAAGATATTTAAAAGTTCCGAAGCCGCACCAACATAATAGAGATACAGAAACACCGTGGCCCCTCTCTTTGAGATAACTCTGCGCTATTGCGAGCTGGAAATGCCACTTCCAGTTTAGCTGTGCAGAAGAAGAACAACAAGAAGAAGAAATATCTCGAAATATGTCCGTTAGGCCCCTTCCCTTGAGATAAATCTGCAAATATCTCGGAAACGAAGCGAGCTATGGCAAAATGTTAAGAGACCTTTTTTGTAGAGAATTAAGTTTCCTACTTTTTATGTTCTATGATATTTTTTGATCAGATGCGTAGTTCTCGAGATATATCAAGATATTTAAAAGTTCCGAAGCCGCACCAACATAATAGAGATACAGAAACACCGTGGCCCCTTTCTTTGAGATAACTCTGCACTATTGCGAGCTGTAAATGCCACTTCCAGCTTAGCTGTGCAGAAGAAGAACAACAAGAAGAAGACATATCTCGAAATATGTCCGTCAGGCCCCTTCCCTTGAGATAAATCTGCAAATATCTCGGAAACGAAGCGAGCTATGGCAAAACGTTAAGAGACCTTTTTTGTAGAGAATTAAGTTTCCTACTTTTTATGTTCTATGATATTTTTTGATCAGATGCGTAGTTCTCGAGATATATCAAGATATTTAAAAGTTCCGAAGCCGCACCAACATAATAGAGATACAGAAACACCGTGGCCCCTTTCTTTGAGATAACTCTGCAGTATTGCGAGCTGTAAATGCCACTTCCAGCTTAGCTGTGCAGGAGAAGAACAACAAGAAGAAGAAATATCTCGAAATATGTCCGTCAGGCCCCTTCCCTTGAGATATATCTGCAAATATCTCGGAAACGAAGCGAGCTATGGCAAAATGTTAAGAGACCTTTTTTGTAGAGAATTATGTTTCCTACAATTTATGTTCTATGATATTTTTTGATCAGAAGCGTAGTTTTCGAGATATATCGAGATATTTAAAAGTTCCAAAGCCGCACCAACATAATAGAGATACAGAAACACCGTGGCCCCTTTCTTTGAGATAACTCTGCATTAGTGCGAGCCGCAAATGCCACTTCCAGCTTAGCTGTGCAGAAGAAGAACAACAAGAAGAAGAAATATCTCGAAATATGTCCGTCAGGCCCCTTCCCTTGAGATAAATCTGCAAATATCTCGGAAACGAAGCGAGCTATGGCAAAATGTTAAGACACCTTTTTTGTAGAGAATTAAGTTTCCTACTTTTTATGTTCTATGATATTTTTTGATCAGATGCGTAGTTCTCGAGATATATCAAGATATTTAAAAGTTCCGAAGCCGCACCAACATAATAGAGATACAGAAACACCGTGGCCCCTTTCTTTGAGATAACTCTGCACTATTGCGAGCTGCAAATGCCACTTCCAGCTTAGCTGTGCAGAGGAAGAACAACAAGAAGAAGAAATATCTCGAAATATGTCCGTCAGGCCCCTTCCCTTGAGATATATCTGCAAATATCTCGGAAACGAAGCGAGCTATGGCAAAATGTTAAGAGACCTTTTTTGTAGAGAATTATGTTTCCTACAATTTATGTTCTATGATATTTTTTGATCAGAAGCGTAGTTTTCGAGATATATCGAGATATTTAAAAGTTCCAAAGCCGCACCAACATAATAGAGATACAGAAACACCGTGGCCCCTTTCTTTGAGATAACTCTGCATTAGTGCGAGCCGCAAATGCCACTTCCAGCTTAGCTGTGCAGAAGAAGAACAACAAGAAGAAGAAATATCTCGAAATATGTCCGTCAGGCCCCTTCCCTTGAGATAAATCTGCAAATATCTCGGAAACGAAGCGAGCTATGGCAAAATGTTAAGAGACCTTTTTTGTAGAGAATTAAGTTTCCTACTTTTTATGTTCTATGATATTTTTTGATCAGATGCGTAGTTCTCGAGATATATCAAGATATTTAAAAGTTCCGAAGCCGCACCAACATAATAGAGATACAGAAACACCGTGGCCCCTTTCTTTGAGATAACTCTGCACTATTGCGAGCTGCAAATGCCACTTCCAGCTTAGCTGTGCAGAGGAAGAACAACAAGAAGAAGAAATATCTCGAAATATGTCCGTCAGGCCAGTTCCTTTGAGCTGAATCTGCAAATATCTCGGAAACGAAGCGAGCTATGGCAAAATGTTAAGAGACCTTTTTTGTAGAGAATTAAGTTTCCTACTTTTTATGTTCTATGATATTTTTTGATCAGATGCGTAGTTCTCGAGATACATCAAGATATTTAAAAGTTCCGAAGCCGCACCAACATAATAGAGATACAGAAACACCGTGGCCCCTCTCTTTGAGATAACTCTGCACTATTGCGAGCTGGAAATGCCACTTCCAGTTTAGCTGTGCAGAAGAAGAACAACAAGAAGAAGAAATATCTCGAAATATGTCCGTTAGGCCCCTTCCCTTGAGATAAATCTGCAAATATCTCGGAAACGAAGCGAGCTATGGCAAAATGTTAAGAGACCTTTTTTGTAGAGAATTAAGTTTCCTACTTTTTATGTTCTATGATATTTTTTGATCAGATGCGTAGTTCTCGAGATATATCAAGATATTTAAAAGTTCCGAAGCCGCACCAACATAATAGAGATACAGAAACACCGTGGCCCCTTTCTTTGAGATAACTCTGCACTATTGCGAGCTGTAAATGCCACTTCCAGCTTAGCTGTGCAGAAGAAGAACAACAAGAAGAAGACATATCTCGAAATATGTCCGTCAGGCCCCTTCCCTTGAGATAAATCTGCAAATATCTCGGAAACGAAGCGAGCTATGGCAAAATGTTAAGAGACCTTTTTTGTAGAGAATTAAGTTTCCTACTTTTTATGTTCTATGATATTTTTTGATCAGATGCGTAGTTCTCGAGATATATCAAGATATTTAAAAGTTCCGAAGCCGCACCAACATAATAGAGATACAGAAACACCGTGGCCCCTTTCTTTGAGATAACTCTGCACTATTGCGAGCTGCAAATGCCACTTCCAGCTTAGCTGTGCAGAGGAAGAACAACAAGAAGAAGAAATATCTCGAAATATGTCCGTCAGGCCAGTTCCTTTGAGCTGAATCTGCAAATATCTCGGAAACGAAGCGAGCTATGGCAAAATGTTAAGAGACCTTTTTTGTAGAGAATTAAGTTTCCTACTTTTTATGTTCTATGATATTTTTTGATCAGATGCGTAGTTCTCGAGATATATCAAGATATTTAAAAGCTCCCAAGCTGCACCAACATAATAGAGGTACAGAAACACCGTGGCCCCTTTCTTTGAGAAAACTCTGCACTATTGCGAGCTGCAAATGCCACTTCCAGCTTAGCTGTGCAGAGGAAGAACAACAAGAAGAAGAAATATCTCGAAATATGTCCGTCAGGCCAGTTCCTTTGAGCTGAATCTGCAAATATCTCGGAAACGAAACGAGCTATGGCAAAATATTAAGAGACGTTTTTTGTAGAGAATTATGTTTCCTACAATTTATGTTCTATGATATTTTTTGATCAGAAGCGTAGTTTTCGAGATATATCGAGATATTTAAAAGTTCCGAAGACGCACCAACATAATAGAGATACAGAAACACCGTGGCCCCTTTCTTTGAGATAACTCTGCACTAGTGCGAGCCGCAAATGCCACTTCCAGCTTAGCTGTGCAGAAGAAGAACAACAAGAAGAAGAAATATCTCGAAATATGTCCGTCAGGCCCCTTCCCTTGAGATATATCTGCAAATATCTCGGAAACGAAGAGAGCTATGGCAAAATGTTAAGAGACCTTTTTTGTAGAGAATTAAGTTTCCTACTTTTCATGTTCTCCGATATTTTTTGATCGGATGCGTAGTTTTCGAGATATATCAAGATATTTAAAAGTTCCGAAGCCGCACCAACATAATAGAGATACAGAAACACCGTGGCCCCTTTCTTTGAGATAACTCTGCACTAGCGCGAGCCGCAAATGCCGCTTCCAGCTTAGCTGTGCAGAAGAAGAACAACAAGAAGAAGAAATATCTCGAAATATGTCCGTCAGGCCCCTTCCCTTGAGATAAATCTGCAAATATCTCGGAAACGAAGCGAGCTATGGCAAAATGTTAAGAGACCTTTTTGGTAGAGAATTAAGTTTCCTACTTTTTATGTTCTATGATATTTTTTGATCAGATGCGTAGTTCTCGAGATATATCAAGATATTTAAAAGTTCCGAAGCCGCACCAACATAATAGAGATACAGAAACACCGTGGCCCCTTTCTTTGAGGTAACTCTGCACTATTGCGAGCTGCAAATGCCACTTCCAGCTTAGCTGTGCAGAAGAAGAACAACAAGAAGAAGAAATATCTCGAAATATGTCCGTCAGGACCCTTCCCTTGAGATAAATCTGCAAATATCTCGGAAACGAAGCGAGCGACGGCAAAACGTTAAGAGACCTTTTTTGTAGAGAATTATGTTTCCTACAATTTACGTTCTCTGATATTTTTTGATCAGAAGCGTAGTTTTCGAGATATATCAAGATATTTAAAAGTTCCGAAGCCGCACCAACATAATACAGATACAGAAACACCGTGGCCCCATTCTTTGCGATAACTCTGCACTATTGCGAGCTGCAAATGCCACTTCCAGCTTAGCTGTGCAGAAGAAGAACAACAAGAAGAAGAAATATCTGGAAATATGTCCGTCAGGCCCCTTCCCTTGAGATAAATCTGCAAATATCTCGGAAACGAAGCGAGCTACGGCAAAATGTTAAGAGACCTTTTTTGTAGAAAATTAGGATTCCTACTTTTTATGTTCTATGATATTTTTTGAACAGATGCGTAGTTCTCGAGATATATCAAGATATTTAAAAGTTCCGAAGCCGCACCAACATATTAGAGATACAGAAACACCGTGGCCCCTTTCTTTGAGACAACTCTGCACTATTGCGCGCTGCAAATGCCACTTCCAGCTTAGCTGTGCAGAAGAAGAACAACAAGAAGAAGAAATATCTCGAAATATGTCCGTCAGGCCCCTTCCCTTGAGATAAATATGCAAATATCTCGGAAACGAAGCGAGCTATTGCAAAATGTTGAGCGACCTTTTTTGTAGAGAATTAAGTTTCCTACTTTTTATGTTCTATGATATTTTTTGATCAGATGCGTAGTTCTCGAGATATATCAAGATATTTAAAAGTTCCGAAGCCGCACCAACATAATAGAGATACAGAAACACCGTGGCCCCTTTCTTTGAGATAACTCTGCACTATTGCGAGCTGTAAATGCCACTTCCAGCTTAGCTGTGCAGAAGAAGAACAATAAGAAGAAGAAATATCTCGAAATATGTCCGTCAGGCCCCTTCCCTTGAGATAAATATGCAACTATCTCGGAAACGAAGCGAGCTATGGCAAAATGTTAAGAGACCTTTTTTGTAGAGAATTAAGTTTCCTACTTTTTATGTTCTATGATATTTTTCGATCAGAGGCGTAGTTCTCGAGATATATCAAGATATTTAAAAGTTCAGAAGCCGCACCAACATAATAGAGATACAGAAACACCGTGGCCCCTCTCTTTGAGATAACTCTGCATGATTGCGAGCTGGAAATGCCACTTCCAGTTTAGCTGTGCAGAAGAAGAACAACAAGAAGAAGAAATATCTCGAAATATGTCCGTCAGGACCCTTCCCTTGAGATAAATCTGCAAATATCTCGGAAACGAAGCGAGCTACGGCAAAACGTTAAGAGACCTTTTTTGTAGAGAATTATGTTTCCTACAATTTACGTTCTCTGATATTTTTTGATCAGAAGCGTAGTTTTCGAGATATATCAAGATATTTAAAAGTTCCGAAGCCGCACCAACATAATAGAGATACAGAAACACCGTGGCCCCATTCTTTGCGATAACTCTGCACTATTGCGAGCTGCAAATGCCACTTCCAGCTTAGCTGTGCAGAGGAAGAACAACAAGAAGAAGAAATATCTCGAAATATGTCCGTCAGGCCAGTTCCTTTGAGCTGAATCTGCAAATATCTCGGAAACGAAACGAGCTATGGCAAAATATTAAGAGACGTTTTTTGTAGAGAATTATGTTTCCTACAATTTATGTTCTATGATATTTTTTGATCAGAAGCGTAGTTTTCGAGATATATCGAGATATTTAAAAGTTCCGAAGACGCACCAACATAATAGAGATACAGAAACACCGTGGCCCCTTTCTTTGAGATAACTCTGCACTAGTGCGAGCCGCAAATGCCACTTCCAGCTTAGCTGTGCAGAAGAAGAACAACAAGAAGAAGAAATATCTCGAAATATGTCCGTCAGGCCCCTTCCCTTGAGATAAATCTGCAAATATCTCGGAAACGAAGCGAGCTATGGCAAAATGTTAAGAGACCTTTTTTGTAGAGAATTAAGTTTCCTACCTTTTATGTTCTATGATATTTTTTGATCAGATGCGTAGTTCTCGAGATATATCAAGATATTTAAAAGTTCCGAAGCCGCACCAACATAATAGAGATACAGAAACACCGTGGCCCCTTTCTTTGAGAAAACTCTGCACTATTCCGAGCTGCAAATGCCACTTCCAGCTTAGCTGTGCAGAGGAAGAACAACAAGAAGAAGAAATATCTCGAAATATGTCCGTCAGGCCAGTTCCTTTGAGCTGAATCTGCAAATATCTCGGAAACGAAACGAGCTATGGCAAAATGTTAAGAGACGTTTTTTGTAGAGAATTATGTTTCCTACAATTTATGTTCTATGATATTTTTTGATCAGAAGCGTAGTTTTCGAGATATATCGAGATATTTAAAAGTTCCGAAGACGCACCAACATAATAGAGATACAGAAACACCGTGGCCCCTTTCTTTGAGATAACTCTGCACTAGTGCGAGCCGCAAATGCCACTTCCAGCTTAGCTGTGCAGAAGAAGAACAACAAGAAGAAGAAATATCTCGAAATATGTCCGTCAGGCCCCTTCCCTTGAGATATATCTGCAAATATCTCGGAAACGAAGAGAGCTATGGCAAAATGTTAAGAGACCTTTTTTGTAGAGAATTAAGTTTCCTACTTTTCATGTTCTACGATATTTTTTGATCGGATGCGTAGTTTTCGAGATATATCAAGATATTTAAAAGTTCCGAAGCCGCACCAACATAATAGAGATACAGAAACACCGTGGCCCCGTTCTTTGAGACAACTCTGCACTAGTGCAAGCCGCAAATGCCGCTTCCAGCTTAGCTGTGCAGAAGAAGAACAACAAGAAGAAGAAATATCTCGAAATATGTCCGTCAGGCCCCTTCCCTTGAGATAAATCTGCAAATATCTCGGAAACGAAGCGAGCTATGGCAAAATGTTAAGAGACCTTTTTTGTAGAGAATTAAGTTTCCTACTTTTTATGTTCTATGATATTTTTTGATCAGATGCGTAGTTCTCGAGATATATCAAGATATTTAAAAGTTCCGAAGCCGCACCAACATAATAGAGATACAGAAACACCGTGGCCCCTTTCTTTGAGGTAACTCTGCACTATTGCGAGCTGCAAATGCCACTTCCAGCTTAGCTGTGCAGAAGAAGAACAACAAGAAGAAGAAATATCTCGAAATATGTCCGTCAGGCCCCTTCCCTTGAGATAAATCTGCAAATATCTCGGAAACGAAGCGAGCTATGGCAAAATGTTAAGAGACCTTTTTTGTAGAGAATTAAGTTTCCTACTTTTTATGTTCTATGATATTTTTCGATCAGAGGCGTAGTTCTCGAGATATATCAAGATATTTAAAAGTTCCGAAGCCGCACCAACATAATAGAGATACAGAAACACCGTGGCCCCTCTCTTTGAGATAACTCTGCATGGTTGCGAGCTGGAAATGCCACTTCCAGTTTAGCTGTGCAGAAGAAGAACAACAAGAAGAAGAAATATCTCGAAATATGTCCGTCAGGACCCTTCCCTTGAGATAAATCTGCAAATATCTCGGAAACGAAGCGAGCTATTGCAAAACGTTAAAAGACCTTTTTTGTAGAGAATTAAGTTTCCTACTTTTTATGTTCTATGATATTTTTTGATCAGATGCGTAGTTCTCGAGATATATCAAGATATTTAAAAGCTCCGAAGCTGCACCAACATAATAGAGGTACAGAAACACCGTGGCCCCTTTCTTTGAGGTAACTCTGCACTATTGCGAGCTGCAAATGCCACTTCCAGCTTAGCTGTGCAGAAGAAGAACAACAAGAAGAAGAAATATCTCGAAATATGTCCGTCAGGCCCCTTCCCCTGAGATAAATCTGCAAATATCTCGGAAACGAAGCGAGCTATGGCAAAATGTTAAGAGACCTTTTTTGTAGAGAATTAAGTTTCCTACTTTTTATGTTCTATGATATTTTCTGATCAGATGAGTAGTTCTCGAGATATATCGAGATATTTAAAAGTTCCGAAGCCGCACCAACATAATAGAGATACAGAAACACCGTGGCCCCTTTCTTTGAGATAACTCTGCACTATTGCGACCTGCAAATGCCACTTCCAGCTTAGCTGTGCAGAAGAGGAACAACAAGAAGAAGAAATATCTCGGAATATGTCCGTCAGGCCCCTTCCCTTGAGCTAAATCTGCAAATATCTCGGAAACGATGCCAGCTATGGGAAAATGTTAAGAGACCTTTTTTGTAGAGAATTAAGTTTCCTACTTTTTATGTTCTACGATATTTTTTGATCAGATGCGTAGTTCTCGAGATATATCAAGATATTTAAAAGCTCCGAAGCTGCACCAACATAATAGAGGTACAGAAACACCGTGGCCCCTTTCTTTGAGATAACTCTGCACTATTGCGAGCTGCAAATGCCACTTCCAGCTTAGCTGTGCAGAAGAAGAACAACAAGAATAAGAAATATTTCGAAATATGTCCGTCAGGCCCCTTCCCTTGAGATAAATCTGCAAATATCTCGGAAACGAAGCGAGCTATGGCAAAATGTTAAGAGACCATTTTTGTAGAGAATTAAGTTTCCTACTTTTTATGTTCTACGATATTTTTTGATCAGATGCGTAGTTCTCGAGATGTATCAAGATATTTAAAAGTTCCGAAGCCGCACCAACATAATAGAGATACAGAAACACCGTGGCCCCCCTCTTTGAGATAACTCTGCATGATTGCGAGCTGGAAATGCCACTTCCAGTTTAGCTGTGCAGAAGAAGAACAACAAGAAGAAGAAATACCTCGAAATATGTCCGTCAGGACCCTTCCCTTGAGATAAATCTGCAAATATCTCGGAAACGAAGCGAGCTATTGCAAAACGTTAAAAGACCTTTTTTGTAGAGAATTAAGTTTCCTACTTTTTATGTTCTATGATATTTTTTGATCAGATACGTAGTTCTCGAGATATATCAAGATATTTAAAAGTTCCGAAGCCGCACCAACATAATAGAGATACAGAAACATCGTGGCCCCTTTCTTTGAGATAACTCTGCACTATTGCGAGCTGCAAATGCCACTTCCAGCTTAGCTGTGCAGAAGAAGAACAACAAGAAGAAGAAATATCTCGAAATATGTCCGTCAGGCCCCTTCCCTTGAGATAAATCTGCAAATATCTCGGAAATGAAGCGAGCTATGGCAAAATGTTAAGAGACCTGTTTTGTAGAGAATTAAGTTTCCTACTTTTTATGTTCTATGATATTTTTTGATCAGATGCGTAGTTCTCGAGATATATCAAGATATTTAAAAGTTCCGAAGCCGTACCAACATAATAGAGATACAGAAACACCGTGGCCCCTTTCTTTGCGATAACTCTGCACTATTGCGAGCTGCAAATGCCACTTCCAGCTTAGCTGTGCAGAAGAAGAACAACAAGAAGAAGAAATATCTCGAAATATGTCCGTCAGGCCCCTTCCCTTGAGATAAATCTGCAAATATCTCGGAAACGAAGCGAGCTATGGCAAAATGTTAAGAGACCTTTTTTGTAGAGAACTAAGTTTCCTACTTTTTATGTTCTATGATATTTTTTGATCAGATGCGTAGTTCTCGAGATATATCAAGATATTTAAAAGTTAAGAAGCCGCACCAACATAATAGAGATACAGAAACACCGTGGCCCCTTTCTTTGAGATAACTCTGCACTAATGCGAGCTGCAAATGCCACTTCCAGCTTAGCTGTGCAGAAGAAGAACAACAAGAAGAAGAAATATCACTAAATATGTCCGTTAGGCCCCTTCCCTTGAGATAAATCTGCAAATATCTCGGAAACGAAGCGAGCTATGGCAAAATGTTAAGAGACCTTTTTGTAGCGAATTAAGTTTCCTACTTTTTATGTTCTATGATATTTTCTGATCAGATTCGTAGTTCTCGAGATATATCGAGATATTTAAAAGATCCGAAGCCGCACCTACATAATAGTGATACAGAAACACCGTGGCCCCTTTCTTCGAGATAACTCTGCACTATTGCGAGCTGCAAATGCCACTTCCAGCTTAGCTGTGCAGAAGAAGACCAACAAGAAGAAGAAATATCTCGAAATATGTCCGTCAGGCCCCTTCCCTTGAGATAAATCTGCAAATATCTCGGAAACGAAGCGAGCTATGGCAAAATGTTAAGAGACCTTATTTGTGGAGAATTAAGTTTCCTACTTTTTATGTTCTATGATATTATTTGATCAGATGCGTAGTTCTCGAGATATATCAAGATATTTAAAAGTTCCGAAGCCGCACCAACATAATAGAGATACAGAAACACCGTGGCCCCTTTCTTTGAGATAACTCTGCACTAATGCGAGCTGCAAATGCCACTTCCAGCTTAGCTGTGCAGAAGAAGAACAACAAGAAGAAGAAATATCACGAAATATGTCCGTTAGGCCCCTTCCCTTGAGATAAATCTGCAAATATCTCGGAAACGAAGCGAGCTATGGCAAAATGTTAACAGACCTTTTTGTAGCGAATTAAGTTTCCTACTTTTTATGTTCTATGATATTTTCTGATCAGATTCGTAGTTCTCGAGATATATCGAGATATTTAAAAGATCCGAAGCCGCACCAACATAATAGAGATACAGAAACACCGTGGCCCCTTTCTTCGAGATAACTCTGCACTATTGCGAGCTGCAAATGCCACTTCCAGCTTAGCTGTGCAGAAGAAGACCAACAAGAAGAAGAAATATCTCGAAATATGTCCGTCAGGCCCCTTCCCTTGAGATAAATCTGCAAATATCTCGGAAACGAAGCGAGCTATGGCAAAATGTTAAGAGACCTTATTTGTGGAGAATTAAGTTTCCTACTTTTTATGTTCTATGATATTATTTGATCAGATGCGTAGTTCTCGAGATATATCAAGATATTTAAAAGTTCCGAAGCCGCACCAACATAATAGAGATACAGAAACACCGTGGCCCCTTTCTTTGCGATAACTCTGCACTATTGCTAGCTGCAAATGCCACTTCCAGCTTAGCTGTGCAGAAGAAGAACAACAAGAAGAAGAAATATCTCGAAATATGTCCGTCAGGCCCCTTCCCTCGAGATAAATCTGCAAATATCTCGGAAACGAAGCGAGCTATGGCAAAATGTTAAGAGACCTTTTTTGTAGAGAATTAAGTTTCCTACTTTTTATGTTCTATGATATTTTTTGATCAGATGCGTAGTTCTCGAGATATATCAAGATATTTAAAAGTTAAGAAGCCGCACCAACATAATAGAGATACAGAAACACCGTGGCCCCTTTCTTTGAGATAACTCTGCACTAATGCGAGCTGCAAATGCCACTTCCAGCTTAGCTGTGCAGAAGAAGAACAACAAGAAGAAGAAATATCACGAAATATGTCCGTTAGGCCCCTTCCCTTGAGATAAATCTGCAAATATCTCGGAAACGAAGCGAGCTATGGCAAAATGTTAACAGACCTTTTTGTAGCGAATTAAGTTTCCTACTTTTTATGTTCTATGATATTTTCTGATCAGATTCGTAGTTCTCGAGATATATCGAGATATTTAAAAGATCCGAAGCCGCACCAACATAATAGAGATACAGAAACACCGTGGCCCCTTTCTTCGAGATAACTCTGCACTATTGCGAGCTGCAAATGCCACTTCCAGCTTAGCTGTGCAGAAGAAAACCAACAAGAAGAAGAAATATCTCGAAATATGTCCGCCAGGCCCCTTCCCTTGAGATAAATCTGCAAATATCTCGGAAACGAAGCGAGCTATGGCAAAATGTTAAGAGACCTTATTTGTGGAGAATTAAGTTTCCTACTTTTTATGTTCTATGATATTATTTGATCAGATGCGTAGTTCTCGAGATATATCAAGATATTTAAAAGTTCCGAAGCCGCACCAACATAATAGAGATACAGAAACACCGTGGCCCCTTTCTTTGAGATAACTCTGCGCTATTGCGAGCTGGAAATGCCACTTCCAGTTTAGCTGTGCAGAAGAAGAACAACAAGAAGAGGAAATATCTCGAAATATGTCCGTCAGGCCCCTTCCCTTGAGATATATCTGCAAATATCTCGGAAACGAAACGAGCTATGGCAAAATGTTAAGAGACCTTTTTTGTAGAGAATTATGTTTCCTACAATTTATGTTCTATGATATTTTTTGATCAGAAGCGTAGTTTTCGAGATATATCGAGATATTTAAAAGATCCGAAGCTGCACCAACATAATAGAGATACAGAAACACCGTGGCCCCTTTCTTTGAGATAACTCTGCACTAGTGCGAGCCGCAAATGCCGCTTCCAGCTTAGCTGTGCAGAAGAAGAACAACAAGAAGAAGAAATATCTCGAAATATGTCCGTCAGGCCCCTTCCCTCGAGATAAATCTGCAAATATCTCGGAAACTAAGCGAGCTATGGCAAAATGTTAAGAGACCTTTTTTGTAGAGAATTAAGTTTCCTACTTTTTATGTTCTATGATATTTTTTGATCGGATGCGTAGTTCTCGAGATATATCAAGATATTTAAAAGTTCCGAAGCCGCACCAACATAATAGAGATACAGAAACACCGTGGCCCCTTTCTTTGAGATAACTCTGCACTATTGCGAGCTGCAAATGCCACTTCCAGCTTAGCTGTGCAGAAGAAGAACAACAAGAAGAAGAAATATCTCGAAATACGTCCGTCAGGCCCCTTCCCTTGAGATAAATCTGCAAATATCTCGGAAACGAAGCGAGCTATGGCAAAATGTTAAGAGACCTTTTTTGTAGAGAATTAAGTTTCCTACTTTTTATGTTCTATGATATTTTTCGATCAGAGGCGTAGTTCTCGAGATATATCAAGATATTTCAAAGTTCCGAAGCCGCACCAACATAATAGAGATACAGAAACACCGTGGCCCCTTTCTTTGAGATAACTCTGCACGATTGCGAGCTGGAAATGCCACTTCCAGTTTAGCTGTGCAGAAGAAGAACAACAAGAAGAAGAAATATCTCGAAATATGTCCATCAGGACCCTTCCCTTGAGATAAATCTGCAAATATCTCGGAAACGAAGCGAGCTATTGCAAAACGTTAAGAGACCTTCTTTGTAGAGAATTAAGTTTCCTACTTTTTATGTTCTATGATATTTTTTGATCAGATGCGTAGTTCTCGAGATATATCAAGATATTTAAAAGCTCCGAAGCTGCACCAACATAATAGAGGTACAGAAACACCGTGGCCCCTTTCTTTGAGATAACTCTGCACTATTGCGAGCTGCAAATGCCACTTCCAGCTTAGCTGTGGAGAAGAAGAACAACAAGAATAAGAAATATTTCGAGATATGTCCGTCAGGCCCCTTCCCTTGAGATAAATCTGCAAATATCTCGGAAACGAAGCGAGCTACGGCAAAATGTTAAGAGACCTTTTTTGTAGAAAATTAGGTTTCCTACTTTTTATGTTCTATGATATTTTTTGATCAGATGCGTAGTTCTCGAGATATATCAAGATATTTAAAAGTTCCGAAGCCGCACCAACATAATAGAGATACAGAAACACCGTGGCCCCTTTCTTTGCGATAACTCTGCACTATTGCGAGCTGCAAATGCCACTTCCAGCTTAGCTGTGCAGAAGAAGAACAACAAGAAGAAGAAGAAATATCTCGAAATATGTCCGTCAGGCCCCTTCCCTTGAGATAAATCTGCAAATATCTCGGAAACGAAGCGAGCGATGCCAAAATGTTAAGAGACCTTATTTGTAGAGAATTAAGTTTCCTACCTTTTTTTGTTCTATGATATTTTTTGATGAGATGCGTAGTTCTCGAGATATATCGAGATATTTAAAAGTTCCGAAGCCGCACCAACATAATAGAGATACAGAAACACCGTGGCCCCTTTCTTTGAGATAACTCTGCACGATTGCGAGCTGGAAATGCCACTTCCAGTTTAGCTGTGCAGAAGAAGAACAACAAGAAGAAGAAATATCTCGAAATATGTCCATCAGGACCCTTCCCTTGAGATAAATCTGCAAATATCTCGGAAACGAAGCGAGCTATTGCAAAACGTTAAGAGACCTTCTTTGTAGAGAATTAAGTTTCCTACTTTTTATGTTCTATGATATTTTTTGATCAGATGCGTAGTTCTCGAGATATATCAAGATATTTAAAAGCTCCGAAGCTGCACCAACATAATAGAGGTACAGAAACACCGTGGCCCCTTTCTTTGAGATAACTCTGCACTATTGCGAGCTGCAAATGCCACTTCCAGCTTAGCTGTGGAGAAGAAGAACAACAAGAATAAGAAATATTTCGAGATATGTCCGTCAGGCCCCTTCCCTTGAGATAAATCTGCAAATATCTCGGAAACGAAGCGAGCTACGGCAAAATGTTAAGAGACCTTTTTTGTAGAAAATTAGGTTTCCTACTTTTTATGTTCTATGATATTTTTTGATCAGATGCGTAGTTCTCGAGATATATCAAGATATTTAAAAGTTCCGAAGCCGCACCAACATAATAGAGATACAGAAACACCGTGGCCCCTTTCTTTGCGATAACTCTGCACTATTGCGAGCTGCAAATGCCACTTCCAGCTTAGCTGTGCAGAAGAAGAACAACAAGAAGAAGAAGAAATATCTCGAAATATGTCCGTCAGGCCCCTTCCCTTGAGATAAATCTGCAAATATCTCGGAAACGAAGCGAGCTATGCCAAAATGTTAAGAGACCTTATTTGTAGAGAATTAAGTTTCCTACCTTTTTTTGATCTATGATATTTTTTGATGAGATGCGTAGTTCTCGAGATATATCGAGATATTTAAAAGTTCCGAAGCCGCACCAACATAATAGAGATACAGAAACACCGTGGCCCCTTTCTTTGAGATAACTGTGCACTATTGCGAGCTGCAAATGCCACTTCCAGCTTAGCTGTGCAGAAGAAGAACAACAAGAAGAAGAAATATCTCGAAATATGTCCGTCAGGCCCCTTCCCTTGAGATAAATCTGCAAATATCTCGGAAACGAAGCGAGCTATGGCAAAATGTTAAGAGACCTTTTTTGTAGAGAATTAAGTTTCCTACTTTTTATCTTCTACGATATTTTCTGATCAGATTCGTAGTTCTCGAGATATATCAAGATATTTAAAAGTTCCGAAGCCGCACCAACATAATAGAGATACAGAAACACCGTGGCCCCTTTCTTTGAGATAACTCTGCACTATTGCGACCTGGAAATGCCACTTCCAGTTTAGCTGTGCAGAAGAAGAACAACAAGAAGAAGAAATATCTCGAAATAAGTCCGTTAGGCCCCTTCCCTTGAGATAAATCTGCAAATATCTCGGAAACGAAGCGAGCTATGGCAAAATGTTAAGAAACCTTCTTTGTGGAGAATTAAGTTTCCTACGTTTTACGTTGTATGATATTTTTTGATCAGATGCGTAGTTCTCGAGATATATCAAGATATTTAAAAGTTCCGAAGCCGCACCAACATAATAGAGATACAGAAACACCGTGGCCCCTCTCTTTGAGATAACTCTGCACTATTGCGATCTGCAAATGCCACTTCCAGTTTAGCTGTGCAGAAGAAGAACAACAAGAAGAAGAAATATCTCGAAATATGTCCGCTGGGCCCCTTCCCTTGAGATAAATCGGCAAGTATCTCGGAAACGAAGCGAGCTATGGCAAAATGTTGAGAGACCTTTTTTGTAGAGAATTAAGTTTCCTACTTTTTATGTTCTATGATATTTTTTGATCAGATGCGTAGATCTCGAGATATATCAAGATATTTAAAAGTTCCGAAGCCGCACCAACATAATAGAGATACAGAAACACCGTGGCCCCTTTCTTTGAGATAACTCTGCACTATTGCGAGCTGCAAATGCCACTTCCAGCTTAGCTGTGCAGAAGAAGAACAACAAGAAGAAGAAATATCTCGAAATATGTCCTTCAGGCCCCTTCCCTTGAGATAAATCTGCAAATATCTCGGAAACGAAGCGAGCTATGGCAAAATGTTATGAGACCTTTTCTGTAGAGAATTATGTTTCCTACTTTTTATGTTCTATGATATTTTTTGATCAGATGCGTAGTTCTCGAGATATATCAAGATATTTAAAAGTTCCGAAGCCGCACCAACATAATAGAGATACAGAAACACCGTGGCCCCTTTCTTTGAGATAACTCTGTACTATTGCGAGCTGGAAATGCCACTTCCAGTTTAGCTGTGCAGAAGAAGAACAACAAGAAGAAGAAATATCTCGAAATATGTCCGTTAGGCCCCTTCCCTTGAGATGAATCTGCAAATATCTCGGAAACGAAGCGAGCTATGGCAAAATGTTAAGAGACGTTTCTTGTAGAGAATTATGTTTCCTACAATTTATGTTCTATGATATTTTTTGATCAGAAGCGTACTTTTCGAGATATATCGAGATATTTAAAAGTTCCGAAGCAGCACCAACATAATAGAGATACAGAAACACCGTGGCCCCTTTCTTTGAGATAACTCTGCACTATTGCGAGCTGCAAATGCCACTTCCAGCTTAGCTGTGCAGAAGAAGAACAACAAGAAGAAGAAATATCTCGAAATGTGTCCGTCAGGCCCCTTACCTTGAGATAAATCTGCAAATATCTCGGAAACGAAGCGAGCTATGGCAAAATGTTAAGAGCCGTTTTTTGTAGAGAATTAAGTTTCCTACTTTTTATCTTCTATGATATTTTTTGATCAGATGCGTAGTTCTCGAGATATATCAAGATATTTAAAAGTTCCGAAGCCGCACCAACATAATAGAGATACAGAAACACCGTGGCCCCTTTCTTTGAGATAACTCTGCAGTATTGCGAGCTGTAAATGCCACTTCCAGCTTAGCTGTGCAGAAGAAGAACAACAAGAAGAAGAAATATCTCGAAATATGTCCGTCAGGCCACTTCCCTTGAGATAAATCTGCAAATATCTCGGAAACGAAGCGAGCTATAGCAAAATGTTAAGAGACCTTTTTTGTAGAGAATTATGTTTCCTACTTTTTATGTTCTATGATATTTTTTGATCAGACGCGTAGCTCTCGAGATATATCAAGATATTTAAAAGTTCCGAAGCCGCACCAACATAATAGAGATACAGAAACACCGTGGCCCCTTTCTTTGAGATAACTCTGCACTAGTGCGAGCCGCAAATGCCACTTCCAGCTTAGCTGTGCAGCAGAAGAACAACAAGAAGAAGAAGTATCTCGAAATATGTCCGTCAGGCCACTTCCCTTGAGATAAATCTGCAAATCTCTCGGAAACGAAGCGAGCTATGGCAAAATGTTAAGAGACCTTTTTTGTAGAGAATTATGTTTCCTACTTTTTATGTTCTATGATATTTTTTGATCAGACGCGTAGCTCTCGAGATATATCAAGATATTTAAAAGTTCCGAAGCCGCACCAACATAATAGAGATACAGAAACACCGTGGCCCCTTTCTTTCAGATAACTATGCACTATTGCTAGCTGTAAATGCCACTTCCAGCTTAGCTGTGCAGAAGAAGAACAACAAGAAGAAGAAATATCTCGAAATATGTCCGTCAGGCCCCTTACCTTGAGATAAATCTGCAAATATCTCGGAAACGAAGCGAGCTATGGCAAAATCTTACGAGACTTTTTTGTAGAGAATTAAGTTTCCTACTTTTTATGTTCTATGATATTTTTTGATCAGATGCGTAGTTCTCGAGATATATCAAGATACTTAAAAGTTCCGAAGCCGCACCAACATAATAGGGATACAGAAACACCGTGGCCCCTTTCTTTGAGATAACTCTGTACTATTGCGAGCTGGAAATGCCACTTCCAGTTTAGCTGTGCAGAAGAAGAACAACAAGAAGAAGAAATATCTCGAAATATGTCCGTTAGGCCCCTTCCCTTGAGATGAATCTGCAAATATCTCGGAAACGAAGCGAGCTATGGCAAAATGTTAAGGGACGTTTTTTGTAGAGAATTATGTTTCCTACAATTTATGTTCTACGATATTTTTTGATCAGACGCGTAGCTCTCGAGATATATCAAGATATTTAAAAGTTCCGAAGCCGCACCAACATAATAGAGATACAGAAACACCGTGGCCCCTCTCATTGAGATAACTCTGCACTATTGCGAGCTGGAAATGCCACTTCCAGTTTAGCTGTGCAGAAGAAGAACAACAAGAAGAAGAAATATCTCGAAATATGTCCGTTAGGCCCCTTCCCTTGAGATAAATCTGCAAATATCTCGGAAACGAAGCGAGCTATGGCAAAATGTTAAGAGACCTTTTTTGTAGAGAATTATGTTTCCTACAATTTATGTTCTATGATATTTTTTGATCAGAAGCGTAGTTTTCGAGATATATCGAGATATTTAAAAGTTCCGAAGCCGCACCAACATAATAGAGATACAGAAACACCGTGGCCCCTTTCTTTGAGATAACTCTGCACTATTGCGAGCTGCAAATGCCACTTCCAGCTTAGCTGTGCAGAGGAAGAACAACAAGAAGAAGAAATATCTCGAAATATGTCCGTCAGGCCAGTTCCTTTGAGCTGAATCTGCAAATATCTCGGAAACGAAGCGAGCTATGGCAAAATGTTAAGAGACCTTTTTTGTAGAGAATTAAGTTTCCTACTTTTTATCTTCTATGATATTTTCTGATCAGATGCGTAGTTCTCGAGATACATCAAGATATTTAAAAGTTCCGAAGCCGCACCAACATAATAGAGATACAGAAACACCGTGGCCCCTCTCTTTGAGATAACTCTGCGCTATTGCGAGCTGGAAATGCCACTTCCAGTTTAGCTGTGTAGAAGAAGAACAACAAGAAGAAGAAATATCTCGAAATATGTCCGTTAGGCCCCTTCCCTTGAGATAAATCTGCAAATATCTCGGAAACGAAGCGAGCTATGGCAAAATGTTAAGAGACCTTTTTTGTAGAGAATTAAGTTTCCTACTTTTTATGTTCTATGATATTTTTTGATCAGATGCGTAGTTCTCGAGATATATCAAGATATTTAAAAGTTCCGAAGCCGCACCAACATAATAGAGATACAGAAACACCGTGGCCCCTTTCTTTGAGATAACTCTGCACTATTGCGAGCTGTAAATGCCACTTCCAGCTTAGCTGTGCAGAAGAAGAACAACAAGAAGAAGACATATCTCGAAATATGTCCGTCAGGCCCCTTCCCTTGAGATAAATCTGCAAATATCTCGGAAACGAAGCGAGCTATGGCAAAACGTTAAGAGACCTTTTTTGTAGAGAATTAAGTTTCCTACTTTTTATGTTCTATGATATTTTTTGATCAGATGCGTAGTTCTCGAGATATATCAAGATATTTAAAAGTTCCGAAGCCGCACCAACATAATAGAGATACAGAAACACCGTGGCCCCTTTCTTTGAGATAACTCTGCAGTATTGCGAGCTGTAAATGCCACTTCCAGCTTAGCTGTGCAGGAGAAGAACAACAAGAAGAAGAAATATCTCGAAATATGTCCGTCAGGCCCCTTCCCTTGAGATATATCTGCAAATATCTCGGAAACGAAGCGAGCTATGGCAAAATGTTAAGAGACCTTTTTTGTAGAGAATTATGTTTCCTACAATTTATGTTCTATGATATTTTTTGATCAGAAGCGTAGTTTTCGAGATATATCGAGATATTTAAAAGTTCCAAAGCCGCACCAACATAATAGAGATACAGAAACACCGTGGCCCCTTTCTTTGAGATAACTCTGCATTAGTGCGAGCCGCAAATGCCACTTCCAGCTTAGCTGTGCAGAAGAAGAACAACAAGAAGAAGAAATATCTCGAAATATGTCCGTCAGGCCCCTTCCCTTGAGATAAATCTGCAAATATCTCGGAAACGAAGCGAGCTATGGCAAAATGTTAAGACACCTTTTTTGTAGAGAATTAAGTTTCCTACTTTTTATGTTCTATGATATTTTTTGATCAGATGCGTAGTTCTCGAGATATATCAAGATATTTAAAAGTTCCGAAGCCGCACCAACATAATAGAGATACAGAAACACCGTGGCCCCTTTCTTTGAGATAACTCTGCACTATTGCGAGCTGCAAATGCCACTTCCAGCTTAGCTGTGCAGAGGAAGAACAACAAGAAGAAGAAATATCTCGAAATATGTCCGTCAGGCCCCTTCCCTTGAGATATATCTGCAAATATCTCGGAAACGAAGCGAGCTATGGCAAAATGTTAAGAGACCTTTTTTGTAGAGAATTATGTTTCCTACAATTTATGTTCTATGATATTTTTTGATCAGAAGCGTAGTTTTCGAGATATATCGAGATATTTAAAAGTTCCAAAGCCGCACCAACATAATAGAGATACAGAAACACCGTGGCCCCTTTCTTTGAGATAACTCTGCATTAGTGCGAGCCGCAAATGCCACTTCCAGCTTAGCTGTGCAGAAGAAGAACAACAAGAAGAAGAAATATCTCGAAATATGTCCGTCAGGCCCCTTCCCTTGAGATAAATCTGCAAATATCTCGGAAACGAAGCGAGCTATGGCAAAATGTTAAGAGACCTTTTTTGTAGAGAATTAAGTTTCCTACTTTTTATGTTCTATGATATTTTTTGATCAGATGCGTAGTTCTCGAGATATATCAAGATATTTAAAAGTTCCGAAGCCGCACCAACATAATAGAGATACAGAAACACCGTGGCCCCTTTCTTTGAGATAACTCTGCACTATTGCGAGCTGCAAATGCCACTTCCAGCTTAGCTGTGCAGAGGAAGAACAACAAGAAGAAGAAATATCTCGAAATATGTCCGTCAGGCCAGTTCCTTTGAGCTGAATCTGCAAATATCTCGGAAACGAAGCGAGCTATGGCAAAATGTTAAGAGACCTTTTTTGTAGAGAATTAAGTTTCCTACTTTTTATGTTCTATGATATTTTTTGATCAGATGCGTAGTTCTCGAGATACATCAAGATATTTAAAAGTTCCGAAGCCGCACCAACATAATAGAGATACAGAAACACCGTGGCCCCTCTCTTTGAGATAACTCTGCACTATTGCGAGCTGGAAATGCCACTTCCAGTTTAGCTGTGCAGAAGAAGAACAACAAGAAGAAGAAATATCTCGAAATATGTCCGTTAGGCCCCTTCCCTTGAGATAAATCTGCAAATATCTCGGAAACGAAGCGAGCTATGGCAAAATGTTAAGAGACCTTTTTTGTAGAGAATTAAGTTTCCTACTTTTTATGTTCTATGATATTTTTTGATCAGATGCGTAGTTCTCGAGATATATCAAGATATTTAAAAGTTCCGAAGCCGCACCAACATAATAGAGATACAGAAACACCGTGGCCCCTTTCTTTGAGATAACTCTGCACTATTGCGAGCTGTAAATGCCACTTCCAGCTTAGCTGTGCAGAAGAAGAACAACAAGAAGAAGACATATCTCGAAATATGTCCGTCAGGCCCCTTCCCTTGAGATAAATCTGCAAATATCTCGGAAACGAAGCGAGCTATGGCAACATGTTAAGAGACCTTTTTTGTAGAGAATTAAGTTTCCTACTTTTTATGTTCTATGATATTTTTTGATCAGATGCGTAGTTCTCGAGATATATCAAGATATTTAAAAGTTCCGAAGCCGCACCAACATAATAGAGATACAGAAACACCGTGGCCCCTTTCTTTGAGATAACTCTGCACTATTGCGAGCTGCAAATGCCACTTCCAGCTTAGCTGTGCAGAGGAAGAACAACAAGAAGAAGAAATATCTCGAAATATGTCCGTCAGGCCAGTTCCTTTGAGCTGAATCTGCAAATATCTCGGAAACGAAGCGAGCTATGGCAAAATGTTAAGAGACCTTTTTTGTAGAGAATTAAGTTTCCTACTTTTTATGTTCTATGATATTTTTTGATCAGATGCGTAGTTCTCGAGATACATCAAGATATTTAAAAGTTCCGAAGCCGCACCAACATAATAGAGATACAGAAACACCGTGGCCCCTCTCTTTGAGATAACTCTGCGCTATTGCGAGCTGGAAATGCCACTTCCAGTTTAGCTGTGCAGAAGAAGAACAACAAGAAGAAGAAATATCTCGAGATATGTCCGTTAGGCCCCTTCCCTTGAGATAAATCTGCAAATATCTCGGAAACGAAGCGAGCTATGGCAAAATGTTAAGAGACCTTTTTTGTAGAGAATTAAGTTTCCTACTTTTTATGTTCTATGATATTTTTTGATCAGATGCGTAGTTCTCGAGATATATCAAGATATTTAAAAGTTCCGAAGCCGCACCAACATAATAGAGATACAGAAACACCGTGGCCCCTTTCTTTGAGATAACTCTGCACTATTGCGAGCTGTAAATGCCACTTCCAGCTTAGCTGTGCAGAAGAAGAACAACAAGAAGAAGACATATCTCGAAATATGTCCGTCAGGCCCCTTCCCTTGAGATAAATCTGCAAATATCTCGGAAACGAAGCGAGCTATTGCAAAATGTTAAGAGACCTTTTTTGTAGAGAATTGAGTTTCCTACTTTTTATGTTCTATGATATTTTTTGATCAGATGCGTAGTTCTCGAGATATATCAAGATATTTAAAAGTTCCGAAGCCGCACCAACATAATAGAGATACAGAAACACCGTGGCCCCTTTCTTTGAGATAACTCTGCACTATTGCGAGCTGCAAATGCCACTTCCAGCTTAGCTGTGCAGAGGAAGAACAACAAGAAGAAGAAATATCTCGAAATATGTCCGTCAGGCCAGTTCCTTTGAGCTGAATCTGCAAATATCTCGGAAACGAAGCGAGCTATGGCAAAATGTTAAGAGACCTTTTTTGTAGAGAATTAAGTTTCCTACTTTTTATGTTCTATGATATTTTTTGATCAGATGCGTAGTTCTCGAGATACATCAAGATATTTAAAAGTTCCGAAGCCGCACCAACATAATAGAGATACAGAAACACCGTGGCCCCTCTCTTTGAGATAACTCTGCGCTATTGCGAGCTGGAAATGCCACTTCCAGTTTAGCTGTGCAGAAGAAGAACAACAAGAAGAAGAAATATCTCGAAATATGTCCGTTAGGCCCCTTCCCTTGAGATAAATCTGCAAATATCTCGGAAACGAAGCGAGCTATGGCAAAATCTTAAGAGACCTTTTGTGTAGAGAATTAAGTTTCCTACTTTTTATGTTCTATGATATTTTTTGATCAGATGCGTAGTTCTCGAGATATATCAAGATATTTAAAAGTTCCGAAGCCGCACCAACATAATAGAGATACAGAAACACCGTGGCCCCTTTCTTTGAGATAACTCTGCACTATTGCGAGCTGTAAATGCCACTTCCAGCTTAGCTGTGCAGAAGAAGAACAACAAGAAGAAGACATATCTCGAAATATGTCCGTCAGGCCCCTTCCCTTGAGATAAATCTGCAAATATCTCGGAAACGAAGCGAGCTATGGCAAAATGTTAAGAGACCTTTTTTGTAGAGAATTAAGTTTCCTACTTTTTATGTTCTATGATATTTTTTGATCAGATGCGTAGTTCTCGAGATATATCAAGATATTTAAAAGTTCCGAAGCCGCACCAACATAATAGAGATACAGAAACACCGTGGCCCCTTTCTTTGAGATAACTCTGCAGTATTGCGAGCTGTAAATGCCACTTCCAGCTTAGCTGTGCAGGAGAAGAACAACAAGAAGAAGAAATATCTCGAAATATGTCCGTCAGGCCCCTTCCCTTGAGATATATCTGCAAATATCTCGGAAACGAAGCGAGCTATGGCAAAATGTTAAGAGACCTTTTTTGTAGAGAATTATGTTTCCTACAATTTATGTTCTATGATATTTTTTGATCAGAAGCGTAGTTTTCGAGATATATCGAGATATTTAAAAGTTCCAAAGCCGCACCAACATAATAGAGATACAGAAACACCGTGGCCCCTTTCTTTGAGATAACTCTGCATTAGTGCGAGCCGCAAATGCCACTTCCAGCTTAGCTGTGCAGAAGAAGAACAACAAGAAGAAGAAATATCTCGAAATATGTCCGTCAGGCCCCTTCCCTTGAGATAAATCTGCAAATATCTCGGAAACGAAGCGAGCTATGGCAAAATGTTAAGAGACCTTTTTTGTAGAGAATTAAGTTTCCTACTTTTTATGTTCTATGATATTTTTTGATCAGATGCGTAGTTCTCGAGATATATCGAGATATTTAAAAGTTCCGAAGCCGCACCAACATAATAGAGATACAGAAACACCGTGGCCCCTTTCTTTGAGATAACTCTGCACTATTGCGAGCTGCAAATGCCACTTCCAGCTTAGCTGTGCAGAGGAAGAACAACAAGAAGAAGAAATATCTCGAAATATGTCCGTCAGGCCAGTTCCTTTGAGCTGAATCTGCAAATATCTCGGAAACGAAGCGAGCTATGGCAAAATGTTAAGAGACCTTTTTTGTAGAGAATTAAGTTTCCTACTTTTTATGTTCTATGATATTTTTTGATCAGATGCGTAGTTCTCGAGATATATCAAGATATTTAAAAGTTCCGAAGCCGCACCAACATAGTAGAGATACAGAAACACCGTGGCCCCTTTCTTTGAGATAACTCTGCACTATTGCGAGCTGCAAATGCCACTTCCAGCTTAGCTGTGCAGAGGAAGAACAACAAGAAGAAGAAATATCTCGAAATATGTCCGTCAGGCCCCTTCCCTTGAGATAAATCTGCAAATATCTCGGAAACGAAGCGAGCTATGGCAAAATGTTAAGAGACCTTTTTTGTAGAGAATTAAGTTTCCTACTTTTTATGTTCTATGATATTTTTTGATCAGATGCGTAGTTCTCGAGATATATCAAGATATTTAAAAGTTCCGAAGCCGCACCAACATAATAGAGATACAGAAACACCGTGGCCCCTTTCTTTGAGATAACTCTGCACTATTGCGAGCTGCAAATGCCACTTCCAGCTTAGCTGTGCAGAGGAAGAACAACAAGAAGAAGAAATATCTCGAAATATGTCCGTCAGGCCAGTTCCTTTGAGCTGAATCTGCAAATATCTCGGAAACGAAGCGAGCTATGGCAAAATGTTAAGAGACGTTTTTTGTAGAGAATTATGTTTCCTACAATTTATGTTCTATGATATTTTTTGATCAGAAGCGTAGTTTTCGAGATATATCGAGATATTTAAAAGTTCCGAAGCAGCACCAACATAATAGAGAAACAGAAACACCGTGGCCCCTTTCTTTGAGATAACTCTGCACTAGTGCGAGCCGGAAATGCCACTTCCAGCTTAGCTGTGCAGAAGAAGAACAACAAGAAGAAGAAATATCTCGAAATATGTCCGTCAGGCCCCTTCCCTTGAGATAAATCTGCAAATATCTCGGAAAGGAAGCGAGCTATTGCAAAATGTTAAGAGACCTTTTTTGTAGAGAATTGAGTTTCCTACTTTTTATGTTCTATGATATTTTTTGATCAGATGCGTAGTTCTCGAGATATATCAAGATATTTAAAAGTTCCGAAGCCGCACCAACATAATAGAGATACAGAAACACCGTGGCCCCTCTCTTTGAGATAACTCTGCACTATTGCGAGCTGGAAATGCCACTTCCAGTTTAGCTGTGCAGAAGAAGAACAACAAGAAGAAGAAATATCTCGAAATATGTCCGTCAGGCCCCTTCCCTTGAGATATATCTGCAAATATCTCGGAAACGAAGCGAGCTATGGCAAAATGTTAAGAGACCTTTTTTGTAGAGAATTATGTTTCCTACAATTTATGTTCTATGATATTTTTTGAGCAGAAGCGTAGTTTTCGAGATATATCGAGATATTTAAAAGTTCCGAAGCCGCACCAACATAATAGAGATACAGAAACACCGTGGCCCCTTTCGTTGAGATAACTCTGCACTAGTGCGAGCCGCAAATGCCACTTCCAGCTTAGCTGTGCAGAAGAAGAACAACAAGAAGAAGAAATATCTCGAAATATGTCCGTCAGGCCCCTTCCCTTGAGATAAATCTGCAAATATCTCGGAAACGAAGCGAGCTATGGCAAAATGTTAAGAGACGTTTTTTGTGGAGAATTATGTTTCCTACAATTTATGTTCTATGATATTTTTTGATCAGAAGCGTAGTTTTCGAGATATATCGAGATATTTAAAAGTTCCGAAGCCGCACCAACATAATAGGGATACAGAAACACCGTGGCCCCTTTCTTTGAGATAACTCTGCACTAGTGCGAGCCGCAAATGCCACTTCCAGCTTAGCTGTGCAGAAGAAGAACAACAAGAAGAAGAAATATCTCGAAATATGTCCGCCAGGCCCCTTCCCTTGAGATAAATCTGCAAATATCTCGGAAACGAAGCGAGCTATGGCAAAATGTTAAGAGACCTTTTTTGTAGAGAATTATGTTTCCTACAATTTATGTTCTATGATATTTTTTGATCAGAAGCGTAGTTTTCGAGATATATCGAGATATTTAAAAGTTCCGAAGCCGCACCAACATAATAGAGATACAGAAACACCGTGGCCCCTTTCGTT
Source organism: Osmia lignaria lignaria (assembly GCF_051020975.1). Lineage (NCBI taxonomy): Eukaryota > Metazoa > Arthropoda > Insecta > Hymenoptera > Megachilidae > Osmia > Osmia lignaria. The sequence goes on along the minus strand of NW_027478159.1, from coordinate 6,491,912 downwards.
GAGGTAACTCTGCACTAGTGCGAGCCGCAAATGCCACTTCCAGCTTAGCTGTGCAGAAGAAGAACAAGAAGAAGAAGAAATATCTCGAAATATGTCCGTCAGGCCCCTTCCCTTGAGATAAATCTGCAAATATCTCGGAAACGAAGCGAGCTATGGCAAAAAGTTAAGAGACGTTTTTTGTAGAGAATTATGTTTCGTACAATTTATGTTCTATGATATTTTTTGATCAGAAGCGTAGTTTTCGAGATATATCGAGATATTTAAAAGTTCCGAAGCCGCACCAACATAATAGGGATACAGAAACACCGTGGCCCCTTTCTTTGAGATAACTCTGCACTAGTGCGAGCCGCAAATGCCACTTCCAGCTTAGCTGTGCAGAAGAAGAACAACAAGAAGAAGAAATATCTCGAAATATGTCCGTCAGGCCCCTTCCCTTGAGATATATCTGCAAATATCTCGGAAACGAAGCGAGCTATGGCAAAATGTTAAGAGACCTTTTTTGTAGAGAATTATGTTTCGTACAATTTATGTTCTATGATATTTTTTGGTGAGAAGCGTAGTTTTCGAGATATATCGAGATATTTAAAAGTTCCAAAGCCGCACCAACATAATAGAGATACAGAAACACCGTGGCCCCTTTCTTTGAGATAACTCTGCACTAGTGCGAGCCGCAAATGCCACTTCCAGCTTAGCTGTGCAGAAGAAGAACAACAAGAAGAAGAAATATCTCGAAATATGTCCGTCAGGCCCCTTCCCTTGAGATAAATCTGCAAATAACTCGGAAACGAAGCGAGCTATGGCAAAATGTTGAGAGACCTTTTTTGTAGAGAATTAAGTTTCCTACGTTTTATGTTCTATGATATTTTTTGATCAGATGCGTAGTTCTCGAGATATATCAAGATATTTAAAAGTTCCGAAGCCGCACCAACATAATAGAGATACAGAAACACCGTGGCCCCTTTCTTTGAGATAACTCTGCACTATTGCGAGCTGCAAATGCCACTTCCAGCTTAGCTGTGCAGAAGAAGAACATCAAGAAGAAGAAATATCTCGAAATATGTCCGTCAGGCCCCTTCCCTTGAGATAAATCTGCAAATATCTCGGAAACTAAGAGAGCTATGGCAAAATGTTAAGAGACCTTTTTTGTAGAGAATTAAGTTTCCTACTTTTTATGTTCTATGATATTTTTTGATCTGATGCGTAGTTCTCGAGATATATCAAGATATTTAAAAGTTCCGAAGCCGCACCAACATAATAGAGATACAGAAACACCGTGGCCCCTTTCTTTGAGATAACTCTGCACTATTGCGAGCCGCAAATGCCACTTCCAGCTTAGCTGTGCAGAAGAAGAACAACAAGAAGAAGAAATATCTCGAAATGTGTCCGTCAGGCCCCTTCCCTTGAGATAAATCTGCAAATATCTCGGAAACGAAGCGAGCTATGGCAAAATGTTGAGAGACCTTTTTTGTAGAGAATTAAGTTTCCTACGTTTTATGTTCTATGATATTTTTTGATCAGATGCGTAGTTCTCGAGATATATCAAGATATTTAAAAGTTCCGAAGCCGCACCAACATAATAGAGATACAGAAACACCGTGGCCCCTTTCTTTGAGATAACTCTGCACTATTGCGAGCCGCAAATGCCACTTCCAGCTTAGCTGTGCAGAAGAAGAACAACAAGAAGAAGAAATATCTCGAAATATGTCCGTCAGGCCCCTTCCCTTGAGATAAATCTGCAAATATATCGGAAACGAAGCGAGCTATGGCAAAATGTTAAGAGACCTTTTTTGTAGAGAATTATGTTTCCTACAATTTATGTTCTATGATATTTTTTGATCAGAAGCGTAGTTTTCGAGATATATCGAGATATTTAAAAGTTCCGAAGCCGCACCAACATAATAGAGATACAGAAACACCGTGGCCCCTTTCGTTGAGATAACTCTGCACTAGTGCGAGCCGCAAATGCCACTTCCAGCTTAGCTGTGCAGAAGAAGAACAACAAGAAGAAGAAATATCTCGAAATATGTCCGTCAGGCCAGTTCCTTTGAGCTGAATCTGCAAATATCTCGGAAACGAAGCGAGCTATGGCAAAATGTTAAGACACGTTTTTTGTAGAGAATTATGTTTCCTACAATTTATGTTCTATGATATTTTTTGGTCAGAAGCGTAGTTTTCGAGATATATCGAGATATTTAAAAGTTCCGAAGCCGCACCAACATAATAGGGATATAGAAACACCGTGGCCCCTTTCTTTGAGATAACTCTGCACTAGTGCGAGCCGCAAATGCCACTTCCAGCTTAGCTGTGCAGAAGAAGAACAACAAGAAGAAGAAATATCTCGAAATATGTCCGTCAGGCCAGTTCCTTTGAGATGAATCTGCAAATATCTCGGAAACGAAGCGAGCTATGGCAAAATGTTAAGACACGTTTTTTGTAGAGAATTATGTTTCCTACAATTTATGTTCTATGATATTTTTTGGTCAGAAGCGTAGTTTTCGAGATATATCGAGATATTTAAAAGTTCCGAAGCCGCACCAACATAATAGGGATATAGAAACACCGTGGCCCCTTTCTTTGAGATAACTCTGCACTAGTGCGAGCCGCAAATGCCACTTCCAGCTTAGCTGTGCAGAAGAAGAACAACAAGAAGAAGAAATATCTCGAAATATGTCCGCCAGGCCCCTTCCCTTGAGATAAATCTGCAAATATCTCGGAAACGAAGCGAGCTATGGCCAATTGTTAAGAGACCTTTTTTGTAGAGAATTAAGTTTCCTACTTTTTATGTTCTATGATATTTTTTGATCAGATGCGTAGTTCTCGAGATATATCAAGATATTTAAAAGTTCCGAAGCCGCACCAACATAATAGGGATACAGAAACACCGTGGCCCCTTTCTTTGAGATAACTCTGCACTATTGCGAGCTGTAAATGCCACTTCCAGCTTAGCTGTGCAGAAGAAGAACAACAAGAAGAAGACATATCTCGAAATATGTCCGTCAGGCCCCTTCCCTTGAGATATATCTGCAAATATCTCGGAAACGAAGCGAGCTATGGCAAAATGTTAAGAGACCTTTTTTGTAGAGAATTATGTTTCCTACAATTTATGTTCTATGATATTTTTTGATCAGAAGCGTAGTTTTCGAGATATATCGAGATATTTAAAAGTTCCAAAGCCGCACCAACATAATAGAGATACAGAAACACCGTGGCCCCTTTCTTTGAGATAACTCTGCACTATTGCGAACTGCAAATGCCACTTCCAGCTTAGCTGTGCAGAGGAAGAACAACAAGAAGAAGAAATATCTCGAAATATGTCCGTCAGGCCAGTTCCTTTGAGCTGAATCTGCAAATATCTCGGAAACGAAGCGAGCTATGGCAAAATGTTAAGAGACCTTTTTTGTAGAGAATTAAGTTTCCTACTTTTTATGTTCTATGATATTTTTTGATCAGATGCGTAGTTCTCGAGATATATCAGGATATTTAAAAGTTCCGAAGCCGCACCAACATAATAGAGATACAGAAACACCGTGGCCCCTTTCTTTGAGATAACTCTGCCCTATTGCGAGCTGTAAATGCCACTTCCAGCTTAGCTGTGCAGAAGAAGAACAACAAGAAGAAGAAATATCTCGAAATATGTCCGTCAGGCCCCTTCCCTTGAGATATATCTGCAAATATCTCGGAAACGAAGCGAGCTATGGCAAAATGTTAAGAGACCTTTTTTGTAGTGAATTATGTTTCGTACAATTTATGTTCTATGATATTTTTTGGTGAGAAGCGTAGTTTTCGAGATATATCGAGATATTTAAAAGTTCCAAAGCCGCACCAACATAATAGAGATACAGAAACACCGTGGCCCCTTTCTTTGAGATAACTCTGCACTATTGCGAGCTGTAAATGCCACTTCCAGCTTAGCTGTGCAGAAGAAGAACAACAAGAAGAAGAAATATCTCGAAATATGTCCGTCAGGCCCCTTCCCTTGAGATATATCTGCAAATATCTCGGAAACGAAGCGAGCTATGGCAAAATGTTAGGAGACCTTTTTTGTAGAGAATTAAGTTTCCTACTTTTCATGTTCTATGATATTTTTTGATCAGATGCGTAGTTCTCGAGATATATCAAGATATTTAAAAGTTCCGAAGCCGCACCAACATAATAGAGATACAGAAACACCGTGGCCCCTCTCTTTGAGATAACTCTGCACTATTGCGAGCCGCAAATGCCACTTCCAGCTTAGCAGTGCAGAAGAAGAACAACAAGAAGAAGAAATATCTCGAAATATGTCCGTCAGGCCCCTTCCCTTGAGATAAATCTGCAAATATCTCGGAAACGAAGCGAGCTATGGCAAAATGTTAAGAGACGTTTTTTGTAGAGAATTATGTTTCCTACAATTTATGTTCTATGATATTTTTTGATCAGAAGCGTAGTTTTCGAGATATATCGAGATATTTAAAAGTTCCGAAGCCGCACCAACATAATAGGGATACAGAAACACCGTGGCCCCTTTCTTTGAGATAACTCTGCACTAGTGCGAGCCGCAAATGCCACTTCCAGCTTAGCTGTGCAGAAGAAGAACAACAAGAAGAAGAAATATCTCGAAATATGTCCGTCAGGCCCCTTCCCTTGAGATATATCTGCAAATATCTCGGAAACGAAGCGAGCTATGGCAAAATGTTAAGAGACCTTTTTTGTAGAGAATTATGTTTCGTACAATTTATGTTCTATGATATTTTTTGGTGAGAAGCGTAGTTTTCGGGATATATCGAGATATTTAAAAGTTCCAAAGCCGCACCAACATAATAGAGATACAGAAACACCGTGGCCCCTTTCTTTGAGATAACTCTGCACTAGTGCGAGCCGCAAATGCCACTTCCAGCTTAGCTGTGCAGAAGAAGAACAACAAGAAGAAGGAATATCTCGAAATATGTCCGTCAGGCCCCTTCCCTTGAGATAAATCTGCAAATATCTCGGAAACGAAGCGAGCTATGGCAAAATGTTGAGAGACCTTTTTTGTAGAGAATTAAGTTTCCTACGTTTTATGTTCTATGATATTTTTTGATCAGATGCGTAGTTCTCGAGATATATCAAGATATTTAAAAGTTCCGAAGCCGCACCAACATAATAGGGATACAGAAACACCGTGGCCCCTTTCTTTGAGATAACTCTGCAGTATTGCGAGCTGTAAATGCCACTTCCAGCTTAGCTGTGCAGAAGAAGAACATCAAGAAGAAGAAATATCTCGAAATATGTCCGTCAGGCCCCTTCCCTTGAGATAAATCTGCAAATATCTCGGAAACGAAGAGAGCTATGGCAAAATGTTAAGAGACCTTTTTTGTAGAGAATTAAGTTTCCTACTTTTTATGTTCTATCATATTTTTTGATCTGATGCGTAGTTCTCGAGATATATCAAGATATTTAAAAGTTCCGAAGCCGCACCAACATAATAGAGATACAGAAACACCGTGGCCCCTTTCTTTGAGATAACTCTGCACTATTGCGAGCTGTAAATGCCACTTCCAGCTTAGCTGTGCAGAAGAAGAACAACAAGAAGAAGAAATATCTCGAAATATGTCCGTCAGGCCCCTTCCCTTGAGATATATCTGCAAATATCTCGGAAACGAAGCGAGCTATGGCAAAATGTTAAGAGACCTTTTTTGTAGAGAATTATGTTTCCTACAATTTATGTTCTATGATATTTTTTGATCAGAAGCGTAGTTTTCGAGATATATCGAGATATTTAAAAGTTCCGAAGCCGCACCAACATAATAGAGATACAGAAACACCGTGGCCCCTTTCGTTGAGATAACTCTGCACTAGTGCGAGCCGCAAATGCCACTTCCAGCTTAGCTGTGCAGAAGAAGAACAACAAGAAGAAGAAATATCTCGAAATATGTCCGTCAGGCCCCTTCCCTTGAGATAAATCTGCAAATATCTCGGAAACGAAGCGAGCTATGGCAAAATGTTAAGAGACGTTTTTTGTAGAGAATTATGTTTCCTACAATTTATGTTCTATGATATTTTTTGATCAGAAGCGTAGTTTTCGAGATATATCGAGATATTTAAAAGTTCCGAAGCCGCACCAACATAATTGGGATACAGAAACACCGTGGCCCCTTTCTTTGAGATAACTCTGCACTAGTGCGAGCCGCAAATGCCACTTCCAGCTTAGCTGTGCAGAAGAAGAACAACAAGAAGAAGAAATATCTCGAAATATGTCCGTCAGGCCCCTTCCCTTGAGATATATCTGCAAATATCTCGGAAACGAAGCGAGCTATGGCAAAATGTTAAGAGACCTTTTTTGTAGAGAATTATGTTTCGTACAATTTATGTTCTATGATATTTTTTGGTGAGAAGCGTAGTTTTCGAGATATATCGAGATATTTAAAAGTTCCAAAGCCGCACCAACATAATAGAGATACAGAAACACCGTGGCCCCTTTCTTTGAGATAACTCTGCACTAGTGCGAGCCGCAAATGCCACTTCCAGCTTAGCTGTGCAGAAGAAGAACAACAAGAAGAAGAAATATCTCGAAATATGTCCGTCAGGCCCCTTCCCTTGAGATAAATCTGCAAATATCTCGGAAACGAAGCGAGCTATGGCAAAATGTTGAGAGACCTTTTTTGTAGAGAATTAAGTTTCCTACGTTTTATGTTCTATGATATTTTTTGATCAGATGCGTAGTTCTCGAGATATATCAAGATATTTAAAAGTTCCGAAGCCGCACCAACATAATAGAGATACAGAAACACCGTGGCCCCTTTCTTTGAGATAACTCTGCACTATTGCGAGCTGCAAATGCCACTTCCAGCTTAGCTGTGCAGAAGAAGAACATCAAGAAGAAGAAATATCTCGAAATATGTCCGTCAGGCACCTTCCCTTGAGATAAATCTGCAAATATCTCGGAAACGAAGAGAGCTATGGCAAAATGTTAAGAGACCTTTTTTGTAGAGAATTAAGTTTCCTACTTTTTATGTTCTATCATATTTTTTGATCTGATGCGTAGTTCTCGAGATATATCAAGATATTTAAAAGTTCCGAAGCCGCACCAACATAATAGAGATACAGAAACACCGTGGCCCCTTTCTTTGAGATAACTCTGCACTATTGCGAGCTGTAAATGCCACTTCCAGCTTAGCTGTGCAGAAGAAGAACAACAAGAAGAAGAAATATCTCGAAATATGTCCGTCAGGCCCCTTCCCTTGAGATATATCTGCAAATATCTCGGAAACGAAGCGAGCTATGGCAAAATGTTAAGAGACCTTTTTTGTAGAGAATTATGTTTCCTACAATTTATGTTCTATGATATTTTTTGATCAGAAGCGTAGTTTTCGAGATATATCGAGATATTTAAAAGTTCTGAAGCCGCACCAACATAATAGAGATACAGAAACACCGTGGCCCCTTTCGTTGAGATAACTCTGCACTAGTGCGAGCGGCAAATGCCACTTCCAGCTTAGCTGTGCAGAAGAAGAACAACAAGAAGAAGAAATATCTCGAAATATGTCCGTCAGGCCCCTTCCCTTGAGATAAATCTGCAAATATCTCGGAAACGAAGCGAGCTATGGCAAAATGTTGAGAGACCTTTTTTGTAGAGAATTAAGTTTCCTACGTTTTATGTTCTATGATATTTTTCGATCAGATGCGTAGTTCTCGAGATATATCAAGATATTTAAAAGTTCCGAAGCCGCACCAACATAATAGAGATACAGAAACACCGTGGCCCCTTTCTTTGAGATAACTCTGCACTATTGCGAGCTGCAAATGCCACTTCCAGCTTAGCTGTGCAGAAGAAGAACATCAAGAAGAAGAAATATCTCGAAATATGTCCGTCAGGCCCCTTCCCTTGAGGTAAATCTGCAAATATCTCGGAAACTAAGAGAGCTATGGCAAAATGTTAAGAGACCTTTTTTGTAGAGAATTAAGTTTCCTACTTTTTATGTTCTATGATATTTTTTGATCTGATGCGTAGTTCTCGAGATATATCAAGATATTTAAAAGTTCCGAAGCCGCACCAACATAATAGAGATACAGAAACACCGTGGCCCCTTTCTTTGAGATAACTCTGCACTATTGCGAGCCGCAAATGCCACTTCCAGCTTAGCTGTGCAGAAGAAGAACAACAAGAAGAAGAAATATCTCGAAATGTGTCCGTCAGGCCCCTTCCCTTGAGATAAATCAGCAAATATCTCGGAAACGAAGCGAGCTATGGCAAAATGTTGAGAGACCTTTTTTGTAGAGAATTAAGTTTCCTACGTTTTATGTTCTATGATATTTTTTGATCAGATGCGTAGTTCTCGAGATATATCAAGATATTGAAAAGTTCCGAAGCCGCACCAACATAATAGAGATACAGAAACACCGTGGCCCCTTTCTTTGAGATAACTCTGCACTATTGCGAGCTGTAAATGCCACTTCCAGCTTAGCTGTGCAGAAGAAGAACAACAAGAAGAAGACATATCTCGAAATATGTCCGTCAGGCCCCTTCCCTTGAGATATATCTGCAAATATCTCGGAAACGAAGCGAGCTATGGCAAAATGTTAAGAGACCTTTTTTGTAGAGAATTATGTTTCCTACAATTTATGTTCTATGATATTTTTTGATCAGAAGCGTAGTTTTCGAGATATATCGAGATATTTAAAAGTTCCGAAGCCGCACCAACATAATAGAGATACAGAAACACCGTGGCCCCTTTCTTTGAGATAACTCTGCACTAGTGCGAGCCGCAAATGCCACTTCCAGCTTAGCTGTGCAGAAGAAGAACAACAAGAAGAAGAAATATCTCGAAATATGTCCGTCAGGCCAGTTCCTTTGAGCTGAATCTGCAAATATCTCGGAAACGAAGAGAGCTATGGCAAAATGTTAAGAGACCTTTTTTGTAGAGAATTAAGTTTCCTACTTTTTATGTTCTATCATATTTTTTGATCTGATGCGTAGTTCTCGAGATATATCAAGATATTTAAAAGTTCCGAAGCCGCACCAACATAATAGAGATACAGAAACACCGTGGCCCCTTTCTTTGAGATAACTCTGCACTATTGCGAGCTGTAAATGCCACTTCCAGCTTAGCTGTGCAGAAGAAGAACAACAAGAAGAAGAAATATCTCGAAATATGTCCGTCAGGCCCCTTCCCTTGAGATATATCTGCAAATATCTCGGAAACGAAGCGAGCTATGGCAAAATGTTAAGAGACCTTTTTTGTAGAGAATTATGTTTCCTACTTTTTATGTTCTATGATATTTTTTGATCAGATGCGTAGTTCTCGAGATATATCAAGATATTTAAAAGTTCCGAAGCCGCACCAACATAATAGGGATACAGAAACACCGTGGCCCCTTTCTTTGAGATAACTCTGCAGTATTGCGAGCTGTAAATGCCACTTCCAGCTTAGCTGTGCAGAAGAAGTACATCAAGAAGAAGAAATATCTCGAAATATGTCCGTCAGGCCCCTTCCCTTGAGATAAATCTGCAAATATCTCGGAAACGAAGAGAGCTATGGCAAAATGTTAAGAGACCTTTTTTGTAGAGAATTAAGTTTCCTACTTTTTATGTTCTATCATATTTTTTGATCTGATGCGTAGTTCTCGAGATATATCAAGATATTTAAAAGTTCCGAAGCCGCACCAACATAATAGAGATACAGAAACACCGTGGCCCCTTTCGTTGAGATAACTCTGCACTAGTGCGAGCCGCAAATGCCACTTCCAGCTTAGCTGTGCAGAAGAAGAACAACAAGAAGAAGAAATATCTCGAAATATGTCCGTCAGGCCCCCGTCCCTTGAGATATATCTGCAAATATCTCGGAAACGAAGCGAGCTATGGCAAAATGTTAAGAGACCTTTTTTGTAGAGAATTAAGTTTCCTACTTTTTATGTTCTATGATATTTTTTGATCAGATGCGTAGTTCTCGAGATATATCAAGATATTTAAAAGTTCCGAAGCCGCACCAACATAATAGAGATACAGAAACACCGTGACCCCTTTCTTTGAGATAACTCTGCATTATTGCGAGCTGTAAATGCCACTTCCAGCTTAGCTGTGCAGAAGAAGAACAACAAGAAGAAGAAATATCTCGAAATATGTCCGTCAGGCCCCTTCCCTTGAGATATATCTGCAAATATCTCGGAAACGAAGCGAGCTATGGCAAAATGTTAAGAGACCTTTTTTGTAGAGAATTATGTTTCGTACAATTTATGTTCTATGATATTTTTTGGTGAGAAGCGTAGTTTTCGAGATATATCGAGATATTTAAAAGTTCCAAAGCCGCACCAACATAATAGAGATACAGAAACACCGTGGCCCCTTTCTTTGAGATAACTCTGCACTAGTGCGAGCCGCAAATGCCACTTCCAGCTTAGCTGTGCAGAAGAAGAACAACAAGAAGAAGAAATATCTCGAAATATGTCCGTCAGGCCCCTTCCCTTGAGATAAATCTGCAAATATCTCGGAAACGAAGCGAGCTATGGCAAAATGTTGAGAGACCTTTTTTGTAGAGAATTAAGTTTCCTACGTTTTATGTTCTATGATATTTTTCGATCAGATGCGTAGTTCTCGAGATATATCAAGATATTTAAAAGTTCCGAAGCCGCACCAACATAATAGAGATACAGAAACACCGTGGCCCCTTTCTTTGAGATAACTCTGCACTATTGCGAGCTGCAAATGCCACTTCCAGCTTAGCTGTGCAGAAGAAGAACATCAAGAAGAAGAAATATCTCGAAATATGTCCGTCAGGCCCCTTCCCTTGAGATAAATCTGCAAATATCTCGGAAACTAAGAGAGCTATGGCAAAATGTTAAGAGACCTTTTTTGTAGAGAATTAAGTTTCCTACTTTTTATGTTCTATGATATTTTTTGATCTGATGCGTAGTTCTCGAGATATATCAAGATATTTAAAAGTTCCGAAGCCGCACCAACATAATAGAGATACAGAAACACCGTGGCCCCTTTCTTTGAGATAACTCTGCACTATTGCGAGCCGCAAATGCCACTTCCAGCTTAGCTGTGCAGAAGAAGAACAACAAGAAGAAGAAATATCTCGAAATGTGTCCGTCAGGCCCCTTCCCTTGAGATAAATCTGCAAATATCTCGGAAACGAAGCGAGCTATGGCAAAATGTTGAGAGACCTTTTTTGTAGAGAATTAAGTTTCCTACGTTTTATGTTCTATGATATTTTTTGATCAGATGCGTAGTTCTCGAGATATATCAAGATATTTAAAAGTTCCGAAGCCGCACCAACATAATCGAGATACAGAAACACCGTGGCCCCTTTCTTTGAGATAACTCTGCACTATTGCGAGCTGCAAATGCCACTTCCAGCTTAGCTGTGCAGAAGAAGAACATCAAGAAGAAGAAATATCTCGAAATATGTCCGCCAGGCCCCTTCCCTTGAGATAAATCTGCAAATATCTCGGAAACGAAGCGAGCTATGGCCAATTGTTAAGAGACCTTTTTTGTAGAGAATTAAGTTTCCTACTTTTTATGTTCTATGATATTTTTTGATCAGATGCGTAGTTCTCGAGATATATCAAGATATTTAAAGGTTCCGAAGCCGCACCAACATAATAGGGATACAGAAACACCGTGGCCCCTTTCTTTGAGATAACTCTGCACTATTGCGAGCTGTAAATGCCACTTCCAGCTTAGCTGTGCAGAAGAAGAACAACAAGAAGAAATATCTCGAAATATGTCCGTCAGGCCCCTTCCCTTGAGATATATCTGCAAATATCTCGGAAACGAAGCGAGCTATGGCAAAATGTTAAGAGACCTTTTTTGTAGAGAATTAAGTTTCCTACTTTTTATGTTCTATGATATTTTTTGATCAGATCCGTAGTTCTCGAGATATATCAAGATATTTAAAAGTTCCGAAACCGCACCAACATAATAGAGATACAGAAACACCGTGGCCCCTCTCTTTGAGATAACTCTGCACTATTGCGAGCTGGAAATGCCACTTCCAGTTTAGCTGTGCAGAAGAAGAACAACAAGAAGAAGAAATATCTCGAAATATGTCCGTTAGGCCCCTTCCCTTGAGATAAATCTGCAAATATCTCGGAAACGAAGCGAGCTATGGCAAAATGTTAAGAGACCTTTTTTGTAGAGAAATAAGTTTCCTACTTTTTATGTTCTTTGATATTTTTTGATCAGATGCGTAGTTCTGGAGATATATCAAGATATTTAAAAGTTCCGAAGCCGCACCAACATAATAGCGATAGAGAAACACCGTGGCCCCTTTCTTTGAGATAACTCTGCACTATTGCGAGCTGCAAATGCCACTTCCAGCATAGCTGTGCAGAAGAACAACAACAAGAAGAAGAAATATCTCGAAATATGTCCGTCAGGCCCCTTCCCTTGAGATAAATCTGCAAATATCTCGGAAACGAAGCGAGCTATGGCAAAATGTTAAGAGACCTTTTTTGTAGAGAATTAAGTTTCCTACTTTTTATGTTCTATGATATTTTTTGATCAGATGCGTAGTTCTCGAGATATATCAAGATATTTAAAAGTTCCGAAGCCGCACCAACATAATAGAGATACAGAAACACCGTGGCACCTTTCTTTGAGATAACTCTGCACTATTGCGAGCTGCAAATGCCACTTCCAGCTTAGCTGTGCAGAAGAAGAACAACAAGAAGAAGAAATATCTCGAAATATGTCCGTCAGGCCCCTTTCCCTGAGATATATCTGCAAATATCTCGGAAACCAAGCGAGCTATGGGAAAATGTTAAGAGACCTTTTTTGTAGAGAATTGAGTTTGCTATTTTTTATGTTCTATGATATTTTTTGATCAGACGCGTAGTTCTCGAGATATATCAAGATATTTGAAAGTTCCGAAGCCGCACCAACATAATAGAGATACAGAAACACCGTGGCCCCTTTCTTTGAGATAACTCTGCACTATTGCGAGCTGGAAATGCCACTTCCAACTTAGCTGTGCAGAAGAAGAACAACAAGAAGAAGAAATATCTCGAAATATGTCCGTCAGGCCCCTTCCCTTGAGATATATCTGCAAATATCTCGGAAACGAAGCGAGCTATGGCAAAATGTTAAGGGACCTTTTTTGTAGAGAATTAAGTTTCCTACTTTTTACGTTCTATGATATTTTTTGATCAGATGCGTAGTTCTCGAGATATATCAAGATATTTAAAAGTTCCGAAGCCGCACCAACATAATAGAGATACAGAAACACCGTGGCCCCTTTCTTTGAGATAACTCTGCACTATTGCGAGCTGGAAATGCCACTTCCACTTTAGCTGTGCAGAAGAAGAACAACAAGAAGAAGAAATATCTCGAAATATGTCCGTCAGGCCCGTTCCTTTGAGCTGAATCTGCAAATATCTCGGAAACGAAGCGAGCTATGGCAAAATGTTAAGAGACGTTTTTTGTAGAGAATTATGTTTTCTACAATTTATGTTCTATGATATTTTTTGATCAGAAGCGTAGTTTTCGAGATATATCGAGATATTTGAAAGTTCCGAAGCCGCACCAACATAATAGAGATACAGAAACACCGTGGCCCCTTTCGTTGAGATAACTCTGCACTATTGCGAGCTGCAAATGCCACTTCCAGCTTAGCTGTGCAGAAGAAGAACAACAAGAAGAAGAAATATCTCGAAATATGTCCGTCAGGCCCCTTCCCTTGAGATATATCTGCAAATATCTCGGAAACGAAGCGAGCTATGGCAAAATGTTAAGAGACCTTTTTTGTAGAGAATTGAGTTTGCTATTTTTTATGTTCTATGATATTTTTTGATCAAACGCGTAGTTCTCGAGATATATCAAGATATTTGAAAGTTCCGAAGCCGCACCAACATAATAGAGATACAGAAACACCGTGGCCCCTTTCGTTGAGATAACTCTGCACTATTGCGAGCTGCAAATGCCACTTCCAGCTTAGCTGTGCAGGAGAAGAACAACAAGAAGAAGAAATATCTCGAAATATGTCCGTCAGGCCCCTTCCCTTGAGATATATCTGCAAATATCTCGGAAACGAAGCGAGCTATGGCAAAATGTCAAGAGACCTTTTTTGTAGAGAATTAAGTTTCCTACTTTTTATGTTCTATGATATTTTTTGATCAGATGCGTAGTTCTCGAGATATATCAAGATATTTAAAAGTTCCGAAGCCGCACCAACATAATAGAGATACAGAAACACCGTGGCCCCTTTCTTTGAGATAACTCTGCACTATTGCGAGCTGTAAATGCCACTTCCAGCTTAGCTGTGCAGAAGAAGACCAACAAGAAGAAGAAATATCTCGAAATATGTCCGTCAGGCCCCTTCCCCTGAGATATATCTGCAAATATCTTGGAAACCAAGCGAGCTATGGCAAAATGTTAAGAGACCTTTTTTGTAGAGAATTAAGTTTCCTACTTTTTATCTTCTATGATATTTTTTGATCAGATGCGTAGTTCTCGAGATATATCAAGATATTTAAAAGTTCCGAAGCCGCACCAACATAATAGAGATACAGAAACACCGTGGCCCCTTTCGTTGAGATAACTCTGCACTATTGCGAGCTGCAAATGCCACTTCCAGCTTAGCTGTGCAGAAGAAGAACAACAAGAAGAAGAAATATCTCGAAATATGTCCGTCAGGCCCCTTCCCTTGAGATAAATCTGCAAATATCTCGGAGACGAAGCGAGCTATGGCAAAATGTTAAGAGACCTTTTTTGTAGAGAATTGAGTTTGCTATTTTTTATGTTCTATGATATTTTTTGATCAGACTCGTAGTTCTCGAGATATATCAAGATATTTGAAAGTTCCGAAGCCGCACCAACATAATAGAGATACAGAAAAACCGTGGCCCCTTTCTTTGAGATAACTCTGCACTATTGCGAGCTGCAAATGCCACCTCCAGCTTAGCTGTGCAGAAGAAGAACAACAAGAAGAAGAAATATCTCGAGATATGTCCGTCAGGCCCCTTCCCTTGAGATATATCTGCAAATATCTCGGAAACGAAGCGAGCTATGGCAAAATGTTAAGAGACCTTTTTTGTAGAGAATTAAGTTTCCTACTTTTTATGTTCTATGATATTTTTTGATCAGATGCGTAGTTCTCGAGATATATCAAGATATTTAAAAGTTCCGAAGCCGCACCAACATAATAGAGATACAGAAACACCGTGGCCCCTTTCTTTGAGATAACTCTGCGCTATTGCGAGCTGCAAATGCCACTTCCAGCTTAGCTGTGCAGAAGAGGAACAACAAGAAGAAGAAATATCTCGAAATATGTCCGTCAGGCCCCTTCCCTTGAGATGTATCTGCAAATATCTCGGAAACGAAGCGAGCTATGGCAAAATGTTAAGAGACCTTTTTTGTAGAGAATTATGTTTCCTACAATTTATGTTCTATAATATTTTTTGATCAGAAGCGTAGTTTTCGAGATATATCGAGATATTTAAAAGTTCCGAAGCCGCACCAACATAATAGAGATACAGAAACACCGTGGCCCCTTTCTTTGAGATAACTCTGCACTAGTGTGAGCCGCAAATGCCACTTCCAGCTTAGCTGTGCAGAAGAAGAACAACAAGAAGAAATATCTCGAAATATGTCCGTCAGGCCCCTTCCCTTGAGATATATCTGCAAATATCTCGGAAACGAAGCGAGCTATGGCAAAATGTTAAGAGACCTTTTTTGTAGAGAATTAAGTTTCCTACTTTTTATGTTCTATGATATTTTTTGATCAGATCCGTAGTTCTCGAGATATATCAAGATATTTAAAAGTTCCGAAACCGCACCAACATAATAGAGATACAGAAACACCGTGGCCCCTCTCTTTGAGATAACTCTGCACTATTGCGAGCTGGAAATGCCACTTCCAGCTTCGCTGTGCAGAAGAAGAACAACAAGAAGAAGAAATATCTCGAAATATGTCCGTCAGGCCCCTTCCCCTGAGATATATCTGCAAATATCTTGGAAACCAAGCGAGCTATGGCAAAATGTTAAGAGACCTTTTTTGTAGAGAATTAAGTTTCCTACTTTTTATCTTCTATGATATTTTTTGATCAGATGCGTAGTTCTCGAGATATATCAAGATATTTGAAAGTTCCGAAGCCGCACCAACATAATAGAGATACAGAAACACCGTGGCCCCTTTCGTTGAGATAACTCTGCACTATTGCGAGCTGCAAATGCCACTTCCAGCTTAGCTGTGCAGAAGAAGAACAACAAGAAGAAGAAATATCTCGAAATATGTCCGTCAGGCCCCTTCCCTTGAGATAAATCTGCAAATATCTCGGAGACGAAGCGAGCTATGGCAAAATGTTAAGAGACCTTTTTTGTAGAGAATTGAGTTTGCTATTTTTTATGTTCTATGATATTTTTTGATCAGACGCGTAGTTCTCGAGATATATCAAGATATTTGAAAGTTCCGAAGCCGCACCAACATAATAGAGATACAGAAAAACCGTGGCCCCTTTCTTTGAGATAACTCTGCACTATTGCGAGCTGCAAATGCCACCTCCAGCTTAGCTGTGCAGAAGAAGAACAACAAGAAGAAGAAATATCTCGAGATATGTCCGTCAGGCCCCTTCCCTTGAGATATATCTGCAAATATCTCGGAAACGAAGCGAGCTATGGCAAAATGTTAAGAGACCTTTTTTGTAGAGAATTAAGTTTCCTACTTTTTATGTTCTATGATATTTTTTGATCAGATGCGTAGTTCTCGAGATATATCAAGATATTTAAAAGTTCCGAAGCCGCACCAACATAATAGAGATACAGAAACACCGTGGCCCCTTTCTTTGAGATAACTCTGCACTATTGCGAGCTGCAAATGCCACTTCCAGCTTAGCTGTGCAGAAGAGGAACAACAAGAAGAAGAAATATCTCGAAATATGTCCGTCAGGCCCCTTCCCTTGAGATGTATCTGCAAATATCTCGGAAACGAAGCGAGCTATGGCAAAATGTTAAGAGACCTTTTTTGTAGAGAATTATCTTTCCTACAATTTATGTTCTATGATATTTTTTGATCAGAAGCGTAGTTTTCGAGATATATCGAGATATTTAAAAGTTCCGAAGCCGCACCAACATAATAGAGATACAGAAACACCGTGGCCCCTTTCTTTGAGATAACTCTGCACTAGTGTGAGCCGCAAATGCCACTTCCAGCTTAGCTGTGCAGAAGAAGAACAACAAGAAGAAATATCTCGAAATATGTCCGTCAGGCCCCTTCCCTTGAGATATATCTGCAAATATCTCGGAAACGAAGCGAGCTATGGCAAAATGTTAAGGGACCTTTTTTGTAGAGAATTAAGTTTCCTACTTTTTACGTTCTATGATATTTTTTGATCAGATGCGTAGTTCTCGAGATATATCAAGATATTTAAAAGTTCCGAAGCCGCACCAACATAATAGAGATACAGAAACACCGTGGCCCCTTTCTTTGAGATAACTCTGCACTATTGCGAGCTGGAAATGCCACTTCCACTTTAGCTGTGCAGAAGAAGAACAACAAGAAGAAGAAATATCTCGAAATATGTCCGTCAGGCCCGTTCCTTTGAGCTGAATCTGCAAATATCTCGGAAACGAAGCGAGCTATGGCAAAATGTTAAGAGACGTTTTTTGTAGAGAATTATGTTTTCTACAATTTATGTTCTATGATATTTTTTGATCAGAAGCGTAGTTTTCGAGATATATCGAGATATTTGAAAGTTCCGAAGCCGCACCAACATAATAGAGATACAGAAACACCGTGGCCCCTTTCGTTGAGATAACTCTGCACTATTGCGAGCTGCAAATGCCACTTCCAGCTTAGCTGTGCAGAAGAAGAACAACAAGAAGAAGAAATATCTCGAAATATGTCCGTCAGGCCCCTTCCCTTGAGATATATCTGCAAATATCTCGGAAACGAAGCGAGCTATGGCAAAATGTTAAGAGACCTTTTTTGTAGAGAATTGAGTTTGCTATTTTTTATGTTCTATGATATTTTTTGATCAAACGCGTAGTTCTCGAGATATATCAAGATATTTGAAAGTTCCGAAGCCGCACCAACATAATAGAGATACAGAAACACCGTGGCCCCTTTCGTTGAGATAACTCTGCACTATTGCGAGCTGCAAATGCCACTTCCAGCTTAGCTGTGCAGAAGAAGAACAACAAGAAGAAGAAATATCTCGAAATATGTCCGTCAGGCCCCTTCCCTTGAGATATATCTGCAAATATCTCGGAAACGAAGCGAGCTATGGCAAAATGTTAAGAGACCTTTTTTGTAGAGAATTAAGTTTCCTACTTTTTATGTTCTATGATATTTTTTGATCAGATGCGTAGTTCTCGAGATATATCAAGATATTTAAAAGTTCCGAAGCCGCACCAACATAATAGAGATACAGAAACACCGTGGCACCTTTCTTTGAGATAACTCTGCACTATTGCGAGCTGCAAATGCCACTTCCAGCTTAGCTGTGCAGAAGAAGAACAACAAGAAGAAGAAATATCTCGAAATATGTCCGTCAGGCCCCTTCCCTTGAGATATATCTGCAAATATCTCGGAAACGAAGCGAGCTATGGCAAAATGTTAAGAGACATTTTTTGTAGAGAATTATGTTTTCTACAATGTATGTTCTATGATATTTTTTGATCAGAAGCGTAGTTTTCGAGATATATCGAGATATTTGAAAGTTCCGAAGCCGCACCAACATAATAGAGATACAGAAACACCGTGGCCCCTTTCGTTGAGATAACTCTGCACTATTGCGAGCTGCAAATGCCACTTCCAGCTTAGCTGTGCAGAAGAAGAACAACAAGAAGAAGAAATATCTCGAAATATGTCCGTCAGGCCCCTTCCCTTGAGATATATCTGCAAATATCTCGGAAACGAACCGAGCTATGGCAAAATGTTAAGAGACCTTTTTTGTAGAGAATTGAGTTTGCTATTTTTTATGTTCTATGATATTTTTTGATCAAACGCGTAGTTCTCGAGATATATCAAGATATTTGAAAGTTCCGAAGCCGCACCAACATAATAGAGATACAGAAACACCGTGGCCCCTTTCGTTGAGATAACTCTGCACTATTGCGAGCTGCAAATGCCACTTCTAGCTTAGCTGTGCAGAAGAAGAACAACAAGAAGAAGAAATATCTCGAAATATGTCCGTCAGGCCCCTTCCCTTGAGATATAACTGCAAATATCTCGGAAACGAAGCGAGCCATGGCAAAATGTTAAGAGACCTTTTTTGTAGAGAATTAAGTTTCCTACTTTTTATGTTCTATGATATTTTTTGATCAGATCCGTAGTTCTCGAGATATATCAAGATATTTAAAAGTTCCGAAACCGCACCAACATAATAGAGATACAGAAACACCGTGGCCCCTCTCTTTGAGATAACTCTGCACTATTGCGAGCTGGAAATGCCACTTCCAGTTTAGCTGTGCAGAAGAAGAACAACAAGAAGAAGAAATATCTCGAAATATGTCCGTTAGGCCCCTTCCCTTGAGATAAATCTGCAAATATCTCGGAAACGAAGCGAGCTATGGCAAAATGTTAAGAGACCTTTTTTGTAGAGAATTAAGTTTCCTACTTTTTATGTTCTATGATATTTTTTGATCAGATGCGTAGTTCTCGAGATATATCAAGATATTTAAAAGTTCCGAAGCCGCACCAACATAATAGAGATACAGAAACACCGTGGCACCTTTCTTTGAGATAACTCTGCACTATTGCGAGCTGCAAATGCCACTTCCAGCTTAGCTGTGCAGAAGAAGAACAACAAGAAGAAGAAATATCTCGAAATATGTCCGTCAGGCCCCTTTCCCTGAGATATATCTGCAAATATCTCGGAAACCAAGCGAGCTATGGCAAAATGTTAAGAGACCTTTTTTGTAGAGAATTGAGTTTGCTATTTTTTATGTTCTATGATATTTTTTGATCAGACGCGTAGTTCTCGAGATATATCAAGATATTTGAAAGTTCCGAAGCCGCACCAACATAATAGAGATACAGAAACACCGTGGCCCCTTTCTTTGAGATAACTCTGCACTATTGCGAGCTGGAAATGCCACTTCCAGCTTAGCTGTGCAGAAGAAGAACAACAAGAAGAAGAAATATCTCGAAATATGTCCGTCAGGCCCCTTCCCTTGAGATATATCTGCAAATATCTCGGAAACGAAGCGAGCTATGGCAAAATGTTAAGGGACCTTTTTTGTAGAGAATTAAGTTTCCTACTTTTTACGTTCTATGATATTTTTTGATCAGATGCGTAGTTCTCGAGATATATCAAGATATTTAAAAGTTCCGAAGCCGCACCAACATAATAGAGATACAGAAACACCGTGGCCCCTTTCTTTGAGATAACTCTGCACTATTGCGAGCTGGAAATGCCACTTCCACTTTAGCTGTGCAGAAGAAGAACAACAAGAAGAAGAAATATCTCGAAATATGTCCGTCAGGCCCGTTCCTTTGAGCTGAATCTGCAAATATCTCGGAAACGAAGCGAGCTATGGCAAAATGTTAAGAGACGTTTTTTGTAGAGAATTACGTTTTCTACAATTTATGTTCTATGATATTTTTTGATCAGAAGCGTAGTTTTCGAGATATATCGAGATATTTGAAAGTTCCGAAGCCGCACCAACATAATAGAGATACAGAAACACCGTGGCCCCTTTCGTTGAGATAACTCTGCACTATTGCGAGCTGCAAATGCCACTTCCAGCTTAGCTGTGCAGAAGAAGAACAACAAGAAGAAGAAATATCTCGAAATATGTCCGTCAGGCCCCTTCCCTTGAGATATATCTGCAAATATCTCGGAAACGAAGCGAGCTATGGCAAAATGTTAAGAGACCTTTTTTGTAGAGAATTGAGTTTGCTATTTTTTATGTTGTATGATATTTTTTGATCAAACGCGTAGTTCTCGAGATATATCAAGATATTTGAAAGTTCCGAAGCCGCACCAACATAATAGAGATACAGAAACACCGTGGCCCCTTTCGTTGAGATAACTCTGCACTATTGCGAGCTGCAAATGCCACTTCCAGCTTAGCTGTGCAGAAGAAGAACAACAAGAAGAAGAAATATCTCGAAATATGTCCGTCAGGCCCCTTCCCTTGAGATATATCTGCAAATATCTCGGAAACGAAGCGAGCTATGGCAAAATGTTAAGAGACCTTTTTTGTAGAGAATTAAGTTTCCTACTTTTTATGTTCTATGATATTTTTTGACCAGATGCGTAGTTCTCGAGATATATCAAGATATTTAAAAGTTCCGAAGCCGCACCAAAATAATAGAGATACAGAAACACCATGGCCCCTTTCTTTGAGATAACTCTGCACTATTGCGAGCTGTAAATACCACTTCCAGCTTAGCTGTGCAGAAGAAGAACAACAAGAAGAAGAAATATCTCGAAATATGTCCGTCAGGCTCCTTACCCTGAGATATATCTGCAAATATCTCGGAAACCAAGCGAGCTATGGCAAGATGTTAAGAGACCTTTTTTGTAGAGAATTAAGTTTCCTACTTTTTATGTTCTATGATATTTTTTGATCAGATGCGTATTTCTCGAGATATATCAAGATATTTGAAAGTTCCGAAGCCGCACCAACATAATAGAGATACAGAAACACCGTGGCCCCTTTCGTTGAGATAACTCTGCACTATTGCGAGCTGCAAATGCCACTTCCAGCTTAGCTGTGCAGAAGAAGAACAACAAGAAGAAGAAATATCTCGAGATATGTCCGTCAGGCCCCTTCCCTTGAGATATATCTGCAAATATCTCGGAAACGAAGCGAGCTATGGCAAAATGTTAAGAGACCTTTTTTGTAGAGAATTAAGTTTCCTACTTTTTATGTTCTATGATATTTTTTGATCAGATGCGTAGTTCTCGAGATATATCAAGATATTTAAAAGTTCCGAAGCCGCACCAACATAATAGAGATACAGAAACACCGTGGCCCCTTTCTTTGAGATAACTCTGCACTATTGCGAGCTGTAAATGCCACTTCCAGCTTAGCTGTGCAGAAGAAGAACAACAAGAAGAAGAAATATCTCGAAATATGTCCGTCAGGCCCCTTTCCCTGAGATATATCTGCAAATATCTCGGAAACCAAGCGAGCTATGGCAAAATGTTAAGAGACCTTTTTTGTAGAGAATTGAGTTTGCTATTTTTTATGTTCTATGATATTTTTTGATCAGACGCGTAGTTCTCGAGATATATCAAGATATTTGAAAGTTCCGAAGCCGCACCAACATAATAGAGATACAGAAAAACCGTGGCCCCTTTCTTTGAGATAACTCTGCACTATTGCGAGCTGCAAATGCCACTTCCAGCTTAGCTGTGCAGAAGAAGAACAACAAGAAGAAGAAATATCCCGAGATATGTCCGTCAGGCCCCTTCCCTTGAGATATATCTGCAAATATCTCGGAAACGAAGCGAGCTATGGCAAAATGTTAAGAGACCTTTTTTGTAGAGAATTAAGTTTCCTACTTTTCATGTTCTATGATATTTTTTGATCAGATGCGTAGTTCTCGAGATATATCAAGATATTTAAAAGTTCCGAAGCCGCACCAACATAATAGAGATACAGAAACACCGTGGCCCCTTTCTTTGAGATAACGCTGCACTATTGCGAGCTGCAAATGCCACTTCCAGCTTAGCTGTGCAGAAGAAGAACAACAAGAAGAAGAAATATCTCGAAATATGTCCGTCAGGCCCCTTCCCTTGAGATATATCTGCAAATATCTCGGAAACGAAGCGAGCTATGGCAAAATGTTAAGAGCCCTTTTTTGTAGAGAATTAAGTTTCCTACTTTTTATGTTCTATGATATTTTTTGATCAGATGCGTAGTTCTCGAGATATATCAAGGTATTTAAAAGTTCCGAAGCCGCACCAACATAATAGAGATACAGAAACACCGTGGCCCCTTTCTTTGAGATAACTCTGCACTAGTGTGAGCCGCAAATGCCACTTCCAGCTTAGCTGTGCAGAAGAAGAACAACAAGAAGAAATATCTCGAAATATGTCCGTCAGGCCCCTTCCCTTGAGATATATCTGCAAATATCTCGGAAACGAAGCGAGCTATGGCAAAATGTTAAGAGACCTTTTTTGTAGAGAATTAAGTTTCCTACTTTTTATGTTCTATGATATTTTTTGATCAGATCCGTAGTTCTCGAGATATATCAAGATATTTAAAAGTTCCGAAACCGCACCAACATAATAGAGATACAGAAACACCGTGGCCCCTCTCTTTGAGATAACTCTGCACTATTGCGAGCTGGAAATGCCACTTCCAGCTTCGCTGTGCAGAAGAAGAACAACAAGAAGAAGAAATATCTCGAAATATGTCCGTCAGGCCCCTTCCCCTGAGATATATCTGCAAATATCTTGGAAACCAAGCGAGCTATGGCAAAATGTTAAGAGACCTTTTTTGTAGAGAATTAAGTTTCCTACTTTTTATCTTCTATGATATTTTTTGATCAGATGCGTAGTTCTCGAGATATATCAAGATATTTGAAAGTTCCGAAGCCGCACCAACATAATAGAGATACAGAAACACCGTGGCCCCTTTCGTTGAGATAACTCTGCACTATTGCGAGCTGCAAATGCCACTTCCAGCTTAGCTGTGCAGAAGAAGAACAACAAGAAGAAGAAATATCTCGAAATATGTCCGTCAGGCCCCTTCCCTTGAGATAAATCTGCAAATATCTCGGAGACGAAGCGAGCTATGGCAAAATGTTAAGAGACCTTTTTTGTAGAGAATTGAGTTTGCTATTTTTTATGTTCTATGATATTTTTTGATCAGACGCGTAGTTCTCGAGATATATCAAGATATTTGAAAGTTCCGAAGCCGCACCAACATAATAGAGATACAGAAAAACCGTGGCCCCTTTCTTTGAGATAACTCTGCACTATTGCGAGCTGCAAATGCCACCTCCAGCTTAGCTGTGCAGAAGAAGAACAACAAGAAGAAGAAATATCTCGAGATATGTCCGTCAGGCCCCTTCCCTTGAGATATATCTGCAAATATCTCGGAAACGAAGCGAGCTATGGCAAAATGTTAAGAGACCTTTTTTGTAGAGAATTAAGTTTCCTACTTTTTATGTTCTATGATATTTTTTGATCAGATGCGTAGTTCTCGAGATATATCAAGATATTTAAAAGTTCCGAAGCCGCACCAACATAATAGAGATACAGAAACACCGTGGCCCCTTTCTTTGAGATAACTCTGCACTATTGCGAGCTGCAAATGCCACTTCCAGCTTAGCTGTGCAGAAGAGGAACAACAAGAAGAAGAAATATCTCGAAATATGTCCGTCAGGCCCCTTCCCTTGAGATGTATCTGCAAATATCTCGGAAACGAAGCGAGCTATGGCAAAATGTTAAGAGACCTTTTTTGTAGAGAATTATCTTTCCTACAATTTATGTTCTATGATATTTTTTGATCAGAAGCGTAGTTTTCGAGATATATCGAGATATTTAAAAGTTCCGAAGCCGCACCAACATAATAGAGATACAGAAACACCGTGGCCCCTTTCTTTGAGATAACTCTGCACTAGTGTGAGCCGCAAATGCCACTTCCAGCTTAGCTGTGCAGAAGAAGAACAACAAGAAGAAATATCTCGAAATATGTCCGTCAGGCCCCTTCCCTTGAGATATATCTGCAAATATCTCGGAAACGAAGCGAGCTATGGCAAAATGTTAAGGGACCTTTTTTGTAGAGAATTAAGTTTCCTACTTTTTACGTTCTATGATATTTTTTGATCAGATGCGTAGTTCTCGAGATATATCAAGATATTTAAAAGTTCCGAAGCCGCACCAACATAATAGAGATACAGAAACACCGTGGCCCCTTTCTTTGAGATAACTCTGCACTATTGCGAGCTGGAAATGCCACTTCCACTTTAGCTGTGCAGAAGAAGAACAACAAGAAGAAGAAATATCTCGAAATATGTCCGTCAGGCCCGTTCCTTTGAGCTGAATCTGCAAATATCTCGGAAACGAAGCGAGCTATGGCAAAATGTTAAGAGACGTTTTTTGTAGAGAATTATGTTTTCTACAATTTATGTTCTATGATATTTTTTGATCAGAAGCGTAGTTTTCGAGATATATCGAGATATTTGAAAGTTCCGAAGCCGCACCAACATAATAGAGATACAGAAACACCGTGGCCCCTTTCGTTGAGATAACTCTGCACTATTGCGAGCTGCAAATGCCACTTCCAGCTTAGCTGTGCAGAAGAAGAACAACAAGAAGAAGAAATATCTCGAAATATGTCCGTCAGGCCCCTTCCCTTGAGATATATCTGCAAATATCTCGGAAACGAAGCGAGCTATGGCAAAATGTTAAGAGACATTTTTTGTAGAGAATTATGTTTTCTACAATGTATGTTCTATGATATTTTTTGATCAGAAGCGTAGTTTTCGAGATATATCGAGATATTTGAAAGTTCCGAAGCCGCACCAACATAATAGAGATACAGAAACACCGTGGCCCCTTTCGTTGAGATAACTCTGCACTATTGCGAGCTGCAAATGCCACTTCCAGCTTAGCTGTGCAGAAGAAGAACAACAAGAAGAAGAAATATCTCGAAATATGTCCGTCAGGCCCCTTCCCTTGAGATATATCTGCAAATATCTCGGAAACGAAGCGAGCTATGGCAAAATGTTAAGAGACCTTTTTTGTAGAGAATTGAGTTTGCTATTTTTTATGTTCTATGATATTTTTTGATCAAACGCGTAGTTCTCGAGATATATCAAGATATTTGAAAGTTCCGAAGCCGCACCAACATAATAGAGATACAGAAACACCGTGGCCCCTTTCGTTGAGATAACTCTGCACTATTGCGAGCTGCAAATGCCACTTCCAGCTTAGCTGTGCAGAAGAAGAACAACAAGAAGAAGAAATATCTCGAAATATGTCCGTCAGGCCCCTTCCCTTGAGATATATCTGCAAATATCTCGGAAACGAAGCGAGCTATGGCAAAATGTTAAGAGACCTTTTTTGTAGAGAATTAAGTTTCCTACTTTTTATGTTCTATGATATTTTTTGACCAGATGCGTAGTTCTCGAGATATATCAAGATATTTAAAAGTTCCGAAGCCGCACCAAAATAATAGAGATACAGAAACACCATGGCCCCTTTCTTTGAGATAACTCTGCACTATTGCGAGCTGTAAATACCACTTCCAGCTTAGCTGTGCAGAAGAAGAACAACAAGAAGAAGAAATATCTCGAAATATGTCCGTCAGGCTCCTTACCCTGAGATATATCTGCAAATATCTCGGAAACCAAGCGAGCTATGGCAAGATGTTAAGAGACCTTTTTTGTAGAGAATTAAGTTTCCTACTTTTTATGTTCTATGATATTTTTTGATCAGATGCGTATTTCTCGAGATATATCAAGATATTTGAAAGTTCCGAAGCCGCACCAACATAATAGAGATACAGAAACACCGTGGCCCCTTTCGTTGAGATAACTCTGCACTATTGCGAGCTGCAAATGCCACTTCCAGCTTAGCTGTGCAGAAGAAGAACAACAAGAAGAAGAAATATCTCGAGATATGTCCGTCAGGCCCCTTCCCTTGAGATATATCTGCAAATATCTCGGAAACGAAGCGAGCTATGGCAAAATGTTAAGAGACCTTTTTTGTAGAGAATTAAGTTTCCTACTTTTTATGTTCTATGATATTTTTTGATCAGATGCGTAGTTCTCGAGATATATCAAGATATTTAAAAGTTCCGAAGCCGCACCAACATAATAGAGATACAGAAACACCGTGGCCCCTTTCTTTGAGATAACTCTGCACTATTGCGAGCTGTAAATGCCACTTCCAGCTTAGCTGTGCAGAAGAAGAACAACAAGAAGAAGAAATATCTCGAAATATGTCCGTCAGGCCCCTTTCCCTGAGATATATCTGCAAATATCTCGGAAACCAAGCGAGCTATGGCAAAATGTTAAGAGACCTTTTTTGTAGAGAATTGAGTTTGCTATTTTTTATGTTCTATGATATTTTTTGATCAGACGCGTAGTTCTCGAGATATATCAAGATATTTGAAAGTTCCGAAGCCGCACCAACATAATAGAGATACAGAAAAACCGTGGCCCCTTTCTTTGAGATAACTCTGCACTATTGCGAGCTGCAAATGCCACTTCCAGCTTAGCTGTGCAGAAGAAGAACAACAAGAAGAAGAAATATCTCGAGATATGTCCGTCAGGCCCCTTCCCTTGAGATATATCTGCAAATATCTCGGAAACGAAGCGAGCTATGGCAAAATGTTAAGAGACCTTTTTTGTAGAGAATTAAGTTTCCTACTTTTCATGTTCTATGATATTTTTTGATCAGATGCGTAGTTCTCGAGATATATCAAGATATTTAAAAGTTCCGAAGCCGCACCAACATAATAGAGATACAGAAACACCGTGGCCCCTTTCTTTGAGATAACGCTGCACTATTGCGAGCTGCAAATGCCACTTCCAGCTTAGCTGTGCAGAAGAAGAACAACAAGAAGAAGAAATATCTCGAAATATGTCCGTCAGGCCCCTTCCCTTGAGATATATCTGCAAATATCTCGGAAACGAAGCGAGCTATGGCAAAATGTTAAGAGACCTTTTTTGTAGAGAATTAAGTTTCCTACTTTTTATGTTCTATGATATTTTTTGATCAGATGCGTAGTTCTCGAGATATATCAAGATATTTAAAAGTTCCGAAGCCGCACCAACATAATAGAGATACAGAAACACCGTGGCCCCTTTCTTTGAGATAACTCTGCACTATTGCGAGCTGCAAATGCCACTTCCAGCTTAGCTGTGCAGAAGAAGAACAACAAGAAGAAGAAATATCTCGAAATATGTCCGTCAGGCCCCTTCCCTTGAGATAAATCTGCAAATATCTCGGAAACGAAGCGAGCTATGGTAAAATGTTAAGAGACCTTTTTTGTAGAGAATTAAGTTTCCTACTTTTTATGTTCTATGATATTTTTTGATCAGATACGTAGTTCTCGAGATATATCAAGGTATTTAAAAGTTCCGAAGCCGCACCAACATAATAGAGATACAGAAACACCGTGGCCCCTTTCTTTGAGATAACTCTGCACTATTGCGAGCTGTAAATGCCACTTCCAGCTTAGCTGTGCAGAAGAAGAACAACAAGAAGCAGAAATATCTCGAAATATGTCCGTCAGGCCCCTTCCCTTGAGATATATCTGCAAATATCTCGGAAACGAAGCGAGCTATGGCAAAATGTTAAGGGACCTTTTTTGTAGAGAATTAAGTTTCCTACTTTTTACGTTCTATTATATTTTTTGATCAGATGCGTAGATCTCGAGATATATCAAGATATTTAAAAGTTCCGAAGCCGCACCAACATAATAGAGATACCGAAACACCGTGGCCCCTTTCTTTGAGATAACTCTGCACTATTGCGAGCTGGAAATGCCACTTCCACTTTAGCTGTGCAGAAGAAGAACAACAAGAAGAAGAAATATCTCGAAATATGTCCGTCAGGCCCGTTCCTTTGAGCTGAATCTGCAAATATCTCGGAAACGAAGCGAGCTATGGCAAAATGTTAAGAGACGTTTTTTGTAGAGAATTATGTTTTCTACAATTTATGTTCTATGATATTTTTTGATCAGAAGCGTAGTTTTCGAGATATATCGAGATATTTGAAAGTTCCGAAGCCGCACCAACATAATAGAGATACAGAAACACCGTGGCCCCTTTCGTTGAGATAACTCTGCACTATTGCGAGCTGCAAATGCCACTTCCAGCTTAGCTGTGCAGAAGAAGAACAACAAGAAGAAGAAATATCTCGAAATATGTCCGTCAGGCCCCTTCCCTTGAGATATATCTGCAAATATCTCGGAAACGAAGCGAGCTATGGCAAAATGTTAAGAGACCTTTTTTGTAGAGAATTGAGTTTGCTATTTTTTATGTTCTATGATATTTTTTGATCAAACGCGTAGTTCTCGAGATATATCAAGATATTTGAAAGTTCCGAAGCCGCACCAACATAATAGAGATACAGAAACACCGTGGCCCCTTTCGTTGAGATAACTCTGCACTATTGCGAGCTGCAAATGCCACTTCCAGCTTAGCTGTGCAGAAGAAGAACAACAAGAAGAAGAAATATCTCGAGATATGTCCGTCAGGCCCCTTCCCTTGAGATATATCTGCAAATATCTCGGAAACGAAGCGAGCTATGGCAAAATCTTAAGAGACCTTTTTTGTAGAGAATTAAGTTTCCTACTTTTTATGTTCTATGATATTTTTTGATCAGATGCGTAGTTCTCGAGATATATCAAGATATTTAAAAGTTCCGAAGCCGCACCAACATAATAGAGATACAGAAACATCGTGGCCCCTTTCTTTGAGATAACTCTGCACTATTGCGAGCTGCAAATGCCACTTCCAGCTTAGCTGTGCAGAAGAAGAACAACAAGAAGAAGAAATATCTCGAAATATGTCCGTCAGTCCCCTTTCCCTGAGATATATCTGCAAATATCTCGGAAACCAAGCGAGCTATGGCAAAATGTTAAGAGACCTTTTTTGTAGAGAATTGAGTTTGCTATTTTTTATGTTCTATGATATTTTTTGATCAGACGCGTAGTTCTCGAGATATATCAAGATATTTGAAAGTTCCGAAGCCGCACCAACATAATAGAGATACAGAAAAACCGTGGCCCCTTTCTTTGAGATAACTCTGCACTATTGCGAGCTGCAAATGCCACTTCCAGCTTAGCTGTGCAGAAGAAGAACAACAAGAAGAAGAAATAT
Source organism: Osmia lignaria lignaria (assembly GCF_051020975.1). NCBI lineage: Eukaryota > Metazoa > Arthropoda > Insecta > Hymenoptera > Megachilidae > Osmia > Osmia lignaria. The sequence goes on along the minus strand of NW_027478159.1, from coordinate 6,462,219 downwards.
CTCGAGATATGTCCGTCAGGCCCCTTCCCTTGAGATATATCTGCAAATATCTCGGAAACGAAGCGAGCTATGGCAAAATGTTAAGAGACCTTTTTTGTAGAGAATTAAGTTTCCTACTTTTCATGTTCTATGATATTTTTTGATCAGATGCGTAGTTCTCGAGATATATCAAGATATTTAAAAGTTCCGAAGCCGCACCAACATAATAGAGATACAGAAACACCGTGGCCCCTTTCTTTGAGATAACTCTGCACTATTGCGAGCTGCAAATGCCACTTCCAGCTTAGCTGTGCAGAAGAAGAACAACAAGCAGAAGAAATATCTCGAAATATGTCCGTCAGGCCCCTTCCCTTGAGATATATCTGCAAATATCTCGGAAACGAAGCGAGCTATGGCAAAATGTTAAGGGACCTTTTTTGTAGAGAATTAAGTTTCCTACTTTTTACGTTCTATGATATTTTTTGATCAGATGCGTAGTTCTCGAGATATATCAAGATATTTAAAAGTTCCGAAGCCGCACCAACATAATAGAGATACAGAAACACCGTGGCCCCTTTCTTTGAGATAACTCTGCACTATTGCGAGCTGGAAATGCCACTTCCACTTTAGCTGTGCAGAAGAAGAACAACAAGAAGAAGAAATATCTCGAAATATGTCCGTCAGGCCCGTTCCTTTGAGCTGAATCTGCAAATATCTCGGAAACGAAGCGAGCTATGGCAAAATGTTAAGAGACCTTTTTTGTAGAGAATTAAGTTTCCTACTTTTTATATTCTATGATATTTTTTGATCAGATGCGTAGTTCTCGAGATATATCAAGATATTTAAAAGTTGCGAAGCCGCACCAACATAATAGAGATACAGAAACACCGTGGCCCCTTTCTTTCAGATAACTCTGCACTATTGCGAGCTGTAAATGCCACTTCCAGCTTAGCTGTGCAGAAGAAGAACAACAAGAAGAAGAAATATCTCGAAATATGTCCGTCAGGCCCCTTCCCTTGAGATATATCTGCAAATATCTCGGAAACGAAGCGAGCTATGGCAAAATGTTAAGGGACCTTTTTTGTAGAGAATTAAGTTTCCTACTTTTTACGATCTATGATATTTTTTGATCAGATGCGTAGTTCTCGAGATATATCAAGATATTTAAAAGTTCCGAAGCCGCACCAACATAATAGAGATACAGAAACACCGTGGCCCCTTTCTTTGAGATAACTCTGCACTATTGCGAGCTGGAAATGCCACTTCCACTTTAGCTGTGCAGAAGAAGAACAACAAGAAGAAGAAATATCTCGAAATATGTCCGTCAGGCCCGTTCCTTTGAGCTGAATCTGCAAATATCTCGGAAACAAAGCGAGCTATGGCAAAATGTTAAGAGACGTTTTTTGTAGAGAATTATATTTTCTACAATTTATGTTCTATGATATTTTTTGATCAGATGCGTAGTTCTCGAGATATATCAAGATATTTAAAAGTTGCGAAGCCGCACCAACATAATAGAGATACAGAAACACCGTGGTCCCTTTCTTTGAGATAACTCTGCACTATTGCGAGCTGTAAATGCCACTTCCAGCTTAGCTGTGCAGAAGAAGAACAACAAGAAGAAGAAATATCTCGAAATATGTCCGTCAGGCCCCTTCCCCTGAGATATATCTGCAAATATCTCGGAAACCAAGCGAGCTATGGCAAAATGTTAAGAGACCTTTTTTGTAGAGAATTAAGTTTCCTACTTTTTATGTTCTATGATATTTTTTGATCAGATGCGTAGTTCTCGAGATATATCAAGATATTTGAAAGTTCCGAAGCCGCACCAACATAATAGAGATACAGAAACACCGTGGCCCCTTTCTTTGAGATAACTCTGCACTATTGCGAGCTGTAAATGCCACTTCCAGCTTAGCTGTGCAGAAGAAGAACAACAAGAAGAAGAAATATCTCGAAATATGTCCGTCAGGCCCCTTCCCTTGAGATATATCTGCAAATATCTCGGAAACGAAGCGAGCTATGGCAAAATGTTAAGGGACCTTTTTTGTAGAGAATTAAGTTTCCTACTTTTTACGTTCTATGATATTTTTTGATCAGATGCGTAGTTCTCGAGATATATCAAGATATTTAAAAGTTCCGAAGCCGCACCAACATAATAGAGATACCGAAACACCGTGGCCCCTTTCTTTGAGATAACTCTGCACTATTGCGAGCTGGAAATGCCACTTCCACTTTAGCTGTGCAGAAGAAGAACAACAAGAAGAAGTAATATCTCGAAATATGTCCGTCAGGCCCGTTCCTTTGAGCTGAATCTGCAAATATCTCGGAAACGAAGCGAGCTATGGCAAAATGTTAAGAGACGTTTTTTGTAGAGAATTATATTTTCTACAATTTATGTTCTATGATATTTTTTGATCAGAAGCGTAGTTTTCGAGATATATCGAGATATTTGAAAGTTCCGAAGCCGCACCAACATAATAGAGATACAGAAACACCGTGGCCCCTTTCGTTGAGATAACTCTGCACTATTGCGAGCTGCAAATGCCACTTCCAGCTTAGCTGTGCAGAAGAAGAACAACAAGAAGAAGAAATATCTCGAAATATGTCCGTCAGGCCCCTTCCCTTGAGATATATCTGCAAATATCTCGGAAACGAAGCGAGCTATGGCAAAATGCTAAGAGACCTTTTTTGTAGAGAATTGAGTTTCCTACTTTTTATGTTCTATGAGATTTTTTGATCAGATGCGTAGTTCTCGAGATATATCAAGATATTTGAAAGTTCCGAAGCCGCACCAACATAATAGAGATACAGAAACACCGTGGCCCCTTTCTTTGAGATAACTCTGCACTATTGCGAGCTGGAAATGCCACTTCCAGCTTAGCTGTGCAGAAGAAGAACAACAAGAAGAAGAAATATCTCGAAATATGTCCGTCAGGCCCCTTCCCCTGAGATACATCTGCAAATATCTCGGAAACCAAGCGAGCTATGGCAAAATGTTAAGAGACCTTTTTTGTAGAGAATTAAGTTTCCTACTTTTTATGTTCTATGATATTTTTTGATCAGATACGTAGTTCTCGAGATATATCAAGGTATTTAAAAGTTCCGAAGCCGCACCAAGATAATAGAGATACAGAAACACCGTGGCCCCTTTCTTTGAGATAACTCTGCACTATTGCGAGCTGTAAATGCCACTTCCAGCTTAGCTGTGCAGAAGAAGAACAACAAGAAGAAGAAATATCTCGAAATATGTCCGTCAGGTCCCTTCCCTTGAGATATATCTGCAAATATCTCGGAAACGAAGCGAGCTATGGCAAAATGTTAAGGGACCTTTTTTGTAGAGAATTAAGTTTCCTACTTTTTACGTTCTATGATATTTTTTGATCAGATGCGTAGTTCTCGAGATATATCAAGATATTTAAAAGTTCCGAAGCCGCACCAACATAATAGAGATACAGAAACACCGTGGCCCCTTTCTTTGAGATAACTCTGCACTATTGCGAGCTGGAAATGCCACTTCCACTTTAGCTGTGCAGAAGAAGAACAACAAGAAGAAGAAATATCTCGAAATATGTCCGTCAGGCCCGTTCCTTTGAGCTGAATCTGCAAATATCTCGGAAACGAAGCGAGCTATGGCAAAATGTTAAGAGACGTTTTTTGTAGAGAATTATGTTTTCTACAATTTATGTTCTATGATATTTTTTGATCAGAAGCGTAGTTTTCGAGATATATCGAGATATTTGAAAGTTCCGAAGCCGCACCAACATAATAGAGATACAGAAACATCGTGGCCCCTTTCGTTGAGATAACTCTGCACTATTGCGAGCTGCAAACGCCACTTCCAGCTTAGCTGTGCAGAAGAAGAACAACAAGAAGAAGAAATATCTCGAAATATGTCCGTCAGGCCCCTTCCCTTGAGATATATCTGCAAATATCTCGGAAACGAAGCGAGCTATGGCAAAATGTTAAGAGACCTTTTTTGTAGAGAATTAACTTTCCTACTTTTTATGTTCTATGATATTTTTTGATCAGATGCGTAGTTCTCGAGATATATCAAGATATTTAAAAGTTGCGAAGCCGCACCAACATAATAGAGATACAGAAACACCGTGGCCCCTTTCTTTGAGATAACTCTGCACTATTGCGAGCTGCAAATGCCACTTCCAGCTTAGCTGTGCAGAAGAAGAACAACAAGAAGAAGAAATATCTCGAAATATGTCCGTCAGGCCCCTTCCCTTGAGATATATCTGCAAATATCTCGGAAACGAAGCGAGCTATGGCAAAATGTTAAGAGACGTTTTTTGTAGAGAATTATATTTTCTACAATTTATGTTCTATGATATTTTTTGATCAGAAGCGTAGTTTTCGAGATATATCGAGATATTTGAAAGTTCCGAAGCCGCACCAACATAATAGAGATACAGAAACACCGTGGCCCCTTTCGTTGAGATAACTCTGCACTATTGCGAGCTGCAAATGCCACTTCCAGCTTAGCTGTGCAGAAGAAGAACAACAAGAAGAAGAAATATCTCGAAATATGTCCGTCAGGCCCCTTCCCTTGAGATATATCTGCAAATATCTCGGAAACGAAGCGAGCTATGGCAAAATGTTAAGAGACGTTTTTTGTAGAGAATTATATTTTCTACAATTTATGTTCTATGATATTTTTTGATCAGAAGCGTAGTTTTCGAGATATATCGAGATATTTGAAAGTTCCGAAGCCGCACCAACATAATAGAGATACAGAAACACCGTGGCCCCTTTCGTTGAGATAACTCTGCACTATTGCGAGCTGCAAATGCCACTTCCAGCTTAGCTGTGCAGAAGAAGAACAACAAGAAGAAGAAATATCTCGAAATATGTCCGTCAGGCCCCTTCCCTTGAGATATATCTGCAAATATCTCGGAAACGAAGCGAGCTATGGCAAAATGTTAAGAGACCTTTTTTGTAGAGAATTAAGTTTCCTACTTTTTATGTTCTATGAGATTTTTTGATCAGATGCGTAGTTCTCGAGATATATCAAGATATTTGAAAGTTCCGAAGCCGCACCAACATAATAGAGATACAGAAACACCGTGGCCCCTTTCTTTGAGATAACTCTGCACTATTGCGAGCTGGAAATGCCACTTCCAGCTTAGCTGTGCAGAAGAAGAACAACAAGAAGAAGAAATATCTCGAAATATGTCCGTCAGGCCCCTTCCCCTGAGATACATCTGCAAATATCTCGGAAACCAAGCGAGCTATGGCAAAATGTTAAGAGACCTTTTTTGTAGAGAATTAAGTTTCCTACTTTTTATGTTCTATGATATTTTTTGATCAGATACGTAGTTCTCGAGATATATCAAGGTATTTAAAAGTTCCGAAGCCGCACCAAGATAATAGAGATACAGAAACACCGTGGCCCCTTTCTTTGAGATAACTCTGCACTATTGCGAGCTGTAAATGCCACTTCCAGCTTAGCTGTGCAGAAGAAGAACAACAAGAAGAAGAAATATCTCGAAATATGTCCGTCAGGTCCCTTCCCTTGAGATATATCTGCAAATATCTCGGAAACGAAGCGAGCTATGGCAAAATGTTAAGGGACCTTTTTTGTAGAGAATTAAGTTTCCTACTTTTTACGTTCTATGATATTTTTTGATCAGATGCGTAGTTCTCGAGATATATCAAGATATTTAAAAGTTCCGAAGCCGCACCAACATAATAGAGATACAGAAACACCGTGGCCCCTTTCTTTGAGATAACTCTGCACTATTGCGAGCTGTAAATGCCACTTCCAGCTTAGCTGTGCAGAAGAAGAACAACAAGAAGAAGAAATATCTCGAAATATGTCCGTCAGGTCCCTTCCCTTGAGATATATCTGCAAATATCTCGGAAACGAAGCGAGCTATGGCAAAATGTTAAGGGACCTTTTTTGTAGAGAATTAAGTTTCCTACTTTTTACGTTCTATGATATTTTTTGATCAGATGCGTAGTTCTCGAGATATATCAAGATATTTAAAAGTTCCGAAGCCGCACCAACATAATAGAGATACAGAAACACCGTGGCCCCTTTCTTTGAGATAACTCTGCACTATTGCGAGCTGGAAATGCCACTTCCACTTTAGCTGTGCAGAAGAAGAACAACAAGAAGAAGAAATATCTCGAAATATGTCCGTCAGGCCCGTTCCTTTGAGCTGAATCTGCAAATATCTCGGAAACGAAGCGAGCTATGGCAAAATGTTAAGAGACGTTTTTTGTAGAGAATTATGTTTTCTACAATTTATGTTCTATGATATTTTTTGATCAGAAGCGTAGTTTTCGAGATATATCGAGATATTTGAAAGTTCCGAAGCCGCACCAACATAATAGAGATACAGAAACATCGTGGCCCCTTTCGTTGAGATAACTCTGCACTATTGCGAGCTGCAAATGCCACTTCCAGCTTAGCTGTGCAGAAGAAGAACAACAAGAAGAAGAAATATCTCGAAATATGTCCGTCAGGCCCCTTCCCTTGAGATATATCTGCAAATATCTCGGAAACGAAGCGAGCTATGGCAAAATGTTAAGAGACCTTTTTTGTAGAGAATTAACTTTCCTACTTTTTATGTTCTATGATATTTTTTGATCAGATGCGTAGTTCTCGAGATATATCAAGATATTTAAAAGTTGCGAAGCCGCACCAACATAATAGAGATACAGAAACACCGTGGCCCCTTTCTTTGAGATAACTCTGCACTATTGCGAGCTGCAAATGCCACTTCCAGCTTAGCTGTGCAGAAGAAGAACAACAAGAAGAAGAAATATCTCGAAATATGTCCGTCAGGCCCCTTCCCTTGAGATATATCTGCAAATATCTCGGAAACGAAGCGAGCTATGGCAAAATGTTAAGAGACGTTTTTTGTAGAGAATTATATTTTCTACAATTTATGTTCTATGATATTTTTTGATCAGAAGCGTAGTTTTCGAGATATATCGAGATATTTGAAAGTTCCGAAGCCGCACCAACATAATAGAGATACAGAAACATCGTGGCCCCTTTCGTTGAGATAACTCTGCACTATTGCGAGCTGCAAATGCCACTTCCAGCTTAGCTGTGCAGAAGAAGAACAACAAGAAGAAGAAATATCTCGAAATATGTCCGTCAGACCCCTTCCCTTGAGATATATCTGCAAATATCTCGGAAACGAAGCGAGCTATGGCAAAATGTTAAGAGACCTTTTTTGTAGAGAATTAACTTTCCTACTTTTTATGTTCTATGATATTTTTTGATCAGATGCGTAGTTCTCGAGATATATCAAGATATTTAAAAGTTGCGAAGCCGCACCAACATAATAGAGATACAGAAACACCGTGGCCCCTTTCTTTGAGATAACTCTGCACTATTGCGAGCTGCAAATGCCACTTCCAGCTTAGCTGTGCAGAAGAAGAACAACAAGAAGAAGAAATATCTCGAAATATGTCCGTCAGGCCCCTTCCCTTGAGATATATCTGCAAATATCTCGGAAACGAAGCGAGCTATGGCAAAATGTTAAGAGACGTTTTTTGTAGAGAATTATATTTTCTACAATTTATGTTCTATGATATTTTTTGATCAGAAGCGTAGTTTTCGAGATATATCGAGATATTTGAAAGTTCCGAAGCCGCACCAACATAATAGAGATACAGAAACACCGTGGCCCCTTTCGTTGAGATAACTCTGCACTATTGCGAGCTGCAAATGCCACTTCCAGCTTAGCTGTGCAGAAGAAGAACAACAAGAAGAAGAAATATCTCGAAATATGTCCGTCAGGCCCCTTCCCTTGAGATATATCTGCAAATATCTCGGAAACGAAGCGAGCTATGGCAAAATGTTAAGAGACCTTTTTTGTAGAGAATTAAGTTTCCTACTTTTTATGTTCTATGAGATTTTTTGATCAGATGCGTAGTTCTCGAGATATATCAAGATATTTGAAAGTTCCGAAGCCGCACCAACATAATAGAGATACAGAAACACCGTGGCCCCTTTCTTTGAGATAACTATGCACTATTGCGAGCTGGAAATGCCACTTCCAGCTTAGCTGTGCAGAAGAAGAACAACAAGAAGAAGAAATATCTCGAAATATGTCCGTCAGGCCCCTTCCCCTGAGATACATCTGCAAATATCTCGGAAACCAAGCGAGCTATGGCAAAATGTTAAGAGACCTTTTTTGTAGAGAATTAAGTTTCCTACTTTTTATGTTCTATGATATTTTTTGATCAGATACGTAGTTCTCGAGATATATCAAGGTATTTAAAAGTTCCGAAGCCGCACCAAGATAATAGAGATACAGAAACACCGTGGCCCCTTTCTTTGAGATAACTCTGCACTATTGCGAGCTGTAAATGCCACTTCCAGCTTAGCTGTGCAGAAGAAGAACAACAAGAAGAAGAAATATCTCGAAATATGTCCGTCAGGTCCCTTCCCTTGAGATATATCTGCAAATATCTCGGAAACGAAGCGAGCTATGGCAAAATGTTAAGGGACCTTTTTTGTAGAGAATTAAGTTTCCTACTTTTTACGTTCTATGATATTTTTTGATCAGATGCGTAGTTCTCGAGATATATCAAGATATTTAAAAGTTCCGAAGCCGCACCAACATAATAGAGATACAGAAACACCGTGGCCCCTTTCTTTGAGATAACTCTGCACTATTGCGAGCTGGAAATGCCACTTCCACTTTAGCTGTGCAGAAGAAGAACAACAAGAAGAAGAAATATCTCGAAATATGTCCGTCAGGCCCGTTCCTTTGAGCTGAATCTGCAAATATCTCGGAAACGAAGCGAGCTATGGCAAAATGTTAAGAGACGTTTTTTGTAGAGAATTATGTTTTCTACAATTTATGTTCTATGATATTTTTTGATCAGAAGCGTAGTTTTCGAGATATATCGAGATATTTGAAAGTTCCGAAGCCGCACCAACATAATAGAGATACAGAAACATCGTGGCCCCTTTCGTTCAGATAACTCTGCACTATTGCGAGCTGCAAATGCCACTTCCAGCTTAGCTGTGCAGAAGAAGAACAACAAGAAGAAGAAATATCTCGAAATATGTCCGTCAGGCCCCTTCCCTTGAGATATATCTGCAAATATCTCGGAAACGAAGCGAGCTATGGCAAAATGTTAAGAGACCTTTTTTGTAGAGAATTAACTTTCCTACTTTTTATGTTCTATGATATTTTTTGATCAGATGCGTAGTTCTCGAGATATATCAAGATATTTAAAAGTTGCGAAGCCGCACCAACATAATAGAGATACAGAAACACCGTGGCCCCTTTCTTTGAGATAACTCTGCACTATTGCGAGCTGCAAATGCCACTTCCAGCTTAGCTGTGCAGAAGAAGAACAACAAGAAGAAGAAATATCGCGAAATATGTCCGTCAGGCCCCTTCCCTTGAGATATATCTGCAAATATCTCGGAAACGAAGCGAGCTATGGCAAAATGTTAAGAGACGTTTTTTGTAGAGAATTATATTTTCTACAATTTATGTTCTATGATATTTTTTGATCAGAAGCGTAGTTTTCGAGATATATCGAGATATTTGAAAGTTCCGAAGCCGCACCAACATAATAGAGATACAGAAACACCGTGGCCCCTTTCGTTGAGATAACTCTGCACTATTGCGAGCTGCAAATGCCACTTCCAGCTTAGCTGTGCAGAAGAAGAACAACAAGAAGAAGAAATATCTCGAAATATGTCCGTCAGGCCCCTTCCCTTGAGATATATCTGCAAATATCTCGGAAACGAAGGGAGCTATGGCAAAATGTTAAGAGACCTTTTTTGTAGAGAATTAAGTTTCCTACTTTTTATGTTCTATGATATTTTTTGATCAGATGCGTAGTTCTCGAGATATATCAAGATATTTAAAAGTTGCGAAGCCGCACCAACATAATAGAGTTACAGAAACACCGTGGCCCCTTTCTTTGAGATAACTCTGCACTATTGCGAGCTGCAAACGCCACTTCCAGCTTAGCTGTGCAGAAGAAGAACAACAAGAAGAAGAAATATCTCGAAATATGTCCGTCAGGCCCCTTCCCTTGAGATAAATCTGCAAATATCTCGGAAACGAAGCGAGCTATGGCAAAATGTTAAGAGACGTTTTTTGTAGAGAATTATATTTTCTACAATTTATGTTCTATGATATTTTTTGATCAGAAGCGTAGTTTTCGAGATATATCGAGATATTTGAAAGTTCCGAAGCCGCACCAACATAATAGAGATACAGAAACACCGTGGCCCCTTTCGTTGAGATAACTCTGCACTATTGCGAGCTGCAAATGCCACTTCCAGCTTAGCTGTGCAGAAGAAGAACAACAAGAAGAAGAAATATCTCGAAATATGTCCGTCAGGCCCCTTCCCTTGAGATATATCTGCAAATATCTCGGAAACGAAGCGAGCTATGGCAAAATGTTAAGAGAGCTTTTTTGTAGAGAATTAAGTTTCCTACTTTTTACGTTCTATGATATTTTTTGATCAGATGCGTAGTTCTCGAGATATATCAAGATATTTAAAAGTTCCGAAGCCGCACCAACATAATAGAGATACAGAAACACCGTGGCCCCTTTCTTTGAGATAACTCTGCAGTATTGCGAGCTGGAAATGCCACTTCCAGTTTAGCTGTGCAGAAGAAGAACAACAAGAAGAAGAAATATCTCGAAATATGTCCGTCAGGCCCCTTCCCTTGAGATAAATCTGCAAATATCTCGGAAACGAAGCGAGCTATGGCAAAATGTTAAGAGACCTTTTTTGTAGAGAATTAAGTTTCCTACTTTTTATGTTCTATGATATTTTTTGATCAGATGCGTAGTTCTCGAGATATATCAAGATATTTAAAAGTTCCGAAGCCGCACCAACATAATAGAGATAGAGAAAGACCGTGGCCCCTTTCTTTGAGATAACTCTGCACTATTGCGAGCTGCAAATGCCACTTCCAGCTTAGCTGTGCAGAAGAAGAACAACAAGAAGAAGAAATATCTCGAAATATGTCCGTCAGGCCCCTTCCCTTGAGATAAATCCGCAAATATCTCGGAAACGAATCGAGCTATGGCAAAATGTTAAGGGACCTTTTTTGTAGAGAATTAAGTTTCCTACTTTTTATGTTCTATGATATTTTTTGATCAGATGCGTAGTTCTCGAGATATATCAAGATATTTAAAAGTTCCGAAGCCGCACCAACATAATAGAGATACAGAAACACCGTGGCCCCTTTCTTTGAGATAACTCTGCACTATTGCGAGCTGCAAATGCCACTTCCAGCTTAGCTGTGCAGAAGAAGAACAACAAGAAGAAGAAATATCTCGAAATATGTCCGTCAGGCCCCTTCCCTTGAGATAAATCTGCAAATATCTCGGAAACGAAGCGAGCTATGGCAAAATGTTAAGAGACCTTTTTTGTAGAGAATTAAGTTTCCTACTTTTTATGTTCTATGATATTTTTTGATCAGATACGTAGGTCTCGAGATATATCAAGGTATTTAAAAGTTCCGAAGCCGCACCAACATAATAGAGATACAGAAACACCGTGGCCCCTTTCTTTGAGATAACTCTGCACTATTGCGAGCTGTAAATGCCACTTCCAGCATAGCTGTGCAGAAGAAGAACAACAAGAAGAAGAAATATCTCGAAATATGTCCGTCAGGCCCCTTCCCCTGAGATAAATCTGCAAATATCTCGGAAACGAAGCGAGCTATGGCAAAATGTTAAGAGACCTTTTTTGTAGAGAATTAAGTTTCCTACTTTTTATGTTCTATGATATTTTTTGGTCAGAAGCGTAGTTTTCGAGATATATCGAGATATTTAAAAGTTCCGAAGCCGCACCAACATAATAGAGATACAGAAACACCGTGGCCCCTTTCTTTGAGATAACTCTGTACTATTGCGAGCTGCAAATGCCACTTCCAGCTTAGCTGTGCAGAAGAAGAACAACAAGAAGAAGAAATATCTCGAAATATGTCCGTCAGGCCCCTTCCCTTGAGATAAATCTGCAAATATCTCGGAAAGGAAGCGAGCTATGGCGAAATGTTAAGAGACCTTATTTGTAGAGAATTAAGTTTCCTACTTTTTATGTTCTATGATATTTTTTGATCAGATGCGTAGTTCTCGAGATATATCAAGATATTTAAAAGTTCCGAAGCCGCACCAACATAATAGAGGTACAGAAACACCGTGGCTCCGTTCTTTGAGATAACTCTGCACTATTGCGAGCTGGAAATGCCACTTCCAGTTTAGCTGTGCAGAAGAAGAACAACAAGAAGAAGAAATATCTCGAAATATGTCCGTCAGGTACCTTCCCTTGAGATAAATCTGCAAATATCTCGGAAACGAAGCGAGCTATGGCAAAATGTTAAGAGACCTTTTTTGTAGAGAATTATGTTTCCTACTTTTTATGTTCCATGATATTTTTTGATCAGATGCGTAGTTCTCGAGATATATCAAGATATTTAAAAGTTCCGAAACCGCACCAACATAATAGAGATACAGAAACACGGTGGCCCCTTTCTTTGAGATAACTCTGCACTATTGCGAGCTGCAAATGCCACTTCCAGCTTAGCTGTGCAGAAGAAGAACAACAAGAAGAAGAAATATCTCGAAATATGTCCGTCAGGCCCCTTCCCTTGAGATAAATCTGCAAATATCTCGGAAACGAAGCGAGCTACGGCAAAATGTTAAGAGACCTTTTTTTTAGAGAATTAAGTTTCCTACTATTTATCTTCTATGATATTTTTTGATCAGATGCGTAGTTCTCGAGATATATCGAGATATTTAAAAGTTCCGAAGCCGCACCAAGATAATAGAGATACAGAAACACCGTGGCCCCTTTCTTTGAGATAACTCTGCACTATTGCGAGCTGCAAATGCCACTTCCAGCTTAGCTGTGCAGAAGAAGAACAACAAGAAGAAGAAATATCTCGAAACATGTCCGTCAGGCCCCTTCCCTTGAGATAAATCTGCAAATATCTCGGAAACGAAGCGAGCCATGGCAAAATGTTAAGAGACCTTTTTTGTAGAGAATTAAGTTTGCTACTTTTTATGTTGTACGATATTTTTTGATCAGACGCGTACTTCTCGAGATATATCAAGATATTTGAAAGTTCCGAAGCCGCACCAACATAATAGAGATACAGAAACACCGTGGCCCCTTTCTTTGAGATAACTCTGCACTATTGCGAGCTGCAAATGCCACTTCCAGCTTAGCTGTGCAGAAGAAGAACAACAAGAAGAAGAAATATCTCGAAATATGTCCGTCAGGCGCCTTCCCTTGAGATATATCTGCAAATATCTCGGAAACGAAGCGAGCTATGGCAAAATGTTGAGAGACCTTTTTTGTAGAGAATTATGTTTCCTACTTTTTATGTTCTATGATATTTTTTGATCAGACGCGTAGTTCTCGAGATATATCAAGATATTTAAAAGTTCCGAAGCCGCACCAACATAATAGAGATACAGAAACACCGTGGCCCCTTTCTTTGAGATAACTCTGCACTATTGCGAGCTGGAAATGCCACTTCCAGTTTAGCTGTGCAGAAGAAGAACAACAAGAAGAAGAAATATCTCGAAATATGTCCGTCAGGTACCTTCCCTTGAGATAAATCTGCAAATATCTCGGAAACGAAGCGAGCTATGGCAAAATGTTAAGAGACCTTTTTTGTAGAGAATTAAGTTTCCTACTTTTTATGTTCTATGATATTTTTTGATCAGATGCGTAGTTCTCGAGATATATCAAGATATTTAAAAGTTCCGAAGCCGCACCAACATAATAGAGATACAGAAACACCGTGGCCCCTTTCTTTGAGATAACTCTGCACTAGTGCGAGCCGCAAATGCCACTTCCAGCTTAGCTGTGCAGAAGAAGAACAACAAGAAGAAGATATATCTCGAAATATGTCCGTCAGGTACCTTCCCTTGAGATAAATCTGCAAATATCTCGGAAACGAAGCGAGCTATGGCAAAATGTTAAGAGACCTTTTTTGTAGAGAATTATGTTTCCTACTTTTTATGTTCCATGATATTTTTTGATCAGATGCGTAGTTCTCGAGATATATCAAGATATTTAAAAGTTCCGAAACCGCACCAACATAACAGAGATACAGAAACACGGTGGCCCCTTTCTTTGAGATAACTCTGCACTATTGCGAGCTGCAAATGCCACTTCCAGCTTAGCTGTGCAGAAGAAGAACAACAAGAAGAAGAAATATCTCGAAATATGTCCGTCAGGCCCCTTCCCTTGAGATAAATCTGCAAATATCTCGGAAACGAAGCGAGCTATGGCAAAATGTTAAGAGACCTTTTTTTTAGAGAATTAAGTTTCCTACTATTTATCTTCTATGATATTTTTTGATCAGATGCGTAGTTCTCGAGATATATCGAGATATTTAAAAGTTCCGAAGCCGCACCAAGATAATAGAGATACAGAAACACCGTGGCCCCTTTCTTTGAGATAACTCTGCACTATTGCGAGCTGCAAATGCCACTTCCAGCTTAGCTGTGCAGAAGAAGAACAACAAGAAGAAGAAATATCTCGAAATATGTCCGTCAGGCCCCTTCCCTTGAGATAAATCTGCAAATATCTCGGAAACGAAGCGAGCTATGGCAAAATGTTAAGAGACCTTTTTTGTAGAGAATTAGGTTTTCTACTTTTTATGTTCCATGATATTTTCTGATCAGATGCGTAGTTCTCGAGATATATCAAGATATTTAAAAGTTCCGAAGCTGCACCAACATAATAGAGATACAGAAACACCGTGGCCCCTTTCTTTGAGATAACTCTGCACTAGTGCGAGCCGCAAATGCCACTCCCAGCTTAGCTGTGCAGAAGAAGAACAACAAGAAGAAGAAATATCTCGAAATATGTCCGTTAGGCCCCTTCCCTTGAGATAAATGTGCAAATATCTCGGAAACAAAGCGAGCTATGGCAAAATGTTGAGAGACCTCTTTTGTAGAGAATTAAGTTTCCTACTATTTATGTTGTATGATATTTTTTGATCAGACGCGTAGTTCTCGAGATATATCAAGATATTTAAAAGTTCCGAAGCCGCTCCAACATAATAGAGATACAGAAACACCGTGGCCCCTTTCTTTGAGATAACTCTGCACTATTGCGAGCTGCAAATGCCACTTCCAGCTTAGCTGTGCAGAAGAAGAACAACAAGAAGAAGAAATATCTCGAAATATGTCCGTCAGGCCCCTTCCCTTGAGATAAATCTGCAAATATCTCGGAAACGAAGCGAGCTATGGCAAAATGTTAAGAGACCTTTTTTGTAGAGAATTAGGTTTTCTACTTTTTATGTTCCATGATATTTTCTGATCAGATGCGTAGTTCTCGAGATATATCAAGATATTTAAAAGTTCCGAAGCTGCACCAACATAATAGAGATACAGAAACACCGTGGCCCCTTTCTTTGAGATAACTCTGCACTAGTGCGAGCCGCAAATGCCACTCCCAGCTTAGCTGTGCAGAAGAAGAACAACAAGAAGAAGAAATATCTCGAAATATGTCCGTTAGGCCCCTTCCCTTGAGATAAATGTGCAAATATCTCGGAAACAAAGCGAGCTATGGCAAAATGTTGAGAGACCTCTTTTGTAGAGAATTAAGTTTCCTACTATTTATGTTGTATGATATTTTTTGATCAGACGCGTAGTTCTCGAGATATATCAAGATATTTAAAAGTTCCGAAGCCGCTCCAACATAATAGAGATACAGAAACACCGTGGCCCCTTTCTTTGAGATAACTCTGCACTATTGCGAGCTGCAAATGCCACTTCCAGCTTAGCTGTGCAGAAGAAGAACAACAAGAAGAAGAAATATCTCGAAATATGTCCGTCAGGCCCCTTCCCTTGAGATAAATCTGCAAATATCTCGGAAACGAAGCGAGCTATGGCAAAATGTTAAGAGACCTTTTTTGTAGAGAATTAGGTTTTCTACTTTTTATGTTCCATGATATTTTCTGATCAGATGCGTAGTTCTCGAGATATATCAAGATATTTAAAAGTTCCGAAGCTGCACCAACATAATAGAGATACAGAAACACCGTGGCCCCTTTCTTTGAGATAACTCTGCACTAGTGCGAGCCGCAAATGCCACTCCCAGCTTAGCTGTGCAGAAGAAGAACAACAAGAAGAAGAAATATCTCGAAATATGTCCGTTAGGCCCCTTCCCTTGAGATAAATGTGCAAATATCTCGGAAACAAAGCGAGCTATGGCAAAATGTTGAGAGACCTCTTTTGTAGAGAATTAAGTTTCCTACTATTTATGTTGTATGATATTTTTTGATCAGACGCGTAGTTCTCGAGATATATCAAGATATTTAAAAGTTCCGAAGCCGCTCCAACATAATAGAGATACAGAAACACCGTGGCCCCTTTCTTTGAGATAACTCTGCACTATTGCGAGCTGCAAATGCCACTTCCAGCTTAGCTGTGCAGAAGAAGAACAACAAGAAAAAATATCTCGAAATATGTCCGTCAGGCCCCTTCCCTTGAGATAAATCTGCAAATATCTCGGAAACGAAGCGAGCTATGGCAAAATGTTAAGAGACCTTTTCTGTAGAGAATTAAGTTTCCTACTTTTTATGTTCTATGATATTTTTTGATCAGATGCGTAGTTCTCGAGATATATCAAGATATTTAAAAGTTCCGAAGCCGCACCAACATAATAGAGATACAGAAACACTGTGGCCCCTTTCTTTGAGATAACTCTGCACTATTGCGAGCTGCAAATGCCACTTCCAGCTTAGCTGTGCAGAAGAAGAACAACAAGAAGAAGAAGTATCTCGAAATATGTCCGTCAGGCCCCTTCCCTTGAGATGTATCTGCAAATATCTCGGAAACGAAGCGAGCTATGGCAAAATGTTAAGAGTGCTTTTTTGTAGAGAATTATGTTTCCTACTTTTTATGTTCTATGATATTTTTTGATCAGACGCGTAGTTCTCGAGATATATCAAGATATTTAAAAGTTCCGAAGCCGCACCAACATAATAGAGATACAGAAACACCGTGGCCCCTTTCTTTGAGATAACTCTGCACTATTGCGAGCTGGAAATGCCACTTCCAGTTTAGCTGTGCAGAAGAAGAACAACAAGAAGAAGAAATATCTCGAAATATGTCCTTTAGGCCCCTTCCCTTGAGATAAATCTGCAAATATCTCGGAAACGAAGCGAGCTATGGCACAATGTTAAGAGACCTTTTTTGTAGAGAATTATGTTTCCTACAATTTATGTTCTATGATATTTTTTGATCAGATGCGTCGTTCTCGAGATATATCAAGATATTTAAAAGTTCCGAAGCCGCACCAACAGAATAGAGATACAGAAACACCGTGGCCCCTTTCTTTGAGATAACTCTGCACTATTGCGAGCTGCAAATGCCACTTCCAGCTTAGCTGTGCAGAAGAAGAACAACAAGAAGAAGAAATATCTCGAAATATGTCCGTCAGGCCCCTTCCCTTGAGATAAATCTGCAAATATCTCGGAAACGAAGCGAGATATGGCAAAATGTTAAGAGACCTTTTTTTTAGAGAATTAAGTTTCCTACTTTTTATGTTGTATGATATTTTTTGATCAGATGCGTAGTTTTCGAGATATATCAAGATATTTAAAAGTTCCGAAGCCGCACCAACATAATAGAGATACAGAAACACCGTGGCCCCTTTCTTTGAGATAACTCTGCACTATTGCGAGCTGCAAATGCCACTTCCAGCTTAGCTGTGCAGAAGAAGAACAACAAGAAGAAGAAATATCTCGAAATATGTCCGTCAGGCCCCTTCCCTTGAGATAAATCTGCAAATATCTCGGAAACGAAGCGAGCTATGGCAAAATGTTAAGAGACCTTTTTTGTAGAGAATTAAGTTTCCTACTATTTATCTTCTATGATATTTTTTGATCAGATGCGTAGTTCTCGAGATATATCGAGATATTTAAAAGTTCCGAAGCCGCACCAAGATAATAGAGATACAGAAACACCGTGGCCCCTTTCTTTGAGATAACTCTGCACTATTGCGAGCTGCAAATGCCACTTCCAGCTTAGCTGTGCAGAAGAAGAACAACAAGAAGAAGAAATATCTCGAAATATGTCCGTCAGGCCCCTTCCCCTGAGATAAATCTGCAAATATCTCGGAAACGAAGCGAGCTATGGCAAAATGTTAAGAGACCTTTTTTGTAGAGAATTAGGTTTTCTACTTTTTATGTTCCATGATATTTTCTGATCAGATGCGTAGTTCTCGAGATATATCAAGATATTTAAAAGTTCCGAAGCTGCACCAACATAATAGAGATACAGAAACACCGTGGCCCCTTTCTTTGAGATAACTCTGCACTAGTGCGAGCCGCAAATGCCACTCCCAGCTTAGCTGTGCAGAAGAAGAACAACAAGAAGAAGAAATATCTCGAAATATGTCCGTTAGGCCCCATCCCTTGAGATAAATGTGCAAATATCTCGGAAACAAAGCGAGCTATGGCAAAATGTTGAGAGACCTCTTTTGTAGAGAATTAAGTTTCCTACTATTTATGTTGTATGATATTTTTTGATCAGACGCGTAGTTCTCGAGATATATCAAGATATTTAAAAGTTCCGAAGCCGCTCCAACATAATAGAGATACAGAAACACCGTGGCCCCTTTCTTTGAGATAACTCTGCACTATTGCGAGCTGCAAATGCCACTTCCAGCTTAGCTGTGCAGAAGAAGAACAACAAGAAGAAATATCTCGAAATATGTCCGTCAGGCCCCTTCCCTTGAGATAAATCTGCAAATATCTCGGAAACGAAGCGAGCTATGGCAAAATGTTAAGAGACCTTTTCTGTAGAGAATTAAGTTTCCTACTTTTTATGTTCTATGATATTTTTTGATCAGATGCGTAGTTCTCGAGATATATCAAGATATTTAAAAGTTCCGAAGCCGCACCAACATAATAGAGATACAGAAACACTGTGGCCCCTTTCTTTGAGATAACTCTGCACTATTGCGAGCTGCAAATGCCACTTCCAGCTTAGCTGTGCAGAAGAAGAACAACAAGAAGAAGAAGTATCTCGAAATATGTCCGTCAGGCCCCTTCCCTTGAGATGTATCTGCAAATATCTCGGAAACGAAGCGAGCTATGGCAAAATGTTAAGAGTCCTTTTTTGTAGAGAATTATGTTTCCTACTTTTTATGTTCTATGATATTTTTTGATCAGACGCGTAGTTCTCGAGATATATCAAGATATTTAAAAGTTCCGAAGCCGCACCAACATAATAGAGATACAGAAACACCGTGGCCCCTTTCTTTGAGATAACTCTGCACTATTGCGAGCTGGAAATGCCACTTCCAGTTTAGCTGTGCAGAAGAAGAACAACAAGAAGAAGAAATATCTCGAAATATGTCCTTTAGGCCCCTTCCCTTGAGATAAATCTGCAAATATCTCGGAAACGAAGCGAGCTATGGCACAATGTTAAGAGACCTTTTTTGTAGAGAATTATGTTTCCTACAATTTATGTTCTATGATATTTTTTGATCAGATGCGTCGTTCTCGAGATATATCAAGATATTTAAAAGTTCCGAAGCCGCACCAACATAATAGAGATACAGAAACACCGTGGCCCCTTTCTTTGAGATAACTCTGCACTATTGCGAGCTGCAAATGCCACTTCCAGCTTAGCTGTGCAGAAGAAGAACAACAAGAAGAAGAAATATCTCGAAATATGTCCGTCAGGCCCCTTCCCTTGAGATAAATCTGCAAATATCTCGGAAACGAAGAGAGCTATGGCAAGATGTTAAGAGACCTTTTTTGTAGAGAATTAAGTTTCCTACTTTTAATGTTGTATGATATTTTTTGATCAGATGCGTAGTTCTCGAGATATATCAAGATATTTAAAAGTTCCGAAGCCGCACCAACATAATAGAGATACAGAAACACCGTGGCCCCTTTCTTTGAGATAACTCTGCACTATTGCGAGCTGCAAATGCCACTTCCAGCTTAGCTGTGCAGAAGAAGAACAACAAGAAGAAGAAATATCTCGAAATATGTCCGTCAGGTACCTTCCCTTGAGATAAATCTGCAAATATCTCGGAAACGAAGCGAGCTATGGCAAAATGTTAAGAGACCTTTTTTGTAGAGAATTAAGTTTCCTGCTTTTTATGTTCTATGATATTTTTTGATCAGATGCGTAGTTCTCGAGATATATCAAGATATTTAAAAGTTCCGAAGCCGCACCAACATAATAGAGATACAGAAACACCGTGGCCCCTTTCTTTGAGATGACTCTGCACTATTGCGAGCTGCAAATACCACTTCCAGCTTAGCTGTGCAGAAGAAGAACAACAAGAAGAAGAAATATCTCGAAATATGTCCGTCAGGCCCCTTCCCTTGAGATAAATCTGCAAATATCTCGGAAACGAAGCGAGCTATGGCAAAATGTTAAGAGACCTTTTTTGTAGAGAATTAAGTTTCCTACTATTTATCTTCTATGATATTTTTTGATCAGATGCGTAGTTCTCGAGATATATCGAGATATTTAAAAGTTCCGAAGCCGCACCAAGATAATAGAGATACAGAAACACCGTGGCCCCTTTCTTTGAGATAACTCTGCACTATTGCGAGCTGCAAATGCCACTTCCAGCTTAGCTGTGCAGAAGAAGAACACCAAGAAGAAGAAATATCTCGAAATATGTCCGTCAGGCCCCTTCCCTTGAGATAAATCTGCAAATATCTCGGAAACGAAGCGAGCTATGGCAAAATGTTAACAGACCTTTTTTGTAGAGAATTAGGTTTTCTACTTTTTATGTTCCATGATATTTTCTGATCAGATGCGTAGTTCTCGAGATATATCAAGATATTTAAAAGTTCCGAAGCCGCACCAACATAATAGAGATACAGAAACACCGTGGCCCCTTTCTTTGAGATAACTCTGCACTATTGCGAGCTGCAAATGCCACTTCCAGCTTAGCTGTGCAGAAGAAGAACAACAAGAAGAAGAAATATCTCGAAATATGTCCGTCAGGCCCCTTCCCTTGAGATAAATCTGCAAATATCTCGGAAACGAAGCGAGCTATGGCAAAATGTTAAGAGACCTTTTTTGTAGAGAATTAAGTTTCCTACTATTTATCTTCTATGATATTTTTTGATCAGATGCGTAGTTCTCGAGATATATCGAGATATTTAAAAGTTCCGAAGCCGCACCAAGATAATAGAGATACAGAAACACCGTGGCCCCTTTCTTTGAGATAACTCTGCACTATTGCGAGCTGCAAATGCCACTTCCAGCTTAGCTGTGCAGAAGAAGAACAACAAGAAGAAGAAATATCTCGAAATATGTCCGTCAGGCCCCTTCCCTTGAGATAAATCTGCAAATATCTCGGAAACGAAGCGAGCTATGGCAAAATGTTAACAGACCTTTTTTGTAGAGAATTAGGTTTTCTACTTTTTATGTTCCATGATATTTTCTGATCAGATGCGTAGTTCTCGAGATATATCAAGATATTTAAAAGTTCCGAAGCCGCACCAACATAATAGAGATACAGAAACACCGTGGCCCCTTTCTTTGAGATAACTCTGCACTATTGCGAGCTGGAAATGCCACTTCCAGTTTAGCTGTGCAGAAGAAGAACAACAAGAAGAAGAAATATCTCGAAATATGTCCTTTAGGCCCCTTCCCTTGAGATAAATCTGCAAATATCTCGGAAACGAAGCGAGCTATGGCACAATGTTAAGAGACCTTTTTTGTAGAGAATTATGTTTCCTACAATTTATGTTCTATGATATTTTTTGATCAGATGCGTAGTTCTCGAGATATATCAAGATATTTAAAAGTTCCGAAGCTGCACCAACATAATAGAGATACAGAAACACCGTGGCCCCTTTCTTTGAGATAACTCTGCACTAGTGCGAGCCGCAAATGCCACTCCCAGCTTAGCTGTGCAGAAGAAGAACAACAAGAAGAAGAAATATCTCGAAATATGTCCGTTAGGCCCCATCCCTTGAGATAAATGTGCAAATATCTCGGAAACAAAGCGAGCTATGGCAAAATGTTGAGAGACCTCTTTTGTAGAGAATTAAGTTTCCTACTATTTATGTTGTATGATATTTTTTGATCAGACGCGTAGTTCTCGAGATATATCAAGATATTTAAAAGTTCCGAAGCCGCTCCAACATAATAGAGATACAGAAACACCGTGGCCCCTTTCTTTGAGATAACTCTGCACTATTGCGAGCTGCAAATGCCACTTCCAGCTTAGCTGTGCAGAAGAAGAACAACAAGAAGAAATATCTCGAAATATGTCCGTCAGGCCCCTTCCCTTGAGATAAATCTGCAAATATCTCGGAAACGAAGCGAGCTATGGCAAAATGTTAAGAGACCTTTTCTGTAGAGAATTAAGTTTCCTACTTTTTATGTTCTATGATATTTTTTGATCAGATGCGTAGTTCTCGAGATATATCAAGATATTTAAAAGTTCCGAAGCCGCACCAACATAATAGAGATACAGAAACACTGTGGCCCCTTTCTTTGAGATAACTCTGCACTATTGCGAGCTGCAAATGCCACTTCCAGCTTAGCTGTGCAGAAGAAGAACAACAAGAAGAAGAAGTATCTCGAAATATGTCCGTCAGGCCCCTTCCCTTGAGATGTATCTGCAAATATCTCGGAAACGAAGCGAGCTATGGCAAAATGTTAAGAGTCCTTTTTTGTAGAGAATTATGTTTCCTACTTTTTATGTTCTATGATATTTTTTGATCAGACGCGTAGTTCTCGAGATATATCAAGATATTTAAAAGTTCCGAAGCCGCACCAACATAATAGAGATACAGAAACACCGTGGCCCCTTTCTTTGAGATAACTCTGCACTATTGCGAGCTGGAAATGCCACTTCCAGTTTAGCTGTGCAGAAGAAGAACAACAAGAAGAAGAAATATCTCGAAATATGTCCTTTAGGCCCCTTCCCTTGAGATAAATCTGCAAATATCTCGGAAACGAAGCGAGCTATGGCACAATGTTAAGAGACCTTTTTTGTAGAGAATTATGTTTCCCACAATTTATGTTCTATGATATTTTTTGATCAGATGCGTCGTTCTCGAGATATATCAAGATATTTAAAAGTTCCGAAGCCGCACCAACATAATAGAGATACAGAAACACCGTGGCCCCTTTCTTTGAGATAACTCTGCACTATTGCGAGCTGCAAATGCCACTTCCAGCTTAGCTGTGCAGAAGAAGAACAACAAGAAGAAGAAATATCTCGAAATATGTCCGTCAGGCCCCTTCCCTTGAGATAAATCTGCAAATATCTCGGAAACGAAGAGAGCTATGGCAAGATGTTAAGAGACCTTTTTTGTAGAGAATTAAGTTTCCTACTTTTTATGTTGTATGATATTTTTTGATCAGATGCGTAGTTCTCGAGATATATCAAGATATTTAAAAGTTCCGAAGCCGCACCAACATAATAGAGATACAGAAACACCGTGGCCCCTTTCTTTGAGATAACTCTGCACTATTGCGAGCTGCAAATGCCACTTCCAGCTTAGCTGTGCAGAAGAAGAACAACAAGAAGAAGAAATATCTCGAAATATGTCCGTCAGGTACCTTCCCTTGAGATAAATCTGCAAATATCTCGGAAACGAAGCGAGCTATGGCAAAATGTTAAGAGACCTTTTTTGTAGAGAATTAAGTTTCCTGCTTTTTATGTTCTATGATATTTTTTGATCAGATGCGTAGTTCTCGAGATATATCAAGATATTTAAAAGTTCCGAAGCCGCACCAACATAATAGAGATACAGAAACACCGTGGCCCCTTTCTTTGAGATGACTCTGCACTATTGCGAGCTGCAAATACCACTTCCAGCTTAGCTGTGCAGAAGAAGAACAACAAGAAGAAGAAATATCTCGAAATATGTCCGTCAGGCCCCTTCCCTTGAGATAAATCTGCAAATATCTCGGAAACGAAGCGAGCTATGGCAAAATGTTAAGAGACCTTTTTTGCAGAGAATTAAGTTTTCCACTTTTTATGATCCATGATATTTTTTGATCAGATGCGTAGTTCTCGAGATATATCAAGATATTTAAAAGTTCCGAAGCTGCACCAACATAATAGAGATACAGAAACACCGTGGCCCCTTTCTTTGAGATAACTCTGCACTATTGCGAGCTGTAAATGCCACTTCCAGCTTAGCTGTGCAGAAGAAGAACAACAAGAAGAAGAAATATCTCGAAATATGTCCGTCAGGCCCCTTCCCTTGAGATATATCTGCAAATATCTCGGAAACGAAGCGAGCTGTGGCAAAATGTTAAGAGACGTTTTTTGTAGAGAATTATGTTTCCTACAATTTATGTTCTATGATATTTTTTGATCTGAAGCGTAGTTTTCGAGGTATATCGAGATATTTAAAAGATCCGAAGCCGCACCAACATAATAGAGATTCAGAAACACCGTGGCCCCTTTCTTTGAGATAACTCTGCACTAGTGCGAGACGCAAATGCCACTTCCAGCTTAGCTGTGCAGAAGAAGAACATCAAGAAGAAGAAATATCTCGAAATATGTCCGTCAGGCCCCTTCCCTTGAGATAAATCTGCAAATATCTGGGAAACGAAGCGAGCTATGGCAAAATGTTAAGAGACCTTTTTTGTAGAGAATTAAGTTTCCTACTTTTTATGTTCTATGATATTTTTTGATAAGATCCGTAGTTCTTGACATATATCAAGATATTTAAAAGTTCCGAAGCCGCACCAACATAATAGAGATACAGAAACACCGTGGCCCCTTTCTTTGTGATAACTCTGCACTATTGCGAGCTGCAAATGCCACTTCCAGCTTAGCTGTGCAGAGGAAGAACAACAAGAAGAAGAAATATCTCGAAATATGTCCGTCAGGCCCCTTCCCTTGAGATACATCTGCAAATATCTCGGAAACGAAGCGAGCTATGGCAAAATGTTAAGAGACCTTTTTTGTAGAGAATTAAGTTTCCTACTTTTTATGTTCTATGATATTTTTTGATCAGATGCGTAGTTCTCGAAATATATCAAGATATTTAAAAGTTCCGAAGCCGCACCAACATAATAGAGATACAGAAACACCGTGGCCGCTTTCTTTGAGATAACTCTGCACTATTGCGAGGTGGAAATGCCACTTCCAGTTTAGCTGTGCAGAAGAACAACAAGAAGAAGAAATATCTCGAAATATGTCCGTCAGGACCCTTCCCTTGAGATAAATCTGCAAATATCTCGGAAACGAAGCGAGCTATGGCAAAATGTTAAGAGACCTTTTTTGTAGAGAATTAAGTTTCCTGCTTTTTGTGTTCTATGATATTTTTTGATCAGATGCGTAGTTCTCGAGATATATCAAGATATTTAAAAGTTCCGAAGCCGCACCAACATAATAGAGATACAGAAACACCGTGGCCCCTTTCTTTGAGATAACTCTGCACTATTGCGAGCTGCAAATGCCACTTCCAGCTTAGCTGTGCAGAAGAAGAACAACAAGAAGAAGAAATATCTCGAAATATGTCCGTCAGGCCCCTTCCCTTGAGATAAATCTGCAAATATCTCGGAAACGAAGCGAGCTATGGCAAAATGTTAAGAGACCTTTTTTGTAGAGAATTAAGTTTCCTACTATTTATCTTCTATGATATTTTTTGATCAGATGCGTAGTTCTCGAGATATATCGAGATATTTAAAAGTTCCGAAGCCGCACCAAGATAATAGAGATACAGAAACACCGTGGCCCCTTTCTTTGAGATAACTCTGCACTATTGCGAGCTGCAAATGCCACTTCCAGCTTAGCTGTGCAGAAGAAGAACAACAAGAAGAAATATCTCGAAATATGTCCGTCAGGCCCCTTCCCTTGAGATAAATCTGCAAATATCTCGGAAACGAAGCGAGCTATGGCGAAATGTTACGAGACCTTTTCTGTAGAGAATTAAGTTTCCTACTTTTTATGTTCTATGATATTTTTTGATCAGATGCGTAGTTCTCGAGATATATCAAGATATTTAAAAGTTCCGAAGCCGCACCAACATAATAGAGATACAGAAACACTGTGGCCCCTTTCTTTGAGATAACTCTGCACTATTGCGAGCTGCAAATGCCACTTCCAGCTTAGCTGTGCAGAAGAAGAACAACAAGAAGAAGAAGTATCTCGAAATATGTCCGTCAGGCCCCTTCCCTTGAGATGTATCTGCAAATATCTCGGAAACGAAGCGAGCTATGGCAAAATGTTAAGAGACCTTTTTTGTAGAGAATTATGTTTCCTACAATTTATGTTCTATGATATTTTTTGATCAGAAGCGTAGTTTTCGAGATATACCGAGATATTTAAAAGTTCCGAAGCCGCACCAACATAATAGAGATACAGAAACACCGTGGCCCCTTTCTTTGGGATAACTCTGCACTAGTGCGAGCCGCAAATGCCACTTCCAGCTTAGCTGTGCAGAAGAAGAACAACAAGAAGAAATATCTCGAAATATGTCCGTCAGGCCCCTTCCCTTGAGATAAATCTGCAAATATCTCGGAAACGAAGCGAGCTATGGCAAAATGTTGAGAGACCGTTTTTGTAGAGAATTAAGTTTCCTACTTTTTATGTTCTATGATATTTTTTGATCAGATGCGTAGATCTCGAGATATATCAAGATATTTAAAAGTTCCGAAGCCGCACCAACATAATAGAGATACAGAAACACCGTGGCCCCTTTCTTTGAGATAACTCTGCAGTATTGCGAGCTGCAAATGCCACTTCCAGCTTAGCTGTGCAGAAGAAGAACACCAAGAAGAAGAAATATCTCGAAATATGTCCGTCAGGCCCCTTCCCTTGAGATAAATCTGCAAATATCTCGGAAACGAAGCGAGCTATGGCAAAATGTTAAGAGACCTTTTTTGCAGAGAATTAAGTTTTCCACTTTTTATGATCCATGATATTTTTTGATCAGATGCGTAGTTCTCGAGATATATCAAGATATTTAAAAGTTCCGAAGCTGCACCAACATAATAGAGATACAGAAACACCGTGGCCCCTTTCTTTGAGATAACTCTGCACTATTGCGAGCTGTAAATGCCACTTCCAGCTTAGCTGTGCAGAAGAAGAACAACAAGAAGAAGAAATATCTCGAAATATGTCCGTCAGGCCCCTTCCCTTGAGATATATCTGCAAATATCTCGGAAACGAAGCGAGCTGTGGCAAAATGTTAAGAGACGTTTTTTGTAGAGAATTATGTTTCCTACAATTTATGTTCTATGATATTTTTTGATCTGAAGCGTAGTTTTCGAGGTATATCGAGATATTTAAAAGTTCCGAAGCCGCACCAACATAATAGAGATTCAGAAACACCGTGGCCCCTGTCTTTGAGATAAGTCTGCACTAGTGCGAGCCGCAAATGCCACTTCCAGCTTAGCTGTGCAGAAGAAGAACATCAAGAAGAAGAAATATCTCGAAATATGTCCGTCAGGCCCCTTCCCTTGAGATAAATCTGCAAATATCTGGGAAACGAAGCGAGCTATGGCAAAATGTTAAGAGACCTTTTTTGTAGACAATTAAGTTTCCTGCTTTTTATGTTCTATGATATTTTTTGATCAGATGCGTAGTTCTCGAGATATATCAAGATATTTAAAAGTTCCGAAGCCGCACCAACATAATAGAGATACAGAAACACCGTGGCCCCTTTCTTTGAGATGACTCTGCACTATTGCGAGCTGCAAATGCCACTTCCAGCTTAGCTGTGCAGAAGAAGAACAACAAGAAGAAGAAATATCTCGAAATATGTCCGTCAGGCCCCTTCCCTTGAGATAAATCTGCAAATATCTCGGAAACGAAGCGAGCTATGGCAAAATGTTAAGAGACCTTTTTTGTAGAGAATTAAGTTTCCTACTATTTATCTTCTATGATATTTTTTGATCAGATGCGTAGTTCTCGAGATATATCGAGATATTTAAAAGTTCCGAAGCCGCACCAAGATAATAGAGATACAGAAACACCGTGGCCCCTTTCTTTGAGATAACTCTGCACTATTGCGAGCTGCAAATGCCACTTCCAGCTTAGCTGTGCAGAAGAAGAACACCAAGAAGAAGAAATATCTCGAAATATGTCCGTCAGGCCCCTTCCCTTGAGATAAATCTGCAAATATCTCGGAAACGAAGCGAGCTATGGCAAAATGTTAAGAGACCTTTTTTGCAGAGAATTAAGTTTTCCACTTTTTATGATCCATGATATTTTTTGATCAGATGCGTAGTTCTCGAGATATATCAAGATATTTAAAAGTTCCGAAGCTGCACCAACATAATAGAGATACAGAAACACCGTGGCCCCTTTCTTTGAGATAACTCTGCACTATTGCGAGCTGTAAATGCCACTTCCAGCTTAGCTGTGCAGAAGAAGAACAACAAGAAGAAGAAATATCTCGAAATATGTCCGTCAGGCCCCTTCCCTTGAGATATATCTGCAAATATCTCGGAAACGAAGCGAGCTGTGGCAAAATGTTAAGAGACGTTTTTTGTAGAGAATTATGTTTCCTACAATTTATGTTCTATGATATTTTTTGATCTGAAGCGTAGTTTTCGAGGTATATCGAGATATTTAAAAGTTCCGAAGCCGCACCAACATAATAGAGATTCAGAAACACCGTGGCCCCTTTCTTTGAGATAACTCTGCACTAGTGCGAGCCGCAAATGCCACTTCCAGCTTAGCTGTGCAGAAGAAGAACATCAAGAAGAAGAAATATCTCGAAATATGTCCGTCAGGCCCCTTCCCTTGAGATAAATCTGCAAATATCTGGGAAACGAAGCGAGCTATGGCAAAATGTTAAGAGACCTTTTTTGTAGAGAATTAAGTTTCCTACTTTTTATGTTCTATGATATTTTTTGATAAGATCCGTAGTTCTTGACATATATCAAGATATTTAAAAGTTCCGAAGCCGCACCAACATAATAGAGATACAGAAACACCGTGGCCCCTTTCTTTGTGATAACTCTGCACTATTGCGAGCTGCAAATGCCACTTCCAGCTTAGCTGTGCAGAAGAAGAACAACAAGAAGAAGAAATATCTCGAAATATGTCCGTCAGGCCCCTTCCCTTGAGATATATCTGCAAATATCTCGGAAACGAAGCGAGCTGTGGCAAAATGTTAAGAGACGTTTTTTGTAGAAAATTATGTTTCCTACAATTTATGTTCTATGATATTTTTTGATCTGAAGCGTAGTTTTCGAGGTATATCGAGATATTTAAAAGTTCCGAAGCCGCACCAACATAATAGAGATTCAGAAACACCGTGGCCCCTTTCTTTGAGATAACTCTGCACTAGTGCGAGCCGCAAATGCCACTTCCAGCTTAGCTGTGCAGAAGAAGAACATCAAGAAGAAGAAATATCTCGAAATATGTCCGTCAGGCCCCTTCCCTTGAGATAAATCTGCAAATATCTGGGAAACGAAGCGAGCTATGGCAAAATGTTGAGAGACCTTTTTTGTAGAGAATTAAGTTTCCTACTTTTTATGTTCTATGATATTTTTTGATCAGATCCGTAGTTCTTGACATATATCAAGATATTTAAAAGTTCCGAAGCCGCACCAACATAATAGAGATACAGAAACACCGTGGCCCCTTTCTTTGTGATAACTCTGCACTATTGCGAGCTGCAAATGCCACTTCCAGCTTAGCTGTGCAGAGGAAGAACAACAAGAAGAAGAAATATCTCGAAATATGTCCGTCAGGCCCCTTCCCTTGAGATACATCTGCAAATATCTCGGAAACGAAGCGAGCTATGGCAAAATGTTAAGAGGCCTTTTTTGTAGAGAATTAAGTTTCCTACTTTTTATGTTCTATGATATTTTTTGATCAGATGCGTAGTTCTCGAAATATATCAAGATATTTAAAAGTTCCGAAGCCGCACCAACATAATAGAGACAGAAACACCGTGGCCGCTTTCTTTGAGATAACTCTGCACTATTGCGAGCTGGAAATGCCACTTCCAGTTTAGCTGTGCAGAAGAACAACAAGAAGAAGAAATATCTCGAAATATGTCCGTCAGGACCCTTCCCTTGAGATAAATCTGCAAATATCTCGGAAACGAAGCGAGCTATGGCAAAATGTTAAGAGACCTTTTTTGTAGAGAATTAAGTTTCCTGCTTTTTATGTTCTATGATATTTTTTGATCAGATGCGTAGTTCTCGAGATATTTCAAGATATTTAAAAGTTCCGAAGCCGCACCAACATAATAGAGATACAGAAACACCGTGGCCCCTTTCTTTGAGATGACTCTGCACTATTGCGAGCTGCAAATGCCACTTCCAGCTTAGCTGTGCAGAAGAAGAACAACAAGAAGAAGAAATATCTCGAAATATGTCCGTCAGGCCCCTTCCCTTGAGATAAATCTGCAAATATCTCGGAAACGAAGCGAGCTATGGCAAAATGTTAAGAGACCTTTTTTGTAGAGAATTTAGTTTCCTACTATTTATCTTCTATGATATTTTTTGATCAGATGCGTAGTTCTCGAGATATATCGAGATATTTAAAAGTTCCGAAGCCGCACCAAGATAATAGAGATACAGAAACACCGTGGCCCCTTTCTTTGAGATAACTCTGCACTATTGCGAGCTGCAAATGCCACTTCCAGCTTAGCTGTGCAGAAGAAGAACACCAAGAAGAAGAAATATCTCGAAATATGTCCGTCAGGCCCCTTCCCTTGAGATAAATCTACAAATATCTCGGAAACGAAGCGAGCTATGGCAAAATGTTAAGAGACCTTTTTTGCAGAGAATTAAGTTTTCCGCTTTTTATGATCCATGATATTTTTTGATCAGATGCGTAGTTCTCGAGATATATCAAGATATTTAAAAGTTCCGAAGCTGCACCAACATAATAGAGATACAGAAACACCGTGGCCCCTTTCTTTGAGATAACTCTGCACTATTGCGAGCTGTAAATGCCACTTCCAGCTTAGCTGTGCAGAAGAAGAACAACAAGAAGAAGAAATATCTCGAAATATGTCCGTCAGGCCCCTTCCCTTGAGATATATCTGCAAATATCTCGGAAACGAAGCGAGCTGTGGCAAAATGTTAAGAGACGTTTTTTGTAGAGAATTATGTTTCCTACAATTTATGTTCTATGATATTTTTTGATCTGAAGCGTAGTTTTCGAGGTATATCGAGATATTTAAAAGTTCCGAAGCCGCACCAACATAATAGAGATTCAGAAACACCGTGGCCCCTTTCTTTGAGATAACTCTGCACTAGTGCGAGCCGCAAATGCCACTTCCAGCTTAGCTGTGCAGAAGAAGAACATCAAGAAGAAGAAATATCTCGAAATATGTCCGTCAGGCCCCTTCCCTTGAGATAAATCTGCAAATATCTGGGAAACGAAGCGAGCTATGGCAAAATGTTAAGAGACCTTTTTTGTAGAGAATTAAGTTTCCTACTTTTTATGTTCTATGATATTTTTTGATAAGATCCGTAGTTCTTGACATATATCAAGATATTTAAAAGTTCCGAAGCCGCACCAACATAATAGAGATACAGAAACACCGTGGCCCCTTTCTTTGTGATAACTCTGCACTATTGCGAGCTGCAAATGCCACTTCCAGCTTAGCTGTGCAGAGGAAGAACAACAAGAAGAAGAAATATCTCGAAATATGTCCGTCAGGCCCCTTCCCTTGAGATACATCTGCAAATATCTCGGAAACGAAGCGAGCTATGGCAAAATGTTAAGAGACCTTTTTTGTAGAGAATTAAGTTTCCTACTTTTTATGTTCTATGATATTTTTTGATCAGATGCGTAGTTCTCGAGATATATCAAGATATTTAAAAGTTCCGAAGCCGCACCAACATAATAGAGATACAGAAACACCGTGGCCCCTTTCTCTGAGATAACTCTGCACTGTTGCGAGCTGTAAATGCCACTTCCAGCTTAGCTGTGCAGAAGAAGAACAACAAGAAGAAGAAATATCTCGAAATATGTCCGTCAGGCCCCTTCCCTTGAGATATATCTGCAAATATCTCGGAAACGAAGCGAGCTATGGCAAAATGTTAAGAGACCTTTTTTGTAGAGAATTAAGTTTCCTACTTTTTACGTTCTATGATATTTTTTGATCAGATGCGTAGTTCTCGAGATATATCAAGATATTTAAAAGTTCCGAAGCCGCACCAACATAATAGAGATACAGAAACACCGTGGCCCCTTTCTTTGAGATAACTCTGCACTATTCGAGCTGTAAATGCCACTTCCAGCTTAGCTGTGCAGAAGAAGAACAACAAGAAGAAGAAATATCTCGAAATATGTCCGTCAGGCCCCTTCCCTTGAGATATATCTGCAAATATCTCGGAAACGAAACGAGCTATGGCAAAATGTTAAGAGACGTTTTTTGTAGAGAATTATGTTTCCTACAATTTATGTTCTATGATATTTTTTGATCAGAAGCGTAGTTTTCGAGATATATCGAGATATTTAAAAGTTCCGAAGCCGCACCAACATAATAGAGATACAGAAACACCGTGGCCCCTTTCTTTGAGATAACTCTGCACTATTGCGAGCTGTAAATGCCACTTCCAGCTTAGCTGTGCAGAAGAAGAACAACAAGAAGAAGAAATATCTCGAAATATGTCCGTCAGGCCCCTTCCCTTGAGATAAATCTGCAAATATCTCGGAAACGAAGCGAGCTATGGCAAAATGTTAAGAGACCGTTTTTGTAGAGAATTAAGTTTCCTACTTTTTATGTTCTATGATATTTTTTGATCAGATGCGTAGTTCTCGAGATATATCAAGATATTTAAAAGTTCCGAAACCGCACCAACATAATAGAGATACAGAAACACCGTGGCCCCTTTCTTTGAGATAACTCTGCACTATTGCGAGCTGGAAATGCCACTTCCAGTTTAGCTGTGCAGAAGAAGAACAACAAGAAGAAGAAATATCTCGAAATATGTCCGTCAGGCCACTTCCCTTGAGATAAATCTGCAAATATCTCGGAAACGAAGCGAGCTATGGCAAAATCTTAACAGACCTTTTTGTAGAGAATTAAGTTTCCTACTTTTTATGTTCTATGATATTTTTTGATCAGATGCGTAGTTCTCGAGATATATCAAGATATTTAAAAGTTCCGAAGCCGCACCAACATAATAGAGATACAGAAACACCGTGGATCCTTTCTTTGAGATAACTCTGCACTATTGCGGGCTGGAAATGCCACTTCCAGCTTAGCTGTGCAGAAGAAGAACAACAAGAAGAAGAAATATCTCGAAATATGTCCGTCAGGCCCCTTCCCTTGAGATAAATCTGCAAATATCTCGGAAACGAAGCGAGCTATGGCAAAATGTTAAGAGACCTTTTTTGTAGAGAATTAAGTTTCCTACTTTTTACGTTCTATGATATTTTTTGAGCAGATGCGTAGTTCTCGAGATATATCAAGATATTTAAAAGTTCCGAAGCCGCACCAACATAATAGAGATACAGAAACACCGTGGCCCCTTTCTTTGAGATAACTCTGCACTATTCGAGCTGTAAATGCCACTTCCAGCTTAGCTGTGCAGAAGAAGAACAACAAGAAGAAGAAATATCTCGAAATATGTCCGTCAGGCCCCTTCCCTTGAGATATATCTGCAAATATCTCGGAAACGAAGCGAGCTATGGCAAAATGTTAAGAGACGTTTTTTGTAGAGAATTATGTTTCCTACAATTTATGTTCTATGATATTTTTTGATCAGAAGCGTAGTTTTCGAGATATATCGAGATATTTAAAAGTTCCGAAGCCGCACCAACATAATAGAGATACAGAAACACCGTGGCCCCTTTCTTTGAGATAACTCTGCACTATTGCGAGCTGTAAATGCCACTTCCAGCTTAGCTGTGCAGAAGAAGAACAACAAGAAGAAGAAATATCTCGAAATATGTCCGTCAGGCCCCTTCCCTTGAGATAAATCTGCAAATATCTCGGAAACGAAGCGAGCTATGGCAAAATGTTAAGAGACCGTTTTTGTAGAGAATTAAGTTTCCTACTTTTTATGTTCTATGATATTTTTTGATCAGATGCGTAGTTCTCGAGATATATCAAGATATTTAAAAGTTCCGAAACCGCACCAACATAATAGAGATACAGAAACACCGTGGCCCCTTTCTTTGAGATAACTCTGCACTATTGCGAGCTGGAAATGCCACTTCCAGTTTAGCTGTGCAGAAGAAGAACAACAAGAAGAAGAAATATCTCGAAATATGTCCGTCAGGCCACTTCCCTTGAGATAAATCTGCAAATATCTCGGAAACGAAGCGAGCTATGGCAAAATCTTAACAGACCTTTTTGTAGAGAATTAAGTTTCCTACTTTTTATGTTCTATGATATTTTTTGATCAGATGCGTAGTTCTCGAGATATATCAAGATATTTAAAAGTTCCGAAGCCGCACCAACATAATAGAGATACAGAAACACCGTGGATCCTTTCTTTGAGATAACTCTGCACTATTGCGGGCTGGAAATGCCACTTCCAGCTTAGCTGTGCTGAAGAGGAACAACAAGAAGAAGAAATATCTCGAAATATGTCCGTCAGGCCCCTTCCCTTGAGATAAATCTGCAAATATCTCTGAAACGAAGCGAGCTATGGCAAAATGTTAAGAGACCTTTTTTGTAGAGAATTAAGTTTCCTACTTTTTATGTTCTATGATATTTTTTGATCAGATGCGTAGTTCTCGAGATATATCAAGATATTTAAAAGTTCCGAAGCCGCACCAACATAATAGAGATACAGAAACACCGTGGCCCCTTTCTTTGAGATAATTCTGCACTATTGCGAGCTGCAAATGCCACTTCCAGCTTAGCTGTGCAGAAGAAGAACAACAAGAAGAAGAAATATCTCGAAATATGTCCGTCAGGCCCCTTCCCTTGAGATATATCTGCAAATATCTCGGAAACGAAGCGAGCTGTGGCAAAATGTTAAGAGACGTTTTTTGTAGAGAATTATGTTTCCTACAATTTATGTTCTATGATATTTTTTGATCTGAAGCGTAGTTTTCGAGGTATATCGAGATATTTAAAAGTTCCGAAGCCGCACCAACATAATAGAGATTCAGAAACACCGTGGCCCCTTTCTTTGAGATAACTCTGCACTAGTGCGAGCCGCAAATGCCACTTCCAGCTTAGCTGTGCAGAAGAAGAACATCAAGAAGAAGAAATATCTCGAAATATGTCCGTCAGGCCCCTTCCCTTGAGATAAATCTGCAAATATCTGGGAAACGAAGCGAGCTATGGCAAAATGTTAAGAGACCTTTTTTGTAGAGAATTAAGTTTCCTACTTTTTATGTTCTATG
Organism: Osmia lignaria lignaria; assembly: GCF_051020975.1. Taxonomy (NCBI): domain Eukaryota; kingdom Metazoa; phylum Arthropoda; class Insecta; order Hymenoptera; family Megachilidae; genus Osmia; species Osmia lignaria. Next base: position 6,427,016 of record NW_027478159.1, on the reverse strand, counting down.
ATATTTTTTGATAAGATCCGTAGTTCTTGACATATATCAAGATATTTAAAAGTTCCGAAGCCGCACCAACATAATAGAGATACAGAAACACCGTGGCCCCTTTCTTTGTGATAACTCTGCACTATTGCGAGCTGCAAATGCCACTTCCAGCTTAGCTGTGCAGAGGAAGAACAACAAGAAGAAGAAATATCTCGAAATATGTCCGTCAGGCCCCTTCCCTTGAGATACATCTGCAAATATCTCGGAAACGAACCGAGCTATGGCAAAATGTTAAGAGACCTTTTTTGTAGAGAATTAAGTTTCCTACTTTTTATGTTCTATGATATTTTTTGATCAGATGCGTAGTTCTCGAGATATATCAAGATATTTAAAAGTTCCGAAGCCGCACCAACATAATAGAGATACAGAAACACCGTGGCCCCTTTCTTTGAGATAACTCTGCACTGTTGCGAGCTGTAAATGCCACTTCCAGCTTAGCTGTGCAGAAGAAGAACAACAAGAAGAAGAAATATCTCGAAATATGTCCGTCAGGCCCCTTCCCTTGAGATAAATCTGCAAATATCTCGGAAACGAAGCGAGCTATGGCAAAATGTTAAGAGACCTTTTTTGTAGAGAATTAAGTTTCCTACTTTTTACGTTCTATGATATTTTTTGATCAGATGCGTAGTTCTCGAGATATATCAAGATATTTAAAAGTTCCGAAGCCGCACCAACATAATAGAGATACAGAAACACCGTGGCCCCTTTCTTTGAGATAACTCTGCACTATTCGAGCTGTAAATGCCACTTCCAGCTTAGCTGTGCAGAAGAAGAACAACAAGAAGAAGAAATATCTCGAAATATGTCCGTCAGGCCCCTTCCCTTGAGATATATCTGCAAATATCTCGGAAACGAAGCGAGCTATGGCAAAATGTTAAGAGACGTTTTTTGTAGAGAATTATGTTTCCTACAATTTATGTTCTATGATATTTTTTGATCAGAAGCGTAGTTTTCGAGATATATCGAGATATTTAGAAGTTCCGAAGCCGCACCAACATAATAGAGATACAGAAACACCGTGGCCCCTTTCTTTGAGATAACTCTGCACTATTGCGAGCTGTAAATGCCACTTCCAGCTTAGCTGTGCAGAAGAAGAACAACAAGAAGAAGAAATATCTCGAAATATGTCCGTCAGGCCCCTTCCCTTGAGATAAATCTGCAAATATCTCGGAAACGAAGCGAGCTATGGCAAAATGTTAAGAGACCGTTTTTGTAGAGAATTAAGTTTCCTACTTTTTATGTTCTATGATATTTTTTGATCAGATGCGTAGTTCTCGAGATATATCAAGATATTTAAAAGTTCCGAAACCGCACCAACATAATAGAGATACAGAAACACCGTGGCCCCTTTCTTTGAGATAACTCTGCACTATTGCGAGCTGGAAATGCCACTTCCAGTTTAGCTGTGCAGAAGAAGAACAACAAGAAGAAGAAATATCTCGAAATATGTCCGTCAGGCCACTTCCCTTGAGATAAATCTGCAAATATCTCGGAAACGAAGCGAGCTATGGCAAAATCTTAACAGACCTTTTTGTAGAGAATTAAGTTTCCTACTTTTTATGTTCTATGATATTTTTTGATCAGATGCGTAGTTCTCGAGATATATCAAGATATTTAAAAGTTCCGAAGCAGCACCAACATAATAGAGATACAGAAACACCGTGGATCCTTTCTTTGAGATAACTCTGCACTATTGCGGGCTGGAAATGCCACTTCCAGCTTAGCTGTGCTGAAGAGGAACAACAAGAAGAAGAAATATCTCGAAATATGTCCGTCAGGCCCCTTCCCTTGAGATAAATCTGCAAATATCTCTGAAACGAAGCGAGCTATGGCAAAATGTTAAGAGACCTTTTTTGTAGAGGATTAAGTTTCCTACTTTTTATGTTCTATGATATTTTTTGATCAGATGCGTAGTTCCCGAGATATATCAAGATATTTAAAAGTTCCGAAGCCGCACCAACATAATAGAGATACAGAAACACCGTGGCCCCTTTCTTTGAGATAATTCTGCACTATTGCGAGCTGCAAATGCCACTTCCAGCTTAGCTGTGCAGAAGAAGAATAACAAGAAGAAGAAATATCTCGAAATATGTCCGTCAGGCCCCATGCCTTGAGATAAATCTGCAAATATCTCGGAAACGAAGCGAGCTGTAGCAAAATGTTGAGATACCTTTTTTGTAGAGAATTATGTTTCCTACAATTTACGTTCTATGATATTTTTTGATCAGATGCGTGGTTTTCGAGATATATCGAGATATTTAAAAGTTCCGAAGCCGCACCAACATAATAGAGATACAGAAACACCGTGGCCCCTTTCTTTGAGATAACTCTGCACTATTGCGCGCTGCAAATGCCACTTCCAGCTTAGCTGTGCAGAAGAAGAACAACAAGAAGAAGAAATATCTCGAAATATGTCCGTCAGGCCCCTTGCCTTGAGATAAATCTGCAAATATCTCGGAAACGAAGCGAGCTATAGCAAAATGTTAAGATACCTTTTTTGAAGAGAATTATGTTTCCTACAATTCACGTTCTATGATATTTTTTGATCAGATGCGTGGTTTTCGAGATATATCGAGATATTTAATAGTTCCGAAGCCGCACCAACATAATAAAGATACACAAACACCGTGGATCCTTTCTTTGAGATAACTCTGCACTATTGCGGGCTGGAAATGCCACTTCCAGCTTAGCTGTGCTGAAGAGGAACAACAAGAAGAAGAAATATCTCGAAATATGTCCGTCAGGCCCCTTCCCTTGAGATAAATCTGCAAATATCTCGGAAACGAAGCGAGCTATGGCAAAATGTTAAGAGACCTTTTTTGTAGAGAATTAAGTTTCCTACTTTTTATGTTCTATGATATTTTTTGATCAGATGCGTAGTTCTCGAGATATATCAAGATATTTAAAAGTTCCGAAGCCGCACCAACATAATAGAGATACAGAAACACCGTGGCCCCTTTCTTTGAGATAACTCTGCACTATTGCGAGCTGCAAATGCCACTTCCAGCTTAGCTGTGCAGAAGAAGAACAACAAGAAGAAGAAAAATCTCAAAATATGTCCGTCAGGCCCCTTCCCTTGAGATAAATCTGCAAATATCTCGGGAACGAAGTGAGCTATGGCAAAATGCTAAGATACCTTTTTTGTAGAGAATTAAGTTTCCTACTTTTTATGTTCTATGATATTTTTTGATCAGATGCGTAGTTTTCGAAATATATCGAGATATTTAAAAGTTCCGAAGCCGCACCAACATAATAGAGATACAGAAACACCGTGGCCCCTTTCTTTGAGATAACTCTGCACTATTGCGCGCTGCAAATGCCACTTCCAGCTTAGCTGTGCAGAAGAAGAACAACAAGAAGAAGAAATATCTCGAAATATGTCCGTCAGGCCCCTTCCCTTGAGATAAATCTGCAAATATCTCGGAAACGAAGCGAGCTATGGCAAAATGTTAAGAGACCTTTTTTGTAGAGAATTAAGTTTCCTACTTTTTACGTTCTATGATATTTTTTGATCAGATGCGTAGTTCTCGAGATATATCAGGATATTTAAAAGTTCCGAAGCCGCACCGACATAATAGAGATACAGAAACACCGTGGCCCCTTTCTTTGAGATAACTCTGCACTATTGCGCGCTGCAAATGCCACTTCCAGCTTAGCTGTGCAGAAGAAGAACAACAAGAAGAAGAAATATCTCGAAATATGTCCGTCAGGCCCCTTCCCTTGAGATAAATCTGCAAATATCTCGGAAACGAACCGAGCTATGGCAAAATGTTAAGAGACCTTATTTGTAGAGAATTAAGTTTCCTACTTTCTATGTTCTATGATATTTTTTGATCAGATGCGTAGTTCTCGAGATATATCAAGATATTTAAAAGTTCCGAAGCCGCACCAACATAATAGAGATACAGAAACACCGTGGCCCCTTTCTTTGAGATAACTCTGCACTATTGCGAGCTGCAAATGCCACTTCCAGCTTAGCTGTGCAGAAGAAGAACAACAAGAAGAAGAAATATCTCGAAATATGTCCGTCAGGACCCTTCCCTTGAGATAAATCTGCAAATATCTCGGAAACGAAGCGAGCTATGGCAAAATGTTAAGAGACCTTTTTTGTAGAGAATTATGTTTCCTACAATTTTCCATCTATGATATTTTTTGATCGGAAGCGTAGTTCTCGAGATATATCGAGATATTTAAAAGTTCCGAAGCCGCACCAACATAATAGAGATACAGAAACACCGTGGCCCCTTTCTTTGAGATAACTCTGCACTATTGCGCGCTGCAAATGCCACTTCCAGCTTAGCTGTGCAGAAGAAGAACAACAAGAAAAGAAATATCTCGAAATATGTCCGTCAGGACCCTTCCCTTGAGATAAATCTGCAAATATCTCGGTAACGAAGCGAGCTATGGCAAAACGTTAAGAGACCTTTTTTGTAAAGAATTATGTTTCCTACAATTTATGTTCTATGATATTTTTTGGTCAGAAGCGTAGTTTTCAAGATATATCGAGATATTTAAAAGTTCCAAAGCCGCACCAACATAATAGAGATACAGAAACACCGTGGCCCCTTTCTTTGAGATAACTCTGCACTATTGCGAGCTGCAAATGCCACTTCCAGCTTAGCTGTGCAGAAGAAGAACAACAAGAAGAAGAAATATCTCGAAATATGTCCGTTAGGCCCCTTCCCTTGAGATAAATCTGCAAATATCTCGGAAACGAAGCGAGCTATGGCAAAATGTTAAGAGACCTTTTTTGTAGAGAATTAAGTTTCCTACTTTTTATGTTCTATGATATTTTTTGATGAGATGCGTAGTTCTCGAGATATATCAAGATATTTAAAAGTTCCGAAGCCGCACCAACATAATAGAGATACAGAAACACCGTGGCCCCTTTCTTTGAGATAACTCTGCACTATTGCGAGCTGCAAATGCCACTTCCAGCTTAGCTGTGCAGAAGAAGAACAACAAGAAGAAGAAATATCTCGAAATATGTCCGTCAGGCCCCTTCCCTTGAGATAAATCTGCACATATCTCGGAAACGAAGCGAGCTATGGCAAAATGTTATGAGACCTTTTTTGTAGAGAATTAAGTTTCCTACATTTTATGTTCTATGATATTTTTTGATCAGATGCGTAGTTCTCGAGATATATCAAGATATTTAAAAGTTCCGAAGCCGCACCAACATAATAGAGATACAGAAACACCGTGGCCCCTTTCTTTCAGATAACTCTGCACTATTGCGAGCTGCAAATGCCACTTCCAGCTTAGCTGTGCAGAAGAAGAACAACAAGAAGAAGAAATATCTCGAAATATGTCCGTCAGGCCCCTTCCCTTGAGATAAATCTGGATATATCTCGGAAACGAAGCGAGCTATGGCAAAATGTTAAGAGACCTTTTTTGTAGAGAATTAAGTTTTCTACTTTTTATGTTCTATGATATTTTTTGATCAGATGCGTAGTTCTCGAGATATATCAAGATATTTAAAAGTTCCGAAGCTGCACCAACATAATAGAGGTACAGAAACACTGCTGCCCTTTCGTTGAGATAACTCTGCACTATTGCGAGCTGGAAATGCCACTTCCAGTTTAGCTGTGCAGAAGAAGAACAACAAGAAGAAGAAATATCTCGAAATATGTCCGTCAGGCCCCTTCCCTTGTGATAAATCTGCACATATCTCGGAAACGAAGCGAGCTATGGCAAAATGTTATGAGACCTTTTTTGTAGAGAATTAAGTTTCCTACATTTTATGTTCTATGATATTTTTTGATCAGATGCGTAGTTCTCGAGATATATCAAGATATTTAAAAGTTCCGAAGCCGCACCAACATAATAGAGATACAGAAACACCGTGGCCCCTTTCTTTGAGATAACTCTGCACTATTGCGAGCTGGAAATGCCACTTCCAGTTTAGCTGTGCAGAAGAAGAACAACAAGAAGAAGAAATATCTCGAAATATGTCCGTCAGGCCCCATCCCTTGAGATATATCTGCAAATATCTCGGAAACCAAACGAGCTATGGCAAAATCTTAAGAGACCTTTTTTGTAGAGAATTATGTTTCCTACAATTTATGTTCTATGATATTTTTTGATCAGAAGCGTAGTTTTCGAGATATATCGAGATATTTAAAAGTTCCGAAGCCGCACCAACATAATAGAGATACAGAAACACCGTGGCCCCTTTCTTTGAGATAACTCTGTACTATTGCGAGCTGCAAATGCCACTTCCAGCTTAGCTGTGCAGAAGAGGAACAACAAGAAGAAGAAATATCTCGGAATATGTCCGTCAGGCCCCTTCCCTTGAGATAAATCTGCAAATATCTCGGAAACGAAGCGAGCTATGGCAAAATGTTAAGAGACCTTTTTTGTAGAGAATTAAGTTTCCTACTTTTCATGTTCTATGATATTTTTTGATGAGATGCGTAGTTCTCGAGATATATCAAGATATTTAAAAGTTCCGAAGCCGCACCAACATAATAGAGATACAGAAACACCGTGGCCCCTTTCTTTGAGATAACTCTGCACTATTGCGAGCTGCAAATGCCACTTCCAGCTTAGCTGTGCAGAAGAAGAACAACAAGAAGAAGAAATATCTCGAAATATGTCCGTCAGGCCCCTTCCCTTGAGATAAATCTGCACATATCTCGGAAACGAAGCGAGCTATGGCAAAATGTTATGAGACCTTTTTTGTAGAGAATTAAGTTTCCTACATTTTATGTTCTATGATATTTTTTGATCAGATGCGTAGTTCTCGAGATATATCAAGATATTTAAAAGTTCCGAAGCCGCACCAACATAATAGAGATACAGAAACACCGTGGCCCCTTTCTTTCAGATAACTCTGCACTATTGCGAGCTGCAAATGCCACTTCCAGCTTAGCTGTGCAGAAGAAGAACAACAAGAAGAAGAAATATCTCGAAATATGTCCGTCAGGCCCCTTCCCTTGAGATAAATCTGGATATATCTCGGAAACGAAGCGAGCTATGGCAAAATGTTAAGAGACCTTTTTTGTAGAGAATTAAGTTTCCTACTTTTTATGTTCTACGATATTTTTTGATCAGATGCGTAGTTCTCGAGATATATCAAGATATTTAAAAGTTCCGAAGCCGCACCAACATAATAGAGATACAGAAACACCGTGGCCCCTTTCTTTGAGATAACTCTGCACTATTGCGAGCTGCAAATGCCACTTCGAGCTTAGCTGTGCAGAAGAAGAACAACAAGAAGAAGAAATATCTCGAAATATGTCCGTCAGGCCCCTTCCCTTGAGATAAATCTGCAAATATCTCGGAAAGGAAGCGAGCTATGGCAAAATGTTAAGAGACCTTTTTTGTAGAGAATTAAGTTTCCTACTTTTTATGTTCTACGATATTTTTTGATCAGATGCGTAGTTCTCGAGATATATCAAGATATTTAAAAGTTCCGAAGCCGCACCAACATAATAGAGATACAGAAACACCGTGGCCCCTTTCTTTGAGATAACTCTGCACTATTGCGAGCTGCAAATGCCACTTCGAGCTTAGCTGTGCAGAAGAAGAACAACAAGAAGAAGAAATATCTCGAAATATGTCCGTCAGACCCCTTCCCTTGAGATAAATCTGCAAATATCTCGGAAACGATGCCAGCTATGGGAAAATGTTAAGAGACCTTTTTTGTAGAGAATTAAGTTTCCTACTTTTTATGTTCTATGATATTTTTTGATCAGATGCGTAGTTGTCGAGATATATCAAGATATTTAAAAGTTCCGAAGCCGCACCAACATAATAGAGATACAGAAACTCCGTGGCCCCTTTCTTTGAGATAATTCTGCACTATTGCGCGCTGGAAATGCCACTTCCAGCTTAGCTGTGCAGAAGAAGAACAACAAGAAGAAGAAATATCTCGAAATATGTCCGTCAGGCCCCTTCCCTTGAGATAAATCTGCAAATATCTCGGAAACGAAGCGAGCTATGGCAAAATGTTAAGAGACCTTTTTTGTAGAGAATTAAGTTTCCTACTTTTTATGTTCTATGATATTTTTTGATCAGATGCGTAGTTCTCGAGATATATAAAGATATTTAAAAGTTCCGAAGCCGCACCAACATAATAGAGATACAGAAACACCGTGGCCCCTTTCTTTGAGATAACTCTGCACTATTGCGAGCTGTAAATGCCACGTCCAGCTTAGCTGTGCAGAAGAAGAACAACAAGAAGAAGAGATATCTTGAAATATATCCGTCAGGCGGCTTCGGAACTTTTAAATATCTTGATATATCTCGAGATCTACGCATCTGATCAAAAAATATCATAGAACATAAAAAGTAGGAAACTTAATTCTCTACAAAAAAGGTCTCTTAACATTTTGCCATAGCTCGCTTCGTTTCCGAGATACTTGCCGATTTATCTCAAGGGAAGGGGCCTGACGGACATATTTCGAGATATTTCTTCTTCTTGTTGTTCTTCTTCTGCACAGCTAAGCTGGAAGCGGCATCTGCGGCTCGCACTAGTGCAGAGTTATCTCAAAGAAAGGGACCACGGTGTTTCTGTATCTCTATTATGTTGGTGCGGCTTCGGATCTTTTAAATATCTCGATATATCTCGAAAACTACGCTTCTGATCAAAAAATATCATAGAACATAAATTGTAGGAAACATAATTCTCTACAAAAAAGGTCTCTTAACATTTTGCCATAGCTCGTTTCGTTTCCGAGATATTTGCAGATATATCTCAAGGGAAGGGGCCTGACGGACATATTTCGAGATATTTCCTCTTCTTGTTGTTCTTCTTCTGCACAGCTAAACTGGAAGTGGCATTTCCAGCTCGCAATAGCGCAGAGTTATCTCAAAGAAAGGGGCCACGGTGTTTCTGTATCTCTATTATGTTGGTGCGGCTTCGGAACTTTTAAATATCTTGATATATCTCGAGAACTACGCATCTGATCAAAAAATATCATAGAACATAGAAAGTAGCAAACTTAATTCTCCACAAAAAAGGTCTCTTAACATTTTGCCATAGCTCGCTTCGTTTCCGAGATATTTTCAGATTTATCTCAAGGGAAGGGGCCTGACGGACATATTTCGAGATATTTCTTCTTCTTGTTGTTCTTCTTCTGCACAGCGAAGCTGGAAGTGGCATTTGCAGCTCGCAATAATGCAGAGTTATCTCAAAGAAAGGGGCCACGGTGTTTCTGTATCTCTATTATGTTGGTGCGGCTTCGGAACTTTTAAATATCTTGATATATCTCGGGAACTACGCATCTGATCAAAAAATATCATACAACATAAAAAGTAGGAAACTTAATTCTCCACAAAAAAGGTCTCTTAACATTTTGCCATAGCTCTCTTCGTTTCCGAGATATTTGCAGATTTATCTCAAGGGAAGGGGCCTGACGGACATATTTCGAGATATTTCTTCTTCTTGTTGTTCTTCTTCTGCACAGCTAAGCTGGAAGTGGCATTTGCGGCTCGGAATAGTGCAGAGTTATCTCAAAGAAAGGGGCCACGGTGTTTCTGTATCTCTATTATGTTGGTGCGGCTTCGGAACTTTTAAATATCTTGATATATCTCGGGAACTACGCATCTGATCAAAAAATATCATACAACATAAAAAGTAGGAAACTTAATTCTCCACAAAAAAGGTCTCTTACCATTTTGCCATAGCTCTCTTCGTTTCCGAGATATTTGCAGATTTATCTCAAGGGAAGGGGCCTGACGGACATATTTCGAGATATTTCTTCTTCTTGTTGTTCTTCTTCTGCACAGCTAAGCTGGAAGTGGCATTTGCGGCTCGCACTAGTGCAGAGTTATCTCAAAGAAAGGGGCCACGGTGTTTCTGAATCTCTATTATGTTGGTGCGGCTTCGGAACTTTTAAATATCTCGATATATCTCGAAAACTACGCTTCCGATCAAAAAATATCATAGAACATAAATTGTAGGAAACATAATTCTCTATAAAAAAGGTCTCTTAACATTTTGCCATAGCTCGCTTCGATTCCGAGATATTTGCAGATTTATCTCAAGGGAAGGGGCCTGACGGACATATTTCGAGATATTTCTTCTTCTTGTTGTTCTTCTTCTGCAGAGCTATGCTGGAAGTGGCATTTGCAGCTCGCAATAGTGCAGAGTTATCTCAAAGAAAGGGGCCACGGTGTTTCTGTATCTCTATTATGTTGGTGCGGCTTCGGAACTTTTAAATATCTCGATATATCTCGAAAACTACGCTTCTGATCAAAAAATATCATAGAACATAAATTGTAGGAAACATAATTCTCTACAAATAAAGTCTCTTAACATTTTGCCATAGCTCGCTTCGTTTCCGAGATATTTGCAGATTTATCTCAAGGGAAGGGGCCTGACGGACATATTTCGAGATATTTCTTCTTCTTGTTGTTCTTCTTCTGCACAGCTAAGCTGGAAGTGGCATTTGCAGCTCGCAATAGTGCAGAGTTATCTCAAAGAAAGGGGCCACGGTGTATCTGTATCTCTATTATGTTGGTGCGGCTTCGGAACTTTTAAATATCTCGATATATCTCGAGAACTACGCATCTGATCGAAAAATATCATAGAACATAAAAAGTAGCAAACTTAATTCTCTACAAAAAAGGTCTCTTAACATTTTGCCATAGCTCGCTTCGTTTCCGAGATATTTGCAGATTTATCTCAAGGGAAGGGGCCTGACGGACATATTTCGAGATATTTCTTCTTCTTGTTGTTCTTCTTCTGCACAGCTAAACTGGAAGTGGCATTTGCGGCTCGCAATAGTGCAGAGTTATCTCAAAGAAAGGGGCCACGGTGTTTCTGAATCTCTATTATGTTGGTGCGGCTTCGGAACTTTTAGATATCTCGATATATCTCGAGAACTACGCATCTGATCAAAAAATATCATAGAACATAAAAAGTAGGAAACTTAATTCTCTACAAAAAAGGTGTCTTAACACTTTGCCATAGCTCGCTTCGTTTCCGAGATATTTGCAGATTTATCTCAAGGGAAGGGGCCTGACGGACATATTTCGAGATATTTCTTCTTCTTGTTGTTCTTCTTCTGCACAGCGAAGCTGGAAGTGGCATTTGCAGCTCGCAATAATGCAGAGTTATCTCAAACAAAGGGGCCACGGTGTTTCTGTATCTCTATTATGTTGGTGCAGCTTCGGAACTTTTAAATATCTTGATATATCTCGAGATCTACGCATCTGATCAGAAAATATCATAGAACATAAAAAGTAGGAAACTTAATTCCCTACAAAAAAGGTCTCTTAACATTTTGCCATAGCTCTCTTCGTTTCCGAGATATTTGCAGATTTATCTCAAGGGAAGGGGCCTGACGGACATATTTCGAGATATTTCTTCTTCTTGTTGTTCTTCTTCTGCACAGCTAAGCTGGAAGTGGCATTTGCAGATCGCAATAGTGCAGAGTTATCTCAAAGAAAGGGGCCACGGTGTTTCTGTATCTCTATTATGTTGGTGCGGCTTCGGAACTTTTAAATATCTCGATATATCTCGAAAACTACGCTTCTGATCAAAAAATATCATAGAACGTAAATTGTAGGAAACATAATTCTCTACAAAAAAGGTCTCTTAACATTTTGCCATAGCTCGCTTCGTTTCCGAGATATTTGCAGATTTATCTCAAGGGAAGGGGCCTGACGGACATATTTCGAGATATTTCTTCTTCTTGTTGTTCTTCTTCTGCACAGCTAAGCTGGAAGTGGCATTTGCAGGTCGCAATAGTGCAGAGTTATCTCAAAGAAAGGGGCCACGGTGTTTCTGTATCTCTATTATGTTGGTGCGGCTTCGGAACTTTTAAATATCTTGATATATCTCGAGAACTACGCATCTGATCGAAAAATATCATACAACATAAAAAGTAGGAAACTTAATTCTCTACAAAAAAGGTCTCTTAACATTTTGCCATAGCTCGCTTCGTTTCCGAGATATTTGCAGATTTATCTCAAGGGAAGGGGTCTGACGGACATATTTCGAGATATTTCTTCGTCTTGTTGTTCTTCTTCTGCACAGCTAAGCTGGAAGTGGCATTTGCAGCTCGCAATAGTGCAGAGTTATCTCAAAAAAGGGGCCACGGTGTTTCTGTATCTCTATTATGTTGGTGCGGCTTCGGAACTTTTAAATATCTTGATATATCTCGAGAACTACGCATCTGATCGAAAAATATCATACAACATAAAAAGTAGGAAACTTAATTCTCTACAAAAAAGGTCTCTTAACATTTTGCCATAGCTCGCTTCGTTTCCGAGATATTTGCAGATTTATCTCAAGGGAAGGGGCCTGACGGACATATTTCGAGATATTTCTTCTTCTTGTTGTTCTTCTTCTGCACAGCTAAGCTGGAAGTGGCATTTGCAGCTCGCAATAGTGCAGAGTTATCTCAAAGAAAGGGGCCACGGTGTATCTGTATCTCTATTATGTTGGTGCGGCTTCGGAACTTTTAAATATCTCGATATATCTCGAGAACTACGCATCTGATCGAAAAATATCATAGAACATAAAAAGTAGCAAACTTAATTCTCTACAAAAAAGGTCTCTTAACATTTTGCCATAGCTCGCTTCGTTTCCGAGATATTTGCAGATTTATCTCACGGGAAGGGGCCTGACGGACATATTTCGAGATATTTCTTCTTCTTGTTGTTCTTCTTCTGCACAGCTAAACTGGAAGTGGCATTTGCAGCTCGCAATAGTGCAGAGTTATCTCAAAGAAAGGGGCCACGGTGTTTCTGTATCTCTATTATGTTGGTGCAGCTTCGGAACTTTTAAATATCTTGATATATCTCGAGAACTACGCATCTGATCAAAAAATATCCTGGAACATAAAAAGTAGAAAACTTAATTCTCTACAAAAAAGGTCTCTTAACATTTTGCCATAGCTCGCTTCGTTTCCGAGATATTTGCAGATTTATCTCAAGGGAAGGGGCCTGACGGACATATTTCGAGATATTTCTTCTTCTTGTTGTTCTTCTTCTGCACAGCTAAGCTGGAAGTGGCATTTGCAGCTCGCAATAGTGCAGAGTTATCTCAAAGAAAGGGGCCACGGTGTTTCTGTATCTCTATTATGTTGGTGCGGCTTCGGAGCTTTCAAATATCTCGATATATCTCGAAAACTACGCTTCTGATCAAAAAATATCATAGAACATAAATTGTAGGAAACATAATTCCCTGCAAAAAAGGTCTCTTAACATTTTGCCATAGCTCGCTTCGTTTCCGAGATATATGCAGATTTATCTCAAGGGAAGGGGCCCGACGGACATATTTCGAGATATTTCTTCTTCTTGTTGTTCTTCTTCTGCACAGCTAAGCTGGAAGTGGCATTTGCGGCTCGCACTAGTGCAGAGTTATCTCAAAGAAAGGGGCCACGGTGTTTCTGAATCTCTATTATGTTGGTGCGGCTTCGGAACTTTTAAATATCTCGATATATCTCGAGAACTACGCATCTGATCAAAAAATATCATAGAACATAAAAAGTAGGAAACTTAATTCTCTACAAAAAAGGTGTCTTAACACTTTGCCATAGCTCGCTTCGTTTCCGAGATATTTGCAGATTTATCTCAAGGGAAGGGGCCTGACGGACATATTTCGAGATATTTCTTCTTCTTGTTGTTCTTCTTCTGCACAGCGAAGCTGGAAGTGGCATTTGCAGCTCGCAATAATGCAGAGTTATCTCAAAGAAAGGGACCACGGTGTTTCTGTATCTCTATTATGTTGGTGCAGCTTCGGAACTTTTAAATATCTTGATATATCTCGAGATCTACGCATCTGATCAGAAAATATCATAGAACATAAAAAGTAGGAAACTTAATTCTCTACAAAAAAGGTCTCTTAACATTTTGCCATAGCTCGCTTCGTTTCCGAGATATTTGCAGATTTATCTCAAGGGAAGGGGCCTGACGGACATATTTCGAGATATTTCTTCTTCTTGTTGTTCTTCTTCTGCACAGCTAAGCTGGAAGTGGCATTTGCAGCTCGCAATAGTGCACAGTTATCCCGAAGAAAGGGGCCACGGTGTTTCTGTATCTCTATTATGTTGGTGCGGCTTCGGAACTTTTAAATATCTTGATATATCTCGAGATCTACGCATCTGATCAAAAAATATCATAGAACATAAAAAGTAGGAAACTTAATTCTCTACAAAAAAGGTCTCTTAACATTTTGCCATAGCTCGCTTCGTTTCCGAGATATTTGCAGATTTATCTCAAGGGAAGGGGCCTGACGGACATATTTCGAGATATTTCTTCTTCTTGTTGTTCTTCTTCTGCACAGCTAAACTGGAAGTGGCATTTGCGGCCCGCACTAGTGCAGAGTTATCTCAAAGAAAGGGGCCACGGTGTTTCTGAATCTCTATTATGTTGGTGCGGCTTCGGAACTTTTAAATATCTCGATATATCTCGAGAACTACGCATCTGATCAAAAAATATCATAGAACATAAAAAGTAGCAAACTTAATTCTCCACAAAAAAGGTCTCTTAACATTTTGCCATAGCTCGCTTCGTTTCCGAGATATTTGCAGATTTATCTCAAGGGAAGGGGCCTGACGGACATGTTTCGAGATATTTCTTCTTTTTGTTGTTCTTCTTCTGCACAGCTAAACTGGAAGTGGCATTTCCAGCTCGCAATAGTGCAGAGTTATCTCAAAAAAGGGGCCACGGTGTTTCTGTATCTCTATTATGTTGGTGCGGCTTCGGAACTTTTAAATATCTTGATATATCTCGAGAACTACGCTTCTGATCAAAAAATATCATACAACATAAATTGTAGGAAACATAATTCTCTACAAAAAAGGTCTCTTAAGATTTTGCCATAGACCGTTTCGTTTCCGAGATATTTGCAGATATATCTCAGGGGAAGGGGCCTGACGGACATATTTCGAGATATTTCTTCTTCTTGTTGTTCTTCTTCTGCACAGCTAAGCTGGAAGTGGCATTTGCAGCTCGCAATAGTGCACAGTTATCCCGAAGAAAGGGGCCACGGTGTTTCTGTATCTCTATTATGTTGGTGCGGCTTCGGAACTTTTAAATATCTTGATATATCTCGAGATCTACGCATCTGATCAAAAAATATCATAGAACATAAAAAGTAGGAAACTTAATTCTCTACAAAAAAGGTCTCTTAACATTTTGCCATAGCTCGCTTCGTTTCCGAGATATTTGCAGATTTATCTCAAGGGAAGGGGCCTGACGGACATATTTCGAGATATTTCTTCTTCTTGTTGTTCTTCTTCTGCACAGCTAAACTGGAAGTGGCATTTGCGGCTCGCACTAGTGCAGAGTTATCTCAAAGAAAGGGGCCACGGTGTTTCTGAATCTCTATTATGTTGGTGCGGCTTCGGAACTTTTAAATATCTCGATATATCTCGAGAACTACGCATCTGATCAAAAAATATCATAGAACATAAAAAGTAGGAAACTTAATTCTCCACAAAAAAGGTCTCGTAACATTTTGCCATAGCTCGCTTCGTTTCCGAGATATTTGCAGATTTATCTCAAGGGAAGGGGCCTGACGGACATGTTTCGAGATATTTCTTCTTTTTGTTGTTCTTCTTCTGCACAGCTAAACTGGAAGTGGCATTTGCAGCTCGCAATAATGCAGAGTTATCTCAAAGAAAGGGGCCACGGTGTTTCTGTATCTCTATTATGTTGGTGCAGCTTCGGAACTTTTAAATATCTTGATATATCTCGAGAACTACGCATCTGATCAAAAAATATCATAGAACATAAAAAGTAGGAAACTTAATTCTCCACAAAAAAGGTCTCGTAACATTTTGCCATAGCTCGCTTCGTTTCCGAGATATTTGCAGATTTATCTCAAGGGAAGGGGCCTGACGGACATGTTTCGAGATATTTCTTCTTTTTGTTGTTCTTCTTCTGCACAGCTAAACTGGAAGTGGCATTTGCAGCTCGCAATAATGCAGAGTTATCTCAAAGAAAGGGGCCACGGTGTTTCTGAATCTCTATTATGTTGGTGCGGCTTCGGAACTTTTAAATATCTTGATATATCTCGAGAACTACGCATCTGATCAAAAAATATCATAGAACATAAAAAGTGGGAAACTTAATTCTCTACAAAAAAGGTCTCTTAACATTTTGCCATAACTCGCTTCGTTTCCGAGATATTTGCAGATTTATCTCAAGGGAAGGGGACCGACGGACATATTTCGAGATATTTCTTCTTCTTGTTGTTCTTCTTCTGCACAGCTAAGCTGGAAGTGGCATTTGCAGCTCGCAATAGTGCAGAGTTATCTCAAAGAAAGGGGCCACGGTGTTTCTGTATCTCTATTATGTTGGTGCAGCTTCGGAACTTTTAAATATCTTGATATATCTCGAGAACTACGCATCTGATCAAAAAATATCATAGAACATAAAAAGTAGGAAACTTAATTCTCCACAAAAAAGGTCTCGTAACATTTTGCCATAGCTCGCTTCGTTTCCGAGATATTTGCAGATTTATCTCAAGGGAAGGGGCCTGACGGACATGTTTCGAGATATTTCTTCTTTTTGTTGTTCTTCTTCTGCACAGCTAAACTGGAAGTGGCATTTGCAGCTCGCAATAATGCAGAGTTATCTCAAAGAAAGGGGCCACGGTGTTTCTGAATCTCTATTATGTTGGTGCGGCTTCGGAACTTTTAAATATCTTGATATATCTCGAGAACTACGCATCTGATCAAAAAATATCATAGAACATAAAAAGTGGGAAACTTAATTCTCTACAAAAAAGGTCTCTTAACATTT
This sequence comes from Osmia lignaria lignaria, assembly GCF_051020975.1. Taxonomy (NCBI): domain Eukaryota; kingdom Metazoa; phylum Arthropoda; class Insecta; order Hymenoptera; family Megachilidae; genus Osmia; species Osmia lignaria. The sequence continues at coordinate 6,410,270 of NW_027478159.1, read as the reverse complement.
TGCCATAACTCGCTTCGTTTCCGAGATATTTGCAGATTTATCTCAAGGGAAGGGGACCGACGGACATATTTCGAGATATTTCTTCTTCTTGTTGTTCTTCTTCTGCACAGCTAAGCTGGAAGTGGCATTTGCAGCTCGCAATAGTGCAGAGTTATCTCAAAGAAAGGGGCCACGGTGTTTCTGTATCTCTATTATGTTGGTGCGGCTTCGGAACTTTTAATTATCTTGATATAGCTCGAGAACTACGCATCTGATCAAAAAATATCATAGAACATAAAAAGTAGGAAACTTAATTCTCTACAAAAAAGGTCTCTTAACACTTTGCCATAGCTCGCTTCGTTTCCGAGATATTTGCAGATTTATCTCAAGGGAAGGGGCCTGACGGACATATTTCGAGATATTTCTTCTTCTTGTTGTTCCTCTTCTGCACAGCGAAGCTGGAAGTGGCATTCGCAGCTCGCAATAATGCAGAGTTATCTCAAAGAAAGGGGCCACGGTGTTTCTGTATCTCTATTATGTTGGTGCAGCTTCGGAACTTTTAAATATCTTGATATATCTCGAGAACTACGCATCTGATCAAAAAATATCCTGGAACATAAAAAGTAGAAAACTTAATTCTCTACAAAAAAGGTCTCTTAACATTTTGCCATAGCTCGCTTCGTTTCCGAGATATTTGCAGATTTATCTCAAGGGAAGGGGCCTGACGGACATATTTCGAGATATTTCTTCTTCTTGTTGTTCTTCTTCTGCACAGCTAAGCTGGAAGTGGCATTTGCAGCGCGCAATAGTGCAGAGTTATCTCAAAGAAAGGGGCCACGGTGTTTCTGTATCTCTATTATGTTGGTGCGGCTTCGGAGCTTTTAAATATCTCGATATATCTCGAAAACTACGCTTCTGATCAAAAAATATCATAGAACGTAAATTGTAGGAAACATAATTCTCTACAAAAAAGGTCTCTTAACATTTTGCCATAGCTCGCTTCGTTTCCGAGATATTTGCAGATTTATCTCAAGGGAAGGGGTCTGACGGACATATTTCGAGATATTTCTTCTTCTTGTTGCTCTTCTTCTGCACAGCTAAGCTGGAAGTGGCATTTGCAGCTCGCAATAGTGCAGAGTTATCTCAAAGAAAGGGGCCACGGTGTTTCTGTATCTCAATTATGTTGGTGCGGCTTCGGAACTTTTAAATATCTCGATATATCTCGAAAACTACGCTTCTGATCAAAAAATATCTTAAAACATAAATTGTAGGAAACACAATTCTCTACAAAAAACGTCTCTCAACATTTTGCCATAGCTCGCTTCGTTTCCGAGATATTTGCAGATTTATCTCAAGGGAAGGGGCCTGACGGACATATTTCGAGATATTTCTTCTTCTTGTTGTTCTTCTTCTGCACAGCTATGCTGGAAGTGGCATTTGCAGCTCGCAATAGTGCAGAGTTATCTCAAAGAAAGGGGCCACGGTGTTTCTGTATCTCTATTATGTTGGTGCGGCTTCGGAACTTTTAAATATCTCGATATATCTCGAAAACTACGCTTCTGATCAAAAAATATCATAGAACATAAATTTTAGGAAACATAATTCTCTACAAATAAAGTCTCTTAACATTTTGCCATAGCTCGCTTCGTTTCCGAGATATTTGCAGATTTATCTCAAGGGAAGGGGACTGACGGACATATTTGGAGATATTTCTTCTTCTTGTTGTTCTTCTTCTGCACAGCTAAACTGGAAGTGGCATTCGCAGCTCGCAGTAGTGCAGAGTTATCTCAAAGAAGGGGGCCACAGTGTTTCTGTATCTCTATTATGTTGGTGCGGCTTCGGAACTTTTAAATATCTTGATATATCTCGAGAACTACGCATCTGATCAAAAAATATCATAGAACATAAAAAGTGGGAAACTTAATTCTCTACAAAAAAGGTCTCTTAACATTTTGCCATAGCTCGCTTCGTTTCCGAGATATTTGCAGATTTATCTCAAGGGAAGGGGACTGACGGACATATTTCGAGATATTTCTTCTTCTTGTTGTTCTTCTTCTGCACAGCTAAGCTGGAAGTGGCATTTGCAGCTCGCAGTAGTGCAGAGTTATCTCAAAGAAAGGGGCCACAGTGTTTCTGTATCTCTATTATGTTGGTGCGGCTTCGGAACTTTTAAATATCTTGATATATCTCGAGAACTACGCATCTGATTAAAAAATAGCATAGAACATAAAAAGTGGGAAACTTAATTCTCTACAAAAAAGGTCTCTTAACATTTTGCCATAGCTCGCTTGGTTTCCGAGATATTTGCAGATTTATCTCAAGGGAAGGGGCCTGATGGACATATTTCGAGATATTTCTTCTTCTTGTTGTTCTTCTTCTGCACAGCTAAGCTGGAAGTGGCATTTGCAGCTCGCAATAGTGCAGAGTTATCTCAAAGAAAGCGGCCACGGTGTTTCTGTATCTCTATTATGTTGGTGCGGCTTCGGAACTTTTAAATATCTCGATATATCTCGAAAACTACGCTTCTGATAAAAAAATATCATAGAACATAAAAAGTAGGAAACTAAATTCTCTACAAAAAAGATCTCTTAACATTTTGCCATAGCTCGCTTCGTTTCCGAGATATTTGCAGATTTATCTCAAGGGAAGGGGCCTGACGGACATATTTCGAGATATTTCTTCTTCTTGTTGTTCTTCTTCTGCACAGCTAAGCTGGAAGTGGCATTTGCAGGTCGCAATAGTGCAGAGTTATCTCAAAGAAAGGGGCCACGGTGTTTCTGTATCTCTATTATGTTGGTGCGGCTTCGGAACTTTTAAATATCTCGATATATCTCGAAAACTACGCTTCTGATCAAAAAATATCATAGAACATAAAAAGTGGGAAACTAAATTCTCTACAAAAAAGGTCTCTTAACATTTTGCCATAGCTCGCTTCGTTTCCGAGATATTTGCAGATTTATCTCAAGGGAAGGGGCCTGACGGACATATTTCGAGATATTTCTTCTTCTTGTTGTTCTTCTTCTGCACAGCTAAGCTGGAAGTGGAATTTGCAGGTCGCAATAGTGCAGAGTTATCTCAAAGAAAGGGGCCACGGTGTTTCTGTATCTCTATTATGTTGGTGCGGCTTCGGAACTTTTAAATATCCCTATATATCTCGAAAACTACGCGTCTGATCAAAAAATATCATAGAACGTAAATTGTTGGAAATATAATTCTCTACAAAAAAGGTCTCTTAACATTTTGCCATAGCTCGCTTCGTTTCCGAGATATTTGCAGATTTATCTCAAGGGAAGGGGCCTGACGGACATATTTCGAGATATTTCTTCTTCTTCTTGTTCTTCTTCTGCACAGCTAAGCTGGAAGTGACATTTGCAGCTCGCAATAGTGCAGAGTTATCTCAAAGAAAGGGGCCACGGTGTTTCTGTATCTCTATTATGTTGGTGCGGCTTCGGAACTTTTAAATATCTTGATATATCTCGAGAACTACGCATCTGATCAGAAAATATCATAGAACATAAAAAGTAGGAAACTTAATTCTCTACAAAAAAGGTCTCTTAACATTTTGCCATAGCTCGCTTCGTTTCCGAGATATTTGCAGATTTATCTCAAGGGAAGGGGCCTGACGGACATATTTCGAGATATTTCTTCTTCTTGTTGTTCTTCTTCTGCACAGCTAAGCTGTAAGTGGCACTTGCGGCTCGCACTAGTGCAGAGTTATCTCAAAGAAAGGGGCCACGGTGTTTCTGAATCTCCATTATGTTGGTGCGGCTTCGGAACTTTTAAATATCTCGATATATCTCGAAAACTACGCTTCTGATCAAAAAATATCAGAGAACATAAATTGTAGGAAACATAATTCTCTACAAAAAACGTCTCTTAACATTTTGCCATAGCTCGCTTCGTTTCCGAGATATTTGCAGATTTATCTCAAGGGAGGGGGCCTGACGGACATATTTCGAGATATTTCTTCTTCTTGTTGTTCTTCTTCTGCACAGCTATGCTGGAAGTGGCATTTGCAGCTCGCAATAGTGCAGAGTTATCTCAAAGAAAGGGGCCACGGTGTTTCTGTATCTCTATTATGTTGGTGCAGCTTCGGAACTTTTAAATATCTTGATATATCTCGAGAACTACTCATCTGATCAAAAAATATCATGGAACATAAAAAGTAGAAAACTTAATTCTCTACAAAAAAGGTCTCTCAACATTTTGCCATAGCTCGCTTCGTTTCCGAGATATTTGCACATTTATCTCAAGGGAAGGGGCCCGACGGACATATTTCGAGATATTTCTTCTTCTTGTTGTTCTTCTTCTGCACAGCTAAGCTGGAAGTGGCATTTGCAGCTCGCAATAGTGCAGAGTTATCTCAAAGAATGGGGCCACGGTGTTTCTGTATCTCTATTATGTTGGTGCGGCTTCGGAACTTTTAAATATCTTGATATATCTCGAGATCTACGCATCTGATCAAAAAATATCATAGAACATAAAAAGTAGGAAACTTAATTCTCTACAAAAAAGGTCTCTTAACATTTTGCCATAGCTAGCTTCGTTTCCGCGATATTTGCAGATTTATCTCAAGGGAAGGGGCCTGACGGACATATTTCGAGATATTTCTTCTTCTCGTTGTTCTTCCTCTGCACAGCTAAGCTGGAAGTGGCATTTGCAACTCGCAATAGTGCAGAGTTATCTCACAGAAAGGGGCCACGGTGTTTCTGTATCTCTATTATGTTGGTGCGGCTTCGGAACTTTTAAATATCTTGATATATCTCGAGAACTACGCATCTGATCAAAAAATATCATAGAACATAAAAAGTAGCAAACTTAATTCTCTACAAAAAAGGTCTCTTAACATTTTGCCATAGCTCTCTTCGTTTCCGAGATATTTGCAGATTTATCTCAAGGGAAGGGGCCTGACGGACATATTTCGAGATATTTCTTCTTCTTGTTGTTCTTCTTCTGCACAGCTAAGCTGGAAGTGGCACTTGCGGCTCGCACTAGTGCAGAGTTATCTCAAAGAAAGGGGCCACGGTGTTTCTGTATCTCTATTATGCTGGTGCGGCTTCGGAACTTTTAAATATCTTGATATATCTCGAGAACTACGCATCTGATCAAAAAATATCATAGAACATAAAAAGTATCAAACTTAATTCTCCACAAAAAAGGTCTCTTAACATTTTGCCATAGCTCGCTTCGTTTCCGAGATATTTGCAGATTTATCTCAAGGGAAGGGGCCTGACGGACATATTTCGAGATATTTCTTCTTCTTGTTGTTCTTCTTCTGCACAGCTAAGCTGGAAGTGGCATTTGCAGCACGCAATAGTGCAGAGTTATCTCAAAGAAAGGGGCCACGGTGTTTCTGTATCTCTATTATGTTGGTGCGGCTTCGGAACTTTTAAATATCTTGATATATCTCGAGAACTACGCATCTGATCAGAAAATATCATAGAACATAAAAAGTAGGAAACTTAATTCTCTACAAAAAAGGTCTCTTAACATTTTGCCATAGCTCGCTTCGGTTCCGAGATATTTGCAGATTTATCTCAAGGGAAGGGGCCTGACGGACATATTTCGAGATATTTCTTCTTCTTGTTGTTCTTCTTCTGCACAGCTAAACTGGAAGTGGCATTTCCAGCTCGCAATAGTGCAGAGTTATCTCAAAGAAAGGGGCCACGGTGTTTCTGTATCTCTATTATGTTGGTGCGGCTTCGGAACTTTTAAATATCTTGATATATCTCGGGAACTACGCATCTGACCAAAAAATATTATAGAACATAAAAAGTAGGAAACTTAATTCTCTACAAAAAAGGTCTCTTAACATTTTGCCATAGCTCTCTACGTTTCCGAGATATTTGCAGATTTATCTCAAGGGATGGGGCCTGACGGACATATTTCGAGATATTTCTTCTTCTTGTTGTTCTTCTTCTGCACAGCTAAGCTGGAAGTGGCACTTGCGGCTCGCACTAGTGCAGAGTTATCTCAAAGAAAGGGGCCACGGTGTTTCTGAATCTCTATTATGTTGGTGCGGCTTCGGAACTTTTAAATATCTCGATATATCTCGAAAACTACGCTTCTGATCAAAAAATATCATAGAACATAAATTGTAGGAAACATAATTCTCTACAAAAAACGTCTCTTAACATTTTGCCATAGCTCGCTTCGTTTCCGAGATATTTGCAGATTTATCTCAAGGGAAGGGGCCTGACGGACATATTTCGAGATATTTCTTCTTCTTGTTGTTCTTCTTCTGCACAGCTATGCTGGAAGTGGCATTTGCAGCTCGCAATAGTGCAGAGTTATCTCAAAGAAAGGGGCCACGGTGTTTCTGTATCTCTGTTATGTTGGTGCGGCTTCGGAACTTTTAAATATCTGGATATATCTCGAGAACTACGCATCTGATCAAAAAATATCATAGAACATAAATAGTAGGAAACTTAATTCTCTACAAAAAAGGTCTCTCAACATTTTGCCATAGCTCGCTTCGTTTCCGAGATATTTGCACATTTATCTCAAGGGAAGGGGCCTAACGGACATATTTCGAGATATTTCTTCTTCTCGTTGTTCTTCTTCTGCACAGCTAAGCTGGAAGTGGTATTTGCGGCTCGCACTAGTGCAGAGTTATCTCAAAGAAAGGGGCCACGGGGTTTCTGTATCTCTATTATGTTGGTGCAGCTTCGGAACTTTTAAATATCTTGATATATCTCGAGAACTACTCATCTGATCACAAAATATCATGGAACATAAAAAGTAGAAAACTTAATTCTTTACAAAAAAGGTCTCTCAACATTTTGCCATAGCTCGCTTCGTTTCCGAGATATTTGCACATTTATCTCAAGGGAAGGGGCCTGACGGACATATTTCGAGATATTTCTTCTTCTTGTTGTTCTTCTTCTGCACAGCTAAGCTGGAAGTGGCATTTGCAGCTCGCAATAGTGCAGAGTTATCTCAAAGAATGGGGCCACGGTGTTTCTGTATCTCTATTATGTTGGTGCGGCTTCGGAACTTTTAAATATCTTGATATATCTCGAGATCTACGCATCTGATCAAAAAATATCATAGAACATAAAAAGTAGGAAACTTAATTCTCTACAAAAAAGGTCTCTTAACATTTTGCCATAGCTCGCTTCGTTTCCGAGATATTTGCAGATTTATCTCAAGGGAAGGGGCCTGACGGACATATTTCGAGATATTTCTTCTTCTTGTTGTTCTTCTTCTGCACAGCTAAGCTGGAAGTGGCATTTGCAGCTCGCAATAGTGCAGAGTTATCTCAAAGAATGGGGCCACGGTGTTTCTGTATCTCTATTATGTTGGTGCGGCTTCGGAACTTTTAAATATCTTGATATATCTCGAGAACTACGCTTCTGATCAAAAAATATCATAGAACATAAATTGTAGGAAACATAATTCTCTACAAAAAACGTCTCTTAACATTTTGCCATAGCTCGCTTCGTTTCCGAGATATTTGCAGATTTATCTCAAGGGAAGGGGCCTGACGGACATATATCGAGATATTTCTTCTTCTTGTTGTTCTTCTTCTGCACAGCTATGCTGGAAGTGGCATTTGCGGCTCGCAATAGTGCAGAGTTATCTCAAAGAAAGGGGCCACGGTGTTTCTGTATCTCTATTATGTTGGTGCGGCTTCGGAACTTTTAAATATCTTGATATATCTCCAGAACTACGCATCTGATCAAAAAATATCATAGAACTTAAAAAGTAGCAAACTTAATTCTCCATAAAAAAGGTCTCTTAACATTTTGCCATAGCTCGCTTCGTTTCCGAGATATTTGCAGATTTATCTCAAGGGAAGGGGCCTGACGGACATATTTCGAGATATTTCTTCTTCTTGTTGTTCTTCTTCTGCACAGCTAAACTGGAAGTGGCATTTCCAGCTCGCAATAGTGCAGAGTTATCTCAAAGAAAGGGGCCACGGTGTTTCTGTATCTCTATTATGTTGGTGCAGCTTCGGACTTTTAAATATCTTGATATATCTCGAGAACTACGCATCTGATCAAAAAATATCATGGAACATAAAAAGTAGACAACTTAATTCTCTACAAAAAAGGTCTCTCAACATTTTGCCATAGCTCGCTTCGTTTCCGAGATATTTGCACATTTATCTCAAGGGAAGGGGCCTGACGGACATATTTCGAGATATTTCTTCTTCTTGTTGTTCTTCTTCTGCACAGCTAAGCTGGAAGTGGCATTTGCAGCTCGCAATAGTGCAGAGTTATCTCAAAGAATGGGGCCACGGTGTTTCTGTATCTCTATTATGTTGGTGCGGCTTCGGAACTTTTAAATATCTTGATATATCTCGAGATCTACGCATCTGATCAAAAAATATCATAGAACATAAAAAGTAGGAAACTTAATTCTCTACAAAAAAGGTCTCTTAACATTTTGCCATAGCTCGCTTCGTTTCCGAGATATTTGCAGATTTATCTCAAGGGAAGGGGCCTGACGGACATATTTCGAGATATTTCTTCTTCTTGTTGTTCTTCTTCTGCACAGCTAAGCTGGAAGTGGCATTTGCAACTCGCAATAGTGCAGAGTTATCTCAAAGAAAGGGGCCACGGTGTTTCTGTATCTCTATTATGTTGGTGCGGCTTCGGAACTTTTAAATATCTTGATATATCTCGAGAACTACGCATCTGATCAGAAAGTGTCATAGAACATAAAAAGTAGGAAACTTAATTCTCTACAAAAAAGGTCTCTTAACATTTTGCCATAGCTCGCTTCGTTTCCGAGGTATTTGCAGATTTATCTCAAGGGAAGGGGCCTGACGGACATATTTCGAGATATTTCTTCTTCTTGTTGTTCTTCTTCTGCACAGCTAAACTGGAAGTGGCATTTCCAGCTCGCAATAGTGCAGAGTTATCTCAAAGAAAGGGGCCACGGTGTTTCTGCATCTCTATTATGTTGGTGCGGCTTCGGAACTTTTAAATATCTTGACATATCTCGGGAACTACGCATCTGACCAAAAAATATCATAGAACATAAAAAGTAGGAAACTTAATTCTCTACAAAAAAGGTCTCTTAACATTTTGCCATAGCTCTCTTCGTTTCCGAGATATTTGCAGATTTATCTCAAGGGAAGGGGCCTGACGGACATATTTCGAGATATTTCTTCTTCTTGTTGTTCTTCTTCTGCACAGCTATGCTGGAAGTGGCATTTGCAGCTCGCAATAGTGCAGAGTTATCTCAAAGAAAGGGGCCACGGTGTTTCTGTATCTCTATTATGTTGGTGCAGCTTCGGACTTTTAAATATCTTGATATATCTCGAGAACTACGCATCTGATCAAAAAATATCATGGAACATAAAAAGTAGAAAACTTAATTCTCTACAAAAAAGGTCTCTCAACATTTTGCCATAGCTCGCTTCGTTTCCGAGATATTTGCACATCTATCTCAAGGGAAGGGGCCTGACGGACATATTTCGAGATATTTCTTCTTCTTGTTGTTCTTCTTCTGCACAGCTAAGCTGGAAGTGGCATTTGCAGCTCGCAATAGTGCAGAGTTATCTCAAAGAATGGGGCCACGGTGTTTCTGTATCTCTATTATGTTGGTGCGGCTTCGGAACTTTTAAATATCTTGATATATCTCGAGAACTACGCTTCTGATCAAAAAATATCATAGAACATAAATTGTAGGAAACATAATTCTCTACAAAAAACGTCTCTTAACATTTTGCCATAGCTCGCTTCGTTTCCGAGATATTTGCAGATTTATCTCAAGGGAAGGGGCCTGACGGACATATATCGAGATATTTCTTCTTCTTGTTGTTCTTCTTCTGCACAGCTATGCTGGAAGTGGCATTTGCGGCTCGCAATAGTGCAGAGTTATCTCAAAGAAAGGGGCCACGGTGTTTCTGTATCTCTATTATGTTGGTGCGGCTTCGGAACTTTTAAATATCTTGATATATCTCCAGAACTACGCATCTGATCAAAAAATATCATAGAACATAAAAAGTAGCAAACTTAATTCTCCATAAAAAAGGTCTCTTAACATTTTGCCATAGCTCGCTTCGTTTCCGAGATATTTGCAGATTTATCTCAAGGGAAGGGGCCTGACGGACATATTTCGAGATATTTCTTCTTCTTGTTGTTCTTCTTCTGCACAGCTAAACTGGAAGTGGCATTTCCAGCTCGCAATAGTGCAGAGTTATCTCAAAGAAAGGGGCCACGGTGTTTCTGTATCTCTATTATGTTGGTGCAGCTTCGGACTTTTAAATATCTTGATATATCTCGAGAACTACGCATCTGATCAAAAAATATCATGGAACATAAAAAGTAGACAACTTAATTCTCTACAAAAAAGGTCTCTCAACATTTTGCCATAGCTCGCTTCGTTTCCGAGATATTTGCACATTTATCTCAAGGGAAGGGGCCTGACGGACATATTTCGAGATATTTCTTCTTCTTGTTGTTCTTCTTCTGCACAGCTAAGCTGGAAGTGGCATTTGCAGCTCGCAATAGTGCAGAGTTATCTCAAAGAATGGGGCCACGGTGTTTCTGTATCTCTATTATGTTGGTGCGGCTTCGGAACTTTTAAATATCTTGATATATCTCGAGATCTACGCATCTGATCAAAAAATATGATAGAACATAAAAAGTAGGAAACTTAATTCTCTACAAAAAAGGTCTCTTAACATTTTGCCATAGCTCGCTTCGTTTCCGAGATATTTGCACATTTATCTCAAGGGAAGGGGCCTAACGGACATATTTCGAGATATTTCTTCTTCTTGTTGTTCTTCTTCTGCACAGCTAAGCTGGAAGTGGCATTTGCGGCTCGCACTAGTGCAGAGTTATCTCAAAGAAAGGGGCCACGGTGTTTCTGTATCTCTATTATGTTGGTGCGGCTTCGGAACTTTTAAATATCTTGATATATCTCGAGAACTACGCATCTGATCAGAAAGTATCATAGAACATAAAAAGTAGGAAACTTAATTCTCTACAAAAAAGGTCTCTTAACATTTTGCCATAGCTCGCTTCGTTTCCGAGGTATTTGCAGATTTATCTCAAGGGAAGGGGCCTGACGGACATATTTCGAGATATTTCTTCTTCTTGTTGTTCTTCTTCTGCACAGCTAAACTGGAAGTGGCATTTCCAGCTCGCAATAGTGCAGAGTTATCTCAAAGAAAGGGGCCACGGTGTTTCTGCATCTCTATTATGTTGGTGCGGCTTCGGAACTTTTAAATATCTTGACATATCTCGGGAACTACGCATCTGACCAAAAAATATCATAGAACATAAAAAGTAGGAAACTTAATTCTCTACAAAAAAGGTCTCTTAACATTTTGCCATAGCTCTCTTCGTTTCCGAGATATTTGCAGATTTATCTCAAGGGAAGGGGCCTGACGGACATATTTCGAGATATTTCTTCTTCTTGATGTTCTTCTTCTGCACAGCTATGCTGGAAGTGGCATTTGCAGCTCGCAATAGTGCAGAGTTATCTCAAAGAAAGGGGCCACGGTGTTTCTGTATCTCTATTATGTTGGTGCAGCTTCGGACTTTTAAATATCTTGATATATCTCGAGAACTACGCATCTGATCAAAAAATATCATGGAACATAAAAAGTAGAAAACTTAATTCTCTACAAAAAAGGTCTCTCAACATTTTGCCATAGCTCGCTTCGTTTCCGAGATATTTGCACATCTATCTCAAGGGAAGGGGCCTGACGGACATATTTCGAGATATTTCTTCTTCTTGTTGTTCTTCTTCTGCACAGCTAAGCTGGAAGTGGCATTTGCAGCTCGCAATAGTGCAGAGTTATCTCAAAGAATGGGGCCACGGTGTTTCTGTATCTCTATTATGTTGGTGCGGCTTCGGAACTTTTAAATATCTTGATATATCTCGAGAACTACGCTTCTGATCAAAAAATATCATAGAACATAAATTGTAGGAAACATAATTCTCTACAAAAAACGTCTCTTAACATTTTGCCATAGCTCGCTTCGTTTCCGAGATATTTGCAGATTTATCTCAAGGGAAGGGGCCTGACGGACATATATCGAGATATTTCTTCTTCTTGTTGTTCTTCTTCTGCACAGCTATGCTGGAAGTGGCATTTGCGGCTCGCAATAGTGCAGAGTTATCTCAAAGAAAGGGGCCACGGTGTTTCTGTATCTCTATTATGTTGGTGCGGCTTCGGAACTTTTAAATATCTTGATATATCTCCAGAACTACGCATCTGATCAAAAAATATCATAGAACATAAAAAGTAGCAAACTTAATTCTCCATAAAAAAGGTCTCTTAACATTTTGCCATAGCTCGCTTCGTTTCCGAGATATTTGCAGATTTATCTCAAGGGAAGGGGCCTGACGGACATATTTCGAGATATTTCTTCTTCTTGTTGTTCTTCTTCTGCACAGCTAAACTGGAAGTGGCATTTCCAGCTCGCAATAGTGCAGAGTTATCTCAAAGAAAGGGGCCACGGTGTTTCTGTATCTCTATTATGTTGGTGCAGCTTCGGACTTTTAAATATCTTGATATATCTCGAGAACTACGCATGTGATCAAAAAATATCATGGAACATAAAAAGTAGACAACTTAATTCTCTACAAAAAAGGTCTCTCAACATTTTGCCATAGCTCGCTTCGTTTCCGAGATATTTGCACATTTATCTCAAGGGAAGGGGCCTGACGGACATATTTCGAGATATTTCTTCTTCTTGTTGTTCTTCTTCTGCACAGCTAAGCTGGAAGTGGCATTTGCAGCTCGCAATAGTGCAGAGTTATCTCAAAGAATGGGGCCACGGTGTTTCTGTATCTCTATTATGTTGGTGCGGCTTCGGAACTTTTAAATATCTTGATATATCTCGAGATCTACGCATCTGATCAAAAAATATGATAGAACATAAAAAGTAGGAAACTTAATTCTCTACAAAAAAGGTCTCTTAACATTTTGCCATAGCTCGCTTCGTTTCCGAGATATTTGCACATTTATCTCAAGGGAAGGGGCCTAACGGACATATTTCGAGATATTTCTTCTTCTTGTTGTTCTTCTTCTGCACAGCTAAGCTGGAAGTGGCATTTGCGGCTCGCACTAGTGCAGAGTTATCTCAAAGAAAGGGGCCACGGTGTTTCTGTATCTCTATTATGTTGGTGCAGCTTCGGAACTTTTAAATATCTCGATATATCTCGAGAACTACGCATCTGATCAAAAAATATCATAGAACATAAAAAGTAGGAAACTTAATTCTCTACAAAAAAGGTATCTTAACATTTTGCCATAGCTCGCTTCGTTTCCGAGATATTTGCAGATTTATCTCAAGGGAAGGGGCCTCACGGACATATTTCGAGATATTTCTTCTTCTTGTTGTTCTTCTTCTGCACAGCTAAGCTGGAAGTGGCATTTGCAGCTCGCAATAGTGCAGAGTTACCTCAAAGAAAGGGGCCACGGTGTTTCTGTATCTCTATTATGTTGGTGCCGCTTCGAACTTTTAAATATCTGGATATATCTCGAAAACTACGCTTCTGATCAAAAAATATCATAGAACGTAAATTGTAGGAAACATAATTCTCTACAAAAAAGGTCTCTTAAGATTTTGCCATAGCTCGTTTCGTTTCCGAGATATTTGCAGATATATCTCAAGGGAAGGGGCCTGACGGACATATTTCGGGATATTTCTTCTTCTTGTTGTTCTTCTTCTGCACAGCTGAACTGGAAGTGGCATTTCCAGCTCGCAATAGTGCAGAGTTATCTCAAAGAAAGGGGCCACGGTGTTTCTGTATCTCTATTATGTTGGTGCGGCTTCGGAACTTTTAAATATCTTTATATATCTCGAGAACTACGCATCTGATCAAAAAATATCATAGAACATAAAAAGTAGGAAACTTAATTCTCTACAAAAAAGGTCTCTTAACATTTTGCCATAGCTCGCTTCGTTTCCGAGATATGTGCAGATTTATCTCAAGGGAAGGGGCCTGACGGACATATTTCGAGATATTTCTTCTTCTTGTTGTTCTTCTTCTGCACAGCTAAGCTGGAAGTGGCATTTGCAGCTCGCAATAGTGCAGAGTTATCTCAAAGAAAGGGGCCACGGTGTTTCTGTATCTCTATTATGTTGGTGCGGCTTCGGAACTTTTAAATATCTTGATATATCTCGAGAACTACGCATCTGATCAAATAATATCATAGAACATAAAAAGTAGGAAACTTAATTCTCTACAAATAAGGTCTCTTAACATTTTGCCATAGCTCGCTTCGTTTCCAAGATATTTGCAGATTTATCTCAAGGGAAGGGGCCTGACGGACATATTTCGAGATATTTCCTCTTCTTGTTGTTCTTCTTCTGCACAGCTAAGCTGGAAGTGGCATTTGCAGCTCGCAATAGTGCAGAGTTATCGCAAAGAAAGGGGCCACGGTGTTTCTGTATCTCTATTATGTTGGTGCGGCTTCGGAACTTTTAAATATCTTGATATATCTCGAGAACTACGCATCTGATCGAAAAATATCATAGAACATAAAAAGTAGGAAACTTAATTCTCTACAAAAAAGGTCTCTTAACATTTTGCCATAGCTCGCTTCGTTTCCGAGATATTTGCAGGTTTATCTCAAGGGAAGGGGACTGACGGACATATTTCGAGATATTTCTTCTTCTTGTTGTTCTTCTTCTGCACAGCTAAGCTGGAAGTGGCATTTGCAGCTCGCAGTAGTGCAGAGTTATCTCAAAGAATGGGGCCACAGTGTTTCTGTATCTCTATTATGTTGGTGCGGCCTCGGATCTTTTAAATATCTCGATATATCTCGAAAACTACGCTTCTGATCAAAAAATATCATAGAACGTAAATTGTAGGGAACATAATTCTCTACAAAAAAGGTCTCTCAACATTTTGCCATAGCTCGCTTCGTTTCCGAGATATTTGCAGATTTATCTCAAGGGAAGGGTCCTGACGGACATATTTCGAGATATTTCTTCTTCTTGTTGTTCTTCTTCTGCACAGCTAAGCTGGAAGTGGCATTTGCAGCTCGCAATAGTGCAGAGTTATCTCAAAGAAAGGGGCCACGGTGTTTCTGTATCTCTATTACGTTGGTGCGGCTTCGGAACTTTTAAATATCTCGATATATCTCGAAAACTACGCTTCTGATCAAAAAATATTATAGAACATAAATTGTAGGAAACATAATTCTCTACAAAAAAGGTCTCTTAAGATTTTGCCATAGCTCGCTTCGTTTCCGAGATATATGCAGATTTATCTCAAGGGAAGGGGCCTGACGGACATATTTCGAGATATTTCTTCTTCTTGTTGTTCTTCTTCTGCACAGCTAAGCTGGAAGTGGCATTTGCAGCTCGCAATAGTGCAGAGTTATCTCAAAGAAAGGGGCCACGGTGTTTCTGTATCTCTATCATGTTGGTGCGGCTTCGGAACTTTTAAATATCTTGATATATCTCGAGAACTACGCATCTGATCAAATAATATCATAGAACATAAAAAGTAGGAAACTTAATTCTCTACAAATAAGGTATCTTAACATTTTGCCATAGCTCGCTTCGTTTCCGAGATATTTGCAGATTTATCTCAAGGGAAGGGGCCTGACGGACATATTTCGAGATATTTCTTCTTCTTGTTGTTCTTCTTCTGCACAGCTAAGCTGGAAGTGGCATTTGCAGCTCGCAATAGTGCAGAGTTATCTCAAAGAAAGGGGTCACGGTGTTTCTGTATCTCTATTACGTTGGTGCGGCTTCGGAACTTTTAAATATCTCGATATATCTCGAAAACTACGCTTCTGATCAAAAAATATTATAGAACATAAATTGTAGGAAACATAATTCTCTACGAAAAAGGTCTCTTAAGATTTTGCCATAGCTCGCTTCGTTTCCGAAATATATGCAGATTTATCTCAAGGGAAGGGGCCTGACGGACATATTTCGAGATATTTCTTCTTCTTGTTGTTCTTCTTCTGCACAGCTAAGCTGGAAGTGGCATTTGCAGCTCGCAATAGTGCAGAGTTATCTCAAAGAAAGGGGCCACGGTGTTTCTGTATCTCTATTACGTTGGTGCGGCTTCGGAACTCTTAAATATCTTGATATATCTTGAGAACTACGCATCTGATCAAATAATATCATAGAACATAAAAAGTAGGAAACTTAATTCTCTACAAATAAGGTCTCTTAACATTTTGCCATAGCTCGCTTCGTTTCCGAGATATTTGCAGATTTATCTCAAGGGAAGGGGCCTGACGGACATATTTCGAGATATTTCTTCTTCTTGTTGTTCTTCTTCTGCACAGCTAAGCTGGAAGTGGCATTTGCAGCTCGCAATAGTGCATAGTTATCTCAAAGAAAGGGGCCACTGTGTTTCTGTATCTCTATTATGTTGGTGCGGCTTCGCATCTTTTAAATATCTCGATATATCTCGAAACCTACGCTTCTGATCAAAAAATATTATAGAACATAGATTGTAGGAAACATAATTCTCTACAAAAAAGGTCTCTTAACATTTTGCCATAGCTCGCTTCGTTTCCGAGATATATGCAGATTTATCTCAAGGGAAGGGGCCTGACGGACATATTTCGAGATATTTCTTCTTCTTGTTGTTCTTCTTCTGCACAGCTAAGCTGGAAGTGGCATTTGCAGCTCGCAATAGTGCAGAGTTATCTCAAAGAAAGGGGCCACGGTGTTTCTGTAACTCTATTATGTTGGTGCGGCTTCGGAACTTTTAAATATCTTGATATATCTCGAGAACTATGCATCTGATCAGAAAGTATCATAGAACATAAAAAGTAGGAAACGTAATTCTCTACAAAAAAGGTCTCTTAACATTTTGCCATAGCTCGCTTCGTTTCCGAGATATTTGCAGATTTATCTCAAGGGTAGGGGCCTGACGGACATATTTCGAGATATTTCTTCTTCTTGTTGTTCTTCTTCTGCACAGCTAAACTGGAAGTGGCATTTCCAGCTCGCAATAGTGCAGAGTTATCTCAAAGAAAGGGGCCACGGTGTTTCTGTATCTCTATTATGTTGGTGCGGCTTCGGAACTGTTAAATATCTTGATATATCTCGAGAACTACGCATCTGATCAAAAAATATCATAGAACATAAAAAGTAGCAAACTTAATTCGCTACAAAAAAGGTCTCTTAACACTTTGCCATAGCTCGCTTCGTTTCCGAGATACTTGCAGATTTATCTCAAGGGAAGGGGCCTGACGGACATATTTCGAGATATTTCTTCTTCTTGTTGTTCTTCTTCTGCACAGCGAAGCTGGAAGTGGCATTTGCAGCTCGCAATAGTGCAGAGTTATCTCAAAGAAAGGGGCCACGGTGTTTCTGTATCTCTATTATGTTGGTGCAGCTTCGGACTTTTAAATATCTTGATATATCTCGAGAACTACGCATCTGATCAAAAAATATCATGGAACATAAAAAGTAGAAAACTTAATTCTCTACAAAAAAGGTCTCTCAACATTTTGCCATAGCTCGCTTCGTTTCCGAGATATTTGCACATCTATCTCAAGGGAAGGGGCCTGACGGACATATTTCGAGATATTTCTTCTTCTTGTTGTTCTTCTTCTGCACAGCTAAGCTGGAAGTGGCATTTGCAGCTCGCAATAGTGCAGAGTTATTTCAAAGAATGGGGCCACGGTGTTTCTGTATCTCTATTATGTTGGTGCGGCTTCGGAACTTTTAAATATCTTGATATATCTCGAGAACTACGCTTCTGATCAAAAAATATCATAGAACATAAATTGTAGGAAACATAATTCTCTACAAAAAACGTCTCTTAACATTTTGCCATAGCTCGCTTCGTTTCCGAGATATTTGCAGATTTATCTCAAGGGAAGGGGCCTGACGGACATATATCGAGATATTTCTTCTTCTTGTTGTTCTTCTTCTGCACAGCTATGCTGGAAGTGGCATTTGCGGCTCGCAATAGTGCAGAGTTATCTCAAAGAAAGGGGCCACGGTGTTTCTGTATCTCTATTATGTTGGTGCGGCTTCGGAACTTTTAAATATCTTGATATATCTCCAGAACTACGCATCTGATCAAAAAATATCATAGAACATAAAAAGTAGCAAACTTAATTCTCCATAAAAAAGGTCTCTTAACATTTTGCCATAGCTCGCTTCGTTTCCGAGATATTTGCAGATTTATCTCAAGGGAAGGGGCCTGACGGACATATTTCGAGATATTTCTTCTTCTTGTTGTTCTTCTTCTGCACAGCTAAACTGGAAGTGGCATTTCCAGCTCGCAATAGTGCAGAGTTATCTCAAAGAAAGGGGCCACGGTGTTTCTGTATCTCTATTATGTTGGTGCGGCTTCGGAACTGTTAAATATCTTGATATATCTCGAGAACTACGCATCTGATCAAAAAATATCATAGAACATAAAAAGTAGCAAACTTAATTCGCTACAAAAAAGGTCTCTTAACACTTTGCCATAGCTCGCTTCGTTTCCGAGATACTTGCAGATTTATCTCAAGGGAAGGGGCCTGACGGACATATTTCGAGATATTTCTTCTTCTTGTTGTTCTTCTTCTGCACAGCGAAGCTGGAAGTGGCATTTGCAGCTCGCAATAGTGCAGAGTTATCTCAAAGAAAGGGGCCACGGTGTTTCTGTATCTCTATTATGTTGGTGCAGCTTCGGACTTTTAAATATCTTGATATATCTCGAGAACTAAGCATCTGATCAAAAAATATCATGGAACATAAAAAGTAGAAAACTTAATTCTCTACAAAAAAGGTCTCTCAACATTTTGCCATAGCTCGCTTCGTTTCCGAGATATTTGCACATCTATCTCAAGGGAAGGGGCCTGACGGACATATTTCGAGATATTTCTTCTTCTTGTTGTTCTTCTTCTGCACAGCTAAGCTGGAAGTGGCATTTGCAGCTCGCAATAGTGCAGAGTTATCTCAAAGAATGGGGCCACGGTGTTTCTGTATCTCTATTATGTTGGTGCGGCTTCGGAACTTTTAAATATCTTGATATATCTCGAGAACTACGCTTCTGATCAAAAAATATCATAGAACATAAATTGTAGGAAACATAATTCTCTACAAAAAACGTCTCTTAACATTTTGCCATAGCTCGCTTCGTTTCCGAGATATTTGCAGATTTATCTCAAGGGAAGGGGCCTGACGGACATATATCGAGATATTTCTTCTTCTTGTTGTTCTTCTTCTGCACAGCTATGCTGGAAGTGGCATTTGCGGCTCGCAATAGTGCAGAGTTATCTCAAAGAAAGGGGCCACGGTGTTTCTGTATCTCTATTATGTTGGTGCGGCTTCGGAACTTTTAAATATCTTGATATATCTCCAGAACTACGCATCTGATCAAAAAATATCATAGAACATAAAAAGTAGCAAACTTAATTCTCCATAAAAAAGGTCTCTTAACATTTTGCCATAGCTCGCTTCGTTTCCGAGATATTTGCAGATTTATCTCAAGGGAAGGGGCCTGACGGACATATTTCGAGATATTTCTTCTTCTTGTTGTTCTTCTTCTGCACAGCTAAACTGGAAGTGGCATTTCCAGCTCGCAATAGTGCAGAGTTATCTCAAAGAAAGGGGCCACGGTGTTTCTGTATCTCTATTATGTTGGTGCAGCTTCGGACTTTTAAATATCTTGATATATCTCGAGAACTACGCATCTGATCAAAAAATATCATGGAACATAAAAAGTAGACAACTTAATTCTCTACAAAAAAGGTCTCTCAACATTTTGCCATAGCTCGCTTCGTTTCCGAGATATTTGCACATTTATCTCAAGGGAAGGGGCCTGACGGACATATTTCGAGATATTTCTTCTTCTTGTTGTTCTTCTTCTGCACAGCTAAGCTGGAAGTGGCATCTGCAGCTCGCAATAGTGCAGAGTTATCTCAAAGAATGGGGCCACGGTGTTTCTGTATCTCTATTATGTTGGTGCGGCTTCGGAACTTTTAAATATCTTGATATATCTCGAGATCTACGCATCTGATCAAAAAATATGATAGAACATAAAAAGTAGGAAACTTAATTCTCTACAAAAAAGGTCTCTTAACATTTTGCCACAGCTCGCTTCGTTTCCGAGATATTTGCACATTTATCTCAAGGGAAGGGGCCTAACGGACATATTTCGAGATATTTCTTCTTCTTGTTGTTCTTCTTCTGCACAGCTAAGCTGGAAGTGGCATTTGCGGCTCGCACTAGTGCAGAGTTATCTCAAAGAAAGGGGCCACGGTGTTTCTGTATCTCTATTATGTTGGTGCAGCTTCGGAACTTTTAAATATCTCGATATATCTCGAGAACTACGCATCTGATCAAAAAATATCATAGAACATAAAAAGTAGGAAACTTAATTCTCTACAAATAAAGTCTCTTAACATTTTGCCATAGCTCACTTCGTTTCCGAGATATTTGCAGATTTATCTCAAGGGAAGGGGCCTGACGGACATATTTCGAGATATTTCTTCTTCTTGTTGTTCTTCTTCTGCACAGCTAAGCTGGAAGTGGCATTTGCAGCTCGCAATAGTGCAGAGTTATCTCAAAGAAAGGGGCCACGGTGTTTCTGTATCTCTATTATGTTGGTGCGGCTTCGGAACTTTTAAATATCTTGATATATCTCGAGAACTACGCATCTGATCAAATAATATCATAGAACATAAAAAGTAGGAAACTTAATTCTCTACAAATAAGGTCTCTTAACATTTTGCCATAGCTCGCTTCGTTTCCGAGATATTTGCAGATTTATCTCAAGGGAAGGGGCCTGACGGACATATTTCGAGATATTTCTTCTTCTTGTTGTTCTTCTTCTGCACAGCTAAGCTGGAAGTGGCATTTGCAGCTCGCAATAGTGCATAGTTATCTCAAAGAAAGGGGCCACGGTGTTTCTGTATCTCTATTATGTTGGTGCGGCTTCGGATCTTTTAAATATCTCGATATATCTCGAAAACTACGCTTCTGATCAAAAAATATCATACAACGTAAATTGTAGGAAACCTAATTCTCTACAAAAAGGGTCTCTTAACACTTTGCCATAGCTCGCTTCGTTTCCGAGATATTTGCAGATTTATCTCAAGGGAAGGGGTCTGACGGACATATTTCGAGATATTTCTTCTTCTTGTTGTTCTTCTTCTGCACAGCTAAGCTGGAAGTGGCATTTGCAGCTCGCAATAGTGCAGAGTTATCGCAAAGAAAGGGGCCACGGTGTTTCTGTATCTCTATTATGTTGGTGCGGCTTCGGAACTTTTAAATATCTTGATATATCTCGAGAACTACGCATCTGATCGAAAAATATCATAGAACATAAAAAGTAGGAAACTTAATTCTCTACAAAAAAGGTCTCTTAACATTTTGCCATAGCTCGCTTCGTTTCCGAGATATTTGCAGATTTATCTCAAGGGAAGGGGACTGACGGACATATTTCGAGATATTTCTTCTCCTTGTTGTTCTTCTTCTGCACAGCTAAGCTGGAAGTGGCATTTGCAGCTCGCAGTAGTGCAGAGTTATCTCAAAGAAAGGGGCCACAGTGTTTCTGTATCTCTATTATATTGGTGCGGCTTCGGATCTTTTAAATATCTCGATATATCTCGAAAACTACGCTTCTGATCAAAAAATATCATAGAACATAAATTGTAGGGAACATAATTCTCTACAAAAAAGGTCTCTTAACATTTTGCCATAGCTCGCTTCGTTTCCGAGATATTTGCAGATTTATCTCAAGGGAAGGGGCCTGACGGACATATTTCGAGATATTTCTTCTTCTTGTTGTTCTTCTTCTGCACAGCTAAGCTGGAAGTGGCATTTGCAGCTCGCAATAGTGCATAGTTATCTCAAAGAAAGGGGCCACGGTGTTTCTGTATCTCTATTATGTTGGTGCGGCATCGGATCTTTTAAATATCTCGATATATCTCGAAAACTACGCTTCTGATCAAAAAATATCATACAACGTAAATTGTAGGAAACCTAATTCTCTACAAAAAGGGTCTCTTAACACTTTGCCATAGCTCGCTTCGTTTCCGAGATATTTGCAGATTTATCTCAAGGGAAGGGGTCTGACGGACATATTTCGAGATATTTCTTCTTCTTGTTGTTCTTCTTCTGCACAGCTAAGCTGGAAGTGGCATTTGCAGCTCGCAATAGTGCAGAGTTATCGCAAAGAAAGGGGCCACGGTGTTTCTGTATCTCTATTATGTTGGTGCGGCTTCGGAACTTTTAAATATCTTGATATATCTCGAGAACTACGCATCTGATCGAAAAATATCATAGAACATAAAAAGTAGGAAACTTAATTCTCTACAAAAAAGGTCTCTTAACATTTTGCCATAGCTCGCTTCGTTTCCGAGATATTTGCAGATTTATCTCAAGGGAAGGGGACTGACGGACATATTTCGAGATATTTCTTCTCCTTGTTGTTCTTCTTCTGCACAGCTAAGCTGGAAGTGGCATTTGCAGCTCGCAGTAGTGCAGAGTTATCTCAAAGAAAGGGGCCACAGTGTTTCTGTATCTCTATTATATTGGTGCGGCTTCGGATCTTTTAAATATCTCGATATATCTCGAAAACTACGCTTCTGATCAAAAAATATCATAGAACATAAATTGTAGGGAACATAATTCTCTACAAAAAAGGTCTCTTAACATTTTGCCATAGCTCGCTTCGTTTCCGAGATATTTGCAGATTTATCTCAAGGGAAGGGGTCTGACGGACATATTTCGAGCTATTTCTTCTTCTTGCTGTTCTTCTTCTGCACAGCTAAGCTGGAAGTGGCATTTGCGGCTCGCAATAGTGCAGAGTTACCTCAAAGAAAGGGGCCACGGTGTTTCTGTATCTCTATTATGTTGGTGCCGCTTCGGAACTTTTAAATATCTGGATATATCTCGAAAACTACGCTTCTGATCAAAAAATATCATAGAACGTAAATTGTAGGGAACATAATTCTCTACAAAAAAGGTCTCTTAACATTTTGCCATAGCTCGCTTCGTTTCCGAGATATTTGCAGATTTATCTCAAGGGAAGGGGTCTGACGGACATATTTCGAGATATTTCTTCTTCTTGTTGTTCTTCTTCTGCACAGCTAAGCTGGAAGTGGCATTTGCAGCTCGCAATAGTGCAGAGTTATCTCAAAGAAAGGGGCTACGGTGTTTCTGTATCTCTATTATGTTGGTGCGGCTTCGGAACTTTTAAATATCTCGATATATCTCGAAAACTACGCTTCTGATCAAAAAATATTATAGAACATAGATTGTAGAAAACATAATTCTCTACAAAAAAGGTCTCTTAACATTTTGCCATAGCTCGCTTCGTTTCCGAGATATATGCAGATTTATCTCAAGGGAAGGGGCCTGACGGACATATTTCGAGATATTTCTTCTTCTTGTTGTTCTTCTTCTGCACAGCTAAGCTGGAAGTGGCATTTGCAGCTCGCAATAGTGCAGAGTTATCTCAAAGAAAGGGGCCACGGTGTTTCTGTATCTCTATTATGTTGGTGCGGCTTCGGAACTTTTAAATATCTTGATATATCTCGAGATCTACGCATCTGATCAAAAAATATCATAGAACATAAAAAGTAGGAAACTTAATTCTCTACAAAAAAGGTCTCTTAACATTTTGCCATAGCTCGCTTCGTTTCCGAGATATTTGCAGATTTATCTCAAGGGAAGGGGCCTGACGGACATATTTCGAGATATTTCTTCTTCTTGTTGTTCTTCTTCTGCACAGCTAAGCTGGAAGTGGCATTTGCAGGTCGCAATAGTGCGGAGTTATCTCAAAGAAAGGGGCCACGGTGTTTCTGTATCTCTATTATGTTGGTGCGGCTTCGGAACTTATAAATATCTTGATATATCTCGAGAACTACGCATCTGATCAAAAAATATCATAGAACATAAAAAGTAGGAAACTTAATTCTCTACAAAAAAGGTCTCTTAACATTTTCCCATAGCTGGCATCGTTTCCGAGATATTTGCAGATTTAGCTCAAGGGAAGGGGCCTGACGGACATATTCCGAGATATTTCTTCTTCTTGTTGTTCCTCTTCTGCACAGCTGAGCTGGAAGTGGCATTTGCAGCTCGCAATAGTGCAGAGTTATCTCAAAGAAAGGGGCCGCGGTGTTTCTGTATCTCTATTATGTTGGTGCAGCTTCGGAACTTTTAAATATCTTGATATATCTCGAGAACTACGCATCTGATCAAAAAATATCATGGAACATAAAAAGTAGGAAACCTAATTTTCTACAAAAAAGGTCTCTTAACATTTTGCCGTAGCTCGCTTCGTATCCGAGATATTTGCAGATTTATCTCAAGGGAAGGGGCCTGACGGACACATTTCGAAATATTTCTTCTTCTTGTTGTTCTTCTTCTGCACAGCTAAGCTGGAAGTGGCATTTGCAGCTCGCAATAGTGCAGAGTTATCTAAAAGAAAGGGGCCACGGTTTTTCTGTACCTCTATTATGTTGGTGCGGCTTCGGAACTTTTAAATATCTTGATATATCTCGAGAACTACGCATCTGATCAAAAAATATCATAGAACATAAAAAGTAGGAAACTTAATTCTCTACAAAAAAGGTCTCTTAACATTTTGCCATAGCTCGCTTCGTTTCCGAGATATTTGCAGATTTATCTCAACGGAAGGGTCCTGATGGACATATTTCGAGATATTTCTTCTTCTTGTTGTTCTTCTTCTGCACAGCTAAACTGGAAGTGGCATTTCCAGCTCGCAATAGTGCAGAGTTATCTCACAGAAAGGGGCCACGGTGTTTCCGTATCTCTATTATGTTGGTGCGGCTTCGGAACTTTTAAATATCTTGATATATCTCGAGAACTACGCATCTGATCAAAAAATATTATAGAACATCAAAAGTAGGAAACTTAATTCCCTACAAGAAAGGTCTGTAAACATTTTGCCATAGCTCGCTTCGTTTCCGAGATATTTGCAGATTTATCTCAAGGGAAGGGGCCTGACGGACATATTTCGAGATATTTCTTCTTCTTGTTGTTCTTCTTCTGCACAGCTAAGCTGGAAGTGGCATTTGCAGCTCGCAATGGTGCAGAGTTATCTCAAAGAAAGGGGCCACGGTGTTTCTGTATCTCTATTATGTTGGTGCGGCTTCGGAACTTTTAAATATCTTGATATATCTCGAGAACTACGCGTCTGATCAAAAAATATCATAGAACATAAAAAGTAGGAAACATAATTCTCTACAAAGAAGGTCTCTTAACATTTTGCCATAGCTGGCTTCGTTTCCGAGATATTTGCAGATTTATCTCAAGGGTAGGGGCCTGACGGACATATTTCGGGATATTTCTTCTTCTTGTTGTTCTTCTTCTGCACGGCTAAGCTGGAAGTGGCATTTGCGGCTCGCACTAGTGCAGAGTTATCTCAAAGAAAGGGGCCACGGTGTTTCTGTATCTCTATTATGTTGGTGCGGCTTCGGAACTTTTAAATATCTTGATATATCTCGAGAACTACGCATCTGATCAAAAAATATCATAGAACATGAAAAGTAGGAAACTTAATTCTCTACAAAAAAGGTCTCTAAACATTTTGCCATAGCTCTCTTCGTTTCCGAGATATTTGCAGATTTATCTCAAGGGAAGGGGCCTGACGGACATATTTCGAGATATTTCTTCTTCTTGTTGTTCTTCTTCTGCACAGCTAAGCTGGAAGTGGCATTTGCAGCTCGCAATAGTGCAGAGTTATCTCAAAGAAAGGGGCCACGGTGTTTCTGTATCTCTATTATGATGGTGCGGCTTCGGAACTTTTAAATATCTTGATATATCTCGAGAACTACGCATCTGATCAAAAAATATCATAGAACATAAAAAGTAGGAAACTTAATTCTCTACAAAAAAGGTTTCTTAAGATTTTGCCATAGCTCGCTTCATTTCCGAGATATTTGCATATTTATCTCAAGGGAAGGGGCCTGACGGACATATTTCGAGATATTTCTTCTTCTTGTTGTTCTTCTTCTGCACAGCTAAGCTGGAAGTGGCATTTACAGCTCGCAATAGTGCAGAGATATCTCAAAGAAAGGGGCCGCGGTGTTTCTGTATCTCTATTATGTTGGTGCGGCTTCGGAACTTTTAAATATCTTGATATATCTCGAGAACTACGCATCTGATCAAAAAATATCATAGAACATGAAAAGTAGGAAACTTAATTCTCTACAAAAAAGGTCTCTTAACATTTTGCCATAGCTCTCTTCGTTTCCGAGATATTTGCAGATTTATCTCAAGGGAAGGGGCCTGACGGACATATTTCGAGATATTTCTTCTTCTTGTTGTTCTTCTTCTGCACAGCTAAGCTGGAAGTGGCATTTGCAGCTCGCAATAGTGCAGAGTTATCTCAAAGAAAGGGGCCACGGTGTTTCTGTATCTCTATTATGTTGGTGCGGCTTCGGAACTTTTAAATATCTTGATATATCTCGAGAACTACGCGTCTGATCAAAAAATATCATAGCACATAAAAAGTAGGAAACATAATTCTCTACAAAAACGGTCTCTTAACATTTTGCCATAGCTCGCTTCGTTTCCGAGATATTTGCAGATATATCTCAAGGGAAGGGGCCTGACGGACATATTTCGAGATATTTCTTTTTCTTGTTGTTCTTCTTCTGCACAGCTAAGCTGGAAGTGGCATTTGCGGCTCGCACTGGTGCACAGTTATCTCAAAGAAAGGGGCCACGGTGTTTCTGTATCTCTATTATGTTGGTGCGGCTTCGGAACTTTTAAATATCTCGATATATCTCGAAAACTACGCTTCTGATCAAAAAATATCATAGAACCTAAATTGTAGGAAACATAATTCTCTACAAAAAAGGTCTCTTAACATTTTGCCATAGCTCGCTTCGTTTCCGAGATATTTGCATATTTATCTCAAGGGAAGGGGCCTGACGGACATATTTCGAGATATTTCTTCTTCTTGTTGTTCTTCTTCTGCACAGCTAAGCTGGAAGTGGCATTTACAGCTCGCAATAGTGCAGAGTTATCTCAAAGAAAGGGGCCACGGTGTTTCTGTATCTCTATTATGTTGGTGCAGCTTCGGAACTTTTAAATATCTTGATATATCTCGAGAACTACGCATCTGATCAAAAAATATCATAGAACATGAAAAGTAGGAAACTTAATTCTCTACAAAAAAGGTCTCTTAACATTTTGCCATAGCTCTCTTCGTTTCCGAGATATTTGCAGATATATCTCAAGGGAAGGGGCCTGACGGACATATTTCGAGATATTTCTTCTTCTTGTTGTTCTTCTTCTGCACAGCTAAGCTGGAAGTGGCATTTGCAGCTCGCAATAGTGCAGAGTTATCTCAAAGAAAGGGGCCACGGTGTTTCTGTATCTCTATTATGATGGTGCGGCTTCGGAACTTTTAAATATCTTGATATATCTCGAGAACTACGCATCTGATCAAAAAATATCATAGAACATAAAAAGTAGGAAACTTAATTCTCTACAAAAAAGGTTTCTTAAGATTTTGCCATAGCTCGCTTCATTTCCGAGATATTTGCATATTTATCTCAAGGGAAGGGGCCTGACGGACATATTTCGAGATATTTCTTCTTCTTGTTGTTCTTCTTCTGCACAGCTAAGCTGGAAGTGGCATTTACGGCTCGCAATAGTGCAGAGATATCTCAAAGAAAGGGGCCACGGTGTTTCTGTATCTCTATTATGTTGGTGCGGCTTCGGAACTTTTAAATATCTTGATATATCTCGAGAACTACGCATCTGATCAAAAAATATCATAGAACATGAAAAGTAGGAAACTTAATTCTCTACAAAAAAGGTCTCTTAACATTTTGCCATAGCTCTCTTCGTTTCCGAGATATTTGCAGATTTATCTCAAGGGAAGGGGCCTGACGGACATATTTCGAGATATTTCTTCTTCTTGTTGTTCTTCTTCTGCACAGCTAAGCTGGAAGTGGCATTTGCAGCTCGCAATAGTGCAGAGTTATCTCAAAGAAAGGGGCCACGGTGTTTCTGTATCTCTATTATGTTGGTGCGGCTTCGGAACTTTTAAATATCTTGATATATCTCGAGAACTACGCGTCTGATCAAAAAATATCATAGAACATAAAAAGTAGGAAACATAATTCTCTACAAAAACGGTCTCTTAACATTTTGCCATAGCTCGCTTCGTTTCCGAGATATTTGCAGATATATCTCAAGGGAAGGGGCCTGACGGACATATTTCGAGATATTTCTTTTTCTTGTTGTTCTTCTTCTGCACAGCTAAGCTGGAAGTGGCATTTGCGGCTCGCACTGGTGCACAGTTATCTCAAAGAAAGGGGCCACGGTGTTTCTGTATCTCTATTATGTTGGTGCGGCTTCGGAACTTTTAAATATCTCGATATATCTCGAAAACTACGCTTCTGATCAAAAAATATCATAGAACCTAAATTGTAGGAAACATAATTCTCTACAAAAAAGGTCTCTTAACATTTTGCCATAGCTCGCTTCGTTTCCGAGATATTTGCATATTTATCTCAAGGGAAGGGGCCTGACGGACATATTTCGAGATATTTCTTCTTCTTGTTGTTCTTCTTCTGCACAGCTAAGCTGGAAGTGGCTTTTACAGCTCGCAATAGTGCAGAGTTATCTCAAAGAAAGGGGCCACGGTGTTTCTGTATCTCTATTATGTTGGTGCAGCTTCGGAACTTTTAAATATCTTGATATATCTCGAGAACTACGCATCTGATCAAAAAATATCATAGAACATGAAAAGTAGGAAACTTAATTCTCTACAAAAAAGGTCTCTTAACATTTTGCCATAGCTCTCTTCGTTTCCGAGATATTTGCAGATTTATCTCAAGGGAAGGGGCCTGACGGACATATTTCGAGATATTTCTTCTTCTTGTTGTTCTTCTTCTGCACAGCTAAGCTGGAAGTGGCATTTGCAGCTCGCAATAGTGCAGAGTTATCTCAAAGAAAGGGGCCACGGTGTTTCTGTATCTCTATTATGTTGGTGCGGCTTCGGAACTTTTAAATATCTTGATATATCTCGAGAACTACGCATCTGATCAAAAAATATCATAGAACATAAAAAGTAGGAAACTTAATTCTCTACAAAAAAGGTCTCTTAACATTTTGCCATAGCTCGCTTCGTTTCCGAGATATTTGTATATTTATCTCAAGGGAAGGGGCCTGACGGACATATTTCGAGATATTTCTTCTTCTTGTTGTTCTTCTTCTGCACAGCTAAGCTGGAAGTGGCATTTGCAGCTCGCAATAGTGCAGAGTTATCTCAAAGAAAGGGGCCACGGTGTTTCTGTATCTCTATTATGATGGTGCGGCTTCGGAACTTTTAAATATCTTGATATATCTCGAGAACTACGCATCTGATCCAAAAATATCATAGAACATAAAAAGTAGGAAACTTAATTCTCTACAAAAAAGGTTTCTTAACATTTTGCCATAGCTCGCTTCGTTTCCGAGATATTTGCATATTTATCTCAAGGGAAGGGGCCTGACGGACATATTTCGAGATATTTCTTCTTCTTGTTGTTCTTCTTCTGCACAGCTAAGCTGGAAGTGGCATTTACAGCTCGCAATAGTGCAGAGTTATCTCAAAGAAAGGGGCCACGGTGTTTCTGTATCTCTATTATGTTGGTGCGGCTTCGGAACTTTTAAATATCTTGATATATCTCGAGAACTACGCGTCTGATCAAAAAATATCATAGAACATAAAAAGTAGGAAACATAATTCTCTACAAAAACGGTCTCTTAACATTTTGCCATAGCTCGCTTCGTTTTCGAGATATTTGCAGATATATCTCAAGGGAAGGGGCCTGACGGACATATTTCGAGATATTTCTTCTTCTTGTTGTTCTTCTTCTGCACAGCTAAGCTGGAAGTGGCATTTGCAGCTCGCAATAGTGCAGAGTTATCTCAAAGAAAGGGGCCACGGTGTTTCTGTATCTCTATTATGTTGGTGCGGCTTCGGAACTTTTAAATATCTTGATATATCTCGAGAACTACGCGTCTGATCAAAAAATATCATAGAACATAAAAAGTAGGAAACATAATTCTCTACAAAAACGGTCTCTTAACATTTTGCCATAGCTCGCTTCGTTTCCGAGATATTTGCAGATATATCTCAAGGGAAGGGGCCTGACGGACATATTTCGAGATATTTCTTCTTCTTGTTGTTCTTCTTCTGCACAGCTAAGCTGGAAGTGGCATTTGCAGCTCGCAATAGTGCAGAGTTATCTCAAAGAAAGGGGCCACGGTGTTTCTGTATCTCTATTATGATGGTGCGGCTTCGGAACTTTTAAATATCTTGATATATCTCGAGAACTACGCCTCTGATCAAAAAATATCATAGAACATAAAAAGTAGGAAACTTAATTCTCTACAAAAAAGGTTTCTTAACATTTTGCCATAGCTCGCTTCGTTTCCGAGATATTTGCATATTTATCTCAAGGGAAGGGGCCTGACGGACATATTTCGAGATATTTCTTCTTCTTGTTGTTCTTCTTCTGCACAGCTAAGCTGGAAGTGGCATTTACAGCTCGCAATAGTGCAGAGATATCTCAAAGAAAGGGGCCACGGTGTTTCTGTATCTCTATTATGTTGGTGCGGCTTCGGAACTTTTAAATATCTTGATATATCTCGAGAACTACGCATCTGATCAAAAAATATCATAGAACATGAAAAGTAGGAAACTTAATTCTCTACAAAAAAGGTCTCTTAACATTTTGCCATAGCTCTCTTCGTTTCCGAGATATTTGCAGATTTATCTCAAGGGAAGGGGCCTGACGGACATATTTCGAGATATTTCTTCTTCTTGTTGTTCTTCTTCTGCACAGCTAAGCTGGAAGTGGCATTTGCAGCTCGCAATAGTGCAGAGTTATCTCAAAGAAAGGGGCCACGGTGTTTCTGTATCTCTATTATGTTGGTGCGGCTTCGGAACTTTTAAATATCTTGATATATCTCGAGAACTACGCGTCTGATCAAAAAATATCATAGAACATAAAAAGTAGGAAACATAATTCTCTACAAAAACGGTCTCTTAACATTTTGCCAGAGCTCGCTTCGTTTCCGAGATATTTGCAGATATATCTCAAGGGAAGGGGCCTGACGGACATATTTCGAGATATTTCTTTTTCTTGTTGTTCTTCTTCTGCACAGCTAAGCTGGAAGTGGCATTTGCGGCTCGCACTGGTGCACAGTTATCTCAAAGAAAGGGGCCACGGTGTTTCTGTATCTCTATTATGTTGGTGCGGCTTCGGAACTTTTAAATATCTCGATATATCTCGAAAACTACGCTTCTGATCAAAAAATATCATAGAACCTAAATTGTAGGAGACATAATTCTCTACAAAAAAGGTCTCTTAACATTTTGCCATAGCTCGCTTCGTTTCCGAGATATTTGCAGATATATCTCAAGGGAAGGGGCCTGACGGACATATTTCGAGATATTTCTTCTTCTTGTTGTTCTTCTTCTGCACAGCTAAGCTGGAAGTGGCATTTGCAGCTCGCAATAGTGCAGAGTTATCTCAAAGAAAGGGGCCACGGTGTTTCTGTATCTCTATTATGTTGGTGCGGCTTCGGAACTTTTAAATATCTTGATATATCTCGAGAACTACGCATCTGATCAAAAAATATCATAGAACATAAAAAGTAGGAAACTTAATTCTCTACAAAAAAGGTCTCTTAACATTTTGCCATAGCTCGCTTCGTTTCCGAGATATTTGCATATTTATCTCAAGGGAAGGGGCCTGACGGACATATTTCGAGATATTTCTTCTTCTTGTTGTTCTTCTTCTGCACACCTAAGCTGGAAGTGGCATTTACAGCTCGCAATAGTGCAGAGTTATCTCAAAGAAAGGGGCCACGGTGTTTCTGTATCTCTATTATGTTGGTGCGGCTTCGGAACTTTTAAATATCTTGATATATCTCGAGAACTACGCATCTGATCAAAAAATATCATAGAACATGAAAAATAGGAAACTTAATTCTCTACAAAAAAAGGTCTCTTAACATTTTGCCATAGCTCTCTTCGTTTCCGAGATATTTGCAGATTTATCTCAAGGGAAGGGGCCTGACGGACATATTTCGAGATATTTCTTCTTCTTGTTGTTCTTCTTCTGCACAGCTAAGCTGGAAGTGGCATTTGCAGCTCGCAATAGTGCAGAGTTATCTCAAAGAAAGGGGCCACGGTGTTTCTGTATCTCTATTATGTTGGTGCGGCTTCGGAACTTTTAAATATCTCGATATATCTCGAAAACTACGCTTCTGATCAAAAAATATCATAGAACCTAAATTGTAGGAGACATAATTCTCTACAAAAAAGGTCTCTTAACATTTTGCCATAGCTCGCTTCGTTTCCGAGATATTTGCAGATATATCTCAAGGGAAGGGGCCTGACGGACATATTTCGAGATATTTCTTCTTCTTGTTGTTCTTCTTCTGCACAGCTAAGCTGGAAGTGGCATTTGCAGCTCGCAATAGTCCAGAGTTATCTCAAAGAAAGGGGCCACGGTGTTTCTGTATCTCTATTATGTTGGTGCGGCTTCGGAACTTTTAAATATCTTGATATATCTCGAGAACTACGCATCTGATCAAAAAATATCATAGAACATAAAAAGTAGGAAACTTAATTCTCTACAAAAAAGGTCTCTTAACATTTTGCCATAGCTCGCTTCGTTTCCGAGATATTTGCATATTTATCTCAAGGGAAGGGGCCTGACGGACATATTTCGAGATATTTCTTCTTCTTGTTGTTCTTCTTCTGCACACCTAAGCTGGAAGTGGCATTTACAGCTCGCAATAGTGCAGAGTTATCTCAAAGAAAGGGGCCACGGTGTTTCTGTATCTCTATTATGTTGGTGCGGCTTCGGAACTTTTAAATATCTTGATATATCTCGAGAACTACGCATCTGATCAAAAAATATCATAGAACATGAAAAATAGGAAACTTAATTCTCTACAAAAAAAGGTCTCTTAACATTTTGCCATAGCTCTCTTCGTTTCCGAGATATTTGCAGATTTATCTCAAGGGAAGGGGCCTGACGGACATATTTCGAGATATTTCTTCTTCTTGTTGTTCTTCTTCTGCACAGCTAAGCTGGAAGTGGCATTTGCAGCTCGCAATAGTGCAGAGTTATCTCAAAGAAAGGGGCCACGGTGTTTCTGTATCTCTATTATGATGGTGCGGCTTCGGAACTTTTAAATATCTTGATATATCTCGAGAACT
The DNA here is from genome assembly GCF_051020975.1 of Osmia lignaria lignaria. Taxonomy (NCBI): domain Eukaryota; kingdom Metazoa; phylum Arthropoda; class Insecta; order Hymenoptera; family Megachilidae; genus Osmia; species Osmia lignaria. The sequence continues at coordinate 6,377,189 of NW_027478159.1, read as the reverse complement.
ACGCATCTGATCAAAAAATATCATAGAACATAAAAAGTAGGAAACTTAATTCTCTACAAAAAAGGTTTCTTAACATTTTGCCATAGCTCGCTTCGTTTCCGAGATATTTGCATATTTATCTCAAGGGAAGGGGCCTGACGGACATATTTCGAGATATTTCTTCTTCTTGTTGTTCTTCTTCTGCACAGCTAAGCTGGAAGTGGCATTTGCAGCTCGCAATAGTGCAGAGTTATCTCAAAGAAAGGGGCCACGGTGTTTCTGTATCTCTATTATGTTGGTGCGGCTACGGAACTTTTAAATATCTCGATATATCTCGAAAACTACGCTTCTGATCAAAAAATATCATATAACGTAAATTGTAGGAAATATTATTCTCTACAAAAAAGGTCTCTCAACATTTTGCCATAGCTCGCTTCGTTTCCGAGATATTTGCAGATTCATCTGAAGGGAAGGGGTCTGACGGACATATTTCGAGATATTTCTTCTTCTTGTTGTTCTTCTTCTGCACAGCTAAGCTCGAAGTGGCATTTGCAGCTCGCAATAGTGCAGAGTTATCTCAAAGAAAGAGGCCACGGTGTTTCTGTACCTCTATTATGTTGGTGCAGCTTCGGAACTTTTAAATATCTTGATATATCTCGAGAACTACGCATCTGATCAAAAAATATCATCGAACATAAAAAGTAGGAAACTTAATTCTCTACAAAAAAGGTATCTTAACATTTTGCCATAGCTCGCTTCGTTTCCGAGATATTTGCAGATTTATCTCAAGGGAAGTGGCCTGACGGACATATTTCGAGATATTTCTTCTTCTTGTTGTTCTTCTTCTGCACAGCTAAGCTGGAAGTGGCATTTGCAGCTCGCAATAGTGCAGAGTTATCCCAAAGAAAGGGGCCACGGTGTTTCTGTATCTCTATTATGTTGGTGCGGCTTCGGAACTTTTAAATATCTCGATATATCTGGAAAACTACGCTTCTGATCAAAAAATATCATAGAACATAAATTGTAGGAAACTTAATTATCTACAAAAAAGGTCTCTTAACATTTTGCCATAGCTCGCTTCGTTTCCGAGATATTTGCAGATTTATCTCAAGGGAAGGGGCCTGACGGACATATTTCGAGATATTTCTTCTTCTTGTTGTTCTTCTTCTGCACAGCTATGCTGGAAGTGGCATTTGCAGCTCGCAATAGTGCAGAGTTATCTCAAAGAGAGGGGCCACGGTGTTTCTGTATCTCTATTATGTTTGGTGCGGCTTCGGAACTTTTAAGTATCTTGATCTATCTCGAGAACTACGCTTCTGATCAAAAAATATCATAGAACATAAATTGTAGGAAATATAATTCTCAACAAAAAACGTCTCTTAACATTTTGCCATAGCTCGCTTCGTTTCCGAGATATTTGCAGATTTATCTCAAGGGAAGTGGCCTGACGGACATATTTCGAGATATTTCTTCTTCTTGTTGTTCTTCTTCTGCACAGCTAAGCTGGAAGTGGCATTTGCGGCTCGCACTAGTGCAGAGTTATCTCAAAGAAAGGGGCCACGGTGTTTCTGTATCTTTATTATGTTGGTGCGGCTTCGGAACTTTTAAATATCTCGATATATCTCGAAAACTACGCTTCTGATCAAAAAATATCATAGAACATAAAAAGTAGGAAACTTAATTCTCTACAAAAAAGGTCTCTTAACATTTTGCCATAGCTCGCTTCGTTTCCGAGATATTTGCAGATTTATCTCAAGGGAAGGGGCCTAACGGACATATTTCGAGATATTTCTTCTTCTTGTTGTTCTTCTTCTGCACAGCTAAACTGGAAGTGGCATTTCCAGCTCGCAATAGTGCAGAGTTATCTCAAAGAAAGGGGCCACGGTGTTTCTGTATCTCTATTATGTTGGTGCGGCTCCGGAACTTTTAAATATCTTGATATATCTCGAGAACTACGCGTCTGATCAAAAAATATCATAGAACATAAAAAGTAGGAAACTTAATTCTCTACAAAAACGGTCTCTTAACATTTTGCCATAGCTCGCTTCGTTTCCGAGATATTTGCAGATATATCTCAAGGGAAGGGGCCTGACGGACATATTTCGAGATATTTCTTCTTCTTGTTGTTCTTCTTCTGCACAGCTAAGCTGGAAGTGGCATTTGCGGCTCGCACTAGTGCACAGTTATCTCAAAGAAAGGGGCCACGGTGTTTCTGTATCTCTATTATGTTGGTGCGTCTTCGGAACTTTTAAATATCTCGATATATCTCGAAAACTACGCTTCTGATCAAAAAATATCATAGAACATAAATTGTAGGAAACATAATTCTCTACAAAAAACGTCTCTAAACATTTTGCCATAGCTCGCTTCGTTTCCGACATATTTGCAGATACAGCTCAAAGGAACTGGCCTGACGGACATATTTCGAGATATTTCTTCTTCTTGTTGTTCTTCCTCTGCGCAGCTAAGCTGGAAGTGGCATTTGCAGCTCGCAATAGTGCAGAGTTATCTCAAAGAAAGGGGCCACGGTGTTTCTGTATCTCTATTATGTTGGTGCGGCTTCGGATCTTTTAAATATCTTGATATATCTCGAGAACTACGCATCTGATCAAAAAATATCATAGAACATAAAAAGTAGGAAACTTAATTCTATACAAAAAAGGTCTCTTAACATTTTGCCATAGCTCGCTTCGTTTCCGAGATATTTGCATATTTATCTCAAGGGAAGGGGCCTGACGGACATATTTCGAGATATTTCTTCTTCTTGTTGTTCTTCTTCTGCACAGCTAAGCTGGAAGTGGCATTTGCGGCTCGCACTAGTGCAGAGTTATCTCAAAGAAAGGGGCCACGGTGTTTCTGTATCTTTATTATGTTGGTGCGGCTTCGGAACTTTTAAATATCTCGATATATCTCGAGAACTACGCATCTGATCAAAAAATATCATAGAACATAAAAAGTAGGAAACTTAATTCTCTACAAAAAAGGTCTCTTAACATTTTGCCATAGCTCGCTTCGTTTCCGAGATATTTGCAGATTTATCTCAAGGGAAGGGGCCTAACGGACATATTTCGAGATATTTCTTCTTCTTGTTGTTCTTCTTCTGCACAGCTAAACTGGAAGTGGCATTTCCAGCTCGCAATAGTGCAGAGTTATCTCAAAGAAAGGGGCCACGGTGTTTCTGTATCTCTATTATGTTGGTGCGGCTCCGGAACTTTTAAATATCTTGATATATCTCGAGAACTACGCGTCTGATCAAAAAATATCATAGAACATAAAAAGTAGGAAACTTAATTCTCTACAAAAACGGTCTCTTAACATTTTGCCATAGCTCGCTTCGTTTCCGAGATATTTGCAGATATATCTCAAGGGAAGGGGCCTGACGGACATATTTCGAGATATTTCTTCTTCTTGTTGTTCTTCTTCTGCACAGCTAAGCTGGAAGTGGCATTTGCGGCTCGCACTAGTGCACAGTTATCTCAAAGAAAGGGGCCACGGTGTTTCTGTATCTCTATTATGTTGGTGCGTCTTCGGAACTTTTAAATATCTCGATATATCTCGAAAACTACGCTTCTGATCAAAAAATATCATAGAACATAAAAAGTAGGAAACTTAATTCTCTACAAAAAAGGTCTCTTAACATTTTGCCATAGCTCGCTTCGTTTCCGAGATATTTGCAGATTTATCTCAAGGGAAGGGGCCTGACGGACATATTTCGAGATATTTCTTCTTCTTGTTCTTCTTCTTCTGCACAGCTGAGCTGGAAGTGGCATTTGCAGGTCGCAATAGTGCAGAGTTATCTCAAAGAAAGGGGCCACGGTGTTTCTGTATCTCTATTATGTTGGTGCGGCTTCGGAACTTTTAAATATCTCGATATATCTCGAAAACTACGCTTCTGATCAAAAAATATCATAGAACATAAATTGTAGGAAACATAATTCTCTACAAAAAAGGTCTCTTAACATTTTGCCATAGCTCGCTTCGTTTCCGAGATATTTGCAGATTTATCTCAAGGGAAGGGTCCTGATGGACATATTTCGAGATATTTCTTCTTCTTGTTGTTCTTCTTCTGCACAGCTAAACTGGAAGTGGCATTTCCAGCTCGCAATCGTGCAGAGTTATCTCAAAGAAAGGGGCCACGGTGTTTCTGTATCTCTATTATGTTGGTGCGTCTTCGGAACTTTTAAATATCTCGATATATCTCGAAAACTACGCTTCTGATCAAAAAATATCATAGAACATAAATTGTAGGAAACATAATTCTCTACAAAAAAGGTCTCTTAACATTTTGCCATAGCTCGCTTCGTTTCCGAGATATTTGCAGATTTATCTCAAGGGAAGGGTCCTGATGGACATATTTCGAGATATTTCTTCTTCTTGTTGTTCTTCTTCTGCACAGCTAAACTGGAAGTGGCATTTCCAGCTCGCAATCGTGCAGAGTTATCTCAAAGAAAGGGGCCACGGTGTTTCTGTATCTCTATTATGTTGGTGCGGCTTCGGAACTTTTAAATATCTTGATATATCTCGAGAACTACGCCTCTGATCGAAAAATATCATAGAACGTAAAAAGTAGGAAACTTAATTATCTACAAAAAAGGTCTCTTAACATTTTGCCATAGCTCGCTTCGTTTCCGAGATATTTGCAGATTTATCTCAAGGGAAGGGGCCTGACGGACATATTTCGAGATATTTCTTCTTCTTGTTGTTCTTCTTCTGCACAGCTAAGCTGGAAGTGGCATTTGCCGCTCGCAATAGTGCAGAGTTATCTCAAACAGAGGGGCCACGGTGTTTCTGTATCTCTATTATGTTTGGTGCGGCTTCGGAACTTTTAAGTATCTTGATCTATCTCGAGAACTACGCTTCTGATCAAAAAATATCATAGAACATAAATTGTAGGAAATATAATTCTCTACAAAAAACGTCTCTTAACATTTTGCCATAGCTCGCTTCGTTTCCGAGATATTTGCAGATTTATCTCAAGGGAAGTGGCCTGACGGACATATTTCGAGATATTTCTTCTTCTTGTTGTTCTTCTTCTGCACAGCTAAGCTGGAAGTGGCATTTGCGGCTCGCACTAGTGCAGAGTTATCTCAAAGAAAGGGGCCACGGTGTTTCTGTATCCCTATTATGTTGGTGCGGCTTCGGAACTTTTAAATATCTCGATATATCTCGAAAACTACGCTTCTGATCAAAAAATATCATAGAACATAAATTGTAGGAAACATAATTCTCTACAAAAAACGTCTCTTAACATTTTGCCATAGCTCGCTTCGTTTCCGAGATATTTGCAGATTCAGCTCAAAGGAACTGGCCTGACGAACATATTTCGAGATATTTCTTCTTCTTGTTGTTCTTCTTCTGCACAGCTAAGCTGGAAGTGGCATTTGCGGCTCGCACTAGTGCACAGTTATCTCAAAGAAAGGGGCCACGGTGTTTCTGTATCTCTATTATGTTGGTGCGGCTTCGGAACGTTTAAGGATCCCGATATATCTCGAAAACTACGCTTCTGATCAAAAAATATCATAGAACATAAATTGTAGGAAACATAATTCTCTACAAAAAACGTCTCTTAACATTTTGCCATAGCTCGCTTCGTTTCCGAGATATTTGCAGATTCAGCTCAAAGGAACTGGCCTGACGGACATATTTCGAGATATTTCTTCTTCTTGTTGTTCTTCCTCTGCACAGCTAAGCTGGAAGTGGCATTTGCAGCTCGCAATAGTGCAGAGTTATCTCAAAGAAAGGGGCCACGGTGTTTCTGTATCTCTATTATGATCGTGCGGCTTCGGAACTTTTAAATATCTTGATATATCTCGAGAACTACGCATCTGATCAAAAAATATCATAGAACATAAAAAGTAGGAAACTTAATTCTCTACAAAAAAGGTTTCTTAACATTTTGCCATAGCTCGCTTCGTTTCCGAGATATTTGCATATTTATCTCAAGGGAAGGGGCCTGACGGACATATTTCGAGATATTTCTTCTTCTTGTTGTTCTTCTTCTGCACAGCTAAGCTGGAAGTGGCATTTACAGCTCGCAATAGTGCAGAGTTATCTCAAAGAAAGGGGCCACGGTGTTTCTGTATCTCTATTATGTTGGTGCGGCTTCGGAACTTTTAAATATCTTGATATATCTCGAGAACTACGCATCTGATCAAAAAATATCATAGAACATGAAAAGTAGGAACCTTAATTCTCTACAAAAAAGGTCTCTTAACATTTTGCCATAGCTCTCTTCGTTTCCGAGATATTTGCATATTTATCTCAAGGGAAGGGGCCTGACGGACATATTTCGAGATATTTCTTCTTCTTGTTGTTCTTCTTCTGCACAGCTAAGCTGGAAGTGGCATTTGCAGCTCGCAATAGTGCAGAGTTATCTCAAAGAAAGGGGCCACGGTGTTTCTGTATCTCTATTATGTTGGTGCGGCTACGGAACTTTTAAATATCTCGATATATCTCGAAAACTACGCTTCTGATCAAAAAATATCATATAACGTAAATTGTAGGAAATATTATTCTCTACAAAAAAGGTCTCTCAACATTTTGCCATAGCTCGCTTCGTTTCCGAGATATTTGCAGATTCATCTGAAGGGAAGGGGTCTGACGGACATATTTCGAGATATTTCTTCTTCTTGTTGTTCTTCTTCTGCACAGCTAAGCTCGAAGTGGCATTTGCAGCTCGCAATAGTGCAGAGTTATCTCAAAGAAAGAGGCCACGGTGTTTCTGTACCTCTATTATGTTGGTGCAGCTTCGGAACTTTTAAATATCTTGATATATCTCGAGAACTACGCATCTGATCAAAAAATATCATCGAACATAAAAAGTAGGAAACTTAATTCTCTACAAAAAAGGTCTCTTAACATTTTGCCATAGCTCGCTTCGTTTTCGAGATATTTGCAGATTTATCTCAAGGGAAGTGGCCTGACGGACATATTTCGAGATATTTCTTCTTCTTGTTGTTCTTCTTCTGCACAGCTAAGCTGGAAGTGGCATTTGCAGCTCGCAATAGTGCAGAGTTATCCCAAAGAAAGGGGCCACGGTGTTTCTGTATCTCTATTATGTTGGTGCGGCTTCGGAACTTTTAAATATCTCGATATATCTGGAAAACTACGCTTCTGATCAAAAAATATCATAGAACATAAATTGTAGGAAACTTAATTATCTACAAAAAAGGTCTCTTAACATTTTGCCATAGCTCGCTTCGTTTCCGAGATATTTGCAGATTTATCTCAAGGGAAGGGGCCTGACGGACATATTTCGAGATATTTCTTCTTCTTGTTGTTCTTCTTCTGCACAGCTATGCTGGAAGTGGCATTTGCAGCTCGCAATAGTGCAGAGTTATCTCAAAGAGAGGGGCCACGGTGTTTCTGTATCTCTATTATGTTTGGTGCGGCTTCGGAACTTTTAAGTATCTTGATCTATCTCGAGAACTACGCTTCTGATCAAAAAATATCATAGAACATAAATTGTAGGAAATATAATTCTCAACAAAAAACGTCTCTTAACATTTTGCCATAGCTCGCTTCGTTTCCGAGATATTTGCAGATTTATCTCAAGGGAAGGGGCCTAACGGACATATTTCGAGATATTTCTTCTTCTTGTTGTTCTTCTTCTGCACAGCTAAACTGGAAGTGGCATTTCCAGCTCGCAATAGTGCAGAGTTATCTCAAAGAAAGGGGCCACGGTGTTTCTGTATCTCTATTATGTTGGTGCGGCTCCGGAACTTTTAAATATCTTGATATATCTCGAGAACTACGCCTCTGATCGAAAAATATCATAGAATATAAAAAGTAGGAAACTTAATTATCTACAAAAAAGGTCTCTTAACATTTTGCCATAGCTCGCTTCGTTTCCGAGATATTTGCAGATTTATCTCAAGGGAAGGGGCCTGACGGACATATTTCGAGATATTTCTTCTTCTTGTTGTTCTTCTTCTGCACAGCTAAGCTGGAAGTGGCATTTGCCGCTCGCAATAGTGCAGAGTTATCTCAAACAGAGGGGCCACGGTGTTTCTGTATCTCTATTATGTTTGGTGCGGCTTCGGAACTTTTAAGTATCTTGATCTATCTCGAGAACTACGCTTCTGATCAAAAAATATCATAGAACATAAATTGTAGGAAATATAATTCTCTACAAAAAACGTCTCTTAACATTTTGCCATAGCTCGCTTCGTTTCCGAGATATTTGCAGATTTATCTCAAGGGAAGTGGCCTGACGGACATATTTCGAGATATTTCTTCTTCTTGTTGTTCTTCTTCTGCACAGCTAAGCTGGAAGTGGCATTTGCGGCTCGCACTAGTGCAGAGTTATCTCAAAGAAAGGGGCCACGGTGTTTCTGTATCCCTATTATGTTGGTGCGGCTTCGGAACTTTTAAATATCTCGATATATCTCGAAAACTACGCTTCTGATCAAAAAATATCATAGAACATAAATTGTAGGAAACATAATTCTCTACAAAAAACGTCTCTTAACATTTTGCCATAGCTCGCTTCGTTTCCGAGATATTTGCAGATTCAGCTCAAAGGAACTGGCCTGACGAACATATTTCGAGATATTTCTTCTTCTTGTTGTTCTTCTTCTGCACAGCTAAGCTGGAAGTGGCATTTGCGGCTCGCACTAGTGCAGAGTTATCTCAAAGAAAGGGGCCACGGTGTTTCTGTATCTTTATTATGTTGGTGCGGCTTCGGAACTTTTAAATATCTCGATATATCTCGAAAACTACGCTTCTGATCAAAAAATATCATAGAACGTAAATTGTAGGAAATATTATTCTCTACAAAAAAGGTCTCTTAACATTTTGCCATAGCTCGCTTCGTTTCCGAGATATTTGCAGATTTATCTCAAGGGAAGGGGCCTGACGGACATATTTCGAGATATTTCTTCTTCTTGTTGTTCTTCTTCTGCACAGCTAAGCTGGAAGTGGCATTTGCAGCTCGCAATAGTGCAGAGTTATCTCAAAGAGAGGGGCCACGGTGTTTCTGTATCTCTATTATGTTTGGTGCGGCTTCGGAACTTTTAAGTATCTTGATCTATCTCGAGAACTACGCTTCTGATCAAAAAATATCATAGAACATAAATTGTAGGAAATATAATTCTCTACAAAAAAGGTCTCTTAACATTTTGCCATAGCTCGCTTCGTTTCCGAGATATTTGCAGATTTATCTCAAGGCAAGGGGCCTGACGGACATATTTCGAGATATTTCTTCTTCTTGTTGTTCTTCTTCTGCACAGCTAAGCTGGAAGTGGCATTTGCGGCTCGCACTAGTGCAGAGTTATCTCAAAGAAAGGGGCCACGGTGTTTCTGTATCTCTATTATGTTGGTGCGGCTTCGGAACTTTTAAATATCTCGATATATCTCGAAAACTACGCTTCTGATCAAAAAAGATCATAGAACATAAATTGTAGGAAACATAATTCTCTACAAAAAAGGTCTCTTAACATTTTGCCATAGCTCGCTTCGTTTCCGAGATATTTGCAGATATATCTCAAGGGAAGGGGCCTGACGGACATATTTCGAGATATTTCTTCTTCTTGTTGTTCTTCTTCTGCACAGCTAAGCTGGAAGTGGCATTTACAGCTCGCAATAGTGCAGAGTTATCTCAAAGAAAGGGGCCACGGTGTTTCTGTATCTCTATTATGTTGGTGCGGCTTCGGAACTTTTAAATATCTTGATATATCTCGAGAACTACGCATCTGATCAAAAAATATCATAGAACATAAAAAGTAGGAAACTTAATTCTCTACAAAAAAGGTCTCTTAACATTTTGCCATAGCTCGCTTCGTTTCCGAGATATTTGCAGATTTATCTCAAGGGAAGGGGCCTGACGGACATATTTCGAGATATTTCTTCTTCTTGTTGTTCTTCTTCTGCACAGCTAAGCTGGAAGTGGCATTTGCGGCTCGCACTAGTGCAGAGTTATCTCAAAGAAAGGGGCCACGGTGTTTCTGTATCTCTATTATGTTGGTGCGGCTTCGGAACTTTTAAATATCTTGATATATCTCGAGAACTACGCCTCTGATCGAAAAATATCATAGAACATAAAAAGTAGGAAACTTAATTGTCTACAAAAAAGGTCTCTTAACATTTTGCCATAGCTCGCTTCGTTTCCGAGATATTTGCAGATTTATCTCAATGGGAAGGGGCCTGACGGACATATTTCGAGATATTTCTTCTTCTTGTTGTTCTTCTTCTGCACAGCTAAGCTGGAAGTGGCATTTGCAGCTCGCAATAGTGCAGAGTTATCTCAAAGAGAGGGGCCACGGTGTTTCTGTATCTCTATTATGTTTGGTGCGGCTTCGGAACTTTTAAGTATCTTGATCTATCTCGAGAACTACGCTTCTGATCAAAAAATATCATAGAACATAAATTGTAGGAAATATAATTCTCTACAAAAAAGGTCTCTTAACATTTTGCCATAGCTCGCTTCGTTTCCGAGATATTTGCAGATATATCTCAAGGGAAGGGGCCTGACGGACATATTTCGAGATATTTCTTCTTCTTGTTGTTCTTCTTCTGCACAGCTAAGCTGGAAGTGGCATTTACAGCTCGCAATAGTGCAGAGTTATCTCAAAGAAAGGGGCCACGGTGTTTCTGTATCTCTATTATGTTGGTGCGGCTTCGGAACTTTTAAATATCTTGATATATCTCGAGAACTACGCATCTGATCAAAAAATATCATAGAACATAAAAAGTAGGAAACTTAATTCTCTACAAAAAAGGTCTCCTAACATTTTGCCATAGCTCGCTTCGTTTCCGAGATATTTGCAGATTTATCTCAAGGGAAGGGGCCTGACGGACATATTTCGAGATATTTCTTCTTCTTGTTGTTCTTCTTCTGCACAGCTAAGCTGGAAGTGGCATTTGCGGCTCGCACTAGTGCAGAGTTATCTCAAAGAAAGGGGCCACGGTGTTTCTGTATCCCTATTATGTTGGTGCGGCTTCGGAACTTTTAAAAATCTCGATATATCTCGAAAACTACGCTTCTGATCAAAAAATATCATAGAACATAAATTGTAGGAAACATAATTCTCTACAAAAAACGTCTCTTAACATTTTGCCATAGCTCGCTTCGTTTCCGAGATATTTGCAGATTCAGCTCAAAGGAACTGGCCTGACGGACATATTTCGAGATATTTCTTCTTCTTGTTGTTCTTCTTCTGCACAGCTAAGCTGGAAGTGGCATTTGCGGCTCGCACTAGTGCAGAGTTATCTCAAAGAAAGGGGCCACGGTGTTTCTGTATCTTTATTATGTTGGTGCGGCTTCGGAACTTTTAAATATCTCGATATATCTCGAAAACTACGCTTCTGATCAAAAAATATCATAGAACATAAAAAGTAGGAAACTTAATTCTCTACAAAAAAGGTCTCTTAACATTTTGCCATAGCTCGCTTCGTTTCCGAGATATTTGCAGATTTATCTCAAGGGAAGGGGCCTAACGGACATATTTCGAGATATTTCTTCTTCTTGTTGTTCTTCTTCTGCACAGCTAAACTGGAAGTGGCATTTCCAGCTCGCAATAGTGCAGAGTTATCTCAAAGAAAGGGGCCACGGTGTTTCTGTATCTCTATTATGTTGGTGCGGCTTCGGAACTTTTAAATATCTTGATATATCTCGAGAACTACGCATCTGATCAAAAAATATCATAGAACATAAAAAGTAGGAAACTTAATTCTCTACAAAAAAGGTCTCTTAACATTTTGCCATAGCTCGCTTCGTTTCCGAGATATTTGCAGATTTATCTCAAGGGAAGGGGCCTGACGGACATATTTCGAGATATTTCTTCTTCTTGTTGTTCTTCTTCTGCACAGCTAAGCTGGAAGTGGCATTTGCGGCTCGCACTAGTGCAGAGTTATCTCAAAGAAAGGGGCCACGGTGTTTCTGTATCCCTATTATGTTGGTGCGGCTTCGGAACTTTTAAATATCTCGATATATCTCGAAAACTACGCTTCTGATCAAAAAATATCATAGAACATAAATTGTAGGAAACATAATTCTCTACAAAAAACGTCTCTTAACATTTTGCCATAGCTCGCTTCGTTTCCGAGATATTTGCAGATTTATCTCAATGGGAAGGGGCCTGACGGACATATTTCGAGATATTTCTTCTTCTTGTTGTTCTTCTTCTGCACAGCTGAGCTGGAAGTGGCATTTGCAGGTCGCAATAGTGCAGAGTTATCTCAAAGAAAGGGGCCACGGTGTTTCTGTATCTCTATTATGTTGGTGCGGCTTCGGAACTTTTAAATATCTCGATATATCACGAAAACTACGCTTCTGATCAAAAAATATCATAGAACGTAAATTGTAGGAAATATTATTCTCTACAAAAAAGGTCTCTTAACATTTTGCCATAGCTCGCTTCGTTTCCGAGATATTTGCAGATTTATCTCAAGGGAAGGGTCCTGATGGACATATTTCGAGATATTTCTTCTTCTTGTTGTTCTTCTTCTGCACAGCTAAACTGGAAGTGGCATTTCCAGCTCGCAATCGTGCAGAGTTATCTCAAAGAAAGGGGCCACGGTGTTTCTGTATCTCTATTATGTTGGTGCGGCTTCGGAACTTTTAAATATCTTGATATATCTCGAGAACTACGCCTCTGATCGAAAAATATCATAGAACATAAAAAGTAGGAAACTTAATTATCTACAAAAAAGGTCTCTTAACATTTTGCCATAGCTCGCTTCGTTTCCTAGATATTTGCAGATTTATCTCAAGGGAAGGGGCCTGACGGACATATTTCGAGATATTTCTTCTTCTTGTTGTTCTTCTTCTGCACAGCTAAGCTGGAAGTGGCATTTGCAGCTCGCAATAGTGCAGAGTTATCTCAAAGAGAGGGGCCACGGTGTATCTGTATCTCTATTATGTTTGGTGCGGCTTCGGAACTTTTAAGTATCTTGATCTATCTCGAGAACTACGCTTCTGATCAAAAAATATCATAGAACATAAATTGTAGGAAATATAATTCTCTACAAAAAAGGTGTCTTAACATTTTGCCATAGCTCGCTTCGTTTCCGAGATATTTGCAGATTTATCTCAAGGCAAGGGGCCTGACGGACATATTTCGAGATATTTCTTCTTCTTGTTGTTCTTCTTCTGCACAGCTAAGCTGGAAGTGGCATTTGCGGCTCGCACTAGTGCAGAGTTATCTCAAAGAAAGGGGCCACGGTGTTTCTGTATCTCTATTATGTTGGTGCGGCTTCGGAACTTTTAAATATCTCGATATATCTCGAAAACTACGCTTCTGATCAAAAAATATCATAGAACATAAATTGTAGGAAACATAATTCTCTACAAAAAACGTCTCTTAACATTTTGCCATAGCTCGCTTCGTTTCCGAGATATTTGCAGATTCAGCTCAAAGGAACTGGCCTGACGGACATATTTCGAGATATTTCTTCTTCTTGTTGTTCTTCTTCTGCACAGCTAAGCTGGAAGTGGCATTTGCGGCTCGCACTAGTGCAGAGTTATCTCAAAGAAAGGGGCCACGGTGTTTCTGTATCCCTATTATGTTGGTGCGGCTTCGGAACTTTTAAATATCTCGATATATCTCGAAAACTACGCTTCTGATCAAAAAATATCATAGAACATAAATTGTAGGAAACCTAATTCTCTACAAAAAACGTCTCTTAACATTTTGCCATAGCTCGCTTCGTTTCCGAGATATTTGCAGATTCAGCTCAAAGGAACTGGCCTGACGGACATATTTCGAGATATTTCTTCTTCTTGTTGTTCTTCTTCTGCACAGCTGAGCTGGAAGTGGCATTTGCAGGTCGCAATAGTGCAGAGTTATCTCAAAGAAAGGGGCCACGGTGTTTCTGTATCTCTATTATGTTGGTGCGGCTTCGGAACTTTTAAATATCTCGATATATCACGAAAACTACGCTTCTGATCAAAAAATATCATAGAACGTAAATTGTAGGAAATATTATTCTCTACAAAAAAGGTCTCTTAACATTTTGCCATAGCTCGCTTCGTTTCCGAGATATTTGCAGATTCAGCTCAAAGGAACTGGCCTGACGGACATATTTCGAGATATTTCTTCTTCTTGTTGTTCTTCCTCTGCACAGCTAAGCTGGAAGTGGCATTTGCAGCTCGCAATCGTGCAGAGTTATCTCAAAGAAAGGGGCCACGGTGTATCTGTATCTCTATTATGTTGGTGCGGCTTCGGAACTTTTAAATATCTTGGTATATCTCGAGAACTACGCATCTGATCAAAAAATATCATAGAACATAAAAAGTAGGAAACTTAATTCTCTACAAAAAAGGTCTCTTAACATTTTGCCATAGCTCGCTTCGTTTCCGAGATATTTGCAGATTTATCTCAAGGGTAGGGGCCTAACGGACATATTTCGTGATATTTCTTCTTCTTGTTGTTCTTCTTCTGCACAGCTAAGCTGGAAGTGGCATTTGCAGCTCGCAATAGTGCAGAGTTATCTCAAAGAAAGGGGCCACGGTGTTTCTGTATCACTATTATGTTGGTGCGGCTTCGGGACTTTTAAATATCTCGATATATCTCGAAAACTACGCTTCTGATCAGAAAATATCATAGAAGATAAAAAGTAGGAAACTTAATTCTCTACACAAAAGGTCTCTTAACGTTTTGCAAGATCTCGCTTCGTTTCCGAGATATTTGCAGATTTATCTCAAGGGAAGGGTCATGACGGACATATTTCGAGATATTTCTTCTTCTTGTTGTTCTTCTTCCGCACAGCTAAACTGGAAGTGGCATTTCCAGCTCGCAATAGTGCAGAGTTATCCCAAAGAAAGGGGCCACGGTGTTTCTGTATCTCTATTATGTTGGTGCGGCTTCGGCACTTTTAAATATCTCGATATATCTCGAAAACTACGCTTCTGATCAAAAAATATCATAGAACATAAATTGTAGGAAACATAATTCTCTACAAAAAAGGTCTCTTAACATTTTGCCATCGCTCGCTTCGTTTCCGAGATATTTGCAGATTTATCTCAAGGGAAGGGTCCTGATGGACATATTTCGAGATATTTCTTCTTCTTGTTGTTCTTCTTCTGCACAGCTAAACTGGAAGTGGCATTTCCAGCTCGCAATCGTGCAGAGTAATCTCAAAGAAAGGGGCCACGGTGTTTCTGTATCTCTATTATGTTGGTGCGGCTTCGGAACTTTTAAATATCTTGATATATCTCGAGAACTACGCCTCTGCTCGAAAAATATCATAGAACATAAAAAGTAGGAAACTTAATTCTCTACAAAAAAGGTCTCCTAACATTTTGCCATAGCTCGCTTCGTTTCCGAGATATTTGCAGATTTATCTCAAGGGAAGTGGCCTGACGGACATATTTCGAGATATTTCTTCTTCTTGTTGTTCTTCTTCTGCACAGCTAAGCTGGAAGTGGCATTTGCAGCTCGCAATAGTGCAGAGTTATCGCAAAGAAAGGGGCCACGGTGTTTCTGTATCTCTATTATGTTGGTGCGGCTTCGGAACTTTTAAATATCTTGATATATCTCGAGAACTACGCATCTGATCAAAAAATATCATAGAACATAAAAAGTAGGAAACCTCATTTTCTACAAAAAAGGTCTCTTAACATTTTGCCGTAGCTCGCTTGGTTTCCGAGATATTTGCAGATTTATCTCAAGGGAAGGGGCCTGACGGACATATTTCGAGATATTTCTTCTTCTTGTTGTTCTTCTTCTGCACAGCTAAACTGGAAGTGGCATTTCCAGCTCGCAATAGTGCAGAGTTATCTCAAAGAAAGGGGCCACGGTGTTTCTGTATCTCTATTATGTTGGTGCGGCTTCGGAACTTTCAAATATCTTGATATATCTCGAGAACTACGCATCTGATCAAAAAATATCATAGAACATAAAAAGTAGGAAACCTAATTTTCTACAAAAAAGGTCTCTTAACATTTTCCCATAACTGGCATCGTTTCCGAGATATTTGCAGATTTAGCTCAAGGGAAGGGGCCTGACGGACATATTCCGAGATATTTCTTCTTCTTGTTGTTCCTCTTCTGCACAGCTAAGCTGGAAGTGGCATTTGCAGCTCGCAATAGTGCAGAGTTATCTCAAAGAAAGGGGCCACGGTGTTTCTGTATCTCTATTATGTTGGTGCGGCTTCGGAACTTTTAAATATCTCGATATATCTCGAAAACTACGCTTCTGATCAAAAAATATCATAAAACATAAATTGTAGGAAACATAATTCTCTACATAAAAGGTCTCTTAACATTTTGCCATAGCTCGCTTCGTTTCCGAGATATTTGCAGATTTATCTCAAGGGAAGGGTCCTGATGGACATATTGCGAGATATTTCTTCTTCTTGTTGTTCTTCTTCTGCACAGCTAAACTGGAAGTGGCATTTCCAGCTCGCAATCGTGCAGAGTTATCTCAAAGAAAGGGGCCACGGTGTTTCTGTATCTCTATTATGTTGGTGCGGCTTCGGAACTTTTAAATATCTTGATATATCTCGAGAACTACGCATCTGATCAAAAAATATCATAGAACATAAAAAGTAGGAAACTTAATTCTCTACAAAAAAGGTCTCTTAACGTTTTGCAATAGCTCGCTTCGTTTCCGAGATATTTGCAGATTTATCTCAAGGGAAGGGGCCTGACGGACATATTTCGAGATATTTCTTCTTCTTGTTGTTCTTCTTCTGCACAGCTAAGCTGGAAGTGGCATTTGCAGCGCGCAATAGTGCAGAGATATCTCAAAGAATGGGGCCACGGTGTTTCTGTATCTCTATTATGTTGGTGCGGCTTCGGAACTTTTAAATATCTCGATATATCTCGAAAACTACGCTTCTGATCAAAAAATATCAGAGAACGTAAATTGTAGGAAACATAATTCTCTACAAAAAAGGTCTCTTAACATTTTGCCGTAGCTCGCTTCGTTCCCGAGATATTTGCAGATTTATCTCAAGGGAAGGGGCCTGACGGACATATTTCGAAATATTTCTTATTCTTGTTGTTCTTCTTCTGCACAGCTAAGCTGGAAGTGGCATTTGCAGCTCGCAATAGTGCAGAGTTATCTCAAAGAAAGGGGCCACGGTGTTTCTGTACCTCTATTATGTTGGTGCAGCTTCGGAGCTTTTAAATATCTTGATATATCTCGAGAACTACGCATCTGATCAAAAAATATCATAGAACATAAAAAGTAGGAAACTTAATTCTCTACAAAAAAGGTCTCTTAACATTTTCCCATACCTGGCATCGTTTCCGAGATATTTGCAGATTTAGCTCAAGGGAAGGGGCCTGACGGACATATTTCCAGATATTTCTTCTTCTTGTTGTTCTTCTTCTGCACAGCTAAGCTGGAAGTGGCATTTGCAGCTCGCAATAGTGCAGAGTTATCTCAAAGAAAGGGGCCACGGTGTTTCTGTACCTCTATTATGTTGGTGCAGCTTCGGAGCTTTTAAATATCTTGATATATCTCGAGAACTACGCATCTGATCAAAAAATATCATAGAACATAAAAAGTAGGAACCTTAATTCTCTACAAAAAAGGTCTCTTAACATTTTCCCATAGCTGGCATCGTTTCCGAGATATTTGCAGATTTAGCTCAAGGGAAGGGGCCTGACGGACATATTTCCAGATATTTCTTCTTCTTGTTGTTCTTCTTCTGCACAGCTAAGCTGGAAGTGGCATTTGCAGCTCGCAATAGTGCAGAGTTATCTCAAAGAAAGGGGCCACGGTGTTTCTGTATCTCTATTATGTTGGTGCGGCTTCGGAACTTTTAAATATCTTGATATATCTCGAGAACTACGCATCTGATCGAAAAATATCATAGAACATAAAAAGTAGGAAACTTAATTCTCTACAAAAGAGGCCTCTTAACATTTTGCCATAGCTCGCTTCGTTTCCGAGATATTTGCAGATTTATCTCGAGGGAAGGGGCCTGACGGACATATTTCGAGATATTTCTTCTTCTTGTTGTTCTTCTTCTGCACAGCTAAGCTGGAAGTGGCATTTGCAGCGCGCAATAGTGTAGAGTTATCTCAAAGAAAGGGGCCACGGTGTTTCTGTATCTCTATTATGTTGGTGCGGCTTCGGAACTTTTAAATATCTTGATATATCTCGAGAATTACGCATCTGATCAAAAAATATCATAGAACATAAAAAGTAGGAATCCTAATTTTCTACAAAAAAGGTCTCTTAACATTTTGCCGTAGCTCGCTTTGTTTCCGAGATATTTGCAGATTTATCTCAAGGGAAGGGGCCTGACGCACATATTTCGAGATATTTCTTCTTTTTGTTGTTCTTCTTCTGCACAGCTAAGCTGGAAGTGGCATTTGCAGCTCGCAATAGTGCAGAGTTATCTCAAAGAAAGGGGCCACGGTGTTTCTGTATCTCTATTATGTTGGTGCGGCTTCGGAACTTTTAAATATCTTGATATATCTCGAGAACTACGCATCTGATCAAAAAATTTCATAGAACATAAATTGTAGGAAACATAATTCTCTACAAAAAAGGTCTCTTAAGATTTTGCCATAGCTCGCTTCGTTTCCGAGATATTTGCAGATTTATCTCAAGGGAAGGGTCCTGATGGACATATTTCGAGATATTTCTTCTTCTTGTTGTTCTTCTTCTGCACAGCTAAGCGGGAAGTGGCATTTGCAGCTCGCAATAGTGCAGAGTTATCTCAAAGAAAGGGGCCACGGTGTTTCTGTATCTCTATTATGTTGGTGCGGCTTCGGAACTTTTAAATATCTTGATATATCTCGAAAACTACGCTTCTGATCAAAAAATATCATAGAACATAAATTGTAGGAAACATAATTCTCTACAAAAAACGTCTCTTAACATTTTGCCATAGCTCGCTTCGTTTCCGAGATATTTGCAGATTCAGCTCAAAGGAACTGGCCTGACGGACATATTTCGAGATATTTCTTCTTCTTGTTGTTCTTCCTCTGCACAGCTAAGCTGGAAGTGGCATTTGCGGCTCGCACTAGTGCAGAGTTATCTCAAAGAAAGGGGCCACGGTGTTTCTGTATCTCTATTATGTTGGTGCGGCTTCGGAACTTTTAAATATCTTGATATATCTCGAGAACTACGCATCTGATCGAAAAATATCATAGAACATAAAAAGTAGGAAACTTAATTCTCTACAAAAAAGGTCTCTTAACATTTTGCCATAGCTCGCTTCGTTTCCGAGATATTTGCAGATTTATCTCAAGGGAAGGGGCCTGACGGACATATTTCAAGATATTTCTTCTTCTTGTTGTTCTTCTTCTGCACAGCTAAGCTGGAAGTGGCATTTGCGGCTCGCACTAGTGCAGAGTTATCTCAAAGAAAGGGGCCACGGTGTTTCTGTATCTCCATTATGTTGGTGCGGATTCGGAACTTTTAAATATCTCGATATATCTCGAGAACTACGCATCTGATCAAAAAATATCATAGAACATAAAAAGTAGGAAACCTAATTTTCTACAAAAAAGGTCTCTTAACATTTTGCAGTAGCTCGCTTCGTTTCCGAGATATTTGCAGATTTATCTCAAGGGAAGGGGCCTGGCGGACATATTTCGAGATATATCTTCTTCTTGTTGTTCTTCTTCTGCACAGCTAAACTGGAAGTGGCATTTCCAGCTCGCAATCGTGCAGAGTTATCTCAAAGAGAGGGGCCACGGTGTTTCTGTATCTCTATTATGTTGGTGCGGCTTCGGAACTTTTAAATATCTTGATATATCTCGAGAACTACGCCTCTGATCGAAAAATATCATAGAACATAAAAAGTAGGAAACTTAATTCTCTACAAAAGAGGTCTCTTAACATTTTGCCATAGCTCGCTTCGTTTCCGAGATATTTGCAGATTTATCTCGAGGGAAGGGGCCTGACGGACATATTTCGAGATATTTCTTCTTCTTGTTGTTCTTCTTCTGCACAGCTAAGCTGGAAGTGGCATTTGCAGCGCGCAATAGTGTAGAGTTATCTCAAAGAAAGGGGCCACGGTGTTTCTGTATCTCTATTATGTTGGTGCGGCTTCGGAACTTTTAAATATCTTGATATATCTCGAGAATTACGCATCTGATCAAAAAATATCATACAACATAAAAAGTAGGAATCCTAATTTTCTACAAAAAAGGTCTCTTAACATTTTGCCGTAGCTCGCTTTGTTTCCGAGATATTTGCAGATTTATCTCAAGGGAAGGGGCCTGACGGACATATTTCGAGATATTTCTTCTTTTTGTTGTTCTTCTTCTGCACAGCTAAGCTGGAAGTGGCATTTGCAGCTCGCAATAGTGCAGAGTTATCTCAAAGAAAGGGGCCACGGTGTTTCTGTATCTCTATTATGTTGGTGCGGCTTCGGGACTTTTAAATATCTTGATATATCTCGAGACCTACGCATCCGATCAAAAAATATCATAGAACATAAAAAGTAGGAAACTTAATTCTCTACAAAAAAGGTCTCTTAACATTTCGCCATAGCTCGCTTCGTTTCCGAGATATTTGCAGATTTATCTCGAGGGAAGGGGCCTGACGGACATATTTCGAGATATTTCTTCTTCTTGTTGTTCTTCTTCTGCACAGCTAAGCTGGAAGTGGCATTTGCAGCGCGCAATAGTGTAGAGTTATCTCAAAGAAAGGGGCCACGGTGTTTCTGTATCTCTATTATGTTGGTGCGGCTTCGGAACTTTTAAATATCTTGATATATCTCGAGAATTACGCATCTGATCAAAAAATATCATAGAACATAAAAAGTAGGAATCCTAATTTTCTACAAAAAAGGTCTCTTAACATTTTGCCGTAGCTCGCTTTGTTTCCGAGATATTTGCAGATTTATCTCAAGGGAAGGGGCCTGACGCACATATTTCGAGATATTTCTTCTTTTTGTTGTTCTTCTTCTGCACAGCTAAGCTGGAAGTGGCATTTGCAGCTCGCAATAGTGCAGAGTTATCTCAAAGAAAGGGGCCACGGTGTTTCTGTATCTCTATTATGTTGGTGCGGCTTCGGAACTTTTAAATATCTTGATATATCTCGAGAACTACGCATCTGATCAAAAAATTTCATAGAACATAAATTGTAGGAAACATAATTCTCTACAAAAAAGGTCTCTTAAGATTTTGCCATAGCTCGCTTCGTTTCCGAGATATTTGCAGATTTATCTCAAGGGAAGGGTCCTGATGGACATATTTCGAGATATTTCTTCTTCTTGTTGTTCTTCTTCTGCACAGCTAAGCGGGAAGTGGCATTTGCAGCTCGCAATAGTGCAGAGTTATCTCAAAGAAAGGGGCCACGGTGTTTCTGTATCTCTATTATGTTGGTGCGGCTTCGGAACTTTTAAATATCTTGATATATCTCGAAAACTACGCTTCTGATCAAAAAATATCATAGAACATAAATTGTAGGAAACATAATTCTCTACAAAAAACGTCTCTTAACATTTTGCCATAGCTCGCTTCGTTTCCGAGATATTTGCAGATTCAGCTCAAAGGAACTGGCCTGACGGACATATTTCGAGATATTTCTTCTTCTTGTTGTTCTTCCTCTGCACAGCTAAGCTGGAAGTGGCATTTGCGGCTCGCACTAGTGCAGAGTTATCTCAAAGAAAGGGGCCACGGTGTTTCTGTATCTCTATTATGTTGGTGCGGCTTCGGAACTTTTAAATATCTTGATATATCTCGAGAACTACGCATCTGATCGAAAAATATCATAGAACATAAAAAGTAGGAAACTTAATTCTCTACAAAAAAGGTCTCTTAACATTTTGCCATAGCTCGCTTCGTTTCCGAGATATTTGCAGATTTATCTCAAGGGAAGGGGCCTGACGGACATATTTCAAGATATTTCTTCTTCTTGTTGTTCTTCTTCTGCACAGCTAAGCTGGAAGTGGCATTTGCGGCTCGCACTAGTGCAGAGTTATCTCAAAGAAAGGGGCCACGGTGTTTCTGTATCTCCATTATGTTGGTGCGGATTCGGAACTTTTAAATATCTCGATATATCTCGAGAACTACGCATCTGATCAAAAAATATCATAGAACATAAAAAGTAGGAAACCTAATTTTCTACAAAAAAGGTCTCTTAACATTTTGCAGTAGCTCGCTTCGTTTCCGAGATATTTGCAGATTTATCTCAAGGGAAGGGGCCTGGCGGACATATTTCGAGATATATCTTCTTCTTGTTGTTCTTCTTCTGCACAGCTAAACTGGAAGTGGCATTTCCAGCTCGCAATCGTGCAGAGTTATCTCAAAGAGAGGGGCCACGGTGTTTCTGTATCTCTATTATGTTGGTGCGGCTTCGGAACTTTTAAATATCTTGATATATCTCGAGAACTACGCCTCTGATCGAAAAATATCATAGAACATAAAAAGTAGGAAACTTAATTCTCTACAAAAGAGGTCTCTTAACATTTTGCCATAGCTCGCTTCGTTTCCGAGATATTTGCAGATTTATCTCGAGGGAAGGGGCCTGACGGACATATTTCGAGATATTTCTTCTTCTTGTTGTTCTTCTTCTGCACAGCTAAGCTGGAAGTGGCATTTGCAGCGCGCAATAGTGTAGAGTTATCTCAAAGAAAGGGGCCACGGTGTTTCTGTATCTCTATTATGTTGGTGCGGCTTCGGAACTTTTAAATATCTTGATATATCTCGAGAATTACGCATCTGATCAAAAAATATCATACAACATAAAAAGTAGGAATCCTAATTTTCTACAAAAAAGGTCTCTTAACATTTTGCCGTAGCTCGCTTTGTTTCCGAGATATTTGCAGATTTATCTCAAGGGAAGGGGCCTGACGGACATATTTCGAGATATTTCTTCTTTTTGTTGTTCTTCTTCTGCACAGCTAAGCTGGAAGTGGCATTTGCAGCTCGCAATAGTGCAGAGTTATCTCAAAGAAAGGGGCCACGGTGTTTCTGTATCTCTATTATGTTGGTGCGGCTTCGGGACTTTTAAATATCTTGATATATCTCGAGACCTACGCATCCGATCAAAAAATATCATAGAACATAAAAAGTAGGAAACTTAATTCTCTACAAAAAAGGTCTCTTAACATTTCGCCATAGCTCGCTTCGTTTCCGAGATATTTGCAGATTTATCTCGAGGGAAGGGGCCTGACGGACATATTTCGAGATATTTCTTCTTCTTGTTGTTCTTCTTCTGCACAGCTAAGCTGGAAGTGGCATCTGCGGCTCGCACTAGTGCAGAGTTATCTCAAAGAAAGGGGCCACGGTGTTTCTGTATCTCTATTATGTTGGTGCGGCTTCGGATCTTTTAAATATCTCGATATATCTCGAAAACTACGCTTCTGATCAAAAAATATCATAGAACATAAATTGTAGGAAACATAATTCTCTACAAAAAAGGTCTCTTAACATTTTGCCATATCTCGCTTCGTTTCCGAGATATTTGCAGATTCAGCTCAAAGGAACTGGCCTGACGGACATATTTCGAGATATTTCTTCTACTTGTTGTTCTTCCTCTGCACAGCTAAGCTGGAAG
This sequence comes from Osmia lignaria lignaria, assembly GCF_051020975.1. Taxonomy (NCBI): domain Eukaryota; kingdom Metazoa; phylum Arthropoda; class Insecta; order Hymenoptera; family Megachilidae; genus Osmia; species Osmia lignaria. Next base: position 6,353,796 of record NW_027478159.1, on the reverse strand, counting down.
TGGCATTTGCAGCTCGCAATAGTGCAGAGTTATCTCAAAGAAAGGGGCCACGGTGTTTCTGTATCTCTATTATGTTGGTGCGGCTTCGGAACTTTTAAATATCTTGATATATCTCGAGAACTACGCATCTGATCAAAAAATATCATAGAACATAAAAAGTAGGAAACTTAATTCTCTACAAAAAAGGTCTCTTAACATTTTGCCATAGCTCGCTTCGTTTCCGAGATATTTGCATATTTATCTCAAGGGAAGGGGCCTGACGGACATATTTCGAGATATTTCTTCTTCTTGTTGTTCTTCTTCTGCACAGCTAAGCTGGAAGTGGCATTTACAGCTCGCAATAGTGCAGAGTTATCTCAAAGAAAGGGGCCACGGTGTTTCTGTATCTCTATTATGTTGGTGCTGCTTCGGAACTTTTAAATATCTTGATATATCTCGAGAACTACGCATCTGATCAAAAAATATCATAGAACATGAAAAGTAGGAAACTTAATTCTCTACAAAAAAGGTCTCTTAACATTTTGCCATAGCTCTCTTCGTTTCCGAGATATTTGCAGATTTATCTCAAGGGAAGGGGCCTGACGGACATATTTCGAGATATTTCTTCTTCTTGTTGTTCTTCTTCTGCACAGCTAAGCTGGAAGTGGCATTTGCGGCTCGCACTAGTGCAGAGTTATCTCAAAGAAAGGAGCCACGGTGTTTCTGTATCTCTATTATGTTGGTGCGGCTTCGGAACTTTTAAATATCTCGATATATCTCGAAAACTACGCTTCTGATCAAAAAATATCATAGAACATAAATTGTAGGAAACATAATTCTCTACAAGAAACGTCTCTTAGCATTTTGCCATAGCTCGCTTCGTTTCCGAGATATTTGCAGATTCAGCTCAAAGGAACGGGCCTGACGGACATATTTCGAGATATTTCTTCTTCTTGTTGTTCTTCTTCTGCACAGCTAAGCTGGAAGTGGCAATCACAGCTCGCAATAGTGCAGAGTTATCTCAAAGAAAGGGGCCACGGTGTTTCTGTATCTCTATTATGTTGGTGCGGCTTCGGAACTTTTAAATATCTTGATATATCTCGATAACCCCACCTCTGATCGAAAAATATCATAGAACATAAAAAGTAGGAAACTTAATTCTCTACAAAAAAAGTCTCTTAACATTTTGCCATAGCACGCTTCGTTTCCGAGATATTTGCAGATTTATCTCAAGGGAAGGGGCCTGACGGACATATTTCGAGATATTTCTTCTTCTTGTTGTTCTTCTTCTGCACAGCTAAGCTGGAAGTGGCATTTGCGGCTCGCACTAGTGCAGAGTTATCTCAAAGAAAGGAGCCACGGTGTTTCTGTATCTCTATTATGTTGGTGCGGCTTCGGAACTTTTAAATATCTCGATATATCTCGAAAACTACGCTTCTGATCAAAAAATATCATAGAACATAAATTGTAGGAAACTTAATTGTCTACAAAAAAGGTCTCTTAACATTTTGCCATAGCTCGCTTCGTTTCCGAGATATTTGCAGATTCATCTCAAAGGAACTGGCCTGACGGACATATTTCGAGAAATTTCTTCTTCTTGTTGTTCTTCCTCTGCACAGCTAAGCTGGAAGTGGCATTTGCAGCTCGCAATAGTGCAGAGTTATCTCAAAGAAAGGGGCCACGGCGTTTCTGTATCTCTATTATGTTGGTGCGGCTTCGGAACTTTTAAATATCTCGATATATCTCGAAAACTACGCTTCTGATCAAAAAATATCATAGAACATAAATTGTAGGAAACATAATTCTCTACAAAAAAGGTCTCTCAACATTTTGCCATAGCTCGCTTCGTTTCCGAGATATTTGCAGATATATCTCAAGGGAAGGGGCCTGACGGACATATTTCGAGATATTTCTTCTTCTTGTTGTTCTTCTTCTGCACAGCTAAGCTGGAAGTGGCATTTGCCGCTCGCACTAGTGCAGAGTTATCTCAAAGAAAGGGGCCACGGTGTTTCTGTATCTCTATTATGTTGGTGCGGCTTCGGAACTTTTAAATATCTCGATATATCTCGAAAACTACGCTTCTGATCAAAAAATATCGTAGAACATAAATTGTAGCAAACATAATTCTCTACAAAAAAGGTCTCTTAACATTTTGCCATAGCTCGCTTCGTTTCCGAGATATTTGCAGATTTATCTCAAGGGAAGGGGCCTGACGGACATATTTCGAGACATTTCTTCTTCTTGTTGTTCTTCTTCTGCACAGCTAAGCTGGAAGTGGCATTTACAGCTCGCAATAGTGCAGAGTTATCTCAAAGAAAGGGGCCACGGTGTTTCTGTATCTCTATTATGTTGGTGCGTCTTCGGAACTTTTAAATATCTCGATATATCTCGAAAACTACGCTTCTGATCAAAAAATATCATAGAACATAAATTGTAGGAAACATAATTCTCTACAAAAAACATCTCTTAACATTTTGCCATAGCTCGTTTCGTTTCCGAGATATTTGCAGATTCAGCTCAAAGGAACTGGTCTGACGGACATGTTTCGAGATATTTCTTCTTCTTGTTGTTCTTCCTCTGCACAGCTAAGCTGGAAGTGGCATTTGCAGCTCGCAATAGTGCAGAGTTATCTCAAAGAAAGGGGCCACGGTGTTTCTGTATCTCTATTATGTTGGTGCTGCTTCGGAACTTTTAAATATCTTGATATATCTCGAGAACTACGCATCTGATCAAAAAATATCATAGAACATGAAAAGTAGGAAACTTAATTCTCTACAAAAAAGGTCTCTTAACATTTTGCCATAGCTCTCTTCGTTTCCGAGATATTTGCAGATTTATCTCAAGGGAAGGGGCCTGACGGACATATTTCGAGATATTTCTTCTTCTTGTTGTTCTTCTTCTGCACAGCTAAGCTCGAAGTGGCATTTGCAGCTCGCAATAGTGCAGAGTTATCTCAAAGAAAGAGGCCACGGTGTTTCTGTACCTCTATTATGTTGGTGCAGCTTCGGAACTTTTAAATATCTTGATATATCTCGAGAACTACGCATCTGATCAAAAAATATCATCCAACATAAAAAGTAGGAAACTTAATTCTCTACAAAAAAGGTCTCTTAACATTTTGCCATAGCTCGCTTCGTTTCCGAGATATTTGCAGATTTATCTCAAGGGAAGTGGCCTGACGGACATATTTCGAAATATTTCTTCTTCTTGTTGTTCTTCTTCTGCACAGCTAAGCTGGAAGTGGCATTTGCAGCTCGCAAGAGTGCAGAGTTATCCCAAAGAAAGGGGCCACGGTGTTTCTGTATCTCTATTATGTTGGTGCGGCTGCGGAACTTTTACATATCTCGATATATCTCGAAAACTACGCTTCTGATCAAAAAATATCATAGAACATAAATTGTAGGAAACATAATTCTCTACAAAAAAGGTCTCTTAACATTTTGCCATAGCTCGCTTCGTTTCCGAGATATTTGCAGATTTATCTCAAGGGAAGGGTCCTGATGGACATATTTCGAGATATTTCTGCTTCTTGTTGTTCTTTTTCTGCACAGCTAAACTGGAAGTGGCATTTCCAGCTCGCAATCGTGCAGAGTTATCTCAAAGAAAGGGGCCACGGTGTTTCTGTATCTCTATTATGTTGGTGCGGCTTCGGAACTTTTAAATATCTTGATATATCTCGATAACCCCGCCTCTGATCGAAAAATATCATAGAACATAAAAAGTAGGAAACTTAATTCTCTACAAAAAAAGTCTCTTAACATTTTGCCATAGCACGCTTCGTTTCCGAGATATTTGCAGATTTATCTCAAGGGAAGGGGCCTGACGGACATATTTCGAGATATTTCTTCTTCTTGTTGTTCTTCTTCTGCACAGCTAAGCTGGAAGTGGCATTTGCGGCTCGCACTAGTGCAGAGTTATCTCAAAGAAAGGAGCCACGGTGTTTCTGTATCTCTATTATGTTGGTGCGGCTTCGGAACTTTTAAATATCTCGATATATCTCGAAAACTACGCTTCTGATCAAAAAATATCATAGAACATAAATTGTAGGAAACTTAATTGTCTACAAAAAAGGTCTCTTAACATTTTGCCATAGCTCGCTTCGTTTCCGAGATATTTGCAGATTCATCTCAAAGGAACTGGCCTGACGGACATATTTCGAGATATTTCTTCTTCTTGTTGTTCTTCTTCTGCACAGCTAAGCTGGAAGTGGCATTTGCGGCTCGCACTAGTGCAGAGTTATCTCAAAGAAAGGGGCCACGGTGTTTCTGTATCTCTATTATGTTGGTGCGGCTTCGGAACTTTTAAATATCTTGATATATCTCGAGAACTACGCATCTGATCAAAAAATATCATAGAAGATAAAAAGTAGGAAACTTAATTCTCTACAAAAAAGGTCTCTTAACATTTTGCCATAGCTCGCTTCGTTTCCGAGATATTTGCAGATTTATCTCAAGGGAAGTGGCCTGACGGACATATTTCGAGATATTTCTTCTTCTTGTTGTTCTTCTTCTGCACAGCTAAGCTGGAAGTGGCATTTGCGGCTCGCACTAGTGCAGAGTTATCTCAAAGAAAGGGGCCACGGTGTTTCTGTATCTCTATTATGTTGGTGCGGCTTCGGAACTTTTAAATATCTCGATATATCTCGAAAACTACGCTTCTGATCAAAAAATATCATAGAACATAAATTGTAGGAAACATAATTCTCTACAAAAAAGGTCTCTCAACATTTTGCCATAGCTCGCTTCGTTTCCGAGATATTTGCAGATATATCTCAAGGGAAGGGGCCTGACGGACATATTTCGAGATATTTCTTCTTCTTGTTGTTCTTCTTCTGCACAGCTAAGCTGGAAGTGGCATTTGCAGCTCGCAATAGTGCAGAGTTATCTCAAAGAAAGGGGCCACGGTGTTTCTGTATCTCTATTATGTTGGTGCGGCTTCGGAACTTTTAAATATCTTGATATATCTCGAGAACTACGCATCTGATCAAAAAATATCATAGAACATAAAAAGTAGGAAACTTAATTCTATACAAAAAAGGTCTCTTAACAATTGGCCATAGCTCTCTTCGTTTCCGAGATATTTGCAGATTTATCTCAAGGGAAGGGGCCTGACGGACATATTTCGAGATATTTCTTCTTCTTGATGTTCTTCTTCTGCACAGCTAAGCTGGAAGTGGCATTTGCAGCACGCAATAGTGCAGAGTTATCTCAAAGAAAGGGGCCACGGTGTTTCTGTATCTCTATTATGTTGGTGCGGCTTCGGAACTTTTAAATATCTTGATATATCTCGAGAACTACGCATCTGATCAAAAAATATCATAGAACATAAAAAGTAGGAAACTTAATTCTCTACAAAAAAGGTCTCTCAACATTTTGCCATAGCTCGCTTCGTTTCCGAGATATTTGCAGATATATCTCAAGGGAAGGGGCCTGACGGACATATTTCGAGATATTTCTTCTTCTTGTTGTTCTTCTTCTGCACAGCTAAGCTGGAAGTGGCATTTACAGCTCGCAATAGTGCAGAGTTATCTCAAAGAAAGGGGCCACGGTGTTTCTGTATCTCTATTATGTTGGTGCGGCTTCGGAACTTTTAAATATCTTGATATATCTCGAGAACTACGCATCTGATCAAAAAATATCATAGAACATAAAAAGTAGGAAACTTAATTCTATACAAAAAAGGCCTCTTAACATTTTGCCATAGCTCGCTTCGTTTCCGAGATATTTGCAGATTCAGCTCAAAGGAACTGGCCTGACGGACATATTTCGAGATATTTCTTCTTCTTGTTGTTCTTCCTCTGCACAGCTAAGCTGGAAGTGGCATTTGCAGCTCGCAATAGTGCAGAGTTATCTCAAAGAAAGGGGCCACGGTGTTTCTGTATCTCTATTATGTTGGTGCGGCTTCGGAACTTTTAAATATCTTGATATATCTCGAGAACTACGCATCAGATAAAAAAATATCATAGAACATAAATTGTAGGAAACATAATTCTCTACAAAAAAGGTCTCTTAACATTTTGCCATAGCTCGCTTCGTTTCCGAGATATTTGCAGATATATCTCAAGGGAAGGGGCCTGACGGACATATTTCGAGATATTTCTTCTTCTTGTTGTTCTTCTTCTGCACAGCTAAGCTGGAAGTGGCATTTGCGGCTCGCAATAGTGCAGAGTTATCTCAAAGAAAGGGGCCACGGTGTTTCTGTATCTCTATTATGTTGGTGCGGCTTCGGAACTTTTAAATATCTCGATATATCTCGAAAACTACGCTTCTGATCAAAAAATATCATAGAAGATAAATTGTAGGAAACATAATTCTCTACAAAAAAGGTCTCTTAACATTTTGCCATAGCTAGCTTCGTTTCCGAGATATTTGCAGATATATCTCAAGGGAAGGGGCCTGACGGACATATTTCGAGATATTTCTTCTTCTTGTTGTTCTTCTTCTGCACAGCTACACTGGAAGTGGCATTTACAGCTCACAATAGTGCAGAGTTATCTCAAAGAAAGGGGCCACGGTGTTTCTGTATCTCTATTATGTTGGTGCGGCTTCGGAACTTTTAAATATCTTGATATATCTCGAGAACTACGCATCTGATCCAAAAATATTATAGAACATAAAAAGTAGGAAACTTAATTCTCTACAAAAAAGGTCTCTTAACATTTTGCCATAGCTCGCTTCGTTTCCGAGATATTTGCAGATTTATCTCAAGGGAAGGGGCCTGACGGACATATTTCGAGATATTTCTTCTTCTTGTTGTTCTTCTTCTGCACAGCTAAACTGGAAGTGGCATTTCCAGCTCGCAATAGTGCAGAGTTATCTCAAAGAAAGGGGCCACGGTGTTTCTGTATCTCTATTATGTTGGTGCGGCTTCGGAACTTTTAAATATCTTGATATATCTCGAGAACTACGCATCTGATCAAAAAATATCATAGAACATAAAAAGTAGGAAACTTAATTCTCTACAAAAAAGGTGTCTTAACATTTTGCCATAGCTCGCTTCGTTTCCGAGATATTTGCAGATTTATCTCAAGGGAAGGGGCCTGACGGACATATTTCGAGATATTTCTTCTTCTTGTTGTTCTTCTTCTGCACAGCTAAGCTGGAAGTGGCATTTGCGGCTCGCACTAAACGCAGAGTTATCTCAAAGAAAGGGGCCACGGTGTTTCTGTATCTCTATTATGTTGGTGCGGCTTCGGAACTTTTAAATATCTCGATATATCTCGAAAACTGCGCTTCTGATCAAAAAATATCATAGAACATAAATTGTAGGAAACATAATTCTCTACAAAAAAGGTCTCTTAACATTTTGCCATAGCTCGCTTCGTTTCCGAGATATTTGCAGATACATCTCAAGGGAAGGGGCCTGACGGACATTTTTCGAGATATTTCTTCTTCTTGTTGTTCTTCTTCTGCACAGCTAAGCTGGAAGTGGCATTTGCGGCTCGCACTAGTGCAGAGTTATCTCAAAGAAAGGGGCCACGGTGTTTCTGTATCTCTATTATGTTGGTGCGGCTTCGGAACTTTTAAATATCTTGATATATCTCGAGAACTACGCATCTGATCAAAAAATATCATACAACATAAAAAGTAGGAAACTTAATTCTCTACAAAAAAGGTTTCTTAACGTTTTGCCATAGCTCGCTTCGTTTCCGAGATATTTGCAGATTTATCTCAAGGGAAGGGGCCTGTCGGACAGATTTCGAGATATTTCTTCTTCTTGTTGTTCTTCTTCTGCACAGCTAAGCTGGAAGTGGCATTTACAGCTCACAATAGTGCAGAGTTATCTCAAAGAAAGGGGCAACGGTGTTTCTGTATCTCTATTATGTTGGTGCGGCTTCGGAACTTTTAAATATCTTGATATATCTCGAGAACTACGCATCTGATCAAAAAATATTATAGAACATAAAAAGTAGGAAACTTAATTCTCTACAAAAAAGGTCTCTTAACATTTTGCCATAGCTCGCTTCGTTTCCGAGATATTTGCAGATTTATCTCAAGGGAAGGGGCCTGACGGACATATTTCGAGATATTTCTTCTTCTTGTTGTTCTTCTTCTGCACAGCTAAACTGGAAGTGGCATTTACAGCTCACAATAGTGCAGAGTTATCTCAAAGAAAGGGGCCACGGTGTTTCTGTATCTCTATTATGTTGGTGCGGCTTCGGAACTTTTAAATATCTTGATATATCTCGAGAACTACGCATCTGATCCAAAAATATTATACAACATAAAAAGTAGGAAACTTAATTCTCTACAAAAAAGGTGTCTTAACATTTTGCCATAGCTCGCTTCGTTTCCAAGATATTTGCAGATTTATCTCAAGGGAAGGGGCCTGACGGACATATTTCGAGATATTTCTTCTTCTTGTTGTTCTTCTTCTGCACAGCTAAGCTGGAAGTGGCATTTGCGGCTCGCACTAAACGCAGAGTTATCTCAAAGAAAGGGGCCACGGTGTTTCTGTATCTCTATTATGTTGGTGCGGCTTCGGAACTTTTAAATATCTCGATATATCTCGAAAACTACGCTTCTGATCAAAAAATATCATAGAACATAAATTGTAGGAAACATAATTCTCTACAAAAAAGGTCTCTTAACATTTTGCCATAGCTAGCTTCGTTTCCGAGATATTTGCAGATATATCTCAAGGGAAGGGGCCTGACGGACATATTTCGAGATATTTCTTCTTCTTGTTGTTCTTCTTCTGCACAGCTAAGCTGGAAGTGGCATTTACAGCTCACAATAGTGCAGAGTTATCTCAAAGAAAGGGGCCACGGTGTTTCTGTATCTCTATTATGTTGGTGCGGCTTCGGAACTTTTAAATATCTTGATATATCTCGAGAACTACGCATCTGATCCAAAAATATTATAGAACATAAAAAGTAGGAAACTTAATTCTCTACAAAAAAGGTCTCTTAACATTTTGCCATAGCTCGCTTCGTTTCCGAGATATTTGCAGATTTATCTCAAGGGAAGGGGCCTGACGGACATATTTCGAGATATTTCTTCTTCTTGTTGTTCTTCTTCTGCACAGCTAAACTGGAAGTGGCATTTCTAGCTCGCAATAGTGCAGAGTTATCTCAAAGAAAGGGGCCACGGTGTTTCTGTATCTCTATTATGTTGGTGCGGCTTCGGAACTTTTAAATATCTTGATATATCTCGAGAACTACGCATCTGATCAAAAAATATTATAGAACATAAAAAGTAGGAAACTTAATTCTCTACAAAAAAGGTCTCTTAACATTTTGCCATAGCTCGCTTCGTTTCCGAGATATTTGCAGATATATCTCAAGGGAAGGGGCCTGACGGACATATTTCGAGATATTTCTTATTCTTGTTGTTCTTCTTCTGCACAGCTAAGCTGGAAGTGGCATTTACAGCTCACAATAGTGCAGAGTTATCTCAAAGAAAGGGGCCACGGTGTTTCTGTATCTCTATTATGTTGGTGCGGCTTCGGAACTTTTAAATATCTTGATATATCTCGAGAACTACGCATCTGATCCAAAAATATTATACAACATAAAAAGTAGGAAACTTAATTCTCTACAAAAAAGGTGTCTTAACATTTTGCCATAGCTCGCTTCGTTTCCAAGATATTTGCAGATTTATCTCAAGGGAAGGGGCCTGACGGACATATTTCGAGATATTTCTTCTTCTTGTTGTTCTTCTTCTGCACAGCTAAGCTGGAAGTGGCATTTGCGGCTCGCACTAAACGCAGAGTTATCTCAAAGAAAGGGGCCACGGTGTTTCTGTATCTCTATTATGTTGGTGCGGCTTCGGAACTTTTAAATATCTCGATATATCTCGAAAACTACGCTTCTGATCAAAAAATATCATAGAACATAAATTGTAGGAAACATAATTCTCTACAAAAAAGGTCTCTTAACATTTTGCCATAGCTAGCTTCGTTTCCGAGATATTTGCAGATATATCTCAAGGGAAGGGGCCTGACGGACATATTTCGAGATATTTCTTCTTCTTGTTGTTCTTCTTCTGCACAGCTAAGCTGGAAGTGGCATTTACAGCTCACAATAGTGCAGAGTTATCTCAAAGAAAGGGGCCACGGTGTTTCTGTATCTCTATTATGTTGGTGCGGCTTCGGAACTTTTAAATATCTTGATATATCTCGAGAACTACGCATCTGATCCAAAAATATTATAGAACATAAAAAGTAGGAAACTTAATTCTCTACAAAAAAGGTCTCTTAACATTTTGCCATAGCTCGCTTCGTTTCCGAGATATTTGCAGATTTATCTCAAGGGAAGGGGCCTGACGGACATATTTCGAGATATTTCTTCTTCTTGTTGTTCTTCTTCTGCACAGCTAAACTGGAAGTGGCATTTCTAGCTCGCAAAAGTGCAGAGTTATCTCAAAGAAAGGGGCCACGGTGTTTCTGTATCTCTATTATGTTGGTGCGGCTTCGGAACTTTTAAATATCTTGATATATCTCGAGAACTACGCATCTGATCAAAAAATATTATAGAACATAAAAAGTAGGAAACTTAATTCTCTACAAAAAAGGTCTCTTAACATTTTGCCATAGCTCGCTTCGTTTCCGAGATATTTGCAGATATATCTCAAGGGAAGGGGCCTGACGGACATATTTCGAGATATTTCTTATTCTTGTTGTTCTTCTTCTGCACAGCTAAGCTGGAAGTGGCATTTACAGCTCACAATAGTGCAGAGTTATCTCAAAGAAAGGGGCCACGGTGTTTCTGTATCTCTATTATGTTGGTGCGGCTTCGGAACTTTTAAATATCTTGATATATCTCGAGAACTACGCATCTGATCAAAAAATATCATAGAACATAAAAAGTAGGAAACTTAATTCTCTACAAAAAAGGTGTCTTAACATTTTGCCATAGCTCGCTTCGTTTCCGAGATATTTGCAGATTTATCTCAAGGGAAGGGGCCTGACGGACATATTTCGAGATATTTCTTCTTCTTGTTGTTCTTCTTCTGCACAGCTAAGCTGGAAGTGGCATTTGCGGCTCGCACTAAACGCAGAGTTATCTCAAAGAAAGGGGCCACGGTGTTTCTGTATCTCTATTATGTTGGTGCGGCTTCGGAACTTTTAAATATCTCGATATATCTCGAAAACTACGCTTCTGATCAAAAAATATCATAGAACATAAATTGTAGGAAACATAATTCTCTACAAAAAAGGTATCTTAACATTTTGCCATAGCTAGCTTCGTTTCCGAGATATTTGCAGATATATCTCAAGGGAAGGGGCCTGACGGACATATTTCGAGATATTTCTTCTTCTTGTTGTTCTTCTTCTGCACAGCTAAGCTGGAAGTGGCATTTACAGCTCACAATAGTGCAGAGTTATCTCAAAGAAAGGGGCCACGGTGTTTCTGTATCTCTATTATGTTGGTGCGGCTTCGGAACTTTTAAATATCTTGATATATCTCGAGAACTACGCATCTGATCCAAAAATATTATAGAACATAAAAAGTAGGAAACTTAATTCTCTACAAAAAAGGTCTCTTAACATTTTGCCATAGCTCGCTTCGTTTCCGAGATATTTGCAGATTTATCTCAAGGGAAGGGGCCTGACGGACATATTTCGAGATATTTCTTCTTCTTGTTGTTCTTCTTCTGCACAGCTAAGCTGGAAGTGGCATGTGCAGCTCGCAATAGTGCAGAGATATCTCAAAGAAAGGGGCCACGGTGTTTCTGTATCTCTATTATGTTGGTGCGGCTTCGGAACTTTTAAATATCTTGATATATCTCGAGAACTACGCATCTGATCAAAAAATATCATAGAACATAAAAAGTAGGAAACTTAATTCTCTACAAAAAAGGTCTCTTAACATTTTGCCATAGCTCTCTTCGTTTCCGAGATATTTGCAGATTTATCTCAAGGGAAGGGGCCTGACGGACATATTTCGAGATATTTCTTCTTCTTGTTGTTCTTCTTCTGCACAGCTAAACTGGAAGTGGCATTTCCAGCTCGCAATAGTGCAGAGTTATCTCAAAGAAAGGGGCCACGGTGTTTCTGTATCTCTATTATGTTGGTGCGGCTTCGGAACTTTTAAATATCTTGATATATCTCGAGAACTACGCGTCTGATCAAAAAAGATCATAGAACATAAAAAGTAGGAAACTTAATTCTCTACAAAAAAGGTCTCTTAACATTTTGCCATAGCTCTCTTCGTTTCCGAGATATTTGCAGATTTATCTCAAGGGAAGGGGCCTGACGGACATATTTCGAGATATTTCTTCTTCTTGTTGTTCTTCTTCTGCACAGCTAAGCTGGAAGTGGCATTTGCAGCTCGCAATAGTGCAGAGTTATCTCAAAGAAGGGGGCCACGGTGTTTCTGTATCTCTATTATGTTGGTGCGGCTTCGGAACTTTTAAATATCTTGATATATCTCGAGAACTACGCATCTGATCAAAAAATATCATAGAACATAAAAAGTAGGAAACTTAATTCTCTACAGAAAAGGTCTCTTAACATTTTGCCATAGCTCTCTTCGTTTCCGAGATATTTGCAGATTTATCTCAAGGGAAGGGGCCTGACGGACATATTTCGAGATATTTCTTATTCTTGTTGTTCTTCTTCTGCACAGCTAAGCTGGAAGTGGCATTTGCGGCTCGCACTAGTGCACAGTTATCTCAAAGAAAGGGGCCACGGTGTTTCTGTATCTCTATTATGTTGGTGCGGCTTCGGAACTTTTAAATATCTCGATATATCTCGAAAACTACGCTTCTGATCAAAAAATATCATAGAACATAAATTGTAGGAAACATAATTCTCTACAAATAAGGTCTCTTAACATTTTGCAATAGCTCGCTTCGTTTCCGAGATATTTGCAGATTTATCTCAAGGGAAGGGGCCTGACGGACATATTTCGAGATATTTCTTCTTCTTGTTGTTCTTCTTCTGCACAGCTAAGCTGGAAGTGGCATGTGCAGCTCGCAATAGTGCAGAGATATCTCAAAGAAAGGGGCCACGGTGTTTCTGTATCTCTATTATGTTGGTGCGGCTTCGGAACTTTTAAATATCTTGATATATCTCGAGAACTACGCATCTGATCAAAAAATATCATAGAACATAAAAAGTAGGAAACTTAATTCTCTACAAAAAAGGTCTCTTAACATTTTGCCATAGCTCGCTTCGTTTCCGAGATATTTGCAGGTTTATCTCAAGGGAAGGGGCCTAACGGACATATTTCGAGATATTTCTTCTTCTTGTTGTTCTTCTTCTGCACAGCTAAGCTGGAAGTGGCATTTGCAGCTCGCACTAGTGCACAGTTATCTCAAAGAAAGGGGCCACGGTGTTTCTGTATCTCTATTATGTTGGTGCGGCTTCGGAACTTTTAAATATCTCGATATATCTCGAAAACTACGCTTCTGATCAAAAAATATCATAGAACATAAATTGTAGGAAACATAATTCTCTACAAATAAGGTCTCTTAACATTTTGCCATAGCTCGCGTCGTTTCCGAGATATTTGCAGATTTATCTCAAGGGAAGGGGCCTGACGGACATATTTCGAGATATTTCTTCTTCTTGTTGTTCTTCTTCTGCACAGCTAATCTGGAAGTGGCATGTGCAGCTCGCAATAGTGCAGAGATATCTCAAAGAAAGGGGCCACGGTGTTTCTGTATCTCTATTATGTTGGTGCGGCTTCGGAACTTTTAAATATCTTGATATATCTCGAGAACTACGCATCTGATCCAAAAATATTATACAACATAAAAAGTAGGAAACTTAATTCTCTACAAAAAAGGTGTCTTAACATTTTGCCATAGCTCGCTTCGTTTCCAAGATATTTGCAGATTTATCTCAAGGGAAGGGGCCTGACGGACATATTTCGAGATATTTCTTCTTCTTGTTGTTCTTCTTCTGCACAGCTAAGCTGGAAGTGGCATTTGCGGCTCGCACTAAACGCAGAGTTATCTCAAAGAAAGGGGCCACGGTGTTTCTGTATCTCTATTATGTTGGTGCGGCTTCGGAACTTTTAAATATCTCGATATATCTCGAAAACTACGCTTCTGATCAAAAAATATCATAGAACATAAATTGTAGGAAACATAATTCTCTACAAAAAAGGTATCTTAACATTTTGCCATAGCTAGCTTCGTTTCCGAGATATTTGCAGATATATCTCAAGGGAAGGGGCCTGACGGACATATTTCGAGATATTTCTTCTTCTTGTTGTTCTTCTTCTGCACAGCTAAGCTGGAAGTGGCATTTACAGCTCACAATAGTGCAGAGTTATCTCAAAGAAAGGGGCCACGGTGTTTCTGTATCTCTATTATGTTGGTGCGGCTTCGGAACTTTTAAATATCTTGATATATCTCGAGAACTACGCATCTGATCCAAAAATATTATAGAACATAAAAAGTAGGAAACTTAATTCTCTACAAAAAAGGTCTCTTAACATTTTGCCATAGCTCGCTTCGTTTCCGAGATATTTGCAGATTTATCTCAAGGGAAGGGGCCTGACGGACATATTTCGAGATATTTCTTCTTCTTGTTGTTCTTCTTCTGCACAGCTAAGCTGGAAGTGGCATGTGCAGCTCGCAATAGTGCAGAGATATCTCAAAGAAAGGGGCCACGGTGTTTCTGTATCTCTATTATGTTGGTGCGGCTTCGGAACTTTTAAATATCTTGATATATCTCGAGAACTACGCATCTGATCAAAAAATATCATAGAACATAAAAAGTAGGAAACTTAATTCTCTACAAAAAAGGTCTCTTAACATTTTGCCATAGCTCTCTTCGTTTCCGAGATATTTGCAGATTTATCTCAAGGGAAGGGGCCTGACGGACATATTTCGAGATATTTCTTCTTCTTGTTGTTCTTCTTCTGCACAGCTAAACTGGAAGTGGCATTTCCAGCTCGCAATAGTGCAGAGTTATCTCAAAGAAAGGGGCCACGGTGTTTCTGTATCTCTATTATGTTGGTGCGGCTTCGGAACTTTTAAATATCTTGATATATCTCGAGAACTACGCGTCTGATCAAAAAAGATCATAGAACATAAAAAGTAGGAAACTTAATTCTCTACAAAAAAGGTCTCTTAACATTTTGCCATAGCTCTCTTCGTTTCCGAGATATTTGCAGATTTATCTCAAGGGAAGGGGCCTGACGGACATATTTCGAGATATTTCTTCTTCTTGTTGTTCTTCTTCTGCACAGCTAAGCTGGAAGTGGCATGTGCAGCTCGCAATAGTGCAGAGATATCTCAAAGAAAGGGGCCACGGTGTTTCTGTATCTCTATTATGTTGGTGCGGCTTCGGAACTTTTAAATATCTTGATATATCTCGAGAACTACGCATCTGATCAAAAAATATCATAGAACATAAAAAGTAGGAAACTTAATTCTCTACAAAAAAGGTCTCTTAACATTTTGCCATAGCTCGCTTCGTTTCCGAGATATTTGCAGGTTTATCTCAAGGGAAGGGGCCTAACGGACATATTTCGAGATATTTCTTCTTCTTGTTGTTCTTCTTCTGCACAGCTAAGCTGGAAGTGGCATTTGCAGCTCGCACTAGTGCACAGTTATCTCAAAGAAAGGGGCCACGGTGTTTCTGTATCTCTATTATGTTGGTGCGGCTTCGGAACTTTTAAATATCTCGATATATCTCGAAAACTACGCTTCTGATCAAAAAATATCATAGAACATAAATTGTAGGAAACATAATTCTCTACAAATAAGGTCTCTTAACATTTTGCCATAGCTCGCGTCGTTTCCGAGATATTTGCAGATTTATCTCAAGGGAAGGGGCCTGACGGACATATTTCGAGATATTTCTTCTTCTTGTTGTTCTTCTTCTGCACAGCTAATCTGGAAGTGGCATGTGCAGCTCGCAATAGTGCAGAGATATCTCAAAGAAAGGGGCCACGGTGTTTCTGTATCTCTATTATGTTGGTGCGGCTTCGGAACTTTTAAATATCTTGATATATCTCGAGAACTACGCATCTGATCAAAAAATATCATAGAACATAAAAAGAAGGAAACTTAATTCTCTACAAAAAAGGTCTCTTAACATTTTGCCATAGCTCGCTTCGTTTCCGAGATATTTGCAGATTTATCTCAAGGGAAGGGGCATGACGGACATATTTCGAGATATTTCTACTTCTTGTTGTTCTTCTTCTGCACAGCTAAGCTGGAAGTGGCATTTGCGGCTCGGACTAGTGCAGAGTTATCTCAAAGAAAAGGGCCACGGTGTTTCTGTATCTCTATTATGTTGGTGCGGCTTCGGAACTTTTAAATATCTCGATATATCTCGAAAACTACGCTTCTGATCAAAAAATATCATAGAACATAAATTGTAGGAAACATAATTCTCTACAAAAAAGGTCTCTTAACATTTTGCCATAGCTCACTTCGTTTCCGAGATATTTGCAGATATATCTCAAGGGAAGGGGCCTGACGGACATATTTCGAGATATTTCTTCTTCTTGTTGTTCTTCTTCTGCACAGCTAAGCTAAAAGTGGCATTTACAGCTCGCAATAGTGCAAAGTTATCTCAAAGAAAGGGGCCACGGTGTTTCTGTATCTCTATTATGTTGGTGCGGCTTCGGAACTTTTAAATATCTCGATATATCTCGAAAACTACGCTTCTGATCAAAAAATATCATAGAACATAAATTGTAGGAAACTTAATTCTCTACAAAAAAGGTCTCTTAACATTTTGCCATAGCTCTCTTCGTTTCCGAGATATTTGCAGATTTATCTCAAGGGAAGGGGCCTGACGGACATATTTCGAGATATTTCTTCTTCTTGTTGTTCTTCTTCTGCACAGCTAAGCTGGAAGTGGCATTTGCAGCTCGCAATAGTGCAGAGTTATCTCAAAGAAAGGGGCCACGGTGTTTCTGTATCTCTATTATGTTGGTGCGGCTTCGGAACTTTTAAATATCTTGATATATCTCGAGAACTACGCGTCTGATCAAAAAATATCATAGAACATAAAAAGTAGGAAACATAATTCTCTACAAAAAAGGTCTCTTAACATTTTGCCATAGCTCGCTTCGTTTCCGAGATATTTGCAGATTTATCTCAAGGCAAGGGGCCTGACGGACATATTTCGAGATATTTCTTCTTCTTGTTGTTCTTCTTCTGCACCGCTAAGCTGGATGTGGCATTTGCGGCTCGCACTAGTGCAGAGTTATCTCAAAGAAAGGGGCCGCGGTGTTTCTGTATCTCTATTATGTTGGTGCGGCTTCGGAACTTTTAAATATCTTGATATATCTCGAGAACTACGCATCTGATCAAAAAATATCATAGAACATAAAAAGTAGGAAACTTAATTCTCTACAAAAAAGGTCTCTTAACATTTTGCCATAGCTCGCTTCGTTTCCGAGATATTTGCAGGTTTATCTCAAGGGAAGGGGCCTAACGGACATATTTCGAGATATTTCTTCTTCTTGTTGTTCTTCTTCTGCACAGCTAAACTGGAAGTGGCATTTCCAGCTCGCAATAGTGCAGAGTTATCTCAAAGAAAGGAGCCACGGTGTTTCTGTATCTCTATTCTGTTGGTGCGGCTTCGGAACTTTTAAATATCTTGATATATCTCGAGAACTACGCATCTGATCAAAAAATATCATAGAACAAAATAAGTAGGAAACTTAATTCTCTACAAAAAAGGTCTCTTAACATTTTGCCATAGCTCGCTTCGTTTCCGAGATATTTGCAGATTTATCTCAAGGGAAGGGGCCTGACGGACATGTTTCGAGATATTTCTCCTTCTTGTTGTTCTTCTTCTGCACAGCTAAGCTGGAAGTGGCATTTGCGGCTCGCACTAGTGCAGCGTTATCTCAAAGAAAGGGGCCACGGTGTTTCTGTATCTCTATTATGTTGGTGCGGCTTCGGAACTTTTAAATATCTTGATATATCTCGAGAACTACGCATCTGATCAAAAAATATCATAGAACATAAAAAGTAGGAAACTTAATTCTCTACAAAAAAGGTCTCTCAACATTTTGCCATAGCTCGCTTCGTTTCCGAGATATTTGCAGGTTTATCTCAAGGGAAGGGGCCTAACGGACATATTTCGAGATATTTCTTCTTCTTGTTGTTCTTCTTCTGCACAGCTAAACTGGAAGTGGCATTTCCAGCTCGCAATAGTGCAGAGTTATCTCAAAGAAAGGGGCCACGGTGTTTCTGTATCTCTATTATGTTGGTGCGGCTTCGGAACTTTTAAATATCTCGATATATCTCGAAAACTACGCTTCTGATCAAAAAATATCATAGAACATAAATTGTAGGAAATATAATTCTCTACAAAAAAGGTCTCTTAACATTTTGCCATAGCTCGCTTCGTTTCCGAGATATTTGCAGATATATCTCAAGGGAAGGGGCCTGACGGACATATTTCGAGATATTTCTTCTTCTTGTTGTTCTTCTTCTGCACAGCTAAGCTGAAAGTGGCATTTACAGCTCGCAATAGTGCAAAGTTATCTCAAAGAAAGGGGCCACGGTGTTTCTGTATCTCTATTATGTTGGTGCGGCTTCGGAACTTTTAAATATCTCGATATATCTCGAAAACTACGCTTCTGATCAAAAAATATCATAGAACATAAATTGTAGGAAACTTAATTCTCTACAAAAAAGGTCTCTTAACATTTTGCCATAGCTCTCTTCGTTTCCGAGATATTTCCAGATTTATCTCAAGGGAAGGGGCCTGACGGACATATTTCGAGATATTTCTTCTTCTTGTTGTTCTTCTTCTGCACAGCTAAGCTGGAAGTGGCATTTGCAGCTCGCAATAGTGCAGAGTTATCTCAAAGAAAGGGGCCACGGTGTTTCTGTATCTCTATTATGTTGGTGCGGCTTCGGAACTTTTAAATATCTTGATATATCTCGAGAACTACGCGTCTGATCAAAAAATATCATAGAACATAAAAAGTAGGAAACATAATTCTCTACAAAAAAGGTCTCTTAACATTTTGCCATAGCTCGCTTCGTTTCCGAGATATTTGCAGATTTATCTCAAGGGAAGGGGCCTGACGGACATATTTCGAGATATTTCTTCTTCTTGTTGTTCTTCTTCTGCACAGCTAAGCTGGAAGTGGCATTTGCGGCTCGCACTAGTGCAGCGTTATCTCAAAGAAAGGGGCCACGGTGTTTCTGTATCTCTATTATGTTGGTGCGGCTTCGGAACTTTTAAATATCTTGATATATCTCGAGAACTACGCATCTGATCAAAAAATATCATAGAACATAAAAAGTAGGAAACTTGATTCTCTACAAAAAAGGTCTCTTAACATTTTGCCATAGCTCGCTTCGTTTCCGAGATATTTGCAGATTTATCTCAAGGGAAGGGGCATGACGGACATATTTCGAGATATTTCTTCTTCTTGTTGTTCTTCTTCTGCACCGCTAAGCTGGAAGTGGCATTTGCGGCTCGCACTAGTGCAGAGTTATCTCAAAGAAAGGGGCCACGGTGTTTCTGTATCTCTATTCTGTTGGTGCGGCTTCGGAACTTTTAAATATCTTGATATATCTCGAGAACTACGCATCTGATCAAAAAATATCATAGAACGTAATAAGTAGGAAACTTAATTCTCTACAAAAAAGGTCTCTTAACATTTTGCCATAGCTCGCTTCGTTTCCGAGATATTTGCAGATTTATCTCAAGGGAAGGGGCCTGACGGACATATTTCGAGATATTTCTTCTTCTTGTTGTTCTTCTTCTGCACAGCTAAGCTGGAAGTGGCATTTGCGGCTCGCACTAGTGCAGAGTTATCTCAAAGAAAGGGGCCACGGTGTTTCTGTATCTCTATTATGTTGGTGCGGCTTCGGAACTTTTAAATATCTCGATATATCTCGAAAACTACGCTTCTGATCAAAAAATATCATAGAACATAAATTGTAGGAAACATAATTCTCTACAAAAAAGGTCTCTTAACATTTTGCCATAGCTCACTTCGTTTCCGAGATATTTGCAGATATATCTCAAGGGAAGGGGCCTGACGGACATATTTCGAGATATTTCTTCTTCTTGTTGTTCTTCTTCTGCACAGCTAAGCTAAAAGTGGCATTTGCGGCTCGCACTAGTACACAGTTATCTCAAAGAAATGGGCCACGGTGTTTCTGTATCTCTATTATGTTGGTGCGGCTTCGGAACTTTTAAATATCTTGATATATCTCGAGAACTACGCTTCTGATCAAAAAATATCATAGAACATGAAAAGTAGGAAACCTAATTCTCTACAAAAAAGGTCTCTTAACATTTTGCCATAGCTCGCTTCCTTTCCGAGATATTTGCAGATTTATCTCAAGGGAAGGGGCATGACGGACATATTTCGAGATATTTCTTCCTCTTGTTGTTCTTCTTCTGCACAGCTAAGCTGGAAGTGGCATTTGCGGCTCGCACTAGTGCAGAGTTATCTCAAAGAAAGGGGCCACGGTGTTTCTGTATCTCTATTATGTTGGTGCGGCTTCGGAACTTTTAAATATCTTGATATATCTCCAGAACTACGCATCTGATCAAAAAATATCATAGAACATAAAAAGTAGGAAACTTAATTCTCTACAAAAAAGGTCTCTTAACATTTTGCCATAGCTCGCTTCGTTTCCGAGATATTTGCAGATTTATCTCAAGGGAAGGGGCCTGACGGACATATTTCGAGATATTTCATCTTCTTGTTGTTCTTCTTCTGCACAGCTAAGCTGGAAGTGGCATTTGCGGCTCGCACTAGTACACAGTTATCTCAAAGAAAGGGGCCACGGTGTTTCTGTATCTCTATTATGTTGGTGCGGCTTCGGAACTTTTAAATATCTCGATATATCTCGAAAACTACCCTTCTGATCAAAAAATATCATAGAACATAAATTGTAGGAAAGATAATTCTCTACAAAAAACGTCTCTTAACATTTTGCCATAGCTCGCTTCGTTTCCGAGATATTTGCAGATATATCCCAAGGGAAGGGGCCTGACGGACATATTTCGAGATATTTCTTCTTCTTGTTGTTCTTCTTCTGCACAGCTAAGCTGGAAGTGGCATTTGTAGGTCGCAATAGTGCAGAGATATCTCAAAGAAAGGGGCCACGGTGTTTCTGTATCTCTATTATGTTGGTGCGCCTTCGGAACTTTTAAATATCTCGATATATCTCGAAAACTACGCTTCTGATCAAAAAATATCATAGAACATAAAAAGTAGGAAACTTAATTCTCTACAAAAAAGGTCTCTTAACATTTTGCCATAGCTCGCTTCGTTTCCGAGATATTTGCAGATTTATCTCAAGGGAAGGGGCCTGACGGACATATTTCGAGATATTTCTTCTTCTTGTTGTTCTTCTTCTGCACAGCTAAGCTGGAAGTGGCATTTGCGGCTCGCACTAGTACACAGTTATCTCAAAGAAATGGGCCACGGTGTTTCTGTATCTCTATTATGTTGGTGCGGCTTCGGAACTTTTAAATATCTTGATATATCTCGAGAACTACGCTTCTGATCAAAAAATATCATAGAACATGAAAAGTAGGAAACTTAATTCTCTACAAAAAAGGTCTCTTAACATTTTGCCATAGCTCGCTTCGTTTCCGAGATATTTGCAGATTTATCTCAAGGGAAGGGGCATGACGGACATATTTCGAGATATTTCTTCTTCTTGTTGTTCTTCTTCTGCACAGCTAAGCTGGAAGTGGCATTTGCGGCTCGCACTAGTGCAGAGTTATCTCAAAGAAAGGGGCCACGGTGTTTCTGTATCTCTATTATGTTGGTGCGGCTTCGGAACTTTTAAATATCTCGATATATCTCGAAAACTACGCTTCTGATCAAAAAATATCATAGAACATAAATTGTCGGAAACATAATTCTCTACAAAAAAGGTCTCTTAACATTTTGCCATAGCTCGCTTCGTTTCCGAGATATTTGCAGATATATCTCAAGGGAAGGGGCCTGACGGACATATTTCGAGATATTTCTTCTTCTTGTTGTTCTTCTTCTGCACAGCTAAGCTGGAAGTGGCATTTGCAGCTCGCAATAGTGCAGAGTTATCTCAAAGAAAGGGGCCACGGTGTTTCTGTATCTCTATTATGTTGGTGCGGCTTCGGAACTTTTAAATATCTTGATATATCTCGAGAACTACGCATCTGATCAAAAAATATCATAGAACATAAAAAGTAGGAAACTTAATTCTCTACAAAAAAGGTCTCTTAACATTTTGCCATAGCTCGCTTCGTTTCCGAGATATTTTCAGATTTATCTCAAGGGAAGGGGCATGACGGACATATTTCGAGATATTTCTTCTTCTTGTTGTTCTTCTTCTGCACAGCTAAGCTGGAAGTGGCATTTGCGGCTCGCACTAGTGCAGAGTTATCTCAGAGAAAGGGGCCACGGTGTTTCTGTATCTCTATTATGTTGGTGCGGCTTCGGAACTTTTAAATATCTCGATATATCTCGAAAACTACGCTTCTGATCAAAAAATATCATAGAACATAAATTATAGGAAACATAATTCTCTACAAAAAAGGTCTCTTAACATTTTGCCATAGCTCGCTTCGTTTCCGAGATATTTGCAGATATATCTCAAGGGAAGGGGCCTGACGGACATATTTCGAGATATTTCTTCTTCTTGTTGTTCTTCTTCTGCACAGCTAAGCTGAAAGTGGCATTTACAGCTCGCAATAGTGCAAAGTTATCTCAAAGAAAGGGGCCACGGTGTTTCTGTATCTCTATTATGTTGGTGCGGCTTCGGAACTTTTAAATATCTCGATATATCTCGAAAACTACGCTTCTGATCAAAAAATATCATAGAACATAAATTGTAGGAAACTTAATTCTCTACAAAAAAGGTCTCTTAACATTTTGCCATAGCTTTCTTCGTTTCCGAGATATTTGCAGATTTATCTCAAGGGAAGGGGCCTGACGGACATATTTCGAGATATTTCTTCTTCTTGTTGTTCTTCTTCTGCACAGCTAAGCTGGAAGTGGCATTTGCAGCTCCCAATAGTGCAGAGTTATCTCAAAGAAAGGGGCCACGGTGTTTCTGTATCTCTATTATGTTGGTATGGCTTCGGAACTTTAAAATATCTTGATATATCTCGAGAACTACGCATCTGATCAAAAAATATCATAGAACATAAAAAGTAGGAAACTTAATTCTCTACAAAAAAGGTCTCTTAACATTTTGCCATAGCTCGCTTGGTTTCCGAGATATTTGCAGATATATCCCAAGGGAAGGGGCCTGACGGACATATTTCGAGATATTTCTTCTTCTTGTTGTTCTTCTTCTGCACAGCTAAGCTGGAAGTGGCATTTGCAGGTCGCAATAGTGCAGAGTTATCTCAAAGAAAGGGGCCACGGTGTTTTTGTATCTCTATTATGTTGGTGCGGCTTCGGAACTTTTAAATATCTCGATATATCTCGAAAACTACGCTTCTGATCAAAAAATATCATAGAACGTAAATTGTAGGAAACATTATTCTCTACAAAAAAGGTCTCTTAACATTTTGCCATAGCTCGCCTCGTTTCCGAGATATTTGCAGATTTATCTCAAGGGAAGGGGCCTGACGGACATATTTCGAGATATTTCTTCTTCTGCACAGCTAAGCTGGAAGTGGCATTTGCAGCGCGCAATAGTGCAGAGTTATCTCAAAGAAAGGGGCCACGGTGTTTCTGTATCTCTGTTATGTTGGTGCGGCTTCGGAACTTTTAAATATCTTGATATATCTCGAGAACTACGCATCTGATCAAAAAATATCATACTACATAAAAAGTAGGAAACTTAATTCTCTACAAGAAAGGTCTCTTAACATTTTGCCATAGCTCGCTTCGTTTCCGAGATATTTGCAGATTTATCTCAAGGGAAGGGGCCTGACGGACATATTTCGAGATATTTCTTCTTCTTGTTGTTCTTCTTCTGCACAGCTAAGCTGGAAGTGGCATTTGCAGCTCGCAATAGTGCAGAGTTATCTCAAAGAGAGGGGCCACGGTGTTTCTGTATCTCTATTATGTTGGTGCGGCTTCGGAACTTTTAGATATCTTGATATATCTCGAGAACTACGCATCTGATCAAAAAATATCATACTACATAAAAGGTAGGAAACTTAATTCTCTACAAGAGAGGTCTCTAAACATTTTGCCATAGCTCGCTTCGTTTCCGAGATATTTGCAGATTTATCTCAAGGGAAGGGGCTTGACGGACATATTTCGAGATATTTCTTCTTCTTGTTGTTCTTCTTCTGCACAGCTAAGCTGGAAGTGGCATTTGCGGCTCGCACTAGTGCAGAGTTATCTCAAAGAAAGGGGCCACGGTGTTTCTGTATCTCTATTATGTTGGTGCGGCTTCGGAACTTTTAAATATCTCGATATATCTCGAAAACTACGCTTCTGATCAAAAAATATCATAGAACATAAATTGTCGGAAACATAATTCTCTACAAAAAAGGTCTCTTAACATTTTGCCATAGCTCGCTTCGTTTCCGAGATATTTGCAGATGTATCTCAAGGGAAGGGGCCTGACGGACATATTTCGAGATATTTCTTCTTCTTGTTGTTCTTCTTCTGCACAGCTAAGCTGGAAGTGGCATTTGCAGCTCGCAATAGTGCAGAGTTATCTCAAAGAAAGGGGCCACGGTGTTTCTGTATCTCTATTATGTTGGTGCGGCTTCGGAACTTTTAAATATCTTGATATATCTCGAGAACTACGCATCTGATCAAAAAATATCATAGAACATAAAAAGTAGGAAACTTAATTCTCTACAAAAAAGGTCTCTTAACATTTTGCCATAGCTCGCTTCGTTTCCGAGATATTTTCAGATTTATCTCAAGGGAAGGGGCATGACGGACATATTTCGAGATATTTCTTCTTCTTGTTGTTCTTCTTCTGCACAGCTAAGCTGGAAGTGGCATTTGCGGCTCGCACTAGTGCAGAGTTATCTCAGAGAAAGGGGCCACGGTGTTTCTGTATCTCTATTATGTTGGTGCGGCTTCGGAACTTTTAAATATCTCGATATATCTCGAAAACTACGCTTCTGATCAAAAAATATCATAGAACATAAATTATAGGAAACATAATTCTCTACAAAAAAGGTCTCTTAACATTTTGCCATAGCTCGCTTCGTTTCCGAGATATTTGCAGATATATCTCAAGGGAAGGGGCCTGACGGACATATTTCGAGATATTTCTTCTTCTTGTTGTTCTTCTTCTGCACAGCTAAGCTGAAAGTGGCATTTACAGCTCGCAATAGTGCAAAGTTATCTCAAAGAAAGGGGCCACGGTGTTTCTGTATCTCTATTATGTTGGTGCGGCTTCGGAACTTTTAAATATCTCGATATATCTCGAAAACTACGCTTCTGATCAAAAAATATCATAGAACATAAATTGTAGGAAACTTAATTCTCTACAAAAAAGGTCTCTTAACATTTTGCCATAGCTTTCTTCGTTTCCGAGATATTTGCAGATTTATCTCAAGGGAAGGGGCCTGACGGACATATTTCGAGATATTTCTTCTTCTTGTTGTTCTTCTTCTGCACAGCTAAGCTGGAAGTGGCATTTGCAGCTCCCAATAGTGCAGAGTTATCTCAAAGAAAGGGGCCACGGTGTTTCTGTATCTCTATTATGTTGGTATGGCTTCGGAACTTTTAAATATCTTGATATATCTCGAGAACTACGCATCTGATCAAAAAATATCATAGAACATAAAAAGTAGGAAACTTAATTCTCTACAAAAAAGGTCTCTTAACATTTTGCCATAGCTCGCTTGGTTTCCGAGATATTTGCAGATATATCCCAAGGGAAGGGGCCTGACGGACATATTTCGAGATATTTCTTCTTCTTGTTGTTCTTCTTCTGCACAGCTAAGCTGGAAGTGGCATTTGCAGGTCGCAATAGTGCAGAGTTATCTCAAAGAAAGGGGCCACGGTGTTTTTGTATCTCTATTATGTTGGTGCGGCTTCGGAACTTTTAAATATCTCGATATATCTCGAAAACTACGCTTCTGATCAAAAAATATCATAGAACGTAGATTGTAGGAAACATTATTCTCTACAAAAAAGGTCTCTTAACATTTTGCCATAGCTCGCCTCGTTTCCGAGATATTTGCAGATTTATCTCAAGGGAAGGGGCCTGACGGACATATTTCGAGATATTTCTTCTTCTGCACAGCTAAGCTGGAAGTGGCATTTGCAGCGCGCAATAGTGCAGAGTTATCTCAAAGAAAGGGGCCACGGTGTTTCTGTATCTCTGTTATGTTGGTGCGGCTTCGGAACTTTTAAATATCTTGATATATCTCGAGAACTACGCATCTGATCAAAAAATATCATACTACATAAAAAGTAGGAAACTTAATTCTCTACAAGAAAGGTCTCTTAACATTTTGCCATAGCTCGCTTCGTTTCCGAGATATTTGCAGATTTATCTCAAGGGAAGGGGCCTGACGGACATATTTCGAGATATTTCTTCTTCTTGTTGTTCTTCTTCTGCACAGCTAAGCTGGAAGTGGCATTTGCAGCTCGCAATAGTGCAGAGTTATCTCAAAGAGAGGGGCCACGGTGTTTCTGTATCTCTATTATGTTGGTGCGGCTTCGGAACTTTTAGATATCTTGATATATCTCGAGAACTACGCATCTGATCAAAAAATATCATACTACATAAAAGGTAGGAAACTTAATTCTCTACAAGAGAGGTCTCTAAACATTTTGCCATAGCTCGCTTCGTTTCCGAGATATTTGCAGATTTATCTCAAGGGAAGGGGCTTGACGGACATATTTCGAGATATTTCTTCTTCTTGTTGTTCTTCTTCTGCACAGCTAAGCTGGAAGTGGCATTTACAGCTCGCAATAGTGCAGAGTTATATCAAAGAAAGGGGCCACGGTGTTTCTGTATCTCTATTATGTTGGTGCGGCTTCGGAACTTTTAAATATCTTGATATATCTCGAGAACTACGCATCTGATCAAAAAATATCATAGAAGATAAAAAGTAGGAAACCTAATTCTCTACAAAAAAGGTCTCTTAACATTTTGCCATAGCGCGCTTCGTTTCCGAGATATTTGCAGATTTATCTCAAGGGAAGGGGCCTGACGGACATATTTCGAGATATTTCTTCTTCTTGTTGTTCTTCTTCTGCACAGCTAAGCTGGAAGTGGCATTTGCGGCTCGCACTAGTGCAGAGTTATCTCAAAGAAAGGGGCCACGGTGTTTCTGTATCTCTATTATGTTGGTGCGGCTTCGGAACTTTTAAATATCTCGATATATCTCGAAAACTACGCTTCTGATCAAAAAATATCATAGAACATAAAAAGTAGGAAACTTAATTCTCTACAAAAAAGGTCTCTCAACATTTTGCCATAGCTCGCTTCGTTTCCGAGATATTTGCAGATTTATCTTAAGGGATGGGGCTTAACGGACATATTTCGAGATATTTCTTCTTCTTGTTGTTCTTCTTCTGCACAGCTAAGCTGGAAGTGGCATTTCAGCTCGCAATAGTGCAGAGTTATCTCAAAGAGAGGGGCCACGGTGTTTCTGTATCTCTATTATGTTGATGCGGCTTCGGAACTTTTAAATATCTCGATATATCTCGAAAACTACGCTTCTGATCAAAAAATATCATAGAACATAAATTGTAGGAAACATAATTCTCTACAAAAAACGTCTCTTAACATTTTGCCATAGCTCGCTTCGTTTCCGAGATATTTGCAGATTCAGCTCAAAGGAACTGGCCTGCCGGACATATTTCGAGATATTTCTTCTTCTTGTTGTTCTTCTTCTGCACAGCTAAGCTGGAAGTGGCATTTACAGCTCGCAATAGTGCAGAGTTATCTCAAAGAGAGGGGCCACGGTGTTTCTGTATCTCTATTATGTTGGTGCGGCTTCGGAACTTTTAAATATCTTGATATATCTCGAGAACTACGCATCTGATCAAAAAATATCATAGAAGATAAAAAGTAGGAAACTTAATTCTCTACAAAAAAGGTCTCTTAACATTTTGCCATAGCTCTCTTCGTTTCCGAGATATTTGCAGATTTATCTCAAGGGAAGGGGCCTGACGGACATATTTCGAGATATTTCTTCTTCTTGTTGTTCTTCTTCTGCACAGCTAAGCTGGAAGTGGCATTTGCAGGTCGCAATAGTGCAGAGTTATCTCAAAGAAAGGGGCCACGGTGTTTCTGTATCTCTATTATGTTGGTATGGCTTCGGAACTTTTAAATATCTTGATATATCTCGAGAACTACGCATCTGATCAAAAAATATCATAGAACATAAAAAGTAGGAAACTTAATTCTCTACAAAAAAGGTCTCTTAACATTTTGCCATAGCTCGCTTCGTTTCCGAGATATTTGCAGATATATCCCAAGGGAAGGGGCCTGACGGACATATTTCGAGATATTTCTTCTTCTTGTTGTTCTTCTTCTGCACAGCTAAGCTGGAAGTGGCATTTGCAGGTCGCAATAGTGCAGAGTTATCTCAAAGAAAGGGGCCACGGTGTTTTTGTATCTCTATTATGTTGGTGCGGCTTCGGAACTTTTAAATATCTCGATATATCTCGAAAACTACGCTTCTGATCAAAAAATATCATAGAACGTAAATTGTAGGAAACATTATTCTCTACAAAAAAGGTCTCTTAACATTTTGCCATAGCTCGCTTCGTTTCCGAGATATTTGCAGATTTATCTCAAGGGAAGGGTCCTGATGGACATATTTCGAGATATTTCTTCTTCTTGTTGTTCTTCTTCTGCACAGCTAAACTGGAAGTGGCATTTCCAGCTCGCAATCGTGCAGAGTTATCTCAAAGAAAGGGGCCACGGTGTTTCTGTATCTCTATTATGTTGGTGCGGCTTCGGAACTTTTAAATATCTTGATATATCTCGAGAACTACGCCTCTGATCGAAAAATATCATAGAACATAAAAAGTAGGAAACTTAATTCTCTACAAAAAAGGTCTCTTAACATTTTGCCATAGCTCGCTTCGTTTCCGAGATATTTGCAGATTTATCTCAAGGGAAGGGGCCTGACGGACATATTTCGAGATATTTCTTCTTCTGCACAGCTACGCTGAAAGTGGCATTTGCAGCGCGCAATAGTGCAGAGTTATCTCAAAGAAAGGGGCCACGGTGTTTCTGTATCTCTGTTATGTTGGTGCGGCTTCGGAACTTTTAAATATCTTGATATATCTCGAGAACTACGCATCTGATCAAAAAATATCATACTACATAAAAAGTAGGAAACTTAATTCTCTACAAGAAAGGTCTCTTAACATTTTGCCATAGCTCGCTTCGTTTCCGAGATATTTGCAGATTTATCTCAAGGGAAGGGGCCTGACGGACATATTTCGAGATATTTCTTCTTCTTGTTGTTCTTCTTCTGCACAGCTAAGCTGGAAGTGGCATTTGCAGCTCGCAATAGTGCAGAGTTGTCTCAAAGAGAGGGGCCACGGTGTTTCTGTATCTCTATTATGTTGGTGCGGCTTCGGAACTTTTAGATATCTTGATATATCTCGAGAACTACGCATCTGATCAAAAAATATCATACTACATAAAAAGTAGGAAACTTAATTCTCTACAAGAGAGGTCTCTAAACATTTTGCCATAGCTCGCTTCGTTTCCGAGATATTTGCAGATTTATCTCAAGGGAAGGGGCCTGACGGACATATTTCGAGATATTTCTTCTTCTTGTTGTTCTTCTTCTGCACAGCTAAGCTGGAAGTGGCATTTGCAGCTCGCAATAGTGCAGAGTTATCTCAAAGAGAGAGGCCACGGTGTTTCTGTATCTCTATTATGTTGGTGCGGCTTCGGAACTTTTAGATATCTTGATATATCTCGAGAACTACGCATCTGATCAAAAAATATCATACTACATAAAAGGTAGGAAACTTAATTCTCTACAAGAGAGGTCTCTAAACATTTTGCCATAGCTCGCTTCGTTTCCGAGATATTTGCAGATTTATCTCAAGGGAAGGGGCTTGACGGACATATTTCGAGATATTTCTTCTTCTTGTTGTTCTTCTTCTGCACAGCTAAACTGGAAGTGGCATTTCCAGCTCGCAATAGTGCAGAGTTATCTCAAAGAGAGGGGCCACGGTGTTTCTGTATCTCTATTATGTTGGTGCGGCTTCGGAACTTTTAAATATCTTGATATATCTCGAGAACTACGCATCTGATCAAAAAATATCATAGAAGATAAAAAGTAGGAAACTTAATTCTCTACAAAAAAGGTCTCTTAACATTTTGCCATAGCTCGCTTCGTTTCCGAGATATTTGCAGATTTATCTCAAGGGAAGGGGCCTGACGGACATATTTCGAGATATTTCTTCTTCTTGTTGTTCTTCTTCTGCACAGCTAAGCTGGAAGTGGCATTTGCGGCTCGCACTAGTGCAGAGTTATCTCAAAGAAAGGGGCCACGGTGTTTCTGTATCCCTATTATGTTGGTGCGGCTTCGCAACTTTTAAATATCTCGATATATCTCGATAACTACGCTTCTGATCAAAAAATATCATAGAACCTAAATTGTAGGAAACATAATTCTCTACAAAAAAGGTCTCTTAACATTTTGCCATAGGTCACTTCGTTTCCGAGATATTTGCAGATATATCTCAAGGGAAGGGGCCTGACGGACATATTTCGAGATATTTCTTCTTCTTGTTGTTCTTCTTCTGCACAGCTAAGCTGGAAGTGGCATTTACAGCTCGCAATAGTGCAGAGTTATATCAAAGAAAGGGGCCACGGTGTTTCTGTATCTCTACTATGTTGGTGCGGCTTCGGAACTTTTAAATATCTTGATATATCTCGAGAACTACGCATCTGATCAAAAAATATCATAGAACATGAAAAGTAGGAAACTTAATTCTCTACGAAAAAGGTCTCTTAACATTTTGCCATAGCTCTCTTCGTTTCCGAGATATTTGCAGATTTATCCCAAGGGAAGGGGCCTGACGGACATATTTCGCGATATTTCTTCTTCTTGTTGTTCTTCTTCTGCACAGCTAAGCTGGAAGTGGCATTTGCAGCTCGCAATAGTGCAGAGTTATCTCAAAGAAAGGGGCCACGGTGTTTCTGTATCTCTATTATGTTGGTGCGGCTTCGGAACTTTTAAATATCTTGATATATCTCGAGAACTACGCATCTGATCAAAAAATATCATAGAACATAAAAAGTAGGAAACTTAATTCTCTACAAAAAAGGTCTCTTAACATTTTGCCATAGCTTGCTTCGTTTCCGAGATATTTGCACATTTATCTCAAGGGAAGGGGCCTAACGGACATATTTCGAGATATTTCTTCTTCTTGTTGTTCTTCTTCTGCACAGCTAAGCTGGAAGTGGCATTTGCAGCGCGCAATAGTGCAGAGTTATCTCAAAGAAAGGGGCCACGGTGTTTCTGTATCTCTGTTATGTTGGTGCGGCTTCGGAACTTTTAAATATCTTGATATATCTCGAGAACTACGCATCTGATCAAAAAATATCATACTACATAAAAAGTAGGAAACTTAATTCTCTACAAGAAAGGTCTCTTAACATTTTGCCATAGCTCGCTTCGTTTCCGAGATATTTGCAGATTTATCTCAAGGGAAGGGGCCTGACGGACATATTTCGAGATATTTCTTCTTCTTGGTGTTCTTCTTCTGCACAGCTAAGCTGGAAGTGGCATTTGCAGCTCGCAATAGTGCAGAGTTGTCTCAAAGAGAGGGGCCACGGTGTTTCTGTATCTCTATTATGTTGGTGCGGCTTCGGAACTTTTAGATATCTTGATATATCTCGAGAACTACGCATCTGATCAAAAAATATCATACTACATAAAAAGTAGGAAACTTAATTCTCTACAAGAGAGGTCTCTAAACATTTTGCCATAGCTCGCTTCGTTTCCGAGATATTTGCAGATTTATCTCAAGGGAAGGGGCCTGACGGACATATTTCGAGATATTTCTTCTTCTTGTTGTTCTTCTTCTGCACAGCTAAGCTGGAAGTGGCATTTGCAGCTCGCAATAGTGCAGAGTTATCTCAAAGAGAGGGGCCACGGTGTTTCTGTATCTCTATTATGTTGGTGCGGCTTCGGAACTTTTAGATATCTTGATATATCTCGAGAACTACGCATCTGATCAAAAAATATCATACTACATAAAAGGTAGGAAACTTAATTCTCTACAAGAGAGGTCTCTAAACATTTTGCCATAGCTCGCTTCGTTTCCGAGATATTTGCAGATTTATCTCAAGGGAAGGGGCTTGACGGACATATTTCGAGATATTTCTTCTTCTTGTTGTTCTTCTTCTGCACAGCTAAACTGGAAGTGGCATTTCCAGCTCGCAATAGTGCAGAGTTATCTCAAAGAGAGGGGCCACGGTGTTTCTGTATCTCTATTATGTTGGTGCGGCTTCGGAACTTTTAAATATCTTGATATATCTCGAGAACTACGCATCTGATCAAAAAATATCATAGAAGATAAAAAGTAGGAAACTTAATTCTCTACAAAAAAGGTCTCTTAACATTTTGCCATAGCTCGCTTCGTTTCCGAGATATTTGCA
The DNA here is from genome assembly GCF_051020975.1 of Osmia lignaria lignaria. Lineage (NCBI taxonomy): Eukaryota > Metazoa > Arthropoda > Insecta > Hymenoptera > Megachilidae > Osmia > Osmia lignaria. Next base: position 6,321,403 of record NW_027478159.1, on the reverse strand, counting down.
GATTTATCTCAAGGGAAGGGGCCTGACGGACATATTTCGAGATATTTCTTCTTCTTGTTGTTCTTCTTCTGCACAGCTAAGCTGGAAGTGGCATTTGCGGCTCGCACTAGTGCAGAGTTATCTCAAAGAAAGGGGCCACGGTGTTTCTGTATCCCTATTATGTTGGTGCGGCTTCGCAACTTTTAAATATCTCGATATATCTCGATAACTACGCTTCTGATCAAAAAATATCATAGAACCTAAATTGTAGGAAACATAATTCTCTACAAAAAAGGTCTCTTAACATTTTGCCATAGGTCACTTCGTTTCCGAGATATTTGCAGATATATCTCAAGGGAAGGGGCCTGACGGACATATTTCGAGATATTTCTTCTTCTTGTTGTTCTTCTTCTGCACAGCTAAGCTGGAAGTGGCATTTACAGCTCGCAATAGTGCAGAGTTATATCAAAGAAAGGGGCCACGGTGTTTCTGTATCTCTATTATGTTGGTGCGGCTTCGGAACTTTTAAATATCTTGATATATCTCGAGAACTACGCATCTGATCAAAAAACATCATAGAACATGAAAAGTAGGAAACTTAATTCTCTACAAAAAAGGTCTCTTAACATTTTGCCATAGCTCTCTTCGTTTCCGAGATATTTGCAGATTTATCTCAAGGGAAGGGGCCTGACGGACATATTTCGCGATATTTCTTCTTCTTGTTGTTCTTCTTCTGCACAGCTAAGCTGGAAGTGGCATTTGCAGCTCGCAATAGTGCAGAGTTATCTCAAAGAAAGGGGCCACGGTGTTTCTGTATCTCTATTATGTTGGTGCGGCTTCGGAACTTTTAAATATCTTGATATATCTCGAGAACTACGCATCTGATCAAAAAATATCATAGAACATAAAAAGTAGGAAACTTAATTCTCTACAAAAAAGGTCTCTTAACATTTTGCCATAGCTTGCTTCGTTTCCGAGATATTTGCACATTTATCTCAAGGGAAGGGGCCTAACGGACATATTTCGAGATATTTCTTCTTCTTGTTGTTCTTCTTCTGCACAGCTAAACTGGAAGTGGCATTTCCAGTTCGCAATAGTGCAGAGTTATCTCAAAGAGAGGGGCCACGGTGTTTCTGTATCTCTATTATGTTGGTGCGGCTTCGGAACTTTTAAATATCTTGATATATCTCGAGAACTACGCATCTGATCAAAAAATATCATAGAAGATAAAAAGTAGGAAACCTAATTCTCTACAAAAAAGGTCTCTTAACATTTTGCCATAGCGCGCTTCGTTTCCGAGATATTTGCAGATTTATCTCAAGGGAAGGGGCCTGACGGACATATTTCGAGATATTTCTTCTTCTTGTTGTTCTTCTTCTGCACAGCTAAGCTGGAAGTGGCATTTGCGGCTCGCACTAGTGCAGAGTTATCTCAAAGAAAGGGGCCACGGTGTTTCTGTATCTCTATTATGTTGGTGCGGCTTCGGAACTTTTAAATATCTCGATATATCTCGAAAACTACGCTTCTGATCAAAAAATATCATAGAACATAAAAAGTAGGAAACTTAATTCTCTACAAAAAAGGTCTCTCAACATTTTGCCATAGCTCGCTTCGTTTCCGAGATATTTGCAGATTTATCTTAAGGGATGGGGCTTAACGGACATATTTCGAGATATTTCTTCTTCTTGTTGTTCTTCTTCTGCACAGCTAAGTTGGAAGTGGCATTTCAGCTCGCAATAGTGCAGAGTTATCTCAAAGAGAGGGGCCACGGTGTTTCTGTATCTCTATTATGTTGATGCGGCTTCGGAACTTTTAAATATCTCGATATATCTCGAAAACTACGCTTCTGATCAAAAAATATCATAGAACATAAATTGTAGGAAACATAATTCTCTACAAAAAACGTCTCTTAACATTTTGCCATAGCTCGCTTCGTTTCCGAGATATTTGCAGATTCAGCTCAAAGGAACTGGCCTGACGGACATATTTCGAGATATTTCTTCTTCTTGTTGTTCTTCTTCTGCACAGCTAAGCTGGAAGTGGCATTTACAGCTCGCAATAGTGCAGAGTTATCTCAAAGAGAGGGGCCACGGTGTTTCTGTATCTCTATTATGTTGGTGCGGCTTCGGAACTTTTAAATATCTTGATATATCTCGAGAACTACGCATCTGATCAAAAAATATCATAGAAGACAAAAAGTAGGAAACTTAATTCTCTACAAAAAAGGTCTCTTAACATTTTGCCATAGCTCGCTTCGTTTCCGAGATATTTGCAGATTTATCTCAAGGGAAGTGGCCTGACGGACATATTTCGAGATACTTCTTCTTCTTGTTGTTCTTCTTCTGCACAGCTAAGCTGGAAGTGGCATTTGCGGCTCGCACTAGTGCAGAGTTATCTCAAAGAAAGGGGCCACGGTGTTTCTGTATCTCTATTATGTTGGTGCGGCTTCGGAACTTTTAAATATCTCGATATATCTCGAAAACTACGCTTCTGATCAAAAAATATCATAGAACATAAATTGTAGCAAACATAATTCTCTACAAAAAAGGTCTCTTAACATTTTGCCATAGGTCACTTCGTTTCCGAGATATTTGCAGATATATCTCAAGGGAAGGGGCCTGACGGACATATTTCGAGATATTTCTTCTTCTTGTTGGTCTTCTTCTGCACAGCTAAGCTGGAAGTGGCATTTACAGCTCGCAATAGTGCAGAGTTATATCAAAGAAAGGGGCCACGGTGTTTCTGTATCTCTATTATGTTGGTGCGGCTTCGGAACTTTTAAATATCTTGATATATCTCGAGAACTACGCATCTGATCAAAAAATATCATAGAACATCAAAAGTAGGAAACTTAATTCTCTACAAAAAAGGTGTCTTAACATTTTGCCATAGCTCGCTTCGTTTCCGAGATATTTGCAGATATATCCCAAGGGAAGGGGCCTGACGGACATATTTCGAGATATTTCTTCTTCTTGTTGTTCTTCTTCTGCACAGCTAAGCTGGAAGTGGCATTTGCGGCTCGCACTAGTGCAGAGTTATCTCAAAGAAAGGGGCCACGGTGTTTCTGTATCTCTATTATGTTGGTGCGGCTTCGGAACTTTTAAATATCTCGATATATCTCGAAAACTACGCTTCTGATCAAAAAATATCATAGAACATAAAAAGTAGGAAACTTAATTCTCTACAAAAAAGGTCTCTTAACATTTTGCCATAGCTCGCTTGGTTTCCGAGATATTTGCAGATTTATCTCAAGGGAAGGGGCCTAACGGACATATTTCGAGATATTTCTTCTTCTTGTTGTCCTTCTTCTGCACAGCTAAGCTGGAAGTGGCATTTGCGGCTCGCACTAGTGCAGAGTTATCTCAAAGAAAGGGGCCACGGTGTTTCTGTGTCTCTATTATGTTGGTGCGGTTTCGGAACTTTTAAATATCTTGATATATCTCGAGAACTACGCATCTGATCAAAAAATATCATAGAACATAAAAAGTAGGAAACATAATTCTCTACAAAAAAGGTCTCTTAACATTTTGCCATAGCTCGCTTCGTTTCCGAGATATTTGCAGATATATCTCAAGGGAAGGGGCCTGACGGACATATTTCGAGATATTTCTTCTTCTTGTTCTCTTCTTCTGCACAGCTAAGCTGAAAGTGGCATTTACAGCTCGCAATAGTGCAAAGTTATCTCAAAGAAAGGGGCCACGGTGTTTCTGTATCTCTATTATGTTGGTGCGGCTTCGGAACTTTTAAATATCTCGATATATCTCGAAAACTACGCTTCTGATCAAAAAATATCATAGAACATAAATTGTAGGAAACTTAATTCTCTACAAAAAAGGTCTCTTAACATTTTGCCATAGCTCTCTTCGTTTCCGAGATATTTGCAGATTTATCTCAAGGGAAGGGGCCTGACGGACATATTTCGAGATATTTCTTCTTCTTGTTGTTCTTCTTCTGCACAGCTAAGCTGGAAGTGGCATTTGCAGCTCGCAATAGTGCAGAGTTATCTCAAAGAAAGGGGCCACGGTGTTTCTGTATCTCTATTATGTTGGTGCGGCTTCGGAACTTTTAAATATCTTGATATATCTCGAGAACTACGCGTCTGATCAAAAAATATCATAGAACATAAAAAGTAGGAAACATAATTCTCTACAAAAAAGGTCTCTTAACATTTTGCCATAGCTCGCTTCGTTTCCGAGATATTTGCAGATTTATCTCAAGGCAAGGGGCCTGACGGACATATTTCGAGATATTTCTTCTTCTTGTTGTTCTTCTTCTGCACAGCTAAACTGGAAGTGGCATTTCCAGCTCGCAATAGTGCAGAGTTATCTCAAAGAAAGGAGCCACGGTGTTTCTGTATCTCTATTCTGTTGGTGCGGCTCCGGAACTTTTAAATATCTTGATATATCTCGAGAACTACGCATCTGATCAAAAAATATCATAGAACAAAATAAGTAGGAAACTTAATTCTCTACAAAAAAGGTCTCTTAACATTTTGCCATAGCTCGCTTCGTTTCCGAGATATTTGCAGATTTATCTCAAGGGAAGGGGCCTGACGGACATATTTCGAGATATTTCTTCTTCTTGTTGTTCTTCTTCTGCACAGCTAAGCTGGAAGTGGCATTTGCGGTTCGCACTAGTGCAGCGTTATCTCAAAGAAAGGGGCCACGGTGTTTCTGTATCTCTATTATGTTGGTGCGGCTTCGGAACTTTTAAATATCTTGATATATCTCGAGAACTACGCATCTGATCAAAAAATATCATAGAACATAAAAAGTAGGAAACTTGATTCTCTACAAAAAAGGTCTCTTAACATTTTGCCATAGCTCGCTTCGTTTCCGAGATATTTGCAGATTTATCTCAAGGGAAGGGGCATGACGGACATATTTCGAGATATTTCTTCTTCTTGTTGTTCTTCTTCTGCACAGCTAAGCTGGAAGTGGCATTTGCGGCTCGCACTAGTGCAGAGTTATCTCAAGGAAAGGGGCCACGGTGTTTCTGTATCTCTATTATGTTGGTGCGGCTTCGGAACTTTTAAATATCTCGATATATCTCGAAAACTACGCTTCTGATCAAAAAATATCATAGAACATAAATTGTAGGAAACATTATTCTCTACAAAAAAGGTCTCTTAACATTTTGCCATAGCTCGCTTCGTTTCCGAGATATTTGCAGATATATCTCAAGGGAAGGGGCCTGACGGACATATTTCGAGATATTTCTTCTTCTTGTTGTTCTTCTTCTGCACAGCTAAGCTGAAAGTGGCATTTACCGCTCGCAATAGTGCAAAGTTATCTCAAAGAAAGGGGCCACGGTGTTTCTGTATCTCTATTATGTTGGTGCGGCTTCGGAACTTTTAAATATCTCGATATATCTCGAAAACTACGCTTCTGATCAAAAAATATCATACAACATAAAAAGTAGGAAACTTAATTCTCTACAAAAAAGGTCTCTTAACATTTTGCCATAGCTCGCTTCGTTTCCGAGATATTTGCAGATTTATCTCAAGGGAAGGGGCATGACGGACATATTTCGAGATATTTCTTCTTCTTGTTGTTCTTCTTCTGCACAGCTAAGCTGGAAGTGGCATTTGCGGCTCGCACTAGTGCAGAGTTATCTCAAAGAAAAGGGCCACGGTGTTTCTGTATCTCTATTATGTTGGTGCGGCTTCGGAACTTTTAAATATCTCGATATATCTCGAAAACTACGCTTCTGATCAAAAAATATCATAGAACATAAATTGTAGGAAACATAATTCTCTACAAAAAAGGTCTCTTAACATTTTGCCATAGCTCACTTCGTTTCCGAGATATTTGCAGATATATCTCAAGGGAAGGGGCCTGACGGACATATTTCGAGATATTTCTTCTTCTTGTTGTTCTTCTTCTGCACAGCTAAGCTAAAAGTGGCATTTACAGCTCGCAATAGTGCAAAGTTATCTCAAAGAAAGGGGCCACGGTGTTTCTGTATCTCTATTATGTTGGTGCGGCTTCGGAACTTTTAAATATCTCGATATATCTCGAAAACTACGCTTCTGCTCAAAAAATATCATAGAACATAAATTGTAGGAAACTTAATTCTCTACAAAGAAGGTCTCTTAACATTTTGCCATAGCTCTCTTCGTTTCCGAGATATTTGCAGATTTATCTCTAGGGAAGGGGCCTGACGGACATATTTCGAGATATTTCTTCTTCTTGTTGTTCTTCTTCTGCACAGCTAAGCTGGAAGTGGCATTTGCAGCTCGCAATAGTGCAGAGTTATCTCAAAGAAAGGGGCCACGGTGTTTCTGTATCTCTATTATGTTGGTGCGGCTTCGGAACTTTTAAATATCTTTATATATCTCGAGAACTACGCGTCTGATCAAAAAATATCATAGAACATAAAAAGTAGGAAACATAATTCTCTACAAAAAAGGTCTCTTAACATTTTGCCATAGCTCGCTTCGTTTCCGAGATATTTGCAGATTTATCTCAAGGCAAGGGGCCTGACGGACATATTTCGAGATATTTCTTCTTCTTGTTGTTCTTCTTCTGCACCGCTAAGCTGGAAGTGGCATTTGCGGCTCGCACTAGTGCAGAGTTATCTCAAAGAAAGGGGCCACGGTGTTTCTGTATCTCTATTATGTTGGTGCGGCTTCGGAACTTTTAAATATCTTGATATATCTCGAGAACTACGCATCTGATCAAAAAATATCATAGAACATAAAAAGTAGGAAACTTAATTCTCTACAAAAAAGGTCTCTTAACATTTTGCCATAGCTCGCTTCGTTTCCGAGATATTTGCAGGTTTATCTCAAGGGAAGGGGCCTAACGGACATATTTCGAGATATTTCTTCTTCTTGTTGTTCTTCTTCTGCACAGCTAAACTGGAAGTGGCATTTCCAGCTCGCAATAGTGCAGAGTTATCTCAAAGAAAGGAGCCACGGTGTTTCTGTATCTCTATTCTGTTGGTGCGGCTTCGGAACTTTTAAATATCTTGATATATCTCGAGAACTACGCATCTGATCAAAAAATATCATAGAACATAATAAGTAGGAAACTTAATTCTCTACAAAAAAGGTCTCTTAACATTTTGCCATAGCTCGCTTCGTTTCCGAGATATTTGCAGATTTATCTCAAGGGAAGGGGCCTGACGGACATATTTCGAGATATTTCTTCTTCTTGTTGTTCTTCTTCTGCACAGCTAAGCTGGAAGTGGCATGTGCAGCTCGCAATAGTGCAGAGATATCTCAAAGAAAGGGGCCACGGTGTTTCTGTATCTCTATTATGTTGGTGCGGCTTCGGAACTTTTAAATATCTTGATATATCTCGAGAACTACGCATCTGATCAAAAAATATCATAGAACATAAAAAGTAGGAAACTTAATTCTCTACAAAAAAGGTCTCTTAACATTTTGCCATAGCTCGCTTCGTTTCCGAGATATTTGCAGATTTATCTCAAGGCAAGGGGCCTGACGGACATATTTCGAGATATTTCTTCTTCTTGTTGTTCTTCTTCTGCACCGCTAAGCTGGAAGTGGCATTTGCGGCTCGCACTAGTGCAGAGTTATCTCAAAGAAAGGGGCCACGGTGTTTCTGTATCTCTATTATGTTGGTGCGGCTTCGGAACTTTTAAATATCTTGATATATCTCGAGAACTACGCATCTGATCAAAAAATATCATAGAACATAAAAAGTAGGAAACTTAATTCTCTACAAAAAAGGTCTCTTAACATTTTGCCATAGCTCGCTTCGTTTCCGAGATATTTGCAGGTTTATCTCAAGGGAAGGGGCCTAACGGACATATTTCGAGATATTTCTTCTTCTTGTTGTTCTTCTTCTGCACAGCTAAACTGGAAGTGGCATTTCCAGCTCGCAATAGTGCAGAGTTATCTCAAAGAAAGGAGCCACGGTGTTTCTGTATCTCTATTCTGTTGGTGCGGCTTCGGAACTTTTAAATATCTTGATATATCTCGAGAACTACGCATCTGATCAAAAAATATCATAGAACATAAATTGTAGGAAACATAATTCTCTACAAAAAAGGTCTCTTAACATTTTGCCATAGCTCTCTTCGTTTCCGAGATATTTGCAGATTTATCTCAAGGGAAGGGGCCTGACGGACATATTTCGAGATATTTCTTCTTCTTGTTGTTCTTCTTCTGCACAGCTAAGCTGGAAGTGGCATTTGCAGCTCGCAATAGTGCAGAGTTATCTCAAAGAAAGGGGCCACGGTGTTTCTGTATCTCTATTATGTTGGTGCGGCTTCGGAACTTTTAAATATCTTGATATATCTCGAGAACTACGCGTCTAATCAAAAAATATCATAGAACATAAAAAGTAGGAAACATAATTCTCTACAAAAAAGGTCTCTTAACATTTTGCCATAGCTCGCTTCGTTTCCGAGATATTTGCAGATTTATCTCAAGGCAAGGGGCCTGACGGACATATTTCGAGATATTTCTTCTTCTTGTTGTTCTTCTTCTGCACAGCTAAGCTGGAAGTGGCATTTGCGGCTCGCACTAGTGCAGAGTTATCTCAAAGAAAGGGGCCACGGTGTTTCTGTATCTCTATTATGTTGGTGCGGCTTCGGAACTTTTAAATATCTTGATATATCTCGAGAACTACGCATCTGATCAAAAAATATCATAGAACATAAAAAGTAGGAAACTTAATTCTCTACAAAAAAGGTCTCTTAACATTTTGCCATAGCTCGCTTCGTTTCCGAGATATTTGCAGGTTTATCTCAAGGGAAGGGGCCCAGCGGACATATTTCGAGATATTTCTTCTTCTTGTTGTTCTTCTTCTGCACAGCTAAACTGGAAGTGGCATTTCCAGCTCGCAATAGTGCAGAGTTATCTCAAAGAAAGCAGCCACGGTGTTTCTGTATCTCTATTCTGTTGGTGCGGCTTCGGAACTTTTAAATATCTTGATATATCTCGAGAACTACGCATCTGATCAAAAAATATCATAGAACGTAATAAGTAGGAAACTTAATTCTCTACAAAAAAGGTCTCTTAACATTTTGCCATAGCTCGCTTCGTTTCCGAGATATTTGCAGATTTATCTCAAGGGAAGGGGCCTGACGGACATATTTCGAGATATTTCTTCTTCTTGTTGTTCTTCTTCTGCACAGCTAAGCTGGAAGTGGCATTTGCGGCTCGCACTAGTGCAGAGTTATCTCAAAGAAAGGGGCCACGGTGTTTCTGTATCTCTATTATGTTGGTGCGGCTTCGGAACTTTTAAATATCTCGATATATCTCGAAAACTACGCTTCTGATCAAAAAATATCATAGAACATAAATTGTAGGAAACATAATTCTCTACAAAAAAGGTCTCTTAACATTTTGCCATAGCTCGCTTCGTTTCCGAGATATTTGCAGATATATCTCAAGGGAAGGGGCCTGACGGACATATTTCGAGATATTTCTTCTTCTTGTTGTTCTTCTTCTGCACAGCTAAGCTGAAAGTGGCATTTACAGCTCGCAATAGTGCAAAGTTATCTCAAAGAAAGGGGCCACGGTGTTTCTGTATCTCTATTATGTTGGTGCGGCTTCGGAACTTTTAAATATCTCGATATATCTCGAAAACTACGCTTATGATCAAAAAATATCATAGAACATAAATTGTAGGAAACTTAATTCTCTACAAAAAAGGTCTCTTAACATTTTGCCATAGCTCTCTTCGTTTCCGAGATATTTGCAGATTTATCTCAAGGGAAGGGGCCTGACGGACATATTTCGAGATATTTCTTCTTCTTGTTGTTCTTCTTCTGCACAGCTAAGCTGGAAGTGGCATTTGCAGCTCGCAATAGTGCAGAGTTATCTCAAAGAAAGGGGCCACGGTGTTTCTGTATCTCTATTATGATGGTGCGGCTTCGGAACTTTTAAATATCTTGATATATCTCGAGAACTACGCATCTGATCAAAAAATATGATAGAACATAAAAAGTAGGAAACTTAATTGTCTACAAAAAAGGTCTCTTAACATTTTGCCATAGCTCGCTTCGTTTCCGAGATATTTGCAGATTTATCTCAAGGGAAGGGGCCTGACGGACTTATTTCGAGATATTTCTTCTTCTTGTTGTTCTTCTTCTGCACAGCTAACCTGGAAGTGGCATTTGCGGCTCGCACTAGTGCACAGTTATCTCAAAGAAAGGGGCCACGGTGTTTCTGTATCTCTATTATGTTGGTGCGGCTTCGGAACTTTTAAATATCTCGATATATCTCGAAAACTACGCTTCTGATCAAAAAATATCATAGAACATAAATTGTAGGAAACATTATTCTCTACAAATAAGGTCTCTTAACATTTTGCCATAGCTCGCTTCGTTTCCGAGATATTTGCAGATTTATCTCAAGGGGAGGGGCCTGACGGACATATTTCGAGATATTTCTTCTTCTTGTTGTTCTTCTTCTTGCACAGCTAAGCTGGAAGTGGCATTTGCGGCTCGCACTAGTGCAGAGTTATCTCAAAGAAAGGGGCCACGGTGTTTCTGTCTCTATTATGTTGGTGCGGCTTCGGAACTTTTAAATATCTTGATATATCTCGAGAACTACGCATCTGATCAAAAAATATCATAGAACATAAATAGTAGGAAACTTAATTCTCTACAAAAAAGGTCTCTCAACATTTTGCCATAGCTCTCTTCGTTTCCGAGATATTTGCAGATTTATCTCAAGGGAAGGGGCCTGACGGACATATTTCGAGATATTTCTTATTCTTGTTGTTCTTCTTCTGCACAGCTAAGCTGGAAGTGGCATTTGCAGCTCGCAATAGTGCAGAATTATCTCCAAGAAAGGGGCCACGGTGTTTCTGTATCTCTATTATGTTGGTGCGGCTTCGGAACTTTTAAATATCTTGATATATCTCGAGAACTACGCATCTGATCAAAAAATATCATAGAACATAAAAAGTAGGAAACTTAATTCTCTACAAAAACGGTCTCTTAACATTTTGCCATAGCTCGCTTCGTTTCCGAGATATTTGCAGATTTATCTCAAGGCAAGGGGCCTGACGGACATATTTCGAGATATTTCTTCTTCTTGTTGTTCTTCTTCTGCACAGCTAAGCTGGAAGTGGCATTTGCGGCTCGCACTAGTGCAGAGTTATCTCAAAGAAAGGGGCCACGGTGTTTCTGTATCTCTATTATGTTGGTGCGGCTTCGGAACTATTAAATATCTTGATATATCTCGAGAACTACGCATCTGATCAAAAAATATCATAGAACATAAATAGTAGGAAACTTAATTCTCTACAAAAAAGGTCTCTCAACATTTTGCCATAGCTCTCTTCGTTTCCGAGATATTTGCAGATTTATCTCAAGGGAAGGGGCCTGACGGACATATTTCGAGATATTTCTTATTCTTGCTGTTCTTCTTCTGCACAGCTAAGCTGGAAGTGGCATTTGCAGCTCGCAATAGTGCAGAGTTATCTCAAAGAAAGGGGCCACGGTGTTTCTGTCTCTATTATGTTGGTGCGGCTTCGGAACTTTTAAATATCTCGATATATCTCGAAAACTACGCATCTGATCAAAAAATATCATAGAACATAAAAAGTAGGAAACTTAATTCTCTACAAAAAAGGTCTCTTAACATTTTGCCATAGCTCGCTTCGTTTCCGAGATATTTGCAGGTTTATCTCAAGGGAAGGGGCCTAACGGACATATTTTGAGATATTTCTTCTTCTTGTTGTTCTTCTTCTGCACAGCTAAGCTGGAAGTGGCATTTGCGGCTCGCACTAGTGCAGAGTTATCTCAAAGAAAGGGGCCACGGTGTTTCTGTATCTCTATTATGTTGGTGCGGCTTCGGAACTTTTAAATATCTCGATATATCTCGAAAACTACGCTTCTGATCAAAAAATATCATAGAACATAAATTGTAGGAAACATAATTCTCTACAAATAAGGTCTCTTAACATTTTGCCATAGCTCGCTTCGTTTCCGAGATATTTGCAGATTTATCTCAAGGGAAGGGGCCTGACGGACATATTTCGAGATATTTCTTATTCTTGTTGTTCTTCTTCTGCACAGCTAAGCTAGAAGTGGCATTTGCAGCTCGCAATAGTGCAGAATTATCTCAAAGAAAGGGGCCACGGTGTTTCTGTATCTCTATTATGTTGGTGCGGCTTCGGAACTTTTAAATATCTTGATATATCTCGAGAACTACGCATCTGATCAAAAAATATCATAGAACATAAAAAGTAGGAAACTTAATTCTCTACAAAAACGGTCTCTTAACATTTTGCCATAGCTCGCTTCGTTTCCGAGATATTTGCAGATTTATCTCAAGGCAAGGGGCCTGACGGACATATTTCGAGATATTTCTTCTTCTTGTTGTTCTTCTTCTGCACAGCTAAGCTGGAAGTGGCATTTGCGGCTCGCACTAGTGCAGAGTTATCTCAAAGAAAGGGGCCACGGTGTTTCTGTATCTCTATTATGTTGGTGCGGCTTCGGAACTTTTAAATATCTTGATATATCTCGAGAACTACGCATCTGATCAAAAAATATCATAGAACATAAAAAGTGGGAAACTTAATTCTCTACAAAAACGGTCTCTTAACATTTTGCCATAGCTCGCTTCGTTTCCGAGATATTTGCAGATTTATCTCAAGGCAAGGGGCCTGACGGACATATTTCGAGATATTTCTTCTTCGTGTTGTTCTTCTTCTGCACAGCTAAGCTGGAAGTGGCATTTGCGGCTCGCACTAGTGCAGAGTTATCTCAAAGAAAGGGGCCACGGTGTTTCTGTATCTCTATTATGTTGGTGCGGCTTCGGAACTTTTAAATATCTTGATATATCTCGAGAACTACGCATCTGATCAAAAAATATCACAGAACATAAATAGTAGGAAACTTAATTCTCTACAAAAAAGGTCTCTCAACATTTTGCCATAGCTCTCTTCGTTTCCGAGATATTTGCAGGTTTATCTCAAGGGAAGGGGCCTGACGGACATATTTCGAGATATTTCTTATTCTTGTTGTTCTTCTTCTGCACAGCTAAGCTGGAAGTGGCATTTGCAGCTCGCAATAGTGCAGAGTTATCTCAAAGAAAGGGGCCACGGTGTTTCTGTATCTCTATTATGTTGGTGCGGCTTCGAAACTTTTAAATATCTCGATATATCTCGAAAACTACCCATCTGATCAAAAAATATCATAGAACATAAAAAGTAGGAAACTTAATTCTCTACAAAAAAGGTCTCTTAACATTTTGCCATAGCTCGCTTCGTTTCCGAGATATTTGCAGGTTTATCTCAAGGGAAGGGGCCTAACGGACATATTTCGAGATATTTCTTCTTCTTGTTGTTCTTCTTCTGCACAGTTAAGCTGGAAGTGGCATTTGCGGCTCGCACTAGTGCAGAGTTATCTCAAAGAAAGGGGCCACGGTGTTTCTGTATCTCTATTATGTTGGTGCGGCTTCGGAACTTTTAAATATCTCGATATATCTCGAAAACTACGCTTCTGATCAAAAAATATCATAGAACATAAATTGTAGGAAACATAATTCTCTACAAAAAAGTTCTCTTAACATTTTGCCATAGCTCGCTTCGTTTCCGAGATATTTGCAGATATATCTCAAGGGAAGGGGCCTGACGGACATATTTCGAGATATTTCTTCTTCTTGTTGTTCTTCTTCTGCACAGCTAACCTGGAAGTGGCATTTGCAGCTCGCAATAGTGCAGAGTTATCTCAAAGAAGGGGGCCACGGTGTTTCTGTATCTCTATTATGTTGGTGCGGCTTCGCAACTTTTAAATATCTTGATATATCTCGAGAACTACGCATCTGATCAAAAAATATCATAGAACATAAAAAGTAGGAAACTTAATTCTCTACAGAAAAGGTCTCTTAACATTTTGCCATAGCTCTCTTCGTTTCCGAGATATTTGCAGATTTATCTCAAGGGAAGGGGCCTGACGGACATATTTCGAGATATTTCTTCTTCTTGTTGTTCTTCTTCTGCACAGCTAAGCTAGAAGTGGCATTTGCGGCTCGCACTAGTACACAGTTATCTCAAAGAAAGGGGCCACGGTGTTTCTGTATCTCTATTATGTTGGTGCGGCTTCGGAACTTTTAAATATCTCGATATATCTCGAAAACTACCCTTCTGATCAAAAAATATCATAGAACATAAATTGTAGGAAACATAATTCTCTACAAAAAACGTCTCTTAACATTTTGCCATAGCTCGCTTCGTTTCCGAGATATTTGCAGATATATCCCAAGGGAAGGGGCCTGACGGACATATTTCGAGATATTTCTTCTTCTTGTTGTTCTTCTTCTGCACAGCTAAGCTGGAAGTGGCATTTGCGGCTCGCACTAGTGCAGAGTTATCTCAAAGAAAGGGGCCACGGTGTTTCTGTATCTCTATTATGTTGGTGCGGCTTCGGAACTTTTAAATATCTCGATATATCTCGAAAACTACGCTTCTGATCAAAAAATATCATAGAACATAAAAAGTAGGAAACTTAATTCTCTACAAAAAAGGTCTCTTAACATTTTGCCATAGCTCGCTTCGTTTCCGAGATATTTGCAGATTTATCTCAAGGGAAGGGGCCTGACGGACATATTTCGAGATATTTCTTCTTCTTGTTGTTCTTCTTCTGCACAGCTAAGCTGGAAGTGGCATTTGCGGCTCGCACTAGTACACAGTTATCTCAAAGAAATGGGCCACGGTGTTTCTGTATCTCTATTATGTTGGTGCGGCTTCGGAACTTTTAAATATCTTGATATATCTCGAGAACTACGCTTCTGATCAAAAAATATCATAGAACATGAAAAGTAGGAAACTTAATTCTCTACAAAAAAGGTCTCTTAACATTTTGCCATAGCTCGCTTCGTTTCCGAGATATTTGCAGATTTATCTCAAGGGAAGGGGCATGACGGACATATTTCGAGATATTTCTTCTTCTTGTTGTTCTTCTTCTGCACAGCTAAGCTGGAAGTGGCATTTGCGGCTCGCACTAGTGCAGAGTTATCTCAAAGAAAGGGGCCACGGTGTTTCTGTATCTCTATTATGTTGGTGCGGCTTCGGAACTTTTAAATATCTCGATATATCTCGAAAACTACGCTTCTGATCAAAAAATATCATAGAACATAAATTGTCGGAAACATAATTCTCTACAAAAAAGGTCTCTTAACATTTTGCCATAGCTCGCTTCGTTTCCGAGATATTTGCAGATATACCTCAAGGGAAGGGGCCTGACGGACATATTTCGAGATATTTCTTCTTCTTGTTGTTCTTCTTCTGCACAGCTAAGCTGGAAGTGGCATTTGCAGCTCGCAATAGTGCAGAGTTATCTCAAAGAAAGGGGCCACGGTGTTTCTGTATCTCTATTATGTTGGTGCGGCTTCGGAACTTTTAAATATCTTGATATATCTCGAGAACTACGCATCTGATCAAAAAATATCATAGAACATAAAAAGTAGGAAACTTAATTCTCTACAAAAAAGGTCTCTTAACATTTTGCCATAGCTCGCTTCGTTTCCGAGATATTTTCAGATTTATCTCAAGGGAAGGGGCATGACGGACATATTTCGAGATATTTCTTCTTCTTGTTGTTCTTCTTCTGCACAGCTAAGCTGGAAGTGGCATTTGCGGCTCGCACTAGTGCAGAGTTATCTCAGAGAAAGGGGCCACGGTGTTTCTGTATCTCTATTATGTTGGTGCGGCTTCGGAACTTTTAAATATCTCGATATATCTCGAAAACTACGCTTCTGATCAAAAAATATCATAGAACATAAATTATAGGAAACATAATTCTCTACAAAAAAGGTCTCTTAACATTTTGCCATAGCTCGCTTCGTTTCCGAGATATTTGCAGATATATCTCAAGGGAAGGGGCCTGACGGACATATTTCGAGATATTTCTTCTTCTTGTTGTTCTTCTTCTGCACAGCTAAGCTGAAAGTGGCATTTACAGCTCGCAATAGTGCAAAGTTATCTCAAAGAAAGGGGCCACGGTGTTTCTGTATCTCTATTATGTTGGTGCGGCTTCGGAACTTTTAAATATCTCGATATATCTCGAAAACTACGCTTCTGATCAAAAAATATCATAGAACATAAATTGTAGGAAACTTAATTCTCTAGAAAAAAGGTCTCTTAACATTTTGCCATAGCTCTCTTCGTTTCCGAGATATTTGCAGATTTATCTCAAGGGAAGGGGCCTGACGGACATATTTCGAGATATTTCTTCTTCTTGTTGTTCTTCTTCTGCACAGCTAAGCTGGAAGTGGCATTTCCAGCTCCCAATAGTGCAGAGTTATCTCAAAGAAAGGGGCCACGGTGTTTCTGTATCTCTATTATGTTGGTATGGCTTCGGAACTTTTAAATATCTTGACATATCTCGAGAAATACGCATCTGATCAAAAAATATCATAGAACATAAAAAGTAGGAAACTTAATTCTCTACAAAAAAGGTCTCTTAACATTTTGCCATAGCTCGCTTCGTTTCCGAGATATTTGCAGATATATCCCAAGGGAAGGGGCCTGACGGACATATTTCGAGATATTTCTTCTTCTTGTTGTTCTTCTTCTGCACAGCTAAGCTGGAAGTGGCATTTGCAGGTCGCAATAGTGCAGAGTTATCTCAAAGAAAGGGGCCACGGTGTTTTTGTATCTCTATTATGTTGGTGCGGCTTCGGAACTTTTAAATATCTCGATATATCTCGAAAACTACGCTTCTGATCAAAAAATATCATAGAACGTAAATTGTAGGAAACATAATTCTCTACAAAAAAGGTCTCTTAACATTTTGCCATAGGTCACTTCGTTTCCGAGATATTTGCAGATATATCTCAACGGATGGGGCCTGACGGACATATTTCGAGATATTTCTTCTTCTTGTTGGTCTTCTTCTGCACAGCTAAGCTGGAAGTGGCATTTACAGCTCGCAATAGTGCAGAGTTATATCAAAGAAAGGGGCCACGGTGTTTCTGTATCTCTATTATGTTGGTGCGGCTTCGGAACTTTTAAATATCTTGATATATCTCGAGAACTACGCATCTGATCAAAAAATATCATAGAACATCAAAAGTAGGAAACTTAATTCTCTACAAAAAAGGTCTCTTAACATTTTGCCATAGCTCGCTTCGTTTCCGAGATATTTGCAGATATATCCCAAGGGAAGGGGCCTGACGGACATATTTCGAGATATTTCTTCTTCTTGTTGTTCTTCTTCTGCACAGCTAAGCTGGAAGTGGCATTCGCAGGTCGCAATAGTGCAGAGTTATCTCAAAGAAAGGGGCCACGGTGTTTTTGTATCTCTATTATGTTGGTGCGGCTTCGGAACTTTTAAATATCTCGATATATCTCGAAAACTACGCTTCTGATCAAAAAATATCATAGAACGTAAATTGTAGGAAACATTATTCTCTACAAAAAAGGTCTCTTAACATTTTGCCATAGCTCGCTTCGTTTCCGAGATATTTGCAGATTTATCTCAAGGGAAGGGGCCTGACGGACATATTTCGAGATATTTCTTCTTCTGCACAGCTAAGCTGGAAGTGGCATTTGCAGCGCGCAATAGTGCAGAGTTATCTCAAAGAAAGGGGCCACGGTGTTTCTGTATCTCTGTTATGTTGGTGCGGCTTCGGAACTTTTAAATATCTTGATATATCTCGAGAACTACGCATCTGATCAAAAAATATCATACTACATAAAAAGTAGGAAACTTAATTCTCTACAAGAAAGGTCTCCTAACATTTTGCCATAGCTCGCTTCGTTTCCGAGATATTTGCAGATTTATCTCAAGGGAAGGGGCCTGACGGACATATTTCGAGATATTTCTTCTTCTTGTTGTTCTTCTTCTGCACAGCTAAGCTGGAAGTGGCATTTGCGGCTCGCACTAGTACACAGTTATCTCAAAGAAAGGGGCCACGGTGTTTCTGTATCTCTATTATGTTGGTGCGGCTTCGGAACTTTTAAATATCTCGATATATCTCGAAAACTACGCTTCTGATCAAAAAATATCATAGAACATAAATTGTAGGAAACATAATTCTCTACAAAAAACGTCTCTTAACATTTTGCCATAGCTCGCTTCGTTTCCGAGATATTTGCAGATTTATCTCAAGGGAAGGGGCCTGACGGACATATTTCGAGATATTTCTTCTTCTTGTTGTTCTTCTTCTGCACAGCTAAGCTGGAAGTGGCATTTGCAGCTCGCAATAGTGCAGAGTTATCTCAAAGAGAGGGGCCACGGTGTTTCTGTATCTCTATTATGTTGGTGCGGCTTCGGAACTTTTAAATATCTTGATATATCTCGAGAACTACGCATCTGATCAAAAAATATCATACTACATAAAAAGTAGGAAACTTAATTCTCTACAAGAGAGGTCTCTAAACATTTTGCCATAGCTCGCTTCGTTTCCGAGATATTTGCAGATTTATCTCAAGGGAAGGGGCCTGACGGACATATTTCGAGATATTTCTTCTTCTTGTTGTTCTTCTTCTGCACAGCTAAGCTGGAAGTGGCATTTACAGCTCGCAATAGTGCAGAGTTATCTCAAAGAGAGGGGCCACGGTGTTTCTGTATCTCTATTATGTTGGTGCGGCTTCGGAACTTTTAAATATCTTGATATATCTCGAGAACTACGCATCTGATCAAAAAATATCATAGAACATGAAAAGTAGGAAACTTAATTCTCTACAAAAAACGTCTCTTAACATTTTGCCATAGCTCGCTTCGTTTCCGAGATATTTGCAGATATATCCCAAGGGAAGGGGCCTGACGGACATATTTCGAGATATTTCTTCTTCTTGTTGTTCTTCTTCTGCACAGCTAAGCTGGAAGTGGCATTTGCAGGTCGCAACAGTGCAGAGTTATCTCAAAGAAAGGGGCCACGGTGTTTCTGTATCTCTATTATGTTGGTGCGGCTTCGGAACTTTTAAATATCTCGATATATCTCGAAAACTACGCTTCTGATCAAAAAATATCATAGAACGTAAATTGTAGGAAACATTATTCTCTACAAAAAAGGTCTCTTAACATTTTGCCATAGCTCGCTTCGTTTCCGAGATATTTGCAGATTTATCTCAAGGGAAGGGGCCTGACGGACATATTTCGAGATATTTCTTCTTCTGCACAGCTAAGCTGGAAGTGGCATTTGCAGCGCGCAATAGTGCAGAGTTATCTCAAAGAAAGGGGCCACGGTGTTTCTGTATCTCTGTTATGTTGGTGCGGCTTCGGAACTTTTAAATATCTTGATATATCTCGAGAACTACGCATCTGATCAAAAAATATCATACTACATAAAAAGTAGGAAACTTAATTCTCTACAAGAAAGGTCTCTTAACATTTTGCCATAGCTCGCTTCGTTTCCGAAATATTTGCAGATTTATCTCAAGGGAAGGGGCCTGACGGACATATTTCGAGATATTTCTTCTTCTTGTTGTTCTTCTTCTGCACAGCTAAGCTGGAAGTGGCATTTGCGGCTCGCACTACTACACAGTTATCTCAAAGAAAGGGGCCACGGTGTTTCTGTATCTCTATTATGTTGGTGCGGCTTCGGAACTTTTAAATATCTCGATATATCTCGAAAACTACGCTTCTGATCAAAAAATATCATAGAACATAAATTGTAGGAAACATAATTCTCTACAAAAAAGGTCTCTTAACATTTTGCCATAGGTCACTTCGTTTCCGAGATATTTGCAGATATATCTCAACGGAAGGGGCCTGACGGACATATTTCGAGATATTTCTTCTTCTTGTTGGTCTTCTTCTGCACAGCTAAGCTGGAAGTGGCATTTACAGCTCGCAATAGTGCAGAGTTATATCAAAGAAAGGGGCCACGGTGTTTCTGTATCTCTATTATGTTGGTGCGGCTTCGGAACTTTTAAATATCTTGATATATCTCGAGAACTACGCATCTGATCAAAAAATATCATAGAACATCAAAAGTAGGAAACTTAATTCTCTACAAAAAAGGTCTCTTAACATTTTGCCATAGCTCGCTTCGTTTCCGAGATATTTGCAGATTTATCTCAAGGGAAGGGGCCTGACGGACATATTTCGAGATATTTCTTCTTCTTGTTGTTCTTCTTCTGCACAGCTAAGCTGGAAGTGGCATTTGCGGCTCGCACTAGTGCAGAGTTATCTCAAAGAAAGGGGCCACGGTGTTTCTGTATCTCTATTATGTTGGTGCGGCTTCGGAACTTTTAAATATCTTGATATATCTCGAGAACTACGCATCTGATCAAAAAATATCATAGAACATCAAAAGTAGGAAACTTAATTCTCTACAAAAAAGGTCTCTTAACATTTTGCCATAGCTCGCTTCGTTTCCGAGATATTTGCAGATTTATCTCAAGGGAAGGGGCCTGACGGACATATTTCGAGATATTTCTTCTTCTTGTTGTTCTTCTTCTGCACAGCTAAGCTGGAAGTGGCATTTGCGGCTCGCACTAGTGCAGAGTTATCTCAAAGAAAGGGGCCACGGTGTTTCTGTATCTCTATTATGTTGGTGCGGCTTCGGAACTTTTAAATATCTCGATATATCTCGAAAACTACGCTTCTGATCAAAAAATATCATAGAACATAAATTGTAGGAAACATAATTCTCTACAAAAAAGGTCTCTTAACATTTTGCCATAGCTCGCTTCGTTTCCGAGATATTTGCAGATTTATCTCAAGGGAAGGGGCCTGACGGACATATTTCGAGATATTTCTTCTTCTTGTTGTTCTTCTTCTGCACAGCTAAGCTGGAAGTGGCATTTGCGGCTCGCACTAGTGCAGAGTTATCTCAAAGAAAGGGGCCACGGTGTTTCTGTATCTCTATTATGTTGCTGCGGCTTCGGAACTTTTAAATATCTCGATATATCTCGAAAACTACGCTTCTGATCAAAAAATATCATAGAACATAAATTGTAGGAAACATAATTCTCTACAAAAAAGGTCTCTTAACATTTTGCCATAGCTCTCTTCGTTTCCGAGATATTTGCAGATTCAGCTCAAAGGAACTGGCCTGACGGACATATTTCGAGATATTTCTTCTTCTTGTTGTTCTTCTTCTGCACAGCTAAGCTGGAAGTGGCATTTACAGCTCGCAATAGTGCAGAGTTATCTCAAAGAGAGGGGCCACGGTGTTTCTGTATCTCTATTATGTTGGTGCGGCTTCGGAACTTTTAAATATCTTGATATATCTCGAGAACTACGCATCTGATCAAAAAATATCATAGAAGATAAAAAGTAGGAAACTTAATTCTCTACAAAAAAGGTCTCTTAACATTTTGCCATAGCTCGCTTCGTTTCCGAGATATTTGCAGATTTATCTCAAGGGAAGTGGCCTGACGGACATATTTCGAGATACTTCTTCTTCTTGTTGTTCTTCTTCTGCACAGCTAAGCTGGAAGTGGCATTTGCGGCTCGCACTAGTGCAGAGTTATCTCAAAGAAAGGGGCCACGGTGTTTCTGTATCTCTATTATGTTGGTGCGGCTTCGGAACTTTTAAATATCTCGATATATCTCGAAAACTACGCTTCTGATCAAAAAATATCATAGAACATAAAGTGTAGGAAACATAATTCTCTACAAAAAAGGTCTCTTAACATTTTGCCATAGGTCACTTCGTTTCCGAGATATTTGCAGATATATCTCAAGGGAAGGGGCCTGACGGACATATTTCGAGATATTTCTTCTTCTTGTTGGTCTTCTTCTGCACAGCTAAGCTGGAAGTGGCATTTACAGCTCGCAATAGTGCAGAGTTATATCAAAGAAAGGGGCCACGGTGTTTCTGTATCTCTATTATGTTGGTGCGGCTTCGGAACTTTTAAATATCTTGATATAACTCGAGAACTACGCATCTGATCAAAAAATATCATAGAACATGAAAAGTAGGAAACTTAATTCTCTACAAAAAAGGTCTCTTAACATTTTGCCATAGCTCGCTTCGTTTCCGAGATATTTGCATATTTATCTCAAAGGAACTGGCCTGACGGACATATTTCGAGATATTTCTTCTTCTTGTTGTTCTTCCTCTGCACAGCTAAGCTGGAAGTGGCATTTGCAGCTCGCAATAGTGCAGAGTTATCTCAAAGAAAGGGGCCACGGTGTATCTGTATCTCTATTATGTTGGTGCGGCTTCGGAACTTTCAAATATCTCGATATATCTCGAAAAGTACGCTTCTGATCAAAAAATATCATAGAACGTAAATTGTAGGAAATATTATTCTCTACAAAAAAGGTCTCTCAACATTTTGCCATAGCTCGCTTCGTTTCCGAGATATTTGCAGATTCATCTCAAGGGAAGGGGTCTGACGGACATATTTCGGGATATTTCTTCTTCTTGTTGTTCTTCTTCTGCACAGCTAAGCTCGAAGTGGCATTTGCAGCTCGCAATAGTGCAGAGTTATCTCAAAGAAAGAGGCCACGGTGTTTCTGTACCTCTATTATGTTGGTGCAGCTTCGGAACTTTTAAATATCTTGATATATCTCGAGAACTACGCATCTGATCAAAAAATATCATCGAACATAAAAAGTAGGAAACTTAATTCTCTACAAAAAAGGTCTCTTAACATTTTGCCATAGCTCGCTTCGTTTCCGAGATATTTGCAGATATATCTCAAGGGAAGGGGCCTGACGGACATATTTCGAGATATTTCTGCTTCTTGTTGTTCTTCTTCTGCACAGCTAAGCTGGAAGTGGCATTTGCGGCTCGCACTGGTGCACAGTTATCTCAAAGAAAGGGGCCACGGTGTTTCTGTATCTCTATTATGTTGGTGCGGCTTCGGAACTTTTAAATATCTTGATATATCTCGAGAACTACGCATCTGATCAAAAAATATCATAGAACATAAAAAGTAGGAAACTTAATTCTCTACAAAAAAGGTCTCTTAACATTTTGCCATAGCTCGCTTCGTTTCCGAGATACTTGCAGATTTATCTCAAGGGAAGGGGCCTGACGGACATATTTCGAGATATTTCTTCTTCTTGTTGTTCTTCTTCTGCACAGCTGAGCTGGAAGTGGCATTTGCAGCTCGCAATAGTGCAGAGTTATCCCAAAGAAAGGGGGCACGGTGTTTCTGTATCTCTATTATGTTGGTGCGGCTTCGGAACTTTTAAATATCTCGATATATCTCGAAAACTACGCTTCTGATCAAAAAATATCATAGAACATAAATTGTAGGAAACATAATTCTCTACAAAAAAGGTCTCTTAACATTTTGCCATAGCTCGCTTCGTTTCCGAGATATTTGCAGATTTATCTCAAGGGAAGGGTCCTGATGGACATATTTCGAGATATTTCTTCTTCTTGTTGTTCTTCTTCTGCACAGCTAAACTGGAAGTGGCATTTCCAGCTCGCAATCGTGCAGAGTTATCTCAAAGAAAGGGGCCACGGTGTTTCTGTATCTCTATTATGTTGGTGCGGCTTCGGAACTTTTAAATATCTTGATATATCTCGAGAACTACGCCTCTGATCGAAAAATATCATAGAACATAAAAAGTAGGAAACTTAATTATCTACAAAAAAGGTCTCTCAACATTTTGCCATAGCTCGCTTCGTTTCCGAGATATTTGCAGATTTATCTCAAGGGAAGGGGCCTGACGGACATATTTCGAGATATTTCTTCTTCTTGTTGTTCTTCTTCTGCACAGCTAAGCTGGAAGTGGCATTTGCAGCGCGCAATAGTGCAGAGTTATCTCAAAGAAAGGGGCCACGGTGTTTCTGTATCTCTATTATGTTGGTGCGGCTTCGGAACTTTTAAATATCTCGATATATCTCGAAAACTACGCTTCTGATCAAAAAATATCATAGAACGTATATTGTAGGAAATATTATTCTCTACAAAAAAGGTCTCTTAACATTTTGCCATAGCTCTCTTCGTTTCCGAGATATTTGCAGATTTATCTCAAGGGAAGGGGCCTGACGGACATATTTCGAGATATTTCTTCTTCTTGTTGTTCTTCTTCTGCACAGCTAAGCTGGAAGTGGCATTTGCAGCTCGCAATAGTGCAGAGTTATCTCAAAGAAAGGGGCCACGGTGTTTCTGTATCTCTATTATGTTGGTGCGGCTTCGGAACTTTTAAATATCTTGATATATCTCGAGAACTACGCGTCTGATCAAAAAATATCATAGAACATAAAAAGTAGGAAACTTAATTCTCTACAAGAGAGGTCTCTAAACATTTTGCCATAGCTCGCTTCGTTTCCGAGATATTTGCAGATATATCTCAAGGGAAGGGGCCTGACGGATATATTTCGAGATATTTCTTCTTCTTGTTGTTCTTCTTCTGCACAGCTAAGCTGGAAGTGGCATTTGCGGCTCGCACTACTACACAGTTATCTCAAAGAAAGGGGCCACGGTGTTTCTGTATCTCTATTATGTTGGTGCGGCTTCGGAACTTTTAAATATCTCGATATATCTCGAAAACTACGCTTCTGATCAAAAAATATCATAGAACATAAATTGTAGGAAACATAATTCTCTACAAAAAAGGTCTCTTAACATTTTGCCATAGGTCACTTCGTTTCCGAGATATTTGCAGATATATCTCAACGGAAGGGGCCTGACGGACATATTTCGAGATATTTCTTCTTCTTGTTGGTCTTCTTCTGCACAGCTAAGCTGGAAGTGGCATTTACAGCTCGCAATAGTGCAGAGTTATATCAAAGAAAGGGGCCACGGTGTTTCTGTATCTCTATTATGTTGGTGCGGCTTCGGAACTTTTAAATATCTTGATATATCTCGAGAACTACGCATCTGATCAAAAAATATCATAGAACATCAAAAGTAGGAAACTTAATTCTCTACAAAAAAGGTCTCTTAACATTTTGCCATAGCTCGCTTCGTTTCCGAGATATTTGCAGATTTATCTCAAGGGAAGGGGCCTGACGGACATATTTCGAGATATTTCTTCTTCTTGTTGTTCTTCTTCTGCACAGCTAAGCTGGAAGTGGCATTTGCGGCTCGCACTAGTGCAGAGTTATCTCAAAGAAAGGGGCCACGGTGTTTCTGTATCTCTATTATGTTGGTGCGGCTTCGGAACTTTTAAATATCTCGATATATCTCGAAAACTACGCTTCTGATCAAAAAATATCATAGAACATAAATTGTAGGAAACATAATTCTCTACAAAAAAGGTCTCTTAACATTTTGCCATAGCTCGCTTCGTTTCCGAGATATTTGCAGATTTATCTCAAGGGAAGGGGCCTGACGGACATATTTCGAGATATTTCTTCTTCTTGTTGTTCTTCTTCTGCACAGCTAAGCTGGAAGTGGCATTTGCGGCTCGCACTAGTGCAGAGTTATCTCAAAGAAAGGGGCCACGGTGTTTCTGTATCTCTATTATGTTGCTGCGGCTTCGGAACTTTTAAATATCTCGATATATCTCGAAAACTACGCTTCTGATCAAAAAATATCATAGAACATAAATTGTAGGAAACATAATTCTCTACAAAAAAGGTCTCTTAACATTTTGCCATAGCTCTCTTCGTTTCCGAGATATTTGCAGATTCAGCTCAAAGGAACTGGCCTGACGGACATATTTCGAGATATTTCTTCTTCTTGTTGTTCTTCTTCTGCACAGCTAAGCTGGAAGTGGCATTTACAGCTCGCAATAGTGCAGAGTTATCTCAAAGAGAGGGGCCACGGTGTTTCTGTATCTCTATTATGTTGGTGCGGCTTCGGAACTTTTAAATATCTTGATATATCTCGAGAACTACGCATCTGATCAAAAAATATCATAGAAGATAAAAAGTAGGAAACTTAATTCTCTACAAAAAAGGTCTCTTAACATTTTGCCATAGCTCGCTTCGTTTCCGAGATATTTGCAGATTTATCTCAAGGGAAGTGGCCTGACGGACATATTTCGAGATACTTCTTCTTCTTGTTGTTCTTCTTCTGCACAGCTAAGCTGGAAGTGGCATTTGCGGCTCGCACTAGTGCAGAGTTATCTCAAAGAAAGGGGCCACGGTGTTTCTGTATCTCTATTATGTTGGTGCGGCTTCGGAACTTTTAAATATCTCGATATATCTCGAAAACTACGCTTCTGATCAAAAAATATCATAGAACATAAAGTGTAGGAAACATAATTCTCTACAAAAAAGGTCTCTTAACATTTTGCCATAGGTCACTTCGTTTCCGAGATATTTGCAGATATATCTCAAGGGAAGGGGCCTGACGGACATATTTCGAGATATTTCTTCTTCTTGTTGGTCTTCTTCTGCACAGCTAAGCTGGAAGTGGCATTTACAGCTCGCAATAGTGCAGAGTTATATCAAAGAAAGGGGCCACGGTGTTTCTGTATCTCTATTATGTTGGTGCGGCTTCGGAACTTTTAAATATCTTGATATATCTCGAGAACTACGCATCTGATCAAAAAATATCATAGAACATCAAAAGTAGGAAACTTAATTCTCTACAAAAAAGGTCTCTTAACATTTTGCCATAGCTCGCTTCGTTTCCGAGATATTTGCAGATTTATCTCAAGGGAAGGGGCCTGACGGACATATTTCGAGATATTTCTTCTTCTTGTTGTTCTTCTTCTGCACAGCTAAGCTGGAAGTGGCATTTGCGGCTCGCACTAGTGCAGAGTTATCTCAAAGAAAGGGGCCGCGGTGTTTCTGTATCTCTATTATGTTGGTGCGGCTTCGGAACTTTTAAATATCTCGATATATCTCGAAAACTACGCTTCTGATCAAAAAATATCATAGAACATAAATTGTAGGAAACATAATTCTCTACAAAAAACGTCTCTTAACATTTTGCCATAGCTCGCTTCGTTTCCGAGATATTTGCAGATTCAGCTCAGATTAACTGGCCTGACGGACATATTTCGAGATATTTCTTCTTCTTGTTGTTCTTCCTCTGCACAGCTAAGCTGGAAGTGGCATTTGCAGCTCGCAATAGTGCAGAGTTATCTCAAAGAAAGGGGCCACGGTGTTTCTGTATCTCTATTATGTTGGTGCGGCATCGGAACATTTAAATATCTCGATATATCTCGAAAACTACGCTTCTGATCAAAAAATATCATAGAACATAAATTGTAGGAAACATAATTCTCTACAAAAAACGTCTCTTAACATTTTGCCATAGCTCGCTTCGTTTCCGAGATATTTGCAGATTCAGCTCAAAGGAACTGGCCTGACGGACATATTTCGAGATATTTCTTCTTCTTGTTGTTCTTGCTCTGCACAGCTAAGCTGGAAGTGGCATTTGCAGCTCGTAATAGTGCAGAGTTATCTCAAAGAAAGGGGCCACGGTGTTTCTGTATCTCTATTATGTTGGTGCGGCTTCGGAACTTTTAAATATCTCGATATATCTCGAAAACTACGCTTCTGATCAAAAAATATCATAGAACATAAATTGTAGGAAACATAATTCTCTACAAAAAAGGTCTCTTAACATTTTACCATAGCTCGCTTCGTTTCCGAGATATTTGCAGATTTATCTCAAGGGAAGGGGCCTAACGGACATATTTCGAGATATTTCTTCTTCTTGTTGTTCTTCCTCTGCACAGCTAAGCTGGAAGTGGCATTTGCAGCTCGCAATAGTGCAGAGTTATCTCAAAGAAAGGGGCCACGGTGTTTCTGTATCTCTATTATGTTGGTGCGGCTTCGGAACTTTTAAATATCTTGATATATCTCGAGAACTACGCATCTGATCAAAAAATATCATAGAACATAAAAGGTAGGAAACTTAATTCTCTACAAAAAAGGTCTCTTAACATTTTGCCATAGCTCGCTTCGTTTCCGAGATATTTGCATATTTATTTCAAGGGAAGGGGCCTGACGGACATATTTCGAGATATTTCTTCTTCTTGTTGTTCTTCTTCTGCACAGCTAAGCTGGAAGTGGCATTTGCGGCTCGCACTAGTGCAGAGTTATCTCAAAGAAAGGGGCCACGGTGTTTCTGTATCTCTATTATGTTGGTGCGGCTTCGGAACTTTTAAATATCTCGATATATCTCGAAAACTACGCTTCTGATCAAAAAATATCATAGAACATAAAAAGTAGGAAACTTAATTCTCTACAAAAAAGGTCTCTTAACATCTTGCCATAGCTCGCTTCGTTTCCGAGATATTTGCAGATTTATCTCAAGGGAAGGGGCCTAACGGACATATTTCGAGATACTTCTTCTTCTTGTTGTTCTTCTTCTGCACAGCTAAGCTGGAAGTGGCATTTGCGGCTCGCACTAGTGCAGAGTTATCTCAAAGAAAGGGGCCACGGTGTTTCTGTGTCTCTATTATGTTGGTGCGGTTTCGGAACTTTTAAATATCTTGATATATCTCGAGAACTACGCATCTGATCAAAAAATATCATAGAACATAAAAAGTAGGAAACTTAATTCTCTACAAAAAAGGTCTCTTAACATTTTGCCATAGCTCGCTTCGTTTCCGAGATATTTGCATATTTATTTCAAGGGAAGGGGCCTGACGGACATATTTCGAGATATTTCTTCTTCTTGTTGTTCTTCTTCTGCACAGCTAAGCTGGAAGTGGCATTTGCGGCTCGCAGTAGTGCAGAGTTATCTCAAAGAAAGGGGCCACGGTGTTTCTGTATCTCTATTATGTTGGTGCGGCTTCGGAACTTTTAAATATCTCGATATATCTCGAAAACTACGCTTCTGATCAAAAAATATCACAGAACATAAAAAGTAGGAAACTTAATTCTCTACAAAAAAGGTCTCTTAACATTTTGCCATAGCTCGCTTCGTTTCCGAGATATTTGCATATTTATTTCAAGGGAAGGGGCCTGACGGACATATTTCGAGATATTTCTTCTTCTTGTTGTTCTTCTTCTGCACAGCTAAGCTGGAAGTGGCATTTGCGGCTCGCACTAGTGCAGAGTTATCTCAAAGAAAGGGGCCACGGTGTTTCTGTATCTCTATTATGTTGGTGCGGCTTCGGAACTTTTAAATATCTGGATATATCTCGAAAACTACGCTTCTGATCAAAAAATATCATAGAACATAAATTGTAGGAAACATAATTCTCTACAAAAAAGGTCTCTTAACATTTTGCCATAGCTCGCTTCGTTTCCGAGATATTTGCAGATATATCTCAAGGGAAGGGGCCTGACGGACATATTTCGAGATATTTCTTCTTCTTGTTGTTCTTCTTCTGCACAGCTAAGCTGGAAGTGGCATTTACAGCTCGCAATAGTGCAGAGTTATCTCAAAGAAAGGGGCCACGGTGTTTCTGTATCTCTATTATGTTGGTGCGGCTTCGGAACTTTTAAATATCTTGATATATCTCGAGAACTACGCATCTGATCAAAAAATATCATAGAACATGAAAAGTAGGAAACTTAATTCTCTACAAAAAAGGTCTCTTAACATTTTGCCATAGCTCTCTTCGTTTCCGAGATATTTGCAGATTTATCTCAAGGGAAGGGGCCTGACGGACATATTTCGAGATATTTCTTCTTCTTGTTGTTCTTCTTCTGCACAGCTAAGCTCGAAGTGGCATTTGCAGCTCGCAATAGTGCAGAGTTATCTCAAAGAAAGGGGCCACGGTGTTTCTGTATCTCTATTATGTTGGTGCGGCTTCGGAACTTTTAAATATCTCGATATATCTCGAAAACTACGCTTCTGATCAAAAAATATCATACAACATAAATTGTAGGAAACATAATTCTCTACAAAAAAGGTCTCTTAACATTTTGCCATAGCTCGCTTCGTTTCCGAGATATTTGCAGATTTATCTCAAGGGAAGGGGCCTCACGGACATATTTCGAGATATTTCTTCTTCTTGTTGTTCTTCTTCTGCACAGCTAAGCTGGAAGTGGCATTTACAGCTCGCAATAGTGCAGAGTTATCTCAAAGAAAGGGGCCACGGTGTTTCTGTATCTCTATTATGTTGGTGCGGCTTCGGAACTTTTAAATATCTTGATATATCTCGAGAACTACGCATCTGATCAAAAAATATCATAGAACATGAAAAGTAGGAAACTTAATTCTCTACAAAAAAGGTCTCTTAACATTTTGCCATAGCTCGCTTCGTTTCCGAGATATTTGCAGATTTATCTCAAGGGAAGGGGCCTCACGGACATATTTCGAGATATTTCTTCTTCTTGTTGTTCTTCTTCTGCACAGCTAAGCTGGAAGTGGCATTTACAGCTCGCAATAGTGCAGAGTTATCTCAAAGAAAGGGGCCACGGTGTTTCTGTATCTCTATTATGTTGGTGCGGCTTCGGAACTTTTAAATATCTTGATATATCTCGAGAACTACGCATCTGATCAAAAAATATCATAGAACATGAAAAGTAGGAAACTTAATTCTCTACAAAAAAGGTCTCTTAACATTTTGCCATAGCTCGCTTCGTTTCCGAGATATTTGCAGATTTATCTCAAGGGAAGGGGCCTAACGGACATATTTCGAGATATTTCTTCTTCTTGTTGTTCTTCTTCTGCACAGCTAAACTGGAAGTGGCATTTCCAGCTCGCAATAGTGCAGAGTTATCTCAAAGAAAGGGGTCACGGTGTTTCTGTATCTCTATTATGTTGGTGCGGCTTCGGAACTTTTAAATATCTCGATATATCTCGAGAACTACGCATCTGATCAAAAAATATCATAGAAGATAAATTGTAGGAAACATAATTCTCTACAAAAAACGTCTCTTAACATTTTGCCATAGCTCGCTTCGTTTCCGAGATATTTGCAGATTCAGCTCAAAGGAACTGGCCTGACGGACATATTTCGAGATATTTCTTCTTCTTGTTGTTCTTCTTCTGCACAGCTAAGCTGGAAGTGGCATTTACAGCTCGCAATAGTGCAGAGTTATCTCAAAGAAAGGGGCCACGGTGTTTCTGTATCTCTATTATGTTGGTGCGGCTTCGGAACTTTTAAATATCTTGATATATCTCGAGAACTACGCATCTGATCAAAAAATATCATAGAACATGAAAAGTAGGAAACTTAATTCTCTACAAAAAAGGTCTCTTAACATTTTGCCATAGCTCGCTTCGTTTCCGAGATATTTGCAGATTTATCTCAAGGGAAGGGGCCTAACGGACATATTTCGAGATATTTCTTCTTCTTGTTGTTCTTCTTCTGCACAGCTAAACTGGAAGTGGCATTTCCAGCTCGCAATAGTGCAGAGTTATCTCAAAGAAAGGGGTCACGGTGTTTCTGTATCTCTATTATGTTGGTGCGGCTTCGGAACTTTTAAATATCTCGATATATCTCGAAAACTACGCTTCTGATCAAAAAATATCATAGAACGTAAATTGTAGGAAACATTATTCTCTACAAAAAAGGTCTCTTAACATTTTGCCATAGCTCGCTTCGTTTCCGAGATATTTGCAGATTCAGCTCAAAGGAACGGGCCTGACGGACATATTTCGAGATACTTCTTCTTCTTGTTGTTCTTCTTCTGCACAGCTAAGCTGGAAGTGGCATTTGCAGCTCGCACTAGTGCAGAGTTATCTCAAAGAAAGGGGCCACGGTGTTTCTGTATCTCTATTATGTTGGTGCGGCTTCGGAACTTTTAAATATCTCGATATATCTCGAAAACTACGCCTCTGATCAAAAAATATCATACAACATAAATTGTAGGAAACATAATTCTCTACAAAAAAGGTCTCTTAACATTTTGCCATAGCTCGCTTCGTTTCCGAGATATTTGCAGATTTATCTCAAGGGAAGGGGCCTCACGGACATATTTCGAGATATTTCTTCTTCTTGTTGTTCTTCTTCTGCACAGCTAAGCTGGAAGTGGCATTTACAGCTCGCAATAGTGCAGAGTTATCTCAAAGAAAGGGGCCACGGTGTTTCTGTATCTCTATTATGTTGGTGCGGCTTCGGAACTTTTAAATATCTTGATATATCTCGAGAACTACGCATCTGATCAAAAAATATCATAGAACATGAAAAGTAGGAAACTTAATTCTCTACAAAAAAGGTCTCTTAACATTTTGCCATAGCTCGCTTCGTTTCCGAGATATTTGCAGATTTATCTCAAGGGAAGGGGCCTAGCGGACATATTTCGAGATATTTCTTCTTCTTGTTGTTCTTCTTCTGCACAGCTAAACTGGAAGTGGCATTTCCAGCTCGCAATAGTGCAGAGTTATCTCAAAGAAAGGGGTCACGGTGTTTCTGTATCTCTATTATGTTGGTGCGGCTTCGGAACTTTTAAATATCTCGATATATCTCGAAAACTACGCTTCTGATCAAAAAATATCATAGAACGTAAATTGTAGGAAACATTATTCTCTACAAAAAAGGTCTCTTAACATTTTGCCATAGCTCGCTTCGTTTCCGAGATATTTGCAGATTCAGCTCAAAGGAACTGGCCTGACGGACATATTTCGAGATATTTCTTCTTCTTGTTGTTCTTCCTCTGCACAGCTAAGCTGGAATGGCATTTGCAGCTCGCAATAGTGCAGAGTTATCTCAAAGAAAGGGGCCACGGTGTTTCTGTATCTCTATTATGTTGGTGCGGCTTCGGAACTTTTAAATATCTTGATATATCTCGAGACCTACGCATCTGATCAAATAATATCATAGAACATAAAAAGTAGGAAACTTAATTCTCTACAAAAAAGGTCTCTTAACATTTTGCCATAGCTCGCTTCGTTTCCGAGATATTTGCAGATATATCTCAAGGGAAGGGGCCTCACGGACATATTTCGAGATATTTCTTCTTCTTGTTGTTCTTCTTCTGCACAGGTAAGCTGGAAGTGGCATTTACAGCTCGCAATAGTGCAGAGTTATCTCAAAGAAAGGGGCCACGGTGTTTCTGTATCTCTATTATGTTGGTGCGGCTTCGGAACTTTTAAATATCTTGATATATCTCGAGAACTACGCATCTGATCAAAAAATATCATAGAACATGAAAAGTAGGAAACCTAATTCTCTACAAAAAAGGTCTCTTAACATTTTGCCATAGCTCGCTTCGTTTCCGAGATATTTGCAGATTTATCTCAAGGGAAGGGGCCTAACGGACATATTTCGAGATATTTCTTCTTCTTGTTGTTCTTCTTCTGCACAGCTAAGCTGGAAGTGGCATTTGCGGCTCGCACTAGTGCAGAGTTATCTCAACGAAAGGGGCCACGGTGTTTCTGTATCTCTATTATGTTGGTGCGGCTTCGGAACTTTTAAATATCTCGATATATCTCGAAAACTACGCTTCTGATCAAAAAATATCATAGAACATAAATTGTAGGAAGCATAATTCTCTACAAAAAAGGTCTCTTAACATTTTGCCATAGCTCGCTTCGTTTCCGAGATATTTGCATATTTATCTCAAGGGAAGGGGCCTGACGGACATATTTCGAGATATTTCTTCTTCTTGTTGTTCTTCTTCTGCACAGCTAAGCTGGAAGTGGCATTTGCGGCTCTCACTAGTGCAGAGTTATCTCAGAGAAAGGGGCACGGTGTTTCTGTATCTCTATTATGTTGGTGCGGCTTCGGAACTTTTAAATATCTCGATATATCTCGAAAACTACGCTTCTGATCAAAAAATATCATAGAACATAAATTGTAGGAAACATAATTCTCTACAAAAAAGGTCTCTTAACATTTTGCCATAGCTCGCTTCGTTTCCGAGATATTTGCAGATATATCTCAAGGGAAGGGGCCTCACGGACATATTTCGAGATATTTCTTCTTCTTGTTGTTCTTCTTCTGCACAGCTAAGCTGGAAGTGGCATTTACAGCTCGCAATAGTGCAGAGTTATCTCAAAGAAAGGGGCCACGGTGTTTCTGTATCTCTATTATGTTGGTGCGGCTTCGGAACTTTTAAATATCTCGATATATCTCGAAAACTACGCTTCTGATCATAAAATATCATAGAACATAAATTGTAGGAAACATAATTCTCTACAAAAAACGTCTCTTAACATTTTGCCATAGCTCGCTTCGTTTCCGAGATATTTGCAGATTCATCTCAAGGGAAGGGGCCTGGCGGACATATTTCGAGATATTTCTTCTTCTTGTTGTTCTTCTTCTTGCACAGCTAAGCTGGAAGTGGCATTTGCGGCTCGCACTAGTGCAGAGTTATCTCAAAGAAAGGGGCCACGGTGTTTCTGTATCTCTATTATGTTGGTGCGGCTTCGGAACTTTTAAATATCTCGATATATCTCGAAAACTACGCTTCTGATCAAAAAATATCATAGAACATAAATTGTAGGAAACATAATTCTCTACAAAAAACGTCTCTTAACATTTTGCCATAGCTCGCTTCGTTTCCGAGATATTTGCAGATTCAGCTCAAAGGAACGGGCCTGACGGACATATTTCGAGATACTTCTTCTTCTTGTTGTTCTTCCTCTGCACAGCTAAGCTGGAAGTGGCATTTGCAGCTCGCAATAGTGCAGAGTTATCTCAAAGAAAGGGGCCACGGTGTTTCTGTATCTCTATTATGTTGGTGCGGCTTCGGAACTTTTAAATATCTTGATATATCTCGAGAACTACGCATCTGATCAAAAAATATCATAGAACATAAAAAGTAGGAAACTTAATTCTCTACAAAAAAGGTCTCTTAACATTTTGCCATAGCTCGCTTCGTTTCCGAGATATTTGCAGATTTATCTCAAGGGAAGGGGCCTGACGGACATATTTCGAGATATTTCTTCTTCTTGTTGTTCTTCTTCTGCACAGCTAAGCTGGAAGTGGCATTTGCAGCTCGCACTAGTGCAGAGTTATCTCAAAGA
Organism: Osmia lignaria lignaria; assembly: GCF_051020975.1. Classification (NCBI taxonomy): domain Eukaryota; kingdom Metazoa; phylum Arthropoda; class Insecta; order Hymenoptera; family Megachilidae; genus Osmia; species Osmia lignaria. The sequence goes on along the minus strand of NW_027478159.1, from coordinate 6,286,856 downwards.
AAGGGGCCACGGTGTTTCTGTATCTCTATTATGTTGGTGCGGCTTCGGAACTTTTAAATATCTCGATATATCTCGAAAACTACGCTTCTGATCAAAAAATATCACAGAACATAAATTGTAGGAAACATAATTCTCTACAAAAAAGGTCTCTTAACATTTTGCCATAGCTCGCTTCGTTTCCGAGATATTTGCAGATTTATCTCAAGGGAAGGGGCCTGACGGACATATTTCGAGATATTTCTTCTTCTTGTTGTTCTTCTTCTGCACAGCTAAGCTGCAAGTGGCATTTGCGGCTCGCACTAGTGCAGAGTTATCTCAAAGAAAGGGGCCACGGTGTTTCTGTATCTCTATTATGTTGGTGCGGCTTCGGAACTTTTAAATATCTTGATATATCTCGAGAACTACGCATCTGATCAAAAAATATCATAGAAGATAAATTGTAGGAAACATAATTCTCTACAAAAAACGTCTCTTAACATTTTGCCATAGCTCGCTTCGTTTCCGAGATATTTGCAGATTCAGCTCAAAGGAACTGGCCTGACGGACATATTTCGAGATATTTCTTCTTCTTGTTGTTCTTCCTCTGCACAGCTAAGCTGGAATGGCATTTGCAGCTCGCAATAGTGCAGAGTTATCTCAAAGAAAGGGGCCACGGTGTTTCTGTATCTCTATTATGTTGGTGCGGCTTCGGAACTTTTAAATATCTTGATATATCTCGAGAACTACGCATCTGATCAAATAATATCATAGAACATAAAAAGTAGGAAACTTAATTCTCTACAAAAAAGGTCTCTTAACATTTTGCCATAGCTCGCTTCGTTTCCGAGATATTTGCAGATATATCTCAAGGGAAGGGGCCTCACGGACATATTTCGAGATATTTCTTCTTCTTGTTGTTCTTCTTCTGCACAGGTAAGCAGGAAGTGGCATTTACAGCTCGCAATAGTGCAGAGTTATCTCAAAGAAAGGGGCCACGGTGTTTCTGTATCTCTATTATGTTGGTGCGGCTTCGGAACTTTTAAATATCTTGATATATCTCGAGAACTACGCATCTGATCAAAAAATATCATAGAACATGAAAAGTAGGAAACCTAATTCTCTACAAAAAAGGTCTCTTAACATTTTGCCATAGCTCGCTTCGTTTCCGAGATATTTGCAGATTTATCTCAAGGGAAGGGGCCTAACGGACATATTTCGAGATATTTCTTCTTCTTGTTGTTCTTCTTCTGCACAGCTAAGCTGGAAGTGGCATTTGCGGCTCGCACTAGTGCAGAGTTATCTCAACGAAAGGGGCCACGGTGTTTCTGTATCTCTATTATGTTGGTGCGGCTTCGGAACTTTTAAATATCTCGATATATCTCGAAAACTACGCTTCTGATCAAAAAATATCATAGAACATAAATTGTAGGAAGCATAATTCTCTACAAAAAAGGTCTCTTAACATTTTGCCATAGCTCGCTTCGTTTCCGAGATATTTGCATATTTATCTCAAGGGAAGGGGCCTGACGGACATATTTCGAGATATTTCTTCTTCTTGTTGTTCTTCTTCTGCACAGCTAAGCTGGAAGTGGCATTTGCGGCTCGCACTAGTGCATAGTTATCTCAGAGAAAGGGGCACGGTGTTTCTGTATCTCTATTATGTTGGTGCGGCTTCGGAACTTTTAAATATCTCGATATATCTCGAAAACTACGCTTCTGATCAAAAAATATCATAGAACATAAATTGTAGGAAACATAATTCTCTACAAAAAAGGTCTCTTAACATTTTGCCATAGCTCGCTTCGTTTCCGAGATATTTGCAGATATATCTCAAGGGAAGGGGCCTCACGGACATATTTCGAGATATTTCTTCTTCTTGTTGTTCTTCTTCTGCACAGCTAAGCTGGAAGTGGCATTTACAGCTCGCAATAGTGCAGAGTTATCTCAAAGAAAGGGGCCACGGTGTTTCTGTATCTCTATTATGTTGGTGCGGCTTCGGAACTTTTAAATATCTTGATATATCTCGAAAACTACGCTTCTGATCAAAAAATATCGTAGAACGTAAATTGTAGGAAACATTATTCTCTACAAAAAAGGTCTCTTAACATTTTGCCATAGCTCGCTTCGTTTCCGAGATATTTGCAGATTCAGCTCAAAGGAACGGGCCTGACGGACATATTTCGAGATACTTCTTCTTCTTGTTGTTCTTCTTCTGCACAGCTAAGCTGGAAGTGGCATTTGCAGCTCGCACTAGTGCAGAGTTATCTCAAAGAAAGGGGCCACGGTGTTTCTGTATCTCTATTATGTTGGTGCGGCTTCGGAACTTTTAAATATCTCGATATATCTCGAAAACTACGCTTCTGATCAAAAAATATCATAGAACATAAATTGTAGGAAACATAATTCTCTACAAAAAAGGTCTCTTAACATTTTGCCATAGCTCGCTTCGTTTCCGAGATATTTGCAGATTTATCTCAAGGGAAGGGGCCTGACGGACATATTTCGAGATATTTCTTCTTCTTGTTGTTCTTCTTCTGCACAGCTAAGCTGGAAGTGGCATTTGCGGCTCGCACTAGTGCAGAGTTATCTCAAAGAAAGGGGCCACGGTGTTTCTGTATCTCTATTATGTTGGTGCGGCTTCGGAACTTTTAAATATCTCGATATATCTCGGAAACTACGCTTCTGATCAAAAAATATCATAGAACATAAATTGTAGGAAACATAATTCTCTACAAAAAACGTCTCTTACCATTCTGCCATAGCTCGCTTCGTTTCCGAGATATTTGCAGATTCAGCTCAAAGGAACGGGCCTGACGGACATATTTCGAGATACTTCTTCTTCTTGTTGTTCTTCCTCTGCACAGCTAAGCTGGAAGTGGCATTTGCAGCTCGCAATAGTGCAGAGTTATCTCAAAGAAAGGGGCCACGGTGTTTCTGTATCTCTATTATGTTGGTGCGGCTTCGGAACTTTTAAATATCTCGATATATCTCGAAAACTACGCTTCTGATCAAAAAATATCATAGAACATAAATTGTAGGAAACATAATTATCTACAAAAAACGTCTCTTAACATTTTGCCATAGCTCGCCTCGTTTCCGAGATATTTGCAGATTCAGCTCAAAGGAACGGGCCTGACGGACATATTTCGAGATACTTCTTCTTCTTGTTGTTCTTCCTCTGCACAGCTAAGCTGGAAGTGGCATTTACAGCTCGCAATAGTGCAGAGTTATCTCAAAGAAAGGGGCCACGGTGTTTCTGTATCTCTATTATGTTGGTGCGGCTTCGGAACTTTTAAATATCTTGATATATCTCGAGAACTACGCATCTGATCAAAAAATATCATAGAACGTAAAAAGTAGGAAACTTAATTCTCTACAAAAAAGGTCTCTTAACATTTTGCCATAGCTCGCTTCGTTTCCGAGATATTTGCAGATTTATATCAAGGGAAGGGGCCTGACGGACATATTTCGAGATATTTCTTCTTCTTGTTGTTCTTCTTCTGCACAGCTAAGCTGGAAGTGGCATTTGCGGCTCGCACTAGTGCACAGTTATCTCAAAGAAAGGGGCCACGGTGTTTCTGTATCTCTATTATGTTGGTGCGTCTTCGGAACTTTTAAATATCTCGATATATCTCGAAAACTACGCTTCTGATCGAAAAGTATCATAGAACATAAATTGTAGGAAACATAATTCTCTACAAAAAACGTCTCTTAACAGTTTGCCATAGCTCGCTTCGTTTCCGAGATATTTGCAGATTCAGCTCAAAGGAACTGGCCTGACGGACATATTTCGAGATATTTCTTCTTCTTGTTGTTCTTCCTCTGCACAGCTAAGCTGGAATGGCATTTGCAGCTCGCAATAGTGCAGAGTTATCTCAAAGAAAGGGGCCACGGTGTTTCTGTATCTCTATTATGTTGGTGCGGCGTCGGAACTTTTAAATATCTTGATATATCTCGAGAACTACGCATCTGATCAAATAATATCATAGAGCATAAAAAGTAGGAAACTTAATTCTCTACAAAAAAGGTCTCTTAACATTTTGCCATAGCTCTCTTCGTTTCCGAGATATTTGCTGATTTATCTCAAGGGAAGGGGCCTGACGGACATATGTCGAGATATTTCTTCTTCTTGTTGTTCTTCTTCTGCACAGCTAAGCTGGAAGTGGCATTTGCAGCTCGGAATAGTGCAGAGTTATCTCAAAGAAAGGGGCCACGGTGTTTCTGTATCTCTATTATGTTGGTGCGGCTTCGGAACTTTTAAATATCTCGATATATCTCGAAAACTACGCTTCTGATCAAAAAATATCATAGGACGCAAATTGTAGGAAACATTATTCTCTACAAAAAAGGTCCCTTAACATTTTGCCATAGCTCGCTTCGTTTCCGAGATATTTGCAGATTCAGCTCAAAGGAACGGGCCTGACGGACATATTTCGAGATACTTCTTCTTCTTGTTGTTCTTCTTCTGCACAGCTAAGCTGGTAGTGGCATTTGCAGCTCGCACTAGTGCAGAGTTATCTCAAAGAAAGGGGCCACGGTGTTTCTGTATCTCTATTATGTTGGTGCGGCTTCGGAACTTTTAAATATCTCGATATATCTCGAAAACTACGCTTCTGATCAAAAAATATCATAAAACATAAATTGTAGGAAACATAATTCTCTACAAAAAAGGTCTCTTAACATTTTGCCATAGCTCGCTTCGTTTCCGAGATATTTGCAGATTTATCTCAAGGGAAGGGGCCTGACGGACATATTTCGAGATATTTCTTCTTCTTGTTGTTCTTCTTCTGCACAGCTAAGCTGGAAGTGGCATTTGCGGCTCGCACTAGTGCAGAGTTATCTCAAAGAAAGGGGCCACGGTGTTTCTGTATCTCTATTATGTTGGTGCGGCTTCGGAACTTTTAAATATCTCGATATATCTCGAAAACTACGCATCTGATCAAAAAATATCATCGAACATAAAAAGTAGGAAACTTAATTCTCTACAAAAAAGGTCTCTCAACATTTTGCCATAGCTCGCTTCGTTTCCGAGATATTTGCAGATATATCTCAAGGGAAGGGGCCTGACGGACATATTTCGAGATATTTCTTCTTCTTGTTGTTCTTCTTCTGCACAGCTAAGCTGGAAGTGGCATTTACAGCTCGCAATAGTGCAGAGTTATCTCAAAGAAAGGGGCCACGGTGTTTCTGTATCTCTATTATGTTGGTGCGGCTTCGGAACTTTTAAATATCTTGATATATCTCGAGAACTACGCATCTGATCAAAAAATATCATCGAACATAAAAAGTAGGAAACTTAATTCTCCACAAAAAAGGTCTCTTAACATTTTGCCATAGCTCGCTTCGTTTCCGAGATATTTGCAGATTTATCTCAAGGGAAGGGGCCTGACGGACATATTTCGAGATATTTCTTCTTCTTGTTGTTCTTCTTCTGCACAGCTAAGCTGGAAGTGGCATTTACAGCTCGCAATAGTGCAGAGTTATCTCAAAGAAAGGGGCCACGGTGTTTCTGTATCTCTATTATGTTGGTGCGGCTTCGGAACTTTTAAATATCTTGATATATCTCGAGAACTACGCATCTGATCAAAAAATATGGTAGAACATGAAAAGTAGGAAACTTAATTCTCTACAAAAAAGGTCTCTTAACATTTTGCCATAGCTCTCTTCGTTTCCGAGATATTTGCAGATTTATCTCAAGGGAAGGGGCCTGACGGACATATTTCGAGATATTTCTTCATCTTGTTGTTCTTCTTCTGCACAGCTAAGCTGGAAGTGGCATTTGCAGCTCGGAATAGTGCAGAGTTATCTCAAAGAAAGGGGCCACGGTGTTTCTGTATCTCTATTATGTTGGTGCGGCTTCGGAACTTTTAAATATCTCGATATATCTCGAAAACTACGCTTCTGATCAAAAAATATCATAGAACGTAAATTGTAGGAAACATTATTCTCTACAAAAAAGGTCTCTTAACATTTTGCCGTAGCTCGCTTCGTTTCCGAGATATTTGCAGATTCAGCTCAAAGGAACGGGCCTGACGGACATATTTCGAGATACTTCTTCTTCTTGTTGTTCTTCTTCTGCACAGCTAAGCTGGAAGTGGCATTTGCAGCTCGCACTAGTGCAGAGTTATCTCAAAGAAAGGGGCCACGGTGTTTCTGTATCTCTATTATGTTGGTGCGGCTTCGGAACTTTTAAATATCTCGATATATCTCAAAAACTACGCTTCTGATCAAAAAATATCATAGAACATAAATTGTAGGAAACATAATTCTCTACAAAAAACGTCTCTTAACATTTTGCCATAGCTCGCTTCGTTTCCGAGATATTTGCAGATTCAGCTCAAAGGAACGGGCCTGACGGACATATTTCGAGATACTTCTTCTTCTTGTTGTTCTTCCTCTGCACAGCTAAGCTGGAAGTGGCATTTACAGCTCGCAATAGTGCAGAGTTATCTCAAAGAAAGGGGCCACGGTGTTTCTGTATCTCTATTATGTTGGTGCGGCTTCGGAACTTTTAAATATCTTGATATATCTCGAGAACTACGCATCTGATCAAAAAATATCATAGAACATAAAAAGTAGGAAACTTAATTCTCTACAAAAAAGGTCTCTTAACATTTTGCCATAGCTCGCTTCGTTTCCGAGATATTTGCAGATTTATCTCAAGGGAAGGGGCCTGACGGACATATTTCGAGATATTTCTTCTTCTTGTTGTTCTTCTTCTGCACAGCTAAGCTGGAAGTGGCATTTGCGGCTCGCACTAGTGCAGAGTTATCTCAACAAAAGGGGCCAAGGTGTTTCTGTATCTCTATTATGTTGGTGCGGCTTCGGAACTTTTAAATATCTCGATATATCTCGAAAACTACGCTTCTGATCAAAAAATATCATAGAACATAAAAAGTAGGAAACTTAATTCTCTACAAAAAAGGTCTCTTAACATTTTGCCATAGCTCGCTTCGTTTCCGAGATATTTGCAGATTTATCTCAAGGGAAGGGGCCTGACGGACATATTTCGAGATATTTCTTCTTCTTGTTGTTCTTCTTCTGCACAGCTAAGCTGGAAGTGGCATTTACAGCTCGCAATAGTGCAGAGTTATCTCAAAGAAAGGGGCCACGGTGTTTCTGTATCTCTATTATGTTGGTGCGGCTTCGGAACTTTTAAATATCTAGATATATCTCGAGAACTACGCATCTGATCAAAAAATATGGTAGAACATGAAAAGTAGGAAACTTAATTCTCTACAAAAAAGGTCTCTTAACATTTTGCCATAGCTCTCTTCGTTTCCGAGATATTTGCAGATTTATCTCAAGGGAAGGGGCCTGACGGACATATTTCGAGATATTTCTTCATCTTGTTGTTCTTCTTCTGCACAGCTAAGCTGGAAGTGGCATTTGCAGCTCGGAATAGTGCAGAGTTATCTCAAAGAAAGGGGCCACGGTGTTTCTGTATCTCTATTATGTTGGTGCGGCTTCGGAACTTTTAAATATCTCGATATATCTCGAAAACTACGCTTCTGATCAAAAAATATCATAGAACGTAAATTGTAGGAAACATTATTCTCTACAAAAAAGGTCTCTTAACATTTTGCCGTAGCTCGCTTCGTTTCCGAGATATTTGCAGATTCAGCTCAAAGGAACGGGCCTGACGGACATATTTCGAGATACTTCTTCTTCTTGTTGTTCTTCTTCTGCACAGCTAAGCTGGTAGTGGCATTTGCAGCTCGCACTAGAGCAGAGTTATCTCAAAGAAAGGGGCCACGGTGTTTCTGTATCTCTATTATGTTGGTGCGGCTTCGGAACTTTTAAATATCTCGATATATCTCGAAAACTACGCTTCTGATCAAAAAATATCATAAAACATAAATTGTAGGAAACATAATTCTCTACAAAAAAGGTCTCTTAACATTTTGCCATAGCTCGCTTCGTTTCCGAGATATTTGCAGATTTATCTCAAGGGAAGGGGCCTGACGGACATATTTCGAGATATTTCTTCTTCTTGTTGTTCTTCTTCTGCACAGCTAAGTTGGAAGTGGCATTTGCGGCTCGCACTAGTGCACAGTTATCTCAAAGAAAGGGGCCACGGTGTTTCTGTATCTCTATTATGTTGGTGCGTCTTCGGAACTTTTAAATATCTCGATATATCTCGAAAACTACGCTTCTGATCAAAAAATATCATAGAACGTAAAAAGTAGGAAACTTTATTCTCTACAAAAAAGGTCTCTTAACATTTTGCCATAGCTCGCTTCGTTTCCGAGATATTTGCATATTTATCTCTAGGGAAGGGGCCTGACGGACATATTTCGAGATATTTCTTCTTCTTGTTGTTCTTCTTCTGCACAGCTAAGCTGGAAGTGGCATTTGCGGCTCGCACTAGTGCAGAGTTATCTCAAAGAAAGGGGCCACGGTGTTTCTGTATCTCTATTATGTTGGTGCGGCTTCGGAACTTTTAAATATCTCGATATATCTCGAAAACTACGCTTCTGATCAAAAAATATCATAGAACATAAATTGTAGGAAACATAATTCTCTACAAAAAACGTCTCTTACCATTTTGCCATAGCTCGCTTCGTTTCCGAGATATTTGCAGATTCAGCTCAAAGGAACGGGCCTGACGGACATATTTCGAGATACTTCTTCTTCTTCTTGTTCTTCCTCTGCACAGCTAAGCTGGAAGTGGCATTTGCAGCTCGCAATAGTGCAGAGTTATCTCAAAGAAAGGGGCCACGGTGTTTCTGTATCTCTATTATGTTGGTGCGGCTTCGGAACTTTTAAATATCTCGATATATCTCGAAAACTACGCTTCTGATCAAAAAATATCATAGAACATAAATTGTAGGAAACATAATTCTCTACAAAAAAGGTCTCTTAACATTTTGCCATAGCTCGCTTCGTTTCCGAGATATTTGCAGATTTATCTCAAGGGAAGGGGCCTGACGGACATATTTCGAGATATTTCTTCTTCTTGTTGTTCTTCTTCTGCACAGCTAAGCTGGAAGTGGCATTTGCGGCTCGCACTAGTGCAGAGTTATCTCAAAGAAAGGGGCCACGGTGTTTCTGTATCTCTATTATGTTGGTGCGGCTTCGGAACTTTTAAATATCTCGATATATCTCGAAAACTACGCATCTGATCAAAAAATATCATCGAACATAAAAAGTAGGAAACTTAATTCTCTACAAAAAAGGTCTCTTAACATTTTGCCATAGCTCGCTTCGTTTCCGAGATATTTGCATATTTATCTCAAGGGAAGGGGCCTGACGGACATATTTCGAGATATTTCTTCTTCTTGTTGTTCTTCTTCTGCACAGCTAAGCTGGAAGTGGCATTTGCGGCTCGCACTAGTGCAGAGTTATCTCAAAGAAAGGGGCCACGGTGTTTCTGTATCTCTATTATGTTGGTGCGGCTTCGGAACTTTTAAATATCTCGATATATCTCGAAAACTACGCATCTGATCAAAAAATATCATCGAACATAAAAAGTAGGAAACTTAATTCTCTACAAAAAAGGTCTCTTAACATTTTGCGATAGCTCGCTTCGTTTCCGAGATATTTGCAGATTTATCTCAAGGGAAGTGGCCTGACGGACATATTTCGAGATATTTCTTCTTCTTGTTGTTCTTCTTCTGCACAGCTAAGCTGGAAGTGGCATTTGCAGCTCGCAATAGTGCAGAGTTATCCCAAAGAAAGGGGCCACGGTGTTTCTGTATCTCTATTATGTTGGTGCGGCTTCGGAACTTTTAAATATCTCGATATATCTCGAAAACTACGCTTCTGATCAAAAAATATCATAGAACATAGATTGTAGGAAACATAATTCTCTACAAAAAAGTTCTCTTAACATTTTGCCATAGCTCGCTTCGTTTCCGAGATATTTGCAGATTTATCTCAAGGGAAGGGTCCTGATGGACATATTTCGAGATATTTCTTCTTCTTGTTGTTCTTCTTCTGCACAGCTAAACTGGAAGTGGCATTTCCAGCTCGCAATCGTGCAGAGTGATCTCAAAGAAAGGGGCCACGGTGTTTCTGTATCTCTATTATGTTGGTGCGGCTTCGGAACTTTTAAATATCTTGATATATCTCGAGAACTACGCATCTGATCAAAAAATATCGTAGAACATGAAAAGTAGGAAACTTAATTCTCTACAAAAAAGGTCTCTTAACATTTTGCCATAGCTCTCTTCGTTTCCGAGATATTTGCAGATTTATCTCAAGGGAAGGGGCCTGACGGACATATTTCGAGATATTTCTTCTTCTTGTTGTTCTTCTTCTGTACAGCTAAGCTGGAAGTGGCATTTGCAGCTCGGAATAGTGCAGAGTTATCTCAAAGAAAGGGGCCACGGTGTTTCTGTATCTCTATTATGTTGGTGCGGCTTCGGAACTTTTAAATATCTTGATATAACTCGAGAACTACGCATCTGATCAAAAAATATCATAGAACATGAAAAGTAGGAAACTTAATTCTCTACAAAAAAGGTCTCTTAACATTTTGCCATAGCTCGCTTCGTTTCCGAGATATTTGCATATTTATCTCAAAGGAACTGGCCTGACGGACATATTTCGAGATATTTCTTCTTCTTGTTGTTCTTCCTCTGCACAGCTAAGCTGGAAGTGGCATTTGCAGCTCGCAATAGTGCAGAGTTATCTCAAAGAAAGGGGCCACGGTGTATCTGTATCTCTATTATGTTGGTGCGGCTTCGGAACTTTCAAATATCTCGATATATCTCGAAAAGTACGCTTCTGATCAAAAAATATCATAGAACGTAAATTGTAGGAAATATTATTCTCTACAAAAAAGGTCTCTCAACATTTTGCCATAGCTCGCTTCGTTTCCGAGATATTTGCAGATTCATCTCAAGGGAAGGGGTCTGACGGACATATTTCGGGATATTTCTTCTTCTTGTTGTTCTTCTTCTGCACAGCTAAGCTCGAAGTGGCATTTGCAGCTCGCAATAGTGCAGAGTTATCTCAAAGAAAGAGGCCACGGTGTTTCTGTACCTCTATTATGTTGGTGCAGCTTCGGAACTTTTAAATATCTTGATATATCTCGAGAACTACGCATCTGATCAAAAAATATCATCGAACATAAAAAGTAGGAAACTTAATTCTCTACAAAAAAGGTCTCTTAACATTTTGCCATAGCTCGCTTCGTTTCCGAGATATTTGCAGATATATCTCAAGGGAAGGGGCCTGACGGACATATTTCGAGATATTTCTGCTTCTTGTTGTTCTTCTTCTGCACAGCTAAGCTGGAAGTGGCATTTGCGGCTCGCACTGGTGCACAGTTATCTCAAAGAAAGGGGCCACGGTGTTTCTGTATCTCTATTATGTTGGTGCGGCTTCGGAACTTTTAAATATCTTGATATATCTCGAGAACTACGCATCTGATCAAAAAATATCATAGAACATAAAAAGTAGGAAACTTAATTCTCTACAAAAAAGGTCTCTTAACATTTTGCCATAGCTCGCTTCGTTTCCGAGATACTTGCAGATTTATCTCAAGGGAAGGGGCCTGACGGACATATTTCGAGATATTTCTTCTTCTTGTTGTTCTTCTTCTGCACAGCTGAGCTGGAAGTGGCATTTGCAGCTCGCAATAGTGCAGAGTTATCCCAAAGAAAGGGGGCACGGTGTTTCTGTATCTCTATTATGTTGGTGCGGCTTCGGAACTTTTAAATATCTCGATATATCTCGAAAACTACGCTTCTGATCAAAAAATATCATAGAACATAAATTGTAGGAAACATAATTCTCTACAAAAAAGGTCTCTTAACATTTTGCCATAGCTCGCTTCGTTTCCGAGATATTTGCAGATTTATCTCAAGGGAAGGGTCCTGATGGACATATTTCGAGATATTTCTTCTTCTTGTTGTTCTTCTTCTGCACAGCTAAACTGGAAGTGGCATTTCCAGCTCGCAATCGTGCAGAGTTATCTCAAAGAAAGGGGCCACGGTGTTTCTGTATCTCTATTATGTTGGTGCGGCTTCGGAACTTTTAAATATCTTGATATATCTCGAGAACTACGCCTCTGATCGAAAAATATCATAGAACATAAAAAGTAGGAAACTTAATTATCTACAAAAAAGGTCTCTCAACATTTTGCCATAGCTCGCTTCGTTTCCGAGATATTTGCAGATTTATCTCAAGGGAAGGGGCCTGACGGACATATTTCGAGATATTTCTTCTTCTTGTTGTTCTTCTTCTGCACAGCTAAGCTGGAAGTGGCATTTGCAGCGCGCAATAGTGCAGAGTTATCTCAAAGAAAGGGGCCACGGTGTTTCTGTATCTCTATTATGTTGGTGCGGCTTCGGAACTTTTAAATATCTCGATATATCTCGAAAACTACGCTTCTGATCAAAAAATATCATAGAACGTATATTGTAGGAAATATTATTCTCTACAAAAAAGGTCTCTTAACATTTTGCCATAGCTCTCTTCGTTTCCGAGATATTTGCAGATTTATCTCAAGGGAAGGGGCCTGACGGACATATTTCGAGATATTTCTTCTTCTTGTTGTTCTTCTTCTGCACAGCTAAGCTGGAAGTGGCATTTGCAGCTCGCAATAGTGCAGAGTTATCTCAAAGAAAGGGGCCACGGTGTTTCTGTATCTCTATTATGTTGGTGCGGCTTCGGAACTTTTAAATATCTTGATATATCTCGAGAACTACGCGTCTGATCAAAAAATATCATAGAACATAAAAAGTAGGAAACTTAATTCTCTACAAGAGAGGTCTCTAAACATTTTGCCATAGCTCGCTTCGTTTCCGAGATATTTGCAGATATATCTCAAGGGAAGGGGCCTGACGGATATATTTCGAGATATTTCTTCTTCTTGTTGTTCTTCTTCTGCACAGCTAAGCTGGAAGTGGCATTTGCGGCTCGCACTAGTGCACAGTTATCTCAAAGAAAGGGGCCACGGTGTTTCTGTATCTCTATTATGTTGGTGCGGCTTCGGAACTTTTAAATACCTTGATATATCTCGAGAACTACGCATCTGATCAAAAAATATCATAGAACATAAAAAGTAGGAAACTTAATTCTCTACAAAAAAGGTCTCTTAACATTTTGGCATAGCTCGCTTCGTTTCCGAGATATTTGCATATTTATCTCAAGGGAAGGGGCCTGACGGACATATTTCGAGATATTTCTTCTTCTTGTTGTTCTTCTTCTGCACAGCTAAGCTGGAAGTGGCATTTGCGGCTCGCACTAGTGCAGAGTTATCTCAAAGAAAGGGGCCACGGTGTTTCTGTATCTTTATTATGTTGGTGCGGCTTCGGAACTTTTAAATATCTCGATATATCTCGAAAACTACGCTTCTGATCAAAAAATATCATAGAACGTAAATTGTAGGAAATATTATTCTCTACAAAAAAGGTCTCTCAACATTTTGCCATAGCTCGCTTCGTTTCCGAGATATTTGCAGATTCATCTCAAGGGAAGGGGTCTGACGGACATATTTCGAGATATTTCTTCTTCTTGTTGTTCTTCTTCTGCACAGCTAAGCTCGAAGTGGCATTTGCAGCTCGCAATAGTGCAGAGTTATCTCAAAGAAAGAGGCCACGGTGTTTCTGTACCTCTATTATGTTGGTGCAGCTTCGGAACTTTTAAATATCTTGATATATCTCGAGAACTACGCATCTGATCAAAAAATATCATCGAACATAAAAAGTAGGAAACTTAATTCTCTACAAAAAAGGTCTCTTAACATTTTGCCATAGCTCGCTTCGTTTCCGAGATATTTGCAGATTTATCTCAAGGGAAGGGTCCTGATGGACATATTTCGAGATATTTCTTCTTCTTGTTGTTCTTCTTCTGCACAGCTAAGCTGGAAGTGGCATTTGCGGCTCGCACTAGTGCAGAGTTATCTCAAAGAGAGGGGCCACGGTGTTTCTGTATCTCTATTATGTTTGGTGCGGCTTCGGAACTTTTAAGTATCTTGATCTATCTCAAAAACTACGCTTCTGATCAAAAAATATCATAGAACATAAAAAGTAGGAAACTTAATTCTCTACAAAAAAGGTCTCTTAACATTTTGCCATAGCTCGCTTCGTTTCCGAGATATTTGCATATTTATCTCAAGGGAAGGGGCCTGACGGACATATTTCGAGATATTTCTTCTTCTTGTTGTTCTTCTTCTGCACAGCTAAGCTGGAAGTGGCATTTGCGGCTCGCACTAGTGCAGAGTTATCTCAAAGAAAGGGGCCACGGTGTTTCTGTATCTTTATTATGTTGGTGCGGCTTCGGAACTTTTAAATATCTCGATATATCTCGAAAACTACGCTTCTGATCAAAAAATATCATAGAACGTAAATTGTAGGAAATATTATTCTCTACAAAAAAGGTCTCTCAACATTTTGCCATAGCTCGCTTCGTTTCCGAGATATTTGCAGATTCATCTCAAGGGAAGGGGTCTGACGGACATATTTCGAGATATTTCTTCTTCTTGTTGTTCTTCTTCTGCACAGCTAAGCTCGAAGTGGCATTTGCAGCTCGCAATAGTGCAGAGTTATCTCAAAGAAAGAGGCCACGGTGTTTCTGTACCTCTATTATGTTGGTGCAGCTTCGGAGCTTTTAAATATCTTGATATATCTCGAGAACTACGCATCTGATCAAAAAATATCATCGAACATAAAAAGTAGGAAACTTAATTCTCTACAAAAAAGGTCTCTTAACATTTTGCCATAGCTCGCTTCGTTTCCGAGATATTTGCAGATTTATCTCAAGGGAAGGGTCCTGATGGACATATTTCGAGATATTTCTTCTTCTTGTTGTTCTTCTTCTGCACAGCTAAGCTGGAAGTGGCATTTGCGGCTCGCACTAGTGCAGAGTTATCTCAAAGAGAGGGGCCACGGTGTTTCTGTATCTCTATTATGTTTGGTGCGGCTTCGGAACTTTTAAGTATCTTGATCTATCTCAAAAACTACGCTTCTGATCAAAAAATATCATAGAACATAAAAAGTAGGAAACTTAATTCTCTACAAAAAAGGTCTCTTAACATTTTGCCATAGCTCGCTTCGTTTCCGAGATATTTGCAGATTTATCTCAATGGAAGGGGCCTAACGGACATATTTCGAGATATTTCTTCTTCTTGTTGTTCTTCTTCTGCACAGCTAAACTGGAAGTGGCATTTCCAGCTCGCAATAGTGCAGAGTTATCTCAAAGAAAGGGGCCACGGTGTTTCTGTATCTCTATTATGTTGGTGCGGCTTCGGAACTTTTAAATATCTTGATATATCTCGAGAACTACGCATCTGATCAAAAAATGTCATAGAACATAAAAAGTAGGAAACTTAATTCTCTACAAAAAAGGTCTCTTAACATTTTGCCATAGCTCGCTTCGTTTCCGAGATATTTGCAGATTTATCTCAAGGGAAGGGGCCTGACGGACATATTTCGAGATATTTCTTCTTCTTGTTGTTCTTCTTCTGCACAGCTAAGCTAGAAGTGGCATTTGCAGCTCGCAACAGTGCAGAGTTATCTCAAAGAGAGGGGCCACGGTGTTTCTGTATCTCTATTATGTTTGGTGCGGCTTCGGAACTTTTAAATATCTCGATATATCTCGAAAACTACGCTTCTGATCAAAAAATATCATAGAACATATATTGTAGGAAATATTATTCTCTACAAAAAAGGTCTCTTAACATTTTGCCATAGCTCTCTTCGTTTCCGAGATATTTGCAGATTTATCTCAAGGGAAGGGGCCTGACGGACATATTTCGAGATATTTCTTCTTCTTGTTGTTCTTCTTCTGCACAGCTAAGCTGGAAGTGGCATTTGCAGCTCGCAATAGTGCAGAGTTATCTCAAAGAAAGGGGCCACGGTGTTTCTGTATCTCTATTATGTTGGTGCGGCTTCGGAACTTTTAAATATCTTGATATATCTCGAGAACTACGCGTCTGATCAAAAAATATCATAGAACATAAAAAGTAGGAAACTTAATTCTCTACAAGAGAGGTCTCTAAACATTTTGCCATAGCTCGCTTCGTTTCCGAGATATTTGCAGATATATCTCAAGGGAAGGGGCCTGACGGATATATTTCGAGATATTTCTTCTTCTTGTTGTTCTTCTTCTGCACAGCTAAGCTGGAAGTGGCATTTGCGGCTCGCACTAGTGCACAGTTATCTCAAAGAAAGGGGCCACGGTGTTTCTGTATCTCTATTATGTTGGTGCGGCTTCGGAACTTTTAAATACCTTGATATATCTCGAGAACTACGCATCTGATCAAAAAATATCATAGAACATAAAAAGTAGGAAACTTAATTCTCTACAAAAAAGGTCTCTTAACATTTTGGCATAGCTCGCTTCGTTTCCGAGATATTTGCATATTTATCTCAAGGGAAGGGGCCTGACGGACATATTTCGAGATATTTCTTCTTCTTGTTGTTCTTCTTCTGCACAGCTAAGCTGGAAGTGGCATTTGCGGCTCGCACTAGTGCAGAGTTATCTCAAAGAAAGGGGCCACGGTGTTTCTGTATCTTTATTATGTTGGTGCGGCTTCGGAACTTTTAAATATCTCGATATATCTCGAAAACTACGCTTCTGATCAAAAAATATCATAGAACGTAAATTGTAGGAAATATTATTCTCTACAAAAAAGGTCTCTCAACATTTTGCCATAGCTCGCTTCGTTTCCGAGATATTTGCAGATTCATCTCAAGGGAAGGGGTCTGACGGACATATTTCGAGATATTTCTTCTTCTTGTTGTTCTTCTTCTGCACAGCTAAGCTCGAAGTGGCATTTGCAGCTCGCAATAGTGCAGAGTTATCTCAAAGAAAGAGGCCACGGTGTTTCTGTACCTCTATTATGTTGGTGCAGCTTCGGAACTTTTAAATATCTTGATATATCTCGAGAACTACGCATCTGATCAAAAAATATCATCGAACATAAAAAGTAGGAAACTTAATTCTCTACAAAAAAGGTCTCTTAACATTTTGCCATAGCTCGCTTCGTTTCCGAGATATTTGCAGATTTATCTCAAGGGAAGGGTCCTGATGGACATATTT
Organism: Osmia lignaria lignaria; assembly: GCF_051020975.1. NCBI lineage: Eukaryota > Metazoa > Arthropoda > Insecta > Hymenoptera > Megachilidae > Osmia > Osmia lignaria. Next base: position 6,269,882 of record NW_027478159.1, on the reverse strand, counting down.
CGAGATATTTCTTCTTCTTGTTGTTCTTCTTCTGCACAGCTAAGCTGGAAGTGGCATTTGCGGCTCGCACTAGTGCAGAGTTATCTCAAAGAGAGGGGCCACGGTGTTTCTGTATCTCTATTATGTTTGGTGCGGCTTCGGAACTTTTAAGTATCTTGATCTATCTCAAAAACTACGCTTCTGATCAAAAAATATCATAGAACATAAAAAGTAGGAAACTTAATTCTCTACAAAAAAGGTCTCTTAACATTTTGCCATAGCTCGCTTCGTTTCCGAGATATTTGCATATTTATCTCAAGGGAAGGGGCCTGACGGACATATTTCGAGATATTTCTTCTTCTTGTTGTTCTTCTTCTGCACAGCTAAGCTGGAAGTGGCATTTGCGGCTCGCACTAGTGCAGAGTTATCTCAAAGAAAGGGGCCACGGTGTTTCTGTATCTTTATTATGTTGGTGCGGCTTCGGAACTTTTAAATATCTCGATATATCTCGAAAACTACGCTTCTGATCAAAAAATATCATAGAACGTAAATTGTAGGAAATATTATTCTCTACAAAAAAGGTCTCTCAACATTTTGCCATAGCTCGCTTCGTTTCCGAGATATTTGCAGATTCATCTCAAGGGAAGGGGTCTGACGGACATATTTCGAGATATTTCTTCTTCTTGTTGTTCTTCTTCTGCACAGCTAAGCTCGAAGTGGCATTTGCAGCTCGCAATAGTGCAGAGTTATCTCAAAGAAAGAGGCCACGGTGTTTCTGTACCTCTATTATGTTGGTGCAGCTTCGGAACTTTTAAATATCTTGATATATCTCGAGAACTACGCATCTGATCAAAAAATATCATCGAACATAAAAAGTAGGAAACTTAATTCTCTACAAAAAAGGTCTCTTAACATTTTGCCATAGCTCGCTTCGTTTCCGAGATATTTGCAGATTTATCTCAAGGGAAGGGTCCTGATGGACATATTTCGAGATATTTCTTCTTCTTGTTGTTCTTCTTCTGCACAGCTAAGCTGGAAGTGGCATTTGCGGCTCGCACTAGTGCAGAGTTATCTCAAAGAGAGGGGCCACGGTGTTTCTGTATCTCTATTATGTTTGGTGCGGCTTCGGAACTTTTAAGTATCTTGATCTATCTCAAAAACTACGCTTCTGATCAAAAAATATCATAGAACATAAAAAGTAGGAAACTTAATTCTCTACAAAAAAGGTCTCTTAACATTTTGCCATAGCTCGCTTCGTTTCCGAGATATTTGCAGATTTATCTCAATGGAAGGGGCCTAACGGACATATTTCGAGATATTTCTTCTTCTTGTTGTTCTTCTTCTGCACAGCTAAACTGGAAGTGGCATTTCCAGCTCGCAATAGTGCAGAGTTATCTCAAAGAAAGGGGCCACGGTGTTTCTGTATCTCTATTATGTTGGTGCGGCTTCGGAACTTTTAAATATCTTGATATATCTCGAGAACTACGCATCTGATCAAAAAATGTCATAGAACATAAAAAGTAGGAAACTTAATTCTCTACAAAAAAGGTCTCTTAACATTTTGCCATAGCTTGCTTCGTTTCCGAGATATTTGCAGATTTATCTCAAGGGAAGGGGCCTGACGGACATATTTCGAGATATTTCTTCTTCTTGTTGTTCTTCTTCTGCACAGCTAAGCTAGAAGTGGCATTTGCAGCTCGCAACAGTGCAGAGTTATCTCAAAGAGAGGGGCCACGGTGTTTCTGTATCTCTATTATGTTTGGTGCGGCTTCGGAACTTTTAAGTATCTTGATCTATCTCAAAAACTACGCTTCTGATCAAAAAATATCATAGAACATAAATTGTAGGAAATATAATTCTCTACAAAAAACGTCTCTTAACATTTTGCCATAGCTCGCTTCGTTTCCGAGATATTTGCAGATTTATCTCAAGGGAAGTGGCCTGACGGACATATTTCGAGATATTTCTTCTTCTTGTTGTTCTTCTTCTGCACAGCTAAGCTGGAAGTGGCATTTGCGGCTCGCACTAGTGCACAGTTATCTCAAAGAAAGGGGCCACGGTGTTTCTGTATCTCTATTATGTTGGTGCGTCTTCGGAACTTTTAAATATCTCGATATATCTCGAAAACTACGCTTCTGATCAAAAAATATCATAGAACATAAATTGTAGGAAACATAATTCTCTACAAAAAACGTCTCCTAACATTTTGCCATAGCTCGCTTCGTTTCCGAGATATTTGCAGATACAGCTCAAAGGAACTGGCCTGACGGACATATTTCGAGATATTTCTTCTTCTTGTTGTTCTTCCTCTGCGCAGCTAAGCTGGAAGTGGCATTTGCAGCTCGCAATAGTGCAGAGTTATCTCAAAGAAAGGGGCCACGGTGTTTCTGTATCTCTATTATGTTGGTGCGGCTTCGGAACTTTTAAATACCTTGATATATCTCGAGAACTACGCATCTGATCAAAAAATATCATAGAACATAAAAAGTAGGAAACTTAATTCTCTACAAAAAAGGTCTCTTAACATTTTGGCATAGCTCGCTTCGTTTCCGAGATATTTTCATATTTATCTCAAGGGAAGGGGCCTGACGGACATATTTCGAGATATTTCTTCTTCTTGTTGTTCTTCTTCTGCACAGCTAAGCTGGAAGTGGCATTTGCGGCTCGCACTAGTGCAGAGTTATCTCAAAGAAAGGGGCCACGGTGTTTCTGTATCTTTATTATGTTGGTGCGGCTTCGGAACTTTTAAATATCTCGATATATCTCGAAAACTACGCTTCTGATCAAAAAATATCATAGAACGTAAATTGTAGGAAATATTATTCTCTACAAAAAAGGTCTCTCAACATTTTGCCATAGCTCGCTTCGTTTCCGAGATATTTGCAGATTCATCTCAAGGGAAGGGGTCTGACGGACATATTTCGAGATATTTCTTCTTCTTGTTGTTCTTCTTCTGCACAGCTAAGCTCGAAGTGGCATTTGCAGCTCGCAATAGTGCAGAGTTATCTCAAAGAAAGGGGCCACGGTGTTTCTGTATCTCGATTATGTTGGTGCGGCTTCGGAACTTTTAAATATCTTGATATATCTCGAGAACTACGCATCTGATCAAAAAATGTCATAGAACATAAAAAGTAGGAAACTTAATTCTCTACAAAAAAGGTCTCTTAACATTTTGCCATAGCTCGCTTCGTTTCCGAGATATTTGCAGATTTATCTCAAGGGAAGGGGCCTGACGGACATATTTCGAGATATTTCTTCTTCTTGTTGTTCTTCTTCTGCACAGCTAAGCTGGAAGTGGCATTTGCAGCTCGCAATAGTGCAGAGTTATCTCAAAGAGAGGGGCCACGGTGTTTCTGTATCTCTATTATGTTTGGTGCGGCTTCGGAACTTTTAAGTATCTTGATCTATCTCAAAAACTACGCTTCTGATCAAAAAATATCATAGAACATAAATTGTAGGAAATATAATTCTCTACAAAAAACGTCTCTTAACATTTTGCCATAGCTCGCTTCGTTTCCGAGATATTTGCAGATTTATCTCAAGGGAAGTGGCCTGACGGACATATTTCGAGATATTTCTTCTTCTTGTTGTTCTTCTTCTGCACAGCTAAGCTGGAAGTGGCATTTGCGGCTCGCACTAGTGCACAGTTATCTCAAAGAAAGGGGCCACGGTGTTTCTGTATCTCTATTATGTTGGTGCGTCTTCGGAACTTTTAAATATCTCGATATATCTCGAAAACTACGCTTCTGATCAAAAAATATCATAGAACATAAATTGTAGGAAACATAATTCTCTACAAAAAACGTCTCCTAACATTTTGCCATAGCTCGCTTCGTTTCCGAGATATTTGCAGATACAGCTCAAAGGAACTGGCCTGACGGACATATTTCGAGATATTTCTTCTTCTTGTTGTTCTTCCTCTGCGCAGCTAAGCTGGAAGTGGCATTTGCAGCTCGCAATAGTGCAGAGTTATCTCAAAGAAAGGGGCCACGGTGTTTCTGTATCTCTATTATGTTGGTGCGGCTTCGGAACTTTTAAATACCTTGATATATCTCGAGAACTACGCATCTGATCAAAAAATATCATAGAACATAAAAAGTAGGAAACTTAATTCTCTACAAAAAAGGTCTCTTAACATTTTGGCATAGCTCGCTTCGTTTCCGAGATATTTGCATATTTATCTCAAGGGAAGGGGCCTGACGGACATATTTCGAGATATTTCTTCTTCTTGTTGTTCTTCTTCTGCACAGCTAAGCTGGAAGTGGCATTTGCGGCTCGCACTAGTGCAGAGTTATCTCAAAGAAAGGGGCCACGGTGTTTCTGTATCTTTATTATGTTGGTGCGGCTTCGGAACTTTTAAATATCTCGATATATCTCGAAAACTACGCTTCTGATCAAAAAATATCATAGAACCTAAATTGTAGGAAATATTATTCTCTACAAAAAAGGTCTCTCAACATTTTGCCATAGCTCGCTTCGTTTCCGAGATATTTGCAGATTCATCTCAAGGGAAGGGGTCTGACGGACATATTTCGAGATATTTCTTCTTCTTGTTGTTCTTCTTCTGCACAGCTAAGCTCGAAGTGGCATTTGCAGCTCGCAATAGTGCAGAGTTATCTCAAAGAAAGGGGCCACGGTGTTTCTGTATCTCGATTATGTTGGTGCGGCTTCGGAACTTTTAAATATCTTGATATATCTCGAGAACTACGCATCTGATCAAAAAATGTCATAGAACATAAAAAGTAGGAAACTTAATTCTCTACAAAAAAGGTCTCTTAACATTTTGCCATAGCTCGCTTCGTTTCCGAGATATTTGCAGATTTATCTCAAGGGAAGGGGCCTGACGGACATATTTCGAGATATTTCTTCTTCTTGTTGTTCTTCTTCTGCACAGCTAAGCTGGAAGTGGCATTTGCAGCTCGCAATAGTGCAGAGTTATCTCAAAGAGAGGGGCCACGGTGTTTCTGTATCTCTATTATGTTTGGTGCGGCTTCGGAACTTTTAAGTATCTTGATCTATCTCAAAAACTACGCTTCTGATCAAAAAATATCATAGAACATAAAAAGTAGGAAACTTAATTCTGTACAAAAAAGGTCTCTTAACATTTTGCCATAGCTCGCTTCGTTTCCGAGATATTTGCAGATTTATCTCAAGGGAAGGGGCCTAACGGACATATTTCGAGATATTTCTTCTTCTTGTTGTTCTTCTTCTGCACAGCTAAACTGGAAGTGGCATTTCCAGCTCGCAATAGTGCAGAGTTATCTCAAAGAAAGGGGCCACGGTGTTTCTGTATCTCTATTATGTTGGTGCGGCTTCGGAACTTTTAAATATCTTGATATATCTCGAGAACTACGCATCTGATCAAAAAATGTCATAGAACATAAAAAGTAGGAAACTTAATTCTCTACAAAAAAGGTCTCTTAACATTTTGCCATAGCTCGCTTCGTTTCCGAGATATTTGCAGATTTATCTCAAGGGAAGGGGCCTGACGGACATATTTCGAGATATTTCTTCTTCTTGTTGTTCTTCTTCTGCACAGCTAAGCTGGAAGTGGCATTTGCAGCTCGCAATAGTGCAGAGTTATCTCAAAGAGAGGGGCCACGGTGTTTCTGTATCTCTATTATGTTTGGTGCGGCTTCGGAACTTTTAAGTATCTTGATCTATCTCAAAAACTACGCTTCTGATCAAAAAATATCATAGAACATAAATTGTAGGAAATATAATTCTCTACAAAAAACGTCTCTTAACATTTTGCCATAGCTCGCTTCGTTTCCGAGATATTTGCAGATTTATCTCAAGGGAAGTGGCCTGACGGACATATTTCGAGATATTTCTTCTTCTTGTTGTTCTTCTTCTGCACAGCTAAGCTGGAAGTGGCATTTGCGGCTCGCACTAGTGCACAGTTATCTCAAAGAAAGGGGCCACGGTGTTTCTGTATCTCTATTATGTTGGTGCGTCTTCGGAACTTTTAAATATCTCGATATATCTCGAAAACTACGCTTCTGATCAAAAAATATCATAGAACATAAATTGTAGGAAACATAATTCTCTACAAAAAACGTCTCCTAACATTTTGCCATAGCTCGCTTCGTTTCCGAGATATTTGCAGATACAGCTCAAAGGAACTGGCCTGACGGACATATTCCGAGATATTTCTTCTTCTTGTTGTTCTTCCTCTGCGCAGCTAAGCTGGAAGTGGCATTTGCAGCTCGCAATAGTGCAGAGTTATCTCAAAGAAAGGGGCCACGGTGTTTCTGTATCTCTATTATGTTGGTGCGGCTTCGGAACTTTTAAATACCATGATATATCTCGAGAACTACGCATCTGATCAAAAAATATCATAGAACATAAAAAGTAGGAAACTTAATTCTCTACAAAAAAGGTCTCTTAACATTTTGGCATAGCTCGCTTCGTTTCCGAGATATTTGCATATTAATCTCAAGGGAAGGGGCCTGACGGACATATTTCGAGATATTTCTTCTTCTTGTTGTTCTTCTTCTGCACAGCTAAGCTGGAAGTGGCATTTGCGGCTCGCACTAGTGCAGAGTTATCTCAAAGAAAGGGGCCACGGTGTTTCTGTATCTCTATTATGTTGGTGCGGCTTCGGAACTTTTAAATATCTTGATATATCTCGAGAACTACGCCTCTGATCGAAAAATATCATAGAACATAAAAAGTAGGAAACTTAATTCTCTACAACAAAGGTCTCTTAACATTTTGCCATAGCTCGCTTCGTTTCCGAGATATTTGCAGATTTATCTCAAGGGAAGGGGCCTGACGGACATATTTCGAGATATTTCTTCTTCTTGTTGTTCTTCTTCTGCACAGCTAAGCTGGAAGTGGCATTTGCAGGTCGCAATAGTGCAGAGTTATCTCAAAGAAAGGGGCCACGGTGTTTCTGTATCTCTATTATGTTGGTGCGGCTTCGGAACTTTTAAATATCTCGATATATCTCGAAAACTACGCTTCTGATCAAAAAATATCATAGAACGTAAATTGTAGGAAACATTATTCTCTACAAAAAAGGTCTCTTAACATTTTGCCATAGCTCGCTTCGTTTCCGAGACATTTGCAGATTCATCTCAAGGGAAGGGGTCTGACGGACATATTTCGAGATATTTCTTCTTCTTGTTGTTCTTCTTCTGCACAGCTAAGCTCGAAGCGGCATTTACAGCTCGCAATAGTGCAGAGTTATCTCAAAGAAAGGGGCCACGGTGTTTCTGTATCTCTATTATGTTGGTGCGGCTTCGGAACTTTTAAATATCTTGATATATCTCGAGAACTACGCATCTGATCAAAAAATATCATAGAACATAAAAAGTAGGAAACTTAATTCACTACAAAAAAGGTCTCTTAACATTTTGCCATAGCTCTCTTCGTTTCCGAGATATTTGCAGATTTATCTCAAGGGAAGGGGCCTGACGGACATATTTCGAGATATTTCTTCTTCTTGTTGTTCTTCTTATGCACAGCTAAGCTGGAAGTGGCATTTGCAGCTCGCAATAGTGCAGAGTCATCTCAAAGAAAGGGGCCACGGTGTTTCTGTATCTCTATTATGTTGGTGCGGCTTCGGAACTTTTAAATATCTTGATATATCTCGAGAACTACGCATCCGATCAAAAAATATCATTGAACATAAAAAGTAGGAAACTTAATTCTCTACAAAAAAGGTCTCTTAACATTTTGCCATAGCTCGCTTCGTTTCCGAGATATTTGCAGATATATCTCAAGGGCAGGGGCCTGACGGACATATTTCGAGATATTTCTTCTTCTTGTTGTTCTTCTTCTGCACAGCTAAACTGGTAGTGGCATTTCCAGCTCGCAATCGTGCAGAGTTATCCCAAAGAAAGGGGCCACGGTGTTTCTGTACCTCTATTATGTTGGTGCGGCTTCGGAACTTTTAAATATCTCGATATATCTCGAAAACTACGCTTCTGATCAAAAAATATCATAGAACATAAAAAGTAGGAAACTTAATTCTCTACAAAAAAGGTCTCTTAACATTTTGCCATAGCTCGCTTCGTTTCCGAGATATTTGCAGATTTATCTCAAGGGAAGGGGCCTAACGGACATATTTCGAGATATTTCTTCTTCTTGTTGTTCTTCTTCTGCACAGCTAAACTGGAAGTGGCATTTCCAGCTCGCAATAGTGCAGAGTCATCTCAAAGAAAGGGGCCACGGTGTTTCTGTATCTCTATTATGTTGGTGCGGCTTCGGAACTTTTAAATATCTCGATATATCTCGAAAACTACGCTTCTGATCAAAAAATATCATAGAACATAAATTGTAGGAAACATAATTCTCGACAAAAAAGGTCTCTTAACATTTTGCCATAGCTCGCTTCGTTTCCGAGATATTTGCAGATATATCTCAAGGGAAGGGGCCTGACGGACATATTTCAAGATATTTCTTCTTCTTGTTGTTCTTCTTCTGCACAGCTAAGCTGGAAGTGGCATTTACAGCTCGCAATAGTGCAGAGTTATCTCAAAGAAAGGGGCCACGGTGTTTCTGTATCTCTATTTTGTTGGTGCGGCTTCGGAACTTTTAAATATCTTGATATATCTCGAGAACTACGCATCTGATCAAAAAATGTCATAGAACGTAAAAAGTAGGAAACTTAATTCTCTACAAAAAAGGTGTCTTCACATTTTGCCATAGCTCTCTTCGTTTCCGAGATATTTCCAGATTTATCTCAAGGGAAGGGGCCTGACGGACATATTTCGAGATATTTCTTCTTCTTGTTGTTCTTCTTCTGCACAGCTAAGCTGGAAGTGGCATTTGCAGCTCGCAATAGTGCAGAGTTATCTCAAAGAAAGGGGCCACGGTGTTTCTGTATCTCTATTATGTTGGTGCGGCTTCGGAACTTTTAAATATCTTGATATATCTCGAGAACTACGCATCTGATCAAAAAATATCATAGAACATGAAAAGTAGGAAAATTAATTCTCTACAAAAAAGGTCTCTTAACATTTTGCCATAGCTCGCTTCGTTTCCGAGATATTTGCAGATTTATCTCAAGGGAAGGGGCCTAACGGACATATTTCGAGATATTTCTTCTTCTTGTTGTTCTTCTTCTGCACAGCTAAACTGGAAGTGGCATTTCCAGCTCGCAATAGTGCAGAGTCATCTCAAAGAAAGGGGCCACGGTGTTTCTGTATCTCTATTATGTTGGTGCGGCTTCGGAACTTTTAAATATCTCGATATATCTCGAAAACTACGCTTCTGATCAAAAAATATCATAGAACATAAATTGTAGGAAACATAATTCTCGACAAAAAAGGTCTCTTAACATTTTCCCATAGCTGGCATCGTTTCCGAGATATTTGCAGATTTATCTCAAGGGAAGGGGCCTGACGGACATATTTCGAGATATTTCTTCTTCTTGTTGTTCTTCTTCTGCACAGCTAAGCTGAAAGTGGCATTTGCAGCGCGCAATAGTGCAGAGTTCTCTCAAAGAAAGGGGCCACGGTGTTTCTGTATCTCTATTATGTTGGTGCGGCTTCGGAACTTTTAAATATCTTGATATATCTCGAGAACTACGCATCTGATCAAAAAATATCATAGAACATGAAAAGTAGGAAACTTAATTCTCTACAAAAAAGGTCTCTTAACATTTTGCCATAGCTCGCTTCGTTTCCGAGATATTTGCAGATTTATCTCAAGGGAAGGGGCCTAACGGACATATTTCGAGATATTTCTTCTTCTTGTTGTTCTTCTTCTGCACAGCTAAGCTGGAAGTGGCATTTGCAGCTCGCAATAGTGCAGAGTTATCTCAAAGAAAGGGGCCACGGTGTTTCTGTATCTCTATTATGTTGGTGCGGCTTCGGAACTTTTAAATATCTTGATATATCTCGAGAACTACGCATCTGATCAAAAAATATCATAGAACATAAAAAGTAGGAAACTTAATTCACTACAAAAAAGGTCTCTTAACATTTTGCCATAGCTCTCTTCGTTTCCGAGATATTTGCAGATTTATCTCAAGGGAAGGGGCCTGACGGACATATTTCGAGATATTTCTTCTTCTTGTTGTTCTTCTTATGCACAGCTAAGCTGGAAGTGGCATTTGCAGCTCGCAATAGTGCAGAGTCATCTCAAAGAAAGGGGCCACGGTGTTTCTGTATCTCTATTATGTTGGTGCGGCTTCGGAACTTTTAAATATCTTGATATATCTCGAGAACTACGCATCCGATCAAAAAATATCATTGAACATAAAAAGTAGGAAACTTAATTCTCTACAAAAAAGGTCTCTTAACATTTTGCCATAGCTCGCTTCGTTTCCGAGATATTTGCAGATATATCTCAAGGGCAGGGGCCTGACGGACATATTTCGAGATATTTCTTCTTCTTGTTGTTCTTCTTCTGCACAGCTAAACTGGTAGTGGCATTTCCAGCTCGCAATCGTGCAGAGTTATCCCAAAGAAAGGGGCCACGGTGTTTCTGTACCTCTATTATGTTGGTGCGGCTTCGGAACTTTTAAATATCTCGATATATCTCGAAAACTACGCTTCTGATCAAAAAATATCATAGAACATAAAAAGTAGGAAACTTAATTCTCTACAAAAAAGGTCTCTTAACATTTTGCCATAGCTCGCTTCGTTTCCGAGATATTTGCAGATTTATCTCAAGGGAAGGGGCCTAACGGACATATTTCGAGATATTTCTTCTTCTTGTTGTTCTTCTTCTGCACAGCTAAACTGGAAGTGGCATTTCCAGCTCGCAATAGTGCAGAGTCATCTCAAAGAAAGGGGCCACGGTGTTTCTGTATCTCTATTATGTTGGTGCGGCTTCGGAACTTTTAAATATCTCGATATATCTCGAAAACTACGCTTCTGATCAAAAAATATCATAGAACATAAATTGTAGGAAACATAATTCTCGACAAAAAAGGTCTCTTAACATTTTGCCATAGCTCGCTTCGTTTCCGAGATATTTGCAGATATATCTCAAGGGAAGGGGCCTGACGGACATATTTCAAGATATTTCTTCTTCTTGTTGTTCTTCTTCTGCACAGCTAAGCTGGAAGTGGCATTTACAGCTCGCAATAGTGCAGAGTTATCTCAAAGAAAGGGGCCACGGTGTTTCTGTATCTCTATTTTGTTGGTGCGGCTTCGGAACTTTTAAATATCTTGATATATCTCGAGAACTACGCATCTGATCAAAAAATGTCATAGAACGTAAAAAGTAGGAAACTTAATTCTCTACAAAAAAGGTGTCTTCACATTTTGCCATAGCTCTCTTCGTTTCCGAGATATTTCCAGATTTATCTCAAGGGAAGGGGCCTGACGGACATATTTCGAGATATTTCTTCTTCTTGTTGTTCTTCTTCTGCACAGCTAAGCTGGAAGTGGCATTTGCAGCTCGCAATAGTGCAGAGTTATCTCAAAGAAAGGGGCCACGGTGTTTCTGTATCTCTATTATGTTGGTGCGGCTTCGGAACTTTTAAATATCTTGATATATCTCGAGAACTACGCATCTGATCAAAAAATATCATAGAACATGAAAAGTAGGAAAATTAATTCTCTACAAAAAAGGTCTCTTAACATTTTGCCATAGCTCGCTTCGTTTCCGAGATATTTGCAGATTTATCTCAAGGGAAGGGGCCTAACGGACATATTTCGAGATATTTCTTCTTCTTGTTGTTCTTCTTCTGCACAGCTAAACTGGAAGTGGCATTTCCAGCTCGCAATAGTGCAGAGTCATCTCAAAGAAAGGGGCCACGGTGTTTCTGTATCTCTATTATGTTGGTGCGGCTTCGGAACTTTTAAATATCTCGATATATCTCGAAAACTACGCTTCTGATCAAAAAATATCATAGAACATAAATTGTAGGAAACATAATTCTCGACAAAAAAGGTATCTTAACATTTTGCCATAGCTCGCTTCGTTTCCGAGATATTTGCAGATATATCTCAAGGGAAGGGGCCTGACGGACATATTTCGAGATATTTCTTCTTCTTGTTGTTCTTCTTCTGCACAGCTAAGCTGGAAGTGGCATTTGCGGCTCGCACTAGTGCACAGTTATCTCAAAGAAAGGGGCCACGGTGTTTCTGTATCTCTATTATGTTGGTGCGGCTTCGGAACTTTTAAATATCTTGATATATCTCTAGAACTACGCATCTGATCAAAAAATATCATAGAAGATAAAAAGTAGGAAACTTAATTCTCTACAAAAAAGGTCTCTTAACATTTTCCCATAGCTGGCATCGTTTCCGAGATATTTGCAGATTTATCTCAAGGGAAGGGGCCTGACGGACATATTTCGAGATATTTCTTCTTCTTGTTGTTCTTCTTCTGCACAGCTAAGCTGAAAGTGGCATTTGCAGCGCGCAATAGTGCAGAGTTCTCTCAAAGAAAGGGGCCACGGTGTTTCTGTATCTCTATTATGTTGGTGCGGCTTCGGAACTTTTAAATATCTTGATATATCTCGAGAACTACGCATCTGATCAAAAAATATCATAGAACATGAAAAGTAGGAAACTTAATTCTCTACAAAAAAGGTCTCTTAACATTTTGCCATAGCTCGCTTCGTTTCCGAGATATTTGCAGATTTATCTCAAGGGAAGGGGCCTAACGGACATATTTCGAGATATTTCTTCTTCTTGTTGTTCTTCTTCTGCACAGCTAAGCTGGAAGTGGCATTTGCAGCTCGCAATAGTGCAGAGTTATCTCAAAGAAAGGGGCCACGGTGTTTCTGTATCTCTATTATGTTGGTGCGGCTTCGGAACTTTTAAATATCTTGATATATCTCGAGAACTACGCATCTGATCAAATAATATCATAGAACATGAAAAGTAGGAAACATAATTCTCGACAAAAAAGGTCTCTTAACATTTTGCCATAGCTCGCTTCGTTTCCGAGATATTTGCAGATATATCTCAAGGGAAGGGGCCTGACGGACATATTTCGAGATATTTCTTCTTCTTGTTGTTCTTCTTCTGCACAGCTAAGCTGGAAGTGGCATTTACAGCTCGCAATAGTGCAGAGTTATCTCAAAGAAAGGGGCCACGGTGTTTCTGTATCTCTATTATGTTGGTGCGGCTTCGGAACTTTTAAATATCTTGATATATCTCGAGAACTACGCATCTGATCAAAAAATATCATAGAACATGAAAAGTAGGAAACTTAATTCTCTACAAAAAAGGTCTCTTAACATTTTGCCATAGCTCTCTTCGTTTCCGAGATATTTGCAGATTTATCTCAAGGGAAGGGGCCTGACGGACATATTTCGAGATATTTCTTCTTCTTGTTGTTCTTCTTCTGCACAGCTAAGCTGGAAGTGGCATTTGCAGCTCGCAATAGTGCAGAGTTATCTCAAAGAAAGGGGCCACGGTGTTTCTGTATCTCTATTATGTTGGTGCGGCTTCGGAACTTTTAAATATCTTGATATATCTCGAGAACTACGCATCTGATCAAAAAATATCATAGAACATGAAAAGTAGGAAACTTAATTCACTACAAAAAAGGTCTCTTCACATTTTGCCATAGCTCTTTTCGTTTCCGAGATATTTGCAGATTTATCTCAAGGGAAGGGGCCTGACGGACATATTTCGAGATATTTCTTCTTCTTGTTGTTCTTCTTCTGCACAGCTAAGCTGGAAGTGGCATTTGCAGCTCGCAATAGTGCAGAGTTATCTCAAAGAAAGGGGCCACGGTGTTTCTGTATCTCTATTATGTTGGTGCGGCTTCGGAACTTTTAAATATCTTGATATATCTCGAGAACTACGCATCTGATCAAAAAATGTCATAGAACATAAAAAGTAGGAAACTTAATTCTCTACAAAAAAGGTCTCTTAACATTTTGCCATAGCTCGCTTCGTTTCCGAGATATTTGCAGATTTATCTCAAGGGAAGTGGCCTGACGGACATATTTCGAGATATTTCTTCTTCTTGTTGTTCTTCTTCTGCACAGCTAAGCTGGAAGTGGCATTTGCGGCTCGCACTAGTGCACAGTTATCTCAAAGAAAGGGGCCACGGTGTTTCTGTATCTCTATTATGTTGGTGCGTCTTCGGAACTTTTAAATATCTCGATATATCTCGAAAACTACGCTTCTGATCAAAAAATATCATAGAACATAAATTGTAGGAAACATAATTCTCTACAAAAAACGTCTCCTAACATTTTGCCATAGCTCGCTTCGTTTCCGAGATATTTGCAGATACAGCTCAAAGGAACTGGCCTGACGGACATATTTCGAGATATTTCTTCTTCTTGTTGTTCTTCCTCTGCGCAGCTAAGCTGGAAGTGGCATTTGCAGCTCGCAATAGTGCAGAGTTATCTCAAAGAAAGGGGCCACGGTGTTTCTGTATCTCTATTATGTTGGTGCGGCTTCGGAACTTTTAAATACCTTGATATATCTCGAGAACTACGCATCTGATCAAAAAATATCATAGAACATAAAAAGTAGGAAACTTAATTCTCTACAAAAAAGGTCTCTTAACATTTTGGCATAGCTCGCTTCGTTTCCGAGATATTTGCATATTTATCTCAAGGGAAGGGGCCTGACGGACATATTTCGAGATATTTCTTCTTCTTGTTGTTCTTCTTCTGCACAGCTAAGCTGGAAGTGGCATTTGCGGCTCGCACTAGTGCAGAGTTATCTCAAAGAAAGGGGCCACGGTGTTTCTGTATCTTTATTATGTTGGTGCGGCTTCGGAACTTTTAAATATCTCGATATATCTCGAAAACTACGCTTCTGATCAAAAAATATCATAGAACGTAAATTGTAGGAAATATTATTCTCTACAAAAAAGGTCTCTCAACATTTTGCCATAGCTCGCTTCGTTTCCGAGATATTTGCAGATTCATCTCAAGGGAAGGGGTCTGACGGACATATTTCGAGATATTTCTTCTTCTTGTTGTTCTTCTTCTGCACAGCTAAGCTCGAAGTGGCATTTGCAGCTCGCAATAGTGCAGAGTTCTCTCAAAGAAAGGGGCCACGGTGTTTCTGTATCTCTATTATGTTGGTGCGGCTTCGGAACTTTTAAATATCTTGATATATCTCGAGAACTACGCATCTGATCAAAAAATATCATAGAACATGAAAAGTAGGAAACTTAATTCTCTACAAAAAAGGTCTCTTAACATTTTGCCATAGCTCGCTTCGTTTCCGAGATATTTGCAGATTTATCTCAAGGGAAGGGGCCTAACGGACATATTTCGAGATATTTCTTCTTCTTGTTGTTCTTCTTCTGCACAGCTAAGCTGGAAGTGGCATTTGCAGCTCGCAATAGTGCAGAGTTATCTCAAAGAAAGGGGCCACGGTGTTTCTGTATCTCTATTATGTTGGTGCGGCTTCGGAACTTTTAAATATCTTGATATATCTCGAGAACTACGCATCTGATCAAATAATATCATAGAACATGAAAAGTAGGAAACATAATTCTCGACAAAAAAGGTCTCTTAACATTTTGCCATAGCTCGCTTCGTTTCCGAGATATTTGCAGATATATCTCAAGGGAAGGGGCCTGACGGACATATTTCGAGATATTTCTTCTTCTTGTTGTTCTTCTTCTGCACAGCTAAGCTGAAAGTGGCATTTGCAGCGCGCAATAGTGCAGAGTTCTCTCAAAGAAAGGGGCCACGGTGTTTCTGTATCTCTATTATGTTGGTGCGGCTTCGGAACTTTTAAATATCTTGATATATCTCGAGAACTACGCATCTGATCAAAAAATATCATAGAACATGAAAAGTAGGAAACTTAATTCTCTACAAAAAAGGTCTCTTAACATTTTGCCATAGCTCGCTTCGTTTCCGAGATATTTGCAGATTTATCTCAAGGGAAGGGGCCTAACGGACATATTTCGAGATATTTCTTCTTCTTGTTGTTCTTCTTCTGCACAGCTAAGCTGGAAGTGGCATTTGCAGCTCGCAATAGTGCAGAGTTATCTCAAAGAAAGGGGCCACGGTGTTTCTGTATCTCTATTATGTTGGTGCGGCTTCGGAACTTTTAAATATCTTGATATATCTCGAGAACTACGCATCTGATCAAAAAATATCATAGAACATAAAAAGTAGGAAACTTAATTCTCTAGAAAAAAGGTCTCTTAATATTTTGCCATAGCTCGCTTCGTTTCCGAGATATTTGCAGATTTATCTCAAGGGAAGGGGCCTAACGGACATATTTCGAGATATTTCTTCTTCTTGTTGTTCTTCTTCTGCACAGCTAAACTGGAAGTGGCATTTCCAGCTCGCAATAGTGCAGAGTCATCTCAAAGAAAGGGGCCACGGTGTTTCTGTATCTCTATTATGTTGGTGCGGCTTCGGAACTTTTAAATATCTCGATATATCTCGAAAACTACGCTTCTGATCAAAAAATATCATAGAACATAAATTGTAGGAAACATAATTCTCGACAAAAAAGGTCTCTTAAGATTTTGCCATAGCTCGCTTCGTTTCCGAGATATTTGCAGATATATCTCAAGGGAAGGGGCCTGACGGACATATTTCGAGATATTTCTTCTTCTTGTTGTTCTTCTTCTGCACAGCTAAGCTGGAAGTGGCATTTACAGCTCGCAATAGTGCAGAGTTATCTCAAAGAAAGGGGCCACGGTGTTTCTGTATCTCTATTATGTTGGTGCGGCTTCGGAACTTTTAAATATCTTGATATATCTCGAGAACTACGCATCTGATCAAAAAATATCATAGAACGTGAAAAGTAGGAAACTTAATTCTCTACAAAAAAGGTCTCTTAACATTTTGCCATAGCTCTCTTCGTTTCCGAGATATTTGCAGATTTATCTCAAGGGAAGGGGCCTGACGGACATATTTGGAGATATTTCTTCTTCTTGTTGTTCTTCTTCTGCACAGCTAAGCTGGAAGTGGCATTTGCAGCTCGCAATAGTGCAGAGTTATCTCAAAGAAAGGGGCCACGGTGTTTCTGTATCTCTATTATGTTGGTGCGGCTTCGGAACTTTTAAATATCTCGATATATCTCGAAAACTACGCTTCTGATCAAAAAATATCATAGAACATAAATTGTAGGAAACATAATTCTCTACAAAAAACGTCTCTTAACATTTTGCCATAGCTCGCTTCGTTTCCGAGATATTTGCAGATTCAGCTCAAAGGAACTGGCCTGACGGACATATTTCGAGATATTTCTTCTTCTTGTTGTTCTTCTTCTGCACAGCTAAACTGGAAGTGGCATTTCCAGCTCGCAATCGTGCAGAGTTATCTCAAAGAAAGGGGCCACGGTGTTTCTGTATCTCTATTATGTTGGTGCGGCTTCGGAACTTTTAAATATCTTGATATATCTCGAGAACTACGCCTCTGATCGAAAAATATCATAGAACATAAAAAGTAGGAAACTTAATTCTCTACAAAAAAGGTCTCTTAACATTTTGCCATAGCTCGCTTCGTTTCCGAGATATTTGCAGATTTATCTCAAGGGAAGGGGCCTGACGGACATATTTCGAGATATTTCTTCTTCTTGTTGTTCTTCTTCTGCATAGCTAAGCTGGAAGTGGCATTTGCAGCTCGCAATAGTGCAGAGTTATCTCAAAGAAAGGGGCCACGGTGTTTCTGTATCTCTATTATGTTTGTGCGGCTTCGGAACTTTTAAATATCTTGATATATCTCGAGAACTACGCATCTGATCAAGAAATATCATAGAACATAAAAAGTAGGAAACTTAATTCTCTACAAAAAAGGTCTCTTAACATTTTGCCATAGCTCGCTTCGTTTCCGAGATATTTGCAGATTTATCTCAAGGGAAGGGTCCTGATGGACATATTTCGAGATATTTCTTCTTCTTGTTGTTCTTCTTCTGCACAGCTAAACTGGAAGTGGCATTTCCAGCTCGCAATCGTGCAGAGTTATCTCAAAGAAAGGGGCCACGGTGTTTCTGTATCTCTATTATGTTGGTGCGGCTTCGGAACTTTTAAATATCTTGATATATCTCGAGAACTACGCATCTGATCAAAAAATATCATAGAACATAAAAAGTAGGAAACTTAATTCTCTAGAAAAAAGGTCTCTTAATATTTTGCCATAGCTCGCTTCGTTTCCGAGATATTTGCAGATTTATCTCAAGGGAAGGGGCCTAACGGACATATTTCGAGATATTTCTTCTTCTTGTTGTTCTTCTTCTGCACAGCTAAGCTGGAAGTGGCATTTGCAGCTCGCAATAGTGCAGAGTTATCTCAAAGAAAGGGGCCACGGTGTTTCTGTATCTCTATTATGTTGGTGCGGCTTCGGAACTTTTAAATATCTTGATATATCTCGAGAACTACGCATCTGATCAAATAATATCATAGAACATGAAAAGTAGGAAACATAATTCTCGACAAAAAAGGTCTCTTAACATTTTGCCATAGCTCGCTTCGTTTCCGAGATATTTGCAGATATATCTCAAGGGAAGGGGCCTGACGGACATATTTCGAGATATTTCTTCTTCTTGTTGTTCTTCTTCTGCACAGCTAAGCTGAAAGTGGCATTTGCAGCGCGCAATAGTGCAGAGTTCTCTCAAAGAAAGGGGCCACGGTGTTTCTGTATCTCTATTATGTTGGTGCGGCTTCGGAACTTTTAAATATCTTGATATATCTCGAGAACTACGCATCTGATCAAAAAATATCATAGAACATGAAAAGTAGGAAACTTAATTCTCTACAAAAAAGGTCTCTTAACATTTTGCCATAGCTCGCTTCGTTTCCGAGATATTTGCAGATTTATCTCAAGGGAAGGGGCCTAACGGACATATTTCGAGATATTTCTTCTTCTTGTTGTTCTTCTTCTGCACAGCTAAGCTGGAAGTGGCATTTGCAGCTCGCAATAGTGCAGAGTTATCTCAAAGAAAGGGGCCACGGTGTTTCTGTATCTCTATTATGTTGGTGCGGCTTCGGAACTTTTAAATATCTTGATATATCTCGAGAACTACGCATCTGATCAAAAAATATCATAGAACATAAAAAGTAGGAAACTTAATTCTCTAGAAAAAAGGTCTCTTAATATTTTGCCATAGCTCGCTTCGTTTCCGAGATATTTGCAGATTTATCTCAAGGGAAGGGGCCTAACGGACATATTTCGAGATATTTCTTCTTCTTGTTGTTCTTCTTCTGCACAGCTAAACTGGAAGTGGCATTTCCAGCTCGCAATAGTGCAGAGTCATCTCAAAGAAAGGGGCCACGGTGTTTCTGTATCTCTATTATGTTGGTGCGGCTTCGGAACTTTTAAATATCTCGATATATCTCGAAAACTACGCTTCTGATCAAAAAATATCATAGAACATAAATTGTAGGAAACATAATTCTCGACAAAAAAGGTCTCTTAAGATTTTGCCATAGCTCGCTTCGTTTCCGAGATATTTGCAGATATATCTCAAGGGAAGGGGCCTGACGGACATATTTCGAGATATTTCTTCTTCTTGTTGTTCTTCTTCTGCACAGCTAAGCTGGAAGTGGCATTTACAGCTCGCAATAGTGCAGAGTTATCTCAAAGAAAGGGGCCACGGTGTTTCTGTATCTCTATTATGTTGGTGCGGCTTCGGAACTTTTAAATATCTTGATATATCTCGAGAACTACGCATCTGATCAAAAAATATCATAGAACGTGAAAAGTAGGAAACTTAATTCTCTACAAAAAAGGTCTCTTAACATTTTGCCATAGCTCTCTTCGTTTCCGAGATATTTGCAGATTTATCTCAAGGGAAGGGGCCTGACGGACATATTTGGAGATATTTCTTCTTCTTGTTGTTCTTCTTCTGCACAGCTAAGCTGGAAGTGGCATTTGCAGCTCGCAATAGTGCAGAGTTATCTCAAAGAAAGGGGCCACGGTGTTTCTGTATCTCTATTATGTTGGTGCGGCTTCGGAACTTTTAAATATCTCGATATATCTCGAAAACTACGCTTCTGATCAAAAAATATCATAGAACATAAATTGTAGGAAACATAATTCTCTACAAAAAACGTCTCTTAACATTTTGCCATAGCTCGCTTCGTTTCCGAGATATTTGCAGATTCAGCTCAAAGGAACTGGCCTGACGGACATATTTCGAGATATTTCTTCTTCTTGTTGTTCTTCTTCTGCACAGCTAAACTGGAAGTGGCATTTCCAGCTCGCAATCGTGCAGAGTTATCTCAAAGAAAGGGGCCACGGTGTTTCTGTATCTCTATTATGTTGGTGCGGCTTCGGAACTTTTAAATATCTTGATATATCTCGAGAACTACGCCTCTGATCGAAAAATATCATAGAACATAAAAAGTAGGAAACTTAATTCTCTACAAAAAAGGTCTCTTAACATTTTGCCATAGCTCGCTTCGTTTCCGAGATATTTGCAGATTTATCTCAAGGGAAGGGGCCTGACGGACATATTTCGAGATATTTCTTCTTCTTGTTGTTCTTCTTCTGCATAGCTAAGCTGGAAGTGGCATTTGCAGCTCGCAATAGTGCAGAGTTATCTCAAAGAAAGGGGCCACGGTGTTTCTGTATCTCTATTATGTTTGTGCGGCTTCGGAACTTTTAAATATCTTGATATATCTCGAGAACTACGCATCTGATCAAGAAATATCATAGAACATAAAAAGTAGGAAACTTAATTCTCTACAAAAAAGGTCTCTTAACATTTTGCCATAGCTCGCTTCGTTTCCGAGATATTTGCAGATTTATCTCAAGGGAAGGGTCCTGATGGACATATTTCGAGATATTTCTTCTTCTTGTTGTTCTTCTTCTGCACAGCTAAACTGGAAGTGGCATTTCCAGCTCGCAATCGTGCAGAGTTATCTCAAAGAAAGGGGCCACGGTGTTTCTGTATCTCTATTATGTTGGTGCGGCTTCGGAACTTTTAAATATCTTGATATATCTCGAGAACTACGCCTCTGATCGAAAAATATCATACAACATAAAAAGTAGGAAACTTAATTCTCTACAAAAAAGGTCTCTTAACATTTTGCCATAGCTCGCTTCGTTTCCGAGATATTTGCAGATTTATCTCAAGGGAAGGGGCCTGACGGACATATTTCGAGATATTTCTTCTTCTTGTTGTTCTTCTTCTGCACAGCTAAGCTGGAAGTGGCATTTGCAGCTCGCAATAGTGCAGAGTTATCTCAAAGAAAGGGGCCACGGTGTTTCTGTATCTCTATTATGTTGGTGCGGCTTCGGAACTTTTAAATATCTCGATATATCTCGAAAACTACGCTTCTGATCAAAAAATATCATAGAACATAAATTGTAGGAAACATAATTCTCGACAAAAAAGGTCTCTTAAGATTTTGCCATAGCTCGCTTCGTTTCCGAGATATTTGCAGATATATCTCAAGGGAAGGGGCCTGACGGACATATTTCGAGATATTTCTTCTTCTTGTTGTTCTTCTTCTGCACAGCTAAGCTGGAAGTGGCATTTACAGCTCGCAATAGTGCAGAGTTATCTCAAAGAAAGGGGCCACGGTGTTTCTGTATCTCTATTATGTTGGTGCGGCTTCGGAACTTTTAAATATCTTGATATATCTCGAGAACTACGCATCTGATCAAAAAATGTCATAGAACGTAAAAGGTAGGAAACTTAATTCTCTACAAAAAAGGTCTCTTAACATTTTGCCATAGCTCTCTTCGTTTCCGAGATATTTCCAGATTTATCTCAAGGGAAGGGGCCTGACGGACATATTTCGAGATATTTCTTCTTCTTGTTGTTCTTCTTCTGCACAGCTAAGCTGGAAGTGGCATTTGCAGCTCGCTATAGTGCAGAGTTATCTCAAAGAAAGGGGCCACGGTGTTTCTGTATCTCTATTATGTTGGTGCGGCTTCGGAACTTTTAAATATCTTGATATATCTCGAGAACTACGCATCTGATCAAAAAATATCATAGAACATGGAAAGTAGGAAACTTAATTCTCTACAAAAAAGGTCTCTTAACATTTTGCCATAGCTCTCTTCGTTTCCGAGATATTTGCAGATTTATCTCAAGGGAAGGGGCCTGACGGACATATTTCGAGATATTTCTTCTTCTTGTTGTTCTTCTTCTGCACAGCTAAGCTGGAAGTGGCATTTGCAGCTCGCAATAGTGCAGAGTTATCTCAAAGAAAGGGGCCACGGTGTTTCTGTATCTCTATTATGTTGGTGCGGCTTCGGAACTTTTAAATATCTTGATATATCTCGAGAACTACGCATCTGATCAAAAAATATCATAGAACATGAAAAGTAGGAAACTTAATTCTCTACAAAAAAGGTCTCTTAACATTTTGCCATAGCTCTCTTCGTTTCCGAGATATTTGCAGATTTATCTCAAGGGAAGGGGCCTGACGGACATATTTGGAGATATTTCTTCTTCTTGTTGTTCTTCTTCTGCACAGCTAAGCTGGAAGTGGCATTTGCAGCTCGCAATAGTGCAGAGTTATCTCAAAGAAAGGGGCCACGGTGTTTCTGTATCTCTATTATGTTGGTGCGGCTTCGGAACTTTTAAATATCTTGATATATCTCGAGAACTACGCATCTGATCAAAAAATATCATAGAACATAAAAAGTAGGAAACTTAATTCTCTAGAAAAAAGGTCTCTTAATATTTTGCCATAGCTCGCTTCGTTTCCGAGATATTTGCAGATTTATCTCAAGGGAAGGGGCCTAACGGACATATTTCGAGATATTTCTTCTTCTTGTTGTTCTTCTTCTGCACAGCTAAACTGGAAGTGGCATTTCCAGCTCGCAATAGTGCAGAGTCATCTCAAAGAAAGGGGCCACGGTGTTTCTGTATCTCTATTATGTTGGTGCGGCTTCGGAACTTTTAAATATCTCGATATATCTCGAAAACTACGCTTCTGATCAAAAAATATCATAGAACATAAATTGTAGGAAACATAATTCTCGACAAAAAAGGTCTCTTAAGATTTTGCCATAGCTCGCTTCGTTTCCGAGATATTTGCAGATATATCTCAAGGGAAGGGGCCTGACGGACATATTTCGAGATATTTCTTCTTCTTGTTGTTCTTCTTCTGCACAGCTAAGCTGGAAGTGGCATTTACAGCTCGCAATAGTGCAGAGTTATCTCAAAGAAAGGGGCCACGGTGTTTCTGTATCTCTATTATGTTGGTGCGGCTTCGGAACTTTTAAATATCTTGATATATCTCGAGAACTACGCATCTGATCAAAAAATATCATAGAACATGAAAAGTAGGAAACTTAATTCGCTACAAAAAAGGTCTCTTAACATTTTGCCATAGCTCTGTTCGTTTCCGAGATATTTGCAGATTTATCTCAAGGGAAGGGGCCTGACGGACATATTTGGAGATATTTCTTCTTCTTGTTGTTCTTCTTCTGCACAGCTAAGCTGGAAGTGGCATTTGCAGCTCGCAATAGTGCAGAGTTATCTCAAAGAAAGGGGCCACGGTGTTTCTGTATCTCTATTATGTTGGTGCGGCTTCGGAACTTTTAAATATCTCGATATATCTCGAAAACTACGCTTCTGATCAAAAAATATCATAGAACATAAATTGTAGGAACCATAATTCTCTACAAAAAACGTCTCTTAACATTTTGCCATAGCTCGCTTCGTTTCCGAGATATTTGCAGATTCAGCTCAAAGGAACTGGCCTGACGGACATATTTCGAGATATTTCTTCTTCTTGTTGTTCTTCTTCTGCACAGCTAAACTGGAAGTGGCATTTCCAGCTCGCAATCGTGCAGAGTTATCTCAAAGAAAGGGGCCACGGTGTTTCTGTATCTCTATTATGTTGGTGCGGCTTCGGAACTTTTAAATATCTTGATATATCTCGAGAACTACGCCTCTGATCGAAAAATATCATAGAACATAAAAAGTAGGAAACTTAATTCTCTACAAAAAAGGTCTCTTAACATTTTGCCATAGCTCGCTTCGTTTCCGAGATATTTGCAGATTTATCTCAAGGGAAGGGGCCTGACGGACATATTTCGAGATATTTCTTCTTCTTGTTGTTCTTCTTCTGCATAGCTAAGCTGGAAGTGGCATTTGCAGCTCGCAATAGTGCAGAGTTATCTCAAAGAAAGGGGCCACGGTGTTTCTGTATCTCTATTATGTTTGTGCGGCTTCGGAACTTTTAAATATCTTGATATATCTCGAGAACTACGCATCTGATCAAGAAATATCATAGAACATAAAAAGTAGGAAACTTAATTCTCTACAAAAAAGGTCTCTTAACATTTTGCCATAGCTCGCTTCGTTTCCGAGATATTTGCAGATTTATCTCAAGGGAAGGGTCCTGATGGACATATTTCGAGATATTTCTTCTTCTTGTTGTTCTTCTTCTGCACAGCTAAACTGGAAGTGGCATTTCCAGCTCGCAATCGTGCAGAGTTATCTCAAAGAAAGGGGCCACGGTGTTTCTGTATCTCTATTATGTTGGTGCGGCTTCGGAACTTTTAAATATCTTGATATATCTCGAGAACTACGCCTCTGATCGAAAAATATCATACAACATAAAAAGTAGGAAACTTAATTCTCTACAAAAAAGGTCTCTTAACATTTTGCCATAGCTCGCTTCGTTTCCGAGATATTTGCAGATTTATCTCAAGGGAAGGGGCCTGACGGACATATTTCGAGATATTTCTTCTTCTTGTTGTTCTTCTTCTGCACAGCTAAGCTGGAAGTGGCATTTGCGGCTCGCACTAGTGCAGAGTTATCTCAAAGAAAGGAGCCACGGTGTTTCTGTATCTCTATTATGTTGGTGCGGCTTCGGAACTTTTAAATATCTCGATATATCTCGAAAACTACGCATCTGATCAAAAAATATCATAGAACATGAAAAGTAGGAAACTTAATTCTCTACAAAAAAGGTCTCTTAACATTTTGCCATAGCTCTCTTCGTTTCCGAGATATTTGCAGATTTATCTCAAGGGAAGGGGCCTGACGGACATATTTGGAGATATTTCTTCTTCTTGTTGTTCTTCTTCTGCACAGCTAAACTGGAAGTGGCATTTCCAGCTCGCAATAGTGCAGAGTCATCTCAAAGAAAGGGGCCACGGTGTTTCTGTATCTCTATTATGTTGGTGCGGCTTCGGAACTTTTAAATATCTCGATATATCTCGAAAACTACGCTTCTGATCAAAAAATATCATAGAACATAAATTGTAGGAAACATAATTCTCGACAAAAAAGGTCTCTTAAGATTTTGCCATAGCTCGCTTCGTTTCCGAGATATTTGCAGATATATCTCAAGGGAAGGGGCCTGACGGACATATTTCGAGATATTTCTTCTTCTTGTTGTTCTTCTTCTGCACAGCTAAGCTGGAAGTGGCATTTACAGCTCGCAATAGTGCAGAGTTATCTCAAAGAAAGGGGCCACGGTGTTTCTGTATCTCTATTATGTTGGTGCGGCTTCGGAACTTTTAAATATCTTGATATATCTCGAGAACTACGCATCTGATCAAAAAATATCATAGAACATGAAAAGTAGGAAACTTAATTCTCTACAAAAAAGGTCTCTTAACATTTTGCCATAGCTCTCTTCGTTTCCGAGATATTTGCAGATTTATCTCAAGGGAAGGGGCCTGACGGACATATTTGGAGATATTTCTTCTTCTTGTTGTTCTTCTTCTGCACAGCTAAGCTGGAAGTGGCATTTGCAGCTCGCAATAGTGCAGAGTTATCTCAAAGAAAGGGGCCACGGTGTTTCTGTATCTCTATTATGTTGGTGCGGCTTCGGAACTTTTAAATATCTCGATATATCTCGAAAACTACGCTTCTGATCAAAAAATATCATAGAACATAAATTGTAGGAAACATAATTCTCTACAAAAAACGTCTCTTAACATTTTGCCATAGCTCGCTTCGTTTCCGAGATATTTGCAGATTCAGCTCAAAGGAACTGGCCTGACGGACATATTTCGAGATATTTCTTCTTCTTGTTGTTATTCTTCTGCACAGCTAAACTGGAAGTGGCATTTCCAGCTCGCAATCGTGCAGAGTTATCTCAAAGAAAGGGGCCACGGTGTTTCTGTATCTCTATTATGTTGGTGCGGCTTCGGAACTTTTAAATATCTTGATATATCTCGAGAACTACGCCTCTGATCGAAAAATATCATAGAACATAAAAAGTAGGAAACTTAATTCTCTACAAAAAAGGTCTCTTAACATTTTGCCATAGCTCGCTTCGTTTCCGAGATATTTGCAGATTTATCTCAAGGGAAGGGGCCTGACGGACATATTTCGAGATATTTCTTCTTCTTGTTGTTCTTCTTCTGCACAGCTAAGCTGGAAGTGGCATTTGCGGCTCGCACTAGTGCAGAGTTATCTCAAAGAAAGGAGCCACGGTGTTTCTGTATCTCTATTATGTTGGTGCGGCTTCGGAACTTTTAAATATCTCGATATATCTCGAAAACTACGCTTCTGATCAAAAAATATCATAGAACATAAATTGTAGGAAACATAATTCTCGACAAAAAAGGTCTCTTAAGATTTTGCCATAGCTCGCTTCGTTTCCGAGATATTTGCAGATATATCTCAAGGGAAGGGGCCTGACGGACATATTTCGAGATATTTCTTCTTCTTGTTGTTCTTCTTCTGCACAGCTAAACTGGAAGTGGCATTTCCAGCTCGCAATCGTGCAGAGTTATCTCAAAGAAAGGGGCCACGGTGTTTCTGTATCTCTATTATGTTGGTGCGGCTTCGGAACTTTTAAATATCTTGATATATCTCGAGAACTACGCCTCTGATCGAAAAATATCATAGAACATAAAAAGTAGGAAACTTAATTCTCTACAAAAAAGGTCTCTTAACATTTTGCCATAGCTCGCTTCGTTTCCGAGATATTTGCAGATTTATCTCAAGGGAAGGGGCCTGACGGACATATTTCGAGATATTTCTTCTTCTTGTTGTTCTTCTTCTGCACAGCTAAGCTGGAAGTGGCATTTACAGCTCGCAATAGTGCAGAGTTATCTCAAAGAAAGGGGCCACGGTGTTTCTGTATCTCTATTATGTTGGTGCGGCTTCGGAACTTTTAAATATCTTGATATATCTCGAGAACTACGCATCTGATCAAAAAATATCATAGAACATGAAAAGTAGGAAACTTAATTCTCTACAAAAAAGGTCTCTTAACATTTTGCCATAGCTCTCTTCGTTTCCGAGATATTTGCAGATTTATCTCAAGGGAAGGGGCCTGACGGACATATTTGGAGATATTTCTTCTTCTTGTTGTTCTTCTTCTGCACAGCTAAGCTGGAAGTGGCATTTGCAGCTCGCAATAGTGCAGAGTTATCTCAAAGAAAGGGGCCACGGTGTTTCTGTATCTCTATTATGTTGGTGCGGCTTCGGAACTTTTAAATATCTCGATATATCTCGAAAACTACGCTTCTGATCAAAAAATATCATAGAACATAAATTGTAGGAAACATAATTCTCTACAAAAAACGTCTCTTAACATTTTGCCATAGCTCGCTTCGTTTCCGAGATATTTGCAGATTCAGCTCAAAGGAACTGGCCTGACGGACATATTTCGAGATATTTCTTCTTCTTGTTGTTCTTCTTCTGCACAGCTAAACTGGAAGTGGCATTTCCAGCTCGCAATCGTGCAGAGTTATCTCAAAGAAAGGGGCCACGGTGTTTCTGTATCTCTATTATGTTGGTGCGGCTTCGGAACTTTTAAATATCTTGATATATCTCGAGAACTACGCCTCTGATCGAAAAATATCATAGAACATAAAAAGTAGGAAACTTAATTCTCTACAAAAAAGGTCTCTTAACATTTTGCCATAGCTCGCTTCGTTTCCGAGATATTTGCAGATTTATCTCAAGGGAAGGGGCCTGACGGACATATTTCGAGATATTTCTTCTTCTTGTTGTTCTTCTTCTGCACAGCTAAGCTGGAAGTGGCATTTGCAGCTCGCAATAGTGCAGAGTTATCTCAAAGAAAGGGGCCACGGTGTTTCTGTATCTCTATTATGTTGGTGCGGCTTCGGAACTTTTAAATATCTTGATATATCTCGAGAACTACGCATCTGATCAAGAAATATCATAGAACATAAAAAGTAGGAAACTTAATTCTCTACAAAAAAGGTCTCTTAACATTTTGCCATAGCTCGCTTCGTTTCCGAGATATTTGCAGATTTATCTCAAGGGAAGGGTCCTGATGGACATATTTCGAGATATTTCTTCTTCTTGTTGTTCTTCTTCTGCACAGCTAAACTGGAAGTGGCATTTCCAGCTCGCAATCGTGCAGAGTTATCTCAAAGAAAGGGGCCACGGTGTTTCTGTATCTCTATTATGTTGGTGCGGCTTCGGAACTTTTAAATATCTTGATATATCTCGAGAACTACGCCTCTGATCGAAAAATATCATACAACATGAAAAGTAGGAAACTTAATTCTCTACAAAAAAGGTCTCTTAACATTTTGCCATAGCTCGCTTCGTTTCCGAGATATTTGCAGATTTATCTCAAGGGAAGGGGCCTGACGGACATATTTCGAGATATTTCTTCTTCTTGTTGTTCTTCTTCTGCACAGCTAAGCTGGAAGTGGCATTTGCGGCTCGCACTAGTGCAGAGTTATCTCAAAGAAAGGAGCCACGGTGTTTCTGTATCTCTATTATGTTGGTGCGGCTTCGGAACTTTTAAATATCTCGATATATCTCGAAAACTACGCTTCTGATCAAAAAATATCATAGAACATAAATTGTAGGAAACATAATTCTCGACAAAAAAGGTCTCTTAAGATTTTGCCATAGCTCGCTTCGTTTCCGAGATATTTGCAGATATATCTCAAGGGAAGGGGCCTGACGGACATATTTCGAGATATTTCTTCTTCTTGTTGTTCTTCTTCTGCACAGCTAAGCTGGAAATGGCATTTACAGCTCGCAATAGTGCAGAGTTATCTCAAAGAAAGGGGCCACGGTGTTTCTGTATCTCTATTATGTTGGTGCGGCTTCGGAACTTTTAAATATCTTGATATATCTCGAGAACTACGCATCTGATCAAAAAATATCATAGAACATGAAAAGTAGGAAACTTAATTCTCTACAAAAAAGGTCTCTTAACATTTTGCCATAGCTCTCTTCGTTTCCGAGATATTTGCAGATTTATCTCAAGGGAAGGGGCCTGACGGACATATTTGGAGATATTTCTTCTTCTTGTTGTTCTTCTTCTGCACAGCTAAGCTGGAAGTGGCATTTGCAGCTCGCAATAGTGCAGAGTTATCTCAAAGAAAGGGGCCACGGTGTTTCTGTATCTCTATTATGTTGGTGCGGCTTCGGAACTTTTAAATATCTCGATATATCTCGAAAACTACGCTTCTGATCAAAAAATATCATAGAACATAAATTGTAGGAAACATAATTCTCTACAAAAAACGTCTCTTAACATTTTGCAATAGCTCGCTTCGTTTCCGAGATATTTGCAGATTCAGCTCAAAGGAACTGGCCTGACGGACATATTTCGAGATATTTCTTCTTCTTGTTGTTCTTCTTCTGCACAGCTAAACTGGAAGTGGCATTTCCAGCTCGCAATCGTGCAGAGTTATCTCAAAGAAAGGGGCCACGGTGTTTCTGTATCTCTATTATGTTGGTGCGGCTTCGGAACTTTTAAATATCTTGATATATCTCGAGAACTACGCCTCTGATCGAAAAATATCATAGAACATAAAAAGTAGGAAACTTAATTCTCTACAAAAAAGGTCTCTTAACATTTTGCCATAGCTCGCTTCGTGTCCGAGATATTTGCAGATTTATCTCAAGGGAAGGGGCCTGACGGACATATTTCGAGATATTTCTTCTTCTTGTTGTTCTTCTTCTGCACAGCCACGCTGGAAGTGGCATTTGCAGCTCGCAATAGTGCAGAGTTATCTCAAAGAAAGGGGCCACGGTGTTTCTGTATCTCTATTATGTTGGTGCGGCTTCGGAACTTTTAAATATCTTGATATATCTCGAGAACTACGCATCTGATCAAGAAATATCATAGAACATAAAAAGTAGGAAACTTAATTCTCTACAAAAAAGGTCTCTTAACATTTTGCCATAGCTCGCTTCGTTTCCGAGATATTTGCAGATTTATCTCAAGGGAAGGGGCCTGACGGACATATTTCGAGATATTTCTTCTTCTTGTTGTTCTTCTTCTGCACAGCTAAGCTGGAAGTGGCATTTGCGGCTCGCACTAGTGCAGAGTTATCTCAAAGAAAGGAGCCACGGTGTTTCTGTATCTCTATTATGTTGGTGCGGCTTCGGAACTTTTAAATATCTCGATATATCTCGAAAACTACGCTTCTGATCAAAAAATGTCATAGAACATAAATTGTAGGAAACATAATTCTCGACAAAAAAGGTCTCTTAAGATTTTGCCATAGCTCGCTTCGTTTCCGAGATATTTGCAGATATATCTCAAGGGAAGGGGCCTGACGGACATATTTCGAGATATTTCTTCTTCTTGTTGTTCTTCTTCTGCACAGCTAAGCTGGAAGTGGCATTTACAGCTCGCAATAGTGCAGAGTTATCTCAAAGAAAGGGGCCACGGTGTTTCTGTATCCCTATTATGTTGGTGCGGCTTCGGAACTTTTAAATATCTCGATATATCTCGAAAACTACGCTTCTGATCAAAAAATATCATTGAACATAAATTGTAGGAAACATAATTCTCTACAAAAAACGTCTCTTAACATTTTGCCATAGCTCGCTTCGTTTCCGAGATATTTGCAGATTCAGCTCAAAGGAACTGGCCTGACGGACATATTTCGAGATATGTCTTCTTCTTGTTGTTCTTCTTCTGCACAGCTAAACTGGAAGTGGCATTTCCAGCTCGCAATCGTGCAGAGTTATCTCAAAGAAAGGGGCCACGGTGTTTCTGTATCTCTATTATGTTGGTGCGGCTTCGGAACTTTTAAATATCTTGATATATCTCGAGAACTACGCCTCTGATCGAAAAATATCATAGAACATAAAAAGTAGGAAACTTAATTCTCTACAAAAAAGGTCTCTTAACATTTTGCCATAGCTCGCTTTGTTTCCGAGATATTTGCAGATTTATCTCAAGGGAAGGGGCCTGACGGACATATTTCGAGATATTTCTTCTTCTTGTTGTTCTTCTTCTGCACAGCTAAGCTGGAGGTGGCATTTGCAGCTCGCAATAGTGCAGAGTTATCTCAAAGAAAGGGGCCACGGTGTTTCTGTATCTCTATTATGTTGGTGCGGCTTCGGAACTTTTAAATATCTTGATATATCTCGAGAACTACGCATCTGATCAAAAAATATCATAGAACATAAAAAGTAGGAAACTTAATTCTCTTCAAAAAAGGTCTCTTAACATTTTGCCATAGCTCGCTTCGTTTCCGAGATATTTGCAGATTTATCTCAAGGGAAGGGTCCTGATGGACATATTTCGAGATATTTCTTCTTCTTGTTGTTCTTCTTCTGCACAGCTAAACTGGAAGTGGCATTTCCAGCTCGCAATCGTGCAGAGTTATCTCAAAGAAAGGGGCCACGGTGTTTCTGTATCTCTATTATGTTGGTGCGGCTTCGGAACTTTTAAATATCTTGATATATCTCGAGAACTACGCCTCTGATCGAAAAATATCATACAACATAAAAAGTAGGAAACTTAATTCTCTACAAAAAAGGTCTCTTAACATTTTGCCATAGCTCGCTTCGTTTCCGAGATATTTGCAGATTTATCTCAAGGGAAGGGGCCTGACGGACATATTTCGAGATATTTCTTCTTCTTGTTGTTCTTCTTCTGCACAGCTAAGCTGGAAGTGGCATTTGCGGCTCGCACTAGTGCAGAGTTATCTCAAAGAAAGGAGCCACGGTGTGTCTGTATCTCTATTATGTTGGTGCGGCTTCGGAACTTTTAAATATCTCGATATATCTCGAAAACTACGCTTCTGATCAAAAAATATCATAGAACATAAATTGTAGGAAACATAATTCTCGACAAAAAAGGTCTCTTAAGATTTTGCCATAGCTCGCTTCGTTTCCGAGATATTTGCAGATATATCTCAAGGGAAGGGGCCTGACGGACATATTTCGAGATATTTCTTCTTCTTGTTGTTCTTCTTCTGCACAGCTAAGCTGGAAGTGGCATTTACAGCTCGCAATAGTGCAGAGTTATCTCAAAGAAAGGGGCCACGGTGTTTCTGTATCTCTATTATGTTGGTGCGGCTTCGGAACTTTTAAATATCTTGATATATCTCGAGAACTACGCATCTGATCAAAAAATATCATAGAACATAAAAAGTAGGAAACCTAATTTTCTACAAAAAAGGTCTCTCAACATTTTTCCATAGCTCGCTTCGTTTCCGAGATATTTGCAGATTTATCTCAAGGGAAGGCGCCTGACGGACATATTTCGAGATATTTCTTCTTCTTGTTGTTCTTCTTCTGCACAGCTAAGCTGGAAGTGGCATTTGCGGCTCGCACTAGTGCAGAGTTATCTCAAAGAAAGGGGCCACGGTGTTTCTGTATCCCTATTATGTTGGTGCGGCTTCGGAACTTTTAAATATCTCGATATATCTCGAAAACTACGCTTCTGATCAAAAAATATCATAGAACATAAATTGTAGGAAACATAATTCTCTACAAAAAACGTCTCTTAACATTTTGCCGTAGCTCGCTTCGTTTCCGAGATATTTGCAGATTCAGCTCAATGGAACTGGCCTGACGGACATATTTCGAGATATTTCTTCTTCTCGTTGTTCTTCTTCTGCACAGCTAAACTGGAAGTGGCATTTCCAGCTCGCAATCGTGCAGAGTTATCTCAAAGAAAGGGGCCACGGTGTTTCTGTATCTCTATTATGTTGGTGCGGCTTCGGAACTTTTAAATATCTTGATATATCTCGAGAACTACGCCTCTGATCGAAAAATATCATAGAACATAAAAAGTAGGAAACTTAATTCTCTACAAAAAAGGTCTCTCAACATTTTGCCATAGCTCGCTTCGTTTCCGAGATATTTGCAGATTTATCTCAAGGGAAGGGGCCTGACGGACATATTTCGAGATATTTCTTCTTCTTGTTGTTCTTCTTCTGCACAGCTAAGCTGGAAGTGGCATTTGCGGCTCGCACTAGTGCAGACTTATCTCAAAGAAAGGAGCCACGGTGTTTCTGTATCTCTATTATGTTGGTGCGGCTTCGGAACTTTTAAATATCTTGATATATCTCGAGAACTACGCATCTGATCAAAAAATATCATAGAACATAAAAAGTAGGAAACTTAATTCTCTACAAAAACGGTCTCTTAACATTTTGCCATAGCTCGCTTCGTTTCCGAGATATTTGCAGATTCAGCTCAAAGGAACTGGCCTGACGGACATATTTCGAGATATTTCTTCTTCTTGTTGTACTTCCTCTGCACAGCTAAGCTGGAAGTGGCATTTGCAGCTCGCAATAGTGCAGAGTTATCTCAAAGAAAGGGGCCACGGTGTTTCTGTATCTCTATTATGTTGGTGCGGCTTCGGAACTTTTAAATATCTTGATATATCTCGAGAACTACGCATCTGATCAAAAAATATCATAGAACATAAATTGTAGGAAACATAATTCTCTACAAAAAAGGTATCTTAACATTTTGCCATAGCTCGCTTCGTTTCCGAGATATTTGCAGATATATCTCAAGGGAAGGGGCCTGCCGGACATATTTCGAGATATTTCTTCTTCTTGTTGTTCTTCTTCTGCACAGCTAAGCTGGAAGTGGCATTTACAGCTCGCAATAGTGCAGAGTTATCTCAAAGAAAGGGGCCACGGTGTTTCTGTATCTCTATTATGTTGGTGCTGCTTCGGAACTTTTAAATATCTTGATATATCTCGAGAACTACGCATCTGATCAAAAAATATCGTAGAACATGAAAAGTAGGAAACTTAATTCTCTACAAAAAAGGTCTCTTAACATTTTGCCATAGCTCTCTTCGTTTCCGAGATATTTGCAGATTTATCTCAAGGGAAGGGGCCTGACGGACATATTTCGAGATATTTCTTCTTCTTGTTGTTCTTCTTCTGCACAGCTAAGCTGGAAGTGGCATTTGCAGCTCGCAATAGTGCAGAGTTATCTCAAAGAAAGGGGCCACGGTGTTTCTGTATCTCTATTATGTTGGTGCGGCTTCGGAACTTTTAAATATCTTGATATATCTCGAGAACTACGCATCTGATCAAAAAATATCATAGAACATAAAAAGTAGGAAACTTAATTCCCTACAAAAAAGGTCTCTTAACATTTTGCCATAGCTCGCTTCGTTTCCGAGATATTTGCAGATTTATCTCAAGGGAAGGGGCCTGACGGACATATTTCGAGATATTTCTTCTTCTTGTTGTTCTTCTTCTGCACAGCTAAGCTGGAAGTGGCATTTGCAGCTCGCAATAGTGCAGAGTTATCTCAAAGAAAGGGGCCACGGTGTTTCTGTATCTCTATTATGTTGGTGCGGCTTCGGAACTTTTAAATATCTTGATATATCTCGAGAACTACGCATCTGATCAAAAAATATCATAGAACATAAAAAGTAGGAAACCTAATTTTCTACAAAAAAGGTCTCTCAACATTTTTCCATAGCTCGCTTCGTTTCCGAGATATTTGCAGATTTATCTCAAGGGAAGGCGCCTGACGGACATATTTCGAGATATTTCTTCTTCTTGTTGTTCTTCTTCTGCACAGCTAAGCTGGAAGTGGCATTTGCGGCTCGCACTAGTGCAGAGTTATCTCAAAGAAAGGGGCCACGGTGTTTCTGTATCCCTATTATGTTGGTGCGGCTTCGGAACTTTTAAATATCTCGATATATCTCGAAAACTACGCTTCTGATCAAAAAATATCATAGAACATAAATTGTAGGAAACATAATTCTCTACAAAAAACGTCTCTTAACATTTTGCCGTAGCTCGCTTCGTTTCCGAGATATTTGCAGATTCAGCTCAATGGAACTGGCCTGACGGACATATTTCGAGATATTTCTTCTTCTCGTTGTTCTTCTTCTGCACAGCTAAACTGGAAGTGGCATTTCCAGCTCGCACTAGTGCAGACTTATCTCAAAGAAAGGAGCCACGGTGTTTCTGTATCTCTATTATGTTGGTGCGGCTTCGGAACTTTTAAATATCTTGATATATCTCGAGAACTACGCATCTGATCAAAAAATATCATAGAACATAAATTGTAGGAAACATAATTCTCTACAAAAAAGGTATCTTAACATTTTGCCATAGCTCGCTTCGTTTCCGAGATATTTGCAGATATATCTCAAGGGAAGGGGCCTGCCGGACATATTTCGAGATATTTCTTCTTCTTGTTGTTCTTCTTCTGCACAGCTAAGCTGGAAGTGGCATTTACAGCTCGCAATAGTGCAGAGTTATCTCAAAGAAAGGGGCCACGGTGTTTCTGTATCTCTATTATGTTGGTGCTGCTTCGGAACTTTTAAATATCTTGATATATCTCGAGAACTACGCATCTGATCAAAAAATATCGTAGAACATGAAAAGTAGGAAACTTAATTCTCTACAAAAAAGGTCTCTTAACATTTTGCCATAGCTCTCTTCGTTTCCGAGATATTTGCAGATTTATCTCAAGGGAAGGGGCCTGACGGACATATTTCGAGATATTTCTTCTTCTTGTTGTTCTTCTTCTGCACAGCTAAGCTGGAAGTGGCATTTGCAGCTCGCAATAGTGCAGAGTTATCTCAAAGAAAGGGGCCACGGTGTTTCTGTATCTCTATTATGTTGGTGCGGCTTCGGAACTTTTAAATATCTTGATATATCTCGAGAACTACGCATCTGATCAAAAAATATCATAGAACATAAAAAGTAGGAAACTTAATTCCCTACAAAAAAGGTCTCTTAACATTTTGCCATAGCTCGCTTCGTTTCCGAGATATTTGCAGATTTATCTCAAGGGAAGGGGCCTGACGGACATATTTCGAGATATTTCTTCTTCTTGTTGTTCTTCTTCTGCACAGCTAAGCTGGAAGTGGCATTTGCAGCTCGCAATAGTGCAGAGTTATCTCAAAGAAAGGGGCCACGGTGTTTCTGTATCTCTATTATGTTGGTGCGGCTTCGGAACTTTTAAATATCTTGATATATCTCGAGAACTACGCATCTGATCAAAAAATATCATAGAACATAAAAAGTAGGAAACCTAATTTTCTACAAAAAAGGTCTCTCAACATTTTTCCATAGCTCGCTTCGTTTCCGAGATATTTGCAGATTTATCTCAAGGGAAGGCGCCTGACGGACATATTTCGAGATATTTCTTCTTCTTGTTGTTCTTCTTCTGCACAGCTAAGCTGGAAGTGGCATTTGCGGCTCGCACTAGTGCAGAGTTATCTCAAAGAAAGGGGCCACGGTGTTTCTGTATCCCTATTATGTTGGTGCGGCTTCGGAACTTTTAAATATCTCGATATATCTCGAAAACTACGCTTCTGATCAAAAAATATCATAGAACATAAATTGTAGGAAACATAATTCTCTACAAAAAACGTCTCTTAACATTTTGCCGTAGCTCGCTTCGTTTCCGAGATATTTGCAGATTCAGCTCAATGGAACTGGCCTGACGGACATATTTCGAGATATTTCTTCTTCTCGTTGTTCTTCTTCTGCACAGCTAAACTGGAAGTGGCATTTCCAGCTCGCACTAGTGCAGACTTATCTCAAAGAAAGGAGCCACGGTGTTTCTGTATCTCTATTATGTTGGTGCGGCTTCGGAACTTTTAAATATCTTGATATATCTCGAGAACTACGCATCTGATCAAAAAATATCATAGAACATAAATTGTAGGAAACATAATTCTCTACAAAAAAGGTATCTTAACATTTTGCCATAGCTCGCTTCGTTTCCGAGATATTTGCAGATATATCTCAAGGGAAGGGGCCTGCCGGACATATTTCGAGATATTTCTTCTTCTTGTTGTTCTTCTTCTGCACAGCTAAGCTGGAAGTGGCATTTACAGCTCGCAATAGTGCAGAGTTATCTCAAAGAAAGGGGCCACGGTGTTTCTGTATCTCTATTATGTTGGTGCTGCTTCGGAACTTTTAAATATCTTGATATATCTCGAGAACTACGCATCTGATCAAAAAATATCGTAGAACATGAAAAGTAGGAAACTTAATTCTCTACAAAAAAGGTCTCTTAACATTTTGCCATAGCTCTCTTCGTTTCCGAGATATTTGCAGATTTATCTCAAGGGAAGGGGCCTGACGGACATATTTCGAGATATTTCTTCTTCTTGTTGTTCTTCTTCTGCACAGCTAAGCTGGAAGTGGCATTTGCAGCTCGCAATAGTGCAGAGTTATCTCAAAGAAAGGGGCCACGGTGTTTCTGTATCTCTATTATGTTGGTGCGGCTTCGGAACTTTTAAATATCTTGATATATCTCGAGAACTACGCATCTGATCAAAAAATATCATAGAACATAAAAAGTAGGAAACTTAATTCCCTACAAAAAAGGTCTCTTAACATTTTGCCATAGCTCGCTTCGTTTCCGAGATATTTGCAGATTTATCTCAAGGGAAGGGGCCTGACGGACATATTTCGAGATATTTCTTCTTCTTGTTGTTCTTCTTCTGCACAGCTAAGCTGGAAGTGGCATTTGCAGCTCGCAATAGTGCAGAGTTATCTCAAAGAAAGGGGCCACGGTGTTTCTGTATCTCTATTATGTTGGTGCGGCTTCGGAACTTTTAAATATCTGGATATATCTCGAGAACTACGCATCTGATCAAAAAATATCATAGAACATAAAAAGTAGGAAACTTAATTCTCTACAAAAAAGGTCTCTTAACATTTTGCCATAGCTCGCTTCGTTTCCGAGATATTTGCAGATTTATCTCAAGGGAAGGGTCCTGATGGACATATTTCGAGATATTTCTTCTTCTTGTTGTTCTTCTTCTGCACAGCTAAACTGGAAGTGGCATTTGCAGCGCGCAATAGTGCAGAGTTATCTCAAAGAAAGGGGCCACGGTGTTTCTGTATCTCTATTATGTTGGTGCGGCTTCGGAACTTTTAAATATCTTGATATATCTCGAGAACTACGCATCTGATCAAAAAATATCATAGAAGATAAAAAGTAGGAAACTTAATTCTCTACAAAAAAGGTCTCTTAACATTTCGCCATAGCTCGCTTCGTTTCCGAGATATTTGCAGATTTATCTCAAGGGAAGGGGCCTGTCGGACATATTTCGAGATATTTCTTCTTCTTGTTGTTCTTCTTCTGCACAGCTAAGCTGGAAGTGGCATTTGCGGCTCGCACTAGTGCAGAGTTATCTCAAAGAAAGGGGCCACGGTGTTTCTGTATCTCTATTATGTTGGTGCGGCTTCGGAACTTTTAAATATCTCGATATATCTCGAGAACTACGCATCTGATCAAAAAATATCATAGAAGATAAAAAGTAGGAAACTGAATTCTCTACAAAAAAGGTCTCTTAACATTTCGCCATAGCTCGCTTCGTTTCCGAGATATTTGCAGATTTATCTCAAGGGAAGGGGCCTGTCGGACATATTTCGAGATATTTCTTCTTCTTGTTGTTCTTCTTCTGCACAGCTAAGCTGGAAGTGGCATTTGCGGCTCGCACTAGTGCAGAGTTATCTCAAAGAAAGGGGCCACGGTGTTTCTGTATCTCTATTATGTTGGTGCGGCTTCGGAACTTTTAAATATCTCGATATATCTCGAAAACTACGCTTCTGATCAAAAAATATCATAGAACATAGATTGTAGGAAACATAATTCTCTACAAAAAACGTCTCTTAACATTTTGCCATAGCTCGCTTCGTTTCCGAGATATTTGCAGATTCAGCTCAAAGGAACGGGCCTGACGGACATATTTCGAGATACTTCTTCTTCTTGTTGTTCTTCCTCTGCACAGCTAAGCTGGAAGTGGCATTTGCAGCTCGCAATAGTGCAGAGTTATCTCAAAGAAAGGGGCCACGGTGTTTCTGTATCTCTATTATGTTGGTGCGGCTTCGGAACTTTTAAATATCTTGATATATCTCGAAAACTACGCATCTGATCAAAAAATATCATAGAACATAAAAAGTAGGAAACTTAATTCTCTACAAAAAAGGTCTCTTAACATTTTGCCATAGCTCGCTTCGTTTCCGAGATATTTGCAGATTTATCTCAAGGGAAGGGGCCTGACGGACATATTTCGAGATATTTCTTCTTCTTGTTGTTCTTCTTCTGCACAGCTGAGCTGGAAGTGGCATTTGCAGGTCGCAATAGTGCAGAGTTATCTCAAAGAAAGGGGCCACGGTGTTTCTGTATCTCTATTATGTTGGTGCGGCTTCGGAACTTTTAAATATCTCGATATATCTCGAAAACTACGCTTCTGATCAAAAAATATCATAGAACATAAATTGTAGGAAACATAATTCTCTACAAAAAACGTCTCTTAACATTTTGCCATAGCTCGCTTCGTTTCCGAGATATTTGCAGATTCAGCTCAAAGGAACGGGCCTGACGGACATATTTCGAGATACTTCTTCTTCTTGTTGTTCTTCCGCTGCACAGCTAAGCTGGAAGTGGCATTTGCAGCTCGCAATAGTGCAGAGTTATCTCAAAGAAAGGGGCCACGGTGTTTCTGTATCTCTATTATGTTGGTGCGGCTTCGGAGCTTTTAAATATCTTGATATATCTCGAGAACTACGCCTCTGATCGAAAAATATCATAGAACATAAAAAGTAGGAAACTTAATTCTCTACAAAAAAGGTCTCTTAACATTTCGCCATAGCTCGCTTCGTTTCCGAGATATTTGCAGATTTATCTCAAGGGAAGGGTCCTGATGGACATATTTCGAGATATTTCTTCTTCTTGTTGTTCTTCTTCTGCACAGCTAAACTGGAAGTGGCATTTCCAGCTCGCAATCGTGCAGAGTTATCTC
This sequence comes from Osmia lignaria lignaria, assembly GCF_051020975.1. Taxonomy (NCBI): domain Eukaryota; kingdom Metazoa; phylum Arthropoda; class Insecta; order Hymenoptera; family Megachilidae; genus Osmia; species Osmia lignaria. Next base: position 6,230,183 of record NW_027478159.1, on the reverse strand, counting down.
AAAGAAAGGGGCCACGGTGTTTCTGTATCTCTATTATGTTGGTGCGGCTTCGGAGCTTTTAAATATCTTGATATATCTCGAGAACTACGCCTCTGATCGAAAAATATCATAGAACATAAAAAGTAGGAAACTTAATTCTCTACAAAAAAGGTCTCTTAACATTTCGCCATAGCTCGCTTCGTTTCCGAGATATTTGCAGATTTATCTCAAGGGAAGGGGCCTGTCGGACATATTTCGAGATATTTCTTCTTCTTGTTGTTCTTCTTCTGCACAGCTATGCTGGAAGTGGCATTTGCGGCTCGCACTAGTGCAGAGTTATCTCAAAGAAAGGGGCCACGGTGTTTCTGTATCTCTATTATGTTGGTGCGGCTTCGGAACTTTTAAATATCTTGATATATCTCGAGAACGACGCATCTGATCAAAAAATATCATAGAACATAAAAAGTAGGAAACTTAATTCTCTACAAAAAAGGTCTCTTAACATTTTGCCATAGCTCGCTTCGTTTCCGAGATATTTGCAGATTTATCTCAAGGGAAGGGTCCTGATGGACATATTTCGAGATATTTCTTCTTCTTGTTGTTCTTCTTCTGCACAGCTAAACTGGAAGTGGCATTTCCGGCTCGCAATCGTGCAGAGTTATCTCAAAGAAAGGGGCCACGGTGTTTCTGTATCTCTATTATGTTGGTGCGGCTTCGGAACTTTTAAATATCTTGATATATCTCGAGAACTACGCCTCTGATCGAAAAATATCATAGAAGATAAAAAGTAGGAAACTTAATTCTCTACAAAAAAGGTCTCTTAACATTTTGCCATAGCTCGCTTCGTTTCCGAGAGATTTGCAGATTTATCTCAAGGGAAGGGGCCTGACGGACATATTTCGAGATATTTCTTCTTCTTCTTGTTCTTCTTCTGCACAGCTAAGCTGGAAGTGGCATTTGCAGGTCGCAATGGTGCAGAGTTATCTCAAAGAAGGGGGCCACGGTGTTTCTGTATCTCTATTATGTTGGTGCGGCTTCGGAACTTTTAAATATCTCGATATATCTCGAAAACTACGCTTCTGATCAAAAAATATCATAGAACGTAAATTGTAGGAAACATTATTCTCTACAGAAAAGGTCTCTTAACATTTTGCCATAGCTCGCTTCGTTTCCGAGATATTTGCAGATTTATCTCAAGGGAAGGGTCCTGATGGACATATTTCGAGATATTTCTTCTTCTTGTTGTTCTTCTTCTGCACAGCTAAACTGGACGTGGCATTTCCAGCTCGCAATCGTGCAGAGTTATCTCAAAGAAAGGGGCCACGGTGTTTCTGTATCTCTATTATGTTGGTGCGGCTTCGGAGCTTTTAAATATCTTGATATATCTCGAGAACTACGCCTCTGATCGAAAAATATCATAGAACATAAAAAGTAGGAAACTTAATTCTCTACAAAAAAGGTCTCTTAACATTTCGCCATAGCTCGCTTCGTTTCCGAGATATTTGCAGATTTATCTCAAGGGAAGGGGCCTGTCGGACATATTTCGAGATATTTCTTCTTCTTGTTGTTCTTCTTCTGCACAGCTATGCTGGAAGTGGCATTTGCGGCTCGCGCTAGTGCAGAGTTATCTCAAAGAAAGGGGCCACGGTGTTTCTGTATCTCTATTATGTTGGTGCGGCTTCGGAACTTTTAAATATCTCGATATATCTCGAAAACTACGCTTCTGATCAAAAAATATCATAGAACATAAATTGTAGGAAACATAATTCTCTACAAAAAACGTCTCTTAACATTTTGCCATAGCTCGCTTCGTTTCCGAGATATTTGCAGATTCAGCTCAAAGGAACTGGCCTGACGGACATATTTCGAGATATTTCTTCTTCTTGTTGTTCTTCCTCTGCACAGCTAAGCTGGAAGTGGCATTTGCAGCTCGCAATAGTGCAGAGTTATCTCAAAGAAAGGGGCCACGGTGTTTCTGTATCTCTATTATGTTGGTGCGGCTTCGGAACTTTTAAATATCTTGATATATCTCGAGAACTACGCATCTGATCAAAAAATATCATAGAACATAAAAAGTAGGAAACTTAATTCTCTACAAAAAAGGTCTCTTAACATTTTGCCATAGCTCGCTTCGTTTCCGAGATATTTGCAGATTTATCTCAAGGGAAGGGTCCTGATGGACATATTTCGAGATATTTCTTCTTCTTGTTGTTCTTCTTCTGCACAGCTAAACTGGAAGTGGCTTTTCCAGCTCGCAATCGTGCAGAGTTATCTCAAAGAAAGGGGCCACGGTGTTTCTGTATCTCTATTATGTTGGTGCGGCTTCGGAACTTCTAAATATCTTGATATATCTCGAGAACCACGCCTCTGATCGAGAAATATCATAGAACATAAAAAGTAGGAAACTTAATTCTCTACAAAAAAGGTCTCTTAACATTTTGCCATAGCTCGCTTCGTTTCCGAGATATTTGCAGATTTATTTCAAGGGAAGGGGCCTGACGGACATATTTCGAGATATTTCTTCTTCTTCTTGTTCTTCTTCTGCACAGCTAAGCTGGAAGTGGCATTTGCGGCTCGCACTAGTGCAGAGTTATCTCAAAGAAAGGAGCCACGGTGTTTCTGTATCTCTATTATGTTGGTGCGGCTTCGGAACTTTTAAATATCTCGATATATCTCGAAAACTACGCTTCTGATCAAAAAATATCATAGAACATAAATTGTAGGAAACATAATTCACTACAAAAAACGTCTCTTAACATTTTGCCATAGCTCGCTTCGTTTCCGAGATATTTGCAGATTCAGCTCAAAGGAACGGGCCTGACGGACATATTTCGAGATACTTCTTCTTCTTGTTGTTCTTCCGCTGCACAGCTAAGCTGGAAGTGGCATTTGCAGCTCGCAATAGTGCAGAGTTATCTCAAAGAAAGGGGCCACGGTGTTTCTGTATCTCTATTATGTTGGTGCGGCTTCGGAACTTTTAAATATCTTGATATATCTCGAGAACTACGCATCTGATCAAAAAATATCATAGAACATAAAAAGTAGGAAACTTAATTCTCTACAAAAAAGGTCTCTTAACATTTTGCCATAGCTCGCTTTGTTTCCGAGATATTTGCAGATTTATCTCAAGGGAAGGGGCCTGACGGACATATTTCGAGATATTTCTTCTTCTTGTTGTTCTTCTTCTGCACAGCTGAGCTGGAAGTGGCATTTGCAGGTCGCAATGGTGCAGAGTTATCTCAAAGAAGGGGGCCACGGTGTTTCTGTATCTCTATTATGTTGGTGCGGCTTCGGAACTTTTAAATATCTCGATATATCTCGAAAACTACGCTTCTGACCAAAAAATATCATAGAACGTAAATTGTAGGAAACATTATTCTCTACAGAAAAGGTCTCTTAACATTTTGCCATAGCTCGCTTCGTTTCCGAGATATTTGCAGATTCAGCTCAAAGGAACTGGCCTGACGGACATATTTCGAGATATTTCTTCTTCTTGTTGTTCTTCCTCTGCACAGCTAAGCTGGAAGTGGCATTTGCAGCTCGCAATAGTGCAGAGTTATCTCAAAGAAAGGGGCCACGGTGTTTCTGTATCTCTATTATGTTGGTGCGGCTTCGGAACTTTTAAATATCTTGATATATCTCGAGAACTACGCATCTGATCAAAAAATATCATAGAACATAAAAAGTAGGAAACTTAATTCTCTACAAAAAAGGTCTCTTAACATTTTGCCATAGCTCGCTTCGTTCCCGAGATATTTGCAGATTTATCTCAAGGGAAGGGGCCTGACCGACATATTTCGAGATATTTCTTCTTCTTGTTGTTCTTCTTGTGCACAGCTAAGCTGGAAGTGGCATTGGCGGCTCGCACTAGTGCAGAGTTATCTCAAAGAAAGGGGCCTCGGTGTTTCTGTATCTCTATTATGTTGGTGCGGCTTCGGAACTTTTAAATATCTCGATATATCTCGAAAACTACGCTTCTGACCAAAAAATATCATAGAACCTAAATTGTAGGAAACATAATTCTCTACAAAAAAGGTCTCTTCACATTTTGCCATAGCTCGCTTCGTTTCCGAGATATTTGCAGATATATCTCAAGGGGTGGGGCCTGACGGACATATTTCGAGATATTTCTTCTTCTTGTTGTTCTTCTTCTGCACAGCTAAGCTGGAAGTGGCATTTACAGCTCGCAATCGTGCAGAGTTATCTCAAAGAAAGGGGCCACGGTGTTTCTGTATCTCTATTATGTTGGTGCTGCTTCGGAACTTTTAAATATCTTGATATATCTCGAGAACTACGCCTCTGATCGAAAAATATCATAGAAGATAAAAAGTAGGAAACTGAATTCTCTACAAAAAAGGTCTCTTAACATTTTGCCATAGCTCGCTTCGTTTCCGAGATATTTGCAGATTTATCTCAAGGGAAGGGGCCTGACGGACATATTTCGAGATATTTCTTCTTCTTGTTGTTCTTCTTCTGCACAGCTAAGCTGGAAGTGGCATTTGCGGCTCGCACTAGTGCAGAGTTATCTCAAAGAAAGGAGCCACGGTGTTTCTGTATCTCTATTATGTTGGTGCGGCTTCGGAACTTTTAAATATCTCGATATATCTCGAAAACTACGCTTCTGATCAAAAAATATCATAGAACATAAATTGTAGGAAACATAATTCACTACAAAAAACGTCTCTTAACATTTTGCCATAGCTCGCTTCGTTTCCGAGATATTTGCAGATTCAGCTCAAAGGAACGGGCCTGACGGACATATTTCGAGATACTTCTTCTTCTTGTTGTTCTTCCTCTGCACAGCTAAGCTGGAAGTGGCATTGGCGGCTCGCACTAGTGCAGAGTTATCTCAAAGAAAGGGGCCACGGTGTTTCTGTATCTCTATTATGTTGGTGCGGCTTCGGAACTTTTAAATATCTCGATATATCTCGAAAACTACGCTTCTGACCAAAAAATATCATAGAACCTAAATTGTAGGAAACATAATTCTCTACAAAAAAGGTCTCTTAACATTTTGCCATAGCTCGCTTCGTTTCCGAGATATTTGCAGATATATCTCAAGGGAAGGGGCCTGACGGACATATTTCGAGATATTTCTTCTTCTTGTTGTTCTTCTTCTGCACAGCTAAGCTGGAAGTGGCATTTGCAGCTCGCAATAGTGCAGAGTTATCTCAAAGAAAGGGGCCACGGTGTTTCTGTATCTCTATTATGTTGGTGCTGCTTCGGAACTTTTAAATTTCTTGATATATCTCGAGAACTACGCCTCTGATCGAAAAATATCATAGAACATAAAAAGTAGGAAACTTAATTCTCTACAAAAAAGGTCTCTTAACATTTTGCCATACCTCGCTTCGTTTCCGAGATATTTGCAGATTTATCTCAAGGGAAGGGGCCTGACGGACATATTTCGAGATATTTCTTCTTCTTGTTGTTCTTCTTCTGCACAGCTAAGCTGGAAGTGGCATTTGCGGCTCGCACTAGTGCAGAGTTATCTCAAAGAAAGGAGCCACGGTGTTTCTGTATCTCTATTATGTTGGTGCGGCTTCGGAACTTTTAAATATCTCGATATATCTCGAAAACTACGCTTCTGATCAAAAAATATCATAGGACATAAATTGTAGGAAACATAATTCACTACAAAAAACGTCTCTTAACATTTTGCCATAGCTCGCTTCGTTTCCGAGATATTTGCAGATTCAGCTCAAAGGAACGGGCCTGACGGACATATTTCGAGATACTTCTTCTTCTTGTTGCTCTTCCTCTGCACAGCTAAGCTGGAAGTGGCATTTGCAGCTCGCAATAGTGCAGAGTTATCTCAAAGAAAGGGGCCACGGTGTTTCTGTATCTCTATTATGTTGGTGCGGCTTCGGAACTTTTAAATATCTTGATATATCTCGAGAACTACGCATCTGATCAAAAAATATCATAGAACATAAAAAGTAGGAAACTTAATTCTCTACAAAAAAGGTCTCTTAACATTTTGCCATAGCTCGCTTCGTTCCCGAGATATTTGCAGATTTATCTCAAGGGAAGGGGCCTGACCGACATATTTCGAGATATTTCTTCTTCTTGTTGTTCTTCTTCTGCACAGCTAAGCTGGAAGTGGCATTTGCGGCTCGCACTAGTGCAGAGTTATCTCAAAGAAAGGGGCCACGGTGTTTCTGTATCTCTATTATGTTGGTGCGGCTTCGGAACTTTTAAACATCTCGATATATCTCGAAAACTACGCTTCTGACCAGAAAATATCATAGAACCTAAATTGTAGGAAACATAATTCTCTACAAAAAAGGTCTCTTAACATTTTGCCATAGCTCGCTTCGTTTCCGAGATATTTGCAGATATATCTCAAGGGAAGGGGCCTGACGGACATATTTCGAGATGTTTCTTCTTCTTGTTGTTCTTCTTCTGCACAGCTAAGCTGGAAGTGGCATTTACAGCTCGCAATAGTGCAGAGTTATCTCAAAGAAAGGGGCCACGGTGTTTCTGTATCTCTATTATGTTGGTGCTGCTTCGGAACTTTTAAATATCTTGATATATCTCGAGAACTACGCATCTGATCAAAAAATATCATAGAACATGAAAAGTAGGAAACTTAATTCTCTACAAAAAAGGTCTCTTAACATTTTGCCATAGCTCTCTTCGTTTCCGAGATATTTGCAGATTTATCTCAAGGGAAGGGGCCTGACGGACATATTTCGAGATATTTCTTCTTCTTGTTGTTCTTCTTCTGCACAGCTAAGCTGGAAGTGGCATTTGCAGCTCGCAATAGTGCAGAGTTGTCTCAAAGAAAGGGGCCACGGTGTTTCTGTATCTCTATTATGTTGGTGCGGCTTCGGAACTTTTAAATATCTTGATATATCTCAAGAACTACGCATCTGATCAAAAAATATCATAGAACATAAAAAGTAGGAAACTTAATTCTCTACAAAAAAGGTCTCTTAACATTTTGCCATAGCTCGCTTCGTTTCCGAGATATTTGCAGATTTATCTCAAGGGAAGGGTCCTGATGGACATATTTCGAGATATTTCTTCTTCTTGTTGTTCTTCTTCTGCACAGCTAAACTGGAAGTGGCATTTCCAGCTCGCAATCGTGCAGAGTTATCTCAAAGAAAGGGGCCACGGTGTTTCTGTATCTCTATTATGTTGGTGCGGCTTCGGAACTTTTAAATATCTTGATATATCTCGAGAACTACGCCTCTGATCGAAAAATATCATAGAACATAAAAAGTAGGAAACTTAATTCTCTACAAAAAAGGTCTCTTAACATTTTGCCATAGCTCGCTTCGTTTCCGAGATATTTGCAGATTTATCTCAAGGGAAGGGGCCTGACGGACATATTTCGAGATGTTTCTTCTTCTTGTTGTTCTTCTTCTGCACAGCTAAGCTGGAAGTGGCATTTGCGGCTCGCACTAGTGCAGAGTTATCTCAAAGAAAGGAGCCACGGTGTTTCTGTATCTCTATTATGTTGGTGCGGCTTCGGAACTTTTAAATATCTCGATATATCTCGAAAACTACGCTTCTGATCAAAAAATATCATAGAACATAAATTGTAGGAAACATAATTCACTACAAAAAACGTCTCTTAACATTTTGCCATAGCTCGCTTCGTTTCCGAGATATTTGCAGATTCAGCTCAAAGGAACGGGCCTGACGGACATATTTCGAGATACTTCTTCTTCTTGTTGTTCTTCCTCTGCACAGCTAAGCTGGAAGTGGCATTTGCAGCTCGCAATAGTGCAGAGTTATCTCAAAGAAAGGGGCCACGGTGTTTCTGTATCTCTATTATGTTGGTGCGGCTTCGGAACTTTTAAATATCTTGATATATCTCGAGAACTACGCATCTGATCAAAAAATATCATAGAACATAAAAAGTAGGAAACTTAATTCTCTACAAAAAAGGTCTCTTAACATTTTGCCATAGCTCGCTTCGTTCCCGAGATGTTTGCAGATTTATCTCAAGGGAAGGGGCCTGACCGACATATTTCGAGATATTTCTTCTTCTTGTTGTTCTTCTTCTGCACAGCTAAGCTGGAAGTGGCATTTGCGGCTCGCACTAGTGCAGAGTTATCTCAAAGAAAGGGGCCACGGTGTTTCTGTATCTCTATTATGTTGGTGCTGCTTCGGAACTTTTAAATATCTTGATATATCTCGAGAACTACGCCTCTGATCGAAAAATATCATAGAACATAAAAAGTAGGAAACTTAATTCTCTACAAAAAAGGTCTCTTAACATTTTGCCATACCTCGCTTCGTTTCCGAGATATTTGCAGATTTATCTCAAGGGAAGGGGCCTGACGGACATATTTCGAGATATTTCTTCTTCTTGTTGTTCTTCTTCTGCACAGCTAAGCTGGAAGTGGCATTTCCGGCTCGCACTAGTGCAGAGTTATCTCAAAGAAAGGAGCCACGGTGTTTCTGTATCTCTATTATGTTGGTGCGGCTTCGGAACTTTTAAATATCTCGATATATCTCGAAAACTACGCTTCTGATCAAAAAATATCATAGAACATAAATTGTAGGAAACATAATTCACTACAAAAAACGTCTCTTAACATTTTGCCATAGCTCGCTTCGTTTCCGAGATATTTGCAGATTCAGCTCAAAGGAACGGGCCTGACGGACATATTTCGAGATACTTCTTCTTCTTGTTGCTCTTCCTCTGCACAGCTAAGCTGGAAGTGGCATTTGCAGCTCGCAATAGTGCAGAGTTATCTCAAAGAAAGGGGCCACGGTGTTTCTGTATCTCTATTATGTTGGTGCGGCTTCGGAACTTTTAAATATCTTGATATATCTCGAGAACTACGCATCTGATCAAAAAATATCATAGAACATAAAAAGTAGGAAACTTAATTCTCTACAAAAAAGGTCTCTTAACATTTTGCCATAGCTCGCTTCGTTTCCGAGATATTTGCAGATTTATCTCAAGGGAAGGGGCCCGTCGGACATATTTCGAGATATTTCTTCTTCTTGTTGTTCTTCTTCTGCACAGCTATGCTGGAAGTGGCATTTGCGGCTCGCACTAGTGCAGAGTTATCTCAAAGAAAGGGGCCACGGTGTTTCTGTATCTCTATTATGTTGGTGCGGCTTCGGAACTTTTAAATATCTCGATATATCTCGAAAACTACGCTTCTGATCAAAAAATATCATAGAACATAAATTGTAGGAAACATAATTCTCTACAAAAAACGTCTCTTAACATTTTGCCATAGCTCGCTTCGTTTCCGAGATATTTGCAGATTCAGCTCAAAGGAACTGGCCTGACGGACATATTTCGAGATATTTCTTCTTCTTGTTGTTCTTCCTCTGCACAGCTAAGCTGGAAGTGGCATTTTCAGCTCGCAATAGTGCAGAGTTATCTCAAAGAAAGGGGCCACGGTGTTTCTGTATCTCTATTATGTTGGTGCGGCTTCGGAACTTTTAAATATCTTGATATATCTCGAGAACTACGCATCTGATCAAAAAATATCATAGAACATAAAAAGTAGGAAACTTAATTCTCTACAAAAAAGGTCTCTTAACATTTTGCCATAGCTCGCTTCGTTTCCGAGATATTTGCAGATATATCTCAAGGGAAGGGGCCTGACGGACATATTTCGAGATATTTCTTCTTCTTGTTGTTCTTCTTCTGCGCAGCTAAGCTGGAAGTGGCATTTACAGCTCGCAATAGTGCAGAGTTATCTCAAAGAAAGGGGCCACGGTGTTTCTGTATCTCTATTATGTTGGTGCTGCTTCGGAACTTTTAAATATCTTGATATATCTCGAGAACTACGCCTCTGATCGAAAAATATCATAGAACATAAAAAGTAGGAAACTTAATTCTCTACAAAAAAGGTCTCTTAACATTTTGCCATACCTCGCTTCGTTTCCGAGATATTTGCAGATTTATCTCAAGGGAAGGGGCCTGACGGACATATTTCGAGATATTTCTTCTTCTTGTTGTTCTTCTTCTGCACAGCTAAGCTGGAAGTGGCATTTCCGGCTCGCACTAGTGCAGAGTTATCTCAAAGAAAGGAGCCACGGTGTTTCTGTATCTCTATTATGTTGGTGCGGCTTCGGAACTTTTAAATATCTCGATATATCTCGAAAACTACGCTTCTGATCAAAAAATATCATAGAACATAAATTGTAGGAAACATAATTCACTACAAAAAACGTCTCTTAACATTTTGCCATAGCTCGCTTCGTTTCCGAGATATTTGCAGATTCAGCTCAAAGGAACGGGCCAGACGGACATATTTCGAGATACTTCTTCTTCTTGTTGCTCTTCCTCTGCACAGCTAAGCTGGAAGTGGCATTTGCAGCTCGCAATAGTGCAGAGTTATCTCAAAGAAAGGGGCCACGGTGTTTCTGTATCTCTATTATGTTGGTGCGGCTTCGGAACTTTTAAATATCTTGATATATCTCGAGAACTACGCATCTGATCAAAAAATATCATAGAACATAAAAAGTAGGAAACTTAATTCTCTACAAAAAAGGTCTCTTAACATTTTGCCATAGCTCGCTTCGTTTCCGAGATATTTGCAGATTTATCTCAAGGGAAGGGGCCTGTCGGACATATTTCGAGATATTTCTTCTTCTTGTTGTTCTTCTTCTGCACAGCTATGCTGGAAGTGGCATTTGCGGCTCGCACTAGTGCAGAGTTATCTCAAAGAAAGGGGCCACGGTGTTTCTGTATCTCTATTATGTTGGTGCGGCTTCGGAACTTTTAAATATCTCGATATATCTCGAAAACTACGCTTCTGATCAAAAAATATCATAGAACATAAATTGTAGGAAACATAATTCTCTACAAAAAACGTCTCTTAACATTTTGCCATAGCTCGCTTCGTTTCCGAGATATTTGCAGATTCAGCTCAAAGGAACTGGCCTGACGGACATATTTCGAGATATTTCTTCTTCTTGTTGTTCTTCCTCTGCACAGCTAAGCTGGAAGTGGCATTTGCAGCTCGCAATAGTGCAGAGTTATCTCAAAGAAAGGGGCCACGGTGTTTCTGTATCTCTATTATGTTGGTGCGGCTTCGGAACTTTTAAATATCTTGATATATCTCGAGAACTACGCATCTGATCAAAAAATATCATAGAACATAAAAAGTAGGAAACTTAATTCTCTACAAAAAAGGTCTCTTAACATTTTGCCATAGCTCGCTTCGTTTCCGAGATATTTGCAGATATATCTCAAGGGAAGGGGCCTGCCGGACATATTTCGAGATATTTCTTCTTCTTGTTGTTCTTCTTCTGCACAGGTAAGCTGGAAGTGGCATTTACAGCTCGCAATAGTGCAGAGTTATCTCAAAGAAAGGGGCCACGGTGTTTCTGTATCTCTATTATGTTGGTGCGGCTTCGGAACTTTTAAATATCTTGATATATCTGGAGAACTACGCCTCTGATCGAAAAATATCATAGAACATAAAAAGTAGGAAACTTAATTCTCTACAAAAAAGGTCTCTTAACATTTTGCCATAGCTCGCTTCGTTTCCGAGATATTTGCAGATTTATCTCAAGGGAAGGGGCCTGACGGACATATTTCGAGATATTTCTTCTTCTTGTTGTTCTTCTTCTGCACAGCTAAGCTGGAAGTGGCATTTGCGGCTCGCACTAGTGCAGAGTTATCTCAAAGAAAGGAGCCACGGTGTTTCTGTATCTCTATTATGTTGGTGCGGCTTCGGAACTTTTAAATATCTCGATATATCTCGAAAACTACGCTTCTGATCAAAAAATATCATAGAACATAAATTGTAGCAAACATAATTCACTACAAAAAACGTCTCTTAACATTTTGCCATAGCTCGCTTCGTTTCCGAGATATTTGCAGATTCAGCTCAAAGGAACGGGCCTGACGGACATATTTCGAGATACTTCTTCTTCTTGTTGTTCTTCCTCTGCACAGCTAAGCTGGAAGTGGCATTTGCAGCTCGCAATAGTGCAGAGTTATCTCAAAGAAAGGGGCCACGGTGTTTCTGTATCTCTATTATGTTGGTGCGGCTTCGGAACTTTTAAATATCTTGATATATCTCGAGAACTACGCATCTGATCAAAAAATATCATAGAACATAAAAAGTAGGAAACTTAATTCTCTACAAAAAAGGTCTCTTAACATTTTGCCATAGCTCGCTTCGTTTCCGAGATATTTGCAGATATATCTCAAGGGAAGGGGCCTGCCGGACATATTTCGAGATATTTCTTCTTCTTGTTGTTCTTCTTCTGCACAGGTAAGCTGGAAGTGGCATTTACAGCTCGCAATAGTGCAGAGTTATCTCAAAGAAAGGGGCCACGGTGTTTCTGTATCTCTATTATGTTGGTGCGGCTTCGGAACTTTTAAATATCTTGATATATCTGGAGAACTACGCCTCTGATCGAAAAATATCATAGAACATAAAAAGTAGGAAACTTAATTCTCTACAAAAAAGGTCTCTTAACATTTTGCCATAGCTCGCTTCGTTTCCGAGATATTTGCAGATTTATCTCAAGGGAAGGGGCCTGACGGACATATTTCGAGATATTTCTTCTTCTTGTTGTTCTTCTTCTGCACAGCTAAGCTGGAAGTGGCATTTGCGGCTCGCACTAGTGCAGAGTTATCTCAAAGAAAGGAGCCACGGTGTTTCTGTATCTCTATTATGTTGGTGCGGCTTCGGAACTTTTAAATATCTCGATATATCTCGAAAACTACGCTTCTGATCAAAAAATATCATAGAACATAAATTGTAGGAAACATAATTCACTACAAAAAACGTCTCTTAACATTTTGCCATAGCTCGCTTCGTTTCCGAGATATTTGCAGATTCAGCTCAAAGGAACGGGCCTGACGGACATATTTCGAGATACTTCTTCTTCTTGTTGTTCTTCCTCTGCACAGCTAAGCTGGAAGTGGCATTTGCAGCTCGCAATAGTGCAGAGTTATCTCAAAGAAAGGGGCCACGGTGTTTCTGTATCTCTATTATGTTGGTGCGGCTTCGGAACTTTTAAATATCTTGATATATCTCGAGAACTACGCATCTGATCAAAAAATATCATAGAACATAAAAAGTAGGAAACTTAATTCTCTACAAAAAAGGTCTCTTAACATTTTGCCATAGCTCGCTTCGTTCCCGAGATATTTGCAGATTTATCTCAAGGGAAGGGGCCTGACCGACATATTTCGAGATATTTCTTCTTCTTGTTGTTCTTCTTGTGCACAGCTAAGCTGGAAGTGGCATTGGCGGCTCGCACTAGTGCAGAGTTATCTCAAAGAAAGGGGCCACGGTGTTTCTGTATCTCTATTATGTTGGTGCGGCTTCGGAACTTTTAAATATCTCGATATATCTCGAAAACTACGCTTCTGACCAAAAAATATCATAGAACCTAAATTGTAGGAAACATAATTCTCTACAAAAAAGGTCTCTTAACATTTTGCCATAGCTCGCTTCGTTTCCGAGATATTTGCAGATACATCTCAAGGGAAGGGGCCTGACGGACATATTTCGAGATATTTCTTCTTCTTGTTGTTCTTCTTCTGCACAGCTAAGCTGGAAGTGGCATTTACAGCTCGCAATAGTGCAGAGTTATCTCAAAGAAAGGGGCCACGGTGTTTCTGTATCTCTATTATGTTGGTGCTGCTTCGGAACTTTTAAATATCTTGATATATCTCGAGAACTACGCCTCTGATCGAAAAATATCATAGAACATAAAAAGTAGGAAACTGAATTCTCTACAAAAAAGGTCTCTTAACATTTTGCCATAGCTCGCTTCGTTTCCGAGATATTTGCAGATTTATCTCAAGGGAAGGGGCCTGACGGACATATTTCGAGATATTTCTTCTTCTTGTTGTTCTTCTTCTGCACAGCTAAGCTGGAAGTGGCATTTGCGGCTCGCACTAGTGCAGAGTTATCTCAAAGAAAGGAGCCACGGTGTTTCTGTATCTCTATTATGTTGGTGCGGCTTCGGAACTTTTAACTATCTCGATATATCTCGAAAACTACGCTTCTGATCAAAAAATATCATAGAACATAAATTGTAGGAAACATAATTCACTACAAAAAACGTCTCTTAACATTTTGCCATAGCTCGCTTCGTTTCCGAGATATTTGCAGATTCAGCTCAAAGGAACGGGCCTGACGGACATATTTCGAGATACTTCTTCTTCTTGTTGTTCTTCCTCTGCACAGCTAAGCTGGAAGTGGCATTGGCGGCTCGCACTAGTGCAGAGTTATCTCAAAGAAAGGGGCCACGGTGTTTCTGTATCTCTATTATGTTGGTGCGGCTTCGGAACTTTTAAATATCTCGATATATCTCGAAAACTACGCTTCTGACCAAAAAATATCATAGAACCTAAATTGTAGGAAACATAATTCTCTACAAAAAAGGTCTCTTAACATTTTGCCATAGCTCGCTTCGTTTCCGAGATATTTGCAGATATATCTCAAGGGAAGGGGCCTGACGGACATATTTCGAGATGTTTCTTTTTCTTGTTGTTCTTCTTCTGCACAGCTAAGCTGGAAGTGGCATTTACAGCTCGCAATAGTGCAGAGTTATCTCAAAGAAAGGGGCCACGGTGTTTCTGTATCTCTATTATGTTGGTGCGGCTTCGGAACTTTTAAATATCTTGATATATCTCGAGAACTACGCCTCTGATCGAAAAATATCATAGAACATAAAATGTAGGAAACTTAATTCTCTACAAAAAAGGTCTCTTAACATTTTGCCATAGCTCGCTTCGTTTCCGAGATATTTGCAGATTTATCTCAAGGGAAGGGGCCTGACGGACATATTTCGAGATATTTCTTCTTCTTGTTGTTCTTCTTCTGCACAGCTAAGCTGGAAGTGGCATTTGCGGCTCGCACTAGTGCAGAGTTATCTCAAAGAAAGGGGCCACGGTGTTTCTGTATCTCTATTATGTTGGTGCGGCTTCGGAACTTTTAAATATCTCGATATATCTCGAAAACTACGCTTCTGACCAAAAAATATCATAGAACCTAAATTGTAGGAAACATAATTCTCTACAAAAAAGGTCTCTTAACATTTTGCCATAGCTCGCTTCGTTTCCGAGATATTTGCAGATATATCTCAAGGGAAGGGGCCTGACGGACATATTTCGAGATGTTTCTTCTTCTTGTTGTTCTTCTTCTGCACAGCTAAGCTGGAAGTGGCATTTATAGCTCGCAATAGTGCAGAGTTATCTCAAAGAAAGGGGCCACGGTGTTTCTGTATCTCTATTATGTTGGTGCTGCTTCGGAACTTTTAAATATCTTGATATATCTCGAGAACTACGCATGTGATCAAAAAATATCATAGAACATGAAAAGTAGGAAACTTAATTCTCTACAAAAAAGGTCTCTTAACATTTTGCCATAGCTCTCTTCGTTTCCGAGATATTTGCAGATTTATCTCAAGGGAAGGGGCCTGACGGACATATTTCGAGATATTTCTTCTTCTTGTTGTTCTTCTTCTGCACAGCTAAGCTGGAAGTGGCATTTGCGGCTCGCACTAGTGCAGAGTTATCTCAAAGAAAGGAGCCACGGTGTTTCTGTATCTCTATTATGTTGGTGCGGCTTCGGAACTTTTAAATATCTCGATATATCTCGAAAACTACGCTTCTGATCAAAAAATATCATAGAACATAAATTGTAGGAAACATAATTCACTACAAAAAACGTCTCTTAACATTTTGCCATAGCTCGCTTCGTTTCCGAGATATTTGCAGATTCAGCTCAAAGGAACGGGCCTGACGGACATATTTCGAGATACTTCTTCTTCTTGTTGTTCTTCCTCTGCACAGCTAAGCTGGAAGTGGCATTTGCAGCTCGCAATAGTGCAGAGTTATCTCAAAGAAAGGGGCCACGGTGTTTCTGTATCTCTATTATGTTGGTGCGGCTTCGGAACTTTTAAATATCTTGATATATCTCGAAAACTACGCTTCTGATCAAAAAATATCATAGAACATAAATTGTAGGAAACATAATTCACTACAAAAAACGTCTCTTAACATTTTGCCATAGCTCGCTTCGTTTCCGAGATATTTGCAGATTCAGCTCAAAGGAACGGGCCTGACGGACATATTTCGAGATATTTCTTCTTCTTGTTGTTCTTCTTCTGCACAGCTAAGCTGGAAGTGGCATTTGCAGCTCGCAATAGTGCAGAGTTATCTCAAAGAAAGGGGCCACGGTGTTTCTGTATCTCTATTATGTTGGTGCGGCTTCGGAACTTTTAAATATTTCGATATATCTCGAAAACTACGCTTCTGATCAAAAAATATCATAGAACGTAAATTGTAGGAAACATTATTCTCTACAAAAAAGGTCTCTTAACATTTTGCCATAGCTCGCTTCGTTTCCGAGATATTTGCAGATTTATCTCAAGGGAAGGGTCCTGATGGACATATTTCGAGATATTTCTTCTTCTTGTTGTTCTTCTTCTGCACAGCTAAACTGGAAGTGGCATTTCCAGCTCGCAATCGTGCAGAGTTATCTCAAAGAAAGGGGCCACGGTGTCTCTGTATCTCTATTATGTTGGTGCGGCTTCGGAACTTTTAAATATCTTGATATATCTCGAGAACTACGCCTCTGATCGAAAAATATCATAGAACATAAAAAGTAGGAAACTTAATTCTCAACAAAAAAGGTCTCTTAACATTTTGCCATAGCTCGCTTCGTTTCCGAGATATTTGCAGATTTATCTCAAGGGAAGGGGCCTGACGGACATATTTCGAGATATTTCTTCTTCTTGTTGTTCTTCTTCTGCACAGCTAAGCTGGAAGTGGCATTTGCGGCTCGCACTAGTGCAGAGTTATCTCAAAGAAAGGGGCCACGGTGTTTCTGTATCTCTATTATGTTGGTGCGGCTTCGGAACTTTTAAATATCTCGATATATCTCGAAAACTACGCTTCTGGTCAAAAAATATCATAGAACCTATATTGTAGGAAACATAATTCTCTACAAAAAAGGTCTCTTAACATTTTGCCATAGCTCGCTTCGTTTCCGAGATATTTGCAGATATATCTCAAGGGAAGGGACCTGACGGACATATTTCGAGATATTTCTTCTTCTTGTTGTTCTTCTTCTGCACAGCTAAGCTGGAAGTGGCATTTGCAGCTCGCAATAGTGCAGAGTTATCTCAAAGAAAGGGGCCACGGTGTTTCTGTATCTCTATTATGTTGGTGCGGCTTCGGAACTTTTAAATATCTTGATATATCTCGAGAACTACGCATCTGATCAAAAAATATCATAGAACATAAAAAGTAGGAAACTTAAGTCTCTACAAAAACGGTCTCTTAACATTTTGCCATAGCTCGCTTCGTTTCCGAGATATTTGCAGATTTATCTCAAGGGAAGGGGCCTGACGGACATATTTCGAGATATTTCTTCTTCTTGTTGTTCTTCTTCTGCACAGCTAAGCTGGAAGTGGCATTTGCAGCGCGCAATAGTGCAGAGTTATCTCAAAGAAAGGGGCCACGGTGTTTCTGTATCTCTATTATGTTGGTGCGGCTTCGGAACTTTTAAATATCTTGATATATCTCGAGAACTACGCACCTGATCAAAAAATATCATAGAAGATAAAAAGTAGGAAACTTAATTCTCTACAAAAAAGGTCTCTTAACATTTTGCCATAGCTCGCTTCGTTTCCGAGATATTTGCAGATTTATCTCAAGGGAAGGGGCCTGACGGACATATTTCGAGATATTTCTTCTTCTTGTTGTTCTTCTTCTGCACAGCTGAGCTGGAAGTGGCATTTGCAGGTCGCAATAGTGCAGAGTTATCTCAAAGAAAGGGGCCACGGTGTTTCTGTATCTCTATTATGTTGGTGCGGCTTCGGAACTTTTAAATATCTCGATATATCTCGAAAACTACGCTTCTGATCAAAAAATGTCATAGAACGTAAATTGTAGGAAACATTATTCTCTACAAAAAAGGTCTCTTAACATTTTGCCATAGCTCGCTTCGTTTCCGAGATATTTGCAGATTTATCTCAAGGGAAGGGTCCTGATGGACATATTTCGAGATATTTCTTCTTCTTGTTGTTCTTCTTCTGCACAGCTAAACTGGAAGTGGCATTTCCAGCTCGCAATCGTGCAGAGTTATCTCAAAGAAAGGGGCCACGGTGTTTCTGTATCTCTATTATGTTTGTGCGGCTTCGGAACTTTTAAATATCTTGATATATCTCGAGAACTACGCATCTGATCAAAAAATATCATACTACATAAAAAGTAGGAAACTTAATTCTCTACAAGAAAGGTCTCTAAACATTTTGCCATAGCTCGCTTCGTTTCCGAGATATTTGCAGATTTATCTCAAGGGAAGGGGCCTGACGGACATATTTCGAGATATTTCTTCTTCTTGTTGTTCTTCTTCTGCACAGCTAAGCTGGGAGTGGCATTTGCGGCTCGCACTAGTGCAGAGTTATCTCAAAGAAAGGGGCCACGGTGTTTCTGTATCTCTATTATGTTGGTGCGGCTTCGGAACTTTTAAATATCTCGATATATCTCGAAAACTACGCTTCTGGTCAAAAAATATCATAGAACCTATATTGTAGGAAACATAATTCTCTACAAAAAAGGTCTCTTAACATTTTGCCATAGCTCGCTTCGTTTCCGAGATATTTGCAGATATATCTCAAGGGAAGGGACCTGACGGACATATTTCGAGATATTTCTTCTTCTTGTTGTTCTTCTTCTGCACAGCTAAGCTGGAAGTGGCATTTGCAGCTCGCAATAGTGCAGAGTTATCTCAAAGAAAGGGGCCACGGTGTTTCTGTATCTCTATTATGTTGGTGCGGCTTCGGAACTTTTAAATATCTTGATATATCTCGAGAACTACGCATCTGATCAAAAAATATCATAGAACATAAAAAGTAGGAAACTTAATTCTCTACAAAAACGGTCTCTTAACATTTTGCCATAGCTCGCTTCGTTTCCGAGATATTTGCAGATTTATCTCAAGGGAAGGGGCCTGACGGACATATTTCGAGATATTTCTTCTTCTTGTTGTTCTTCTTCTGCACAGCTGAGCTGGAAGTGGCATTTGCAGGTCGCAATAGTGCAGAGTTATCTCAAAGAAAGGAGCCACGGTGTTTCTGTATCTCTATTATGTTGGTGCGGCTTCGGAACTTTTAAATATCTCGATATATCTCGAAAACTACGCTTCTGATCAAAAAATATCATAGAACGTAAATTGTAGCAAACATTATTCTCTACAAAAAAGGTCTCTCAACATTTTGCCATAGCTCGCTTCGTTTCCGAGATATTTGCAGATTTATCTCAAGGGAAGGGGCCTGACGGACATATTTCGAGATATTTCTTCTTCTTGTTGTTCTTCTTCTGCACAGCTAAGCTGGAAGTGGCATTTGCAGCGCGCAATAGTGCAGAGTTATCTCAAAGAAAGGGGCCACGGTGTTTCTGTATCTCTATTATGTTGGTGCGGCTTCGGAACTTTTAAATATCTTGATATATCTCGAGAACTACGCATCTGATCAAAAAATATCGTAGAAGATAAAAAGTAGGACACTTAATTCTCTACAAAAAAGGTCTCTTAACATTTCGCCATAGCTCGCTTCGTTTCCGAGATATTTGCAGATTTATCTCAAGGGAAGGGGACTGTCGGACATATTTCGAGATATTTCTTCTTCTTGTTGTTCTTCTTCTGCACAGCTAAGCTGGAAGTGGCATTTGCGGCTCGCACTAGTGCAGAGTTATCTCAAAGAAAGGAGCCACGGTGTTTCTGTATCTCTATTATGTTGGTGCGGCTTCGGAACTTTTAAATATCTCGATATATCTCGAAAACTACGCTTCTGATCAAAAAATATCATAGAACATAAATTGTAGGAAACATAATTCACTACAAAAAACGTCTCTTAACATTTTGCCATAGCTCGCTTCGTTTCCGAGATATTTGCAGATTCAGCTCAAAGGAACGGGCCTGACGGACATATTTCGAGATACTTCTTCTTCTTGTTGTTCTTCC
This sequence comes from Osmia lignaria lignaria, assembly GCF_051020975.1. NCBI lineage: Eukaryota > Metazoa > Arthropoda > Insecta > Hymenoptera > Megachilidae > Osmia > Osmia lignaria. The sequence goes on along the minus strand of NW_027478159.1, from coordinate 6,210,276 downwards.
TCTGCACCGCTAAGCTGGAAGTGGCATTTGCAGCTCGCAATAGTGCAGAGTTATCTCAAAGAAAGGGGCCACGGTGTTTCTGTATCTCTATTATGTTGGTGCGGCTTCGGAACTTTTAAATATCTTGATATATCTCGAGAACTACGCATCTGATCAAAAAATATCATACTACATAAAAAGTAGGAAACTTAATTCTCTACAAGAAAGGTCTCTAAACATTTTGCCATAGCTCGCTTCGTTTCCGAGATATTTGCAGATTTATCTCAAGGGAAGGGGCCTGACGGACATATTTCGAGAAATTTCTTCTTCTTGTTGTTCTTCTTCTGCACAGCTAAGCTGGAAGTGGCATTTGCGGCTCGCACTAGTGCAGAGTTATCTCAAAGAAAGGGGCCACGGTGTTTCTGTATCTCTATTATGTTGGTGCGGCTTCGGAACTTTTAAATATCTCGATATATCTCGAAAACTACGCTTCTGGTTAAAAAATATCATACAACCTATATTGTAGGAAACATAATTCTCTACAAAAAAGGTCTCTTAACATTTTGCCATAGCTCGCTTCGTTTCCGAGATATTTGCAGATATATCTCAAGGGAAGGGGCCTGACGGACATATTTCGAGATATTTCTTCTTCTTGTTGTTCTTCTTCTGCACAGCTAAGCTGGAAGTGGCATTTGCAGCTCGCAATAGTGCAGAGTTATCTCAAAGAAAGGGGCCACGGTGTTTCTGTATCTCTATTATGTTGGTGCGGCTTCGGAACTTTTAAATATCTTGATATATCTCGAGAACTACGCATCTGATCAAAAAATATCATAGAACATAAAAAGTAGGAAACTTAATTCTCTACAAAAACGGTCTCTTAACATTTTGCCATAGCTCGCTTCGTTTCCGAGATATTTGCAGATTTATCTCAAGGGAAGGGGCCTGACGGACATATTTCGAGATATTTCTTCTTCTTGTTGTTCTTCTTCTGCACAGCTAAGCTGGAAGTGGCATTTGCGGCTCGCACTAGTGCAGAGTTATCTCAAAGAAAGGGGCCACGGTGTTTCTGTATCTCTATTATGTTGGTGCGGCTTCGGAACTTTTAAATATCTCGATATATCTCGAAAACTACGCTTCTGATCAAAAAATATCATAGAACATAAAAAGTAGGAAGCTTAATTCTCTACAAAAGAGGTCTCTTAACATTTTGCCATAGCTCGCTTCGTTTCCGAGATATTTGCAGATTTATCTCAAGGGAAGGGGCCTGACGGACATATTTCGAGATATTTCTTCTTCTTGTTGTTCTTCTTCTGCACAGCTAAGCTGGAAGTGGCATTTGCGGCTCGCACTAGTGCAGAGTTATCTCAACGAAAGGGGCCACGGTGTTTCTGTATCTCTATTATGTTGGTGCGGCTTCGGAACTTTTAAATATCTCGATATATCTCGAAAACTACGCTTCTGATCAAAAAATATCATAGAACATAAATTGTAGGAAACTTAATTCTCTACAAAAAAGGTCTCTTAACATTTTGCCATAGCTCTCTTCGTTTCCGAGATATTTGCAGATTTATCTCAAGGGAAGGGGCCTGACGGACATATTTCGAGATATTTCTTCTTCTTGTTGTTCTTCTTCTGCACAGCTAAGCTGGAAGTGGCATTTGCAGCTCGCAATAGTGCAGAGTTATCACAAAGAAAGGGGCCACGGTGTTTCTGTATCTCTATTATGTTGGTGCGGCTTCGGAACTTTTAAATATCTTGATATATCTCGAGAACTACGCATCTGATCAAAAAATATCATAGAACATAAAAAGTAGGAAACTTAATTCTCTACAAAAAAGGTCTCTCAACATTTTACCATAGCTCGCTTCGTTTCCGAGATATTTGCAGATTTATCTCAAGGGAAGGGGCCTGGCGGACATATTTCGAGATATTTCTTCTTCTTGTTGTTCTTCTTCTGCACAGCTAAGCTGGAAGTGGCATTTGCGGCTCGCACTAGTGCAGAGTTATCTCAACGAAAGGGGCCACGGTGTTTCTGTATCTCTATTATGTTGGTGCGGCTTCGGAACTTTTAAATATCTCGATATATCTCGAAAACTACGCTTCTGATCAAAAAATATCATAGAACATAAATTGTAGGAAACTTAATTCTCTACAAAAAAGGTCTCTTAACATTTTGCCATAGCTCTCTTCGTTTCCGAGATATTTGCAGATTTATCTCAAGGGAAGGGGCCTGACGGACATATTTCGAGATATTTCTTCTTCTTGTTGTTCTTCTTCTGCACAGCTAAGCTGGAAGTGGCATTTGCAGCTCGCAATAGTGCAGAGTTATCACAAAGAAAGGGGCCACGGTGTTTCTGTATCTCTATTATGTTGGTGCGGCTTCGGAACTTTTAAATATCTTGATATATCTCGAGAACTACGCATCTAATCAAAAAATATCATAGAACATAAAAAGTAGGAAACTTAATTCTCTACAAAAAAGGTCTCTTAACATTTTGTCATAGCTCGCTTCGTTTCCGAGATATTTGCAGATATATCTCAAGGGAAGGGGCCTGACGGACATATTTCGAGATATTTCTTCTTCTTGTTGTTCTTCTTCTGCACAGCTAAGCTGGAAGTGGCATTTACAGCGCGCAATAGTGCAGAGTTATCTCAAAGAAAGGGGCCACGGTGTTTCTGTATCTCTATTATGTTGGTGCGGCTTCGGAACTTTTAAATATCTTGATATATCTCGAGAACTACGCATCTGATCAAAAAATATCATAGAACATAAAAAGTAGGAAGCTTAATTCTCTACAAAAGAGGTCTCTTAACATTTTGCCATAGCTCGCTTCGTTTCCGAGATATTTGCAGATTTATCTCAAGGGAAGGGGCCTGACGGACATATTTCGAGATATTTCTTCTTCTTGTTGTTCTTCTTCTGCACAGCTAAGCTGGAAGTGGCATTTGCGGCTCGCACTAGTGCAGAGTTATCTCAAAGAAAGGGGCCACGGTGTTTCTGTATCTCTATTATGTTGGTGCGGCTTCGGAACTTTTAAATATCTCGATATATCTCGAAAACTACGCTACTGATCAAAAAATATCATAGAACATAAATTGTAGGAAACATAATTCTCTACAAAAAAGGTCTCTTAACATTTTGTCATAGCTCGCTTCGTTTCCGAGATATTTGCAGATATATCTCAAGGGAAGGGGCCTGACGGACATATTTCGAGATATTTCTTCTTCTTGTTGTACTTCTTCTGCACAGCTAAGCTGGAAGTGGCATTTGCGGCTCGCACTAGTGCAGAGTTATCTCAAAGAAAGGGGCCACGGTGTTTCTGTATCTCTATTATGTTGGTGCGGCTTCGGAACTTTTAAATATCTTGATATATCTCGAAAACTACGCTTCTGATCAAAAAATATCATAGAACATAAATTGTAGGAAACATAATTCTCTACAAAAAAGGTCTCTTAAGATTTTGCCATAGCTCGCTTCGTTTCCGAGATATTTGCAGATATATCTGAAGGGAAGGGGCCTGACGGACATATTTCGAGATATTTCTTCTTCTTGTTGTTCTTCTTCTGCACAGCTAAACTGGAAGTGGCATTTCCAGCTCGCAATAGTGCAGAGTTATCTCAAAGAGAGGGGCCACGGTGTTTCTGTATCTCTATTATGTTGGTGCGGCTTCGGAACTTTTAAATATCTTGATATATCTCGAGAGCTACGCGTCTGATCAAAAAATATCATAGAACATAAAAAGTAGGAAACATAATTCTCTACAAAAAAGGTCTCTTAACATTTTGCCATAGCTCGCTTCGTTTCCGAGATATTTGCAGATTTATCTCAAGGGAAGGGGCCTAACGGACATATTTCGAGATATTTCTTCTTCTTGTTGTTCTTCTTCTGCACAGCTAAACTGGAAGTGGCATTTCCAGCTCGCAATAGTGCAGAGTTATCTCAAAGAGAGGGGCCACGTTGTTTCTGTATCTCTATTCTGTTGGTGCGGCTTCGGAACTTTTAAATATCTTGATATATCTCGAGAGCTACGCGTCTGATCAAAAAATATCATAGAACATAAAAAGTAGGAAACATAATTCTCTACAAAAAAGGTCTCTTAACATTTTGCAATAGCTCGCTTCGTTTCCGAGATATTTGCAGATTTATCTCAAGGGAAGTGGCCTGACGGACATATTTCGAGATATTTCTTCTTCTTGTTGTTCTTCTTCTGCACAGCTAAGCTGGAAGTGGCATTTGCGGCTCGCACTAGTGCAGAGTTATCTCAAAGAAAGGGGCCACGGTGTTTCTGTATCTCTATTATGTTGGTGCGGCTTCGGAACTTTTAAATATCTTGATATATCTCGAGAACTACGCATCTGATCAAAAAATATCATAGAACATAAAAAGTAGGAAACTCAATTCTCTACAAAAAAGGTCTCTTAACATTTTGCAATAGCTCGCTTCGTTTCCGAGATATTTGCAGATTTATCTCAAGGGAAGGGGCCTGACGGACATATTTCGAGATATTTCTTCTTCTTGTTGTTCTTCTTCTGCACAGCTAAGCTGGAAGTGGCATTTGCGGCTCGCACTGGTGCAGAGTTATCTCAAAGAAAGGGGCCACGGTGTTTCTGTATCTCTATTATGTTGGTGCGGCTTCGGAACTTTTAAATATCTTGATATATCTCGAGAACTACGCATCTGATCAAAAAATATCATAGAACATAAAAAGTAGGAAACTTAATTCTCTACAAAAAAGGTCTCTTAACATTTTGCCATAGCTCTCTTCGTTTCCGAGATATTTGCAGATTTATCTCAAGGGAAGGGGCCTGACGGACACATTTCGAGATATTTCTTCTTCTTGTTGTTCTTCTTCTGCACAGCTAAGCTGGAAGTGGCATTTGCAGCTCGCAATAGTGCAGAGTTATCTCAAAGAAAGGGGCCACGGTGTTTCTGTATCTCTATTATGTTGGTGCGGCTTCGGAACTTTTAAATATCTTGATATATCTCGAGAACTACGCATCTGATCAAAAAATATCATACAACATAAAAAGTAGGAAACTTAATTCTCTACAAAAAAGTCTCGTAAGATTTTGCCATAGCTCGCTTCGTTTCCGAGATATTTGCAGATTTATCTCAAGGGAAGGGGCCTAACGGACATATTTCGAGATATTTCTTCTTCTTGTTGTTCTTCTTCTGCACAGCTAAGCTGGAAGTGGCATTTGCGGCTCGCACTAGTGCAGAGTTATCTCAAAGAAAGGGGCCACGGTGTTTCTGTATCTCTATTATGTTGGTGCGGCTTTGGAACTTTTAAATATCTCGATATATCTCGAAAACGACGCTTCTGATCAAAAAATAACATAGAACATAAATTGTAGGAAACATAATTCTCTACAAAAAACGTCTCTTAACATTTTGCCATAGCTCGCTTCGTTTCCGAGATATTTGCAGATTCAGCTCAAAGGAACTGGCCTGACGGACATATTTCGAGATATTTCTTCTTCTTGTTGTTCTTCCTCTGCACAGCTAAGCTGGAAGTGGCATTTGCAGCTCGCAATAGTGCAGAGTTATCTCAAAGAAAGGGGCCACGGTGTTTCTGTATCTCTATTATGTTGGTGCGGCTTCGGAACTTTTAAATATCTTGATATATCTCGAGAACTACGCATCTGATCAAAAAATATCATAGAACATAAAAAGTAGGAAACTTAATTCTCTACAAAAAAGGTCTCTTAACATTTTGCCATAGCTCGCTTCGTTTCCGAGATATTTGCAGATTTATCTCAAGCGAAGGGGCCTGACGGACATATTTCGAGATATTTCTTCTTCTTGTTGTTCTTCTTCTGCACAGCTAAGCTGGAAGTGGCATTTGCGGCTCGCACTAGTGCAGAGTTATCTCAAAGAAAGGGGCCACGGTGTTTCTGTATCTCTATTATGTTGGTGCGGCTTCGGAACTTTTAAATATCTTGATATATCTCGAGATCTACGCATCTGATCAAAAAATATCATAGAACATAAAAAGTAGGAAACTTAATTCTCTACAAAAAAGGTCTCTCAACATTTTGCCATAGCTCGCTTCGTTTCCGAGATACTTGCCGATTTATCTCAAGGGAAGGGGCCTGACGGACATATTTCGAGATATTTCTTCTTCTTGTTGTTCTTCTTCTGCACAGCTAAGCTGGAAGTGGCATTTGCAGCTCGCAATTGTGCAGAGTTATCTCAAAGAGAGGGGCCACGGTGTTTCTGTATCTCTATTATGTTGGTGCGGCTTCGGAACTTTTAAATATCTTGATATATCTCGAGAGCTACGCGTCTGATCAAAAAATATCATAGAACATAAAAAGTAGGAAACATAATTCTCTACAAAAAAGGTCTCTTAACATTTTGCCATAGCTCGCTTCGTTTCCGAGATATTTGCAGATTTATCTCAAGGGAAGGGGCCTAACGGACATATTTCGAGATATTTCTTCTTCTTGTTGTTCTTCTTCTGCACAGCTAAACTGGAAGTGGCATTTCCAGCTCGCAATAGTGCAGAGTTATCTCAAAGAGAGGGGCCACGTTGTTTCTGTATCTCTATTCTGTTGGTGCGGCTTCGGAACTTTTAAATATCTTGATATATCTCGAGAGCTACGCGTCTGATCAAAAAATATCATAGAACATAAAAAGTAGGAAACATAATTCTCTACAAAAAAGGTCTCTTAACATTTTGTAATAGCTCGCTTCGTTTCCGAGATATTTGCAGATTTATCTCAAGGGAAGTGGCCTGACGGACATATTTCGAGATATTTCTTCTTCTTGTTGTTCTTCTTCTGCACAGCTAAACTGGAAGTGGCATTTGCGGCTCGCACTAGTGCAGAGTTATCTCAAAGAAAGGGGCCACGGTGTTTCTGTATCTCTATTATGTTGGTGCGGCTTCGGAACTTTTAAATATCTTGATATATCTCGAGAACTACGCATCTGATCAAAAAATATCATAGAACATGAAAAGTAGGAAACTCAATTCTCTACAAAAAAGGTCTCTTAACATTTTGCAATAGCTCGCTTCGTTTCCGAGATATTTGCAGATTTATCTCAAGGGAAGGGGCCTGACGGACATATTTCGAGATATTTCTTCTTCTTGTTGTTCTTCTTCTGCACAGCTAAGCTGGAAGTGGCATTTGCGGCTCGCACTAGTGCAGAGTTATCTCAAAGAAAGGGGCCACGGTGTTTCTGTATCTCTATTATGTTGGTGCGGCTTCGGAACTTTTAAATATCTTGATATATCTCGAGAACTACGCATCTGATCAAAAAATATCATAGAACATAAAAAGTAGGAAACTTAATTCTCTACAAAAAAGGTCTCTTAACATTTTGCCATAGCTCTCTTCGTTTCCGAGATATTTGCAGATTTATCTCAAGGGAAGGGGCCTGACGGACACATTTCGAGATATTTCTTCTTCTTGTTGTTCTTCTTCTGCACAGCTAAGCTGGAAGTGGCATTTGCAGCTCGCAATAGTGCAGAGTTATCTCAAAGAAAGGGGCCACGGTGTTTCTGTATCTCTATTATGTTGGTGCGGCTTCGGAACTTTTAAATATCTTGATATATCTCGAGAACTACGCATCTGATCAAAAAATATCATACAACATAAAAAGTAGGAAACTTAATTCTCTACAAAAAAGTCTCGTAAGATTTTGCCATAGCTCGCTTCGTTTCCGAGATATTTGCAGATTTATCTCAAGCGAAGGGGCCTGACGGACATATTTCGAGATATTTCTTCTTCTTGTTGTTCTTCTTCTGCACAGCTAAGCTGGAAGTGGCATTTGCGGCTCGCACTAGTGCAGAGTTATCTCAAAGAAAGGGGCCACGGTGTTTCTGTATCTCTATTATGTTGGTGCGGCTTCGGAACTTTTAAATATCTTGATATATCTCGAGATCTACGCATCTGATCAAAAAATATCATAGAACATAAAAAGTAGGAAACTTAATTCTCTACAAAAAAGGTCTCTCAACATTTTGCCATAGCTCGCTTCGTTTCCGAGATACTTGCCGATTTATCTCAAGGGAAGGGGCCTGACGGACATATTTCGAGATATTTCTTCTTCTTGTTGTTCTTCTTCTGCACAGCTAAGCTGGAAGTGGCATTTGCAGCTCGCAATTGTGCAGAGTTATCTCAAAGAGAGGGGCCACGGTGTTTCTGTATCTCTATTATGTTGGTGCGGCTTCGGAACTTTTAAATATCTTGATATATCTCGAGAACTACGAATCTGATCAGAAAATATCATAGAAGATAAAAAGTAGGAAACTTAATTCTCTACAAAAAAGGTCTCTTAACATTTTGCCATAGCTCGCTTCGTTTCCGAGATATTTGCAGATTTATCTCAAGGGAAGGGGCCTGACGGACATATTTCGAGATATTTCTTCTTCTGGTTGTTCTTCTTCTGCACAGCTAAGCTGGAAGTGGCATTTGCAGCACGCAATTGTGCAGAGTTATCTCAAAGAGAGGGGCCACGGTGTTTCTGTATCTCTATTATGTTGGTGCGGCTTCGGAACTTTTAAATATCTTGATATATCTCGAGATCTACGCATCTGATCAAAAAATATCATAGAACATAAAAAGTAGGAAACTTAATTCTCTACAAAAAAGGTCTCTTAACATTTTGCCATAGCTCGCTTCGTTTCCGAGATATTTGCAGATTTATCTCAAGGGAAGGGGCCTGACGGACATATTTCGAGATATTTCTTCTTCTTGTTGTTCTTCTTCTGCACAGCTAAGCTGGAAGTGGCATTTGCGGCTCGCACTAGTGCAGAGTTATCTCAAAGAAAGGGGCCACGGTGTTTCTGTATCTCTATTATGTTGGTGCGGCTTCGGAACTTTTAAATATCTTGATATATCTCGAGATCTACGCATCTGATCAAAAAATATCATAGAACATAAAAAGTAGGAAACTTAATTCTCTACAAAAAAGGTCTCTCAACATTTTGCCATAGCTCGCTTCGTTTCCGAGATACTTGCCGATTTATCTCAAGGGAAGGGGCCTGACGGACATATTTCGAGATATTTCTTCTTCTTGTTGTTCTTCTTCTGCACAGCTAAGCTGGAAGTGGCATTTGCAGCTCGCAATTGTGCAGAGTTATCTCAAAGAGAGGGGCCACGGTGTTTCTGTATCTCTATTATGTTGGTGCGGCTTCGGAACTTTTAAATATCTTGATATATCTCGAGAACTACGAATCTGATCAGAAAATATCATAGAAGATAAAAAGTAGGAAACTTAATTCTCTACAAAAAAGGTCTCTTAACATTTTGCCATAGCTCGCTTCGTTTCCGAGATATTTGCAGATTTATCTCAAGGGAAGGGGCCTGACGGACATATTTCGAGATATTTCTTCTTCTGGTTGTTCTTCTTCTGCACAGCTAAGCTGGAAGTGGCATTTGCAGCACGCAATTGTGCAGAGTTATCTCAAAGAGAGGGGCCACGGTGTTTCTGTATCTCTATTATGTTGGTGCGGCTTCGGAACTTTTAAATATCTTGATATATCTCGAGATCTACGCATCTGATCAAAAAATATCATAGAAAATAAAAAGTAGGAAACTTAATTCTCTACAAAAAAGGTCTCTTAACATTTTGCCATAGCTCGCTTCGTTTCCGAGATATTTGCAGATTTATCTCAAGGGAAGGGGCCTGACGGACATATTTCGAGATATTTCTTATTCTTGTTGTTCTTCTTCTGCACAGCTAAGCTGGAAGTGGCATTTGCAGCTCGCAATTGTGCAGAGTTATCTCAAAGAGAGGGGCCACGGTGTTTCTGTATCTCTATTATGTTGGTGCGGCTTCGGAACTTTTAAATATCTTGATATATCTCGAGAACTACGAATCTGATCAGAAAATATCATAGAAGATAAAAAGTAGGAAACTTAATTATCTACAAAAAAGGTCTCTTAACATTTTGCCATAGCTCGCTTCGTTTCCGAGATATTTGCAGATTTATCTCAAGGGAAGGGGCCTGACGGACATATTTCGAGATATTTCTTCTTCTTGTTGTTCTTCTTCTGCACAGCTAAGCTGGAAGTGGCATTTGCAGCTCGCAATAGTGCACAGTTATCTCAAAGAAAGGGGCCACGGTGTTTCTGTATCTCTATTATGTTGGTGCGGCTTCGGAACTTTTAAATATCTCGATATATCTCGAGAACTACGCATCTGATCAAAAAATATCATAGAACATAAAAAGTAGGAAACTTAATTCTCTACAAATAAGGTCTCTTAACATTTTGGCATAGCTCGCTTCGTTTCTGAGATATTTGCAGATTTATCTCAAGGGAAGGGGCCTGACGGACATATTTCGAGATATTTCTTCTTCTTGTTGTTCTTCTTCTGCACAGCTAAGCTGGAAGTGGCATTTGCAGCTCGCAATAGTGCAGAGTTATCGCAAAGAAAGGGGCGGCGGTGTTTCTGTATCTCTATTATGTTGGTGCGGCTTCGGAACTTTTAAATATCTTGATATATCTCGAGAACTACGCATCTGATCAAAAAATATCATAGAACATAAAAAGTAGGAAACCTAATTTTCTACAAAAAAGGTCTCTTAACATTTTGCCGTAGCTCGCTTCGTTTCCGAGATATTTGCAGATTTATCTCAAGGGAAGGGGCCTGACGGACATATTTCGAAATATTTCTTATTCTTGTTGTTCTTCTTCTCCACAGCTAAGCTGGAAGTGGCATTTACAGCTCGCAATAGTGCATAGTTATCTGAAAGAAAGGGGCCACGGTGTTTCTGTATCTCTATTATGTTGGTGCGGCTTCGGAACTTTTAAATATCTTGATATATCTCGAGAACTACGCATCTGATCAAAAAATATCATAGAACATGAAAAGTAGGAAACTCCATTCTCTACATAAAAGGTCTCTTAACATTTTGCAATAGCTCGCTTCGTTTCCGAGATATTTGCAGATTTATCTCAAGGGAAGGGGCCTGACGGACATATTTCGAGATATTTCTTCTTCTTGTTGTTCTTCTTCTGCATAGCTAAGCTGGAAGTGGCATTTGCGGCTCGCACTAGTGCAGAGTTATCTCAAAGAAAGGGGCCACGGTGTTTCTGTATCTCTATTATGTTGGTGCGGCTTCTTAACTTTTAAATATCTTGATATATCTCGAGAACTACGCATCTGATCAAAAAATATCATAGAACATAGAAAGTAGGAAACTCAATCCTCTACAAAAAAGGTCTCTTAACATTTTGCAATAGCTCGCTTCGTTTCCGAGATATTTGCAGATTTATCTCAAGGGAAGGGGCCTGACGGACATATTTCGAGATATTTCTTCTTCTGGTTGTTCTTCTTCTGCACAGCTAAGCTGGAAGTGGCATTTGCAGCTCGCAATTGTGCAGAGTTATCTCAAAGAGAGGGGCCACGGTGTTTCTGTATCTCTATTATGTTGGTGCGGCTTCGCAACTTTTAAATATCTTGATATATCTCGAGATCTACGCATCTGATCAAAAAATATCATAGAACATAAAAAGTAGGAAACTTAATTCTCTACAAAAAAGGTCTCTTAACATTTTGCCATAGCTCGCTTCGTTTCCGAGATATTTGCAGATTTATCTCAAGGGAAGGGGCCTAACGGACTTATTTCGAGATATTTCTTCTTCTTGTTGTTCTTCTTCTGCACAGCTAAACTGGAAGTGGCATTTCCAGGTCGCAATAGTGCAGAGTTATCTAAAAGAAAGGAGCCACGGTGTTTCTGTATCTCTATTATGTTGGTGCGGCTTCGGAACTTTTAAATATCTTGATATATCTCGAGAACTACGCGTCTGATCAAAAAATATCATAGAACATAAAAAGTAGGAAACATAATTCCATACAAAAAAGGTCTCTTAACATTTTGCCATAGCTCGCTTCGTTTCCGAGATATTTGCAGATTTATCTCAAGGGAAGGGGCCTGACGGACATATTTCGAGATATTCCTTCTTCTTGTTGTTCTTCTTCTGCACAGCTAAGCTGGAAGTGGCATTTGCAGCTCGCAATAGTGCAGAGTTATCTCAAAGAAAGGGGCCACGGTGTTTCCGTATCTCTATTATGTTGGTGCGGCTTCGGAACTTTTAAATATCTTGATATATCTCGAGATCTACGCATCTGATCAAAAAATATCATAGAACATAAAAAGTAGGAAACTTAATTCTCTACAAAAAAGGTCTCTCAACATTTTGCCATAGCTCGCTTCGTTTCCGAGATACTTGCCGATTTATCTCAAGGGAAGGGGCCTGACGGACATATTTCGAGATATTTCTTCTTCTTGTTGTTCTTCTTCTGCACAGCTAAGCTGGAAGTGGCATTTGCAGCTCGCAATAGTGCACAGTTATCTCAAAGAAAGGGGCCACGGTGTTTCTGTATCTCTATTATGTTGGTGCGGCTTCGGAACTTTTAAATATCTTGATATATCTCGAGAACTACGCATCTGATCAAAAAATATCATAGAACATAAAAAGTAGGAAACCTAATTTGCTACAAAAAAGGTCTCTTAACATTTTGCCGTAGCTCGCTTCGTTTCCGAGATATTTGCAGATTTATCTCAAGGGAAGGGGCCTAACGGACTTATTTCGAGATATTTCTTCTTCTTGTTGTTCTTCTTCTGCACAGCTAAGCTGGAAGTGGCATTTGCAGCTCGCAATAGTGCAGAGTTATCTCAAAGAAAGGGGCCACGGTGTTTCTGTATCTCTATTATGTTGGTGCGGCTTCGGAACTTTTAAATATCTTGATATATCTCGAGATCTACGCATCTGATCAAAAAATATCATAGAACATAAAAAGTAGGAAACTTAATTCTCTACAAAAAAGGTCTCTCAACATTTTGCCATAGCTCGCTTCGTTTCCGAGATACTTGCCGATTTATCTCAAGGGAAGGGGCCTGACGGACATATTTCGAGATATTTCTTCTTCTTGTTGTTCTTCTTCTGCACAGCTAAGCTGGAAGTGGCATTTGCAGCTCGCAATAGTGCAGAGTTATCTCAAAGAAAGGGGCCACGGTGTTTCTGTATCTCTATTATGTTGGTGCGGCTTCGGAACTTTTAAATATCTTGATATATCTCGAGAACTACGCATCTGATCAAAAAATATCATAGAACATAAAAAGTAGGAAACCTAATTTTCTACAAAAAAGGTCTCTTAACATTTTGCCGTAGCTCGCTTCGTTTCCGAGATATTTGCAGATTTATCTCAAGGGAAGGGGCCTGACGGACATATTTCGAAATATTTCTTATTCTTGTTGTTCTTCTTCTGCACAGCTAAGCTGGAAGTGGCATTTGCAGCTCGCAATAGTGCAGAGTTATCTCAAAGAGAGGGGCCACGGTGTTTCTGTATCTCTATTATGTTGGTGCGGCTTCGGAACTTTTAAATATCTTGATATATCTCGAGAACTACGCCCCTGATCGAAAAATATCATAGAACATAAAAAGTAGGAAACTTAATTCTCTACAAAAAAGGTCTCTTAACATTTTGCCGTAGCTCGCTTCGTTTCCGAGATATTTGCAGATTTATCTCAAGGGAAGGGGCCTAACGGACTTATTTCGAGATATTTCTTCTTCTTGTTGTTCTTCTTCTGCACAGCTAAGCTGGAAGTGGCATTTGCAGCTGGCAATAGTGCACAGTTATCTCAAAGAAAGGGGCCACGGTGTTTCTGTATCTCTATTATGTTGGTGCGGCTTCGGAACTTTTAAATATCTCGATATATCTCGAGAACTACGCATCTGATCAAAAAATATCATAGAACATAAAAAGTAGGAAACTTAATTCTCTACAAATAAGGTCTCTTAACATTTTGGCATAGCTCGCTTCGTTTCTGAGATATTTGCAGATTTATCTCAAGGGAAGGGGCCTGACGGACATATTTCGAGATATTTCTTATTCTTGTTGTTCTTCTTCTGCACAGCTAAGCTGGAAGTGGCATTTGCAGCTCGCAATTGTGCAGAGTTATCTCAAAGAGAGGGGCCACGGTGTTTCTGTATCTCTATTATGTTGGTGCGGCTTCGGAACTTTTAAATATCTTGATATATCTCGAGAACTACGAATCTGATCAGAAAATATCATAGAAGATAAAAAGTAGGAAACTTAATTATCTACAAAAAAGGTCTCTTAACATTTTGCCATAGCTCGCTTCGTTTCCGAGATATTTGCAGATTTATCTCAAGGGAAGGGGCCTGACGGACATATTTCGAGATATTTCTTCTTCTTGTTGTTCTTCTTCTGCACAGCTAAGCTGGAAGTGGCATTTGCAGCTCGCAATAGTGCACAGTTATCTCAAAGAAAGGGGCCACGGTGTTTCTGTATCTCTATTATGTTGGTGCGGCTTCGGAACTTTTAAATATCTCGATATATCTCGAGAACTACGCATCTGATCAAAAAATATCATAGAACATAAAAAGTAGGAAACTTAATTCTCTACAAATAAGGTCTCTTAACATTTTGGCATAGCTCGCTTCGTTTCTGAGATATTTGCAGATTTATCTCAAGGGAAGGGGCCTGACGGACATATTTCGAGATATTTCTTCTTCTTGTTGTTCTTCTTCTGCACAGCTAAGCTGGAAGTGGCATTTGCAGCTCGCAATAGTGCAGAGTTATCGCAAAGAAAGGGGCGACGGTGTTTCTGTATCTCTATTATGTTGGTGCGGCTTCGGAACTTTTAAATATCTTGATATATCTCGAGAACTACGCATCTGATCAAAAAATATCATAGAACATAAAAAGTAGGAAACCTAATTTTCTACAAAAAAGGTCTCTTAACATTTTGCCGTAGCTCGCTTCGTTTCCGAGATATTTGCAGATTTATCTCAAGGGAAGGGGCCTGACGGACATATTTCGAAATATTTCTTATTCTTGTTGTTCTTCTTCTCCACAGCTAAGCTGGAAGTGGCATTTACAGCTCGCAATAGTGCATAGTTATCTGAAAGAAAGGGGCCACGGTGTTTCTGTATCTCTATTATGTTGGTGCGGCTTCGGAACTTTTAAATATCTTGATATATCTCGAGAACTACGCATCTGATCAAAAAATATCATAGAACATGAAAAGTAGGAAACTCCATTCTCTACATAAAAGGTCTCTTAACATTTTGCAATAGCTCGCTTCGTTTCCGAGATATTTGCAGATTTATCTCAAGGGAAGGGGCCTGACGGACATATTTCGAGATATTTCTTCTTCTTGTTGTTCTTCTTCTGCATAGCTAAGCTGGAAGTGGCATTTGCGGCTCGCACTAGTGCAGAGTTATCTCAAAGAAAGGGGCCACGGTGTTTCTGTACCTCTATTATGTTGGTGCAGCTTCGGAGCTTTTAAATATCTTGATATATCTCGAGAACTACGCATCTGATCAAAAAATATCATAGAACATAAAAAGTAGGAAACTTAATTCTCTACAAAAAAGGTCTCTTAACATTTTGCCATAGCTCGCTTCGTTTCCGAGATATTTGCAGATTTATCTCAAGGGAAGGGGCCTAACGGACATATTTCGTGATATTTCTTCTTCTTGTTGTTCTTCTTCTGCACAGCTAAGCTGGAAGTGGCATTTGCAGCTCGCATTAGTGCAGAGTTATCTCAAAGAAAGGGGCCACGGTGTTTCTGTATCTCTATTATGTTGGTGCGGCTTCTTAACTTTTAAATATCTTGATATATCTCGAGAACTACGCATCTGATCAAAAAATATCATAGAACATAGAAAGTAGGAAACTCAATCCTCTACAAAAAAGGTCTCTTAACATTTTGCAATAGCTCGCTTCGTTTCCGAGATATTTGCAGATTTATCTCAAGGGAAGGGGCCTGACGGACATATTTCGAGATATTTCTTCTTCTGGTTGTTCTTCTTCTGCACAGCTAAGCTGGAAGTGGCATTTGCAGCTCGCAATTGTGCAGAGTTATCTCAAAGAGAGGGGCCACGGTGTTTCTGTATCTCTATTATGTTGGTGCGGCTTCGCAACTTTTAAATATCTTGATATATCTCGAGATCTACGCATCTGATCAAAAAATATCATAGAACATAAAAAGTAGGAAACTTAATTCTCTACAAAAAAGGTCTCTTAACATTTTGCCATAGCTCGCTTCGTTTCCGAGATATTTGCAGATTTATCTCAAGGGAAGGGGCCTAACGGACTTATTTCGAGATATTTCTTCTTCTTGTTGTTCTTCTTCTGCACAGCTAAACTGGAAGTGGCATTTCCAGGTCGCAATAGTGCAGAGTTATCTAAAAGAAAGGAGCCACGGTGTTTCTGTATCTCTATTATGTTGGTGCGGCTTCGGAACTTTTAAATATCTTGATATATCTCGAGAACTACGCGTCTGATCAAAAAATATCATAGAACATAAAAAGTAGGAAACATAATTCCATACAAAAAAGGTCTCTTAACATTTTGCCATAGCTCGCTTCGTTTCCGAGATATTTGCAGATTTATCTCAAGGGAAGGGGCCTGACGGACATATTTCGAGATATTTCTTCTTCTTGTTGTTCTTCTTCTGCACAGCTAAGCTGGAAGTGGCATTTGCAGCTCGCAATAGTGCAGAGTTATCTCAAAGAAAGGGGCCACGGTGTTTCCGTATCTCTATTATGTTGGTGCGGCTTCGGAACTTTTAAATATCTTGATATATCTCGAGATCTACGCATCTGATCAAAAAATATCATAGAACATAAAAAGTAGGAAACTTAATTCTCTACAAAAAAGGTCTCTCAACATTTTGCCATAGCTCGCTTCGTTTCCGAGATACTTGCCGATTTATCTCAAGGGAAGGGGCCTGACGGACATATTTCGAGATATTTCTTCTTCTTGTTGTTCTTCTTCTGCACAGCTAAGCTGGAAGTGGCATTTGCAGCTCGCAATAGTGCACAGTTATCTCAAAGAAAGGGGCCACGGTGTTTCTGTATCTCTATTATGTTGGTGCGGCTTCGGAACTTTTAAATATCTTGATATATCTCGAGAACTACGCATCTGATCAAAAAATATCATAGAACATAAAAAGTAGGAAACCTAATTTTCTACAAAAAAGGTCTCTTAACATTTTGCCGTAGCTCGCTTCGTTTCCGAGATATTTGCAGATTTATCTCAAGGGAAGGGGCCTAACGGACTTATTTCGAGATATTTCTTCTTCTTGTTGTTCTTCTTCTGCACAGCTAAGCTGGAAGTGGCATTTGCAGCTCGCAATAGTGCAGAGTTATCTCAAAGAAAGGGGCCACGGTGTTTCTGTATCTCTATTATGTTGGTGCGGCTTCGGAACTTTTAAATATCTTGATATATCTCGAGATCTACGCATCTGATCAAAAAATATCATAGAACATAAAAAGTAGGAAACTTAATTCTCTACAAAAAAGGTCTCTCAACATTTTGCCATAGCTCGCTTCGTTTCCGAGATACTTGCCGATTTATCTCAAGGGAAGGGGCCTGACGGACATATTTCGAGATATTTCTTCTTCTTGTTGTTCTTCTTCTGCACAGCTAAGCTGGAAGTGGCATTTGCAGCTCGCAATAGTGCAGAGTTATCTCAAAGAAAGGGGCCACGGTGTTTCTGTATCTCTATTATGTTGGTGCGGCTTCGGAACTTTTAAATATCTTGATATATCTCGAGAACTACGCATCTGATCAAAAAATATCATAGAACATAAAAAGTAGGAAACCTAATTTTCTACAAAAAAGGTCTCTTAACATTTTGCCGTAGCTCGCTTCGTTTCCGAGATATTTGCAGATTTATCTCAAGGGAAGGGGCCTGACGGACATATTTCGAAATATTTCTTATTCTTGTTGTTCTTCTTCTGCACAGCTAAGCTGGAAGTGGCATTTGCAGCTCGCAATAGTGCAGAGTTATCTCAAAGAGAGGGGCCACGGTGTTTCTGTATCTCTATTATGTTGGTGCGGCTTCGGAACTTTTAAATATCTTGATATATCTCGAGAACTACGCCCCTGATCGAAAAATATCATAGAACATAAAAAGTAGGAAACTTAATTCTCTACAAAAAAGGTCTCTTAACATTTTGCCGTAGCTCGCTTCGTTTCCGAGATATTTGCAGATTTATCTCAAGGGAAGGGGCCTAACGGACTTATTTCGAGATATTTCTTCTTCTTGTTGTTCTTCTTCTGCACAGCTAAGCTGGAAGTGGCATTTGCAGCTGGCAATAGTGCACAGTTATCTCAAAGAAAGGGGCCACGGTGTTTCTGTATCTCTATTATGTTGGTGCGGCTTCGGAACTTTTAAATATCTCGATATATCTCGAGAACTACGCATCTGATCAAAAAATATCATAGAACATAAAAAGTAGGAAACTTAATTCTCTACAAATAAGGTCTCTTAACATTTTGGCATAGCTCGCTTCGTTTCTGAGATATTTGCAGATTTATCTCAAGGGAAGGGGCCTGACGGACATATTTCGAGATATTTCTTCTTCTTGTTGTTCTTCTTCTGCACAGCTAAGCTGGAAGTGGCATTTGCAGCTCGCAATAGTGCAGAGTTATCGCAAAGAAAGGGGCCACGGTGTTTCTGTATCTCTATTATGTTGGTGCGGCTTCGGAACTTTTAAGTATCTTGATATATCTCGAGAACTACGCATCTGATCAAAAAATATCATAGAACATAAAAAGTAGGAAACCTAATTTTCTACAAAAAAGGTCTCTTAACATTTTGCCGTAGCTCGCTTCGTTTCCGAGATATTTGCAGATTTATCTCAAGGGAAGGGGCCTGACGGACATATTTCGAAATATTTCTTATTCTTGTTGTTCTTCTTCTCCACAGCTAAGCTGGAAGTGGCATTTACAGCTCGCAATAGTGCACAGTTATCTGAAAGAAAGGGGCCACGGTGTTTCTGTATCTCTATTATGTTGGTGCGGCTTCGGAACTTTTAAATATCTTGATATATCTCGAGAACTACGCATCTGATCAAAAAATATCATAGAACATGAAAAGTAGGAAACTCCATTCTCTACATAAAAGGTCTCTTAACATTTTGCAATAGCTCGCTTCGTTTCCGAGATATTTGCAGATTTATCTCAAGGGAAGGGGCCTGACGGACATATTTCGAGATATTTCTTCTTCTGGTTGTTCTTCTTCTGCACAGCTAAGCTGGAAGTGGCATTTGCAGCTCGCAATTGTGCAGAGTTATCTCAAAGAGAGGGGCCACGGTGTTTCTGTATCTCTATTATGTTGGTGCGGCTTCGCAACTTTTAAATATCTTGATATATCTCGAGATCTACGCATCTGATCAAAAAATATCATAGAACATAAAAAGTAGGAAACTTAATTCTCTACAAAAAAGGTCTCTTAACATTTTGCCATAGCTCGCTTCGTTTCCGAGATATTTGCAGATTTATCTCAAGGGAAGGGGCCTAACGGACTTATTTCGAGATATTTCTTCTTCTTGTTGTTCTTCTTCTGCACAGCTAAACTGGAAGTGGCATTTCCAGGTCGCAATAGTGCAGAGTTATCTAAAAGAAAGGAGCCACGGTGTTTCTGTATCTCTATTATGTTGGTGCGGCTTCGGAACTTTTAAATATCTTGATATATCTCGAGAACTACGCGTCTGATCAAAAAATATCATAGAACATAAAAAGTAGGAAACATAATTCCATACAAAAAAGGTCTCTTAACATTTTGCCATAGCTCGCTTCGTTTCCGAGATATTTGCAGATTTATCTCAAGGGAAGGGGCCTGACGGACATATTTCGAGATATTTCTTCTTCTTGTTGTTCTTCTTCTGCACAGCTAAGCTGGAAGTGGCATTTGCAGCTCGCAATAGTGCAGAGTTATCTCAAAGAAAGGGGCCACGGTGTTTCTGTATCTCTATTATGTTGGTGCGGCTTCGGAACTTTTAAATATCTTGATATATCTCGAGATCTACGCATCTGATCAAAAAATATCATAGAACATAAAAAGTAGGAAACTTAATTCTCTACAAAAAAGGTCTCTCAACATTTTGCCATAGCTCGCTTCGTTTCCGAGATACTTGCCGATTTATCTCAAGGGAAGGGGCCTGACGGACATATTTCGAGATATTTCTTCTTCTTGTTGTTCTTCTTCTGCACAGCTAAGCTGGAAGTGGCATTTGCAGCTCGCAATAGTGCACAGTTATCTCAAAGAAAGGGGCCACGGTGTTTCTGTATCTCTATTATGTTGGTGCGGCTTCGGAACTTTTAAATATCTTGATATATCTCGAGAACTACGCATCTGATCAAAAAATATCATAGAACATAAAAAGTAGGAAACCTAATTTTCTACAAAAAAGGTCTCTTAACATTTTGCCGTAGCTCGCTTCGTTTCCGAGATATTTGCAGATTTATCTCAAGGGAAGGGGCCTAACGGACTTATTTCGAGATATTTCTTCTTCTTGTTGTTCTTCTTCTGCACAGCTAAGCTGGAAGTGGCATTTGCAGCTCGCAATAGTGCAGAGTTATCTCAAAGAAAGGGGCCACGGTGTTTCTGTATCTCTATTATGTTGGTGCGGCTTCGGAACTTTTAAATATCTTGATATATCTCGAGATCTACGCATCTGATCAAAAAATATCATAGAACATAAAAAGTAGGAAACTTAATTCTCTACAAAAAAGGTCTCTCAACATTTTGCCATAGCTCGCTTCGTTTCCGAGATACTTGCCGATTTATCTCAAGGGAAGGGGCCTGACGGACATATTTCGAGATATTTCTTCTTCTTGTTGTTCTTCTTCTGCACAGCTAAGCTGGAAGTGGCATTTGCAGCTCGCAATAGTGCAGAGTTATCTCAAAGAAAGGGGCCACGGTGTTTCTGTATCTCTATTATGTTGGTGCGGCTTCGGAACTTTTAAATATCTTGATATATCTCGAGAACTACGCATCTGATCAAAAAATATCATAGAACATAAAAAGTAGGAAACCTAATTTTCTACAAAAAAGGTCTCTTAACATTTTGCCGTAGCTCGCTTCGTTTCCGAGATATTTGCAGATTTATCTCAAGGGAAGGGGCCTGACGGACATATTTCGAAATATTTCTTATTCTTGTTGTTCTTCTTCTGCACAGCTAAGCTGGAAGTGGCATTTGCAGCTCGCAATAGTGCAGAGTTATCTCAAAGAGAGGGGCCACGGTGTTTCTGTATCTCTATTATGTTGGTGCGGCTTCGGAACTTTTAAATATCTTGATATATCTCGAGAACTACGCCCCTGATCGAAAAATATCATAGAACATAAAAAGTAGGAAACTTAATTCTCTACAAAAAAGGTCTCTTAACATTTTGCCGTAGCTCGCTTCGTTTCCGAGATATTTGCAGATTTATCTCAAGGGAAGGGGCCTAACGGACTTATTTCGAGATATTTCTTCTTCTTGTTGTTCTTCTTCTGCACAGCTAAGCTGGAAGTGGCATTTGCAGCTCGCAATAGTGCAGAGTTATCTCAAAGAAAGGGGCCACGGTGTTTCTGTATCTCTATTATGTTGGTGCGGCTTCGGAACTTTTAAATATCTTGATATATCTCGAGATCTACGCATCTGATCAAAAAATATCATAGAACATAAAAAGTAGGAAACTTAATTCTCTACAAAAAAGGTCTCTCAACATTTTGCCATAGCTCGCTTCGTTTCCGAGATACTTGCCGATTTATCTCAAGGGAAGGGGCCTGACGGACATATTTCGAGATATTTCTTCTTCTTGTTGTTCTTCTTCTGCACAGCTAAGCTGGAAGTGGCATTTGCAGCTCGCAATAGTGCAGAGTTATCTCAAAGAAAGGGGCCACGGTGTTTCTGTATCTCTATTATGTTGGTGCGGCTTCGGAACTTTTAAATATCTTGATATATCTCGAGAACTACGCATCTGATCAAAAAATATCATAGAACATAAAAAGTAGGAAACCTAATTTTCTACAAAAAAGGTCTCTTAACATTTTGCCGTAGCTCGCTTCGTTTCCGAGATATTTGCAGATTTATCTCAAGGGAAGGGGCCTGACGGACATATTTCGAAATATTTCTTATTCTTGTTGTTCTTCTTCTGCACAGCTAAGCTGGAAGTGGCATTTGCAGCTCGCAATAGTGCAGAGTTATCTCAAAGAGAGGGGCCACGGTGTTTCTGTATCTCTATTATGTTGGTGCGGCTTCGGAACTTTTAAATATCTTGATATATCTCGAGAACTACGCCCCTGATCGAAAAATATCATAGAACATAAAAAGTAGGAAACTTAATTCTCTACAAAAAAGGTCTCTTAACATTTTGCCATAGCTCGCTTCGTTTCCGAGATATTTGCAGATTTATCTCAAGGGAAGGGGCCTGACGGACATATTTCGAGATATTTCTTCTTCTTGTTGTTCTTCTTCTGCACAGCTAAGCTGGAAGTGGCATTTGCAGCTCGCAATAGTGCAGAGTTATCGCAAAGAAAGGGGCCACGGTGTTTCTGTATCTCTATTATGTTGGTGCGGCTTCGGAACTTTTAAATATCTTGATATATCTCGAGAACTACGCATCTGATCAAAAAATATCATAGAACATAAAAAGTAGGAAACCTAATTTTCTACAAAAAAGGTCTCTTAACATTTTGCCGTAGCTCGCTTCGTTTCCGAGATATTTGCAGATTTATCTCAAGGGAAGGGGCCTGACGGACATATTTCGAGATATTTCTTCTTCTTGTTGTTCTTCTTCTGCACAGCTAAGCTGGAAGTGGCATTTGCAGCTCGCAATAGTGCAGAGTTATCGCAAAGAAAGTGGCCACGGTGTTTCTGTATCTCTATTATGTTGGTGCGGCTTCGGAACTTTTAAATATCTTGATATATCTCGAGAACTACGCATCTGATCAAAAAATATCATAGAACATAAAAAGTAGGAAACCTAATTTTCTACAAAAAAGGTCTCTTAACATTTTGCCGTAGCTCGCTTCGTTTCCGAGATATTTGCAGATTTATCTCAAGGGAAGGGGCCTAACGGACTTATTTCGAGATATTTCTTCTTCTTGTTGTTCTTCTTCTGCACAGCTAAACTGGAAGTGGCATTTCCAGGTCGCAATAGTGCAGAGTTATCTAAAAGAAAGGAGCCACGGTGTTTCTGTATCTCTATTATGTTGGTGCGGCTTCGGAACTTTTAAATATCTTGATATATCTCGAGAACTACGCGTCTGATCAAAAAATATCATAGAACATAAAAAGTAGGAAACATAATTCCATACAAAAAAGGTCTCTTAACATTTTGCTATAGCTCGCTTCGTTTCCGAGATATTTGCAGATTTATCTCAAGGGAAGGGGCCTGACGGACATATTTCGAGATATTTCTTCTTCTTGTTGTTCTTCTTCTGCACAGCTAAGCTGGAAGTGGCATTTGCAGCTCGCAATAGTGCAGAGTTATCTCAAAGAAAGGGGCCACGGTGTTTCTGTATCTCTATTATGTTGGTGCGGCTTCGGAACTTTTAAATATCTTGATATATCTCGAGATCTACGCATCTGATCAAAAAATATCATAGAACATAAAAAGTAGGAAACCTAATTTTCTACAAAAAAGGTCTCTCAACATTTTGCCGTAGCTCGCTTCGTTTCCGAGATATTTGCAGATTTATCTCAAGGGAAGGGGTCTGACGGACATATTTCGAGATATTTCTTCTTCTTGTTGTTCTTCTTCTGCACAGCTAAGCTGGAAGTGGCATTTGCAGCTCGCAATAGTGCAGAGTTATCGCAAAGAAAGGGGCCACGGTGTTTCTGTATATCTATTATGTTGGTGCGGCTTCGGAACTTTTAAATATCTTGATATATCTCGAGAACTACGCATCTGATCAAAAAATATCATAGAACATAAAAAGTAGGAAACCTAATTTTCTACAAAAAAGGTCTCTTAACATTTTGCCGTAGCTCGCTTCGTTTCCGAGATACTTGCCGATTTATCTCAAGGGAAGGGGCCTAACGGACATATTTCGAGATATTTCTTCTTCTTGTTGTTCTTCTTCTGCACAGCTAAACTGGAAGTGGCATTTGCAGCTCGCAATAGTGCAGAGTTATCTCCAAGAGAGGGGCCACGGTGTTTCTGTATCTCTATTATGTTGGTGCGGCTTCGGAACTTTTAAATATCTTGATATATCTCGAGAACTACGCCCCTGATCGAAAAATATCATAGAACATAAAAAGTAGGAAACTTAATTCTCTACAAAAAAGGTCTCTTAACATTTTGCCATAGCTCGCTTCGTTTCCGAGATATTTGCAGATTTATCTCAAGGGAAGGGGCCTGACGGACATATTTCGAGATATTTCTTCTTCTTGTTGTTCTTCTTCTGCACAGCTAAGCTGGAAGTGGCATTTGCAGCTCGCAATAGTGCAGAGTTATCGCAAAGAAAGGGGCCACGGTGTTTCTGTATCTCTATTATGTTGGTGCGGCTTCGGAACTTTTAAATATCTTGATATATCTCGAGAACTACGCATCTGATCAAAAAATATCATAGAACATAAAAAGTACGAAACCTAATTTTCTACAAAAAAGGTCTCTTAACATTTTGCCGTAGCTCGCTTCGTTTCCGAGATACTTGCCGATTTATCTCAAGGGAAGGGGCCTAACGGACATATTTCGAGATATTTCTTCTTCTTGTTGTTCTTCTTCTGCACAGCTAAACTGGAAGTGGCATTTGCAGCTCGCAATAGTGCAGAGTTATCTCAAAGAGAGGGGCCACGGTGTTTCTGTATCTCTATTATGTTGGTGCGGCTTCGGAACTTTTAAATATCTTGATATATCTCGAGAACTACGCATCTGATCAAAAAATATCATACAACATAAAACGTAGGAAACTTAATTCTCTACAAAAAAGGTCTCTTAACATTTTGCCATAGCTCGCTTCGTTTCCGAGATATTTGCAGATTTATCTCAAGGGAAGGGGCCTAACGGACTTATTTCGAGATATTTCTTCTTCTTGTTGTTCTTCTTCTGCACAGCTAAACTGGAAGTGGCATTTCCAGGTCGCAATAGTGCAGAGTTATCTAAAAGAAAGGAGCCACGGTGTTTCTGTATCTCTATTATGTTGGTGCGGCTTCGGAACTTTCAAATATCTTGATATATCTCGATATCTACGCATCTGATCAAAAAATATCATAGAACATAAAAAGTAGGAAACTTAATTCTCTACAAAAAAGGTCTCTTAACATTTTGCCATAGCTCGCTTCGTTTCCGAGATATTTGCAGATTTATCTCAAGGGAAGGGGCCTGACGGACATATTTCGAGATATTTCTTCTTCTTGTTGTTCTTCTTCTGCACAGCTAAGCTGGAAGTGGCATTTGCAGCTCGCAATAGTGCAGAGTTATCGCAAAGAAAGGGGCCACGGTGTTTCTGTATCTCTACTATGTTGGTGCGGCTTCGGAACTTTTAAATATCTTGATATATCTCGAGAACTACGCATCTGATCAAAAAATATCATAGAACATAAAAAGTAGGAAACCTAATTTTCTACAAAAAAGGTCTCTTAACATTTTGCCGTAGCTCGCTTCGTTTCCGAGATATTTGCAGATTTATCTCAAGGGAAGGGGTCTGACGGACATATTTCGAGATATTTCTTCTTCTTGTTGTTCTTCTTCTGCACAGCTAAGCTGGAAGTGGCATGTGCAGCTCGCAATAGTGCAGAGTTATCGCAAAGAAAGGGGCCACGGTGTTTCTGTATCTCTATTATGTTGGTGCGGCTTCGGAACTTTTAAATATCTTGATATATCTCGAGAACTACGCATCTGATCAAAAAATATCATAGAACATAAAAAGTAGGAAACCTAATTTTCTACAAAAAAGGTCTCTTAACATTTTGCCGTAGCTCGCTTCGTTTCCGAGATACTTGCCGATTTATCTCAAGGGAAGGGGCCTAACGGACATATTTCGAGATATTTCTTCTTCTTGTTGTTCTTCTTCTGCACAGCTAAACTGGAAGTGGCATTTGCAGCTCGCAATAGTGCAGAGTTATCTCAAAGAGAGGGGCCACGGTGTTTCTGTATCTCTATTATGTTGGTGCGGCTTCGGAACTTTTAAATATCTTGATATATCTCGAGAACTACGCATCTGATCAAAAAATATCATACAACATAAAACGTAGGAAACTTAATTCTCTACAAAAAAGGTCTCTTAACATTTTGCCATAGCTCGCTTCGTTTCCGAGATATTTGCAGATTTATCTCAAGGGAAGGGGCCTAACGGACTTATTTCGAGATATTTCTTCTTCTTGTTGTTCTTCTTCTGCACAGCTAAACTGGAAGTGGCATTTCCAGGTCGCAATAGTGCAGAGTTATCTAAAAGAAAGGAGCCACGGTGTTTCTGTATCTCTATTATGTTGGTGCGGCTTCGGAACTTTTAAATATCTTGATATATCTCGAGAACTACGCCTCTGATCGAAAAATATCATAGAACATAAAAAGTAGGAAACTTAATTCTCTACAAAAAAGGTCTCTTAACATTTTGCCATAGCTCGCTTCGTTTCCGAGATATTTGCAGATTTATCTCAAGGGAAGGGGCCTGACGGACATATTTCGAGATATTTCTTCTTCTTGTTGTTCTTCTTCTGCACAGCTAAGCTGGAAGTGGCATTTGCAGCTCGCAATAGTGCAGAGTTATCTCAAAGAAAGGGGCCACGGTGTTTCTGTATCTCTATTATGTTGGTGCGGCTTCGGAACTTTTAAATATCTTGATATATCTCGAGAACTACGCATCTGATCAAAAAATATCATAGAACATAAAAAGTAGGAATCCTAATTTTCTACAAAAAAGGTCTCTTACCATTTTGCCGTAGCTCGCTTCGTTTCCGCGATATTTGCAGATTTATCTCAAGGGAAGGGGCCTGACGGACATATTTCGAGATATTTCCTCTTCTTGTTGTTCTTCTTCTGCACAGCTAAACTGGAAGTGGCATTTCCAGCTCGCAATAGCGCAGAGTTATCTCAAAGAAAGGGGCCACGGTGTTTCTGTATCTCTATTATGTTGGTGCGGCTTCGGAACTTTTAAATATCTTGATATATCTCGAGAACTACGCATCTGATCAAAAAATATCCTAGAACATAAAAAGTAGGAAACTTAATTCTCTACAAAAAAGGTCTCTCAACATTTTATCATAGCTCGCTTCGTTTCCGAGATATATGCAGATTTATCTCAAGGGAAGGGGCCTGACGGACATATTTCGAGATATTTCTTCTTCTTGTTGTTCTTCTTCTGCACAGCTAAACTGGAAGTGGCATTTCCAGCTCGCAATAGTGCAGAGTTATCTGAAAGAAAGGGGCCACGGTGTTTCTGTATCTCTATTATGTTGGTGCGGCTTCGGAACTTTTAAATATCTTGATATATCTCGAGAACTACGCATCTGATCAAAAAATATCATAGAACATAAAAAGTAGGAAACTCCATTCTCTACATAAAAGGTCTCTTAACATTTTGCAATAGCTCGCT
This sequence comes from Osmia lignaria lignaria, assembly GCF_051020975.1. Taxonomy (NCBI): domain Eukaryota; kingdom Metazoa; phylum Arthropoda; class Insecta; order Hymenoptera; family Megachilidae; genus Osmia; species Osmia lignaria. The sequence goes on along the minus strand of NW_027478159.1, from coordinate 6,182,995 downwards.
TCGTTTCCGAGATATTTGCAGATTTATCTCAAGGGAAGGGGCCTGACGGACATATTTCGAGATATTTCTTCTTCTTGTTGTTCTTCTTCTGCATAGCTAAGCTGGAAGTGGCATTTGCGGCTCGCACTAGTGCAGAGTTATCTCAAAGAAAGGGGCCACGGTGTTTCTGTACCTCTATTATGTTGGTGCAGCTTCGGAGCTTTTAAATATCTTGATATATCTCGAGAACTACGCATCTGATCAAAAAATATCATAAAACATAAAAAGTAGGAAACTTAATTCTCTACAAAAAAGGTCTCTTAACGTTTTGCAATAGCTCGCTTCGTTTCCGAGATATTTGCAGATTTATCTCAAGGGAAGGGTCCTGATGGACATATTTCGAGATATTTCTTCTTCTTGTTGTTCTTCTTCTGCACAGCTAAACTGGAAGTGGCATTTCCAGCTCACAATCGTGCAGAGTTATCTCAAAGAAAGGGGCCACGGTGTTTCTGTATCTCTATTATGTTGGTGCGGCTTCGGAACTTTTAAATATCTTGATATATCTCGAGAACTACGCCCCTGATCGAAAAATATCATAGAACATAAAAAGTAGGAAACTTAATTCTCTACAAAAAAGGTCTCTTAACATTTTGCCATAGCTCGCTTCGTTTCCGAGATATTTGCAGATTTATCTCAAGGGAAGGGGCCTGACGGACATATTTCGAGATATTTCTTCTTCTTGTTGTTCTTCTTCTGCACAGCTAAGCTGGAAGTGGCATTTGCAGCTCGCAATAGTGCAGAGTTATCGCAAAGAAAGGGGCCACGGTGTTTCTGTATCTCTATTATGTTGGTGCGGCTTCGGAACTTTTAAATATCTTGATATATCTCGAGAACTACGCATCTGATCAAAAAATATCATAGAACATAAAAAGTAGGAAACCTAATTTTCTACAAAAAAGGTCTCTTAACATTTTGCCGTAGCTCGCTTCGTTTCCGAGATATTTGCAGATTTATCTCAAGGGAAGGGGCCTGACGGACATATTTCGAGATATTCCTTCTTCTTGTTGTTCTTCTTCTGCACAGCTAAGCTGGAAGTGGCATTTGCAGCTCGCAATAGTGCAGAGTTATCGCAAAGAAAGTGGCCACGGTGTTTCTGTATCTCTATTATGTTGGTGCGGCTTCGGAACTTTTAAATATCTTGATATATCTCGAGAACTACGCATCTGATCAAAAAATATCATAGAACATAAAAAGTACGAAACCTAATTTTCTACAAAAAAGGTCTCTTAACATTTTGCCGTAGCTCGCTTCGTTTCCGAGATACTTGCCGATTTATCTCAAGGGAAGGGGCCTAACGGACATATTTCGAGATATTTCTTCTTCTTGTTGTTCTTCTTCTGCACAGCTAAACTGGAAGTGGCATTTGCAGCTCGCAATAGTGCAGAGTTATCTCAAAGAGAGGGGCCACGGTGTTTCTGTATCTCTATTATGTTGGTGCGGCTTCGGAACTTTTAAATATCTTGATATATCTCGAGAACTACGCATCTGATCAAAAAATATCATACAACATAAAACGTAGGAAACTTAATTCTCTACAAAAAAGGTCTCTTAACATTTTGCCATAGCTCGCTTCGTTTCCGAGATATTTGCAGATTTATCTCAAGGGAAGGGGCCTAACGGACTTATTTCGAGATATTTCTTCTTCTTGTTGTTCTTCTCCTGCACAGCTAAACTGGAAGTGGCATTTCCAGGTCGCAATAGTGCAGAGTTATCTAAAAGAAAGGAGCCACGGTGTTTCTGTATCTCTATTATGTTGGTGCGGCTTCGGAACTTTCAAATATCTTGATATATCTCGATATCTACGCATCTGATCAAAAAATATCATAGAACATAAAAAGTAGGAAACTTAATTCTCTACAAAAAAGGTCTCTTAACATTTTGCCATAGCTCGCTTCGTTTCCGAGATATTTGCAGATTTATCTCAAGGGAAGGGGCCTGACGGACATATTTCGAGATATTTCTTCTTCTTGTTGTTCTTCTTCTGCACAGCTAAGCTGGAAGTGGCATTTGCAGCTCGCAATAGTGCAGAGTTATCGCAAAGAAAGGGGCCACGGTGTTTCTGTATCTCTACTATGTTGGTGCGGCTTCGGAACTTTTAAATATCTTGATATATCTCGAGAACTACGCATCTGATCAAAAAATATCATAGAACATAAAAAGTAGGAAACCTAATTTTCTACAAAAAAGGTCTCTTAACATTTTGCCGTAGCTCGCTTCGTTTCCGAGATATTTGCAGATTTATCTCAAGGGAAGGGGTCTGACGGACATATTTCGAGATATTTCTTCTTCTTGTTGTTCTTCTTCTGCACAGCTAAGCTGGAAGTGGCATTTGCAGCTCGCAATAGTGCAGAGTTATCGCAAAGAAAGGGGCCACGGTGTTTCTGTATCTCTATTATGTTGGTGCGGCTTCGGAACTTTTAAATATCTTGATATATCTCGAGAACTACGCATCTGATCAAAAAATATCATAGAACATAAAAAGTAGGAAACCTAATTTTCTACAAAAAAGGTCTCTTAACATTTTGCCGTAGCTCGCTTCGTTTCCGAGATACTTGCCGATTTATCTCAAGGGAAGGGGCCTAACGGACATATTTCGAGATATTTCTTCTTCTTGTTGTTCTTCTTCTGCACAGCTAAACTGGAAGTGGCATTTGCAGCTCGCAATAGTGCAGAGTTATCTCAAAGAGAGGGGCCACGGTGTTTCTGTATCTCTATTATGTTGGTGCGGCTTCGGAACTTTTAAATATCTTGATATATCTCGAGAACTACGCATCTGATCAAAAAATATCATACAACATAAAACGTAGGAAACTTAATTCTCTACAAAAAAGGTCTCTTAACATTTTGCCATAGCTCGCTTCGTTTCCGAGATATTTGCAGATTTATCTCAAGGGAAGGGGCCTAACGGACTTATTTCGAGATATTTCTTCTTCTTGTTGTTCTTCTTCTGCACAGCTAAACTGGAAGTGGCATTTCCAGGTCGCAATAGTGCAGAGTTATCTAAAAGAAATGAGCCACGGTGTTTCTGTATCTCTATTATGTTGGTGCGGCTTCTGAACTTTTAAATATCTTGATATATCTCGAGAACTACGCCTCTGATCGAAAAATATCATAGAACATAAAAAGTAGGAAACTTAATTCTCTACAAAAAAGGTCTCTTAACATTTTGCCATAGCTCGCTTCGTTTCCGAGATATTTGCAGATTTATCTCAAGGGAAGGGGCCTGACGGACATATTTCGAGATATTTCTTCTTCTTGTTGTTCTTCTTCTGCACAGCTAAGCTGGAAGTGGCATTTGCAGCTCGCAATAGTGCAGAGTTATCTCAAAGAAAGGGGCCACGGTGTTTCTGTATCTCTATTATGTTGGTGCGGCTTCGGAACTTTTAAATATCTTGATATATCTCGAGAACTACGCATCTGATCGAAAAATATCATAGAACATAAAAAGTAGGAAACTTAATTCTCTACAAAACAGGTCTCTTAACATTTTGCCATAGCTCGCTTCGTTTCCGAGATATTTGCAGATTTATCTCAAGGGAAGGGGCCTGACGGACATATTTCGAGATATTTCTTCTTCTTGTTGTTCTTCTTCTGCACAGCTAAGCTGGAAGTGGCATTTGCAGCTCGCAGTAGTGCAGAGTTATCTCAAAGAAAGGGGCCACGGTGTTTCTGTATCTCTATTATGTTGGTGCGGCTTCGGAACTTTTAAATATCTTGATATATCTCGAGAACTACGCATCTGATCAAAAAATATCATAGAACATAAAAAGTAGGAATCCTAATTTTCTACAAAAAAGGTCTCTTACCATTTTGCCGTAGCTCGCTTCGTTTCCGCGATATTTGCAGATTTATCTCAAGGGAAGGGGCCTGACGGACATATTTCGAGATATTTCCTCTTCTTGTTGTTCTTCTTCTGCACAGCTAAACTGGAAGTGGCATTTCCAGCTCGCAATAGCGCAGAGTTATCTCAAAGAAAGGGGCCACGGTGTTTCTGTATCTCTATTATGTTAGTGCGGCTTCGGAACTTTTAAATATCTTGATATATCTCGAGAACTACGCATCTGATCAAAAAATATCATAGAACATAAAAAGTAGGAAACTTAATTCTCTACAAATAAGGTCTCTTAACATTTTGCCATAGCTCGCTTCGTTTCCGAGATATTTGCAGATTTATCTCAAGGGAAGGGGCCTGACGGACATATTTCGAGATATTTCTTCTTCTTGTTGTTCTTCTTCTGCACAGCTAAGCTGGAAGTGGCATTTGCAGCTCGCAATAGTGCAGAGTTATCTCAAAGAAAGGGGCCACGGTGTTTCTGTATCTCTATTATGTTGGTGCGGCTTCGGAACTTTTAAATATCTTGATATATATCGAGAACTACGCATCTGATCAAAAAATATCCTAGAACATAAAAAGTAGGAAACTTAATTCTCTACAAAAAAGGTCTCTCAACATTTTGCCATAGCTCGCTTCGTTTCCGAGATATATGCAGATTTATCTCAAGGGAAGGGGCCTGACGGACATATTTCGAGATATTTCTTCTTCTTGTTGTTCTTCTTCTGCACAGCTAAACTGGAAGTGGCATTTCCAGCTCGCAATAGTGCAGAGTTATCTGAAAGAAAGGGGCCACGGTGTTTCTGTATCTCTATTATGTTGGTGCGGCTTCGGAACTTTAAAATATCTTTATATATCTCGAGAACTACGCATCTGATTAAAAAATATCATAGAACGTAAAAAGTAGGAAACTTAATTCTCTACAAATAAAGTCGCTTAACATTTTGCCATAGCTCGCTTCGTGTCCGAGATATTTGCAGATTTATCTCAAGGGAAGGGGCCTGACGGACATATTTCCAGATATTTCTTCTTCTTGTTGTTCTTCTTCTGCACAGCTAAGCTGGAAGTGGCATTTGCAGCTCGCAATAGTGCAGAGTTATCTCAAAGAAAGGGGCCACGGTGTTTCTGTATCTCTATTATGTTGGTGCGGCTTCGGATCTTTTAAATATCTCGATATATCTCGAAAACTACGCTTCTGATCAAAAAATATCATAGAACGTAAATTGTGGGAAACATAATTCTCTACAAAAAAGGTCTCTTAACATTTTACCATAGCTCGCTTCGTTTCCGAGATATTTGCAGATTTATCTCAAGGGAAGGGGTCTGACGGACATATTTCGAGATATTCCTTCTTCTTGTTGTTCTTCTTCTGCACAGCTAAGCTGGAAGTGGCATTTGCAGCTCGCAATAGTGCAGAGTTATCTCAAAGAAAGGGGCCACGGTGTTTCTGTATCTCTATTATGTTGGTGCGGCTTCGGAACTTTTAAATAGCTTGATATATCTCGAGAACTACGCATCCGATCAAAAAATATCATAGAACATAAAAAGTAGGAAACTTAATTCTCTACAAAAAAGGTCTCTTAACATTTTGCCATAGCTCGCTTCGTTTCCGAGATATTTGCAGATTTATCTCGAGGGAAGGGGCCTGACGGACATATTTCGAGATATTTCTTCTTCTTGTTGTTCTTCTTCTGCACAGCTAAGCTGGACGTGGCATTTACAGCTCGCAATAGTGCAGAGTTATCTCAAAGAAAGGGGCCACGGTGTTTCTGTATCTCTATTATGTTGGTGCGGCTTCGGAACTTTTAAATATCTTGATATATCTCGAGAACTACGCCTCTGATCGAAAAATATCATAGAACATAAAAAGTAGGAAACTTAATTCTCTACAAAAAAGGTCTCTTAACATTTTGCCATAGCTCGCTTCGTTTCCGAGATATTTGCAGATTTATCTCAAGGGAAGGGGTCTGACGGACATATTTCGAGATATTTCTTCTTCTTGTTGTTCTTCTTCTGCACAGCTAAGCTGGAAGTGGCATTTGCAGCTCGCAATAGTGCAGAGTTATCTCAAAGAAAGGGGCCACGGTGTTTCTGTATCTCTATTATGTTGGTGCGTCTTCGGAACTTTTAAATAGCTTGATATATCTCGAGAACTACGCATCCGATCAAAAAATATCATAAAACATAAAAAGTAGGAAACTTAATTCTCTACAAAAAAGGTCTCTTAACATTTTGCCATAGCTCGCTTCGTTTCCGAGATATTTGCAGATTTATCTCGAGGGAAGGGGCCTGAAGGACATATTTCGAGATATTTCTTCTTCTTGTTGTTCTTCTTCTGCACAGCTAAACTGGAAGTGGCATTTCCAGCTCGCAATAGTGCAGAGTTATCTGAAAGAAAGGGGCCACGGTGTTTCTGTATCTCTATTATGTTGGTGCGGCTTCGGAACTTTAAAATATCTTTATATATCTCGAGAACTACGCATCTGATTAGAAAATATCATAGAACGTAAAAAGTAGGAAACTTAATTCTCTACAAATAAAGTCGCTTAACATTTTGCCATAGCTCGCTTCGTTTCCGAGATATTTGCAGATTTATCTCAAGGGAAGGGGCCTGACGGACATATTTCCAGATATTTCTTCTTCTTGTTGTTCTTCTTCTGCACAGCTAAGCTGGAAGTGGCATTTGCAGCTCGCAATAGTGCAGAGTTATCTCAAAGAAAGCGGCCACGGTGTTTCTGTATCTCTATTATGTTGGTGCGGCTTCGGATCTTTTAAATATCTCGATATATCTCGAAAACTACGCTTCTGATCAAAAAATATCATAGAACGTAAATTGTGGGAAACATAATTCTCTACAAAAAAGGTCTCTTAACATTTTACCATAGCTCGCTTCGTTTCCGAGATATTTGCAGATTTATCTCAAGGGAAGGGGTCTGACGGACATATTTCGAGATATTCCTTCTTCTTGTTGTTCTTCTTCTGCACAGCTAAGCTGGAAGCGGCATTTGCGGCTCGCACTAGTGCAGAGTTATCTCAAAGAAAGGGGCCACGGTGTTTCTGTATCTCTATTATGTTGGTGCGGCTTCGGAACTTTTAAATATCTTGATATAACGCGAGAACTACGCATCCGATCAAAAAATATCATAGAACATAAAAAGTAGGAAACTTAATTCTCTACAAAAAAGGTCTCTTAACATTTTGCCATAGCTCGCTTCGTTTCCGAGATATTTGCAGATTTATCTCGAGGGAAGGGGCCTGACGGACATATTTCGAGATATTTCTTCTTCTTGTTGTTCTTCTTCTGCACAGCTAAACTGGAAGTGGCATTTCCAGCTCGCAATAGCGCAGAGTTATCTCAAAGAAAGGGGCCACGGTGTTTCTGTATCTCTATTATGTTGGTGCGGCTTCGGAACTTTTAAATATCTTGATATATCTCGAGAACTACGCATCTGATCAAAAAATATCATAGAACATAAAAAGTAGGAAACTTAATTCTCTACAAATAAGGTCTCTTAACATTTTGCCATAGCTCGCTTCGTTTCCGAGATATTTGCAGATTTATCTCAAGGGAAGGGGCCTGACGGACATTTTTCGAGATATTTCTTCTTCTTGTTCTTCTTCTCCTGCACAGCTAAGCTGGAAGTGGCATTTGCAGCTCGCAATAGTGCAGAGTTATCTCGAAGAAAGGGGCCACGGTGTTTCTGTATCTCTATTATGTTGGTGCGGCTTCGGAACTTTTAGATATCTTGATATATCTCGAGAACTACGCATCTGATCAAAAAATATCATAGAACATAAAAAGTAGGAAACTTAATTCTCTACAAAAAAGGTCTCTTAACATTTTGCCATAGCTCGCTTCGTTTCCGAGATATTTGCAGATTTATCTCGAGGGAAGGGGCCTGACGGACATATTTCGAGATATTTCTTCTTCTTGTTGTTCTTCTTCTGCACAGCTAAGCTGGAAGTGGCATTTGCAGCTCGCAATAGTGCAGAGTTATCTCAAAGAAAGGGGCCACGGTGTTTCTGTATCTCTATTATGTTGGTGCGGCTTCGGAACTTTTAAATATCTTGATATATCTCGAGAGCTACGCATCCGATCAAAAAATATCATAGAACATAAAAAGTAGGAAACTTAATTCTCTACAAAAAAGGTCTCTTAACATTTTGCCATAGCTCGCTTCGTTTCCGAGATATTTGCAGATTTATCTCGAGGGAAGGGGCCTGACGGACATATTTCGAGATATTTCTTCTTCTTGTTGTTCTTCTTCTGCACAGCTAAGCTGGACGTGGCATTTACAGCTCGCAATAGTGCAGAGTTATCTCAAAGAAAGGGGCCACGGTGTTTCTGTATCTCTATTATGTTGGTGCGGCTTCGGAACTTTTAAATATCTTGATATATCTCGAGAACTACGCATCTGATCAAAAAATATCATAGAACATAAGAAGTAGGAAACTTAATTCTCTACAAATAAGGTCTCTTAACATTTTGCCATAGCTCGCTTCGTTTCCGAGATATTTGCAGATTTATCTCAAGGGAAGGGGCCTGACGGACATTTTTCGAGATATTTCTTCTTCTTGTTGTTCTTCTTCTGCACAGCTAAGCTGGAAGTGGCATTTGCAGCTCGCAATAGTGCAGAGTTATCTCGAAGAAAGGGGCCACGGTGTTTCTGTATCTCTATTATGTTGGTGCGGCTTCGGAACTTTAAAATATCTTTATATATCTCGAGAACTACGCATCTGATTAAAAAATATCATAGAACGTAAAAAGTAGGAAACTTAATTCTCTACAAATAAAGTCGCTTAACATTTTGCCATAGCTCGCTTCGTTTCCGAGATATTTGCAGATTTATCTCAAGGGAAGGGGCCTGAGGGACATATTTCCAGATATTTCTTCTTCTTGTTGTTCTTCTTCTGCACAGCTAAGCTGGAAGTGGCATTTGCAGCTCGCAATAGTGCAGAGTTATCTCGAAGAAAGGGGCCACGGTGTTTCTGTATCTCTATTATGTTGGTGCGGCTTCGGATCTTTTAAATATCTCGATATATCTCGAAAACTACGCTTCTGATCAAAAAATATCATACAACATAAATTGTAGGAAACATAATTCTCTACAAAAAAGGTCTCTTAACATTTTGCCATAGCTCGTTTCGTTTCCGAGATATTTGCAGATATATCTCAAGGGAAGGGGCCTGACGGACATATTTCGAGATATTTCCTCTTCTTGTTGTTCTTCTTCTGCACAGCTAAACTGGAAGTGGCATTTCCAGCTCGCAATAGCGCAGAGTTATCTCAAAGAAAGGGGCCACGGTGTTTCTGTATCTCTATTATGTTGGTGCGGCTTCGGAACTTTTAAATATCTTGATATATCTCGAGAACTACGCATCTGATCAAAAAATATCATAGAACATAAAAAGTAGGAAACTTAATTCTCTACAAATAAGGTCTCTTAACATTTTGCCATAGCTCGCTTCGTTTCCGAGATATTTGCAGATTTATCTCGAGGGAAGGGGCCTGACGGACATATTTCGAGATATTTCTTCTTCTTGTTGTTCTTCTTCTGCACAGCTAAGCTGGAAGTGGCATTTGCGGCTCGCACTAGTGCAGAGTTATCTCAAAGAAAGGGGCCACGGTGTTTCTGTATCTCTATTATGTTGGTGCGGCTTCGGAACTTTTAAATATCTCGATATATCTCGAAAACTACGCTTCTGATCAAAAAATATCATAGAACATAAATTGTAGGAAACATAATTCTCTACAAAATACGTCTCTTAACATTTTGCCATAGCTCGCTTCGTTTCCGAGATATTTGCAGATTTATCTCAAGGGAAGGGGCCTGACGGACATATTTCGAGATATTTCTTCTTCTTGTTGTTCTTCTTCTGCACAGCTAAGCTGGAAGTGGCATTTGCGGCTCGCACTAGTGCAGAGTTATCTCAAAGAAAGGGGCCACGGTGTTTCTGTATCTCTATTATGTTGGTGCGGCTTCGGAACTTTTAAATATCTCGATATATCTCGAAAACTACGCTTCTGATCAAAAAATATCATAGAACATAAATTGTAGGAAACATAATTCTCTACAAAAAACGTCTCTTAACATTTTGCCATAGCTCGCTTCGTTTCCGAGATATTTGCAGATTCAGCTCAAAGGAACTGGCCTGACGGACATATTTCGAGATATTTCTTCTTCTTGTTGTTCTTCTTCTGCACAGCTAAGCTGGAAGTGGCATTTGCGGCTCGCACTAGTGCAGAGTTATCTCAAAGAAAGGGGCCACGGTGTTTCTGTATCTCTATTCTGTTGGTGCGGCTTCGGAACTTTTAAATATCCCGATATATCTCGAAAACTACGCTTCTGATCAAAAAATATCATAGAACCTAAATTGTAGGAAACATAATTCTCTACAAAAAAGGTCTCTTAATATTTTGCCATAGCTCGCTTCGTTTCCGAGATATTTGCAGATATATCTCAAGGGAAGGGGCCTGACGGACATATTTCGAGATATTTCTTCTTCTTGTTGTTCTTCTTCTGCACAGCTAAGCTGGAAGTGGCATTTGCAGCTCGCAATAGTGCAGAGTTATCTCAAAGAAAGGGGCCACGGTGTTTCTGTATCTCTATTATGTTGGTGCGGCTTCGGAACTTTTAAATATCTTGATATATCTCGAGAACTACGCCTCTGATCGAAAAATATCATAGAACATAAAAAGTAGGAAACTTAATTCTCTACAAAAAAGGTCTCTTAACATTTTGCCATAGCTCGCTTCGTTTCCGAGATATTTGCAGATTTATCTCAAGGGAAGGGGCCTGACGGACATATTTCGAGATATTTCTTCTTCTTGTTGTTCTTCTTCTGCACAGCTAAGCTGGAAGTGGCATTTGCAGCGCGCAATAGTGCAGAGTTATCTCAAAGAAAGGGGCCACGGTGTTTCTGTATCTCTATTATGTTGGTGCGACTTCGGAACTTTTAAATATCTTGATATATCTCGAGAACTACGCATCTGATCTAAAAATATCATACTACATAAAAAGTAGGAAACTTAATTCTCTACAAGAAAGGTCTCTAAACATTTTGCCATAGCTCGCTTCGTTTCCGAGATATTTGCAGATTTATCTCAAGGGAAGGGGCCTGACGGACGTATTTCGAGATATTTCTTCTTCTTGTTGTTCTTCCTCTGCACAGCTAAACTGGAAGTGGCATTTCCAGCTCGCAATAGTGCAGAGTTATCTCAAAGAAAGGGGCCACGGTGTTTCTGTATCCCTATTATGTTGGTGCGGCTTCGGAACTTTTAAATATCTCGATATATCTCGAAAACTACGCTTCTGATCAAAAAATATCATAGAACATAAATTGTAGGAAACATAATTCTCTATAAAAAACGTCTCTTAACATTTTGCCATAGCTCGCTTCGTTTCCGAGATATTTGCAGATTCAGCTCAAAGGAACTGGCCTGACGGACATATTTCGAGATATTTCTTCTTCTTGTTGTTCTTCTTCTGCACAGCTAAGCTGGAAGTGGCATTTGCAGCTCGCAATAGTGCAGAGTTATCTCAAAGAAAGGGGCCACGGTGTTTCTGTATCTCTATTATGTTGGTGCGGCTTCGGAACTTTTAAATATCTTGATATATCTCGAGAACTACGCATCTGATCAAAAAATATCATAGAACATAAAAAGTAGGAAACTTAATTCTCTACAAAAAAGGTCTCTTAACATTTTGCCATAGCTCGCTTCGTTTCCGAGATATTTGCAGATTTATCTCAAGGGAAGGGGCCTGACGGACATATTTCGAGATATTTCTTCTTCTTGTTGTTCTTCTTCTGCACAGCTAAGCTGGAAGTGGCATTTGCGGCTCGCACTAGTGCAGAGTTATCTCAAAGAAAGGGGCCACGGTGTTTCTGTATCTCTATTATGTTGGTGCGGCTTCGGAACTTTTAAATATCTCGATGTATCTCGAAAACTACGCTTCTGATCAAAAAATATCATAGAACATAAATTGTAGGAAACATAATTCTCTATAAAAAACGTCTCTCAACATTTTGCCATAGCTCGCTTCGTTTCCGAGATATTTGCAGATTCAGCTCAAAGGAACTGGCCTGACGGACATATTTCGAGATATTTCTTCTTCTTGTTGTTCTTCCTCTGCACAGCTAAGCTGGAAGTGGCATTTGCAGCTCGCAATAGTGCAGAGTTATCTCAAAGAAAGGGGCCACGGTGTTTCTGTATCTCTATTATGTTGGTGCGGCTTCGGAACTTTTAAATATCTTGATATTTCTCGAGAACTACGCATCTGATCAAAAAATATCATAGAACATAAAAAGTAGGAAACTTAATTCTCTACAAAAAAGGTCTCTTAACATTTTGCCATAGCTCGCTTCGTTTCCGAAATATTTGCAGATTTATCTCAAGGGAAGGGGCCTGACGGACATATTTCGAGATATTTCTTCTTCTTGTTGTTCTTCTTCTGCACAACTAAGCTGGAAGTGGCATTTGCGGCTCGCACTAGTGCAGAGTTATCTCAAAGAAAGGGGCCACGGTGTTTCTGTATCTCTATTATGTTGGTGCGGCTTCGGAACTTTTAAATATCTCGATGTATCTCGAAAACTACGCTTCTGATCAAAAAATATCATAGAGCATAAATTGTAGGAAACATCATTCTCTACAAAAAAGGTCTCTTACCATTTTGCCATAGCTCGCTTCGTTTCCGAGATATTTGCTGATATATCTCAAGGGAAGGGGCCTGACGGACATATTTCGAGATATTTCTTCTTCTTGTTGTTCTTCTTCTGCACAGCTAAGCTGGAAGTGGCATTTCCAGCTCGCAATAGTGCAGAGTTATCTCAAAGAAAGGGACCACGGTGTTTCTGTATCTCTATTATGTTGGTGCGGCTTCGGAACTTTTAAATATCTCGATGTATCTCGAAAACTACGCTTCTGATCAAAAAATATCATAGAACATAAATTGTAGGAAACATAATTCTCTACAAAAAAGGTCTCTTAACATTTTGCCATAGCTCGCTTCGTTTCCGAGATATTTGCAGATTTATCTCAAGGGGAGGGGCCTGACGGACATATTTCGAGATATTTCTTCTTCTTGTTGTTCTTCTTCTGCACAGCTAAGCTGGAAGTGGCATTAGCGGCTCGCACTAGTGCAGAGTTATCTCAAAGAAAGGGGCCACGGTGTTTCTGTATCCCTATTATGTTGGTGCGGCTTCGGAACTTTTAAATATCTCGATATATCTCGAAAACTACGCTTCTGATCAAAAAATATCATAGAACATAAATTGTAGGAAACATAATTCTCTATAAAAAACGTCTCTTAACATTTTGTCATAGCTCGCTTCGTTTCCGAGATATTTGCAGATTCAGCTCAAAGGAACTGGCCTGACGGACATATTTCGAGATATTTCTTCTTCTTGTTGTTCTTCCTCTGCACAGCTAAGCTGGAAGTGGCATTTGCAGCTCGCAATAGTGCAGAGTTATCTCAAAGAAAGGGGCCTCGGTGTTTCTGTATCTCTATTATGTTGGTGCGGCTTCGGAACTTTTAAATATCTCGATGTATCTCGAAAACTACGCTTCTGATCAAAAAATATCATAGAACATAAATTGTAGGAAACATAATTCTCTACAAAAAAGGTCTCTCAACATTTTGCCATAGCTCGCTTCGTTTCCGAGATATTTGCAGATATATCTCAAGGGAAGGGGCCTGACGGACATATTTCGAGATATTTCTCCTTCTTGTTGTTCTTCTTCTGCACAGCTAAGCTGGAAGTGGCATTTACAGCTCGCAATAGTGCAGAGTTATCTCAAAGAAAGGGGCCACGGTGTTTCTGTATCTCTATTATGTTGGTGCGACTTCGGAACTTTTAAATATCTTGATATATCTCGAGAACTACGCATCTGATCAAAAAATATCATAGAACATAAAAAGTAGGAAACTTAATTCTCTACAAAAAAGGTCTCTTAACATTTTGCCATAGCTCGCTTCGTTTCCGAGATATTTGCAGATATATCTCAAGGGAAGGGGCCTGACGGACATATTTCGAGATATTTCTTCTTCTTGTTGTTCTTCTGCACAGCTAAGCTGGAAGTGGCATTTGCAGCTCGCAATAGTGCATGGTTATGTGAAAGAAAGGGGCCACGGTGTTTCTGTATCTCTATTATGTTGGTGCGGCTTCGGAACTTTTAAATATCTTGATATATCTCGAGAACTACGCATCTGATCAAAAAATATCGTAGAACATAAAAAGTAGGAAACTTAATTCTCTACAAAAAAGGTCTCTTAACATTTTGCCATAGCTCTCTTCGTTTCCGAGATATTTGCAGATTTATCTCAAGGGAAGGGGCCTGGCGGACATATTTCGAGATATTTCTTCTTCTTGTTGTTCTTCTTCTGCACAGCTAAGCTGGAAGTGGCATTTGCAGCTCGCAATAGTGCAGAGTTATCTCAAAGAAAGGGGCCACGGTGTTTCTGTATCTATTATGTTGGTGCGGCTTCGGAACTTTTAAATATCTTGATATATCTCGAGAACTACGCATCTGATCAAAAAATATCATAGAACATAAAAAGTAGGAAACTTAATTCTCTACAAAAAAGGTCTCTTAACATTTTGCCATAGCTCGCTTCGTTTCCGAGATATTTGCAGATTTATCTCAAGGGAAGGGGCCTGACGGACATATTTCGAGATATTTCTTCTTCTTGTTGTTCTTCTTCTGCACAGCTAGGCTGGAAGTGGCATTTGCGGCTCGCACTAGTGCAGAGTTATCTCAAAGAAAGGGGCCACGGTGTTTCTGTATCTCTATTATGTTGGTGCGGCTTTGGAACTTTTAAATATCTCGATATATCTCGAAAACTACGCTTCTGACCAACAAATATCATAGAACATACATTGTAGGAAACATAATTCTCTACAAAAAAGGTCTCTTAACATTTTGCCATAGCTCGCTTCGTTTCCGAGATATTTGCAGATATATCTCAAGGGAAGGGGCCTGACGGACATATTTCGAGATATTTCTTCTTCTTGTTGTTCTTCTTCTGCACAGCTAAGCTGGAAGTGGCATTTACAGCTCGCAATAGTGCAGAGTTATCTCAAAGAAAGGGGCGACGGTGTTTCTGTATCTCTATTATGTTGGTGCGGCTTCGGAACTTTTAAATATCTTGATATATCTCGAGAACTACGCATCTGATCAAAAAATATCATAGAACATGAAAAGTAGGAAACTTAATTCTCTACAAAAAAGGTCTCTTAACATTTTGCCATAGCTCTCTTCGTTTCCGAGATATTTGCAGATTTATCTCAAGGGAAGGGGCCTGACGGACATATTTCGAGATATTTCTTCTTCTTGTTGTTCTTCTTCTGCACAGCTAAGCTGGAAGTGGCATTTGCGGCTCGCACTAGTGCAGAGTTATCTCAAAGAAAGGGGCCACGGTGTTTCTGTATCTCTATTATGTTGGTGCGGCTTCGGAACTTTTAAATATCTCGATATATCTCGAAAACTACGCTTCTGATCAAAAAATATCAGAGAACGTAAATTGTAGGAAACATAATTCTCTACAAAAAAGGTCTCTTAAGATTTTGCCATAGCTCGCTTCGTTTCCGAGATAATTGCAGATTTATCTCAAGGGAAGGGGCCTGACGGACATATTTCGAGATATTTCTTCTTCTTGTTGTTCTTCTTCTGCACAGCTAAGCTGGAAGTGGCATTTGCAGCTCGCAATAGTGCAGAGTTATCTCAAAGAAAGGGGCCACGGTGTTTCTGTATCTCTATTATGTTGGTGCGGCTTCGGAACTTTTAAATATCTTGATATATCTCGAGAACTACGCATCTGATCAAAAAATATCGTAGAACATAAAAAGTAGGAAACTTAATTGTCTACAAATAAGGTCTCTTAACATTTTGCCATAGCTCGCTTGGTTTCCGAGATATTTGCAGATTTATCTCAAGGGAAGGGGCCTGAGGGACATATTTCGAGATATTTCTTCTTCTTGTTGTTCTTCTTCTGCACAGCTAAGCTGGAAGTGGCATTTGCGGCTCGCACTAGTGCAGAGTTATCTCAAAGAAAGGGGCCACGGTGTTTCTGTATCTCTATTATGTTGGTGCGGCTTCGGAACTTTTAAATATCTCGATGTATCTCGAAAACTACGCTTCTGATCAAAAAATATCATAGAACATAAATTGTAGGAAACATAATTCTCTATAAAAAACGTCTCTTAACATTTTGCCATAGCTCGCTTCGTTTCCGAGATATTTGCAGATTCAGCTCAAAGGAACTGGCCTGACGGACATATTTCGAGATATTTCTTCTTCTTGTTGTTCTTCCTCTGCACAGCTAAGCTGGAAGTGGCATTTGCAGCTCGCAATAGTGCAGAGTTATCTCAAAGAAAGGGGCCACGGTGTTTCTGTATCTCTATTATGTTGGTGCGGCTTCGGAACTTTTAAATATCTTGATATTTCTCGAGAACTACGCATCTGATAAAAAAATATCATAGAACATAAAAAGTAGGAAACTTAATTCTCTACAAAAAAGGTCTCTTAACATTTTGCCATATTTCGCTTCGTTTCCGAGATATTTGCAGATTTATCTCAAGGGAAGGGGCCTGACGGACATATTTCGAGATATTTCTTCTTCTTGTTGTTCTTCTTCTGCACAGCTAAGCTGGAAGTGGCATTTACAGCTCGCAATAGTGCAGAGTTATCTCAAAGAAAGGGGCCAGGGTGTTTCTGTATCTCTATTATGTTGGTGCGGCGTCGGAACTTTTAAATATCTTGATATATCTCGAGAACTACGCATCTGATCAAAAAATATCATAGAACATAAAAAGTAGGAAACTTAATTCTCTACAAAAAAGGTCTCTTAACATTTTGCCATAGCTCGCTTCGTTTCCGAGATATTTGCAGATTTATCTCAAGGGAAGGGGCCTGACGGACATATTTCGAGATATTTCTTCTTCTTGTTGTTCTTCTTCTGCACAGCTAAGCTGGATGTGGCATTTGCGGCTCGCACTAGTGCAGAGTTGTCTCAAAGAAAGGGGCCACGGTGTTTCTGTATCCCTATTATGTTGGTGCGGCTTCGGAACTTTTAAATATCTCGATATATCTCGAAAACTACGCTTCTGATCAAAAAATATCATAGAACATAAATTGTAGGAAACATAATTCTCTATAAAAAACGTCTCTTAACATTTTGCCATAGCTCGCTTCGTTTCCGAGATATTTGCAGATTCAGCTCAAAGGAACTGGCCTGACGGACATATTTCGAGATATTTCTTCTTCTTGTTGTTCTTCCTCTGCACAGCTAAGCTGGAAGTGGCATTTGCAGCTCGCAATAGTGCAGAGTTATCTCAAAGAAAGGGGCCACGGTGTTTCTGTATCTCTATTATGTTGGTGCGGCTTCGGAACTTTTAAATATCTTGATATATCTCGAGAACTACGCATCTGATCAAAAAATATCATAGAACATAAAAAGTAGGAAACTTAATTCTCTACAAAAAAGGTCTCTTAACATTTTGCCATAGCTCGCTTCGTTTCCGAGATATTTGCAGATTTATCTCAAGGGAAGGGGCCTGACGGACATATTTCGAGATATTTCTTCTTCTTGTTGTTCTTCTTCTGCACAGCTAAGCTGGACGTGGCATTTGCGGCTCGCACTAGTGCAGAGTTATCTCAAAGAAAGGGGCCACGGTGTTTCTGTATCTCTATTATGTTGGTGCGGCTTCGGAACTTTTAAATATCTCGATATATCTCGAAAACTACGCTTCTGATCAAAAAATATCATAGAACATAAATTGTAGGAAACAGAATTCTCTACAAAAAAGGTCTCTTAACATTTTGCCATAGCTCGCTTCGTTTCCGAGATATTTGCAGATATATCTCAAGGGAAGGGGCCTGACGGACATATTTCGAGATATTTCTTCTTCTTGTTGTTCTTCTTCTGCACAGCTAAGCTGGAAGTGGCATTTACAGCTCGCAATAGTGCAGAGTTATCTCAAAGAAAGGGGCCACGGTGTTTCTGTATCTCTATTATGTTGGTGCGGCTTCGGAACTTTTAAATATCTTGATATATCTCGAGAACTACGCATCTGATCAAAAAATATCATAGAACATAAAAAGTAGGAAACTTAATTCTCTACAAAAAAGGTCTCTTAACATTTTGCCATAGCTCGCTTCGTTTCCGAGATATTTGCAGATTTATCTCAAGGGAATGGGCCTGACGGACATATTTCGAGATATTTCTTCTTCTTGTTGTTCTTCTTCTGCACAGCTAAGCTGGAAGTGGCATTTGCGGCTCGCACTAGTGCAGAGTTATCTCAAAGAAAGGGGCCACGGTGTTTCTGTATCCCTATTATGTTGGTGCGGCTTCGGAACTTTTAAATATCTCGATATATCTCGAAAACTACGCTTCTGATCAAAAAATATCATAGAACATAAATTGTAGGAAACATAATTCTCTACAAAAAACGTCTCTTAACATTTTGCCATAGCTCGCTTCGTTTCCGAGATATTTGCCGATTCAGCTCAAAGGAACTGGCCTGACGGACATATTTCGAGATATTTCTTCTTCTTGTTGTTCTTCCTCTGCACAGCTAAGCTGGAAGTGGCATTTGCAGCTCGCAATAGTGCAGAGTTATCTCAAAGAAAGGGGCCACGGTGTTTCTGTATCTCTATTATGTTGGTGCGGCTTCGGAACTTTTAAATATCTTGATATATCTCGAGAACTACGCATCTGATCAAAAAATATCATACAACATAAAAAGTAGGAAACTTAATTCTCTACAAAAAAGGTCTCTTAACATTTTGCCATAGCTCGCTTCGTTTCCGAGATATTTGCAGATTTATCTCAAGGGAAGGGGCCTGACGGACATATTTCGAGATATTTCTTCTTCTTGTTGTTCTTCTTCTGCACAGCTAAGCTGGAACTGGCATTTGCGGCTCGCACTAGTGCAGAGTTATCTCAAAGAAAGGGGCCACGGTGTTTCTGTATCTCTATTATGTTGGTGCGGCTTCGGAACTTTTAAATCTCTCGATGTATCTCGAAAACTACGCTTCTGATCAAAAAATATCATAGAACATAAATTGTAGGAAGCATAATTCTCTACAAAAAAGGTCTCTGAACATTTTGCCATAGCTCGCTTCGTTTCCGAGATATTTGCAGATATATCTCAAGGGAAGGGGCCTGACGGACATATTTCGAGATATTTCTTCTTCTTGTTGTTCTTCCTCTGCACAGCTAAGCTGGAAGTGGCATTTGCAGCTCGCACTAGTGCAGAGTTATCTCAAAGAAAGGGGCCACGGTGTTTCTGTATCCCTATTATGTTGGTGCGGCTTCGGAACTTTTAAATATTTCGATATATCTCGAAAACTACGCTTCTGATCAAAAAATATCATAGAACATAAATTGTAGGAAACATAATTCTCTACAAAAAACGTCTCTTAACATTTTGCCATAGCTCGCTTCGTTTCCGAGATATTTGCAGATTCAGCTCAAAGGAACTGGCCTGACGGACATATTTCGAGATATTTCTTCTTCTTGTTGTTCTTCCTCTGCACAGCTAAGCTGGAAGTGGCATTTGCAGCTCGCAATAGTGCAGAGTTATCTCAAAGAAAGGGGCCACGGTGTTTCTGTATCCCTATTATGTTGGTGCGGCTTCGGAACTTTTAAATATCTCGATATATCTCGAACACTACGCTTCTGATCAAAAAATATCATAGAACATAAATTGTAGGAACCATAATTCTCTATAAAAAACGTCTCTTAACATTTTGCCATAGCTCGCTTCGTTTCCGAGATATTTGCAGATTTATCTCAAGGGAAGGGGCCTGACGGACATATTTCGAGATATTTCTTCTTCTTGTTGTCCTTCTTCTGCACAGCTAAGCTGGAAGTGGCATTTACAGCTCGCAATCGTGCAGAGTTATCTCAAAGAAAGGGGCCACGGTGTTTCTGTATCTCTATTATGTTGGTGCGGCTTCGGAACTTTTAAATATCTTGATATATCTCGAGAACTACGCATCTGATCAAAAAATATCATAGAACATAAAAAGTAGGAAACTTAATTCTCTACAAAAAAGGTCTCTCAACATTTCGCCATAGCTCGCTTCGTTTCCGAGATATTTGCAGATTTATCTCAAGGGAAGGGGCCTGACGGACATATTTCGAGATATTTCTTCTTCTTGTTGTTCTTCTTCTGCACAGCTAAGCTGGAAGTGGCATTTGCGGCTCGCACTAGTGCAGAGTTATCTCAAAGAAAGGGGCCACGGTGTTTCTGTATCCCTATTATGTTGGTGCGGCTTCGGAACTTTTAAATATCTCGATATATCTCGAAAACTACGCTTCTGATCAAAAAATATCATAGAACATAAATTGTAGGAAACATAATTCTCTATAAAAAACGTCTCTTAACATTTTGCCATAGCTCGCTTCGTTTCCGAGATATTTGCAGATTCAGCTCAAAGGAACTGGCCTGACGGACATATTTCGAGATATTTCTTCTTCTAGTTGTTCTTCCTCTGCACAGCTAAGCTGGAAGTGGCATTTGCGGCTCGCACTAGTGCAGAGTTATCTCAACGAAAGGGGCCACGGTGTTTCTGTATCTCTATTATGTTGGTGCGGCTTCGGAACTTTTAAATATCTCGATATATCTCGAAAACTACGCTTCTGATCAAAAAGTATCATACAACATAAATTGTAGGAAACTTAATTCTCTACAAAAAAGGTCTCTAAACATTTTGCCATAGCTCGCTTCGTTTCCGAGATATTTGCAGATTTATCTCAAGGGAAGGGGCCTGACGGACATATTTCGAGATATTTCTTCTTCTTGTTGTTCTTCTTCTGCACAGCTAAGCTGGAACTGGCATTTGCGGCTCGCACTAGTGCAGAGTTATCTCAAAGAAAGGGGCCACGGTGTTTCTGTATCTCTATTATGTTGGTGTGGCTTCGGAACTTTTAAATATCTCGATGTATCTCGAAAACTACGCTTCTGATCAAAAAATATCATAGAACATAAATTGTAGGAAGCATAATTCTCTACAAAAAAGGTCTCTTAACATTTTGCCATAGCTCGCTTCTTTTCCGAGATATTTGCAGATATATCTCAAGGGAAGGGGCCTGACGGACATATTTCGAGATATTTCTTCTTCTTGTTGTTCTTCTTCTGCACAGCTAAGCTGGAAGTGGCATTTGCGGCTCGCACTAGTGCAGAGTTATCTCAAAGAAAGGGGCCACGGTGTTTCTGTATCCCTATTATGTTGGTGCGGCTTCGGAACTTTTAAATATCTCGATATATCTCGAAAACTACGCTTCTGATCAAAAAATATCATAGAACATAAATTGTAGGAAACTTAATTCTCTACAAAAAAGGTCTCTTAACATTTTGCCATAGCTCTCTTCGTTTCCGAGATATTTGCAGATTTATCTCAAGGGAAGGGGCCTGACGGACATATTTCGAGATATTTCTTCTTCTTGTTGTTCTTCTTCTGCACAGCTAAGCTGGAAGTGGCATTTGCGGCTCGCACTAGTGCAGAGTTATCTCAACGAAAGGGGCCACGGTGTTTCTGTATCTCTATTATGTTGGTGCGGCTTCGGAACTTCTAAATATCTCGATATATCTCGAAAACTACGCTTCTGATCAAAAAATATCATAGAACATAAAAAGTAGGAAACTTAATTCTCTACAAAAAAGGTCTCTTAACATTTTGCCATAGCTCTCTTTGTTTCCGAGATATTTGCAGATTTATCTCAAGGGAAGGGGCCTGACGGACATATTTCGAGATGTTTCTTCTTCTTGTTGTTCTTCTTCTGCACAGCTAAGCTGGAAGTGGCATTTGCGGCTCGCACTAGTGCAGAGTTATCTCAACGAAAGGGGCCACGGTGTTTCTGTATCTCTATTATGTTGGTGCGGCTTCGGAACTTTTAAATATCTTGATATATCTCGAGAACTACGCTTCTGATCAAAAAATATCATAGAACATAAATTGTAGGAAACATAATTCTCTACAAAAAACGTCTCATAACATTTTGCCATAGCTCGCTTCGTTTCCGAGATATTTGCAGATTCAGCTCAAAGGAACTGGCCTGACGGACATATTTCGAGATATTTCTTCTTCTTGTTGTTCTTCCTCTGCACAGCTAAGCTGGAAGTGGCATTTGCAGCTCGCAATAGTGCAGAGTTATCTGTAAGAAAGGGGCCACGGTGTTTCTGTATCTCTATTATGTTGGTGCGGCTTCGGAACTTTTAAATATCTTGATATATCTCGAGAACTACGCATCTGATCAAAAAATATCATAGAACATAAAAAGTAGGAAACTTAATTCTCTACAAAAAAGGTCTCTTCACATTTTACCATAGCTCGCTTCGTTTCCGAGATATTTGCAGATTTATCTCAAGGGAAGGGGCCTGACGGACATATTTCGAGATATTTCTTCTTCTTGTTGTTCTTCTTCTGCACAGCTAAGCTGGAAGTGGCATTTGCGGCTCGCACTAGTGCAGAGTTATCTCAAAGAAAGGGGCCACGGTGTTTCTGTATCCCTATTATGTTGGTGCGGCTTCGGAACTTTTAAATATCTCGATATATCTCGAAAACTACGCTTCTGATCAAAAAATATCATAGAACATAAATTGTAGGAAACATAATTCTCTATAAAAAACGTCTCTTAACATTTTGCCATAGCTCGCTTCGTTTCCGAGATATTTGCAGATTCAGCTCAAAGGAACTGGCCTGACGGACATATTTCGAGATATTTCTTCTTCTAGTTGTTCTTCCTCTGCACAGCTAAGCTGGAAGTGGCATTTGCGGCTCGCACTAGTGCAGAGTTATCTCAACGAAAGGGGCCACGGTGTTTCTGTATCTCTATTATGTTGGTGCGGCTTCGGAACTTTTAAATATCTCGATATATCTCGAAAACTACGCTTCTGATCAAAAAGTATCATACAACATAAATTGTAGGAAACTTAATTCTCTACAAAAAAGGTCTCTAAACATTTTGCCATAGCTCGCTTCGTTTCCGAGATATTTGCAGATTTATCTCAAGGGAAGGGGCCTGACGGACATATTTCGAGATATTTCTTCTTCTTGTTGTTCTTCTTCTGCACAGCTAAGCTGGAACTGGCATTTGCGGCTCGCACTAGTGCAGAGTTATCTCAAAGAAAGGGGCCACGGTGTTTCTGTATCTCTATTATGTTGGTGTGGCTTCGGAACTTTTAAATATCTCGATGTATCTCGAAAACTACGCTTCTGATCAAAAAATATCATAGAACATAAATTGTAGGAAGCATAATTCTCTACAAAAAAGGTCTCTTAACATTTTGCCATAGCTCGCTTCTTTTCCGAGATATTTGCAGATATATCTCAAGGGAAGGGGCCTGACGGACATATTTCGAGATATTTCTTCTTCTTGTTGTTCTTCTTCTGCACAGCTAAGCTGGAAGTGGCATTTGCGGCTCGCACTAGTGCAGAGTTATCTCAAAGAAAGGGGCCACGGTGTTTCTGTATCCCTATTATGTTGGTGCGGCTTCGGAACTTTTAAATATCTCGATATATCTCGAAAACTACGCTTCTGATCAAAAAATATCATAGAACATAAATTGTAGGAAACTTAATTCTCTACAAAAAAGGTCTCTTAACATTTTGCCATAGCTCTCTTCGTTTCCGAGATATTTGCAGATTTATCTCAAGGGAAGGGGCCTGACGGACATATTTCGAGATATTTCTTCTTCTTGTTGTTCTTCTTCTGCACAGCTAAGCTGGAAGTGGCATTTGCGGCTCGCACTAGTGCAGAGTTATCTCAACGAAAGGGGCCACGGTGTTTCTGTATCTCTATTATGTTGGTGCGGCTTCGGAACTTCTAAATATCTCGATATATCTCGAAAACTACGCTTCTGATCAAAAAATATCATAGAACATAAAAAGTAGGAAACTTAATTCTCTACAAAAAAGGTCTCTTAACATTTTGCCATAGCTCTCTTTGTTTCCGAGATATTTGCAGATTTATCTCAAGGGAAGGGGCCTGACGGACATATTTCGAGATGTTTCTTCTTCTTGTTGTTCTTCTTCTGCACAGCTAAGCTGGAAGTGGCATTTGCGGCTCGCACTAGTGCAGAGTTATCTCAACGAAAGGGGCCACGGTGTTTCTGTATCTCTATTATGTTGGTGCGGCTTCGGAACTTTTAAATATCTTGATATATCTCGAGAACTACGCTTCTGATCAAAAAATATCATAGAACATAAATTGTAGGAAACATAATTCTCTACAAAAAACGTCTCATAACATTTTGCCATAGCTCGCTTCGTTTCCGAGATATTTGCAGATTCAGCTCAAAGGAACTGGCCTGACGGACATATTTCGAGATATTTCTTCTTCTTGTTGTTCTTCCTCTGCACAGCTAAGCTGGAAGTGGCATTTGCAGCTCGCAATAGTGCAGAGTTATCTGTAAGAAAGGGGCCACGGTGTTTCTGTATCTCTATTATGTTGGTGCGGCTTCGGAACTTTTAAATATCTTGATATATCTCGAGAACTACGCATCTGATCAAAAAATATCATAGAACATAAAAAGTAGGAAACTTAATTCTCTACAAAAAAGGTCTCTTCACATTTTACCATAGCTCGCTTCGTTTCCGAGATATTTGCAGATTTATCTCAAGGGAAGGGGCCTGACGGACATATTTCGAGATATTTCTTCTTCTTGTTGTTCTTCTTCTGCACAGCTAAGCTGGAAGTGGCATTTGCGGCTCGCACTAGTGCAGAGTTATCTCAAGGAAAGGGGCCACGGTGTTTCTGTATCTCTATTATGTTGGTGCGGCTTCGGAACTTTTAAATATCTCGATATATCTCGAAAACTACGCTTCTGATCAAAAAATATCATAGAACATAAATTGTAGGAAACATAATTCTCTACAAAAAAGGTCTCTTAACATTTTGCCATAGCTCGCTTCGTTTCCGAGATATTTGCAGATATATCTCAAGGGAAGGGGCCTGACGGACATATTTCGAGATATTTCTTCTTCTTGTTGTTCTTCTTCTGCACAGCTAAGCTGGAAGTGGCATTTACAGCTCGCAATAGTGCAGAGTTATCTTAAAGAAAGGGGCCACGGTGTTTCTGTATCTCTATTATGTTGGTGCGGCTTCGGAACTTTTAAATATCTCGATATATCTCGAAAACTACGCTTCTGATCAAAAAATATCATACAACGTAAATTGTAGGAAACATTATTCTCTACAAAAAAGGTCTCTTAACTTTTTGCCATAGCTCGCTTCGTTTCCGAGATATTTGCAGATTCATCTCAAGGGAAGGGGTCTGACGGACATATTTCGAGATATTTCTTATTCTTGTTGTTCTTCCTCTGCACAGCTAAGCTGGAAGTGGCATTTGCAGCTCGCAATAGTGCAGAGTTATCCCAAAGAAAGGGGCCACGGTGTTTCTGTATCTCTATTATGTTGGTGCGGCTTCGGAACTTTTAAATATCTCGATATATCTCGAGAACTACGCATCTGATCAAAAAATATCATAGAACATAAAAAGTAGGAAACTTAATTCTCTACAAAAAAGGTCTCTTAACATTTTGCCATACCTCGCTTCGTTTCCGAGATATTTGCATATTTATCTCAAGGGAAGGGGCCTGACGGACATATTTCGAGATATTTCTTCTTCTTGTTGTTCTTCTTCTGCACAGCTAAGCTGGAAGTGGCATTTGCGGCTCGCACTAGTGCAGAGTTATCTCAAAGAAAGGGGCCACGGTGTTTCTGTATCTCTATTATGTTGGTGCGGCTTCGGAACTTTTAAATATCTCGATATATATCGAAAACTACGCTTCTGATCAAAAAATATCATAGAACCTAAATTGTAGGAAACATAATTCTCTACAAAAAAGGTCTCTTAACATTTTGCCATAGCTCGCTTCGTTTCCGAGATATTTGCAGATATATCTCAAGGGAAGGGGCCTGACGGACATATTTCGAGATATTTGTTCTTCTTGTTGTTCTTCTTCTGTACAGCTAAGCTGGAAGTGGCATTTGCGGCTCGCACTAGTGCAGAGTTATCTCAAAGAAAGGGGCCACGGTGTTTCTGTATCTCTATTATGTTGGTGCGGCTTCGGAACAATTAAATATCTCGATATATCTCGAAAACTACGCTTCTGATCAAAAAATATCATAGAACATAAATTGTAGGAAACATAATTCTCTACAAAAAAGGTCTCTTAACATTTTGCCATAGCTCGCTTCGTTTCCGAGATATTTGCAGATATATCTCAAGGGAAGGGGCCTACCGGACATATTTCGAGATATTTCTTCTTCTTGTTGTTCTTCTTCTGCACAGCTAAACTGGAAGTGGCATTTCCAGCTCGCAATAGTGCAGAGTTATCTCAAAGAGAGGGGCCACGGTGTTTCTGTATCTCTATTATGTTGGTGCGGCTTCGGAACTTTTAAATATCTTGATATATCTCGAGAGCTACGCGTCTGATCAAAAAATATCATAGAACATAAAAAGTAGGAAACTTAATTCTCTACAAAAAAGGTCTCTTAACATTTTGCCATAGCTCGCTTCGTTTCCGAGATATTTGCAGATTTATCTCAAGGGAAGGGTCCTGATGGACATATTTCGAGATATTTCTTCTTCTTGTTGTCCTTCTTCTGCACAGCTAAACTGGAAGTGGCATTTCCAGCTCGCAATCGTGCAGAGTTATCTCAAAGAAAGGGGCAACGGTGTTTCTGTATCTCTATTATGTTGGTGCGGCTTCGGAACTTTTAAATATCTCGATATATCTCGAAAACTACGCTTCTGATCAAAAAATATCATAGAACATAAATTGTAGGAAACATAATTCTCTACAAAAAACGTCTCTCAACATTTTGCCATAGCTCGCTTCGTTTCCGAGATATTTGCAGATTCAGCTCAAAGGAACGGGCCTGACGGACATATTTCGAGATACTTCTTCTTCTTGTTGTTCTTCTTCTGCACAGCTAAGCTGGAAGTGGCATTTGCGGCTCGCACTAGAGCAGAGTTATCTCAAAGAAAGGGGCCACGGTGTTTCTGTATCTCTATTATGTTGGTGCGGCTTCGGAACTTTTAAATATCTCGATATATCTCGAAAACTACAGTTCTGATCAAAAAATATCATAGAACATAAATTGTAGGAAACATAATTCTCTACAAAAAAGGTCTCTTAACATTTTGCCATAGCTCGCTTCGTTTCCGAGATATTTGCAGATTCATCTCAAGGGAAGGGGTCTGACGGACATATTTCGAGACATTTCTTCTTCTTGTTGTTCTTCTTCTGCACAGCTAAGCTCGAAGTGGCATTTGCAGCTCGCAATAGTGCAGAGTTATCTCAAAGAAAGAGGCCACGGTGTTTCTGTACCTCTATTATGTTGGTGCAGCTTCGGAACTTTTAAATATCTTGATATATCTCGAGAACTACGCATCTGATCAAAAAATATCATCGAACATAAAAAGTAGGAAACTTAATTCTCTACAAAAAAGGTCTCTTAACATTTTGCCATAGCTCGCTTCGTTTCCGAGATATTTGCAGATTTATCTCAAGGGAAGGGTCCTGATGGACATATTTCGAGATATTTCTTCTTCTTGTTGTTCTTCTTCTGCACAGCTAAACTGGAAGTGGCATTTCCAGCTCGCAATCGTGCAGAGTTATCTCAAAGAAAGGGGCCACGGTGTTTCTGTATCTCTATTATGTTGGTGCGGCTTCGGAACTTTTAAATATCTCGATATATCTCGAAAACTACGCTTCTGATCAAAAAATATCATAGAACATAAATTGTAGCAAACATAATTCTCTACAAAAAACGTCTGTTAACATTTTGCCATAGCTCGCTTCGTTTCCGAGATATTTGCAGATTCAGCTCAAAGGAACGGGCCTGACGGACATATTTCGAGATACTTCTTCTTCTTGTTGTTCTTCTTCTGCACAGCTAAGCTGGAAGTGGCATTTGCGGCTCGCACTAGAGCAGAGTTATCTCAAAGAAAGGGGCCACGGTGTTTCTGTATCTCTATTATGTTGGTGCGGCTTCGGAACTTTTAAATATCTCGATATATCTCGAAAACTACGCTTCTGATCAAAAAATATCATAGAACATAAATTGTAGGAAACATAATTCTCTACAAAAAAGGTCTCTTAACATTTTGCCATAGCTCGCTTCGTTTCCGAGATATTTGCAGATTCAGCTCAAAGGAACTGGCCTGACGGACATATTTCGAGATATTTCTTCTTCTTGTTGTTCTTCCTCTGCACAGCTAAGCTGGAAGTGGCATTTGCAGCTCGCAATAGTGCAGAGTTATCTGTAAGAAAGGGGCCACGGTGTTTCTGTATCTCTATTATGTTGGTGCGGCTTCGGAACTTTTAAATATCTTGATATATCTCGAGAACTACGCATCTGATCAAAAAATATCATAGAACATAAAAAGTAGGAAACTTAATTCTCTACAAAAAAGGTCTCTTCACATTTTACCATAGCTCGCTTCGTTTCCGAGATATTTGCAGATTTATCTCAAGGGAAGGGGCCTGACGGACATATTTCGAGATATTTCTTCTTCTTGTTGTTCTTCTTCTGCACAGCTAAGCTGGAAGTGGCATTTGCGGCTCGCACTAGTGCAGAGTTATCTCAAGGAAAGGGGCCACGGTGTTTCTGTATCTCTATTATGTTGGTGCGGCTTCGGAACTTTTAAATATCTCGATATATCTCGAAAACTACGCTTCTGATCAAAAAATATCATACAACATAAATTGTAGGAAACATAATTCTCTACAAAAAAGGTCTCTTAACATTTTGCCATAGCTCGCTTCGTTTCCGAGATATTTGCAGATATATCTCAAGGGAAGGGGCCTGACGGACATATTTCGAGATATTTCTTCTTCTTGTTGTTCTTCTTCTGCACAGCTAAGCTGGAAGAGGCATTTACAGCTCGCAATAGTGCAGAGTTATCTTAAAGAAAGGGGCCACGGTGTTTCTGTATCTCTATTATGTTGGTGCGGCTTCGGAACTTTTAAATATCTCGATATATCTCGAAAACTACGCTTCTGATCAAAAAATATCATACAACGTAAATTGTAGGAAACATTATTCTCTACAAAAAAGGTCTCTTAACATTTTGCCATAGCTCGCTTCGTTTCCGAGATATTTGCAGATTCATCTCAAGGGAAGGGGTCTGACGGACATATTTCGAGATATTTCTTCTTCTTGTTGTTCTTCCTCTGCACAGCTAAGCTGGAAGTGGCATTTGCAGCTCGCAATAGTGCAGAGTTATCCCAAAGAAAGGGGCCACGGTGTTTCTGTATCTCTATTATGTTGGTGCGGCTTCGGAACTTTTAAATATCTCGATATATCTCGAGAACTACGCATCTGATCAAAAAATATCATAGAACATAAAAAGTAGGAAACTTAATTCTCTACAAAAAAGGTCTCTTAACATTTTGCCATACCTCGCTTCGTTTCCGAGATATTTGCATATTTATCTCAAGGGAAGGGGCCTGACGGACATATTTCGAGATATTTCTTCTTCTTGTTGTTCTTCTTCTGCACAGCTAAGCTGGAAGTGGCATTTGCGGCTCGCACTAGTGCAGAGTTATCTCAAAGAAAGGGGCCACGGTGTTTCTGTATCTCTATTATGTTGGTGCGGCTTCGGAACTTTTAAATATCTCGATATATATCGAAAACTACGCCTCTGATCAAAAAATATCATAGAACCTAAATTGTAGGAAACATAATTCTCTACAAAAAAGGTCTCTTAACATTTTGCCATAGCTCGCTTCGTTTCCGAGATATTTGCAGATATATCTCAAGGGAAGGGGCCTGACGGACATATTTCGAGATATTTGTCCTTCTTGTTGTTCTTCTTCTGCACAGCTAAGCTGGAAGTGGCATTTGCGGCTCGCACTAGTGCAGAGTTATCTCAAAGAAAGGGGCCACGGTGTTTCTGTATCTCTATTATGTTGGTGGGGCTTCGGAACTTTTAAATATCTCGATATATCTCGAAAACTACGCTTCTGATCAAAAAATATCATAGAACATAAATTGTAGGAAACATAATTCTCTACAAAAAAGGTCTCTTAACATTTTGCCATAGCTCGCTTCGTTTCCGAGATATTTGCAGATATATCTCAAGGGAAGGGGCCTACCGGACATATTTCGAGATATTTCTTCTTCTTGTTGTTCTTCTTCTGCACAGCTAAACTGGAAGTGGCATTTCCAGCTCGCAATAGTGCAGAGTTATCTCAAAGAGAGGGGCCACGGTGTTTCTGTATCTCTATTATGTTGGTGCGGCTTCGGAACTTTTAAATATCTTGATATATCTCGAGAGCTACGCGTCTGATCAAAAAATATCATAGAACATAAAAAGTAGGAAACATAATTCTCTACAAAAAAGGTCTCTTAACATTTTGCCATAGCTCACTTCGTTTCCGAGATATTTGCAGATATATCTCAAGGGAAGGGGCCTGACGGACATATTTCGAGATATTTCTTCTTCTTGTTGCTCTTCTTCTGCACAGCTAAGCTGGAAGTGGCATTTGCGGCTCGCACTAGTGCACAGTTATCCCAAAGAAAGGGGCCACGGTGTTTCTGTATCTCTATTATGTTGGTGCGGCTTCGGAACTTTTAAATATCTCGATATATCTCGAGAACTACGCATCTGATCAAAAAATATCATAGAACATAAAAAGTAGGAAACTTAATTCTCTACAAAAAAGGTCTCTTAACATTTTGCCATACCTCGCTTCGTTTCCGAGATATTTGCATATTTATCTCAAGGGAAGGGGCCTGACGGACATATTTCGAGATATTTCTTCTTCTTGTTGTTCTTCTTCTGCACAGCTAAGCTGGAAGTGGCATTTGCGGCTCGCACTAGTGCAGAGTTATCTCAAAGAAAGGGGCCACGGTGTTTCTGTATCTCTATTATGTTGGTGCGGCTTCGGAACTTTTAAATATCTCGATATATATCGAAAACTACGCCTCTGATCAAAAAATATCATAGAACCTAAATTGTAGGAAACATAATTCTCTACAAAAAAGGTCTCTTAACATTTTGCCATAGCTCGCTTCGTTTCCGAGATATTTGCAGATATATCTCAAGGGAAGGGGCCTGACGGACATATTTCGAGATATTTGTTCTTCTTGTTGTTCTTCTTCTGCACAGCTAAGCTGGAAGTGGCATTTGCGGCTCGCACTAGTGCAGAGTTATCTCAAAGAAAGGGGCCACGGTGTTTCTGTATCTCTATTATGTTGGTGGGGCTTCGGAACTTTTAAATATCTCGATATATATGTCGAAAACTACGCTTCTGATCAAAAAATATCATAGAACATAAATTGTAGGAAACATAATTCTCTACAAAAAAGGTCTCTTAACATTTTGCCATAGCTCGCTTCGTTTCCGAGATATTTGCAGATATATCTCAAGGGAAGGGGCCTACCGGACATATTTCGAGATATTTCTTCTTCTTGTTGTTCTTCTTCTGCACAGCTAAACTGGAAGTGGCATTCCCAGCTCGCAATAGTGCAGAGTTATCTCAAAGAGAGGGGCCACGGTGTTTCTGTATCTCTATTATGTTGGTGCGGCTTCGGAACTTTTAAATATCTTGATATATCTCGAGAGCTACGCGTCTGATCAAAAAATATCATAGAACATAAAAAGTAGGAAACATAATTCTCTACAAAAAAGGTCTCTTAACATTTTGCCATAGCTCACTTCGTTTCCGAGATATTTGCAGATATATCTCAAGGGAAGGGGCCTGACGGACATATTTCGAGATATTTCTTCTTCTTGTTGCTCTTCTTCTGCACAGCTAAGCTGGAAGTGGCATTTGCGGCTCGCACTAGTGCACAGTTATCTCAAAGAAAGGGGCCACGGTGTTTCTGTATCTCTATTATGTTGGTGCGTCTTCGGAACTTTTAAATATCTTGATATATCTCGAGAACTACGCTTCTGATCAAAAAATATCATAGAACGTAAATTGTAGGAAACATTATTCTCTAGAAAAAAGGTCTCTTAACATTTTGCCATAGCTCGCTTCGTGTCCGAGATATTTGCAGATTCATCTCAAGGGAAGGGGTCTGACGGACATATTTCGAGATATTTCTTCTTCTTGTTGTTCTTCTTCTGCACAGCTAAGCTCGAAGTGGCATTTGCAGCTCGCAATAGTGCAGAGTTATCTCAAAGAAAGAGGCCACGGTGTTTCTGTACCTCTATTATGTTGGTGCAGCTTCGGAACTTTTAAATATCTTGATATATCTCGAGAACTACGCATCTGATCAAAAAATATCATCGAACATAAAAAGTAGGAAACTTAATTCTCTACAAAAAAGGTCTCTTAACATTTTGCCATAGCTCGCTTCGTTTCCGAGATATTTGCAGATTTATCTCAAGGGAAGGGTCCTGATGGACATATTTCGAGATATTTCTTCTTCTTGTTGTCCTTCTTCTGCACAGCTAAACTGGAAGTGGCATTTCCAGCTCGCAATCGTGCAGAGTTATCTCAAAGAAAGGGGCCACGGTGTTTCTGTATCTCTATTATGTTGGTGCGGCTTCGGAACTTTTAAATATCTCGATATATCTCGAAAACTACGCTTCTGATCAAAAAATATCATAGAACATAAATTGTAGGAAACATAATTCTCTACAAAAAACGTCTCTCAACATTTTGCCATAGCTCGCTTCGTTTCCGAGATATTTGCAGATTCAGCTCAAAGGAACGGGCCTGACGGACATATTTCGAGATACTTCTTCTTCTTGTTGTTCTTCTTCTGCACAGCTACGCTGGAAGTGGCATTTGCGGCTCGCACTAGAGCAGAGTTATCTCAAAGAAAGGGGCCACGGTGTTTCTGTATCTCTATTATGTTGGTGCGGCTTCGGAACTTTTAAATATCTCGATATATCTCGAAAACTACAGTTCTGATCAAAAAATATCATAGAACATAAATTCTAGGAAACATAATTCTCTACAAAAAAGGTCTCTTAACATTTTGCCATAGCTCGCTTCGTTTCCGAGATATTTGCAGATTCATCTCAAGGGAAGGGGTCTGACGGACATATTTCGAGATATTTCTTCTTCTTGTTGTTCTTCTTCTGCACAGCTAAGCTCGAAGTGGCATTTGCAGCTCGCAATAGTGCTGAGTTATCTCAAAGAAAGAGGCCACGGTGTTTCTGTACCTCTATTATGTTGGTGCAGCTTCGGAACTTTTAAATATCTTGATATATCTCGAGAACTACGCATCTGATCAAAAAATATCATCGAACATAAAAAGTAGGAAACTTAATTCTCTACAAAAAAGGTCTCTTAACATTTTGCCATAGCTCGCTTCGTTTCCGAGATATTTGCAGATATATCTCAAGGGAAGTGTCCTGATGGACATATTTCGAGATATTTCTTCTTCTTGTTGTTCTTCTTCTGCACAGCTAAACTGGAAGTGGCATTTCCAGCTCGCAATCGTGCAGAGTTATCTCAAAGAAAGGGGCCACGGTGTTTCTGTATCTCTATTATGTTGGTGCGGCTTCGGAACTTTTAAATATCTCGATATATCTCGAAAACTACGATTCTGATCAAAAAATATCATAGAACATAAATTGTAGCAAACATAATTCTCTACAAAAAACGTCTCTTAACATTTTGCCATAGCTCGCTTCGTTTCCGAGATATTTGCAGATTCAGCTCAAAGGAACGGGCCTGACGGACATATTTCGAGATACTTCTTCTTCTTGTTGTTCTTCTTCTGCACAGCTAAGCTGGAAGTGGCATTTGCGGCTCGCACTAGAGCAGAGTTATCTCAAAGAAAGGGGCCACGGTGTTTCTGTATCTCTATTATGTTGGTGCGGCTTCGGAACTTTTAAATATCTCGATATATCTCGAAAACTACGCTTCTGATCAAAAAATATCATAGAACATAAATTGTAGGAAACATAATTCTCTACAAAAAAGGTCTCTTAACATTTTGCCATAGCTCGCTTCGTTTCCGAGATATTTGCAGATTCATCTCAAGGGAAGGGGTCTGACGGACATATTTCGAGATATTTCTTCTTCTTGTTGTTCTTCTTCTGCATAGCTAAGTTCGAAGTGGCATTTGCAGCTCGCAATAGTGCAGAGTTATCTCAAAGAAAGAGGCCACGGTGTTTCTGTACCTCTATTATGTTGGTGCAGCTTCGGAACTTTTAAATATCTTGATATATCTCGAGAACTACGCATCTGATCAAAAAATATCATCGAACATAAAAAGTAGGAAACATAATTCTCTACAAAAAAGGTCTCTTAACATTTTGCCATAGCTCGCTTCGTTTCCGAGATATTTGCAGATTTATCTCAAGGGAAGTGGCCTGAAGGACATATTTCGAGATATTTCTTCTTCTTGTTGTTCTTCTTCTGCACAGCTAAGCTGGAAGTGGCATTTGCAGCTCGCAATAGTGCAGAGTTATCCCAAAGAAAGGGGCCACGGTGTTTCTGTATCTCTATTATGTTGGTGCGGCTTCGGAACTTTTAAATATCTTGATATATCTCGAGAACTACGCATCTGATCAAAAAATATCATACAAGATAAAAATTAGGAAACTTAATTCTCTACACAAAAGGTCTCTTGACATTTTGCCATAGCTCGCTTCGTTTCCGAGATATGTGCAGATTTATCTCAAGGGAAGGGGCCTGGCGGACATATTTCGAGATATTTCTTCTTCTTGTTGTTCTTCTTCTGCACAGCTAAGCTGGAAGTGGCATTTGCGGCTCGCACTAGTGCAGAGTTATCTCAAAGAAAGGGGCCACGGTGTTTCTGTATCTCTATTATGTTGGTGCGGCTTCGGAACTTTTAAATATCTCGATATATCTCGAAAACTACGCTTCTGATCAAAAAATGTCATAGAACATAAATTGTAGGAAACATAATTCTCTACAAAAAAGGTCTCTTAACATTTTGCCATAGCTCGCTTCGTTTTCGAGATATTTGCAGATTCAACTCAAAGGAACTGGCCTGACGGACATATTTCGAGATATTTCTTCTTCTTGTTGTTCTTCCTCTGCACAGCTAAGCTGGAAGTGGCATTTGCAGCTCGCAATAGTGCAGAGTTATCTCGAAGAAAGGGGCCACGGTGTTTCTGTATCTCTATTATGTTGGTGCGGCTTCGGAACTTTAAAATATCTTTATATATCTCGAGAACTACGCATCTGATTAAAAAATATCATAGAACGTAAAAAGTAGGAAACTTAATTCTCTACAAATAAAGTCGCTTAACATTTTGCCATAGCTCGCTTCGTTTCCGAGATATTTGCAGATTTATCTCAAGGGAAGGGGCCTGACGGACATATTTCGAGATATTTCTTCTTCTTGTTGTTCTTCTTCTGCACAGCTAAGCTGGAAGTGGCATTTGCAGCTCGCAATAGTGCAGAGTTATCCCAAAGAAAGGGGCCACGGTGTTTCTGTATCTCTATTATGTTGGTGCGGCTTCGGAACTTTTAAATATCTTGATATATCTCGAGAACTACGCATCTGATCAAAAAATATCATACAAGATAAAAATTAGGAAACTTAATTCTCTACACAAAAGGTCTCTTGACATTTTGCCATAGCTCGCTTCGTTTCCGAGATATGTGCAGATTTATCTCAAGGGAAGGGGCCTGGCGGACATATTTCGAGATATTTCTTCTTCTTGTTGTTCTTCTTCTGCACAGCTAAGCTGGAAGTGGCATTTGCGGCTCGCACTAGTGCAGAGTTATCTCAAAGAAAGGGGCCACGGTGTTTCTGTATCTCTATTATGTTGGTGCGGCTTCGGAACTTTTAAATATCTCGATATATCTCGAAAACTACGCTTCTGATCAAAAAATGTCATAGAACATAAATTGTAGGAAACATAATTCTCTACAAAAAAGGTCTCTTAACATTTTGCCATAGCTCGCTTCGTTTTCGAGATATTTGCAGATTCAACTCAAAGGAACTGGCCTGACGGACATATTTCGAGATATTTCTTCTTCTTGTTGTTCTTCCTCTGCACAGCTAAGCTGGAAGTGGCATTTGCAGCTCGCAATAGTGCAGAGTTATCTCGAAGAAAGGGGCCACGGTGTTTCTGTATCTCTATTATGTTGGTGCGGCTTCGGAACTTTAAAATATCTTTATATATCTCGAGAACTACGCATCTGATTAAAAAATATCATAGAACGTAAAAAGTAGGAAACTTAATTCTCTACAAATAAAGTCGCTTAACATTTTGCCATAGCTCGCTTCGTTTCCGAGATATTTGCAGATTTATCTCAAGGGAAGGGGCCTGACGGACATATTTCGAGATATTTCTTCTTCTTGTTGTTCTTCTTCTGCACAGCTAAGCTGGAAGTGGCATTTGCAGCTCGCAATAGTGCAGAGT
This sequence comes from Osmia lignaria lignaria, assembly GCF_051020975.1. NCBI lineage: Eukaryota > Metazoa > Arthropoda > Insecta > Hymenoptera > Megachilidae > Osmia > Osmia lignaria. The sequence goes on along the minus strand of NW_027478159.1, from coordinate 6,146,796 downwards.
TATCCCAAAGAAAGGGGCCACGGTGTTTCTGTATCTCTATTATGTTGGTGCGGCTTCGGAACTTTTAAATATCTTGATATATCTCGAGAACTACGCATCTGATCAAAAAATATCATACAAGATAAAAATTAGGAAACTTAATTCTCTACACAAAAGGTCTCTTGACATTTTGCCATAGCTCGCTTCGTTTCCGAGATATGTGCAGATTTATCTCAAGGGAAGGGGCCTGGCGGACATATTTCGAGATATTTCTTCTTCTTGTTGTTCTTCTTCTGCACAGCTAAGCTGGAAGTGGCATTTGCGGCTCGCACTAGTGCAGAGTTATCTCAAAGAAAGGGGCCACGGTGTTTCTGTATCTCTATTATGTTGGTGCGGCTTCGGAACTTTTAAATATCTCGATATATCTCGAAAACTACGCTTCTGATCAAAAAATGTCATAGAACATAAATTGTAGGAAACATAATTCTCTACAAAAAAGGTCTCTTAACATTTTGCCATAGCTCGCTTCGTTTTCGAGATATTTGCAGATTCAACTCAAAGGAACTGGCCTGACGGACATATTTCGAGATATTTCTTCTTCTTGTTGTTCTTCCTCTGCACAGCTAAGCTGGAAGTGGCATTTGCAGCTCGCAATAGTGCAGAGTTATCTCGAAGAAAGAGGCCACGGTGTTTCTGTATCTCTATTATGTTGGTGCGGCTTCGGAACTTTAAAATATCTTTATATATCTCGAGAACTACGCATCTGATTAAAAAATATCATAGAACGTAAAAAGTAGGAAACTTAATTCTCTACAAATAAAGTCGCTTAACATTTTGCCATAGCTCGCTTCGTTTCCGAGATATTTGCAGATTTATCTCAAGGGAAGGGGCCTGACGGACATATTTCGAGATATTTCTTCTTCTTGTTGTTCTTCTTCTGCACAGCTAAGCTGGAAGTGGCATTTGCAGCTCGCAATAGTGCAGAGTTATCTCAAAGAAAGGGGCCACGGTGTTTCTGTATCTCTATTATGTTGGTGCGGCTTCGGAACTTTTAAATATCTTGATATATCTCGAGAACTACGCATCTGATCAAAAAATATCATAGAACATAAAAAGTAGGAAACTTAATTCTCTACAAAAAAGGTCTCTTAACATTTTGCCATAGCTCGCTTCGTTTCCGAGATATTTGCACATTTATCTCAAGGGAAGGGGCCTAACGGACATATTTCGAGATATTTCTTCCTCTTGTTGTTCTTCTTCTGCACAGCTAAACTGGAAGTGGCATTTCCAGCTCGCAATAGTGCAGAGTTATCTCAAAGAAAGGGGCCACGGTGTTTCTGTATCTCTATTATGTTGGTGCGGCTTCGGAACTTTTAAATATCTTGATATATCTCGAGAACTACGCATCTGATCAAAAAATATCATAGAACATAAAAAGTAGGAAACTTAATTCTCTACAAAAAAGGTCTCTTAACATTTTGCCATAGCTCGCTTCGTTTCCGAGATATTTGCATATTTATCTCAAGGGAAGGGGCCTGACGGACATATTTCGAGATATTTCTTCTTCTTGTTGTTCTTCTTCTGCACAGCTAAGCTGGAAGTGGCATTTGCGGCTCGCACTAGTGCAGAGTTATCTCAAAGAAAGGGGCCACGGTGTTTCTGTATCTCTATTATGTTGGTGCGGCTTCGGAACTTTTAAATATCTCGATATATCTCGAGAACTACGCATCTGATCAAAAAATATCATAGAACATAAAAAGTAGGAAACTTAATTCTCTACAAAAAAGGTCTCTTAACATTTTGCCATACCTCGCTTCGTTTCCGAGATATTTGCATATTTATCTCAAGGGAAGGGGCCTGACGGACATATTTCGAGATATTTCTTCTTCTTGTTGTTCTTCTTCTGCACAGCTAAGCTGGAAGTGGCATTTGCGGCTCGCACTAGTGCAGAGTTATCTCAAAGAAAGGGGCCACGGTGTTTCTGTATCTCTATTATGTTGGTGCGGCTTCGGAACTTTTAAATATCTCGATATATATCGAAAACTACGCTTCTGATCAAAAAATATCATAGAACCTAAATTGTAGGAAACATAATTCTCTACAAAAAAGGTCTCTTAACATTTTGCCATAGCTCGCTTCGTTTCCGAGATATTTGCAGATATATCTCAAGGGAAGGGGCCTGACGGACATATTTCGAGATATTTCTTCTTCTTGTTGTTCTTCTTCTGCACAGCTAAGCTGGAAGTGGCATTTGCAGCTCGCAATAGTGCAGAGTTATCTCAAAGAAGGGGGCCACGGTGTTTCTGTATCTCTATTATGTTGGTGCGGCTTCGGAACTTTTAAATATCTCGATATATATCGAAAACTACGCTTCTGATCAAAAAATATCATAGAACCTAAATTGTAGGAAACATAATTCTCTACAAAAAAGGTCTCTTAACATTTTGCCATAGCTCGCTTCGTTTCCGAGATATTTGCAGATATATCTCAAGGGAAGGGGCCTGACGGACATATTTCGAGATATTTCTTCTTCTTGTTGTTCTTCTTCTGCACAGCTAAGCTGGAAGTGGCATTTGCAGCTCGCAATAGTGCAGAGTTATCTCAAAGAAGGGGGCCACGGTGTTTCTGTATCTCTATTATGTTGGTGCGGCTTCGGAACTTTTAAATATCTCGATATATATCGAAAACTACGCTTCTGATCAAAAAATATCATAGAACCTAAATTGTAGGAAACATAATTCTCTACAAAAAAGGTCTCTTAACATTTTGCCATAGCTCGCTTCGTTTCCGAGATATTTGCAGATATATCTCAAGGGAAGGGGCCTGACGGACATATTTCGAGATATTTCTTCTTCTTGTTGTTCTTCTTCTGCACAGCTAAGCTGGAAGTGGCATTTGCAGCTCGCAATAGTGCATAGTTATCTCAAAGAAAGGGGCCACGGTGTTTCTGTATCTCTATTATGTTGGTGCGGCTTCGGAACTTTTAAATATCTTGATATATCTCGAGAACTACGCATCTGATCAAAAAATATCATAGAACATAAAAAGTAGGAAACTTAATTCTCTACAAAAAAGGTCTCTTAACATTTTGCCATACCTCGCTTCGTTTCCGAGATATTTGCATATTTATCTCAAGGGAAGGGGCCTGACGGACATATTTCGAGATATTTCTTCTTCTTGTTGTTCTTCTTCTGCACAGCTAAGCTGGAAGTGGCATTTGCGGCTCGCACTAGTGCAGAGTTATCTCAAAGAAAGGGGCCACGGTGTTTCTGTATCTCTATTATGTTGGTGCGGCTTCGGAACTTTTAAATATCTCGATATATATCGAAAACTACGCTTCTGATCAAAAAATATCATAGAACCTAAATTGTAGGAAACATAATTCTCTACAAAAAAGCTCTCTTAACATTTTGCCATAGCTCGCTTCGTTTCCGAGATATTCGCAGATATATCTCAAGGGAAGGGGCCTGACGGACATATTTCGAGATATTTCTTCTTCTTGTTGTTCTTCTTCTGCACAGCTAAGCTGGAAGTGGCATTTGCAGCTCGCAATAGTGCAGAGTTATCTCAAAGAAAGGGGCCACGGTGTTTCTGTATCTCTATTATGTTGGTGCGGCTTCGGAACTTTTAAATATCTTGATATATCTCGAGAACTACGCATCTGATCAAAAAATATCATAGAAGATAAAAAGTAGGAAACTTAATTCTCTACAAAAAAGGTCTCTTAACATTTTGCCATAGCTCGCTTCGTTTCCGAGATATTTGCAGATTTATCTCAAGGGAAGGGGCCTAACGGACATATTTCGAGATATTTCTTCTTCTTGTTGTTCTTCTTCTGCACAGCTAAACTGGAAGTGGCATTTCCAGCTCGCAATAGTGCAGAGTTATCTCAAAGAAAGGGGCCACGGTGTTTCTGTATCTCTATTATGTTGGTGCGGCTTCGGAACTTTTAAATATCTCGATATATCTCGAAAACTACGCTTCTGATCAAAAAATATCATAGAACGTAAATTGTAGGAAACATTATTCTCTACAAAAAAGGTCTCTTAACATTTTGCCATAGCTCGCTTCGTTTCCGAGATATTTGCAGATTCATCTCAAGGGAAGGGGCCTGACGGACATATTTCGAGATATTTCTTCTTCTTGTTGTTCTTCTTCTGCACAGCTAAGCTGGAAGTGGCATTTGCGGCTCGCACTAGTGCCGAGTTATCTCAAAGAAAGGGGCCACGGTGTTTCTGTATCTCTATTATGTTGGTGCGGCTTCGGAACTTTTAAATATCTCGATATATATCGAAAACTACGCTTCTGATCAAAAAATATCATAGAACCTAAATTGTAGGAAACATAATTCTCTACAAAAAAGGTCTCTTAACATTTTGCCATAGCTCGCTTCGTTTCCGAGATATTTGCAGATATATCTCAAGGGAAGGGGCCTGACGGACATATTTCGAGATATTTCTTCTTCTTGTTGTTCTTCTTCTGCACAGCTAAGCTGGAAGTGGCATTTGCAGCTCGCAATAGTGCAGAGTTATCTCAAAGAAAGGGGCCACGGTGTTTCTGTATCTCTATTATGTTGGTGCGGCTTCGGAACTTTTAAATATCTTGATATATCTCGAGAACTACGCATCTGATCAAAAAATATCATAGAACATAAAAAGTAGGAAACTTAATTCTCTACAAAAAAGGTCTCTTAACATTTTGCCATAGCTCGCTTCGTTTCCGAGATATTTGCACATTTATCTCAAGGGAAGGGGCCTAACGGACATATTTCGAGATATTTCTTCTTCTTGTTGTTCTTCTTCTGCACAGCTAAACTGGAAGTGGCATTTCCAGCTCGCAATAGTGCAGAGTTATCTCAAAGAAAGGGGCCACGGTGTTTCTGTATCTCTATTATGTTAGTGCGGCTTCGGAACTTTTAAATATCTCGATATATCTCGAAAACTACGCTTCTGATCAAAAAATATCATAGAACGTAAATTGTAGGAAACATTATTCTCTACAAAAAAGGTCTCTTAACATTTTGCCATAGCTCGCTTCGTTTCCGAGATATTTGCAGATTCATCTCAAGGGAAGGGGCCTGACGGACATATTTCGAGATATTTCTTCTTCTTGTTGTTCTTCTTCTGCACAGCTAAGCTGGAAGTGGCATTTGCGGCTCGCACTAGTGCAGAGTTATCCCAAAGAAAGGGGCCACGGTGTTTCTGTATCTCTATTATGTTGGTGCGGCTTCGGAACTTTTAAATATCTCGATATATATCGAAAACTACGCTTCTGATCAAAAAATATCATAGAACGTAAATTGTAGGAAACATTATTCTCTACAAAAAAGGTCTCTTAACATTTTGCCATAGCTCGCTTCGTTTCCGAGATATTTGCAGATTCATCTCAAGGGAAGGGGCCTGACGGACATATTTCGAGATATTTCTTCTTCTTGTTGTTCTTCCTCTGCACAGCTAAGCTGGAAGTGGCATTTGCAGCTCGCAATAGTGCAGAGTTATTTCAAAGAAAGGGGCCACGGTGTTTCTGTATCTCTATTATGTTGGTGCGGCTTCGGAACTTTTATATATCTTGATATATCTCGAGAACTACGCATCTGATCAAAAAATATCATAGAACATAAAAAGTAGGAAACTTAATTCTCTACAAAAAAGGTCTCTTAACATTTTGCCATACCTCGCTTCGTTTCCGAGATATTTGCATATTTATCTCAAGGGAAGGGGCCTGACGGACATATTTCGAGATATTTCTTCTTCTTGTTGTTCTTCTTCTGCACAGCTAAGCTGGAAGTGGCATTTGCGGCTCGCACTAGTGCAGAGTTATCTCAAAGAAAGGGGCCACGGTGTTTCTGTATCTCTATTATGTTGGTGCGGCTTCGGAACTTTTAAATATCTCGATATATCTCGAAAACTACGCTTCTGATCAAAAATATCATACAACCTAAATTGTAGGAAACATAATTCTCTACAAAAAAGGTCTCTTAACATTTTGCCATAGCTCGCTTCGTTTCCGAGATATTTGCAGATATATCTCAAGGGAAGGGGCCTGACGGACATATTTCGAGATATTTCTTCTTCTTGTTGTTCTTCTTCTGCACAGCTAAGCTGGAAGTGGCATTTGCAGCTCGCAATAGTGCAGAGTTATCTCAAAGAAAGGGGCCACGGTGTTTCTGTATCTCTATTATGTTGGTGCGGCTTCGGAACTTTTAAATATCTTGATATATCTCGAGAACTACGCATCTGATCAAAAAATATCATAGAACATAAAAAGTAGGAAACTTAATTCTCTACAAAAAAGGTCTCTTAACATTTTGCCATAGCTCGCTTCGTTTCCGAGATATTTGCAGATTTATCTCAAGGCAAGGGGCCTAACGGACATATTTCGAGATATTTCTTCTTCTTGTTGTTCTTCTTCTGCACAGCTAAGCTGGAAGTGGCATTTGCAGCTCGCAATAGTGCAGAGTTATCCCAAAGAAAGGGGCCACGGTGTTTCTGTATCTCTATTATGTTGGTGCGGCTTCGGAACTTTTAAATATCTCGATATATCTCGAAAACTACGCTTCTGATCAAAAAATATCATAGAACATAAATTGTAGGAAACATAATTCTCTACAAAAAAGGTCTCTTAACATTTTGCCATAGCTCGCTTCGTTTCCGAGATATTTGCAGATTTATCTCAAGGGAAGGGTCCTGATGGACATATTTCGAGATATTTCTTCTTCTTGTTGTTCTTCTTCTGCACAGCTAAACTGGAAGTGGCATTTCCAGCTCGCAATCGTGCAGAGTTATCTCAAAGAAAGGGGCCACGGTGTTTCTGTATCTCTATTATGTTGGTGCGGCTTCGGAACTTTTAAATATCTTGATATATCTCGAGAACTACGCCTCTGATCGAAAAATATCATAGAACATAAAAAGTAGGAAACTTAATTCTCTACAAAAGCGGTCTCTAAACATTTTGCCATAGCTCGCTTCGTTTCCGAGATATTTGCACATATATCTCAAGGGAAGGGGCCTGACGGACATATTTCGAGATATTTCTTCTTCTTGTTGTTCTTCTTCTGCACAGCTAAGCTGGAAGTGGCATTTGCGGCTCGCACTAGTGCACAGTTATCTCAAAGAAAGGGGCCACGGTGTTTCTGTATCTCTATTATGTTGGTGCGGCTTCGGAACTTTTGAATATCTCGATATATCTCGAAAACTACGCTTCTGATCAAAAAACATCATAGAACATAAATTGTAGGAAACATAATTCTCTACACAAAACGTCTCTTAACATTTTGCCATAGCTCGCTTCGTTTCCGAGATATTTGCAGATTCAGCTCAAAGGAACGGGCCTGACGGACATATTTCGAGATATTTCTTCTTCTTGTTGTTCTTCCTCTGCACAGCTAAGCTGGAAGTGGCATTTGCAGCTCGCAATAGTGCAGAGTTATCTCAAAGAAAGGGGCCACGGTGTTTCTGTATCTCTATTATGTTGGTGCGGCTTCGGAACTTTTAAATATCTTGATATATCTCGAGAACTACGCATCTGATCAAAAAATATCATAGAACATAAAAAGTAGGAAACTTAATTCTCTACAAAAAAGGTCTCTTAACATTTTGCCATAGCTCGCTTCGTTTCCGAGATATTTGTAGATTTATCTCAAGGGAAGGGGCCTGACGGACATATTTCGAGATATTTCTTCTTCTTGTTGTTCTTCTTCTGCACAGCTAAGCTGGAAGTGGCATTTGCGGCTCGCACTAGTGCAGAGTTATCTCAAAGAAAGGGGCCACGGTGTTTCTGTATCTCTATTATGTTGGTGCGGCTTCGGAACTTTTAAATATCTTGATATATCTCGAGAACGACGCGTCTGATCAAAAAATATCATAGAACATAAAAAGTAGGAAACATAATTCTCTACAAAAAAGGTCTCTTAACATTTTGCCATAGCTCGCTTCGTTTCCGAGATATTTGCAGATTTATCTCAAGGGAAGGGGCCTGACGGACATATTTCGAGATATTTCTTCTTCTTGTTGTTCTTCTTCTGCACAGCTAAGCTGGAAGTGGCATTTGCAGGTCGCACTAGTGCAGAGTTATCTCAAAGAATGGGGCCACGGTGTTTCTGTATCTCTATTATGTTGGTGCGGCTTCGGAACTTTTAAATATCTCGATATATCTCGAAAACTACGCTTCTGATCAAAAAATATCATAGAACATAAATTGTAGGAAGCATAATTCTCTACAAAAAACGTCTCTTAACATTTTGCCATAGCTCGCTTCGTTTCCGAGATATTTGCAGATTCAGCTCAAAGGATCGGGCCTGACGGACATATTTCGAGATATTTCTTCTTCTTGTTGTTCTTCCTCTGCACAGCTAAGATGGAAGTGGCATTTGCAGCTCGCAATAGTGCAGAGTTATCGCAAAGAAAGGGGCCACGGTGTTTCTGTATCTCTATTATGTTGGTGCGGCTTCGGAACTTTTAAATATCTTGATATATCTCGAGAACTACGCATCTGATCAAAAAATATCATAGAACATAAAAAGTAGGAAACTTAATTCTCTACAAATAAGGTCTCTTAACATTTTGCCATAGCTCGCTTCGTTTCCGAGATATTTGCAGATTTATCTCAAGGGAAGGGGCTTGACGGACATATTTCGAGATATTTCTTCTTCTCGTTGTTCTTCTTCTGCACAGCTAAGCTGGAAGTGGCGTTTGCAGCTCGCAATAGTGCAGAGTTATCTCAAAGAAAGGGGCCACGGTGTTTCTGTATCTCTATTATGTTGGTGCGGCTTCGGAACTTTTAAATATCTTGATATATCTCGAGAACTACGCGTCTGATCAAAAAATATCATAGAACATAAAAAGTAGGAAACATAATTCTCTACAAAAAAGGTCTCTTAACATTTTGCCATAGCTCGCTTCGTTTCCGAGATATTTGCAGATTTATCTCAAGGGAAGGGGCCTGACGGACATATTTCGAGATATTTCTTCTTCTTGTTGTTCTTCTTCTGCACAGCTAAGCTGGAAGTGGCATTTGCAGCTCGCAATAGTGCAGAGTTATCTCAAAGAAAGGGGCCACGGTGTTTCTGTATCTCTATTATGTTGGTGCGGCTTCGGAACTTTTAAATATCTTGATATATCTCGAGAACTACGTATCTGATCAAAAAATATCATAGAACATAAAAAGTAGGAAACTTAATTCTCTACAAAAAAGGTCTCTTAACATTTTGCCATAGCTCGCTTCGTTTCCGAGATATTTGCGGATTTATCTCAAGGGAAGGGGCCTAACGGACATATTTCGAGATATTTCTTCTTCTTGTTGTTCTTCTTCTGCACAGCTAAGCTGGAAGTGGCATTTGCAGCTCGCCATAGTGCAGAGTTATCTCAAAGAAAGGGGCCACGGTGTTTCTGTATCTCTATTATGTTGCTGCGGCTTCGGAACTTTTAAATATCTTGATATATCTCGAGAACTACGTATCTGATCAAAAAATATCATAGAACATAAAAAGTAGGAAACTTAATTCTCTACAAGAAAGGTCTCTTAACATTTTGCCATAGCTCGCTTGGTTTCCGAGATATTTGCAGATTTATCTCAAGGGATGGGGCCTGACGGACATATTTCGAGATATTTCTTCTTCTTGTTGTTCTTCTTCTGCACAGCTAAGCTGGAAGTGGCATTTGCAGCTCGCAATAGTGCAGAGTTATCTCAAAGAAAGCGGCCACGGTGTTTCTGTACCTCCATTATGTTGGTGCAGCTTCGGAACTTTTAAATATCTTGATATATCTCGAGATCTACGCATCTGATCAAAAAATATCATAGAACATAAAAAGTAGGAAACTTAATTCTCTACAAAAAAGGTCTCTTAACATTTTGCCATAGCTCGCTTCGTTTCCGAGATATTTCCAGATTTATCTCAAGGGAAGGGGCTTGACGGACATATTTCGAGATATTTCTTCTTCTCGTTGTTCTTCTTCTGCACAGCTAAGCTGGAAGTGGCGTTTGCAGCTCGCAATAGTGCAGAGTTATCTCAAAGAAAGGGGCCACGGTGTTTCTGTATCTCTATTATGTTGGTGCGGCTTCGGAACTTTTAAATATCTTGATATATCTCGAGAACTACGCGTCTGATCAAAAAATATCATAGAACATAAAAAGTAGGAAACATAATTCTCTACAAAAAAGGTCTCTTACCATTTTGCCATCGCTCGCTTCGTTTCCGAGATATTTGCAGATTTATCTCAAGGGAAGGGACCTGACGGACATATTTCGAGATATTTCTTCTTCTTGTTGTTCTTCTTCTGCACAGCTAAGCTGGAAGTGGCATTTGCAGCTCGCAATAGTGCAGAGTTATCTCAAAGAAAGGGGCCACGGTGTTTCTGTATCTCTATTATGTTGGTGCGGCTTCGGAACTTTTAAATATCTTGATATATCTCGAGAACTACGTATCTGATCAAAAAATATCATAGAACATAAAAAGTAGGAAACTTAATTCTCTACAAAAAAGGTCTCTTAACATTTTGCCATAGCTCGCTTCGTTTCCGAGATATTTGCAGATTTATCTCAAGGGAAGGGGCCTAACGGACATATTTCGAGATATTTCTTCTTCTTGTTGTTCTTCTTCTGCACAGCTAAGCTGGAAGTGGCATTTGCAGCACGCCATAGTGCAGAGTTATCTCAAAGAAAGGGGCCACGGTGTTTCTGTATCTCTATTATGTTGGTGCGGCTTCGGAACTTTTAAATATCTTGATATATCTCGAGATCTACGCATCTGATCAAAAAATATCATAGAACATAGAAAGTAGGAAACTTAATTCTCTACAAAAAAGGTCTCTTAACATTTTGCCATAGCTCGCTTCGTTTCCGAGATATTTGCAGATTTATCTCAAGGGAAGGGGCCTGACGGACATATTTCGAGATATTTCTTCTTCTTGTTGTTCTTCTTCTGCACAGCAAAGCTGGAAGTGGCATTTGCAGCTCGCAATAGTGCAGAGTTATCGCAAAGAAAGGGGAAACGGTGTTTCTGTATCTCTATTATGTTGCTGCGGCTTCGGAACTTTTAAATATCTTGATATATCTCGAGAACTACGTATCTGATCAAAAAATATCATAGAACATAAAAAGTAGGAAACTTAATTCTCTACAAGAAAGGTCTCTTAACATTTTGCCATACCTCGCTTGGTTTCCGAGATATTTGCAGATTTATCTCAAGGGAAGGGGCCTAACGGACATATTTCGAGATATTTCTTCTTCTTGTTGTTCTTCTTCTGCACAGCTAAGCTGGAAGTGGCATTTGCAGCACGCCATAGTGCAGAGTTATCTCAAAGAAAGGGGCCACGGTGTTTCTGTATCTCTATTATGTTGGTGCGGCTTCGGAACTTTTAAATATCTTGATATATCTCGAGATCTACGCATCTGATCAAAAAATATCATAGAACATAGAAAGTAGGAAACTTAATTCTCTACAAAAAAGGTCTCTTAACATTTTGCCATAGCTCGCTTCGTTTCCGAGATATTTGCAGATTTATCTCAAGGGAAGGGGCCTGACGGACATATTTCGAGATATTTCTTCTTCTTGTTGTTCTTCTTCTGCACAGCAAAGCTGGAAGTGGCATTTGCAGCTCGCAATAGTGCAGAGTTATCGCAAAGAAAGGGGAAACGGTGTTTCTGTATCTCTATTATGTTGCTGCGGCTTCGGAACTTTTAAATATCTTGATATATCTCGAGAACTACGTATCTGATCAAAAAATATCATAGAACATAAAAAGTAGGAAACTTAATTCTCTACAAGAAAGGTCTCTTAACATTTTGCCATACCTCGCTTGGTTTCCGAGATATTTGCAGATTTATCTCAAGGGATGGGGCCTGACGGACATATTTCGAGATATTTCTTCTTCTTGTTGTTCTTCTTCTGCACAGCTAAGCTGGAAGTGGCATTTGCAGCTCGCAATAGTGCAGAGTTATCTCAAAGAAAGCGGCCACGGTGTTTCTGTACCTCCATTATGTTGGTGCAGCTTCGGAACTTTTAAATATCTTGATATATCTCGAGATCTACGCATCTGATCAAAAAATATCATAGAACATAAAAAGTAGAAAACTTAATTCTCTACAAAAAAGGTCTCTTAACATTTTGCCATAGCTCGCTTCGTTTCCGAGATATTTCCAGATTTATCTCAAGGGAAGGGGCTTGACGGACATATTTCGAGATATTTCTTCTTCTCGTTGTTCTTCTTCTGCACAGCTAAGCTGGAAGTGGCGTTTGCAGCTCGCAATAGTGCAGAGTTATCTCAAAGAAAGGGGCCACGGTGTTTCTGTATCTCTATTATGTTGGTGCGGCTTCGGAACTTTTAAATATCTTGATATATCTCGAGAACTACTCGTCTGATCAAAAAATATCATAGAACATAAAAAGTAGGAAACATAATTCTCTACAAAAAAGGTCTCTTACCATTTTGCCATCGCTCGCTTCGTTTCCGAGATATTTGCAGATTTATCTCAAGGGAAGGGACCTGACGGACATATTTCGAGATATTTCTTCTTCTTGTTGTTCTTCTTCTGCACAGCTAAGCTGGAAGTGGCATTTGCAGCTCGCAATAGTGCAGAGTTATCTCAAAGAAAGGGGCCACGGTGTTTCTGTATCTCTATTATGTTGGTGCGGCTTCGGAACTTTTAAATATCTTGATATATCTCGAGAACTACGTATCTGATCAAAAAATATCATAGAACATAAAAAGTAGGAAACTTAATTCTCTACAAAAAAGGTCTCTTAACATTTTGCCATAGCTCGCTTCGTTTCCGAGATATTTGCAGATTTATCTCAAGGGAAGGGGCCTAACGGACATATTTCGAGATATTTCTTCTTCTTGTTGTTCTTCTTCTGCACAGCTAAGCTGGAAGTGGCATTTGCAGCACGCCATAGTGCAGAGTTATCTCAAAGAAAGGGGCCACGGTGTTTCTGTATCTCTATTATGTTGGTGCGGCTTCGGAACTTTTAAATATCTTGATATATCTCGAGATCTACGCATCTGATCAAAAAATATCATAGAACATAGAAAGTAGGAAACTTAATTCTCTACAAAAAAGGTCTCTTAACATTTTGCCATAGCTCGCTTCGTTTCCGAGATATTTGCAGATTTATCTCAAGGGAAGGGGCCTGACGGACATATTTCGAGATATTTCTTCTTCTTGTTGTTCTTCTTCTGCACAGCAAAGCTGGAAGTGGCATTTGCAGCTCGCAATAGTGCAGAGTTATCGCAAAGAAAGGGGAAACGGTGTTTCTGTATCTCTATTATGTTGCTGCGGCTTCGGAACTTTTAAATATCTTGATATATCTCGAGAACTACGTATCTGATCAAAAAATATCATAGAACATAAAAAGTAGGAAACTTAATTCTCTACAAGAAAGGTCTCTTAACATTTTGCCATACCTCGCTTGGTTTCCGAGATATTTGCAGATTTATCTCAAGGGATGGGGCCTGACGGACATATTTCGAGATATTTCTTCTTCTTGTTGTTCTTCTTCTGCACAGCTAAGCTGGAAGTGGCATTTGCAGCTCGCAATAGTGCAGAGTTATCTCAAAGAAAGCGGCCACGGTGTTTCTGTACCTCTATTATGTTTGTCGCAGCTTCGGAACTTTTAAATATCTTGATATATCTCGAGATCTACGCATCTGATCAAAAAATATCATAGAACATAAAAAGTAGGAAACTTAATTCTCTACAAAAAAGGTCTCTTAACATTTTGCCATAGCTCGCTTCGTTTCCGAGATATTTGCAGATTTATTTCAAGGGAAGGGCCCTGACGGACATATTTCGAGATATTTCTTCTTCTTGTTGTTCTTCTTCTGCACAGCTAAGCTGGAAGTGGCATTTGCGGCTCGCACTAGTGCAGAGTTATCTCAAAGAAAGGGGCCACGGTGTTTCTGTATCTCTATTATGTTGGTGCGGCTTCGGAACTTTTAAATATCTTGATATATCTCGAGAACTACGCACCTGATCAAAAAATATCATAGAACATAAAAAGTAGGAAACTTAATTCTCTACAAAAAAGGTCTCTTAACATTTTGCCATAGCTCGCTTCGTTTCCGAGATATTTGCAGATTTATCACAAGGGAAGGGGCCTAACGGACATATTTCGTGTTATTTCTTCTTCTTGTTGTTCTTCTTCTGCACAGCTAAGCTGGAAGTGGCATTTGCAGCTCGCAATAGTGCAGAGTTATCTCAAAGAAAGGGGCCACGGTGTTTCTGTATCTCTATTATGTTGGTGCGGCTTCGGAACTTTTAAATATCTTGATATATCTCGAGAACTACGCATCTGATCAAAAAATATCATACTACATAAAAAGTAGGAAACTTAATTCTCTACAAGAAAGATCTCTTAACATTTTGCCATAGCTCGCTTCGTTTTCGAGGTATTTGCAGATTTATCTCAAGGGAAGGGGCCTGACGGACATATTTCGAGATATTTCTTCTTCTTGTTGTTCTTCTTCTGCACAGCTAAGCTGGAAGTGGCATTTGCAGCTCGCAATAGTGCATAGTTATCTCAAAGAAAGGGGCCACGGTGTTTCTGTATCTCTATTATGTTGGTGCGGCTTCGGAACTTTTAAATATCTTGATATATCTCGAGATCTACGCATCTGATCAAAAAATATCATAGAACATAGAAAGTAGGAAACTTAATTCTCTACAAAAAAGGTCTCTTAACATTTTGCCATAGCTCGCTTCGTTTCCGAGATATTTGCAGATTTATCTCAAGGGAAGGGGCCTGACGGACATATTTCGAGATATTTCTTCTTCTTGTTGTTCTTCTTCTGCACAGCAAAGCTGGAAGTGGCATTTGCAGCTCGCAATAGTGCAGAGTTATCGCAAAGAAAGGGGAAACGGTGTTTCTGTATCTCTATTATGTTGCTGCGGCTTCGGAACTTTTAAATATCTTGATATATCTCGAGAACTACGTATCTGATCAAAAAATATCATAGAACATAAAAAGTAGGAAACTTAATTCTCTACAAAAAAGGTCTCTTAACATTTTGCCATAGCTCGCTTCGTTTCCGAGATATTTCCAGATTTATCTCAAGGGAAGGGGCTTGACGGACATATTTCGAGATATTTCTTCTTCTCGTTGTTCTTCTTCTGCACAGCTAAGCTGGAAGTGGCGTTTGCAGCTCGCAATAGTGCAGAGTTATCTCAAAGAAAGGGGCCACGGTGTTTCTGTATCTCTATTATGTTGGTGCGGCTTCGGAACTTTTAAATATCTTGATATATCTCGAGAACTACGCGTCTGATCAAAAAATATCATAGAACATAAAAAGTAGGAAACATAATTCTCTACAAAAAAGGTCTCTTACCATTTTGCCATCGCTCGCTTCGTTTCCGAGATATTTGCAGATTTATCTCAAGGGAAGGGACCTGACGGACATATTTCGAGATATTTCTTCTTCTTGTTGTTCTTCTTCTGCACAGCTAAGCTGGAAGTGGCATTTGCAGCTCGCAATAGTGCAGAGTTATCTCAAAGAAAGGGGCCACGGTGTTTCTGTATCTCTATTATGTTGGTGCGGCTTCGGAACTTTTAAATATCTTGATATATCTCGAGAACTACGTATCTGATCAAAAAATATCATAGAACATAAAAAGTAGGAAACTTAATTCTCTACAAAAAAGGTCTCTTAACATTTTGCCATAGCTCGCTTCGTTTCCGAGATATTTGCAGATTTATCTCAAGGGAAGGGGCCTAACGGACATATTTCGAGATATTTCTTCTTCTTGTTGTTCTTCTTCTGCACAGCTAAGCTGGAAGTGGCATTTGCAGCACGCCATAGTGCAGAGTTATCTCAAAGAAAGGGGCCACGGTGTTTCTGTATCTCTATTATGTTGGTGCGGCTTCGGAACTTTTAAATATCTTGATATATCTCGAGATCTACGCATCTGATCAAAAAATATCATAGAACATAGAAAGTAGGAAACTTAATTCTCTACAAAAAAGGTCTCTTAACATTTTGCCATAGCTCGCTTCGTTTCCGAGATATTTGCAGATTTATCTCAAGGGAAGGGGCCTGACGGACATATTTCGAGATATTTCTTCTTCTTGTTGTTCTTCTTCTGCACAGCAAAGCTGGAAGTGGCATTTGCAGCTCGCAATAGTGCAGAGTTATCGCAAAGAAAGGGGAAACGGTGTTTCTGTATCTCTATTATGTTGCTGCGGCTTCGGAACTTTTAAATATCTTGATATATCTCGAGAACTACGTATCTGATCAAAAAATATCATAGAACATAAAAAGTAGGAAACTTAATTCTCTACAAGAAAGGTCTCTTAACATTTTGCCATACCTCGCTTGGTTTCCGAGATATTTGCAGATTTATCTCAAGGGATGGGGCCTGACGGACATATTTCGAGATATTTCTTCTTCTTGTTGTTCTTCTTCTGCACAGCTAAGCTGGAAGTGGCATTTGCAGCTCGCAATAGTGCAGAGTTATCTCAAAGAAAGCGGCCACGGTGTTTCTGTACCTCTATTATGTTTGTCGCAGCTTCGGAACTTTTAAATATCTTGATATATCTCGAGATCTACGCATCTGATCAAAAAATATCATAGAACATAAAAAGTAGGAAACTTAATTCTCTACAAAAAAGGTCTCTTAACATTTTGCCATAGCTCGCTTCGTTTCCGAGATATTTGCAGATTTATTTCAAGGGAAGGGCCCTGACGGACATATTTCGAGATATTTCTTCTTCTTGTTGTTCTTCTTCTGCACAGCTAAGCTGGAAGTGGCATTTGCGGCTCGCACTAGTGCAGAGTTATCTCAAAGAAAGGGGCCACGGTGTTTCTGTATCTCTATTATGTTGGTGCGGCTTCGGAACTTTTAAATATCTTGATATATCTCGAGAACTACGCACCTGATCAAAAAATATCATAGAACATAAAAAGTAGGAAACTTAATTCTCTACAAAAAAGGTCTCTTAACATTTTGCCATAGCTCGCTTCGTTTCCGAGATATTTGCAGATTTATCTCAAGGGAAGGGGCCTAACGGACATATTTCGTGTTATTTCTTCTTCTTGTTGTTCTTCTTCTGCACAGCTAAGCTGGAAGTGGCATTTGCAGCTCGCAATAGTGCAGAGTTATCTCAAAGAAAGGGGCCACGGTGTTTCTGTATCTCTATTATGTTGGTGCGGCTTCGGAACTTTTAAATATCTTGATATATCTCGAGAACTACGCATCTGATCAAAAAATATCATACTACATAAAAAGTAGGAAACTTAATTCTCTACAAGAAAGATCTCTTAACATTTTGCCATAGCTCGCTTCGTTTTCGAGGTATTTGCAGATTTATCTCAAGGGAAGGGGCCTGACGGACATATTTCGAGATATTTCTTCTTCTTGTTGTTCTTCTTCTGCACAGCTAAGCTGGAAGTGGCATTTGCAGCTCGCAATAGTGCATAGTTATCTCAAAGAAAGGGGCCACGGTGTTTCTGTATCTCTATTATGTTGGTGCGGCTTCGGAACTTTTAAATATCTTGATATATCTCGAGAACTACGCACCTGATCAAAAAATATCATAGAACATAAAAAGTAGGAAACTTAATTCTCTACAAAAAAGGTCTCTTAACATTTTGCCATAGCTCGCTTCGTTTCCGAGATATTTGCAGATTTATCTCAAGGGAAGGGGCCTAACGGACATATTTCGTGTTATTTCTTCTTCTTGTTGTTCTTCTTCTGCACAGCTAAGCTGGAAGTGGCATTTGCAGCTCGCAATAGTGCAGAGTTATCTCAAAGAAAGGGGCCACGGTGTTTCTGTATCTCTATTATGTTGGTGCGGCTTCGGAACTTTTAAATATCTTGATATATCTCGAGAACTACGCATCTGATCAAAAAATATCATAGAACATAAAAAGTAGGAAACTTAACTCTACAAAAAAGGTCTCTTAACATTTTCCCATAGCTGGCATCATTTCCGAGATATTTGCAGATTTATCTCAAGGGAAGGGGCCTGACGGACATATTTCGAGATATTTCTTCTTCTTGTTGTTCTTCTTCTGCACAGCTAAGCTGGAAGTGGCATTTGCGGCTCGCACTAGTGCAGAGTTATCTTAAAGAAAGGGGCCACGGTGTTTCTGTATCTCTATTATGTTGGTGCGGCTTCGGAACTTTTAAATATCTTGATATATCTCGAGAACGACGCATCTGATCAAAAAATATCATACTACATAAAAAGTAGGAAACTTAATTCTCTACAAAAAAGGTCTCTTAACATTTTGCCATAGCTCGCTTCGTTTCCGAGATATTTGCAGATTTATCTCAAGGGATGGGGCCTAACGGACATATTTCGAGATATTTCTTCTTCTTGTTGTTCTTCTTCTGCACAGCTAAGCTGGAAGTGGCATTTGCGGCCCGCACTAGTGCAGAGTTATCTCAAAGAAAGGGGCCACGGTGTTTCTGTATCTCTATTATGTTGGTGCGGCTTCGGAACTTTTAAATATCTTGATATATCTCGAGAACTACGCATCGGATCAAAAAATATCATAGAACGTAACTTGTAGGAGACATAATTCTCTACAAAAAAGGTCTCTTAACATTTTGCCATAGCTCGCTTCGTTTCCGAGATATTTGCAGATATATCTCAAGGGAAGGGGCCTGACGGACATATTTCGAGATATTTCTTCTTCTTGTTGTTCTTCTTCTGCACAGCTAAGCTGGAAGTGGCATTTGCAGCTCGCAATAGTGCAGAGTTATCTCAAAGAAAGGGGCCACGGTGTTTCTGTATCTCTATTATGTTGGTGCAGCTTCGGAACTTTTAAATATCTTGATATATCTCGAGAACAACGCATCTGATCAAAAAATATCATACAACATAAAAAGTAGGAAACTTAATTCTCTACAAAAAAGGTCTCTTAACATTTTGCCATAGCTCGCTTCGTTTCCGAGATATTTGCAGATTTATCTCAAGGGAAGGTGCCTGACGGACATATTTCGAGATATTTCTTCTTCTTGTTGTTCTTCTTCTGCACAGCTAAGCTGGAAGTGGCATTTGCAGGTCGCAATAGTGCAGAGTTATCTCAAAGAAAGGGGCCACGGTGTTTCTGTATCTCTATTATGTTGGTGCGGCTTCGGAACTTTTAAATATCTCGATATATCTCGAAAACTACGCTTCTGATCAAAAAATATCATAGAAAGTAAATTGTAGGAAACATAATTCTCTACAAAAAAGGTCTCTTAACATTTTGCCATAGCTCGCTTCGTTTCCGAGATATTTGCAGATTTATCTCAAGGGAAGGGGTCTGACGGACATATTTCGAGATATTTCTTCTTCTTGTTGTTCTTCTTCTGCACAGCTAAGCTCGAAGTGGCATTTGCAGCTCGCAATAGTGCAGAGTTATCTCAAAGAAAGGGGCCACGGTGTTTCTGTATCTCTATTATGTTGGTGCGGCTTCGGAACTTTTAAATATCTTGATATATCTCGAGAACTACGCATCTGATCAAAAAATATCATAGAACATAAAAAGTACGAAACTTAATTCTCTACAAAAAAGGTCTCTTAACATTTTGCCATAGCTCGCTTCTCTTTCCGAGATATTTGCAGATATATCTCAAGGGAAGGGGCCTGACGGACATATTTCGAGATATTTCTTCTTCTTGTTGTTCTTCTTCTGCACAGCTAAGCTGGAAGTGGCATTTGCAGCTCGCAATAGTGCAGAGTTATCTCAAAGAAAGGGGCCACGGTGTTTCTGTATCTCTATTATGTTGGTGCAGCTTCGGAACTTTTAAATACCTCGATATATCTCGAAAACTACGCTTCTGATCAAAAAATATCATAGAACATAAATTGTAGGAAGCATAATTCTCTACAAAAAACGTCTCTTAACATTTTGCCATAGCTCGCTTCGTTTCCGAGATATTTGCAGATTTATCTCAAGGGAAGGTGCCTGACGGACATATTTCGAGATATTTCTTCTTCTTGTTGTTCTTCTTCTGCACAGCTAAGCTGGAAGTGGCATTTGCAGGTCGCAATAGTGCAGAGTTATCTCAAAGAAAGGGGCCACGGTGTTTCTGTACCTCTATTATGTTGGTGCAGCTTCGGAGCTTTTAAATATCTTGATATATCTCGAGAACTACGCATCTGATCAAAAAATATCATAGAACATAAAAAGTAGGAAACTTAATTCTCTACAAAAAAGGTCTCTTAACATTTTGCCGTAGCTCGCTTCGTTTCCGGGATATTTGCAGATTTATCTCAAGGGAAGGGGCCTGACGGACATATTTCGAGATATTTCTTCTTCTTGTTGTTCTTCTTCTGCACAGCTAAGCTGGAAGTGGCATTTGCAGCGCGCAATAGTGCAGAGTTATCTCAAAGAAAGAGGCCACGGTGTTTCTGTATCTCTATTATGTTGGTGCGGCTTCGGAACTTTTAAATATCTTGATATATCTCGAGAACTACGCATCTGATCAAAAAATATCATAGAACATAAAAAGTAGGAAACTTAACTCTACAAAAAAGGTCTCTTAACATTTTCCCATAGCTGGCATCATTTCCGAGATATTTGCAGATTTATCTCAAGGGAAGGGGCCTGACGGACATATTTCGAGATATTTCTTCTTCTTGTTGTTCTTCTTCTGCACAGCTAAGCTGGAAGTGGCATTTGCGGCTCGCACTAGTGCAGAGTTATCTTAAAGAAAGGGGCCACGGTGTTTCTGTATCTCTATTATGTTGGTGCGGCTTCGGAACTTTTAAATATCTTGATATATCTCGAGAACGACGCATCTGATCAAAAAATATCATACTACATAAAAAGTAGGAAACTTAATTCTCTACAAAAAAGGTCTCTTAACATTTTGCCATAGCTCGCTTCGTTTCCGAGATATTTGCAGATTTATCTCAAGGGATGGGGCCTAACGGACATATTTCGAGATATTTCTTCTTCTTGTTGTTCTTCTTCTGCACAGCTAAGCTGGAAGTGGCATTTGCAGCTCGCAATAGTGCAGAGTTATCTCAAAGAAAGGGGCCACGATGTTTCTGTATCTCTATTATGTTGGTGCGGCTTCGGAACTTTTAAATATCTCGATATATCTCGAGAACTACGCATCTGATCAAAAAATATCATAGAACATAAAAAGTAGGAAACTTAATTCTCTACAAATAAGGTCTCTTAACATTTTGCCATAGCTCGCTTCGTTTCCGAGATATTTGCAGATTTATCTGAAGGGAAGGGGCCTGACGGACATATTTCGAGATATTTCTTCTTCTTGTTGTTCTTCTTCTGCACAGCTAAGCTGGAAGTGGCATTTGCAGCGCGCAATAGTGCAGACTTATCTCAAAGAAAGAGGCCACGGTGTTTCTGTATCTCTATTATGTTGGTGCGGCTTCGGAACTTTTAAATATCTTGATATATCTCGAGAACTACGCATCTGATCAAAAAATATCATAGAAGATAAAAAGTAGGAAACTTAATTCTCTACAAAAAAGGTCTCTTAACATTTTGCCATAACTAGCTTCGTTTCCGAGATATTTGCAGATTTATCTCGAGGGAAGGGGCCTAACGGACATATTTCGAGATATTTCTTCTTCTTGTTGTTCTTCTTCTTCACAGCTAAGCTGGAAGTGGCATTTGCAGCTCGCAATAGTGCAGAGTTATCTCAAAGAAAGGGGCCACGGTGTTTCTGTATCTCTATTATGTTGGTGCGGCTTCGGAACATTTAAATATCTCGATATATCTCGAAAACTACGGTTCTGATCAAAAAATATCATAGAACATAAATTGTAGGAAACATAATTCTCTACAAAAAAGGTTTCTTAACGTTTTGCCATAGCTTGCTTCGTTTCCGAGATATTTGCAGATTTATCTCAAGGGAAGGGTCCTGACGGACATATTTCGGGATATTTCTTCTTCTTGTTGTTCTTCTTCTGCACAGCTAAACTGGAAGTGGCATTTCCAGCTCGCAATAGTGCAGAGTTATCTCAAAGAAAGGGGCCACGGTGTTTCTGTATCTCTATTATGTTGGTGCGGCTTCGGAACTTTTAAATATCTCGATATATCTCGAAACCTACGCTTCTGATCAAAAAATATCATAGAACATAAAAAGTAGGAAACTTAATTCTCTACAAAAAAGGTCTCTTAACATTTTCCCATAGCTGGCATCGTTTCCGAGATATTTGCAGATTAGCTCAAGGGAAGGGGCCTGACGGACATATTCCAAGATATTTCTTCTTCTTGTTGTTCTTCTTCTTCACAGCTAAGCTGGAAGTGGCATTTGCAGCTCGCAATAGTGCAGAGTTATCTCAAAGAAAGGGGCCACGGTGTTTCTGTATCTCTATTATGTTGGTGCGACTTCGGAACTTTTAAATATCTCGATATATCTCGAGAACTACGCATTTGATCAAAAAATATCATAGAACATAAAAAGTAGGAAACTTAATTCTCTACAAATAAGGGCTCTTAACATTTTGCAATAGCTCGCTTCGTTTCCGAGATATTTGCAGATTTATCTCAAGGGAAGTGGCCTGACGGACATATTTCGAGATATTTCATCTTCTTGTTGTTCTTCTTCTGCACAGCTAAGCTGGAAGTGGCATTTGCAGCTCGCAATAGTGCAGAGTTATCTCAAAGGAAGAGGCCACGGTGTTTCTGTACCTCTATTATGTTGGTGCAGCTTCGGAACTTTTAAATATCTTGATATATCTCGAAAACTACGCTTCTGATCAAAAAATATCATAGAAAATAAAAAGTAGGAAACTTAATTCTCTACAAAAAAGGTCTCTTAACATTTTCCCATAGCTGGCATCGTTTCCGAGATATTTGCAGATTTAACTCAAGGGAAGGGGCCTGACGGACATATTTCGAGATATTTCTTCTTCTTGTTGTTCTTCTTCTTCACAGCTAAGCTGGAAGTGGCATTTGCAGCTCGCAATAGTGCAGAGTTATGTCAAAGAAAGGGGCCACGGTGTTTCTGTATCTCTATTATGTTGGTGCGGCTTCGGCACTTTTAAATATCTCGATATATCTCGAAAACTACGCATCTGATCAAAAAATATCGTAGAACATAAATTGTAGAAAACATAATTCTCTACAAAAAAGGTCTCTTAACATTTTGCCATAGCTCGTTTCGTTTCCGAGATATTTGCAGATATATCTCAAGGGAAGTGGCCTGACGGACATATTTCGAGATATTTCATCTTCTTGTTGTTCTTCTTCTGCACAGCTAAGCTGGAAGTGGCATTTGCAGCTCGCAATAGTGCAGAGTTATCTCAAAGAAAGGGGCCACGGTGTTTCTGTATCTCTATTATGTTGGTGCGACTTCGGAACTTTTAAATATCTCGATATATCTCGAGAACTACGCATTTGATCAAAAAATATCATAGAACATAAAAAGTAGGAAACTTAATTCTCTACAAATAAGGGCTCTTAACATTTTGCAATAGCTCGCTTCGTTTCCGAGATATTTGCAGATTTATCTCAAGGGAAGTGGCCTGACGGACATATTTCGAGATATTTCATCTTCTTGTTGTTCTTCTTCTGCACAGCTAAGCTGGAAGTGGCATTTGCAGCTCGCAATAGTGCAGAGTTATCTCAAAGGAAGAGGCCACGGTGTTTCTGTACCTCTATTATGTTGGTGCAGCTTCGGAACTTTTAAATATCTTGATATATCTCGAAAACTACGCTTCTGATCAAAAAATATCATAGAACATAAAAAGTAGGAAACTTAATTCTCTACAAAAAAGGTCTCTTAACATTTTCCCATAGCTGGCATCGTTTCCGAGATATTTGCAGATTTAACTCAAGGGAAGGGGCCTGACGGACATATTTCGAGATATTTCTTCTTCTTGTTGTTCTTCTTCTTCACAGCTAAGCTGGAAGTGGCATTTGCAGCTCGCAATAGTGCAGAGTTATGTCAAAGAAAGGGGCCACGGTGTTTCTGTATCTCTATTATGTTGGTGCGGCTTCGGCACTTTTAAATATCTCGATATATCTCGAAAACTACGCTTCTGATCAAAAAATATCGTAGAACATAAATTGTAGAAAACATAATTCTCTACAAAAAAGGTCTCTTAACATTTTGCCATAGCTCGTTTCGTTTCCGAGATATTTGCAGATATATCTCAAGGGAAGTGGCCTGACGGACATATTTCGAGATATTTCATCTTCTTGTTGTTCTTCTTCTGCACAGCTAAGCTGGAAGTGGCATTTGCAGCTCGCAATAGTGCAGAGTTATCTCAAAGGAAGAGGCCACGGTGTTTCTGTACCTCTATTATGTTGGTGCAGCTTCGGAACTTTTAAATATCTTGATATATCTCGAAAACTACGCTTCTGATCAAAAAATATCATAGAACATAAAAAGTAGGAAACTTAATTCTCTACAAAAAAGGTCTCTTAACATTTTCCCATAGCTGGCATCGTTTCCGAGATATTTGCAGATTTATCTCAAGGGAAGGGGCCTGACGGACATATTTCGAGATATTTCTTCTTCTTGTTGTTCTTCTTCTTCACAGCTAAGCTGGAAGTGGCATTTGCAGCTCGCAATAGTGCAGAGTTATGTCAAAGAAAGGGGCCACGGTGTTTCTGTATCTCTATTATGTTGGTGCGGCTTCGGCACTTTTAAATATCTCGATATATCTCGTAAACTACGCTTCTGATCAAAAAATATCGTAGAACATAAATTGTAGAAAACATAATTCTCTACAAAAAAGGTCTCTTAACATTTTGCCATAGCTCGTTTCGTTTCCGAGATATTTGCAGATATATCTCAAGGGAAGGGGCCTGACGGACATATTTCGAGATATTTCTTCTTCTTGTTGTTCTTCTTCTGCACAGCTAAGCTGGAAGTGGCATTTGCAGCTCGCAATAGTGCACAGTTATCTCAAAGAAAGAGGCCACGGTGTTTCTGTATCTCTATTATGTTGGTGCGCCTTCGGAACTTTTAAATATCTTGATATATCTCGAGAACTACGCATCTGATCAAAAAATATCATAGAACATAAAAAGTAGGAAACTTAATTCTCTACAAAAAAGGTCTCTTAACATTTTGCCATAGCTCGCTTCGTTTCCGAGATATTTGCAGATTTATCTCAAGGGAAGTGGCCTGACGGACATATTTCGAGATATTTCATCTTCTTGTTGTTCTTCTTCTGCACAGCTAAGCTGGAAGTGGCATTTGCAGCTCGCAATAGTGCAGAGTTATCTCAAAGGAAGAGGCCACGGTGTTTCTGTACCTCTATTATGTTGGTGCGGCTTCGGAACTTTTAAATATCTCGATATATCTCGAAAACTACGCTTCTGATCAAAAAATATCATAGAACATAAAAAGTAGGAAACTTAATTCTCTACAAAAAAGGTCTCTTAACATTTTGCCATAGCTCGCTTCGTTTCCGAGATATTTGCAGATTTATCTCAAGGGAAGGGGCCTGACGGACATATTTCGAGATATTTCTTCTTCTTGTTGTTCTTCTTCTGCACAGCTAAGCTGGAAGTGGCATTTGCGGCTCGCACTAGTGCAGAGTTATCTCAAAGAAAGGGGCCACGGTGTTTCTGTATCTCTATTATGTTGGTGCGGCTTCGGAACTTTTAAATATCTCGATATATCTCGAAAACTACGCTTCTGATCAAAAAATATCATAGAACATAAATTGTAGGAAACATAATTCTCTACAAAAAAGGTCTCTTAACATTTTGCCATAGCTCGCTTCGTTTCCGAGATATTTGCAGATATATCTCAAGGGAAGGGGCCTGACGGACATATTTCGAGATATTTCTTCTTCTTGTTGTTCTTCTTCTGCACAGCTAAGCTGGAAGTGGCATTTACAGCTCGCAATAGTGCAGAGTTATCTCAAAGAAAGGGGCCACGGTGTTTCTGTATCTCTATTATGTTGGTGCGGCTTCGGAACTTTTAAATATCTTGATATATCTCGAGAACTACGCATCTGATCAAAAAATATCATAGAACATAAAAAGTAGGAAACTTAATTCTCTACAAATAAGGTCTCTTAACATTTTGCCATAGCTCGCTTCGTTTCCGAGATATTTGCAGATTTATCTGAAGGGAAGGGGCCTGACGGACATATTTCGAGATATTTCTTCTTCTTGTTGTTCTTCTTCTGCACAGCTAAGCTGGAAGTGGCATTTGCAGCGCGCAATAGTGCAGACTTATCTCAAAGAAAGAGGCCACGGTGTTTCTGTATCTCTATTATGTTGGTGCGGCTTCGGAACTTTTAAATATCTTGATATATCTCGAGAACTACGCCTCTGATCAAAAAATATCATAGAAGATAAAAAGTAGGAAACTTAATTCTCTACAAAAAAGGTCTCTTAACATTTTGCCATAACTAGCTTCGTTTCCGAGATATTTGCAGATTTATCTCGAGGGAAGGGGCCTAACGGACATATTTCGAGATATTTCTTCTTCTTGTTGTTCTTCTTCTTCACAGCTAAGCTGGAAGTGGCATTTGCAGCTCGCAATAGTGCAGAGTTATCTCAAAGAAAGGGGCCACGGTGTTTCTGTATCTCTATTATGTTGGTGCGGCTTCGGAACATTTAAATATCTCGATATATCTCGAAAACTACGGTTCTGATCAAAAAATATCATAGAACATAAATTGTAGGAAACATAATTCTCTACAAAAAAGGTTTCTTAACGTTTTGCCATAGCTTGCTTCGTTTCCGAGATATTTGCAGATTTATCTCAAGGGAAGGGTCCTGACGGACATATTTCGGGATATTTCTTCTTCTTGTTGTTCTTCTTCTGCACAGCTAAACTGGAAGTGGCATTTCCAGCTCGCAATAGTGCAGAGTTATCTCAAAGAAAGGGGCCACGGTGTTTCTGTATCTCTATTATGTTGGTGCGGCTTCGGAACTTTTAAATATCTCGATATATCTCGAAACCTACGCTTCTGATCAAAAAATATCATAGAACATAAAAAGTAGGAAACTTAATTCTCTACAAAAAAGGTCTCTTAACATTTTCCCATAGCTGGCATCGTTTCCGAGATATTTGCAGATTAGCTCAAGGGAAGGGGCCTGACGGACATATTCCAAGATATTTCTTCTTCTTGTTGTTCTTCTTCTTCACAGCTAAGCTGGAAGTGGCATTTGCAGCTCGCAATAGTGCAGAGTTATCTCAAAGAAAGGGGCCACGGTGTTTCTGTATCTCTATTATGTTGGTGCGACTTCGGAACTTTTAAATATCTCGATATATCTCGAGAACTACGCATTTGATCAAAAAATATCATAGAACATAAAAAGTAGGAAACTTAATTCTCTACAAATAAGGGCTCTTAACATTTTGCAATAGCTCGCTTCGTTTCCGAGATATTTGCAGATTTATCTCAAGGGAAGTGGCCTGACGGACATATTTCGAGATATTTCATCTTCTTGTTGTTCTTCTTCTGCACAGCTAAGCTGGAAGTGGCATTTGCAGCTCGCAATAGTGCAGAGTTATCTCAAAGGAAGAGGCCACGGTGTTTCTGTACCTCTATTATGTTGGTGCAGCTTCGGAACTTTTAAATATCTTGATATATCTCGAAAACTACGCTTCTGATCAAAAAATATCATAGAAAATAAAAAGTAGGAAACTTAATTCTCTACAAAAAAGGTCTCTTAACATTTTCCCATAGCTGGCATCGTTTCCGAGATATTTGCAGATTTAACTCAAGGGAAGGGGCCTGACGGACATATTTCGAGATATTTCTTCTTCTTGTTGTTCTTCTTCTTCACAGCTAAGCTGGAAGTGGCATTTGCAGCTCGCAATAGTGCAGAGTTATGTCAAAGAAAGGGGCCACGGTGTTTCTGTATCTCTATTATGTTGGTGCGGCTTCGGCACTTTTAAATATCTCGATATATCTCGAAAACTACGCATCTGATCAAAAAATATCGTAGAACATAAATTGTAGAAAACATAATTCTCTACAAAAAAGGTCTCTTAACATTTTGCCATAGCTCGTTTCGTTTCCGAGATATTTGCAGATATATCTCAAGGGAAGTGGCCTGACGGACATATTTCGAGATATTTCATCTTCTTGTTGTTCTTCTTCTGCACAGCTAAGCTGGAAGTGGCATTTGCAGCTCGCAATAGTGCAGAGTTATCTCAAAGAAAGGGGCCACGGTGTTTCTGTATCTCTATTATGTTGGTGCGACTTCGGAACTTTTAAATATCTCGATATATCTCGAGAACTACGCATTTGATCAAAAAATATCATAGAACATAAAAAGTAGGAAACTTAATTCTCTACAAATAAGGGCTCTTAACATTTTGCAATAGCTCGCTTCGTTTCCGAGATATTTGCAGATTTATCTCAAGGGAAGTGGCCTGACGGACATATTTCGAGATATTTCATCTTCTTGTTGTTCTTCTTCTGCACAGCTAAGCTGGAAGTGGCATTTGCAGCTCGCAATAGTGCAGAGTTATCTCAAAGGAAGAGGCCACGGTGTTTCTGTACCTCTATTATGTTGGTGCAGCTTCGGAACTTTTAAATATCTTGATATATCTCGAAAACTACGCTTCTGAT
Organism: Osmia lignaria lignaria; assembly: GCF_051020975.1. Taxonomy (NCBI): domain Eukaryota; kingdom Metazoa; phylum Arthropoda; class Insecta; order Hymenoptera; family Megachilidae; genus Osmia; species Osmia lignaria. The sequence continues at coordinate 6,118,361 of NW_027478159.1, read as the reverse complement.
CAAAAAATATCATAGAACATAAAAAGTAGGAAACTTAATTCTCTACAAAAAAGGTCTCTTAACATTTTCCCATAGCTGGCATCGTTTCCGAGATATTTGCAGATTTAACTCAAGGGAAGGGGCCTGACGGACATATTTCGAGATATTTCTTCTTCTTGTTGTTCTTCTTCTTCACAGCTAAGCTGGAAGTGGCATTTGCAGCTCGCAATAGTGCAGAGTTATGTCAAAGAAAGGGGCCACGGTGTTTCTGTATCTCTATTATGTTGGTGCGGCTTCGGCACTTTTAAATATCTCGATATATCTCGAAAACTACGCTTCTGATCAAAAAATATCGTAGAACATAAATTGTAGAAAACATAATTCTCTACAAAAAAGGTCTCTTAACATTTTGCCATAGCTCGTTTCGTTTCCGAGATATTTGCAGATATATCTCAAGGGAAGTGGCCTGACGGACATGTTTCGAGATATTTCATCTTCTTGTTGTTCTTCTTCTGCACAGCTAAGCTGGAAGTGGCATTTGCAGCTCGCAATAGTGCAGAGTTATCTCAAAGGAAGAGGCCACGGTGTTTCTGTACCTCTATTATGTTGGTGCAGCTTCGGAACTTTTAAATATCTTGATATATCTCGAAAACTACGCTTCTGATCAAAAAATATCATAGAACATAAAAAGTAGGAAACTTAATTCTCTACAAAAAAGGTCTCTTAACATTTTCCCATAGCTGGCATCGTTTCCGAGATATTTGCAGATTTATCTCAAGGGAAGGGGCCTGACGGACATATTTCGAGATATTTCTTCTTCTTGTTGTTCTTCTTCTTCACAGCTAAGCTGGAAGTGGCATTTGCAGCTCGCAATAGTGCAGAGTTATGTCAAAGAAAGGGGCCACGGTGTTTCTGTATCTCTATTATGTTGGTGCGGCTTCGGCACTTTTAAATATCTCGATATATCTCGTAAACTACGCTTCTGATCAAAAAATATCGTAGAACATAAATTGTAGAAAACATAATTCTCTACAAAAAAGGTCTCTTAACATTTTGCCATAGCTCGTTTCGTTTCCGAGATATTTGCAGATATATCTCAAGGGAAGGGGCCTGACGGACATATTTCGAGATATTTCTTCTTCTTGTTGTTCTTCTTCTGCACAGCTAAGCTGGAAGTGGCATTTGCAGCTCGCAATAGTGCACAGTTATCTCAAAGAAAGAGGCCACGGTGTTTCTGTATCTCTATTATGTTGGTGCGCCTTCGGAACTTTTAAATATCTTGATATATCTCGAGAACTACGCATCTGATCAAAAAATATCATAGAACATAAAAAGTAGGAAACTTAATTCTCTACAAAAAAGGTCTCTTAACATTTTGCCATAGCTCGCTTCGTTTCCGAGATATTTGCAGATTTATCTCAAGGGAAGTGGCCTGACGGACATATTTCGAGATATTTCATCTTCTTGTTGTTCTTCTTCTGCACAGCTAAGCTGGAAGTGGCATTTGCAGCTCGCAATAGTGCAGAGTTATCTCAAAGGAAGAGGCCACGGTGTTTCTGTACCTCTATTATGTTGGTGCGGCTTCGGAACTTTTAAATATCTCGATATATCTCGAAAACTACGCTTCTGATCAAAAAATATCATAGAACATAAAAAGTAGGAAACTTAATTCTCTACAAAAAAGGTCTCTTAACATTTTGCCATAGCTCGCTTCGTTTCCGAGATATTTGCAGATTTATCTCAAGGGAAGGGGCCTGACGGACATATTTCGAGATATTTCTTCTTCTTGTTGTTCTTCTTCTGCACAGCTAAGCTGGAAGTGGCATTTGCGGCTCGCACTAGTGCAGAGTTATCTCAAAGGAAGGGGCCACGGTGTTTCTGTATCTCTATTATGTTGGTGCGGCTTCGGAACTTTTAAATATCTCGATATATCTCGAAAACTACGCTTCTGATCAAAAAATATCATAGAACATAAATTGTAGGAAACATAATTCTCTACAAAAAAGGTCTCTTAACATTTTGCCATAGCTCGCTTCGTTTCCGAGATATTTGCAGATATATCTCAAGGGAAGGGGCCTGACGGACATATTTCGAGATATTTCTTCCTCTTGTTGTTCTTCTTCTGCACAGCTAAGCTGGAAGTGGCATTTACAGCTCGCAATAGTGCAGAGTTATCTCAAAGAAAGGGGCCACGGTGTTTCTGTATCTCTATTATGTTGGTGCGGCTTCGGAACTTTTAAATATCTTGATATATCTCGAGAACTACGCATCTGATCAAAAAATATCATAGAACATAAAAAGTAGGAAACTTAATTCTCTACAAAAAAGGTCTCTTAACATTTTGCCATAGCTCGCTCCGTTTCCGAGATATTTGCACATTTATCTCAAGGGAAGGGGCCTAACGGACATATTTCGAGATATTTCTTCTTCTTGTTGTTCTTCTTCTGCACAGCTAAGCTGGAAGTGGCATTTGCGGCTCGCACTAGTGCAGAGTTATCTCAAAGAAAGGGGCCACGGTGTTTCTGTATCTCTATTATGTTGGTGCAGCTTCGGAACTTTTAAATATCTTGATATATCTCGAGAACTACGCATCTGATCAAAAAATATCATAGAACATAAAAAGTAGGAAACTTAATTCTCTACAAAAAAGGTCTCTTAACATTTTGCCATAGCTCGCTTCGTTTCCGAGATATTTGCAGATTTATCTCAAGGGAAGGGGCCTGACGGACATATTTCGATATATTTCTTCTTCTTGTTGTTCTTCTTCTGCACAGCGAAGCTGGAAGTGGCATTTGCAGCTCGCAAGAGTGCAGAGTTATCTCAAAGAAAGGGGCCACGGTGTTTCTGTATCTCTATTATGTTGGTGCGGCTTCGGAACTTTTAAATATCTTGATATATCTCGAGAACTACGCATCTGATCAAAAAATATCATACAACGTAAAAAGTAGGAAACCTAATTCTCTACAAAAAAGGTCTCTTAACATTTTGCCATAGCTCGCTTCGTTTCCGAGATATTTGCACATTTATCTCAAGGGAAGGGGCCTGACGGACAGATTTCGAGATATTTCTTCTTCTTGTTGTTCTTCTTCTGCACAGCTAAGCTGGAAGTGGCATTTGCAGCTCGCAATAGTGCAGAATTATCTCAAAGAAAGGGGCCACGGTGTTTCTGTACCTCTATTATGTTGGTGCGGCTTCGGAACTTTTAAATATCTCGATATATCTCGAGAACTACGCATCTGATCAAAAAATATCATAGAACATAAAAAGTAGGAAACATAATTCTCTACAAAAAAGGTCTCTTAACGTTTTGCCGTAGCTCGCTTCGTTTCCGAGATATTTGCAGATTTATCTCAAGGGAAGGGTCCTGACGGACATATTTCGAGATATTTCTTCTTCTTGTTGTTCTTCTTGTGCACAGCTAAACTGGAAGTGGCATTTCCAGCTCGCAATAGTGCAGAGTTATCCCAAAGAAAGGGGCCACGGTGTTTCTGTACCTCTATTATGTTGGTGCAGCTTCGAAGCTTTTAAATATCTTGACATATCTCGAGAACTACGCATCTGATCAAAAAATATCATAGAACATAAATTGTAGGAAACATAATTCTCTACAAAAAAGGTCTCTTAACGTTTTGCCATAGCTCGCTTCGTTTCCGAGATATTTGCAGATTTATCTCAAGAGAAGGGTCCTGACGTACATATTTCGAGATATTTCTTCTTCTTGTTGTTCTTGTTCTGCACAGCTAAACTGGAAGTGGCATTTCCAGCTCGCAATAGTGCAGAGTTATCCCAAAGAAAGGGGCCACGGTGTTTCTGTATCTCTATTATGTTGGTGCGGCTTCGGAACTTTTAAATATCTTGATATATCTCGAAAACTACGCTTCTGATCAAAAAATATCATAGAACATAAATTGTAGGAAACATAATTCTCTACAAAAAAGGTCTCTTAACATTTTGCCATAGCTCGCTTCGTTTCCGAGATATTTGCAGATATATCTCAAGGGAAGGGGCCTGACGGACATATTTCGAGATATTTCTTCTTCTTGTTGTTCTTCTGCACAGCTAAGCTGGAAGTGGCATTTACAGCTCGCAATAGTGGAAAGTTATCTCAAAGAAAGGGGCCACGGTATTTCTGTATCTCTATTATGTTGGTGCGGCTTCGGAACTTTTAAATATCTTGATATATCTCGAGAACTGCGCATCTGATCAAAAAATATCATAGAACATAAATTGTAGGAAACGTAATTCTCTACAAAAAAGGTCTCTTAACGTTTTGCCGTAGCTCGCTTCGTTTCCGAGATATTTGCAGATTTATCTCAAGGGAAGGGTCCTGACGGACATATTTCGAGATATTTCTTCTTCTTGTTGTTCTTCTTGTGCACAGCTAAACTGGAAGTGGCATTTCCAGCTCGCAATAGTGCAGAGTTATCCCAAAGAAAGGGGCCACGGTGTTTCTGTATCTCTATTATGTTGGTGCGGCTTCGCAACTTTTAAATATCTCGATATATCTCGAAAACTACGCTTCTGATCAAAAAATATCATAGAACATAAATTGTAGGAAACATAATTCTCTACAAAAAAGGTCTCTTAACATTTTGCCATAGCTCGCTTCGTTTCCGAGATATTTGCAGATTTATCTCAAGGGAAGGGGCCTGACGGACATATTTCGAGATATTTCTTCTTCTTGTTGTTCTTCTTCTGCACAGCTAAGCTGGAAGTGGCATTTGCAGCTCGCAATAGTGCAGAGTTATCTCAAAGAAAGGGGCCACGGTGTTTCGCTATCTCTATTATGTTGGTGCGGCTTCGGAACTTTTAAATATCTTGATATATCTCGAGAACTACGCATCTGATCAAAAAATATCATAGAACATAAAAAGTAGGAAACTTAATTCTCTACAAAAAAGGTCTCTTAACATTTTGCCATAGCTCGCTTCGTTTCCGAGATATTTGCAGATTTATCTCAAGGGAAGGGGCCTGACGGACATATTTCGAAATATTTCTTCTTCTTGTTGTTCTTCTTCTGCACAGCTAAGCTGGAAGTGGCATTTGCAGCTCGCAATAGTGCAGAGTTATCTCAAAGAAAGGGGCCACGGTGTTTCTGTACCTCTATTATGTTGGTGCAGCTTCGAAGCTTTTAAATATCTTGACATATCTCGAGAACTACGCATCTGATCAAAAAATATCATAGAACATAAATTGTAGGAAACATAATTCTCTACAAAAAAGGTCTCTTAACGTTTTGCCATAGCTCGCTTCGTTTCCGAGATATTTGCAGATTTATCTCAAGGGAAGGGTCCTGACGTACATATTTCGAGATATTTCTTCTTCTTGTTGTTCTTGTTCTGCACAGCTAAACTGGAAGTGGCATTTCCAGCTCGCAATAGTGCAGAGTTATCCCAAAGAAAGGGGCCACGGTGTTTCTGTATCTCTATTATGTTGGTGCGGCTTCGGAACTTTTAAATATCTTGATATATCTCGAAAACTACGCTTCTGATCAAAAACTATCATAGAACATAAATTCTAGGAAACATAATTCTCTACAAAAAAGGTCTCTTAACATTTTGCCATAGCTCGCTTCCTTTCCGAGATATTTGCAGATATATCTCAAGGGAAGGGGCCTGACGGACATATTTCGAGATATTTCTTCTTCTTGTTGTTCTTCTTCTGCACAGCTAAGCTGGAAGTGGCATTTACAGCTCGCAATAGTGGAAAGTTATCTCAAAGAAAGGGGCCACGGTGTTTCTGTATCTCTATTATGTTGGTGCGGCTTCGGAACTTTTAAATATCTTGATATATCTCGAGAACTGCGCATCTGATCAAAAAATATCATAGAACATAAAAAGTAGGAAACTTAATTCTCTACAAAAAAGGTCTCTTAACATTTTGCCATAGCTCGCTTCGTTTCCGAGATATTTGCAGATTTATCTCAAGGGAAGGGGCCTGACGGACATATTTCGAGATATTTCTTCTTCTTGTTGTTCTTCTTCTGCACAGCTAAGCTGGAAGTGGCATTTGCAGCTAGCAATAGTGCAGAGTTATCTCAAAGAAAGGGGCCACGGTGTTTCTCTATCTCTATTATGTTGGTGCGTCTTCGGAACTTTTAAATATCTTGATATATCTCGAGAACTACGCATCTGATCAAAAAATATCATAGAACATAAATTGTAGGAAACATAATTCTCTACAAAAAAGGTCTCTTAACGTTTTGCCGTAGCTCGCTTCGTTTCCGAGATATTTGCAGATTTATCTCAAGGGAAGGGTCCTGACGGACATATTTCGAGATATTTCTTCTTCTTGTTGTTCCTCTTCTGCACAGCTAAACTGGAAGTGGCATTTCCAGCTCGCAATAGTGCAGAGTTATCCCAAAGAAAGGGGCCACGGTGTTTCTGTATCTCTATTATGTTGGTGCGGCTTCGCAACTTTCAAATATCTCGATATATCTCGAAAACTACGCTTCTGATCAAAAAATATCATAGAACATAAAAAATAGGAAACTTAATTCTCTACAAAAAAGGTCTCTTAACATTTTGCCATAGCTCGCTTCGTTTCCGAGATATTTGCAGATTTATCTGAAGGGAAAGGGCCTGACGGACATATTTCGAGATATTTCTTCTTCTTGTTGTTCTTCTTCTGCACAGCTAAGCTGGAAGTGGCATTTGCAGCTCGCACTAGTGCAGAGTTATCTCAAAGAAAGGGGCGACGGTGCTTCTGTATCTCTATTATGTTGGTGCGGCTTCGGAACTTTTAAATATCTTGATATATCTCGAGAACTACGCATCTGATCAAAAAATATCATAGAACATAAAAAGTAGGAAACTTAATTCTCTACAAAAAAGGTCTCTTAACATTTTGCCATAGCTCGCTTCGTTTCCGAGATATTTGCAGATTTATCTCAAGGGAAGGGGCCTGACGGACATATTTCGAGATATTTCTTCTTCTTGTTGTTCTTCTTCTGCACAGCTAAGCTGGAAGTGGCATTTGCGGCTCGCACTAGTGCAGAGTTATCTCAAAGAAAGGGGCCACGGTGTTTCTGTATCTCTATTATGTTGGTGCGGCTTCGGAACTTTTAAATATCTAGATATATCTCGAGAACTGCGCATCTGATCAAAAAATATCATAGAGCATAAAAAGTAGGAAACTTAATTCTCTACAAAAAAGGTCTCTTAACATTTTGCCATAGCTCTCTTCGTTTCCGAGATATTTGCAGATTTATCTCAAGGGAAGGGGCCTGACGGACATATTTCGAGATATTTCTTCTTCTTGTTGTTCTTCTTCTGCACAGCTAAGCTGGAAGTGGCATTTGCGGCTCGCACTAGTGCAGAGTTATCTCAAAGAAAGGGGCCACGGTGTTTCTGTATCTCTATTATGTTGGTGCGGCTTCGGAACTTTTAAATATCTCGATATATCTCGAAAACTACGCTTCTGATCAAAAAATATCATAGAACATAAAAAGTAGGAAACTTAATTCTCTACAAAAAAGGTCTCTTAACATTTTGCCATAGCTCGCTTCGTTTCCGAGATATTTGCAGATTTATCTTAAGGGAAGGGGCCTGACGGACATATTTCGAGATATTTCTTCTTCTTGTTGTTCATCTTCTGCACAGCTAAGCTGGAAGTGGCATTTGCGGCTCGCACTAGTGCAGAGTTATCTCAAAGAAAGGGGCCACGGTGTTTCTGTATCTCTATTATGTTGGTGCGGCTTCGGAACTTTTAAATATCTCGATATATCTCGAAAACTACGCTTGTGATCAAAAAATATCATAGAACATAAATTGTAGGAAACATAATTCTCTACAAAAAAGGTCTCTTAACATTTTGCCATAGCTCGCTTCGTTTCCGAGATATTTGCAGATATATCTCAAGGGAAGGGGCCTGACGGAAATATTTCGAGATATTTCTTCTTCTTGTTGTACTTCTTCTGCACAGCTAAGCTGGAAGTGGCATTAACAGCTCGCAATAGTGCAAAGTTATCTCAAAGAAAGGGGCGACGGTGTTTCTGTATCTCTATTATGTTGGTGCGGCTTCGGAACTTTTAAATATCTTGATATATCTCGAGAACTACGCATCTGATCAAAAAATATCATAGAACATAAAAAGTAGGAAACTTAATTCTCTACAAAAAAGGTCTCTTAACATTTTGCCATAGCTCGCTCCGTTTCCGAGATATTTGCAGATTTATCTCAAGGGAAGGGGCCTGACGGACATATTTCGAGATATTTCTTCTTCTTGTTGTTCTTCTTCTGCACAGCTAAGCTGGAAGTGGCATTTGCGGCTCGCAATAGTGCAGAGTTATCTCAAAGAAAGGGGCCACGGTGTTTCTGTATCTCTATTATGTTGGTGCGGCTTCGCAACTTTTAAATATCTCGATATATCTCGAAAACTACGCTTCTGATCAAAAAATATCATAGAACATAAATTGTAGGAAACATAATTCTCTACAAAAAAGGTCTCTTAACATTTTGCCATAGCTCGCTTCGTTTCCGAGATATTTGCAGATTTATCTCAAGGGAAGGGGCCTGACGGACATATTTCGAGATATTTCTTCTTCTTGTTGTTCTTCTTCTGCACAGCTAAGCTGGAAGTGGCATTTGCAGCTCGCAATAGTGCAGAGTTATCTCAAAGAAAGGGGCCACGGTGTTTCGCTATCTCTATTATGTTGGTGCGGCTTCGGAACTTTTAAATATCTTGATATATCTCGAGAACTACGCATCTGATCAAAAAATATCATAGAACATAAAAAGTAGGAAACTTAATTCTCTACAAAAAAGGTCTCTTAACATTTTGCCATAGCTCGTTTCGTTTCCGAGATATTTGCAGATATATCTCAAGGGAAGGGGCCTGACGGACATATTTCGAGATATTTCCTCTTCTTGTTGTTCTTCTTCTGCACAGCTAAACTGGAAGTGGCATTTCCAGCTCGCAATAGCGCAGAGTTATCTCAAAGAAAGGGGCCACGGTGTTTCTGTATCTCTATTATGTTGGTGCGGCTTCGGAACTTTTAAATATCTTGATATATCTCGAGAACTACGCATCTGATCAAAAAATATCATAGAACATAAAAAGTAGGAAACTTAATTCCCTACAAATAAGGTCTCTTAACATTTTGCCATAGCTCGCTTCGTTTCCGAGATATTTGCAGATTTATCTCAAGGGAAGGGGCCTGACGGACATTTTTCGAGATATTTCTTCTTCTTGTTGTTCTTCTTCTGCACAGCTAAGCTGGAAGTGGCATTTGCAGCTCGCAATAGTGCAGAGTTATCTCGAAGAAAGGGGCCACGGTGTTTCTGTATCTCTATTATGTTGGTGCAGCTTCGGAACTTTTAAATATCTTGATATATCTCGAGAACTACGCATCTGATCAAAAAATATCATAGAACATAAAAAGTAGGAAACTTAATTCTCTACAAATAAGGTCTCTTAACATTTTGCCATACCTCGCTTCGTTTCCGAGATATTTGCAGATTTATCTCAAGGGAAGGGGCCTGACGGACATTTTTCGAGATATTTCTTCTTCTTGTTGTTCTTCTTCTGCACAGCTAAGCTGGAAGTGGCATTTGCAGCTCGCACTAGTGCAGAGTTATCTCAAAGAAAGGGGCCACGGTGTTTCTGTATCTCTATTATGTTGGTGCGGCTTCGGAACTTTTAAATATCTTGATATATCTCGAGAACTACGCATCCGATCAAAAAATATCATAGAACATAAAAAGTAGGAAACTTAATTCTCTACAAAAAAGGTCTCTTAACATTTTGCCATAGCTCGCTTCGTTTCCGAGATATTTGCAGATTTATCTCGAGGGAAGGGGCCTGACGGACATATTTCGAGATATTTCTTCTTCTTGTTGTTCTTCTTCTGCACAGCTAAGCTGGAAGCGGCATTTGCGGCTCGCACTAGTGCAGAGTTATCTCAAAGAAAGGGGCCACGGTGTTTCTGTATCTCTATTATGTTGGTGCAGCTTCGGATCTTTTAAATATCTCGATATATCTCGAAAACTACGCTTCTGATCAAAAAATATCATAGAACATAAATTGTAGGAAACATAATTCTCTACAAAAAAGGTCTCTTAACATTTTGCCATAGCTCGTTTCGTTTCCGAGATATTTGCAGATATATCTCAAGGGAAGGGGCCTGACGGACATATTTCGAGATATTTCCTCTTCTTGTTGTTCTTCTTCTGCACAGCTAAACTGGAAGTGGCATTTCCAGCTCGCAATAGCGCAGAGTTATCTCAAAGAAAGGGGCCACGGTGTTTCTGTATCTCTATTATGTTGGTGCGGCTTCGGAACTTTTAAATATCTTGATATATCTCGAGAACTACGCATCTGATCAAAAAATATCATAGAACATAAAAAGTAGGAAACTTAATTCCCTACAAATAAGGTCTCTTAACATTTTGCCATAGCTCGCTTCGTTTCCGAGATATTTGCAGATTTATCTCAAGGGAAGGGGCCTGACGGACATTTTTCGAGATATTTCTTCTTCGTGTTGTTCTTCTTCTGCACAGCTAAGCTGGAAGTGGCATTTGCAGCTCGCAATAGTGCAGAGTTATCTCGAAGAAAGGGGCCACGGTGTTTCTGTATCTCTATTATGTTGGTGCAGCTTCGGAACTTTTAAATATCTTGATATATCTCGAGAACTACGCATCTGATCAAAAAATATCATAGAACATAAAAAGTAGGAAACTTAATTCTCTACAAATAAGGTCTCTTAACATTTTGCCATACCTCGCTTCGTTTCCGAGATATTTGCAGATTTATCTCAAGGGAAGGGGCCTGACGGACATTTTTCGAGATATTTCTTCTTCTTGTTGTTCTTCTTCTGCACAGCTAAGCTGGAAGTGGCATTTGCAGCTCGCAATAGTGCAGAGTTATCTCAAAGAAAGGGGCCACGGTGTTTCTGTATCTCTATTATGTTGGTGCGGCTTCGGAACTTTTAAATATCTCGATATATCTCGAGAACTACGCATCTGATCGAAAAATATCATAGAACATAAAAAGTAGGAAACTTAATTCTCTACAAAAGAGGTCTCTTAACATTTTGCCATAGCTCGCTTCGTTTCCGAGATATTTGCAGATTTATCTCAAGGGAAGGGGCCTGACGGACATATTTCGAGATATTTCTTCTTCTTGTTGTTCTTCTTCTGCACAGCTAAGCTGGAAGTGGCATTTGCAGCGCGCAATAGTGCAGAGTTATCTCAAAGAAAGGGGCCACGGTGTTTCTGTATCTCTATTATGTTGGTGCGGCTTCGGAACTTTTAAATATCTTGATATATCTCGAGAACTACGCATCCGATCAAAAAATATCATAGAACATAAAAAGTAGGAAACTTAATTCTCTACAAAAAAGGTCTCTTAACATTTTGCCATAGCTCGCTTCGTTTCCGAGATATTTGCAGATTTATCTCGAGGGAAGGGGCCTGACGGACATATTTCGAGATATTTCTTCTTCTTGTTGTTCTTCTTCTGCACAGCTAAGCTGGAAGCGGCATTTGCGGCTCGCACTAGTGCAGAGTTATCTCAAAGAAAGGGGCCACGGTGTTTCTGTATCTCTATTATGTTGGTGCGGCTTCGGAACTTTTAAATATCTTGATATATGTCGAGAACTACGCATCTGATCAAAAAATATCATAGAACATAAAAAGTAGGAAACTTAATTCTCTACAAAAAAGGTCTCTTAACGTTTTGCAATAGCTCGCTTCGTTTCCGAGATATTTGCAGATTTATCTCAAGGGAAGGGTCCTGACGGACATATTTCGAGATATTTCTTCTTCTTGTTGTTCTTCTTCTGCACAGCTAAACTGGAAGTGGCATTTCCAGCTCGCAATCATGCAGAGTTATCTCAAAGAGAGGGGCCACGGTGTTTCTGTATCTCTATTATGTTGGTGCGGCTTCGGAACTTTTAAATATCTTGATATATCTCGAGAACTACGCCTCTGATCGAAAAATATCATAGAACGTAAAAAGTAGGAAACTTAATTCTCTACAAAAAAGGTCTCTTAACATTTTGCCATAGCTCGCTTCGTTTCCGAGATATTTGCAGATTTATCTCAAGGGAAGGGGCCTGACGGACATATTTCGAGATATTTCTTCTTCTTGTTGTTCTTCTTCTGCACAGCTAAGCTGGAAGTGGCATTTGCAGCTCGCAATAGTGCAGAGTTATCGCAAAGAAAGGGGCCACGGTGTTTCTGTATCTCTATTATGTTGGTGCGGCTTCGGAACTTTTAAATATCTTCATATATCTCGAGAACTACGCATCTGATCAAAAAATATCATAGAACATAAAAAGTAGGAAACCTAATTTTCTACAAAAAAGGTCTCTTAACATTTTGCCGTAGCTCGCTTCGTTTCCGAGATATTTGCAGATTTATCTCAAGGGAAGGGGCCTGACGGACATATTTCGAGATATTTCTTCTTCTTGTTGTTCTTCTTCTGCACAGCTAAGCTGGAAGTGGCATTTGCAGCTCGCAATAGTGCAGAGTTATCGCAAAGAAAGGGGCCACGGTGTTTCTGTATCTCTATTATGTTGGTGCGGCTTCGGAACTTTTAAATATCTTGATATATCTCGAGAACTACGCATCTGATCAAAAAATATCATAGAACATAAAAAGTAGGAAACTTAATTCTCTACAAAAAAGGTCTCTTAACGTTTTGCAATAGCTCGCTTCGTTTCCGAGATATTTGCAGATTTATCTCAAGGGAAGGGTCCTGACGGACATATTTCGAGATATTTCTTCTTCTTGTTGTTCTTCTTCTGCACAGCTAAACTGGAAGTGGCATTTCCAGCTCGCAATCATGCAGAGTTATCTCAAAGAGAGGGGCCACGGTGTTTCTGTATCTCTATTATGTTGGTGCGGCTTCGGAACTTTTAAATATCTTGATATATCTCGAGAACTACGCCTCTGATCGAAAAATATCATAGAACATAAAAAGTAGGAAACTTAATTCTCTACAAAAAAGGTCTCTTAACATTTTGCCATAGCTCGCTTCGTTTCCGAGATATTTGCAGATTTATCTCAAGGGAAGGGGCCTGACGGACATATTTCGAGATATTTCTTCTTCTTGTTGTTCTTCTTCTGCACAGCTAAGCTGGAAGTGGCATTTGCAGCTCGCAATAGTGCAGAGTTATCGCAAAGAAAGGGGCCACGGTGTTTCTGTATCTCTATTATGTTGGTGCGGCTTCGGAACTTTTAAATATCTTGATATATCTCGAGAACTACGCATCTGATAAAAAAATATCATAGAACATAAAAAGTAGGAAACCTAATTTTCTACAAAAAAGGTCTCTTAACATTTTGCCGTAGCTCGCTTCGTTTCCGAGATATTTGCAGATTTATCTCAAGGGAAGGGGCCTGACGGACATATTTCGAGATATTTCTTCTTCTTGTTGTTCTTCTTCTGCACAGCTAAGCTGGAAGTGGCATTTGCTGCGCGCAATAGTGCAGAGTTATCTCAAAGAGAGGGGCCACGGTGTTTCTGTATCTCTATTATGTTGGTGCGGCTTCGGAACTTTTAAATATCTCGATATATCTCGAGAACTACGCCTCTGATCGAAAAATATCATAGAACATAAAAAGTAGGAAACTTAATTCTCTACAAAAAAGGTCTCTTAACATTTTGCCATAGCTCGCTTCGTTTCCGAGATATTTGCAGATTTATCTCAAGGGAAGGGGCCTGACGGACATATTTCGAGATATTTCTTCTTCTTGTTGTTCTTCTTCTGCACAGCTAAGCTGGAAGTGGCATTTGCAGCTCGCAATAGTGCAGAGTTATCGCAAAGAAAGGGGCCACGGTGTTTCTGTATCTCTATTATGTTGGTGCGGCTTCGGAACTTTTAAATATCTTGATATATCTCGAGAACTACGCATCCGATCAAAAAATATCATAGAACATAAAAAGTAGGAAACTTAATTCTCTACAAAAAAGGTCTCTTAACATTTTGCCATAGCTCGCTTCGTTTCCGAGATATTTGCAGATTTATCTCGAGGGAAGGGGCCTGACGGACATATTTCGAGATATTTCTTCTTCTTGTTGTTCTTCTTCTGCACAGCTAAGCTGGAAGCGGCATTTGCGGCTCGCACTAGTGCAGAGTTATCTCAAAGAAAGGGGCCACGGTGTTTCTGTATCTCTATTATGTTGGTGCAGCTTCGGATCTTTTAAATATCTCGATATATCTCGAAAACTACGCTTCTGATCGAAAAATATCATAGAACATAAATTGTAGGAAACATAATTCTCTACAAAAAAGGTCTCTTAACATTTTGCCATAGCTCGCTTCGTTTCCAAGATACTTGCAGATTTATCTCAAGGGAAGGGGCCTGACGGACATATTTCGAGATATTTCTTCTTCTTGTTGTTCTTCTTCTGCACAGCTAAACTGGAAGTGGCATTTCCAGCTCGCAGTAGTGCCGAGTTATCTCAAAGAAAGGGGCCACGGTGTTTCTGTATCTCTATTATGTTGGTGCGGCTTCGGAACTTTTAAATATCTTGATATATCTCGAGAACTACGCATCTGATCAAAAAATATCATAGAACATAAAAAGTAGAAAACTTAATTCTCTACAAAAAAGGTCTCTCAACATTTTGCCATAGCTCGCTTCGTTTCCGAGATATATGCAGATTTATCTCAAGGGAAGGGGCCTGACGGACATATTTCGAGATATTTCTTCTTCTTGCTGTTCTTCTTCTGCACAGCTAAGCTGGAAGTGGCATTTGCAGCTCGCAATAGTGCAGAGTTATCTCAAAGAAAGGGGCCACGGTGTTTCTGTATCTCTATTATGTTGGTGCGGCTTCGGAACTTTTAAATATCTTGATATATCTCGAGAACTACGCATCTGATCAAATAATATCATAGAACATAAAAAGTAGGAAACTTAATTCTCCACAAATAAGGTCTCTTAACATTTTGCCATAGCTCGCTTCGTTTCCAAGATACTTGCAGATTTATCTCAAGGGAAGGGGCCTGACGGACATATATCGAGATATTTCTTCTTCTTGTTGTTCTTCTTCTGCACAGCTAAGCTGGAAGTGGCATTTGCAGCTCGCAATAGTGCAGAGTTATCTCAAAGAAAGGGGCCACGGTGTTTCTGTATCTCTATTATGTTGGTGCGGCTTCGGAACTTTTAAATATCTTGATATATCTCGAGAACTACGCATCCGATCAAAAAATATCATAGAACATAAAAAGTAGGAAACTTAATTCTCTACAAAAAAGGTCTCTTAACATTTTGCCATAGCTCGCTTCGTTTCCGAGATATTTGCAGATTTATCTCGAGGGAAGGGGCCTGACGGACATATTTCGAGATATTTCTTCTTCTTGTTGTTCTTCTTCTGCACAGCTAAGCTGGAAGCGGCATTTGCGGCTCGCACTAGTGCAGAGTTATCTCAAAGAAAGGGGCCACGGTGTTTCTGTATCTCTATTATGTTGGTGCAGCTTCGGATCTTTTAAATATCTCGATATATCTCGAAAACTACGCTTCTGATCAAAAAATATCAAAGAACATAAATTGTAGGAAACATAATTCTCTACAAAAAAGGTCTCTTAACATTTTGCCATAGCTCGCTTCGTTTCCGAGATATTTGCAGATTTATCTCAAGGGAAGGGGCCTGACGGACATATTTCGAGATATTTCTTCTTCTTGTTGTTCTTCTTCTGCACAGCTAAGCTGGAAGTGGCATTTGCAGCTCGCAATAGTGCAGAGTTATCTCAAATAAAGGGGCCACGGTGTTTCTGTATCTCTATTATGTTGGTGCGGCTTCGGATCTTTTAAATATCTCGATATATCTCGAAAACTACGCTTCTGATCAAAAAATATCATAGAACCTAAATTGTGGGAAATATAATTCTCTACAAAAAAGGTCTCTTAACATTTTGCCGTAGCTCGCTTCGTTTCCGAGATATTTGCAGATTTATCTCAAGGGAAGGGGCCTGACGGACATATTTCCAGATATTTCTTCTTCTTGTTGTTCTTCTTCTGCACAGCTAAGCTGGAAGCGGCATTTGCGGCTCGCACTAGTGCAGAGTTATCTCAAAGAAAGGGGCCACGGTGTTTCTGTATCTCTATTATGTTGGTGCGGCTTCGGATCTTTTAAATATCTCGATATATCTCGAAAACTACGCTTCTGATCAAAAAATATCATAGAACCTAAATTGTGGGAAATATAATTCTCTACAAAAAAGGTCTCTTAACATTTTGCCGTAGCTCGCTTCGTTTCCGAGATATTTGCAGATTTATCTCAAGGGAAGGGGCCTGACGGACATATTTCCAGATATTTCTTCTTCTTGTTGTTCTTCTTCTGCACAGCTAAGCTGGAAGTGGCATTTGCAGCTCGCAATAGTGCAGAGTTATCTCAAAGAAAGGGGCCACGGTGTTTCTGTATCTCTATTATGTTGGTGCGGCTTCGGAACTTTTAAATATCTTGATATATCTCGAGAACTACGCATCCGATCAAAAAATATCATAGAACATAAAAAGTAGGAAACTTAATTCTCTACAAAAAAGGTCTCTTAACATTTTGCCATAGCTCGCTTCGTTTCCGAGATATTTGCAGATTTATCTCGAGGGAAGGGGCCTGACGGACATATTTCGAGATATTTCTTCTTCTTGTTGTTCTTCTTCTGCACAGCTAAGCTGGAAGCGGCATTTGCGGCTCGCACTAGTGCAGAGTTATCTCAAAGAAAGGGGCCACGGTGTTTCTGTATCTCTATTATGTTGGTGCAGCTTCGGATCTTTTAAATATCTCGATATATCTCGAAAACTACGCTTCTGATCAAAAAATATCATAGAACATAAATTGTAGGAAACATAATTCTCTACAAAAAAGGTCTCTTAACATTTTGCCATAGCTCGTTTCGTTTCCGAGATATTTGCAGATATATCTCAAGGGAAGGGGCCTGACGGACATATTTCGAGATATTTCCTCTTCTTGTTGTTCTTCTTCTGCACAGCTAAACTGGAAGTGGCATTTCCAGCTCGCAATAGCGCAGAGTTATCTCAAAGAAAGGGGCCACGGTGTTTCTGTATCTCTATTATGTTGGTGCGGCTTCGGAACTTTTAAATATCTTGATATATCTCGAGAACTACGCATCTGATCAAAAAATATCATAGAACATAAAAAGTAGGAAACTTAATTCCCTACAAATAAGGTCTCTTAACATTTTGCCATAGCTCGCTTCGTTTCCGAGATATTTGCAGATTTATCTCAAGGGAAGGGGCCTGACGGACATTTTTCGAGATATTTCTTCTTCTTGTTGTTCTTCTTCTGCACAGCTAAGCTGGAAGTGGCATTTGCAGCTCGCAATAGTGCAGAGTTATCTCGAAGAAAGGGGCCACGGTGTTTCTGTATCTCTATTATGTTGGTGCGGCTTCGGAACTTTTAAATATCTTGATATATCTCGAGAACTACGCATCTGATCAAAAAATATCATAGAACATAAAAAGTAGGAAACTTAATTCTCTACAAATAAGGTCTCTTAACATTTTGCCATACCTCGCTTCGTTTCCGAGATATTTGCAGATTTATCTCAAGGGAAGGGGCCTGACGGACATTTTTCGAGATATTTCTTCTTCTTGTTGTTCTTCTTCTGCACAGCTAAGCTGGAAGTGGCATTTGCAGCTCGCAATAGTGCAGAGTTATCTCAAAGAAAGGGGCCACGGTGTTTCTGTATCTCTATTATGTTGGTGCGGCTTCGGAACTTTTAAATATCTCGATATATCTCGAGAACTACGCATCTGATCGAAAAATATCATAGAACATAAAAAGTAGCAAACTTAATTCTCTACAAAAGAGGTCTCTTAACATTTTGCCATAGCTCGCTTCGTTTCCGAGATATTTGCAGATTTATCTCAAGGGAAGGGGCCTGACGGACATATTTCGAGATATTTCTTCTTCTTGTTGTTCTTCTTCTGCACAGCTAAGCTGGAAGTGGCATTTGCAGCGCGCAATAGTGCAGAGTTATCTCAAAGAAAGGGGCCACGGTGTTTCTGTATCTCTATTATGTTGGTGCGGCTTCGGAACTTTTAAATATCTTGATATATCTCGAGAACTACGCATCTGTTCAAAAAATATCATAGAACATAAAAAGTAGGAATCCTAATTTTCTACAAAAAAGGTCTCTTAACATTTTGCCGTAGCTCGCTTCGTTTCCGAGATATTTGCAGATTTATCTCAAGGGAAGGGGCCTGACGGACATATTTCCAGATATTTCTTCTTCTTGTTGTTCTTCTTCTGCACAGCTAAGCTGGAAGTGGCATTGGCAGCTCGCAATAGTGCAGAGTTATCTCAAAGAAAGGGGCCACGGTGTTTCTGTATCTCTATTATGTTGGTGCGGCTTCGGAACTTTTAAATATCTTGATATATGTCGAGAACTACGCATCTGATCAAAAAATATCATAGAACATAAAAAGTAGGAAACTTAATTCTCTACAAAAAAGGTCTCTTAACGTTTTGCAATAGCTCGCTTCGTTTCCGAGATATTTGCAGATTTATCTCAAGGGAAGGGTCCTGACGGACATATTTCGAGATATTTCTTCTTCTTGTTGTTCTTCTTCTGCACAGCTAAACTGGAAGTGGCATTTCCAGCTCGCAATCATGCAGAGTTATCTCAAAGAGAGGGGCCACGGTGTTTCTGTATCTCTATTATGTTGGTGCGGCTTCGGAACTTTTAAATATCTTGATATATCTCGAGAACTACGCCTCTGATCGAAAAATATCATTGAACGTAAAAAGTAGGAAACTTAATTCTCTACAAAAAAGGTCTCTTAACATTTTGCCATAGCTCGCTTCGTTTCCGAGATATTTGCAGATTTATCTCAAGGGAAGGGGCCTGACGGACATATTTCGAGATATTTCTTCTTCTTGTTGTTCTTCTTCTGCACAGCTAAGCTGGAAGTGGCATTTGCAGCTCGCAATAGTGCAGAGTTATCGCAAAGAAAGGGGCCACGGTGTTTCTGTATCTCTATTATGTTGGTGCGGCTTCGGAACTTTTAAATATCTTCATATATCTCGAGAACTACGCATCTGATCAAAAAATATCATAGAACATAAAAAGTAGGAAACCTAATTTTCTACAAAAAAGGTCTCTTAACATTTTGCCGTAGCTCGCTTCGTTTCCGAGGTATTTGCAGATTTATCTCAAGGGAAGGGGCCTGACGGACATATTTCGAGATATTTCTTCTTCTTGTTGTTCTTCTTCTGCACAGCTAAGCTGAAAGCGGCATTTGCGGCTCGCACTAGTGCAGAGTTATCTCAAAGAAAGGGGCCACGGTGTTTCTGTATCTCTATTATGTTGGTGCAGCTTCGGATCTTTTAAATATCTCGATATATCTCGAAAACTACGCTTCTGATCGAAAAATATCATAGAACATAAATTGTAGGAAACATAATTCTCTACAAAAAAGGTCTCTTAACATTTTGCCATAGCTCGTTTCGTTTCCGAGATATTTGCAGATATATCTCAAGGGAAGGGGCCTGACGGACATATTTCAAGATATTTCCTCTTCTTGTTGTTCTTCTTCTGCACAGCTAAACTGGAAGTGGCATTTCCAGCTCGCAATAGCGCAGAGTTATCTCAAAGAAAGGGGCCACGGTGTTTCTGTATCTCTATTATGTTGGTGCGGCTTCGGAACTTTTAAATATCTTGATATATCTCGAGAACTACGCATCTGATCAAAAAATATCATAGAACATAAAAAGTAGGAAACTTAATTCCCTACAAATAAGGTCTCTTAACATTTTGCCATAGCTCGCTTCGTTTCCGAGATATTTGCAGATTTATCTCAAGGGAAGGGGCCTGACGGACATTTTTCGAGATATTTCTTCTTCTTGTTGTTCTTCTTCTGCACAGCTAAGCTGGAAGTGGCATTTGCAGCTCGCAATAGTGCAGAGTTATCTCGAAGAAAGGGGCCACGGTGTTTCTGTATCTCTATTATGTTGGTGCGGCTTCGGAACTTTTAAATATCTTGATATATCTCGAGAACTACGCATCTGATCAAAAAATATCATAGAACATAAAAAGTAGGAAACTTAATTCTCTACAAATAAGGTCTCTTAACATTTTGCCATACCTCGCTTCGTTTCCGAGATATTTGCAGATTTATCTCAAGGGAAGGGGCCTGACGGACATTTTTCGAGATATTTCTTCTTCTTGTTGTTCTTCTTCTGCACAGCTAAGCTGGAAGTGGCATTTGCAGCTCGCAATAGTGCAGAGTTATCTCAAAGAAAGGGGCCACGGTGTTTCTGTATCTCTATTATGTTGGTGCGGCTTCGGAACTTTTAAATATCTCGATATATCTCGAGAACTACGCATCTGATCGAAAAATATCATAGAACATAAAAAGTAGGAAACTTAATTCTCTACAAAAGAGGTCTCTTAACATTTTGCCATAGCTCGCTTCGTTTCCGAGATATTTGCAGATTTATCTCAAGGGAAGGGGCCTGACGGACATATTTCGAGATATTTCTTCTTCTTGTTGTTCTTCTTCTGCACAGCTAAGCTGGAAGTGGCATTTGCAGCGCGCAATAGTGCAGAGTTATCTCAAAGAAAGGGGCCACGGTGTTTCTGTATCTCTATTATGTTGGTGCGGCTTCGGAACTTTTAAATATCTTGATATATCTCGAGAACTACGCATCTGTTCAAAAAATATCATAGAACATAAGAAGTAGGAATCCTAATTTTCTACAAAAAAGGTCTCTTAACATTTTGCCGTAGCTCGCTTCGTTTCCGAGATATTTGCAGATTTATCTCAAGGGAAGGGGCCTGACGGACATATTTCCAGATATTTCTTCTTCTTGTTGTTCTTCTTCTGCACAGCTAAGCTGGAAGTGGCATTGGCAGCTCGCAATAGTGCAGAGTTATCTCAAAGAAAGGGGCCACGGTGTTTCTGTATCTCTATTATGTTGGTGCGGCTTCGGAACTTTTAAATATCTTGATATATGTCGAGAACTACGCATCTGATCAAAAAATATCATAGAACATAAAAAGTAGGAAACTTAATTCTCTACAAAAAAGGTCTCTTAACGTTTTGCAATAGCTCGCTTCGTTTCCGAGATATTTGCAGATTTATCTCAAGGGAAGGGTCCTGACGGACATATTTCGAGATATTTCTTCTTCTTGTTGTTCTTCTTCTGCACAGCTAAACTGGAAGTGGCATTTCCAGCTCGCAATCATGCAGAGTTATCTCAAAGAGAGGGGCCACGGTGTTTCTGTATCTCTATTATGTTGGTGCGGCTTCGGAACTTTTAAATATCTTGATATATCTCGAGAACTACGCCTCTGATCGAAAAATATCATAGAACGTAAAAAGTAGGAAACTTAATTCTCTACAAAAAAGGTCTCTTAACATTTTGCCATAGCTCGCTTCGTTTCCGAGATATTTGCAGATTTATCTCAAGGGAAGGGGCCTGACGGACATATTTCGAGATATTTCTTCTTCTTGTTGTTCTTCTTCTGCACAGCTAAGCTGGAAGTGGCATTTGCAGCTCGCAATAGTGCAGAGTTATCGCAAAGAAAGGGGCCACGGTGTTTCTGTATCTCTATTATGTTGGTGCGGCTTCGGAACTTTTAAATATCTTCATATATCTCGAGAACTACGCATCTGATCAAAAAATATCATAGAACATAAAAAGTAGGAAACCTAATTTTCTACAAAAAAGGTCTCTTAACATTTTGCCGTAGCTCGCTTCGTTTCCGAGATATTTGCAGATTTATCTCAAGGGAAGGGGCCTGACGGACATATTTCGAGATATTTCTTCTTCTTGTTGTTCTTCTTCTGCACAGCTAAGCTGGAAGTGGCATTTGCAGCTCGCAATAGTGCAGAGTTATCGCAAAGAAAGGGGCCACGGTGTTTCTGTATCTCTATTATGTTGGTGCGGCTTCGGAACTTTTAAATATCTTGATATATCTCGAGAACTACGCATCTGATCAAAAAATATCATAGAACATAAAAAGTAGGAAACTTAATTCTCTACAAAAAAGGTCTCTTAACGTTTTGCAATAGCTCGCTTCGTTTCCGAGATATTTGCAGATTTATCTCAAGGGAAGGGTCCTGACGGACATATTTCGAGATATTTCTTCTTCTTGTTGTTCTTCTTCTGCACAGCTAAACTGGAAGTGGCATTTCCAGCTCGCAATCATGCAGAGTTATCTCAAAGAGAGGGGCCACGGTGTTTCTGTATCTCTATTATGTTGGTGCGGCTTCGGAACTTTTAAATATCTTGATATATCTCGAGAACTACGCCTCTGATCGAAAAATATCATAGAACATAAAAAGTAGGAAACTTAATTCTCTACAAAAAAGGTCTCTTAACATTTTGCCATAGCTCGCTTCGTTTCCGAGATATTTGCAGATTTATCTCAAGGGAAGGGGCCTGACGGACATATTTCGAGATATTTCTTCTTCTTGTTGTTCTTCTTCTGCACAGCTAAGCTGGAAGTGGCATTTGCAGCTCGCAATAGTGCAGAGTTATCGCAAAGAAAGGGGCCACGGTGTTTCTGTATCTCTATTATGTTGGTGCGGCTTCGGAACTTTTAAATATCTTGATATATCTCGAGAACTACGCATCTGATAAAAAAATATCATAGAACATAAAAAGTAGGAAACCTAATTTTCTACAAAAAAGGTCTCTTAACATTTTGCCGTAGCTCGCTTCGTTTCCGAGATATTTGCAGATTTATCTCAAGGGAAGGGGCCTGACGGACATATTTCGAGATATTTCTTCCTCTTGTTGTTCTTCTTCTGCACAGCTAAGCTGGAAGTGGCATTTGCTGCGCGCAATAGTGCAGAGTTATCTCAAAGAGAGGGGCCACGGTGTTTCTGTATCTCTATTATGTTGGTGCTGCTTCGGAACTTTTAAATATCTCGATATATCTCGAGAACTACGCCTCTGATCGAAAAATATCATAGAACATAAAAAGTAGGAAACTTAATTCTCTACAAAAAAGGTCTCTTAACATTTTGCCATAGCTCGCTTCGTTTCCGAGATATTTGCAGATTTATCTCAAGGGAAGGGGCCTGACGGACATATTTCGAGATATTTCTTCTTCTTGTTGTTCTTCTTCTGCACAGCTAAGCTGGAAGTGGCATTTGCAGCTCGCAATAGTGCAGAGTTATCGCAAAGAAAGGGGCCACGGTGTTTCTGTATCTCTATTATGTTGGTGCGGCTTCGGAACTTTTAAATATCTTGATATATCTCGAGAACTACGCATCCGATCAAAAAATATCATAGAACATAAAAAGTAGGAAACTTAATTCTCTACAAAAAAGGTCTCTTAACATTTTGCCATAGCTCGCTTCGTTTCCGACATATTTGCAGATTTATCTCGAGGGAAGGGGCCTGACGGACATATTTCGAGATATTTCTTCTTCTTGTTGTTCTTCTTCTGCACAGCTAAGCTGGAAGCGGCATTTGCGGCTCGCACTAGTGCAGAGTTATCTCAAAGAAAGGGGCCACGGTGTTTCTGTATCTCTATTATGTTGGTGCAGCTTCGGATCTTTTAAATATCTCGATATATCTCAAAAACTACGCTTCTGATCGAAAAATATCATAGAACATAAATTGTAGGAAACATAATTCTCTACAAAAAAGGTCTCTTAACATTTTGCCATAGCTCGTTTCGTTTCCGAGATATTTGCAGATATATCTCAAGGGAAGGGACCTGACGGACATATTTCAAGATATTTCCTCTTCTTGTTGTTCTTCTTCTGCACAGCTAAACTGGAAGTGGCATTTCCAGCTCGCAATAGCGCAGAGTTATCTCAAAGAAAGGGGCCACGGTGTTTCTGTATCTCTATTATGTTGGTGCGGCTTCGGAACTTTTAAATATCTTGATATATCTCGAGAACTACGCATCTGATCAAAAAATATCATAGAACATAAAAAGTAGGAAACTTAATTCTCTACAAATAAGGTCTCTTAACATTTTGCCATAGCTCGCTTCGTTTCCGAGATATTTGCAGATTTATCTCAAGGGAAGGGGCCTGACGGACATTTTTCGAGATATTTCTTCTTCTTGTTGTTCTTCTTCTGCACAGCTAAGCTGGAAGTGGCATTTGCAGCTCGCAATAGTGCAGAGTTATCTCGAAGAAAGGGGCCACGGTGTTTCTGTATCTCTATTATGTTGGTGCGGCTTCGGAACTTTTAAATATCTTGATATATCTCGAGAACTACGCATCTGATCAAAAAATATCATAGAACATAAAAAGTAGGAAACTTAATTCTCTACAAATAAGGTCTCTTAACATTTTGCCATACCTCGCTTCGTTTCCGAGATATTTGCAGATTTATCTCAAGGGAAGGGGCCTGACGGACATTTTTCGAGATATTTCTTCTTCTTGTTGTTCTTCTTCTGCACAGCTAAGCTGGAAGTGGCATTTGCAGCTCGCAATAGTGCAGAGTTATCTCAAAGAAAGGGGCCACGGTGTTTCTGTATCTCTATTATGTTGGTGCGGCTTCGGATCTTTTAAATATCTCGATATATCTCGAAAACTACGCTTCTGATCAAAAAATATCATAGAACATAAATTGTAGGAAACAGAATTCTCTACAAAAAAGGTCTCTTAACATTTTGCCATAGCTCGTTTCGTTTCCGAGATATTTGCAGATATATCTCAAGGGAAGGGGCCTGACGGACATATTTCGAGATATTTCCTCTTCTTGTTGTTCTTCTTCTGCACAGCTAAACTGGAAGTGGCATTTCCAGCTCGCAATAGCGCAGAGTTATCTCAAAGAAAGGGGCCACGGTGTTTCTGTATCTCTATTATGTTGGTGCGGCTTCGGAACTTTTAAATATCTTGATATATCTCGAGAACTACGCATCTGATCAAAAAATATCATAGAACATAAAAAGTAGGAAACTTAATTCTCTACAAATAAGGTCTCTTAACATTTTGCCATAGCTCGCTTCGTTTCCGAGATATTTGCAGATTTATCTCAAGGGAAGGGGCCTGACGGACATTTTTCGAGATATTTCTTCTTCTTGTTGTTCTTCTTCTGCACAGCTAAGCTGGAAGTGGCATTTGCAGCTCGCAATAGTGCAGAGTTATCTCGAAGAAAGGGGCCACGGTGTTTCTGTATCTCTATTATGTTGGTGCGGCTTCGGAACTTTTAAATATCTTGATATATCTCGAGAACTACGCATCTGATCAAAAAATATCATAGAACATAAAAAGTAGGAAACTTAATTCTCTACAAATAAGGTCTCTTAACATTTTGCCATAGCTCGCTTCGTTTCCGAGATATTTGCAGATTTATCTCAAGGGAAGGGGCCTGACGGACATTTTTCGAGATATTTCTTCTTCTTGTTGTTCTTCTTCTGCACAGCTAAGCTGGAAGTGGCATTTGCAGCTCGCAATAGTGCAGAGTTATCTCGAAGAAAGGGGCCACGGTGTTTCTGTATCTCTATTATGTTGGTGCGGCTTCGGAACTTTTAGATATCTTGATATATCTCGAGAACTACGTATCTGATCAAAAAATATCATAGAACATAAAAAGTAGGAAACTTAATTCTCTACAAAAAAGGTCTCTTAACATTTTGCCATAGCTCGCTTCATTTCCGAGATATTTGCAGATTTATCTCAAGGGAAGGGGCCTGACGGACATATTTCGAGATATTTCTTCTTCTTGTTGTTCTTCTTCTGCACAGCTAAGCTGGAAGTGGCATTTGCAGCTCGCAATAGTGCAGAGTTATCTCAAAGAAAGGGGCCACGGTGTTTCTGTATCTCTATTATGTTGGTGCGGCTTCGGAACTTTTAAATATCTCGATATATCTCGAGAACTGCGCATCTGATCGAAAAATATCATAGAACATAAAAAGTAGAAAACTTAATTCTCTACAAAAAAGGTCTCTTAACGTTTTGCAATCGCTCGCTTCGTTTCCGAGATATTTGCAGATTTATCTCAAGGGAAGGGTCCTGACGGACATATTTCGAGATATTTCTTCTTCTTGTTGTTCTTCTTCTGCACAGCTAAGCTGGAAGTGGCATTTGCAGCTCGCAATAGTGCAGAGTTATCTCGAAGAAAGGGGCCACGGTGTTTCTGTATCTCTATTATGTTGGTGCGGCTTCGGAACTTTTAGATATCTTGATATATCTCGAGAACTACGCATCTGATCAAAAAATATCATAGAACATAAAAAGTAGGAAACTTAATTCTCTACAAAAAAGGTCTCTTAACATTTTGCCATAGCTCGCTTCGTTTCCGAGATATTTGCAGATTTATCTCAAGGGAAGGGGCCTGACGGACATATTTCGAGATATTTCTTCTTCTTGTTGTTCTTCTTCTGCACAGCTAAGCTGGAAGTGGCATTTGCAGCTCGCAATAGTGCAGAGTTATCTCGAAGAAAGGGGCCACGGTGTTTCTGTATCTCTATTATGTTGGTGCGGCTTCGGAACTTTTAGATATCTTGATATATCTCGAGAACTACGCATCTGATCAAAAAATATCATAGAACATAAAAAGTAGGAAACTTAATTCTCTACAAAAAAGGTCTCTTAACATTTTGCCATAGCTCGCTTCGTTTCCGAGATATTTGCAGATTTATCTCAAGGGAAGGGGCCTGACGGACATATTTCGAGATATTTCTTCTTCTTGTTGTTCTTCTTCTGCACAGCTAAGCTGGAAGTGGCATTTGCAGCTCGCAATAGTGCAGAGTTATCTCAAAGAAAGGGGCCACGGTGTTTCTGTATCTCTATTATGTTGGTGCGGCTTCGGAACTTTTAAATATCTCGATATATCTCGAGAACTACGCATCTGATCGAAAAATATCATAGAACATAAAAAGTAGGAAACTTAATTCTCTACAAAAGAGGTCTCTTAACATTTTGCCATAGCTCGCTTCGTTTCCGAGATATTTGCAGATTTATCTCAAGGGAAGGGGCCTGACGGACATATTTCGAGATATTTCTTCTTTTTGTTGTTCTTCTTCTGCACAGCTAAGCTGGAAGTGGCATTTGCCGCTCGCAATAGTGCAGAGTTATCTCAAAGAAAGGGGCCACGGTGTTTCTGTATCTCTATTATGTTGGTGCGGCTTCGGAACTTTCAAATATCTTGATATATCTCGAGAACTACGCATCTGATCAAAAAATATCATAGAACATAAAAAGTAGGAAACCTAATTTTCTACAAAAAAGGTCTGTTAACATTTTGCCGTAGCTCGCTTCGTTTCCGAGATATTTGCAGATTTATCTCAAAGGAAGGGGCCTGACGGACATATTTCGAGATATTTCTTCTTCTTGTTGTTCTCCTTCTGCACAGCTAAACTGGAAGTGGCATTTCCAGCTCGCAATCGTGCAGAGTTATCTCAAAGAGAGGGGCCACGGTGTTTCTGTATCTCTATTATGTTGGTGCGGCTTCGGAACTTTTAAATACCTTGATATATCTCGAGAACTACGCCTCTGATCGAAAAATATCATAGAACATAAAAAGTAGGAAACTTAATTCTCTACAAAAAAGGTCTCTTAACATTTTGCCATAGCTCGCTTCGTTTCCGAGATATTTGCAGATTTATCTCAAAGGAAGGGGCCTGACGGACATATTTCGAGATATTTCTTCTTCTTGTTGTTCTTCTTCTGCACAGCTAAGCTGGAAGTGGCATTTGCAGCTCGCAATAGTGCAGAGTTATCGCAAAGAAAGGGGCCACGGTGTTTCTGTATCTCTATTATGTTGGTGCGGCTTCGGAACTTTTAAATATCTTGATATATCTCGAGAACTACGCATCTGTTCAAAAAATATCATAGAACATAAAAAGTAGGAATCCTAATTTTCTACAAAAAAGGTCTCTTAACATTTTGCCGTAGCTCGCTTCGTTTCCGAGATATTTGCAGATTTATCTCAAGGGAAGGGGCCTGACGGACATATTTCCAGATATTTCTTCTTCTTGTTGTTCTTCTTCTGCACAGCTAAGCTGGAAGTGGCATTGGCAGCTCGCAATAGTGCAGAGTTATCTCAAAGAAAGGGGCCACGGTGTTTCTGTATCTCTATTATGTTGGTGCGGCTTCGGAACTTTTAAATATCTTGATATATGTCGAGAACTACGCATCTGATCAAAAAATATCATAGAACATAAAAAGTAGGAAACTTAATTCTCTACAAAAAAGGTCTCTTAACGTTTTGCAATAGCTCGCTTCGTTTCCGAGATATTTGCAGATTTATCTCAAGGGAAGGGTCCTGACGGACATATTTCGAGACATTTCTTCTTCTTGTTGTTCTTCTTCTGCACAGCTAAACTGGAAGTGGCATTTCCAGCTCGCAATCATGCAGAGTTATCTCAAAGAGAGGGGCCACGGTGTTTCTGTATCTCTATTATGTTGGTGCGGCTTCGGAACTTTTAAATATCTTGATATATCTCGAGAACTACGCCTCTGATCGAAAAATATCATAGAACGTAAAAAGTAGGAAACTTAATTCTCTACAAAAAAGGTCTCTTAACATTTTGCCATAGCTCGCTTCGTTTCCGAGATATTTGCAGATTTATCTCAAGGGAAGGGGCCTGACGGACATATTTCGAGATATTTCTTCTTCTTGTTGTTCTTCTTCTGCACAGCTAAGCTGGAAGTGGCATTTGCAGCTCGCAATAGTGCAGAGTTATCGCAAAGAAAGGGGCCACGGTGTTTCTGTATCTCTATTATGTTGGTGCGGCTTCGGAACTTTTAAATATCTTCATATATCTCGAGAACTACGCATCTGATCAAAAAATATCATAGAACATAAAAAGTAGGAAACCTAATTTTCTACAAAAAAGGTCTCTTAACATTTTGCCGTAGCTCGCTTCGTTTCCGAGATATTTGCAGATTTATCTCAAGGGAAGGGGCCTGACGGACATATTTCGAGATATTTCTTCTTCTTGTTGTTCTTCTTCTGCACAGCTAAGCTGGAAGTGGCATTTGCAGCTCGCAATAGTGCAGAGTTATCGCAAAGAAAGGGGCCACGGTGTTTCTGTATCTCTATTATGTTGGTGCGGCTTCGGAACTTTTAAATATCTTGATATATCTCGAGAACTACGCATCTGATCAAAAAATATCATAGAACATAAAAAGTAGGAAACTTAATTCTCTACAAAAAAGGTCTCTTAACGTTTTGCAATAGCTCGCTTCGTTTCCGAGATATTTGCAGATTTATCTCAAGGGAAGGGTCCTGACGGACATATTTCGAGATATTTCTTCTTCTTGTTGTTCTTCTTCTGCACAGCTAAACTGGAAGGGGCATTTCCAGCTCGCAATCATGCAGAGTTATCTCAAAGAGAGGGGCCACGGTGTTTCTGTATCTCTATTATGTTGGTGCGGCTTCGGAACTTTTAAATATCTTGATATATCTCGAGAACTACGCCTCTGATCGAAAAATATCATAGAACATAAAAAGTAGGAAACTTAATTCTCTACAAAAAAGGTCTCTTAACATTTTGCCATAGCTCGCTTCGTTTCCGAGATATTTGCAGATTTATCTCAAGGGAAGGGGCCTGACGGACATATTTCGAGATATTTCTTCTTCTTGTTGTTCTTCTTCTGCACAGCTAAGCTGGAAGTGGCATTTGCAGCTCGCAATAGTGCAGAGTTATCGCAAAGAAAGGGGCCACGGTGTTTCTGTGTCTCTATTATGTTGGTGCGGCTTCGGAACTTTTAAATATCTTGATATATCTCGAGAACTACGCATCTGATAAAAAAATATCATAGAACATAAAAAGTAGGAAACCTAATTTTCTACAAAAAAGGTCTCTTAACATTTTGCCGTAGCTCGCTTCGTTTCCGAGATATTTGCAGATTTATCTCAAGGGAAGGGGCCTGACGGACATATTTCGAGATATTTCTTCTTCTTGTTGTTCTTCTTCTGCACAGCTAAGCTGGAAGTGGCATTTGCTGCGCGCAATAGTGCAGAGTTATCTCAAAGAGAGGGGCCACGGTGTTTCTGTATCTCTATTATGTTGGTGCGGCTTCGGAACTTTTAAATATCTCGATATATCTCGAGAACTACGCCTCTGATCGAAAAATATCATAGAACATAAAAAGTAGGAAACTTAATTCTCTACAAAAAAGGTCTCTTAACATTTTGCCATAGCTCGCTTCGTTTCCGAGATATTTGCAGATTTATCTCAAGGGAAGGGGCCTGACGGACATATTTCGAGATATTTCTTCTTCTTGTTGTTCTTCTTCTGCACAGCTAAGCTGGAAGTGGCATTTGCAGCTCGCAATAGTGCAGAGTTATCGCAAAGAAAGGGGCCACGGTGTTTCTGTATCTCTATTATGTTGGTGCGGCTTCGGAACTTTTAAATATCTTGATATATCTCGAGAACTACGCATCTGATAAAAAAATATCATAGAACATAAAAAGTAGGAAACCTAATTTTCTACAAAAAAGGTCTCTTAACATTTTGCCGTAGCTCGCTTCGTTTCCGAGATATTTGCAGATTTATCTCAAGGGAAGGGGCCTGACGGACATATTTCGAGATATTTCTTCTTCTTGTTGTTCTTCTTCTGCACAGCTAAGCTGGAAGTGGCATTTGCTGCTCGCAATAGTGCAGAGTTATCTCAAAGAGAGGGGCCACGGTGTTTCTGTATCTCTATTATGTTGGTGCGGCTTCGGAACTTTTAAATATCTCGATATATCTCGAGAACTACGCCTCTGATCGAAAAATATCATAGAACATAAAAAGTAGGAAACTTAATTCTCTACAAAAAAGGTCTCTTAACATTTTGCCATAGCTCGCTTCGTTTCCGAGATATTTGCAGATTTATCTCAAGGGAAGGGGCCTGACGGACATATTTCGAGATATTTCTTCTTCTTGTTGTTCTTCTTCTGCACAGCTAAGCTGGAAGTGGCATTTGCAGCTCGCAATAGTGCAGAGTTATCGCAAAGAAAGGGGCCACGGTGTTTCTGTATCTCTATTATGTTGGTGCGGCTTCGGAACTTTTAAATATCTCGATATATCTCGAAAACTACGCTTCTGATCAAAAAATATCAGAGAACGTAAATTGTAGGAAACATAATTCTCTACAAAAAAGATCTCTTAACATTTTGCCATAGCTCGCTTCGTTTCCGAGATATTTGCAGATTTATCTCAAGGGAAGGGGCCTGACGGACATATTTCGAGATATTTCTTCTTCTTGTTGTTCTTCTTCTGCACAGCTAAGCTGGAAGTGGCATTTGCAGCTCGCAATAGTGCAGAGTTATCTCAAAGAAAGGGGCCACGGTGTTTCTGTATCTCTATTATGTTGGTGCGGCTTCGGAACTTTTAAATATCTTGATATATCTCGAGAACTACGCATCTGATCAAAAAATATCGTAGAACATAAAAAGTAGGAAACTTAATTCTCTACAAATAAGGTCTCTAAACATTTTGCCATAGCTCGCTTGGTTTCCGAGATATTTGCAGATTTATCTCAAGGGAAGGGGCCTGACGGACATATTTCGAGATATTCCTTCTTCTTGTTGTTCTTCTTCTGCACAGCTAAGCTGGAAGTGGCATTTGCCGCTCGCAATAGTGCAGAGTTACCTCAAAGAAAGGGGCCACGGTGTTTCTGTATCTCTATTATGTTGGTGCCGCTTCGGAACTTTTAAATATCAGGATATATCTCGAGAACTACGCATCTGATCAAAAAATATCATAGAACATAAAAAGTAGGAAACTTAATTCTCTACAAAAATGGTCTCTTAACATTTTGCCATAGCTCGCTTCGTTTCCGAGATATTTGCAGATTTATCTCAAGGGAAGGGGCCTGACGGACATATTTCGAAATATTTCTTATTCTTGTTGTTCTTCTTCTGCACAGCTAAGCTGGAAGTGGCATTTGCAGCTCGCAATAGTGCAGAGTTATCTCAAAGAAAGGGGCCACGGTGTTTCTGTACCTCTATTATGTTGGTGCAGCTTCGGAGCTTTTAAATATCTTGATATATCTCGAGAACTACGCATCTGATCAAAAAATATCATAGAACATAAAAAGTAGGAAACTTAATTCTCTACAAAAAAGGTCTGTTAACATTTTCCCATAGCTGGCATCGTTTCCGAGATATTTGCAGATTTAGCTCAAGGGAAGGGGCCTGACGGACATATTCCGAGATATTTCTTCTTCTTGTTGTTCCTCTTCTACACAGCTAAGCTGGAAGTGGCATTTGCAGGTCGCAATAGTGCAGAGTTATCTCAAAGAAAGGTGCCACGGTGTTTCTGTATCTCTATTATGTTGGTGCGGCTTCGGAACTTTTAAATATCTCGATATATCTCGAAAACTACGCTTCTGATCAAAAAATATCAGAGAACGTAAATTGTAGGAAACATAATTCTCTACAAAAAAGGTCTCTTAACATTTTGCCATAGCTCGCTTCGTTTCAGAGATATTTGCAGATTTATCTCAAGGGAAGGGGCCTGACGGACATATTTCGAGATATTTCTTCTTCTTGTTGTTCTTCTTCTGCACAGCTAAGCTGGAAGTGGCATTTGCAGCTCGCAATAGTGCAGAGTTATCTCAAAGAAAGGGGCCACGGTGTTTCTGTATCTCTATTATGTTGGTGCGGCTTCGGAACTTTTAAATATCTTGATATATCTCGAGAACTACGCATCTGATCAAAAAATATCGTAGAACATAAAAAGTAGGAAACTTAATTCTCTACAAATAAGGTCTCTTAACATTTTGCCATAGCTCGCTTCGTTTCCGAGATATTTGCAGATTTATCTCAAGGGAAGGGGCCTGACGGACATATTTCGAGATATTTCTTCTTCTTGTTGTTCTTCTTCTGCACAGCTAAGCTGGAAGTGGCATTTGCAGCTCGCAATAGTGCAGAGTTATCTCAAAGAAAGGGGCCACGGTGTTTCTGTATCTCTATTATGTTGGTGCGGCTTCGGAACTTTTAAATATCTTGATATATCTCGAGAACTACGCATCTGATCAAAAAATATCGTAGAACATAAAAAGTAGGAAACTTAATTCTCTACAAATAAGGTCTCTAAACATTTTGCCATAGCTCGCTTGGTTTCCGAGATATTTGCAGATATATCTCAAGGGAAGGGGCCTGACGGACATATTTCGAGATATTCCTTCTTCTTGTTGTTCGTCTTCTGCACAGCTAAGCTGGAAGTGGCATTTGCAGCTCGCAATAGTGCAGAGTTACCTCAAAGAAAGGGGCCACGGTGTTTCTGTATCTCTATTATGTTGGTGCCGCTTCGGAACTTTTAAATATCAGGATATATCTCGAGAACTACGCATCTGATCAAAAAATATCATAGAACATAAAAAGTAGGAAACTTAATTCTCTACAAAAATGGTCTCTTAACATTTTGCCATAGCTCGCTTCGTTTCCGAGATATTTGCAGATTTATCTCAAGGGAAGGGGCCTGACGGACATATTTCGAAATATTTCTTATTCTTGTTGTTCGTCTTCTGCACAGCTAAGCTGGAAGTGGCATTTGCAGCTCGCAATAGTGCAGAGTTATCGCAAAGAAAGGGGCCACGGTGTTTCTGTATCTCTATTATGTTGGTGCGGCTTCGGAACTTTTAAATATCTCGATATATCTCGAAAACTACGCTTCTGATCAAAAAATATCAGAGAACGTAAATTGTAGGAAACATAATTCTCTACAAAAAAGATCTCTTAACATTTTGCCATAGCTCGCTTCGTTTCCGAGATATTTGCAGATTTATCTCAAGGGAAGGGGCCTGACGGACATATTTCGAGATATTTCTTCTTCTTGTTGTTCTTCTTCTGCACAGCTAAGCTGGAAGTGGCATTTGCAGCTCGCAATAGTGCAGAGTTATCTCAAAGAAAGGGGCCACGGTGTTTCTGTATCTCTATTATGTTGGTGCGGCTTCGGAACTTTTAAATATCTTGATATATCTCGAGAACTACGCATCTGATCAAAAAATATCGTAGAACATAAAAAGTAGGAAACTTAATTCTCTACAAATAAGGTCTCTAAACATTTTGCCATAGCTCGCTTGGTTTCCGAGATATTTGCAGATTTATCTCAAGGGAAGGGGCCTGACGGACATATTTCGAGATATTCCTTCTTCTTGTTGTTCTTCTTCTGCACAGCTAAGCTGGAAGTGGCATTTGCCGCTCGCAATAGTGCAGAGTTACCTCAAAGAAAGGGGCCACGGTGTTTCTGTATCTCTATTATGTTGGTGCCGCTTCGGAACTTTTAAATATCAGGATATATCTCGAGAACTACGCATCTGATCAAAAAATATCATAGAACATAAAAAGTAGGAAACTTAATTCTCTACAAAAATGGTCTCTTAACATTTTGCCATAGCTCGCTTCGTTTCCGAGATATTTGCAGATTTATCTCAAGGGAAGGGGCCTGACGGACATATTTCGAAATATTTCTTATTCTTGTTGTTCTTCTTCTGCACAGCTAAGCTGGAAGTGGCATTTGCAGCTCGCAATAGTGCAGAGTTATCTCAAAGAAAGGGGCCACGGTGTTTCTGTACCTCTATTATGTTGGTGCAGCTTCGGAGCTTTTAAATATCTTGATATATCTCGAGAACTACGCATCTGATCAAAAAATATCATAGAACATAAAAAGTAGGAAACTTAATTCTCTACAAAAAAGGTCTGTTAACATTTTCCCATAGCTGGCATCGTTTCCGAGATATTTGCAGATTTAGCTCAAGGGAAGGGGCCTGACGGACATATTCCGAGATATTTCTTCTTCTTGTTGTTCCTCTTCTACACAGCTAAGCTGGAAGTGGCATTTGCAGGTCGCAATAGTGCAGAGTTATCTCAAAGAAAGGTGCCACGGTGTTTCTGTATCTCTATTATGTTGGTGCGGCTTCGGAACTTTTAAATATCTCGATATATCTCGAAAACTACGCTTCTGATCAAAAAATATCAGAGAACGTAAATTGTAGGAAACATAATTCTCTACAAAAAAGGTCTCTTAACATTTTGCCATAGCTCGCTTCGTTTCAGAGATATTTGCAGATTTATCTCAAGGGAAGGGGCCTGACGGACATATTTCGAGATATTTCTTCTTCTTGTTGTTCTTCTTCTGCACAGCTAAGCTGGAAGTGGCATTTGCAGCTCGCAATAGTGCAGAGTTATCTCAAAGAAAGGGGCCACGGTGTTTCTGTATCTCTATTATGTTGGTGCGGCTTCGGAACTTTTAAATATCTTGATATATCTCGAGAACTACGCATCTGATCAAAAAATATCGGAGAACATAAAAAGTAGGAAACTTAATTCTCTACAAATAAGGTCTCTTAACATTTTGCCATAGCTCGCTTCGTTTCCGAGATATTTGCAGATTTATCTCAAGGGAAGGGGCCTGACGGACATATTTCGAGATATTTCTTCTTCTTGTTGTTCTTCTTCTGCACAGCTAAGCTGGAAGTGGCATTTGCAGCTCGCAATAGTGCAGAGTTATCTCAAAGAAAGGGGCCACGGTGTTTCTGTATCTCTATTATGTTGGTGCGGCTTCGGAACTTTTAAATATCTTGATATATCTCGAGAACTACGCATCTGATCAAAAAATATCGTAGAACATAAAAAGTAGGAAACTTAATTCTCTACAAATAAGGTCTCTAAACATTTTGCCATAGCTCGCTTGGTTTCCGAGATATTTGCAGATATATCTCACGGGAAGGGGCCTGACGGACATATTTCGAGATATTCCTTCTTCTTGTTGTTCGTCTTCTGCACAGCTAAGCTGGAAGTGGCATTTGCAGCTCGCAATAGTGCAGAGTTACCTCAAAGAAAGGGGCCACGGTGTTTCTGTATCTCTATTATGTTGGTGCCGCTTCGGAACTTTTAAATATCAGGATATATCTCGAGAACTACGCATCTGATCAAAAAATATCATAGAACATAAAAAGTAGGAAACTTAATTCTCTACAAAAATGGTCTCTTAACATTTTGCCATAGCTCGCTTCGTTTCCGAGATATTTGCAGATTTATCTCAAGGGAAGGGGCCTGACGGACATATTTCGAAATATTTCTTATTCTTGTTGTTCTTCTTCTGCACAGCTAAGCTGGAAGTGGCATTTGCAGCTCGCAATAGTGCAGAGTTATCTCAAAGAAAGGGGCCACGGTGTTTCTGTATCTCTATTATGTTGGTGCGGCTTCGGAACTTTTAAATATCTTGATATATCTCGAGAACTACGCATCTGATCAAAAAATATCGTAGAACATAAAAAGTAGGAAACTTAATTCTCTACAAATAAGGTCTCTAAAGATTTTGCCATAGCTCGCTTGGTTTCCGAGATATTTGCAGATTTATCTCAAGGGAAGGGGCCTGACGGACATATTTTGAGATATTCCTTCTTCTTGTTGTTCTTCTTCTGCACAGCTAAGCTGGAAGTGGCATTTGCAGCTCGCAATAGTGCAGAGTTACCTCAAAGAAAGGGGCCACGGTGTTTCTGTATCTCTATTATGTTGGTGCCGCTTCGGAACTTTTAAATATCAGGATATATCTCGAGAACTACGCATCTGATCAAAAAATATCATAGAACATAAAAAGTAGGAAACTTAATTCTCTACAAAAATGGTCTCTTAACATTTTGCCATAGCTCGCTTCGTTTCCGAGATATTTGCAGATTTATCTCAAGGGAAGGGGCCTGACGGACATATTTCGAAATATTTCTTATTCTTGTTGTTCTTCTTCTGCACAGCTAAGCTGGAAGTGGCATTTGCAGCTCGCAATAGTGCAGAGTTATGTCAAAGAAAGGGGCCACGGTGTTTCTGTACCTCTATTATGTTGGTGCAGCTTCGGAGCTTTTAAATATCTTGATATATATCGAGAACTACGCATCTGATCAAAAAATATCATAGAACATAAAAAGTAGGAAACTTAATTCTCTACAAAAAAGGTCTCTTAACATTTTCCCATAGCTGGCATCGTTTCCGAGATATTTGCAGATTTAGCTCAAGGGAAGGGGCCTGACGGACATATTCCGAGATATTTCTTCTTCTTGTTGTTCCTCTTCTGCACAGCTAAGCTGGAAGTGGCATTTGCAGGTCGCAATAGTGCAGAGTTATCTCAAAGAAAGGGGCCACGGTGTTTCTGTATCTCTATTATGTAGGTGCGGCTTCGGAACTTTTAAATATCTCGATATATCTCGAAAACTACGCTTCTGATCAAAAAATATCAGAGA
This sequence comes from Osmia lignaria lignaria, assembly GCF_051020975.1. Classification (NCBI taxonomy): domain Eukaryota; kingdom Metazoa; phylum Arthropoda; class Insecta; order Hymenoptera; family Megachilidae; genus Osmia; species Osmia lignaria. Next base: position 6,081,318 of record NW_027478159.1, on the reverse strand, counting down.
ACGTAAATTGTAGGAAACATAAATCTCTACAAAAAAGGTCTCTAAACATTTTGCCATAGCTCGCTTGGTTTCCGAGATATTTGCAGATTTATCTCAAGGGAAGGGGCCTGACGGACATATTTCGAGATATTCCTTCTTCTTGTTGTTCTTCTTCTGCACAGCTAAGCTGGTAGTGGCATTTGCAGGTCGCAATAGTGCAGAGTTATCTCAAAGAAAGGGGCCACGGTGTTTCTGTATCTCTATTATGTTGGTGCGGCTTCGGAACTTTTAAATATCTCGATATATCTCGAAAACTACGCTTCTGATCAAAAAATATCAGAGAACGTAAATTGTAGGAAACATAATTCTCTACAAAAAAGGTCTCTTAACATTTTGCCATAGCTTGCTTCGTTTCCGAGATATTTGCAGATTTATCTCAAGGGAAGGGGCCTGACGGACATATTTCGAGATATTTCTTCTTCTTGTTGTTCTTCTTCTGCACAGCTAAGCTGGAAGCGGCATTTGCAGCTCGCAATAGTGCAGAGTTATCTCAAAGAAAGGGGCCACGGTGTTTCTGTATCTCTATTATGTTGGTGCGGCTTCGGAACTTTTAAATATCTTGATATATCTCGAGAACTACGCATCTGATAAAAAAATATCATAGAACATAAAAAGTAGGAAACCTAATTTTCTACAAAAAAGGTCTCTTAACATTTTGCCGTAGCTCGCTTCGTTTCCGAGATATTTGCAGATTTATCTCAAGGGAAGGGGCCTGACGGACATATTTCGAGATATTTCTTCTTCTTGTTGTTCTTCTTCTGCACAGCTAAGCTGGAAGTGGCATTTGCAGCTCGCAATAGTGCAGAGTTATCGCAAAGAAAGGGGCCACGGTGTTTCTGTATCTCTATTATGTTGGTGCGGCTTCGGAACTTTTAAATATCTTGATATATCTCGAGAACTACGCATCTGATCAAAAAATATCATAGAACATAAAAAGTAGGAAACCTAATTTTCTACAAAAAAGGTCTCTTAACATTTTGCCGTAGCTCGCTTCGTTTCCGAGATATTTGCAGATTTATCTCAAGGGAAGGGGCCTGACGGACATATTTCGAAATATTTCTTATTCTTGTTGTTCTTCTTCTGCACAGCTAAGCTGGAAGTGGCATTTGCAGCTCGCAATAGTGCAGAGTTATCTCAAAGAAAGGGGCCACGGTGTTTCTGTACCTCTATTATGTTGGTGCAGCTTCGGAGCTTTTAAATATCTTGATATATCTCGAGAACTACGCATCTGATCAAAAAATATCATAGAACATAAAAAGTAGGAAACTTAATTCTCTACAAAAAAGGTCTCTTAACATTTTCCCATAGCTGGCATCGTTTCCGAGATATTTGCAGATTTAGCTCAAGGGAAGGGGCCTGACGGACATATTCCGAGATATTTCTTCTTCTTGTTGTTCCTCTTCTGCACAGCTAAGCTGGAAGTGGCATTTGCAGGTCGCAATAGTGCAGAGTTATCTCAAAGAAAGGGGCCACGGTGTTTCTGTATCTCTATTATGTTGGTGCGGCTTCGGAACTTTTAAATATCTCGATATATCTCGAAAACTACGCTTCTGATCAAAAAATATCAGAGAACGTAAATTGTAGGAAACATAATTCTCTACAAAAAAGATCTCTTAACATTTTGCCATAGCTCGCTTCGTTTCCGAGATATTTGCAGATTTATCTCAAGGGAAGGGGCCTGACGGACATATTTCGAGATATTTCTTCTTCTTGTTGTTCTTCTTCTGCACAGCTAAGCTGGAAGTGGCATTTGCAGCTCGCAATAGTGCAGAGTTATCTCAAAGAAAGGGGCCACGGTGTTTCTGTATCTCTATTATGTTGGTGCGGCTTCGGAACTTTTAAATATCTTGATATATCTCGAGAACTACGCATCTGATCAAAAAATATCGTAGAACATAAAAAGTAGGAAACTTAATTCTCTACAAATAAGGTCTCTTAACATTTTGCCATAGCTCGCTTCGTTTCCGAGATATTTGCAGATTTATCTCAAGGGAAGGGGCCTGACGGACATATTTCGAGATATTTCTTTTTCTTGTTGTTCTTCTTCTGCACAGCTAAGCTGGAAGTGGCACTTGCAGCTCGCAATAGTGCAGAGTTACCTCAAAGAAAGGGGCCACGGTGTGTCTGTATCTCTATTATGTTGGTGCCGCTTCGGAACTTTTAAATATCAGGATATATCTCGAGAACTACGCATCTGATCAAAAAATATCATAGAACATAAAAAGTAGGAAACTTAATTCTCTACAAAAATGGTCTCTTAACATTTTGCCATAGCTCGCTTCGTTTCCGAGATATTTGCAGATTTATCTCAAGGGAAGGGGCCTGACGGACATATTTCGAAATATTTCTTATTCTTGTTGTTCTTCTTCTGCACAGCTAAGCTGGAAGTGGCATTTGCAGCTCGCAATAGTGCAGAGTTATCTCAAAGAAAGGGGCCACGGTGTTTCTGTATCTCTATTATGTTGGTGCGGCTTCGGAACTTTTAAATATCTTGATATATCTCGAGAACTACGCATCTGATCAAAAAATATCGTAGAACATAAAAAGTAGGAAACTTAATTCTCTACAAATAAGGTCTCTAAAGATTTTGCCATAGCTCGCTTGGTTTCCGAGATATTTGCAGATTTATCTCAAGGGAAGGGGCCTGACGGACATATTTCGAGATATTCCTTCTTCTTGTTGTTCTTCTTCTGCACAGCTAAGCTGGACGTGGCATTTGCAGCTCGCAATAGTGCAGAGTTATCTCAAAGAAAGGGGCCACGGTGTTTCTGTACCTCTATTATGTTGGTGCAGCTTCGGAGCTTTTAAATATCTTGATATATCTCGAGAACTACGCATCTGATCAAAAAATATCATAGAACATAAAAAGTAGGAAACTTAATTCTCTACAAAAAAGGTCTCTTAACATTTTCCCATAGCTGGCATCGTTTCCGAGATATTTGCAGATTTAGCTCAAGGGAAGGGGCCTGACGGACATATTCCGAGATATTTCTTCTTCTTGTTGTTCCTCTTCTGCACAGCTAAGCTGGAAGTGGCATTTGCAGCTCGCAATAGTGCAGAGTTATCTCAAAGAAAGGGGCCACGGTGTTTCTGTATCTCTATTATGTTGGTGCGGCTTCGGAACTTTTAAATATCTTGATATATCTCGAGAACTACGCATCTGATCAAAAAATATCGTAGAACATAAAAAGTAGGAAACTTAATTCTCTACAAATAAGGTCTCTAAACATTTTGCCATAGCTCGCTTGGTTTCCAAGATATTTGCAGATTTATCTCAAGGGAAGGGGCCTGACGGACATATTTCGAGATATTCCTTCTTCTTGTTGTTCTTCTTCTGCACAGCTAAGCTGGAAGTGGCATTTGCAGCTCGCAATAGTGCAGAGTTACCTCAAAGAAAGGGGCCACGGTGTTTCTGTATCTCTATTATGTTGGTGCCGCTTCGGAACTTTTAAATATCAGGATATATCTCGAGAACTACGCATCTGATCAAAAAATATCATAGAACATAAAAAGTAGGAAACTTAATTCTCTACAAAAATGGTCTCTTAACATTTTGCCATAGCTCGCTTCGTTTCCGAGATATTTGCAGATTTATCTCAAGGGAAGGGGCCTGACGGACATATTTCGAGATATTTCTTTTTCTTGTTGTTCTTCTTCTGCACAGCTAAGCTGGAAGTGGCACTTGCAGCTCGCAATAGTGCAGAGTTACCTCAAAGAAAGGGGCCACGGTGTGTCTGTATCTCTATTATGTTGGTGCCGCTTCGGAACTTTTAAATATCAGGATATATCTCGAGAACTACGCATCTGATCAAAAAATATCATAGAACATAAAAAGTAGGAAACTTAATTCTCTACAAAAATGGTCTCTTAACATTTTGCCATAGCTCGCTTCGTTTCCGAGATATTTGCAGATTTATCTCAAGGGAAGGGGCCTGACGGACATATTTCGAAATATTTCTTATTCTTGTTGTTCTTCTTCTGCACAGCTAAGCTGGAAGTGGCATTTGCAGCTCGCAATAGTGCAGAGTTATCTCAAAGAAAGGGGCCACGGTGTTTCTGTATCTCTATTATGTTGGTGCGGCTTCGGAACTTTTAAATATCTTGATATATCTCGAGAACTACGCATCTGATCAAAAAATATCGTAGAACATAAAAAGTAGGAATCCTAATTTTCTACAAATAAGGTCTCCAAACATTTTGCCATAGCTCGCTTGGTTTCCGAGATATTTGCAGATTTATCTCAAGGGAAGGGGCCTGACGGACATATTTCGAGATATTCCTTCTTCTTGTTGTTCTTCTTCTGCACAGCTAAGCTGGACGTGGCATTTGCAGCTCGCAATAGTGCAGAGTTATCTCAAAGAAAGGGGCCACGGTGTTTCTGTACCTCTATTATGTTGGTGCAGCTTCGGAGCTTTTAAATATCTTGATATATCTCGAGAACTACGCATCTGATCAAAAAATATCATAGAACATAAAAAGTAGGAAACTTAATTCTCTACAAAAAAGGTCTCTTAACATTTTCCCATAGCTGGCATCGTTTCCGAGATATTTGCAGATTTAGCTCAAGGGAAGGGGCCTGACGGACATATTCCGAGATATTTCTTCTTCTTGTTGTTCCTCTTCTGCACAGCTAAGCTGGAAGTGGCATTTGCAGCTCGCAATAGTGCAGAGTTATCTCAAAGAAAGGGGCCACGGTGTTTCTGTATCTCTATTATGTTGGTGCGGCTTCGGAACTTTTAAATATCTTGATATATCTCGAGAACTACGCATCTGATCAAAAAATATCGTAGAACATAAAAAGTAGGAAACTTAATTCTCTACAAATAAGGTCTCTAAACATTTTGCCATAGCTCGCTTGGTTTCCAAGATATTTGCAGATTTATCTCAAGGGAAGGGGCCTGACGGACATATTTCGAGATATTCCTTCTTCTTGTTGTTCTTCTTCTGCACAGCTAAGCTGGAAGTGGCATTTGCAGCTCGCAATAGTGCAGAGTTACCTCAAAGAAAGGGGCCACGGTGTTTCTGTATCTCTATTATGTTGGTGCCGCTTCGGAACTTTTAAATATCAGGATATATCTCGAGAACTACGCATCTGATCAAAAAATATCATAGAACATAAAAAGTAGGAAACTTAATTCTCTACAAAAATGGTCTCTTAACATTTTGCCATAGCTCGCTTCGTTTCCGAGATATTTGCAGATTTATCTCAAGGGAAGGGGCCTGACGGACATATTTCGAGATATTTCTTCTTCTTGTTGTTCTTCTTCAGCACAGCTAAGCTGGAAGTGGCATTTGCAGCTCGCAGTAGTGCAGAGTTATCTCAAAGAAAGGGGCCACGGTGTTTCTGTATCTCTATTATGTTGGTGCGGCTTCGGAACTTTTAAATATCTTGATATATCTCGAGAACTACGCATCTGTTCAAAAAATATCATAGAACATAAAAAGTAGGAATCCTAATTTTCTACAAATAAGGTCTCCAAACATTTTGCCATAGCTCGCTTGGTTTCCGAGATATTTGCAGATTTATCTCAAGGGAAGGGGCCTGACGGACATATTTCGAGATATTCCTTCTTCTTGTTGTTCTTCTTCTGCACAGCTAAGCTGGACGTGGCATTTGCAGCTCGCAATAGTGCAGAGTTATCTCAAAGAAAGGGTCCACGGTGTTTCTGTACCTCTATTATGTTGGTGCAGCTTCGGAGCTTTTAAATATCTTGATATATCTCGAGAACTACGCATCTGATCAAAAAATATCATAGAACAAAGAAAGTAGGAAACTTAATTCTCTACAAAAAAGGTCTCTTAACATTTTCCCATAGCTGGCATCGTTTCCGAGATATTTGCAGATTTAGCTCAAGGGAAGGGGCCTGACGGACATATTCCGAGATATTTCTTCTTCTTGTTGTTCCTCTTCTGCACAGCTAAGCTGGAAGTGGCATTTGCAGGTCGCAATAGTGCAGAGTTATCTCAAAGAAAGGGGCCACGGTGTTTCTGTATCTCTATTATGTTGGTGCGGCTTCGGAACTTTTAAATATCTCGATATATCTCGAAAACTACGCTTCTGATCAAAAAATATCAGAGAACGTAAATTGTAGGAAACATAATTCTCTACAAAAAAGGTCTCTTAACATTTTGCCATAGCTCGCTTCGTTTCCGAGATATTTGCAGATTTATCTCAAGGGAAGGGGCCTGACGGACATATTTCGAGATATTTCTTCTTCTTGTTGTTCTTCTTCTGCACAGCTAAGCTGGAAGTGGCATTTGCAGCTCGCAATAGTGCAGAGTTATCTCAAAGAAAGGGGCCACGGTGTTTCTGTATCTCTATTATGTTGGTGCGGCTTCGGAACTTTTAAATATCTTGATATATCTCGAGAACTACGCATCTGATCAAAAAATATCGTAGAACATAAAAAGTAGGAAACTTAATTCTCTACAAATAAGGTCTCTAAACATTTTGCCATAGCTCGCTTGGTTTCCGAGATATTTGCAGATTTATCTCAAGGGAAGGGGCCTGACGGACATATTTCGAGATATTCCTTCTTCTTGTTGTTCTTCTTCTGCACAGCTAAGCTGGAAGTGGCATTTGCAGCTCGCAATAGTGCAGAGTTACCTCAAAGAAAGGGGCCACGGTGTTTCTGTATCTCTATTATGTTGGTGCCGCTTCGGAACTTTTAAATATCAGGATATATCTCGAGAACTACGCATCTGATCAAAAAATATCATAGAACATAAAAAGTAGGAAACTTAATTCTCTACAAAAATGCTCTCTTAACATTTTGCCATAGCTCGCTTCGTTTCCGAGATATTTGCAGATTTATCTCAAGGGAAGGGGCCTGACGGACATATTTCGAGATATTTCTTCTTCTTGTTGTTCTTCTTCTGCACAGCTAAGCTGGAAGTGGCATTTGCAGCTCGCAGTAGTGCAGAGTTATCTCAAAGAAAGGGGCCACGGTGTTTCTGTATCTCTATTATGTTGGTGCGGCTTCGGAACTTTTAAATATCTTGATATATCTCGAGAACTACGCATCTGATCAGAAAATATCATAGAACATAAAAAGTAGGAAACTTAATTCTCTACAAAAAAGGTCTCTTAACATTTTGCCATAGCTCGCTTCGTTTCCGAGATATTTGCAGATTTATCTCAAGGGAAGGGGCCTGACGGACATATTTCGAGATATTTCTTCTTCTTGTTGTTCTTCTTCTGCACAGCTAAGCTGGAAGTGGCATTTGCAGCGCGCAATAGTGCAGAGTTATCTCAAAGAAAGGGGCCACAGTGTTTCTGTATCTCTATTATGTTGGTGCGGCTTCGGAACTTTTAAATATCTTGATATATCTCGAGAACTACGCATCTGTTCAAAAAATATCATAGAACATAAAAAGTAGGAATCCTAATTTTCTACAAATAAGGTCTCCAAACATTTTGCCATAGCTCGCTTGGTTTCCGAGATATTTGCAGATTTATCTCAAGGGAAGGGGCCTGACGGACATATTTCGAGATATTCCTTCTTCTTGTTGTTCTTCTTCTGCACAGCTAAGCTGGCCGTGGCATTTGCAGCTCGCAATAGTGCAGAGTTATCTCAAAGAAAGGGGCCACGGTGTTTCTGTACCTCTATTATGTTGGTGCAGCTTCGGAGCTTTTAAATATCTTGATATATCTCGAGAACTACGCATCTGATCAAAAAATATCATAGAACATAAAAAGTAGGAAACTTAATTCTCTACAAAAAAGGTCTCTTAACATTTTCCCATAGCTGGCATCGTTTCCGAGATATTTGCAGATTTAGCTCAAGGGAAGGGGCCTGACGGACGTATTCCGAGATATTTCTTCTTCTTGTTGTTCCTCTTCTGCACAGCTAAGCTGGAAGTGGCATTTGCAGGTCGCAATAGTGCAGAGTTATCTCAAAGAAAGGGGCCACGGTGTTTCTGTATCTCTATTATGTTGGTGCGGCTTCGGAACTTTTAAATATCTCGATATATCTCGAAAACTACGCTTCTGATCAAAAAATATCAGAGAACGTAAATTGTAGGAAACATAATTCTCTACAAAAAAGGTCTCTTAACATTTTGCCATAGCTCGCTTCGTTTCCGAGATGTTTGCAGATTTATCTCAAGGGAAGGGGCCTGACGGACATATTTCGAGATATTTCTTCTTCTTGTTGTTCTTCTTCTGCACAGCTAAGCTGGAAGTGGCATTTGCAGCTCGCAATAGTGCAGAGTTATCTCAAAGAAAGGGGCCACGGTGTTTCTGTATCTCTATTATGTTGGTGCGGCTTCGGAACTTTTAAATATCTTGATATATCTCGAGAACTACGCATCTGATCAAAAAATATCTTAGAACATAAAAAGTAGGAAACTTAATTCTCTACAAATAAGGTCTCTAAACATTTTGCCATAGCTCGCTTGGTTTCCGAGATATTTGCAGATTTATCTCAAGGGAAGGGGCCTGACGGACATATTTCGAGATATTCCTTCTTCTTGTTGTTCTTCTTCTGCACAGCTAAGCTGGAAGTGGCATTTGCAGCTCGCAATAGTGCAGAGTTACCTCAAAGAAAGGGGCCACGGTGTTTCTGTATCTCTATTATGTTGGTGCCGCTTCGGAACTTTTAAATATCAGGATATATCTCGAGAACTACGCATCTGATCAAAAAATATCATAGAACATAAAAAGTAGGAAACTTAATTCTCTACAAAAATGGTCTCTTAACATTTTGCCATAGCTCGCTTCGTTTCCGAGATATTCGCAGATTTATCTCAAGGGAAGGGGCCTGACGGACATATTTCGAGATATTTCTTCTTCTTGTTGTTCTTCTTCTGCACAGCTAAGCTGGAAGTGGCATTTGCAGCTCGCAGTAGTGCAGAGTTATCTCAAAGAAAGGGGCCACGGTGTTTCTGTATCTCTATTATGTTGGTGCGGCTTCGGAACTTTTAAATATCTTGATATATCTCGAGAACTACGCATCTGATCAGAAAATATCATAGAACATAAAAAGTAGGAAACTTAATTCTCTACAAAAAAGGTTTCTTAACATTTTGCCATAGCTCGCTTCGTTTCCGAGATATTTGCAGATTTATCTCAAGGGAAGGGGCCTGACGGACATATTTCGAGATATTTCTTCTTCTTGTTGTTCTTCTTCTGCACAGCTAAGCTGGAAGTGGCATTTGCAGCTCGCAATAGTGCAGAGTTACCTCAAAGAAAGGGGCCACGGTGTTTCTGTATCTCTATTATGTTGGTGCCGCTTCGGAACTTTTAAATATCAGGATATATCTCGAGAACTACGCATCTGATCAAAAAATATCATAGAACATAAAAAGTAGGAATCCTAATTTTCTACAAAAAAGGTCTCTTAACATTTTGCCGTAGCTCGCTTCGTTTCCGAGATATTTGCAGATTTATCTCAAGGGAAGGGGCCTGACGGACATATTTCCAGATATTTCTTCTTCTTGTTGTTCTTCTTCTGCACAGCTAAGCTGGAAGTGGCATTTGCAGCTCGCAATAGTGCAGAGTTATCTCAAAGAAAGGGGCCACGGTGTTTCTGTATCTCTATTATGTTGGTGCGGCTTCGGAACTTTTAAATATCTTAATATATATCTAGAGAACTACGCATCTGATCAAAAAATATCATAGAACATAAAAAGTAGGAAACTTAATTCTCTACAAAAAAGGTCTCTTAACATTTTGCCATAGCTCGCTTCGTTTCCGAGATATTTGCAGATTTATCTCAAGGGAAGGGGCCTGACGGACATATTTCGAGATATTTCTTCTTCTTGTTGTTCTTCTTCTGCACAGCTAAGCTGGAAGTGGCATTTGCAGCGCGCAATAGTGCAGAGTTATCTCAAAGAGAGGGGCCACGGTGTTTCTGTATCTCTATTATGTTGGTGCGGCTTCGGAACTTTTAAATATCTTGATATATCTCGAGAACTACGCCTCTGATCGAAAAATATCATAGAACATAAAAAGTAGGAAACTTAATTCTCTACAAAAAAGGTCTCTTAACATTTTGCCATAGCTCGCTTCGTTTCCGAGATATTTGCAGATTTATCTCAAGGGAAGGGGCCTGACGGACATATTTGGAGATATTTCTTCTTCTTGTTGTTCTTCTTCTGCACAGCTAAGCTGGAAGTGGTATTTGCAGCTCGCAATAGTGCAGAGTTATCGCAAAGAAAGGGGCCACGGTGTTTCTGTATCTCTATTATGTTGGTGCGGCTTCGGAACTTTTAAATATCTTGATATATCTCGAGAACTACGCATCTGATCAAAAAATATCATAGAACATAAAAAGTAGGAAACCTAATTTTCTACAAAAAAGGTCTCTTAACATTTTGCCGTAGCTCGCTTCGTTTCCGAGATATTTGCAGATATATCTCAAGGGAAGGGGCCTGACGGACATATTTCGAGATATTTCTTCTTCTTGTTGTTCTTCTTCTGCACAGCTAAGCTGGAAGTGGCATTTGCAGCGCGCAATAGTGCAGAGTTATCTCAAAGAAACGGGCCACGGTGTTTCTGTATCTCTATTATGTTGGTGCGGCTTCGGAACTTTTAAATACCTTGATATATCTCGGGAACTACGCATCTGATCAAAAAATATCATAGAACATAAAAAGTAGGAAACTTAATTCTCTACAAAAAAGGTCTCTTAACATTTTCCCATAACTGGCATCGTTTCCGAGATATTTGCAGATTTATCTCAAGGGAAGGGGCCTGACGGACATATTTCGAGATATTTCTTCTTCTTGTTGTTCTTCTTCTGCACAGCTAAGCTGGAAGTGGCATTTGCAGCTCGCAATAGTGCAGAGTTATCGCAAAGAAAGGGGCCACGGTGTTTCTGTATCTCTATTATGTTGGTGCGGCTTCGGAACTTTTAAATATCTTGATATATCTCGAGAACTACGCATCTGATCAAAAAATATCATAGAACATAAAAAGTAGGAAACCTAATTTTCTACAAAAAAGGTCTCTTAACATTTTGCCGTAGCTCGCTTCGTTTCCGAGATATTTGCAGATATATCTCAAGGGAAGGGGCCTGACGGACATATTTCGAGATATTTCTTCTTCTTGTTGTTCTTCTTCTGCACAGCTAAGCTGGAAGTGGCATTTGCAGCGCGCAATAGTGCAGAGTTATCTCAAAGAAACGGGCCACGGTGTTTCTGTATCTCTATTATGTTGGTGCGGCTTCGGAACTTTTAAATATCTTGATATATCTCGAGAACTACGCATCTGATCAGAAAATATCATAGAACATAAAAAGTAGGAAACTTAATTCTCTACAAAAAAGGTTTCTTAACATTTTGCCATAGCTCGCTTCGTTTCCGAGATATTTGCAGATTTATCTCAAGGGAAGGGGCCTGACGGACATGTTTCGAGATATTTCTTCTTCTTGTTGTTCTTCTTCTGCACAGCTAAGCTGGAAGTGGCATTTGCAGCTCGCAATAGTGCAGAGTTACCTCAAAGAAAGGGGCCACGGTGTTTCTGTATCTCTATTATGTTGGTGCCGCTTCGGAACTTTTAAATATCAGGATATATCTCGAGAACTACGCATCTGATCAAAAAATATCATAGAACATAAAAAGTAGGAATCCTAATTTTCTACAAAAAAGGTCTCTTAACATTTTGCCGTAGCTCGCTTCGTTTCCGAGATATTTGCAGATTTATCTCAAGGGAAGGGGCCTGACGGACATATTTCCAGATATTTCTTCTTCTTGTTGTTCTTCTTCTGCACAGCTAAGCTGGAAGTGGCAGTTGCAGCTCGCAATAGTGCAGAGTTATCTCAAAGAAAGGGGCCACGGTGTTTCTGTATCTCTATTATGTTGGTGCGGCTTCGGAACTTTTAAATATCTTAATATATATCTAGAGAACTACGCATCTGATCAAAAAATATCATAGAACATAAAAAGTAGGAAACTTAATTCTCTACAAAAAAGGTCTCTTAACATTTTGCCATAGCTCGCTTCGTTTCCGAGATATTTGCAGATTTATCTCAAGGGAAGGGGCCTGACGGACATATTTCGAGATATTTCTTCTTCTTGTTGTTCTTCTTCTGCACAGCTAAGCTGGAAGTGGCATTTGCAGCGCGCAATAGTGCAGAGTTATCTCAAAGAGAGGGGCCACGGTGTTTCTGTATCTCTATTATGTTGGTGCGGCTTCGGAACTTTTAAATATCTTGATATATCTCGAGAACTACGCCTCTGATCGAAAAATATCATAGAACATAAAAAGTAGGAAACCTAATTTTCTACAAAAAAGGTCTCTTAACATTTTGCCGTAGCTCGCTTCGTTTCCGAGATATTTGCAGATATATCTCAAGGGAAGGGGCCTGACGGACATATTTCGAGATATTTCTTCTTCTTGTTGTTCTTCTTCTGCACAGCTAAGCTGGAAGTGGCATTTGCAGCGCGCAATAGTGCAGAGTTATCTCAAAGAAACGGGCCACGGTGTTTCTGTATCTCTATTATGTTGGTGCGGCTTCGGAACTTTTAAATATCTTGATATATCTCGAGAACTACGCATCTGATCAAAAAATATCATAGAACATAAAAAGTAGGAAACTTAATTCTCTACAAAAAAGGTCTCTTAACATTTTCCCATAACTGGCATCGTTTCCGAGATATTTGCAGATTTATCTCAAGGGAAGGGGCCTGACGGACATATTTCGAGATATTTCTTCTTCTTGTTGTTCTTCTTCTGCACAGCTAAGCTGGAAGTGGCATTTGCCGCTCGCAATAGTGCAGAGTTATCGCAAAGAAAGGGGCCACGGTGTTTCTGTGTCTCTATTATGTTGGTGCGGCTTCGGAACTTTTAAATATCTTGATATATCTCGAGAACTACGCATCTGATCAAAAAATATCATAGAACATAAAAAGTAGGAAACCTAATTTTCTACAAAAAAGGTCTCTTAACATTTTGCCGTAGCTCGCTTCGTTTCCGAGATATTTGCAGATTTATCTCAAGAGAAGGGGCCTGACGGACATATTTCGAAATATTTCTTATTCTTGTTGTTCTTCTTCTGCACAGCTAAGCTGGAAGTGGCATTTGCAGCTCGCAGTAGTGCAGAGTTATCTCAAAGAAAGGGGCCACGGTGTTTCTGTATCTCTATTATGTTGGTGCGGCTTCGGAACTTTTAAATATCTTGATATATCTCGAGAACTACGCATCTGATCAGAAAATATCATAGAACATAAAAAGTAGGAAACTTAATTCTCTACAAAAAAGGTTTCTTAACATTTTGCCATAGCTCGCTTCGTTTCCGAGATATTTGCAGATTTATCTCAAGGGAAGGGGCCTGACGGACATATTTCGAGATATTTCTTCTTCTTGTTGTTCTTCTTCTGCACAGCTAAGCTGGAAGTGGCATTTGCAGCTCGCAATAGTGCAGAGTTACCTCAAAGAAAGGGGCCACGGTGTTTCTGTATCTCTATTATGTTGGTGCCGCTTCGGAACTTTTAAATATCAGGATATATCTCGAGAACTACGCATCTGATCAAAAAATATCATAGAACATAAAAAGTAGGAATCCTAATTTTCTACAAAAAAGGTCTCTTAACATTTTGCCGTAGCTCGCTTCGTTTCCGAGATATTTGCAAATTTATCTCAAGGGAAGGGGCCTGACGGACATATTTCCAGATATTTCTTCTTCTTGTTGTTCTTCTTCTGCACAGCTAAGCTGGAAGTGGCATTTGCAGCTCGCAATAGTGCAGAGTTATCTCAAAGAAAGGGGCCACGGTGTTTCTGTATCTCTATTATGTTGGTGCGGCTTCGGAACTTTTAAATATCTTAATATATATCTAGAGAACTACGCATCTGATCAAAAAATATCATAGAACATAAAAAGTAGGAAACTTAATTCTCTACAAAAAAGGTCTCTTAACATTTTGCCATAGCTCGCTTCGTTTCCGAGATATTTGCAGATTTATCTCAAGGGAAGGGGCCTGACGGACATATTTCGAGATATTTCTTCTTCTTGTTGTTCTTCTTCTGCACAGCTAAGCTGGAAGTGGCATTTGCAGCGCGCAATAGTGCAGAGTTATCTCAAAGAGAGGGGCCACGGTGTTTCTGTATCTCTATTATGTTGGTGCGGCTTCGGAACTTTTAAATATCTTGATATATCTCGAGAACTACGCCTCTGATCGAAAAATATCATAGAACATAAAAAGTAGGAAACTTAATTCTCTACAAAAAAGGTCTCTTAACATTTTGCCGTAGCTCGCTTCGTTTCCGAGATATTTGCAGATATATCTCAAGGGAAGGGGCCTGACGGACATATTTCGAGATATTTCTTCTTCTTGTTGTTCTTCTTCTGCACAGCTAAGCTGGAAGTGGCATTTGCAGCGCGCAATAGTGCAGAGTTATCTCAAAGAAACGGGCCACGGTGTTTCTGTATCTCTATTATGTTGGTACGGCTTCGGAACTTTTAAATATCTTGATATATCTCGAGAACTACGCATCTGATCAAAAAATATCATAGAACATAAAAAGTAGGAAACTTAATTCTCTACAAAAAAGGTCTCTTAACATTTTCCCATAACTGGCATCGTTTCCGAGATATTTGCAGATTTATCTCAAGGAAAGGGGCCTGACGGACATATTTCGAGATATTTCTTCTTCTTGTTGTTCTTCTTCTGCACAGCTAAGCTGGAAGTGGCATTTGCAGCTCGCAATAGTGCAGAGTTATCGCAAAGAAAGGGGCCACGGTGTTTCTGTGTCTCTATTATGTTGGTGCGGCTTCGGAACTTTTAAATATCTTGATATATCTCGAGAACTACGCATCTGATCAAAAAATATCATAGAACATAAAAAGTAGGAAACCTAATTTTCTACAAAAAAGGTCTCTTAACATTTTGCCGTAGCTCGCTTCGTTTCCGAGATATTTGCAGATTTATCTCAAGAGAAGGGGCCTGACGGACATATTTCGAAATATTTCTTATTCTTGTTGTTCTTCTTCTGCACAGCTAAGCTGGAAGTGGCATTTGCAGCTCGCAGTAGTGCAGAGTTATCTCAAAGAAAGGGGCCACGGTGTTTCTGTATCTCTATTATGTTGGTGCGGCTTCGGAACTTTTAAATATCTTGATATATCTCGAGAACTACGCATCTGATCAGAAAATATCATAGAACATAAAAAGTAGGAAACTTAATTCTCTACAAAAAAGGTTTCTTAACATTTTGCCATAGCTCGCTTCGTTTCCGAGATATTTGCAGATTTATCTCAAGGGAAGGGGCCTGACGGACATGTTTCGAGATATTTCTTCTTCTTGTTGTTCTTCTTCTGCACAGCTAAGCTGGAAGTGGCATTTGCAGCTCGCAATAGTGCAGAGTTACCTCAAAGAAAGGGGCCACGGTGTTTCTGTATCTCTATTATGTTGGTGCCGCTTCGGAACTTTTAAATATCAGGATATATCTCGAGAACTACGCATCTGATCAAAAAATATCATAGAACATAAAAAGTAGGAATCCTAATTTTCTACAAAAAAGGTCTCTTAACATTTTGCCGTAGCTCGCTTCGTTTCCGAGATATTTGCAGATTTATCTCAAGGGAAGGGGCCTGACGGACATATTTCCAGATATTTCTTCTTCTTGTTGTTCTTCTTCTGCACAGCTAAGCTGGAAGTGGCAGTTGCAGCTCGCAATAGTGCAGAGTTATCTCAAAGAAAGGGGCCACGGTGTTTCTGTATCTCTATTATGTTGGTGCGGCTTCGGAACTTTTAAATATCTTAATATATATCTAGAGAACTACGCATCTGATCAAAAAATATCATAGAACATAAAAAGTAGGAAACTTAATTCTCTACAAAAAAGGTCTCTTAACATTTTGCCATAGCTCGCTTCGTTTCCGAGATATTTGCAGATTTATCTCAAGGGAAGGTGCCTGACGGACATATTTCGAGATATTTCTTCTTCTTGTTGTTCTTCTTCTGCACAGCTAAGCTGGAAGTGGCATTTGCAGCGCGCAATAGTGCAGAGTTATCTCAAAGAGAGGGGCCACGGTGTTTCTGTATCTCTATTATGTTGGTGCGGCTTCGGAACTTTTAAATATCTTGATATATCTCGAGAACTACGCCTCTGATCGAAAAATATCATAGAACATAAAAAGTAGGAAACTTAATTCTCTACAAAAAAGGTCTCTTAACATTTTGCCATAGCTCGCTTCGTTTCCGAGATATTTGCAGATTTATCTCAAGGGAAGGGGCCTGACGGACATATTTGGAGATATTTCTTCTTCTTGTTGTTCTTCTTCTGCACAGCTAAGCTGGAAGTGGTATTTGCAGCTCGCAATAGTGCAGAGTTATCGCAAAGAAAGGGGCCACGGTGTTTCTGTATCTCTATTATGTTGGTGCGGCTTCGGAACTTTTAAATACCTTGATATATCTCGAGAACTACGCATCTGATCAAAAAATATCATAGAACATAAAAAGTAGGAAACCTAATTTTCTACAAAAAAGGTCTCTTAACATTTTGCCGTAGCTCGCTTCGTTTCCGAGATATTTGCAGATATATCTCAAGGGAAGGGGCCTGACGGACATATTTCGAGATATTTCTTCTTCTTGTTGTTCTTCTTCTGCACAGCTAAGCTGGAAGTGGCATTTGCAGCGCGCAATAGTGCAGAGTTATCTCAAAGAAACGGGCCACGGTGTTTCTGTATCTCTATTATGTTGGTGCGGCTTCGGAACTTTTAAATATCTTGATATATCTCGAGAACTACGCATCTGATCAAAAAATATCATAGAACATAAAAAGTAGGAAACTTAATTCTCTACAAAAAAGGTCTCTTAACATTTTCCCATAACTGGCATCGTTTCCGAGATATTTGCAGATTTATCTCAAGGGAAGGGGCCTGACGGACATATTTCGAGATATTTCTTCTTCTTGTTGTTCTTCTTCTGCACAGCTAAGCTGGAAGTGGCATTTGCAGCTCGCAATAGTGCAGAGTTATCGCAAAGAAAGGGGCCACGGTGTTTCTGTGTCTCTATTATGTTGGTGCGGCTTCGGAACTTTTAAATATCTTGATATATCTCGAGAACTACGCATCTGATCAAAAAATATCATAGAACATAAAAAGTAGGAAACCTAATTTTCTACAAAAAAGGTCTCTTAACATTTTGCCGTAGCTCGCTTCGTTTCCGAGATATTTGCAGATTTATCTCAAGAGAAGGGGCCTGACGGACATATTTCGAAATATTTCTTATTCTTGTTGTTCTTCTTCTGCACAGCTAAGCTGGAAGTGGCATTTGCAGCTCGCAGTAGTGCAGAGTTATCTCAAAGAAAGGGGCCACGGTGTTTCTGTATCTCTATTATGTTGGTGCGGCTTCGGAACTTTTAAATATCTTGATATATCTCGAGAACTACGCATCTGATCAGAAAATATCATAGAACATAAAAAGTAGGAAACTTAATTCTCTACAAAAAAGGTTTCTTAACATTTTGCCATAGCTCGCTTCGTTTCCGAGATATTTGCAGATTTATCTCAAGGGAAGGGGCCTGACGGACATATTTCGAGATATTTCTTCTTCTTGTTGTTCTTCTTCTGCACAGCTAAGCTGGAAGTGGCATTTGCAGCTCGCAATAGTGCAGAGTTACCTCAAAGAAAGGGGCCACGGTGTTTCTGTATCTCTATTATGTTGGTGCCGCTTCGGAACTTTTAAATATCAGGATATATCTCGAGAACTACGCATCTGATCAAAAAATATCATAGAACATAAAAAGTAGGAATCCTAATTTTCTACAAAAAAGGTCTCTTAACATTTTGCCGTAGCTCGCTTCGTTTCCGAGATATTTGCAGATTTATCTCAAGGGAAGGGGCCTGACGGACATATTTCCAGATATTTCTTCTTCTTGTTGTTCTTCTTCTGCACAGCTAAGCTGGAAGTGGCATTTGCAGCTCGCAATAGTGCAGAGTTATCTCAAAGAAAGGGGCCACGGTGTTTCTGTATCTCTATTATGTTGGTGCGGCTTCGGAACTTTTAAATATCTTAATATATATCTAGAGAACTACGCATCTGATCAAAAAATATCATAGAACATAAAAAGTAGGAAACTTAATTCTCTACAAAAAAGGTCTCTTAACATTTTGCCATAGCTCGCTTCGTTTCCGAGATATTTGCAGATTTATCTCAAGGGAAGGGGCCTGACGGACATATTTCGAGATATTTCTTCTTCTTGTTGTTCTTCTTCTGCACAGCTAAGCTGGAAGTGGCATTTGCAGCGCGCAATAGTGCAGAGTTATCTCAAAGAGAGGGGCCACGGTGTTTCTGTATCTCTATTATGTTGGTGCGGCTTCGGAACTTTTAAATATCTTGATATATCTCGAGAACTACGCCTCTGATCGAAAAATATCATAGAACATAAAAAGTAGGAAACTTAATTCTCTACAAAAAAGGTCTCTTAACATTTTGCCATAGCTCGCTTTGTTTCCGAGATATTTGCAGATTTATCTCAAGGGAAGGGGCCTGACGGACATATTTGGAGATATTTCTTCTTCTTGTTGTTCTTCTTCTGCACAGCTAAGCTGGAAGTGGTATTTGCAGCTCGCAATAGTGCAGAGTTATCGCAAAGAAAGGGGCCACGGTGTTTCTGTATCTCTATTATGTTGGTGCGGTTTCGGAACTTTTAAATATCTTGATATATCTCGAGAACTACCCATCTGATCAAAAAATATCATAGAACATAAAAAGTAGGAAACCTAATTTTCTACAAAAAAGGTCTCTTAACATTTTGCCGTAGCTCGCTTCGTTTCCGAGATATTTGCAGATATATCTCAAGGGAAGGGGCCTGACGGACATATTTCGAGATATTTCTTCTTCTTGTTGTTCTTCTTCTGCACAGCTAAGCTGGAAGTGGCATTTGCAGCGCGCAATAGTGCAGAGTTATCTCAAAGAAACGGGCCACGGTGTTTCTGTATCTCTATTATGTTGGTGCGGCTTCGGAACTTTTAAATACCTTGATATATCTCGGGAACTACGCATCTGATCAAAAAATATCATAGAACATAAAAAGTAGGAAACTTAATTCTCTACAAAAAAGGTCTCTTAACATTTTCCCATAACTGGCATCGTTTCCGAGATATTTGCAGATTTATCTCAAGGGAAGGGGCCTGACGGACATATTTCGAGATATTTCTTCTTCTTGTTGTTCTTCTTCTGCACAGCTAAGCTGGAAGTGGCATTTGCAGCTCGCAATAGTGCAGAGTTATCGCAAAGAAAGGGGCCACGGTGTTTCTGTATCTCTATTATGTTGGTGCGGCTTCGGAACTTTTAAATATCTCGATATATCTCGAAAACTACGCTTCTGATCAAAAAATATCAGAGAACGTAAATTGTAGGAAACATAATTCTCTACAAAAAAGGTCTCTTAACATTTTGCCGTAGCTCGCTTCGTTTCCGAGATATTTGCAGATTTATCTCAAGGGAATGGGCCTGACGGACATATTTCGAGATATTTCTTCTTCTTGTTGTTCTTCTTCTGCACAGCTAAGCTGGAAGTGGCATTTGCAGCTCGCAATAGTGCAGAGTTACCTCAAAGAAAGGGGCCACGGTGTTTCTGTATCTCTATTATGTTGGTGCCGCTTCGGAACTTTTAAATATCAGGATATATCTCGAGAACTACGCATCTGATCAAAAAATATCATAGAACATAAAAGGTAGGAAACATAATTCTCTACAGAAAAGGTCTCTTAACATTTTGCCATAGCTCGCTTCGTTTCCGAGATATTTGCAGATTTATCTCAAGGGAAGGGGCCTGACGGACATATTTCGAGATATTTCTTCTTCTTGTTGTTCTTCTTCTGCACAGGTAAGCTGGAAGTGGCATTTGCAGCTCGCAATAGTGCAGAGTTACCTCAAAGAAAGGGGCCACGGTGTATCTGTATCTCTATTATGTTGGTGCGGCTTCGGAACTTTTAAATATCTTGATATATCTCGAGAACTACGCATCTGATCAAAAAATATCGTAGAACATAAAAAGTAGGAAACTTAATTCTCTACAAAAAAGGTCTCTTAACATTTTGCCATAGCTCGCTTGGTTTCCGAGATATTTGCAGATTTATCTCAAGGGAAGGGGCCTGACGGACATATTTCGAGATATTCCTTCTTCTTGTTGTTCTTCTTCTGCACAGCTAAGCTGGAAGTGGCATTTGCAGCTGGCAATAGTGCAGAGTTACCTCAAAGAAAGGGGCCACGGTGTTTCTGTATCTCTATTATGTTGGTGCCGCTTCGGAACTTTTAAATATCAGGATATATCTCGAGAACTACGCATCTGATCAAAAAATATCATAGAACATAAAAAGTAGGAAACTTAATTCTCTACAAAAATGGTCTCTTAACATTTTGCCATAGCTCGCTTCGTTTCCGAGATATTTGCAGATTTATCTCAAGGGAAGGGGCCTGACGGACATATTTCGAGATATTTCTTCTTCTTGTTGTTCTTCTTCTGCACAGCTAAGCTGGAAGTGGCATTTGCAGCTCGCAGTAGTGCAGAGTTATCTCAAAGAAAGGGGCCACGGTGTTTCTGTATCTCTATTATGTTGGTGCGGCTTCGGAACTTTTAAATATCTTGATATATCTCGAGATCTACGCATCTGATCAGAAAATATTATAGAACATAAAAAGTAGGAAACTTAATTCTCTACAAAAAAGGTCTCTTAACATTTTGCCATAGCTCGCTTCGTTTCCGAGATATTTGCAGATTTATCTCAAGGGAAGGGGCCTGACGGACATATTTCGAGATATTTCTTCTTCTTGTTGTTCTTCTTCTGCACAGCTAAGCTGGAAGTGGCATTTGCAGCGCGCAATAGTGCAGAGTTATCTCAAAGAAAGGGGCCACGGTGTTTCTGTATCTCTATTATGTTGGTGCGGCTTCGGAACTTTTAAATATCTTGATATATCTCGAGAACTACGCATCTGTTCAAAAAATATCATAGAACATAAAAAGTAGGAATCCTAATTTTCTACAAAAAAGGTCTCTTAACATTTTGCCGTAGCTCGCTTCGTTTCCGAGATATTTGCAGAATTATCTCAAGGGAAGGGGCCTGACGGACATATTTCCAGATATTGCTTCTTCTTGTTGTTCTTCTTCTGCACAGCTAAGCTGGAAGTGGCGTTTGCAGCTCGCAATAGTGCAGAGTTATCTCAAAGAAAGGGGCCACGGTGTTTCTGTATCTCTATTATGTTGGTGCGGCTTCGGAACTTTTAAATATCTTGATATATCTCGAGAACTACGCATCTGATCAAAAAATATCGTAGAACATAAAAAGTAGGAAACTTAAATCTCTACAAATAAGGTCTCGTAACATTTTGCCATAGCTCGCTTCGTTTCCGAGATATTTGCAGATTTATCTCAAGGGAAGGGGCCTGACGGACATATTTCGAGATATTTCTTCTTCTTGTTGTTCTTCTTCTGCACAGCTAAGCTGGAAGTGGCATTTGCAGCTGGCAATAGTGCAGAGTTACCTCAAAGAAAGGGGCCACGGTGTTTCTGTATCTCTATTATGTTGGTGCCGCTTCGGAACTTTTAAATATCAGGATATATCTCGAGAACTACGCATCTGATCAAAAAATACCATAGAACATAAAAAGTAGGAAACTTAATTCTCTACAAAAATGGTCTCTTAACATTTTGCCATAGCTCGCTTCGTTTCCGAGATATTTGCAGATTTATCTCAAGGGAAGGGGCCTGACGGACATATTTCCAGATATTTCTTCTTCTTGTTGTTCTTCTTCTGCACAGCTAAGCTGGAAGTGGCATTTGCAGCTCGCAATAGTGCAGAGTTATCACAAAGAAAGGGGCCACGGTGTTTCTGTATCTCTATTATGTTGGTGCGGCTTCGGAACTTTTAAATATCTTGATATATCTCGAGAACTACGCATCTGATCGAAAAATATCATAGAACATAAAAAGTAGGAATCCTAATTTTCTACAAAAAAGGTCTCTTAACATTTTGCCGTAGCTCGCTTTGTTTCCGAGATATTTGCAGATTTATCTCAAGGGAAGGGGCCTGACGGACATATTTCGAGATATTTCTTCTTTTTGTTGTTCTTCTTCTGCACAGCTAAGCTGGAAGTGGCATTTGCAGCTCGCAATAGTGCAGAGTTATCTCAAAGAAAGGGGCCACGGTGTTTCTGTATCTCTATTATGTTGGTGCGGCTTCGGAACTTTTAAATATCTTGATATATCTCGAGAACTACGAATCTGATCAAAAAATATCGTAGAACATAAAAAGTAGGAAACTTAAATCTCTACAAATAAGGTCTCTTAACATTTTGCCATAGCTCGCTTCGTTTCCGAGATATTTGCAGATTTATCTCAAGGGAAGGGGCCTGACGGACATATTTCGAGATATTTCTTCTTCTTGTTGTTCTTCTTCTGCACAGCTAAGCTGGAAGTGGCATTTGCAGCGCGCAATAGTGCAGGGTTACCTCAAAGAAAGGGGCCACGGTGTTTCTGTATCTCTATTATGTTGGTGCCGCTTCGGAACTTTTAAATATCTTGATATATCTCGAGACCTACGCATCTGTTCAAAAAATATCATAGAACATAAAAAGTAGGAATCCTAATTTTCTACAAAAAAGGTCTCTTAACATTTTGCCGTAGCTCGCTTCGTTTCCGAGATATTTGCAGATTTATCTCAAGGGAAGGGGCCTGACGGACATATTTCCAGATATTTCTTCTTCTTGTTGTTCTTCTTCTGCACAGCTAAGCTGGAAGTGGCATTTGCAGCTCGCAATAGTGCAGAGTTATCTCAAAGAAAGGGGCCACGGTGTTTCTGTATCTCTATTATGTTGGTGCGGCTTCGGAACTTTTAAATATCTTGATATATCTCGAGAACTACGCATCTGATCAAAAAATATCGTAGAACATAAAAAGTAGGAAACTTAAATCTCTACAAATAAGGTCTCTTAACATTTTGCCATAGCTCGCTTCGTTTCCGAGATATTTGCAGATTTATCTCAAGGGAAGGGGCCTGACGGACATATTTCCAGATATTTCTTCTTCTTGTTGTTCTTCTTCTGCACAGCTAAGCTGGAAGTGGCATTTGCAGCTCGCAATAGTGCAGAGTTATCTCAAAGAAAGGGGCCACGGTGTTTCTGTATCTCTATTATGTTGGTGCGGCTTCGGAACTTTTAAATATCTTGATATATCTCGAGAACTACGCATCTGATCAAAAAATATCGTAGAACATAAAAAGTAGGAAACTTAATTCTCTACAAATAAGGTCTCTTAACATTTTGCGATAGCTCGCTTGGTTTCCGAGATATTTGCAGATTTATCTCAAGGGAAGGGGCCTGACGGACATATTTCGAGATATTTCTTCTTCTTGTTGTTCTTCTTCTGCACAGCTAAGCTGGAAGTGGCATTTGCTGCGCGCAATAGTGCAGAGTTATCTCAAAGAAAGGGGCCACGGTGTTTCTGTATCTCTATTATGTTGGTGCGGCTTCGGAACTTTTAAATATCTTGATATATCTCGAGAACTACGCATCTGTTCAAAAAATATCATAGAACATAAAAAGTAGGAATCCTAATTTTCTACAAAAAAGGTCTCTTAACATTTTGCCGTAGCTCGCTTCGTTTCCGAGATATTTGCAGATTTATCTCAAGGGAAGGGGCCTGACGGACATATTTCCAGATATTTCTTCTTCTTGTTGTTCTTCTTCTGCACAGCTAAGCTGGAAGTGGCATTTGCAGCTCGCAATAGTGCAGAGTTATCTCAAAGAAAGGGGCCACGGTGTTTCTGTATCTCTATTATGTTGGTGCGGCTTCGGAACTTTTAAATATCTTGATATATCTCGAGAACTGCGCATCTGATCGAAAAATATCATAGAACATAAAAAGTAGGAAACTTAATTCTCTACAAAAGAGGTCTCTTAACATTTTGCCATAGCTCGCTTCGTTTCCGAGATATTTGCAGATTTATCTCAAGGGAAGGGGCCTGACGGACATATTTCGAGATATTTCTTCTTTTTGTTGTTCTTCTTCTGCACAGCTAAGCTGGAAGTGGCATTTGCAGCGCGCAATAGTGTAGAGTTATCTCAAAGAAAGGGGCCACGGTGTTTCTGTATCTCTATTATGTTGGTGCGGCTTCGGAACTTTTAAATATCTTGATATATCTCGAGAACTACGCATCTGATCAAAAAATATCATGGAACATAAAAAGTAGGAATCCTAATTTTCTACAAAAAAGGTCTCTTAACATTTTGCCGTAGCTCGCTTTGTTTCCGAGATATTTGCAGATTTATCTCAAGGGAAGGGGCCTGACGGACATATTTCGAGATATTTCTTCTTTTTGTTGTTCTTCTTCTGCACAGCTAAGCTGGAAGTGGCATTTGCAGCTCGCAATAGTGCAGAGTTATCTCAAAGAAAGGGGCCACGGTGTTTCTGTATCTATATTATGTTGGTGCGGCTTCGGAACTTTTAAATATCTTGATATATCTCGAGAACTACGCATCCGATCAAAAAATATCATAGAACATAAAAAGTAGGAAACTTAATTCTCTACAAAAAAGGTCTCTTAACATTTTGCCATAGCTCGCTTCGTTTCCGAGATATTTGCAGATTTATCTCGAGGGAAGGGGCCTGACGGACATATTTCGAGATATTTCTTCTTCTTGTTGTTCTTCTTCTGCACAGCTAAGCTGGAAGCGGCATTTGCGGCTCGCACTAGTGCAGAGTTATCTCAAAGAAAGGGGCCACGTTGTTTCTGTATCTCTATTATGTTGGTGCGGCTTCGGATCTTTTAAATATCTCGATATATCTCGAAAACTACGCTTCTGATCAAAAAATATCATAGAACATAAATTGTAGGAAACATAATTCTCTACAAAAAAGGTCTCTTACCATTTTGCCGTAGCTCGCTTCGTTTCCGAGATATTTGCAGATTTATCTCAAGGGAAGGGGCCTGACGGACATATTTCCAGATATTTCTTCTCCTTGTTGTTCTTCTTCTGCACAGCTAAGCTGGAAGTGGCATTTGCAGCTCGCAATAGTGCAGAGTTATCTCAAAGAAAGGGGCCACGGTGTTTCTGTATCTCTATTATGTTGGTGCGGCTTCGGAACTTTTAAATATCTTGATATATCTCGAGAACTACGCATCTGATCGAAAAATATCATAGAACATAAAAAGTAGGAAACCTAATTCTCTACCAAAGAGGTCTCTTAACATTTTGCCATAGCTCGCTTCGTTTCCGAGATATTTGCAGATTTATCTCAAGGGAAGGGGCCTGACGGACATATTTCGAGATATTTCTTCTTTTTGTTGTTCTTCTTCTGCACAGCTAAGCTGGAGGTGGCATTTGCAGCTCGCAATAGTGCAGAGTTATCTCAAAGAAAGGGGCCACGGTGTTTCTGTACCTCTATTATGTTGGTGCGGCTTCGGAACTTTTAAATATCTTGATATATCTCGAGAACTACGCATCCGATCAAAAAATATCATAGAACATAAAGAGTAGGAAACTTAATTCTCTACAAAAAAGGTCTCTTAACATTTTGCCGTAGCTCGCTTCGTTTCCGAGATATTTGCAGATTTATCTCAAGGGAAGGGGCCTGACGGACATATTTCCAGATATTTCTTCTTCTTGTTGTTCTTCTTCTGCACAGCTAAGCTGGAAGTGGCATTTGCAGCTCGCAATAGTGCAGAGTTATCTCAAAGAAAGGGGCCACGGTGTTTCTGTATCTCTATTATGTTGGTGCGGCTTCGGAACTTTTAAATATCTTGATATATCTCGAGAACTACGCATCTGATCGAAAAATATCATAGAACATAAAAAGTAGGAAACTTAATTCTCTACAAAAGAGGTCTCTTAACATTTTGCCATAGCTCGCTTCGTTTCCGAGATATTTGCAGATTTATCTCAAGGGAAGGGGCCTGACGGACATATTTCGAGATATTTCTTCTTTTTGTTGTTCTTCTTCTGCACAGCTAAGCTGGAAGTGGCATTTGCAGCTCGCAATAGTGCAGAGTTATCTCAAAGAAAGGGGCCACGGTGTTTCTGTATCTCTATTATGTTGGTGCGGCTTCGGAACTTTCAAATATCTTGATATATCTCGAGAACTACGCATCTGATCAAAAAATATCATAGAACATAAAAAGTAGGAATCCTAATTTTCTACAAAAAAGGTCTCTTAACATTTTGCCGTAGCTCGCTTTGTTTCCGAGATATTTGCAGATTTATCTCAAGGGAAGGGGCCTGACGGACATATTTCGAGATATTTCTTCTTTTTGTTGTTCTTCTTCTGCACAGCTAAGCTGGAAGTGGCATTTGCAGTTCGCAATAGTGCAGAGTTATCTCAAAGACAGGGGCCACGGTGTTTCTGTATCTCTACTATGTTGGTGCGGCTTCGGAACTTTTAAATATCTTGATATATCTCGAGAACTACGCATCCGATCAAAAAATATCATAGAACATAAAAAGTAGGAAACTTAATTCTCTACAAAAAAGGTCTCTTAACATTTTGCCATAGCTCGCTTCGTTTCCGAGATATTTGCAGATTTATCTCGAGGGAAGGGGCCTGACGGACATATTTCGAGATATTTCTTCTTCTTGTTGTTCTTCTTCTGCACAGCTAAGCTGGAAGCGGCATTTGCGGCTCGCACTAGTGCAGGGTTATCTCAAAAAAAGGGGCCACGGTGTTTCTGTATCTCTATTATGTTGGTGCGGCTTCGGATCTTTTAAATATCTCGATATATCTCGAAAACTACGCTTCTGATCAAAAAATATCATAGAACATAAATTGTAGGAAACATAATTCTCTACAAAAAAGGTCTCCTAACATTTTGCCATAGCTCGCTTCGTTTCCGAGATATTTGCAGATATATCTCAAGGGAAGGGGCCTGACGGACATATTTCGAGATATTTCTTCTTCTTGTTGTTCTTCTTCTGCACAGCTAAGCTGGAAGTGGCATTTACAGCTCGCAATAGTGCAGAGTTATCTCAAAGAAAGGGGCCACGGTGTTTCTGTATCTCTATTATGTTGGTGCGGCTTCGGAACTTTTAAATATCTTGATATATCTCGAGAACTACGCATCTGATCAAAAAATACCATAGAACATGAAAAGTAGGAAACTTAATTCTCTACAAAAAAGGTCTCTTAACATTTTGCCATAGCTCTCTTCGTTTCCGAGATATTTGCAGATTTAACTCAAGGGAAGGGGCCTGACGGACATATTTCGAGATATTTCTTCTTCTTGTTGTTCTTCTTCTGCACAGCTAAGCTGGAAGTGGCATTTGCAGCTCGCAATAGTGCAGAGTTATCTCAAAGAAAGGGGCCACGTGTTTCTGTATCTCTATTATGTTGGTGCGGCTTCGGAACTTTTAAATATCTTGATATATCTCGAGAACTACGCATCAGATCAAAAAATATCATAGAACATAAAAAGTAGGAAACTTAATTCTCTACAAAAAAGGTCTCTTAGCATTTTGCCATAGCTCGCTTCGTTTCCGAGATATTTGCAGATTTATCTCAAGGGAAGGGGCCTAACGGACATATTTCGAGATATTTCTTCTTCTTGTTGTTCTTCTTCTGCACAGCTAAACTGGAAGTGGCATTTCCAGCTCGCAATAGTGCTGAGTTATCTCAAAGAAAGGGGCCACGGTGTTTCTGTATCTCTATTATGTTGGTGCGGCTTCGGAACTTTTAAATATCTCGATTTATCTCGAAAACTACGCTTCTGATCAAAAAATATCATAGAACATAAATTGTAGGAAACATAATTCTCGACAAAAAAGGTCTCTTATCATTTTGCCATAACTCGCTTCGTTTCCGAAATATTTGCAGATATATCTCAAGGGAAGGGGCCTGACGGACATATTTCGAGATATTTCTTCTTCTTGTTGTTCTTCTTCTGCACAGCTAAACTGGAAGTGGCATTTCCAGCTCGCAATAGTGCAGAGTTATCTCAAAGAAAGGGGCCACGGTGTTTCTGTATCTCTATTATGTTGGTGCGGCTTCGGAACTTTTAAATATCTTGATATATCTCGAGAACTACGCATCCGATCAAAAAATATCATACAACATAAATTGTAGAAAACTTAATTCTCTACAAAAAAGGTCTCTTAACATTTTGCCATAGCTCTCTTCGTTTCCGAGATATTTCCAGATTTATCTCAAGGGAAGGGGCCTGACGGACATATTTCGAGATATTTCTTTTTCTTGTTGTTCTTCTTCTGCACAGCTAAGCTGGAAGTGGCATTTGCAGCTCGCAATAGTGCAGAGTTATCTCAAAGAAAGGGGCCACGGTGTTTCTGTATCTCTATTATGTTGGTGCGGCTTCGGAACTTTTAAATATCTTGATATATCTCGAGAACTACGCATCTGATCGAAAAATATTATAGAACATGAAAAGTAGGAAACTTAATTCTCTACAAAAGAGGTCTCTTAACCTTTTGCCATAGCTCGCTTCCTTTCCGAGATATTTGCAGATTTATCTCAAGGGAAGGGGCCTGACGGACATATTTCGATATATTTCTTCTTTTTGTTGTTCTTCTTCTGCACAGCTAAGCTGGAAGTGGCATTTGCAGCTCGCAATAGTGCAGAGTTATCTCAAAGAAAGGGGCCACGGTGTTTCTGTATCTCTATTATGTTGGTGCGGCTTCGGAACTTTTAAATATCTTGATATATCTCGAGAACTACGCATCTGATCAAAAAATACCATAGAACATGAAAAGTAGGAAACTTAATTCTCTACAAAAAAGGTCTCTTAACATTTTGCCATAGCTCTCTTCGTTTCCGAGATATTTGCAGATTTAACTCAAGGGAAGGGGCCTGACGGACATATTTCGAGATATTTCTTCTTCTTGTTGTTCTTCTTCTGCACAGCTAAGCTGGAAGTGGCATTTGCAGCTCGCAATAGTGCAGAGTTATCTCAAAGAAAGGGGCCACGTGTTTCTGTATCTCTATTATGTTGGTGCGGCTTCGGAACTTTTAAATATCTTGATATATCTCGAGAACTACGCATCTGATCAAAAAATATCATAGAACATAAAAAGTAGGAAACTTAATTCTCTACAAAAAAGGTCTCTTAGCATTTTGCCATAGCTCGCTTCGTTTCCGAGATATTTGCAGATTTATCTCAAGGGAAGGGGCCTAACGGACATATTTCGAGATATTTCTTCTTCTTGTTGTTCTTCTTCTGCACAGCTAAACTGGAAGTGGCATTTCCAGCTCGCAATAGTGCTGAGTTATCTCAAAGAAAGGGGCCACGGTGTTTCTGTATCTCTATTATGTTGGTGCGGCTTCGGAACTTTTAAATATCTCGATTTATCTCGAAAACTACGCTTCTGATCAAAAAATATCATAGAACATAAATTGTAGGAAACATAATTCTCGACAAAAAAGGTCTCTTATCATTTTGCCATAGCTCGCTTCGTTTCCGAGATATTTGCAGATATATCTCAAGGGAAGGGGCCTGACGGACATGTTTCGAGATATTTCTTCTTCTTGTTGTTCTTCTTCTGCACAGCTAAACTGGAAGTGGCATTTCCAGCTCGCAATAGTGCAGAGTTATCTCAAAGAAAGGGGCCACGGTGTTTCTGTATCTCTATTATGTTGGTGCGGCTTCGGAACTTTTAAATATCTTGATATATCTCGAGAACTACGCATCCGATCAAAAAATATCATACAACATAAATTGTAGAAAACTTAATTCTCTACAAAAAAGGTCTCTCAACATTTTGCCATAGCTCTCTTCGTTTCCGAGATATTTCCAGATATATCTCAAGGGAAGGGGCCTGACGGACATATTTCGAGATATTTCTTCTTCTTGTTGTTCTTCTTCTGCACAGCTAAGCTGGAAGTGGCATTTGCAGCTCGCAATAGTGCAGAGTTATCTCAAAGAAAGGGGCCACGGTGTTTCTGTATCTCTATTATGTTGGTGCGGCTTCGGAACTTTTAAATATCTTGATATATCTCGAGAACTACGCATCTGATCGAAAAATATCATAGAACATGAAAAGTAGGAAACTTAATTCTCTACAAAAGAGGTCTCTTAACCTTTTGCCATAGCTCGCTTCCTTTCCGAGATATTTGCAGATTTATCTCAAGGGAAGGGGCCTGACGGACATATTTCGATATATTTCTTCTTTTTGTTGTTCTTCTTCTGCACAGCTAAGCTGGAAGTGGCATTTGCAGCTCGCAATAGTGCAGAGTTATCTCAAAGAAAGGGGCCACGGTGTTTCTGTATCTCTATTATGTTGGTGCGGCTTCGGAACTTTTAAATATCTTGATATATCTCGAGAACTACGCATCTGATCAAAAAATATCATAGAACATAAAAAGTAGGAAACTTAATTCTCTACAAAAAAGGTCTCTTAACATTTTGCCATAGCTCTCTTCGTTTCCGAGATATTTGCAGATTTATCTCAAGGGAAGGGGCCTGACGGACATATTTCGAGATACTTCTTCTTCTTGTTGTTCTTCTTCTGCACAGCTAAGCTGGAAATGGCATTTGCAGCTCGCAATAGTGCAGAGTTATCTCAAAGAAAGGGGCCACGGTGTTTCTGTATCTCTATTATGTTGGTGCGGCTTCGGAACTTTTAAATATCTTAATATATCTCGAGAACTACGCATCTGATCAAAAAATATCATAGAACATAAAAAGTAGGAAACTTAATTCTCTACAAAAAAGGTCTCTTAACATTTTGCCATAGCTCGCTTCGTTTCCGAGATATTTGCAGATTTATCTCAAGGGAAGGGGCCTAACGGACATATTTCGAGATATTTCTTCTTCTTGTTGTTCTTCTTCTGCACAGCTAAGCTGGAAGTGGCATTTGCAGCTTGCAATAGTGCAGAGTTACCTCAAAGAAAGGGGCCACGGTGTTTCTGTATCTCTATTATGTTGGTGCCGCTTCGGAACTTTTAAATATCAGGATATATCTCGAGAACTACGCATCTGATCAAAAAATATCATAGAACATAAAAAGTAGGAATCCTAATTTTCTACAAAAAAGGTCTCTTAACATTTTGCCGTAGCTCGCTTCGTTTCCGAGATATTTGCAGATTTATCTCAAGGGAAGGGGCCTGACGGACATATTTCCAGATATTTCTTCTTCTTGTTGTTCTTCTTCTGCACAGCTAAGCTGGAAGTGGCATTTGCAGCTCGCAATAGTGCAGAGTTATCTCAAAGAAAGGGGCCACGGTGTTTCTGTATCTCTATTATGTTGGTGCGGCTTCGGAACTTTTAAATATCTTGATATATCTCGAGAACTACGCATCTGATCGAAAAATATCATAGAACATAAAAAGTAGGAAACTTAATTCTCTACAAAAGAGGTCTCTTAACATTTTGCCATAGCTCGCTTCGTTTCCGAGATATTTGCAGATTTATCTCAAGGGAAGGGGCCTGACGGACATATTTCGAGATATTTCTTCTTTTTGTTGTTCTTCTTCTGCACAGCTAAGCTGGAAGTGGCATTTGCAGCTCGCAATAGTGCAGAGTTATCTCAAAGAAAGGGGCCACGGTGTTTCTGTATCTCTATTATGTTGGTGCGGCTTCGGAACTTTTAAATATCTTGATATATCTCGAGAACTACGCATCTGATCGAAAAATATCATAGAACATAAAAAGTAGGAAACCTAATTCTCTACCAAAGAGGTCTCTTAACATTTTGCCATAGCTCGCTTCGTTTCCGAGATATTTGCAGATTTATCTCAAGGGAAGGGGCCTGACGGACATATTTAGAGATATTCCTTCTTTTTGTTGTTCTTCTTCTGCACAGCTAAGCTGGAGGTGGCATTTGCAGCTCGCAATAGTGCTGAGTTATCTCAAAGAAAGGGGCCACGGTGTTTCTGTATCTCTATTATGTTGGTGCGGCTTCGGAACTTTTAAATATCTTGATATATCTCGAGAACTACGCATCTGATCGAAAAATATCATAGAACATGAAAAGTAGGAAACTTAATTCTCTACAAAAGAGGTCTCTTAACTTTTTGCCATAGCTCGCTTCCTTTCCGAGATATTTGCAGATTTATCTCAAGGGAAGGGGCCTGACGGACATATTTCGATATATTTCTTCTTTTTGTTGTTCTTCATCTGCACAGCTAAGCTGGAAGTGGCATTTGCAGCTCGCAATAGTGCAGAGTTATCTCAAAGAAAGGGGCCACGGTGTTTCTGTATCTCTATTATGTTGGTGCGGCTTCGGAACTTTTAAATATCTTGATATATCTCGAGAACTACGCATCTGATCATGAAAATATCATAGAACATAAAAAGTAGGAAACTTAATTCTCTACAAAAAAGGTCTCTTAACATTTTGCCATAGCTCTCTTCGTTTCCGAGATATTTGCAGATTTATCTCAAGGGAAGGGGCCTGACGGACATATTTCGAGATACTTCTTCTTCTTGTTGTTCTTCTTCTGCACAGCTAAGCTGGAAATGGCATTTGCAGCTCGCAATAGTGCAGAGTTACCTCAAAGAAAGGGGCCACGGTGTTTCTGTATCTCTATTATGTTGGTGCGGCTTCGGAACTTTTAAATATCTTGATATATCTCGAGAACTACGCATCTGATCAAAAAATATCATAGAACATAAAAAGTAGGAAACTTAATTCTCTACAAAAAAGGTCTCTTAACATTTTGCCATAGCTCGCTTCGTTTCCGAGATATTTGCAGATTTATCTCAAGGGAAGGGGCCTGACGGACATACTTCGAGATATTTCTTCTTCTTGTTGTTCTTCTTCTGCACAGCTAAGCTGGAAGTGGCATTTGCAGCGCGCAATAGTGCAGAGTTATCTCAAAGAAAGGGGCCACGGTGTTTCTGTATCTCTATTATGTTGGTGCTGCTTCGGAACTTTTAAATATCTTGATATATCTCGAGAACTACGCATCTGATCGAAAAATATCATAGAACATAAAAAGTAGGAAACCTAATTCTCTACCAAAGAGGTCTCTTAACATTTTGCCATAGCTCGCTTCGTTTCCGAGATATTTGCAGATTTATCTCAAGGGAAGGGGCCTGACGGACATATTTCGAGATATTTCTTCTTTTTGTTGTTCTTCTTCTGCACAGCTAAGCTGGAGGTGGCATTTGCAGCTCGCAATAGTGCAGAGTTATCTCAAAGAAAGGGGCCACGGTGTTTCTGTACCTCTATTATGTTGGTGCGGCTTCGGAACTTTTAAATATCTTGATATATCTCGAGAACTACGCATCCGATCAAAAAATATTATAGAACATAAAGAGTAGGAAACTTAATTCTCTACAAAAAAGGTCTCTCAACATTTTGCCATAGCTCGCTTGGTTTCCGAGATATTTGCAGATTTATCTCGAGGGAAGGGGCCTGACGGACATATTTCGAGATATTTCTTCTTCTTGTTGTTCTTCTTCTGCACAGCTAAGCTGGAAGTGGCATTTGCAGCGCGCAATAGTGCAGAGTTATCTCAAAGAAAGGGGCCACGGTGTTTCTGTATCTCTATTATGTTGGTGCGGCTTCGGATCTTTTAAATATCTCGATATATCTCGAAAACTACGCTTCTGATCAAAAAATATCATAGAACATAAATTGTAGGAAACATAATTCTCTACAAAAAAGGTCTCTTAACATTTTGCCGTAGCTCGCTTCGTTTCCGAGATATTTGCAGATTTATCTCGAGGGAAGGGGCCTGACGGACATATTTCCAGATATTTCTTCTTCTTGTTGTTCTTCTTCTGCACAGCTAAGCTGGAAGTGGCATTTGCAGCTCGCAATAGTGCAGAGTTATCTCAAAGAAAGGGGCCACGGTGTTTCTGTATCTCTATTATGTTGGTGCGGCTTCGGAACTTTCAAATATCTTGATATATCTCGAGAACTACGCATCTGATCAAAAAATATCATAGAACATAAAAAGTAGGAATCCTAATTTTCTACAAAAAAGGTCTCTTAACATTTTGCCGTAGCTCGCTTTGTTTCCGAGATATTTGCAGATTTATCTCAAGGGAAGGGGCCTGACGGACATATTTCCAGATATTTCTTCTTCTTGTTGTTCTTCTTCTGCACAGCTAAGCTGGAAGTGGCATTTGCAGCTCGCAATAGTGCAGAGTTATCTCAAAGAAAGGGGCCACGGTGTTTCTGTATCTCTATTATGTTGGTGCGGCTTCGGAACCTTTAAATATCTTGATATATCTCGAGAACTACGCATCTGATCGAAAAATATCATAGAACATAAAAAGTAGGAAACCTAATTCTCTACCAAAGAGGTCTCTTAACATTTTGCCATAGCTCGCTTCGTTTCCGAGATATTTGCAGATTTATCTCAAGGGAAGGGGCCTGACGGACATATTTCGAGATATTTCTTCTTTTTGTTGTTCTTCTTCTGCACAGCTAAGCTGGAGGTGGCATTTGCAGCTCGCAATAGTGCAGAGTTATCTCAAAGAAAGGGGCCACGGTGTTTCTGTATCTCTATTATGTTGGTGCGGCTTCGGAACTTTTAAATATCTTGATATATCTCGAGAACTACGCATCTGATCGAAAAATATCATAGAACATAAAAAGTAGGAAACTTAATTCTCTACAAAAGAGGTCTCTTAACATTTTGCCATAGCTCGCTTCGTTTCCGAGATATTTGCAGATTTATCTCAAGGGAAGGGGCCTGACGGACATATTTCGAGATATTTCTTCTTTTTGTTGTTCTTCTTCTGCACAGCTAAGCTGGAAGTGGCACTTGCAGCTCGCAATAGTGCAGAGTTATCTCAAAGAAAGGGGCCACGGTGTTTCTGTATCTCTATGATGTTGGTGCGGCTTCGGAACTTTCAAATATCTTGATATATCTCGAGAACTACGCATCTGATCAAAAAATATCATAGAACATAAAAAGTAGGAATCCTAATTTTCTACAAAAAAGGTCTCTTAACATTTTGCCGTAGCTCGCTTTGTTTCCGAGATATTTGCAGATTTATCTCAAGGGAAGGGGCCTGACGGACATATTTCGAGATATTTCTTCTTTTTGTTGTTCTTCTTCTGCACAGCTAAGCTGGAGGTGGCATTTGCAGCTCGCAATAGTGCAGAGTTATCTCAAAGAAAGGGGCCACGGTGTTTCTGTATCTCTATTATGTTGGTGCGGCTTCGGAACTTTTAAATATCTTGATATATCTCGAGAACTACGCATCTGATCGAAAAATATCATAGAACATAAAAAGTAGGAAACTTAATTCTCTACAAAAGAGGTCTCTTAACATTTTGCCATAGCTCGCTTCGTTTCCGAGATATTTGCAGATTTATCTCAAGGGAAGGGGCCTGACGGACATATTTCGAGATATTTCTTCTTTTTGTTGTTCTTCTTCTGCACAGCTAAGCTGGAAGTGGCATTTGCGGCTCGCAATAGTGCAGAGTTATCTCAAAGAAAGGGGCCACGGTGTTTCTGTATCTCTATGATGTTGGTGCGGCTTCGGAACTTTCAAATATCTTGATATATCTCGAGAACTACGCATCTGATCAAAAAATATCATAGAACATAAAAAGTAGGAATCCTAATTTTCTACAAAAAAGGTCTCTTAACATTTTGCCGTAGCTCGCTTTGTTTCCGAGATATTTGCAGATTTATCTCAAGGGAAGGGGCCTGACGGACATATTTCGAGATATTTCTTCTTTTTGTTGTTCTTCTTCTGCACAGCTAAGCTGGAAGTGGCATTTGCAGTTCGCAATAGTGCAGAGTTATCTCAAAGACAGGGGCCACGGTGTTTCTGTATCTCTACTATGTTGGTGCGGCTTCGGAACTTTTAAATATCTTGATATATCTCGAGAACTACGCATCCGATCAAAAAATATCATAGAACATAAAAAGTAGGAAACTTAATTCTCTACAAAAAAGGTCTCTTAACATTTTGCCATAGCTCGCTTCGTTTCCGAGATATTTGCAGATTTATCTCGAGGGAAGGGGCCTGACGGACATATTTCCAGATATTTCTTCTTCTTGTTGTTCTTCTTCTGCACAGCTAAGCTGGAAGTGGCATTTGCAGCTCGCAATAGTGCAGAGTTATCTCAAAGAAAGGGGCCACGGTGTTTCTGTATCTCTATTATGTTGGTGCGGCTTCGGAACTTTTAAATATCTTGATATATCTCGAGAACTACGCATCTGATCGAAAAATATCATAGAACATGAAAAGTAGGAAACTTAATTCTCTACAAAAGAGGTCTCTTAACCTTTTGCCATAGCTCGCTTCCTTTCCGAGATATTTGCAGATTTATCTCAAGGGAAGGGGCCTGACGGACATATTTCGATATATTTCTTCTTTTTGTTGTTCTTCTTCTGCACAGCTAAGCTGGAAGTGGCATTTGCAGCTCGCAATAGTGCAGAGTTATCTCAAAGAAAGGGGCCACGGTGTTTCTGTATCTCTATTATGTTGGTGCGGCTTCGGAACTTTTAAATATCTTGATATATCTCGAGAACTACGCATCTGATCACAAAATATCATAGAACATAAAAAGTAGGAAACTTAATTCTCTACAAAAAAGGTCTCTTAACATTTTGCCATAGCTCTCTTCGTTTCCGAGATATTTGCAGATTTATCTCAAGGGAAGGGGCCTGACGGACATATTTCGAGATACTTCTTCTTCTTGTTGTTCTTCTTCTGCACAGCTAAGCTGGAAATGGCATTTGCAGCTCGCAATAGTGCAGAGTTATCTCAAAGAAAGGGGCCACGGTGTTTCTGTATCTCTATTATGTTGGTGCGGCTTCGGAACTTTTAAATATCTTAATATATCTCGAGAACTACGCATCTGATCAAAAAATATCATAGAACATAAAAAGTAGGAAACTTAATTCTCTACAAAAAAGGTCTCTTAACATTTTGCCATAGCTCGCTTCGATTCCGAGATATTTGCAGATTTATCTCAAGGGAAGGGGCCTAACGGACATATTTCGAGATATTTCTTCTTCTTGTTGTTCTTCTTCTGCACAGCTAAGCTGGAAGTGGCATTTGCGGCTCGCACTAGTGCAGAGTTATCTCAAAGAAAGGGGCCACGGTGTTTCTGTATCTCTATTATGTTGGTGCGGTTTCGGAACTTTTAAATATCTTGATATATCTCGAGAACTACGCATCTGATCAAAAAATATCATAGAACATAAAAAGTAGGAAACATAATTCTGTACAAAAAAGGTCTCTTAACATTTTGCCATAGCTCGCTTCGTTTCCGAGATATTTGCAGATTTATCTCAAGGGAAGGGGCCTGACGGACATATTTCGAGATATTCCTTCTTCTTGTTGTTCTTCTTCTGCACAGCTAAGCTGGAAGTGGCATTTGCGGCTCGCACTAGTGCACAGTTATCTCAAAGAAAGGGGCCACGGTGTTTCTGTATCTCTATTATGTTGGTGCGGCTTCGGAACTTTTAAGTATCTCGATATATCTCGAAAACTACGCTTCTGATCAAAAAATATCATAGAACATAAATTGTAGGAAACATAATTCTCTACAAAAAACGTCTCTTAACATTTTGCCATAGCTCGCTTCGTTTCCGAGATATTTGCAGATTCAGCTCAAAGGAACTGGCCTGACGGACATATTTCGAGATATTTCTTCTTTTTGTTGTTCTTCTTCTGCACAGCTAAGCTGGAAGTGGCATTTGCAGCTCGCAATAGTGCAGAGTTATCTCAAAGAAAGGGGCCACGGTGTTTCTGTATCTCTATTATGTTGGTGCGGCTTCGGAACTTTTAAATATCTTGATATATCTCGAGAACTACGCATCTGATCGAAAAATATCATAGAACATAAAAAGTAGGAAACTTAATTCTCTACAAAAGAGGTCTCTTAACATTTTGCCATAGCTCGCTTCGTTTCCGAGATATTTGCAGATTTATCTCAAGGGAAGGGGCCTGACGGACATATTTCGAGATATTTCTTCTTTTTGTTGTTCTTCTTCTGCACAGCTAAGCTGGAAGTGGCATTTGCAGCTCGCAATAGTGCAGAGTTATCTCAAAGAAAGGGGCCACGGTGTTTCTGTATCTCTATTATGTTGGTGCGGCTTCGGAACTTTCAAATATCTTGATATATCTCGAGAACTACGCATCTGATCAAAAAATATCATAGAACATAAAAAGTAGGAATCCTAATTTTCTACAAAAAAGGTCTCTTAACATTTTGCCGTAGCTCGCTTTGTTTCCGAGATATTTGCAGATTTATCTCAAGGGAAGGGGCCTGACGGACATATTTCCAGATATTTCTTCTTCTTGTTGTTCTTCTTCTGCACAGCTAAGCTGGAAGTGGCATTTGCAGCTCGCAATAGTGCAGAGTTATCTCAAAGAAAGGGGCCACGGTGTTTCTGTATCTCTATTATGTTGGTGCGGCTTCGGAACTTTTAAATATCTTGATATATCTCGAGAACTACGCATCTGATCGAAAAATATCATAGAACATAAAAAGTAGGAAACTTAATTCTCTACAAAAGAGGTCTCTTAACATTTTGCCATAGCTCGCTTCGTTTCCGAGATATTTGCAGATTTATCTCAAGGGAAGGGGCCTGACGGACATATTTCGAGATATTTCTTCTTTTTGTTGTTCTTCTTCTGCACAGCTAAGCTGGAAGTGGCATTTGCAGCTCGCAATAGTGCAGAGTTATCTCAAAGAAAGGGGCCACGGTGTTTCTGTATCTCTATCATGTTGGTGCGGCTTCGGAACTTTCAAATATCTTGATATATATCGAGAACTACGCATCTGATCAAAAAATATCATAGAACATAAAAAGTAGGAATCCTAATTTTCTACAAAAAAGGTCTCTTAACATTTTGCCGTAGCTCGCTTTGTTTCCGAGATATTTGCAGATTTATCTCAAGGGAAGGGGCCTGACGGACATATTTCGAGATATTTCTTCTTTTTGTTGTTCTTCTTCTGCACAGCTAAGCTGGAAGTGGCATTTGCAGTTCGCAATAGTGCAGAGTTATCTCAAAGACAGGGGCCACGGTGTTTCTGTATCTCTACTATGTTGGTGCGGCTTCGGAACTTTTAAATATCTTGATATATCTCGAGAACTACGCATCCGATCAAAAAATATCATAGAACATAAAAAGTAGGAAACTTAATTCTCTACAAAAAAGGTCTCTTAACATTTTGCCATAGCTCGCTTCGTTTCCGAGATATTTGCAGATTTATCTCGAGGGAAGGGGCCTGACGGACATATTTCCAGATATTTCTTCTTCTTGTTGTTCTTCTTCTGCACAGCTAAGCTGGAAGTGGCATTTGCAGCTCGCAATAGTGCAGAGTTATCTCAAAGAAAGGGGCCACGGTGTTTCTGTATCTCTATTATGTTGGTGCGGCTTCGGAACTTTTAAATATCTTGATATATCTCGAGAACTACGCATCTGATCGAAAAATATCATAGAACATGAAAAGTAGGAAACTTAATTCTCTACAAAAGAGGTCTCTTAACCTTTTGCCATAGCTCGCTTCCTTTCCGAGATATTTGCAGATTTATCTCAAGGGAAGGGGCCTGACGGACATATTTCGATATATTTCTTCTTTTTGTTGTTCTTCTTCTGCACAGCTAAGCTGGAAGTGGCATTTGCAGCTCGCAATAGTGCAGAGTTATCTCAAAGAAAGGGGCCACGGTGTTTCTGTATCTCTATTATGTTGGTGCGGCTTCGGAACTTTTAAATATCTTGATATATCTCGAGAACTACGCATCTGATCACAAAATATCATAGAACATAAAAAGTAGGAAACTTAATTCTCTACAAAAAAGGTCTCTTAACATTTTGCCATAGCTCTCTTCGTTTCCGAGATATTTGCAGATTTATCTCAAGGGAAGGGGCCTGACGGACATATTTCGAGATACTTCTTCTTCTT
The DNA here is from genome assembly GCF_051020975.1 of Osmia lignaria lignaria. Classification (NCBI taxonomy): domain Eukaryota; kingdom Metazoa; phylum Arthropoda; class Insecta; order Hymenoptera; family Megachilidae; genus Osmia; species Osmia lignaria. The sequence goes on along the minus strand of NW_027478159.1, from coordinate 6,041,562 downwards.
GTTGTTCTTCTTCTGCACAGCTAAGCTGGAAATGGCATTTGCAGCTCGCAATAGTGCAGAGTTATCTCAAAGAAAGGGGCCACGGTGTTTCTGTATCTCTATTATGTTGGTGCGGCTTCGGAACTTTTAAATATCTTAATATATCTCGAGAACTACGCATCTGATCAAAAAATATCATAGAACATAAAAAGTAGGAAACATAATTCTGTACAAAAAAGGTCTCTTAACATTTTGCCATAGCTCGCTTCGTTTCCGAGATATTTGCAGATTTATCTCAAGGGAAGGGGCCTGACGGACATATTTCGAGATATTCCTTCTTCTTGTTGTTCTTCTTCTGCACAGCTAAGCTGGAAGTGGCATTTGCGGCTCGCACTAGTGCACAGTTATCTCAAAGAAAGGGGCCACGGTGTTTCTGTATCTCTATTATGTTGGTGCGGCTTCGGAACTTTTAAGTATCTCGATATATCTCGAAAACTACGCTTCTGATCAAAAAATATCATAGAACATAAATTGTAGGAAACATAATTCTCTACAAAAAACGTCTCTTAACATTTTGCCATAGCTCGCTTCGTTTCCGAGATATTTGCAGATTCAGCTCAAAGGAACTGGCCTGACGGACATATTTCGAGATATTTCTTCTTTTTGTTGTTCTTCTTCTGCACAGCTAAGCTGGAAGTGGCATTTGCAGCTCGCAATAGTGCAGAGTTATCTCAAAGAAAGGGGCCACGGTGTTTCTGTATCTCTATTATGTTGGTGCGGCTTCGGAACTTTTAAATATCTTGATATATCTCGAGAACTACGCATCTGATCGAAAAATATCATAGAACATAAAAAGTAGGAAACTTAATTCTCTACAAAAGAGGTCTCTTAACATTTTGCCATAGCTCGCTTCGTTTCCGAGATATTTGCAGATTTATCTCAAGGGAAGGGGCCTGACGGACATATTTCGAGATATTTCTTCTTTTTGTTGTTCTTCTTCTGCACAGCTAAGCTGGAAGTGGCATTTGCAGCTCGCAATAGTGCAGAGTTATCTCAAAGAAAGGGGCCACGGTGTTTCTGTATCTCTATTATGTTGGTGCGGCTTCGGAACTTTTAAATATCTTGATATATCTCGAGAACTACGCATCTGATCGAAAAATATCATAGAACATAAAAAGTAGGAAACTTAATTCTCTACAAAAGAGGTCTCTTAACATTTTGCCATAGCTCGCTTCGTTTCCGAGATATTTGCAGATTTATCTCAAGGGAAGGGGCCTGACGGACATATTTCGAGATATTTCTTCTTTTTGTTGTTCTTCTTCTGCACAGCTAAGCTGGAAGTGGCATTTGCAGCTCGCAATAGTGCAGAGTTATCTCAAAGAAAGGGGCCACGGTGTTTCTGTATCTCTATCATGTTGGTGCGGCTTCGGAACTTTCAAATATCTTGATATATATCGAGAACTACGCATCTGATCAAAAAATATCATAGAACATAAAAAGTAGGAATCCTAATTTTCTACAAAAAAGGTCTCTTAACATTTTGCCGTAGCTCGCTTTGTTTCCGAGATATTTGCAGATTTATCTCAAGGGAAGGGGCCTGACGGACGCATTTCCAGATATTTCTTCTTCTTGTTGTTCTTCTTCTGCACAGCTAAGCTGGAAGTGGCATTTGCAGCTCGCAATAGTGCAGAGTTATCTCAAAGAAAGGGGCCACGGTGTTTCTGTATCTCTATTATGTTGGTGCGGCTTCGGAACTTTTAAATATCTTGATATATCTCGAGAACTACGCATCTGATCGAAAAATATCATAGAACATAAAAAGTAGGAAACCTAATTCTCTACCAAAGAGGTCTCTTAACATTTTGCCATAGCTCGCTTCGTTTCCGAGATATTTGCAGATTTATCTCAAGGGAAGGGGCCTGACGGACATATTTCGAGATATTTCTTCTTTTTGTTGTTCTTCTTCTGCACAGCTAAGCTGGAGGTGGCATTTGCAGCTCGCAATAGTGCAGAGTTATCTCAAAGAAAGGGGCCACGGTGTTTCTGTACCTCTATTATGTTGGTGCGGCTTCGGAACTTTTAAATATCTTGATATATCTCGAGAACTACGCATCCGATCAAAAAATATTATAGAACATAAAGAGTAGGAAACTTAATTCTCTACAAAAAAGGTCTCTTAACATTTTGCCATAGCTCGCTTCGTTTCCGAGATATTTGCAGATTTATCTCGAGGGAAGGGGCCTGACGGACATATTTCGAGATATTTCTTCTTCTTGTTGTTCTTCTTCTGCACAGCTAAGCTGGAAGCGGCATTTGCGGCTCGCACTAGTGCAGAGTTATCTCAAAGAAAGGGGCCACGGTGTTTCTGTATCTCTATTATGTTGGTGCGGCTTCGGATCTTTTAAATATCTCGATATATCTCGAAAACTACGCTTCTGATCAAAAAATGTCATAGAACATAAATTGTAGGAAACATAATTCTCTACAAAAAAGGTCTCTTAACATTTTGCCATAGCACGCTTCGTTTCCGAGATATTTGCAGATATATCTCAAGGGAAGGGGCCTGACGGACATATTTCGAGATATTTCTTCTTCTTGTTGTTCTTCTTCTGCACAGCTAAGCTGGAAGTGGCATTTACAGCTCGCAATAGTGCAGAGTTATCTCAAAGAAAGGGGCCACGGTGTTTCTGTATCTCTATTATGTTGGTGCGGCTTCGGAACTTTTAAATATCTTGATATATCTCGAGAACTACGCATCTGATCAAAAAATATCATAGAACATAAAAAGTAGGAAACTTAATTCTCTACAAAAAAGGTCTCTTAACATTTTGCCATAGCTCTCTTCGTTTCCGAGATATTTGCAGATTTATCTCAAGGGAAGGGGCCTGACGGACATATTTCGAGATACTTCTTCTTCTTGTTGTTCTTCTTCTGCACAGCTAAGCTGGAAATGGCATGTGCAGCTCGCAATAGTGCAGAGTTATCTCAAAGAAAGGGGCCACGGTGTTTCTGTATCTCTATTATGTTGGTGCGGCTTCGGAACTTTTAAATATCTTAATATATCTCGAGAACTACGCATCTGATCAAAAAATATCATAGAACTTAAAAAGTAGGAAACTTAATTCTCTACAAAAAAGGTCTCTTAACATTTTGCCATAGCTCGCTTCGTTTCCGAGATATTTGCAGATTTATCTCAAGGGAAGGGGCCTGACGGACATATTTCGAGATATTTCTTCTTCTTGTTGTTCTTCTTCTGCACAGCTAAGCTGGAAGTGGCATTTGCGGCTCGCACTAGTGCACAGTTATCTCAAAGAAAGGGGCCACGGTGTTTCTGTATCTCTATTATGTTGGTGCGGCTTCGGAACTTTTAAGTATCTCGATATATCTCGAAAACTACGCTTCTGATCAAAAAATATCATAGAACATAAATTGTAGGAAACATAATTCTCTACAAAAAACGTCTCTTAACATTTTGCCATAGCTCGCTTCGTTTCCGAGATATTTGCAGATTTATCTCAAGGGAAGGGGCCTGACGGACATATTTCGAGATATTTCTTCTTCTTGTTGTTCTTCTTCTGCACAGCTAAGCTGGAAGTGGCATTTACAGCTCGCAATAGTGCAGAGTTATCTCAAAGAAAGGGGCCACGGTGTTTCTGTATCTCTATTATGTTGGTGCGGCTTCGGAACTTTTAAATATCTTGATATATCTCGAGAACTACGCATCTGATCAAAAAATATCATAGAACATGAAAAGTAGGAAACTTAATTCTCTACAAAAAAGGTCTCTTAACATTTTGCCGTAGCTCTCTTCGTTTCCGAGATATTTGCAGATATATCTCAAGGGAAGGGGCCTGACGGACATATTTCGAGATATTTCTTCTTCTTGTTGTTATTCGTCTGCACAGCTAAGCTGGAAGTGGCATTTGCAGCTCGCAATAGTGCAGAGTTATCTCAAAGAAAGGGGCCACGGTGTTTCTGTATCTCTATTATGTTGGTGCGGCTTCGGAACTTTTAAATATCTTGATATATCTCGAGAACTACGCATCTGATCAAAAAATATCATAGAACATAAAAAGTAGGAAACTTAATTCTCTACAAAAAAGGTCGCTTAACATTTTGCCATAGCTCGCTTCGTTTCCGAGATATTTGCATATTTATCTCAAGGGAAGGGGCCTGACGGACATATTTCGAGATATTTCTTCTTCTTGTTGTTCTTCTTCTGCACAGCTAAGCTGGAAGTGGCATTTGCGGCTCGCACTAGTGCAGAGTTATCTCAAAGAAAGGGGCCACGGTGTTTCTGTATCTCTATTATGTTGCTGCGGCTTCGGAACTTTTAAATATCTCGATATATCTCGAAAACTACGCTTCTGATCAAAAAATATCATAGAACATAAATTGTAGCAAACATAATTCTCTACAAAAAAGGTCTCTTAACATTTTGCCATAGCTCGCTTCGTTTCCGAGATATTTGCAGATATATCTCAAGGGAAGGGGCCTGACGGGCATATTTCGAGATATTTCTTCTTCTTGTTGTTCTTCTTCTGCACAGCTAAGCTGGAAGTGGCATTTACAGCTCGCAATAGTGCAGAGTTATCTCAAAGAAAGGGGCCACGGTGTTTCTGTATCTCTATCATGTTGGTGCGGCTTCGGAACTTTTAAATATCTTGATATATCTCGAAAACTACGCTTCTGATCAAAAAATATCATAGAACATAAATTGTAGGAAACATAATTCTCTACAAGAAACGTCTCTTAACATTTTGCCATAGCTCGTTTCGTTTCCGAGATATTTGCAGATTCAGCTCAAAGGAACTGGCCTGACGGACATATTTCGAGATATTTCTTCTTCTTGTTGTTCTTCCTCTGCACAGCTAAGCTGGAAGTGGCATTTGCAGCTCGCAATAGTGCAGAGTTATCTCAAAGAAAGGGGCCACGGTGTTTCTGTATCTCTATTATGTTGGTGCAGCTTCGGAACTTTTAAATATCTTGATATATCTCGAGAACTACGCATCTGATCAAAAAATATCATAGAACATAAAAAGTAGAAAACTTAATTCTCTACAAAAAAGGTCTCTCAACATTTTGCCATAGCTCGCTTCGTTTCCGAGATATATGCAGATTTATCTCAAGGGAAGGGGCCTGACGGACATATTTCGAGATATTTCTTCTTCTTGTTGTTCTTCTTCTGCACAGCTAAACTGGAAGTGGCATTTCCAGCTCGCAATAGTGCAGAGTTATCTGAAAGAAAGGGGCCACGGTGTTTCTGTATCTCTATTATGTTGGTGCGGCTTCGGAACTTTTAAATATCTTGATATATCTCGAGAACTACGCTTCTGATCAAAAAATATCATAGAACATAAATTGTAGGAAACATAATTCTCTACAAAAAAGGTCTCTTAAGATTTTGCCATAGCTCGTTTCGTTTCCGAGATATTTGCAGATATATCTCAAGGGAAGGGGCCTAACGGACATATTTCGAGATATTTCTTCTTCTTGTTGTTCTTCTTCTGCACAGCTAAACTGGAAGTGACATTTCCAGCTCGCAATAGTGCAGAGTTATCTCAAAGAAAGGGGCACGGTGTTTCTGTATCTCTATTATGTTGGTGCGGCTTCGGAACTTTTAAATATCTTGATATATCTCGAGAACTACGCATCTGATCAAAAAATATCATAGAACATAAAAAGTAGGTAACTTAATTTTCTACAAAAAAGGTCTCTTAACATTTTGCCATAGCTCGCTTCGTTTCCGAGATATGTGCAGATTTATCTCAAGGGAAGGGGCCTGACGGACATATTTCGAGATATTTCTTCTTCTTGTTGTTCTTCTTCTGCACAGCTAAGCTGGAAGTGGCATTTGCAGCTCGCAATAGTGCAGAGTTATCTCAAAGAAAGGGGCCACGGTGTTTCTGTATCTCTATTATGTTGGTGCGGCTTCGGAACTTTTAAATATCTTGATATATCTCGAGAACTACGCATCTGATCAAATAATATCATAGAACATAAATTGTAGGAAACATAATTCTCTACAAAAAAGGTCTCTTAACATTTTGCCATAGCTCGCTTCGTTTCCGAGATATATGCAGATATATCTCAAGGGAAGGGGCCTGACGGACATATTTCGAGATATTTCTTCTTCTTGTTGTTCTTCTTCTGCACAGCTAAACTGGAAGTGGCATTTCCAGCTCGCAATAGTGCAGAGTTATCTGAAAGAAACGGGCCACGGTGTTTCTGTATCTCTATTATGTTGGTGCGGCTTCGGAACTTTTAAATATCTTGATATATCTCGAGAACTACGCCTCTGATCGAAAAATATCATAGAACATAAAAAGTAGGAAACTTAATTATCTACAAAAAAGGTCTCTTAACATTTTGCCATAGCTCGCTTCGTTTCCGAGATATTTGCAGATTTATCTCAAGGGAAGTGGCCTGACGGACATATTTCGAGATATTTCTTCTTCTTGTTGTTCTTCTTCTGCACAGCTAAGCTGGAAGTGGCATTTGCGGCTCGCACTAGTGCAGAGTTATCTCAAAGAAAGGGGCCACGGTGTTTCTGTATCCCTATTATGTTGGTGCGGCTTCGGAACTTTTAAATATCTCGATATATCTCGAAAACTACGCTTCTGATCAAAAAATATCATAGAACATAAATTGTAGGAAACATAATTCTCTACAAAAAACGTCTCTTAACATTTTGCCATAGCTCGCTTCGTTTCCGAGATATTTGCAGATTCGGCTCAAAGGAACTGGCCTGACGGACATATTTCGAGATATTTCTTCTTCTTGTTGTTCTTCTTCTGCACAGCTAAGCTGGAAGTGGCATTTGCGGCTCGCACTAGTGCAGAGTTATCTCAAAGAAAGGGGCCACGGTGTTTCTGTATCTTTATTATGTTGGTGCGGCTTCGGAACTTTTAAATATCTCGATATATCTCGAAAACTACGCTTCTGATCAAAAAATATCATAGAACGTAAATTGTAGGAAATATTATTCTCTACAAAAAAGGTCTCTTAACATTTTGCCATAGCTCGCTTCGTTTCCGAGATATTTGCAGATTTATCTCAAGGGAAGGGGCCTGACGGACATATTTCGAGATATTTCTTCTTCTTGTTGTTCTTCTTCTGCACAGCTAAGCTGGAAGTGGCATTTGCCGCTCGCAATAGTGCAGAGTTATCTCAAAGAGAGGGGCCACGGTGTTTCTGTATCTCTATTATGTTTGGTGCGGCTTCGGAACTTTTAAGTATCTTGATCTATCTCGAGAACTACGCTTCTGATCAAAAAATATCATAGAACATAAAAAGTAGGTAACTTAATTTTCTACAAAAAAGGTCTCTTAACATTTTGCCATAGCTCGCTTCGTTTCCGAGATATGTGCAGATTTATCTCAAGGGAAGGGGCCTGACGGACATATTTCGAGATATTTCTTCTTCTTGTTGTTCTTCTTCTGCACAGCTAAGCTGGAAGTGGCATTTGCAGCTCGCAATAGTGCAGAGTTATCTCAAAGAAAGGGGCCACGGTGTTTCTGTATCTCTATTATGTTGGTGCGGCTTCGGAACTTTTAAATATCTTGATATATCTCGAGAACTACGCATCTGATCAAATAATATCATAGAACATAAATTGTAGGAAACATAATTCTCTACAAAAAAGGTCTCTTAACATTTTGCCATAGCTCGCTTCGTTTCCGAGATATATGCAGATATATCTCAAGGGAAGGGGCCTGACGGACATATTTCGAGATATTTCTTCTTCTTGTTGTTCTTCTTCTGCACAGCTAAACTGGAAGTGGCATTTCCAGCTCGCAATAGTGCAGAGTTATCTGAAAGAAAGGGGCCACGGTGTTTCTGTATCTCTATTATGTTGGTGCGGCTTCGGAACTTTTAAATATCTTGATATATCTCGAGAACTACGCCTCTGATCGAAAAATATCATAGAACATAAAAAGTAGGAAACTTAATTATCTACAAAAAAGGTCTCTTAACATTTTGCCATAGCTCGCTTCGTTTCCGAGATATTTGCAGATTTATCTCAAGGGAAGGGGCCTGACGGACATATTTCGAGATATTTCTTCTTCTTGTTGTTCTTCTTCTGCACAGCTAAGCTGGAAGTGGCATTTGCCGCTCGCAATAGTGCAGAGTTATCTCAAAGAGAGGGGCCACGGTGTTTCTGTATCTCTATTATGTTTGGTGCGGCTTCGGAACTTTTAAGTATCTTGATCTATCTCGAGAACTACGCTTCTGATCAAAAAATATCATACAACATAAATTGTAGGAAATATAATTCTCTACAAAAAACGTCTCTTAACATTTTGCCATAGCTCGCTTCGTTTCCGAGATATTTGCAGATTTATCTCAAGGGAAGTGGCCTGACGGACATATTTCGAGATATTTCTTCTTCTTGTTGTTCTTCTTCTGCACAGCTAAGCTGGAAGTGGCATTTGCGGCTCGCACTAGTGCAGAGTTTTCTCAAAGAAAGGGGCCACGGTGTTTCTGTATCCCTATTATGTTGGTGCGGCTTCGGAACTTTTAAATATCTCGATATATCTCGAAAACTACGCTTCTGATCAAAAAATATCATAGAACATAAATTGTAGGAAACATAATTCTCTACAAAAAACGTCTCTTAACATTTTGCCATAGCTCGCTTCGTTTCCGAGATATTTGCAGATTCGGCTCAAAGGAACTGGCCTGACGGACATATTTCGAGATATTTCTTCTTCTTGTTGTTCTTCTTCTGCACAGCTAAGCTGGAAGTGGCATTTGCGGCTCGCACTAGTGCAGAGTTATCTCAAAGAAAGGGGCCACGGTGTTTCTGTATCTTTATTATGTTGGTGCGGCTTCGGAACTTTTAAATATCTCGATATATCTCGAAAACTACGCCTCTGATCAAAAAATATCATAGAACGTAAATTGTAGGAAATATTATTCTCTACAAAAAAGGTCTCTTAACATTTTGCCATAGCTCGCTTCGTTTCCGAGATATTTGCAGATTTATCTCAAGGGAAGGGGCCTGACGGACATATTTCGAGATATTTCTTCTTCTTGTTGTTCTTCTTCTGCACAGCTAAGCTGGAAGTGGCATTTGCCGCTCGCAATAGTGCAGAGTTATCTCAAAGAGAGGGGCCACGGTGTTTCTGTATCTCTATTATGTTTGGTGCGGCTTCGGAACTTTTAAGTATCTTGATCTATCTCGAGAACTACGCTTCTGATCAAAAAATATCATAGAACATAAATTGTAGGAAATATAATTCTCTACAAAAAACGTCTCTTAACATTTTGCCATAGCTCGCTTCGTTTCCGAGATATTTGCAGATTTATCTCAAGGGAAGTGGCCTGACGGACATATTTCGAGATTTTTCTTCTTCTTGTTGTTCTTCTTCTGCACAGCTAAACTGGAAGTGGCATTTCCAGCTCGCAATAGTACAGAGTTATCTCAAAGAAAGGGGCCACGGTGTTTCTGTATCTCTATTATGTTGGTGCGGCTTCGGAACTTTTAAATATCTTGATATATCTCGAGAACTACGCGTCTGATCAAAAAATATCATAGAACATAAAAAGTAGGAAACTTAATTCTCTACAAAAAAGGTCTCTTAACATTTTGCCATAGCTCTCTTCGTTTCCGAGATATTTGCAGATTTATCTCAAGGGAAGGGGCCTGACGGACACATTTCGAGATATTTCTTCTTCTTGTTGTTCTTCTTCTGCACGCTAAGCTGGAAGTGGCATTTGCAGCTCGCAATAGTGCAGAGTTATCTCAAAGAAAGGGGCCACGGTGTTTCTGTATCTCTATTATGTTGGTGCGGCTTCGGAACTTTTAAATATCTTGATATATCTCGAGAACTACGCATCTGATCAAAAAATATCATAGAACATAAAAAGTAGGAAACATAATTCCATACAAAAAAGGTCTCTTATCATTTTGCCATAGCTCGCTTCGTTTCCGAGATATTTGCAGATTTATCTCAAGGGAAGTGGCCTGACGGACATATTTCGAGATATTTCTTCTTCTTGTTGTTCTTCTTCTGCACAGCTAAGCTGGAAGTGGCATTTGCGGCTCGCACTAGTGCAGAGTTATCTCAAAGAAAGGGGCCACGGTGTTTCTGTATCTCTATTATGTTGGTGCGGCTTCGGAACTTTTAAATATCTTGATATATCTCGAGAACTACGCATCTGATCCAAAAATATCATAGAACATAAAAAGTAGGAAACTTAATTCTCTACAAAAAAGGTCTCTTAACATTTTGCCATAGCTCTCTTCGTTTCCGAGATATTTGCAGATTTATCTCAAGGGAAGGGGCCTGACGGACACATTTCGAGATATTTCTTCTTCTTGTTGTTCTTCTTCTGCACAGCTAAGCTGGAAGTGGCATTTGCGGCTCGCACTAGTGCAGAGTTATCTCAAAGAAAGGGGCCACGGTGTTTCTGTATCTCTATTATGTTGGTGCAGCTTCAGAACTTTTAAATATCTTGATATATCTCGAGAACTACGCATCTGATCAAAAAATATCATAGAACATAAAAAGTAGGAAACATAATTCCCTACAGAAAAGGTCTCTTAACATTTTGCCATAGCTCGCTTCGTTTCCGAGATATTTGCAGATTTATCTCAAGGGAAGGGGCCTGACGGACATATTTCGAGATATTTCTTCTTCTTGTTGTTCTTCTTCTGCACAGCTAAGCTGGAAGTGGCATTTGCAGCTCGCAATAGTGCAGAGTTATCTCAAAGAAAGGGGCCACGGTGTTTCTGTATCTCTATTATGTTGGTGCGGCTTCGGAACTTTTGAATATCTTGATATATCTCGAGAACTACGCGTCTGATCAAAAAATATCATAGAACGTAAAAAGTAGGAAACATAATTCCATACAAAAAAGGTCTCTTAACATTTTGCCATAGCTCGCTTCGTTTCCGAGATATTTGCAGATTTATCTCAAGGGAAGGGGCCTGACGGACATATTTCGAGATATTTCTTCTTCTTGTTGTTCTTCTTCTGCACAGCTAAGCTGGAAGTGGCATTTGCAGCTCGCAATAGTGCAGAGTTATCTCAAAGAAAGGGGCCACGGTGTTTCTGTATCTCTATTATGTTGGTGCGGCTTCGGAACTTTTAAATATCTTGATATATCTCGAGATCTACGCATCTGATCAAAAAATATCATAGAACATAAAAAGTAGGAAACTTAATTCTCTACAAAAAAGGTCTCTCAACATTTTGCCATAGCTCGCTTCGTTTCCGAGATACTTGCCGATTTATCTCAAGGGAAGGGGCCTAACGGACATATTTCGAGATATTACTTCTTCTTGTTGTTCTTCTTCTGCACAGCTAAACTGGAAGTGGCATTTGCAGCTCGCAATAGTGCAGAGTTATCTCAAAGAGAGGGGCCACGGTGTTTCTGTATCTCTATTATGTTGGTGCGGCTTCGGAACTTTTAAATATCTTGATATATCTCGAGAACTACGCATCTGATCAAAAAATATCATACAACGTAAAACGTAGGAAACTTAATTCTCTACAAAAAAGGTCTCTTAACATTTTGCCATAGCTCGCTTCGTTTCCGAGATATTTGCAGATTTATCTCAAGGGAAAGGGCCTAACGGACTTATTTCGAGATATTTCTTCTTCTTGTTGTTCTTCTTCTGCACAGCTAAACTGGAAGTGGCACTTCCAGGTCGCAATAGTGCAGAGTTATCTAAAAGAAAGGAGCCACGGTGTTTCTGTATCTCTATTATGTTGGTGCGGCTTCGGAACTTTTAAATATCTTGATATATCTCGAGAACTACGCGTCTGATCAAAAAATATCATAGAACATAAAAAGTAGGAAACTTAATTCTCTACTAATAAGGTCTCTTAACATTTTGCCGTAGCTCGCTTCGTTTCCGAGATATTTGCAGATTTATCTCAAGGGAAGGGGCCTGACGGACATATTTCGAAATATTTCTTATTCTTGTTGTTCTTCTTCTCCACAGCTAAGCTGGAAGTGGCATTTGCAGCTCGCAATAGTGCAGAGTTATCTCAAAGAAAGGGGCCACGGTGTTTCTGTACCTCTATTATGTTGGTGCAGCTTCGGAGCTTTTAAATATCTTGATATATCTCGAGAACTACGCATCTGATCAAAAAATATCATAGAACATAAAAAGTAGGAAACTTAATTCTCTACAAAAAAGGTCTCTGAACGTTTTGCAATAGCTCGCTTCGTTTCCGAGATATTTGCAGATTTATCTCAAGGGAAGGGTCCTGATGGACATATTTCGAGATATTTCTTCTTCTTGTTGTTCTTCTTCTGCACAGCTAAACTGGAAGTGGCATTTGCAGCTCGCAATAGTGCAGAGTTATCGCAAAGAAAGGGGCCACGGTGTTTCTGTATCTCTATTATGTTGGTACGGCTTCGGAACTTTTAAATATCTTGATGTATCTCGAGAACTACGCATCTGATCAAAAAATATCAGAGAACATAAAAAGTAGGAAACCTAATTTTCTACAAAAAAGGTCTCTTAACATTTTGCCGTAGCTCGCTTCGTTTCCGAGATATTTGCAGATTTATCTCAAGGGAAGGGGTCTGACGGATATATTTCGAGATATTTCTTCTTCTTGTTGTTCTTCTTCTGCACAGCTAAGCTGGAAGTGGCATTTGCAGCTCGCAATAGTGCAGAGTTATCTCAAAGAAAGGGGCCACGGTGTTTCTGTATCTCTATTATGTTGGTGCGGCTTCGGAACTTTTAAATATCTTGATATATCTCGAGAACTACGCATCTGATCGAAAAATATCATAGAACATAAAAAGTAGGAAACTTAATTCTCTACAAAACAGGTCTCTTAACATTTTGCCATAGCTCGCTTCGTTTCCGAGATATTTGCAGATTTATCTCAAGGGAAGGGGCCTGACGGACATATTTCGTGATATTTCTTCTTCTTGTTGTTCTTCTTCTGCACAGCTAAGCTGGAAGTGGCATTTGCAGCTCGCAATAGTGCAGAGTTATCTCAAAGAAAGGGGCCACGGTGTGTCTGTATCTCTATTATGTTGGTGCGGCTTCGGAACTTTTAAATATCTTGATATATCTCGAGAACTACGCATCTGATCGAAAAATATCATAGAACATAAAAAGTAGGAAACTTAATTCTCTACAAAAGAGGTCTCTTAACATTTTGCCATAGGTCGCTTCGTTTCCGAGATATTTGCAGATTTATCTCAAGGGAAGGGGCCTGACGGACATATTTCGAGATATTTCTTCTTTTTGTTGTTCTTCTTCTGCACAGCTAAGCTGGAAGTGGCATTTGCAGCTCGCAATAGTGCAGAGTTATCTCAAAGAAAGGGGCCACGGTGTTTCTGTATCTCTATTATGTTGGTGCGGCTTCGGAACTTTTAAATATCTTGATATATCTCGAGAACTACGCATCCGATCAAAAAATATCACAGAACATAAAAAGTAGGAAACTTAATTCTCTACAAAAAAGGTCTCTTAACATTTTGCCGTAGCTCGCTTCGTTTCCGAGATATTTGCAGATTTATCTCGAGGGAAGGGGCCTGACGGACATATTTCGAGATATTTCTTCTTCTTGTTGTTCTTCTTCTGCACAGCTAAGCTGGAAGTGGCATTTGCAGCTCGCAATAGTGCAGAGTTATCGCAAAGAAAGGGGCCACGGTGTTTCTGTATCTCTATTATGTTGGTGCGGCTTCGGAACTTTTAAATATCTTGATATATCTCGAGAACTACGCATCTGATCAAAAAATATCATAGAACATAAAAAGTAGGAAACCTAATTTTCTACAAAAAAGGTCTCTTAACATTTTGCCGTAGCTCGCTTCGTTTCCGAGATATTTGCAGATGTATCTCAAGGGAAGGGGCCTGACGGACATATTTCGAAATATTTCTTATTCTTGTTGTTCTTCTTCTCCACAGCTAAGCTGGAAGTGGCATTTGCAGCTCGCAATAGTGCAGAGTTATCTCAAAGAAAGGGGCCACGGTGTTTCTGTACCTCTATTATGTTGGTGCAGCTTCGGAGCTTTTAAATATCTTGATATATCTCGAGAACTACGCATCTGATCAAAAAATATCATAGAACATAAAAAGTAGGAAACTTAATTCTCTACAAAAAAGGTCTCTGAACGTTTTGCAATAGCTCGCTTCGTTTCCGAGATATTTGCAGATTTATCTCAAGGGAAGGGTCCTGATGGACATATTTCGAGATATTTCTTCTTCTTGTTGTTCTTCTTCTGCACAGCTAAACTGGAAGTGGCATTTCCAGCTCGCAATCGTGCAGAGTTATCTCAAAGAAAGGGGCCACGGTGTTTCTGTATCTCTATTATGTTGGTGCGGCTTGGGAACTTTGAAATATCTTGATATATCTCGAGAACTACGCCTCTGATCGAAAAATATCATACAACATAAAAAGTAGGAAACTTAATTCTCTACAAAAAAGGTCTCTTAACATTTTGCCATAGCTCGCTTCGTTTCCGAGATATTTGCAGATTTATCTCAAGGGAAGGGGCCTGACGGACATATTTCGAGATATTTCTTCTTCTTGTTGTTCTTCTTCGGCACAGCTAAGCTGGAAGTGGCATTTGCAGCTCGCAATAGTGCAGAGTTATCGCAAAGAAAGGGGCCACGGTGTTTCTGTATCTCTATTATGTTGGTACGGCTTCGGAACTTTTAAATATCTTGATATATCTCGAGAACTACGCATCTGATCAAAAAATATCATAGAACATAAAAAGTAGGAAACCTAATTTTCTACAAAAAAGGTCTCTTAACATTTTGCCGTAGCTCGCTTCGTTTCCGAGATATTTGCAGATTTATCTCAAGGGAAGGGGTCTGACGGACATATTTCGAGATATTTCTTCTTCTTGTTGTTCTTCTTCTGCACAGCTAAGCTGGAAGTGACATTTGCAGCTCGCAATAGTGCAGAGTTATCTCAAAGAAAGGGGCCACGGTGTTTCTGTATCTCTATTATGTTGGTGCGGCTTCGGAACTTTTAAATATCTTGATATATCTCGAGAACTACGCATCCGATCAAAAAATATCATAGAACATAAAAAGTAGGAAACTTAATTCCCTACAAAAAAGGTCTCTTAATATTTTGCCGTAGCTCGCTTCGTTTCCGAGATATTTGCAGATTTATCTCGAGGGAAGGGGCCTGACGGACATATTTCGAGATATTTCTTCTTCTTGTTGTTCTTCTTCTGCACAGCTAAGCTGGAAGCGGCATTTGCGGCTCGCACTAGTGCAGAGTTATCTCAAAGAAAGGGGCCACGGTGTTTCTGTATCTCTATTATGTTGGTGCAGCTTCGGATCTTTTAAATATCTCGATATATCTCGAAAACTACGCTTCTGATCAAAAAATATCATAGAACATAAATTGTAGGAAACATAATTCTCTACAAAAAACGTCTCTTAACATTTTGCCATAGCTCGCTTCGTTTCCGAGATATTTGCAGATTCAGCTCAAAGGAACTGGCCTGACGGACATATTTCGAGATATTTCTTCTTCTTGTTGTTCTTCCTCTGCACAGCTAAGCTGGAAGTGGCATTTGCAGCTCGCAATAGTGCAGAGTTATCTCAAAGAATGGGGCCACGGTGTTTCTGTATCTCTATTATGTTGGTGCGGCTTCGGAACTTTTAAATATCTTGATATATCTCGAGAACTACGCTTCTGATCAAAAAATATCATAAAACATAAATTGTAGGAAACATAATTCTCTACAAAAAAGGTCTCTTAAGATTTTGCCATAGCTCGTTTCGTTTCCGAGATATTTGCAGATATATCTCAAGGGAAGGGGCCTGACGGACATATTTCGAGATATTTCTTCTTCTTGTTGTTCTTCTTCTGCACAGCTAAACTGGTAGTGGCATTTCCAGCTCGCAATAGTGCAGAGTTATCTCAAAGAAAGGGGCCACGGTGTTTCTGTATCTCTATTATGTTGGTGCGGCTTCGGAACTTTTAAATATCTTGATATATCTCGAGAACTACGCATCTGATCGAAAAATATCATAGAACATAAAAAGTAGGAAACTTAATTCTCTACAAAAGAGGTCTCTTAACATTTTGCCATAGCTCGCTTCGTTTCCGAGATATTTGCAGATTTATCTCAAGGGAAGGGGCCTGACGGACATATTTCGAGATATTTCTTCTTTTTGTTGTTCTTCTTCTGCACAGCTAAGCTGGAGGTGGCATTTGCAGCTCGCAATAGTGCAGAGTTATCTCAAAGAGAGGGGCCACGGTGTTTCTGTATCTCTATTATGTTGGTGCGGCTTCGGAACTTTTAAATATCTTGATATATCTCGAGAGCTACGCGTCTGATCAAAAAATATCATAGAACATAAAAAGTAGGAAACATAATTCTCTACAAAAAAGGTCTCTTAACATTTTGCCATAGCTCGCTTCGTTTCCGAGATATTTGCAGATATATCTCAAGGGAAGGGGCCTGACGGACATATTTCGAGATATTTCTTCTTCTTGTTGTTCTTCTTCTGCACAGCTAAACTGGTAGTGGCATTTCCAGCTCGCAATAGTGCAGAGTTATCTCAAAGAAAGGGGCCACGGTGTTTCTGTATCTCTATTATGTTGGTGCGGCTTCGGAACTTTTAAATATCTTGATATATCTCGAGAACTACGCATCTGATCGAAAAATATCATAGAACATAAAAAGTAGGAAACTTAATTCTCTACAAAAGAGGTCTCTTAACATTTTGCCATAGCTCGCTTCGTTTCCGAGATATTTGCAGATTTATCTCAAGGGAAGGGGCCTGACGGACATATTTCGAGATATTTCTTCTTTTTGTTGTTCTTCTTCTGCACAGCTAAGCTGGAAGTGGCATTTGCAGCTCGCAATAGTGCAGAGTTATCTCAAAGAGAGGGGCCACGGTGTTTCTGTATCTCTATTATGTTGGTGCGGCTTCGGAACTTTTAAATATCTTGATATATCTCGAGAGCTACGCGTCTGATCAAAAAATATCATAGAACATAAAAAGTAGGAAACATAATTCTCTACAAAAAAGGTCTCTTAACATTTTGCCATAGCTCGCTTCGTTTCCGAGATATTTGCAGATTTATCTCAAGGGAAGTGGCCTGACGGACATATTTCGAGATATTTCTTCTTCTTGTTGTTCTTCTGCTGCACAGCTAAGCTGGAAGTGGCATTTGCGGCTCGCACTAGTGCAGAGTTATCTCAAAGCAAGGGGCCACGGTGTTTCTGTATCTCTATTATGTTGGTGCGGCTTCGGAACTTTTAAATATCTTGGTATATCTCGAGAACTACGCATCTGATCCGAAAATATCATAGAAGATAAAAAGTAGGAAACTTAATCCTCTACAAAAAAGGTCTCTTAACATTTTGCCATACCTCTCTTCGTTTCCGAGATATTTGCAGATTTATCTCAAGGGAAGGGGCCTGACGGACATATTTCGAGATATTTCTTCTTCTTGTTGTTCTTCTTCTGCACTGCTAAGCTGGAAGCGGCATTTGCGGCTCGCACTAGTGCAGAGTTATCTCAAAGAAAGGGGCCACGGTGTTTCTGTATCTCTATTATGTTGGTGCAGCTTCGGATCTTTTAAATATCTCGATATATCTCGAAAACTACGCTTCTGATCAAAAAATATCATAGAACATAAATTGTAGGAAACATAATTCTCTACAAAAAACGTCTCTTAACATTTTGCCATAGCTCGCTTCGTTTCCGAGATATTTGCAGATTCAGCTCAAAGGAACTGGCCTGACGGACATATTTCGAGATATTTCTTCTTCTTGTTGTTCTTCCTCTGCACAGCTAAGCTGGAAGTGGCATTTGCAGCTCGCAATAGTGCAGAGTTATCTCAAAGAATGGGGCCACGGTGTTTCTGTATCTCTATTATGTTGGTGCGGCTTCGGAACTTTTAAATATCTTGATATATCTCGAGAACTACGCTTCTGATCAAAAAATATCATAAAACATAAATTGTAGGAAACATAATTCTCTACAAAAAAGGTCTCTTAAGATTTTGCCATAGCTCGTTTCGTTTCCGAGATATTTGCAGATATATCTCAAGGGAAGGGGCCTGACGGACATATTTCGAGATATTTCTTC
This sequence comes from Osmia lignaria lignaria, assembly GCF_051020975.1. NCBI lineage: Eukaryota > Metazoa > Arthropoda > Insecta > Hymenoptera > Megachilidae > Osmia > Osmia lignaria. The sequence continues at coordinate 6,023,534 of NW_027478159.1, read as the reverse complement.
TTCTTGTTGTTCTTCTTCTGCACGCTAAGCTGGAAGTGGCATTTGCAGCTCGCAATAGTGCAGAGTTATCTCAAAGAAAGGGGCCACGGTGTTTCTGTATCTCTATTATGTTGGTGCGGCTTCGGAACTTTTAAATATCTTGATATATCTCGAGAACTACGCGTCTGATCAAAAAATATCATACAACATAAAACGTAGGAAACTTAATTCTCTACAAATAAGGTCTCTTAACATTTTGCCGTAGCTCGCTTCGTTTCCGAGATATTTGCAGATTTATCTCAAGGGAAGGGGCCTGACGGACATATTTCGAAATATTTCTTATTCTTGTTGTTCTTCTTCTCCACAGCTAAGCTGGAAGTGGCATTTGCAGCTCGCAATCGTGCAGAGTTATCTCAAAGAAACGGGCCACGGTGTTTCTGTATCTCTATTATGTTGGTGCGGCTTCGGAACTTTGAAATATCTTGATATATCTCGAGAACTACGCCTCTGATCGAAAAATATCATAGAACATAAAAAGTAGGAAACTTAATTCTCTACAAAAAAGGTCTCTTAACATTTTGCCATAGCTCGCTTCGTTTCCGAGATATTTGCAGATTTATCTCAAGGGAAGGGGCCTGACGGACATATTTCGAGATATTTCTTCTTCTTGTTGTTCTTCTTCGGCACAGCTAAGCTGGAAGTGGCATTTGCAGCTCGCAATAGTGCAGAGTTATCGCAAAGAAAGGGGCCACGGTGTTTCTGTATCTCTATTATGTTGGTACGGCTTCGGAACTTTTAAACATCTTGATATATCTCGAGAACTACGCATCTGATCAAAAAATATCATAGAACATAAAAAGTAGGAAACCTAATTTTCTACAAAAAAGGTCTCTTAACATTTTGCCGTAGCTCGCTTCGTTTCCGAGATATTTGCAGATTTATCTCAAGGGAAGGGGTCTGACGGACATATTTCGAGATATTTCTTCTTCTTGTTGTTCTTCTTCTGCACAGCTAAGCTGGAAGTGGCATTTGCAGCTCGCAATAGTGCAGAGTTATCTCAAAGAAAGGGGCCACGGTGTTTCTGTATCTCTATTATGTTGGTGCGGCTTCGGAACTTTTAAATATCTTGATATATCTCGAGAACTACGCATCTGATCGAAAAATATCATAGAACATAAAAAGTAGGAAACTTAATTCTCTACAAAACAGGTCTCATAACATTTTGCCATAGCTCGCTTCGTTTCCGAGATATTTGCAGATTTATCTCAAGGGAAGGGGACTGACGGACATATTTCGTGATATTTCTTCTTCTTGTTGTTCTTCTTCTGCACCGCTAAGCTGGAAGTGGCATTTGCAGCTCGCAATAGTGCAGAGTTATCTCAAAGAAAGGGGCCACGGTGTGTCTGTATCTCTATTATGTTGGTGCGGCTTCGGAACTTTTAAATATCTTGATATATCTCGAGAACTACGCATCCGATCAAAAAATATCATAGAACATGAAAAGTAGGAAACTTAATTCTCTACAAAAAAGGTCTCTTAACATTTTGCCGTAGCTCGCTTCGTTTCCGAGATATTTGCAGATTTATCTCGAGGGAAGGGGCCTGACGGACATATTTCGAGATATTTCTTCTTCTTGTTGTTCTTCTTCTGCACAGCTAAGCTGGAAGTGGCATTTGCAGCTCGCAATAGTGCAGAGTTATCGCAAAGAAAGGGGCCACGGTGTTTCTGTACCTCTATTATGTTGGTGCAGCTTCGGAGCTTTTAAATATCTTGATATATCTCGAGAACTACGCATCTGATCAAAAAACATCATAGAACATAAAAAGTAGGAAACTTAATTCTCTACAAAAAAGGTCACTGAACGTTTTGCAATAGCTCGCTTCGTTTCCGAGATATTTGCAGATTTATCTCAAGGGAAGGGTCCTGATGGACATATTTCGAGATATTTCTTCTTCTTGTTGTTCTTCTTCTGCACAGCTAAACTGGAAGTGGCATTTCCAGCTCGCAATCGTGCAGAGTTATCTCAAAGAAAGGGGCCACGGTGTTTCTGTATCTCTATTATGTTGGTGCGGCTTCGGAACTTTTAAATATCTTGATATATCTCGAGAACTACGCATCTGATCGAAAAATATCATAGAACATAAAAAGTAGGAAACTTAATTCTCTACAAAAGAGGTCTCTTAACATTTTGCCATAGCTCGCTTCGTTTCCGAGATATTTGCAGATTTATCTCAAGGGAAGGGGCCTGACGGACATATTTCGAGATATTTCTTCTTTTTGTTGTTCTTCTTCTGCACAGCTAAGCTGGAAGTGGCATTTGCAGCTCGCAATAGTGCAGAGTTATCTCAAAGAGAGGGGCCACGGTGTTTCTGTATCTCTATTATGTTGGTGCGGCTTCGGAACTTTTAAATATCTTGATATATCTCGAGAGCTACGCGTCTGATCAAAAAATATCATAGAACATAAAAAGTAGGAAACATAATTCTCTACAAAAAAGGTCTCTTAACATTTTGCCATAGCTCGCTTCGTTTCCGAGATATTTGCAGATTTATCTCAAGGGAAGTGGCCTGACGGACATATTTCGAGATATTTCTTCTTCTTGTTGTTCTTCTGCTGCACAGCTAAGCTGGAAGCGGCATTTGCGGCTCGCACTAGTGCAGAGTTATCTCAAAGAAAGGGGCCACGGTGTTTCTGTATCTCTATTATGTTGGTGCAGCTTCGGATCTTTTAAATATCTCGATATATCTCGAAAACTACGCTTCTGATCAAAAAATATCATAGAACATAAATTGTAGGAAACATAATTCTCTACAAAAAACGTCTCTTAACATTTTGCCATAGCTCGCTTCGTTTCCGAGATATTTGCAGATTCAGCTCAAAGGAACTGGCCTGACGGACATATTTCGAGATATTTCTTCTTCTTGTTGTTCTTCCTCTGCACAGCTAAGCTGGAAGTGGCATTTGCAGCTCGCAATAGTGCAGAGTTATCTCAAAGAATGGGGCCACGGTGTTTCTGTATCTCTATTATGTTGGTGCGGCTTCGGAACTTTTAAATATCTTGATATATCTCGAGAACTACGCTTCTGATCAAAAAATATCATAAAACATAAATTGTAGGAAACATAATTCTCTACAAAAAAGGTCTCTTAAGATTTTGCCATAGCTCGTTTTGTTTCCGAGATATTTGCAGATATATCTCAAGGGAAGGGGCCTGACGGACATATTTCGAGATATTTCTTCTTCTTGTTGTTCTTCTTCTGCACAGCTAAACTGGTAGTGGCATTTCCAGCTCGCAATAGTGCAGAGTTATCTCAAAGAAAGGGGCCACGGTGTTTCTGTATCTCTATTATGTTGGTGCGGCTTCGGAACTTTTAAATATCTTGATATATCTCGAGAACTACGCATCTGATCGAAAAATATCATAGAACATAAAAAGTAGGAAACTTAATTCTCTACAAAAGAGGTCTCTTAACATTTTGCCATAGCTCGCTTCGTTTCCGAGATATTTGCAGATTTATCTCAAGGGAAGGGGCCTGACGGACATATTTCGAGATATTTCTTCTTTTTGTTGTTCTTCTTCTGCACAGCTAAGCTGGAAGTGGCATTTGCAGCTCGCAATAGTGCAGAGTTATCTCAAAGAGAGGGGCCACGGTGTTTCTGTATCTCTATTATGTTGGTGCGGCTTCGGAACTTTTAAATATCTTGATATATCTCGAGAGCTACGCGTCTGATCAAAAAATATCATAGAACATAAAAAGTAGGAAACATAATTCTCTACAAAAAAGGTCTCTTAACATTTTGCCATAGCTCGCTTCGTTTCCGAGATATTTGCAGATTTATCTCAAGGGAAGGGGCCTGACGGACATATTTCGAGATATTTCTTCTTCTTGTTGTTCTTCTTCTGCACAGCTAAGCTGGGAGTGACATTTGCAGCTCGCAATAGTGCAGAGTTATCTCAAAGAAAGGGGCCACGGTGTTTCTGTATCTCTATTATGTTGGTGCGGCTTCGGAACTTTTAAATATCTTGATATATCTCGAGAACTACGCATCCGATCAAAAAATATCATAGAACATAAAAAGTAGGAAACTTAATTCTCTACAAAAAAGGTCTCTTAATATTTTGCCGTAGCTCGCTTCGTTTCCGAGATATTTGCAGATTTATCTCGAGGGAAGGGGCCTGACGGACATATTTCGAGATATTTCTTCTTCTTGTTGTTCTTCTTCTGCACAGCTAAGCTGGAAGCGGCATTTGCGGCTCGCACTAGTGCAGAGTTATCTCAAAGAAAGGGGCCACGGTGTTTCTGTATCTCTATTATGTTGGTGCAGCTTCGGATCTTTTAAATATCTCGATATATCTCGAAAACTACGCTTCTGATCAAAAAATATCATAGAACATAAATTGTAGGAAACATAATTCTCTACAAAAAACGTCTCTTAACATTTTGCCATAGCTCGCTTCGTTTCCGAGATATTTGCAGATTCAGCTCAAAGGAACTGGCCTGACGGACATATTTCGAGATATTTCTTCTTCTTGTTGTTCTTCCTCTGCACAGCTAAGCTGGAAGTGGCATTTGCAGCTCGCAATAGTGCAGAGTTATCTCAAAGAATGGGGCCACGGTGTTTCTGTATCTCTATTATGTTGGTGCGGCTTCGGAACTTTTAAATATCTTGATATATCTCGAGAACTACGCTTCTGATCAAAAAATATCATAGAACATAAATTGTAGGAAACATAATTCTCTACAAAAAAGGTCTCTTAAGATTTTGCCATAGCTCGTTTCGTTTCCGAGATATTTGCAGATATATCTCAAGGGAAGGGGCCTGACGGACATATTTCGAGATATTTCTTCTTTTTGTTGTTCTTCTTCTGCACAGCTAAGCTGGAAGTGGCATTTGCAGCTCGCAATAGTGCAGAGTTATCTCAAAGAGAGGGGCCACGGTGTTTCTGTATCTCTATTATGTTGGTGCGGCTTCGGAACTTTTAAATATCTTGATATATCTCGAGAGCTACGCGTCTGATCAAAAAATATCATAGAACATAAAAAGTAGGAAACATAATTCTCTACAAAAAAGGTCTCTTAACATTTTGCCGTAGCTCGCTTCGTTTCCGAGATATTTGCAGATTTATCTCAAGGGAAGTGGCCTGACGGACATATTTCGAGATATTTCTTCTTCTTGTTGTTCTTCTGCTGCACAGCTAAGCTGGAAGTGGCATTTGCGGCTCGCACTAGTGCAGAGTTATCTCAAAGAAAGGGGCCACGGTGTTTCTGTATCTCTATTATGTTGGTGCAGCTTCGGATCTTTTAAATATCTCGATATATCTCGAAAACTACGCTTCTGATCAAAAAATATCATAGAACATAAATTGTAGGAAACATAATTCTCTACAAAAAACGTCTCTTAACATTTTGCCATAGCTCGCTTCGTTTCCGAGATATTTGCAGATTCAGCTCAAAGGAACTGGCCTGACGGACATATTTCGAGATATTTCTTCTTCTTGTTGTTCTTCCTCTGCACAGCTAAGCTGGAAGTGGCATTTGCAGCTCGCAATAGTGCAGAGTTATCTCAAAGAATGGGGCCACGGTGTTTCTGTATCTCTATTATGTTGGTGCGGCTTCGGAACTTTTAAATATCTTGATATATCTCGAGAACTACGCTTCTGATCAAAAAATATCATAGAACATAAATTGTAGGAAACATAATTCTCTACAAAAAAGGTCTCTTAAGATTTTGCCATAGCTCGTTTCGTTTCCGAGATATTTGCAGATATATCTCAAGGGAAGGGGCCTGACGGACATATTTCGAGATATTTCTTCTTCTTGTTGTTCTTCTTCTGCACAGCTAAACTGGTAGTGGCATTTCCAGCTCGCAATAGTGCAGAGTTATCTCAAAGAAAGGGGCCACGGTGTTTCTGTATCTCTATTATGTTGGTGCGGCTTCGGAACATTTAAATATCTTGATATATCTCGAGAACTACGCATCTGATCGAAAAATATCATAGAACATAAAAAGTAGGAAACTTAATTCTCTACAAAAGAGGTCTCTTAACATTTTGCCATAGCTCGCTTCGTTTCCGAGATATTTGCAGATTTATCTCAAGGGAAGGGGCCTGACGGACATATTTCGAGATATTTCTTCTTTTTGTTGTTCTTCTTCTGCACAGCTAAGCTGGAAGTGGCATTTGCAGCTCGCAATAGTGCAGAGTTATCTCAAAGAGAGGGGCCACGGTGTTTCTGTATCTCTATTATGTTGGTGCGGCTTCGGAACTTTTAAATATCTTGATATATCTCGAGAGCTACGCGTCTGATCAAAAAATATCATAGAACATAAAAAGTAGGAAACATAATTCTCTACAAAAAAGGTCTCTTAACATTTTGCCGTAGCTCGCTTCGTTTCCGAGATATTTGCAGATTTATCTCAAGGGAAGTGGCCTGACGGACATATTTCGAGATATTTCTTCTTTTTGTTGTTCTTCTTCTGCACAGCTAAGCTGGAACTGGCATTTGCAGCTCGCAATAGTGCAGAGTTATCTCAAAGAGAGGGGCCACGGTGTTTCTGTATCTCTATTATGTTGGTGCGGCTTCGGAACTTTTAAATATCTTGATATATCTCGAGAGCTACGCGTCTGATCAAAAAATATCATAGAACATAAAAAGTAGGAAACATAATTCTCTACAAAAAAGGTCTCTTAACATTTTGCCATAGCTCGCTTCGTTTCCGAGATATTTGCAGATTTATCTCAAGGGAAGGGGCCTGACGGACATATTTCGAGATATTTCTTCTTCTTGTTGTTCTTCTTCTGCACAGCTAAGCTGGAAGTGACATTTGCAGCTCGCAATAGTGCAGAGTTATCTCAAAGAAAGGGGCCACGGTGTTTCTGTATCTCTATTATGTTGGTGCGGCTTCGGAACTTTTAAATATCTTGATATATCTCGAGAACTACGCATCCGATCAAAAAATATCATAGAACATAAAAAGTAGGAAACTTAATTCTCTACAAAAAAGGTCTCTTAATATTTTGCCGTAGCTCGCTTCGTTTCCGAGATATTTGCAGATTTATCTCGAGGGAAGGGGCCTGACGGACATATTTCGAGATATTTCTTCTTCTTGTTGTTCTTCTTCTGCACAGCTAAGCTGGAAGCGGCATTTGCGGCTCGCACTAGTGCAGAGTTATCTCAAAGAAAGGGGCCACGGTGTTTCTGTATCTCTATTATGTTGGTGCAGCTTCGGATCTTTTAAATATCTCGATATATCTCGAAAACTACGCTTCTGATCAAAAAATATCATAGAACATAAATTGTAGGAAACATAATTCTCTACAAAAAACGTCTCTTAACATTTTGCCATAGCTCGCTTCGTTTCCGAGATATTTGCAGATTCAGCTCAAAGGAACTGGCCTGACGGACATATTTCGAGATATTTCTTCTTCTTGTTGTTCTTCCTCTGCACAGCTAAGCTGGAAGTGGCATTTGCAGCTCGCAATAGTGCAGAGTTATCTCAAAGAATGGGGCCACGGTGTTTCTGTATCTCTATTATGTTGGTGCGGCTTCGGAACTTTTAAATATCTTGATATATCTCGAGAACTACGCTTCTGATCAAAAAATATCATAGAACATAAATTGTAGGAAACATAATTCTCTACAAAAAAGGTCTCTTAAGATTTTGCCATAGCTCGTTTCGTTTCCGAGATATTTGCAGATATATCTCAAGGGAAGGGGCCTGACGGACATATTTCGAGATATTTCTTCTTCTTGTTGTTCTTCTTCTGCACAGCTAAACTGGTAGTGGCATTTCCAGCTCGCAATAGTGCAGAGTTATCTCAAAGAAAGGGGCCACGGTGTTTCTGTATCTCTATTATGTTGGTGCGGCTTCGGAACATTTAAATATCTTGATATATCTCGAGAACTACGCATCTGATCGAAAAATATCATAGAACATAAAAAGTAGGAAACTTAATTCTCTACAAAAGAGGTCTCTTAACATTTTGCCATAGCTCGCTTCGTTTCCGAGATATTTGCAGATTTATCTCAAGGGAAGGGGCCTGACGGACATATTTCGAGATATTTCTTCTTTTTGTTGTTCTTCTTCTGCACAGCTAAGCTGGAAGTGGCATTTGCAGCTCGCAATAGTGCAGAGTTATCTCAAAGAGAGGGGCCACGGTGTTTCTGTATCTCTATTATGTTGGTGCGGCTTCGGAACTTTTAAATATCTTGATATATCTCGAGAGCTACGCGTCTGATCAAAAAATATCATAGAACATAAAAAGTAGGAAACATAATTCTCTACAAAAAAGGTCTCTTAACATTTTGCCGTAGCTCGCTTCGTTTCCGAGATATTTGCAGATTTATCTCAAGGGAAGTGGCCTGACGGACATATTTCGAGATATTTCTTCTTCTTGTTGTTCTTCTGCTGCACAGCTAAGCTGGAAGTGGCATTTGCGGCTCGCACTAGTGCAGAGTTATCTCAAAGAAAGGGGCCACGGTGTTTCTGTATCTCTATTATGTTGGTGCAGCTTCGGATCTTTTAAATATCTCGATATATCTCGAAAACTACGCTTCTGATCAAAAAATATCATAGAACATAAATTGTAGGAAACATAATTCTCTACAAAAAACGTCTCTTAACATTTTGCCATAGCTCGCTTCGTTTCCGAGATATTTGCAGATTCAGCTCAAAGGAACTGGCCTGACGGACATATTTCGAGATATTTCTTCTTCTTGTTGTTCTTCCTCTGCACAGCTAAGCTGGAAGTGGCATTTGCAGCTCGCAATAGTGCAGAGTTATCTCAAAGAATGGGGCCACGGTGTTTCTGTATCTCTATTATGTTGGTGCGGCTTCGGAACTTTTAAATATCTTGATATATCTCGAGAACTACGCTTCTGATCAAAAAATATCATAGAACATAAATTGTAGGAAACATAATTCTCTACAAAAAAGGTCTCTTAAGATTTTGCCATAGCTCGTTTCGTTTCCGAGATATTTGCAGATATATCTCAAGGGAAGGGGCCTGACGGACATATTTCGAGATATTTCTTCTTCTTGTTGTTCTTCTTCTGCACAGCTAAACTGGTAGTGGCATTTCCAGCTCGCAATAGTGCAGAGTTATCTCAAAGAAAGGGGCCACGGTGTTTCTGTATCTCTATTATGTTGGTGCGGCTTCGGAACATTTAAATATCTTGATATATCTCGAGAACTACGCATCTGATCGAAAAATATCATAGAACATAAAAAGTAGGAAACTTAATTCTCTACAAAAGAGGTCTCTTAACATTTTGCCATAGCTCGCTTCGTTTCCGAGATATTTGCAGATTTATCTCAAGGGAAGGGGCCTGACGGACATATTTCGAGATATTTCTTCTTTTTGTTGTTCTTCTTCTGCACAGCTAAGCTGGAAGTGGCATTTGCAGCTCGCAATAGTGCAGAGTTATCTCAAAGAGAGGGGCCACGGTGTTTCTGTATCTCTATTATGTTGGTGCGGCTTCGGAACTTTTAAATATCTTGATATATCTCGAGAGCTACGCGTCTGATCAAAAAATATCATAGAACATAAAAAGTAGGAAACATAATTCTCTACAAAAAAGGTCTCTTAACATTTTGCCGTAGCTCGCTTCGTTTCCGAGATATTTGCAGATTTATCTCAAGGGAAGTGGCCTGACGGACATATTTCGAGATATTTCTTCTTCTTGTTGTTCTTCTGCTGCACAGCTAAGCTGGAAGTGGCATTTGCGGCTCGCACTAGTGCAGAGTTATCTCAAAGAAAGGGGCCACGGTGTTTCTGTATCTCTATTATGTTGGTGCGGCTTCGGAACTTTTAAATATCTTGATATATCTCGAGAACTACGCATCTGATCCGAAAATATCATAGAAGATAAAAAGTAGGAAACTTAATTCTCTACAAAAAAGGTCTCTTAACATTTTGCCATAGCTCGCTTCGTTTCCGAGATATTTGCAGATTCAGCTCAAAGGAACTGCCCTGACGGACATATTTCGAGATATTTCTTCTTCTTGTTGTTCTTCTTCTGCACAGCTAAGCTGGAAGTGGCATTTGCGGCTCGCACTCGTGCAGAGTTATCTCAAAGAAAGGGGCCACGGTGTTTCTGTATCTCTATTATGTTGGTGCGGCTTCGGAACTTTTAAATATCTTGATATATCTCGAGAACTACGCATCTGATCAGAAAATATCATAGAAGATAAAAAGTAGGAAACTTAATTCTCTACAAAAAACGTCTCTTAACATTTTGCCATAGCTCGCTTCCTTTCCGAGATATTTGCAGATTTATCTCAAGGTAAGGGGCCTGACGGACATATTTCGAGATATTTCTTCTTCTTGTTGTTCTTCTTCTGCACAGCTAAGCTGGAAGTGGCATTTACAGCTCGCAATAGTGCATAGGTATCTGAAAGAAAGGGGCCACGGTGTTTCTGTATCTCTATTATGTTGGTGCGGCTACGGAACTTTTAAATATCTTGATATATCTCGAGAACCACGCATCTGATCAAAAAATATCATAGAACATAAAAAGTAGGAAACTTAATTCTCTACAAAAAAGGTCTCTTAACATTTTGCCATAGCTCTCTTCGTTTCCGAGATATTTGCAGATTTATCTCAAGGGAAGGGGCCTGACGGACATATTTCGAGATATTTCTTCTTCTTGTTGTTCTTCTTCTGCACGCTAAGCTGGAAGTGGCATTTGCAGCTCGCAATAGTGCAGAGTTATCTCAAAGAAAGGGGCCACGGTGTTTCTGTATCTCTATTATGTTGTTGCGGCTTCGGAACTTTTAAATATCTTGATATATCTCGAGAACTACGCGTCTGATCAAAAAATATCATACAACATAAAACGTAGGAAACTTAATTCTCTACAAAAAAGGTCTCTTAACATTTTGCCATAGCTCGCTTCGTTTCCGAGATATTTGCAGATTTATCTCAAGGGAAAGGGCCTAACGGACTTATTTCGAGATATTTCTTCTTCTTGTTGTTCTTCTTCTGCACAGCTAAACTGGAAGTGGCACTTCCAGGTCGCAATAGTGCAGAGTTATCTAAAAGAAAGGAGCCACGGTGTTTCTGTATCTCTATTATGTTGGTGCGGCTTCGGAACTTTTCAATATCTTGATATATCTCGAGAACTACGCGTCTGATCAAAAAATATCATAGAACATAAGAAGTAGGAAACTTAATTCTCTACAAATAAGGTCTCTTAACATTTTGCCGTAGCTCGCTTCGTTTCCGAGATATTTGCAGATTTATCTCAAGGGAAGGGGCCTGACGGACATATTTCGAAATATTTCTTATTCTTGTTGTTCTTCTTCTCCACAGCTAAGCTGGAAGTGGCATTTGCAGCTCGCAATAGTGCAGAGTTATCTCAAAGAAAGGGGCCACGGTGTTTCTGTACCTCTATTATGTTGGTGCAGCTTCGGAGCTTTTAAATATCTTGATATATCTCGAGAACTACGCATCTGATCAAAATATATCATAGAACATAAAAAGTAGGAAACTTAATTCTCTACAAAAAAGGTCTCTGAACGTTTTGCAATAGCTCGCTTCGTTTCCGAGATATTTGCAGATTTATCTCAAGGGAAGGGTCCTGATGGACATATTTCGAGATATTTCTTCTTCTTGTTGTTCTTCTTCTGCACAGTTAAACTGGAAGTGGCATTTCCAGCTCGCAATCGTGCAGAGTTATCTCAAAGAAAGGGGCCACGGTGTTTCTGTATCTCTATTATGTTGGTGCGGCTTCGGAACTTTGAAATATCTTGATATATCTCGAGAACTACGCCTCTGATCGAAAAATATCATAGAACATAAAAAGTAGGAAACTTAATTCTCTACAAAAAAGGTCTCTTAACATTTTGCCATAGCTCGCTTCGTTTCCGAGATATTTGCAGATTTATCTCAAGGGAAGGGGCCTGACGGACATATTTCGAGATATTTCTTCTTCTTGTTGTTCTTCTTCGGCACAGCTAAGCTGGAAGTGGCATTTGCAGCTCGCAATAGTGCAGAGTTATCGCAAAGAAAGGGGCCACGGTGTTTCTGTATCTCTATTATGTTGGTACGGCTTCGGAACTTTTAAATATCTTGATATATCTCGAGAACTACGCATCTGATCAAAAAATATCATAGAACATAAAAAGTAGGAAACCTAATTTTCTACAAAAAAGGTCTCTTAACATTTTGCCGTAGCTCGCTTCGTTTCCGAGATATTTGCAGATTTATCTCAGGGGAAGGGGTCTGACGGACATATTTCGAGATATTTCTTCTTCTTGTTGTTCTTCTTCTGCACAGCTAAGCTGGAAGTGGCATTTGCAGCTCGCAATAGTGCAGAGTTATCTCAAAGAAAGGGGCCACGGTGTTTCTGTATCTCTATTATGTTGGTGCGGCTTCGGAACTTTTAAATATCTTGATATATCTCGAGAACTACGCATCTGATCAAAAAATATCATACAACATAAAACGTAGGAAACTTAATTCTCTACAAAAAAGGTCTCTTAACATTTTGCCATAGCTCGCTTCGTTTCCGAGATATTTGCAGATTTATCTCAAGGGAAGGGGCCTGACGGCCATATTTCGAAATATTTCTTATTCTTGTTGTTCTTCTTCTCCACAGCTAAGCTGGAAGTGGCATTTGCAGCTCGCAATAGTGCAGAGTTATCTCAAAGAAAGGGGCCACGGTGTTTCTGTACCTCTATTATGTTGGTGCAGCTTCGGAGCTTTTAAATATCTTGCTATATCTCGAGAACTACGCATCTGATCAAAAAATATCATAGAACATAAAAAGTAGGAAACTTAATTCTCTACAAAAAAGGTCTCTGAACGTTTTGCAATAGCTCGCTTCGTTTCCGAGATATTTGCAGATTTATCTCAAGGGAAGGGTCCTGATGGACATATTTCGAGATATTTCTTCTTCTTGTTGTTCTTCTTCTGCACAGCTAAACTGGAAGTGGCATTTCCAGCTCGCAATCGTGCAGAGTTATCTCAAAGAAAGGGGCCACGGTGTTTCTGTATCTCTATTATGTTGGTGCGGCTTCGGAACTTTGAAATATCTTGATATATCTCGAGAACTACGCATCTGATCAAAAAATATCATAGAACATAAAAAGTAGGAAACCTAATTTTCTACAAAAAAGGTCTCTTAACATTTTGCCGTAGCTCGCTTCGTTTCCGAGATATTTGCAGATTTATCTCAAGGGAAGGGGTCTGACGGACATATTTCGAGATATTTCTTCTTCTTGTTGTTCTTCTTCTGCACAGCTAAGCTGGAAGTGGCATTTGCAGCTCGCAATAGTGCAGAGTTATCTCAAAGAAAGGGGCCACGGTGTTTCTGTATCTCTATTATGTTGGTGCGGCTTCGGAACTTTTAAATATCTTGATATATCTCGAGAACTACGCATCTGATCGAAAAATATCATAGAACATAAAAAGTAGGAAACTTAATTCTCTACAAAACAGGTCTCATAACATTTTGCCATAGCTCGCTTCGTTTCCGAGATATTTGCAGATTTATCTCAAGGGAAGGGGCCTGACGGACATATTTCGTGATATTTCTTCTTCTTGTTGTTCTTCTTCTGCACAGCTAGGCTGGAAGTGGCATTTGCAGCTCGCAATAGTGCAGAGTTATCTCAAAGAAAGGGGCCACGGTGTGTCTGTATCTCTATTATGTTGGTGCGGCTTCGGAACTTTTAAATATCTTGATATATCTCGAGAACTACGCATCTGATCGAAAAATATCATAGAACATAAAAAGTAGGAAACTTAATTCTCTACAAAAGAGGTCTCTTAACATTTTGCCATAGGTCGCTTCGTTTCCGAGATATTTGCAGATTTATCTCAAGGGAAGGGGCCTGACGGACATATTTCGAGATATTTCTTCTTTTTGTTGTTCTTCTTCTGCACAGCTAAGCTGGAAGTGGCATTTGCAGCTCGCAATAGTGCAGAGTTATCGCAAAGAAAGGGGCCACGGTGTTTCTGTATCTCTATTATGTTGGTGCGGCTTCGGAACTTTTAAATATCTTCATATATCTCGAGAACTACGCATCTGATCAAAAAATATCATAGAACATAAAAAGTAGGAAACCTAATTTTCTACAAAAAAGGTCTCTTAACATTTTGCCGTAGCTCGCTTCGTTTCCGAGATATTTGCAGATTTATCTCAAGGGAAGGGGTCTGACGGACATATTTCGAGATATTTCTTCTTCTTGTTGTTCTTCTTCTGCACAGCTAAGCTGGAAGTGGCATTTGCAGCTCGCAATAGTGCAGAGTTATCTCAAAGAAAGGGGCCACGGTGTTTCTGTATCTCTATTATGTTGGTGCGGCTTCGGAACTTTTAAATATCTTGATATATCTCGAGAACTACGCATCTGATCGAAAAATATCATAGAACATAAAAAGTAGGAAACTTAATTGTCTACAAAACAGGTCTCTTAACATTTTGCCATAGCTCGCTTCGTTTCCGAGATATTTGCAGATTTATCTCAAGGGAAGGGGCCTGACGGCCATATTTCGAGATATTTCTTCTTCTTGTTGTTCTTCTTCTGCACAGCTAAGCTGGAAGTGGCATTTGCAGCTCGCAATAGTGCAGAGTTATCTCAAAGAAAGGGGCCACGGTGTGTCTGTATCTCTATTATGTTGGTGCGGCTTCGGAACTTTTAAATATCTTGATATATCTCGAGAACTACGCATCTGATCGAAAAATATCATAGAACATAAAAAGTAGGAAACTTAATTCTCTACAAAAGAGGTCTCTTAACATTTTGCCATAGCTCGCTTCGTTTCCGAGATATTTGCAGATTTATCTCGAGGGAAGGGGCCTGACGGACATATTTCGAGATATTTCTTCTTCTTGTTGTTCTTCTTCTGCACAGCTAAGCTGAAAGCGGCATTTGCGGCTCGCACTAGTGCAGAGTTATCTCAAAGAAAGGGGCCACGGTGTTTCTGTATCTCTATTATGTTGGTGCAGCTTCGGATCTTTTAAATATCTCGATATATCTCGAAAACTACGCTTCTGATCAAAAAATAACATAGAACATAAATTGTAGGAAACATAATTCTCTACAAAAAAGGTCTCTTAACATTTTGCCATAGCTCGTTTCGTTTCCGAGATATTTGCAGATATATCTCAAGGGAAGGGGCCTGACGGACATATTTCGAGATATTTCCTCTTCTTGTTGGTCTTCTTCTGCACAGCTAAGCTGGAAGTGGCATTTGCAGCTCGCAATAGTGCAGAGTTATCTCGAAGAAAGGGGCCACGGTGTTTCTGTATCTCTATTATGTTGGTGCGGCTTCGGATCTTTTAAATATCTCGATATATCTCGAAGACTACGCTTCTGATCAAAAAATATCATAGAACGTAAATTGTGGGAAACATAATTCTCTACAAAAAAGGTCTCTTAACATTTTGCCATAGCTCGCTTCGTTTCCGAGATATTTGCAGATTTATCTCAAGGGAAGGGGTCTGACGGACATATTTCGAGATATTTCTTCTTCTTGTTGTTCTTCTTCTGCACAGCTAAGCTGGAAGTGGCATTTGCAGCTCGCAATAGTGCAGAGTTATCTCAAAGAAAGGGGCCACGGTGTTTCTGTATCTCTATTATGTTGGTGCGGCTTCGGAACTTTTAAATATCTTGATATATCTCGAGAACTACGCATCTGATCGAAAAATATCATAGAACATAAAAAGTAGGAAACTTAATTGTCTACAAAACAGGTCTCTTAACATTTTGCCATAGCTCGCTTCGTTTCCGAGATATTTGCAGATTTATCTCAAGGGAAGGGGCCTGACGGCCATATTTCGAGATATTTCTTCTTCTTGTTGTTCTTCTTCTGCACAGCTAAGCTGGAAGTGGCATTTGCAGCTCGCAATAGTGCAGAGTTATCTCAAAGAAAGGGGCCACGGTGTGTCTGTATCTCTATTATGTTGGTGCGGCTTCGGAACTTTTAAATATCTTGATATATCTCGAGAACTACGCATCTGATCGAAAAATATCATAGAACATAAAAAGTAGGAAACTTAATTCTCTACAAAAGAGGTCTCTTAACATTTTGCCATAGCTCGCTTCGTTTCCGAGATATTTGCAGATTTATCTCGAGGGAAGGGGCCTGACGGACATATTTCGAGATATTTCTTCTTCTTGTTGTTCTTCTTCTGCACAGCTAAGCTGAAAGCGGCATTTGCGGCTCGCACTAGTGCAGAGTTATCTCAAAGAAAGGGGCCACGGTGTTTCTGTATCTCTATTATGTTGGTGCAGCTTCGGATCTTTTAAATATCTCGATATATCTCGAAAACTACGCTTCTGATCAAAAAATAACATAGAACATAAATTGTAGGAAACATAATTCTCTACAAAAAAGGTCTCTTAACATTTTGCCATAGCTCGTTTCGTTTCCGAGATATTTGCAGATATATCTCAAGGGAAGGGGCCTGACGGACATATTTCGAGATATTTCCTCTTCTTGTTGGTCTTCTTCTGCACAGCTAAGCTGGAAGTGGCATTTGCAGCTCGCAATAGTGCAGAGTTATCTCGAAGAAAGGGGCCACGGTGTTTCTGTATCTCTATTATGTTGGTGCGGCTTCGGATCTTTTAAATATCTCGATATATCTCGAAAACTACGCTTCTGATCAAAAAATATCATAGAACGTAAATTGTGGGAAACATAATTCTCTACAAAAAAGGTCTCTTAACATTTTGCCATAGCTCGCTTCGTTTCCGAGATATTTGCAGATTTATCTCAAGGGAAGGGGTCTGACGGACATATTTCGAGATATTTCTTCTTCTTGTTGTTCTTCTTCTGCACAGCTAAGCTGGAAGTGGCATTTGCAGCTCGCAATAGTGCAGAGTTATCTCAAAGAAAGGGGCCACGGTGTTTCTGTATCTCTATTATGTTGGTGCGGCTTCGGAACTTTTAAATATCTTGATATATCTCGAGAGCTACGCATCCGATCAAAAAATATCATAGAACATGAAAAGTAGGAAACTTAATTCTCTACAAAAAAGGTCTCTTAACATTTTGCCATAGCTCTCTTCGTTTCCGAGATATTTGCAGATTTATCTCAAGGGAAGGGGCCTGACGGACATATTTCGAGATATTTCTTCTTCTTGTTGTTCTTCTTCTGCACAGCTAAGCTCGAAGTGGCATTTGCAGCTCGCAATAGTGCAGAGTTATCTCAAAGAAAGAGGCCACGGTGTTTCTGTACCTCTATTATGTTGGTGCGGCTTCGGAACTTTTACATATCTCGATATATCTCGAAAACTACGCTTCTGATCAAAAAATATCATAGAACATAAATTGTAGGAAACATAATTCTCTACAAAAAAGGTCTCTTAACATTTTGCCATAGCTCATTTCGTTTCCGAGATATTTGCAGATTTATCTCAAGGGAAGGGTCCTGATGGACATATTTCGAGATATTTCTTCTTCTTCTTGTTCTTCTTCTGCACAGCTAAGCTGGAAGTGGCATTTACAGCTCGCAATAGTGCAGAGTTATCTCAAAGAAGGGGGCCACGGTGTTTCTGTGTCTCTATTACGTTGGTGCGGCTTCGGAACTTTTAAATATCTTGATATATCTCGAGAACTACGCATCTGATCAAAAAATATCATAGAACATGAAAAGTAGGAAACTTAATTCTCTACAAGAAAGGTCTCTTAACATTTTGACATAGCTCTCTTCGTTTCCGAGATATTTGCAGATTTATCTCAAGGGAAGGGTCCTGATGGACATATTTCGAGATATTTCTTCTTCTTGTTGTTCTTCTTCTGCACAGCTAAACTGGAAGTGGCATTTCCAGCTCGCAATCGTGCAGAGTTATCTCAAAGAAAGGGGCCACGGTGTTTCTGTATCTCTATTATGTTGGTGCGGCTTCGGAACTTTGAAATATCTTGATATATCTCGAGAACTACGCCTCTGATCGAAAACTATCATACAACATAAAAAGTAGGAAACTTAATTCTCTACAAAAAAGGTCTCTTAACATTTTGCCATAGCTCGCTTCGTTTCCGAGATATTTGCAGATTTATCTCAAGGGAAGGGGCCTGACGGACATATTTCGAGATATTTCTTCTTCTTGTTGTTCTTCTTCGGCACAGCTAAGCTGGAAGTGGCATTTGCAGCTCGCAATAGTGCAGCGTTATCTCAAAGAAAGGGGCCACGGTGTGTCTGTATCTCTATTATGTTGGTGCGGCTTCGGAACTTTTAAATATCTTGATATATCTCGAGAACTACGCATCTGATCGAAAAATATCATAGAACATAAAAAGTAGGAAACTTAATTCTCTACAAAAGAGGTCTCTTAACATTTTGCCATAGCTCGCTTCGTTTCCGAGATATTTGCAGATTTATCTCGAGGGAAGGGGCCTGACGGACATATTTCGAGATATTTCTTCTTCTTGTTGTTCTTCTTCTGCACAGCTAAGCTGGAAGCGGCATTTGCGGCTCGCACTAGTGCAGAGTTATCTCAAAGAAAGGGGCCACGGTGTTTCTGTATCTCTATTATGTTGGTGCAGCTTCGGATCTTTTAAATATCTCGATATATCTCGAAAACTACGCTTCTGATCAAAAAATAACATAGAACATAAATTGTAGGAAACATAATTCTCTACAAAAAAGGTCTCTTAACATTTTGCCATAGCTCGTTTCGTTTCCGAGATATTTGCAGATATATCTCAAGGGAAGGGGCCTGACGGACATATTTCGAGATATTTCCTCTTCTTGTTGGTCTTCTTCTGCACAGCTAAGCTGGAAGTGGCATTTGCAGCTCGCAATAGTGCAGAGTTATCTCGAAGAAAGGGGCCACGGTGTTTCTGTATCTCTATTATGTTGGTGCGGCTTCGGATCTTTTAAATATCTCGATATATCTCGAAAACTACGCTTCTGATCAAAAAATATCATAGAACGTAAATTGTGGGAAACATAATTCTCTACAAAAAAGGTCTCTTAACATTTTGCCATAGCTCGCTTCGTTTCCGAGATATTTGCAGATTTATCTCAAGGGAAGGGGTCTGACGGACATATTTCGAGATATTTCTTCTTCTTGTTGTTCTTCTTCTGCACAGCTAAGCTGGAAGTGGCATTTGCAGCTCGCAATAGTGCAGAGTTATCTCAAAGAAAGGGGCCACGGTGTTTCTGTATCTCTATTATGTTGGTGCGGCTTCGGAACTTTTAAATATCTTGATATATCTCGAGAGCTACGCATCCGATCAAAAAATATCATAGAACATGAAAAGTAGGAAACTTAATTCTCTACAAAAAAGGTCTCTTAACATTTTGCCATAGCTCTCTTCGTTTCCGAGATATTTGCAGATTTATCTCAAGGGAAGGGGCCTGACGGACATATTTCGAGATATTTCTTCTTCTTGTTGTTCTTCTTCTGCACAGCTAAGCTCGAAGTGGCATTTGCAGCTCGCAATAGTGCAGAGTTATCTCAAAGAAAGAGGCCACGGTGTTTCTGTACCTCTATTATGTTGGTGCGGCTTCGGAACTTTTACATATCTCGATATATCTCGAAAACTACGCTTCTGATCAAAAAATATCATAGAACATAAATTGTAGGAAACATAATTCTCTACAAAAAAGGTCTCTTAACATTTTGCCATAGCTCATTTCGTTTCCGAGATATTTGCAGATTTATCTCAAGGGAAGGGTCCTGATGGACATATTTCGAGATATTTCTTCTTCTTCTTGTTCTTCTTCTGCACAGCTAAGCTGGAAGTGGCATTTACAGCTCGCAATAGTGCAGAGTTATCTCAAAGAAGGGGGCCACGGTGTTTCTGTGTCTCTATTACGTTGGTGCGGCTTCGGAACTTTTAAATATCTTGATATATCTCGAGAACTACGCATCTGATCAAAAAATATCATAGAACATGAAAAGTAGGAAACTTAATTCTCTACAAAAAAGGTCTCTTAACATTTTGCCGTAGCTCTCTTCGTTTCCGAGATATTTGCAGATATATCTCAAGGGAAGGGGCCTGACGGACATATTTCGAGATATTTCTTCTTCTTGTTGTTCTTCTTCTGCACAGCTAAGCTGGAAGTGGCATTTACAGCTCGCAATAGTGCAGAGTTATCTCAAAGAAAGGGGCCACGGTGTTTCTGTATCTCTATTATGTTGGTGCTGCTTCGGAACTTTTAAATATCTTGATATATCTCGAGAACTACGCATCTGATCAAAAAATATCATAGAACATGAAAAGTAGGAAACTTAATTCTCTACAAAAAAGGTCTCTTAACATTTTGACATAGCTCTCTTCGTTTCCGAGATATTTGCAGATTTATCTCAAGGGAAGGGGCCTGACGGACATATTTCGAGATATTTCTTCTTCTTGTTGTTCTTCTTCTGCACAGCTAAGCTCGAAGTGGCATTTACAGCTCGCAATAGTGCAGAGTTATCTCAAAGAAAGGGGCCACGGTGTTTCTGTATCTCTATTATGTTGTTGCGGCTTCGGAACTTTTAAATATCTTGATATATCTCGAGAACTACGCTTCTGATCAAAAAATATCATAGAACATAAATTGTAGGAAACATAATTCTCTACAAAAAACGTCTCTTAACATTTTGCCATAGCTCGCTTCGTTTCCGAGATATTTGCAGATTCAGCTCAAAGGAACGGGCCTGACGGACATGTTTCGAGATACTTCTTCTTCTTCTTGTTCTTCCTCTGCACAGCTAAGCTGGAAGTGACAATTGCAGCTCGCAATAGTGCAGAGTTATCTCAAAGAAAGGGGCCACGGTGTTTCTGTATCTCTATTATGTTGGTGCGGCTTCGGAACTTTTAAATATCTCGATATATCTCGAAAACTACGCTTCTGATCAAAAAATATCATAGAACATAAATTGTAGGAAACATAATTCGCTACAAAAAAGGTCTCTCAACATTTTGCCATAGCTTGCTTCGTTTCCGAGATATTTGCAGATATATCTCAAGGGCAGGGGCCTGACGGACATATTTCGAGATATTTCTTCTTCTTGTTGTTCTTCTTCTGCACAGCTAAACTGGAAGTGGCATTTCCAGCTCGCAATAGTGCAGAGTTATCTCAAAGAGAGGGGCCACGGTGTTTCTGTATCTCTATTATGTTGGTGCGGCTTCGGAACTTTTAAATATCTTGATATATCTCGAGAACTACGCATCTGATCAAAAAATATCATAGAACATAAAAAGTAGGAAACTTAATTCTCTACAAAAAAGGTCTCTTAACATTTTGCCATAGCTCGCTTCGTTTCCGAGATATTTGCATATTTATCTCAAGGGAAGGGGCCTGACGGACATATTTCGAGATATTTCTTCTTCTTGTTGTTCTTCTTCTGCACAGCTAAGCTGGAAGTGGCATTTGCGGCTCGCACTAGTGCAGAGTTATCTCAAAGAAAGGGGCCACGGTGTTTCTGTATCTCTATTATGTTGGTGCGGCTTCGGAACTTTTAAATATCTCGATATACCTCGAAAACTACGCTTCTGATCAAAAAATATCATAGAACATAAATTGTAGGAAGCATAATTCTCTACAAAAAAGGTCTCTTAACATTTTGCCATAGCTCGCTTCGTTTCCGAGATATTTGCAGATATATCTCAAGGGAAGGGGCCTGACGGGCATATTTCGAGATATTTCTTCTTCTTGTTGTTCTTCTTCTGCACAGCTGAGCTGGAAGTGGCATTTGCAGGTCGCAATAGTGCAGAGTTATCTCAAAAAAAGGGGCCACGGTGTTTCTGTATCTCTATTATGTTGGTGCGGCTTCGGAACTTTTAAATATCTCGATATATCTCGAAAACTACGCTTCTGATCAAAAAATATCATAGAACGTAAATTGTAGGAAACATTATTCTCTACAAAAAAGGTCTCTTAACATTTTGCCATAGCTCGCTTCGTTTCCGAGATATTTGCAGATTCATCTCAAGGGAAGGGGTCTGACGGACATATTTCGAGATATTTCTTCTTCTTGTTGTTCTTCTTCTGCACAGCTGAGCTGGAAGTGGCATTTGCAGGTCGCAATAGTGCAGAGTTATCTCAAAAAAAGGGGCCACGGTGTTTCTGTATCTCTATTATGTTGGTGCGGCTTCGGAACTTTTAAATATCTCGATATATCTCGAAAACTACGCTTCTGATCAAAAAATATCATAGAACGTAAATTGTAGGAAACATTATTCTCTACAAAAAAGGTCTCTTAACATTTTGCCATAGCTCGCTTCGTTTCCGAGATATTTGCAGATTCATCTCAAGGGAAGGGGTCTGACGGACATATTTCGAGATATTTCTTCTTCTTGTTGTTCTTCTTCTGCACAGCTAAGCTCGAAGTGGCATTTGCAGCTCGCAATAGTGCAGAGTTATCTCAAAGAAAGAGGCCACGGTGTTTCTGTATCTCTATTATGTTGGTGCGGCTTCGGAACTTTTAAATATCTTGATATATCTCGA
This sequence comes from Osmia lignaria lignaria, assembly GCF_051020975.1. Taxonomy (NCBI): domain Eukaryota; kingdom Metazoa; phylum Arthropoda; class Insecta; order Hymenoptera; family Megachilidae; genus Osmia; species Osmia lignaria. Next base: position 6,001,164 of record NW_027478159.1, on the reverse strand, counting down.
GAACTACGCATCTGATCAAAAAATATCATAGAACATAAAAAGTAGGAAACATAATTCTCTACAAAAAACGTCTCTTAACATTTTGCCACAGCTCGCTTCGTTTCCGAGATATTTGCAGATTCAGCTCAAAGGAACTGGCCTGACGGACATATTTCGAGATATTTCTTCTTCTTGTTGTTCTTCTTCTGCACAGCTAAACTGGAAGTGGCATTTCCAGCTCGCAATAGTGCAGAGTTATCTCAAAGAGAGGGGCCACGGTGTTTCTGTATCTCTATTATGTTGGTGCGGCTTCGGAACTTTTAAATATCTTGATATATCTCGAGAACTACGCATCTGATCAAAAAATATCATAGAACATAAAAAGTAGGAAACTTAATTCTCTACAAAAAAGGTCTCTTAAAATTTTGCCATAGCTCGCTTCGTTTCCGAGATATTTGCAGATTTATCTCAAGGGAAGGGGCCTGACGGACATATTTCGAGATATTTCTTCTTCTTGTTGTTCTTCTTCTGCACAGCTAAGCTGGAAGTGGCATTTGCGGCTCGCACTAGTGCAGAGTTATCTCAAAGAAAGGGGCCACGGTGTTTCTGTATCTCTATTATGTTGGTGCGGCTTCGGAACTTTTAAATATCTCGATATATCTCAAAAACTACGCTTCTGATCAAAAAATATCATAGAACATAAATTGTAGGAAACATAATTCTCTACAAAAAACGTCTCTTAACATTTTGCCATAGCTCGCTTCGTTTCCGAGATATTTGCAGATTCAGCTCAAAGGAACGGGCCTGACGGACATATTTCGAGATACTTCTTCTTCTTCTTGTTCTTCCTCTGCACAGCTAAGCTGGAAGTGACAATTGCAGCTCGCAATAGTGCAGAGTTATCTCAAAGAAAGGGGCCACGGTGTTTCTGTATCTCTATTATGTTGGTGCGGCTTCGGAACTTTTAAATATCTCGATATATCTCGAAAACTACGCTTCTGATCAAAAAATATCATAGAACATAAATTGTAGGAAACATAATTCGCTACAAAAAAGGTCTCTCAACATTTTGCCATAGCTTGCTTCGTTTCCGAGATATTTGCAGATATATCTCAAGGGCAGGGGCCTGACGGTCATATTTCGAGATATTTCTTCTTCTTGTTGTTCTTCTTCTGCACAGCTAAACTGGAAGTGGCATTTCCAGCTCGCAATAGTGCAGAGTTATCTCAAAGAGAGGGGCCACGGTGTTTCTGTATCTCTATTATGTTGGTGCGGCTTCGGAACTTTTAAATATCTTGATATATCTCGAGAACTACGCATCTGATCAAAAAATATCATAGAACATAAAAAGTAGGAAACTTAATTCTCTACAAAAAAGGTCTCTTAACATTTTGCCATAGTTCGCTTCGTTTCCGAGATATTTGCAGATTTATCTCAAGGGAAGGGGCCTGACGGACATATTTCGAGATATTTCTTCTTCTTGTTGTTCTTCTTCTGCACAGCTAAGCTGGAAGTGGCATTTGCGGCTCGCACTAGTGCAGAGTTATCTCAAAGAAAGGGGCCACGGTGTTTCTGTATCTCTATTATGTTGGTGCGGCTTCGGAACTTTTAAATATCTCGATATATCTCGAAAACTACGCTTCTGATCAAAAAATATCATAGAACATAAATTGTAGGAAACATAATTCTCTACAAAAAACGTCTCTTAACATTTTGCCATAGCTCGCTTCGTTTCCGAGATATTTGCAGATTCAGCTCAAAGGAACGGGCCTGACGGACATATTTCGAGATACTTCTTCTTCTTGTTGTTCTTCCTCTGCACAGCTAAGCTGGAAGTGGCATTTGCAGCTCGCAATAGTGCAGAGTTATCTCAAAGAAAGGGGCCACGGTGTTTCTGTATCTCTATTATGTTGGTGCGGCTTCGGAACTTTTAAATATCTCGATATATCTCGAAAACTACGCTTCTGATCAAAAAATATCATAGAACATAAATTGTAGGAAACATAATTCGCTACAAAAAAGGTCTCTCAACATTTTGCCATAGCTCGCTTCGTTTCCGAGATATTTGCAGATATATCTCAAGGGCAGGGGCCTGACGGACATATTTCGAGATATTTCTTCTTCTTGTTGTTCTTCTTCTGCACAGCTAAGCTGGAAGTGGTATTTACAGCTCGCAATAGTGCAGAGTTATCTCAAAGAAAGGGGCGACGGTGTTTCTGTATCTCTATTATGTTGGTGCGGCTTCGGAACTTTTAAATATCTTGATATATCTCGAGAACTACGCATCTGATCAAAAAATATCATAGAACATAAAAAGTAGGAAACTTAATTCTCTACAAAAATGGTCTCTTAACATTTTGCCATAGCTCGCTTCGTTTCCGAGATATTTGCAGATTTATCTCAAGGAAAGGGGCCTGACGGACATATTTCTAGATATTTCTTCTTCTTGTTGTTCTTCTCCTGCACAGCTAAGCTGGAAGTGGCATTTGCGGCTCGCACTAGTGCAGAGTGATCTCAAAGAAAGGGGCCACGGTGTTTCTGTATCTGTATTATGTTGGTGCGGCTTCGGAACTTTTAAATATCTTGATATATCTCGAGAACTACGCATCTGATCAAAAAATATCATAGAACATAAATTGTAGGCAACATAATTCTCTACAAAAAAGGTCTCCTAACATTTTGCCATAGCTCGCTTGGTTTCCGAGATATTTGCAGATATATCTCAAGGGCAGGGGCCTGACGGACATATTTCGAGATATTTCTTCTTCTTGTTGTTCTTCTTCTGCACAGCTAAGCTGGAAGTGGCATTTACAGCTCGCAATAGTGCAGAGTTATCTCAAAGAAAGGGGCCACGGTGTTTCTGTATCTCTATTATGTTGGTGCGGTTTCGGAACTTTTAAATATCTTGATATATCTCGAGAACTACGCATCTGATCAAAAAATATCATAGAACGTAAAAAGTAGGAAACTTAATTCTCTACAAAAAAGGTCTCTTAACATTTTGCCATAGCTCGCTTCGTTTCCGAGATATTTGCAGATTTATCTCAAGGGAAGGGGCCTGACGGACATATTTCGAGATATTTCTTCTTCTTGTTGTTCTTCTTCTGCACAGCTAAGCTGGAAGTGGCATTTGCGGCTCGCACTAGTGCAGAGTTATCTCAAAGAAAGAGGCCACGGTGTTTCTGTACCTCTATTATGTTGGTGCAGCTTCGGAACTTTTAAATATCTTGATATATCTCGAGAACTACGCATCTGATCAAAAAATATCATCGAACATAAAAAGTAGGAAACTTAATTCTCTACAAAAAAGGTCTCTTAACATTTTGCCATAGCTCGCTTCGTTTCCGAGATATTTGCAGATTTATCTCAAGGGAAGTGGCCTGACGGACATATTTCGAGATATTTCTTCTTCTTGTTGTTCTTCTTCTGCACAGCTAAGCTGGAAGTGGCATTTGCAGCTCGCAATAGTGCAGAGTTATCCCAAAGAAAGGGGCCACGGTGTTTCTGTATCTCTATTATGTTGGTGCGGCTTCGGAACTTTTAAATATCTTGATATATCTCGAGAACTACGCATCTGATCAAAAAATATCATACTACATAAAAAGTAGGAAACTTAATTCTCTACAAGAAAGGTCTCTAAACATTTTGCCATAGCTCGCTTCGTTTCCGAGATATTTGCAGATTTATCTCAAGGGAAGGGGCCTGACGGACATATTTCGAGATATTTCTTCTTCTTGTTGTTCTTCTTCTGCACAGCTAAGCTGGAAGTGGCATTTGCAGCTCGCAATAGTGCAGAGTTATCTCAAAGAAAGGGGCCAGGGTGTTTCTGTATCTCTATTATGTCGGTGCGGCTTCGGAACTTTTAAATATCTCGATATATCTCGAAAACTACGCTTCTGATCAAAAAATATCATAGAACATAAAAAGTAGGAAACTTAATTCTCTACAAAAAAGGTCTCTTAACATTTTGCCATAGCTCGCTTCGTTTCCGAGATATTTGCAGATTTATCTCAAGGGAAGGGGCCTAACGGACATATTTCGAGATATTTCTTCTTCTTGTTGTTCTTCTTCTGCACAGCTGAGCTGGAAGTGGCATTTGCAGGTCGCAATAGTGCAGAGTTATCTCAAAGAAAGGGGCCACGGTGTTTCTGTATCTCTATTATGTTGGTGCGGCTTCGGAACTTTTAAATATCTTGATATATCTCGAGAACTACGCATCTGATCAAAAAATATCATAGAACATAAAAAGTAGGAAACTTAATTCTCTACAAAAAAGGTCTCTTAACATTTTGCCATAGCTCGCTTCGTTTCCGAGATATTTGCAGATTTATCTCAAGGGAAGGGGCCTAACGGACATATTTCGAGATATTTCTTCTTCTTGTTGTTCTTCTTCTGCACAGCTAAGCTCGAAGCGGCATTTGCAGCTCGCAATAGTGCAGAGTTATCTCAAAGAAAGAGGCCACGGTGTTTCTGTACCTCTATTATGTTGGTGCAGCTTCGGAACTTTTAAATATCTTGATATATCTCGAGAACTACGCATCTGATCAAAAAATATCATCGAACATAAAAAGTAGGAAACCTAATTCTCTACAAAAAAGGTCTCTTAACATTTTGCCATAGCTCGCTTCGTTTCCGAGATATTTGCAGATTTATCTCAAGGGAAGTGGCCTGACGGACATATTTCGAGATATTTCTTCTTCTTGTTGTTCTTCTTCTGCACAGCTAAGCTGGAAGTGGCATTTCCAGCTCGCAATAGTGCAGAGTTATCTCAATGAAAGGGGCCACGGTGTTTCTGTATCTGTATTATGTTGGTGCGGCTTCGGAACTTTTAAATATCTTGATATATCTCGAGAACTACGCATCTGATCAAAAAATATCATAGAACATAAAAAGTAGGAAACTTAATTCTCTACAAAAAAGGTCTCTTAACATTTTGCCATAGCTCGCTTGGTTTCCGAGATATTTGCAGATTTATCTCAAGGGAAGGGGCCTGACGGACATATTTCGAAATATTTCTTCTTCTTGTTGTTCGTCTTCTGCACAGCTAAGCTGGAAGTGGCATTTGCGGCTCGCACTATTGCAGAGTTATCTCAAAGAAAGGGGCCACGGTGTTTCTGTATCTCTATTATGTTGGTGCGGCTTCGTAACTTTTAAATCTCTCGATATATCTCGAAAACTACGCTTCTGATCAAAAAATATCATAGAACATAAATTGTAGGAAACATAATTCTCTACAAAAAAGGTCTCTTAACATTTTGCCATAGCTCGCTTGGTTTCCGAGATATTTGCAGATATATCTCAAGGGCAGGGGCCTGACGGACATATTTCGAGATATTTCTTCTTCTTGTTGTTCTTCTTCTGCACAGCTAAGCTGGAAGTGGCATTTGCAGCTCGCAATAGTGCAGAGTTATCTCAAAGAGAGGGGCCACGGTGTTTCTGTATCTCTATTATGTTGGTGCGGCTTCGGAACTTTTAAATATCTTGATATATCTCGAGAACTACGCATCTGATCAAAAAATATCATAGAAGATAAAAAGTAGGAAACTTAATTCTCTACAAAAAAGGTCTCTTAACATTTTGCCATAGCTCGCTTCGTTTCCGAGATATTTGCATATTTATCTCAAGGGAAGGGGCCTGACGGACATATTTCGAGATATTTCTTCTTCTTGTTGTTCTTCTTCTGCACAGCTAAGCTGGAAGTGGCATTTGCGGCTCGCACTAGTGCAGAGTTATCTCAAAGAAAGGGGCCACGGTGTTTCTGTATCTCTATTATGTTGGTGCGGCTTCGGAACTTTTAAATATCTTGATATATCTCGAGAACTACGCATCTGATCAAAAAATATCATAGAACATGAAAAGTAGGAAACTTAATTCTCTACAAAAAAGGTCTCTTAACATTTTGCCATAGCTCTCTTCGTTTCCGAGATATTTGCAGATTTATCTCAAGGGAAGGGGCCTGACGGACATATTTCGAGATATTTCTTCTTCTTGTTGTTCTTCTTCTGCACAGCTAAGCTGGAAGTGGCATTTGCAGCTCGCAATAGTGCAGAGTTATCTCAAAGAAAGGGGCCACGGTGTTTCTGTACCTCTATTATGTTGGTGCAGCTTCGGAGCTTTTAAATATCTTGATATATCTCGAGAACTACGCATCTGATCAAAAAATATCATAGAAGATAAAAAGTAGGAAACTTAATTCTCTACAAAAAAGGTCTCTTAACATTTTGCCATAGCTCTCTTCGTTTCCGAGATATTTGCAGATTCAGCTCCAAGGAACTGGCCTGACGGACATATTTCGAGATATTTCTTCTTCTTGTTGTTCTTCCTCTGCACAGCTAAGCTGGAAGTGGCATTTGCAGCTCGCAATAGTGCAGAGTTATCTTAAAGAAAGGGGCCACGGTGTTTCTGTATCTCTATTATGTAGGTGCGGCTTCGGAACTTTTAAATATCTTGATATATCTCGAGAACTACGCATCTGATCAAAAAATGTCATAGAACATAAAAAGTAGGAAACTTAATTCTCTACAAAAAAGGTCTCTTAACATTTTGCCATAGCTCGCTTCGTTTCCGAGATATTTGCATATTTATTTCAAGGGAAGGGGCCTGACGGACATATTTCGAGATATTTCTTCTTCTTGTTGTTCTTCTTCTGCACAGCTAAGCTGGAAGTGGCATTTGCGGCTCGCACTAGTGCAGAGTTATCTCAAAGAAAGGGGCCACCGTGTTTCTGTATCTCTATTATGTTGGTGCGGCTTCGGAACTTTTAAATATCTCGATATATCTCGAAAACTACGCTTCTGATCAAAAAATATCATAGAACATAAATTGTAGGAAACATAATTCTCTACAAAAAAGGTCTCTTAACATTTTGCCATAGCTCGCTTCGTTTCCGAGATATTTGCAGATTTATCTAAAGGGAAGGGGCCTAACGGACATATTTCGAGATATTTCTTCTTCTTGTTGTTCTTCTTCTGCACAGCTAAACTGGAAGTGGCATTTCCAGCTCGCAATAGTGCAGAGTTATCTCAAAGAAAGAGGCCACGGTGTTTCTGTACCTCTATTATGTTGGTGCAGCTTCGGAACTTTTAAATATCTTGATATATCTCGAGAACTACGCATCTGATCAAAAAATATCATCGAACATAAAAAGTAGGAAACTTAATTCTCTACAAAAAAGGTCTCTTAACATTTTGCCATAGATCGCTTCGTTTCCGAGATATTTGCAGATTCAGCTCAAAGGAACTGGCCTGACGGACATATTTCGAGATATTTCTTCTTCTTGTTGTTCTTCCTCTGCACAGCTAAGCTGGAAGTGGCATTTGCAGCTCGCAATAGTGCAGAGTTATCTCAAAGAAAGGGGCCACGGTGTTTCTGTATCTCTATTATGTTGGTGCGGCTTCGGAACTTTTAAATATCTCGATATATCTCGAAAACTACGCTTCTGATCAAAAAATATCATAGAACATAAATTGTAGGAAGCATAATTCTCTACAAAAAAGGTCTCTTAACATTTTGCCATAGCTCGCTTCGTTTCCGAGATATTTGCAGATATATCTCAAGGGAAGCGGCCTGACGGACATATTTCGAGATATTTCTTCATCTTGTTGTTCTTCTTCTGCACAGCTAAGCTGGAAGTGGCATTTGCGGCTCGCACTAGTGCAGAGTTATCTCAAAGAAAGAGGCCACGGTGTTTCTGTACCTCTATTATGTTGGTGCAGCTTCGGAACTTTTAAATATCTTGATATATCTCGAGAACTACGCATCTGATCAAAAAATATCATCGAACATAAAAAGTAGGAAACTTAATTCTCTACAAAAAAGGTCTCTTAACATTTTGCCATAGCTCGCTTCGTTTCCGAGATATTTGCAGATTTATCTCAAGGGAAGTGGCCTGACGGACATATTTCGAGATATTTCTTCTTCTTGTTGTTCTTCTTCTGCACAGCTAAGCTGGAAGTGGCATTTGCAGCTCGCAATAGTGCAGAGTTATCCCAAAGAAAGGGGCCACGGTGTTTCTGTATCTCTATTATGTTGGTGCGGCTTCGGAACTTTTAAATATCTTGATATATCTCGAGAACTACGCATCTGATCAAAAAATATCATACTACATAAAAAGTAGGAAACTTAATTCTCTACAAGAAAGGTCTCTAAACATTTTGCCATAGCTCGCTTCGTTTCCGAGATATTTGCAGATTTATCTCAAGGGAAGGGGCCTGACGGACATATTTCGAGATATTTCTTCTTCTTGTTGTTCTTCTTCTGCACAGCTAAGCTGGAAGTGGCATTTGCAGCTCGCAATAGTGCAGAGTTATCTCAAAGAGAGGGGCCACGGTGTTTCTGTATCTCTATTATGTTGGTGCGGCTTCGGAACTTTTAAATATCTTGATATATCTCGAGAACTACGCATCTGATCAAAAAATATCATAGAACATAAAAAGTAGGAAACTTAATTCTCTACAAAAAAGGTCTCTTAACATTTTGCCATAGCTCGCTTCGTTTCCGAGATATTTGCAGATTTATCTCAAGGGAAGGGGCCTGACGGACGTATTTCGAGATATTTCTTCTTCTTGTTGTTCTTCTTCTGCACAGCTGAGCTGGAAGTGGCATTTGCAGGTCGCAATAGTGCAGAGTTATCTCAAAGAAAGGGGCCACGGTGTTTCTGTATCTCTATTATGTTGGTGCGGCTTCGGAACTTTTAAATATCTCGATATATCTCGAAAACTACGCTTCTGATCAAAAAATATCATAGAACGTAAATTGTAGGAAACATTATTCTCTACAAAAAAGGTCTCTTAACATTTTGCCATAGCTCGCTTCGTTTCCGAGATATTTGCAGATTCATCTCAAGGGAAGGGGTCTGACGGACATATTTCGAGATATTTCTTCATCTTGTTGTTCTTCTTCTGCACAGCTAAGCTGGAAGTGGCATTTGCGGCTCGCACTAGTGCAGAGTTATCTCAAAGAAAGGGGCCACGGTGTTTCTGTATCTCTATTATGTTGGTGCGGCTTCGGAACTTTTAAATATCTCGATATATCTCGAAAACTACGCTTCTGATCAAAAAATATCATAGAACCTAAATTGTAGGAAACATAATTCTCTACAAAAAAGGTCTCTTAACATTTTGCCATAGCTCGCTTCGTTTCCGAGATATTTGCAGATATATCTCAAGGGAAGGGGCCTGACGGACATATTTCGAGATATTTCTTCTTCTTGTTGTTCTTCTTCTGCACAGCTAAGCTGGAAGTGGCATTTGCAGCTCGCAATAGTGCAGAGTTATCTCAAAGAAAGAGGCCACGGTGTTTCTGTATCTCTATTATGTTGGTGCAGCTTCGGAACTTTTAAATATCTTGATATATCTCGAGAACTACGCATCTGATCAAAAAATATCATCGAACATAAAAAGTAGGAAACTTAATTCTCTACAAAAAAGGTCTCTTAACATTTTGCCATAGATCGCTTCGTTTCCGAGATATTTGCAGATTCAGCTCAAAGGAACTGGCCTGACGGACATATTTCGAGATATTTCTTCTTCTTGTTGTTCTTCCTCTGCACAGCTAAGCTGGAAGTGGCATTTGCAGCTCGCAATAGTGCAGAGTTATCTCAAAGAAAGGGGCCACGGTGTTTCTGTATCTCTATTATGTTGGTGCGGCTTCGGAACTTTTAAATATCTCGATATATCTCGAAAACTACGCTTCTGATCAAAAAATATCATAGAACATAAATTGTAGGAAGCATAATTCTCTCCAAAAAGGTCTCTTAACATTTTGCCATAGCTCGCTTCGTTTCCGAGATATTTGCAGATATATCTCAAGGGAAGCGGCCTGACGGACATATTTCGAGATATTTCTTCATCTTGTTGTTCTTCTTCTGCACAGCTAAGCTGGAAGTGGCATTTGCGGCTCGCACTAGTGCAGAGTTATCTCAAAGAAAGGGGCCACGGTGTTTCTGTATCTCTATTATGTTGGTGCGGCTTCGGAACTTTTAAATATCTCGATATATCTCGAAAACTACGCTTCTGATCAAAAAATATCATAGAACCTAAATTGTAGGAAACATAATTCTCTACAAAAAAGGTCTCTTAACATTTTGCCATAGCTCGCTTCGTTTCCGAGATATTTGCAGATATATCTCAAGGGAAGGGGCCTGACGGACATATTTCGAGATATTTCTTCTTCTTGTTGTTCTTCTTCTGCACAGCTAAGCTGGAAGTGGCATTTGCAGCTCGCAATAGTGCAGAGTTATCTCAAAGAAAGAGGCCACGGTGTTTCTGTATCTCTATTATGTTGGTGCGGCTTCGGAACTTTTAAATATCTTGATATATCTCGAGAACTACGCGTCTGATCAAAAAATATCATAGAACATAAAAAGTAGGAAACATAATTCTCTACAAAAACGGTCTCTTAACATTTTGCCATAGCTCGCTTCGTTTCCGAGATATTTGCAGATATATCTCAAGGGAAGGGGCCTGACGGACATATTTCGAGATATTTCTTCTTCTTGTTGTTCTTCTTCTGCACAGCTAAGCTGGAAGTGGCATTTGCGGCTCGCAATAGTGCAGAGTTATCTCAAAGAAAGGGGCCACGGTGTTTCTGTATCTCTATTATGTTGGTGCGGCTTCGGAACTTTTAAATATCTTGATATATCTCGAGAACTACGCATCTGATCAAAAAATATCATAGAACATAAAAAGTAGGAAACTTAATTCTCTACAAAAAAGGTCTCTTAACATTTTGCCATAGCTCGCTTCGTTTCCGAGATATTTGCAGATTTATCTCAAGGGAAGGGGCCTGACGGACATATTTCGAAATATTTCTTCTTCTTGTTGTTCGTCTTCTGCACAGCTAAGCTGGAAGTGGCATTTGCGGCTCGCACTATTGCAGAGTTATCTCAAAGAAAGGGGCCACGGTGTTTCTGTATCTCTATTATGTTGGTGCGGCTTCGTAACTTTTAAATCTCTCGATATATCTCGAAAACTACGCTTCTGATCAAAAAATATCATAGAACATAAATTGTAGGAAACATAATTCTCTACAAAAAAGGTCTCTTAACATTTTGCCATAGCTCGCTTGGTTTCCGAGATATTTGCAGATATATCTCAAGGGCAGGGGCCTGACGGACATATTTCGAGATATTTCTTCTTCTTGTTGTTCTTCTTCTGCACAGCTAAGCTGGAAGTGGCATTTGCAGCTCGCAATAGTGCAGAGTTATCTCAAAGAGAGGGGCCACGGTGTTTCTGTATCTCTATTATGTTGGTGCGGCTTCGGAACTTTTAAATATCTTGATATATCTCGAGAACTACGCATCTGATCAAAAAATATCATAGAAGATAAAAAGTAGGAAACTTAATTCTCTACAAAAAAGGTCTCTTAACATTTTGCCATAGCTCGCTTCGTTTCCGAGATATTTGCATATTTATCTCAAGGGAAGGGGCCTGACGGACATATTTCGAGATATTTCTTCTTCTTGTTGTTCTTCTTCTGCACAGCTAAGCTGGAAGTGGCATTTGCGGCTCGCACTAGTGCAGAGTTATCTCAAAGAAAGGGGCCACGGTGTTTCTGTATCTCTATTATGTTGGTGCGGCTTCGGAACTTTTAAATATCTTGATATATCTCGAGAACTACGCATCTGATCAAAAAATATCATAGAACATGAAAAGTAGGAAACTTAATTCTCTACAAAAAAGGTCTCTTAACATTTTGCCATAGCTCTCTTCGTTTCCGAGATATTTGCAGATTTATCTCAAGGGAAGGGGCCTGACGGACATATTTCGAGATATTTCTTCTTCTTGTTGTTCTTCTTCTGCACAGCTAAGCTGGAAGTGGCATTTGCAGCTCGCAATAGTGCAGAGTTATCTCAAAGAAAGGGGCCACGGTGTTTCTGTACCTCTATTATGTTGGTGCAGCTTCGGAGCTTTTAAATATCTTGATATATCTCGAGAACTACGCATCTGATCAAAAAATATCATAGAAGATAAAAAGTAGGAAACTTAATTCTCTACAAAAAAGGTCTCTTAACATTTTGCCATAGCTCTCTTCGTTTCCGAGATATTTGCAGATTCAGCTCCAAGGAACTGGCCTGACGGACATATTTCGAGATATTTCTTCTTCTTGTTGTTCTTCCTCTGCACAGCTAAGCTGGAAGTGGCATTTGCAGCTCGCAATAGTGCAGAGTTATCTTAAAGAAAGGGGCCACGGTGTTTCTGTATCTCTATTATGTAGGTGCGGCTTCGGAACTTTTAAATATCTTGATATATCTCGAGAACTACGCATCTGATCAAAAAATGTCATAGAACATAAAAAGTAGGAAACTTAATTCTCTACAAAAAAGGTCTCTTAACATTTTGCCATAGCTCGCTTCGTTTCCGAGATATTTGCATATTTATTTCAAGGGAAGGGGCCTGACGGACATATTTCGAGATATTTCTTCTTCTTGTTGTTCTTCTTCTGCACAGCTAAGCTGGAAGTGGCATTTGCGGCTCGCACTAGTGCAGAGTTATCTCAAAGAAAGGGGCCACCGTGTTTCTGTATCTCTATTATGTTGGTGCGGCTTCGGAACTTTTAAATATCTCGATATATCTCGAAAACTACGCTTCTGATCAAAAAATATCATAGAACATAAATTGTAGGAAACATAATTCTCTACAAAAAAGGTCTCTTAACATTTTGCCATAGCTCGCTTCGTTTCCGAGATATTTGCAGATTTATCTAAAGGGAAGGGGCCTAACGGACATATTTCGAGATATTTCTTCTTCTTGTTGTTCTTCTTCTGCACAGCTAAACTGGAAGTGGCATTTCCAGCTCGCAATAGTGCAGAGTTATCTCAAAGAAAGAGGCCACGGTGTTTCTGTACCTCTATTATGTTGGTGCAGCTTCGGAACTTTTAAATATCTTGATATATCTCGAGAACTACGCATCTGATCAAAAAATATCATCGAACATAAAAAGTAGGAAACTTAATTCTCTACAAAAAAGGTCTCTTAACATTTTGCCATAGATCGCTTCGTTTCCGAGATATTTGCAGATTCAGCTCAAAGGAACTGGCCTGACGGACATATTTCGAGATATTTCTTCTTCTTGTTGTTCTTCCTCTGCACAGCTAAGCTGGAAGTGGCATTTGCAGCTCGCAATAGTGCAGAGTTATCTCAAAGAAAGGGGCCACGGTGTTTCTGTATCTCTATTATGTTGGTGCGGCTTCGGAACTTTTAAATATCTCGATATATCTCGAAAACTACGCTTCTGATCAAAAAATATCATAGAACATAAATTGTAGGAAGCATAATTCTCTACAAAAAAGGTCTCTTAACATTTTGCCATAGCTCGCTTCGTTTCCGAGATATTTGCAGATATATCTCAAGGGAAGCGGCCTGACGGACATATTTCGAGATATTTCTTCATCTTGTTGTTCTTCTTCTGCACAGCTAAGCTGGAAGTGGCATTTGCGGCTCGCACTAGTGCAGAGTTATCTCAAAGAAAGAGGCCACGGTGTTTCTGTACCTCTATTATGTTGGTGCAGCTTCGGAACTTTTAAATATCTTGATATATCTCGAGAACTACGCATCTGATCAAAAAATATCATCGAACATAAAAAGTAGGAAACTTAATTCTCTACAAAAAAGGTCTCTTAACATTTTGCCATAGCTCGCTTCGTTTCCGAGATATTTGCAGATTTATCTCAAGGGAAGTGGCCTGACGGACATATTTCGAGATATTTCTTCTTCTTGTTGTTCTTCTTCTGCACAGCTAAGCTGGAAGTGGCATTTGCAGCTCGCAATAGTGCAGAGTTATCCCAAAGAAAGGGGCCACGGTGTTTCTGTATCTCTATTATGTTGGTGCGGCTTCGGAACTTTTAAATATCTTGATATATCTCGAGAACTACGCATCTGATCAAAAAATATCATACTACATAAAAAGTAGGAAACTTAATTCTCTACAAGAAAGGTCTCTAAACATTTTGCCATAGCTCGCTTCGTTTCCGAGATATTTGCAGATTTATCTCAAGGGAAGGGGCCTGACGGACATATTTCGAGATATTTCTTCTTCTTGTTGTTCTTCTTCTGCACAGCTAAGCTGGAAGTGGCATTTGCAGCTCGCAATAGTGCAGAGTTATCTCAAAGAGAGGGGCCACGGTGTTTCTGTATCTCTATTATGTTGGTGCGGCTTCGGAACTTTTAAATATCTTGATATATCTCGAGAACTACGCATCTGATCAAAAAATATCATAGAACATAAAAAGTAGGAAACTTAATTCTCTACAAAAAAGGTCTCTTAACATTTTGCCATAGCTCGCTTCGTTTCCGAGATATTTGCAGATTTATCTCAAGGGAAGGGGCCTGACGGACGTATTTCGAGATATTTCTTCTTCTTGTTGTTCTTCTTCTGCACAGCTGAGCTGGAAGTGGCATTTGCAGGTCGCAATAGTGCAGAGTTATCTCAAAGAAAGGGGCCACGGTGTTTCTGTATCTCTATTATGTTGGTGCGGCTTCGGAACTTTTAAATATCTCGATATATCTCGAAAACTACGCTTCTGATCAAAAAATATCATAGAACGTAAATTGTAGGAAACATTATTCTCTACAAAAAAGGTCTCTTAACATTTTGCCATAGCTCGCTTCGTTTCCGAGATATTTGCAGATTCATCTCAAGGGAAGGGGTCTGACGGACATATTTCGAGATATTTCTTCTTCTTGTTGTTCTTCTTCTGCACAGCTAAGCTCGAAGCGGCATTTGCAGCTCGCAATAGTGCAGAGTTATCTCGAAGAAAGAGGCCACGGTGTTTCTGTACCTCTATTATGTTGGTGCAGCTTCGGAACTTTTAAATATCTTGATATATCTCGAGAACTACGCATCTGATCAAAAAATATCATCGAACATAAAAAGTAGGAAACTTAATTCTCTACAAAAAAGGTCTCTTAACATTTTGCCATAGCTCGCTTCGTTTCCGAGATATTTGCAGATTTATCTCAAGGGAAGTGGCCTGACGGACATATTTCGAGATATTTCTTCTTCTTGTTGTTCTTGTTCTGCACAGCTAAGCTGGAAGTGGCATTTGCAGCTCGCAATAGTGCAGAGTTATCCCAAAGAAAGGGGCCACGGTGTTTCTGTATCTCTATTATGTTGGTGCGGCTTCGGAACTTTTAAATATCTTGATATATCTCGAGAACTACGCATCTGATCAAAAAATATCATACTACATAAAAAGTAGGAAACCTAATTCTCTACAAGAAAGGTCTCTAAACATTTTGCCATAGCTCGCTTCGTTTCCGAGATATTTGCAGATTTATCTCAAGGGAAGGGGCCTGACGGACATATTTCGAGATATTTCTTCTTCTTGTTGTTCTTCTTCTGCACAGCTAAGCTGGAAGTGGCATTTGCAGCTCGCAATAGTGCAGAGTTATCTCAAAGAGAGGGGCCACGGTGTTTCTGTATCTCTATTATGTTGGTGCGGCTTCGGAACTTTTAAATATCTTGATATATCTCGAGAACTACGCATCTGATCAAAAAATATCATAGAAGATAAAAAGTAGGAAACTTAATTCTCTACAAAAAAGGTCTCTTAACATTTCGCCATAGCTCGCTTCGTTTCCGAGATATTTGCAGATATATCTCAAGGGAAGGGGGTGACGGACATATTTCGAGATATTTCTTCTTCTTGTTGTTCTTCTTCTGCACAGCTAAGCTGGAAGTGGCATTTGCGGCTCGCACTAGTGCACAGTTATCTCAAAGAAAGGGGCCACGGTGTTTCTGTATCTCTATTATGTTGGTGCGTCTTCGGAACTTTTAAATATCTCGATATATCTCGAAAACTACGCTTCTGATCAAAAAATATCATAGAACATAAATTGTAGGAAACATAATTCTCTACAAAAAAGGTCTCTTAACATTTTGCCATAGCTCGCTTCGTTTCCGAGATATTTGCAGATTCAGCTCAAAGGAACTGGCCTGACGGACATATTTCGAGATATTTCTTCTTCTTGTTGTTCTTCCTCTGCACAGCTAAGCTGGAAGTGGCATTTGCAGCTCGCAATAGTGCAGAGTTATCCCAAAGAAAGGGGCCACGGTGTTTCTGTATCTCTATTATGTTGGTGCGGCTTCGGAACTTTTAAATATCTTGATATATCTCGAGAACTACGCATCTGATCAAAAGATATCATACTACATAAAAAGTAGGAAACTTAATTCTCTACCAGAAAGGTCTCTAAACATTTTGCCATAGCTCGCTTCGTTTCCGAGATATTTGCAGATTTATCTCAAGGGAAGGGGCCTGACGGACATATTTCGAGATATTTCTTCTTCTTGTTGTTCTTCTTCTGCACAGCTAAGCTGGAAGTGGCATTTGCAGCTCGCAATAGTGCAGAGTTATCTCAAAGAGAGGGGCCACGGTGTTTCTGTATCTCTATTATGTTGGTGCGGCTTCGGAACTTTTAAGTATCTTGATCTATCTCGAGAACTACGCATCTGACCAAAAAATATCATAGAAGATAAAAAGTAGGAAACTTAATTCTCTACCAGAAAGGTCTCTAAACATTTTGCCATAGCTCGCTTCGTTTCCGAGATATTTGCAGATTTATCTCAAGGGAAGGGGCCTGCCGGACATATTTCGAGATATTTCTTCTTCTTGTTGTTCTTCTTCTGCACAGCTAAGCTGGAAGTGGCATTTGCAGCTCGCAATAGTGCAGAGTTATCTCAAAGAGAGGGGCCACGGTGTTTCTGTATCTCTATTATGTTGGTGCGGCTTCGGAACTTTTAAGTATCTTGATCTATCTCGAGAACTACGCATCTGACCAAAAAATATCATAGAAGATAAAAAGTAGGAAACTTAATTCTCTACAAAAAAGGTCTCTTAACATTTCGCCATAGCTCGCTTCGTTTCCGAGATATTTGCAGATTTATCTCAAGGGAAGGGGCCTGTCGGACATATTTCGAGATATTTCTTCTTCTTGTTGCTCTTCTTCTGCACAGCTAAGCTGGAAGTGGCATTTGCGGCTCGCACTAGTGCAGAGTTATCTCAAAGAAAGGGGCCACGGTGTTTGTGTATCTCTATTATGTTGGTGCGGCTTCGGAACTTTTAAATATCTCGATATATCTCGAAAACTACGCTTCTGATCAAAAAATATCATAGAACATAAATTGTAGGAAAAATAATTCTCTACAAAAAACGTCTCTTAACATTTTGCCATAGCTCGCTTCGTTTCTGAGATATTTGCAGATTTATCTCAAGGGAAGGGGCCTGACGGACATATTTCGAGATATTTCTTCTTCTTGTTGTTCTTCTTCTGCACAGCTAAGCTGGAAGTGGCATTTCCAGCTCGCAATAGTGCAGAGTTATCTCAAAGAAAGGGGCCACGGTGTTTCTGTATCTCTATTATGTTGGTGCGGCTTCGGAACTTTTAAATATCTTGATATATCTCGAGAACTACGCATCTGATCAAAAAATATCGTAGAACATAAAAAGTAGGAAACTTAATTCTCTACAAATAAGGTCTCTTAACATTTTGCCATAGCTCGCTTGGTTTCCGAGATATTTGCAGATTTATCTCAAGGGAAGGGGCCTGAGGGACATATTTCGAGATATTTCTTCTTCTTGTTGTTCTTCTTCTGCACAGCTAAGCTGGAAGTGGCATTTGCAGCTCGCAATAGTGCAGAGTTACCTCAAAGAAAGGGGCCACGGTGTTTCTGTATCTCTATTATGTTGGTGCCGCTTCGGAACTTTTAAATATCTGGATATATCTCGAGAACTACGCATCTGATCAAAAAATATCATAGAACATAAAAAGTAGGAAACTTAATTCTCTACAAAAAAGGTCTCTTAACATTTTGCCAGAGCTCGCTTCGTTTCCGAGATATTTGCAGATTTATCTCAAGGGAAGGGGCCTGACGGACATATTTCGAGATATTTCTTCTTCTTGTTGTTCTTCTTCTGCACAGCTAAGCTGGAAGTGGCATTTGCAGCGCGCAATAGTGCAGAGTTATCTCAAAGAAAGGGGCCACGGTGTTTCTGGATCTCTATTATGTTGGTGCGGCTTCGGAACTTTTAAATATCTTGATATATCTCGAGAACTACGCATCTGATCAAAAAATATCATAGAACATAAAAAGTAGGAAACTTAATTCTCTACGTAAAAGGTCTCTTAACGTTTTGCAATAGCTCGCTTCGTTTCCGAGATATTTGCAGATTTATCTCAAGGGAAGGGTCCTGACGGACATATTTCGGGATATTTCTTCTTCTTGTTGTTCTTCTTCTGCACAGCTAAACTGGAAGTGGCATTTCCAGCTCGCAATAGTGCAGAGTTATCCCAAAGAAAGGGGCCACGATGTTTCTGTATCTCTATTATGTTGGTGCGGCTTCGGAACTTTTAAATATCTCGATATATCTCGAAAACTACGCTTCTGATCAAAAAATATCATAGAACATAAATTGTAGGAAACATAATTCTCTACAAAAAGGGTCTCTTAACATTTTGCCATAGCTCGCTTCGTTTCCGAGATATTTGCAGATTTATCTCAAGGGAAGGGGCCTGACGGACATATTTCGAGATATTTCTTCTTCTTGTTGTTCTTCTTCTGCACAGCTAAGCTGGAAGTGGCATTTGCAGCTCGCAATAGTGCAGAGTTATCCCAAAGAAAGGGGCCACGGTGTTTCTGTATCTCTATTATGTTGGTGCGGCTTCGGAACTTTTAAATATCTTGATATATCTCCAGAACTACGCATCTGATCAAAAAATATCATACTACATAAAAAGTAGGAAACTTAATTCTCTACCAGAAAGGTCTCTAAACATTTTGCCATAGCTCGCTTCGTTTCCGAGATATTTGCAGATTTATCTCAAGGGAAGGGGCCTGACGGACATATTTCGAGATATTTCTTCTTCTTGTTGTTCTTCTTCTGCACAGCTAAGCTGGAAGTGGCATTTGCAGCTCGCAATAGTGCAGAGTTATCTCAAAGAGAGGGGCCACGGTGTTTCTGTATCTCTATTATGTTGGTGCGGCTTCGGAACTTTTAAATATCTCGATATATCTCGAAAACTACGCTTCTGATCAAAAAATATCATAGAACATAAATTGTAGGAAACATAATTCTCTACAAAAAACGTCTCTTAACATTTTGCCATAGCTCGCTTCGTTTCCGAGATATTTGCAGATTTATCTCAAGGGAAGTGGCCTGACGGACATATTTCGAGATATTTCTTCTTCTTGTTGTTCTTCTTCTGCACAGCTAAGCTGGAAGTGGCATTTGCAGCTCGCAATAGTGCAGAGTTATCTCAAAGAAAGGGGCCACGGTGTTTCTGTATCTCTATTATGTTGGTGCGGCTTCGGAACTTTTAAATATCTCGATATATCTCGAAAACTACGCTTCTAATCAAAAAATATCATAGAACATAAATTGTAGGAAACACAATTCTCTACAAAAAACGTCTCTTAACATTTTGCCATAGCTCGCTTCGTTTCCGAGATATTTGCAGATTCAGCTCAAAGGGACTGGCCTGACGGACATATTTCGAGATATTTCTTCTTCTTGTTGTTCTTCCTCTGCACAGCTAAGCTGGAAGTGGCATTTGCAGCTCGCAATAGTGCAGAGTTATCTCAAAGAAAGGGGCCACGGTGTTTCTGTATCTCTATTATTTTGGTGCGGCTTCGGAACTTTTAAATATCTTGATATATCTCGAGAACTACGCATCTGATTAAAAAATATCATAGAACATAAAAAGTAGGAAACTTAATTCTCTACAAAAAAGGTCTCTTATCATTTTGCCATAGCTCTCTTCGTTTCCGAGATATTTGCAGATTTATCTCAAGGGAAGGGGCCTGACGGACATATTTCGAGATATTTCTTCTTCTTGTTGTTTTTCTTCTGCACAGCTAAGCTGGAAGTGGCATTTGCAGCTCGCAATAGTGCAGAGTTATCTCAAAGAAAGGGGCCACGGTGTTTCTGTATCTCTATTATGTTGGTGCGGCTTCGGAACTTTTAAATATCTTGATATATCTCGAGAACTACGCATCTGATCAAAAAATATCAGAGAACGTAAATTGTAGGAAACATAATTCTCTACAAAACAGGTCTCTTAAGATTTTGCCATAGCTCGCTTCGTTTCCGAGATATTTGCAGATTTATCTCAAGGGAAGGGGCCTGACGGACATATTTCGAGATATTTCTTCTTCTTGTTGTTCTTCTTCTGCACAGCTAAGCTGGAAGTGGCATTTGCAGCTCGCAATAGTGCAGAGTTACCTCAAAGAAAGGGGCCACGGTGTTTCTGTATCTCTATTATGTTGGTGCCGCTTCGGAACTTTTAAATATCTGGATATATCTCGAGAACTACGCATCTGATCAAAAAATATCATAGAACATGAAAAGTAGGAAACTTAATTCTCTACAAAAAAGGTCTCTTAACATTTTGCCATAGCTCGCTTCGTTTCCGAGATATTTGCAGATTTATCTCAAGGGAAGGGGCCTGACGGACATATTTCGAGATATTTCTTCTTCTTGTTGTTCTTCTTCTGCACAGCTAAGCTGGAAGTGCCATTTGCAGCGCGCAATAGTGCAGAGTTATCTCAAAGAAAGGGGCCACGGTGTTTCTGTATCTCTATTATGTTGGTGCGGCTTCGGAACTTTTAAATATCTTGATATATCTCGAGAACTACGCATCTGATCAAAAAATATCATAGAACATAAAAAGTAGGAAACTTAATTCTCTACGTAAAAGGTCTCTTAACGTTTTGCAATAGCTCGCTTCGTTTCCGAGATATTTGCAGATTTATCTCAAGGGAAGGGGCCTGACGGACATATTTCGAGATATTTCTTCTTCTTGTTGTTCTTCTTCTGCACAGCTAAGCTGGAAGTGGCATTTGCAGCTCGCAATAGTGCAGAGTTACCTCAAAGAAAGGGGCCACGGTGTTTCTGTATCTCTATTATGTTGGTGCCGCTTCGGAACTTTTAAATATCTGGATATATCTCGAGAACTACGCATCTGATCAAAAAATATCATAGAACATAAAAAGTAGGAAACTTAATTCTCTACAAAAAAGGTCTCTTAACATTTTGCCATAGCTCGCTTCGTTTCCGAGATATTTGCAGATTTATCTCAAGGGAAGGGGCCTGACGGACATATTTCGAGATATTTCTTCTTCTTGTTGTTCTTCTTCTGCACAGCTAAGCTGGAAGTGCCATTTGCAGCGCGCAATAGTGCAGAGTTATCTCAAAGAAAGGGGCCACGGTGTTTCTGTATCTCTATTATGTTGGTGCGGCTTCGGAACTTTTAAATATCTTGATATATCTCGAGAACTACGCATCTGATCAAAAAATATCATAGAACATAAAAAGTAGGAAACTTAATTCTCTACGTAAAAGGTCTCTTAACGTTTTGCAATAGCTCGCTTCGTTTCCGAGATATTTGCAGATTTATCTCAAGGGAAGGGGCCTGACGGACATATTTCGAGATATTTCTTCTTCTTGTTGTTCTTCTTCTGCACAGCTAAGCTGGAAGTGGCATTTGCAGCTCGCAATTGTGCAGAGTTATCTCAAAGAGAGGGGCCACGGTGTTTCTGTATCTCTATTATGTTGGTGCGGCTTCGGAACTTTTAAATATCTTGATATATCTCGAGAACTACGCATCTGATCAAAAAATATCGTAGAACATAAAAAGTAGGAAACTTAATTCTCTACAAATAAGGTCTCTTATCATTTTGCCATAGCTCGCTTGGTTTCCGAGATATTTGCAGATTTATCTCAAGGGAAGGGGCCTGAGGGACATATTTCGAGATATTTCTTCTTCTTGTTGTTCTTCTTCTGCACAGCTAAACTGGAAGTGGCATTTGCAGGTCGCAACAGTGCAGAGTTACCTCAAAGAAAGGGGCCACGGTGTTTCTGTATCTCTATTATGTTGGTGCCGCTTCGGAACTTTTAAATATCTGGATATATCTCGAGAACTAGGCATCTGATCAAAAAATATCATAGAACATAAAAAGTAGGAAACTTAATTCTCTACAAAAAAGGTCTCTTAACATTTTGCCATAGCTCGCTTCGTTTCCGAGATATTTGCAGATTTATCCCAAGGGAAGGGGCCTGACGGACATATTTCGAGATATTTCTTCTTCTTGTTGTTCTTCTTCTGCACAGCTAAGCTGGAAGTGGCATTTGCAGCTGGCAGTAGTGCAGAGTTATCTCAAAGAGAGGGGCCACGGTGTTTCTGTATCTCTATTATGTTGGTGCGGCTTCGGAACTTTTAAGTATCTTGATCTATCTCGAGAACTACGCATCTGACCAAAAAATATCATAGAAGATAAAAAGTAGGAAACTTAATTCTCTACAAAAAAGGTCTCTTAACATTTCGCCATAGCTCGCTTCGTTTCCGAGATATTTGCAGATTTATCTCAAGGGAAGGGGCCTGTCGGACATATTTCGAGATATTTCTTCTTCTTGTTGCTCTTCTTCTGCACAGCTAAGCTGGAAGTGGCATTTGCGGCTCGCACTAGTGCAGAGTTATCTCAAAGAAAGGGGCCACGGTGTTTCTGTATCTCTATTATGTTGGTGCGGCTTCGGAACTTTTAAATATCTCGATATATCTCGAAAACTACGCTTCTGATCAAAAAATATCATAGAACATAAATTGTAGGAAACATAATTCTCTACAAAAAACGTCTCTTAACATTTTGCCGTAGCTCGCTTCGTTTCCGAGATATTTGCAGATTTATCTCAAGGGAAGTGGCCTGACGGACATATTTCGAGATATTTCTTCTTCTTGTTGTTCTTCTTCTGCACAGCTAAGCTGGAAGTGGCATTTGCAGCTCGCAATAGTGCAGAGTTATCTCAAAGAAAGGGGCCACGGTGTTTCTGTATCTCTATTATGTTGGTGCGGCTTCGGAACTTTTAAATATCTCGATATATCTCGAAAACTACGCTTCTAATCAAAAAATATCATAGAACATAAATTGTAGGAAACATAATTCTCTACAAAAAACGTCTCTTAACATTTTGCCATAGCTCGCTTCGTTTCCGAGATATTTGCAGATTCAGCTCAAAGGAACTGGCCTGACGGACATATTTCGAGATATTTCTTCTTCTTGTTGTTCTTCCTCTGCACAGCTAAGCTGGAAGTGGCATTTGCAGCTCGCAATAGTGCAGAGTTATCTCAAAGAAAGGGGCCACGGTGTTTCTGTATCTCTATTATTTTGGTGCGGCTTCGGAACTTTTAAATATCTTGATATATCTCGAGAACTACGCATCTGATTAAAAAATATCATAGAACATAAAAAGTAGGAAACTTAATTCTCTACAAAAAAGGTCTCTTATCATTTTGCCATAGCTCTCTTCGTTTCCGAGATATTTGCAGATTTATCTCAAGGGAAGGGGCCTGACGGACATATTTCGAGATATTTCTTCTTCTTGTTGTTTTTCTTCTGCACAGCTAAGCTGGAAGTGGCATTTGCAGCTCGCAATAGTGCAGAGTTATCTCAAAGAAAGGGGCCACGGTGTTTCTGTAATTCTATTATGTTGGTGCGGCTTCGGAACTTTTAAATATCTTGATATATCTCGAGAACTACGCATCTGATCAAAAAATATCAGAGAACGTAAATTGTAGGAAACATAATTCTCTACAAAAAAGGTCTCTTAAGATTTTGCCATAGCTCGCTTCGTTTCCGAGATATTTGCAGATTTATCTCAAGGGAAGGGGCCTGACGGACATATTTCGAGATATTTCTTCTTCTTGTTGTTCTTCTTCTGCACAGCTAAGCTGGAAGTGGCATTTGCAGCTCGCAATAGTGCAGAGTTACCTCAAAGAAAGGGGCCACGGTGTTTCTGTATCTCTATTATGTTGGTGCGGCTTCGGAACTTTTAAATATCTGGATATATCTCGAGAACTACGCATCTGATCAAAAAATATCATAGAACATAAAAAGTAGGAAACTTAATTCTCTACAAAAAAGGTCTCTTAACATTTTCCCATAGCTCGCTTCGTTTCCGAGATATTTGCAGATTTATCTCAAGGGAAGGGGCCTGACGGACATATTTCGAGATATTTCTTCTTCTTGTTGTTCTTCTTCTGCACAGCTAAGCTGGAAGTGCCATTTGCAGCGCGCAATAGTGCAGAGTTATCTCAAAGAAAGGGGCCACGGTGTTTCTGTATCTCTATTATGTTGGTGCGGCTTCGGAACTTTTAAATATCTTGATATATCTCGAGAACTACGCATCTGATCAAAAAATATCATAGAACATAAAAAGTAGGAAACTTAATTCTCTACGTAAAAGGTCTCTTAACGTTTTGCAATAGCTCGCTTCGTTTCCGAGATATTTGCAGATTTATCTCAAGGGAAGGGGCCTGACGGACATATTTCGAGATATTTCTTCTTCTTGTTGTTCTTCTTCTGCACAGCTAAGCTGGAAGTGGCATTTGCAGCTCGCAATTGTGCAGAGTTATCTCAAAGAGAGGGGCCACGGTGTTTCTGTATCTCTATTATGTTGGTGCGGCTTCGGAACTTTTAAATATCTTGATATATCTCGAGAACTACGCATCTGATCAAAAAATATCGTAGAACATAAAAAGTAGGAAACTTAATTCTCTACAAATAAGGTCTCTTAACATTTTGCCATAGCTCGCTTGGTTTCCGAGATATTTGCAGATTTATCTCAAGGGAAGGGGCCTGAGGGACATATTTCGAGATATTTCTTCTTCTTGTTGTTCTTCTTCTGCACAGCTAAACTGGAAGTGGCATTTGCAGGTCGCAACAGTGCAGAGTTACCTCAAAGAAAGGGGCCACGGTGTTTCTGTATCTCTATTATGTTGGTGCCGCTTCGGAACTTTTAAATATCTGGATATATCTCGAGAACTAGGCATCTGATCAAAAAATATCATAGAACATAAAAAGTAGGAAACTTAATTCTCTACAAAAAAGGTCTCTTAACATTTTGCCATAGCTCGCTTCGTTTCCGAGATATTTGCAGATTTATCCCAAGGGAAGGGGCCTGACGGACATATTTCGAGATATTTCTTCTTCTTGTTGTTCTTCTTCTGCACAGCTAAGCTGGAAGTGGCATTTGCAGCTGGCAGTAGTGCAGAGTTATCTCAAAGAAAGGGGCCACGGTGTTTCTGTATCTCTATTATGTTGGTGCGGCTTCGGAACTTTTAAATATCTTGATATATCTCGAGAACTACGCATCTGATCAAAAAATATCATAGAACATAAAAAGTAGGAAACTTAATTCTCTACAAAAAAGGTCTCTTAACATTTTGCCATAGCTCGCTTCGTTTCCGAGATATTTGCAGATTTATCTCAAGGGAAGGGGCCTGACGGACATATTTCGAGATATTTCTTCTTCTTGTTGTTCTTCTTCTGCACAGCTAAGCTGGAAGTGGCATTTGGAGCTCGCAATAGTGCAGAGTTATCTCAAAGAAAGGGGCCACGGTGTTTCTGTATCTCTATTATGTTGGTGCGGCTTCGGAACTTTTAAATATCTTGATATATCTCGAGAACTACGCATCTGATCAAAAAATATCATAGAACATAAAAAGTAGGAAACTTAATTCTCTACAAAAAAGGTCTCTTAACGTTTTGCAATAGCTCGCTTCGTTTCCGAGATATTTGCAGATTTATCTCAAGGGAAGGGTCCTGACGGACATATTTCGAGATATTTCTTCTTCTTGTTGTTCTTCTTCTGCACAGCTAAGCTGGAAGTGCCATTTGCAGCGCGCAATAGTGCAGAGTTATCTCAAAGAAAGGGGCCACGGTGTTTCTGTATCTCTATTATGTTGGTGCGGCTTCGGTACTTTTAAATATCTTGATATATCTCGAGAACTACGCATCTGTTCAAAAAATATCATAGAACATAAAAAGTAGGAATCCTAATTTTCTACAAAAAAGGTCTCTTAACATTTTGCCGTAGCTCGCTTCGTTTCCGAGATATTTGCAGATTTATCTCAAGGGAAGGGGCCTGACGGACATATTTCCAGATATTTCTTCTTCTTGTTGTTCTTCTTCTGCACAGCTAAGCTGGAAGTGGCATTTGCAGCTCGCAATAGTGCAGAGTTATCTCAAAGAAAGGGGCCACGGTGTTTCTGTATCTCTATTATGTTGGTGCGGCTTCGGAACTTTTAAATATCTTGATATATCTCGAGAACTACGCATCTGATCAAAAAATATCGTAGAACATAAAAAGTAGGAAACTTAATTCTCTACAAATAAGGTCTCTTAACATTTTGCCATAGCTCGCTTGGTTTCCGAGATATTTGCAGATTTATCTCAAGGGAAGGGGCCTGAGGGACATATTTCGAGATATTTCTTCTTCTTGTTGTTCTTCTTCTGCACAGCTAAGCTGGAAGTGGCATTTGCAGGTCGCAATAGTGCAGAGTTATCTCAAAGAAAGGGGCCACGGTGTTTCTGTATCTCTATTATGTTGGTGCGGCTTCGGAACTTTTAAATATCTCGATATATCTCGAAAACTACGCTTCTGATCAAAAAATATCAGAGAACCTAAATTGTAGGAAACATAATTCTCTACAAAAAAGGTCTCTTAAGATTTTGCCATAGCTCGCTTCGTTTCCGAGATATTTGCAGATTTATCTCAAGGGAAGGGGCCTGACGGACATATTTCGAGATATTTCTTCTTCTTGTTGTTCTTCTTCTGCACAGCTAAGCTGGAAGTGGCATTTCCAGCTCGCAATAGTGCAGAGTTATCTCAAAGAAAGGGGCCACGGTGTTTCTGTATCTCTATTATGTTGGTGCGGCTTCGGAACTTTTAAATATCTTGATATATCTCGAGAACTACGCATCTGATCAAAAAATATCGTAGAACATAAAAAGTAGGAAACTTAATTCTCTACAAATAAGGTCTCTTAACATTTTGCCATAGCTCGCTTGGTTTCCGAGATATTTGCAGATTTATCTCAAGGGAAGGGGCCTGAGGGACATATTTCGAGATATTTCTTCTTCTTGTTGTTCTTCTTCTGCACAGCTAAGCTGGAAGTGGCATTTGCAGCTCGCAATAGTGCAGAGTTACCTCAAAGAAAGGGGCCACGGTGTTTCTGTATCTCTATTATGTTGGTGCCGCTTCGGAACTTTTAAATATCTGGATATATCTCGAGAACTACGCATCTGATCAAAAAATATCATAGAACATAAAAAGTAGGAAACTTAATTCTCTACAAAAAAGGTCTCTTAACATTTTGCCATAGCTCGCTTCGTTTCCGAGATATTTGCAGATTTATCTCAAGGGAAGGGGCCTGACGGACATATTTCGAGATATTTCTTCTTCTTGTTGTTCTTCTTCTGCACAGCTAAGCTGGAAGTGCCATTTGCAGCGCGCAATAGTGCAGAGTTATCTCAAAGAAAGGGGCCACGGTGTTTCTGTATCTCTATTATGTTGGTGCGGCTTCGGAACTTTTAAATATCTTGATATATCTCGAGAACTACGCATCTGATCAAAAAATATCATAGATCATAAAAAGTAGGAAACTTAATTCTCTACAAAAAAGGTCTCTTAACGTTTTGCAATAGCTCGCTTCGTTTCCGAGATATTTGCAGATTTATCTCAAGGGAAGGGTCCTGACGGACATATTTCGGGGTATTTCTCCTTCTTGTTGTTCTTCTTCTGCACAGCTAAACTGGAAGTGGCATTTCCAGCTCGCAATAGTGCAGAGTTATCCCAAAGAAAGGGGCCACGATGTTTCTGTATCTCTATTATGTTGGTGCGGCTTCGGAACTTTTAAATATCTCGATATATCTCGAAAACTACACTTCTGATCAAAAAATATCATAGAACATAAATTGTAGGAAACATAATTCTCTACAAAAAAGGTCTCTTAAGATTTTGCCATAGCTCGCTTCGTTTCCGAGATATTTGCAGATTTATCTCAAGGGAAGGGGCCTGATGGACATATTTCGAGATATTTCTTCTTCTTGTTGTTCTTCTTCTGCACAGCTAAGCTGGAAGTGGCATTTGCAGCTCGCAATTGTGCAGAGTTATCTCAAAGTGAGGGGCCACGGTGTTTCTGTATCTCTATTATGTTGGTGCGGCTTCGGAACTTTTAAATATCTTGATATATCTCGAGAACTACGCATCTGATCAAAAAATATCGTAGAACATAAAAAGTAGGAAACTTAATTCTCTACAAATAAGGTCTCTTAACATTTTGCCATAGCTCGCTTGGTTTCCGAGATATTTGCAGATTTATTTCAAGGGAAGGGGCCTGAGGGACATATTTCGAGATATTTCTTCTTCTTGTTGTTCTTCTTCTGCACAGCTAAGCTGGAAGTGGCATTTGCAGCTCGCAATAGTGCAGAGTTATCGCAAAGAAAGGGGCCACGGTGTTTCTGTATCTCTATTATGTTGGTGCGGCTTCGGAACTTTTAAATATCTTGATATATCTCGAGAACTACGCATCTGATCAAAAAATATCATAGAACATAAATAGTAGGAAACTTAATTTCCTACAAAAAAGATCTCTTACTATTTTGCCATAGCTCGCATTGTTTCCGAGATATTTGCAGATTTAGCTCAAGGGAAGGGGCCTGACGGACATATTTCGAGATATTTCTTCTTCTTGTTGTTCTTCTTCTGCACAGCTAAGCTGGAAGTGCCATTTGCAGCTCGCAATAGTGCAGAGTTATCTCAAAGAAAGGGGCCACGGTGTTTCTGTATCTCTATTATGTTGGTGCGGCTTCGGAACTTTTAAATATCTTGATATATCTCGAAAACTACGCAGCTGATCAAAAAATATCATACAACATAAAAAGTAGGAAACTTAATCCTCTACCAAAAAGGTCTCTTAACACTTTGCCATAGCTCGCTTCGTTTCCGAGATATTTGCATATTTATCTCAAGGGAAGGGGCCTGACGGACATATTTCGAGATATTTCTTCTTCTTGTTGTTCTTCTTCTGCACAGCTAAGCTGGAAGTGGCATTTGCAGCTCGCAATAGTGCAGAGTTATGTCAAAGAAAGGGGCCACGGTGTTTCTGTATCTCGATTATGTTGGTGCGGCTTCGGAACTTTTAAATATCTCGATGTATCTCGAGAACTACGCATCTGATCAAAAAATATCATAGAACATAAAAAGTAGGAAACTTAATTCTCTACAAATAAGGTCTCTTAACATTTTGCCATAGCTCGCTTCGTTTCCGAGATATTTGCAGATTTATCTCAAGGGAAGGGGCCTGACGGACATATTTCGAGATATTTCTTCTTCTTGTTGTTCTTCTTCTGCACAGCTAAGCTGGAAGTGGCATTTGCAGCTCGCAATAGTGCAGAGTTATCTCAAAGAAAAGGGCCACGTGTTTCTGTATCTCTATTATGTTGGTGCGGCTTCGGAACTTTTAAATATCTCGATATATCTCGAAAACTACGCTTCTGATCAAAAAATACCATAGAACATAGCTTGTAGGAAACATAATTCTCTACAAAAAAGGTCTCTTAACATTTTGCCATAGCTCGCTTCGTTTCCGAGATAGTTGCAGATTTATCTCAAGGGAAGGGGCCTGACGGACATATTTAGAGATATTTCTTCTTCTTGTTGTTCTTCTTCTGCACAGCTAAGCTGGAAGTGGCATTTGCAGCTCGCAATAGTGCAGAGTTATCTCAAAGAAAGGGGCCACGGTGTTTCTGTATCTCTATTATGTTGGTGCGGCTTCGGAACTTTTAAATATCTCGATATATCTCGAGAACTACGCATCTGATCAAAAAATATCATAGAACATAAAAAGTAGGAAACTTAATTCTCTACAAACAAGGTCTCTTACCATTTTGCCATAGCTCGCTTCGTTTCCGAGATATTTGCAGATTTATCTCAAGGGAAGGGGCCTGACGGACATATTTCGAGATATTTCTTCTTCTTGTTGTTCTTCTTCTGCACAGCTAAGCTGGAAGTGGCATTTGCAGCTCGCAATAGTGCAGAGTTATCGCAAAGAAAGGGGCCACGGTGTTTCTGTATCTCTATTATGTTGGTGCGGCTTCGGAACTTTTAAATATCTTGATATATCTCGAGAACTACGCATCTGATCAAAAAATATCATAGAACATAAATAGTAGGAAACTTAATTTCCTACAAAAAAGATCTCTTACTATTTTGCCATAGCTCGCATTGTTTCCGAGATATTTGCAGATTTAGCTCAAGGGAAGGGGCCTGACGGACATATTTCGAGATATTTCTTCTTCTTGTTGTTCTTCTTCTGCACAGCTAAGCTGGAAGTGCCATTTGCAGCTCGCAATAGTGCAGAGTTATCTCAAAGAAAGGGGCCACGGTGTTTCTGTATCTCTATTATGTTGGTGCGGCTTCGGAACTTTTAAATATCTTGATATATCTCGAAAACTACGCAGCTGATCAAAAAATATCATACAACATAAAAAGTAGGAAACTTAATCCTCTACCAAAAAGGTCTCTTAACACTTTGCCATAGCTCGCTTCGTTTCCGAGATATTTGCATATTTATCTCAAGGGAAGGGGCCTGACGGACATATTTCGAGATATTTCTTCTTCTTGTTGTTCTTCTTCTGCACAGCTAAGCTGGAAGTGGCATTTGCAGCTCGCAATAGTGCAGAGTTATCTCAAAGAAAGGGGCCACGGTGTTTCTGTATCTCGATTATGTTGGTGCGGCTTCGGAACTTTTAAATATCTCGATGTATCTCGAGAACTACGCATCTGATCAAAAAATATCATAGAACATAAAAAGTAGGAAACTTAATTCTCTACAAATAAGGTGTCTTAACATTTTGCCATAGCTCGCTTCGTTTTCGAGATATTTGCAGATTTATCTCAAGGGAAGGGGCCTGACGGACATATTTCGAGATATTTCTTCTTCTTGTTGTTCTTCTTCTGCACAGCTAAGCTGGAAGTGACATTTGCAGCTCGCAATAGTGCAGAGTTATCTCAAAGAAAGGGGCCACGGTGTTTCTGTATCTCTATTATGTTGGTGCGGCTTCGGAACTTTTAAATATCTTGATATATCTCGAGAACTACGCATCTGATCAAAAAATATCATAGAACATAAATAGTAGGAAACTTAATTTCCTACAAAAAAGGTCTCTTACTATTTTGCCATAGCTCGCATTGTTTCCGAGATATTTGCAGATTTAGCTCAAGGGAAGGGGCCTGACGGACATATTTCGGGATATTTCTTCTTCTTGTTGTTCTTCTTCTGCACAGCTAAGCTGGCAGTGGCATTTGCAGCTCGCAATAGTGCAGAGTTATCTCAAAGAAAGGGGCCACGGTGTTTCTGTATCTCTATTATGTTGGTGCGGCTTCGGAACTTTTAAATATCTTGATATATCTCGAAAACTACGCATCTGATCAAAAAATATCATACAACATAAAAAGTAGGAAACTTAATCCTCTACAAAAAAGGTCTCTTAACATTTTGCCATAGCTCGCTTCGTTTCCGAGATATTTGCAGATTTATCTCAAGGGAAGGGGCCTAACGGACATATTTCGAGATATTTCTTCTTCTTGTTGTTCTTCTTCTGCACAGCTAAGCTGGAAGTGGCATTTGCAGCTCGCAATAGTGCAGAGTTATCTCAAAGAAAGGGGCCACGGTGTTTCTGTATCTCCATTATGTTGGTGCGGCTTCGGAACTTTTAAATATCTTGATATATCTCGAAAACTACGCATCTGATCAAAAAATATCATACAACATAGAAAGTAGGAAACTTAATCCTCTACAAAAAAGGTCTCTTAACATTTTGCCATAGCTCGCTTCGTTTCCGAGATATTTGCATATTTATCTCAAGGGAAGGGGCCTGACGGACATATTTCGAGATATTTCTTCTTCTTGTTGTTCTTCTTCTGCACAGCTAAGCTGGAAGTGGCATTTGCAGCTCGCAATAGTGCAGAGTTATCTCAAAGAAAGGGGCCACGGTGTTTCTGTATCTCGATTATGTTGGTGCGGCTTCGGAACTTTTAAATATCTCGATGTATCTCGAGAACTACGCATCTGATCAAAAAATATCATAGAACATACAAAAGTAGGAAACTTAATTCTCTACAAATAAGGTCTCTTAACATTTTGCCATAGCTCGCTTCGTTTCCGAGATATTTGCAGATTTATCTCAAGGGAAGGGGCCTGACGGACATATTTCGAGATATTTCTTCTTCTTGTTGTTCTTCTGGTGCACAGCTAAGCTGGAAGTGGCATTTGCAGCTCGCAATAGTGCAGAGTTATCTCAAAGAAAGGGGCCACGGTGTTTCTGTATCTCTATTATGTTGGTGCGGCTTCGGAACTTTTAAATATCTTGATATATCTCGAAAACTACGCTTCTGATCAAAAAATATCATAGAACATAACTTGTAGAAAACATAATTCTCTACAAAAAAGGTCTCTTAACATTTTGCCATAGCTCGCTTCGTTTCCGAGATAGTTGCAGATTTATCTCAAGGGAAGGGGCCTGACAGACATATTTCGAGATATTTCTTCTTCTTGTTGTTCTTCTTCTGCACAGCTAAGCTGGAAGTGGCATTTGCAGCTCGCAATAGTGCAGAGTTATCTCAAAGAAAGGGGCCACGGTGTTTCTGTATCTCTATTATGTTGGTGCGGCTTCGGAACTTTTAAATATCTCGATATATCTCGAGAACTACGCATCTGATCAAAAAATATCATAGAACATAAAAAGTAGGAAACTTAATTCTCTACAAATAAGGTCTCTTAACATTTTGCCATAGCTCGCTTCGTTTCCGAGATATTTGCAGATTTATCTCAAGGGAAGGGGCCTGACGGACATATTTCGAGATATTTCTTCTTCTTGTTGTTCTTCTTCTGCACAGCTAAGCTGGAAGTGGCATTTGCAGCTCGCAATAGTGCAGAGTTATCTCAAAGAAAGGGGCCACGTGTTTCTGTATCTCTATTATGTTGGTGCGGCTTCGGAACTTTTAAATATCTCGATATATCTCGAAAACTACGCTTCTGATGAAAAAATATCATAGAACATAGCTTGTAGGAAACATAATTCTCTACAAAAAAGGTCTCTTAACATTTTGCCATAGCTCGCTTCGTTTCCGAGATAGTTGCAGATTTATCTCAAGGGAAGGGGCCTGACGGACATATTTCGAGATATTTCTTCTTCTTGTTGTTCTTCTTCTGCACAGCTAAGCTGGAAGTGGCATTTGCAGCTCGCAATAGTGCAGAGTTATCGCAAAGAAAGGGGCCACGGTGTTTCTGTATCTCTATTATGTTTGTGCGGCTTCGGAACTTTTAAATATCTTGATATATCTCGAGAACTACGCATCTGATCAAAAAATATCATAGAACATAATAAGTAGGAAACTTAATTCTCTACAAAAAAGGTCTCTTAACATTTTGCCATAGCTCTCTTCGTTTCCGAGATATTTGCAGATTTATCTCAAGGGAAGGGTCCTGACGGACATATTTCGAGATATTTCTTCTTCTTGTTGTTCTTCTTCTGCACAGCTAAGCTGGAAGTGGCATTTCCAGCTCGCAATAGTGCAGAGTTATCTCAAAGAAAGGGGCCACGGTGTTTCTGTATCTCTATTATGTTGGTGCGGCTTCGGAACTTTTAAATATCTCGATATATCTCGAAAACTACGCTTCTGATCAAAAAATATCAGAGAACCTAAATTGTAGGAAACATAATTCTCTACAAAAAAGGTCTCTTAAGATTTTGCCATAGCTCGCTTCGTTTCCGAGATATTTGCAGATTTATCTCAAGGGAAGGGGCCTGACGGACATATTTCGAGATATTTCTTCTTCTTGTTGTTCTTCTTCTGCACAGCTAAGCTGGAAGTGGCATTTCCAGCTCGCAATAGTGCAGAGTTATCTCAAAGAAAGGGGCCACGGTGTTTCTGTATCTCTATTATGTTGGTGCGGCTTCGGAACTTTTAAATATCTTGATATATCTCGAGAACTACGCATCTGATCAAAAAATATCGTAGAACATAAAAAGTAGGAAACTTAATTCTCTACAAATAAGGTCTCTTAACATTTTGCCATAGCTCGCTTGGTTTCCGAGATATTTGCAGATTTATCTCAAGGGAAGGGGCCTGAGGGACATATTTCGAGATATTTCTTCTTCTTGTTGTTCTTCTTCTGCACAGCTAAGCTGGAAGTGGCATTTGCAGCTCGCAATAGTGCAGAGTTACCTCAAAGAAAGGGGCCACGGTGTTTCTGTATCTCTATTATGTTGGTGCCGCTTCGGAACTTTTAAATATCTGGATATATCTCGAGAACTACGCATCTGATCAAAAAATATCATAGAACATAAAAAGTAGGAAACTTAATTCTCTACAAAAAAGGTCTCTTAACATTTTGCCATAGCTCGCTTCGTTTCCGAGATATTTGCAGATTTATCTCAAGGGAAGGGGCCTGACGGACATATTTCGAGATATTTCTTCTTCTTGTTGTTCTTCTTCTGCACAGCTAAGCTGGAAGTGCCATTTGCAGCGCGCAATAGTGCAGAGTTATCTCAAAGAAAGGGGCCACGGTGTTTCTGTATCTCTATTATGTTGGTGCGGCTTCGGAACTTTTAAATATCTTGATATATCTCGAGAACTACGCATCTGATCAAAAAATATCATAGATCATAAAAAGTAGGAAACTTAATTCTCTACAAAAAAGGTCTCTTAACGTTTTGCAATAGCTCGCTTCGTTTCCGAGATATTTGCAGATTTATCTCAAGGGAAGGGTCCTGACGGACATATTTCGGGGTATTTCTCCTTCTTGTTGTTCTTCTTCTGCACAGCTAAACTGGAAGTGGCATTTCCAGCTCGCAATAGTGCAGAGTTATCCCAAAGAAAGGGGCCACGATGTTTCTGTATCTCTATTATGTTGGTGCGGCTTCGGAACTTTTAAATATCTCGATATATCTCGAAAACTACGCTTCTGATCAAAAAATACCATAGAACATAGCTTGTAGGAAACATAATTCTCTACAAAAAAGGTCTCTTAACATTTTGCCATAGCTCGCTTCGTTTCCGAGATAGTTGCAGATTTATCTCAAGGGAAGGGGCCTGACGGACATATTTAGAGATATTTCTTCTTCTTGTTGTTCTTCTTCTGCACAGCTAAGCTGGAAGTGGCATTTGCAGCTCGCAATAGTGCAGAGTTATCTCAAAGAAAGGGGCCACGGTGTTTCTGTATCTCTATTATGTTGGTGCGGCTTCGGAACTTTTAAATATCTCGATATATCTCGAGAACTACGCATCTGATCAAAAAATATCATAGAACATAAAAAGTAGGAAACTTAATTCTCTACAAACAAGGTCTCTTAACATTTTGCCATAGCTCGCTTCGTTTCCGAGATATTTGCAGATTTATCTCAAGGGAAGGGGCCTGACGGACATATTTCGAGATATTTCTTCTTCTTGTTGTTCTTCTTCTGCACAGCTAAGCTGGAAGTGGCATTTGCAGCTCGCAATAGTGCAGAGTTATCGCAAAGAAAGGGGCCACGGTGTTTCTGTATCTCTATTATGTTGGTGCGGCTTCGGAACTTTTAAATATCTTGATATATCTCGAGAACTACGCATCTGATCAAAAAATATCATAGAACATAAATAGTAGGAAACTTAATTTCCTACAAAAAAGATCTCTTACTATTTTGCCATAGCTCGCATTGTTTCCGAGATATTTGCAGATTTAGCTCAAGGGAAGGGGCCTGACGGACATATTTCGAGATATTTCTTCTTCTTGTTGTTCTTCTTCTGCACAGCTAAGCTGGAAGTGCCATTTGCAGCTCGCAATAGTGCAGAGTTATCTCAAAGAAAGGGGCCACGGTGTTTCTGTATCTCTATTATGTTGGTGCGGCTTCGGAACTTTTAAATATCTTGATATATCTCGAAAACTACGCAGCTGATCAAAAAATATCATACAACATAAAAAGTAGGAAACTTAATCCTCTACCAAAAAGGTCTCTTAACACTTTGCCATAGCTCGCTTCGTTTCCGAGATATTTGCATATTTATCTCAAGGGAAGGGGCCTGACGGACATATTTCGAGATATTTCTTCTTCTTGTTGTTCTTCTTCTGCACAGCTAAGCTGGAAGTGGCATTTGCAGCTCGCAATAGTGCAGAGTTATCTCAAAGAAAGGGGCCACGGTGTTTCTGTATCTCGATTATGTTGGTGCGGCTTCGGAACTTTTAAATATCTCGATGTATCTCGAGAACTACGCATCTGATCAAAAAATATCATAGAACATAAAAAGTAGGAAACTTAATTCTCTACAAATAAGGTCTCTTAACATTTTGCCATAGCTCGCTTCGTTTTCGAGATATTTGCAGATTTATCTCAAGGGAAGGGGCCTGACGGACATATTTCGAGATATTTCTTCTTCTTGTTGTTCTTCTTCTGCACAGCTAAGCTGGAAGTGACATTTGCAGCTCGCAATAGTGCAGAGTTATCTCAAAGAAAGGGGCCACGGTGTTTCTGTATCTCTATTATGTTGGTGCGGCTTCGGAACTTTTAAATATCTTGATATATCTCGAGAACTACGCATCTGATCAAAAAATATCATAGAACATAAATAGTAGGAAACTTAATTTCCTACAAAAAAGGTCTCTTACTATTTTGCCATAGCTCGCATTGTTTCCGAGATATTTGCAGATTTAGCTCAAGGGAAGGGGCCTGACGGACATATTTCGGGATATTTCTTCTTCTTGTTGTTCTTCTTCTGCACAGCTAAGCTGGCAGTGGCATTTGCAGCTCGCAATAGTGCAGAGTTATCTCAAAGAAAGGGGCCACGGTGTTTCTGTATCTCTATTATGTTGGTGCGGCTTCGGAACTTTTAAATATCTTGATATATCTCGAAAACTACGCATCTGATCAAAAAATATCATACAACATAAAAAGTAGGAAACTTAATCCTCTACAAAAAAGGTCTCTTAACATTTTGCCATAGCTCGCTTCGTTTCCGAGATATTTGCAGATTTATCTCAAGGGAAGGGGCCTAACGGACATATTTCGAGATATTTCTTCTTCTTGTTGTTCTTCTTCTGCACAGCTAAGCTGGAAGTGGCATTTGCAGCTCGCAATAGTGCAGAGTTATCTCAAAGAAAGGGGCCACGGTGTTTCTGTATCTCCATTATGTTGGTGCGGCTTCGGAACTTTTAAATATCTTGATATATCTCGAAAACTACGCATCTGATCAAAAAATATCATACAACATAGAAAGTAGGAAACTTAATCCTCTACAAAAAAGGTCTCTTAACATTTTGCCATAGCTCGCTTCGTTTCCGAGATATTTGCATATTTATCTCAAGGGAAGGGGCCTGACGGACATATTTCGAGATATTTCTTCTTCTTGTTGTTCTTCTTCTGCACAGCTAAGCTGGAAGTGGCATTTGCAGCTCGCAATAGTGCAGAGTTATCTCAAAGAAAGGGGCCACGGTGTTTCTGTATCTCGATTATGTTGGTGCGGCTTCGGAACTTTTAAATATCTCGATGTATCTCGAGAACTACGCATCTGATCAAAAAATATCATAGAACATACAAAAGTAGGAAACTTAATTCTCTACAAATAAGGTCTCTTAACATTTTGCCATAGCTCGCTTCGTTTCCGAGATATTTGCAGATTTATCTCAAGGGAAGGGGCCTGACGGACATATTTCGAGATATTTCTTCTTCTTGTTGTTCTTCTGGTGCACAGCTAAGCTGGAAGTGGCATTTGCAGCTCGCAATAGTGCAGAGTTATCTCAAAGAAAGGGGCCACGGTGTTTCTGTATCTCTATTATGTTGGTGCGGCTTCGGAACTTTTAAATATCTTGATATATCTCGAAAACTACGCTTCTGATCAAAAAATATCATAGAACATAACTTGTAGAAAACATAATTCTCTACAAAAAAGGTCTCTTAACATTTTGCCATAGCTCGCTTCGTTTCCGAGATAGTTGCAGATTTATCTCAAGGGAAGGGGCCTGACAGACATATTTCGAGATATTTCTTCTTCTTGTTGTTCTTCTTCTGCACAGCTAAGCTGGAAGTGGCATTTGCAGCTCGCAATAGTGCAGAGTTATCTCAAAGAAAGGGGCCACGGTGTTTCTGTATCTCTATTATGTTGGTGCGGCTTCGGAACTTTTAAATATCTCGATATATCTCGAGAACTACGCATCTGATCAAAAAATATCATAGAACATAAAAAGTAGGAAACTTAATTCTCTACAAATAAGGTCTCTTAACATTTTGCCATAGCTCGCTTCGTTTCCGAGATATTTGCAGATTTATCTCAAGGGAAGGGGCCTGACGGACATATTTCGAGATATTTCTTCTTCTTGTTGTTCTTCTTCTGCACAGCTAAGCTGGAAGTGGCATTTGCAGCTCGCAATAGTGCAGAGTTATCTCAAAGAAAGGGGCCACGTGTTTCTGTATCTCTATTATGTTGGTGCGGCTTCGGAACTTTTAAATATCTCGATATATCTCGAAAACTACGCTTCTGATGAAAAAATATCATAGAACATAGCTTGTAGGAAACATAATTCTCTACAAAAAAGGTCTCTTAACATTTTGCCATAGCTCGCTTCGTTTCCGAGATAGTTGCAGATTTATCTCAAGGGAAGGGGCCTGACGGACATATTTCGAGATATTTCTTCTTCTTGTTGTTCTTCTTCTGCACAGCTAAGCTGGAAGTGGCATTTGCAGCTCGCAATAGTGCAGAGTTATCGCAAAGAAAGGGGCCACGGTGTTTCTGTATCTCTATTATGTTTGTGCGGCTTCGGAACTTTTAAATATCTTGATATATCTCGAGAACTACGCATCTGATCAAAAAATATCATAGAACATAATAAGTAGGAAACTTAATTCTCTACAAAAAAGGTCTCTTAACATTTTGCCATAGCTCTCTTCGTTTCCGAGATATTTGCAGATTTATCTCAAGGGAAGGGTCCTGACGGACATATTTCGAGATATTTCTTCTTCTTGTTGTTCTTCTTCTGCACAGCTAAACTGGAAGTGGCATTTCCAGCTCGCAATAGTGCAGAGTTATCCCAAAGAAAGGGGCCACGGTGTTTCTGTATCTCTATTATGTTGGTGCGGCTTCGCAACTTTTAAATATCTCGATATATCTCGAAAACTACGCTTCTGATCAAAACATATCATAGAACATAAATTGTAGGAAAGATAATTCTCTACAAAAAAGGTCTCTTAACATTTTGCCATAGCTTGCTTCGTTTCCGAGATATTTGCAGATATATCTCAAGGGAAGGGGCCTGACGGACATATTTCGAGATATTTCTTCTTCTTGTTGTTCTTCTTCTGCACAGCTAAGCTGGAAGTGGCATTTACAGCTCGCAATAGTGCAGAGTTATCTCAAAGAAAGGGGCCACGGTGTTTCTGTATCTCTATTATGTTGGTGCGGCTTCGGAACTTTTAAATATCTCGATATATCTCGAGAACTACGCATCTGATCAAAAAATATCATAGAACATAAAAAGTAGGAAACTTAATTCTCTACAAATAAGGTCTCTTAACATTTTGCCATAGCTCGCTTCGTTTCCGAGATATTTGCAGATTTATCTCAAGGGAAGGGGCCTGACGGACATATTTCGAGATATTTCTTCTTCTTGTTGTTCTTCTTCTGCACAGCTAAGCTGGAAGTGGCATTTGCAGCTCGCAATAGTGCAGAGTTATCGCAAAGAAAGGGGCCACGGTGTTTCTGTATCTCTATTATGTTTGTGCGGCTTCGGAACTTTTAAATATCTTGATATATCTCGAGAACTACGCATCTGATCAAAAAATATCATAGAACATAAAAAGTAGGAAACTTAATTCTCTACAAATAAGGTCTCTTAACATTTTGCCATAGCTCGCTTCGTTTCCGAGATATTTGCAGATTTATCTCAAGGGAAGGGGCCTGACGGACATATTTCGAGATATTTCTTCTTCTTGTTGTTCTTCTTCTGCACAGCTAAGCTGGAAGTGGCATTTGCAGCTCGCAATAGTGCAGAGTTATCGCAAAGAAAGGGGCCACGGTGTTTCTGTATCTCTATTATGTTTGTGCGGCTTCGGAACTTTTAAATATCTCGATATATCTCGAAAACTACGCTTCTGATCAAAAAATATCATAGAACATAGATTGTAGGAAACATAATTCTCTACAAAAGAGGTCTCTTAACATTTTGCCATAGCTCGCTTCGTTTCCGAGATATTTGCAGATTTATCTCAAGGGAAGGGGCCTAACGGACATATTTCGCGATATTTCTTCTTCTTGTTGTTCTTCTTCTGCACAGCTAAGCTGGGAGTGGCATTTGCAGCTCGCAATAGTGCAGAGTTATCTCAAAGAAAGGGGCCACGGTGTTTCTGTATCTCTATTATGTTGGTGCGGCTTCGGAACTTTTAAATATCTCGATATATCTCGAAAACTACGCTTCTGATCAAAAAATATCATAGAACATAGATTGTAGGAAACATAATTCTCTACAAAAGAGGTCTCTTAACATTTTGCCATAGCTCGCTTCGTTTCCGAGATATTTGCAGATTTATCTCAAGGGAAGGGGCCTGACGGACATATTTCGAGATATTTCTTCTTCTTGTTGTTCTTCTTCTGCACAGCTAAGCTGGAAGTGGCATTTGCAGCCCGCAATAGTGCAGAGTTATCTCAAAGAAAGGGGCCACGGTGTTTCTGTATCTCTATTATGTTGGTGCGGCTTCGGAACTTTTAAATATCTCGATATATCTCGAGAACTACGCATCTGATCAAAAAATATCATAGAACATAAAAA
Organism: Osmia lignaria lignaria; assembly: GCF_051020975.1. Classification (NCBI taxonomy): domain Eukaryota; kingdom Metazoa; phylum Arthropoda; class Insecta; order Hymenoptera; family Megachilidae; genus Osmia; species Osmia lignaria. Next base: position 5,960,554 of record NW_027478159.1, on the reverse strand, counting down.
GTAGGAAACTTAATTCTCTACAAATAAGGTCTCTCAACATTTTGCCATAGCTCGCTTCGTTTCCGAGATATTTGCAGATTTATCTCAAGGGAAGGGGCCTGACGGACATATTTCGAGATATTTCTTCTTCTTGTTGTTCTTCTTCTGCACAGCTAAGCTGGAAGTGGCATTTGCAGCTCGCAATAGTGCAGAGTTATCTCAAAGAAAGGGGCCACGTGTTTCTGTATCTCTATTATGTTGGTGCGGCTTCGGAACTTTTAAATATCTCGATATATCTCGAAAACTACGCTTCTGATCAAAAAATACCATAGAACATAGCTTGTAGGAAACATAATTCTCTACAAAAAAGGTCTCTTAACATTTTGCCATAGCTCGCTTCGTTTCCGAGATAGTTGCAGATTTATCTCAAGGGAAGGGGCCTGACGGACATATTTCGAGATATTTCTTCTTCTTGTTGTTCTTCTTCTGCACAGCTAAGCTGGAAGTGGCATTTGCAGCTCGCAATAGTGCAGAGTTATCTCAAAGAAAGGGGCCACGGTGTTTCTGTATCTCCATTATGTTGGTGCGGCTTCGGAACTTTTAAATATCTCGATATATCTCGAGAACTACGCATCTGATCAAAAAATATCATAGAACATAAAAAGTAGGAAACTTAATTCTCTACAAATAAGGTCTCTTAACATTTTGCCATAGCTCGCTTCGTTTCCGAGATATTTGCAGATTTATCTCAAGGGAAGGGGCCTGTCGGACATATTTCGAGATATTTCTTCTTCTTGTTGTTCTTCTTCTGCACAGCTAAGCTGGAAGTGGCATTTGCAGCTCGCAATAGTGCAGAGTTATCGCAAAGAAAGGGGCCACGGTGTTTCTGTATCTCTATTATGTTTGTGCGGCTTCGGAACTTTTAAATATCTTGATATATCTCGAGAACTACGCATCTGATCAAAAAATATCATAGAACATAAAAAGTAGGAAACCTAATTTTCTACAAAAAAGGTCTCTTAACATTTTGCCGTAGCTCGCTTCGTTTCCGAGATATTTGCAGATTTATCTCAAGGGAAGGGGCCTGACGGACATATTTCGAAATATTTCTTATTCTTGTTGTTCTTCTTCTGCACAGCTAAGCTGGAAGTGGCATTTGCAGCTCGCAATAGTGCAGAGTTATCTCAAAGAAAGGGGCCACGGTGTTTCTGTACCTCTATTATGTTGGTGCAGCTTCGGAGCTTTTAAATATCTTGGTATATCTCGAGAACTACGCATCTGATCAAAAAATATCACAGAACATAAATTGTAGGAAACATAATTCTCTACAAAAGAGGTCTCTTAACATTTTGCCATAGCTCTCTTCGTTTCCGAGATATTTGCAGATTTATCTCAAGGGAAGGGTCCTGACGGACATATTTCGAGATATTTCTTCTTCTTGTTGTTCTTCTTCTGCACAGCTAAACTGGAAGTGACATTTCCAGCTCGCAATAGTGCAGAGTTATCCCAAAGAAAGGGGCCACGGTGTTTCTGTATCTCTATTATGTTGGTGCGGCTTCGCAACTTTTAAATATCTCGATATATCTCGAAAACTACGCTTCTGATCAAAACATATCATAGAACATAAATTGTAGGAAACATAATTCTCTACAAAAAAGGTCTCTTAACATTTTGCCATAGCTTGCTTCGTTTCCGAGATATTTGCAGATATATCTCAAGGGAAGGGGCCTGACGGACATATTTCGAGATATTTCTTCTTCTTGTTGTTCTTCTTCTGCACAGCTAAGCTGGAAGTGGCATTTCCAGCTCGCAATAGTGCAGAGTTATCCCAAAGAAAGGGGCCACGGTGTTTCTGTATCTCTATTATGTTGGTGCGGCTTCGCAACTTTTAAATATCTCGATATATCTCGAAAACTACGCTTCTGATCAAAACATATCATAGAACATAAATTGTAGGAAACATAATTCTCTACAAAAAAGGTCTCTTAACATTTTGCCATAGCTTGCTTCGTTTCCGAGATATTTGCAGATATATCTCAAGGGAAGGGGCCTGACGGACATATTTCGAGATATTTCTTCTTCTTGTTGTTCTTCTTCTGCACAGCTAAGCTGGAAGTGGCATTTACAGCTCGCAATAGTGCAGAGTTATCTCAAAGAAAGGGGCCACGGTGTTTCTGTATCTCTATTATGTTGGTGCGGCTTCGGAACTTTTAAATATCTCGATATATCTCGAGAACTACGCATCTGATCAAAAAATATCATAGAACATAAAAAGTAGGAAACTTAATTCTCTACAAATAAGGTCTCTTAACATTTTGCCATAGCTCGCTTCGTTTCCGAGATATTTGCAGATTTATCTCAAGGGAAGGGGCCTGACGGACATATTTCGAGATATTTCTTCTTCTTGTTGTTCTTCTTCTGCACAGCTAAGCTGGAAGTGGCATTTGCAGCTCGCAATAGTGCAGAGTTATCGCAAAGAAAGGGGCCACGGTGTTTCTGTATCTCTATTATGTTTGTGCGGCTTCGGAACTTTTAAATATCTTGATATATCTCGAGAACTACGCATCTGATCAAAAAATATCATAGAACATAAAAAGTAGGAAACTTAATTCTCTACAAATAAGGTCTCTTAACATTTTGCCATAGCTCGCTTCGTTTCCGAGATATTTGCAGATTTATCTCAAGGGAAGGGGCCTGACGGACATATTTCGAGATATTTCTTCTTCTTGTTGTTCTTCTTCTGCACAGCTAAGCTGGAAGTGGCATTTGCAGCTCGCAATAGTGCAGAGTTATCGCAAAGAAAGGGGCCACGGTGTTTCTGTATCTCTATTATGTTTGTGCGGCTTCGGAACTTTTAAATATCTTGATATATCTCGAGAACTACGCATCTGATCAAAAAATATCATAGAACATAAAAAGTAGGAAACCTAATTTTCTACAAAAAAGGTCTCTTAACATTTTGCCGTAGCTCGCTTCGTTTCCGAGATATTTGCAGATTTATCTCAAGGGAAGGGGCCTGACGGACATATTTCGAAATATTTCTTATTCTTGTTGTTCTTCTTCTGCACAGCTAAGCTGGAAGTGGCATTTGCAGCTCGCAATAGTGCAGAGTTATCTCAAAGAAAGGGGCCACGGTGTTTCTGTACCTCTATTATGTTGGTGCAGCTTCGGAGCTTTTAAATATCTTGGTATATCTCGAGAACTACGCATCTGATCAAAAAATATCATAGAACATAAATTGTAGGAAACATAATTCTCTACAAAAGAGGTCTCTTAACATTTTGCCATAGCTCGCTTCGTTTCCGAGATATTTGCAGATTTATCTCGAGGGAAGGGTCCTGATGGACATATTTCGAGATAATTCTTCTTCTTGTTGTTCTTCTTCTGCACAGCTAAACTGGAAGTGGCATTTCCAGCTCGCAATCGTGCAGAGTTATCTCCAAGAAAGGGGCCACGGTGTTTCTGTATCTCTATTATGTTGGTGCGGCTTCGGAACTTCTAAATATCTTGATATATCTCGAGAACTGCGCATCTGATCAAAAAATATCATAGAACATAAAAAGTAGGAAACTTAATTCTCTACAAAAAAGGTCTCTTAACATTTTGCCATAGCTCTCTTCGTTTCCGAGATATTTGCAGATTTATCTCAAGGGAAGGGTCCTGACGGACATATTTCGAGATATTTCTTCTTCTTGTTGTTCTTCTTCTGCACAGCTAAACTGGAAGTGACATTTCCAGCTCGCAATAGTGCAGAGTTATCCCAAAGAAAGGGGCCACGGTGTTTCTGTATCTCTATTATGTTGGTGCGGCTTCGCAACTTTTAAATATCTCGATATATCTCGAAAACTACGCTTCTGATCAAAACATATCATAGAACATAAATTGTAGGAAACATAATTCTCTACAAAAAAGGTCTCTTAACATTTTGCCATAGCTTGCTTCGTTTCCGAGATATTTGCAGATATATCTCAAGGGAAGGGGCCTGACGGACATATTTCGAGATATTTCTTCTTCTTGTTGTTCTTCTTCTGCACAGCTAAGCTGGAAGTGGCATTTCCAGCTCGCAATAGTGCAGAGTTATCCCAAAGAAAGGGGCCACGGTGTTTCTGTATCTCTATTATGTTGGTGCGGCTTCGCAACTTTTAAATATCTCGATATATCTCGAAAACTACGCTTCTGATCAAAACATATCATAGAACATAAATTGTAGGAAACATAATTCTCTACAAAAAAGGTCTCTTAACATTTTGCCATAGCTTGCTTCGTTTCCGAGATATTTGCAGATATATCTCAAGGGAAGGGGCCTGACGGACATATTTCGAGATATTTCTTCTTCTTGTTGTTCTTCTTCTGCACAGCTAAGCTGGAAGTGGCATTTACAGCTCGCAATAGTGCAGAGTTATCTCAAAGAAAGGGGCCACGGTGTTTCTGTATCTCTATTATGTTGGTGCGGCTTCGGAACTTTTAAATATCTCGATATATCTCGAGAACTACGCATCTGATCAAAAAATATCATAGAACATAAAAAGTAGGAAACTTAATTCTCTACAAATAAGGTCTCTTAACATTTTGCCATAGCTCGCTTCGTTTCCGAGATATTTGCAGATTTATCTCAAGGGAAGGGGCCTGACGGACATATTTCGAGATATTTCTTCTTCTTGTTGTTCTTCTTCTGCACAGCTAAGCTGGAAGTGGCATTTGCAGCTCGCAATAGTGCAGAGTTATCGCAAAGAAAGGGGCCACGGTGTTTCTGTATCTCTATTATGTTTGTGCGGCTTCGGAACTTTTAAATATCTTGATATATCTCGAGAACTACGCATCTGATCAAAAAATATCATAGAACATAAAAAGTAGGAAACTTAATTCTCTACAAATAAGGTCTCTTAACATTTTGCCATAGCTCGCTTCGTTTCCGAGATATTTGCAGATTTATCTCAAGGGAAGGGGCCTGACGGACATATTTCGAGATATTTCTTCTTCTTGTTGTTCTTCTTCTGCACAGCTAAGCTGGAAGTGGCATTTGCAGCTCGCAATAGTGCAGAGTTATCGCAAAGAAAGGGGCCACGGTGTTTCTGTATCTCTATTATGTTTGTGCGGCTTCGGAACTTTTAAATATCTCGATATATCTCGAAAACTACGCTTCTGATCAAAAAATATCATAGAACATAGATTGTAGGAAACATAATTCTCTACAAAAGAGGTCTCTTAACATTTTGCCATAGCTCGCTTCGTTTCCGAGATATTTGCAGATTTATCTCAAGGGAAGGGGCCTAACGGACATATTTCGAGATATTTCTTCTTCTTGTTGTTCTTCTTCTGCACAGCTAAGCTGGGAGTGGCATTTGCAGCTCGCAATAGTGCAGAGTTATCTCAAAGAAAGGGGCCACGGTGTTTCTGTATCTCTATTATGTTGGTGCGGCTTCGGAACTTTTAAATATCTTGATATATCTCGAAAACTACGCTTCTGATCAAAAAACATCATAGAACATAACTTGTAGGAAACATAATTCTCTACAAAAAAGGTCTCTTAACATTTTGCCATAGCTCGCTTCGTTTCCGAGATAGTTGCAGATTTATCTCAAGGGAAGGGGCCTGACGGACATATTTCGAGATATTTCTTCTTCTTGTTGTTCTTCTTCTGCACAGCTAAACTGGAAGTGGCATTTCCAGCTCGCAATCGTGCAGAGTTATCTCCAAGAAAGGGGCCACGGTGTTTCTGTATCTCTATTATGTTGGTGCGGCTTCGGAACTTCTAAATATCTTGATATATCTCGAGAACTGCGCATCTGATCAAAAAATATCATAGAACATAAAAAGTAGGAAACTTAATTCTCTACAAAAAAGGTCTCTTAACATTTTGCCATAGCTCTCTTCGTTTCCGAGATATTTGCAGATTTATCTCAAGGGAAGGGTCCTGACGGACATATTTCGAGATATTTCTTCTTCTTGTTGTTCTTCTTCTGCACAGCTAAACTGGAAGTGACATTTCCAGCTCGCAATAGTGCAGAGTTATCCCAAAGAAAGGGGCCACGGTGTTTCTGTATCTCTATTATGTTGGTGCGGCTTCGCAACTTTTAAATATCTCGATATATCTCGAAAACTACGCTTCTGATCAAAACATATCATAGAACATAAATTGTAGGAAACATAATTCTCTACAAAAAAGGTCTCTTAACATTTTGCCATAGCTTGCTTCGTTTCCGAGATATTTGCAGATATATCTCAAGGGAAGGGGCCTGACGGACATATTTCGAGATATTTCTTCTTCTTGTTGTTCTTCTTCTGCACAGCTAAGCTGGAAGTGGCATTTACAGCTCGCAATAGTGCAGAGTTATCTCAAAGAAAGGGGCCACGGTGTTTCTGTATCTCTATTATGTTGGTGCGGCTTCGGAACTTTTAAATATCTTGATATATCTCGAGAACTACGCATCTGATCAAAAAATATCATAGAACATAAATAGTAGGAAACTTAATTTCCTACAAAAAAGATCTCTTACTATTTTGCCATAGCTCGCATTGTTTCCGAGATATTTGCAGATTTAGCTCAAGGGAAGGGGCCTGACGGACATATTTCGAGATACTTCTTCTTCTTGTTGTTCTTCTTCTGCACAGCTAAGCTGGAAGTGGCATTTGCAGCTCGCAATAGGGCAGAGTTATCTCAAAGAAAGGGGCCACGGTGTTTCTGTATCTCTATTATGTTGGTGCGGCTTCGGAACTTTTAAATATCTTGATATATCTCGAAAACTACGCATCTGATCAAAAAATATCATACATCATAAAAAGTAGGAAACTTAATCCTCTACAAAAAAGGTCTCTCAACATTTTGCCATAGCTCGCTTCGTTTCCGAGATATTTGCAGATTTATCTCAAGGGAAGGGGCCTAACGGACATATTTCGAGATATTTCTTCTTCTTGTTGTTCTTCTTCTGCACAGCTAAGCTGGAAGTGGCATTTGCAGCTCGCAATAGTGCAGAGTTATCTCAAAGAAAGGGGCCACGGTGTATCTGTATCTCTATTATGTTGGTGCGGCTTCGGAACTTTTAAATATCTTGATATATCTCGAAAACTACGCTTCTGATCAAAAAATATCATAGAACATAACTTGTAGGAAACATAATTCTCTACAAAAAAGGTCTCTTAACATTTTGCCATAGCTCGCTTCGTTTCCGAGATAGTTGCAGATTTATCTCAAGGGAAGGGGCCTGACGGACATATTTCGAGATATTTCTTCTTCTTGTTGTTCTTCTTCTGCACAGCTAAGCTGGAAGTGGCATTTGCAGCTCGCAATAGTGCAGAGTTATCTCAAAGAAAGGGGCCACGGTGTTTCTGTATCTCTATTATGTTCGTGCGTCTTCGGAACTTTTAAATATCTCGATATATCTCGGGGAACTACGAATCTGATCAAAAAATATCATAGAACATAAAAAGTAGGAAACTTAATTCTCTACAAATAAGGTCTCTTAACATTTTGCCATAGCTCGCTTCGTTTCCGAGATATTTGCAGATTTATCTCAAGGGAAGGGGCCTGACGGACATATTTCGAGATATTTCTTCTTCTTGTTGTTCTTCTTCTGCACAGCTAAGCTGGAAGTGGCATTTGCAGCTCGCAATAGTGCAGAGTTATCTCAAAGAAAGGGGCCACGTGTTTCTGTATCTCTATTATGTTGGTGCGGCTTCGGAACTTTTAAATATCTCGATATATCTCGAAAACTACGCTTCTGATCAAAAAATACCATAGAACATAGCTTGTAGGAAACATAATTCTCTACAAAAAAGGTCTCTTAACATTTTGCCATAGCTCGCTTCGTTTCCGAGATAGTTGCAGATTTATCTCAAGGGAAGGGGCCTGACAGACATATTTCGAGATATTTCTTCTTCTTGTTGTTCTTCTTCTGCACAGCTAAGCTGGAAGTGGCATTTGCAGCTCGCAATAGTGCAGAGTTATCGCAAAGAAAGGGGCCACGGTGTTTCTGTATCTCTATTATGTTTGTGCGGCTTCGGAACTTTTAAATATCTTGATATATCTCGAGAACTACGCATCTGATCAAAAAATATCATAGAACATAAAAAGTAGGAAACTTAATTCTCTACATATAAGGTCTCTTAACATTTTGCCATAGCTCGCTTCGTTTCCGAGATATTTGCAGATTTATCTCAAGGGAAGGGGCCTGACGGACATATTTCGAGATATTTCTTCTTCTTGTTGTTCTTCTTCTGCACAGCTAAGCTGGAAGTGGCATTTGCAGCTCGCAATAGTGCAGAGTTATCTCAAAGAAAGGGGCCACGTGTTTCTGTATCTCTATTATGTTGGTGCGGCTTCGGAACTTTTAAATATCTCGATATATCTCGAAAACTACGCTTCTGATCAAAAAATACCATAGAACATAGCTTGTAGGAAACATAATTCTCTACAAAAAAGGTCTCTTAACATTTTGCCATAGCTCGCTTCGTTTCCGAGATAGTTGCAGATTTATCTCAAGGGAAGGGGCCTGACAGACATATTTCGAGATATTTCTTCTTCTTGTTGTTCTTCTTCTGCACAGCTAAGCTGGAAGTGGCATTTGCAGCTCGCAATAGTGCAGAGTTATCGCAAAGAAAGGGGCCACGGTGTTTCTGTATCTCTATTATGTTTGTGCGGCTTCGGAACTTTTAAATATCTTGATATATCTCGAGAACTACGCATCTGATCAAAAAATATCATAGAACATAAAAAGTAGGAAACTTAATTCTCTACATATAAGGTCTCTTAACATTTTGCCATAGCTCGCTTCGTTTCCGAGATATTTGCAGATTTATCTCAAGGGAAGGGGCCTGACGGACATATTTCGAGATATTTCTTCTTCTTGTTGTTCTTCTTCTGCACAGCTAAGCTGGAAGTGGCATTTGCAGCTCGCAATAGTGCAGAGTTATCGCAAAGAAAGGGGCCACGGTGTTTCTGTATCTCTATTATGTTTGTGCGGCTTCGGAACTTTTAAATATCTTGATATATCTCGAGAACTACGCATCTGATCAAAAAATATCATAGAACATAAAAAGTAGGAAACCTAATTTTCTACAAAAAAGGTCTCTTAACATTTTGCCGTAGCTCGCTTCGTTTCCGAGATATTTGCAGATTTATCTCAAGGGAAGGGGCCTGACGGACATATTTCGAAATATTTCTTATTCTTGTTGTTCTTCTTCTGCACAGCTAAGCTGGAAGTGGCATTTGCGGCTCGCACTAGTGCAGAGTTATCTCAAAGAAAGGGGCCACGGTGTTTCTGTATCTCTATTATGTTGGTGCGGCTTCGGAACTTTTAAATATCTCGATATATCTCGAAAACTACGCTTCTGATCAAAAAATATCATAGAACATAAATTGTAGGAAACATAATTCTCTACAAAAGAGGTCTCTTAACATTTTGCCATAGCTCGCTTCGTTTCCGAGATATTTGCAGATATATCTCAAGGGAAGGGGCCTGACGGACATATTTCGAGATATTTCTTCTTCTTGTTGTTCTTCTTCTGCACAGCTAAGCTGGAAGTGGCATTTACAGCTCGCAATAGTGCAGAGTTATCTCCAAGAAAGGGGCCACGGTGTTTCTGTATCTCTATTATGTTGGTGCGGCTTCGGAACTTTTAAATATCTCGATATATCTCGAGAACTACGCATCTGATCAAAAAATATCATAGAACATAAAAAGTAGGAAACTTAATTCTCTACAAATAAGGTCTCTTAACATTTTGCCATAGCTCGCTTCGTTTCCGAGATATTTGCAGATTTATCTCAAGGGAAGGGGCCTGACGGACATATTTCGAGATATTTCTTCTTCTTGTTGTTCTTCTTCTGCACAGCTAAGCTGGAAGTGGCATTTACAGCTCGCAATAGTGCAGAGTTATCTCAAAGAAAGGGGCCACGGTGTTTCTGTATCTCTATTATGTTGGTGCGGCTTCGGAACTTTTAAATATCTTGATATATCTCGAGAACTACGCATCTGATCAAAAAATATCATAGAACATAAATAGTAGGAAACTTAATTTCCTACAAAAAAGATCTCTTACTATTTTGCCATAGCTCGCATTGTTTCCGAGATATTTGCAGATTTAGCTCAAGGGAAGGGGCCTGACGGACATATTTCGAGATACTTCTTCTTCTTGTTGTTCTTCTTCTGCACAGCTAAGCTGGAAGTGGCATTTGCAGCTCGCAATAGTGCAGAGTTATCTCAAAGAAAGGGGCCACGGTGTTTCTGTATCTCTATTATGTTGGTGCGGCTTCGGAACTTTTAAATATCTTGATATATCTCGAAAACTACGCATCTGATCAAAAAATATCATACAACATAAAAAGTAGGAAACTTAATCCTCTACAAAAAAGGTCTCTTAACATTTTGCCATAGCTCGCTTCGTTTCCGAGATATTTGCAGATTTATCTCAAGGGAAGGGGCCTAACGGACATATTTCGAGATATTTCTTCTTCTTGTTGTTCTTCTTCTGCACAGCTAAGCTGGAAGTGGCATTTGCAGCTCGCAATAGTGCAGAGTTATCTCAAAGAAAGGGGCCACGGTGTATCTGTATCTCTATTATGTTGGTGCGGCTTCGGAACTTTTAAATATCTTGATATATCTCGAAAACTACGCTTCTGATCAAAAAATATCATAGAACATAACTTGTAGGAAACATAATTCTCTACAAAAAAGGTCTCTTAACATTTTGCCATAGCTCGCTTCGTTTCCGAGATATTTGCAGATTTATCTCAAGGGAAGGGGCCTGACGGACATATTTCGAAATATTTCTTCTTCTTGTTGTTCTTCTTCTGCACAGCTAAGCTGGAAGTGGCATTTGCAGCTCGCAATAGTGCAGAGTTATCTCAAAGAAAGGGGCCACGGTGTTTCTGTACCTCTATTATGTTCGTGCAGCTTCGAAGCTTTTAAATATCTTGATATATCTCGAGAACTACGCATCTGATCAAAAATTATCATAGAACATAAATTGTAGGAAACATAATTCTCTACAAAAAAGGTCTCTTAACGTTTTGCCATAGCTCGCTTCGTTTCCGAGATATTTGCAGATTTATCTCAAGGGAAGGGTCCTGACGGACATATTTCGAGATATTTCTTCTTCTTGTTGTTCTTGTTCTGCACAGCTAAACTGGAAGTGGCATTTCCAGCTCGCAATAGTGCAGAGTTATCCCAAAGAAAGGGGCCACGGTGTTTCTGTATCTCTATTATGTTGGTGCGGCTTCGGAACTTTTAAATATCTTGATATATCTCGAAAACTACGCTTCTGATCAAAAAATATCATAGAACATAAATTGTAGGACACATAATTCTCTACAAAAAAGGTCTCTTAACATTTTGCCATAGCTCGCTTCGTTTCCGAGATATTTGCAGATATATCTCAAGGGAAGGGGCCTGACGGACATATTTCGAGATATTTCTTCTTCTTGTTGTTCTTCTTCTGCACAGCTAAGCTGGAAGTGGCATTTACAGCTCGCAATAGTGGAAAGTTATCTCAAAGAAAGGGGCCACGGTGTTTCTGTATCTCTATTATGTTGGTGCGGCTTCGGAACTTTTAAATATCTTGATATATCTCGAGAACTGCGCATCTGATCAAAAAATATCATAGAACATAAAAAGTAGGAAACTTAATTCTCTACAAAAAAGGTCTCTTAACATTTTGCCATAGCTCTCTTCGTTTCCGAGATACTTGCAGATTTATCTCAAGGGAAGGGGCCTGACGGACATATTTCGAGATATTTCTTCTTCTTGTTGTTCTTCTTCTGCACAGCTAAGCTGGAAGTGGCATTTGCAGCTCGCAATAGTGCAGAGTTATCTCAAAGAAAGGGGCCACGGTGTTTCTCTATCTCTATTATGTTGGTGCGGCTTCGGAACTTTTAAATATCTTGATATATCTCGAGAACTACGCATCTGATCAAAAAATATCATAGAACATAAATTGTAGGAAACATAATTCTCTACAAAAAAGGTCTCTTAACGTTTTGCCGTAGCTCGCTTCGTTTCCGAGATATTTGCAGATTTATCTCAAGGGAAGGGTCCTGACGGACATATTTCGAGATATTTCTTCTTCTTGTTGTTCTTCTTCTGCACAGCTAAACTGGAAGTGGCATTTCCAGCTCGCAATAGTGCAGAGTTATCTCAAAGAAAGGGGCCACGGTGTTTCTGTATCTCTATTATGTTGGTGCGGCTTCGGAACTTTTAAATATCTTGATGTATCTCGAGAACTGCGCATCTGATCAAAAAATATCATAGAACATAAAAAGTAGGAAACTTAATTCTCTACAAAAAAGGTCTCTTAACATTTTGCCATAGCTCTCTTCGTTTCCGAGATATTTGCAGATTTATCCCAAGGGAAGGGGCCTGACGGACATATTTCGAGATATTTCTTCTTCTTGTTGTTCTTGTTCTGCACAGCTAAACTGGAAATGGCATTTCCAGCTCGCAATAGTGCATAGTTATCCCAAAGAAAGGGGCCACGGTGTTTCTGTATCTCTATTATGTTGGTGCGGCTTCGGAACTTTTAAATATCTTGATATATCTCGAAAACTACGCTTCTGATCAAAAAATATCATAGAACATAAATTGTAGGAAACATAATCCTCTACAAAAAAGGTCTCTTAACATTTTGCCATAGCTCGCTTCGTTTCCGAGATATTTGCAGATATATCTCAAGGGAAGGGGCCTGACGGACATATTTCGAGATATTTCTTCTTCTTGTTGTTCTTCTTCTGCACAGCTCAGCTGGAAGTGGCATTTACAGCTCGCAATAGTGGAAAGTTATCTCAAAGAAAGGGGCCACGGTGTTTCTGTATCTCTATTATGTTGGTGCGGCTTCGGAACTTTTAAATATCTTGATATATCTCGAGAACTGCGCATCTGATCAAAAAATATCATAGAACATAAAAAGTAGGAAACTTAATTCTCTACAAAAAAGGTCTCTTAACATTTTGCCATAGCTCTCTTCGTTTCCGAGATATTTGCAGATTTATCTCAAGGGAAGGGGCCTGACGGACATATTTCGAGATATTTCTTCTTCTTGTTGTTCTTCTTCTGCACAGCTAAGCTGGAATTGGCATTTGCAGCTCGCAATAGTGCAGAGTTATCTCAAAGAAAGGGGCCACGGTGTTTCTGTATCTCTATTATGTTGGTGCGGCTTCGGAACTTTTAAATATCTTGATATATCTCGAGAACTGCGCATCTGATCAAAAAATATCATAGAACATAAAAAGTAGGAAACATAATTCTCTACAAAAAAGGTCTCTTAACATTTTGCCATAGCTCGCTTCGTTTCCGAGATATTTGCAGATATATCTCAAGGGAAGGGGCCTGACGGACATATTTCGAGATATTTCTTCTTCTTGTTGTTCTTCCTCTGCACAGCTAAGCTGGAAGTGGCATTTGCAGCTCGCAATAGTGCAGAGTTATCTCAAAGAAAGGGGCCACGGTGTTTCTGTATCTCTATTATGTTGGTGCGGCTTCGGAACTTTTAATTATCTTGATATATCTCGAGAACTACGCATCTGATCAAAAAATATCGTAGAACATAAAAAGTAGGGAACTTAATTCTCTACAAATAAAGTCTCTTAACATTTTGCAATAGCTCGCTTCGTTTCCGAGATATTTGCAGATTTATCTCAAGGGAAGGGGCCTGACGGACATATTTCGAGATATTTCTTCTTCTTGTTGTTCTTCTTCTGCACAGCTAAGCTGGACGTGGCATTTGCAGCTCGCAATAGTGCAGAGTTATCTCAAAGAAAGGGGCCACGGTGTTTCTGTATCTCTATTATGTTGGTGCGGCTTCGGAACTTTTAAATATCTTGATATATCTCGAGAACTGCGCATCTGATCAAAAAATATCATAGAACATAAAAAGTAGGAAACTTAATTCTCTACAAAAAAGGTCTCTTAACATTTTGCCATAGCTCGCTTCGTTTCCGAGATATTTGCAGATTTATCTCAAGGGAAGGGGCCTGACGGACATATTTCGAGATATTTCTTCTTCTTGTTGTTCTTCTTCTGCACAGCTAAGCTGGAAGTGGCATTTGCAGCTCGCAATAGTGCAGAGTTATCTCAAAGAAAGGGGCCACGGTGTTTCTGTATCTCTATTATGTTGGTGCGGCTTCGGAACTTTTAAATATCTTGATATATCTCGAGAACTGCGCATCTGATCAAAAAATATCATAGAACATAAAAAGTAGGAAACTTAGTTCTCTACAAAAAAGGTCTCTTAACATTTTGCCATAGCTCGCTTCGTTTCCGAGATATTTGCAGATTTATCTCAAGGGAAGGGGCCTAACGGACATATTTCGAGATATTTCTTCTTCTTGTTGTTCTTCCTCTGCACAGCTAAGCTGGAAGTGGCATTTGCAGCTCGCAATAGTGCAGAGTTATCTCAAAGAAAGGGGCCACGGTGTTTCTGTATCTCTATTATGTTGGTGCGGCTTCGGAACTTTTAATTATCTTGATATATCTCGAGAACTACGCATCTGATCAAAAAATATCGTAGAACATAAAAAGTAGGAAACTTAATTCTCTACAAATAAAGTCTCTTAACATTTTGCAATAGCTCGCTTCGTTTCCGAGATATTTGCAGATTTATCTCAAGGGAAGGGGCCTGACGGACATATTTCGAGATATTTCTTCTTCTTGTTGTTCTTCTTCTGCACAGCTAAGCTGGAAGTGGCATTTGCAGCTCGCAATAGTGCAGAGTTATCTCAAAGAAAGGGGCCACGGTGTTTCTGTATCTCTATTATGTTGGTGCGGCTTCGGAACTTTTAAATATCTTGATATATCTCGAGAACTGCGCATCTGATCAAAAAATATCATAGAACATAAAAAGTAGGAAACTTAGTTCTCTACAAAAAAGGTCTCTTAACATTTTGCCATAGCTCGCTTCGTTTCCGAGATATTTGCAGATTTATCTCAAGGGAAGGGGCCTAACGGACATATTTCGAGATATTTCTTCTTCTTGTTGTTCTTCCTCTGCACAGCTAAGCTGGAAGTGGCATTTGCAGCTCGCAATAGTGCAGAGTTATCTCAAAGAAAGGGGCCACGGTGTTTCTGTATCTCTATTATGTTGGTGCGGCTTCGGAACTTTTAATTATCTTGATATATCTCGAGAACTACGCATCTGATCAAAAAATATCGTAGAACATAAAAAGTAGGAAACTTAATTCTCTACAAATAAAGTCTCTTAACATTTTGCAATAGCTCGCTTCGTTTCCGAGATATTTGCAGATTTATCTCAAGGGAAGGGGCCTGACGGACATATTTCGAGATATTTCTTCTTCTTGTTGTTCTTCCTCTGCACAGCTAAGCTGGAAGTGGCATTTGCAGCTCGCAATAGTGCAGAGTTATCTCAAAGAAAGGGGCCACGGTGTTTCTGTATCTCTATTATGTTGGTGCGGCTTCGGAACTTTTAATTATCTTGATATATCTCGAGAACTACGCATCTGATCAAAAAATATCGTAGAACATAAAAAGTAGGGAACTTAATTCTCTACAAATAAAGTCTCTTAACATTTTGCAATAGCTCGCTTCGTTTCCGAGATATTTGCAGATTTATCTCAAGGGAAGGGGCCTGACGGACATATTTCGAGATATTTCTTCTTCTTGTTGTTCTTCTTCTGCACAGCTAAGCTGGACGTGGCATTTGCAGCTCGCAATAGTGCAGAGTTATCTCAAAGAAAGGGGCCACGGTGTTTCTGTATCTCTATTATGTTGGTGCGGCTTCGGAACTTTTAAATATCTTGATATATCTCGAGAACTGCGCATCTGATCAAAAAATATCATAGAACATAAAAAGTAGGAAACTTAATTCTCTACAAAAAAGGTCTCTTAACATTTTGCCATAGCTCGCTTCGTTTCCGAGATATTTGCAGATTTATCTCAAGGGAAGGGGCCTGACGGACATATTTCGAGATATTTCTTCTTCTTGTTGTTCTTCTTCTGCACAGCTAAGCTGGAAGTGGCATTTGCAGCTCGCAATAGTGCAGAGTTATCTCAAAGAAAGGGGCCACGGTGTTTCTGTATCTCTATTATGTTGGTGCGGCTTCGGAACTTTTAAATATCTTGATATATCTCGAGAACTGCGCATCTGATCAAAAAATATCATAGAACATAAAAAGTAGGAAACTTAGTTCTCTACAAAAAAGGTCTCTTAACATTTTGCCATAGCTCGCTTCGTTTCCGAGATATTTGCAGATTTATCTCAAGGGAAGGGGCCTAACGGACATATTTCGAGATATTTCTTCTTCTTGTTGTTCTTCCTCTGCACAGCTAAGCTGGAAGTGGCATTTGCAGCTCGCAATAGTGCAGAGTTATCTCAAAGAAAGGGGCCACGGTGTTTCTGTATCTCTATTATGTTGGTGCGGCTTCGGAACTTTTAATTATCTTGATATATCTCGAGAACTACGCATCTGATCAAAAAATATCGTAGAACATAAAAAGTAGGAAACTTAATTCTCTACAAATAAAGTCTCTTAACATTTTGCAATAGCTCGCTTCGTTTCCGAGATATTTGCAGATTTATCTCAAGGGAAGGGGCCTGACGGACATATTTCGAGATATTTCTTCTTCTTGTTGTTCTTCTTCTGCACAGCTAAGCTGGACGTGGCATTTGCAGCTCGCAATAGTGCAGAGTTATCTCAAAGAAAGGGGCCACGGTGTTTCTGTATCTCTATTATGTTGGTGCGGCTTCGGAACTTTTAAATATCTTGATATATCTCGAGAACTGCGCATCTGATCAAAAAATATCATAGAACATAAAAAGTAGGAAACATAATTCTCTACAAAAAAGGTCTCTTAACATTTTGCCATAGCTCGCTTCGTTTCCGAGATATTTGCAGATTTATCTCAAGGGAAGGGGCCTAACGGACATATTTCGAGATATTTCTTCTTCTTGTTGTTCTTCTTCTGCACAGCTAAACTGGAAGTGGCATTTCCAGCTCGCAATAGTGCAGAGTTATCTCAAAGAAAGGGGCCACGGTGTTTCTGTATCTCTATTATGTTGGTGCGGCTTCGGAACTTTTAAATATCTTGATATATCTCGAGAACTACGCATCTGATCAAAAAATATCATAGAACCTAAAAAGTAGGAAACTTAATTCTCTACAAAAAAGGTCTCTTAACATTTTGCCATAGCTCTCTTCGTTTCCGAGATATTTGCAGATTTATCTCAAGGGAAGGGGCCTGACGGACATATTTCGAGATATTTCTTCTTCTTGTTGTTCTTCTTCTGCACAGCTAAGCTGGAAGTGGCATTTGTAGCTCGCAATAGTGCAGAGTTATCTCAAAGAAAGGGGCCACGGTGTTTCTGTATCTCTATTATGTTGGTGCGGCTTCGGAACTTTTAAATATCTTGATATATCTCGAGAACTGCGCATCTGATCAAAAAATATCATAGAACATAAATTGTAGGAAACATAATTCTCTACAAAAAAGGTCTCTTAACATTTTGCCATAGCTCGCTTCGTTTCCGAGATATTTGCAGATATATCTCAAGGGAAGGGGCCTGACGGACATATTTCGAGATATTTCTTCTTCTTGTTGTTCTTCTTCTGCACAGCTAAGCTGGAAGTGGCATTTACAGCTCGCAATAGTGCAAAGTTATCTCAAAGAAAGGGGCCACGGTGTTTCTGTATCTCTAGTATGTTGGTGCGGCTTCGGAACTTTTAAATATCTTGATATATCTCGAGAACTGCGCATCTGATCAAAAAATATCATAGAACATAAAAAGTAGGAAACTTAATTCTCTACAAAAAAGGTCTCTTAACATTTTGCCATAGCTCTCTTCGTTTCCGAGATATTTGCAGATTTATCTCAAGGGAAGGGGCCTGACGGACATATTTCGAGATATTTCTTCTTCTTGTTGTTCTTCTTCTGCACAGCGAAGCTGGAAGTGGCATTTGCAGCTCGCAATAGTGCAGAGTTATCTCAAAGAAAGGGGCCACGGTGTTTCTGTACCTCTATTATGTTGGTGCGGCTTCCGAACTTTTAAATATCTTGATATATCTGGAGAACTACGCATCTGATCAAATAAAATATCATAGAACATAAAAAGTAGGAAACTTAATTCTCTACAAAAAAGGTCTCTTAACATTTTGCCATAGCTCTCTTCGTTTCCGAGATATTTGCAGATTTATCTCAAGGGAAGGGGCCTGACGGACATATTTCGAGATATTTCTTCTTCTTGTTGTTCTTCTTCTGCACAGCTAAGCTGGAAGTGGCATTTGCAGCTCGCAGTAGTGCAGAGTTATCTCAAAGAAAGGGGCCACGGTGTTTCTGTATCTCTATTATGTTGGTGCGGCTTCGGAACTTTTAAATATCTTGATATATCTCGAGAACTGCGCATCTGATCAAAAAATATCATAGAACATAAAAAGTAGGAAACTTAATTCTCTACAAAAAAGGTCTCTTAACATTTTGCCATAGCTCGCTTCGTTTCCGAGATATTTGCAGATTTATCTCAAGGGAAGGGGCCTGACGGACATATTTCGAGATATTTCTTCTTCTTGTTGTTCTTCTTCTGCACAGCTAAACTGGAAGTGGCATTTCCAGCTCGCAATAGTGCAGAGTTATCTCAAAGAAAGGAGCCACGGTGTTTCTGTATCTCTATTCTGTTGGTGCGGCTTCGGAACTTTTAAATATCTTGATATATCTCGAGAACTACGCATCTGATCAAAAAATATCATAGAACATTAAAAGTAGGAAACTTAATTCTCTACAAAAAAGGTCTCTTAACATTTTGCCATAGCTCGCTTCGTTTCCGAGATATTTGCAGATTTATCTCAAGGGAAGGGGCCTGACGGACATATTTCGAGATATTTCTTCTTCTTGTTGTTCTTCTTCTGCACAGCTAAGCTGGAAGTGGCATTTGCGGCTCGCACTAGTGCAGCGTTATCTCAAAGAAAGGGGCCACGGTGTTTCTGTATCTCTATTATGTTGGTGCGGCTTCGGAACTTTTAAATATCTTGATATATCTCGAGAACTACGCATCTGATCAAAAAATATCATAGAACATAAAAAGTAGCCAACTTAATTCTCTACAAAAAAGGTCTCTTAACATTTTGCAATAGCTCGCTTCGTTTCCGAGATATTTGCAGATTTATCTCAAGGGAAGGGGCATGACGGACATATTTCGAGATATTTCTTCTTCTTGTTGTTCTTCTTCTGCACAGCTAAGCTGGAAGTGGCATTTGCGGCTCGCACTAGTGCAGAGTTATCTCAAAGAAAGGGGCCACGGTGGTTCTGTATCTCTATTATGTTGGTGCGGCTTCGGAACTTTTAAATATCTCGATATATCTCGAAAACTACGCTTCTGATCAAAAAATATCATAGAACATAAATTGTAGGAAACATAATTCTCTACAAAAAAGGTCTCTTAACATTTTGCCATAGCTCTCTTCGTTTCCGAGATATTTGCAGATTTATCTCAAGGGAAGGGGCCTGACGGACATATTTCGAGATATTTCTTCTTCTTGTTGTTCTTCTTCTGCACAGCTAAGCTGGAAGTGGCATTTGCAGCTCGCAATAGTGCAGAGTTATCTCAAAGAAAGGGGCCACGGTGTTTCTGTATCTCTATTATGTTGGTGCGGCTTCGGAACTTTTAAATATCTTGATATATCTCGAGAACTGCGCATCTGATCAAAAAATATCATAGAACATAAAAAGTAGGAAACTTAGTTCTCTACAAAAAAGGTCTCTTAACATTTTGCCATAGCTCGCTTCGTTTCCGAGATATTTGCAGATTTATCTCAAGGGAAGGGGCCTAACGGACATATTTCGAGATATTTCTTCTTCTTGTTGTTCTTCCTCTGCACAGCTAAGCTGGAAGTGGCATTTGCAGCTCGCAATAGTGCAGAGTTATCTCAAAGAAAGGGGCCACGGTGTTTCTGTATCTCTATTATGTTGGTGCGGCTTCGGAACTTTTAATTATCTTGATATATCTCGAGAACTACGCATCTGATCAAAAAATATCGTAGAACATAAAAAGTAGGAAACTTAATTCTCTACAAATAAAGTCTCTTAACATTTTGCAATAGCTCGCTTCGTTTCCGAGATATTTGCAGATTTATCTCAAGGGAAGGGGCCTGACGGACATATTTCGAGATATTTCTTCTTCTTGTTGTTCTTCTTCTGCACAGCTAAGCTGGACGTGGCATTTGCAGCTCGCAATAGTGCAGAGTTATCTCAAAGAAAGGGGCCACGGTGTTTCTGCATCTCTATTATGTTGGTGCGGCTTCGGAACTTTTAAATATCTTGATATATCTCGAGAACTGCGCATCTGATCAAAAAATATCATAGAACATAAAAAGTAGGAAACATAATTCTCTACAAAAAAGGTCTCTTAACATTTTGCCATAGCTCGCTTCGTTTCCGAGATATTTGCAGATTTATCTCAAGGGAAGGGGCCTAACGGACATATTTCGAGATATTTCTTCTTCTTGTTGTTCTTCTTCTGCACAGCTAAACTGGAAGTGGCATTTCCAGCTCGCAATAGTGCAGAGTTATCTCAAAGAAAGGGGCCACGGTGTTTCTGTATCTCTATTATGTTGGTGCGGCTTCGGAACTTTTAAATATCTTGATATATCTCGAGAACTACGCATCTGATCAAAAAATATCATAGAACATAAAAAGTAGGAAACTTAATTCTCTACAAAAAAGGTCTCTTAACATTTTGCCATAGCTCTCTTCGTTTCCGAGATATTTGCAGATTTATCTCAAGGGAAGGGGCCTGACGGACATATTTCGAGATATTTCTTCTTCTTGTTGTTCTTCTTCTGCACAGCTAAGCTGGAAGTGGCATTTGTAGCTCGCAATAGTGCAGAGTTATCTCAAAGAAAGGGGCCACGGTGTTTCTGTATCTCTATTATGTTGGTGCGGCTTCGGAACTTTTAAATATCTTGATATATCTCGAGAACTGCGCATCTGATCAAAAAATATCATAGAACATAAAAAGTAGGAAACTTAATTCTCTACAAAAAAGGTCTCTTAACATTTCGCCATAGCTCGCTTCGTTTCCGAGATATTTGCAGATTTATCTCAAGGGAAGGGGCCTGACGGACATATTTCGAGATACTTCTTCTTCTTGTTGTTCTTCTTCTGCACAGCTAAGCAGGAAGTGGCTTTTGCGGCTCGCACTAGTGCAGCGTTATCTCAAAGAAAGGAGCCACGGTGTTTCTGTATCTCTATTATGTTGGTGCGGCTTCGGAACTTTTAAATATCTTGATATATCTCGAGAACTACGCATCTGATCAAAAAATATCATAGAACATAAAAAGTAGGAAACTTAATTCTCTACAAAAAAGGTCTCTTAACATTTTGCCATAGCTCTCTTCGTTTCCGAGATATTTGCAGATTTATCTCAGGGGAAGGGGCCTGACGGACATATTTCGAGATATTTCTTCTTCTTGTTGTTCTTCTTCTGCACAGCTAAGCTGGAAGTGGCATTTGCAGCTCGCAATAGTGCAGAGTTATCTCAATGAAAGGGGCCACGGTGTTTCTGTATCTCTATTCTGTTGGTGCGGCTTCGGAACTTTTAAATATCTCGATATATCTGGAAAACTACGCTTCTGATCAAAAAATATCATAGAACATAAATTGTAGGAAACATAATTCTCTACAAAAAAGGTCTCTTAACATTTTGCCATAGCTCGCTTCGTTTCCGAGATATTTGCAGATATATCTCAAGGGAAGGGGCCTGACGGACATATTTCGAGATATTTCTTCTTCTTGTTGTTCTTCTTCTGCACAGCTAAGCTGGAAGTGGCATTTACAGCTCGCAATAGTGCAAAGTTATCTCAAAGAAAGGGGCCACGGTGTTTCTGTATCTCTAGTATGTTGGTGCGGCTTCGGAACTTTTAAATATCTTGATATATCTCGAGAACTGCGCATCTGATCAAAAAATATCATAGAACATAAAAAGTAGGAAACTTAATTCTCTACAAAAAAGGTCTCTTAACATTTTGCCATAGCTCTCTTCGTTTCCGAGATATTTGCAGATTTATCTCAAGGGAAGGGGCCTGACGGACATATTTCGAGATATTTCTTCTTCTTGTTGTTCTTCTTCTGCACAGCGAAGCTGGAAGTGGCATTTGCAGCTCGCAATAGTGCAGAGTTATCTCAAAGAAAGGGGCCACGGTGTTTCTGTACCTCTATTATGTTGGTGCGGCTTCCGAACTTTTAAATATCTTGATATATCTGGAGAACTACGCATCTGATCAAATAAAATATCATAGAACATAAAAAGTAGGAAACTTAATTCTCTACAAAAAAGGTCTCTTAACATTTTGCCATAGCTCTCTTCGTTTCCGAGATATTTGCAGATTTATCTCAAGGGAAGGGGCCTGACGGACATATTTCGAGATATTTCTTCTTCTTGTTGTTCTTCTTCTGCACAGCTAAGCTGGAAGTGGCATTTGCAGCTCGCAATAGTGCAGAGTTATCTCAAAGAAAGGGGCCACGGTGTTTCTGTATCTCTATTATGTTGGTGCGGCTTCGGAACTTTTAAATATCTTGATATATCTCGAGAACTGCGCATCTGATCAAAAAATATCATAGAACATAAAAAGTAGGAAACTTAATTCTCTACAAAAAAGGTCTCTTAACATTTTGCCATAGCTCGCTTCGTTTCCGAGATATTTGCAGATTTATCTCAAGGGAAGGGGCCTGACGGACATATTTCGAGATATTTCTTCTTCTTGTTGTTCTTCTTCTGCACAGCTAAACTGGAAGTGGCATTTCCAGCTCGCAATAGTGCAGAGTTATCTCAAAGAAAGGAGCCACGGTGTTTCTGTATCTCTATTCTGTTGGTGCGGCTTCGGAACTTTTAAATATCTTGATATATCTCGAGAACTACGCATCTGATCAAAAAATATCATAGAACATTAAAAGTAGGAAACTTAATTCTCTACAAAAAAGGTCTCTTAACATTTTGCCATAGCTCGCTTCGTTTCCGAGATATTTGCAGATTTATCTCAAGGGAAGGGGCCTGACGGACATATTTCGAGATATTTCTTCTTCTTGTTGTTCTTCTTCTGCACAGCTAAGCTGGAAGTGGCATTTGCGGCTCGCACTAGTGCAGCGTTATCTCAAAGAAAGGGGCCACGGTGTTTCTGTATCTCTATTATGTTGGTGCGGCTTCGGAACTTTTAAATATCTTGATATATCTCGAGAACTACGCATCTGATCAAAAAATATCATAGAACATAAAAAGTAGCAAACTTAATTCTCTACAAAAAAGGTCTCTTAACATTTTGCCATAGCTCGCTTCGTTTCCGAGATATTTGCAGATTTATCTCAAGGGAAGGGGCATGACGGACATATTTCGAGATATTTCTTCTTCTTGTTGTTCTTCTTCTGCACAGCTAAGCTGGAAGTGGCATTTGCGGCTCGCACTAGTGCAGAGTTATCTCAAAGAAAGGGGCCACGGTGGTTCTGTATCTCTATTATGTTGGTGCGGCTTCGGAACTTTTAAATATCTCGATATATCTCGAAAACTACGCTTCTGATCAAAAAATATCATAGAACATAAATTGTAGGAAACATAATTCTCTACAAAAAAGGTCTCTTAACATTTTGCCATAGCTCTCTTCGTTTCCGAGATATTTGCAGATTTATCTCAAGGGAAGGGGCCTGACGGACATATTTCGAGATATTTCTTCTTCTTGTTGTTCTTCTTCTGCACAGCTAAGCTGGAAGTGGCATTTGCAGCTCGCAATAGTGCAGAGTTATCTCAAAGAAAGGGGCCACGGTGTTTCTGTATCTCTATTATGTTGGTGCGGCTTCGGAACTTTTAAATATCTTGATATATCTCGAGAACTGCGCATCTGATCAAAAAATATCATAGAACATAAAAAGTAGGAAACTTAATTCTCTACAAAAAAGGTCTCTTAACATTTTGCCATAGCTCGCTTCGTTTCCGAGATATTTGCAGATTTATCTCAAGGGAAGGGGCCTGACGGACATATTTCGAGATATTTCTTCTTCTTGTTGTTCTTCTTCTGCACAGCTAAACTGGAAGTGGCATTTCCAGCTCGCAATAGTGCAGAGTTATCTCAAAGAAAGGAGCCACGGTGTTTCTGTATCTCTATTATGTTGGTGCGGCTTCGGAACTTTTAAATATCTTGATATATCTCGAGAACTACGCATCTGATCAAAAAATATCATAGAACATGAAAAGTAGCAAACTTAATTCGCTACAAAAAAGGTCTCTTAACATTTTGCCATAGCTCGCTTCGTTTCCGAGATATTTGCAGATTTATCTCAAGGGAAGGGGCATGACGGACATATTTCGAGATATTTCTTCTTCTTGTTGTTCTTCTTCTGCACAGCTAAGCTGGAAGTGGCATTTGCGGCTCGCACTAATGCAGAGTTATCTCAAAGAAAGGGGCCACGGTGTTTCTGTATCTCTATTATGTTGGTGCGGCTTCGGAACTTTTAAATATCTCGATATATCTTGAAAACTACGCTTCTGATCAAAAAATATCGTAGAACATAAAAAGTAGGAAACTTAATTCTCTACAAAAAAGGTCTCTTAACATTTTGCCATAGCTCGCTTCGTTTCCGAGATATTTGCAGGTTTATCTCAAGGGAAGGGGCCTAACGGACAGATTTCGAGATATTTCTTCTTCTTGTTGTTCTTCTTCTGCACAGCTAAACTGGAAGTGGCATTTCCAGCTCGCAATAGTGCAGAGTTATCTCAAAGAAAGGAGCCACGGTGTTTCTGTATCTCTATTCTGTTGGTGCGGCTTCGGAACTTTTAAATATCTTGATATATCTCGAGAACTACGCATCTGATCAAAAAATATCATAGAACATAAAAAGTAGGAAACTTAATTGTCTACAAAAAAGGTCTCTTAACATTTTGCCATAGCTCGCTTCGTTTCCGAGATATTTGCAGATTTATCTCAAGGGAAGGGGCCTGACGGACATATTTCGAGATATTTCTTCTTCTTGTTGTTCTTCTTCTGCACAGCTAAGCTGGAAGTGGCATTTGCGGCTCGCACTAGTGCAGAGTTATCTCAAAGAAAGGGGCCACGGTGTTTCTGTATCTCTATTATGTTGGTGCGGCTTCGGAACTTTTAAATATCTCGATATATCTCGAAAACTACGCTTCTGATCAAAAAATATCATAGAACATAAATTGTAGGAAACATAATTCTCTACAAAAAAGGTCTCTTAACATTTTGCCATAGCTCTCTTCGTTTCCGAGATATTTGCAGATTTATCTCAAGGGAAGGGGCCTGACGGACATATTTCGAGATATTTCTTCTTCTTGTTGTTCTTCTTCTGCACAGCTAAGCTGGAAGTGGCATTTGCAGCTCGCAATAGTGCAGAGTTATCTCAAAGAAAGGGGCCACGGTGTTTCTGTATCTCTATTATGTTGGTGCGGCTTCGGAACTTTTAAATATCTTGATATATCTCGAGAACTGCGCATCTGATCAAAAAATATCATAGAACATAAAAAGTAGGAAACTTAATTCTCTACAAAAAAGGTCTCTTAACATTTTGCCATAGCTCGCTTCGTTTCCGAGATATTTGCAGATTTATCTCAAGGGAAGGGGCCTGACGGACATATTTCGAGATATTTCTTCTTCTTGTTGTTCTTCTTCTGCACAGCTAAACTGGAAGTGGCATTTCCAGCTCGCAATAGTGCAGAGTTATCTCAAAGAAAGGAGCCACGGTGTTTCTGTATCTCTATTCTGATGGTGCGGCTTCGGAACTTTTAAATATCTTGATATATCTCGGGAACTACGCATCTGATCAAAAAATATCATAGAACATAAAAAGTAGGAAACTTAATTCTCTACAAAAAAGGTCTCTTAACATTTTGCCATAGCTCGCTTCGTTTCCGAGATATTTGCAGATTTATCTCAAGGGAAGGGGCCTGACGGGCATATTTCGAGATATTTCTTCTTCTTGTTGTTCTTCTTCTGCACAGCTAAGCTGGAAGTGGCATTTGCGGCTCGCACTAGTGCAGCGTTATCTCAAAGAAAGGGGCCACGGTGTTTCTGTATCTCTATTATGTTGGTGCGGCTTCGGAACTTTTAAATATCTTGATATATCTCGAGAACTGCGCATCTCATCAAAAAATATCATAGAACATAAAAAGTAGGAAACTTAATTCTCTACAAAAAAGGTCTCTTAACATTTTGCCATAGCTCGCTTCGTTTCCGAGATATTTGCAGATTTATCTCAAGGGAAGGGGCCTGACGGACATATTTCGAGATATTTCTTCTTCTTGTTGTTCTTCTTCTGCACAGCTAAACTGGAAGTGGCATTTCCAGCTCGCAATAGTGCAGAGTTATCTCAAAGAAAGGAGCCACGGTGTTTCTGTATCTCTATTCTGATGGTGCGGCTTCGGAACTTTTAAATATCTTGATATATCTCGGGAACTACGCATCTGATCAAAAAATATCATAGAACATAAAAAGTAGGAAACTTAATTCTCTACAAAAAAGGTCTTTTAACATTTTGCCATAGCTCGCTTCGTTTCCGAGATATTTGCAGATTTATCTCAAGGGAAGGGGCCTGACGGACATATTTCGAGATATTTCTTCTTCTTGTTGTTCTTCTTCTGCACAGCTAAGCTGGAAGTGGCATTTGCGGCTCGCACTAGTGCAGCGTTATCTCAAAGAAAGGGGCCACGGTGTTTCTGTATCTCTATTATGTTGGTGCGGCTTCGGAACTTTTAAATATCTTGATATATCTCGAGAACTACGCATCTGATCAAAAAATATCATAGAACATGAAAAGTAGCAAACTTAATTCTCTACAAAAAAGGTCTCTTAACATTTTGCCATAGCTCGCTTCGTTTCCGAGATATTTGCAGATTTATCTCAAGGGAAGGGGCATGACGGACATATTTCGAGATATTTCTTCTTCTTGTTGTTCTTCTTCTGCACAGCTAAGCTGGAAGTGGCATTTGCGGCTCGCACTAGTGCAGAGTTATCTCAAAGAAAGGGGCCACGGTGTTTCTGTATCTCTATTATGTTGGTGCGGCTTCGGAACTTTTAAATATCTCGATATATCTTGAAAACTACGCTTCTGATCAAAAAATATCATAGAACATAAAAAGTAGGAAACTTAATTCTCTACAAAACAGGTCTCTTAACATTTTGCCATAGCTCGCTTCGTTTCCGAGATATTTGCAGGTTTATCTCAAGGGAAGGGGCCTAACGGACATATTTCGAGATATTTCTTCTTCTTGTTGTTCTTCTTCTGCACAGCTAAGCTGGAAGTGGCATTTACAGCTCGCAATAGTGCAAAGTTATCTCAAAGAAAGGGGCCACGGTGTTTCTGTATCTCTATTATGTTGGTGCGGCTTCGGAACTTTTAAATATCTTGATATATCTCGAGAACTGCGCATCTGATCAAAAAATATCATAGAACATAAAAAGTAGGAAACTTAATTCTCTACAAAAAAGGTCTCTTAACATTTTGCCATAGCTCTCTTCGTTTCCGAGATATTTGCAGATTTATCTCAAGGGAAGGGGCCTGACGGACATATTTCGAGATATTTCTTCTTCTTGTTGTTCTTCTTCTGCACAGCGAAGCTGGAAGTGGCATTTGCAGCACGCAATAGTGCAGAGTTATCTCAAAGAAAGGGGCCACGGTGTTTCTGTACCTCTATTATGTTGGTGCGGCTTCCGAACTTTTAAATATCTTGATATATCTGGAGAACTACGCATCTGATCAAAAAATATCATAGAACATAAAAAGTAGGAAACTTAATTCTCTACAAAAAAGGTCTCTTAACATTTTGCCATAGCTCTCTTCGTTTCCGAGATATTTGCAGATTTATCTCAAGGGAAGGGGCCTGACGGACATATTTCGAGATATTTCTTCTTCTTGTTGTTCTTCTTCTGCACAGCTAAGCTGGAAGTGGCATTTGCAGCTCGCAATAGTGCAGAGTTATCTCAAAGAAAGGGGCCACGGTGTTTCTGTATCTCTATTATGTTGGTGCGGCTTCGGAACTTTTAAATATCTTGATATATCTCGAGAACTGCGCATCTGATCAAAAAATATCATAGAACATAAAAAGTAGGAAACTTAATTCTCTACAAAAAAGGTCTCTTAACATTTTGCCATAGCTCGCTTCGTTTCCGAGATATTTGCAGATTTATCTCAAGGGAAGGGGCCTGACGGACATATTTCGAGATATTTCTTCTTCTTGTTGTTCTTCTTCTGCACAGCTAAACTGGAAGTGGCACTTCCAGCTCGCAATAGTGCAGAGTTATCTCAAAGAAAGGGGCCACGGTGTTTCTGTATCTCTATTATGTTGGTGCGGCTTCGGAACTTTTAAATATCTTGATATATCTCGAGAACTGCGCATCTGATCAAAAAATATCATAGAACAGAAAAAGTAGGAAACTTAATTCTCTACAAAAAAGGTCTCTTAACATTTTGCCATAGCTCTCTTCGTTTCCGAGATATTTGCAGATTTATCTCAAGGGAAGGGGCCTGACGGACATATTTCGAGATATTTCTTCTTCTTGTTGTTCTTCTTCTGCACAGCGAAGCTGGAAGTGGCATTTGCAGCACGCAATAGTGCAGAGTTATATCAAAGAAAGGGGCCACGGTGTTTCTGTACCTCTATTATGTTGGTGCGGCTTCCGAACTTTTAAATATCTTGATATATCTGGAGAACTACGCATCTGATCAAAAAATATCATAGAACATAAAAAGTAGGAAACTTAATTCTCTACAAAAAAGGTCTCTTAACATTTTGCCATAGCTCTCTTCGTTTCCGAGATATTTGCAGATTTATCTCAAGGGAAGGGGCCTGACGGACATATTTCGAGATATTTCTTCTTCTTGTTGTTCTTCTTCTGCACAGCTAAGCTGGAAGTGGCATTTGCAGCTCGCAATAGTGCAGAGTTATCTCAAAGAAAGGGGCCACGGTGTTTCTGTATCTCTATTATGTTGGTGCGGCTTCGGAACTTTTAAATATCTTGATATATCTCGAGAACTGCGCATCTGATCAAAAAATATCATAGAACATAAACCGTAGGAAACTGAACTCTCTACAAAAAAGGTCTCTTAACATTTTGCCATAGCTCGCTTCGTTTCCGAGATATTTGCAGATTTATCTCAAGGGAAGGGGCCTGACGGACATATTTCGAGATATTTCTTCTTCTTGTTGTTCTTCTTCTGCACAGCTAAGCTGGAAGTGGCATTTGCGGCTCGCACTAGTGCAGCGTTATCTCAAAGAAAGGGGCCACGGTGTTTCTGTATCTCTATTATGTTGGTGCGGCTTCGGAACTTTTAAATATCTTGATATATCTCGAGAACTGCGCATCTGATCAAAAAATATCATAGAACATAAAAAGTAGCAAACTTAATTCTCTACAAAAAAGGTCTCTTAACATTTTGCCATAGCTCGCTTCGTTTCCGAGATATTTGCAGATTTATCTCAAGGGAAGGGGCCTGACGGACATATTTCGAGATGTTTCTTCTTCTTGTTGTTCTTCTTCTGCACAGCTAAACTGGAAGTGGCATTTCCAGCTCGCAATAGTGCAGAGTTATCTCAAAGAAAGGAGCCACGGTGTTTCTGTATCTCTATTCTGTTGGTGCGGCTTCGGAACTTTTAAATATCTTGATATATCTCGGGAACTACGCATCTGATCAAAAAATATCATAGAACATAAAAAGTAGGAAACTTAATTCTCTACAAAAAAGGTCTCTTAACATTTTGCCATAGCTCGCTTCGTTTCCGAGATATTTGCAGATTTATCTCAAGGGAAGGGGCCTGACGGACATATTTCGAGATATTTCTTCTTCTTGTTGTTCTTCTTCTGCACAGCTAAGCTGGAAGTGGCATTTGCGGCTCGCACTAGTGCAGCGTTATCTCAAAGAAAGGGGCCACGGTGTTTCTGTATCTCTATTATGTTGGTGCGGCTTCGGAACTTTTAAATATCTTGATATATCTCGAGAACTACGCATCTGATCAAAAAATATCATAGAACATAAATTGTAGGAAACATAATTCTCTACAAAAAAGGTCTCTTAACATTTTGCCATAGCTCGCTTCGTTTCCGAGATATTTGCAGATATATCTCAAGGGAAGGGGCCTGACGGACATATTTCGAGATATTTCTTCTTCTTGTTGTTCTTCTTCTGCACAGCTAAGCTGGAAGTGGCATTTGCAGCTCGCAATAGTGCAGAGTTATCTCAAAGAAAGGGGCCACGGTGTTTCTGTATCTCTATTATGTTGGTGCGGCTTCGGAACTTTTAAATATCTTGATATATCTCGAGAACTGCGCATCTGATCAAAAAATATCATAGAACATAAAAAGTAGGAAACTTAATTCTCTACAAAAAAGGTCTCTTAACATTTTGCCATAGCTCGCTTCGTTTCCGAGATATTTGCAGATTTATCTCAAGGGAAGGGGCCTGACGGACATATTTCGAGATATTTCTTCTTCTTGTTGTTCTTCTTCTGCACAGCTAAGCTGGAAGTGGCATTTGCGGCTCGCACTAGTGCAGAGTTATCTCAAAGAAAGGGGCCACGGTGTTTCTGTATCTCTATTATGTTGGTGCGGCTTCGGAACTTTTAAATATCTCGATATATCTCGAAAACTACGCTTCTGATCAAAAAATATCATAGAACATAAATTGTAGGAAACATAATTCTCTACAAAAAAGGTCTCTTAACATTTTGCCATAGCTCGCTTCGTTTCCGAGATATTTGCAGATTTATCTCAAGGGAAGGGGCCTGACGGACATATTTCGAGATATTTCTTCTTCTTGTTGTTCTTCTTCTGCACAGCTAAACTGGAAGTGGCATTTCCAGCTCGCAATAGTGCAGAGTTATCTCAAAGAAAGGAGCCACGGTGTTTCTGTATCTCTATTCTGTTGGTGCGGCTTCGGAACTTTTAAATATCTTGATATATCTCGGGAACTACGCATCTGATCAAAAAATATCATAGAACATAA
The DNA here is from genome assembly GCF_051020975.1 of Osmia lignaria lignaria. Classification (NCBI taxonomy): domain Eukaryota; kingdom Metazoa; phylum Arthropoda; class Insecta; order Hymenoptera; family Megachilidae; genus Osmia; species Osmia lignaria. The sequence continues at coordinate 5,929,643 of NW_027478159.1, read as the reverse complement.
AAAGTAGGAAACTTAATTCTCTACAAAAAAGGTCTCTTAACATTTTGCCATAGCTCGCTTCGTTTCCGCGATATTTGCAGATTTATCTCAAGGGAAGGGGCCTGACGGACATATTTCGAGATATTTCTTCTTCTTGTTGTTCTTCTTCTGCACAGCTAAGCTGGAAGTGGCATTTGCGGCTCGCACTAGTGCAGCGTTATCTCAAAGAAAGGGGCCACGGTGTTTCTGTATCTCTATTATGTTGGTGCGGCTTCGGAACTTTTAAATATCTTGATATATCTCGAGAACTACGCATCTGATCAAAAAATATCATAGAACATAAAAAGTAGCAAACTTAATTCTCTACAAAAAAGGTCTCTTAACATTTTGCCATAGCTCGCTTCGTTTCCGAGATATTTGCAGATATATCTCAAGGGAAGGGGCCTGACGGACATATTTCGAGATATTTCTTCTTCTTGTTGTTCTTCTTCTGCACAGCTAAACTGGAAGTGGCACTTCCAGCTCGCAATAGTGCAGAGTTATCTCAAAGAAAGGGGCCACGGTGTTTCTGTATCTCTATTCTGTTGGTGCGGCTTCGGAACTTTTAAATATCTCGATATATCTCGAAAACTACGCTTCTGATCAAAAAATATCATAGAACATAAATTGTAGGAAACATAATTCTCTACAAAAAAGGTCTCTTAACATTTTGCCATAGCTCGCTTCGTTTCCGAGATATTTGCAGATATATCTCAAGGGAAGGGGCCTGACGGACATATTTCGAGATATTTCTTCTTCTTGTTGTTCTTCTTCTGCACAGCTAAACTGGAAGTGGCACTTCCAGCTCGCAATAGTGCAGAGTTATCTCAAAGAAAGGGGCCACGGTGTTTCTGTATCTCTATTATGTTGGTGCGGCTTCGGAACTTTTAAATATCTTGATATATCTCGAGAACTGCGCATCTGATCAAAAAATATCATACAGCAGAAAAAGTAGGAAACTTAATTCTCTACAAAAAAGGTCTCTTAACATTTTGCCATAGCTCTCTTCGTTTCCGAGATATTTGCAGATTTATCTCAAGGGAAGGGGCCTGACGGACATATTTCGAGATATTTCTTCTTCTTGTTGTTGTTCTTCTGCACAGCGAAGCTGGAAGTGGCATTTGCAGCACGCAATAGTGCAGAGTTATCTCAAAGAAAGGGGCCACGGTGTTTCTGTACCTCTATTATGTTGTTGCGGCTTCCGAACTTTTAAATATCTTGATATATCTGGAGAACTACGCATCTGATCAAAAAATATCATAGAACATAAAAAGTAGGAAACTTAATTCTCTACAAAAAAGGTCTCTTAACATTTTGCCATAGCTCTCTTCGTTTCCGAGATATTTGCAGATTTATCTCAAGGGAAGGGGCCTGACGGACATATTTCGAGATATTTCTTCTTCTTGTTGTTCTTCTTCTGCACAGCTAAGCTGGAAGTGGCATTTGCAGCTCGCAATAGTGCAGAGTTATCTCAAAGAAAGGGGCCACGGTGTTTCTGTATCTCTATTCTGTTGGTGCGGCTTCGGAACTTTTAAATATCTTGATATATCTCGGGAACTACGCATCTGATCAAAAAATATCATAGAACATAAAAAGTAGGAAACTTAATTCTCTACAAAAAAGGTCTCTTAACATTTTGCCATAGCTCGCTTCGTTTCCGAGATATTCGCAGATTTATCTCAAGGGAAGGGGCCTGACGGACATATTTCGAGACATTTCTTCTTCTTGTTGTTCTTCTTCTGCACAGCTAAGCTGGAAGTGGCATTTACAGCTCGCAATAGTGCAAAGTTATCTCAAAGAAAGGGGCCACGGTGTTTCTGTATCTCTATTATGTTGGTGCGGCTTCGGAACTTTTAAATATCTTGATATATCTCGAGAACTGCGCATCTGATCAAAAAATATCATAGAACATAAAAAGTAGGAAACTTAATTCTCTACAAAAAAGGTCTCTTAACATTTTGCCATAGCTCTCTTCGTTTCCGAGATATTTGCAGATTTATCTCAAGGGAAGGGGCCTGACGGACATATTTCGGGATATTTCTTCTTCTTGTTGTTCTTCTTCTGCACAGCGAAGCTGGAAGTGGCCTTTGCAGCTCGCAATAGTGCAGAGTTAGCTCAAAGAAAGGGGCCACGGTGTTTCTGTACCTCTATTATGTTGGTGCGACTTCCGAACTTTTAAATATCTTGATATATCTCGAGAACTGCGCATCTGATCAAAAAATATCATAGAACATAAAAAGTAGGAAACTTAATTCTCTACAAAAAAGGTCTCTTAACATTTTGCCATAGCTCGCTTCGTTTCCGAGATATTTGCAGATTTATCTCAAGGGAAGGGGCCTGACGGACATATTTCGAGATATTTCTTCTTCTTGTTGTTCTTCTTCTGCACAGCTAAACTGGAAGTGGCATTTCCAGCTCGCAATAGTGCAGAGTTATCTCAAAGAAAGGAGCCACGGTGTTTCTGTATCTCTATTCTGTTGGTGCGGCTTCGGAACTTTTAAATATCTTGATATATCTCGGGAACTACGCATCTGATCAAAAAATATCATAGAACATAAAAAGTAGGAAACTTAATTCTCTACAAAAAAGGTCTCTTAACATTTTGCCATAGCTCGCTTCGTTTCCGAGATATTTGCAGATTTATCTCAAGGGAAGGGGCCTGACGGACATATTTCGAGATATTTCTTCTTCTTGTTGTTCTTCTTCTGCACAGCTAAGCTGGAAGTGGCATTTGCGGCTCGCACTAGTGCAGCGTTATCTCAAAGAAAGGGGCCACGGTGTTTCTGTATCTCTATTATGTTGGTGCGGCTTCGGAACTTTTAAATATCTTGATATATCTCGAGAACTACGCATCTGATCAAAAAATATCATAGAACATAAAAAGTAGCAAACTTAATTCTCTACAAAAAAGGTCTCTTAACATTTTGCCATAGCTCGCTTCGTTTCCGAGATATTTGCAGATTTATCTCAAGGGAAGGGGCCTGACGGACATATTTCGAGATATTTCTTCTTCTTGTTGTTCTTCTTCTGCACAGCTAAGCTGGAAGTGGCATTTGCAGCTCGCAATAGTGCAGAGTTATCTCAAAGAAAGGGGCCACGGTGTTTCTGTACCTCTATTATGTTGGTGCGGCTTCCGAACTTTTAAATATCTTGATATATCTGGAGAACTACGCATCTGATCAAAAAATATCATAGAACATAAAAAGTAGGAAACTTAATTCTCTACAAAAAAGGTCTCTAAACATTTTGCCATAGCTCTCTTCGTTTCCGAGATATTTGCAGATTTATCTCAAGGGAAGGGGCCTGACGGACATATTTCGAGATATTTCTTCTTCTTGTTGTTCTTCTTCTGCACAGCTAAACTGGAAGTGGCATTTCCAGCTCGCAATAGTGCAGAGTTATCTCAAAGAAAGGGGCCACGGTGTTTCTGTATCTCTATTATGTTGGTGCGGCTTCGGAACTTTTAAATATCTTGATATATCTCGAGAACTACGCATCTGATCAAAAAATATCATAGAACATAAAAAGTAGGAAACTTAATTCTCTACAAAAAAGGTCTCTTAACATTTTGCCATAGCTCTCTTCGTTTCCGAGATATTTGCAGATTTATCTCAAGGGAAGGGGCCTGACGGACATATTTCGAGATATTTCTTCTTCTTGTTGTTCTTCTTCTGCACAGCTAAACTGGAAGTGGCATTTCCAGCTCGCAATAGTGCAGAGTTATCTCAAAGAAAGGGGCCACGGTGTTTCTGTATCTCCATTATGTTGGTGCGGCTTCGGAACTTTTAAATATCTTGATATATCTCGAGAACTACGCATCTGATCAAAAAATATCATAGAACATAAAAAGTAGGAAACTTAATTCTCTACAAAAAAGGTCTCTTAACATTTTGCCATAGCTCGCTTCGTTTCCGAGATATTTGCAGATATATCTCAAGGGAAGGGGCCTGACGGACATATTTCGAGATATTTCTTCTTCTTGTTGTTCTTCTTCTGCACAGCTAAGCTGGAAGTGGCATTTACAGCTCGCAATAGTGCAAAGTTATCTCAAAGAAAGGGGCCACGGTGTTTCTGTATCTCTATTATGTTGGTGCGGCTTCGGAACTTTTAAATATCTTGATATATCTCGAGAACTGCGCATCTGATCAAAAAATATCATACAACATAAAAAGTAGGAAACTTAATTCTCTACAAAAAAGGTCTCTTAACATTTTGCCATAGCTCGCTTCGTTTCCGAGATATTTGCAGGTTTATCTCAAGGGAAGGGGCCTAACGGACATATTTCGAGATATTTCTTCTTCTTGTTGTTCTTCTTCTGCACAGCCAAACTGGAAGTGGCATTTCCAGCTCGCAATAGTGCAGAGTTATCTCAAAGAAAGGGGCCACGGTGTTTCTGTATCTCTATTATGTTGGTGCGGCTTCGGAACTTTTAAATATCTCGATATATCTCGAAAACTACGCTTCTGATCAAAAAATATCATAGAACATAAATTGTAGGAAACATAATTCTCTACAAAAAACGTCTCTTAACATTTTGCCATAGCTCGCTTCGTTTCCGAGATATTTGCAGATATATCCCAAGGGAAGGGGCCTGACGGACATATTTCGAGATATTTCTTCTTCTTGTTGTTCTTCTTCTGCACAGCTAAGCTGGAAGTGGCATTTGCGGCTCGCACTAGTGCAGAGTTATCTCAAAGAAAGAGGCCACGGTGTTTCTGTACCTCTATTATGTTGGTGCAGCTTCGGAACTTTTAAATATCTTGATATATCTCGAGAACTACGCATCTGATCAAAAAATATCATCGAACATAAAAAGTAGGAAACTTAATTCTCTACAAAAAAGGTCTCTTAACATTTTGCCATAGCTCGCTTCGTTTCCGAGATATTTGCAGATTTATCTCAAGGGAAGGGGCCTGACGGACATATTTCGAGATATTTCTTCTTCTTCTTGTTCTTCTTCTGCACAGCTAAGCTGGAAGTGGCATTTGCAGCTCGCAAGAGTGCAGAGTTATCTCAAAGAAAGGGGCCACGGTGTTTCTGTACCTCTATTATGTTGGTGCAGTTCCGGAACTTTTAAATATCTTGATATATCTCGAGAACTACGCATCTGATCAAAAAATATCATAGAACATAAAAAGTAGGAAACTTAATTCTCTACAAAAAAGGTATCTTAACATTTTGCCATAGCTCGCTTCGTTTCCGAGATATTTGCAGATTTATCTCAAGGGATGGGGCCTGACGGACATATTTTGAGATTTTTCTTCTTCTTGTTGTTTTTCTTCTGCACAGCTAAGCTGGAAGTGGCATTTGCAGCTCGCAATAGTGCAGAGTTATCTCAAAGAAAGGGGCCACGGTGTTTCTGTATCTCTATTATGTTGGTGCGGCTTCGGAACTTTTAAATATCTTGATATATCTCGAGAATTGCGCATCTGATCAAAAAATATCATAGAACATAAAAAGTAGGAAACTTAATTCTCTACAAAAAAGGTCTCTTAACATTTTGCCATAGCTCGCTTCGTTTCCGAGATATTTGCAGATATATCCCAAGGGAAGGGGCCTGACGGACATATTTCGAGATATTTCTTCTTCTTGTTGTTCTTCTTCTGCACAGCTAAGCTGGAAGTGGCATTTGCAGCTCGCAGTAGTGCAGAGTTATCTCAAAGAGAGGGGCCAGGGTGTTTCTGTATCTCTATTATGTTGGTGCGGCTTCGGAACTTTTAAATATCTTGATATATCTCGAGAACTACGCATCTGATCAAAAAATATCATACTACATAAAAAGTAGGAAACTTAATTCTCTACAAGAGAGGTCTCTAAACATTTTGCCATAGCTCGCTTCGTTTCCGAGATATTTGCATATTTATCTCAAGGGAAGGGGCCTGACGGACATATTTCGAGATATTTCTTCTTCTTGTTGTTCTTCTTCTGCACAGCTAAGCTCGAAGTGGCATTTGCAGCTCGCAATAGTGCAGAGTTATCTCAAAGAAAGAGGCCACGGTGTTTCTGTACCTCTATTATGTTGGTGCAGCTTCGGAACTTTTAAATATCTTGATATATCTCGAGAACTACGCATCTGATCAAAAAATATCATCGAACATAAAAAGTAGGAAACTTAATTCTCTACAAAAAAGGTCTCTTAACATTTTGCCATAGCTCGCTTCGTTTCCGAGATATTTGCAGATTTATCTCAAGGGAAGGGGCCTGACGGACATATTTCGAGATATTTCTTCTTCTTCTTGTTCTTCTTCTGCACAGCTAAGCTGGAAGTGGCATTTGCAGCTCGCAAGAGTGCAGAGTTATCTCAAAGAAAGGGGCCACGGTGTTTCTGTACCTCTATTATGTTGGTGCAGTTCCGGAACTTTTAAATATCTTGATATATCTCGAGAACTACGCATCTGATCAAAAAATATCATAGAACATAAAAAGTAGGAAACTTAATTGTCTACAAAAAAGGTATCTTAACATTTTGCCATAGCTCGCTTCGTTTCCGAGATATTTGCAGATATATCTCAAGGGAAGGGGCCTGACGGACATATTTTGAGATTTTTCTTCTTCTTGTTGTTTTTCTTCTGCACAGCTAAGCTGGAAGTGGCATTTGCAGCTCGCAATAGTGCAGAGTTATCTCAAAGAAAGGGGCCACGGTGTTTCTGTATCTCTATTATGTTGGTGCGGCTTCGGAACTTTTAAATATCTTGATATATCTCGAGAATTGCGCATCTGATCAAAAAATATCATAGAACATAAAAAGTAGGAAACTTAATTCTCTACAAAAAAGGTCTCTTAACATTTTGCCATAGCTCGCTTCGTTTCCGAGATATTTGCAGATTTATCTCAAGGGAAGGGGCCTGACGGACATATTTCGAGATATTTCTTCTTCTTGTTGTTCTTCTTCTGCACAGCTAAGCTGGAAGTGGCATTTCCAGCCCGCAATAGTGCAGAGTTATCTCAAAGAAAGGGGCCACGGTGTTTCTGTATCTCTATTATGTTGGTGCGGCTTCGGAACTTTTAAATATCTTGATATATCTCGAGAACTACGCATCTGATCAAAAAATATCATAGAACATAAAAAGTAGGAAACTTAATTCTCTACAAAAAAGGTCTCTTAACATTTTGCCATAGCTCGCTTCGTTTCCGAGATATTTGCAGATTTATCTCAAGGGAAGGGGCCTGACGGACATATTTCGAGATATTTCTTCTTCTTCTTGTTCTTCTTCTGCACAGCTAAGCTGGAAGTGGCATTTGCAGCTCGCAAGAGTGCAGAGTTATCTCAAAGAAAGGGGCCACGGTGTTTCTGTATCTCTATTATGTTGGTGCGGCTTCGGAACTTTTAAATATCTTGATATATCTCGAGAACTACGCATCTGATCAAAAAACATCATAGAACACGAATAGTAGGAAACTTAATTCTCTACAGAAAAGGTCTCTTAATATTTTGCCATAGCTCGCATCGTTTCCGAGATATTTGCAGATATAGCTCAAGGGAAGGGGCCTGACGGACATATTTCGAGATATTTCTTCTTCTTGTTGTTCCTCTTCAGCACAGCTAAGCTGGAAGTGGCATTTCCAGCCCGCAATAGTGCAGAGTTATCTCAAAGAAAGGGGCCACGGTGTTTCTGTATCTCTATTATGTTGGTGCGGCTTCGGAACTTTTAAATATCTTGATATATCTCGAGAACTACGCATCTGATCAAAAAATATCATAGAACATAAAAAGTAGCAAACTTAATTCTCTACAAAAAAGGTCTCTCAACATTTTGCCATAGCTCGCTTCGTTTCCGAGATATTTGCAGATTTATCTCAAGGGAAGGGGCCTGACGTACATATTTCGAGATATTTCTTCTTCTTGTTGTTCTTCTTCTGCACAGCTAAACTGGAAGTGGCATTTCCAGCTCGCAATAGGGCAGAGTTATCTCAAAGAAAGGGGCCACGGTGTTTCTGTATCTCTATTATGTTGGTGCGGCTTCGGAACTTTTAAATATCTTGATATATCTCGAGAACTACGCATCTGATCAAAAAATATCATAGAACATAAAAAGTAGGAAACTTAATTCTCTACAAAAAAGGTCTCTTAACATTTTGCCATAGCTCGCTTCGTTTCCGAGATATTTGCAGATTCAGCTCAAAGGAACTGGCCTGACGGACATATTTCGAGATATTTCTTCTTCTTGTTGTTCTTCTTCTGCACAGCTAAGCTGGAAGTGGCATTTGCGGCTCGCACTAGTGCACAGTTATCTCAAAGAAAGGGGCCACGGTGTTTCTGTATCTCTATTATGTTGGTGCGGCTTTGGAACTTTTAAATATCTCGATATATCTCGAAAACTACGCTTCTGATCAAAAAATATCATAGAACATAAATTGTAGGAAACATAATTCTCTACAAAAAAGGTCTCTTAACATTTTGCCATAGCTCGCTTCGTTTCCGAGATATTTGCAGATATATCTCAAGGGAAGGGGCCTGACGGACATATTTCGAGATATTTCTTCTTCTTGTTGTTCTTCTTCTGCACAGCTAAGCTGGAAGTGGCATTTGCGGCTCGCAATAGTGCAGAGTTATCTCAAAGAAAGGGGCCACGGTGTTTCTGTATCTCTATTATGTTGGTGCGGCTTCGGAACTTTTAAATATCTCGATATATTTCGAAAACTACGCTTCTGATCAAGAAATATCATAGAACACAAATTGTAGGAAACATAATTCTCTACAAAAAAGGTCTCTTAACATTTTGCCATAGCTAGCTTCGTTTCCGAGATATTTGCAGATATATCTCAAGGGAAGGGGCCTGACGGACATATTTCGAGATATTTCTTCTTCTTGTTGTTCTTCTTCTGCACAGCTAAGCTGGAAGTGGCATTTACAGCACGCAATAGTGCAGAGTTATCTCAAAGAAAGGGGCCACGGTGTTTCTGTATCTCTATTATGTTGGTGCGGCTTCGGAACTTTTAAATATCTTGACATATCTCGAGAACTACGCATCTGATCAAAAAATATCATAGAACATAAAAAGTAGGAAACTTAATTCTCTACAAAAAAGGTCTCTTAACAATTGGCCATAGCTCGCTTCGTTTCCGAGATATTTGCAGATATATCCCAAGGGAAGGGGCCTGACGGACATATTTCGAGATATTTCTTCTTCTTGTTGTTCTTCTTCTGCACAGCTAAGCTGGAAGTGGCATTTACAGCTCGCAATAGTGCAGAGTTATCTCAAAGAAAGGGGCCACGGTGTTTCTGTATCTCTATTATGTTGGTGCGGCTTCGGAACTTTTAAATATCTTGATATATCTCGAGAACTACGCATCCGATAAAAAAATATCATAGAACAGAAAAAGTAGGAAACTTAATTCTCTACAAAAAAGGTCTCTTAACATTTTGCCATAGCCCTCTTCGTTTCCGAGATATTTGCAGATTTATCTCAAGGGAAGGGGCCTGACGGACATTAATCGAGATATTTCTTCTTCTTGATGTTCTTCTTCTGCACAGCTAAGCTGGAAGTGGCATTTGCAGCTCGCAATAGTGCAGAGTTATCTCAAAGAAAGGGGCCACGGTGTTTCTGTATCTCTATTATGTTGGTGCGGCTTCGGAACTTTTAAATATCTTGATATATCTCGAGAACTACGCATCTGATCAAAAAATATCATAGAACATAAATTGTAGGAAACATAATTCTCTACAAAAAAGGTCTCTCAACATTTTGCCATAGCTCGCTTCGTTTCCGAGATATTTGCAGATATATCTCAAGGGAAGGGGCCTGACGGACATATTTCGAGATATTTCTTCTTCTTGTTGTTCTTCTTCTGCACAGCTAAGCTGGAAGTGGCATTTACAGCTCGCAATAGTGCAGAGTTATCTCCAAGAAAGGGGCCACGGTGTTTCTGTATCTCTATTATGTTGGTGCGGCTTCGGAACTTTTAAATATCTTGATATATCTCGAGAACTACGCATCTGATCAAAAAATATCATAGAACATAAAAAGTAGGAAACTTAATTCTCTACAAAAAAGGTCTCTTAACATTTTGCCATAGCTCTCTTCGTTTCCGAGATATTTGCAGATTTATCTCAAGGGAAGGGGCCTGACGGACATATTTCGAGATATTTCTTCTTCTTGTTGTTCTTCCTCTGCACAGCTAAGCTGGAAGTGGCATTTGCAGCTCGCAATAGTGCATAGTTATCTGAAAGAAAGGGGCCACGGTGTTTCTGTATCTCTATTATGTTGGTGCGGCTTCGGAACTTTTAAATATCTTGATATATCTCGAAAACTACGCTTCTGATCAAAAAATATCATAGAACATAAATTGTAGGAAACATAATTCTCTACAAAAAAGGTCTCTTAACATTTTGCCATAGCTCGCTTCGTTTCCGAGATATTTGCAGATATATCTCAAGGGAAGGGGCCTGACGGACATATTTCGAGATATTTCTTCTTCTTGTTGTTCCTCCTCTGCACAGCTAAGCTGGAAGTGGCATTTGCAGCTCGCAATAGTGCAGAGTTATCTCAAAGAAAGGGGCCACGGTGTTTCTGTATCTCTATTATGTTGGTGCGGCTTCGGAACTTTTAAATATCTTGATATATCTCGAGAACTACGCATCTGATCAAAAAATATCATAGAACATGAAAAGTAGGAAACTTAATTCTCTACAAAAAAGGTCTCTTAACATTTTGCCATAGCTCTCTTCGTTTCCGAGATATTTGCAGATTTATCTCAAGGGAAGGGGCCTGACGGAAATATTTCGAGATATTTCTTCTTCTTGTTGTTCTTCTTCTGCACAGCTAAGCTGGAAGTGGCATTTGCGGCTCGCACTAGTGCAGAGTTATCTCAAAGAAAGGGGCCACGGTGTTTCTGTATCTCTATTATGTTGGTGCGGCTTCGGAACTTTTAAATATCTCGATATATCTTGAAAACTACGCTTCTGATCAAAAAATATCATAGAACATAAATTGTAGGAAACATAATTCTCTACAAAAAAGGTCTCTTAACATTTTCCCATAGCTCGCTTCGTTTCCGAGATATTTGCAGATATATCTCAAGGGAAGGGGCCTGACGGACATATTTCGAGATATTTCTTCTTCTTGTTGTTCTTCTTCTGCACAGCTAAGCTGGAAGTGGCATTTACAGCTCGCAATAGTGCAGAGTTATCTCAAAGAAAGGGGCCACGGTGTTTCTGTATCTCTATTATGTTGGTGCGGCTTCGGAACTTTTAAATATCTTGATATATCTCGAGAACTACGCATCTGATCAAAAAATATCTTAGAACATAAAAAGTAGGAAACTTAATTCTCTACAAAAAAGGTCTCTTAACATTTTGCTATAGCTCTCTTCGTTTCCGAGATATTTGCAGATTTATCTCAAGGGAAGGGGCCTAACGGACATATTTCGAAATATTTCTTCATCTTGTTGTTCTTCTTCTGCACAGCTAAGCTGGAAGTGGCATTTGCAGCTCGCAATAGTGCAGAGTTATCTCAAAGAAAGGGGCCACGGTGTTTCTGTATCTCTATTATGTTGGTGCGGCTTCGGAACTTTTAAATATCTTGATATATCTCGAGAACTACGCATCTGATCAAAAAATATCATAGAACATAAAAAGTAGGAAACTTAATTCTCTACAAAAAAGGTCTCTTAACATTTTGCCATAGCTCTCTTCGTTTCCGAGATATTTGCAGATTTATCTCAAGGGAAGGGGCCTAACGGACATATTTCGAGATATTTCTTCTTCTTGTTGTTCTTCTTCTGCACAGCTAAGCTGGAAGTGGCATTTGCAGCTCGCAATAGTGCAGAGTTATCTCAAAGAAAGGGGCCACGGTGTTTCTGTATCTCTATTATGTTGGTGCGGCTTCGGAACTTTTAAATATCTTGATATATCTCGAGAACTACGCATCTGATCAAAAAATATCATAGAACGTAAAAGGTAGGAAACTTAATTCTCTACAAATAAGGTCTCTTAACATTTTGCCATAGCTCGCTTCGTTTCCGAGATATTTGCAGATTTATCTCAAGGGAAGGGGCCTAACGGACATATTTCGAGATATTTTTGCTTCTTGTTGTTCTTCTTCTGCACAGCTAAACTGGAAGTGGCATTTCCAGCTCGCAATAGTGCAGAGTTATCTCAAAGAGAGGGGCCACGGTGTTTCTGTATCTCTATTATGTTGGTGCGGCTTCGGAACTTTTAAATATCTTGATATATCTCGAGAACTACGCATCTGATCAAAAAATATCATAGAACATAAAAAGTAGGAAACTTAATTCTCTACAAAAAAGGTCTCTTAACATTTTGCCATAGCTCGCTTCGTTTCCGAGATATTTGCAGATTTATCTCAAGGGAAGGGGCCTGACGGACATATTTCGAGATATTTCTTCTTCTTGTTGTTCTTCTTCTGCACAGCTAAGCTGGAAGTGGCATTTGCGGCTCGCACTAGTGCAGAGTTATCTCAAAGAAAGGGGCCACGGTGTTTCTGTATCTCTATTATGTTGGTGCGGCTTCGGAACTTTTAAATATCTTGATATATCTCGAGAACTACGCATCTGATCAAAAAATATCATAGAACATAAAAAGTAGGAAACTTAATTCTCTACAAAAAAGGTCTCTTAACATTTTGCCATAGCTCGCTTCGTTTCCGAGATATTTGCAGATTTATCTCAAGGGAAGGAGCGTGACGGACATATTTCGAGATATTTCTTCTTCTTGTTGTTCTTCTTCTGCACAGCTAAGCTGGAAGTGGCATTTGCGGCTCGCACTAGTGCAGAGTTATCTCAAAGAAAGGGGCCACGGTGTTTCTGTATCTCTATTATGTTGGTGCGGCTTCGGAACTTTTAAATATCTCGATATATCTCGAAAACTACGCTTCTGATCAAAAAATATCATAGAACATAAATTGTAGGAAACATAATTCTCTACAAAAAAGGTCTCTTAACATTTTGCCATAGCTCGCTTCGTTTCCGAGATATTTGCAGATATATCTCAAGGGAAGGGGCCTGACGGTCATATTTCGAGATATTTCTTCTTCTTGTTGTTCTTCTTCTGCACAGCTAAGCTGGAAGTGGCATTTGCAGCTCGCAATAGTGCAGAGTTATCTCAAAGAAAGGGGCCACGGTGTTTCTGTATCTCTATTATGTTGGTGCGGCTTCGGAACTTTTAAATATCTTGATATATCTCGAGAACTACGCATCTGATCAAAAAATATCATAGAACGTGAAAAGTAGGAAACTTAATTCTCTACAAAAAAGGTCTCTTAACATTTTGCCATAGCTCTCTTCGTTTCCGAGATATTTGCAGATTTATCTCAAGGGAAGGGGCCTGACGGAAATGTTTCGAGATATTTCTTCTTCTTGTTGTTCTTCTTCTGCACAGCTAAGCTGGAAGTGGCATTTCCGGCTCGCACTAGTGCAGAGTTATCTCAAAGAAAGGGGCCACGGTGTTTCTGTATCTCTATTATGTTGGTGCGGCTTCGGAACTTTTAAATATCTCGATATATCTCGAAAACTACGCTTCTGATCAAAAAATATCATAGAACATAAATTGTAGGAAACATAATTCTCTACAAAAAAGGTCTCTTAACATTTTGCCATAGCTCGCTTCGTTTCCGAGATATTTGCAGATATATCTCAAGGGAAGGGGCCTGACGGACATATTTCGAGATATTTCTTCTTCTTGTTGTTCTTCTTCTGCACAGCTAAGCTGGAAGTGGCATTTACAGCTCGCAATAGTGCAGAGTTATCTCAAAGAAAGGGGCCACGGTGTTTCTGTATCTCTATTATGTTGGTGCGGCTTCGGAACTTTTAAATATCTTGATATATCTCGAGAACTACGCATCTGATCAAAAAATATCATAGAACGTAAAAGGTAGGAAACTTAATTCTCTACAAATAAGGTCTCTTAACATTTTGCCATAGCTCGCTTCGTTTCCGAGATATTTGCAGATTTATCTCAAGGGAAGGGGCCTAACGGACATATTTCGAGATATTTTTGCTTCTTGTTGTTCTCCTTCTGCACAGCTAAACTGGAAGTGGCATTGTCAGCTCGCAATAGTGCAGAGTTATCTCAAAGAGAGGGGCCACGGTGTTTCTGTATCTCTATTATGTTGGTGCGGCTTCGGAACTTTTAAATATCTTGATATATCTCGAGAACTACGCATCTGATCAAAAAATATCATAGAACATAAAAAGTAGGAAACTTAATTCTCTACAAAAAAGGTCTCTTAACATTTTGCCATAGCTCGCTTCGTTTCCGAGATATTTGCAGATTTATCTCAAGGGAAGGGGCCTGACGGACATATTTCGAGATATTTCTTCTTCTTGTTGTTCTTCTTCTGCACAGCTAAGCTGGAAGTGGCATTTGCAGCTCGCAATAGTGCAGAGTTATCTCAAAGAAAGGGGCCACGGTGTTTCTGTATCTCTATTATGTTGGTGCGGCTTCGGAACTTTTAAATATCTTGATATATCTCGAGAACTGCGCATCTGATCAAAAAATATCATAGAACATAAAAAGTAGGAAACTTAATTCTCTACAAAAAAGGTCGCTTAACATTTTGCCATAGCTCGCTTCGTTTCCGAGATATTTGCAGATTTATCTCAAGGGAAGGGGCCTAACGGACATATTTCGAGATATTTCTTCTTCTTGTTGTTCTTCTTCTGCACAGCTAAACTGGAAGTGGCATTTCCAGCTCGCAATAGTGCAGAGTTATCTCAAAGAAAGGGGCCACGGTGTTTCTGTATCTCTATTATGTTGGTGCGGCTTCGGAACTTTTAAATATCTTGATATATCTCGAGAACTACGCATCTGATCAAAAAATATCATAGAACATAAAAAGTAGGAAACTTAATTCTCTACAAAAAAGGTCTCTTAACATTTTGCCATAGCTCGCTTCGTTTCCGAGATATTTGCAGATTTATCTCAAGGGAAGGGGCCTGACGGACATATTTCGAGATATTTCTTCTTCTTGTTGTTCTTCTTCTGCACAGCTAAACTGGAAGTGGCATTTCCAGCTCGCAATAGTGCAGAGTTATCTCAAAGAAAGGAGCCACGGTGTTTCTGTATCTCTATTCTGATGGTGCGGCTTCGGAACTTTTAAATATCTTGATATATCTCGGGAACTACGCATCTGATCAAAAAATATCATAGAACATAAAAAGTAGGAAACTTAATTCTCTACAAAAAAGGTCTCTTAACATTTTGCCATAGCTCGCTTCGTTTCCGAGATATTTGCAGATTTATCTCAAGGGAAGGGGCCTGACGGACATATTTCGAGATATTTCTTCTTCTTGTTGTTCTTCTTCTGCACAGCTAAGCTGGAAGTGGCATTTGCGGCTCGCACTAGTGCAGCGTTATCTCAAAGAAAGGGGCCACGGTGTTTCTGTATCTCTATTATGTTGGTGCGGCTTCGGAACTTTTAAATATCTTGATATATCTCGAGAACTGCGCATCTGATCAAAAAATATCATAGAACATAAAAAGTAGGAAACTTAATTCTCTACAAAAAAGGTCTCTTAACATTTTGCCATAGCTCGCTTCGTTTCCGAGATATTTGCAGATTTATCTCAAGGGAAGGGGCCTGACGGACATATTTCGAGATATTTCTTCTTCTTGTTGTTCTTCTTCTGCACAGCTAAACTGGAAGTGGCATTTCCAGCTCGCAATAGTGCAGAGTTATCTCAAAGAAAGGAGCCACGGTGTTTCTGTATCTCTATTCTGATGGTGCGGCTTCGGAACTTTTAAATATCTTGATATATCTCGGGAACTACGCATCTGATCAAAAAATATCATAGAACATAAAAAGTAGGAAACTTAATTCTCTACAAAAAAGGTCTCTTAACATTTTGCCATAGCTCGCTTCGTTTCCGAGATATTTGCAGATTTATCTCAAGGGAAGGGGCCTGACGGACATATTTCGAGATATTTCTTCTTCTTGTTGTTCTTCTTCTGCACAGCTAAGCTGGAAGTGGCATTTGCAGCTCGCAATAGTGCAGAGTTATCTCAAAGAAAGGGGCCACGGTGTTTCTGTATCTCTATTATGTTGGTGCGGCTTCGGAACTTTTAAATATCTTGATATATCTCGAGAACTACGCATCTGATCAAAAAATATCATAGAACATAAAAAGTAGGAAACTTAATTCTCTACAAAAAAGGTCTCTTAACATTTTGCCATAGCTCGCTTCGTTTCCGAGATATTTGCATATTTATCTCAAGGGAAGGGGCCAGACGGACATATTTCGAGATATTTCTTCTTCTTGTTGTTCTTCTTCTGCACAGCTAAGCTGGAAGTGGCATTTGCGGCTCGCACTAGTGCAGAGTTATCTCAAAGAAAGGGGCCACGGTGTTTCTGTATCTCTATTATGTTGGTGCGGCTTCGGAACTTTTAAATATCTTGATATATCTCGAGAACTACGCATCTGATCAAAAAATATCATAGAACATAAAAAGTAGGAAACTTAATTCTCTACAAAAAAGGTCTCTTAACATTTTGCCATAGCTCGCTTCGTTTCCGAGATATTTGCAGATTTATCTCAAGGGAAGGGGCCTGACGGACATATTTCGAGATATTTCTTCTTCTTGTTGTTCTTCTTCTGCACAGCTAAGCTGGAAGTGGCATTTGCGGCTCGCACTAGTGCAGAGTTATCTCAAAGAAAGGGGCCACGGTGTTTCTGTATCTCTATTATGTTGGTGCGGCTTCGGAACTTTTAAATATCTCGATATATCTCGAAAACTACGCTTCTGATCAAAAAATATCATTGAACATAAAAAGTAGGAAACTTAATTCTCTACAAAAAAGGTCTCTTAACATTTTGCCATAGCTGGCTTCGTTTCCGAGATATTTGCAGATTTATCTCAACGGAAGGGGCCTAACGGACATATTTCGAGATATTTCTTCTTCTTGTCGTTCTTCTTCTGCACAGCTAAACTGGAAGTGGCATTTCCAGCTCGCAATAGTGCAGAGTTATCTCAAAGAAAGGGGCCACGGTGTTTCTGTATCTCTATTATGTTGGTGCGGCTTCGGAACTTTTAAATATCTTGATATATCTCGAGAACTACGCATCTGATCAATAAATATCATACAAGATAAAAAGTAGGAAACTTAATTCTCTACAAAAAAGGTCTCTCAACATTTTGCCATAGCTCGCTTCGTTTCCGAGATATTTGCAGATTTATCTCAAGGGAAGGGGCCTGACGGACATATTTCGAGATATTTCTTCTTCTTGTTGTTCTTCTTCTGCACAGCTAAGCTGGAAGTGGCATTTGCGGCTCGCACTAGTGCAGAGTTATCTCAAAGAAAGGGGCCACGGTGTTTCTGTATCTCTATTATGTTGGTGCGGCTTCGGAACTTTTAAATATCTTGATATATCTCGAGAACTACGCATCTGATCAAAAAATATCATAGAACATAAAAAGTAGGAAACTTAATTCTCTACAAAAAAGGTCTCTTAACATTTTGCCATAGCTCGCTTCGTTTCCGAGATATTTGCATATTTATCTCAAGGGAAGGGGCCTGACGGACATATTTCGAGATATTTCTTCTTCTTGTTGTTCTTCTTCTGCACAGCTAAGCTGGAAGTGGCATTTGCGGCTCGCACTAGTGCAGAGTTATTTCAAAGAAAGGGGCCACGGTGTTTCTGTATCTCTATTATGTTGGTGCGGCTTCGGAACTTTTAAATATCTCGATATATCTCGAAAACTACGCATCTGATCAAAAAATATCATAGAACATAAAAAGCAGGAAACTTAATTCTCTACAAAAAAGGTCTCTTAACATTTTGCCATAGTTCGCTTCGTTTCCGAGATATTTGCAGATTTATCTCAAGGGAAGGGTCCTGATGGACATATTTCGAGATATTTCTTCTTCTTGTTGTTCTTCTTCTGCACAGCTAAACTGGAAGTGGCATTTCCAGCTCGCAATCGTGCGGAGTTATCTCAAAGAAAGGGGCCACGGTGTTTCTGTATCTCTATTATGTTGGTGCGGCTTCGGAACTTTTAAATATCTCGATATATCTCGAAAACTACGCTTCTGATCGAAAAATATCATAGAACGTAAATTGTAGGAAACTTAATTCTCTACAAAAAAGGTCTCTTAACATTTTGCCATAGCTCGCTTCGTTTCCGAGATATTTGCAGATTTATCTCAAGGGAAGGGGCCTGACGGACATATTTCGAGATATTTCTTCTTCTTGTTGTTCTTCTTCTGCACAGCTAAGCTGGAAGTGGCATTTGCAGCGCGCAATAGTGCAGAGTTATCTCAAAGAAAGGGGCCACGGTGTGTCTGTATGTCTATTATGTAGGTGCGGCTTCGGAACTTTTAAATATCTTGATATATCTCGAGAACTACGTATCTGATCAAAAAATATCGTAGAAGATAAAAAGTAGGAAACTTAATTCTCTACAAAAAAGGTCTCTTAACATTTCGCCATAGCTCGCTTCGTTTCCGAGATATTTGCAGATTTATCTCAAGGGAAGGGGCCTGTCGGACATATTTCGAGATATTTCTTCTTCTTGTTGTTCTTCTTCTGCACAGCTAAGCTGGAAGTGGCATTTGCGGCTCGCACTAGTGCAGAGTTATCTCAAAGAAAGGGGCCACGGTGTTTCTGTAACTCTATTATGTTGGTGCGGCTTCGGAACTTTTAAATATCTCGATATATCTCGAAAACTACGCTTCTGATCAAAAAATATGATAGAACATAAATTGTAGGAAACATAATTCTCTACAAAAAACGTCTCTTAACATTTTGCCATAGCTCGCTTCGTTTCCGAGATATTTGCAGATTCAGCTCAAAGGAACGGGCCTGACGGACATATTTCGAGATACTTCTTCTTCTTGTTGTTCTTCCTCTGCACAGCTAAGCTGGAAGTGGCATTTGCAGCTCGCAATAGTGCAGAGTTATCTCAAAGAAAGGGGCCACGGTGTTTCTGTATCTCTATTATGTTGGTGCGGCTTCGGAACTTTTAAATATCTTGATATATCTCGAGAACTACGCATCTGATCAAAAAATATCATAGAACATAAAAAGTAGGAAACTTAATTCTCCACAAAAAAGGTCTCTTAACATTTTGCCATAGCTTGCTTCGTTTCCGAGATATTTGCAGATTTATCTCAAAGGAAGGGGCCTGACGGACATATTTCGAGATATTTCTTCTTCTTGTTGTTCTTCTTCTGCACAGCTGAGCTGGAAGTGGCATTTGCAGGTCGCAATAGTGCAGAGTTATCTCAAAGAAAGGGGCCACGGTGTTTCTGTATCTCTATTATGTTGGTGCGGCTTCGGAACTTTTAAATATCTCGATATATCTCGAAAACTACGCTTCTGATCAAAAAATATGATAGAACATAAATTGTAGGAAACATAATTCTCTACAAAAAACGTCTCTTAACATTTTGCCATAGCTCGCTTCGTTTCCGAGATATTTGCAGATTCAGCTCAAAGGAACGGGCCTGACGGACATATTTCGAGATACTTCTTCTTCTTGTTGTTCTTCCCCTGCACAGCTAAGCTGGAAGTGGCATTTGCAGCTCGCAATAGTGCAGAGTTATCTCAAAGAAAGGGGCCACGGTGTTTCTGTATCTCTATTATGTTGGTGCGGCTTCGGAACTTTTAAATATCTCGATATATCTCGAAAGCTACGCTTCTGATCAAAAAATATCATAAAACATAAATTGTAGGAAACAGAATTCTCTACAAAAAAGGTCTCTTAACATTTTGCTATAGCTCGCTTCGTTTCCGAGATATTTGCAGATATATCTCAAGGGAAAGGGCCTGACGGACATATTTCGAGATATTTCTTCTTCTTGTTGTTCTTCTTCTGCACAGCTAAGCTGGAAGTGGCATTTACAGCTCGCCATAGTGCAGAGTTATCTCAAAGAAAGGGGCCACGGTGTTTCTGTATCTCTATTATGTTGGTGCGGCTTCGGAACTTTTAAATATCTTGATATATCTCGAGAACTACGCATCTGATCAAAAAATATCATAGAACATAAAAAGTAGGAAACTTAATTCTCTACAAAAAAGGTCTCTTAACATTTTGCCATAGCTCGCTTCGTTTCCGAGATATTTGCAGATTTATCTCAAGGGAAGGGGCCTGACGGACATATTTCGAGATATTTCTTCTTCTTGTTGTTCTTCTTCTGCACAGCTAAGCTGAAAGTGGCATTTGCGGCTCGCACTAGTGCAGAGTTATCTCAAAGAAAGGGGCCACGGTGTTTCTGTATCCCTATTATGTTGGTGCGGCTTCGGAACTTTTAAATATCTCGATATATCTCGAAAACTACGCTTCTGATCAAAAAATATCATAGAACATAAATTGTAGGAAACATAATTCTCTACAAAAAACGTCTCTTAACATTTTGCCATAGCTCGCTTCGTTTCCGAGATATTTGCAGATTCAGCTCAAAGGAACTGGCCTGACGGACATATTTCGAGATATTTCTTCTTCTTGTTGTTCTTCCTCTGCACAGCTAAGCTGGAAGTGGCATTTGCAGCTCGCAATAGTGCAGAGTTATCTCAAAGAAAGGGGCCACGGTGTTTCTGTATCTCTATTATGTTGGTGCGGCTTCGGAACTTTTAAATATCTTGATATATCTCGAGATCTACGCATCTCATCAGAAAATATCATAGAACATAAAAAGTAGGAAACTTAATTCTCTACAAAAAAGGTCTCTTAACATTTTGCCATAGCTCGCTTCGTTTCCGAGATATTTGCAGATTTATCTCAAGGGAAGGGGCCTGACGGACATATTTCGAGATATTTCTTCTTCTTGTTGTTCTTCTTCTGCACAGCTAAGCTGGAAGTGGCATTTACAGCTCGCAATCGTGCAGAGTTATCTCAAAGAAAGGGGCCACGGTGTTTCTGTATCTCTTATTATGTTGGTGCGGCTTCGGAACTTTTAAATATCTTGATATATCTCGAGAACTACGCATCTGATCAAAAAATATCATAGAACATAAAAAGTAGGAAACTTAATTCTCTACAAAAAAGGTCTCTTAACATTTCGCCATAGCTCGCTTCGTTTCCGAGATATTTGCAGATTTATCTCAAGGGAAGGGGCCTGACGGACATATTTCGAGATATTTCTTCTTCTTGTTGTTCTTCTTCTGCACAGCTAAGCTGGAAGTGGCATTTGCGGCTCGCACTAGTGCAGAGTTATCTCAAAGAAAGGGGCCACGGTGTTTCTGTATCCCTATTATGTTGGTGCGGCTTCGGAACTTTTAAATATCTCGATATATCTCGAAAACTACGCTTCTGATCAAAAAATATCATAGAACATAAATTGTAGGAAACATAATTCTCTATAAAAAACGTCTGTTAACATTTTGCCATAGCTCGCTTCGTTTCCGAGATATTTGCAGATTCAGCTCAAAGGAACTGGCCTGACGGACATATTTCGAGATATTTCTTCTTCTTGTTGTTCTTCCTCTGCAAAGCTAAGCTGGAAGTGGCATTTGCAGCTCGCAATAGTGCAGAGTTATCTCAAAGAAAGGGGCCACGGTGTTTCTGTATCCCTATTATGTTGGTGCGGCTTCGGAACTTTTAAATATCTCGATATATCTCGAAAACTACGCTTCTGATCAAAAAATATCATAGAACATAAATTGTAGGAAACATAATTGTCTATAAAAAACGTCTCTTAACATTTTGCCATAGCTCGCTTCGTTTCCGAGATATTTGCAGATTCAGCTCAAAGGAACTGGCCTGACGGACATATTTCGAGATATTTCTTCTTCTTGTTGTTCTTCCTCTGCACAGCTAAGCTGGAAGTGGCATTTGCAGCTCGCAATAGTGCAGAGTTATCTCAAAGAAAGGGGCCACGGTGTTTCTGTATCTCTATTATGTTGGTGCGGCTTCGGAACTTTTAAATATCTTGATATATCTCGAGAACTACGCATCTGATCAAAAAATATCATAGAACATAAAAAGAAGGAAACTTAATTCTCTACAAAAAAGGTCTCTTAACATTTCGCCATAGCTCGCTTCGTTTCCGAGATATTTGCAGATTTATCTCAAGGGAAGGGGCCTGACGGACATATTTCGAGATATTTCTTCTTCTTGTTGTCCTTCTTCTGCACAGCTAAGCTGGAAGTGGCATTTACAGCTCGCAATCGTGCAGAGTTATCTCAAAGAAAGGGGCCACGGTGTTTCTGTATCTCTATTATGTTGGTGCGGCTTCGGAACTTTTAAATATCTTGATATATCTCGAGAACTACGCATCTGATCAAAAAATATCATAGAACATAAAAAGTAGGAAACTTAATTCTCTACAAAAAAGGTCTCTTAACATTTCGCCATAGCTCGCTTCGTTTCCGAGATATTTGCAGATTTATCTCAAGGGAAGGGGCCTGACGGACATATTTCGAGATATTTCTTCTTCTTGTTGTTCTTCTTCTGCACAGCTAAGCTGGAAGTGGCATTAGCGGCTCGCACTAGTGCAGAGTTATCTCAAAGAAAGGGGCCACGGTGTTTCTGTTTCCCTATTATGTTGGTGCGGCTTCGGAACTTTTAAATATCTCGATATATCTCGAAAACTACGCTTCTGATCAAAAAATATCATAGAACATAAATTGTAGGAAACATAATTCTCTATAAAAAACGTCTGTTAACATTTTGCCATAGCTCGCTTCGTTTCCGAGGTATTTGCAGATTCAGCTCAAAGGAACTGGCCTGACGGACATATTTCGAGATACTTCTTCTTCTTGTTGTTCTTCCTCTGCACAGCTAAGCTGGAAGTGGCATTTGCAGCTCGCAATAGTGCAGAGTTATCTCAAAGAAAGGGGCCACGGTGTTTCTGTATCTCTATTATGTTGGTGCGGCTTCGGAACTTTTAAATATCTCGATATATCTCGAAAACTACGCTTCTGATCAAAAAATATCATAGAACGTAAATTGTAGGAAACATTATTCTCTACAAAAAAGGTCTCTTAACATTTTGCCATAGCTCGCTTCGTTTCCGAGATATTTGCAGATTTATCTCAAGGGAAGGGTCCTGATGGACATATTTCGAGATATTTCTTCTTCTTGTTGTTCTTCTTCTGCACAGCTAAACTGGAAGTGGCATTTCCAGCTCGCAATCGTGCAGAGTTATCTCAATGAAAGGGGCCACGGTGTTTCTGTATCTCTATTATGTTGGTGCGGCTTCGGAACTTTTAAATATCTTGATATATCTCGAGAACTACGCATCTGATCAAAAAATATCATAGAAGATAAAAAGTAGGAAACTTAATTCTCTACAGAAAAGGTCTCTTAACATTTCGCCATAGCTCGCTTCGTTTCCGAGATATTTGCAGATTTATCTCAAGGGAAGGGGCCTGTCGGACATATTTCGAGATATTTCTTCTTCTTGTTGTTCTTCTTCTGCACAGCTAAGCTGGAAGTGGCATTTGCGGCTCGCACTAGTGCAGAGTTATCTCAAAGAAAGGGGCCACGGTGTTTCTGTATCTCTATTATGTTGGTGCGGCTTCGGAACTTTTAAATATCTCGATATATCTCGAAAACTACGCTTCTGATCAAAAAATATCATAAAACATAAATTGTAGGAAACAGAATTCTCTACAAAAAAGGTCTCGTAACATTTTGCCATAGCTCGCTTCGTTTCCGAGATATTTGCAGATATATCTCAAGGGAAGGGGCCTGACGGACAAATTTCGAGATATTTCTTCTTCTTGTTGTTCTTCTTCTGCACAGCTAAGCTGGAAGTGGCATTTACAGCTCGCAATAGTGCAGAGTTATCTCAAAGAAAGGGGCCACGGTGTTTCTGTATCTCTATTATGTTGGTGCGGCTTCGGAACTTTTAAATATCTTGATATATCTCGAGAACTACGCATCTGATCAAAAAATATCATAGAACATAAAAAGTAGGAAACTTAATTCTCTACAAAAAAGGTCTCTTAACATTTTGCCATAGCTCGCTTCGTTTCCGAGATATTTGCAGATTTATCTCAAGGGAAGGGGCCTGACGGACATATTTCGAGATATTTCTTCTTCTTGTTGTTCTTCTTCTGCACAGCTAAGCTGGAAGTGGCATTTGCGGCTCGCACTAGTGCAGAGTTATCTCAAAGAAAGGGGCCACGGTGTTTCTGTATCCCTATTATGTTGGTGCGGCTTCGGAACTTTTAAATATCTCGATATATCTCGAAAACTACGCTTCTGATCAAAAAATATCATAGAACATAAATTGTAGGAAACATAATTGTCTATAAAAAACGTCTCTTAACATTTTGCCATAGCTCGCTTCGTTTCCGAGATATTTGCAGATTCAGCTCAAAGGAACTGGCCTGACGGACATATTTCGAGATATTTCTTCTTCTTGTTGTTCTTCCTCTGCACAGCTAAGCTGGAAGTGGCATTTGTAGCTCGCAATAGTGCAGAGTTATCTCAAAGAAAGGGGCCACGGTGTTTCTGTATCTCTATTATGTTGGTGCGGCTTCGGAACTTTTAAATATCTTGATATATCTCGAGAACTACGCATCTGATCAAAAAATATCATAGAACATAAAAAGAAGGAAACTTAATTCTCTACAAAAAAGGTCTCTTAACATTTCGCCATAGCTCGCTTCGTTTCCGAGATATTTGCAGATTTATCTCAAGGGAAGGGGCCTGACGGACATATTTCGAGATATTTCTTCTTCTTGTTGTTCTTCTTCTGCACAGCTAAGCTGGAAGTGGCATTTACAGCTCGCAATAGTGCAGAGTTATCTCAAAGAAAGGGGCCACGGTGTTTCTGTATCTCTATTATGTTGGTGCGGCTTCGGAACTTTTAAATATCTTGATATATCTCGAGAACTACGCATCTGATCAAAAAATATCATAGAACATAAAAAGTAGGAAACTTAATTCTCTACAAAAAACGTCTCTTAACATTTTGCGATAGCACGCTTCGTTTCCGAGATATTTGCAGATATATCTCAAGGGAAGGGGCCTGACGGACATATTTCGAGATATTTCTTCTTCTTGTTGTTCTTCTTCTGCACAGCTAAGCTGGAAGTGGCATTTGCGGCTCGCACTAGTGCAGAGTTATCTCAAAGAAAGGGGCCACGGTGTTTCTGCATCTCTATTATGTTGGTGCGGTTTCGGAACTTTTAAATATCTTGATATATCTCGAGAACTACGCATCTGATCAAAAAATATCATAGAACATAAAAAGTAGGAAACTTAATTCTCTGCAAATAAGGTCTCTTAACATTTTGCCATAGCTCGCTTCGTTTCCGAGATATTTGCAGATTTATCTCAAGGGAAGGGGCCTGACGGACATATTTCGAGATATTTCTTCTTCTTGTTGTTCTTCTTCTGCACAGCTAAGCTGGAAGTGGCATTTGCGGCTCGCACTAGTGCAGAGTTATCTCAAAGAATGGGGCCACGGTGTTTCTGTATCCCTATTATGTTGGTGCGGCTTCGGAACTTTTAAATATCTCGATATATCTCGAAAACTACGCTTCTGATCAAAAAATATCATAGAACATAAATTGTAGGAAACATAATTCTCTATAAAAAACGTCTCTTAACATTTTGCCATAGCTCGCTTCGTTTCCGAGATATTTGCAGATTCAGCTCAAAGGAACTGGCCTGACGGACATATTTCGAGATATTTCTTCTTCTTGTTGTTCTTCCTCTGCACAGCTAAGCTGGAAGTGGCATTTGCAGCTCGCAATAGTGCAGAGTTATCTGTAAGAAAGGGGCCACGGTGTTTCTGTATCTCTATTATGTTGGTGCGGCTTCGGAACTTTTAAATATCTTGATATATCTCGAGAACTACGCATCTGATCAAAAAATATCATAGAACATAAAAAGTAGGAAACTTAATTCTCTACAAAAAAGGTCTCCTAACATTTTGCCATAGCTCGCTTCGTTTCCGAGATATTTGCAGATTTATCTCAAGGGAAGGGGCCTGACGGACATATTTCGAGATATTTCTTCTTCTTGTTGTTCTTCTTCTGCACAGCTAAGCTGAAAGTGGCATTTGCGGCTCGCACTAGTGCAGAGTTATCTCAAAGAAAGGGGCCACGGTGTTTCTGTATCCCTATTATGTTGGTGCGGCTTCGGAACTTTTAAATATCCCGATATATCTCGAAAACTACGCTTCTGATCAAAAAATATCATAGAACATAAATTGTAGGAAACATAATTCTCTACAAAAAACGTCTCTTAACATTTTGCCATAGCTCGCTTCGTTTCCGAGATATTTGCAGATTCAGCTCAAAGGAACTGGCCTGACGGACATATTTCGAGATATTTCTTCTTCTTGTTGTTCTTCCTCTGCACAGCTAAGCTGGAAGTGGCATTTGCGGCTCGCACTAGTGCAGAGTTATCTCAAAGAAAGGGGCCACGGTGTTTCTGTATCCCTATTATGTTGGTGCGGCTTCGGAACTTTTAAATATCTCGATATATCTCGAAAACTACGCATCTGATCAAAAAATATCATAGAACATAAAAAGTAGGAAACTTAATTCTCTACAAAAAAGGTCTCCTAACATTTTGCCATAGCTCGCTTGGTTTCCGAGATATTTGCAGATTTATCTCAAGGGAAGGGGCCTGACGGACATATTTCGAGATATTTCTTCTTCTTGTTGTTCTTCTTCTGCACAGCTAAGCTGGAAGTGGCATTTGCGGCTCGCACTAGTGCAGAGTTATCTCAAAGAATGGGGCCACGGTGTTTCTGTATCCCTATTATGTTGGTGCGGCTTCGGAACTTTTAAATATCTCGATATATCTCGAAAACTACGCTTCTGATCAAAAAATATCATAGAACATAAATTGTAGGAAACATAATTCTCTATAAAAAACGTCTCTTAACATTTTGCCATAGCTCGCTTCGTTTCCGAGATATTTGCAGATTCAGCTCAAAGGAACTGGCCTGACGGACATATTTCGAGATATTTCTTCTTCTTGTTGTTCTTCCTCTGCACAGCTAAGCTGGAAGTGGCATTTGCAGCTCGCAATAGTGCAGAGTTATCTGTAAGAAAGGGGCCACGGTGTTTCTGTATCTCTATTATGTTGGTGCGGCTTCGGAACTTTTAAATATCTTGATATATCTCGAGAACTACGCATCTGATCAAAAAATATCATAGAACATAAAAAGTAGGAAACTTAATTCTCTACAAAAAAGGTCTCCTAACATTTTGCCATAGCTCGCTTCGTTTCCGAGATATTTGCAGATTTATCTCAAGGGAAGGGGCCTGACGGACATATTTCGAGATATTTCTTCTTCTTGTTGTTCTTCTTCTGCACAGCTAAGCTGAAAGTGGCATTTGCGGCTCGCACTAGTGCAGAGTTATCTCAAAGAAAGGGGCCACGGTGTTTCTGTATCCCTATTATGTTGGTGCGGCTTCGGAACTTTTAAATATCCCGATATATCTCGAAAACTACGCTTCTGATCAAAAAATATCATAGAACATAAATTGTAGGAAACATAATTCTCTACAAAAAACGTCTCTTAACATTTTGCCATAGCTCGCTTCGTTTCCGAGATATTTGCAGATTCAGCTCAAAGGAACTGGCCTGACGGACATATTTCGAGATATTTCTTCTTCTTGTTGTTCTTCCTCTGCACAGCTAAGCTGGAAGTGGCATTTGCAGCTCGCAATAGTGCAGAGTTATCTGTAAGAAAGGGGCCACGGTGTTTCTGTATCTCTATTATGTTGGTGCGGCTTCGGAACTTTTAAATATCTTGATATATCTCGAGAACTACGCATCTGATCAAAAAATATCATAGAACATAAAAAGTAGGAAACTTAATTCTCTACAAAAAAGGTCTCTTAACATTTTGCCATAGCTCGCTTCGTTTCCGAGATATTTGCAGATTTATCTCAAGGGAAGGGGCCTAACGGACATATTTCGAGATATTTCTTCTTCTTGTTGTTCTTCTTCTGCACAGCTAAACTGGAAGTGGCATTTCCAGCTCGCAATAGTGCAGAGTTATCTCAAAGAGAGGGGCCACGGTGTTTCTGTATCTCTATTATGTTGGTGCGGCATCGGAACTTTTAAATATCTTGATATATCTCGAGAACTACGCATCTGATGAAAAAATATCATAGAACATAAAAAGTAGCAAACTTAATTCTCTACAAAAAAGGTCTCCTAACATTTTGCCATAGCTCGCTTCGTTTCCGAGATATTTGCAGATTTATCTCAAGGGAAGGGGCCTGACGGACATATTTCGAGATATTTCTTCTTCTTGTTGTTCTTCTTCTGCACAGCTAAGCTGAAAGTGGCATTTGCGGCTCGCACTAGTGCAGAGTTATCTCAAAGAAAGGGGCCACGGTGTTTCTGTATCCCTATTATGTTGGTGCGGCTTCGGAACTTTTAAATATCCCGATATATCTCGAAAACTACGCTTCTGATCAAAAAATATCATAGAACATAAATTGTAGGAAACATAATTCTCTACAAAAAACGTCTCTTAACATTTTGCCATAGCTCGCTTCGTTTCCGAGATATTTGCAGATTCAGCTCAAAGGAACTGGCCTGACGGACATATTTCGAGATATTTCTTCTTCTTGTTGTTCTTCCTCTGCACAGCTAAGCTGGAAGTGGCATTTGCAGCTCGCAATAGTGCAGAGTTATCTGTAAGAAAGGGGCCACGGTGTTTCTGTATCTCTATTATGTTGGTGCGGCTTCGGAACTTTTAAATATCTTGATATATCTCGAGAACTACGCATCTGATCAAAAAATATCATAGAACATAAAAAGTAGGAAACTTAATTCTCTACAAAAAAGGTCTCTTAACATTTTACCATAGCTCGCTTCGTTTCCGAGATATTTGCAGATTTATCTCAAGGGAAGGGGCCTGACGGACATATTTCGAGATATTTCTTCTTCTTGTTGTTCTTCTTCTGCACAGCTAAGCTGGAAGTGGCATTTGCGGCTCGCACTAGTGCAGAGTTATCTCAAAGAAAGAGGCCACGGTGTTTCTGTATCTCTATTATGTTGGTGCGGCTTCGGAACTTTTAAATATCTCGATATATCTCGAAAACTACGCTTCTGATCAAAAAATATCATAGAACATAAATTGTAGGAAACATAATTCTCTACAAAAAAGGTCTCTTAACATTTTGCCATAGCTCGCTTCGTTTCCGAGATATTTGCAGATTTATCTCAAGGGAAGGGGCCTGACGGACATATTTCGAGATATTTCTTCTTCTTGTTGTTCTTCTTCTGCACAGCTAAGCTGGAAGTGGCATTTGCGGCTCGCACTAGTGCAGAGTTATCTCAAAGAAAGGGGCCACGGTGTTTCTGTATCCCTATTATGTTGGTGCGGCTTCGGAACTTTTAAATATCTCGATATATCTCGAAAACTACGCATCTGATCAAAAAATATCATAGAACATAAAAAGTAGGAAACTTAATTCTCTACAAAAAAGGTCTCCTAACATTTTGCCATAGCTCGCTTCGTTTCCGAGATATTTGCAGATTTATCTCAAGGGAAGGGGCCTAACGGACATATTTCGAGATATTTCTTCTTCTTGTTGTTCTTCTTCTGCACAGCTAAACTGGAAGTGGCATTTCCAGCTCGCAATAGTGCAGAGTTATCTCAAAGAGAGGGGCCACGGTGTTTCTGTATCTCTATTATGTTGGTGCGGCATCGGAACTTTTAAATATCTTGATATATCTCGAGAACTACGCATCTGATGAAAAAATATCATAGAACATAAAAAGTAGCAAACTTAATTCTCTACAAAAAAGGTCTCCTAACATTTTGCCATAGCTCGCTTCGTTTCCGAGATATTTGCAGATTTATCTCAAGGGAAGGGGCCTGACGGACATATTTCGAGATATTTCTTCTTCTTGTTGTTCTTCTTCTGCACAGCTAAGCTGAAAGTGGCATTTGCGGCTCGCACTAGTGCAGAGTTATCTCAAAGAAAGGGGCCACGGTGTTTCTGTATCCCTATTATGTTGGTGCGGCTTCGGAACTTTTAAATATCCCGATATATCTCGAAAACTACGCTTCTGATCAAAAAATATCATAGAACATAAATTGTAGGAAACATAATTCTCTACAAAAAACCTCTCTTAACATTTTGCCATAGCTCGCTTCGTTTCCGAGATATTTGCAGATTCAGCTCAAAGGAACCGGCCTGACGGACATATTTCGAGATATTTCTTCTTCTTGTTGTTCTTCCTCTGCAAAGCTAAGCTGGAAGTGGCATTTGCAGCTCGCAACAGTGCAGAGTTATCTCAAAGAAAGGGGCCACGGTGTTTCTGTATCCCTATTATGTTGGTGCGGCTTCGGAACTTTTAAATATCTCGATGTATCTCGAAAACTACGCTTCTGATCAAAAAATATCATAGAACATAAATTGTAGGAAGCATAATTCTCTACAAAAAAGGTCTCTTAACATTTTGCCATAGCTCGCTTCGTTTCCGAGATATTTGCAGATATATCTCAAGGGAAGGGGCCTGACGGACATATTTCGAGATATTTCTTCTTCTTGTTGTTCTTCTTCTGCACAGCTAAGCTGGAAGTGGCATTTGCGGCTCGCACTAGTGCAGAGTTATCTCAAAGAAAGGGGCCACGGTGTTTCTGTATCCCTATTATGTTGGTGCGGCTTCGGAACTTTTAAATATCTCGATATATCTCGAAAACTACGCATCTGATCAAAAAATATCATAGAACATAAAAAGTAGGAAACTTAATTCTCTACAAAAAAGGTCTCCTAACATTTTGCCATAGCTCGCTTCGTTTCCGAGATATTTGCAGATTTATCTCAAGGGAAGGGGCCTAACGGACATATTTCGAGATATTTCTTCTTCTTGTTGTTCTTCTTCTGCACAGCTAAACTGGAAGTGGCATTTCCAGCTCGCAATAGTGCAGAGTTATCTCAAAGAGAGGGGCCACGGTGTTTCTGTATCTCTATTATGTTGGTGCGGCATCGGAACTTTTAAATATCTTGATATATCTCGAGAACTACGCATCTGATGAAAAAATATCATAGAACATAAAAAGTAGGAAACTTAATTCTCTACAAAAAAGGTCTCCTAACATTTTGCCATAGCTCGCTTCGTTTCCGAGATATTTGCAGATTTATCTCAAGGGAAGGGGCCTGACGGACATATTTCGAGATATTTCTTCTTCTTGTTGTTCTTCTTCTGCACAGCTAAGCTGAAAGTGGCATTTGCGGCTCGCACTAGTGCAGAGTTATCTCAAAGAAAGGGGCCACGGTGTTTCTGTATCCCTATTATGTTGGTGCGGCTTCGGAACTTTTAAATATCCCGATATATCTCGAAAACTACGCTTCTGATCAAAAAATATCATAGAACATAAATTGTAGGAAACATAATTCTCTACAAAAAACGTCTCTTAACATTTTGCCATAGCTCGCTTCGTTTCCGGGATATTTGCAGATTCAGCTCAAAGGAACTGGCCTGACGGACATATTTCGAGATATTTCTTCTTCTTGTTGTTCTTCCTCTGCACAGCTAAGCTGGAAGTGGCATTTGCAGCTCGCAATAGTGCAGAGTTATCTGTAAGAAAGGGGCCACGGTGTTTCTGTATCTCTATTATGTTGGTGCGGCTTCGGAACTTTTAAATATCTTGATATATCTCGAGAACTACGCATCTGATCAAAAAATATCATAGAACATAAAAAGTAGGAAACTTAATTCTCTACAAAAAAGGTCTCTTAACATTTTACCATAGCTCGCTTCGTTTCCGAGATATTTGCAGATTTATCTCAAGGGAAGGGGCCTGACGGACATATTTCGAGATATTTCTTCTTCTTGTTGTTCTTCTTCTGCACAGCTAAGCTGGAAGTGGCATTTGCGGCTCGCACTAGTGCAGAGTTATCTCAAAGAAAGGGGCCACGGTGTTTCTGTATCTCTATTATGTTGGTGCGGCTTCGGAACTTTTAAATATCTCGATATATCTCGAAAACTACGCTTCTGATCAAAAAATATCATAGAACATAAATTGTAGGAAACATAATTCTCTACAAAAAAGGTCTCTTAACATTTTGCCATAGCTCGCTTCGTTTCCGAGATATTTGCAGATTTATCTCAAGGGAAGGGGCCTGACGGACATATTTCGAGATATTTCTTCTTCTTGTTGTTCTTCTTCTGCACAGCTAAACTGGAAGTGGCATTTCCAGCTCGCAATAGTGCAGAGTTATCTCAAAGAGAGGGGCCACGGTGTTTCTGTATCTCTATTATGTTGGTGCGGCTTCGGAACTTTTAAATATCTTGATATATCTCGAGAACTACGCATCTGATGAAAAAATATCATAGAACATGAAAAGTAGGAAACTTAATTCTCTACAAAAAAGGTCTCCTAACATTTTGCCATAGCTCGCTTCGTTTCCGAGATATTTGCAGATTTATCTCAAGGGAAGGGGCCTGACGGACATATTTCGAGATATTTCTTCTTCTTGTTGTTCTTCTTCTGCACAGCTAAGCTGGAAGTGGCATTTGCGGCTCGCACTAGTGCAGAGTTATCTCAAAGAAAGGGGCCACGGGTGTTTCTGTATCCCTATTATGTTGGTGCGGCTTCGGAACTTTTAAATATCCCGATATATCTCGAAAACTACGCTTCTGATCAAAAAATATCATAGAACATAAATTGTAGGAAACATAATTCTCTACAAAAAACGTCTCTTAACATTTTGCCATAGCTCGCTTCGTTTCCGAGATATTTGCAGATTCAGCTCAAAGGAACTGGCCTGACGGACATATTTCGAGATATTTCTTCTTCTTGTTGTTCTTCTTCTGCACAGCTAAGCTGGAAGTGGCATTTGCGGCTCGCACTAGTGCAGAGTTATCTCAAAGAAAGGGGCCACGGTGTTTCTGTATCTCTATTATGTTGGTGCGGCTTCGGAACTTTTAAATATCTCGATATATCTCGAAAACTACACTTCTGATCAAAAAATATCATAGAACATAAATTGTAGGAAACATAATTCTCTACAAAAAAGGTCTCTTAACATTTTGCCATAGCTCGCTTCGTTTCCGAGATATTTGCAGATTTATCTCAAGGGAAGGGGCCTGACGGACATATTTCGAGATATTTCTTCTTCTTGTTGTTCTTCTTCTGCACAGCTAAACTGGAAGTGGCATTTCCAGCTCGCAATAGTGCAGAGTTATCTCAAAGAGAGGGGCCACGGTGTTTCTGTATCTCTATTATGTTGGTGCGGCTTCGGAACTTTTAAATATCTTGATATATCTCGAGAACTACGCATCTGATCAAAAAATATCATAGAACATAAAAAGTAGGAAACTTAATTCTCTACAAAAAAGGTCTCTCAACATTTTGCCATAGCTCGCTTCGTTTCCGAGATATTTGCAGATTTATCTCAAGGGAAGGGGCCTGACGGACATATTTCGAGATATTTCTTCTTCTTGTTGTTCTTCTTCTGCACAGCTAAGCTGGAAGTGGCATTTACAGCTCGCAATAGTGCAGAGTTATCTCAAAGAAAGGGGCCACGGTGTTTCTGTATCTCTATTATGTTGGTGCGGCTTCGGAACTTTTAAATATCTTGATATATCTCGAGAACTACGCATCTGATCAAAAAATATCATAGAACATAAAAAGTAGGAAACTTAATTCTCTACAAAAAAGGTCTCTTAACATTTTGCCATAGCTCGCTTCGTTTCCGAGATATTTGCAGATTTATCTCAAGGGAAGGGGCCTGACGGACATATTTCGAGATATTTCTTCTTCTTGTTGTTCTTCTTCTGCACAGCTAAACTGGAAGTGGCATTTCCAGCTCGCAATAGTGCAGAGTTATCTCAAAGAGAGGGGCCACGGTGTTTCTGTATCTCTATTATGTTGGTGCGGCTTCGGAACTTTTAAATATCTTGATATATCTCGAGAACTACGCATCTGATCAAAAAATATCATAGAACATAAAAAGTAGGAAACTTAATTCTCTACAAAAAAGGTCTCTCAACATTTTGCCATAGCTCGCTTCGTTTCCGAGATATTTGCAGATTTATCTCAAGGGAAAGGGCCTGACGGACATATTTCGAGATATTTCTTCTTCTTGTTGTTCTTCTTCTGCACAGCTAAGCTGGAAGTGGCATTTACAGCTCGCAATAGTGCAGAGTTATCTCAAAGAAAGGGGCCACGGTGTTTCTGTATCTCTATTATGTTGGTGCGGCTTCGGAACTTTTAAATATCTTGATATATCTCGAGAACTACGCATCTGATCAAAAAATATCATAGAACATAAAAAGTAGGAAACTTAATTCTCTACAAAAAAGGTCTCTTAACATTTTGCCATAGCTCGCTTCGTTTCCGAGATATTTGCAGATTTATCTCAAGGGAAGGGGCCTGACGGACATATTTCGAGATATTTCTTCTTCTTGTTGTTCTTCTTCTGCACAGCTAAGCTGGAAGTGGCATTTGCGGCTCGCAATAGTGCAGAGTTATCTCAAAGAAAGGGGCCACGGTGTTTCTGTATCTCTATTATGTTGGTGCGGCTTCGGAACTTTTAAATATCTTGATATATCTCGAGAACTACGCATCTGATCAAAAAATATCATAGAACATAAATTGTAGGAAACATAATTCTCTACAAAAAAGGTCTCTTAACATTTTGCCATAGCTCGCTTCGTTTCCGAGATATTTGCAGATTTATCTCAAGGGAAGGGGCCTAACGGACATATTTCGAGATATTTCTTCTTCTTGTTGTTCTTCTTCTGCACAGCTAAGCTGGAAGTGGCATTTGCGGCTCGCACTAGTGCAGAGTTATCTCAAAGAAAGGGGCCACGGTGTTTCTGTATCTCTATTATGTTGGTGCGGCTTCGGAACTTTTAAATATCTCGATATATCTCGAAAACTACGCTTCTGATCAAAAAATATCATAGAACATAAATTGTAGGAAACATAATTCTCTACAAAAAAGGTCTCTTAACATTTTGCCATAGCTCGCTTCGTTTCCGAGATATTTGCAGATTTATCTCAAGGGAAGGGGCCTGACGGACATATTTCGAGATATTTCTTCTTCTTGTTGTTCTTCTTCTGCACAGCTAAACTGGAAGTGGCATTTCCAGCTCGCAATAGTGCAGAGTTATCTCAAAGAGAGGGGCCACGGTGTTTCTGTATCTCTATTATGTTGGTGCGGCTTCGGAACTTTTAAATATCTTGATATATCTCGAGAACTACGCATCTGATCAAAAAATATCATAGAACATAAAAAGTAGGAAACTTAATTCTCTACAAAAAAGGTCTCTCAACATTTTGCCATAGCTCGCTTCGTTTCCGAGATATTTGCAGATTTATCTCAAGGGAAGGGGCCTGACGGACATATTTCGAGATATTTCTTCTTCTTGTTGTTCTTCTTCTGCACAGCTAAGCTGGAAGTGGCATTTACAGCTCGCAATAGTGCAGAGTTATCTCAAAGAAAGGGGCCACGGTGTTTCTGTATCTCTATTATGTTGGTGCGGCTTCGGAACTTTTAAATATCTTGATATATCTCGTGAACTACGCATCTGATCAAAAAATATCATAGAACATAAAAAGTAGGAAACTTAATTCTCTACAAAAAAGGTCTCTTAACATTTTGCCATAGCTCGCTTCGTTTCCGAGATATTTGCAGATTTATCTCAAGGGAAGGGGCCTAACGGACATATTTCGAGATATTTCTTCTTCTTGTTGTTCTTCTTCTGCACAGCTAAACTGGAAGTGGCATTTCCAGCTCGCAATAGTGCAGAGTTATCTCAAAGAGAGGGGCCACGGTGTTTCTGTATCTCTATTATGTTGGTGCGGCTTCGGAACTTTTAAATATCTTGATATATCTCGAGAACTACGCATCTGATCAAAAAATATCATGGAACATAAAAAGTAGGAAACTTAATTCTCTACAAAAAAGGTCTCTCAACATTTTGCCATAGCTCGCTTCGTTTCCGAGATATTTGCAGATTTATCTCAAGGGAAGGGGCCTGACGGACATATTTCGAGATATTTCTTCTTCTTGTTGTTCTTCTTCTGCACAGCTAAGCTGGAAGTGGCATTTACAGCTCGCAATAGTGCAGAGTTATCTCAAAGAAAGGGGCCACGGTGTTACTGTATCTCTATTATGTTGGTGCGGCTTCGGAACTTTTAAATATCTTGATATATCTCGAGAACTACGCATCTGATCAAAAAATATCATAGAACATAAAAAGTAGGAAACTTAATTCTCTACAAAAAAGGTCTCTTAACATTTTGCCATAGCTCGCTTCGTTTCCGAGATATTTGCAGATTTATCTCAAGGGAAGGGGCCTAACGGACATATTTCGAGATATTTCTTCTTCTTGTTGTTCTTCTTCTGCACAGCTAAACTGGAAGTGGCATTTCCAGCTCGCAATAGTGCAGAGTTATCTCAAAGAGAGGGGCCACGGTGTTTCTGTATCTCTATTATGTTGGTGCGGCATCGGAACTTTTAAATATCTTGATATATCTCGAGAACTACGCATCTGATGAAAAAATATCATACAACATAAAAAGTAGGAAACTTAATTCTCTACAAAAAAGGTCTCTTAACATTTTGCCATAGCTCGCTTCGTTTCCGAGATATTTGCAGATTTATCTCAAGGGAAGGGGCCTAACGGACATATTTCGAGATATTTCTTCTTCTTGTTGTTCTTCTTCTGCACAGCTAAACTGGAAGTGGCATTTCCAGCTCGCAATAGTGCAGAGTTATCTCAAAGAGAGGGGCCACGGTGTTTCTGTATCTCTATTATGTTGGTGCGGCTTCGGAACTTTTAAATATCTTGATATATCTCGAGAACTACGCATCTGATCAAAAAATATCATAGAACATAAAAAGTAGGAAACTTAATTCTCTACAAAAAAGGTCTCTCAACATTTTGCCATAGCTCGCTTCGTTTCCGAGATATTTGCAGATTTATCTCAAGGGAAGGGGCCTGACGGACATATTTCGAGATATTTCTTCTTCTTGTTGTTCTTCTTCTGCACAGCTAAGCTGGAAGTGGCATTTACAGCTCGCAATAGTGCAGAGTTATCTCAAAGAAAGGGGCCACGGTGTTTCTGTATCTCTATTATGTTGGTGCGGCTTCGGAACTTTTAAATATCTTGATATATCTCGAGAACTACGCATCTGATCAAAAAATATCATAGAACATAAAAAGTAGGAAACTTAATTCTCTACAAAAAAGGTCTCTTAACATTTTGCCATAGCTCGCTTCGTTTCCGAGATATTTGCAGATTTATCTCAAGGGAAGGGGCCTAACGGACATATTTCGAGATATTTCTTCTTCTTGTTGTTCTTCTTCTGCACAGCTAAACTGGAAGTGGCATTTCCAGCTCGCAATAGTGCAGAGTTATCTCAAAGAGAGGGGCCACGGTGTTTCTGTATCTCTATTATGTTGGTGCGGCTTCGGAACTTTTAAATATCTTGATATATCTCGAGAACTACGCATCTGATCAAAAAATATCATAGAACATAAAAAGTAGGAAACTTAATTCTCTACAAAAAAGGTCTCTCAACATTTTGCCATAGCTCGCTTCGTTTCCGAGATATTTGCAGATTTATCTCAAGGGAAGGGGCCTGACGGACATATTTCGAGATATTTCTTCTTCTTGTTGTTCTTCTTCTGCACAGCTAAGCTGGAAGTGGCATTTACAGCTCGGAATAGTGCAGAGTTATCTCAAAGAAAGGGGCCACGGTGTTTCTGTATCTCTATTATGTTGGTGCGGCTTCGGAACTTTTAAATATCTTGATATATCTCGAGAACTACGCATCTGATCAAAAAATATCATAGAACATAAAAAGTAGGAAACTTAATTCTCTACAAAAAAGGTCTCTTAACATTTTGCCATAGCTCGCTTCGTTTCCGAGATATTTGCAGATTTATCTCAAGGGAAGGGGCCTAACGGACATATTTCGAGATATTTCTTCTTCTTGTTGTTCTTCTTCTGCACAGCTAAACTGGAAGTGGCATTTCCAGCTCGCAATAGTGCAGAGTTATCTCAAAGAGAGGGGCCACGGTGTTTCTGTATCTCTATTATGTTGGTGCGGCATCGGAACTTTTAAATATCTTGATATATCTCGAGAACTACGCATCTGATGAAAAAATATCATACAACATAAAAAGTAGGAAACTTAATTCTCTACAAAAAAGGTCTCTTAACATTTTGCCATAGCTCGCTTCGTTTCCGAGATATTTGCAGATTTATCTCAAGGGAAGGGGCCTGACGGACATATTTCGAGATATTTCTTCTTCTTGTTGTTCTTCTTCTGCACAGCTAAGCTGGAAGTGGCATTTGCGGCTCGCACTAGTGCAGAGTTATCTCAAAGAAAGGGGCCACGGTGTTTCTGTATCTCTATTATGTTGGTGCGGCATCGGAACTTTTAAATATCTTGATATATCTCGAGAACTACGCATCTGATGAAAAAATATCATACAACATAAAAAGTAGGAAACTTAATTCTCTACAAAAAAGGTCTCTTAACATTTTGCCATAGCTCGCTTCGTTTCCGAGATATTTGCAGATTTATCTCAAGGGAAGGGGCCTGACGGACATATTTCGAGATATTTCTTCTTCTTGTTGTTCTTCTTCTGCACAGCTAAGCTGGAAGTGGCATTTGCGGCTCGCACTAGTGCAGAGTTATCTCAAAGAAAGGGGCCACGGTGTTTCTGTATCCCTATTATGTTGGTGCGGCTTCGGAACTTTTAAATATCTCGATATATCTCGAAAACTACGCTTCTGATCAAAAAATATCATAGAACATAAATTGTAGGAAACATAATTCTCTATAAAAAACGTCTCTTAACATTTTGCCATAGCTCGCATCGTTTCCGAGATATTTGCAGATTCAGCTCAAAGGAACTGGCCTGACGGACATATTTCGAGATATTTCTTCTTCTTGTTGTTCTTCCTCTGCACAGCTAAGCTGGAAGTGGCATTTGCAGCTCGCAATAGTGCAGAGTTATCTCAAAGAAAGGGGCCACGGTGTTTCTGTATCTCTATTATGTTGGTGCGGCTTCGGAACTTTTAAATATCTTGATATATCTCGAGAACTACGCATCTGATGAAAAAATATCATAGAACATAAAAAGTAGGAAACTTAATTCTCTACAAAAAAGGTCTCCTAACATTTTGCCATAGCTCGCTTCGTTTCCGACATATTTGCAGATTTATCTCAAGGGAAGGGGCCTGACGGACATATTTCGAGATATTTCTTCTTCTTGTTGTTCTTCTTCTGCACAGCTAAGCTGAAAGTGGCATTTGCGGCTCGCACTAGTGCAGAGTTATCTCAAAGAAAGGGGCCACGGTGTTTCTGTATCCCTATTATGTTGGTGCGGCTTCGGAACTTTTAAATATCCCGATATATCTCGAAAACTACGCTTCTGATCAAAAAATATCATAGAACATAAATTGTAGGAAACATAATTCTCTACAAAAAACGTCTCTAAACATTTTGCCATAGCTCGCTTCGTTTCCGAGATATTTGCAGATTCAGCTCAAAGGAACTGGCCTGACGGACATATTTCGAGATATTTCTTCTTCTTGTTGTTCTTCCTCTGCACAGCTAAGCTGGAAGTGGCATTTGCAGCTCGCAATAGTGCAGAGTTATCTGTAAGAAAGGGGCCACGGTGTTTCTGTATCTCTATTATGTTGGTGCGGCATCGGAACTTTTAAATATCTTGATATATCTCGAGAACTACGCATCTGATCAAAAAATATCATAGAACATAAAAAGTAGGAAACTTAATTCTCTACAAAAAAGGTCTCTTAACATTTTACCATAGCTCGCTTCGTTTCCGAGATATTTGCAGATTTATCTCAAGGGAAGGGGCCTGACGGACATATTTCGAGATATTTCTTCTTCTTGTTGTTCTTCTTCTGCACAGCTAAGCTGGAAGTGGCATTTGCGGCTCGCACTAGTGCAGAGTTATCTCAAAGAAAGGGGCCACGGTGTTTCTGTATCTCTATTATGTTGGTGCGGCTTCGGAACTTTTAAATATCTCGATATATCTCGAAAACTACGCTTCTGATCAAAAAATATCATAGAACATAAATTGTAGGAAACATAATTCTCTACAAAAAAGGTCTCTTAACATTTTGCCATAGCTCGCTTCGTTTCCGAGATATTTGCAGATTTATCTCAAGGGAAGGGGCCTGACGGACATATTTCGAGATATTTCTTCTTCTTGTTGTTCTTCTTCTGCACAGCTAAACTGGAAGTGGCATTTCCAGCTCGCAATAGTGCAGAGTTATCTCAAAGAGATGGGCCACGGTGTTTCTGTATCTCTATTATGTTGGTGCGGCTTCGGAACTTTTAAATGTCTTGATATATCTCGAGAACTACGCATCTGATGAAAAAATATCATAGAACATGAAAAGTAGGAAACTTAATTCTCTACAAAAAAGGTCTCCTAACATTTTGCCATAGCTCGCTTCGTTTCCGAGATATTTGCAGATTTATCTCAAGGGAAGGGGCCTGACGGACATATTTCGAGATATTTCTTCTTCTTGTTGTTCTTCTTCTGCACAGCTAAGCTGGAAGTGGCATTTGCGGCTCGCACTAGTGCAGAGTTATCTCAAAGAAAGGGGCCACGGTGTTTCTGTATCCCTATTATGTTGGTGCGGCTTCGGAACTTTTAAATATCCCGATATATCTCGAAAACTACGCTTCTGATCAAAAAATATCATAGAACATAAATTGTAGGAAACATAATTCTCTACAAAAAACGTCTCTTAACATTTTGCCATAGCTCGCTTCGTTTCCGAGATATTTGCAGATTTATCTCAAGGGAAGGGGCCTGACGGACATATTTCGAGATATTTCTTCTTCTTGTTGTTCTTCTTCTGCACAGCTAAGCTGGAAGTGGCATTTACAGCTCGCAATAGTGCAGAGTTATCTCAAAGAAAGGGGCCACGGTGTTTCTGTATCTCTATTATGCTGGTGCGGCTTCGGAACTTTTAAATATCTTGATATATCTCGAGAACTACGCATCTGATCAAAAAATATCATAGAACATAAAAAGTAGGAAACTTAATTCTCTACAAAAAAGGTCTCTTAACATTTTGCCATAGCTCGCTTCGTTTCCGAGATATTTGCAGATTTATCTCAAGGGAAGGGGCCTAACGGACATATTTCGAGATATTTCTTCTTCTTGTTGTTCTTCTTCTGCACAGCTAAACTGGAAGTGGCATTTCCAGCTCGCAATAGTGCAGAGTTATCTCAAAGAGAGGGGCCACGGTGTTTCTGTATCTCTATTATGTTGGTGCGGCATCGGAACTTTTAAATATCTTGATATATCTCGAGAACTACGCATCTGATGAAAAAATATCATACAACATAAAAAGTAGGAAACTTAATTCTCTACAAAAAAGGTCTCTTAACATTTTGCCATAGCTCGCTTCGTTTCCGAGATATTTGCAGATTTATCTCAAGGGAAGGGGCCTGACGGACATATTTCGAGATATTTCTTCTTCTTGTTGTTCTTCTTCTGCACAGCTAAGCTGGAAGTGGCATTTGCGGCTCGCACTAGTGCAGAGTTATCTCAAAGAAAGGGGCCACGGTGATCCTGTATCTCTATTATGTTGGTGCGGCTTCGGAACTTTTAAATATCTTGATATATCTCGAGAACTACGCATCTGATCAAAAAATATCATAGAACATAAAAAGTAGGAAACTTAATTCTCTACAAAAAAGGTCTCCTAACATTTTGCCATAGCTCGCTTCGTTTCCGAGATATTTGCAGATTTATCTCAAGGGAAGGGGCCTAACGGACATATTTCGAGATATTTCTTCTTCTTGTTGTTCTTCTTCTGCACAGCTAAACTGGAAGTGGCATTTCCAGCTCGCAATAGTGCAGAGTTATCTCAAAGAGAGGGGCCACGGTGTTTCTGTATCTCTATTATGTTGGTGCGGCTTCGGAACTTTTAAATATCTTGATATATCTCGAGAACTACGCATCTGATCAAAAAATATCATAGAACATAAAAAGTAGGAAACTTAATTCTCTACAAAAAAGGTCTCTTAACATTTTGCCATAGCTCGCTTCGTTTCCGAGATATTTGCAGATTTATCTCAAGGGAAGGGGCCTGACGGACATATTTCGAGATATTTCTTCTTCTTGTTGTTCTTCTTCTGCACAGCTAAGCTGGAAGTGGCATTTGCGGCTCGCACTAGTGCAGAGTTATCTCAAAGAAAGGGGCCACGGTGTTTCTGTATCCCTATTATGTTGGTGCGGCTTCGGAACTTTTAAATATCTCGATATATCTCGAAAACTACGCTTCTGATCAAAAAATATCATAGAACATAAATTGTAGGAAACATAATTCTCTATAAAAAACGTCTCTTAACATTTTGCCATAGCTCGCATCGTTTCCGAGATATTTGCAGATTCAGCTCAAAGGAACTGGCCTGACGGACATATTTCGAGATATTTCTTCTTCTTGTTGTTCTTCTTCTGCACAGCTAAGCTGGAAGTGGCATTTACAGCTCGCAATAGTGCAGAGTTATCTCAAAGAAAGGGGCCACGGTGTTTCTGTATCTCTATTATGTTGGTGCGGCTTCGGAACTTTTAAATATCTTGATATATCTCGAGAACTACGCATCAGATCAAAAAATATCATAGAACATAAAAGGTAGGAAACTTAATTCTCTACACAAAAGGTCTCTTAACATTTTGCCATAGCTCTCTTCGTTTCCGAGATATTTGCAGATTTATCTCAAGGGAAGGGGCCTGACGGACATATTTCGAGATATTTCTTCTTCTTGTTGTTCTTCTTCTGCACAGCTAAGCTGGAAGTGGCATTTACAGCTCGCAATACTGCAGAGTTATCTCAAAGAAAGGGGCCACGGTGTTTCTGTATCCCTATTATGTTGGTGCGGCTTCGGAACTTTTAAATATCTCGATATATCTCGAAAACCACGCTTCTGATCAAAAAATATCATAGAACATCAATTGTAGGAAACATAATTCTCTACAAAAAACGTCTCTTAACATTTTGCCATAGCTCGCTTCGTTTCCGAGATATTTGCAGATTCAGCTCAAAGGAACTGGCCTGACGGACATATTTCGAGATATTTCTTCTTCTTGTTGTTCTTCCTCTGCACAGCTAAGCTGGAAGTGGCATTTGCAGCTCGCAATAGTGCAGAGTTATCTCAAAGAAAGGGGCCACGGTGTTTCTGTATCTCTATTATGTTGGTGCGGCTTTGGAACTTTTAAATATCTCGATACATCTCGAAAACTACGCTTCTGATCAAAAAATATCATAGAACATAAATTGTAGGAAACATAATTCTCTATAAAAAACGTCTCTTAACATTTTGCCATAGCTCGCATCGTTTCCGAGATATTTGCAGATTCAGCTCAAAGGAACTGGCCTGACGGACATATTTCGAGATATTTCTTCTTCTTGTTGTTCTTCTTCTGCACAGCTAAGCTGGAAGTGGCATTTACAGCTCGCAATAGTGCAGAGTTATCTCAAAGAAAGGGGCCACGGTGTTTCTGTATCTCTATTATGTTGGTGCGGCTTCGGAACTTTTAAATATCTTGATATATCTCGAGAACTACGCATCAGATCAAAAAATATCATAGAACATAAAAGGTAGGAAACTTAATTCTCTACACAAAAGGTCTCTTAACATTTTGCCATAGCTCTCTTCGTTTCCGAGATATTTGCAGATTTATCTCAAGGGAAGGGGCCTGACGGACATATTTCGAGATATTTCTTCTTCTTGTTGTTCTTCTTCTGCACAGCTAAGCTGGAAGTGGCATTTACAGCTCGCAATACTGCAGAGTTATCTCAAAGAAAGGGGCCACGGTGTTTCTGTATCCCTATTATGTTGGTGCGGCTTCGGAACTTTTAAATATCTCGATATATCTCGAAAACTACGCTTCTGATCAAAAAATATCATAGAACATAAATTGTAGGAAACATAATTCTCTACAAGAAACGTCTCTTAACATTTTGCCATAGCTCGCTTCGTTTCCGAGATATTTGCAGATTCAGCTCAAAGGAACTGGCCTGACGGACATAATTCGAGATATTTCTTCTTCTTGTTGTTCTTCCTCTGCACAGCTAAGCTGGAAGTGGCATTTGCAGCTCGCAATAGTGCAGAGTTATCTCAAAGAAAGGGGCCACGGTG
The DNA here is from genome assembly GCF_051020975.1 of Osmia lignaria lignaria. NCBI lineage: Eukaryota > Metazoa > Arthropoda > Insecta > Hymenoptera > Megachilidae > Osmia > Osmia lignaria. Next base: position 5,885,627 of record NW_027478159.1, on the reverse strand, counting down.
TTTCTGTATCTCTATTATGTTGGTGCGGCTTTGGAACTTTTAAATATCTCGATACATCTCGAAAACTACGCTTCTGATCAAAAAATATCATAGAACATAAATTGTAGGAAACATAATTCTCTACAAAAAAGGTCTCTTAACATTTTGCCATAGCTCGCTTCGTTTCCGAGATATTTGCAGATATATCTCAAGGGAAGGGGCCTGACGGACATATTTCGAGATATTTCTTCTTCTTGTTGTTCTTCTTCTGCACAGCTAAGCTGGAAGTGGCATTTGCGGCTCGCACTAGTGCAGAGTTATCTCAAAGAAAGGGGCCACGGTGTTTCTGTATCTCTATTATGTTGGTGCGGCTTCGGAACTTTTAAATATCTTGATATATCTCGAGAACTACGCATCCGATCAAAAAATATCATAGAACATAAAGAGTAGGAAACTTAATTCTCTACAAAAAAGGTCTCTTAACATTTTGCCATAGCTCGCTTCGTTTCCGAGATATTTGCAGATTTATCTCAAGGGAAGGGGCCTAACGGACATACTTCGAGATATTTCTTCTTCTTGTTGTTCTTCTTCTGCACAGCTAAGCTGGAAGTGGCATTTGCGGCTCGCACTAGTGCAGAGTTATCTCAAAGAAAGGGGCCACGGTGTTTCTGTATCTCTATTATGTTGGTGCGGCTTCGGAACTTTTAAATATCTTGATATATCTCGAGAACTACGCGTCGGATCAAAAAATATCATAGAACATAAAAAGTAGGAAACTTAATTCTCTACAAAAACGGTCTCTTAACATTTTGCCATAGCTCACTTCGTTTCCGAGATATTTGCAGATATATCTCAAGGGAAGGGGCCTGACGGACATATTTCGAGATATTTCTTCTTCTTGTTGGTCTTCTTCTGCACAGCTAAGCTGGAAGTGGCATTTGCAGCTCGCAATAGTGCAGAGTTATCTCGAAGAAAGGGGCCACGGTGTTTCTGTATCTCTATTATGTTGGTGCGGCTTCGGATCTTTTAAATATCTCGATATATCTCGAAAACTACGCTTCTGATCAAAAAATATCATAGAACGTAAATTGTGGGAAACATAATTCTCTACAAAAAAGGTCTCTTAACATTTTGCCATAGCTCGCTTCGTTTCCGAGATATTTGCAGATTTATCTCAAGGGAAGGGGCCTGACGGACATATTTCGAGATATTTCTTCTTCTTGTTGTTCTTCTTCTGCACAGCTAAACTGGAAGTGGCATTTCCAGCTCGCAGTAGTGCAGAGTTATCTCAAAGAAAGGGGCCACGGTGTTTCTGTATCTCTATTATGTTGGTGCGGCTTCGGAACTTTTAAATATCTTGATATATCTCGAGAACTACGCATCTGATCAAAAAATATCATAGAACATAAAAAGTAGGAAACTTAATTCTCTACAAAAAAGCTCTCTCAACATTTTGCCATAGCTCGCTTCGTTTCCGAGATATTTGCAGATTTATCTCAAGGGAAGGGGCCTGACGGACATATTTCGAGATATTTCTTCTTCTTGTTGTTCTTCTTCTGCACAGCTAAGCTGGAAGTGGCATTTGCGGCTCGCACTAGTGCAGAGTTATCTCAAAGAAAGGGGCCACGGTGTTTCTGTATCCCTATTATGTTGGTGCGGCTTCGGAACTTTTAAATATCTCGATATATCTCGAAAACTACGCTTCTGATCAAAAAATATCATAGAACATAAATTGTAGGAAACATAATTCTCTACAAAAAACGTCTCTTAACATTTTGCCATAGCTCGCTTCGTTTCCGAGATATTTGCAGATTCAGCTCAAAGGAACTGGCCTGACGGACATATTTCGAGATATTTCTTCTTCTTGTTGTTCTTCCTCTGCACAGCTAAGCTGGAAGTGGCATTTGCGGCTCGCACTAGTGCAGAGTTATCTCAAAGAAAGGGGCCACGGTGTTTCTGTATCTCTATTATGTTGGTGCGGCTTCGGAACTTTTAAATATCTCGATATATCTCGAGAACTACGCATCTGATCAAAAAATATCATAGAACATAAAAAGTAGGAAACTTAATTCTCTACAAAAAAGGTCTCTTAACATTTTACCATAGCTCGCTTCGTTTCCGAGATATTTGCAGATTTATCTCAAGGGAAGGGGCCTGACGGACATATTTCGAGATATTTCTTCTTCTTGTTGTTCTTCTTCTGCACAGCTAAGCTGGAAGTGGCATTTGCGGCTCGCACTAGTGCAGAGTTATCTCAAAGAAAGGGGCCACGGTGTTTCTGTATCTCTATTATGTTGGTGCGGCTTCGGAACTTTTAAATATCTTGATATATCTCGAGAACTACGCATCTGATCGAAAAATATCATAGAACATAAAAAGTAGGAAACTTATTTCTCTACAAAAGAGGTCTCTTAACATTTTGCCATAGCTCGCTTCGTTTCCGAGATATTTGCAGATTTATCTCAAGGGAAGGGGCCTGACGGACATATTTCGAGATATTTCTTCTTTTTGTTGTTCTTCTTCTGCACAGCTAAGCTGGAAGTGGCATTTGCAGCTCGCAATAGTGCAGAGTTATCTCAAAGAAAGGGGCCACGGTGTTTCTGTATCTCTATTATGTTGGTGCGGCTTCGGAACTTTTAAATATCTTGATATATCTCGAGAACTACGCATCTGATCAAATAATATCATAGAACATAAAAAGTAGGAAACTTAATTATCCACAAATAAGGTCTCTTAACATTTTGCCATAGCTCGCTTCGTTTCCGAGATATTTGCAGATTTATCTCAAGGGAAGGGGCCTGACGGACATATTTCGAGATATTTCTTCTTCTTGTTGGTCTTCTTCTGCACAGCTAAGCTGGAAGTGGCATTTGCAGCTCGCAATAGTGCAGAGTTATCTCGAAGAAAGGGGCCACGGTGTTTCTGTATCTCTATTATGTTGGTGCGGCTTCGGATCTTTTAAATATCTCGATATATCTCGAAAACTACGCTTCTGATCAAAAAATATCATAGAACGTAAATTGTGGGAAACATAATTCTCTACAAAAAAGGTCTCTTAACATTTTGCCATAGCTCGCTTCGTTTCCGAGATATTTGCAGATTTATCTCAAGGGAAGGGGTCTGACGGACATATTTCGAGATAATTCTTCTTCTTGTTGTTCTTCTTCTGCACAGCTAAGCTGGAAGTGGCATTTGCAGCTCGCAGTAGTGCAGAGTTATCTCAAAGAAAGGGGCCACGGTGTTTCTGTATCTCTATTATGTTGGTGCGGCTTCGGAACTTTTAAATATCTTGATATATCTCGAGAGCTACGCATCCGATCAAAAAATATCATAGAACATAAAAAGTAGGAAACTTAATTCTCTACAAAAAAGGTCTCTTAACATTTTGCCATAGCTCGCTTCCTTTCCGAGATATTTGCAGATTTATCTCGAGGGAAGGGGCCTGACGGACATATTTCGAGATATTTCTTCTTCTTGTTGTTCTTCTTCTGCACAGCTAAGCTGGACGTGGCATTTACAGCTCGCAATAGTGCAGAGTTATCTCGAAGAAAGGGGCCACGGTGTTTCTGTATCTCTATTATGTTGGTGCGGCTTCGGAACTTTAAAATATCTTTATATATCTCGAGAACTACGCATCTGATTAAAAAATATCATAGAACGTAAAAAGTAGGAAACTTAATTCTCTACAAATAAAGTCGCTTAACATTTTGCCATAGCTCGCTTCGTTTCCGAGATATTTGCAGATTTATCTCAAGGGAAGGGGCCTGACGGACATATTTCGAGATATTTCTTCTTCTTGTTGTTCTTCTTCTGCACAGCTAAACTGGAAGTGGCATTTCCAGCTCGCAGTAGTGCCGAGTTATCTCAAAGAAAGGGGCCACGGTGTTTCTGTATCTCTATTATGTTGGTGCGGCTTCGGAACTTTTAAATATCTTGATATATCTCGAGAACTACGCATCTGATCAAAAAATATCATAGAACGTAAAAAGTAGGAAACATAATTCTCTACAAAAAAGGTCTCTTAACATTTTGCCATAGCTCGCTTCGCTTCCGAGATATATGCAGATTTATCTCAAGGGAAGGGGCCTGACGGACATATTTCGAGATATTTCTTCTTCTTGTTGTTCTTCTTCTGCACAGCTAAGCTGGAAGTGGCATTTGCAGCTCGCAATAGTGCAGAGTTATCTCAAAGAAAGGGGCCACGGTGTTTCTGTATCCCTATTATGTTGGTGCGGCTTCGGAACTTTTAAATATCTTGATATATCTCGAGAACTACGCATCTGATCAAATAATATCATAGAACATAAAAAGTAGGAAACTTAATTCTCTACAAAAAAGGTCTCTTAACATTTTGCCATAGCTCGCTTCGTTTCCAAGATACTTGCAGATTTATCTCAAGGGAAGGGGCCTGACGGACATATTTCGAGATATTTCTTCTTCTTGTTGTTCTTCTTTTGCACAGCTAAACTGGAAGTGGCATTTCCAGCTCGCAGTAGTGCCGAGTTATCTCAAAGAAAGGGGCCACGGTGTTTCTGTATCTCCATTATGTTGGTGCGGCTTCGGAACTTTTAAATATCTTGATATATCTCGAGAACTACGCATCTGATCAAAAAATATCATAGAACATAAAAAGTAGAAAACTTAATTCTCTACAAAAAAGGTCTCTCAACATTTTGCCATAGCTCGCTTCGTTTCCGAGATATATGCAGATTTATCTCAAGGGAAGGGGCCTGACGGACATATTTCGAGATATTTCTTCTTCTTGTTGTTCTTCTTCTGCACAGCTAAACTGGAAGTGGCATTTCCAGCTCGCAATAGTGCAGAGTTATCTGAAAGAAAGGGGCCACGGTGTTTCTGTATCTCTATTATGTTGGTGCGGCTTCGGAACTTTTAAATATCTTGATATATCTCGAAAACTACGCTTCTGATCAAAAAATATCATAGAACATAAATTGTAGGAAACATAATTCTCTACAAAAAAGGTCTCTTAACATTTTGCCATAGCTCGCTTCGCTTCCGAGATATATGCAGATTTATCTCAAGGGAAGGGGCCTGACGGACATATTTCGAGATATTTCTTCTTCTTGTTGTTCTTCTTCTGCACAGCTAAGCTGGAAGTGGCATTTGCAGCTCGCAATAGTGCAGAGTTATCTCAAAGAAAGGGGCCACGGTGTTTCTGTATCTCTATTATGTTGGTGCGGCTTCGGAACTTTTAAATATCTTGATATATCTCGAGAACTACGCATCTGATGAAATAATATCATAGAACATAAAAAGTAGGAAACCTAATTCTCCACAAATAAGGTCTCTTAACATTTTGCCATAGCTCGCTTCGTTTCCGAGATATTTGCAGATTTCTCTCAAGGGAAGGGGCCTGACGGACATATTTCGAGATATTTCTTCTTCTTGTTGGTCTTCTTCTGCACAGCTAAGCTGGAAGTGGCATTTGCAGCTCGCAATAGTGCAGAGTTATCTCGAAGAAAGGGGCCACGGTGTTTCTGTATCTCTATTATGTTGGTGCGGCTTCGGATCTTTTAAATATCTCGATATATCTCGAAAACTACGCTTCTGATCAAAAAATATCATAGAACGTAAATTGTGGGAAACATAATTCTCTACAAAAAAGGTCTCTTAACATTTTGCCATAGCTCGCTTCGTTTCCGAGATATTTGCAGATTTATCTCAAGGGAAGGGGCCTGACGGACATATTTCGAGATATTTCTTCTTCTTGTTGTTCTTCTTCTGCACAGCTAAACTGGAAGTGGCATTTCCAACTCGCAATAGTGCAGAGTTATCTCAAAGAGAGGGGCCACGTTGTTTCTGTATCTCTATTATGTTGGTGCGGCTTCGGAACTTTTAAATATCTTGATATATCTCGAGAACTACGCATCTGATCAAAAAATATCATAGAACATAAAAAGTAGGAAACTTAATTCTCTACAAAAAAGGTCTCTCAACATTTTGCCATAGCTCGCTTGGTTTCCGAGATATTTGCAGATTTATCTCAAGGGAAGGGGCCTGACGGACATATTTCGAGATATTTCTTCTTCTTGTTGTTCTTCTTCTGCACAGCTAAGCTGGAAGTGGCATTTGCGGCTCGCACTAGTGCAGAGTTATCTCAAAGAAAGGGGCCACGGTGTTTCTGTATCCCTATTATGTTGGTGCGGCTTCGGAACTTTTAAATATCTCGATATATCTCGAAAACTACGCTTCTGATCAAAAAATATCATAGAACATAAATTGTAGGAAACATAATTCTCTACAAAAAACGTCTCTTAACATTTTGCCATAGCTCGCTTCGTTTCCGAGATATTTGCAGATTCAGCTCAAAGGAACTGGCCTGACGGACATATTTCGAGATATTTCTTCTTCTTGTTGTTCTTCCTCTGCACAGCTAAGCTGGAAGTGGCATTTGCGGCTCGCACTAGTGCAGAGTTATCTCAAAGAAAGGGGCCACGGTGTTTCTGTATCTCTATTATGTTGGTGCGGCTTCGGAACTTTTAAATATCTTGATATATCTCGAGAACTACGCATCTGATCAAATAATATCATAGAACATAAAAAGTAGGAAACTTAATTCTCCACAAATAAGGTCTCTTAACATTTTGCCATAGCTCGCTTCGTTTCCGAGATATTTGCAGATTTATCTCAAGGGAAGGGGCCTGACGGACATATTTCGAGATATTTCTTCTTCTTGTTGGTCTTCTTCTGCACAGCTAAGCTGGAAGTGGCATTTGCAGCTCGCAATAGTGCAGAGTTATCTCGAAGAAAGGGGCCACGGTGTTTCTGTATCTCTATTATGTTGGTGCGGCTTCGGATCTTTTAAATATCTCGATATATCTCGAAAACTACGCTTCTGATCAAAAAATATCATAGAACGTAAATTGTGGGAAACATAATTCTCTACAAAAAAGGTCTCTTAACATTTTGCCATAGCTCGCTTCGTTTCCGAGATATTTGCAGATTTATCTCAAGGGAAGGGGCCTGACGGACATATTTCGAGATATTTCTTCTTCTTGTTGTTCTTCTTCTGCACAGCTAAACTGGAAGTGGCATTTCCAGCTCGCAGTAGTGCAGAGTTATCTCAAAGAAAGGGGCCACGGTGTTTCTGTATCTCTATTATGTTGGTGCGGCTTCGGAACTTTTAAATATCTTGATATATCTCGAGAACTACGCATCTGATCAAAAAATATCATAGAACATAAAAAGTAGGAAACTTAATTCTCTACAAAAAAGCTCTCTCAACATTTTGCCATAGCTCGCTTCGTTTCCGAGATATTTGCAGATTTATCTCAAGGGAAGGGGCCTGACGGACATATTTCGAGATATTTCTTCTTCTTGTTGTTCTTCTTCTGCACAGCTAAGCTGGAAGTGGCATTTGCGGCTCGCACTAGTGCAGAGTTATCTCAAAGAAAGGGGCCACGGTGTTTCTGTATCCCTATTATGTTGGTGCGGCTTCGGAACTTTTAAATATCTCGATATATCTCGAAAACTACGCTTCTGATCAAAAAATATCATAGAACATAAATTGTAGGAAACATAATTCTCTACAAAAAACGTCTCTTAACATTTTGCCATAGCTCGCTTCGTTTCCGAGATATTTGCAGATTCAGCTCAAAGGAACTGGCCTGACGGACATATTTCGAGATATTTCTTCTTCTTGTTGTTCTTCCTCTGCACAGCTAAGCTGGAAGTGGCATTTGCGGCTCGCACTAGTGCAGAGTTATCTCAAAGAAAGGGGCCACGGTGTTTCTGTATCTCTATTATGTTGGTGCGGCTTCGGAACTTTTAAATATCTTGATATATCTCGAGAACTACGCATCTGATGAAATAATATCATAGAACATAAAAAGTAGGAAACCTAATTCTCCACAAATAAGGTCTCTTAACATTTTGCCATAGCTCGCTTCGTTTCCGAGATATTTGCAGATTTCTCTCAAGGGAAGGGGCCTGACGGACATATTTCGAGATATTTCTTCTTCTTGTTGGTCTTCTTCTGCACAGCTAAGCTGGAAGTGGCATTTGCAGCTCGCAATAGTGCAGAGTTATCTCGAAGAAAGGGGCCACGGTGTTTCTGTATCTCTATTATGTTGGTGCGGCTTCGGATCTTTTAAATATCTCGATATATCTCGAAAACTACGCTTCTGATCAAAAAATATCATAGAACGTAAATTGTGGGAAACATAATTCTCTACAAAAAAGGTCTCTTAACATTTTGCCATAGCTCGCTTCGTTTCCGAGATATTTGCAGATTTATCTCAAGGGAAGGGGTCTGACGGACATATTTCGAGATATTTCTTCTTCTTGTTGTTCTTCTTCTGCACAGCTAAGCTGGAAGTGGCATTTGCAGCTCGCAGTAGTGCAGAGTTATCTCAAAGAAAGGGGCCACGGTGTTTCTGTATCTCTATTATGTTGGTGCGGCTTCGGAACTTTTAAATATCTTGATATATCTCGAGAGCTACGCATCCGATCAAAAAATATCATAGAACATAAAAAGTAGGAAACTTAATTCTCTACAAAAAAGGTCTCTTAACATTTTCCCATAGCTCGCTTCGTTTCGGAGATATTTGCAGATTTATCTCGAGGGAAGGGGCCTGACGGACATATTTCGAGATATTTCTTCTTCTTGTTGTTCTTCTTCTGCACAGCTAAGCTGGACGTGGCATTTACAGCTCGCAATAGTGCAGAGTTATCTCGAAGAAAGGGGCCACGGTGTTTCTGTATCCCTATTATGTTGGTGGGGCTTCGGAACTTTTAAATATCTCGATATATCTCGAAAACTACGCTTCTGATCAAAAAATATCATAGAACATAAATTGTAGGAAACATAATTCTCTACAAAAAACGTCTCTTAACATTTTGCCATAGCTCGCTTCGTTTCCGAGATATTTGCAGATTCAGCTCAAAGGAACTGGCCTGACGGACATATTTCGAGATATTTCTTCTTCTTGTTGTTCTTCCTCTGCACAGCTAAGCTGGAAGTGGCATTTGCGGCTCGCACTAGTGCAGAGTTATCTCAAAGAAAGGGGCCACGGTGTTTCTGTATCTCTATTATGTTGGTGCGGCTTCGGAACTTTTAAGTATCTCGATATATCTCGAGAACTACGCATCTGATCAAAAAATATCATAGAACATAAAAAGTAGGAAACTTAATTCTCTACAAAAAAGGTCTCTTAACATTTTACCATAGCTCGCTTCGTTTCCGAGATATTTGCAGATTTATCTCAAGGGAAGGGGCCTGACGGACATATTTCGAGATATTTCTTCTTCTTGTTGTTCTTCTTCTGCACAGCTAAGCTGGAAGTGGCATTTGCGGCTCGCACTAGTGCAGAGTTATCTCAAAGAAAGGGGCCACGGTGTTTCTGTATCTCTATTATGTTGGTGCGGCTTCGGAACTTTTAAATATCTTGATATATCTCGAGAACTACGCATCTGATCGAAAAATATCATAGAACATAAAAAGTAGGAAACTTATTTCTCTACAAAAGAGGTCTCTTAACATTTTGCCATAGCTCGCTTCGTTTCCGAGATATTTGCAGATTTATCTCAAGGGAAGGGGCCTGACGGACATATTTCGAGATATTTCTTCTTTTTGTTGTTCTTCTTCTGCACAGCTAAGCTGGAAGTGGCATTTGCAGCTCGCAATAGTGCAGAGTTATCTCAAAGAAAGGGGCCACGGTGTTTCTGTATCTCTATTATGTTGGTGCGGCTTCGGAACTTTTAAATATCTTGATATATCTCGAGAACTACGCATCTGATCAAATAATATCATAGAACATAAAAAGTAGGAAACTGAATTCTCCACAAATAAGGTCTCTTAACATTTTGCCATAGCTCGCTTCGTTTCCGAGATATTTGCAGATTTATCTCAAGGGAAGGGGCCTGACGGACATATTTCGAGATATTTCTTCTTCTTGTTGGTCTTCTTCTGCACAGCTAAGCTGGAAGTGGCATTTGCAGCTCGCAATAGTGCAGAGTTATCTCGAAGAAAGGGGCCACGGTGTTTCTGTATCTCTATTATGTTGGTGCGGCTTCGGATCTTTTAAATATCTCGATATATCTCGAAAACTACGCTTCTGATCAAAAAATATCATAGAACGTAAATTGTGGGAAACATAATTCTCTACAAAAAAGGTCTCTTAACATTTTGCCATAGCTCGCTTCGTTTCCGAGATATTTGCAGATTTATCTCAAGGGAAGGGGCCTGACGGACATATTTCGAGATATTTCTTCTTCTTGTTGTTCTTCTTCTGCACAGCTAAACTGGAAGTGGCATTTCCAGCTCGCAGTAGTGCAGAGTTATCTCAAAGAAAGGGGCCACGGTGTTTCTGTATCTCTATTATGTTGGTGCGGCTTCGGAACTTTTAAATATCTTGATATATCTCGAGAACTACGCATCTGATCAAAAAATATCATAGAACATAAAAAGTAGGAAACTTAATTCTCTACAAAAAAGCTCTCTCAACATTTTGCCATAGCTCGCTTCGTTTCCGAGATATTTGCAGATTTATCTCAAGGGAAGGGGCCTGACGGACATATTTCGAGATATTTCTTCTTCTTGTTGTTCTTCTTCTGCACAGCTAAGCTGGAAGTGGCATTTGCGGCTCGCACTAGTGCAGAGTTATCTCAAAGAAAGGGGCCACGGTGTTTCTGTATCCCTATTATGTTGGTGCGGCTTCGGAACTTTTAAATATCTCGATATATCTCGAAAACTACGCTTCTGATCAAAAAATATCATAGAACATAAATTGTAGGAAACATAATTCTCTACAAAAAACGTCTCTTAACATTTTGCCATAGCTCGCTTCGTTTCCGAGATATTTGCAGATTCAGCTCAAAGGAACTGGCCTGACGGACATATTTCGAGATATTTCTTCTTCTTGTTGTTCTTCCTCTGCACAGCTAAGCTGGAAGTGGCATTTGCGGCTCGCACTAGTGCAGAGTTATCTCAAAGAAAGGGGCCACGGTGTTTCTGTATCTCTATTATGTTGGTGCGGCTTCGGAACTTTTAAATATCTCGATATATCTCGAGAACTACGCATCTGATCAAAAAATATCATAGAACATAAAAAGTAGGAAACTTAATTCTCTACAAAAAAGGTCTCTTAACATTTTACCATAGCTCGCTTCGTTTCCGAGATATTTGCAGATTTATCTCAAGGGAAGGGGCCTGACGGACATATTTCGAGATATTTCTTCTTCTTGTTGTTCTTCTTCTGCACAGCTAAGCTGGAAGTGGCATTTGCGGCTCGCACTAGTGCAGAGTTATCTCAAAGAAAGGGGCCACGGTGTTTCTGTATCTCTATTATGTTGGTGCGGCTTCGGAACTTTTAAATATCTTGATATATCTCGAGAACTACGCATCTGATCGAAAAATATCATAGAACATAAAAAGTAGGAAACTTATTTCTCTACAAAAGAGGTCTCTTAACATTTTGCCATAGCTCGCTTCGTTTCCGAGATATTTGCAGATTTATCTCAAGGGAAGGGGCCTGACGGACATATTTCGAGATATTTCTTCTTTTTGTTGTTCTTCTTCTGCACAGCTAAGCTGGAAGTGGCATTTGCAGCTCGCAATAGTGCAGAGTTATCTCAAAGAAAGGGGCCACGGTGTTTCTGTATCTCTATTATGTTGGTGCGGCTTCGGAACTTTTAAATATCTTGATATATCTCGAGAACTACGCATCTGATCAAATAATATCATAGAACATAAAAAGTAGGAAACTTAATTCTCCACAAATAAGGTCTCTTAACATTTTGCCATAGCTCGCTTCGTTTCCGAGATATTTGCAGATTTATCTCAAGGGAAGGGGCCTGACGGACATATTTCGAGATATTTCTTCTTCTTGTTGGTCTTCTTCTGCACAGCTAAGCTGGAAGTGGCATTTGCAGCTCGCAATAGTGCAGAGTTATCTCAAAGAAAGGGGCCACGGTGTTTCTGTATCTCTATTATGTTGGTGCGGCTTCGGAACTTTAAAATATCTTTATATATCTCGAGAACTACGCATCTGATTAAAAAATATCATAGAACGTAAAAAGTAGGAAACTTAATTCTCTACAAATAAAGTCGCGTAACATTTTGCCATAGCTCGCTTCGTTTCCGAGATATTTGCAGATTTATCTCAAGGGAAGGGGCCTGACGGACATATTTCGAGATATTTCTTCTTCTTGTTGTTCTTCTTCTGCACAGCTAAACTGGAAGTGGCATTTCCAGCTCGCAGTAGTGCCGAGTTATCTCAAAGAAAGGGGCCACGGTGTTTCTGTATCTCTATTATGTTGGTGCGGCTTCGGAACTTTTAAATATCTTGATATATCTCGAGAACTACGCATCTGATCAAAAAATATCATAGAACATAAAAAGTAGAAAACTTAATTCTCTACAAAAAAGGTCTCTCAACATTTTGCCATAGCTCGCTTCGTTTCCGAGATATATGCAGATTTATCTCAAGGGAAGGGGCCTGACGGACATATTTCGAGATATTTCTTCTTCTTGTTGTTCTTCTTCTGCACAGCTAAACTGGAAGTGGCATTTCCAGCTCGCAATAGTGCAGAGTTATCTGAAAGAAAGGGGCCACGGTGTTTCTGTATCTCTATTATGTTGGTGCGGCTTCGGAACTTTTAAATATCTTGATATATCTCGAGAACTACGCATCTGATCAAATAATATCATAGAACATAAAAAGTAGGAAACTTAATTCTCCACAAATAAGGTCTCTTAACATTTTGCCATAGCTCGCTTCGTTTCCGAGATATTTGCAGATTTATCTCAAGGGAAGGGGCCTGACGGACATATTTCGAGATATTTCTTCTTCTTGTTGGTCTTCTTCTGCACAGCTAAGCTGGAAGTGGCATTTGCAGCTCGCAATAGTGCAGAGTTATCTCAAAGAAAGGGGCCACGGTGTTTCTGTATCTCTATTATGTTGGTGCGGCTTCGGAACTTTAAAATATCTTTATATATCTCGAGAACTACGCATCTGATTAAAAAATATCATAGAACGTAAAAAGTAGGAAACTTAATTCTCTACAAATAAAGTCGCGTAACATTTTGCCATAGCTCGCTTCGTTTCCGAGATATTTGCAGATTTATCTCAAGGGAAGGGGCCTGACGGACATATTTCGAGATATTTCTTCTTCTTGTTGTTCTTCTTCTGCACAGCTAAACTGGAAGTGGCATTTCCAGCTCGCAGTAGTGCCGAGTTATCTCAAAGAAAGGGGCCACGGTGTTTCTGTATCTCTATTATGTTGGTGCGGCTTCGGAACTTTTAAATATCTTGATATATCTCGAGAACTACGCATCTGATCAAAAAATATCATAGAACATAAAAAGTAGAAAACTTAATTCTCTACAAAAAAGGTCTCTCAACATTTTGCCATAGCTCGCTTCGTTTCCGAGATATATGCAGATTTATCTCAAGGGAAGGGGCCTGACGGACATATTTCGAGATATTTCTTCTTCTTGTTGTTCTTCTTCTGCACAGCTAAACTGGAAGTGGCATTTCCAGCTCGCAATAGTGCAGAGTTATCTGAAAGAAAGGGGCCACGGTGTTTCTGTATCTCTATTATGTTGGTGCGGCTTCGGAACTTTTAAATATCTTGATATATCTCGAAAACTACGCTTCTGATCAAAAAATATCATAGAACATAAATTGTGGGAAACATAATTCTCTACAAAAAAGGTCTCTTAACATTTTGCCATAGCTCGCTTCGCTTCCGAGATATATGCAGATTTATCTCAAGGGAAGGGGCCTGACGGACATATTTCGAGATATTTCTTCTTCTTGTTGTTCTTCTTCTGCACAGCTAAGCTGGAAGTGGCATTTGCAGCTCGCAATAGTGCAGAGTTATCTCAAAGAAAGGGGCCACGGTGTTTCTGTATCCCTATTATGTTGGTGCGGCTTCGGAACTTTTAAATATCTTGATATATCTCGAGAACTACGCATCTGATCAAATAATATCATAGAACATAAAAAGTAGGAAACTTAATTCTCTACAAAAAAGGTCTCTTAACATTTTGCCATAGCTCGCTTCGTTTCCAAGATACTTGCAGATTTATCTCAAGGGAAGGGGCCTGACGGACATATTTCGAGATATTTCTTCTTCTTGTTGTTCTTCTTTTGCACAGCTAAACTGGAAGTGGCATTTCCAGCTCGCAGTAGTGCCGAGTTATCTCAAAGAAAGGGGCCACGGTGTTTCTGTATCTCCATTATGTTGGTGCGGCTTCGGAACTTTTAAATATCTTGATATATCTCGAGAACTACGCATCTGATCAAAAAATATCATAGAACATAAAAAGTAGAAAACTTAATTCTCTACAAAAAAGGTCTCTCAACATTTTGCCATAGCTCGCTTCGTTTCCGAGATATATGCAGATTTATCTCAAGGGAAGGGGCCTGACGGACATATTTCGAGATATTTCTTCTTCTTGTTGTTCTTCTTCTGCACAGCTAAACTGGAAGTGGCATTTCCAGCTCGCAATAGTGCAGAGTTATCTGAAAGAAAGGGGCCACGGTGTTTCTGTATCTCTATTATGTTGGTGCGGCTTCGGAACTTTTAAATATCTTGATATATCTCGAAAACTACGCTTCTGATCAAAAAATATCATAGAACATAAATTGTAGGAAACATAATTCTCTACAAAAAAGGTCTCTTAACATTTTGCCATAGCTCGCTTCGCTTCCGAGATATATGCAGATTTATCTCAAGGGAAGGGGCCTGACGGACATATTTCGAGATATTTCTTCTTCTTGTTGTTCTTCTTCTGCACAGCTAAGCTGGAAGTGGCATTTGCAGCTCGCAATAGTGCAGAGTTATCTCAAAGAGAGGGGCCACGTTGTTTCTGTATCTCTATTATGTTGGTGCGGCTTCGGAACTTTTAAATATCTTGATATATCTCGAGAACTACGCATCTGATCAAAAAATATCATAGAACATAAAAAGTAGGAAACTTAATTCTCTACAAAAAAGGTCTCTCAACATTTTGCCATAGCTCGCTTCGTTTCCGAGATATTTGCAGATTTATCTCAAGGGAAGGGGCCTGACGGACATATTTCGAGATATTTCTTCTTCTTGTTGTTCTTCTTCTGCACAGCTAAGCTGGAAGTGGCATTTGCGGCTCGCACTAGTGCAGAGTTATCTCAAAGAAAGGGGCCACGGTGTTTCTGTATCCCTATTATGTTGGTGCGGCTTCGGAACTTTTAAATATCTCGATATATCTCGAAAACTACGCTTCTGATCAAAAAATATCATAGAACATAAATTGTAGGAAACATAATTCTCTACAAAAAACGTCTCTTAACATTTTGCCATAGCTCGCTTCGTTTCCGAGATATTTGCAGATTCAGCTCAAAGGAACTGGCCTGACGGACATATTTCGAGATATTTCTTCTTCTTGTTGTTCTTCCTCTGCACAGCTAAGCTGGAAGTGGCATTTGCGGCTCGCACTAGTGCAGAGTTATCTCAAAGAAAGGGGCCACGGTGTTTCTGTATCTCTATTATGTTGGTGCGGCTTCGGAACTTTTAAATATCTCGATATATCTCGAGAACTACGCATCTGATCAAAAAATATCATAGAACATAAAAAGTAGGAAACTTAATTCTCTACAAAAAAGGTCTCTTAACATTTTACCATAGCTCGCTTCGTTTCCGAGATATTTGCAGATTTATCTCAAGGGAAGGGGCCTGACGGACATATTTCGAGATATTTCTTCTTCTTGTTGTTCTTCTTCTGCACAGCTAAGCTGGAAGTGGCATTTGCGGCTCGCACTAGTGCAGAGTTATCTCAAAGAAAGGGGCCACGGTGTTTCTGTATCTCTATTATGTTGGTGCGGCTTCGGAACTTTTAAATATCTTGATATATCTCGAGAACTACGCATCTGATCGAAAAATATCATAGAACATAAAAAGTAGGAAACTTATTTCTCTACAAAAGAGGTCTCTTAACATTTTGCCATAGCTCGCTTCGTTTCCGAGATATTTGCAGATTTATCTCAAGGGAAGGGGCCTGACGGACATATTTCGAGATATTTCTTCTTTTTGTTGTTCTTCTTCTGCACAGCTAAGCTGGAAGTGGCATTTGCAGCTCGCAATAGTGCAGAGTTATCTCAAAGAAAGGGGCCACGGTGTTTCTGTATCTCTATTATGTTGGTGCGGCTTCGGAACTTTTAAATATCTTGATATATCTCGAGAACTACGCATCTGATCAAATAATATCATAGAACATAAAAAGTAGGAAACTTAATTCTCCACAAATAAGGTCTCTTAACATTTTGCCATAGCTCGCTTCGTTTCCGAGATATTTGCAGATTTATCTCAAGGGAAGGGGCCTGACGGACATATTTCGAGATATTTCTTCTTCTTGTTGGTCTTCTTCTGCACAGCTAAGCTGGAAGTGGCATTTGCAGCTCGCAATAGTGCAGAGTTATCTCGAAGAAAGGGGCCACGGTGTTTCTGTATCTCTATTATGTTGGTGCGGCTTCGGATCTTTTAAATATCTCGATATATCTCGAAAACTACGCTTCTGATCAAAAAATATCATAGAACGTAAATTGTGGGAAACATAATTCTCTACAAAAAAGGTCTCTTAACATTTTGCCATAGCTCGCTTCGTTTCCGAGATATTTGCAGATTTATCTCAAGGGAAGGGGCCTGACGGACATATTTCGAGATATTTCTTCTTCTTGTTGTTCTTCTTCTGCACAGCTAAACTGGAAGTGGCATTTCCAGCTCGCAGTAGTGCAGAGTTATCTCAAAGAAAGGGGCCACGGTGTTTCTGTATCTCTATTATGTTGGTGCGGCTTCGGAACTTTTAAATATCTTGATATATCTCGAGAACTACGCATCTGATCAAAAAATATCATAGAACATAAAAAGTAGGAAACTTAATTCTCTACAAAAAAGCTCTCTCAACATTTTGCCATAGCTCGCTTCGTTTCCGAGATATTTGCAGATTTATCTCAAGGGAAGGGGCCTGACGGACATATTTCGAGATATTTCTTCTTCTTGTTGTTCTTCTTCTGCACAGCTAAGCTGGAAGTGGCATTTGCGGCTCGCACTAGTGCAGAGTTATCTCAAAGAAAGGGGCCACGGTGTTTCTGTATCCCTATTATGTTGGTGCGGCTTCGGAACTTTTAAATATCTCGATATATCTCGAAAACTACGCTTCTGATCAAAAAATATCATAGAACATAAATTGTAGGAAACATAATTCTCTACAAAAAACGTCTCTTAACATTTTGCCATAGCTCGCTTCGTTTCCGAGATATTTGCAGATTCAGCTCAAAGGAACTGGCCTGACGGACATATTTCGAGATATTTCTTCTTCTTGTTGTTCTTCCTCTGCACAGCTAAGCTGGAAGTGGCATTTGCGGCTCGCACTAGTGCAGAGTTATCTCAAAGAAAGGGGCCACGGTGTTTCTGTATCTCTATTATGTTGGTGCGGCTTCGGAACTTTTAAATATCTTGATATATCTCGAGAACTACGCATCTGATGAAATAATATCATAGAACATAAAAAGTAGGAAACCTAATTCTCCACAAATAAGGTCTCTTAACATTTTGCCATAGCTCGCTTCGTTTCCGAGATATTTGCAGATTTCTCTCAAGGGAAGGGGCCTGACGGACATATTTCGAGATATTTCTTCTTCTTGTTGGTCTTCTTCTGCACAGCTAAGCTGGAAGTGGCATTTGCAGCTCGCAATAGTGCAGAGTTATCTCGAAGAAAGGGGCCACGGTGTTTCTGTATCTCTATTATGTTGGTGCGGCTTCGGATCTTTTAAATATCTCGATATATCTCGAAAACTACGCTTCTGATCAAAAAATATCATACAACGTAAATTGTGGGAAACATAATTCTCTACAAAAAAGGTCTCTTAACATTTTGCCATAGCTCGCTTCGTTTCCGAGATATTTGCAGATTTATCTCAAGGGAAGGGGTCTGACGGACATATTTCGAGATATTTCTTCTTCTTGTTGTTCTTCTTCTGCACAGCTAAGCTGGAAGTGGCATTTGCAGCTCGCAGTAGTGCAGAGTTATCTCAAAGAAAGGGGCCACGGTGTTTCTGTATCTCTATTATGTTGGTGCGGCTTCGGAACTTTTAAATATCTTGATATATCTCGAGAGCTACGCATCCGATCAAAAAATATCATAGAACGTAAAAAGTAGGAAACTTAATTCTCTACAAAAAAGGTCTCTTAACATTTTCCCATAGCTCGCTTCGTTTCCGAGATATTTGCAGATTTATCTCGAGGGAAGGGGCCTGACGGACATATTTCGAGATATTTCTTCTTCTTGTTGTTCTTCTTCTGCACAGCTAAGCTGGACGTGGCATTTACAGCTCGCAATAGTGCAGAGTTATCTCGAAGAAAGGGGCCACGGTGTTTCTGTATCTCTATTATGTTGGTGC
The DNA here is from genome assembly GCF_051020975.1 of Osmia lignaria lignaria. NCBI lineage: Eukaryota > Metazoa > Arthropoda > Insecta > Hymenoptera > Megachilidae > Osmia > Osmia lignaria. The sequence goes on along the minus strand of NW_027478159.1, from coordinate 5,867,247 downwards.
GGCTTCGGAACTTTAAAATATCTTTATATATCTCGAGAACTACGCATCTGATTAAAAAATATCATAGAACGTAAAAAGTAGGAAACTTAATTCTCTACAAATAAAGTCGCTTAACATTTTGCCATAGCTCGCTTCGTTTCCGAGATATTTGCAGATTTATCTCAAGGGAAGGGGCCTGACGGACATATTTCGGGATATTTCTTCTTCTTGTTGTTCTTCTTCTGCACAGCTAAACTGGAAGTGGCATTTCCAGCTCGCAGTAGTGCAGAGTTATCTCAAAGAAAGGGGCCACGGTGTTTCTGTATCTCTATTATGTTGGTGCGGCTTCGGAACTTTTAAATATCTTGATATATCTCGAGAACTACGCATCTGATCAAAAAATATCATAGAACATAAAAAGTAGGAAACTTAATTCTCTACAAAAAAGCTCTCTCAACATTTTGCCATAGCTCGCTTCGTTTCCGAGATATTTGCAGATTTATCTCAAGGGAAGGGGCCTGACGGACATATTTCGAGATATTTCTTCTTCTTGTTGTTCTTCTTCTGCACAGCTAAGCTGGAAGTGGCATTTGCGGCTCGCACTAGTGCAGAGTTATCTCAAAGAAAGGGGCCACGGTGTTTCTGTATCCCTATTATGTTGGTGCGGCTTCGGAACTTTTAAATATCTCGATATATCTCGAAAACTACGCTTCTGATCAAAAAATATCATAGAACATAAATTGTAGGAAACATAATTCTCTACAAAAAACGTCTCTTAACATTTTGCCATAGCTCGCTTCGTTTCCGAGATATTTGCAGATTCAGCTCAAAGGAACTGGCCTGACGGACATATTTCGAGATATTTCTTCTTCTTGTTGTTCTTCCTCTGCACAGCTAAGCTGGAAGTGGCATTTGCGGCTCGCACTAGTGCAGAGTTATCTCAAAGAAAGGGGCCACGGTGTTTCTGTATCTCTATTATGTTGGTGCGGCTTCGGAACTTTTAAATATCTTGATATATCTCGAGAACTACGCATCTGATGAAATAATATCATAGAACATAAAAAGTAGGAAACCTAATTCTCCACAAATAAGGTCTCTTAACATTTTGCCATAGCTCGCTTCGTTTCCGAGATATTTGCAGATTTCTCTCAAGGGAAGGGGCCTGACGGACATATTTCGAGATATTTCTTCTTCTTGTTGGTCTTCTTCTGCACAGCTAAGCTGGAAGTGGCATTTGCAGCTCGCAATAGTGCAGAGTTATCTCGAAGAAAGGGGCCACGGTGTTTCTGTATCTCTATTATGTTGGTGCGGCTTCGGATCTTTTAAATATCTCGATATATCTCGAAAACTACGCTTCTGATCAAAAAATATCATACAACGTAAATTGTGGGAAACATAATTCTCTACAAAAAAGGTCTCTTAACATTTTGCCATAGCTCGCTTCGTTTCCGAGATATTTGCAGATTTATCTCAAGGGAAGGGGTCTGACGGACATATTTCGAGATATTTCTTCTTCTTGTTGTTCTTCTTCTGCACAGCTAAGCTGGAAGTGGCATTTGCAGCTCGCAGTAGTGCAGAGTTATCTCAAAGAAAGGGGCCACGGTGTTTCTGTATCTCTATTATGTTGGTGCGGCTTCGGAACTTTTAAATATCTTGATATATCTCGAGAGCTACGCATCCGATCAAAAAATATCATAGAACGTAAAAAGTAGGAAACTTAATTCTCTACAAAAAAGGTCTCTTAACATTTTCCCATAGCTCGCTTCGTTTCCGAGATATTTGCAGATTTATCTCGAGGGAAGGGGCCTGACGGACATATTTCGAGATATTTCTTCTTCTTGTTGTTCTTCTTCTGCACAGCTAAGCTGGACGTGGCATTTACAGCTCGCAATAGTGCAGAGTTATCTCGAAGAAAGGGGCCACGGTGTTTCTGTATCTCTATTATGTTGGTGCGGCTTCGGAACTTTAAAATATCTTTATATATCTCGAGAACTACGCATCTGATTAAAAAATATCATAGAACGTAAAAAGTAGGAAACTTAATTCTCTACAAATAAAGTCGCTTAACATTTTGCCATAGCTCGCTTCGTTTCCGAGATATTTGCAGATTTATCTCAAGGGAAGGGGCCTGACGGACATATTTCGGGATATTTCTTCTTCTTGTTGTTCTTCTTCTGCACAGCTAAGCTGGAAGTGGCATTTGCAGCTCGCAATAGTGCAGAGTTATCTCAAAGGAAGGGGCCACGGTGTTTCTGTATCCCTATTATGTTGGGGCGGCTTCGGAACTTTTAAATATCTTGATATATCTCGAGAACTACGCATCTGATCAAATAATATCATAGAACATAAAAAGTAGGAAACTTAATTCTCCACAAATAAGGTCTCCTAACATTTTGCCATAGCTCGCTTCGTTTCCGAGATATTTGCAGATTTATCTCAAGGGAAGGGGCCTGACGGACATATTTCGAGATATTTCTTCTTCTTGTTGGTCTTCTTCTGCACAGCTAAGCTGGAAGTGGCATTTGCAGCTCGCAATAGTGCAGAGTTATCTCAAAGAAAGGGGCCACGGTGTTTCTGTATCTCTATTATGTTGGTGCGGCTTCGGATCTTTTAAATATCTCGATATATCTCGAAAACTACGCTTCTGATCAAAAAATATCATAGAACGTAAATTGTGGGAAACATAATTCTCTACAAAAAAGGTCTCTTAACATTTTGCCATAGCTCGCTTCGTTTCCGAGATATTTGCAGATTTATCTCAAGGGAAGGGGTCTGACGGACATATTTCGAGATATTTCTTCTTCTTGTTGTTCTTCTTCTGCACAGCTATGCTGGAAGTGGCATTTGCAGCTCGCAATAGTGCAGAGTTATCTCAAAGAAAGGGGTCACGGTGTTTCTGTATCTCTATTATGTTGGTGCGGCTTCGGAACTTTTAAATATCTTGATATATCTCGAGAACTACGCATCCGATCAAAAAATATCATAGAACATAAAAAGTAGGAAACTTAATTCTCTACAAAAAAGGTCTCTTAACATTTTGCCATAGCTCGCTTCGTTTCCGAGATATTTGCAGATTTATCTCGAGGGAAGGGGCCTGACGGACATATTTCGAGATATTTCTTCTTCTTGTTGTTCTTCTTCTGCACAGCTAAGCTGGAAGTGGCATTTGCAGCTCGCAATAGTGCAGAGTTATCTCAAAGAAAGGGGCCACGGTGTTTCTGTATCTCTATTATGTTGGTGCGGCTTCGGAACTTTTAAATATCTTGATATATCTCGAGAACTACGCATCTGATCAAAAAATATCATAGAACATAAAAAGTAGGAAACTTAATTCTCTACAAAAAAGGTCTCTTAACATTTTGCCATAGCTCGCTTCGTTTCCAAGATACTTGCAGATTTATCTCAAGGGAAGGGGCCTGACGGACATATTTCGAGATATTTCTTCTTCTTGTTGTTCTTCTTCTGCACAGCTAAACTGGAAGTGGCATTTCCAGCTCGCAATAGTGCAGAGTTATCTGAAAGAAAGGGGCCACGGTGTTTCTGTATCTCTATTATGTTGGTGCGGCTTCGGAACTTTTAAATATCTTGATATATCTCGAAAACTACGCTTCCGATCAAAAAATATCATAGAACATAAATTGTAGGAAACATAATTCTCTACAAAAAAGGTCTCTTAACATTTTGCCATAGCTCGCTTCGCTTCCGAGATATATGCAGATTTATCTCAAGGGAAGGGGCCTGACGGACATATTTCGAGATATTTCTTCTTCTTGTTGTTCTTCTTCTGCACAGCTAAGCTGGAAGTGGCATTTGCAGCTCGCAATAGTGCAGAGTTATCTCAAAGAAAGGGGCCACGGTGTTTCTGTATCCCTATTATGTTGGTGCGGCTTCGGAACTTTTAAATATCTTGATATATCTCGAGAACTACGCATCTGATCAAATAATATCATAGAACATAAAAAGTAGGAAACTTAATTCTCCACAAATAAGGTCTCTTAACATTTTGCCATAGCTCGCTTCGTTTCCGAGATATTTGCAGATTTATCTCAAGGGAAGGGGCCTGACGGACATATTTCGAGATATTTCTTCTTCTTGTTGGTCTTCTTCTGCACAGCTAAGCTGGAAGTGGCATTTGCAGCTCGCAATAGTGCAGAGTTATCTCAAAGAAAGGGGCCACGGTGTTTCTGTATCTCTATTATGTTGGTGCGGCTTCGGAACTTTTAAATATCTTGATATATCTCGAGAGCTACGCATCCGATCAAAAAATATCATAGAACATAAAAAGTAGGAAACTTAATTCTCTACAAAAAAGGTCTCTTAACATTTTGCCATAGCTCGCTTCGTTTCCGAGATATTTGCAGATTTATCTCGAGGGAAGGGGCCTGACGGACATATTTCGAGATATTTCTTCTTCTTGTTGTTCTTCTTCTGCACAGCTAAGCTGGACGTGGCAATTACAGCTCGCAATAGTGCAGAGTTATCTCAAAGAAAGGGGCCACGGTGTTTCTGTATCTCTATTATGTTGGTGCGGCTTCGGAACTTTTAAATATCTTGATATATCTCGAGAACTACGCATCTGATCAAAAAATATCATAGAACATAAAAAGTAGGAAACTTAATTCTCTACAAATAAGGTCTCTTAACATTTTGCCATAGCTCGCTTCGTTTCCGAGATATTTGCAGATTTATCTCAAGGGAAGCGGCCTGACGGACATATTTCGAGATATTTCTTCTTCTTGTTGTTCTTCTTCTGCACAGCTAAGCTGGAAGTGGCATTTGCAGCTCGCAATAGTGCAGAGTTATCTCAAAGAAAGGGGCCACGGTGTTTCTGTATCTCTATTATGTTGGTGCGGCTTCGGAACTTTTAAATATCTTGATATATCTCGAGAACTACGCATCTGATCAAAAAATATCATAGAACATAAAAAGTAGGAAACTTCATTCTCTACCAAAAAGGTCTCTTAACATTTTGCCATAGCTCGCTTCGTTTCCGAGATATATGCAGATTTATCTCAAGGGAAGGGGCCTGACGGACATATTTCGGGATATTTCTTCTTCTTGTTGTTCTTCTTCTGCACAGCTAAACAGGAAGTGGCGTTTCCAGCTCGCAATAGTGCAGAGTTATCTGAAAGAAAGGGGCCACGGTGTGTCTGTATCTCTATTATGTTGGTGCGGCTTCGGAACTTTTAAATATCTTGATATATCTCGAGAACTACGCATCCGATCAAAAAATATCATAGAACATAAAAAGTAGGAAACTTAATTCTCTACAAATAAGGTCTCTTAACATTTTGCCATAGCTCGCTTCGTTTCGGAGATATTTGCAGATTTATCTCGAGGGAAGGGGCCTGACGGACATATTTCGAGATATTTCTTCTTCTTGTTGTTCTTCTTCTGCACAGCTAAGCTGGACGTGGCATTTACAGCTCGCAATAGTGCAGAGTTATCTCGAAGAAAGGGGCCACGGTGTTTCTGTATCCCTATTATGTTGGTGGGGCTTCGGAACTTTTAAATATCTCGATATATCTCGAAAACTACGCTTCTGATCAAAAAATATCATAGAACATAAATTGTAGGAAACATAATTCTCTACAAAAAACGTCTCTTAACATTTTGCCATAGCTCGCTTCGTTTCCGAGATATTTGCAGATTCAGCTCAAAGGAACTGGCCTGACGGACATATTTCGAGATATTTCTTCTTCTTGTTGTTCTTCCTCTGCACAGCTAAGCTGGAAGTGGCATTTGCGGCTCGCACTAGTGCAGAGTTATCTCAAAGAAAGGGGCCACGGTGTTTCTGTATCTCTATTATGTTGGTGCGGCTTCGGAACTTTTAAATATCTCGATATATCTCGAGAACTACGCATCTGATCAAAAAATATCATAGAACATAAAAAGTAGGAAACTTAATTCTCTACAAAAAAGGTCTCTTAACATTTTACCATAGCTCGCTTCGTTTCCGAGATATTTGCAGATTTATCTCAAGGGAAGGGGCCTGACGGACATATTTCGAGATATTTCTTCTTCTTGTTGTTCTTCTTCTGCACAGCTAAGCTGGAAGTGGCATTTGCGGCTCGCACTAGTGCAGAGTTATCTCAAAGAAAGGGGCCACGGTGTTTCTGTATCTCTATTATGTTGGTGCGGCTTCGGAACTTTTAAATATCTTGATATATCTCGAGAACTACGCATCTGATCGAAAAATATCATAGAACATAAAAAGTAGGAAACTTATTTCTCTACAAAAGAGGTCTCTTAACATTTTGCCATAGCTCGCTTCGTTTCCGAGATATTTGCAGATTTATCTCAAGGGAAGGGGCCTGACGGACATATTTCGAGATATTTCTTCTTTTTGTTGTTCTTCTTCTGCACAGCTAAGCTGGAAGTGGCATTTGCAGCTCGCAATAGTGCAGAGTTATCTCAAAGAAAGGGGCCACGGTGTTTCTGTATCTCTATTATGTTGGTGCGGCTTCGGAACTTTTAAATATCTTGATATATCTCGAGAACTACGCATCTGATCAAATAATATCATAGAACATAAAAAGTAGGAAACTTAATTCTCCACAAATAAGGTCTCTTAACATTTTGCCATAGCTCGCTTCGTTTCCGAGATATTTGCAGATTTATCTCAAGGGAAGGGGCCTGACGGACATATTTCGAGATATTTCTTCTTCTTGTTGGTCTTCTTCTGCACAGCTAAGCTGGAAGTGGCATTTGCAGCTCGCAATAGTGCAGAGTTATCTCAAAGAAAGGGGCCACGGTGTTTCTGTATCTCTATTATGTTGGTGCGGCTTCGGAACTTTAAAATATCTTTATATATCTCGAGAACTACGCATCTGATTAAAAAATATCATAGAACGTAAAAAGTAGGAAACTTAATTCTCTACAAATAAAGTCGCGTAACATTTTGCCATAGCTCGCTTCGTTTCCGAGATATTTGCAGATTTATCTCAAGGGAAGGGGCCTGACGGACATATTTCGAGATATTTCTTCTTCTTGTTGTTCTTCTTCTGCACAGCTAAACTGGAAGTGGCATTTCCAGCTCGCAGTAGTGCCGAGTTATCTCAAAGAAAGGGGCCACGGTGTTTCTGTATCTCTATTATGTTGGTGCGGCTTCGGAACTTTTAAATATCTTGATATATCTCGAGAACTACGCATCTGATCAAAAAATATCATAGAACATAAAAAGTAGAAAACTTAATTCTCTACAAAAAAGGTCTCTCAACATTTTGCCATAGCTCGCTTCGTTTCCGAGATATATGCAGATTTATCTCAAGGGAAGGGGCCTGACGGACATATTTCGAGATATTTCTTCTTCTTGTTGTTCTTCTTCTGCACAGCTAAACTGGAAGTGGCATTTCCAGCTCGCAATAGTGCAGAGTTATCTGAAAGAAAGGGGCCACGGTGTTTCTGTATCTCTATTATGTTGGTGCGGCTTCGGAACTTTTAAATATCTTGATATATCTCGAAAACTACGCTTCTGATCAAAAAATATCATAGAACATAAATTGTGGGAAACATAATTCTCTACAAAAAAGGTCTCTTAACATTTTGCCATAGCTCGCTTCGCTTCCGAGATATATGCAGATTTATCTCAAGGGAAGGGGCCTGACGGACATATTTCGAGATATTTCTTCTTCTTGTTGTTCTTCTTCTGCACAGCTAAGCTGGCAGTGGCATTTGCAGCTCGCAATAGTGCAGAGTTATCTCAAAGAAAGGGGCCACGGTGTTTCTGTATCCCTATTATGTTGGTGCGGCTTCGGAACTTTTAAATATCTTGATATATCTCGAGAACTACGCATCTGATCAAATAATATCATAGAACATAAAAAGTAGGAAACTTAATTCTCTACAAAAAAGGTCTCTTAACATTTTGCCATAGCTCGCTTCGTTTCCAAGATACTTGCAGATTTATCTCAAGGGAAGGGGCCTGACGGACATATTTCGAGATATTTCTTCTTCTTGTTGTTCTTCTTTTGCACAGCTAAACTGGAAGTGGCATTTCCAGCTCGCAGTAGTGCCGAGTTATCTCAAAGAAAGGGGCCACGGTGTTTCTGTATCTCCATTATGTTGGTGCGGCTTCGGAACTTTTAAATATCTTGATATATCTCGAGAACTACGCATCTGATCAAAAAATATCATAGAACATAAAAAGTAGAAAACTTAATTCTCTACAAAAAAGGTCTCTCAACATTTTGCCATAGCTCGCTTCGTTTCCGAGATATATGCAGATTTATCTCAAGGGAAGGGGCCTGACGGACATATTTCGAGATATTTCTTCTTCTTGTTGTTCTTCTTCTGCACAGCTAAACTGGAAGTGGCATTTCCAGCTCGCAATAGTGCAGAGTTATCTGAAAGAAAGGGGCCACGGTGTTTCTGTATCTCTATTATGTTGGTGCGGCTTCGGAACTTTTAAATATCTTGATATATCTCGAAAACTACGCTTCTGATCAAAAAATATCATAGAACATAAATTGTAGGAAACATAATTCTCTACAAAAAAGGTCTCTTAACATTTTGCCATAGCTCGCTTCGCTTCCGAGATATATGCAGATTTATCTCAAGGGAAGGGGCCTGACGGACATATTTCGAGATATTTCTTCTTCTTGTTGTTCTTCTTCTGCACAGCTAAGCTGGAAGTGGCATCTGCAGCTCGCAATAGTGCAGAGTTATCTCAAAGAGAGGGGCCACGTTGTTTCTGTATCTCTATTATGTTGGTGCGGCTTCGGAACTTTTAAATATCTTGATATATCTCGAGAACTACGCATCTGATCAAAAAATATCATAGAACATAAAAAGTAGGAAACTTAATTCTCTACAAAAAAGGTCTCTCAACATTTTGCCATAGCTCGCTTCGTTTCCGAGATATTTGCAGATTTATCTCAAGGGAAGGGGCCTGACGGACATATTTCGAGATATTTCTTCTTCTTGTTGTTCTTCTTCTGCACAGCTAAGCTGGAAGTGGCATTTGCGGCTCGCACTAGTGCAGAGTTATCTCAAAGAAAGGGGCCACGGTGTTTCTGTATCCCTATTATGTTGGTGCGGCTTCGGAACTTTTAAATATCTCGATATATCTCGAAAACTACGCTTCTGATCAAAAAATATCATAGAACATAAATTGTAGGAAACATAATTCTCTACAAAAAACGTCTCTTAACATTTTGCCATAGCTCGCTTCGTTTCCGAGATATTTGCAGATTCAGCTCAAAGGAACTGGCCTGACGGACATATTTCGAGATATTTCTTCTTCTTGTTGTTCTTCCTCTGCACAGCTAAGCTGGAAGTGGCATTTGCGGCTCGCACTAGTGCAGAGTTATCTCAAAGAAAGGGGCCACGGTGTTTCTGTATCTCTATTATGTTGGTGCGGCTTCGGAACTTTTAAATATCTCGATATATCTCGAGAACTACGCATCTGATCAAAAAATATCATAGAACATAAAAAGTAGGAAACTTAATTCTCTACAAAAAAGGTCTCTTAACATTTTACCATAGCTCGCTTCGTTTCCGAGATATTTGCAGATTTATCTCAAGGGAAGGGGCCTGACGGACATATTTCGAGATATTTCTTCTTCTTGTTGTTCTTCTTCTGCACAGCTAAGCTGGAAGTGGCATTTGCGGCTCGCACTAGTGCAGAGTTATCTCAAAGAAAGGGGCCACGGTGTTTCTGTATCTCTATTATGTTGGTGCGGCTTCGGAACTTTTAAATATCTTGATATATCTCGAGAACTACGCATCTGATCGAAAAATATCATAGAACATAAAAAGTAGGAAACTTATTTCTCTACAAAAGAGGTCTCTTAACATTTTGCCATAGCTCGCTTCGTTTCCGAGATATTTGCAGATTTATCTCAAGGGAAGGGGCCTGACGGACATATTTCGAGATATTTCTTCTTTTTGTTGTTCTTCTTCTGCACAGCTAAGCTGGAAGTGGCATTTGCAGCTCGCAATAGTGCAGAGTTATCTCAAAGAAAGGGGCCACGGTGTTTCTGTATCTCTATTATGTTGGTGCGGCTTCGGAACTTTTAAATATCTTGATATATCTCGAGAACTACGCATCTGATCAAATAATATCATAGAACATAAAAAGTAGGAAACTTAATTCTCCACAAATAAGGTCTCTTAACATTTTGCCATAGCTCGCTTCGTTTCCGAGATATTTGCAGATTTATCTCAAGGGAAGGGGCCTGACGGACATATTTCGAGATATTTCTTCTTCTTGTTGGTCTTCTTCTGCACAGCTAAGCTGGAAGTGGCATTTGCAGCTCGCAATAGTGCAGAGTTATCTCGAAGAAAGGGGCCACGGTGTTTCTGTATCTCTATTATGTTGGTGCGGCTTCGGATCTTTTAAATATCTCGATATATCTCGAAAACTACGCTTCTGATCAAAAAATATCATAGAACGTAAATTGTGGGAAACATAATTCTCTACAAAAAAGGTCTCTTAACATTTTGCCATAGCTCGCTTCGTTTCCGAGATATTTGCAGATTTATCTCAAGGGAAGGGGCCTGACGGACATATTTCGAGATATTTCTTCTTCTTGTTGTTCTTCTTCTGCACAGCTAAACTGGAAGTGGCATTTCCAGCTCGCAGTAGTGCAGAGTTATCTCAAAGAAAGGGGCCACGGTGTTTCTGTATCTCTATTATGTTGGTGCGGCTTCGGAACTTTTAAATATCTTGATATATCTCGAGAACTACGCATCTGATCAAAAAATATCATAGAACATAAAAAGTAGGAAACTTAATTCTCTACAAAAAAGCTCTCTCAACATTTTGCCATAGCTCGCTTCGTTTCCGAGATATTTGCAGATTTATCTCAAGGGAAGGGGCCTGACGGACATATTTCGAGATATTTCTTCTTCTTGTTGTTCTTCTTCTGCACAGCTAAGCTGGAAGTGGCATTTGCGGCTCGCACTAGTGCAGAGTTATCTCAAAGAAAGGGGCCACGGTGTTTCTGTATCCCTATTATGTTGGTGCGGCTTCGGAACTTTTAAATATCTCGATATATCTCGAAAACTACGCTTCTGATCAAAAAATATCATAGAACATAAATTGTAGGAAACATAATTCTCTACAAAAAACGTCTCTTAACATTTTGCCATAGCTCGCTTCGTTTCCGAGATATTTGCAGATTCAGCTCAAAGGAACTGGCCTGACGGACATATTTCGAGATATTTCTTCTTCTTGTTGTTCTTCCTCTGCACAGCTAAGCTGGAAGTGGCATTTGCGGCTCGCACTAGTGCAGAGTTATCTCAAAGAAAGGGGCCACGGTGTTTCTGTATCTCTATTATGTTGGTGCGGCTTCGGAACTTTTAAATATCTTGATATATCTCGAGAACTACGCATCTGATGAAATAATATCATAGAACATAAAAAGTAGGAAACCTAATTCTCCACAAATAAGGTCTCTTAACATTTTGCCATAGCTAGCTTCGTTTCCGAGATATTTGCAGATTTCTCTCAAGGGAAGGGGCCTGACGGACATATTTCGAGATATTTCTTCTTCTTGTTGGTCTTCTTCTGCACAGCTAAGCTGGAAGTGGCATTTGCAGCTCGCAATAGTGCAGAGTTATCTCGAAGAAAGGGGCCACGGTGTTTCTGTATCTCTATTATGTTGGTGCGGCTTCGGATCTTTTAAATATCTCGATATATCTCGAAAACTACGCTTCTGATCAAAAAATATCATACAACGTAAATTGTGGGAAACATAATTCTCTACAAAAAAGGTCTCTTAACATTTTGCCATAGCTCGCTTCGTTTCCGAGATATTTGCAGATTTATCTCAAGGGAAGGGGTCTGACGGACATATTTCGAGATATTTCTTCTTCTTGTTGTTCTTCTTCTGCACAGCTAAGCTGGAAGTGGCATTTGCAGCTCGCAGTAGTGCAGAGTTATCTCAAAGAAAGGGGCCACGGTGTTTCTGTATCTCTATTATGTTGGTGCGGCTTCGGAACTTTTAAATATCTTGATATATCTCGAGAGCTACGCATCCGATCAAAAAATATCATAGAACGTAAAAAGTAGGAAACTTAATTCTCTACAAAAAAGGTCTCTTAACATTTTCCCATAGCTCGCTTCGTTTCCGAGATATTTGCAGATTTATCTCGAGGGAAGGGGCCTGACGGACATATTTCGAGATATTTCTTCTTCTTGTTGTTCTTCTTCTGCACAGCTAAGCTGGACGTGGCATTTACAGCTCGCAATAGTGCAGAGTTATCTCGAAGAAAGGGGCCACGGTGTTTCTGTATCTCTATTATGTTGGTGCGGCTTCGGAACTTTAAAATATCTTTATATATCTCGAGAACTACGCATCTGATTAAAAAATATCATAGAACGTAAAAAGTAGGAAACTTAATTCTCTACAAATAAAGTCGCTTAACATTTTGCCATAGCTCGCTTCGTTTCCGAGATATTTGCAGATTTATCTCAAGGGAAGGGGCCTGACGGACATATTTCGGGATATTTCTTCTTCTTGTTGTTCTTCTTCTGCACAGCTAAACTGGAAGTGGCATTTCCAGCTCGCAATAGTGCAGAGTTATCTGAAAGAAAGGGGCCACGGTGTTTCTGTATCTCTATTATGTTGGTGCGGCTTCGGAACTTTTAAATATCTTGATATATCTCGAAAACTACGCTTCCGATCAAAAAATATCATAGAACATAAATTGTAGGAAACATAATTCTCTACAAAAAAGGTCTCTTAACATTTTGCCATAGCTCGCTTCGCTTCCGAGATATATGCAGATTTATCTCAAGGGAAGGGGCCTGACGGACATATTTCGAGATATTTCTTCTTCTTGTTGTTCTTCTTCTGCACAGCTAAGCTGGAAGTGGCATTTGCAGCTCGCAATAGTGCAGAGTTATCTCAAAGAAAGGGGCCACGGTGTTTCTGTATCCCTATTATGTTGGGGCGGCTTCGGAACTTTTAAATATCTTGATATATCTCGAGAACTACGCATCTGATCAAATAATATCATAGAACATAAAAAGTAGGAAACTTAATTCTCCACAAATAAGGTCTCCTAACATTTTGCCATAGCTCGCTTCGTTTCCGAGATATTTGCAGATTTATCTCAAGGGAAGGGGCCTGACGGACATATTTCGAGATATTTCTTCTTCTTGTTGGTCTTCTTCTGCACAGCTAAGCTGGAAGTGGCATTTGCAGCTCGCAATAGTGCAGAGTTATCTCAAAGAAAGGGGCCACGGTGTTTCTGTATCTCTATTATGTTGGTGCGGCTTCGGATCTTTTAAATATCTCGATATATCTCGAAAACTACGCTTCTGATCAAAAAATATCATAGAACGTAAATTGTGGGAAACATAATTCTCTACAAAAAAGGTCTCTTAACATTTTGCCATAGCTCGCTTCGTTTCCGAGATATTTGCAGATTTATCTCAAGGGAAGGGGTCTGACGGACATATTTCGAGATATTTCTTCTTCTTGTTGTTCTTCTTCTGCACAGCTATGCTGGAAGTGGCATTTGCAGCTCGCAATAGTGCAGAGTTATCTCAAAGAAAGGGGTCACGGTGTTTCTGTATCTCTATTATGTTGGTGCGGCTTCGGAACTTTTAAATATCTTGATATATCTCGAGAACTACGCATCCGATCAAAAAATATCATAGAACATAAAAAGTAGGAAACTTAATTCTCTACAAAAAAGGTCTCTTAACATTTTGCCATAGCTCGCTTCGTTTCCGAGATATTTGCAGATTTATCTCGAGGGAAGGGGCCTGACGGACATATTTCGAGATATTTCTTCTTCTTGTTGTTCTTCTTCTGCACAGCTAAGCTGGAAGTGGCATTTGCAGCTCGCAATAGTGCAGAGTTATCTCAAAGAAAGGGGCCACGGTGTTTCTGTATCTCTATTATGTTGGTGCGGCTTCGGAACTTTTAAATATCTTGATATATCTCGAGAACTACGCATCTGATCAAAAAATATCATAGAACATAAAAAGTAGGAAACTTAATTCTCTACAAAAAAGGTCTCTTAACATTTTGCCATAGCTCGCTTCGTTTCCAAGATACTTGCAGATTTATCTCAAGGGAAGGGGCCTGACGGACATATTTCGAGATATTTCTTCTTCTTGTTGTTCTTCTTCTGCACAGCTAAACTGGAAGTGGCATTTCCAGCTCGCAATAGTGCAGAGTTATCTGAAAGAAAGGGGCCACGGTGTTTCTGTATCTCTATTATGTTGGTGCGGCTTCGGAACTTTTAAATATCTTGATATATCTCGAAAACTACGCTTCCGATCAAAAAATATCATAGAACATAAATTGTAGGAAACATAATTCTCTACAAAAAAGGTCTCTTAACATTTTGCCATAGCTCGCTTCGCTTCCGAGATATATGCAGATTTATCTCAAGGGAAGGGGCCTGACGGACATATTTCGAGATATTTCTTCTTCTTGTTGTTCTTCTTCTGCACAGCTAAGCTGGAAGTGGCATTTGCAGCTCGCAATAGTGCAGAGTTATCTCAAAGAAAGGGGCCACGGTGTTTCTGTATCCCTATTATGTTGGTGCGGCTTCGGAACTTTTAAATATCTTGATATATCTCGAGAACTACGCATCTGATCAAATAATATCATAGAACATAAAAAGTAGGAAACTTAATTCTCCACAAATAAGGTCTCTTAACATTTTGCCATAGCTCGCTTCGTTTCCGAGATATTTGCAGATTTATCTCAAGGGAAGGGGCCTGACGGACATATTTCGAGATATTTCTTCTTCTTGTTGGTCTTCTTCTGCACAGCTAAGCTGGAAGTGGCATTTGCAGCTCGCAATAGTGCAGAGTTATCTCAAAGAAAGGGGCCACGGTGTTTCTGTATCTCTATTATGTTGGTGCGGCTTCGGAACTTTTAAATATCTTGATATATCTCGAGAGCTACGCATCCGATCAAAAAATATCATAGAACATAAAAAGTAGGAAACTTAATTCTCTACAAAAAAGGTCTCTTAACATTTTGCCATAGCTCGCTTCGTTTCCGAGATATTTGCAGATTTATCTCGAGGGAAGGGGCCTGACGGACATATTTCGAGATATTTCTTCTTCTTGTTGTTCTTCTTCTGCACAGCTAAGCTGGACGTGGCAATTACAGCTCGCAATAGTGCAGAGTTATCTCAAAGAAAGGGGCCACGGTGTTTCTGTATCTCTATTATGTTGGTGCGGCTTCGGAACTTTTAAATATCTTGATATATCTCGAGAACTACGCATCTGATCAAAAAATATCATAGAACATAAAAAGTAGGAAACTTAATTCTCTACAAATAAGGTCTCTTAACATTTTGCCATAGCTCGCTTCGTTTCCGAGATATTTGCAGATTTATCTCAAGGGAAGCGGCCTGACGGACATATTTCGAGATATTTCTTCTTCTTGTTGTTCTTCTTCTGCACAGCTAAGCTGGAAGTGGCATTTGCAGCTCGCAATAGTGCAGAGTTATCTCAAAGAAAGGGGCCACGGTGTTTCTGTATCTCTATTATGTTGGTGCGGCTTCGGAACTTTTAAATATCTTGATATATCTCGAGAACTACGCATCTGATCAAAAAATATCATAGAACATAAAAAGTAGGAAACTTCATTCTCTACCAAAAAGGTCTCTTAACATTTTGCCATAGCTCGCTTCGTTTCCGAGATATATGCAGATTTATCTCAAGGGAAGGGGCCTGACGGACATATTTCGGGATATTTCTTCTTCTTGTTGTTCTTCTTCTGCACAGCTAAACAGGAAGTGGCGTTTCCAGCTCGCAATAGTGCAGAGTTATCTGAAAGAAAGGGGCCACGGTGTGTCTGTATCTTTATTATGTTGGTGCGGCTTCGGAACTTTTAAATATCTTGATATATCTCGAGAACTACGCATCCGATCAAAAAATATCATAGAACATAAAAAGTAGGAAACTTAATTCTCTACAAATAAGGTCTCTTAACATTTTGCCATAGCTCGCTTCGTTTCCGAGATATTTGCAGATTTATCTCAAGGGAAGGGGCCTGACGGACATTTTTCGAGATATTTCTTCTTTTTGTTGTTCTTCTTCTGCACAGCTAAGCTGGAAGTGGCATTTGCAGCTCGCAATAGTGCAGAGTTATCTCGAAGAAAGGGGCCACGGTGTTTCTGTATCTCTATTATGTTGGTGCGGCTTCGGAACTTTAAAATATCTTTATATATCTCGAGAACTACGCATCTGATCAAAAAATATCATAGAACATAAAAAGTAGGAAACTTAATTCTCAACAAAAAAGGTCTCTTAACATTTTGGCATAGCTCGCTTCGTTTCCGAGATATTTGCAGATTTATCTCAAGGGAAGGGGCCTGACGGACATTTTTCGAGATATTTCTTCTTCTTGTTGTTCTTCTTCTGCACAGCTAAGCTGGAAGTGGCATTTGCAGCTCGCAATAGTGCAGAGTTATCTCGAAGAAAGGGGCCACGGTGTTTCTGTATCTCTATTATGTTGGTGCGGCTTCGGAACTTTAAAATATCTTTATATATCTCGAGAACTACGCATCTGATTAAAAAATATCATAGAATGTAAAAAGTAGGAAACTTAATTCTCTACAAATAAAGTCGCTTAACATTTTGCCATAGCTCGCTTCGTTTCCGAGATATTTGCAGATTTATCTCAAGGGAAGGGGCCTGACGGACATATTTCGAGATATTTCTTCTTCTTGTTGTTCTTCTTCTGCACAGCTAAACTGGAAGTGGCATTTCCAGCTCGCAGTAGTGCAGAGTTATCTCAAAGAAAGGGGCCACGGTGTTTCTGTATCTCTATTATGTTGGTGCGGCTTCGGAACTTTTAAATATCTTGATATATCTCGAGAACTACGCATCCGATCAAAAAATATCATAGAACATAAAAAGTAGGAAACTTAATTCTCTACAAAAAAGGTCTCTTAACATTTTGCCATAGCTCGCTTCGTTTCCGAGATATTTGCAGATTTATCTCGAGGGAAGGGCCCTGACGGACATATTTCGAGATATTTCTTCTTCTTGTTGTTCTTCTTCTGCACAGCTAAGCTGGAAGTGGCATTTGCAGCTCGCAATAGTGCAGAGTTATCTCAAAGAAAGGGGCCACGGTGTTTCTGTATCTCTATTATGTTGGTGCGGCTTCGGAACTTTTAAATATCTTGATATATCTCGAGAACTACGCATCTGATCAAATAATATCATAGAACATAAAAAGTAGGAAACTTAATTCTCCACAAATAAGGTCTCTTAACATTTTGCCATAGCTCGCTTCGTTTCCGAGATATTTGCAGATTTATCTCAAGGGAAGGGGCCTGACGGACATATTTCGAGATATTTCTTCTTCTTGTTGGTCTTCTTCTGCACAGCTAAGCTGGAAGTGGCATTTGCAGCTCGCAATAGTGCAGAGTTATCTCAAAGAAAGGGGCCACGGTGTTTCTGTATCTCTATTATGTTGGTGCGGCTTCGGAACTTTTAAATATCTTGATATATCTCGAGAACTACGCATCCGATCAAAAAATATCATAGAACATAAAAAGTAGGAAACTTAATTCTCTACAAAAAAGGTCTCTTAATATTTTGCCATAGCTCGCTTCGTTTCCGAGATATTTGCAGATTTATCTCGAGGGAAGGGGCCTGACGGACATATTTCGAGATATTTCTTCTTCTTGTTGTTCTTCTTCTGCACAGCTAAGCTGGACGTGAAATTTACAGCTCGCAATAGTGCAGAGTTATCTCAAAGAAAGGGGCCACGGGGTTTCTGTATCTCTATTATGTTGGTGCGGCTTCGGAACTTTTAAATATCTTGATATATCTCGAGAACTACGCATCTGATCAAAAAATATCATGGAACATAAAAAGTAGGAAACTTAATTCTCAACAAAAAAGGTCTCTTAACATTTTGGCATAGCTCGCTTCGTTTCCGAGATATTTGCCGATATATCTCAAGGGAAGGGGCCTGACGGACATATTTCGAGATATTTCTTCTTCTTGTTGTTCTTCTTCTGCACAGCTAAGCTGGAAGTGGCATTTGCAGCTCGCAATAGTGCAGAGTTATCTCAAAGAAAGGGGCCACGGTGTTTCTGTATCTCTATTATGTTGGTGCGGCTTCGGAACTTTTAAATATCTTGATATATCTCGAGAACTACGCATCTGATCAAAAAATATCATAGAACATAAAAAGTAGGAAACTTCATTCTCTACCAAAAAGGTCTCTTAACATTTTGCCATAGCTCGCTTCGTTTCCGAGATATATGCAGATTTATCTCAAGGGAAGGGGCCTGACGGACATATTTCGGGATATTTCTTCTTCTTGTTGTTCTTCTTCTGCACAGCTAAACAGGAAGTGGCATTTCCAGCTCGCAATAGTGCAGAGTTATCTGAAAGAAAGGGGCCACGGTGTTTCTGTATCTCTATTATGTTGGTGCGGCTTCGGAACTTTTAAATATCTTGATATATCTCGAGAACTACGCATCCGATCAAAAAATATCATAGAACATAAAAAGTAGGAAACTTAATTCTCTACAAAAAAGGTCTCTTAACATTGTGCCATAGCTCGCTTCGTTTCCGAGATATTTGCAGATTTATCTCGAGGGAAGGGGCCTGACGGACATATTTCGAGATATTTCTTCTTCTTGTTGTTCTTCTTCTGCACAGCTAAGCTGGAAGTGGCATTTGCAGCTCGCAATAGTGCAGAGTTATCTCAAAGAAAGGGGCCACGGTGTTTCTGTATCTCTATTATGTTGGTGCGGCTTCGGATCTTTTAAATATCTCGATATATCTCGAAAACTACGCTTCTGATCAAAAAATATCATAGAACCTAAATTGTGGGAAATATAATTCTCTACAAAAAAGGTGTCTTAACATTTTGCCGTAGCTCGCTTCGTTTCCGAGATATTTGCAGATTTATCGCAAGGGAAGGGGCCTGACGGACATATTTCCAGATATTTCTTCTTCTTGTTGTTCTTCTTCTGCACAGCTAAGCTGGAAGTGGCATTTGCAGCTCGCAATAGTGCAGAGTTATCTCAAAGAAAGGGGCCACGGTGTTTCTGTATCTCTATTATGTTGGTGCGGCTTCGGAACTTTTAAATATCTTGATATATCTCGAGAACTACGCATCCGATCAAAAAATATCATAGAACATAAAAAGTAGGAAACTTAATTCTCTACAAAAAAGGTCTCTTAACATTTTGCCATAGCTCGCTTCGTTTCCGAGATATTTGCAGATTTATCTCGAGGGAAGGGGCCTGACGGACATATTTCGAGATATTTCTTCTTCTTGTTGTTCTTCTTCTGCACAGCTAAGCTGGAAGCGGCATTTGCGGCTCGCACTAGTGCAGAGTTATCTCAAAGAAAGGGGCCACGGTGTTTCTGTATCTCTATTATGTTGGTGCGGCTTCGGAACTTTTAAATATCTTGATATATCTCGAGAACTACGCATCTGATCAAAAAATATTATAGAACATAAAAAGTAGGAAACTTAATTCTCTACAAATAAGGTCTCTTAACATTTTGCCATAGCTCGCTTCGTTTCCGAGATATTTGCAGATTTATCTCAAGGGAAGGGGCCTGACGGACATATTTCGAGATATTTCTTCTTCTTGTTGGTCTTCTTCTGCACAGCTAAGCTGGAAGTGGCATTTGCAGCTCGCAATGGTGCAGAGTTATCTCAAAGAAAGGGGCCACGGTGTTTCTGTATCTCTATTATGTTGGTGCGGCTTCGGATCTTTTAAATATCTCGATATATCTCGAAAACTACGCTTCTGATCAAAAAATATCATAGAACCTAAATTGTGGGAAATATAATTCTCTACAAAAAAGGTGTCTTAACATTTTGCCGTAGCTCGCTTCGTTTCCGAGATATTTGCAGATTTATCGCAAGGGAAGGGGCCTGACGGACATATTTCCAGATATTTCTTCTTCTTGTTGTTCTTCTTCTGCACAGCTAAGCTGGAAGTGGCATTTGCAGCTCGCAATGGTGCAGAGTTATCTCAAAGAAAGGGGCCACGGTGTTTCTGTATCTCTATTATGTTGGTGCGGCTTCGGAACTTTTAAATATCTTGATATATCTCGAGAACTACGCATCCGATCAAAAAATATCATAGAACATAAAAAGTAGGAAACTTAATTCTCTACAAAAAAGGTCTCTTAACATTTTGCCATAGCTCGCTTCGTTTCCGAGATATTTGCAGATTTATCTCGAGGGAAGGGGCCTGACGGACATATTTCGAGATATTTCTTCTTCTTGTTGTTCTTCTTCTGCACAGCTAAGCTGGAAGCGGCATTTGCGGCTCGCACTAGTGCAGAGTTATCTCAAAGAAAGGGGCCACGGTGTTTCTGTATCTCTATTATGTTGGTGCGGCTTCGGAACTTTTAAATATCTTGATATATCTCGAGAACTACGCATCTGATCAAAAAATATTATAGAACATAAAAAGTAGGAAACTTAATTCTCTACAAATAAGGTCTCTTAACATTTTGCCATAGCTCGCTTCGTTTCCGAGATATTTGCAGATTTATCTCAAGGGAAGGGGCCTGACGGACATTTTTCGAGATATTTCTTCTTCTTGTTGTTCTTCTTCTGCACAGCTAAGCTGGAAGTGGCATTTGCAGCTCGCAATAGTGCAGAGTTATCTCGAAGAAAGGGGCCACGGTGTTTCTGTATCTCTATTATGTTGGTGCGGCTTCGGAACTTTTAGATATCTTGATATATCTCGAGAACTACGCATCTGATCAAAAAATATCATAGAACATAAAAAGTAGGAAACTTAATTCTCTACAAAAAAGGTCTCTTAACATTTTGCCATAGCTCGCTTCGTTTCCGAGATATTTGCAGATTTATCTCAAGGGAAGGGGCCTGACGGACATATTTCGAGATATTTCTTCTTCTTGTTGGTCTTCTTCTGCACAGCTAAGCTGGAAGTGGCATTTGCAGCTCGCAATGGTGCAGAGTTATCTCAAAGAAAGGGGCCACGGTGTTTCTGTATCTCTATTATGTTGGTGCAGCTTCGGATCTTTTAAATATCTCGATATATCTCGAAAACTACGCTTCTGATCAAAAAATATCATAGAACATAAATTGTAGGAAACATAATTCTCTACAAAAAAGGTCTCTTAACATTTTGCCATAGCTCGTTTCGTTTCCGAGATATTTGCAGATTTATCTCAAGGGAAGGGGCCTGACGGACATATTTCGAGATATTTCTTCTTCTTGTTGGTCTTCTTCTGCACAGCTAAGCAGGAAGTGGCATTTGCAGCTCGCAATAGTGCAGAGTTATCTCAAAGAAAGGGGCCACGGTGTTTCTGTATCTCTATTATGTTGGTGCGGCTTCGGAACTTTTAAATATCTTGATATATCTCGAGAGCTACGCATCCGATCAAAAAATATCATAGAACATAAAAAGTAGGAAACTTAATTCTCTACAAAAAAGGTCTCTTAACATTTTGCCATAGCTCGCTTCGTTTCCGAGATATTTGCAGATTTATCTCGAGGGAAGGGGCCTGACGGACATATTTCGAGATATTTCTTCTTCTTGTTGTTCTTCTTCTGCACAGCTAAGCTGGACGTGGCATTTACAGCTCGCAATAGTGCAGAGTTATCTCAAAGAAAGGGGCCACGGTGTTTCTGTATCTCTATTATGTTGGTGCGGCTTCGGAACTTTTAAATATCTTGATATATCTCGAGAACTACGCATCTGATCAAAAAATATCATAGAACATAAAAAGTAGGAAACTTAATTCTCTACAAATAAGGTCTCTTAACATTTTGCCATAGCTCGCTTCGTTTCCGAGATATTTGCAGATTTATCTCAAGGGAAGGGGCCTGACGGACATTTTTCGAGATATTTCTTCTTCTTGTTGTTCTTCTTCTGCACAGCTAAGCTGGAAGTGGCATTTGCAGCTCGCAATAGTGCAGAGTTATCTCGAAGAAAGGGGCCACGGTGTTTCTGTATCTCTATTATGTTGGTGCGGCTTCGGAACTTTAAAATATCTTTATATATCTCGAGAACTACGCATCTGATCAAAAAATATCATAGAACATAAAAAGTAGGAAACTTAATTCTCTACAAAAAAGGTCTCTTAACATTTTGCCATAGCTCGCTTCGTTTCCAAGATACTTGCAGATTTATCTCAAGGGAAGGGGCCTGACGGACATATTTCGAGATATTTCTTCTTCTTGTTGTTCTTCTTCTGCACAGCTAAACTGGAAGTGGCATTTGCAGCTCGCAATAGTGCAGAGTTATCTCAAAGAAAGGGGCCACGGTGTTTCTGTATCTCTATTATGTTGGTGCGGCTTCGGAACTTTTAAATATCTTGATATATCTCGAGAACTACGCATCTGATCAAATAATATCATAGAACATAAAAAGTAGGAAACTTAATTCTCCACAAATAAGGTCTCTTAACATTTTGCCATAGCTCGCTTCGTTTCCGAGATATTTGCAGATTTATCTCAAGGGAAGGGGCCTGACGGACATATTTCGAGATATTTCTTCTTCTTGTTGGTCTTCTTCTGCACAGCTAAGCTGGAAGTGGCATTTGCAGCTCGCAATAGTGCAGAGTTATCTCGAAGAAAGGGGCCACGGTGTTTCTGTATCTCTATTATGTTGGTGCGGCTTCGGATCTTTTAAATATCTCGATATATCTCGAAAACTACGCTTCTGATCAAAAAATATCATAGAACGTAAATTGTGGGAAACATAATTCTCTACAAAAAAGGTCTCTTAACATTTTGCCATAGCTCGCTTCGTTTCCGAGATATTTGCAGATTTATCTCAAGGGAAGGGGTCTGACGGACATATTTCGAGATATTTCTTCTTCTTGTTGTTCTTCTTCTGCACAGCTAAGCTGGAAGTGGCATTTGCAGCTCGCAATAGTGCAGAGTTATCTCAAAGAAAGGGGCCACGGTGTTTCTGTATCTCTATTATGTTGGTGCGGCTTCGGAACTTTTAAATATCTTGATATATCTCGAGAACTACGCATCCGATCAAAAAATATCATAGAACATAAAAAGTAGGAAACTTAATTCTCTACAAAAAAGGTCTCTTAACATTTTGCCATAGCTCGCTTCGTTTCCGAGATATTTGCAGATTTATCTCGAGGGAAGGGGCCTGACGGACATATTTCGAGATATTTCTTCTTCTTGTTGTTCTTCTTCTGCACAGCTAAGCTGGAAGCGGCATTTGCGGCTCGCACTAGTGCAGAGTTATCTCAAAGAAAGGGGCCACGGTGTTTCTGTATCTCTATTATGTTGGTGCGGCTTCGGAACTTTTAAATATCTTGATATATCTCGAGAACTACGCATCTGATCAAAAAATATTATAGAACATAAAAAGTAGGAAACTTAATTCTCTACAAATAAGGTCTCTTAACATTTTGCCATAGCTCGCTTCGTTTCCGAGATATTTGCAGATTTATCTCAAGGGAAGGGGCCTGACGGACATTTTTCGAGATATTTCTTCTTCTTGTTGTTCTTCATCTGCACAGCTAAGCTGGAAGTGGCATTTGCAGCTCGCAATAGTGCAGAGTTATCTCGAAGAAAGGGGCCACGGTGTTTCTGTATCTCTATTATGTTGGTGCGGCTTCGGAACTTTTAGATATCTTGATATATCTCGAGAACTACGCATCTGATCAAAAAATATCATAGAACATAAAAAGTAGGAAACTTAATTCTCTACAAAAAAGGTCTCTTAACATTTTGCCATAGCTCGCTTCGTTTCCGAGATATTTGCAGATTTATCTCAAGGGAAGGGGCCTGACGGACATATTTCGAGATATTTCTTCTTCTTGTTGTTCTTCTTCTGCACAGCTAAGCTGGAAGTGGCATTTGCAGCTCGCAATAGTGCAGAGTTATCTCAAAGAAAGGGGCCACGGTGTTTCTGTATCTCTATTATGTTGGTGCAGCTTCGGATCTTTTAAATATCTCGATATATCTCGAAAACTACGCTTCTGATCAAAAAATATCATAGAACATAAATTGTAGGAAACATAATTCTCTACAAAAAAGGTCTCTTAACATTTTGCCATAGCTCGTTTCGTTTCCGAGATATTTGCAGATTTATCTCAAGGGAAGGGGCCTGACGGACATTTTTCGAGATATTTCTTCTTCTTGTTGTTCTTCTTCTGCACAGCTAAGCTGGAAGTGGCATTTGCAGCTCGCAATAGTGCAGAGTTATCTCAAAGAAAGGGGCCACGGTGTTTCTGTATCTCTATTATGTTGGTGCGGCTTCGGAACTTTTAAATATCTTGATATATCTCGAGAACTACGCATCCGATCAAAAAATATCATAGAACATAAAAAGTAGGAAACTTAATTCTCTACAAAAAAGGTCTCTTAACATTTTGCCATAGCTCGCTTCGTTTCCGAGATATTTGCAGATTTATCTCAAGGGAAGGGGCCTGACGGACATATTTCGAGATATTTCTTCTTCTTGTTGGTCTTCTTCTGCACAGCTAAGCTGGAAGTGGCATTTGCAGCTCGCAATTGTGCAGAGTTATCTCGAAGAAAGGGGCCACGGTGTTTCTGTATCTCTATTATGTTGGTGCGGCTTCGGATCTTTTAAATATCTCGATATATCTCGAAAACTACGCTTCTGATCAAAAAATATCATAGAACGTAAATTGTGGGAAACATAATTCTCTACAAAAAAGGTCTCTTAACATTTTGCCATAGCTCGCTTCGTTTCCGAGATATTTGCAGATTTATCTCGAGGGAAGGGGCCTGACGGACATATTTCGAGATATTTCTTCTTCTTGTTGTTCTTCTTCTGCACAGCTAAGCTGGAAGCGGCATTTGCGGCTCGCACTAGTGCAGAGTTATCTCAAAGAAAGGGGCCACGGTGTTTCTGTATCTCTATTATGTTGGTGCGGCTTCGGAACTTTTAAATATCTTGATATATCTCGAGAGCTACGCATCCGATCAAAAAATATCATAGAACATAAAAAGTAGGAAACTTAATTCTCTACAAAAAAGGTCTCTTAACATTTTGCCATAGCTCGCTTCGTTTCCGAGATATTTGCAGATTTATCTCGAGGGAAGGGGCCTGACGGACATATTTCGAGATATTTCTTCTTCTTGTTGTTCTTCTTCTGCACAGCTAAGCTGGTCGTGGCATTTACAGCTCGCAATAGTGCAGAGTTATCTCAAAGAAAGGGGCCACGGTGTTTCTGTATCTCTATTATGTTGGTGCGGCTTCGGAACTTTTAAATATCTTGATATATCTCGAGAACTACGCATCCGATCAAAAAATATCATAGAACATAAAAAGTAGGAAACTTAATTCTCTATAAAAAAGGTCTCTTAACATTTTGCCATAGCTCGCTTCGTTTCCGAGACATTTGCAGATTTATCTCGAGGGAAGGGGCCTGACGGACATATTTCGAGATATTTCTTCTTCTTGTTGTTCTTCTTCTGCACAGCTAAGCTGGAAGTTGCATTTGCAGCTCGCAATAGTGCAGAGTTATCTCAAAGAAAGGGGCCACGGTGTTTCTGTATCTCTATTATGTTGGTGCGGCTTCGGAACTTTTAAATATCTTGATATATCTCGAGAACTACGCATCTGATCAAATAATATCATAGAACATAAAAAGTAGGAAACTTAATTCTCCACAAATAAGGTCTCTTAACATTTTGCCATAGCTCGCTTCGTTTCCGAGATATTTGCAGATTTATCTCGAGGGAAGGGGCCTGACGGACATATTTCGAGATATTTCTTCTTCTTGTTGGTCTTCTTCTGCACAGCTAAGCTGGAAGTGGCATTTGCAGCTCGCAATAGTGCAGAGTTATCTCGAAGAAAGGGGCCACGGTGTTTCTGTATCTCTATTATGTTGGTGCGGCTTCGGAACTTTTAAATATCTTGATATATCTCGAGAACTACGCATCCGATCAAAAAATATCATAGAACATAAAAAGTAGGAAACTTAATTCTCTACAAAAAAGGTCTCTTAACATTTTGCCATAGCTCGCTTCGTTTCCGAGATATTTGCAGATTTATCTCAAGGGAAGGGGCCTGACGGACATATTTCGAGATATTTCTTCTTCTTGTTGTTCTTCTTCTGCACAGCTAAACTGGAAGTGGCATTTCCAGCTCGCAGTAGTGCAGAGTTATCTCAAAGAAAGGGGCCACGGTGTTTCTGTATCTCTATTATGTTGGTGCGGCTTCGGAACTTTAAAATATCTTGATATATCTCGAGAACTACGCATCTGATCAAAAAATATCATAGAACGTAAAAAGTAGGAAACTTAATTCTCTACAAATAAAGTCGCTTAACATTTTGCCATAGCTCGCTTCGTTTCCGAGATATTTGCAGATTTATCTCAAGGGAAGGGGCCTGACGGACATATTTCGAGATATTTCTTCTTCTTGTTGTTCTTCTTCTGCACCGCTAAACAGGAAGTGGCATTTCCAGCTCGCAATAGTGCAGAGTTATCTGAAAGAAAGGGGCCACGGTGTTTCTGTATCTCTATTATGTTGGTGCGGCTTCGGAACTTTTAAATATCTTCATATATCTCGAGAACTACGCATCTGATCAAATAATATCATAGAACATAAAAAGTAGGAAACTTAATTCTCTACAAATAAGGTCTCTTAACATTTTGCCGTAGCTCGCTTCGTTTCCGAGATATTTGCAGATTTATCTCAAGGGAAGGGGCCTGACGGACATATTTCCAGATATTGCTTCTTCTTGTTGTTCTTCTTCTGCACAGCTAAGCTGGAAGTGGCATTTGCAGCTCGCAATAGTGCAGAGTTATCTCAAAGAAAGGGGCCACGGTGTTTCTGTATCTCTATTATGTTGGTGCGGCTTCGGAACTTTTAAATATCTTGATATATCTCGAGAACTACGCATCCGATCAAAAAAATCATACAACATAAAAAGTAGGAAACTTAATTCTCTATAAAAAAGGTCTCTTAACATTTTGCCATAGCTCGCTTCGTTTCCGAGATATTTGCAGATTTATCTCGAGGGAAGGGGCCTGACGGACATATTTCGAGATATTTCTTCTTCTTGTTGTTCTTCTTCTGCACAGCTAAGCTGGAAGTGGCATTTGCAGCTCGCAATAGTGCAGAGTTATCTCAAAGAAAGGGGCCACGGTGTTTCTGTATCTCTATTATGTTGGTGCGGCTTCGGAACTTTTAAATATCTTGATATATCTCGAGAACTACGCATCTGATCAAAAAATATCATAGAACATAAAAAGTAGGAAACTTCATTCTCTACCAAAAAGGTCTCTTAACATTTTGCCATAGCTCGCTTCGTTTCCGAGATATATGCAGATTTATCTCAAGGGAAGGGGCCTGACGGACATATTTCGGGATATTTCTTCTTCTTGTTGTTCTTCTTCTGCACAGCTAAACAGGAAGTGGCATTTCCAGCTCGCAATAGTGCAGAGTTATCTCAAAGAAAGGGGCCACGGTGTTTCTGTATCTCTATTATGTTGGTGCGGCTTCGGAACTTTTAAATATCTTGATATATCTCGAGAACTACGCATCTGATCAAATAATATCATAGAACATAAAAAGTAGGAAACTTAATTCTCCACAAATAAGGTCTCTTAACATTTTGCCATAGCTCGCTTCGTTTCCGAGATATTTGCAGATTTATCTCAAGGGAAGGGGCCTGACGGACATATTTCGAGATATTTCTTCTTCTTGTTGGTCTTCTTCTGCACAGCTAAGCTGGAAGTGGCATTTGCAGCTCGCAATAGTGCAGAGTTATCTCGAAGAAAGGGGCCACGGTGTTTCTGTATCTCTATTATGTTGGTGCGGCTTCGGATCTTTTAAATATCTCGATATATCTCGAAAACTACGCTTCTGATCAAAAAATATCATAGAACGTAAATTGTGGGAAACATAATTCTCTACAAAAAAGGTCTCTTAACATTTTGCCATAGCTCGCTTCGTTTCCGAGATATTTGCAGATTTATCTCAAGGGAAGGGGCCTGACGGACATATTTCGAGATATTTCTTCTTCTTGTTGTTCTTCTTCTGCACAGCTAAACTGGAAGTGGCATTTCCAGCTCGCAGTAGTGCAGAGTTATCTCAAAGAAAGGGGCCACGGTGTTTCTGTATCTCTATTATGTTGGTGCGGCTTCGGAACTTTAAAATATCTTGATATATCTCGAGAACTACGCATCTGATCAAAAAATATCATAGAACGTAAAAAGTAGGAAACTTAATTCTCTACAAATAAAGTCGCTTAACATTTTGCCATAGCTCGCTTCGTTTCCGAGATGTTTGCAGATTTATCTCAAGGGAAGGGGCCTGACGGACATATTTCGAGATATTTCTTCTTCTTGTTGTTCTTCTTCTGCACAGCTAAGCTGGAAGTGGCATTTGCAGCTCGCAATAGTGCAGAGTTATCTCGAAGAAAGGGGCCACGGTGTTTCTGTATCTCTATTATGTTGGTGCGGCTTCGGAACTTTTAAATATCTTGATATATCTCGAGAACTACGCATCTGATCAAATAATATCATAGAACATAAAAAGTAGGAAACTTAATTCTCCACAAATAAGGTCTCTTAACATTTTGCCATAGCTCGCTTCGTTTCCGAGATATTTGCAGATTTATCTCAAGGGAAGGGGCCTGACGGACATATTTCGAGATATTTCTTCTTCTTGTTGGTCTTCTTCTGCACAGCTAAGCTGGAAGTGGCATTTGCAGCTCGCAATAGTGCAGAGTTATCTCGAAGAAAGGGGCCACGGTGTTTCTGTATCTCTATTATGTTGGTGCGGCTTCGGATCTTTTAAATATCTCGATATATCTCGAAAACTACGCTTCTGATCAAAAAATATCATAGAACGTAAATTGTGGGAAACATAATTCTCTACAAAAAAGGTCTCTTAACATTTTGCCATAGCTCGCTTCGTTTCCGAGATATTTGCAGATTTATCTCAAGGGAAGGGGCCTGACGGACATATTTCGAGATATTTCTTCTTCTTGTTGTTCTTCTTCTGCACAGCTAAACTGGAAGTGGCATTTCCAGCTCGCAGTAGTGCAGAGTTATCTCAAAGAAAGGGGCCACGGTGTTTCTGTATCTCTATTATGTTGGTGCGGCTTCGGAACTTTAAAATATCTTGATATATCTCGAGAACTACGCATCTGATCAAAAAATATCATAGAACGTAAAAAGTAGGAAACTTAATTCTCTACAAATAAAGTCGCTTAACATTTTGCCATAGCTCGCTTCGTTTCCGAGATGTTTGCAGATTTATCTCAAGGGAAGGGGCCTGACGGACATATTTCGAGATATTTCTTCTTCTTGTTGTTCTTCTTCTGCACAGCTAAACAGGAAGTGGCATTTCCAGCTCGCAGTAGTGCCGAGTTATCTGAAAGAAAGGGGCCACGGTGTTTCTGTATCTCTATTATGTTGGTGCGGCTTCGGAACTTTTAAATATCTTGATATATCTCGAGAACTACGCATCTGATCAAAAAATATCATAGAACATAAAAAGTAGAAAACTTAATTCTCTACAAAAAAGGTCTCTCAACATTTTGCCATAGCTCGCTTCGTTTCCGAGATATATGCAGATTTATCTCAAGGGAAGGGGCCTGACGGACATATTTCGAGATATTTCTTCTTCTTGTTGTTCTTCTTCTGCACAGCTAAACTGGAAGTGGCATTTCCAGCTCGCAATAGTGCAGAGTTATCTGAAAGAAAGGGGCCACGGTGTTTCTGTATCTCTATTATGTTGGTGCGGCTTCGGAACTTTTAAATATCTTGATATATCTCGAGAACTACGCATCTGATCAAAAAATATCATAGAACATAAAAAGTAGGAAACTTCATTCTCTACCAAAAAGGTCTCTTAACATTTTGCCATAGCTCGCTTCGTTTCCGAGATATATGCAGATTTATCTCAAGGGAAGGGGCCTGACGGACATATTTCGGGATATTTCTTCTTCTTGTTGTTCTTCTTCTGCACAGCTAAACAGGAAGTGGCATTTCCAGCTCGCAATAGTGCAGAGTTATCTCAAAGAAAGGGGCCACGGTGTTTCTGTATCTCTATTATGTTGGTGCGGCTTCGGAACTTTTAAATATCTTGATATATCTCGAGAACTACGCATCTGATCAAATAATATCATAGAACATATAAAAGTAGGAAACTTAATTCTCCACAAATAAGGTCTCTTAACATTTTGCCATAGCTCGCTTCGTTTCCGAGATATTTGCAGATTTATCTCAAGGGAAGGGGCCTGACGGACATATTTCGAGATATTTCTTCTTCTTGTTGTTCTTCTTCTGCACAGCTAAGCTGGAAGTGGCATTTGCAGCTCGCAATAGTGCAGAGTTATCTCAAAGAAAGGGGCCACGGTGTTTCTGTATCTCTATTATGTTGGTGCGGCTTCGGAACTTTTAAATATCTTGATATATCTCGAGAACTACGCATCTGATCAAAAAATATCATAGAACATAAAAAGTAGGAAACTTCATTCTCTACCAAAAAGGTCTCTTAACATTTTGCCATAGCTCGCTTCGTTTCCGAGATATATGCAGATTTATCTCAAGGGAAGGGGCCTGACGGACATATTTCGGGATATTTCTTCTTCTTGTTGTTCTTCTTCTGCACAGCTAAGCTGGAAGTGGCATTTGCAGCTCGCAATAGTGCAGAGTTATCTCGAAGAAAGGGGCCACGGTGTTTCTGTATCTCTATTATGTTGGTGCGGCTTCGGATCTTTTAAATATCTCGATATATCTCGAAAACGACGCTTCTGATCAAAAAATATCATAGAACGTAAATTGTGGGAAACATAATTCTCTACAAAAAAGGTCTCTTAACATTTTGCCATAGCTCGCTTCGTTTCCGAGATATTTGCAGATTTATCTCAAGGGAAGGGGTCTGACGGACATATTTCGAGATATTTCTTCTTCTCGTTGTTCTTCTTCTGCACAGCTAAGCTGGAAGTGGCATTTGCAGCTCGCAATAGTGCAGAGTTATCTCAAAGAAAGGGGCCACGGTGTTTCTGTATCTCTATTATGTTGGTGCGGCTTCGGAACTTTTAAATATCTTGATATATCTCGAGAACTACGCATCCGATCAAAAAATATCATAGAACATAAAAAGTAGGAAACTTAATTCTCAACAAAAAAGGTCTCTTAACATTTTGGCATAGCTCGCTTCGTTTCCGAGATATTTGCAGATTTATCTCAAGGGAAGGGGCCTGACGGACATATTTCGAGATATTTCTTCTTCTTGTTGTTCTTCTTCTGCACAGCTAAACTGGAAGTGGCATTTCCAGCTCGCAGTAGTGCAGAGTTATCTCAAAGAAAGGGGCCACGGTGTTTCTGTATCTCTATTATGTTGGTGCGGCTTCGGAACTTTAAAATATCTTGATATATCTCGAGAACTACGCATCTGATCAAAAAATATCATAGAACGTAAAAAGTAGGAAACTTAATTCTCTACAAATAAAGTCGCTTAACATTTTGCCATAGCTCGCTTCGTTTCCGAGATATTTGCAGATTTATCTCAAGGGAAGGGGCCTGACGGACATATTTCGAGATATTTCTTCTTCTTGTTGTTCTTCTTCTGCACAGCTAAACAGGAAGTGGCATTTCCAGCTCGCAATAGTGCAGAGTTATCTGAAAGAAAGGGGCCACGGTGTTTCTGTATCTCTATTATGTTGGTGCGGCTTCGGAACTTTTAAATATCTTGATATATCTCGAGAACTACGCATCCGATCAAAAAATATCATAGAACATAAAAAGTAGGAAACTTAATTCTCTACAAAAAAGGTCTCTTAACATTTTGCCATAGCTCGCTTCGTTTCCGAGATATTTGCAGATTTATCTCGAGGGAAGGGGCCTGACGGACATATTTCGAGATATTTCTTCTTCTTGTTGTTCTTCTTCTGCACAGCTAAGCTGGAAGCGGCATTTGCGGCTCGCACTAGTGCAGAGTTATCTCAAAGAAAGGGGCCACGGTGTTTCTGTATCTCTGTTATGTTGGTGCAGCTTCGGATCTTTTAAATATCTCGATATATCTCGAAAACTACGCTTCTGATCAAAAAATATCATAGAACATAAATTGTAGGAAACATAATTCTCTACAAAAAAGGTCTCTTAACATTTTGCCATAGCTCGTTTCGTTTCCGAGATATTTGCAGATTTATCTCAAGGGAAGGGGCCTGACGGACATATTTCGAGATATTTCTTCTTCTTGTTGGTCTTCTTCTGCACAGCTAAGCTGGAAGTGGCATTTGCAGCTCGCAATAGTGCAGAGTTATCTCAAAGAAAGGGGCCACGGTGTTTCTGTATCTCTATTATGTTGGTGCGGCTTCGGAACTTTTAAATATCTTGATATATCTCGAGAACTACGCATCCGATCAAAAAATATCATAGAACATAAAAAGTAGGAAACTTAATTCTCAACAAAAAAGGTCTCTTAACATTTTGGCATAGCTCGCTTCGTTTCCGAGATATTTGCAGATTTATCTCAAGGGAAGGGGCCTGACGGACATATTTCGAGATATTTCTTCTTCTTGTTGTTCTTCTTCTGCACAGCTAAACTGGAAGTGGCATTTCCAGCTCGCAGTAGTGCAGAGTTATCTCAAAGAAAGGGGCCACGGTGTTTCTGTATCTCTATTATGTTGGTGCGGCTTCGGAACTTTAAAATATCTTGATATATCTCGAGAACTACGCATCTGATCAAAAAATATCATAGAACGTAAAAAGTAGGAAACTTAATTCTCTACAAATAAAGTCGCTTAACATTTTGCCATAGCTCGCTTCGTTTCCGAGATATTTGCAGATTTATCTCAAGGGAAGGGGCCTGACGGACATATTTCGAGATATTTCTTCTTCTTGTTGTTCTTCTTCTGCACAGCTAAA
Source organism: Osmia lignaria lignaria (assembly GCF_051020975.1). Taxonomy (NCBI): domain Eukaryota; kingdom Metazoa; phylum Arthropoda; class Insecta; order Hymenoptera; family Megachilidae; genus Osmia; species Osmia lignaria. The sequence continues at coordinate 5,834,491 of NW_027478159.1, read as the reverse complement.
CAGGAAGTGGCATTTCCAGCTCGCAATAGTGCAGAGTTATCTGAAAGAAAGGGGCCACGGTGTTTCTGTATCTCTATTATGTTGGTGCGGCTTCGGAACTTTTAAATATCTTGATATATCTCGAGAACTACGCATCCGATCAAAAAATATCATAGAACATAAAAAGTAGGAAACTTAATTCTCTACAAAAAAGGTCTCTTAACATTTTGCCATAGCTCGCTTCGTTTCCGAGATATTTGCAGATTTATCTCGAGGGAAGGGGCCTGACGGACATATTTCGAGATATTTCTTCTTCTTGTTGTTCTTCTTCTGCACAGCTAAGCTGGAAGCGGCATTTGCGGCTCGCACTAGTGCAGAGTTATCTCAAAGAAAGGGGCCACGGTGTTTCTGTATCTCTGTTATGTTGGTGCAGCTTCGGATCTTTTAAATATCTCGATATATCTCGAAAACTACGCTTCTGATCAAAAAATATCATAGAACATAAATTGTAGGAAACATAATTCTCTACAAAAAAGGTCTCTTAACATTTTGCCATAGCTCGTTTCGTTTCCGAGATATTTGCAGATTTATCTCAAGGGAAGGGGCCTGACGGACATATTTCGAGATATTTCTTCTTCTTGTTGGTCTTCTTCTGCACAGCTAAGCTGGAAGTGGCATTTGCAGCTCGCAATAGTGCAGAGTTATCTCAAAGAAAGGGGCCACGGTGTTTCTGTATCTCTATTATGTTGGTGCGGCTTCGGAACTTTTAAATATCTTGATATATCTCGAGAACTACGCATCCGATCAAAAAATATCATAGAACATAAAAAGTAGGAAACTTAATTCTCTACAAAAAAGGTCTCTTAACATTTTGCGATAGCTCGCTTCGTTTCCGAGATATTTGCAGATTTATCTCAAGGGAAGGGGCCTGACGGACATATTTCGGGATATTTCTTCATCTTGTTGTTCTTCTTCTGCACAGCTAAACAGGAAGTGGCATTTCCAGCTCGCAATAGTGCAGAGTTATCTCAAAGAAAGGGGCCACGGTGTTTCTGTATCTCTATTATGTTGGTGCGGCTTCGGAACTTTTAAATATCTTGATATATCTCGAGAACTACGCATCTGATCAAATAATATCATAGAACATAAAAAGTAGGAAACTTAATTCTCCACAAATAAGGTCTCTTAACATTTTGCCATAGCTCGCTTCGTTTCTGAGATATTTGCAGATTTATCTCAAGGGAAGGGGCCTGACGGACATATTTCGAGATATTTCTTCTTCTTGTTGGTCTTCTTCTGCACAGCTAAGCTGGAAGTGGCATTTGCAGCTCGCAATAGTGCAGAGTTATCTCGAAGAAAGGGGCCACGGTGTTTCTGTATCTCTATTATGTTGGTGCGGCTTCGGATCTTTTAAATATCTCGATATATCTCGAAAACTACGCTTCTGATCAAAAAATATCATAGAACGTAAATTGTGGGAAACATAATTCTCTACAAGAAAGGTCTCTTAACATTTTGCCATAGCTCGCTTCGTTTCCGAGATATTTGCAGATTTATCTCAAGGGAAGGGGTCTGACGGACATATTTCGAGATATTTCTTCTTCTCGTTGTACTTCTTCTGCACAGCTAAGCTGGAAGTGGCATTTGCAGCTCGGAATAGTGCAGAGTTATCTCAAAGAAAGGGGCCACGGTGTTTCTGTATCTCTATTATGTTGGTGCGGCTTCGGAACTTTTAAATATCTTGATATATCTCGAGAACTACGCATCCGATCAAAAAATATCATAGAACATAAAAAGTAGGAAACTTAATTCTCTACAAAAAAGGTCTCTTAACATTTTGCCATAGCTCGCTTCGTTTCCGAGATATTTGCAGATTTATCTCGAGGGAAGGGGCCTGACGGACATATTTCGAGATATTTCTTCTTCTTGTTGTTCTTCTTCTGCACAGCTAAGCTGGAAGCGGCATTTGCGGCTCGCACGAGTGCAGAGTTATCTCAAAGAAAGGGGCCACGGTGTTTCTGTATCTCTGTTATGTTGGTGCAGCTTCGGATCTTTTAAATATCTCGATATATCTCGAAAACTACGCTTCTGATCAAAAAATATCATAGAACATAAATTGTAGGAAACATAATTCTCTACAAAAAAGGTCTCTTAACATTTTGCCATAGCTCGTTTCGTTTCCGAGATATTTGCAGATTTATCTCAAGGGAAGGGGCCTGACGGACATATTTCGAGATATTTCTTCTTCTTGTTGGTCTTCTTCTGCACAGCTAAGCTGGAAGTGGCATTTGCAGCTCGCAATAGTGCAGAGTTATCTCAAAGAAAGGGGCCACGGTGTTTCTGTATCTCTATTATGTTGGTGCGGCTTCGGAACTTTTAAATATCTTGATATATCTCGAGAGCTACGCATCCGATCAAAAAATATCATAGAACATAAAAAGTAGGAAACTTAATTCTCTACAAAAAAGGTCTCTTAACATTTTGCCATAGCTCGCTTCGTTTCCGAGATATTTGCAGATTTATCTCGAGGGAAGGGGCCTGACGGACATATTTCGAGATATTTCTTCTTCTTGTTGTTCTTCTTCTGCACAGCTAAGCTAGTCGTGGCATTTACAGCTCGCAATAGTGCAGAGTTATCTCAAAGAAAGGGGCCACGGTGTTTCTGTATCTCTATTATGTTGGTGCGGCTTCGGAACTTTTAAATATCTTGATATATCTCGAGAACTACGCATCTGATCAAATAATATCATAGAACATAAAAAGTAGGAAACTTAATTCTCCACAAATAAGGTCTCTTAACATTTTGCCATAGCTCGCTTCGTTTCTGAGATATTTGCAGATTTATCTCAAGGGAAGGGGCCTGACGGACATATTTCGAGATATTTCTTCTTCTTGTTGGTCTTCTTCTGCACAGCTAAGCTGGAAGTGGCATTTGCAGCTCGCAATAGTGCAGAGTTATCTCGAAGAAAGGGGCCACGGTGTTTCTGTATCTCTATTATGTTGGTGCGGCTTCGGATCTTTTAAATATCTCGATATATCTCGAAAACTACGCTTCTGATCAAAAAATATCATAGAACGTAAATTGTGGGAAACATAATTCTCTACAAAAAAGGTCTCTTAACATTTTGCCATAGCTCGCTTCGTTTCCGAGATATTTGCAGATTTATCTCAAGGGAAGGGGTCTGACGGACATATTTCGAGATATTTCTTCTTCTCGTTGTTCTTCTTCTGCACAGCTAAGCTGGAAGTGGCATTTGCAGCTCGCAATAGTGCAGAGTTATCTCAAAGAAAGGGGCCACGGTGTTTCTGTATCTCTATTATGTTGGTGCGGCTTCGGAACTTTTAAATATCTTGATATATCTCGAGAACTACGCATCCTATCAAAAAATATCATAGAACATAAAAAGTAGGAAACTTAATTCTCAACAAAAAAGGTCTCTTAACATTTTGGCATAGCTCGCTTCGTTTCCGAGATATTTGCAGATTTATCTCAAGGCAAGGGGCCTAACGGACATATTTCGAGATATTTCTTCTTCTTGTTGTTCTTCTTCTGCACAGCTAAGCTGGAAGTGGCATTTGCAGCTCGGAATAGTGCAGAGTTATCTCAAAGAAAGGGGCCACGGTGTTTCTGTATCTCTATTATGTTGGTGCGGCTTCGGAACTTTTAAATATCTTGATATATCTCGAGAACTACGCATCCGATCAAAAAATATCATAGAACATAAAAAGTAGGAAACTTAATTCTCTACAAAAAAGGTCTCTTAACATTTTGCCATAGCTCGCTTCGTTTCCGAGATATTTGCAGATTTATCTCGAGGGAAGGGGCCTGACGGACATATTTCGAGATATTTCTTCTTCTTGTTGTTCTTCTTCTGCACAGCTAAGCTGGAAGCGGCATTTGCGGCTCGCACGAGTGCAGAGTTATCTCAAAGAAAGGGGCCACGGTGTTTCTGTATCTCTGTTATGTTGGTGCAGCTTCGGATCTTTTAAATATCTCGATATATCTCGAAAACTACGCTTCTGATCAAAAAATATCATAGAACATAAATTGTAGGAAACATAATTCTCTACAAAAAAGGTCTCTTAACATTTTGCCATAGCTCGTTTCGTTTCCGAGATATTTGCAGATTTATCTCAAGGGAAGGGGCCTGACGGACATATTTCGAGATATTTCTTCTTCTTGTTGGTCTTCTTCTGCACAGCTAAGCTGGAAGTGGCATTTGCAGCTCGCAATAGTGCAGAGTTATCTCAAAGAAAGGGGCCACGGTGTTTCTGTATCTCTATTATGTTGGTGCGGCTTCGGAACTTTTAAATATCTTGATATATCTCGAGAGCTACGCATCCGATCAAAAAATATCATAGAACATAAAAAGTAGGAAACTTAATTCTCTACAAAAAAGGTCTCTTAACATTTTGCCATAGCTCGCTTCGTTTCCGAGATATTTGCAGATTTATCTCGAGGGAAGGGGCCTGACGGACATATTTCGAGATATTTCTTCTTCTTGTTGTTCTTCTTCTGCACAGCTAAGCTAGTCGTGGCATTTACAGCTCGCAATAGTGCAGAGTTATCTCAAAGAAAGGGGCCACGGTGTTTCTGTATCTCTATTATGTTGGTGCGGCTTCGGAACTTTTAAATATCTTGATATATCTCGAGAACTACGCATCTGATCAAATAATATCATAGAACATAAAAAGTAGGAAACTTAATTCTCCACAAATAAGGTCTCTTAACATTTTGCCATAGCTCGCTTCGTTTCTGAGATATTTGCAGATTTATCTCAAGGGAAGGGGCCTGACGGACATATTTCGAGATATTTCTTCTTCTTGTTGGTCTTCTTCTGCACAGCTAAGCTGGAAGTGGCATTTGCAGCTCGCAATAGTGCAGAGTTATCTCGAAGAAAGGGGCCACGGTGTTTCTGTATCTCTATTATGTTGGTGCGGCTTCGGATCTTTTAAATATCTCGATATATCTCGAAAACTACGCTTCTGATCAAAAAATATCATAGAACGTAAATTGTGGGAAACATAATTCTCTACAAAAAAGGTCTCTTAACATTTTGCCATAGCTCGCTTCGTTTCCGAGATATTTGCAGATTTATCTCAAGGGAAGGGGTCTGACGGACATATTTCGAGATATTTCTTCTTCTCGTTGTTCTTCTTCTGCACAGCTAAGCTGGAAGTGGCATTTGCAGCTCGCAATAGTGCAGAGTTATCTCAAAGAAAGGGGCCACGGTGTTTCTGTATCTCTATTATGTTGGTGCGGCTTCGGAACTTTTAAATATCTTGATATATCTCGAGAACTACGCATCCTATCAAAAAATATCATAGAACATAAAAAGTAGGAAACTTAATTCTCAACAAAAAAGGTCTCTTAACATTTTGGCATAGCTCGCTTCGTTTCCGAGATATTTGCAGATTTATCTCAAGGCAAGGGGCCTAACGGACATATTTCGAGATATTTCTTCTTCTTGTTGTTCTTCTTCTGCACAGCTAAACTGGAAGTGGCATTTCCAGCTCGCAATAGTGCAGAGTTATCTCAAAGAAAGGGGCCACGGTGTTTCTGTATCTCTATTATGTTGGTGCGGCTTCGGAACTTTTAAATATCTTGATATATCTCGAGAACTACGCATCTGATCAAAAAATATCATAGAACATAAAAAGTAGGAAACTTAATTCTCTACAAAAAAGGTCTCTTAACATTTTGCCATAGCTCGCTTCGTTTCCGAGATATTTGCAGATTTATCTCAAGGGAAGGGGACTGACGGACATATTTCGAGATATTTCTTCTTCTTGTTGTTCTTCTTCTGCACAGCTAAGCTGGAAGTGGCATGTGCGGCTCGCACTAGTGCAGAGTTATCTCAAAGAAAGGGGCCACGGTGTTTCTGTATCTCTATTATGTTGGTGCGGCTTCGGAACTTTTAAATATCTTGATATATCTCGAGAACTACTTATCTGATCAAAAAATATCATAGAACATAAAAAGTAGGAAACTTAATTCTCTACAAAAAAGGTCTCTTAACATTTTGCCATAGCTCGCTTCGTTTCCGAGATATTTGCAGATTTATCTCAAGGGAAGGGGCCTGACGGACATATTTCGAGATATTTCTTCTTCTTGTTGTTCTTCTTCTGCACAGCTAAGCTGGAAGTGGCATTTGCGGCTCGCACTAGTGCAGAGTTATCTCAAAGAAAGGGGCCACGGTGTTTCTGTATCTCTATTATGTTGGTGCGGCTTCGCAACTTTTAAATATCTCGATATATCTCGAAAACTACGCTTCTGATCAAAAAATATCATAGAACATAAATTGTAAGAAACTTAATTCTCTACAAAAAAGGTCTCTTAACATTTTGCCATAGCTCGCTTCGTTTCCGAGATATTTGCAGATATATCTCAAGGGAAGGGGCCTGACGGACATATTTCGAGATATTTCTTCTTCTTGTTGTTCTTCTTCTGCACAGCTAAGCTGGAAGTGGCATGTGCGGCTCGCACTAGTGCAGAGTTATCTCAAAGAAAGGGGCCACGGTGTTTCTGTATCTCTATTATGTTGGTGCGGCTTCGGAACTTTTAAATATCTTGATATATCTCGAGAACTACGCATCTGATCAAAAAATATCATAGAACATAAAAAGTAGGAAACTTAATTCTCTACAAAAAAGGTCTCTTAACATTTTGCCATAGCTCGCTTCGTTTCCGAGATATTTGCAGATTTATCTCAAGGGAAGGGGCCTGACGGACATATTTCGAGATATTTCTTCTTCTTGTTGTTCTTCTTCTGCACAGCTAAGCTGGAAGTGGCATGTGCGGCTCGCACTAGTGCAGAGTTATCTCAAAGAAAGGGGCCACGGTGTTTCTGTATCTCTATTATGTTGGTGCGGCTTCGGAACTTTTAAATATCTTGATATATCTCGAGAACTACGCATCTGATCAAAAAATATCATAGAACATAAAAAGTAGGAAACTTAATTCTCTACAAAAAAGGTCTCTTAACATTTTGCCATAGCTCGCTTCGTTTCCGAGATATTTGCAGATTTATCTCAAGGGAAGGGGCCTGACGGACATATTTCGAGATATTTCTTCTTCTTGTTGTTCTTCTTCTGCACAGCTAAGCTGGAAGTGGCATTTGCGGCTCGCACTAGTGCAGAGTTATCTCAAAGAAAGGGGCCACGGTGTTTCTGTATCTCTATTATGTTGGTGCGGCTTCGGAACTTTTAAATATCTTGATATATCTCGAGAACTACGCATCTGATCAAAAAATATCATAGAACATAAAAAGTAGGAAACTTAATTCTCTACAAAAAAGGTCTCTTAACATTTTGCCATAGCTCGCTTCGTTTCCGAGATATTTGCAGATTTATCTCAAGGGAAGGGGCCTGACGGACATATTTCGAGATATTTCTTCTTCTTGTTGTTCTTCTTCTGCACAGCTAAGCTGGAAGTGGCATTTGCGGCTCGCACTAGTGCAGAGTTATCTCAAAGAAAGGGGCCACGGTGTTTCTGTATCTCTATTATGTTGGTGCGGCTTTGGAACTTTTAAATATCTTGTTATATCTCGAGAACTACGCATCTGATCAAAAAATATCATAGAACATAAAAAGTAGGAAACTTAATTCTCTACAAAAAAGGTCTCTTAACATTTTGCCATAGCTCGCTTTGTTTCCGAGATATTTGCAGATTTATCTCAAGGCAAGGGGCCTAACGGACATATTTCGAGATATTTCTTCTTCTTGTTGTTCTTCTTCTGCACAGCTAAACTGGAAGTGGCATTTCCAGCTCGCAATAGTGCAGAGTTATCTCAAAGAAAGGGGCCACGGTGTTTCTGTATCTCTATTATGTTGGTGCGGCTTCGGAACTTTTAAATATCTTGATATATCTCGAGAACTACGCATCTGATCAAAAAATATCATAGAACATAAAAAGTAGGAAACTTAATTCTCTACAAAAAAGGTCTCTCAACATTTTGCCATAGCTCGCTTCGTTTCCGAGATATTTGCAGATTTATCTCAAGGGAAGGGGCCTGACGGACATATTTCGAGATATTTCTTCTTCTTGTTGTTCTTCTTCTGCACAGCTAAGCTGGAAGTGGCATTTGCGGCTCGCACTAGTGCAGAGTTATCTCAAAGAAAGGGGCCACGGTGTTTCTGTATCTCTATTATGTTGGTGCGGCTTTGGAACTTTTAAATATCTTGATATATCTCGAGAACTACGCATCTGATCAAAAAATATCATAGAACATAAAAAGTAGGAAACTTAATTCTCTACAAAAAAGGTCTCTTAACATTTTGCCATAGCTCGCTCCGTTTCCGAGATATTTGCAGATTTATCTCAAGGCAAGGGGCCTAACGGACATATTTCGAGATATTTCTTCTTCTTGTTGTTCTTCTTCTGCACAGCTAAACTGGAAGTGGCATTTCCAGCTCGCAATAATGCAGAGTTATCTCAAAGAAAGGGGCCACGGTGTTTCTGTATCTCTATTATGTTGGTGCGGCTTCGGAACTTTTAAAAATCTTGATATATCTCGAGAACTACGCATCTGATCAAAAAATATCATAGAACATAAAAAGTAGGAAACTTAATTCTCTACAAAAAAGGTCTCTTAACATTTTGCCATAGCTCGCTTCGTTTCCGAGATATTTGCAGATTTATCTCAAGGGAAGGGGCCTGACGGACATATTTCGAGATATTTCTTCTTCTTGTTGTTCTTCTTCTGCACAGCTAAGCTGGAAGTGGCATGTGCGGCTCGCACTAGTGCAGAGTTATCTCAAAGAAAGGGGCCACGGTGTTTCTGTATCTCTATTATGTTGGTGCGGCTTCGGAACTTTTAAATATCTTGATATATCTCGAGAACTACGCATCTGATCAAAAAATATCATAGAACATAAAAAGTAGGAAACTTAATTCTCTACAAAAAAGGTCTCTTAACATTTTGCCATAGCTCGCTTCGTTTCCGAGATATTTGCAGATATATCTCAAGGGAAGGGGCCTGACGGACATATTTCGAGATATTTCTTCTTCTTGTTGTTCTTCTTCTGCACAGCTAAGCTGGAAGTGGCATGTGCGGCTCGCACTAGTGCAGAGTTATCTCAAAGAAAGGGGCCACGGTGTTTCTGTATCTCTATTATGTTGGTGCGGCTTCGGAACTTTTAAATATCTTGATATATCTCGAGAACTACGCATCTGATCAAAAAATATCATAGAACATAAAAAGTAGGAAACTTAATTCTCTACAAAAAAGGTCTCTTAACATTTTGCCATAGCTCGCTTCGTTTCCGAGATATTTGCAGATTTATCTCAAGGGAAGGGGCCTGACGGACATATTTCGAGATATTTCTTCTTCTTGTTGTTCTTCTTCTGCACAGCTAAGCTGGAAGTGGCATTTGCGGCTCGCACTAGTGCAGAGTTATCTCAAAGAAAGGGGCCACGGTGTTTCTGTATCTCTATTATGTTGGTGCGGCTTTGGAACTTTTAAATATCTTGATATATCTCGAGAACTACGCATCTGATCAAAAAATATCATAGAACATAAAAAGTAGGAAACTTAATTCTCTACAAAAAAGGTCTCTTAACATTTTGCCATAGCTCGCTTCGTTTCCGAGATATTTGCATATTTATCTCAAGGGAAGGGGCCTGACGGACATATTTCGAGATATTTCTTCTTCTTGTTGTTCTTCTTCTGCACATATAAGCTGGAAGTGGCATTTGCGGCTCGCACTAGTGCAGAGTTATCTCAAAGAAAGGGGCCACGGTGTTTCTGTATCTCTATTATGTTGGTGCGGCTTCGCAACTTTTAAATATCTCGATATATCTCGAAAACTACGCTTCTGATCAAAAAATATCACAGAACATAAATTGTAGGAAACTTAATTCTCTACAAAAAAGGTCTCTTAACATTTTGCCATAGCTCGCTTCGTTTCCGAGATATTTGCAGATATATCTCAAGGGAAGGGGCCTGACGGACATATTTCGAGATATTTCTTCTTCTTGTTGTTCTTCTTCTGCACAGCTAAGCTGGAAGTGGCATGTGCGGCTCGCACTAGTGCAGAGTTATCTCAAAGAAAGGGGCCACGGTGTTTCTGTATCTCTATTATGTTGGTGCGGCTTCGGAACTTTTAAATATCTTGATATATCTCGAGAACTACGCATCTGATCAAAAAATATCATAGAACATAAAAAGTAGGAAACTTAATTCTCTACAAAAAAGGTCTCTTAACATTTTGCCATAGCTCGCTTCGTTTCCGAGATATTTGCAGATTTATCTCAAGGGAAGGGGCCTGACGGACATATTTCGAGATATTTCTTCTTCTTGTTGTTCTTCTTCTGCACAGCTAAGCTGGAAGTGGCATGTGCGGCTCGCACTAGTGCAGAGTTATCTCAAAGAAAGGGGCCACGGTGTTTCTGTATCTCTATTATGTTGGTGCGGCTTCGGAACTTTTAAATATCTTGATATATCTCGAGAACTACGCATCTGATCAAAAAATATCATAGAACATAAAAAGTAGGAAACTTAATTCTCTACAAAAAAGGTCTCTTAACATTTTGCCATAGCTCGCTTCGTTTCCGAGATATTTGCAGATTTATCTCAAGGGAAGGGGCCTGACGGACATATTTCGAGATATTTCTTCTTCTTGTTGTTCTTCTTCTGCACAGCTAAGCTGGAAGTGGCATTTGCGGCTCGCACTAGTGCAGAGTTATCTCAAAGAAAGGGGCCACGGTGTTTCTGTATCTCTATTATGTTGGTGCGGCTTCGCAACTTTTAAATATCTCGATATATCTCGAAAACTACGCTTCTGATCAAAAAATATCATAGAACATAAATTGTAGGAAACTTAATTCTCTACAAAAAAGGTCTCTTAACATTTTGCCATAGCTCGCTTCGTTTCCGAGATATTTGCAGATATATCTCAAGGGAAGGGGCCTGACGGACATATTTCGAGATATTTCTTCTTCTTGTTGTTCTTCTTCTGCACAGCTAAGCTGGAAGTGGCATGTGCGGCTCGCACTAGTGCAGAGTTATCTCAAAGAAAGGGGCCACGGTGTTTCTGTATCTCTATTATGTTGGTGCGGCTTCGGAACTTTTAAATATCTTGATATATCTCGAGAACTACGCATCTGATCAAAAAATATCATAGAACATAAAAAGTAGGAAACTTAATTCTCTACAAAACAGGTCTCTTAACATTTTGCCATAGCTCGCTTCGTTTCCGAGATATTTGCAGATTTATCTCAAGGGAAGGGGCCTGACGGACATATTTCGAGATATTTCTTCTTCTTGTTGTTCTTCTTCTGCACAGCTAAGCTGGAAGTGGCATTTGCGGCTCGCACTAGTGCAGAGTTATCTCAAAGAAAGGGGCCACGGTGTTTCTGTATCTCTATTATGTTGGTGCGGCTTTGGAACTTTTAAATATCTTGATATATCTCGAGAACTACGCATCTGATCAAAAAATATCATAGAACATAAAAAGTAGGAAACTTAATTCTCTACAAAAAAGGTCTCTTAACATTTTGCCATAGCTCGCTTCGTTTCCGAGATATTTGCATATTTATCTCAAGGGAAGGGGCCTGACGGACATATTTCGAGATATTTCTTCTTCTTGTTGTTCTTCTTCTGCACATATAAGCTGGAAGTGGCATTTGCGGCTCGCACTAGTGCAGAGTTATCTCAAAGAAAGGGGCCACGGTGTTTCTGTATCTCTATTATGTTGGTGCGGCTTCGCAACTTTTAAATATCTCGATATATCTCGAAAACTACGCTTCTGATCAAAAAATATAACAGAACATAAATTGTAGGAAACTTAATTCTCTACAAAAAAGGTCTCTTAACATTTTGCCATAGCTCGCTTCGTTTCCGAGATATTTGCAGATATATCTCAAGGGAAGGGGCCTGACGGACATATTTCGAGATATTTCTTCTTCTTGTTGTTCTTCTTCTGCACAGCTAAGCTGGAAGTGGCATGTGCGGCTCGCACTAGTGCAGAGTTATCTCAAAGAAAGGGGCCACGGTGTTTCTGTATCTCTATTATGTTGGTGCGGCTTCGGAACTTTTAAATATCTTGATATATCTCGAGAACTACGCATCTGATCAAAAAATATCATAGAACATAAAAAGTAGGAAACTTAATTCTCTACAAAAAAGGTCTCTTAACATTTTGCCATAGCTCGCTTCGTTTCCGAGATATTTGCAGATTTATCTCAAGGGAAGGGGCCTGACGGACATATTTCGAGATATTTCTTCTTCTTGTTGTTCTTCTTCTGCACAGCTAAGCTGGAAGTGGCATTTGCGGCTCGCACTAGTGCAGAGTTATCTCAAAGAAAGGGGCCACGGTGTTTCTGTATCTCTATTATGTTGGTGCGGCTTCGGAACTTTTAAATATCTTGATATATCTCGAGAACTACGCATCTGATCAAAAAATATCATAGAACATAAAAAGTAGGAAACTTAATTCTCTACAAAAAAGGTGTCTTAACGTTTTGCCATAGCTCGCTTCGTTTCCGAGATATTTGCATATTTATCTCAAGGGAAGGGGCCTGACGGACATATTTCGAGATATTTCTTCTTCTTGTTGTTCTTCTTCTGCACAGCTAAGCAGGAAGTGGCATTTGCGGCTCGCACTAGTGCAGAGTTATCTCAAAGAAAGGGGCCACGGTGTTTCTGTATCTCTATTATGTTGGTGCGGCTTCGGAACTTTTAAATATCTTGATATATCTCGAGAACTACGCATCTGATCAAAAAATATCATAGAACATAAAAAGTAGGAAACTTAATTCTCTACAAAAAAGGTGTCTTAACATTTTGCCATAGCTCGCTTCGTTTCCGAGATATTTGCATATTTATCTCAAGGGAAGGGGCCTGACGGACATATTTCGAGATATTTCTTCTTCTTGTTGTTCTTCTTCTGCACAGCTAAGCAGGAAGTGGCATTTGCGGCTCGCACTAGTGCAGAGTTATCTCAAAGAAAGGGGCCACGGTGTTTCTGTATCTCTATTATGTTGGTGCGGCTTCGGATCTTTTAAATATCTCGGTATATCTCGAAAACTACGCTTCTGATCAAAAAATATCATAGAACGTAAATTGTGGGAAACATAATTCTCTACAAAAAAGGTCTCTTAACATTTTGCCATAGCTCGCGTCGTTTCCGAGATATTTGCAGATTTATCTCAAGGGAAGGGGCCTGACGGACATATTTCCAGATATTTCTTCTTCTTGTTGTTCTTCTTCTGCACAGCTAAGCTGGAAGTGGCATTTGCAGCTCGCAATAGTGCAGAGTTATCTCAAAGAAAGGGGCCACGGTGTTTCTGTATCTCTATTATGTTGGTGCGGCTTCGGAACTTTTAAATATCTTGATATATCTCGAGAACTACGCATCCGATCAAAAAATATCATAGAACATAAAAAGTAGGAAACTTAATTCTCTACAAAAAAGGTCTCTTAACATTTTGCCATAGCTCGCTTCGTTTCCGAGATATTTGCAGATTTATCTCGAGGGAAGGGGCCTGACGGACATTTTTCGAGATATTTCTTCTTCTTGTTGTTCTTCTTCTGCACAGCTAAGCTGGAAGTGGCATTTGCAGCTCGCAATAGTGCAGAGTTATCTCGAAGAAAGGGGCCACGGTGTTTCTGTATCTCTATTATGTTGGTGCGGCTTCGGAACTTTTAGATATCTTGATATATCTCGAGAACTACGCATGTGATCAAAAAATATCATAGAACATAAAAAGTAGGAAACTTAATTCTCTACAAAAAAGGTCTCTTAACATTTTGCCATAGCTCGCTTCGTTTCCGAGATATTTGCAGATTTATCTCAAGGGAAGGGGCCTGACGGACATATTTCGAGATATTTCTTCTTCTTGTTGTTCTTCTTCTGCACAGCTAAGCTGGAAGTGGCATTTGCAGCTCGCAATAGTGCAGAGTTATCTCAAAGAAAGGGGCCACGGTGTTTCTGTATCTCTATTATGTTGGTGCGGCTTCGGAACTCTTAAATATCTTGATATATCTCGAGAACTACGCATCTGATCAAAAAATATCATAGAACATAAAAAGTAGGAAACTTCATTCTCTACAAAAAAGGTCTCTTAACATTTTGCCGTAGCTCGCTTCGTTTCCGAGATATTTGCAGATTTATCTCAAGGGAAGGGGCCTGACGGACATATTTCCAGATATTTCTTCTTCTTGTTGTTCTTCTTCTGCACAGCTAAGCTGGAAGTGGCATTTGCAGCTCGCAATAGTGCAGAGTTATCTCAAAGAAAGGGGCCACGGTGTTTCTGTATCTCTATTATGTTGGTGCGGCTTCGGAACTTTTAAATATCTTGATATATCTCGAGAACTACGCATCCGATCAAAAAATATCATAGAACATAAAAAGTAGGAAACTTAATTCTCTACAAAAAAGGTCTCTTAACATTTTGCCATAGCTCGCTTCGTTTCCGAGATATTTGCAGATTTATCTCGAGGGAAGGGGCCTGACGGACATATTTCGAGATATTTCTTCTTCTTGTTGTTCTTCTTCTGCACAGCTAAGCTGGAAGCGGCATTTGCGGCTCGCAATAATGCAGAGTTATCTCAAAGAAAGGGGCCACGGTGTTTCTGTATCTCTATTATGTTGGTGCGGCTTCGGAACTTTTAAATATCTTGATATATCTCGAGAACTACGCATCCGATCAAAAAATATCATAGAACATAAAAAGTAGGAAACTTAATTCTCTACAAAAAAGGTCTCTTAACATTTTGCCATAGCTCGCTTCGTTTCCGAGATATTTGCAGATTTATCTCGAGGGAAGGGGCCTGACGGACATATTTCGAGATATTTCTTCTTCTTGTTGTTCTTCTTCTGCACAGCTAAGCTGGAAGTGGCATTTGCAGCTCGCAATAGTGCAGAGTTATCTCAAAGAAAGGGGCCACGGTGTTTCTGTATCTCTATTATGTTGGTGCAGCTTCGGATCTTTTAAATATCTCGATATATCTCGAAAACTACGCTTCTGATCAAAAAATATCATAGAACATAAATTGTAGGAAACATAATTCTCTACAAAAAAGGTCTCTTAACATTTTGCCATAGCTCGTTTCGTTTCCGAGATATTTGCAGATATATCTCAAGGGAAGGGGCCTGACGGACATATTTCGAGATATTTCCTCTTCTTGTTGTTCTTCTTCTGCACAGCTAAACTGGAAGTGGCATTTCCAGCTCGCAATAGCGCAGAGTTATCTCAAAGAAAGGGGCCACGGTGATTCTGTATCTCTATTATGTTGGTGCGGCTTCGGAACTTTTAAATATCTTGATATATCTCGAGAACTACGCATCCGATCAAAAAATATCATAGAACATAAAAAGTAGGAAACTTAATTCTCTACAAAAAAGGTCTCTTAACATTTTGCCATAGCTCGCTTCGTTTCCGAGATATTTGCAGATTTATCTCGAGGGAAGGGGCCTGACGGACATATTTCGAGATATTTCTTCTTCTTGTTGTTCTTCTTCTGCACAGCTAAGCTGGAAGCGGCATTTGCGGCTCGCACTAGTGCAGAGTTATCTCAAAGAAAGGGGCCACGGTGTTTCTGTATCTCTATTATGTTGGTGCGGCTTCGGAACTTTTAAATATCTTGATATATCTCGAGAGCTACGCATCCGATCAAAAAATATCATAGAACATAAAAAGTAGGAAACTTAATTCTCTACAAAAAAGGTCTCTTAACATTTTGCCATAGCTCGCTTCGTTTCCGAGATATTTGTAGATTTATCTCGAGGGAAGGGGCCTGACGGACATATTTCGAGATATTTCCTCTTCTTGTTGTTCTTCTTCTGCACAGCTAAACTGGAAGTGGCATTTCCAGCTCGCAATAGCGCAGAGTTATCTCAAAGAAAGGGGCCACGGTGATTCTGTATCTCTATTATGTTGGTGCGGCTTCGGAACTTTTAAATATCTTGATATATCTCGAGAACTACGCATCTGATCAAAAAATATTATAGAACATAAAAAGTAGGAAACTTAATTCTCTACAAATAAGGTCTCTTAACATTTTGCCATAGCTCGCTTCGTTTCCGAGATATTTGCAGATTTATCTCAAGGGAAGGGGCCTGACGGACATTTTTCGAGATATTTCTTCTTCTTGTTGTTCTTCTTCTGCACAGCTAAGCTGGAAGTGGCCTTTGCAGCTCGCAATAGTGCAGAGTTATCTCGAAGAAAGGGGCCACGGTGTTTCTGTATCTCTATTATGTTGGTGCGGCTTCGGAACTTTTAGATATCTTGATATATCTCGAGAACTACGCATCTGATCAAAAAATATCATAGAACATAAAAAGTAGGAAACTTAATTCTCTACAAAAAAGGTCTCTTAACATTTTGCCATAGCTCGCTTCGTTTCCGAGATATTTGCAGATTTATTTCAAGGGAAGGGGCCTGACGGACATATTTCGAGATATTTCTTCTTCTTGTTGTTCTTCTTCTGCACAGCTAAGCTGGAAGTGGCATTTGCAGCTCGCAATAGTGCAGAGTTATCTCAAAGAAAGGGGCCACGGTGTTTCTGTATCTCTATTATGTTGGTGCGGCTTCGGAACTTTTAAATATCTTGATATATCTCGAGAACTACGCATCCGATCAAAAAATATCATAGAACATAAAAAGTAGGAAACTTAATTCTCTACAAAAAAGGTCTCTTAACATTTTGCCATAGCTCGCTTCGTTTCCGAGATATTTGCAGATTTATCTCGAGGGAAGGGGCCTGACGGACATATTTCGAGATATTTCTTCTTCTTGTTGTTCTTCTTCTGCACAGCTAAGCTGGAAGCGGCATTTGCGGCTCGCACTAGTGCAGAGTTATCTCAAAGAAAGGGGCCACGGTGTTTCTGTATCTCTATTATGTTGGTGCAGCTTCGGATCTTTTAAATATCTCGATATATCTCGAAAACTACGCTTCTGATCAAAAAATATCATAGAACATAAATTGTAGGAAACATAATTCTCTACAAAAAAGGTCTCTTAACATTTTGCCATAGCTCGTTTCGTTTCCGAGATATTTGCAGATTTATCTCAAGGGAAGGGGCCTGACGGACATTTTTCGAGATATTTCTTCTTCTTGTTGTTCTTCTTCTGCACAGCTAAGCTGGAAGTGGCATTTGCAGCTCGCAATAGTGCAGAGTTATCTCAAAGAAAGGGGCCACGGTGTTTCTGTATCTCTATTATGTTGGTGCGGCTTCGGAACTTTTAAATATCTTGATATATCTCGAGAGCTACGCATCCGATCAAAAAATATCATAGAACATAAAAAGTAGGAAACTTAATTCTCTACAAAAAAGGTCTCTTAACATTTTGCCATAGCTCGCTTCGTTTCCGAGATATTTGCAGATTTATCTCGAGGGAAGGGGCCTGACGGACATATTTCGAGATATTTCTTCTTCTTGTTGTTCTTCTTCTGCACAGCTAAGCTGGAAGCGGCATTTGCGGCTCGCACTAGTGCAGAGTTATCTCAAAGAAAGGGGCCACGGTGTTTCTGTATCTCTATTATGTTGGTGCAGCTTCGGATCTTTTAAATATCTCGATATATCTCGAAAACTACGCTTCTGATCAAAAAATATCATAGAACATAAATTGTAGGAAACATAATTCTCTACAAAAAAGGTCTCTTAACATTTTGCCATAGCTCGTTTCGTTTCCGAGATATTTGCAGATTTATCTCAAGGGAAGGGGCCTGACGGACATTTTTCGAGATATTTCTTCTTCTTGTTGTTCTTCTTCTGCACAGCTAAGCTGGAAGTGGCATTTGCAGCTCGCAATAGTGCAGAGTTATCTCAAAGAAAGGGGCCACGGTGTTTCTGTATCTCTATTATGTTGGTGCGGCTTCGGAACTTTTAAATATCTTGATATATCTCGAGAGCTACGCATCCGATCAAAAAATATCATAGAACATAAAAAGTAGGAAACTTAATTCTCTACAAAAAAGGTCTCTTAACATTTTGCCATAGCTCGCTTCGTTTCCGAGATATTTGCAGATTTATCTCGAGGGAAGGGGCCTGACGGACATATTTCGAGATATTTCTTCTTCTTGTTGTTCTTCTTCTGCACAGCTAAGCTGGAAGTGGCATTTGCAGCTCGCAATAGTGCAGAGTTATCTCGAAGAAAGGGGCCACGGTGTTTCTGTATCTCTATTATGTTGGTGCGGCTTTGGAACTTTAAAATATCTTTATATATCTCGAGAACTACGCATCTGATCAAAAAATATCATAGAACATAAAAAGTAGGAAACTTAATTCTCTACAAAAAAGGTCTCTTAACATTTTGCCATAGCTCGCTTCGTTTCCAAGATACTTGCAGATTTATCTCAAGGGAAGGGGCCTGACGGACATATTTCGAGATATTTCTTCTTCTTGTTGTTCTTCTTCTGCACAGCTAAACTGGAAGTGGCATTTCCAGCTCGCAGTAGTGCCGAGTTATCTCAAAGAAAGGGGCCACGGTGTTTTTGTATCTCTATTATGTTGGTGCGGCTTCGGAACTTTTAAATATCTTGATATATCTCGAGAACTACGCATCTGATCAAAAAATATCATAGAACATAAAAAGTAGAAAACTTAATTCTCTACAAAAAAGGTCTCTCAACATTTTGCCATAGCTCGCTTCGTTTCCGAGATATATGCAGATTTATCTCAAGGGAAGGGGCCTGACGGACATATTTCGAGATATTTCTTCTTCTTGTTGTTCTTCTTCTGCACAGCTAAACTGGAAGTGGCATTTCCAGCTCGCAATAGTGCAGAGTTATCTGAAAGAAAGGGGCCACGGTGTTTCTGTATCTCTATTATGTTGGTGCGGCTTCGGAACTTTTAAATATCTTGATATATCTCGAAAACTACGCTTCTGATCAAAAAATATCATAGAACATAAAAAGTAGGAAACTTAATTCTCCACAAATAAGGTCTCTTAACATTTTGCCATAGCTCGCTTCGTTTCCGAGATATTTGCAGATTTATCTCAAGGGAAGGGGCCTGACGGACATATTTCGAGATATTTCTTCTTCTTGTTGGTCTTCTTCTGCACAGCTAAGCTGGAAGTGGCATTTGCTGCTCGCAATAGTGCAGAGTTATCTCGAAGAAAGGGGCCACGGTGTTTCTGTATCTCTATTATGTTGGTGCGGCTTCGGATCTTTTAAATATCTCGATATATCTCGAAAACTACGCTTCTGATCAAAAAATATCATAGAACGTAAATTGTGGGAAACATAATTCTCTACAAAAAAGGTCTCTTAACATTTTGCCATAGCTCGCTTCGTTTCCGAGATATTTGCAGATTTATCTCAAGGGAAGGGGTCTGACGGACATATTTCGAGATATTTCTTCTTCTTGTTGTTCTTCTTCTGCACAGCTAAGCTGGAAGTGGCATTTGCAGCTCGCAATAGTGCAGAGTTATCTCAAAGAAAGGGGCCACGGTGTTTCTGTATCTCTATTATGTTGGTGCGGCTTCGGAACTTTTAAATATCTTGATATATCTCGAGAACTACGCATCCGATCAAAAAATATCATAGAACATAAAAAGTAGGAAACTTAATTCTCTACAAAAAAGGTCTCTAAACATTTTGCCATAGCTCGCTTCGTTTCCGAGATATTTGCAGATTTATCTCGAGGGAAGGGGCCTGACGGACATATTTCGAGATATTTCTTCTTCTTGTTGTTCTTCTTCTGCACAGCTAAGCTGGACGTGGCATTTACAGCTCGCAATAGTGCAGAGTTATCTCAAAGAAAGGGGCCACGGGGTTTCTGTATCTCTATTATGTTGGTGCGGCTTCGGAACTTTTAAATATCTTGATATATCTCGAGAACTACGCATCTGATCAAAAAATATCATGGAACATAAAAAGTAGGAAACTTAATTCTCAACAAAAAAGGTCTCTTAACATTTTGGCATAGCTCGCTTCGTTTCCGAGATACTTGCCAGATTTATCTCAAGGGAAGGGGCCTGACGGACATATTTCGAGATATTTCTTCTTCTTGTTGTTCTTCTTCTGCACAGCTAAACTGGAAGTGGCATTTCCAGCTCGCAGTAGTGCAGAGTTATCTCAAAGAAAGGGGCCACGGTGTTTCTGTATCTCTATTATGTTGGTGCGGCTTCGGAACTTTAAAATATCTTGATATATCTCGAAAACTACGCTTCTGATCAAAAAATATCATAGAACGTAAATTGTGGGAAACATAATTCTCTACAAAAAAGGTCTCTTAACATTTTGCCATAGCTCGCTTCGTTTCCGAGATATTTGCAGATTTATCTCAAGGGAAGGGGTCTGACGGACATATTTCGAGATATTTCTTCTTCTTGTTGTTCTTCTTCTGCACAGCTAAGCTGGAAGTGGCATTTGCAG
This sequence comes from Osmia lignaria lignaria, assembly GCF_051020975.1. Taxonomy (NCBI): domain Eukaryota; kingdom Metazoa; phylum Arthropoda; class Insecta; order Hymenoptera; family Megachilidae; genus Osmia; species Osmia lignaria. Next base: position 5,814,185 of record NW_027478159.1, on the reverse strand, counting down.
CTCGCAATAGTGCAGAGTTATCTCAAAGAAAGGGGCCACGGTGTTTCTGTATCTCTATTATGTTGGTGCGGCTTCGGAACTTTTAAATATCTTGATATATCTCGAGAACTACGCATCCGATCAAAAAATATCATAGAACATAAAAAGTAGGAAACTTAATTCTCTACAAAAAAGGTCTCTTAACATTTTGCCATAGCTCGCTTCGTTTCCGAGATATTTGCATATTTATCTCAAGGGAAGGGGCCTGACGGACATATTTCGAGATATTTCTTCTTCTTGTTGTTCTTCTTCTGCACAGCTAAACTGGAAGTGGCATTTCCAGCTCGCAGTAGTGCAGAGTTATCTCAAAGAAAGGGGCCACGGTGTTTCTGTATCTCTATTATGTTGGTGCGGCTTCGGAACTTTAAAATATCTTGATATATCTCGAGAACTACGCATCTGATCAAAAAATATCATAGAACGTAAAAAGTAGGAAACTTAATTCTCTACAAATAAAGTCGCTTAACATTTTGCCATAGCTCGCTTCGTTTCCGAGATATTTGCAGATTTATCTCAAGGGAAGGGGCCTGACGGACATATTTCGAGATATTTCTTCTTCTTGTTGTTCTTCTTCTGCACAGCTAAACAGGAAGTGGCATTTCCAGCTCGCAATAGTGCAGAGTTATCTGAAAGAAAGGGGCCACGGTGTTTCTATATCTCTATTATGTTGGTGCGGCTTCGGATCTTTTAAATATCTTGATATATCTCGAGAACTACGCATCCGATCAAAAAATATCATAGAACATAAAAAGTAGGCAACTTAATTCTCTACAAAAAAGGTCTCTTAACATTTTGCCATAGCTCGCTTCGTTTCCGAGATGTTTGCAGATTTATCTCGAGGGAAGGGGCCTGACGGACATATTTCGAGATATTTCTTCTTCTTGTTGTTCTTCTTCTGCACAGCTAAGCTGGTCGTGGCATTTACAGCTCGCAATAGTGCAGAGTTATCTCAAAGAAAGGGGCCACGGTGTTTCTGTATCTCTATTATGTTGGTGCGGCTTCGGAACTTTTAAATATCTTGATATATCTCGAGAATTACGCATCTGATCAAAAAATATCATAGAACATAAAAAGTAGGAAACTTAATTCTCTACAAATAAGGTCTCCTAACATTTTGCCATAGCTCGCTTCGTTTCCGAGATATTTGCAGATTTATCTCAAGGGAAGGGGCCTGACGGACATTTTTCGAGATATTTCTTCTTCTTGTTGTTCTTCTTCTGCACAGCTAAGCTGGAAGTGGCATTTGCAGCTCGCAATAGTGCAGAGTTATCTCGAAGAAAGGGGCCACGGTGTTTCTGTATCTCTATTATGTTGGTGCGGCTTCGGAACTTTAAAATATCTTTATATATCTCGAGAACTACGCATCTGATCAAAAAATATCATAGAACATAAAAAGTAGGAAACTTAATTCTCTACAAAAAAGGTCTCTTAACATTTTGCCATAGCTCGCTTCGTTTCCAAGATACTTGCAGATTTATCTCAAGGGAAGGGGCCTGACGGACATATTTCGAGATATTTCTTCTTCTTGTTGTTCTTCTTCTGCACAGCTAAACTGGAAGTGGCATTTCCAGCTCGCAGTAGTGCCGAGTTATCTCAAAGAAAGGGGCCACGGTGTTTCTGTATCTCTATTATGTTGGTGCGGCTTCGGAACTTTTAAATATCTTGATATATCTCGAGAACTACGCATCTGATCAAAAAATATCATAGAACATAAAAAGTAGAAAACTTAATTCTCTACAAAAAAGGTCTCTCAACATTTTGCCATAGCTCGCTTCGTTTCCGAGATATATGCAGATTTATCTCAAGGGAAGGGGCCTGACGGACATATTTCGAGATATTTCTTCTTCTTGTTGTTCTTCTTCTGCACAGCTAAACTGGAAGTGGCATTTCCAGCTCGCAATAGTGCAGAGTTATCTGAAAGAAAAGGGCCACGGTGTTTCTGTATCTCTATTATGTTGGTGCGGCTTCGGAACTTTTGAATATCTTGATATATCTCGAAAACTACGCTTCTGATCAAAAAATATCATAGAACATAAATTGTAGGAAACATAATTCTCTACAAAAAAGGTCTCTTAACATTTTGCCATAGCTCGCTTCGCTTCCGAGATATATGCAGATTTATCTCAAGGGAAGGGGCCTGACGGACATATTTCGAGATATTTCTTCTTCTTGTTGTTCTTCTTCTGCACAGCTAAGCTGGAAGTGGCATTTGCAGCTCGCAATAGTGCAGAGTTATCTCAAAGAAAGGGGCCACGGTGTTTCTGTATCTCTATTATGTTGGTGCGGCTTCGGAACTTTTAAATATCTTGATATATCTCGAGAACTACGCATCTGATAAAATAATATCATAGAACATAAAAAGTAGGAAACTTAATTCTCCACAAATAAGGTCTCTTAACATTTTGCCATAGCTCGCTTCGTTTCCGAGATATTTGCAGATTTATCTCAAGGGAAGGGGCCTGACGGACATATTTCGAGATATTTCTTCTTCTTGTTGGTCTTCTTCTGCACAGCTAAGCTGGAAGTGGCATTTGCAGCTCGCAATAGTGCAGAGTTATCTCGAAGAAAGGGGCCACGGTGTTTCTGTATCTCTATTATGTTGCTGCGGCTTCGGATCTTTTAAATATCTCGATATATCTCGAAAACTACGCTTCTGATCAAAAAATATCATAGAACGTAAATTGTGGGAAACATAATTCTGTACAAAAAAGGTCTCTTAACATTTTGCCATAGCTCGTTTCGTTTCCGAGATATTTGCAGATATATCTCAAGGGAAGGGGCCTGACGGACATATTTCGAGATATTTCCTCTTCTTGTTGTTCTTCTTCTGCACAGCTAAACTGGAAGTGGCATTTCCAGCTCGCAATGGCGCAGAGTTATCTCAAAGAAAGGGGCCACGGTGTTTCTGTATCTCTATTATGTTGGTGCGGCTTCGGAACTTTTAAATATCTTGATATATCTCGAGAACTACGCATCTGATCAAAAAATATTATAGAACATAAAAAGTAGGAAACTTAATTCTCTACAAATAAGGTCTCTTAACATTTTGCCATAGCTCGCTTCGTTTCCGAGATATTTGCAGATTTATCTCAAGGGAAGGGGCCTGACGGACATTTTTCGAGATATTTCTTCTTCTTGTTGATCTTCTTCTGCACAGCTAAGCTGGAAGTGGCATTTGCAGCTCGCAATAGTGCAGAGTTATCTCGAAGAAAGGGGCCACGGTGTTTCTGTATCTCTATTATGTTGGTGCGGCTTCGGAACTTTTAAATATCTTGATATATCTCGAGAACTACGCATCTGATCAAAAAATATCATAGAACATAAAAAGTAGGAAACTTCATTCTCTACAAAAAAGGTCTCTTAACATTTTGCCGTAGCTCGCTTCGTTTCCGAGATATTTGCAGATTTATCTCAAGGGAAGGGGCCTGACGGACATATTTCCAGATATTTCTTCTTCTTGTTGTTCTTCTTCTGCACAGCTAAGCTGGAAGTGGCATTTGCAGCTCGCAATAGTGCAGAGTTATCTCAGAGAAAGGGGCCACGGTGTTTCTGTATCTCTATTATGTTGGTGCGGCTTCGGAACTTTTAAATATCTTGATATATCTCGAGAACTACGCATCCGATCAAAAAATATCATAGAACATAAAAAGTAGGAAACTTAATTCTCTACAAAAAAGGTCTCTTAACATTTTGCCATAGCTCGCTTCGTTTCCGAGATATTTGCAGATTTATCTCGAGGGAAGGGGCCTGACGGACATATTTCGAGATATTTCTTCTTCTTGTTGTTCTTCTTCTGCACAGCTAAGCTGGAAGTGGCATTTGCAGCTCGCAATAGTGCAGAGTTATCTCAAAGAAAGGGGCCACGGTGTTTCTGTATCTCTATTATGTTGGTGCGGCTTCGGAACTTTTAAATATCTTGATATATCTCGAGAACTACGCATCTGATCAAAAAATATCATAGAACATAAAAAGTAGGAAACTTCATTCTCTACCAAAAAGGTCTCTTAACATTTTGCCATAGCTCGCTTGGTTTCCGAGATATATGCAGATTTATCTCAAGGGAAGGGGCCTGACGGACATATTTCGGGATATTTCTTCTTCTTGTTGTTCTTCTTCTGCACAGCTAAACAGGAAGTGGCATTTCCAGCTCGCAATAGTGCAGAGTTATCTGAAAGAAAGGGGCCACGGTGTTTCTGTATCTCTATTATGTTGGTGCGGCTTCGGAACTTTTAAATATCTTGATATATCTCGAGAACTACGCATCTGATCAAATAATATCATAGAACATAAAAAGTAGGAAACTTAATTCTCTACAAATAAGGTCTCTTAACATTTTGCCATAGCTCGCTTCGTTTCCGAGATATTTGCAGATTTATCTCAAGGGAAGGGGCCTGACGGACATATTTCGAGATATTTCTTCTTCTTGTTGGTCTTCTTCTGCACAGCTAAGCTGGAAGTGGCATTTGCAGCTCGCAATGGTGCAGAGTTATCTCAAAGAAAGGGGCCACGGTGTTTCTGTATCTCTATTATGTTGGTGCGGCTTCGGATCTTTTAAATATCTCGATATATCTCGAAAACTACGCTTCTGATCAAAAAATATCATAGAACCTAAATTGTGGGAAATATAATTCTCTACAAAAAAGGTCTCTTAACATTTTGCCGTAGCTCGCTTCGTTTCCGAGATATTTGCAGATTTATCTCAAGGGAAGGGGCCTGACGGACATATTTCCAGATATTTCTTCTTCTTGTTGTTCTTCTTCTGCACAGCTAAGCTGGAAGTGGCATTTGCAGCTCGCAATAGTGCAGAGTTATCTCAAAGAAAGGGGCCACGGTGTTTCTGTATCTCTATTATGTTGGTGCGGCTTCGGAACTTTTAAATATCTTGATATATCTCGAGAACTACGCATCCGATCAAAAAATATCATAGAACATAAATTGTAGGAAACATAATTCTCTACAAAAAACGTCTCTTAACATTTTGCCATAGCTCGCTTCGTTTCCGAGATATTTGCAGATTTATCTCGAGGGAAGGGGCCTGACGGACATATTTCGAGATATTTCTTCTTCTTGTTGTTCTTCTTCTGCACAGCTAAGCTGGAAGCGGCATTTGCGGCTCGCACTAGTGCAGAGTTATCTCAAAGAAAGGGGCCACGGTGTTTCTGTATCTCTATTATGTTGGTGCAGCTTCGGATCTTTTAAATATCTCGATATATCTCGAAAACTACGCTTCGGATCAAAAAATATCATAGAACATAAATTGTAGGAAACATAATTCTCTACAAAAAAGGTCTCTTAACATTTTGCCATAGCTCGTTTCGTTTCCGAGATATTTGCAGATATATCTCAAGGGAAGGGGCCTGACGGACATATTTCGAGATATTTCCTCTTCTTGTTGTTCTTCTTCTGCACAGCTAAACTGGAAGTGGCATTTCCAGCTCGCAATAGCGCAGAGTTATCTCAAAGAAAGGGCCCACGGTGTTTCTGTATCTCTATTATGTTGGTGCGGCTTCGGAACTTTTAAATATCTTGATATATCTCGAGAACTACGCATCTGATCAAAAAATATTATAGAACATAAAAAGTAGGAAACTTAATTCTCTACAAATAAGGTCTCTTAACATTTTGCCATAGCTCGCTTCGTTTCCGAGATATTTGCAGATTTATCTCAAGGGAAGGGGCCTGACGGACATTTTTCGAGATATTTCTTCTTCTTGTTGATCTTCTTCTGCACAGCTAAGCTGGAAGTGGCATTTGCAGCTCGCAATAGTGCAGAGTTATCTCGAAGAAAGGGGCCACGGTGTTTCTGTATCTCTATTATGTTGGTGCGGCTTCGGAACTTTTAGATATCTTGATATATCTCGAGAACTACGCATCTGATCAAAAAATATCATAGAACATAAAAAGTAGGAAACTTAATTCTCTACAAAAAAGGTCTCTTAACATTTTGCCATAGCTCGCTTCGTTTCCGAGATATTTGCAGATTTATCTCAAGGGAAGGGGCCTGACGGACATTTTTCGAGATATTTCTTCTTCTTGTTGTTCTTCTTCTGCACAGCTAAGCTGGAAGTGGCATTTGCAGCTCGCAATAGTGCAGAGTTATCTCGAAGAAAGGGGCCACGGTGTTTCTGTATCTCTATTATGTTGGTGCGGCTTCGGAACTTTAAAATATCTTTATATATCTCGAGAACTACGCATCTCATCAAAAAATATCATAGAACATAAAAAGTAGGAAACTTAATTCTCTACAAAAAAGGTCTCTTAACATTTTGCCATAGCTCGCTTCGTTTCCAAGATACTTGCAGATTTATCTCAAGGGAAGGGGCCTGACGGACATATTTCGAGATATTTCTTCTTCTTGTTGTTCTTCTTCTGCACAGCTAAACTGGAAGTGGCATTTCCAGCTCGCAGTAGTGCCGAGTTATCTCAAAGAAAGGGGCCACGGTGTTTCTGTATCTCTATTATGTTGGTGCGGCTTCGGAACTTTTAAATATCTTGATATATCTCGAGAACTACGCATCTGATCAAAAAATATCATAGAACATAAAAAGTAGAAAACTTAATTCTCTACAAAAAAGGTCTCTCAACATTTTGCCATAGCTCGCTTCGTTTCCGAGATATATGCAGATTTATCTCAAGGGAAGGGGCCTGACGGACATATTTCGAGATATTTCTTCTTCTTGTTGTTCTTCTTCTGCACAGCTAAACTGGAAGTGGCATTTCCAGCTCGCAATAGTGCAGAGTTATCTGAAAGAAAGGGGCCACGGTGTTTCTGTATCTCTATTATGTTGGTGCGGCTTCGGAACTTTTGAATATCTTGATATATCTCGAAAACTACGCTTCTGATCAAAAAATATCATAGAACATAAATTGTAGGAAACATAATTCTCTACAAAAAAGGTCTCTTAACATTTTGCCATAGCTCGCTTCGCTTCCGAGATATATGCAGATTTATCTCAAGGGAAGGGGCCTGACGGACATATTTCGAGATATTTCTTCTTCTTGTTGTTCTTCTTCTGCACAGCTAAGCTGGAAGTGGCATTTGCAGCTCGCAATAGTGCAGAGTTATCTCAAAGAAAGGGGCCACGGTGTTTCTGTATCTCTATTATGTTGGTGCGGCTTCGGAACTTTTAAATATCTTGATATATCTCGAGAACTACGCATCTGATAAAATAATATCATAGAACATAAAAAGTAGGAAACTTAATTCTCCACAAATAAGGTCTCTTAACATTTTGCCATAGCTCGCTTCGTTTCCGAGATATTTGCAGATTTATCTCAAGGGAAGGGGCCTGACGGACATATTTCGAGATATTTCTTCTTCTTGTTGGTCTTCTTCTGCACAGCTAAGCTGGAAGTGGCATTTGCAGCTCGCAATAGTGCAGAGTTATCTCGAAGAAAGGGGCCACGGTGTTTCTGTATCTCTATTATGTTGCTGCGGCTTCGGATCTTTTAAATATCTCGATATATCTCGAAAACTACGCTTCTGATCAAAAAATATCATAGAACGTAAATTGTGGGAAACATAATTCTCTACAAAAAAGGTCTCTTAACATTTTGCCATAGCTCGTTTCGTTTCCGAGATATTTGCAGATATATCTCAAGGGAAGGGGCCTGACGGACATATTTCGAGATATTTCCTCTTCTTGTTGTTCTTCTTCTGCACAGCTAAACTGGAAGTGGCATTTCCAGCTCGCAATGGCGCAGAGTTATCTCAAAGAAAGGGGCCACGGTGTTTCTGTATCTCTATTATGTTGGTGCGGCTTCGGAACTTTTAAATATCTTGATATATCTCGAGAACTACGCATCTGATCAAAAAATATTATAGAACATAAAAAGTAGGAAACTTAATTCTCTACAAATAAGGTCTCTTAACATTTTGCCATAGCTCGCTTCGTTTCCGAGATATTTGCAGATTTATCTCAAGGGAAGGGGCCTGACGGACATTTTTCGAGATATTTCTTCTTCTTGTTGATCTTCTTCTGCACAGCTAAGCTGGAAGTGGCATTTGCAGCTCGCAATAGTGCAGAGTTATCTCGAAGAAAGGGGCCACGGTGTTTCTGTATCTCTATTATGTTGGTGCGGCTTCGGAACTTTTAAATATCTTGATATATCTCGAGAACTACGCATCTGATCAAAAAATATCATAGAACATAAAAAGTAGGAAACTTCATTCTCTACAAAAAAGGTCTCTTAACATTTTGCCGTAGCTCGCTTCGTTTCCGAGATATTTGCAGATTTATCTCAAGGGAAGGGGCCTGACGGACATATTTCCAGATATTTCTTCTTCTTGTTGTTCTTCTTCTGCACAGCTAAGCTGGAAGTGGCATTTGCAGCTCGCAATAGTGCAGAGTTATCTCAGAGAAAGGGGCCACGGTGTTTCTGTATCTCTATTATGTTGGTGCGGCTTCGGAACTTTTAAATATCTTGATATATCTCGAGAACTACGCATCCGATCAAAAAATATCATAGAACATAAAAAGTAGGAAACTTAATTCTCTACAAAAAAGGTCTCTTAACATTTTGCCATAGCTCGCTTCGTTTCCGAGATATTTGCAGATTTATCTCGAGGGAAGGGGCCTGACGGACATATTTCGAGATATTTCTTCTTCTTGTTGTTCTTCTTCTGCACAGCTAAGCTGGAAGTGGCATTTGCAGCTCGCAATAGTGCAGAGTTATCTCAAAGAAAGGGGCCACGGTGTTTCTGTATCTCTATTATGTTGGTGCGGCTTCGGAACTTTTAAATATCTTGATATATCTCGAGAACTACGCATCTGATCAAAAAATATCATAGAACATAAAAAGTAGGAAACTTCATTCTCTACCAAAAAGGTCTCTTAACATTTTGCCATAGCTCGCTTGGTTTCCGAGATATATGCAGATTTATCTCAAGGGAAGGGGCCTGACGGACATATTTCGGGATATTTCTTCTTCTTGTTGTTCTTCTTCTGCACAGCTAAACAGGAAGTGGCATTTCCAGCTCGCAATAGTGCAGAGTTATCTGAAAGAAAGGGGCCACGGTGTTTCTGTATCTCTATTATGTTGGTGCGGCTTCGGAACTTTTAAATATCTTGATATATCTCGAGAACTACGCATCTGATCAAATAATATCATAGAACATAAAAAGTAGGAAACTTAATTCTCTACAAATAAGGTCTCTTAACATTTTGCCATAGCTCGCTTCGTTTCCGAGATATTTGCAGATTTATCTCAAGGGAAGGGGCCTGACGGACATATTTCGAGATATTTCTTCTTCTTGTTGGTCTTCTTCTGCACAGCTAAGCTGGAAGTGGCATTTGCAGCTCGCAATGGTGCAGAGTTATCTCAAAGAAAGGGGCCACGGTGTTTCTGTATCTCTATTATGTTGGTGCGGCTTCGGATCTTTTAAATATCTCGATATATCTCGAAAACTACGCTTCTGATCAAAAAATATCATAGAACCTAAATTGTGGGAAATATAATTCTCTACAAAAAAGGTCTCTTAACATTTTGCCGTAGCTCGCTTCGTTTCCGAGATATTTGCAGATTTATCTCAAGGGAAGGGGCCTGACGGACATATTTCCAGATATTTCTTCTTCTTGTTGTTCTTCTTCTGCACAGCTAAGCTGGAAGTGGCATTTGCAGCTCGCAATAGTGCAGAGTTATCTCAAAGAAAGGGGCCACGGTGTTTCTGTATCTCTATTATGTTGGTGCGGCTTCGGAACTTTTAAATATCTTGATATATCTCGAGAACTACGCATCCGATCAAAAAATATCATAGAACATAAATTGTAGGAAACATAATTCTCTACAAAAAACGTCTCTTAACATTTTGCCATAGCTCGCTTCGTTTCCGAGATATTTGCAGATTTATCTCGAGGGAAGGGGCCTGACGGACATATTTCGAGATATTTCTTCTTCTTGTTGTTCTTCTTCTGCACAGCTAAGCTGGAAGCGGCATTTGCGGCTCGCACTAGTGCAGAGTTATCTCAAAGAAAGGGGCCACGGTGTTTCTGTATCTCTATTATGTTGGTGCAGCTTCGGATCTTTTAAATATCTCGATATATCTCGAAAACTACGCTTCGGATCAAAAAATATCATAGAACATAAATTGTAGGAAACATAATTCTCTACAAAAAAGGTCTCTTAACATTTTGCCATAGCTCGTTTCGTTTCCGAGATATTTGCAGATATATCTCAAGGGAAGGGGCCTGACGGACATATTTCGAGATATTTCCTCTTCTTGTTGTTCTTCTTCTGCACAGCTAAACTGGAAGTGGCATTTCCAGCTCGCAATAGCGCAGAGTTATCTCAAAGAAAGGGCCCACGGTGTTTCTGTATCTCTATTATGTTGGTGCGGCTTCGGAACTTTTAAATATCTTGATATATCTCGAGAACTACGCATCTGATCAAAAAATATTATAGAACATAAAAAGTAGGAAACTTAATTCTCTACAAATAAGGTCTCTTAACATTTTGCCATAGCTCGCTTCGTTTCCGAGATATTTGCAGATTTATCTCAAGGGAAGGGGCCTGACGGACATTTTTCGAGATATTTCTTCTTCTTGTTGATCTTCTTCTGCACAGCTAAGCTGGAAGTGGCATTTGCAGCTCGCAATAGTGCAGAGTTATCTCGAAGAAAGGGGCCACGGTGTTTCTGTATCTCTATTATGTTGGTGCGGCTTCGGAACTTTTAGATATCTTGATATATCTCGAGAACTACGCATCTGATCAAAAAATATCATAGAACATAAAAAGTAGGAAACTTAATTCTCTACAAAAAAGGTCTCTTAACATTTTGCCATAGCTCGCTTCGTTTCCGAGATATTTGCAGATTTATCTCAAGGGAAGGGGCCTGACGGACATATTTCGAGATATTTCTTCTTCTTGTTGTTCTTCTTCTGCACAGCTAAGCTGGAAGTGGCATTTGCAGCTCGCAATAGTGCAGAGTTATCTCAAAGAAAGGGGCCACGGTGTTTCTGTATCTCTATTATGTTGGTGCGGCTTCGGAACTTTTAAATATCTTGATATATCTCGAGAACTACGCATCTGATCAAAAAATATCATAGAACATAAAAAGTAGGAAACTTCATTCTCTACAAAAAAGGTCTCTTAACATTTTGCCGTAGCTCGCTTCGTTTCCGAGATATTTGCAGATTTATCTCAAGGGAAGGGGCCGGACGGACATATTTCCAGATATTTCTTCTTCTTGTTGTTCTTCTTCTGCACAGCTAAGCTGGAAGTGGCATTTGCAGCTCGCAATAGTGCAGAGTTATCTCAAAGAAAGGGGCCACGGTGTTTCTGTATCTCTATTATGTTGGTGCGGCTTCGGAACTTTTAAATATCTTGATATATCTCGAGAACTACGCATCCGATCAAAAAATATCATAGAACATAAAAAGTAGGAAACTTAATTCTCTACAAAAAAGGTCTCTTAACATTTTGCCATAGCTCGCTTCGTTTCCGAGATATTTGCAGATTTATCTCGAGGGAAGGGGCCTGACGGACATATTTCGAGATATTTCTTCTTCTTGTTGTTCTTCTTCTGCACAGCTAAGCTGGAAGCGGCATTTGCGGCTCGCACTAGTGCAGGGTTATCTCAAAGAAAGGGGCCACGGTGTTTCTGTATCTCTATTATGTTGGTGCAGCTTCGGATCTTTTAAATATCTCGATATATCTCGAAAACTACGCTTCTGATCAAAAAATATCATAGAACATAAATTGTAGGAAACATAATTCTCTACAAAAAAGGTCTCTTAACATTTTGCCATAGCTCGTTTCGTTTCCGAGATATTTGCAGATATATCTCAAGGGAAGGGGCCTGACGGACATATTTCGAGATATTTCCTCTTCTTGTTGTTCTTCTTCTGCACAGCTAAACTGGAAGTGGCATTTCCAGCTCGCAATAGCGCAGAGTTATCTCAAAGAAAGGGCCCACGGTGTTTCTGTATCTCTATTATGTTGGTGCGGCTTCGGAACTTTTAAATATCTTGATATATCTCGAGAACTACGCATCTGATCAAAAAATATTATAGAACATAAAAAGTAGGAAACTTAATTCTCTACAAATAAGGTCTCTTAACATTTTGCCATAGCTCGCTTCGTTTCCGAGATATTTGCAGATTTATCTCAAGGGAAGGGGCCTGACGGACATTTTTCGCGATATTTCTTCTTCTTGTTGATCTTCTTCTGCACAGCTAAGCTGGAAGTGGCATTTGCAGCTCGCAATAGTGCAGAGTTATCTCGAAGAAAGGGGCCACGGTGTTTCTGTATCTCTATTATGTTGGTGCGGCTTCGGAACTTTTAGATATCTTGATATATCTCGAGAACTACGCATCTGATCAAAAAATATCATAGAACATAAAAAGTAGGAAACTTCATTCTCTACAAAAAAGGTCTCTTAACATTTTGCCGTAGCTCGCTTCGTTTCCGAGATATTTGCAGATTTATCTCAAGGGAAGGGGCCTGACGGACATATTTCCAGATATTTCTTCTTCTTGTTGTTCTTCTTCTGCACAGCTAAGCTGGAAGTGGCATTTGCAGCTCGCAATAGTGCAGAGTTATCTCAAAGAAAGGGGCCACGGTGTTTCTGTATCTCTATTATGTTGGTGCGGCTTCGGAACTTTTAAATATCTTGATATATCTCGAGAACTACGCATCCGATCAAAAAATATCATAGAACATAAAAAGTAGGAAACTTAATTCTCTACAAAAAAGGTCTCTTAACATTTTGCCATAGCTCGCTTCGTTTCCGAGATATTTGCAGATTTATCTCGAGGGAAGGGGCCTGACGGACATATTTCGAGATATTTCTTCTTCTTGTTGTTCTTCTTCTGCACAGCTAAGCTGGAAGCGGCATTTGCGGCTCGCACTAGTGCAGGGTTATCTCAAAGAAAGGGGCCACGGTGTTTCTGTATCTCTATTATGTTGGTGCAGCTTCGGATCTTTTAAATATCTCGATATATCTCGAAAACTACGCTTCTGATCAAAAAATATCATAGAACATAAATTGTAGGAAACATAATTCTCTACAAAAAAGGTCTCTTAACATTTTGCCATAGCTCGTTTCGTTTCCGAGATATTTGCAGATATATCTCAAGGGAAGGGGCCTGACGGACATATTTCGAGATATTTCCTCTTCTTGTTGTTCTTCTTCTGCACAGCTAAACTGGAAGTGGCATTTCCAGCTCGCAATAGCGCAGAGTTATCTCAAAGAAAGGGCCCACGGTGTTTCTGTATCTCTATTATGTTGGTGCGGCTTCGGAACTTTTAAATATCTTGATATATCTCGAGAACTACGCATCTGATCAAAAAATATTATAGAACATAAAAAGTAGGAAACTTAATTCTCTACAAATAAGGTCTCTTAACATTTTGCCATAGCTCGCTTCGTTTCCGAGATATTTGCAGATTTATCTCAAGGGAAGGGGCCTGACGGACATTTTTCGCGATATTTCTTCTTCTTGTTGATCTTCTTCTGCACAGCTAAGCTGGAAGTGGCATTTGCAGCTCGCAATAGTGCAGAGTTATCTCGAAGAAAGGGGCCACGGTGTTTCTGTATCTCTATTATGTTGGTGCGGCTTCGGAACTTTTAGATATCTTGATATATCTCGAGAACTACGCATCTGATCAAAAAATATCATAGAACATAAAAAGTAGGAAACTTCATTCTCTACAAAAAAGGTCTCTTAACATTTTGCCGTAGCTCGCTTCGTTTCCGAGATATTTGCAGATTTATCTCAAGGGAAGGGGCCTGACGGACATATTTCCAGATATTTCTTCTTCTTGTTGTTCTTCTTCTGCACAGCTAAGCTGGAAGTGGCATTTGCAGCTCGCAATAGTGCAGAGTTATCTCAAAGAAAGGGGCCACGGTGTTTCTGTATCTCTATTATGTTGGTGCGGCTTCGGAACTTTTAAATATCTTGATATATCTCGAGAACTACGCATCCGATCAAAAAATATCATAGAACATAAAAAGTAGGAAACTTAATTCTCTACAAAAAAGGTCTCTTAACATTTTGCCATAGCTCGCTTCGTTTCCGAGATATTTGCAGATTTATCTCGAGGGAAGGGGCCTGACGGACATATTTCGAGATATTTCTTCTTCTTGTTGTTCTTCTTCTGCACAGCTAAGCTGGAAGCGGCATTTGCGGCTCGCACTAGTGCAGGGTTATCTCAAAGAAAGGGGCCACGGTGTTTCTGTATCTCTATTATGTTGGTGCAGCTTCGGATCTTTTAAATATCTCGATATATCTCGAAAACTACGCTTCTGATCAAAAAATATCATAGAACATAAATTGTAGGAAACATAATTCTCTACAAAAAAGGTCTCTTAACATTTTGCCATAGCTCGTTTCGTTTCCGAGATATTTGCAGATATATCTCAAGGGAAGGGGCCTGACGGACATATTTCGAGATATTTCTTCTTCTGCACAGCTAAGCTGGAAGTGGCATTTGCGGCTCGCACTAGTGCACAGTTATCTCAAAGAAAGGGGCCACGGTGTTTCTGTATCTCTATTATGTTGGTGCGTCTTCGGAACTTTTAAATATCTTGATATATCTCGAGAACTACGCTTCTGATCAAAAAATATCATAGAACGTAAATTGTAGGAAACATTATTCTCTACAAAAAAGGTCTCTTAACATTTTGCCATAGCTCGCTTCGTTTCCGAGATATTTGCAGATTCATCTCAAGGGAAGGGGTCTGACGGACATATTTCGAGATATTTCTTCTTCTTGTTGTTCTTCTTCTGCACAGCTAAGCTCGAAGTGGCATTTGCAGCTCGCAATAGCGCAGAGTTATCTCAAAGAAAGGGACCACGGTGTTTCTGTATCTCTATTATGTTGGTGCGGCTTCGGAACTTTTAAATATCTTGATATATCTCGAGAACTACGCATCTGATCAAAAAATATCATAGAACATAAAAAGTAGGAAACCTAATTCTCTACAAATAAGGTCTCTTAACATTTTGCCATAGCTCGCTTTGTTTCCGAGATATTTGCAGATTTATCTCAAAGGAAGGGTCCTGATGGACATATTTCGAGATATTTCTTCTTCTTGTTGTTCTTCTTCTGCACAGCTAAACTGGAAGTGGCATTTCCAGCTCGCAATCGTGCAGAGTTATCTCAAAGAAAGGGGCCACGGTGTTTCTGTATCTCTATTATGTTGGTGCGGCTTCGGAACTTTTAAATATCTCGATATATCTCGAAAACTACGCTTCTGATCAAAAAATATCATAGAACATAAATTGTAGGAAACATAATTCTCTACAAAAAACGTCTCTTAACATTTAGCCATAGCTCGCTTCGTTTCCGAGATATTTGCAGATTTATCTCAAGGGAAGGGGCCTGACGGACATATTTCGAGATATTTCTTCTTCTTGTTGTTCTTCTTCTGCACAGCTAAGCTGGAAGCGGCATTTGCGGCTCGCACTAGTGCAGAGTTATCTCAAAGAAAGGGGCCACGGTGTTTCTGTATCTCTATTATGTTGGTGCAGCTTCGGATCTTTTAAATATCTCGATATATCTCGAAAACTACGCTTCTGATCAAAAAATATCATAGAACATAAATTGTAGGAAACATAATTCTCTACAAAAAAGGTCTCTTAACATTTTGCCATAGCTCGTTTCGTTTCCGAGATATTTGCAGATATATCTCAAGGGAAGGGGCCTGACGGACATATTTCGAGATATTTCCTCTTCTTGTTGTTCTTCTTCTGCACAGCTAAACTGGAAGTGGCATTTCCAGCTCGCAATAGCGCAGAGTTATCTCAAAGAAAGGGGCCACGGTGTTTCTGTATCTCTATTATGTTGGTGCGGCTTCGGAACTTTTAAATATCTTGATATATCTCGAGAACTACGCATCTGATCAAAAAATATTATAGAACATAAAAAGTAGGAAACTTAATTCTCTACAAATAAGGTCTCTTAACATTTTGCCATAGCTCGCTTCGTTTCCGAGATATTTGCAGATTTATCTCAAGGGAAGGGGCCTGACGGACATTTTTCGAGATATTTCTTCTTCTTGTTGATCTTCTTCTGCACAGCTAAGCTGGAAGTGGCATTTGCAGCTCGCAATAGTGCAGAGTTATCTCAAAGAAAGGGGCCACGGTGTTTCTGTATCTCTATTATGTTGGTGCGGCTTCGGAACTTTTAAATATCTTGATATATCTCGAGAACTACGCATCTGATCAAAAAATATCATAGAACATAAAAAGTAGGAAACTTCATTCTCTACAAAAAAGGTCTCTTAACATTTTGCCGTAGCTCGCTTGGTTTCCGAGATATTTGCAGATTCATCTCAAGGGAAGGGGCCTGACGGACATATTTCCAGATATTTCTTCTTCTTGTTGTTCTTCTTCTGCACAGCTAAGCTGGAAGTGGCATTTGCAGCTCGCAATAGTGCAGAGTTATCTCAAAGAAAGGGGCCACGGTGTTTCTGTATCTCTATTATGTTCGTGCGGCTTCGGAACTTTTAAATATCTTGATATATCTCGAGAACTACGCATCTGATCAAAAAATATCATAGAACATAAAAAGTAGGAAACTTCATTCTCTACAAAAAAGGTCTCTTAACATTTTGCCGTAGCTCGCTTGGTTTCCGAGATATTTGCAGATTTATCTCAAGGGAAGGGGCCTGACGGACATATTTCCAGATATTTCTTCTTCTTGTTGTTCTTCTTCTGCACAGCTAAGCTGGAAGTGGCATTTGCAGCTCGCAATAGTGCAGAGTTATCTCAAAGAAAGGGGCCACGGTGTTTCTGTATCTCTATTATGTTGGTGCGGCTTCGGAACTTTTAGATATCTTGATATATCTCGAGAACTACGCATCTGATCAAAAAATATCATAGAACATAAAAAGTAGGAAACTTAATTCTCTACAAAAAAGGTCTCTTAACATTTTGCCATAGCTCGCTTCGTTTCCGAGATATTTGCAGATTTATCTCAAGGGAAGGGGCCTGACGGACATATTTCGAGATATTTCTTCTTCTTGTTGTTCTTCTTCTGCACAGCTAAGCTGGAAGTGGCATTTGCAGCTCGCAATAGTGCAGAGTTATCTCAAAGAAAGGGGCCACGGTGTTTCTGTATCTCTATTATGTTGGTGCGGCTTCGGATCTTTTAAATATCTCGATATATCTCGAAAACTACGCTTCTGATCAAAAAATATCATAGAACGTAAATTGTAGGAAACATTATTCTCTACAAAAAAGGTCTCTTAACATTTTGCCATAGCTCGCTTCGTTTCCGAGATATTTGCAGATTCATCTCAAGGGAAGGGGTCTGACGGACATATTTCGAGATATTTCTTCTTCTTGTTGTTCTTCTTCTGCACAGCTAAGCTCGAAGTGGCATTTGCAGCTCGCAATAGCGCAGAGTTATCTCAAAGAAAGGGACCACGGTGTTTCTGTATCTCTATTATGTTGGTGCGGGTTCGGAACTTTTAAATATCTTGATATATCTCGAGAACTACGCATCTGATCAAAAAATATCATAGAACATAAAAAGTAGGAAACCTAATTCTCTACAAATAAGGTCTCTTAACATTTTGCCATAGCTCGCTTTGTTTCCGAGATATTTGCAGATTTATCTCAAAGGAAGGGTCCTGATGGACATATTTCGAGATATTTCTTCTTCTTGTTGTTCTTCTTCTGCACAGCTAAACTGGAAGTGGCATTTCCAGCTCGCAATCGTGCAGAGTTATCTCAAAGAAAGGGGCCACGGTGTTTCTGTATCTCTATTATGTTGGTGCGGCTTCGGAACTTTTAAATATCTCGATATATCTCGAAAACTACGCTTCTGATCAAAAAATATCATAGAACATAAATTGTAGGAAACATAATTCTCTACAAAAAACGTCTCTTAACATTTTGCCATAGCTCGCTTCGTTTCCGAGATATTTGCAGATTTATCTCAAGGGAAGGGGCCTGACGGACATATTTCGAGATATTTCTTCTTCTTGTTGTTCTTCTTCTGCACAGCTAAGCTGGAAGCGGCATTTGCGGCTCGCACTAGTGCAGAGTTATCTCAAAGAAAGGGGCCACGGTGTTTCTGTATCTCTATTATGTTGGTGCAGCTTCGGATCTTTTAAATATCTCGATATATCTCGAAAACTACGCTTCTGATCAAAAAATATCATAGAACATAAATTGTAGGAAACATAATTCTCTACAAAAAAGGTCTCTTAACATTTTGCCATAGCTCGCTTCGTTTCCGAGATATTTGCAGATTCATCTCAAGGGAAGGGGTCTGACGGACATATTTCGAGATATTTCTTCTTCTTGTTGTTCTTCTTCTGCACAGCTAAGCTCGAAGTGGCATTTGCAGCTCGCAATAGCGCAGAGTTATCTCAAAGAAAGGGGCCACGGTGTTTCTGTATCTCTATTATGTTGGTGCGGCTTCGGAACTTTTAAATATCTCGATATATCTCGAAAACTACGCTTCTGATCAAAAAATATCATAGAACATAAATTGTAGGAAACATAATTCTCTACAAAAAACGTCTCTTAACATTTTGCCATAGCTCGCTTCGTTTCCGAGATATTTGCAGATTTATCTCAAGGGAAGGGGCCTGACGGACATATTTCGAGATATTTCTTCTTCTTGTTGTTCTTCTTCTGCACAGCTAAGCTGGAAGCGGCATTTGCGGCTCGCACTAGTGCAGAGTTATCTCAAAGAAAGGGGCCACGGTGTTTCTGTATCTCTATTATGTTGGTGCAGCTTCGGATCTTTTAAATATCTCGATATATCTCGAAAACTACGCTTCTGATCAAAAAATATCATAGAACATAAATTGTAGGAAACATAATTCTCTACAAAAAAGGTCTCTTAACATTTTGCCATAGCTCGTTTCGTTTCCGAGATATTTGCAGATATATCTCAAGGGAAGGGGCCTGACGGACATATTTCGAGATATTTCCTCTTCTTGTTGTTCTTCTTCTGCACAGCTAAACTGGAAGTGGCATTTCCAGCTCGCAATAGCGCAGAGTTATCTCAAAGAAAGGGGCCACGGTGTTTCTGTATCTCTATTATGTTGGTGCGGCTTCGGAACTTTTAAATATCTTGATATATCTCGAGAACTACGCATCTGATCAAAAAATATTATAGAACATAAAAAGTAGCAAACTTAATTCTCTACAAATAAGGTCTCTTAACATTTTGCCATAGCTCGCTTCGTTTCCGAGATATTTGCAGATTTATCTCAAGGGAAGGGGCCTGACGGACATTTTTCGAGATATTTCTTCTTCTTGTTGATCTTCTTCTGCACAGCTAAGCTGGAAGTGGCATTTGCAGCTCGCAATAGTGCAGAGTTATCTCAAAGAAAGGGGCCACGGTGTTTCTGTATCTCTATTATGTTGGTGCGGCTTCGGAACTTTTAAATATCTCGATATATCTCGAAAACTACGCTTCTGATCAAAAAATATCATAGAACATAAAAAGTAGGAAACTTCATTCTCTACAAAAAAGGTCTCTTAACATTTTGCCGTAGCTCGCTTGGTTTCCGAGATATTTGCAGATTTATCTCAAGGGAAGGGGCCTGACGGACATATTTCCAGATATTTCTTCTTCTTGTTGTTCTTCTTCTGCACAGCTAAGCTGGAAGTGGCATTTGCAGCTCGCAATAGTGCAGAGTTATCTCAAAGAAAGGGGCCACGGTGTTTCTGTATCTCTATTATGTTGGTGCGGCTTCGGAACTTTTGAATATCTTGATATATCTCGAGAACTACGCATCCGATCAAAAAATATCATAGAACATAAAAAGTAGGAAACTTAATTCTCTACAAAAAAGGTCTCTTAACATTTTGCCATAGCTCGCTTCGTTTCCGAGATATTTGCAGATTTATCTCGAGGGAAGGGGCCTGACGGACATATTTCGAGATATTTCTTCTTCTTGTTGTTCTTCTTCTGCACAGCTAAGCTGGAAGCGGCATTTGCGGCTCGCACTAGTGCAGAGTTATCTCAAAGAAAGGGACCACGATGTTTCTGTATCTCTATTATGTTGGTGCGGCTTCGGAACTTTTAGATATCTTGATATATCTCGAGAACTACGCATCTGATCAAAAAATATCATAGAACATAAAAAGTAGGAAACTTAATTCTCTACAAAAAAGGTCTCTTAACATTTTGCCATAGCTCGCTTCGTTTCCGAGATATTTGCAGATTTATCTCAAGGGAAGGGGCCTGACGGACATATTTCGAGATATTTCTTCTTCTTGTTGTTCTTCTTCTGCACAGCTAAGCTGGAAGTGGCATTTGCAGCTCGCAATAGTGCAGAGTTATCTCAAAGAAAGGGGCCACGGTGTTTCTGTATCTCTATTATGTTGGTGCGGCTTCGGATCTTTTAAATATCTCGATATATCTCGAAAACTACGCTTCTGATCAAAAAATATCATAGAACCTAAATTGTGGGAAATATAATTCTCTACAAAAAAGGTGTCTTAACATTTTGCCGTAGCGCGCTTTGTTTCCGAGATATTTGCAGATTTATCTCAAGGGAAGGGGCCTGACGGACATATTTCCAGATATTTCTTCTTCTTGTTGTTCTTCTTCTGCACAGCTAAGCTGGAAGTGGCATTTGCAGCTCGCAATAGTGCAGAGTTATCTCAAAGAAAGGGGCCACGGTGTTTCTGTATCTCTATTATGTTGGTGCGGCTTCGGAACTTTTAAATATCTTGATATATCTCGAGAACTACGCGTCTGATCAAAAAATATCATAGAACATAAAAAGTAGGAAACTTAATTCTCTACAAAAACGGTCTCTTAACATTTTGCCATGGCTCGCTTCGTTTCCGAGATATTTGCAGATATATCTCAAGGGAAGGGGCCTGACGGACATATTTCGAGATATTTCTTCTTCTTGTTGCTCTTCTTCTGCACAGCTAAGCTGGAAGTGGCATTTGCGGCTCGCACTAGTGCACGGTTATCTCAAAGAAAGGGGCCACGGTGTTTCTGTATCTCTATTATGTTGGTGCGTCTTCGGAACTTTTAAATATCTTGATATATCTCGAGAACTACGCTTCTGATCAAAAAATATCATAGAACGTAAATTGTAGGAAACATTATTCTCTACAAAAAAGGTCTCTTAACATTTTGCCATAGCTCGCTTCGTTTCCGAGATATTTGCAGATTCATCTCAAGGGAAGGGGTCTGACGGACATATTTCGAGATATTTCTTCTTCTTGTTGTTCTTCTTCTGCACAGCTAAGCTCGAAGTGGCATTTGCAGCTCGCAATAGCGCAGAGTTATCTCAAAGAAAGGGACCACGGTGTTTCTGTATCTCTATTATGTTGGTGCGGCTTCGGAACTTTTAAATATCTTGATATATCTCGAGAACTACGCATCTGATCAAAAAATATCATAGAACATAAAAAGTAGGAAACCTAATTCTCTACAAATAAGGTCTCTTAACATTTTGCCATAGCTCGCTTTGTTTCCGAGATATTTGCAGATTTATCTCAAGGGAAGGGTCCTGATGGACACATTTCGAGATATTTCTTCTTCTTGTTGTTCTTCTTCTGCACAGCTAAACTGGAAGTGGCATTTCCAGCTCGCAATCGTGCAGAGTTATCTCAAAGAAAGGGGCCACGGTGTTTCTGTATCTCTATTATGTTGTTGCGGCTTCGGAACTTTTAAATATCTCGATATATCTCGAAAACTACGCTTCTGATCAAAAAATATCATAGAACATAAATTGTAGGAAACATAATTCTCTACAAAAAACGTCTCTTAACATTTTGCCATAGCTCGCTTCGTTTCCGAGATATTTGCAGATTCAGCTCAAAGGAACGGGCCTGACGGACATATTTCGAGATACTCCTTCTTCTTGTTGTTCTTCTTCTGCACAGCTAAGCTGGAAGTGGCATTTGCGGCTCGCACTAGTGCAGAGTTATCTCAAAGAAAGGGGCCACGGTGTTTCTGTATCTCTATTATGTTGGTGCGGCTTCGGAACTTTTAAATATCTCGATATATCTCGAGAACTACGCTTCTGATCCAAAAATATCATAGAACATAAATTGTAGGAAACATAATTCTCTACAAAAAAGGTCTCTTAACATTTTGCCATAGCTCACTTCGTTTCCGAGATATTTGCAGATATATCTCAAGGGAAGGGGCCTGACGGACATATTTCGAGATATTTCTTCTTCTTGTTGTTCTTCTTCTGCACAGCTAAGCTGGAAGTGGCATTTACAGCTCGCAATAGTGCAGAGTTATCTCAAAGAAAGGGGCCACGGTGTTTCTGTATCTCTATTATGTTGGTGCGGCTTCGGAACTTTTAAATATCTTGATATATCTCGAGAACTACGCATCTGATCAAAAAATATCATAGAACATGAAAAGTGGGAAACTTAATTCTCTACAAAAAAGGTCTCTTAACATTTTGCCATAGCTCTCTTCGTTTCCGAGATATTTGCAGATTTATCTCAAGGGAAGGGGCCTGACGGACATATTTCGAGATATTTCTTCTTCTTGTTGTTCTTCTTCTGCACAGCTAAACTGGAAGTGGCATTTCCAGCTCGCAATAGTGCAGAGTTATCTCAAAGAGAGGGGCCACGGTGTTTCTGTATCTCTATTATGTTGGTGCGGCTTCGGAACTTTTAAATATCTTGATATATCTCGAGAACTACGCATCTGATCAAAAAATATCATAGAACATAAAAAGTAGGAAACTTAATTCTCTACAAAAAAGGTCTCTTAACATTTTGCCATAGCTCGCTTCGTTTCCGAGATATTTGCATATTTATCTCAAGGGAAGGGGCCTGACGGACATATTTCGAGATATTTCTTCTTTTTGTTGTTCTTCTTCTGCACAGCTAAGCTGGAAGTGGCATTTGCGGCTCGCACTAGTGCAGAGTTATCTCAAAGAAAGGGGCCACGGTGTTTCTGTATCTCTATTATGTTGGTGCGGTTTCGGAACTTTTAAATATCTCGATATATCTCGAAAACTACGCTTCTGATCAAAAAATATCATAGAACATAAATTGTAGGAAACATAATTCTCTACAAAAAAGGTCTCTTAACATTTTGCCATAGCTCGCTTCGTTTCCGAGATATTTGCAGATTCAACTCAAAGGAACTGGCCTGACGGACATATTTCGAGATATTTCTTCTTCTTGTTGTTCTTCCTCTGCACAGCTAAGCTGGAAGTGGCATTTGCAGCTCGCAATAGTGCAGAGTTATCTCGAAGAAAGGGGCCACGGTGTTTCTGTATCTCTATTATGTTGGTGCGGCTTCGGAACTTTAAAATATCTTTATATATCTCGAGAACTACGCATCTGATTAAAAAATATCATAGAACGTAAAAAGTAGGAAACTTAATTCTCTACAAATAAAGTCGCTTAACATTTTGCCATAGCTCGCTTCGTTTCCGAGATATTTGCAGATTTATCTCAAGGGAAGGGGGCTGACGGACATATTTCGAGATATTTCTTCTTCTTGTTGTTCTTCTTCTGCACAGCTAAGCTGGAAGTGGCATTTGCGGCTCGCACTAGTGCAGAGTTATCTCAAAGAAAGGGGCCACGGTGTTTCTGTATCTCTATTATGTTGGTGCGGCTTCGGAACTTTTAAATATCTTGATATATCTCGAGAACTACGCATCTGATCAAAAAATATCATAGAACATAAAAAGTAGGAAACTTAATTCTCTACAAAAAAGGTCTCTTAACATTTTGCCATAGCTCGCTTCGTTTCCGAGATATTTGCAGATATACCTCAAGGGAAGGGGCCTGACGGACATATTTCGAGATATTTCTTCTTCTTGTTGTTCTTCTTCTGCACCGCTAAGCTGGAAGTGGCATTTACAGCTCGCAATAGTGCAGAGTTATCTCAAAGAAAGGGGCCACGGTGTTTCTGTATCTCTATTATGTTGGTGCGGCTTCGGAACTTTTAAATATCTTGATATATCTCGAGAACTACGCATCTGATCAAAAAATATCATAGAACATAAAAAGTAGGAAACTTAATTCTCTACAAAAAAGGTCTCTTAAGATTTTGCCATAGCTCGCTTCGTTTCCGAGATATTTGCATATTTATCTCAAGGGAAGGGGCCTGACGGACATATTTCGAGATATTTCTTCTTCTTGTTGTTCTTCTTCTGCACAGCTAAGCTGGAAGTGGCATTTGCGGCTCGCACTAGTGCAGAGTTATCTCAAAGAAAGGGGCCACGGTGTTTCTGTATCTCTATTATGTTGGTGCGGCTTCGCAACTTTTAAATATCTCGATATATCTCGAAAACTACGCTTCTGATCAAAATATATCATAGAACATAAATTGTAGGAAACATAATTCTCTACAAAAAAGGTCTCTTAACATTTTGCCATAGCTCGCTTCGTTTCCGAGATATTTGCAGATATATCTCAAGGGAAGGGGCCTGACGGACATATTTCGAGATATTTCTTCTTCTTGTTGTTCTTCTTCTGCACAGCTAAGCTGGAAGTGGCATTTGCGGCTCGCACTAGTGCAGAGTTATCTCAAAGAAAGGGGCCACGGTGTTTCTGTATCTCTATTATGTTGGTGCGGCTTCGGAACTTTTAAATATCTCGATATATCTCGAAAACTACGCTTCTGATCAAAAAATATCATAGAACATAAAAAGTAGGAAACTTAATTCTCTACAAAAAAGGTCTCTTAACATTTTGCCATAGCTCGCTTCGTTTCCGAGATATTTGCAGATTTATCTCAAGGGAAGGGGCCTAACGGACATATTTCGAGATATTTCTTCTTCTTGTTGTTCTTCTTCTGCACAGCTAAGCTGGAAGTGGCATTTGCGGCTCGCACTAGTGCAGAGTTATCTCAAAGAAAGGGGCCACGGTGTTTCTGTATCTCTAATATGTTGGTGCGGCTTCGGAACTTTTAAATATCTTGATATATCTCGAGAACTACGCATCTGATCAAAAAATGTTATAGAACATTAAAAGTAGGAAACTTAATTCTCTACAAAAAAGGTCTCTTAACATTTTGCCATAGCTCGCTTCGTTTCCGAGATATTTGCATATTTATCTCAAGGGAAGGGGCCTGACGGACATATTTCGAGATATTTCTTCTTCTTGTTGTTCTTCTTCTGTACAGCTAAGCTGGAACTGGCATTTGCGGCTCGCACTAGTGCAGAGTTATCTCAAAGAAAGGGGCCACGGTGTTTCTGTATCTCTATTATGTTGGTGCGGCTTCGGAACTTTTAAATATCTCGATATATCTCGAAAACTACGCTTCTGATCAAAAAATATCATAGAACATAAAAAGTAGGAAACTTAATTCTCTACAAAAAAGGTCTCTTAACATTTTGCCATAGCTCGCTTTGTTTCCGAGATATTTGCAGATTTATCTCAAGGGAAGGGGCCTAACGGACATATTTCGAGATATTTCTTCTTCTTGTTGTTCGTCTTCTGCACAGCTAAACTGGAAGTGGCATTTCCAGCTCGCAATAGTGCAGAGTTATCTCAAAGAAAGGGGCCACGGTGTTTCTGTATCTCTATTATGTTGGTGCGGCTTCGGAACTTTTAAATATCTTGATATATCTCGAGAACTACGTATCTGATCAAAAAATATCATAGAACATAAAAAGTAGGAAACTTAATTCTCTACAAAAAAGGTCTCTTAACATTTTGCCATAGCTCGCTTCGTTTCCGAGATATTTGCATATTTATCTCAAGGGAAGGGGCCTGACGGACATATTTCGAGATATTTCTTCTTTTTGTTGTTCTTCTTCTGCACAGCTAAGCTGGAAGTGGCATTTGCGGCTCGCACTAGTGCAGAGTTATCTCAAAGAAAGGGGCCACGGTGTTTCTGTATCTCTATTATGTTGGTGCGGCTTCGGAACTTTTAAATATCTCGATATATCTCGAAAACTACGCTTCTGATCAAAAAATATCATAGAACATAAATTGTAGGAAACATAATTCTCTACAAAAAAGGTCTCTTAACATTTTGCCATAGCTCGCTTCGTTTCCGAGATATTTGCAGATTCAACTCAAAGGAACTGGCCTGACGGACATATTTCGAGATATTTCTTCTTCTTGTTGTTCTTCCTCTGCACAGCTAAGCTGGAAGTGGCATTTGCAGCTCGCAATAGTGCAGAGTTATCTCGAAGAAAGGGGCCACGGTGTTTCTGTATCTCTATTATGTTGGTGCGGCTTCGGAACTTTAAAATATCTTTATATATCTCGAGAACTACGCATCTGATTAAAAAATATCATAGAACGTAAAAAGTAGGAAACTTAATTCTCTACAAATAAAGTCGCTTAACATTTTGCCATAGCTCGCTTCGTTTCCGAGATATTTGCAGATTTATCTCAAGGGAAGGGGGCTGACGGACATATTTCGAGATATTTCTTCTTCTTGTTGTTCTTCTTCTGCACAGCTAAGCTGGAAGTGGCATTTGCGGCTCGCACTAGTGCAGAGTTATCTCAAAGAAAGGGGCCACGGTGTTTCTGTATCTCTATTATGTTGGTGCGGCTTCGGAACTTTTAAATATCTTGATATATCTCGAGAACTACGCATCTGATCAAAAAATATCATAGAACATAAAAAGTAGGAAACTTAATTCTCTACAAAAAAGGTCTCTTAACATTTTGCCATAGCTCGCTTCGTTTCCGAGATATTTGCAGATATACCTCAAGGGAAGGGGCCTGACGGACATATTTCGAGATATTTCTTCTTCTTGTTGTTCTTCTTCTGCACCGCTAAGCTGGAAGTGGCATTTACAGCTCGCAATAGTGCAGAGTTATCTCAAAGAAAGGGGCCACGGTGTTTCTGTATCTCTATTATGTTGGTGCGGCTTCGGAACTTTTAAATATCTTGATATATCTCGAGAACTACGCATCTGATCAAAAAATATCATAGAACATAAAAAGTAGGAAACTTAATTCTCTACAAAAAAGGTCTCTTAAGATTTTGCCATAGCTCGCTTCGTTTCCGAGATATTTGCATATTTATCTCAAGGGAAGGGGCCTGACGGACATATTTCGAGATATTTCTTCTTCTTGTTGTTCTTCTTCTGCACAGCTAAGCTGGAAGTGGCATTTGCGGCTCGCACTAGTGCAGAGTTATCTCAAAGAAAGGGGCCACGGTGTTTCTGTATCTCTATTATGTTGGTGCGGCTTCGCAACTTTTAAATATCTCGATATATCTCGAAAACTACGCTTCTGATCAAAATATATCATAGAACATAAATTGTAGGAAACATAATTCTCTACAAAAAAGGTCTCTTAACATTTTGCCATAGCTCGCTTCGTTTCCGAGATATTTGCAGATATATCTCAAGGGAAGGGGCCTGACGGACATATTTCGAGATATTTCTTCTTCTTGTTGTTCTTCTTCTGCACAGCTAAGCTGGAAGTGGCATTTGCGGCTCGCACTAGTGCAGAGTTATCTCAAAGAAAGGGGCCACGGTGTTTCTGTATCTCTATTATGTTGGTGCGGCTTCGGAACTTTTAAATATCTCGATATATCTCGAAAACTACGCTTCTGATCAAAAAATATCATAGAACATAAAAAGTAGGAAACTTAATTCTCTACAAAAAAGGTCTCTTAACATTTTGCCATAGCTCGCTTCGTTTCCGAGATATTTGCAGATTTATCTCAAGGGAAGGGGCCTAACGGACATATTTCGAGATATTTCTTCTTCTTGTTGTTCTTCTTCTGCACAGCTAAGCTGGAAGTGGCATTTGCGGCTCGCACTAGTGCAGAGTTATCTCAAAGAAAGGGGCCACGGTGTTTCTGTATCTCTAATATGTTGGTGCGGCTTCGGAACTTTTAAATATCTTGATATATCTCGAGAACTACGCATCTGATCAAAAAATGTTATAGAACATTAAAAGTAGGAAACTTAATTCTCTACAAAAAAGGTCTCTTAACATTTTGCCATAGCTCGCTTCGTTTCCGAGATATTTGCATATTTATCTCAAGGGAAGGGGCCTGACGGACATATTTCGAGATATTTCTTCTTCTTGTTGTTCTTCTTCTGTACAGCTAAGCTGGAACTGGCATTTGCGGCTCGCACTAGTGCAGAGTTATCTCAAAGAAAGGGGCCACGGTGTTTCTGTATCTCTATTATGTTGGTGCGGCTTCGGAACTTTTAAATATCTCGATATATCTCGAAAACTACGCTTCTGATCAAAAAATATCATAGAACATAAAAAGTAGGAAACTTAATTCTCTACAAAAAAGGTCTCTTAACATTTTGCCATAGCTCGCTTTGTTTCCGAGATATTTGCAGATTTATCTCAAGGGAAGGGGCCTAACGGACATATTTCGAGATATTTCTTCTTCTTGTTGTTCGTCTTCTGCACAGCTAAACTGGAAGTGGCATTTCCAGCTCGCAATAGTGCAGAGTTATCTCAAAGAAAGGGGCCACGGTGTTTCTGTATCTCTATTATGTTGGTGCGGCTTCGGAACTTTTAAATATCTTGATATATCTCGAGAACTACGTATCTGATCAAAAAATATCATAGAACATAAAAAGTAGGAAACTTAATTCTCTACAAAAAAGGTCTCTTAACATTTTGCCATAGCTCGCTTCGTTTCCGAGATATTTGCATATTTATCTCAAGGGAAGGGGCCTGACGGACATATTTCGAGATATTTCTTCTTCTTGTTGTTCTTCTTCTGCACAGCTAAGCTGGAAGTGGCATTTGCGGCTCGCACTAGTGCAGAGTTATCTCAAAGAAAGGGGCCACGGTGTTTCTGTATCTCTATTATGTTGGTGCGGCTTCGCAACTTTTAAATATCTCGATATATCTCGAAAACTACGCTTCTGATCAAAAAATATCATAGAACATAAATTGTAGGAAACATAATTCTCTACAAAAAAGGTCTCCTAACATTTTGCCATAGCTCGCTTCGTTTCCGAGATATTTGCAGATATATCTCAAGGGAAGGGGCCTGACGGACATATTTCGAGATATTTCTTCTTCTTGTTGTTCTTCCTCTGCACAGCTAAGCTGGAAGTGGCATTTGCGGCTCGCACTAGTGCAGAGTTATCTCAAAGAAAGGGGCCACGGTGTTTCTGTATCTCTATTATGTTGGTGCGGCTTCGGAACTTTTAAATATCTTGATATATCTCGAGAACTACGCATCTGATCAAAAAATATCATAGAACATAAAAAGTAGGAAACTTAATTCTCTACAAAAAAGGTCTCTTAACATTTTGCCATAGCTCGCTTCGTTTCCGAGATATTTGCAGATTTATCTCAAGGGAAGGGGCCTAACGGACATATTTCGAGATATTTCTTCTTCTTGTTGTTCTTCTTCTTGTTGTTCTTCTTCTGCACAGCTAAACTGGAAGTGGCATTTGCGGCTCGCAATAGTGCAGAGTTATCTCAAAGAAAGGGGCCACGGTGTTTCTGTATCTCTATTATGTTGGTGCGGCTTCGGAACTTTTAAATATCTTGATATATCTCGAGAACTACGCATCTGATCAAAAAATATCATAGAACATGAAAAGTAGGATACTTAATTCTCTACAAAAAAGGTCTCTTAACATTTTGCCATAGCTCTCTTCGTTTCCGAGATATTTGCAGATTTATCTCAGGGAAGGGGCCTGACGGACATATTTCGAGATATTTCTTCTTCTTGTTGTTCTTCTTCTGCACAGCTAAGCTGGAAGTGGCATTTGCAGCTCGCAATAGTGCAGAGTTATCTCAAAGAAAGGGGCCACGGTGTTTCTGTATCTCTATTATGTTGGTGCGGCTTCGAAACTTTTAAATATCTTGATATATCTCGAGAACTACGCATCTGATCAAAAAATATCATAGAACATAAAAAGTAGGAAACTTAATTCTCTACAAAAAAGGTCTCTTAAGATTTTGCCATAGCTCGCTTCGTTTCCGAGATATTTGCATATTTATCTCAAGGGATGGGGCCTGACGGACATATTTCGAGATATTTCTTCTTCTTGTTGTTCTTCTTCTGCACAGCTAAGCTGGAAGTGGCATTTGCGGCTCGCACTAGTGCAGAGTTATCTCAAAGAAAGGGGCCACGGTGTTTCTGTATCTCTATTATGTTGGTGCGGCTTCGGAACTTTTAAATATCTTGATATATCTCGAGAACTACGCATCTGATCAAAAAATATCATAGAACATAAAAAGTAGGAAACTTAATTCTCTACAAAAAAGGTCTCTTAACATTTTGCCATAGCTCGCTTCGTTTCCGAGATATTTGCATATTTATCTCAAGGGAAGGGGCCTGACGGACATATTTCGAGATATTTCTTCTTCTTGTTGTTCTTCTTCTGCACAGCTAAACTGGAAGTGGCATTTCCAGCTCGCAATAGTGCAGAGTTATCTCAAAGAAAGGGGCCACGGTGTTTCTGTATCTCTATTATGTTGGTGCGGCTTCGGAACTTTTAAATATCTTCATATATCTCGAGAACTACGCATCTGATCAAAAAATATCATAGAACATAAAAAGTAGGAAACTTAATTCTCTACAAAAAAGGTCTCTTAACATTTTGCCATAGCTCGCTTCGTTTCCGAGATATTTGCATATTTATCTCAAGGGAAGGGGCCTGACGGACATATTTGGAGATATTTCTTCTTCTTGTTGTTCTTCTTCTGCACAGCTAAGCTGGAAGTGGCATTTGCGGCTCGCACTAGTGCAGAGTTATATCAAAGAAAGGGGCCACGGTGTTTCTGTATCTCTATTATGTTGGTGCGGCTTCGGAACTTTTAAATATCTTGATATATCTCGAGAACTACGCTTCTGATCAAAAAATATCATAGTACGTAAATTGTAGGAAACATTATTCTCTACAAAAAAGGTCTCTTAACATTTTGCCATAGCTCGCTTCGTTTCCGAGATATTTGCAGATTCATCTCAAGGGAAGGGGTCTGACGGACATATTTCGAGATATTTCTTCTTCTTGTTGTTCTTCTTCTGCACAGCTAAGCTCGAAGTGGCATTTGCAGCTCGCAATAGTGCAGAGTTATCTCAAAGAAAGAGGCCACGGTGTTTCTGTACCTCTATTATGTTGGTGCAGCTTCGGAACTTTTAAATATCTTGATATATCTCGAGAACTACGCATCTGATCAAAAAATATCATCGAACATAAAAAGTAGGAAACTTAATTCTCTACAAAAAAGGTCTCTTAACATTTTGCCATAGCTCGCTTCGTTTCCGAGATATTTGCAGATTTATCTCAAGGGAAGTGGCCTGACGGACATATTTCGAGATATTTCTTCTTCTTGTTGTTCTTCTTCTGCACAGCTAAGCTGGAAGTGGCATTTGCCGCTCGCACTAGTGCAGAGTTATCTCAAAGAAAGGGGCCACGGTGTTTCTGTATCTCTATTATGTTGGTGCGGCTTCGGAACTTTTAAATATCTTGATATATCTCGAGAACTACGCATCTGATCAAAAAATATTATAGAACATAAAAAGTAGCAAACTTAATTCTCTACAAAAAAGGTCTCTTAACATTTTGCCATAGCTCGCTTCGTTTCCGAGATATTTGCAGATTTATCTCAAGGGAAGTGGCCTGACGGACATATTTCGAGATATTTCTTCTTCTTGTTGTTCTTCTTCTGCACAGCTAAGCTGGAAGTGGCATTTGCGGCTCGCACTAGTGCAGAGTTATCTCAAAGAAAGGGGCCACGGTGTTTCTGTATCTCTATTATGTTGGTGCGGCTTCGGAACTTTTAAATATCTTGATATATCTCGAGAACTACGCATCTGATCAAAAAATATCATAGAACATAAAAAGTAGGAAACTTAATTCTCTACAAAAAAGGTCTCTTAACATTTTGCCATAGCTCGCTTCGTTTCCGAGATATTTGCAGATTTATCTCAAGGGAAGTGGCCTGACGGACATATTTCGAGATATTTCTTCTTCTTGTTGTTCTTCTTCTGCACAGCTAAGCTGGAAGTGGCATTTGCCGCTCGCACTAGTGCAGAGTTATCTCAAAGAAAGGGGCCACGGTGTTTCTGTATCTCTATTATGTTGGTGCGGCTTCGGAACTTTTAAATATCTTGATATATCTCGAGAACTACGCATCTGATCAAAAAATATCATAGAACATAAAAAGTAGGAAACTTAATTCTCTACAAAAAAGGTCTCTTAACATTTTGCCATAGCTCGCTTCGTTTCCGAGATATTTGCATATTTATCTCAAGGGAAGGGGCCTGACGGACATATTTCGAGATATTTCTTCTTCTTGTTGTTCTTCTTCTGCACAGCTAAGCTGGAAGTGGCATTTGCCGCTCGCACTAGTGCAAAGTTATCTCAAAGAAAGGGGCCACGGTGTTTCTGTATCTCTATTATGTTGGTGCGGCTTCGGAACTTTTAAATATCTTGATATATCTCGAGAACTACGCATCTGATCAAAAAATATCATAGAACATAAAAAGTAGGAAACTTAATTCTCTACAAAAAAGGTCTCTTAACATTTTGCCATAGCTCGCTTCGTTTCCGAGATATTTGCATATTTATCTCAAGGGAAGGGGCCTGACGGACATATTTCGAGATATTTCTTCTTCTTGTTGTTCTTCTTCTGCACAGCTAAACTGGAAGTGGCATTTCCAGCTCGCAATAGTGCAGAGTTATCTCAAAGAAAGGGGCCACGGTGTTTCTGTATCTCTATTATGTTGGTGCGGCTTCGGAACTTTTAAATATCTTGATATATCTCGAGAACTACGCATCTGATCAAAAAATATCATAGAACATAAAAAGTAGGAAACTTAATTGTCTACAAAAAAGGTCTCTTAACATTTTGCCATAGCTCGCTTCGTTTCCGAGATATTTGCATATTTATCTCAAGGGAAGGGGCCTGACGGACATATTTCGAGATATTTCTTCTTCTTGTTGTTCTTCTTCTGCACAGCTAAGCTGGAAGTGGCATTTGCGGCTCGCACTAGTGCAGAGTTATCTCAAAGAAAGGGGCCACGGTGTTTCTGTATCTCTATTATGTTGGTGCGGCTTCGGAACTTTTAAATATCTCGATATATCTCGAAAACTACTCTTCTGCTCAAAAAATATCATAGAACATAAATTGTAGGAAACATAATTGTCTACAAAAAAGGTCTCTTAACATTTTGCCATAGCTCGCTTCGTTTCCGAGACATTTGCAGATATATCTCAAGGGAAGGGGCCTGACGGACATATTTCGAGATATTTCTTCTTCTTGTTGTTCTTCTTCTGCACAGCTAAGCTGGAAGTGGCATTTGCAGCTCGCAATAGTGCAGAGTTATCTCAAAGAAAGAGGCCACGGTGTTTCTGTATCTCTATTATGTTGGTGCGGCTTCGGAACTTTTAAATATCTTGATATATCTCGAGAACTACGCATCTGATCAAAAAATATCATAGAACATAAAAAGTAGGAAACTTAATTCTCTACAAAAAAGGTCTCTTAACATTTTGCCATAGCTCGCTTCGTTTCCGAGATATTTGCAGATTTATCTCAAGGGAAGGGGCCTAACGGACATATTTCGAGATATTTCTTCTTCTTGTTGTTCTTCTTCTGCACAGCTAAACTGGAAGTGGCATTTCCAGCTCGCAATAGTGCAGAGTTATCTCAAAGAAAGGGGCCACGGTGTTTCTGTATCTCTATTATGTTGGTGCGGCTTCGGAACTTTTAAATATCTTGATATATCTCGAGAACTACGCATCTGATCAAAAAATATCATAGAACATAAAAAGTAGGAAACTTAATTGTCTACAAAAAAGGTCTCTTAACATTTTGCCATAGCTCGCTTCGTTTCCGAGATATTTGCATATTTATCTCAAGGGAAGGGGCCTGACGGACATATTTCGAGATATTTCTTCTTCTTGTTGTTCTTCTTCTGCACAGCTAAGCTGGAAGTGGCATTTGCGGCTCGCACTAGTGCAGAGTTATCTCAAAGAAAGGGGCCACGGTGTTTCTGTATCTCTATTATGTTGGTGCGGCTTCGGAACTTTTAAATATCTCGATATATCTCGAAAACTACTCTTCTGCTCAAAAAATATCATAGAACATAAATTGTAGGAAACATAATTGTCTACAAAAAAGGTCTCTTAACATTTTGCCATAGCTCGCTTCGTTTCCGAGACATTTGCAGATATATCTCAAGGGAAGGGGCCTGACGGACATATTTCGAGATATTTCTTCTTCTTGTTGTTCTTCTTCTGCACAGCTAAGCTGGAAGTGGCATTTGCAGCTCGCAATAGTGCAGAGTTATCTCAAAGAAAGAGGCCACGGTGTTTCTGTATCTCTATTATGTTGGTGCGGCTTCGGAACTTTTAAATATCTTGATATATCTCGAGAACTACGCATCTGATCAAAAAATATCATAGAACATAAAAAGTAGGAAACTTAATTCTCTACAAAAAAGGTCTCTTAACATTTTGCCATAGCTCGCTTCGTTTCCGAGATATTTGCAGATTTATCTCAAGGGAAGGGGCCTAACGAACATATTTCGAGATATTTCTTCTTCTTGTTGTTCTTCTTCTGCACAGCTAAACTGGAAGTGGCATTTCCAGCTCGCAATAGTGCAGAGTTATCTCAAAGAAAGGGGCCACGGTGTTTCTGTATCTCTATTATGTTGGTGCGGCTTCGGAACTTTTAAATATCTTGATATATCTCGAGAACTACGCATCTGATCAAAAAATATCATAGAACATAAAAAGTAGGAAACTTAATTCTCTACAAAAAAGGTCTCTTAACATTTTGCCATAGCTCGCTTCGTTTCCGAGATATTTGCATATTTATCTCAAGGGAAGGGGCCTGACGGACATATTTCGAGATATTTCTTCTTCTTGTTGTTCTTCTTCTGCACAGCTAAGCTGCAAGTGGCATTTGCGGCTCGCACTAGTGCAGAGTTATCTCAAAGAAAGGGGCCACGGTGTTTCTGTATCTCTATTATGTTGGTGCGGCTTCGGAACTTTTAAATATCTCGATATATCTCGAAAACTACGCTTCTGATCAAAAAATATCATAGAACATAAAAAGTAGGAAACTTAATTCTCTACAAAAAAGGTCTCTTAACATTTTGCCATAGCTCGCTTTGTTTCCGAGATATTTGCAGATTTATCTCAAGGGAAGGGGCCTAACGGACATATTTCGAGATATTTCTTCTTCTTGTTGTTCTTCTTCTGCACAGCTAAGCTGGAAGTGGCATTTGCGGCTCGCACTAGTGCAGAGTTATCTCAAAGAAAGGGGCCACGGTGTTTCTGTATCTCTATTATGTTGGTGCGGCTTCGGAACTTTTAAATATCTCGATATATCTCGAATACTACGCTTCTGATCAAAAAATATCATAGAACATAAAAAGTAGGAAACTTAATTCTCTACAAAAAAGGTCTCTTAACATTTTGCCATAGCTCGCTTCGTTTCCGAGATATTTGCAGATTTATCTCAAGGGAAGGGGCCTAACGGACATATTTCGAGATATTTCTTCTTCTTGTTGTTCTTCTTCTGCACAGCTAAACTGGAAGTGGCATTTCCAGCTCGCAATAGTGCAGAGTTATCTCAAAGAAAGGGGCCACGGTGTTTCTGTATCTCTATTATGTTGGTGCGGCTTCGGAACTTTTAAATATCTTGATATATCTCGAGAACTACGCATCTGATCACAAAATATCATAGGACATAAAAAGTAGGAAACTTAATTCTCTACAAAAAAGGTCTCTTAACATTTTGCCATAGCTCGCTTCGTTTCCGAGATATTTGCAGATTTATCTCAAGGGAAGGGGTCTGACGGACATATTTCGAGATATTTCTTCTTCTTGTTGTTCTTCTTCTGCACAGCTAAGCTGGAAGTGGCATTTGCGGCTCGCACTAGTGGAGAGTTATCTCAAAGAAAGGGGCCACGGTGTTTCTGTATCTCTATTATGTTGGTGCGGCTTCGGAACTTTTAAATATCTCGATATATCTCGAAAACTACGCTTCTGATCAAAAAATATCATAGAACATAAATTGTAGGAAACATAATTCTCTACAAAAAATGTCTCTTAACATTTTGCCATAGCTCGCTTCGTTTCCGAGATATTTGCAGATATATCTCAAGGGAAGGGGCCTGACGGACATATTTCGAGATATTTCTTATTCTTGTTGTTCTTCCTCTGCACAGCTAAGCTGGAAGTGGCATTTGCAGCTCGCAATAGTGCAGAGTTATCTCAAAGAAAGGGGCCACGGTGTGTCTGTATCGCTATTATGTTGGTGCGGCTTCGGAACTTTTAAATATCTTGATATATCTCGAGAACTACGCATCTGATCAAAAAATATCATAGAACATAAAAAGTAGGAAACATAATTCTCTACAAAAAAGGTCTCTTAACATTTTGCCATAGCTCGCTTAGTTTCCGAGATATTTGCATATTTATCTCAAGGGAAGGGGCCTGACGGACATATTTCGAGATATTTCTTCTTCTTGTTGTTCTTCTTCTGCACAGCTAAGCTGCAAGTGGCATTTGCGGCTCGCACTAGTGCAGAGTTATCTCAAAGAAAGGGGCCACGGTGTTTCTGTATCTCTATTATGTTGGTGCGGCTTCGGAACTTTTAAATATCTCGATATATCTCGAAAACTACGCTTCTGATCAAAAAATATCATAGAACATAAAAAGTAGGAAACTTAATTCTCTACAAAAAAGGTCTCTTAACATTTTGCCATAGCTCGCTTTGTTTCCGAGATATTTGCAGATTTATCTCAAGGGAAGGGGCCTAACGGACATATTTCGAGATATTTCTTCTTCTTGTTGTTCTTCTTCTGCACAGCTAAGCTGGAAGTGGCATTTGCGGCTCGCACTAGTGCAGAGTTATCTCAAAGAAAGGGGCCACGGTGTTTCTGTATCTCTATTATGTTGGTGCGGCTTCGGAACTTTTAAATATCTCGATATATCTCGAAAACTACGCTTCTGATCAAAAAATATCATAGAACATAAAAAGTAGGAAACTTAATTCTCTACAAAAAAGGTCTCTTAACATTTTGCCATAGCTCGCTTCGTTTCCGAGATATTTGCAGATTTATCTCAAGGGAAGGGGCCTAACGGACATATTTCGAGATATTTCTTCTTCTTGTTGTTCTTCTTCTGCACAGCTAAACTGGAAGTGGCATTTCCAGCTCGCAATAGTGCAGAGTTATCTCAAAGAAAGGGGCCACGGTGTTTCTGTATCTCTATTATGTTGGTGCGGCTTCGGAACTTTTAAATATCTTGATATATCTCGAGAACTACGCATCTGATCAAAAAATATCATAGAACATAAAAAGTAGGAAACTTAATTCTCTACAAAAAAGGTCTCTTAACATTTTGCCATAGCTCGGTTCGTTTCCGAGATATTTGCAGATTTATCTCAAGGGAAGGGGCCTGACGGACATATTTCGAGATATTTCTTCTTCTTGTTGTTCTTCTTCTGCACAGCTAAGCTGGAAGTGGCATTTGCGGCTCGCACTAGTGCAGAGTTATCTCAAAGAAAGGGGCCACGGTGTTTCTGTATCTCTATTATGTTGGTGCGGCTTCGGAACTTTTAAATATCTTGATATATCTCTAGAACTACGCATCTGATCAAAAAATATCATAGAACGTAAAAAGTAGGAAACTTAATTCTCTACAAATAAAGTCGCTTAACATTTTGCCATAGCTCGCTTCGTTTCCGAGATATTTGCAGATTTATCTCAAGGGAAGGGGCCTGACGGACATATTTCGAGATATTTCTTCTTCTTGTTGTTCTTCTTCTGCACAGCTAAGCTGGAAGTGGCATTTGCGGCTCGCACTAGTGCAGAGTTATCTCAAAGAAAGGGGCCACGGTGTTTCTGTATCTCTATTATGTTGGTGCGGCTTCGGAACTTTTAAATATCTCGATATATCTCGAAAACTACGCTTCTGATCAAAAAATATCATAGAACATAAAAAGTAGGAAACTTAATTCTCTACAAAAAAGGTCTCTTAACATTTTGCCATAGCTCGCTTTGTTTCCGAGATATTTGCAGATTTATCTCAAGGGAAGGGGCCTAACGGACATATTTCGAGATATTTCTTCTTCTTGTTGTTCTTCTTCTGCACAGCTAAACTGGAAGTGGCATTTCCAGCTCGCAATAGTGCAGAGTTATCTCAAAGAAAGGGGCCACGGTGTTTCTGTATCTCTATTATGTTGGTGCGGCTTCGGAACTTTTAAATATCTTGATATATCTCGAGAACTACGCATCTGATCAAAAAATATCATAGAACATAAAAAGTAGGAAACTTAATTCTCTACAAAAAAGGTCTCTTAACATTTTGCCATAGCTCGCTTCGTTTCCGAGATATTTGCATATTTATCTCAAGGGAATGGGCCTGACGGACATATTTCGAGATATTTCTTCTTCTTGTTGTTCTTCTTCTGCACAGCTAAGCTGGAAGTGGCATTTGCGGCTCGCACTAGTGCAGAGTTATCTCAAAGAAAGGGGCCACGGTGTTTCTGTATCCCTATTATGTTGGTGCGGCTTCGGAACTTTTAAATATCTCGATATATCTCGAAAACTACGCTTCTGATCAAAAAATATCATAGAACGTAAATTGTAGGAAACATAATTCTCTACAAAAAAGGTCTCTTAACATTTTGCCATAGCTCGCTTCGTTTCCGAGATATTTGCAGATATATCTCAAGGGACGGGGCCTGACGGACATATTTCGAGATATTTCTTCTTCTTGTTGTTCTTCCTCTGCACAGCTAAGCTGGAAGTGGCATTTGCAGCTCGCAATAGTGCAGAGTTATCTCAAAGAAAGGGGCCACGGTGTTTCTGTATCTCTATTATGTTGGTGCGGCTTCGGAACTTTTAAATATCTCGATATATCTCGAAAACTACGCTTCTGATCAAAAAATATCATAGAACATAAATTGTAGGAAACATAATTCTCTACAACAACGGTCTCTTAACATTTTGCCATAGCTCGCTTCGTTTCCGAGATATTTGCATATTTATCTCAAGGGAAGGGGCCTGACGGACATATTTCGAGATATTTCTTCTTCTTGTTGTTCTTCTTCTGCACAGCTAAGCTGGAAGTGGCATTTGCGGCTCGCACTAGTGCAGAGTTATCTCAAAGAAAGGGGCCACGGTGTTTCTGTATCTCTATTATGTAGGTGCGGCTTCGGAACTTTTAAATATCTCGATATATCTCGAAAACTACGCTTCTGATCAAAAAATATCATAGAACGTAAATTGTAGGAAACATAATTCTCTACAAAAAAGGTCTCTTAAGATTTTGCCATAGCTCGCTTCGTTTCCGAGATATTTGCAGATATATCTCAAGGGAAGGGGCCTGACGGACATATTTCGAGATATTTCTTCTTCTTGTTGTTCTTCTTCTGCACAGCTAAGCTGGAAGTGGCATTTGCGGCTCGCACTAGTGCAGAGTTATCTCAAAGAAAGGGGCCACGGTGTTTCTGTATCTCTATTATGTTGGTGCGGCTTCGGAACTTTTAAATATCTCGATATATCTCGAAAACTACGCTTCTGATCAAAAAATATCATAGAACATAAAAAGTAGGAAACTTAATTCTCTACAAAAAAGGTCTCTTAACATTTTGCCATAGCTCGCTTCGTTTCCGAGATATTTGCAGATTTATCTCAAGGGAAGGGGCCTAACGGACATATTTCGAGATATTTCTTCTTCTTGTTGTTCTTCTCCTGCACAGCTAAACTGGAAGTGGCATTTCTAGCTCGCAATAGTGCAGAGTTATCTCAAAGAAAGGGGCCACGGTGTTTCTGTATCTCTATTATGTTGGTGCGGCTTCCGAACTTTTAAATATCTTGATATATCTCGAGAACTACGCATCTGATCAAAAAATATCATAGAACATAAAAGGTAGGAAACTTAATTCTCTACAAAAAAGGTCTCTTAACATTTTGCCATAGCTCGCTTCGTTTCCGAGATATTTGCATATATATCTCAAGGGAAGGGGCCTGACGGACATATTTCGAGATATTTCTTCTTCTTGTTGTTCTTCTTCTGCACAGCTAAGCTGGAAGTGGCATTCGCGGCTCGCACTAGTGCAGAGTTATCTCAAAGAAAGGGGCCACGGTGTTTCTGTATCTCTATTATGTTGTTGCGGCTTCGGAACTTTTAAATATCTCGATATATCTCGAAAACTACGCTTCTGATCAAAAAATATCATAGAACATAAAAAGTAGGAAACTTAATTCTCTACAAAAAAGGTCTCTTAACAATTTGCCATAGCTCGCTTCGTTTCCGAGATATTTGCAGATTCATCTCAAGGGAAGGGGTCTGACGGACATATTTCGAGATATTTCTTCTTCTTGTTGTTCTTCTTCTGCACAGCTAAGCTCGAAGTGGCACTTGCAGCTCGCAATAGTGCAGTGTTATCTCAAAGAAAGAGGCCACGGTGTTTCTGTTCCTCTATTATGTTGGTGCAGCTTCGGAACTTTTAAATATCTTGATATATCTCGAGAACTACGCATCTGATCAAAAAATATCATCGAACATACAAAGTAGGAAACTTAATTCTCTACAAAAAAGGTCTCTTAACATTTTGCCATAGCTCGCTTCGTTTCCGAGATATTTGCAGATTCAGCTCAAAGGAACTGGCCTGACGGACATATTTCGAGATATTTCTTCTTCTTGTTGTTCTTCCTCTGCACAGCTAAGCTGGAAGTGGCATTTGCAGCTCGCAATATTGCAGAGTTATCTCACAGAAAGGGGCCACGGTGTTTCTGTATCTCTATTATGTTGGTGCGGCTTCGGAACTTTTAAATATCTTGATATA
Source organism: Osmia lignaria lignaria (assembly GCF_051020975.1). NCBI lineage: Eukaryota > Metazoa > Arthropoda > Insecta > Hymenoptera > Megachilidae > Osmia > Osmia lignaria. Next base: position 5,773,515 of record NW_027478159.1, on the reverse strand, counting down.
TCTCGAGAACTAAGCATCTGATCAAAAAATATGATAGAACATAAAAAGTAGGAAACTTAATTCTCTACAAAAAAGGTCTCTTAACATTTTGCCATAGCTCGCTTCGTTTCCGAGATATTTGCATATTTATCTCAAGGGAAGGGGCCTGACGGACATATTTCGAGATATTTCTTCTTCTTGTTTTTCTTCCTCTGCACAGCTAAGCTGGAAGTGGCATTTGCGGCTCGCACTAGTGCAGAGTTATCTCAAAGAAAGGGGCCACGGTGTTTCTGTATCTCTATTATGTTGGTGCGGCTTCGGAACTTTTAAATATCTCGATATATCTCGAAAACTACGCTTCTGATCAAAAAATATCATAGAACATAAATTGTAGGAAACATAATTCTCTACAAAAAAGGTCTCTTAACATTTTGCCATAGCTCTCTTCGTTTCCGAGATATTTGCAGATTTATCTCAAGGGAAGGGGCCTGACGGACATATTTCGAGATATTTCTTCTTCTTGTTGTTCTTCTTCTGCACAGCTAAGCTGGAAGTGGCATTTGCAGCTCGCAATAGTGCAGAGTTATCTCAAAGAAAGGGGCCACGGTGTTTCTGTATCTCTATTATGTTGGTGCGGCTTCGGAACTTTTAAATATCTCGATATATCTCGAAAACTACGCTTCTGATCAAAAAATATCATAGAACATAAATTGTAGGAAACATAATTCTCTACAAAAAAGGTCTCTTAACATTTTGCCATAGCTCTCTTTGTTTCCGAGATATTTGCAGATTTATCTCAAGGGAAGGGGCCTGACGGACATATTTCGAGATATTTCTTCTTCTTGTTGTTCTTCTTCAGCACAGCTAAGCTGGAAGTGGCATTTGCAGCTCGCAATAGTGCAGAGTTATCTCAAAGAAAGGGGCCACGGTGTTTCTGTATCTCTATTATGTTGGTGCGGCATCGGAACTTTTAAATATCTTGATATATCTCGAGAACTACGCGTCTGATCAAAAAATATCATAGAACATAAAAAGTAGGAAACTTAATTCTCTACAAAAAAGGTCTCTTAACATTTTGCCATAGCTCGCTTCGTTTCCGAGATATTTGCAGATTTATCTCAAGGGAAGGGGCCTGACGGACATATTTCGAGATATTTCTTCTTCTTGTTGTTCTTCTTCTGCACAGCTAAGCTGGAAGTGGCATTTGCGGCTCGCACTAGTGCACAGTTATTTCAAAGAAAGGGGCCACGGTGTTTCTGTATCTCTATTATGTTGGTGCGTCTTCGGAACTTTTAAATATCTCGATATATCTCGAGAACTACGCTTCTGATCAAAAAATATCATAGAACATAAATTGTAGGAAACATAATTCTCTACAAAAAACGTCTCTTAACATTTTGCCATAGCTCGCTTCGTTTCCGAGATATTTGCAGATTCAGCTCAAAGGAACTGGCCTGACGGACATATTTCGAGATATTTCTTCTTCTTGTTGTTCTTCTTCTGCACAGCTAAGCTGGAAGTGGCATTTGCAGCTCGCAATAGTGCAGAGTTATCTCAAAGAAAGGGGCCACGGTGTTTCTGTATCTCTATTATGTTGGTGCGGCTTCGGAACTTTTAAATATCTTGATATATCTCGAGAACTACGCGTCTGATCAAAAAATGTCATAGAACATAAAAAGTAGGAAACTTAATTCTCTACAAAAACGGTCTCTTAACATTTTGCCATAGCTCACTTCGTTTCCGAGATATTTGCAGATATATCTCAAGGGAAGGGGCCTGACGGACATATTTCGAGATATTTCTTCTTCTTGTTGTTCTTCTTCTGCACAGCTAAGCTGGAAGTGGCATTTGCGGCTCGCACTAGCGCACAGTTATCTCAAAGAAAGGGGCCACGGTGTTTCTGTATCTCTATTATGTTGGTGCGTCTTCGGAACTTTTAAATATCTCGATATATCTCGAAAACTACGCTTCTGATCAAAAAATATCATAGAACGTAAATTGTAGGAAACATTATTCTCTACAAAAAAGGTCTCTTAACATTTTGCCATAGCTCGCTTCGTTTCCGAGATATTTGCAGATTCATCTCAAGGGAAGGGGTCTGACGGACATATTTCGAGATATTTCTTCTTCTTGTTGTTCTTCTTCTGCACAGCTAAGCTCGAAGTGGCATTTGCAGCTCGCAATAGTGCAGAGTTACCTCAAAGAAAGAGGCCACGGTGTTTCTGTACCTCTATTATGTTGGTGCAGCTTCGGAACTTTGAAATATCTTGAGATATCTCGAGAACTACGCATCTGATCAAAAAATATCATCGAACATAAAAAGTAGGAAACTTAATTCTCTACAAAAAAGGTCTCTTAACATTTTGCCATAGCTCGCTTGGTTTCCGAGATATTTGCAGATTTATCTCAAGGGAAGGGGCCTGACGGACATATTTCGAGATATTTCTTCTTCTTGTTGTTCTTCTTCTGCACAGCTAAGCTGGAAGTGGCATTTGCGGCTCGCTCTAGTGCAGAGTTATCTCAAAGAAAGGGGCCACGGTGTTTCTGTATCCCTATTATGTTGGTGCGGCTTCGGAACTTTTAAATATCTCGATATATCTCGAAAACTACGCTTCTGATCAAAAAATATCATAGAACATAAATTGTAGGAAACATAATTCTCTACAAAAAACGTCTCTTAACATTTTGCCATAGCTCGCTTCGTTTCCGAGATATTTGCAGATTCAGCTCAAAGGAACTGGCCTGACGGACATATTTCGAGATATTTCTTCTTCTTGTTGTTCTTCTTCTGCACAGCTAAGCTGGAAGTGGCATTTGCCCCTCGCACTAGTGCAGAGTTATCTCAACGAAAGGGGCCACGGTGTTTCTGTATCTCTATTATGTTGGTGCGGCTTCGGAACTTTTAAATATCTCGATATATCTCGAAAACTACGCTTCTGATCAAAAAATATCATAGAACATAAATTGTAGGAAGCATAATTCTCTACAAAAAAGGTCTCTTAACATTTTGCCATAGCTCGCTTCGTTTCCGAGATATTTGCAGATATATCTCAAGGGAAGGGGCCTGACGGACATATTTCGAGATATTTCTTCTTCTTGTTGTTCTTCTTCTGCACAGCTAAGCTGGAAGTGGCATTTACAGCTCGCAACAGTGCAGAGTTATCTCAAAGAAAGGGGCCACGGTGTTTCTGTATCTCTATTATGTTGGTGCGGCTTCGGAACTTTTAAATATCTTGATATATCTCGAGAACTACGCATCTGATCAAAAAATATCATAGAACATGAAAAGTAGGAAACTTAATTCTCTACAAAACAGGTCTCTTAACATTTTGCCATAGCTCTCTTCGTTTCCGAGATATTTGCAGATTTATCTCAAGGGAAGGGGCCTGGCGGACATATTTCGAGATATTTCTTCTTCTTGTTGTTCTTCTTCTGCACAGCTAAGCTGGAAGTGGCATTTGCAGCTCGCAATAGTTCAGAGTTATCTCAAAGAAAGGGGCCACGGTGTTTCTGTATCTCTATTATGTTGGTGCGGCTTCGGAACTTTTAAATATCTTGATATATCTCGAGAACTACGCATCTGATCAAAAAATATCATAGAACATGAAAAGTAGGAAACTTAATTCTCTACAAAAGAGGTCTCTTAACATTTTGCCATAGCTCTCTTCGTTTCCGAGATATTTGCAGATTTATATCAAGGGAAGGGGCCTGACGGACATATTTCGAGATATTTCTTCTTCTTGTTGTTCTTCTTCTGCACAGCTAAGCTGGAAGTGGCATTTGCGGCTCGCACTAGTGCAGAGTTATCTCAACGAAAGGGGCCACGGTGTTTCTGTATCTCTATTATGTTGGTGCGGCTTCGGAACTTTTAAATATCTTGATATATCTCGAGAACTACGCACCTGATCAAAAAATATCATAGAACATAAAAAGTAGGAAACTTAATTCTCTACAAAAACGGTCTCTTAGCATTTTGCCATAGCTCGCTTCGTTTCCGAGATATTTGCAGATATATCTCAAGGGAAGGGGCCTGACGGACATATTTCGAGATATTTCTTCTTCTTGTTGTTCTTCTTCTGCACAGCTAAGCTGGAAGTGGCATTTACAGCTCGCAACAGTGCAGAGTTATCTCAAAGAAAGGGGCCACGGTGTTTCTGTATCTCTATTATGTTGGTGCGGCTTCGGAACTTTTAAATATCTTGATATATCTCGAGAACTACGCATCTGATCAAAAAATATCATAGAACATGAAAAGTAGGAAACTTAATTCTCTACAAAACAGGTCTCTTAACATTTTGCCATAGCTCTCTTCGTTTCCGAGATATTTGCAGATTTATCTCAAGGGAAGGGGCCTGGCGGACATATTTCGAGATATTTCTTCTTCTTGTTGTTCTTCTTCTGCACAGCTAAGCTGGAAGTGGCATTTGCAGCTCGCAATAGTTCAGAGTTATCTCAAAGAAAGGGGCCACGGTGTTTCTGTATCTCTATTATGTTGGTGCGGCTTCGGAACTTTTAAATATCTTGATATATCTCGAGAACTACGCATCTGATCAAAAAATATCATAGAACATGAAAAGTAGGAAACTTAATTCTCTACAAAAGAGGTCTCTTAACATTTTGCCATAGCTCTCTTCGTTTCCGAGATATTTGCAGATTTATCTCAAGGGAAGGGGCCTGACGGACATATTTCGAGATATTTCTTCTTCTTGTTGTTCTTCTTCTGCACAGCTAAGCTGGAAGTGGCATTTGCGGCTCGCACTAGTGCAGAGTTATCTCAACGAAAGGGGCCACGGTGTTTCTGTATCTCTATTATGTTGGTGCGGCTTCGGAACTTTTAAATATCTTGATATATCTCGAGAGCTACGCGTCTGATCAAAAAATATCATAGAACATAAAAAGTAGGAAACTTAATTCTCTACAAAAACGGTCTCTTAACATTTTGCCATAGCTCACTTCGTTTCCGAGATATTTGCAGATATATCTCAAGGGAAGGGGCCTGACGGACATATTTCGAGATATTTCTTCTTCTTGTTCTTCTTCTTCTGCACAGCTAAGCTGGAAGTGGCATTTGCGGCTCGCACTAGTGCACAGTTATCTCAAAGAAAGAGGCCACGGTGTTTCTGTACCTCTATTATGTTGGTGCAGCTTCGGAACTTTTAAATATCTTGATATATCTCGAGAACTACGCATCTGATCAAAAAATATCATCGAACATAAAAAGTAGGAAACTTAATTCTCTACAAAAAAGGTCTCTTAACATTTTGCCATAGCTCGCTTCGTTTCCGAGATATTTGCAGATTTATCTCAAGGGAAGTGGCCTGACGGACATATTCCGAGATATTTCTTCTTCTTGTTGGTCTTCTTCTGCACATCTAAGCTGGAAGTGGCATTTGCAGCTCGCAATAGTGCAGAGATATCTCAAAGAAAGGGGCCACGGTGCTTCTGTATCTCTATTATGTTGGTGCGGCTTTGGAACTTTTAAGTATCTCGATATATCTCGAAAACTACGCTTCTGATCAAAAAATATCATAGAACATAAATTGTAGGAAACATAATTCTCTACAAAAAACGTCTCTTAACATTTTGCCATAGCTCGCTTCGTTTCCGAGATATTTGCAGATTCAGCTCAAAGGAACTGGCCTGACGGACATATTTCGAGATATTTCTTCTTCTTGTTGTTCTTGCTCTGCACAGCTAAGCTGGAAGTGGCATTTGCAGCACGCAATGGTGCAGAGTTATCTCAAAGAAAGGGGCCACGGTGTTTCTGTATCTCTATTATGTTGGTGCGGCTTCGGAACTTTTAAATATCTTGATATATCTCGAGAACTACGCATCTGATCAAAAAATATCATAGAACATAAATTGTAGGAAGCATAATTCTCTACAAAAAAGGTCTCTTAACATTTTGCCATAGCTCGCTTCGTTTCCGAGATATTTGCAGATATATCTCAAGGGAAGGGGCCTGACGGACATATTTCGAGATATTTCTTCTTCTTGTTGTTCTTCTTCTGCACAGCTAAGCTGGAAGTGGCATTTACAGCTCGCAACAGTGCAGAGTTATCTCAAAGAAAGGGGCCACGCTGTTTCTGTATCTCTATTATGTTGGTGCGGCTTCGGAACTTTTAAATATCTTGATATATCTCGAGAACTACGCATCTGATCAAAAAATATCATAGAACATGAAAAGTAGGAAACTTAATTCTCTACAAAACAGGTCTCTTAACATTTTGCCATAGCTCTCTTCGTTTCCGAGATATTTGCAGATTTATCTCAAGGGAAGGGGCCTGGCGGACATATTTCGAGATATTTCTTCTTCTTGTTGTTCTTCTTCTGCACAGCTAAGCTCGAAGTGGCATTTGCAGCTCGCAATAGTGCAGAGTTATCTCAAAGAAAGAGGCCACGGTGTTTCTGTACCTCTATTATGTTGGTGCAGCTTCGGAACTTTGAAATATCTTGATATATCTCGAGAACTACGCATCTGATCAAAAAATATCATCGAACATAAAAAGTAGGAAACTTAATTCTCTACAAAAAAGGTCTCTTAACAGTTTGCCATAGCTCGCTTCGTTTCCGAGATATTTGCAGATTTATCTCAAGGGAAGTGGCCTGACGGACATATTTCGAGATATTTCTTCTTCTTGTTGTTCTTCTTCTGCACAGCTAAGCTGGAAGTGGCATTTGCAGCTCGCAATAGTGCAGAGTTATCTCAGAGAAGGGGGCCACGGTGTTTCTGTATCTCTATTATGTTGGTGCGGCTTCGGAACTTTTAAATATCTTGATATATCTCGAGAACTACGCATCTGATCAAAAAATATCATAGAACATAAAAAGTAGGAAACTTAATTCTCTACAAAAAAGGTCTCTTAACATTTTGCCATAGCTCGCTTCGTTTCCGAGATATTTGCAGATTTATCTCAAGGGAAGGGGCCTGACGGACATATTTCGAGATATTTCTTCTTCTTGTTGTTCTTCTTCTGCACAGCTAAGCTGGAAGTGGCATTTGCGGCTCGCACTAGTGCAGAGTTATCTCAAAGAAAGGGGCCACGGTGTTTCTGTATCTCTATCATGTTGGTGCGGCTTCGGAACTTTTAAATATCTCGATATATCTCGAAAACTACGCTTCTGATCAAAAAATATCATAGAACATAAATTGTAGGAAACATAATTCTCTACAAAAAACGTCTCTTAACATTTTGCCATAGCTCGCTTCGTTTCCGAGATATTTGCAGATTCAGCTCAAAGGAACTGGCCTGACGGACATATTTCGAGATATTTCTTCTTCTTGTTGTTCTTCCTCTGCACAGCTAAGCTGGAAGTGGCATTTGCAGCTCGCCATAGTGCAGAGTTATCTCAAAGAAAGGGGCCACGGTGTTTCTGTATCTCTATTATGTTGGTGCGGCTTCGGAACTTTTAAATATCTTGATATATCTCGAGAACTACGCATCTGATCAAAAAATATCATAGAACATAAAAAGTAGGAAACTTAATTCTCTACAAAAAAGGTCTCTTATCATTTTGCCGTAGCTCGCTTCGTTTCCGAGATATTTGCAGATTTATCTCAAGGGAAGGGGCCTCACGGACATATTTCGAGATATTTCTTCTTCTTGTTGTTCTTCTTCTGCACAGCTAAGCTGGAAGTGGCATTTGCCCCTCGCACTAGTGCAGAGTTATCTCAACGAAAGGGGCCACGGTGTTTCTGTATCTCTATTATGTTGGTGCGGCTTCGGAACTTTTAAATATCTCGATATATCTCGAAAACTACGCTTCTGATCAAAAAATATCATAGAACATAAATTGTAGGAAGCATAATTCTCTACAAAAAAGGTCTCTTAACATTTTGCCATAGCTCGCTTCGTTTCCGAGATATTTGCAGATATATCTCAAGGGAAGGGGCCTGACGGACATATTTCGAGATATTTCTTCTTCTTGTTGTTCTTCTTCTGCACAGCTAAGCTGGAAGTGGCATTTACAGCTCGCAACAGTGCAGAGTTATCTCAAAGAAAGGGGCCACGGTGTTTCTGTATCTCTATTATGTTGGTGCGGCTTCGGAACTTTTAAATATCTTGATATATCTCGAGAACTACGCATCTGATCAAAAAATATCATAGAACATGAAAAGTAGGAAACTTAATTCTCTACAAAACAGGTCTCTTAACATTTTGCCATAGCTCTCTTCGTTTCCGAGATATTTGCAGATTTATCTCAAGGGAAGGGGCCTGGCGGACATATTTCGAGATATTTCTTCTTCTTGTTGTTCTTCTTCTGCACAGCTAAGCTGGAAGTGGCATTTGCAGCTCGCAATAGTTCAGAGTTATCTCAAAGAAAGGGGCCACGGTGTTTCTGTATCTCTATTATGTTGGTGCGGCTTCGGAACTTTTAAATATCTTGATATATCTCGAGAACTACGCATCTGATCAAAAAATATCATAGAACATGAAAAGTAGGAAACTTAATTCTCTACAAAAGAGGTCTCTTAACATTTTGCCATAGCTCTCTTCGTTTCCGAGATATTTGCAGATTTATCTCAAGGGAAGGGGCCTGACGGACATATTTCGAGATATTTCTTCTTCTTGTTGTTCTTCTTCTGCACAGCTAAGCTGGAAGTGGCATTTGCGGCTCGCACTAGTGCAGAGTTATCTCAACGAAAGGGGCCACGGTGTTTCTGTATCTCTATTATGTTGGTGCGGCTTCGGAACTTTTAAATATCTTGATATATCTCGAGAACTACGCGTCTGATCAAAAAATATCATAGAACATAAAAAGTAGGAAACTTAATTCTCTACAAAAACGGTCTCTTAACATTTTGCCATAGCTCGCTTCGTTTCCGAGATATTTGCAGATATATCTCAAGGGAAGGGGCCTGACGGACATATTTCGAGATATTTCTTCTTCTTGTTGTTCTTCTTCTGCACAGCTAAGCTGGAAGTGGCATTTACAGCTCGCAACAGTGCAGAGTTATCTCAAAGAAAGGGGCCACGGTGTTTCTGTATCTCTATTATGTTGGTGCGGCTTCGGAACTTTTAAATATCTTGATATATCTCGAGAACTACGCATCTGATCAAAAAATATCATAGAACATGAAAAGTAGGAAACTTAATTCTCTACAAAACAGGTCTCTTAACATTTTGCCATAGCTCTCTTCGTTTCCGAGATATTTGCAGATTTATCTCAAGGGAAGGGGCCTGGCGGACATATTTCGAGATATTTCTTCTTCTTGTTGTTCTTCTTCTGCACAGCTAAGCTGGAAGTGGCATTTGCAGCTCGCAATAGTTCAGAGTTATCTCAAAGAAAGGGGCCACGGTGTTTCTGTATCTCTATTATGTTGGTGCGGCTTCGGAACTTTTAAATATCTTGATATATCTCGAGAACTACGCATCTGATCAAAAAATATCATAGAACATGAAAAGTAGGAAACTTAATTCTCTACAAAAGAGGTCTCTTAACATTTTGCCATAGCTCTCTTCGTTTCCGAGATATTTGCAGATTTATCTCAAGGGAAGGGGCCTGACGGACATATTTCGAGATATTTCTTCTTCTTGTTGTTCTTCTTCTGCACAGCTAAGCTGGAAGTGGCATTTGCGGCTCGCACTAGTGCAGAGTTATCTCAACGAAAGGGGCCACGGTGTTTCTGTATCTCTATTATGTTGGTGCGGCTTCGGAACTTTTAAATATCTTGATATATCTCGAGAACTACGCGTCTGATCAAAAAATATCATAGAACATAAAAAGTAGGAAACTTAATTCTCTACAAAAACGGTCTCTTAACATTTTGCCATAGCTCGCTTCGTTTCCGAGATATTTGCAGATTTATCTCAAGGGAAGTGGCCTGACGGACATATTCCGAGATATTTCTTCTTCTTGTTGGTCTTCTTCTGCACATCTAAGCTGGAAGTGGCATTTGCAGCTCGCAATAGTGCAGAGATATCTCAAAGAAAGGGGCCACGGTGCTTCTGTATCTCTATTATGTTGGTGCGGCTTTGGAACTTTTAAGTATCTCGATATATCTCGAAAACTACGCTTCTGATCAAAAAATATCATAGAACATAAATTGTAGGAAACATAATTCTCTACAAAAAACGTCTCTTAACATTTTGCCATAGCTCGCTTCGTTTCCGAGATATTTGCAGATTCAGCTCAAAGGAACTGGCCTGACGGACATATTTCGAGATATTTCTTCTTCTTGTTGTTCTTGCTCTGCACAGCTAAGCTGGAAGTGGCATTTGCAGCTCGCAATGGTGCAGAGTTATCTCAAAGAAAGGGGCCACGGTGTTTCTGTATCTCTATTATGTTGGTGCGGCTTCGGAACTTTTAAATATCTTGATATATCTCGAGAACTACGCATCTGATCAAAAAATATCATAGAACATAAATTGTAGGAAGCATAATTCTCTACAAAAAAGGTCTCTTAACATTTTGCCATAGCTCGCTTCGTTTCCGAGATATTTGCAGATATATCTCAAGGGAAGGGGCCTGACGGACATATTTCGAGATATTTCTTCTTCTGCACAGCTAAGCTGGAAGTGGCATTTACAGCTCGCAACAGTGCAGAGTTATCTCAAAGAAAGGGGCCACGGTGTTTCTGTATCTCTATTATGTTGGTGCGGCTTCGGAACTTTTAAATATCTTGATATATCTCGAGAACTACGCATCTGATCAAAAAATATCATAGAACATGAAAAGTAGGAAACTTAATTCTCTACAAAACAGGTCTCTTAACATTTTGCCATAGCTCTCTTCGTTTCCGAGATATTTGCAGATTTATCTCAAGGGAAGGGGCCTGGCGGACATATTTCGAGATATTTCTTCTTCTTGTTGTTCTTCTTCTGCACAGCTAAGCTGGAAGTGGCATTTGCAGCTCGCAATAGTTCAGAGTTATCTCAAAGAAAGGGGCCACGGTGTTTCTGTATCTCTATTATGTTGGTGCGGCTTCGGAACTTTTAAATATCTTGATATATCTCGAGAACTACGCATCTGATCAAAAAATATCATAGAACATGAAAAGTAGGAAACTTAATTCTCTACAAAAGAGGTCTCTTAACATTTTGCCATAGCTCTCTTCGTTTCCGAGATATTTGCAGATTTATCTCAAGGGAAGGGGCCTGACGGACATATTTCGAGATATTTCTTCTTCTTGTTGTTCTTCTTCTGCACAGCTAAGCTGGAAGTGGCATTTGCGGCTCGCACTAGTGCAGAGTTATCTCAACGAAAGGGGCCACGGTGTTTCTGTATCTCTATTATGTTGGTGCGGCTTCGGAACTTTTAAATATCTTGATATATCTCGAGAACTACGCGTCTGATCAAAAAATATCATAGAACATAAAAAGTAGGAAACTTAATTCTCTACAAAAACGGTCTCTTAACATTTTGCCATAGCTCGCTTCGTTTCCGAGATATTTGCAGATATATTTCAAGGGAAGGGGCCTGACGGGCATATTTCGAGATATTTCTTCTTCTAGTTGTTCTTCTTCTGCACAGCTAAGCTGGAAGTGGCATTTGCAGCTCGCACTAGTGCAGAGTTATCTCAACGAAAGGGGCCACGGTGTTTCTGTATCTCTATTATGTTGGTGCGGCTTCGGAACTTTTAAATATCTTGATATATCTCGAGAACTACGCGTCTGATCAAAAAATATCATAGAACATAAAAAGTAGGAAACTCAATTCTCTACAAAAACGGTCTCTTAACATTTTGCCATAGCTCGCTTCGTTTCCGAGATATTTGCAGATATATTTCAAGGGAAGGGGCCTGACGGGCATATTTCGAGATATTTCTTCTTCTTGTTGTTCTCCTTCTGCACAGCTAAGCTGGAAGTGGCATTTGCGGCTCGCACTAGCGCACAGTTATCTCAAAGAAAGGGGCCACGGTGTTTCTGTATCTCTATTATGTTGGTGCGTCTTCGGAACTTTTAAATATCTCGATATATCTCGAAAACTACGCGTCTGATCAAAAAATATCATAGAACATAAAAAGTAAGAAACATAATTCTCTACAAAAAAGGTCTCTTAACATTTTGCCATAGCTCGCTTCGTTTCCGAGATATTTGCAGATTTATCTCAAGGGAAGGGGCCTGACGGACATATTTCGAGATATTTCTTCTTCTTGTTGTTCTTCTTCTGCACAGCTAAGCTGGAAGTGGCATTTGCAGCTCGCAATAGTGCAGAGTTATCTCAAAGAAAGGGGCCACAGTGTTTCTGTATCTCTATTATGTTGGTGCGGCTTTGGAACTTTTAAGTATCTCGATATATCTCGAAAACTACGCTTCTGATCAAAAAATATCATAGAACATAAATTGTAGGAAACATAATTCTCTACAAAAAACGTCTCTTAACATTTTGCCATAGCTCGCTTCGTTTCCGAGATATTTGCAGATTCAGCTCAAAGGAACTGGCCTGACGGACATATTTCGAGATATTTCTTCTTCTTGTTGTTCTTGCTCTGCACAGCTAAGCTGGAAGTGGCATTTGCAGCTCGCAATGGTGCAGAGTTATCTCAAAGAAAGGGGCCACGGTGTTTCTGTATCTCTATTATGTTGGTGCGGCTTCGGAACTTTTAAATATCTTGATATATCTCGAGAACTACGCATCTGATCAAAAAATATCATAGAACATAAAAAGTAGGAAACTTAATTCTCTACAAAAAAGGTCTCTTAACAGTTTGCCATAGCTCGCTTCGTTTCCGAGATATTTGCATATTTATCTCAAGGGAAGGGGCCTGACGGACATATTTCGAGATATTTCTTCTTCTTGTTGTTCTTCTTCTGCACAGCTAAGCTGGAAGTGGCATTTGCGGCTCGCACTAGTGCAGAGTTATCTCAAAGAAAGGGGCCACGGTGTTTCTGTATCTCTATTATGTTGGTGCGGCTTCGGAACTTTTAAATATCTCGATATATCTCGAAAACTACGCTTCTGATCAAAAAATATCATAGAACATAAATTGTAGGAAACATAATTCTCTACAAAAAAGGTCTCTTAACATTTTGCCATAGCTCGCTTCGTTTCCGAGATATTTGCAGATTCAGCTCAAAGGAACTGGCCTGACGGACATATTTCGAGATATTTCTTCTTCTTGTTGTTCTTGCTCTGCACAGCTAAGCTGGAAGTGGCATTTGCAGCTCGCAATGGTGCAGAGTTATCTCAAAGAAAGGGGCCACGGTGTTTCTGTATCTCTATTATGTTGGTGCGGCTTCGGAACTTTTAAATATCTTGATATATCGCGAGAACTACGCATCTGATCAAAAAATATCATAGAACATAAAAAGTAGGAAACTTAATTCTCTACAAAAAAGGTCTCTTAATATTTTGCCATAGCTCGCTTCGTTTCCGAGATATTTGCATATTTATCTCAAGGGAAGGGGCCTGACGGACATATTTCGAGATATTTCTTCTTCTTGTTGTTCTTCTTCTGCACAGCTAAGCTGGAAGTGGCATTTGCGGCTCGCACTAGTGCAGAGTTATCTCAAAGAAAGGGGCCACGGTGTTTCTGTATCTCTATTATGTTGGTGCGGCTTCGGAACTTTTAAATATCTCGATATATCTCGAAAACTACGCTTCTGATCAAAAAATATCATAGAACATAAATTGTAGGAAACATAATTCTCTACAAAAAAGGTCTCTTAACATTTTGCCATAGCTCGCTTCGTTTCCGAGATATTTGCAGATACATCTCAAGGGAAGGGGCCTGACGGACATATTTCGAGATATTTCTTCTTCTTGTTGTTCTTCTTCTGCACAGCTAAGCTGGAAGTGGCATTTACAGCTCGCAATAGTGCAGAGTTATCTCAAAGAAAGGGGCCACGGTGTTTCTGTATCTCTATTATGTTGGTGCGGCTTCGGAACTTTTAAATATCTTGATATATCTCGAGAACTACGCATCTGATCAAAAAATATCATAGAACATAAAAAGTAGGAAACTTAATTCTCTACAAAAAAGGTCTCTTAACATTTTGCCATAGCTCGCTTCGTTTCCGAGATATTTGCATATTTATCTCAAGGGAAGGGGCCTGACGGACATATTTCGAGATATTTCTTCTTCTTGTTGTTCTTCTTCTGCACAGCTAAGCTGGAAGTGGCATTTGCGGCTCGCACTAGTGCAGAGTTATCTCAAAGAAAGGGGCCACGGTGTTTCTGTATCTCTATTATGTTGGTGCGTCTTCGGAACTTTTAAATATCTCGATATATCTCGAAAACTACGCTTCTGATCAAAAAATATCATAGAACCTAAATTGTAGGAAACATAATTCTCTACAAAAAAGGTCTCTTAACATTTTGCCATAGCTCGCTTCGTTTCCGAGACATTTGCAGATATATCTCAAGGGAAGGGGCCTGACGGACATATTTCGAGATATTTCTTCTTCTTGTTGTTCTTCTTCTGCACAGCTAAGCTGGAAGTGGCATTTGCGGCTCGCACTAGTGCAGAGTTATCTCAATGAAAGGGGCCACGGTGTTTCTGTATCTCTATTATGTTGGTGCAGCTTCGGAACTTTGAAATATCTTGATATATCTCGAGAACTACGCATCTGATCAAAAAATATCATCGAACATAAAAAGTAGGAAACTTAATTCTCTACAAAAAAGGTCTCTTAACATTTTGCCATAGCTCGCTTCGTTTCCGAGATATTTGCAGATTTATCTCAAGGGAAGGGGCCTGACGGACATATTTCGAGATATTTCTTCTTCTTGTTGTTCTTCTTCTGCACAGCTAAGCTGGAAGTGGCATTTGCAGCTCGCAATAGTGCAGAGTTATCTCAACGAAAGGGGCCACAGTGTTTCTGTATCTCTATTATGTTGGTGGGGCTTCGGAACTTTTAAATATCTTGATATATCTCGAGAACTACGCGTCTGATCAAAAAATATCATAGAACATAAAAAGTAGGAAACTTAATTCTCTACAAAAACGGTCTCTTAACATTTTGCCATAGCTCACTTCGTTTCCGAGATATTTGCAGATATATCTCAAGGGAAGGGGCCTGACGGACATATTTCGAGATATTTCTTCTTCTTGTTCTTCTTCTTCTGCACAGCTAAGCTGGAAGTGGCATTTGCGGCTCGCACTAGTGCACAGTTATATCAAAGAAAGGGGCCACGGTGTTTCTGTATCTCTATTATGTTGGTGCGTCTTCGGAACTTTTAAATATCTCGATATATCTCGAAAACTACGCTTCTGATCAAAAAATATCATAGAACGTAAATTGTAGGAAACATTATTCTCTACAAAAAAGGTCTCTTAACATTTTGCCATAGCTCGCTTCGTTTCCGAGATATTTGCAGATTCATCTCAAGGGAAGGGGTCTGACGGACATATTTCGAGATATTTCTTCTTCTTGTTGTTCTTCTTCTGCACAGCTAAGCTCGAAGTGGCATTTGCAGCTCGCAATAGTGCAGAGTTATCTCAAAGAAAGAGGCCACGGTGTTTCTGTACCTCTATTATGTTGGTGCGGCTTCGGAACTTTTAAATATCTTGATATATCTCGAGAACTACGCATCTGATCAAAAAATATCATAGAAGATAAAAAGTAGGAAACTTAATTCTCTACAAAAAAGGTCTCTTAACATTTTGCCATAGCTCGCTTCGTTTCCGAGATATTTGCAGATTTATCTCAAGGGAAGGGGCCTGACGGACATATTTCGAGATATTTCTTCTTCTTGTTGTTCTTCTTCTGCACAGCTAAGCTGGAAGTGGCATTTGCAGCTCGCAATAGTGCAGAGTTATCTCAAAGAAAGGGGCCACGGTGTTTCTGTATCTCTATTATGTTGGTGCGGCTTCGGAACTTTTAAATATCTTGATATATCTCGAGAACTACGCATCTGATCAAAAAATATCATAGAACATGAAAAGTAGGAAACTTAATTCTCTACCAAAAAGGTCTCTTAACATTTTGCCATAGCTCTCTTCGTTTCCGAGATATTTGCAGATTTATCTCAAGGGAAGGGGGCTGACGGACATATTTCGAGATATTTCTTCTTCTTGTTGTTCTTCTTCTGCACAGCTAAGCTGGAAGTGGCATTTGCGGCTCGCACTAGTGCAGAGTTATCTGAAAGAAAGGGGCCACGGTGTTTCTGTATCTCTATTATGTTGGTGCGGCTTCGGAACTTTTAAATATCTTCATATATCTCGAGAACTACGCATCTGATCAAAAAATATCATAGAACATAAAAAGTAGGAAACTTAATTCTCTACAAAAAAGGTCTCTTAACATTTTGCCATAGCTCGCTTCGTTTCCGAGATATTTGCAGATTTATCTCAAGGGAAGGGGCCTGACGGACATATTTCGAGATATTTCTTCTACTTGTTGTTCTTCTTCTGCACAGCTAAGCTGGAAGTGGCATTTGCGGCTCGCACTAGTGCACAGTTATCTCAAAGAAAGGGGCCACGGTGTTTCTGTATCTCTATTATGTTGGTGCGGCTTCGGAACTTTTAAGTATCTCGATATATCTCGAAAACTACGCTTCTGATCAAAAAATATCATAGAACATAAATTGTAGGAAACATAATTCTCTACAAAAAAGGTCTCTTAACATTTTGCCATAGCTCGCTTCGTTTCCGAGATATTTGCAGATTCAGCTCAAAGGAACTGGCCTGACGGACATATTTCGAGATATTTCTTCTTCTTGTTGTTCTTCTTCTGCACAGCTAAGCTGGAAGTGGCATTTGCAGCTCGCAATAGTGCAGAATTATCTCAAAGAAAGGGGCCACGGTGTTTCTGTATCTCTATTATGTTGGTGCGGCTTCGGAACTTTTAAATATCTTGATATATCTCGAGAACTACGCATCTGATCAAAAAATATCATAGAACATGAAAAGTAGGAAACTTAATTCTCTACCAAAAAGGTCTCTTAACATTTTGCCATAGCTCTCTTCGTTTCCGAGATATTTGCAGATTTATCTCAAGGGAAGGGGCCTGACGGACATATTTCGAGATATTTCTTCTTCTTGTTGTTCTTCTTCTGCACAGCTAAGCTGGAAGTGGCATTTGCGGCTCGCACTAGTGCAGAGTTATCTCAATGAAAGGGGCCACGGTGTTTCTGTATCTCTATTATGTTGATGCGGCTTCGGAACTTTTAAATATCTTCATATATCTCGAGAACTACGCATCTGATCAAAAAATATCATAGAACATAAAAAGTAGGAAACTTAATTCTCTACAAAAAAGGTCTCTTAACATTTTGCCATAGCTCGCTTCGTTTCCGAGATATTTGCAGATTTATCTCAAGGGAAGGGGCCTAACGAACATATTCCGAGATATTTCTTCTTCTTGTTGTTCTTCTTCTGCACAGCTAAACTGGAAGTGGCATTTCCAGCTCGCAATAGTGCAGAGTTATCTCAAAGAAAGGGGCCACGGTGTTTCTGTATCTCTATTATGTTGGTGCGGCTTCGGAACTTTTAAATGTCTTGATATATCTCGAGAACTACGCATCTGATCAAAAAATATCATAGAACATAAAGAGTAGGAAACTTAATTCTCTACAAAAAAGGTCTCTTAACATTTTGCCATAGCTCGCTTCGTTTCCGAGATATTTGCAGATTTATCTCAAGGGAAGGGGCCTAACGGACATACTTCGAGATATTTCTTCTTCTTGTTGTTCTTCTTCTGCACAGCTAAGCTGGAAGTGGCATTTGCGGCTCGCACTAGTGCAGAGTTATCTCAAAGAAAGGGGCCACGGTGTTTCTGTATCTCTATTATGTTGGTGCGGCTTCGGAACTTTTAAATATCTCGATATATCTCGAAAACTACGCTTCTGATCAAAAAATATCATAGAACCTAAATTGTAGGAAACATAATTCTCTACAAAAAAGGTCTCTTAACATTTTGCCATAGCTCGCTTCGTTTCCGAGACATTTGCAGATATATCTCAAGGGAAGGGGCCTGACGGACATATGTCGAGATATTTCTTCTTCTTGTTGTTCTTCTTCTGCACAGCTAAGCTGGAAGTGGCATTTGCAGCTCGCAATAGTGCAGAGTTATCTCAAAGAAAGGGGCCACGGTGTTTCTGTATCTCTATTATGTTGGTGCGGCTTCGGAACTTTTAAATATCTTGATACATCTCGAGAACTACGCGTCTGATCAAAAAATATCATAGAACATAAAAAGTAGGAAACTTAATTCTCTACAAAAAAGGTCTCTTAACATTTTGCCATAGCTCGCTTCGTTTCCGAGATATTTGCAGATTTATCTCAGGGGAAGTGGCCTGACGGACATATTTCGAGATATTTCTTCTTCTTGTTGTTCTTCCTCTGCACAGCTAAGCTGGAAGTGGCATTTGCAGCTCGCAATAGTGCAGAGATATCTCAAAGAAAGGGGCCACGGTGTTTCTGTATCTCTATTATGTTGGTGCGGCTTCGGAACTTTTAAGTATCTCGATATATCTCGAAAACTACGCTTCTGATCAAAAAATATCATAGAACATAAATTGTAGGAAACATAATTCTCTACAAAAAATGTCTCTTAACATTTTGCCATAGCTCGCTTCGTTTCCGAGATATTTGCAGATTTATCTCAATGGAAGGGGCCTGACGGGCATATTTCGAGATATTTCTTCTTCTTGTTATTCTTCTTCTGCACAGCTAAGCTGGAAGTGGCATTTGCAGCGCGCAATAGTGCAGAGTTATCTCAAAGAAAGGGGCCACGGTGTTTCTGTATCTCTATTATGTTGGTGCGGCTTCGGAACTTTTAAATATCTTGATATATCTCGAGAACTACGCATCCGATCAAAAAATATCATAGAACATAAAGAGTAGGAAACTTAATTCTCTACAAAAAAGGTCTCTTAACATTTTGCCATAGCTCGCTTCGTTTCCGAGATATTTGCAGATTTATCTCAAGGGAAGGGGCCTAACGGACATACTTCGAGATATTTCTTCTTCTTGTTGTTCTTCTTCTGCACAGCTAAGCTGGAAGTGGCATTTGCGGCTCGCACTAGTGCAGAGTTATCTCAAAGAAAGGGGCCACGGTGTTTCTGTATCTCTATTATGTTGGTGCGGCTTCGGAACTTTTAAATATCTTGATATATCTCGAGAACTACGCGTCGGATCAAAAAATATCATAGAACATAAAAAGTAGGAAACTTAATTCTCTACAAAAACGGTCTCTTAACATTTTGCCATAGCTCACTTCGTTTCCGAGATATTTGCAGATATATCTCAAGGGAAGGGGCCTGACGGACATATTTCGAGATATTTCTTCTTCTTGTTGTTCTTCTTCTGCACAGCTAAGCTGGAAGTGGCATTTGCGGCTCGCACTAGTGCACAGTTATCTCAAAGAAAGGGGCCACGGTGTTTCTGTATCTCTATTATGTTGGTGCGTCTTCGGAACTTTTAAATATCTCGATATATCTCGAAAAGTACGCTTCTGATCAAAAAATATCATAGAACGTAAATTGTAGGAAACATTATTCTCTACAAAAAAGGTCTCTTAACATTTTGCCATAGCTCGCTTCGTTTCCGAGATATTTGCAGATTCATCTCAAGGGAAGGGGTCTGACGGACATATTTCGAGATATTTCTTCTTCTTGTTGTTCTTCTTCTGCACAGCTAAACTGGAAGTGGCATTTCCAGCTCGCAATCGTGCAGAGTTATCTCAAAGAAAGGGGCCACGGTGTTTCTGTATCTCTATTATGTTGGTGCGGCTTCGGAACTTTTAAATATCTTGATATATCTCGAGAACTACGCCTCTGATCGAAAAATATCATAGAACATAAAAAGTAGGAAACTTAATTCTCTACAAAAAACGTCTCTTAACATTTTGCCATAGCTCGCTTCGTTTCCGAGATATTTGCAGATTTATCTCAAGGGAAGGGGCCTGACGGACATATTTCGAGATATTTCTTCTTCTTGTTGTTCTTCTTCTGCACAGCTAAGCTGGAAGTGGCATTTGCGGCTCGCACTAGTGCAGAGTTATCTCAAAGAAAGGGGCCACGGTGTTTCTGTATCTCTATTATGTTGGTGCGGCTTCGGAACTTTTAAATATCTCGATATATCGCGAAAACTACGCTTCTGATCAAAAAATATCATAGAACATAAATTGTAGGAAACATAATTCTCTACAAAGAACGCCTCTTCACATTTTGCCATAGCTCGCTTCGTTTCCGAGATATTTGCAGATTTATCTCAAGGGAAGGGGCCTGACGGACATATTTCGAGATATTTCTTCTTCTTGTTGTTCTTCTTCTGCACAGCTAAGCTGGAAGTGGCATTTGCGGCTCGCACTAGTGCAGAGTTATCTCAAAGAAAGGGGCCACGGTGTTTCTGTATCCCTATTATGTTGGTGCGGCTTCGGAACTTTTAAATATCTTGATATATCTCGAGAACTACGCATCTGATCAAAAAATATCATAGAACATAAAAAGTAGGAAACATAATTTTCTACAAAAAAGGTCTCTTAACATTTTGCCATAGCTCGCTTCGTTTCCGAGATATTTGCAGATTTATCTCAAGGGAAGGGGCCTGACGGACATATTTCGAGATATTTCTTCTTCTTGTTGTTCTTCTTCTGCACAGCTAAGCTGGAAGTGGCATTTGCGGCTCGCACTAGTGCAGAGTTATCTCAACGAAAGGGGCCACGGTGTTTCTGTATCTCCATTATGTTGGTGCGGCTTCGGAACTTTTAAATATCTTGATATATCTCGAGAACTACGCATCTGATCAAAAAATATCATAGAACATGAAAAGTAGGAAACTTAATTCTCTACAAAAAAGGTCTCTTAACATTTTGCCATAGCTCTCTTCGTTTCCGAGATATTTGCAGATTTATCTCAAGGGAAGGGGCCTGACGGACATATTTCGAGATATTTCTTCTTCTTGTCGTTCTTCTTCTGCACAGCTAAGCTGGAAGTGGCATTTGCAGCTCGCAATAGTGCAGAGTTATCTCAAAGAAAGGGGCCACGGTGTTTCTGTATCTCTATTATGTTGGTGCGGCTTCGGAACTTTTAAATATCTTGATATATCTCGAGAACTACGCATCTGATCAAAAAATATCATAGAACATGAAAAGTAGGAAACTTAATTCTCTACAAAAAAGGTCTCTTAACATTTTGCCATAGCTCTCTTCGTTTCCGAGATATTTGCAGATATATCTCAAGGGAAGGGGCCTGACGGACATATTTCGAGATATTTCTTCTTCTTGTTGTTCTTCTTCTGCACAGCTAAGCTGGAAGTGGCATTTGCGGCTCGCACTAGTGCAGCGTTATCTCAAAGAAAGGGGCCACGGTGTTTCTGTATCTCTATTATGTTGGTGCGGCTTCGGAACTTTTAAATATCTCGATATATCTCGAAAACTACGCTTCTGATCAAAAAATATCATAGAACATAAATTGTAGGAAACATAATTCTCTACAAAAAAGGTCTCTTAACATTTTGCCATAGCTCGCTTCGTTTCCGAGATATTTGCAGATTTATCTCAAGGGAAGTGGCCTGACGGACATATTCCGAGATATTTCTTCTTCTTGTTGTTCTTCTTCTGCACATCTAAGCTGGAAGTGGCATTTGCAGCTTGCAATAGTGCAGAGATATCTCAAAGAAAGGGGCCACGGTGCTTCTGTATCTCTATTATGTTGGTGCGGCTTTGGAACTTTTAAATATCTTGATATATCTCGAGAACTACGCATCTGATCAAAAAATATCATAGAACATAAAAACTAAGAAACATAATTCTCTACAAAAAAGGTCTCTTAACATTTTGCCATAGCTCGCTTCGTTTCCGAGATATTTGCAGATTTATCTCAATGGAAGGGGCCTGACGGGCATATTTCGAGATATTTCTTCTTCTTGTTATTCTTCTTCTGCACAGCTAAGCTGGAAGTGGCATTTGCAGCGCGCAATAGTGCAGAGTTATCTCAAAGAAAGGGGCCACGGTGTTTCTGTATCTCTATTATGTTGGTGCGGCTTCGGAACTTTTAAATATCTTGATATATCTCGAGAACTACGCATCCGATCAAAAAATATCATAGAACATAAAGAGTAGGAAACTTAATTCTCTACAAAAAAGGTCTCTTAACATTTTGCCATAGCTCGCTTCGTTTCCGAGATATTTGCAGATTTATCTCAAGGGAAGGGGCCTAACGGACATACTTCGAGATATTTCTTCTTCTTGTTGTTCTTCTTCTGCACAGCTAAGCTGGAAGTGGCATTTGCGGCTCGCACTAGTGCAGAGTTATCTCAAAGAAAGGGGCCACGGTGTTTCTGTATCTCTATTATGTTGGTGCGGCTTCGGAACTTTTAAATATCTTGATATATCTCGAGAACTACGCGTCGGATCAAAAAATATCATAGAACATAAAAAGTAGGAAACTTAATTCTCTACAAAAACGGTCTCTTAACATTTTGCCATAGCTCACTTCGTTTCCGAGATATTTGCAGATATATCTCAAGGGAAGGGGCCTGACGGACATATTTCGAGATATTTCTTCTTCTTGTTGTTCTTCTTCTGCACAGCTAAGCTGGAAGTGGCATTTGCGGCTCGCACTAGTGCACAGTTATCTCAAAGAAAGGGGCCACGGTGTTTCTGTATCTCTATTATGTTGGTGCGTCTTCGGAACTTTTAAATATCTCGATATATCTCGAAAAGTACGCTTCTGATCAAAAAATATCATAGAACGTAAATTGTAGGAAACATTATTCTCTACAAAAAAGGTCTCTTAACATTTTGCCATAGCTCGCTTCGTTTCCGAGATATTTGCAGATTCATCTCAAGGGAAGGGGTCTGACGGACATATTTCGAGATATTTCTTCTTCTTGTTGTTCTTCTTCTGCACAGCTAAACTGGAAGTGGCATTTCCAGCTCGCAATCGTGCAGAGTTATCTCAAAGAAAGGGGCCACGGTGTTTCTGTATCTCTATTATGTTGGTGCGGCTTCGGAACTTTTAAATATCTTGATATATCTCGAGAACTACGCCTCTGATCGAAAAATATCATAGAACATAAAAAGTAGGAAACTTAATTCTCTACAAAAAACGTCTCTTAACATTTTGCCATAGCTCGCTTCGTTTCCGAGATATTTGCAGATTTATCTCAAGGGAAGGGGCCTGACGGACATATTTCGAGATATTTCTTCTTCTTGTTGTTCTTCTTCTGCACAGCTAAGCTGGAAGTGGCATTTGCGGCTCGCACTAGTGCAGAGTTATCTCAAAGAAAGGGGCCACGGTGTTTCTGTATCTCTATTATGTTGGTGCGGCTTCGGAACTTTTAAATATCTCGATATATCGCGAAAACTACGCTTCTGATCAAAAAATATCATAGAACATAAATTGTAGGAAACATAATTCTCTACAAAGAACGCCTCTTCACATTTTGCCATAGCTCGCTTCGTTTCCGAGATATTTGCAGATTTATCTCAAGGGAAGGGGCCTGACGGACATATTTCGAGATATTTCTTCTTCTTGTTGTTCTTCTTCTGCACAGCTAAGCTGGAAGTGGCATTTGCGGCTCGCACTAGTGCAGAGTTATCTCAAAGAAAGGGGCCACGGTGTTTCTGTATCCCTATTATGTTGGTGCGGCTTCGGAACTTTTAAATATCTTGATATATCTCGAGAACTACGCATCTGATCAAAAAATATCATAGAACATAAAAAGTAGGAAACATAATTTTCTACAAAAAAGGTCTCTTAACATTTTGCCATAGCTCGCTTCGTTTCCGAGATATTTGCAGATTTATCTCAAGGGAAGGGGCCTGACGGACATATTTCGAGATATTTCTTCTTCTTGTTGTTCTTCTTCTGCACAGCTAAGCTGGAAGTGGCATTTGCGGCTCGCACTAGTGCAGAGTTATCTCAACGAAAGGGGCCACGGTGTTTCTGTATCTCCATTATGTTGGTGCGGCTTCGGAACTTTTAAATATCTTGATATATCTCGAGAACTACGCATCTGATCAAAAAATATCATAGAACATGAAAAGTAGGAAACTTAATTCTCTACAAAAAAGGTCTCTTAACATTTTGCCATAGCTCTCTTCGTTTCCGAGATATTTGCAGATTTATCTCAAGGGAAGGGGCCTGACGGACATATTTCGAGATATTTCTTCTTCTTGTCGTTCTTCTTCTGCACAGCTAAGCTGGAAGTGGCATTTGCAGCTCGCAATAGTGCAGAGTTATCTCAAAGAAAGGGGCCACGGTGTTTCTGTATCTCTATTATGTTGGTGCGGCTTCGGAACTTTTAAATATCTTGATATATCTCGAGAACTACGCATCTGATCAAAAAATATCATAGAACATGAAAAGTAGGAAACTTAATTCTCTACAAAAAAGGTCTCTTAACATTTTGCCATAGCTCTCTTCGTTTCCGAGATATTTGCAGATATATCTCAAGGGAAGGGGCCTGACGGACATATTTCGAGATATTTCTTCTTCTTGTTGTTCTTCTTCTGCACAGCTAAGCTGGAAGTGGCATTTGCGGCTCGCACTAGTGCAGCGTTATCTCAAAGAAAGGGGCCACGGTGTTTCTGTATCTCTATTATGTTGGTGCGGCTTCGGAACTTTTAAATATCTCGATATATCTCGAAAACTACGCTTCTGATCAAAAAATATCATAGAACATAAATTGTAGGAAACATAATTCTCTACAAAAAAGGTCTCTTAACATTTTGCCATAGCTCGCTTCGTTTCCGAGATATTTGCAGATTTATCTCAAGGGAAGTGGCCTGACGGACATATTCCGAGATATTTCTTCTTCTTGTTGTTCTTCTTCTGCACATCTAAGCTGGAAGTGGCATTTGCAGCTTGCAATAGTGCAGAGATATCTCAAAGAAAGGGGCCACGGTGCTTCTGTATCTCTATTATGTTGGTGCGGCTTTGGAACTTTCAAATATCTTGATATATCTCGAGAACTACGCATCTGATCAAAAAATATCATAGAACATAAAAACTAAGAAACATAATTCTCTACAAAAAAGGTCTCTTAACATTTTGCCATAGCTCGCTTCGTTTCCGAGATATTTGCAGATTTATCTCAAGGGAAGGGGCCTGACGGACATATTTCGAGATATTTCTTCTTCTTGTTGTTCTTCTTCTGCACAGCTAAGCTGGAAGTGGCATTTGCGGCTCGCACTAGTGCACAGTTATCTCAAAGAAAGGGGCCACGGTGTTTCTGTATCTCTATTATGTTGGTGCGGCTTCGGAACTTTTAAGTATCTCGATATATCTCGAAAACTACGCTTCTGATCAAAAAATATCATAGAACATAAATTGTAGGAAACATAATTCTCTACAAAAAACGTCTCTTAACATTTTGCCATAGCTCGCTTCGTTTCCGAGATATTTGCAGATTCAGCTCAAAGGAACTGGCCTGACGGACATATTTCGAGATATTTCTTCTTCTTGTTGTTCTTGCTCTGCACAGCTAAGCTGGAAGTGGCATTTGCAGCTCGCAATGGTGCAGAGTTATCTCAAAGAAAGGGGCCACGGTGTTTCTGTATCTCTATTATGTTGGTGCGGCTTCGGAACTTTTAAATATCTTGATATATCTCGAGAACTACGCATCTGATCAAAAAATATCATAGAACATAAAAAGTAGGAAACTTAATTCTCTACAAAAAAGGTCTCTTAACATTTTGCCATAGCTCGCTTCGTTTCCGAGATATTTGCATATTTATCTCAAGGGAAGGGGCCTGACGGACATATTTCGAGATATTTCTTCTTCTTGTTGTTCTTCTTCTGCACAGCTAAGCTGGAAGTGGCATTTGCGGCTCGCACTAGTGCAGAGTTATCTCAAAGAAAGGGGCCACGGTGTTTCTGTATCTCTATTATGTTGGTGCGGCTTCGGAACTTTTAAATATCTCGATATATCTCGAAAACTACGCTTCTGATCAAAAAATATCATAGAACATAAATTGTAGGAAACATAATTCTCTACAAAAAAGGTCTCTTAACATTTTGCCATAGCTCGCTTCGTTTCCGAGATATTTGCAGATATATCTCAAGGGAAGGGGCCTGACGGACATATTTCGAGATATTTCTTCTTCTTGTTGTTCTTCTTCTGCACAGCTAAGCTGGAAGTGGCATTTACAGCTCGCAATAGTGCAGAGTTATCTCAAAGAAAGGGGCCACTGTGTTTCTGTATCTCTATTATGTTGGTGCGGCTTCGGAACTTTTAAATATCTTGATATATCTCGAGAACTACGCATCTGATCAAAAAATATCATAGAACATAAAAAGTAGGAAACTTAATTCTCTACAAAAAAGGTCTCTTAACATTTTGCCATAGCTCGCTTCGTTTCCGAGATATTTGCATATTTATCTCAAGGGAAGGGGCCTGACGGACATATTTCGAGATATTTCTTCTTCTTGTTGTTCTTCTTCTGCACAGCTAAGCTGGAAGTGGCATTTGCGGCTCGCACTAGTGCAGAGTTATCTCAAAGAAAGGGGCCACGGTGTTTCTGTATCTCTATTATGTTGGTGCGTCTTCGGAACTTTTAAATATCTCGATATATCTCGAAAACTACGCTTCTGATCAAAAAATATCATAGAACCTAAATTGTAGGAAACATAATTCTCTACAAAAAAGGTCTCTTAAGATTTTGCCATAGCTCGCTTCGTTTCCGAGACATTTGCAGATATATCTCAAGGGAAGGGGCCTGACGGACATATTTCGAGATATTTCTTCTTCTTGTTGTTCTTCTTCTGCACAGCTAAGCTGGAAGTGGCATTTGCGGCTCGCACTAGTGCAGAGTTATCTCAATGAAAGGGGCCACGGTGTTTCTGTATCTCTATTATGTTGGTGCAGCTTCGGAACTTTGAAATATCTTGATATATCTCGAGAACTACGCTTCTGATCAAAAAATATCATAGAACATAAATTGTAGGAAACATAATTCTCTACAAAAAAGGTCTCTTAACATTTTGCCATAGCTCGCTTCGTTTCCGAGATATTTGCAGATATATCTCAAGGGAAGGGGCCTGACGGACATATTTCGAGATATTTCTTCTTCTTGTTGTTCTTCTTCTGCACAGCTAAGCTGGAAGTGGCATTTACAGCTCGCAATAGTGCAGAGTTATCTCAAAGAAAGGGGCCACTGTGTTTCTGTATCTCTATTATGTTGGTGCGGCTTCGGAACTTTTAAATATCTTGATATATCTCGAGAACTACGCATCTGATCAAAAAATATCATAGAACATAAAAAGTAGGAAACTTAATTCTCTACAAAAAAGGTCTCTTAACATTTTGCCATAGCTCTCTTCGTTTCCGAGATATTTGCAGATATATCTCAAGGGAAGGGGCCTGACGGACATATTTCGAGATATTTCTTCTTCTTGTTGTTCTTCTTCTGCACAGCTAAGCTGGAAGTGGCATTTGCGGCTCGCACTAGTGCAGCGTTATCTCAAAGAAAGGGGCCACGGTGTTTCTGTATCTCTATTATGTTGGTGCGGCTTCGGAACTTTTAAATATCTCGATATATCTCGAAAACTACGCTTCTGATCAAAAAATATCATAGAACATAAATTGTAGGAAACATAATTCTCTACAAAAAAGGTCTCTTAACATTTTGCCATAGCTCGCTTCGTTTCCGAGATATTTGCAGATTTATCTCAAGGGAAGTGGCCTGACGGACATATTCCGAGATATTTCTTCTTCTTGTTGTTCTTCTTCTGCACATCTAAGCTGGAAGTGGCATTTGCAGCTTGCAATAGTGCAGAGATATCTCAAAGAAAGGGGCCACGGTGCTTCTGTATCTCTATTATGTTGGTGCGGCTTTGGAACTTTTAAATATCTTGATATATCTCGAGAACTACGCATCTGATCAAAAAATATCATAGAACATAAAAACTAAGAAACATAATTCTCTACAAAAAAGGTCTCTTAACATTTTGCCATAGCTCGCTTCGTTTCCGAGATATTTGCAGATTTATCTCAAGGGAAGGGGCCTGACGGACATATTTCGAGATATTTCTTCTTCTTGTTGTTCTTCTTCTGCACAGCTAAGCTGGAAGTGGCATTTGCGGCTCGCACTAGTGCACAGTTATCTCAAAGAAAGGGGCCACGGTGTTTCTGTATCTCTATTATGTTGGTGCGGCTTCGGAACTTTTAAGTATCTCGATATATCTCGAAAACTACGCTTCTGATCAAAAAATATCATAGAACATAAATTGTAGGAAACATAATTCTCTACAAAAAACGTCTCTTAACATTTTGCCATAGCTCGCTTCGTTTCCGAGATATTTGCAGATTCAGCTCAAAGGAACTGGCCTGACGGACATATTTCGAGATATTTCTTCTTCTTGTTGTTCTTGCTCTGCACAGCTAAGCTGGAAGTGGCATTTGCAGCTCGCAATGGTGCAGAGTTATCTCAAAGAAAGGGGCCACGGTGTTTCTGTATCTCTATTATGTTGGTGCGGCTTCGGAACTTTTAAATATCTTGATATATCTCGAGAACTACGCATCTGATCAAAAAATATCATAGAACATAAAAAGTAGGAAACTTAATTCTCTACAAAAAAGGTCTCTTAACATTTTGCCATAGCTCGCTTCGTTTCCGAGATATTTGCATATTTATCTCAAGGGAAGGGGCCTGACGGACATATTTCGAGATATTTCTTCTTCTTGTTGTTCTTCTTCTGCACAGCTAAGCTGGAAGTGGCATTTGCGGCTCGCACTAGTGCAGAGTTATCTCAAAGAAAGGGGCCACGGTGTTTCTGTATCTCTATTATGTTGGTGCGGCTTCGGAACTTTTAAATATCTCGATATATCTCGAAAACTACGCTTCTGATCAAAAAATATCATAGAACATAAATTGTAGGAAACATAATTCTCTACAAAAAAGGTCTCTTAACATTTTGCCATAGCTCGCTTCGTTTCCGAGATATTTGCAGATATATCTCAAGGGAAGGGGCCTGACGGACATATTTCGAGATATTTCTTCTTCTTGTTGTTCTTCTTCTGCACAGCTAAGCTGGAAGTGGCATTTACAGCTCGCAATAGTGCAGAGTTATCTCAAAGAAAGGGGCCACTGTGTTTCTGTATCTCTATTATGTTGGTGCGGCTTCGGAACTTTTAAATATCTTGATATATCTCGAGAACTACGCATCTGATCAAAAAATATCATAGAACATAAAAAGTAGGAAACTTAATTCTCTACAAAAAAGGTCTCTTAACATTTTGCCATAGCTCGCTTCGTTTCCGAGATATTTGCATATTTATCTCAAGGGAAGGGGCCTGACGGACATATTTCGAGATATTTATTCTTCTTGTTGTTCTTCTTCTGCACAGCTAAGCTGGAAGTGGCATTTGCGGCTCGCACTAGTGCAGAGTTATCTCAAAGAAAGGGGCCACGGTGTTTCTGTATCTCTATTATGTTGGTGCGTCTTCGGAACTTTTAAATATCTCGATATATCTCGAAAACTACGCTTCTGATCAAAAAATATCATAGAACCTAAATTGTAGGAAACATAATTCTCTACAAAAAAGGTCTCTTAAGATTTTGCCATAGCTCGCTTCGTTTCCGAGACATTTGCAGATATATCTCAAGGGAAGGGGCCTGACGGACATATTTCGAGATATTTCTTCTTCTTGTTGTTCTTCTTCTGCACAGCTAAGCTGGAAGTGGCATTTGCGGCTCGCACTAGTGCAGAGTTATCTCAATGAAAGGGGCCACGGTGTTTCTGTATCTCTATTATGTTGGTGCAGCTTCGGAACTTTGAAATATCTTGATATATCTCGAGAACTACGCATCTGATCAAAAAATATCATCGAACATAAAAAGTAGGAAACTTAATTCTCTACAAAAAAGGTCTCTTAACATTTTGCCATAGCTCGCTTCGTTTCCGAGATATTTGCAGATTTATCTCAAGGGAAGGGGCCTGACGGACATATTTCGAGATATTTCTTCTTCTTGTTGTTCTTGCTCTGCACAGCTAAGCTGGAAGTGGCATTTGCAGCTCGCAATGGTGCAGAGTTACCTCAAAGAAAGGGGCCACGGTGTTTCTGTATCTCTATTATGTTGGTGCGGCTTCGGAACTTTTAAATATCTTGATATATCTCGAGAACTACGCATCTGATCAAAAAATATCATAGAACATAAAAAGTAGGAAACTTAATTCTCTACAAAAAAGGTCTCTTAACATTTTGCCATAGCTCGCTTCGTTTCCGAGATATTTGCATATTTATCTCAAGGGAAGGGGCCTGACGGACATATTTCGAGATATTTCTTCTTCTTGTTGTTCTTCTTCTGCACAGCTAAGCTGGAAGTGGCATTTGCGGCTCGCACTAGTGCAGAGTTATCTCAAAGAAAGGGGCCACGGTGTTTCTGTATCTCTATTATGTTGGTGCGGCTTCGGAACTTTTAAATATCTCGATATATCTCGAAAACTACGCTTCTGATCAAAAAATATCATAGAACATAAATTGTAGGAAACATAATTCTCTACAAAAAAGGTCTCTTAACATTTTGCCATAGCTCGCTTCGTTTCCGAGATATTTGCAGATATATCTCAAGGGAAGGGGCCTGACGGACATATTTCGAGATATTTCTTCTTCTTGTTGTTCTTCTTCTGCACAGCTAAGCTGGAAGTGGCATTTACAGCTCGCAATAGTGCAGAGTTATCTCAAAGAAAGGGGCCACTGTGTTTCTGTATCTCTATTATGTTGGTGCGGCTTCGGAACTTTTAAATATCTTGATATATCTCGAGAACTACGCATCTGATCAAAAAATATCATAGAACATAAAAAGTAGGAAACTTAATTCTCTACAAAAAAGGTCTCTTAACATTTTGCCATAGCTCGCTTCGTTTCCGAGATATTTGCATATTTATCTCAAGGGAAGGGGCCTGACGGACATATTTCGAGATATTTCTTCTTCTTGTTGTTCTTCTTCTGCACAGCTAAGCTGGAAGTGGCATTTGCGGCTCGCACTAGTGCAGAGTTATCTCAAAGAAAGGGGCCACGGTGTTTCTGTATCTCTATTATGTTGGTGCGTCTTCGGAACTTTTAAATATCTCGATATATCTCGAAAACTACGCTTCTGATCAAAAAATATCATAGAACCTAAATTGTAGGAAACATAATTCTCTACAAAAAAGGTCTCTTAACATTTTGCCATAGCTCGCTTCGTTTCCGAGACATTTGCAGATATATCTCAAGGGAAGGGGCCTGACGGACATATTTCGAGATATTTCTTCTTCTTGTTGTTCTTCTTCTGCACAGCTAAGCTGGAAGTGGCATTTGCGGCTCGCACTAGTGCAGAGTTATCTCAATGAAAGGGGCCACGGTGTTTCTGTATCTCTATTATGTTGGTGCAGCTTCGGAACTTTGAAATATCTTGATATATCTCGAGAACTACGCATCTGATCAAAAAATATCATCGAACATAAAAAGTAGGAAACTTAATTCTCTACAAAAAAGGTCTCTTAACATTTTGCCATAGCTCGCTTCGTTTCCGAGATATTTGCAGATTTATCTCAAGGGAAGGGGCCTGACGGACATATTTCGAGATATTTCTTCTTCTTGTTGTTCTTCTTCTGCACAGCTAAGCTGGAAGTGGCATTTGCAGCTCGCAATAGTGCAGAGTTATCTCAAAGAAAGGGGCCACAGTGTTTCTGTATCTCTATTATGTTGGTGGGGCTTCGGAACTTTTAAATATCTTGATATATCTCGAGAACTACGCGTCTGATCAAAAAATATCATAGAACATAAAAAGTAGGAAACTTAATTCTCTACAAAAACGGTCTCTTAACATTTTGCCATAGCTCACTTCGTTTCCGAGATATTTGCAGATATATCTCAAGGGAAGGGGCCTGACGGACATATTTCGAGATATTTCTTCTTCTTGTTCTTCTTCTTCTGCACAGCTAAGCTGGAAGTGGCATTTGCGGCTCGCACTAGTGCACAGTTATATCAAAGAAAGGGGCCACGGTGTTTCTGTATCTCTATTATGTTGGTGCGTCTTCGGAACTTTTAAATATCTCGATATATCTCGAAAACTACGCTTCTGATCAAAAAATATCATAGAACGTAAATTGTAGGAAACATTATTCCCTACAAAAAAGGTCTCTTAACATTTTGCCATAGCTCGCTTCGTTTCCGAGATATTTGCAGATATATCTCAAGGGAAGGGGCCTGACGGACATATTTCGAGATATTTCTTCTTCTTGTTGTTCTTCTTCTGCACAGCTAAGCTGGAAGTGGCATTTACAGCTCGCAATAGTGCAGAGTTATCTCAAAGAAAGGGGCCACTGTGTTTCTGTATCTCTATTATGTTGGTGCGGCTTCGGAACTTTTAAATATCTTGATATATCTCGAGAACTACGCATCTGATCAAAAAATATCATAGAACATAAAAAGTAGGAAACTTAATTCTCTACAAAAAAGGTCTCTTAACATTTTGCCATAGCTCGCTTCGTTTCCGAGATATTTGCATATTTATCTCAAGGGAAGGGGCCTGACGGACATATTTCGAGATATTTCTTCTTCTTGTTGTTCTTCTTCTGCACAGCTAAGCTGGAAGTGGCATTTGCGGCTCGCACTAGTGCAGAGTTATCTCAAAGAAAGGGGCCACGGTGTTTCTGTATCTCTATTATGTTGGTGCGTCTTCGGAACTTTTAAATATCTCGATATATCTCGAAAACTACGCTTCTGATCAAAAAATATCATAGAACCTAAATTGTAGGAAACATAATTCTCTACAAAAAAGGTCTCTTAACATTTTGTCATAGCTCGCTTCGTTTCCGAGACATTTGCAGATATATCTCAAGGGAAGGGGCCTGACGGACATATTTCGAGATATTTCTTCTTCTTGTTGTTCTTCTTCTGCACAGCTAAGCTGGAAGTGGCATTTGCGGCTCGCACTAGTGCAGAGTTATCTCAATGAAAGGGGCCACGGTGTTTCTGTATCTCTATTATGTTGGTGCAGCTTCGGAACTTTGAAATATCTTGATATATCTCGAGAACTACGCATCTGATCAAAAAATATCATCGAACATAAAAAGTAGGAAACTTAATTCTCTACAAAAAAGGTCTCTTAACATTTTGCCATAGCTCGCTTCGTTTCCGAGATATTTGCAGATTTATCTCAAGGGAAGGGGCCTGACGGACATATTTCGAGATATTTCTTCTTCTTGTTGTTCTTCTTCTGCACAGCTAAGCTGGAAGTGGCATTTGCAGCTCGCAATAGTGCAGAGTTATCTCAAAGAAAGGGGCCACAGTGTTTCTGTATCTCTATTATGTTGGTGGGGCTTCGGAACTTTTAAATATCTTGATATATCTCGAGAACTACGCGTCTGATCAAAAAATATCATAGAACATAAAAAGTAGGAAACTTAATTCTCTACAAAAACGGTCTCTTAACATTTTGCCATAGCTCACTTCGTTTCCGAGATATTTGCAGATATATCTCAAGGGAAGGGGCCTGACGGACATATTTCGAGATATTTCTTCTTCTTGTTCTTCTTCTTCTGCACAGCTAAGCTGGAAGTGGCATTTGCGGCTCGCACTAGTGCACAGTTATATCAAAGAAAGGGGCCACGGTGTTTCTGTATCTCTATTATGTTGGTGCGTCTTCGGAACTTTTAAATATCTCGATATATCTCGAAAACTACGCTTCTGATCAAAAAATATCATAGAACGTAAATTGTAGGAAACATTATTCCCTACAAAAAAGGTCTCTTAACATTTTGCCATAGCTCGCTTCGTTTCCGAGATATTTGCAGATATATCTCAAGGGAAGGGGCCTGACGGACATATTTCGAGATATTTCTTCTTCTTGTTGTTCTTCTTCTGCACAGCTAAGCTGGAAGTGGCATTTACAGCTCGCAATAGTGCAGAGTTATCTCAAAGAAAGGGGCCACTGTGTTTCTGTATCTCTATTATGTTGGTGCGGCTTCGGAACTTTTAAATATCTTGATATATCTCGAGAACTACGCATCTGATCAAAAAATATCATAGAACATAAAAAGTAGGAAACTTAATTCTCTACAAAAAAGGTCTCTTAACATTTTGCCAGAGCTCGCTTCGTTTCCGAGATATTTGCATATTTATCTCAAGGGAAGGGGCCTGACGGACATATTTCGAGATATTTCTTCTTCTTGTTGTTCTTCTTCTGCACAGCTAAGCTGGAAGTGGCATTTGCGGCTCGCACTAGTGCAGAGTTATCTCAAAGAAAGGGGCCACGGTGTTTCTGTATCTCTATTATGTTGGTGCGTCTTCGGAACTTTTAAATATCTCGATATATCTCGAAAACTACGCTTCTGATCAAAAAATATCATAGAACCTAAATTGTAGGAAACATAATTCTCTACAAAAAAGGTCTCTTAACATTTTGTCATAGCTCGCTTCGTTTCCGAGACATTTGCAGATATATCTCAAGGGAAGGGGCCTGACGGACATATTTCGAGATATTTCTTCTTCTTGTTGTTCTTCTTCTGCACAGCTAAGCTGGAAGTGGCATTTGCGGCTCGCACTAGTGCAGAGTTATCTCAATGAAAGGGGCCACGGTGTTTCTGTATCTCTATTATGTTGGTGCAGCTTCGGAACTTTGAAATATCTTGATATATCTCGAGAACTACGCATCTGATCAAAAAATATCATCGAACATAAAAAGTAGGAAACTTAATTCTCTACAAAAAAGGTCTCTTAACATTTTGCCATAGCTCGCTTCGTTTCCGAGATATTTGCAGATTTATCTCAAGGGAAGGGGCCTGACGGACATATTTCGAGATATTTCTTCTTCTTGTTGTTCTTCTTCTGCACAGCTAAGCTGGAAGTGGCATTTGCAGCTCGCAATAGTGCAGAGTTATCTCAAAGAAAGGGGCCACAGTGTTTCTGTATCTCTATTATGTTGGTGGGGCTTCGGAACTTTTAAATATCTTGATATATCTCGAGAACTACGCGTCTGATCAAAAAATATCATAGAACATAAAAAGTAGGAAACTTAATTCTCTACAAAAACGGTCTCTTAACATTTTGCCATAGCTCACTTCGTTTCCGAGATATTTGCAGATATATCTCAAGGGAAGGGGCCTGACGGACATATTTCGAGATATTTCTTCTTCTTGTTCTTCTTCTTCTGCACAGCTAAGCTGGAAGTGGCATTTGCGGCTCGCACTAGTGCACAGTTATATCAAAGAAAGGGGCCACGGTGTTTCTGTATCTCTATTATGTTGGTGCGTCTTCGGAACTTTTAAATATCTCGATATATCTCGAAAACTACGCTTCTGATCAAAAAATATCATAGAACGTAAATTGTAGGAAACATTATTCCCTACAAAAAAGGTCTCTTAACATTTTGCCATAGCTCGCTTCGTTTCCGAGATATTTGCAGATTCATCTCAAGGGAAGGGGTCTGACGGACATATTTCGAGATATTTCTTCTTCTTGTTGTTCTTCTTCTGCACAGCTAAGCTCGAAGTGGCATTTGCAGCTCGCAATAGTGCAGAGTTATCTCAAAGAAAGAGGCCACGGTGTTTCTGTACCTCTATTATGTTGGTGCGGCTTCGGAACTTTTAAATATCTTGATATATCTCGAGAACTACGCATCTGATCAAAAAATATCATAGAACATAAAAAGTAGGAAACTTAATTCTCTACAAAAAAGGTCTCTTAACATTTTGCCATAGCTCGCTTCGTTTCCGAGATATTTGCAGATTTATCTCAAGGGAAGGGGCCTGACGGACATATTTCGAGATATTTCTTCTTCTTGTTGTTCTTCTTCTGCACAGCTAAGCTGGAAGTGGCATTTGCGGCTCGCACTAGTGCAGAGTTATCTCAAAGAAAGGGGCCACGGTGTTTCTGTATCTCTATTATGTTGGTGCGGCTTCGGAACTTTTAAATATCTCGATATATCTCGAAAACTACGCTTCTGATCAAAAAATATCATAGAACATAAAAAGTAAGAAACATAATTCTCTACAAAAAAGGTCTCTTAACATTTTGCCATAGCTCGCTTCGTTTCCGAGATATTTGCAGATTTATCTCAAGGGAAGGGGCCTGACGGACATATTTCGAGATATTTCTTCTTCTTGTTGTTCTTCTTCTGCACAGCTAAGCTGGAAGTGGCATTTGCGGCTCGCACTAGTGCACAGTTATCTCAAAGAAAGGGGCCACGGTGTTTCTGTATCTCTATTATGTTGGTGCGGCTTCGGAACTTTTAAGTATCTCGATATATCTCGAAAACTACGCATCTGATCAAAAAATATCATAGAACATAAATTGTAGGAAACATAATTCTCTACAAAAAACGTCTCTTAACATTTTGCCATAGCTCGCTTCGTTTCCGAGATATTTGCAGATTCAGCTCAAAGGAACTGGCCTGACGGACATATTTCGAGATATTTCTTCTTCTTGTTGTTCTTGCTCTGCACAGCTAAGCTGGAAGTGGCATTTGCAGCTCGCAATGGTGCAGAGTTATCTCAAAGAAAGGGGCCACGGTGTTTCTGTATCTCTATTATGTTGGTGCGGCTTCGGAACTTTTAAATATCTTGATATATCTCGAGAACTACGCATCTGATCAAAAAATATCATGGAACATAAAAAGTAGGAAACTTAATTCTCTACAAAAAAGGTCTCTTAACATTTTGCCATAGCTCGCTTCGTTTCCGAGATATTTGCAGATATATCTCAAGGGAAGGGGCCTGACGGACATATTTCGAGATATTTCTTCTTCTTGTTGTTCTTCTTCTGCACAGCTAAGCTGGAAGTGGCATTTACAGCTCGCAATAGTGCAGAGTTATCTCAAAGAAAGGGGCCACGGTGTTTCTGTATCTCTATTATGTTGGTGCGGCTTCGGAACTTTTAAATATCTTGATATATCTCGAGAACTACGCATCTGATCAAAAAATATCATACAACATAAAAAGTAGGAAACTTAATTCTCTACAAAAAAGGTCTCTTAACATTTTGCCATAGCTCGCTTCGTTTCCGAGATATTTGCATATTTATCTCAAGGGAAGGGGCCTGACGGACATATTTCGAGATATTTCTTCTTCTTGTTGTTCTTCTTCTGCACAGCTAAGCTGGAAGTGGCATTTGCGGCTCGCACTAGTGCAGAGTTATCTCAAAGAAAGGGGCCACGGTGTTTCTGTATCTCTATTATGTTGGTGCGGCTTCGGAACTTTTAAATATCTCGATATATCTCGAAAACTACGCTTCTGATCAAAAAATATCATAGAACCTAAATTGTAGGAAACATAATTCTCTACAAAAAAGGTCTCTTAACATTTTGCCATAGCTCGCTTCGTTTCCGAGACATTTGCAGATATATCTCAAGGGAAGGGGCCTGACGGACATATTTCGAGATATTTCTTCTTCTTGTTGTTCTTCTTCTGCACAGCTAAGCTGGAAGTGGCATTTGCAGCTCGCAATAGTGCAGAGTTATCTCAAAGAAAGGGGCCACGGTGTTTCTGTATCTCTATTATGTTGGTGCGGCTTCGGAACTTTTAAATATCTTGATACATCTCGAGAACTACGCGTCTGATCAAAAAATATCATAGAACATAAAAAGTAGGAAACTTAATTCTCTACAAAAAAGGTCTCTTAACATTTTGCCATAGCTCGCTTCGTTTCCGAGATATTTGCAGATTTATCTCAGGGGAAGTGGCCTGACGGACATATTTCGAGATATTTCTTCTTCTTGTTGTTCTTCCTCTGCACAGCTAAGCTGGAAGTGGCATTTGCAGCTCGCAATAGTGCAGAGATATCTCAAAGAAAGGGGCCACGGTGTTTCTGTATCTCTATTATGTTGGTGCGGCTTCGGAACTTTTAAGTATCTCGATATATCTCGAAAACTACGCTTCTGATCAAAAAATATCATAGAACATAAATTGTAGGAAACATAATTCTCTACAAAAAATGTCTCTTAACATTTTGCCATAGCTCGCTTCGTTTCCGAGATATTTGCAGATTCAGCTCAAAGGAACTGGCCTGACGGACATATTTCGAGATATTTCTTCTTCTTGTTGTTCTTCTTCTGCACAGCTAAGCTGGAAGTGGCATTTGCAGCTCGCAATAGTGCAGAGTTATCTCAAAGAAAGGGGCCACGGTGTTTCTGTATCTCTATTATGTTGGTGCGGCTTCGGAACTTTTAAATATCTTGATATATCTCGAGAACTATGCATCTGATCAAAAAATATCATAGAACATGAAAAGTAGGAAACTTAATTCTCTACCAAAAAGGTCTCTTAACATTTTGCCATAGCTCTCTTCGTTTCCGAGATATTTGCAGATTTATCTCAAGGGAAGGGGCCTGACGGACATATTTCGAGATATTTCTTCTTCTTGTTGTTCTTCTTCTGCACAGCTAAGCTGGAAGTGGCATTTGCGGCTCGCACTGGTGCAGAGTTATCTCAATGAAAGGGGCCACGGTGTTTCTGTATCTCTATTATGTTGGTGCGGCTTCGGAACTTTTAAATATCTCGATATATCTCGAAAACTACGCTTCTGATCAAAAAATATCATAGAACCTAAATTGTAGGAAACATAATTCTCTACAAAAAAGGTCTCTTAAGATTTTGCCATAGCTCGCTTCGTTTCCGAGATATTTGCAGATTTATCTCAAGGGAAGGGGCCTAACGAACATATTCCGAGATATTTCTTCTTCTTGTTGTTCTTCTTCTGCACAGCTAAACTGGAAGTGGCATTTCCAGCTCGCAATAGTGCAGAGTTATCTCAAAGAAAGGGGCCACGGTGTTTCTGTATCTCTATTATGTTGGTGCGGCTTCGGAACTTTTAAATGTCTTGATATATCTCGAGAACTACGCATCTGATCAAAAAATATCATAGAACATAAAGAGTAGGAAACTTAATTCTCTACAAAAAAGGTCTCTTAACATTTTGCCATAGCTCGCTTCGTTTCCGAGATATTTGCAGATTTATCTCAAGGGAAGGGGCCTAACGGACATACTTCGAGATATTTCTTCTTCTTGTTGTTCTTCTTCTGCACAGCTAAGCTGGAAGTGGCATTTGCGGCTCGCACTAGTGCAGAGTTATCTCAAAGAAAGGGGCCACGGTGTTTCTGTATCTCTATTATGTTGGTGCGGTTTCGGAACTTTTAAATATCTTGATATATCTCGAGAACTACGCATCTGATCTAAAAATATCATAGAACATAAAAAGTAGGAAACCTAATTCTCTACAAATAAGGTCTCTTAACATTTTGCCATAGCTCGCTTGGTTTCCGAGATATTTGCAGATTTATCTCAAGGGAAGGGGCCTCACGGACATATTTCGAGATATTTCTTCTTCTTGTTGTTCATCTTCTGCACAGCTAAGCTGGAAGTGGCATTTGCAGCTCGCAATAGTGCAGAGATATCTCAAAGAAAGGGGCCACGGTGTTTCTGTATCTCTATTATGTTGGTGCGGCTTCGGAACTTTTAAATATCTTGATATATCTCGAGAACTACGCATCTGATCAAAAAATATCATAGAACATAAATTGTAGGAAACATAATTCTCTACAAAGAACGCCTCTTCACATTTTGCCATAGCTCGCTTCGTTTCCGAGATATTTGCAGATTTATCTCAAGGGAAGGGGCCTGACGGACATATTTCGAGATATTTCTTCTTCTTGTTGTTCTTCTTCTGCACAGCTAAGCTGGAAGTGGCATTTGCGGCTCGCACTAGTGCAGAGTTATCTCAAAGAAAGGGGCCACGGTGTTTCTGTATCCCTATTATGTTGGTGCGGCTTCGGAACTTTTAAATATCTTGATATATCTCGAGAACTACGCATCTGATCAAAAAATATCATAGAACATAAAAAGTAGGAAACTTAATTTTCTACAAAAAAGGTCTCTTAACATTTTGCCATAGCTCGCTTCGTTTCCGAGATATTTGCAGATTTATCTCAAGGGAAGGGGCCTGACGGACATATTTCGAGATATTTCTTCTTCTTGTTGTTCTTCTTCTGCACAGCTAAGCTGGAAGTGGCATTTGCGGCTCGCACTAGTGCAGAGTTATCTCAACGAAAGGGGCCACGGTGTTTCTGTATCTCCATTATATTGGTGCGGCTTCGGAACTTTTAAATATCTTGATATATCTCGAGAACTACGCATCTGATCAAAAAATATCATAGAACATGAAAAGTAGGAAACTTAATTCTCTACAAAAAAGGTCTCTTAACATTTTGCCATAGCTCTCTTCGTTTCCGAGATATTTGCAGATTTATCTCAAGGGAAGGGGCCTGACGGACATATTTCGAGATATTTCTTCTTCTTGTCGTTCTTCTTCTGCACAGCTAAGCTGGAAGTGGCATTTGCAGCTCGCAATAGTGCAGAGTTATCTCAAAGAAAGGGGCCACGGTGTTTCTGTATCTCTATTATGTTGGTGCGGCTTCGGAACTTTTAAATATCTTGATATATCTCGAGAACTACGCATCTGATCAAAAAATATCATAGAACATGGAAAGTAGGAAACTTAATTCTCTACAAAAAAGGTCTCTTAACATTTTGCCATAGCTCTCTTCGTTTCCGAGATATTTGCAGATATATCTCAAGGGAAGGGGCCTGACGGACATATTTCGAGATATTTCTTCTTCTTGTTGTTCTTCTTCTGCACAGCTAAGCTGGAAGTGGCATTTGCGGCTCGCACTAGTGCAGCGTTATCTCAAAGAAAGGGGCCACGGTGTTTCTGTATCTCTATTATGTTGGTGCGGCTTCGGAACTTTTAAATATCTCGATATATCTCGAAAACTACGCTTCTGATCAAAAAATATCATAGAACATAAATTGTAGCAAACATAATTCTCTACAAAAAACGTCTCTTAACATTTTGCCATAGCTCGCTTCGTTTCCGAGATATTTGTAGATTTATCTCAAGGGAAGGGGCCTAACAGACATATTTCCAGATATTTCTTCTTCTTGTTGTTCTTCTTCTGCACAGCTAAGCTGGAAGTGGCATTTGCGGCTCGCACTAGTGCAGAGTTATCTCAAAGAAAGGGGCCACGGTGTTTCTGTATCTCTATTATGTTGGTGCAGCTTCAGAACTTTTAAATATCTTGATATATCTCGAGAACTACGCATCTGATCAAAAAATATCATGGAACATAAAAAGTAGAAAACTTAATTCTCTACAAAAAAGGTCTCTTAACATTTTGCCATAGCTCGCTTCGTTTCCGAGATACTTGCCGATGTATCTCAAGGGAAGGGGCCTGACGGACATATTTCGAGATATTTCTTCTTCTTGTTGTTCTTCTTCTGCACAGCTAAGCTGGAAGTGGCATTTGCAGCTCGCAATTGTGCAGAGTTATCTCAAAGAAAGGGGCCACGGTGTTTCTGTATCTCTATTATGTTGGTGCGGCTTCGGAACTTTTAAATATCTTGGTATATCTCGAGAACTACGCATCTGATCAAAAAATATCATAGAACATAAAAAGTAGGAAACTTAATTCTCTACAAAAAAGGTCTCTTAACATTTTGCCATAGCTCGCTTGGTTTCCGAGATATTTGCAGATATATCTCAAGGGAAGGGGCCTAACGGACATATTTCGAGATATTTCTTCTTCTTGTTGTTCTTCTTCTGCACAGCTAAACTGGAAGTGGCATTCCCAGCTCGCAATAGTGCAGAGTTATCTCAAAGAAAGGGGCCACGGTGTTTCTGTATCTCTATTATGTTGGTGCGGCTTCGGAACTTTTAAATATCTTGATATATCTCGAGAACTACGCATCTGATCAAAAAATATCATAGAACATAAAAAGTAGGAAACTTAATTCTCTACAAAAACGGTCGCTTAACATTTTGCCATAGCTCTCTTCGTTTCCGAGATATTTGCAGATTTATCTCAAGGGAAGGGGCCTGACGGACATATTTCGAGATATTTCTTCTTCTTGTTGTTCTTCTTCTGCACAGCTAAGCTGGAAGTGGCATTTGCAGCTCGCAATAGTGCAGAGATATCTCAAAGAAAGGGGCCACGGTGTTTCTGTATCTCTATTATGTTGGTGCGGCTTCGGAACTTTCAAATATCTTGATATATCTCGCGAACTACGCGTCTGATCAAAAAATATCATAGAACATAAAAAGTAGGAACCATAATTCTCTACAAAAAAGGTCTCTTAACATTTTGCCATAGCTCGCTTCGTTTCCGAGATATTTGCAGATTTATCTCAAGGGAAGGGGCCTAACGGACATATTTCCAGATATTTCTTCTTCTTGTTGTTCTTCTTCTGCACAGCTAAGCTGGAAGTGGCATTTGCGGCTCGCACTAGTGCAGAGTTATCTCAAAGAAAGGGGCCACGGTGTTTCTGTATCTCTATTATGTTGGTGCAGCTTCAGAACTTTTAAATATCTTGATATATCTCGAGAACTACGCATCTGATCAAAAAATATCATGGAACATAAAAAGTAGAAAACTTAATTCTCTACAAAAAAGGTCTCTTAACATTTTGCCGTAGCTCGCTTCGTTTCCGAGATATTTGCAGATTTATCTCAAGGGAAGGGGCCTGACGGACATATTTCGAAATATTTCTTATTCTTGTTGTTCTTCTTCTGCACAGCTAAGCTGGAAGTGGCATTTGCAGCTCGCAATAGTGCAGAGTTATCTCAAAGAAAGGGGCCACGGTGTTTCTGTACCTCTATTATGTTGGTGCGGCTTCGGAACTTTTAAATATCTCGATATATCTCGAAAACTACGCTTCTGATCAAAAAATATCATAGAACATAAATTGTAGGAAACATAATTCTCTACAAAAAAGATCTCTTAACATTTTGCCATAGCTCGCTTCGTTTCCGAGATATTTGCAGATTTATCTCAAGGGAAAGGGCCTGACGGACATATTTCGAGATATTTCTTCTTCTTGTTGTTCTTCTTCTGCACAGCTAAGCTGGAAGTGGCATTTGCGGCTCGCACTAGTGCAGAGTTATCTCAATGAAAGGGGCCACGGTGTTTCTGTATCTCTATTATGTTGATGCGGCTTCGGAACTTTTAAATATCTTCATATATCTCGAGAACTACGCATCTGATCAAAAAATATCATAGAACATAAAAAGTAGGAAACTTAATTCTCTACAAAAAAGGTCTCTTAACATTTTGCCATAGCTCGCTTCGTTTCCGAGATATTTGCAGATTTATCTCAAGGGAAGGGGCCTAACGAACATATTCCGAGATATTTCTTCTTCTTGTTGTTCTTCTTCTGCACAGCTAAACTGGAAGTGGCATTTCCAGCTCGCAATAGTGCAGAGTTATCTCAAAGAAAGGGGCCACGGTGTTTCTGTATCTCTATTATGTTGGTGCGGCTTCGGAACTTTTAAATGTCTTGATATATCTCGAGAACTACGCATCTGATCAAAAAATATCATAGAACATAAAGAGTAGGAAACTTAATTCTCTACAAAAACGGTCTCTTAACATTTTGCCATAGCTCGCTTCGTTTCCGAGATATTTGCAGATTTATCTCAAGGGAAGGGGCCTAACGGACATACTTCGAGATATTTCTTCTTCTTGTTGTTCTTCTTCTGCACAGCTAAGCTGGAAGTGGCATTTGCGGCTCGCACTAGTGCAGAGTTATCTCAAAGAAAGGGGCCACGGTGTTTCTGTATCTCTATTATGTTGGTGCGGTTTCGGAACTTTTAAATATCTTGATATATCTCGAGAACTACGCATCTGATCTAAAAATATCATAGAACATAAAAAGTAGGAAACCTAATTCTCTACAAATAAGGTCTCTTAACATTTTGCCATAGCTCGCTTGGTTTCCGAGATATTTGCAGATTTATCTCAAGGGAAGGGGCCTCACGAACATATTTCGAGATATTTCTTCTTCTTGTTGTTCATCTTCTGCACAGCTAAGCTGGAAGTGGCATTTGCAGCTCGCAATAGTGCAGAGATATCTCAAAGAAAGGGGCCACGGTGTTTCTGTATCTCTATTATGTTGGTGCGGCTTCGGAACTTTTAAATATCTTGATATATCTCGAGAACTACGCATCTGATCAAAAAATATCATAGAACATAAATTGTAGGAAACATAATTCTCTACAAAGAACGCCTCTTCACATTTTGCCATAGCTCGCTTCGTTTCCGAGATATTTGCAGATTTATCTCAAGGGAAGGGGCCTGACGGACATATTTCGAGATATTTCTTCTTCTTGTTGTTCTTCTTCTGCACAGCTAAGCTGGAAGTGGCATTTGCGGCTCGCACTAGTGCAGAGTTATCTCAAAGAAAGGGGCCACGGTGTTTCTGTATCCCTATTATGTTGGTGCGGCTTCGGAACTTTTAAATATCTTGATATATCTCGAGAACTACGCATCTGATCAAAAAATA
Organism: Osmia lignaria lignaria; assembly: GCF_051020975.1. Classification (NCBI taxonomy): domain Eukaryota; kingdom Metazoa; phylum Arthropoda; class Insecta; order Hymenoptera; family Megachilidae; genus Osmia; species Osmia lignaria. The sequence goes on along the minus strand of NW_027478159.1, from coordinate 5,729,385 downwards.
TCATAGAACATAAAAAGTAGGAAACTTAATTCTCTACAAATAAGGTCTCTTAACATTTTGCCATAGCTCGCTTGGTTTCCCAGATATTTGCAGATTTATCTCAAGGGAAGGGGCCTGACGGACATATTTCCAGATATTTCTTCTTCTTGTTGTTCTTCTTCTGCACAGCTAAGCTGGAAGTGGCATTTGCAGCTCGCAATAGTGCAGAGTTACCTCAAAGAAAGGGGCCACGGTGTTTCTGTATCTCTATTATCTTGGTGCCGCTTCGGAACTTTTAAATATCTGGATATATCTCGAGAACTACACATCCGATCAAAAAATATCATAGAACATAAAAAGTAGGAAACTTAATTCTCTACAAAAAAGGTCTCTTAACATTTTGCCATAGCTCGCTTCGTTTCCGAGATATTTGCAGATTTATCTCAAGGGAAGGGGCCTGACGGACATATTTCGAGATATTTCTTCTTCTTGTTGTTCTTCTTCTGCACAGCTAAGCTGGAAGTGGCATTTGCAGCGCGCAATAGTGCAGAGTTATCTCAAAGAAAGGGGCCACGGTGTTTCTGTATCTCTATTATGTTGGTGCGGCTTCGGAACTTTTAAATATCTTGATATATCTCGAGAACTACGCCTCTGATCGAAAAATATCATAGAACATAAAAAGTAGGAAACTTAATTCTCTACAAAAAAGGTCTCTTAACATTTTCCCATATCTGGCATCGTTTCCGAGATATTTGCAGATTTAGCTCAAGGGAAGGGGCCTGACGGACATATTCCGAGATATTTCTTCTTCTTGTTGTTCTTCTTCTGCACAGCTAAGCTGGAAGTGGCATTTGCAGCTCGCAATAGTGCAGAGTTACATCAAAGAAAGGGGCCACGGTGTGTCTGTATCTCTACTATGTTGGTGCCGCTTCGGAACTTTTAAATATCTTGATATATCTCGAGAACTACGCATCCGATCAAAAAATATCATAGAACATAAAAAGTAGGAAACTTAATTCTCTACAAAAAAGGTCTCTTAACATTTTGCCATAGCTCGCTTCGTTTCCGAGATATTTGCAGATTTATCTCGAGGGAAGGGGCCTGACGGACATATTTCGAGATATTTCTTCTTCTTGTTGTTCTTCTTCTGCACAGCTACGCTGGAAGCGGCATTTGCGGCTCGCACTAGTGCAGAGTTATCTCAAAGAAAGGGGCCACGGTGTTTCTGTATCTCTATTATGTTGGTGCGGCCTCGGAACTTTTAAATATCTTGATATATCTCGAGAACTACGCCTCTGATCGAAAAATATCATAGACCATAAAAAGTAGGAAACTTAATTCTCTACAAAAAAGGTCTCTTAACATTTTGCCATAGCTCGCTTCGTTTCCGAGATATTTGCAGATTTATCTCAAGGGAAGGGGCCTGACGGACATATTCCGAGATATTTCTTCTTCTTGTTGTTCCTCTTCTGCACAGCTAAGCTGGAAGTGGCATGTGCAGGTCGCAATAGTGCAGAGTTATCTCAAAGAAAGGGTCCACGGTGTTTCTGTATCTCTATTATGTTGGTGCGGCTTCGGAACTTTTAAATATCTCGATATATCTCGAAAACTACGCTTCTGATCAAAAAATATCAGAGAACGTAAATTGTAGGAAACTTAATTCTCTACAAATAAGGTCTCTTAACATTTTGCCATAGCTCGCTTGGTTTCCGAGATATTTGCAGATTTATCTCATGGGAAGGGGCCTGACGGACATATTTCGAGATATTTCTTCTTCTTGTTGTTCTTCTTCTGCACAGCTAAGCTGGAAGTGGCATTTGCAGCTCGCAATAGTGCAGAGTTATCTCAAAGAAAGGGGCCACGGTGTTTCTGTATCTCTATTATGTTGGTGCGGCTTCGGAACTTTTAAATATCTTGATATATCTCGAGAACTACGCATCTGATCAAAAAATATCGTAGAACATAAAAAGTAGGAAACTTAATTCTCTACAAATAAGGTCTCTTAACATTTTGCCATAGCTCGCTTGGTTTCCCAGATATTTGCAGATTTATCTCAAGGGAAGGGGCCTGACGGACATATTTCCAGATATTTCTTCTTCTTGTTGTTCTTCTTCTGCACAGCTAAGCTGGAAGTGGCATTTGCAGCTCGCAATAGTGCAGAGTTACCTCAAAGAAAGGGGCCACGGTGTTTCTGTATCTCTATTATCTTGATGCCGCTTCGGAACTTTTAAATATCTGGATATATCTCGAGAACTACACATCCGATCAAAAAATATCATAGAACATAAAAAGTAGGAAACTTAATTCTCTACAAAAAAGGTCTCTTAACATTTTGCCATAGCTCGCTTCGTTTCCGAGATATTTGCAGATTTATCTCAAGGGAAGGGGCCTGACGGACATATTTCGAGATATTTCTTCTTCTTGTTGTTCTTCTTCTGCACAGCTAAGCTGGAAGTGGCATTTGCAGCGCGCAATAGTGCAGAGTTATCTCAAAGAAAGGGGCCACGGTGTTTCTGTATCTCTATTATGTTGGTGCGGCTTCGGAACTTTTAAATATCTTGATATATCTCGAGAACTACGCCTCTGATCGAAAAATGTCATAGAACATAAAATGTAGGAAACTTAATTCTCTACAAAAAAGGTCTCTTAACATTTTCCCATATCTGGCATCGTTTCCGAGATATTTGCAGATTTAGCTCAAGGGAAGGGGCCTGACGGACATATTCCGAGATATTTCTTCTTCTTGTTGTTCCTCTTCTGCACAGCTAAGCTGGAAGTGGCATTTGCAGGTCGCAATCGTGCAGAGTTATCTCAAAGAAAGGGGCCACGGTGTTTCTGTATCTCTATTATGTTGGTGCGGCTTCGGAACTTTTAAATATCTCGATATATCTCGAAAACTACGCTTCTGATCAAAAAATATCAGAGAACGTAAATTGTAGGAAACATTATTCTCTACAAAAAAGGTCTCTTAACATTTTGCCATAGCTCGCTTGGTTTCCGAGATATTTGCAGATTTATCTCAAGGGAAGGGGCCTGACGGACATATTTCGAGATATTTCTTCTTCTTGTTGTTCTTCTTCTGCACAGCTAAGCTGGAAGTGGCATTTGCAGCTCGCAATAGTGCAGAGTTACATCAAAGAAAGGGGCCACGGTGTGTCTGTATCTCTATTATGTTGGTGCGGCTTCGGAACTTTTAAATATCTTGATATATCTCGAGAACTACGCATCTGATCAAAAAATATCATAGAACATGAAAAGTAGGAAACTTAATTCTCTACAAAACAGGTCTCTCAACATTTTGCCATAGCTCTCTTCGTTTCCGAGATATTTGCAGATTTATCTCAAGGGAAGGGGCCTGGCGGACATATTTCGAGATATTTCTTCTTCTTGTTGTTCTTCTTCTGCACAGCTAAGCTGGAAGTGGCATTTGCAGCTCGCAATAGTTCAGAGTTATCTCAAAGAAAGGGGCCACGGTGTTTCTGTATCTCTATTATGTTGGTGCGGCTTCGGAACTTTTAAATATCTTGATATATCTCGAGAACTACGCATCTGATCAAAAAATATCATAGAACATGAAAAGTAGGAAACTTAATTCTCTACAAAAGAGGTCTCTTAACATTTTGCCATAGCTCTCTTCGTTTCCGAGATATTTGCAGATTTATCTCAAGGGAAGTGGCCTGACGGACATATTTCGAGATATTTCTTCTTCTTGTTGTTCTTCTTCTGCACAGCTAAGCTGGAAGTGGCATTTGCAGCTCGCAATAGTGCAGAGATATCTCAAAGAAAGGGGCCACGGTGTTTCTGTATCTCTACTATGTTGGTGCGGCTTCGGAACTTTTAAATATCTTGATATATCTCGAGAACTACGCGTCTGATCAAAAAATATCACAGAACATAAAAAGTAAGAAACATAATTCTCTACAAAAAAGGTCTCTTAACATTTTGCCATAGCTCGCTTCGTTTCCGAGATATTTGCAGATTTATCTCAAGGGAAGGGGCCTGACGGACATATTTCGAGATATTTCTTCTTCTTGTTGTTCTTCTTCTGCACAGCTAAGCTGGAAGTGGCATTTGCAGCTCGCAATAGTGCAGAGTTATCTCAAAGAAAGGGGCCACAGTGTTTCTGTATCTCTATTATGTTGGTGGGGCTTCGGAACTTTTAAATATCTTGATATATCTCGAGAACTACGCGTCTGATCAAAAAATATCATAGAACATAAAAAGTAGGAAACTTAATTCTCTACAAAAACGGTCTCTTAACATTTTGCCATAGCTCACTTCGTTTCCGAGATATTTGCAGATATATCTCAAGGGAAGGGGCCTGACGGACATATTTCGAGATATTTCTTCTTCTTGTTCTTCTTCTTCTGCACAGCTAAGCTGGAAGTGGCATTTGCGGCTCGCACTAGTGCACAGTTATCTCAAAGAAAGGGGCCACGGTGTTTCTGTATCTCTATTATGTTGGTGCGTCTTCGGAACTTTTAAATATCTCGATATATCTCGAAAACTACGCTTCTGATCAAAAAATATCATAGAACGTAAATTGTAGGAAACATTATTCTCTACAAAAAAGGTCTCTTAACATTTTGCCATAGCTCGCTTCGTTTCCGAGATATTTGCAGATTCATCTCAAGGGAAGGGGTCTGACGGACATATTTCGAGATATTTCTTCTTCTTGTTGTTCTTCCTCTGCACAGCTAAGCTGGAAGTGGCATTTGCAGCCCGCAATGGTGCAGAGTTATCTCAAAGAAAGGGGCCACGGTGTTTCTGTATCTCTATTATGTTGGTGCGGCTTCGGAACTTTTAAATATCTTGATATATCTCGAGAACTACGCATCTGATCAAAAAATATCATAGAACATAAATTGTAGGAAGCATAATTCTCTACAAAAAAGGTCTCTTAACATTTTGCCATAGCTCGCTTCGTTTCCGAGATATTTGCAGATATATCTCAAGGGAAGGGGCCTGACGGACATATTTCGAGATATTTCTTCTTCTTGTTGTTCTTCTTCTGCACAGCTAAGCTGGAAGTGGCATTTACAGCTCGCAACAGTGCAGAGTTATCTCAAAGAAAGGGGCCACGGTGTTTCTGTATCTCTATTATGTTGGTGCGGCTTCGGAACTTTTAAATATCTTGATATATCTCGAGAACTACGCATCTGATCAAAAAATATCATAGAACATGAAAAGTAGGAAACTTAATTCTCTACAAAACAGGTCTCTTAACATTTTGCCATAGCTCTCTTCGTTTCCGAGATATTTGCAGATTTGTCTCAAGGGAAGGGGCCTGGCGGACATATTTCGAGATATTTCTTCTTCTTGTTGTTCTTCTTCTGCACAGCTAAGCTGGAAGTGGCATTTGCAGCTCGCAATAGTTCAGAGTTATCTCAAAGAAAGGGGCCACGGTGTTTCTGTATCTCTATTATGTTGGTGCGGCTTCGGAACTTTTAAATATCTTGATATATCTCGAGAACTACGCATCTGATCAAAAAATATCATAGAACATGAAAAGTAGGAAACTTAATTCTCTACAAAAGAGGTCTCTTAACATTTTGCCATAGCTCTCTTCGTTTCCGAGATATTTGCAGATATATTTCAAGGGAAGGGGCCTGACGGGCATATTTCGAGATATTTCTTCTTCTTGTTGTTCTTCTTCTGCACAGCTAAGCTGGAAGTGGCATTTGCAGCTCGCAATAGTGCAGAGATATCTCAAAGAAAGGGGCCACGGTGTTTCTGTATCTCTATTATGTTGGTGCGGCTTCGGAACTTTTAAATATCTTGATATATCTCGAGAACTACGCGTCTGATCAAAAAATATCACAGAACATAAAAAGTAAGAAACATAATTCTCTACAAAAAAGGTGTCTTAACATTTTGCCATAGCTCGCTTCGTTTCCGAGATATTTGCAGATTTATCTCAAGGGAAGGGGCCTGACGGACATATTTCGAGATATTTCTTCTTCTTGTTGTTCTTCTTCTGCACAGCTAAGCTGGAAGTGGCATTTGCAGCTCGCAATAGTGCAGAGTTATCTCAAAGAAAGGGGCCACAGTGTTTCTGTATCTCTATTATGTTGGTGGGGCTTCGGAACTTTTAAATATCTTGATATATCTCGAGAACTACGCGTCTGATCAAAAAATATCATAGAACATAAAAAGTAGGAAACTTAATTCTCTACAAAAAAGGTCTCTTAACATTTTGCCATAGCTCGCTTCGTTTCCGAGATATTTGCAGATTTATCTCAAGGGAAGTGGCCTGACGGACATATTCCGAGATATTTCTTCTTCTTGTTGTTCTTCTTCTGCACATCTAAGCTGGAAGTGGCATTTGCAGCTCGCAATAGTGCAGAGATATCTCAAAGAAAGGGGCCACGGTGCTTCTGTATCTCTATTATGTTGGTGCGGCTTTGGAACTTTTAAGTATCTCGATATATCTCGAAAACTACGCTTCTGATCAAAAAATATCATAGAACATAAATTGTAGGAAACATAATTCTCTACAAAAGACGTCTCTTAACATTTTGCCATAGCTCGCTTCGTTTCCGAGATATTTGCAGATTCAGCTCAAAGGAACTGGCCTGACGGACATATTTCGAGATATTTCTTCTTCTTGTTGTTCTTGCTCTGCACAGCTAAGCTGGAAGTGGCATTTGGAGCTCGCAATGGTGCAGAGTTATCTCAAAGAAAGGGGCCACGGTGTTTCTGTATCTCTATTATGTTGGTGCGGCTTCGGAACTTTTAAATATCTTGATATATCTCGAGAACTACGCATCTGATCAAAAAATATCGTAGAACATAAAAAGTAGGAAACTTAATTCTCTACAAAAAAGGTCTCTTAACAGTTTGCCATAGCTCGCTTCGTTTCCGAGATATTTGCATATTTATCTCAAGGGAAGGGGCCTGACGGACATATTTCGAGATATTTCTTCTTCTTGTTGTTCTTCTTCTGCACAGGTAAGCTGGAAGTGGCATTTGCGGCTCGCACTAGTGCAGAGTTATCTCAAAGAAAGGGGCCATGGTGTTTCTGTATCTCTATTATGTTGGTGCGGCTTCGGAACTTTTAAATATCTCGATATATCTCGAAAACTACGCTTCTGATCAAAAAATATCATAGAACATAAATTGTAGGAATCATAATTCTCTACAAAAAAGGTCTCTTAACATTTTGCCATAGCTCGCTTCGTTTCCGAGATATTTGCAGATTTATCTCAAGGGAAGTGGCCTGACGGACATATTCCGAGATATTTCTTCTTCTTGTTGTTCTTCTTCTGCACATCTAAGCTGGAAGTGGCATTTGCAGCTTGCAATAGTGCAGAGATATCTCAAAGAAAGGGGCCACGGTGCTTCTGTATCTCTATTATGTTGGTGCGGCTTTGGAACTTTTAAATATCTTGATATATCTCGAGAACTACGCGTCTGATCAAAAAATATCATAGAACATAAAAACTAAGAAACATAATTCTCTACAAAAAAGGTCTCTTAACATTTTGCCATAGCTCGCTTCGTTTCCGAGATATTTGCAGATTTATCTCAAGGGAAGGGGCCTGACGGACATATTTCGAGATATTTCTTCTTCTTGTTGTTCTTCTTCTGCACAGCTAAGCTGGAAGTGGCATTTGCGGCTCGCACTAGTGCACAGTTATCTCAAAGAAAGGGGCCACGGTGTTTCTGTATCTCTATTATGTTGGTGCGGCTTCGGAACTTTTAAGTATCTCGATATATCTCGAAAACTACGCTTCTGATCAAAAAATATCATAGAACATAAATTGTAGGAAACATAATTCTCTACAAAAAACGTCTCTTAACATTTTGCCATAGTTCGCTTCGTTTCCGAGATATTTGCAGATTCAGCTCAAAGGAACTGGCCTGACGGACATATTTCGAGATATTTCTTCTTCTTGTTGTTCTTCTTCTGCACAGCTAAGCTGGAAGTGGCGTTTGCAGCTCGCACTAGTGCAGAGTTATCTCAAAGAAAGGGGCCACGGTGTTTCTGTATCTCTATTATGTTGGTGCGTCTTCGGAACTTTTAAATATCTCGATATATCTCGAAAACTACGCTTCTGATCAAAAAATATTATAGAACCTAAATTGTAGGAAACATAATTCTCTACAAAAAAGGTCTCTTAACATTTTGCCATAGCTCGCTTCGTTTCCGAGACATTTGCAGATATATCTCAAGGGAAGGGGCCTGACGGACATATTTCGAGATATTTCTTCTTCTTGTTGTTCTTCTTCTGCACAGCTAAGCTGGAAGTGGCATTTGCAGCTCGCAATAGTGCAGAGTTATCTCAAAGAAAGGGGCCACAGTGTTTCTGTATCTCTATTATGTTGGTGGGGCTTCGGAACTTTTAAATATCTTGATATATCTCGAGAACTACGCGTCTGATCAAAAAATATCATAGAACATAAAAAGTAGGAAACTTAATTCTCTACAAAAACGGTCTCTTAACATTTTGCCATAGCTCACTTCGTTTCCGAGATATTTGCAGATATATCTCAAGGGAAGGGGCCTGACGGACATATTTCGAGATATTTCTTCTTCTTGTTCTTCTTCTTCTGCACAGCTAAGCTGGAAGTGGCATTTGCGGCTCGCGCTAGTGCACAGTTATCTCAAAGGAGGGGCCACGGTGTTTCTGTATCTCTATTATGTTGGTGCGTCTTCGGAACTTTTAAATATCTCGATATATCTCGAAAACTACGCTTCTGATCAAAAAATATCATAGAACGTAAATTGTAGGAAACATTATTCTCTACAAAAAAGGTCTCTTAACATTTTGCCATAGCTCGCTTCGTTTCCGAGATATTTGCAGATTCATCTCAAGGGAAGGGGTCTGACGGACATATTTCGAGATATTTCTTCTTCTTGTTGTTCTTCTTCTGCACAGCTAAGCTGGAAGTGGCATTTGCGGCTCGCACTAGTGCACAGTTATCTCAAAGAAAGGGGCCACGGTGTTTCTGTATCTCTATTATGTTGGTGCGTCTTCGGAACTTTTAAATATCTCGATATATCTCGAAAACTACGCATCTGATCAAAAAATATCATAGAACGTAAATTGTAGGAAACATTATTCTCTACAAAAAAGGTCTCTTAACATTTTGCCATAGCTCGCTTCGTTTCCGAGATATTTGCAGATTCATCTCAAGGGAAGGGGTCTGACGGACATATTTCGAGATATTTCTTCTTCTTGTTGTTCTTCTTCTGCACAGCTAAGCTCGAAGTGGCATTTGCAGCTCGCAATAGTGCAGAGTTATCTCAAAGAAAGAGGCCACGGTGTTTCTGTACCTCTATTATGTTGGTGCGGCTTCGGAACTTTTAAATATCTTGATATATCTCGAGAACTACGCATCTGATCAAAAAATATCATAGAACATAAAAAGTAGGAAACTTAATTCGCTACAAAAAAGGTCTCTTAACATTTTGCCATAGCTCGCTTCGTTTCCGAGATATTTGCAGATTTATCTCAAGGGAAGGGGCCTGACGGACATATTTCGAGATATTTCTTCTTCTTGTTGTTCTTCTTCTGCACAGCTAAGCTGGAAGTGGCATTTGCGGCTCGCACTAGTGCAGAGTTATCTCAAAGAAAGGGGCCACGGTGTTTCTGTATCTCTATTATGTTGGTGCGGCTTCGGAACTTTTAAATATCTCGATATATCTCGAAAACTACGCTTCTGATCAAAAAATATCATAGAACATAAATTGTAGGAAACATAATTCTCTACAAAAAAGGTCTCTTAACATTTTGCCATAGCTCGCTTCGTTTCCGAGATATTTGCAGATTTATCTCAAGGGAAGGGGCCTGACGGACATATTTCGAGATATTTCTTCTTCTTGTTGTTCTTCTTCTGCACAGCTAAGCTGGAAGTGGCATTTGCAGCTCGCAATGGTGCAGAGTTATCTCAAAGAAAGGGGCCACGGTGTTTCTGTATCTCTATTATGTTGGTGCGGCTTCGGAACTTTTAAATATCTTGATATATCTCGAGAACTACGCATCTGATCAAAAAATATCATAGAACATAAAAAGTAGGAAACTTAATTCTCTACAAAAAAGGTCTCTTAACATTTTGCCATAGCTCGCTTCGTTTCCGAGATATTTGCATATTTATCTCAAGGGAAGGGGCCTGACGGACATATTTCGAGATATTTCTTCTTCTTGTTGTTCTTCTTCTGCACAGCTAAGCTGGAAGTGGCATTTGCGGCTCGCACTAGTGCAGAGTTATCTCAAAGAAAGGGGCCACGGTGTTTCTGTATCTCTATTATGTTGGTGCGGCTTCGGAACTTTTAAATATCTCGATATATCTCGAAAACTACGCTTCTGATCAAAAAATATCATAGAACCTAAATTGTAGGAAACATAATTCTCTACAAAAAAGGTCTCTTAACATTTTGCCATAGCTCGCTTCGTTTCCGAGACATTTGCAGATATATCTCAAGGGAAGGGGCCTGACGGACATATTTCGAGATATTTCTTCTTCTTGTTGTTCTTCTACTGCACAGCTAAGCTGGAAGTGGCATTTGCGGCTCGCACTAGTGCAGAGTTATCTCAATGAAAGGGGCCACGGTGTTTCAGGATCTCTATTATGTTGGTGCGGCTTCGGAACTTTTAAATATCTTGATATATCTCGAGAACTACGCGTCTGATCAAAAAATATCATAGAACATAAAAAGTAAGAAACATAATTCTCTACAAAAAAGGTCTCTTAACATTTTGCCATAGCTCGCTTCGTTTCCGAGATATTTGCAGATTTATCTCAAGGGAAGGGGCCTGACGGACATATTTCGAGATATTTCTTCTTCTTGTTGTTCTTCTTCTGCACAGCTAAGCTGGAAGTGGCATTTGCAGCTCGCAATAGTGCAGAGTTATCTCAAAGAAAGGGGCCACGGTGTTTCTGTATCTCTATTATGTTGGTGCGGCTTCGGAACTTTTAAATATCTTGATACATCTCGAGAACTACGCGTCTGATCAAAAAATATCATAGAACATAAAAAGTAGGAAACTTAATTCTCTACAAAAAAGGTCTCTTAACATTTTGCCATAGCTCGCTTCGTTTCCGAGATATTTGCAGATTTATCTCAGGGGAAGTGGCCTGACGGACATATTTCGAGATATTTCTTCTTCTTGTTGTTCTTCCTCTGCACAGCTAAGCTGGAAGTGGCATTTGCAGCTCGCAATAGTGCAGAGATATCTCAAAGAAAGGGGCCACGGTGTTTCTGTATCTCTATTATGTTGGTGCGGCTTCGGAACTTTTAAGTATCTCGATATATCTCGAAAACTACGCTTCTGATCAAAAAATATCATAGAACATAAATTGTAGGAAACATAATTCTCTACAAAAAATGTCTCTTAACATTTTGCCATAGCTCGCTTCGTTTCCGAGATATTTGCAGATTCAGCTCAAAGGAACTGGCCTGACGGACATATTTCGAGATATTTCTTCTTCTTGTTGTTCTTCTTCTGCACAGCTAAGCTGGAAGTGGCATTTGCAGCTCGCAATAGTGCAGAGTTATCTCAAAGAAAGGGGCCACGGTGTTTCTGTATCTCTATTATGTTGGTGCGGCTTCGGAACTTTTAAATATCTTGATATATCTCGAGAACTACGCATCTGATCAAAAAATATCATAGAACATGAAAAGTAGGAAACTTAATTCTCTACCAAAAAGGTCTCTTAACATTTTGCCATAGCTCGCTTGGTTTCCGAGATATTTGCAGATTTATCTCAAGGGAAGGGGCCTCACGGACATATTTCGAGATATTTCTTCTTCTTGTTGTTCATCTTCTGCACAGCTAAGCTGGAAGTGGCATTTGCAGCTCGCAATAGTGCAGAGTTATCTCAAAGAAAGGGGCCACGGTGTTTCTGTATCTCTATTATGTTGGTGCGGCTTCGGAACTTTTAAATATCTTGATACATCTCGAGAACTACGCGTCTGATCAAAAAATATCATAGAACATAAAAAGTAGGAAACTTAATTCTCTACAAAAAAGGTCTCTTAACATTTTGCCATAGCTCGCTTCGTTTCCGAGATATTTGCAGATTTATCTCAGGGGAAGTGGCCTGACGGACATATTTCGAGATATTTCTTCTTCTTGTTGTTCTTCCTCTGCACAGCTAAGCTGGAAGTGGCATTTGCAGCTCGCAATAGTGCAGAGATATCTCAAAGAAAGGGGCCACGGTGTTTCTGTATCTCTATTATGTTGGTGCGGCTTCGGAACTTTTAAGTATCTCGATATATCTCGAAAACTACGCTTCTGATCAAAAAATATCATAGAACATAAATTGTAGGAAACATAATTCTCTACAAAAAATGTCTCTTAACATTTTGCCATAGCTCGCTTCGTTTCCGAGATATTTGCAGATTCAGCTCAAAGGAACTGGCCTGACGGACATATTTCGAGATATTTCTTCTTCTTGTTGTTCTTCTTCTGCACAGCTAAGCTGGAAGTGGCATTTGCAGCTCGCAATAGTGCAGAGTTATCTCAAAGAAAGGGGCCACGGTGTTTCTGTATCTCTATTATGTTGGTGCGGCTTCGGAACTTTTAAATATCTTGATATATCTCGAGAACTACGCATCTGATCAAAAAATATCATAGAACATGAAAAGTAGGAAACTTAATTCTCTACCAAAAAGGTCTCTTAACATTTTGCCATAGCTCTCTTCGTTTCCGAGATATTTGCAGATTTATCTCAAGGGAAGGGGCCTGACGGACATATTTCGAGATATTTCTTCTTCTTGTTGTTCTTCTTCTGCACAGCTAAGCTGGAAGTGGCATTTGCGGCTCGCACTAGTGCAGAGTTATCTCAAAGAAAGGGGCCACGGTGTTTCTGTATCTCTATTATGTTGGTGCGGTTTCGGAACTTTTAAATATCTTGATATATCTCGAGAACTACGCATCTGATCTAAAAATATCATAGAACATAAAAAGTAGGAAACTTAATTCTCTACAAATAAGGTCTCTTAACATTTTGCCATAGCTCGCTTGGTTTCCGAGATATTTGCAGATTTATCTCAAGGGAAGGGGCCTCACGGACATATTTCGAGATATTTCTTCTTCTTGTTGTTCATCTTCTGCACAGCTAAGCTGGAAGTGGCATTTGCAGCTCGCAATAGTGCAGAGATATCTCAAAGAAAGGGGCCACGGTGTTTCTGTATCTCTATTATGTTGGTGCGGCTTCGGAACTTTTAAATATCTTGATATATCTCGAGAACTACGCCTCTGATCGAAAAATATCATAGAACATAAAAAGTAGGAAACTTAATTCTCTACCAAAAAGGTCTCTTAACATTTTGCCATAGCTCGCTTCGTTTCCGAGATATTTGCATATTTATCTCAAGGGAAGGGGCCTGACGGACATATTTCGAGATATTTCTTCTTCTTGTTGTTCTTCTTCTGCACAGCTAAGCTGGAAGTGGCATTTGCGGCTCGCACTAGTGCAGAGTTATCTCAAAGAAAGGGGCCACGGTGTTTCTGTATCTCTATTATGTTGGTGCGGCTTCGGAACTTTTAAATATCTCGATATATCTCGAAAACTACGCTTCTGATCAAAAAATATCATAGAACGTAAATTGTAGGAAACATAATTCTCTACAAAAAAGGTCTCTTAACATTTTGCCATAGCTCGCTTCGTTTCCGAGACATTTGCAGATATATCTCAAGGGAAGGGGCCTGACGGACATATTTCGAGATATTTCTTCTTCTTGTTGTTCTTCTTCTGCACAGGTAAGCTGGAAGTGGCATTTGCAGCTCGCAATAGTGCAGAGTTATCTCAAAGAAAGGGGCCACGGTGTTTCTGTATCTCTATTATGTTGGTGCGGCTTCGGAACTTTTAAGTATCTCGATATATCTCGAAAACTACGCTTCTGATCAAAAAATATCATAGAACATAAATTGTAGGAAACATAATTCTCTACAAAAAATGTCTCTTAACATTTTGCCATAGCTCGCTTCGTTTCCGAGATATTTGCAGATTCAGCTCAAAGGAACTGGCCTGACGGACATATTTCGAGATATTTCTTCTTCTTGTTGTTCTTCTTCTGCACAGCTAAGCTGGAAGTGGCATTTGCAGCTCGCAATAGTGCAGAGTTATCTCAAAGAAAGGGGCCACGGTGTTTCTGTATCTCTATTATGTTGGTGCGGCTTCGGAACTTTTAAATATCTTGATATATCTCGAGAACTACGCATCTGATCAAAAAATATCATAGAACATGAAAAGTAGGAAACTTAATTCTCTACCAAAAAGGTCTCTTAACATTTTGCCATAGCTCTCTTCGTTTCCGAGATATTTGCAGATTTATCTCAAGGGAAGGGGCCTGACGGACATATTTCGAGATATTTCTTCTTCTTGTTGTTCTTCTTCTGCACAGCTAAGCTGGAAGTGGCATTTGCGGCTCGCACTAGTGCAGAGTTATCTCAATGAAAGGGGCCACGGTGTTTCTGTATCTCTATTATGTTGGTGCGGCTTCGGAACTTTTAAATATCTCGATATATCTCGAAAACTACGCTTCTGATCAAAAAATATCATAGAACCTAAATTGTAGGAAACATAATTCTCTACAAAAAAGGTCTCTTAAGATTTTGCCATAGCTCGCTTCGTTTCCGAGATATTTGCAGATATATCTCAAGGGAAGGGGCCTGACGGACATATTTCGAGATATTTCTTCTTCTTGTTGTTCTTCTTCTGCACAGCTAAGCTGGAAGTGGCATTTGCAGCTCGCAATAGTGCAGAGTTATCTGAAAGAAAGGGGCCACGGTGTTTCTGTATCTCTATTATGTTGGTGCGGCTTCGGAACTTTTAAATATCTTCATATATCTCGAGAACTACGCATCTGATCAAAAAATATCATAGAACATAAAAAGTAGGAAACTTAATTCTCTACAAAAAAGGTCTCTTAACATTTTGCCATAGCTCGCTTCGTTTCCGAGATATTTGCAGATTTATCTCAAGGGAAGGGGCCTGACGGACATATTTCGAGATATTTCTTCTACTTGTTGTTCTTCTTCTGCACAGCTAAGCTGGAAGTGGCATTTGCGGCTCGCACTAGTGCACAGTTATCTCAAAGAAAGGGGCCACGGTGTTTCTGTATCTCTATTATGTTGGTGCGGCTTCGGAACTTTTAAGTATCTCGATATATCTCGAAAACTACGCTTCTGATCAAAAAATATCATAGAACATAAATTGTAGGAAACATAATTCTCTACAAAAAATGTCTCTTAACATTTTGCCATAGCTCGCTTCGTTTCCGAGATATTTGCAGATTCAGCTCAAAGGAACTGGCCTGACGGACATATTTCGAGATATTTCTTCTTCTTGTTGTTCTTCTTCTGCACAGCTAAGCTGGAAGTGGCATTTGCAGCTCGCAATAGTGCAGAATTATCTCAAAGAAAGGGGCCACGGTGTTTCTGTATCTCTATTATGTTGGTGCGGCTTCGGAACTTTTAAATATCTTGATATATCTCGAGAACTACGCATCTGATCAAAAAATATAATAGAACATGAAAAGTAGGAAACTTAATTCTCTACCAAAAAGGTCTCTTAACATTTTGCCATAGCTCTCTTCGTTTCCGAGATATTTGCAGATTTATCTCAAGGGAAGGGGCCTGACGGACATATTTCGAGATATTTCTTCTTCTTGTTGTTCTTCTTCTGCACAGCTAAGCTGGAAGTGGCATTTGCGGCTCGCACTAGTGCAGAGTTATCTCAATGAAAGGGGCCACGGTGTTTCTGTATCTCTATTATGTTGATGCGGCTTCGGAACTTTTAAATATCTTCATATATCTCGAGAACTACGCATCTGATCAAAAAATATCATAGAACATAAAAAGTAGGAAACTTAATTCTCTACAAAAAAGGTCTCTTAACATTTTGCCATAGCTCGCTTCGTTTCCGAGATATTTGCAGATTTATCTCAAGGGAAGGGGCCTAACGAACATATTCCGAGATATTTCTTCTTCTTGTTGTTCTTCTTCTGCACAGCTAAACTGGAAGTGGCATTTCCAGCTCGCAATAGTGCAGAGTTATCTCAAAGAAAGGGGCCACGGTGTTTCTGTATCTCTATTATGTTGGTGCGGCTTCGGAACTTTTAAATGTCTTGATATATCTCGAGAACTACGCATCTGATCAAAAAATATCATAGAACATAAAGAGTAGGAAACTTAATTCTCTACAAAAAAGGTCTCTTAACATTTTGCCATAGCTCGCTTCGTTTCCGAGATATTTGCAGATTTATCTCAAGGGAAGGGGCCTAACGGACATACTTCGAGATATTTCTTCTTCTTGTTGTTCTTCTTCTGCACAGCTAAGCTGGAAGTGGCATTTGCGGCTCGCACTAGTGCAGAGTTATCTCAAAGAAAGGGGCCACGGTGTTTCTGTATCTCTATTATGTTGGTGCGGTTTCGGAACTTTTAAATATCTTGATATATCTCGAGAACTACGCATCTGATCTAAAAATATCATAGAACATAAAAAGTAGGAAACCTAATTCTCTACAAATAAGGTCTCTTAACATTTTGCCATAGCTCGCTTGGTTTCCGTGATATTTGCAGATTTATCTCAAGGGAAGGGGCCTCACGGACATATTTCGAGATATTTCTTCTTCTTGTTGTTCATCTTCTGCACAGCTAAGCTGGAAGTGGCATTTGCAGCTCGCAATAGTGCAGAGATATCTCAAAGAAAGGGGCCACGGTGTTTCTGTATCTCTATTATGTTGGTGCGGCTTCGGAACTTTTAAATATCTTGATATATCTCGAGAACTACGCATCTGATCAAAAAATATCATGGAACATAAAAAGTAGAAAACTTAATTCTCTACAGAAAAGGTCTCTTAACATTTTGCCATAGCTCGCTTCGTTTCCGAGATACTTGCCGATTTATCTCAAGGGAAGGGGCCTGACGGACATATTTCGAGATATTTCTTCTTCTTGTTGTTCTTCTTCTGCACAGCTAAGCTGGAAGTGGCATTTGCAGCTCGCAATCGTGCAGAGTTATCTCAAAGAAAGGGGCCACGGTGTTTCTGTATCTCTATTATGTTGGTGCGGCTTCGGAACTTTTAAATATCTCGCTATATCTCGAGAACTACGCATCTGATCAAAAAATATCATAGAACATAAAAAGTAGGAAACTTAATTTTCTACAAAAAATGTCTCTGACCATTTTGCCGTAGCTCGCTTCGTTTCCGAGATATTTGCAGATTTATCTCAAGGGAAGGGGCCTGACGGACATATTTCGAGATATTTCTTCTTCTTGTTGTTCTTCTTCTGCACAGCTAAGCTGGAAGTGGCCTTTGCGGCTCGCACTAGTGCAGAGTTATCTCAAAGAAAGGGGCCACGGTGTTTCTGTACCTCTATTATGTTGGTGCAGCTTCGGAGCTTTTAAATATCTTGATATATCTCGAGAACTACGCATCTGATCAAAAAATATCATAGAACATAAAAAGTAGGAAACCTAATTCTCTACAAAAAAGGTCTCTTAACGTTTTGCCATAGCTCGCTTCGTTTCCGAGATATTTGCAGATTTATCTCAAGGGAAGGGGTCTGACGGACATATTTCGAGGTATTTCTTCTTCTTGTTGTTCTTCTTCTGCACAGCTAAGCTGGAAGTGGCATTTGCAGCTCGCAATTGTGCAGAGTTATCTCAAAGAAAGGGGCCACGGTGTTTCTGTATCTCTATTATGTTGGTGCGGCTTCGGAACTTTTAAATATCTTGATATATCTCGAGAACTACGCATCTGATTAAAAAATATCATAGAACATAAAAAGTAGGAAATTTAATTCTCTACAAAAAAGGGTCTCTTAACATTTTGCCATAGCTGGCTTCGTTTCCGAGATATTTGCAGATTTATCTCAATGGAAGGGGTCTGACGGGCATATTTCGAGATATTTCTTCTTCTTGTTGTTCTTCTTCTGCACAGCTAAGCTGGAAGTGGCATTTGCAGCGCGCAATAGTGCAGAGTTATCTCAAAGAAAGGGGCCACGGTGTTTCTGTATCTCTATTATGTTGGTGCGGCTTCGGAACTTTTAAATATCTTGATATATCTCGAGAACTACGCATCCGATCAAAAAATATCATAGAACATAAAAAGTAGGAAACTTAATTCTCTACAAAAAAGGTCTCTCAACATTTTGCCATAGCTCGCTTCGTTTCCGAGATATTTGCAGATTCATCTCAAGGGAAGGGGTCTGACGGACATATTTCGAGATATTTCTTCTTCTTGTTGTTCTTCTTCTGCACAGCTAAACTGGAAGTGGCATTTCCAGCTCGCAATCGTGCAGAGTTATCTCAAAGAAAGGGGCCACGGTGTTTCTGTATCTCTATTATGTTGGTGCGGCTTCGGAACTTTTAAATATCTTGATATATCTCGAGAACTACGCCTCTGATCGAAAAATATCATAGAACATAAAAAGTAGGAAACTTAATTCTCTACAAAAAACGTCTCTTAACATTTTGCCATAGCTCGCTTCGTTTCCGAGATATTTGCAGATTTATCTCAAGGGAAGGGGCCTGACGGACATATTTCGAGATATTTCTTCTTCTTGTTGTTCTTCTTCTGCACAGCTAAGCTGGAAGTGGCATTTGCAGCGCGCAATAGTGCAGAGTTATCCCAAAGAAAGGGGCCACGGTGTTTCTGTATCTCTATTATGTTGGTGCGGCTTCGGAACTTTTAAATATCTCGATATATCTCGAAAACTACGCTTCTGATCAAAAAATATCATAGAACATAAATTGTAGGAAACATAATTCTCTACAAAAAAGGTCTCTTAAGATTTTGCCATAGCTCGCTTCGTTTCCGAGATATTTGCAGATTTATCTCAAGGGAAGTGGCCTGTCGAACATATTTCGAGATATTTCTTCTTCTTGTTGTTCTTCTTCTGCACAGCTAAGCTGGAAGTGGCATTTGCGGCTCGCACTAGTGCAGAGTTATCTCAAAGAAAGGGGCCACGGTGTTTCTGTATCTCTATTATGTTGGTGCGGCTTCGGAACTTTTAAATATCTCGATATATCGCGAAAACTACGCTTCTGATCAAAAAATATCATAGAACATAAATTGTAGGAAACATAATTCTCTACAAAGAACGCCTCTTCACATTTTGCCATAGCTCGCTTCGTTTCCGAGATATTTGCAGATTTATCTCAAGGGAAGGGGCCTGACGGACATATTTCGAGATATTTCTTCTTCTTGTTGTTCTTCTTCTGCACAGCTAAGCTGGAAGTGGCATTTGCGGCTCGCACTAGTGCAGAGTTATCTCAAAGAAAGGGGCCACGGTGTTTCTGTATCCCTATTATGTTGGTGCGGCTTCGGAACTTTTAAATATCTTGATATATCTCGAGAACTACGCATCTGATCAAAAAATATCATAGAACATAAAAAGTAGGAAACTTAATTTTCTACAAAAAAGGTCTCTTAACATTTTGCCATAGCTCGCTTCGTTTCCGAGATATTTGCAGATTTATCTCAAGGGAAGGGGCCTGACGGACATATTTCGAGATATTTCTTCTTCTTGTTGTTATTCTTCTGCACAGCTAAGCTGGAAGTGGCATTTGCGGCTCGCACTAGTGCAGAGTTATCTCAACGAAAGGGGCCACGGTGTTTCTGTATCTCCATTATGTTGGTGCGGCTTCGGAACTTTTAAATATCTTGATATATCTCGAGAACTACGCATCTGATCAAAAAATATCATAGAACATGAAAAGTAGGAAACTTAATTCTCTACAAAAAAGGTCTCTTAACATTTTGCCATAGCTCTCTTCGTTTCCGAGATATTTGCAGATTTATCTCAAGGGAAGGGGCCTGACGGACATATTTCGAGATATTTCTTCTTCTTGTCGTTCTTCTTCTGCACAGCTAAGCTGGAAGTGGCATTTGCAGCTCGCAATAGTGCAGAGTTATCTCAAAGAAAGGGGCCACGGTGTTTCTGTATCTCTATTATGTTGGTGCGGCTTCGGAACTTTTAAATATCTTGATATATCTCGAGAACTACGCATCTGATCAAAAAATATCATAGAACATGAAAAGTAGGAAACTTAATTCTCTACAAAAAAGGTCTCTTAACATTTTGCCATAGCTCTCTTCGTTTCCGAGATATTTGCAGATATATCTCAAGGGAAGGGGCCTGACGGACATATTTCGAGATATTTCTTCTTCTTGTTGTTCTTCTTCTGCACAGCTAAGCTGGAAGTGGCATTTGCGGCTCGCACTAGTGCAGCGTTATCTCAAAGAAAGGGGCCACGGTGTTTCTGTATCTCTATTATGTTGGTGCGGCTTCGGACCTTTTAAATATCTCGATATATCTCGAAAACTACGCTTCTGATCAAAAAATATCATAGAACATAAATTGTAGGAAACATAATTCTCTACAAAAAACGTCTCTTAACATTTTGCCATAGCTCGCTTCGTTTCCGAGATATTTGCAGATTTATCTCAAGGGAAGGGGCCTAACGGACATATTTCCAGATATTTCTTCTTCTTGTTGTTCTTCTTCTGCACAGCTAAGCTGGAAGTGGCATTTGCGGCTCGCACTAGTGCAGAGTTATCTCAAAGAAAGGGGCCACGGTGTTTCTGTATCTCTATTATGTTGGTGCAGCTTCAGAACTTTTAAATATCTTGATATATCTCGAGAACTACGCATCTGATCAAAAAATATCATGGAACATAAAAAGTAGAAAACTTAATTCTCTACAAAAAAGGTCTCTTAACATTTTGCCATAGCTCGCTTCGTTTCCGAGATACTTGCCGATGTATCTCAAGGGAAGGGGCCTGACGGACATATTTCGAGATATTTCTTCTTGTTGTTGTTCTTCTTCTGCACAGCTAAGCTGGAAGTGGCATTTGCAGCTCGCAATTGTGCAGAGTTATCTCAAAGAAAGGGGCCACGGTGTTTCTGTATCTCTATTATGTTGGTGCGGCTTCGGAACTTTTAAATATCTTGGTATATCTCGAGAACTACGCATCTGATCAAAAAATATCATAGAACGTAAAAAGTAGGAAACTTAATTCTCTACAAAAAAGGTCTTCTAACATTTTGCCATAGCTCGCTTCGTTTCCGAGATATTTGCAGATTTATCTCAAGGGAAGGGGCCTAACGGACATATTTCGAGATATTTCTTCTTCTTGTTGTTCTTCTTCTGCACAGCTAAACTGGAAGTGGCATTCCCAGCTCGCAATAGTGCAGAGTTATCTCAAAGAAAGGGGCCACGGTGTTTCTGTATCTCTATTATGTTGGTGCGGCTTCGGAACTTTTAAATATCTTGATATATCTCGAGAACTACGCATCTGATCAAAAAATATCATAGAACATAAAAAGTAGGAAACTTAATTCTCTACAAAAAAGGTCGCTTAACATTTTGCCATAGCTCTCTTCGTTTCCGAGATATTTGCAGATTTATCTCAAGGGAAGGGGCCTGACGGACATATTTCGAGATATTTCTTCTTCTTGTTGTTCTTCTTCTGCACAGCTAAGCTGGAAGTGGCATTTGCAGCTCGCAATAGTGCAGAGATATCTCAAAGAAAGGGGCCACGGTGTTTCTGTATCTCTATTATGTTGGTGCGGCTTCGGAACTTTTAAATATCTTGATATATCTCGAGAACTACGCGTCTGATCAAAAAATATCATAGAACATAAAAAGTAGGAACCATAATTCTCTACAAAAAAGGTCTCTTAACATTTTGCCATAGCTCGCTTCGTTTCCGAGATATTTGCAGATTTATCTCAAGGGAAGGGGCCTAACGGACATATTTCCAGATATTTCTTCTTCTTGTTGTTCTTCTTCTGCACAGCTAAGCTGGAAGTGGCATTTGCGGCTCGCACTAGTGCAGAGTTATCTCAAAGAAAGGGGCCACGGTGTTTCTGTATCTCTATTATGTTGGTGCGGCTTCGGAACTTTTAAATATCTCGATATATCTCGAAAACTACGCTTCTGATCAAAAAATATCAGAGAACGTAAATTGTAGGAAACATTATTCTCTACAAAAAAGGTCTCTTAACATTTTGCCATAGCTCGCTTGGTTTCCGAGATATTTGCAGATTTATCTCAAGGGAAGGGGCCTGACGGACATATTTCGAGATATTTCTTCTTCTTGTTGTTCTTCTTCTGCACAGCTAAGCTGGAAGTGGCATTTGCAGCTCGCAATAGTGCAGAGTTACATCAAAGAAAGGGGCCACGGTGTGTCTGTATCTCTATTATGTTGGTGCCGCTTCGGAACTTTTAAATATCTTGATATATCTCGAGAACTACGCATCCGATCAAAAAATATCATAGAACATAAAAAGTAGGAAACTTAATTCTCTACAAAAAAGGTCTCTTAACATTTTGCCATAGCTCGCTTCGTTTCCGAGATATTTGCAGATTTATCTCGAGGGAAGGGGCCTGACGGACATATTTCGAGATATTTCTTCTTCTTGTTGTTCTTCTTCTGCACAGCTAAGCTGGAAGCGGCATTTGCGGCTCGCACTAGTGCAGAGTTATCTCAAAGAAAGGGGCCACGGTGTTTCTGTATCTCTATTATGTTGGTGCGGCCTCGGAACTTTTAAATATCTTGATATATCTCGAGAACTACGCCTCTGATCGAAAAATACCATAGACCATAAAAAGTAGGAAACTTAATTCTCTACAAAAAAGGTCTCTTAACATTTTGCCATAGCTCGCTTCGTTTCCGAGATATTTGCAGATTTATCTCAAGGGAAGGGGCCTGACGGACATATTCCGAGATATTTCTTCTTCTTGTTGTTCCTCTTCTGCACAGCTAAGCTGGAAGTGGCATTTGCAGGTCGCAATAGTGCAGAGTTATCTCAAAGAAAGGGTCCACGGTGTTTCTGTATCTCTATTATGTTGGTGCGGCTTCGGAACTTTTAAATATCTCGATATATCTCGAAAACTACGCTTCTGATCAAAAAATATCAGAGAAAGTAAATTGTAGGAAACTTAATTCTCTACAAATAAGGTCTCTTAACATTTTGCCATAGCTCGCTTGGTTTCCGAGATATTTGCAGATTTATCTCATGGGAAGGGGCCTGACGGACATATTTCGAGATATTTCTTCTTCTTGTGGTTCTTCTTCTGCACAGCTAAGCTGGAAGTGGCATTTGCAGCTCGCAATAGTGCAGAGTTACCTCAAAGAAAGGGGCCACGGTGTGTCTGTATCTCTATTATGTTGGTGCCGCTTCGGAACTTTTAAATATCTGGATATATCTCGAGAACTGCGCATCTGATCAAAAAATATCATAGAACATAAAAAGTAGGAAACTTAATTCCCTACAAAAAAGGTCTCTTAACATTTTGCCATAGCTCGCTTCGTTTCCGAGATATTTGCAGATTTATCTCAAGGGAAGGGGTCTGACGGACATATTTCGAGATATTTCTTCTTCTTGTTGTTCTTCTTCTGCACAGCTAAGCTGGAAGTGGCATTTGCAGCTCGCAGTAGTGCACAGTTATCTCAAAGAAAGGGGCCACGGTGTTTCTGTATCTCTATTATGTTGGTGCGGCTTCGGAACTTTTAAATATCTTGATATATCTCGAGAACTACGCATCTGATCAAAAAATATCATACAACATAAAAAGTAGGAAACTTAATTCTCTACAAAAAAGGTCTCTTAACATTTTGCCATAGCTCGCTTCGTTTCCGAGATATTTGCAGATTTATCTCAAGGGAAGGGGCCTGACGGACATATTTCGAGATATTTCTTCTTCTTGTTGTTCTTCTTCTGCACAGCTAAGCTGGAAGTGGCATTTGCAGCGCGCAATAGTGCAGAGTTATCTCAAAGAAAGGGGCCACGGTGTTTCTGTATCTCTATTATGTTGGTGCGGCTTCGGAACTTTTAAATATCTTGATATATCTCGAGAACTACGCATCTGATCAAAAAATATCATAGAACATAAAAAGTAGGAAACTTAATTCTCTACAAAAAAGGTCTCTTAACATTTTGACATAGCTCGCGTCGTTTCCGAGATATTTTCTAATTTATCTCAAGGGAAGGGGCCTAAAGGACATATTTCGAGATATTTCTTCTTCTTGTTGTTCTTCTTCTGCACAGTTAAACTGGAAGTGGCATTTCCAGCTCGCAATAGTGCAGAGTTATCTCAAAGAAAGGGGCCACGGTGTTTCTGTATCTCTATTATGTTGGTGCGGCTTCGGAACTTTTAAATATCTTGATATATCTCGAGAACTACGCCTCTGATCGAAAAATATCATAGACCATAAAAAGTAGGAAACTTAATTCTCTACAAAAAAGGTCTCTTAACATTTTGCCATAGCTCGCTTCGTTTCCGAGATATTTGCAGATTTATCTCAAGGGAACGGGCCTGACGGACATATTCCGAGATATTTCTTCTTCTTGTTGTTCCTCTTCTGCACAGCTAAGCTGGAAGTGGCATTTGCAGGTCGCAATAGAGCAGAGTTATCTCAAAGAAAGGGGCCACGGTGTTTCTGTATCTCTATTATGTTGGTGCGGCTTCGGAACTTTTAAATATCTCGATATATCTCGAAAACTACGCTTCTGATCAAAAAATATCAGAGAACGTAAATTGTAGGAAACATAATTCTCTACAAAAAAGGTCTCTTAACATTTTGCCATAGCTGGCTTCGTTTCCGAGATATTTGCAGATTTATCTCAAGGGAAGGGGCCTGACGGACATATTTCGAGATATTTCTTCTTCTTGTTGTTCTTCTTCTGCACAGCTAAGCTGGAAGTGGCATTTGCAGCTCGCAATAGTGCAGAGTTATCTCAAAGAAAGGTGCCACGGTGTTTCTGTATCTCTATTATGTTGGTGCGGCTTCGGAACTTTTAAATATCTTGATATATCTCGAGAACTACGCATCTGATCAAAAAATATCGTAGAACATAAAAAGTAGGAAACTTAATTCTCTACAAATAAGGTCTCTTAACATTTTGCCATAGCTCGCTTGGTTTCCGAGATATTTGCAGATTTATCTCATGGGAAGGGGCCTGACGGACATATTTCGAGATATTTCTTCTTCTTGTTGTTCTTCTTCTGCACAGCTAAGCTGGAAGTGGCATTTGCAGCTCGCAATAGTGCAGAGTTACCTCAAAGAAAGGGGCCACGGTGTGTCTGTATCTCTATTATGTTGGTGCCGCTTCGGAACTTTTAAATATCTGGATATATCTCGGGAACTACGCATCTGATCAAAAAATATCATACAACATAAAAAGTAGGAAACTTAATTCTCTACAAAAAAGGTCTCTTAACATTTTGCCATAGCTCGCTTCGTTTCCGAGATATTTGCAGATTTATCTCAAGGGAAGGGGCCTGACGGACATATTTCGAGATATTTCTTCTTCTTGTTGTTCTTCTTCTGCACAGCTAAGCTGGAAGTGGCATTTGCAGCGCGCAATAGTGCAGAGTTATCTCAAAGAAAGGGGTCACGGTGTTTCTGTATCTCTATTATGTTGGTGCGGCTTCGGAACTTTTAAATATCTTGATATATCTCGAGAACTACGCATCTGATCAAAAAATATCATAGAACATAAAAAGTAGGAAACTTAATTCTCTACAAAAAAGGTCTCTTAACATTTTGCCATAGCTCGCTTCGTTTCCGAGATATTTGCAGATTTATCTCAAGGGAAGGGGCCTGACGGACATATTTCGAGATATTTCTTCTTCTTGTTGTTCTTCTTCTGCACAGCTAAGCTCGAAGTGGCATTTGCAGCTCGCAATAGTGCAGAGTTATCTCAAAGAAAGGGGCCACGGTGTTTCTGTATCTCTATTATGTTGGTGCGGCTTCGGAACTTTTAAAGATCTTGATATATCTCGAGAACTACGCATCTGATCAAAAAATATCATAGAACATGAAAAGTAGGAAACTTAATTCTCTACAAAAAAGGTCTCTTAACATTTTGCCATAGCTCTCTTCGTTTCCGAGATATTTGCAGATATATCTCAAGGGAAGGGGCCTGACGGACATATTTCGAGATATTTCTTCTTCTTGTTGTTCTTCTTCTGCACAGCTAAGCTGGAAGTGGCATTTGCGGCTCGCACTAGTGCAGCGTTATCTCAAAGAAAGGGGCCACGGTGTTTCTGTATCTCTATTATGTTGGTGCAGCTTCAGAACTTTTAAATATCTTGATATATCTCGAGAACTACGCATCTGATCAAAAAATACCATGGAACATAAAAAGTAGAAAACTTAATTCTCTACAAAAAAGGTCTCTTAACATTTTGCCATAGCTCGCTTCGTTTCCGAGATACTTGCCGATGTATCTCAAGGGAAGGGGCCTGACGGACATATTTCGAGATATTTCTTCTTCTTGTTGTTCTTCTTCTGCACAGCTAAGCTGGAAGTTGCGTTTGCAGCTCGCAATTGTGCAGAGTTATCTCAAAGAAAGGGGCCACGGTGTTTCTGTATCTCTATTATGTTGGTGCGGCTTCGGAACTTTTAAATATCTTGGTATATCTCGAGAACTACGCATCTGATCAAAAAATATCATAGAACATAAAAAGTAGGAAACTTAATTCTCTACAAAAGAGGTCTCTTAACATTTTGCCATAGCTCGCTTCGTTTCCGAGATATTTGCAGATTTATCTCAAGGGAAGGGGCCTAACGGACATATTTCGAGATATTTCTTCTTCTTGTTGTTCTTCTTCTGCACAGCTAAACTGGAAGTGGCATTCCCAGCTCGCAATAGTGCAGAGTTATCTCAAAGAAAGGGGCCACGGTGTTTCTGTATCTCTATTATGTTGGTGCGGCTTCGGAACTTTTAAATATCTTGATATATCTCGAGAACTACGCATCTGATCAAAAAATATCATAGAACATAAAAAGTAGGAAACTTAATTCTCTACAAAAAAGGTCTCTTAACATTTTGCCATAGCTCGCTTCGTTTCCGAGATATTTGCAGATTTATCTCAAGGGAAGGGGCCTGACGGACATATTTCGAGATATTTCTTCTTCTTGTTGTTCTTCTTCTGCACAGCTAAGCTGGAAGTGGCATTTGCAGCGCGCAATAGTGCAGAGTTATCTCAAAGAAAGGGGCCACGGTGTTTCTGTATCTCTATTATGTTGGTGCGGCTTCGGAACTTTTAAATATCTTGATATATCTCGAGAACTACGCATCTGATCAAAAAATATCATAGAACATAAAAAGTAGGAAACTTAATTCTCTACAAAAAAGGTCTCTTAACATTTTGACATAGCTCGCGTCGTTTCCGAGATATTTTCTAATTTATCTCAAGGGAAGGGGCCTAAAGGACATATTTCGAGATATTTCTTCTTCTTGTTGTTCTTCTTCTGCACAGTTAAACTGGAAGTGGCATTTCCAGCTCGCAATAGTGCAGAGTTATCTCAAAGAAAGGGGCCACGGTGTTTCTGTATCTCTATTATGTTGGTGCGGCTTCGGAACTTTTAAATATCTTGATATATCTCGAGAACTACGCCTCTGATCGAAAAATATCATAGACCATAAAAAGTAGGAAACTTAATTCTCTACAAAAAAGGTCTCTTAACATTTTGCCATAGCTCGCTTCGTTTCCGAGATATTTGCAGATTTATCTCAAGGGAAGGGGCCTGACGGACATATTCCGAGATATTTCTTCTTCTTGTTGTTCCTCTTCTGCACAGCTAAGCTGGAAGTGGCATTTGCAGGTCGCAATAGAGCAGAGTTATCTCAAAGAAAGGGGCCACGGTGTTTCTGTATCTCTATTATGTTGGTGCGGCTTCGGAACTTTTAAATATCTCGATATATCTCGAAAACTACGCTTCTGATCAAAAAATATCAGAGAACGTAAATTGTAGGAAACATAATTCTCTACAAAAAAGGTCTCTTAACATTTTGCCATAGCTGGCTTCGTTTCCGAGATATTTGCAGATTTATCTCAAGGGAAGGGGCCTGACGGACATATTTCGAGATATTTCTTCTTCTTGTTGTTCTTCTTCTGCACAGCTAAGCTGGAAGTGGCATTTGCAGCTCGCAATAGTGCAGAGTTATCTCAAAGAAAGGTGCCACGGTGTTTCTGTATCTCTATTATGTTGGTGCGGCTTCGGAACTTTTAAATATCTTGATATATCTCGAGAACTACGCATCTGATCAAAAAATATCGTAGAACATAAAAAGTAGGAAACTTAATTCTCTACAAATAAGGTCTCTTAACATTTTGCCATAGCTCGCTTGGTTTCCGAGATATTTGCAGATTTATCTCATGGGAAGGGGCCTGACGGACATATTTCGAGATATTTCTTCTTCTTGTTGTTCTTCTTCTGCACAGCTAAGCTGGAAGTGGCATTTGCAGCTCGCAATAGTGCAGAGTTACCTCAAAGAAAGGGGCCACGGTGTGTCTGTATCTCTATTATGTTGGTGCCGCTTCGGAACTTTTAAATATCTGGATATATCTCGGGAACTACGCATCTGATCAAAAAATATCATACAACATAAAAAGTAGGAAACTTAATTCTCTACAAAAAAGGTCTCTTAACATTTTGCCATAGCTCGCTTCGTTTCCGAGATATTTGCAGATTTATCTCAAGGGAAGGGGCCTGACGGACATATTTCGAGATATTTCTTCTTCTTGTTGTTCTTCTTCTGCACAGCTAAGCTGGAAGTGGCATTTGCAGCGCGCAATAGTGCAGAGTTATCTCAAAGAAAGGGGTCACGGTGTTTCTGTATCTCTATTATGTTGGTGCGGCTTCGGAACTTTTAAATATCTTGATATATCTCGAGAACTACGCATCTGATCAAAAAATATCATAGAACATAAAAAGTAGGAAACTTAATTCTCTACAAAAAAGGTCTCTTAACATTTTGCCATAGCTCGCTTCGTTTCCGAGATATTTGCAGATTTATCTCAAGGGAAGGGGCCTGACGGACATATTTCGAGATATTTCTTCTTCTTGTTGTTCTTCTTCTGCACAGCTAAGCTCGAAGTGGCATTTGCAGCTCGCAATAGTGCAGAGTTATCTCAAAGAAAGGGGCCACGGTGTTTCTGTATCTCTATTATGTTGGTGCGGCTTCGGAACTTTTAAAGATCTTGATATATCTCGAGAACTACGCATCTGATCAAAAAATATCATAGAACATGAAAAGTAGGAAACTTAATTCTCTACAAAAAAGGTCTCTTAACATTTTGCCATAGCTCTCTTCGTTTCCGAGATATTTGCAGATATATCTCAAGGGAAGGGGCCTGACGGACATATTTCGAGATATTTCTTCTTCTTGTTGTTCTTCTTCTGCACAGCTAAGCTGGAAGTGGCATTTGCGGCTCGCACTAGTGCAGCGTTATCTCAAAGAAAGGGGCCACGGTGTTTCTGTATCTCTATTATGTTGGTGCAGCTTCAGAACTTTTAAATATCTTGATATATCTCGAGAACTACGCATCTGATCAAAAAATACCATGGAACATAAAAAGTAGAAAACTTAATTCTCTACAAAAAAGGTCTCTTAACATTTTGCCATAGCTCGCTTCGTTTCCGAGATACTTGCCGATGTATCTCAAGGGAAGGGGCCTGACGGACATATTTCGAGATATTTCTTCTTCTTGTTGTTCTTCTTCTGCACAGCTAAGCTGGAAGTTGCGTTTGCAGCTCGCAATTGTGCAGAGTTATCTCAAAGAAAGGGGCCACGGTGTTTCTGTATCTCTATTATGTTGGTGCGGCTTCGGAACTTTTAAATATCTTGGTATATCTCGAGAACTACGCATCTGATCAAAAAATATCATAGAACATAAAAAGTAGGAAACTTAATTCTCTACAAAAGAGGTCTCTTAACATTTTGCCATAGCTCGCTTCGTTTCCGAGATATTTGCAGATTTATCTCAAGGGAAGGGGCCTAACGGACATATTTCGAGATATTTCTTCTTCTTGTTGTTCTTCTTCTGCACAGCTAAACTGGAAGTGGCATTCCCAGCTCGCAATAGTGCAGAGTTATCTCAAAGAAAGGGGCCACGGTGTTTCTGTATCTCTATTATGTTGGTGCGGCTTCGGAACTTTTAAATATCTTGATATATCTCGAGAACTACGCATCTGATCAAAAAATATCATAGAACATAAAAAGTAGGAAACTTAATTCTCTACAAAAAAGGTCGCTTAACATTTTGCCATAGCTCTCTTCGTTTCCGAGATATTTGCAGATTTATCTCAAGGGAAGGGGCCTGACGGACATATTTCGAAATATTTCTTATTCTTGTTGTTCTTCTTCTGCACAGCTAAGCTGGAAGTGGCATTTGCAGCTCGCAATAGTGCAGAGTTATCTCAAAGAAAGGGGCCACGGTGTTTCTGTACCTCTATTATGTTGGTGCGGCTTCGGAACTTTTAAATATCTCGATATATCTCGAAAACTACGCTTCTGATCAAAAAATATCATTGAACATAAATTGTAGGAAATATAATTCTCTACAAAAAAGGTCTCTTAACATTTTGCCATAGCTCGCTTGGTTTCCCAGATATTTGCAGATTTATCTCAAGGGAAGGGGCCTGACGGACATATTTCCAGATATTTCTTCTTCTTGTTGTTCTTCTTCTGCACAGCTAAGCTGGAAGTGGCATTTGCAGCTCGCAATAGTGCAGAGTTATCTCAAAGAAAGGGGCCACGGTGTTTCTGTATCTCTATTATGTTGGTGCGGCTTCGGAACTTTTAAATATCTTGATATATCTCGAGAACTACGCCTCTGATCGAAAAATATCATAGAACATAAAAAGTAGGAAACTTAATTCTCTACAAAAAAGGTCTCTTAACATTTTCCCATAGCTGGCATCGTTTCCGAGATATTTGCAGATTTAGCTCAAGGGAAGGGGCCTGACGGACATATTCCGAGATATTTCTTCTTCTTGTTGTTCCTCTTCTGCACAGCTAAGCTGGAAGTGGCATTTGCAGGTCGCAATCGTGCAGAGTTATCTCAAAGAAAGGGGCCACGGTGTTTCTGTATCTCTATTATGTTGGTGCGGCTTCGGAACTTTTAAATATCTCGATATATCTCGAAAACTACGCTTCTGATCAAAAAATATCAGAGAACGTAAATTGTAGGAAACATTATTCTCTACAAAAAAGGTCTCTTAACATTTTGCCATAGCTCGCTTGGTTTCCGAGATATTTGCAGATTTATCTCAAGGGAAGGGGCCTGACGGACATATTTCGAGATATTTCTTCTTCTTGTTGTTCTTCTTCTGCACAGCTAAGCTGGAAGTGGCATTTGCAGCTCGCAATAGTGCAGAGTTACATCAAAGAAAGGGGCCACGGTGTGTCTGTATCTCTATTATGTTGGTGCCGCTTCGGAACTTTTAAATATCTTGATATATCTCGAGAACTACGCATCCGATCAAAAAATATCATAGAACATAAAAAGTAGGAAACTTAATTCTCTACAAAAAATGTCTCTTAACATTTTGCCATAGCTCGCTTCGTTTCCGAGATATTTGCAGATTTATCTCGAGGGAAGGGGCCTGACGGACATATTTCGAGATATTTCTTCTTCTTGTTGTTCTTCTTCTGCACAGCTAAGCTGGAAGCGGCATTTGCGGCTCGCACTAGTGCAGAGTTATCTCAAAGAAAGGGGCCACGGTGTTTCTGTATCTCTATTATGTTGGTGCGGCCTCGGAACTTTTTAATATCTTGATATATCTCGAGAACTACGCCTCTGATCGAAAAATACCATAGACCATAAAAAGTAGGAAACTTAATTCTCTACAAAAAAGGTCTCTTAACATTTTGCCATAGCTCGCTTCGTTTCCGAGATATTTGCAGATTTATCTCAAGGGAAGGGGCCTGACGGACATATTCCGAGATATTTCTTCTTCTTGTTGTTCCTCTTCTGCACAGCTAAGCTGGAAGTGGCATTTGCAGGTCGCAATAGTGCAGAGTTATCTCAAAGAAAGGGTCCACGGTGTTTCTGTATCTCTATTATGTTGGTGCGGCTTCGGAACTTTTAAATATCTCGATATATCTCGAAAACTACGCTTCTGATCAAAAAATATCAGAGAACGTAAATTGTAGGAAACTTAATTCTCTACAAATAAGGTCTCTTAACATTTTGCCATAGCTCGCTTGGTTTCCGAGATATTTGCAGATTTATCTCATGGGAAGGGGCCTGACGGACATATTTCGAGATATTTCTTCTTCTTGTTGTTCTTCTTCTGCACAGCTAAGCTGGAAGTGGCATTTGCAGCTCGCAATAGTGCAGAGTTACCTCAAAGAAAGGGGCCACGGTGTGTCTGTATCTCTATTATGTTGGTGCCGCTTCGGAACTTTTAAATATCTGGATATATCTCGAGAACTGCGCATCTGATCAAAAAATATCATAGAACATAAAAAGTAGGAAACTTAATTCCCTACAAAAAAGGTCTCTTAACATTTTGCCATAGCTCGCTTCGTTTCCGAGATATTTGCAGATTTATCTCAAGGGAAGGGGTCTGACGGACATATTTCGAGATATTTCTTCTTCTTGTTGTTCTTCTTCTGCACAGCTAAGCTGGAAGTGGCATTTGCAGCTCGCAGTAGTGCACAGTTATCTCAAAGAAAGGGGCCACGGTGTTTCTGTATCTCTATTATGTTGGTGCGGCTTCGGAACTTTTAAATATCTTGATATATCTCGAGAACTACGCATCTGATCAAAAAATATCATACAACATAAAAAGTAGGAAACTTAATTCTCTACAAAAAAGGTCTCTTAACATTTTGCCATAGCTCGCTTCGTTTCCGAGATATTTGCAGATTTATCTCAAGGGAAGGGGCCTGACGGACATATTTCGAGATATTTCTTCTTCTTGTTGTTCTTCTTCTGCACAGCTAAGCTGGAAGTGGCATTTGCAGCGCGCAATAGTGCAGAGTTATCTCAAAGAAAGGGGCCACGGTGTTTCTGTATCTCTATTATGTTGGTGCGGCTTCGGAACTTTTAAATATCTTGATATATCTCGAGAACTACGCATCTGATCAAAAAATATCATAGAACATAAAAAGTAGGAAACTTAATTCTCTACAAAAAAGGTCTCTTAACATTTTGCCATAGCTCGCTTCGTTTCCGAGATATTTTCAGATTTATCTCAAGGGAAGGGGCCTAACGGACATATTTCGAGATATTTCTTCTTCTTGTTGTTCTTCTTCTGCACAGCTAAACTGGAAGTGGCATTTCCAGCTCGCAATAGTGCAGAGTTATCTCAAAGAAAGGGGCCACGGTGTTTCTGTATCTCTATTATGTTGGTGCGGCTTCGGAACTTTTAAATATCTTGATATATCTCGAGAACTACGCCTCTGATCGAAAAATATCATAGACCATAAAAAGTAGGAAACTTAATTCTCTACAAAAAAGGTCTCTTAACATTTTGCCATAGCTCGCTTGGTTTCCGAGATATTTGCAGATTTATCTCAAGGGAAGGGGCCTGACGGACATATTCCGAGATATTTCTTCTTCTTGTTGTTCCTCTTCTGCACAGCTAAGCTGGAAGTGGCATTTGCAGGTCGCAATAGTGCAGAGTTATCTCAAAGAAAGGGGCCACGGTGTTTCTGTATCTCTATTATGTTGGTGCGGCTTCGGAACTTTTAAATATCTTGATATATCTCGAGAACTACGCATCTGATCAAAAAATATCATACAACATAAAAAGTAGGAAACTTAATTCTCTACAAAAAAGGTCTCTTAACATTTTGCCATAGCTCGCTTCGTTTCCGAGATATTTGCAGATTTATCTCAAGGGAAGGGGCCTGACGGACATATTTCGAGATATTTTTTCTTCTTGTTGTTCTTCTTCTGCACAGCTAAGCTGGAAGTGGCATTTGCAGCGCGCAATAGTGCAGAGTTATCTCAAAGAAAGGGGCCACGGTGTTTCTGTATCTCTATTATGTTGGTGCGGCTTCGGAACTTTTAAATATCTTGATATATCTCGAGAACTACGCATCTGATCAAAAAATATCATAGAACATAAAAAGTAGGAAACTTAATTCTCTACAAAAAAGGTCTCTTAACATTTTGCCATAGCTCGCTTCGTTTCCGAGATATTTGCAGATTTATCTCAAGGGAAGGGGCCTAACGGACATATTTCGAGATATTTCTTCTTCTTGTTGTTCTTCTTCTGCACAGCTAAACTGGAAGTGGCATTTCCAGCTCGCAATAGTGCAGAGTTATCTCAAAGAAAGGGGCCACGGTGTTTCTGTATTTCTATTATGTTGGTGCGGCTTCGGAACTTTTAAATATCTCGATATATCTCGAAAACTACGCTTCTGATCAAAAAATATCATAGAACATAAAAAGTAGGAAACTTAATTCTCTACAAAAACGGTCTCTTAACATTTTGCCATAGCTCGCTTCGTTTCCGAGATATTTGCAGATATATCTCAAGGGAAGGGGCCTGACGGACACATTTCGAGATATTTCTTCTTCTTGTTGTTCTTCTTCTGCACAGCTAAGCTGGAAGTGGCATTTACAGCTCGGAATAGTGCAGGGTTATCTCAAAGAAAGGGGCCACGGTGTTTCTGTATCTCTATTATGTTGGTGCGGCTTCGGAACTTTTAAATATCTTGATATATCTCGAGAACTACGCATCTGATCAAAAAATATCATAGGACATAAAAAGTAGGAAACTTAATTCTCTACAAAAAACGTCTCTTAACATTTTGCCATAGCTCGCTTCGTTTCCGAGATATTTGCAGATTTATCTCAAGGGAAGGGGCCTGACGGACATATTTCGAGATATATCTTCTTCTTGTTGTTCTTCTTCTGCACAGCTAAGCTGGAAGTGGCATTTGCGGCTCGCACTAGTGCAGAGTTATCTCAAAGAAAGGGGCCACGGTGTTTCTGTATCCCTATTATGTTGGTGCGGCTTCGGAACTTTTAAATATCTCGATATATCTCGAGAACTACGCTTCTGATCAAAAAATATCATAGAACATAAATTGTAGGAAACATAATTCTCTACAAAAAACGTCTCTTAACATTCTGCCATAGCTCGCTTCGTTTCCGAGATATTTGCAGATTTATCTCAAGGGAAGAGGCCTGACGGACATATTTCGAGATATTTCTTCTTCTTGTTGTTCTTCTTCTGCACAGCTAAGCTGGAAGTGGCATTTGCGGCACGCACTAGTGCAGAGTTATCTCAAAGAAAGGGGCCACGGTGTTTCTGTATCCCTATTATGTTGGTGCGGCTTCGGAACTTTTAAATATCTCGATATATCTCGAGAACTACGCTTCTGATCAAAAAATATCACACAACATAAATTGTAGGAAACATAATTCTCTACAAAAAAGGTCTCTTAACTTTTGCCATAGCTCGCTTCGTTTCCGAGATATTTGCAGATATATCTCAAGGGAAGGGGCCTGACGGATATATTTCGAGATATTTCTTCTTCTTGTTGTTCTTCTTCTGCACAGCTAAGCTGGAAGTGGCATTTACAGCTCGGAATAGTGCAGAGTTATCTCAAAGAGAGGGGCCACGGTGTTTCTGTATCTCTATTATGATGGTGCGGCTTCGGAACTTTTAAATATCTTGATATATCTCGAGAACTACGCATCTGATCAAAAAATGTCATAGAACATAAAAAGTAGGAAACTTAATTCTCTACAAAAAAGGTCTCTTAACATTTTGCCATAGCTCGCTTCGTTTCCGAGATATTTGCAGATTTATCTCAAGGGAAGGGGCCTAACGGACATATTTCGAGATATTTCTTCTTCTTGTTGTTCTTCTTCTGCACAGCTAAACTGGAAGTGGCATTTCCAGCTCGCAATAGTGCAGAGTTATCTCAAAGAGAGGGGCCACGGTGTATCTGTATCTCTATTATGTTGGTGCGGCTGCGGAACTTTTAAATATCTCGATATATCTCGAAAACTACGCTTCTGATCAAAAAATATCATAGAACATAAATTGCAGGAAACATAATTCTCTACAAAAAAGGTCTCTTAACATTTTGCCATAGCTCGCTTCGTTTCCGAGATATTTGCAGATATATCTCAAGGGAAGGGGCCTGACGGACACATTTCGAGATATTTCTTCTTCTTGTTGTTCTTCTTCTGCACAGCTAAGCTGGAAGTGGCATTTACAGCTCGGAATAGTGCAGAGTTATCTCAAAGAAAGGGGCCACGGTGTTTCTGTATCTCTATTATGTTGGTGAGGCTTCGGAACTTTTAAATATCTTGATATATCTCGAGAACTACGCATCTGATCAAAAAATATCATAGAACGTAAAAAGTAGGAAACTTAATTCTCTACAAAAAAGGTCTCTTAACATTTTGCCATAGCTCGCTTCGTTTCCGAGATATTTGCAGATTTATCTCAAGGGAAGGGGCCTGACGGACATATTTCGAGATATTTCTTCTTGTTGTTCTTCTTCTGCACAGCTGAGCTGGAAGTGGCATTTGCAGGTCGCAATAGTGCAGAATTATCTCAAAGAAAGGGGCCACGGTGTTTCTGTATCTCTATTATGTGGTGCGGCTTCGGAACTTTTAAATATCTCGATATATCTCGAAAACTACGCATCTGATCAAAAAATATCATAGAACATAAAAAGTAGGAAACTTAATTCTCTACAAAAAAGGTCTCTTAACATTTTGCCATAGCTCGCTGCGTTTCCGAGATATTTGCAGATTTATCTCAAGGGAAGGGGCCTGACGGACATATTTCGAGATATTTCTTCTTCTTGTTGTTCTTCTTCTGCACAGCTAAGCTGGAAGTGGCATTTGCGGCTCGCACTAGTGCAGAGTTATCTCAAAGAAAGGGGCCACGGTGTTTCTGTATCTCTATTATGTTGGTGCGGCTGCGGAACTTTTAAATATCTCGATATATCTCGAAAACTACGCTTCTGATCAAAAAATATCATAGAACATAAATTGCAGGAAACATAATTCTCTACAAAAAAGGTCTCTTAACATTTTGCCATAGCTCGCTTCGTTTCCGAGATATTTGCAGATATATCTCAAGGGAAGGGGCCTGACGGACACATTTCGAGATATTTCTTCTTCTTGTTGTTCTTCTTCTGCACAGCTAAGCTGGAAGTGGCATTTGCAGCTCGCAATGGTGCAGAGTTATGTCAAAGAAAGGGGCCACGGTGTTTCTGTATCTCTATTATGTTGGTGCGGGTTCGGAACTTTTAAATATCTTGATATATCTCGAGAACTACGCATCTGATCAAAAAATATCATAGAACATAAAAAGTAGGAAACTTAATTCTCTACAAAAAAGGTCTCTTAACATTTTGCCATAACTCGCTTCGTTTCCGAGATATTTGCAGATATATCTCAAGGGAAGGGGCCTGACGGACATATTTCGAGATATTTCTTCTTCTTGTTGTTCTTCTTCTGCACAGCTAAACTGGAAGTGGCATTTCCAGCTCGCAATAGTGCAGAGTTATCTCAAAGAGAGGGGCCACGGTGTTTCTGTATCTCTATTATGTTGGTGCGGCTTCGGAACTTTTAAATATCTTGATATATCTCGAGAACTACGCATCTGATCAAAAAATATCATAGAACATAAATTGTAGGAAACATAATTCTCTACAAAAAAGGTCTCTTAACATTTTGCCATAGCTCGCTTCGTTTCCGAGATACTTGCCGATTTATCTCAAGGGAAGGGGCCTGACGGACATATTTCGAGATATTTCTTCTTCTTGTTGTTCTTCTTCTGCGCAGCTAAGCTGGAAGTGGCATTTGCAGCTCGCAATAGTGCAGAGATATCTCAAAGAAAGGGGCCACGGTGTTTCTGTATCTCTATTATGTTGGTGCGGCTTCGGAACTTTTAAATATCTTGATATATCTCGAGAACTACGCATCTGATCAAAAAATATCATAGAACATACAAAGTAGGAAACTTAATTCTCTACAAAAAAGGTCTCTTAACATTTTGCCATAGCTCGCTTCGTTCTTGTTGTTCTTCTTCTGCACAGCTAAGCTGGAAGTGGCATTTGCGGCTCGCACTAGTGCAGAGTTATCTCAACGAAAGGGGCCACGGTGTTTCTGTATCTCTATTATGTTGGTGCGGCTTCGGAACTTTTAAATATCTCGATATATCTCGAAAACTACGCTTCTGAACAAAAAATATCATAGAACATAAATTGTAGGACACATAATTCTCTACAAAAAAGGTCTCTTAACATTTTGCCATAGCTCGCTTCGTTTCCGAGATATTTGCAGATATATCTCAAGGGAAGGGGCCTGACGGACATATTTCGAGATATTTCTTCTTCTTGTTGTTCTTCTTCTGCACAGCTAAGCTGGAAGTGGCATTTGCAGCTCGCAATAGTGCATAGCTATCTGAAAGAAAGGGGCCCCGGTGTTTCTGTATCTCTATTATGTTGGTGCGGCTTCGGAACTTTTAAATATCTTGATATATCTCGAGAACTACGCATCTGATCAAAAAATATCATAGAACATAAAAAGTAGGAAACTTAATTCGCTACAAAAAAGGTCTCTTAACATTTTGCCATAGCTCGCTTCGTTTCCGAGATATTTGCAGATTTATCTCAAGGGAAGGGGCTTGACGGACATATTTCGAGATATTTCTTCTTCTTGTTGTTCTTCTTCTGCACAGCTAAGCTGGAAGTGGCATTTGCGGCTCGCACTAGTGCAGAGTTATCTCAAAGAAAGGGGCCACGGTGTTTCTGTATCTCTATTATGTTGGTGCGGCTTCGGAACTTTTAAATATCTTGATATATCTCGAGAACTACGCGTCTGATCAAAAAATATCATAGAACATAAAAAGTAGGAAACTTAATTCTCTACAAAAAAGTCTGTTAACATTTTGCCATAGCTCGCTTCGTTTCCGAGATATTTGCAGATTTATCTCAAGGGAAGGGGCCTGACGGACATATTTCGAGATATTTCTTCTTCTTGTTGTTCTTCTTCTGCACAGCTAAGCTGGAAGTGGCATTTGCAGCTCGCAATAGTGCAGAGTTATCTCAAAGAAAGGGGCCACGGTGTTTCTGTATCTCCATTATGTTGGTGCGGCTTCGGAACTTTTAAATATCTTGATATATCTCGAGAACTACGAATCTGATCAGAAAATATCATAGAAGATAAAAAGTAGGAAACTTAATTCTCTACAAAAAAGGTCTCTTAACATTTTGCCATAGCTCGCTTCGTTTCCGAGATATTTGCAGATTTATCTCATGGTAAGGGGCCTGACGGACATATTTCGAGATATTTCTTCTTCTTGTTGTTCTTCTTCTGCACAGCTAAGCTGGAAGTGGCATTTGCAGCTCGCAATAGTGCATAGTTATCTGAAAGAAAGGGGCCACGGTGTTTCTGTATCTCTATTATGTTGGTGCGGCTTCGGAACTTTGAAATATCTCGATATATCTCGAAAACTACGCTTCTGATCAAAAAATATCATAGAACATAAATTGTAGGAAACATAATTCTCTACAAAAAAGGTCTCTTAACATTTTGCCATAGCTCGCTTCGTTTCCGAGATATTTGCAGATTTATCTCAAGGGAAGGGGCCTGACGGACATATTTCGAGATATTTCTTCTTCTTGTTGTTCTTCTTCTGCACAGCTAAGCTGGAAGTGGCATTTGCAGCTCGCAATAGTCCAGAGTTGTCTCAAAGAAAGGGGCCACGGTGTTTCTGTATCTCTATTATGTTGGTGCGGCTTCGGAACTTTTAAATATCTTGATATATCTTGAGAACTACGCATCTGATTAAAAAATATCATAGAACATAAATTGTAGGAAACATAATTCTCTACAAAAAAGGTCTCTTAACATTTTGCCATAGCTCGCTTCGTTTCCGAGATATTTGCAGATATATCTCAAGGGAAGGGGCCTGACGGACATATTTCGAGATATTTCTTCTTCTTGTTGTTCTTCTTCTGCGCAGCTAAGCTGGAAGTGGCATTTGCAGCTCGCAATAGTGCAGAGATATCTCAAAGAAAGGGGCCACGGTGTTTCTGTATCTCTATTATGTTGGTGCGGCTTCGGAACTTTTAAATATCTTGATATATCTCGAGAACTACGCATCTGATCAAAAAATATCATAGAACATACAAAGTAGGAAACTTAATTCTCTACAAAAAAGGTCTCTTAACATTTTGCCATAGCTCGCTTCGTTCTTGTTGTTCTTCTTCTGCACAGCTAAGCTGGAAGTGGCATTTGCGGCTCGCACTAGTGCAGAGTTATCTCAACGAAAGGGGCCACGGTGTTTCTGTATCTCTATTATGTTGGTGCGGCTTCGGAACTTTTAAATATCTCGATATATCTCGAAAACTACGCTTCTGAACAAAAAATATCATAGAACATAAATTGTAGGACACATAATTCTCTACAAAAAAGGTCTCTTAACATTTTGCCATAGCTCGCTTCGTTTCCGAGATATTTGCAGATATATCTCAAGGGAAGGGGCCTGACGGACATATTTCGAGATATTTCTTCTTCTTGTTGTTCTTCTTCTGCACAGCTAAGCTGGAAGTGGCATTTGCGGCTCGCACTAGTGCAGAGTTATCTCAAAGAAAGGGGCCACGGTGTTTCTGTATCTCTATTATGTTGGTGCGGCTTCGGAACTTTTAAATATCTTGATATATCTCGAGAACTACGCGTCTGATCAAAAAATATCATAGAACATAAAAAGTAGGAAACTTAATTCTCTACAAAAAAGTCTGTTAACATTTTGCCATAGCTCGCTTCGTTTCCGAGATATTTGCAGATTTATCTCAAGGGAAGGGGCCTGACGGACATATTTCGAGATATTTCTTCTTCTTGTTGTTCTTCTTCTGCACAGCTAAGCTGGAAGTGGCATCTGCAGCTCGCAATAGTGCAGAGTTATCTCAAAGAAAGGGGCCACGGTGTTTCTGTATCTCCATTATGTTGGTGCGGCTTCGGAACTTTTAAATATCTTGATATATCTCGAGAACTACGAATCTGATCAGAAAATATCATAGAAGACAAAAAGTAGGAAACTTAATTCTCTACAAAAAAGGTCTCTTAACATTTTGCCATAGCTCGCTTCGTTTCCGAGATATTTGCAGATTTATCTCATGGTAAGGGGCCTGACGGACATATTTCGAGATATTTCTTCTTCTTGTTGTTCTTCTTCTGCACAGCTAAGCTGGAAGTGGCATTTGCAGCTCGCAATAGTGCATAGTTATCTGAAAGAAAGGGGCCACGGTGTTTCTGTATCTCTATTATGTTGGTGCGGCTTCGGAACTTTTAAATATCTCGATATATCTCGAAAACTACGCTTCTGATCAAAAAATATCATAGAACATAAATTGTAGGAAACATAATTCTCTACAAAAAAGGTCTCTTAACATTTTGCCATAGCTCGCTTCGTTCTTGTTGTTCTTCTTCTGCACAGCTAAGCTGGAAGTGGCATTTGCGGCTCGCACTAGTGCAGAGTTATCTCAACGAAAGGGGCCACGGTGTTTCTGTATCTCTATTATGTTGGTGCGGCTTCGGAACTTTTAAATATCTCGATATATCTCGAGAACTACGCGTCTGATCAAAAAATATCATAGAACATAAAAAGTAGGAAACTTAATTCTCTACAAAAAAGTCTGTTAACATTTTGCCATAGCTCGCTTCGTTTCCGAGATATTTGCAGATTTATCTCAAGGGAAGGGGCCTGACGGACATATTTCGAGATATTTCTTCTTCTTGTTGTTCTTCTTCTGCACAGCTAAGCTGGAAGTGGCATTTGCAGCTCGCAATAGTGCATAGTTATCTGAAAGAAAGGGGCCACGGTGTTTCTGTATCTCTATTATGTTGGTGCGGCTTCGGAACTTTTAAATATCTCGATATATCTCGAAAACTACGCTTCTGATCAAAAAATATCATAGAACATAAATTGTAGGAAACATAATTCTCTACAAAAAAGGTCTCTTAACATTTTGCCATAGCTCGCTTCGTTTCCGAGATATTTGCACATTTATCTCAAGGGAAGGGGCCTGACGGACATATTTCGAGATATTTCTTCTTCTTGTTGTTCTTCTTCTGCACAGCTAAGCTGAAAGTGGCATTTGCAGCTCGCAATAGTGCAGAGTTATCTCAAAGAAAGGGGCCACGGTGTTTCTGTATCTCTATTATGTTGGTGCGGCTTCGGAACTTTTAAATATCTTGATATATCTCGAGAACTACGCATCTGATCAGAAAATATCATAGAAGATAAAAAGTAGGAAACTTAATTCTCTACAAAAAAGGTCTCTTATCATTTTGCCATAGCTCTCTTCGTTTCCGAGATATTTGCAGATTTATCTCAAGGGAAAGGGCCTGACGGACATATTTCGAGATATTTCTTCTTCTTGTTGTTCTTCTTCTGCACAGCTAAGCTGGAAGTGGCATTTGCAGCTCGCAATAGTCCAGAGTTGTCTCAAAGAAAGGGGCCACGGTGTTTCTGTATCTCTATTATGTTGGTGCGGCTTCGGAACTTTTAAATATCTTGATATATCTCGAGAACTACGCATCTGATCAAAAAATATCATACAACATAAAACGTAGGAAACTTAATTCTCTACAAAAAAGGTCTCTTAACATTTTGCCCTAGCTCGCTTCGTTTCCGAGATATTTGCAGATTTATCTCAAGGGAAGGGGCCCAACGGACATATTTCGAGATATTTCTTCTTCTTGTTGTTCTTCTTCTGCACAGCTAAGCTGGAAGTGGCATTTGCAGCTCGCAATAGTCCAGAGTTGTCTCAAAGAAAGGGGCCACGGTGTTTCTGTATCTCTATTATGTTGGTGCGGCTTCGGAACTTTTAAATATCTTGATATATCTTGAGAACTACGCATCTGATTAAAAAATATCATAGAACATAAATTGTAGGAAACATAATTCTCTACAAAAAAGGTCTCTTAACATTTTGCCATAGCTCGCTTCGTTTCCGAGATATTTGCAGATATATCTCAAGGGAAGGGGCCTGACGGACATATTTCGAGATATTTCTTCTTCTTGTTGTTCTTCTTCTGCGCAGCTAAGCTGGAAGTGGCATTTGCAGCTCGCAATAGTGCAGAGATATCTCAAAGAAAGGCGCCACGGTGTTTCTGTATCTCTATTATGTTGGTGCGGCTTCGGAACTTTTAAATATCTTGATATATCTCGAGAACTACGCATCTGATCAAAAAATATCATAGAACATACAAAGTAGGAAACTTAATTCTCTACAAAAAAGGTCTCTTAACATTTTGCCATAGCTCGCATCGTTCTTGTTGTTCTTCTTCTGCACAGCTAAGCTGGAAGTGGCATTTGCGGCTCGCACTAGTGCAGAGTTATCTCAACGAAAGGGGCCACGGTGTTTCTGTATCTCTATTATGTTGGTGCGGCTTCGGAACTTTTAAATATCTCGATATATCTCGAAAACTACGCTTCTGAACAAAAAATATCATAGAACATAAATTGTAGGACACATAATTCTCTACAAAAAAGGTCTCTTAACATTTTGCCATAGCTCGCTTCGTTTCCGAGATATTTGCAGATATATCTCAAGGGAAGGGGCCTGACGGACATATTTCGAGATATTTCTTCTTCTTGTTGTTCTTCTTCTGCACAGCTAAGCTGGAAGTGGCATTTGCAGCTCGCAATAGTGCATAGCTATCTGAAAGAAAGGGGCCACGGTGTTTCTGTATCTCTATTATGTTGGTGCGGCTTCGGAACTTTTAAATATCTTGATATATCTCGAGAACTACGCATCTGATCAAAAAATATCATAGAACATAAAAAGTAGGAAACTTAATTCGCTACAAAAAAGGTCTCTTAACATTTTGCCATAGCTCGCTTCGTTTCCGAGATATTTGCAGATTTATCTCAAGGGAAGGGGCCTGACGGACATATTTCGAGATATTTCTTCTTGTTGTTGTTCTTCTTCTGCGCAGCTAAGCTGGAAGTGGCATTTGCAGCTCGCAATAGTGCAGAGATATCTCAAAGAAAGGGGCCACGGTGTTTCTGTATCTCTATTATGTTGGTGCGGCTTCGGAACTTTTAAATATCTTGATATATCTCGAGAACTACGCATCTGATCAAAAAATATCATAGAACATACAAAGTAGGAAACTTAATTCTCTACAAAAAAGGTCTCTTAACATTTTGCCATAGCTCGCTTCGTTCTTGTTGTTCTTCTTCTGCACAGCTAAGCTGGAAGTGGCATTTGCGGCTCGCACTAGAGCAGAGTTATCTCAACGAAAGGGGCCACGGTGTTTCTGTATCTCTATTATGTTGGTGCGGCTTCGGAACTTTTAAATATCTTGATATATCTTGAGAACTACGCATCTGATTAAAAAATATCATAGAACATAAATTGTAGGAAACATAATTCTCTACAAAAAAGGTCTCTTAACATTTTGCCATAGCTCGCTTCGTTTCCGAGATATTTGCAGATATATCTCAAGGGAAGGGGCCTGACGGACATATTTCGAGATATTTCTTCTTGTTGTTGTTCTTCTTCTGCGCAGCTAAGCTGGAAGTGGCATTTGCAGCTCGCAATAGTGCAGAGATATCTCAAAGAAAGGGGCCACGGTGTTTCTGTATCTCTATTATGTTGGTGCGGCTTCGGAACTTTTAAATATCTTGATATATCTCGAGAACTACGCATCTGATCAAAAAATATCATAGAACATACAAAGTAGGAAACTTAATTCTCTACAAAAAAGGTCTCTTAACATTTTGCCATAGCTCGCTTCGTTCTTGTTGTTCTTCTTCTGCACAGCTAAGCTGGAAGTGGCATTTGCGGCTCGCACTAGAGCAGAGTTATCTCAACGAAAGGGGCCACGGTGTTTCTGTATCTCTATTATGTTGGTGCGGCTTCGGAACTTTTAAATATCTCGATATATCTCGAAAACTACGCTTCTGATCAAAAAATATCATAGAACATAAATTGTAGGAAACATAATTCTCTACAAAAAAGGTCTCTTAACATTTTGCCATAGCTCGCTTCGTTTCCGAGATATTTGCAGATTTATCTCAAGGGAAGGGGCCTGACGGACATATTTCGAGATATTTCTTCTTCTTGTTGTTCTTCTTCTGCACAGCTAAGCTGAAAGTGGCATTTGCAGCTCGCAATAGTGCAGAGTTATCTCAA
Source organism: Osmia lignaria lignaria (assembly GCF_051020975.1). Lineage (NCBI taxonomy): Eukaryota > Metazoa > Arthropoda > Insecta > Hymenoptera > Megachilidae > Osmia > Osmia lignaria. Next base: position 5,684,503 of record NW_027478159.1, on the reverse strand, counting down.
AGAAAGGGGCCACGGTGTTTCTGTATCTCTATTATGTTGGTGCGGCTTCGGAACTTTTAAATATCTCGATATATCTCGAAAACTACGCTTCTGAACAAAAAATATCATAGAACATAAATTGTAGGACACATAATTCTCTACAAAAAAGGTCTCTTAACATTTTGCCATAGCTCGCTTCGTTTCCGAGATATTTGCAGATATATCTCAAGGGAAGGGGCCTGACGGACATATTTCGAGATATTTCTTCTTCTTGTTGTTCTTCTTCTGCACAGCTAAGCTGGAAGTGGCATTTGCAGCTCGCAATAGTGCATAGCTATCTGAAAGAAAGGGGCCACGGTGTTTCTGTATCTCTATTATGTTGGTGCGGCTTCGGAACTTTTAAATATCTTGATATATCTCGAGAACTACGCATCTGATCAAAAAATATCATAGAACATAAAAAGTAGGAAACTTAATTCGCTACAAAAAAGGTCTCTTAACATTTTGCCATAGCTCGCTTCGTTTCCGAGATATTTGCAGATTTATCTCAAGGGAAGGGGCCTGACGGACATATTTCGAGATATTTCTTCTTCTTGTTGTTCTTCTTCTGCACAGCTAAGCTGGAAGTGGCATTTGCAGCTCGCAATAGTCCAGAGTTGTCTCAAAGAAAGGGGCCACGGTGTTTCTGTATCCCTATTATGTTGGTGCGGCTTCGGAACTTTTAAATATCTTGATATATCTTGAGAACTACGCATCTGATTAAAAAATATCATAGAACATAAATTGTAGGAAACATAATTCTCTACAAAAAAGGTCTCTTAACATTTTGCCATAGCTCGCTTCGTTTCCGAGATATTTGCAGATATATCTCAAGGGAAGGGGCCTGACGGACATATTTCGAGATATTTCTTCTTGTTGTTGTTCTTCTTCTGCGCAGCTAAGCTGGAAGTGGCATTTGCAGCTCGCAATAGTGCAGAGATATCTCAAAGAAAGGGGCCACGGTGTTTCTGTATCTCTATTATGTTGGTGCGGCTTCGGAACTTTTAAATATCTTGATATATCTCGAGAACTACGCATCTGATCAAAAAATATCATAGAACATACAAAGTAGGAAACTTAATTCTCTACAAAAAAGGTCTCTTAACATTTTGCCATAGCTCGCTTCGTTCTTGTTGTTCTTCTTCTGCACAGCTAAGCTGGAAGTGGCATTTGCGGCTCGCACTAGAGCAGAGTTATCTCAACGAAAGGGGCCACGGTGTTTCTGTATCTCTATTATGTTGGTGCGGCTTCGGAACTTTTAAATATCTCGATATATCTCGAAAACTACGCTTCTGATCAAAAAATATCATAGAACATAAATTGTAGGAAACATAATTCTCTACAAAAAAGGTCTCTTAACATTTTGCCATAGCTCGCTTCGTTTCCGAGATATTTGCAGATTTATCTCAAGGGAAGGGGCCTGACGGACATATTTCGAGATATTTCTTCTTCTTGTTGTTCTTCTTCTGCACAGCTAAGCTGAAAGTGGCATTTGCAGCTCGCAATAGTGCAGAGTTATCTCAAAGAAAGGGGCCACGGTGTTTCTGTATCTCTATTATGTTGGTGCGGCTTCGGAACTTTTAAATATCTTGATATATCTCGAGAACTACGAATCTGATCAGAAAATATCATAGAACATAAAAAGTAGGAAACTTAATTCGCTACAAAAAAGGTCTCTTAACATTTTGCCATAGCTCGCTTCGTTTCCGAGATATTTGCAGATTTATCTCAAGGGAAGGGGCCTGACGGACATATTTCGAGATATTTCTTCTTCTTGTTGTTCTTCTTCTGCACAGCTAAGCTGGAAGTGGCATTTGCAGCTCGCAATAGTCCAGAGTTGTCTCAAAGAAAGGGGCCACGGTGTTTCTGTATCCCTATTATGTTGGTGCGGCTTCGGAACTTTTAAATATCTTGATATATCTTGAGAACTACGCATCTGATTAAAAAATATCATAGAACATAAATTGTAGGAAACATAATTCTCTACAAAAAAGGTCTCTTAACATTTTGCCATAGCTCGCTTCGTTTCCGAGATATTTGCAGATATATCTCAAGGGAAGGGGCCTGACGGACATATTTCGAGATATTTCTTCTTGTTGTTGTTCTTCTTCTGCGCAGCTAAGCTGGAAGTGGCATTTGCAGCTCGCAATAGTGCAGAGATATCTCAAAGAAAGGGGCCACGGTGTTTCTGTATCTCTATTATGTTGGTGCGGCTTCGGAACTTTTAAATATCTTGATATATCTCGAGAACTACGCATCTGATCAAAAAATATCATAGAACATACAAAGTAGGAAACTTAATTCTCTACAAAAAAGGTCTCTTAACATTTTGCCATAGCTCGCTTCGTTCTTGTTGTTCTTCTTCTGCACAGCTAAGCTGGAAGTGGCATTTGCGGCTCGCACTAGAGCAGAGTTATCTCAACGAAAGGGGCCACGGTGTTTCTGTATCTCTATTATGTTGGTGCGGCTTCGGAACTTTTAAATATCTCGATATATCTCGAAAACTACGCTTCTGATCAAAAAATATCATAGAACATAAATTGTAGGAAACATAATTCTCTACAAAAAAGGTCTCTTAAGATTTTGCCATAGCTCGCTTCGTTTCCGAGATATTTGCAGATTTATCTCAAGGGAAGGGGCCTGACGGACATATTTCGAGATATTTCTTCTTCTTGTTGTTCTTCTTCTGCACAGCTAAGCTGAAAGTGGCATTTGCAGCTCGCAATAGTGCAGAGTTATCTCAAAGAAAGGGGCCACGGTGTTTCTGTATCTCTATTATGTTGGTGCGGCTTCGGAACTTTTAAATATCTTGATATATCTCGAGAACTACGAATCTGATCAGAAAATATCATAGAAGATAAAAAGTAGGAAACTTAATTCTCTACAAAAAAGGTCTCTTATCATTTTGCCATAGCTCTCTTCGTTTCCGAGATATTTGCAGATTTATCTCAAGGGAAGGGGCCTGACGGACATATTTCGAGATATTTCTTCTTCTTGTTGTTCTTCTTCTGCACAGCTAAGCTGGAAGTGGCATTTGCAGCTCGCAATAGTCCAGAGTTGTCTCAAAGAAAGGGGCCACGGTGTTTCTGTATCTCTATTATGTTGGTGCGGCTTCGGAACTTTTAAATATCTTGATATATCTCGAGAACTACGCATCTGATCAAAAAATATCATAGAACATAAAACGTAGGAAACTTAATTCTCTACAAAAAAGGTCTCTTATCATTTTGCCATAGCTCGCTTCGTTTCCGAGATATTTGCAGATTTATCTCAAGGGAAGGGGCCTAACGGACATATTTCGTGATATTTCTTCTTCTTGTTGTTCTTCTTCTGCACAGCTAAGCTGGAAGTGGCATTTGCGGCTCGCACTAGTGCAGAGTTATCTCAAAGAAAGGGGCCACGGTGTTTCTGTATCTCTATTATGTTGGTGCGGCTTCGGAACTTTTAAATATCTCGATATATCTCGAAAACTACGCTTCTGATCAAAAAATATCATAGAACATAAATTGTAGGAAACATAATTGTCTACAAAAAACGTCTCTTAACATTTTGCCATAGCTCGCTTCGTTTCCGAGATATTTGCAGATTCAGCTCAAAGGAACTGGCCTGACGGACATATTTCGAGATATTTCTTCTTCTTGTTGTTCTTCTTCTGCACAGCTAAGCTGGAAGTGGCATTTGCAGCTCGCAATTGTGCAGAGTTATCTCAAAGAGAGGGGCCACGGTGTTTCTGTATCTCTATTATGTTGGTGCGGCTTCGGACTTTTAAATATCTTGATATATCTCGAGAACTACCAATCTGGTCAGAAAATATCATAGAAGATAAAAAGTAGGAAACTTAATTCTCTACAAAAAAGGTCTCTTAACATTTTGCCATAGCTCGCTTCGTTTCCGAGATATTTGCAGATTTATCTCAAGGTAAGGGGCCTGACGGACATATTTCGAGATATTTCTTCGTCTTGTTGTTCTTCTTCTGCACAGCTAAGCTGGAAGTGGCATTGGCAGCTCGCAATAGTGCAGAGTTATCTCAAAGAAAGGGGCCACGGTGTTTCTGTATCTCTATTATGTTGGTGCGGCTTCGGAACTTTTAAATATCTTGATATATCTCGAGAACTACGAATCTGATCAGAAAATATCATAGAAGATAAAAAGTAGGAAACTTAATTCTCTACAAAAAAGGTCTCTTAACATTTTGCCATAGCTCGCTTCGTTTCCGAGATATTTGCAGATTTATCTCATGGTAAGGGGCCTGACGGACATATTTCGAGATATTTCTTCTTCTTGTTGTTCTTCTTCTGCACAGCTAAGCTGGAAGTGGCATTTGCAGCTCGCAATAGTGCATAGTTATCTCAAAGAAAGAGGCCACGGTGTTTCTGTATCTCTATTATGTTGGTGCGGCTTCGGCACTTTTAAATATCTCGATATATCTCGAAAACTACGCTTCTGATCAAAAAATATCATAGAACATAAATTGTAGGAAACATAATTCTCTACGAAAAAGGTCTCTTAACATTTTGCCATAGCTCGCTTCGTTTCCGAGATATTTGCAGATTTATCTCAAGGGAAGGGTCCTGATGGACATATTTCAAGATATTTCTTCTTCTTGTTGTTCTTCTTCTGCACAGCTAAACTGGAAGTGGCATTTCCAGCTCGCAATCGTGCAGAGTAATCTCAAAGAAAGGGGCCACGGTGTTTCTGTATCTCTATTATGTTGGTGCGGCTTCGGAACTTTTAAATATCTCGATATATCTCGAAAACTACGCTTCTGATCAAAAAATATCAGAGAACGTAAATTGTAGGAAACTTAATTCTCTACAAAAAAGGTCTCTTAACATTTTGCCATAGCTCGCTTCGTTTCCGAGATATTTGCAGATTTATCCCAAGGGAAGGGGCCTGACGGACATATTTCGAGATATTTCTTCTTCTTGTTGTTCTTCTTCTGCACAGCTAAGCTGGAAGTGGCATTTGCAGCTCGCAGTAGTGCAGAGTTATCTCAAAGAAAGGGGCCACGGTGTTTCTGTATCTCTATTATGTTGGTGCGGCTTCGGAACTTTTAAATATCTTGATATATCTCGAGAACGACGCATCTGATCAAAAAATATCATAGAACATAAAAAGTAGGAATCCTAATTTTCTACAAAAAAGGTCTCTTAACATTTTGCCGTAGCTCGCTTCGTTTCCGAGATATTTGCAGATTTATCTCAAGGGAAGGGGCCTGACGGACATATTTCCAGATATTTTTCTTCTTGTTGTTCTTCTTCTGCACAGCTAAGCTGGAAGTGGCATTTGCAGCTCGCAATAGTGCAGAGTTATCTCAAAGAAAGGGGCCACGGTGTTTCTGTATCTCTATTATGTTGGTGCGGCTTCGGAACTTTTAAATATCTCGATATATCTCGAAAACTACGCTTCTGATCAAAAAATATCCGAGAACGTAAATTGTAGGAAACATAATTCTCTACAAAAAAGGTCTCTTAAGATTTTGCCATAGCTCGCTTCGTTTCCGAGATATTTGCAGATTTATCTCAAGGGAAGGGGCCTGACGGACATATTTCGAGATATTTCTTCTTCTTGTTGTTCTTCTTCTGCACAGCTAAGCTGGAAGTGGCATTTGCAGCTCGCAATAGTGCAGAGTTATCTCAAAGAAAGGGGCCACGGTGTTTCTGTATCTCTATTATGTTGGTGCGGCTTCGGAACTTTTAAATATCTTGATATATCTCGAGAACTACGCATCTGATCAAAAAATATCGTAGAACATAAAAAGTAGGAAACTTAATTCTCTACAAAAAAGGTCTCTTAACATTTTGCCATAGCTCGCTTCGTTTCCGAGATATTTGCAGATTTATCCCAAGGGAAGGGGCCTGACGGACATATTTCGAGATATTTCTTCTTCTTGTTGTTCTTCTTCTGCACAGCTAAGCTGGAAGTGGCATTTGCAGCTCGCAATAGTGCAGAGTTATCTCAAAGAAAGGGGCCACGGTGTTTCTGTATCTCTATTATGTTGGTGCGGCTTCGGAACTTTTAAATATCTTGATATATCTCGAGAACTACGCATCTGATCAAAAAATATCATAGAACATAAAAAGTAGGAAACTTAATTCTCTACAAAAAAGGTCTCTTAACGTTTTGCAATAGCTCGCTTCGTTTCCGAGATATTTGCAGATTTATCTTAAGGGAAGGGTCCTGACGGACATATTTCGAGATATTTCTTCTTCTTGTTGTTCTTCTTCTGCACAGCTAAACTGGAAGTGGCATTTCCAGCTCGCAATAGTGCAGAGTTATCCCAAAGAAAGGGGCCACGATGTTTCTGTATCTCTATTATGTTGGTGCGGCTTCGGAACTTTTAAATATCTCGATATATCTCGAAAACTACGCTTCTGATCAAAAAATATCATAGAACATAAATTGTAGGAAACATAATTCTCTACAAAAAAGGTCTCTTAACATTTTGCCATAGCTCGCTTGGTTTCCGAGATATTTGCAGATTTATCTCAAGGGAAGGGGCCTGAGGGACATATTTCGAGATATTTCTTCTTCTTGTTGTTCTTCTTCTGCACAGCTAAGCTGGAAGTGGCATTTGCAGCTCGCAATAGTGCAGAGTTATCTCAAAGGAAGGGGCCACGGTGTTTCTGTACCTCTATTATGTTGGTGCGGCTTCGGAACTTTTAAATATCTTGATATATCTCGAGAACTACGCATCTGATCAAAAAATATCGTAGAACATAAAAAGTAGGAAACTTAATTCTCTACAAATAAGGTCTCTTAACATTTTGCCATAGCTCGCTTGGTTTCCGAGATATTTGCAGATTTATCTCAAGGGAAGGGGCCTGAGGGACATATTTCGAGATATTTCTTCTTCTTGTTGTTCTTCTTCTGCACAGCTAAGCTGGAAGTGGCATTTGCAGGTCGCAATAGTGCAGAGTTATCTCAAAGAAAGGGGCCACGGTGTTTCTGTATCTCTATTATGTTGGTGCGGCTTCGGAACTTTTAAATATCTCGATATATCTCGAAAACTACGCTTCTGATCAAAAAATATCAGAGAACGTAAATTGTAGGAAACTTAATTCTCTACAAAAAAGGTCTCTTAACATTTTGCCATAGCTCGCTTCGTTTCCGAGATATTTGCAGATTTATCCCAAGGGAAGGGGCCTGACGGACATATTTCGAGATATTTCTTCTTCTTGTTGTTCTTCTTCTGCACAGCTAAGCTGGAAGTGGCATTTGCAGCTCGCAGTAGTGCAGAGTTATCTCAAAGAAAGGGGCCACGGTGTTTCTGTATCTCTATTATGTTGGTGCGGCTTCGGAACTTTTAAATATCTTGATATATCTCGAGAACTACGCATCTGATCAAAAAATATCATAGAACATAAAAAGTAGGAATCCTAATTTTCTACAAAAAAGGTCTCTTAACATTTTGCCGTAGCTCGCTTCGTTTCCGAGATATTTGCAGATTTATCTCAAGGGAAGGGGCCTGACGGACATATTTCCAGATATTTCTTCTTCTTGTTGTTCTTCTTCTGCACAGCTAAGCTGGAAGTGGCATTTGCAGCTCGCAATAGTGCAGAGTTATCTCAAAGAAAGGGGCCACGGTGTTTCTGTATCTCTATTATGTGGGTGCGGCTTCGGAACTTTTAAATATCTCGACATATCTCGAAAACTACGCTTCTGATCAAAAAATATCAGAGAACGTAAATTGTAGGAAACATAATTCTCTACAAAAAAGGTCTCTTAAGATTTTGCCATAGCTCGCTTCGCTTCCGAGATATTTGCAGATTTATCTCAAGGGAAGGGGCCTGACGGACATATTTCGAGATATTTCTTCTTCTTGTTGTTCTTCTTCTGCACAGCTAAGCTGGAAGTGGCATTTGCAGCTCGCAATAGTGCAGAGTTATCTCAAAGGAAGGGGCCACGGTGTTTCTGTACCTCTATTATGTTGGTGCGGCTTCGGAACTTTTAAATATCTTGATATATCTCGAGAACTACGCATCTGATCAAAAAATATCGTAGAACATAAAAAGTAGGAAACTTAATTCTCTACAAATAAGGTCTCTTAACATTTTGCCATAGCTCGCTTGGTTTCCGAGATATTTGCAGATTTATCTCAAGGGAAGGGGCCTGAGGGACATATTTCGAGATATTTCTTCTTCTTGTTGTTCTTCTTCCGCACAGCTAAGCTGGAAGTGGCATTTGCAGGTCGCAATAGTGCAGAGTTATCTCAAAGAAAGGGGCCACGGTGTTTCTGTATCTCTATTATGTTGGTGCGGCTTCGGAACTTTTAAATATCTCGATATATCTCGAAAACTACGCTTCTGATCAAAAAATATCAGAGAACGTAAATTGTAGGAAACTTAATTCTCTACAAAAAAGGTCTCTTAACATTTTGCCATAGCTCGCTTCGTTTCCGAGATATTTGCAGATTTATCCCAAGGGAAGGGGCCTGACGGACATATTTCGAGATATTTCTTCTTCTTGTTGTTCTTCTTCTGCACAGCTAAGCTGGAAGTGGCATTTGCAGCTCGCAGTAGTGCAGAGTTATCTCAAAGAAAGGGGCCACGGTGTTTCTGTATCTCTATTATGTTGGTGCGGCTTCGGAACTTTTAAATATCTTGATATATCTCGAGAACTACGCATCTGATCAAAAAATATCATAGAACATAAAAAGTAGGAATCCTAATTTTCTACAAAAAAGGTCTCTTAACATTTTGCCGTAGCTCGCTTCGTTTCCGAGATATTTGCAGATTTATCTCAAGGGAAGGGGCCTGACGGACATATTTCCAGATATTTCTTCTTCTTGTTGTTCTTCTTCTGCACAGCTAAGCTGGAAGTGGCATTTGCAGCTCGCAATAGTGCAGAGTTATCTCAAAGAAAGGGGCCACGGTGTTTCTGTATCTCTATTATGTTGGTGCGGCTTCGGAGCTTTTAAATATCTCGACATATCTCGAAAACTACGCTTCTGATCAAAAAATATCAGAGAACGTAAATTGTAGGAAACATAATTCTCTACAAAAAAGGTCTCTTAAGATTTTGCCATAGCTCGCTTCGCTTCCGAGATATTTGCAGATTTATCTCAAGGGAAGGGGCCTGACGGACATATTTCGAGATATTTCTTCTTCTTGTTGTTCTTCTTCTGCACAGCTAAGCTGGAAGTGGCATTTGCAGCTCGCAATAGTGCAGAGTTATCTCAAAGAAAGGGGCCACGGTGTTTCTGTATCTCTATTATGTTGGTGCGGCTTCGGAACTTTTAAATATCTTGATATATCTCGAGAACTACGCATCTGATCAAAAAATATCGTAGAACATAAAAAGTAGGAAACTTAATTCTCTACAAAAAAGGTCTCTTAACGTTTTGCAATAGCTCGCTTCGTTTCCGAGATATTTGCAGATTCATCTCAAGGGAAGGGTCCTGACGGACATATTTCGAGATATTTCTTCTTCTTGTTGTTCTTCTTCTGCACAGCTAAACTGGAAGTGGCATTTCCAGCTCGCAATAGTGCAGAGTTATCCCAAAGAAAGGGGCCACGATGTTTCTGTATCTCTATTATGTTGGTGCGGCTTCGGAACTTTTAAATATCTCGATATATCTCGAAAACTACGCTTCTGCTCAAAAAATATCATAGAACATAAATTGTAGGAAACATAATTCTCTACAAAAAAGGTCTCTTAACATTTTGCCATAGCTCGCTTCGTTTCCGAGATATTTGCAGATTTATCTCAAGGGAAGGGGCCTGACGGACATATTCCGAGATATTTCTTCTTCTTGTTGTTCCTCTTCTGCACAGCTAAGCTGGAAGTGGCATTTGCAGGTCGCAATAGTGCAGAGTTATCTCAAAGAAAGGGGCCACGGTGTTTCTGTATCTCTATTATGTTGGTGCGGCTTCGGAACTTTTAAATATCTCGATATATCTCGAAAACTACGCTTCTGATCAAAAAATAGCAGAGAACGTAAATTGTAGGAAACATAATTCTCTACAAAAAAGGTCTCTTAAGATTTTGCCATAGCTCGCTTCGTTTCCGAGATATTTGCAGATTTATCTCAAGGGAAGGGGCCTGACGGACATATTTCGAGATATTTCTTCTTCTTGTTGTTCTTCTTCTGCACAGCTAAGCTGGAAGTGGCATTTGCAGCTCGCAATAGTGCAGAGTTATCTCAAAGAAAGGGGCCACGGTGTTTCTGTATCTCTATTATGTTGGTGCGGCTTCGGAACTTTTAAATATCTTGATATATCTCGAGAACTACGCATCTGATCAAAAAATATCATAGAACATAAAAAGTAGGAAACTTAATTCTCTACAAAAAAGGTCTCTTAACATTTTGCCATAGCTCGCTTGGTTTCCGAGATATTTGCAGATTTATCTCAAGGGAAGGGGCCTGAGGGACATATTTCGAGATATTTCTTCTTCTTGTTGTTCTTCTTCTGCACAGCTAAGCTGGAAGTGGCATTTGCAGCTCGCAATAGTGCAGAGTTATCTCAAAGGAAGGGGCCACGGTGTTTCTGTACCTCTATTATGTTGGTGCGGCTTCGGAACTTTTAAATATCTTGATATATCTCGAGAACTACGCATCTGATCAAAAAATATCGTAGAACATAAAAAGTAGGAAACTTAATTCTCTACAAATAAGGTCTCTTAACATTTTGCCATAGCTCGCTTGGTTTCCGAGATATTTGCAGATTTATCTCAAGGGAAGGGGCCTGAGGGACATATTTCGAGATATTTCTTCTTCTTGTTGTTCTTCTTCTGCACAGCTAAGCTGGAAGTGGCATTTGCAGGTCGCAATAGTGCAGAGTTATCTCAAAGAAAGGGGCCACGGTGTTTCTGTATCTCTATTATGTTGGTGCGGCTTCGGAACTTTTAAATATCTCGATATATCTCGAAAACTACGCTTCTGATCAAAAAATATCAGAGAACGTAAATTGTAGGAAACTTAATTCTCTACAAAAAAGGTCTCTTAACATTTTGCCATAGCTCGCTTCGTTTCCGAGATATTTGCAGATTTATCCCAAGGGAAGGGGCCTGACGGACATATTTCGAGATATTTCTTCTTCTTGTTGTTCTTCTTCTGCACAGCTAAGCTGGAAGTGGCATTTGCAGCTCGCAGTAGTGCAGAGTTATCTCAAAGAAAGGGGCCACGGTGTTTCTGTATCTCTATTATGTTGGTGCGGCTTCGGAACTTTTAAATATCTTGATATATCTCGAGAACTACGCATCTGATCAAAAAATATCATAGAACATAAAAAGTAGGAATCCTAATTTTCTACAAAAAAGGTCTCTTAACATTTTGCCGTAGCTCGCTTCGTTTCCGAGATATTTGCAGATTCATCTCAAGGGAAGGGTCCTGACGGACATATTTCGAGATATTTCTTCTTCTTGTTGTTCTTCTTCTGCACAGCTAAACTGGAAGTGGCATTTCCAGCTCGCAATAGTGCAGAGTTATCCCAAAGAAAGGGGCCACGATGTTTCTGTATCTCTATTATGTTGGTGCGGCTTCGGAACTTTTAAATATCTCGATATATCTCGAAAACTACGCTTCTGCTCAAAAAATATCATAGAACATAAATTGTAGGAAACATAATTCTCTACAAAAAAGGTCTCTTAACATTTTGCCATAGCTCGCTTCGTTTCCGAGATATTTGCAGATTTATCTCAAGGGAAGGGGCCTGACGGACATATTCCGAGATATTTCTTCTTCTTGTTGTTCCTCTTCTGCACAGCTAAGCTGGAAGTGGCATTTGCAGGTCGCAATAGTGCAGAGTTATCTCAAAGAAAGGGGCCACGGTGTTTCTGTATCTCTATTATGTTGGTGCGGCTTCGGAACTTTTAAATATCTCGATATATCTCGAAAACTACGCTTCTGATCAAAAAATAGCAGAGAACGTAAATTGTAGGAAACATAATTCTCTACAAAAAAGGTCTCTTAAGATTTTGCCATAGCTCGCTTCGTTTCCGAGATATTTGCAGATTTATCTCAAGGGAAGGGGCCTGACGGACATATTTCGAGATATTTCTTCTTCTTGTTGTTCTTCTTCTGCACAGCTAAGCTGGAAGTGGCATTTGCAGCTCGCAATAGTGCAGAGTTATCTCAAAGAAAGGGGCCACGGTGTTTCTGTATCTCTATTATGTTGGTGCGGCTTCGGAACTTTTAAATATCTTGATATATCTCGAGAACTACGCATCTGATCAAAAAATATCATAGAACATAAAAAGTAGGAAACTTAATTCTCTACAAAAAAGGTCTCTTAACATTTTGCCATAGCTCGCTTGGTTTCCGAGATATTTGCAGATTTATCTCAAGGGAAGGGGCCTGAGGGACATATTTCGAGATATTTCTTCTTCTTGTTGTTCTTCTTCTGCACAGCTAAGCTGGAAGTGGCATTTGCAGCTCGCAATAGTGCAGAGTTATCTCAAAGGAAGGGGCCACGGTGTTTCTGTACCTCTATTATGTTGGTGCGGCTTCGGAACTTTTAAATATCTTGATATATCTCGAGAACTACGCATCTGATCAAAAAATATCGTAGAACATAAAAAGTAGGAAACTTAATTCTCTACAAATAAGGTCTCTTAACATTTTGCCATAGCTCGCTTGGTTTCCGAGATATTTGCAGATTTATCTCAAGGGAAGGGGCCTGAGGGACATATTTCGAGATATTTCTTCTTCTTGTTGTTCTTCTTCTGCACAGCTAAGCTGGAAGTGGCATTTGCAGGTCGCAATAGTGCAGAGTTATCTCAAAGAAAGGGGCCACGGTGTTTCTGTATCTCTATTATGTTGGTGCGGCTTCGGAACTTTTAAATATCTCGATATATCTCGAAAACTACGCTTCTGATCAAAAAATATCAGAGAACGTAAATTGTAGGAAACTTAATTCTCTACAAAAAAGGTCTCTTAACATTTTGCCATAGCTCGCTTCGTTTCCGAGATATTTGCAGATTTATCCCAAGGGAAGGGGCCTGACGGACATATTTCGAGATATTTCTTCTTCTTGTTGTTCTTCTTCTGCACAGCTAAGCTGGAAGTGGCATTTGCAGCTCGCAGTAGTGCAGAGTTATCTCAAAGAAAGGGGCCACGGTGTTTCTGTATCTCTATTATGTTGGTGCGGCTTCGGAACTTTTAAATATCTTGATATATCTCGAGAACTACGCATCTGATCAAAAAATATCATAGAACATAAAAAGTAGGAATCCTAATTTTCTACAAAAAAGGTCTCTTAACATTTTGCCGTAGCTCGCTTCGTTTCCGAGATATTTGCAGATTTATCTCAATGGAAGGGGCCTGACGGACATATTTCCAGATATTTCTTCTTCTTGTTGTTCTTCTTCTGCACAGCTAAGCTGGAAGTGGCATTTGCAGCTCGCAATAGTGCAGAGTTATCTCAAAGAAAGGGGCCACGGTGTTTCTGTATCTCTATTATGTTGGTGCGGCTTCGGAACTTTTAAATATCTCGACATATCTCGAAAACTACGCTTCTGATCAAAAAATATCAGAGAACGTAAATTGTAGGAAACATAATTCTCTACAAAAAAGGTCTCTTAAGATTTTGCCATAGCTCGCTTCGCTTCCGAGATATTTGCAGATTTATCTCAAGGGAAGGGGCCTGACGGACATATTCCGAGATAATTCTTCTTCTTGTTGTTCCTCTTCTGCACAGCTAAGCTGGAAGTGGCATTTGCAGGTCGCAATAGTGCAGAGTTATCTCAAAGAAAGGGGCCACGGTGTTTCTGTATCTCTATTATGTTGGTGCGGCTTCGGAACTTTTAAATATCTCGATATATCTCGAAAACTACGCTTCTGATCAAAAAATAGCAGAGAACGTAAATTGTAGGAAACATAATTCTCTACAAAAAAGGTCTCTTAAGATTTTGCCATAGCTCGCTTCGTTTCCGAGATATTTGCAGATTTATCTCAAGGGAAGGGGCCTGACGGACATATTTCGAGATATTTCTTCTTCTTGTTGTTCTTCTTCTGCACAGCTAAGCTGGAAGTGGCATTTGCAGCTCGCAATAGTGCAGAGTTATCTCAAAGAAAGGGGCCACGGTGTTTCTGTATCTCTATTATGTTGGTGCGGCTTCGGAACTTTTAAATATCTTGATATATCTCGAGAACTACGCATCTGATCAAAAAATATCATAGAACATAAAAAGTAGGAAACTTAATTCTCTACAAAAAAGGTCTCTTAACGTTTTGCAATAGCTCGCTTCGTTTCCGAGATATTTGCAGATTTATCTCAAGGGAAGGGGCCTGAGGGACATATTTCGAGATATTTCTTCTTCTTGTTGTTCTTCTTCTGCACAGCTAAGCTGGAAGTGGCATTTGCAGGTCGCAATAGTGCAGAGTTATCTCAAAGAAAGGGGCCACGGTGTTTCTGTATCTCTATTATGTTGGTGCGGCTGCGGAACTTTTAAATATCTCGATATATCTCGAAAACTACGCTTCTGATCAAAAAATATCGGAGAACGTAAATTGTAGGAAACATAATTCTCTACAAAAAAGGTCTCTTAACATTTTGCCGTAGCTCGCTTCGTTTCCGAGATATTTGCAGATTTATCTCAAGGGAAGGGGCCTGACGGACATATTTCCAGATATTTCTTCTTCTTGTTGTTCTTCTTCTGCACAGCTAAGCTGGAAGTGGCATTTGCAGCTCGCAATAGTGCAGAGTTATCTCAAAGAAAGGGGCCACGGTGTTTCTGTATCTCTATTATGTTGGTGCGGCTTCGGAACTTTTAAATATCTTGATATATCTCGAGAACTACGCATCTGATCAAAAAATATCATAGAACATAAAAAGTAGGAAACTTAATTCTCTACAAAAAATGTCTCTTAACGTTTTGCAATAGCTCGCTTCGTTTCCGAGATATTTGCAGATTTATCCCAAGGGAAGGGGCCTGACGGACATATTTCGAGATATTTCTTCTTCTTGTTGTTCTTCTTCTGCACAGCTAAGCTGGAAGTGGCATTTGCAGCTCGCAGTAGTGCAGAGTTATCTCAAAGAAAGGGGCCACGGTGTTTCTGTATCTCTATTATGTTGGTGCGGCTTCGGAACTTTTAAATATCTTGATATATCTCGAGAACTACGCATCTGATCAAAAAATATCATAGAGCATAAAAAGTAGGAATCCTAATTTTCTACAAAAAAGGTCTCTTAACATTTTGCCGTAGCTCGCTTCGTTTCCGAGATATTTGCAGATTTAACTCAAGGGAAGGGGCCTGACGGACATATTTCCAGATATTTCTTCTTCTTGTTGTTCTTCTTCTGCACAGCTAAGCTGGAAGTGGCATTTGCAGCTCGCAATAGTGCAGAGTTATCTCAAAGAAAGGGGCCACGGTGTTTCTGTATCTCTATTATGTTGGTGCGGCTTCGGAACTTTTAAATATCTCGATATATCTCGAAAACTACGCTTCTGATCAAAAAATATCAGAGAACGTAAATTGTAGGAAACATAATTCTCTACAAAAAAGGTCTCTTAAGATTTTGCCATAGCTCGCTTCGTTTCCGAGATATTTGCAGATTTATCTCAAGGGAAGGGGCCTGACGGACATATTTCGAGATATTTCTTCTTCTTGTTGGTCTTCTTCTGCACAGCTAAGCTGGAAGTGGCATTTGCAGCTCGCAATAGTGCAGAGTTATCTCAAAGAAAGGGGCCACGGTGTTTCTGTATCTCTATTATGTTGGTGCGGCTTCGGAACTTTTAAATATCTTGATATATCTCGAGAACTACGCATCTGATCAAAAAATATCGTAGAACATAAAAAGTAGGAAACTTAATTCTCTACAAAAAAGGTCTCTTAACATTTTGCCATAGCTCGCTTCGTTTCCGAGATATTTGCAGATTTATCTCAAGGGAAGGGGCCTGACGGACATATTTCGAGATATTTCTTCTTCTTGTTGTTCTTCTTCTGCGCACCTAAGCTGGAAGTGGCATTTGCAGCTCGCAATAGTGCAGAGTTATCTCAAAGAAAGGGGCCACGGTGTTTCTGTATCTCTATTATGTTGGTGCGGCTTCGGAACTTTTAAATATCTCGATATATCTCGAAAACTACGCTTCTGATCAAAAAATATCAGAGAACGTAAATTGTAGGAAACTTAATTCTCTACAAAAAAGGTCTCTTAACATTTTGCCATAGCTCGCTTCGTTTCCGAGATATTTGCAGATTTATCCCAAGGGAAGGGGCCTGACGGACATATTTCGAGATATTTCTTCTTCTTGTTGTTCTTCTTCTGCACAGCTAAGCTGGAAGTGGCATTTGCAGCTCGCAGTAGTGCAGAGTTATCTCAAAGAAAGGGGCCACGGTGTTTCTGTATCTCTATTATGTTGGTGCGGCTTCGGAACTTTTAAATATCTTGATATATCTCGAGAACTACGCATCTGATCAAAAAATATCATAGAACATAAAAAGTAGGAATCCTAATTTTCTACAAAAAAGGTCTCTTAACATTTTGCCGTAGCTCGCTTCGTTTCCGAGATATTTGCAGATTTATCTCAAGGGAAGGGGCCTGACGGACATATTTCCAGATATTTCTTCTTCTTGTTGTTCTTCTTCTGCACAGCTAAGCTGGAAGTGGCATTTGCAGGTCGCAATAGTGCAGAGTTATCTCAAAGAAAGGGGCCACGGTGTTTCTGTATCTCTATTATGTTGGTGCGGCTTCGGAACTTTTAAATATCTCGATATATCTCGAAAACTACGCTTCTGATCAAAAAATAGCAGAGAACGTAAATTGTAGGAAACATAATTCTCTACAAAAAAGGTCTCTTAAGATTTTGCCATAGCTCGCTTCGTTTCCGAGATATTTGCAGATTTATCTCAAGGGAAGGGGCCTGACGGACATATTTCGAGATATTTCTTCTTCTTGTTGTTCTTCTTCTGCACAGCTAAGCTGGAAGTGGCATTTGCAGCTCGCAATAGTGCAGAGTTATCTCAAAGAAAGGGGCCACGGTGTTTCTGTATCTCTATTATGTTGGTGCGGCTTCGGAACTTTTAAATATCTTGATATATCTCGAGAACTACGCATCTGATCAAAAAATATCGTAGAACATAAAAAGTAGGAAACTTAATTCTCTACAAAAAAGGTCTCTTAACATTTTGCCATAGCTCGCTTCGTTTCCGAGATATTTGCAGATATATCCCAAGGGAAGGGGCCTGACGGACATATTTCGAGATATTTCTTCTTCTTGTTGTTCTTCTTCTGCACAGCTAAGCTGGAAGTGGCATTTGCAGCTCGCAGTAGTGCAGAGTTATCTCAAAGAAAGGGGCCACGGTGTTTCTGTATCTCTATTATGTTGGTGCGGCTTCGGAACTTTTAAATATCTTGATATATCTCGAGAACTACGCATCTGATCAAAAAATATCATAGAACATAAAAAGTAGGAAACTTAATTCTCTACAAAAAAGGTCTCTTAACATTTTGCCATAGCTCGCTTCGTTTCCGAGATATTTGCAGATTTATCTCAAGGGAAGGGGCCTGACGGACATATTTCGAGATATTTCTTCTTCTTGTTGTTCTTCTGCTGCGCACCTAAGCTGGAAGTGGCATTTGCAGCTCGCAATAGTGCAGAGTTATCTCAAAGAAAGGGGCCACGGTGTTTCTGTATCTCTATTATGTTGGTGCGGCTTCGGAACTTTTAAATATCTTGATATATCTCGAGAACTACGCATCTGATCAAAAAATATCGTAGAACATAAAAAGTAGGAAACTTAATTCTCTACAAAAAAGGTCTCTTAACATTTTGCCATAGCTCGCTTCGTTTCCGAGATATTTGCAGATTTATCCCAAGGGAAGGGGCCTGACGGACATATTTCGAGATATTTCTTCTTCTTGTTGTTCTTCTTCTGCACAGCTAAGCTGGAAGTGGCATTTGCAGCTCGCAGTAGTGCAGAGTTATCTCAAAGAAAGGGACCACGGTGTTTCTGTATCTCTATTATGTTGGTGCGGCTTCGGAACTTTTAAATATCTTGATATATCTCGTGAACTACGCATCTGATCAAAAAATATCATAGAACATAAAAAGTAGGAAACTTAATTCTCTACAAAAAAGGTCTCTTAACATTTTGCCATAGCTCGCTTCGTTTCCGAGATATTTGCAGATTTATCTCAAGGGAAGGGGCCTGACGGACATATTTCGAGATATTTCTTCTTCTTGTTGTTCTTCTTCTGCGCACCTAAGCTGGAAGTGGCATTTGCAGCTCGCAATAGTGCAGAGTTATCTCAAAGAAAGGGGCCACGGTGTTTCTGTATCTCTATTATGTTGGTGCGGCTTCGGAACTTTTAAATATCTCGATATATCTCGAAAACTACGCTTCTGATCAAAAAATATCAGAGAACGTAAATTGTAGGAAACTTAATTCTCTACAAAAAAGGTCTCTTAACATTTTGCCATAGCTCGCTTCGTTTCCGAGATATTTGCAGATTTATCCCAAGGGAAGGGGCCTGACGGACATATTTCGAGATATTTCTTCTTCTTGTTGTTCTTCTTCTGCACAGCTAAGCTGGAAGTGGCATTTGCAGCTCGCAGTAGTGCAGAGTTATCTCAAAGAAAGGGGCCACGGTGTTTCTGTATCTCTATTATGTTGGTGCGGCTTCGGAACTTTTAAATATCTTGATATATCTCGAGAACTACGCATCTGATCAAAAAATATCATAGAACATAAAAAGTAGGAATCCTAATTTTCTACAAAAAAGGTCTCTTAACATTTTGCCGTAGCTCGCTTCGTTTCCGAGATATTTGCAGATTTATCTCAAGGGAAGGGGCCTGACGGACATATTTCCAGATATTTCTTCTTCTTGTTGTTCTTCTTCTGCACAGCTAAGCTGGAAGTGGCATTTGCAGGTCGCAATAGTGCAGAGTTATCTCAAAGAAAGGGGCCACGGTGTTTCTGTATCTCTATTATGTTGGTGCGGCTTCGGAACTTTTAAATATCTCGATATATCTCGAAAACTACGCTTCTGATCAAAAAATAGCAGAGAACGTAAATTGTAGTAAACATAATTCTCTACAAAAAAGGTCTCTTAAGATTTTGCCATAGCTCGCTTCGTTTCCGAGATATTTGCAGATTTATCTCAAGGGAAGGGGCCTGACGGACATATTTCGAGATATTTCTTCTTCTTGTTGTTCTTCTTCTGCACAGCTAAGCTGGAAGTGGCATTTGCAGCTCGCAATAGTGCAGAGTTATCTCAAAGAAAGGGGCCACGGTGTTTCTGTATCTCTATTATGTTGGTGCGGCTTCGGAACTTTTAAATATCTTGATATATCTCGAGAACTACGCATCTGATCAAAAAATATCGTAGAACATAAAAAGTAGGAAACTTAATTCTCTACAAAAAAGGTCTCTTAACATTTTGCCATAGCTCGCTTCGTTTCCGAGATATTTGCAGATATATCCCAAGGGAAGGGGCCTGACGGACATATTTCGAGATATTTCTTCTTCTTGTTGTTCTTCTTCTGCACAGCTAAGCTGGAAGTGGCATTTGCAGCTCGCAGTAGTGCAGAGTTATCTCAAAGAAAGGGGCCACGGTGTTTCTGTATCTCTATTATGTTGGTGCGGCTTCGGAACTTTTAAATATCTTGATATATCTCGAGAACTACGCATCTGATCAAAAAATATCATAGAACATAAAAAGTAGGAAACTTAATTCTCTACAAAAAAGGTCTCTTAACGTTTTGCAATAGCTCGCTTCGTTTCCGAGATATTTGCAGATTCATCTCAAGGGAAGGGTCCTGACGGACATATTTCGAGATATTTCTTCTTCTTGTTGTTCTTCTTCTGCACAGCTAAACTGGAAGTGGCATTTCCAGCTCGCAATAGTGCAGAGTTATCCCAAAGAAAGGGGCCACGATGTTTCTGTATCTCTATTATGTTGGTGCGGCTTCGGAACTTTTAAATATCTCGATATATCTCGAAAACTACGCTTCTGCTCAAAAAATATCATAGAACATAAATTGTAGGAAACATAATTCTCTACAAAAAAGGTCTCTTAACATTTTGCCATAGCTCGCTTCGTTTCCGAGATATTTGCAGATTTATCTCAAGGGAAGGGGCCTGACGGACATATTCCGAGATATTTCTTCTTCTTGTTGTTCCTCTTCTGCACAGCTAAGCTGGAAGTGGCATTTGCAGGTCGCAATAGTGCAGAGTTATCTCAAAGAAAGGGGCCACGGTGTTTCTGTATCTCTATTATGTTGGTGCGGCTTCGGAACTTTTAAATATCTCGATATATCTCGAAAACTACGCTTCTGATCAAAAAATAGCAGAGAACGTAAATTGTAGGAAACATAATTCTCTACAAAAAAGGTCTCTTAAGATTTTGCCATAGCTCGCTTCGTTTCCGAGATATTTGCAGATTTATCTCAAGGGAAGGGGCCTGACGGACATATTTCGAGATATTTCTTCTTCTTGTTGTTCTTCTTCTGCACAGCTAAGCTGGAAGTGGCATTTGCAGCTCGCAATAGTGCAGAGTTATCTCAAAGAAAGGGGCCACGGTGTTTCTGTATCTCTATTATGTTGGTGCGGCTTCGGAACTTTTAAATATCTTGATATATCTCGAGAACTACGCATCTGATCAAAAAATATCATAGAACATAAAAAGTAGGAAACTTAATTCTCTACAAAAAAGGTCTCTTAACGTTTTGCAATAGCTCGCTTCGTTTCCGAGATATTTGCAGATTTATCTCAAGGGAAGGGTCCTGACGGACATATTTCGAGATGTTTCTTCTTCTTGTTGTTCTTCTTCTGCACAGCTAAGCTGGAAGTGGCATTTGCAGCTCGCAGTAGTGCAGAGTTATCTCAAAGAAAGGGGCCACGGTGTTTCTGTATCTCTATTATGTTGGTGCGGCTTCGGAACTTTTAAATATCTTGATATATCTCGAGAACTACGCATCTGATCTAAAAATATCATAGAACATAAAAAGTAGGAAACTTAATTCTCTACAAAAAAGGTCTCTTAACATTTTGCCATAGCTCGCTTCGTTTCCGAGATATTTGCAGATTTATCTCAAGGGAAGGGGCCTGACGGACATATTTCGAGATATTTCTTCTTCTTGTTGTTCTTCTTCTGCACAGCTAAGCTGGAAGTGCCATTTGCAGCGCGCAATAGTGCAGAGTTATCTCAAAGAAAGGGGCCACGGTGTTTCTGTATCTCTATTATGTTGGTGCGGCTTCGGAACTTTTAAATATCTCGATATATCTCGAAAACTACGCTTCTGATCAAAAAATATCAGAGAACGTAAATTGTAGGAAACTTAATTCTCTACAAAAAAGGTCTCTTAACATTTTGCCATAGCTCGCTTCGTTTCCGAGATATTTGCAGATTTATCCCAAGGGAAGGGGCCTGACGGACATATTTCGAGATATTTCTTCTTCTTGTTGTTCTTCTTCTGCACAGCTAAGCTGGAAGTGGCATTTGCAGCTCGCAGTAGTGCAGAGTTATCTCAAAGAAAGGGGCCACGGTGTTTCTGTATCTCTATTATGTTGGTGCGGCTTCGGAACTTTTAAATATCTTGATATATCTCGAGAACTACGCATCTGATCAAAAAATATCATAGAACATAAAAAGTAGGAATCCTAATTTTCTACAAAAAAGGTCTCTTAACATTTTGCCGTAGCTCGCTTCGTTTCCGAGATATTTGCAGATTTATCTCAAGGGAAGGGGCCTGACGGACATATTTCCAGATATTTCTTCTTCTTGTTGTTCTTCTTCTGCACAGCTAAGCTGGAAGTGGCATTTGCAGGTCGCAATAGTGCAGAGTTATCTCAAAGAAAGGGGCCACGGTGTTTCTGTATCTCTATTATGTTGGTGCGGCTTCGGAACTTTTAAATATCTCGATATATCTCGAAAACTACGCTTCTGATCAAAAAATAGCAGAGAACGTAAATTGTAGGAAACATAATTCTCTACAAAAAAGGTCTCTTAAGATTTTGCCATAGCTCGCTTCGTTTCCGAGATATTTGCAGATTTATCTCAAGGGAAGGGGCCTGACGGACATATTTCGAGATATTTCTTCTTCTTGTTGTTCTTCTTCTGCACAGCTAAGCTGGAAGTGGCATTTGCAGCTCGCAATAGTGCAGAGTTATCTCAAAGAAAGGGGCCACGGTGTTTCTGTATCTCTATTATGTTGGTGCGGCTTCGGAACTTTTAAATATCTTGATATATCTCGAGAACTACGCATCTGATCAAAAAATATCGTAGAACATAAAAAGTAGGAAACTTAATTCTCTACAAAAAAGGTCTCTTAACATTTTGCCATAGCTCGCTTCGTTTCCGAGATATTTGCAGATATATCCCAAGGGAAGGGGCCTGACGGACATATTTCGAGATATTTCTTCTTCTTGTTGTTCTTCTTCTGCACAGCTAAGCTGGAAGTGGCATTTGCAGCTCGCAGTAGTGCAGAGTTATCTCAAAGAAAGGGGCCACGGTGTTTCTGTATCTCTATTATGTTGGTGCGGCTTCGGAACTTTTAAATATCTTGATATATCTCGAGAACTACGCATCTGATCAAAAAATATCATAGAACATAAAAAGTAGGAAACTTAATTCTCTACAAAAAAGGTCTCTTAACGTTTTGCAATAGCTCGCTTCGTTTCCGAGATATTTGCAGATTCATCTCAAGGGAAGGGTCCTGACGGACATATTTCGAGATATTTCTTCTTCTTGTTGTTCTTCTTCTGCACAGCTAAACTGGAAGTGGCATTTCCAGCTCGCAATAGTGCAGAGTTATCCCAAAGAAAGGGGCCACGATGTTTCTGTATCTCTATTATGTTGGTGCGGCTTCGGAACTTTTAAATATCTCGATATATCTCGAAAACTACGCTTCTGCTCAAAAAATATCATAGAACATAAATTGTAGGAAACATAATTCTCTACAAAAAAGGTCTCTTAACATTTTGCCATAGCTCGCTTCGTTTCCGAGATATTTGCAGATTTATCTCAAGGGAAGGGGCCTGACGGACATATTCCGAGATATTTCTTCTTCTTGTTGTTCCTCTTCTGCACAGCTAAGCTGGAAGTGGCATTTGCAGGTCGCAATAGTGCAGAGTTATCTCAAAGAAAGGGGCCACGGTGTTTCTGTATCTCTATTATGTTGGTGCGGCTTCGGAACTTTTAAATATCTCGATATATCTCGAAAACTACGCTTCTGATCAAAAAATAGCAGAGAACGTAAATTGTAGGAAACATAATTCTCTACAAAAAAGGTCTCTTAAGATTTTGCCATAGCTCGCTTCGTTTCCGAGATATTTGCAGATTTATCTCAAGGGAAGGGGCCTGACGGACATATTTCGAGATATTTCTTCTTCTTGTTGTTCTTCTTCTGCACAGCTAAGCTGGAAGTGGCATTTGCAGCTCGCAATAGTGCAGAGTTATCTCAAAGAAAGGGGCCACGGTGTTTCTGTATCTCTATTATGTTGGTGCGGCTTCGGAACTTTTAAATATCTTGATATATCTCGAGAACTACGCATCTGATCAAAAAATATCATAGAACATAAAAAGTAGGAAACTTAATTCTCTACAAAAAAGGTCTCTTAACGTTTTGCAATAGCTCGCTTCGTTTCCGAGATATTTGCAGATTTATCTCAAGGGAAGGGTCCTGACGGACATATTTCGAGATGTTTCTTCTTCTTGTTGTTCTTCTTCTGCACAGCTAAGCTGGAAGTGGCATTTGCAGCTCGCAGTAGTGCAGAGTTATCTCAAAGAAAGGGGCCACGGTGTTTCTGTATCTCTATTATGTTGGTGCGGCTTCGGAACTTTTAAATATCTTGATATATCTCGAGAACTACGCATCTGATCTAAAAATATCATAGAACATAAAAAGTAGGAAACTTAATTCTCTACAAAAAAGGTCTCTTAACATTTTGCCATAGCTCGCTTCGTTTCCGAGATATTTGCAGATTTATCTCAAGGGAAGGGGCCTGACGGACATATTTCGAGATATTTCTTCTTCTTGTTGTTCTTCTTCTGCACAGCTAAGCTGGAAGTGCCATTTGCAGCGCGCAATAGTGCAGAGTTATCTCAAAGAAAGGGGCCACGGTGTTTCTGTATCTCTATTATGTTGGTGCGGCGTCGGAACTTTTAAATATCTTGATATATCTCGAGAACTACGCATCTGTTCAAAAAATATCATAGAACATAAAAAGTAGGAATCCTAATTTTCTACAAAAAAGGTCTCTTAACATTTTGCTGTAGCTCGCTTCGTTTCCGAGATATTTGCAGATTTATCTCAAGGGAAGGGGCCTGACGGACATATTTCCAGATATTTCTTCTTCTTGTTGTTCTTCTTCTGCACAGCTAAGCTGGAAGTGGCATTTGCAGCTCGCAATAGTGCAGAGTTATCTCAAAGAAAGGGGCCACGGTGTTTCTGTATCTCTATTATGTTGGTGCGGCTTCGGAACTTTTAAATATCTTGATATATCTCGAGAACTACGCATCTGATCAAAAAATATCATAGAACATAAAAAGTAGGAAACTTAATTCTCTACAAAAAAGGTCTCTTAACGTTTTGCAATACCTCGCTTCGTTTCCGAGATATTTGCAGATTTATCTTAAGGGAAGGGTCCTGACGGACATATTTCGAGATATTTCTTCTTCTTGTTGTTCTTCTTCTGCACAGCTAAACTGGAAGTGGCATTTCCAGCTCGCAATAGTGCAGAGTTATCCCAAAGAAAGGGGCCACGATGTTTCTGTATCTCTATTATGTTGGTGCGGCTTCGGAACTTTTAAATATCTCGATATATCTCGAAAACTACGCTTCTGATCAAAAAATATCATAGAACATAAATTGTAGGAAACATAATTCTCTACAAAAAAGGTCTCTTAACATTTTGCCATAGCTCGCTTCGTTTCCGAGATATTTGCAGATTTATCTCAAGGGAAGGGGCCTGACGGACATATTTCGAGATATTTCTTCTTCTTGTTGTTCTTCTTCTGCACAGCTAAGCTGGAAGTGGCATTTGCAGCTCGCAATAGTGCAGAGTTATCTCAAAGAAAGGGGCCACGGTGTTTCTGTATCTCTATTATGTTGGTGCGGCTTCGGAACTTTTAAATATCTTGATATATCTCGAGAACTACGCATCTGATCAAAAAATATCATAGAACATAAAAAGTAGGAAACTTAATTCTCTACAAAAAAGGTCTCTTAACATTTTGCCATAGCTCGCTTCGTTTCCGCGATATTTGCAGATTTATCTCAAGGGAAGGGGCCTGACGGACATATTTCGAGATATTTCTTCTTGTTGTTGTTCTTCTTCTGCACAGCTAAGCTGGAAGTGGCATTTGCAGCGCGCAATAGTGCAGAGTTATCTCAAAGAAAGGGGCCACGGTGTTTCTGTATCTCTATTATGTTAGTGCGGCTTCGGAACTTTTAAATATCTTGATATATCTCGAGAACTACGCATCTGTTCAAAAAATATCATAGAACATAAAAAGTAGGAATCCTAATTTTCTACAAAAAAGGTCTCTTAACATTTTGCCGTAGCTCGCTTCGTTTCCGAGATATTTGCAGATTTATCTCAAGGGAAGGGGCCTGACGGACATATTTCGAGATATTTCTTCTTCTTGTTGTTCTTCTTCTGCACAGCTAAGCTGGAAGTGGCATTTGCAGCTCGCAATAGTGCAGAGTTATCTCAAAGAAAGGGGCCACGGTGTTTCTGTATCTCTATTATGTTGGTGCGGCTTCGGAACTTTTAAATATCTTGATATATCTCGAGAACTACGCATCTGATCAAAAAATATCATAGAACATAAAAAGTAGGAAACTTAATTCTCTACAAAAAAGGTCTCTTAACATTTTGCCATAGCTCGCTTCGTTTCCGCGATATTTGCAGATTTATCTCAAGGGAAGGGGCCTGACGGACATATTTCGAGATATTTCTTCTTGTTGTTGTTCTTCTTCTGCACAGCTAAGCTGGAAGTGGCATTTGCAGCGCGCAATAGTGCAGAGTTATCTCAAAGAAAGGGGCCACGGTGTTTCTGTATCTCTATTATGTTAGTGCGGCTTCGGAACTTTTAAATATCTTGATATATCTCGAGAACTACGCATCTGTTCAAAAAATATCATAGAACATAAAAAGTAGGAATCCTAATTTTCTACAAAAAAGGTCTCTTAACATTTTGCCGTAGCTCGCTTCGTTTCCGAGATATTTGCAGATTTATCTCAAGGGAAGGGGCCTGACGGACATATTTCGAGATATTTCTTCTTCTTGTTGTTCTTCTTCTGCACAGCTAAGCTGGAAGTGGCATTTGCAGGTCGCAATAGTGCAGAGTTATCTCAAAGAAAGGGGCCACGGTGTTTCTGTATCTCTATTATGTTGGTGCGGCTTCGGAACTTTTAAATATCTTGATATATCTCGAGAACTACGCATCTGATCAAAAAATATCGTAGAACATAAAAAGTAGGAAACTTAATTCTCTACAAATAAGGTCTCTTAACATTTTGCCATAGCTCGCTTGGTTTCCGAGATATTTGCAGATTTATCTCAAGGGAAGGGGCCTGAGGGACATATTTCGAGATATTTCTTCTTCTTGTTGTTCTTCTTCTGCACAGCTAAGCTGGAAGTGGCATTTGCAGGTCGCAATAGTGCAGAGTTATCTCAAAGAAAGGGGCCACGGTGTTTCTGTATCTCTATTATGTTGGTGCGGCTTCGGAACTTTTAAATATCTCGATATATCTCGAAAACTACGCTTCTGATCAAAAAATATCAGAGAACGTAAATTGTAGGAAACATAATTCTCTACAAAAAAGGTCTCTTAACATTTTGCAATAGCTCGCTTCGTTTCCGAGATATTTGCAGATTTATCTCAAGGGAAGGGGCCTGACGGACATATTTCGAGATATTTCTTCTTCTTGTTGTTCTTCTTCTGCACAGCTAAGCTGGAAGTGGCATTTGCAGCTCGCAGTAGTGCAGAGTTATCTCAAAGAAAGGGGCCACGGTGTTTCTGTATCTCTATTATGTTGGTGCGGCTTCGGAACTTTTAAATATCTTGATATATCTCGAGAACTACGCATCTGATCAAAAAATATCATAGAACATAAAAAGTAGGAAACTTAATTCTCTACAAAAAAGGTCTCTTAACATTTTGCCATAGCTCGCTTCGTTTCCGAGATATTTGCAGATTTATCTCAAGGGAAGGGGCCTGACGGACATATTTCGAGATATTTCTTCTTCTTGTTGTTCTTCTTCTGCACAGCTAAGCTGGAAGTGGCATTTGCAGCGCGCAATAGTGCAGAGTTATCTCAAAGAATGGGGCCACGGTGTTTCTGTATCTCTATTATGTTAGTGCGGCTTCGGAACTTTTAAATATCTTGATATATCTCGAGAACTACGCATCTGGTCAAAAAATATCATAGAACATAAAAAGTAGGAATCCTAATTTTCTACAAAAAAGGTCTCTTAACATTTTGCCGTAGCTCGCTTCGTTTCCGAGATATTTGCAGATTTATCTCAAGGGAAGGGGCCTGACGGACATATTTCCAGATATTTCTTCTTCTTGTTGTTCTTCTTCTGCACAGCTAAGCTGGAAGTGGCATTTGCAGCTCGCAATAGTGCAGAGTTATCTCAAAGAAAGGGGCCACGGTGTTTCTGTATCTCTATTATGTTGGTGCGGCTTCGGAACTTTTAAATATCTCGATATATCTCGAAAACTACGCTTCTGATCAAAAAATATCAGAGAACGTAAATTGTAGGAAACATAATTCTCTACAAAAAAGGTCTCTTAAGATTTTGCCATAGTTCGCTTCGTTTCCGAGATATTTGCAGATATATCTCAAGGGAAGGGGCCTGACGGACATATTTCGAGATATTTCTTCTTCTTGTTGTTCTTCTTCTGCACAGCTAAGCTGGAAGTGGCATTTGCAGCTCGCAATAGTGCAGAGTTATCTCAAAGAAAGGGGCCACGGTGTTTCTGTATCTCTATTATGTTGGTGCGGCTTCGGAACTTTTAAATATCTTGATATATCTCGAGAACTACGCATCTGATCAAAAAATATCGTAGAACATAAAAAGTAGGAAACTTAATTCTCTACAAATAAGGTCTCTTAACATTTTGCCATAGCTCGCTTGGTTTCCGAGATATTTGCAGATTTATCTCAAGGGATGGGGCCTGAGGGACATATTTCGAGATATTTCTTCTTCTTGTTGTTCTTCTTCTGCACAGCTAAGCTGGAAGTGGCATTTGCAGGTCGCAATAGTGCAGAGTTATCTCAAAGAAAGGGGCCACGGTGTTTCTGTATCTCTATTATGTTGGTGCGGCTTCGGAACTTTTAAATATCTCGATATATCTCGAAAACTACGCATCTGATCAAAAAATATCATAGAACATAAAAAGTAGAAAACTTAATTCTCTACAAAAAACGTCTCTTAAGATTTTGCCATAGCTCGCTTCGTTTCCGCGATATTTGCAGATTTATCTCAAGGGAAGGGGCCTGACGGACATATTTCGAGATATTTCTTCTTGTTGTTGTTCTTCTTCTGCACAGCTAAGCTGGAAGTGGCATTTGCAGCGCGCAATAGTGCAGAGTTATCTCAAAGAAAGGGGCCACGGTGTTTCTGTATCTCTATTATGTTGGTGCGGCTTCGGAACTTTTAAATATCTCGATATATCTCGAAAACTACGCTTCTGATCAAAAAATATCAGAGAACGTAAATTGTAGGAAACATAATTCTCTACAAAAAAGGTCTCTTAAGATTTTGCCATAGCTCGCTTCGTTTCCGAGATATTTGCAGATTTATCTCAAGGGAAGTGGCCTGACGGACATATTTCGAGATATTTCTTGTTCTTGTTGTTCTTCTTCTGCACAGCTAAGCTGGAAGTGGCATTTGCAGCTCGCAATAGTGCAGAGTTATCTCAAAGAAAGGGGCCACGGTGTTTCTGTATCTCTATTATGTTGGTGCGGCTTGGGAACTTTTAAATATCTTGATATATCTCGAGAACTACGCATCTGATCAAAAAATATCGTAGAACATAAAAAGTAGGAAACTTAATTCTCTACAAATAAGGTCTCTTAACATTTTGCCATAGCTCGCTTCGTTTCCGAGATATTTGCAGATTTATCTCAAGGGAAGGGGCCTGACGGACATATTTCGAAATATTTCTTATTCTTGTTGTTCTTCTTCTGCACAGCTAAGCTGGAAGTGGCATTTGCAGCTCGCAATAGTGCAGAGTTATCTCAAAGAAAGGGGCCACGGTTTCTGTACCTCTATTATGTTGGTGCAGCTTCGGAGCTTTTAAATATCTTGATATATCTCGAGAACTACGCATCTGATCAAAAAATATCATAGAACATAAAAAGTAGGAAACTTAATTCTCTACAAAAAAGGTCTCTTAACGTTTTGCAATAGCTCGCTTCGTTTCCGAGATATTTGCAGATTTATCTCAAGGGAAGGGTCCTGACGGACATATTTCGAGATATTTCTTCTTCTTGTTGTTCTTCTTCTGCACAGCTAAACTGGAAGTGGCATTTCCAGCTCGCAATAGTGCAGAGTTATCCCAAAGAAAGGGGCCAGGGTGTTTCCGTATCTCTATTATGTTGGTGCGGCTTCGGAACTTTTAAATATCTCGATATATCTCGAAAACTACGCTTCTGATCAAAAAATATCATAGAACATAAAAAGTAGGAAACCTAATTCTCTGCAAAAAATGTCTCTTAACGTTTTGCAATAGCTCGCTTCGTTTCCGAGATATTTGCAGATTTATCTCAAGGGAAGGGTCCTGACGGACATATTTCGAGATATTTCTTGTTCTTGTTGTTCTTCTTCTGCACAGCTAAGCTGGAAGTGGCATTTGCAGCTCGCAATAGTGCAGAGTTATCTCAAAGAAAAGGGCCACGGTGTTTCTGTATCTCTATTATGTTGGTGCGGCTTGGGAACTTTTAAATATCTTGATATATCTCGAGAACTACGCATCTGATCAAAAAATATCGTAGAACATAAAAAGTAGGAAACTTAATTCTCTACAAATAAGGTCTCTTAACATTTTGCCATAGCTCGCTTGGTTTCCGAGATATTTGCAGATTTATCTCAAGGGAAGGGGCCTGACGGACATATTTCCAGATATTTCTTCTTCTTGTTGTTCTTCTTCTGCACAGCTAAGCTGGAAGTGGCATTTGCAGCTCGCAATAGTGCAGAGTTATCTCAAAGAAAGGGCCCACGGTGTTTCTGTATCTGTATTATGTTGGTGCGGCTTCGGAACTTTTAAATATCTTGATATATCTCGAGAACTACGCATCTGATCAAAAAATATCATAGAACATAAAAAGTAGGAAACCTAATTTTCTACAAAAAAGGTCGCTTAACATTTTGCCGTAGCTCGCTTCGTTTCCGAGATATTTGCAGATTTATCTCAAGGGAAGGGGCCTGACGGACATATTTCGAAATATTTCTTATTCTTGTTGTTCTTCTTCTGCACAGCTAAGCTGGAAGTGGCATTTGCAGCTCGCAATAGTGCAGAGTTATCTCAAAGAAAGGGGCCACGGTGTTTCTGTACCTCTATTATGTTGGTGCAGCTTCGGAGCTTTTAAATATCTTGATATATCTCGAGAACTGCGCATCTGATCAAAAAATATCATAGAACATAAAAAGTAGGAAACTTAATTCTCTTCAAAAAAGGTCTCTTAACGTTTTGCAATAGCTCGCTTCGTTTCCGAGATATTTGCAGATTTATCTCAAGGGAAGGGTCCTGACGGACATATTTCGAGATATTTCTTCTTCTTGTTGTTCTTCTTCTGCACAGCTAAACTGGAAGTGGTATTTCCAGCTCGCAATAGTGCAGAGTTATCCCAAAGAAAGGGGCCACGGTGTTTCCGTATCTCTATTATGTTGGTGCGGCTTCGGAACTTTTAAATATCTCGATATATCTCGAAAACTACGCTTCTGATCAAAAAATATCATAGAACATAAAAAGTAGGAAACTTAATTCCCTACAAAAAAGGTCTCTTAACGTTTTGCAATAGCTCGCTTCGTTTCCGAGATATTTGCAGATTTATCTCAAGGGAAGGGTCCTGACGGACATATTTCGAGATATTTCTTGTTCTTGTTGTTCTTCTTCTGCACAGCTAAGCTGGAAGTGGCATTTGCAGCTCGCAATAGTGCAGAGTTATCTCAAAGAAAAGGGCCACGGTGTTTCTGTATCTCTATTATGTTGGTGCGGCTTGGGAACTTTTAAATATCTTGATATATCTCGAGAACTACGCATCTGTTCAAAAAATATCATAGAACATAAAAAGTAGGAATCCTAATTTTCTACAAAAAAGGTCTCTTAACATTTTGCCGTAGCTCGCTTCGTTTCCGAGATATTTGCAGATTTATCTCAAGGGAAGGGGCCTGACGGACATATTTCCAGATATTTCTTCTTCTTGTTGTTCTTCTTCTGTACAGCTAAGCTGGAAGTGGCATCTGCAGCTCGCAATAGTGCAGAGTTATCTCAAAGAAAGGGGCCACGGTGTTTCTGTATCTCTATTATGTTGGTGCGGCTTCGGAACTTTTAAATATCTTGATATATCTCGAGAACTACGCATCTGATCAAAAAATATCATACAACATAAAAAGTAGGAAACTTAATTCTCTACAAAAGAGGTCTCCTAACGTTTTGCAATAGCTCGCTTGGTTTCCGAGATATTTGCAGATTTATCTCAAGGGAAGGGGCCTGACGGACATATTTCCAGATATTTCTTCTTCTTGTTGTTCTTCTTCTGCACAGCTAAGCTGGAAGTGGCATTTGCAGCTCGCAATAGTGCAGAGTTATCTCAAAGAAAGGGGCCACGGTGTTTCTGTACCTCTATTATGTTGGTGCAGCTTCGGAGCTTTTAAATATCTTGATATATCTCGAGAACTACGCATCTGATCAAAAAATATCATAGAACATAAAAAGTAGGAAACTTAATTCTCTACAAAAAAGGTCTCTTAACGTTTTGCAATAGCTCGCTTCGTTTCCGAGATATTTGCAGATTTATCTCAAGGGAAGGGTCCTGACGGACATATTTCGAGATATTTCTTCTTCTTGTTGTTCTTCTTCTGCACAGCTAAACTGGAAGTGGCATTTCCAGCTCGCAATAGTGCAGAGTTATCCCAAAGAAAGGGGCCACGGTGTTTCCGTATCTCTATTATGTTGGTGCGGCTTCGGAACTTTTAAATATCTCGATATATCTCGAAAACTACGCTTCTGATCAAAAAATATCATAGAACATAAAAAGTAGGAAACTTAATTCTCTACAAAAAATGTCTCTTAACGTTTTGCAATAGCTCGCTTCGTTTCCGAGATATTTGCAGATTTATCTCAAGGGAAGGGTCCTGACGGACATATTTCGAGATATTTCTTGTTCTTGTCGTTCTTCTTCTGCACAGCTAAGCTGGAAGTGGCATTTGCAGCTCGCAATAGTGCAGAGTTATCTCAAAGAAAAGGGCCACGGTGTTTCTGTATCTCTATTATGTTGGTGCGGCTTGGGAACTTTTAAATATCTTGATATATCTCGAGAACTACGCATCTGATCAAAAAATATCGTAGACCATAAAAAGTAGGAAACTTAATTCTCTACAAATAAGGTCTCTTAACATTTTGCCATAGCTCGCTTGGTTTCCGAGATATTTGCAGATTTATCTCAAGGGAAGGGGCCTGACGGACATATTTCCAGATATTTCTTCTTCTTGGTGTTCTTCTTCTGCACAGCTAAGCTGGAAGTGGCATTTGCAGCTCGCAATAGTGCAGAGTTATCTCAAAGAAAGGGCCCACGGTGTTTCTGTATCTGTATTATGTTGGTGCGGCTTCGGAACTTTTAAATATCTTGATATATCTCGAGAACTACGCATCTGATCAAAAAATATCATAGAACATAAAAAGTAGGAAACCTAATTTTCTACAAAAAAGGTCGCTTAACATTTTGCCGTAGCTCGCTTCGTTTCCGAGATATTTGCAGATTTATCTCAAGGGAAGGGGCCTGACGGACATATTTCGAAATATTTCTTATTCTTGTTGTTCTTCTTCTGCACAGCTAAGCTGGAAGTGGCATTTGCAGCTCGCAATAGTGCAGAGTTATCTCAAAGAAAGGGGCCACGGTGTTTCTGTACCTCTATTATGTTGGTGCAGCTTCGGAGCTTTTAAATATCTTGATATATCTCGAGAACTACGCATCTGATCAAAAAATATCATAGAACATAAAAAGTAGGAAACTTAATTCTCTACAAAAGAGGTCTCCTAACGTTTTGCAATAGCTCGCTTGGTTTCCGAGATATTTGCAGATTTATCTCAAGGGAAGGGGCCTGACGGACATATTTCCAGATATTTCTTCTTCTTGTTGTTCTTCTTCTGCACAGCTAAGCTGGAAGTGGCATTTGCAGCTCGCAATAGTGCAGAGTTATCTCAAAGAAAGGGGCCACGGTGTTTCTGTACCTCTATTATGTTGGTGCAGCTTCGGAGCTTTTAAATATCTTGATATATCTCGAGAACTACGCATCTGATCAAAAAATATCATAGAACATAAAAAGTAGGAAACTTAATTCTCTACAAAAAAGGTCTCTTAACGTTTTGCAATAGCTCGCTTCGTTTCCGAGATATTTGCAGATTTATCTCAAGGGAAGGGTCCTGACGGACATATTTCGAGATATTTCTTCTTCTTGTTGTTCTTCTTCTGCACAGCTAAACTGGAAGTGGCATTTCCAGCTCGCAATAGTGCAGAGTTATCCCAAAGAAAGGGGCCACGGTGTTTCCGTATCTCTATTATGTTGGTGCGGCTTCGGAACTTTTAAATATCTCGATATATCTCGAAAACTACGCTTCTGATCAAAAAATATCATAGAACATAAAAAGTAGGAAACTTAATTCTCTACAAAAAATGTCTCTTAACGTTTTGCAATAGCTCGCTTCGTTTCCGAGATATTTGCAGATTTATCTCAAGGGAAGGGTCCTGACGGACATATTTCGAGATATTTCTTGTTCTTGTCGTTCTTCTTCTGCACAGCTAAGCTGGAAGTGGCATTTGCAGCTCGCAATAGTGCAGAGTTATCTCAAAGAAAAGGGCCACGGTGTTTCTGTATCTCTATTATGTTGGTGCGGCTTGGGAACTTTTAAATATCTTGATATATCTCGAGAACTACGCATCTGATCAAAAAATATCGTAGAACATAAAAAGTAGGAAACTTAATTCTCTACAAATAAGGTCTCTTAACATTTTGCCATAGCTCGCTTGGTTTCCGAGATATTTGCAGATTTATCTCAAGGGAAGGGGCCTGACGGACATATTTCCAGATATTTCTTCTTCTTGGTGTTCTTCTTCTGCACAGCTAAGCTGGAAGTGGCATTTGCAGCTCGCAATAGTGCAGAGTTATCTCAAAGAAAGGGCCCACGGTGTTTCTGTATCTGTATTATGTTGGTGCGGCTTCGGAACTTTTAAATATCTTGATATATCTCGAGAACTACGCATCTGATCAAAAAATATCATAGAACATAAAAAGTAGGAAACCTAATTTTCTACAAAAAAGGTCGCTTAACATTTTGCCGTAGCTCGCTTCGTTTCCGAGATATTTGCAGATTTATCTCAAGGGAAGGGGCCTGACGGACATATTTCGAAATATTTCTTATTCTTGTTGTTCTTCTTCTGCACAGCTAAGCTGGAAGTGGCATTTGCAGCTCGCAATAGTGCAGAGTTATCTCAAAGAAAGGGGCCACGGTGTTTCTGTACCTCTATTATGTTGGTGCAGCTTCGGAGCTTTTAAATATCTTGATATATCTCGAGAACTACGCATCTGATCAAAAAATATCATAGAACATAAAAAGTAGGAAACTTAATTCTCTACAAAAAAGGTCTCTTAACGTTTTGCAATAGCTCGCTTCGTTTCCGAGATATTTGCAGATTTATCTCAAGGGAAGGGTCCTGACGGACATATTTCGAGATATTTCTTCTTCTTGTTGTTCTTCTTCTGCACAGCTAAACTGGAAGTGGTATTTCCAGCTCGCAATAGTGCAGAGTTATCCCAAAGAAAGGGGCCACGGTGTTTCCGTATCTCTATTATGTTGGTGCGGCTTCGGAACTTTTAAATATCTCGATATATCTCGAAAACTACGCTTCTGATCAAAAAATATCATAGAACATAAAAAGTAGGAAACTTAATTCTCTACAAAAAAGGTCTCTTAACGTTTTGCAATAGCTCGCTTCGTTTCCGAGATATTTGCAGATTTATCTCAAGGGAAGGGTCCTGACGGACATATTTCGAGATATTTCTTGTTCTTGTTGTTCTTCTTCTGCACAGCTAAGCTGGAAGTGGCATTTGCAGCTCGCAATAGTGCAGAGTTATCTCAAAGAAAAGGGCCACGGTGTTTCTGTATCTCTATTATGTTGGTGCGGCTTGGGAACTTTTAAATATCTTGATATATCTCGAGAACTACGCATCTGTTCAAAAAATATCATAGAACATAAAAAGTAGGAATCCTAATTTTCTACAAAAAAGGTCTCTTAACATTTTGCCGTAGCTCGCTTCGTTTCCGAGATATTTGCAGATTTATCTCAAGGGAAGGGGCCTGACGGACATATTTCCAGATATTTCTTCTTCTTGTTGTTCTTCTTCTGTACAGCTAAGCTGGAAGTGGCATCTGCAGCTCGCAATAGTGCAGAGTTATCTCAAAGAAAGGGGCCACGGTGTTTCTGTATCTCTATTATGTTGGTGCGGCTTCGGAACTTTTAAATATCTTGATATATCTCGAGAACTACGCATCTGATCAGAAAATATCATACAACATAAAAAGTAGGAAACTTAATTCTCTACAAAAAAGGTCTCCTAACGTTTTGCAATAGCTCGCTTGGTTTCCGAGATATTTGCAGATTTATCTCAAGGGAAGGGGCCTGACGGACATATTTCCAGATATTTCTTCTTCTTGTTGTTCTTCTTCTGCACAGCTAAGCTGGAAGTGGCATTTGCAGCTCGCAATAGTGCAGAGTTATCTCAAAGAAAGGGGCCACGGTGTTTCTGTACCTCTATTATGTTGGTGCAGCTTCGGAGCTTTTAAATATCTTGATATATCTCGAGAACTACGCATCTGATCAAAAAATATCATAGAACATAAAAAGTAGGAAACTTAATTCTCTACAAAAAATGTCTCTTAACGTTTTGCAATAGCTCGCTTCGTTTCCGAGATATTTGCAGATTTATCTCAAGGGAAGGGTCCTGACGGACATATTTCGAGATATTTCTTGTTCTTGTCGTTCTTCTTCTGCACAGCTAAGCTGGAAGTGGCATTTGCAGCTCGCAATAGTGCAGAGTTATCTCAAAGAAAAGGGCCACGGTGTTTCTGTATCTCTATTATGTTGGTGCGGCTTGGGAACTTTTAAATATCTTGATATATCTCGAGAACTACGCATCCGATCAAAAAATATCGTAGAACATAAAAAGTAGGAAACTTAATTCTCTACAAATAAGGTCTCTTAACATTTTGCCATAGCTCGCTTGGTTTCCGAGATATTTGCAGATTTATCTCAAGGGAAGGGGCCTGAGGGACATATTTCGAGATATTTCTTCTTCTTGTTGTTCTTCTTCTGCACAGCTAAGCTGGAAGTGGCATTTGCAGCGCGCAATAGTGCAGAGTTATCTCAAAGAAAGGGGCCACGGTGTTTCTGTATCTCTATTATGTTGGTGCGGCTTCGGAACTTTTAAATATCTTGATATATCTCGAGAACTACGCATCTGATCAAAAAATATCGTAGAACATAAAAAGTAGGAAACTTAATTCTCTACAAATAAGGTCTCTGAACATTTTGCCATAGCTCGCTTGGTTTCCGAGATATTTGCAGATTTATCTCAAGGGAAGGGGCCTGACGGACATATTTCCAGATATTTCTTCTTCTTGTTGTTCTTCTTCTGCACAGCTAAGCTGGAAGTGGCATTTGCAGCTCGCAATAGTGCAGAGTTATCTCAAAGAAAGGGGCCACGGTGTTTCTGTATCTGTATTATGTTGGTGCGGCTTCGGAACTTTTAAATATCTTGATATATCTCGAGAACTACGCATCTGATCAAAAAATATCATAGAACATAAAAAGTAGGAAACCTAATTTTCTACAAAAAAGGTCGCTTAACATTTTTCCGTAGCTCGCTTCGTTTCCGGGATATTTGCAGATTTATCTCAAGGGAAGGGGCCTGACGGACATATTTCGAAATATTTCTTATTCTTGTTGTTCTTCTTCTGCACAGCTAAGCTGGAAGGGGCATTTCCAACTCGCAATAGTGCAGAGTTATCCCAAAGAAAGGGGCCACGATGTTTCTGTATCTCTATTATGTTGGTGCGGCTTCGGAACTTTTAAATATCTTGATATATCTCGAGAACTACGCATCTGATCAAAAAATATCATAGAACATAAAAAGTAGGAAACCTAATTTTCTACAAAAAAGGTCTCTTAACATTTTGCCGTGGCTCGCTTCGTTTCCGAGATATTTGCAGATTTATCTCAAGGGAAGGGGCCTGACGGACATATTTCGAAATATTTCTTATTCTTGTTGTTCTTCTTCTGCACAGCTAAGCTGGAAGTGGCATTTGCAGCTCGCAATAGTGCAGAGTTATCTCAAAGAAAGGGGCCACGGTGTTTCTGTATCTCTATTATGTTGGTGCGGCTTCGGAACTTTTAAATATCTTGATATATCTCGAGAACTACGCATCTGATCAAAAAATATCATAGAACATAAAAAGTAGGAAACCTAATTTTCTACAAAAAAGGTCTCTTAACATTTTGCCGTGGCTCGCTTCGTTTCCGAGATATTTGCAGATTTATCTCAAGGGAAGGGGCCTGACGGACATATTTCGAAATATTTCTTATTCTTGTTGTTCTTCTTCAGCACAGCTAAGCTGGAAGTGGCATTTGCAGCTCGCAATAGTGCCGAGTTATCTCAAAGAAAGGGGCCACGGTGTTTCTGTACCTCTATTATGTTGGTGCAGCTTCGGAGCTTTTAAATATCCTGATATATCTCGAGAACTACGCATCTGATCAAAAAACATCATAGAAGATAAAAAGTAGGAAACTTAATTCTCTACAAAAAAGGTCTCTTAACATTTTCCCATAGCTGGCATCGTTTCCGAGATATTTGCAGATTTATCTCAAGGGAAGGGGCCTGACGGACATATTCCGAGATATTTCTTCTTCTTGTTGTTCCTCTTCTGCACAGCTAAGCTGGAAGTGGCATTTGCAGCTCGCAATAGTGCAGAGTTATCTCAAAGAAAGGGGCCACGGTGTTTCTGTATCTCTATTATGTTGGTGCGGCTTCGGAACTTTTAAATATCTTGATATATCTCGAAAACTACGCATCTGATCAAAAAATATCATAGAACATAAAAAGCAGGAAACTTAATTCTCTACAAAAAAGGTCTCTTAACATTTTGCCATAGCTCGCTTCGTTTCCGAGATATTTGCAGAGTTATCTCAAGGGAAGGGGCCTGACGGACATATTTCGAGATATTTCTTCTTCTTGTTGTTCTTCTTCTGCACAGCTAAGCTGGAAGTGGCATTTGCAGCGCGCAATAGTGCAGAGTTATCTCAAAGAAAGGAGCCACGATGTTTCTGTATCTCTATTATGTTGGTGCGGCTTCGGAACTTTTAAATATCTTGATATATCTCGAGAACTACGCATCTGATCAAAAAATATCATACAAGATGAAAAGTAGGAAACTTAATTCTCTACAAAAAAGGTCTCTTATCATTTTGCCATAGCTCTCTTCGTTTCCGAGATATTTGCAGATTTATCTCGAGGGAAGGGGTCTGACGGACATATTTCGAGATATTTCTTCTTCTTGTTGTTCTTCTTCTGCACAGCTAAGCTGGAAGTGGCATTTGCAGCTCGCAATAGTGCAGAGTTATCTCAAAGAAAGGGGCCACGGTGTTTCTGTATCTCTATTATGTTGGTGCGGCTTCGGAACTTTTAAATATCTTGATATATCTCGAGAACTACGCATCTGATCAAAAAATATCATACAACATGAAAAGTAGGAAACTTAATTCTCTACAAAAAAGGTCTCTTAACATTTTGCCATAGCTCTCTTGGTTTCCGAGATATTTGCAGATTTATCTCAAGGGAAGGGGCCTGACGGACATATTTCGAGATATTTCTTCTTCTTGTTGTTCTTCTTCTGCACAGCTAAGCTGGAAGTGGCATTTGCAGCTCGCAATAGTGCAGAGTTATCTCAAAGAAAGGGGCCACGGTGTTTCTGTATCTCTATTATGTTGGTGCGGCTTCGGAACTTTTAAATATCTTGATATATCTCGAGAACTACGCCTCTGATCGAAAAATATCATAGAACATAAAAAGTAGGAAACTTAATTCTCTACAAAAAAGGTCTCTTAACATTTTGCCATAGCTCGCTTCGTTTCCGAGATATTTGCAGATTTATCTCAAGGGAAGGGGCCTAACGGACATATTTCGAGATATTTCTTCTTCTTGTTGTTCTTCTTCTGCACAGCTAAACTGGAAGTGGCATTTCCAGCTCGCAATAGTGCAGAGTCATCTCAACGAAAGGGGCCACGGTGTTTCTGTATCTCTATTATGTTGGTGCGGCTTCGGAACTTTTAAATATCTCGATATATCTCGAAAACTACGCTTCTGATCAAAAAATATCATAGAACATAAATTGTAGGAAACATAATTCTCTACAAAAAAGGTCTCTTAACATTTTGCCATAGCTCGCTTCGTTTCCGAGATATTTGCAGATTTATCTCAAGGGAAGGGGCCTGACGGACATATTTCGAGATATTTCTTCTTCTTGTTGTTCTTCTTCTGCACAGCTAAGCTGGAAGTGGCATTTGCAGCTCGCAATAGTGCAGAGTTATCGCAAAGAAAGGGGCCACGGTGTTTCTGTATCTCTATTATGTTGGTGCGGCTTCGGAACTTTTAAATATCTTGATATATCTCGAGAACTACGCATCTGATCAAAAAATATCATAGAACATAAAAAGTAGGAAACCTAATTTTCTACAAAAAAGGTCTCTTAACATTTTGCCGTGGCTCGCTTCGTTTCCGAGATATTTGCAGATTTATCTCAAGGGAAGGGGCCTAACGGACATATTTCGAGATATTTCTTCTTCTTGTTGTTCTTCTTCTGCACAGCTAAACTGGAAGTGGCATTTCCAGCTCGCAATAGTGCAGAGTCATCTCAAAGAAAGGGGCCACGGTGTTTCTGTATCTCTATTATGTTGGTGCGGCTTCGGAACTTTTAAATATCTCGATATATCTCGAAAACTACGCTTCTGATCAAAAAATATCATAGAACATAAATTGTAGGAAACATAATTCTCTACAAAAAAGGTCTCTTAACATTTTGCCATAGCTCGCTTCGTTTCCGAGATATTTGCAGATTTATCTCAAGGGAAGGGGCCTGACGGACATATTTCGAGATATTTCTTCTTCTTGTTGTTCTTCTTCTGCACAGCTAAGCTGGAAGTGGCATTTGCAGCTCGCAATAGTGCAGAGTTATCGCAAAGAAAGGGGCCACGGTGTTTCTGTATCTCTATTATGTTGGTGCGGCTTCGGAACTTTTAAATATCTTGATATATCTCGAGAACTACGCATCTGATCAAAAAATATCATAGAACAGAAAAAGTAGGAAACCTAATTTTCTACAAAAAAGGTCTCTTAACATTTTGCCGTGGCTCGCTTCGTTTCCGAGATATTTGCAGATTTATCTCGAGGGAAGGGGTCTGACGGACATATTTCGAGATATTTCTTCTTCTTGTTGTTCTTCTTCTGCACAGCTAAGCTGGAAGTGGCATTTGCAGCTCGCAATAGTGCAGAGTTATCTCAAAGAAAGGGGCCACGGTGTTTCTGTATCTCTATTATGTTGGTGCGGCTTCGGAACTTTTAAATATCTTGATATATCTCGAGAACTACGCATCTGATCAAAAAATATCATACAACATGAAAAGTAGGAAACTTAATTCTCTACAAAAAAGGTCTCTTAACATTTTGCCATAGCTCTCTTGGTTTCCGAGATATTTGCAGATTTATCTCAAGGGAAGGGGCCTGACGGACATATTTCGAGATATTTCTTCTTCTTGTTGTTCTTCTTCTGCACAGCTAAGCTGGAAGTGGCATTTGCAGCTCGCAATAGTGCAGAGTTATCTCAAAGAAAGGGGCCACGGTGTTTCTGTATCTCTATTATGTTGGTGCGGCTTCGGAACTTTTAAATATCTTGATATATCTCGAGAACTACGCCTCTGATCGAAAAATATCATAGAACATAAAAAGTAGGAAACTTAATTCTCTACAAAAAAGGTCTCTTAACATTTTGCCATAGCTCGCTTCGTTTCCGAGATATTTGCAGATTTATCTCAAGGGAAGGGGCCTAACGGACATATTTCGAGATATTTCTTCTTCTTGTTGTTCTTCTTCTGCACAGCTAAACTGGAAGTGGCATTTCCAGCTCGCAATAGTGCAGAGTCATCTCAAAGAAAGGGGCCACGGTGTTTCTGTATCTCTATTATGTTGGTGCGGCTTCTGAACTTTTAAATATCTCGATATATCTCGAAAACTACGCTTCTGATCAAAAAATATCATAGAACATAAATTGTAGGAAACATAATTCTCTACAAAAAAGGTCTCTTAACATTTTGCCATAGCTCGCTTCGTTTCCGAGATATTTGCA
The DNA here is from genome assembly GCF_051020975.1 of Osmia lignaria lignaria. Lineage (NCBI taxonomy): Eukaryota > Metazoa > Arthropoda > Insecta > Hymenoptera > Megachilidae > Osmia > Osmia lignaria. The sequence continues at coordinate 5,642,909 of NW_027478159.1, read as the reverse complement.
GATTTATCTCAAGGGAAGGGGCCTGACGGACATATTTCGAGATATTTCTTCTTCTTGTTGTTCTTCTTCTGCACAGCTAAGCTGGAAGTGGCATTTGCAGCTCGCAATAGTGCAGAGTTATCGCAAAGAAAGGGGCCACGGTGTTTCTGTATCTCTATTATGTTGGTGCGGCTTCGGAACTTTTAAATATCTTGATATATCTCGAGAACTACGCATCTGATCAAAAAATATCATAGAACATAAAAAGTAGGAAACCTAATTTTCTACAAAAAAGGTCTCTTAACATTTTGCCGTGGCTCGCTTCGTTTCCGAGATATTTGCAGATTTATCTCAAGGGAAGGGGCCTAACGGACATATTTCGAGATATTTCTTCTTCTTGTTGTTCTTCTTCTGCACAGCTAAACTGGAAGTGGCATTTCCAGCTCGCAATAGTGCAGAGTCATCTCAAAGAAAGGGGCCACGGTGTTTCTGTATCTCTATTATGTTGGTGCGGCTTCGGAACTTTTAAATATCTCGATATATCTCGAAAACTACGCTTCTGATCAAAAAATATCATAGAACATAAATTGTAGGAAACATAATTCTCTACAAAAAAGGTCTCTTAACATTTTGCCATAGCTCGCTTCGTTTCCGAGATATTTGCAGATTTATCTCAAGGGAAGGGGCCTGACGGACATATTTCGAGATATTTCTTCTTCTTGTTGTTCTTCTTCTGCACAGCTAAGCTGGAAGTGGCATTTGCAGCTCGCAATAGTGCAGAGTTATCGCAAAGAAAGGGGCCACGGTGTTTCTGTATCTCTATTATGTTGGTGCGGCTTCGGAACTTTTAAATATCTTGATATATATCGAGAACTACGCATCTGATCAAAAAATATCATAGAACATAAAAAGTAGGAAACCTAATTTTCTACAAAAAAGGTCTCTTAACATTTTGCCGTGGCTCGCTTCGTTTCCGAGATATTTGCAGATTTATCTCAAGGGAAGGGGCCTGACGGACATATTTCGAAATATTTCTTATTCTTGTTGTTCTTCTTCTGCACAGCTAAGCTGGAAGTGGCATTTGCAGCTCGCAATAGTGCAGAGTTATCTCAAAGAAAGGGGCCACGGTGTTTCTGTATCTCTATTATGTTGGTGCGGCTTCGGAACTTTTAAATATCTTGATATATCTCGAGAACTACGCATCTGATCAAAAAATATCATACAACATGAAAAGTAGGAAACTTAATTCTCTACAAAAAAGGTCTCTTAACATTTTGCCATAGCTCTCTTCGTTTCCGAGATATTTGCAGATTTATCTCAAGGGAAGGGGCCTGACGGACATATTTCGAGATATTTCTTCTTCTTGTTGTTCTTCTTCTGCACAGCTAAGCTGGAAGTGGCATTTGCAGCTCGCAATAGTGCAGAGTTATCTCAAAGAAAGGGGCCACGGTGTTTCTGTATCTCTATTATGTTGGTGCGGCTTCGGAACTTTTAAATATCTTGATATATCTCGAGAACTACGCCTCTGATCGAAAAATATCATAGAACGTAAAAAGTAGGAAACTTAATTCTCTACAAAAAAGGTCTCTTAACATTTTGCCATAGCTCGCTTCGTTTCCGAGATATTTGCAGATTTATCTCAAGGGAAGGGGCCTGACGGACATATTTCGAGATATTTCTTCTTCTTGTTGTTCTTCTTCTGCACAGCTAAGCTGGAAGTGGCATTTGCAGCTCGCAATAGTGCAGAGTTATCGCAAAGAAAGGGGCCACGGTGTTTCTGTATCTCTATTATGTTGGTGCGGCTTCGGAACTTTTAAATATCTTGATATATCTCGAGAACTACGCATCTGATCAAAAAATATCATAGAACATAAAAAGTAGGAAACCTAATTTTCTACAAAAAAGGTCTCTTAACATTTTGCCGTGGCTCGCTTCGTTTCCGAGATATTTGCAGATTTATCTCAAGGGAAGGGGCCTAACGGACATATTTCGAGATATTTCTTCTTCTTGTTGTTCTTCTTCTGCACAGCTAAACTGGAAGTGGCATTTCCAGCTCGCAATAGTGCAGAGTCATCTCAAAGAAAGGGGCCACGGTGTTTCTGTATCTCTATTATGTTGGTGCGGCTTCGGAACTTTTAAATATCTCGATATATCTCGAAAACTACGCTTCTGATCAAAAAATATCATAGAACATAAATTGTAGGAAACATAATTCTCTACAAAAAAGGTCTCTTAACATTTTGCCATAGCTCGCTTCGTTTCCGAGATATTTGCAGATTTATCTCAAGGGAAGGGGCCTGACGGACATATTTCGAGATATTTCTTCTTCTTGTTGTTCTTCTTCTGCACAGCTAAGCTGGAAGTGGCATTTGCAGCTCGCAATAGTGCAGAGTTATCGCAAAGAAAGGGGCCACGGTGTTTCTGTATCTCTATTATGTTGGTGCGGCTTCGGAACTTTTAAATATCTTGATATATCTCGAGAACTACGCATCTGATCAAAAAATATCATAGAACAGAAAAAGTAGGAAACCTAATTTTCTACAAAAAAGGTCTCTTAACATTTTGCCGTGGCTCGCTTCGTTTCCGAGATATTTGCAGATTTATCTCGAGGGAAGGGGTCTGACGGACATATTTCGAGATATTTCTTCTTCTTGTTGTTCTTCTTCTGCACAGCTAAGCTGGAAGTGGCATTTGCAGCTCGCAATAGTGCAGAGTTATCTCAAAGAAAGGGGCCACGGTGTTTCTGTATCTCTATTATGTTGGTGCGGCTTCGGAACTTTTAAATATCTTGATATATCTCGAGAACTACGCATCTGATCAAAAAATATCATACAACATGAAAAGTAGGAAACTTAATTCTCTACAAAAAAGGTCTCTTAACATTTTGCCATAGCTCTCTTGGTTTCCGAGATATTTGCAGATTTATCTCAAGGGAAGGGGCCTGACGGACATATTTCGAGATATTTCTTCTTCTTGTTGTTCTTCTTCTGCACAGCTAAGCTGGAAGTGGCATTTGCAGCTCGCAATAGTGCAGAGTTATCTCAAAGAAAGGGGCCACGGTGTTTCTGTATCTCTATTATGTTGGTGCGGCTTCGGAACTTTTAAATATCTTGATATATCTCGAGAACTACGCCTCTGATCGAAAAATATCATAGAACATAAAAAGTAGGAAACTTAATTCTCTACAAAAAAGGTCTCTTAACATTTTGCCATAGCTCGCTTCGTTTCCGAGATATTTGCAGATTTATCTCAAGGGAAGGGGCCTAACGGACATATTTCGAGATATTTCTTCTTCTTGTTGTTCTTCTTCTGCACAGCTAAACTGGAAGTGGCATTTCCAGCTCGCAATAGTGCAGAGTCATCTCAAAGAAAGGGGCCACGGTGTTTCTGTATCTCTATTATGTTGGTGCGGCTTCTGAACTTTTAAATATCTCGATATATCTCGAAAACTACGCTTCTGATCAAAAAATATCATAGAACATAAATTGTAGGAAACATAATTCTCTACAAAAAAGGTCTCTTAACATTTTGCCATAGCTCGCTTCGTTTCCGAGATATTTGCAGATTTATCTCAAGGGAAGGGGCCTGACGGACATATTTCGAGATATTTCTTCTTCTTGTTGTTCTTCTTCTGCACAGCTAAGCTGGAAGTGGCATTTGCAGCTCGCAATAGTGCAGAGTTATCGCAAAGAAAGGGGCCACGGTGTTTCTGTATCTCTATTATGTTGGTGCGGCTTCGGAACTTTTAAATATCTTGATATATCTCGAGAACTACGCATCTGATCAAAAAATATCATAGAACATAAAAAGTAGGAAACCTAATTTTCTACAAAAAAGGTCTCTTAACATTTTGCCGTGGCTCGCTTCGTTTCCGAGATATTTGCAGATTTATCTCAAGGGAAGGGGCCTAACGGACATATTTCGAGATATTTCTTCTTCTTGTTGTTCTTCTTCTGCACAGCTAAACTGGAAGTGGCATTTCCAGCTCGCAATAGTGCAGAGTCATCTCAAAGAAAGGGGCCACGGTGTTTCTGTATCTCTATTATGTTGGTGCGGCTTCGGAACTTTTAAATATCTCGATATATCTCGAAAACTACGCTTCTGATCAAAAAATATCATAGAACATAAATTGTAGGAAACATAATTCTCTACAAAAAAGGTCTCTTAACATTTTGCCATAGCTCGCTTCGTTTCCGAGATATTTGCAGATTTATCTCAAGGGAAGGGGCCTGACGGACATATTTCGAGATATTTCTTCTTCTTGTTGTTCTTCTTCTGCACAGCTAAGCTGGAAGTGGCATTTGCAGCTCGCAATAGTGCAGAGTTATCGCAAAGAAAGGGGCCACGGTGTTTCTGTATCTCTATTATGTTGGTGCGGCTTCGGAACTTTTAAATATCTTGATATATATCGAGAACTACGCATCTGATCAAAAAATATCATAGAACATAAAAAGTAGGAAACCTAATTTTCTACAAAAAAGGTCTCTTAACATTTTGCCGTGGCTCGCTTCGTTTCCGAGATATTTGCAGATTTATCTCAAGGGAAGGGGCCTGACGGACATATTTCGAAATATTTCTTATTCTTGTTGTTCTTCTTCTGCACAGCTAAGCTGGAAGTGGCATTTGCAGCTCGCAATAGTGCAGAGTTATCTCAAAGAAAGGGGCCACGGTGTTTCTGTATCTCTATTATGTTGGTGCGGCTTCGGAACTTTTAAATATCTTGATATATCTCGAGAACTACGCATCTGATCAAAAAATATCATACAACATGAAAAGTAGGAAACTTAATTCTCTACAAAAAAGGTCTCTTAACATTTTGCCATAGCTCTCTTCGTTTCCGAGATATTTGCAGATTTATCTCAAGGGAAGGGGCCTGACGGACATATTTCGAGATATTTCTTCTTCTTGTTGTTCTTCTTCTGCACAGCTAAGCTGGAAGTGGCATTTGCAGCTCGCAATAGTGCAGAGTTATCTCAAAGAAAGGGGCCACGGTGTTTCTGTATCTCTATTATGTTGGTGCGGCTTCGGAACTTTTAAATATCTTGATATATCTCGAGAACTACGCCTCTGATCGAAAAATATCATAGAACGTAAAAAGTAGGAAACTTAATTCTCTACAAAAAAGGTCTCTTAACATTTTGCCATAGCTCGCTTCGTTTCCGAGATATTTGCAGATTTATCTCAAGGGAAGGGGCCTGACGGACATATTTCGAGATATTTCTTCTTCTTGTTGTTCTTCTTCTGCACAGCTAAACTGGAAGTGGCATTTCCAGCTCGCAATAGTGCAGAGTCATCTCAAAGAAAGGGGCCACGGTGTTTCTGTATCTCTATTATGTTGGTGCGGCTTCGGAACTTTTAAATATCTTGATATATCTCGAGAACTACGCATCTGATCAAAAAATATCATAGAACATAAAAAGTAGGAAACATAATTCTCGACAAAAAAGGTCTCTTAACATTTTGCCATAGCTCGCTTCATTTCCGAGATATTTGCAGATATATCTCAAGGGAAGGGGCCTGACGGACATATTTCAAGATATTTCTTCTTCTTGTTGTTCTTCTTCTGCACAGCTAAGCTGGAAGTGGCATTTACAGCTCGCAATAGTGCAGAGTTATCTCAAAGAAAGGGGCCACGGTGTTTCTGTATCTCTATTATGTTTTTGCGGCTTCGGAACTTTTAAATATCTTGATATATCTCGAGAACTACGCATCTGATCAAAAAATGTCATAGAACGTAAAAAGTAGGAAACTTAATTCTCTACAAAAAAGGTCTCTTAACATTTTGCCATAGCTCTCTTCGTTTCCGAGATATTTGCAGATTTATCTCAATTGAAGGGGCCTGACGGACATATTTCGAGATATTTCTTCTTCTTGTTGTTCTTCTTCTGCACAGCTAAGCTGGAAGTGGCATTTGCAGCTCGCAATAGTGCAGAGTTATCTCAAAGAAAGGGGCCACGGTGTTTCTGTATCTCTATTATGTTGGTGCGGCTTCGGAACTTTTAAATATCTTGATATATCTCGAGAACTACGCATCTGATCAAAAAATATCATAGACCATAAAAAGTAGGAAACTTAATTCTCTACAAAAAAGATCTCTTAACATTTTGCCATAGCTCGCTTCGTTTCCGAGATATTTGCAGATTTATCTCAAGGGAAGGGGCCTGACGGACATATTTCGAGATACTTCTTCTTCTTGTTGTTCTTCTTCTGCACAGCTAAGCTGGAAGTGGCATTTGCAGCTCGCAATAGTGCAGAGTTATCTCAAAGAAAGGGGCCACGGTGTTTCTGTATCTCTATTATGTTGGTGCGGCTTCGGAACTTTTAAATATCTTAATATATCTCGAGAACTACGCTTCTGATCAAAAAATATCATAGAACATAAATTGTAGGAAACATAATTCTCGACAAAAAAGGTCTCCTAACATTTTGCCATAGCTCGCTTCGTTTCCGAGATATTTGCAGATATATCTCAAGGGAAGGGGCCTGACGGACATATTTCAAGATATTTCTTCTTCTTGTTGTTCTTCTTCTGCACAGCTAAGCTGGAAGTGGCATTTACAGCTCGCAATAGTGCAGAGTTATCTCAAAGAAAGGGGCCACGGTGTTTCTGTATCTCTATTATGTTGGTGCGGCTTCGGAACTTTTAAATATCTTGATATATCTCGAGAACTACGCATCTGATCAAAAAATGTCATAGAACGTAAAAAGTAGGAAACTTAATTCTCTACAAAAAAGGTCTCTTAACATTTTGCCATAGCTCTCTTCGTTTCCGAGATATTTCCAGATTTATCTCAAGGGAAGGGGCCTGACGGACATATTTCGAGATATTTCTTCTTCTTGTTGTTCTTCTTCTGCACAGCTAAGCTGGAAGTGGCATTTGCAGCTCGCAATAGTGCAGAGTTATCTCAAAGAAAGGGGCCACGGTGTTTCTGTATCTCTATTATGTTGGTGCGGCTTCGGAACTTTTAAATATCTTGATATATCTCGAGAACTACGCATCTGATCAAAAAATATCATAGAACATAAAAAGTAGGAAACTTAATTCTCTACAAAAAAGATCTCTTAACATTTTGCCATAGCTCGCTTCGTTTCCGAGATATTTGCAGATTTATCTCAAGGGAAGGGGCCTGACGGACATATTTCGAGATACTTCTTCTTCTTGTTGTTCTTCTTCTGCACAGCTAAGCTGGAAGTGGCATTTGCAGCTCGCAATAGTGCAGAGTTATCTCAAAGAAAGGGGCCACGGTGTTTCTGTATCTCTATTATGTTGGTGCGGCTTCGGAACTTTTAAATATCTTAATATATCTCGGGAACTACGCATCTGATCAAAAAATATCATTGAACATAAAAAGTAGGAAACTTAATTCTCTACAAAAAAGTCTGTTAACATTTTGCCATAGCTCGCTTCGTTTCCGAGATATTTGCAGATTTATCTCAAGGGAAGGGGCCTCACGGACATATTTCGAGATATTTCTTCTTCTTGTTGTTCTTCTTCTGCACAGCTAAGCTGGAAGTGGCATTTGCAGCTCGCAATAGTGCAGAGATATCTCAAAGAAAGGGGCCACGGTGTTTCTGTATCTCTATTATGTTGGTGCGGCTTCGGAACTTTTAAATATCTTGATATATCTCGAGACCTACGCGTCTGATCAAAAAATATCATAGAACATAAAAAGTAGGAAACATAATTCTGTACAAAAAAGGTCTCCTAACATTTTGCCATAGCTCGCTTCGTTTCCGAGATATTTGCAGATTTATCTCAAGGGAAGGGGCCTGACGGACATATTTCGAGATATTTCTTCTTCTTGTTGTTCTTCTTCTGCACAGCTAAGCTGGTAGTGGCATTTGCGGCTCGCACTAGTGCACAGTTATCTCAAAGAAAGGGGCCACGGTGTTTCTGTATCTCTATTATGTTGGTGCGGCTTCGGAACTTTTAAATATCTTAATATATCTCGAGAACTACGCATCTGATCAAAAAATATCATAGAACATAAAAAGTAGGAAACTTAATTCTCTACAAAAAAGGTCTCTTAACATTTTGCCATAGCTCGCTTCGTTTCCGAGATATTTGCAGATTTATCTCAAGGGAAGGGGCCTCACGGACATATTTCGAGATATTTCTTCTTCTTGTTGTTCTTCTTCTGCACAGCTAAGCTGGAAGTGGCATTTGCAGCTCGCAATAGTGCAGAGTTATCTCAAAGAAAGGGGCCACGGTGTTTCTGTATCTCTATTATGTTGGTGCGGCTTCGGAACTTTTAAATATCTTAATATATCTCGGGAACTACGCATCTGATCAAAAAATATCATAGAACATAAAAAGTAGGAAACTTAATTCTCTACAAAAAAGTCTCTTAACATTTTGCCATAGCTCGCTTCGTTTCCGAGATATTTGCAGATTTATCTCAAGGGAAGGGGCCTCACGGACATATTTCGAGATATTTCTTCTTCTTGTTGTTCTTCTTCTGCACAGCTAAGCTGGAAGTGGCATTTGCAGCTCGCAATAGTGCAGAGATATCTCAAAGAAAGGGGCCACGGTGTTTCTGTATCTCTATTATGTTGGTGCGGCTTCGGAACTTTTAAATATCTTGATATATCTCGAGACCTACGCGTCTGATCAAAAAATATCATAGAACATAAAAAGTAGGAAACATAATTCTGTACAAAAAACGTCTCCTAACATTTTGCCATAGCTCTCTTCGTTTCCGAGATATTTCCAGATTTATCTCAAGGGAAGGGGCCTGACGGACATATTTCGAGATATTTCTTCTTCTTGTTGTTCTTCTTCTGCACAGCTAAACTGGAAGTGGCATTTCCAGCTCGCAATAGTGCAGAGTTATCTCAAAGAAAGGGGCCACGGTGTTTCTGTATCTCTATTATGTTGGTGCGGCTTCGGAACTTTTAAATATCTTAATATATCTCGGGAACTACGCATCTGATCAAAAAATATCATAGAACATAAAAAGTAGGAAACTTAATTCTCTACAAAAAAGTCTCTTAACATTTTGCCATAGCTCGCTTCGTTTCCGAGATATTTGCAGATTTATCTCAAGGGAAGGGGCCTCACGGACATATTTCGAGATATTTCTTCTTCTTGTTGTTCTTCTTCTGCACAGCTAAGCTGGAAGTGGCATTTGCAGCTCGCAATAGTGCAGAGATATCTCAAAGAAAGGGGCCACGGTGTTTCTGTATCTCTATTATGTTGGTGCGGCTTCGGAACTTTTAAATATCTTGATATATCTCGAGACCTACGCGTCTGATCAAAAAATATCATAGAACATAAAAAGTAGGAAACATAATTCTGTACAAAAAAGGTCTCCTAACATTTTGCCATAGCTCGCTTCGTTTCCGAGATATTTGCAGATTTATCTCAAGGGAAGGGGCCTCACGGACATATTTCGAGATATTTCTTCTTCTTGTTGTTCTTCTTCTGCACAGCTAAGCTGGAAGTGGCATTTGCAGCTCGCAATAGTGCAGAGATATCTCAAAGAAAGGGGCCACGGTGTTTCTGTATCTCTATTATGTTGGTGCGGCTTCGGAACTTTTAAATATCTTGATATATCTCGAGAACTACGCGTCTGATCAAAAAATATCATAGAACATAAAAAGTAGGAAACATAATTCTGTACAAAAAAGGTCTCCTAACATTTTGCCATAGCTCGCTTCGTTTCCGAGATATTTGCAGATTTATCTCAAGGGAAGGGGCCTGACGGACATATTTCGAGATATTTCTTCTTCTTGTTGTTCTTCTTCTGCACAGCTAAGCTGGAAGTGGCATTTGCAGCTCGCAATAGTGCAGAGATATCTCAAAGAAAGGGGCCACGGTGTTTCTGTATCTCTATTATGTTGGTGCGGCTTCGGAACTTTTAAATATCTTGATATATCTCGAGACCTACGCGTCTGATCAAAAAATATCATAGAACATAAAAAGTAGGAAACATAATTCTGTACAAAAAACGTCTCCTAACATTTTGCCATAGCTCTCTTCGTTTCCGAGATATTTCCAGATTTATCTCAAGGGAAGGGGCCTGACGGACATATTTCGAGATATTTCTTCTTCTTGTTGTTCTTCTTCTGCACAGCTAAACTGGAAGTGGCATTTCCAGCTCGCAATAGTGCAGAGTCATCTCAAAGAAAGGGGCCACGGTGTTTCTGTATCTCTATTATGTTGGTGCGGCTTCGGAACTTTTAAATATCTCGATATATCTCGAAAACTACGCTTCTGATCAAAAAATATCATAGAACATAAATTGTAGGAAACATAATTCTCGACAAAAAAGGTCTCTTAACATTTTGCCATAGCTCGCTTCGTTTCCGAGATATTTGCAGATATATCTCAAGGGAAGGGGCCTGACGGACATATTTCAAGATATTTCTTCTTCTTGTTGTTCTTCTTCTGCACAGCTAAGCTGGAAGTGGCATTTACAGCTCGCAATAGTGCAGAGTTATCTCAAAGAAAGGGGCCACGGTGTTTCTGTATCTCTATTATGTTGGTGCGGCTTCGGAACTTTTAAATATCTTGATATATCTCGAGAACTACGCATCTGATCAAAAAATGTCATAGAACGTAAAAAGTAGGAAACTTAATTCTCTACAAAAAAGGTCTCTTAACATTTTGCCATAGCTCTCTTCGTTTCCGAGATATTTCCAGATTTATCTCAAGGGAAGGGGCCTGACGGACATATTTCGAGATATTTCTTCTTCTTGTTGTTCTTCTTCTGCACAGCTAAGCTGGAAGTGGCATTTGCAGCTCGCAATAGTGCAGAGTTATCTCAAAGAAAGGGGCCACGGTGTTTCTGTATCTCTATTATGTTGGTGCGGCTTCGGAACTTTTAAATATCTTAATATATCTCGGGAACTACGCATCTGATCAAAAAATATCATTGAACATAAAAAGTAGGAAACTTAATTCTCTACAAAAAAGTCTGTTAACATTTTGCCATAGCTCGCTTCGTTTCCGAGATATTTGCAGATTTATCTCAAGGGAAGGGGCCTCACGGACATATTTCGAGATATTTCTTCTTCTTGTTGTTCTTCTTCTGCACAGCTAAGCTGGAAGTGGCATTTGCAGCTCGCAATAGTGCAGAGATATCTCAAAGAAAGGGGCCACGGTGTTTCTGTATCTCTATTATGTTGGTGCGGCTTCGGAACTTTTAAATATCTTGATATATCTCGAGACCTACGCGTCTGATCAAAAAATATCATAGAACATAAAAAGTAGGAAACATAATTCTGTACAAAAAAGGTCTCCTAACATTTTGCCATAGCTCGCTTCGTTTCCGAGATATTTGCAGATTTATCTCAAGGGAAGGGGCCTGACGGACATATTTCGAGATATTTCTTCTTCTTGTTGTTCTTCTTCTGCACAGCTAAGCTGGTAGTGGCATTTGCGGCTCGCACTAGTGCACAGTTATCTCAAAGAAAGGGGCCACGGTGTTTCTGTATCTCTATTATGTTGGTGCGGCTTCGGAACTTTTAAATATCTTAATATATCTCGAGAACTACGCATCTGATCAAAAAATATCATAGAACATAAAAAGTAGGAAACTTAATTCTCTACAAAAAAGGTCTCTTAACATTTTGCCATAGCTCGCTTCGTTTCCGAGATATTTGCAGATTTATCTCAAGGGAAGGGGCCTCACGGACATATTTCGAGATATTTCTTCTTCTTGTTGTTCTTCTTCTGCACAGCTAAGCTGGAAGTGGCATTTGCAGCTCGCAATAGTGCAGAGTTATCTCAAAGAAAGGGGCCACGGTGTTTCTGTATCTCTATTATGTTGGTGCGGCTTCGGAACTTTTAAATATCTTAATATATCTCGGGAACTACGCATCTGATCAAAAAATATCATAGAACATAAAAAGTAGGAAACTTAATTCTCTACAAAAAAGTCTCTTAACATTTTGCCATAGCTCGCTTCGTTTCCGAGATATTTGCAGATTTATCTCAAGGGAAGGGGCCTCACGGACATATTTCGAGATATTTCTTCTTCTTGTTGTTCTTCTTCTGCACAGCTAAGCTGGAAGTGGCATTTGCAGCTCGCAATAGTGCAGAGATATCTCAAAGAAAGGGGCCACGGTGTTTCTGTATCTCTATTATGTTGGTGCGGCTTCGGAACTTTTAAATATCTTGATATATCTCGAGACCTACGCGTCTGATCAAAAAATATCATAGAACATAAAAAGTAGGAAACATAATTCTGTACAAAAAACGTCTCCTAACATTTTGCCATAGCTCTCTTCGTTTCCGAGATATTTCCAGATTTATCTCAAGGGAAGGGGCCTGACGGACATATTTCGAGATATTTCTTCTTCTTGTTGTTCTTCTTCTGCACAGCTAAACTGGAAGTGGCATTTCCAGCTCGCAATAGTGCAGAGTTATCTCAAAGAAAGGGGCCACGGTGTTTCTGTATCTCTATTATGTTGGTGCGGCTTCGGAACTTTTAAATATCTTAATATATCTCGGGAACTACGCATCTGATCAAAAAATATCATAGAACATAAAAAGTAGGAAACTTAATTCTCTACAAAAAAGTCTCTTAACATTTTGCCATAGCTCGCTTCGTTTCCGAGATATTTGCAGATTTATCTCAAGGGAAGGGGCCTCACGGACATATTTCGAGATATTTCTTCTTCTTGTTGTTCTTCTTCTGCACAGCTAAGCTGGAAGTGGCATTTGCAGCTCGCAATAGTGCAGAGATATCTCAAAGAAAGGGGCCACGGTGTTTCTGTATCTCTATTATGTTGGTGCGGCTTCGGAACTTTTAAATATCTTGATATATCTCGAGACCTACGCGTCTGATCAAAAAATATCATAGAACATAAAAAGTAGGAAACATAATTCTGTACAAAAAAGGTCTCCTAACATTTTGCCATAGCTCGCTTCGTTTCCGAGATATTTGCAGATTTATCTCAAGGGAAGGGGCCTCACGGACATATTTCGAGATATTTCTTCTTCTTGTTGTTCTTCTTCTGCACAGCTAAGCTGGAAGTGGCATTTGCAGCTCGCAATAGTGCAGAGATATCTCAAAGAAAGGGGCCACGGTGTTTCTGTATCTCTATTATGTTGGTGCGGCTTCGGAACTTTTAAATATCTTGATATATCTCGAGAACTACGCGTCTGATCAAAAAATATCATAGAACATAAAAAGTAGGAAACATAATTCTGTACAAAAAAGGTCTCCTAACATTTTGCCATAGCTCGCTTCGTTTCCGAGATATTTGCAGATTTATCTCAAGGGAAGGGGCCTGACGGACATATTTCGAGATATTTCTTCTTCTTGTTGTTCTTCTTCTGCACAGCTAAGCTGGAAGTGGCATTTGCAGCTCGCAATAGTGCAGAGATATCTCAAAGAAAGGGGCCACGGTGTTTCTGTATCTCTATTATGTTGGTGCGGCTTCGGAACTTTTAAATATCTTGATATATCTCGAGACCTACGCGTCTGATCAAAAAATATCATAGAACATAAAAAGTAGGAAACATAATTCTGTACAAAAAACGTCTCCTAACATTTTGCCATAGCTCTCTTCGTTTCCGAGATATTTCCAGATTTATCTCAAGGGAAGGGGCCTGACGGACATATTTCGAGATATTTCTTCTTCTTGTTGTTCTTCTTCTGCACAGCTAAACTGGAAGTGGCATTTCCAGCTCGCAATAGTGCAGAGTCATCTCAAAGAAAGGGGCCACGGTGTTTCTGTATCTCTATTATGTTGGTGCGGCTTCGGAACTTTTAAATATCTCGATATATCTCGAAAACTACGCTTCTGATCAAAAAATATCATAGAACATAAATTGTAGGAAACATAATTCTCGACAAAAAAGGTCTCTTAACATTTTGCCATAGCTCGCTTCGTTTCCGAGATATTTGCAGATATATCTCAAGGGAAGGGGCCTGACGGACATATTTCAAGATATTTCTTCTTCTTGTTGTTCTTCTTCTGCACAGCTAAGCTGGAAGTGGCATTTACAGCTCGCAATAGTGCAGAGTTATCTCAAAGAAAGGGGCCACGGTGTTTCTGTATCTCTATTATGTTGGTGCGGCTTCGGAACTTTTAAATATCTTGATATATCTCGAGAACTACGCATCTGATCAAAAAATGTCATAGAACGTAAAAAGTAGGAAACTTAATTCTCTACAAAAAAGGTCTCTTAACATTTTGCCATAGCTCTCTTCGTTTCCGAGATATTTCCAGATTTATCTCAAGGGAAGGGGCCTGACGGACATATTTCGAGATATTTCTTCTTCTTGTTGTTCTTCTTCTGCACAGCTAAGCTGGAAGTGGCATTTGCAGCTCGCAATAGTGCAGAGTTATCTCAAAGAAAGGGGCCACGGTGTTTCTGTATCTCTATTATGTTGGTGCGGCTTCGGAACTTTTAAATATCTTGATATATCTCGAGAACTACGCATCTGATCAAAAAATATCATAGAACATAAAAAGTAGGAAACTTAATTCTCTACAAAAAAGATCTCTTAACATTTTGCCATAGCTCGCTTCGTTTCCGAGATATTTGCAGATTTATCTCAAGGGAAGGGGCCTGACGGACATATTTCGAGATACTTCTTCTTCTTGTTGTTCTTCTTCTGCACAGCTAAGCTGGAAGTGGCATTTGCAGCTCGCAATAGTGCAGAGTTATCTCAAAGAAAGGGGCCACGGTGTTTCTGTATCTCTATTATGTTGGTGCGGCTTCGGAACTTTTAAATATCTTAATATATCTCGGGAACTACGCATCTGATCAAAAAATATCATAGAACATAAATTGTAGGAAACATAATTCTCGACAAAAAAGGTCTCTTAACATTTTGCCATAGCTCGCTTCGTTTCCGAGATATTTGCAGATATATCTCAAGGGAAGGGGCCTGACGGACATATTTCAAGATATTTCTTCTTCTTGTTGTTCTTCTTCTGCACAGCTAAGCTGGAAGTGGCATTTACAGCTCGCAATAGTGCAGAGTTATCTCAAAGAAAGGGGCCACGGTGTTTCTGTATCTCTATTATGTTGGTGCGGCTTCGGAACTTTTAAATATCTTGATATATCTCGAGAACTACGCATCTGATCAAAAAATGTCATAGAACGTAAAAAGTAGGAAACTTAATTCTCTACAAAAAAGGTCTCTTAACATTTTGCCATAGCTCTCTTCGTTTCCGAGATATTTCCAGATTTATCTCAAGGGAAGGGGCCTGACGGACATATTTCGAGATATTTCTTCTTCTTGTTGTTCTTCTTCTGCACAGCTAAGCTGGAAGTGGCATTTGCAGCTCGCAATAGTGCAGAGTTATCTCAAAGAAAGGGGCCACGGTGTTTCTGTATCTCTATTATGTTGGTGCGGCTTCGGAACTTTTAAATATCTTGATATATCTCGAGAACTACGCATCTGATCAAAAAATATCATAGAACATAAAAAGTAGGAAACTTAATTCTCTACAAAAAAGATCTCTTAACATTTTGCCATAGCTCGCTTCGTTTCCGAGATATTTGCAGATTTATCTCAAGGGAAGGGGCCTGACGGACATATTTCGAGATACTTCTTCTTCTTGTTGTTCTTCTTCTGCACAGCTAAGCTGGAAGTGGCATTTGCAGCTCGCAATAGTGCAGAGTTATCTCAAAGAAAGGGGCCACGGTGTTTCTGTATCTCTATTATGTTGGTGCGGCTTCGGAACTTTCAAATATCTTAATATATCTCGGGAACTACGCATCTGATCAAAAAATATCATAGAACATAAAAAGTAGGAAACTTAATTCTCTACAAAAAAGTCTCTTAACATTTTGCCATAGCTCGCTTCGTTTCCGAGATATTTGCAGATTTATCTCAAGGGAAGGGGCCTCACGGACATATTTCGAGATATTTCTTCTTCTTGTTGTTCTTCTTCTGCACAGCTAAGCTGGAAGTGGCATTTGCAGCTCGCAATAGTGCAGAGATATCTCAAAGAAAGGGGCCACGGTGTTTCTGTATCTCTATTATGTTGGTGCGGCTTCGGAACTTTTAAATATCTTGATATATCTCGAGACCTACGCGTCTGATCAAAAAATATCATAGAACATAAAAAGTAGGAAACATAATTCTGTACAAAAAAGGTCTCCTAACATTTTGCCATAGCTCGCTTCGTTTCCGAGATATTTGCAGATTTATCTCAAGGGAAGGGGCCTGACGGACATATTTCGAGATATTTCTTCTTCTTGTTGTTCTTCTTCTGCACAGCTAAGCTGGAAGTGGCATTTGCGGCTCGCACTAGTGCACAGTTATCTCAAAGAAAGGGGCCACGGTGTTTCTGTATCTCTATTATGTTGGTGCGGCTTCGGAACTTTTAAGTATCTCGATATATCTCGAAAACTACGCTTCTGATCAAAAAATATCATAGAACATAATTTGTAGGAAACATAATTCTCTACAAAAAACGTCTCTTAACATTTTGCCATAGCTCGCTTCGTTTCCGAGATATTTGCAGATTCAGCTCAAAGGAACTGGCCTGACGGACATATTTCGAGATATTTCTTCTTCTTGTTGTTCTTCCTCTGCACAGCTAAGCTGGAAGTGGCATTTGCAGCTCGCAATAGTGCAGAGTTATCTCAAAGGAAGGGGCCACGGTGTTTCTGTATCTCTATTATGTTGTTGCGGCTTCGGAACTTTTAAATATCTTGATATATCTCGAGAACTACGCATCTGATCAAAAAATATCATAGAACATAAAAAGTAGGAAACTTAATTCTCTACAAAAAAGATCTCTTAACATTTTGCCATAGCTCGCTTCGTTTCCGAGATATTTGCAGATTTATCTCAAGGGAAGGGGCCTGACGGACATATTTCGAGATACTTCTTCTTCTTGTTGTTCTTCTTCTGCACAGCTAAGCTGGAAGTGGCATTTGCAGCTCGCAATAGTGCAGAGTTATCTCAAAGAAAGGGGCCACGGTGTTTCTGTATCTCTATTATGTTGGTGCGGCTTCGGAACCTTTAAATATCTCGATATATCTCGAAAAGTACGCTTCTGATCAAAAAATATCATAGAACATAAATTGTAGGAAACATAATTCTCTACAAAAAAGGTCTCTTAACATTTTGCCATAGCTCGCTTCGTTTCCGAGATATTTGCAGATATATCTCAAGGGAAGGGGCCTGACGGACATATTTCAAGATATTTCTTCTTCTTGTTGTTCTTCTTCTGCACAGCTAAGCTGGAAGTGGCATTTACAGCTCGCAATAGTGCAGAGTTATCTCAAAGAAAGGGGCCACGGTGTTTCTGTATCTCTATTATGTTGGTGCGGCTTCGGAACTTTTAAATATCTTGATATATCTCGAGAACTACGCATCTGATCAAAAAATGTCATAGAACGTAAAAAGTAGGAAACTTAATTCTCTACAAAAAAGGTCTCTTAACATTTTGCCATAGCTCTCTTCGTTTCCGAG
The DNA here is from genome assembly GCF_051020975.1 of Osmia lignaria lignaria. Taxonomy (NCBI): domain Eukaryota; kingdom Metazoa; phylum Arthropoda; class Insecta; order Hymenoptera; family Megachilidae; genus Osmia; species Osmia lignaria. The sequence goes on along the minus strand of NW_027478159.1, from coordinate 5,625,537 downwards.
ATATTTCCAGATTTATCTCAAGGGAAGGGGCCTGACGGACATATTTCGAGATATTTCTTCTTCTTGTTGTTCTTCTTCTGCACAGCTAAGCTGGAAGTGGCATTTGCAGCTCGCAATAGTGCAGAGTTATCTCAAAGAAAGGGGCCACGGTGTTTCTGTATCTCTATTATGTTGGTGCGGCTTCGGAACTTTCAAATATCTTAATATATCTCGGGAACTACGCATCTGATCAAAAAATATCATAGAACATAAAAAGTAGGAAACTTAATTCTCTACAAAAAAGTCTCTTAACATTTTGCCATAGCTCGCTTCGTTTCCGAGATATTTGCAGATTTATCTCAAGGGAAGGGGCCTCACGGACATATTTCGAGATATTTCTTCTTCTTGTTGTTCTTCTTCTGCACAGCTAAGCTGGAAGTGGCATTTGCAGCTCGCAATAGTGCAGAGATATCTCAAAGAAAGGGGCCACGGTGTTTCTGTATCTCTATTATGTTGGTGCGGCTTCGGAACTTTTAAATATCTTGATATATCTCGAGACCTACGCGTCTGATCAAAAAATATCATAGAACATAAAAAGTAGGAAACATAATTCTGTACAAAAAAGGTCTCCTAACATTTTGCCATAGCTCGCTTCGTTTCCGAGATATTTGCAGATTTATCTCAAGGGAAGGGGCCTGACGGACATATTTCGAGATATTTCTTCTTCTTGTTGTTCTTCTTCTGCACAGCTAAGCTGGAAGTGGCATTTGCGGCTCGCACTAGTGCACAGTTATCTCAAAGAAAGGGGCCACGGTGTTTCTGTATCTCTATTATGTTGGTGCGGCTTCGGAACTTTTAAGTATCTCGATATATCTCGAAAACTACGCTTCTGATCAAAAAATATCATAGAACATAAATTGTAGGAAACATGATTCTCTACAAAAAACGTCTCTTAACATTTTGCCATAGCTCGCTTCGTTTCCGAGATATTTGCAGATTCAGCTCAAAGGAACTGGCCTGACGGACATATTTCGAGATATTTCTTCTTCTTGTTGTTCTTCCTCTGCACAGCTAAGCTGGAAGTGGCATTTGCAGCTCGCAATAGTGCAGAGTTATCTCAAAGGAAGGGGCCACGGTGTTTCTGTATCTCTATTATGTTGTTGCGGCTTCGGAACTTTTAAATATCTTGATATATCTCGAGAACTACGCATCTGATCAAAAAATATCATAGAACATAAAAAGTAGGAAACTTAATTCTCTACAAAAAAGATCTCTTAACATTTTGCCATAGCTCGCTTCGTTTCCGAGATATTTGCAGATTTATCTCAAGGGAAGGGGCCTGACGGACATATTTCGAGATACTTCTTCTTCTTGTTGTTCTTCTTCTGCACAGCTAAGCTGGAAGTGGCATTTGCAGCTCGCAATAGTGCAGAGTTATCTCAAAGAAAGGGGCCACGGTGTTTCTGTATCTCTATTATGTTGGTGGGGCTTCGGAACTTTTAAATATCTTGATATATCTCGAGAACTACGCATCTGATCAAAAAATATCATAGAACATAAAAAGTAGGACACTTAATTCTCTACAAAAAAGGTCGCTTAACATTTTGCCATAGCTCGCTTCGTTTCCGAGATATTTGCATATTTATCTCAAGGGAAGGGGCCTGACGGACATATTTCGAGATATTTCTTCTTCTTGTTGTTCTTCTTCTGCACAGCTAAGCTGGAAGTGGCATTTACAGCTCGCAATAGTGCAGAGTTATCTCAAAGAAAGGGGCCACGGTGTTTCTGTATCTCTATTATGTTGGTGCGGCTTCGGAACCTTTAAATATCTCGATATATCTCGAAAACTACGCTTCTGATCAAAAAATATCATAGAACATAAATTGTAGGAAACATAATTCTCTACAAAAAAGGTCTCTTAACATTTTGCCATAGCTCGCTTTGTTTCCGAGATATTTGCAGATTTATCTCAAGGGAAGGGGCCTGACGGACATATTTCGAGATATTTCTTCTTCTTGTTGTTCTTCTTCTGCACAGCTAAGCTGGAAGTGGCATTTGCGGCTCGCACTAGTGCAGAGTTATCTCAAAGAAAGGGGCCACGGTGTTTCTGTATCTCTATTATGTTGGTGCGGCTTCGGAACTTTTAAATATCTTGATATATCTCGAGAACTACGCATCTGATCAAAAAATATCGTAGAACATAAAAAGTAGGAAACTTAATTCTCTACAAAAAAGGTCTCTTAACATTTTGCCATAGCTCTCTTCGTTTCCGAGATATTTGCAGATTTATCTCAAGGGAAGGGGCCTGACGGACATATTTCGAGATACTTCTTCTTCTTGTTGTTCTTCTTCTGCACAGCTAAGCTGGAAGTGGCATTTGCAGCTCGCAATAGTGCAGAATTATCTCAAAGAAAGGGGCCACGGTGTTTCTGTATCTCTATTATGTTGGTGCGGCTGCGGAACTTTTAAATATCTTAATATATCTCGAGAACTACGCATCTGATCAAAAAATGTCATAGAACGTAAAAAGTAGGAAACTTAATTCTCTACAAAAAAGGTCTCTTAACATTTTGCCATAGCTCTCTTCGTTTCCGAGATATTTCCAGATTTATCTCAAGGGAAGGGGCCTGACGGACATATTTCGAGATATTTCTTCTTCTTGTTGTTCTTCTTCTGCACAGCTAAGCTGGAAGTGGCATTTGCAGCTCGCAATAGTGCAGAGTTATCTCAAAGAAAGGGGCCACGGTGTTTCTGTATCTCTATTATGTTGGTGCGGCTTCGGAACTTTTAAATATCTTAATATATCTCGAGAACTACGCATCTGATCAAAAAATATCATAGAACATAAAAAGTAGGAAACTTAATTCTCTACAAAAAAGGTCTCTTAACATTTTGCCATAGCTCGCTTCGTTTCCGAGATATTTGCAGATTTATCTCAAGGGAAGGGGCCTCACGGACATATTTCGAGATATTTCTTCTTCTTGTTGTTCTTCTTCTGCACAGCTAAGCTGGAAGTGGCATTTGCAGCTCGCAATAGTGCAGAGATATCTCAAAGAAAGGGGCCACGGTGTTTCTGTATCTCTATTATGTTGGTGCGGCTTCGGAACTTTTAAATATCTTGATATATCTCGAGAACTACGCGTCTGATCAAAAAATATCATAGAACATAAAAAGTAGGAAACATAATTCTGTACAAAAAAGGTCTCCTAACATTTTGCCATAGCTCGCTTCGTTTCCGAGATATTTGCAGATTTATCTCAAGGGAAGGGGCCTGACGGACATATTTCGAGATATTTCTTCTTCTTGTTGTTCTTCTTCTGCACAGCTAAGCTGGAAGTGGCATTTGCGGCTCGCACTAGTGCACAGTTATCTCAAAGAAAGGGGCCACGGTGTTTCTGTATCTCTATTATGTTGGTGCGGCTTCGGAACTTTTAAGTATCTCGATATATCTCGAAAACTACGCTTCTGATCAAAAAATATCATAGAACATAAATTGTAGGAAACATAATTCTCTACAAAAAAGGTCTCTTAACATTTTGCCATAGCTCGCTTCGTTTCCGAGATATTTGCAGATTTATCTCAAGGGAAGGGGCCTAACGGACATATTTCGAGATATTTCTTCTTCTTGTTGTTCTTCTTCTGCACAGCTAAACTGGAAGTGGCATTTCCAGCTCGCAATAGTGCAGAGTTATCTCAAAGAAAGGAGCCACGGTGTTTCTGTATCGCTATTATGTTGGTGCGGCTTCGGAACTTTTAAATATCTTGATATATCTCGAAAACTACGCTTCTGATCAAAAAATATCATAGAACATAAAAAGTAGGAAACCTAATTCTCCACAAAAAAGGTCTCTTAACATTTTGCCATAGGTCGCTTCGTTTCCGAGATATTTGCAGATTTATCTCAAGGGAAGGGGCCTGACGGACATATTTCGAGATATTTCTTCTTCTTGTTGTTCTTCTTCTGCACAGCTAAGCTGGAAGTGGCATTTGCGGCTCGCACTAGTGCAGAGTTATTTCAAAGAAAGGGGCCACGGTGTTTCTGTATCTCTATTATGTTGGTGCGGCTTCGGAACCTTTAAATATCTCGATATATCTCGAAAACTACGCTTCTGATCAAAAAATATCATAGAACATAAATTGTAGGAAACATAATTCTCTACAAAAAAGGACTCTTAACATTTTGCCATAGCTCGCTTCGTTTCCGAGATATTTGCAGATTTATCTCAAGGGAAGGGGCCTGACGGACATATTTCGAGATATTTCTTCTTCTTGTTGTTCTTCTTCTGCACAGCTAAGCTGGAAGTGGCATTTGCGGCTCGCACTAGTGCAGAGTTAGCTCAAAGAAAGGGGCCACGGTGTTTCTGTATCTCTATTATGTTGGTGCGGCTTCGGAACTTTTAAATATCTTGATATATCTCGAGAACTACGCATCTGATCAAAAACTATCATAGAACATAAAAAGTAGGAAACCTAATTCTCTACAAAAAAGGTCTCTTAACATTTTGCCATAGCTCGCTTCGTTTCCGAGATATTTGCAGATTTATCTCAAGGGAAGGGGCCTGACGGACATATTTCGAGATATTTCTTCTTCTTGTTGTTCTTCTTCTGCACAGCTAAGCTGGAAGTGGCATTTGCGGCTCGCACTAGTGCAGAGTTAGCTCAAAGAAAGGGGCCACGGTGTTTCTGTATCTCTATTATGTTGGTGCGGCTTCGGAACTTTTAAATATCTTGATATATCTCGAGAACTACGCATCTGATCAAAAAATATCATAGAACATAAAAAGTAGGAAACCTAATTCTCCACAAAAAAGGTCTCTTAACATTTTGCCATAGCTCGCTTCGTTTCCGAGATATTTGCAGATTTATCTCAAGGGAAGGGGCCTGACGGACATATTTCGAGATATTTCTTCTTCTTGTTGTTCTTCTTCTGCACAGCTAAGCTGGAAGTGGCATTTACAGCTCGCAGTAGTGCAGAGTTATCTCAAAGAAAGGGGCCACGGTGTTTCTGTATCTGTATTATGTTGGTGCGGCTTCGGAACCTTTAAATATCTTGATATATTTCGAGAACTACGCGTCTGATAAAAAAATATCATAGAACATAAAAAGTAGGAAACATAATTCTGTACAAAAAAGGTCTCTTAACATTTTGCCATAGCTCGCTTCGTTTCCGAGATATTTGCAGATTCAGCTCAAAGGAACTGGCCTGACGGACATATTTCGAGATATTTCTTCTTCTTGTTGTTCTTCCTCTGCACAGCTAAGCTGGAAGTGGCATTTGCAGCTCGCAATAGTGCAGAGTTATCTCAAAGAAAGGGGCCACGGTGTTTCTGTATCTCTATTATGTTGGTGGGGCTTCGGAACTTTTAAATATCTTGATATATCTCGAGAACTACGCATCTGATCAAAAAATATCATAGAACATAAAAAGTAGGACACTTAATTCTCTACAAAAAAGGTCGCTTAACATTTTGCCATAGCTCGCTTCGTTTCCGAGATATTTGCAGATTTATGTCAAGGGAAGGGGCCTGACGGACATATTTCGAGATATTTCTTCTTCTTGTTGTTCTTCTTCTGCACAGCTAAGCTGGAAGTGGCATTTACAGCTCGCAGTAGTGCAGAGTTATCTCAAAGAAAGGGGCCACGGTGTTTCTGTATCTGTATTATGTTGGTGCGGCTTCGGAACCTTTAAATATCTTGATATATTTCGAGAACTACGCGTCTGATAAAAAAATATCATAGAACATAAAAAGTAGGAAACATAATTCTGTACAAAAAAGGTCTCTTAACATTTTGCCATAGCTCGCTTCGTTTCCGAGATATTTGCAGATTCAGCTCAAAGGAACTGGCCTGACGGACATATTTCGAGATATTTCTTCTTCTTGTTGTTCTTCCTCTGCACAGCTAAGCTGGAAGTGGCATTTGCAGCTCGCAATAGTGCAGAGTTATCTCAAAGAAAGGGGCCACGGTGTTTCTGTATCTCTATTATGTTGGTGGGGCTTCGGAACTTTTAAATATCTTGATATATCTCGAGAACTACGCATCTGATCAAAAAATATCATAGAACATAAAAAGTAGGACACTTAATTCTCTACAAAAAAGGTCGCTTAACATTTTGCCATAGCTCGCTTCGTTTCCGAGATATTTGCAGATTTATGTCAAGGGAAGGGGCCTGACGGACATATTTCGAGATATTTCTTCTTCTCGTTGTTCTTCTTCTGCACAGCTAAGCTGTAAGTGGCATTTGCGGCTCGCACTAGTGCAGAGTTATTTCAAAGAAAGGGGCCACGGTGTTTCTGTATCTCTATTATGTTGGTGCGGCTTCGGAACCTTTAAATATCTCGATATATCTCGAAAACTACGCTTCTGATCAAAAAATATCATAGAACATAAATTGTAGGAAACATAATTCTCTACAAAAAAGGACTCTTAACATTTTGCCATAGCTCGCTTCGTTTCCGAGATATTTGCAGATTTATCTCAAGGGAAGGGGCCTGACGGACATATTTCGAGATATTTCTTCTTCTTGTTGTTCTTCTTCTGCACAGCTAAGCTGGAGGTGGCATTTGCGGCTCGCACTAGTGCAGAGTTAGCTCAAAGAAAGGGGCGACGGTGTTTCTGTATCTCTATTATGTTGGTGCGGCTTCGGAACTTTTAAATATCTTGATATATCTCGAGAACTACGCATCTGATCAAAAAATATCATAGAACATAAAAAGTAGGAAACCTAATTCTCTACAAAAAAGGTCTCTTAACATTTTGCCATAGCTCGCTTCGTTTCCGAGATATTTGCAGATTTATCTCAAGGGAAGGGGCCTGACGGACATATTTCGAGATATTTCTTCTTCTTGTTGTTCTTCTTCTGCACAGCTAAGCTGGAAGTGGCATTTGCGGCTCGCACTAGTGCAGAGTTATCTCAAAGAAAGGGGCCACGGTGTTTCTGTATCTCTATTATGTTGGTGCGGCTTCGGAACTTTTAAATATCTTGATATATCTCGAGAACTACGCATCTGATCAAAAAATATCGTAGAACATAAAAAGTAGGAAACTTAATTCGCTACAAAAAAGGTCTCTTAACATTTTGCCATAGCTCTCTTCGTTTCCGAGATATTTGCAGATTTATCTCAAGGGAAGGGGCCTGACGGACATATTTCGAGATACTTCTTCTTCTTGTTGTTCTTCTTCTGCACAGCTAAGCTGGAAGTGGCATTTGCAGCTCGCAATAGTGCAGAATTATCTCAAAGAAAGGGGCCACGGTGTTTCTGTATCTCTATTATGTTGGTGCGGCTGCGGAACTTTTAAATATCTTAATATATCTCGAGAACTACGCATCTGATCAAAAAATGTCATAGAACGTAAAAAGTAGGAAACTTAATTCTCTACAAAAAAGGTCTCTTAACATTTTGCCATAGCTCTCTTCGTTTCCGAGATATTTCCAGATTTATCTCAAGGGAAGGGGCCTGACGGACATATTTCGAGATATTTCTTCTTCTTGTTGTTCTTCTTCTGCACAGCTAAGCTGGAAGTGGCATTTGCAGCTCGCAATAGTGCAGAGTTATCCTACAGAAAGGGGCCACGGTGTTTCTGTATCTCTATTATGTTGGTGCGGCTTCGGAACTTTTAAATATCTTAATATATCTCGAGAACTACGCATCTGATCAAAAAATATCATAGAACATAAAAAGTAGGAAACTTAATTCTCTACAAAAAAGGTCTCTTAACATTTTGCCATAGCTCGCTTCGTTTCCGAGATATTTGCAGATTTATCTCAAGGGAAGGGGCCTCACGGACATATTTCGAGATATTTCTTCTTCTTGTTGTTCTTCTTCTGCACAGCTAAGCTGGAAGTGGCATTTGCAGCTCGCAATAGTGCAGAGATATCTCAAAGAAAGGGGCCACGGTGTTTCTGTATCTCTATTATGTTGGTGCGGCTTCGGAACTTTTAAATATCTTGATATATCTCGAGAACTACGCGTCTGATCAAAAAATATCATAGAACATAAAAAGTAGGAAACATAATTCTGTACAAAAAAGGTCTCCTAACATTTTGCCATAGCTCGCTTCGTTTCCGAGATATTTCCAGATTTATCTCAAGGGAAGGGGCCTGACGGACATATTTCGAGATATTTCTTCTTCTTGTTGTTCTTCTTCTGCACAGCTAAGCTGGAAGTGGCATTTGCGGCTCGCACTAGTGCACAGTTATCTCAAAGAAAGGGGCCACGGTGTTTCTGTATCTCTATTATGTTGGTGCGGCTTCGGAACTTTTAAGTATCTCGATATATCTCGAAAACTACGCTTCTGATCAAAAAATATCATAGAACATAAATTGTAGGAAACATAATTCTCTACAAAAAAGGTCTCTTAACATTTTGCCATAGCTCGCTTTGTTTCCGAGATATTTGCAGATTTATCTCAAGGGAAGGGGCCTGACGGACATATTTCGAGATATTTCTTCTTCTTGTTGTTCTTCTTCTGCACAGCTAAGCTGGAAGTGGCATTTGCGGCTCGCACTAGTGCAGAGTTAGCTCAAAGAAAGGGGCCACGGTGTTTCTGTATCTCTATTATGTTGGTGCGGCTTCGGAACCTTTAAATATCTCGATATATCTCGAAAACTACGCTTCTGATCAAAAAATATCATAGAACATAAATTGTAGGAAACATAATTCTCTACAAAAAAGGACTCTTAAGATTTTGCCATAGCTCGCTTCGTTTCCGAGATATTTGCAGATTTATCTCAAGGGAAGGGGCTTGACGGACATATTTCGAGATATTTCTTCTTCTTGTTGTTCTTCTTCTGCACAGCTAAGCTGGAAGTGGTATTTGCGGCTCGCACTAGTGCAGAGTTAGCTCAAAGAAAGGGGCCACGGTGTTTCTGTATCTCTATTATGTTGGTGCGGCTTCGGAACTTTTAAATATCTTGATATATCTCGAGAACTACGCATCTGATCAAAAAATATCATAGAACATAAAAAGTAGGAAACCTAATTCTCTACAAAAAAGGTCTCTTAACATTTTGCCATAGCTCGCTTCGTTTCCGAGATATTTGCATATTTATCTCAAGGGAAGGGGCCTGACGGACATATTTCGAGATATTTCTTCTTCTTGTTGTTCTTCTTCTGCACAGCTAAGCTGGAAGTGGCATTTACAGCTCGCAATAGTGCAGAGTTATCTCAAAGAAAGGGGCCACGGTGTTTCTGTATCTCTATTATGTTGGTGCGGCTTCGGAACCTTTAAATATCTTGATATATTTCGAGAACTACGCATCTGATCAAAAAATATCATAGAACATAAAAAGTAGGAAACTTAATTCTCTACAAAAAAGGTCTCTTAACATTTTGCCATAGCTCGCTTCGTTTCCGAGATATTTGCAGATTTATCTCAAGGGAAGGGGCCTAACGGACATATTTCGAGATATTTCTTCTTCTTGTTGTTCTTCTTCTGCACAGCTAAACTGGAAGTGGCATTTCCAGCTCGCAATAGTGCAGAGTTATCTCAAAGAAAGGAGCCACGGTGTTTCTGTATCTCTATTATGTTGGTGCGGCTTCGGAACTTTTAAATATCTTGATATATCTCGAGAACTACGCATCTGATCAAAAAATATCATAGAACATAAAATGTAGGAAACTCAATTCTCTACAAAAAAGGTCTCTTAACATTTTGCCATAGCTCGCTTCGTTTCCGAGATATTTGCAGATTTATCTCAAGGGAAGGGGCCTGACGGACATATTTCGAGATATTTCTTCTTCTCGTTGTTCTTCTTCTGCACAGCTAAGCTGTAAGTGGCATTTGCGGCTCGCACTAGTGCAGAGTTATCTCAAAGAAAGGGGCCACGGTGTTTCTGTATCTCTATTATGTTGGTGCGGCTTCGGAACCTTTAAATATCTCGATATATCTCGAAAACTACGCTTCTGATCAAAAAATATCATAGAACATAAAAAGTAGGAAACTTAATTCTCTACAAAAAAGGTCTCTTAACATTTTGCCATAGCTCGCTTCGTTTCCGAGATATTTGCAGATTTATCTCAAGGGAAGGGGCCTAACGGACATATTTCGAGATATTTCTTCTTCTTGTTGTTCTTCTTCTGCACAGCTAAACTGGAAGTGGCATTTCCAGCTCGCAATAGTGCAGAGTTATCTCAAAGAAAGGAGCCACGGTGTTTCTGTATCTCTATTATGTTGGTGCGGCTTCGGAACTTTTAAATATCTTGATATATCTCGAGAACTACGCATCTGATCAAAAAATATCATAGAACATAAAATGTAGGAAACTCAATTCTCTACAAAAAAGGTCTCTTAACATTTTGCCATAGCTCGCTTCGTTTCCGAGATATTTGCAGATTTATCTCAAGGGAAGGGGCCTGACGGACATATTTCGAGATATTTCTTCTTCTCGTTGTTCTTCTTCTGCACAGCTAAGCTGTAAGTGGCATTTGCGGCTCGCACTAGTGCAGAGTTATCTCAAAGAAAGGGGCCACGGTGTTTCTGTATCTCTATTATGTTGGTGCGGCTTCGGAACCTTTAAATATCTCGATATATCTCGAAAACTACGCTTCTGATCAAAAAATATCATAGACCATAAATTGTAGGAAACATAATTCTCTACAAAAAAGGTCTCTTAACATTTTGCCATAGCTCGCTTCGTTTCCGAGATATTTGCAGATATATCTCAAGGGCAGGGGCCTGACGGACATATTTCGAGATATTTCTTCTTCTTGTTGTTCTTCTTCTGCACAGCTAAACTGGAAGTGGCATTTCCAGCTCGCAATCGTGCAGAGTTATCTCAAAGAAAGGGGCCACGGTGTTTCTGTATCTCTATTATGTTGGTGCGGCTTCGGAACTTTTAAATATCTTGATATATCTCGAGAACTACGCCTCTGATCGAAAAATATCATAGAACATAAAAAGTAGGAAACTTAATTCTCTACAAAAAAGGTCTCTTAACATTTTGCCATAGCCCGCTTCGTTTCCGAGATATTTGCAGATTTATCTCAAGGGAAGCGGCCTGACGGACATATTTCGAGATATTTCTTCTTCTTGTTGTTCTTCTTCTGCACAGCTAAGCTGGAAGTGGCATTTGTAGCTCGCAATAGTGCAGAGTTATCCCAAAGAAAGGGGCCACGGTGTTTCTGTATCTCTATTATGTTGGTGCGGCTTCGGAACTTTTACATATCTCGATATATCTCGAAAACTACGCTTCTGATCAAAAAATATCATAGAACATAAATTGTAGGAAACATAATTCTCTACAAAAAAGGTCTCTTAACATTTTGCCATAGCTCGCTTCGTTTCCGAGATATTTGCAGATTTATCTCAAGGGAAGGGTCCTGATGGACATATTTCGAGATATTTCTTCTTTTTGTTGTTCTTCTTCTGCACACCTAAACTGGAAGTGGCATTTCCAGCTCGCAATCGTGCAGAGTTATCTCAAAGAAAGGGGCCACGGTGATTCTGTATCTCTATTATGTTGGTGCGGCTTCGGAACTTTTAAATATCTTAATATATCTCGAGAACTACGCATCTGATCAAAAAATATCATAGAACATAAAAAATAGGAAACTTAATTCTCTACAAAAAAGGTCTCTTAACATTTTGCCATAGCTCGCTTCGTTTCCGAGATATTTGCAGATTCAGCTCAAAGGAACGGTCCTGACGGACATATTTCGAGGTACTTCTTCTTCTTGTTGTTCTTCCTCTGCACAGCTAAGCTGGAAGTGGCATTTGCAGCTCGCAATAGTGCAGAGTTATCTCAAAGAAAGGGGCCACGGTGTTTCTGTATCTCTATTATGTTGGTGCGGCTTCGGAACTTTTAAATATCTTGATATATCTCGAGAACTACGCATCTGATCAAAAAATATCATAGAACATGAAAAGTAGGAAACTTAATTCTCTACAAAAAAGGTCTCTTAACATTTTGCCATAGCTCGCTTCGTTTCCGAGATATTTGCAGATTTATCTCAAGGGAAGGGGCCTAACGGACATATTTCGAGATATTTCTTCTTCTTGTTGTTCTTCTCCTGCACAGCCAAGCTGGAAGCGGCATTTGCGGCTCGCACTAGTGCAGAGTTATCTCAAAGAATGGGGCCACGGTGTTTCTGTATCTCTATTATGTTGGTGCGGCTTCGGAACTTTTAAATATCTTGATATATCTCGAGAACTGCGCCTCTGATCGAAAAATATCATAGAACATGAAAAGTAGGAAACTTAATTCTCTACAAAAAAGGTCTCTTAACATTTTGCCATAGCTCGCTTCGTTTCCGAGATATTTGCAGATTCAGCTCAAAGGAACTGGCCTGATGGACATATTTCGAGATATTTCTTCTTCTTGTTGTTCTTCTTCTGCACAGCTAAACTGGAAGTGGCATTTCCAGCTCGCAATCGTGCAGAGTTATCCCAAAGAAAAGGGCCACGGTGTTTCTGTATCTCTATTATGTTGGTGCGGCTTCGGAACTTTTACATATCTCGATATATCTCGAAAACTACGCTTCTGATCAAAAAATATCATAGAACATAAATTGTAGGAAACATAATTCTCTACAAAAAAGGTCTCGTAACATTTTGCCATAGCTCGCTTCGTTTCCGAGATATTTGCAGATTTATCTCAAGGGAAGGGTCCTGATGGACATATTTCGAGATATTTCTTCTTCTTGTTGTTCTTCTTCTGCACAGCTAAACTGGAAGTGGCATTTCCAGCTCGCAATCGTGCAGAGTTATCTCAAAGAAAGGGGCCACGGTGTTTCTGTATCTCTATTATGTTGGTGCGGCTTCGGAACTTTTAAATATCTTGATATATCTCGAGAACTACGCCTCTGATCGAAAAATATCATAGAACATAAAAAGTAGGAAACTTAATTCTCTACAAATAAGGTCTCTTAACATTTTGCCATAGCTCGCTTCGTTTCCGAGATATTTGCAGATTTATTTCAAGGGAAGGGGCCTGACGGACATATTTCGAGATATTCCTTCTTCTGCACAGCTAAACTGGAAGTGGCATTTGCAGCTCGCACTAGTGCAGAGTTATCTCAAAGAAAGGGGCCACGGTGTTTCTGCATCTCTATTATGTTGGGGCGGCTACGGAACTTTTAAATATCTCGATATATCTCGAAAACTACGCTTCTGATCAAAAAATATCATAGAACATAAATTGTAGGAAACATAATTCTCTACAAAAAAGGTCTCTTAACATTTTGCCATAGCTCGCCTCGTTTCCGAGATATTTGCAGATATATCTCAAGGGAAGGGGCCTGACGGACATATTTCGAGATATTTCTTCTTCTTGTTGTTCTTCTTCTGCACAGCTAAGCTGGAAGTGGCATTTACAGCTCGCAATAGTGCAGAGTTATCTCAAAGAAAGGGGCCACGGTGTTTCTGTATCTCTATTATGTTGGTGCGGCTTCGGAGCTTTTAAATATCTTGATATATCTCGAGAACTACGCATCTGATCAAAAAATATCATAGAACATAAAAAGTAGGAAACCTAATTTTCTACAAAAAAGGTCTCTTAACATTTTGCCATAGCTCGCTTCGTTTCCGAGATATTTGCAGATTTATCTCAAGGGAAGGCGCCTGACGGACATATTTCGAGATATTTCTTCTTCTTGTTGTTCTTCTTCTGCACAGCTAAGCTGGAAGTGGCATTTGCGGCTCGCACTAGTGCAGAGTTATCTCAAAGAAAGGGGCCACGGTGTTTCTGTATCCCTATTATGTTGGTGCGGCTTCGGAACTTTTAAATATCTCGATATATCTCGAAAACTACGCTTCTGATCAAAAAATATCATAGAACATAAATTGTAGGAAACATAATTCTCTACAAAAAACGTCTCTTAACATTTTGCCATAGCTCGCTTCGTTTCCGAGATATTTGCAGATTCAGCTCAAAGGAACTGGCCTGACGGACATATTTCGAGATATTTCTTCTTCTTGTTGTTCTTCTTCTGCACAGCTAAACTGGAAGTGGCATTTCCAGCTCGCAATCGTGCAGAGTTATCCCAAAGAAAAGGGCCACGGTGTTTCTGTATCTCTATTATGTTGGTGCGGCTTCGGAACTTTTACATATCTCGATATATCTCGAAAACTACGCTTCTGATCAAAAAATATCATAGAACATAAATTGTAGGAAACATAATTCTCTACAAAAAAGGTCTCGTAACATTTTGCCATAGCTCGCTTCGTTTCCGAGATATTTGCAGATTTATCTCAAGGGAAGGGTCCTGATGGACATATTTCGAGATATTTCTTCTTCTTGTTGTTCTTCTTCTGCACAGCTAAGCTGGAAGTGGCATTTGCGGCTCGCACTAGTGCAGACTTATCTCAAAGAAAGGAGCCACGGTGTTTCTGTATCTCTATTATGTTGGTGCGGCTTCGGATCTTTTAAATAAGTCGATATATCTCGAAAACTACGCTTCTGATCAAAAAATATCATAGAACATAAATTGTAGGTAACATAATTGACTACAAAAAACGTCTCTTAACATTTTGCCATAGCTCGCTTCGTTTCCGAGATATTTGCAGATTCAGCTCAAAGGAACGGTCCTGACGGACATATTTCGAGATACTTCTTCTTCTTGTTGTTCTTCCTCTGCACAGCTAAGCTGGAAGTGGCATTTGCAGCTCGCAATAGTGCAGAGTTATCTCAAAGAAAGGGGCCACGGTGTTTCTGTATCTCTATTATGTTGGTGCGGCATCGGAACTTTTAAATATCTTGATATATCTCGAGAACTACGCATCTGATCAAAAAATATCATAGAACATGAAAAGTAGGAAACTTAATTCTCTACAAAAAAGGTCTCTTAACATTTTGCCATAGCTCGCTTCGTTCCCGAGATATTTGCAGATATATCTCAAGGGAAGGGGCCTGACGGACATATTTCGAGATATTTCTTCTTCTTGTTGTTCTTCTTCTGCACAGCTAAGCTGGAAGTGGCATTTGCGGCTCGCACTAGTGCAGAGTTATCTCAAAGAAAGGGGCCACGGTGTTTCTGTATCTCTATTATGTTGGTGCGGCTTCGGAACTTTTAAATATCTCGATATATCTCGAAAACTACGCTTCTGATCAAAAAATATCATAGAACCTAAATTGTAGGAAACATAATTCTCTACAAAAAAGGTCTCTTAACATTTTGCCATAGCTCGCTTCGTTTCCGAGATATTTGCAGATATATCTCAAGGGAAGGGGCCTGACGGACATATTTCGAGATATTTCTTCTTCTTGTTGTTCTTCTTCTGCACAGCTAAGCTGGAAGTGGCATTTGCATCTCGCAATAGTGCAGAGTTATCTCAAAGAAAGGGGCCACGGTGTTTCTGTATGTCTATTATGTTGGTGCGGCTTCGGAACTTTTGAATATCTTGATATATCTCGAGAACTACGCCTCTGATCGAAAAATATCATAGAACATAAAAAGTAGGAAACTTAATTTTCTACAAAAAAGGTCTCTTAACATTTTGCCATAGCTCGCTTCGTTTCCGAGATATTTGCAGATTTATCTCAAGGGAAGGGGCCTGACGGACATATTTCGAGATATTTCTTCTTCTTGTTGTTCTTCTTCTGCACAGCTAAGCTGGAAGTGGCATTTGCAGCGCGCAATAGTGCAGAGTTATCTCAAAGAAAGGGGCCACGGTGTTTCTGTATCTCTATTATGTTGGTGCGGCTTCGGAACTTTTAAATATCTCGATATATCTCGAGAACGACGCATCTGATCAAAAAATATCATAGAACATAAAAAGTAGGAAACTTAATTCTCTACAAAAAAGGTCTCTTAACATTTTGCCATAGCTCGCTTCGTTTCCGAGATATTTGCAGATTTATCTCAAGGGAAGGGTCCTGATGGACATATTTCGAGATATTTCTTCTTCTTGTTGTTCTTCTTCTGCACAGCTGAGCTGGAAGTGGCATTTGCAGGTCGCAATAGTGCAGAGTTATCTCAAAGAAAGGGGCCACGGTGTTTCTGTATCTCTATTATGTTGGTGCGGCTTCGGAACTTTTAAATATCTCGATATATCTCGAAAACTACGCTTCTGATCAAAAAATATCATAGAACATAAACTGTAGGAAACATAATTCTCTACACAAACCGTCTCTTAACATTTTGCCATAGCTCGCTTCGTTTCCGAGATATTGGCAGATTTATTTCAAGGGAAGGGGCCTGACGGACATATTTCGAGATATTTCTTCTTCTTGTTGTTCTTCTTCTGCACAGCTAAGCTGGAAGTGGCATTTGCAGCTCGCACTAGTGCGGAGTTATCTCAAAGAAAGGGGCCACGGTGTTTCTGTATCTATTATGTTGGTGCGGCTTCGGAACTTTTAAATATCTCGATATATCTCGAAAACTACGCTTCTGATCAAAAAATATCATAGAACATAAATTGTAGGAAACATAATTCTCTACAAAAAAGGTCTCTTAACATTTTGCCATAGCTCGCTTCGTTTCCGAGATACTTGCAGATATATCTCAAGGGAAGGGGCCTGACGGACATATTTCGAGATATTTCTTCTTCTTGTTGTTCTTCTTCTGCACAGCTAAGCTGGAAGTGGCATTTACAGCTCGCAATAGTGCAGAGTTATCTCAAAGAAAGGGGCCACGGTGTTTCTGTATCTCTATTATGTTGGTGCGGCTTCGGAACTTTTAAATATCTCGATATATCTCGAAAACTACGCTTCTGATCAAAAAATATCGTAGAACATAAATTGTAGGAAACATAATTCTCTACAAAAAACGTCTCTTAACATTTTGCCATAGCTCGCTTCGTTTCCGAGATATTTGCAGATTCAGCTCAAAGGAACTGGCCTGACGGACATATTTCGAGATATTTCTTCTTCTTGTTGTTCTTCCTCTGCACAGCTAAGCTGGAAGTGGCATTTGCAGCTCGCAATAGTGCAGAGTTATCTCAAAGAAAGGGGCCACGGTGTTTCTGTATCTCTATTATGTTGGTGCGGCTTCGGAACTTTTAAATATCTTGATATATCTCGAGAACTACGCATCTGATCAAAAAATATCATAGAACATAAATTGTAGGAAACATAATTCTCTACAAAAAAGGTATCTTAACATTTTGCCATAGCTCGCTTCGTTTCCGAGATATTTGCAGATATATCTCAAGGGAAGGGGCCTGCCGGACATATTTCGAGATATTTCTTCTTCTTGTTGTTCTTCTTCTGCACAGCTAAGCTGGAAGTGGCATTTACAGCTTGCAATAGTGCAGAGTTATCTCAAAGAAAGGGGCCACGGTGTTTCTGTATCTCTATTATGTTGGTGCTGCTTCGGAACTTTTAAATATCTTGATATATCTCGAGAACTACGCATCTGATCAAAAATATCGTACAACATGAAAAGTAGGAAACTTAATTCTCTACAAAAAAGGTCTCTTAACATTTTGCCATAGCTCTCTTCGTTTCCGACATATTTGCAGATTTATCTCAAGGGAAGGGGCCTGACGGACATATT
Organism: Osmia lignaria lignaria; assembly: GCF_051020975.1. Lineage (NCBI taxonomy): Eukaryota > Metazoa > Arthropoda > Insecta > Hymenoptera > Megachilidae > Osmia > Osmia lignaria. The sequence continues at coordinate 5,608,123 of NW_027478159.1, read as the reverse complement.
TCGAGATATTTCTTCTTCTTGTTGTTCTTCTTCTGCACAGCTAAGCTGGAAGTGGCATTTGCAGCTCGCAATAGTGCAGAGTTATCTCAAAGAAAGGGGCCACGGTGTTTCTGTATCTCTATTATGTTGGTGCGGCTTCGGAACTTTTAAATATCTTAATATATCTCGAGAACTACGCATCTGATCAAAAAATATCATAGAACATAAAAAGTAGGAAACTTAATTCTCTACAAAAAAGGTCTCTTAACATTTTGCCATAGCTCGCTTCGTTTCCGAGATATTTGCAGATTCAGCTCAAAGGAACTGGCCTGACGGACATATTTCGAGATATTTCTTCTTCTTGTTGTTCTTCTTCTGCACAGCTAAACTGGAAGTGGCATTTCCAGCTCGCAATCGTGCAGAGTTATCTCAAAGAAAGGGGCCACGGTGTTTCTGTATCTCTATTATGTTGGTGCGGCTTCGGAACTTTTAAATATCTTGATATATCTCGAGAACTACGCCTCTGATCGAAAAATATCATAGAACATAAAAAGTAGGAAACTTAATTTTCTACAAAAAAGGTCTCTTAACATTTTGCCATAGCTCGCTTCGTTTCCGAGATATTTGCAGATTTATATCAAGGGAAGCGGCCTGACGGACATATTTCGAGATATTTCTTCTTCTTGTTGTTCTTCTTCTGCACAGCTGAGCTGGAAGTGGCATTTGCAGGTCGCAATAGTGCAGAGTTATCTCAAAGAAAGGGGCCACGGTGTTTCTGTATCTCTATTATGTTGGTGCGGCTTCGGAACTTTTAAATATCTCGATATATCTCGAAAACTACGCTTCTGATCAAAAAATATCATAGAACATAAATTGTAGGAAACATAATTCTCTACACAAAACGTCTCTTAACATTTTGCCATAGCTCGCTTCGTTTCCGAGATATTGGCAGATTTATTTCAAGGGAAGGGGCCTGACGGACATATTTCGAGATATTTCTTCTTCTTGTTGTTCTTCTTCTGCACAGCTAAGCTGGAAGTGGCATTTGCAGCTCGCACTAGTGCGGAGTTATTTCAAAGAAAGGGGCCACGGTGTTTCTGTATCTCTATTATGTTGGTGCGGCTTCGGAACTTTTAAATATCTCGATATATCTCGAAAACTACGCTTCTGATCAAAAAATATCATAGAACATAAATTGTAGGAAACATAATTCTCTACAAAAAAGGTCTCTTAACATTTTGCCATAGCTCGCTTCGTTTCCGAGATATTTGCAGATTCAGCTCAAAGGAACGGGCCTGACGGACATATTTCGAGATACTTCTTCTTCTTGTTGTTCTTCCTCTGCACAGCTAAGCTGGAAGTGGCATTTGCAGCTCGCAATAGTGCAGAGTTATCTCAAAGAAAGGGGCCACGGTGTTTCTGTATCTCTATTATGTTGGTGCGGCTTCGGAACTTTTAAATATCTCGATATATCTCGAAAACTACGCTTCTGATCAAAAAATATCATAGAACGTAAATTGTAGGAAACATTATTCTCTACAAAAAAGGTCTCTTAACATTTTGCCATAGCTCGCTTCGTTTCCGAGATATTTGCAGATTTATCTCAAGGGAAGGGTCCTGATGGACATATTTCGAGATATTTCTTCTTCTTGTTGTTCTTCTTCTGCACAGCTAAACTGGAAGTGGCATTTCCAGCTCGCAATCGTGCAGAGTTATCTCAAAGAAAGGGGCCACGGTGTTTCTGTATCTCTATTATGTTGGTGCGGCTTCGGAACTTTTAAATATCTTGATATATCTCGAGAACTACGCCTCTGATCGAAAAATATCATAAAACATAAAAAGTAGGAAACTTAATTTTCTACAAAAAAGGTCTCTTAACATTTTGCCAAAGCTCGCTTCGTTTCCGAGATATTTGCAGATTTATCTCAAGGGAAGGGGCCTGACGGACATATTTCGAGATATTTCTTCTTCTTGTTGTTCTTCTTCTGCACAGCTAAGCTGGAAGTGGCATTTGCAGCTCGCAATAGTGCAGAGTTATCCCAAAGAAAGGGGCCACGGTGTTTCTGTATCTCTATTATGTTGGTGCGGCTTCGGAACTTTTACATATCTCGATATATCTCGAAAACTATGCTTCTGATCAAAAAATATCATAGAACATAAATTGTAGGAAACATAATTCTCTACAAAAAAGGTCTCTTAACATTTTGCCATAGCTCGCTTCGTTTCCGAGATATTTGCAGATTTATTTCAAAGGAGCGGGCCTGACGGACATATTTCGAGATACTTCTTCTTCTTGTTGTTCTTCCTCTGCACAGCTAAGCTGGAAGTGGCATTTGCAGCTCGCAATAGTGCAGAGTTATCTCAAAGAAAGGGGCCACGGTGTTTCTGTATCTCTATTATGTTGGTGCGGCTTCGGAACTTTTAAATATCTTGATATATCTCGAGAACGACGCATCTGATCAAAAAATATCATAGAACGTAAATTGTAGGAAACATTATTCTCTACAAAAAAGGTCTCTTAACATTTTGCCATAGCTCGCTTCGTTTCCGAGATATTTGCAGATTTATCTCAAGGGAAGGGTCCTGATGGACATATTTCGAGATATTTCTTCTTCTTGTTGTTCTTCTTCTGCACAGCTAAACTGGAAGTGGCATTTCCAGCTCGCAATCGTGCAGAGTTATCTCAAAGAAAGGGGCCACGGTGTTTCTGTATCTCTATTATGTTGGTGCGGCTTCGGAACTTTTAAATATCTTGATATATCTCGAGAACTACGCCTCTGATCGAAAAATATCATAAAACATAAAAAGTAGGAAACTTCATTTTCTACAAAAAAGGTCTCTTAACATTTTGCCAAAGCTCGCTTCGTTTCCGAGATATTTGCAGATTTATCTCAAGGGAAGGGGCCTGACGGACATATTTCGAGATATTTCTTCTTCTTGTTGTTCTTCTTCTGCACAGCTAAGCTGGAAGTGGCATTTGCAGCGCGCAATAGTGCAGAGTTATCTCAAAGAAAGGGGCCACGGTGTTTCTGTATCTCTATTATGTTGGTGCGGCTTCGGAACTTTTAAATATCTCGATATATCTCGAAAACTACGCTTCTGATCAAAAAATATCGTAGAACATAAATTGTAGGAAACATAATTCTCTACAAAAAACGTCTCTTAACATTTTGCCATAGCTCGCTTCGTTTCCGAGATATTTGCAGATTCAGCTCAAAGGAACTGGCCTGACGGACATATTTCGAGATATTTCTTCTTCTTGTTGTTCTTCCTCTGCACAGCTAAGCTGGAAGTGGCATTTGCAGCTCGCAATAGTGCAGAGTTATCTCAAAGAAAGGGGCCACGGTGTTTCTGTATCTCTATTATGTTGGTGCGGCTTCGGAACTTTTAAATATCTTGATATATCTCGAGAACTACGCATCTGATCAAAAAATATCATAGAACATAAATTGTAGGAAACATAATTCTCTACAAAATAGGTATCTTAACATTTTGCCATAGCTCGCTTCGTTTCCGAGATATTTGCAGATTTATCTCAAGGGAAGGGGCCTGACGGACATATTTCGAGATATTTCTTCTTCTTGTTGTTCTTCTTCTGCACAGCTAAGCTGGAAGTGGCATTTGCAGCTCGCAATAGTGCAGAGTTATCTCAAAGAAAGGGGCCACGGTGTTTCTGTATCTCTATTATGTTGGTGCGGCTTCGGAACTTTTAAATATCTTAATATATCTCGAGAACTACGCATCTGATCAAAAAATATGATAGAACATAAAAAGTAGGAAACTTAATTCTCTACAAAAAAGGTCTCTTAACATTTTGCCATAGCTCGCTTCGTTTCCGAGATATTTGCAGATTCAGCTCAAAGGAACTGGCCTGACGGACATATTTCGAGATATTTCTTCTTCTTGTTGTTCTTCTTCTGCACAGCTAAACTGGAAGTGGCATTTCCAGCTCGCAATCGTGCAGAGTTATCTCAAAGAAAGGGGCCACGGTGTTTCTGTATCTCTATTATGTTGGTGCGGCTTCGGAACTTTTAAATATCTTGATATATCTCGAGAACTACGCCTCTGATCGAAAAATATCATAGAACATAAAAAGTAGGAAACTTAATTCTCTACAAAAAAGGTCTCTTAACATTTTGCCATAGCTCGCTTCGTTTCCGAGATATTTGCAGATTTATATCAAGGGAAGCGGCCTGACGGACATATTTCGAGATATTTCTTCTTCTTGTTGTTCTTCTTCTGCACAGCTGAGCTGGAAGTGGCATTTGCAGGTCGCAATAGTGCAGAGTTATCTCAAAGAAAGGGGCCACGGTGTTTCTGTATCTCTATTATGTTGGTGCGGCTTCGGAACTTTTAAATATCTCGATATATCTCGAAAACTACGCTTCTGATCAAAAAATATCATAGAACATAAATTGTAGGAAACATAATTCTCTACACAAAACGTCTCTTAACATTTTGCCATAGCTCGCTTCGTTTCCGAGATATTGGCAGATTTATTTCAAGGGAAGGGGCCTGACGGACATATTTCGAGATATTTCTTCTTCTTGTTGTTCTTCTTCTGCACAGCTAAGCTGGAAGTGGCATTTGCAGCTCGCACTAGTGCGGAGTTATCTCAAAGAAAGGGGCCACGGTGTTTCTGTATCTCTATTATGTTGGTGCGGCTTCGGAACTTTTAAATATCTCGATATATCTCGAAAACTACGCTTCTGATCAAAAAATATCATAGAACATAAATTGTAGGAAACATAATTCTCTACAAAAAAGGTCTCTTAACATTTTGCCATAGCTCGCTTCGTTTCCGAGATATTTGCAGATTCAGCTCAAAGGAACGGGCCTGACGGACATATTTCGAGATACTTCTTCTTCTTGTTGTTCTTCCTCTGCACAGCTAAGCTGGAAGTGGCATTTGCAGCTCGCAATAGTGCAGAGTTATCTCAAAGAAAGGGGCCACGGTGTTTCTGTATCTCTATTATGTTGGTGCGGCTTCGGAACTTTTAAATATCTCGATATATCTCGAAAACTACGCTTCTGATCAAAAAATATCCTAGAACGTAAATTGTAGGAAACATTATTCTCTACAAAAAAGGTCTCTTAACATTTTGCCATAGCTCGCTTCGTTTCCGAGATATTTGCAGATTTATCTCAAGGGAAGGGTCCTGATGGACATATTTCGAGATATTTCTTCTTCTTGTTGTTCTTCTTCTGCACAGCTAAACTGGAAGTGGCATTTCCAGCTCGCAATCGTGCAGAGTTATCTCAAAGAAAGGGGCCACGGTGTTTCTGTATCTCTATTATGTTGGTGCGGCTTCGGAACTTTTAAATATCTCGATATATCTCGAAAACTACGCTTCTGATCAAAAAATATCATAGAACATAAATTGTAGGAAACATAATTCTCTTCAAAAAAGGTCTCTTAACATTTTGCCATAGCTCGCTTCGTTTCCGAGATATTTGCAGATATATCTCAAGGGAAGGGGCCTGACGGACATATTTCGAGATATTTCTTCTTCTTGTTATTCTTCTTCTGCACAGCTAAGCTGGAAGTGGCATTTACAGCTCGCAATAGTGCAGAGTTATCTCAAAGAAAGGGGCCACGGTGTTTCTGTATCTCTATTATGTTGGTGCGGCTTCGGAACTTTTAAATATCTTGATATATCTCGAGAACTACGCATCTGATCAAAAAATATCATAGAACATAAAAAGTAGGAAACCAAATTTTCTACAAAAAAGGTCTCTTAACATTTCGCCATAGCTCGCTTCGTTTCCAAGATATTTGCAGATTTATCTCAAGGGAAGGGGCCTGTCGGACATATTTCGAGATATTTCTTCTTCTTGTTGTTCTTCTTCTGCACAGCTAAGCTGGAAGTGGCATTTGCGGCTCGCACTAGTGCAGAGTTATCTCAAAGAAAGGGGCCACGGTGTTTCTGTATCTCTATTATGTTGGTGCGGCTTCGGAACTTTTAAATATCTCGATATATCTCGAAAACTACGCTTCTGATCAAAAAATATCATAGAACGTAAATTGTAGGAAACATTATTCTCTACAAAAAAGGTCTCTTAACATTTTGCCATAGCTCGCTTCGTTTCCGAGATATTTGCAGATTTATCTCAAGGGAAGGGTCCTGATGGACATATTTCGAGATATTTCTTCTTCTTGTTGTTCTTCTTCTGCACAGCTAAGCTGGAAGTGGCATTTGCAGCGCGCAATAGTGCAGAGTTATCTCAAAGAAAGGGGCCACGGTGTTTCTGTATCTCTATTATGTTGGTGCGGCTTCGGAACTTTTGAATATCTTGATATATCTCGAGAACTACGCATCTGATCAAAAAATATCGTAGAAGATAAAAAGTAGGAAACTTAATTCTCTACAAAAAAGGTCTCTTAACATTTCGCCATAGCTCGCTTCGTTTCCGAGATATTTGCAGATTTATCTCAAGGGAAGGGGCCTGTCGGACATATTTCGAGATATTTCTTCTTCTTGTTGTTCTTCTTCTGCACAGCTAAGCTGGAAGTGGCATTTGCGGCTCGCACTAGTGCAGAGTTATCTCAAAGAAAGGGGCCACGGTGTTTCTGTATCTCTATTATGTTGGTGCGGCTTCGGAACTTTTAAATATCTCGATATATCTCGAAAACTACGCTTCTGATCAAAAAATATGATAGAACATAAATTGTAGGAAACATAATTCTCTACAAAAAACGTCTCTTAACATTTTGCCATAGCTCGCTTCGTTTCCGAGATATTTGCAGATTCAGCTCAAAGGAACGGGCCTGACGGACATATTTCGAGATACTTCTTCTTCTTGTTGTTCTTCCTCTGCACAGCTAAGCTGGAAGTGTCATTTGCAGCTCGCAATAGTGCAGAGTTATCTCAAAGAAAGGGGCCACGGTGTTTCTGTATCTCTATTATGTTGGTGCGGCTTCGGAACTTTTAAATATCTTGATATATCTCGAGAACTACGCATCTGATCAAAAAATATCGTAGAAGATAAAAAGTAGGAAACTTAATTCTCTACAAAAAAGGTCTCTTAACATTTTGCCATAGCTCGCTTCGTTTCCGAGATATTTGCAGATTTATCTCAAGGGAAGGGGCCTGTCGGACATATTCCGAGATATTTCTTCTTCTTGTTGTTCTTCTTCTGCACAGCTGAGCTGGAAGTGGCATTTGCAGGTCGCAATAGTGCAGAGTTATCTCAAAGAAAGGGGCCACGGTGTTTCTGTATCTCTATTATGTTGGTGCGGCTTCGGAACTTTTAAATATCTCGATATATCTCGAGAACTACGCATCTGATCAAAAAATATCATAGAACATAAAAAGTAGGAAACTTAATTCTCTACAAAAAAGGTCTCTTAACATTTTGCCATAGCTCGCTTCGTTTCCGAGATATTTGCAGATTTATCTCAAGGGAAGGGGCCTGACGGACATATTTCGAGATATTTCTTCTTCTTGTTGTTCTTCTTCTGCACAGCTAAACTGGAAGTGGCATTTCCAGCTCGCAATCGTGCAGAGTTATCTCAAAGAAAGGGGCCACGGTGTTTCTGTATCTCTATTATGTTGGTGCGGCTTCGGAACTTTTAAATATCTTGATATATCTCGAGAACTACGCCTCTGATCGAAAAATATCATAGAACATAAAAAGTAGGAAACTTAATTCTCTACAAAAAAGGTCTCTTAACATTTTGCCATAGCTCGCTTCGTTTCCGAGATATTTGCAGATGTATCTCAAGGGAAGGGGCCTGACGGACATATTTCGAGATATTTCTTCTTCTTGCTGTTCTTCTTCTGCACAGCTAAGCTGGAAGTGGCATTTGCAGCGCGCAATAGTGCAGAGTTATCTCAAAGAAAGGGGCCACGGTGTTTCTGTATCTCTATTATGTTGGTGCGGCTTCGGAACTTTTAAATATCTTGATATATCTCGAGAACTACGCATCTGATCAAAAAATATCATAGAAGATAAAAAGTAGGAAACTTAATTCTCTACAAAAAAGGTCTCTTAACATTTCGCCATAGCTCGCTTCGTTTCCGAGATATTTGCAGATTTATCTCAAGGGAAGGGGCCTGTCGGACATATTTCGAGATATTTCTTCTTCTTGTTGTTCTTCTTCTGCACAGCTAAGCTGGAAGTGGCATTTGCGGCTCGCACTAGTGCAGAGTTATCTCAAAGAAAGGGGCCACGGTGTTTCTGCATCTCTATTATGTTGGTGCGGCTTCGGAACTTTTAAATATCTCGATATATCTCGAGAACTACGCATCTGATCAAAAAATATCATAGAACATAAAAAGTAGGAAACTTAATTCTCTACAAAAAAGGTCTCTTAACATTTTGCCATAGCTCGCTTCGTTTCCGAGATATTTGCAGATTTATCTCAAGGGAAGGGGCCTGACGGACATATTTCGAGATATTTCTTCTTCTTGTTGTTCTTCTTCTGCACAGCTAAACTGGAAGTGGCATTTCCAGCTCGCAATCGTGCAGAGTTATCTCAAAGAAAGGGGCCACGGTGTTTCTGTATCTCTATTATGTTGGTGCGGCTTCGGAACTTTTAAATATCTTGATATATCTCGAGAACTACGCCTCTGATCGAAAAATATCATAGAACATAAAAAGTAGGAAACTTAATTCTCTACAAAAAAGGTCTCTTAACATTTTGCCATAGCTCGCTTCGTTTCCGAGATATTTGCAGATGTATCTCAAGGGAAGGGGCCTGACGGACATATTTCGAGATATTTCTTCTTCTTGCTGTTCTTCTTCTGCACAGCTAAGCTGGAAGTGGCATTTGCAGCGCGCAATAGTGCAGAGTTATCTCAAAGAAAGGGGCCACGGTGTTTCTGTATCTCTATTATGTTGGTGCGGCTTCGGAACTTTTAAATATCTTGATATATCTCGAGAACTACGCATCTGATCAAAAAATATCATAGAAGATAAAAAGTAGGAAACTTAATTCTCTACAAAAAAGGTCTCTTAACATTTCGCCATAGCTCGCTTCGTTTCCGAGATATTTGCAGATTTATCTCAAGGGAAGGGGCCTGTCGGACATATTTCGAGATATTTCTTCTTCTTGTTGTTCTTCTTCTGCACAGCTAAGCTGGAAGTGGCATTTGCGGCTCGCACTAGTGCAGAGTTATCTCAAAGAAAGGGGCCACGGTGTTTCTGCATCTCTATTATGTTGGTGCGGCTTCGGAACTTTTAAATATCTCGATATATCTCGAAAACTACGCTTCTGATCAAAAAATATCATAGAACATAAATTGTAGGAAACATAATTCTCTACAAAAAACGTCTCTCAACATTTTGCCATAGCTCGCTTCGTTTCCGAGATATTTGCAGATCCAGCTCAAAGGAACGGGCCTGACGGACATATTTCGAGATACTTCTTCTTCTTGTTGTTCTTCCTCTGCACAGCTAAGCTGGAAGTGGCATTTGCAGCTCGCAATAGTGCAGAGTTATCTCAAAGAAAGGGGCCGCGGTGTTTCTGTATCTCTATTATGTTGGTGCGGCTTCGGAACTTTTAAATATCTTGATATATCTCGAGAATTACGCATCTGATCAAAAAATATCATACTACATAAAAAGTAGGAAACTTAATTCTCTACAAGAAAGGTCTCTAAACATTTTGCCATAGCTCGCTTCGTTTCCGAGATATTTGCAGATTTATCTCATGGGAAGGGGCCTGACGGACATATTTCGAGATATTTCTTCTTCTTGTTGTTCTTCTTCTGCACAGCTGAGCTGGAAGTGGCATTTGCAGGTCGCAATAGTGCAGAGTTATCTCAAAGAAAGTGGCCACGGTGTTTCTGTATCTCTATTATGTTGGTGCGGCTTCGGAACTTTTAAATATCTCGATATATCTCGAAAACTACGCTTCTGATCAAAAAATATCATAGAACGTAAATTGTAGGAAACATTATTCTCTACAAAAAAGGTCTCTTAACATTTTGCCATAGCTCGCTTCGTTTCCGAGATATTTGCAGATTTATCTCAAGGGAAGGGTCCTGATGGACATATTTCGAGATATTTCTTCTTCTTGTTGTTCTTCTTCTGCACAGCTAAGCTGGAAGTGGCATTTGCAGCGCGCAATAGTGCAGAGTTATCTCAAAGAAAGGGGCCACGGTGTTTCTGTATCTCTATTATGTTGGTGCGGCTTCGGAACTTTTAAATATCTTGATATATCTCGAGAACTACGCATCTGATCAAAAAATATCATAGAACATAAAAAGTAGGAAACCTAATTTTCTACAAAAAAGGTCTCTTAACATTTCGCCATAGCTGGCTTCGTTTCCAAGATATTTGCAGATTTATCTCAAGGGAAGGGGCCTGTCGGACATATTTCGAGATATTTCTTCTTCTTGTTGTTCTTCTTCTGCACAGCTAAGCTGGAAGTGGCATTTACAGCTCGCAATAGTGCAGAGTTATCTCAAAGAAAGGGGCCACGGTGTTTCTGTATCTCTATTATGTTGGTGCGGCTTCGGAACTTTTAAATATCTTGATATATCTCGAGAACTACGCATCTGATCAAAAAATATCATAGAACATAAAAAGTAGGAAACCTAATTTTCTACAAAAAAGGTCTCTTAACATTTCGCCATAGCTCGCTTCGTTTCCAAGATATTTGCAGATTTATCTCAAGGGAAGGGGCCTGTCGGACATATTTCGAGATATTTCTTCTTCTTGTTGTTCTTCTTCTGCACAGCTAAGCTGGAAGTGGCATTTGCGGCTCGCACTAGTGCAGAGTTATCTCAAAGAAAGGGGCCACGGTGTTTCTGTATCTCTATTATGTTGGTGCGGCTTCGGAACTTTTAAATATCTCGATATATCTCGAAAACTACGCTTCTGATCAAAAAATATCATAGAACATAAAAAGTAGGAAACCTAATTTTCTACAAAAAAGGTCTCTTAACATTTCGCCATAGCTCGCTTCGTTTCCGAGATATTTGCAGATTTATCTCAAGGGAAGGGTGCTGATGGACATATTTCGAGATATTTCTTCTTCTTGTTGTTCTTCTTCTGCACAGCTAAGCTGGAAGTGGCATTTGCAGCGCGCAATAGTGCAGAGTTATCTCAAAGAAAGGGGCCACGGTGTTTCTGTATCTCTATTATGTTGGTGCGGCTTCGGAACTTTTAAATATCTTGATATATCTCGAGAACTACGCATCTGATCAAAAAATATCGTAGAAGATAAAAAGTAGGAAACTTAATTCTCTACAAAAAAGGTCTCTTAACATTTCGCCATAGCTCGCTTCGTTTCCGAGATATTTGCAGATTTATCTCAAGGGAAGGGGCCTGTCGGACATATTTCGAGATATTTCTTCTTCTTGTTGTTCATCTTCTGCACAGCTAAGCTGGAAGTGGCATTTGCGGCTCGCACTAGTGCAGAGTTATCTCAAAGAAAGGGGCCACGGTGTTTCTGTATCTCTATTATGTTGGTGCGGCTTCGGAACTTTTAAATATCTCGATATATCTCGAAAACTACGCTTCTGATCAAAAAATATGATAGAACATAAATTGTAGGAAACATAATTCTCTACAAAAAACGTCTCTTAACATTTTGCCATAGCTCGCTTCGTTTCCGAGATATTTGCAGATTCAGCTCAAAGGAACGGGCCTGACGGACATATTTCGAGATACTTCTTCTTCTTGTTGTTCTTCCTCTGCACAGCTAAGCTGGAAGTGGCATTTGCAGCTCGCAATAGTGCAGAGTTATCTCAAAGAAAGGGGCCACGGTGTTTCTGTATCTCTATTATGTTGGTGCGGCTTCGGAACTTTTAAATATCTTGATATATCTCGAGAACTACGCCTCTGATAGAAAAATATCATAGAACATAAAAAGTAGGAAACTTAATTCTCTACAAAAAAGGTCTCTTAACATTTTGCCATAGCTCGCTTCGTTTCCGAGATATTTGCAGATTTATCTCAAGGGAAGGGGCCTGACGGACATATTTCGAGATATTTCTTCTTCTTGTTGTTCTTCTTCTGCACAGCTAAACTGGAAGTGGCATTTCCAGCTCGCAATCGTGCAGAGTTATCTCAAAGAAAGGGGCCACGGTGTTTCTGTATCTCTATTATGTTGGTGCGGCTTCGGAACTTTTAAATATCTTGATATATCTCGAGAACTACGCATCTGATCAAAAAATATCATAGAAGATAAAAAGTAGGAAACTTAATTCTCTACAAAAAAGGTCTCTTAACATTTCGCCATAGCTCGCTTCGTTTCCGAGATATTTGCAGATTTATCTCAAGGGAAGGGGCCTGTCGGACATATTTCGAGATATTACTTCTTCTTGTTGTTCTTCTTCTGCACAGCTAAGCTGGAAGTGGCATTTGCGGCTCGCACTAGTGCAGAGTTATCTCAAAGAAAGGGGCCACGGTGTTTCTGTATCTCTATTATGTTGGTGCGGCTTCGGAACTTTTAAATATCTCGATATATCTCGAAAACTACGCTTCTGATCAAAAAATATCATAGAACATAAATTGTAGGAAACATAATTCTCTACAAAAAACGTCTCTCAACATTTTGCCATAGCTCGCTTCGTTTCCGAGATATTTGCAGATTCAGCTCAAAGGAACGGGCCTGACGGACATATTTCGAGATACTTCTTCTTCTTGTTGTTCTTCCTCTGCACAGCTAAGCTGGAAGTGGCATTTGCAGCTCGCAATAGTGCAGAGTTATCTCAAAGAAAGGGGCCGCGGTGTTTCTGTATCTCTATTATGTTGGTGCGGCTTCGGAACTTTTAAATATCTCGATATATCTCGAAAACTACGCTTCTGATCAAAAAATATCATAGAACGTAAATTGTAGGAAACTTAATTCTCTACAAAAAAGGTCTCTTAACATTTCGCCATAGCTCGCTTCGTTTCCGAGATATTTGCAGATTTATCTCAAGGGAAGGGGCCTGTCGGACATATTTCGAGATATTTCTTCTTCTTGTTGTTCTTCTTCTGCACAGCTGAGCTGGAAGTGGCATTTGCAGGTCGCAATAGTGCAGAGTTATCTCAAAGAAAGGGGCCACGGTGTTTCTGTATCTCTATTATGTTGGTGCGGCTTCGGAACTTTTAAATATCTCGATATATCTCGAAAACTACGCTTCTGATCAAAAAATATCATAGAACGTAAATTGTAGGAAACATAATTCTCTACAAAAAACGTCTCTTAACATTTTGCCATAGCTCGCTTCGTTTCCGAGATATTTGCAGATTCAGCTCAAAGGAACTGGCCTGACGGACATATTTCGAGATATTTCTTCTTCTTGTTGTTCTTCCTCTGCACAGCTAAGCTGGAAGTGGCATTTGCAGCTCGCAATAGTGCAGAGTTATCTCAGAGAAAGGGGCCACGGTGTTTCTGTATCTCTATTATGTTGGTGCGGCTTCGGAACTTTTAAATATCTCGATATATCTCGAAAACTACGCTTCTGATCAAAAAATATCATAGAACGTAAATTGTACGAAACATTATTCTCTACAAAAAAGGTCTCTTAACATTTTGCCATAGCTCGCTTCGTTTCCGAGATATTTGCAGATTTATCTCAAGGGAAGGGTCCTGATGGACATATTTCGAGATATTTCTTCTTCTTGTTGTTCTTCCTCTGCACAGCTAAGCTGGAAGTGGCATTTGCAGCTCGCAATAGTGCAGAGTTATCTCAAAGAAAGGGGCCACGGTGTTTCTGTATCTCTATTATGTTGGTGCGGCTTCGGAACTTTTAAATATCTTGATATATCTCGAGAACTACGCATCTGATCAAAAAATATCATACTACATAAAAAGTAGGAAACTTAATTCTCTACAAGAAAGGTCTCTAAACATTTTGCCATAGCTCGCTTCGTTTCCGAGATATTTGCAGATTTATCTCATGGGAAGGGGCCTGACGGACATATTTCGAGATATTTCTTCTTCTTGTTGTTCTTCTTCTGCACAGCTGAGCTGGAAGTGGCATTTGCAGGTCGCAATAGTGCAGAGTTATCTCAAAGAAAGGGGCCACGGTGTTTCTGTATCTCTATTATGTTGGTGCGGCTTCGGAACTTTTAAATATCTCGATATATCTCGAAAACTACGCTTCTGATCAAAAAATATCATAGAACGTAAATTGTAGGAAACATTATTCTCTACAAAAAAGGTCTCTTAACATTTTGCCATAGCTCGCTTCGTTTCCGAGATATTTGCAGATTTATCTCAAGGGAAGGGTCCTGATGGACATATTTCGAGATATTTCTTCTTCTTGTTGTTCTTCTTCTGCACAGCTAAGCTGGAAGTGGCATTTGCAGCGCGCAATAGTGCAGAGTTATCTCAAAGAAAGGGGCCACGGTGTTTCTGTATCTCTATTATGTTGGTGCGGCTTCGGAACTTTTAAATATCTTGATATATCTCGAGAACTACGCATCTGATCAAAAAATATCGTAGAAGATAAAAAGTAGGAAACCTAATTCTCTACAAAAAAGGTCTCTTAACATTTCGCCATAGCTCGCTTCGTTTCCGAGATATTTGCAGATTTATCTCAAGGGAAGGGGCCTGTCGGACATATTTCGAGATATTTCTTCTTCTTGTTGTTCTTCTTCTGCACAGCTGAGCTGGAAGTGGCATTTGCAGGTCGCAATAGTGCAGAGTTATCTCAAAGAAAGGGGCCACGGTGTTTCTGTATCTCTATTATGTTGGTGCGGCTTCGGAACTTTTAAATATCTCGATATATCTCGAAAACTACGCTTCTGATCAAAAAATATCATAGAACGTAAATTGTAGGAAACATAATTCTCTACAAAAAACGTCTCTTAACATTTTGCCATAGCTCGCTTCGTTTCCGAGATATTTGCAGATTCAGCTCAAAGGAACTGGCCTGACGGACATATTTCGAGATATTTCTTCTTCTTGTTGTTCTTCCTCTGCACAGCTAAGCTGGAAGTTGCATTTGCAGCTCGCAATAGTGCAGAGTTATCTCAAAGAAAGGGGCCACGGTGTTTCTGTATCTCTATTATGTTGGTGCGGCTTCGGAACTTTTAAATATCTCGATATATCTCGAAAACTACGCTTCTGATCAAAAAATATCATAGAACGTAAATTGTAGGAAACATTATTCTCTACAAAAAAGGTCTCTTAACATTTTGCCATAGCTCGCTTCGTTTCCGAGATATTTGCAGATTTATCTCAAGGGAAGGGTCCTGATGAACATATTTCGAGATATTTCTTCTTCTTGTTGTTCTTCTTCTGCACAGCTAAACTGGAAGTGGCATTTCCAGCTCGCAATCGTGCAGAGTTATCTCAAAGAAAGGGGCCACGGTGTTTCTGTATCTCTATTATGTTGGTGCGGCTTCGGAACTTTTAAATATCTTGATATATCTCGAGAACTACGCCTCTGATCGAAAAATATCATAGAACATAAAAAGTAGGAAACTTAATTCTCTACAAAAAAGTTCTCTTAACATTTTGCCATAGCTCGCTTCGTTTCCGAGATATTTGCAGATTTATCTCAAGGGAAGGGGCCTGACGGACATATTTCGAGATATTTCTTCTTCTTGTTGTTCTTCTTCTGCACAGCTAAGCTGTAAGTGGCATTTGCAGCGCGCAATAGTGCAGAGTTATCTCAAAGAAAGGGGCCACGGTGTTTCTGTATCTCTATTATGTTGGTGCGGCTTCGGAACTTTTAAATATCTTGATATATCTCGAGAACTACGCATCTGATCAAAAAATATCATAGAAGATAAAAAGTAGGAAACTTAATTCTCTACAAAAAAGGTCTCTTAACATTTCGCCATAGCTCGCTTCGTTTCCGAGATATTTGCAGATTTATCTCAAGGGAAGGGGCCTGTCGGACATATTTCGAGATATTTCTTCTTCTTGTTGTTCTTCTTCTGCACAGCTAAGCTGGAAGTGGCATTTGCGGCTCGCACTAGTGCAGAGTTATCTCAAAGAAAGGGGCCACGGTGTTTCTGTATCTCTATTATGTTGGTGCGGCTTCGGAACTTTTAAATATCTCGATATATCTCGAAAACTACGCTTCTGATCAAAAAATATCATAGAACATAAATTGTAGGAAACATAATTCTCTACAAAAAACGTCTCTCAACATTTTGCCATAGCTCGCTTCGTTTCCGAGATATTTGCAGATTCAGCTCAAAGGAACGGGCCTGACGGACATATTTCGAGATACTTCTTCTTCTTGTTGTTCTTCCTCTGCACAGCTAAGCTGGAAGTGGCATTTGCAGCTCGCAATAGTGCAGAGTTATCTCAAAGAAAGGGGCCACGGTGTTTCTGTATCTCTATTATGTTGGTGCGGCTTCGGAACTTTTAAATATCTTGATATATCTCGAGAACTACGCATCTGATCAAAAAATATCATACTACATAAAAAGTAGGAAACTTAATTCTCTACAAGAAAGGTCTCTTAACATTTTGCCATAGCTCGCTTCGTTTCCGAGATATTTGCAGATTTATCTCAAGGGAAGGGTCCTGATGGACATATTTCGAGATATTTCTTCTTCTTGTTGTTCTTCTTCTGCACAGCTAAGCTGGAAGTGGCATTTGCAGCGCGCAATAGTGCAGAGTTATCTCAAAGAAAGGGGCCACGGTGTTTCTGTATCTCTATTATGTTGGTGCGGCTTCGGAACTTTTAAATATCTTGATATATCTCGAGAACTACGCATCTGATCAAAAAATATCGTAGAAGATAAAAAGTAGGAAACTTAATTCTCTACAAAAAAGGTCTCTTAACATTTCGCCATAGCTCGCTTCGTTTCCGAGATATTTGCAGATTTATCTCAAGGGAAGGGGCCTGTCGGACATATTTCGAGATATTTCTTCTTCTTGTTGTTCTTCTTCTGCACAGCTAAGCTGGAAGTGGCATTTGCGGCTCGCACTAGTGCAGAGTTATCTCAAAGAAAGGGGCCACGGTGTTTCTGTATCTCTATTATGTTGGTGCGGCTTCGGAACTTTTAAATATCTCGATATATCTCGAAAACTACGCTTCTGATCAAAAAATATCATAGAACATAAATTGTAGGAAACATAATTCTCTATAAAAAACGTCTCTTAACATTTTGCCATAGCTCGCTTCGTTTCCGAGATATTTGCAGATTCAGCTAAAAGGAACTGGCCTGACGGACATATTTCGAGATATTTCTTCTTCTTGTTGTTCTTCCTCTGCACAGCTAAGCTGGAAGTGGCATTTGCAGCTCGCAATAGTGCAGAGTTATCTCAAAGAAAGGGGCCACGGTGTTTCTGTATCCCTATTATGTTGGTGCGGCTTCGGAACTTTTAAATATCTTGATATATCTCGAGAACTACGCATCTGATCAAAAAATATCATAGAACATAAATTGTAGGAAACTTAATTCTCTACAAAAAACGTCTCTTAACATTTTGCCATAGCTCGCTTCGTTTCCGAGATATTTGCAGATTCAGCTCAAAGGAACTGGCCTGACGGACATATTTCGAGATATTTCTTCTTCTTGTTGTTCTTCCTCTGCACAGCTAAGCTGGAAGTGGCATTTACAGCTCGCAATAGTGCAGAGTTATCTCAAAGAAAGGGGCCACGGTGTTTCTGTATCTCTATTATGTTGGTGCGGCTTCGGAACTTTTAAATATCTTGATATATCTCGAGAACTACGCATCTGATCAAAAAATATCATAGAACATAAAAAGTAGGAAACTAAATTCTCTACAAAAAAGGTCTCTTAACATTTTGCCATAGCTCGCTTCGTTTCCGAGATATTTGCAGATTTATCTCAAGGGAAGGGGCCTGACGGACATATTTCGAGATATTTCTTCTTCTTGTTGTTCTTCTTCTGCACAGCTAAGCTGGAAGTGGCATTTGCGGCTCGCACTAGTGCAGAGTTATCTCAATGAAAGGGGCCACGGTGTTTCTGTATCCCTATTATGTTGGTGCGGCTTCGGAACTTTTAAATATCTCGATATATCTCGAAAACTACGCTTCTGATCAAAAAATATCATAGAACATAAATTGTAGGAAACATAATTCTCTATAAAAAACGTCTCTTAACATTTTGCCATAGCTCGCTTCGTTTCCGAGATATTTGCAGATATATCTCAAGGGAAGGGGCCTGACGGACATATTTCGAGATATTCCTTCTTCTTGTTGTTCTTCTTCTGCACAGCTAAGCTGGAAGTGGCATTTACAGCTCGCAATAGTGCAGAGTTATCTCAAAGAAAGGGGCCACGGTGTTTCTGTATCTCTATTATGTTGGTGCGGCTTCGGAACTTTTAAATATCTTAATATATCTCGAGAACTACGCATCTGATCAAAAAATATCATAGAAGATAAAAAGTAGGGAACTTAATTCTCTACAAAAAAGGTCTCTTAACATTTTGCCATAGCTCGCTTCGTTTCCGAGATATTTGCAGATTTATCTCAAGGGAAGGGGCCTGACGGACATATTTCGAGATATTTCTTCTTCTTGTTGTTCTTCTTCTGCACAGCTAAGCTGGAAGTGGCATTTGCGGCTCGCACTAGTGCAGAGTTATCTCAAAGAAAGGGGCCACCGTGTTTCTGTATCTCTATTATGTTGGTGCGGTTTCGGAACTTTTAAATATCTTGATATATCTCGAGAACTACGCCTCTGATCAAAAAATATCATAGAACATGAAAAGTAGGAAACATAATTCTCTACAAAAAAGGTCTCTTAACATTTTGCCATAGCTCGCTTCGTTTCCGAGATATTTGCAGATATATCTCAAGGGAAGTGGCCTGACGGACATATTTCGAGATATTTCTTCTTCTTGTTGTTCTTCTTCTGCACAGCTAAGCTGGAAGTGGCATTTGCGGCTCGCTCTAGTGCAGAGTTATCTCAAAGAAAGGGGCCACGGTGTTTCTGTATCTCTATTATGTTGGTGCGGCTTCGAAACTTTTAAATATCTTGATATATCTCGAGAACTACGCATCTGATCCAAAAATATCATAGAACATAAATAGTAGGAAACTTAATTCTCTACAAAAAAGGTCTCTCAACATTTTCCATAGCTCGCTTCGTTTCCGAGATATTTGCAGATTTATCTCAAGGGAAGAGGCCTGACGGACATATTTCGAGATATTTCTCCTTCTTGTTGTTCTTGTTCTGCACAGCTAAGCTGGAAGTGGCATTTGCAGCTCGCAATAGTGCAGAGTTATCT
Source organism: Osmia lignaria lignaria (assembly GCF_051020975.1). Classification (NCBI taxonomy): domain Eukaryota; kingdom Metazoa; phylum Arthropoda; class Insecta; order Hymenoptera; family Megachilidae; genus Osmia; species Osmia lignaria. Next base: position 5,589,039 of record NW_027478159.1, on the reverse strand, counting down.
CAAAGAAAGGGGCCACGGTGTTTCTGTATCTCTATTATGTTGGTGCGGCTTCGGAACTTTTAAATATCTTGATATATCTCGAGAACTACGCATCTGATCAAAAAATATCATAGAACATAAATTGTAGGAAACATAATTCTCTACAAAAAAGGTCTCTTAACATTTCGCCATAGCTCGCTTCGTTTCCGAGATATTTGCAGATATATCTCAAGGGAAGGGGCCTGACGGACATATTTCGAGATATTTCTTCTTCTTGTTGTTCTTCTTCTGCACAGCTAAGCTGGAAGTGGCATTTGCGGCTCGCACTAGTGCAGAGTTATCTCAACGAAAGGGGCCACGGTGTTTCTGTATCTCTATTATGTTGGGGCGGCTTCGGAACTTTTAAATATCTCGATATATCTCGAAAACTACGCTTCTGATCAAAAAATATCATAGAACATAAATTGTAGGAAACTTAATTCTCTACAAAAAAGTTCTCTTAACATTTTGCCATAGCTTTCTTCGTTTCCGAGATATTTGCAGATTTATCTCAAGGGAAGGGGCCTGACGGACATATTTCGAGATATTTCTTCTTCTTGTTGTTCTTCTGCACAGCTAAGCTGGAAGTGGCATTTGCAGCTCGCAATAGTGCATAGTTATCTGAAAGAAAGGGGCCACGGTGTTTCTGTATCTCTATTATGTTGGTGCGGCTTCGGAACTTTTAAATATCTTGATATATCTCGAGAACTACGCATCTAATCAAAAAATATCATAGAACATAAAAAGTAGGAAACTTAATTCTCTACAAAAAAGGTCTCTTAACATTTTGCCATAGCTCTCTTCGTTTCCGAGATATTTGCAGATATATCTCAAGGGAAGGGGCCTGACGGACATATTTCGAGATATTTCTTCTTCTTGTTGTTCTTCTTCTGCACAGCTAAGCTGGAAGTGGCATTTGCGGCTCGCACTAGTGCAGAGTTATCTCAACGAAAGGGGCCACGGTGTTTCTGTATCTCTATTATGTTTGGGCGGCTTCGGAACTTTTAAATATCTCGCTATATCTCGAAAACTACGCTTCTGATCAAAAAATATCATAGAACATAAATTGTAGGAAACTTAATTCTCTACAAAAAAGTTCTCTTAACATTTTGCCATAGCTCTCTTCGTTTCCGAGATATTTGCAGATTTATCTCAAGGGAAGGGGCCTGACGGACATATTTCGAGATATTTCTTCTTCTTGTTGTTCTTCTGCACAGCTAAGCTGGAAGTGGCATTTGCAGCTCGCAATAGTGCATAGTTATCTGAAAGAAAGGGGCCACGGTGTTTCTGTATCTCTATTATGTTGGTGCGGCTTCGGAACTTTTAAATATCTTGATATATCTCGAGAACTACGCATCTAATCAAAAAATATCATAGAACATAAAAAGTAGGAAACTTAATTCTCTACAAAAAAGGTCTCTTAACATTTTGCCATAGCTCTCTTCGTTTCCGAGATATTTGCAGATATATCTCAAGGGAAGGGGCCTGACGGACATATTTCGAGATATTTCTTCTTCTTGTTGTTCTTCTTCTGCACAGCTAAGCTGGAAGTGGCATTTGCGGCTCGCACTAGTGCAGAGTTATCTCAACGAAAGGGGCCACGGTGTTTCTGTATCTCTATTATGTTGGGGCGGCTTCGGAACTTTTAAATATCTCGATATATCTCGAAAACTACGCTTCTGATCAAAAAATATCATAGAACATAAATTGTAGGAAACTTAATTCTCTACAAAAAAGTTCTCTTAACATTTTGCCATAGCTCTCTTCGTTTCCGAGATATTTGCAGATTTATCTCAAGGGAAGGGGCCTGACGGACATATTTCGAGATATTTCTTCTTCTTGTTGTTCTTCTGCACAGCTAAGCTGGAAGTGGCATTTGCAGCTCGCAATAGTGCATAGTTATCTGAAAGAAAGGGGCCACGGTGTTTCTGTATCTCTATTATGTTGGTGCGGCTTCGGAACTTTTAAATATCTTGATATATCTCGAGAACTACGCATCTAATCAAAAAATATCATAGAACATAAAAAGTAGGAAACTTAATTCTCTACAAAAAAGGTCTCTTAACATTTTGCCATAGCTCTCTTCGTTTCCGAGATATTTGCAGATTTATCTCAAGGGAAGAGGCCTGACGGACATATTTCGAGATATTTCTTCTTCTTGTTGTTCTTCTTCTGCACAGCTAAGCTGGAAGTGGCATTTGCAGCTCGCAATAGTGCAGAGTTATCTCAAAGAAAGGGGCCACGGTGTTTCTGTATCTCTATTATGTTGGTGCGGCTTCGGAACTTTTAAATATCTTGATATATCTCGAGAACTACGCATCTGATCAAAAAATATCATAGAACATAAATTGTAGGAAACATAATTCTCTACAAAAAAGGTCTCTTAACATTTCGCCATAGCTCGCTTCGTTTCCGAGATATTTGCAGATATATCTCAAGGGAAGGGGCCTGACGGACATATTTCGAGATATTTCTTCTTCTTGTTGTTCTTCTTCTGCACAGCTAAGCTGGAAGTGGCATTTGCGGCTCGCACTAGTGCAGAGTTATCTCAACGAAAGGGGCCACGGTGTTTCTGTATCTCTATTATGTTGGGGCGGCTTCGGAACTTTTAAATATCTCGATATATCTCGAAAACTACGCATCTAATCAAAAAATATCATAGAACATAAAAAGTAGGAAACTTAATTCTCTACAAAAAAGTTCTCTTAACATTTTGCCATAGCTCTCTTCGTTTCCGAGATATTTGCAGATTTATCTCAAGGGAAGGGGCCTGACGGACATATTTCGAGATATTTCTTCTTCTTGTTGTTCTTCTGCACAGCTAAGCTGGAAGTGGCATTTGCAGCTCGCAATAGTGCATAGTTATCTGAAAGAAAGGGGCCACGGTGTTTCTGTATCTCTATTATGTTGGTGCGGCTTCGGAACTTTTAAATATCTTGATATATCTCGAGAACTACGCATCTAATCAAAAAATATCATAGAACATAAAAAGTAGGAAACTTAATTCTCTACAAAAAAGGTCTCTTAACATTTTGCCATAGCTCTCTTCGTTTCCGAGATATTTGCAGATATATCTCAAGGGAAGGGGCCTGACGGACATATTTCGAGATATTTCTTCTTCTTGTTGTTCTTCTTCTGCACAGCTAAGCTGGAAGTGGCATTTGCGGCTCGCACTAGTGCAGAGTTATCTCAACGAAAGGGGCCACGGTGTTTCTGTATCTCTATTATGTTGGGGCGGCTTCGGAACTTTTAAATATCTCGATATATCTCGAAAACTACGCTTCTGATCAAAAAATATCATAGAACATAAATTGTAGGAAACTTAATTCTCTACAAAAAAGTTCTCTTAACATTTTGCCATAGCTCTCTTCGTTTCCGAGATATTTGCAGATTTATCTCAAGGGAAGGGGCCTGACGGACATATTTCGAGATATTTCTTCTTCTTGTTGTTCTTCTGCACAGCTAAGCTGGAAGTGGCATTTGCAGCTCGCAATAGTGCATAGTTATCTGAAAGAAAGGGGCCACGGTGTTTCTGTATCTCTATTATGTTGGTGCGGCTTCGGAACTTTTAAATATCTTGATATATCTCGAGAACTACGCATCTAATCAAAAAATATCATAGAACATAAAAAGTAGGAAACTTAATTCTCTACAAAAAAGGTCTCTTAACATTTTGCCATAGCTCTCTTCGTTTCCGAGATATTTGCAGATTTATCTCAAGGGAAGAGGCCTGACGGACATATTTCGAGATATTTCTTCTTCTTGTTGTTCTTCTTCTGCACAGCTAAGCTGGAAGTGGCATTTGCAGCTCGCAATAGTGCAGAGTTATCTCAAAGAAAGGGGCCACGGTGTTTCTGTATCTCTATTATGTTGGTGCGGCTTCGGAACTTTTAGATATCTTGATATATCTCGAGAACTACGCATCTGATCAAAAAATATCATAGAACATAAAAAGTAGGAAACTTAATTCTCTACAAAAAAGGTCTCTTAACATTTTGCCATAGCTCGCTTCGTTTCCGAGATATTTGCAGATTTATCTCAAGGGAAGGGGCCTGACGGACATATTTCGAGATATTTCTTCTTCTTGTTGTTCTTCTTCTGCACAGCTAAGCTGGAAGTGGCATTTGCGGCTCGCACTAGTGCAGAGTTATCTCAACGAAAGGGGCCACGGTGTTTCTGTATCTCTATTATGTTGGTGCGGCTTCGGAACTTTTAAACATCTCGATATATCTCGAAAACTACGCTTCTGATCAAAAAATATCATAGAACATAAATTGTAGGAAACTTAATTCTCTACAAAAAAGGTCTCTAAACATTTTGCCATAGCTCTCTTCGTTTCCGAGATATTTGCAGATTTATCTCAAGGGAAGGGGCCTGACGGACATATTTCGAGATATTTCTTCTTCTTGTTGTTCTTCTGCACAGCTAAGCTGGAAGTGGCATTTGCAGCTCGCAATAGTGCATAGTTATCTGAAAGAAAGGGGCCACGGTGTTTCTGTATCTCTATTATGTTGGTGCGGCTTCGGAACTTTTAAATATCTTGATATATCTCGAGAACTACGCATCTAATCAAAAAATGTCATAGAACATAAAAAGTAGGAAACTTAATTCTCTACAAAAAAGGTCTCTTAACATTTTGCCATAGCTCTCTTCGTTTCCGAGATATTTGCAGATATATCTCAAGGGAAGGGGCCTGACGGACATATTTCGAGATATTTCTTCTTCTTGTTGTTCTTCTTCTGCACAGCTAAGCTGGAAGTGGCATTTGCGGCTCGCACTAGTGCAGAGTTATCTCAACGAAAGGGGCCACGGTGTTTCTGTATCTCTATTATGTTGGGGCGGCTTCGGAACTTTTAAATATCTCGATATATCTCGAAAACTACGCTTCTGATCAAAAAATATCATAGAACATAAATTGTAGGAAACTTAATTCTCTACAAAAAAGTTCTCTTAACATTTTGCCATAGCTCTCTTCGTTTCCGAGATATTTGCAGATTTATCTCAAGGGAAGGGGCCTGACGGACATATTTCGAGATATTTCTTCTTCTTGTTGTTCTTCTGCACAGCTAAGCTGGAAGTGGCATTTGCAGCTCGCAATAGTGCATAGTTATCTGAAAGAAAGGGGCCACGGTGTTTCTGTATCTCTATTATGTTGGTGCGGCTTCGGAACTTTTAAATATCTTGATATATCTCGAGAACTACGCATCTAATCAAAAAATATCATAGAACATAAAAAGTAGGAAACTTAATTCTCTACAAAAAAGGTCTCTTAACATTTTGCCATAGCTCTCTTCGTTTCCGAGATATTTGCAGATTTATCTCAAGGGAAGAGGCCTAACGGACATATTTCGAGATATTTCTTCTTCTTGTTGTTCTTCTTCTGCACAGCTAAGCTGGAAGTGGCATTTGCAGCTCGCAATAGTGCAGAGTTATCTCAAAGAAAGGGGCCACGGTGTTTCTGTATCTCTATTATGTTGGTGCGGCTTCGGAACTTTTAGATATCTTGATATATCTCGAGAACTACGCATCTGATCAAAAAATATCATAGAACATAAAAAGTAGGAAACTTAATTCTCTACAAAAAAGGTCTCTTAACATTTTGCCATAGCTCGCTTCGTTTCCGAGATATTTGCAGATTTATCTCAAGGGAAGGGGCCTGACGGACATATTTCGAGATATTTCTTCTTCTTGTTGTTCTTCTTCTGCACAGCTAAGCTGGAAGTGGCATTTGCGGCTCGCACTAGTGCAGAGTTATCTCAACGAAAGGGGCCACGGTGTTTCTGTATCTCTATTATGTTGGTGCGGCTTCGGAACTTTTAAACATCTCGATATATCTCGAAAACTACGCTTCTGATCAAAAAATATCATAGAACATAAATTGTAGGAAACTTAATTCTCTACAAAAAAGGTCTCTAAACATTTTGCCATAGCTCTCTTCGTTTCCGAGATATTTGCAGATTTATCTCAAGGGAAGGGGCCTGACGGACATATTTCGAGATATTTCTTCTTCTTGTTGTTCTTCTGCACAGCTAAGCTGGAAGTGGCATTTGCAGCTCGCAATAGTGCATAGTTATCTGAAAGAAAGGGGCCACGGTGTTTCTGTATCTCTATTATGTTGGTGCGGCTTCGGAACTTTTAAATATCTTGATATATCTCGAGAACTACGCATCTAATCAAAAAATGTCATAGAACATAAAAAGTAGGAAACTTAATTCTCTACAAAAAAGGTCTCTTAACATTTTGCCATAGCTCTCTTCGTTTCCGAGATATTTGCAGATTTATCTCAAGGGAAGGGGCCTGACGGACATATTTCGAGATATTTCTTCTTCTTGTTGTTCTTCTTCTGCACAGCTAAGCTGGAAGTGGCATTTGCAGCTCGCAATAGTGCAGAGTTATCTCAAAGAAAGGGGCCACGGTGTTTCTGTATCTCTATTATGTTGGTGCGGCTTCGGAACTTTTAGATATCATGATATATCTCGAGAACTACGCATCTGATCAAAAAATATTATAGAACATAAAAAGTAGGAAAGCTAATTCTCTACAAAAAAGGTCTCTTAACATTTTGCCATAGCTCGCTTCGTTTCCGAGATATTTGCAGATTTATCTCAAGGGAAGGGGCCTGACGGACATATTTCGAGATATTTCTTCTTCTTGTTGTTCTTCTTCTGCACAGCTAAGCTGGAAGTGGCATTTGCGGCTCGCACTAGTGCAGAGTTATCTCAAAGAAAGGGGCCACCGTGTTTCTGTATCTCTATTATGTTGGTGCGGTTTCGGAACTTTTAAATATCTTGATATATCTCGAGAACTACGCATCTGATCAAAAAATATCATAGAACATAAAAAGTCGGAAACTTAATTCTCTGCAAATAAGGTCTCTTAACATTTTGCCATAGCTCGCTTCGTTTCCGAGATATTTGCAGATTTATCTCAAGGGAAGGGGCCTGACGGACATATTTCGAGATATTTCTTCTTCTTGTTGTTCTTCTTCTGCGCAGCTAAGCTGGAAGTGGCATTTGCAGCTCGCAATAGTGCAGAGATATCTCAAAGAAAGGGGCCACGCTGTTTCTGTATCTCTATTATGTTGGTGCGGCTTCGGAACTTTTAAATATCTTGATATATCTCGAGAGCTACGCGTCTGATCAAAAAATATCATAGAACATGAAAAGTAGGAAACATAATTCTCTACAAAAAAGGTCTCTTAACATTTTGCCATAGCTCGCTTCGTTTCCGAGATATTTGCAGATATATCTCAAGGGAAGTGGCCTGACGGACATATTTCGAGATATTTCTTCTTCTTGTTGTTCTTCTTCTGCACAGCTAAGCTGGAAGTGGCATTTGCGGCTCGCTCTAGTGCAGAGTTATCTCAAAGAAAGGGGCCACGGTGTTTCTGTATCTCTATTATGTTGGTGCGGCTTCGGAACTTTTAAATATCTTGATATATCTCGAGAACTACGCATCTGATCCAAAAATATCATAGAACATAAATAGTAGGAAACTTAATTCTCTACAAAAAAGGTCTCTCAACATTTTGCCATAGCTCGCTTCGTTTCCGAGATATTTGCAGATTTATCTCAAGGGAAGGGGCCTGACGGACATATTTCCAGATATTTCTTCTTCTTGTTGTTCTTCTTCTGCACAGCTAAGCTGGAAGTGGCATTTGCAGCTAGCAATAGTGCAGAGTTATCTCAAAGAAAGGGGCCACGGTGTTTCTGTATCTCTATTATGTTGGTGCGGCTTCGGAACTTTTAAATATCTTGATATATCTCGAGAACTACGCATCTGATCAAAAAATATCATAGAACATAAAAAGTAGGAAACTTAATTCTCTACAAAAAAGGTGTCTTAACATTTTGCCATAGCTCGCTTCGTTTCTGAGATATTTGCAGATTTATCTCAAGGGAAGGGGCCTGACGGACATATTTCGAGATATTTCTTCTTCTTGTTGTTCTTCTTCTGCACAGCTAAGCTGGAAGTGGCATTTGCGGCTCGCACTAGTGCAGAGTTATCTCAACGAAAGGGGCCACGGTGTTTCTGTATCTCTATTATGTTGGTGCGGCTTCGGAACTTTTAAATATCTCGATATATCTCGAAAACTACGCTTCTGATCAAAAAATATCATAGAACATAAATTGTAGGAAACATAATTCTCTACAAAAAAGGTCTCTCAACATTTCGCCATAGCTCGCTTCGTTTCCGAGATATTTGCAGATATATCTCAAGGGAAGGGGCCTGACGGACATATTTCGAGATATTTCTTCTTCTTGTTGGTCTTCTTCTGCACAGCTAAGCTGGAAGTGGCATTTGCGGCTCGCACTAGTGCAGAGTTATCTCAACGAAAGGGGCCACGGTGTTTCTGTATCTCTATTATGTTGGTGCGGCTTCGGAACTTTTAAATATCTCGATATATCTCGAAAACTACGCTTCTGATCAAAAAATATCATAGAACATAAATTGTAGGAAACATAATTCTCTACAAAAAAGGTCTCTTAATATTTCGCCATAGCTCGCTTCGTTTCCGAGATATTTGCAGATATATCTCAAGGGAAGGGGCCTGACGGACATATTTCGAGGTATTTCTTCTTCTTGTTGGTCTTCTTCTGCACAGCTAAGCTGGAAGTGGCATTTGCGGCTCGCACTAGTGCAGAGTTATCTCAACGAAAGGGGCCACGGTGTTTCTGTATCTCTATTATGTTGGTGCGGCTTCGGAACTTTTAAATATCTTGATATATCTCGAGAACTACGCATCTAATCAAAAAATATCATAGAACATAAAAAGTAGGAAACTTAATTCTCTACAAAAAAGGTCTCTTAACATTTTGCTATAGCTCTCTTCGTTTCCGAGATATTTGCAGATTTATCTCAAGGGAAGAGGCCTGACGGACATATTTCGAGATATTTCTCCTTCTTGTTGTTCTTGTTCTGCACAGCTAAGCTGGAAGTGGCATTTGCAGCTCGCAATAGTGCAGAGTTATCTCAAAGAAAGGGGCCACGGTGTTTCTGTATCTCTATTATGTTGGTGCGGCTTCGGAACTTTTAAATATCTTGATATATCTCGAGAACTACGCATCTGATCAAAAAATATCATAGAACATAAATTGTAGGAAACATAATTCTCTACAAAAAAGGTCTCTTAACAATTCGCCATAGCTCGCTTCGTTTCCGAGATATTTGCAGATATATCTCAAGGGAAGGGGCCTGACGGACATATTTCGAGATATTTCTTCTTCTTGTTGTTCTCCTTCTGCACAGCTAAGCTGGAAGTGGCATTTGCGGCTCGCACTAGTGCAGAGTTATCTCAACGAAAGGGGCCACGGTGTTTCTGTATCTCTATTATGTTGGTGCGGCTTCGGAACTTTTAAATATCTCGATATATCTCGAAAACTACGCTTCTGATCAAAAAATATCATAGAACATAAATTGTAGGAAACTTAATTCTCTACAAAAAAGTTCTCTTAACATTTTGCCATAGCTCTCTTCGTTTCCGAGATATTTGCAGATTTATCTCAAGGGAAGGGGCCTGACGGACATATTTCGAGATATTTCTTCTTCTTGTTGTTCTTCGGCACAGCTAAGCTGGAAGTTGCATTTGCAGCTCGCAATAGTGCATAGTTATCTGAAAGAAAGGAGCCACGGTGTTTCTGTATCTCTATTATGTTGGTGCGGCTTCGGAACTTTTAGATATCTTGATATATCTCGAGAACTACGCATCTGATCAAAAAATATCATAGAACATAAAAAGTAGGAAACTTAATTCTCTACAAAAAAGGTCTCTTAACATTTTGCCATAGCTCGCTTCGTTTCCGAGATATTTGCAGATTTATCTCAAGGGAAGGGGCCTGACGGACATATTTCGAGATATTTCTTCTTCTTGTTGTTCTTCTTCTGCACAGCTAAACTGGAAGTGGCATTTCCAGCTCGCAGTAGTGCAGAGTTATCTCAAAGAGAGGGGCCACGGTGTTTCTGTATCTCTATTATGTTGGTGCGGCTTCGGAACTTTTAAATATCTCGATATATCTCGAAAACTACGCTTCTGATCAAAAAATATCATAGAACATAAATTGTAGGAAACATAATTCTCTACAAAAAAGGTCTCTTAACATTTTGCCATAGCTCGCTTCGTTTCCGAGATATTTGCAGATATATCTCAAGGGAAGGGGTCTGACGGACATATTTCGAGATATTTCTTCTTCTTGTTGTTCTTCCTCTGCACAGCTAAGCTGGAAGTGGCATTTGCAGCTCGCAATAGTGCAGAGTTATCTCAAAGAAAGGGGCCACGGTGTTTCTGTATCTCTATTATGTTGGTGCGGCTTCGGAACTTTTAAATATCTTGATATATCTCGAGAACTACGCGTCTGATCAAAAAATATCATAGAACATAAATTGTAGGAAACTTAATTCTCTACAAAAAAGGTCTCTTAACATTTTGCCATAGCTCTCTTCGTTTCCGAGATATTTGCAGATTTATCTCAAGGGAAGGGGCCTGACGGACATATTTCGAGTTATTTCTTCTTCTTGTTGTTCTTCTGCACAGCTAAGCTGGAAGTGGCATTTGCAGCTCGCAATAGTGCATAGTTATCTGAAAGAAAGGGGCCACGGTGTTTCTGTATCTCTATTATGTTGGTGCGGCTTCGGAACTTTTAAATATCTTGATATATCTCGAGAACTACGCATCTAATCAAAAAATATCATAGAACATAAAAAATAGGAAACTTAATTCTCTACAAAAAAGGTCTCTTAACATTTTGCCATAGCTCTCTTCGTTTCCGAGATATTTGCAGATTTATCTCAAGGGAAGGGGCCTGACAGACATATTTCGAGATATTTCTTCTTCTTGTTGTTCTTCTTCTGCACAGCTAAGCTGGAAGTGGCATTTGCAGCTCGCAATAGTGCAGAGTTATCTCAAAGAAAGGGGCCACGGTGTTTCTGTATCTCTATTATGTTGGTGCGGCTTCGGAACTTTTAAATATCTTGATATATCTCGAGAACTACGCATCTAATCAAAAAATATCATAGAACATAAAAAGTAGGAAACTTAATTCTCTACAAAAAAGGTCTCTTAACATTTTGCCATAGCTCTCTTCGTTTCCGAGATATTTGCAGATTTATCTCAAGGGAAGGGGCCTGACAGACATATTTCGAGATATTTCTTCTTCTTGTTGTTCTTCTTCTGCACAGCTAAGCTGGAAGTGGCATTTGCAGCTCGCAATAGTGCAGAGTTATCTCAAAGAAAGGGGCCACGGTGTTTCTGTATCTCTATTATGTTGGTGCGGCTTCGGAACTTTTAAATATCTTGATATATCTCGAGAACTACGCATCTGATCAAAAAATATCATAGAACATAAAAAGTAGGAAACTTAATTCTCTACAAAAAAGGTCTCTTAACATTTTGCCATAGCTCGCTTCGTTTCCGAGATATTTGCAGATTTATCTCAAGGGAAGGGGCCTGACGGACATATTTCGAGATATTTCTTCTTCTTGTTGTTCTTCTTCTGCACAGCTAAGCTGGAAGTGGCATTTGCGGCTCGCACTAGTGCAGAGTTATCTCAACGAAAGGGGCCACGGTGTTTCTGTATCTCTATTATGTTGGTGCGGCTTCGGAACTTTTAAATATCTCGATATATCTCGAAAACTACGCTTCTGATCAAAAAATATCATACAACATAAATTGTAGGAAACTTAATTCTCTACAAAAAAGGTCTCTTAACATTTTGCCATAGCTCGCTTCGTTTCCGAGATATTTGCAGATTTATCTCAAGGGAAGGGGCCTGACGGACATATTTCGAGATATTTCTTCTTCTTGTTGTTCTTCTTCTGCACAGCTAAACTGGAAGTGGCATTTCCAGCTCGCAGTAGTGCAGAGTTATCTCAAAGAGAGGGGCCACGGTGTTTCTGTATCTCTGTTATGTTGGTGCGGCTTCGGAACTTTTAAATATCTCGATATATCTCGAAAACTACGCTTCTGATCAAAAAATATCATAGAACATAAATTGTAGGAAACATAATTCTCTACAAAAATGGTCTCTTAACATTTTGCCATAGCTCGCTTCGTTTCCGAGATATTTGCAGATATATCTCAAGGGAAGGGGCCTGACGGACATATTTCGAGATATTTCTTCTTCTTGTTGTTCTTCTTCTGCACAGCTAAGCTGGAAGTGGCATTTACAGCTCGCAATACTGCAGAGTTATCTCAAAGAAAGGGGCCACGGTGTTCCTGTATCCGTATTATGTTGGTGCGGCTTCGGAACTTTTAAATATCTCGATATATCTCGAAAACTACGCTTCTGATCAAAAAATATCATAGAACATAAATTGTAGGAAACATAATTCTCTACAAAAAACGTCTCTTAACATTTTGCCATAGCTCGCTTCGTTTCCGAGATATTTGCAGATTCAGCTCAAAGGAACTGGCCTGACGGACATATTTCGAGATATTTCTTCTTCTTGTTGTTCTTCCTCTGCACAGCTAAGCTGGAAGTGGCATTTGCAGCTCGCAATAGTGCAGAGTTATCTCAAAGAAAGGGGCCACGGTGTTTCTGTATCTCTATTATGTTGGTGCGGCTTCGGAACTTTTAAATATCTTGATATATCTCGAGAACTACGCATCAGATCAAAAAATATCATAGAACATAAAAAGTAGGAAACTTAATTCTCTACAAAAAAGGTCTCTTAACATTTTGCCATAGCTCTCTTCGTTTCCGAGATATTTGCAGATTTATCTCAAGGGAAGGGGCCTGACGGACATATTTCGAGATATTTCTTCTTCTTGTTGTTCTTCTTCTGCACAGCTAAGCTGGAAGTGGCATTTGCAGCTCGCAATAGTGCAGAGTTATCTCAAAGAAAGGGGCCACGGTGTTTCTGTATCTCTATTATGTTGGTGCGGCTTCGGAACTTTTAGATATCTTGATATATCTCGAGAACTACGCATCTGATCAAAAAATATCATAGAACATAAAAAGTAGGAAACTTAATTCTCTACAAAAAAGGTCTCTTAACATTTTGCCATAGCTCGCTTCGTTTCCGAGATATTTGCAGATTTATCTCAAGGGAAGGGGCCTGACGGACATATTTCGAGATATTTCTTCTTCTTGTTGTTCTTCTTCTGCACAGCTAAGCTGGAAGTGGCATTTGCGGCTCGCACTAGTGCAGAGTTATCTCAACGAAAGGGGCCACGGTGTTTCTGTATCTCTATTATGTTGGTGCGGCTTCGGAACTTTTAAATATCTCGATATATCTCGAAAACTACGCTTCTGATCAAAAAATATCATACAACATAAATTGTAGGAAACTTAATTCTCTACAAAAAAGGTCTCTTAACATTTTGCCATAGCTCTCTTCGTTTCCGAGATATTTGCAGATTTATCTCAAGGGAAGGGGCCTGACGGACATATTTCGAGATATTTCTTCTTCTTGTTGTTCTTCTTCTGCACAGCTAAACTGGAAGTGGCATTTCCAGCTCGCAGTAGTGCAGAGTTATCTCAAAGAGAGGGGCCACGGTGTTTCTGTATCTCTATTATGTTGGTGCGGCTTCGGAACTTTTAAATATCTCGATATATCTCGAAAACTACGCTTCTGATCAAAAAATATCATAGAACATAAATTGTAGGAAACATAATTCTCTACAAAAAAGGTCTCTTAACATTTTGCCATAGCTCGCTTCGTTTCCGAGATATTTGCAGATTTATCTCAAGGGAAGGGGCCTGACGGACATATTTCGAGATATTTCTTCTTCTTGATGTTCTTCTTCTGCACAGCTAAGCTGGAAGTGGCATTTGCAGCTCGCAATAGTGCAGAGCTATCTCAAAGAAAGGGGCCACGGTGTTTCTGTATCTCTATTATGTTGGTGCGGCTTCGGAACTTTTAAATATCTTGATATATCTCGAGAACTACGCATCTGATCAAAAAATATCATAGAACATAAAACGTAGGAAACTTAATTCTCTACAAAAAAGGTCTCTCAACATTTTGCCATAGCTCGCTTCGTTTCCGAGATATTTGCAGATTTATCTCAAGGGAAGGGGCCTGACGGACATATTTCGAGATATTTCTTCTTCTTGTTGTTCTTCTTCTGCACAGCTAAGCTGGAAGTGGCATTTGCGGCTCGCACTAGTGCAGAGTTATCTCAACGAAAGGGGCCACGGTGTTTCTGTATCTCTATTATGTTGGTGCGGCTTCGGAACTTTTAAATATCTCGATATATCTCGAAAACTACGCTTCTGATCAAAAAATATCATAGAACATAAATTGTAGGAAACTTAATTCTCTACAAAAAAGGTCTCTTAACATTTTGCCATAGCTCTCTTCGTTTCCGAGATATTTGCAGATTTATCTCAAGGGAAGGGGCCTGACGGACATATTTCGAGATATTTCTTCTTCTTGTTGTTCTTCTGCACAGCTAAGCTGGAAGTGGCATTTGCAGCTCGCAGTAGTGCATAGTTATCTGAAAGAAAGGGGCCACGGTGTTTCTGTATCTCTATTATGTTGGTGCGGCTTCGGAACTTTTAAATATCTTGATATATCTCGAGAACTACGCATCTAATCAAAAAATATCATAGAACATAAAAAGTAGGAAACTTAATTCTCTACAAAAAAGGTCTCTTAACATTTTGCCATAGCTCTCTTCGTTTCCGAGATATTTGCAGATTTATCTCAAGGGAAGGGGCCTGACAGACATATTTCGAGATATTTCTTCTTCTTGTTGTTCTTCTTCTGCACAGCTAAGCTGGAAGTGGCATTTGCAGCTCGCAATAGTGCAGAGTTATCTCAAAGAAAGGGGCCACGGTGTTTCTGTATCTCTATTATGTTGGTGCGGCTTCGGAACTTTTAAATATCTTGATATATCTCGAGAACTACGCATCTGATCAAAAAATATCATAGAACATAAAAAGTAGGAAACTTAATTCTCTACAAAAAAGGTCTCTTCACATTTTGCCATAGCTCGCTTCGTTTCCGAGATATTTGCAGATTTATCTCAAGGGAAGGGGCCTGACGGACATATTTCGAGATATTTCTTCTTCTTGTTGTTCTTCTTCTGCACAGCTAAGCTGGAAGTGGCATTTGCGGCTCGCACTAGTGCAGAGTTATCTCAACGAAAGGGGCCACGGTGTTTCTGTATCTCTATTATGTTGGTGCGGCTTCGGAACTTTTAAATATCTCGATATATCTCGAAAACTACGCTTCTGATCAAAAAATATCATACAACATAAATTGTAGGAAACTTAATTCTCTACAAAAAAGGTCTCTTAACATTTTGCCATAGCTCTCTTCGTTTCCGAGATATTTGCAGATTTATCTCAAGGGAAGGGGCCTGACGGACATATTTCGAGATATTTCTTCTTCTTGTTGTTCTTCTTCTGCACAGCTAAACTGGAAGTGGCATTTCCAGCTCGCAGTAGTGCAGAGTTATCTCAAAGAGAGGGGCCACGGTGTTTCTGTATCTCTATTATGTTGGTGCGGCTTCGGAACTTTTAAATATCTCGATATATCTCGAAAACTACGCTTCTGATCAAAAAATATCATAGAACATAAATTGTAGGAAACATAATTCTCTACAAAAAAGGTCTCTTAACATTTTGCCATAGCTCGCTTCGTTTCCGAGATATTTGCAGATATATCTCAAGGGAAGGGGCCTGACGGACATATTTCGAGATATGTCTTCTTCTTGTTGTTCTTCTTCTGCACAGCTAAGCTGGAAGTGGCATTTACAGCTCGCAATAGTGCAGAGTTATCTCAAAGAAAGGGGCCACGGTGTTTCTGTATCTCTATTATGTTGGTGCGGCTTCGGAACTTTTAAATATCTTGATATATCTCGAGAACTACGCATCAGATCAAAAAATATCATAGAACATAAAAAGTAGGAAACTTAATTCTCTACAAAAAAGGTCTCTTAACATTTTGCCATAGCTCTCTTCGTTTCCGAGATATTTGCAGATTTATCTCAAGGGAAGGGGCCTGACGGACATATTTCGAGATATTTCTTCTTCTTGATGTTCTTCTTCTGCACAGCTAAGCTGGAAGTGGCATTTGCAGCTCGCAATAGTGCAGAGCTATCTCAAAGAAAGGGGCCACGGTGTTTCTGTATCTCTATTATGTTGGTGCGGCTTCGGAACTTTTAAATATCTTGATATATCTCGAGAACTACGCATCTGATCAAAAAATATCATAGAACATAAAACGTAGGAAACTTAATTCTCTACAAAAAAGGTCTCTCAACATTTTGCCATAGCTCGCTTCGTTTCCGAGATATTTGCAGATTTATCTCAAGGGAAGGGGCCTGACGGACATATTTCGAGATATTTCTTCTTCTTGTTGTTCTTCTTCTGCACAGCTAAGCTGGAAGTGGCATTTGCGGCTCGCAATAGTGCAGAGTTATCTCAAAGAAAGGGGCCACGGTGTTTCTGTATCTCTATTATGTTGGTGCGGCTTCGGAACTTTTAAATATCTTGATATATCTCGAGAACTACGCATCAGATCAAAAAATATCATAGAACATAAAAAGTAGGAAACTTAATTCTCTACAAAAAAGGTCTCTTAACATTTTGCCATAGCTCTCTTCGTTTCCGAGATATTTGCAGATTTATCTCAAGGGAAGGGGCCTGACGGACATATTTCGAGATATTTCTTCTTCTTGATGTTCTTCTTCTGCACAGCTAAGCTGGAAGTGGCATTTGCAGCTCGCAATAGTGCAGAGTTATCTCAAAGAAAGGGGCCACGGTGTTTCTGTATCTCTATTATGTTGGTGCGGCTTCGGAACTTTTAAATATCTTGATATATCTCGAGAACTACGCATCAGATCAAAAAATATCATAGAACATAAAAAGTAGGAAACTTAATTCTCTACAAAAAAGGTCTCTTAACATTTTGCCATAGCTCTCTTCGTTTCCGAGATATTTGCAGATTTATCTCAAGGGAAGGGGCCTGACGGACATATTTCGAGATATTTCTTCTTCTTGATGTTCTTCTTCTGCACAGCTAAGCTGGAAGTGGCATTTGCAGCTCGCAATAGTGCAGAGCTATCTCAAAGAAAGGGGCCACGGTGTTTCTGTATCTCTATTATGTTGGTGCGGCTTCGGAACTTTTAAATATCTTGATATATCTCGAGAACTACGCATCTGATCAAAAAATATCATAGAACATAAAACGTAGGAAACTTAATTCTCTACAAAAAAGGTCTCTCAACATTTTGCCATAGCTCGCTCCGTTTCCGAGATATTTGCAGATTTATCTCAAGGGAAGGGGCCTGACGGACATATTTCGAGATATTTCTTCTTCTTGTTGTTCTTCTTCTGCACAGCTAAACTGGAAGTGGCATTTCCAGCTCGCAATAGTGCGGAGTTATCTCAAAGAAAGGGGCCACGGTGTTTCTGTATCTCTATTATGTTGGTGCGGCTTCGGAAGTTTTAAATATCTCGATATATCTCGAAAACTACGCTTCTGATCAAAAAATATCATAGAACATAAATTGTAGGAAACGTAATTCTCTACAAAAAACGTCTCTTAACATTTTGCCATAGCTCGCTTCGTTTCCGAGATATTTGCAGATTCAGCTCAAAGGAACTGGCCTGACGGACATATTTCGAGATATTTCTTCTTCTTGTTGTTCTTCTTCTGCACAGCTAAGCTGGAAGTGGCATTTGCAGCTCGCAATAGTGCAGAGTTATCTCAAAGAAAGGGGCCACGGTGTTTCTGTATCTCTATTATGTTGGTGCGGCTTCGGAACTTTTAAATATCTTGATATATCTCGAGAACTACGCGTCTGATCAAAAAATATGATAGAACATAAAAAGTAGGAAACATAATTCTCTACAAAAAAGGTCTCCTAAGATTTTGCCATAGCTCGTTTCGTTTCCGAGATATTTGCAGATATATCTCAAGGGAAGGGGCCTGACGGACATATTTCGAGATATTTCTTCTTCTTGTTGTTCTTCTTCTGCACAGCTAAACTGGAAGTGGCATTTCCAGCTCGCAATAGTGCGGAGTTATCTCAAAGAAAGGGGCCACGGTGTTTCTGTATCTCTATTATGTTGGTGCGGCTTCGGAAGTTTTAAATATCTCGATATATCTCGAAAACTACGCTTCTGATCAAAAAATATCATAGAACATAAATTGTAGGAAACATAATTCTCTACAAAAAACGTCTCTTAACATTTTGCCATAGCTCGCTTCGTTTCCGAGATATTTGCAGATTCAGCTCAAAGGAACTGGCCTGACGGACATATTTCGAGATATTTCTTCTTCTTGTTGTTCTTCCTCTGCACAGCTAAGCTGGAAGTGGCATTTGCAGCTCGCAATAGTGCAGAGTTATCTCAAAGAAAGGGGCCACGGTGTTTCTGTATCTCTATTATGTTGGTGCGGCTTCGGAACTTTTAAATATCTTGATATATCTCGAGAACTACGCGTCTGATCAAAAAATATGATAGAACATAAAAAGTAGGAAACATAATTCTCTACAAAAAAGGTCTCCTAAGATTTTGCCATAGCTCGTTTCGTTTCCGAGATATTTGCAGATATATCTCAAGGGAAGGGGCCTGACGGACATATTTCGAGATATTTCTTCTTCTTGTTGTTCTTCTTCTGCACAGCTAAACTGGAAGTGGCATTTCCAGCTCGCAATAGTGCGGAGTTATCTCAAAGAAAGGGGCCACGGTGTTTCTGTATCTCTATTATGTTGGTGCGGCTTCGGAAGTTTTAAATATCTCGATATATCTCGAAAACTACGCTTCTGATCAAAAAATATCATAGAACATAAATTGTAGGAAACATAATTCTCTACAAAAAACGTCTCTTAACATTTTGCCATAGCTCGCTTCGTTTCCGAGATATTTGCAGATTCAGCTCAAAGGAACTGGCCTGACGGACATATTTCGAGATATTTCTTCTTCTTGTTGTTCTTCCTCTGCACAGCTAAGCTGGAAGTGGCATTTGCAGCTCGCAATAGTGCAGAGTTATCTCAAAGAAAGGGGCCACGGTGTTTCTGTATCTCTATTATGTTGGTGCGGCTTCGGAACTTTTAAATATCTTGATATATCTCGAGAACTACGCGTCTGATCAAAAAATATCATAGAACATAAAAAGTAGGAAACATAATTCTCTACAAAAAAGGTCTCTTAACATTTTGCCATAGCTCGTTTCGTTTCCGAGATATTTGCAGATATATCTCAAGGGAAGGGGCCTGACGGACATATTTCGAGATATTTCTTCTTCTTGTTGTTCTTCCTCTGCACAGCTAAGCTGGAAGTGGCATTTGCAGCTCGCAATAGTGCAGAGTTATCTCAAAGAAAGGGGCCACGGTGTTTCTGTATCTCTATTATGTTGGTGCGGCTTCGGAACTTTTAAATATCTTGATATATCTCGAGAACTACGCGTCTGATCAAAAAATATCCTGGAACATAAAAAGTAGGAAACATAATTCTCTACAAAAAAGGTCTCTTAACATTTTGCCATAGCTCGTTTCGTTTCCGAGATATTTGCAGATATATCTCAAGGGAAGGGGCCTGACGGACATATTTCGAGATATTTCTTCTTCTTGTTGTTCTTCCTCTGCACAGCTAAGCTGGAAGTGGCTTTTGCGGCTCGCACTAGTGCAGAGTTATCTCAAAGAAAGGGGCCACGGTGTTTCTGTATCTCTATTATGTTGGTGCGGCTTCGGAACTTTTAAATATCTCGATATATCTCGAAAACTACGCTTCTGATCAAAAAATATCATACAACATAAATTGTAGGAAACTTAATTCTCTACAAAAAAGGTCTCTTAACATTTTGCCATAGCTCTCTTCGTTTCCGAGATATTTGCAGATTTATCTCAAGGGAAGGGGCCTGACGGACATATTTCGAGATATTTCTTCTTCTTGTTGTTCTTCTTCTGCACAGCTAAACTGGAAGTGGCATTTCCAGCTCGCAGTAGTGCAGAGTTATCTCAAAGAGAGGGGCCACGGTGTTTCTGTATCTCTGTTATGTTGGTGCGGCTTCGGAACTTTTAAATATCTCGATATATCTCGAAAACTACGCTTCTGATCAAAAAATATCATAGAACATAAATTGTAGGAAACATAATTCTCTACAAAAATGGTCTCTTAACATTTTGCCATAGCTCGCTTCGTTTCCGAGATATTTGCAGATATATCTCAAGGGAAGGGGCCTGACGGACATATTTCGAGATATTTCTTCTTCTTGTTGTTCTTCTTCTGCACAGCTAAGCTGGAAGTGGCATTTACAGCTCGCAATACTGCAGAGTTATCTCAAAGAAAGGGGCCACGGTGTTCCTGTATCCGTATTATGTTGGTGCGGCTTCGGAACTTTTAAATATCTCGATATATCTCGAAAACTACGCTTCTGATCAAAAAATATCATAGAACATAAATTGTAGGAAACATAATTCTCTACAAAAAACGTCTCTTAACATTTTGCCATAGCTCGCTTCGTTTCCGAGATATTTGCAGATTCAGCTCAAAGGAACTGGCCTGACGGACATATTTCGAGATATTTCTTCTTCTTGTTGTTCTTCCTCTGCACAGCTAAGCTGGAAGTGGCATTTGCAGCTCGCAATAGTGCAGAGTTATCTCAAAGAAAGGGGCCACGGTGTTTCTGTATCTCTATTATGTTGGTGCGGCTTCGGAACTTTTAAATATCTTGATATATCTCGAGAACTACGCATCAGATCAAAAAATATCATAGAACATAAAAAGTAGGAAACTTAATTCTCTACAAAAAAGGTCTCTTAACATTTTGCCATAGCTCTCTTCGTTTCCGAGATATTTGCAGATTTATCTCAAGGGAAGGGGCCTGACGGACATATTTCGAGATATTTCTTCTTCTTGTTGTTCTTCTTCTGCACAGCTAAGCTGGAAGTGGCATTTGCAGCTCGCAATAGTGCAGAGTTATCTCAAAGAAAGGGGCCACGGTGTTTCTGTATCTCTATTATGTTGGTGCGGCTTCGGAACTTTTAGATATCTTGATATATCTCGAGAACTACGCATCTGATCAAAAAATATCATAGAACATAAAAAGTAGGAAACTTAATTCTCTACAAAAAAGGTCTCTTAACATTTTGCCATAGCTCGCTTCGTTTCCGAGATATTTGCAGATTTATCTCAAGGGAAGGGGCCTGACGGACATATTTCGAGATATTTCTTCTTCTTGTTGTTCTTCTTCTGCACAGCTAAGCTGGAAGTGGCATTTGCGGCTCGCACTAGTGCAGAGTTATCTCAACGAAAGGGGCCACGGTGTTTCTGTATCTCTATTATGTTGGTGCGGCTTCGGAACTTTTAAATATCTCGATATATCTCGAAAACTACGCTTCTGATCAAAAAATATCATACAACATAAATTGTAGGAAACTTAATTCTCTACAAAAAAGGTCTCTTAACATTTTGCCATAGCTCTCTTCGTTTCCGAGATATTTGCAGATTTATCTCAAGGGAAGGGGCCTGACGGACATATTTCGAGATATTTCTTCTTCTTGTTGTTCTTCTTCTGCACAGCTAAACTGGAAGTGGCATTTCCAGCTCGCAGTAGTGCAGAGTTATCTCAAAGAGAGGGGCCACGGTGTTTCTGTATCTCTATTATGTTGGTGCGGCTTCGGAACTTTTAAATATCTCGATATATCTCGAAAACTACGCTTCTGATCAAAAAATATCATAGAACATAAATTGTAGGAAACATAATTCTCTACAAAAAAGGTCTCTTAACATTTTGCCATAGCTCGCTTCGTTTCCGAGATATTTGCAGATTTATCTCAAGGGAAGGGGCCTGACGGACATATTTCGAGATATTTCTTCTTCTTGATGTTCTTCTTCTGCACAGCTAAGCTGGAAGTGGCATTTGCAGCTCGCAATAGTGCAGAGCTATCTCAAAGAAAGGGGCCACGGTGTTTCTGTATCTCTATTATGTTGGTGCGGCTTCGGAACTTTTAAATATCTTGATATATCTCGAGAACTACGCATCTGATCAAAAAATATCATAGAACATAAAACGTAGGAAACTTAATTCTCTACAAAAAAGGTCTCTCAACATTTTGCCATAGCTCGCTTCGTTTCCGAGATATTTGCAGATTTATCTCAAGGGAAGGGGCCTGACGGACATATTTCGAGATATTTCTTCTTCTTGTTGTTCTTCTTCTGCACAGCTAAGCTGGAAGTGGCATTTGCGGCTCGCACTAGTGCAGAGTTATCTCAACGAAAGGGGCCACGGTGTTTCTGTATCTCTATTATGTTGGTGCGGCTTCGCAACTTTTAAATATCTCGATATATCTCGAAAACTACGCTTCTGATCAAAAAATATCATAGAACATAAATTGTAGGAAACTTAATTCTCTACAAAAAAGGTCTCTTAACATTTTGCCATAGCTCTCTTCGTTTCCGAGATATTTGCAGATTTATCTCAAGGGAAGGGGCCTGACGGACATATTTCGAGATATTTCTTCTTCTTGTTGTTCTTCTGCACAGCTAAGCTGGAAGTGGCATTTGCAGCTCGCAGTAGTGCATAGTTATCTGAAAGAAAGGGGCCACGGTGTTTCTGTATCTCTATTATGTTGGTGCGGCTTCGGAACTTTTAAATATCTTGATATATCTCGAGAACTACGCATCTAATCAAAAAATATCATAGAACATAAAAAGTAGGAAACTTAATTCTCTACAAAAAAGGTCTCTTAACATTTTGCCATAGCTCTCTTCGTTTCCGAGATATTTGCAGATTTATCTCAAGGGAAGGGGCCTGACAGACATATTTCGAGATATTTCTTCTTCTTGTTGTTCTTCTTCTGCACAGCTAAGCTGGAAGTGGCATTTGCAGCTCGCAATAGTGCAGAGTTATCTCAAAGAAAGGGGCCACGGTGTTTCTGTATCTCTATTATGTTGGTGCGGCTTCGGAACTTTTAAATATCTTGATATATCTCGAGAACTACGCATCTGATCAAAAAATATCATAGAACATAAAAAGTAGGAAACTTAATTCTCTACAAAAAAGGTCTCTTCACATTTTGCCATAGCTCGCTTCGTTTCCGAGATATTTGCAGATTTATCTCAAGGGAAGGGGCCTGACGGACATATTTCGAGATATTTCTTCTTCTTGTTGTTCTTCTTCTGCACAGCTAAGCTGGAAGTGGCATTTGCGGCTCGCACTAGTGCAGAGTTATCTCAACGAAAGGGGCCACGGTGTTTCTGTATCTCTATTATGTTGGTGCGGCTTCGGAACTTTTAAATATCTCGATATATCTCGAAAACTACGCTTCTGATCAAAAAATATCATACAACATAAATTGTAGGAAACTTAATTCTCTACAAAAAAGGTCTCTTAACATTTTGCCATAGCTCTCTTCGTTTCCGAGATATTTGCAGATTTATCTCAAGGGAAGGGGCCTGACGGACATATTTCGAGATATTTCTTCTTCTTGTTGTTCTTCTTCTGCACAGCTAAACTGGAAGTGGCATTTCCAGCTCGCAGTAGTGCAGAGTTATCTCAAAGAGAGGGGCCACGGTGTTTCTGTATCTCTATTATGTTGGTGCGGCTTCGGAACTTTTAAATATCTCGATATATCTCGAAAACTACGCTTCTGATCAAAAAATATCATAGAACATAAATTGTAGGAAACATAATTCTCTACAAAAAAGGTCTCTTAACATTTTGCCATAGCTCGCTTCGTTTCCGAGATATTTGCAGATATATCTCAAGGGAAGGGGCCTGACGGACATATTTCGAGATATGTCTTCTTCTTGTTGTTCTTCTTCTGCACAGCTAAGCTGGAAGTGGCATTTACAGCTCGCAATAGTGCAGAGTTATCTCAAAGAAAGGGGCCACGGTGTTTCTGTATCTCTATTATGTTGGTGCGGCTTCGGAACTTTTAAATATCTTGATATATCTCGAGAACTACGCATCAGATCAAAAAATATCATAGAACATAAAAAGTAGGAAACTTAATTCTCTACAAAAAAGGTCTCTTAACATTTTGCCATAGCTCTCTTCGTTTCCGAGATATTTGCAGATTTATCTCAAGGGAAGGGGCCTGACGGACATATTTCGAGATATTTCTTCTTCTTGATGTTCTTCTTCTGCACAGCTAAGCTGGAAGTGGCATTTGCAGCTCGCAATAGTGCAGAGCTATCTCAAAGAAAGGGGCCACGGTGTTTCTGTATCTCTATTATGTTGGTGCGGCTTCGGAACTTTTAAATATCTTGATATATCTCGAGAACTACGCATCTGATCAAAAAATATCATAGAACATAAAACGTAGGAAACTTAATTCTCTACAAAAAAGGTCTCTCAACATTTTGCCATAGCTCGCTTCGTTTCCGAGATATTTGCAGATTTATCTCAAGGGAAGGGGCCTGACGGACATATTTCGAGATATTTCTTCTTCTTGTTGTTCTTCTTCTGCACAGCTAAGCTGGAAGTGGCATTTGCGGCTCGCAATAGTGCAGAGTTATCTCAAAGAAAGGGGCCACGGTGTTTCTGTATCTCTATTATGTTGGTGCGGCTTCGGAACTTTTAAATATCTTGATATATCTCGAGAACTACGCATCAGATCAAAAAATATCATAGAACATAAAAAGTAGGAAACTTAATTCTCTACAAAAAAGGTCTCTTAACATTTTGCCATAGCTCTCTTCGTTTCCGAGATATTTGCAGATTTATCTCAAGGGAAGGGGCCTGACGGACATATTTCGAGATATTTCTTCTTCTTGATGTTCTTCTTCTGCACAGCTAAGCTGGAAGTGGCATTTGCAGCTCGCAATAGTGCAGAGTTATCTCAAAGAAAGGGGCCACGGTGTTTCTGTATCTCTATTATGTTGGTGCGGCTTCGGAACTTTTAAATATCTTGATATATCTCGAGAACTACGCATCAGATCAAAAAATATCATAGAACATAAAAAGTAGGAAACTTAATTCTCTACAAAAAAGGTCTCTTAACATTTTGCCATAGCTCTCTTCGTTTCCGAGATATTTGCAGATTTATCTCAAGGGAAGGGGCCTGACGGACATATTTCGAGATATTTCTTCTTCTTGATGTTCTTCTTCTGCACAGCTAAGCTGGAAGTGGCATTTGCAGCTCGCAATAGTGCAGAGCTATCTCAAAGAAAGGGGCCACGGTGTTTCTGTATCTCTATTATGTTGGTGCGGCTTCGGAACTTTTAAATATCTTGATATATCTCGAGAACTACGCATCTGATCAAAAAATATCATAGAACATAAAACGTAGGAAACTTAATTCTCTACAAAAAAGGTCTCTCAACATTTTGCCATAGCTCGCTTCGTTTCCGAGATATTTGCAGATTTATCTCAAGGGAAGGGGCCTGACGGACATATTTCGAGATATTTCTTCTTCTTGTTGTTCTTCTTCTGCACAGCTAAGCTGGAAGTGGCATTTGCGGCTCGCAATAGTGCAGAGTTATCTCAAAGAAAGGGGCCACGGTGTTTCTGTATCTCTATTATGTTGGTGCGGCTTCGGAACTTTTAAATATCTTGATATATCTCGAGAACTACGCATCAGATCAAAAAATATCATAGAACATAAAAAGTAGGAAACTTAATTCTCTACAAAAAAGGTCTCTTAACATTTTGCCATAGCTCTCTTCGTTTCCGAGATATTTGCAGATTTATCTCAAGGGAAGGGGCCTGACGGACATATTTCGAGATATTTCTTCTTCTTGATGTTCTTCTTCTGCACAGCTAAGCTGGAAGTGGCATTTGCAGCTCGCAATAGTGCAGAGTTATCTCAAAGAAAGGGGCCACGGTGTTTCTGTATCTCTATTATGTTGGTGCGGCTTCGGAACTTTTAAATATCTTGATATATCTCGAGAACTACGCATCAGATCAAAAAATATCATAGAACATAAAAAGTAGGAAACTTAATTCTCTACAAAAAAGGTCTCTTAACATTTTGCCATAGCTCTCTTCGTTTCCGAGATATTTGCAGATTTATCTCAAGGGAAGGGGCCTGACGGACATATTTCGAGATATTTCTTCTTCTTGATGTTCTTCTTCTGCACAGCTAAGCTGGAAGTGGCATTTGCAGCTCGCAATAGTGCAGAGCTATCTCAAAGAAAGGGGCCACGGTGTTTCTGTATCTCTATTATGTTGGTGCGGCTTCGGAACTTTTAAATATCTTGATATATCTCGAGAACTACGCATCTGATCAAAAAATATCATAGAACATAAAACGTAGGAAACTTAATTCTCTACAAAAAAGGTCTCTCAACATTTTGCCATAGCTCGCTTCGTTTCCGAGATATTTGCAGATTTATCTCAAGGGAAGGGGCCTGACGGACATATTTCGAGATATTTCTTCTTCTTGTTGTTCTTCTTCTGCACAGCTAAACTGGAAGTGGCATTTCCAGCTCGCAATAGTGCGGAGTTATCTCAAAGAAAGGGGCCACGGTGTTTCTGTATCTCTATTATGTTGGTGCGGCTTCGGAAGTTTTAAATATCTCGATATATCTCGAAAACTACGCTTCTGATCAAAAAATATCATAGAACATAAATTGTAGGAAACGTAATTCTCTACAAAAAACGTCTCTTAACATTTTGCCATAGCTCGCTTCGTTTCCGAGATATTTGCAGATTCAGCTCAAAGGAACTGGCCTGACGGACATATTTCGAGATATTTCTTCTTCTTGTTGTTCTTCTTCTGCACAGCTAAGCTGGAAGTGGCATTTGCAGCTCGCAATAGTGCAGAGTTATCTCAAAGAAAGGGGCCACGGTGTTTCTGTATCTCTATTATGTTGGTGCGGCTTCGGAACTTTTAAATATCTTGATATATCTCGAGAACTACGCGTCTGATCAAAAAATATGATAGAACATAAAAAGTAGGAAACATAATTCTCTACAAAAAAGGTCTCCTAAGATTTTGCCATAGCTCGTTTCGTTTCCGAGATATTTGCAGATATATCTCAAGGGAAGGGGCCTGACGGACATATTTCGAGATATTTCTTCTTCTTGTTGTTCTTCTTCTGCACAGCTAAACTGGAAGTGGCATTTCCAGCTCGCAATAGTGCGGAGTTATCTCAAAGAAAGGGGCCACGGTGTTTCTGTATCTCTATTATGTTGGTGCGGCTTCGGAAGTTTTAAATATCTCGATATATCTCGAAAACTACGCTTCTGATCAAAAAATATCATAGAACATAAATTGTAGGAAACATAATTCTCTACAAAAAACGTCTCTTAACATTTTGCCATAGCTCGCTTCGTTTCCGAGATATTTGCAGATTCAGCTCAAAGGAACTGGCCTGACGGACATATTTCGAGATATTTCTTCTTCTTGTTGTTCTTCCTCTGCACAGCTAAGCTGGAAGTGGCATTTGCAGCTCGCAATAGTGCAGAGTTATCTCAAAGAAAGGGGCCACGGTGTTTCTGTATCTCTATTATGTTGGTGCGGCTTCGGAACTTTTAAATATCTTGATATATCTCGAGAACTACGCGTCTGATCAAAAAATATCATAGAACATAAAAAGTAGGAAACATAATTCTCTACAAAAAAGGTCTCTTAACATTTTGCCATAGCTCGTTTCGTTTCCGAGATATTTGCAGATATATCTCAAGGGAAGGGGCCTGACGGACATATTTCGAGATATTTCTTCTTCTTGTTGTTCTTCCTCTGCACAGCTAAGCTGGAAGTGGCATTTGCAGCTCGCAATAGTGCAGAGTTATCTCAAAGAAAGGGGCCACGGTGTTTCTGTATCTCTATTATGTTGGTGCGGCTTCGGAACTTTTAAATATCTTGATATATCTCGAGAACTACGCGTCTGATCAAAAAATATCCTGGAACATAAAAAGTAGGAAACATAATTCTCTACAAAAAAGGTCTCTTAACATTTTGCCATAGCTCGTTTCGTTTCCGAGATATTTGCAGATATATCTCAAGGGAAGGGGCCTGACGGACATATTTCGAGATATTTCTTCTTCTTGTTGTTCTTCCTCTGCACAGCTAAGCTGGAAGTGGCTTTTGCGGCTCGCACTAGTGCAGAGTTATCTCAAAGAAAGGGGCCACGGTGTTTCTGTATCTCTATTATGTTGGTGCGGCTTCGGAACTTTTAAATATCTCGATATATCTCGAAAACTACGCTTCTGATCAAAAAATATCATAGAACATAAATTGTAGGAAACATAATTCTCTACAAAAAAGGTCTCCTAAGATTTTGCCATAGCTCGTTTCGTTTCCGAGATATTTGCAGATATATCTCAAGGGAAGGGGCCTGACGGACATATTTCGAGATATTTCTTCTTCTTGTTGTTCTTCTTCTGCACAGCTAAACTGGAAGTGGCATTTCCAGCTCGCAATAGTGCAGAGTTATCTCAAAGAAAGGGGCCACGGTGTTTCTGTATCTCTATTATGTTGGTGCGGCTTCGGAACTTTTAAATATCTTGATATATCTCGAGAACTACGCATCTGATCAAAAAATATCATAGAACATAAAAAGTAGGAAACTTAATTCTCTACAAAAAAGGTCTCTTAACATTTTGCCATAGCTCGCTTCGTTTCCGAGATATTTGCAGATTTATCTCAAGGGAAGGGGCCTGACGGACATATTTCGAGATATTTCTTCTTCTTGTTGTTCTTCTTCTGCACAGCTAAGCTGGAAGTGGCATTTGCGGCTCGCACTAGTGCAGAGTTATCTCAACGAAAGGGGCCACGGTGTTTCTGTATCTCTATTATGTTGGTGCGGCTTCGGAACTTTTAAATATCTCGATATATCTCGAAAACTACGCTTCTGATCAAAAAATATCATACAACATAAATTGTAGGAAACTTAATTCTCTACAAAAAAGGTCTCTTAACATTTTGCCATAGCTCTCTTCGTTTCCGAGATATTTGCAGATTTATCTCAAGGGAAGGGGCCTGACGGACATATTTCGAGATATTTCTTCTTCTTGTTGTTCTTCTTCTGCACAGCTAAACTGGAAGTGGCATTTCCAGCTCGCAGTAGTGCAGAGTTATCTCAAAGAGAGGGGCCACGGTGTTTCTGTATCTCTATTATGTTGGTGCGGCTTCGGAACTTTTAAATATCTCGATATATCTCGAAAACTACGCTTCTGATCAAAAAATATCATAGAACATAAATTGTAGGAAACATAATTCTCTACAAAAAAGGTCTCTTAACATTTTGCCATAGCTCGCTTCGTTTCCGAGATATTTGCAGATTTATCTCAAGGGAAGGGGCCTGACGGACATATTTCGAGATATTTCTTCTTCTTGATGTTCTTCTTCTGCACAGCTAAGCTGGAAGTGGCATTTGCAGCGCGCAATAGTGCAGAGCTATCTCAAAGAAAGGGGCCACGGTGTTTCTGTATCTCTATTATGTTGGTGCGGCTTCGGAACTTTTAAATATCTTGATATATCTCGAGAACTACGCATCTGATCAAAAAATATCATAGAACATAAAACGTAGGAAACTTAATTCTCTACAAAAAAGGTCTCTCAACATTTTGCCATAGCTCGCTTCGTTTCCGAGATATTTGCAGATTTATCTCAAGGGAAGGGGCCTGACGGACATATTTCGAGATATTTCTTCTTCTTGTTGTTCTTCTTCTGCACAGCTAAGCTGGAAGTGGCATTTGCGGCTCGCAATAGTGCAGAGTTATCTCAAAGAAAGGGGCCACGGTGTTTCTGTATCTCTATTATGTTGGTGCGGCTTCGGAACTTTTAAATATCTTGATATATCTCGAGAACTACGCATCAGATCAAAAAATATCATAGAACATAAAAAGTAGGAAACTTAATTCTCTACAAAAAAGGTCTCTTAACATTTTGCCATAGCTCTCTTCGTTTCCGAGATATTTGCAGATTTATCTCAAGGGAAGGGGCCTGATGGACATATTTCGAGATATTTCTTCTTCTTGTTGTTCTTCTTCTGCACAGCTAAACTGGAAGTGGCATTTCCAGCTCGCAGTAGTGCAGAGTTATCTCAAAGAGAGGGGCCACGGTGTTTCTGTATCTCTATTATGTTGGTGCGGCTTCGGAACTTTTAAATATCTCGATATATCTCGAAAACTACGCTTCTGATCAAAAAATATCATAGAACATAAATTGTAGGAAACATAATTCTCTACAAAAAAGGTCTCTTAACATTTTGCCATAGCTCGCTTCGTTTCCGAGATATTTGCAGATATATCTCAAGGGAAGGGGCCTGACGGACATATTTCGAGATATGTCTTCTTCTTGTTGTTCTTCTTCTGCACAGCTAAGCTGGAAGTGGCATTTACAGCTCGCAATAGTGCAGAGTTATCTCAAAGAAAGGGGCCACGGTGTTTCTGTATCTCTATTATGTTGGTGCGGCTTCGGAACTTTTAAATATCTTGATATATCTCGAGAACTACGCATCAGATCAAAAAATATCATAGAACATAAAAAGTAGGAAACTTAATTCTCTACAAAAAAGGTCTCTTAACATTTTGCCATAGCTCTCTTCGTTTCCGAGATATTTGCAGATTTATCTCAAGGGAAGGGGCCTGACGGACATATTTCGAGATATTTCTTCTTCTTGATGTTCTTCTTCTGCACAGCTAAGCTGGAAGTGGCATTTGCAGCTCGCAATAGTGCAGAGCTATCTCAAAGAAAGGGGCCACGGTGTTTCTGTATCTCTATTATGTTGGTGCGGCTTCGGAACTTTTAAATATCTTGATATATCTCGAGAACTACGCATGTGATCAAAAAATATCATAGAACATAAAACGTAGGAAACTTAATTCTCTACAAAAAAGGTCTCTCAACATTTTGCCATAGCTCGCTTCGTTTCCGAGATATTTGCAGATTTATCTCAAGGGAAGGGGCCTGACGGACATATTTCGAGATATTTCTTCTTCTTGTTGTTCTTCTTCTGCACAGCTAAGCTGGAAGTGGCATTTGCGGCTCGCAATAGTGCAGAGTTATCTCAAAGAAAGGGGCCACGGTGTTTCTGTATCTCTATTATGTTGGTGCGGCTTCGGAACTTTTAAATATCTTGATATATCTCGAGAACTACGCATCAGATCAAAAAATATCATAGAACATAAAAAGTAGGAAACTTAATTCTCTACAAAAAAGGTCTCTTAACATTTTGCCATAGCTCTCTTCGTTTCCGAGATATTTGCAGATTTATCTCAAGGGAAGGGGCCTGACGGACATATTTCGAGATATTTCTTCTTCTTGATGTTCTTCTTCTGCACAGCTAAGCTGGAAGTGGCATTTGCAGCTCGCAATAGTGCAGAGTTATCTCAAAGAAAGGGGCCACGGTGTTTCTGTATCTCTATTATGTTGGTGCGGCTTCGGAACTTTTAAATATCTTGATATATCTCGAGAACTACGCATCAGATCAAAAAATATCATAGAACATAAAAAGTAGGAAACTTAATTCTCTACAAAAAAGGTCTCTTAACATTTTGCCATAGCTCTCTTCGTTTCCGAGATATTTGCAGATTTATCTCAAGGGAAGGGGCCTGACGGACATATTTCGAGATATTTCTTCTTCTTGATGTTCTTCTTCTGCACAGCTAAGCTGGAAGTGGCATTTGCAGCTCGCAATAGTGCAGAGCTATCTCAAAGAAAGGGGCCACGGTGTTTCTGTATCTCTATTATGTTGGTGCGGCTTCGGAACTTTTAAATATCTTGATATATCTCGAGAACTACGCATCTGATCAAAAAATATCATAGAACATAAAACGTAGGAAACTTAATTCTCTACAAAAAAGGTCTCTCAACATTTTGCCATAGCTCGCTTCGTTTCCGAGATATTTGCAGATTTATCTCAAGGGAAGGGGCCTGACGGACATATTTCGAGATATTTCTTCTTCTTGTTGTTCTTCTTCTGCACAGCTAAACTGGAAGTGGCATTTCCAGCTCGCAATAGTGCGGAGTTATCTCAAAGAAAGGGGCCACGGTGTTTCTGTATCTCTATTATGTTGGTGCGGCTTCGGAAGTTTTAAATATCTCGATATATCTCGAAAACTACGCTTCTGATCAAAAAATATCATAGAACATAAATTGTAGGAAACATAATTCTCTACAAAAAACGTCTCTTAACATTTTGCCATAGCTCGCTTCGTTTCCGAGATATTTGCAGATTCAGCTCAAAGGAACTGGCCTGACGGACATATTTCGAGATATTTCTTCTTCTTGTTGTTCTTCTTCTGCACAGCTAAGCTGGAAGTGGCATTTGCAGCTCGCAATAGTGCAGAGTTATCTCAAAGAAAGGGGCCACGGTGTTTCTGTATCTCTATTATGTTGGTGCGGCTTCGGAACTTTTAAATATCTTGATATATCTCGAGAACTACGCGTCTGATCAAAAAATATCATAGAACATAAAAAGTAGGAAACATAATTCTCTACAAAAAAGGTCTCCTAAGATTTTGCCATAGCTCGTTTCGTTTCCGAGATATTTGCAGATATATCTCAAGGGAAGGGGCCTGACGGACATATTTCGAGATATTTCTTCTTCTTGTTGTTCTTCTTCTGCACAGCTAAACTGGAAGTGGCATTTCCAGCTCGCAATAGTGCGGAGTTATCTCAAAGAAAGGGGCCACGGTGTTTCTGTATCTCTATTATGTTGGTGCGGCTTCGGAAGTTTTAAATATCTCGATATATCTCGAAAACTACGCTTCTGATCAAAAAATATCATAGAACATAAATTGTAGGAAACATAATTCTCTACAAAAAAGTTCTCCTAAGATTTTGCCATAGCTCGTTTCGTTTCCGAGATATTTGCAGATATATCTCAAGGGAAAGGGCCTGACGGACATATTTCGAGATATTTCTTCTTCTTGTTGTTCTTCTTCTGCACAGCTAAACTGGAAGTGGCATTTCCAGCTCGCAATAGTGCAGAGTTATCTCAAAGAAAGGGGCCACGGTGTTTCTGTATCTCTATTATGTTGGTGCGGCTTCGGAAGTTTTAAATATCTCGATATATCTCGAAAACTACGCTTCTGATCAAAAAATATCATAGAACATAAATTGTAGGAAACATAATTGTCTACAAAAAACGTCTCTTAACATTTTGCCATAGCTCGCTTCGTTTCCGAGATATTTGCAGATTCAGCTCAAAGGAACTGGCCTGACGGACATATTTCGAGATATTTCTTCTTCTTGTTGTTCTTCCTCTGCACAGCTAAGCTGGAAGTGGCATTTGCAGTCGCAATAGTGCAGAGTTATCTCAAAGAAAGGGGCCACGGTGTTTCTGTATCTCTATTATGTTGGTGCGGCTTCGGAACTTTTAAATATCTCGATATATCTCGAAAACTACGCTTCTGATCAAAAAATATCATAGAACATAAATTGTAGGAAACATAATTCTCTACAAAAAAGTTCTCCTAAGATTTTGCCATAGCTCGTTTCGTTTCCGAGATATTTGCAGATATATCTCAAGGGAAAGGGCCTGACGGACATATTTCGAGATATTTCTTCTTCTTGTTGTTCTTCTTCTGCACAGCTAAACTGGAAGTGGCATTTCCAGCTCGCAATAGTGCAGAGTTATCTCAAAGAAAGGGGCCACGGTGTTTCTGTATCTCTATTATGTTGGTGCGGCTTCGGAACTTTTAAATATCTCGATATATCTCGAAAACTACGCTTCTGATCAAAAAATATCATAGAACATAAATTGTAGGAAACATAATTCTCTACAAAAAAGGTCTCCTAAGATTTTGCCATAGCTCGTTTCGTTTCCGAGATATTTGCAGATATATCTCAAGGGAAGGGGCCTGACGGACATATTTCGAGATATTTCTTCTTCTTGTTGTTCTTCTTCTGCACAGCTAAACTGGAAGTGGCATTTCCAGCTCGCAATAGTGCAGAGTTATCTCAAAGAAAGGGGCCACGGTGTTTCTGTATCTCTATTATGTTGGTGCGGCTTCGGAACTTTTAAATATCTCGATATATCTCGAAAACTACGCTTCTGATCAAAAAATATCATACAACATAAATTGTAGGAAACTTAATTCTCTACAAAAAAGGTCTCTTAACATTTTGCCATAGCTCTCTTCGTTTCCGAGATATTTGCAGATTTATCTCAAGGGAAGGGGCCTGACGGACATATTTCGAGATATTTCTTCTTCTTGTTGTTCTTCTTCTGCACAGCTAAACTGGAAGTGGCATTTCCAGCTCGCAGTAGTGCAGAGTTATCTCAAAGAGAGGGGCCACGGTGTTTCTGTATCTCTATTATGTTGGTGCGGCTTCGGAACTTTTAAATATCTCGATATATCTCGAAAACTACGCTTCTGATCAAAAAATATCATAGAACATAAATTGTAGGAAATATAATTCTCTACAAAAAAGGTCTCTTAACATTTTGCCATAGCTCGCTTCGTTTCCGAGATATTTGCAGATATATCTCAAGGGAAGGGGCCTGACGGACATATTTCGAGATATTTCTTCTTCTTGTTGTTCTTCCTCTGCACAGCTAAGCTGGAAGTGGCTTTTGCGGCTCGCACTAGTGCAGAGTTATCTCAAAGAAAGGGGCCACGGTGTTTCTGTATCTCTATTATGTTGGTGCGGCTTCGGAACTTTTAAATATCTCGATATATCTCGAAAACTACGCTTCTGATCAAAAAATATCATAGAACATAAATTGTAGGAAACATAATTCTCTACAAAAAAGGTCTCCTAAGATTTTGCCATAGCTCGTTTCGTTTCCGAGATATTTGCAGATATATCTCAAGGGAAGGGGCCTGACGGACATATTTCGAGATATTTCTTCTTCTTGTTGTTCTTCTTCTGCACAGCTAAACTGGAAGTGGCATTTCCAGCTCGCAATAGTGCAGAGTTATCTCAAAGAAAGGGGCCACGGTGTTTCTGTATCTCTATTATGTTGGTGCGGCTTCGGAAGTTTTAAATATCTCGATATATCTCGAAAACTACGCTTCTGATCAAAAAATATCATAGAACATAAATTGTAGGAAACATAATTGTCTACAAAAAACGTCTCTTAACATTTTGCCATAGCTCGCTTCGTTTCCGAGATATTTGCAGATTCAGCTCAAAGGAACTGGCCTGACGGACATATTTCGAGATATTTCTTCTTCTTGTTGTTCTTCCTCTGCACAGCTAAGCTGGAAGTGGCATTTGCAGCTCGCAATAGTGCAGAGTTATCTCAAAGAAAGGGGCCACGGTGTTTCTGTATCTCTATTATGTTGGTGCGGCTTCGGAACTTTTAAATATCTCGATATATCTCGAAAACTACGCTTCTGATCAAAAAATATCATAGAACATAAATTGTAGGAAACATAATTCTCTACAAAAAAGGTCTCCTAAGATTTTGCCATAGCTCGTTTCGTTTCCGAGATATTTGCAGATATATCTCAAGGGAAGGGGCCTGACGGACATATTTCGAGATATTTCTTCTTCTTGTTGTTCTTCTTCTGCACAGCTAAACTGGAAGTGGCATTTCCAGCTCGCAATAGTGCAGAGTTATCTCAAAGAAAGGGGCCACGGTGTTTCTGTATCTCTATTATGTTGGTGCGGCTTCGGAACTTTTAAATATCTCGATATATCTCGAAAACTA
Source organism: Osmia lignaria lignaria (assembly GCF_051020975.1). NCBI lineage: Eukaryota > Metazoa > Arthropoda > Insecta > Hymenoptera > Megachilidae > Osmia > Osmia lignaria. The sequence continues at coordinate 5,553,568 of NW_027478159.1, read as the reverse complement.
CGCTTCTGATCAAAAAATATCATACAACATAAATTGTAGGAAACTTAATTCTCTACAAAAAAGGTCTCTTAACATTTTGCCATAGCTCTCTTCGTTTCCGAGATATTTGCAGATTTATCTCAAGGGAAGGGGCCTGACGGACATATTTCGAGATATTTCTTCTTCTTGTTGTTCTTCTTCTGCACAGCTAAACTGGAAGTGGCATTTCCAGCTCGCAATAGTGCAGAGTTATCTCAAAGAGAGGGGCCACGGTGTTTCTGTATCTCTATTATGTTGGTGCGGCTTCGGAACTTTTAAATATCTCGATATATCTCGAAAACTACGCTTCTGATCAAAAAATATCATAGAACATAAATTGTAGGAAATATAATTCTCTACAAAAAAGGTCTCTTAACATTTTGCCATAGCTCGCTTCGTTTCCGAGATATTTGCAGATATATCTCAAGGGAAGGGGCCTGACGGACATATTTCGAGATATTTCTTCTTCTTGTTGTTCTTCCTCTGCACAGCTAAGCTGGAAGTGGCTTTTGCGGCTCGCACTAGTGCAGAGTTATCTCAAAGAAAGGGGCCACGGTGTTTCTGTATCTCTATTATGTTGGTGCGGCTTCGGAACTTTTAAATATCTCGATATATCTCGAAAACTACGCTTCTGATCAAAAAATATCATAGAACATAAATTGTAGGAAACATAATTCTCTACAAAAAAGGTCTCTTAACATTTTGCCATAGCTCGCTTCGTTTCCGAGATATTTGCAGATATATCTCAAGGGAAGGGGCCTGACGGACATATTTCGAGATATTTCTTCTTCTTGTTGTTCTTCTTCTGCACAGCTAAACTGGAAGTGGCATTTCCAGCTCGCAATAGTGCAGAGTTATCTCAAAGAAAGGGGCCACGGTGTTTCTGTATCTCTATTATGTTGGTGCGGCTTCGGAACTTTTAAATATCTCGATATATCTCGAAAACTACGCTTCTGATCAAAAAATATCATACAACATAAATTGTAGGAAACTTAATTCTCTACAAAAAAGGTCTCTTAACATTTTGCCATAGCTCTCTTCGTTTCCGAGATATTTGCAGATTTATCTCAAGGGAAGGGGCCTGACGGACATATTTCGAGATATTTCTTCTTCTTGTTGTTCTTCTTCTGCACAGCTAAACTGGAAGTGGCATTTCCAGCTCGCAGTAGTGCAGAGTTATCTCAAAGAGAGGGGCCACGGTGTTTCTGTATCTCTATTATGTTGGTGCGGCTTCGGAACTTTTAAATATCTCGATATATCTCGAAAACTACGCTTCTGATCAAAAAATATCATAGAACATAAATTGTAGGAAATATAATTCTCTACAAAAAAGGTCTCTTAACATTTTGCCATAGCTCGCTTCGTTTCCGAGATATTTGCAGATATATCTCAAGGGAAGGGGCCTGACGGACATATTTCGAGATATTTCTTCTTCTTGTTGTTCTTCCTCTGCACAGCTAAGCTGGAAGTGGCTTTTGCGGCTCGCACTAGTGCAGAGTTATCTCAAAGAAAGGGGCCACGGTGTTTCTGTATTTCTATTATGTTGGTGCGGCTTCGGAACTTTTAAATATCTCGATATATCTCGAAAACTACGCTTCTGATCAAAAAATATCATAGAACATAAATTGTAGGAAACATAATTCTCTACAAAAAAGGTCTCCTAAGATTTTGCCATAGCTCGTTTCGTTTCCGAGATATTTGCAGATATATCTCAAGGGAAGGGGCCTGACGGACATATTTCGAGATATTTCTTCTTCTTGTTGTTCTTCTTCTGCACAGCTAAACTGGAAGTGGCATTTCCAGCTCGCAATAGTGCAGAGTTATCTCAAAGAAAGGGGCCACGGTGTTTCTGTATCTCTATTATGTTGGTGCGGCTTCGGAAGTTTTAAATATCTCGATATATCTCGAAAACTACGCTTCTGATCAAAAAATATCATAGAACATAAATTGTAGGAAACATAATTGTCTTCAAAAAACGTCTCTTAACATTTTGCCATAGCTCGCTTCGTTTCCGAGATATTTGCAGATATATCTCAAGGGAAGGGGCCTGACGGACATATTTCGAGATATTTCTTCTTCTTGTTGTTCTTCCTCTGCACAGCTAAGCTGGAAGTGGCTTTTGCGGCTCGCACTAGTGCAGAGTTATCTCAAAGAAAGGGGCCACGGTGTTTCTGTATCTCTATTATGTTGGTGCGGCTTCGGAACTTTTAAATATCTCGATATATCTCGAAAACTACGCTTCTGATCAAAAAATATCATAGAACATAAATTGTAGGAAACATAATTCTCTACAAAAAAGGTCTCCTAAGATTTTGCCATAGCTCGTTTCGTTTCCGAGATATTTGCAGATATATCTCAAGGGAAGGGGCCTGACGGACATATTTCGAGATATTTCTTCTTCTTGTTGTTCTTCTTCTGCACAGCTAAACTGGAAGTGGCATTTCCAGCTCGCAATAGTGCAGAGTTATCTCAAAGAAAGGGGCCACGGTGTTTCTGTATCTCTATTATGTTGGTGCGGCTTCGGAAGTTTTAAATATCTCGATATATCTCGAAAACTACGCTTCTGATCAAAAAATATCATAGAACATAAATTGTAGGAAACATAATTGTCTACAAAAAACGTCTCTTAACATTTTGCCATAGCTCGCTTCGTTTCCGAGATATTTGCAGATTCAGCTCAAAGGAACTGGCCTGACGGACATATTTCGAGATATTTCTTCTTCTTATTGTTCTTCTTCTGCACAGCTAAACTGGAAGTGGCATTTCCAGCTCGCAGTAGTGCAGAGTTATCTCAAAGAGAGGGGCCACGGTGTTTCTGTATCTCTATTATGTTGGTGCGGCTTCGGAACTTTTAAATATCTCGATATATCTCGAAAACTACGCTTCTGATCAAAAAATATCATAGAACATAAATTGTAGGAAATATAATTCTCTACAAAAAAGGTCTCTTAACATTTTGCCATAGCTCGCTTCGTTTCCGAGATATTTGCAGATATATCTCAAGGGAAGGGGCCTGACGGACATATTTCGAGATATTTCTTCTTCTTGTTGTTCTTCCTCTGCACAGCTAAGCTGGAAGTGGCTTTTGCGGCTCGCACTAGTGCAGAGTTATCTCAAAGAAAGGGGCCACGGTGTTTCTGTATCTCTATTATGTTGGTGCGGCTTCGGAACTTTTAAATATCTCGATATATCTCGAAAACTACGCTTCTGATCAAAAAATATCATAGAACATAAATTGTAGGAAACATAATTCTCTACAAAAAAGGTCTCTTAACATTTTGCCATAGCTCGCTTCGTTTCCGAGATATTTGCAGATATATCTCAAGGGAAGGGGCCTGACGGACATATTTCGAGATATTTCTTCTTCTTGTTGTTCTTCCTCTGCACAGCTAAGCTGGAAGTGGCATTTCCAGCTCGCAATAGTGCAGAGTTATCTCAAAGAAAGGGGCCACGGTGTTTCTGTATCTCTATTATGTTGGTGCGGCTTCGGAAGTTTTAAATATCTCGATATATCTCGAAAACTACGCTTCTGATCAAAAAATATCATAGAACATAAATTGTAGGAAACATAATTGTCTACAAAAAACGTCTCTTAACATTTTGCCATAGCTCGCTTCGTTTCCGAGATATTTGCAGATTCAGCTCAAAGGAACTGGCCTGACGGACATATTTCGAGATATTTCTTCTTCTTGTTGTTCTTCCTCTGCACAGCTAAGCTGGAAGTGGCATTTGCAGCTCGCAATAGTGCAGAGTTATCTCAAAGAAAGGGGCCACGGTGTTTCTGTATCTCTATTATGTTGGTGCGGCTTCGGAACTTTTAAATATCTTGATATATCTCGAGAACTACGCGTCTGATCAAAAAATATCATAGAACATAAAAAGTAGGAAACATAATTCTCTACAAAAAAGGTCTCTTAACATTTTGCCATAGCTCGTTTCGTTTCCGAGATATTTGCAGATATATCTCAAGGGAAGGGGCCTGACGGACATATTTCGAGATATTTCTTCTTCTTGTTGTTCTTCCTCTGCACAGCTAAGCTGGAAGTGGCTTTTGCGGCTCGCACTAGTGCAGAGTTATCTCAAAGAAAGGGGCCACGGTGTTTCTGTATCTCTATTATGTTGGTGCGGCTTCGGAACTTTTAAATATCTCGATATATCTCGAAAACTACGTTTCTGATCAAAAAATATCATAGAACATAAATTGTAGGAAACATAATTCTCTACAAAAAAGGTCTCCTAAGATTTTGCCATAGCTCGTTTCGTTTCCGAGATATTTGCAGATATATCTCAAGGGAAGGGGCCTGACGGACATATTTCGAGATATTTCTTCTTCTTGTTGTTCTTCTTCTGCACAGCTAAACTGGAAGTGGCATTTCCAGCTCGCAATAGTGCAGAGTTATCTCAAAGAAAGGGGCCACGGTGTTTCTGTATCTCTATTATGTTGGTGCGGCTTCGGAACTTTTAAATATCTCGATATATCTCGAAAACTACGCTTCTGATCAAAAAATATCATACAACATAAATTGTAGGAAACTTAATTCTCTACAAAAAAGGTCTCTTAACATTTTGCCATAGCTCTCTTCGTTTCCGAGATATTTGCAGATTTATCTCAAGGGAAGGGGCCTGACGGACATATTTCGAGATATTTCTTCTTCTTGTTGTTCTTCTTCTGCACAGCTAAACTGGAAGTGGCATTTCCAGCTCGCAGTAGTGCAGAGTTATCTCAAAGAGAGGGGCCACGGTGTTTCTGTATCTCTATTATGTTGGTGCGGCTTCGGAACTTTTAAATATCTCGATATATCTCGAAAACTACGCTTCTGATCAAAAAATATCATAGAACATAAATTGTAGGAAATATAATTCTCTACAAAAAAGGTCTCTTAACATTTTGCCATAGCTCGCTTCGTTTCCGAGATATTTGCAGATATATCTCAAGGGAAGGGGCCTGACGGACATATTTCGAGATATTTCTTCTTCTTGTTGTTCTTCCTCTGCACAGCTAAGCTGGAAGTGGCTTTTGCGGCTCGCACTAGTGCAGAGTTATCTCAAAGAAAGGGGCCACGGTGTTTCTGTATCTCTATTATGTTGGTGCGGCTTCGGAACTTTTAAATATCTCGATATATCTCGAAAACTACGCTTCTGATCAAAAAATATCATAGAACATAAATTGTAGGAAACATAATTCTCTACAAAAAAGGTCTCCTAAGATTTTGCCATAGCTCGTTTCGTTTCCGAGATATTTGCAGATATATCTCAAGGGAAGGGGCCTGACGGACATATTTCGAGATATTTCTTCTTCTTGTTGTTCTTCCTCTGCACAGCTAAGCTGGAAGTGGCATTTCCAGCTCGCAATAGTGCAGAGTTATCTCAAAGAAAGGGGCCACGGTGTTTCTGTATCTCTATTATGTTGGTGCGGCTTCGGAAGTTTTAAATATCTCGATATATCTCGAAAACTACGCTTCTGATCAAAAAATATCATAGAACATAAATTGTAGGAAACATAATTGTCTACAAAAAACGTCTCTTAACATTTTGCCATAGCTCGCTTCGTTTCCGAGATATTTGCAGATTCAGCTCAAAGGAACTGGCCTGACGGACATATTTCGAGATATTTCTTCTTCTTGTTGTTCTTCCTCTGCACAGCTAAGCTGGAAGTGGCATTTGCAGCTCGCAATAGTGCAGAGTTATCTCAAAGAAAGGGGCCACGGTGTTTCTGTATCTCTATTATGTTGGTGCGGCTTCGGAACTTTTAAATATCTCGATATATCTCGAAAACTACGCTTCTGATCAAAAAATATCATAGAACATAAATTGTAGGAAACATAATTCTCTACAAAAAAGGTCTCCTAAGATTTTGCCATAGCTCGTTTCGTTTCCGAGATATTTGCAGATATATCTCAAGGGAAGGGGCCTGACGGACATATTTCGAGATATTTCTTCTTCTTGTTGTTCTTCTTCTGCACAGCTAAACTGGAAGTGGCATTTCCAGCTCGCAATAGTGCAGAGTTATCTCAAAGAAAGGGGCCACGGTGTTTCTGTATCTCTATTATGTTGGTGCGGCTTCGGAACTTTTAAATATCTCGATATATCTCGAAAACTACGCTTCTGATCAAAAAATATCATACAACATAAATTGTAGGAAACTTAATTCTCTACAAAAAAGGTCTCTTAACATTTTGCCATAGCTCTCTTCGTTTCCGAGATATTTGCAGATTTATCTCAAGGGAAGGGGCCTGACGGACATATTTCGAGATATTTCTTCTTCTTGTTGTTCTTCTTCTGCACAGCTAAACTGGAAGTGGCATTTCCAGCTCGCAGTAGTGCAGAGTTATCTCAAAGAGAGGGGCCACGGTGTTTCTGTATCTCTATTATGTTGGTGCGGCTTCGGAACTTTTAAATATCTCGATATATCTCGAAAACTACGCTTCTGATCAAAAAATATCATAGAACATAAATTGTAGGAAATATAATTCTCTACAAAAAAGGTCTCTTAACATTTTGCCATAGCTCGCTTCGTTTCCGAGATATTTGCAGATATATCTCAAGGGAAGGGGCCTGACGGACATATTTCGAGATATTTCTTCTTCTTGTTGTTCTTCCTCTGCACAGCTAAGCTGGAAGTGGCTTTTGCGGCTCGCACTAGTGCAGAGTTATCTCAAAGAAAGGGGCCACGGTGTTTCTGTATCTCTATTATGTTGGTGCGGCTTCGGAACTTTTAAATATCTCGATATATCTCGAAAACTACGCTTCTGATCAAAAAACATCATAGAACATAAATTGTAGGAAACATAATTCTCTACAAAAAAGGTCTCCTAAGATTTTGCCATAGCTCGTTTCGTTTCCGAGATATTTGCAGATATATCTCAAGGGAAGGGGCCTGACGGACATATTTCGAGATATTTCTTCTTCTTGTTGTTCTTCTTCTGCACAGCTAAACTGGAAGTGGCATTTCCAGCTCGCAATAGTGCAGAGTTATCTCAAAGAAAGGGGCCACGGTGTTTCTGTATCTCTATTATGTTGGTGCGGCTTCGGAAGTTTTAAATATCTCGATATATCTCGAAAACTACGCTTCTGATCAAAAAATATCATAGAACATAAATTGTAGGAAACATAATTGTCTACAAAAAACGTCTCTTAACATTTTGCCATAGCCCGCTTCGTTTCCGAGATATTTGCAGATTCAGCTCAAAGGAACTGGCCTGACGGACATATTTCGAGATATTTCTTCTTCTTGTTGTTCTTCCTCTGCACAGCTAAGCTGGAAGTGGCATTTGCAGCTCGCAATAGTGCAGAGTTATCTCAAAGAAAGGGGCCACGGTGTTTCTGTATCTCTATTATGTTGGTGCGGCTTCGGAACTTTTAAATATCTTGATATATCTCGAGAACTACGCGTCTGATCAAAAAATATCATAGAACATAAAAAGTAGGAAACATAATTCTCTACAAAAAAGGTCTCTTAACATTTTGCCATAGCTCGTTTCGTTTCCGAGATATTTGCAGATATATCTCAAGGGAAGGGGCCTGACGGACATATTTCGAGATATTTCTTCTTCTTGTTGTTCTTCCTCTGCACAGCTAAGCTGGAAGTGGCTTTTGCGGCTCGCACTAGTGCAGAGTTATCTCAAAGAAAGGGGCCACGGTGTTTCTGTATCTCTATTATGTTGGTGCGGCTTCGGAACTTTTAAATATCTCGATATATCTCGAAAACTACGCTTCTGATCAAAAAATATCATAGAACATAAATTGTAGGAAACATAATTCTCTACAAAAAAGGTCTCCTAAGATTTTGCCATAGCTCGTTTCGTTTCCGAGATATTTGCAGATATATCTCAAGGGAAGGGGCCTGACGGACATATTTCGAGATATTTCTTCTTCTTGTTGTTCTTCTTCTGCACAGCTAAACTGGAAGTGGCATTTCCAGCTCGCAATAGTGCAGAGTTATCTCAAAGAAAGGGGCCACGGTGTTTCTGTATCTCTATTATGTTGGTGCGGCTTCGGAACTTTTAAATATCTCGATATATCTCGAAAACTACGCTTCTGATCAAAAAATATCATACAACATAAATTGTAGGAAACTTAATTCTCTACAAAAAAGGTCTCTTAACATTTTGCCATAGCTCTCTTCGTTTCCGAGATATTTGCAGATTTATCTCAAGGGAAGGGGCCTGACGGACATATTTCGAGATATTTCTTCTTCTTGTTGTTCTTCTTCTGCACAGCTAAACTGGAAGTGGCATTTCCAGCTCGCAGTAGTGCAGAGTTATCTCAAAGAGAGGGGCCACGGTGTTTCTGTATCTCTATTATGTTGGTGCGGCTTCGGAACTTTTAAATATCTCGATATATCTCGAAAACTACGCTTCTGATCAAAAAATATCATAGAACATAAATTGTAGGAAACATAATTCTCTACAAAAAAGGTCTCTTAACATTTTGCCATAGCTCGCTTCGTTTCCGAGATATTTGCAGATATATCTCAAGGGAAGGGGCCTGACGGACATATTTCGAGATATTTCTTCTTCTTGTTGTTCTTCTTCTGCACAGCTAAGCTGGAAGTGGCATTTACAGCTCGCAATACTGCAGAGTTATCTCAAAGAAAGGGGCCACGGTGTTTCTGTATCCCTATTATGTTGGTGCGGCTTCGGAACTTTTAAATATCTCGATATATCTCGAAAACTACGCTTCTGATCAAAAAATATCATAGAACATAAATTGTAGGAAACATAATTCTCTACAAAAAACGTCTCTTAACATTTTGCCATAGCTCGCTTCGTTTCCGAGATATTTGCAGATTCAGCTCAAAGGAACTGGCCTGACGGACATATTTCGAGATATTTCTTCTTCTTGTTGTTCTTCCTCTGCACAGCTAAGCTGGAAGTGGCATTTGCAGCTCGCAATAGTGCAGAGTTATCTCAAAGAAAGGGGCCACGGTGTTTCTGTATCTCTATTATGTTGGTGCGGCTTCGGAACTTTTAAATATCTCGATATATCTCGAAAACTACGCTTCTGATCAAAAAATATCATAGAACATAAATTGTAGGAAACATAATTTTCTACAAAAAAGGTCTGTTAACATTTTGCCATAGCTCGCTTCGTTTCCGAGATATTTGCAGATATATCTCAAGGGAAGGGGCCTGACGGACATATTTCGAGATATGTCTTCTTCTTGTTGTTCTTCTTCTGCACAGCTAAGCTGGAAGTGGCATTTACAGCTCGCAATAGTGCAGAGTTATCTCAAAGAAAGGGGCCACGGTGTTTCTGTATCTCTATTATGTTGGTGCGGCTTCGGAACTTTTAAATATCTTGATATATCTCGAGAACTACGCATCAGATCAAAAAATATCATAGAACATAAAAAGTAGGAAACTTAATTCTCTACAAAAAAGGTCTCTTAACATTTTGCCATAGCTCTCTTCGTTTCCGAGATATTTGCAGATTTATCTCAAGGGAAGGGGCCTGACGGACATATTTCGAGATATTTCTTCTTCTTGATGTTCTTCTTCTGCACAGCTAAGCTGGAAGTGGCATTTGCAGCTCGCAATAGTGCAGAGTTATCTCAAAGAAAGGGGCCACGGTGTTTCTGTATCTCTATTATGTTGGTGCGGCTTCGGAACTTTTAAATATCTTGATATATCTCGAGAACTACGCATCAGATCAAAAAATATCATAGAACATAAAAAGTAGGAAACTTAATTCTCTACAAAAAAGGTCTCTTAACATTTTGCCATAGCTCTCTTCGTTTCCGAGATATTTGCAGATTTATCTCAAGGGAAGGGGCCTGACGGACATATTTCGAGATATTTCTTCTTCTTGATGTTCTTCTTCTGCACAGCTAAGCTGGAAGTGGCATTTGCAGCTCGCAATAGTGCAGAGCTATCTCAAAGAAAGGGGCCACGGTGTTTCTGTATCTCTATTATGTTGGTGCGGCTTCGGAACTTTTAAATATCTTGATATATCTCGAGAACTACGCATCTGATCAAAAAATATCATAGAACATAAAACGTAGGAAACTTAATTCTCTACAAAAAAGGTCTCTCAACATTTTGCCATAGCTCGCTTCGTTTCCGAGATATTTGCAGATATATCTCAAGGGAAGGGGCCTGACGGACATATTTCGAGATATTTCTTCTTCTTGTTGTTCTTCCTCTGCACAGCTAAGCTGGAAGTGGCTTTTGCGGCTCGCACTAGTGCAGAGTTATCTCAAAGAAAGGGGCCACGGTGTTTCTGTATCTCTATTATGTTGGTGCGGCTTCGGAACTTTTAAATATCTCGATAAATCTCGAAAACTACGCTTCTGATCAAAAAATATCATAGAACATAAATTGTAGGAAACATAATTCTCTACAAAAAAGGTCTCCTAAGATTTTGCCATAGCTCGTTTCGTTTCCGAGATATTTGCAGATATATCTCAAGGGAAGGGGCCTGACGGACATATTTCGAGATATTTCTTCTTCTTGTTGTTCTTCTTCTGCACAGCTAAACTGGAAGTGGCATTTCCAGCTCGCAATAGTGCAGAGTTATCTCAAAGAAAGGGGCCACGGTGTTTCTGTATCTCTATTATGTTGGTGCGGCTTCGGAAGTTTTAAATATCTCGATATATCTCGAAAACTACGCTTCTGATCAAAAAATATCATAGAACATAAATTGTAGGAAACATAATTGTCTACAAAAAACGTCTCTTAACATTTTGCCATAGCTCGCTTCGTTTCCGAGATATTTGCAGATTCAGCTCAAAGGAACTGGCCTGACGGACATATTTCGAGATATTTCTTCTTCTTGTTGTTCTTCCTCTGCACAGCTAAGCTGGAAGTGGCATTTGCAGCTCGCAATAGTGCAGAGTTATCTCAAAGAAAGGGGCCACGGTGTTTCTGTATCTCTATTATGTTGGTGCGGCTTCGGAACTTTTAAATATCTTGATATATCTCGAGAACTACGCGTCTGATCAAAAAATATCATAGAACACAAAAAGTAGGAAACATAATTCTCTACAAAAAAGGTCTCTTAACATTTTGCCATAGCTCGTTTCGTTTCCGAGATATTTGCAGATATATCTCAAGGGAAGGGGCCTGACGGACATATTTCGAGATATTTCTTCTTCTTGTTGTTCTTCCTCTGCACAGCTAAGCTGGAAGTGGCTTTTGCGGCTCGCACTAGTGCAGAGTTATCTCAAAGAAAGGGGCCACGGTGTTTCTGTATCTCTATTATGTTGGTGCGGCTTCGGAACTTTTAAATATCTCGATATATCTCGAAAACTACGCTTCTGATCAAAAAATATCATAGAACATAAATTGTAGGAAACATAATTCTCTACAAAAAAGGTCTCCTAAGATTTTGCCATAGCTCGTTTCGTTTCCGAGATATTTGCAGATATATCTCAAGGGAAGGGGCCTGACGGACATATTTCGAGATATTTCTTCTTCTTGTTGTTCTTCTTCTGCACAGCTAAACTGGAAGTGGCATTTCCAGCTCGCAATAGTGCAGAGTTATCTCAAAGAAAGGGGCCACGGTGTTTCTGTATCTCTATTATGTTGGTGCGGCTTCGGAACTTTTAAATATCTCGATATATCTCGAAAACTACGCTTCTGATCAAAAAATATCATACAACATAAATTGTAGGAAACTTAATTCTCTACAAAAAAGGTCTCTTAACATTTTGCCATAGCTCTCTTCGTTTCCGAGATATTTGCAGATTTATCTCAAGGGAAGGGGCCTGACGGACATATTTCGAGATATTTCTTCTTCTTGTTGTTCTTCTTCTGCACAGCTAAACTGGAAGTGGCATTTCCAGCTCGCAGTAGTGCAGAGTTATCTCAAAGAGAGGGGCCACGGTGTTTCTGTATCTCTATTATGTTGGTGCGGCTTCGGAACTTTTAAATATCTCGATATATCTCGAAAACTACGCTTCTGATCAAAAAATATCATAGAACATAAATTGTAGGAAACATAATTCTCTACAAAAAAGGTCTCTTAACATTTTGCCATAGCTCGCTTCGTTTCCGAGATATTTGCAGATATATCTCAAGGGAAGGGGCCTGACGGACATATTTCGAGATATTTCTTCTTCTTGTTGTTCTTCTTCTGCACAGCTAAGCTGGAAGTGGCATTTACAGCTCGCAATACTGCAGAGTTATCTCAAAGAAAGGGGCCACGGTGTTTCTGTATCCCTATTATGTTGGTGCGGCTTCGGAACTTTTAAATATCTCGATATATCTCGAAAACTACGCTTCTGATCAAAAAATATCATAGAACATAAATTGTAGGAAACATAATTCTCTACAAAAAACGTCTCTTAACATTTTGCCATAGCTCGCTTCGTTTCCGAGATATTTGCAGATTCAGCTCAAAGGAACTGGCCTGACGGACATATTTCGAGATATTTCTTCTTCTTGTTGTTCTTCCTCTGCACAGCTAAGCTGGAAGTGGCATTTGCAGCTCGCAATAGTGCAGAGTTATCTCAAAGAAAGGGGCCACGGTGTTTCTGTATCTCTATTATGTTGGTGCGGCTTCGGAACTTTTAAATATCTCGATATATCTCGAAAACTACGCTTCTGATCAAAAAATATCATAGAACATAAATTGTAGGAAACATAATTCTCTACAAAAAAGGTCTGTTAACATTTTGCCATAGCTCGCTTCGTTTCCGAGATATTTGCAGATATATCTCAAGGGAAGGGGCCTGACGGACATATTTCGAGATATGTCTTCTTCTTGTTGTTCTTCTTCTGCACAGCTAAGCTGGAAGTGGCATTTACAGCTCGCAATAGTGCAGAGTTATCTCAAAGAAAGGGGCCACGGTGTTTCTGTATCTCTATTATGTTGGTGCGGCTTCGGAACTTTTAAATATCTTGATATATCTCGAGAACTACGCATCAGATCAAAAAATATCATACAACATAAAAAGTAGGAAACTTAATTCTCTACAAAAAAGGTCTCTTAACATTTTGCCATAGCTCTCTTCGTTTCCGAGATATTTGCAGATTTATCTCAAGGGAAGGGGCCTGACGGACATATTTCGAGATATTTCTTCTTCTTGATGTTCTTCTTCTGCACAGCTAAGCTGGAAGTGGCATTTGCAGCTCGCAATAGTGCAGAGCTATCTCAAAGAAAGGGGCCACGGTGTTTCTGTATCTCTATTATGTTGGTGCGGCTTCGGAACTTTTAAATATCTTGATATATCTCGAGAACTACGCATCTGATCAAAAAATATCATAGAACATAAAACGTAGGAAACTTAATTCTCTACAAAAAAGGTCTCTCAACATTTTGCCATAGCTCGCTTCGTTTCCGAGATATTTGCAGATTTATCTCAAGGGAAGGGGCCTGACGGACATATTTCGAGATATTTCTTCTTCTTGTTGTTCTTCTTCTGCACAGCTAAGCTGGAAGTGGCATTTGCGGCTCGCAATAGTGCAGAGTTATCTCAAAGAAAGGGGCCACGGTGTTTCTGTATCTCTATTATGTTGGTGCGGCTTCGGAACTTTTAAATATCTTGATATATCTCGAGAACTACGCATCAGATCAAAAAATATCATAGAACATAAAAAGTAGGAAACTTAATTCTCTACAAAAAAGGTCTCTTAACATTTTGCCATAGCTCTCTTCGTTTCCGAGATATTTGCAGATTTATCTCAAGGGAAGGGGCCTGACGGACATATTTCGAGATATTTCTTCTTCTTGATGTTCTTCTTCTGCACAGCTAAGCTGGAAGTGGCATTTGCAGCTCGCAATAGTGCAGAGTTATCTCAAAGAAAGGGGCCACGGTGTTTCTGTATCTCTATTATGATGGTGCGGCTTCGGAACTTTTAAATATCTTGATATATCTCGAGAACTACGCATCAGATCAAAAAATATCATAGAACATAAAAAGTAGGAAACTTAATTCTCTACAAAAAAGGTCTCTTAACATTTTGCCATAGCTCTCTTCGTTTCCGAGATATTTGCAGATTTATCTCAAGGGAAGGGGCCTGACGGACATATTTCGAGATATTTCTTCTTCTTGATGTTCTTCTTCTGCACAGCTAAGCTGGAAGTGGCATTTGCAGCTCGCAATAGTGCAGAGCTATCTCAAAGAAAGGGGCCACGGTGTTTCTGTATCTCTATTATGTTGGTGCGGCTTCGGAACTTTTAAATATCTTGATATATCTCGAGAACTACGCATCTGATCAAAAAATATCATAGAACATAAAACGTAGGAAACTTAATTCTCTACAAAAAAGGTCTCTCAACATTTTGCCATAGCTCCCTTCGTTTCCGAGATATTTGCAGATTTATCTCAAGGGAAGGGGCCTGACGGACATATTTCGAGATATTTCTTCTTCTTGTTGTTCTTCTTCTGCACAGCTAAGCTGGAAGTGGCATTTGCGGCTCGCAATAGTGCAGAGTTATCTCAAAGAAAGGGGCCACGGTGTTTCTGTATCTCTATTATGTTGGTGCGGCTTCGGAACTTTTAAATATCTTGATATATCTCGAGAACTACGCATCAGATCAAAAAATATCATAGAACATAAAAAGTAGGAAACTTAATTCTCTACAAAAAAGGTCTCTTAACATTTTGCCATAGCTCTCTTCGTTTCCGAGATATTTGCAGATTTATCTCAAGGGAAGGGGCCTGACGGACATATTTCGAGATATTTCTTCTTCTTGATGTTCTTCTTCTGCACAGCTAAGCTGGAAGTGGCATTTGCAGCTCGCAATAGTGCAGAGTTATCTCAAAGAAAGGGGCCACGGTGTTTCTGTATCTCTATTATGTTGGTGCGGCTTCGGAACTTTTAAATATCTTGATATATCTCGAGAACTACGCGTCTGATCAAAAAATATCATAGAACATAAAAAGTAGGAAACATAATTCTCTACAAAAAAGGTCTCCTAAGATTTTGCCATAGCTCGTTTCGTTTCCGAGATATTTGCAGATATATCTCAAGGGAAGGGGCCTGACGGACATATTTCGAGATATTTCTTCTTCTTGTTGTTCTTCTTCTGCACAGCTAAACTGGAAGTGGCATTTCCAGCTCGCAATAGTGCGGAGTTATCTCAAAGAAAGGGGCCACGGTGTTTCTGTATCTCTATTATGTTGGTGCGGCTTCGGAAGTTTTAAATATCTCGATATATCTCGAAAACTACGCTTCTGATCAAAAAATATCATAGAACATAAATTGTAGGAAACATAATTCTCTACAAAAAAGGTCTCTTAACATTTTGCCATAGCTCGTTTCGTTTCCGAGATATTTGCAGATATATCTCAAGGGAAGGGGCCTGACGGACATATTTCGAGATATTTCTTCTTCTTGTTGTTCTTCCTCTGCACAGCTAAGCTGGAAGTGGCTTTTGCGGCTCGCACTAGTGCAGAGTTATCTCAAAGAAAGGGGCCACGGTGTTTCTGTATCTCTATTATGTTGGTGCGGCTTCGGAACTTTTAAATATCTCGATATATCTCGAAAACTACGCTTCTGATCAAAAAATATCATAGAACATAAATTGTAGGAAACATAATTCTCTACAAAAAAGGTCTCCTAAGATTTTGCCATAGCTCGTTTCGTTTCCGAGATATTTGCAGATATATCTCAAGGGAAGGGGCCTGACGGACATATTTCGAGATATTTCTTCTTCTTGTTGTTCTTCTTCTGCACAGCTAAACTGGAAGTGGCATTTCCAGCTCGCAATAGTGCAGAGTTATCTCAAAGAAAGGGGCCACGGTGTTTCTGTATCTCTATTATGTTGGTGCGGCTTCGGAACTTTTAAATATCTCGATATATCTCGAAAACTACGCTTCTGATCAAAAAATATCATACAACATAAATTGTAGGAAACTTAATTCTCTACAAAAAAGGTCTCTTAACATTTTGCCATAGCTCTCTTCGTTTCCGAGATATTTGCAGATTTATCTCAAGGGAAGGGGCCTGACGGACATATTTCGAGATATTTCTTCTTCTTGTTGTTCTTCTTCTGCACAGCTAAACTGGAAGTGGCATTTCCAGCTCGCAGTAGTGCAGAGTTATCTCAAAGAGAGGGGCCACGGTGTTTCTGTATCTCTATTATGTTGGTGCGGCTTCGGAACTTTTAAATATCTCGATATATCTCGAAAACTACGCTTCTGATCAAAAAATATCATAGAACATAAATTGTAGGAAACATAATTCTCTATAAAAAAGGTCTCTTAACATTTTGCCATAGCTCGCTTCGTTTCCGAGATATTTGCAGATATATCTCAAGGGAAGGGGCCTGACGGACATATTTCGAGATATTTCTTCTTCTTGTTGTTCTTCTTCTGCACAGCTAAGCTGGAAGTGGCATTTACAGCTCGCAATACTGCAGAGTTATCTCAAAGAAAGGGGCCACGGTGTTTCTGTATCCCTATTATGTTGATGCGGCTTCGGAACTTTTAAATATCTCGATATATCTCGAAAACTACGCTTCTGATCAAAAAATATCATAGAACATAAATTGTAGGAAACATAATTCTCTACAAAAAACGTCTCTTAACATTTTGCCATAGCTCGCTTCGTTTCCGAGATATTTGCAGATTCAGCTCAAAGGAACTGGCCTGACGGACATATTTCGAGATATTTCTTCTTCTTGTTGTTCTTCCTCTGCACAGCTAAGCTGGAAGTGGCATTTGCAGCTCGCAATAGTGCAGAGTTATCTCAAAGAAAGGGGCCACGGTGTTTCTGTATCTCTATTATGTTGGTGCGGCTTCGGAACTTTTAAATATCTCGATATATCTCGAAAACTACGCTTCTGATCAAAAAATATCATAGAACATAAATTGTAGGAAACATAATTCTCTACAAAAAAGGTCTGTTAACATTTTGCCATAGCTCGCTTCGTTTCCGAGATATTTGCAGATATATCTCAAGGGAAGGGGCCTGACGCACATATTTCGAGATATGTCTTCTTCTTGTTGTTCTTCTTCTGCACAGCTAAGCTGGAAGTGGCATTTACAGCTCGCAATAGTGCAGAGTTATCTCAAAGAAAGGGGCCACGGTGTTTCTGTATCTCTATTATGTTGGTGCGGCTTCGGAACTTTTAAATATCTTGATATATCTCGAGAACTACGCATCAGATCAAAAAATATCATAGAACATAAAAAGTAGGAAACTTAATTCTCTACAAAAAAGGTCTCTTAACATTTTGCCATAGCTCTCTTCGTTTCCGAGATATTTGCAGATTTATCTCAAGGGAAGGGGCCTGACGGACATATTTCGAGATATTTCTTCTTCTTGATGTTCTTCTTCTGCACAGCTAAGCTGGAAGTGGCATTTGCAGCTCGCAATAGTGCAGAGCTATCTCAAAGAAAGGGGCCACGGTGTTTCTGTATCTCTATTATGTTGGTGCGGCTTCGGAACTTTTAAATATCTTGATATATCTCGAGAACTACGCATCTGATCAAAAAATATCATAGAACATAAAACGTAGGAAACTTAATTCTCTACAAAAAAGGTCTCTCAACATTTTGCCATAGCTCGCTTCGTTTCCGAGATATTTGCAGATTTATCTCAAGGGAAGGGGCCTGACGGACATATTTCGAGATATTTCTTCTTCTTGTTGTTCTTCTTCTGCACAGCTAAGCTGGAAGTGGCATTTGCGGCTCGCAATAGTGCAGAGTTATCTCAAAGAAAGGGGCCACGGTGTTTCTGTATCCCTATTATGTTGGTGCGGCTTCGGAACTTTTAAATATCTTGATATATCTCGAGAACTACGCATCAGATCAAAAAATATCATAGAACATAAAAAGTAGGAAACTTAATTCTCTACAAAAAAGGTCTCTTAACATTTTGCCATAGCTCTCTTCGTTTCCGAGATATTTGCAGATTTATCTCAAGGGAAGGGGCCTGACGGACATATTTCGAGATATTTCTTCTTCTTGATGTTCTTCTTCTGCACAGCTAAGCTGGAAGTGGCATTTGCAGCTCGCAATAGTGCAGAGTTATCTCAAAGAAAGGGGCCACGGTGTTTCTGTATCTCTATTATGTTGGTGCGGCTTCGGAACTTTTAAATATCTCGATATATCTCGAAAACTACGCTTCTGATCAAAAAATATCATAGAACATAAATTGTAGGAAACATAATTCTCTACAAAAAACGTCTCTTAACATTTTGCCATAGCTCGCTTCGTTTCCGAGATATTTGCAGATTTATCTCAAGGGAAGGGGCCTGACGGACATATTTCGAGATATTTCTTCTTCTTGTTGTTCTTCTTCTGCACAGCTAAACTGGAAGTGGCATTTCCGGCTCGCAATAGTGCAGAGTTATCTCAAAGAGAGGGGCCACGGTGTTTCTGTATCTCTATTATGTTGGTGCGGCTTCGGAACTTTTAAATATTTTGATATATCTCGAGAACTACGCATCTGATCAAAAAATATCATAGAACATAAAAAGTAGGAAACTTAATTCTCTACAAAAAAGGTCTCTCAACATTTTGCCATAGCTCGCTTCGTTTCCGAGATATTTGCAGATTTATCTCAAGGGAAGGGGCCTGACGGACATATTTCGAGATATTTCTTCTTCTTGTTGTTCTTCTTCTGCACAGCTAAGCTGGAAGTGGCATTTGCGGCTCGCACTAGTGCAGAGTTATCTCAAAGAAAGGGGCCACGGTGTTTCTGTATCCCTATTATGTTGGTGCGGCT
Source organism: Osmia lignaria lignaria (assembly GCF_051020975.1). Taxonomy (NCBI): domain Eukaryota; kingdom Metazoa; phylum Arthropoda; class Insecta; order Hymenoptera; family Megachilidae; genus Osmia; species Osmia lignaria. The sequence goes on along the minus strand of NW_027478159.1, from coordinate 5,534,930 downwards.
TCGGAACTTTTAAATATCTCGATATATCTCGAAAACTACGCTTCTGATCAAAAAATATCATAGAACATAAATTGTAGTAAACATAATTCTCTACAAAAAACGTCTCTTAACATTTTGCCATAGCTCGCTTCGTTTCCGAGATATTTGCAGATTTATCTCAAGGGAAGGGGCCTGACGGACATATTTCGAGATATTTCTTCTTCTTGTTGTTCTTCTTCAGCACAGCTAAGCTGGAAGTGGCATTTGCGGCTCGCACTAGTGCACAGTTATCTCAACGAAAGGGGCCACGGTGTTTCTGTATCTCTATTATGTTGGTGCGGCTTCGGAACTTTTAAATATCTCGATATATCTCGAAAACTACGCTTCTGATCAAAAAATATCATAGAACATAAATTGTAGGAAACATAATTCTCTACAAAAAACGTCTCTTAACATTTTGCCATAGCTCGCTTCGTTTCCTAGATATTTGCAGATATATCTCAAGGGAAGGGGCCTGACGGACATATTTCGAGATATTTCTTCTTCTTGTTGGTCTTCTTCTGCACAGCTAAGCTGGAAGTGGCATTTGCAGCTCGCAATGGTGCAGAGTTATCTCAAAGAAAGGGGCCACGGTGTTTCTGTATCTCCATTATGTTGGTGCGGCTTCGGATCTTTTAAATATCTCGATATATCTCGAAAACTACGCTTCTGATCATAAAATATCATAAAACCTAAATTGTGGGAAATATAATTCTCTACAAAAAAGGTCTCTTAACATTTTGCCGTAGCTCGCTTCGTTTCCGAGATATTTGCAGATTTATCTCAAGGGAAGGGGCCTGACGGACATATTTCCAGATATTTCTTCTTCTTGTTGTTCTTCTTCTGCACAGCTAAGCTGGAAGTGGCATTTGCAGCTCGCAATAGTGCAGAGTTATCTCAAAGAAAGGGGCCACGGTGTTTCTGTATCTCTATTATGTTGGTGCGGCTTCGGAACTTTTAAATATCTTGATATATCTCGAGAACTACGCATCTGATCAAAAAATACCGTAGAACATAAAAAGTAGGAAACTTAATTCTCTACAAATAAGGTCTCTTAACATTTTGCGATAGCTCGCTTGGTTTCCGAGATATTTGCAGATTTATCTCAAGGGAAGGGGCCTGACGGACATATTTCGAGATATTTCTTCTTCTTGTTGTTCTTCTTCTGCACAGCTAAGCTGGAAGTGGCATTTGTAGCTCGCAATAGTGCAGAGTTACCTCAAAGAAAGGGGCCACGGTGTTTCTGTATCTCTATTATGTTGGTGCGGCTTCGGAACTTTTAAATATCTTGATATATCTCGAGAACTACGCATCTGATCAAAAAATATCATAGAACATAAAAAGTAGGAAACTTAATTCTCTACAAAAAAGGTCTCTTAACATTTTGCCATAGCTCGCTTCGTTTCCGAGATATTTGCAGATTTATCTCAAGGGAAGGGGCCTGACGGACATATTTCGAGATATTTCTTCTTCTTGTTGTTCTTCTTCTGCACAGCTAAGCTGGAAGTGGCATTTGCAGCGCGCAATAGTGCAGAGTTATCTCAAAGAAAGGGGCCACGGTGTTTCTGTATCTCTATTATGTTGGTGCGGCTTCGGAACTTTTAAATATCTTGATATATCTCGAGAACCACGCATCTGTTCAAAAAATATCATAGAACATAAAAAGTAGGAATCCTAATTTTCTACAAAAAAGGTCTCTTAACATTTTGCCGTAGCTCGCTTCGTTTCCGAGATATTTGCAGAATTATCTCAAGGGAAGGGGCCTGACGGACATATTTCCAGATATTTCTTCTTCTTGTTGTTCTTCTTCTGCACAGCTAAGCTGGAAGTGGCATTTGCAGCTCGCAGCAGTGCAGAGTTATCTCAAAGAAAGGGGCCACGGTGTTTCTGTATCTCTATTATGTTGGTGCGGCTTCGGAACTTTTAAATATCTTGATATATCTCGAGAACTACGCATCTGATCAAAAAATATCGTAGAGCATAAAAAGTAGGAAACTTAAATCTCTACAAATAAGGTCTCTTAACATTTTGCCATAGCTCGCTTCGTTTCCGAGATATTTGCAGATTTATCTCAAGGGAAGGGGCCTGACGGACATATTTCGAGATATTTCTTCTTCTTGTTGTTCTTCTTCTGCACAGCTAAGCTGGAAGTGGCATTTGCAGCTCGCAATAGTGCAGAGTTACCTCAAAGAAAGGGGCCACGGTGTTTCTGTATCTCTATTATGTTGGTGCCGCTTTGGAACTTTTAAATATCAGGATATATCTCGAGAACTACGCATCTGATCAAAAAATATCATAGAACATAAAAAGTAGGAATCCTAATTTTCTACAAAAAAGGTCTCTTAACATTTTGCCGTAGCTCGCTTCGTTTCCGAGATATTTGCAGATTTATCTCAAGGGAAGGGGCCTGACGGACATATTTCCAGATATTTCTTCTTCTTGTTGTTCTTCTTCTGCACAGCTAAGCTGGAAGTGGCATTTGCAGCTCGCAATAGTGCAGAGTTATCTCAAAGAAAGGGGCCACGGTGTTTCTGTATCTCTATTATGTTGGTGCGGCTTCGGAACTTTTAAATATCTTGATATATCTCGAGAACTACGCATCTGATCAAAAAATATCATAGAACATAAAAAGTAGGAAACATAATTCTCTACAAAAAAGGTCTCTTAACATTTTGCCATAGTTCGCTTCGTTTCCGAGATATTTGCAGATTTATCTCAAGGGAAGGGGCCTGACGGACATATTTCGAGATATTTCTTCTTCTTGTTGTTCTTCTTCTGCACAGCTAAGCTGGAAGTGGCATTTGCAGCGCGCAATAGTGCAGAGTTATCTCAAAGAAAGGGGCCACGGTGTTTCTGTATCTCTATTATGTTGGTGCGGCTTCGGTACTTTTAAATATCTTGATATATCTCGAGAACTACGCATCTGTTCAAAAAATATCATAGAACATAAAAAGTAGGAATCCTAATTTTATACAAAAAAGGTCTCTTAACATTTTGCCGTAGCTCGCTTCCTTTCCGAGATATTTGCAGAATTATCTCAAGGGAAGGGGCCTGACGGACATATTTCCAGATATTTCTTCTTCTTGTTGTTCTTCTTCTGCACAGCTAAGCTGGAAGTGGCATTTGCAGCTCGCAATAGTGCAGAGTTATCTGAAAGAAAGGGGCCACGGTGTTTCTGTATCTCTATTATGTTGGTGCGGCTTCGGAACTTTTACATATCTTGATATATCTCGAGAACTACGCATCTGCTCAAAAAATATCGTAGAACATAAAAAGTAGGAAACTTAAATCTCTACAAATAAGGTCTCTTAACATTTTGCCATAGCTCGCTTCGTTTCCGAGATATTTACAGATTTATCTCAAGGGAAGGGGCCTGACGGACATATTTCGAGATATTTCTTCTTCTTGTTGTTCTTCTTCTGCACAGCTAAGCTGGAAGTGGCATTTACAGCTCGCAATAGTGCAGAGTTATCTCAAAGAAAGGGGCCACGGTGTTTCTGTATCTCTATTATGTTGGTGCGGCTTCGGAACTTTTAAATATCTTGATATATCTCGAGAACTACGCATCTGATCAAAAAATATCATAGAACACAAAAAGTAGGAAACTTAATTCTCTACAAAAGAGGTCTCTTAACATTTTGCCATAGCCCGCTTCGTTTCCGAGATATTTGCAGATTTATCTCAAGGGAAGGGGCCTAACGGACATATTTCGAGATATTTCTTCTTCTTGTTGTTCTTCTTCTGCACAGCTAAACTGGAAGTGGCATTTCCAGCTCGCAATAGTGCAGAGTTATCTCAAAGAGAGGGGCCACGGTGTTTCTGTATCTCTATTATGTTGGTGCGGCTTCGGAACTTTTAAATATCTTGATATATCTCGAGAACTACGCATCTGATCAAAAAATATCATAGAAGATAAAAAGTAGGAAGCTTAATTCTCTACAAAAAAGGTCTCATAACATTTTGCCATAGCTCGCTTCGTTTCCGAGATATTTGCAGATTTATCTCAAGGGAAGGGGCCTGACGGACATATTTCGAGATATTTCTTCTTCTTGTTGTTCTTCTTCTGCACAGCTAAGCTGGAAGTGGCATTTAGGGCTCGCACTAGTGCAGAGTTATCTCAAAGAAAGGGGCCACGGTGTTTCTGTATCCCTATTATGTTGGTGCGGCTTCGGAACTTTTAAATATCTCGATGTATCTCGAAAACTACGCTTCTGATCAAAAAATATCATAGAACATAAATTGTAGGAAACATAATTCCCTACAAAAAAGGTCTCTTAACATTTTGCCATAGCTCGCTTCGTTTCCGAGATATGTGCAGATATATCTCAAGGGAAGGGGCCTGACGGACATATTTCGAGATATTTCTTCTTCTTGTTGTTCTTCTTCTGCACAGCTAAGCTGGAAGTGGCATTTGCGGCTCGCACTAGTGCAGAGTTATCTCAAAGAAAGGGGCCACGGTGTTTCTGTATCTCTATTATGTTGGTGCGGCTTCGGAACTTTTAAATATCTCGATGTATCTCGAAAACTACGCTTCTGATCAAAAAATATCATAGAACATAAATTGTAGGAAACATAATTCTCTACAAAAAAGGTCTCTTAACATTTTGCCATAGCTCGCTTCGTTTCCGAGATATTTGCAGATATATCTCAAGGGAAGGGGCCTGACGGACAGATTTCGAGATATTTCTTCTTCTTGTTGTTCTTCTTCTGCACAGCTAAACTGGAAGTGGCATTTGCAGCTCGCAATAGTGCAGAGTTATCTCAAAGAGAGGGGCCACGGTGTTTCTGTATCTCTATTATGTTGGTGCGGCTTCGGAACTTTTAAATATCTTGATATATCTCGAGAACTACGCATCTGATCAAAAAATATCATAGAAGATAAAAAGTAGGAAGCTTAATTCTCTACAAAAAAGGTCTCTTAACATTTTGCCATAGCTCGCTTCGTTTCCGAGATATTTGCAGATATATCTCAAGGGAAGGGGCCTGACGGACATATTTCGAGATATTTCTTCTTCTTGTTGTTCTTCTTCTGCACAGCTAAGCTGGAAGTGGCATTTACAGCTCGCAATAGTGCAGAGTTATCTCAAAGAAAGGGGCCACGGTGTTTCTGTATCTCTATTATGTTTGTGCGGCTTCGGAACTTTTAAATATCTTGATATATCTCGAGAACTACGCATCTGATCAAAAAATATCATAGAAGATAAAAAGTAGGAAACTTAATTGTCTACAAAAAAGGTCTCTTAACATTTTGCCATAGCTCGCTTCGTTTCCGAGATATTTGCAGATATATCTCAAGGGAAGGGGCCTGACGGACATATTTCGAGATATTTCTTCTTCTTGTTGTTCTTCTTCTGCACAGCTAAGCTGGAAGTGGCATTTGCGGCTCGCACTAGTGCAGAGTTATCTCAAAGAAAGGGGCCACGGTGTTTCTGTATCCCTATTATGTTGGTGCGGCTTCTGAACTTTTAAATATCTCGATACATCTCGAAAACTACGCTCCTGACCAAAAAATATCATAGAACATAAACTGTAGGAAACATAATTCTCTACAAAAAACGTCTCTTAACATTTTGCCATAGCTCGCTTCGTTTCCGAGATATTTGCAGATTCAGCTCAAAGGAACTGGCCTGACGGACGTATTTCGAGATATTTCTTCTTCTTGTTGTTCTTCTTCTGCACAGCTAAGCTGGAAGTGGCATTTACAGCTCGCAATAGTGCAGAGTTATCTCAAAGAAAGGGGCCACGGTGTTTCTGTATCTCTATTATGTTGGTGCGGCTTCGGAACTTTTAAATATCTTGATATATCTCGAGAACTACGCATCTGATCAAAAAATATCATAGAACATAAAAAGTAGGAAACTTAATTCTCTACAAAAGAGGTCTCTTAACATTTTGCCATAGCTCGCTTAGTTTCCGAGATATTTGCAGATTTATCTCAAGGGAAGGGGCCTAACGGACATATTTCGAGATATTTCTTCTTCTTGTTGTTCTTCTTCTGCACAGCTAAACTGGAAGTGGCATTTCCAGCTCGCAATAGTGCAGAGTTATCTCAAAGAGAGGGGCCACGGTGTTTCTGTATCTCTATTATGTTGGTGCGGCTTCGGAACTTTTAAATATCTTGATATATCTCGAGAACTACGCATCTGATCAAAAAATATCATAGAAGATAAAAAGTAGGAAACTTAATTCTCTACAAAACGGTCTGTTAACATTTTGCCATAGCTCGCTTCGTTTCCGAGATATTTGAAGATTTATCTCAAGGGAAGGGGCCTGACGGACATATTTCGAGATATTTCTTCTTCTTGTTGTTCTTCTTCTGCACAGCTAAGCTGGAAGTGGCATTTGCGGCTCGCACTAGTGCAGAGTTATCTCAAAGAAAGGGGCCACGGTATTTCTGTATCCCTATTATGTTGGTGCGGCTTCGGAACTTTTAAATATCTCGATATATCTCGAAAACTACGCTTCTGATCAAAAAATATCATAGAACATAAATTGTAGGAAACATAATTCTCTACAAAAAAGGTCTCTTAACATTTTGCCATACCTCGCTTCGTTTCCGAGATATTTGCAGATATATCTCAAGGGAAGGGGCCTGACGGACATATTTCGAGATATTTCTTCTTCTTGTTGTTCTTCTTCTGCACAGCTAAGCTGGAAGTGGCATTTGCGGCTCGCACTAGTGCAGAGTTATCTCAAAGAAAGGGGCCACGGTGTTTCTGTATCTCTATTATGTTGGTGCGGCTTCGGAACTTTTAAATATCTCGATGTATCTCGAAAACTACGCTTCTGATCAAAAAATATCATAGAACATAAATTGTAGGAAACATAATTCTCTACAAAAAAGGTCTCTTAACATTTTGCCATAGCTCGCTTCGTTTCCGAGATATTTGCAGATATATCTCAAGGGAAGGGGCCTGACGGACAGATTTCGAGATATTTCTTCTTCTTGTTGTTCTTCTTCTGCACAGCTAAACTGGAAGTGGCATTTGCAGCTCGCAATAGTGCAGAGTTATCTCAAAGAGAGGGGCCACGGTGTTTCTGTATCTCTATTATGTTGGTGCGGCTTCGGAACTTTTAAATATCTTGATATATCTCGAGAACTACGCATCTGATCAAAAAATATCATAGAAGATAAAAAGTAGGAAGCTTAATTCTCTACAAAAAAGGTCTCTTAACATTTTGCCATAGCTCGCTTCGTTTCCGAGATATTTGCAGATTTATCTCAAGGGAAGGGGCCTGACGGACATATTTCGAGATATTTCTTCTTCTTGTTGTTCTTCTTCTGCACAGCTAAGCTGGAAGTGGCATTTGCGGCTCGCACTAGTGCAGAGTTATCTCAAAGAAAGGGGCCACGGTGTTTCTGTATCTCTATTATGTTGGTGCGGCTTCGGAACTTTTAAATATCTCGATGTATCTCGAAAACTACGCTTCTGATCAAAAAATATCATACAACAGAAATTGTAGGAAACATAATTCTCTACAAAAAAGGTCTCTTAACATTTTGCCATAGCTCGCTTCGTTTCCGAGATATTTGCAGATATATCTCAAGGGAAGGGGCCTGACGGACATATTTCGAGATATTTCTTCTTCTTGTTGTTCTTCTTCTGCACAGCTAAGCTGGAAGTGGCATTTACAGCTCGCAATAGTGCAGAGTTGTCTCAAAGAAAGGGGCCACGGTGTTTCTGTATCTCTATTATGTTGGTGCGGCTTCGGAACTTTTAAATATCTCGATCTATCTCGAAAACTACGCTTCTGATCAAAAAATATCATAGAACATAAATTGTAGGAAACATAATTCTCTACAAAAAATGTCTCTTAACATTTTGCCATAGCTCGCTTCGTTTCCGAGATATTTGCAGATTCAGCTCAAAGGAACTGGCCTGACGGACATATTTCGAGATATTTCTTCTTCTTGTTCTTCTTCCTCTGCACAGCTAAGCTGGAAGTGGCATTTGCAGCTCGCAATAGTGCAGAGTTATCTCAAAGAAAGGGGCCACGGTGTTTCTGTATCTCTATTATGTTGGTGCGGCTTCGGAACTTTTAAATATCTCGATGTATCTCGAAAACTACGTTTCTGATCAAAAAATATCATAGAGCATAAATTGTAGGAAACATAATTCTCTACAAAAAAGGTCTCTTAACATTTTGCCATAGCTCGCTTGGTTTCCGAGATATTTGCAGATTTATCTCAAGGGAAGGGGCCTGACGGACATATTTCGAGATATTTCTTCTTCTTGTTGTTCTTCTTCTGCACAGCTAAGCTGGAAGTGGCATTTGCGGCTCGCACTAGTGCAGAGTTATCTCAAAGAAAGGGGCCACGGTGTTTCTGTATCTCTATTATGTTGGTGCGGCTTCGGAACTTTTAAATATCTCGATGTATCTCGAAAACTACGCTTCTGATCCAAAAATATCATAGAACATAAATTGTAGGAAACATAATTCTCTACAAAAAAGGTCTCTTAACATTTTGCCATAGCTGGCTTCGTTTCCGAGATATTTGCAGATATATCTCAAGGGAAGGGGCCTGACGGACATATTTCGAGATATTTCTTCTTCTTGTTGTTCTTCTTCTGCACAGCTAAGCTGGAAGTGGCATTTACAGCTCGCAATAGTGCAGAGTTATCTCAAAGAAAGGGGCCACGGTGTTTCTGTATCTCTATTATGTTTGTGCGGCTTCGGAACTTTTAAATATCTTGATATATCTCGAGAACTACGCATCTGATCAAAAAATATCATAGAAGATAAAAAGTAGGAAACTTAATTGTCTACAAAAAAGGTCTCTTAACATTTTGCCATAGCTCGCTTCGTTTCCGAGATATTTGCAGATATATCTCAAGGGAAGGGGCCTGACGGACATATTTCGAGATATTTCTTCTTCTTGTTGTTCTTCTTCTGCACAGCTAAGCTGGAAGTGGCATTTGCGGCTCGCACTAGTGCAGAGTTATCTCAAAGAAAGGGGCCACGGTGTTTCTGTATCCCTATTATGTTGGTGCGGCTTCTGAACTTTTAAATATCTCGATATATCTCGAAAACTACGCTCCTGACCAAAAAATATCATAGAACATAAACTGTAGGAAACATAATTCTCTACAAAAAACGTCTCTTAACATTTTGCCATAGCTCGCTTCGTTTCCGAGATATTTGCAGATTCAGCTCAAAGGAACTGGCCTGACGGACGTATTTCGAGATATTTCTTCTTCTTGTTGTTCTTCTTCTGCACAGCTAAGCTGGAAGTGGCATTTACAGCTCGCAATAGTGCAGAGTTATCTCAAAGAAAGGGGCCACGGTGTTTCTGTATCTCTATTATGTTGGTGCGGCTTCGGAACTTTTAAATATCTTGATATATCTCGAGAACTACGCATCTGATCAAAAAATATCATAGAACATAAAAAGTAGGAAACTTAATTCTCTACAAAAGAGGTCTCTTAACATTTTGCCATAGCTCGCTTAGTTTCCGAGATATTTGCAGATTTATCTCAAGGGAAGGGGCCTAACGGACATATTTCGAGATATTTCTTCTTCTTGTTGTTCTTCTTCTGCACAGCTAAACTGGAAGTGGCATTTCCAGCTCGCAATAGTGCAGAGTTATCTCAAAGAGAGGGGCCACGGTGTTTCAGTATCTCTATTATGTTGGTGCGGCTTCGGAACTTTTAAATATCTTGATATATCTCGAGAACTACGCATCTGATCAAAAAATATCATAGAAGATAAAAAGTAGGAAACTTAATTCTCTACAAAACGGTCTCTTAACATTTTGCCATAGCTCGCTTCGTTTCCGAGATATTTGCAGATTTATCTCAAGGGAAGGGGCCTGACGGACATATTTCGAGATATTTCTTCTTCTTGTTGTTCTTCTTCTGCACAGCTAAGCTGGAAGTGGCATTTACAGCTCGCAATAGTGCAGAGTTATCTCAAAGAAAGGGGCCACGGTGTTTCTGTATCTCTATTATGTTGGTGCGGCTTCGGAACTTTTAAATATCTCGATGTATCTCGAAAACTACGCTTCTGATCAAAAAATATCATAGAACATAAATTGTAGGAAACATAATTCTCTACAAAAAATGTCTCTTAACATTTTGCCATAGCTCGCTTCGTTTCCGAGATATTTGCAGATTCAGCTCAAAGGAACTGGCCTGACGGACATATTTCGAGATATTTCTTCTTCTTGTTGTTCTTCCTCTGCACAGCTAAGCTGGAAGTGGCATTTGCAGCTCGCAATAGTGCAGAGTTATCTCAAAGAAAGGGGCCACGGTGTTTCTGTATCTCTATTATGTTGGTGCGGCTTCGGAACTTTTAAATATCTTGATATATCTCGAGAACTACGCATCTGATCAAAAAATATCATAGAAGATAAAAAGTAGGAAACTTAATTCTCTACAAAAAAGGTCTCTTAACATTTTGCCATAGCTCGCTTCGTTTCCGAGATATTTGCAGATTTATCTCAAGGGAAGGGGCCTGACGGACATATTTCGAGATATTTCTTCTTCTTGTTGTTCTTCTTCTGCACAGCTAAGCTGGAAGTGGCATTTGCGGCTCGCACTAGTGCAGAGTTATCTCAAAGAAAGGGGCCACGGTGTTTCTGTATCTCTATTATGTTGGTGCGGCTTCGGAACTTTTAAATATCTCGATGTATCTCGAAAACTACGTTTCTGATCAAAAAATATCATAGAGCATAAATTGTAGGAAACATAATTCTCTACAAAAAAGGTCTCTTAACATTTTGCCATAGCTCGCTTGGTTTCCGAGATATTTGCAGATTTATCTCAAGGGAAGGGGCCTGACGGACATATTTCGAGATATTTCTTCTTCTTGTTGTTCTTCTTCTGCACAGCTAAGCTGGAAGTGGCATTTGCGGCTCGCACTAGTGCAGAGTTATCTCAAAGAAAGGGGCCACGGTGTTTCTGTATCTCTATTATGTTGGTGCGGCTTCGGAACTTTTAAATATCTCGATGTATCTCGAAAACTACGCTTCTGATCCAAAAATATCATAGAACATAAATTGTAGGAAACATAATTCTCTACAAAAAAGGTCTCTTAACATTTTGCCATAGCTCGCTTCGTTTCCGAGATATTTGCAGATATATCTCAAGGGAAGGGGCCTGACGGACATATTTCGAGATATTTCTTCTTCTTGTTGTTCTTCTTCTGCACAGCTAAGCTGGAAGTGGCATTTACAGCTCGCAATAGTGCAGAGTTATCTCAAAGAAAGGGGCCACGGTGTTTCTGTATCTCTATTATGTTTGTGCGGCTTCGGAACTTTTAAATATCTTGATATATCTCGAGAACTACGCATCTGATCAAAAAATATCATAGAAGATAAAAAGTAGGAAACTTAATTGTCTACAAAAAAGGTCTCTTAACATTTTGCCATAGCTCGCTTCGTTTCCGAGATATTTGCAGATATATCTCAAGGGAAGGGGCCTGACGGACATATTTCGAGATATTTCTTCTTCTTGTTGTTCTTCTTCTGCACAGCTAAGCTGGAAGTGGCATTTGCGGCTCGCACTAGTGCAGAGTTATCTCAAAGAAAGGGGCCACGGTGTTTCTGTATCCCTATTATGTTGGTGCGGCTTCTGAACTTTTAAATATCTCGATATATCTCGAAAACTACGCTCCTGACCAAAAAATATCATAGAACATAAACTGTAGGAAACATAATTCTCTACAAAAAACGTCTCTTAACATTTTGCCATAGCTCGCTTCGTTTCCGAGATATTTGCAGATTCAGCTCAAAGGAACTGGCCTGACGGACGTATTTCGAGATATTTCTTCTTCTTGTTGTTCTTCTTCTGCACAGCTAAGCTGGAAGTGGCATTTACAGCTCGCAATAGTGCAGAGTTATCTCAAGGAAAGGGGCCACGGTGTTTCTGTATCTCTATTATGTTGGTGCGGCTTCGGAACTTTTAAATATCTTGATATATCTCGAGAACTACGCATCTGATCAAAAAATATCATAGAACATAAAAAGTAGGAAACTTAATTCTCTACAAAAGAGGTCTCTTAACATTTTGCCATAGCTCGCTTAGTTTCCGAGATATTTGCAGATTTATCTCAAGGGAAGGGGCCTAACGGACATATTTCGAGATATTTCTTCTTCTTGTTGTTCTTCTTCTGCACAGCTAAACTGGAAGTGGCATTTCCAGCTCGCAATAGTGCAGAGTTATCTCAAAGAGAGGGGCCACGGTGTTTCTGTATCTCTATTATGTTGGTGCGGCTTCGGAACTTTTAAATATCTTGATATATCTCGAGAACTACGCATCTGATCAAAAAATATCATAGAAGATAAAAATTAGGAAACTTATTTCTCTACAAAACGGTCTCTTAACATTTTGCCATAGCTCGCTTCGTTTCCGAGATATTTGCAGATTTATCTCAAGGGAAGGGGCCTGACGGACATATTTCGAGATATTTCTTCTTCTTGTTGTTCTTCTTCTGCACAGCTAAGCTGGAAGTGGCATTTGCGGCTCGCACTAGTGCAGAGTTATCTCAAAGAAAGGGGCCACGGTGTTTCTGTATCTCTATTATGTTGGTGCGGCTTTGGAACTTTTAAATATCTCGATATATCTCGAAAACTACGCTTCTGATCAAAAAATAACATAGAACATAAATTGTAGGAAACATAATTCTCTACAAAAAAGGTCTCTTAACATTTTGCCATAGCTCGCTTCGTTTCCGAGATATTTGCAGATATATCTCAAGGGAAGGGGCCTGACGGACATATTTCGAGATATTTCTTCTTCTTGTTGTTCTTCTTCTGCACAGCTAAGCTGGAAGTGGCATTTGCGGCTCGCACTAGTGCAGAGTTATCTCAAAGAAAGGGGCCACGGTGTTTCTGTATCCCTATTATGTTGGTGCGGCTTCGGAACTTTTAAATATCTCGATATATCTCGAAAACTACGCTTCTGATCAAAAAATATCATAGAACTTAAATTGTAGGAAACATAATTCTCTACAAAAAACGTCTCTTAACATTTTGCCATAGCTCGCTTCGTTTCCGAGATATTTGCCGATTCAGCTCAAAGGAACTGGCCTGACGGACATATTTCGAGATATTTCTTCTTCTTGTTGTTCTTCCTCTGCACAGCTAAGCTGGAAGTGGCATTTGCAGCTCGCAATAGTGCAGAGTTATCTCAAAGAAAGGGGCCACGGTGTTTCTGTATCTCTATTATGTTGGTGCGGCTTCGGAACTTTTAAATATCTTGATATATCTCGAGAACTACGCATCTGATCAAAAAATATCATAGAACATAAAAAGTAGGAAACTTAATTCTCTACAAAAAAGGTCTCTTAACATTTTGCCATAGCTCGCTTCGTTTCCGAGATATTTGCAGATTTATCTCAAGGGAAGGGGCCTGACGGACATATTTCGAGATATTTCTTCTTCTTGTTGTTCTTCTTCTGCACAGCTAAGCTGGAAGTGGCATTTGCGGCTCGCACTAGCGCAGAGTTATCTCAAAGAAAGGGGCCACGGTGTTTCTGTATCTCTATTATGTTGGTGCGGCTTCGGAACTTTTAAATATCTCGGTATATCTCGAAAACTACGCTTCTGATCAAAAAATATCATAGAACATAAATTGTAGGAAACGTAATTCTCTACAAAAAAGGTCTCTTAACATTTTGCCATAGCTAGCTTCGTTTCCGAGATATTTGCAGATATATCTCAAGGGAAGGGGCCTGACGGACATATTTCGAGATATTTCTTCTTCTTGTTGTTCTTCTTCTGCACAGCTAAGCTGGAAGTGGCATTTACAGCTCGCAATAGTGCAGAGTTATCTCAAAGAAAGGGGCCACGGTGTTTCTGTATCTCTATTATGTTGGTGCGGCTTCGGAACTTTTAAATATCTTGATATATCTCGAGAACTACGCATCAGATAAAAAAATATCATAGAACATAAAAAGTAGGAAACTTAATTCTCTACAAAAAAGGTCTCTTAACATTTTGCCATAGCTCGCTTCGTTTCCGAGATATTTGCAGATTTATCTCAAGGGAAGGGGCCTGACGGACATATTTCGAGATATTTCTTCTTCTTGTTGTTCTTCTTCTGCACAGCTAAGCTGGAATTGGCATTTGCGGCTCGCACTAGTGCAGAGTTATCTCAAAGAAAGGGGCCACGGTGTTTCTGTATCCCTATTATGTTGGTGCGGCTTCGGAACTTTTAAATATCTTGATATATCTCGAGAACTACGCATCTGATCAAAAAATATCATAGAAGATAAAAAGTAGGAAACATAATTCTCTACAAAAAAGGTCTCTTAACATTTTGCCATAGCTCGCTTCGTTTCCGAGATATTTGCAGATTTATCTCAAGGGAAGGGGCCTGACGGACATATTTCGAGATATTTCTTCTTCTTGTTGTTCTTCTTCTGCACAGCTAAGCTGGAAGTGGCATTTGCGGCTCGCACTAGTGCAGAGTTATCTCAAAGAAAGGGGCCACGGTGTTTCTGTATCCCTATTATGTTGGTGCGGCTTCTGAACTTTTAAATATCTCGATATATCTCGAAAACTACGCTTCTGACCAAAAAATATCATAGAACATAAATTGTAGGAAACATAATTCTCTACAAAAAACGTCTCTTAACATTTTGCCATAGCTCGCTTCGTTTCCGAGATATTTGCAGATTCAGCTCAAAGGAACTGGCCTGACGGACATATTTCGAGATATTTCTTCTTCTTGTTGTTCTTCCTCTGCACAGCTAAGCTGGAAGTGGCATTTGCGGCTCGCAATAGTGCAGAGTTATCTCAAAGAAAGGGGCCACGGTGTTTCTGTATCTCTATTATGTTGGTGCGGCTTCGGAACTTTTAAATATCTTGATATATCTCGAGAACTACGCATCTGATCAAAAAATATCATAGAACATAAAAAGTAGGAAACTTAATTCTCTACAAAAGAGGTCTCTTAACATTTTGCCATAGCTCTCTTCGTTTCCGAGATATTTGCAGATTTATCTCAAGGGAAGGGGCCTGACGGACATATTTCGAGATACTTCTTCTTCTTGTTGTTCTTCTTCTGCACAGCTAAGCTGGAAGTGGCATTTCCAGCTCGCAATAGTGCAGAGTTATCTCAAAGAAAGGGGCCACGGTGTTTCTGTATCTCTATTATGTTGGTGCGGCTTCGGAGCTTTTAAATATCTTGATATATCTCGAGAACTACGCATCTGATCAAAAAATATCATAGAACATAAAAAGTAGGAAACTTAATTCTCTACAAAAAAGGTCTCTTAACATTTTGCCATAGCTCGCTTCGTTTCCGAGATATTTGCAGATTTATCTCAAGGGAAGGGGCCTGACGGACATATTTCGAGATATTTCTTCTTCTTGTTGTTCTTCTTCTGCACAGCTAAGCTGGAAGTGGCATTTGCGGCTCGCACTAGTGCAGGGTTATCTCAAAGAAAGGGGCCACGGTGTTTCTGTATCTCTATTATGTTGGTGCGGCTTCGGAACTTTTAAATATCTCGATATATCTCGAAAACTACGCTTCTGATCAAAAAATATCATAGAACATAAATTGTAGGAAACATAATTCTCTACAAAAAAGGTCTGTTAACATTTTGTCATAGCTCGCTTCGTTTCCGAGATATTTGCAGATATATCTCAAGGGAAGGGGCCTGACGGACATATTTCGAGATATTTCTTCTTCTTGTTGTTCTTCTTCTGCACAGCTAAGCTGGAAGTGGCATTTGCGGCTCGCACTAGTGCAGAGTTATCTCAAAGAAAGGGGCCACGGTGTTTCTGTATCCCTATTATGTTGGTGCGGCTTCGGAACTTTTAAATATCTCGATATATCTCGAAAACTACGCTTCTGATCAAAAAATATCATAGAACTTAAATTGTAGGAAACATAATTCTCTACAAAAAACGTCTCTTAACATTTTGCCATAGCTCGCTTCGTTTCCGAGATATTTGCCGATTCAGCTCAAAGGAACTGGCCTGACGGACATATTTCGAGATATTTCTTCTTCTTGTTGTTCTTCCTCTGCACAGCTAAGCTGGAAGTGGCATTTGCAGCTCGCAATAGTGCAGAGTTATCTCAAAGAAAGGGGCCACGGTGTTTCTGTATCTCTATTATGTTGGTGCGGCTTCGGAACTTTTAAATATCTTGATATATCTCGAGAACTACGCATCTGATCAAAAAATATCATAGAACATAAAAAGTAGAAAACTTAATTCTCTACAAAAAAGGTCTCTTAACATTTTGCCATAGCCCTCTTCGTTTCCGAGATATTTGCAGATTTATCTCAAGGGAAGGGGCCTGACGGACATTAATCGAGATATTTCTTCTTCTTGATGTTCTTCTTCTGCACAGCTAAGCTGGAAGTGGCATTTGCAGCTCGCAATAGTGCAGAGTTATCTCAAAGAAAGGGGCCACGGTGTTTCTGTATCTCTATTATGTTGGTGCGGCTTCGGAACTTTTAAATATCTTGATATATCTCGAGAACTACGCATCTGATCAAAGAATATCATAGAACATAAATTGTAGGAAACATAATTCTCTACAAAAAAGGTCTCTTAACATTTTGCCATAGCTCGCTTCGTTTCCGAGATATTTGCAGATATATCTCAAGGGAAGGGGCCTGACGGACATATTTCGAGATATTTCTTCTTCTTGTTGTTCTTCTTCTGCACAGCAAAGCTGGAAGTGGCATTTACAGCTCGCAATAGTGCAGAGTTATCTCAAAGAAAGGGGCCACGGTGTTTCTGTATCTCTATTATGTTGGTGCGGCTTCGGAACTTTTAAATATCTTGATATATCTCGAGAACTACGCATCTGATCAAAAAATATCATAGAACATAATAAGTAGGAAACTTAATTCTCTACAAAAAAGGTCTCTTAACATTTTGCCATAGCTCGCTTCGTTTCCGAGATATTTGCAGATTTATCTCAAGGGAAGGGGCCTGACGGACATATTTCGAGATATTTCTTCTTCTTGTTGTTCTTCTTCTGCACAGCTAAGCTGGAAGTGGCATTTGCGGCTCGCACTAGTGCAGAGTTATCTCAAAGAAAGGGGCCACGGTGTTTCTGTATCCCTATTATGTTGGTGCGGCTTCTGAACTTTTAAATATCTCGATATATCTCGAAAACTACGCTTCTGACCAAAAAATATCATAGAACATAAATTGTAGGAAACATAATTCTCTACAAAAAACGTCTCTTAACATTTTGCCATAGCTCGCTTCGTTTCCGAGATATTTGCAGATTCAGCTCAAAGGAACTGGCCTGACGGACATATTTCGAGATATTTCTTCTTCTTGTTGTTCTTCCTCTGCACAGCTAAGCTGGAAGTGGCATTTGCGGCTCGCAATAGTGCAGAGTTATCTCAAAGAAAGGGGCCACGGTGTTTCTGTATCTCTATTATGTTGGTGCGGCTTCGGAACTTTTAAATATCTTGATATATCTCGAGAACTACGCATCTGATCAAAAAATATCATAGAAGATAAAAATTAGGAAACTTAATTCTCTACAAAACGGTCTCTTAACATTTTGCCATAGCTCGCTTCGTTTCCGAGATATTTGCAGATTTATCTCAAGGGAAGGGGCCTGACGGACATATTTCGAGATATTTCTTCTTCTTGTTGTTCTTCTTCTGCACAGCTAAGCTGGAAGTGGCATTTGCGGCTCGCACTAGTGCAGAGTTATCTCAAAGAAAGGGGCCACGGTGTTTCTGTATCTCTATTATGTTGGTGCGGCTTTGGAACTTTTAAATATCTCGATATATCTCGAAAACTACGCTTCTGATCAAAAAATAACATAGAACATAAATTGTAGGAAACATAATTCTCTACAAAAAAGGTCTCTTAACATTTTGCCATAGCTCGCTTCGTTTCCGAGATATTTGCAGATATATCTCAAGGGAAGGGGCCTGACGGACATATTTCGAGATATTTCTTCTTCTTGTTGTTCTTCTTCTGCACAGCTAAGCTGGAAGTGGCATTTGCGGCTCGCACTAGTGCAGAGTTATCTCAAAGAAAGGGGCCACGGTGTTTCTGTATCCCTATTATGTTGGTGCGGCTTCGGAACTTTTAAATATCTCGATATATCTCGAAAACTACGCTTCTGATCAAAAAATATCATAGAACTTAAATTGTAGGAAACATAATTCTCTACAAAAAACGTCTCTTAACATTTTGCCATAGCTCGCTTCGTTTCCGAGATATTTGCCGATTCAGCTCAAAGGAACTGGCCTGACGGACATATTTCGAGATATTTCTTCTTCTTGTTGTTCTTCCTCTGCACAGCTAAGCTGGAAGTGGCATTTGCAGCTCGCAATAGTGCAGAGTTATCTCAAAGAAAGGGGCCACGGTGTTTCTGTATCTCTATTATGTTGGTGCGGCTTCGGAACTTTTAAATATCTTGATATATCTCGAGAACTACGCATCTGATCAAAAAATATCATAGAACATAAAAAGTAGGAAACTTAATTCTCTACAAAAAAGGTCTCTTAACATTTTGCCATAGCTCGCTTCGTTTCCGAGATATTTGCAGATTTATCTCAAGGGAAGGGGCCTGACGGACATATTTCGAGATATTTCTTCTTCTTGTTGTTCTTCTTCTGCACAGCTAAGCTGGAAGTGGCATTTGCGGCTCGCACTAGCGCAGAGTTATCTCAAAGAAAGGGGCCACGGTGTTTCTGTATCTCTATTATGTTGGTGCGGCTTCGGAACTTTTAAATATCTCGGTATATCTCGAAAACTACGCTTCTGATCAAAAAATATCATAGAACATAAATTGTAGGAAACGTAATTCTCTACAAAAAAGGTCTCTTAACATTTTGCCATAGCTAGCTTCGTTTCCGAGATATTTGCAGATATATCTCAAGGGAAGGGGCCTGACGGACATATTTCGAGATATTTCTTCTTCTTGTTGTTCTTCTTCTGCACAGCTAAGCTGGAAGTGGCATTTACAGCTCGCAATAGTGCAGAGTTATCTCAAAGAAAGGGGCCACGGTGTTTCTGTATCTCTATTATGTTGGTGCGGCTTCGGAACTTTTAAATATCTTGATATATCTCGAGAACTACGCATCAGATAAAAAAATATCATAGAACATAAAAAGTAGGAAACTTAATTCTCTACAAAAAAGGTCTCTTAACATTTTGCCATAGCTCGCTTCGTTTCCGAGATATTTGCAGATTTATCTCAAGGGAAGGGGCCTGACGGACATATTTCGAGATATTTCTTCTTCTTGTTGTTCTTCTTCTGCACAGCTAAGCTGGAATTGGCATTTGCGGCTCGCACTAGTGCAGAGTTATCTCAAAGAAAGGGGCCACGGTGTTTCTGTATCCCTATTATGTTGGTGCGGCTTCGGAACTTTTAAATATCTTGATATATCTCGAGAACTACGCATCTGATCAAAAAATATCATAGAAGATAAAAAGTAGGAAACATAATTCTCTACAAAAAAGGTCTCTTAACATTTTGCCATAGCTCGCTTCGTTTCCGAGATATTTGCAGATTTATCTCAAGGGAAGGGGCCTGACGGACATATTTCGAGATATTTCTTCTTCTTGTTGTTCTTCTTCTGCACAGCTAAGCTGGAAGTGGCATTTGCGGCTCGCACTAGTGCAGAGTTATCTCAAAGAAAGGGGCCACGGTGTTTCTGTATCCCTATTATGTTGGTGCGGCTTCTGAACTTTTAAATATCTCGATATATCTCGAAAACTACGCTTCTGACCAAAAAATATCATAGAACATAAATTGTAGGAAACATAATTCTCTACAAAAAACGTCTCTTAACATTTTGCCATAGCTCGCTTCGTTTCCGAGATATTTGCAGATTCAGCTCAAAGGAACTGGCCTGACGGACATATTTCGAGATATTTCTTCTTCTTGTTGTTCTTCCTCTGCACAGCTAAGCTGGAAGTGGCATTTGCGGCTCGCAATAGTGCAGAGTTATCTCAAAGAAAGGGGCCACGGTGTTTCTGTATCTCTATTATGTTGGTGCGGCTTCGGAACTTTTAAATATCTTGATATATCTCGAGAACTACGCATCTGATCAAAAAATATCATAGAACATAAAAAGTAGGAAACTTAATTCTCTACAAAAGAGGTCTCTTAACATTTTGCCATAGCTCTCTTCGTTTCCGAGATATTTGCAGATTTATCTCAAGGGAAGGGGCCTGACGGACATATTTCGAGATACTTCTTCTTCTTGTTGTTCTTCTTCTGCACAGCTAAGCTGGAAGTGGCATTTCCAGCTCGCAATAGTGCAGAGTTATCTCAAAGAAAGGGGCCACGGTGTTTCTGTATCTCTATTATGTTGGTGCGGCTTCGGAGCTTTTAAATATCTTGATATATCTCGAGAACTACGCATCTGATCAAAAAATATCATAGAACATAAAAAGTAGGAAACTTAATTCTCTACAAAAAAGGTCTCTTAACATTTTGCCATAGCTCGCTTCGTTTCCGAGATATTTGCAGATTTATCTCAAGGGAAGGGGCCTGACGGACATATTTCGAGATATTTCTTCTTCTTGTTGTTCTTCTTCTGCACAGCTAAGCTGGAAGTGGCATTTGCGGCTCGCACTAGTGCAGGGTTATCTCAAAGAAAGGGGCCACGGTGTTTCTGTATCTCTATTATGTTGGTGCGGCTTCGGAACTTTTAAATATCTCGATATATCTCGAAAACTACGCTTCTGATCAAAAAATATCATAGAACATAAATTGTAGGAAACATAATTCTCTACAAAAAAGGTCTGTTAACATTTTGTCATAGCTCGCTTCGTTTCCGAGATATTTGCAGATATATCTCAAGGGAAGGGGCCTGACGGACATATTTCGAGATATTTCTTCTTCTTGTTGTTCTTCTTCTGCACAGCTAAGCTGGAAGTGGCATTTGCGGCTCGCACTAGTGCAGAGTTATCTCAAAGAAAGGGGCCACGGTGTTTCTGTATCCCTATTATGTTGGTGCGGCTTCGGAACTTTTAAATATCTCGATATATCTCGAAAACTACGCTTCTGATCAAAAAATATCATAGAACTTAAATTGTAGGAAACATAATTCTCTACAAAAAACGTCTCTTAACATTTTGCCATAGCTCGCTTCGTTTCCGAGATATTTGCCGATTCAGCTCAAAGGAACTGGCCTGACGGACATATTTCGAGATATTTCTTCTTCTTGTTGTTCTTCCTCTGCACAGCTAAGCTGGAAGTGGCATTTGCAGCTCGCAATAGTGCAGAGTTATCTCAAAGAAAGGGGCCACGGTGTTTCTGTATCTCTATTATGTTGGTGCGGCTTCGGAACTTTTAAATATCTTGATATATCTCGAGAACTACGCATCTGATCAAAAAATATCATAGAACATAAAAAGTAGAAAACTTAATTCTCTACAAAAAAGGTCTCTTAACATTTTGCCATAGCCCTCTTCGTTTCCGAGATATTTGCAGATTTATCTCAAGGGAAGGGGCCTGACGGACATTAATCGAGATATTTCTTCTTCTTGATGTTCTTCTTCTGCACAGCTAAGCTGGAAGTGGCATTTGCAGCTCGCAATAGTGCAGAGTTATCTCAAAGAAAGGGGCCACGGTGTTTCTGTATCTCTATTATGTTGGTGCGGCTTCGGAACTTTTAAATATCTTGATATATCTCGAGAACTACGCATCTGATCAAAGAATATCATAGAACATAAATTGTAGGAAACATAATTCTCTACAAAAAAGGTCTCTTAACATTTTGCCATAGCTCGCTTCGTTTCCGAGATATTTGCAGATATATCTCAAGGGAAGGGGCCTGACGGACATATTTCGAGATATTTCTTCTTCTTGTTGTTCTTCTTCTGCACAGCAAAGCTGGAAGTGGCATTTACAGCTCGCAATAGTGCAGAGTTATCTCAAAGAAAGGGGCCACGGTGTTTCTGTATCTCTATTATGTTGGTGCGGCTTCGGAACTTTTAAATATCTTGATATATCTCGAGAACTACGCATCTGATCAAAAAATATCATAGAACATAATAAGTAGGAAACTTAATTCTCTACAAAAAAGGTCTCTTAACATTTTGCCATAGCTCGCTTCGTTTCCGAGATATTTGCAGATTTATCTCAAGGGAAGGGGCCTGACGGACATATTTCGAGATATTTCTTCTTCTTGTTGTTCTTCTTCTGCACAGCTAAGCTGGAAGTGGCATTTGCGGCTCGCACTAGTGCAGAGTTATCTCAAAGAAAGGGGCCACGGTGTTTCTGTATCCCTATTATGTTGGTGCGGCTTCTGAACTTTTAAATATCTCGATATATCTCGAAAACTACGCTTCTGACCAAAAAATATCATAGAACATAAATTGTAGGAAACATAATTCTCTACAAAAAACGTCTCTTAACATTTTGCCATAGCTCGCTTCGTTTCCGAGATATTTGCAGATTCAGCTCAAAGGAACTGGCCTGACGGACATATTTCGAGATATTTCTTCTTCTTGTTGTTCTTCCTCTGCACAGCTAAGCTGGAAGTGGCATTTGCGGCTCGCAATAGTGCAGAGTTATCTCAAAGAAAGGGGCCACGGTGTTTCTGTATCTCTATTATGTTGGTGCGGCTTCGGAACTTTTAAATATCTTGATATATCTCGAGAACTACGCATCTGATCAAAAAATATCATAGAACATAAAAAGTAGGAAACTAAATTCTCTACAAAAGAGGTCTCTTAACATTTTGCCATAGCTCGCTTAGTTTCCGAGATATTTGCAGATTTATCTCAAGGGAAGGGGCCTAACGGACATATTTCGAGATATTTCTTCTTCTTGTTGTTCTTCTTCTGCACAGCTAAACTGGAAGTGGCATTTCCAGCTCGCAATAGTGCAGAGTTATCTCAAAGAGAGGGGCCACGGTGTTTCTGTATCTCTATTATGTTGGTGCGGCTTCGGAACTTTTAAATATCTTGATATATCTCGAGAACTACGCATCTGATCAAAAAATATCATAGAAGATAAAAAGTAGGAAACTTAATTCTCTACAAAACGGTCTCTTAACATTTTGCCATAGCTCGCTTCGTTTCCGAGATATTTGCAGATTCAGCTCGAAGGAACTGGCCTGACGGACATATTTCGAGATATTTCTTCTTCTTGTTGTTCTTCCTCTGCACAGCTAAGCTGGAAGTGGCATTTGCGGCTCGCAATAGTGCAGAGTTATCTCAAAGAAAGGGGCCACGGTGTTTCTGTATCTCTATTATGTTGGTGCGGCTTCGGAACTTTTAAATATCTTGATATATCTCGAGAACTACGCATCTGATCAAAAAATATCATAGAACATAAAAAGTAGGAAACTTAATTCTCTACAAAAAAGGTCTCTTAACATTTTGCCATAGCTCGCTTCGTTTCCGAGATATTTGCAGATTTATCTCAAGGGAAGGGGCCTAACGGACATATTTCGAGATATTTCTTCTTCTTGTTGTTCTTCTTCTGCACAGCTAAACTGGAAGTGGCATTTCCAGCTCGCAATAGTGCAGAGTTATCTCAAAGAGAGGGGCCACGGTGTTTCTGTATCTCTATTATGTTGGTGCGGCTTCGGAACTTTTAAATATCTTGATATATCTCGAGAACTACGCATCTGATCAAAAAATATCATAGAACATAAAAAGTAGGAAACTTAATTCTCTACAAAAAAGGTCTCTTAACATTTTGCCATAGCTCGCATCGTTTTCGAGATATTTGCAGATTTACCTCAAGGCAAGGGGCCTGACGGACATATTTCGAGATATTTCTTCTTCTTGTTGTTCTTCTTCTGCGCAGCTAAGCTGGAAGTGGCATTTGCAGCTCCCAATAGTGCAGAGATATCTCAAAGAAAGGGGCCACGCTGTTTCTGTATCTCTATTATGTTGGTGCGGCTTCGGTACTTTTAAATATCTTGATATATCTCGAGAGCTACGCGTCTGATCAAAAAATATCATAGAACATAAAAAGTAGGAAACATAATTCTCTACAAAAAAGGTCTCTTAACATTTTGCCATAGCTCGCTTCGTTTCCGAGATATTTGCAGATTTATCTCAAGGGAAGGGGCCTGACGGACATATTTCGAGATATTTCTTCTTCTTGTTGTTCTTCTTCTGCACAGCTAAGCTGGAAGTGGCATTTGCGGCTCGCACTAGTGCACAGTTATCTCAAAGAAAGGGGCCACGGTGTTTCTGTATCTCTATTATGTTGGTGCGGCTTCGGAACTTTTAAATATCTTGATATATCTCGAGAACTACGCATCTGATCAAAGAATATCATAGAACATAAATTGTAGGAAACATAATTCTCTACAAAAAAGGTCTCTTAACATTTTGCCATAGCTCGCTTCGTTTCCGAGATATTTGCAGATATATCTCAAGGGAAGGGGCCTGACGGACATATTTCGAGATATTACTTCTTCTTGTTGTTCTTCTTCTGCACAGCAAAGCTGGAAGTGGCATTTACAGCTCGCAATAGTGCAGAGTTATCTCAAAGAAAGGGGCCACGGTGTTTCTGTATCTCTATTATGTTGGTGCGGCTTCGGAACTTTTAAATATCTTGATATATCTCGAGAACTACGCATCTGATCAAAAATATCATAGAACATAAAAAGTAGGAAACTTCATTCTCTACAAAAAAGGTCTCTTAACATTTTGCCATAGCTCGCTTCGTTTCCGAGATATTTGCAGATTTATCTCAAGGGAAGGGGCCTAACGGACATATTTCGAGATATTTCTTCTTCTTGTTGTTCTTCTTCTGCACAGCTAAACTGGAAGTGGCATTTCCAGCTCGCAATAGTGCAGAGTTATCTCAAAGAGAGGGGCCACGGTGTTTCTGTATCTCTATTATGTTGGTGCGGCTTCGGAACTTTTAAATATCTTGATATATCTCGAGAACTACGCATCTGATCAAAAAATATCATAGAACATAAAAAGTAGGAAACTTAATTCTCTACAAAAAAGGTCTCTTAACATTTTGCCATAGCTCGCTTCGTTTCCGAGATATTTGCAGATTTATCTCAAGGGAAGGGGCCTAACGGACATATTTCGAGATATTTCTTCTTCTTGTTGTTCTTCTTCTGCACAGCTAAACTGGAAGTGGCATTTCCAGCTCGCAATAGTGCAGAGTTATCTCAAAGAGAGGGGCCACGGTGTTTCTGTATCTCTATTATGTTGGTGCGGCTTCGGAACTTTTAAATATCTTGATATATCTCGAGAACTACGCATCTGATCAAAAAATATCATAGAACATAAAAAGTAGGAAACTTAATTCTCTACACAAAAGGGCTCTTAACATTTTGCCATAGCTCGCATCGTTTTCGAGATATTTGCAGATTTACCTCAAGGCAAGGGGCCTGACGGACATATTTCGAGATATTTCTTCTTCTTGTTGTTCTTCTTCTGCGCAGCTAAGCTGGAAGTGGCATTTGCAGCTCCCAATAGTGCAGAGATATCTCAAAGAAAGGGGCCACGCTGTTTCTGTATCTCTATTATGTTGGTGCGGCTTCGGTACTTTTAAATATCTTGATATATCTCGAGAGCTACGCGTCTGATCAAAAAATATCATAGAACACAAAAAGTAGGAAACATAATTCTCTACAAAAAAGGTCTCTTAACATTTTGCCATAGCTCGCTTCGTTTCCGAGATATTTGCAGATTTATCTCAAGGGAAGGGGCCTGACGGACATATTTCGAGATATTTCTTCTTCTTGTTGTTCTTCTTCTGCACAGCTAAGCTGGAAGTGGCATTTGCGGCTCGCACTAGTGCAGAGTTATCTCAAAGAAAGGGGCCACGGTGTTTCTGTATCTCTATTATGTTGGTGCGGCTTCGGAACTTTTAAATATCTTGATATATCTCGAGAACTACGCATCTGATCAAAGAATATCATAGAACATAAATTGTAGGAAACATAATTCTCTACAAAAAAGGTCTCTTAACATTTTGCCATAGCTCGCTTCGTTTCCGAGATATTTGCAGATATATCTCAAGGGAAGGGGCCTGACGGACATATTTCGAGATATTACTTCTTCTTGTTGTTCTTCTTCTGCACAGCAAAGCTGGAAGTGGCATTTACAGCTCGCAATAGTGCAGAGTTATCTCAAAGAAAGGGGCCACGGTGTTTCTGTATCTCTATTATGTTGGTGCGGCTTCGGAACTTTTAAATATCTTGATATATCTCGAGAACTACGCATCTGATCAAAAATATCATACAACATAAAAAGTAGGAAACTTCATTCTCTACAAAAAAGGTCTCTTAACATTTTGCCATAGCTCGCTTCGTTTCCGAGATATTTGCAGATTTATCTCAAGGGAAGGGGCCTAACGGACATATTTCGAGATATTTCTTCTTCTTGTTGTTCTTCTTCTGCACAGCTAAACTGGAAGTGGCATTTCCAGCTCGCAATAGTGCAGAGTTATCTCAAAGAGAGGGGCCACGGTGTTTCTGTATCTCTATTATGTTGGTGCGGCTTCGGAACTTTTAAATATCTTGATATATCTCGAGAACTACGCATCTGATCAAAAAATATCATAGAACATAAAAAGTAGGAAACTTAATTCTCTACAAAAAAGGTCTCTTAACATTTTGCCATAGCTCGCATAGTTTTCGAGATATTTGCAGATTTACCTCAAGGCAAGGGGCCTGACGGACATATTTCGAGATATTTCTTCTTCTTCTTGTTCTTCTTCTGCGCAGCTAAGCTGGAAGTGGCATTTCCAGCTCGCAATAGTGCAGAGTTATCTCAAAGAGAGGGGCCACGGTGTTTCTGTATCTCTATTATGTTGGTGCGGCTTCGGAACTTTTAAATATCTTGATATATCTCGAGAACTACGCATCTGATCAAAAAATATCATAGAACATAAAAAGTAGGAAACTTAATTCTCTACAAAAAAGGTCTCTTAACATTTTGCCATAGCTCGCATCGTTTTCGAGATATTTGCAGATTTACCTCAAGGCAAGGGGCCTGACGGACATATTTCGAGATATTTCTTCTTCATGTTGTTCTTCTTCTGCGCAGCTAAGCTGGAAGTGGCATTTGCAGCTCCCAATAGTGCAGAGATATCTCAAAGAAAGGGGCCACGCTGTTTCTGTATCTCTATTATGTTGGTGCGGCTTCGGTACTTTTAAATATCTTGATATATCTCGAGAGCTACGCGTCTGATCAAAAAATATCATAGAACATAAAAAGTAGGAAACATAATTCTCTACAAAAAAGGTCTCTTAACATTTTGCCATAGCTCGCTTCGTTTCCGAGATATTTGCAGATTTATCTCAAGGGAAGGGGCCTGACGGACATATTTCGAGATATTTCTTCTTCTTGTTGTTCTTCTTCTGCACAGCTAAGCTGGAAGTGGCATTTGCGGCTCGCACTAGTGCAGAGTTATCTCAAAGAAAGGGGCCACGGTGTTTCTGTATCTCTATTATGTTGGTGCGGCTTCGGAACTTTTAAATATCTTGATATATCTCGAGAACTACGCATCTGATCAAAGAATATCATAGAACATAAATTGTAGGAAACATAATTCTCTACAAAAAAGGTCTCTTAACATTTTGCCATAGCTCGCTTCGTTTCCGAGATATTTGCAGATATATCTCAAGGGAAGGGGCCTGACGGACATATTTCGAGATATTACTTCTTCTTGTTGTTCTTCTTCTGCACAGCAAAGCTGGAAGTGGCATTTACAGCTCGCAATAGTGCAGAGTTATCTCAAAGAAAGGGGCCACGGTGTTTCTGTATCTCTATTATGTTGGTGCGGCTTCGGAACTTTTAAATATCTTGATATATCTCGAGAACTACGCATCTGATCAAAAAATATCATAGAACATAAAAAGTAGGAAACTTCATTCTCTACAAAAAAGGTCTCTTAACATTTTGCCATAGCTCGCTTCGTTTCCGAGATATTTGCAGATTTATCTCAAGGGAAGGGGCCTAACGGACATATTTCGAGATATTTCTTCTTCTTGTTGTTCTTCTTCTGCACAGCTAAACTGGAAGTGGCATTTCCAGCTCGCAATAGTGCAGAGTTATCTCAAAGAGAGGGGCCACGGTGTTTCTGTATCTCTATTATGTTGGTGCGGCTTCGGAACTTTTAAATATCTTGATATATCTCGAGAACTACGCATCTGATCAAAAAATATCATAGAACATAAAAAGTAGGAAACTTAATTCTCTACAAAAAAGGTCTCTTAACATTTTGTCATAGCTCGCTTCGTTTCCGAGATATTTGCAGATATATCTCAAGGGAAGGGGCCTGACGGACATATTTCGAGATATTTCTTCTTCTTGTTGTTCTTCTTCTGCACAGCAAAGCTGGAAGTGGCATTTACAGCTCGCAATAGTGCAGAGTTATCTCAAAGAAAGGGGCCACGGTGTTTCTGTATCTCTATTATGTTGGTGCGGCTTCGGAACTTTTAAATATCTTGATATATCTCGAGAACTACGCATCTGACCAAAAAATATCATAGAAGATAAAAAGTAGGAAACTTAATTCTCTACAAAAAAGGTCTCTTAACATTTTGCCATAGCTCGCTTCGTTTCCGAGATATTTGCAGATTTATCTCAAGGGAAGGGGCCTAACGGACATATTTCGAGATATTTCTTCTTCTTGTTGTTCTTCTTCTGCACAGCTAAACTGGAAGTGGCATTTCCAGCTCGCAATAGTGCAGAGTTATCTCAAAGAGAGGGGCCACGGTGTTTCTGTATCTCTATTATGTTGGTGCGGCTTCGGAACTTTTAAATATCTTGATATATCTCGAGAACTACGCATCTGATCAAAAAATATCATAGAACATAAAAAGTAGGAAACTTAATTCTCTACAAAAAAGGTCTCTTAACATTTTGCCATAGCTCGCATAGTTTTCGAGATATTTGCAGATTTACCTCAAGGCAAGGGGCCTGACGGACATATTTCGAGATATTTCTTCTTCTTCTTGTTCTTCTTCTGCGCAGCTAAGCTGGAAGTGGCATTTGCAGCTCCCAATAGTGCAGAGATATCTCAAAGAAAGGGGCCACGCTGTTTCTGTATCTCTATTATGTTGGTGCGGCTTCGGAACTTTTAAATATCTTGATATATCTCGAGAGCTACGCGTCTGATCAAAAAATATCATAGAACATAAAAAGTAGGAAACATAATTCTCTACAAAAAAGGTCTCTTAACATTTTGCCATAGCTCGCTTCGTTTCCGAGATATTTGCAGATTTATCTCAAGGGAAGGGGCCTGACGGACATATTTCGAGATATTTCTTCTTCTTGTTGTTCTTCTTCTGCACAGCTAAGCTGGAAGTGGCATTTGCGGCTCGCACTAGTGCAGAGTTATCTCAAAGAAAGGGGCCACGGTGTTTCTGTATCTCTATTATGTTGGTGCCGCTTTGGAACTTTTAAATATCAGGATATATCTCGAGAACTACGCATCTGATCAAAAAATATCATAGAAGATAAAAAGTAGGAAACTTAATTCTCTACAAAAGAGGTCTCTTAACATTTTGCCATAGCTCGCTTCGTTTCCGAAATATTTGCAGATTTATCTCAAGGGAAGGGGCCTAACGGACATATTTCGAGATATTTCTTCTTCTTGTTGTTCTTCTTCTGCACAGCTAAACTGGAAGTGGCATTTCCAGCTCGCAATAGTGCAGAGTTATCTCAAAGAGAGGGGCCACGGTGTTTCTGTATCTCTATTATGTTGGTGCGGCTTCGGAACTTTTAAATATCTTGATATATCTCGAGAACTACGCATCTGACCAAAAAATATCATAGAAGATAAAAAGTAGGAAACTTAATTCTCTACAAAAAAGGTCTCTTAACATTTTGCCATAGCTCGCTTCCTTTCCGAGATATTTGCAGATTTATCTCAAGGGAAGGGGCCTGACGGACATATTTCGAGATATTTCTTCTTCTTGTTGTTCTTCTTCTGCACAGCTAAACTGGAAGTGGCATTTCCAGCTCGCAATAGTGCAGAGTTATCTCAAAGAGAGGGGCCACGGTGTTTCTGTATCTCTATTATGTTGGTGCGGCTTCGGAACTTTTAAATATCTTGATATATCTCGAGAACTACGCATCTGATCAAAAAATATCATAGAAGATAAAAAGTAGGAAACTTAATTCTCTACAAAAAAGGTCTCTTAACATTTTGCCATAGCTCGCTTCATTTCCGAGATATTTGCAGATTCAGCTCAAAGGAGCGGGCCTGACGGACATATTTCGAGATACTTCTTTTTCTTGTTGTTCTTCCTCTGCACAGCTAAGCTGGAAGTGGCATTTGCAGCTCGCAATAGTGCAGAGTTATCTCAAAGAAAGGGGCCACGGTGTTTCTGTATCTCTATTATGTTGGTTGCGGCTTCGGAACTTTTAAATATCTTGATATATCTCGAGAACTACGCATCTGATCAAAAAATATCATAGAACATAAAAAGTAGGAAACTTAATTCTCTACAAAAAGGTCTCTTAACATTTTGCCATAGCTCGCTTCATTTCCGAGATATTTGCAGATTTATCTCAAGGGAAGGGGCCTAACGGACATATTTCGAGATATTTCTTCTTCTTGTTGTTCTTCTTCTGCACAGCTAAACTGGAAGTGGCATTTCCAGCTCGCAATAGTGCAGAGTTATCTCAAAGAAAGGAGCCACGGTGTTTCTGTATCTCTATTATGTTGGTGCGGCTTCGGAACTTTTAAATATCTTGATATATCTCGAGAACTACGCATCTGATCAAAAAATATCATAGAACATAAAAAGTAGGACACTTAATTCTCTACAAAAAAGGTCTCTTAACATTTTGTCATAGCTCGCTTCGTTTCCGAGATATTTGCAGATATATCTCAAGGGAAGGGGCCTGACGGACATATTTCGAGATATTTCTTCTTCTTGTTGTTCTTCTTCTGCACAGCTAAGCTGGAAGTGGCATTTGCGGCTCGCACTAGTGCAGAGTTATCTCAAAGAAAGGGGCTACGGTGTTTCTGTATCTCTATTATGTTGGTGCGGCTTCGGAACTTTTAAATATCTCGATATATCTCGAAAACTACGCTTCTGATCAAAAAATATCATAGAACATAAATTGGAGGAAACATAATTCTCTACAAAAAACGTCTCTTAACATTGTGCCATAGCTCGCTTCGTTTCCGAGATATTTGCCGATTCAGTTCAAAGGAACTGGCCTGACGGACATATTTCGAGATATTTCTTCTTCTTGATGTTCTTCTTCTGCACAGCTAAGCTGGAAGTGGCATTTGCGGCTCGCACTATTGCAGAGTTATCTCAAAGAAAGGGGCCACGGTGTTTCTGTATCTCTATTATGTTGGTGCGTCTTCGGAACTTTTAAATATCTTGATATATCTCGAGAACTACGCGTCTGATCAAAAAATATCATAGAACATAAAAAGTAGGAAACATAATTCTCTACAAAAAAGGTCTCTTAACATTTTGCCATAGCTCGCTTCGTTTCCGAGATATTTGCAGATTTATCTCAAGGGAAGGGGCCTGACGGACATATTTCGAGATATTTCTTCTTCTTGTTGTTCTTCTTCTGCACAGCTAAGCTGGAAGTGGCATTTACAGCTCGCAATAGTGCAGAGTTATCTCAAAGAAAGGGGCCACGGTGTTTCTGTATCTCTATTATGTTGGTGCGGCTTCGGAACTTTTAAATATCTTGATATATCTCGAGAACTACGCATCTGATCAAAAAATATCATAGAACATAAAAAGTAGGAAACTTAATTCTCTACAAAAGAGGTCTCTTAACATTTTGCCATAGCTCGCTTCGTTTCCGAGATATTTGCAGATTTATCTCAAGGGAAGGGGCCTAACGGACATATTTCGAGATATTTCTTCTTCTTGTTGTTCTTCTTCTGCACAGCTAAACTGGAAGTGGCATTTCCAGCTCGCAATAGTGCAGAGTTATCTCAAAGAGAGGGGCCACGGTGTTTCTGTATCTCTATTATGTTGGTGCGGCTTCGGAACTTTTAAATATCTTGATATATCTCGAGAACTACGCATCTGATCAAAAAATATCATAGAACATAAAAAGTAGGAAACTTAATTCTCTACAAAAAAGGTCTCTTAACATTTTGTCATAGCTCGCTTCGTTTCCGAGATATTTGCAGATATATCTCAAGGGAAGGGGCCTGACGGACATATTTCGAGATATTTCTTCTTCTTGTTGTTCTTCTTCTGCACAGCAAAGCTGGAAGTGGCATTTACAGCTCGCAATAGTGCAGAGTTATCTCAAAGAAAGGGGCCACGGTGTTTCTGTATCTCTATTATGTTGGTGCGGCTTCGGAACTTTTAAATATCTTGATATATCTCGAGAACTACGCATCTGACCAAAAAATATCATAGAAGATAAAAAGTAGGAAACTTAATTCTCTACAAAAAAGGTCTCTTAACATTTTGCCATAGCTCGCTTCGTTTCCGAGATATTTGCAGATTTATCTCAAGGGAAGGGGCCTAACGGACATATTTCGAGATATTTCTTCTTCTTGTTGTTCTTCTTCTGCACAGCTAAACTGGAAGTGGCATTTCCAGCTCGCAATAGTGCAGAGTTATCTCAAAGAGAGGGGCCACGGTGTTTCTGTATCTCTATTATGTTGGTGCGGCTTCGGAACTTTTAAATATCTTGATATATCTCGAGAACTACGCATCTGATCAAAAAATATCATAGAACATAAAAAGTAGGAAACTTAATTCTCTACAAAAAAGGTCTCTTAACATTTTGCCATAGCTCGCATAGTTTTCGAGATATTTGCAGATTTACCTCAAGGCAAGGGGCCTGACGGACATATTTCGAGATATTTCTTCTTCTTCTTGTTCTTCTTCTGCGCAGCTAAGCTGGAAGTGGCATTTACAGCTCGCAATAGTGCAGAGTTATCTCAAAGAAAGGGGCCACGGTGTTTCTGTATCTCTATTATGTTGGTGCGGCTTCGGAACTTTTAAATATCTTGATATATCTCGAGAACTACGCATCTGATCAAAAAATATCATAGAACATAAAAAGTAGGAAACTTAATTCTCTACAAAAGAGGTCTCTTAACATTTTGCCATAGCTCGCTTCGTTTCCGAGATATTTGCAGATTTATCTCAAGGGAAGGGGCCTAACGGACATATTTCGAGATATTTCTTCTTCTTGTTGTTCTTCTTCTGCACAGCTAAACTGGAAGTGGCATTTCCAGCTCGCAATAGTGCAGAGTTATCTCAAAGAGAGGGGCCACGGTGTTTCTGTATCTCTATTATGTTGGTGCGGCTTCGGAACTTTTAAATATCTTGATATATCTCGAGAACTACGCATCTGATCAAAAAATATCATAGAAGATAAAAAGTAGGAAACTTAATTCTCTACAAAAAAGGTCTCTTAACATTTTGCCATAGCTCGCTTCATTTCCGAGATATTTGCAGATTCAGCTCAAAGGAGCGGGCCTGACGGACATATTTCGAGATACTTCTTTTTCTTGTTGTTCTTCCTCTGCACAGCTAAGCTGGAAGTGGCATTTGCAGCTCGCAATAGTGCAGAGTTATCTCAAAGAAAGGGGCCACGGTGTTTCTGTATCTCTATTATGTTGGTTGCGGCTTCGGAACTTTTAAATATCTTGATATATCTCGAGAACTACGCATCTGATCAAAAAATATCATAGAACATAAAAAGTAGGAAACTTAATTCTCTACAAAAAGGTCTCTTAACATTTTGCCATAGCTCGCTTCATTTCCGAGATATTTGCAGATTTATCTCAAGGGAAGGGGCCTAACGGACATATTTCGAGATATTTCTTCTTCTTGTTGTTCTTCTTCTGCACAGCTAAACTGGAAGTGGCATTTCCAGCTCGCAATAGTGCAGAGTTATCTCAAAGAAAGGAGCCACGGTGTTTCTGTATCTCTATTATGTTGGTGCGGCTTCGGAACTTTTAAATATCTTGATATATCTCGAGAACTACGCATCTGATCAAAAAATATCATAGAACATAAAAAGTAGGACACTTAATTCTCTACAAAAAAGGTCTCTTAACATTTTGTCATAGCTCGCTTCGTTTCCGAGATATTTGCAGATATATCTCAAGGGAAGGGGCCTGACGGACATATTTCGAGATATTTCTTCTTCTTGTTGTTCTTCTTCTGCACAGCTAAGCTGGAAGTGGCATTTGCGGCTCGCACTAGTGCAGAGTTATCTCAAAGAAAGGGGCTACGGTGTTTCTGTATCTCTATTATGTTGGTGCGGCTTCGGAACTTTTAAATATCTCGATATATCTCGAAAACTACGCTTCTGATCAAAAAATATCATAGAACATAAATTGGAGGAAACATAATTCTCTACAAAAAACGTCTCTTAACATTGTGCCATAGCTCGCTTCGTTTCCGAGATATTTGCCGATTCAGTTCAAAGGAACTGGCCTGACGGACATATTTCGAGATATTTCTTCTTCTTGATGTTCTTCTTCTGCACAGCTAAGCTGGAAGTGGCATTTGCGGCTCGCACTATTGCAGAGTTATCTCAAAGAAAGGGGCCACGGTGTTTCTGTATCTCTATTATGTTGGTGCGTCTTCGGAACTTTTAAATATCTTGATATATCTCGAGAACTACGCGTCTGATCAAAAAATATCATAGAACATAAAAAGTAGGAAACATAATTCTCTACAAAAAAGGTCTCTTAACATTTTGCCATAGCTCGCTTCGTTTCCGAGATATTTGCAGATTTATCTCAAGGGAAGGGGCCTGACGGACATATTTCGAGATATTTCTTCTTCTTGTTGTTCTTCTTCTGCACAGCTAAGCTGGAAGTGGCATTTACAGCTCGCAATAGTGCAGAGTTATCTCAAAGAAAGGGGCCACGGTGTTTCTGTATCTCTATTATGTTGGTGCGGCTTCGGAACTTTTAAATATCTTGATATATCTCGAGAACTACGCATCTGATCAAAAAATATCATAGAACATAAAAAGTAGGAAACTTAATTCTCTACAAAAGAGGTCTCTTAACATTTTGCCATAGCTCGCTTCGTTTCCGAGATATTTGCAGATTTATCTCAAGGGAAGGGGCCTAACGGACATATTTCGAGATATTTCTTCTTCTTGTTGTTCTTCTTCTGCACAGCTAAACTGGAAGTGGCATTTCCAGCTCGCAATAGTGCAGAGTTATCTCAAAGAGAGGGGCCACGGTGTTTCTGTATCTCTATTATGTTGGTGCGGCTTCGGAACTTTTAAATATCTTGATATATCTCGAGAACTACGCATCTGATCAAAAAATATCATAGAAGATAAAAAGTAGGAAACTTAATTCTCTACAAAAAAGGTCTCTTAACATTTTGCCATAGCTCGCTTCATTTCCGAGATATTTGCAGATTCAGCTCAAAGGAGCGGGCCTGACGGACATATTTCGAGATACTTCTTTTTCTTGTTGTTCTTCCTCTGCACAGCTAAGCTGGAAGTGGCATTTGCAGCTCGCAATAGTGCAGAGTTATCTCAAAGAAAGGGGCCACGGTGTTTCTGTATCTCTATTATGTTGGTGCGGCTTCGGAACTTTTAAATATCTTGATATATCTCGAGAACTACGCATCTGATCAAAAAATATCATAGAACATAAAAAGTAGGAAACTTAATTCTCTACAAAAAGGTCTCTTAACATTTTGCCATAGCTCGCTTCATTTCCGAGATATTTGCAGATTTATCTCAAGGGAAGGGGCCTAACGGACATATTTCGAGATATTTCTTCTTCTTGTTGTTCTTCTTCTGCACAGCTAAACTGGAAGTGGCATTTCCAGCTCGCAATAGTGCAGAGTTATCTCAAAGAAAGGAGCCACGGTGTTTCTGTATCTCTATTATGTTGGTGCGGCTTCGGAACTTTTAAATATCTTGATGTATCTCGAGAACTACGCATCTGATCAAAAAATATCATAGAACATAAAAAGTAGGAATCTTAATTCTCTACAAAAAAGGTCTCTTAACATTTTGCCATAGCTCGCTTCGTTTCCGAGATATTTGCAGATTTATCTCAAGGGAAGGGGCCTGACGGACATATTTCGAGATATTTCTTCTTCTTGTTGTTCTTCTTCTGCACAGCTAAGCTGGAAGTGGCATTTGCGGCTCGCACTAGAGCAGAGTTATCTCAAAGAAAGGGGCCACGGTGTTTCTGTATCCCTATTATGTTGGTGCGGCTTCGGAACTTTTAAATATCTTGATATATCTCGAGAACTACGCATCTGATCAAAAAATATCATAGAACATAAAAAGTAGGAAACTTAATTCTCTACAAAAAAGGTCTCTTAACATTTTGCCATAGCTCGCTTCGTTTCCGAGATATTTGCAGATTTATCTCAAGGGAAGGGGCCTGACGGACATATTTCGAGATATTTCTTCTTCTTGTTGTTCTTCTTCTGCACAGCTAAGCTGGAAGTGGCATTTGCGGCTCGCACTATTGCAGAGTTATCTCAAAGAAAGGGGCCACGGTGTTTCTGTATCTCTATTATGTTGGTGCGGCTTCGGAACTTTTAAATATCTTGATATATCTCGAGAACTACGCGTCTGATCAAAAAATATCATAGAACATAAAAAGTAGGAAACATAATTCTCTACAAGAAAGGTCTCTTAACATTTTGCCATAGCTCGCTTCGTTTCCGAGATATTTGCAGATTTATCTCAAGGGAAGGGGCCTGACGGACATATTTCGAGATATTTCTTCTTCTTGTTGTTCTTCTTCTGCACAGCTAAGCTGGAAGTGGCATTTACAGCTCGCAATAGTGCAGAGTTATCTCAAAGAAAGGGGCCACGGTGTTTCTGTATCTCTATTATGTTGGTGCGGCTTCGGAACTTTTAAATATCTTGATATATCTCGAGAACTGCGCATCTGATCAAAAAATATCATAGAACATAAAAAGTAGGAAACTTAATTCTCTACAAAAAAGGTCTCTTAACATTTTGCCATAGCTCGCTTCGTTTCCGAGATATTTGCAGATTTATCTCAAGGGAAGGGGCCTAACGGACATATTTCGAGATATTTCTTCTTCTTGTTGTTCTTCTTCTGCACAGCTAAGCTGGAAGTGGCATTTGCGGCTCGCACTATTGCAGAGTTATCTCAAAGAAAGGGGCCACGGTGTTTCTGTATCTCTATTATGTTGGTGCGGCTTCGGAACTTTTAAATATCTTGATATATCTCGAGAACTACGCATCTGATCAAAAAATATCATAGAAGATAAAAAGTAGGAAACTTAATTCTCTACAAAAAAGGTCTCTTAACATTTTGCCATAGCTCGCTTCATTTCCGAGATATTTGCAGATTCAGCTCAAAGGAGCGGGCCTGGCGGACATATTTCGAGATACTTCTTTTTCTTGTTGTTCTTCCTCTGCACAGCTAAGCTGGAAGTGGCATTTGCGGCTCGCACTATTGCAGAGTTATCTCAAAGAAAGGGGCCACGGTGTTTCTGTATCTCTATTATGTTGGTGCGGCTTCGGAACTTTTAAATATCTTGATATATCTCGAGAACTACGCGTCTGATCAAAAAATATCATAGAACATAAAAAGTAGGAAACATAATTCTCTACAAGAAAGGTCTCTTAACGTTTTGCCATAGCTCGCTTCGTTTCCGAGATATTTGCAGATTCAGCTCAAAGGAACGGGCCTGACGGACATATTTCGAGATACTTCTTTTTCTTGTTGTTCTTCCTCTGCACAGCTAAGCTGGAAGTGGCATTTGCAGCTCGCAATAGTGCAGAGTTATCTCAAAGAAAGGGGCCACGGTGTTTCTGTATCTCTATTATGTTGGTGCGGCTGCGGAACTTTTAAATATCTTGATATATCTCGAGAACTACGCATCTGATCAAAAAATATCATAGACCATAAAAAGTAGGAAACTTAATTCTCTACAAAAAAGGTCTCTTAACATTTTGCCATAGCTCGCTTCGTTTCCGAGATATTTGCAGATTTATCTCAAGGGAAGGGGCCTAACGGACATATTTCGAGATATTTCTTCTTCTTGTTGTTCTTCTTCTGCACAGCTAAACTGGAAGTGGCATTTCCAGCTCGCAATAGTGCAGAGTTATCTCAAAGAAAGGAGCCACGGTGTTTCTGTATCTCTATTATGTTGGTGCGGCTTCGGAACTTTTAAATATCTTGATATATCTCGAGAACTACGCATCTGATCAAAAAATATCATAGAACATAAAAAGTAGGAAACTTAATTCTCTACAAAAAAGGTCTCTTAACATTTTGCCATAGCTCTCACGTTTCCGAGATATTTGCAGATTTATCTCAAGGGAAGGGGCCTGACGGACATATTTCGAGATATTTCTTCTTCTTGTTGTTCTTCTTCTGCACAGCTGAGCTGGAAGTGGCATTTGCGGCTCGCACTAGTGCAGAGTTATCTCAAAGAAAGGGGCCACGGTGTTTCTGTATCTCTATTATGTTGGTGCGGCTTCGGAACTTTTAAATATCTTGATATATCTCGAGAACTACGCATCTGATCAAAAAATATCATAGAACATAAAAAGGAGGAAACTTAATTCTCTACAAAAAAGGTCTCTCAACATTTTGCCATAGCTCGCTTCGTTTCCGAGATATTTGCAGATTTATCTCAAGGGAAGGGGCCTGACGGACATATTTCGAGATATTTCTTCTTCTTGTTGTTCTTCTTCTGCACAGCTAAGCTGGAAGTGGCATTTGCGGCTCGCACTAGTGCAGAGTTATCTCAAAGAAAGGGGCCACGGTGTTTCTGTATCTCTATTATGTTGGTGCGGCTTCGGAACTTTTAAATATCTTGATATATCTCGAGAACTACGCATCTGATCAAAAAATATCATAGAACATAAAAAGTAGGAAACTCAATTCTCTACAAAAAAGGTCTCTTAACATTTTGCCATAGCTCGCTTCGTTTCCGAGATATTTGCAGATTTATCTCAAGGGAAGGGGCCTGACGGACAGATTTCGAGATATTTCTTCTTCTTGTTGTTCTTCTTCTGCACAGCTAAGCTGGAAGTGGCATTTGCGGCTCGCACTAGTGCAGAGTTATCTCAAAGAAAGGGGCCACGGTGTTTCTGTATCTCTATTATGTTGGTGCGGCTTCGGAACTTTTAAATATCTCGATATATCTCGAAAACTACGCTTCTGATCGAAAAATATCATAGAACATAAATTGTAGGAAACATAATTCTCTACAAAAAACGTCTCTTAACATTTTGCCATAGCTCGCTTCGTTTCCGAGATATTTGCAGATTCAGCTCAAAGGAACGGGCCTGACGGACATATTTCGAGATACTTCTTTTTCTTGTTGTTCTTCCTCTGCACAGCTAAGCTGGAAGTGGCATTTGCAGCTCGCAATAGTGCAGAGTTATCACAAAGAAAGGGGCCACGGTGTTTCTGTATCTCTATTATGTTGGTGCGGCTTCGGGTCTTTTAAATATCTTGATATATCTCGAGAACTACGCATCTGATCAAAAAATATCGTAGAACATAAAAAGTAGGAAACATAATTCTCTACAAAAAAGGTCTCTTAACATTTTGCCATAGCTCGCTTCGTTTCCGAGATATTTGCAGATTTATCTCAAGGGAAGGGGCCTAACGGACATATTTCGAGATATTTCGTCTTCTTGTTGTTCTTCTTCTGCACAGCTAAGCTGGAAGTGGCATTTGCAGCTCGCAATAGTGCAGAGTTATCTCAAGGAAAGGGGCGACGGTGTTTCTGTATCTCTATTATGTTGGTGCGGCTTCGGAACTTTTAAATATCTTGATATATCTCGAGAACTACGCATCTGATCAAAAAATATCATAGAACATAAAAAGTAGGAAACTTAATTCTCTACAAATAAAATCTCTTAACATTTTGCCATAGCTCGCTTCCTTTCCGAGATATTTGCAGATTTATCTCAAGGGAAGGGGCCTGACGGACATATTTCGAGATATTTCTTCTTCTTGTTGTTCTTCTTCGGCACAGCTAAGCTGGAAATGGCATTTGCGGCTCGCACTAGTGCAGAGTTATCTCAAAGAAAGGGGCCACGGTGTTTCTGTATCTCTATTATGTTGGTGCGGCTTCGGAACTTTTAAATATCTCGATATATCTCGAAAACTACGCTTCTGATCGAAAAATATCATAGAACATAAATTGTAGGAAACATGATTCTCAACAAAAAAGGTCTCTTAACATTTTGCCATAGCTCGCTTCGTTTCCGAGATATTTGCAGATATATCTCAAGGGAAGGGGCCTGACGGACATATTTCGAGATATTTCGTCTTCTTGTTGTTCTCCTTCTGC
This sequence comes from Osmia lignaria lignaria, assembly GCF_051020975.1. Lineage (NCBI taxonomy): Eukaryota > Metazoa > Arthropoda > Insecta > Hymenoptera > Megachilidae > Osmia > Osmia lignaria. Next base: position 5,494,790 of record NW_027478159.1, on the reverse strand, counting down.
ACAGCTAAGCTGGAAGTGGCATTTGCAGCTCGCAATAGTGCAGAATTATCTCAAAGAAAGGGGCGACGGTGTTTCTGTATCTCTATTATGTTGGTGCGGCTTCGGAACTTTTAAATATCTTGATATATCTCGAGAACTACGCATCTGATCAAAAAATATCATAGAACATAAAAAGTAGGAAACTTAATTCTCTACAAATAAAATCTCTTAACATTTTGCCATAGCTCGCTTCGTTTCCGAGATATTTGCAGATTTATCTCAAGGGAAGGGGCCTGACGGACAGATTTGGAGATATTTCTTCTTCTTGTTGTTCTTCTTCTGCACAGCTAAGCTGGAAGTGGCATTTGCAGCTCGCAATAGTGCAGAGTTATCTCAAAGGAAGGGGTCACGGTGTTTCTGTATCTCTATTATGTTGGTGCGGTTTCGGAACTTTTAAATATCTTGATATATCTCGAGAAATACGCATCTGATCAAAAAACATCATAGAACATAAAAAGTAGGAAACTTAATTCTCTACAAAAAAGGTCTCTTAACATTTTGCCATAGCTCGCTTCGTTTCCGAGATATTTGCAGATTTATCTCAAGGGAAGGGGCCTGACGGACATATTTCGAGATATTTCTTCTTCTTGTTGTTCTTCTTCGGCACAGCTAAGCTGGAAGTGGCATTTGCAGCTCGCAATAGTGCAGAGTTATCTCAAAGAAAGGGGCGACGGTGTTTCTGTATCTCTATTATGTTGGTGTGGCTTCGGAACTTTTAAATATCTTGATATATCTCGAGAACTACGCATCTGATCAAAAAATATCATAGAACATAAAAAGTAGGAAACTTAATTCTCTACAAAAAAGGTCTCTTAACATTTTGCCATACCTCGCTTCGTTTCCGAGATATTTGCAGATTTATCTCAAGGGAAGGAGCCTGACGGACATATTTCGAGATATTTCTTCTTCTTGTTGTTCTTCTTCTGCACAGCTAAGCTGGATGTGGCATTTGCGGCTCGCACTAGTGCAGAGTTATCTCAAAGAAAGGGGCCACGGTGTTTCTGTATCTCTATTATGTTGGTGCGGCTTCGGAACTTTTAAATATCTCGATATATCTCGAAAACTACGCTTCTGATCGAAAAATATCATAAAACATAAATTGTAGGAAACATAATTCTCTACAAAAAAGGTCTCTTAACATTTTGCCATAGCTCGCTTCGTTTCCGAGATATTTGCAGATATATCTCAAGGGAAGGGGCCTGACGGACATATTTCGAGATATTTCTTCTTCTTGTTGTTCTTCTTCTGCACAGCTAAGCTGGAAGTGGCATTTGCAGCTCGCAATAGTGCAGAGTTATCTCAAAGATAGGGGCCACGGTTTTTCTGTATCTCTATTATGTTGGTGCGGCTTCGGAACTTTTAAATATCTTGATATATCTCGAGAACTACGCATCTGATCAAAAAATATCATAGAACATAAAAAGTAGGAAACTTAATTCTCTACAAAAAAGGTCTCTTAACATTTTACCATAGCTCGCTTCGTTTCCGAGATATTTGCAGATTTATCTCAAGGGAAGGGGCCTGACGGACAGATTTGGAGATATTTCTTCTTCTTGTTGTTCTTCTTCGGCACAGCTAAGCTGGAAGTGGCATTTGCAGCTCGCAATAGTGCAGAGTTATCTCAAAGAAAGGGGCGACGGTGTTTCTGTATCTCTATTATGTTGGTGCGGCTTCGGAACTTTTAAATATCTTGATATATCTCGAGAACTACGCATCTGATCAAAAAATATCATAGAACATAAAAAGTAGGAAACTTAATTCTCTACAAAAAAGGTCTCTTAACATTTTGCCATACCTCGCTTCGTTTCCGAGATATTTGCAGATTTATCTCAAGGGAAGGAGCCTGACGGACATATTTCGAGATATTTCTTCTTCTTGTTGTTCTTCTTCTGCACAGCTAAGCTGGAAGTGGCATTTGCAGCTCGCAATAGTGCAGAGTTATCTCAAAGAAAGGGGCCACGGTGTTTCTGTATATCTATTATGTTGGTGCGGCTTCGGAACTTTTAAATATCTTGATATATCTCGAGAACTACGCATCTGATCAAAAAATATCGTAGAACATAAAAAGTAGGAAACTTAATTCTCTACAAAAAAGGTCTCTTAACATTTTACCATAGCTCGCTTCGTTTCCGAGATATTTGCAGATTTATCTAAAGGGAAGGGGCCTGACGGACATATTTCGAGATATTTCTTCTTCTTGTTGTTCTTCTTCTGCACAGCTAAACTGGAAGTGGCATTTCCAGCTCGCAATAGTGCAGAGTTATCTCAAAGAAAGGGGCCACGGTGTTTCTGTATCTCTATTATGTTGGTGCGGCTTCGGAACTTTTAAATATCTTGATATATCTCGAGAACTACGCATCTGATCAAAAAATATCATAGAACATAAAAAGTAGGAAACTTAATTCTCTACAAAAAAGGTCTCTTAACATTTTGCCATAGCTCGCTTCGTTTCCGAGATATTTGCAGATTTATCTCAAGGGAAGGGGCCTGACGGACATATTTCGAGATACTTCTTCTTCTTGTTGTTCTTCTTCTGCACAGCTAAGCTGGAAGTGGCATTTACAGCTCGCAATAGTGCAGAGTTATCTCAAAGATAGGGGCCACGGTGTTTCTGTATCTCTATTATGTTGGTGCGGCTTCGGAACTTTTAAATATCTTGATATATCTCGAGAACTACGCATCTGATCAAAAAATATCATAGAACATAAAAAGTAGGAAACTAAATTCTCTACAAATAAAGTCTCTTAACATTTTGCCATAGCTCGCTTCGTTTCCGAGATATTTGCAGATATATCTCAAGGGAAGGGGCCTGACGGACATATTTCGAGATATTTCTTCTTCTTGTTGTTCTTCTTCTGCACAGCTAACCTGGAAGTGGCATTTGCAGCTCGCAATAGTGCAGAGTTATCTCAAAGAAAGGGGCCACGGTGTTTCTGTATCTCTATTATGTTGGTGCGGCTTCGGGTCTTTTAAATATCTTGATATATCTCGAGAACTACGCATCTGATCAAAAAATATCGTAGAACATAAAAAGTAGGAAACATAATTCTCTACAAAAAAGGTCTGTTAACATTTTGCCATAGCTCGCTTCGTTTCCGAGATATTTGCAGATTTATCTCAAGGGAAGGGGCCTGACGGACAGATTTCGAGATATTTCTTCTTCTTGTTGTTCTTCTTCTGCACAGCTAAGCTGGAAGTGGCATTTGCAGCTCGCAATAGTGCAGAGTTATCTAAAAGGAAGGGGCCACGGTGTTTCTGTATCTCTATTATGTTGGTGCGGCTTCGGAACTTTTAAATATCTTGATATATCTCGAGAACTACGCATCTGATCAAAAAATATCATAGAACATAAAAAGTAGGAAACTAAATTCTCTACAAATAAAGTCTCTTAACATTTTGCCATAGCTCGCTTCGTTTCCGAGATATTTGCAGATATATCTCAAGGAAAGGGGCCTGACGGACATATTTCGAGATATTTCTTCTTCTTGTTGTTCTTCTTCTGCACAGCTAACCTGGAAGTGGCATTTGCAGCTCGCAATAGTGCAGAGTTATCTCAAAGAAAGGGGCCACGGTGTTTCTGTATCTCTATTATGTTGGTGCGGCTTCGGGTCTTTTAAATATCTTGATATATCTCGAGAACTACGCATCTGATCAAAAAATATCGTAGAACATAAAAAGTAGGAAACATAATTCTCTACAAAAAAGGTCTGTTAACATTTTGCCATAGCTCGCTTCGTTTCCGAGATATTTGCAGATTTATCTCAAGGGAAGGGGCCTGACGGACAGATTTCGAGATATTTCTTCTTCTTGTTGATCTTCTTCTGCACAGCTAAGCTGGAAGTGGCATTTGCGGCTCGCACTAGTGCAGAGATATCTCAAAGAAAGGGGCCACGGTGTTTCTGAATCTCTATTATGTTGGTGCGGCTTCGGAACTTTTAAATATCTCGATATATCTCGAAAACTACGCTTCTGATCAAAAAATATCATAGAACGTAAATTGTAGGAAACATAATTCTCTACAAAAAACGTCTCTTAACATTTTGCCATAGCTCGCTTCGTTTCCGAGATATTTGCAGATTCAGCTCAAAGGAACGGGCCTGACGGACATATTTCGAGATATTTCTTCTTCTTGTTGTTCTTCTTCTGGACAGCTAAGCTGGAAGTGGCATTTGCGGCTCGCACTAGTGCAGAGTTATCTCATAGAAAGGGGCCACGGTGTTTTTGTATCTCTATTATGTTGGTGCGGCTTCGGAACTTTTAAATATCTTGATATATCTCGAGAACTACGCATCTGATCAAAAAATATCATAGAACATAAAAAGCAGGAAACTTAATTCTCTACAAAAAAGGTCTCTTAACATTTTGCCATAGCTCGCTTCGTTTCCGAGATATTTGCAGATTGATCTCAAGGGAAGGGGCCTGACGGACATATTTCGAGATATTTCTTCTTCTTGTTGTTCTTCTTCTGCACAGCTAAGCTGGAAGTGGCATTCGCAGCTCGCAATAGTGCAGAGTTATCTCAAAGAAAGGGGCGACGGTGTTTCTGTATCTCTATTATGTTGGTGCGGATTCGGAACTTTTAAATATCTTGATATATCTCGAGAACTACGCATCTGATCAAAAAATATCATAGAACATAAAAAGTAGGAAACTTAATTCTCTACAAAAAAGGTCTCTTAACATTTTACTATAGCTCGCTTCGTTTCCGAGATATTTGCAGATTTATCTCAAGGGAAGGGGCCTGACGGACATATTTCGAGATATTTCTTCTTCTTGTTGTTCTTCTTCTGCACAGCTAAGCGGGAAGTGGCATTTGCAGCTCGCAATAGTGCAGAGTTATCTCAAAGAAAGGGGCCACGGTGTTTCTGTATCTCTATTATGTTGGTGCGGCTTCGGAACTTTTAAATATCTTGATATATCTCGAGAACTACGCATCGGATCAAAAAATATCATAGAACATAAAAAGTAGGAAACTTAATTCGCTACAAATAAAATCTCTTAACATTTTGCCATAGCTCGCTTCGTTTCCGAGATATTTGCAGATTTATCTCCAGGGAAGGGGCCTGACGGACAGATTTGGAGATATTTCTTCTTCTTGTTGTTCTTCTTCTGCACAGCTAAGCTGGAAGTGGCATTTGCAGCTCGCAATAGTGCAGAGTTATCTCAAAGGAAGGGGCCACGGTGTTTCTGTATCTCTATTATGTTGGAGCGGCTTCGGAACTTTTAAATATCTTGATATATCTCGAGAACTACGCATCTGATCAAAAAATATCATAGAACATAAAAAGTAGGAAACTTAATTCTCTACAAAAAAGGTCTCTTAACATTTTGCCATAGCTCGCTTCGTTTCCGAGATATTTGCAGATTTATCTCAAGGGAAGGGGCCTGACGGACATATTTCGAGATATTTCGTCTTCTTGTTGTTCTTCTTCTGCACAGCTAAGCTGGAAGTGGCATTTGCGGCTCGCACTAATGCAGAGATATCTCAAAGAAAGGGGCCACGGTGTTTCTGAATCTCTATTATGTTGGTGCGGCTTCGGAACTTTTAAATATCTCGATATATCTCGAGAACTACGCATCTGATCAAAAAATATCATAGAACATAAAAAGTAGGAAACTTAATTCTCTACAAAAAAGGTCTCTTAACATTTTGCCATAGCTCGCTTCGTTTCCGAGATATTTGCAGATTTATCTCAAGGGAAGGGGCCTGACGGACATATTTCGAGATATTTCGTCTTCTTGTTGTTCTTCTTCTGCACAGCTAAGCTGGAAGTGGCATTTGCAGCTCGCAATAGTGCAGAGTTATCTCAAAGAAAGGGGCCACGGTGTTTCTGTATCTCTATTATGTTGGTGCGGTTTCGGAACTTTTAAATATCTTGATATATCTCGAGAAATACGCATCTGATCAAAAAATATCATAGAACATAAAAAGTAGGAACCTTAATTCTCTACAAAAAAGGTCTCTTAACATTTTGCCATAGCTCGCTTCGTTTCCGAGATATTTGCAGATTTATCTCAAGGGAAGGGGCCTGACGGACATATTTCGAGATATTTCTTCTTCTTGTTGTTCTTCTTCGGCACAGCTAAGCTGGAAGTGGCATTTGCAGCTCGCTATAGTGCAGAGTTATCTCAAAGAAAGGGGCGACGGTGTTTCTGTATCTCTATTATGTTGGTGCGGCTTCGGAACTTTTAAATATCTTGATATATCTCGAGAACTACGCATCTGATCAAAAAATATCATAGAACATAAAAAGTAGGAAACTTAATTCTCTACAAAAAAGGTCTCTTAACATTTTGCCATACCTCGCTTCGTTTCCGAGATATTTGCAGATTTATCTCAAGGGAAGGAGCCTGACGGACATATTTCGAGATATTTCTTCTTCTTGTTGTTCTTCTTCTGCACAGCTAAGCTGGATGTGGCATTTGCGGCTCGCACTAGTGCAGAGATATCTCAAAGAAAGGGGCCACGGTGTTTCTGAATCTCTATTATGTTGGTGCGGCTTCGGAACTTTTAAATATCTCGATATATCTCGAAAACTACGCTTCTGATCAAAAAATACCATAGAACGTGAATTGTAGGAAACATAATTCTCTACAAAAAACGTCTCTTAACATTTTGCCATAGCTCGCTTCGTTTCCGAGATATTTGCAGATTCAGCTCAAAGGAACGGGCCTCACGGACATATTTCGAGATATTTCTTCTTCTTGTTGTTCTTCTTCTGCACAGCTAAGCTGGAAGTGGCATTTGCGGCTCGCACTAGTGCAGAGATATCTCAAAGAAAGGGGCCACGGTGTTTCTGAATCTCTATTATGTTGGTGCGGCTTCGGAACTTTTAAATATCTCGATATATATCGAAAACTACGCATCTGATCAAAAAATATCATAGCACATAAAAAGTAGGAAACTTATTTCTCTACAAAAAAGGTCTCTTAACATTTTGCCATAGCTCGCTTCGTTTCCGAGATATTTGCAGATTTATCTCAAGGGAAGGGGCCTGACGGACATATTTCGAGATATTTCTTCTTCTTGTTGTTCTTCTTCTGCACAGCTAAGCTGGAAGTGGCATTTGCAGCTCGCAATAGTGCAGAGTTATCTCAAAGGAAGGGGCCACGGTGTTTCTGTATCTCTATTATGTTGGTGCGGCTTCGGAACTTTTAAATATCTTGATATATCTCGAGAACTACGCATCTGATCAAAAAATATCATAGAACATAAAAAGTAGGAAACTTAATTCTCTACAAAAAAGGTCTCTTAACATTTTGCCATAGCTCGCTTCGTTTCCGAGATATTTGCAGATTTATCTCAAGGGAAGGGGCCTGACGGACAAATTTCGAGATATTTCTTCTTCTTGTTGTTCTTCTTCTGCACAGCTAAGCTGGAAGTGGCATTTGCAGCTCGCAATAGTGCAGAGTTATCTCAAAGGAAGGGGCCACGGTGTTTCTGTATCTCTATTATGTTGGTGCGGCTTCGGAACTTTTAAATATCTTGATATATCTCGAGAACTACGCATCTGATCAAAAAATATCATAGCACGTAAAAAGTAGGAAACTTAATTCTCTACAAAAAAGGTCTCTTAACATTTTGCCATAGCTCGCTTCGTTTCCGAGATATTTGCAGATTTATCTCAAGGGAAGGGGCCTGACGGACATATTTCGAGATATTTCTTCTTCTTGTTGTTCTTCTTCGGCACAGCTAAGCTGGAAGTGGCATTTGCAGCTCGCAATAGTGCAGAGTTATCTCAAAGAAAGGGGCCACGGTGTTTCTGTATCTCTATTATGTTGGTGCGGCTTCGGAACTTTTAAATATCTTGATATATCTCGAGAACTACGCATCTGATCAAAAAATATCATAGAACATAAAAAGTAGGAAACTTAATTCTCTACAAAAAAGGTCTCTTAACATTTTGCCATAGCTTGCTTCGTTTCCGAGATATTTGCAGATTTATCTCAAGGGAAGGGGCCTGACGGACATATTTCGAGATATTTCTTCTTCTTGTTGTTCTTCTTCTGCACAGCTAAGCTGGAAGTGGCATTTACAGCTCGCAATAGTGCAGAGTTATCTCAAAGATAGGGGCCACGGTGTTTCTGTATCTCTATTATGTTGGTGCGGCTTCGGAACTTTTAAATACCTTGATATATCTCGAGAACTACGCATCTGATCAAAAAATATCATAGAACATAAAAAGTAGGAAACTAAATTCTCTACAAATAAAGTCTCTTAACATTTTGCCATAGCTCGCTTCGTTTCCGAGATATTTGCAGATATATCTCAAGGGAAGGGGCCTGACGGACATATTTCGAGATATTTCTTCTTCTTGTTGTTCTTCTTCTGCACAGCTAACCTGGAAGTGGCATTTGCAGCTCGCAATAGTGCAGAGTTATCTCAAAGAAAGGGGCCACGGTGTTTCTGTATCTCTATTATGTTGGTGCGGCTTCGGGTCTTTTAAATATCTTGATATATCTCGAGAACTACGCATCTGATCAAAAAATATCGTAGAACATAAAAAGTAGGAAACATAATTCTCTACAAAAAAGGTCTGTTAACATTTTGCCATAGCTCGCTTCGTTTCCGAGATATTTGCAGATTTATCTCAAGGGAAGGGGCCTGACGGACATATTTCGAGATATTTCTTCTTCTTGTTGTTCTTCTTCTGCACAGCTAAGCTGGTAGTGGCATTTGCGGCTCGCACTAGTGCAGAGATATCTCAAAGAAAGGGGCCACGGTGTTTCTGAATCTCTATTATGTTGGTGCGGCTTCGGAACTTTTAAATATTTCGATATATCTCGAAAACTACGGTTCTGATCAAAAAATATCATAGAACGTAAATTGTAGGAAACATAATTCTCTACAAAAAACGTCTCTTAACATTTTGCCATAGCTCGCTTCGTTTCCGAGATATTTGCAGATTCAGCTCAAAGGAACGGGCCTGACGGACATATTTCGAGATATTTCTTCTTCTTGTTGTTCTTCTTCTGCACAGCTAAGCTGGAAGTGGCATTCGCAGCTCGCAATAGTGCAGAGTTACCTCAAAGAAAGGGGCGACGGTGTTTCTGTATCTCTATTATGTTGGTGCGGATTCGGAACTTTTAAATATCTTGATATATCTCGAGAACTACGCATCTGATCAAAAAATATCATAGAACATCAAAAGTAGGAAACTTAATTCTCTACAAATAAAGTCTCTTAACATTTTGCCATAGCTCGCTTCGTTTCCGAGATATTTGCAGATTTATCTCAAGTGAAGGGGCCTGACGGACAGATTTCGTGATATTTCTTCTTCTTGTTGTTCTTCTTCTGCACAGCTAAGCTGGAAGTGGCATTTGCAGCTCGCAATAGTGCAGAGTTATCTCAAAGGAAGGGGCCACGGTGTTTCTGTATCTCTATTATGTTGGTGCGGCTTCGGAACTTTTAAATATCTTGATGTATCTCGAGAACTACGCATCTGATCAAAAAATATCATAGAACATAAAAAGTAGGAAACTTAATTCTCTACAAAAAAGGTCTCTTAACATTTTGCCATAGCTCGCTTCGTTTCCGAGATATTTGCAGATTTATCTCAAGGGAAGGGGCCTGACGGACAGATTTCGAGATATTTCTTCTTCTTGTTGTTCTTCTTCTGCACAGCTAAGCTGGAAGTGGCATTTGCGGCTCGCACTAGTGCAGAGATATCTCAAAGAAAGGGGCCACGGTGTTTCTGAATCTCTATTATGTTGGTGCGGCTTCGGAACTTTTAAATATCTCGATATATCTCGAAAACTACGCTTCTGATCAAAAAATATCATAGAACGTAAATTGTAGGCAACATAATTCTCTACAAAAAACGTCTCTTAACATTTTGCCATAGCTCGCTTCGTATCCGAGATATTTGCAGATTCAGCTCAAAGGAACGGGCCTGACGGACATATTTCGAGATATTTCTTCTTCTTGTTGTTCTTCTTCTGCACAGCTAAGCTGGAAGTGGCATTTGCAGCTCGCAATAGTGCAGAGTTATCTCAAAGAAAGGGGCCACGGTGTTTCTGTATCTCTATTATGTTGGTGCGGCTTCGGAACTTTTAAATATCTTGATATATCTCGAGAACTACGCATCTGATCAAAAAATATCATAGAACATAAAAAGTAGGAAACTTAATTCTCTACAAAAAAGGTCTCTTAACATTTTGCCATAGCTCGCTTCGTTTCCGAGATATTTGCAGATTCAGCTCAAAGGAACGAGCCTGACGGACATATTTCGAGATATTTCTTCTTCTTGTTGTTCTTCTTCTGCACAGCTAAGCTGGAAGTGGCATTCGCAGCTCGCAATAGTGCAGAGTTATCTCAAAGAAAGGGGCCACGGTGTTTCTGTATCTCTATTATGTTGGTGCGGCTTCGGAACTTTTAAATATCTTGATATATCTCGAGAACTACGCATCTGATCAAAAAATATCATAGAACATAAAAAGTAGGAAACTAAATTCTCTACAAATAAAGTCTCTTAACATTTTGCCATAGCTCGCTTCGTTTCCGAGATATTTGCAGATATATCTCAAGGGAAGGGGCCTGACGGACATATTTCGAGATATTTCTTCTTCTTGTTGTTCTTCTTCTGCACAGCTAAACTGGAAGTGGCATTTCCAGCTCGCAATAGTGCAGAGTTATCTCAAAGAAAGGGGCCACGGTGTTTCTGTATCTCTATTATGTTGGTGCGGCTTCGGAACTTTTAAATATCTTGATGTATCTCGAGAACTACGCATCTGATCAAAAAATATCATAGAACATAAAAAGTAGGAAACTTAATTCTCTACAAAAAAGTCTCGTAACATTTTGCCATAGCTCGCTTCGTTTTCGAGATATTTGCAGATTTATCTCACGGGAAGGGGCCTGACGGACATATTTCGAGATATTTCTTCTTCTTGTTGTTCTTCTTCTGCACAGCTTAATTCTCTACAAAAAAGTCTCTTAACATTTTGCCATAGCTCGCTTCGTTTTCGAGATATTTGCAGATTTATCTCAAGGGAAGGGGCCTGACGGACATATTTCGAGATATTTCTTCTTCTTGTTGTTCTTCTTCTGCACAGCTAAGCTGGAAGTGGCATTTGCGGCTCGCACTAGTGCAGGGATATCTCAAAGAAAGGGGCCACGGTGTTTCTGAATCTCTATTATGTTGGTGCGGCTTCGGAACTTTTAAATATCTCGATATATCTCGAAAACTACGCTTCTGATCAAAAAATATCATAGATCGTAAATTGTAGGAAACATAATTCTCTACAAAAAACGTCTCTTAACATTTTGCCATAGCTCGCTTCGTATCCGAGATATTTGCAGATTCAGCTCAAAGGAACGGGCCTGACGGACATATTTCGAGATATTTCTTCTTCTTGTTGTTCTTCTTCTGCACAGCTAAGCTGGAAGTGGCATTTGCGGCTCGCACTAGTGCAGAGTTATCTCAAAGAAAGGGGCCACGGTGTTTCTGTATCTCTATTATGTTGGTGCGGCTTCGGAACTTTTAAATATCTTGATATATCTCGAGAACTACGCATCTGATCAAAAAATATCATAGAACATAAAAAGCAGGAAACTTAATTCTCTACAAATAAGGTCTCTTAACATTTTGCCATAGCTCGCTTCGTTTCCGAGATATTTGCAGATTGATCTCAAGGGAAGGGGCCTGACGGACATATTTCGAGATATTTCTTCTTCTTGTTGTTCTTCTTCTGCACAGCTAAGCTGGAAGTGGCATTCGCAGCTCGCAATGGTGCAGAGTTATCTCAAAGAAAGGGGCGACGGTGTTTCTGTATCTCTATTATGTTGGTGCGGATTCGGAACTTTTAAATATCTTGATATATCTCGAGAACTGCGCATCTGATCAAAAAATATCATAGAACATAAAAAGTAGAAAACTTAATTCTCTACAAAAAAGGTCTCTTAACATTTTACTATAGCTCGCTTCGTTTCCGAGATATTTGCAGATTTATCTCAAGGGAAGGGGCCTGACGGACATATTTCGAGATATTTCTTCTTCTTGTTGTTCTTCTTCTGCACAGCTAAGCGGGAAGTGGCATTTGCAGCTCGCAATAGTGCAGAGTTATCTCAAAGAAAGGGGCCACGGTGTTTCTGTATCTCTATTATGTTGGTGCGGCTTCGGAACTTTTAAATATCTTGATATATCTCGAGAACTACGCATCGGATCAAAAAATATCATAGAACATAAAAAGTAGGAAACTTAATTCGCTACAAATAAAGTCTCTTAACATTTTGCCATAGCTCGCTTCGTTTCCGAGATATTTGCAGATATATCTCAAGGGAAGGGGCCTGACGGACATATTTCGAGATATTTCTTCTTCTTGTTGTTCTTCTTCTGCACAGCTAAACTGGAAGTGGCATTTCCAGCTCGCAATAGTGCAGAGTTATCTCAAAGAAAGGGGCCACGGTGTTTCTGTATCTCTATTATGTTGGTGCGGCTTCGGAACTTTTAAATATCTTGATATATCTCGAGAACTACGCATCTGATCAAAAAATATCATAGAACATAAAAAGTAGGAAACTAAATTCTCTACAAATAAAGTCTCTTAACATTTTGCCATAGCTCGCTTGGTTTCCGAGATATTTGCAGATATATCTCAAGGGAAGGGGCCTGACGGACATATTTCGAGATATTTCTTCTTCTTGTTGTTCTTCTTCTGCACAGCTAAACTGGAAGTGGCATTTCCAGCTCGCAATAGTGCAGAGTTATCTCAAAGAAAGGGGCCACGGTGTTTCTGTATCTCTATTATGTTGGTGCGGCTTCGGAACTTTTAAATATCTTGATATATCTCGAGAACTACGCATCTGATCAAAAAATATCATAGCACATAAAAAGTAGGAAACTTAATTCTCTACAAAAAAGGTCTCTTAACATTTTGCCATAGCTCGCTTCGTTTCCGAGATATTTGCAGATTTATCTCAAGGGAAGGGGCCTGACGGACATATTTCGAGATATTTCTTCTTCTTGTTGTTCTTCTTCTGCACAGCTAAGCTGGAAGTGGCATTTGCAGCTCGCAATAGTGCAGAGTTATCTCAAAGGAAGGGGCCACGGTGTTTCTGTATCTCTATTATGTTGGTGCGGCTTCGGAACTTTTAAATATCTTGATATATCTCGAGAACTACGCATCTGATCAAAAAATATCATAGAACATAAAAAGTAGGAAACTTAATTCTCTACAAAAAAGTCTGTTAACATTTTGCCATAGCTCGCTTCGTTTTCGAGATATTTGCAGATTTATCTCAAGGGAAGGGGCCTGACGGACATATATCGAGATATTTCTTCTTCTTGTTGTTCTTCTTCTGCACAGCTTAATTCTCTACAAAAAAGTCTGTTAACATTTTGCCATAGCTCGCTTCGTTTTCGAGATATTTGCAGATTTATCTCAAGGGAAGGGGCCTGACGGACATATTTCGAGATATTTCTTCTTCTTGTTGTTCTTCTTCTGCACAGCTAAGCTGGAAGTGGCATTTGCGGCTCGCACTAGTGCAGAGATATCTCAAAGAAAGGGGCCACGGTGTTTCTGAATCTCTATTATGTTGGTGCGGCTTCGGAACTTTTAAATATCTCGATATATATCGAAAACTACGCTTCTGATCAAAAAATATCATAGAACGTAAATTGTAGGAAACATAATTCTCTACCAAAAAGGTCTCTTAACATTTTGCCATAGCTCGCTTCGTTTCCGAGATATTTGGAGATTTATCTCAAGGGAAGGGGCCTGACGGACATACTTCGAGATATTTCTTCTTCTTGTTGTTCTTCTTCTGCACAGCTAAACTGGAAGTGGCATTTCCAGCTCGGAATAGTGCAGAGTTATCTCAAAGAAAGGGGCCACGGTGTTTCTGTATCTCTATTATGTTGGTGCGGCTTCGGAACTTTTAAATATCTCGATATATCTCGAAAACTACGCTTCTGATCAAAAAATATCATAGAACATAAAAAGCAGGAAACTTAATTCTCTACAAAAAAGGTCTCTTAACATTTTGCCATAGCTCGCTTCGTTTCCGAGATATTTGCAGATTGATCTCAAGGGAAGGGGCCTGACGGACATATTTCGAGATATTTCGTCTTCTTGTTGTTCTTCTTCTGCACAGCTAAGCTGGAAGTGGCATTTGCGGCTCGCACTAATGCAGAGATATCTCAAAGAAAGGGGCCACGGTGTTTCTGAATCTCTATTATGTTGGTGCGGCTTCGGAACTTTTAAATATCTCGATATATCTCGAGAACTACGCATCTGATCAAAAAATATCATAGAACATAAAAAGTAGGAAACTTAATTCTCTACAAAAAAGGTCTCTTAACATTTTGCCATAGCTCGCTTCGTTTCCGAGATATTTGCAGATTTATCTCAAGGGAAGGGGCCTGACGGACATATTTCGAGATATTTCTTCTTCTTGTTGTTCTTCTTCGGCACAGCTAAGCTGGAAGTGGCATTTGCAGCTCGCAATAGTGCAGAGTTATCTCAAAGAAAGGGGCGACGGTGTTTCTGTATCTCTATTATGTTGGTGCGGCTTCGGAACTTTTAAATATCTTGATATATCTCGAGAACTACGCATCTGATCAAAAAATATCATAGAACATAAAAAGTAGGAAACTTAATTCTCTACAAAAAAGGTCTCTTAACATTTTGCCATATCTCGCTTCGTTTCCGAGATATTTGCAGATTTATCTCAAGGGAAGGAGCCTGACGGACATATTTCGAGATATTTCTTCTTCTTGTTGTTCTTCTTCTGCACAGCTAAGCTGGATGTGGCATTTGCGGCTCGCACTAGTGCAGAGTTATCTCAAAGGAAGGGGCCACGGTGTTTCTGTATCTCTATTATGTTGGTGCGGCTTCGGAACTTTTAAATATCTTGATATATCTCGAGAACTACGCATCTGATCAAAAAATATCATAGAACATAAAAAGTAGGAAACTTAATTCTCTACAAAAAAGTCTCCTAACATTTTGCCATAGCTCGCTTCGTTTTCGAGATATTTGCAGATTTATCTCAAGGGAAGGGGCCTGACGGACATATTTCGAGATATTTCTTCTTCTTGTTGTTCTTCTTCTGCACAGCTTAATTCTCTACAAAAAAGTCTCTTAACATTTTGCCATAGCTCGCTTCGTTTTCGAGATATTTGCAGATTTATCTCAAGGGAAGGGGCCTGACGGACATATTTCGAGATATTTCTTCTTCTTGTTGTTCTTCTTCTGCACAGCTAAGCTGGAAGTGGCATTTGCGGCTCGCACTAGTGCAGAGATATCTCAAAGAAATAGGCCACGGCGTTTCTGAATCTCTATTAGGTTGGTGCGGCTTCGGAACTTTTAAATATCTCGATATATCTCGAAAACTACGCTTCTGATCAAAAAATATCATAGAACGTAAATTGTAGGAAACATAATTCTCTACAAAAAACGTCTCTTAACATTTTGCCATAGCTCGCTTCGTTTCCGAGATATTTGCAGATTCAGCTCAAAGGAACGGGCCTGACGGACATATTTCGAGATATTTCTTCTTCTTGTTGTTCTTCTGCTGCACAGCTAAGCTGGAAGTGGCATTTGCGGCTCGCACTAGTGCAGAGTTATCTCAAAGAAAGGGGCCACGGTGTTTCTGTATCTCTATTATGTTGGTGCGGCTTCGGAACTTTTAAATATCTTGATATATCTCGAGAACTACGCATCTGATCAAAAAATATCATAGAACATAAAAAGCAGGAAACTTAATTCTCTACAAAAAAGGTCTCTTAACATTTTGCCATAGCTCGCTTCGTTTCCGAGATATTTGCAGATTGATCTCAAGGGAAGGGGCCTGACGGACATATTTCGAGATATTTCTTCTTCTTGTTGTTCTTCTTCTGCACAGCTAAGCTGGAAGTGGCATTCGCAGCTCGCAATAGTGCAGATTTATCTCAAAGAAAGGGGCGACGGTGTTTCTGTATCTCTATTATGTTGGTGCGGATTCGGAACTTTTAAATATCTTGATATATCTCGAGAACTATGCATCTGATCAAAAAATATCATAGAACATAAAAAGTAGGAAACTTAATTCTCTACAAATAAAGTCTCTTAACATTTTGCCATAGCTCGCTTCGTTTCCGAGATATTTGCAGATTTATCTAAAGGGAAGGGGCCTGACGGACAGATTTCGAGATATTTCTTCTTCTTGTTGTTCTTCTTCTGCACAGCTAAGCTGGAAGTGGCATTTGCAGCTCGCAATAGTGCAGAGTTATCTCAAAGGAAGGGGCCACGGTGTTTCTGTATCTCTATTATGTTGGTGCGGCTTCGGAACTTTTAAATATCTTGATGTATTTTGAGAACTACGCATCTGATCAAAAAATATCATAGAACATAAAAAGTAGGAAACTTAATTCTCTACAAAAAAGGTCTCTTAACATTTTGCCATAGCTCGCTTCGTTTCCGAGATATTTGCAGATTTATCTCAAGGGAAGGGGCCTGACGGACATATTTCGAGATATTTCTTCTTCTTGTTGTTCTTCTTCTGCACAGCTAAGCTGGAAGTGGCATTTACAGCTCGCAATAGTGCAGAGTTATCTCAAAGATAGGGGCCACGGTGTTTCTGTATCTCTATTATGTTGGTGCGGCTTCGGAACTTTTAAATATCTTGATATATCTCGAGAACTACGCATCTGATCAAAAAATATCATAGAACATAAAAAGTAGGAAACTAAATTCTCTACAAATAAAGTCTCTTAACATTTTGCCATAGCTCGCTTCGTTTCCGAGATATTTGCAGATATATCTCAAGGGAAGGGGCCTGACGGACATATTTCGAGATATTTCTTCTTCTTGTTGTTCTTCTTCTGCACAGCTAAGCTGGAAGTGGCATTTGCAGCTCGCAATAGTGCAGAGTTATCTCAAAGAAAGGGGCCACAGTGTTTCTGTATCTCTATTATGTTGGTGCGGCTTCGGAACTTTTAAATATCTTGATATATCTCGAGAACTACGCATCTGATCAAAAAATATCATAGAACATAAAAAGTAGGAAACTTAATTCTCTACAAAAAAGGTCTCTTAACATTTTGCCATAGCTCGCTTCGTTTCCGAGATATTTGCAGATTTATCTCAAGGGAAGGGGCCTGACGGACATATTTCGAGATATTTCTTCTTCTTGTTGTTCTTCTTCTGCACAGCTAAGCTGGAAGTGGCATTTACAGCTCGCAATAGTGCAGAGTTATCTCAAAGATAGGGGCCACGGTGTTTCTGTATCTCTATTATGTTGGTGCGGCTTCGGAACTTTTAAATATCTTGATATATCTCGAGAACTACGCATCTGATCAAAAAATATCATAGAACATAAAAAGTAGGAAACTAAATTCTCTACAAATAAAGTCTCTTAACATTTTGCCATAGCTCGCTTCGTTTCCGAGATATTTGCAGATTTATCTCAAGGGAAGGGGCCTGACGGACATATTTCGAGATATTTCTTCTTCTTGTTGTTCTTCTTCTGCACAGCTAAGCTGGAAGTGGCATTTGCGGCTCGCACTAGTGCAGAGATATATCAAAGAAAGGGGCCACGGTGTTTCTGAATCTCTATTATGTTGGTGCGGCTTCGCAACTTTTAAATATCTCGATATATCTCGAAAACTACGCTTCTGATCAAAAAATTTCATAGAACGTAAATTGTAGGAAACATAATTCTCTACAAAAAACGTCTCTTAACATTTTGCCATAGCTCGCTTCGTTTTCGAGATATTTGCAGATTCAGCTCAAAGGAACGGGCCTGACGGACATATTTCGAGATATTTCTTCTTCTTGTTATTCTTCTTCTGCACAGCTAAGCTGGAAGTGGCATTCGCATCTCGCAATAGTGCAGAGTTATCTCAAAGAAAGGGGCGACGGTGTTTCTGTATCTCTATTATGTTGGTGCGGATTCGGAACTTTTAAATATCTTGATATATCTCGAGAACTACGCATCTGATCCAAAAATATCATAGAACATAAAAAGTAGGAAACTTAATTCTCTACAAATAAAGTCTCTTAACATTTTGCCATAGCTCGCTTCGTTTCCGAGATATTTGCAGATTTATCTCAAGGGAAGGGGCCTGACGGACAGATTACGAGATATTTCTTATTCTTGTTGTTCTTCTTCTGCACAGCTAAGCTGGAAGTGGCATTTGCAGCTGGCAATAGTGCAGAGTTATCTCAAAGAAAGGGGCCACGGTGTTTCTGTATCTCTATTATGTTGGTGCGGCTTCGGGTCTTTTAAATATCTTGATATATCTCGAGAACTACGCATCTGATCAAAAAATATCGTGGAACATAAAAAGTAGGAAACATAATTCTCTACAAAAAAGGTCTCTTAACATTTTGCCATAGCTCGCTTCGTTTCCGAGATATTTGCAGATTTATCTCAAGGGAAGGGGCCTGACGGACATATTTCGAGATATTTCTTCTTCTTGTTGTTCTTCTTCTGCACAGCTAAGCTGGAAGTGGCATTTGCAGCTCGCAATAGTGCAGAGTTATCTCAAAGGAAGGGGCCACGGTGTTTCTGTATCTCTATTATGTTGGTGCGGCTTCGGAACTTTTAAATATCTTGATGTATCTCGAGAACTACGCATCTGATCAAAAAATATCATAGAACATAAAAAGTAGGAAACTTAATTCTCTACAAAAAAGGTCTCCTAACATTTTGCCGTAGCTCGCTTCGTTTCCGAGATATTTGCAGATTTATCTCAAGGGAAGGGGCCTGACGGACATATTTCGAGATATTTCTTCTTCTTGTTGTTCTTCTTCTGCACAGCTAAGCTGGAAGTGGCATTTGCGGCTCGCACTAGTGCAGAGATATATCAAAGAAAGGGGCCACGGTGTTTCTGAATCTCTATTATGTTGGTGCGGCTTCGCAACTTTTAAATATCTCGATATATCTCGAAAACTACGCTTCTGATCAAAAAATTTCATAGAACGTAAATTGTAGGAAACATAATTCTCTACAAAAAACGTCTCTTAACATTTTGCCATAGCTCGCTTCGTTTTCGAGATATTTGCAGATTCAGCTCAAAGGAACGGGCCTGACGGACATATTTCGAGATATTTCTTCTTCTTGTTGTTCTTCTTCTGCACAGCTAAGCTGGAAGTGGCATTCGCAGCTCGCAATAGTGCAGATTTATCTCAAAGAAAGGGGCGACGGTGTTTCTGTATCTCTATTATGTTGGTGCGGATTCGGAACTTTTAAATATCTTGATATATCTCGAGAACTATGCATCTGATCAAAAAATATCATAGAACATAAAAAGTAGGAAACTTAATTCTCTACAAATAAAGTCTCTTAACATTTTGCCATAGCTCGCTTCGTTTCCGAGATATTTGCAGATTTATCTAAAGGGAAGGGGCCTGACGGACAGATTTCGAGATATTTCTTCTTCTTGTTGTTCTTCTTCTGCACAGCTAAGCTGGAAGTGGCATTTGCAGCTCGCAATAGTGCAGAGTTATCTCAAAGGAAGGGGCCACGGTGTTTCTGTATCTCTATTATGTTGGTGCGGCTTCGGAACTTTTAAATATCTTGATGTATTTTGAGAACTACGCATCTGATCAAAAAATATCATAGAACATAAAAAGTAGGAAACTTAATTCTCTACAAAAAAGGTCTCTTAACATTTTGCCATAGCTCGCTTCGTTTCCGAGATATTTGCAGATTTATCTCAAGGGAAGGGGCCTGACGGACATATTTCGAGATATTTCTTCTTCTTGTTGTTCTTCTTCTGCACAGCTAAGCTGGAAGTGGCATTTACAGCTCGCAATAGTGCAGAGTTATCTCAAAGATAGGGGCCACGGTGTTTCTGTATCTCTATTATGTTGGTGCGGCTTCGGAACTTTTAAATATCTTGATATATCTCGAGAACTACGCATCTGATCAAAAAATATCATAGAACATAAAAAGTAGGAAACTAAATTCTCTACAAATAAAGTCTCTTAACATTTTGCCATAGCTCGCTTCGTTTCCGAGATATTTGCAGATATATCTCAAGGGAAGGGGCCTGACGGACATATTTCGAGATATTTCTTCTTCTTGTTGTTCTTCTTCTGCACAGCTAAGCTGGAAGTGGCATTTGCAGCTCGCAATAGTGCAGAGTTATCTCAAAGAAAGGGGCCACAGTGTTTCTGTATCTCTATTATGTTGGTGCGGCTTCGGAACTTTTAAATATCTTGATATATCTCGAGAACTACGCATCTGATCAAAAAATATCATAGAACATAAAAAGTAGGAAACTTAATTCTCTACAAAAAAGGTCTCTTAACATTTTGCCATAGCTCGCTTCGTTTCCGAGATATTTGCAGATTTATCTCAAGGGAAGGGGCCTGACGGACATATTTCGAGATATTTCTTCTTCTTGTTGTTCTTCTTCTGCACAGCTAAGCTGGAAGTGGCATTTACAGCTCGCAATAGTGCAGAGTTATCTCAAAGATAGGGGCCACGGTGTTTCTGTATCTCTATTATGTTGGTGCGGCTTCGGAACTTTTAAATATCTTGATATATCTCGAGAACTACGCATCTGATCAAAAAATATCATAGAACATAAAAAGTAGGAAACTAAATTCTCTACAAATAAAGTCTCTTAACATTTTGCCATAGCTCGCTTCGTTTCCGAGATATTTGCAGATTTATCTCAAGGGAAGGGGCCTGACGGACATATTTCGAGATATTTCTTCTTCTTGTTGTTCTTCTTCTGCACAGCTAAGCTGGAAGTGGCATTTGCGGCTCGCACTAGTGCAGAGATATATCAAAGAAAGGGGCCACGGTGTTTCTGAATCTCTATTATGTTGGTGCGGCTTCGCAACTTTTAAATATCTCGATATATCTCGAAAACTACGCTTCTGATCAAAAAATTTCATAGAACGTAAATTGTAGGAAACATAATTCTCTACAAAAAACGTCTCTTAACATTTTGCCATAGCTCGCTTCGTTTTCGAGATATTTGCAGATTCAGCTCAAAGGAACGGGCCTGACGGACATATTTCGAGATATTTCTTCTTCTTGTTATTCTTCTTCTGCACAGCTAAGCTGGAAGTGGCATTCGCATCTCGCAATAGTGCAGAGTTATCTCAAAGGAAGGGGCCACGGTGTTTCTGTATCTCTATTATGTTGGTGCGGCTTCGGAACTTTTAAATATCTTGATGTATCTCGAGAACTACGCATCTGATCAAAAAATATCATAGAACATAAAAAGTAGGAAACTTAATTCTCTACAAAAAAGGTCTCCTAACATTTTGCCGTAGCTCGCTTCGTTTCCGAGATATTTGCAGATTTATCTCAAGGGAAGGGGCCTGACGGACATATTTCGAGATATTTCTTCTTCTTGTTGTTCTTCTTCTGCACAGCTAAGCTGGAAGTGGCATTTGCGGCTCGCACTAGTGCAGAGATATATCAAAGAAAGGGGCCACGGTGTTTCTGAATCTCTATTATGTTGGTGCGGCTTCGCAACTTTTAAATATCTCGATATATCTCGAAAACTACGCTTCTGATCAAAAAATTTCATAGAACGTAAATTGTAGGAAACATAATTCTCTACAAAAAACGTCTCTTAACATTTTGCCATAGCTCGCTTCGTTTTCGAGATATTTGCAGATTCAGCTCAAAGGAACGGGCCTGACGGACATATTTCGAGATATTTCTTCTTCTTGTTGTTCTTCTTCTGCACAACTAAGCTGGAAGTGGCATTCGCATCTCGCAATAGTGCAGAGTTATCTCAAAGAAAGGGGCGACGGTGTTTCTGTATCTCTATTATGTTGGTGCGGATTCGGAACTTTTAAATATCTTCATATATCTCGAGAACTACGCATCTGATCCAAAAATATCATAGAACATAAAAAGTAGGAAACTTAATTCTCTACAAATAAAGTCTCTTAACATTTTGCCATAGCTCGCTTCGTTTCCGAGATATTTGCAGATTTATCTCAAGGGAAGGGGCCTGACGGACAGATTTCGAGATATTTCTTCTTCTTGTTGTTCTTCTTCTGCACAGCTAAGCTGGAAGTGGCATTTGCGGCTCGCACTAGTGCAGAGTTATCTCAAAGAAAGGGGCCACGGTGTTTCTGTATCTCTATTATGTTGGTGCGGCTTCGGAACTTTTAAATATCTCGATATATCTCGAAAACTACGCTTCTGATCAAAAAATATCATAGAACATAAAAAGTAGGAAACTTAATTCTCTACAAAAAAGGTCTCTTAACATTTTGCCATAGCTCGCTTCGTTTCCGAGATATTTGCAGATTCAGCTCAAAGGAACGGGCCTGACGGACATATTTCGAGATATTTCTTCTTCTTGTTGTTCTTCTTCTGCACAGCTAAGCTGGAAGTGGCATTTGCGGCTCGCACTAGTGCAGAGTTATCTCAAAGAAAGGGGCCACGGTGTTTCTGTATCTCTATTATGTTGGTGCGGCTTCGGAACTATTAAATATCTTGATATATCTCGAGAACTACGCATCTGATCAAAAAATATCATAGAACATAAAAAGCAGGAAACTTAATTCTCTACAAAAAAGGTCTCTTAACATTTTGCCATAGCTCGCTTCGTTTCCGAGATATTTGCAGATTGATCTCAAGGGAAGGGGCCTGACGGACATATTTCGAGATATTTCTTCTTCTTGTTGTTCTTCTTCTGCACAGCTAAGCTGGAAGTGGCATTTGCAGCTCGCAATAATGCAGAGTTATCTCAAAGAAAGGGGCCACGGTGTTTCTGCATCTCTATTATGTTGGTGCGGCTTCGGAACTTTTAAATATCTCGATATATCTCGAAAACTACGCTTCTGATCAAAAAATATCATAGCACATAAATTGTAGGAAACATAATTCTCTACAAAAAAGGTCTCTTAACATTTTGCCATAGCTCGCTTCGTTTCCGAGATATTTGCAGATATATCTCAAGGGAAGGGGCCTGACGGACATATTTCGAGATATTTCTTCTTCTTGTTGTTCTTCTTCTGCACAGCTAAGCTGGAAGTGGCATTTGCGGCTCGCACTAGTGCAGAGTTATCTCAAAGAAAGGGGCCACGGTGTTTCTGTATCTCTATTATGTTGGTGCGGCTTCGGAACTTTTAAATATCTCGATATATCTCGAAAACTACGCTTCTGATCAAAAAATATCATAGAACGTAAATTGTAGGAAACTTAATTCTCTACAAAAAAGGTCTCTTAACACTTTGCCATAGCTCGCTTCGTTTCCGAGATATTTGCAGATTTATCTCAAGAGAAGGGGCCTGTCGGACATATTTCGAGATATTTCTTCTTCTTGTTGTTCTTCTTCTGCACAGCTAAACTGGAAGTGGCATTTCCAGCTCGCAATAGTGCAGAGTTATCTCAAAGAAAGGGGCCACGGTGTTTCTGTATCTCTATTATGTTGGTGCGACTTCGGAACTTTTAAATATCTTGATATGTCTCGAGAACTACGCATCTGATCAAAAAATATCATAGAACATAAAAAGTAGGAAACTTAATTCTCTACAAAAAAGGTCTCTTAACATTTTGCCATAGCTCGCTTCGTTTCCGAGATATTTGCAGATTTATCTCAAGGGAAGGGGCCTGACGGACATATTTCGAGATATTTCTTCTTCTTGTTGTTCTTCTTCTGCACAGCTAAGCTGGAAGTGGCATTTACAGCTCGCAATAGTGCAGAGTTATCTCAAAGATAGGGCCCACGGTGTTTCTGTATCTCTATTATGTTGGTGCGGCTTCGGAACTTTTAAATATCTTGATATATCTCGAGAACTACGCATCTGATCAAAAAATATCATAGAACATAAAAAGTAGGAAACTAATTTCTCTACAAATAAAGTCTCTTAACATTTTGCCATAGCTCGCTTCGTTTCCGAGATATTTGCAGATATATCTCAAGGGAATGGGCCTGACGGACATATTTTGAGATATTTCTTCTTCTTGTTGTTCTTCTTCTGCACAGCTAACCTGGAAGTGGCATTTGCAGCTCGCAATAATGCAGAGTTATCTCAAAGAAAGGGGCGACGGTGTTTCTGTATCTCTATTATGTTGGTGCGGCTTCGGAACTTTTAAATATCTTGATATATCTCGAGAACTACGCATGTGATCAAAAAATATCATAGAACATAAAAAGTAGGAAACTTAATTCTCTACAAAAAAGGTCTCTTAACATTTTGCCATAGCTCGCTTCGTTTCCGAGATATTTGCAGATTTATCTCAAGGGAAGGGGCCTGACGGACATATTTCGAGATATTTCTTCTTCTTGTTGTTCTTCTTCTGCACAGCTAAGCTGGAAGTGGCATTTGCGGCTCGCACTAGTGCAGAGTTATCTCAAAGAAAGGGGCCACGGTGTTTCTGTATCTCTATTATGTTGGTGCGGCTTCGGAACTTTTAAATATCTTGATATATCTCGAGAACTACGCATCTGATCAAAAAATATCATAGAACATAAATTGTAGGAAACATAATTCTCTACAAAAAAGGTCTCTTAACATTTTGCCATAGCTGGCTTCGTTTCCGAGATATTTGCAGATATATCTCAAGGGAAGGGGCCTGACGGACATATTTCGAGATATTTCTTCTTCTTGCTGTTCTTCTTCTGCACAGCTTAATTCTCTACAAAAAAGTCTCTTAACATTTTGCCATAGCTCGCTTCGTTTTCGAGATATTTGCAGATTTATCTCAAGGGAAGGGGCCTGACGGACATATTTCGAGATATTTCTTCTTCTTGTTGTTCTTCTTCTGCACAGCTAAGCTGGAAGTGGCATTTGCGGCTCGCACTAGTGCAGAGATATCTCAAAGAAAGGGGCCACGGTGTTTCTGAATCTCTATTATGTTGGTGCGGCTTCGGAACTTTTAAATATCTCGATATATCTCGAAAACTACGCTTCTGATCAAAAAATATCATAGAACGTAAATTGTAGGAAACGTAATTCTCTACAAAAAACGTCTCTTAACATTTTGCCATAGCTCGCTTCGTTTCCGAGATACTTGCAGATTGATCTCAAGGGAAGGGGCCTGACGAATATATTTCGAGATATTTCTTCTTCTTGTTGTTCTTCTTCTGCACAGCTAAACTGGAAGTGGCATTTCCAGCTCGCAATAGTGCAGAGTTATCTCAAAGAAAGGGGCCACGGTGTTTCTGTATCTCTATTATGTTGGTGCGGCTTCGGAACTTTTAAATATCTTGATATATCTCGAGAACTACGCATCTGATCAAAAAATATAATAGAACATAAAAAGTAGGAAACTTAATTCTTTACAAAAAAGGTCTCTTAACATTTTGCCATAGCTCGCTTCGTTTCCGAGATATTTGCAGATTTATCGCAAGGGATGGGGCCTGACGGACATATTTCGAGATATTTCTTCTTCTTGTTGTTCTTCTTCTGCACAGCTAAGCTGGAAGTGGCATTTGCGGCTCGCACTAGTGCAGAGTTATCTCAAAGAAAGGGGCCACGGTGTTTCTGAATCTCTATTATGTTGGTGCGGCTTCGGAACTTTTAAATATCCCGATATATCTCGAAAACTACGCTTCTGATCAAAAAATATCATAGAACATAAATTGTAGGAAACTTAATTCTCTACAAAAAAGGTCTCTTAACATTTTGCCATAGCTGGCTTCGTTTCCGAGATATTTGCAGATATATCTCAAGGGAAGGGGCCTGACGGACATATTTCGAGATATTTCTTCTTCTTGTTGTTCTTCTTCTGCACAGCTTAATTCTCTACAAAAAAGTCTCTTAACATTTTGCCATAGCTCGCTTCGTTTTCGAGATATTTGCAGATTTATCTCAAGGGAAGGGGCCTGACGGACATATTTCGAGATATTTCTTCTTCTTGTTGTTCTTCTTCTGCACAGCTAAGCTGGAAGTGGCATTTGCGGCTCGCACTAGTGCAGAGATATCTCAAAGAAAGGGGCCACGGTGTTTCTGAATCTCTATTATGTTGGTGCGGCTTCGGAACTTTTAAATATCTCGATATATCTCGAAAACTACGCTTCTGATCAAAAAATATCATAGAACGGAAATTGTAGGAAACGTAATTCTCTACAAAAAACGTCTCTTAACATTTTGCCATAGCTCGCTTGGTTTCCGAGATATTTGCAGATTGATCTCAAGGGAAGGGGCCTGACGGACATATTTCGAGATATTTCTTCTTCTTGTTGTTCTTCTTCTGCTCAGCTAAACTGGAAGTGGCATTTCCAGCTCGCAATAGTGCAGAGTTATCTCAAAGAAAGGGGCCACGGTGTTTCTGTATCTCTATTATGTTGGTGCGGCTTCGGAACTTTTAAATATCTTGATATATCTCGAGAACTACGCATCTGATCAAAAAATATAATAGAACATAAAAAGTAGGAAACTTAATTCTTTACAAAAAAGGTCTCTTAACATTTTGCCATAGCTCGCTTCGTTTCCGAGATATTTGCAGATTTATCGCAAGGGATGGGGCCTGACGGACATATTTCGAGATATTTCTTCTTCTTGTTGTTCTTCTTCTGCACAGCTAAGCTGGAAGTGGCATTTGCAGCTCGCAATAGTGCAGAGTCATCTCAAAGAAAGGGGCCACGGTGTTTCGGTATCTCTATTATGTTGGTGCGGCTTCGGAACTTTTAAATATCTTGATATATCTCGAGAACTACGCATCTGATCAAAAAATATCATAGAACATAAATTGTAGGAAACATAATTCTCTACAAAAAAGGTCTCTTAACATTTTGCCATAGCTGGCTTCGTTTCCGAGATATTTGCAGATATATCTCAAGGGAAGGGGCCTGACGGACATATTTCGAGATATTTCTTCTTCTTGCTGTTCTTCTTCTGCACAGCTTAATTCTCTACAAAAAAGTCTCTTAACATTTTGCCATAGCTCGCTTCGTTTTCGAGATATTTGCAGATTTATCTCAAGGGAAGGGGCCTGACGGACATATTTCGAGATATTTCTTCTTCTTGTTGTTCTTCTTCTGCACAGCTAAGCTGGAAGTGGCATTTGCGGCTCGCACTAGTGCAGAGATATCTCAAAGAAAGGGGCCACGGTGTTTCTGAATCTCTATTATGTTGGTGCGGGTTCGGAACTTTTAAATATCTCGATATATCTCGAAAACTACGCTTCTGATCAAAAAATATCATAGAACGTAGATTGTAGGAAACGTAATTCTCTACAACAAACGTCTCTTAACATTTTGCCATAGCTCGCTTCGTTTCCGAGATATTTGCAGATTGATCTCAAGGGAAGGGGCCTGACGGACATATTTCGAGATATTTCTTCTTCTTGTTGTTCTTCTTCTGCACAGCTAAACTGGAAGTGGCATTTCCAGCTCGCAATAGTGCAGAGTTATCTCAAAGAAAGGGGCCACGGTGTTTCTGTATCTCTATTATGTTGGTGCGGCTTCGGAACTTTTAAATATCTTGATATATCTCGAGAACTACGCATCTGATCAAAAAATATAATAGAACATAAAAAGTAGGAAACTTAATTCTTTACAAAAAAGGTCTCTTAACATTTTGCCATAGCTCGCTTCGTTTCCGAGATATTTGCAGATTTATCGCAAGGGATGGGGCCTGACGGACATATTTCGAGATATTTCTTCTTCTTGTTGTTCTTCTTCTGCACAGCTAAGCTGGAAGTGGCATTTGCGGCTCGCACTAGTGCAGAGTTATCTCAAAGAAAGGGGCCACGGTGTTTCTGTGTCTCTATTATGTTGGTGCAGCTTCGGAACTTTTAAATATCTTGATATATCTCGAGAACTACGCATCTGATCAAAAAATATCATAGAACATAAAAAGTAGGAAACTTAATTCTCTACAAAGAAGGTCTCTTAACATTTTGCCATAGCTCGCTTCGTTTCCGAGATATTTGCAGATTTATCTCAAGGGATGGGGCCTGACGGACATATTTCGAGATATTTCTTCTTCTTGTTGTTCTTCTTCTGCACAGCTAAGCT
The DNA here is from genome assembly GCF_051020975.1 of Osmia lignaria lignaria. NCBI lineage: Eukaryota > Metazoa > Arthropoda > Insecta > Hymenoptera > Megachilidae > Osmia > Osmia lignaria. Next base: position 5,466,876 of record NW_027478159.1, on the reverse strand, counting down.
GGAAGTGGCATTTGCGGCTCGCACTAGTGCAGAGTTATCTCAAAGAAAGGGGCCACGGTGTTTCTGAATCTCTATTATGTTGGTGCGGCTTCGGAACTTTTAAATATCTCGATATATCTCGAAAACTACGCTTCTGATCAAAAAATATCATAGAACATAAATTGTAGGAAACATAATTCTCTACAAAAAACGTCTCTTAACATTTTGCCATAGCTCGCTTCGTTTCCGAAATATTTGCACATTTATCTCAAGGGAAGGGGCCTGACGGACATATTTCGAGATATTTCTTCTTCTTGTTGTTCTTCTTCTGCACAGCTAAGCTGGAAGTGACATTTGCAGCTCGCAATAGTGCAGAGTTATCTCAAAGAAAGGGGCCACGGTGTTTCTGTATCTCTATTATGTTGGTGCGGCTTCGGAACTTTTAAATATCTCGATATATCTCGAAAACTACGCTTCTGATCAAAAAATATCATAGAACATACAATGTAGGAAACTTAATTCTCTACAAAAAAGGTCTCTTAACATTTTGCCATAGCTCGCTTCGTTTCCGAGATATTTGCAGATATATCTCAAGGGAAGGGGCCTGACGGACATATTTCGAGATATTTCTTCTTGTTGTTCTTCTTCTGCACAGCTAAGCTGGAAGTGGCATTTGCGGCTCGCACTAGTGCAGAGTTATCTCAAAGAAAGGGGCCACGGTGTTTCTGAATCTCTATTATGTTGGTGCGGCTTCGGAACTTTTAAATATCTCGATATATCTCGAGAACTACGCATCTGATGAAAAAATATCATAGAACATAAAAAGTAGGAAACTTAATTCTCTACAAAAAAGGTCTCTTAACATTTTGCCATAGCTCGCTTCGTTTCCGAGATATTTGCAGATTTATCTCAAGGGAAGGGGCCTGACGGACATATTTCGAGATATTTCTTCTTCTTGTTGTTCTTCTTCTGCACAGCTAAGCTGGAAGTGGCATTTGCGGCTCGCACTAGTGCAGAGTTATCTCAAAGAAAGGGGCCACGGTGTTTCTGTATCTCTATTATGTTGGTGCGGCTTCGGAACTTTTAAATATCTTGATATATCTCGAGAACTACGCATCTGATCAAAAAATATCATACTACATAAAAAGTAGGAAACTTAATTCTCTACAAGAAAGGTCTGTAAACATTTTGCCATAGCTCGCTTCGTTTCCGAGATATTTGCAGATATATCTCAAGGGAAGGGGCCTGACGGACATATTTCGAGATACTTCTTCTTCTTGTTGTTCTTCTTCTGCACAGCTAAGCTGGAAGTGGCATTTGCGGCTCGCACTAGTGCAGAGTTATCTCAAAGAAAGGGGCCACGGTGTTTCTGTGTCTCTATTATGTTGGTGCAGCTTCGGAACTTTTAAATATCTTGATATATCTCGAGAACTACGCATCTGATCAAAAAATATCACAGAACATAAAAAGTAGGAAACTTAATTCTCTACAAAAAAGGTCTCCTAACATTTTGCCATAGCTCGCTTCGTTTCCGAGATATTTGCAGATTTATCTCAAGGGAAGGGGCCTGACGGACATATTTCCAGATATTTCTTCTTCTTGTTGTTCTTCTTCTGCACAGCTAAGCTGGAAGTGGCATTTGCAGCTCGCAATAGTGCAGAGTTATCTCAAAGAAAGGGGCCACGGTGTTTCTGTATCTCTATTATGTTGGTGCGGCTTCGGAACTTTTAAATATCTCGATATATCTCGAAAACTACGCTTCTGATCAAAAAATATCATAGAACATACAAAGTAGGAAACTTAATTGTCTACAAAAAAGGTCTCTTAACATTTTGCCATAGCTCGCTTCGTTTCCGAGATATTTGCAGATTTATCTCAAGGGAAGGGGCCTGACGGACATATTTCGAGATATTTCTTCTTCTTGTTGTTCTTCTTCTGCACAGCTAAACTGGAAGTGGCATTTCCAGCTCGCAATAGTGCAGAGTTATCTCAAAGAAAGGGGCCACGGTGTTTCTGTATCTCTATTATGTTGGTGCGGCTTCGGAACTTTTAAATATCTCGATATATCTCGAAAACTACGCTTCTGATCAAAAAATATCATAGAACATACAAAGTAGGAAACTTAGTTCTCTACAAAAAAGGTCTCTTAACATTTTGCCATAGCTCGCTTCGTTTCCGAGATATTTGCAGATATATCTCAAGGGAAGGGGCCTGACGGACATATTTCGAGATATTTCTTCTTGTTGTTCTTCTTCTGCACAGCTAAGCTGGAAGTGGCATTTGCGGCTCGCACTAGCGCAGAGTTATCTCAAAGAAAGGGGCCACGGTGTTTCTGAATCTCTATTATGTTGGTGCGGCTTCGGAACTTTCAAATATCTCGATATATCTCGAAAACGACGCTTCTGATCAAAAAATATCATAGAACATAAATTGTAGGAAACATAATTCTCTACAAAAAACGTCTCTTAACATTTTGCCATAGCTCGCTTCGTTTCCGAGATATTTGCAGATTCAGCTCAAAGGAACGGGCCTGACGGACATATTTCGAGATATTTCTTCTTCTTGTTGTTCTTCTTCTGCACAGCTAAGCTGGAAGTGGCATTTGCAGCTCGCAATAGTGCAGAGTCATCTCAAAGAAAGGGGCCACGGTGTTTCGGTATCTCTATTATGTTGGTGCGGCTTCGGAACTTTTAAATATCTTGATATATCTCGAGAACTACGCAACTGATCAAAAAATATCATAGAACATAAATTGTAGGAAACATAATTCTCTACAAAAAAGGTCTCTTAACATTTTGCCATAGCTCGCTTCGTTTCCGAGATATTTGCAGATATATCTCAAGGGAAGGGGCCTGACGGACATATTTCGAGATATTTCTTCTTCTTGTTGTTCTTCTTCTGCACAGCTAAGCTGGAAGTGGCATTTGCAGCTCGCAATAGTGCAGAGTTATCTCAAAGAAAGGGGCCACGGTGTTTCTGTATCTCTATTATGTTGGTGCGGCTTCGGAACTTTTAAATATCTCGATATATCTCGAGAACTACGCATCTGATCAAAAAATATCATAGAACATAAAAAGTAGGAAACTTAATTCTCTACAAGAAAGGTCTGTAAACATTTTGCCATAGCTCGCTTCGTTTCCGAGATATTTGCAGATATATCTCAAGGGAAGGGGCCTGACGGACATATTTCGAGATATTTCTTCTTCTTGTTGTTCTTCTTCTGCACTGCTAAACTGGAAGTGGCATTTCCAGCTCGCAATAGTGCAGAGTTATCTCAAAGAAAGGGGCCACGGTGTTTCTTTATATCTATTATGTTGGTGCGGCTTCGGAACTTTTAAATATCTTGATATATCTCGAGAACTACGCATCTGATCAAAAAATATCATAGAACATAAAAAGTAGGAAACTTAATTGTCTACAAAAAAGGTCTCTTAACATTTTGCCATAGCTCGCTTCGTTTCCGAGATATTTGCAGATTTATCTCAAGGGAAGGGGCCTGACGGACATATTTCGAGATATTTCTTCTTCTTGTTGTTCTTCTTCTGCACAGCTAAGCTGGAAGTGGCATTTGCAGCTCGCAATAGTGCAGAGTTATCTCAAAGAAAGGGGCCACGGTGTTTCTGTATCTCTATTATGTTGGTGCGGCTTCGGAACTTTTAAATATCTTGATATATCTCGAGAACTACGCATCTGATTAAAAAATATCATAGAACATAAAAAGTAGGAAACTTAATTCTCTACAAAAAAGGTCTCTTAACATTTTGCCATAGCTCGCTTCGTTTCCGAGATATTTGCAGATTTATCTCAAGGGAAGGGTCCTGACGGACATATTTCGAGATATTTCTTCTTCTTGTTGTTCTTCTTCTGCACAGCTAAGCTGGAAGTGGAATTTGCGGCTCGCACTAGTGCAGAGTTATTTCAAAGAAAGGGGCCACGGTGTTTCTGAATCTCTATTATGTTGGTGCGGCTTCGGAACTTTTAAATATCTCGATATATCTCGAAAACTACGCTTCTGATCAAAAAATATCGTAGAACATACAAAGTAGGAAACTTAATTCTCTACAAAAAAGGTCTCCTAACATTTTGCCATAGCTCGATTCGTTTCCGAGATATTTGCAGATATATCTCAAGGGAAGGGGCCTGACGGACATATTTCGAGATATTTCTTCTTGTTGTTCTTCTTCTGCACAGCTAAGCTGGAAGTGGCATTTGCGGCTCGCACTAGCGCAGAGTTATCTCAAAGAAAGGGGCCACGGTGTTTCTGAATCTCTATTATGTTGGTGCGGCTTCGGAACTTTCAAATATCTCGATATATCTCGAAAACGACGCTTCTGATCAAAAAATATCATAGAACATAAATTGTAGGAAACATAATTCTCTACAAAAAAGGTCTCTTAACATTTTGCCATAGCTCGCTTCGTTTCCGAGATATTTGCAGATTTATCTCAAGGGAACGGGCCTGACGGACATATTTCGAGATATTTCTTCTTCTTGTTGTTCTTCTTCTGCACAGCTAAGCTGGAAGTGGCATTTGCAGCTCGCAATAGTGCAGAGTCATCTCAAAGAAAGGGGCCACGGTGTTTCGGTATCTCTATTATGTTGGTGCGGCTTCGGAACTTTTAAATATCTTGATATATCTCGAGAACTACGCAACTGATCAAAAAATATCATAGAACATAAATTGTAGGAAACATAATTCTCTACAAAAAAGGTCTCTTAACATTTTGCCATAGCTCGCTTCGTTTCCGAGATATTTGCAGATATATCTCAAGGGAAGGGGCCTGACGGACATATTTCGAGATATTTCTTCTTCTTGTTGTTCTTCTTCTGCACAGCTAAGCTGGAAGTGGCATTTGCAGCTCGCAATAGTGCAGAGTTATCTCAAAGAAAGGGGCCACGGTGTTTCTGTATCTCTATTATGTTGGTGCGGCTTCGGAACTTTTAAATATCTCGATATATCTCGAGAACTACGCATCTGATCAAAAAATATCATAGAACATAAAAAGTAGGAAACTTAATTCTCTACAAGAAAGGTCTGTAAACATTTTGCCATAGCTCGCTTCGTTTCCGAGATATTTGCAGATATATCTCAAGGGAAGGGGCCTGACGGACATATTTCGAGATATTTCTTCTTCTTGTTGTTCTTCTTCTGCACTGCTAAACTGGAAGTGGCATTTCCAGCTCGCAATAGTGCAGAGTTATCTCAAAGAAAGGGGCCACGGTGTTTCTTTATATCTATTATGTTGGTGCGGCTTCGGAACTTTTAAATATCTTGATATATCTCGAGAACTACGCATCTGATCAAAAAATATCATAGAACATAAAAAGTAGGAAACTTAATTGTCTACAAAAAAGGTCTCTTAACATTTTGCCATAGCTCGCTTCGTTTCCGAGATATTTGCAGATTTATCTCAAGGGAAGGGGCCTGACGGACATATTTCGAGATATTTCTTCTTCTTGTTGTTCTTCTTCTGCACAGCTAAGCTGGAAGTGGCATTTGCAGCTCGCAATAGTGCAGAGTTATCTCAAAGAAAGGGGCCACGGTGTTTCTGTATCTCTATTATGTTGGTGCGGCTTCGGAACTTTTAAATATCATGATATATCTCGAGAACTACGCATCTGATTAAAAAATATCATAGAACATAAAAAGTAGGAAACTTAATTCTCTACAAAAAAGGTCTCTTAACATTTTGCCATAGCTCGCTTCGTTTCCGAGATATTTGCAGATTTATCTCAAGGGAAGGGGCCTGACGGACATATTTCGAGATATTTCTTCTTCTTGTTGTTCTTCTTCTGCACAGCTAAGCTGGAAGTGGAATTTGCGGCTCGCACTAGTGCAGAGTTATTTCAAAGAAAGGGGCCACGGTGTTTCTGAATCTCTATTATGTTGGTGCGGCTTCGGAACTTTTAAATATCTCGATATATCTCGAAAACTACGCTTCTGATCAAAAAATATCATAGAACATAAATTGTAGGAAACATTATTCTCTACAAAAAATGTCTCTCAACAATTTGCCATAGCTCGCTTCGTTTCCGAGATATTTGCAGATTCAGCTCAAAGGAACGGGCCTGGCGGACATATTTCGAGATATTTCTTCTTCTTGTTGTTCTTCTTCTGCACAGCTAAGCTGGAAGTGGCATTTGCAGCTCGCAATAGTGCAGAGTTATCTCAAAGAAAGGGGCCACGGTGTTTCTGTATCTCTATTATGTTGGTGCGGCTTCGGAACTTTTAAATATCTTGATATATCTCGAGAACTACGCATCTGATCAAAAAATATCATAGAACATAAAAAGTAGGAAACTTAATTCTCTACAAAAAAGGTCTCTTAACATTTTGCCATAGCTCGCTTCGTTTCCGAGATATTTGCAGATTTATCTCAAGGGAAGGGGCCTGACGGACATATTTCGAGATATTTCTTCTTCTTGTTGTTCTTCTTCTGCACTGCTAAACTGGAAGTGGCATTTCCAGCTCGCAATAGTGCAGAGTTATCTCAAAGAAAGGGGCCACGGTGTTTCTGTATCTCTATTATGTTGGTGCGGCTTCGGAACTTTTAAATATCTTGATATATCTCGAGAACTACGCATCGGATCAAAAAATATCATAGAACATAAAAAGTAGGAAACTTAATTCTCTACAAATAAAGTCTGTCAACATTTTGCCATAGCTCGCTTCGTTTCCGAGATATTTGCAGATTTATCTCAAGGGAAGGGGCCTGACGGACATATTTCGAGATATTTCTTCTTCTTGTTGTTCTTCTTTTGCACAGCTAAGCTGGAAGTGGCATTTGCGGCTCGCACTATTGCAGAGTTATCTCAAAGAAAGGGGCCACGGTGTTTCTGAATCGCTATTATGTTGGTGCGGCTTCGGAACTTTTAAATATCTTGATATATCTCGAGAACTACGCATCTGATCAAAAAATATCATAGAACATAAAAAGTAGGAAACTTAATTCTCTACAAAAAAGGTCTCTTAAGATTTTGCCATAGCTCGCTTCGTTTCCGAGATATTTGCAGATTTATCTCAAGGGAAGGGGCCTGACGGACATATCTCGAGATATTTCTTCTTCTTGTTGTTCTTCTTTTGCACAGCTAAGCTGGAAGTGGCATTTGCGGCTCGCACTATTGCAGAGTTATCTCAAAGAAAGGGGCCACGGTGTTTCTGTATCTCTATTATGTTGGTGCGGCTTCGGAACTTTTAAATATCTTGATATATCTCGAGAACTACGCATCTGGTTAAAAAATATCATAGAACGTAAAAAGTAGGAAACTGAATTCTCTACAAAAAAGGGCTCTTAACATTTTGCCATAGCTCGCTTCGTTTCCGAGATATTTGCAGATTTATCTCAAGGGAAGGGGCCTGACGGACATATTTCGAGATATTTCATCTTCTTGTTGTTCTTCTTCTGCACAGCTAAGCTGGAAGTGGCATTTACAGATCGCAATAGTGCAGAGTCATCTCAAAGAAAGGGGCCACGGTGTTTCTGTATCTCTATTATGTTGGTGCGGCTTCGGAACTTTTAAATATCTCGATATATCTCGAAAACTACGCTGCTGATCAAAAAATATCATACAACATAAAAAGTAGGAAACTTAATTCTCTACAAAAAAGGTCTCTTAACATTTTGCCATAGCTCGCTTCGTTTCCGAGATATTTGCAGATTTATCTCAAGGGAAGGGGCCTGACGGACATATTTCGAGATATTTCTTCTTCTTGTTGTTCTTCTTCTGCAAAGCTAAACTGGAAGTGGCATTTCCAGCTCGGAATAGTGCAGAGTTATCTCAAAGAAAGGGGCCACGGTGTTTCTGTATCTCTATTATGTTGGTGCGGCTTCGGAACTTTTAAATATCTTGATATATCTCGAGAACTACGCATCTGATTAAAAAATATCATAGAACGTAAAAAGTAGGAAACTTAATCCTCTACAAAAAAGGTTTCTTAACATTTTGCCATAGCTCGCTTCGTTTCCGAGATATTTGCAGATTTATCTCAAGGGAAGGGGCCTGACGGACATATCTCGAGATATTTCTTCTTCTTGTTGTTCTTCTTCTGCACAGCTAAGCTGGAAGTGGCATTTGCGGCTCGCACTAGTGCAGAGTTATCTCAAAGAAATGGGCCACGGTGTTTCTGTATCTCTATTATGTTGGTGCGGCTTCGGAACTTTTAAATATCTTGATATATCTCGAGAACTACGCATCTGATTAAAAAATATCATAGAACATAAAAAGTAGGAAACTTAATTCACTACAAAAAAGGTCTCTTAACATTTTGCCATAGCTCGCTTCGTTTCCGAGATATTTGCAGATTTATCTCAAGGGAAGGGGCCTGACGGACATATTTCGAGATATTTCTTCTTCTTGTTGTTCTTCTTCTGCACAGCTAAGCTGGAAGTGGAATTTGCGGCTCGCACTAGTGCAGAGTTATCTCAAAGAAAGGGGCCACGGTGTTTCTGAATCTCTATTATGTTGGTGCGGCTTCGGAACTTTTAAATATCTCGATATATCTCGAAAACTACGCTTCTGATCAAAAAATATCATAGAACATAAATTGTAGGAAACTGAATTCTCTACAAAAAAGGTCTCTTAACATTTTGCCATAGCTCGCTTCGTTTCCGAGATATTTTCAGATTTATCTCAAGGGACGGGGCGTGACGGACATATTTCGAGATATTTCTTCTTCTTGTTGTTCTTCTTTTGCACAGCTAAGCTGGAAGTGGCATTTGCGGCTCGCACTATTGCGGAGTTATCTCAAAGAAAGGGGCCACGGTGTTTCTGAATCTCTATTATGTTGGTGCGGCTTCGGAACTTTTAAATATCTTGATATATCTCGAGAACTACACAGCTGATCAAAAAATGTCATAGAACATAAAAAGTAGGAAACTTAATTCTCTACAAAAAAGGTCTCTTAAGATTTTGCCATAGCTCGCTTCGTTTCCGAGATATTTGCAGATTTATCTCAAGGGAAGGGGCCTGACGGACATATCTCGAGATATTTCTTCTTCTTGTTGTTCTTCTTCTGCACAGCTAAACTGGAAGTGGCATTTGCGGCTCGCACTAGTGCAGAGTTATCTCAAAGAAAGGGGCCACGGTGTTTCTGTATCTCTATTATGTTGGTGCGGCTTCGGAACTTTTAAATATCTTGATATATCTCGAGAACTACGCATCTGATTAAAAAATATCATAGAACATAAAAAGTAGGAAACTTAATTCTCTACAAAAAAGGTCTCTTAACATTTTGCCATAGCTCGCTTCGTGTCCGAGATATTTGCAGATTTATCTCAAGGGAAGGGGCCTGACGGACATATTTCGAGATATTTCTTCTTGTTGTTGTTCTTCTTTTGCACAGCTAAGCTGGAAGTGGCATTTACATCTCGCAATAGTGCAGAGTTATCTCAAAGAAAGGGGCCACGGTGTTTCTGTATCTCTATTATGTTGGTGCGGCTTCGGAACTTTTAAATATCTCGATATATCTCGAAAACTACGCTTCTGATCAAAAAATATCATAGAACATAAATTGTAGGAAACATAATTCTCTACAAAAAAGGTCTCTCAACATTTTGCCATAGCTCGCTTCGTTTCGGAGATATTTGCAAATTTATCTCAAGGGAAGGGGCCTGACGGACATACTTCGAGATATTTCTTCTTCTTGTTGTTCTTCCTCTGCACAGCTAAGCTGGAAGTGGCATTTCCAGCTCGCAATAGTGCAGAGTTATCTCAAAGAAAGAGGCCACGGTGTTTCTGTATCTCTATTATGTTGGTGCGGCTTCGGAACTTTTAAATATCTCGATATATCTCGAAAACTACGCTTCTGATCAAAAAATATCATAGAACATAAAAAGTAGGAAACTTAATTCTCTACAAAAAAGGTCTCTTAACATTTTGCCATAGCTCGCTTCGTTTCCGAGATATTTGCAGATTTATCTCAAGGGAAGGGGCCTGACGGACATATTTCGAGATATTTCTTCTTCTTGTTGTTCTTCTTCTGCACAGCTAAGCTGGAAGTGGCATTTGCGGCTCGCACTATTGCGGAGTTATCTCAAAGAAAGGGGCCACGGTGTTTCTGAACCTCTATTATGTTGGTGCGGCTTCGGAACTTTTAAATATCTTGATATATCTCGAGAACTACGCATCTGATCAAAAAATATCATAGAACATAAAGAGTAGGAAACTTAATTCTCTACAAAAAAGGTCTCTTAAGATTTTGCCATAGCTCGCTTCGTTTCCGAGATATTTGCAGATTTATCTCAAGGGAAGGGGCCTGACGGACATATCTCGAGATATTTCTTCTTCTTGTTGTTCTTCTTCTGCACAGCGTAAACTGGAAGTGGCATTTGCGGCTCGCACTAGTGCAGAGTTATCTCAAAGAAAGGGGCCACGGTGTTTCTGTATCTCTATTATGTTGGTGCGGCTTCGGAACTTTTAAATATCTTGATATATCTCGAGAACTACGCATCTGATTAAAAAATATCATAGAACATAAAAAGTAGGAAACTTAATTCTCTACAAAAAAGATCTCTTAACATTTTGCCATAGCTCGCTTCGTGTCCGAGATATTTGCAGATTTATCTCAAGGGAAGGGGCCTGACGGACATATTTCGAGATATTTCTTCTTCTTGTTGTTCTTCTTCTGCACAGCTAAGCTGGAAGTGGCATTTGCAGCTCGCAATAGTGCAGAGTTATCTCAAAGAAAGAGGCCACGGTGTTTCTGTATCTCTATTATGTTGGTGCGGCTTCGGAACTTTTAAATATCTCGATATATCTCGAAAACTACGCTTCTGATCAAAAAATATCATAGAACATAAAAAGTAGGAAACTTAATTCTCTACAAAAAAGGTCTCTTAACATTTTGCCATAGCTCGCTTCGTTTCCGAGATATTTGCAGATTTATCTCAAGGGAAGGGGCCTGACGGACATATTTCGAGATATTTCTTCTTCTTGTTGTTCTTCTTCTGCACAGCTAAGCTGGAAGTGGCATTTGCAGCTCGCAATAGTGCAGAGTTATCTCAAAGAAAGAGGCCACGGTGTTTCTGTACCTCTATTATGTTGGTGCAGCTTCGGAACTTTTAAATATCTTGATATATCTCGAGAACTACGCATCTGATCAAAAAATATCATAGAACATAAATCGTAGGAAACATAATTCTCTACAAAAAACGTCTCTTAACATTTTGCCATAGCTCGCTTCGTTTCCGAGATATTTGCAGATTTATCTCAAGGGAAGGGGCCTGACGGACATATTTCGAGATATTTCTTCTTCTTGTTGTTCTTCTTCTGCACAGCTAAGCTGGAAGTGGCATTTGCAGCTCGCAATAGTGCAGAGTTATCTCAAAGAAAGGGGCCACGGTGTTTCTGTATCTCTATTATGTTGGTGCGGCTTCGGAACTTTTAAATATCTTGATATATCTCGAGAACTACGCATCTCATCAAAAAATATCATAGAACATAAAAAGTAGGAAACTTAATCCTCTACAAAAAAGGTTTCTTAACATTTTGCCATAGCTCGCTTCGTTTCCGAGATATTTGCAGATTTATCTCAAGGGAAGGGGCCTGACGGACATATATCGAGATATTTCTTCTTCTTGTTGTTCTTCTTCTGCACAGCTAAGCTGGAAGTGGCATTTGCAGCTCGCAATAGTGCAGAGTTATCTCAAAGAAAGGGGCCACGGTGTTTCTGTATCTCTATTATGTTGGTGCGCCTTCGGAACTTTTAAATATCTCGATATATCTCGAAAACTCGGCTTCTGATCAAAAAATATCATACAACATAAATTGTAGGAAACATAATTCTCTACAAAAAAGGTCTCTTAACATTTTGCCATAGCTCGCTTCGTTTCCGAGATATTTGCAGATATATCTCAAGGGAAGGGGCCTGACGTACATATTTCGAGATATTTCTTCTTCTTGTTGTTCTTCTTCTGCACAGCTAAGCTGGAAGTGGCATTTGCAGCTCGCAATAGTGCAGAGTTATCTCAAAGAAAGGGGCCACGGTGTTTCTGTATCTCTATTATGTTGGTGCGGCTTCGGAACTTTTAAATATCTTGATATATCTCGAGAACTACGCATCTCATCAAAAAATATCATAGAACATAAAAAGTAGGAAACTTAATCCTTTACACAAAAAAAATGTTTCTTAACATTTTGCCAAAGCTCGCTTCGTTTCCGAGATATTTGCAGATTTATCTCAAGGGAAGGGGCCTGACGGACATATATCGAGATATTTCTTCTTCTTGTTGTTCTTCTTCTGCACAGCTAAGCTGGAAGTGGCATTTGCGGCTCGCACAAGTGCAGAGTTATCTCAGAGAAAGGGGCCACGGTGTTTCTGTATCTCTATTATGTTGGTGCGGCTTCGGAACTTTTAAATATCTCGATATATCTCGAAAACTACGCTTCTGATCAAAAAATATCATAGAACATAAATTGTAGGAAACATAATTCTCTACAAAAAAGGTCTCTTAACATTTTGCCATAGCTCGCTTCATTTCCGAGATATTTGCAGATTTATCTCAAGGGAAGGGGCCTGACGGACATATTTCGAGATATTTCTTCTTCTTGTTGTCCTTCTTCTGCACTGCTAAACTGGAAGTGGCATTTCCAGCTCGCAATAGTGCAGAGTTATCTCAAAGAAAGGGGCCACGGTGTTTCTGTATCTCTATTATGTTGGTGCGGCTTCGGAACTTTTAAATATCTCGATATATCTCGAAAACTACGCTTCTGATCAAAAAATATCATAGAACATAAATTGTAGGAAACATAATTCTCTACAAAAAACGTCTCTCAACATTTTGCCATAGCTCGCTTCGTTTCCGAGATATTTGCAGATTTATCTCAAGGGAAGGGGCCTGACGGACATATTTGCAGATATTTCTTCTTCTTGTTGTTCTTCTTCTGCACAGCTAAGCTGGAAGTGGCATTTGCGGCTCGCACTAGTGCAGAGTTATCTCAAAGAAAGGGGCCACGGTGTTTCTGTATCTCTATTATGTTGGTGCGGCTTCGGAACTTTTAAATATCTCGATATATCTCGAAAACTACGCTTCTGATCAAAAAATATCATAGAACATAAATTGTAGGAAACATAATTCTCTACAAAAAACGTCTCTCAACATTTTGCCATAGCTCGCTTCGTTTCCGAGATATTTGCAGATTTATCTCAAGGGAAGGGGCCTGACGGACATATTTCGAGATATTTCTTCTTCTTGTTGTTCTTCTTCTGCACAGCTAAGCTGGAAGTGGCATTTGCAGCTCGCAATAGTGCAGAGTTATCTCAAAGAAAGGGGCCACGGTGTTTCTGTATCTCTATTATGTTGGTGCGCCTTCGGAACTTTTAAATATCTCGATATATCTCGAAAACTACGCTTCTGATCAAAAAATATCATAGAACATAAATTGTAGGAAACATAATTCTCTACAAAAAAGGTCTCTTAACATTTTGCCATAGCTCGCTTCGGTTCCGAGATATTTGCAGATATATCTCAAGGGAAGGGGCCTGACGGACATATTTCGAGATATTTCTTCTTCTTGTTGTTCTTCTTCTGCACAGCTAAGCTGGAAGTGGCATTTGCAGCTCGCAATAGTGCAGAGTTATCTCAAAGAAAGGGGCCACGGTGTTTCTGTATCTCTATTATGTTGGTGCGGCTTCGGAACTTTTAAATATCTTGATATATCTCGAGAACTACGCATCTCATCAAAAAATATCATAGAACATAAAAAGTAGGAAACTTAATTCTCTACAAAAAAGGTTTCTTAACATTTTGCCATAGCTCGCTTCGTTTCCGAGATATTTGCAGATTTATCTCAAGGGAAGGGGCCTGACGAACATATTTCGAGATATTTCTTCTTCTTGTTGTTCTTCTCCTGCACAGCTAAGCTGGAAGTGGCATTTGCAGCTCGCAATAGTGCAGAGTTATCTCAAAGAAAGGGGCCACGGTGTTTCTGTATCTCTATTATGTTGGTGCGCCTTCGGAACTTTTAAATATCTCGATATATCTCGAAAACTACGCTTCTGATCAAAAAATATCATAGAACATAAATTGTAGGAAACATAATTCTCTACAAAAAAGGTCTCTTAACATTTTGCCATAGCTCGCTTCGGTTCCGAGATATTTGCAGATATATCTCAAGGGAAGGGGCCTGACGGACATATTTCGAGATATTTCTTCTTCTTGTTGTTCTTCTTCTGCACAGCTAAGCTGGAAGTGGCATTTGCAGCTCGCAATAGTGCAGAGTTATCTCAAAGAAAGGGGCCACGGTGTTTCTGTATCTCTATTATGTTGGTGCGGCTTCGGAACTTTTAAATATCTTGATATATCTCGAGAACTACGCATCTCATCAAAAAATATCATAGAACATAAAAAGTAGGAAACTTAATTCTCTACAAAAAAGGTTTCTTAACATTTTGCCATAGCTCGCTTCGTTTCCGAGATATTTGCAGATTTATCTCAAGGGAAGGGGCCTGACGAACATATTTCGAGATATTTCTTCTTCTTGTTGTTCTTCTCCTGCACAGCTAAGCTGGAAGTGGCATTTGCAGCTCGCAATAGTGCAGAGTTATCTCAAAGAAAGGGGCCACGGTGTTTCTGTATCTCTATTATGTTGGTGCGGCTTCGGAACTTTTAAATATCTTGATATATCTCGAGAACTACGCATCTGATCAAAAAATATCATAGAACATAAAAAGTAGGAAACTTAATTCTCTACAAAAAAGGTCTCTTAACATTTTGCCATAGCTCGCTTCGGTTCCGAGATATTTGCAGATATATCTCAAGGGAAGGGGCCTGACGGACATATTTCGAGATATTTCTTCTTCTTGTTGTTCTTCTTCTGCACAGCTAAGCTGGAAGTGGCATTTGCAGCTCGCAATAGTGCAGAGTTATCTCAAAGAAAGGGGCCACGGTGTTTCTGTATCTCTATTATGTTGGTGCGGCTTCGGAACTTTTAAATATCTTGATATATCTCGAGAACTACGCATCTCATCAAAAAATATCATAGAACATAAAAAGTAGGAAACTTAATTCTCTACAAAAAAGGTTTCTTAACATTTTGCCATAGCTCGCTTCGTTTCCGAGATATTTGCAGATTTATCTCAAGGGAAGGGGCCTGACGAACATATTTCGAGATATTTCTTCTTCTTGTTGTTCTTCTCCTGCACAGCTAAGCTGGAAGTGGCATTTGCAGCTCGCAATAGTGCAGAGTTATCTCAAAGAAAGGGGCCACGGTGTTTCTGTATCTCTATTATGTTGGTGCGGCTTCGGAACTTTTAAATATCTTGATATATCTCGAGAACTACGCATCTGATCAAAAAATATCATAGAACATAAAAAGTAGGAAACTTAATTCTCTACAAAAAAGGTCTCTTAACATTATGCCATAGCTCGCTTCGTTGCCGAGATATTTGCAGATTTATCTCAAGGGAAGGGGCCTGACGGACATATTTCGAGATATTTCTTCTTCTTGTTGTTCTTCTTCTGCACAGCTAAGCTGGAAGTGGCATTTGCAGCTTGCAATAGTGCAGAGTTATCTCAAAGAAAGGGTCCACGGTGTTTCTGTATCTCTATTATGTTGGTGCGGCTTCGGAACTTTTAAATATCTCGATATATCTCGAAAACTACGCTTCTGATCAAAAAATATCATAGAACATAAAAAGTAGGAAACTTAATTGTCTACAAATACGGTCTCTTGACGTTTTGCCATAGCTCGCTTCGTTTCCGAGATATTTGCGGATTTATCTCAAGGGAAGGGGCCTGACGGACATATTTCGAAATATTTCTTCTTCTTGTTGTTCTTCTTCTGCACAGCTAAGCTGGAAGTGGCATTTGCAGCTCGCAATAGTGCAGAGTTATCTCAAAGAAAGGGGCCACGGTGTTTCTGTATCTCTATTATGTTGGTGCGGCTTCGAAACTTTTAAATATCTTGATATATCTCGAGAACTACGCATCTGATCAAAAAATATCATAGAACATAAAAAGTAGGAAACTTAATTCTCTACAAAAAAGGTCTCTCAACATTTTGCCATAGCTCGCTTCGTTTCCGAGATATTTGCAGATATATCTCAAGGGAAGGGGCCTGACGGACATATTTCGAGATATTTCTTCTTCTTGTTGTTCTTCTTCTGCACAGCTAAGCTGGAAGTGGCATTTGCAGCTCGCAATAGTGCAGAGTTATCTCAAAGAAAGGGGCCACGGTGTTTCTGTATCTCTATTATGTTGGTGCGGCTTCGAAACTTTTAAATATCTTGATATATCTCGAGAACTACGCATCTGATCAGAAAATATCATAGAACATAAAAAGTAGGAAACTTAATTCTCTACAAAAAAGGTCTCTTAACATTTTGCCATAGCTCGCTTCGTTTCCGAGATATTTGCAGATTTATCTCAAGGGAAGGGGCCTGACGGACATATTTCGAGATATTTCTTCTTCTTGTTGTTCTTCTTCTGCACAGCTAAGCTGGAAGTGGCATTTGCGGCTCGCACTAGTGCAGAGTTATCTCAATGAAAGGGGCCACGGTGTTTCTGTATCTCTATTATGTTGGTGCGGCTTCGGAACTTTTAAATATCTCGATATATCTCGAAAACTACGCTTCTGATCAAAAAATATCATAGAACATAAATTGTAGGAAACATAATTCTCTACGAAAAACGTCTCTTAACATTTTGCCATAGCTCGCTTCGTTTCCGAGATATTTGCAGATTTATCTCAAGGGAAGGGGCCTGACGGACATATTTCGAGATATTTCTTCTTCTTGTTGTTCTTCTTCTGCACAGCTAAGCTGGAAGTGGCATTTGCGGCTCTCACTAGTGCAGAGTTATCTCAAAGAAAGGGGCCACGGTGTTTCTGTATCTCTATTATGTTGGTGCGGCTTCGGCACTTTTAAATATCTTGATATATCTCGTGAACTACGCATCTGATCAAAAAATATCATAGAACATAAAAAGTAGGAAACTTAGTTCTCTACAAATAAGGTCTCTTAACATTTTGCCATAGCTCGCTTCGCTTCCGAGATATTTGCAGATTTATCTCAAGGGAAGGGGCCTGACGGACATATTTCGAGATATTTCTTCTTCTTGTTGTTCTTCTTCTGCACAGCTAAGCTGGAAGTGGCATTTGCGGCTCGCACTAGTGCAGAGTTATCTCAAAGAAATGGGCCACGGTGTTTCTGTATCTCTATTATGTTGGTGCGGCTTCGGAACTTTTAAATATCTCGATATATCTCGAAAACTACGCTTCTGATCAAAAAATATCATAGACCATAAATTGTAGGAAACTTAGTTCTCTACAAATAAGGTCTCTTAACATTTTGCCATAGCTCGCTTCGTTTCCGAGATATTTGCAGATTTATCTCAAGGGAAGGGGCCTAACGGACATATTTCCAGATATTTCCTCTTCTTGTTGTTCTTCTTCTGCACAGCTAAGCTGGAAGTGGCATTTGCGGCTCGCACTAGTGCAGAGTTATCTCAAAGAAAGGGGCCACGGTGTTTTTGTATCTCTATTATGTTGGTGCAGCTTCGGAACTTTTAAATATCTTGATATATCTCGAGAACTACGCATCTGATCAAAAAATATCATGGAACATAAAAAGTAGAAAACTTAATTCTCTACAAAAAAGGTCTGTTAACATTTTGCCATAGCTCGCTTCGTTTCCGAGATATTTGCAGATTTATCTCAGGGGAAGGGGCCTGACGGACATATTTCGAGATATTTCTTCTTCTTGTTGTTCTTCTTCTGCACAGCTAAGCTGGAAGTGGCATTTGCGGCTCGCACTAGTGCAGAGTTATCTCAAAGAAATGGGCCACGGTGTTTCTGTATCTCTATTATGTTGGTGCGGCTTCGGAACTTTTAAATATCTCGATATATCTCGAAAACTACGCTTCTGATCAAAAAATATCATAGAACATAAATTGTAGGAAACATAATTCTCTACAAAAAACGTCTCTTAACATTTTGCCATAGCTCGCTTCGTTTCCGAGATATTTGCAGATTTATCTCAAGGGAAGGGGCCTGACGGACATATTTCGAGATATTTCTTCTTCTTGTTGTTCTTCTTCTGCGCAGCTAAGCTGGAAGTGGCATTTGCAGCTCGCAATAGTGCAGAGTTATCTCAAAGAAAGAGGCCACGGTGTTTCTGTACCTCTATTATGTTGGTGCAGCTTCGGAACTTTTAAATATCTTGATATATCTCGAGAACTACGCATCTGATCAAAAAATATCATAGAACATAAAAAGTAGGAAACTTAATTGTCTACAAATAAGGTCTCTTGACGTTTTGCCATAGCTCGCTTCGTTTCCGAGATATTTGCAGATTTGTCTCATGGGAAGGGGCCTGACGGACATATTTCGAAATATTTCTTCTTCTTGTTGTTCTTCTTCTGCACAGCTAAGCTGGAAGTGGCATTTGCAGCTCGCAATAGTGCAGAGTTATCTCAAAGAAAGGGGCCACGGTGTTTCTGTATCTCTATTATGTTGGTGCGGCTTCGAAACTTTTAAATATCTTGATATATCTCGAGAACTACGCATCTGATCCAAAAATATCATAGAACATAAAAGGTAGGAAACTCAATTCTCTACAAAAAAGGTCTCTTAACATTTTGCCATAGCTCGCTTCGTTTCCGAGATATTTGCAGATTTATCTCAAGGGAAGGGGCCTGACGGACATATTTCGAGATATTTCTTCTTCTTGTTGTTCTTCTTCTGCACAGCAAAGCTGGAAGTGGCATTTGCGGCTCTCACTAGTGCAGAGTTATCTCAATGAAAGGGGCCACGGTGTTTCTGTATCTCTATTATGTTGGTGCGGCTTCGGCACTTTTAAATATCTTGATATATCTCGTGAACTACGCATCTGATCAAAAAATATCATAGAACATAAAAAGTAGGAAACTTAGTTCTCTACAAATAAGGTCTCTTAACATTTTGCCATAGCTCGCTTCGCTTCCGAGATATTTGCAGATTTATCTCAAGGGAAGGGGCCTGACGGACATATTTCGAGATATTTCTTCTTCTTGTTGTTCTTCTTCTGCACAGCTAAGCTGGAAGTGGCATTTGCGGCTCGCACTAGTGCAGAGTTATCTCAAAGAAATGGGCCACGGTGTTTCTGTATCTCTATTATGTTGGTGCGGCTTCGGAACTTTTAAATATCTCGATATATCTCGAAAACTACGCTTCTGATCAAAAAATATCATAGACCATAAATTGTAGGAAACATAATTCTCTACAAAAAAGGTCTCTTAACATTTTGCCATAGCTCGATTCGTTTCCGAGATATTTGCAGATATATCTCGAGGGAAGGGGCCTGACGGACAAATTTCGAGATATTTCTTCTTCTTGTTGTTCTTCTTCTGCACAGCTAAGCTGGAAGTGGCATTTGCGGCTCTCACTAGTGCAGAGTTATCTCAAAGAAACGGGCCACGGTGTTTCTGTATCTCTATTATGTTGGTGCGGCTTCGGCACTTTTAAATATCTTGATAAATCTCGAGAACTAGGCATCTGATCAAAAAATATCATAGAACATAAAAAGTAGGAAACTTAATTCTCTACAAAAAAGGTCTCTTGACGTTTTGCCATAGCTCGCTTCGTTTCCGAGATATTTGCAGATTTATCTCAAGGGAAGGGGCCTGACGGACATATTTCGAAATATTTCTTCTTCTTGTTGTTCTTCTTCTGCACAGCTAAGCTGGAAGTGGCATTTGCAGCTCGCAATAGTGCAGAGTTATCTCAAAGAAAGGGGCCACGGTGTTTCTGTATCTCTATTATGTTCGTGCGGCTTCGAAACTTTTAAATATCTTGATATATCTCGAGAACTACGCATCTGATCCAAAAATATCATAGAACATAAAAAGTAGGAAACTTAATTCTCTACAAAAAAGGTCTCTTAACATTTTGCCATAGCTCGCTTCGTTTCCGAGATATTTGCAGATTTATCTCAAGGGAAGGGGCCTGACGGACATATTTCGAGATATTTCTTCTTCTTGTTGTTCTTCTTCTGCACAGCTAAGCTGGAAGTGGCATTTGCAGCTCGCAATAGTGCAGAGTTATCTCAAAGAAAGGGGCCACGGTGTTTCTGTATCTCTATTATGTTGGTGCGGCTTCGGAACTTTTACATATCTCGATATATCTCGAAAACTACGCTTCTGATCAAAAAATATCATAGAACATAAATTGTAGGAAACATAATTCTCTACAAAAAAGGTCTCTTAACATTTTGCCATAGCTCACTTCGTTTCCGAGATATTTGCAGATATATCTCAAGGGAAGGGGCCTGACGGACATATTTCGAGATATTTCTTCTTCTTGTTGTTCTTCTTCTGCACAGCTAAGCTGGAAGTGGCATTTGCGGCTCGCACTAGTGCAGAGTTATCTCAAAGAAAGGGGCCACGGTGTTTCTGTATCTCTATTATGTTGGTGCGGCTTCGGAACTTTTAAATATCTTAATATATCTCGAGAACTACGCATCTGATCAAAAAATATCATAGAATATAAAAGGTAGGAAACTTAATTCTCTACAAAAAAGGTCTCCTAACATTTTGCCATAGCTCGATTCGTTTCCGAGATATTTGCAGATTTATCTCAAGGGAAGGGGCCTGACGGACATATTTCGAGATATTTCTACTTCTTGTTGTTCTTCTTCTGCACAGCTAAGCTGGAAGTGGCATTTGCGGCTCTCACTAGTGCAGAGTTATCTCAAAGAAAGGGGCCACGGTGTTTCTGTATCTCTATTATGTTGGTGCGGCTTCGGCACTTTTAAATATCTTGATATATCTCGTGAACTACGCATCTGATCAAAAAATATCATAGAACATAAAAAGTAGGAAACTTAGTTCTCTACAAATAAGGTCTCTTCACATTTTGCCATAGCTCGCTTCGCTTCCGAGATATTTGCAGATTTATCTCAAGGGAAGGGGCCTGACGGACATATTTCGAGATAATACTTCTTCTTGTTGTTCTTCTTCTGCACAGCTAAGCTGGAAGTGGCATTTGCGGCTCGCACTAGTGCAGAGTTATCTCAAAGAAAGGGGCCACGGTGTTTCTGTATCTCTATTATGTTGGTGCGGCTTCGAAACTTTTAAATATCTTGATATATCTCGAGAACTACGCATCTGATCAAAAAATATCATAGAACATAAAAAGTAGGAAACTTAATTCTCTACAAAAAAGGTCTCTTAACATTTTGCCATAGCTCGCTTCGTTTCCGAGATATTTGCAGATTTATCTCAAGGGAAGGGGCCTGACGGACATATTTCGAGATATTTCTTCTTCTTGTTGTTCTTCTTCTGCACAGCTAAGCTGGAAGTGGCATTTGCGGCTCTCACTAGTGCAGAGTTATCTCAAGGGAAGGGGCCTGACGGACATATTTCGAGATATTTCTTCTTCTTGTTGTTCTTCTTCTGCACAGCTAAGCTGGAAGTGGCATTTGCGGCTCTCACTAGTGCAGAGTTATCTCAAAGAAAGGGGCCACGGTGTTTCTGTATCTCTATTATGTTGGTGCGGCTTCGGCACTTTTAAATATCTTGATAAATCTCGAGAACTACGCATCTGATCAAAAAATATCATAGAACATAAAAAGTAGGAAACTTAATTCTCTACAAAAAAGGTCTCTCAACATTTTGCCATAGCTCGCTTCGTTTCCGAGATATTTGCAGATTTATCTCAAGGGAAGGAGGTCAACGGACATATTTCCAGATATTTCTTCTTCTTGTTGTTCTTCTTCTGCACAGCTAAGCTGGAAGTGGCATTTCCAGCTCGCACTAGTGCAGAGTTATCTCAAAGAAAGGGGCCACGGTGTTTCTGTATCTCTATTATGTTGGTGCGGCTTCGGAACTTTTAAATATCTCGATATATCTCGAAAACTACGCTTCTGATCAAAAAATATCATAGAACATAAATTGTAGGAAACATAATTTTCTACAAAAAAGGTCTCTTAACATTTTGCCATAGCTCGCTTCGTTTCCGAGATATTTGCAGATATATCTCAAGGGAAGGGGCCTGACGGACATATTTCGAGATATTCCGTCTTCTTGTTGTTCTTCTTCTGCACACCTAAACTGGAAGTGGCATTTGGAGCTCGCAATAGTGCAGAGTTATCTCAAAGAAAGGGGCCACGGTGTTTCTGTATCTCTATTATGTTGGTGCGGCTTCGAAACTTTTAAATATCTTGATATATCTCGAGAACTACGCAACTGATCAAAAAATATCATAGAACATGAAAAGTAGGAAACTTAATTCTCTACAAAAAAGGTCTCTGAACATTTTGCCATAGCTCGCTTCGTTTCCGAGATATTTGCAGATTTATCTCAAGGGAAGGGGCCTGACGGACATATTTCGAGATATTTCTTCTTCTTGTTGTTCTTCTTCTGCACAGCTAAGCTGGTAGTGGCATTTGCGGCTCGCACTAGTGCAGAGTTATCTCAAAGAAAGGGGCCACGGTGTTTCTGTATCTCTATTATGTTGGTGCGGCTTCGGAACTTTTAAATATCTCGATATATCTCGAAAACTACGCTTCTGATCAAAAAATATCAGAGAACGTAAATTGTAGGAAACATAATTCTCTACGAAAAAGGTCTCTTAACATTTTGCCATAGCTCGCTTCGTTTCCGAGATATTTGCAGATTTAGCTCAACGGAAGGGGCCTGACGGACATATTTCGAGATATTTCTTCTTCTTGTTGTTCTTCTTCTGCACAGCTAAACTGGAAGTGGCATTTCCAGCTCGCACTAGTGCAGAGTTATCTCAAAGAAAGGGGCCACGGTGTTTCTGTATCTCTATTATGTTGGTGCGGCTTCGGAACTTTTAAATATCTCGATATATCTCGAAAACTACGCTTCTGATCAAAAAATATCATAGAACATAAATTGTAGGAAACATAATGCTCTACAAAAAAGGTCTCTTAACATTTTGCCATAGCTCGCTTCGTTTCCGAGATATTTGCAGATATATCTCAAGGGAAGGGGGCTGACGGACATATTTCGAGATATTTCTTCTTCTTGTTGTTCTTCTTCTGCACAGCTAAGCTGGAAGTGGCATTTGCAGCGCGCAATAGTGCAGAGTTATCGCAAAGAAAGAGGCCACGGTGTTTCTGTACCTCTATTATGTTGGTGCAGCTTCGGAACTTTTAAATATCTTGATATATCTCGAGAACTACGCATCTGATCAAAAAATATCATAGAACATAAAAAGTAGGAAACTTAATTCTCTACAAAAAAGGTATCTTAACATTTTGCCATAGCTCGCTTCGTTTCCGAGATATTTGCAGATTTATCTCAAGGGAAGGTGCCTGACGGACATATTTCGAGATATTTCTTCTTCTTGTTCTTCTTCTGCACAGGTAAGCTGGAAGTGGCATTTGCAGGTCGCAATAGTGCAGAGTTATCTCAAAGAAAGGGGCCATGGTGTTTCTGTATCTCTATTATGTTGGTGCGGCTTCGGAACTTTTAAATATCTCGATATATCTCGAAAACTACGCTTCTGATCAAAAAATATCAGAGAACGTAAATTGTAGGAAACATAATTCTCTACGAAAAAGGTCTCTTAACATTTTGCCATAGCTCGCTTCGTTTCCGAGATATTTGCAGATTTAGCTCAACGGAAGGGGCCTGACGGACATATTCCGAGATATTTCTTCTTCTTGTTGTTCCTCTTCTGCACAGCTAAGCTGGAAGTGGCATTTGCAGCTCGCAATAGTGCAGAGTTATCTCAAAGAAAGAGGCCACGGTGTTTCTGTACCTCTATTATGTTGGTGCAGCTTCGGAACTTTTAAATATCTTGATATATCTCGAGAACTACGCATCTGATCAAAAAATATCATAGAACATAAAAAGTAGGAAACTTAATTCTCTACAAAAAAGGTCTCTTAACATTTTGCCATAGCTCGCTTCGTTTCCAAGATATTTGCAGATTTATCTCAAGGGAAGGGGCCTGACGGACATATTTCGAGATATTTCTTCTTCTTGTTGTTCTTCTTCTGCACAGCTAAGCTGGAAGTGGCATGTGCAATTCGCAATAGTGCAGAGTTATCTCAAAGAAAGGGGCCACGGTGTTTCTGTATCTCTATTATGTTGGTGCGGCTTCGGAACTTTTAAATATCTTGATATATCTCGAGAACTACGCATCTGATCAAAAAATATCATAGAACATAAAAAGTAGGAAACTTAATTCTCTACAAAAAAGGTCTCTTAACATTTTGCCATAGCTCGCTTCCTTTCCAAGATATTTGCAGATTTATCTCAAGGGAAGGGGCCTGACGGACATATTTCGAGATATTTCATCTTCTTGTTGTTCTTCTTCTGCACAGCTCAGCTGGAAGTGGCATTTGCGGCTCGCACTAGTGCAGAGTTATCTCAAAGAAAGGGGCCACGGTGTTTCTGTGTCTCTATGATGTTGGTGCAGCTTCGGAACTTTTAAATATCTTGATATATCTCGAGAACTACGCATCTGATCAAAAAATAGCATAGAACATAAAAAGTAGGAAACTTAATTCTCTACAAAAAAGGTCTCTCAACATTTTGCCATAGCTCGCTTCGTTTCCGAGATATTTGCAGATTTATCTCAAGGGAAGGGGGTCAACGGACATATTTCCAGATATTTCTTCTTCTTGTTGTTCTTCTTCTGCACAGCTAAGCTGGAAGTGGCATTTCCAGCTCGCACTAGTGCAGAGTTATCTCAAAGAAAGGGGCCACGGTGTTTCTGTATCTCTATTATGTTGGTGCGGCTTCGGAACTTTTAAATATCTCGATATATCTCGAAAACTACGCTTCTGATCAAAAAATATCATAGAACATAAATTGTAGGAAACATAATTCTCTACAAAAAAGGTCTCTTAACATTTTGCCATAGCTCGCTTCGTTTCCGAGATATTTGCAGATATATCTCAAGGGAAGGGGCCTGACGGACATATTTCGAGATATTCCTTCTTCTTGTTGTTCTTCTTCTGCACAGCTAAACTGGAAGTGGCATTTGGAGCTCGCAATAGTGCAGAGTTATCTCAAATAAAGGGGCCACGGTGTTTCTGTATCTCTATTATGTTGGTGCGGCTTCGAAACTTTTAAATATCTTGATATATCTCGAGAACTACGCAACTGATCAAAAAATATTCTAGAACATGAAAAGTAGGAAACTTAATTCTCTACAAAAAAGGTCTCTGAACATTTTGCCATAGCTCGCTTCGTTTCCGAGATATTTGCAGATTTATCTCAAGGGAAGGGGCCTGACGGACATATTTCGAGATATTTCTTCTTCTTGTTGTTCTTCTTCTGCACAGCTAAGCTGGTAGTGGCATTTGCGGCTCGCACTAGTGCAGAGTTATCTCAAAGAAAGGGGCCACGGTGTTTCTGTATCTCTATTATGTTGGTGCGGCTTCGGAACTTTTAAATATCTCGATAGATCTCGAAAACTACGCTTCTGATCAAAAAATATCAGAGAACGTAAATTGTAGGAAACATAATTCTCTACGAAAAAGGTCTCTTAACATTTTGCCATAGCTCGCTTCGTTTCCGAGATATTTGCAGATTTAGCTCAACGGAAGGGGCCTGACGGACATATTCCGAGATATTTCTTCTTCTTGTTGTTCTTCTTCTGCACAGCTAAGCTGGAAGTGGCATGTGCAGGTCGCAATAGTGCAGAGTTATCTCAAAGAAAGGGGCCACGGTGTTTCTGTATCTCTATTATGTTGGTGCGGCTTCGGAACTTTTAAATATCTTGATATATCTCGAGAACTACGCATCTGATCAAAAAATATCATAGAACATAAAAAGTAGGAAACTTAATTCTCTACAAAAAAGGTCTCTCAACATTTTGCCATAGCTCGCTTCGTTTCCGAGATATTTGCAGATTTATCTCAAGGGAAGGGGGTCAACGGACATATTTCCAGATATTTCTTCTTCTTGTTGTTCTTCTTCTGCACAGCTAAGCTGGAAGTGGCATTTCCAGCTCGCACTAGTGCAGAGTTATCTCAAAGAAAGGGGCCACGGTGTTTCTGTATCTCTATTATGTTGGTGCGGCTTCGGAACTTTTAAATATCTCGATATATCTCGAAAACTACGCTTCTGATCAAAAAATATCATAGAACATAAATTGTAGGAAACATAATTCTCTACAAGAAAGGTCTCTTAACATTTTGCCATAGCTCGCTTCGTTTCCGAGATATTTGCAGATATATCTCAAGGGAAGGGGCCTGACGGACATATTTCGAGATATTCCTTCTTCTTGTTGTTCTTCTTCTGCACAGGTAAACTGGAAGTGGCATTTGGAGCTCGCAATAGTGCAGAGTTATCTCAAAGAAAGGGGCCACGGTGTTTCTGTATCTCTATTATGTTGGTGCGGCTTCGAAACTTTTAAATATCTCGATATATCTCGAAAACTACGCTTCTGATCAAAAAATATCATAGAACATAAATTGTAGGAAACATAATTCTCTACAAAAAACGTCTCTTAACATTTTCCATAGTTCGCTTCGTTTCCGAGATATTTGCAGTTTCAGCTCAAAGGAACGGGCCTGACGGACATATTTCGAGATATTTCTTCTTCTTGTTGTTCTTCTTCTGCACAGCTAAACTGGAAGTGGCATTTCCAGCTCGCAATAGTGCAGAGTTATCTCAAAGAAAGGGGCCACGGTGTTTCTGTATCTCTATTATGTTGGTGCGGCTTCGGAACTTTTAAATATCTTGATATATCTCGAGAACTACGCATCTGATCAAAAAATATCATAGAACATAAAAAGTAGGAAACTTAATTCTCTACAAAAAAGGTCTCTTAACATTTTGCCATAGCTCGCTTCGTTTCCGAGATATTTGCAGATTTATCTCAAGGGAAGGGGCCTGACGGACATATTTCGAGATATTTCTTCTTCTTGTTGTTCTTCTTCTGCACAGCTAAGCTGGAAGTGGCATTTGCAGCTCGCAATAGTGCAGAGTTATTTCAAAGAAAGGGGCCACGGTGTTTCTGTATCTCTATTATGTTGGTGCGGCTTCGGAACTTTTAAATATCTTGATATAGCTCGAGAACTACGCATCTGATCAAAAAATATCATAGAACATAAAAAGTAGGAAACTTAATTCTCTACAGAGAAGGTCTCTCAACATTTTGCCATAGCTCGCTTCATTTCCGAGATATTTGCAGATTTATCTCAAGGGAAGGGGCCTGACGGACATATTTCGAGATATTTCTTCTTCTTGTTGTTCTTCTTCTGCACAGCTAAGCTGGAAGTGGCATTTACAGCTCGCAATAGTGCAGAGTTATCTCAAAGAAAGGGGCCACGGTGTTTCTGAATCTCTATTATGTTGGTGCGGCTTCGGAACTTTTCAATATCTCGATATATCTCGAAAACTACGCTTCTGATCAAAAAATATCATAGAACATAAATTGTAGGAAACATAATTCTCTACAAAAAACGTCTCTTAACATTTTGCCATAGCTCGCTTCGTTTCCGAGATATTTGCACATTTATCTCAAGGGAAGGGGCCTAACGGACATATTTCGAGATATTTCATCTTCTTGTTGTTCTTCTTCTGCACAGCTAAGCTGGAAGTGGCATTTGCGGCTCGCACTAGTGCAGAGTTATCTCAAAGAAAGGGGCCACGGTGTTTCTGTGTCTCTATGATGTTGGTGCAGCTTCGGAACTTTTAAATATCTTGATATATCTCGAGAACTACGCATCTGATCAAAAAATATCATAGAACATAAAAAGTAGGAAACTTAATTCTCTACAAAAAAGGTCTCTTAACATTTCGCCATAGCTCGCTTCGTTTCCGAGATATTTGCAGATTTATCTCAAGGGAAGGGGCCTGACGGACATATTTCGAGATATTTCTTCTTCTTGTTGTTCTTCTTCTGCACAGCTAAGCTGGAAGTGGCATTTGCGGCTCGCACTAGTGCAGAGTTATCTCAAAGAAAGGGGCCACGGTGTTTCTGTATCTCTATTATGTTGGTGCGGCTTCGGAACTTTTAAATATCTTGATATATCTCGAGAACTACGCATCTGATCAAAAAATAGCATAGAACATAAAAAGTATGAAACTTAATTCTCTACAAAAAAGGTCTGTTAACATTTTGCCATAGCTCGCTTCGTTTCCGAGATATTTGCAGATTTATCTCAAGGGAAGGGGCCTGACGGACATATTTCGAGATATTTCTTCTTCTTGTTGTTCTTCTTCTGCACAGCTAAGCTGGAAGTGGCATTTACAGCTCGCAATAGTGCAGAGTTATCTCAAAGAAAGGGGCCACGGTGTTTCTGAATCTCTATTATGTTGGTGCGGCTTCGGAACTTTTAAATATCTCGATATATCTCGAAAACTACGCTTCTGATCAAAAAATATCATAGAACATAAATTGTAGGAAACATAATTCTCTACAAAAAACGTCTCTTAACATTTTGCCATAGCTCGCTTCGTTTCCGAGATATTTGCACATTTATCTCAAGGGAAGGGGCCTAACGGACATATTTCGAGATATTTCTTCTTCTTGTTGTTCTTCTTCTGCACAGCTAAGCTGGAAGTGGCATTTGCGGCTCGCACTAGTGCAGAGTTATCTCAAAGAAAGGTGCCACGGTGTTTCTGTATCTCTATTATGTTGGTGCGGCTTCGGAACTTTTAAATATCTTGATATATCTCGAGAACTACGCAACTGATCAGAAAATATCATACTACATAAAAAGTAGGAAACTTAATTCTCTACAAGAAAGGTCTGTAAACATTTTGCCATAGCTCGCTTCGTTTCCGAGATATTTGCAGATTTACCTCAAGGGAAGGGGCCTGACGGACATATTTCGAGATATTTCTTTTTCTTGTTGTTCTTCTTCTGCACAGCTAAGCTGGAAGTGGCATTTGCGGCTCGCACTAGTGCAGAGTTATCTCAAAGAAAGGGGCCACGGTGTTTCTGAATCTCTATTATGTTGGTGCGGCTTCGGAACTTTTAAATATCTCGATATATCTCGAAAACTACGCTTCTGATCAAAAAATATCATAGAACATAAATTGTAGGAAACATAATTCTCTACAAAAAACGTCTCTCAACATTTTGCCATAGCTCGCTTCGTTTCCGAGATATTTGTACATTTATCTCAAGGGAAGGGGCCTAACGGACATATTTCGAGATATTTCTTCTTCTTGTTGTTCTTCTTCTGCACAGCTAAGCTGGAAGTGGCATTTGCGGCTCGCACTAGTGCAGAGTTATCTCAAAGAAAGGGGCCACGGTGTTTCTGTGTCTCTATTATGTTGGTGCAGCTTCGTAACTTTTAAATATCTTGATATATCTCGAGAACTACGCATCTGATCAAAAAATATCATAGACCATAAATTGTAGGAAACATAATTCTCTACAAAAAAGGTCTCTTAACATTTTGCCATAGCTCGCTTCGTTTCCGAGATATTTGCAGATTTATCTCAAGGGAAGGGGCCTGACGGACATATTTCCAGATATTTCTTCTTCTTGTTGTTCTTCTTCTGCACAGCTAAGCTGGAAGTGGCATTTGCGGCTCGCACTAGTGCAGAGTTATCTCAAAGAAAGGGGCCACGGTGTTTCTGTGTCTCTATGATGTTGGTGCAGCTTCGGAACTTTTAAATATCTTGATATATCTCGAGAACTACGCATCTGATCAAAAAATATCATAGAACATAAAAAGTAGGAAACTTAATTCTCTACAAAAAAGGTCTCTTAACATTTCGCCATAGCTCGCTTCGTTTCCGAGATATTTGCAGATTTATCTCAAGGGAAGGGGCCTGACGGACATATTTCGAGATATTTCTTCTTCTTGTTGTTCTTCTTCTGCACAGCTAAGCTGGAAGTGGCATTTGCGGCTCGCACTAGTGCAGAGTTATCTCAAAGAAAGGGGCCACGGTGTTTCTGTATCTCTATTATGTTGGTGCGGCTTCGGAACTTTTAAATATCTTGATATATCTCGAGAACTACGCAACTGATCAGAAAATATCATACTACATAAAAAGTAGGAATCTTAATTCTCTACAAGAAAGGTCTGTAAACATTTTGCCATAGCTCGCTTCGTTTCCGAGATATTTGCAGATTTACCTCAAGGGAAGGGGCCTGACGGACATATTTCGAGATATTTCTTCTTCTTGTTGTTCTTCTTCTGCACAGCTAAGCTGGAAGTGGCATTTGCAGCTCGCAATAGTGCAGAGTTATCTCAAAGAGAGGGGCCACGGTGTTTCTGTATCTCTATTATGTTGGTGCGGCTTCGGAACTTTTAAATATCTTGATATATCTCGAGAACTACGCATCTGATCAAAAAATATCATACAAGATAAAAAGTAGGAAACTTAATTCTCTACAAAAAAGGTCTCTTAACATTTTGCCATAGCTCGCTTCGTTTCCGAGATATTTGCAGATTTATCTCAGGGGAAGGGGCCTGACGGACATATTTCGAGATATTTCTTCTCCTTGTTGTTCTTCTTCTGCACAGCTAAGCTGGAAGTGGCATTTGCGGTTCGCACTAGTGCAGAGTTATCTCAAAGAAAGGGGCCGCGGTGTTTCTGTATCTCTATTATGTTGGTGCGGCTTCGGAACTTTTAAATATCTTGATATATCTCGAGAACTACGCAACTGATCAGAAAATATCATACTACATAAAAAGTAGGAAACTTAATTCTCTACAAGAAAGGTCTGTAAACATTTTGCCATAGCTCGCTTCGTTTTCGAGGTATTTGCAGATTTATCTCAAGGGAAGGGGCCTGACGGACATATTTCGAGATATTTCTTCTTCTTGTTGTTCTTCTTCTGCACAGCTAAGCTGGAAGTGGCATTTGCGGCTCGCACTAGTGCAGAGTTATCTCAAAGAAAGGGGCCACGGTGTTTCTGAATCTCTATTATGTTGGTGCGGCTTCGGAACTTTTAAATATCTCGATATATCTCGAAAACTACGCTTCTGATCAAAAAATATCATAGAACATAAATTGTAGGAAACATAATTCTCTACAAAAAACGTCTCTCAACATTTTGCCATAGCTCGCTTCGTTTCCGAGATATTTGTACATTTATCTCAAGGGAAGGGGCCTAACGGACATATTTCGAGATATTTCTTCTTCTTGTTGTTCTTCTTCTGCACAGCTAAGCTGGAAGTGACATTTGCGGCTCGCACTAGTGCAGAGTTATCTCAAAGAAAGGGGCCACGGTGTTTCTGTGTCTCTATTATGTTGGTGCAGCTTCGGAACTTTTAAATATCTTGATATATCTCGAGAACTACGCATCTGATCAAAAAATATCATAGAACATAAAAAGTAGGAAACTTAATTCTCTACAAAAAAGGTCTCTTAACATTTTGCCATAGCTCGCTTCGTTTCCGAGATATTTGCAGATTTATCTCAAGGGAAGGGGCCTGACGGACATATTTCGAGATATTTCTTCTTCTTGTTGTTCTTCTTCTGCACAGCTAAGCTGGAAGTGGCATTTGCGGCTCGCACTAATGCAGAGTTATCTCAAAGAAAGGGGCCACGGTGTTTCTGTATCTCTATTATGTTGGTGCGGCTTCGGAACTTTTAAATATCTTGATATATCTCGAGAACTACGCATCTGATCAAAAAATATCATAGAACATAAAAAGTAGGAAACATAATTCTCTACAAAAAAGGTCTCTTAACATTTTGCCATAGCTCGCTTCGTTTCCGAGATATTTTCAGATTTATCTCAAGGGAAGGGGCCTGACGGACATATTTCGAGATATTTCTTCTTCTTGTTCTTCTTCTTCTGCACAGCTAAGCTGGAAGTGGCATTTGCGGCTCGCACTAGTGCAGAGTTATCTCAAAGAAAGGGGCCACGGTGTTTCTGAATCTCTATTATGTTGGTGCGGCTTCGGAACTTTTAAATATCTCGATATATCTCGAAAACTACGCTTCTGATCAAAAAATATCATAGAACATAAATTGTAGGAAACATAATTCTCTACAAAAAACGTCTCTCAACATTTTGCCATAGCTCGCTTCGTTTCCGAGATATTTGTACATTTATCTCAAGGGAAGGGGCCTAACGGACATATTTCGAGATATTTCTTCTTCTTGTTGTTCTTCTTCTGCACAGCTAAGCTGGAAGTGGCATTTGCGGCTCGCACTAGTGCAGAGTTATCTCAAAGAAGGGGGCCACGGTGTTTCTGTATCTCTATTATGTTGATGCGGCTTCGGAACTTTTAAATATCTTGATATATCTCGAGAACTACGCATCTGATTAAAAAATATCATAGAACATAAAAAGTAGGAAACTTAATTCTCTACAAAAAAGGTCTCTTAACATTTTGCCATAGCTCGCTTCGTTTCCGAGATATTTGCAGATTTATCTCAAGGGAAGGGGCCTGACGGACATATTTCGAGATATTTCTTCTTCTTGTTGTTCTTCTTCTGCACAGCTAAGCTGGAAGTGGCATTTGCGGCTCGCACTAGTGCAGAGTTATCTCAAAGAAAGGGGCCACGGTGTTTCTGTATCTCTATTATGTTGGTGCGGCTTCGGAACTTTTAAATATCTTGATATATCTCGAGAACTACGCATCTGATTAAAAAATATCATAGAACATAAAAAGTAGGAAACTTAATTCTCTACAAAAAAGGTCTCTTAACATTTTGCCATAGCTCGCTTCGTTTCCGAGATATTTGCAGATTTATCTCAAGGGAAGGGGCCTGACGGACATATCTCGAGATATTTCTTCTTCTTGTTGTTCTTCTTCTGCACAGCTAAGCTGGAAGTGGCATTTGCGGCTCGCAACTAGTGCAGAGTTATCTCAAAGAAAGGGGCCACGGTGTTTCTGTATCTCTATTATGTTGGTGCGGCTTCGGAACTTTTAAATATCTTGATATATCTCGAGAACTACGGATCTGATCAAAAAATATCATACAACATAAAAAGTAGGAAACTTAATTCTCTACAAAAAAGGTCTCTTAACATTTTGCCATAGCTCGCTTCGTTTCCGAGATATTTGCAGATTTATCTCAAGGGAAGGGGCCTGACGGACATATTTCGAGATATTTCTTCTTCTTGTTGTTCTTCTTCTGCACAGCTAAGCTGGAAGTGGCATTTGCGGCTCGCACTAGTGCAGGGTTATCTCAAAGAAAGGGGCCACGGTGTTTCTGTATCTCTATTATGTTGGTGCGGCTTCGGAACTTTTAAATATCTTGATATATCTCGAGAACTACGCATCTGATCAAAAAATATCATAGAACATAAAAAGTAGGAAACTTAATTCTCTACAAAAAAGGTCTCTTAACATTTTGCCATAGCTCGCTTCGTTTCCGAGATATTTGCAGATTTATCTCAAGGGAAGGGGCCTGACGGACATATTTCGAGATATTTCTTCTTCTTGTTGTTCTTCTTCTGCACAGCTAAGCTGGAAGTGGCATTTGCGGCTCGCACTAGTGCAGAGTTATCTCAAAGAAAGGGGCCACGGTATTTCTGTATCTCTATTATGTTCGTGCGGCTTCGGAACTTTTAAATATCTTGATATATCTCGAGAACTACGCATCTGATTAAAAAATATCATGGAACATAAAAAGTAGGAAACTTAATTCTCTACAAAAAAGGTCTCTTAACGTTTTGCCATAGCTCGCTTCGTTTCCGAGATATTTGCAGATTTATCTCAAGGGAAGGGGCCTGACGGACATATCTCGAGATATTTCTTGTTCTTGTTGTTCTTCTTCTGCACAGCTAAGCTGGAAGTGGCATTTGCGGCTCGCACTAGTGCAGAGTTATCTCAAAGAAAGGGGCCACGGTGTTTCTGTATCTCTATTATGTTGGTGCGGCTTCGGAACTTTTAAATATCTTGATATATCTCGAGAACTACGCATCTGATCAAAAAATATCATAGAACATAAAAAGTAGGAAACTTAATTCTCTACAAAAAAGGTCTCTTAACATTTTGCCATACCTCGCTTCGTTTCCGAGATATTTGCAGATTTATCGCAAGGGAAGGGGCCTGACGGACATATCTCGAGATATTTCTTCTTCTTGTTGTTCTTCTTCTGCACAGCTAAGCTGGAAGTGGCATTTGCGGCTCGCACTAGTGCAGAGTTATCTCAAAGAAAGGGGCCACGGTGTTTCTGTATCTCTATTATGTTGGTGCGGCTTCGGAACTTTTAAATATCTCGATATATCTCGAAAACTACGCTTCTGATCAAAAAATATCATAGAACATAAAAAGTAGGAAACTTAATTCTCTACAGAAAAGGTCTCTTAACATTTTGCCATAGCTCGCTTCATTTCCTAGATATTTGCACATTTATCTCAAGGGAAGGGGCCTAACGGACATATTTCGAGATATTTCTTCTTCTTGTTGTTCTTCTTCTGCACAGCGAAGCTGGAAGTGGCATTTGCAGCTCGCACTAATGCAGAGTTATCTCAAAGAAAGGGGCCATGGTGTTTCTGTATCTCTATTATGTTGGTGCGGCTTCGGAACTTTTAAATATCTTGATATATCTCGAGAACTACGCATCTGATCAAAAAATATCATAGAACATAAAAAGTAGGAAACTTAATTCTCTACAAAAAAGGTCTCTTAACATTTTGCCATAGCTCGCTTCGTTTCCGAGATATTTTCAGATTTATCTCAAGGGAAGGGGCCTGACGGACATATTTCGAGATATTTCTTCTACTTGTTGTTCTTCTTCTGCACAGCTAAGCTGGAAGTGGCATTTGCGGCTCGCACTAGTGCAGAGTTATCTCAAAGAAAGGGGCCACGGTGTTTCTGAATCTCTATTATGTTGGTGCGGTTTCGGAACTTTTAAATATCTTGATATATCTCGAGAACTACGCATCTGATCAAAAAATATCATAGAACATAAAAAGTAGGAAACTTAATTCTCTACAAAATGTCTCTTAACATTTTGCCATAGCTCGCTTCGTTTCCGAGATATTTGCAGATTTATCTCAAGGGAAGGGGCCTGACGGACATATTTCGAGATATTTCTTCTTCTTGTTGTTCTTCTTCTGCACAGCTAAGCTGGAAGTGGCATTTGCAGCTCGCAATAGTGCAGAGTTATCTCAAAGAAAGGGGCCACGGTGTTTCTGTGTCTCTATTATGTTGGTGCGGCTTCGGAACTTTTAAATATCTTGATATATCTCGAAAACTACGCTTCTGATCAAAAAATATCATAGAACATAAATTGTAGGAAACATAATTCTCTACAAAAAAGGTCTGTTAACATTTTGCGATAGCTCGCTTCGTTTCCGAGATATTTGCAGATTTATCTCAAGGGAAGGGGCCTGACGGACATATTTCGTGATATTTCTTCTTCTTGTTGTTCTTCTTCTGCACAGCTAAACTGGAAGTGGCATTTCCAGCTCGCAATAGTGCAGAGTTATCTCAAAGAAAGGGGCCACGGTGTTTCTGTATCTCTATTATGTTGGTGCGGCTTCGGAACTTTTAAATATCTTGATATATCTCGAGAACTACGCATCTGATCAAAAAATATCATAGAACATAAAAAGTAGGAAACTTAATTCTCTACAAAAAAGGTCTCTTAACATTTTGCCATAGCTCGCTTCGTTTCCGAGATATTTGCAGATTTATCTCAAGGGAAGGGGCCTGACGGACATATTTCGAGATATTTCTTCTTCTTGTTGTTCTTCTTCTGCGCAGCTAAGCTGGAAGTGGCATTTGCAGCTCGCAATAGTGCAGAGTTATCTCAAAGAAGGGGGCCACGGTGTTTCTGTATCTCTATTATGTTGGTGCGGCTTCGGAACTTTTAAATATCTTGATATATCTCGAGAACTACGCATCTGATCAAAAAATATTATAGAACATAAAAAGTAGGAAACTTAATTCTCTACAGAAAAGGTCTCTTAATATTTTGCCATAGCTCGCTTCGTTTCCGAGATATTTGCAGATCTATCTCAAGGGAAGGGGCCTGACGGACATATTTCGATATATTTCTTCTTCTTGTTGTTCTTCTTCTGCACAGCTAAACTGGAAGTGGCATTTTCAGCTCGCAATAGTGCAGAGTTATCTCAAAGAAAGGGGCCACGGTGTTTCTGTATCTCTATTATTTTGGTGCGGCTTCGGAACTTTTAAATATCTTGATATATCTCGAGAACTACGCATCTGATCAAAAAATATCATACAACATAAAAAGTAGGAAACTTAATTCTCTACAAAAAAGGTCTCTTAACATTTTGCCATAGCTCGCTTCGTTTCCGAGATATTTGCAGATTTATCTCAAGGGAAGGGGCCTGACGGACATATTTCGAGATATTTCTTCTTCTTGTTGTTCTTCTTCTGCACAGCTAAGCTGGAAGTGGCATTTGCAGCTCGCAATAGTGCAGAGTTATCTCAAAGAAGGGGGCCACGGTGTTTCTGTATCTCTATTATGTTGGTGCGGCTTCGGAACTTTTAAATATCTTGATATATCTCGAGAGCTACGCATCTGATCAAAAAATATCATAGAACATAAAAAGTAGGAAACTTAATTCTCTACAGAAAAGGTCTCTTAACATTTTGCCATAGCTCGCTTCATTTCCGAGATATTTGCACATTTATCTCAAGGGAAGGGGCCTGACGGACATATTTCGAGATATTTCTTCTTCTTGTTGTTCTTCTTCTGCACAGCTAAGCTGGAAGTGGCATTTGCAGCTCGCAATAGTGCAGAGTTATGTCAAAGAAATGGGCCACGGTGTTTCTGTATCTCTATTATGTTGGTGCGGCTTCGGAACTTTTAAATGTCTTGATATATCTCGAGAACTACGCATCTGATCAAAAAATATCATAGAACATAAAAAGTAGGAAACTTAATTCTCTACAAAAAAGGTCTCTTAACATTTTGCCATAGCTCGCTTCGTTTCCGAGATATTTGCAGATTTATCTCAAGGGAAGGGGCCTGACGGACATATTTCGAGATATTTCTTCTTCTTGTTGTTCTTCTTCTGCACAGCTAAGCTGGAAGTGGCATTTACAGCTCGCAATAGTGCAGAGTTATCTCAAAGAAAGGGGCCACGGTGTTTCTGTATCTCTATTATGTTGGTGCGGCTTCGGAACTTTTAAATATCTTGATATATCTCGAGAACTACGGATCTGATCAAAAAATATCATAGAACATAAAAAGTAGGAAACTTAATTCTCTACAAAAAAGGTCTCTTAACATTTTGCCATAGCTCGCTTTGTTTCCGAGATATTTGCAGATTTATCTCAAGGGAAGGGGCCTGACGGACATATTTCGATATATTTCTTCTTCTTGTTGTTCTTCTTCTGCACAGCTAAACTGGAAGTGGCATTTTCAGCTCGCAATAGTGCAGAGTTATCTCAAAGAAAGGGGCCACGGTGTTTCTGTATCTCTATTATTTTGGTGCGGCTTCGGAACTTTTAAATATCTTGATATATCTCGAGAACTACGCATCTGATCAAAAAATATCATAGAACATAAAAAGTAGGAAACTTAATTTTCTACAAAAAAGGTCTCTTAACATTTTGCCATAGCTCGCTTCGTTTCCGAGATATTTGCAGATTTATCTCAAGGGAAGGGGCCTGACGGACATATTTCGAGATATTTCTTCTTCTTGTTGTTCTTCTTCTGCACAGCTAAGCTGGAAGTGGCATTTGCAGCTCGCAATAGTGCAGAGTTATCTCAAAGAAGGGGGCCACGGTGTTTCTGTGTCTCTATTATGTTGGTGCGGCTTCGGAACTTTTAAATATCTTGATATATCTCGAGAGCTACGCATCTGATCAAAAAATATCATAGAACATAAAAAGTAGGAAACTTAATTCTCTACAGAAAAGGTCTCTTAACATTTTGCCATAGCTCGCTTCATTTCCGAGATATTTGCACATTTATCTCAAGGGAAGGGGCCTGACGGACATATTTCGAGATATTTCTTCTTCTTGTTGTTCTTCTTCTGCACAGCTAAGCTGGAAGTGGCATTTGCAGCTCGCAATAGTGCAGAGTTATCTCAAAGAAGGGGGCCACAGTGTTTCTGTATCTCTATTATGTTGGTGCGGCTTCGGAACTTTTAAATGTCTTGATATATCTCGAGAACTACGCATCTGATCAAAAAATATCATAGAACATAAAAAGTAGGAAACTTAATTCTCTACAAAAAAGGTCTCTTAACATTTTGCCATAGCTCGCTTCGTTTCCGAGATATTTGCAGATTTATCTCAAGGGAAGGGGCCTGACGGACATATTTCGAGATATTTCTTCTTCTTGTTGTTCTTCTTCTGCACAGCTAAGCTGGAAGTGGCATTTACAGCTCGCAATAGTGCAGAGTTATCTCAAAGAAAGGGGCCACGGTGTTTCTGTATCTCTATTATGTTGGTGCGGCTTCGGAACTTTTAAATATCTTGATATATCTCGAGAACTACGCATCTGATCAAAAAATATCATACAACATAAAAAGTAGGAAACTTAATTCTCTACAAAAAAGGTCTCTTAACATTTTGCCATAGCTCGCTTCGTTTCCGAGATATTTGCAGATTTATCTCAAGGGAAGGGGCCTGACGGACATATTTCGAGATATTTCTTCTTCTTGTTGTTCTTCTTCTGCACAGCTAAGCTGGAAGTGGCATTTGCAGCTCGCAATAGTGCAGAGTTATCTCAAAGAAGGGGGCCACGGTGTTTCTGTATCTCTATTATGTTGGTGCGGCTTCGGAACTTTTAAATATCTTGATATATCTCGAGAGCTACGCATCTGATCAAAAAATATCATAGAACATAAAAAGTAGGAAACTTAATTCTCTACAGAAAAGGTCTCTTAACATTTTGCCATAGCTCGCTTCATTTCCGAGATATTTGCACATTTATCTCAAAGGAAGGGGCCTGACGGACATATTTCGAGATATTTCTTCTTCTTGTTGTTCTTCTTCTGCACAGCTAAGCTGGAAGTGGCATTTGCAGCTCGCAATAGTGCAGAGTTATGTCAAAGAAATGGGCCACGGTGTTTCTGTATCTCTATTATGTTGGTGCGGCTTCGGAACTTTTAAATATCTTGATATATCTCGAGAACTACGCATCTGATCAAAAAATATCATAGAACATAAAAAGTAGGAAACTTAATTCTCTACAAAAAAGGTCTCTTAACATTTTGCCATAGCTCGCTTCGTTTCCGAGATATTTGCAGATTTATCTCAAGGGAAGGGGCCTGACGGACATATTTCGAGATATTTCTTCTTCTTGTTGTTCTTCTTCTGCACAGCTAAGCTGGAAGTGGCATTTACAGCTCGCAATAGTGCAGAGTTATCTCAAAGAAAGGGGCCACGGTGTTTCTGTATCTCTATTATGTTGGTGCGGCTTCGGAACTTTTAAATATCTTGATATATCTCGAGAACTACGCATCTGATCAAAAAATATCATAGAACATAAAAAGTATGAAACATAATTCTCTACAAAAAAGGTCTCTTAACATTTTGCCATAGCTCGCTTCGTTTCCGAGATATTTGCAGATTTATCTCAAGGGAAGGGGCCTGATGGACATATTTCGAGATATTTCTTCTTCTTGTTGTTCTTCTTCTGCACAGCTAAGCTGGAAGTGGCATTTGCAGCTCGCAATAGTGCAGAGTTATCTCAAAGAAGGGGGCCACGGTGTTTCTGTATCTCTATTATGTTGGTGCGGCTTCGGAACTTTTAAATATCTTGATATATCTCGAGAACTACGCATCTGATCAAAAAATATCATAGAACATAAAAGGTAGGAAACTTAATTCTCTACAGAAAAGGTCTCTTAACATTTTGCCATAGCTCGCTTCATTTCCGAGATATTTGCACATTTATCTCAAGGGAAGGGGCCTAACGGACATATTTCGAGATATTTCTTCTTCTTGTTGTTCTTCTTCTGCACAGCGAAGCTGGAAGTGGCATTTGCAGCTCGCACTAGTGCAGAGTTATCTCAAAGAAAGGGGCCACGGTGTTTCTGTATCTCTATTATGTTGGTGCGGCTTCGGAACTTTTAAATATCTTGATATATCTCGAGAACTACGCATCTGATCAAAAAATATCATAGAACTTAAAAAGTAGGAAACATAATTCTCTACAAAAAAGGTCTCTTAACATTTTGCCATAGCTCGCTTCGTTTCCGAGATATTTGCAGATTTATCTCAAGGGAAGGGGCCTGACGGACATATTTCGAGATATTTCTTCTTCGTGTTGCTCTTCTTCTGCACAGCTAAGCTGGAAGTGGCATTTACATCTCGCAATAGTGCAGAGTTATCTCAAAGAAAGGGGCCACGGTGTTTCTGTATCTCTATTATGTTGGTGCGGCTTCGGAACTTTTAAATATCTTGATATATCTCGAGAACTACGCATCTGATCAAAAAATATCATAGAACATAAAAAGTAGGAAACTTAATTCTCTACAAAAAAGGTCTCTTAACATTTTGCCATAGCTCGCTTCGTTTCCGAGATATTTGCAGATTTATCTCAAGGGAAGGGGCCTGACGGACATATTTCGAGATATTTCTTCTTCTTGTTGTTCTTCTTCTGCACTGCTAAACTGGAAGTGGCATTTCCAGCTCGCAATAGTGCAGAGTTATCTCATAGAAAGGGGCCACGGTGTTTCTGTATCTCTATTATGTTGGTGCGGCTTCGGAACTTTTAAATATCTTGATATATCTCGAGAACTACGCATCTGATCAAAAAATATCATAGAACATAAAAAGTAGGAAACTTAATTCTCTACAGAAAAGGTCTCTTAACATTTTGCCATAGCTCGCTTCATTTCCGAGATATTTGCAGATATATCTCAAGGGAAGGGGCCTGACGGACATATTTCGAGATATTTCTTCTTCTTGTTGTTCTTCTTCTGCACAGCTAAGCTGGAAGTGGCATTTGCAGCTCGCAATAGTGCAGAGTTATCTCAAAGAAAGGGGCCACGGTGTTTCTGTATGTCTATTATGTTGGTGCGGCTTCGGAACTTTTAAATATCTTGATATATCTCGAGAACTACGCATCTGATCAAAAAATATCATAGAACATAAAAAGTAGGAAACTTAATTCTCTACAAAAAAGGTCTCTTAACATTTTGCCATAGCTCGCTTCGTTTCCGAGATATTTGCAGATTTATCTCAAGGGAAGGGGCCTGACGGACATATTTCGAGATATTTCTTCTTCTTGTTGTTCTTCTTCTGCACAGCTAAGCTGGAAGTGGCATTTGCAGCTCGCAATAGTGCAGAGTTATCTCAAAGAAGGGGGCCACGGTGTTTCTGTATCTCTATTATGTTGGTGCGGCTTCGGAACTTTTAAATATCTTGATATATCTCGAGAACTACGCATCTGATCAAAAAATATCATAGAACATAAAAAGTAGGAAACTTAATTCTCTACAGAAAAGGTCTCTTAACATTTTGCCATAGCTCGCTTCATTTCCGAGATATTTGCACATTTATCACAAGGGAAGGGGCCTAACGGACATATTTCGAGATATTTCTTCTTCTTGTTGTTCTTCTTCTGCACAGCGAAGCTGGAAGTGGCATTTGCAGCTCGCACTAGTGCAGAGTTATCTCAAAGAAAGGGGCCACGGTGTTTCTGTATCTCTATTATGTTGGTGCGGCTTCGGAACTTTTAAATATCTCGATATATCTCGAAAACTACGCTTCTGATCAAAAAATATCATAGAACATAAATTGTAGGAAACATAATTCTCTACAAAAAAGGTCTCTTAACATTTTGCCATAGCTCGCTTCGTTTCCGAGATATTTGCAGATATATCTCAAGGGAAGGGGCCTGACGGACATATTTCGAGATATTTCTTCTTCTTGTTGTTCTTCTTCTGCACAGCTAAGCTGGAAGTGGCATTTGCAGCTCGCAATAGTGCAGAGTTATCTCAAAGAAATGGGCCACGGTGTTTCTGTATCTCTATTATGTTGGTGCGGCTTCGGAACTTTTAAATATCTTGATATATCTCGAGAACTACGCATCTGATCAAAAAATATCATAGAACATAAAAAGTAGGAAACTTAATTCTCTACAAAAAAGGTCTCTTAACATTTTGCCATAGCTCGCTTCGTTTCCGAGATATTTGCAGATTTATCTCAAGGGAAGGGGCCTGACGGACATATTTCGAGATATTTCTTCTTCTTGTTGTTCTTCTTCTGCACAGCTAAGCTGGAAGTGGCATTTACAGCTCGCAATAGTGCAGAGTTATCTCAAAGAAAGGGGCCACGGTGTTTCTGTATCTCTATTATGTTGGTGCGGCTTCGGAACTTTTAAATATCTTGATATATC
Source organism: Osmia lignaria lignaria (assembly GCF_051020975.1). Classification (NCBI taxonomy): domain Eukaryota; kingdom Metazoa; phylum Arthropoda; class Insecta; order Hymenoptera; family Megachilidae; genus Osmia; species Osmia lignaria. The sequence goes on along the minus strand of NW_027478159.1, from coordinate 5,424,793 downwards.
TCGAGAACTACGCATCTGATCAAAAAATATCATAGAACATAAAAAGTAGGAAACTTAATTCTCTACAAAAAAGGTCTCTTAACATTTTGCCATAGCTCGCTTCGTTTCCGAGATATTTGCAGAGTTATCTCAAGGGAAGGGGCCTGACGGACATATTTCGAGATATTTCTTCTTCTTGTTGTTCTTCTTCTGCGCAGCTAAGCTGGAAGTGGCATTTGCAGCTCGCAATAGTGCAGAGTTATCTCAAAGAAGGGGGCCACGGTGTTTCTGTATCTCTATTATGTTGGTGCGGCTTCGGAACTTTTAAATATCTTGATATATCACGAGAACCACGCATCTGATCAAAAAATATCATAGAACATAAAAAGTAGCAAACTTAATTCTCTACAGAAAAGGTCTCTTCATATTTTGCCATAGCTCGCTTCGTTTCTGAGATATTTGCAGATTTATCTCAAGGGAAGGGGCCTGACGGACATATTTCGAGATATTTCTTCTTCTTGTTGTTCTTCTTCTGCACAGCTAAGCTGGAAGTGGCATTTGCAGCTCGCAATAGTGCAGAGTTATCTCAAAGAAATGGGCCACGGTGTTTCTGTATCTCTATTATGTTGGTGCGGCTTCGGAACTTTTAAATATCTTGATATATCTCGAGAACTACGCATCTGATCAAAAAATATCATAGAACATAAAAAGTAGCAAACTTAATTCTCTACAAAAAAGGTCTCTTAACATTTTGCCATAGCTCGCTTCGTTTCTGAGATATTTGCAGATTTATCTCAAGGGAAGGGGCCTGACGGACATATTTCGATATATTTCTTCTTCTTGTTGTTCTTCTTCTGCACAGCGAAGCTGGAAGTGGCATTTGCAGCTCGCACTAGTGCAGAGTTATCTCAAAGAAAGGGGCCACGGTGTTTCTGTATCTCTATTATGTTGGTGCGGCTTCGGAACTTTTAAATATCTCGATATATCTCGAAAACTACGCTTCTGATCAAAAAATATCATAGAAGATAAATTGTAGGAAACATAATTCTCTACAAAAAAGGTCTCTTAACATTTTGCCATAGCTCGCTTCGTTTCCGAGATATTTGCAGATATATCTCAAGGGAAGGGGCCTGACGGACATATTTCGAGATATTTCTTCTTCTTGTTGTTCTTCTTCTGCACAGCTAAGCTGGAAGTGGCATTTGCAGCTCGCAATAGTGCAGAGTTATCTCAAAGAAATGGGCCACGGTGTTTCTGTATCTCTATTATGTTGGTGCGGCTTCGGAACTTTTAAATATCTTGATATATCTCGAGAACTACGCATCTGATCAAAAAATATCATAGAACATAAAAAGTAGGAAACTTAATTCTCTACAAAAAAGGTCTCTTAACATTTTGCCATAGCTCGCTTCGTTTCCGAGATATTTGCAGATTTATCTCAAGGGAAGGGGCCTGACGGACATATTTCGATATATTTCTTCTTCTTGTTGTTCTTCTTCTGCACAGCTAAACTGGAAGTGGCATTTCCAGCTCGCAATAGTGCAGAGTTATCTCAAAGAAAGGGGCCACGGTGTTTCTGTATCTCTATTATTTTGGTGCGGCTTCGGAACTTTTAAATATCTTGATATATCTCGAGAACTACGCATCTGATCAAAAAATATCATAGAACATAAAAAGTAGCAAACTTAATTCTCTACAAAAAAGGTCTCTTAACATTTTGCCATAGCTCGCTTCGTTCCCGAGATATTTGCAGATTTATCTCAAGGGAAGGGGCCTGACGGACATATCTCGAGATATTTCTTCTTCTTGTTGTTCTTCTTCTGCACAGCTAAGCTGGAAGTGGCATTTGCGGCTCGCGCTAGTGCAGAGTTATCTCAAAGAAAGGGGCCACGGTGTTTCTGTATCTCTATTATGTTGGTGCGGCTTCGGAACTTTTAAATATCTCGATATATCTCGAAAACTACGCTTCTGATCAAAAAATATCATAGAACGTGAATTGTAGGAAACATAATTCTCTACAGAAAAGGTCTCTTCATATTTTGCCATAGCTCGCTTCGTTTCTGAGATATTTGCAGATTTATCTCAAGGGAAGGGGCCTGACGGACATATTTCGAGATATTTCTTCTTCTTGTTGTTCTTCTTCTGCACAGCTAAGCTGGAAGTGGCATTTGCAGCTCGCAATAGTGCAGAGTTATCTCAAAGAAATGGGCCACGGTGTTTCTGTATCTCTATTATGTTGGTGCGGCTTCGGAACTTTTAAATATCTTGATATATCTCGAGAACTACGCATCTGATCAAAAAATATCATAGAACATAAAAAGTAGCAAACTTAATTCTCTACAAAAAAGGTCTCTTAACATTTTGCCATAGCTCGCTTCGTTTCTGAGATATTTGCAGATTTATCTCAAGGGAAGGGGCCTGACGGACATATTTCGATATATTTCTTCTTCTTGTTGTTCTTCTTCTGCACAGCGAAGCTGGAAGTGGCATTTGCAGCTCGCACTAGTGCAGAGTTATCTCAAAGAAAGGGGCCACGGTGTTTCTGTATCTCTATTATGTTGGTGCGGCTTCGGAACTTTTAAATATCTCGATATATCTCGAAAACTACGCTTCTGATCAAAAAATATCATAGAAGATAAATTGTAGGAAACATAATTCTCTACAAAAAAGGTCTCTTAACATTTTGCCATAGCTCGCTTCGTTTCCGAGATATTTGCAGATATATCTCAAGGGAAGGGGCCTGACGGACATATTTCGAGATATTTCTTCTTCTTGTTGTTCTTCTTCTGCACAGCTAAGCTGGAAGTGGCATTTGCAGCTCGCAATAGTGCAGAGTTATCTCAAAGAAATGGGCCACGGTGTTTCTGTATCTCTATTATGTTGGTGCGGCTTCGGAACTTTTAAATATCTTGATATATCTCGAGAACTACGCATCTGATCAAAAAATATCATAGAACATAAAAAGTAGGAAACTTAATTCTCTACAAAAAAGGTCTCTTAACATTTTGCCATAGCTCGCTTCGTTTCCGAGATATTTGCAGATTTATCTCAAGGGAAGGGGCCTGACGGACATATTTCGATATATTTCTTCTTCTTGTTGTTCTTCTTCTGCACAGCTAAACTGGAAGTGGCATTTCCAGCTCGCAATAGTGCAGAGTTATCTCAAAGAAAGGGGCCACGGTGTTTCTGTATCTCTATTATTTTGGTGCGGCTTCGGAACTTTTAAATATCTTGATATATCTCGAGAACTACGCATCTGATCAAAAAATATCATAGAACATAAAAAGTAGCAAACTTAATTCTCTACAAAAAAGGTCTCTTAACATTTTGCCATAGCTCGCTTCGTTCCCGAGATATTTGCAGATTTATCTCAAGGGAAGGGGCCTGACGGACATATCTCGAGATATTTCTTCTTCTTGTTGTTCTTCTTCTGCACAGCTAAGCTGGAAGTGGCATTTGCGGCTCGCGCTAGTGCAGAGTTATCTCAAAGAAAGGGGCCACGGTGTTTCTGTATCTCTATTATGTTGGTGCGGCTTCGGAACTTTTAAATATCTCGATATATCTCGAAAACTACGCTTCTGATCAAAAAATATCATAGAACGTGAATTGTAGGAAACATAATTCTCTACAAAAAAGGTCTCTTAACATTTTGTCATAGCTCGCTTCGTTTCCGAGATATTTGCAGATATATCTCAAGGGAAGGGGCCTGACGGACATATTTCGAGATATTTCTTCTTCTTGTTGTTCTTCTTCTGCACAGCTAAGCTGGAAGTGGCATTTGCGGCTCGCACTAGTGCAGAGTTATCTCAAAGAAAGGGACCACGGTGTTTCTGTATCTCTATTATGTTGGTGCGGCTTCGGAACTTTTAAATATCTCGATATATCTCGAGAACTACGCTTCTGATCAAAAAATATCATAGAACATAAATTGTAGGAAATTTAATTCTCTACAAAAAAGGTCTCTTAACATTTTGCCATAGCTCGCTTCGTTTCCGAGATATTTGCAGATATATCTCAAGGGAAGGGGCCTGACGGACATATTTCGAGATATTTCTTCTTCTTGTTGTTCTTCTTCTGCACAGCTAAGCTGGAAGTGGCATTTGCAGCTCGCAATAGTGCAGAGTTATCTCAAAGAAGGGGGCCACGGTGTTTCTGTATCTCTATTATGTTGGTGCGGCTTCGGAACTTTTAAATATCTTGATATATCTCGAGAACTACGCATCTGATCAAAAAATATCATAGAACATAAAAAGTAGGAAACTTAATTCTCTACAGAAAAGGTCTCTTAACATTTTGCCATAGCTCGCTTCATTTCCGAGATATTTGCACATTTATCTCAAGGGAAGGGGCCTAACGGACATATTGCGAGATATTTCTTCTTCTTGTTGTTCTTCTTCTGCACAGCTAAGCTGGAAGTGGCATTTACAACTCGCAATAGTGCAGAGTTATCTCAAAGAAAGGGGCCACGGTGTTTCTGTATCTCTATTATGTTGGTGCGGCTTCGGAACTTTTAAATATCTTGATATATCTCGAGAACTACGCATCTGATCAAAAAATATCATAGAACTTAAAAAGTAGGAAACATAATTCTCTACAAAAAAGGTCTCTTAACATTTTGCCATAGCTCGCTTCGTTTCTGAGATATTTGCAGATTTATCTCAAGGGAAGGGGCCTGACGGACATATTTCGAGATATTTCTTCTTCGTGTTGTTCTTCTTCTGCACAGCGAAGCTGGAAGTGGCATTTGCAGCTCGCACTAGTGCAGAGTTATCTCAAAGAAAGGGGCCACGGTGTTTCTGTATCTCTATTATGTTGGTGCGGCTTCGGAACTTTTAAATATCTCGATACATCTCGAAAACTACGCTTCTGATCAAAAAATATCATAGAACATAAATTGTAGGAAACATAATTCTCTACAAAAAAGGTCTCTTAACATTTTGCCATAGCTCGCTTCGTTTCCGAGATATTTGCAGATTTATCTCAAGGGAAGGGGCCTGACGGACATATCTCGAGATATTTCTTCTTCTTGTTGTTCTTCTTCTGCACAGCTAAGCTGGAAGTGGCATTTGCGGCTCGCGCTAGTGCAGAGTTATCTCAAAGAAAGGGGCCACGGTGTTTCTGTATCTCTATTATGTTGGTGCGGCTTCGGAACTTTTAAATATCTCGATATATCTCGAAAACTACGCTTCTGATCAAAAAATATCATAGAACGTGAATTGTAGGAAACATAATTCTCTACAAAAAAGGTCTCTTAACATTTTGTCATAGCTCGCTTCGTTTCCGAGATATTTGCAGATATATCTCAAGGGAAGGGGCCTGACGGACATATTTCGAGATATTTCTTCTTCTTGTTGTTCTTCTTCTGCACAGCTAAGCTGGAAGTGGCATTTGCGGCTCGCACTAGTGCAGAGTTATCTCAAAGAAGGGGGCCACGGTGTTTCTGTATCTCTATTATGTTGGTGCGGCTTCGGAACTTTTAAATATCTCGATATATCTCGAAAACTACGCTACTGATCAAAAAATATCATAGAACATAAATTGTAGGAAATATAATTCTCTACAAAAAAGGTCTCTTAACATTTTGCCATAACTCGCTTCGTTTCCGAGATATTTGCAGATATATCTCAAGGGAAGGGGCCTGACGGACATATTTCGAGATATTTCTTCTTCTTGTTGTTCTTCTTCTGCACAGCTAAGCTGGAAGTGGCATTTGCAGCTCGCAATAGTGCAGAGTTATCTCAAAGAAAGGGGCCACGGTGTATCTGTATCTCTATTATGTTGGTGCGGCTTCGGAACTTTTAAATATCTTGATATATCTCGAGAGCTACGCATCTGATCAAAAAATATCATAGAACATAAAAAGTAGGAAACTTAATTCTCTACAAAAAAGGTCTCTTAACATTTTGCCATAGCTCGCTTCGTTTCCGAGATATTTGCAGATATATCTCAAGGGAAGGGGCCTGACGGACATATTTCGAGATATTTCTTCTTCTTGTTGTTCTTCTTCTGCACAGCTAAGCTGGAAGTGGCATTTGCAGCTCGCAATAGTGCAGAGTTATCTCAAAGAAGGGGGCCACGGTGTTTCTGTATCTCTATTATGTTGGTGCGGCTTCGGAACTTTTAAATATCTTGATATATCTCGAGAACTACGCATCTGATCAAAAAATATCATAGAACATAAAAAGTAGGAAACTTAATTCTCTACAGAAAAGGTCTCTTAAGATTTTGCCATAGCTCGCTTCATTTCCGAGATATTTGCACATTTATCTCAAGGGAAGGGGCCTAACGGACATATTGCGAGATATTTCTTCTTCTTGTTGTTCTTCTTCTGCACAGCTAAGCTGGAAGTGGCATTTGCAGCTCGCACTAGTGCAGAGTTATCTCAAAGAAAGGGGCCACGGTGTTTCTGTATCTCTATTATGTTGGTGCGGCTTCGGAACTTTTAAATATCTCGATACATCTCGAAAACTACGCTTCTGATCAAAAAATATCATAGAACATAAATTGTAGGAAACATAATTCTCTACAAAAAAGGTCTCTTAACATTTTGCCATAGCTCGCTTCGTTTCCGAGATATTTGCAGATTTATCTCAAGGGAAGGGGCCTGACGGACATATTTCGAGATATTTCTTCTTCTTGTTGTTCTTCTTCTGCACAGCTAAGCTGGAAGTGGCATTTGCAGCTCGCAATAGTGCAGAGTTATCTCAATGAAAGGGGCCACGGTGTTTCTGTATCTCTATTATGTTGGTGCGGCTTCGGAACTTTTAAATATCTTGATATATCTCGAGAACTACGCATCTGATCAAAAAATATCATAGAACATAAAAAGTAGGAAACTTAATTCTCTACAAAAAAGGTCTCTTAACATTTTGCCATAGCTCGCTTCGTTTCCGAGATATTTGCAGATTTATCTCAAGGGAAGGGGCCTGACGGACATATTTCGAGATATTTCTTCTTCTTGTTGTTCTTCTTCTGCACAGCTAAGCTGGAAGTGGCATTTGCAGCTCGCAATAGTGCAGAGTTATCTCAAAGAAGGGGGCCACGGTGTTTCTGTATCTCTATTATGTTGGTGCGGCTTCGGAACTTTTAAATATCTTGATATATCTCGAGAACTACGCATCTGATCAAAAAATATCATAGAACATAAAAAGTAGGAAACTTAATTCTCTACAGAAAAGGTCTCTTAACATTTTGCCATAGCTCGCTTCATTTCCGAGATATTTGCACATTTATCTCAAGGGAAGGGGCCTAACGGACATATTGCGAGATATTTCTTCTTCTTGTTGTTCTTCTTCTGCACAGCTAAGCTGGAAGTGGCATTTGCAGCTCGCACTAGTGCAGAGTTATCTCAAAGAAAGGGGCCACGGTGTTTCTGTATCTCTATTATGTTGGTGCGGCTTCGGAACTTTTAAATATCTCGATACATCTCGAAAACTACGCTTCTGATCAAAAAATATCATAGAACATAAATTGTAGGAAACATAATTCTCTACAAAAAAGGTCTCTTAACATTTTGCCATAGCTCGCTTCGTTTCCGAGATATTTGCAGATTTATCTCAAGGGAAGGGGCCTGACGGACATATTTCGAGATATTTCTTCTTCTTGTTGTTCTTCTTCTGCACAGCTAAGCTGGAAGTGGCATTTGCAGCTCGCAATAGTGCAGAGTTATCTCAATGAAAGGGGCCACGGTGTTTCTGTATCTCTATTATGTTGGTGCGGCTTCGGAACTTTTAAATATCTTGATATATCTCGAGAACTACGCATCTGATCAAAAAATATCATAGAACATAAAAAGTAGGAAACTTAATTCTCTACAAAAAAGGTCTCTTAACATTTTGCCATAGCTCGCTTCGTTTCCGAGATATTTGCAGATTTATCTCAAGGGAAGGGGCCTGACGGACATATTTCGAGATATTTCTTCTTCTTGTTGTTCTTCTTCTGCACAGCTAAGCTGGAAGTGGCATTTGCAGCTCGCAATAGTGCAGAGTTATCTCAAAGAAGGGGGCCACGGTGTTTCTGTATCTCTATTATGTTGGTGCGGCTTCGGCACTTTTAAATATCTTGATATATCTCGAGAACTACGCATCTGATCAAAAAATATTATAGAACATAAAAAGTAGGAAACTTAATTCTCTACAGAAAAGGTCTCTTAACATTTTGCCATAGCTCGCTTCATTTCCGAGATATTTGCACATTTATCTCAAGGGAAGGGGCCTAACGGACATATTTCGAGATATTTCTTCTTCTTGTTGTTCTTCTTCTGCACAGCGAAGCTGGAAGTGACATTTGCAGCTCGCACTAGTGCTGAGTTATCTCAAAGAAAGGGGCCACGGTGTTTCTGTATCTCTATTATGTTGGTGCGGCTTCGGTACTTTTAAATATCTTGATATATCTCGAGAACTACGCATCTGATCAAAAAATATCATAGAACATAAAAAGTAGGAAACTTAATTGTCTACAAAAAAGGTCTCTTAACATTTTGCCATAGCTCGCTTCGTTTCCGAGATATTTGCAGATATATCTCAAGGGAAGGGGCCTGACGGACATATTTCGAGATATTTCTTCTTCTTGTTGTTCTTCTTCTGCACAGCTAAGCTGGAAGTGGCATTTACAGATCGCAATAGTGCAGAGTCATCTCAAAGAAAGGGGCCACGGTGTTTCTGTATCTCTATTATGTTGGTGCGGCTTCGGAACTTTTAAATATCTTGATATATCTCGAGAACTACGCATCTGATCAAAAAATATCATAGAACATAAAAAGTAGGAAACTTAATTCTCTACAAAAAAGGTCTCTTAACATTTTGCCATAGCTCGCTTCGTTTCCGACATATTTGCAGATTTATCTCAAGGGAAGGGGCCTGACGGACATATTTCGAGATATTTCTTCTTCGTGTTGTTCTTCTTCTGCACAGCTAAGCTGGAAGTGGCATTTACAGCTCGCAATAGTGCAGAGTTATCTCAAAGAAAGGGGCCACGGTGTTTCTGTATCTCTATTATGTTGGTGCGGCTTCGGAACTTTTAAATATCTTGATATATCTCGAGAACTACGCATCTGATCAAAACATATCATAGAACTTAAAAAGTAGGAAACATAATTCTCTACAAAAAAGGTCTCTTAACATTTTGCCATAGCTCGCTTCGTTTCTGAGATATTTGCAGATTTATCTCAAGGGAAGGGGCCTGACGGACATATTTCGAGATATTTCTTCTTCGTGTTGTTCTTCTTCTGCACAGCGAAGCTGGAAGTGGCATTTGCAGCTCGCACTAGTGCAGAGTTATCTCAAAGAAAGGGGCCACGGTGTTTCTGTATCTCTATTATGTTGGTGCGGCTTCGGAACTTTTAAATATCTTGATATATCTCGAGAACTACGCATCTGATCAAAAAATATCATAGAACTTAAAAAGGAGGAAACACAATTCTCTACAAAAAAGGTCTCTTAACATTTTGCCATAGCTCGCTTCGTTTCTGAGATATTTGCAGATTTATCTCAAGGGAAGGGGCCTGACGGACATATTTCGAGATATTTCTTCTTCGTGTTGTTCTTCTTCTGCACAGCGAAGCTGGAAGTGGCATTTGCAGCTCGCACTAGTGCAGAGTTATCTCAAAGAAAGGGGCCACGGTGTTTCTGTATCTCTATTATGTTGGTGCGTCTTCGGAACTTTTAAATATCTCGATATATCTCGAGAACTACGCATCTGATCGAAAAATATCATAGAACATAAAAAGTAGGAAACTTAATTCTCTACAAAAAAGGTCTCTTAACATTTTGCCATAGCTCGCTTCGTTTCTGAGATATTTGCAGATTTATCTCAAGGGAAGGGGCCTGACGGACATATTTCGAGATATTTCTTCTTCTTGTTGTTCTTCTTCTGCACAGCTAAGCTGGAAGTGGCATTTGCAGCTCGCAATAGTGCAGAGTTATCTCAAAGAAGGGGGCCACGGTGTTTCTGTATCTCTATTATGTTGGTGCGGCTTCGGAACTTTTAAATATCTTGATATATCTCGAGAACTACGCATCTGATCAAAAAATATCATAGAACTTAAAAAGTAGGAAACATAATTCTCTACAAAAAAGGTCTCTTAACATTTTGCCATAGCTCGCTTCGTTTCTGAGATATTTGCAGATTCATCTCAAGGGAAGGGGCCTGACGGACATATTTCGAGATATTTCTTCTTCGTGTTGTTCTTCTTGTGCACAGCTAAGCTGGAAGTGGCATTTACAGCTCGCAATAGTGCAGAGTTATCTCAAAGAAAGGGGCCACGGTGTTTCTGTATCTCTATTATGTTGGTGCGGCTTCGGAACTTTTAAATATCTTGATATATCTCGAGAACTACGCATCTGATCAAAAAATATCATAGAACTTAAAAAGTAGGAAACATAATTCTCTACAAAAAAGGTCTCTTAACATTTTGCCATAGCTCGCTTCGTTTCCGAGATATTTGCAGATTTATCTCAAGGGAAGGGGCCTGACGGACATATTTCGAGATATTTCTTCTTCTTGTTGTTCTTCTTCTGCACTGCTAAACTGGAAGTGGCATTTCCAGCTCGCAATAGTGCAGAGTTATCTCATAGAAAGGGGCCACGGTGTTTCTGTATCTCTATTATGTTGGTGCGGCTTCGGAACTTTTAAATATCTTGATATATCTCGAGAACTACGCATCTGATCAAAAAATATCATAGAACATAAAAAGTAGGAAACTTAATTCTCTACAGAAAAGGTCTCTTAACATTTTGCCATAGCTCGCTTCGTTTCTGAGATATTTGCAGATTTATCTCAAGGGAAGGGGCCTGACGGACATATTTCGAGATATTTCTTCTTCGTGTTGTTCTTCGTCTGCACAGCGAAGCTGGAAGTGGCATTTGCAGCTCGCACTAGTGCAGAGTTATCTCAAAGAAAGGGGCCACGGTGTTTCTGTATCTCTATTATGTTGGTGCGGCTTCGGAACTTTTAAATATCTCGATACATCTCGAAAACTACGCTTCTGATCAAAAAATATCATAGAACATAAATTGTAGGAAACATAATTCTCTACAAAAAAGGTCTCTTAACATTTTGCCATAGCTCGCTTCGTTTCCGAGATATTTGCAGATTTATCTCAAGGGAAGGGGCCTGACGGACATATTTCGAGATATTTCTTCTTCTTGTTGTTCTTCTTCTGCACAGCTAAGCTGGAAGTGGCATTTGCAGCTCGCAATAGTGCAGAGTTATCTCAAAGAAGGGGGCCACGGTGTTTCTGTATCTCTATTATGTTGGTGCGGCTTCGGAACTTTTAAATATCTTGATATATCTCGAGAACTACGCATCTGATCAAAAAATATCATAGAACATAAAAAGTAGGAAACTTAATTCTCTACAGAAAAGGTCTCTTAACATTTTGCCATAGCTCGCTTCATTTCCGAGATATTTGCACATTTATCTCAAGGGAAGGGGCCTGACGGACATATTTCGAGATATTTCTTCTTCGTGTTGTTCTTCTTGTGCACAGCTAAGCTGGAAGTGGCATTTACAGCTCGCAATAGTGCAGAGTTATCTCAAAGAAAGGGGCCACGGTGTTTCTGTATCTCTATTATGTTGGTGCGGCTTCGGAACTTTTAAATATCTTGATATATCTCGAGAACTACGCATCTGATCAAAAAATATCATAGAACTTAAAAAGTAGGAAACATAATTCTCTACAAAAAAGGTCTCTTAACATTTTGCCATAGCCCGCTTCGTTTCCGAGATATTTGCAGATTTATCTCAAGGGAAGGGGCCTGACGGACATATTTCGAGATATTTCTTCTTCTTGTTGTTCTTCTTCTGCACAGCTAAGCTGGAAGTGGCATTTGCAGCTCGCAATAGTGCAGAGTTATCTCAAAGAAGGGGGCCACGGTGTTTCTGTATCTCTATTATGTTGGTGCGGCTTCGGAACTTTTAAATATCTTGATATATCTCGAGAACTACGCATCTGATCAAAAAATATCATAGAACATAAAAAGTAGGAAACTTAATTCTCTACAGAAAAGGTCTCTTAACATTTTGCCATAGCTCGCTTCATTTCCGAGATATTTGCAGATATATCTCAAGGGAAGGGGCCTGCCGGACATATTTCGAGATATTTCTTCTTCTTGTTGTTCTTCTTCTGCACAGCTAAGCTGGAAGTGGCATTTGCAGCTCGCAATAGTGCAGAGTCATCTCAAAGAAAGGGGCCACCGTGTTTCTGTATCTCTATTATGTTGGTGCGGCTTCGGAACTTTTAAATATCATGATATATCTCGAGAACCACGCATCTGATCAAAAAATATCATAGAACATAAAAAGTAGGAAACTTAATTCTCTACAAAAAAGGTCTGTTAACATTTTGCCATAGCTCGCTTCGTTTCCGAGATATTTGCAGATTTATCTCAAGGGAAGGGGCCTGACGGACATATTTCGAGATATTTCTTCTTCTTGTTGTTCTTCTTCTGCACTGCTAAACTGGAAGTGGCATTTCCAGCTCGCAATAGTGCAGAGTTATCTCATAGAAAGGGGCCACGGTGTTTCTGTATCTCTATTATGTTGGTGCGGCTTCGGAACTTTTAAGTATCTTGATATATCTCGAGAACTACGCATCTGATCAAAAAATATCATAGAACATAAAAAGTAGGAAACTTAATTCTCTACAGAAAAGGTCTCTTAACATTTTGCCATAGCTCGCTTCGTTTCTGAGATATTTGCAGATTTATCTCAAGGGAAGGGGCCTGACGGACATATTTCGAGATATTTCTTCTTCGTGTTGTTCTTCGTCTGCACAGCGAAGCTGGAAGTGGCATTTGCAGCTCGCACTAGTGCAGAGTTATCTCAAAGAAAGGGGCCACGGTGTTTCTGTATCTCTATTATGTTGGTGCGGCTTCGGAACTTTTAAATATCTCGATACATCTCGAAAACTACGCTTCTGATCAAAAAATATCATAGAACATAAATTGTAGGAAACATAATTCTCTACAAAAAAGGTCTCTTAACATTTTGCCATAGCTCGCTTCGTTTCCGAGATATTTGCAGATTTATCTCAAGGGAAGGGGCCTGACGGACATATTTCGAGATATTTCTTCTTCTTGTTGTTCTTCTTCTGCACAGCTAAGCTGGAAGTGGCATTTGCAGCTCGCAATAGTGCAGAGTTATCTCAAAGAAGGGGGCCACGGTGTTTCTGTATCTCTATTATGTTGGTGCGGCTTCGGAACTTTTAAATATCTTGATATATCTCGAGAACTACGCATCTGATCAAAAAATATCATAGAACATAAAAAGTAGGAAACTTAATTCTCTACAGAAAAGGTCTCTTAACATTTTGCCATAGCTCGCTTCATTTCCGAGATATTTGCACATTTATCTCAAGGGAAGGGGCCTGACGGACATATTTCGAGATATTTCTTCTTCGTGTTGTTCTTCTTGTGCACAGCTAAGCTGGAAGTGGCATTTACAGCTCGCAATAGTGCAGAGTTATCTCAAAGAAAGGGGCCACGGTGTTTCTGTATCTCTATTATGTTGGTGCGGCTTCGGAACTTTTAAATATCTTGATATATCTCGAGAACTACGCATCTGATCAAAAAATATCATAGAACTTAAAAAGTAGGAAACATAATTCTCTACAAAAAAGGTCTCTTAACATTTTGCCATAGCTCGCTTCGTTTCCGAGATATTTGCAGATTTATCTCAAGGGAAGGGGCCTGACGGACATATTTCGAGATATTTCTTCTTCGTGTTGTTCTTCTTCTGCACAGCGAAGCTGGAAGTGGCATTTGCAGCTCGCACTAGTGCAGAGTTATCTCAAAGAAAGGGGCCACGGTGTTTCTGTATCTCTATTATGTTGGTGCGGCTTCGGAACTTTTAAATATCTTGATATATCTCGAGAACTACGCATCTGATCAAAAAATATCATAGAACATAAAAAGTAGGAAACTTAATTCTCTACAGAAAAGGTCTCTTAACATTTTGCCATAGCTCGCTTCATTTCCGAGATATTTGCACATTTATCTCAAGGGAAGGGGCCTGACGGACATATTTCGAGATATTTCTTCTTCTTGTTGTTCTTCTTCTGCACAGCTAAGCTGGAAGTGGCATTTGCAGCTCGCAATAGTGCAGAGTTATCTCAAAGAAGGGGGCCACGGTGTTTCTGTATCTCTATTATGTTGGTGCGGCTTCGGAACTTTTAAATATCTTGATATATCTCGAGAACTACGCATCTGATCAAAAAATATCATAGAACATAAAAAGTAGGAAACTTAATTCTCTACAGAAAAGGTCTCTTAACATTTTGCCATAGCTCGCTTCATTGCCGAGATATTTGCACATTTATCTCAAGGGAAGGGGCCTGACGGACATATTTCGAGATATTTCTTCTTCTTGTTGTTCTTCTTCTGCACAGCTAAGCTGGAAGTGGCATTTACAGATCGCAATAGTGCAGAGTCATCTCAAAGAAAGGGGCCACGGTGTTTCTGTATCTCTATTATGTTGGTGCGGCTTCGGAACTTTTAAATATCTTGATATATCTCGAGAACTACGCATCTGATCAAAAAATATCATAGAACATAAAAAGTAGGAAACTTAATTCTCTACAAAAAAGGTCTCTTAACATTTTGCCATAGCTCGCTTCGTTTCCGAGATATTTGCAGATTTATCTCAAGGGAAGGGGCCTGACGGACATATTTCGAGATATTTCTTCTTCTTGTTGTTCTTCTTCTGCACAGCTAAGCTGGAAGTGGCATTTGCAGCTCGCAATAGTGCAGAGTTATCTCAAAGAAGGGGGCCACGGTGTTTCTGTATCTCTATTATGTTGGTGCGGCTTCGGAACTTTTAAATATCTTGATATATCTCGAGAACTACGCATCTGATCAAAAAATATCATAGAACTTAAAAAGTAGGAAACATAATTCTCTACAAAAAAGGTCTCTTAACATTTTACCATAGCTCGCTTCGTTTCCGAGATATTTGCAGATTTATCTCAAGGGAAGGGGCCTGACGGACATATTTCGAGATATTTCTTCTTCGTGTTGTTCTTCTTCTGCACAGAGAAGCTGGAAGTGGCATTTGCAGCTCGCACTAGTGCAGAGTTATCTCAAAGAAAGGGGCCACGGTGTTTCTGTATCTCTATTATGTTGGTGCGGCTTCGGAACTTTTAAATATCTTGATATATCTCGAGAACTACGCATCTGATCAAAAAATATCATAGAACATAAAAAGTAGGAAACTTAATTCTCTACAAAAAAGGTCTCTTAACATTTTGCCATAGCTCGCTTCGTTTCCGAGATATTTGCAGATTTATCTCAAGGGAAGGGGCCTGACGGACATATTTCGAGATATTTCTTCTTCTTGTTGTTCTTCTTCTGCACAGCTAAGCTGGAAGTGGCATTTGCAGCTCGCAATAGTTCAGAGTTATCTCAAAGAAGGGGGCCACGGTGTTTCTGTATCTCTATTATGTTGGTGCGGCTTCGGAACTTTTAAATATCTTGATATATCTCGAGAACTACGCATCTGATCAAAAAATATCATAGAACATAAAAAGTAGGAAACTTAATTCTCTACAAAAAAGGTCTCTTAACATTTTGCCATAGCTCGCTTCGTTTCCGAGATATTTGCAGATTTATCTCAAGGGAAGGGGCCTGACGGACATATTTCGAGATATTTCTTCTTCGTGTTGTTCTTCTTCTGCACAGCTAAGCTGGAAGTGGCATTTACAGCTCGCAATAGTGCAGAGTTATCTCAAAGAAAGGGGCCACGGTGTTTCTGTATCTCTATTATGTTGGTGCGGCTTCGGAACTTTTAAATATCTTGATATATCTCGAGAACTACGCATCTGATCAAAAAATATCATAGCACTTAAAAAGTAGGAAACATAATTCTCTACAAAAAAGGTCTCTTAACATTTTGCCATAGCTCGCTTCGTTTCTGAGATATTTGCAGATTTATCTCAAGGGAAGGGGCCTGACGGACATATTTCGAGATATTTCTTCTTCGTGTTGTTCTTCTTGTGCACAGCTAAGCTGGAAGTGGCATTTACAGCTCGCAATAGTGCAGAGTTATCTCAAAGAAAGGGGCCACGGTGTTTCTGTATCTCTATTATGTTGGTGCGGCTTCGGAACTTTTAAATATCTTGATATATCTCGAGAACTACGCATCTGATCAAAAAATATCATGGAACTTAAAAAGTAGGAAACATAATTCTCTACAAAAAAGGTCTCTTAACATTTTGCCATAGCTCGCTTCGTTTCCGAGATATTTGCAGATTTATCTCAAGGGAAGGGGCCTGACGGACATATTTCGAGATATTTCTTCTTCGTGTTGCTCTTCTTCTGCACAGCTAAGCTGGAAGTGGCATTTACATCTCGCAATAGTGCAGAGTTATCTCAAAGAAAGGGGCCACGGTGTTTCTGTATCTCTATTATGTTGGTGCGGCTTCGGAACTTTTAAATATCTTGATATATCTCGAGAACTACGCATCAGATCAAAAAATATCATAGAACTTAAAAAGTAGGAAACATAATTCTCTACAAAAAAGGTCTCTTAACATTTTGCCATAGCTCGCTTTGTTTCCGAGATATTTGCAGATTTATCTCAAGGGAAGGGGCCTGACGGACATATTTCGAGATATTTCTTCTTCGTGTTGTTCTTCTTCTGCACAGCGAAGCTGGAAGTGGCATTTGCAGCTCGCACTAGTGCAGAGTTATCTCAAAGAAAGGGGCCACGGTGTTTCTGTATCTCTATTATGTTGGTGCGGCTTCGGAACTTTTAAATATCTTGATATATCTCGAGAACTACGCATCTGATCAAAAAATATCATAGCACTTAAAAAGTAGGAAACATAATTCTCTACAAAAAAGGTCTCTTAACATTTTGCCATAGCTCGCTTCGTTTCTGAGATATTTGCAGATTTATCTCAAGGGAAGGGGCCTGACGGACATATTTCGAGATATTTCTTCTTCGTGTTGTTCTTCTTGTGCACAGCTAAGCTGGAAGTGGCATTTACAGCTCGCAATAGTGCAGAGTTATCTCAAAGAAAGGGGCCACGGTGTTTCTGTATCTCTATTATGTTGGTGCGGCTTCGGAACTTTTAAATATCTTGATATATCTCGAGAACTACGCATCTGATCAAAAAATATCATGGAACTTAAAAAGTAGGAAACATAATTCTCTACAAAAAAGGTCTCTTAACATTTTGCCATAGCTCGCTTCGTTTCCGAGATATTTGCAGATTTATCTCACGGGGAAGGGGCCTGACGGACATATTTCGAGATATTTCTTCTTCGTGTTGCTCTTCTTCTGCACAGCTAAGCTGGAAGTGGCATTTACATCTCGCAATAGTGCAGAGTTATCTCAAAGAAAGGGGCCACGGTGTTTCTGTATCTCTATTATGTTGGTGCGGCTTCGGAACTTTTAAATATCTTGATATATCTCGAGAACTACGCATCTGATCAAAAAATATCATAGAACTTAAAAAGTAGGAAACATAATTCTCTACAAAAAAGGTCTCTTAACATTTTGCCATAGCTCGCTTCGTTTCTGAGATATTTGCAGATTTATCTCAAGGGAAGGGGCCTGACGGACATATTTCGAGATATTTCTTCTTCGTGTTGTTCTTCTTGTGCACAGCTAAGCTGGAAGTGGCATTTACAGCTCGCAATAGTGCAGAGTTATCTCAAAGAAAGGGGCCACGGTGTTTCTGTATCTCTATTATGTTGGTGCGGCTTCGGAACTTTTAAATATCTTGATATATCTCGAGAACTACGCATCTGATCAAAAAATATCATAGAACTTAAAAAGTAGGAAACATAATTCTCTACAAAAAAGGTCTCTTAACATTTTGCCATAGCTCGCTTCGTTTCCGAGATATTTGCAGATTTATCTCAAGGGAAGGGGCCTGACGGACATATTTCGAGATATTTCTTCTTCGTGTTGTTCTTCTTGTGCACAGCTAAGCTGGAAGTGGCATTTACAGCTCGCAATAGTGCAGAGTTATCTCAAAGAAAGGGGCCACGGTGTTTCTGTATCTCTATTATGTTGGTGCGGCTTCGGAACTTTTAAATATCTTGATATATCTCGAGAACTACGCATCTGATCAAAAAATATCATAGAACATAAAAAGTAGGAAACTTAATTCTCTACAAAAAAGGTCTCTTAAGATTTTGCCATAGCCCGCTTCGTTTCCGAGATATTTGCAGATTTATCTCAAGGGAAGGGGCCTGACGGACATATTTCGAGATATTTCTTCTTCGTGTTGTTCTTCTTCTGCACAGCTAAGCTGGAGGTCGCATTTACAGCTCGCAATAGTGCAGAGTTATCTCAAAGAAAGGGGCCACGGTGTTTCTGTATCTCTATTATGTTGGTGCGGCTTCGGAACTTTTAAATATCTTGATATATCTCGAGAACTACGCATCTGATCAAAAAATATCATAGAACTTAAAAAGTAGGAAACATAATTCTCTACAAGAAAGGTCTCTTAACATTTTGCCATAGCTCGCTTCGTTTCCGAGATATTTGCAGATTTATCTCAAGGGAAGGGGCCTGACGGACATATTTCGAGATATTTCTTCTTCGTGTTGTTCTTCTTCTGCACAGCGAAGCTGGAAGTGGCATTTGCAGCTCGCACTAGTGCAGAGTTATCTCAAAGAAAGGGGCCACGGTGTTTCTGTATCTCTATTATGTTGGTGCGGCTTCGGAACTTTTAAATATCTTGATATATCTCGAGAACTACGCATCTGATCAAAAAATATCATAGCACTTAAAAAGTAGGAAACATAATTCTCTACAAAAAAGGTCTCTTAACATTTTGCCATAGCTCGCTTCGTTTCTGAGATATTTGCAGATTTATCTCAAGGGAAGGGGCCTGACGGACATATTTCGAGATATTTCTTCTTCGTGTTGTTCTTCTTGTGCACAGCTAAGCTGGAAGTGGCATTTACAGCTCGCAATAGTGCAGAGTTATCTCAAAGAAAGGGGCCACGGTGTTTCTGTATCTCTATTATGTTGGTGCGGCTTCGGAACTTTTAAATATCTTGATATATCTCGAGAACTACGCATCTGATCAAAAAATATCATGGAACTTAAAAAGTAGGAAACATAATTCTCTACAAAAAAGGTCTCTTAACATTTTGCCATAGCTCGCTTCGTTTCCGAGATATTTGCAGATTTATCTCAAGGGAAGGGGCCTGACGGACATATTTCGAGATATTTCTTCTTCGTGTTGCTCTTCTTCTGCACAGCTAAGCTGGAAGTGGCATTTACATCTCGCAATAGTGCAGAGTTATCTCAAAGAAAGGGGCCACGGTGTTTCTGTATCTCTATTATGTTGGTGCGGCTTCGGAACTTTTAAATATCTTGATATATCTCGAGAACTACGCATCTGATCAAAAAATATCATAGAACTTAAAAAGTAGGAAACATAATTCTCTACAAAAAAGGTCTCTTAACATTTTGCCATAGCTCGCTTCGTTTCTGAGATATTTGCAGATTTATCTCAAGGGAAGGGGCCTGACGGACATATTTCGAGATATTTCTTCTTCGTGTTGTTCTTCTTCTGCACAGCTAAGCTGGAGGTCGCATTTACAGCTCGCAATAGTGCAGAGTTATCTCAAAGAAAGGGGCCACGGTGTTTCTGTATCTCTATTATGTTGGTGCGGCTTCGGAACTTTTAAATATCTTGATATATCTCGAGAACTACGCATCTGATCAAAAAATATCATAGAACTTAAAAAGTAGGAAACATAATTCTCTACAAAAAAGGTCTCTTAACGTTTTGCCATAGCTCGCTTCGTTTCCGAGATATTTGCAGATTTATCTCAAGGGAAGGGGCCTGACGGACATATTTCGAGATATTTCTTCTTCGTGTTGTTCTTCTTCTGCACAGCGAAGCTGGAAGTGGCATTTGCAGCTCGCACTAGTGCAGAGTTATCTCAAAGAAAGGGGCCACGGTGTTTCTGTATCTCTATTATGTTGGTGCGGCTTCGGAACTTTTAAATATCTTGATATATCTCGAGAACTACGCATCTGATCAAAAAATATCATAGAACTTAAAAAGTAGGAAACATAATTCTCTACAAAAAAGGTCTCTTAACATTTTGCCATAGCTCGCTTCGTTTCTGAGATATTTGCAGATTTATCTCAAGGGAAGGGGCCTGACGGACATATTTCGAGATATTTCTTCTTCGTGTTGTTCTTCTTCTGCACAGCTAAGCTGGAGGTGGCATTTACAGCTCGCAATAGTGCAGAGTTATCTCAAAGAAAGGGGCCACGGTGTTTCTGTATCTCTATTATGTTGGTGCGGCTTCGGAACTTTTAAATATCTCGATACATCTCGAAAACTACGCTTCTGATCAAAAAATATCATAGAACATAAATTGTAGGAAACATAATTCTCTACAAAAAAGGTCTCTTAACATTTTGCCATAGCTCGCTTCGTTTCCGAGATATTTGCAGATTTATCTCAAGGGAAGGGGCCTGACGGACATATTTCGAGATATTTCTTCTTCTTGTTGTTCTTCTTCTGCACAGCTAAGCTGGAAGTGGCATTTACAGATCGCAATAGTGTAGAGTCATCTCAAAGAAAGGGGCCACGGTGTTTCTGTATCTCTATTATGTTGGTGCGGCTTCGGAACTTTTAAATATCTTGATATATCTCGAGAACTACGCATCTGATCAAAAAATATCATAGAACATAAAAAGTAGAAAACTTAATTCTCTACAAAAAAGGTCTCTTAAGATTTTGCCATAGCTCGCTTCGTTTCCGAGATATTTGCAGATTTATCTCAAGGGAAGGGGCCTGACGGACATATTTCGAGATATTTCTTCTTCGTGTTGTTCTTCTTCTGCACAGCTAAGCTGGAGGTGGCATTTACAGCTCGCAATAGTGCAGAGTTATCTCAAAGAAAGGGGCCACGGTGTTTCTGTATCTCTATTATGTTGGTGCGGCTTCGGAACTTTTAAATATATCGATACATCTCGAAAACTACGCTTCTGATCAAAAAATATCATAGAACATAAATTGTAGGAAACATAATTCTCTACAAAAAAGGTCTCTTAACATTTTGTCATAGCTCGCTTCGTTTCCGAGATATTTGCAGATTTATCTCAAGGGAAGGGGCCTGACGGACATATTTCGAGATATTTCTTCTTCTTGTTGTTCTTCTTCTGCACAGCTAAGCTGGAAGTGGCATTTACAGATCGCAATAGTGCAGAGTCATCTCAAAGAAAGGGGCCACGGTGTTTCTGTATCTCTATTATGTTGGTGCGGCTTCGGAACTTTTAAATATCTTGATATATCTCGAGAACTACGCATCTGATCAAAAAATATCATAGAACATAAAAAGTAGAAAACTTAATTCTCTACAAAAAAGGTCTCTTAACATTTTGCCATAGCTCGCTTCGTTTCCGAGATATTTGCAGATTTATCTCAAGGGAAGGGGCCTGACGGACATATTTCGAGATATTTCTTCTTCGTGTTGTTCTTCTTCTGCACAGCGAAGCTGGAAGTGGCATTTGCAGCTCGCACTAGTGCAGAGTTATCTCAAAGAAAGGGGCCACGGTGTTTCTGTATCTCTATTATGTTGGTGCGGCTTCGGAACTTTTAAATATCTTGATATATCTCGAGAACTACGCATCTGATCAAAAAATATCATAGCACTTAAAAAGTAGGAAACATAATTCTCTACAAAAAAGGTCTCTTAACATTTTGCCATAGCTCGCTTCGTTTCTGAGATATTTGCAGATTTATCTCAAGGGAAGGGGCCTGACGGACATATTTCGAGATATTTCTTCTTCGTGTTGTTCTTCTTGTGCACAGCTAAGCTGGAAGTGGCATTTACAGCTCGCAATAGTGCAGAGTTATCTCAAAGAAAGGGGCCACGGTGTTTCTGTATCTCTATTATGTTGGTGCGGCTTCGGAACTTTTAAATATCTTGATATATCTCGAGAACTACGCATCTGATCAAAAAATATCATGGAACTTAAAAAGTAGGAGACATAATTCTCTACAAAAAAGGTCTCTTAACATTTTGCCATAGCTCGCTTCGTTTCTGAGATATTTGCAGATTTATCTCAAGGGAAGGGGCCTGACGGACATATTTCGAGATATTTCTTCTTCGTGTTGTTCTTCTTGTGCACAGCTAAGCTGGAAGTGGCATTTACAGCTCGCAATAGTGCAGAGTTATCTCAAAGAAAGGGGCCACGGTGTTTCTGTATCTCTATTATGTTGGTGCGGCTTCGGAACTTTTAAATATCTTGATATATCTCGAGAACTACGCATCTGATCAAAAAATATCATAGAACTTAAAAAGTAGGAAACATAATTCTCTACAAAAAAGGTCTCTTAACATTTTGCCATAGCTCGCTTCGTTTCCGAGATATTTGCAGATTTATCTCAAGGGAAGGGGCCTGACGGACATATTTCGAGATATTTCTTCTTCGTGTTGTTCTTCTTGTGCACAGCTAAGCTGGAAGTGGCATTTACAGCTCGCAATAGTGCAGAGTTATCTCAAAGAAAGGGGCCACGGTGTTTCTGTATCTCTATTATGTTGGTGCGGCTTCGGAACTTTTAAATATCTTGATATATCTCGAGAACTACGCATCTGATCAAAAAATATCATAGAACATAAAAAGTAGGAAACTTAATTCTCTACAAAAAAGGTCTCTTAAGATTTTGCCATAGCTCGCTTCGTTTCCGAGATATTTGCAGATTTATCTCAAGGGAAGGGGCCTGACGGACATATTTCGAGATATTTCTTCTTCGTGTTGTTCTTCTTGTGCACAGCTAAGCTGGAGGTCGCATTTACAGATCGCAATAGTGCAGAGTTATCTCAAAGAAAGGGGCCACGGTGTTTCTGTATCTCTATTATGTTGGTGCGGCTTCGGAACTTTTAAATATCTTGATATATCTCGAGAACTACGCATCTGATCAAAAAATATCATAGAACATAAAAAGTAGGAAACTTAATTCTCTACAAAAAAGGTCTCTTAAGATTTTGCCATAGCTCGCTTCGTTTCCGAGATATTTGCAGATTTATCTCAAGGGAAGGGGCCTGACGGACATATTTCGAGATATTTCTTCTTCGTGTTGTTCTTCTTCTGCACAGCTAAGCTGGAGGTGGCATTTACAGCTCGCAATAGTGCAGAGTTATCTCAAAGAAAGGGGCCACGGTGTTTCTGTATCTCTATTATGTTGGTGCGGCTTCGGAACTTTTAAATATCTCGATACATCTCGAAAACTACGCTTCTGATCAAAAAATATCATAGAACATAAATTGTAGGAAACATAATTCTCTACAAAAAAGGTCTCTTAACATTTTGTCATAGCTCGCTTCGTTTCCGAGATATTTGCAGATTTATCTCAAGGGAAGGGGCCTGACGGACATATTTCGAGATATTTCTTCTTCTTGTTGTTCTTCTTCTGCACAGCTAAGCTGGAAGTGGCATTTACAGATCGCAATAGTGCAGAGTCATCTCAAAGAAAGGGGCCACGGTGTTTCTGTATCTCTATTATGTTGGTGCGGCTTCGGAACTTTTAAATATCTTGATATATCTCGAGAACTACGCATCTGATCAAAAAATATCATAGAACATAAAAAGTAGAAAACTTAATTCTCTACAAAAAAGGTCTCTTAACATTTTGCCATAGCTCGCTTCGTTTCCGAGATATTTGCAGATTTATCTCAAGGGAAGGGGCCTGACGGACATATTTCGAGATATTTCTTCTTCGTGTTGTTCTTCTTGTGCACAGCTAAGCTGGAAGTGGCATTTACAGCTCGCAATAGTGCAGAGTTATCTCAAAGAAAGGGGCCACGGTGTTTCTGTATCTCTATTATGTTGGTGCGGCTTCGGAACTTTTAAATATCTTGATATATCTCGAGAACTACGCATCTGATCAAAAAATATCATGGAACTTAAAAAGTAGGAAACATAATTCTCTACAAAAAAGGTCTCTTAACATTTTGCCATAGCTCGCTTCGTTTCCGAGATATTTGCAGATTTATCTCAAGGGAAGGGGCCTGACGGACATATTTCGAGATATTTCTTCTTCGTGTTGCTCTTCTTCTGCACAGCTAAGCTGGAAGTGGCATTTACATCTCGCAATAGTGCAGAGTTATCTCAAAGAAAGGGGCCACGGTGTTTCTGTATCTCTATTATGTTGGTGCGGCTTCGGAACTTTTAAATATCTTGATATATCTCGAGAACTACGCATCTGATCAAAAAATATCATAGAACTTAAAAAGTAGGAAACATAATTCTCTACAAAAAAGGTCTCTTAACATTTTGCCATAGCTCGCTTCGTTTCCGAGAAATTTGCAGATTTATCTCAAGGGAAGGGGCCTGACGGACATATTTCGAGATATTTCTTCTTCGTGTTGTTCTTCTTGTGCACAGCTAAGCTGGAAGTGGCATTTGCAACTCGCAATAGTGCAGAGTTATCTCAAAGAAAGGGGCCACGGTGTTTCTGTATCTCTATTATGTTGGTGCGGCTTCGGAACTTTTAAATATCTTGATATATCTCGAGAACTACGCATCTGATCAAAAAATATCATAGAACTTAAAAAGTAGGAAACATAATTCTCTACAAAAAAGGTCTCTTAACATTTTGCCATAGCTCGCTTCGTTTCCGAGATATTTGCAGATTTATCCCAAGGGAAGGGGCCTGACGGACATATTTCGAGATATTTCTTCTTCTTGTTGTTCTTCTTCTGCATAGCGAAGCTGGAAGTGGCATTTGCAGCTCGCACTAGTGCAGAGTTATCTCAAAGAAAGGGGCCACGGTGTTTCTGTATCCCTATTATGTTGGTGCGGCTTCGGAACTTTTAAATATCTTGATATATCTCGAGAACTACGCATCTGATCAAAAAATATCATAGAACATAAAAAGTAGGAAACTTAATTCTCTACAAAAAAGGTCTCTTAACATTTTGCCATAGCTCGCTTCGTTTCCGAGATATTTGCAGATTTATCTCAAGGGAAGGGGCCTGACGGACATATTTCGAGATATTTCTTCTTCTTGTTGTTCTTCTTCTGCACTGCTAAGCTGGAAGTGGCATTTGCAGCTCGCAATAGTGCAGAGTTATCTCAAAGAAAGGGGCCACGGTGTTTCTGTATCTCTATTATGTTGGTGCGGCTTCGGAACTTTTAAATATCTTGATATATCTCGAGAACTACGCATCTGATCAAAAAATATCATAGAACATAAAAAGTAGCAAACTTAATTCTCTACAAATAAAGTCTCTTAACATTTTGCCATAGCTCGCTTCGTTTCCGAGATATTTGCAGATTTATCTCAAGGGAAGGGGCCTGACGGACATATTTGGAGATATTTCTTCTTCTTGTTGTTCTTCTTCTGCACAGCTAAGCTGGAAGTGGCATTTGCGGCTCGCACTAGTGCAGAGTTATCTCAAAGAAAGGGGCCACGGTGTTTCTGAATCTCTATTATGTTGGTGCGGCTTCGGAACTTTTAAATATCTTGATATATCTCGAGAACTACGCATCTGATCAAAAAATATCATAGAACATAAAAAGTAGGAAACATAATTCTCTACAAAAAAGGTCTCTTAATATTTTGCCATAGCTCGCTTCGTTTCCGAGATATTTGCACATTTATCTCAAGGGAAGGGGCCTGACGGACATATTTCGAGATATTTCTTCTTCGTGTTGCTCTTCTTCTGCACAGCTAAGCTGGAAGTGGCATTTACATCTCGCAATAGTGCAGAGTTATCTCAAAGAAAGGGGCCACGGTGTTTCTGTATCTCTATTATGTTGGTGCGGCTTCGGAACTTTTAAATATCTTGATATATCTCGAGAACTACGCATCTGATCAAAAAATATCATAGAACTTAAAAAGTAGGAGACATAATTCTCTACAAAAAAGGTCTCTTAACATTTTGCCATAGCTCGCTTCGTTTCCGAGAAATTTGCAGATTTATCTCAAGGGAAGGGGCCTGACGGACATATTTCGAGATATTTCTTCTTCGTGTTGTTCTTCTTGTGCACAGCTAAGCTGGAAGTGGCATTTGCAGCTCGCAATAGTGCAGAGTTATCTCAAAGAAAGGGGCCACGGTGTTTCTGTATCTCTATTATGTTGGTGCGGCTTCGGAACTTTTAAATATCTTGATATATCTCGAGAACTACGCATCTGATCAAAAAATATCATAGAACTTAAAAAGTAGGAAACATAATTCTCTACAAATAAAGTCTCTTAACATTTTGCCATAGCTCGCTTCGTTTCCGAGATATTTGCAGATTTATCTCAAGGGAAGGGGCCTGACGGACATATTTGGAGATATTTCTTCTTCTTGTTGTTCTTCTTCTGCACAGCGAAGCTGGAAGTGGCATTTGCAGCTCGCACTAGTGCAGAGTTATCTCAAAGAAAGGGGCCACGGTGTTTCTGTATCTCTATTATGTTGGTGCGGCTTCGGAACTTTTAAATACCTCGATACATCTCGAAAACTACGCTTCTGATCAAAAAATATCATAGAACATAAATTGTAGGAAACATAATTCTCTACAAAAAAGGTCTCTTAACATTTTGCCATAGCTCGCTTCGTTTCCGAGATATTTGCAGATATATCTCAAGGGAAGGGGCCTGACGGACATATTTCGAGATATTTCTTCTTCTTGTTGTTCTTCTTCTGCACAGCGAAGCTGGAAGTGGCATTTGCAGCTCGCACTAGTGCAGAGTTATCTCAAAGAAAGGGGCCACGGTGTTTCTGTATCTCTATTATGTTGGTGCGGCTTCGGAACTTTTAAATACCTCGATACATCTCGAAAACTACGCTTCTGATCAAAAAATATCATAGAACATAAATTGTAGGAAACATAATTCTCTACAAAAAAGGTCTCTTAACATTTTGCCATAGCTCGCTTCGTTTCCGAGATAATTGCAGATTTATCTCAAGGGAAGGGGCCTGACGGACATATTTCGAGATATTTCTTCTTCGTGTTGTTCTTCTTCTGCACAGCTAAGCTGGAAGTGGCATTTACAGCTCGCAATAGTGCAGAGTTATCTCAAAGAAAGGGGCCACGGTGTTTCTGTATCTCTATTATGTTGGTGCGGCTTCGGAACTTTTAAATATCTTGATATATCTCGAGAACTACGCATCTGATCAAAAAATATCATAGAACTTAAAAAGTAGGAAACATAATTCTCTACAAAAAAGGTCTCTTAACATTTTGCCATAGCTCGCTTCGTTTCTGAGATATTTGCAGATTTATCTCAAGGGAAGGGGCCTGACGGACATATTTCGAGATATTTCTTCTTCGTGTTGTTCTTCTTCTGCACAGCGAAGCTGGAAGTGGCATTTGCAGCTCGCACTAGTGCAGAGTTATCTCAAAGAAAGGGGCCACGGTGTTTCTGTATCTCTATTATGTTGGTGCGGCTTCGGAACTTTTAAATATCTCGATACATCTCGAAAACTACGCTTCTGATCAAAAAATATCATAGAACATAAATTGTAGGAAACATAATTCTCTACAAAAAAGGTCTCTTAACATTTTGCCATAGCTCGCTTCGTTTCCGAGATATTTGCAGATTTATCTCAAGGGAAGGGGCCTGACGGACATATTTCGAGATATTTCTTCTTCTTGTTGTTCTTCTTCTGCACAGCTAAGCTGGAAGTGGCATTTACAGATCGCAATAGTGCAGAGTCATCTCAAAGAAAGGGGCCACGGTGTTTCTGTATCTCTATTATGTTGGTGCGGCTTCGGAACTTTTAAATATCTTGATATATCTCGAGAACTACGCATCTGATCAAAAAATATCATAGAACATAAAAAGTAGAAAACTTAATTCTCTACAAAAAAGGTCTCTTAACATTTTGCCATAGCTCGCTTGGTTTCCGAGATATTTGCAGATTTATCTCAAGGGAAGGGGCCTGACGGACATATTTCGAGATATTTCTTCTTCTTGTTGTTCTTCTTCTGCACAGCTAAGCTGGAAGTGGCATTTGCAGCTCGCAATAGTGCAGAGTTATCTCAAAGAAGGGGGCCACGGTGTTTCTATATCTCTATTATGTTGGTGCGGCTTCGGAACTTTTAAATATCTTGATATATCTCGAGAACTACGCATCTGATCAAAAAATATCATAGAACATAAAAAGTAGGAAACTTAATTCTCTACAGAAAAGGTCTCTTAACATTTTGCCATAGCTCGCTTCATTTCCGAGATATTTGCACATTTATCTCAAGGGAAGGGGCCTGACGGACATATTTCGAGATATTTCTTCTTCTTGTTGTTCTTCTTCTGCACAGCTAAGCTGGAAGTGGCATTTACAGATCGCAATAGTGCAGAGTCATCTCAAAGAAAGGGGCCACGGTGTTTCTGTATCTCTATTATGTTGGTGCGGCTTCGGAACTTTTAAATATCTTGATATATCTCGAGAACTACGCATCTGATCAAAAAAGATCATAGAACATAAAAAGTAGGAAACTTAATTCTCTACAAAAAAGGTCTCTTAAGATTTTGCCATAGCTCGCTTCGTTTCCGAGATATTTGCAGATTTATCTCAAGGGAAGGGGCCTGACGGACATATTTCGAGATATTTCTTCTCGTGTTGTTCTTCTTGTGCACAGCTAAGCTGGAAGTGGCATTTACAGCTCGCAATAGTGCAGAGTTATCTCAAAGAAAGGGGCCACGGTGTTTCTGTATCTCTATTATGTTGGTGCGGCTTCGGAACTTTTAAATATCTTGATATATCTCGAGAACTACGCATCTGATCAAAAAATATCATAGAACTTAAAAAGTAGGAAACATAATTCTCTACAAAAAAGGTCTCTTAACATTTTGCCATAGCTCGCTTCGTTTCCGAGATATTTGCAGATTTATCTCAAGGGAAGGGGCCTGACGGACATATTTCGAGATATTTCTTCTTCGTGTTGTTCTTCTTCTGCACAGCGAAGCTGGAAGTGGCATTTGCAGCTCGCACTAGTGCAGAGTTATCTCAAAGAAAGGGGCCACGGTGTTTCGGTATCTCTATTATGTTGGTGCGGCTTCGGAACTTTTAAATATCTTGATATATCTCGAGAACTACGCATCTGATCAAAAAATATCATAGAACTTAAAAAGTAGGAAACATAATTCTCTACAAAAAAGGTCTCTTAACATTTTGCCATAGCTCGCTTCGTTTCCGAGATAATTGCAGATTTATCTCAAGGGAAGGGGCCTGACGGACATATTTCGAGATATTTCTTCTTCGTGTTGTTCTTCTTCTGCACAGCTAAGCTGGAAGTGGCATTTACAGCTCGCAATAGTGCAGAGTTATCTCAAAGAAAGGGGCCACGGTGTTTCTGTATCTCTATTATGTTGGTGCGGCTTCGGAACTTTTAAATATCTTGATATATCTCGAGAACTACGCATCTGATCAAAAAATATCATAGAACTTAAAAAGTAGGAAACATAATTCTCTACAAAAAAGGTCTCTTAACATTTTGCCATAGCTCGCTTCGTTTCCGAGATATTTGCAGATTTATCTCAAGGGAAGGGGCCTGACGGACATATTTGGAGATATTTCTTCTTCTTGTTGTTCTTCTTCTGCACAGCGAAGCTGGAAGTGGCATTTGCAGCTCGCACTAGTGCAGAGTTATCTCAAAGAAAGGGGCCACGGTGTTTCTGTATCTCTATTATGTTGGTGCGGCTTCGGAACTTTTAAATACCTCGATACATCTCGAAAACTACGCTTCTGATCAAAAAATATCATAGAACATAAATTGTAGGAAACATAATTCTCTACAAAAAAGGTCTCTTAACATTTTGCCATAGCTCGCTTCGTTTCCGAGATATTTGCAGATATATCTCAAGGGAAGGGGCCTGACGGACATATTTCGAGATATTTCTTCTTCTTGTTGTTCTTCTTCTGCACAGCGAAGCTGGAAGTGGCATTTGTAGCTCGCACTAGTGCAGAGTTATCTCAAAGAAAGGGGCCACGGTGTTTCTGTATCTCTATTATGTTGGTGCGGCTTCGGAACTTTTAAATACCTCGATACATCTCGAAAACTACGCTTCTGATCAAAAAATATCATAGAACATAAATTGTAGGAAACATAATTCTCTACAAAAAAGGTCTCTTAACATTTTGCCATAGCTCGCTTCGTTTCCGAGATAATTGCAGATTTATCTCAAGGGAAGGGGCCTGACGGACATATTTCGAGATATTTCTTCTTCGTGTTGTTCTTCTTCTGCACAGCTAAGCTGGAAGTGGCATTTACAGCTCGCAATAGTGCAGAGTTATCTCAAAGAAAGGGGCCACGGTGTTTCTGTATCTCTATTATGTTGGTGCGGCTTCGGAACTTTTAAATATCTTGATATATCTCGAGAACTACGCATCTGATCAAAAAATATCATAGAACTTAAAAAGTAGGAAACATAATTCTCTACAAAAAAGGTCTCTTAACATTTTGCCATAGCTCGCTTCGTTTCTGAGATATTTGCAGATTTATCTCAAGGGAAGGGGCCTGACGGACATATTTCGAGATATTTCTTCTTCGTGTTGTTCTTCTTCTGCACAGCGAAGCTGGAAGTGGCATTTGCAGCTCGCACTAGTGCAGAGTTATCTCAAAGAAAGGGGCCACGGTGTTTCTGTATCTCTATTATGTTGGTGCGGCTTCGGAACTTTTAAATATCTCGATACATCTCGAAAACTACGCTTCTGATCAAAAAATATCATAGAACATAAATTGTAGGAAACATAATTCTCTACAAAAAAGGTCTCTTAACATTTTGCCATAGCTCGCTTCGTTTCCGAGATATTTGCAGATTTATCTCAAGGGAAGGGGCCTGACGGACATATTTCGAGATATTTCTTCTTCTTGTTGTTCTTCTTCTGCACAGCTAAGCTGGAAGTGGCATTTACAGATCGCAATAGTGCAGAGTCATCTCAAAGAAAGGGGCCACGGTGTTTCTGTATCTCTATTATGTTGGTGCGGCTTCGGAACTTTTAAATATCTTGATATATCTCGAGAACTACGCATCTGATCAAAAAATATCATAGAACATAAAAAGTAGAAAACTTAATTCTCTACAAAAAAGGTCTCTTAACATTTTGCCATAGCTCGCTTGGTTTCCGAGATATTTGCAGATTTATCTCAAGGGAAGGGGCCTGACGGACATATTTCGAGATATTTCTTCTTCTTGTTGTTCTTCTTCTGCACAGCTAAGCTGGAAGTGGCATTTGCAGCTCGCAATAGTGCAGAGTTATCTCAAAGAAGGGGGCCACGGTGTTTCTGTATCTCTATTATGTTGGTGCGGCTTCGGAACTTTTAAATATCTTGATATATCTCGAGAACTACGCATCTGATCAAAAAATATCATAGAACCTAAAAAGTAGGAAACTTAATTCTCTACAGAAAAGGTCTCTTAACATTTTGCCATAGCTCGCTTCATTTCCGAGATATTTGCACATTTATCTCAAGGGAAGGGGCCTGACGGACATATTTCGAGATATTTCTTCTTCTTGTTGTTCTTCTTCTGCACAGCTAAGCTGGAAGTGGCATTTACAGATCGCAATAGTGCAGAGTCATCTCAAAGAAAGGGGCCACGGTGTTTCTGTATCTCTATTATGTTGGTGCGGCTTCGGAACTTTTAAATATCTTGATATATCTCGAGAACTACGCATCTGATCAAAAAAGATCATAGAACATAAAAAGTAGGAAACTTAATTCTCTACAAAAAAGGTCTCTTAAGATTTTGCCATAGCTCGCTTCGTTTCCGAGATATTTGCAGATTTATCTCAAGGGAAGGGGCCTGACGGACATATTTCGAGATATTTCTTCTTCGTGTTGTTCTTCTTGTGCACAGCTAAGCTGGAAGTGGCATTTACAGCTCGCAATAGTGCAGAGTTATCTCAAAGAAAGGGGCCACGGTGTTTCTGTATCTCTATTATGTTGGTGCGGCTTCGGAACTTTTAAATATCTTGATATATCTCGAGAACTACGCATCTGATCAAAAAATATCATAGAACTTAAAAAGTAGGAAACATAATTCTCTACAAAAAAGGTCTCTTAACATTTTGCCATAGCTCGCTTCGTTTCCGAGATATTTGCAGATTTATCTCAAGGGAAGGGGCCTGACGGACATATTTCGAGATATTTCTTCTTCGTGTTGTTCTTCTTCTGCACAGCGAAGCTGGAAGTGGCATTTGCAGCTCGCACTAGTGCAGAGTTATCTCAAAGAAAGGGGCCACGGTGTTTCGGTATCTCTATTATGTTGGTGCGGCTTCGGAACTTTTAAATATCTTGATATATCTCGAGAACTACGCATCTGATCAAAAAATATCATAGAACTTAAAAAGTAGGAAACATAATTCTCTACAAAAAAGGTCTCTTAACATTTTGCCATAGCTCGCTTCGTTTCCGAGATAATTGCAGATTTATCTCAAGGGAAGGGGCCTGACGGACATATTTCGAGATATTTCTTCTTCGTGTTGTTCTTCTTCTGCACAGCTAAGCTGGAAGTGGCATTTACAGCTCGCAATAGTGCAGAGTTATCTCAAAGAAAGGGGCCACGGTGTTTCTGTATCTCTATTATGTTGGTGCGGCTTCGGAACTTTTAAATATCTTGATATATCTCGAGAACTACGCATCTGATCAAAAAATATCATAGAACTTAAAAAGTAGGAAACATAATTCTCTACAAAAAAGGTCTCTTAACATTTTGCCATAGCTCGCTTCGTTTCTGAGATATTTGCAGATTTATCTCAAGGGAAGGGGCCTGACGGACATATTTCGAGATATTTCTTCTTCGTGTTGTTCTTCTTCTGCACAGCGAAGCTGGAAGTGGCATTTGCAGCTCGCACTAGTGCAGAGTTATCTCAAAGAAAGGGGCCACGGTGTTTCTGTATCTCTATTATGTTGGTGCGGCTTCGGAACTTTTAAATATCTCGATACATCTCGAAAACTACGCTTCTGATCAAAAAATATCATAGAACATAAATTGTAGGAAACATAATTCTCTACAAAAAAGGTCTCTTAACATTTTGCCATAGCTCGCTTCGTTTCCGAGATATTTGCAGATTTATCTCAAGGGAAGGGGCCTGACGGACATATTTCGAGATATTTCTTCTTCTTGTTGTTCTTCTTCTGCACAGCTAAGCTGGAAGTGGCATTTACAGATCGCAATAGTGCAGAGTCATCTCAAAGAAAGGGGCCACGGTGTTTCTGTATCTCTATTATGTTGGTGCGGCTTCGGAACTTTTAAATATCTTGATATATCTCGAGAACTACGCATCTGATCAAAAAATATGATAGAACATAAAAAGTAGAAAACTTAATTCTCTACAAAAAAGGTCTCTTAACATTTTGCCATAGCTCGCTTCGTTTCCGAGATATTTGCAGATTTATCTCAAGGGAAGGGGCCTGACGGACATATTTGGAGATATTTCTTCTTCTTGTTGTTCTTCTTCTGCACAGCTAAGCTGGAAGTGGCATTTGCGGCTCGCACTAGTGCAGAGTTATCTCAAAGAAAGGGGCCACGGTGTTTCTGAATCTCTATTATGTTGGTGCGGCTTCGGAACTTTTAAATATCTTGATATATCTCGAGAACTACGCATCTGATCAAAAAATATCATAGAACATAAAAAGTAGGAAACTTAATTCTCTACAGAAAAGGTCTCTTAACATTTTGCCATAGCTCGCTTCATTTCCGAGATATTTGCACATTTATCTCAAGGGAAGGGGCCTGACGGACATATTTCGAGATATTTCTTCTTCTTGTTGTTCTTCTTCCGCACAGCTAAGCTGGAAGTGGCATTTACAGATCGCAATAGTGCAGAGTCATCTCAAAGAAAGGGGCCACGGTGTTTCTGTATCTCTATTATGTTGGTGCGGCTTCGGAACTTTTAAATATCTTGATATATCTCGAGAACTACGCATCTGATCAAAAAATATCATAGAACATAAAAAGTAGGAAACTTAATTCTCTACAAAAAAGGTCTCTTAACATTTTGCCATAGCTCGCTTCGTTTCCGAGATATTTGCAGATTTATCTCAAGGGAAGGGGCCTGACGGACATATTTCGAGATATTTCTTCTTCGTGTTGTTCTTCTTCTGCACAGCTAAGCTGGAAGTGGCATTTACAGCTCGCAATAGTGCCGAGTTATCTCAAAGAAAGGGGCCACGGTGTTTCTGTATCTCTATTATGTTGGTGCGGCTTCGGAACTTTTAAATATCTTGATATATCTCGAGAACTACGCATCTGATCAAAAAATATCATAGAACTTAAAAAGTAGGAAACATAATTCTCTACAAAAAAGGTCTCTTAACATTTTGCCATAGCTCGCTTCGTTTCTGAGATATTTGCAGATTTATCTCAAGGGAAGGGGCCTGACGGACATATTTCGAGATATTTCTTCTTCGTGTTGTTCTTCTTCTGCACAGCGAAGCTGGAAGTGGCATTTGCAGCTCGCACTAGTGCAGAGTTATCTCAAAGAAAGGGGCCACGGTGTTTCTGTATCTCTATTATGTTGGTGCGGCTTCGGAACTTTTAAATATCTCGATACATCTCGAAGACTACGCTTCTGATCAAAAAATATCATAGAACATAAATTGTAGGAAACATAATTCTCTACAAAAAAGGTCTCTTAACATTTTGCCATAGCTCGCTTCGTTTCCGAGATATTTGCAGATTTATCTCAAGGGAAGGGGCCTGACGGACATATTTCGAGATATTTCTTCTTCTTGTTGTTCTTCTTCTGCACAGCTAAGCTGGAAGTGGCATTTACAGATCGCAATAGTGCAGAGTCATCTCAAAGAAAGGGGCCACGGTGTTTCTGTATCTCTATTATGTTGGTGCGGCTTTGGAACTTTTAAATATCTTGATATATCTCGAGAACTACGCATCTGATCAAAAAATATCATAGAACATAAAAAGTAGAAAACTTAATTCTCTACAAAAAAGGTCTCCTAACATTTTGCCATAGCTCGCTTCGTTTCCGAGATATTTGCAGATTTATCTCAAGGGAAGGGGCCTGACGGACATATTTCGAGATATTTCTTCTTCTTGTTGTTCTTCTTCTGCACAGCTAAGCTGGAAGTGGCATTTGCAGCTCGCAATGGTGCAGAGTTATCTCAAAGAAGGGGGCCACGGTGTTTCTGTATCTCTATTATGTTGGTGCGGCTTCGGAACTTTTAAATATCTTGATATATCTCGAGAACTACGCATCTGATCAAAAAATATCATAGAACATAAAAAGTAGGAAACTTAATTCTCTACAGAAAAGGTCTCTTAACATTTTGCCATAGCTCGCTTCATTTCCGAGATATTTGCACATTTATCTCAAGGGAAGGGGCCTGACGGACATATTTCGAGATATTTCTTCTTCTTGTTGTTCTTCTTCTGCACAGCTAAGCTGGAAGTGGCATTTACAGATCGCAATAGTGCAGAGTCATCTCAAAGAAAGGGGCCACGGTGTTTCTGTATCTCTATTATGTTGGTGCGGCTTCGGAACTTTTAAATATCTTGATATATCTCGAGAACTACGCATCTGATCAAAAAAGATCATAGAACATAAAAAGTAGGAAACTTAATTCTCTACAAAAAAGGTCTCTTAAGATTTTGCCATAGCTCGCTTCGTTTCCGAGATATTTGCAAATTTATCTCAAGGGAAGGGGCCTGACGGACATATTTCGAGATATTTCTTCTTCGTGTTGTTCTTCTTCTGCACAGCTAAGCTGGAGGTGGCATTTACAGCTCGCAATAGTGCAGAGTTATCTCAAAGAAAGGGGCCACGGTGTTTCTGTATCTCTATTATGTTGGTGCGGCTTCGGAACTTTTAAATATCTTGATATATCTCGAGAACTACGCATCTGATCAAAAAATATCATAGAACTTAAAAAGTAGGAAACATAATTCTCTACAAAAAAGGTCTCTTAACATTTTGCCATAGCTCGCTTCGTTTCCGAGATATTTGCAGATTTATCTCAAGGGAAGGGGCCTGACGGACATATTTCGAGATATTTCTTCTTCGTGTTGTTCTTCTTCTGCACAGCGAAGCTGGAAGTGGCATTTGCAGCTCGCACTAGTGCAGAGTTATCTCAAAGAAAGGGGCCACGGTGTTTCTGTATCTCTATTATGTTGGTGCGGCTTCGGAACTTTTAAATATCTTGATATATCTCGAGAACTACGCATCTGATCAAAAAATATCATAGAACTTAAAAAGTAGGAAACATAATGCTCTACAAAAAAGGTCTCTTAACATTTTGCCATAGCTCGCTTCGTTTCTGAGATATTTGCAGATTTATCTCAAGGGAAGGGGCCTGACGGACATATTTCGAGATATTTCTTCTTCGTGTTGTTCTTC
Organism: Osmia lignaria lignaria; assembly: GCF_051020975.1. Lineage (NCBI taxonomy): Eukaryota > Metazoa > Arthropoda > Insecta > Hymenoptera > Megachilidae > Osmia > Osmia lignaria. The sequence continues at coordinate 5,388,542 of NW_027478159.1, read as the reverse complement.
TTGTGCACAGCTAAGCTGGAAGTGGCATTTACAGCTCGCAATAGTGCAGAGTTATCTCAAAGAAAGGGGCCACGGTGTTTCTGTATCTCTATTATGTTGGTGCGGCTTCGGAACTTTTAAATATCTTGATATATCTCGAGAACTACGCATCTGATCAAAAAATATGATAGAACTTAAAAAGTAGGAAACATAATTCTCTACAAAAAAGGTCTCTTAACATTTTGCCATAGCTCGCTTCGTTTCTGAGATATTTGCAGATTTATCTCAAGGGAAGGGGCCTGACGGACATATTTCGAGATATTTCTTCTTCGTGTTGTTCTTCTTGTGCACAGCTAAGCTGGAAGTGGCATTTACAGCTCGCAATAGTGCAGAGTTATCTCAAAGAAAGGGGCCACGGTGTTTCTGTATCTCTATTATGTTGGTGCGGCTTCGGAACTTTTAAATATCTTGATATATCTCGAGAACTACGCATCTGATCGAAAAATATCATAGAACTTAAAAAGTAGGAAACATAATTCTCTACAAAAAAGGTCTCTTAACATTTTGCCATAGCTCGCTTCGTTTCCGAGATATTTGCAGATTTATCTCAAGGCAAGGGGCCTGACGGACATATTTCGAGATATTTCTTCTTCTTGTTGTTCTTCTTCTGCACTGCTAAGCTGGAAGTGGCATTTGCAGCTCGCAATAGTGCAGAGTTATCTCAAAGAAAGGGGCCACGGTGTTTCTGTATCTCTATTATGTTGGTGCGGCTTCGGAACTTTTAAATATCTTGATATATCTCGAGAACTACGCATCTGATCAAAAAATATCATAGAACATAAAAAGTAGGAAACTTAATTCTCTACAAAAAAGGTCTCTTAAGATTTTGCCATAGCTCGCTTCGTTTCCCAGATATTTGCAGATTTATCTCAAGGGAAGGGGCCTGACGGACATATTTCGAGATATTTCTTCTTCGTGTTGTTCTTCTTCTGCACAGCTAAGCTGGAGGTGGCATTTACAGCTCGCAATAGTGCAGAGTTATCTCAAAGAAAGGGGCCACGGTGTTTCTGTATCTCTATGATGTTGGTGCGGCTTCGGAACTTTTAAATATCTTGATATATCTCGAGAACTACGCATCTGATCAAAAAATATCATAGAACTTAAAAAGTAGGAAACATAATTCTCTACAAAAAAGGTCTCTTAACATTTTGCCATAGCTCGCTTCGTTTCCGAGATATTTGCAGATTTATCTCAAGGGAAGGGGCCTGACGGACATATTTGGAGATATTTCTTCTTCTTGTTGTTCTTCTTCTGCACAGCTAAGCTGGAAGTGGCATTTGCGGCTCGCACTAGTGCAGAGTTATCTCAAAGAAAGGGGCCACGGTGTTTCTGAATCTCTATTATGTTGGTGCGGCTTCGGAACTTTTAAATATCTTGATATATCTCGAGAACTACGCATCTGATCAAAAAATATCATAGAACATAAAAAGTAGGAAACTTAATTCTCTACAAAAAAGGTCTCTTAAGATTTTGCCATAGCTCGCTTCGTTTCCGAGATATTTGCAGATTTATCTCAAGGGAAGGGGCCTGACGCACATATTTCGAGATATTTCTTCTTCGTGTTGTTCTTCTTCTGCACAGCTAAGCTGGAGGTGGCATTTACAGCTCGCAATAGTGCAGAGTTATCTCAAAGAAAGGGGCCACGGTGTTTCTGTATCTCTATTATGTTGGTGCGGCTTCGGAACTTTTAAATATCTTGATATATCTCGAGAACTACGCATCTGATCAAAAAATATCATAGAACTTAAAAAGTAGGAAACATAATTCTCTACAAAAAAGGTCTCTTAACATTTTGCCATAGCTCGCTTCGTTTCCGAGATATTTGCAGATTTATCTCAAGGGAAGGGGCCTGACGGACATATTTCGAGATATTTCTTCTTCGTGTTGTACTTCTTCTGCACAGCGAAGCTGGAAGTGGCATTTGCAGCTCGCACTAGTGCAGAGTTATCTCAAAGAAAGGGGCCACGGTGTTTCTGTATCTCTATTATGTTGGTGCGGCTTCGGAACTTTTAAATATCTTGATATATCTCGAGAACTACGCATCTGATCAAAAAATATCATAGAACTTAAAAAGTAGGAAACATAATGCTCTACAAAAAAGGTCTCTTAAAATTTTGCCATAGCTCGCTTCGTTTCCGAGATATTTGCAGATTTATCTCAAGGGAAGGGGCCTGACGGACATATTTCGAGATATTTCTTCTTCGTGTTGCTCTTCTTCTGCACAGCTAAGCTGGAAGTGGCATTTACATCTCGCAATAGTGCAGAGTTATCTCAAAGAAAGGGGCCACGGTGTTTCTGTATCTCTATTATGTTGGTGCGGCTTCGGAACTTTTAAATATCTTGATATATCTCGAGAACTACGCATCTGATCAAAAAATATCATAGAACATAAAAAGTAGGAAACTTAATTCTCTACAAAAAAGGTCTCTTAACATTTTGCCATAGCTCGCTTCGTTTCCGAGATATTTGCAGATTTATCTCAAGGCAAGGGGCCTGACGGACATATTTCGAGATATTTCTTCTTCTTGTTGTTCTTCTTCTGCACTGCTAAGCTGGAAGTGGCATTTGCAGCTCGCAATAGTGCAGAGTTATCTCAAAGAAAGGGGCCACGGTGTTTCTGTATCTCTATGATGTTGGTGCGGCTTCGGAACTTTTAAATATCTTGATATATCTCGAGAACTACGCATCTGATCAAAAAATATCATAGAACATAAAAAGTAGGAAACTTAATTCTCTACAAAAAAGGTCTCTTAAGATTTTGCCATAGCTCGCTTCGTTTCCGAGATATTTGCAGATTTATCTCAAGGGAAGGGGCCTGACGCACATATTTCGAGATATTTCTTCTTCGTGTTGTTCTTCTTCTGCACAGCTAAGCTGGAGGTGGCATTTACAGCTCGCAATAGTGCAGAGTTATCTCAAAGAAAGGGGCCACGGTGTTTCTGTATCTCTATTATGTTGGTGCGGCTTCGGAACTTTTAAATATCTTGATATATCTCGAGAACTACGCATCTGATCAAAAAATATCATAGAACTTAAAAAGTAGGAAACATAATTCTCTACAAAAAAGGTCTCTTAACATTTTGCCATAGCTCGCTTCGTTTCCGAGATATTTGCAGATTTATCTCAAGGGAAGGGGCCTGACGGACATATTTCGAGATATTTCTTCTTCGTGTTGTTCTTCTTCTGCACAGCGAAGCTGGAAGTGGCATTTGCAGCTCGCACTAGTGCAGAGTTATCTCAAAGAAAGGGGCCACGGTGTTTCTGTATCTCTATTATGTTGGTGCGGCTTCGGAACTTTTAAATATCTTGATATATCTCGAGAACTACGCATCTGATCAAAAAATATCATAGAACTTAAAAAGTAGGAAACATAATGCTCTACAAAAAAGGTCTCTTAAAATTTTGCCATAGCTCGCTTCGTTTCCGAGATATTTGCAGATTTATCTCAAGGGAAGGGGCCTGACGGACATATTTCGAGATATTTCTTCTTCGTGTTGCTCTTCTTCTGCACAGCTAAGCTGGAAGTGGCATTTACATCTCGCAATAGTGCAGAGTTATCTCAAAGAAAGGGGCCACGGTGTTTCTGTATCTCTATTATGTTGGTGCGGCTTCGGAACTTTTAAATATCTTGATATATCTCGAGAACTACGCATCTGATCAAAAAATATCATAGAACATAAAAAGTAGGAAACTTAATTATCTAGAAAAAAGGTCTCTTAACATTTTGCCATAGCTCGCTTCGTTTCCGAGATATTTGCAGATTTATCTCAAGGCAAGGGGCCTGACGGACATATTTCGAGATATTTCTTCTTCTTGTTGTTCTTCTTCTGCACTGCTAAGCTGGAAGTGGCATTTGCAGCTCGCAATAGTGCAGAGTTATCTCAAAGAAAGGGGCCACGGTGTTTCTGTATCTCTATGATGTTGGTGCGGCTTCGGAACTTTTAAATATCTTGATATATCTCGAGAACTACGCATCTGATCAAAAAATATCATAGAACATAAAAAGTAGGAAACTTAATTCTCTACAAATAAAGTCTCTTAACATTTTGCCATAGCTCGCTTCGTTTCCGAGATATTTGCAGATTTATCTCAAGGGAGGGGGCCTGACGGACATATTTCGAGATATTTCTTCTTCTTGTTGTTCTTCTTCTGCATTGCTAAACTGGAAGTGGCATTTCCAGCTCGCAATAGTGCAGAGTTATCTCAAAGAAAGGGGCCACGGTGTTTCTGTATCTCTATTATGTTGGTGCGGCTTCGGAACTTTTAAATATCTTGATATATCTCGAGAACTACACATCTGATCAAAAAATATCATACAACATAAAAAGTAGGAAACTTAATTCTCTACAAAAAAGGTCTCTTAACATTTTGCCATAGCTCGCTTCGTTTCCGAGATATTTGCAGATTTATCTCAAGCGAAGGGGCCTGACGGACATATTTCGAGATATTTCTTCTTCTTGTTGTTCTTCTTCTGCACAGCTAAGCTGGAAGTGACATTTGCGGCTCGCACTAGTGCAGAGCTATCTCAAAGAAAGGGGCCACGGTGTTTCTGAATCTCTATTATGTTGGTGCGGCGTCGGAACTTTTAAATATCTCGATATATCTCGAAAACTACGCTTCTGATCAAAAAATATCATAGAACATAAATTGTAGGAAACATAATTCTCTACAAAAAAGGTCTCTTAACATTTTGCCATAGCTCGCTTCGTTTCCGAGATATTTGCAGATTTATCTCAAGGGAGGGGGCCTGACGGACATATTTCGAGATATTTCTTCTTCTTGTTGTTCTTCTTCTGCACTGCTAAACTGGAAGTGGCATTTCCAGCTCGCAATAGTGCAGAGTTATCTCATAGAAAGGGGCCACGGTGTTTCTGTATCTCTATTATGTTGGTGCGGCTTCGGAACTCTTAAATATCTTGATATATCTCGAGAACTACGCATCTGATCAAAAAATATCATAGAACATAAAAAGTAGGAAACTTAATTCTCTACAAAAAAGGTCTCTTAACATTTTGCCATAGCTCGCTTCGTTTCCGAGATATTTGCAGATTTATCTCAAGGGAAGGGGCCTGACGGACATATTTCGAGATATTTCTTCTTCTTGTTGCTCTTCTTCTGCACAGCTAACCTGGAAGTGGCATTTGCAGCTCGCAATAGTGCAGAGTTATCTCAAAGAAAGGGGCCACGGTGTTTCTGTATCTCTATTATGTTGGTGCGGCTTCGGAACTTTTAAATATCTTGATATATCTCGAGAACTACGCATCTGATCAAAAAATATCATAGAACATAAAAAGTAGGAAACTTAATTCTCTACAAAAAAGGTCTCTTAACATTTTGCCATAGCTCACTTCGTTTCCGAGATATTTGCAGATTTATCTCAAGGGAGGGGGCCTGACGGACATATTTCGAGATATTTCTTCTTCGTGTTGTTCTTCTTCTGCACAGCTAAGCTGGAAGTGGCATTTACATCTCGCAATAGTGCAGAGTTATCTCAAAGAAAGGGGCCACGGTGTTTCTGTATCTCTATTATGTTGGTGCGGCTTCGGAACTTTTAAATATCTTGATATATCTCGAGAACTACGCATCTGATCAAAAAATATCATAGAACATAAAAAGTAGGAAACTTAATTCTCTACAAAAAAGGTATCTTAACATTTTGCCATAGCTCGCTTCGTTTCCGAGATATTTGCAGATTTATCTCAAGGGAAGGGGCCTGACGGACATATTTCGAGATATTTCTTCTTCTTGTTGTTCTTCTTCTGCACTGCTAAACTGGAAGTGGCATTTCCAGCTCGCAATAGTGCAGAGTTATCTCAAAGAAAGGGGCCACGGTGTTTCTGTATCTTATGATGTTGGTGCGGCTTCGGAACTTTTAAATATCTTGATATATCTCGAGAACTACGCATCTGATCAAAAAATATCATAGAACATAAAAAGTAGGAAACTTAATTCTCTACAAAAAACGTCTCTTAACATTTTGCCATAGCTCGCTTCGTTTCCGAGATATTTGCAGATTTATCTCAAGGGAAGGGGCCTGACGGACATATTTGGAGATATTTCTTCTTCTTGTTGTTCTTCTTCTGCACAGCTAAGCTGGAAGTGGCATTTGCAGCTCGCAATAGTGCAGAGTTATCTCAAAGAAAGGGGCCACGGTGTTTCTGTATCTCTATTATGTTGGTGCGGCTTCGGAACTTTTAAATATCTTGATATATCTCGAGAACTACGCATCTGATCAAAAAATATCATAGAACATAAAAAGTAGGAAACTTAATTCTCTACAAAAAAGGTCTCTTAACATTTTGCCATAGCTCGCTTCGTTTCCGAGATATTTGCAGATTTATCTCAAGGGAGGGGGCCTGACGGACATATTTCGAGATATTTCTTCTTCTTGTTGTTCTTCTTCTGCACTGCTAAACTGGAAGTGGCATTTCCAGGTCGCAATAGTGCAGAGTTATCTCAAAGAAAGGGGCCACGGTGTTTCTGTATCTCTATTATGATGGTGCGGCTTCGGAACTTTTAAATATCTTGATATATCTCGAGAACTACGCATCTGATCAAAAAATATCATACAACATAAAAAGTAGGAAACTTAATTCTCTACAAAAAAGGTCTCTTAACATTTTGCCATAGCTCGCTTCGTTTCCGAGATATTTGCAGATTTATCTCAAGCGAAGGGGCCTGACGGACATATTTCGAGATATTTCTTCTTCTTGTTGTTCTTCTTCTGCACAGCTAAGCTGGAAGTGACATTTGCGGCTCGCACTAGTGCAGAGTTATCTCAAAGAAAGGGGCCACGGTGTTTCTGAATCTCTATTATGTTGGTGCGGCTTCGGAACTTTTAAATATCTCGATATATCTCGAAAACTACGCTTCTGATCAAAAAATATCATAGAACATAAATTGTAGGAAACATAATTCTCTACAAAAAACGTCTCTTAACATTTTGCCATAGCTCGCTTCGTTTCCGAGATATTTGCAGATTTATCTCAAGGGAAGGGGCCTGACGGACATATTGCGAGATATTTCTTCTTGTTGTTCTTCTTCTGCACAGCTAAGCTGGAAGTGGCATTTGCGGCTCGCACTAGTGCAGAGTTATCTCAAAGAAAGGGGCCACGGTGTTTCTGAATCTCTATTATGTTGGTGCGGCTTCGGAACTTTTAAATATCTCGATATATCTCGAAAACTACGCTTCTGATCAAAAAATATCATAGAACATAAATTGTAGGAAACATAATTCTCTACAAAAAACGTCTCTTAACATTTTGCCATAGCTCGCTTCGTTTCCGAGATATTTGCAGATTTATCTCAAGGGAAGGGGCCTGACGGACATATTTGGAGATATTTCTTCTTCTTGTTGTTCTTCTTCTGCACAGCTAAGCTGGAAGTGGCATTTGCAGCTCGCAATAGTGCAGAGTTATCTCAAAGAAAGGGGCCACGGTGTTTCTGTATCTCTATTATGTTGGTGCGGCTTCGGAACTTTTAAATATCTTGATATATCTCGAGAACTACGCATCTGATCAAAAAATATCATAGAACATAAAAAGTAGGAAACTTAATTCTCTACAAATAAAGTCTCTTAAGATTTTGCCATAGCTCGCTTCGTTTCCGAGATATTTGCAGATTTATCTCAAGGGAAGGGGCCTGACGGACATATTTCGAGATATTTCTTCTTCTTGTTGTTCTTCTTCTGCACAGCTAAGCTGGAAGTGGCATTTGCAGCTCGCAATAGTGCAGAGTTATCTCAAAGAAAGGGGCCACGGTGTTTCTGTATCTCTATTATGTTGGTGCGGCTTCGGAACTTTTAAATATCTCGATATATCTCGAGAACTACGCATCTGATCAAAAAATATCATAGAACATAAAAAGTAGGAAACTTAATTCTCTACAAATAAAGTCTCTTAAGATTTTGCCATAGCTCGCTTTCTTTCCGAGATATTTGCAGATTTATCTCAAGGGAAGGGGCCTGACGGACATATTTCGAGATATTTCTTCTTGTTGTTCTTCTTCTGCACAGCTAAGCTGGAAGTGGCATTTGCGGCTCGCACTAGTGCAGAGTTATCTCAAAGAAAGGGGCCACTGTGTTTCTGTATCTCTATTATGTTGGTGCGGCTTCGGAACTTTTAAATATCTCGATATATCTCGAGAACTACGCATCTGATCAAAAAATATCATAGAACATAAAAAGTAGGAAACTTAATTCTCTACAAATAAAGTCTCTTAACATTTTGCCATAGCTCGCTTCGTTTCCGAGATATTTGCAGATTTATCTCAAGGGAAGGGGCCTGACGGACATATTTCGAGATATTTGTTCTTCGTGTTGTTCTTCTTCTGCACAGCTAAGCTGGAAGTGGCATTTGCAGCTCGCAATAGTGCAGAGTTATCTCAAAGAAAGGGGCCACGGTGTTTCTGTATCTCTATTATGTTGGTGCGGCTTCGGAACTTTTAAATATCTTGATATATCTCGAGAACTACGCATCTGATCAAAAAATATCATAGAACTTAAAAAGTAGGAAACATAATTCTCTACAAAAAAGGTCTCTTAACATTTTGCCATAGCTCGCTTCGTTTCCGAGATATTTGCAGATTTATCTCAAGGGAAGGGGCCTGACGGACATATTTCGAGATATTTCTTCTTCGTGTTGCTCTTCTTCTGCACAGCTAAGCTGGAAGTGGCATTTACATCTCGCAATAGTGCAGAGTTATCTCAAAGAAAGGGGCCACGGTGTTTCTGTATCTCTATTATGTTGGTGCGGCTTCGGAACTTTTAAATATCTTGATATATCTCGAGAACTACGCATCTGATCAAAAAATATCATAGAACATAAAAAGTAGGAAACTTAATTCTCTACAAAAAAGGTCTCTTAACATTTTGCCATAGCTCGCTTCGTTTCCGAGATATTTGCAGATTTATCTCAAGGCAAGGGGCCTGACGGACATATTTCGAGATATTTCTTCTTCTTGTTGTTCTTCTTCTGCACTGCAAAGCTGGAAGTGGCATTTGCAGCTCGCAATAGTGCAGAGTTATCTCAAAGAAAGGGGCCACGGTGTTTCTGTATCTCTATTATGTTGGTGCGGCTTCGGAACTTTTAAATATCTTGATATATCTCGAGAACTACGCATCTGATCAAAAAATATCATAGAACATAAAAGGTAGGAAACTTAATTCTCTACAAAAAAGGTCTCTTTACATTTTGCCATAGCTCGCTTCGTTTCCCAGATATTTGCAGATTTATCTCAAGGGAAGGGGCCTGACGGACATATTTCGAGATATTTCTTCTTGTTGTTCTTCTTCTGCACAGCTAAGCTGGAAGTGGCATTTGCGGCTCGCACTAGTGCAGAGTTATCTCAAAGAAAGGGGCCACGGTGTTTCTGAATCTCTATTATGTTGGTGCGGCTTCGGAACTTTTAAATATCTCGATATATCTCGAAAACTACGCTTCTGATCAAAAAATATCATAGAACATAAATTGTAGGAAACATAATTCTCTACAAAAAACGTCTCTTAACATTTTGCCATAGCTCGCTTCGTTTCCGAGATATTTGCAGATTTATCTCAAGGGAAGGGGCCTGACGGACATATTTGGAGATATTTCTTCTTCTTGTTGTTCTTCTTCTGCACAGCTAAGCTGGAAGTGGCATTTGCAGCTCGCAATAGTGCAGAGTTATCTCAAAGAAAGGGGCCACGGTGTTTCTGTATCTCTATTATGTTGGTGCGGCTTCGGAACTTTTAAATATCTTGATATATCTCGAGAACTACGCATCTGATCAAAAAATATCATAGAACATAAAAAGTAGGAAACTTAATTCTCTACAAAAAAGGTCTCTTAACATTTTGCCATAGCTCGCTTCGTTTCCGAGATATTTGCAGATTTATCTCAAGGGAGGGGGCCTGACGGACATATTTCGAGATATTTCTTCTTCTTGTTGTTCTTCTTCTGCACTGCTAAACTGGAAGTGGCATTTCCAGCTCGCAATAGTGCAGAGTTATCTCAAAGAAAGGGGCCACGGTGTTTCTGTATCTCTATTATGTTGGTGCGGCTTCGGAACTTTTAAATATCTTGATATATCTCGAGAACTACGCATCTGATCAAAAAATATCATAGAACTTAAAAAGTAGGAAACATAATTCTCTACAAAAAAGGTCTCTTAACATTTTGCCATAGCTCGCTTCGTTTCCGAGATATTTGCAGATTTATCTCAAGGGAAGGGGCCTGACGGACATATTTCGAGATATTTCTTCTTCGTGTTGCTCTTCTTCTGCACAGCTAAGCTGGAAGTGGCATTTACATCTCGCAATAGTGCAGAGTTATCTCAAAGAAAGGGGCCACGGTGTTTCTGTATCTCTATTATGTTGGTGCGGCTTCGGAACTTTTAAATATCTTGATATATCTCGAGAACTACGCATCTGATCAAAAAATATCATAGAACATAAAAAGTAGGAAACTTAATTCTCTACAAAAAAGGTCTCTTAACATTTTGCCATAGCTCGCTTCGTTTCCGAGATATTTGCAGATTTATCTCAAGGCAAGGGGCCTGACGGACATATTTCGAGATATTTCTTCTTCTTGTTGTTCTTCTTCTGCACTGCAAAGCTGGAAGTGGCATTTGCAGCTCGCAATAGTGCAGAGTTATCTCAAAGAAAGGGGCCACGGTGTTTCTGTATCTCTATTATGTTGGTGCGGCTTCGGAACTTTTAAATATCTTGATATATCTCGAGAACTACGCATCTGATCAAAAAATATCATAGAACATAAAAAGTAGGAAACTTAATTCTCTACAAAAAAGGTCTCTTTACATTTTGCCATAGCTCGCTTCGTTTCCCAGATATTTGCAGATTTATCTCAAGGGAAGGGGCCTGACGGACATATTTCGAGATATTTCTTCTTGTTGTTCTTCTTCTGCACAGCTAAGCTGGAAGTGGCATTTGCGGCTCGCACTAGTGCAGAGTTATCTCAAAGAAAGGGGCCACGGTGTTTCTGAATCTCTATTATGTTGGTGCGGCTTCGGAACTTTTAAATATCTCGATATATCTCGAAAACTACGCTTCTGATCAAAAAATATCATAGAACATAAATTGTAGGAAACATAATTCTCTACAAAAAACGTCTCTTAACATTTTGCCATAGCTCGCTTCGTTTCCGAGATATTTGCAGATTTATCTCAAGGGAAGGGGCCTGACGGACATATTTGGAGATATTTCTTCTTCTTGTTGTTCTTCTTCTGCACAGCTAAGCTGGAAGTGGCATTTGCAGCTCGCAATAGTGCAGAGTTATCTCAAAGAAAGGGGCCACGGTGTTTCTGTATCTCTATTATGTTGGTGCGGCTTCGGAACTTTTAAATATCTTGATATATCTCGAGAACTACGCATCTGATCAAAAAATATCATAGAACATAAAAAGTAGGAAACTTAATTCTCTACAAAAAAGGTCTCTTAACATTTTGCCATAGCTCGCTTCGTTTCCGAGATATTTGCAGATTTATCTCAAGGGAGGGGGCCTGACGGACATATTTCGAGATATTTCTTCTTCTTGTTGTTCTTCTTCTGCACTGCTAAACTGGAAGTGGCATTTCCAGCTCGCAATAGTGCAGAGTTATCTCAAAGAAAGGGGCCACGGTGTTTCTGTATCTCTATTATGATGGTGCGGCTTCGGAACTTTTAAATATCTTGATATATCTCGAGAACTACGCATCTGATCAAAAAATATCATACAACATAAAAAGTAGGAAACTTAATTCTCTACAAAAAAGGTCTCTTAACATTTTGCCATAGCTCGCTTCGTTTCCGAGATATTTGCAGATTTATCTCAAGCGAAGGGGCCTGACGGACATATTTCGAGATATTTCTTCTTCTTGTTGTTCTTCTTCTGCACAGCTAAGCTGGAAGTGACATTTGCGGCTCGCACTAGTGCAGAGTTATCTCAAAGAAAGGGGCCACGGTGTTTCTGAATCTCTATTATGTTGGTGCGGCTTCGGAACTTTTAAATATCTCGATATATCTCGAAAACTACGCTTCTGATCAAAAAATATCATAGAACATAAATTGTAGGAAACATAATTCTCTACAAAAAACGTCTCTTAACATTTTGCCATAGCTCGCTTCGTTTCCGAGATATTTGCAGATTTATCTCAAGGGAAGGGGCCTGACGGACATATTTCGAGATATTTCTTCTTGTTGTTCTTCTTCTGCACAGCTAAGCTGGAAGTGGCATTTGCGGCTCGCACTAGTGCAGAGTTATCTCAAAGAAAGGGGCCACGGTGTTTCTGAATCTCTATTATGTTGGTGCGGCTTCGGAACTTTTAAATATCTCGATATATCTCGAAAACTACGCTTCTGATCAAAAAATATCATAGAACATAAATTGTAGGAAACATAATTCTCTACAAAAAACGTCTCTTAACATTTTGCCATAGCTCGCTTCGTTTCCGAGATATTTGCAGATTTATCTCAAGGGAAGGGGCCTGACGGACATATTTGGAGATATTTCTTCTTCTTGTTGTTCTTCTTCTGCACAGCTAAGCTGGAAGTGGCATTTGCAGCTCGCAATAGTGCAGAGTTATCTCAAAGAAAGGGGCCACGGTGTTTCTGTATCTCTATTATGTTGGTGCGGCTTCGGAACTTTTAAATATCTTGATATATCTCGAGAACTACGCATCTGATCAAAAAATATCATAGAACATAAAAAGTAGGAAACCTAATTCTCTACAAAAAAGGTCTCTTAACATTTTGCCATAGCTCGCTTCGTTTCCGAGATATTTGCAGATTTATCTCAAGGGAGGGGGCCTGACGGACATATTTCGAGATATTTCTTCTTCTTGTTGTTCTTCTTCTGCATTGCTAAACTGGAAGTGGCATTTCCAGCTCGCAATAGTGCAGAGTTATCTCAAAGAAAGGGGCCACGGTGTTTCTGTATCTCTATTATGTTGGTGCGGCTTCGGAACTTTTAAATATCTTGATATATCTCGAGAACTACACATCTGATCAAAAAATATCATACAACATAAAAAGTAGGAAACTTAATTCTCTACAAAAAAGGTCTCTTAACATTTTGCCATAGCTCGCTTCGTTTCCGAGATATTTGCAGATTTATCTCAAGCGAAGGGGCCTGACGGACATATTTCGAGATATTTCTTCTTCTTGTTGTTCTTCTTCTGCACAGCTAAGCTGGAAGTGACATTTGCGGCTCGCACTAGTGCAGAGCTATCTCAAAGAAAGGGGCCACGGTGTTTCTGTATCTCTATTATGTTGGTGCGGCTTCGGAACTTTTAAATATCTTGATATATCTCGAGAACTACGCATCTGATCAAAAAATATCATACAACATAAAAAGTAGGAAACTTAATTCTCTACAAAAAAGGTCTCTTAACATTTTGTCATAGCTCGCTTCGTTTCCGAGATATTTGCAGATTTATCTCAAGCGAAGGGGCCTGACGGACATATTTCGAGATATTTCTTCTTCTTGTTGTTCTTCTTCTGCACAGCTAAGCTGGAAGTGGCATTTGCGGCTCGCACTAGTGCAGAGTTATCTCAAAGAAAGGGGCCACGGTGTTTCTGAATCTCTATTATGTTGGTGCGGCTTCGGAACTTTTAAATATCTCGATATATCTCGAAAACTACGCTTCTGATCAAAAAATATCATAGAACATAAATTGTAGGAAACTTAATTCTCTACAAAAAAGGTCTCTTAACATTTTGCCATAGCTCGCTTCGTTTCCGAGATATTTGCAGATTTATCTCAAGCGAAGGGGCCTGACGGACATATTTCGAGATATTTCTTCTTCTTGTTGTTCTTCTTCTGCACAGCTAAGCTGGAAGTGACATTTGCGGCTCGCACTAGTGCAGAGTTATCTCAAAGAAAGGGGCCACGGTGTTTCTGAATCTCTATTATGTTGGTGCGGCTTCGGAACTTTTAAATATCTCGATATATCTCGAAAACTACGCTTCTGATCAAAAAATATCATAGAACATAAATTGTAGGAAACATAATTCTCTACAAAAAACGTCTCTTAACATTTTGCCATAGCTCGCTTCGTTTCCGAGATATTTGCAGATTTATCTCAAGGGAAGGGGCCTGACGGACATATTTCGAGATATTTCTTCTTGTTGTTCTTCTTCTGCACAGCTAAGCTGGAAGTGGCATTTGCGGCTCGCACTAGTGCAGAGTTATCTCAAAGAAAGGGGCCACGGTGTTTCTGAATCTCTATTATGTTGGTGCGGCTTCGGAACTTTTAAATATCTCGATATATCTCGAAAACTACGCTTCTGATCAAAAAATATCATAGAACATAAATTGTAGGAAACATAATTCTCTACAAAAAACGTCTCTTAACATTTTGCCATAGCTCGCTTCGTTTCCGAGATATTTGCAGATTTATCTCAAGGGAAGGGGCCTGACGGACATATTTGGAGATATTTCTTCTTCTTGTTGTTCTTCTTCTGCACAGCTAAGCTGGAAGTGGCATTTGCAGCTCGCAATAGTGCAGAGTTATCTCAAAGAAAGGGGCCACGGTGTTTCTGTATCTCTATTATGTTGGTGCGGCTTCGGAACTTTTAAATATCTTGATATATCTCGAGAACTACGCATCTGATCAAAAAATATCATAGAACATAAAAAGTAGGAAACCTAATTCTCTACAAAAAAGGTCTCTTAACATTTTGCCATAGCTCGCTTCGTTTCCGAGATATTTGCAGATTTATCTCAAGGGAGGGGGCCTGACGGACATATTTCGAGATATTTCTTCTTCTTGTTGTTCTTCTTCTGCATTGCTAAACTGGAAGTGGCATTTCCAGCTCGCAATAGTGCAGAGTTATCTCAAAGAAAGGGGCCACGGTGTTTCTGTATCTCTATTATGTTGGTGCGGCTTCGGAACTTTTAAATATCTTGATATATCTCGAGAACTACACATCTGATCAAAAAATATCATACAACATAAAAAGTAGGAAACTTAATTCTCTACAAAAAAGGTCTCTTAACATTTTGCCATAGCTCGCTTCGTTTCCGAGATATTTGCAGATTTATCTCAAGCGAAGGGGCCTGACGGACATATTTCGAGATATTTCTTCTTCTTGTTGTTCTTCTTCTGCACAGCTAAGCTGGAAGTGACATTTGCGGCTCGCACTAGTGCAGAGCTATCTCAAAGAAAGGGGCCACGGTGTTTCTGAATCTCTATTATGTTGGTGCGGCGTCGGAACTTTTAAATATCTCGATATATCTCGAAAACTACGCTTCTGATCAAAAAATATCATAGAACATAAATTGTAGGAAACATAATTCTCTACAAAAAAGGTCTCTTAACATTTTGCCATAGCTCGCTTCGTTTCCGAGATATTTGCAGATTTATCTCAAGGGAGGGGGCCTGACGGACATATTTCGAGATATTTCTTCTTCTTGTTGTTCTTCTTCTGCACTGCTAAACTGGAAGTGGCATTTCCAGCTCGCAATAGTGCAGAGTTATCTCATAGAAAGGGGCCACGGTGTTTCTGTATCTCTATTATGTTGGTGCGGCTTCGGAACTTTTAAATATCTTGATATATCTCGAGAACTACGCATCTGATCAAAAAATATCATAGAACATAAAAAGTAGGAAACTTAATTCTCTACAAAAAAGGTCTCTTAACATTTTGCCATAGCTCGCTTCGTTTCCGAGATATTTGCAGATTTATCTCAAGGGAAGGGGCCTGACGGACATATTTCGAGATATTTCTTCTTCTTGTTGCTCTTCTTCTGCACAGCTAAGCTGGAAGTGGCATTTGCAGCTCGCAATAGTGCAGAGTTATCTCAAAGAAAGGGGCCACGGTGTTTCTGTATCTCTATTATGTTGGTGCGGCTTCGGAACTTTTAAATATCTTGATATATCTCGAGAACTACGCATCTGATCAAAAAATATCATAGAACATAAAAAGTAGGAAACTTAATTCTCTACAAAAAAGGTCTCTTAACATTTTGCCATAGCTCACTTCGTTTCCGAGATATTTGCAGATTTATCTCAAGGGAGGGGGCCTGACGGACATATTTCGAGATATTTCTTCTTCGTGTTGTTCTTCTTCTGCACAGCTAAGCTGGAAGTGGCATTTACATCTCGCAATAGTGCAGAGTTATCTCAAAGAAAGGGGCCACGGTGTTTCTGTATCTCTATTATGTTGGTGCGGCTTCGGAACTTTTAAATATCTTGATATATCTCGAGAACTACGCATCTGATCAAAAAATATCATAGAACATAAAAAGTAGGAAACTTAATTCTCTACAAAAAAGGTATCTTAACATTTTGCCATAGCTCGCTTCGTTTCCGAGATATTTGCAGATTTATCTCAAGGGAAGGGGCCTGACGGACATATTTCGAGATATTTCTTCTTCTTGTTGTTCTTCTTCTGCACTGCTAAACTGGAAGTGGCATTTCCAGCTCGCAATAGTGCAGAGTTATCTCAAAGAAAGGGGCCACGGTGTTTCTGTATCTTATGATGTTGGTGCGGCTTCGGAACTTTTAAATATCTTGATATATCTCGAGAACTACGCATCTGATCAAAAAATATAATAGAACATAAAAAGTAGGAAACTTAATTCTCTACAAAAAACGTCTCTTAACATTTTGCCATAGCTCGCTTCGTTTCCGAGATATTTGCAGATTTATCTCAAGGGAAGGGGCCTGACGGACATATTTGGAGATATTTCTTCTTCTTGTTGTTCTTCTTCTGCACAGCTAAGCTGGAAGTGGCATTTGCAGCTCGCAATAGTGCAGAGTTATCTCAAAGAAAGGGGCCACGGTGTTTCTGTATCTCTATTATGTTGGTGCGGCTTCGGAACTTTTAAATATCTTGATATATCTCGAGAACTACGCATCTGATCAAAAAATATCATAGAACATAAAAAGTAGGAAACTTAATTCTCTACAAAAAAGGTCTCTTAACATTTTGCCATAGCTCGCTTCGTTTCCGAGATATTTGCAGATTTATCTCAAGGGAGGGGGCCTGACGGACATATTTCGAGATATTTCTTCTTCTTGTTGTTCTTCTTCTGCACTGCTAAACTGGAAGTGGCATTTCCAGGTCGCAATAGTGCAGAGTTATCTCAAAGAAAGGGGCCACGGTGTTTCTGTATCTCTATTATGATGGTGCGGCTTCGGAACTTTTAAATATCTTGATATATCTCGAGAACTACGCATCTGATCAAAAAATATCATACAACATGAAAAGTAGGAAACTTAATTCTCTACAAAAAAGGTCTCTTAACATTTTGCCATAGCTCGCTTCGTTTCCGAGATATTTGCAGATTTATCTCAAGCGAAGGGGCCTGACGGACATATTTCGAGATATTTCTTCTTCTTGTTGTTCTTCTTCTGCACAGCTAAGCTGGAAGTGACATTTGCGGCTCGCACTAGTGCAGAGTTATCTCAAAGAAAGGGGCCACGGTGTTTCTGAATCTCTATTATGTTGGTGCGGCTTCGGAACTTTTAAATATCTCGATATATCTCGAAAACTACGCTTCTGATCAAAAAATATCATAGAACATAAATTGTAGGAAACATAATTCTCTACAAAAAACGTCTCTTAACATTTTGCCATAGCTCGCTTCGTTTCCGAGATATTTGCAGATTTATCTCAAGGGAAGGGGCCTGACGGACATATTTCGAGATATTTCTTCTTGTTGTTCTTCTTCTGCACAGCTAAGCTGGAAGTGGCATTTGCGGCTCGCACTAGTGCAGAGTTATCTCAAAGAAAGGGGCCACGGTGTTTCTGAATCTCTATTATGTTGGTGCGGCTTCGGAACTTTTAAATATCTCGATATATCTCGAAAACTACGCTTCTGATCAAAAAATATCATAGAACATAAATTGTAGGAAACATAATTCTCTACAAAAAACGTCTCTTAACATTTTGCCATAGCTCGCTTCGTTTCCGAGATATTTGCAGATTTATCTCAAGGGAAGGGGCCTGACGGACATATATGGAGATATTTCTTCTTCTTGTTGTTCTTCTTCTGCACAGCTAAGCTGGAAGTGGCATTTGCAGCTCGCAATAGTGCAGAGTTATCTCAAAGAAAGGGGCCACGGTGTTTCTGTATCTCTATTATGTTGGTGCGGCTTCGGAACTTTTAAATATCTTGATATATCTCGAGAACTACGCATCTGATCAAAAAATATCATAGAACATAAAAAGTAGGAAACTTAATTCTCTACAAAAAAGGTCTCTTAACATTTTGCCATAGCTCGCTTCGTTTCCGAGATATTTGCAGATTTATCTCAAGGGAGGGGGCCTGACGGACATATTTCGAGATATTTCTTCTTCTTGTTGTTCTTCTTCTGCATTGCTAAACTGGAAGTGGCATTTCCAGCTCGCAATAGTGCAGAGTTATCTCAAAGAAAGGGGCCACGGTGTTTCTGTATCTCTATTATGTTGGTGCGGCTTCGGAACTTTTAAATATCTTGATATATCTCGAGAACTACACATCTGATCAAAAAATATCATACAACATAAAAAGTAGGAAACTTAATTCTCTACAAAAAAGGTCTCTTAACATTTTGCCATAGCTCGCTTCGTTTCCGAGATATTTGCAGATTTATCTCAAGCGAAGGGGCCTGACGGACATATTTCGAGATATTTCTTCTTCTTGTTGTTCTTCTTCTGCACAGCTAAGCTGGAAGTGACATTTGCGGCTCGCACTAGTGCAGAGCTATCTCAAAGAAAGGGGCCACGGTGTTTCTGAATCTCTATTATGTTGGTGCGGCGTCGGAACTTTTAAATATCTCGATATATCTCGAAAACTACGCTTCTGATCAAAAAATATCATAGAACATAAATTGTAGGAAACATAATTCTCTACAAAAAAGGTCTCTTAACATTTTGCCATAGCTCGCTTCGTTTCCGAGATATTTGCAGATTTATCTCAAGGGAGGGGGCCTGACGGACATATTTCGAGATATTTCTTCTTCTTGTTGCTCTTCTTCTGCACAGCTAAGCTGGAAGTGGCATTTGCAGCTCGCAATAGTGCAGAGTTATCTCAAAGAAAGGGGCCACGGTGTTTCTGTATCTCTATTATGTTGGTGCGGCTTCGGAACTTTTAAATATCTTGATATATCTCGAGAACTACGCATCTGATCAAAAAATATCATAGAACATAAAAAGTAGGAAACTTAATTCTCTACAAAAAAGGTCTCTTAACATTTTGCCATAGCTCACTTCGTTTCCGAGATATTTGCAGATTTATCTCAAGGGAGGGGGCCTGACGGACATATTTCGAGATATTTCTTCTTCGTGTTGTTCTTCTTCTGCACAGCTAAGCTGGAAGTGGCATTTACATCTCGCAATAGTGCAGAGTTATCTCAAAGAAAGGGGCCACGGTGTTTCTGTATCTCTATTATGTTGGTGCGGCTTCGGAACTTTTAAATATCTTGATATATCTCGAGAACTACGCATCTGATCAAAAAATATCATAGAACATAGAAAGTAGGAAACTTAATTCTCTACAAAAAAGGTATCTTAACATTTTGCCATAGCTCGCTTCGTTTCCGAGATATTTGCAGATTTATCTCAAGGGAAGGGGCCTGACGGACATATTTCGAGATATTTCTTCTTCTTGTTGTTCTTCTTCTGCACTGCTAAACTGGAAGTGGCATTTCCAGCTCGCAATAGTGCAGAGTTATCTCAAAGAAAGGGGCCACGGTGTTTCTGTATCTTATGATGTTGGTGCGGCTTCGGAACTTTTAAATATCTTGATATATCTCGAGAACTACGCATCTGATCAAAAAATATCATACAACATAAAAAGTAGGAAACTTAATTCTCTACAAAAAAGGTCTCTTAACATTTTGCCATAGCTCGCTTCGTTTCCGAGATATTTGCAGATTTATCTCAAGCGAAGGGGCCTGACGGACATATTTCGAGATATTTCTTCTTCTTGTTGTTCTTCTTCTGCACAGCTAAGCTGGAAGTGGCATTTGCGGCTCGCACTAGTGCAGAGTTATCTCAAAGAAAGGGGCCACGGTGTTTCTGATTCTCTATTATGTTGGTGCGGCTTGGGAACTTTTAAATATCTCGATATATCTCGAAAACTACGCTTCTGATCAAAAAATATCATAGAACATAAATTGTAGGAAACATAATTCTCTACAAAAAACGTCTCTTAACATTTTGCCATAGCTCGCTTCGTTTCCGAGATATTTGCAGATCTATCTCAAGGGAAGGGGCCTGACGGACATATTTGGAGATATTTCTTCTTCTTGTTGTTCCTCTTCTGCACAGCTAAGCTGGAAGTGGCATTTGCAGCTCGCAATAGTGCAGAGTTATCTCAAAGAAAGGGGCCACGGTGTTTCTGTATCTCTATTATGTTGGTGCGGCTTCGGAACTTTTAAATATCTTGATATATCTCGAGAACTACGCATCTGATCAAAAAATATCATAGAACATAAAAAGTAGGAAACTTAATTCTATACAAAAAAGGTCTCTTTACATTTTGCCATAGCTCGCTTCGTTTCCGAGATATTTGCAGATTTATCTCAAGGGAAGGGGCCTGACGGACATATTTCGAGATGTTTCTTCTTCTTGTTGTTCTTCTTCTGCACTGCTAAACTGGAAGTGGCATTTCCAGCTCGCAATAGTGCAGAGTTATCTCAAAGAAAGGAGCCACGGTGTTTCTGTATCTCTATTATGTTGGTGCGGCTTCGGAACTTTTAAATATCTTGATATATCTCGAGAACTACGCATCTGATCAAAAAATATCATAGAACATAAAAAGTAGGAAACTTAATTCTCTACAAATAAAGTCTCCTAACATTTTGCCATAGCTCGCTTCGTTTCCGAGATATTTGCAGATTTATCTCAAGGGACGGGGCCTGACGGACATATTTCGAGATATTTCTTCTTTGTGTTGTTCTTCTTCTGCACAGCTAAGCTGGAAGTGGCATTTACATCTCGCAATAGTGCAGAGTTATCTCAAAGAAAGGGGCCACGGTGTTTCTGTATCTCTATTATGTTGGTGCGGCTTCGGAACTTTTAAATATCTCGATATATCTCGAGAACTACGCATCTGATCAAAAAATATCATAGAACATAAAAAGTAGCAAACTTAATTCTCTACAAATAAAGTCTCTTAACATTTTGCCATAGCTCGCTTCGTTTCCGAGATATTTGCAGATTTATCTCAAGGGAAGGGGCCTGACGGACATATTTCGAGATATTTGTTCTTCGTGTTGTTCTTCTTCTGCACAGCTAAGCTGGAAGTGGCATTTGCAGCTCGCAATAGTGCAGAGTTATCTCAAAGAAAGGGGCCACGGTGTTTCTGTATCTCTATTATGTTGGTGCGGCTTCGGAACTTTTAAATATCTTGATGTATCTCAAGAACTACGCATCTGATCAAAAAATATCATAGAACATAAAAAGTAGGAAACTTAATTCTCTACAAAAAAGGTCTCTTAAGATTTTGCCATAGCTCGCTTCGTTTCCGAGATATTTGCAGATTTATCTCAAGGGAAGGGGCCTGACGGACATATTTCGAGATATTTCTTCTTCGTGTTGTTCTTCTTCTGCACAGCTAAGCTGGATGTGGCATTTGCAGCTCGCACTAGTGCAGAGTTATCTCAAAGAAAGGGGCCACGGTGTTTCTGAATCTCTATTATGTTGGTGCGGCTTCGGAACTTTTAAATATCTCGATATATCTCGAAAACTACGCTTCTGATCAAAAAATATCATAGAACATAAAAAGTAGGAAACTTAATTCTCTACAAATAAAGTCTCTTAACATTTTGCCATAGCTCGCTTCGTTTCCGAGATATTTGCAGATTTATCTCAAGGGAAGGGGCCTGACGGACATATTTCGAGATATTTCTTCTTCGTGTTGTTCTTTTTCTGCACAGCTAAGCTGGAAGTGGCATTTGCAGCTCGCAATAGTGCAGAGTTATCTCAAAGAAAGGGGCCACGGTGTTTCTGTATCTCTATTATGTTGGTGCGGCTTCGGAACTTTTAAATATCTTGATATATCTCAAGAACTACGCATCTGATCAAAAAATATCATAGAACATAAAAAGTAGGAAACTTAATTCTCTACAAAAAAGGTCTCTTAAGATTTTGCCATAGCTCGCTTCGTTTCCGAGATATTTGCAGATGTATCTCAAGGGAAGGGGCCTGAAGGACATATTTCGAGATATTTCTTCTTCTTGTTGTTCTTCTTCTGCACAGCTAAGCTGGAAGTGGAATTTGCGGCTCGCACTAGTGCAGAGTTATCTCAAAGAAAGGGGCCACGGTGTTTCTGAATCTCTATTATGTTGGTGCGGCTTCGGAACTTTTAAATATCTCGATATATCTCGAAAACTACGCTTCTGATCAAAAAATATCATAGAACATAAAAAGTAGGAAACTTAATTCTCTACAAATAAAGTCTCTTAACATTTTGCCATAGCTCGCTTCGTTTCCGAGATATTTGCAGATTTATCTCAAGGGAAGGGGCCTGACAGACATATTTCGAGATATTTCTTCTTCGTGTTGTTCTTTTTCTCTACAGCTAAGCTGGAAGTGGCATTTGCAGCTCGCAATAGTGCAGAGTTATCTCAAAGAAAGGGGCCACGGTGTTTCTGTATCTCTATTATGTTGGTGCGGCTTCGGAACTTTTAAATATCTCGATATATCTCGAAAACTACGCTTCTGATCAAAAAATATCATAGAACATAAATTGTAGGAAACTTAATTCTCTACAAATAAAGTCTCTTAACATTTTGCCATAGCTCGCTTCGTTTCCGAGATATTTGCAGATTTATCTCAAGGGAAGGGGCCTGACGGACATATTTCGAGATATTTCTTCTTCGTGTTGTTCTTCTTCTGCACAGCTAAGCTGGAAGTGGCATTTGCAGCTCGCAATAGTGCAGAGTTATCTCAAAGAAAGGGGCCACGGTGTTTCTGTATCTCTATTATGTTGGTGCGGCTTCGGAACTTTTAAATATCTTGATATATCTCGAGAACTACGCATCTGATCCAAAAATATCATAGAACATAAAAAGTAGGAAACTTAATTCTCTACAAAAAAGGTCTCTTAAGATTTTGCCATAGCTCGCTTCGTTTCCGAGATATTTGCAGATTTATCTCAAGGGAAGGGGCCTGACGGACATATTTCGAGATATTTCTTCTTGTTGTTCTTCTTCTGCACAGCTAAGCTGGAACTGGCATTTGCGGCTCGCACTAGTGCAGAGTTATCTCAACGAAAGGGGCCACTGTGTTTCTGTATCTCTATTATGTTGGTGCGGCTTCGGAACTTTTAAATATCTCGATATATCTCGAGAACTACGCATCTGATCAAAAAATATCATAGAACATAAAAAGTAGGAAACTTAATTCTCTACAAATAAAGTCTCTTAACATTTTGCCATAGCTCGCTTCGTTTCCGAGATATTTGCAGATTTATCTCAAGGGAAGGGGCCTGACGGACATATTTGGAGATATTTCTTCTTCTTGTTGTTCTTCTTCTGCACAGCTAAGCTGGAAGTGGCATTTACAGCTCGCAATAGTGCAGAGTTATCTCATAGAAAGGGGCCACGGTGTTTCTGTATCTCTATTATGTTGGTGCGGCTTCGGAACTTTTAAATATCTCGATATATCACGAGAACTACGCATCTGATCAAAAAATATCATAGAACATAAAAAGTAGGAAACTTAATTCTCTACAAATAAAGTCTCTTAACATTTTGCCATAGCTCGCTTCGTTTCCGAGATATTTGCAGATTTATCTCAAGGGAAGGGGCCTGACGGACATATTTCGAGATATTTCTTCTTCGTGTTGTTCTTCTTCTTCACAGCTAAGCTGGAAGTGGCATTTGCAGCTCGCAATAGTGCAGAGTTATCTCAAAGAAAGGGGCCACGGTGTTTCTGTATCTCTATTATGTTGGTGCGGCTTCGGAACTTTTAAATATCTTGATATATCTCAAGAACTACGCATCTGATCAAAAAATATCATGGAACATAAAAAGTAGGAAACTTAATTCTCTACAAAAAAGGTCTCTTAAGATTTTGCCATAGCTTGCTTCGTTTCCGAGATATTTGCAGATTTATCTCAAGGGAAGGGGCCTGACGGACATATT
Organism: Osmia lignaria lignaria; assembly: GCF_051020975.1. Classification (NCBI taxonomy): domain Eukaryota; kingdom Metazoa; phylum Arthropoda; class Insecta; order Hymenoptera; family Megachilidae; genus Osmia; species Osmia lignaria. The sequence goes on along the minus strand of NW_027478159.1, from coordinate 5,364,449 downwards.
TCGAGATATTTCTTCTTCTTGTTGTTCTTCTTCTGCACAGCTAAGCTGGAAGTGGCATTTGCGGCTCGCACTAGTGCAGAGTTATCTCAAAGAAAGGGGCCACGGTGTTTCTGAATCTCTATTATGTTGGTGCGGCTTCGGAACTTTTAAATATCTCGATATATCTCGAAAACTACGCTTCTGATCAAAAAATATCATAGAACATAAAAAGTAGGAAACTTAATTCTCTACAAATAAAGTCTCTTAACATTTTGCCATAGCTCGCTTCGTTTCCGAGATATTTGCAGATTTATCTCAAGGGAAGGGGCCTGACGGACATATTTCGAGATATTTGTTCTTCGTGTTGTTCTTCTTCTGCACAGCTAAGCTGGAAGTGGCATTTGCAGCTCGCAATAGTGCAGAGTTATCTCAAAGAAAGGGGCCACGGTGTTTCTGTATCTCTATTATGTTGGTGCGGCTTCGGAACTTTTAAATATCTTGATATATCTCAAGAACTACGCATCTGATCAAAAAATATCATAGAACATGAAATGTAGGAAACTTAATTCTCTACAAAAAAGGTCTCTTAAGATTTTGCCATAGCTCGCTTCGTTTCCGAGATATTTGCAGATTTATCTCAAGGAAAGGGGCCTGACGGACATATTTCGAGATATTTCTTCTTGTTGTTCTTCTTCTGCACAGCTAAGCTGGAAGTGGCATTTGCGGCTCGCACTAGTGCAGAGTTATCTCAAAGAAAGGGGCCACTGTGTTTCTGTATCTCTATTATGTTGGTGCGGCTTCGGAACTTTTAAATATCTCGATATATCTCGAAAACTACGCATCTGATCAAAAAATATCATAGAACATAAAAAGTAGGAAACTTAATTCTCTACAAAAAAGGTCTCTTAAGATTTTGCCATAGCTCGCTTCGTTTCCGAGATATTTGCAGATTTATCTCAAGGGAAGGGGCCTGAAGGACATATTTCGAGATATTTCTTCTTCTTGTTGCTCTTCTTCTGCACAGCTAAGCTGGAAGTGGCATTTGCGGCTCGCACTAGTGCAGAGTTATCTCAAAGAAAGGGGCCACGGTGTTTCTGAATCTCTATTATGTTGGTGCGGCTTCGGAACTTTTAAATATCTCGATATATCTCGAAAACTACGCTTCTGATCAAAAAATATCATAGAACATAAAAAGTAGGAAACTTAATTCTCTACAAATAAAGTCTCTTAACATTTTCCCATAGCTCGCTTCGTTTCCGAGATATTTGCAGATTTATCTCAAGGGAAGGGGCCTGACGGACATATTTCGAGATATTTCTTCTTCGTGTTGTTCTTTTTCTGCACAGCTAAGCTGGAAGTGGCATTTGCGGCTCGCACTAGTGCAGAGTTATCTCAAAGAAAGGGGCCACGGTGTTTCTGAATCTCTATTATGTTGGTGCGGCTTCGGAACTTTTAAATATCTCGATATATCTCGAAAACTACGCTTCTGATCAAAAAATATCATAGAACATAAAAAGTAGGAAACTTAATTCTCTACAAATAAAGTCTCTTAACATTTTGCCATAGCTCGCTTCGTTTCCGAGATATTTGCAGATTTATCTCAAGGGAAGGGGCCTGACGGACATATTTCGAGATATTTCTTCTTCGTGTTGTTCTTTTTCTGCACAGCTAAGCTGGAAGTGGCATTTGCAGCTCGCAATAGTGCAGAGTTATCTCAAAGAAAGGGGCCACGGTGTTTCTGTATCTCTATTATGTTGGTGCGGCTTCGGAACTTTTAAATATCTCGATATATCTCGAAAACTACGCTTCTGATCAAAAAATATCATAGAACATAAATTGTAGGAAACTTAATTCTCTACAAATAAAGTCTCTTAACATTTTGCCATAGCTCGCTTCGTTTCCGAGATATTTGCAGATTTATCTCAAGGGAAGGGGCCTGACGGACATATTTCGAGATATTTCTTCTTCGTGTTGTTCTTCTTCTGCACAGCTAAGCTGGAAGTGGCATTTGCAGCTCGCAATAGTGCAGAGTTATCTCAAAGAAAGGGGCCACGGTGTTTCTGAATCTCTATTATGTTGGTGCGGCTTCGGAAATTTTATATATCTCGATATATCTCGAAAACTACGCTTCTGATCAAAAAATATCATAGAACATAAATTGTAGGAAACATAATTCTCTACAAAAAACGTCTCTTAACATTTTCCCATAGCTCGCTTTGTTTCCGAGATATTTGCAGATTTATCTCAAGGGAAGGGGCCTGACGGACATATTTCGAGATATTTCTTCTTGTTGTTCTTCTTCTGCACAGCTAAGCTGGAAGTGGCATTTGCGGCTCGCACTAGTGCAGAGTTATCTCAAAGAAAGGGGCCACGGTGTTTCTGTATCTCTATTATGTTGGTGCGGCTTCGGAACTTTTAAATATCTTGATATATCTCAAGAACTACGCATCTGATCAAAAAATATCATAGAACATAAAATGTAGGAAACTTAATTCTCTACAAAAAAGGTCTCTTAAGATTTTGCCATAGCTCGCTTCGTTTCCGAGATATTTGCAGATTTATCTCAAGGAAAGGGGCCTGACGGACATATTTCGAGATATTTCTTCTTGTTGTTCTTCTTCTGCACAGCTAAGTTGGAAGTGGCATTTGCGGCTCGCACTAGTGCAGAGTTATCTCAAAGAAAGGGGCCACTGTGTTTCTGTATCTCTATTATGTTGGTGCGGCTTCGGAACTTTTAAATATCTCGAAAACTACGCATCTGATCAAAAAATATCATAGAACATAAAAAGTAGGAAACTTAATTCTCTACAAAAAAGGTCTCTTAAGATTTTGCCATAGCTCGCTTCGTTTCCGAGATATTTGCAGATTTATCTCAAGGGAAGGGGCCTGAAGGACATATTTCGAGATATTTCTTCTTCTTGTTGTTCTTCTTCTGCACAGCTAAGCTGGAAGTGGCATTTGCGGCTCGCACTAGTGCAGAGTTATCTCAAAGAAAGGGGCCACGGTGTTTCTGAATCTCTATTATGTTGGTGCGGCTTCGGAACTTTTAAATATCTCGATATATCTCGAAAACTACGCTTCTGATCAAAAAATATCATAGAACATAAAAAGTAGGAAACTTAATTCTCTACAAATAAAGTCTCTTAACATTTTGCCATAGCTCGCTTCGTTTCCGAGATATTTGCAGATTTATCTCAAGGGAAGGGGCCTGACGGACATATTTCGAGATATTTCTTCTTCGTGTTGTTCTTTTTCTGCACAGCTAAGCTGGAAGTGGCATTTGCAGCTCGCAATAGTGCAGAGTTATCTCAAAGAAAGGGGCCACGGTGTTTCTGTATCTCTATTATGTTGGTGCGGCTTCGGAACTTTTAAATATCTCGATATATCTCGAAAACTACGCATCTGATCAAAAAATATCATAGAACATAAAAAGTAGGAAACTTAATTCTCTACAAAAAAGGTCTCTTAAGATTTTGCCATAGCTCGCTTCGTTTCCGAGATATTTGCAGATTTATCTCAAGGGAAGGGGCCTGAAGGACATATTTCGAGATATTTCTTCTTCTTGTTGTTCTTCTTCTGCACAGCTAAGCTGGAAGTGGCATTTGCGGCTGGCACTAGTGCAGAGTTATCTCAAAGAAAGGGGCCACGGTGTTTCTGAATCTCTATTATGTTGGTGCGGCTTCGGAACTTTTAAATATCTCGATATATCTCGAAAACTACGCTTCTGATCAAAAAATATCATAGAACATAAATAGTAGGAAACTTAATTCTCTACAAATAAAGTCTCTTAACATTTTGCCATAGCTCGCTTCGTTTCCGAGATATTTGCAGATTTATCTCAAGGGAAGGGGCCTGACGGACATATTTCGAGATATTTCTTCTTCGTGTTGTTCTTCTTCTGCACAGCTAAGCTGGAAGTGGCATTTGCGGCTCGCACTAGTGCAGAGTTATCTCAAAGAAAGGGGCCACGGTGTTTCTGAATCTCTATTATGTTGGTGCGGCTTCGGAACTTTTAAATATCTCGATATATCTCGAAAACTACGCTTCTGATCAAAAAATATCATAGAACATAAAAAGTAGGAAACTTAATTCTCTACAAATAAAGTCTCTTAACATTTTGCCATAGCTCGCTTCGTTTCCGAGATATTTGCAGATTTATCTCAAGGGAAGGGGCCTGACGGACATATTTCGAGATATTTCTTCTTCGTGTTGTTCTTCTTCTGCACAGCTAAGCTGGAAGTGGCATTTGCAGCTCGCAATAGTGCAGAGTTATCTCAAAGAAAGGGGCCACGGTGTTTCTGTATCTCTATTATGTTGGTGCGGCTTCGGAACTTTTAAATATCTTGATATATCTCAAGAACTACGCATCTGATCAAAAAATATCATAGAACATAAAAAGTAGGAAACTTAATTCTCTACAAAAAAGGTCTCTTAAGATTTTGCCATAGCTCGCTTCGTTTCCGAGATATTTGCAGATTTATCTCAAGGGAAGGGGCCTGACGGACATATTTCGAGATATTTCTTCTTGTTGTTCTTCTTCTGCACAGCTAAGCTGGAAGTGGCATTTGCGGCTCGCACTAGTGCAGAGTTATCTCAAAGAAAGGGGCCACTGTGTTTCTGTATCTCTATTATGTTGGTGCGGCTTCGGAACTTTTAAATATCTCGATATATCTCGAGAACTACGCATCTGATCAAAAAATATCATAGAACATAAAAAGTAGGAAACTTAATTCTCTACAAATAAAGTCTCTTAACATTTTGCCATAGCTCGCTTCGTTTCCGAGATATTTGCAGATTTATCTCAAGGGAAGGGGCCTGACGGACATATTTCGAGATATTTCTTCTTCTTGTTGTTCTTCTTCTGCACAGCTAAGCTGGAAGTGGCATTTGCGGCTCGCACTAGTGCAGAGTTATCTCAAAGAAAGGGGCCACTGTGTTTCTGTATCTCTATTATGTTGGTGCGGCTTCGGAACTTTTAAATATCTCGATATATCTCGAGAACTACGCATCTGATCAAAAAATATCATAGAACATAAAAAGTAGGAAACTTAATTCTCTACAAATAAAGTCTCTTAACATTTTGCCATAGCTCGCTTCGTTTCCGAGATATTTGCAGATTTATCTCAAGGGAAGGGGCCTGACGGACATATTTCGAGATATTTCTTCTTCTTGTTGTTCTTCTTCTGCACAGCTAAGCTGGAAGTGGCATTTACAGCTCGCAATAGTGCAGAGTTATCTCATAGAAAGGGGCCACGGTGTTTCTGTATCTCTATTATGTTGGTGCGGCTTCGGAACTTTTAAATATCTCGATATATCACGAGAACTACGCATCTGATCAAAAAATATCATAGAACATAAAAAGTAGGAAACTTAATTCTCTACAAATAAAGTCTCTTAACATTTTGCCATAGCTCGCTTCGTTTCCGAGATATTTGCAGATTTATCTCAAGGGAAGGGGCCTGACGGACATATTTCGAGATTATTCTTCTTCTTGTTGTTCTTCTTCTGCACAGCTAAGCTGGAAGTGGCATTTACAGCTCGCAATAGTGCAGAGTTATCTCATAGAAAGGGGCCACGGTGTTTCTGTATCTCTATTATGTTGGTGCGGCTTCGGAACTTTTAAATATCTCGATATATCTCGAGAACTACGCATCTGATCAAAAAATATCATAGAACATAAAAAGTAGGAAACTTAATTCTCTACAAATAAAGTCTCTTAAGATTTTGCCATAGCTCGCTTCGTTTCCGAGATATTTGCAGATTTATCTCAAGGGAAGGGGCCTGACGGACATATTTCGAGATGTTTCTTCTTGTTGCTCTTCTTCTGCACAGCTAAGCTGGAAGTGGCATTTGCGGCTCGCACTAGTGCAGAGGTATCTCAAAGAAAGGGGCCACGGTGTTTCTGTATCTCTATTATGTTGGTGCGGCTTCGGAACTTTTAAATATCTTGATATATCTCAAGAACTACGCATCTGATCAAAAAATATCATAGAACATAAAAAGTAGGAAACTTAATTCTCTACAAAAAAGGTCTCTTAAGATTTTGCCATAGCTCGCTTCGTTTCCGAGATATTTGCAGATTTATCTCAAGGGAAGGGGCCTGAAGGACATATTTCGAGATACTTCTTCTTCTTGTTGTTCTTCTTCTGCACAGCTAAGCTGGAAGTGGCATTTGCGGCTCGCACTAGTGCAGAGTTATCTCAAAGAAAGGGGCCACGGTGTTTCTGAATCTCTATTATGTTGGTGCGGCTTCGGAACTTTTAAATATCTCGATATATCTCGAAAACTACGCTTCTGATCAAAAAATATCATAGAACATAAAAAGTAGGAAACTTAATTCTCTACAAATAAAGTCTCTTAACATTTTGCCATAGCTCGCTTCGTTTCCGAGATATTTGCAGATTTATCTCAAGGGAAGGGGCCTGACGGACATATTTCGAGATATTTCTTCTTCGTGTTGTTCTTTTTCTGCACAGCTAAGCTGGAAGTGGCATTTGCACCTCGCAATAGTGCAGAGTTATCTCAAAGAAAGAGGCCACGGTGTTTCTGTATCTCTATTATGTTGGTGCGGCTTCGGAACTTTTAAATATCTCGATATATCTCGAAAACTACGCTTCTGATCAAAAAATATCATAGAACATAAATTGTAGGAAACTTAATTCTCTACAAATAAAGTCTCTTAACATTTTGCCATAGCTCGCTTCGTTTCCGAGATATTTGCAGATTTATCTCAAGGGAAGGGGCCTGACGGACATATTTCGAGATATTTCTTCTTCGTGTTGTTCTTCTTCTGCACAGCTAAGCTGGAAGTGGCATTTGCAGCTCGCAATAGTGCAGAGTTATCTCAAAGAAAGGGGCCACGGTGTTTCTGTATCTCTATTATGTTGGTGCGGCTTCGGAACTTTTAAATATCTTGATATATCTCGAGAACTACGCATCTGATCCAAAAATATCATAGAACATAAAAAGTAGGAAACTTAATTCTCTACAAATAAAGTCTCTTAACATTTTGCCATAGCTCGCTTCGTTTCCGAGATATTTGCAGATTTATCTCAAGGGAAGGGGCCTGACGGACATATTTCGAGATATTTCTTCTTGTTGTTCTTCTTCTGCACAGCTAAGCTGGAAGTGGCATTTGCGGCTCGCACTAGTGCAGAGTTATCTCAAAGAAAGGGGCCACGGTGTTTCTGAATCTCTATTATGTTGGTGCGGCTTCGGAACTTTTAAATATCTCGATATATCTCGAAAACTACGCTTCTGATCAAAAAATATCATAGAACATAAAAAGTAGGAAACTTAATTCTCTACAAATAAAGTCTCTTAACATTTTGCCATAGCTCGCTTCGTTTCCGAGATATTTGCAGATTTATCTCAAGGGAAGGGGCCTGACGGACATATTTCGAGATATTTGTTCTTCGTGTTGTTCTTCTTCTGCACAGCTAAGCTGGAAGTGGCATTTGCAGCTCGCAATAGTGCAGAGTTATCTCAAAGAAAGGGGCCACGGTGTTTCTGTATCTCTATTATGTTGGTGCGGCTTCGGAACTTTTAAATATCTTGATATATCTCAAGAACTACGCATCTGATCAAAAAATATCATAGAACATAAGATGTAGGAAACTTAATTCTCTACAAAAAAGGTCTCTTAAGATTTTGCCATAGCTCGCTTCGTTTCCGAGATATTTGCAGATTTATCTCAAGGAAAGGGGCCTGACGGACATATTTCGAGATATTTCTTCTTGTTGTTCTTCTTCTGCACAGCTAAGCTGGAAGTGGCATTTGCGGCTCGCACTAGTGCAGAGTTATCTCAAAGAAAGGGGCCACTGTGTTTCTGTATCTCTATTATGTTGGTGCGGCTTCGGAACTTTTAAATATCTCGATATATCTCGAAAACTACGCATCTGATCAAAAAATATCATAGAACATAAAAAGTAGGAAACTTAATTCTCGACAAATAAAGTCTCTTAACATTTTGCCATAGCTCGCTTCGTTTCCGAGATATTTGCAGATTTATCTCAAGGGAAGGGGCCTGACGGACATATTTCGAGATTATTCTTCTTCTTGTTGTTCTTCTTCTGCACAGCTAAGCTGGAAGTGGCATTTACAGCTCGCAATAGTGCAGAGTTATCTCATAGAAAGGGGCCACGGTGTTTCTGTATCTCTATTATGTTGGTGCGGCTTCGGAACTTTTAAATATCTCGATATATCTCGAGAACTACGCATCTGATCAAAAAATATCATAGAACATAAAAAGTAGGAAACTTAATTCTCTACAAATAAAGTCTCTTAAGATTTTGCCATAGCTCGCTTCGTTTCCGAGATATTTGCAGATTTATCTCAAGGGAAGGGGCCTGACGGACATATTTCGAGATATTTCTTCTTGTTGCTCTTCTTCTGCACAGCTAAGCTGGAAGTGGCATTTGCGGCTCGCACTAGTGCAGAGGTATCTCAAAGAAAGGGGCCACGGTGTTTCTGTATCTCTATTATGTTGGTGCGGCTTCGGAACTTTTAAATATCTTGATATATCTCAAGAACTACGCATCTGATCAAAAAATATCATAGAACATAAAAAGTAGGAAACTTAATTCTCTACAAAAAAGGTCTCTTAAGATTTTGCCATAGCTCGCTTCGTTTCCGAGATATTTGCAGATTTATCTCAAGGGAAGGGGCCTGAAGGACATATTTCGAGATACTTCTTCTTCTTGTTGTTCTTCTTCTGCACAGCTAAGCTGGAAGTGGCATTTGCGGCTCGCACTAGTGCAGAGTTATCTCAAAGAAAGGGGCCACGGTGTTTCTGAATCTCTATTATGTTGGTGCGGCTTCGGAACTTTTAAATATCTCTATATATCTCGAAAACTACGCTTCTGATCAAAAAATATCATAGAACATAAAAAGTAGGAAACTTAATTCTCTACAAATAAAGTCTCTTAACATTTTGCCATAGCTCGCTTCGTTTCCGAGATATTTGCAGATTTATCTCAAGGGAAGGGGCCTGACGGACATATTTCGAGATATTTCTTCTTCGTGTTGTTCTTTTTCTGCACAGCTAAGCTGGAAGTGGCATTTGCAGCTCGCAATAGTGCAGAGTTATCTCAAAGAAAGGGGCCACGGTGTTTCTGTATCTCTATTATGTTGGTGCGGCTTCGGAACTTTTAAATATCTCGATATATCTCAAGAACTACGCATCTGATCAAAAAATATCATAGAACATAAAAAGTAGGAAACTTAATTCTCTACAAAAAAGGTCTCTTAAGATTTTGCCATAGCTCGCTTCGTTTCCGAGATATTTGCAGATTTATCTCAGGGGAAGGGGCCTGAAGGACATATTTCGAGATACTTCTTCTTCTTGTTGTTCTTCTTCTGCACAGCTAAGCTGGAAGTGGCATTTGCGGCTCGCACTAGTGCAGAGTTATCTCAAAGAAAGGGGCCACGGTGTTTCTGAATCTCTATTATGTTGGTGCGGCTTCGGAACTTTTAAATATCTCGATATATCTCGAAAACTACGCATCTGATCAAAAAATATCATAGAACATAAAAAGTAGGAAACTTAATTCTCGACAAATAAAGTCTCTTAACATTTTGCCATAGCTCGCTTCGTTTCCGAGATATTTGCAGATTTATCTCAAGGGAAGGGGCCTGACGGACATATTTCGAGATTATTCTTCTTCTTGTTGTTCTTCTTCTGCACAGCTAAGCTGGAAGTGGCATTTACAGCTCGCAATAGTGCAGAGTTATCTCATAGAAAGGGGCCACGGTGTTTCCGTATCTCTATTATGTTGGTGCGGCTTCGGAACTTTTAAATATCTCGATATATCTCGAGAACTACGCATCTGATCAAAAAATATCATAGAACATAAAAAGTAGGAAACTTAATTCTCTACAAATAAAGTCTCTTAAGATTTTGCCATAGCTCGCTTCGTTTCCGAGATATTTGCAGATTTATCTCAAGGGAAGGGGCCTGACGGACATATTTCGAGATATTTCTTCTTGTTGCTCTTCTTCTGCACAGCTAAGCTGGAAGTGGCATTTGCGGCTCGCACTAGTGCAGAGGTATCTCAAAGAAAGGGGCCACGGTGTTTCTGTATCTCTATTATGTTGGTGCGGCTTCGGAACTTTTAAATATCTTGATATATCTCAAGAACTACGCATCTGATCAAAAAATATCATAGAACATAAAAAGTAGGAAACTTAATTCTCTACAAAAAAGGTCTCTTAAGATTTTGCCATAGCTCGCTTCGTTTCCGAGATATTTGCAGATTTATCTCAAGGGAAGGGGCCTGAAGGACATATTTCGAGATACTTCTTCTTCTTGTTGTTCTTCTTCTGCACAGCTAAGCTGGAAGTGGCATTTGCGGCTCGCACTAGTGCAGAGTTATCTCAAAGAAAGGGGCCACGGTGTTTCTGAATCTCTATTATGTTGGTGCGGCTTCGGAACTTTTAAATATCTCTATATATCTCGAAAACTACGCTTCTGATCAAAAAATATCATAGAACATAAAAAGTAGGAAACTTAATTCTCTACAAATAAAGTCTCTTAACATTTTGCCATAGCTCGCTTCGTTTCCGAGATATTTGCAGATTTATCTCAAGGGAAGGGGCCTGACGGACATATTTCGAGATATTTCTTCTTCGTGTTGTTCTTTTTCTGCACAGCTAAGCTGGAAGTGGCATTTGCAGCTCGCAATAGTGCAGAGTTATCTCAAAGAAAGGGGCCACGGTGTTTCTGTATCTCTATTATGTTGGTGCGGCTTCGGAACTTTTAAATATCTCGATATATCTCGAAAACTACGCTTCTGATCAAAAAATATCATAGAACATAAATTGTAGGAAACTTAATTCTCTACAAATAAAGTCTCTTAACATTTTGCCATAGCTCGCTTCGTTTCCGAGATATTTGCAGATTTATCTCAAGGGAAGGGGCCTGACGGACATATTTCGAGATATTTCTTCTTCGTGTTGTTCTTCTTCTGCACAGCTAAGCTGGAAGTCGCATTTGCAGCTCGCAATAGTGCAGAGTTATCTCAAAGAAAGGGGCCACGGTGTTTCTGTATCTCTATTATGTTGGTGCGGCTTCGGAACTTTTAAATATCTTGATATATCTCGAGAACTACGCATCTGATCCAAAAATATCATAGAACATAAAAAGTAGGAAACTTAATTCTCTACAAATAAAGTCTCTTAACATTTTGCCATAGCTCGCTTCGTTTCCGAGATATTTGCAGATTTATCTCAAGGGAAGGGGCCTGACGGACATATTTCGAGATATTTCTTCTTGTTGTTCTTCTTCTGCACAGCTAAGCTGGAAGTGGCATTTGCGGCTCGCACTAGTGCAGAGTTATCTCAAAGAAAGGGGCCACGGTGTTTCTGTATCTCTATTATGTTGGTGCGGCTTCGGAACTTTTAAATATCTCGATATATCTCGAAAACTACGCTTCTGATCAAAAAATATCATAGAACATAAATTGTAGGAAACGTAATTCTCTACAAAAAAGGTCTCTTAACATTTTGCCATAGCTCGCTTCGTTTCCGAGATATTTGCAGATACATCTCAAGGGAAGGGGCCTGACGGACATATTTCGAGATATTTCTTCTTCTTGTTGTTCTTCTTCTGCACAGCTAAGCTGGAAGTGGCATTTGCAGCTCGCAATAGTGCAGAGTTATCTCAAAGAAAGGGTCCACGGTGTTTCTGTATCTCTATTATGTTGGTGCGGCGTCGGAACTTTTAAATATCTTGATATATCTTGAGAACTACGCATCTGATCAAAAAATATCATAGAACATAAAAAGTAGGAAACTTAATTCTCTACAAAAAAGGTCTCTTAACATTTTGCCATAGCTCGCTTCGTTTCCGAGATATTTGCAGATTTATCTCAAGCGAAGGGGCCTGACGGACATATTTCGAGATATTTCTTCTTCGTGTTGTTCTTCTTCTGCACAGCTAAGCTGGAAGTGGCATTTGCAGCTCGCAATAGTGCAGAGTTATCTCAAAGAAAGGGGCCACGGTGTTTCTGTATCTCTATTATGTTGGTGCGGCTTCGGAACTTTTAAATATCTTGATATATCTCAAGAACTACGCATCTGATCAAAAAATATCATAGAACATAAAAAGTAGGAAACTTAATTCTCTACAAAAAAGGTCTCTTAACATTTTGCCATAGCTCGCTTCGTTTCCGAGATATTTGCAGATTTATCTCAAGGGAAGGGGCCTGACGGACATATTTCGAGATATTTCTTCTTGTTGTTCTTCTTCTGCACAGCTAAGCTGGAAGTGGTATTTGCGGCTCGCACTAGTGCAGAGTTATCTCAAAGAAAGGGGCCACGGTGTTTCTGTATCTCTATTATGTTGGTGCGGCTTCGGAACTTTTAAATATCTTGATATATCTCAAGAACTACGCATCTGATCAAAAAATATCATAGAACATAAAAAGTAGGAAACTTAATTCTCTACAAAAAAGGTCTCTTAACATTTTGCCATAGCTCGCTTCGTTTCCGAGATATTTGCAGATTTATCTCAAGGGAAGGGGCCTGACGGACATATTTCGAGATATTTCTTCTTGTTGTTCTTCTTCTGCACAGCTAAGCTGGAAGTGGTATTTGCGGCTCGCACTAGTGCAGAGTTATCTCAAAGAAAGGGGCCACTGTGTTTCTGTATCTCTATTATGTTGGTGCGGCTTCGGAACTTTTAAATATCTCGATATATCTCGAAAACTACGCATCTGATCAAAAAATATCATAGAACATAAAAAGTAGGAAACTTAATTCTCTACAAATAAAGTCTCTTAACATTTTGCCATAGCTCGCTTCGTTTCCGAGATATTTGCAGATTTATCTCAAGGGAAGGGGCCTGACGGACATATTTCGAGGTATTTCTTCTTCTTGTTGTTCTTCTTCTGCACAGCTAAGCTGGAAGTGGCATTTACAGCTCGCAATAGTGCAGAGTTATCTCATAGAAAGGGGCCATGGTGTTTCTGTATCTCTATTATGTTGGTGCGGCTTCGGAACTTTTAAATATCTCGATATATCACGAGAACTACGCATCTGATCAAAAAATATCATAGAACATAAAAAGTAGGAAACTTAATTCTCTACAAATAAAGTCTCTTAACATTTTGCCATAGCTCGCTTCGTTTCCGAGATATTTGCAGATTTATCTCAAGGGAAGGGGCCTGACGGACATATTTCGAGATATTTCTTCTTGTTGCTCTTCTTCTGCACAGCTAAGCTGGAAGTGGCATTTGCGGCTCGCACTAGTGCAGAGGTATCTCAAAGAAAGGGGCCACGGTGTTTCTGTATCTCTATTATGTTGGTGCGGCTTCGGAACTTTTAAATATCTTGATATATCTCAAGAACTACGCATCTGATCAAAAAATATCATAGAACATAAAAAGTAGGAAACTTAATTCTCTACAAAAAAGGTCTCTTAAGATTTTGCCATAGCTCGCTTCGTTTCCGAGATATTTGCAGATTTATCTCAAGGGAAGGGGCCTGAAGGACATATTTCGAGATACTTCTTCTTCTTGTTGTTCTTCTTCTGCACAGCTAAGCTGGAAGTGGCATTTGCGGCTCGCACTAGTGCAGAGTTATCTCAAAGAAAGGGGCCACGGTGTTTCTGAATCTCTATTATGTTGGTGCGGCTTCGGAACTTTTAAATATCTCGATATATCTCGAAAACTACGCTTCTGATCAAAAAATATCATAGAACATAAAAAGTAGGAAACTTAATTCTCTACAAATAAAGTCTCTTAACATTTTGCCATAGCTCGCTTCGTTTCCGAGATATTTGCAGATTTATCTCAAGGGAAGGGGCCTGACGGACATATTTCGAGATATTTCTTCTTCGTGTTGTTCTTTTTCTGCACAGCTAAGCTGGAAGTGGCATTTGCACCTCGCAATAGTGCAGAGTTATCTCAAAGAAAGAGGCCACGGTGTTTCTGTATCTCTATTATGTTGGTGCGGCTTCGGAACTTTTAAATATCTCGATATATCTCGAAAACTACGCTTCTGATCAAAAAATATCATAGAACATAAATTGTAGGAAACTTAATTCTCTACAAATAAAGTCTCTTAACATTTTGCCATAGCTCGCTTCGTTTCCGAGATATTTGCAGATTTATCTCAAGGGAAGGGGCCTGACGGACATATTTCGAGATATTTCTTCTTCGTGTTGTTCTTCTTCTGCACAGCTAAGCTGGAAGTGGCATTTGCAGCTCGCAATAGTGCAGAGTTATCTCAAAGAAAGGGGCCACGGTGTTTCTGTATCTCTATTACGTTGGTGCGGCTTCGGAACTTTTAAATATCTTGATATATCTCGAGAACTACGCATCTGATCCAAAAATATCATAGAACATAAAAAGTAGGAAACTTAATTCTCTACAAATAAAGTCTCTTAACATTTTGCCATAGCTCGCTTCGTTTCCGAGATATTTGCAGATTTATCTCAAGGGAAGGGGCCTGACGGACATATTTCGAGATATTTCTTCTTGTTGTTCTTCTTCTGCACAGCTAAGCTGGAAGTGGCATTTGCGGCTCGCACTAGTGCAGAGTTATCTCAAAGAAAGGGGCCACGGTGTTTCTGAATCTCTATTATGTTGGTGCGGCTTCGGAACTTTTAAATATCTCGATATATCTCGAGAACTACGCATCTGATCAAAAAATATCATAGAACATAAAAAGTAGGAAACTTAATTCTCTACAAATAAAGTCTCTTAAGATTTTGCCATAGCTCGCTTCGTTTCCGAGATATTTGCAGATTTATCTCAAGGGAAGGGGCCTGACGGACATATTTCGAGATATTTCTTCTTGTTGCTCTTCTTCTGCACAGCTAAGCTGGAAGTGGCATTTGCGGCTCGCACTAGTGCAGAGGTATCTCAAAGAAAGGGGCCACGGTGTTTCTGTATCTCTATTATGTTGGTGCGGCTTCGGAACTTTTAAATATCTTGATATATCTCAAGAACTACGCATCTGATCAAAAAATATCATAGAACATAAAAAGTAGGAAACTTAATTCTCTACAAAAAAGGTCTCTTAAGATTTTGCCATAGCTCGCTTCGTTTCCGAGATATTTGCAGATTTATCTCAAGGGAAGGGGCCTGAAGGACATATTTCGAGATACTTCTTCTTCTTGTTGTTCTTCTTCTGCACAGCTAAGCTGGAAGTGGCATTTGCGGCTCGCACTAGTGCAGAGTTATCTCAAAGAAAGGGGCCACGGTGTTTCTGAATCTCTATTATGTTGGTGCGGCTTCGGAACTTTTAAATATCTCTATATATCTCGAAAACTACGCTTCTGATCAAAAAATATCATAGAACATAAAAAGTAGGAAACTTAATTCTCTACAAATAAAGTCTCTTAACATTTTGCCATAGCTCGCTTCGTTTCCGAGATATTTGCAGATTTATCTCAAGGGAAGGGGCCTGACGGACATATTTCGAGATATTTCTTCTTCGTGTTGTTCTTTTTCTGCACAGCTAAGCTGGAAGTGGCATTTGCAGCTCGCAATAGTG
This sequence comes from Osmia lignaria lignaria, assembly GCF_051020975.1. NCBI lineage: Eukaryota > Metazoa > Arthropoda > Insecta > Hymenoptera > Megachilidae > Osmia > Osmia lignaria. Next base: position 5,348,972 of record NW_027478159.1, on the reverse strand, counting down.
CAGAGTTATCTCAAAGAAAGGGTCCACGGTGTTTCTGTATCTCTATTATGTTGGTGCGGCGTCGGAACTTTTAAATATCTTGATATATCTTGAGAACTACGCATCTGATCAAAAAATATCATAGAACATAAAAAGTAGGAAACTTAATTCTCTACAAAAAAGGTCTCTTAACATTTTGCCATAGCTCGCTTCGTTTCCGAGATATTTGCAGATTTATCTCAAGCGAAGGGGCCTGACGGACATATTTCGAGATATTTCTTCTTCGTGTTGTTCTTCTTCTGCACAGCTAAGCTGGAAGTGGCATTTGCAGCTCGCAATAGTGCAGAGTTATCTCAAAGAAAGGGGCCACGGTGTTTCTGTATCTCTATTATGTTGGTGCGGCTTCGGAACTTTTAAATATCTTGATATATCTCAAGAACTACGCATCTGATCAAAAAATATCATAGAACATAAAAAGTAGGAAACTTAATTCTCTACAAAAAAGGTCTCTTAACATTTTGCCATAGCTCGCTTCGTTTCCGAGATATTTGCAGATTTATCTCAAGGGAAGGGGCCTGACGGACATATATCGAGATATTTCTTCTTCTTGTTGTTCTTCTTCTGCACAGCTAAGCTGGAAGTGGCATTTGCGGCTCGCACTAGTGCAGAGTTATCTCAGAGAAAGGGGCCACGGTGTTTCTGAATCTCTATTATGTTGGTGCGGCTTCGGAACTTTTAAATATCTCGATATATCTCGAAAACTCCGCTTCTGATCAAAAAATATCATAGAACATAAAAAGTAGGAAACTTAATTCTCTACAAATAAAGTCTCTTAACATTTTGCCATAGCTCGCTTCGTTTCCGAGATATTTGCAGATTTATCTCAAGGGAAGGGGCCTGACGGACATATTTCGAGATATTTCTTGTTCGTGTTGTTCTTCTGCTGCACAGCTAAGCTGGAAGTGGCATTTGCGGCTCGCACTAGTGCAGAGTTATCTCAAAGAAAGGGGCCACTGTGTTTCTGTATCTCTATTATGTTGGTGCGGCTTCGGAACTTTTAAATATCTCGATATATCTCGAGAACTACGCATCTGATCAAAAAATATCATAGAACATAAAAAGTAGGAAACTTAATTCTCTACAAATAAAGTCTCTTAACATTTTGCCATAGCTCGCTTCGTTTCCGAGATATTTGTAGATTTATCTCAAGGGAAGGGGCCTGACGGACATATTTCGAGATATTTCTTCTTCTTGTTGTTCTTCTTCTGCACAGCTAAGCTGGAAGTGGCATTTACAGCTCGCAATAGTGCAGAGTTATCTCATAGAAAGGGGCCACGGTGTTTCTGTATCTCTATTATGTTGGTGCGGCTTCGGAACTTTTAAATATCTCGATATATCACGAGAACTACGCATCTGACCAAAAAATATCATAGAACATAAAAAGTAGGAAACTTAATTCTCTACAAATAAAGTCTCTTAACATTTTGCCATAGCTCGCTTCGTTTCCGAGATATTTGCAGATTTATCTCAAGGGAAGGGGCCTGACGGACATATTTCGAGATATTTCTTCTTCGTGTTGTTCTTCTTCTGCACAGCTAAGTTGGAAGTGGCATTTGCAGCTCGCAATAGTGCAGGGTTATCTCAAAGAAAGGGGCCACGGTGTTTCTGTATCTCTATTATGTTGGTGCGGCTTCGGAACTTTTAAATATCTTGATATATCTCAAGAACTACGCATCTGATCAAAAAATATCATAGAACATAAAAAGTAGGAAACTTAATTCTCTACAAAAAAGGTCTCTTAAGATTTTGCCATAGCTCGCTTCGTTACCGAGATATTTGCAGATTTATCTCAAGGGAAGGGGCCTGACGGACATATTTCGAGATATTTCTTCTTGTTGCTCTTCTTCTGCACAGCTAAGCTGGAAGTGGCATTTGCGGCTCGCACTAGTGCAGAGTTATCTCAAAGAAAGGGGCCACGGTGTTTCTGTATCTCTATTATGTTGGTGCGGCTTCGGAACTTTTAAATATCTTGATATATCTCAAGAACTACGCATCTGATCAAAAAATATCATAGAACATAAAAAGTAGGAAACTTAATTCTCTACAAAAAAGGTCTCTTAAGATTTTGCCATAGCTCGCTTCGTTTCCGAGATATTTGCAGATTTATCTCAAGGGAAGGGGCCTGACGGACATATTTCGAGATATTTCTTCTTCTTGTTGTTCTTCTTCTGCACTGCTAAACTGGAAGTGGCATTTCCAGCTCGCAATAGTGCAGAGTTATCTCAAAGAAAGGGGCCACGGTGTTTCTGTATCTCTATTATGTTGGTGCGGCTTCGGAACTTTTAAATATCTCGATATATCTCGAAAACTACGCTTCGGATCAAAAAATATCATACAACATAAATTGTAGGAAACATAATTCTCTACAAAAAAGGTCTCTTAACATTTTGCCATAGCTCGCTTCGTTTCCGAGATATTTGCAGATTTATCTCAAGGGAAGGGGCCTGACGGACATATTTCGAGATATTTCTTCTTCTTGTTGTTCTTCTTCTGCACAGCTAAGCTGGAAGTGGCATTTGCGGCTCGCACTAGTGCAGAGTTATCTCAAAGAAAGGGGCCACGGTGTTTCTGTATCTCTATTATGTTGGTGCGGCTTCGGAACTTTTAAATATCTCGATATATCTCGAAAACTACGCTTCTGATCAAAAAATATCATAGAACATAAAAAGTAGGAAACTTAATTCTCTACAAAAAAGGTCTCTTAACATTTTGCCATAGCTCGCTTCGTTTCCGAGATATTTGCAGATTTATCTCAAGGGAAGGGGCCTGACGGACATATTTCGAGATATTTCTTCTTCGTGTTGTTCTTTTTCTGCACAGCTAAGCTGGAAGCGGCATTTGCAGCTCGCAATAGTGCAGAGTTATCTCAAAGAAAGGGGCCACGGTGTTTCTGTATCTCTATTATGTTGGTGCGGCTTCGGAACTTTTAAATATCTTGATATATCTCAAGAACTACGCATCTGATCAAAAAATATCATAGAACATAAAAAGTAGGAAACTTAATTCTCTACAAAAAAGGTCTCTTAAGATTTTGCCATAGCTCGCTTCGTTTCCGAGATATTTGCAGATTTATCTCAAGGGAAGGGGCCTGACGGACATATTTCGAGATATTTCTTCTTCTTGTTGTTCTTCTTCTGCACTGCTAAACTGGAAGTGGCATTTCCAGCTCGCAATAGTGCAGAGTTATCTCAAAGAAAGGGGCCACGGTGTTTCTGTATCTCTATTATGTTGGTGCGGCTTCGGAACTTTTGAATATCTTGATATATCTCGAGAACTACGCATCTGATCCAAAAATATCATAGAACATAAAAAGTAGGAAACTTAATTCTCTACAAATAAGGTCTCTTAACATTTTGCCATAGCTCGCTTCGTTTCCGAGATATTTGCAGATTTATCTCAAGGGAAGGGGCCTGACGGACATATTTCGAGATATTTCTTCTTGTTGTTCTTCTTCTGCACAGCTAAGCTGGAAGTGGCATTTGCGGCTCGCACTAGTGCAGAGTTATCTCAAAGAAAGGGGCCACGGTGTTTCTGTATCTCTATTATGTTGGTGCGGCTTCGGAACTTTTAAATATCTCGATATATCTCGAAAACTACGCTTCTGATCAAAAAATATCATAGAACATAAATTGTAGGAAACATAGTTCTCTACAAAAAAGGTCTCTTAACATTTTGCCATAGCTCGCTTCGTTTCCGAGATATTTGCAGATACATCTCAAGGGAAGGGGCCTGACGGACATATTTCGAGATATTTCTTCTTCGTGTAGTTCTTCTTCTGCACAGCTAAGCTGGAAGTGGCATTTGCAGCTCGCAATAGTGCAGAGTTATCTCAAAGAAAGGGGCCACGGTGTTTCTGTATCTCTATTATGTTGGTGCGGCTTCGGAACTTTTAAATATCTTGATATATCTCGAGAACTAGGCATCTGATCAAAAAATATCATAGAACATAAAAAGTAGGAAACTTAATTCTCTACAAAAAAGGTGTCTTAAGATTTTGCCATAGCTCGCTTCGTTTCCGAGATATTTGCAGATTTATCTCAAGGGAAGGGGCCTGACGGACATATTTCGAGATATTTCTTCTTCTTGTTGTTCTTCTTCTGCACAGCTAAGCTGGAAGTGGCATTTGCAGCTCGCAATAGTGCAGAGTTATCTCAAAGAAAGGGGCCACGGTGTTTCTGTATCTCTATTATGTTGGTGCGGCTTCGGAACTTTTAAATATCTTGATATATCTCGAGAACTACGCATCTGATCAAAAAATATCATAGAACATAAAAAGTAGGAAACTTAATTCTCTACAAAAAAGGTCTCTTAACATTTTGCCATAGCTCGCTTCGTTTCCGAGATATTTGCAGATTTATCTCAAGGGAAGGGGCCTGACGGACATATTTGGAGATATTTCTTCTTCTTGTTGTTCCTCTTCTGCACAGCTAAGCTGGAAGTGGCATTTGCAGCTCGCAATAGTGCAGAGTTATCTCAAAGAAAGGGGCCACGGTGTTTCTGTATCTCTATTATGTTGGTGCGGCTTCGGAAATTTTAAATATCTCGATATATCTCGAAAACTACGCTTCTGATCAAAAAATATCATAGAACATAAATTGTAGAAAACATAATTCTCTACAAAAAAGGTCTATTAACATTTTGCCATAGCTCGCTTCGTTTCCGAGATATTTGCAGATACATCTCAAGGGAAGGGGCCTGACGGACATATTTCGAGATATTTCTTCTTCTTGTTGTTCTTCTTCTGCACAGCTAAGCTGGAAGTGGCATTTGCGGCTCGCACTAGTGCAGAGTTATCTCAAAGAAAGGGGCCACGGTGTTTCTGAATCTCTATTATGTTGGTGCGGCTTCGGAAATTTTATATATCTCGATATATCTCGAAAACTACGCTTCTGATCAAAAAATATCATAGAACATAAATTGTAGGAAACATAATTCTCTACAAAAAACGTCTCTTAACATTTTCCCATAGCTCGCTTTGTTTCCGAGATATTTGCAGATTTATCTCAAGGGAAGGGGCCTGACGGACATATTTCGAGATATTTCTTCTTGTTGTTCTTCTTCTGCACAGCTAAGCTGGAAGTGGCATTTGCGGCTCGCACTAGTGCAGAGTTATCTCAAAGAAAGGGGCCACGGTGTTTCTGTATCTCTATTATGTTGGTGCGGCTTCGGAACTTTTAAATATCTCGATATATCTCGAAAACTACGCTTCGGATCAAAAAATATCATACAACATAAATTGTAGGAAACATAATTCTCTACAAAAAAGGTCTCTTAACATTTTGCCATAGCTCGCTTCGTTTCCGAGATATTTGCAGATTTATCTCAAGGGAAGGGGCCTGACGGACATATTTCGAGATATTTCTTCTTCTTGTTGTTCTTCTTCTACACAGCTAAGCTGGAAGTGGCATTTGCGGCTCGCACTAGTGCAGAGTTATCTCAAAGAAAGGGGCCACGGTGTTTCTGTATCTCTATTATGTTGGTGCGGCTTCGGAACTTTTAAATATCTCGATATATCTCGAAAACTACGCTTCTGATCAAAAAATCTCATAGAACATAAATTGTAGGAAACATAATTCTCTACAAAAAAGGTCTCTTAACATTTTGCCATAGCTCGCTTCGTTTCCGAGATATTTGCAGATTTATCTCAAGGGAAGGGGCCTGACGGACATATTTCGAGATATTTCTTCTTCGTGTTGTTCTTTTTCTGCACAGCTAAGCTGGAAGTGGCATTTGCAGCTCGCAATAGTGCAGAGTTATCTCAAAGAAAGGGGCCACGGTGTTTCTGTATCTCTATTATGTTGGTGCGGCTTCGGAACTTTTAAATATCTTGATATATCTCAAGAACTACGCATCTGATCAAAAAATATCATAGAACATAAAAAGTAGGAAACTTAATTCTCTACAAAAAAGGTCTCTTAAGATTTTGCCATAGCTCGCTTCGTTTCCGAGATATTTGCAGATTTATCTCAAGGGAAGGGGCCTGACGGACATATTTCGAGATATTTCTTCTTCTTGTTGTTCTTCTTCTGCACTGCTAAGCTGGAAGTGGCATTTGCAGCTCGCAATAGTGCAGAGTTATCTCAAAGAAAGGGTCCACGGTGTTTCTGTATCTCTATTATGTTGGTGCGGCGTCGGAACTTTTAAATATCTTGATATATCTTGAGAACTACGCATCTGATCAAAAAATATCATAGAACATAAAAAGTAGGAAACATAGTTCTCTACAAAAAAGGTCTCTTAACATTTTGCCATAGCTCGCTTCGTTTCCGAGATATTTGCAGATACATCTCAAGGGAAGGGGCCTGACGGACATATTTCGAGATATTTCTTCTTCGTGTTGTTCTTCTTCTGCACAGCTAAGCTGGAAGTGGCATTTGCAGCTCGCAATAGTGCAGAGTTATCTCAAAGAAAGGGGCCACGGTGTTTCTGTATCTCAATTATGTTGGTGCGGCTTCGGAACTTTTAAATATCTTGATATATCTCGAGAACTAGGCGTCTGATCAAAAAATATCATAGAACATAAAAAGTAGGAAACTTAATTCTCTACAAAAAAGGTGTCTTAAGATTTTGCCATAGCTCGCTTCGTTTCCGAGATATTTGCAGATTTATCTCAAGGGAAGGGGCCTGACGGACATATTTCGAGATATTTCTTCTTCTTGTTGTTCTTCTTCTGCACAGCTAAGCTGGAAGTGGCATTTGCAGCTCGCAATAGTGCAGAGTTATCTCAAAGAAGGGGGCCACGGTGTTTCTGTATCTCTATTATGTTGGTGCGGCTTCGGAACTTTTAAATATCTTGATATATCTCGAGAACTACGCATCTGATCAAAAAATATCATAGAACATAAAAAGTAGGAAACTTAATTCTCTACAAAAAAGGTCTCTTAACATTTTGCCATAGCTCGCTTCGTTTCCGAGATATTTGCAGATTTATCTCAAGGGAAGGGGCCTGACGGACATATTTGGAGATATTTCTTCTTCTTGTTGTTCCTCTTCTGCACAGCTAAGCTGGAAGTGGTATTTGCGGCTCGCACTAGTGCAGAGTTATCTCAAAGAAAGGGGCCACGGTGTTTCTGAATCTCTATTATGTTGGTGCGGCTTCGGAAATTTTAAATATCTCGATATATCTCGAAAACTACGCTTCTGATCAAAAAATATCATAGAACATAAATTGTAGGAAACATAATTCTCTACAGAAAACGTCTCTTAACATTTTGCCATAGCTCGCTTCCTTTCCGAGATATTTGCAGATTTATCTCAAGGGAAGGGGCCTGACGGACATATTTCGAGATATTTCTTCTTCTTGTTGTTCTTCTTCTGCACAGCTAAGCTGGAAGTGGCATTTGCGGCTCGCACTAGTGCAGAGTTATCTCAAAGAAAGGGGCCACGGTGTTTCTGTATCTCTATTATGTTGGTGCGGCTTCGGAACTTTTAAATATCTCGATATATCTCGAAAACTACGCTTCGGATCAAAAAATATCATACAACATAAATTGTAGGAAACATAATTCTCTACAAAAAAGGTCTCTTAACATTTTGCCATAGCTCGCTTCGTTTCCGAGATATTTGCAGATTTATCTCAAGGGAAGGGGCCTGACGGACATATTTCGAGATATTTCTTCTTCTTGTTGTTCTTCTTCTGCACAGCTAAGCTGGAAGTGGTATTTGCGGCTCGCACTAGTGCAGAGTTATCTCAAAGAAAGGGGCCACGGTGTTTCTGTATCTCTATTATGTTGGTGCGGCTTCGGAACTTTTAAATATCTCGATATATCTCGAAAACTACGCTTCTGATCAAAAAATCTCATAGAACATAAATTGTAGGAAACATAATTCTCTACAAAAAAGGTCTCTTAACATTTTGCCATAGCTCGCTTCGTTTCCGAGATATTTGCAGATACATCTCAAGGGAAGGGGCCTGACGGACATATTTCGAGATATTTCTTCTTCTTGTTGTTCTTCTTCTGCACAGCTAAGCTGGAAGTGGCATTTGCAGCTCGCAATAGTGCAGAGTTATCTCAAAGAAAGGGTCCACGGTGTTTCTGTATCTCTATTATGTTGGTGCGGCTTCGGAACTTTTAAATATCTTGATATATCTCGAGAACTACGCATCTGATCAAAAAATATCATAGAACATAAAAAGTAGGAAACTTAATTCTCTACAAAAAAGGTCTCTTAACATTTTGCCATAGCTCGCTTCGTTTCCGAGATATTTGCAGATTTATCTCAAGGGGAGGGCCCTGACGGACATATTTCGAGATATTTCTTCTTCGTGTTGTTCTTCTTCTGCACAGCTAAGCTGGAAGTGGCATTTACATCTCGCAATAGTGAAGAGTTATCTCAAAGAAAGGGGCCACGGTGTTTCTGTATCTCTATTATGTTGGTGCGGCTTCGGAACTTTTAACTATCTTGATATATCTCGAGAACTACGCATCTGATCAAAAAATATCATAGAACATAAAAAGTAGGAAACTTATTTCTCTACAAAAAAGGTCTCTTAACATTTTGCCATAGCTCGCTTCGTTTCCGAGATATTTGCAGATTTATCTCAAGGGAAGTGGCCTGACGGACATATTTCGAGATATTTCTTCTTCGTGTTGTTCTTCTTCTGCACAGCTAAGCTGCAAGTGGCATTTACATCTCGCAATAGTGCAGAGTTATCTCAAAGAAAGGGGCCACGGTGTTTCTGTATCTCTATTATGTTGGTGCGGCTTCGGAACTTTTAAATATCTTGATATATCTCGAGAACTACGCATGTGATCAAAAAATATCATAGAACAGAAAAAGTAGGAAACTTAATTCTCTACAAAAAAGGTCTCTCAACATTTTCCCATAGCTCGCTTCGTTTCCGAGATATTTGCAGATTTATCTTAAGGGAAGGGGCCTGACGGACATATTTCGAGATATTTCTTCTTCTTGTTGTTCTTCTTCTGCACAGCTAAGCTGGAAGTTGCATTTGCGGCTCGCACTAGTGCAGAGTTATCTCAAAGAAAGGGGCCACGGTGTTACTGAATCTCTATTATGTTGGTGCGGCTTCGGAACTTTTAAATATCTTGATATATCTCGAGAACTACGCATCTGATCAAAAAATATCATAGAACGCAAAAAGTAGGAAACTTAATTCTCTACAAAAAAGGTCTCTTAACATTTTGCCATAGCTCGCTTCGTTTCCGAGATATTTGCAGATTTATCTCAAGGGAAGGGGCCTGACGGACATATTTCGAGATATTTCTTCTTCTTGTTGTTCTTCTTCTGCACAGCTAAGCTGGAAGTGGCATTTGCAGCTCGCAATAGTGCAGAGTTATCTCAAAGAAAGGGGCCACGGTGTTTCTGTATCTCTATTATGTTGGTGCGGCTTCGGAACTTTTAAATATCTTGATATATCTCGAGAACTACGCATCTGATCAAAAAATATCATAGAACATAAAAAGTAGGAAACTTAATTCTCTACAAAAAAGGTCTCTTAACATTTTGCCATAGCTCGCTTCGTTTCCGAGATATTTGCAGATTTATCTCAAGGGAAGGGGCCTGACGGACATATTTGGAGATATTTCTTCTTCTTGTTGTTCCTCTTCTGCACAGCTAAGCTGGAAGTGGCATTTGCAGCTCGCAATAGTGCAGAGTTATCTCAAAGAAAGGGGCCACGGTGTTTCTGTATCTCTATTATGTTGGTGCGGCTTCGGAAATTTTAAATATCTCGATATATCTCGAAAACTACGCTTCTGATCAAAAAATATCATAGAACATAAATTGTAGGAAACATAATTCTCTACAAAAAAGGTCTATTAACATTTTGCCATAGCTCGCTTCGTTTCCGAGATATTTGCAGATACATCTCAAGGGAAGGGGCCTGACGGACATATTTCGAGATATTTCTTCTTCTTGTTGTTCTTCTTCTGCACAGCTAAGCTGGAAGTGGCATTTGCGGCTCGCACTAGTGCAGAGTTATCTCAAAGAAAGGGGCCACGGTGTTTCTGAATCTCTATTATGTTGGTGCGGCTTCGGAAATTTTATATATCTCGATATATCTCGAAAACTACGCTTCTGATCAAAAAATATGATAGAACATAAATTGTAGGAAACATAATTCTCTACAAAAAACGTCTCTTAACATTTTCCCATAGCTCGCTTTGTTTCCGAGATATTTGCAGATTTATCTCAAGGGAAGGGGCCTGACGGACATATTTCAAGATATTTCTTCTTGTTGTTCTTCTTCTGCACAGCTAAGCTGGAAGTGGCATTTGCGGCTCGCACTAGTGCAGAGTTATCTCAAAGAAAGGGGCCACGGTGTTTCTGTATCTCTATTATGTTGGTGCGGCTTCGGAACTTTTAAATATCTCGATATATCTCGAAAACTACGCTTCGGATCAAAAAATATCATACAACATAAATTGTAGGAAACATAATTCTCTACAAAAAAGGTCTCTTAACATTTTGCCATAGCTCGCTTCGTTTCCGAGATATTTGCAGATTTATCTCAAGGGAAGGGGCCTGACGGACATATTTCGAGATATTTCTTCTTCTTGTTGTTCTTCTTCTGCACAGCTAAGCTGGAAGTGGCATTTGCGGCTCGCACTAGTGCAGAGTTATCTCAAAGAAAGGGGCCACGGTGTTTCTGTATCTCTATTATGTTGGTGCGGCTTCGGAACTTTTAAATATCTCGATATATCTCGAAAACTACGCTTCTGATCAAAAAATCTCATAGAACATAAATTGTAGGAAACATAATTCTCTACAAAAACGGTCTCTTAAGATTTTGCCATAGCTCGCTTCGTTTCCGAGATATTTGCAGATACATCTCAAGGGAAGGGGCCTGACGGACATATTTCGAGATATTTCTTCTTCTTGTTGTTCTTCTTCTGCACAGCTAAGCTGGAAGTGGCATTTGCGGCTCGCACTAGTGCAGAGTTATCTCAAAGAAAGGGGCCACGGTGTTTCTGTATCTCTATTATGTTGGTGCGGCTTCGGAACTTTTAAATATCTCGATATATCTCGAAAACTACGCTTCGGATCAAAAAATATCATACAACATAAATTGTAGGAAACATAATTCTCTACAAAAAAGGTCTCTTAACATTTTGCCATAGCTCGCTTCGTTTCCGAGATATTTGCAGATTTATCTCAAGGGAAGGGGCCTGACGGACATATTTCGAGATATTTCTTTTTCTTGTTGTTCTTCTTCTGCACAGCTAAGCTGGAAGTGGCATTTGCAGCTCGCAATAGTGCAGAGTTATCTCAAAGAAAGGGTCCACGGTGTTTCTGTATCTCTATTATGTTGGTGCGGCTTCGGAACTTTTAAATATCTTGATATATCTCGAGAACTACGCATCTGATCAAAAAATATCATAGAACATAAAAAGTAGGAAACTTAATTCTCTACAAAAAAGGTCTCTTAACATTTTGCCATAGCTCGCTTCGTTTCCGAGATATTTGCAGATTTATCTCAAGGGAAGTGGCCTGACGGACATATTTCGAGATATTTCTTCTTCGTGTTGTTCTTCTTCTGCACAGCTAAGCTGCAAGTGGCATTTACATCTCGCAATAGTGCAGAGTTATCTCAAAGAAAGGGGCCACGGTGTTTCTGTATCTCTATTATGTTGGTGCGGCTTCGGAACTTTTAAATATCTTGATATATCTCGAGAACTACGCAGGTGATCAAAAAATATCATAGAACAGAAAAAGTAGGAAACTTAATTCTCTACAAAAAAGGTCTCTCAACATTTTCCCATAGCTCGCTTCGTTTCCGAGATATTTGCAGATTTATCTTAAGGGAAGGGGCCTGACGGACATATTTCGAGATATTTCTTCTTCTTGTTGTTCTTCTTCTGCACAGCTAAGCTGGAAGTGGCATTTGCAGCTCGCAATAGTGCAGAGTTATCTCAAAGAAAGGGGCCACGGTGTTTCTGTATCTCTATTATGTTGGTGCGGCTTCGGAACTTTTAAATATCTTGATATATCTCGAGAACTACGCATCTGATCAAAAAATATCATAGAACATAAAAAGTAGGAAACTTAATTCTCTACAAAAAAGGTCTCTTAACATTTTGCCATAGCTCGCTTCGTTTCCGAGATATTTGCAGATTTATCTCAAGGGAAGGGGCCTGACGGACATATTTGGAGATATTTCTTCTTCTTGTTGTTCCTCTTCTGCACAGCTAAGCTGGAAGTGGCATTTGCAGCTCGCAATAGTGCAGAGTTATCTCAAAGAAAGGGGCCACGGTGTTTCTGTATCTCTATTATGTTGGTGCGGCTTCGGAAATTTTAAATATCTCGATATATCTCGAAAACTACGCTTCTGATCAAAAAATATCATAGAACATAAATTGTAGGAAACATAATTCTCTACAAAAAAGGTCTATTAACATTTTGCCATAGCTCGCTTCGTTTCCGAGATATTTGCAGATACATCTCAAGGGAAGGGGCCTGACGGACATATTTCGAGATATTTCTTCTTCTTGTTGTTCTTCTTCTGCACAGCTAAGCTGGAAGTGGCATTTGCGGCTCGCACTAGTGCAGAGTTATCTCAAAGAAAGGGGCCACGGTGTTTCTGAATCTCTATTATGTTGGTGCGGCTTCGGAAATTTTATATATCTCGATATATCTCGAAAACTACGCTTCTGATCAAAAAATATGATAGAACATAAATTGTAGGAAACATAATTCTCTACAAAAAACGTCTCTTAACATTTTCCCATAGCTCGCTTTGTTTCCGAGATATTTGCAGATTTATCTCAAGGGAAGTGGCCTGACGGACATATTTCGAGATATTTCTTCTTCGTGTTGTTCTTCTTCTGCACAGCTAAGCTGCAAGTGGCATTTACATCTCGCAATAGTGCAGAGTTATCTCAAAGAAAGGGGCCACGGTGTTTCTGTATCTCTATTATGTTGGTGCGGCTTCGGAACTTTTAAATATCTTGATATATCTCGAGAACTACGCATGTGATCAAAAAATATCATAGAACAGAAAAAGTAGGAAACTTAATTCTCTACAAAAAAGGTCTCTCAACATTTTCCCATAGCTCGCTTCGTTTCCGAGATATTTGCAGATTTATCTTAAGGGAAGGGGCCTGACGGACATATTTCGAGATATTTCTTCTTCTTGTTGTTCTTCTTCTGCACAGCTAAGCTGGAAGTTGCATTTGCGGCTCGCACTAGTGCAGAGTTATCTCAAAGAAAGGGGCCACGGTGTTACTGAATCTCTATTATGTTGGTGCGGCTTCGGAACTTTTAAATATCTTGATATATCTCGAGAACTACGCATCTGATCAAAAAATATCATAGAACGCAAAAAGTAGGAAACTTAATTCTCTACAAAAAAGGTCTCTTAACATTTTGCCATAGCTCGCTTCGTTTCCGAGATATTTGCAGATTTATCTCAAGGGAAGGGGCCTGACGGACATATTTCGAGATATTTCTTCTTCTTGTTGTTCTTCTTCTGCACAGCTAAGCTGGAAGTGGCATTTGCAGCTCGCAATAGTGCAGAGTTATCTCAAAGAAAGGGGCCACGGTGTTTCTGTATCTCTATTATGTTGGTGCGGCTTCGGAACTTTTAAATATCTTGATATATCTCGAGAACTACGCATCTGATCAAAAAATATCATAGAACATAAAAAGTAGGAAACTTAATTCTCTACAAAAAAGGTCTCTTAACATTTTGCCATAGCTCGCTTCGTTTCCGAGATATTTGCAGATTTATCTCAAGGGAAGGGGCCTGACGGACATATTTGGAGATATTTCTTCTTCTTGTTGTTCCTCTTCTGCACAGCTAAGCTGGAAATGGCATTTGCAGCTCGCAATAGTGCAGAGTTATCTCAAAGAAAGGGGCCACGGTGTTTCTGTATCTCTATTATGTTGGTGCGGCTTCGGAAATTTTAAATATCTCGATATATCTCGAAAACTACGCTTCTGATCAAAAAATATCATAGAACATAAATTGTAGGAAACATAATTCTCTACAAAAAAGGTCTATTAACATTTTGCCATAGCTCGCTTCGTTTCCGAGATATTTGCAGATACATCTCAAGGGAAGGGGCCTGACGGACATATTTCGAGATATTTCTTCTTCTAGTTGTTCTTCTTCTGCACAGCTAAGCTGGAAGTGGCATTTGCGGCTCGCACTAGTGCAGAGTTATCTCAAAGAAAGGGGCCACGGTGTTTCTGAATCTCTATTATGTTGGTGCGGCTTCGGAAATTTTATATATCTCGATATATCTCGAAAACTACGCTTCTGATCAAAAAATATGATAGAACATAAATTGTAGGAAACATAATTCTCTACAAAAAACGTCTCTTAACATTTTCCCATAGCTCGCTTTGTTTCCGAGATATTTGCAGATTTATCTCAAGGGAAGGGGCCTGACGGACATATTTCAAGATATTTCTTCTTGTTGTTCTTCTTCTGCACAGCTAAGCTGGAAGTGGCATTTGCGGCTCGCACTAGTGCAGAGTTATCTCAAAGAAAGGGGCCACGGTGTTTCTGTATCTCTATTATGTTGGTGCGGCTTCGGAACTTTTAAATATCTCGATATATCTCGAAAACTACGCTTCGGATCAAAAAATATCATACAACATAAATTGTAGGAAACATAATTCTCTACAAAAAAGGTCTCTTAACATTTTGCCATAGCTCGCTTCGTTTCCGAGATATTTGCAGATTTATCTCAAGGGAAGGGGCCTGACGGACATATTTCGAGATATTTCTTCTTCTTGTTGTTCTTCTTCTGCACAGCTAAGCTGGAAGTGGCATTTGCGGCTCGCACTAGTGCAGAGTTATCTCAAAGAAAGGGGCCACGGTGTTTCTGTATCTCAATTATGTTGGTGCGGCTTCGGAACTTTTAAATATCTCGATATATCTCGAAAACTACGCTTCTGATCAAAAAATCTCATAGAACATAAATTGTAGGAAACATAATTCTCTACAAAAAAGGTCTCTTAACATTTTGCCATAGCTCGCTTCGTTTCCGAGATATTTGCAGATACATCTCAAGGGAAGGGGCCTGACGGACATATTTCGAGATATTTCTTCTTCTTGTTGTTCTTCTTCTGCACAGCTAAGCTGGAAGTGGCATTTGCAGCTCGCAATAGTGCAGAGTTATCTCAAAGAAAGGGTCCACGGTGTTTCTGTATCTCTATTATGTTGGTGCGGCGTCGGAACTTTTAAATATCTTGATATATCTTGAGAACTACGCATCTGATCGAAAAATATCATAGAACATAAAAAGTAGGAAACTTAATTCTCTACAAAAAAGGTCTCTTAACATTTTGCCATAGCTCGCTTCGTTTCCGAGATATTTGCAGATTTATCTCAAGGGAAGGGGCCTGACGGACATATTTCGAGATATTTCTTCTTGTTGTTCTTCTTCTGCACAGCTAAGCTGGAAGTGGCATTTGCGGCTCGCACTAGTGCAGAGTTATCTCAAAGAAAGGGGCCACGGTGTTTCTGAATCTCTATTATGTTGGTGCGGCTTCGGAAATTTTAAATATCTCGATATATCTCGAAAACTACGCTTCTGATCAAAAAATATCATAGAACATAAATTGTAGGAAACATAATTCTCTACAGAAAACGTCTCTTAACATTTTGCCATAGCTCGCTTCCTTTCCGAGATATTTGCAGATTTATCTCAAGGGAAGGGGCCTGACGGACATATTTCGAGATATTTCTTCTTCTTGTTGTTCTTCTTCTGCACAGCTAAGCTGGAAGTGGCATTTGCAGCTCGCAATAGTGCAGAGTTATCTCAAAGAAAGGGGCCACGGTGTTTCTGTATCTCTATTATGTTGGTGCGGCTTCGGAACTTTTAAATATCTTGATATATCTCGAGAACTACGCATCTGATCAAAAAATATCATACAACATAAAAAGTAGGAAACTTAATTCTCTACAAAAAAGGTCTCTTAACATTTTGCCATAGCTCGCTTCGTTTCCGAGATATTTGCAGATTTATCTCAAGGGAAGGGGCCTGACGGACATATTTCGAGATATTTCTTCTTGTTGTTCTTCTTCTGCACAGCTAAGCTGGAAGTGGCATTTGCGGCTCGCACTAGTGCAGAGTTATCTCAAAGAAAGGGGCCACGGTGTTTGTGTATCTCTATTATGTTGGTGCGGCTTCGGAACTTTTAAATATCTCGATATATCTCGAAAACTACGCTTCTGATCAAGAAATATCATAGAACATAAATTGTAGGAAACATAATTCTCTACAAAAAAGGTCTCTTAACATTTTGCCATAGCTCGCTTCGTTTCCGAGATATTTGCAGATACATCTCAAGGGAAGGGGCCTGACGGACATATTTCGAGATATTTCTTCTTCTTGTTGTTCTTCTTCTGCACAGCTAAGCTGGAAGTGGCATTTGCAGCTCGCAATAGTGCAGAGTTATCTCAAAGAAAGGGTCCACGGTGTTTCTGTATCTCTATTATGTTGGTGCGGCTTCGGAACTTTTAAATATCTTGATATATCTCGAGAACTACGCATCTGATCAAAAAATATCATAGAACATAAAAAGTAGGAAACTTAATTCTCTACAAAAAACGTCTCTTAACATTTTGCCATAGCTCGCTTCGTTTCCGAGATATTTGCAGATTTATCTCAAGGGAAGGGGCCTGACGGACATATTTCGAGATATTTCTTCTTCGTGTTGTTCTTCTTCTGCACAGCTAAGCTGGAAGTGGCATTTACATCTCGCAATAGTGAAGAGTTATCTCAAAGAAAGGGGCCACGGTGTTTCTGTATTTCTATTATGTTGGTGCGGCTTCGGAACTTTTAACTATCTTGATATATCTCAAGAACTACGCATCTGATCAAAAAATATCATAGAACATAAAAAGTAGGAAACTTAATTCTCTACAAAAAAGGTCTCTTAACATTTTGCCATAGCTCGCTTCGTTTCCGAGATATTTGCAGATTTATCTTAAGGGAAGGGGCCTGACGGACATATTTCGAGATATTTCTTCTTCTTGTTGTTCTTCTTCTGCACAGCTAAGCTGGAAGTTGCATTTGCGGCTCGCACTAGTGCAGAGTTATCTCAAAGAAAGGGGCCACGGTGTTACTGAATCTCTATTATGTTGGTGCGGCTTCGGAACTTTTAAATATCTTGATATATCTCGAGAACTACGCATCTGATCAAAGAATATCATAGAACGCAAAAAGTAGGAAACTTAATTCTCTACAAAAAAGGTCTCTTAACATTTTGCCATAGCTCGCTTCGTTTCCGAGATATTTGCAGATTTATCTCAAGGGAAGGGGCCTGACGGACATATTTCGAGATATTTCTTCTTCTTGTTGTTCTTCTTCTGCACAGCTAAGCTGGAAGTGGCATTTACAGCTCGCAATAGTGCAGAGTTATCTCATAGAAAGGGGCCACGGTGTTTCTGTATCTCTATTATGTTGGTGCGGCTTCGGAACTTTTAAATATCTTGATATATCTCGAGAACTACGCATCTGATCAAAAAATATCATAGAACACAAAAAGTAGGAAACTTAATTCTCTACAAAAAAGGTCTCTTAACATTTTGCCATAGCTCGCTTCGTTTCCGAGATATTTGCAGATTTATCTCAAGGGAAGGGGCCTGACGGACATATTTCGAGATATTTCTTCTTCTTGTTGTTCTTCTTCTGCACAGCTAAGCTGGTAGTGGCATTTGCGGCTCGCACCAGTGCAGAGTTATCTCAAAGAAAGGGGCCACGGTGTTTCTGAATCTCTATTATGTTGGTGCGGCTTCGGAACTTTTAAATATCTCGATATATCTCGAAAACTACGCTTCTGATCAAAAAATATCATAGAACATAAATTGTAGGAAACATAATTCTCTACAAAAAACGTCTCTTAACATTTTGCCATAGCTCGCTTCGTTTCCGAGATATTTGCAGATTTATCTCAAGGGAAGGGGCCTGACGGACATATTTGGAGATATTTCTTCTTCTTGTTGTTCTTCTTCTGCACAGCTAAGCTGGAAGTGGCATTTGCAGCTCGCAATAGTGCAGAGTTATCTCAAAGAAAGGGGCCACGGTGTTTCTGTATCTCTATTATGTTGGTGCGGCTTCGGAACTTTTAAATATCTTGATATATCTCGAGAACTACGCATCTGATCAAAAAATATCATAGAACATAAAAAGTAGGAAACTTAATTCTCTACCAAAAAGGTCTCTTAACATTTTGCCACAGCTCGCTTGGTTTCCGAGATATTTGCAGATTTATCTCAAGGGAAGGGGCCTGACGGACATATTTGGAGATATTTCGTCTTCTTGTTGTTCTTCTTCTGCACAGCTAAGCTGGAAGTGGCATTTGCGGCTCGCACTAGTGCAGAGTTATCTCAAAGAAAGGGGCCACGGTGTTTCTGTATCTCTATTATGTTGGTGCGGCTTCGGAACTTTTAAATATCTCGATATATCTCGAAAACTACGCTTCTGATCAAAAAATATCATAGAACATAAATTGTAGGAAACATAATTCTCTACAAAAAAGGTCTCTTAACATTTTGCCATAGCTCGCTTCGTTTCCGAGATATTTGCAGATACATCTCAAGGGAAGGGGCCTGACGGACATATTTCGAGATATTTCTTCTTCTTGTTGTTCTTCTTCTGCACAGCTAAGCTGGAAGTGGCATTTGCAGCTCGCAATAGTGCAGAGTTATCTCAAAGAAAGGGTCCACGGTGTTTCTGTATCTCTATTATGTTGGTGCGGCTTCGGAACTTTTAAATATCTTGATATATCTCGAGAACTACGCATCTGATCAAAAAATATCATAGAACATAAAAAGTAGGAAACTTAATTCTCTACAAAAAAGGTCTCTTAACATTTTGCCATAGCTCGCTTCGTTTCCGAGATATTTGCAGATTTATCTCAAGGGGAGGGGCCTGACGGACATATTTCGAGATATTTCTTCTTCGTGTTGTTCTTCTTCTGCACAGCTAAGCTGGAAGTGGCATTTACATCTCGCAATAGTGAAGAGTTATCTCAAAGAAAGGGGCCACGGTGTTTCTGTATCTCTATTATGTTGGTGCGGCTTCGGAACTTTTAACTATCTTGATATATCTCGAGAACTACGCATCTGATCAAAAAATATCATAGAACATAAAAAGTAGGAAACTTATTTCTCTACAAAAAAGGTCTCTTAACATTTTGCCATAGCTCGCTTCGTTTCCGAGATATTTGCAGATTTATCTCAAGGGAAGTGGCCTGACGGACATATTTCGAGATATTTCTTCTTCGTGTTGTTCTTCTTCTGCACAGCTAAGCTGCAAGTGGCATTTACATCTCGCAATAGTGCAGAGTTATCTCAAAGAAAGGGGCCACGGTGTTTCTGTATCTCTATTATGTTGGTGCGGCTTCGGAACTTTTAAATATCTTGATATATCTCGAGAACTACGCATGTGATCAAAAAATATCATAGAACAGAAAAAGTAGGAAACTTAATTCTCTACAAAAAAGGTCTCTCAACATTTTCCCATAGCTCGCTTCGTTTCCGAGATATTTGCAGATTTATCTTAAGGGAAGGGGCCTGACGGACATATTTCGAGATATTTCTTCTTCTTGTTGTTCTTCTTCTGCACAGCTAAGCTGGAAGTTGCATTTGCGGCTCGCACTAGTGCAGAGTTATCTCAAAGAAAGGGGCCACGGTGTTACTGAATCTCTATTATGTTGGTGCGGCTTCGGAACTTTTAAATATCTTGATATATCTCGAGAACTACGCATCTGATCAAAAAATATCATAGAACGCAAAAAGTAGGAAACTTAATTCTCTACAAAAAAGGTCTCTTAACATTTTGCCATAGCTCGCTTCGTTTCCGAGATATTTGCAGATTTATCTCAAGGGAAGGGGCCTGACGGACATATTTCGAGATATTTCTTCTTCTTGTTGTTCTTCTTCTGCACAGCTAAGCTGGAAGTGGCATTTGCAGCTCGCAATAGTGCAGAGTTATCTCAAAGAAAGGGGCCACGGTGTTTCTGTATCTCTATTATGTTGGTGCGGCTTCGGAACTTTTAAATATCTTGATATATCTCGAGAACTACGCATCTGATCAAAAAATATCATAGAACATAAAAAGTACGAAACTTAATTCTCTACCAAAAAGGTCTCTTAACATTTTGCCACAGCTCGCTTGGTTTCCGAGATATTTGCAGATTTATCTCAAGAGAAGGGGCCTGACGGACATATTTGGAGATATTTCTTCTTCTTGTTGTTCTTCTTCTGCACAGCTAAGCTGGAAGTGGCATTTGCAGCTCGCAATAGTGCAGAGTTATCTCAAAGAAAGGGGCCACGGTGTTTCTGTATCTCTATTATGTTGGTGCGGCTTCGGAACTTTTAACTATCTTGATATATCTCAAGAACTACGCATCTGATCAAAAAATATCATAGAACATAAAAAGTAGGAAACTTAATTCTCTACAAAAAAGGTCTCTTAACATTTTGCCATAGCTCGCTTCGTTTCCGAGATATTTGCAGATTTATCTCAAGGGAAGGGGCCTGACGGACATATTTCGAGATATTTCTTCTTGTTGTTCTTCTTCTGCACAGCTAAGCTGGAAGTGGCATTTGCGGCTCGCACTAGTGCAGAGTTATCTCAAAGAAAGGGTCCACGGTGTTTCTGTACCTCTATTATGTTGGTGCGGCTTCGGAACTTTTAAATATCTTGATATATCTCGAGAACTACGCATCTGATCAAAAAATATCATAGAACGCAAAAAGTAGGAAACTTAATTCTCTACAAAAAAGGTCTCTTAACATTTTGCCATAGCTCGCTTCGTTTCCGAGATATTTGCAGATTTATCTCAAGGGAAGGGGCCTGACGGACATATTTCGAGATATTTCTTCTTCTTGTTGTTCTTCTTCTGCACAGCTAAGCTGGAAGTGGCATTTACAGCTCGCAATAGTGCAGAGTTATCTCATAGAAAGGGGCCACGGTGTTTCTGTATCTCTATTATGTTGGTGCGGCTTCGGAACTTTTAAATATCTCGATATATCTCGAGAACTACGCATCTGATCAAAAAATATCATAGAACGCAAAAAGTAGGAAACTTAATTCTCTACAAAAAAGGTCTCTTAACATTTTGCCATAGCTCGCTTCGTTTCCGAGATATTTGCAGATTTATCTCAAGGGAAGGGGCCTGACGGACATATTTCGAGATATTTCTTCTTCTTGTTGTTCTTCTTCTGCACAGCTAAGCTGGAAGTGGCATTTACAGCTCGCAATAGTGCAGAGTTATCTCATAGAAAGGGGCCACGGTGTTTCTGTATCTCTATTATGTTGGTGCGGCTTCGGAACTTTTAAATATCTCGATATATCTCGAGAACTACGCATCTGATCAAAAAATATCATAGAACATAAGAAGTGGGAAACTTAATTCTCTACAAATAATGTCTCTTAACATTTTGCCATAGCTCGCTTCGTTTCCGAGATATTTGCAGATTTATCTTAAGGGAAGGGGCCTGACGGACATATTTCGAGATATTTCTTCTTCTTGTTGGTCTTCTTCTGCACAGCTAAGCTGGAAGTTGCATTTGCGGCTCGCACTAGTGCAGAGTTACCTCAAAGAAAGGGGCCACGGTGTTACTGAATCTCTATTATGTTGGTGCGGCTTCGGAACTTTTAAATATCTTGATATACCTCGAGAACTACGCATCTGATCAAAAAATATCATAGAACGCAAAAAGTAGGAAACTTAATTCTCTACAAAAAAGGTCTCTTAACATTTTGCCATAGCTCGCTTCGTTTCCGAGATATTTGCAGATTTATCTCAAGGGAAGGGGCCTGACGGACATATTTCGAGATATTTCTTCTTCTTGTTGTTCTTCTTCTGCACAGCTAAGCTGGAAGTGGCATTTACAGCTCGCAATAGTGCAGAGTTATCTCATAGAAAGGGGCCACGGTGTTTCTGTATCTCTATTATGTTGGTGCGGCTTCGGAACTTTTAAATATCTCGATATATCTCGAGAACTACGCATCTGATCAAAAAATATCATAGAACATAAGAAGTGGGAAACTTAATTCTCTACAAATAATGTCTCTTAACATTTTGCCATAGCTCGCTTCGTTTCCGAGATATTTGCAGATTTATCTCAAGGGAAGGGGCCTGACGGACATATTTCGAGATATTTCTTCTTCTTGTTGTTCTTCTTCTGCACAGCTAAGCTGGAAGTGGCATTTACAGCTCGCAATAGTGCAGAGTTATCTCATAGAAAGGGGCCACGGTGTTTCTGTATCTCTATTATGTTGGTGCGGCTTCGGTACTTTTAAATATCTCGATATATCTCGAGAACTACGCATCTGATCAAAAAATATCATAGAACATAAGAAGTGGGAAACTTAATTCTCTACAAATAATGTCTCTTAACATTTTGCCACAGCTCGCTTCGTTTCCGAGATATTTGCAGATTTATCTTAAGGGAAGGGGCCTGACGGACATATTTCGAGATATTTCTTCTTCTTGTTGTTCTTCTTCTGCACAGCTAAGCTGGAAGTTGCATTTGCGGCTCGCACTAGTGCAGAGTTATCTCAAAGAAAGGGGCCACGGTGTTACTGAATCTCTATTATGTTGGTGCGGCTTCGGAACTTTTAAATATCTTGATATATCTCGAGAACTACGCATCTGATCAAAAAATATCATAGAACGCAAAAAGTAGGAAACTTAATTCTCTACAAAAAAGGTCTCTTAACATTTTGCCATAGCTCGCTTCGTTTCCGAGATATTTGCAGATTTATCTCAAGGGAAGGGGCCTGACGGACATATTTCGAGATATTTCTTCTTCTTGTTGTTCTTCTTCTGCACAGCTAAGCTGGAAGTGGCATTTGCGGCTCGCACTAGTGCAGAGTTATCTCAAAGAAAGGGGCCACGGTGTTTCTGAATCTCTATTATGTTGGTGCGCCTTCGGAACTTTTAAATATCTCGATATATCTCGAAAACTACGCATCTGATCAAAAAATATCATAGAACATAAATTGTAGGAAACATAATTCTCTACAAAAAACGTCTCTTAACATTTTGCCATAGCTCGCTTCGTTTCCGAGATATTTGCAGATTTATCTCAAGGGAAGGGGCCTGACGGACATATTTGGAGATATTTCTTCTTCTTGTTGTTCTTCTTCTGCACAGCTAAGCTGGAAGTGGCATTTGCAGCTCGCAACTGTGCAGAGTTATCTCAAAGAAAGGGGCCACGGTGTTTCTGTGTCTCTATTATGTTGGTGCGGCTTTGGAACTTTTAAATATCTCGATATATCTCGAGAACTACGCATCTGATCAAAAAATATCATAGAACATACGAAGTGGGAAACTTAATTCTCTACAAATAATGTCTCTTAACATTTTGCCATAGCTCGCTTCGTTTCCGAGATATTTGCAGATTTATCTCAAGGGAAGGGGCCTGACGGACATATTTCGAGATATTTCTTCTTCTTGTTGTTCTTGTTCTGCACTGCTAAACTGGAAGTGTCATTTCCAGCTCGCAATAGTACAGAGTTATCTCAAAGAAAGGGGCCACGGTGTTTCTGTATCTCTATTATGTTGGTGCGGCTTCGGAACTTTTAAATATCTTGATATATCTCGAGAACTACGCATGTGATCAAAAAATATCATAGAACATAAAAAGCAGGAAACTTAATTCTCTACAAAAAAGGTCTCTTAACATTTTGCCATAGCTCGCTTCGTTTCCGAGATATTTGCAGATTTATCTTAAGGGAAGGGGCCTGACGGACATATTTCGAGATATTTCTTCTTCTTGTTGTTCTTCTTCTGCACAGCTAAACTGGAAGTGGCATTTGCGGCTCGCACTAGTGCAGAGTTATCTCAAAGAAAGGGGCCACGGTGTTACTGAATCTCTATTATGTTGGTGCGGCTTCGGAACTTTTAAATATCTTGATATATCTCGAGAACTACGCATCTGATCAAAAAATATCATAGAACGCAAAAAGTAGGAAACTTAATTCTCTACAAAAAAGGTCTCTTAACATTTTGCCATAGCTCGCTTCGTTTCCGAGATATTTGCAGATTTATCTCAAGGGAAGGGGCCTGACGGACATATTTGGAGATATTTCTTCTTCTTGTTGTTCTTCTTCTGCACAGCTAAGCTGGAAGTGGCATTTGCAGCTCGCAATAGTGCAGAGTTATCTCAAAGAAAGGGGCCACGGTGTTTCTGTATCTCTATTATGTTGGTGCGGCTTCGGAACTTTTAACTATCTTGATATATCTCGAGAACTACGCATCTGATCAAAAAATATCATAGAACATAAAAAGTAGGAAACTTAATTCTCTACAAAAAAGGTCTCTTAACATTTTGCCATAGCTCGCTTCGTTTCCGAGATATTTGCAGATTTATCTCAAGGGAAGGGGCCTGACGGACATATTTCGAGATATTTCTTCTTCTTGTTGTTCTTCTTCTGCACAGCTAAGCTGGAAGTGGCATTTACAGCTCGCAATAGTGCAGAGTTATCTCATAGAAAGGGGCCACGGTGTTTCTGTATCTCTGTTATGTTGGTGCGGCTTCGGAACTTTTAAATATCTCGATATATCTCGAGAACTACGCATCTGATCAAAAAATATCATAGAACATAAAAAGTAGGAAACTTAATTCTCTACCAAAAAGGTCTCTTAACATTTTGCCACAGCTCGCTTGGTTTCCGAGATATTTGCAGATTTATCTCAAGGGAAGGGGCCTGACGGACATATTTCGAGATATTTCTTCTTCTTGTTGTTCTTCTTCTGCACTGCTAAACTGGAAGTGGCATTTCCAGCTCGCAATAGTGCAGAGTTATCTCAAAGAAAGGGGCCACGGTGTTTCTGTATCTCTATTATGTTGGTGCGGCTTCGGAACTTTTAAATATCTTGATATATCTCGAGAACTACGCATCTGATCAAAAAATATCATAGAACATAAAAAGTAGGAAACTTAATTCTCTACAAAAAAGGTCTCTTAACATTTTGCCATAGCTCGCTTCGTTTCCGAGATATTTGCAGATTTATCTCAAGGGAAGGGGCCTGACGGACATATTTCGAGATATTTCTTCTTCTTGTTGTTCTTCTTCTGCACAGCTAAGCTGGAAGTGGCATTTGCGGCTCGCACTAGTGCAGAGTTATCTCAAAGAAAGGGGCCACGGTGTTTCTGAATCTCTATTATGTTGGTGCGGCTTCGGAACTTTTAAATATCTCGATATATCTCGAAAACTACGCTTCTGATCAAAAAATATCATAGAACATAAATTGTAGGAAACATAATTCTCTACAAAAAACGTCTCTTAACATTTTGCCATAGCTCGCTTCGTTTCCGAGATATTTGCAGATTTATCTCAAGGGAAGGGGCCTGACGGACATATTTGGAGATATTTCTTCTTCTTGTTGTTCATCTTCTGCACAGCTAAGCTGGAAGTGGCATTTGCAGCTCGCAATAGTGCAGAGTTATCTCAAAGAAAGGGGCCACGGTGTTTCTGTATCTCTATTATGTTGGTGCGGCTTCGGAACTTTTAAATATCTTGATGTATCTCGAGAACTACGCATCTGATCAAAAAATATCATAGAACATAAAAAGTAGGAAACTTAATTCTCTACAAAAAAGGTCTCTTAACATTTTGCCATAGCTCGCTTCGTTTCCGAGATATTTGCAGATTTATCTCAAGGGAAGGGGCCTGACGGACATATTTCGAGATATTTCTTCTTCTTGTTGTTCTTCTTCTGCACAGCTAAGCTGGAAGTGGCATTTGCAGCTCGCAATAGTGCAGAGTTATCTCAAAGAAAGGGGCCACGGTGTTTCTGTATCTCTATTATGTTGGTGCGGCTTCGGAACTTTTAAATATCTTGATATATCTCGGGAGCTACGCATCTGATCAAAAAATATCATAGAACATAAAAAGTAGGAAACTTAATTCTCTACCAAAAAGGTCTCTTAACATTTTGCCACAGCTCGCTTGGTTTCCGAGATATTTGCAGATTTATCTCAAGGGAAGGGGCCTGACGGACATATTTGGAGATATTTCTTCTTCTTGTTGTTCTTCTTCTGCACAGCTAAGCTGGAAGTGGCATTTGCAGCTCGCAATAGTGCAGAGTTATCTCAAAGAAAGGGGCCACGGTGTTTCTGTATCTCTATTATGTTGGTGCGGCTTCGGAACTTTTAACTATCTTGATATATCTCAAGAACTACGCATCTGATCAAAAAATATCATAGAACATAAAAAGTAGGAAACTTAATTCTCTACAAAAAAGGTCTCTTAACATTTTGCCATAGCTCGCTTCGTTTCCGAGATATTTGCAGATTTATCTCAAGGGAAGGGGCCTGACGGACATATTTCGAGATATTTCTTCTTGTTGTTCTTCTTCTGCACAGCTAAGCTGGAAGTGGCATTTGCGGCTCGCACTAGTGCAGAGTTATCTCAAAGAAAGGGGCCACGGTGTTTCTGTATCTCTATTATGTTGGTGCGGCTTCGGAACTTTTAAATATCTCGATATATCTCGAAAACTACGCTTCTGATCAAAAAATATCATAGAACATAAATTGTAGGAAACATAATTTTCTACAAAAAAGGTCTCTTAACATTTTGCCATAGCTCGCTTCGTTTCCGAGATATTTGCAGATACATCTCAAGGGAAGGGGCCTGACGGACATATTTCGAGATATTTCTTCTTCTTGTTGTTCTTCTTCTGCACAGCTAAGCTGGAAGTGGCATTTGCCGCTCGCACTAGTGCAGGGTTATCTCAAAGAAAGGGGCCACGGTGTTACTGAATCTCTATTATGTTGGTGCGGCTTCGGAACTTTTAAATATCTTGATATATCTCGAGAACTACGCATCTGATCAAAAAATATCATAGAACGCAAAAAGTAGGAAACTTAATTCTCTACAAAAAAGGTCTCTTAACATTTTGCCATAGCTCGCTTCGTTTCCGAGATATTTGCAGATTTATCTCAAGGGAAGGGGCCTGACGGACATATTTGGAGATATTTCTTCTTCTTGTTGTTCTTCTTCTGCACAGCTAAGCTGGAAGTGGCATTTGCAGCTCGCAACAGTGCAGAGTTATCTCAAAGAAAGGGGCCACGGTGTTTCTGTGTCTCTATTATGTTGGTGCGGCTTCGGAACTTTTAAATATCTCGATATATCTCGAGAACTACGCATCTGATCAAAAAATATCATACAACATAAGAAGTGGGAAACTTAATTCTCTACAAATAATGTCTCTTAACATTTTGCCATAGCTCGCTTCGTTTCCGAGATATTTGCAGATTTATCTCAAGGGAAGGGGCCTGACGGACATATTTCGAGATATTTCTTCTTCTTGTTGTTCTTCTTCTGCACTGCTAAACTGGAAGTGGCATTTCCAGCTCGCAATAGTGCAGAGTTATCTCAAAGAAAGGGGCCACGGTGTTTCTGTATCTCTATTATGTTGGTGCGGCTTCGGAACTTTTAAATATCTTGATATATCTCGAGAACTACGCATGTGATCAAAAAATATCATAGAACATAAGAAGTGGGAAACTTAATTCTCTACAAAAAAGGTCTCTTAACATTTTGCCACAGCTCGCTTGGTTTCCGAGATATTTGCAGATTTATCTCAAGGGAAGGGGCCTGACGGACATATTTCGAGATATTTCTTCTTCTTGGTGTTCTTCTTCTGCACAGCTAAGCTGGAAGTGGCATTTGCGGCTCGCACTAGTGCAGAGTTATCTCAAAGAAAGGGGCCACGGTGTTTCTGTGTCTCTATTATGTTGGTGCGGCTTTGGAACTTTTAAATATCTCGATATATCTCGAGAACTACGCATCTGATCAAAAAATATCATAGAACATAAGAAGTGGGAAACTTAATTCTCTACAAATAATGTCTCTTAACATTTTGCCATAGCTCGCTTCGTTTCCGAGATATTTGCAGATTTATCTCAAGGGAAGGGGCCTGACGGACATATTTCGAGATATTTCTTCTTCTTGTTGTTCTTCTTCTGCACTGCTAAACTGGAAGTGGCATTTCCAGCTCGCAATAGTGCAGAGTTATCTCAAAGAAAGGGGCCACGGTGTTTCTGTATCTCTATTATGTTGGTGCGGCTTCGGAACTTTTAAATATCTTGATATATCTCGAGAACTACGCATGTGATCAAAAAATATCATAGAACATAAGAAGTGGGAAACTTAATTCTCTACAAAAAAGGTCTCTTAACATTTTGCCACAGCTCGCTTGGTTTCCGAGATATTTGCAGATTTATCTCAAGGGAAGGGGCCTGACGGACATATTTCGAGATATTTCTTCTTCTTGGTGTTCTTCTTCTGCACAGCTAAGCTGGAAGTGGCATTTGCGGCTCGCACTAGTGCAGAGTTATCTCAAAGAAAGGGGCCACGGTGTTTCTGTGTCTCTATTATGTTGGTGCGGCTTTGGAACTTTTAAATATCTCGATATATCTCGAGAACTACGCATCTGATCAAAAAATATCATAGAACATAAGAAGTGGGAAACTTAATTCTCTACAAATAATGTCTCTTAACATTTTGCCATAGCTCGCTTCGTTTCCGAGATATTTGCAGATTTATCTCAAGGGAAGGGGCCTGACGGACATATTTCGAGATATTTCTTCTTCTTGTTGTTCTTCTTCTGCACTGCTAAACTGGAAGTGGCATTTCCAGCTCGCAATAGTGCAGAGTTATCTCAAAGAAAGGGGCCACGGTGTTTCTGTATCTCTATTATGTTGGTGCGGCTTCGGAACTTTTAAATATCTTGATATATCTCGAGAACTACGCATGTGATCAAAAAATATCATACAACATAAAAAGCAGGAAACTTAATTCTCTACAAAAAAGGTCTCTTAACATTTTGCCATAGCTCGCTTCGTTTCCGAGATATTTGCAGATTTATCTTAAGGGAAGGGGCCTGACGGACATATTTCGAGATATTTCTTCTTCTTGTTGTTCTTCTTCTGCACAGCTAAGCTGGAAGTGGCATTTGCGGCTCGCACTAGTGCAGAGTTATCTCAAAGAAAGGGGCCACGGTGTTACTGAATCTCTATTATGTTGGTGCGGCTTCGGAACTTTTAAATATCTTGATATATCTCGAGAACTACGCATCTGATCAAAAAATATCATAGAACGCAAAAAGTAGGAAACTTAATTCTCTACAAAAAAGGTCTCTTAACATTTTGCCATAGCTCGCTTCGTTTCCGAGATATTTGCAGATTTATCTCAAGGGAAGGGGCCTGACGGACATATTTGGAGATATTTCTTCTTCTTGTTGTTCTTCTTCTGCACAGCTAAGCTGGAAGTGGCATTTGCAGCTCGCAACAGTGCAGAGTTATCTCAAAGAAAGGGGCCACGGTGTTTCTGTGTCTCTATTATGTTGGTGCGGCTTCGGAACTTTTAAATATCTCGATATATCTCGAGAACTACGCATCTGATCAAAAAATATCATACAACATAAGAAGTGGGAAACTTAATTCTCTACAAATAATGTCTCTTAACATTTTGCCATAGCTCGCTTCGTTTCCGAGATATTTGCAGATTTATCTCAAGGGAAGGGGCCTGACGGACATATTTCGAGATATTTCTTCTTCTTGTTGTTCTTCTTCTGCACTGCTAAACTGGAAGTGGCATTTCCAGCTCGCAATAGTGCAGAGTTATCTCAAAGAAAGGGGCCACGGTGTTTCTGTATCTCTATTATGTTGGTGCGGCATCGGAACTTTTAAATATCTTGATATATCTCGAGAACTACGCATGTGATCAAAAAATATCATAGAACATAAAAAGCAGGAAACTTAATTCTCTACAAAAAAGGTCTCTTAACATTTTGCCATAGCTCGCTTCGTTTCCGAGATATTTGCAGATTTATCTTAAGGGAAGGGGCCTGACGGACATATTTCGAGATATTTCTTCTTCTTGTTGTTCTTCTTCTGCACAGCTAAGCTGGAAGTGGCATTTGCGGCTCGCACTAGTGCAGAGTTATCTCAAAGAAAGGGGCCACGGTGTTACTGAATCTCTATTATGTTGGTGCGGCTTCGGAACTTTTAAATATCTTGATATATCTCGAGAACTACGCATCTGATCAAAAAATATCATAGAACGCAAAAAGTAGGAAACTTAATTCTCTACAAAAAAGGTCTCTTAACATTTTGCCATAGCTCGCTTCGTTTCCGAGATATTTGCAGATTTATCTCAAGGGAAGGGGCCTGACGGACATATTTCGAGATATTTCTTCTTCTTGTTGTTCTTCTTCTGCACAGCTAAGCTGGAAGTGGCATTTACAGCTCGCAATAGTGCAGAGTTATCTCATAGAAAGGGGCCACGGTGTTTCTGTATCTCTATTATGTTGGTGCGGCTTCGGAACTTTTAAATATCTCGATATATCTCGAGAACTACGCATCTGATCAAAAAATATCATAGAACATAAAAAGTAGGAAACTTAATTCTCTACCAAAAAGGTCTCTTAACATTTTGCCACAGCTCGCTTGGTTTCCGAGATATTTGCAGATTTATCTCAAGGGAAGGGGCCTGACGGACATATTTCGAGATATTTCTTCTTCTTGGTGTTCTTCTTCTGCACTGCTAAACTGGAAGTGGCATTTCCAGCTCGCAATAGTGCAGAGTTATCTCAAAGAAAGGGGCCACGGTGTTTCTGAATCTCTATTATGTTGGTGCGGCTTCGGAACTTTTAAATATCTCGATATATCTCGAAAACTACGCTTCTGATCAAAAAATATCATAGAACATAAATTGTAGGAAACATAATTCTCTACAAAAAACGTCTCTTAACATTTTGCCATAGCTCGCTTCGTTTCCGAGATATTTGCAGATTTATCTCAAGGGAAGGGGCCTGACGGACATATTTGGAGATATTTCTTCTTCTTGTTGTTTTTCTTCTGCACAGCTAAGCTGGAAGTGGCATTTACAGCTCGCAATAGTGCAGAGTTATCTCATAGAAAGGGGCCACGGTGTTTCTGTATCTCTGTTATGTTGGTGCGGCTTCGGAACTTTTAAATATCTCGATATATCTCGAGAACTACGCATCTGATCAAAAAATAGAATAGAACATAAAAAGTAGCAAACTTAATTCTCTACCAAAAAGGTCTCTTAACATTTTGCCACAGCTCGCTTGGTTTCCGAGATATTTGCAGATTTATCTCAAGGGAAGGGGCCTGACGGACATATTTCGAGATATTTCTTCTTCTTGTTGTTCTTCTTCTGCACTGCTAAACTGGAAGTGACATTTCCAGCTCGCAATAGTGCAGAGTTATCTCAAAGAAAGGGGCCACGGTGTTTCTGTATCTCTATTATGTTGGTGCGGCTTCGGAACTTTTAAATATCTTGATATATCTCGAGAACTACGCATCTGATCAAAAAATATCATAGAACATAAAAAGTAGGAAACTTAATTCTCTACAAAAAAGGTCTCTTAACATTTTGCCATAGCTCGCTTCGTTTCCGAGATATTTGCAGATTTATCTCAAGGGAAGGGGCCTGACGGACATATTTCGAGATATTTCTTCTTCTTGTTGTTCTTCTTCTGCACAGCTAAGCTGGAAGTGGCATTTGCGGCTCGCACTAGTGCAGGGTTATCTCAAAGAAAGGGGCCACGGTGTTACTGAATCTCTATTATGTTGGTGCGGCTTCGGAACTTTTAAATATCTTGATATATCTCGAGAACTACGCATCTGATGAAAAAATATCATAGAACGCAGAAAGTAGGAAACTTAATTCTCTACAAAAAAGGTCTCTTAACATTTTGCCATAGCTCGCTTCGTTTCCGAGATATTTGCAGATTTATCTCAAGGGAAGGGGCCTGACGGACATATTTCGAGATATTTCTTCTTCTTGTTGTTCTTCTTCTGCACAGCTAAGCTGGAAGTGGCATTTACAGCTCGCAATAGTGCTGAGTTATCTCATAGAAAGGGGCCACGGTGTTTCTGTATCTCTATTATGTTGGTGCGGCTTCGGAACTTTTAAATATCTCGATATATCTCGAGAACTACGCATCTGATCAAAAAATATCATAGAACATAAGAGGTGGGAAACTTAATTCTCTACAAAAAAGGTCTCTTAACATTTTGCCACAGCTCGCTTGGTTTCCGAGATATTTGCAGATTTATCTCAAGGGAAGGGGTCTGACGGACATATTTCGAGATATTTCTTCTTCTTGGTGTTCTTCTTCTGCACAGCTAAGCTGGAAGTGGCATTTGCGGCTCGCACTAGTGCAGAGTTATCTCAAAGAAAGGGGCCACGGTGTTTCTGAATCTCTATTATGTTGGTGCGGCTTCGGAACTTTTAAATATCTCGATATATCTCGAAAACTACGCTTCTGATCAAAAAATATCATAGAACATAAATTGTAGGAAACATAATTCTCTACAAAAAACGTCTCTTAACATTTTGCCATAGCTCGCTTCGTTTCCGAGATATTTGCAGATTTATCTCAAGGGAAGGGGCCTGACGGACATATTTGGAGATATTTCTTCTTCTTGTTGTTCTTCTTCTGCACAGCTAAGCTGGAAGTGGCATTTGCAGCTCGCGACAGTGCAGAGTTATTTCAAAGAAAGGGGCCACGGTGTTTCTGTGTCTCTATTATGTTGGTGCGGCTTCGGAACTTTTAAATATCTTGATATATCTCGAGAACTACGCATCTGATCAAAAAATATCATAGAACATAAAAAGTAGGAAACTTAATTCTCTACAAAAAAGGTCTCTTAACATTTTGCCATAGCTCGCTTCGTTTCCGAGATATTTGCAGATTTATCTCAAGGGAAGGGGCCTGACGGACATATTTCGAGATATTTCTTCTTCTTGTTGTTCTTCTTCTGCACAGCTAAGCTGGAAGTGGCATTTACAGCTCGCAATAGTGCAGAGTTATCTCATAGAAAGGGGCCACGGTGTTTCTGTATCTCTATTATGTTGGTGCGGCTTCGGAATTTTTAAATATCTCGATATATCTCGAGAACTACGCATCTGATCAAAAAATATCATAGAACATAAGAAGTGGGAAACTTAATTCTCTACAAATAATGTCTCTTAACATTTTGCCATAGCTCGCTTCGTTTCCGAGATATTTGCAGATTTATCTCAAGGGAAGGGGCCTGACGGACATATTTCGAGATATTTCTTCTTCTTGTTGTTCTTCTTCTGCACTGCTAAACTGGAAGTGGCATTTCCAGCTCGCAATAGTGCAGAGTTATCTCAAAGAAAGGGGCCACGGTGTTTCTGTATCTCTATTATGTTGGTGCGGCTTCGGAACTTTTAAATATCTTGATATATCTCGAGAACTACGCATCTGATCAAAAAATATCATAGAACATAAAAAGTAGGAAACTTAATTCTCTACAAAAAAGGTCTCTTAACATTTTGCCATAGCTCGCTTCGTTTCCGAGATATTTGCAGATGTATCTCAAGGGAAGGGGCCTGACTGACATATTTCGAGATATTTCTTCTTCTTGTTGTTCTTCTTCTGCACGGCTAAGCTGGAAGTGGCATTTGCGGCTCGCACTAGTGCAGAGTTATCTCAAAGAAAGGGGCCACGGTGTTTCTGAATCTCTATTATGTTGGTGCGGCTTCGGAACTTTTAATATCTCGATATATCTCGAAAACTACGCTTCTGATCAAAAAATATCATAGAACATAAATTGTAGGAAACATAATTCTCTACAAAAAACGTCTCTTAACATTTTGCCATAGCTCGCTTCGTTTCCGAGATATTTGCAGATTTATCTCAAGGGAAGGGGCCTGACGGACATATTTGGAGATATTTCTTCTTCTTGTTGTTCTTCTTCTGCACAGCTAAGCTGGAAGTGGCATTTGCAGCTCGCAATAGTGCAGAGTTATCTCAAAGAAAGGGGCCACGGTGTTTCTGTATCTCTATTATGTTGGTGCGGCTTCGGAACTTTTAAATATCTTGATATATCTCGAGAACTACGCATCTGATCAAAAAATATCATAGAACATAAAAAGTAGGAAACTTAATTCTCTACAAAAAAGGTCTCTTAACATTTTGCCATAGCTCGCTTCGTTTTCGAGATATTTGCAGATTTATCTCAAGGGAAGGGGCCTGACGGACATATTTCAAGATATTTCTTCTTCGTGTTGTTCTTCTTCTGCACAGCTGAGCTGGAAGTGGCATTTACATCTCGCAATAGTGCAGAGTTATCTCAAAGAAAGGGGCCACGGTGTTTCTGTATCTCTATTATGTTGGTGCGGCTTCGGAATTTTTAAATATCTTGATATATTTCGAGAACTACGCATCTGATCAAAAAATATCATAGAACCTAAAAAGTAGGAAACTTAATTCTCTACAAAAAAGGTCTCTTAACATTTTGCCATAGCTCGCTTCGTTTCCGAGATATTTGCAGATTTATCTCAAGGGAAGGGGCCTGACGGACATATTTCGAGATATTTCTTCTTCGTGTTGTTCTTCTTCTGCACAGCTAAGCTGGAAGTGGCATTTGCAGCTCGCAATAGTGCAGAGTTATCTCAAAGAAAGGGGCCACGGTGTTTCTGTATCTCTATTATGTTGGTGCGGCTTCGGAACTTTTAAATATCTTGATATATCTCAAGAACTACGCATCTGATCAAAAAATATCATAGAACATAAAAAGTAGGAAACTTAATTCTCTACAAAAAAGGTCTCTCAACATTTTGCCATAGCTCGCTTCGTTTCCGAGATATTTGCAGATTTATCTCAAGGGAAGGGGCCTGACGAACATATTTCGAGATATTTCTTCTTGTTGTTCTTCTTCTGCACAGCTAAGCTGGAAGTGGCATTTGCGGCTCGCACTAGTGCAGAGTTATCTCAAAGAAAGGGGCCACGGTGTTTCTGTATCTCTATTATGTTGGTGCGGCTTCGGAACTTTTAAATATCTCGATATATCTCGAAAACTACGCTTCTGATCAAAAAATATCATAGAACATAAATTGTGGGAAACATAATTCTGTACAAAAAAGGTCTCTTAACATTTTGCCATAGCTCGCTTCGTTTCCGAGATATTTGCAGATATATCTCAAGGGAAGGGGCCTGACGGACATATTTCGAGATATTTCTTCTTCGTGTTGTTCTTCTTCTGCACAGCTAAGCTGGAAGTGGCATTTACATCTCGCAATAGTGCAGAGTTATCTCAAAGAAAGGGGCCACGGTGTTTCTGTATCTCTATTATGATGGTGCGGCTTCGGAACTTTTAAATATCTTGATATATCTCGAGAACTACGCATGTGATCAAAAAATATCATAGAACATAAAAAGTAGGAAACTTAATTCTCTACAAAAAAGGTCTCTTAACATTTTGCCATAGCTCGCTTCGTTTCCGAGATATTTGCAGATTTATCTCAAGGGAAGGGGCCTGACGGACATATTTCGAGATATTTCTTCTTCTTGTTGTTCTTCTTCTGCACAGCTAAGCTGGAAGTGGCATTTGCGGCTCGCACTAGTGCAGGGTTATCTCAAAGAAAGGGGCCACGGTGTTACTGAATCTCTATTATGTTGGTGCGGCTTCGGAACTTTTAAATATCTTGATATATCTCGAGAACTACGCATCTGATCAAAAAATATCATAGAACGCAAAAAGTAGGCAACTTAATTCTCTACAAAAAAGGTCTCTTAACATTTTGCCATAGCTCGCTTCGTTTCCGAGATATTTGCAGATTTATCTCAAGGGAAGGGGCCTGACGGACATATTTCGAGATATTTCTTCTTCGTGTTGTTCTTCTTCTGCACAGCTAAGCTGGAAGTGGCATTTGCAGCTCGCAATAGTGCAGAGTTATCTCAAAGAAAGGGGCCACGGTGTTTCTGTATCTCTATTATGTTGGTGCGGCTTCGGAACTTTTAAATATCTCGATATATCTCGAAAACTACGCTTCTGATCAAAAAATATCATAGAACATAAATTGTAGGAAACATAATTCTCTACAAAAAAGGTCTCTTAACATTTTGCCATAGCTCGCTTAGTTTCCGAGATATTTGCAGATTTATCTCAAGGGAAGGGGCCTGACGGACATATTTCGAGATATTTCTTCTTCGTGTTGTTCTTCTTCTGCACAGCTAAGCTGGAAGTGGCATTTACATCTCGCAATAGTGCAGAGTTATCTCAAAGAAAGGGGCCACGGTGTTTCTGTATCTCTATTATGTTGGTGCGGCTTCGGAACTTTTAAATATCTCGATATATCTCGAAAACTACGCTTCTGATCAAAAAATATCATAGAACATAAATTGTGGGAAACATAATTCTGTACAAAAAAGGTCTCTTAACATTTTGCCATAGCTCGCTTCGTTTCCGAGATATTTGCAGATTTATCTCAAGGGAAGGGGCCTGACGGACATATTTCGAGATATTTCTTCTTCGTGTTGTTCTTCTTCTGCACAGCTAAGCTGGAAGTGGCATTTACATCTCGCAATAGTGCAGAGTTATCTCAAAGAAAGGGGCCACGGTGTTTCTGTATCTCTATTATGTTGGTGCGGCTTCGGAACTTTTAAATATCTTGATATATCTCGAGAACCACGCATGTGATCAAAAAATATCATAGAACAGAAAAAGTAGGAAACTTAATTCTCTACAAAAAAGGTCTCTTAACATTTTCCCATAGCTCGCTTCGTTTCCGAGATATTTGCAGATTTATCTTAAGGGAAGGGGCCTGACGGACATATTTCGAGATATTTCTTCTTCTTGTTGTTCTTCTTCTGCACAGCTAAGCTGGAAGTTGCATTTGCGGCTCGCAATAGTGAAGAGTTATCTCAAAGAAAGGGGCCACGGTGTTTCTGTATCTCTATTATGTTGGTGCGGCTTCGGAACTTTTAAATATCTCGATATATCTCGAGAACTACGCATCTGATCAAAAAATATCATAGAACATAAAAAGTAGGAAACTTAATTCTCTACAAATAAAGTCTCTTAACATTTTGCCATAGCTCGCTTCGTTTCCGAGATATTTGCAGATTTATCTCAAGGGAAGGGGCCTGACGGACATATTTCGAGATATTTCTTCTTCGTGTTGTTCTTCTTCTGCACAGCTAAGCTGGAAGTGGCATTTGCAGCTCGCAATAGTGCAGAGTTATCTCAAAGAAAGGGGCCACGGTGTTTCTGTATCTCTATTATGTTGGTGCGGCTTCGGAACTTTTAAATATCTTGATATATCTCGAGAACTACGCATGTGATCAAAAAATATCATAGAACATAAAAAGTAGGAAACTTAATTCTCTACAAAGAAGGTCTCTTAACATTTTGCCATAGCTCGCTTCGTTTCCGAGATATTTGCAGATTTATCTCAAGGGAAGGGGCCTGACGGACATATTTCGAGATATTTCTTCTTCTTGTTGTTCTTCTTCTGCACAGCTAAGCTGGAAGTGGCATTTACAGCTCGCACTAGTGCAGAGTTATCTCAAAGAAAGGGGCCACGGTGTTACTGAATCTCTATTATGTTGGTGCGGCTTCGGAACTTTTAAATATCTTGATATATCTCGAGAACTACGCATCTGATCAAAAAATATCATAGAACGCAAAAAGTAGGAAACTTAATTCTCTACAAAAAAGGTCTCTTAACATTTTGCCATAGCTCGCTTCGTTTCCGAGATATTTGCAGATTTATCTCAAGGGAAGGGGCCTGACGGACATATTTCGACATATTTCTTCTTCTTGTTGTTCTTCTTCTGCACAGCTAAGCTGGAAGTGGCATTTACAGCTCGCAATAGTGCAGAGTTATCTCAAAGAAAGGGGCCACGGTGTTTCTGAATCTCTATTATGTTGGTGCGGCTTCGGAACTTTTAAATATCTCGATATATCTCGAAAACTACGCTTCTGATCAAAAAATATCATAGAACATAAATTGTAGGAAACATAATTCTCTACAAAAAAGGTCTCTTAACATTTTGCCATAGCTCGCTTCGTTTCCGAGATATTTGCAGATTTATCTCAAGGGAAGGGGCCTGACGGACATATTTCGAGATATTTCTTCTTCGTGTTGTTCTTCTTCTGCACAGCTAAGCTGGAAGTGGCATTTGCGGCTCGCACTAGTGCAGAGTTATCTCAAAGAAAGGGGCCACTGTGTTTCTGTATCTCTATTATGTTGGTGCGGCTTCGGAACTTTTAAATATCTCGATATATCTCGAGAACTACGCATCTGATCAAAAAATATCATAGAACATAAAAAGTAGGAAACTTAATTCTCTACAAATAAAGTCTCTTAACATTTTGCCATAGCTCGCTTCGTTTCCGAGATATTTGCAGATTTATCTCAAGGGAAGGGGCCTGACGGACATATTTCGAGATATTTCTTCTTCGTGTTGTTCTTCTTCTGCACAGCTAAGCTGGAAGTGGCATTTGCAGCTCGCAATAGTGCAGAGTTATCTCAAAGAAAGGGGCCACGGTGTTTCTGTATCTCTATTATGTTGGTGCGGCTTCGGAACTTTTAAATATCTTGATATATCTCAAGAACTACGCATCTGATCAAAAAATATCATAGAACATAAAAAGTAGGAAACTTAATTCTCTACAAAAAAGGTCTCTTAACATTTTGCCATAGCTCGCTTCGTTTCCGAGATATTTGCAGATTTATCTCAAGGGAAGGGGCCTGACGGACATATTTCGAGATATTTCTTCTTGTTGTTCTTCTTCTGCACAGCTAAGCTGGAAGTGGCATTTGCGGCTCGCACTAGTGCAGAGTTATCTCAAAGAAAGGGGCCACGGTGTTTCTGTATCTCTATTATGTTGGTGCGGCTTCGGAACTTTTAAATATCTCGATATATCTCGAAAACTACGCTTCTGATCAAAAAATATCATAGAACATAAATTGTAGGAAACATAATTCTCTACAAAAAAGGTCTCTTAACATTTTGCCATAGCTCGCTTAGTTTCCGAGATATTTGCAGATTTATCTCAAGGGAAGGGGCCTGACGGACATATTTCGAGATATTTCTTCTTCGTGTTGTTCTTCTTCTGCACAGCTAAGCTGGAAGTGGCATTTACATCTCGCAATAGTGCAGAGTTATCTCAAAGAAAGGGGCCACGGTGTTTCTGTATCTCTATTATGTTGGTGCGGCTTCGGAACTTTTAAATATCTTGATATATCTCGAGAACTACGCATGTGATCAAAAAATATCATAGAACATAAAAAGTAGGAAACTTAATTCTCTACAAAGAAGGTCTCTTAACATTTTGCCATAGCTCGCTTCGTTTCCGAGATATTTGCAGATTTATCTCAAGGGAAGGGGCCTGACGGACATATTTCGAGATATTTCTTCTTCTTGTTGTTCTTCTTCTGCACAGCTAAGCTGGAAGTGGCATTTACAGCTCGCACTAGTGCAGAGTTATCTCAAAGAAAGGGGCCACGGTGTTACTGAATCTCTATTATGTTGGTGCGGCTTCGGAACTTTTAAATATCTTGATATATCTCGAGAACTACGCATCTGATCAAAAAATATCATAGAACGCAAAAAGTAGGAAACTTAATTCTCTACAAAAAAGGTCTCTTAACATTTTGCCATAGCTCGCTTCGTTTCCGAGATATTTGCAGATTTATCTCAAGGGAAGGGGCCTGACGGACATATTTCGAGATATTTCTTCTTCTTGTTGTTCTTCCTCTGCACAGCTAAGCTGGAAGTGGCATTTGCAGCTCGCAATAGTGCAGAGTTATCTCAAAGAAAGGGGCCACGGTGTTTCTGTATCTCTATTATGTTGGTGCGGCTTCGGAACTTTTAAATATCTTGATATATCTCGAGAACTACGCATCTGATCAAAAAATATCATAGAACATAAAAAGTAGGAAACTTAATTCTCTACAAATAAAGTCTCTTAACATTTTGCCATAGCTCGCTTCGTTTCCGAGATATTTGCAGATATATCTCAAGGGAAGGGGCCTGACGGACATATTTCGAGATATTTCTTCTTCTTGTTGTTCTTCTTCTGCACAGCTAAATTGGAAGTGGCATTTCCAGCTCCTAATAGTGCAGAGTTATCTCATAGAAAGGGGCCACGGTGTTTCTGTATCTCTATTATGTTGGTGCGGCTTCGGAACTTTTAAATATCTTGATATATCTCGAGAACTACGCATCTGATCAAAAAATATCATAGAAGATAAAAAGTAGGAAACTTAATTCTCTACAAAAAAGGTCTCTTAACATTTTGCCATAGCTCGCTTCGTTTCCGAGATATTTGCAGATTTATCTCAAGGGAAGGGGCCTGACGGACATATTTCGAGATATTCCTTCTTCGTGTTGTTCTTCTTCTGCACAGCTAAGCTGGAAGTGGCATTTACATCTCGCAATAGTGCAGAGTTATCTCAAAGAAAGGGGCCACGGTGTTTCTGTATCTCTATTATGTTGGTGCGGCTTCGGAACTTTTAAATATCTTGATATATCTCGAGAACTACGCATCTGACCATAAAATATCATAGAACATAAAAAGTAGGAAACTTAATTCTCTACAAAAAAGGTCTCTTAACATTTTGCCATAGCTCGCTTCGTTTCCGAGATATTTGCAGATTTATCTCAAGGGAAGGGGCCTGACGGACATATTTCGAGATATTTCTTCTTCTTGTTGTTCTTCTTCTGCACAGCTAAGCTGGAAGTGGCATCTGCGGCTCGCACTAGTGCAGAGTTATCTCAAAGAAAGGGGCCACGGTGTTTCTGAATCTCTATTATGTTGGTGCGGCTTCGGAACTTTTAAATATCTCGATATATCTCGAAAACTACGCGTCTGATCAAAAAATATCAATGAACATAAAAAGTAGGAAACATAATTCTGTACAAAAAAGGTCTCTTAACATTTTGCCATAGCTCGCTTCGTTTCCGAGATATTTGCAGATTTATCTCAAGGGAAGGGGCCTGACGGACATATTTCGAGATATTTCTTCTTCGTGTTGTTCTTCTTCTGCACAGCTAAGCTGGAAGTGGCATTTACATCTCGCAATAGTGCAGAGTTATCTCAAAGAAAGGGGCCACGGTGTTTCTGTATCTCTATTATGTTGGTGCGGCTTCGGAACTTTTAAATATCTTGATATATCTCGAGAACTACGCATGTGATCAAAAAATATCATAGAACATAAAAAGTAGGAAACTTAATTCTCTACAAAAAAGGTCTCTTAACATTTTGCCATAGCTCGCTTCGTTTCCGAGATATCTGCAGATTTATCTCAAGGGAAGGGGCCTGACTGACATATTTGGAGATATTTCTTCTTCTTGTTGTTCTTCTTCTGCACAGCTAAGCTGGAAGTGGCATTTGCAGCTCGCGACAGTGCAGAGTTATCTCAAAGAAAGGGGCCACGGTGTTTCTGTGTCTCTATTATGTTGGTGCGGCTTCGGAACTTTTAAATATCTTGATATATCTCGAGAACTACGCATCTGATCAAAAAATATCATAGAACATAAAAAGTAGGAAACTTAATTCTCTACAAAAAAGGTCTCTTAACATTTTGCCATAGCTCGCTTCGTTTCCGAGATATTTGCAGATTTATCTCAAGGGAAGGGGCCTGACGGACATATTTCGAGATATTTCTTCTTCTTGTTGTTCTTCTTCTGCACAGCTAAGCTGGAAGTGGCATTTACAGCTCGCAATAGTGCAGAGTTATCTCATAGAAAGGGGCCACGGTGTTTCTGTATCTCTATTATGTTGGTGCGGCTTCGGAACTTTTAAATATCTCGATATATCTCGAGAACTACGCATCTGATCAAAAAATATCATAGAACATAAGAAGTGGGAAACTTAATTCTCTACAAATAATGTCTCTTAACATTTTGCCATAGCTCGCTTCGTTTCCGAGATATTTGCAGATTTATCTCAAGGGAAGGG
This sequence comes from Osmia lignaria lignaria, assembly GCF_051020975.1. NCBI lineage: Eukaryota > Metazoa > Arthropoda > Insecta > Hymenoptera > Megachilidae > Osmia > Osmia lignaria. The sequence goes on along the minus strand of NW_027478159.1, from coordinate 5,307,238 downwards.
GCCTGACGGACATATTTCGAGATATTTCTTCTTCTTGTTGTTCTTCTTCTGCACTGCTAAACTGGAAGTGGCATTTCCAGCTCGCAATAGTGCAGAGTTATCTCAAAGAAAGGGGCCACGGTGTTTCTGTATCTCTATTATGTTGGTGCGGCTTCGGAACTTTTAAATATCTTGATATATCTCGAGAACTACGCATCTGATCAAAAAATATCATAGAACAGAAAAAGTAGGAAACTTAATTCTCTACAAAAAAGGTCTCTTAACATTTTGCCATAGCTCGCTTCGTTTCCGAGATATTTGCAGATTTATCTCAAGGGAAGGGGCCTGACGGACATATTTCGAGATATTTCTTCTTCTTGTTGTTCTTCTTCTGCACGGCTAAGCTGGAAGTGGCATTTGCGGCTCGCACTAGTGCAGAGTTATCTCAAATAAAGGGGCCACGGTGTTTCTGAATCTCTATTATATTGGTGCGGCTTCGGAACTTTTAAATATCTCGATATATCTCGAAAACTACGCTTCTGATCAAAAAATATCATAGAACATAAATTGTAGGAAACATAATTCTCTACAAAAAACGTCTCTTAACATTTTGCCATAGCTCGCTTCGTTTCCGAGATATTTGCAGATTTATCTCAAGGGAAGGGGCCTGACGGACATATTTGGAGATATTTCTTCTTCTTGTTGTTCTTCTTCTGCACAGCTAAGCTGGAAGTGGCATTTGCAGCTCGCAATAGTGCAGAGTTACCTCAAAGAAAGGGGCCACGGTGTTACTGAATCTCTATTATGTTGGTGCGGCTTCGGAACTTTTAAATATCTTGATATACCTCGAGAACTACGCATCTGATCAAAAAATATCATAGAACGCAAAAAGTAGGAAACTTAATTCTCTACAAAAAAGGTCTCTTAACATTTTGCCATAGCTCGCTTCGTTTCCGAGATATTTGCAGATTTATCTCAAGGGAAGGGGCCTGACGGACATATTTCGAGATATTTCTTCTTCTTGTTGTTCTTCTTCTGCACAGCTAAGCTGGAAGTGGCATTTACAGCTCGCAATAGTGCAGAGTTATCTCATAGAAAGGGGCCACGGTGTTTCTGTATCTCTATTATGTTGGTGCGGCTTCGGAACTTTTAAATATCTCGATATATCTCGAGAACTACGCATCTGATCAAAAAATATCATAGAACATAAAAAGTAGGAAACTTAATTCTCTACAAATAAAGTCTCTTAACATTTTGCCATAGCTAGCTTCGTTTCCGAGATATTTGCAGATTTATCTCAAGGGAAGGGGCCTGACGGACATATTTCAAGATATTTCTTCTTCGTGTTGTTCTTCTTCTGCACAGCTGAGCTGGAAGTGGCATTTACATCTCGCAATAGTGCAGAGTTATCTCAAAGAAAGGGGCCACGGTGTTTCTGTATCTCTATTATGTTGGTGCGGCTTCGGAACTTTTAAATATCTCGATATATCTCGAAAACTACGCTTCTGATCAAAAAATATCATAGAACATAAACTGTGGGAAACATAATTCTGTACAAAAAAGGTCTCTTAACATTTTGCCATAGCTCGCTTCGTTTCCGAGATATTTGCAGATTTATCTCAAGGGAAGGGGCCTGACGGACATATTTCGAGATATTTCTTCTTCGTGTTGTTCTTCTTCTGCACAGCTAAGCTGGAAGTGGCATTTACATCTCGCAATAGTGCAGAGTTATCTCAAAGAAAGGGGCCACGGTGTTTCTGTATCTCTATTATGTTGGTGCGGCTTCGGAACTTTTAAATATCTTGATATATCTCGAGAACTACGCATGTGATCAAAAAATATCATAGAACATAAAAAGTAGGAAACTTAATTCTCTACAAAAAAGGTCTCTTAACATTTTGCCATAGCTCGCTTCGTTTCCGAGATATTTGCAGATTTATCTCAAGGGAAGGGGCCTGACGGACATATTTCGAGATATTTCTTCTTCTTGTTGTTCTTCTTCTGCACAGCTAAGCTGGAAGTGGCATTTGCGGCTCGCACTAGTGCAGGGTTATCTCAAAGAAAGGGGCCACGGTGTTACTGAATCTCTATTATGTTGGTGCGGCTTCGGAACTTTTAAATATCTTGATATATCTCGAGAACTACGCATCTGATCAAAAAATATCATAGAACGCAAAAAGTAGGAAACTTAATTCTCTACAAAAAAGGTCTCTTAACATTTTGCCATAGCTCGCTTCGTTTCCGAGATATTTGCAGATTTATCTCAAGGGAAGGGGCCAGACGGACATATTTCGAGATATTTCTTCTTCTTGTTGTTCTTCTTCTGCACAGCTAAGCTGGAAGTGGCATTTACAGCTCGCAATAGTGCAGAGTTATCTCATAGAAAGGGGCCACGGTGTTTCTGTATCTCTATTATGTTGGTGCGGCTTCGGAACTTTTAAATATCTCGATATATCTCGAGAACTACGCATCTGATCAAAAAATATCATAGAACATAAAAAGTAGGAAACTTAATTCTCTACAAAAAAGGTCTCTTAACATTTTGCCATAGCTCGCTTCGTTTCCGAGATATTTGCAGATTTATCTCAAGGGAAGGGGCCTGACGGACATATTTGGAGATATTTCTTCTTCTTGTTGTTCTTCTTCTGCACAGCTAAGCTGGAAGTGGCATTTGCAGCTCGCGACAGTGCAGAGTTATCTCAAAGAAAGGGGCCACGGTGTTTCTGTGTCTCTATTATGTTGGTGCGGCTTCGGAACTTTTAAATATCTTGATATATCTCGAGAACTACGCATCTGATCAAAAAATATCATAGAACATAAAAAGTAGGAAACTTAATTCTCTACAAAAAAGGTCTCTTAACATTTTGCCATCGCTCGCTTCGTTTCCGAGATATTTGCAGATTTATCTCAAGGGAAGGGGCCTGACGGACATATTTCGAGATATTTCTTCTTCTTGTTGTTCTTCTTCTGCACAGCTAAGCTGGAAGTGGCATTTACAGCTCGCAATAGTGCAGAGCTATCTCATAGAAAGGGGCCACGGTGTTTCTGTATCTCTATTATGTTGGTGCGGCTTCGGAACTCTTAAATATCTCGATATATCCCGAGAACTACGCATCTGATCAAAAAATATCATAGAACATAAGAAGTGGGAAACTTAATTCTCTACAAATAATGTCTCTTAACATTTTGCCATAGCTCGCTTCGTTTCCGAGATATTTGCAGATTTATCTCAAGGGAAGGGGCCTGACGGACATATTTCGAGATATTTCTTCTTCTTGTTGTTCTTCTTCTGCACTGCTAAACTGGAAGTGGCATTTCCAGCTCGCAATAGTGCAGAGTTATCTCAAAGAAAGGGGCCACGGTGTTTCTGTATCTCTATTATGTTGGTGCGGCTTCGGAACTTTTAAATATCTTGATATATCTCGAGAACTACGCATCTGATCAAAAAATATCATAGAACATAAAAAGTAGGAAACATAATTCTCTACAAAAAACGTCTCTTAACATTTTGCCATAGCTCGCTTCGTTTCCGAGATATTTGCAGATTTATCTCAAGGGAAGGGGCCTGACGGACATATTTCGAGATATTTCTTCTTCTTGTTGTTCTTCTTCTGCACGGCTAAGCTGGAAGTGGCATTTGCGGCTCGCACTAGTGCAGAGTTATCTCAAAGAAAGGGGCCACGGTGTTTCTGAATCTCTATTATGTTGGTGCGGCTTCGGAACTTTTAAATATCTCGATATATCTCGAAAACTACGCTTCTGATCAAAAAATATCATAGAACATAGATTGTAGGAAACATAATTCTCTACAAAAAACGTCTCTTAACATTTTGCCATAGCTCGCTTCGTTTCCGAGATATTTGCAGATTTATCTCAAGGGAAGGGGCCTGACGGACATATTTGGAGATATTTCTTCTTCTTGTTGTACTTCTTCTGCACAGCTAAGCTGGAAGTGGCATTTGCAGCTCGCAATAGTGCAGAGTTATCTCAAAGAAAGGGGCCACGGTGTTTCTGTATCTCTATTATGTTGGTGCGGCTTCGGAACTTTTAAATATCTTGATATATCTCGAGAACTACGCATCTGATCAAAAAATATCATAGAACATAAAAAGTAGGAAACTTAATTCTCTACAAATAAAGTCTCTTAACATCTTGCCATAGCTCGCTTCGTTTCCGAGATATTTGCAGATTTATCTCAAGGGAAGGGGCCTGACGGACATATTTCAAGATATTTCTTCTTCGAGTTGTTCTTCTTCTGCACAGCTGAGCTGGAAGTGGCATTTCCAGCTCGCAATAGTGCAGAGTTATCTCAAAGAAAGGGGCCACGGTGTTTCTGTATCTCTATTATGTTGGTGCGGTTTCGGAACTTTTAAATATCTTGATATATCTCGAGAACTACGCATCTGATCAAAAAATATCATAGAACATAAAAAGTAGGAAACTTAATTCTCTACAAAAAACGTCTCTTAACATTTTGCCATAGCTCGCTTCGTTTCCGAGATATTTGCAGATTCAGCTCAAAGGAACTGGCCTGACGGACATATTTCGAGATATTTCTTCTTCTTGTTGTTCTTCTTCTGCACAGCTAAGCTGGAAGTGGCATTTGCGGCTCGCACTAGTGCAGAGTTATCTCAAAGAAAGGGGCCACGGTGTTTCTGTATCCCTATTATGTTGGTGCGGCTTCGGAACTTTTAAATATCTCGATATATCTCGAAAACTACGCTTCTGATCAAAAAATAGCATAGAACATAAATTGTAGGAAACATAATTCTCTACAAAAAACGTCTGTTAACATTTTGCCATAGCTCGCTTCGTTTCCGAGATATTTGCAGATTCAGCTCAAAGGAACTGGCCTGACGGACATATTTCGAGATATTTCTTCTTCTTGTTGTTCTTCTTCTGCACAGCTAAGCTGGAAGTGGCATTTGCGGCTCGCACTAGTGCAGAGTTATCTCAAAGAAAGGGGCCACGGTGTTTCTGTATCTCTATTATGTTGGTGCGGCTTCGGAACTTTTAAATATCTCGATATATCTCGAAAACTACGCTTCTGATCAAAAAATATCATAGAACATAAATTGTAGGAAACATAATTCTCTACAAAAAAGGTCTCTTAACATTTTGCCATAGCTCGCTTCGTTTCCGAGATATTTGCAGATATATCTCAAGGGAAGGGGCCTGACGGACATATTTCGAGATATTTCTTCTTCTTGTTGTTCTTCTTCTGCACAGCTAAGCTGGAAGTGGCATTTACAGCTCGCAATAGTGCAGAGTTATCTCAAAGAAAGGGGCCACGGTGTTTCTGTATCTCTATTATGTTGGTGCGGCTTCGGAACTTTTAAATATCTTGATATATCTCGAGAACTACGCATCTGATCAAAAAATATCATAGAACATCAAAAGTAGGAAACTTAGTTCTCTACAAAAAAGGTCTCTTAACATTTTGCCATAGCTCTCTTCGTTTCCGAGATATTTGCAGATTTATCTCAAGGGAAGGGGCCTGACGGACATATTTCGAGATATTTCTTCTTCTTGTTGTTCTTCTTCTGCACAGCTAAGCTGGAAGTGGCATTTGCAGCTCGCAATAGTGCAGAGTTATCTCAAAGAAAGGGGCCACGGTGTTTCTGTATCTCTATTATGTTGGTGCGGCTTCGGAACTTTTAAATATCTTGATATATCTCGAGAACTACGCATCTGATCAAAAAATATCATCGAACATAAAAAGTAGGAAACTTAATTCTCTACAAAAAAGGTCTCTTAACATTTTGCCATAGCTCGCTTCGTTTCCGAGATATTTGCAGATTTATCTCAAGGGAAGTGGCCTGACGGACACATTTCGAGATATTTCTTCTTCTTGTTGTTCTTCTTCTGCACAGCTAAGCTGGAAGTGGCATTTGCAGCTCGCAATAGTGCAGAGTTATCCCAAAGAAAGGGGCCACGGTGTTTCTGTATCTCTATTATGTTGGTGCGGCTTCGGAACTTTTAAATATCTCGATATATCTCGAAAACTGCGCTTCTGATCAAAAAATATCATAGAACATAAATTGTAGGAAACATAATTCTCTACAAAAAAGGTCTCTTAACATTTTGCCATAGCTCGCTTCGTTTCCGAGATATTTGCAGATTTATCTCAAGGGAAGGGGCCTGACGGACATATTTCGAGATATTTCTTCTTCTTGTTGTTCTTCTTCTGCACAGCTAAGCTGGAAGTGGTATTTGCGGCTCGCACTAGTGCACAGTTATCTCAAAGAAAGGGGCCACGGTGTTTCTGTATCTCTATTATGTTGGTGCGTCTTCGGAACTTTTAAATATCTCGATATATCTCGAAAACTACGCTTCTGATCAAAAAATATGATAGAACATAAATTGTAGGAAACATAATTCTCTACAAAAAACGTCTCTTAACATTTTGCCATAGCTCGCTTCGTTTCCGAGATATTTGCAGATTCAGCTCATAGGAACTGGCCTGACGGACATATTTCGAGATATTTCTTCTTCTTGTTGTTCTTCCTCTGCACAGCTAAGCTGGAAGTGGCATTTGCAGCTCGCAATAGTGCAGAGTTATCTCAAAGAAAGGGGCCACGGTGTTTCTGTATCTCTATTATGTTGGTGCGGCTTCGGAACTTTTAAATATCTTGATATATCTCGAGAACTACGCATCTGATCAAAAAATATCATAGAACCTAAAAAGTAGGAAACTTAATTCTCTACAAAAAAGGTCTCTTAACATTTTGCCATAGCTCGCTTCGTTTCCGAGATATTTGCAGATTTATCTCAAGGGAAGGGGCCTGACGGACATATTTCGAGATATTTCTTCTTCTTGTTGTTCTTCTTCTGCACAGCTAAGCTGGAAGTGGCATTTGCGGCTCGCACTAGTGCAGAGTTATCTCAAAGAAAGGGGCCACGGTGTTTCTGTATCTCTATTATGTTGGTGCGGCTTCGGAACTTTTAAATATCTTGATATATCTCGAGAACTACGCATCTGATCAAAAAATATCATACTACATAAAAAGTAGGAAACTTAATTCTCTACAAGAAAGGTCTCTAAACATTTTGCCATAGCTCGCTTCGGTTCCGAGATATTTGCAGATTTATCTCAACGGAAGGGGCCTGACGGACATGTTTCGAGATATTTCTTCTTCTTGTTGTTCTTCTTCTGCACAGCTAAGCTTGAAGTGGCATTTGCAGCTCGCAATAGTGCAGAGTTATCTCAAAGAGAGGGGCCACGGTGTTTCTGTATCTCTATTATGTTGGTGCGGCTTCGGAACTTTTAAAGATCTTGATATATCTCGAGAACTACTCATCTGATCAAAAAATATCATAGAAGATAAAAAGTAGGAAACTTAATTCTCTACAAAAAAGGTCTCTTAACATTTCGCCATAGCTCGCTTCGTTTCCGAGATATTTGCAGATATATCTCAAGGGAAGGGGCCTGACGGACATATTTCGAGATATTTTTTCTTCTTGTTGTTCTTCTTCTGCACAGCTAAGCTGGAAGTGGCATTTGCGGCTCGCACTAGTGCACAGTTATCTCAAAGAAAGGGGCCACGGTGTTTCTGTATCTCTATTATGTTGGTGCGTCTTCGGAACTTTTAAATATCTCGATATATCTCGAAAACTACGCTTCTGATCAAAAAATATGATAGAACATAAATTGTAGGAAACATAATTCTCTACAAAAAACGTCTCTTAACATTTTGCCATAGCTCGCTTCGTTTCCGAGATATTTGCAGATTCAGCTCATAGGAACTGGCCTGACGGACATATTTCGAGATATTTCTTCTTCTTGTTGTTCTTCCTCTGCACAGCTAAGCTGGAAGTGGCATTTGCAGCTCGCAATAGTGCAGAGTTATCTCAAAGAAAGGGGCCACGGTGTTTCTGTATCTCTATTATGTTGGTGCGGCTTCGGAACTTTTAAATATCTTGATATATCTCGAGAACTACGCATCTGATCAAAAAATATCATAGAACCTAAAAAGTAGGAAACTTAATTCTCTACAAAAAAGGTCTCTTAACATTTTGCCATAGCTCGCTTCGTTTCCGAGATATTTGCAGATTTATCTCAAGGGAAGGGGCCTGACGGACATATTTCGAGATATTTCTTCTTCTTGTTGTTCTTCTTCTGCACAGCTAAGCTGGAAGTGGCATTTGCGGCTCGCACTAGTGCAGAGTTATCTCAAAGAAAGGGGCCACGGTGTTTCTGTATCTCTATTATGTTTGTGCGGCTTCGGAACTTTTAAATATCTCGATATATCTCGAAAACTACGCTTCTGATCAAAAAATATCATAGAACATGAATTGTAGGAAACATAATTCTCTACAAAAAAGGTCTCTTAACATTTTGCCATAGCTCGCTTCGTTTCCGAGATATTTGCAGATATATCTCAAGGGAAGTGGCCTGACGGACATATTTCGAGATATTTCTTCTTCTTGTTGTTCTTCTTCTGCACAGCTAAGCTGAAAGTGGCATTTACGGCTCGCAATAGTGCAGAGTTATCTCAAAGAAAGGGGCCACGGTGTTTCTGTATCTCTATTATGTTGGTGCGGCTTCGGCACTTTTAAATATCTTGATATATCTCGAGAACTACGCATCTGATCAAAAAATACCATAGAACATGAAAAGTAGGAAACTTAATTCTCTACAAAAAAGGTCTCTTAACATTTTGCCATAGCTCTCTTCGTTTCCGAGATATTTGCAGATTTATCTCAAGGGAAGGGGCCTGACGGACATATTTCGAGATATTTCTTCTTCTTGTTGTTCTTCTTCTGCACAGCTAAGCTGGAAGTGGCATTTGCAGCTCGCAATAGTGCAGAGTTATCTCAAAGAAAGGGGCCACGGTGTTTCTGTATCTCTATTATGTTGGTGCGGCTTCGGAACCTTTAAATATCTTGATATATCTCGAGAACTACGCATCTGATCAAAAAATACCATAGAACATGAAAAGTAGGAAACTTAATTCTCTACAAAAAAGGTCTCTTAACATTTTGCCATAGCTCTCTTCGCTTCCGAGATATTTGCAGATTTATCTCAAGGGAAGGGGCCTGACGGACATATTTCGAGATATTTCTTCTTCTTGTTGTTCTTCTTCTGCACAGCTAAGCTGGAAGTGGCATTTGCAGCTCGCAATAGTGCAGAGTTATCTCAAAGAAAGGGGCCACGGTGTTTCTGTATCTCTATTATGTTGGTGCGGCTTCGGAACCTTTAAATATCTTGATATATCTCGAGAACTACGCGTCTGATCAAAAAATATCATAGAACATAAAAAGTAGGAAACATAATTCTCTACAAAAACGGTCTCTTAACATTTTGCCATAGCTCGCTTCGTTTCCGAGATATTTGCAGATATATCTCAAGGGAAGGGGCCTGACGGACATATTTCGAGATATTTCTTCTTCTTGTTGTTCTTCCTCTGCACAGCTAAGCTGGAAGTGGCATTTGCAGCTCGCAATAGTGCAGAGTTATCTCAAAGAAAGGGGCCACGGTGTTTCTGTATCTCTATTATGTTGGTGCGGCTTCGGAACTTTTAAATATCTTGATATATCTCGAGAACTACGCATCTCATCAAAAAATATTATAGAACATAAAAAGTAGGAAACTTAATTCTCTACAAAAAAGGTCTCTTAACATTTTGCCATAGCTCGCTTCGTTTCCGAGATATTTGCATATTTATCTCAAGGGAAGGGGCCTGACGGACATATTTCGAGATATTTCTTCTTCTTGTTGTTCTTCTTCTGCACAGCTAAGCTGGAAGTGGCATTTGCGGCTCGCACTAGTGCAGAGTTATCTCAAAGAAAGGGGCCACGGTGTTTCTGTATCTCTATTATGTTGGTGCGGCTTCGGAACTTTTAAATATCTTGATATATCTCGAGAACTACGCATCTGATCAAAAAATATCATAGAACATAAAAAGTAGGAAACTTAATTCTCTACAAAAAAGGTCTCTTAACATTTTGCCATAGCTCGCTTTGTTTCCGAGATATTTGCAGATTTATCTCAAGGGAAGGGGCCTGACGGACATATTTCGAGATATTTCTTCTTCTTGTTGTTCTTCTTCTGCACAGCTAAGCTGGAAGTGGCATTTGCGGCTCGCACTAGTGCAGAGTTATCTCAAAGAAAGGGGCCACGGTGTTTCTGTATCTCTATTATGTTGGTGCGGCTTCGGAACTTTTAAATATCTCGATATATCTCGAAAACTACGCTTCTGATCAAAAAATATCATAGAACATAAATTGTAGGAAACATAATTCTCTACAAAAAAGGTCTCTTAACATTTTGCCATAGCTCGCTTCGTTTCCGAGATATTTGCAGATATATCTCAAGGGAAGGGGCCTGACGGACATATTTCGAGATATTTCTTCTTCTTGTTGTTCTTCTTCTGCACAGCTAAGCTGGAAGTGGCATTTACAGCTCGCAGTAGTGCAGAGTTATCTCAAAGAAAGGGGCCACGGTGTTTCTGTATCTCTATTATGTTGGTGCGGCTTCGGAACTTTAAAATATCTTGATATATCTCGAGAACTACGCGTCTGATGAAAAAATATCATAGAACATAAATTGTAGGAAACATAATTCTCTACAAAAAACGTCTGTTAACATTTTGCCATAGCTCGCTTCGTTTCCGAGATATTTGCAGATTCAGCTCAAAGGAACTGGCCTGACGGACATATTTCGAGATATTTCTTCTTCTTGTTGTTCTTCCTCTGCACAGCTAAGCTGGAAGTGGCATTTGCAGCTCGCAATAGTGCAGAGTTATCTCAAAGAAAGGGGCCACGGTGTTTCTGTATCTCTATTATGTTGGTGCGGCTTCGGAACTTTTAAATATCTTGATATATCTCGAGAACTACGGATCTGATCAAAAAATATCATAGAACATAAAAAGTAGGAAACTTAATTCTCTACAAAAAAGGTCTCTTAACATTTTGCCATAGCTCGCTTTGTTTCCGAGATATTTGCAGATTTATCTCAAGGGAAGGGGCCTGACGGACATATTTCGAGATATTTCTTCTTCTTGTTGTTCTTCTTCTGCACAGCTAAGCTGGAAGTGGCATTTGCGGCTCGCACTAGTGCAGAGTTATCTCAAAGAAAGGGGCCACGGTGTTTCTGTATCTCTATTATGTTGGTGCGGCTTCGGAACTTTTAAATATCTCGATATATCTCGAAAACTACGCTTCTGATCAAAAAATATCATAGAACATAAATTGTAGGAAACATAATTCTCTACAAAAAAGGTCTCTTAACATTTTGCCATAGCTCGCTTCGTTTCCGAGATATTTGCAGATATATCTCAAGGGAAGGGGCCTGACGGACATATTTCGAGATATTTCTTCTTCTTGTTGTTCTTCTTCTGCACAGCTAAGCTGGAAGTGGCATTTACAGCTCGCAATAGTGCAGAGTTATCTCAAAGAAAGGGGCCACGGTGTTTCTGTATCTCTATTATGTTGGTGCGGCTTCGGAACTTTTAAATATCTCGATATATCTCGAAAACTACGCTTCTGATCAAAAAATATCTTAGAACATAAATTGTAGGAAACATAATTCTCTACAAAAAAGGTCTCTTAACATTTTGCCATAGCTCGCTTCGTTTCCGAGATATTTGCAGATATATCTCAAGGGAAGGGGCCTGACGGACATATTTCGAGATATTTCTTCTTCTTGTTGTTCTTCTTCTGCACAGCTAAGCTGGAAGTGGCATTTACAGCTCGCAGTAGTGCAGAGTTATCTCAAAGAAAGGGGCCACGGTGTTTCTGTATCTCTATTATGTTGGTGCGGCTTCGGAACTTTAAAATATCTTGATATATCTCGAGAACTACGCGTCTGATGAAAAAATATCATAGAACATAAATTGTAGGAAACATAATTCTCTACAAAAAACGTCTGTTAACATTTTGCCATAGCTCGCTTCGTTTCCGAGATATTTGCAGATTCAGCTCAAAGGAACTGGCCTGACGGACATATTTCGAGATATTTCTTCTTCTTGTTGTTCTTCCTCTGCACAGCTAAGCTGGAAGTGGCATTTGCAGCTCGCAATAGTGCAGAGTTATCTCAAAGAAAGGGGCCACGGTGTTTCTGTATCTCTATTATGTTGGTGCGGCTTCGGAACTTTTAAATATCTTGATATATCTCGAGAACTACGGATCTGATCAAAAAATATCATAGAACATAAAAAGTAGGAAACTTAATTCTCTACAAAAAAGGTCTCTTAACATTTTGCCATAGCTCGCTTTGTTTCCGAGATATTTGCAGATTTATCTCAAGGGAAGGGGCCTGACGGACATATTTCGAGATATTTCTTCTTCTTGTTGTTCTTCTTCTGCACAGCTAAGCTGGAAGTGGCATTTGCGGCTCGCACTAGTGCAGAGTTATCTCAAAGAAAGGGGCCACGGTGTTTCTGTATCTCTATTATGTTGGTGCGGCTTCGGAACTTTTAAATATCTCGATATATCTCGAAAACTACGCTTCTGATCAAAAAATATCATAGAACATAAATTGTAGGAAACATAATTCTCTACAAAAAAGGTCTCTTAACATTTTGCCATAGCTCGCTTCGTGTCCGAGATATTTGCAGATATATCTCAAGGGAAGGGGCCTGACGGACATATTTCGAGATATTTCTTCTTCTTGTTGTTCTTCTTCTGCACAGCTAAGCTGGAAGTGGCATTTACAGCTCGCAATAGTGCAGAGTTATCTCAAAGAAAGGGGCCACGGTGTTTCTGTATCTCTATTATGTTGGTGCGGCTTCGGAACTTTTAAATATCTTGATATATCTCGAGAACTACGCATCTGATCAAAAAATATCATAGAACATCAAAAGTAGGAAACTTAATTCTCTACAAAAAAGGTCTCTTAACATTTTGCCATAGCTCTCTTCGTTTCCGAGATATTTGCAGATTTATCTCAAGGGAAGGGGCCTGACGGACATATTTCGAGATATTTCTTCTTCTTGTTATTCTTCTTCTGCACAGCTAAGCCGGAAGTGGCATTTGCAGCTCGCAATAGTGCAGAGTTATCTCAAAGATAGGGGCCACGGTGTTTCTGTATCTCTATTATGTTGGTGCGGCTTCGGAACTTTTAAATATCTTGATATATCTCGAGAACTACGCGTCTGATGAAAAAATATCATAGAACATAAAAAGTAGGAAACATAATTCTCTACAAAAACGGTCTCTTAACATTTTGCCATAGCTCGCTTCGTTTCCGAGATATTTGCAGATATATCTCAAGGGAAGGGGACTGACGGACATATTTCGAGATATTTCTTCTTCTTGTTGTTCTTCTTCTGCACAGCTGAGCTGGAAGTGGCATTTGCGGCTCGCACTGGTGCATAGTTATCTCAAAGAAAGGGGCCACGGTGTTTCTGTATCTCTATTATGTTGGTGCGTCTTCGGAACTTTTAAATATCTCGATATATCTCGAAAACTACGCTTCTGATCAAAAAATATCATAGAACGTAAATTGTAGTAAATATTATTCTCTACAAAAAAGGTCTCTTAACGTTTTGCCATAGCTCGCTTCGTTTCCGAGATATTTGCAGATTTATCTGAAGGGAAGTGGCCTGACGGACACATTTCGAGATATTTCTTCTTCTTGTTGTTCTTCTTCTGCACAGCTAAGCTGGAAGTGGCATTTGCAGCTCGCAATAGTGCAGAGTTATCCCAAAGAAAGGGGCCACGGTGTTTCTGTATCTCTATTATGTTGGTGCGGCTTCGGAACTTTTAAATATCTCGATATATCTCGAAAACTGCGCTTCTGATCAAAAAATATCATAGAACATAAATTGTAGGAAACATAATTCTCTACAAAAAAGGTCTCTTAACATTTTGCCATAGCTCGCTTCGTTTCCGAGATATTTGCAGATTTATCTCAAGGGAAGGGGCCTGACGGACATATTTCGAGATATTTCTTCTTCTTGTTGTTCTTCTTCTGCACAGCTAAGCTGGAAGTGGCATTTGCAGCACGCAATAGTGCAGAGTTATCTCAAAGAAAGGGGCCACGGTGTTTCTGTATCTCTATTATGTTGGTGCGGCTTCGGAACTTTTAAATATCTTGATATATCTCGAGAACTACGCATCTGATCAAAAAATATCATACTACATAAAAAGTAGGACACTTAATTCTCTACAAGAAAGGTCTCTAAACATTTTGCCATAGCTCGCTTCGTTTCCGAGATATTTGCAGATTTATCTCAAGGGAAGGGGCCTGACGGACATATTTCGAGATATTTCTTCTTCTTGTTGTTCTTCTTCTGCACAGCTAAGCTGGAAGTGGCATTTGCAGCTCGCAATAGTGCAGAGTTATCTCAAAGAGAGGGGCCACGGTGTTTCTGTATCTCTATTATGTTGGTGCGGCTTCGGAACTTTTAAGTATCTTGATCTATCTCGAGAACTACGCATCTGATCAAAAAATATCATAGAACATAAAGAGTAGGAAACCTAATTCTCTACAAAAAAGGTCTCTTAACATTTTGCCATAGCTCGCTTCGTTTCCGAGATATTTGCAGATTTATCTCAAGGGAAGGGGCCTGACGGACATATTTCGAGATATTTCTTCTTCTTGTTGTTCTTCTTCTGCACAGCTAAGCTGGAAGTGGCATTTGCGACTCGCACTAGTGCAGAGTTATCTCAAAGAAAGGGGCCACGGTGTTTCTGTATCCCTATTATGTTGGTGCGGCTTCGGAACTTTTAAATATCTCGATATATCTCGAAAACTACGCTTCTGATCAAAAAATATCATAGAACATAAATTGTAGGAAACATAATTCTCTACAAAAGATGTCTCTTAACATTTTGCCATAGCTCGCTTCGTTTCCGAGATATTTGCAGATTCAGCTCAAAGGAACTGGCCTGACGGACATATTTCGAGATATTTCTTCTTCTTGTTGTTCTTCCTCTGCACAGCTAAGCTGGAAGTGGCATTTGCAGCTCGCAATAGTGCAGAGTTATCTCAAAGAAAGGGGCCACGGTGTTTCTGTATCTCTATTATGTTGGTGCGTCTTCGGAACTTTTAAATATCTTGATATATCTCGAGAACTACGCATCTGATCAAAAAATATCATAGAACATAAAAAGTAGGAAACTTAATTTTCTACAAAAAAGGTCTCTTAACATTTTGCCATAGCTCGCTTCGTTTCCGAGATATTTGCAGATTTATCTCAAGGGAAGGGGCCTGACGGACATATTTCGAGATATTTCTTCTTCTTGTTGTTCTTCCTCTGCACAGCTAAGCTGGAAGTGGCATTTGCAGCTCGCAATAGTGCAGAGTTATCTCAAAGAAAGGGGCCACGGTGTTTCTGTATCTCTATTATGTTGGTGCGGCTTCGGAACTTTTAAATATCTTGATATATCTTGAGAACTACGCATCTGATCAAAAAATATCATAGAACATCAAAAGTAGGAAACTTAATTCTCTACAAAAAAGGTCTCTTAACATTTTGCCATAGCTCGCTTCGTTTCCGAGATATTTGCAGATTTATCTCAAGGGAAGGGGCCTGACGGACATATTTCGAGATATTTCTTCTTCTTGTTGTTCTTCTTCTGCACAGCTAAGCTGGAAGTGGCATTTGCAGCTCGCAATAGTGCAGAGTTATCTCAAAGAAAGGGGCCACGGTGTTTCTGTATCCCTATTATGTTGGTGCGGCTTCGGAACTTTTAAATATCTTGATATATCTCGAGAACTACGCTTCTGATCAAAAAATATCATAGAACATAAATTGTAGGAAACATAATTCTCTACAAAAAACGTCTCTTAACATTTTGCCATAGCTCGCTTCGTTTCCGAGATATTTGCAGATATATCTCAAGGGAAGGGGCCTGACGGACATATTTCGAGATATTTCTTCTTCTTGTTGTTCTTCTTTTGCACAGCTAAGCTGGAAGTGGCATTTACAGCTCGCAATAGTGCAGAGTTATCTCAAAGAAAGGGGCCACGGTGTTTCTGTATCTCTATTATGTTGGTGCGGCTTCGGAACTTTTAAATATCTCGATATATCTCGAAAACTACGCTTCTGATCAAAAAATATCATAGAACATAAATTGTAGGAAACATAATTCTCTACAAAAAAGGTCTCTTAACATTTTGCCATAGCTCGCTTCGTTTCCGAGATATTTGCAGATTTATCTCAAGGGAAGGGGCCTGACGGACATATTTCGAGATATTTCTTCTTCTTGTTGTTCTTCTTCTGCACAGCTAAGCTGGAAGTGGCATTTGCAGCGCGCAATAGTGCAGAGTTATCTCAAAGAAAGGGGCCACGGTGTTTCTGTATCCCTATTATGTTGGTGCGGCTTCGGAACTTTTAAATATCTCGATATATCTCGAAAACTACGCTTCTGATCAAAAAATAGCATAGAACATAAATTGTAGGAAACATAATTCTCTACAAAAAACGTCTGTTAACATTTTGCCATAGCTCGCTTCGTTTCCGAGATATTTGCAGATTCAGCTCAAAGGAACTGGCCTGATGGACATATTTCGAGATATTTCTTCTTCTTGTTGTTCTTCCTCTGCACAGCTAAGCTGGAAGTGGCATTTGCAGCTCGCAATAGTGCAGAGTTATCTCAAAGAAAGGGGCCACGGTGTTTCTGTATCTCTATTATGTTGGTGCGGCTTCGGAACTTTTAAATATCTTGATATATCTCGAGAACTACGGATCTGATCAAAAAATATCATAGAACATAAATTGTAGCTCAAAGGAACTGGCCTGACGGACATATTTCGAGATATTTCTTCTTCTTGTTGTTCTTCTTCTGCACAGCTAAGCTGGAAGTGGCATTTACAGCTCGCAATAGTGCAGAGTTATCTCAAAGAAAGGGGCCACGGTGTTTCTGTATCTCTATTATGTTGGTGCGGCTTCGGAACTTTTAAATATCTTGATATATCTCGAGAACTAGGCCTCTGATCGAAAAATATCATACAACATAAATTGTAGGAAACATAATTCTCTACAAAAAAGGTCTCTTAACATTTTGCCATAGCTCGCTTCGTTTCCGAGATATTTGCAGATATATCTCAAGGGAAGGGGCCTGACGGACATATTTCGAGATATTTCTTCTTCTTGTTGTTCTTCTTCTGCACAGCTAAGCTGGAAGTGGCATTTACAGCTCGCAATAGTGCAGAGTTATCTCAAAGAAAGGGGCCACGGTGTTTCTGTATCTCTATTATGTTGGTGCGGCTTCGGAACTTTTAAATATCTTGATATATCTCGAGAACTACGCATCTGATCAAAAAATATCATAGAACATCAAAAGTAGGAAACTTAATTCTCTACAAAAAAGGTCTCTTAACATTTTGCCATAGCTCGCTTCGTTTCCGAGATATTTGCAGATTTATCTCAAGGGAAGGGGCCTGACGGACATATTTCGAGATATTTCTTCTTCTTGTTGTTCTTCTTCTGCACAGCTAAGCTGGAAGTGGCATTTGCGGCTCGCACTAGTGCAGAGTTATCTCAAAGAACGGGGCCACGGTGTTTCTGTATCACTATTATGTTGGTGCGGCTTCGGAACTTTTAAATATCTTGATATATCTCGAGAACTACGCTTCTGATCAAAAAATATCATAGAACATAAAAAGTAGGAAACTCAATTCTCTACAAAAAAGGTCTCTTAACATTTTGCAATAGCTCGCTTCGTTTCCGAGATATTTGCAGATTTATCTCAAGGGAAGGTGCCTGACGGACATATTTCGAGATATTTCTTCTTCTTGTTGTTCTTGTTCTGCACAGCTAAGCTGGAAGTGGCATTTGCAGCTCGCAATAGTGCAGAGTTATCTCAAAGAAAGGGGCCACGGTGTTTCTGTATCTCTATTATGTTGGTGCGGCTTCGGAACTTTTAAATATCTTGATATATCTCGAGAACTACGCATCTGATCAAAAAATATCATAGAACATAAAAAGTAGGAAACTCAATTCTCTACAAAAAAGGTCTCTTAACATTTTGCAATAGCTCGCTTCGTTTCCGAGATATTTGCAGATTTATCTCAAGGGAAGGTGCCTGACGGACATATTTCGAGATATTTCTTCTTCTTGTTGTTCTTGTTCTGCACAGCTAAGCTGGAAGTGGCATTTGCGGCTCGCACTAGTGCAGAGTTATCTCAAAGAAAGGGGCCACGGTGTTTCTGTATCTCTATTATGTTGGTGCGGCTTCGGAACTTTTAAATATCTCGATATATCTCGAAAACTACGCTTCTGATCAAAAAATATCATAGAACATAAATTGTAGGAAACATAATTCTCTACAAAAAACGTCTCTTAACATTTTGCCATAGCTCGCTTCGTTTCCGAGATATTTGCAGATTCAGCTCAAGGGAACTGGCCTGACGGACATATTTCGAGATATTCCTTCTTCTTGTTGTTCTTCCTCTGCACAGCTAAGCTGGATGTGGCATTTGCAGCTCGCAATAGTGCAGAGTTATCTCAAAGAAAGGGGCCACGGTGTTTCTGTATCTCTATTATGTTGGTGCGGCTTCGGAACTTTTAAATATCTTGGTATATCTCGAGAACTACGCATCTGATCAAAAAATATCATAGAACATAAATTGTAGGAAACATAATTCTCTACAAAAAAGGTCTCTTAACATTTTGCCATAGCTCGCTTCGTTTCCGAGATATTTGCAGATATATCTCAAGGGAAGGGGCCTGACGGACATATTTCGAGATATTTCTTCTTCTTGTTGTTCTTCTTCTGCGCAGCTAAGCTGGAAGTGGCATTTGCAGCTCGCAATAGTGCAGAGTTATCTCAAAGAGAGGGGCCACGGTGTTTCTGTATCTCTATTATGTTGGTGCGGCTTCGGAACTTTTAAGTATCTTGATCTATCTCGAGAACTACGCATCTGATCAAAAAATATCATAGAACATAAAGAGTAGGAAACCTAATTCTCTACAAAAAAGGTCTCTTAACATTTTGCCATAGCTCGCTTCGTTTCCGAGATATTTGCAGATTTATCTCAAGGGAAGGGGCCTGACGGACATATTTCGAGATATTTCTTCTTCTTGTTGTTCTTCTTCTGCACAGCTAAGCTGGAAGTGGCATTTGCGACTCGCACTAGTGCAGAGTTATCTCAAAGAAAGGGGCCACGGTGTTTCTGTATCCCTATTATGTTGGTGCGGCTTCGGAACTTTTAAATATCTCGATATATCTCGAAAACTACGCTTCTGATCAAAAAATATCATAGAACATAAATTGTAGGAAACATAATTCTCTACAAAAGATGTCTCTTAACATTTTGCCATAGCTCGCTTCGTTTCCGAGATATTTGCAGATTCAGCTCAAAGGAACTGGCCTGACGGACATATTTCGAGATATTTCTTCTTCTTGTTGTTCTTCCTCTGCACAGCTAAGCTGGAAGTGGCATTTGCAGCTCGCAATAGTGCAGAGTTATCTCAAAGAAAGGGGCCACGGTGTTTCTGTATCTCTATTATGTTGGTGCGTCTTCGGAACTTTTAAATATCTTGATATATCTCGAGAACTACGCATCTGATCAAAAAATATCATAGAACATAAAAAGTAGGAAACTTAATTTTCTACAAAAAAGGTCTCTTAACATTTTGCCATAGCTCGCTTCGTTTCCGAGATATTTGCAGATTTATCTCAAGGGAAGGGGCCTGACGGACATATTTCGAGATATTTCTTCTTCTTGTTGTTCTTCCTCTGCACAGCTAAGCTGGAAGTGGCATTTGCAGCTCGCAATAGTGCAGAGTTATCTCAAAGAAAGGGGCCACGGTGTTTCTGTATCTCTATTATGTTGGTGCGGCTTCGGAACTTTTAAATATCTTGATATATCTTGAGAACTACGCATCTGATCAAAAAATATCATAGAACATCAAAAGTAGGAAACTTAATTCTCTACAAAAAAGGTCTCTTAACATTTTGCCATAGCTCGCTTCGTTTCCGAGATATTTGCAGATTTATCTCAAGGGAAGGGGCCTGACGGACATATTTCGAGATATTTCTTCTTCTTGTTGTTCTTCTTCTGCACAGCTAAGCTGGAAGTGGCATTTGCAGCTCGCAATAGTGCAGAGTTATCTCAAAGAAAGGGGCCACGGTGTTTCTGTATCCCTATTATGTTGGTGCGGCTTCGGAACTTTTAAATATCTTGATATATCTCGAGAACTACGCTTCTGATCAAAAAATATCATAGAACATAAATTGTAGGAAACATAATTCTCTACAAAAAACGTCTCTTAACATTTTGCCATAGCTCGCTTCGTTTCCGAGATATTTGCAGATATATCTCAAGGGAAGGGGCCTGACGGACATATTTCGAGATATTTCTTCTTCTTGTTGTTCTTCTTTTGCACAGCTAAGCTGGAAGTGGCATTTACAGCTCGCAATAGTGCAGAGTTATCTCAAAGAAAGGGGCCACGGTGTTTCTGTATCTCTATTATGTTGGTGCGGCTTCGGAACTTTTAAATATCTCGATATATCTCGAAAACTACGCTTCTGATCAAAAAATATCATAGAACATAAATTGTAGGAAACATAATTCTCTACAAAAAAGGTCTCTTAACATTTTGCCATAGCTCGCTTCGTTTCCGAGATATTTGCAGATTTATCTCAAGGGAAGGGGCCTGACGGACATATTTCGAGATATTTCTTCTTCTTGTTGTTCTTCTTCTGCACAGCTAAGCTGGAAGTGGCATTTGCAGCGCGCAATAGTGCAGAGTTATCTCAAAGAAAGGGGCCACGGTGTTTCTGTATCCCTATTATGTTGGTGCGGCTTCGGAACTTTTAAATATCTCGATATATCTCGAAAACTACGCTTCTGATCAAAAAATAGCATAGAACATAAATTGTAGGAAACATAATTCTCTACAAAAAACGTCTGTTAACATTTTGCCATAGCTCGCTTCGTTTCCGAGATATTTGCAGATTCAGCTCAAAGGAACTGGCCTGATGGACATATTTCGAGATATTTCTTCTTCTTGTTGTTCTTCCTCTGCACAGCTAAGCTGGAAGTGGCATTTGCAGCTCGCAATAGTGCAGAGTTATCTCAAAGAAAGGGGCCACGGTGTTTCTGTATCTCTATTATGTTGGTGCGGCTTCGGAACTTTTAAATATCTTGATATATCTCGAGAACTACGGATCTGATCAAAAAATATCATAGAACATAAATTGTAGCTCAAAGGAACTGGCCTGACGGACATATTTCGAGATATTTCTTCTTCTTGTTGTTCTTCTTCTGCACAGCTAAGCTGGAAGTGGCATTTACAGCTCGCAATAGTGCAGAGTTATCTCAAAGAAAGGGGCCACGGTGTTTCTGTATCTCTATTATGTTGGTGCGGCTTCGGAACTTTTAAATATCTTGATATATCTCGAGAACTAGGCCTCTGATCGAAAAATATCATACAACATAAATTGTAGGAAACATAATTCTCTACAAAAAAGGTCTCTTAACATTTTGCCATAGCTCGCTTCGTTTCCGAGATATTTGCAGATATATCTCAAGGGAAGGGGCCTGACGGACATATTTCGAGATATTTCTTCTTCTTGTTGTTCTTCTTCTGCACAGCTAAGCTGGAAGTGGCATTTACAGCTCGCAATAGTGCAGAGTTATCTCAAAGAAAGGGGCCACGGTGTTTCTGTATCTCTATTATGTTGGTGCGGCTTCGGAACTTTTAAATATCTTGATATATCTCGAGAACTACGCATCTGATCAAAAAATATCATAGAACATCAAAAGTAGGAAACTTAATTCTCTACAAAAAAGGTCTCTTAACATTTTGCCATAGCTCGCTTCGTTTCCGAGATATTTGCAGATTTATCTCAAGGGAAGGGGCCTGACGGACATATTTCGAGATATTTCTTCTTCTTGTTGTTCTTCTTCTGCACAGCTAAGCTGGAAGTGGCATTTGCGGCTCGCACTAGTGCAGAGTTATCTCAAAGAACGGGGCCACGGTGTTTCTGTATCACTATTATGTTGGTGCGGCTTCGGAACTTTTAAATATCTTGATATATCTCGAGAACTACGCTTCTGATCAAAAAATATCATAGAACATAAAAAGTAGGAAACTCAATTCTCTACAAAAAAGGTCTCTTAACATTTTGCAATAGCTCGCTTCGTTTCCGAGATATTTGCAGATTTATCTCAAGGGAAGGTGCCTGACGGACATATTTCGAGATATTTCTTCTTCTTGTTGTTCTTGTTCTGCACAGCTAAGCTGGAAGTGGCATTTGCAGCTCGCAATAGTGCAGAGTTATCTCAAAGAAAGGGGCCACGGTGTTTCTGTATCTCTATTATGTTGGTGCGGCTTCGGAACTTTTAAATATCTTGATATATCTCGAGAACTACGCATCTGATCAAAAAATATCATAGAACATAAAAAGTAGGAAACTCAATTCTCTACAAAAAAGGTCTCTTAACATTTTGCAATAGCTCGCTTCGTTTCCGAGATATTTGCAGATTTATCTCAAGGGAAGGTGCCTGACGGACATATTTCGAGATATTTCTTCTTCTTGTTGTTCTTGTTCTGCACAGCTAAGCTGGAAGTGGCATTTGCGGCTCGCACTAGTGCAGAGTTATCTCAAA
Organism: Osmia lignaria lignaria; assembly: GCF_051020975.1. NCBI lineage: Eukaryota > Metazoa > Arthropoda > Insecta > Hymenoptera > Megachilidae > Osmia > Osmia lignaria. The sequence goes on along the minus strand of NW_027478159.1, from coordinate 5,284,749 downwards.
GAAAGGGGCCACGGTGTTTCTGTATCTCTATTATGTTGGTGCGGCTTCGGAACTTTTAAATATCTCGATATATCTCGAAAACTACGCTTCTGATCAAAAAATATCATAGAACATAAATTGTAGGAAACATAATTCTCTACAAAAAACGTCTCTTAACATTTTGCCATAGCTCGCTTCGTTTCCGAGATATTTGCAGATTCAGCTCAAGGGAACTGGCCTGACGGACATATTTCGAGATATTCCTTCTTCTTGTTGTTCTTCCTCTGCACAGCTAAGCTGGATGTGGCATTTGCAGCTCGCAATAGTGCAGAGTTATCTCAAAGAAAGGGGCCACGGTGTTTCTGTATCTCTATTATGTTGGTGCGGCTTCGGAACTTTTAAATATCTTGGTATATCTCGAGAACTACGCATCTGATCAAAAAATATCATAGAACATAAATTGTAGGAAACATAATTCTCTACAAAAAAGGTCTCTTAACATTTTGCCATAGCTCGCTTCGTTTCCGAGATATTTGCAGATATATCTCAAGGGAAGGGGCCTGACGGACATATTTCGAGATATTTCTTCTTCTTGTTGTTCTTCTTCTGCGCAGCTAAGCTGGAAGTGGCATTTGCAGCTCGCAATAGTGCAGAGATATCTCAAGGAAAGGGGCCACGGTGTTTCTGTATCTCTATTATGTTGGTGCGGCTTCGGAACTTTTAAATATCTTGATATATCTCGAGAACTACGCGTCTGATCAAAAAATATCATAGAACATCAAAAGTAGGAAACTTAATTCTCTACAAAAAAGGTCTCTTAACATTTTGCCATAGCTCGCTTCGTTTCCGAGATATTTGCAGATTTATCTCAAGGGAAGGGGCCTGACGGACATATTTCGAGATATTTCTTCTTCTTGTTGTTCTTCTTCTGCACAGCTAAGCTGGAAGTGGCATTTGCGGCTCGCACTAGTGCAGAGTTATCTCAACGAAAGGGGCCACAGTGTTTCTGTATCTCTATTATGTTGGTGCGGCTTCGGAACTTTTAAATATCTCGATATATCTCGAAAACTACGCTTCTGATGAAAAAATATCATAGAACATAAATTGTAGGAAACATAATTCTCTACAAAAAAGGTCTCTTAACATTTTGCCATAGCTCGCTTCGTTTCCGAGATATTTGCAGATATATCTCAAGGGAAGGGGCCTGACGGACATATTTCGAGATATTTCTTCTTCTTGTTGTTCTTCTTCTGCACAGCTAAGCTGGAAGTGGCATTTACAGCTCGCAATAGTGCAGAGTTATCTCAAAGAAAGGGGCCACGGTGTTTCTGTATCTCTATTATGTTGGTGCGGCTTCGGAACTTTTAAATATCTTGATATATCTCGAGAACTACGCATCTGATCAAAAAATATCATAGAACATAAAAAGTAGGAAACTTAATTCTCTACAAAAAACGTCTCTTAAGATTTTGCCATAGCTCGCTTCGTTTCCGAGATATTTGCAGATTCAGCTCAAGGGAACTGGCCTGACGGACATATTTCGAGATATTTCTTCTTCTTGTTGTTCTTCTTCTGCACAGCTAAGCTGGAAGTGGCATTTGCGGCTCGCACTAGTGCAGAGTTATCTCAAAGAAAGGGGCCACGGTGTTTCTGTATCTCTATTATGTTGGTGCGGCTTCGGAACTTTTAAATATCTCGATATATCTCGAAAACTACGCTTCTGATCAAAAAATATCATAGAACATAAATTGTAGGAAACATAATTCTCTACAAAAAACGTCTCTTAAGATTTTGCCATAGCTCGCTTCGTTTCCGAGATATTTGCAGATTCAGCTCAAGGGAACTGGCCTGACGGACATATTTCGAGATATTCCTTCTTCTTGTTGTTCTTCCTCTGCACAGCTAAGCTGGACGTGGCATTTGCAGCTCGCAATAGTGCAGAGTTATCTCAAAGAAAGGGGCCACGGTGTTTCTGTATCTCTATTATGTTGGTGCGGCTTCGGAACTTTTAAATATCTTGGTATATCTCGAGAACTACGCATCTGATCAAAAAATATCATAGAACATAAATTGTAGGAAACATAATTCTCTACAAAAAAGGTCTCTTAACATTTTGGCATAGCTCGCTTCGTTTCCGAGATATTTGCAGATATATCTCAAGGGAAGGGGCCTGACGGACATATTTCGAGATATTTCTTCTTCTTGTTGTTCTTCTTCTGCGCAGCTAAGCTGGAAGTGGCATTTGCAGCTCGCAATAGTGCAGAGATATCTCAAGGAAAGGGGCCACGGTGTTTCTGTATCTCTATTATGTTGGTGCGGCTTCGGAACTTTTAAATATCTTGATATATCTCGAGAACTACGCGTCTGATCAAAAAATATCATAGAACATACAAAGTAGGAAACTTAATTCTCTACAAAAAAGGTCTCTTAACATTTTGCCATAGCTCGCTTCGTTTCCGAGATATTTGCAGATTTATCTCAAGGGAAGGGGCCTGACGGACATATTTCGAGATATTTCTTCTTCTTGTTGTTCTTCTTCTGCACAGCTAAGCTGGAAGTGGCATTTGCGGCTCGCACTAGTGCAGAGTTATCTCAACGAAAGGGGCCACGGTGTTTCTGTATCTCTATTATGTTGGTGCGGCTTCGGAACTTTTAAATATCTCGATATATCTCGAAAACTACGCTTCTGAACAAAAAATATCATAGAACATAAATTGTAGGAAACATAATTCTCTACAAAAAAGGTCTCTTAACATTTTGCCATAGCTCGCTTCGTTTCCGAGATATTTGCAGATATATCTCAAGGGAAGGGGCCTGACGGACATATTTCGAGATATTTCTTCTTCTTGTTGTTCTTCTTCTGCACAGCTTAACTGGAAGTGGCATTTACAGCTCGCAATAGTGCAGAGTTATCTCAAAGAAAGGGGCCACGGTGTTTCTGTATCTCTATTATGTTGGTGCGGCTTCGGAACTTTTAAATATCTTGATATATCTCGAGAACTACGCATCTGATCAAAAAATATCATAGAACATAAAAAGTAGGAAACCTAATTCTCTACAAAAAAGGTCTCTTAACATTTTGCCATAGCTCTCTTCGTTTCCGAGATATTTGCAGATTTATCTCAAGGGAAGGGGCCTGACGGACATATTTCGAGATATTTCTTCTTCTTGTTGTTCTTCTTCTGCACAGCTAAGCTGAAAGTGGCATTTGCAGCTCGCAATAGTGCAGAGTTATCTCAAAGAAAGGGGCCACGGTGTTTCTGTATCTCTATTCTGTTGGTGCGGCTTCGGAACTTTTAAATATCTTGATATATCTCGAGAACTACGCATCTGATCAAAAAATATCATGGAATATAAAAAGTAGGAAACTTAATTCTCTACAAAAAAGGTGGCTTAACATTTTGCCATAGCTCGCTTCGTTTCCGAGATATTTGCATATTTTTCTCAAGGGAAGGGGCCTGACGGACATATTTCGAGATATTTCTTCTTCTTGTTGTTCTTCTTCTGCACAGCTAAGCTGGAAGTGGCATTTGCGGCTCGCACTAGTGCAGAGTTATCTCAAAGAACGGGGCCACGGTGTTTCTGTATCCCTATTATGTTGGTGCGGCTTCGGAACTTTTAAATATCTTGATATATCTCGAGAACTACGCTTCTGATCAAAAAATATCATAGAAGATAAATTGTAGGAAACATAATTCTCTACAAAAAACGTCTCTTAACATTTTGCCATAGCTGGCTTTGTTTCCGAGATATTTGCAGATTCAGCTCAAAGGAACTGGCCTGACGGACATATTTCGAGATATTTCTTCTTCTTGTTGTTCTTCCTCTGCACAGCTAAGCTGGAAGTGGCATTTGCAGCTCGCAATAGTGCAGAGTTATCTCAAAGAAAGGGGCCACGGTGTTTCTGTATCTCTATTATGTTGGTGCGGCTTCGGAACTTTTGAATATCTTGATATATCTCGAGAACTACGCATCTGATCAAAAAATATCATAGAACATAAAAAGTAGGAAACTTAATTCTCTACAAAAAAGGTCTCTTAACATTTTGCCATAGCTCGCTTCGTTTCCGAGATATTTGCAGATTTATCTCAGGGGAAGGGGCCTGACGGACATATTTCGAGATATTTCTTCTTCTCGTTGTTCTTCTTCTGCACAGCTAAGCTGGAAGTGGCATTTGCGGCTCGCAATAGTGCAGAGTTATCTCAACGAAAGGGGCCACGGTGTTTCTGTATCTCTATTATGTTGGTGCGGCTTCGGAACTTTTAAATATCTCGATATATCTCGAAAACTATGCTTCTGATCAAAAAATATCATAGAACATAAATTGTAGGAAACATAATTCTCTACAAAAAAGGTCTCTTAACATTTTGCCATAGCTCGCTTCGTTTCCGAGATATTTGCAGATTTATCTCAAGGGAAGGGGCCTGACGGACATATTTCGAGATATTTCTTCTTCTTGATGTTCTTCTTCTGCACAGCTAAGCTGGAAGTGGCATTTGCAGCTCGCAATAGTGCAGAGTTATCTCAAAGAAAGGGGCCACGGTGTTTCTGTATCTCTATTATGTTGGTGCGGCTTCTTAACTTTTAAATATCTTGATATATCTCGAGAACTACGCATCTGATCAAAAAATTTCATAGAACATAAAAAGTAGGAAACTCAATTCTCTACAAAAAAGGTCTCTTAACATTTTAGAATAGCTCGCTTCGTTTCTGAGATATTTGCAGATTTATCTCAAGGGAAGGGGCCTGACGGACATATTTCGAGATATTTCTTCTTCTTGTTGTTCTTCTTCTGCACAGCTAAGCTGGAAGTGGCATTTGCGGCTCGCACTAGTGCAGAGTTATCTCAAAGAAAGGGGCCACGGTGTTTCTGTATCTCTATTATGTTGGTGCGGCTTCGGAACTTTTAAATATCTTGATATATCTCGAGAACTACGCGTCTGATCAAAAAATATCATAGAAGATACAAAGTAGGAAACTTAATTCTCTACAAAAAAGGTCTCTTAACATTTTGCCATAGCTCGCTTCGTTTCCGAGATATTTGCAGATTTATCTCAAGGGAAGGGGCCTGACGGACATATTTCGAGATATTTCTTCTTCTTGATGTTCCTCTTCTGCACAGCTAAGCTGGAAGTGGCATTTGCAGCTCGCAATTGTGCAGAGTTATCTCAAAGAGAGGGGCCACGGTGTTTCTGTATCTCTATTATGTTGGTGCGGCTTCGGAACTTTTAAATATCTTGATATATCTCGAGAACTACGCATCTGATCAGAAAATATCAGAGAAGATAAAAAGTAGGAAACTTAATTCTCTACAAAAAAGGTCTCTTAACATTTTGCCATAGCTCGCTTCGTTTCCGAGATATTTGCAGATTTATCTCAAGGTAAGGGGCCTGACGGACATATTTCGAGATATTTCTTCTTCTTGTTGTTCTTGTTCTGCACAGCTAAGCTGGAAGTGGCATTTGCAGCTCGCAATAGTGCATAGCTATCTGAAAGAAAGGGGCCACGGTGTTTCTGTATCTCTATTATGTTGGTGCGGCTTCGGAACTTTTAAATATCTTGATATATCTCGACAACTACGCATCTGATCAAAAAATATCATAGAACATAAAAAGTAGGAAACTTAATTCGCTACAAAAAAGGTCTCTTAAGGTTTTGCAATAGCTCGCTTCGTTTCCGAGATATTTGCAGATTTATCTCAAGGGAAGGGTCCTGACGGACATATTTCGAGATATTTCTTCTTCTTGTTGTTCTTCTTCTGCACAGCTAAACTGGAAGTGGCATTTCCAACTCGCAATAGTGCAGAGTTATCCCAAAGAAAGGGGCCACGATGTTTCTGTATCTCTATTATGTTGGTGCGGCTTCGGAACTTTTAAATATCTCGATATATCTCGAAAACTACGCATCTGATCAAAAAATATCATAGAACATAAAAAGTAGGAAACTTAATTCTCTACAAAAAAGGTCTCTTAACATTTTGCCATATCTCGCTTCGTTTCCGAGATATTTGCAGATTTATCTCAAGGGAAGGGGCCTGACGGACATATTTCGAGATATTTCTTGTTCTTGTTGTTCTTCTTCTGCACAGCTAAGCTGGAAGTGGCATTTGCAGCTCGCAATAGTGCAGAGTTATCTCAAAGAAAGGGGCCACGGTGTTTCTGTATCTCTATTATGTTGGTGCGGCTTCTTAACTTTTAAATATCTTGATATATCTCGAGAACTACGCGTCTGATCAAAAAATTTCATAGAACATAAAAAGTAGGAAACTCAATTCTCTACAAAAAAGGTCTCTTAACATTTTGCAATAGCTCGCTTCGTTTCCGAGATATTTGCAGATTTATCTCAAGGGAAGGGGCCTGACGGACATATTTCGAGATATTTCTTCTTCTTGATGTTCCTCTTCTGCACAGCTAAGCTGGAAGTGGCATTTGCAGCTCGCAATTGTGCAGAGTTATCTCAAAGAGAGGGGCCACGGTGTTTCTGTATCTCTATTATGTTGGTGCGGCTTCGGAACTTTTAAATATCTTGATATATCTCGAGAACTACGCATCTGATCAGAAAATATCAGAGAAGATAAAAAGTAGGAAACTTAATTCTCTACAAAAAAGGTCTCTTAACATTTTGCCATAGCTCGCTTCGTTTCCGAGATATTTGCAGATTTATCTCAAGGTAAGGGGCCTGACGGACATATTTCGAGATATTTCTTCTTCTTGTTGTTCTTCTTCTGCACAGCTAAGCTGGAAGTGGCATTTGCAGCTCGCAATAGTGCATAGCTATCTGAAAGAAAGGGGCCACGGTGTTTCTGTATCTCTATTATGTTGGTGCGGCTTCGGAACTTTTAAATATCTTGATATATCTCGAGAACTACGCATCTGATCAAAAAATATCATAGAACATAAAAAGTAGGAAACTTAATTCTCTACAAAAAAGGTCTCTTAAGGTTTTGCAATAGCTCGCTTCGTTTCCGAGATATTTGCAGATTTATCTCAAGGGAAGGGTCCTGACGGACATATTTCGAGATATTTCTTCTTCTTGTTGTTCTTCTTCTGCACAGCTAAACTGGAAGTGGCATTTCCAACTCGCAATAGTGCAGAGTTATCCCAAAGAAAGGGGCCACGATGTTTCTGTATCTCTATTATGTTGGTGCGGCTTCGGAACTTTTAAATATCTCGATATATCTCGAAAACTACGCATCTGATCAAAAAATATCATAGAACATAAAAAGTAGGAAACTTAATTCTCTACAAAAAAGGTCTCTTAACATTTTGCCATATCTCGCTTCGTTTCCGAGATATTTGCAGATTTATCTCAAGGGAAGGGGCCTGACGGACATATTTCGAGATATTTCTTGTTCTTGTTGTTCTTCTTCTGCACAGCTAAGCTGGAAGTGGCATTTGCAGCTCGCAATAGTGCAGAGTTATCTCAAAGAAAGGGGCCACGGTGTTTCTGTATCTCTATTATGTTGGTGCGGCTTCGGAACTTTTAAATATCTTGATATATCTCGAGAACTACGCATCTGATCAAAAAATATCATAGAACATAAAAAGTAGGAAACTTAATTCTCTACAAAAAAGGTCTCTTAACATTTTGCCATAGCTCGCTTCGTTTCCGCGATATTTGCAGATTTATCTCAAGGGAAGGGGCCTGACGGACATATTTCGAGATATTTCTTCTTGTTGTTGTTCTTCTTCTGCACAGCTAAGCTGGAAGTGGCATTTGCAGCGCGCAATAGTGCAGAGTTATCTCAAAGAAAGGGTCCACGGTGTTTCTGTATCTCTATTATGTTAGTGCGGCTTCGGAACTTTTAAATATCTTGATATATCTCGAGAACTACGCATCTGTTCAAAAAATATCATAGAACATAAAAAGTAGGAATCCTAATTTTCTACAAAAAAGGTCTCTTAACATTTTGCCGTAGCTCGCTTCGTTTCCGAGATATTTGCAGATTTATCTCAAGGGAAGGGGCCTGACGGACATATTTCCAGATATTTCTTCTTCTTGTTGTTCTTCTTCTGCACAGCTAAGCTGGAAGTGGCATCTGCAGCTCGCAATAGTGCAGAGTTATCTCAAAGAAAGGGGCCACGGTGTTTCTGTATCTCTATTATGTTGGTGCGGCTTCGGAACTTTTAAATATCTTGATATATCTCGAGAACTACGCATCTGATCAAAAAATATCATAGAACATAAAAAGTAGGAAACTTAATTCTCTACAAAAAAGGTCTCTTAACGTTTTGCAATAGCTCGCTTCGTTTCCGAGATATTTGCAGATTTATCTCAAGGGAAGGGGCCTGACGGACATATTTCGAGATATTTCTTGTTCTTGTTGTTCTTCTTCTGCACAGCTTAGCTGGAAGTGGCATTTGCAGCTCGCAATAGTGCAGAGTTATCTCAAAGAAAGGGGCCACGGTGTTTCTGTATCTCTATTATGTTGGTGCGGCTTCGGAACTTTTAAATATCTTGATATATCTCGAGAACTACGCATCTGATCAAAAAATATCATAGAACAGAAAAAGTAGGAAACATAATTCTCTACAAAAAAGGTCTCTTAACATTTTGTCATAGCTCGCTTCGTTTCCGCGATATTTGCAGATTTATCTCAAGGGCAGGGGCCTGACGGACATATTTCGAGATATTTCTTCTTGTTGTTGTTCTTCTTCTGCACAGCTAAGCTGGAAGTGGCATCTGCAGCGCGCAATAGTGCAGAGTTATCTCAAAGAAAGGGGCCACGGTGTTTCTGTATCTCTATTATGTTAGTGCGGCTTCGGAACTTTTAAATATCTTGATATATCTCGAGAACTACGCATCTGTTCAAAAAATATCATAGAACATAAAAAGTAGGAATCCTAATTTTCTACAAAAAAGGTCTCTTAACATTTTGCCGTAGCTCGCTTCGTTTCCGAGATATTTGCAGATTTATCTCAAGGGAAGGGGCCTGACGGACATATTTCCAGATATTTCTTCTTCTTGTTGTTCTTCTTCTGCACAGCTAAGCTGGAAGTGGCATCTGCAGCTCGCAATAGTGCAGAGTTATCTCAAAGAAAGGGACCACGGTGTTTCTGTATCTCTATTATGTTGGTGCGGCTTCGGAACTTTTAAATATCTTGATATATCTCGAGAACTACGCATCTGATCAAAAAATATCATAGAACATAAAAAGTAGGAAACTTAATTCTCTACAAAAAAGGTCTCTTAACATTTTGCCATAGCTCGCTTCGTTTCCGAGATATTTGCAGATTTATCTCAAGGGAAGGGGCCTGACGGACATATTTCGAGATATTTCTTCTTGTTGTTGTTCTTCTTCTGCACAGCTAAGCTGGAAGTGGCATTTGCAGCGCGCAATAGTGCAGAGTTATCTCAAAGAAAGGGGCCACGGCGTTTCTGTATCTCTATTATGTTAGTGCGGCTTCGGAACTTTTAAATATCTTGATATATCTCGAGAACTACGCATCTGTTCAAAAAATATCATAGAACATAAAAAGTAGGAATCCTAATTTTCTACAAAAAAGGTCTCTGAACATTTTGCCGTAGCTCGCTTCGTTTCCGAGATATTTGCAGATTTATCTCAAGGGAAGGGGCCTGACGACATATTTCGAGATATTTCTTGTTCTTGTTGTTCTTCTTCTGCACAGCTAAGCTGGAAGTGGCATTTGCAGCTCGCAATAGTGCAGAGTTATCTCAAAGAAAGGGGCCACGGTGTTTCTGTATCTCTATTATGTTGGTGCGGCTTCGGAACTTTTAAATATCTCGATATATCTCGAAAACTACGCTTCTGATCAAAAAATATCATAGAACATAAAAAGTAGGAAACTTAATTCTCTACAAAAAAGGTCTCTTAACATTTTGCCATAGCTCGCTTCGTTTCCGAGATATTTGCAGATTTATCTCAAGGGAAGGGGCCTGACGGACATATTTCGAGATATTTCTTCTTGTTGTTGTTCTTCTTCTGCACAGCTAAGCTGGAAGTGGCATTTGCAGCGCGCAATAGTGCAGAGTTATCTCAAAGAAAGGGGCCACGGCGTTTCTGTATCTCTATTATGTTAGTGCGGCTTCGGAACTTTTAAATATCTTGATATATCTCGAGAACTACGCATCTGTTCAAAAAATATCATAGAACATAAAAAGTAGGAATCCTAATTTTCTACAAAAAAGGTCTCTGAACATTTTGCCGTAGCTCGCTTCGTTTCCGAGATATTTGCAGATTTATCTCAAGGGAAGGGGCCTGACGACATATTTCGAGATATTTCTTGTTCTTGTTGTTGTTCTTCTGCACAGCTAAGCTGGAAGTGGCATTTGCAGCTCGCAATAGTGCAGAGTTATCTCAAAGAAAGGGGCCACGGTGTTTCTGTATCTCTATTATGTTGGTGCGGCTTCGGAACTTTTAAATATCTCGATATATCTCGAAAACTACGCTTCTGATCAAATAATATCAGAGAACGTAAATTGTAGGAAACATAATTCTCTACAAAAAAGGTCTCTTAACATTTTGCCATAGCTCGCTTCGTTTCCGAGATATTTGCAGATTTATCTCAAGGGAAGGGGCCTGACGGACATATTTCGAGATATTTCTTGTTCTTGTTGTTCTTCTTCTGCACAGCTAAGCTGGAAGTGGCATTTGCAGCTCGCAATAGTGCAGAGTTATCTCAAAGAAAGGGGCCACGGTGTTTCTGTATCTCTATTATGTTGGTGCGGCTTGGGAACTTTTAAATATCTTGATATATCTCGAGAACTACGCATCTGATCAAAAAATATCGTAGAACATAAAAAGTAGGAAACTTAATTCTCTACAAATAAGGTCTCCTAACATTTTGCCATAGCTCGCTTGGTTTCCGAGATATTTGCAGATTTATCTCAAGGGAAGGGGCCTGAGGGACATATTTCGAGATATTTCTTCTTCTTGTTGTTCTTCTTCTGCACAGCTAAGCTGGAAGTGGCATTTGCAGCTCGCAATAGTGCAGAGTTACCTCAAAGAAAGGGGCCACGGTGTTTCTGTATCTCTATTATGTTGGTGCCGCTTCGGAACTTTTAAATATCTGGATATATCTCGAGAACTACGCATCTGATCAAAAAATATCATAGAACATAAAAAGTAGGAAACTTAATTCTCTACAAAAAAGGTCTCTTAACGTTTTGCAATAGCTCGCTTCGTTTCCGAGATATTTGCAGATTTATCTCAAGGGAAGGGTCCTGACGGACATATTTCGAGATATTTCTTCTTCTTGTTGTTCTTCTTCTGCACAGCTAAACTGGAAGTGGCATTTCCAACTCGCAATAGTGCAGAGTTATCCCAAAGAAAGGGGCCACGATGTTTCTGTATCTCTATTATGTTGGTGCGGCTTCGGAACTTTTAAATATCTCGATATATCTCGAAAACTACGCATCTGATCAAAAAATATCATAGAACATAAGAAGTAGGAAACTTAATTCTCTACAAAAAAGGTCTCTTAACATTTTCCCATAGCTGGCATCGTTTCCGAGATATTTGCAGATTTAGCTCAAGGGAAGGGGCCTGACGACATATTCCGAGATATTTCTTCTTCTTGTTGTTCCTCTTCTGCACAGCTAAGCTGGAAGTGGCATTTGCAGGTCGCAATAGTGCAGAGTTATCTCAAAGAAAGGGGCCACGGTGTTTCTGTATCTCTATTATGTTGGTGCGGCTTCGGAACTTTTAAATATCTCGATATATCTCGAAAACTACGCTTCTGATCAAAAAATATCAGAGAACGTAAATTGTAGGAAACGTAATTCTCTACAAAAAAGGTCTCTTAACATTTTGCCATAGCTCGCTTCGTTTCCGAGATATTTGCAGATTTATCTCAAGGGAAGGGTCCTGACGGACATATTTCGAGATATTTCTTCTTCTTGTTGTTCTTCTTCTGCACAGCTAAACTGGAAGTGGCATTTCCAACTCGCAATAGTGCAGAGTTATCCCAAAGAAAGGGGCCACGATGTTTCTGTATCTCTATTATGTTGGTGCGGCTTCGGAACTTTTAAATATCTCGATATATCTCGAAAACTACGCATCTGATCAAAAAATATCATAGAACATAAAAAGTAGGAAACTTAATTCTCTACAAAAAAGGTCTCTTAACATTTTGCCATAGCTCGCTTCGTTTCCGAGATATTTGCAGATTTATCTCAAGGGAAGGGGCCTGACGGACATATTTCGAGATATTTCTTGTTCTTGTTGTTCTTCTTCTGCACAGCTTAGCTGGAAGTGGCATTTGCAGCTCGCAATAGTGCAGAGTTATCTCAAAGAAAGGGGCCACGGTGTTTCTGTATCTCTATTATGTTGGTGCGGCTTCGGAACTTTTAAATATCTTGATATATCTCGAGAACTACGCATCTGATCAAAAAATATCATAGAACAGAAAAAGTAGGAAACATAATTCTCTACAAAAAAGGTCTCTTAACATTTTGTCATAGCTCGCTTCGTTTCCGCGATATTTGCAGATTTATCTCAAGGGAAGGGGCCTGACGGACATATTTCGAGATATTTCTTCTTCTTGTTGTTCTTCTTCTGCACAGCTAAGCTGGAAGTGGCATTTGCAGCGCGCAATAGTGCAGAGTTATCTCAAAGAAAGGGGCCACGGTGTTTCTGTATCTCTATTATGTTGGTGCGGCTTCGGAACTTTTAAATATCTTGATATATCTCGAAAACTACGCTTCTGATCAAAAAATATCAGAGAACGTAAATTGTAGGAAACATAATTCTCTACAAAAAAGGTCTCTTAAGATTTTGCCATAGCTCGCTTCGTTTCCGAGATATTTGCAGATTTATCTCAAGGGAAGGGGCCTGACGGACATATTTCGAGATATTTCTTCTTCTTGTTGTTCTTCTTCTGCACAGCTAAGCTGGAAGTGGCATTTGCAGCTCGCAATAGTGCAGAGTTATCTCAAAGAAAGGGGCCACGGTGTTTCTGTATCTCTATTATGTTGGTGCGGCTTCGGAACTTTTAAATATCTTGATATATCTCGAGAACTACGCATCTGATTAAAAAATATCGTAGAACATAAAAAGTAGGAAACTTAATTCTCTACAAATAAGGTCTCTTAACATTTTGCCATAGCTCGCTTGGTTTCCGAGATATTTGCAGATTTATCTCAAGGGAAGGGGCCTGAGGGACATATTTCGAGATATTTCTTCTTCTTGTTGTTCTTCTTCTGCACAGCTAAGCTGGAAGTGGCATTTGCAGCTCGCAATAGTGCAGAGTTACCTCAAAGAAAGGGGCCACGGTGTTTCTGTATCTCTATTATGTTGTTGCCGCTTCGGAACTTTTAAATATCTGGATATATCTCGAGAACTACGCATCTGATCAAAAAATATCATAGAACATAAAAAGTAGGAAACTTAATTCTCTACAAAAAAGGTCTCTTAACATTTTGCCATAGCTCGCTTCGTTTCCGAGATATTTGCAGATTTATCTCAAGGGAAGGGGCCTGACGGACATATTTCGAGATATTTCTTCTTCTTGTTGTTCTTCTTCTGCACAGCTAAGCTGGAAGTGGCATTTGCAGCTCGCAGTAGTGCAGAGTTATCTCAAAGAAAGGGGCCACGGTGTTTCTGTATCTCTATTATGTTGGTGCGGCTTCGGAACTTTTAAATATCTTGATATATCTCGAGAACTACGCATCTGATCAAAAAATATCGTAGAACATAAAAAGTAGGAAACTTAATTCTCTACAAATAAGGTCTCTTAACATTTTGCCATAGCTCGCTTGGTTTCCGAGATAGTTGCAGATTTATCTCAAGGGAAGGGGCCTGACGGACATATTTCCAGATATTTCTTCTTCTTGTTGTTCTTCTTCTGCACAGCTAAGCTGGAAGTGGCATTTGCAGCGCGCAATAGTGCAGAGTTATCTCAAAGAAAGGGGCCACGGTGTTTCTGTATCTCTATTATGTTGGTGCGGCTTCGGAACTTTTAAATATCTTGATATATCTCGAAAACTACGCTTCTGATCAAAAAATATCAGAGAACGTAAATTGTAGGAAACATAATTCTCTACAAAAAAGGTCTCTTAACATTTTGCCATAACTCGCTTCGTTTCCGAGATATTTGCAGATTTATCTCAAGGGAAGGGGCCTGACGGACATATTTCGAGATATTTCTTCTTCTTGTTGTTCTTCTTCTGCACAGCTAAGCTGGAAGTGGCATTTGCAGCTCGCAATAGTGCAGAGTTATCTCAAAGAAAGGGGCCACGGTGTTTCTGTATCTCTATTATGTTGGTGCGGCTTCGGAACTTTTAAATATCTTGATATATCTCGAGAACTACGCATCTGATCAAAAAATATCGTAGAACATAAAAAGTAGGAAACTTAATTCTCTACAAATAAGGTCTCTTAACATTTTGCCATAGCTCGCTTGGTTTCCGAGATATTTGCAGATTTATCTCAAGGGAAGGGGCCTGAGGGACATATTTCGAGATATTTCTTCTTCTTGTTGTTCTTCTTCTGCACAGCTAAGCTGGAAGTGGCATTTGCAGCTCGCAATAGTGCAGAGTTACCTCAAAGAAAGGGGCCACGGTGTTTCTGTATCTCTATTATGTTGGTGCCGCTTCGGAACTTTGAAATATCTGGATATATCTCGAGAACTACGCATCTGATCAAAAAATATCATAGAACATAAAAAGTAGGAAACTTAATTCTCTACAAAAAAGGTCTCTTAACATTTTGCCATAGCTCGCTTCGTTTCCGAGATATTTGCAGATTTATCTCAAGGGAAGGGGCCTGACGGACATATTTCGAGATATTTCTTCTTCTTGTTGTTCTTCTTCTGCACAGCTAAGCTGGAAGTGGCATTTGCAGCTCGCAGTAGTGCAGAGTTATCTCAAAGAAAGGGGCCACGGTGTTTCTGTATCTCTATTATGTTGGTGCGGCATCGGAACTTTTAAATATCTTGATATATCTCGAGAACTACGCATCTGATCAAAAAATATCGTAGAACATAAAAAGTAGGAAACTTAATTCTCTACAAATAAGGTCTCTTAACATTTTGCCATAGCTCGCTTGGTTTCCGAGATAGTTGCAGATTTATCTCAAGGGAAGGGGCCTGACGGACATATTTCCAGATATTTCTTCTTCTTGTTGTTCTTCTTCTGCACAGCTAAGCTGGAAGTGGCATTTGCAGCTCGCAATAGTGCAGAGTTATCTCAAAGAAAGGGGCCACGGTGTTTCTGTATCTCTATTATGTTGGTGCGGCTTCGGAACTTTTAAATATCTTGATATATCTCGAGAACTACGCATCTGATCAAAAAATATCATAGAACATAAAAAGTAGGAAACCTAATGTTCTCCAAAAAGGTCGCTTAACATTTTGCCGTAGCTCGCTTCGTTTCCGAGATATTTGCAGATTTATCTCAAGGGAAGGGGCCTGACGGACATAGTTCGAAATATTTCTTATTCTTGTTGTTCTTCTTCTGCACAGCTAAGCTGGAAGTGGCATTTGCAGCTCGCAATAGTGCAGAGTTATCGCAAAGAAAGGGGCCACGGTGTTTCTGTATCTCTATTATGTTGGTGCGGCTTCGGAACTTTTAAATATCTTGATATATCTCGAGAACTACGCATCTGATCAAAAAATATCATAGAACATAAAAAGTAGGAAACCGAATTTTCTACAAAAAAGGTCTCTTAACATTTTGCCGTAGCTCGCTTCGTTTCCGAGATATTTGCAGATTTATCTCAAGGGAAGGGGCCTGACGGACATATTTCGAGATATTTCTTCTTCTTGTTGTTCTTCTTCTGCACAGCTAAGCTGGAAGTGGCATTTGCAGCGCGCAATAGTGCAGAGTTATCTCAAAGAAAGGGGCCACGGTGTTTCTGTATCTCTATTATGTTGGTGCGGCTTCGGAACTTTTAAATATCTTGATATATCTCGAGAACTACGCATCTGATTAAAAAATATCGTAGAACATAAAAAGTAGGAAACTTAATTCTCTACAAATAAGGTCTCTTAACATTTTGCCATAGCTCGCTTGGTTTCCGAGATATTTGCAGATTTATCTCAAGGGAAGGGGCCTGAGGGACATATTTCGAGATATTTCTTCTTCTTGTTGTTCTTCTTCTGCACAGCTAAGCTGGAAGTGGCATTTGCAGCTCGCAATAGTGCAGAGTTACCTCAAAGAAAGGGGCCACGGTGTTTCTGTATCTCTATTATGTTGTTGCCGCTTCGGAACTTTTAAATATCTGGATATATCTCGAGAACTACGCATCTGATCAAAAAATATCATAGAACATAAAAAGTAGGAAACTTAATTCTCTACAAAAAAGGTCTCTTAACATTTTGCCATAGCTCGCTTCGTTTCCGAGATATTTGCAGATTTATCTCAAGGGAAGGGGCCTGACGGACATATTTCGAGATATTTCTTCTTCTTGTTGTTCTTCTTCTGCACAGCTAAGCTGGAAGTGGCATTTGCAGCTCGCAGTAGTGCAGAGTTATCTCAAAGAAAGGGGCCACGGTGTTTCTGTATCTCTATTATGTTGGTGCGGCTTCGGAACTTTTAAATATCTTGATATATCTCGAGAACTACGCATCTGATCAAAAAATATCGTAGAACATAAAAAGTAGGAAACTTAATTCTCTACAAATAAGGTCTCTTAACATTTTGCCATAGCTCGCTTGGTTTCCGAGATAGTTGCAGATTTATCTCAAGGGAAGGGGCCTGACGGACATATTTCCAGATATTTCTTCTTCTTGTTGTTCTTCTTCTGCACAGCTAAGCTGGAAGTGGCATTTGCAGCGCGCAATAGTGCAGAGTTATCTCAAAGAAAGGGGCCACGGTGTTTCTGTATCTCTATTATGTTGGTGCGGCTTCGGAACTTTTAAATATCTTGATATATCTCGAAAACTACGCTTCTGATCAAAAAATATCAGAGAACGTAAATTGTAGGAAACATAATTCTCTACAAAAAAGGTCTCTTAACATTTTGCCATAACTCGCTTCGTTTCCGAGATATTTGCAGATTTATCTCAAGGGAAGGGGCCTGACGGACATATTTCGAGATATTTCTTCTTCTTGTTGTTCTTCTTCTGCACAGCTAAGCTGGAAGTGGCATTTGCAGCTCGCAATAGTGCAGAGTTATCTCAAAGAAAGGGGCCACGGTGTTTCTGTATCTCTATTATGTTGGTGCGGCTTCGGAACTTTTAAATATCTTGATATATCTCGAGAACTACGCATCTGATCAAAAAATATCGTAGAACATAAAAAGTAGGAAACTTAATTCTCTACAAATAAGGTCTCTTAACATTTTGCCATAGCTCGCTTGGTTTCCGAGATATTTGCAGATTTATCTCAAGGGAAGGGGCCTGAGGGACATATTTCGAGATATTTCTTCTTCTTGTTGTTCTTCCTCTGCACAGCTAAGCTGGAAGTGGCATTTGCAGCTCGCAATAGTGCAGAGTTACCTCAAAGAAAGGGGCCACGGTGTTTCTGTATCTCTATTATGTTGGTGCCGCTTCGGAACTTTGAAATATCTGGATATATCTCGAGAACTACGCATCTGATCAAAAAATATCATAGAACATAAAAAGTAGGAAACTTAATTCTCTACAAAAAAGGTCTCTTAACATTTTGCCATAGCTCGCTTCGTTTCCGAGATATTTGCAGATTTATCTCAAGGGAAGGGGCCTGACGGACATATTTCGAGATATTTCTTCTTCTTGTTGTTCTTCTTCTGCACAGCTAAGCTGGAAGTGGCATTTGCAGCTCGCAGTAGTGCAGAGTTATCTCAAAGAAAGGGGCCACGGTGTTTCTGTATCTCTATTATGTTGGTGCGGCATCGGAACTTTTAAATATCTTGATATATCTCGAGAACTACGCATCTGATCAAAAAATATCGTAGAACATAAAAAGTAGGAAACTTAATTCTCTACAAATAAGGTCTCTTAACATTTTGCCATAGCTCGCTTGGTTTCCGAGATAGTTGCAGATTTATCTCAAGGGAAGGGGCCTGACGGACATATTTCCAGATATTTCTTCTTCTTGTTGTTCTTCTTCTGCACAGCTAAGCTGGAAGTGGCATTTGCAGCTCGCAATAGTGCAGAGTTATCTCAAAGAAAGGGGCCACGGTGTTTCTGTATCTCTATTATGTTGGTGCGGCTTCGGAACTTTTAAATATCTTGATATATCTCGAGAACTACGCATCTGATCAAAAAATATCATAGAACATAAAAAGTAGGAAACCTAATGTTCTCCAAAAAGGTCGCTTAACATTTTGCCGTAGCTCGCTTCGTTTCCGAGATATTTGCAGATTTATCTCAAGGGAAGGGGCCTGACGGACATAGTTCGAAATATTTCTTATTCTTGTTGTTCTTCTTCTGCACAGCTAAGCTGGAAGTGGCATTTGCAGCTCGCAATAGTGCAGAGTTATCGCAAAGAAAGGGGCCACGGTGTTTCTGTATCTCTATTATGTTGGTGCGGCTTCGGAACTTTTAAATATCTTGATATATCTCGAGAACTACGCATCTGATCAAAAAATATCATAGAACATAAAAAGTAGGAAACCGAATTTTCTACAAAAAAGGTCTCTTAACATTTTGCCGTAGCTCGCTTCGTTTCCGAGATATTTGCAGATTTATCTCAAGGGAAGGGGCCTGACGGACATATTTCGAGATATTTCTTCTTCTTGTTGTTCTTCTTCTGCACAGCTAAGCTGGAAGTGGCATTTGCAGCGCGCAATAGTGCAGAGTTATCTCAAAGAAAGGGGCCACGGTGTTTCTGTATCTCTATTATGTTGGTGCGGCTTCGGAACTTTTAAATATCTTGATATATCTCGAGAACTACGCATCTGATCAAAAAATACCATGGAACATAAAAAGTAGGAAACTTAATTCTCTACAAATAAGGTCTCTTAACATTTTGCCATAGCTCGCTTCGTTTCCGAGATATTTGCAGATTTATCTCAAGGGAAGGGGCCTGACGGACATATTTCGAGATATTTCTTCTTCTTGTTGTTCTTCTTCTGCACAGCTAAGCTGGAAGTGGCATTTGCAGCTCGCAATAGTGCAGAGTTATCTCAAAGAAAGGGGCCACGGTGTTTCTGTATCTCTATTATGTTGGTGCGGCTTCGGAACTTTTAAATATCTTAATATATCTCGAGAACTACGCATCTGATCAAAAAATATCATAGAACATAAAATGTAGGAAACTTAATTCTCTACAAAAAAGGTCTCTTAACATTTTGCCATAGCTCGCTTCGTTTCCGAGATATTTGCAGATTTATCTCAAGGGAAGGGGCCTAACGGACATATTTCGAGATATTTCTTCTTCTTGTTGTTCTTCTTCTGCACAGCTAAGCTGGAAGCGGCATTTGCGGCTCGCACTAGTGCAGAGTTATCTCAAAGAAAGGGGCCACGGTGTTTCTGTATCTCTGTTATGTTGGTGCGGTTTCGGAACTTTTAAATATCTTGATATATCTCGAGAACTACGCATCTGATCAAAAAATATCATAGAACATAAATTGTAGGAAACATAATTCTCTACAAAAAAGGTCTCTTAACATTTTGCCATAGCTCGCTTCGTTTCCGAGATATTTGCAGATATATCTCAAGGGCAGGGGCCTGACGGACATATTTCGAGATATTTCTTCTTCTTGTTGTTCTTCTTCTGCACAGCTAAGCTGGAGGTGGCATTTACAGCTCGCAATAGTGCAGAGTTATCTCAAAGAAAGGGGCCACGGTGTTTCTGTATCTCTATTATGTTGGTGCGGCTTCGGAACTTTTAAATATCTTGATATATCTCGAGAACTACGCCTCTGATCGAAAAATATCATAGAACATGAAAAGTAGGAAACTTAATTCTCTACAAAAAAGGTCGCTTAACATTTTGCCATAGCTCGCTTCGTTTCCGAGATATTTGCAGATTTATTTCAAGGGAAGGGGCCTGACGGACATATTTCGAGATATTTCTTCTTCTTGTTGTTCTTCTTCTGCACAGCTAAGCTGGAAGTGGCATTTGCAGCTCGCAATAGTGCAGAGTTATCCCAAAGAAAGGGGCCACGGTGTTTCTGTATCTCTATTATGTTGGTGCGGCTTCGGAACTTTTAAATATCTCGATATATCTCGAAAACTACGCTTCTGATCAAAAAATATCATAGAACATAAATTGTAGGAAACATAATTCTCTACAAAAAAGGTCTCTTAACATTTTGCCATAGCTCGCTTCGTTTCGGAGATATTTGCAGATATATCTCAAGGGAAGGGGCCTGACGGACATATTTCGAGATATTTCTTCTTCTTGTTGTTCTTCTTCTGCACAGCTAAGCTGGAAGTGGCATTTACAGTTCGCAATAGTGCAGAGTTATCTCAAAGAAAGGGGCCACGGTGTTTCTGTATCTCTATTATGTTGGTGCGGCTTCGGAACTTTTAAATATCTTGATATATCTCGAGAACTACGCATCTGATCAAAAAATATCATAGAACATAAAAAGTAGGAAACCTAATTTTCTACAAAAAAGGTCTCTTAACATTTTGCCATAGCTCGCTTCGTTTCCGAGATATTTGCAGATTTATCTCAAGGGAAGGCGCCTGACGGACATATTTCGAGATATTTCTTCTTCTTGTTCTTCTTCTGCACAGCTAAGCTGGAAGTGGCATTTGCGGCTCGCACTAGTGCAGAGTTATTTCAAAGAAAGGGGCCACGGTGTTTCTGTATCCCTATTATGTTGGTGCGGCTTCGGAACTTTTAAATATCTCGATATATCTCGAAAACTACGCTTCTGATCAAAAAATATCATAGAACATAAATTGTAGGAAACATAATTCTCTACAAAAAACGTCTCTTAACATTTTGCCATAGCTCGCTTCGTTTCCGAGATATTTGCAGATTCAGCTCAAAGGAACTGGCCTGACGGACATATTTCGAGATATTTCTTCTTCTTGTTGTTCTTCTTCTGCACAGCTAAACTGGAAGTGGCATTTCCAGCTCGCAATCGTGCAGAGTTATCTCAAAGAAAGGGTCACGGTGTTTCTGTATCTCTATTATGTTGGTGCGGCTTCGGAACTTTTAAATATCTTGATATATCTCGAGAACTACGCCTCTGATCGAAAAATATCATAGAACATAAATTGTAGGAAACATAATTCACTACAAAAAACGTCTCTTAACATTTTGCCATAGCTCGCTTCGTTTCCGAGATATTTGCAGATTCAGCTCAAAGGAACGGGCCTGACGGACATATTTCGAGATACTTCTTCTTCTTGTTGTTCTTCCTCTGCACAGCTAAGCTGGAAGTGGCATTTGCAGCTCGCAATAGTGCAGAGTTATCTCAAAGAAAGGGGCCACGGTGTTTCTGTATCTCTATTATGTTGGTGCGGCTTCGGAACTTTTAAATATCTTGATATATCTCGAGAACTACGCATCTGATCAAAAAATATCATAGAACATACAAAGTAGGAAACTTAATTCTCTACAAAAAAGGTCTCTTAACATTTTGCCATAGCTCGCTTCGTTCCCGAGATATATGCAGATTTATCTCAAGGGAAGGGGCCTGACGGACATATTTCGAGATATTTCTTCTTCTTGTTGTTCTTCTTCTGCACAGCTAAGCTGGAAGTGGCATTTGCGGCTCGCACTAGTGCAGAGTTATCTCAAAGAAAGGGGCCACGGTGTTTCTGTATCTCTATTATGTTTTTGCGGCTTCGGAACTTTTAAATATCTCGATATATCTCGAAAACTACGCTTCTGATCAAAAAATATCATAGAACATAAATTGTAGGAAACATAATTCTCTACAAAAAACGTCTCTTAACATTTTGCCATAGCTCGCTTCGTTTCCGAGATATTTGCAGATTCAGCTCAAAGGAACTGGCCTGACGGACATATTTCGAGATATTTCTTCTTCTTGTTGTTCTTCTTCTGCACAGCTAAACTGGAAGTGGCATTTCCAGCTCGCAATCGTGCAGAGTTATCTCAAAGAAAGGGTCACGGTGTTTCTGTATCTCTATTATGTTGGTGCGGCTTCGGAACTTTTAAATATCTTGATATATCTCGAGAACTACGCCTCTGATCGAAAAATATCATAGAACATAAATTGTAGGAAACATAATTCACTACAAAAAACGTCTCTTAACATTTTGCCATAGCTCGCTTCGTTTCCGAGATATTTGCAGATATATCTCAAGGGAAGGGGCCTGACGGACATATTTCGAGATATTTCTTCTTCTTGTTGTTCTTCTTCTGCACAGCTAAGCTGGAAGTGGCATTTACAGCTCGCAATAGTGCAGAGTTATCTCAAAGAAAGGGGCCACGGTGTTTCTGTATCTCTATTTTGTTGGTGCGGCTTCGGAACTTTTAAATATCTTGATATATCTCGAGAACTACGCATCTGATCAAAAAATATCATAGAACATAAAAAGTAGGAAACCTAATTTTCTACAAAAAAGGTCTCTTAACATTTTGCCATAGCTCGCTTCGTTTCCGAGATATTTGCAGATTTATCTCAAGGGGAGGCGCCTGACGGACATATTTCGAGATATTTCTTCTTCTTGTTGTTCTTCTTCTGCACAGCTAAGCTGGAAGTGGCATTTGCGGCTCGCACTAGTGCAGAGTTATCTCAAAGAAAGGGGCCACGGTGTTTCTGTATCCCTATTATGTTGGTGCGGCTTCGGAACTTTTAAATATCTCCATATATCTCGAAAACTACGCTTCTGATCAAAAAATATCATAGAACATAAATTGTAGGAAACATAATTCTCTACAAAAAACGTCTCTTAACATTTTGCCATAGCTCGCTTCGTTTCCGAGATATTTGCAGATTCAGCTCAAAGGAACTGGCCTGACGGACATATTTCGAGATATTTCTTCTTCTTGTTGTTCTTCCTCTGCACAGCTAAGCTGGAAGTGGCATTTGCAGCTCGCAATAGTGCAGAGTTATCTCAAAGAAAGGGGCCACGGTGTTTCTGTATCTCTATTATGTTGGTGCGGCTTCGGAACTTTTAAATATCTTGATATATCTCGAGAACTACGCATCTGATCAAAAAATATCATAGAACATAAATTGTAGGAAACATAATTCGCTACAAAAAAGGTATCTTAACATTTTGCCATAGCTCGCTTCGTTTCCGAGATATTTGCAGATATATCTCAAGGGAAGGGGCCTGCCGGACATATTTCGTGATATTTCTTCTTCTTGTTGTTCTTCTTCTGCACAGCTAAGCTGGAAGTGGCATTTACAGCTCGCAATAGTGCAGAGTTATCTCAAAGAAAGGGGCCACGGTGTTTCTGTATCTCTATTATGTTGGTGCGGCTTCGGATCTTTTAAATATCTCGATATATCTCGAAAACTACGCTTCTGATCAAAAAATATCATAGAACATAAATTGTAGGAAACATAATTCACTACAAAAAACGTCTCTTAACATTTTGCCATAGCTCGCTTCGTTTCCGAGATATTTGCAGATTTATCTCAAGGGAAGGGGCCTGACGGACATATTTCGAGATATTTCTTCTTCTTGTTGTTCTTCTTCTGCACAGCTGAGCTGGAAGTGGCATTTGCAGGTCGCAATAGTGCAGAGTTATCTCAAAGAAAGGGGCCACGGTGTTTCTGTATCTCTATTATGTTGGTGCGGCTTCGGAGCTTTTAAATATCTTGATATATCTCGAGAACTACGCCTCTGATCAAAAAATATCATAGAACGTAAATTGTAGGAAACATTATTCTCTACAAAAAAGGTCTCTTAACATTTTGCCATAGCTCGCTTCGTTTCCGAGATATTTGCAGATTTATCTCAAGGGAAGGGTCCTGATGGACATATTTCGAGATATTTCTTCTTCTTGTTGTTCTTCTTCTGCTCAGCTAAACTGGTAGTGGCATTTCCAGCTCGCAATCGTGCAGAGTTATCTCAAAGAACGGGGCCACGGTGTTTCTGTATCTCTATTATGTTGGTGCGGCTTCGGAACTTTTAAATATCTTGATATATCTCGAGAACTACGCCTCTGATCGAAAAATATCATAGAACGTAAAAGGTAGGAAACTTAATTCTCTACCAAAAAGGTCTCTTAACATTTTGCCATAGCTCGCTTCGTTTCCGAGATATTTGCAGATTTATCTCAAGGGAAGGGGCCTGACGGACATATTTCGAGATATTTCTTCTTCTTGTTGTTGTTCTTCTGCACAGCTAAGCTGGAAGTGGCATTTGCAGCGCGCAATAGTGCAGAGTTATCTCAAAGAAAGGGGCCACGGTGTTTCTGTATCTCTATTATGTTGGTGCGGCTTCGGAACTTTTAAATATCTTGATACATCTCGAGAACTACGCATCTGATCAAAAAATATCATAGAACATAAATTGTAGGAAACATAATTGTCTACAAAAAAGGTATCTTAACATTTTGCCATAGCTCGCTTCGTTTCCGAGATATTTGCAGATATATCTCAAGGGAAGGGGCCTGCCGGACATATTTCGAGATATTTCTTCTTCTTGTTGTTCTTCTTCTGCACAGCTAAGCTGGAAGTGGCATTTGCGGCTCGCACTAGTGCAGAGTTATCTCAAAGAAAGGAGCCACGGTGTTTCTGTATCTCTATTATGTTGGTGCGGCTTCGGAACTTTTAAATATCTCGATATATCTCGAAAACTACGCTTCTGATCACAAAATATCATAGAACATAAATTGTAGGAAACATAATTCACTACAAAAAACGTCTCTTAACATTTTGCCATAGCTCGCTTCGTTTCCGAGATATTTGCAGATATATCTCAAGGGAAGGGGCCTGCCGGACATATTTCGTGATATTTCTTCTTCTTGTTGTTCTTCTTCTGCACAGCTAAGCTGGAAGTGGCATTTACAGCTCGCAATAGTGCAGAGTTATCTCAAAGAAAGGGGCCACGGTGTTTCTGTATCTCTATTATGTTGGTGCGGCTTCGGATCTTTTAAATATCTCGATATATCTCGAAAACTACGCTTCTGATCAAAAAATATCATAGAACATAAATTGTAGGAAACATAATTCACTACAAAAAACGTCTCTTAACATTTCGCCATAGCTCGCTTTGTTTCCGAGATATTTGCAGATATATCTCAAGGGAAGGGGCCTGCCGGACATATTTCGAGATATTTCTTCTTCTTGTTGTTCTTCTTCTGCACAGCTAAGCTGGAAGTGGCATTTACAGCTCGCAATAGTGCAGAGTTATCTCAAAGAAAGGGGCCACGGTGTTTCTGTATCTCTATTATGTTGGTGCTGCTTCGGAACTTTTAAATATCTTGATATATCTCGAGAACTACGCATCTGATCAAAAAATATCGTAGAACATGAAAAGTAGGAAACTTAATTCTCTACAAAAAAGGTCTCTTAACATTTTGCCATTGCTCTCTTCGTTTCCGAGATATTTGCAGATTTATCTGAAGGGAAGGGGCCTGACGGACATATTTCGAGATATTTCTTCTTCTTGTTGTTCTTCTTCTGCACAGCTAAGCTGGAAGTGGCATTTGCAGCTCGCAATAGTACAGAGTTATCTCAAAGAAAGGGGCCACGGTGTTTCTGTATCTCTATTATGTTGGTGCGGCTTCGGAACTTTTAAATATCTTGATATATCTCGAGAACTACGCATCTGATCAAAAAATATCATAGAACATAAAAAGTAGGAAACTTAATTCGCTACAAAAAAGGTCTCTTAACATTTTGCCATAGCTCGCTTCGTTTCCGAGATATTTGCAGATTTATCACAAGGGAAGGGTCCTGATGGACATATTTCGAGATATTTCTTCTTCTTGTTGTTCTTCTTCTGCACAGCTAAACTGGAAGTGGCATTTCCAGCTCGCAATCGTGCAGAGTTATCTCAAAGAAAGGGGCCACGGTGTTTCTGTATCTCTATTATGTTGGTGCGGCTTCGGAACTTTTAAATATCTTGATATATCTCGAGAACTACGCCTCTGATCGAAAAATATCATACAACATAAAAAGTAGGAAACTTAATTCTCTACAAAAAAGGTCTCTTAACATTTTGCCATAGCTCGCTTCGTTCCCGAGATATTTGCAGATTTATCTCAAGGGAAGGGGCCTGACGGACATATTTCGAGATATTTCTTCTTCTTGTTGTTCTTCTTCTGCACAGCTAAGCTGGAAGTGGCATTTGCGGCTCGCACTAGTGCAGAGTTATCTCAAAGAAAGGAGCCACGGTGTTTCTGTATCTCTATTATGTTGGTGCGGCTTCGGAACTTTTAAATATCTCGATATATCTCGAAAACTACGCTTCTGATCAAAAAATATCATAGAACATAAATTGTAGGAAACATAATTCACTACAAAAAACGTCTCTTAACATTTTGCCATAGCTCGCTTCGTTTCCGAGATATTTGCAGATTCAGCTCAAAGGAACGGGCCTAACGGACATATTTCGAGATACTTCTTCTTCTTGTTGTTCTTCCTCTGCACAGCTAAGCAGGAAGTGGCATTTGCAGCTCGCAATAGTGCAGAGTTATCTCAAAGAAAGGGGCCACGGTGTTTCTGTATCTCTATTATGTTGGTGCGGCTTCGGAACTTTTAAATATCTTGATATATCTCGAGAACTACGCATCTGATCAAAAAATATCATAGAACATAAAAAGTAGGAAACTTAATTCTCTACAAAAAAGGTCTCTTAACATTTTGCCATAGCTCGCTTCGTTCCCGAGATATTTGCAGATTTATCTCAAGGGAAGGGGCCTGACGGACATATTTCGAGATATTTCTTCTTCTTGTTGTTCTTCTTCTGCACAGCTAAGCTGGAAGTGGCATTTGCGGCTCGCACTAGTGCAGAGTTATCTCAAAGAAAGGGGCCACGGTGTTTCTGTATCTCTATTATGTTGGTGCGGCTTCGGAACTTTTAAATATCTCGATATATCTCGAGAACTACGCGTCTGATCGAAAAATATCATAGAACATAAAAAGTAGGAAACTTAATTCTCTACAAAAAAGGTCTCTTAACATTTTGCCATAGCTCGCTTCGTTTCCGAGATATTTGCAGATTTATTTCAAGGGAAGGGGCCTGACGGACATATTTCGAGATATTTCTTCTTCTTGTTGTTCTTCTTCTGCACAGCTAAGCTGGAAGTGGCATTTGCGGCTCGCACTAGTGCAGAGTTATCTCAAAGAAAGGAGCCACGGTGTTTCTGTATCTCTATTATCTTGGTGCGGCTTCGGAACTTTTAAATATCTCGATATATCTCGAAAACTACGCTTCTGATCGAAAAATATCATAGAACATAAATTGTAGGAAACATAATTCTCTACAAAAAACGTCTCTTAACATTTTGCCATAGCTCGCTTCGTTTCCGAGATATTTGCAGATTCAGTTCAAAGGAACGGGCCTGACGGACATATTTCGAGATACTTCTTCTTCTTGTTGTTCTTCCTCTGCACAGCTAAGCTGGAAGTGGCATTTGCAGCTCGCAATAGTGCAGAGTTATCTAAAAGGAAGGGGCCACGGTGTTTCTGTATCTCTATTATGTTGGTGCGGCTTCGGAACTTTTAAATATCTTGATATATCTCGAGAACTACGCATCTGATCAAAAAATATCATAGAACATAAAAAGTAGGAAACTTAATTCTCTACAAAAAAGGTCTCTTAACATTTTGCCATAGCTCGCTTCGTTTCCGAGATATTTGCAGATATATCTCAAGGGAAGGGGCCTGACGGACATATTTCGAGATATTTCTTCTTCTTGTTGTTCTTCTTCTGCACAGCTAAGCTGGAAGTGGCATTTGCAGCTCGCACTAGTGCAGAGTTATCTCAAAGAAAGGGGCCACGGTGTTTCTGTATCTCTATTATGTTGGTGCGGCTTCGGAACTTTTAAATATCTCGATATATCTCGAAAACTACGCTTCTGATCAAAAAATATCATAGAACATAAATTGTAGGAAACATAATTCTCTACAAAAAAGGTCTCTTAACATTTTGCCATAGCTCGCTTCGTTTCCGAGATATTTGCAGATATATCTCAAGGGAAGGGGCCTGACGGACATATTTCGAGATATTTCTTCTTCTTGTTGTTCTTCTTCTGCACAGCTAAGCTGGAAGTGGCATTTGCAGCTCGCAATAGTGCAGAGTTATCTCTAAGAAAGGGGCCACGGTGTTTCTGTATCTCTATTATGTTGGTGCGGCTTCGGAACTTTTGAATATCTTGATATATCTCGAGAACCACGCATCTGATCAAAAAATATCATAGAACATAAAAAGTAGAAAACTTAATTCTCTACAAAAACGGTCTCTTAACATTTTGCCATAGCTCGCTTTGTTTCCGAGATATTTGCAGATGTATCTCAAGGGAAGGGGCCTGACGGACATATTTCGAGATATTTCTTCTTCTTGTTGTTCTTCTTCTGCACAGCTGAGCTGGAAGTGGCATTTGCAGGTCGCAATAGTGCAGAGTTATCTCAAAGAAAGGGGCCACGGTGTTTCTGTATCTCTATTATGTTGGTGCGGCTTCGGAACTTTTAAATATCTTGATATATCTCGAGAACTACGCTTCTGATCAAAAAATATCATAGAACATAAATTGTAGGAAACATAATTCTCTACAAAAAACGTCTCGTAACATTTTGCCATAGCTCGCTTCGTTTCCGAGATATTTGCAGATATATCTCAAGGGAAGGGGCCTGACGGACATATTTCGAGATATTTCTTCTTCTTGTTGTTCTTCTTCTGCACAGCTAAGCTGGAAGTGGCATTTGCAGCTCGCAATAGTGCAGAGTTATCTCTAAGAAAGGGGCCACGGTGTATCTGTATCTCTATTATGTTGGTGCGGCTTCGGAACTTTTAAATATCTTGATATATCTCGGGAACCACGCATCTGATCAAAAAATATCATAGAACATAAAAAGTAGGAAACTTAATTCTCTACAAAAACGGTCTCTTAAGATTTTGCCATAGCTCGCTTCGTTTCCGAGATATTTGCAGATTTATCTCAAGGGAAGGGGCCTGACGGACATATTTCGAGATATTTCTTCTTCTTGTTGTTCTTCTTCTCCACAGCTGAGCTGGAAGTGGCATTTGCAGGTCGCAACAGTGCAGAGTTATCTCAAAGAAAGGGGCCACGGTGTTTCTGTATCTCTATTATGTTGGTGCGGCTTCGGAACTTTTAAATATCTCGATATATCTCGAAAACTACGCTTCTGATCAAAAAATATCATAGAACATAAATTGTAGGAAACATTATTCTCTACAAAAAAGGTCTCTTAACATTTTGCCATAGCTCGCTTCGTTTCCGAGATATTTGCAGATTTATCTCAAGGGAAGGGGCCTGTCGGACATATTTCGAGATATTTCTTCTTCTTGTTGTTCTTCTTCTGCACAGCTAAGCTGGAAGTGGCATTTGCGGCTCGCACTAGTGCAGAGTTATCTCAAAGAAAGGGGCCACGGTGTTTCTGTATCTCTATTATGTTGGTGCGGCTTCGGAACTTTTAAATATCTCGATATATCTCGAAAACTACGCTTCTGATCAAAAAATATCATAGAACATAAAAAGTAGGAAACTTAATTCTCTACAAAAACGGTCTCTTAACATTTTGCCATAGCTCGCTTCGTTTCCGAGATATTTGCAGATTTATCTCAAGGGAAGGGGCCTGACGGACATATTTCGAGATATTTCTTCTTCTTGTTGTTCTTCTTCTGCACAGCTGAGCTGGAAGTGGCATTTGCAGGTCGCAATAGTGCAGAGTTATCTCAAAGAAAGGGGCCACGGTGTTTCTGTATCTCTATTATGTTGGTGCGGCTTCGGAACTTTTAAATATCTTGATATATCTCGAGAACTACGCATCTGATCAAAAAATATCATAGAACATAAATTGTAGGAAACATAATTCTCTACAAAAAAGGTATCTTAACATTTTGCCATAGCTCGCTTCGTTTCCGAGATATTTGCAGATATATCTCAAGGGAAGGGGCCTGCCGGACATATTTCGAGATATTTCTTCTTCTTGTTGTTCTTCTTCTGCACAGCTAAGTTGGAAGTGGCATTTACAGCTCGCAATAGTGCAGAGTTATCTCAAAGAAAGGGGCCACGGTGTTTCTGTATCTCTATTATGTTGGTGCAGCTTCGGAACTTTTAAATATCTTGATATATCTCGAGAACTACGCATCTGATCAAAAAATATCATAGAACATGAAAAGTAGGAAACTTAATTCTCTACAAAAAAGGTCTCTTAACATTTTGCCATAGCTCTCTTCGTTTCCGAGATATTTGCAGATTTATCTCAAGGGAAGGGTCCTGATGGACATATTTCGAGATATTTCTTCTTCTTGTTGTTCTTCTTCTGCACAGCTAAACTGGAAGTGGCATTTCCAGCTCGCAATCGTGCA
Organism: Osmia lignaria lignaria; assembly: GCF_051020975.1. NCBI lineage: Eukaryota > Metazoa > Arthropoda > Insecta > Hymenoptera > Megachilidae > Osmia > Osmia lignaria. Next base: position 5,254,504 of record NW_027478159.1, on the reverse strand, counting down.
GAGTTATCTCAAAGAAAGGCGCCACGGTGTTTCTGTATCTCTATTATGTTGGTGCGGCTTCGGAACTTTTAAATATCTTGATATATCTCGAGAACTACGCCTCTGATCGAAAAATATCATAGAACATAAAAAGTAGGAAACTTAATCCTCTACAAAAAAGGTCTCTCAACATTTTGCCATAGCTCGCTTCGTTTCCGAGATATTTGCAGATTTATCTCAAGGGAAGGGGCCTGACGGACATATTTCGAGATATTTCTTCTTCTTGTTGTTCTTCTTCTGCACAGCTAAGCTGGAAGTGGCATTTGCAGCGCGCAATAGTGCAGAGTTATCTCAAAGAAAGGGGCCACGGTGTTTCTGTATCTGTATTATGTTGGTGCGGCTTCGGAACTTTTAAATATCTTGATATATCTCGAGAACTACGCATCTGATCAAAAAATATCATAGAAGATAAAAAGTAGGAAACTTAATTCTCTACAAAAAAGGTCTCTTAACATTTTGCCATAGCTCGCTTCGTTTCCGAGATATTTGCAGATTTATTTCAAGGGCAGGGGCCTGACGGACATATTTCGAGATATTTCTTCTTCTTGTTGTTCTTCTTCTGCATAGCTAAGCTGGAAGTGGCATTTGCGGCTCGCACTAGTGCAGAGTTATCTCAAAGAAAGGAGCCACGGTGTTTCTGTATCTCTATTATCTTGGTGCGGCTTCGGAACTTTTAAATATCTCGATATATCTCGAAAACTACGCTTCTGATCGAAAAATATCATAGAACATAAATTGTAGGAAACATAATTCTCTACAAAAAACGTCTCTTAACATTTTGCCATAGCTCGCTTCGTTTCCGAGATATTTGCAGATTCAGCTCAAAGGAACGGGCCTGACGGACATATTTCGAGATACTTCTTCTTCTTGTTGTTCTTCCTCTGCACAGCTAAGCTGGAAGTGGCATTTGCAGCTCGCAATAGTGCAGAGTTATCTAAAAGGAAGGGGCCACGGTGTTTCTGTATCTCTATTATGTTGGTGCGGCTTCGGAACTTTTAAATATCTCGATATATCTCGAAAACTACGCTTCTGATCAAAAAATATCATAGAACATAAATTGTAGGAAACATAATTCTCTACAAAAAAGGTCTCTTAACATTTTGCCATAGCTCGCTTCGTTTCCGAGATATTTGCAGATATATCTCAAGGGAAGGGGCCTGACGGACATATTTCGAGATATTTCTTCTTCTTGTTGTTCTTCTTCTGCACAGCTAAGCTGGAAGTGGCATTTGCAGCGCGCAATAGTGCAGAGTTATCTCAAAGAAAGGGGCCACGGTGTTTCTGTATCTCTATTATGTTGGTGCGGCTTCGGAACTTTTAAATATCTTGATATATCTCGAGAACTACGCATCTGATCAAAAAATATCATAGAACATAAATTGTAGGAAACATAATTCTCTACAAAAAAGGTATCTTAACATTTTGCCATAGCTCGCTTCGTTTCCGAGATATTTGCAGATATATCTCAAGGGAAGGGGCCTGCCGGACATATTTCGAGATATTTCTTCTTCTTGTTGTTCTTCTTCTGCACAGCTAAGCTGGAAGTGGCATTTACAGCTCGCAATAGTGCAGAGTTATCTCAAAGAAAGGGGCCACGGTGTTTCTGTATCTCTATTATGTTGGTGCAGCTTCGGAACTTTTAAATATCTTGATATATCTCGAGAACTACGCATCTGATCAAAAAATATCATAGAACATGAAAAGTAGGAAACTTAATTCTCTACAAAAAAGGTCTCTTAACATTTTGCCATAGCTCTCTTCGTTTCCGAGATATTTGCAGATTTATCTCAAGGGAAGGGTCCTGATGGACATATTTCGAGATATTTCTTCTTCTTGTTGTTCTTCTTCTGCACAGCTAAACTGGAAGTGGCATTTCCAGCTCGCAATCGTGCAGAGTTATCTCAAAGAAAGGCGCCACGGTGTTTCTGTATCTCTATTATGTTGGTGCGGCTTCGGAACTTTTAAATATCTTGATATATCTCGAGAACTACGCCTCTGATCGAAAAATATCATAGAACATAAAAAGTAGCAAACTTAATCCTCTACAAAAAAGGTCTCTCAACATTTTGCCATAGCTCGCTTCGTTTCCGAGATATTTGCAGATTTATCTCAAGGGAAGGGGCCTGACGGACATATTTCGAGATATTTCTTCTTCTTGTTGTTCTTCTTCTGCACAGCTAAGCTGGAAGTGGCATTTGCAGCGCGCAATAGTGCAGAGTTATCTCAAAGAAAGGGGCCACGGTGTTTCTGTATCTGTATTATGTTGGTGCGGCTTCGGAACTTTTAAATATCTTGATATATCTCGAGAACTACGCATCTGATCAAAAAATATCATAGAAGATAAAAAGTAGGAAACTTAATTCTCTACAAAAAAGGTCTCTTAACATTTTGCCATAGCTCGCTTCGTTTCCGAGATATTTGCAGATTTATTTCAAGGGCAGGGGCCTGACGGACATATTTCGAGATATTTCTTCTTCTTGTTGTTCTTCTTCTGCACAGCTAAGCTGGAAGTGGCATTTGCGGCTCGCACTAGTGCAGAGTTATCTCAAAGAAAGGAGCCACGGTGTTTCTGTATCTCTATTATCTTGGTGCGGCTTCGGAACTTTTAAATATCTCGATATATCTCGAAAACTACGCTTCTGATCGAAAAATATCATAGAACATAAATTGTAGGAAACATAATTCTCTACAAAAAACGTCTCTTAACATTTTGCCATAGCTCGCTTCGTTTCCGAGATATTTGCAGATTCAGCTCAAAGGAACGGGCCTGACGGACATATTTCGAGATACTTCTTCTTCTTGTTGTTCTTCCTCTGCACAGCGAAGCTGGAAGTGGCATTTGCAGCTCGCAATAGTGCAGAGTTATCTAAAAGGAAGGGGCCACGGTGTTTCTGTATCTCTATTATGTTGGTGCGGCTTCGGAACTTTTAAATATCTCGATATATCTCGAAAACTACGCTTCTGATCAAAAAATATCATAGAACATAAATTGTAGGAAACATAATTCTCTACAAAAAAGGTCTCTTAACATTTTGCCATAGCTCGCTTCGTTTCCGAGATATTTGCAGATATATCTCAAGGGAAGGGGCCTGACGGACATATTTCGAGATATTTCTTCTTCTTGTTGTTCTTCTTCTGCACAGCTAAGCTGGAAGTGGCATTTGCAGCGCGCAATAGTGCAGAGTTATCTCAAAGAAAGGGGCCACGGTGTTTCTGTATCTCTATTATGTTGGTGCGGCTTCGGAACTTTTAAATATCTTGATATATCTCGAGAACTACGCATCTGATCAAAAAATATCATAGAAGATAAAAAGTAGGAAACTTAATTCTCTACAAAAAAGGTCTCCTAACATTTCGCCATAGCTCGCTTTGTTTCCGAGATATTTGCAGATATATCTCAAGGGAAGGGGCCTGCCGGACATATTTCGAGATATTTCTTCTTCTTGTTGTTCTTCTTCTGCACAGCTAAGCTGGAAGTGGCATTTGCGGCTCGCACTAGTGCAGAGTTATCTCAAAGAACGGGGCCACGGTGTTTCTGTATCCCTATTATGTTGGTGCGGCTTCGGAACTTTTAAATATCTTGATATATCTCGAGAACTACGCTTCTGATCAAAAAATATCATAGAACATAAATTGTAGGAAACATAATTCTCTACAAAAAACGTCTCGTAACATTTTGCCATAGCTCGCTTCGTTTCCGAGATATTTGCAGATATATCTCAAGGGAAGGGGCCTGACGGACATATTTCGAGATATTTCTTCTTCTTGTTGTTCTTCTTCTGCACAGCTAAGCTGGAAGTGGCATTTGCAGCTCGCAATAGTGCAGAGTTATCTCTAAGAAAGGGGCCACGGTGTATCTGTATCTCTATTATGTTGGTGCGGCTTCGGAACTTTTAAATATCTTGATATATCTCGGGAACCACGCATCTGATCAAAAAATATCATAGAACATAAAAAGTAGGAAACCTAATTCTCTACAAAAACGGTCTCTTAAGATTTTGCCATAGCTCGCTTCGTTTCCGAGATATTTGCAGATTTATCTCAAGGGAAGGGGCCTGACGGACATATTTCGAGATATTTCTTCTTCTTGTTGTTCTTCTTCTCCACAGCTGAGCTGGAAGTGGCATTTGCAGGTCGCAACAGTGCAGAGTTATCTCAAAGAAAGGGGCCACGGTGTTTCTGTATCTCTATTATGTTGGTGCGGCTTCGGAACTTTTAAATATCTCGATATATCTCGAAAACTACGCTTCTGATCAAAAAATATCATAGAACATAAATTGTAGGAAACATTATTCTCTACAAAAAAGGTCTCTTAACATTTTGCCATAGCTCGCTTCGTTTCCGAGATATTTGCAGATTTATCTCAAGGGAAGGGGCCTGTCGGACATATTTCGAGATATTTCTTCTTCTTGTTGTTCTTCTTCTGCACAGCTAAGCTGGAAGTGGCATTTGCGGCTCGCACTAGTGCAGAGTTATCTCAAAGAAAGGGGCCACGGTGTTTCTGTATCTCTATTATGTTGGTGCGGCTTCGGAACTTTTAAATATCTCGATATATCTCGAAAACTACGCTTCTGATCAAAAAATATCATAGAACATAAAAAGTAGGAAACTTAATTCTCTACAAAAACGGTCTCTTAACATTTTGCCATAGCTCGCTTCGTTTCCGAGATATTTGCAGATTTATCTCAAGGGAAGGGGCCTGACGGACATATTTCGAGATATTTCTTCTTCTTGTTGTTCTTCTTCTGCACAGCTGAGCTGGAAGTGGCATTTGCAGGTCGCAATAGTGCAGAGTTATCTCAAAGAAAGGGGCCACGGTGTTTCTGTATCTCTATTATGTTGGTGCGGCTTCGGAACTTTTAAATATCTTGATATATCTCGAGAACTACGCATCTGATCAAAAAATATCATAGAACATAAATTGTAGGAAACATAATTCTCTACAAAAAAGGTATCTTAACATTTTGCCATAGCTCGCTTCGTTTCCGAGATATTTGCAGATATATCTCAAGGGAAGGGGCCTGCCGGACATATTTCGAGATATTTCTTCTTCTTGTTGTTCTTCTTCTGCACAGCTAAGCTGGAAGTGGCATTTACAGCTCGCAATAGTGCAGAGTTATCTCACAGGAAGGGGCCACGGTGTTTCTGTATCTCTATTATGTTGGTGCAGCTTCGGAACTTTTAAATATCTTGATATATCTCGAGAACTACGCATCTGATCAAAAAATATCATAGAACATGAAAAGTAGGAAACTTAATTCTCTACAAAAAAGGTCTCTTAACATTTTGCCATAGCTCTCTTCGTTTCCGAGATATTTGCAGATTTATCTCAAGGGAAGGGTCCTGATGGACATATTTCGAGATATTTCTTCTTCTTGTTGTTCTTCTTCTGCACAGCTAAACTGGAAGTGGCATTTCCAGCTCGCAATCGTGCAGAGTTATCTCAAAGAAAGGCGCCACGGTGTTTCTGTATCTCTATTATGTTGGTGCGGCTTCGGAACTTTTAAATATCTTGATATATCTCGAGAACTACGCCTCTGATCGAAAAATATCATAGAACATAAAAAGTAGGAAACTTAATCCTCTACAAAAAAGGTCTCTCAACATTTTGCCATAGCTCGCTTCGTTTCCGAGATATTTGCAGATTTATCTCAAGGGAAGGGGCCTGACGGACATATTTCGAGATATTTCTTCTTCTTGTTGTTCTTCTTCTGCACAGCTAAGCTGGAAGTGGCATTTGCAGCGCGCAATAGTGCAGAGTTATCTCAAAGAAAGGGGCCACGGTGTTTCTGTATCTGTATTATGTTGGTGCGGCTTCGGAACTTTTAAATATCTTGATATATCTCGAGAACTACGCATCTGATCAAAAAATATCATAGAAGATAAAAAGTAGGAAACTTAATTCTCTACAAAAAAGGTCTCTTAACATTTTGCCATAGCTCGCTTCGTTTCCGAGATATTTGCAGATTTATTTCAAGGGCAGGGGCCTGACGGACATATTTCGAGATATTTCTTCTTCTTGTTGTTCTTCTTCTGCACAGCTAAGCTGGAAGTGGCATTTGCGGCTCGCACTAGTGCAGAGTTATCTCAAAGAAAGGAGCCACGGTGTTTCTGTATCTCTATTATCTTGGTGCGGCTTCGGAACTTTTAAATATCTCGATATATCTCGAAAACTACGCTTCTGATCGAAAAATATCATAGAACATAAATTGTAGGAAACATAATTCTCTACAAAAAACGTCTCTTAACATTTTGCCATAGCTCGCTTCGTTTCCGAGATATTTGCAGATTCAGCTCAGAGGAACGGGCCTGACGGACATATTTCGAGATACTTCTTCTTCTTGTTGTTCTTCCTCTGCACAGCTAAGCTGGAAGTGGCATTTGCAGCTCGCAATAGTGCAGAGTTATCTAAAAGGAAGGGGCCACGGTGTTTCTGTATCTCTATTATGTTGGTGCGGCTTCGGAACTTTTAAATATCTCGATATATCTCGAAAACTACGCTTCTGATCAAAAAATATCATAGAACATAAATTGTAGGAAACATAATTCTCTACAAAAAAGGTCTCTTAACATTTTGCCATAGCTCGCTTCGTTTCCGAGATATTTGCAGATATATCTCAAGGGAAGGGGCCTGACGGACATATTTCGAGATATTTCTTCTTCTTGTTGTTCTTCTTCTGCACAGCTAAGCTGGAAGTGGCATTTGCAGCGCGCAATAGTGCAGAGTTATCTCAAAGAAAGGGGCCACGGTGTTTCTGTATCTCTATTATGTTGGTGCGGCTTCGGAACTTTTAAATATCTTGATATATCTCGAGAACTACGCATCTGATCAAAAAATATCATAGAACATAAATTGTAGGAAACATAATTCTCTACAAAAAAGGTATCTTAACATTTTGCCATAGCTCGCTTCGTTTCCGAGATATTTGCAGATATATCTCAAGGGAAGGGGCCTGCCGGACATATTTCGAGATATTTCTTCTTCTTGTTGTTCTTCTTCTGCACAGCTAAGCTGGAAGTGGCATTTACAGCTCGCAATAGTGCAGAGTTATCTCAAAGAAAGGGGCCACGGTGTTTCTGTATCTCTATTATGTTGGTGCAGCTTCGGAACTTTTAAATATCTTGATATATCTCGAGAACTACGCATCTGATCAAAAAATATCATAGAACATGAAAAGTAGGAAACTTAATTCTCTACAAAAAAGGTCTCTTAACATTTTGCCATAGCTCTCTTCGTTTCCGAGATATTTGCAGATTTATCTCAAGGGAAGGGTCCTGATGGACATATTTCGAGATATTTCTTCTTCTTGTTGTTCTTCTTCTGCACAGCTAAACTGGAAGTGGCATTTCCAGCTCGCAATCGTGCAGAGTTATCTCAAAGAAAGGCGCCACGGTGTTTCTGTATCTCTATTATGTTGGTGCGGCTTCGGAACTTTTAAATATCTTGATATATCTCGAGAACTACGCCTCTGATCGAAAAATATCATAGAACATAAAAAGTAGGAAACTTAATCCTCTACAAAAAAGGTCTCTCAACATTTTGCCATAGCTCGCTTCGTTTCCGAGATATTTGCAGATTTATCTCAAGGGAAGGGGCCTGACGGACATATTTCGAGATATTTCTTCTTCTTGTTGTTCTTCTTCTGCACAGCTAAGCTGGAAGTGGCATTTGCAGCGCGCAATAGTGCAGAGTTATCTCAAAGAAAGGGGCCACGGTGTTTCTGTATCTGTATTATGTTGGTGCGGCTTCGGAACTTTTAAATATCTTGATATATCTCGAGAACTACGCATCTGATCAAAAAATATCATAGAAGATAAAAAGTAGGAAACTCAATTCTCTACAAAAAAGGTCTCTTAACATTTTGCCATAGCTCGCTTCGTTTCCGAGATATTTGCAGATTTATTTCAAGGGCAGGGGCCTGACGGACATATTTCGAGATATTTCTTCTTCTTGTTGTTCTTCTTCTGCACAGCTAAGCTGGAAGTGGCATTTGCGGCTCGCACTAGTGCAGAGTTATCTCAAAGAAAGGAGCCACGGTGTTTCTGTATCTCTATTATCTTGGTGCGGCTTCGGAACTTTTAAATATCTCGATATATCTCGAAAACTACGCTTCTGATCGAAAAATATCATAGAACATAAATTGTAGGAAACATAATTCTCTACAAAAAACGTCTCTTAACATTTTGCCATAGCTCGCTTCGTTTCCGAGATATTTGCAGATTCAGCTCAAAGGAACGGGCCTGACGGACATATTTCGAGATACTTCTTCTTCTTGTTGTTCTTCCTCTGCACAGCTAAGCTGGAAGTGGCATTTGCAGCTCGCAATAGTGCAGAGTTATCTAAAAGGAAGGGGCCACGGTGTTTCTGTATCTCTATTATGTTGGTGCGGCTTCGGAACTTTTAAATATCTCGATATATCTCGAAAACTACGCTTCTGATCAAAAAATATCATAGAACATAAATTGTAGGAAACATAATTCTCTACAAAAAAGGTCTCTTAACATTTTGCCATAGCTCGCTTCGTTTCCGAGATATTTGCAGATATATCTCAAGGGAAGGGGCCTGACGGACATATTTCGAGATATTTCTTCTTCTTGTTGTTCTTCTTCTGCACAGCTAAGCTGGAAGTGGCATTTGCAGCGCGCAATAGTGCAGAGTTATCTCAAAGAAAGGGGCCACGGTGTTTCTGTATCTCTATTATGTTGGTGCGGCTTCGGAACTTTTAAATATCTTGATATATCTCGAGAACTACGCATCTGATCAAAAAATATCATAGAAGATAAAAAGTAGGAAACTTAATTCTCTACAAAAAAGGTCTCCTAAGATTTCGCCATAGCTCGCTTTGTTTCCGAGATATTTGCAGATATATCTCAAGGGAAGGGGCCTGCCGGACATATTTCGAGATATTTCTTCTTCTTGTTGTTCTTCTTCTGCACAGCTAAGCTGGAAGTGGCATTTGCGGCTCGCACTAGTGCAGAGTTATCTCAAAGAAAGGAGCCACGGTGTTTCTGTATCTCTATTATGTTGGTGCGGCTTCGGAACTTTTAAATATCTTGATATATCTCGAAAACTACGCTTCTGATCAAAAAATATCATAGAACATAAATTGTAGGAAACATAATCCACTACAAAAAACGTCTCTTAACATTTTGCCATAGCTCGCTTCGTTTCCGAGATATTTGCAGATTCAGCTCAAAGGAACGGGCCTGACGGACATATTTCGAGATACTTCTTCTTCTTGTTGTTCTTCCTCTGCACAGCTAAGCTGGAAGTGGCATTTGCAGCTCGCAATAGTGCAGAGTTATCTCAAAGAAAGGGGCCACGGTGTTTCTGTATCTCTATTATGTTGGTGCGGCTTCGGAACTTTTAAATATCTTGATATATCTCGAGAACTACGCATCTGATCAAAAAATATCATAGAACATAAAAAGTAGGAAACTTAATTCTCTACAAAAAAGGTCTCTTAACATTTTGCCATAGCTCGCTTCGTTCCCGAGATATTTGCAGATTTATCTCAAGGGAAGGGGCCTGACGGACATATTTCGAGATATTTCTTCTTCTTGTTGTTCTTCTTCTGCACAGCTAAGCTGGAAGTGGCATTTGCGGCTCGCACTAGTGCAGAGTTATCTCAAAGAAAGGAGCCACGGTGTTTCTGTATCTCTATTATGTTGGTGCGGCTTCGGAACTTTTAAATATCTCGATATATCTCGAAAACTACGCTTCTGATCAAAAAATATCATAGAACATAAATTGTAGGAAACATAATTCACTACAAAAAACGTCTCTTAACATTTTGCCATAGCTCGCTTCGTTTCCGAGATATTTGCAGATTCAGCTCAAAGGAACGGGCCTGACGGACATATTTCGAGATACTTCTTCTTCTTGTTGTTCTTCCTCTGCACAGCTAAGCAGGAAGTGGCATTTGCAGCTCGCAATAGTGCAGAGTTATCTCAAAGAAAGGGGCCACGGTGTTTCTGTATCTCTATTATGTTGGTGCGGCTTCGGAACTTTTAAATATCTCGATATATCTCGAGAACTACGCGTCTGATCGAAAAATATCATAGAACATAAAAAGTAGGAAACTTAATTCTCTACAAAAAAGCTCTCTTAACATTTTGCCATAGCTCGCTTCGTTTCCGAGATATTTGCAGATATATCTCAAGGGAAGGGGCCTGACGGACATATTTCGAGATATTTCTTCTTCTTGTTGTTCTTCTTCTGCACAGCTAAGCTGGAAGTGGCATTTGCAGCGCGCAATAGTGCAGAGCTATCTCAAAGAAAGGGGCCACGGTGTTTCTGTATCTCTATTATGTTGGTGCGGCTTCGGAACTTTTAAATATCTTGATATATCTCGAGAACTACGCATCTGATCAAAAAATATCATAGAACATAAAAAGTAGGAAACTTAATTCTCTACAAAAAAGGTCTCTTAACATTTTGCCATAGCTCGCTTCGTTCCCGAGATATTTGCAGATTTATCTCAAGGGAAGGGGCCTGACGGACATATTTCGAGATATTTCTTCTTCTTGTTGTTCTTCTTCTGCACAGCTAAGCTGGAAGTGGCATTTGCGGCTCGCACTAGTGCAGAGTTATCTCAAAGAAAGGAGCCACGGTGTTTCTGTATCTCTATTATGTTGGTGCGGCTTCGGAACTTTTAAATATCTCGATATATCTCGAAAACTACGCTTCTGATCAAAAAATATCATAGAACATAAATTGTAGGAAACATAATTCACTACAAAAAACGTCTCTTAACATTTTGCCATAGCTCGCTTCGTTTCCGAGATATTTGCAGATTCAGCTCAAAGGAACGGGCCTGACGGACATATTTCGAGATACTTCTTCTTCTTGTTGTTCTTCCTCTGCACAGCTAAGCAGGAAGTGGCATTTGCAGCTCGCAATAGTGCAGAGTTATCTCAAAGAAAGGGGCCACGGTGTTTCTGTATCTCTATTATGTTGGTGCGGCTTCGGAACTTTTAAATATCTCGATATATCTCGAGAACTACGCGTCTGATCGAAAAATATCATAGAACATAAAAAGTAGGAAACTTAATTCTCTACAAAAAAGCTCTCTTAACATTTTGCCATAGCTCGCTTCGTTTCCGAGATATTTGCAGATATATCTCAAGGGAAGGGGCCTGACGGACATATTTCGAGATATTTCTTCTTCTTGTTGTTCTTCTTCTGCACAGCTAAGCTGGAAGTGGCATTTGCAGCGCGCAATAGTGCAGAGCTATCTCAAAGAAAGGGGCCACGGTGTTTCTGTATCTCTATTATGTTGGTGCGGCTTCGGAACTTTTAAATATCTTGATATATCTCGAGAACTACGCATCTGATCAAAAAATATCAATGAAGATAAAAAGTAGGAAACTTAATTCTCTACAAAAAAGGTCTCCTAACATTTCGCCATAGCTCGCTTTGTTTCCGAGATATTTGCAGATATATCTCAAGGGAAGGGGCCTGCCGGACATATTTCGAGATATTTCTTCTTCTTGTTGTTCTTCTTCTGCACAGCTAAGCTGGAAGTGGCATTTACAGCTCGCAATAGTGCAGAGTTATCTCAAAGAAAGGGGCCACGGTGTTTCTGTATCTCTATTATGTTGGTGCGGCTTCGGAACTTTTAAATATCTTGATATATCTCGAGAACTACGCATCTGATCAAAAAATATCATAGAACATAAAAAGTAGGAAACTTAATTCGCTACAAAAAAGGTCTCTTAACATTTTGCCATAGCTCGCTTCGTTTCCGAGATATTTGCAGATTTATCACAAGGGAAGGGTCCTGATGGACATATTTCGAGATATTTCTTCTTCTTGTTGTTCTTCTTCTGCACAGCTAAACTGGAAGTGGCATTTCCAGCTCGCAATCGTGCAGAGTTATCTCAAAGAAAGGGGCCACGGTGTTTCTGTATCTCTATTATGTTGGTGCGGCTTCGGAACTTTTAAATATCTTGATATATCTCGAGAACTACGCCTCTGATCGAAAAATATTATAGAACATAAAAAGTAGGAAACTTAATTCTCTACAAAAAAGGTCTCTTAACATTTTGCCATAGCTGGCTTCGTTTCCGAGATATTTGCAGATTTATCTCAAGGGAAGGGGCCTGACGGACATATTTCGAGATATTTCTTCTTCTTGTTGTTCTTCTTCTGCACAGCTAAGCTGGAAGTGGCATTTGCGGCTCGCACCAGTGCAGAGTTATCTCAAAGAAAGGAGCCACGGTGTTTCTGTATCTCTATTATGTTGGTGCGGCTTCGGAACTTTTAAATATCTCGATATATCTCGAAAACTACGCTTCTGATCAAAAAATATCATAGAACATAAATTGTAGGAAACATAATTCACTACAAAAAACGTCTCTTAACATTTTGCCATAGCTCGCTTCGTTTCCGAGATATTTGCAGATTCAGCTCAAAGGAACGGGCCTGACGGACATATTTCGAGATACTTCTTCTTCTTGTTGTTCTTCCTCTGCACAGCTAAGCTGGAAGTGGCATTTGCAGCTCGCAATAGTGCAGAGTTATCTCAAAGAAAGGGGCCACGGTGTTTCTGTATCTCTATTATGTTGGTGCGGCTTCGGAACTTTTAAATATCTTGATATATCTCGAGAACTACGCCTCTGATCGAAAAATATTATAGAACATAAAAAGTAGGAAACTTAATTCTCTACAAAAAAGGTCTCTTAACATTTTGCCATAGCTCGCTTCGTTTCCGAGATATTTGCAGATTTATCTCAAGGGAAGGGGCCTGACGGACATATTTCGAGATATTTCTTCTTCTTGTTGTTCTTCTTCTGCACAGCTAAGCTGGAAGTGGCATTTGCGGCTCGCACTAGTGCAGAGTTATCTCAAAGAAAGGAGCCACGGTGTTTCTGTATCTCTATTATGTTGGTGCGGCTTCGGAACTTTTAAATATCTCGATATATCTCGAAAACTACGCTTCTGATCAAAAAATATCATAGAACATAAATTGTAGGAAACATAATTCACTACAAAAAACGTCTCTTAACATTTTGCCATAGCTCGCTTCGTTTCCGAGATATTTGCAGATTCAGCTCAAAGGAACGGGCCTGACGGACATATTTCGAGATACTTCTTCTTCTTGTTGTTCTTCCTCTGCACAGCTAAGCTGGAAGTGGCATTTGCAGCTCGCAATAGTGCAGAGTTATCTCAAAGAAAGGGGCCACGGTGTTTCTGTATCTCTATTATGTTGGTGCGGCTTCGGAACTTTTAAATATCTTGATATATCTCGAGAACTACGCATCTGATCAAAAAATATCATAGAACATAAAAAGTAGGAAACTTAATTCTCTACAAAAAAGGTCTCTTAACATTTTGCCATAGCTCGCTTCGTTCCCGAGATATTTGCAGATTTATCTCAAGGGAAGGGGCCTGACGGACATATTTCGAGATATTTCTTCTTCTTGTTGTTCTTCTTCTGCACAGCTAAGCTGGAAGTGGCATTTGCGGCTCGCACTAGTGCAGAGTTATCTCAAAGAAAGGAGCCACGGTGTTTCTGTATCTCTATTATGTTGGTGCGGCTTCGGAACTTTTAAATATCTCGATATATCTCGAAAACTACGCTTCTGATCAAAAAATATCATAGAACATAAATTGTAGGAAACATAATTCACTACAAAAAACGTCTCTTAACATTTTGCCATAGTTCGCTTCGTTTCCGAGATATTTGCAGATTCAGCTCAAAGGAACGGGCCTGACGGACATATTTCGAGATACTTCTTCTTCTTGTTGTTCTTCCTCTGCACAGCTAAGCAGGAAGTGGCATTTGCAGCTCGCGATAGTGCAGAGTTATCTCAAAGAAAGGGGCCACGGTGTTTCTGTATCTGTATTATGTTGGTGCGGCTTCGGAACTTTTAAATATCTTGATATATCTCGAGAACTACGCATCTGATCAAAAAATATCATAGAAGATAAAAAGTAGGAAACTTCATTCTCTACAAAAAAGGTCTCTTAACATTTTGCCATAGCTCGCTTCGTTTCCGAGATATTTGCAGATTCAGCTCAAAGGAACGGGCCTGACGGACATATTTCGAGATACTTCTTCTTCTTGTTGTTCTTCCTCTGCACAGCTAAGCTGGAAGTGGCATTTACAGCTCGCAATAGTGCAGAGTTATCTCAAAGAAAGGGGCCACGGTGTTTCTGTATCTCTATTATGTTGGTGCAGCTTCGGAACTTTTAAATATCTTGATATATCTCGAGAACTACGCATCTGATCAAAAAATATCATAGAACATGAAAAGTATGAAACTTAATTCTCTACAAAAAAGGTCTCTTAACATTTTGCCATAGCTCTCTTCGTTTCCGAGATATTTGCAGATTTATCTCAAGGGAAGGGTCCTGATGGACATATTTCGAGATATTTCTTCTTCTTGTTGTTCTTCTTCTGCACAGCTAAACTGGAAGTGGCATTTCCAGCTCGCAATCGTGCAGAGTTATCTCAAAGAAAGGGGCCACGGTGTTTCTGTATCTCTATTATGTTGGTGCGGCTTCGGAACTTTTAAATATCTTGATATATCTCGAGAACTACGCCTCTGATCGAAAAATATCATAGAACATAAAAAGTAGGAAACTTAATCCTCTACAAAAAAGGTCTCTTAACATTTTGCCATAGCTCGCTTCGTTTCCGAGATATTTGCAGATTTATCTCAAGGGAAGGGGCCTGACGGACATATTTCGAGATATTTCTTCTTCTTGTTGTTCTTCTTCTGCACAGCTAAGCTGGAAGTGGCATTTGCGGCTCGCACTAGTGCAGAGTTATCTCAAAGAAAGGGGCCACGGTGTTTCTGTATCTCTATTATGTTGGTGCGGCTTCGGAACTTTTAAATATCTCGATATATCTCGAAAACTACGCTTCTGATCAAAAAATATCATAGAACATAAATTGTAGGAAACATAATTCTCTACAAAAAACGTCTGTTAACATTTTGCCATAGCTCGCTTCGTTTCCGAGATATTTGCAGATTCAGCTCAAAGGACCGGGCCTGACGGACATATTTCGAGATACTTCTTCTTCTTGTTGTTCTTCCTCTGCACAGCTAAGCTGGAAGTGGCATTTGCAGCTCGCAATAGTGCAGAGTTATCTCAAAGAAAGGGGCCACGGTGTTTCTGTATCTCTATTATGTTGGTGCGGCTTCGGAACTTTTAAATATCTTGATATATCTCGAGAACTACGCATCTGATCAAAAAATATCATAGAACATAAAAAGTAGGAAACTTAATTCTCTACAAAAAAGGTCTCTTAACATTTTGCCATAGCTCGCTTCGTTTCCGAGATATTTGCAGATTTATCTCAAGGGAAGGGGCCTGACGGACATATTTCGGGATATTTCTTCTTCTTGTTGTTCTTCTTCTGCACAGCTGAGCTGGAAGTGGCATTTGCAGGTCGCAATAGTGCAGAGTTATCTCAAAGAAAGGGGCCACGGTGTTTCTGTATCTCTATTATGTTGGTGCGGCTTCGGAACTTTTAAATATCTCGATATATCTCGAGAACTACGCATCTGATCAAAAAATATCATAGAACATAAATTGTAGGAAACATAATTCTCTACAAAAAAGGTCTCTTAACATTTTGCCATAGCTCGCTTCGTTTCCGAGATATTTGCAGATTTATCTCAAGGGAAGGGGCCTGACGGACATATTTCGAGATATTTCTTCTTCTTGTTGTTCTTCTTCTGCACAGCTAAGCTGGAAGTGGCATTTGCAGCGCGCAATAGTGCAGAGTTATCTCAAAGAAAGGGGCCACGGTGTTTCTGTATCTGTATTATGTTGGTGCGGCTTCGGAACTTTTAAATATCTTGATATATCTCGAGAACTACGCATCTGATCAAAAAATATCATAGAAGATAAAAAGTAGGAAACTTCATTCTCTACAAAAAAGGTCTCTTAACATTTTGCCATAGCTCGCTTCGTTTCCGAGATATTTGCAGATTCAGCTCAAAGGAACGGGCCTGACGGACATATTTCGAGATACTTCTTCTTCTTGTTGTTCTTCCTCTGCACAGCTAAGCTGGAAGTGGCATTTGCAGCTCGCAATAGTGCAGAGTTATCTCAAAGAAAGGGGCCACGGTGTTTCTGTATCTCTATTATGTTGGTGCGGCTTCGGAACTTTTAAATATCTTGATATATCTCGAGAACTACGCATCTGATCAAAAAATATCATAGAACATAAAAAGTAGGAAACTTAATTCTCTACAAAAAAGGTCTCTTAACATTTTGCCATAGCTCGCTTCGTTTCCGAGATATTTGCAGATTTATCTCAAGGGAAGGGGCCTGACGGACATATTTCGGGATATTTCTTCTTCTTGTTGTTCTTCTTCTGCACAGCTGAGCTGGAAGTGGCATTTGCAGGTCGCAATAGTGCAGAGTTATCTCAAAGAAAGGGGCCACGGTGTTTCTGTATCTCTATTATGTTGGTGCGGCTTCGGAACTTTTAAATATCTCGATATATCTCGAAAACTACGCTTCTGATCAAAAAATATCATAGAACATAAATTGTAGGAAACATAATTCTCTACAAAAAACGTCTCTTAACATTTTGCCATAGCTCGCTTCGTTTCCGAGATATTTGCAGATTCAGCTCAAAGGAACTGGCCTGACGGACATATTTCGAGATATTTCTTCTTCTTGTTGTTCTTCCTCTGCACAGCTAAGCTGGAAGTGGCATTTGCAGCTCGCAATAGTGCAGAGTTATCTCAAAGAAAGGGGCCACGGTGTTTCTGTATCTCTATTATGTTGGTGCGGCTTCGGAACTTTTAAATATCTTGATATATCTCGAGAACTACGCATCTGATCAAAAAATATCATAGAACGTAAATTGTAGGAAACATAATTCTCTACAAAAAAGGTCTCTTAACATTTTGCCATAGCTCGCTTCGTTTCCGAGATATTTGCAGATTTATCTCAAGGGAAGGGGCCTGACGGACATATTTCGAGATATTTCTTCTTCTTGCTGTTCTTCTTCTGCACAGCTAAGCTGGAAGTGGCATTTGCAGCGCACAATAGTGCAGAGTTATCTCAAAGAAAGGGGCCACGGTGTTTCTGTATCTGTATTATGTTGGTGCGGCTTCGGAACTTTTAAATATCTTGATATATCTCGAGAACTACGCATCTGATCAAAAAATATCATAGAAGATAAAAAGTAGGAAACTTCATTCTCTACAAAAAAGGTCTCTTAACATTTTGCCATAGCTCGCTTCGTTTCCGAGATATTTGCAGATTCAGCTCAAAGGAACGGGCCTGACGGACATATTTCGAGATACTTCTTCTTCTTGTTGTTCTTCCTCTGCACAGCTAAGCTGGAAGTGGCATTTACAGCTCGCAATAGTGCAGAGTTATATCAAAGAAAGGGGCCACGGTGTTTCTGTATCTCTATTATGTTGGTGCAGCTTCGGAACTTTTAAATATCTTGATATATCTCGAGAACTACGCATCTGATCAAAAAATATCATAGAACATGAAAAGTAGGAAACTTAATTCTCTACAAAAAAGGTCCCTTAACATTTTGCCATAGCTCTCTTCGTTTCCGAGATATTTGCAGATTTATCTCAAGGGAAGGGTCCTGATGGACATATTTCGAGATATTTCTTCTTCTTGTTGTTCTTCTTCTGCACAGCTAAACTGGAAGTGGCATTTCCAGCTCGCAATCGTGCAGAGTTATCTCAAAGAAAGGGGCCACGGTGTTTCTGTATCTCTATTATGTTGGTGCGGCTTCGGAACTTTTAAATATCTTGATATATCTCGAGAACTACGCCTCTGATCGAAAAATATCATAGAACATAAAAAGTAGGAAACTTAATCCTCTACAAAAAAGGTCTCTTAACATTTTGCCATAGCTCGCTTCGTTTCCGAGATATTTGCAGATTTATCTCAAGGGAAGGGGCCTGACGGACATATTTCGAGATATTTCTTCTTCTTGTTGTTCTTCTTCTGCACAGCTAAGCTGGAAGTGGCATTTGCGGCTCGCACTAGTGCAGAGTTATCTCAAAGAAAGGGGCCACGGTGTTTCTGTATCTCTATTATGTTGGTGCGGCTTCGGAACTTTTAAATATCTCGATATATCTCGAAAACTACGCTTCTGATCAAAAAATATCATAGAACATAAATTGTAGGAAACATAATTCTCTACAAAAAACGTCTGTTAACATTTTGCCATAGCTCGCTTCGTTTCCGAGATATTTGCAGATTCAGCTCAAAGGAACGGGCCTGACGGACATATTTCGAGATACTTCTTCTTCTTGTTGTTCTTCCTCTGCACAGCTAAGCTGGAAGTGGCATTTGCAGCTCGCAATAGTGCAGAGTTATCTCAAAGAAAGGGGCCACGGTGTTTCTGTATCTCTATTATGTTGGTGCGGCTTCGGAACTTTTAAATATCTTGATATATCTCGAGAACTACGCATCTGATCAAAAAATATCATAGAAGATAAAAAGTAGGAAACTTAATTCTCTACAAAAAAGGTCTCTTAACATTTTGCCATAGCTCGCTTCGTTTCCGAGATATTTGCAGATTTATCTCAAGGGAAGGGGCCTGACGGACATATTTCGGGATATTTCTTCTTCTTGTTGTTCTTCTTCTGCACAGCTGAGCTGGAAGTGGCATTTGCAGGTCGCAATAGTGCAGAGTTATCTCAAAGAAAGGGGCCACGGTGTTTCTGTATCTCTATTATGTTGGTGCGGCTTCGGAACTTTTAAATATCTCGATATATCTCGAAAACTACGCTTCTGATCAAAAAATATCATAGAACATAAATTGTAGGAAACATAATTCTCTACAAAAAAGGTCTCTTAACATTTTGCCATAGCTCGCTTCGTTTCCGAGATATTTGCAGATTTATCTCAAGGGAAGGGGCCTGACGGACATATTTCGAGATATTTCTTCTTCTTGTTGTTCTTCTTCTGCACAGCTAAGCTGGAAGTGGCATTTGCGGCTCGCACTAGTGCAGAGTTATCTCAAAGAAAGGGGCCACGGTGTTTCTGTATCTCTATTATGTTGGTGCGGCTTCGGAACTTTTAAATATCTCGATATATCTCGAAAACTACGCTTCTGATCAAAAAATATCATAGAACATAAATTGTAGGAAACATAATTCTCTACAAAAAACGTCTGTTAACATTTTGCCATAGCTCGCTTCGTTTCCGAGATATTTGCAGATTCAGCTCAAAGGAACGGGCCTGACGGACATATTTCGAGATACTTCTTCTTCTTGTTGTTCTTCCTCTGCACAGCTAAGCTGGAAGTGGCATTTGCAGCTCGCAATAGTGCAGAGTTATCTCAAAGAAAGGGGCCACGGTGTTTCTGTATCTCTATTATGTTGGTGCGGCTTCGGAACTTTTAAATATCTTGATATATCTCGAGAACTACGCATCTGATCAAAAAATATCATAGAACATAAAAAGTAGGAAACTTAATTCTCTACAAAAAAGGTCTCTTAACATTTTGCCATAGCTCGCTTCGTTTCCGAGATATTTGCAGATTTATCTCAAGGGAAGGGGCCTGACGGACATATTTCGGGATATTTCTTCTTCTTGTTGTTCTTCTTCTGCACAGCTGAGCTGGAAGTGGCATTTGCAGGTCGCAATAGTGCAGAGTTATCTCAAAGAAAGGGGCCACGGTGTTTCTGTATCTCTATTATGTTGGTGCGGCTTCGGAACTTTTAAATATCTCGATATATCTCGAAAACTACGCTTCTGATCAAAAAATATCATAGAACATAAATTGTAGGAAACATAATTCTCTACAAAAAACGTCTCTTAACATTTTGCCATAGCTCGCTTCGTTTCCGAGATATTTGCAGATTCAGCTCAAAGGAACTGGCCTGACGGACATATTTCGAGATATTTCTTCTTCTTGTTGTTCTTCCTCTGCACAGCTAAGCTGGAAGTGGCATTTGCAGCTCGCAATAGTGCAGAGTTATCTCAAAGAAAGGGGCCACGGTGTTTCTGTATCTGTATTTGGTGCGGCTTCGGAACTTTTAAATATCTTGATATATCTCGAGAACTTCGCATCTGATCAAAAAATATCATACAAGATAAAAAGTAGGAAACTTAATTCTCTACAAAAAAGGTCTCTTAACATTTTGCCATAGCTCGCTTCGTTTCCGAGATATTTGCAGATTCAGCTCAAAGGAACGGGCCTGACGGACATATTTCGAGATACTTCTTCTTCTTGTTGTTCTTCCTCTGCACAGCTAAGCTGGAAGTGGCATTTGCAGCTCGCAATAGTGCAGAGTTATCTCAAAGAAAGAGGCCACGGTGTTTCTGTATCTCTATTATGTTGGTGCGGCTTCGGAACTTTTAAATATCTTGATATATCTCGAGAACTACGCATCTGATCAAAAAATATCATAGAACATAAAAAGTAGGAAACCTAATTCTCTACAAAAAAGGTCTCTTAACATTTTGCCATAGCTCGCTTCGTTTCCGAGATATTTGCAGATTTATCTCAAGGGAAGGGGCCTGACGGACATATTTCGAGATATTTCTTCTTCTTGTTGTTCTTCTTCTGCACAGCTGAGCTGGAAGTGGCATTTGCAGGTCGCAATAGTGCAGAGTTATCTCAAAGAAAGGGGCCACGGTGTTTCTGTATCTCTATTATGTTGGTGCGGCTTCGGAACTTTTAAATATCTCGATATATCTCGAAAACTACGCTTCTGATCAAAAAATGTCATAGAACGTAAATTGTAGGAAACATTATTCTCTACAAAAAAGATCTCTTAACATTTTGCCATAGCTCGCTTCGTTTCCGAGATATTTGCAGATTTATCTCAAGGGAAGGGGCCTGACGGACATATTTCGAGATACTTCTTCTTCTTGTTGTTCTTCTTCTGCACAGCTGAGCTGGAAGTGGCATTTGCAGGTCGCAATAGTGCAGAGTTATCTCAAAGAAAGGGGCCACGGTGTTTCTGTATCTCTATTATGTTGGTGCGGCTTCGGAACTTTTAAATATCTCGATATATCTCGAAAACTACGCTTCTGATCAAAAAATATCATAGAACGTAAGTTGTAGGAAACATTATTCTCTACAAAAAAGGTCTCTTAACATTTTGCGATAGCTCGCTTCGTTTCCGAGATATTTGCAGATTTATCTCAAGGGAAGGGTCCTGATGGACATATTACGAGATACTTCTTCTTCTTGTTGTTCTTCTTCTGCACAGCTGAGCTGGAAGTGGCATTTCCAGGTCGCAATAGTGCAGAGTTATCTCAAAGAAAGGGGCCACGGTGTTTCTGTATCTCTATTATGTTGGTGCGGCTTCGGAACTTTTAAATATCTCGATATATCTCGAAAACTACGCTTCTGATCAAAAAATATCATAGAACGTAAATTGTAGGAAACGTTATTCTCTACAAAAAAGGTCTCTTAACATTTTGCGATAGCTCGCTTCGTTTCCGAGATATTTGCAGATTTATCTCAAGGGAAGGGTCCTGATGGACATATTACGAGATATTTCTTCTTCCTGTTGTTCTTCTTCTGCACAGCTAAGCTGGAAGTGGCATTTGCAGCTCGCAATAGTGCAGAGTTATCTCAAAGAAAGGGGCCACGGTGTTTCTGTATCTCTATTATGTTGGTGCGGCTTCGGAACTTTTAAATATCTTGATATATCTCGAGAACTACGCATCTGATCAAAAAATATCATAGAACATGAAAAGTAGGAAACTTAATTCTCTACAAAAAAGGTCTCTTAACATTTTGCCATAGCTCTCTTCGTTTCCGAGATATTTGCAGATTTATCTCAAGGGAAGGGTCCTGATGGACATATTTCGAGATATTTCTTCTTCTTGTTGTTCTTCTTCTGCACAGCTAAACTGGAAGTGGCATTTCCAGCTCGCAATCGTGCAGAGTTATCTCAAAGAAAGGGGCCACGGTGTTTCTGTATCTCTATTATGTTGGTGCGGCTTCGGAACTTTTAAATATCTTGATATATCTCGAGAACTACGCCGCTGATCGAAAAATATCATAGAACATAAAAAGTAGGAAACTTAATCCTCTACAAAAAAGGTCTCTCAACATTTTGCCATAGCTCGCTTCGTTTCCGAGATATTTGCAGATTTATCTCAAGGGAAGGGGCCTGACAGACATATTTCGAGATATTTCTTCTTCTTGTTGTTCTTCTTCTGCACAGCTAAGCTGGAAGTGGCATTTGCAGCGCGCAATAGTGCAGAGTTATCTCAAAGAAAGGGGCCACGGTGTTTCTGTATCTGTATTATGTTGGTGCGGCTTCGGAACTTTTAAATATCTTGATATATCTCGAGAACTACGCATCTGATCAAAAAATATCATAGAAGATAAAAAGTAGGAAACTTAATTCTCTACAAAAAAGGTCTCT
The DNA here is from genome assembly GCF_051020975.1 of Osmia lignaria lignaria. Classification (NCBI taxonomy): domain Eukaryota; kingdom Metazoa; phylum Arthropoda; class Insecta; order Hymenoptera; family Megachilidae; genus Osmia; species Osmia lignaria. The sequence continues at coordinate 5,232,124 of NW_027478159.1, read as the reverse complement.
TAACATTTTGCCATAGCTCGCTTCGTTTCCGAGATATTTGCAGATTCAGCTCAAAGGAACGGGCCTGACGGACATATTTCGAGATACTTCTTCTTCTTGTTGTTCTTCCTCTGCACAGCTAAGCTGGAAGTGGCATTTGCAGCTCGCAATAGTGCAGAGTTATCTCAAAGAAAGAGGCCACGCTGTTTCTGTATCTCTATTATGTTGGTGCGGCTTCGGAACTTTTAAATATCTTGATATATCTCGAGAACTACGCATCTGATCAAAAAATATCATAGAACATGAAAAGTAGGAAACTTAATTCTCTACAAAAAAGGTCTCTTAACATTTTGCCATAGCTCGCTTCGTTTCCGAGATATTTGCAGATTTATCTCAAGGGAAGGGGCCTGACGGACATATTTCGAGATATTTCTTCTTCTTGTTGTTCTTCTTCTGCACAGCTGAGCTGGAAGTGGCATTTGCAGGTCGCAATAGTGCAGAGTTATCTCAAAGAAAGGGGCCACGGTGTTTCTGTATCTCTATTATGTTGGTGCGGCTTCGGAACTTTTAAATATCTCGATATATCTCGAAAACTACGCTTCTGATCAAAAAATGTCATAGAACGTAAATTGTAGGAAACATTATTCTCTACAAAAAAGGTCTCTTAACATTTTGCCATAGCTCGCTTCGTTTCCGAGATATTTGCAGATTTATCTCAAGGGAAGGGGCCTGACGGACATATTTCGAGATACTTCTTCTTCTTGTTGTTCTTCTTCTGCACAGCTGAGCTGGAAGTGGCATTTGCAGGTCGCAATAGTGCAGAGTTATCTCAAAGAAAGGGGCCACGGTGTTTCTGTATCTCTATTATGTTGGTGGGGCTTCGGAACTTTTAAATATCTCGATATATCTCGAAAACTACGCTTCTGATCAAAAAATATCATAGAACGTAAATTGTAGGAAACATTATTCTCTACAAAAAAGGTCTCTTAACATTTTGCGATAGCTCGCTTCGTTTCCGAGATATTTGCAGATTTATCTCAAGGGAAGGGTCCTGATGGACATATTACGAGATACTTCTTCTTCTTGTTGTTCTGCTTCTGCACAGCTGAGCTGGAAGTGGCATTTCCAGGTCGCACTAGTGCAGAGTTATCTCAAAGAAAGGGGCCACGGTGTTTCTGTATCCCTATTATGTTGGTGCGGCTTCGGAACTTTTAAATATCTCGATATATCTCGAAAACTACGCTTCTGATCAAAAAATATCATAGAACATAAATTGTAGGAAACATAATTCTCTACAAAAAACGTCTCTTAACGTTTTGCCATAGCTCGCTTCGTTTCCGAGATATTTGCAGATTCAGCTCAAAGGAACTAGCCTGACGGACATATTTCGAGATATTTCTTCTTCTTGTTGTTCATCCTCTGCGCAGCTAAGCTGGAAGTGGCATTTGCAGCTCGCAATAGTGCAGAGTTATCTCAAAGAAAGGGGCCACGGTGTTTCTGTATCTCTATTATGTTGGTGCGGCTTCGGAACTTTTAAATATCTTGATATATCTCGAGAACTACGCATCCGATCAAAAAATATCATAGAACATAAAAAGTAGGAAACTTAATTCTCTACAAATAAGGTCTCTTAACATTTTGCCATAGCTCGCTTCGTTTCCGAGATATTTGCAGATTTATCTCAAGGGAAGGGGCCTGACGGACATTTTTCGAGATATTTCTTCTTCTTGTTGTTCTTCTTCTGCACAGCTAAGCTGGAAGTGGCATTTGCAGCTCGCAATAGTGCAGAGTTATCTCAAAGAAAGGGGCCACGGTGTTTCTGTATCTCTATTATGTTGGTGCGGCTTCGGAACTTTTAAATATCTTGATATATCTCGAGAACTACGCATCCGATCAAAAAATATCATAGAACATAAAAAGTAGGAAACTTAATTCTCTACAAAAAAGGTCTCTTAACATTTTGCCATAGCTCGCTTCGTTTCCGAGATATTTGCAGATTTATCTCGAGGGAAGGGGCCTGACGGACATATTTCGAGATATTTCTTCTTCTTGTTGTTCTTCTTCTGCACAGCTAAGCTGGAAGCGGCATTTGCGGCTCGCACTAGTGCAGAGTTATCTCAAAGAAAGGGGCCACGGTGTTTCTGTATCTCTATTATGTTGGTGCAGCTTCGGATCTTTTAAATATCTCGATATATCTCGAAAACTACGCTTCTGATCGAAAAATATCATAGAACATAAATTGTAGGAAACATAATTCTCTACAAAAAACGTCTCTTAACATTTTGCCATAGCTCGCTTCGTTTCCGAGATATTTGCAGATTCAGCTCAAAGGAACGGGCCTGACGGACATATTTCGAGATACTTCTTCTTCTTGTTGTTCTTCCTCTGCACAGCTAAGCTGGAAGTGGCATTTGCAGCTCGCAATAGTGCAGAGTTATCTCAAAGAAAGAGGCCACGGTGTTTCTGTATCTCTATTATGTTGGTGCGGCTTCGGAACTTTTAAATATCTTGATATATCTCGAGAACTACGCATCTGATCAAAAAATATCATAGAACATAAAAAGTAGGAAACCTAATTCTCTACAAAAAAGGTCTCTTAACATTTTGCCATAGCTCGCTTCGTTTCCGAGATATTTGCAGATTTATCTCAAGGGAAGGGGCCTGACGGACATATTTCGAGATATTTCTTCTTCTTGTTGTTCTTCTTCTGCACAGCTGAGCTGGAAGTGGCATTTGCAGGTCGCAATAGTGCAGAGTTATCTCAAAGAAAGGGGCCACGGTGTTTCTGTATCTCTATTATGTTGGTGCGGCTTCGGAACTTTTAAATATCTCGATATATCTCGAAAACTACGCTTCTGATCAAAAAATGTCATAGAACGTAAATTGTAGGAAACATTATTCTCTACAAAAAAGATCTCTTAACATTTTGCCATAGCTCGCTTCGTTTCCGAGATATTTGCAGATTTATCTCAAGGGAAGGGGCCTGACGGACATATTTCGAGATACTTCTTCTTCTTGTTGTTCTTCTTCTGCACAGCTGAGCTGGAAGTGGCATTTCCAGGTCGCAATAGTGCAGAGTTATCTCAAAGAAAGGGGCCACGGTGTTTCTGTATCTCTATTATGTTGGTGCGGCTTCGGAACTTTTAAATATCTCGATATATCTCGAAAACTACGCTTCTGATCAAAAAATATCATAGAACGTAAATTGTAGGAAACATTATTCTCTACAAAAAAGGTCTCTTAACATTTTGCGATAGCTCGCTTCGTTTCCGAGATATTTGCAGATTTATCTCAAGGGAAGGGTCCTGATGGACATATTACGAGATACTTCTTCTTCTTGTTGTTCTTCTTCTGCACAGCTGAGCTGGAAGTGGCATTTCCAGGTCGCAATAGTGCAGAGTTATCTCAAAGAAAGGGGCCACGGTGTTTCTGTATCTCTATTATGTTGGTGCGGCTTCGGAACTTTTAAATATCTCGATATATCTCGAAAACTACGCTTCTGATCAAAAAATATCATAGAACGTAAATTGTAGGAAACATTATTCTCTACAAAAAAGGTCTCTTAACATTTTGCGATAGCTCGCTTCGTTTCCGAGATATTTGCAGATTTATCTCAAGGGAAGGGTCCTGATGGACATATTACGAGATACTTCTTCTTCTTGTTGTTCTTCTTCTGCACAGCTGAGCTGGAAGTGGCATTTGCAGGTCGCAATAGTGCAGAGTTATCTCAAAGAAAGGGGCCACGGTGTTTCTGTATCTCTATTATGTTGGTGCGGCTTCGGAACTTTTAAATATCTTGATATATCTCGAGAACTACGCCTCTGATCGAAAAATATCATAGAACATAAAAAGTAGGAAACTTAATCCTCTACAAAAAAGGTCTCTCAACATTTTGCCATAGCTCGCTTCGTTTCCGAGATATTTGCAGATTTATCTCAAGGGAAGGGGCCTGACAGACATATTTCGAGATATTTCTTCTTCTTGTTGTTCTTCTTCTGCACAGCTAAGCTGGAAGTGGCATTTGCAGCGCGCAATAGTGCAGAGTTATCTCAAAGAAAGGGGCCACGGTGTTTCTGTATCTGTATTATGTTGGTGCGGCTTCGGAACTTTTAAATATCTTGATATATCTCGAGAACTACGCATCTGATCAAAAAATATCATAGAAGATAAAAAGTAGGAAACTTAATTCTCTACAAAAAAGGTCTCTTAACATTTTGCCATAGCTCGCTTCGTTTCCGAGATATTTGCAGATTCAGCTCAAAGGAACGGGCCTGACGGACATATTTCGAGATACTTCTTCTTCTTGTTGTTCTTCCTCTGCACAGCTAAGCTGGAAGTGGCATTTGCAGCTCGCAATAGTGCAGAGTTATCTCAAAGAAAGAGGCCACGGTGTTTCTGTATCCCTATTATGTTGGTGCGGCTTCGGAACTTTTAAATATCTCGATATATCTCGAAAACTACCCTTCTGATCAAAAAATATCATAGAACATAAATTGTAGGAAACATAATTCTCTATAAAAAACGTCTCTTAACATTTTGCCATAGCTCGCTTCGTTTCCGAGATATTTGCAGATTCAGCTCAAAGGAACTGGCCTGACGGACATATTTCGAGATATTTCTTCTTCTTGTTGTTCTTCCTCTGCACAGCTAAGCTGGAAGTGGCATTTGCAGCTCGCAATAGTGCAGAGTTATCTCAAAGAAAGGGGCCACGGTGTTGATGTATCTCTATTATGTTGGTGCGGCTTCGGAACTTTTAAATATCTTGATATATCTCGAGAACTACGCATCTGATCAAAAAATATCATAGAACATAAAAAGTAGGAAACTTAATTCTCTACAAAAAAGGTCTCTTAACATTTCGCCATAGCTCGCTTCGTTTCCGAGATATTTGCAGATTTATCTCAAGGGAAGGGGCCTGACGGACATATTTCGAGATATTTCTTCTTCTTGTTGTCCTTCTTCTGCACAGCTAAGCTGGAAGTGGCATTTACAGCTCGCAATCGTGCAGAGTTATCTCAAAGAAAGGGGCCACGGTGTTTCTGTATCTCTATTATGTTGGTGCGGCTTCGGAACTTTTAAATATCTTGATATATCTCGAGAACTACGCATCTGATCAAAAAATATCATAGAACATGAAAAGTAGGAAACTTAATTCTCTACAAAAAAGGTCTCTTAACATTTCGCCATAGCTCGCTTCGTTTCCGAGATATTTGCAGATTTATCTCAAGGGAAGGGGCCTGACGGACATATTTCGAGATATTTCTTCTTCTCGTTGTTCTTCTTCTGCACAGCTAAGCTGGAAGTGGCATTTGCGGCTCGCACTAGTGCAGAGTTATCTCAAAGAAAGGAGCCACGGTGTTTCTGTATCTCTATTATGTTGGTGCGGCTTCGGAACTTTTAAATATCTCGATATATCTCGAAAACTACGCTTCTGATCAAAAAATATCATAGAACGTAAATTGTAGGAAACATTATTCTCTACAAAAAAGGTCTCTTAACATTTTGCCATAGCTCGCTTCGTTTCCGAGATATTTGCAGATTTATCTCAAGGGAAGGGTCCTGATGGACATATTTCGAGATATTTCTTCTTCTTGTTGTTCTTCTTCTGCACAGCTAAACTGGAAGTGGCATTTCCAGCTCGCAATCGTGCAGAGTTATCTCAAAGAAAGGGGCCACGGTGTTTCTGTATCTCTATTATGTTGGTGCGGCTTCGGAACTTTTAAATATCTTGATATATCTCGAGAACTACGCATCTGATCAAAAAATATCATACTACATAAAAAGTAGGAAACTTAATTCTCTACAAAAAAGGTCTCTTATCATTTTGCCATAGCTCGCTTCGTTTCCGAGATATTTGCAGATTTATCTCAAGGGAAGGGGCCTGACGGACATATTTCGAGATATTTCTTCTTCTTGTTGTTCTTCTTCTGCACAGCTAAGCTGGAAGTGGCATTTGCGGCTCGCACTAGTGCAGAGTTATCTCAAAGAAAGGGGCCACGGTGTTTCTGTATCCCTATTATGTTGGTGCGACTTCGGAACTTTTAAATATCTCGATATATCTCGAAAACTACGCTTCTGATCAAAAAATATCATAGAACATAAATTGTAGGAAACATAATTCTCTACAAAAAACGTCTCTTAACATTTTGCCATAGCTCGCTTCGTTTCCGAGATATTTGCAGATTCAGCTCAAAGGAACTGGCGTGACGGACATATTTCGAGATATTTCTTCTTCTTGTTGTTCTTCCTCTGCACAGCTAAGCTGGAAGTGGCATTTGCAGCTCGCAATAGTGCAGAGTTATCTCAAAGAAAGGGGCCACGGTGTTTCTGTATCTCTATTATGTTGGTGCGGCTTCGGATCTTTTAAATATCTCGATATATCTCGAAAACTACGCTTCTGATCAAAAAATATCATAGAACATAAATTGTAGGAAACATAATTCTCTACAAAAAAGGTCTCTTAACATTTTGCCATAGCTCGTTTCGTTTCCGAGATATTTGCAGATATATCTCAAGGGAAGGGGCCTGACGGACATATTTCGAGATATTTCCTCTTCTTGTTGTTCTTCTTCTGCACAGCTAAACTGGAAGTGGCATTTCCAGCTCGCAATAGCGCAGAGTTATCTCAAAGAAAGGGGCCACGGTGTTTCTGTATCTCTATTATGTTGGTGCGGCTTCGGAACTTTTAAATATCTTGATATATCTCGAGAACTACGCATCTGATCAAAAAATATCATAGAACATAAAAAGTAGGAAACTTAATTCTCTACAAATAAGGTCTCTTAACATTTTGCCATAGCTCGCTTCGTTTCCGAGATATTTGCAGATTTATCTCAAGGGAAGGGGCCTGACGGACATTTTTCGAGATATTTCTTCTTCTTGTTGTTCTTCTTCTGCACAGCTAAGCTGGAAGTGGCATTTGCAGCTCGCAATAGTGCAGAGTTATCTCGAAGAAAGGGGCCACGGTGTTTCTCTATCTCTATTATGTTGGTGCGGCTTCGGAACTTTTAAATATCTTGATATATCTCGAGAACTACGCATCTGATCAAAAAATATCATAGAACATAAAAAGTAGGAAACTTAATTCTCTACAAATAAGGTCTCTTAACATTTTGCCATAGCTCGCTTCGTTTCCGAGATATTTGCAGATTTATCTCAAGGGAAGGGGCCTGACGGACATTTTTCGAGATATTTCTTCTTCTTGTTGTTCTTCTTCTGCACAGCTAAGCTGGAAGTGGCATTTGCAGCTCGCAATAGTGCAGAGTTATCTCGAAGAAAGGGGCCACGGTGTTTCTGTATCTCTATTATGTTGGTGCGGCTTCGGAACTTTTAGATATCTTGATATATCTCGAGAACTACGTATCTGATCAAAAAATATCATAGAACATAAAAAGTAGGAAACTTAATTCTCTACAAAAAAGGTCTCTTAACATTTTGCCATAGCTCGCTTCGTTTCCGAGATATTTGCAGATTTATCTCAAGGGAAGGGGCCTGACGGACATATTTCGAGATATTTCTTCTTCTTGTTGTTCTTCTTCTGCACAGCTAAGCTGGAAGTGGCATTTGCAGCTCGCAATAGTGCAGAGTTATCTCAAAGAAAGGGGCCACGGTGTTTCTGTATCTCTATTATGTTGGTGCGGCTTCGGAACTTTTAAATATCTCGATATATCTCGAGAACTACGCATCTGATCGAAAAATATCATAGAACATAAAAAGTAGAAAACTTAATTCTCTACAAAAAAGGTCTCTTAACGTTTTGCAATAGCTCGCTTCGTTTCCGAGATATTTGCAGATTTATCTCAAGGGAAGGGTCCTGACGGACATATTTCGAGATATTTCTTCTTCTTGTTGTTCTTCTTCTGCACAGCTAAGCTGGAAGTGGCATTTGCAGCTCGCAATAGTGCAGAGTTATCTCGAAGAAAGGGGCCACGGTGTTTCTGTATCTCTATTATGTTGGTGCGGCTTCGGAACTTTTAGATATCTTGATATATCTCGAGAACTACGCATCTGATCAAAAAATATCATAGAACATAAAAAGTAGGAAACTTAATTCTCTACAAAAAAGGTCTCTTAACATTTTGCCATAGCTTGCTTCGTTTCCGAGATATCTGCAGATTTATCTCAAGGGAAGGGGCCTGACGGACATATTTCGAGATATTTCTTCTTCTTGTTGTTCTTCTTCTGCACAGCTAAGCTGGAAGTGGCATTTGCAGCTCGCAATAGTGCAGAGTTATCTCGAAGAAAGGGGCCACGGTGTTTCTGTATCTCTATTATGTTGGTGCGGCTTCGGAACTTTTAGATATCTTGATATATCTCGAGAACTACGCATCTGATCAAAAAATATCATAGAACATAAAAAGTAGGAAACTTAATTCTCTACAAAAAAGGTCTCTTAACATTTTGCCATAGCTCGCTTCGTTTCCGAGATATTTGCAGATTTATCTCAAGGGAAGGGGCCTGACGGACATATTTCGAGATATTTCTTCTTCTTGTTGTTCTTCTTCTGCACAGCTAAGCTGGAAGTGGCATTTGCAGCTCGCAATAGTGCAGAGTTATCTCAAAGAAAGGGGCCACGGTGTTTCTGTATCTCTATTATGTTGGTGCGGCTTCGGAACTTTTAAATATCTCGATATATCTCGAGAACTACGCATCTGATCGAAAAATATCATAGAACATAAAAAGTAGGAAACTAAATTCTCTACAAAAAAGGTCTCTTAACGTTTTGCAATAGCTCGCTTCGTTTCCGAGATATTTGCAGATTTATCTCAAGGGAAGGGTCCTGACGGACATATTTCGAGATATTTCTTCTTCTTGTTGTTCTTCTTCTGCACAGCTAAACTGGAAGTGGCATTTCCAGCTCGCAATAGTGCAGAGTTATCGCAAAGAAAGGGGCTACGGTGTTTCTGTATCTCTATTATGTTGGTGCGGCTTCGGAACTTTTAAATATCTTGATATATCTCGAGAACTACGCATCTGATCAAAAAATATCATAGAACATAAAAAGTAGGAAACTTAATTCTCTACAAAAAAGGTCTCTTAACGTTTTGCAATAGCTCGCTTCGTTTCCGAGATATTTGCAGATTTATCTCAAGGGAAGGGGCCTGACGGACATAATTCCAGATATTTCTTCTTCTTGTTGTTCTTCTTCTGCACAGCTAAGCTGGAAGTGGCATTTGCCGCTCGCAATAGTGCAGAGTTATCTCAAAGAAAGGGGCCACGGTGTTTCTGTATCTCTATTATGTTGGTGCGGCTTCGGAACTTTCAAATATCTTGATATATCTCGAGAACTACGCATCTGATCAAAAAATATCATAGAACATAAAAAGTAGGAAACCTAATTTTCTACAAAAAAGGTCTGTTAACATTTTGCCGTAGCTCGCTTCGTTTCCGAGATATTTGCAGATTTATCTCAAGGGAAGGGGCCTGACGGACATATTTCGAAATATTTCTTATTCTTGTTGTTCTTCTTCTGCACAGCTAAGCTGGAGGTGGCATTTGCAGCTCGCAATAGTGCAGAGTTATCTCAAAGAAAGGGGCCACGGTGTTTCTGTACCTCTATTATGTTGGTGCAGCTTCGGAGCTTTTAAATATCTTGATATATCACGAGAACTACGCATCTGATCAAAAAATATCATAGAACATAAAAAGTAGGAAACTTAATTCTCTACAAAAAAGGTCTCTTAACATTTTGCCATAGCTCGCTTCGTTTCCGAGATATTTGCAGATTTATCTCAAGGGAAGGGGCCTGACGGACATATTTCGAGATATTTCTTCTTCTTGTTGTTCTCCTTCTGCACAGCTAAGCTGGAAGTGGCATTTGCAGCTCGCAATAGTGCAGAGTTATCTCAAAGAAAGGGGACACGGTGTTTCTGTACCTCTATTATGTTGGTGCAGCTTCGGAGCTTTTAAATATCTTGATATATCTCGAGAACTACGCATCTGATCAAAAAATATCATAGAACATAAAAAGTAGGAAACTAAATTCTCTACAAAAAAGGTCTCTTAACGTTTTGCAATAGCTCGCTTCGTTTCCGAGATATTTGCAGATTTATCTCAAGGGAAGGGTCCTGACGGACATATTTCGAGATATTTCTTCTTCTTGTTGTTCTTCTTCTGCACAGCTAAACTGGAAGTGGCATTTCCAGCTCGCAATAGTGCAGAGTTATCCCAAAGAAAGGGGCCACGGTGTTTCTGTATCTCTATTATGTTGGTGCGGCTTCGGAACTTTTAAATATCTCGATATATCTCGAAAACTACGCTTCTGATCAAAAAATATCACAGAACATAAATTCTAGGAAATATAATTCTCTACAAAAAAGGTCTCCTAACATTTTGCCATAGCTCGCTTCGTTTCCGAGATATTTGCAGATTTATCTCAAGGGAAGGGGCCTGACGGACATATTCCGAGATATTTCTTCTTCTTGTTGTTCCTCTTCTGCACAGCTAAGCTGGAAGTGGCATTTGCAGGTCGCAATAGTGCAGAGTTATCTCAAAGAAAGGGGCCACGGTGTTTCTGTATCTCTATTATGTTGGTGCGGCTTCGGAACTTTTAAATATCTCGATATATCTCGAAAACTACGCTTCTGATCAAAAAATATCAGAGAACGTAAATTGTAGGAAACATAATTCTCTACAAAAAAGGTCTCTTAACATTTTGCCATAGCTCGCTTCGTTTCCGAAATATTTGCAGATTTATCTCAAGGGAAGGGGCCTGACGGACATATTTCGAGATATTTCTTCGTCTTGTTGTTCTTCTTCTGCACAGCTAAGCTGGAAGTGGCATTTGCAGCTCGCAATAGTGCAGAGTTATCTCAAAGAAAGGGGCCACGGTGTTTCTGTACCTCTATTATGTTGGTGCAGCTTCGGAGCTTTTAAATATCTTGATATATCTCGAGAACTACGCATCTGATCAAAAAATGTCATAGAACATAAAAAGTAGGAAACTTAATTCTCTACAAAAAAGGTCTCTTAACGTTTTGCAATAGCTCGCTTCGTTTCCGAGATATTTGCAGATTTATCTCAAGGGAAGGGTCCTGACGGACATATTTCGAGATATTTCTTCTTCTTGTTGTTCTTCTTCTGCACAGCTAAACTGGAAGTGGCATTTCCAGCTCGCAATCGTGCAGAGTTATCTCAAAGAGAGGGGCCACGGTGTTTCTGTATCTCTATTATGTTGGTGCGGCTTCGGAACTTTTAAATATCTTGATATATCTCGAGAACTACGCCTCTGATCGAAAAATATCATAGAACATAAAAAGTAGGAAACTTAATTCTCTACAAAAAAGGTCTCTTAACATTTTGCCATAGCTCGCTTCGTTTCCGAGATATTTGCAGATTTATCTCAAAGGAAGGGGCCTGACGGACATATTTCGAGATATTTCTTCTTCTTGTTGTTCTCCTTCTGCACAGCTAAACTGGAAGTGGCATTTCCAGCTCGCAATCGTGCAGAGTTATCTCAAAGAGAGGGGCCACGGTGTTTCTGTATCTCTATTATGTTGGTGCGGCTTCGGAACTTTTAAATATCTTGATATATCTCGAGAACTACGCCTCTGATCGAAAAATATCATAGAACATAAAAAGTAGGAAACTTAATTCTCTACAAAAAAGGTCTCTTAACATTTTGCCATAGCTCGCTTTGTTTCCGAGATATTTGCAGATTTATCTCAAAGGAAGGGGCCTGACGGACATATTTCGAGATATTTCTTCTTCTTGTTGTTCTTCTTCTGCACAGCTAAGCTGGAAGTGGCATTTGCAGCTCGCAATAGTGCAGAGTTATCGCAAAGAAAGGGGCCACGGTGTTTCTGTATCTCTATTATGTTGGTGCGGCTTCGGAACTTTTAAATATCTTGATATATCTCGAGAACTACGCATCTGATCAAAAAATATCATAGAACATAAAAAGTAGGAAACCTAATTCTCTACAAAAAAGGTCTCTTAACATTTTGCCATAGCTCGCTTCGTTTCCGAGATATTTGCCGATTTATCTCAAGGGAAGGGGCCTGACGGACATATTTCGAGATATTTCTTCTTCTTGTTGTTCTTCTTCTGCACAGCTAAGCTGGAAGTGGCATTTGCAGCGCGCAATAGTGCAGAGTTATCTCAAAGAAAGGGGCCACGGTGTTTCTGTATCTCTATTATGTTGGTGCGGCTTCGGAACTTTTAAATATCTTGATATATCTCGAGAACTACGCATCTGTTCAAAAAATATCATAGAACATAAAAAGTAGGAATCCTAATTTTCTACAAAAAAGGTCTCTTAACATTTTGCCGTAGCTCGCTTCGTTTCCGAGATATTTGCAGATTTATCTCAAGGGAAGGGGCCTGACGGACATATTTCCAGATATTTCTTCTTCTTGTTGTTCTTCTTCTGCACAGCTAAGCTGGAAGTGGCATTGGCAGCTCGCAATAGTGCAGAGTTATCTCAAAGAAAGGGGCCACGGTGTTTCTGTATCTCTATTATGTTGGTGCGGCTTCGGAACTTTTAAATATCTTGATATATGTCGAGAACTACGCATCTGATCAAAAAATATCATAGAACATAAAAAGTAGGAAACTTAATTCTCTACAAAAAAGGTCTCTTAACGTTTTGCAATAGCTCGCTTCGTTTCCGAGATATTTGCAGATTTATCTCAAGGGAAGGGTCCTGACGGACATATATCGAGATATTTCTTCTTCTTGTTGTTCTTCTTCTGCACAGCTAAACTGGAAGTGGCATTTCCAGCTCGCAATCATGCAGAGTTATCTCAAAGAGAGGGGCCACGGTGTTTCTGTATCTCTATTATGTTGGTGCGGCTTCGGAACTTTTAAATATCTTGATATATCTCGAGAACTACGCCTCTGATCGAAAAATATCATAGAACATAAAAAGTAGGAAACTTAATTCTCTACAAAAAAGGTCTCTTAACATTTTGCCATAGCTCGCTTCGTTTCCGAGATATTTGCAGATTTATCTCAAGGGAAGGGGCCTGACGGACATATTTCGAGATATTTCTTCTTCTTGTTGTTCTTCTTCTGCACAGCTAAGCTGGAAGTGGCATTTGCAGCTCGCAATAGTGCAGAGTTATCGCAAAGAAAGGGGCCACGGTGTTTCTGTATCTCTATTATGTTGGTGCGGCTTCGGAACTTTTAAATATCTCGATATATCTCGAAAACTACGCTTCTGATCAAAAAATATCAGAGAACGTAAATTGTAGGAAACATAATTCTCTACAAAAAAGGTCTCTTAACATTTTGCCATAGCTCGCTTCGTTTCCGAGATATTTGCAGATTTATCTCAAGGGAAGGGGCCTGACGGACATATTTCGAGATATTTCTTCGTCTTGTTGTTCTTCTTCTGCACAGCTAAGCTGGAAGTGGCATTTGCAGCTCGCAATAGTGCAGAGTTATCTCAAAGAAAGGGGCCACGGTGTTTCTGTACCTCTATTATGTTGGTGCAGCTTCGGAGCTTTTAAATATCTTGATATATCTCGAGAACTACGCCTCTGATCGAAAAATATCATAGAACATAAAAAGTAGGAAACTTAATTCTCTACAAAAAAGGTCTCTTAACATTTTGCCATAGCTCGCTTCGTTTCCGAGATATTTGCAGATTTATCTCAAAGGAAGGGGCCTGACGGACATATTTCGAGATATTTCTTCTTCTTGTTGTTCTTCTTCTGCACAGCTAAGCTGGAAGTGGCATTTGCAGCTCGCAATAGTGCAGAGTTATCGCAAAGAAAGGGGCCACGGTGTTTCTGTATCTCTATTATGTTGGTGCGGCTTCGGAACTTTTAAATATCTTGATATATCTCGAGAACTACGCATCTGATCAAAAAATATCATAGAACATAAAAAGTAGGAAACCTAATTCTCTACAAAAAAGGTCTCTTAACATTTTGCCATAGCTCGCTTCGTTTCCGAGATATTTGCCGATTTATCTCAAGGGAAGGGGCCTGACGGACATATTTCGAGATATTTCTTCTTCTTGTTGTTCTTCTTTTGCACAGCTAAGCTGGAAGTGGCATTTGCAGCGCGCAATAGTGCAGAGTTATCTCAAAGAAAGGGGCCACGGTGTTTCTGTATCTCTATTATGTTGGTGCGGCTTCGGAACTTTTAAATATCTTGATATATCTCGAGAACTACGCATCTGTTCAAAAAATATCATAGAACATAAAAAGTAGGAATCCTAATTTTCTACAAAAAAGGTCTCTTAACATTTTGCCGTAGCTCGCTTCGTTTCCGAGATATTTGCAGATTTATCTCAAGGGAAGGGGCCTGACGGACATATTTCCAGATATTTCTTCTTCTTGTTGTTCTTCTTCTGCACAGCTAAGCTGGAAGTGGCATTGGCAGCTCGCAATAGTGCAGAGTTATCTCAAAGAAAGGGGCCACGGTGTTTCTGTATCTCTATTATGTTGGTGCGGCTTCGGAACTTTTAAATATCTTGATATATGTCGAGAACTACGCATCTGATCAAAAAATATCATAGAACATAAAAAGTAGGAAACTTAATTCTCTACAAGAAAGGTCTCTTAACGTTTTGCAATAGCTCGCTTCGTTTCCGAGATATTTGCAGATTTATCTCAAGGGAAGGGTCCTGACGGACATATTTCGAGATATTTCTTCTTCTTGTTGTTCTTCTTCTGCACAGCTAAACTGGAAGTGGCATTTCCAGCTCGCAATCATGCAGAGTTATCTCAAAGAGAGGGGCCACGGTGTTTCTGTATCTCTATTATGTTGGTGCGGCTTCGGAACTTTTAAATATCTTGATATATCTCGAGAACTACGCCTCTGATCGAAAAATATCATAGAACATAAAAAGTAGGAAACTTAATTCTCTACAAAAAAGGTCTCTTAACATTTTGCCATAGCTCGCTTCGTTTCCGAGATATTTGCAGATTTATCTCAAGGGAAGGGGCCTGACGGACATATTTCGAGATATTTCTTCTTCTTGTTGTTCTTCTTCTGCACAGCTAAGCTGGAAGTGGCATTTGCAGCTCGCAATAGTGCAGAGTTATCGCAAAGAAAGGGGCCACGGTGTTTCTGTATCTCTATTATGTTGGTGCGGCTTCGGAACTTTTAAATATCTTCATATATCTCGAGAACTACGCATCTGATCAAAAAATATCATAGAACATAAAAAGTAGGAAACCTAATTTTCTACAAAAAAGGTCTCTTAACATTTTGCCGTAGCTCGCTTCGTTTCCGAGATATTTGCAGATTTATCTCAAGGGAAGGGGCCTGACGGACATATTTCGAGATATTTCTTCTTCTTGTTATTCTTCTTCTGCACAGCTAAGCTGGAAGTGGCATTTGCTGCGCGCAATAGTGCAGAGTTATCTCAAAGAGAGGGGCCACGGTGTTTCTGTATCTCTATTATGTTGGTGCGGCTTCGGAACTTTTAAATATCTCGATATATCTCGAGAACTACGCCTCTGATCGAAAAATATCATAGAACACAAAAAGTAGGAAACTTAATTCTCTACAAAAAAGGTCTCTTAACATTTTGCCATAGCTCGCTTCGTTTCCGAGATATTTGCAGATTTATCTCAAGGGAAGGGGCCTGACGGACATATTTCGAGATATTTCTTCTTCTTGTTGTTCTTCTTCTGCACAGCTAAGCTGGAAGTGGCATTTGCAGCTCGCAATAGTGCAGAGTTATCGCAAAGAAAGGGGCCACGGTGTTTCTGTACCTCTATTATGTTGGTGCAGCTTCGGAGCTTTTAAATATCTTGATATATCACGAGAACTACGCATCTGATCAAAAAATATCATAGAACATAAAAAGTAGGAAACTTAATTCGCTACAAAAAAGGTCTCTTAACATTTTGCCATAGCTCGCTTCGTTTCCGAGATATTTGCAGATTTATCTCAAGGGAAGGGGCCTGACGGACATATTTCGAGATATTTCTTCTTCTTGTTGTTCTCCTTCTGCACAGCTAAGCTGGAAGTGGCATTTGCAGCTCGCAATAGTGCAGAGTTATCTCAAAGAAAGGGGACACGGTGTTTCTGTACCTCTATTATGTTGGTGCAGCTTCGGAGCTTTTAAATATCTTGATATATCTCGAGAACTACGCATCTGATCAAAAAATATCATAGAACATAAAAAGTAGGAAACTAAATTCTCTACAAAAAAGGTCTCTTAACGTTTTGCAATAGCTCGCTTCGTTTCCGAGATATTTGCAGATCTATCTCAAGGGAAGGGTCCTGACGGACATATTTCGAGATATTTCTTCTTCTTGTTGTTCTTCTTCTGCACAGCTAAACTGGAAGTGGCATTTCCAGCTCGCAATAGTGCAGAGTTATCCCAAAGAAAGGGGCCACGGTGTTTCTGTATCTCTATTATGTTGGTGCGGCTTCGGAACTTTTAAATATCTCGATATATCTCGAAAACTACGCTTCTGATCAAAAAATATCACAGAACATAAATTCTAGGAAATATAATTCTCTACAAAAAAGGTCTCCTAACATTTTGCCATAGCTCGCTTCGTTTCCGAGATATTTGCAGATTTATCTCAAGGGAAGGGGCCTGACGGACATATTCCGAGATATTTCTTCTTCTTGTTGTTCCTCTTCTGCACAGCTAAGCTGGAAGTGGCATTTGCAGGTCGCAATAGTGCAGAGTTATCTCAAAGAAAGGGGCCACGGTGTTTCTGTATCTCTATTATGTTGGTGCGGCTTCGGAACTTTTAAATATCTCGATATATCTCGAAAACTACGCTTCTGATCAAAAAATATCAGAGAACGTAAATTATAGGAAACATAATTCTCTACAAAAAAGGTCTCTTAACATTTTGCCATAGCTCGCTTCGTTTCCGAGATATTTGCAGATTTATCTCAAGGGAAGGGGCCTGACGGACATATTTCGAGATATTTCTTCGTCTTGTTGTTCTTCTTCTGCACAGCTAAGCTGGAAGTGGCATTTGCAGCTCGCAATAGTGCAGAGTTATCTCAAAGAAAGGGGCCACGGTGTTTCTGTACCTCTATTATGTTGGTGCAGCTTCGGAGCTTTTAAATATCTTGATATATCTCGAGAACTACGCATCTGATCAAAAAATGTCATAGAACATAAAAAGTAGGAAACTTAATTCTCTACAAAAAAGGTCTCTTAACGTTTTGCAATAGCTCGCTTCGTTTCCGAGATATTTGCAGATTTATCTCAAGGGAAGGGTCCTGACGGACATATTTCGAGATATTTCTTCTTCTTGTTGTTCTTCTTCTGCACAGCTAAACTGGAAGTGGCATTTCCAGCTCGCAATCGTGCAGAGTTATCTCAAAGAGAGGGGCCACGGTGTTTCTGTATCTCTATTATGTTGGTGCGGCTTCGGAACTTTTAAATATCTTGATATATCTCGAGAACTACGCCTCTGATCGAAAAATATCATAGAACATAAAAAGTAGGAAACTTAATTCTCTACAAAAAAGGTCTCTTAACATTTTGCCATAGCTCGCTTCGTTTCCGAGATATTTGCAGATTTATCTCAAAGGAAGGGGCCTGACGGACATATTTCGAGATATTTCTTCTTCTTGTTGTTCTCCTTCTGCACAGCTAAACTGGAAGTGGCATTTCCAGCTCGCAATCGTGCAGAGTTATCTCAAAGAGAGGGGCCACGGTGTTTCTGTATCTCTATTATGTTGGTGCGGCTTCGGAACTTTTAAATATCTTGATATATCTCGAGAACTACGCCTCTGATCGAAAAATATCATAGAACATAAAAAGTAGGAAACTTAATTCTCTACAAAAAAGGTCTCTTAACATTTTGCCATAGCTCGCTTCGTTTCCGAGATATTTGCAGATTTATCTCAAAGGAAGGGGCCTGACGGACATATTTCGAGATATTTCTTCTTCTTGTTGTTCTTCTTCTGCACAGCTAAGCTGGAAGTGGCATTTGCAGCTCGCAATAGTGCAGAGTTATCGCAAAGAAAGGGGCCACGGTGTTTCTGTATCTCTATTATGTTGGTGCGGCTTCGGAACTTTTAAATATCTTGATATATCTCGAGAACTACGCATCTGATCAAAAAATATCATAGAACATAAAAAGTAGGAAACCTAATTCTCTACAAAAAAGGTCTCTTAACATTTTGCCATAGCTCGCTTCGTTTCCGAGATATTTGCAGATTTATCTCAAGGGAAGGGGCCTGACGGACATATTTCGAGATATTTCTTCTTCTTGTTGTTCTTCTTCTGCACAGCTAAGCTGGAAGTGGCATTTGCAGCGCGCAATAGTGCAGAGTTATCTCAAAGAAAGGGGCCACGGTGTTTCTGTATCTCTATTATGTTGGTGCGGCTTCGGAACTTTTAAATATCTTGATATATCTCGAGAACTACGCATCTGTTCAAAAAATATCATAGAACATAAAAAGTAGGAATCCTAATTTTCTACAAAAAAGGTCTCTTAACATTTTGCCGTAGCTCGCTTCGTTTCCGAGATATTTGCAGATTTATCTCAAGGGAAGGGGCCTGACGGACATATTTCCAGATATTTCTTCTTCTTGTTGTTCTTCTTCTGCACAGCTAAGCTGGAAGTGGCATTGGCAGCTCGCAATAGTGCAGAGTTATCTCAAAGAAAGGGGCCACGGTGTTTCTGTATCTCTATTATGTTGGTGCGGCTTCGGAACTTTTAAATATCTTGATATATGTCGAGAACTACGCATCTGATCAAAAAATATCATAGAACATAAAAAGTAGGAAACTTAATTCTCTACAAAAAAGGTCTCTTAACGTTTTGCAATAGCTCGCTTCGTTTCCGAGATATTTGCAGATTTATCTCAAGGGAAAGGGCCTGACGGACATATTTCGAGATATTTCTTCTTCTTGTTGTTCTTCTTCTGCACAGCTAAGCTGGAAGTGGCATTTGCAGCTCGCAATAGTGCAGAGTTATCGCAAAGAAAGGGGCCACGGTGTTTCTGTATCTCTATTATGTTGGTGCGGCTTCGGAACTTTTAAATATCTTCATATATCTCGAGAACTACGCATCTGATCAAAAAATATCATAGAACATAAAAAGTAGGAAACCTAATTTTCTACAAAAAAGGTCTCTTAACATTTTGCCGTAGCTCGCTTCGTTTCCGAGATATTTGCAGATTTATCTCAAGGGAAGGGGCCTGACGGACATATTTCGAGATATTTCTTCTTCTTGTTGTTCTTCTTCTGCACAGCTAAGCTGGAAGTGGCATTTGCTGCGCGCAATAGTGCAGAGTTATCTCAAAGAGAGGGGCCACGGTGTTTCTGTATCTCTATTATGTTGGTGCGGCTTCGGAACTTTTAAATATCTCGATATATCTCGAGAACTACGCCTCTGATCGAAAAATATCATAGAACACAAAAAGTAGGAAACTTAATTCTCTACAAAAAAGGTCTCTTAACATTTTGCCATAGCTCGCTTCGTTTCCGAGATGTTTGCAGATTTATCTCAAGGGAAGGGGCCTGACGGACATATTTCGAGATATTTCTTCTTCTTGTTGTTCTTCTTCTGCACAGCTAAGCTGGAAGTGGCATTTGCAGCTCGCAATAGTGCAGAGTTATCGCAAAGAAAGGGGCCACGGTGTTTCTGTATCTCTATTATGTTGGTGCGGCTTCGGAACTTTTAAATATCTTGATATATCTCGAGAACTACGCATCTGATCAAAAAATATCATAGAACATAAAAAGTAGGAAACCTAATTTTCTACAAAAAAGGTCTCTTAACATTTTGCCGTAGCTCGCTTCGTTTCCGAGATATTTGCAGATTTATCTCAAGGGAAGGGGCCTGACGGACATATTTCGAAATATTTCTTATTCTTGTTGTTCTTCTTCTGCACAGCTAAGCTGGAAGTGGCATTTGCAGCTCGCAATAGTGCAGAGTTATCTCAAAGAAAGGGGCCACGGTGTTTCTGTACCTCTATTATGTTGGTGCAGCTTCGGAGCTTTTAAATATCTTGATATATCTCGAGAACTACGCATCTGATCAAAAAATATCATAGAACATAAAAAGTAGGAAACTTAATTCTCT
The DNA here is from genome assembly GCF_051020975.1 of Osmia lignaria lignaria. NCBI lineage: Eukaryota > Metazoa > Arthropoda > Insecta > Hymenoptera > Megachilidae > Osmia > Osmia lignaria. Next base: position 5,212,175 of record NW_027478159.1, on the reverse strand, counting down.
ACAAAAAAGGTCTCTTAACATTTTCCCATAGCTGGCATCGTTTCCGAGATATTTGCAGATTTAGCTCAAGGGAAGGGGCCTGACGGACATATTCCGAGATATTTCTTCTTCTTGTTGTTCCTCTTCTGCACAGCTAAGCTGGAAGTGGCATTTGCAGGTCGCAATAGTGCAGAGTTATCTCAAAGAAAGGGGCCACGGTGTTTCTGTATCTCTATTATGTTGGTGCGGCTTCGGAACTTTTAAATATCTCGATATATCTCGAAAACTACGCTTCTGATCAAAAAATATCAGAGAACGTAAATTGTAGGAAACATAATTCTCTACAAAAAAGATCTCTTAACATTTTGCCATAGCTCGCTTCGTTTCCGAGATATTTGCAGATTTATCTCAAGGGAAGGGGCCTGACGGACATATTTCGAGATATTTCTTCTTCTTGTTGTTCTTCTTCTGCACAGCTAAGCTGGAAGTGGCATTTGCAGCTCGCAATAGTGCAGAGTTATCTCAAAGAAAGGGGCCACGGTGTTTCTGTATCTCTATTATGTTGGTGCGGCTTCGGAACTTTTAAATATCTTGATATATCTCGAGAACTACGCATCTGATCAAAAAATATCGTAGAACATAAAAAGTAGGAAACTTAATTCTCTACAAATAAGGTCTCTTAACATTTTGCCATAGCTCGCTTCGTTTCCGAGATATTTGCAGATTTATCTCAAGGGAAGGGGCCTGACGGACATATTTCGAGATATTTCTTTTTCTTGTTGTTCTTCTTCTGCACAGCTAAGCTGGAAGTGGCACTTGCAGCTCGCAATAGTGCAGAGTTATCTCAAAGAAAGGGGCCACGGTGTTTCTGTATCTCTATTATGTTGGTGCGGCTTCGGAACTTTTAAATATCTTGATATATCTCGAGAACTACGCATCTGATCAAAAAATATCGTAGAACATAAAAAGTAGGAAACTTAATTCTCTACAAATAAGGTCTCTAAACATTTTGCCATAGCTCGCTTGGTTTCCGAGATATTTGCAGATTTATCTCAAGGGAAGGGGCCTGACGGACATATTTCGAGATATTTCTTCTTCTTGTTGTTCTTCTTCTGCACAGCTAAGCTGGAAGTGGCATTTGCTGCGCGCAATAGTGCAGAGTTATCTCAAAGAGAGGGGCCACGGTGTTTCTGTATCTCTATTATGTTGGTGCGGCTTCGGAACTTTTAAATATCTCGATATATCTCGAGAACTACGCCTCTGATCGAAAAATATCATAGAACACAAAAAGTAGGAAACTTAATTCTCTACAAAAAAGGTCTCTTAACATTTTGCCATAGCTCGCTTCGTTTCCGAGATGTTTGCAGATTTATCTCAAGGGAAGGGGCCTGACGGACATATTTCGAGATATTTCTTCTTCTTGTTGTTCTTCTTCTGCACAGCTAAGCTGGAAGTGGCATTTGCAGCTCGCAATAGTGCAGAGTTATCGCAAAGAAAGGGGCCACGGTGTTTCTGTATCTCTATTATGTTGGTGCGGCTTCGGAACTTTTAAATATCTTGATATATCTCGAGAACTACGCATCTGATCAAAAAATATCATAGAACATAAAAAGTAGGAAACCTAATTTTCTACAAAAAAGGTCTCTTAACATTTTGCCGTAGCTCGCTTCGTTTCCGAGATATTTGCAGATTTATCTCAAGGGAAGGGGCCTGACGGACATATTTCGAAATATTTCTTATTCTTGTTGTTCTTCTTCTGCACAGCTAAGCTGGAAGTGGCATTTGCAGCTCGCAATAGTGCAGAGTTATCTCAAAGAAAGGGGCCACGGTGTTTCTGTACCTCTATTATGTTGGTGCAGCTTCGGAGCTTTTAAATATCTTGATATATCTCGAGAACTACGCATCTGATCAAAAAATATCATAGAACATAAAAAGTAGGAAACTTAATTCTCTACAAAAAAGGTCTCTTAACATTTTCCCATAGCTGGCATCGTTTCCGAGATATTTGCAGATTTAACTCAAGGGAAGGGGCCTGACGGACATATTCCGAGATATTTCTTCTTCTTGTTGTTCCTCTTCTGCACAGCTAAGCTGGAAGTGGCATTTGCAGGTCGCAATAGTGCAGAGTTATCTCAAAGAAAGGGGCCACGGTGTTTCTGTATCTCTATTATGTTGGTGCGGCTTCGGAACTTTTAAATATCTCGATATATCTCGAAAACTACGCTTCTGATCAAAAAATATCAGAGAACGTAAATTGTAGGAAACATAATTCTCTACAAAAAAGATCTCTTAACATTTTGCCATAGCTCGCTTCGTTTCCGAGATATTTGCAGATTTATCTCAAGGGAAGGGGCCTGACGGACATATTTCGAGATATTTCTTCTTCTTGTTGTTCTTCTTCTGCACAGCTAAGCTGGAAGTGGCATTTGCAGCTCGCAATAGTGCAGAGTTATCTCAAAGAAAGGGGCCACGGTGTTTCTGTATCTCTATTATGTTGGTGCGGCTTCGGAACTTTTAAATATCTTGATATATCTCGAGAACTACGCATCTGATCAAAAAATATCGTAGAACATAAAAAGTAGGAAACTTAATTCTCTACAAATAAGGTCTCTTAACATTTTGCCATAGCTCGCTTCGTTTCCGAGATATTTGCAGATTTATCTCAAGGGAAGGGGCCTGACGGACATATTTCGAGATATTTCTTTTTCTTGTTGTTCTTCTTCTGCACAGCTAAGCTGGAAGTGGCACTTGCAGCTCGCAATAGTGCAGAGTTATCTCAAAGAAAGGGGCCACGGTGTTTCTGTATCTCTATTATGTTGGTGCGGCTTCGGAACTTTTAAATATCTTGATATATCTCGAGAACTACGCATCTGATCAAAAAATATCGTAGAACATAAAAAGTAGGAAACTTAATTCTCTACAAATAAGGTCTCTAAACATTTTGCCATAGCTCGCTTGGTTTCCGAGATATTTGCAGATTTATCTCAAGGGAAGGGGCCTGACGGACATATTTCGAGATATTTCTTCTTCTTGTTGTTCTTCTTCTGCACAGCTAAGCTGGAAGTGGCATTTGCAGCTCGCAATAGTGCAGAGTTATCTCAAAGAAAGGGGCCACGGTGTTTCTGTATCTCTATTATGTTGGTGCGGCTTCGGAACTTTTAAATATCTTGATATATCTCGAGAACTACGCATCTGATCAAAAAATATCGTAGAACATAAAAAGTAGGAAACTTAATTCTCTACAAATAAGGTCTCTAAACATTTTGCCATAGCTCGCTTGGTTTCCGAGATATTTGCAGATTTATCTCAAGGGAAGGGGCCTGACGGACATATTTCGAGATATTCCTTCTTCTTGTTGTTCTTCTTCTGCACAGCTAAGCTGGAAGTGGCATTTGCCGCTCGCAATAGTGCAGAGTTACCTCAAAGAAAGGGGCCACGGTGTTTCTGTATCTCTATTATGTTGGTGCCGCTTCGGAACTTTTAAATATCAGGATATATCTCGAGAACTACGCATCTGATCAAAAAATATCATAGAACATAAAAAGTAGGAAACTTAATTCTCTACAAAAAAGGTCTCTTAACATTTTCCCATAGCTGGCATCGTTTCCGAGATATTTGCAGATTTAGCTCAAGGGAAGGGGCCTGACGGACATATTCCGAGATATTTCTTCTTCTTGTTGTTCCTCTTCTGCACAGCTAAGCTGGAAGTGGCATTTGCAGGTCGCAATAGTGCAGAGTTATCTCAAAGAAAGGGGCCACGGTGTTTCTGTATCTCTATTATGTTGGTGCGGCTTCGGAACTTTTAAATATCTCGATATATCTCGAAAACTACGCTTCTGATCAAAAAATATCAGAGAACGTAAATTGTAGGAAACATAATTCTCTACAAAAAAGATCTCTTAACATTTTGCCATAGCTCGCTTCGTTTCCGAGATATTTGCAGATTTATCTCAAGGGAAGGGGCCTGACGGACATATTTCGAGATATTTCTTCTTCTTGTTGTTCTTCTTCTGCACAGCTAAGCTGGAAGTGGCATTTGCAGCTCGCAATAGTGCAGAGTTATCTCAAAGAAAGGGGCCACGGTGTTTCTGTATCTCTATTATGTTGGTGCGGCTTCGGAACTTTTAAATATCTTGATATATCTCGAGAACTACGCATCTGATCAAAAAATATCGTAGAACATAAAAAGTAGGAAACTTAATTCTCTACAAATAAGGTCTCTTAACATTTTGCCATAGCTCGCTTCGTTTCCGAGATATTTGCAGATTTATCTCAAGGGAAGGGGCCTGACGGACATATTTCGAGATATTTCTTTTTCTTGTTGTTCTTCTTCTGCACAGCTAAGCTGGAAGTGGCACTTGCAGCTCGCAATAGTGCAGAGTTATCTCAAAGAAAGGGGCCACGGTGTTTCTGTATCTCTATTATGTTGGTGCGGCTTCGGAACTTTTAAATATCTTGATATATCTCGAGAACTACGCATCTGATCAAAAAATATCGTAGAACATAAAAAGTAGGAAACTTAATTCTCTACAAATAAGGTCTCTAAACATTTTGCCATAGCTCGCTTGGTTTCCGAGATATTTGCAGATTTATCTCAAGGGAAGGGGCCTGACGGACATATTTCGAGATATTTCTTCTTCTTGTTGTTCTTCTTCTGCACAGCTAAGCTGGAAGTGGCATTTGCAGCTCGCAATAGTGCAGAGTTATCTCAAAGAAAGGGGCCACGGTGTTTCTGTATCTCTATTATGTTGGTGCGGCTTCGGAACTTTTAAATATCTTGATATATCTCGAGAACTACGCATCTGATCAAAAAATATCGTAGAACATAAAAAGTAGGAAACTTAATTCTCTACAAATAAGGTCTCTAAACATTTTGCCATAGCTCGCTTGGTTTCCGAGATATTTGCAGATTTATCTCAAGGGAAGGGGCCTGACGGACATATTTCGAGATATTCCTTCTTCTTGTTGTTCTTCTTCTGCACAGCTAAGCTGGAAGTGGCATTTGCCGCTCGCAATAGTGCAGAGTTACCTCAAAGAAAGGGGCCACGGTGTTTCTGTATCTCTATTATGTTGGTGCCGCTTCGGAACTTTTAAATATCAGGATATATCTCGAGAACTACGCATCTGATCAAAAAATATCATAGAACATAAAAAGTAGGAAACTTAATTCTCTACAAAAATGGTCTCTTAACATTTTGCCATAGCTCGCTTCGTTTCCGAGATATTTGCAGATTTATCTCAAGGGAAGGGGCCTGACGGACATATTTCGAAATATTTCTTATTCTTGTTGTTCTTCTTCTGCACAGCTAAGCTGGAAGTGGCATTTGCAGCTCGCAATAGTGCAGAGTTATCTCAAAGAAAGGGGCCACGGTGTTTCTGTACCTCTATTATGTTGGTGCAGCTTCGGAGCTTTTAAATATCTTGATATATCTCGAGAACTACGCATCTGATCAAAAAATATCATAGAACATAAAAAGTAGGAAACTTAATTCTCTACAAAAAAGGTCTCTTAACATTTTCCCATAGCTGGCATCGTTTCCGAGATATTTGCAGATTTAGCTCAAGGGAAGGGGCCTGACGGACATATTCCGAGATATTTCTTCTTCTTGTTGTTCCTCTTCTGCACAGCTAAGCTGGAAGTGGCATTTGCAGGTCGCAATAGTGCAGAGTTATCTCAAAGAAAGGGGCCACGGTGTTTCTGTATCTCTATTATGTTGGTGCGGCTTCGGAACTTTTAAATATCTCGATATATCTCGAAAACTACGCTTCTGATCAAAAAATATCAGAGAACGTAAATTGTAGGAAACATAATTCTCTACAAAAAAGATCTCTTAACATTTTGCCATAGCTCGCTTCGTTTCCGAGATATTTGCAGATTTATCTCAAGGGAAGGGGCCTGACGGACATATTTCGAGATATTTCTTCTTCTTGTTGTTCTTCTTCTGCACAGCTAAGCTGGAAGTGGCATTTGCAGCTCGCAATAGTGCAGAGTTATCTCAAAGAAAGGGGCCACGGTGTTTCTGTATCTCTATTATGTTGGTGCGGCTTCGGAACTTTTAAATATCTTGATATATCTCGAGAACTACGCATCTGATCAAAAAATATCGTAGAACATAAAAAGTAGGAAACTTAATTCTCTACAAATAAGGTCTCTTAACATTTTGCCATAGCTCGCTTCGTTTCCGAGATATTTGCAGATTTATCTCAAGGGAAGGGGCCTGACGGACATATTTCGAGATATTTCTTTTTCTTGTTGTTCTTCTTCTGCACAGCTAAGCGGGAAGTGGCACTTGCAGCTCGCAATAGTGCAGAGTTATCTCAAAGAAAGGGGCCACGGTGTTTCTGTATCTCTATTATGTTGGTGCGGCTTCGGAACTTTTAAATATCTTGATATATCTCGAGAACTACGCATCTGATCAAAAAATATCATAGAACATAAAAAGTAGGAAACTTAATTCTCTACAAAAATGGTCTCTTAACATTTTGCCATAGCTCGCTTCGTTTCCGAGATATTTGCAGATTTATCTCAAGGGAAGGGGCCTGACGGACATATTTCGAAATATTTCTTATTCTTGTTGTTCTTCTTCTGCACAGCTAAGCTGGAAGTGGCATTTGCAGCTCGCAATAGTGCAGAGTTATCTCAAAGAAAGGGGCCACGGTGTTTCTGTATCTCTATTATGTTGGTGCGGCTTCGGAACTTTTAAATATCTTGATATATCTCGAGAACTACGCATCTGATCAAAAAATATCGTAGAACATAAAAAGTAGGAAACTTAATTCTCTACAAATAAGGTCTCTAAAGATTTTGCCATAGCTCGCTTGGTTTCCGAGATATTTGCAGATTTATCTCAAGGGAAGGGGCCTGACGGACATATTTTGAGATATTCCTTCTTCTTGTTGTTCTTCTTCTGCACAGCTAAGCTGGAAGTGGCATTTGCAGCTCGCAATAGTGCAGAGTTACCTCAAAGAAAGGGGCCACGGTGTTTCTGTATCTCTATTATGTTGGTGCCGCTTCGGAACTTTTAAATATCAGGATATATCTCGAGAACTACGCATCTGATCAAAAAATATCATAGAACATAAAAAGTAGGAAACTTAATTCTCTACAAAAATGGTCTCTTAACATTTTGCCATAGCTCGCTTCGTTTCCGAGATATTTGCAGATTTATCTCAAGGGAAGGGGCCTGACGGACATATTTCGAAATATTTCTTATTCTTGTTGTTCTTCTTCTGCACAGCTAAGCTGGAAGTGGCATTTGCAGCTCGCAATAGTGCAGAGTTATCTCAAAGAAAGGGGCCACGGTGTTTCTGTACCTCTATTATGTTGGTGCAGCTTCGGAGCTTTTAAATATCTTGATATATCTCGAGAACTACGCATCTGATCAAAAAATATCATAGAACATAAAAAGTAGGAAACTTAATTCTCTACAAAAAAGGTCTCTTAACATTTTCCCATAGCTGGCATCGTTTCCGAGATATTTGCAGATTTAGCTCAAGGGAAGGGGCCAGACGGACATATTCCGAGATATTTCTTCTTCTTGTTGTTCCTCTTCTGCACAGCTAAGCTGGAAGTGGCATTTGCAGGTCGCAATAGTGCAGAGTTATCTCAAAGAAAGGGGCCACGGTGTTTCTGTATCTCTATTATGTATGTGCGGCTTCGGAACTTTTAAATATCTCGATATATCTCGAAAACTACGCTTCTGATCAAAAAATATCAGAGAACGTAAATTGTAGGAAACATAAATCTCTACAAAAAAGGTCTCTAAACATTTTGCCATAGCTCGCTTGGTTTCCGAGATATTTGCAGATTTATCTCAAGGGAAGGGGCCTGACGGACATATTTCGAGATATTCCTTCTTCTTGTTGTTCTTCTTCTGCACAGCTAAGCTGGACGTGGCATTTGCAGCTCGCAATAGTGCAGAGTTATCTCAAAGAAAGGGGCCACGGTGTTTCTGTACCTCTATTATGTTGGTGCAGCTTCGGAGCTTTTAAATATCTTGATATATCTCGAGAACTACGCATCTGATCAAAAAATATCATAGAACATAAAAAGTAGGAAACTTAATTCTCTACAAAAAAGGTCTCTTAACATTTTCCCATAGCTGGCATCGTTTCCGAGATATTTGCAGATTCAGCTCAAGGGAAGGGGCCTGACGGACATATTCCGAGATATTTCTTCTTCTTGTTGTTCCTCTTCTGCACAGCTAAGCTGGAAGTGGCATTTGCAGGTCGCAATAGTGCAGAGTTATCTCAAAGAAAGGGGCCACGGTGTTTCTGTATCTCTATTATGTTGGTGCGGCTTCGGAACTTTTAAATATCTCGATATATCTCGAAAACTACGCTTCTGATCAAAAAATATCAGAGAACGTAAATTGTAGGAAACATAATTCTCTACAAAAAAGGTCTCTTAACATTTTGCCATAGCTCGCTTCGTTTCCGAGATATTTGCAGATTTATCTCAAGGGAAGGGGCCTGACGGACATATTTCGAGATATTTCTTATTCTTGTTGTTCTTCTTCTGCACAGCTAAGCTGGAAGTGGCATTTGCAGCTCGCAATAGTGCAGAGTTATCTCAAAGAAAGGGGCCACGGTGTTTCTGTATCTCTATTATGTTGGTGCGGCTTCGGAACTTTTAAATATCTTGATATATCTCGAGAACTACGCATCTGATCAAAAAATATCGTAGAACATAAAAAGTAGGAAACTTAATTCTCTACAAATAAGGTCTCTAAACATTTTGCCATAGCTCGCTTGGTTTCCGAGATATTTGCAGATTTATCTCAAGGGAAGGGGCCTGACAGACATATTTCGAGATATTCCTTCTTCTTGTTGTTCTTCTTCTGCACAGCTAAGCTGGAAGTGGCATTTGCAGCTCGCAATAGTGCAGAGTTACCTCAAAGAAAGGGGCCACGGTGTTTCTGTATCTCTATTATGTTGGTGCCGCTTCGGAACTTTTAAATATCAGGATATATCTCGAGAACTACGCATCTGATCAAAAAATATCATAGAACATAAAAAGTAGGAAACTTAATTCTCTACAAATAAGGTCTCTAAAGATTTTGCCATAGCTCGGTTGGTTTCCGAGATATTTGCAGATTTATCTCAAGGGAAGGGGCCTGACGGACATATTTCGAGATATTCCTTCTTCTTGTTGTTCTTCTTCTGCACAGCTAAGCTGGAAGTGGCATTTGCAGCTCGCAATAGTGCAGAGTTACCTCAAAGAAAGGGGCCACGGTGTTTCTGTATCTCTATTATGTTGGTGCCGCTTCGGAACTTTTAAATATCAGGATATATCTCGAGAACTACGCATCTGATCAAAAAATATCATAGAACATAAAAAGTAGGAAACTTAATTCTCTACAAAAATGGTCTCTTAACATTTTGCCATAGCTCGCTTCGTTTCCGAGATATTTGCAGATTTATCTCAAGGGAAGGGGCCTGACGGACATATTTCGAAATATTTCTTATTCTTGTTGTTCTTCTTCTGCACAGCTAAGCTGGAAGTGGCATTTGCAGCTCGCAATAGTGCAGAGTTATCTCAAAGAAAGGGGCCACGGTGTTTCTGTACCTCTATTATGTTGGTGCAGCTTCGGAGCTTTTAAATATCTTGATATATCTCGAGAACTACGCATCTGATCAAAAAATATCATAGAACATAAAAAGTAGGAAACTTAATTCTCTACAAAAAAGGTCTCTTAACATTTTCCCATAGCTGGCATCTTTTCCGAGATATTTGCAGATTTAGCTCAAGGGAAGGGGCCTGACGGACATATTCCGAGATATTTCTTCTTCTTGTTGTTCCTCTTCTGCACAGCTAAGCTGGAAGTGGCATTTGCAGGTCGCAATAGTGCAGAGTTATCTCAAAGAAAGGGGCCACGGTGTTTCTGTATCTCTATTATGTTGGTGCGGCTTCGGAACTTTTAAATATCTCGATATATCTCGAAAACTACGCTTCTGATCAAAAAATATCAGAGAACGTAAATTGTAGGAAACATAAATCTCTACAAAAAAGGTCTCTAAACATTTTGCCATAGCTCGCTTGGTTTCCGAGATATTTGCAGATTTATCTCAAGGGAAGGGGCCTGACGGACATATTTCGAGATATTCCTTCTTCTTGTTGTTCTTCTTCTGCACAGCTAAGCTGGACGTGGCATTTGCAGCTCGCAATAGTGCAGAGTTATCTCAAAGAAAGGGGCCACGGTGTTTCTGTACCTCTATTATGTTGGTGCAGCTTCGGAGCTTTTAAATATCTTGATATATCTCGAGAACTACGCATCTGATCAAAAAATATCATAGAACATAAAAAGTAGGAAACTTAATTCTCTACAAAAAAGGTCTCTTAACATTTTCCCATAGCTGGCATCGTTTCCGAGATATTTGCAGATTTAGCTCAAGGGAAGGGGCCTGACGGACATATTCCGAGATATTTCTTCTTCTTGTTGTTCCTCTTCTGCACAGCTAAGCTGGAAGTGGCATTTGCAGGTCGCAATAGTGCAGAGTTATCTCAAAGAAAGGGGCCACGGTGTTTCTGTATCTCTATTATGTTGGTGCGGCTTCGGAACTTTTAAATATCTCGATATATCTCGAAAACTACGCTTCTGATCAAAAAATATCAGAGAACGTAAATTGTAGGAAACATAAATCTCTACAAAAAAGGTCTCTAAACATTTTGCCATAGCTCGCTTGGTTTCCGAGATATTTGCAGATTTATCTCAAGGGAAGGGGCCTGACGGACATATTTCGAGATATTCCTTCTTCTTGTTGTTCTTCTTCTGCACAGCTAAGCTGGACGTGGCATTTGCAGCTCGCAATAGTGCAGAGTTATCTCAAAGAAAGGGGCCACGGTGTTTCTGTACCTCTATTATGTTGGTGCAGCTTCGGAGCTTTTAAATATCTTGATATATCTCGAGAACTACGCATCTGATCAAAAAATATCATCGAACATAAAAAGTAGGAAACTTAATTCTCTACAAAAAAGGTCTCTTAACATTTTCCCATAGCTGGCATCGTTTCCGAGATATTTGCAGATTTAGCTCAAGGGAAGGGGCCTGACGGACATATTCCGAGATATTTCTTCTTCTTGTTGTTCCTCTTCTGCACAGCTAAGCTGGAAGTGGCATTTGCAGGTCGCAATAGTGCAGAGTTATCTCAAAGAAAGGGGCCACGGTGTTTCTGTATCTCTATTATGTTGGTGCGGCTTCGGAACTTTTAAATATCTCGATATATCTCGAAAACTACGCTTCTGATCAAAAAATATCAGAGAACGTAAATTGTAGGAAACATAATTCTCTACAAAAAAGGTCTCTTAACATTTTGCCATAGCTCGCTTCGTTTCCGAGATATTTGCAGATTTATCTCAAGGGAAGGGGCCTGACGGACATATTTCGAGATATTTCTTCTTCTTGTTGTTCTTCTTCTGCACAGCTAAGCTGGAAGTGGCATTTGCAGCTCGCAATAGTGCAGAGTTATCTCAAAGAAAGGGGCCACGGTGTTTCTGTATCTCTATTATGTTGGTGCGGCTTCGGAACTTTTAAATATCTTGATATATCTCGAGAACTACGCATCTGATCAAAAAATATCGTAGAACATAAAAAGTAGGAAACTTAATTCTCTACAAATAAGGTCTCTAAACATTTTGCCATAGCTCGCTTGGTTTCCGAGATATTTGCAGATTTATCTCAAGGGAAGGGGCCTGACGGACATATTTCGAGATATTTCTTCTTCTTGTTGTTCTTCTTCTGCACAGCTAAGCTGGAAGTGGCATTTGCAGCTCGCAGTAGTGCAGAGTTATCTCAAAGAAAGGGGCCACGGTGTTTCTGTATCTCTATTATGTTGGTGCGGCTTCGGAACTTTTAAATATCTTGATATATCTCGAGAACTACGCATCTGATCAGAAAATATCATAGAACATAAAAAGTAGGAAACTTAATTCTCTACAAAAAAGGTCTCTTAACATTTTGCCATAGCTCGCTTCGTTTCCGAGATATTTGCAGATTTATCTCAAGGGAAGGGGCCTGACGGACATATTTCGAGATATTTCTTCTTCTTGTTGTTCTTCTTCTGCACAGCTAAGCTGGAAGTGGCATTTGCAGCGCGCAATAGTGCAGAGTTATCTCAAAGAAAGGGGCCACAGTGTTTCTGTATCTCTATTATGTTGGTGCGGCTTCGGAACTTTTAAATATCTTGATATATCTCGAGAACTACGCATCTGTTCAAAAAATATCATAGAACATAAAAAGTAGGAATCCTAATTTTCTACAAATAAGGTCTCCAAACATTTTGCCATAGCTCGCTTGGTTTCCGAGATATTTGCAGATTTATCTCAAGGGAAGGGGCCTGACGGACATATTTCGAGATATTCCTTCTTCTTGTTGTTCTTCTTCTGCACAGCTAAGCTGGACGTGGCATTTGCAGCTCGCAATAGTGCAGAGTTATCTCAAAGAAAGGGGCCACGGTGTTTCTGTACCTCTATTATGTTGGTGCAGCTTCGGAGCTTTTAAATATCTTGATATATCTCGAGAACTACGCATCTGATCAAAAAATATCATAGAACAAAGAAAGTAGGAAACTTAATTCTCTACAAAAAAGGTCTCTTAACATTTTCCCATAGCTGGCATCGTTTCCGAGATATTTGCAGATTTAGCTCAAGGGAAGGGGCCTGACGGACATATTCCGAGATATTTCTTCTTCTTGTTGTTCCTCTTCTGCACAGCTAAGCTGGAAGTGGCATTTGCAGGTCGCAATAGTGCAGAGTTATCTCAAAGAAAGGGGCCACGGTGTTTCTGTATCTCTATTGTGTTGGTGCGGCTTCGGAACTTTTAAATATCTCGATATATCTCGAAAACTACGCTTCTGATCAAAAAATATCAGAGAACGTAAATTGTAGGAAACATAATTCTCTACAAAAAAGGTCTCTTAACATTTTGCCATAGCTCGCTTCGTTTCCGAGATATTTGCAGATTTATCTCAAGGGAAGGGGCCTGACGGACATATTTCGAGATATTTCTTCTTCTTGTTGTTCTTCTTCTGCACAGCTAAGCTGGAAGTGGCATTTGCAGCTCGCAATAGTGCAGAGTTATCTCAAAGAAAGGGGCCACGGTGTTTCTGTATCTCTATTATGTTGGTGCGGCTTCGGAACTTTTAAATATCTTGATATATCTCGAGAACTACGCATCTGATCAAAAAATATCGTAGAACATAAAAAGTAGGAAACTTAATTCTCTACAAATAAGGTCTCTAAACATTTTGCCATAGCTCGCTTGGTTTCCGAGATATTTGCAGATTTATCTCAAGGGAAGGGGCCTGACGGACATATTTCGAGATATTCCTTCTTCTTGTTGTTCTTCTTCTGCACAGCTAAGCTGGAAGTGGCATTTGCAGCTCGCAATAGTGCAGAGTTACCTCAAAGAAAGGGGCCACGGTGTTTCTGTATCTCTATTATGTTGGTGCCGCTTCGGAACTTTTAAATATCAGGATATATCTCGAGAACTACGCATCTGATCAAAAAATATCATAGAACATAAAAAGTAGGAAACTTAATTCTCTACAAAAATGGTCTCTTAACATTTTGCCATAGCTCGCTTCGTTTCCGAGATATTTGCAGATTTATCTCAAGGGAAGGGGCCTGACGGACATATTTCGAGATATTTCTTCTTCTTGTTGTTCTTCTTCTGCACAGCTAAGCTGGAAGTGGCATTTGCAGCTCGCAGTAGTGCAGAGTTATCTCAAAGAAAGGGGCCACGGTGTTTCTGTATCTCTATTATGTTGGTGCGGCTTCGGAACTTTTAAATATCTTGATATATCTCGAGAACTACGCATCTGATCAGAAAATATCATAGAACATAAAAAGTAGGAAACTTAATTCTCTACAAAAAAGGTCTCTTAACATTTTGCCATAGCTCGCTTCGTTTCCGAGATATTTGCAGATTTATCTCAAGGGAAGGGGCCTGACGGACATATTTCGAGATATTTCTTCTTCTTGTTGTTCTTCTTCTGCACAGCTAAGCTGGAAGTGGCATTTGCAGCGCGCAATAGTGCAGAGTTATCTCAAAGAAAGGGGCCACAGTGTTTCTGTATCTCTATTATGTTGGTGCGGCTTCGGAACTTTTAAATATCTTGATATATCTCGAGAACTACGCATCTGTTCAAAAAATATCATAGAACATAAAAAGTAGGGATCCTAATTTTCTACAAATAAGGTCTCCAAACATTTTGCCATAGCTCGCTTGGTTTCCGAGATATTTGCAGATTTATCTCAAGGGAAGGGGCCTGACGGACATATTTCGAGATATTCCTTCTTCTTGTTGTTCTTCTTCTGCACAGCTAAGCTGGCCGTGGCATTTGCAGCTCGCAATAGTGCAGAGTTATCTCAAAGAAAGGGGCCACGGTGTTTCTGTACCTCTATTATGTTGGTGCAGCTTCGGAGCTTTTAAATATCTTGATATATCTCGAGAACTACGCATCTGATCAAAAAATATCATAGAACATAAAAAGTAGGAAACTTAATTCTCTACAAAAAAGGTCTCTTAACATTTTCCCATAGCTGGCATCGTCTCCGAGATATTTGCAGATTTAGCTCAAGGGAAGGGGCCTGACGGACATATTCCGAGATATTTCTTCTTCTTGTTGTTCCTCTTCTGCACAGCTAAGCTGGAAGTGGCATTTGCAGGTCGCAATAGTGCAGAGTTATCTCAAAGAAAGGGGCCACGGTGTTTCTGTATCTCTATTATGTTGGTGCGGCTTCGGAACTTTTAAATATCTCGATATATCTCGAAAACTACGCTTCTGATCAAAAAATATCAGAGAACGTAAATTGTAGGAAACATAATTCTCTACAAAAAAGGTCTCTTAACATTTTGCCATAGCTCGCTTCGTTTCCGAGATATTTGCAGATTTATCTCAAGGGAAGGGGCCTGACGGACATATTTCGAGATATTTCTTCTTCTTGTTGTTCTTCTTCTGCACAGCTAAGCTGGAAGTGGCATTTGCAGCTCGCAATAGTGCAGAGTTATCTCAAAGAAAGGGGCCACGGTGTTTCTGTATCTCTATTATGTTGGTGCGGCTTCGGAACTTTTAAACATCTTGATATATCTCGAGAACTACGCATCTGATCAAAAAATATCTTAGAACATAAAAAGTAGGAAACTTAATTCTCTACAAATAAGGTCTCTAAACATTTTGCCATAGCTCGCTTGGTTTCCGAGATATTTGCAGATTTATCTCAAGGGAAGGGGCCTGACGGACATATTTCGAGATATTCCTTCTTCTTGTTGTTCTTCTTCTGCACAGCTAAGCTGGAAGTGGCATTTGCAGCTCGCAATAGTGCAGAGTTACCTCAAAGAAAGGGGCCACGGTGTTTCTGTATCTCTATTATGTTGGTGCCGCTTCGGAACTTTTAAATATCAGGATATATCTCGAGAACTACGCCTCTGATCGAAAAATATCATAGAACATAAAAAGTAGGAAACTTAATTCTCTACAAAAAAGGTCTCTTAACATTTTGCCATAGCTCGCTTCGTTTCCGAGATATTTGCAGATTTATCTCAAGGGAAGGGGCCTGACGGACATATTTCGAGATATTTCTTCTTCTTGTTGTTCTTCTTCTGCACAGCTAAGCTGGAAGTGGCATTTGCAGCGCGCAATAGTGCAGAGTTATCTCAAAGAAACGGGCCACGGTGTTTCTGTATCTCTATTATGTTGGTGCGGCTTCGGAACTTTTAAATATCTTGATATATCTCGAGAACTACGCATCTGATCAAAAAATATCATAGAACATAAAAAGTAGGAAACATAATTCTCTACAAAAAAGGTCTCTTAACATTTTGCCATAGCTCGCTTCCTTTCCGAGATATTTGCAGATTTATCTCAAGGGAAGGGGCCTGACGGACATATTTCGAGATATTTCTTCTTCTTGTTGTTCTTCTTCTGCACAGGTAAGCTGGAAGTGGCATTTGCAGCTCGCAATAGTGCAGAGTTACCTCAAAGAAAGGGGCCACGGTGTATCTGTATCTCTATTATGTTGGTGCGGCTTCGGAACTTTTAAATATCTTGATATATCTCGAGAACTACGCATCTGATCAAAAAATATCGTAGAACATAAAAAGTAGGAAACTTAATTCTCTACAAAAAAGGTCTCTTAACATTTTGCCATAGCTCGCTTGGTTTCCGAGATATTTGCAGATTTATCTCAAGGGAAGGGGCCTGACGGACATATTTCGAGATATTCCTTCTTCTTGTTGTTCTTCTTCTGCACAGCTAAGCTGGAAGTGGCATTTGCAGCTGGCAATAGTGCAGAGTTACCTCAAAGAAAGGGGCCACGGTGTTTCTGTATCTCTATTATGTTGGTGCCGCTTCGGAACTTTTAAATATCAGGATATATCTCGAGAACTACGCATCTGATCAAAAAATATCATAGAACATAAAAAGTAGGAAACTTAATTCTCTACAAAAATGGTCTCTTAACATTTTGCCATAGCTCGCTTCGTTTCCGAGATATTTGCAGATTTATCTCAAGGGAAGGGGCCTGACGGACATATTTCGAGATATTTCTTCTTCTTGTTGTTCTTCTTCTGCACAGCTAAGCTGGAAGTGGCATTTGCAGCTCGCAGTAGTGCAGAGTTATCTCAAAGAAAGGGGCCACGGTGTTTCTGTATCTCTATTATGTTGGTGCGGCTTCGGAACTTTTAAATATCTTGATATATCTCGAGATCTACGCATCTGATCAGAAAATATTATAGAACATAAAAAGTAGGAAACTTAATTCTCTACAAAAAAGGTCTCTTAACATTTTGCCATAGCTCGCTTCGTTTCCGAGATATTTGCAGATTTATCTCAAGGGAAGGGGCCTGACGGACATATTTCGAGATATTTCTTCTTCTTGTTGTTCTTCTTCTGCACAGCTAAGCTGGAAGTGGCATTTGCAGCGCGCAATAGTGCAGAGTTATCTCAAAGAAAGGGGCCACGGTGTTTCTGTATCTCTATTATGTTGGTGCGGCTTCGGAACTTTTAAATATCTTGATATATCTCGAGAACTACGCATCTGTTCAAAAAATATCATAGAACATAAAAAGTAGGAATCCTAATTTTCTACAAAAAAGGTCTCTTAACATTTTGCCGTAGCTCGCTTCGTTTCCGAGATATTTGCAGAATTATCTCAAGGGAAGGGGCCTGACGGACATATTTCCAGATATTTCTTCTTCTTGTTGTTCTTCTTCTGCACAGCTAAGCTGGAAGTGGCGTTTGCAGCTCGCAATAGTGCAGAGTTATCTCAAAGAAAGGGGCCACGGTGTTTCTGTATCTCTATTATGTTGGTGCGGCTTCGGAACTTTCAAATATCTTGATATATCTCGAGAACTACGCATCTGATCAAAAAATATCATAGAACATAAAAAGTAGGAATCCTAATTTTCTACAAAAAAGGTCTCTTAACATTTTGCCGTAGCTCGCTTTGTTTCCGAGATATTTGCAGATTTATCTCAAGGGAAGGGGCCTGACGGACATATTTCGAGATATTTCTTCTTTTTGTTGTTCTTCTTCTGCACAGCTAAGCTGGAAGTGGCATTTGCAGTTCGCAATAGTGCAGAGTTATCTCAAAGACAGGGGCCACGGTGTTTCTGTATCTCTACTATGTTGGTGCGGCTTCGGAACTTTTAAATATCTTGATATATCTCGAGAACTACGCATCCGATCAAAAAATATCATAGAACATAAAAAGTAGGAAACTTAATTCTCTACAAAAAAGGTCTCTTAACATTTTGCCATAGCTCGCTTCGTTTCCGAGATATTTGCAGATTTATCTCGAGGGAAGGGGCCTGACGGACATATTTCGAGATATTTCTTCTTCTTGTTGTTCTTCTTCTGCACAGCTAAGCTGGAAGCGGCATTTGCGGCTCGCACTAGTGCAGGGTTATCTCAAAGAAAGGGGCCACGGTGTTTCTGTATCTCTATTATGTTGGTGCGGCTTCGGATCTTTTAAATATCTCGATATATCTCGAAAACTACGCTTCTGATCAAAAAATATCATAGAACATAAATTGTAGGAAACATAATTCTCTACAAAAAAGGTCTCCTAACATTTTGCCATAGCTCGCTTCGTTTCCGAGATATTTGCAGATATATCTCAAGGGAAGGGGCCTGACGGACATATTTCGAGATATTTCTTCTTCTTGTTGTTCTTCTTCTGCACAGCTAAGCTGGAAGTGGCATTTACAGCTCGCAATAGTGCAGAGTTATCTCAAAGAAAGGGGCCACGGTGTTTCTGTATCTCTATTATGTTGGTGCGGCTTCGGAACTTTTAAATATCTTGATATATCTCGAGAACTACGCATCTGATCAAAAAATACCATAGAACATGAAAAGTAGGAAACTTAATTCTCTACAAAAAAGGTCTCTTAACATTTTGCCATAGCTCTCTTCGTTTCCGAGATATTTGCAGATTTAACTCAAGGGAAGGGGCCTGACGGACATATTTCGAGATATTTCTTCTTCTTGTTGTTCTTCTTCTGCACAGCTAAGCTGGAAGTGGCATTTGCAGCTCGCAATAGTGCAGAGTTATCTCAAAGAAAGGGGCCACGTGTTTCTGTATCTCTATTATGTTGGTGCGGCTTCGGAACTTTTAAATATCTTGATATATCTCGAGAACTACGCATCTGATCAAAAAATATCATAGAACATAAAAAGTAGGAAACTTAATTCTCTACAAAAAAGGTCTCTTAGCATTTTGCCATAGCTCGCTTCGTTTCCGAGATATTTGCAGATTTATCTCAAGGGAAGGGGCCTAACGGACATATTTCGAGATATTTCTTCTTCTTGTTGTTCTTCTTCTGCACAGCTAAACTGGAAGTGGCATTTCCAGCTCGCAATAGTGCTGAGTTATCTCAAAGAAAGGGGCCACGGTGTTTCTGTATCTCTATTATGTTGGTGCGGCTTCGGAACTTTTAAATATCTCGATTTATCTCGAAAACTACGCTTCTGATCAAAAAATATCATAGAACATAAATTGTAGGAAACATAATTCTCGACAAAAAAGGTCTCTTATCATTTTGCCATAGCTCGCTTCGTTTCCGAGATATTTGCAGATATATCTCAAGGGAAGGGGCCTGACGGACATATTTCGAGATATTTCTTCTTCTTGTTGTTCTTCTTCTGCACAGCTAAACTGGAAGTGGCATTTCCAGCTCGCAATAGTGCAGAGTTATCTCAAAGAAAGGGGCCACGGTGTTTCTGTATCTCTATTATGTTGGTGCGGCTTCGGAACTTTTAAATATCTTGATATATCTCGAGAACTACGCATCCGATCAAAAAATATCATACAACATAAATTGTAGAAAACTTAATTCTCTACAAAAAAGGTCTCTTAACATTTTGCCATAGCTCTCTTCGTTTCCGAGATATTTGCAGATATATCTCAAGGGAAGGGGCCTGACGGACATATTTCGAGATATTTCTTCTTCTTGTTGTTCTTCTTCTGCACAGCTAAACTGGAAGTGGCATTTCCAGCTCGCAATAGTGCAGAGTTATCTCAAAGAAAGGGGCCACGGTGTTTCTGTATCTCTATTATGTTGGTGCGGCTTCGGAACTTTTAAATATCTTGATATATCTCGAGAACTACGCATCCGATCAAAAAATATCATACAACATAAATTGTAGAAAACTTAATTCTCTACAAAAAAGGTCTCTTAACATTTTG
Organism: Osmia lignaria lignaria; assembly: GCF_051020975.1. NCBI lineage: Eukaryota > Metazoa > Arthropoda > Insecta > Hymenoptera > Megachilidae > Osmia > Osmia lignaria. Next base: position 5,192,509 of record NW_027478159.1, on the reverse strand, counting down.
CCATAGCTCTCTTCGTTTCCGAGATATTTCCAGATTTATCTCAAGGGAAGGGGCCTGACGGACATATTTCGAGATATTTCTTCTTCTTGTTATTCTTCTTCTGCACAGCTAAGCTGGAAGTGGCATTTGCAGCTCGCAATAGTGCAGAGTTATCTCAAAGAAAGGGGCCACGGTGTTTCTGTATCTCTATTATGTTGGTGCGGCTTCGGAACTTTTAAATATCTTGATATATCTCGAGAACTACGCATCTGATCGAAAAATATCATAGAACATGAAAAGTAGGAAACTTAATTCTCTACAAAAGAGGTCTCTTAACCTTTTGCCATAGCTCGCTTCCTTTCCGAGATATTTGCAGATATATCTCAAGGGAAGGGGCCTGACGGACATATTTCGATATATTTCTTCTTTTTGTTGTTCTTCTTCTGCACAGCTAAGCTGGAAGTGGCATTTGCAGCTCGCAATAGTGCAGAGTTATCTCAAAGAAAGGGGCCACGGTGTTTCTGTATCTCTATTATGTTGGTGCGGCTTCGGAACTTTTAAATATCTTGATATATCTCGAGAACTACGCATCTGATCAAAAAATATCATAGAACATAAAAAGTAGGAAACTTAATTCTCTACAAAAAAGGTCTCTTAACATTTTGCCATAGCTCTCTTCGTTTCCGAGATATTTGCAGATTTATCTCAAGGGAAGGGGCCTAACGGACATATTTCGAGATATTTCTTCTTCTTGTTGTTCTTCTTCTGCACAGCTAAGCTGGAAGTGGCATTTGCAGCTTGCAATAGTGCAGAGTTACCTCAAAGAAAGGGGCCACGGTGTTTCTGTATCTCTATTATGTTGGTGCCGCTTCGGAACTTTTAAATATCAGGATATATCTCGAGAACTACGCATCTGATCAAAAAATATCATAGAACATAAAAAGTAGGAATCCTAATTTTCTACAAAAAAGGTCTCTTAACATTTTGCCGTAGCTCGCTTCGTTTCCGAGATATTTGCAGATTTATCTCGAGGGAAGGGGCCTGACGGACATATTTCGAGATATTTCTTCTTCTTGTTGTTCTTCTTCTGCACAGCTAAGCTGGAAGTGGCATTTGCAGCGCGCAATAGTGCAGAGTTATCTCAAAGAAAGGGGCCACAGTGTTTCTGTATCTCTATTATGTTGGTGCGGCTTCGGAACTTTTAAATATCTTGATATATCTCGAGAACTACGCATCTGTTCAAAAAATATCATAGAACATAAAAAGTAGGGATCCTAATTTTCTACAAATAAGGTCTCCAAACATTTTGCCATAGCTCGCTTGGTTTCCGAGATATTTGCAGATTTATCTCAAGGGAAGGGGCCTGACGGACATATTTCGAGATATTCCTTCTTCTTGTTGTTCTTCTTCTGCACAGCTAAGCTGGCCGTGGCATTTGCAGCTCGCAATAGTGCAGAGTTATCTCAAAGAAAGGGGCCACGGTGTTTCTGTACCTCTATTATGTTGGTGCAGCTTCGGAGCTTTTAAATATCTTGATATATCTCGAGAACTACGCATCTGATCAAAAAATATCATAGAACATAAAAAGTAGGAAACTTAATTCTCTACAAAAAAGGTCTCTTAACATTTTCCCATAGCTGGCATCGTCTCCGAGATATTTGCAGATTTAGCTCAAGGGAAGGGGCCTGACGGACATATTCCGAGATATTTCTTCTTCTTGTTGTTCCTCTTCTGCACAGCTAAGCTGGAAGTGGCATTTGCAGGTCGCAATAGTGCAGAGTTATCTCAAAGAAAGGGGCCACGGTGTTTCTGTATCTCTATTATGTTGGTGCGGCTTCGGAACTTTTAAATATCTCGATATATCTCGAAAACTACGCTTCTGATCAAAAAATATCAGAGAACGTAAATTGTAGGAAACATAATTCTCTACAAAAAAGGTCTCTTAACATTTTGCCATAGCTCGCTTCGTTTCCGAGATATTTGCAGATTTATCTCAAGGGAAGGGGCCTGACGGACATATTTCGAGATATTTCTTCTTCTTGTTGTTCTTCTTCTGCACAGCTAAGCTGGAAGTGGCATTTGCAGCTCGCAATAGTGCAGAGTTATCTCAAAGAAAGGGGCCACGGTGTTTCTGTATCTCTATTATGTTGGTGCGGCTTCGGAACTTTTAAACATCTTGATATATCTCGAGAACTACGCATCTGATCAAAAAATATCTTAGAACATAAAAAGTAGGAAACTTAATTCTCTACAAATAAGGTCTCTAAACATTTTGCCATAGCTCGCTTGGTTTCCGAGATATTTGCAGATTTATCTCAAGGGAAGGGGCCTGACGGACATATTTCGAGATATTCCTTCTTCTTGTTGTTCTTCTTCTGCACAGCTAAGCTGGAAGTGGCATTTGCAGCTCGCAATAGTGCAGAGTTACCTCAAAGAAAGGGGCCACGGTGTTTCTGTATCTCTATTATGTTGGTGCCGCTTCGGAACTTTTAAATATCAGGATATATCTCGAGAACTACGCCTCTGATCGAAAAATATCATAGAACATAAAAAGTAGGAAACTTAATTCTCTACAAAAAAGGTCTCTTAACATTTTGCCATAGCTCGCTTCGTTTCCGAGATATTTGCAGATTTATCTCAAGGGAAGGGGCCTGACGGACATATTTCGAGATATTTCTTCTTCTTGTTGTTCTTCTTCTGCACAGCTAAGCTGGAAGTGGCATTTGCAGCGCGCAATAGTGCAGAGTTATCTCAAAGAAACGGGCCACGGTGTTTCTGTATCTCTATTATGTTGGTGCGGCTTCGGAACTTTTAAATATCTTGATATATCTCGAGAACTACGCATCTGATCAAAAAATATCATAGAACATAAAAAGTAGGAAACATAATTCTCTACAAAAAAGGTCTCTTAACATTTTGCCATAGCTCGCTTCCTTTCCGAGATATTTGCAGATTTATCTCAAGGGAAGGGGCCTGACGGACATATTTCGAGATATTTCTTCTTCTTGTTGTTCTTCTTCTGCACAGGTAAGCTGGAAGTGGCATTTGCAGCTCGCAATAGTGCAGAGTTACCTCAAAGAAAGGGGCCACGGTGTATCTGTATCTCTATTATGTTGGTGCGGCTTCGGAACTTTTAAATATCTTGATATATCTCGAGAACTACGCATCTGATCAAAAAATATCGTAGAACATAAAAAGTAGGAAACTTAATTCTCTACAAAAAAGGTCTCTTAACATTTTGCCATAGCTCGCTTGGTTTCCGAGATATTTGCAGATTTATCTCAAGGGAAGGGGCCTGACGGACATATTTCGAGATATTCCTTCTTCTTGTTGTTCTTCTTCTGCACAGCTAAGCTGGAAGTGGCATTTGCAGCTGGCAATAGTGCAGAGTTACCTCAAAGAAAGGGGCCACGGTGTTTCTGTATCTCTATTATGTTGGTGCCGCTTCGGAACTTTTAAATATCAGGATATATCTCGAGAACTACGCATCTGATCAAAAAATATCATAGAACATAAAAAGTAGGAAACTTAATTCTCTACAAAAATGGTCTCTTAACATTTTGCCATAGCTCGCTTCGTTTCCGAGATATTTGCAGATTTATCTCAAGGGAAGGGGCCTGACGGACATATTTCGAGATATTTCTTCTTCTTGTTGTTCTTCTTCTGCACAGCTAAGCTGGAAGTGGCATTTGCAGCTCGCAGTAGTGCAGAGTTATCTCAAAGAAAGGGGCCACGGTGTTTCTGTATCTCTATTATGTTGGTGCGGCTTCGGAACTTTTAAATATCTTGATATATCTCGAGATCTACGCATCTGATCAGAAAATATTATAGAACATAAAAAGTAGGAAACTTAATTCTCTACAAAAAAGGTCTCTTAACATTTTGCCATAGCTCGCTTCGTTTCCGAGATATTTGCAGATTTATCTCAAGGGAAGGGGCCTGACGGACATATTTCGAGATATTTCTTCTTCTTGTTGTTCTTCTTCTGCACAGCTAAGCTGGAAGTGGCATTTGCAGCGCGCAATAGTGCAGAGTTATCTCAAAGAAAGGGGCCACGGTGTTTCTGTATCTCTATTATGTTGGTGCGGCTTCGGAACTTTTAAATATCTTGATATATCTCGAGAACTACGCATCTGTTCAAAAAATATCATAGAACATAAAAAGTAGGAATCCTAATTTTCTACAAAAAAGGTCTCTTAACATTTTGCCGTAGCTCGCTTCGTTTCCGAGATATTTGCAGAATTATCTCAAGGGAAGGGGCCTGACGGACATATTTCCAGATATTTCTTCTTCTTGTTGTTCTTCTTCTGCACAGCTAAGCTGGAAGTGGCGTTTGCAGCTCGCAATAGTGCAGAGTTATCTCAAAGAAAGGGGCCACGGTGTTTCTGTATCTCTATTATGTTGGTGCGGCTTCGGAACTTTCAAATATCTTGATATATCTCGAGAACTACGCATCTGATCAAAAAATATCATAGAACATAAAAAGTAGGAATCCTAATTTTCTACAAAAAAGGTCTCTTAACATTTTGCCGTAGCTCGCTTTGTTTCCGAGATATTTGCAGATTTATCTCAAGGGAAGGGGCCTGACGGACATATTTCGAGATATTTCTTCTTTTTGTTGTTCTTCTTCTGCACAGCTAAGCTGGAAGTGGCATTTGCAGTTCGCAATAGTGCAGAGTTATCTCAAAGACAGGGGCCACGGTGTTTCTGTATCTCTACTATGTTGGTGCGGCTTCGGAACTTTTAAATATCTTGATATATCTCGAGAACTACGCATCCGATCAAAAAATATCATAGAACATAAAAAGTAGGAAACTTAATTCTCTACAAAAAAGGTCTCTTAACATTTTGCCATAGCTCGCTTCGTTTCCGAGATATTTGCAGATTTATCTCGAGGGAAGGGGCCTGACGGACATATTTCGAGATATTTCTTCTTCTTGTTGTTCTTCTTCTGCACAGCTAAGCTGGAAGCGGCATTTGCGGCTCGCACTAGTGCAGGGTTATCTCAAAGAAAGGGGCCACGGTGTTTCTGTATCTCTATTATGTTGGTGCGGCTTCGGATCTTTTAAATATCTCGATATATCTCGAAAACTACGCTTCTGATCAAAAAATATCATAGAACATAAATTGTAGGAAACATAATTCTCTACAAAAAAGGTCTCCTAACATTTTGCCATAGCTCGCTTCGTTTCCGAGATATTTGCAGATATATCTCAAGGGAAGGGGCCTGACGGACATATTTCGAGATATTTCTTCTTCTTGTTGTTCTTCTTCTGCACAGCTAAGCTGGAAGTGGCATTTACAGCTCGCAATAGTGCAGAGTTATCTCAAAGAAAGGGGCCACGGTGTTTCTGTATCTCTATTATGTTGGTGCGGCTTCGGAACTTTTAAATATCTTGATATATCTCGAGAACTACGCATCTGATCAAAAAATACCATAGAACATGAAAAGTAGGAAACTTAATTCTCTACAAAAAAGGTCTCTTAACATTTTGCCATAGCTCTCTTCGTTTCCGAGATATTTGCAGATTTAACTCAAGGGAAGGGGCCTGACGGACATATTTCGAGATATTTCTTCTTCTTGTTGTTCTTCTTCTGCACAGCTAAGCTGGAAGTGGCATTTGCAGCTCGCAATAGTGCAGAGTTATCTCAAAGAAAGGGGCCACGTGTTTCTGTATCTCTATTATGTTGGTGCGGCTTCGGAACTTTTAAATATCTTGATATATCTCGAGAACTACGCATCTGATCAAAAAATATCATAGAACATAAAAAGTAGGAAACTTAATTCTCTACAAAAAAGGTCTCTTAGCATTTTGCCATAGCTCGCTTCGTTTCCGAGATATTTGCAGATTTATCTCAAGGGAAGGGGCCTAACGGACATATTTCGAGATATTTCTTCTTCTTGTTGTTCTTCTTCTGCACAGCTAAACTGGAAGTGGCATTTCCAGCTCGCAATAGTGCTGAGTTATCTCAAAGAAAGGGGCCACGGTGTTTCTGTATCTCTATTATGTTGGTGCGGCTTCGGAACTTTTAAATATCTCGATTTATCTCGAAAACTACGCTTCTGATCAAAAAATATCATAGAACATAAATTGTAGGAAACATAATTCTCGACAAAAAAGGTCTCTTATCATTTTGCCATAGCTCGCTTCGTTTCCGAGATATTTGCAGATATATCTCAAGGGAAGGGGCCTGACGGACATATTTCGAGATATTTCTTCTTCTTGTTGTTCTTCTTCTGCACAGCTAAACTGGAAGTGGCATTTCCAGCTCGCAATAGTGCAGAGTTATCTCAAAGAAAGGGGCCACGGTGTTTCTGTATCTCTATTATGTTGGTGCGGCTTCGGAACTTTTAAATATCTTGATATATCTCGAGAACTACGCATCCGATCAAAAAATATCATACAACATAAATTGTAGAAAACTTAATTCTCTACAAAAAAGGTCTCTTAACATTTTGCCATAGCTCTCTTCGTTTCCGAGATATTTGCAGATATATCTCAAGGGAAGGGGCCTGACGGACATATTTCGAGATATTTCTTCTTCTTGTTGTTCTTCTTCTGCACAGCTAAACTGGAAGTGGCATTTCCAGCTCGCAATAGTGCAGAGTTATCTCAAAGAAAGGGGCCACGGTGTTTCTGTATCTCTATTATGTTGGTGCGGCTTCGGAACTTTTAAATATCTTGATATATCTCGAGAACTACGCATCCGATCAAAAAATATCATACAACATAAATTGTAGAAAACTTAATTCTCTACAAAAAAGGTCTCTTAACATTTTGCCATAGCTCTCTTCGTTTCCGAGATATTTCCAGATTTATCTCAAGGGAAGGGGCCTGACGGACATATTTCGAGATATTTCTTCTTCTTGTTATTCTTCTTCTGCACAGCTAAGCTGGAAGTGGCATTTGCAGCTCGCAATAGTGCAGAGTTATCTCAAAGAAAGGGGCCACGGTGTTTCTGTATCTCTATTATGTTGGTGCGGCTTCGGAACTTTTAAATATCTTGATATATCTCGAGAACTACGCATCTGATCGAAAAATATCATAGAACATGAAAAGTAGGAAACTTAATTCTCTACAAAAGAGGTCTCTTAACCTTTTGCCATAGCTCGCTTCCTTTCCGAGATATTTGCAGATATATCTCAAGGGAAGGGGCCTGACGGACATATTTCGATATATTTCTTCTTTTTGTTGTTCTTCTTCTGCACAGCTAAGCTGGAAGTGGCATTTGCAGCTCGCAATAGTGCAGAGTTATCTCAAAGAAAGGGGCCACGGTGTTTCTGTATCTCTATTATGTTGGTGCGGCTTCGGAACTTTTAAATATCTTGATATATCTCGAGAACTACGCATCTGATCAAAAAATATCATAGAACATAAAAAGTAGGAAACTTAATTCTCTACAAAAAAGGTCTCTTAACATTTTGCCATAGCTCTCTTCGTTTCCGAGATATTTGCAGATTTATCTCAAGGGAAGGGGCCTAACGGACATATTTCGAGATATTTCTTCTTCTTGTTGTTCTTCTTCTGCACAGCTAAGCTGGAAGTGGCATTTGCAGCTTGCAATAGTGCAGAGTTACCTCAAAGAAAGGGGCCACGGTGTTTCTGTATCTCTATTATGTTGGTGCCGCTTCGGAACTTTTAAATATCAGGATATATCTCGAGAACTACGCATCTGATCAAAAAATATCATAGAACATAAAAAGTAGGAATCCTAATTTTCTACAAAAAAGGTCTCTTAACATTTTGCCGTAGCTCGCTTCGTTTCCGAGATATTTGCAGATTTATCTCGAGGGAAGGGGCCTGACGGACATATTTCGAGATATTTCTTCTTCTTGTTGTTCTTCTTCTGCACAGCTAAGCTGGAAGCGGCATTTGCGGCTCGCACTAGTGCAGGGTTATCTCAAAGAAAGGGGCCACGGTGTTTCTGTATCTCTATTATGTTGGTGCGGCTTCGGATCTTTTAAATATCTCGATATATCTCGAGAACTACGCATCTGATCAAAAAATATCATAGAACATAAAAAGTAGGAAACTTAATTCTCTACAAAAAAGGTCTCTTAACATTTTGCCATAGCTCGCTTCGTTTCCGAGATATTTGCAGATTTATCTCAAGGGAAGGGGCCTGACGGACATATTTCGAGATATTTCTTCTTCTTGTTGTTCTTCTTCTGCACAGCTAAGCTGGAAGTGGCATTTGCAGCTCGCAATAGTGCAGAGTTATCGCAAAGAAAGGGGCCACGGTGTTTCTGTATCTCTATTATGTTGGTGCGGCTTCGGAACTTTTAAATATCTTGATATATCTCGAGAACTACGCATCTGATCAAAAAATATCATAGAACATAAAAAGTAGGAAACATAATTCTCTACAAAAAAGGTCTCTTAACATTTTGCCATAGCTCGCTTCCTTTCCGAGATATTTGCAGATTTATCTCAAGGGAAGGGGCCTGACGGACATATTTCGAGATATTTCTTCTTCTTGTTGTTCTTCTTCTGCACAGGTAAGCTGGAAGTGGCATTTGCAGCTCGCAATAGTGCAGAGTTACCTCAAAGAAAGGGGCCACGGTGTATCTGTATCTCTATTATGTTGGTGCGGCTTCGGAACTTTTAAATATCTTGATATATCTCGAGAACTACGCATCTGATCAAAAAATATCGTAGAACATAAAAAGTAGGAAACTTAATTCTCTACAAAAAAGGTCTCTTAACATTTTGCCATAGCTCGCTTGGTTTCCGAGATATTTGCAGATTTATCTCAAGGGAAGGGGCCTGACGGACATATTTCGAGATATTCCTTCTTCTTGTTGTTCTTCTTCTGCACAGCTAAGCTGGAAGTGGCATTTGCAGCTGGCAATAGTGCAGAGTTACCTCAAAGAAAGGGGCCACGGTGTTTCTGTATCTCTATTATGTTGGTGCCGCTTCGGAACTTTTAAATATCAGGATATATCTCGAGAACTACGCATCTGATCAAAAAATATCATAGAACATAAAAAGTAGGAAACTTAATTCTCTACAAAAATGGTCTCTTAACATTTTGCCATAGCTCGCTTCGTTTCCGAGATATTTGCAGATTTATCTCAAGGGAAGGGGCCTGACGGACATATTTCGAGATATTTCTTCTTCTTGTTGTTCTTCTTCTGCACAGCTAAGCTGGAAGTGGCATTTGCAGCTCGCAGTAGTGCAGAGTTATCTCAAAGAAAGGGGCCACGGTGTTTCTGTATCTCTATTATGTTGGTGCGGCTTCGGAACTTTTAAATATCTTGATATATCTCGAGATCTACGCATCTGATCAGAAAATATTATAGAACATAAAAAGTAGGAAACTTAATTCTCTACAAAAAAGGTCTCTTAACATTTTGCCATAGCTCGCTTCGTTTCCGAGATATTTGCAGATTTATCTCAAGGGAAGGGGCCTGACGGACATATTTCGAGATATTTCTTCTTCTTGTTGTTCTTCTTCTGCACAGCTAAGCTGGAAGTGGCATTTGCAGCGCGCAATAGTGCAGAGTTATCTCAAAGAAAGGGGCCACGGTGTTTCTGTATCTCTATTATGTTGGTGCGGCTTCGGAACTTTTAAATATCTTGATATATCTCGAGAACTACGCATCTGTTCAAAAAATATCATAGAACATAAAAAGTAGGAATCCTAATTTTCTACAAAAAAGGTCTCTTAACATTTTGCCGTAGCTCGCTTCGTTTCCGAGATATTTGCAGAATTATCTCAAGGGAAGGGGCCTGACGGACATATTTCCAGATATTTCTTCTTCTTGTTGTTCTTCTTCTGCACAGCTAAGCTGGAAGTGGCGTTTGCAGCTCGCAATAGTGCAGAGTTATCTCAAAGAAAGGGGCCACGGTGTTTCTGTATCTCTATTATGTTGGTGCGGCTTCGGAACTTTCAAATATCTTGATATATCTCGAGAACTACGCATCTGATCAAAAAATATCATAGAACATAAAAAGTAGGAATCCTAATTTTCTACAAAAAAGGTCTCTTAACATTTTGCCGTAGCTCGCTTTGTTTCCGAGATATTTGCAGATTTATCTCAAGGGAAGGGGCCTGACGGACATATTTCGAGATATTTCTTCTTTTTGTTGTTCTTCTTCTGCACAGCTAAGCTGGAAGTGGCATTTGCAGTTCGCAATAGTGCAGAGTTATCTCAAAGACAGGGGCCACGGTGTTTCTGTATCTCTACTATGTTGGTGCGGCTTCGGAACTTTTAAATATCTTGATATATCTCGAGAACTACGCATCCGATCAAAAAATATCATAGAACATAAAAAGTAGGAAACTTAATTCTCTACAAAAAAGGTCTCTTAACATTTTGCCATAGCTCGCTTCGTTTCCGAGATATTTGCAGATTTATCTCGAGGGAAGGGGCCTGACGGACATATTTCGAGATATTTCTTCTTCTTGTTGTTCTTCTTCTGCACAGCTAAGCTGGAAGCGGCATTTGCGGCTCGCACTAGTGCAGGGTTATCTCAAAGAAAGGGGCCACGGTGTTTCTGTATCTCTATTATGTTGGTGCGGCTTCGGATCTTTTAAATATCTCGATATATCTCGAAAACTACGCTTCTGATCAAAAAATATCATAGAACATAAATTGTAGGAAACATAATTCTCTACAAAAAAGGTCTCCTAACATTTTGCCATAGCTCGCTTCGTTTCCGAGATATTTGCAGATATATCTCAAGGGAAGGGGCCTGACGGACATATTTCGAGATATTTCTTCTTCTTGTTGTTCTTCTTCTGCACAGCTAAGCTGGAAGTGGCATTTACAGCTCGCAATAGTGCAGAGTTATCTCAAAGAAAGGGGCCACGGTGTTTCTGTATCTCTATTATGTTGGTGCGGCTTCGGAACTTTTAAATATCTTGATATATCTCGAGAACTACGCATCTGATCAAAAAATACCATAGAACATGAAAAGTAGGAAACTTAATTCTCTACAAAAAAGGTCTCTTAACATTTTGCCATAGCTCTCTTCGTTTCCGAGATATTTGCAGATTTAACTCAAGGGAAGGGGCCTGACGGACATATTTCGAGATATTTCTTCTTCTTGTTGTTCTTCTTCTGCACAGCTAAGCTGGAAGTGGCATTTGCAGCTCGCAATAGTGCAGAGTTATCTCAAAGAAAGGGGCCACGTGTTTCTGTATCTCTATTATGTTGGTGCGGCTTCGGAACTTTTAAATATCTTGATATATCTCGAGAACTACGCATCTGATCAAAAAATATCATAGAACATAAAAAGTAGGAAACTTAATTCTCTACAAAAAAGGTCTCTTAGCATTTTGCCATAGCTCGCTTCGTTTCCGAGATATTTGCAGATTTATCTCAAGGGAAGGGGCCTAACGGACATATTTCGAGATATTTCTTCTTCTTGTTGTTCTTCTTCTGCACAGCTAAACTGGAAGTGGCATTTCCAGCTCGCAATAGTGCTGAGTTATCTCAAAGAAAGGGGCCACGGTGTTTCTGTATCTCTATTATGTTGGTGCGGCTTCGGAACTTTTAAATATCTCGATTTATCTCGAAAACTACGCTTCTGATCAAAAAATATCATAGAACATAAATTGTAGGAAACATAATTCTCGACAAAAAAGGTCTCTTATCATTTTGCCATAGCTCGCTTCGTTTCCGAGATATTTGCAGATATATCTCAAGGGAAGGGGCCTGACGGACATATTTCGAGATATTTCTTCTTCTTGTTGTTCTTCTTCTGCACAGCTAAACTGGAAGTGGCATTTCCAGCTCGCAATAGTGCAGAGTTATCTCAAAGAAAGGGGCCACGGTGTTTCTGTATCTCTATTATGTTGGTGCGGCTTCGGAACTTTTAAATATCTTGATATATCTCGAGAACTACGCATCCGATCAAAAAATATCATACAACATAAATTGTAGAAAACTTAATTCTCTACAAAAAAGGTCTCTTAACATTTTGCCATAGCTCTCTTCGTTTCCGAGATATTTCCAGATTTATCTCAAGGGAAGGGGCCTGACGGACATATTTCGAGATATTTCTTCTTCTTGTTGTTCTTCTTCTGCACAGCTAAGCTGGAAGTGGCATTTGCAGCTCGCAATAGTGCAGAGTTATCTCAAAGAAAGGGGCCACGGTGTTTCTGTATCTCTATTATGTTGGTGCGGCTTCGGAACTTTTAAATATCTTGATATATCTCGAGAACTACGCATCTGATCGAAAAATATCATAGAACATGAAAAGTAGAAAACTTAATTCTCTACAAAAGAGGTCTCTTAACCTTTTGCCATAGCTCGCTTCCTTTCCGAGATATTTGCAGATTTATCTCAAGGGAAGGGGCCTGACGGACATATTTCGATATATTTCTTCTTTTTGTTGTTCTTCTTCTGCACAGCTAAGCTGGAAGTGGCATTTGCAGCTCGCAATAGTGCAGAGTTATCTCAAAGAAAGGGGCCACGGTGTTTCTGTATCTCTATTATGTTGGTGCGGCTTCGGAACTTTTAAATATCTTGATATATCTCGAGAACTACGCATCTGATCAAAAAATACCATAGAACATGAAAAGTAGGAAACTTAATTCTCTACAAAAAAGGTCTCTTAACATTTTGCCATAGCTCTCTTCGTTTCCGAGATATTTGCAGATTTAACTCAAGGGAAGGGGCCTGACGGACATATTTCGAGATATTTCTTCTTCTTGTTGTTCTTCTTCTGCACAGCTAAGCTGGAAGTGGCATTTGCAGCTCGCAATAGTGCAGAGTTATCTCAAAGAAAGGGGCCACGTGTTTCTGTATCTCTATTATGTTGGTGCGGCTTCGGAACTTTTAAATATCTTGATATATCTCGAGAACTACGCATCTGATCAAAAAATATCATAGAACATAAATTGTAGGAAACATAATTCTCGACAAAAAAGGTCTCTTATCATTTTGCCATAGCTCGCTTCGTTTCCGAGATATTTGCAGATATATCTCAAGGGAAGGGGCCTGACGGACATATTTCGAGATATTTCTTCTTCTTGTTGTTCTTCTTCTGCACAGCTAAACTGGAAGTGGCATTTCCAGCTCGCAATAGTGCAGAGTTATCTCAAAGAAAGGGGCCACGGTGTTTCTGTATCTCTATTATGTTGGTGCGGCTTCGGAACTTTTAAATATCTTAATATATCTCGAGAACTACGCATCTGATCAAAAAATATCATAGAACATAAAAAGTAGGAAACTTAATTCTCTACAAAAAAGGTCTCTTAACATTTTGCCATAGCTCGCTTCGTTTCCGAGATATTTGCAGATTTATCTCAAGGGAAGGGGCCTAACGGACATATTTCGAGATATTTCTTCTTCTTGTTGTTCTTCTTCTGCACAGCTAAGCTGGAAGTGGCATTTGCAGCTTGCAATAGTGCAGAGTTACCTCAAAGAAAGGGGCCACGGTGTTTCTGTATCTCTATTATGTTGGTGCCGCTTCGGAACTTTTAAATATCAGGATATATCTCGAGAACTACGCATCTGATCAAAAAATATCATAGAACATAAAAAGTAGGAATCCTAATTTTCTACAAAAAAGGTCTCTTAACATTTTGCCGTAGCTCGCTTCGTTTCCGAGATATTTGCAGATTTATCTCAAGGGAAGGGGCCTGACGGACATATTTCCAGATATTTCTTCTTCTTGTTGTTCTTCTTCTGCACAGCTAAGCTGGAAGTGGCATTTGCAGCTCGCAATAGTGCAGAGTTATCTCAAAGAAAGGGGCCACGGTGTTTCTGTATCTCTATTATGTTGGTGCGGCTTCGGAACTTTTAAATATCTTGATATATCTCGAGAACTACGCATCTGATCGAAAAATATCATAGAACATAAAAAGTAGGAAACTTAATTCTCTACAAAAGAGGTCTCTTAACATTTTGCCATAGCTCGCTTCGTTTCCGAGATATTTGCAGATTTATCTCAAGGGAAGGGGCCTGACGGACATATTTCGAGATATTTCTTCTTTTTGTTGTTCTTCTTCTGCACAGCTAAGCTGGAAGTGGCATTTGCAGCTCGCAATAGTGCAGAGTTATCTCAAAGAAAGGGGCCACGGTGTTTCTGTATCTCTATTATGTTGGTGCGGCTTCGGAACTTTTAAATATCTTGATATATCTCGAGAACTACGCATCTGATCGAAAAATATCATAGAACATAAAAAGTAGGAAACCTAATTCTCTACCAAAGAGGTCTCTTAACATTTTGCCATAGCTCGCTTCGTTTCCGAGATATTTGCAGATTTATCTCAAGGGAAGGGGCCTGACGGACATATTTAGAGATATTTCTTCTTTTTGTTGTTCTTCTTCTGCACAGCTAAGCTGGAGGTGGCATTTGCAGCTCGCAATAGTGCAGAGTTATCTCAAAGAAAGGGGCCACGGTGTTTCTGTACCTCTATTATGTTGGTGCGGCTTCGGAACTTTTAAATATCTTGATATATCTCGAGAACTACGCATCCGATCAAAAAATATTATAGAACATAAAGAGTAGGAAACTTAATTCTCTACAAAAAAGGTCTCTCAACATTTTGCCATAGCTCGCTTCGTTTCCGAGATATTTGCAGATTTATCTCGAGGGAAGGGGCCTGACGGACATATTTCGAGATATTTCTTCTTCTTGTTGTTCTTCTTCTGCACAGCTAAGCTGGAAGTGGCATTTGCAGCGCGCAATAGTGCAGAGTTATCTCAAAGAAAGGGGCCACGGTGTTTCTGTATCTCTATTATGTTGGTGCGGCTTCGGATCTTTTAAATATCTCGATATATCTCGAAAACTACGCTTCTGATCAAAAAATATCATAGAACATAAATTGTAGGAAACATAATTCTCTACAAAAAAGGTCTCTTAGCATTTTGCCGTAGCTCGCTTCGTTTCCGAGATATTTGCAGATTTATCTCGAGGGAAGGGGCCTGACGGACATATTTCGAGATATTTCTTCTTCTTGTTGTTCTTCTTCTGCACAGCTAAGCTGGAAGTGGCATTTGCAGCTCGCAATAGTGCAGAGTTATCTCAAAGAAAGGGGCCACGGTGTTTCTGTATCTCTATTATGTTGGTGCGGCTTCGGAACTTTCAAATATCTTGATATATCTCGAGAACTACGCATCTGATCAAAAAATATCATAGAACATAAAAAGTAGGAATCCTAATTTTCTACAAAAAAGGTCTCTTAACATTTTGCCGTAGCTCGCTTTGTTTCCGAGATATTTGCAGATTTATCTCAAGGGAAGGGGCCTGACGGACATATTTCCAGATATTTCTTCTTCTTGTTGTTCTTCTTCTGCACAGCTAAGCTGGAAGTGGCATTTGCAGCTCGCAATAGTGCAGAGTTATCTCAAAGAAAGGGGCCACGGTGTTTCTGTATCTCTATTATGTTGGTGCGGCTTCGGAACTTTTAAATATCTTGATATATCTCGAGAACTGCGCATCTGATCGAAAAATATCATAGAACATAAAAAGTAGGAAACCTAATTCTCTACCAAAGAGGTCTCTTAACATTTTGCCATAGCTCGCTTCGTTTCCGAGATATTTGCAGATTTATCTCAAGGGAAGGGGCCTGACGGACATATTTCGAGATATTTCTTCTTTTTGTTGTTCTTCTTCTGCACAGCTAAGCTGGAGGTGGCATTTGCAGCTCGCAATAGTGCAGAGTTCTCTCAAAGAAAGGGGCCACGGTGTTTCTGTATCTCTATTATGTTGGTGCGGCTTCGGAACTTTTAAATATCTTGATATATCTCGAGAACTACGCATCTGATCGAAAAATATCATAGAACATAAAAAGTAGGAAACTTAATTCTCTACAAAAGAGGTCTCTTAACATTTTGCCATAGCTCGCTTCGTTTCCGAGATATTTGCAGATTTATCTCAAGGGAAGGGGCCTGACGGACATATTTCGAGATATTTCTTCTTTTTGTTGTTCTTCTTCTGCACAGCTAAGCTGGAAGTGGCATTTGCAGCTCGCAATAGTGCAGAGTTATCTCAAAGAAAGGGGCCACGGTGTTTCTGTATCTCTATGATGTTGGTGCGGCTTCGGAACTTTCAAATATCTTGATATATCTCGAGAACTACGCATCTGATCAAAAAATATCATAGAACATAAAAAGTAGGAATCCTAATTTTCTACAAAAAAGGTCTCTTAACATTTTGCCGTAGCTCGCTTTGTTTCCGAGATATTTGCAGATTTATCTCAAGGGAAGGGGCCTGACGGACATATTTCGAGATATTTCTTCTTTTTGTTGTTCTTCTTCTGCACAGCTAAGCTGGAAGTGGCATTTGCAGTTCGCAATAGTGCAGAGTTATCTCAAAGAAAGGGGCCACGGTGTTTCTGTACCTCTATTATGTTGGTGCGGCTTCGGAACTTTTAAATATCTTGATATATCTCGAGAACTACGCATCCGATCAAAAAATATTATAGAACATAAAGAGTAGGAAACTTAATTCTCTACAAAAAAGGTCTCTCAACATTTTGCCATAGCTCGCTTCGTTTCCGAGATATTTGCAGATTTATCTCGAGGGAAGGGGCCTGACGGACATATTTCGAGATATTTCTTCTTCTTGTTGTTCTTCTTCTGCACAGCTAAGCTGGAAGTGGCATTTGCAGCGCGCAATAGTGCAGAGTTATCTCAAAGAAAGGGGCCACGGTGTTTCTGTATCTCTATTATGTTGGTGCGGCTTCGGATCTTTTAAATATCTCGATATATCTCGAAAACTACGCTTCTGATCAAAAAATATCATAGAACATAAATTGTAGGAAACATAATTCTCTACAAAAAAGGTCTCTTAACATTTTGCCGTAGCTCGCTTCGTTTCCGAGATATTTGCAGATTTATCTCGAGGGAAGGGGCCTGACGGACATATTTCCAGATATTTCTTCTTCTTGTTGTTCTTCTTCTGCACAGCTAAGCTGGAAGTGGCATTTGCAGCTCGCAATAGTGCAGAGTTATCTCAAAGAAAGGGGCCACGGTGTTTCTGTATCTCTATTATGTTGGTGCGGCTTCGGAACTTTTAAATATCTTGATATATCTCGAGAACTACGCATCTGATCGAAAAATATCATAGAACATAAAAAGTAGGAAACTTAATTCTCTACAAAAGAGGTCTCTTAACATTTTGCCATAGCTCGCTTCGTTTCCGAGATATTTGCAGATTTATCTCAAGGGAAGGGGCCTGACGGACATATTTCGAGATATTTCTTCTTTTTGTTGTTCTTCTTCTGCACAGCTAAGCTGGAAGTGGCATTTGCAGCTCGCAATAGTGCAGAGTTATCTCAAAGAAAGGGGCCACGGTGTTTCTGTATCTCTATTATGTTGGTGCGGCTTCGGAACTTTCAAATATCTTGATATATCTCGAGAACTACGCATCTGATCAAAAAATATCATAGAACATAAAAAGTAGGAATCCTAATTTTCTACAAAAAAGGTCTCTTAACATTTTGCCGTAGCTCGCTTTGTTTCCGAGATATTTGCAGATTTATCTCAAGGGAAGGGGCCTGACGGACATATTTCCAGATATTTCTTCTTCTTGTTGTTCTTCTTCTGCACAGCTAAGCTGGAAGTGGCATTTGCAGCTCGCAATAGTGCAGAGTTATCTCAAAGAAAGGGGCCACGGTGTTTCTGTATCTCTATTATGTTGGTGCGGCTTCGGAACTTTTAAATATCTTGATATATCTCGAGAACTGCGCATCTGATCGAAAAATATCATAGAACATAAAAAGTAGGAAACCTAATTCTCTACCAAAGAGGTCTCTTAACATTTTGCCATAGCTCGCTTCGTTTCCGAGATATTTGCAGATTTATCTCAAGGGAAGGGGCCTGACGGACATATTTCGAGATATTTCTTCTTTTTGTTGTTCTTCTTCTGCACAGCTAAGCTGGAGGTGGCATTTGCAGCTCGCAATAGTGCAGAGTTCTCTCAAAGAAAGGGGCCACGGTGTTTCTGTATCTCTATTATGTTGGTGCGGCTTCGGAACTTTTAAATATCTTGATATATCTCGAGAACTACGCATCTGATCGAAAAATATCATAGAACATAAAAGGTAGGAAACTTAATTCTCTACAAAAGAGGTCTCTTAACATTTTGCCATAGCTCGCTTCGTTTCCGAGATATTTGCAGATTTATCTCAAGGGAAGGGGCCTGACGGACATATTTCGAGATATTTCTTCTTTTTGTTGTTCTTCTTCTGCACAGCTAAGCTGGAAGTGGCATTTGCAGCTCGCAATAGTGCAGAGTTATCTCAAAGAAAGGGGCCACGGTGTTTCTGTATCTCTATGATGTTGGTGCGGCTTCGGAACTTTCAAATATCTTGATATATCTCGAGAACTACGCATCTGATCAAAAAATATCATAGAACATAAAAAGTAGGAATCCTAATTTTCTACAAAAAAGGTCTCTTAACATTTTGCCGTAGCTCGCTTTGTTTCCGAGATATTTGCAGATTTATCTCAAGGGAAGGGGCCTGACGGACATATTTCGAGATATTTCTTCTTTTTGTTGTTCTTCTTCTGCACAGCTAAGCTGGAAGTGGCATTTGCAGTTCGCAATAGTGCAGAGTTATCTCAAAGACAGGGGCCACGGTGTTTCTGTATCTCTACTATGTTGGTGCGGCTTCGGAACTTTTAAATATCTTGATATATCTCGAGAACTACGCATCCGATCAAAAAATATCATAGAACATAAAAAGTAGGAAACTTAATTCTCTACAAAAAAGGTCTCTTAACATTTTGCCATAGCTCGCTTCGTTTCCGAGATATTTGCAGATTTATCTCGAGGGAAGGGGCCTGACGGACATATTTCCAGATATTTCTTCTTTTTGTTGTTCTTCTTCTGCACAGCTAAGCTGGAGGTGGCATTTGCAGCTCGCAATAGTGCAGAGTTATCTCAAAGAAAGGGGCCACGGTGTTTCTGTATCTCTATTATGTTGGTGCGGCTTCGGAACTTTTAAATATCTTGATATATCTCGAGAACTACGCATCTGATCGAAAAATATCATAGAACATAAAAAGTAGGAAACTTAATTCTCTACAAAAGAGGTCTCTTAACATTTTGCCATAGCTCGCTTCGTTTCCGAGATATTTGCAGATTTATCTCAAGGGAAGGGGCCTGACGGACATATTTCGAGATATTTCTTCTTTTTGTTGTTCTTCTTCTGCACAGCTAAGCTGGAAGTGGCATTTGCAGCTCGCAATAGTGCAGAGTTATCTCAAAGAAAGGGGCCACGGTGTTTCTGTATCTCTATGATGTTGGTGCGGCTTCGGAACTTTCAAATATCTTGATATATCTCGAGAACTACGCATCTGATCAAAAAATATCATAGAACATAAAAAGTAGGAATCCTAATTTTCTACAAAAAAGGTCTCTTAACATTTTGCCGTAGCTCGCTTTGTTTCCGAGATATTTGCAGATTTATCTCAAGGGAAGGGGCCTGACGGACATATTTCGAGATATTTCTTCTTTTTGTTGTTCTTCTTCTGCACAGCTAAGCTGGAAGTGGCATTTGCAGTTCGCAATAGTGCAGAGTTATCTCAAAGACAGGGGCCACGGTGTTTCTGTATCTCTACTATGTTGGTGCGGCTTCGGAACTTTTAAATATCTTGATATATCTCGAGAACTACGCATCCGATCAAAAAATATCATAGAACATAAAAAGTAGGAAACTTAATTCTCTACAAAAAAGGTCTCTTAACATTTTGCCATAGCTCGCTTCGTTTCCGAGATATTTGCAGATTTATCTCGAGGGAAGGGGCCTGACGGACATATTTCCAGATATTTCTTCTTCTTGTTGTTCTTCTTCTGCACAGCTAAGCTGGAAGTGGCATTTGCAGCTCGCAATAGTGCAGAGTTATCTCAAAGAAAGGGGCCACGGTGTTTCTGTATCTCTATTATGTTGGTGCGGCTTCGGAACTTTTAAATATCTTGATATATCTCGAGAACTACGCATCTGATCGAAAAATATCATAGAACATGAAAAGTAGGAAACTTAATTCTCTACAAAAGAGGTCTCTTAACCTTTTGCCATAGCTCGCTTCCTTTCCGAGATATTTGCAGATTTATCTCAAGGGAAGGGGCCTGACGGACATATTTCGATATATTTCTTCTTTTTGTTGTTCTTCTTCTGCACAGCTAAGCTGGAAGTGGCATTTGCAGCTCGCAATAGTGCAGAGTTATCTCAAAGAAAGGGGCCACGGTGTTTCTGTATCTCTATTATGTTGGTGCGGCTTCGGAACTTTTAAATATCTTGATATATCTCGAGAACTACGCATCTGATCACAAAATATCATAGAACATAAAAAGTAGGAAACTTAATTCTCTACAAAAAAGGTCTCTTAACATTTTGCCATAGCTCTCTTCGTTTCCGAGATATTTGCAGATTTATCTCAAGGGAAGGGGCCTGACGGACATATTTCGAGATACTTCTTCTTCTTGTTGTTCTTCTTCTGCACAGCTAAGCTGGAAATGGCATTTGCAGCTCGCAATAGTGCAGAGTTATCTCAAAGAAAGGGGCCACGGTGTTTCTGTATCTCTATTATGTTGGTGCGGCTTCGGAACTTTTAAATATCTTAATATATCTCGAGAACTACGCATCTGATCAAAAAATATCATAGAACATAAAAAGTAGGAAACTTAATTCTCTACAAAAAAGGTCTCTTAACATTTTGCCATAGCTCGCTTCGTTTCCGAGATATTCGCAGATTTATCTCAAGGGAAGGGGCCTAACGGACATATTTCGAGATATTTCTTCTTCTTGTTGTTCTTCTTCTGCACAGCTAAGCTGGAAGTGGCATTTGCGGCTCGCACTAGTGCAGAGTTATCTCAAAGAAAGGGGCCACGGTGTTTCTGTATCTCTATTATGTTGGTGCGGTTTCGGAACTTTTAAATATCTTGATATATCTCGAGAACTACGCATCTGATCAAAAAATATCATAGAACATAAAAAGTAGGAAACATAATTCTGTACAAAAAAGGTCTCTTAACATTTTGCCATAGCTCGCTTCGTTTCCGAGATATTTGCAGATTTATCTCAAGGGAAGGGGCCTGACGGACATATTTCGAGATATTTCTTCTTCTTGTTGTTCTTCTTCTGCACAGCTAAGCTGGAAGTGGCATTTGCGGCTCGCACTAGTGCACAGTTATCTCAAAGAAAGGGGCCACGGTGTTTCTGTATCTCTATTATGTTGGTGCGGCTTCGGAACTTTTAAGTATCTCGATATATCTCGAAAACTACGCTTCTGATCAAAAAATATCATAGAACATAAATTGTAGGAAACATAATTCTCTACAAAAAACGTCTCTTAACATTTTGCCATAGCTCGCTTCGTTTCCGAGATATTTGCAGATTCAGCTCAAAGGAACTGGCCTGACGGACATATTTCGAGATATTTCTTCTTTTTGTTGTTCTTCTTCTGCACAGCTAAGCTGGAAGTGGCATTTGCAGCTCGCAATAGTGCAGAGTTATCTCAAAGAAAGGGGCCACGGTGTTTCTGTATCTCTATTATGTTGGTGCGGCTTCGGAACTTTTAAATATCTTGATATATCTCGAGAACTACGCATCTGATCAAAAAATATCGTAGAACATAAAAAGTAGGAAACTTAATTCTCTACAAATAAGGTCTCTTAACATTTTGCGATAGCTCGCTTGGTTTCCGAGATATTTGCAGATTTATCTCAAGGGAAGGGGCCTGACGGACATATTTCGAGATATTTCTTCTTCTTGTTGTTCTTCTTCTGCACAGCTAAGCTGGAAGTGGCATTTGCAGCTCGCACTAGTGCACAGTTATCTCAAAGAAAGGGGCCACGGTGTTTCTGTATCTCTATTATGTTGGTGCGGCTTCGGAACTTTTAAGTATCTCGATATATCTCGAAAACTACGCTTCTGATCAAAAAATATCATAGAACATAAATTGTAGGAAACATAATTCTCTACAAAAAAGGTCTCTTAACATTTTGCCGTAGCTCGCTTCGTTTCCGAGATATTTGCAGATTTATCTCGAGGGAAGGGGCCTGACGGACATATTTCCAGATATTTCTTCTTCTTGTTGTTCTTCTTCTGCACAGCTAAGCTGGAAGTGGCATTTGCAGCTCGCAATAGTGCAGAGTTATCTCAAAGAAAGGGGCCACGGTGTTTCTGTATCTCTATTATGTTGGTGCGGCTTCGGAACTTTTAAATATCTTGATATATCTCGAGAACTACGCATCTGATCGAAAAATATCATAGAACATAAAAAGTAGGAAACTTAATTCTCTACAAAAGAGGTCTCTTAACATTTTGCCATAGCTCGCTTCGTTTCCGAGATATTTGCAGATTTATCTCAAGGGAAGGGGCCTGACGGACATATTTCGAGATATTTCTTCTTTTTGTTGTTCTTCTTCTGCACAGCTAAGCTGGAAGTGGCATTTGCAGCTCGCAATAGTGCAGAGTTATCTCAAAGAAAGGGGCCACGGTGTTTCTGTATCTCTATCATGTTGGTGCGGCTTCGGAACTTTCAAATATCTTGATATATCTCGAGAACTACGCATCTGATCAAAAAATATCATAGAACATAAAAAGTAGGAATCCTAATTTTCTACAAAAAAGGTCTCTTAACATTTTGCCGTAGCTCGCTTTGTTTCCGAGATATTTGCAGATTTATCTCAAGGGAAGGGGCCTGACGGACATATTTCCAGATATTTCTTCTTCTTGTTGTTCTTCTTCTGCACAGCTAAGCTGGAAGTGGCATTTGCAGCTCGCAATAGTGCAGAGTTATCTCAAAGAAAGGGGCCACGGTGTTTCTGTATCTCTATTATGTTGGTGCGGCTTCGGAACGTTTAAATATCTTGATATATCTCGAGAACTACGCATCTGATCGAAAAATATCATAGAACATAAAAAGTAGGAAACTTAATTCTCTACAAAAGAGGTCTCTTAACATTTTGCCATAGCTCGCTTCGTTTCCGAGATATTTGCAGATTTATCTCAAGGGAAGGGGCCTGACGGACATATTTCGAGATATTTCTTCTTTTTGTTGTTCTTCTTCTGCACAGCTAAGCTGGAAGTGGCATTTGCAGCTCGCAATAGTGCAGAGTTATCTCAAAGAAAGGGGCCACGGTGTTTCTGTATCTCTATCATGTTGGTGCGGCTTCGGAACTTTCAAATATCTTGATATATCTCGAGAACTACGCATCTGATCAAAAAATATCATAGAACATAAAAAGTAGGAATCCAAATTTTCTACAAAAAAGGTCTCTTAACATTTTGCCGTAGCTCGCTTTGTTTCCGAGATATTTGCAGATTTATCTCAAGGGAAGGGGCCTGACGGACATATTTCCAGATATTTCTTCTTCTTGTTGTTCTTCTTCTGCACAGCTAAGCTGGAAGTGGCATTTGCAGCTCGCAATAGTGCAGAGTTATCTCAAAGAAAGGGGCCACGGTGATTCTGTATCTCTATTATGTTGGTGCGGCTTCGGAACTTTTAAATATCTTGATATATCTCGAGAACTACGCATCTGATCGAAAAATATCATAGAACATAAAAAGTAGGAAACCTAATTCTCTACCAAAGAGGTCTCTTAACATTTTGCCATAGCTCGCTTCGTTTCCGAGATATTTGCAGATTTATCTCAAGGGAAGGGGCCTGACGGACATATTTCGAGATATTTCTTCTTTTTGTTGTTCTTCTTCTGCACAGCTAAGCTGGAGGTGGCATTTGCAGCTCGCAATAGTGCAGAGTTATCTCAAAGAAAGGGGCCACGGTGTTTCTGTACCTGTATTATGTTGGTGCGGCTTCGGAACTTTTAAATATCTTGATATATCTCGAGAACTACGCATCCGATCAAAAAATATTATAGAACATAAAGAGTAGGAAACTTAATTCTCTACAAAAAAGGTCTCTTAACATTTTGCCATAGCTCGCTTCGTTTCCGAGATATTTGCAGATTTATCTCGAGGGAAGGGGCCTGACGGACATATTTCGAGATATTTCTTCTTCTTGTTGTTCTTCTTCTGCACAGCTAAGCTGGAAGCGGCATTTGCGGCTCGCACTAGTGCAGAGTTATCTCAAAGAAAGGGGCCACGGTGTTTCTGTATCTCTATTATGTTGGTGCGGCTTCGGATCTTTTAAATATCTCGATATATCTCGAAAACTACGCTTCTGATCAAAAAATGTCATAGAACATAAATTGTAGGAAACATAATTCTCTACAAAAAAGGTCTCTTAACATTTTGCCATAGCTCGCTTCGTTTCCGAGATATTTGCAGATATATCTCAAGGGAAGGGGCCTGACGGACATATTTCGAGATATTTCTTCTTCTTGTTGTTCTTCTTCTGCACAGCTAAGCTGGAAGTGGCATTTACAGCTCGCAATAGTGCAGAGTTATCTCAAAGAAAGGGGCCACGGTGTTTCTGTATCTCTATCATGTTGGTGCGGCTTCGGAACTTTCAAATATCTTGATATATCTCGAGAACTACGCATCTGATCAAAAAATATCATAGAACATAAAAAGTAGGAATCCTAATTTTCTACAAAAAAGGTCTCTTAACATTTTGCCGTAGCTCGCTTTGTTTCCGAGATATTTGCAGATTTATCTCAAGGGAAGGGGCCTGACGGACATATTTCCAGATATTTCTTCTTCTTGTTGTTCTTCTTCTGCACAGCTAAGCTGGAAGTGGCATTTGCAGCTCGCAATAGTGCAGAGTTATCTCAAAGAAAGGGGCCACGGTGATTCTGTATCTCTATTATGTTGGTGCGGCTTCGGAACTTTTAAATATCTTGATATATCTCGAGAACTACGCATCTGATCACAAAATATCATAGAACATAAAAAGTAGGAAACTTAATTCTCTACAAAAAAGGTCTCTTAACATTTTGCCATAGCTCTCTTCGTTTCCGAGATATTTGCAGATTTATCTCAAGGGAAGGGGCCTGACGGACATATTTCGAGATACTTCTTCTTCTTGTTGTTCTTCTTCTGCACAGCTAAGCTGGAAATGGCATTTGCAGCTCGCAATAGTGCAGAGTTATCTCAAAGAAAGGGGCCACGGTGTTTCTGTATCTCTATTATGTTGGTGCGGCTTCGGAACTTTTAAATATCTTAATATATCTCGAGAACTACGCATCTGATCAAAAAATATCATAGAACATAAAAAGTAGGAAACTTAATTCTCTACAAAAAAGGTCTCTTAACATTTTGCCATAGCTCGCTTCGTTTCCGAGATATTCGCAGATTTATCTCAAGGGAAGGGGCCTAACGGACATATTTCGAGATATTTCTTCTTCTTGTTGTTCTTCTTCTGCACAGCTAAGCTGGAAGTGGCATTTGCGGCTCGCACTAGTGCAGAGTTATCTCAAAGAAAGGGGCCACGGTGTTTCTGTATCTCTATTATGTTGGTGCGGTTTCGGAACTTTTAAATATCTTGATATATCTCGAGAACTACGCATCTGATCAAAAAATATCATAGAACATAAAAAGTAGGAAACATAATTCTGTACAAAAAAGGTCTCTTAACATTTTGCCATAGCTCGCTTCGTTTCCGAGATATTTGCAGATTTATCTCAAGGGAAGGGGCCTGACGGACATATTTCGAGATATTTCTTCTTCTTGTTGTTCTTCTTCTGCACAGCTAAGCTGGAAGTGGCATTTGCGGCTCGCACTAGTGCACAGTTATCTCAAAGAAAGGGGCCACGGTGTTTCTGTATCTCTATTATGTTGGTGCGGCTTCGGAACTTTTAAGTATCTCGATATATCTCGAAAACTACGCTTCTGATCAAAAAATATCATAGAACATAAATTGTAGGAAACATAATTCTCTACAAAAAACGTCTCTTAACATTTTGCCATAGCTCGCTTCGTTTCCGAGATATTTGCAGATTCAGCTCAAAGGAACTGGCCTGACGGACATATTTCGAGATATTTCTTCTTTTTGTTGTTCTTCTTCTGCACAGCTAAGCTGGAAGTGGCATTTGCAGCTCGCAATAGTGCAGAGTTATCTCAAAGAAAGGGGCCACGGTGTTTCTGTATCTCTATTATGTTGGTGCGGCTTCGGAACTTTTAAATATCTTGATATATCTCGAGAACTACGCATCTGATCAAAAAATATCGTAGAACATAAAAAGTAGGAAACTTAATTCTCTACAAATAAGGTCTCTTAACATTTTGCGATAGCTCGCTTGGTTTCCGAGATATTTGCAGATTTATCTCAAGGGAAGGGGCCTGACGGACATATTTCGAGATATTTCTTCTTCTTGTTGTTCTTCTTCTGCACAGCTAAGCTGGAAGTGGCATTTGCAGCTCGCAATAGTGCAGAGTTACCTCAAAGAAAGGGGCCACGGTGTTTCTGTATGTCTATTATGTTGGTGCGGCTTCGGAACTTTTAAATATCTTGATATATCTCGAGAACTACGCATCTGATCAAAAAATATCATAGAACATAAAAAGTAGGAAACTTAATTCTCTACAAAAAAGGTCTCTTAACATTTTGCCATAGCTCGCTTCGTTTCTGAGATATTTGCAGATTTATCTCAAGGGAAGGGGCCTGACGGACATACTTCGAGATATTTCTTCTTCTTGTTGTTCTTCTTCTGCACAGCTAAGCTGGAAGTGGCATTTGCAGCGCGCAATAGTGCAGAGTTATCTCAAAGAAAGGGGCCACGGTGTTTCTGTATCTCTATTATGTTGGTGCGGCTTCGGAACTTTTAAATATCTTGATATATCTCGAGAACTACGCATCTGATCGAAAAATATCATACAACATAAAAAGTAGGAAACCTAATTCTCTACCAAAGAGGTCTCTTAACATTTTGCCATAGCTCGCTTCGTTTCCGAGATATTTGCAGATTTATCTCAAGGGAAGGGGCCTGACGGACATATTTCGAGATATTTCTTCTTCTTGTTGTTCTTCTTCTGCACAGCTAAGCTGGAAGTGGCATTTGCGGCTCGCACTAGTGCAGAGTTATCTCAAAGAAAGGGGCCACGGTGTTTCTGTATCTCTATTATGTTGGTGCGGTTTCGGAACTTTTAAATATCTTGATATATCTCGAGATCTACGCATCTGATCAAAAAATATCATAGAACATAAAAAGTAGGAAACATAATTCTGTACAAAAAAGGTCTCTTAACATTTTGCCATAGCTCGCTTCGTTTCCGAGATATTTGCAGATTTATCTCAAGGGAAGGGGCCTGACGGACATATTTCGAGATATTTCTTCTTCTTGTTGTTCTTCTTCTGCACAGCTAAGCTGGAAGTGGCATTTGCGGCTCGCACTAGTGCACAGTTATCTCAAAGAAAGGGGCCACGGTGTTTCTGTATCTCTATTATGTTGGTGCGGCTTCGGAACTTTTAAGTATCTCGATATATCTCGAAAACTACGCTTCTGATCAAAAAATATCATAGAACATAAATTGTAGGAAACATAATTCTCTACAAAAAACGTCTCTTAACATTTTGCCATAGCTCGCTTCGTTTCCGAGATATTTGCAGATTCAGCTCAAAGGAACTGGCCTGACGGACATATTTCGAGATATTTCTTCTTTTTGTTGTTCTTCTTCTGCACAGCTAAGCTGGAAGTGGCATTTGCAGCTCGCAATAGTGCAGAGTTATCTCAAAGAAAGGGGCCACGGTGTTTCTGTATCTCTATTATGTTGGTGCGGCTTCGGAACTTTTAAATATCTTGATATATCTCGAGAACTACGCATCTGATCAAAAAATATCGTAGAACATAAAAAGTAGGAAACTTAATTCTCTACAAATAAGGTCTCTTAACATTTTGCGATAGCTCGCTTGGTTTCCGAGATATTTGCAGATTTATCTCAAGGGAAGGGGCCTGACGGACATATTTCGAGATATTTCTTCTTCTTGTTGTTCTTCTTCTGCACAGCTAAGCTGGAAGTGGCATTTGCAGCTCGCAATAGTGCAGAGTTACCTCAAAGAAAGGGGCCACGGTGTTTCTGTATCTCTATTATGTTGGTGCGGCTTCGGAACTTTTAAATATCTTGATATATCTCGAGAACTACGCATCTGATCGAAAAATATCATAGAACATAAAAAGTAGGAAACCTAATTCTCTACCAAAGAGGTCTCTTAACATTTTGCCATAGCTCGCTTCGTTTCCGAGATATTTGCAGATTTATCTCAAGGGAAGGGGCCTGACGGACATATTTCGAGATATTTCTTCTTTTTGTTGTTCTTCTTCTGCACAGCTAAGCTGGAGGTGGCATTTGCAGCTCGCAATAGTGCAGAGTTATCTCAAAGAAAGGGGCCACGGTGTTTCTGTACCTCTATTATGTTGGTGCGGCTTCGGAACTTTTAAATATCTTGATATATCTCGAGAACTACGCATCCGATCAAAAAATATTATAGAACATAAAGAGTAGGAAACTTAATTCTCTACAAAAAAGGTCTCTTAACATTTTGCCATAGCTCGCTTCGTTTCCGAGATATTTGCAGATTTATCTCGAGGGAAGGGGCCTGACGGACATATTTCGAGATATTTCTTCTTCTTGTTGTTCTTCTTCTGCACAGCTAAGCTGGAAGTGGCATTTGCAGCGCGCAATAGTGCAGAGTTATCTCAAAGAAAGGGGCCACGGTGTTTCTGTATCTCTATTATGTTGGTGCGGCCTCGGATCTTTTAAATATCTCGATATATCTCGAAAACTACGCTTCTGATCAAAAAATATCATAGAACATAAATTGTAGGAAACATAATTCTCTACAAAAAAGGTCTCTTAACATTTTGCCGTAGCTCGCTTCGTTTCCGAGATATTTGCAGATTTATCTCGAGGGAAGGGGCCTGACGGACATATTTCCAGATATTTCTTCTTCTTGTTGTTCTTCTTCTGCACAGCTAAGCTGGAAGTGGCATTTGCAGCTCGCAATAGTGCAGAGTTATCTCAAAGAAAGGGGCCACGGTGTTTCTGTATCTCTATTATGTTGGTGCGGCTTCGGAACTTTTAAATATCTTGATATATCTCGAGAACTACGCATCTGATCGAAAAATATCATAGAACATAAAAAGTAGGAAACTTAATTCTCTACAAAAGAGGTCTCTTAACATTTTGCCATAGCTCGCTTCGTTTCCGAGATATTTGCAGATTTATCTCAAGGGAAGGGGCCTGACGGACATATTTCGAGATATTTCTTCTTTTTGTTGTTCTTCTTCTGCACAGCTAAGCTGGAAGTGGCATTTGCAGCTCGCAATAGTGCAGAGTTATCTCAAAGAAAGGGGCCACGGTGTTTCTGTATCTCTATCATGTTGGTGCGGCTTCGGAACTTTCAAATATCTTGATATATCTCGAGAACTACGCATCTGATCAAAAAATATCATAGAACATAAAAAGTAGGAATCCTAATTTTCTACAAAAAAGGTCTCTTAACATTTTGCCGTAGCTCGCTTTGTTTCCGAGATATTTGCAGATTTATCTCAAGGGAAGGGGCCTGACGGACATATTTCCAGATATTTCTTCTTCTTGTTGTTCTTCTTCTGCACAGCTAAGCTGGAAGTGGCATTTGCAGCTCGCAATAGTGCAGAGTTATCTCAAAGAAAGGGGCCACGGTGTTTCTGTATCTCTATTATGTTGGTGCGGCTTCGGAACGTTTAAATATCTTGATATATCTCGAGAACTACGCATCTGATCGAAAAATATCATAGAACATAAAAAGTAGGAAACTTAATTCTCTACAAAAGAGGTCTCTTAACATTTTGCCATAGCTCGCTTCGTTTCCGA
This sequence comes from Osmia lignaria lignaria, assembly GCF_051020975.1. Taxonomy (NCBI): domain Eukaryota; kingdom Metazoa; phylum Arthropoda; class Insecta; order Hymenoptera; family Megachilidae; genus Osmia; species Osmia lignaria. Next base: position 5,162,866 of record NW_027478159.1, on the reverse strand, counting down.
GATATTTGCAGATTTATCTCAAGGGAAGGGGCCTGACGGACATATTTCGAGATATTTCTTCTTTTTGTTGTTCTTCTTCTGCACAGCTAAGCTGGAAGTGGCATTTGCAGCTCGCAATAGTGCAGAGTTATCTCAAAGAAAGGGGCCACGGTGTTTCTGTATCTCTATCATGTTGGTGCGGCTTCGGAACTTTCAAATATCTTGATATATCTCGAGAACTACGCATCTGATCAAAAAATATCATAGAACATAAAAAGTAGGAATCCTAATTTTCTACAAAAAAGGTCTCTTAACATTTTGCCGTAGCTCGCTTTGTTTCCGAGATATTTGCAGATTTATCTCAAGGGAAGGGGCCTGACGGACATATTTCCAGATATTTCTTCTTCTTGTTGTTCTTCTTCTGCACAGCTAAGCTGGAAGTGGCATTTGCAGCTCGCAATAGTGCAGAGTTATCTCAAAGAAAGGGGCCACGGTGATTCTGTATCTCTATTATGTTGGTGCGGCTTCGGAACTTTTAAATATCTTGATATATCTCGAGAACTACGCATCTGATCGAAAAATATCATAGAACATAAAAAGTAGGAAACCTAATTCTCTACCAAAGAGGTCTCTTAACATTTTGCCATAGCTCGCTTCGTTTCCGAGATATTTGCAGATTTATCTCAAGGGAAGGGGCCTGACGGACATATTTCGAGATATTTCTTCTTTTTGTTGTTCTTCTTCTGCACAGCTAAGCTGGAGGTGGCATTTGCAGCTCGCAATAGTGCAGAGTTATCTCAAAGAAAGGGGCCACGGTGTTTCTGTACCTCTATTATGTTGGTGCGGCTTCGGAACTTTTAAATATCTTGATATATCTCGAGAACTACGCATCCGATCAAAAAATATTATAGAACATAAAGAGTAGGAAACTTAATTCTCTACAAAAAAGGTCTCTTAACATTTTGCCATAGCTCGCTTCGTTTCCGAGATATTTGCAGATTTATCTCGAGGGAAGGGGCCTGACGGACATATTTCGAGATATTTCTTCTTCTTGTTGTTCTTCTTCTGCACAGCTAAGCTGGAAGCGGCATTTGCGGCTCGCACTAGTGCAGAGTTATCTCAAAGAAAGGGGCCACGGTGTTTCTGTATCTCTATTATGTTGGTGCGGCTTCGGATCTTTTAAATATCTCGATATATCTCGAAAACTACGCTTCTGATCAAAAAATGTCATAGAACATAAATTGTAGGAAACATAATTCTCTACAAAAAAGGTCTCTTAACATTTTGCCATAGCTCGCTTCGTTTCCGAGATATTTGCAGATATATCTCAAGGGAAGGGGCCTGACGGACATATTTCGAGATATTTCTTCTTCTTGTTGTTCTTCTTCTGCACAGCTAAGCTGGAAGTGGCATTTACAGCTCGCAATAGTGCAGAGTTATCTCAAAGAAAGGGGCCACGGTGTTTCTGTATCTCTATCATGTTGGTGCGGCTTCGGAACTTTCAAATATCTTGATATATCTCGAGAACTACGCATCTGATCAAAAAATATCATAGAACATAAAAAGTAGGAATCCTAATTTTCTACAAAAAAGGTCTCTTAACATTTTGCCGTAGCTCGCTTTGTTTCCGAGATATTTGCAGATTTATCTCAAGGGAAGGGGCCTGACGGACATATTTCCAGATATTTCTTCTTCTTGTTGTTCTTCTTCTGCACAGCTAAGCTGGAAGTGGCATTTGCAGCTCGCAATAGTGCAGAGTTATCTCAAAGAAAGGGGCCACGGTGATTCTGTATCTCTATTATGTTGGTGCGGCTTCGGAACTTTTAAATATCTTGATATATCTCGAGAACTACGCATCTGATCACAAAATATCATAGAACATAAAAAGTAGGAAACTTAATTCTCTACAAAAAAGGTCTCTTAACATTTTGCCATAGCTCTCTTCGTTTCCGAGATATTTGCAGATTTATCTCAAGGGAAGGGGCCTGACGGACATATTTCGAGATACTTCTTCTTCTTGTTGTTCTTCTTCTGCACAGCTAAGCTGGAAATGGCATTTGCAGCTCGCAATAGTGCAGAGTTATCTCAAAGAAAGGGGCCACGGTGTTTCTGTATCTCTATTATGTTGGTGCGGCTTCGGAACTTTTAAATATCTTAATATATCTCGAGAACTACGCATCTGATCAAAAAATATCATAGAACATAAAAAGTAGGAAACTTAATTCTCTACAAAAAAGGTCTCTTAACATTTTGCCATAGCTCGCTTCGTTTCCGAGATATTCGCAGATTTATCTCAAGGGAAGGGGCCTAACGGACATATTTCGAGATATTTCTTCTTCTTGTTGTTCTTCTTCTGCACAGCTAAGCTGGAAGTGGCATTTGCGGCTCGCACTAGTGCAGAGTTATCTCAAAGAAAGGGGCCACGGTGTTTCTGTATCTCTATTATGTTGGTGCGGTTTCGGAACTTTTAAATATCTTGATATATCTCGAGAACTACGCATCTGATCAAAAAATATCATAGAACATAAAAAGTAGGAAACATAATTCTGTACAAAAAAGGTCTCTTAACATTTTGCCATAGCTCGCTTCGTTTCCGAGATATTTGCAGATTTATCTCAAGGGAAGGGGCCTGACGGACATATTTCGAGATATTTCTTCTTCTTGTTGTTCTTCTTCTGCACAGCTAAGCTGGAAGTGGCATTTGCGGCTCGCACTAGTGCACAGTTATCTCAAAGAAAGGGGCCACGGTGTTTCTGTATCTCTATTATGTTGGTGCGGCTTCGGAACTTTTAAGTATCTCGATATATCTCGAAAACTACGCTTCTGATCAAAAAATATCATAGAACATAAATTGTAGGAAACATAATTCTCTACAAAAAACGTCTCTTAACATTTTGCCATAGCTCGCTTCGTTTCCGAGATATTTGCAGATTCAGCTCAAAGGAACTGGCCTGACGGACATATTTCGAGATATTTCTTCTTTTTGTTGTTCTTCTTCTGCACAGCTAAGCTGGAAGTGGCATTTGCAGCTCGCAATAGTGCAGAGTTATCTCAAAGAAAGGGGCCACGGTGTTTCTGTATCTCTATTATGTTGGTGCGGCTTCGGAACATTTAAATATCTTGATATATCTCGAGAACTACGCATCTGATCAAAAAATATCGTAGAACATAAAAAGTAGGAAACTTAATTCTCTACAAATAAGGTCTCTTAACATTTTGCGATAGCTCGCTTGGTTTCCGAGATATTTGCAGATTTATCTCAAGGGAAGGGGCCTGACGGACATATTTCGAGATATTTCTTCTTCTTGTTGTTCTTCTTCTGCACAGCTAAGCTGGAAGTGGCATTTGCAGCTCGCAATAGTGCAGAGTTACCTCAAAGAAAGGGGCCACGGTGTTTCTGTATCTCTATTATGTTGGTGCGGCTTCGGAACTTTTAAATATCTTGATATATCTCGAGAACTACGCATCTGATCAAAAAATATCATAGAACATAAAAAGTAGGAAACTTAATTCTCTACAAAAAAGGTCTCTTAACATTTTGCCATAGCTCGCTTCGTTTCTGAGATATTTGCAGATTTATCTCAAGGGAAGGGGCCTGACGGACATACTTCGAGATATTTCTTCTTCTTGTTGTTCTTCTTCTGCACAGCTAAGCTGGAAGTGGCATTTGCAGCGCGCAATAGTGCAGAGTTATCTCAAAGAAAGGGGCCACGGTGTTTCTGTATCTCTATTATGTTGGTGCGGCTTCGGAACTTTTAAATATCTTGATATATCTCGAGAACTACGCATCTGATCGAAAAATATCATACAACATAAAAAGTAGGAAACCTAATTCTCTACCAAAGAGGTCTCTTAACATTTTGCCATAGCTCGCTTCGTTTCCGAGATATTTGCAGATTTATCTCAAGGGAAGGGGCCTGACGGACATATTTCGAGATATTTCTTCTTCTTGTTGTTCTTCTTCTGCACAGCTAAGCTGGAAGTGGCATTTGCGGCTCGCACTAGTGCAGAGTTATCTCAAAGAAAGGGGCCACGGTGTTTCTGTATCTCTATTATGTTGGTGCGGTTTCGGAACTTTTAAATATCTTGATATATCTCGAGAACTACGCATCTGATCAAAAAATATCATAGAACATAAAAAGTAGGAAACATAATTCTGTACAAAAAAGGTCTCTTAACATTTTGCCATAGCTCGCTTCGTTTCCGAGATATTTGCAGATTTATCTCAAGGGAAGGGGCCTGACGGACATATTTCGAGATATTTCTTCTTCTTGTTGTTCTTCTTCTGCACAGCTAAGCTGGAAGTGGCATTTGCGGCTCGCACTAGTGCACAGTTATCTCAAAGAAAGGGGCCACGGTGTTTCTGTATCTCTATTATGTTGGTGCGGCTTCGGAACTTTTAAGTATCTCGATATATCTCGAAAACTACGCTTCTGATCAAAAAATATCATAGAACATAAATTGTAGGAAACATAATTCTCTACAAAAAACGTCTCTTAACATTTTGCCATAGCTCGCTTCGTTTCCGAGATATTTGCAGATTCAGCTCAAAGGAACTGGCCTGACGGACATATTTCGAGATATTTCTTCTTTTTGTTGTTCTTCTTCTGCACAGCTAAGCTGGAAGTGGCATTTGCAGCTCGCAATAGTGCAGAGTTATCTCAAAGAAAGGGGCCACGGTGTTTCTGTATCTCTATTATGTTGGTGCGGCTTCGGAACTTTTAAATATCTTGATATATCTCGAGAACTACGCATCTGATCAAAAAATATCGTAGAACATAAAAAGTAGGAAACTTAATTCTCTACAAATAAGGTCTCTTAACATTTTGCGATAGCTCGCTTGGTTTCCGAGATATTTGCAGATTTATCTCAAGGGAAGGGGCCTGACGGACATATTTCGAGATATTTCTTCTTCTTGTTGTTCTTCTTCTGCACAGCTAAGCTGGAAGTGGCATTTGCAGCTCGCAATAGTGCAGAGTTACCTCAAAGAAAGGGGCCACGGTGTTTCTGTATCTCTATTATGTTGGTGCGGCTTCGGAACTTTTAAATATCTTGATATATCTCGAGAACTACGCATCTGATCGAAAAATATCATAGAACATAAAAAGTAGGAAACCTAATTCTCTACCAAAGAGGTCTCTTAACATTTTGCCATAGCTCGCTTCGTTTCCGAGATATTTGCAGATTTATCTCAAGGGAAGGGGCCTGACGGACATATTTCGAGATATTTCTTCTTTTTGTTGTTCTTCTTCTGCACAGCTAAGCTGGAGGTGGCATTTGCAGCTCGCAATAGTGCAGAGTTATCTCAAAGAAAGGGGCCACGGTGTTTCTGTACCTCTATTATGTTGGTGCGGCTTCGGAACTTTTAAATATCTTGATATATCTCGAGAACTACGCATCCGATCAAAAAATATTATAGAACATAAAGAGCAGGAAACTTAATTCTCTACAAAAAAGGTCTCTTAACATTTTGCCATAGCTCGCTTCGTTTCCGAGATATTTGCAGATTTATCTCGAGGGAAGGGGCCTGACGGACATATTTCGAGATATTTCTTCTTCTTGTTGTTCTTCTTCTGCACAGCTAAGCTGGAAGTGGCATTTGCAGCGCGCAATAGTGCAGAGTTATCTCAAAGAAAGGGGCCACGGTGTTTCTGTATCTCTATTATGTTGGTGCGGCCTCGGATCTTTTAAATATCTCGATATATCTCGAAAACTACGCTTCTGATCAAAAATATCATAGAACATAAATTGTAGGAAACATAATTCTCTACAAAAAAGGTCTCTTAACATTTTGCCGTAGCTCGCTTCGTTTCCGAGATATTTGCAGATTTATCTCGAGGGAAGGGGCCTGACGGACATATTTCCAGATATTTCTTCTTCTTGTTGTTCTTCTTCTGCACAGCTAAGCTGGAAGTGGCATTTGCAGCTCGCAATAGTGCAGAGTTATCTCAAAGAAAGGGGCCACGGTGTTTCTGTATCTCTATTATGTTGGTGCGGCTTCGGAACGTTTAAATATCTTGATATATCTCGAGAACTACGCATCTGATCGAAAAATATCATAGAACATAAAAAGTAGGAAACTTAATTCTCTACAAAAGAGGTCTCTTAACATTTTGCCATAGCTCGCTTCGTTTCCGAGATATTTGCAGATTTATCTCAAGGGAAGGGGCCTGACGGACATATTTCGAGATATTTCTTCTTTTTGTTGTTCTTCTTCTGCACAGCTAAGCTGGAAGTGGCATTTGCAGCTCGCAATAGTGCAGAGTTATCTCAAAGAAAGGGGCCACGGTGTTTCTGTATCTCTATCATGTTGGTGCGGCTTCGGAACTTTCAAATATCTTGATATATCTCGAGAACTACGCATCTGATCAAAAAATATCATAGAACATAAAAAGTAGGAATCCTAATTTTCTACAAAAAAGGTCTCTTAACATTTTGCCGTAGCTCGCTTTGTTTCCGAGATATTTGCAGATTTATCTCAAGGGAAGGGGCCTGACGGACATATTTCCAGATATTTCTTCTTCTTGTTGTTCTTCTTCTGCACAGCTAAGCTGGAAGTGGCATTTGCAGCTCGCAATAGTGCAGAGTTATCTCAAAGAAAGGGGCCACGGTGATTCTGTATCTCTATTATGTTGGTGCGGCTTCGGAACTTTTAAATATCTTGATATATCTCGAGAACTACGCATCTGATCGAAAAATATCATAGAACATAAAAAGTAGGAAACCTAATTCTCTACCAAAGAGGTCTCTTAACATTTTGCCATAGCTCGCTTCGTTTCCGAGATATTTGCAGATTTATCTCAAGGGAAGGGGCCTGACGGACATATTTCGAGATATTTCTTCTTTTTGTTGTTCTTCTTCTGCACAGCTAAGCTGGAGGTGGCATTTGCAGCTCGCAATAGTGCTGAGTTATCTCAAAGAAAGGGGCCACGGTGTTTCTGTACCTCTATTATGTTGGTGCGGCTTCGGAACTTTTAAATATCTTGATATATCTCGAGAACTACGCATCCGATCAAAAAATATTATAGAACATAAAGAGTAGGAAACTTAATTCTCTACAAAAAAGGTCTCTTAACATTTTGCCATAGCTCGCTTCGTTTCCGAGATATTTGCAGATTTATCTCGAGGGAAGGGGCCTGACGGACATATTTCGAGATATTTCTTCTTCTTGTTGTTCTTCTTCTGCACAGCTAAGCTGGAAGCGGCATTTGGGGCTCGCACTAGTGCAGAGTTATCTCAAAGAAAGGGGCCACGGTGTTTCTGTATCTCTATTATGTTGGTGCGGCTTCGGATCTTTTAAATATCTCGATATATCTCGAAAACTACGCTTCTGATCAAAAAATGTCATAGAACATAAATTGTAGGAAACATAATTCTCTACAAAAAAGGTCTCTTAACATTTTGCCATAGCTCGCTTCGTTTCCGAGATATTTGCAGATATATCTCAAGGGAAGGGGCCTGACGGACATATTTCGAGATATTTCTTCTTCTTGTTGTTCTTCTTCTGCACAGCTAAGCTGGAAGTGGCATTTACAGCTCGCAATAGTGCAGAGTTATCTCAAAGAAAGGGGCCACGGTGTTTCTGTATCTCTATTATGTTGGTGCGGCTTCGGAACTTTTAAATATCTTGATATATCTCGAGAACTACGCATCTGATCAAAAAATATCATAGAACATAAAAAGTAGGAAACTTAATTCTCTACAAAAAAGGTCTCTTAACATTTTGCCATAGCTCTCTTCGTTTCCGAGATATTTGCAGATTTATCTCAAGGGAAGGGGCCTGACGGACATATTTCGAGATATTTCTTCTTTTTGTTGTTCTTCTTCTGCACAGCTAAGCTGGAAGTGGCATTTGCAGCTCGCAATAGTGCAGAGTTATCTCAAAGAAAGGGGCCACGGTGTTTCTGTATCTCTATCATGTTGGTGCGGCTTCGGAACTTTCAAATATCTTGATATATCTCGAGAACTACGCATCTGATCAAAAAATATCATAGAACATAAAAAGTAGGAATCCTAATTTTCTACAAAAAAGGTCTCTTAACATTTTGCCGTAGCTCGCTTTGTTTCCGAGATATTTGCAGATTTATCTCAAGGGAAGGGGCCTGACGGACATATTTCCAGATATTTCTTCTTCTTGTTGTTCTTCTTCTGCACAGCTAAGCTGGAAGTGGCATTTGCAGCTCGCAATAGTGCAGAGTTATCTCAAAGAAAGGGGCCACGGTGATTCTGTATCTCTATTATGTTGGTGCGGCTTCGGAACTTTTAAATATCTTGATATATCTCGAGAACTACGCATCTGATCAAAAAATATCATAGAACATAAAAAGTAGGAAACATAATTCTGTACAAAAAAGGTCTCTTAACATTTTGCCATAGCTCGCTTCGTTTCCGAGATATTTGCAGATTTATCTCAAGGGAAGGGGCCTGACGGACATATTTCGAGATATTTCTTCTTCTTGTTGTTCTTCTTCTGCACAGCTAAGCTGGAAGTGGCATTTGCGGCTCGCACTAGTGCACAGTTATCTCAAAGAAAGGGGCCACGGTGTTCCTGTATCTCTATTATGTTGGTGCGGCTTCGGAACTTTTAAGTATCTCGATATATCTCGAAAACTACGCTTCTGATCAAAAAATATCATAGAACATAAATTGTAGGAAACATAATTCTCTACAAAAAACGTCTCTTAACATTTTGCCATAGCTCGCTTCGTTTCCGAGATATTTGCAGATTCAGCTCAAAGGAACTGGCCTGACGGACATATTTCGAGATATTTCTTCTTTTTGTTGTTCTTCTTCTGCACAGCTAAGCTGGAAGTGGCATTTGCAGCTCGCAATAGTGCAGAGTTATCTCAAAGAAAGGGGCCACGGTGTTTCTGTATCTCTATTATGTTGGTGCGGCTTCGGAACTTTTAAATATCTTGATATATCTCGAGAACTACGCATCTGATCAAAAAATATCGTAGAACATAAAAAGTAGGAAACTTAATTCTCTACAAATAAGGTCTCTTAACATTTTGCGATAGCTCGCTTGGTTTCCGAGATATTTGCAGATTTATCTCAAGGGAAGGGGCCTGACGGACATATTTCGAGATATTTCTTCTTCTTGTTGTTCTTCTTCTGCACAGCTAAGCTGGAAGTGGCATTTGCAGCTCGCAATAGTGCAGAGTTACCTCAAAGAAAGGGGCCACGGTGTTTCTGTATCTCTATTATGTTGGTGCGGCTTCGGAACTTTTAAATATCTTGATATATCTCGAGAACTACGCATCTGATCAAAAAATATCATAGAACATAAAAAGTAGGAAACTTAATTCTCTACAAAAAAGGTCTCTTAACATTTTGCCATAGCTCGCTTCGTTTCTGAGATATTTGCAGATTTATCTCAAGGGAAGGGGCCTGACGGACATACTTCGAGATATTTCTTCTTCTTGTTGTTCTTCTTCTGCACAGCTAAGCTGGAAGTGGCATTTGCAGCGCGCAATAGTGCAGAGTTATCTCAAAGAAAGGGGCCACGGTGTTTCTGTATCTCTATTATGTTGGTGCGGCTTCGGAACTTTTAAATATCTTGATATATCTCGAGAACTACGCATCTGATCGAAAAATATCATACAACATAAAAAGTAGGAAACCTAATTCTCTACCAAAGAGGTCTCTTAACATTTTGCCATAGCTCGCTTCGTTTCCGAGATATTTGCAGATTTATCTCAAGGGAAGGGGCCTGACGGACATATTTCGAGATATTTCTTCTTCTTGTTGTTCTTCTTCTGCACAGCTAAGCTGGAAGTGGCATTTGCGGCTCGCACTAGTGCAGAGTTATCTCAAAGAAAGGGGCCACGGTGTTTCTGTATCTCTATTATGTTGGTGCGGTTTCGGAACTTTTAAATATCTTGATATATCTCGAGAACTACGCATCTGATCAAAAAATATCATAGAACATAAAAAGTAGGAAACATAATTCTGTACAAAAAAGGTCTCTTAACATTTTGCCATAGCTCGCTTCGTTTCCGAGATATTTGCAGATTTATCTCAAGGGAAGGGGCCTGACGGACATATTTCGAGATATTTCTTCTTCTTGTTGTTCTTCTTCTGCACAGCTAAGCTGGAAGTGGCATTTGCGGCTCGCACTAGTGCACAGTTATCTCAAAGAAAGGGGCCACGGTGTTTCTGTATCTCTATTATGTTGGTGCGGCTTCGGAACTTTTAAGTATCTCGATATATCTCGAAAACTACGCTTCTGATCAAAAAATATCATAGAACATAAATTGTAGGAAACATAATTCTCTACAAAAAACGTCTCTTAACATTTTGCCATAGCTCGCTTCGTTTCCGAGATATTTGCAGATTCAGCTCAAAGGAACTGGCCTGACGGACATATTTCGAGATATTTCTTCTTTTTGTTGTTCTTCTTCTGCACAGCTAAGCTGGAAGTGGCATTTGCAGCTCGCAATAGTGCAGAGTTATCTCAAAGAAAGGGGCCACGGTGTTTCTGTATCTCTATTATGTTGGTGCGGCTTCGGAACTTTTAAATATCTTGATATATCTCGAGAACTACGCATCTGATCAAAAAATATCGTAGAACATAAAAAGTAGGAAACTTAATTCTCTACAAATAAGGTCTCTTAACATTTTGCGATAGCTCGCTTGGTTTCCGAGATATTTGCAGATTTATCTCAAGGGAAGGGGCCTGACGGACATATTTCGAGATATTTCTTCTTCTTGTTGTTCTTCTTCTGCACAGCTAAGCTGGAAGTGGCATTTGCAGCTCGCAATAGTGCAGAGTTACCTCAAAGAAAGGGGCCACGGTGTTTCTGTATCTCTATTATGTTGGTGCGGCTTCGGAACTTTTAAATATCTTGATATATCTCGAGAACTACGCATCTGATCGAAAAATATCATAGAACATAAAAAGTAGGAAACCTAATTCTCTACCAAAGAGGTCTCTTAACATTTTGCCATAGCTCGCTTCGTTTCCGAGATATTTGCAGATTTATCTCAAGGGAAGGGGCCTGACGGACATATTTCGAGATATTTCTTCTTTTTGTTGTTCTTCTTCTGCACAGCTAAGCTGGAGGTGGCATTTGCAGCTCGCAATAGTGCAGAGTTATCTCAAAGAAAGGGGCCACGGTGTTTCTGTATCTCTATTATGTTGGTGCGGCTTCGGAACTTTTAAATATCTTGATATATCTCGAGAACTACGCATCCGATCAAAAAATATTATAGAACATAAAGAGTAGGAAACTTAATTCTCTACAAAAAAGGTCTCTTAACATTTTGCCATAGCTCGCTTCGTTTCCGAGATATTTGCAGATTTATCTCGAGGGAAGGGGCCTGACGGACATATTTCGAGATATTTCTTCTTCTTGTTGTTCTTCTTCTGCACAGCTAAGCTGGAAGCGGCATTTGGGGCTCGCACTAGTGCAGAGTTATCTCAAAGAAAGGGGCCACGGTGTTTCTGTATCTCTATTATGTTGGTGCGGCTTCGGATCTTTTAAATATCTCGATATATCTCGAAAACTACGCTTCTGATCAAAAAATGTCATAGAACATAAATTGTAGGAAACATAATTCTCTACAAAAAAGGTCTCTTAACATTTTGCCATAGCTCGCTTCGTTTCCGAGATATTTGCAGATATATCTCAAGGGAAGGGGCCTGACGGACATATTTCGAGATATTTCTTCTTCTTGTTGTTCTTCTTCTGCACAGCTAAGCTGGAAGTGGCATTTACAGCTCGCAATAGTGCAGGGTTATCTCAAAGAAAGGGGCCACGGTGTTTCTGTATCTCTATTATGTTGGTGCGGCTTCGGAACTTTTAAATATCTTGATATATCTCGAGAACTACGCATCTGATCAAAAAATATCATAGAACATAAAAAGTAGGAAACTTAATTCTCTACAAAAAAGGTCTCTTAACATTTTGCCATAGCTCTCTTCGTTTCCGAGATATTTGCAGATTTATCTCAAGGGAAGGGGCCTGACGGACATATTTCGAGATATTTCTTCTTTTTGTTGTTCTTCTTCTGCACAGCTAAGCTGGAAGTGGCATTTGCAGCTCGCAATAGTGCAGAGTTATCTCAAAGAAAGGGGCCACGGTGTTTCTGTATCTCTATCATGTTGGTGCGGCTTCGGAACTTTCAAATATCTTGATATATCTCGAGAACTACGCATCTGATCAAAAAATATCATAGAACATAAAAAGTAGGAATCCTAATTTTCTACAAAAAAGGTCTCTTAACATTTTGCCGTAGCTCGCTTTGTTTCCGAGATATTTGCAGATTTATCTCAAGGGAAGGGGCCTGACGGACATATTTCCAGATATTTCTTCTTCTTGTTGTTCTTCTTCTGCACAGCTAAGCTGGAAGTGGCATTTGCAGCTCGCAATAGTGCAGAGTTATCTCAAAGAAAGGGGCCACGGTGATTCTGTATCTCTATTATGTTGGTGCGGCTTCGGAACTTTTAAATATCTTGATATATCTCGAGAACTACGCATCTGATCGAAAAATATCATAGAACATAAAAAGTAGGAAACCTAATTCTCTACCAAAGAGGTCTCTTAACATTTTGCCATAGCTCGCTTCGTTTCCGAGATATTTGCAGATTTATCTCAAGGGAAGGGGCCTGACGGACATATTTCGAGATATTTCTTCTTTTTGTTGTTCTTCTTCTGCACAGCTAAGCTGGAGGTGGCATTTGCAGCTCGCAATAGTGCAGAGTTATCTCAAAGAAAGGGGCCACGGTGTTTCTGTACCTCTATTATGTTGGTGCGGCTTCGGAACTTTTAAATATCTTGATATATCTCGAGAACTACGCATCCGATCAAAAAATATTATAGAACATAAAGAGTAGGAAACTTAATTCTCTACAAAAAAGGTCTCTTAACATTTTGCCATAGCTCGCTTCGTTTCCGAGATATTTGCAGATTTATCTCGAGGGAAGGGGCCTGACGGACATATTTCGAGATATTTCTTCTTCTTGTTGTTCTTCTTCTGCACAGCTAAGCTGGAAGCGGCATTTGCGGCTCGCACTAGTGCAGAGTTATCTCAAAGAAAGGGGCCACGGTGTTTCTGTATCTCTATTATGTTGGTGCGGCTTCGGATCTTTTAAATATCTCGATATATCTCGAAAACTACGCTTCTGATCAAAAAATGTCATAGAACATAAATTGTAGGAAACATAATTCTCTACAAAAAAGGTCTCTTAACATTTTGCCATAGCTCGCTTCGTTTCCGAGATATTTGCAGATATATCTCAAGGGAAGGGGCCTGACGGACATATTTCGAGATATTTCTTCTTCTTGTTGTTCTTCTTCTGCACAGCTAAGCTGGAAGTGGCATTTACAGCTCGCAATAGTGCAGAGTTATCTCAAAGAAAGGGGCCACGGTGTTTCTGTATCTCTATTATGTTGGTGCGGCTTCGGAACTTTTAAATATCTTGATATATCTCGAGAACTACGCATCTGATCAAAAAATATCATAGAACATAAAAAGTAGGAAACTTAATTCTCTACAAAAAAGGTCTCTTAACATTTTGCCATAGCTCTCTTCGTTTCCGAGATATTTGCAGATTTATCTCAAGGGAAGGGGCCTGACGGACATATTTCGAGATACTTCTTCTTCTTGTTGTTCTTCTTCTGCACAGCTAAGCTGGAAATGGCATGTGCAGCTCGCAATAGTGCAGAGTTATCTCAAAGAAAGGGGCCACGGTGTTTCTGTATCTCTATTATGTTGGTGCGGTTTCGGAACTTTTAAATATCTTGATATATCTCGAGAACTACGCATCTGATCAAAAAATATCATAGAACATAAAAAGTAGGAAACATAATTCTGTACAAAAAAGGTCTCTTAACATTTTGCCATAGCTCGCTTCGTTTCCGAGATATTTGCAGATTTATCTCAAGGGAAGGGGCCTGACGGACATATTTCGAGATATTTCTTCTTCTTGTTGTTCTTCTTCTGCACAGCTAAGCTGGAAGTGGCATTTGCGGCTCGCACTAGTGCACAGTTATCTCAAAGAAAGGGGCCACGGTGTTTCTGTATCTCTATTATGTTGGTGCGGCTTCGGAACTTTTAAATATCTTGATATATCTCGAGAACTACGCATCCGATCAAAAAATATTATAGAACATAAAGAGTAGGAAACTTAATTCTCTACAAAAAAGGTCTCTTAACATTTTGCCATAGCTCGCTTCGTTTCCGAGATATTTGCAGATTTATCTCGAGGGAAGGGGCCTGACGGACATATTTCGAGATATTTCTTCTTCTTGTTGTTCTTCTTCTGCACAGCTAAGCTGGAAGCGGCATTTGCGGCTCGCACTAGTGCAGAGTTATCTCAAAGAAAGGGGCCACGGTGTTTCTGTATCTCTATTATGTTGGTGCGGCTTCGGATCTTTTAAATATCTCGATATATCTCGAAAACTACGCTTCTGATCAAAAAATGTCATAGAACATAAATTGTAGGAAACATAATTCTCTACAAAAAAGGTCTCTTAACATTTTGCCATAGCTCGCTTCGTTTCCGAGATATTTGCAGATATATCTCAAGGGAAGGGGCCTGACGGACATATTTCGAGATATTTCTTCTTCTTGTTGTTCTTCTTCTGCACAGCTAAGCTGGAAGTGGCATTTACAGCTCGCAATAGTGCAGAGTTATCTCAAAGAAAGGGGCCACGGTGTTTCTGTATCTCTATTATGTTGGTGCGGCTTCGGAACTTTTAAATATCTTGATATATCTCGAGAACTACGCATCTGATCAAAAAATATCATAGAACATAAAAAGTAGGAAACTTAATTCTCTACAAAAAAGGTCTCTTAACATTTTGCCATAGCTCTCTTCGTTTCCGAGATATTTGCAGATTTATCTCAAGGGAAGGGGCCTGACGGACATATTTCGAGATACTTCTTCTTCTTGTTGTTCTTCTTCTGCACAGCTAAGCTGGAAATGGCATGTGCAGCTCGCAATAGTGCAGAGTTATCTCAAAGAAAGGGGCCACGGTGTTTCTGTATCTCTATTATGTTGGTGCGGCTTCGGAACTTTTAAATATCTTAATATATCTCGAGAACTACGCATCTGATCAAAAAATATCATAGAACTTAAAAAGTAGGAAACTTAATTCTCTACAAAAAAGGTCTCTTAACATTTTGCCATAGCTCGCTTCGTTTCCGAGATATTTGCAGATTTATCTCAAGGGAAGGGGCCTAACGGACATATTTCGAGATATTTCTTCTTCTTGTTGTTCTTCTTCTGCACAGCTAAGCTGGAAGTGGCATTTGCGGCTCGCACTAGTGCAGAGTTATCTCAAAGAAAGGGGCCACGGTGTTTCTGTATCTCTATTATGTTGGTGCGGTTTCGGAACTTTTAAATATCTTGATATATCTCGAGAACTACGCATCTGATCAAAAAATATCATAGAACATAAAAAGTAGGAAACATAATTCTGTACAAAAAAGGTCTCTTAACATTTTGCCATAGCTCGCTTCGTTTCCGAGATATTTGCAGATTTATCTCAAGGGAAGGGGCCTGACGGACATATTTCGAGATATTTCTTCTTCTTGTTGTTCTTCTTCTGCACAGCTAAGCTGGAAGTGGCATTTGCGGCTCGCACTAGTGCACAGTTATCTCAAAGAAAGGGGCCACGGTGTTTCTGTATCTCTATTATGTTGGTGCGGCTTCGGAACTTTTAAGTATCTCGATATATCTCGAAAACTACGCTTCTGATCAAAAAATATCATAGAACATAAATTGTAGGAAACATAATTCTCTACAAAAAACGTCTCTTAACATTTTGCCATAGCTCGCTTCGTTTCCGAGATATTTGCAGATATATCTCAAGGGAAGGGGCCTGACGGGCATATTTCGAGATATTTCTTCTTCTTGTTGTTCTTCTTCTGCACAGCTAAGCTGGAAGTGGCATTTACAGCTCGCAATAGTGCAGAGTTATCTCAAAGAAAGGGGCCACGGTGTTTCTGTATCTCTATCATGTTGGTGCGGCTTCGGAACTTTTAAATATCTTGATATATCTCGAAAACTACGCTTCTGATCAAAAAATATCATAGAACATAAATTGTAGGAAACATAATTCTCTACAAGAAACGTCTCTTAACATTTTGCCATAGCTCGTTTCGTTTCCGAGATATTTGCAGATTCAGCTCAAAGGAACTGGCCTGACGGACATATTTCGAGATATTTCTTCTTCTTGTTGTTCTTCCTCTGCACAGCTAAGCTGGAAGTGGCATTTGCAGCTCGCAATAGTGCAGAGTTATCTCAAAGAAAGGGGCCACGGTGTTTCTGTATCTCTATTATGTTGGTGCAGCTTCGGAACTTTTAAATATCTTGATATATCTCGAGAACTACGCATCTGATCAAAAAATATCATAGAACATAAAAAGTAGAAAACTTAATTCTCTACAAAAAAGGTCTCTCAACATTTTGCGATAGCTCGCTTCGTTTCCGAGATATATGCAGATTTATCTCAAGGGAAGGGGCCTGACGGACATATTTCGAGATATTTCTTCTTCTTGTTGTTCTTCTTCTGCACAGCTAAACTGGAAGTGGCATTTCCAGCTCGCAATACTGCAGAGTTATCTGAAAGAAAGGGGCCACGGTGTTTCTGTATCTCTATTATGTTGGTGCGGCTTCGGAACTTTTAAATATCTTGATATATCTCGAGAACTACGCTTCTGATCAAAAAATATCATAGAACATAAATTGTAGGAAACATAATTCTCTACAAAAAAGGTCTCTTAAGATTTTGCCATAGCTCGTTTCGTTTCCGAGATATTTGCAGATATATCTCAAGGGAAGGGGCCTAACGGACATATTTCGAGATATTTCTTCTTCTTGTTGTTCTTCTTCTGCACAGCTAAACTGGAAGTGACATTTCCAGCTCGCAATAGTGCAGAGTTATCTCAAAGAAAGGGGCACGGTGTTTCTGTATCTCTATTATGTTGGTGCGGCTTCGGAACTTTTAAATATCTTGATATATCTCGAGAACTACGCATCTGATCAAAAAATATCATAGAACATAAAAAGTAGGTAACTTAATTTTCTACAAAAAAGGTCTCTTAACATTTTGCCATAGCTCGCTTCGTTTCCGAGATATGTGCAGATTTATCTCAAGGGAAGGGGCCTGACGGACATATTTCGAGATATTTCTTCTTCTTGTTGTTCTTCTTCTGCACAGCTAAGCTGGAAGTGGCATTTGCAGCTCGCAATAGTGCAGAGTTATCTCAAAGAAAGGGGCCACGGTGTTTCTGTATCTCTATTATGTTGGTGCGGCTTCGGAGCTTTTAAATATCTCGATATATCTCGAAAACTACGCTTCTGATCAAAAAATATCATAGAACATAAATTGTAGGAAACATAATTCTCTACAAAAAAGGTCTCTTAACATTTTGCCATAGCTAGCTTCGTTTCCGAGATATATGCAGATTTATCTCAAGGGAAGGGGCCTGACGGACATATTTCGAGATATTTCTTCTTCTTGTTGTTCTTCTTCTGCACAGCTAAGCTGGAAGTGGCATTTGCAGCTCGCAATAGTGCAGAGTTATCTCAAAGAAAGGGGCCACGGTGTTTCTGTATCTCTATTATGTTGGTGCGGCATCGGAACTTTTAAATATCTTGATATATCTCGAGAACTACGCATCTGATCAAATAATATCATAGAACATAAATTGTAGGAAACATAATTCTCTACAAAAAAGGTCTCTTAACATTTTGCCATAGCTCGCTTCGTTTCCGAGATATATGCAGATATATCTCAAGGGAAGGGGCCTGACGGACATATTTCGAGATATTTCTTCTTCTTGTTGTTCTTCTTCTGCACAGCTAAACTGGAAGTGGCATTTCCAGCTCGCAATAGTGCAGAGTTATCTGAAAGAAAGGGGCCACGGTGTTTCTGTATCTCTATTATGTTGGTGCGGCTTCGGAACTTTTAAATATCTTGATATATCTCGAGAACTACGCCTCTGATCGAAAAATATCATAGAACATAAAAAGTAGGAAACTTAATTATCTACAAAAAAGGTCTCTTAACATTTTGCCATAGCTCGCTTCGTTTCCGAGATATTTGCAGATTTATCTCAAGGGAAGGGGCCTGACGGACATATTTCGAGATATTTCTTCTTCTTGTTGTTCTTCTTCTGCACAGCTAAGCTGGAAGTGGCATTTGCCGCTCGCAATAGTGCAGAGTTATCTCAAAGAGAGGGGCCACGGTGTTTCTGTATCTCTATTATGTTTGGTGCGGCTTCGGAACTTTTAAGTATCTTGATCTATCTCGAGAACTACGCTTCTGATCAAAAAATATCATAGAACATAAATTGTAGGAAATATAATTCTCTACAAAAAACGTCTCTTAACATTTTGCCATAGCTCGCTTCGTTTCCGAGATATTTGCAGATTTATCTCAAGGGAAGTGGCCTGACGGACATATTTCGAGATATTTCTTCTTCTTGTTGTTCTTCTTCTGCACAGCTAAGCTGGAAGTGGCATTTGCGGCTCGCACTAGTGCAGAGTTATCTCAAAGAAAGGGGCCACGGTGTTTCTGTATCCCTATTATGTTGGTGCGGCTTCGGAACTTTTAAATATCTCGATATATCTCGAAAACTACGCTTCTGATCAAAAAATATCATAGAACATAAATTGTAGGAAACATAATTCTCTACAAAAAACGTCTCTTAACATTTTGCCATAGCTCGCTTCGTTTCCGAGATATTTGCAGATTCGGCTCAAAGGAACTGGCCTGACGGACATATTTCGAGATATTTCTTCTTCTTGTTGTTCTTCTTCTGCACAGCTAAGCTGGAAGTGGCATTTGCGGCTCGCACTAGTGCAGAGTTATCTCAAAGAAAGGGGCCACGGTGTTTCTGTATCTTTATTATGTTGGTGCGGCTTCGGAACTTTTAAATATCTCGATATATCTCGAAAACTACGCTTCTGATCAAAAAATATCATAGAACGTAAATTGTAGGAAATATTATTCTCTACAAAAAAGGTCTCTTAACATTTTGCCATAGCTCGCTTCGTTTCCGAGATATTTGCAGATTTATCTCAAGGGAAGGGGCCTGACGGACATATTTCGAGATATTTCTTCTTCTTGTTGTTCTTCTTCTGCACAGCTAAGCTGGAAGTGGCATTTGCCGCTCGCAATAGTGCAGAGTTATCTCAAAGAGAGGGGCCACGGTGTTTCTGTATCTCTATTATGTTTGGTGCGGCTTCGGAACTTTTAAGTATCTTGATCTATCTCGAGAACTACGCTTCTGATCAAAAAATATCATAGAACATAAATTGTAGGAAATATAATTCTCTACAAAAAACGTCTCTTAACATTTTGCCATAGCTCGCTTCGTTTCCGAGATATTTGCAGATTTATCTCAAGGGAAGTGGCCTGACGGACATATTTCGAGATTTTTCTTCTTCTTGTTGTTCTTCTTCTGCACAGCTAAGCTGGAAGTGGCATTTGCGGCTCGCACTAGTGCAGAGTTATCTCAAAGAAAGGGGCCACGGTGTTTCTGTATCCCTATTATGTTGGTGCGGCTTCGGAACTTTTAAATATCTCGATATATCTCGAAAACTACGCTTCTGATCAAAAAATATCATAGAACATAAATTGTAGGAAACATAATTCTCTACAAAAAACGTCTCTTAACATTTTGCCATAGCTCGCTTCGTTTCCGAGATATTTGCAGATTCGGCTCAAAGGAACTGGCCTGACGGACATATTTCGAGATATTTCTTCTTCTTGTTGTTCTTCTTCTGCACAGCTAAGCTGGAAGTGGCATTTGCGGCTCGCACTAGTGCAGAGTTATCTCAACGAAAGGGGCCACGGTGTTTCTGTATCTTTATTATGTTGGTGCGGCTTCGGAACTTTTAAATATCTCGATATATCTCGAAAACTACGCTTCTGATCAAAAAATATCATAGAACGTAAATTGTAGGAAATATTATTCTCTACAAAAAAGGTCTCTTAACATTTTGCCATAGCTCGCTTCGTTTCCGAGATATTTGCAGATTTATCTCAAGGGAAGGGGCCTAACGGACATATTTCGAGATATTTCTTCTTCTTGTTGTTCTTCTTCTGCACAGCTAAACTGGAAGTGGCATTTCCAGCTCGCAATAGTGCAGAGTTATCTCAAAGAAAGGGGCCACGGTGTTTCTGTATCTCTATTATGTTGGTGCGGCTTCGGAACTTTTAAATATCTTGATATATCTCGAGAACTACGCATCTGATCAAAAAATATCATAGAAAATAAAAAGTAGGAAACTTAATTCTCTACAAAAAAGGTCTCTTAACATTTTGCCATAGCTCGCTTCGTTTCCGAGATATTTGCAGATTTATCTCAAGGGAAGGGGCCTGACGGACATATTTCGAGATATTTCTTCTTCTTGTTGTTCTTCTTCTGCACAGCTGAGCTGGAAGTGGCATTTGCAGGTCGCAATAGTGTAGAGTTATCTCAAAGAAAGGGGCCACGGTGTTTCTGTATCTCTATTATGTTGGTGCGGCTTCGGAACTTTTAAATATCTCGATATATCTCGAAAACTACGCTACTGATCAAAAAATATCGTAGAACGTAAATTGTAGGAAATATTATTCTCTACAAAAAAGGTCTCTTAACATTTTGCCATAGCTCGCTTCGTTTCCGAGATATTTGCAGATTTATCTCAAGGGAAGGGTCCTGATGGACATATTTCGAGATATTTCTTCTTCTTGTTGTTCTTCTTCTGCACAGCTAAACTGGAAGTGGCATTTCCAGCTCGCAATCGTGCAGAGTTATCTCAAAGAAAGGGGCCACGGTGTTTCTGTATCTCTATTATGTTGGTGCGGCTTCGGAACTTTTAAATATCTTGATATATCTCGAGAACTACGCATCTGCTCAAAAAATATCATAGAACATGAAAAGTAGGAAACTTAATTCTCTACAAAAAAGGTCTCTTAACATTTTGCCGTAGCTCTCTTCGTTTCCGAGATATTTGCAGATATATCTCAAGGGAAGGGGCCTGACGGACATATTTCGAGATATTTCTTCTTCTTGTTGTTCTTCTTCTGCACAGCTAAGCTGGAAGTGGCATTTGCAGCTCGCAATAGTGCAGAGTTATCTCAAAGAAAGGGGCCACGGTGTTTCTGTATCTCTATTATGTTGGTGCGGCATCGGAACTTTTAAATATCTTGATATATCTCGAGAACTACGCATCTGATCAAATAATATCATAGAACATAAATTGTAGGAAACATAATTCTCTACAAAAAAGGTCTCTTAACATTTTGCCATAGCTCGCTTCGTTTCCGAGATATATGCAGATATATCTCAAGGGAAGGGGCCTGACGGACATATTTCGAGATATTTCTTCTTCTTGTTGTTCTTCTTCTGCACAGCTAAACTGGAAGTGGCATTTCCAGCTCGCAATAGTGCAGAGTTATCTGAAAGAAAGGGGCCACGGTGTTTCTGTATCTCTATTATGTTGGTGCGGCTTCGGAACTTTTAAATATCTTGATATATCTCGAGAACTACGCCTCTGATCGAAAAATATCATAGAACATAAAAAGTAGGAAACTTAATTATCTACAAAAAAGGTCTCTTAACATTTTGCCATAGCTCGCTTCGTTTCCGAGATATTTGCAGATTTATCTCAAGGGAAGGGGCCTGACGGACATATTTCGAGATATTTCTTCTTCTTGTTGTTCTTCTTCTGCACAGCTAAGCTGGAAGTGGCATTTGCCGCTCGCAATAGTGCAGAGTTATCTCAAAGAGAGGGGCCACGGTGTTTCTGTATCTCTATTATGTTTGGTGCGGCTTCGGAACTTTTAAGTATCTTGATCTATCTCGAGAACTACGCTTCTGATCAAAAAATATCATAGAACATAAATTGTAGGAAATATAATTCTCTACAAAAAACGTCTCTTAACATTTTGCCATAGCTAGCTTCGTTTCCGAGATATTTGCAGATTTATCTCAAGGGAAGTGGCCTGACGGACATATTTCGAGATATTTCTTCTTCTTGTTGTTCTTCTTCTGCACAGCTAAGCTGGAAGTGGCATTTGCCGCTCGCAATAGTGCAGAGTTATCTCAAAGAGAGGGGCCACGGTGTTTCTGTATCTCTATTATGTTTGGTGCGGCTTCGGAACTTTTAAGTATCTTGATCTATCTCGAGAACTACGCTTCTGATCAAAAAATATCATAGAACATAAATTGTAGGAAATATAATTCTCTACAAAAAACGTCTCTTAACATTTTGCCATAGCTAGCTTCGTTTCCGAGATATTTGCAGATTTATCTCAAGGGAAGTGGCCTGACGGACATATTTCGAGATATTTCTTCTTCTTGTTGTTCTTCTTCTGCACAGCTAAGCTGGAAGTGGCATTTGCGGCTCGCACTAGTGCAGAGTTATCTCAAAGAAAGGGGCCACGGTGTTTCTGTATCCCTATTATGTTGGTGCGGCTTCGGAACTTTTAAATATCTCGATATATCTCGAAAACTACGCTTCTGATCAAAAAATATCATAGAACATAAATTGTAGGAAACATAATTCTCTACAAAAAACGTCTCTTAACATTTTGCCATAGCTCGCTTCGTTTCCGAGATATTTGCAGATTCGGCTCAAAGGAACTGGCCTGACGGACATATTTCGAGATATTTCTTCTTCTTGTTGTTCTTCTTCTGCACAGCTAAGCTGGAAGTGGCATTTGCGGCTCGCACTAGTGCAGAGTTATCTCAAAGAAAGGGGCCACGGTGTTTCTGTATCTTTATTATGTTGGTGCGGCTTCGGAACTTTTAAATATCTCGATATATCTCGAAAACTACGCTTCTGATCAAAAAATATCATAGAACGTAAATTGTAGGAAATATTATTCTCTACAAAAAAGGTCTCTTAACATTTTGCCATAGCTCGCTTCGTTTCCGAGATATTTGCAGATTTATCTCAAGGGAAGGGGCCTGACGGACATATTTCGAGATATTTCTTCTTCTTGTTGTTCTTCTTCTGCACAGCTAAGCTGGAAGTGGCATTTGCCGCTCGCAATAGTGCAGAGTTATCTCAAAGAGAGGGGCCACGGTGTTTCTGTATCTCTATTATGTTTGGTGCGGCTTCGGAACTTTTAAGTATCTTGATCTATCTCGAGAACTACGCTTCTGATCAAAAAATATCATAGAACATAAATTGTAGGAAATATAATTCTCTACAAAAAACGTCTCTTAACATTTTGCCATAGCTCGCTTCGTTTCCGAGATATTTGCAGATTTATCTCAAGGGAAGTGGCCTGACGGACATATTTCGAGATTTTTCTTCTTCTTGTTGTTCTTCTTCTGCACAGCTAAGCTGGAAGTGGCATTTGCGGCTCGCACTAGTGCAGAGTTATCTCAAAGAAAGGGGCCACGGTGTTTCTGTATCCCTATTATGTTGGTGCGGCTTCGGAACTTTTAAATATCTCGATATATCTCGAAAACTACGCTTCTGATCAAAAAATATCATAGAACATAAATTGTAGGAAACATAATTCTCTACAAAAAACGTCTCTTAACATTTTGCCATAGCTCGCTTCGTTTCCGAGATATTTGCAGATTCGGCTCAAAGGAACTGGCCTGACGGACATATTTCGAGATATTTCTTCTTCTTGTTGTTCTTCTTCTGCACAGCTAAGCTGGAAGTGGCATTTGCGGCTCGCACTAGTGCAGAGTTATCTCAACGAAAGGGGCCACGGTGTTTCTGTATCTTTATTATGTTGGTGCGGCTTCGGAACTTTTAAATATCTCGATATATCTCGAAAACTACGCTTCTGATCAAAAAATATCATAGAACGTAAATTGTAGGAAATATTATTCTCTACAAAAAAGGTCTCTTAACATTTTGCCATAGCTCGCTTCGTTTCCGAGATATTTGCAGATTTATCTCAAGGGAAGGGGCCTAACGGACATATTTCGAGATATTTCTTCTTCTTGTTGTTCTTCTTCTGCACAGCTAAACTGGAAGTGGCATTTCCAGCTCGCAATAGTGCAGAGTTATCTCAAAGAAAGGGGCCACGGTGTTTCTGTATCTCTATTATGTTGGTGCGGCTTCGGAACTTTTAAATATCTTGATATATCTCGAGAACTACGCATCTGATCAAAAAATATCATAGAAAATAAAAAGTAGGAAACTTAATTCTCTACAAAAAAGGTCTCTTAACATTTTGCCATAGCTCGCTTCGTTTCCGAGATATTTGCAGATTTATCTCAAGGGAAGGGGCCTGACGGACATATTTCGAGATATTTCTTCTTCTTGTTGTTCTTCTTCTGCACAGCTGAGCTGGAAGTGGCATTTGCAGGTCGTAATAGTGTAGAGTTATCTCAAAGAAAGGGGCCACGGTGTTTCTGTATCTCTATTATGTTGGTGCGGCTTCGGAACTTTTAAATATCTCGATATATCTCGAAAACTACGCTACTGATCAAAAAATATCGTAGAACGTAAATTGTAGGAAATATTATTCTCTACAAAAAAGGTCTCTTAACATTTTGCCATAGCTCGCTTCGTTTCCGAGATATTTGCAGATTTATCTCAAGGGAAGGGTCCTGATGGACATATTTCGAGATATTTCTTCTTCTTGTTGTTCTTCTTCTGCACAGCTAAACTGGAAGTGGCATTTCCAGCTCGCAATCGTGCAGAGTTATCTCAAAGAAAGGGGCCACGGTGTTTCTGTATCTCTATTATGTTGGTGCGGCTTCGGAACTTTTAAATATCTTGATATATCTCGAGAACTACGCATCTGCTCAAAAAATATCATAGAACATGAAAAGTAGGAAACTTAATTCTCTACAAAAAAGGTCTCTTAACATTTTGCCGTAGCTCTCTTCGTTTCCGAGATATTTGCAGATATATCTCAAGGGAAGGGGCCTGACGGACATATTTCGAGATATTTCTTCTTCTTGTTGTTCTTCTTCTGCACAGCTAAGCTGGAAGTGGCATTTGCAGCTCGCAATAGTGCAGAGTTATCTCAAAGAAAGGGGCCACGGTGTTTCTGTATCTCTATTATGTTGGTGCGGCTTCGGAACTTTTAAATATCTTGATATATCTCGAGAACTACGCATCTGATCAAAAAATATCATAGAACATAAAAAGTAGGAAACTTAATTCTCTACAAAAAAGGTCGCTTAACATTTTGCCATAGCTCGCTTCGTTTCCGAGATATTTGCATATATATCTCAAGGGAAGGGGCCTGACGGACATATTTCGAGATATTTCTTCTTCTTGTTGTTCTTCTTCTGCACAGCTAAGCTGGAAGTGGCATTTGCGGCTCGCACTAGTGCAGAGTTATCTCAAAGAAAGGGGCCACGGTGTTTCTGTATCTCTATTATGTTGCTGCGGCTTCGGAACTTTTAAATATCTCGATATATCTCGAAAACTACGCTTCTGATCAAAAAATATCATAGAACATAAATTGTAGCAAACATAATTCTCTACAAAAAAGGTCTCTTAACATTTTGCCATAGCTCGCTTCGTTTCCGAGATATTTGCAGATATATCTCAAGGGAAGGGGCCTGACGGGCATATTTCGAGATATTTCTTCTTCTTGTTGTTCTTCTTCTGCACAGCTAAGCTGGAAGTGGCATTTACAGCTCGCAATAGTGCAGAGTTATCTCAAAGAAAGGGGCCACGGTGTTTCTGTATCTCTATTATGTTGGTGCGGCTTCGGAACTTTTAAATATCTTGATATATCTCGAAAACTACGCTTCTGATCAAAAAATATCATAGAACATAAATTGTAGGAAACATAATTCTCTACAAGAAACGTCTCTTAACATTTTGCCATAGCTCTTTTCGTTTCCGAGATATTTGCAGATTCAGCTCAAAGGAACTGGCCTGACGGACATATTTCGAGATATTTCTTCTTCTTGTTGTTCTTCCTCTGCACAGCTAAGCTGGAAGTGGCATTTGCAGCTCGCAATAGTGCAGAGTTATCTCAAAGAAAGGGGCCACGGTGTTTCTGTATCTCTATAATGTTGGTGCAGCTTCGGAACTTTTAAATATCTTGATATATCTCGAGAACTACGCTTCTGATCAAAAAATATCATAGAACATAAATTGTAGGAAATATAATTCTCTACAAAAAACGTCTCTTAACATTTTGCCATAGCTCGCTTCGTTTCCGAGATATTTGCAGATTTATCTCAAGGGAAGTGGCCTGACGGACATATTTCGAGATATTTCTTCTTCTTGTTGTTCTTCTTCTGCACAGCTAAGCTGGAAGTGGCATTTGCGGCTCGCACTAGTGCAGAGTTATCTCAAAGAAAGGGGCCACGGTGTTTCTGTATCCCTATTATGTTGGTGCGGCTTCGGAGCTTTTAAATATCTCGATATATCTCGAAAACTACGCTTCTGATCAAAAAATATCATAGAACATAAATTGTAGGAAACATAATTCTCTACAAAAAACGTCTCTTAACATTTTGCCATAGCTCGCTTCGTTTCCGAGATATTTGCAGATTCGGCTCAAAGGAACTGGCCTGACGGACATATTTCGAGATATTTCTTCTTCTTGTTGTTCTTCTTCTGCACAGCTAAGCTGGAAGTGGCATTTGCGGCTCGCACTAGTGCAGAGTTATCTCAAAGAAAGGGGCCACGGTGTTTCTGTATCTTTATTATGTTGGTGCGGCTTCGGAACTTTTAAATATCTCGATATATCTCGAAAACTACGCTTCTGATCAAAAAATATCATAGAACGTAAATTGTAGGAAATATTATTCTCTACAAAAAAGGTCTCTTAACATTTTGCCATAGCTCGCTTCGTTTCCGAGATATTTGCAGATTTATCTCAAGGGAAGGGGCCTGACGGACATATTTCGAGATATTTCTTCTTCTTGTTGTTCTTCTTCTGCACAGCTAAGCTGGAAGTGGCATTTGCCGCTCGCAATAGTGCAGAGTTATCTCAAAGAGAGGGGCCACGGTGTTTCTGTATCTCTATTATGTTTGGTGCGGCTTCGGAACTTTTAAGTATCTTGATCTATCTCGAGAACTACGCTTCTGATCA
Organism: Osmia lignaria lignaria; assembly: GCF_051020975.1. NCBI lineage: Eukaryota > Metazoa > Arthropoda > Insecta > Hymenoptera > Megachilidae > Osmia > Osmia lignaria. The sequence goes on along the minus strand of NW_027478159.1, from coordinate 5,135,903 downwards.
AAAAATATCATAGAACATAAATTGTAGGAAATATAATTCTCTACAAAAAACGTCTCTTAACATTTTGCCATAGCTCGCTTCGTTTCCGAGATATTTGCAGATTTATCTCAAGGGAAGTGGCCTGACGGACATATTTCGAGATTTTTCTTCTTCTTGTTGTTCTTCTTCTGCACAGCTAAGCTGGAAGTGGCATTTGCGGCTCGCACTAGTGCAGAGTTATCTCAAAGAAAGGGGCCACGGTGTTTCTGTATCCCTATTATGTTGGTGCGGCTTCGGAACTTTTAAATATCTCGATATATCTCGAAAACTACGCTTCTGATCAAAAAATATCATAGAACATAAATTGTAGGAAACATAATTCTCTACAAAAAACGTCTCTTAACATTTTGCCATAGCTCGCTTCGTTTCCGAGATATTTGCAGATTCGGCTCAAAGGAACTGGCCTGACGGACATATTTCGAGATATTTCTTCTTCTTGTTGTTCTTCTTCTGCACAGCTAAGCTGGAAGTGGCATTTGCGGCTCGCACTAGTGCAGAGTTATCTCAAAGAAAGGGGCCACGGTGTTTCTGTATCTTTATTATGTTGGTGCGGCTTCGGAACTTTTAAATATCTCGATATATCTCGAAAACTACGCTTCTGATCAAAAAATATCATAGAACGTAAATTGTAGGAAATATTATTCTCTACAAAAAAGGTCTCTTAACATTTTGCCATAGCTCGCTTCGTTTCCGAGATATTTGCAGATTTATCTCAAGGGAAGGGGCCTAACGGACATATTTCGAGATATTTCTTCTTCTTGTTGTTCTTCTTCTGCACAGCTAAACTGGAAGTGGCATTTCCAGCTCGCAATAGTGCAGAGTTATCTCAAAGAAAGGGGCCACGGTGTTTCTGTATCTCTATTATGTTGGTGCGGCTTCGGAACTTTTAAATATCTTGATATATCTCGAGAACTACGCATCTGATCAAAAAATATCATAGAATATAAAAAGTAGGAAACTTAATTCTCTACAAAAAAGGTCTCTTAACATTTTGCCATAGCTCGCTTCGTTTCCGAGATATTTGCAGATTTATCTCAAGGGAAGGGGCCTGACGGACATATTTCGAGATATTTCTTCTTCTTGTTGTTCTTCTTCTGCACAGCTGAGCTGGAAGTGGCATTTGCAGGTCGCAATAGTGTAGAGTTATCTCAAAGAAAGGGGCCACGGTGTTTCTGTATCTCTATTATGTTGGTGCGGCTTCGGAACTTTTAAATATCTTGATATATCTCGAGTACTACGCATCTGATCAGAAAATATCATAGAAGATAAAAAGTAGGAAACTTAATTCTCTACAAAAAAGGTCTCTTAACATTTTGCCATAGCTCGCTTCGTTTCCGAGATATTTGCAGATTCAGCTCAAAGGAACTGGCCTGACGGACATATTTCGAGATATTTCTTCTTCTTGTTGTTCTTCTTCTGCACAGCTAAGCTGGAAGTGGCATTTGCGGCTCGCACTAGTGCAGAGTTATCTCAAAGAAAGGGGCCACGGTGTTTCTGTATCTCTATTATGTTGGTGCGGCTTCGGAACTTTTAAATATCTTGATATATCTCGAGAACTACGCATCTGATCAGAAAATATCATAGAAGATAAAAAGTAGGAAACTTAATTCTCTACAAAAAACGTCTCTTAACATTTTGCCATAGCTCGCTTCGTTTCCGAGATATTTGCAGATTTATCTCAAGGGAAGGGGCCTGACGGACACATTTCGAGATATTTCTTCTTCTTGTTGTTCTTCTTCTGCACGCTAAGCTGGAAGTGGCATTTGCAGCTCGCAATAGTGCAGAGTTATCTCAAAGAAAGTGGCCACGGTGTTTCTGTATCTCTATTATGTTGGTGCGGCTTCGGAACTTTTAAATATCTTGATATATCTCGAGAACTACGCATCTGATCAAAAAATATCATAGAACATAAAAAGTAGGAAACATAATTCCATACAAAAAAGGTCTCTTATCATTTTGCCATAGCTCGCTTCGTTTCCGAGATATTTGCAGATTTATCTCAAGGGAAGTGGCCTGACGGACATATTTCGAGATATTTCTTCTTCTTGTTGTTCTTCTTCTGCACAGCTAAGCTGGAAGTTGCATTTGCGGCTCGCACTAGTGCAGAGTTATCTCAAAGAAAGGGGCCACGGTGTTTCTGTATCTCTATTATGTTGGTGCGGCTTCGGAACTTTTAAATATCTTGATATATCTCGAGAACTACGCATCTGATCCAAAAATATCATAGAACATAAAAAGTAGGAAACTTAATTCTCTACAAAAAAGGTCTCTTAACATTTTGCCATAGCTCTCTTCGTTTCCGAGATATTTGCAGATTTATCTCAAGGGAAGGGGCCTGACGGACACATTTCGAGATATTTCTTCTTCTTGTTGTTCTTCTTCTGCACAGCTAAGCTGGAAGTGGCATTTGCGGCTCGCACTAATGCAGAGTTATCTCAAAGAAAGGGGCCACGGTGTTTCTGTATCTCTATTATGTTGGTGCAGCTTCAGAACTTTTAAATATCTTGATATATCTCGAGAACTACGCATCTGATCAAAAAATATCATAGAACATAAAAAGTAGGAAACATAATTCTCTACAGAAAAGGTCTCTTAACATTTTGCCATAGCTCGCTTCGTTTCCGAGATATTTGCAGATTTATCTCAAGGGAAGGGGCCTGACGGACATATTTCGAGATATTTCTTCTTCTTGTTGTTCTTCTTCTGCACAGCTAAGCTGGAAGTGGCATTTGCAGCTCGCAATAGTGCAGAGTTATCTCAAAGAAAGGGGCCACGGTGTTTCTGTATCTCTATTATGTTGGTGCGGCTTCGGAACTTTTGAATATCTTGATATATCTCGAGAACTACGCGTCTGATCAAAAAATATCATAGAACGTAAAAAGTAGGAAACATAATTCCATACAAAAAAGGTCTCTTAACATTTTGCCATAGCTCGCTTCGTTTCCGAGATATTTGCAGATTTATCTCAAGGGAAGGGGCCTGACGGACATATTTCGAGATATTTCTTCTTCTTGTTGTTCTTCTTCTGCACAGCTAAGCTGGAAGTGGCATTTGCAGCTCGCAATAGTGCAGAGTTATCTCAAAGAAAGGGGCCACGGTGTTTCTGTATCTCTATTATGTTGGTGCGGCTTCGGAACTTTTAAATATCTTGATATATCTCGAGATCTACGCATCTGATCAAAAAATATCATAGAACATAAAAAGTAGGAAACTTAATTCTCTACAAAAAAGGTCTCTCAACATTTTGCCATAGCTCGCTTCGTTTCCGAGATATTTGCAGATTTATCTCAAGGGAAAGGGCCTAACGGACTTATTTCGAGATATTTCTTCTTCTTGTTGTTCTTCTTCTGCACAGCTAAACTGGAAGTGGCACTTCCAGGTCGCAATAGTGCAGAGTTATCTAAAAGAAAGGAGCCACGGTGTTTCTGTATCTCTATTATGTTGGTGCGGCTTCGGAACTTTTAAATATCTTGATATATCTCGAGAACTACGCGTCTGATCAAAAAATATCATAGAACATAAAAAGTAGGAAACTTAATTCTCTACAAATAAGGTCTCTTAAGATTTTGCCGTAGCTCGCTTCGTTTCCGAGATATTTGCAGATTTATCTCAAGGGAAGGGGCCTGACGGACATATTTCGAAATATTTCTTATTCTTGTTGTTCTTCTTCTCCACAGCTAAGCTGGAAGTGGCATTTGCAGCTCGCAATAGTGCAGAGTTATCTCAAAGAAAGGGGCCACGGTGTTTCTGTACCTCTATTATGTTGGTGCAGCTTCGGAGCTTTTAAATATCTTGATATATCTCGAGAACTACGCATCTGATCAAAAAATATCATAGAACATAAAAAGTAGGAAACTTAATTCTCTACAAAAAAGGTCTCTGTACGTTTTGCAATAGCTCGCTTCGTTTCCGAGATATTTGCAGATTTATTTCAAGGGAAGGGTCCTGATGGACATATTTCGAGATATTTCTTCTTCTTGTTGTTCTTCTTCTGCACAGCTAAACTGGAAGTGGCATTTGCAGCTCGCAATAGTGCAGAGTTATCGCAAAGAAAGGGGCCACGGTGTTTCTGTATCTCTATTATGTTGGTACGGCTTCGGAACTTTTAAATATCTTGATATATCTCGAGAACTACGCATCTGATCAAAAAATATCATAGAACATAAAAAGTAGGAAACCTAATTTTCTACAAAAAAGGTCTCTTAACATTTTGCCGTAGCTCGCTTCGTTTCCGAGATATTTGCAGATTTATCTCAAGGGAAGGGGTCTGACGGACATATTTCGAGATATTTCTTCTTCTTGTTGTTCTTCTTCTGCACAGCTAAGCTGGAAGTGGCATTTGCGGCTCGCACTAGTGCAGAGTTATCTCAAAGAAAGGGGCCACGGTGTTTCTGTATCTTTATTATGTTGGTGCGGCTTCGGAACTTTTAAATATCTCGATATATCTCGAAAACTACGCTTCTGATCAAAAAATATCATAGAACGTAAATTGTAGGAAATATTATTCTCTACAAAAAAGGTCTCTTAACATTTTGCCATAGCTCGCTTCGTTTCCGAGATATTTGCAGATTTATCTCAAGGGAAGGGGCCTGACGGACATATTTCGAGATATTTCTTCTTCTTGTTGTTCTTCTTCTGCACAGCTAAGCTGGAAGTGGCATTTGCCGCTCGCAATAGTGCAGAGTTATCTCAAAGAGAGGGGCCACGGTGTTTCTGTATCTCTATTATGTTTGGTGCGGCTTCGGAACTTTTAAGTATCTTGATCTATCTCGAGAACTACGCTTCTGATCAAAAAATATCATAGAACATAAATTGTAGGAAATATAATTCTCTACAAAAAACGTCTCTTAACATTTTGCCATAGCTCGCTTCGTTTCCGAGATATTTGCAGATTTATCTCAAGGGAAGTGGCCTGACGGACATATTTCGAGATTTTTCTTCTTCTTGTTGTTCTTCTTCTGCACAGCTAAGCTGGAAGTGGCATTTGCGGCTCGCACTAGTGCAGAGTTATCTCAAAGAAAGGGGCCACGGTGTTTCTGTATCCCTATTATGTTGGTGCGGCTTCGGAACTTTTAAATATCTCGATATATCTCGAAAACTACGCTTCTGATCAAAAAATATCATAGAACATAAATTGTAGGAAACATAATTCTCTACAAAAAACGTCTCTTAACATTTTGCCATAGCTCGCTTCGTTTCCGAGATATTTGCAGATTCGGCTCAAAGGAACTGGCCTGACGGACATATTTCGAGATATTTCTTCTTCTTGTTGTTCTTCTTCTGCACAGCTAAGCTGGAAGTGGCATTTGCGGCTCGCACTAGTGCAGAGTTATCTCAAAGAAAGGGGCCACGGTGTTTCTGTATCTTTATTATGTTGGTGCGGCTTCGGAACTTTTAAATATCTCGATATATCTCGAAAACTACGCTTCTGATCAAAAAATATCATAGAACGTAAATTGTAGGAAATATTATTCTCTACAAAAAAGGTCTCTTAACATTTTGCCATAGCTCGCTTCGTTTCCGAGATATTTGCAGATTTATCTCAAGGGAAGGGGCCTAACGGACATATTTCGAGATATTTCTTCTTCTTGTTGTTCTTCTTCTGCACAGCTAAACTGGAAGTGGCATTTCCAGCTCGCAATAGTGCAGAGTTATCTCAAAGAAAGGGGCCACGGTGTTTCTGTATCTCTATTATGTTGGTGCGGCTTCGGAACTTTTAAATATCTTGATATATCTCGAGAACTACGCATCTGATCAAAAAATATCATAGAACATAAAAAGTAGGAAACTTAATTCTCTACAAAAAAGGTCTCTTAACATTTTGCCATAGCTCGCTTCGTTTCCGAGATATTTGCAGATTTATCTCAAGGGAAGGGGCCTGACGGACATATTTCGAGATATTTCTTCTTCTTGTTGTTCTTCTTCTGCACAGCTGAGCTGGAAGTGGCATTTGCAGGTCGCAATAGTGTAGAGTTATCTCAAAGAAAGGGGCCACGGTGTTTCTGTATCTCTATTATGTTGGTGCGGCTTCGGAACTTTTAAATATCTTGATATATCTCGAGTACTACGCATCTGATCAGAAAATATCATAGAAGATAAAAAGTAGGAAACTTAATTCTCTACAAAAAAGGTCTCTTAACATTTTGCCATAGCTCGCTTCGTTTCCGAGATATTTGCAGATTCAGCTCAAAGGAACTGGCCTGACGGACATATTTCGAGATATTTCTTCTTCTTGTTGTTCTTCTTCTGCACAGCTAAGCTGGAAGTGGCATTTGCGGCTCGCACTAGTGCAGAGTTATCTCAAAGAAAGGGGCCACGGTGTTTCTGTATCTCTATTATGTTGGTGCGGCTTCGGAACTTTTAAATATCTTGATATATCTCGAGAACTACGCATCTGATCAGAAAATATCATAGAAGATAAAAAGTAGGAAACTTAATTCTCTACAAAAAACGTCTCTTAACATTTTGCCATAGCTCGCTTCGTTTCCGAGATATTTGCAGATTTATCTCAAGGGAAGGGGCCTGACGGACACATTTCGAGATATTTCTTCTTCTTGTTGTTCTTCTTCTGCACGCTAAGCTGGAAGTGGCATTTGCAGCTCGCAATAGTGCAGAGTTATCTCAAAGAAAGTGGCCACGGTGTTTCTGTATCTCTATTATGTTGGTGCGGCTTCGGAACTTTTAAATATCTTGATATATCTCGAGAACTACGCATCTGATCAAAAAATATCATAGAACATAAAAAGTAGGAAACATAATTCCATACAAAAAAGGTCTCTTATCATTTTGCCATAGCTCGCTTCGTTTCCGAGATATTTGCAGATTTATCTCAAGGGAAGTGGCCTGACGGACATATTTCGAGATATTTCTTCTTCTTGTTGTTCTTCTTCTGCACAGCTAAGCTGGAAGTGGCATTTGCGGCTCGCACTAGTGCAGAGTTATCTCAAAGAAAGGGGCCACGGTGTTTCTGTATCTCTATTATGTTGGTGCGGCTTCGGAACTTTTAAATATCTTGATATATCTCGAGAACTACGCATCTGATCCAAAAATATCATAGAACATAAAAAGTAGGAAACTTAATTCTCTACAAAAAAGGTCTCTTAACATTTTGCCATAGCTCTCTTCGTTTCCGAGATATTTGCAGATTTATCTCAAGGGAAGGGGCCTGACGGACACATTTCGAGATATTTCTTCTTCTTGTTGTTCTTCTTCTGCACAGCTAAGCTGGAAGTGGCATTTGCGGCTCGCACTAATGCAGAGTTATCTCAAAGAAAGGGGCCACGGTGTTTCTGTATCTCTATTATGTTGGTGCAGCTTCAGAACTTTTAAATATCTTGATATATCTCGAGAACTACGCATCTGATCAAAAAATATCATAGAACATAAAAAGTAGGAAACATAATTCTCTACAGAAAAGGTCTCTTAACATTTTGCCATAGCTCGCTTCGTTTCCGAGATATTTGCAGATTTATCTCAAGGGAAGGGGCCTGACGGACATATTTCGAGATATTTCTTCTTCTTGTTGTTCTTCTTCTGCACAGCTAAGCTGGAAGTGGCATTTGCAGCTCGCAATAGTGCAGAGTTATCTCAAAGAAAGGGGCCACGGTGTTTCTGTATCTCTATTATGTTGGTGCGGCTTCGGAACTTTTGAATATCTTGATATATCTCGAGAACTACGCGTCTGATCAAAAAATATCATAGAACGTAAAAAGTAGGAAACATAATTCCATACAAAAAAGGTCTCTTAACATTTTGCCATAGCTCGCTTCGTTTCCGAGATATTTGCAGATTTATCTCAAGGGAAGGGGCCTGACGGACATATTTCGAGATATTTCTTCTTCTTGTTGTTCTTCTTCTGCACAGCTAAGCTGGAAGTGGCATTTGCAGCTCGCAATAGTGCAGAGTTATCTCAAAGAAAGGGGCCACGGTGTTTCTGTATCTCTATTATGTTGGTGCGGCTTCGGAACTTTTAAATATCTTGATATATCTCGAGATCTACGCATCTGATCAAAAAATATCATAGAACATAAAAAGTAGGAAACTTAATTCTCTACAAAAAAGGTCTCTCAACATTTTGCCATAGCTCGCTTCGTTTCCGAGATACTTGCCGATTTATCTCAAGGGAAGGGGCCTAACGGACATATTTCGAGATATTTCTTCTTCTTGTTGTTCTTCTTCTGCACAGCTAAACTGGAAGTGGCATTTGCAGCTCGCAATAGTGCAGAGTTATCTCAAAGAGAGGGGCCACGGTGTTTCTGTATCTCTATTATGTTGGTGCGGCTTCGGAACTTTTAAATATCTTGATATATCTCGAGAACTACGCATCTGATCAAAAAATATCATACAACATAAAACGTAGGAAACTTAATTCTCTACAAAAAAGGTCTCTTAACATTTTGCCATAGCTCGCTTCGTTTCCGAGATATTTGCAGATTTATCTCAAGGGAAAGGGCCTAACGGACTTATTTCGAGATATTTCTTCTTCTTGTTGTTCTTCTTCTGCACAGCTAAACTGGAAGTGGCACTTCCAGGTCGCAATAGTGCAGAGTTATCTAAAAGAAAGGAGCCACGGTGTTTCTGTATCTCTATTATGTTGGTGCGGCTTCGGAACTTTTAAATATCTTGATATATCTCGAGAACTACGCGTCTGATCAAAAAATATCATAGAACATAAAAAGTAGGAAACTTAATTCTCTACAAATAAGGTCTCTTAAGATTTTGCCGTAGCTCGCTTCGTTTCCGAGATATTTGCAGATTTATCTCAAGGGAAGGGGCCTGACGGACATATTTCGAAATATTTCTTATTCTTGTTGTTCTTCTTCTCCACAGCTAAGCTGGAAGTGGCATTTGCAGCTCGCAATAGTGCAGAGTTATCTCAAAGAAAGGGGCCACGGTGTTTCTGTACCTCTATTATGTTGGTGCAGCTTCGGAGCTTTTAAATATCTTGATATATCTCGAGAACTACGCATCTGATCAAAAAATATCATAGAACATAAAAAGTAGGAAACTTAATTCTCTACAAAAAAGGTCTCTGTACGTTTTGCAATAGCTCGCTTCGTTTCCGAGATATTTGCAGATTTATCTCAAGGGAAGGGTCCTGATGGACATATTTCGAGATATTTCTTCTTCTTGTTGTTCTTCTTCTGCACAGCTAAACTGGAAGTGGCATTTGCAGCTCGCAATAGTGCAGAGTTATCGCAAAGAAAGGGGCCACGGTGTTTCTGTATCTCTATTATGTTGGTACGGCTTCGGAACTTTTAAATATCTTGATATATCTCGAGAACTACGCATCTGATCAAAAAATATCATAGAACATAAAAAGTAGGAAACCTAATTTTCTACAAAAAAGGTCTCTTAACATTTTGCCGTAGCTCGCTTCGTTTCCGAGATATTTGCAGATTTATCTCAAGGGAAGGGGTCTGACGGACATATTTCGAGATATTTCTTCTTCTTGTTGTTCTTCTTCTGCACAGCTAAGCTGGAAGTGGCATTTGCAGCTCGCAATAGTGCAGAGTTATCTCAAAGAAAGGGGCCACGGTGTTTCTGTATCTCTATTATGTTGGTGCGGCTTCGGAACTTTTAAATATCTTGATATATCTCGAGAACTACGCATCTGATCGAAAAATATCATAGAACGTAAAAAGTAGGAAACTTAATTCTCTACAAAACAGGTCTCTTAACATTTTGCCATAGCTCGCGTCGTTTCCGAGATATTTGCAGATTTATCTCAAGGGAAGGGGCCTGACGGACATATTTCGAGATATTTCTTCTTCTTGTTGTTCTTCTTCTGCACAGCTAAGCTGGAAGTGGCATTTGCAGCTCGCAATAGTGCAGAGTTATCGCAAAGAAAGGGGCCACGGTGTTTCTGTATCTCTATTATGTTGGTGCGGCTTCGGAACTTTTAAATATCTTGATATATCTCGAGAACTACGCATCTGATCAAAAAATATCATAGAACATAAAAAGTAGGAAACCTAATTTTCTACAAAAAAGGTCTCTTAACATTTTGCCGTAGCTCGCTTCGTTTCCGAGATATTTGCAGATTTATCTCAAGGGAAGGGGCCTGACGGACATATTTCGAAATATTTCTTATTCTTGTTGTTCTTCTTCTCCACAGCTAAGCTGGAAGTGGCATTTGCAGCTCGCAATAGTGCAGAGTTATCTCAAAGAAAGGGGCCACGGTGTTTCTGTACCTCTATTATGTTGGTGCAGCTTCGGAGCTTTTAAATATCTTGATATATCACGAGAACTACGCATCTGATCAAAAAATATCATAGAACATAAAAAGTAGGAAACTTAATTCTCTACAAAAAAGGTCTCTGAACGTTTTGCAATAGCTCGCTTCGTTTCCGAGATATTTGCAGATTTATCTCAAGGGAAGGGTCCTGATGGACATATTTCGAGATATTTCTTCTTCTTGTTGTTCTTCTTCTGCACAGCTAAACTGGAAGTGGCATTTCCAGCTCGCAATCGTGCAGAGTTATCTCAAAGAAAGGGGCCACGGTGTTTCTGTATCTCTATTATGTTGGTGCGGCTTCGGAACTTTGAAATATCTTGATATATCTCGAGAACTACGCCTCTGATCGAAAAATATCATACAACATAAAAAGTAGGAAACTTAATTCTCTACAAAAAAGGTCTCTTAACATTTTGCCATAGCTCGCTTCGTTTCCGAGATATTTGCAGATTTATCTCAAGGGAAGGGGCCTGACGGACATATTTCGAGATATTTCTTCTTCTTGTTGTTCTTCTTCGGCACAGCTAAGCTGGAAGTGGCATTTGCAGCTCGCAATAGTGCAGAGTTATCTCAAAGAAAGGGGCCACGGTGTTTCTGTATCTCTATTATGTTGGTGCGGCTTCGGAACTTTTAAATATATTGATATATCTCGAGAACTACGCATCTGATCGAAAAATATCATAGAACATAAAAAGTAGGAAAATTAATTCTCTACAAAACAGGTCTCTTAACATTTTGCCATAGCTCGCTTCGTTTCCGAGATATTTGCAGATTTATCTCAAGGGAAGGGGCCTGACGGACATATTTCGAGATATTTCTTCTTCTTGTTGTTCTTCTTCTGCACAGCTAAGCTGGAAGTGGCATTTGCAGCTCGCAATAGTGCAGAGTTATCTCAAAGAAAGGGGCCACGGTGTGTCTGTATCTCTATTATGTTGGTGCGGCTTCGGAACTTTTAAATATCTTGATATATCTCGAGAACTACGCATCTGATCGAAAAATATCATAGAACATAAAAAGTAGGAAACTTAATTCTCTACAAAAGAGGTCTCTTAACATTTTGCCATAGCTCGCTTCGTTTCCGAGATATTTGCAGATTTATCTCAAGGGAAGGGGCCTGACGGACATATTTCGAGATATTTCTTCTTTTTGTTGTTCTTCTTCTGCACAGCTAAGCTGGAAGTGACATTTGCAGCTCGCAATAGTGCAGAGTTATCTCAAAGAAAGGGGCCACGGTGTTTCTGTATCTCTATTATGTTGGTGCGGCTTCGGAACTTTTAAATATCTTGATATATCTCGAGAACTACGCATCCGATCAAAAAATATCATAGAACATAAAAAGTAGGAAACTTAATTCTCTACAAAAAAGGTCTCTTAATATTTTGCCGTAGCTCGCTTCGTTTCCGAGATATTTGCAGATTTATCTCGAGGGAAGGGGCCTGACGGACATATTTCGAGATATTTCTTCTTCTTGTTGTTCTTCTTCTGCACAGCTAAGCTGGAAGCGGAATTTGCGGCTCGCACTAGTGCAGAGTTATCTCAAAGAAAGGGGCCACGGTGTTTCTGTATCTCTATTATGTTGGTGCAGCTTCGGATCTTTTAAATATCTCGATATATCTCGAAAACTACGCTTCTGATCAAAAAATATCATAGAACATAAATTGTAGGAAACATAATTCTCTACAAAAAACGTCTCTTAACATTTTGCCATAGCTCGCTTCGTTTCCGAGATATTTGCAGATTCATCTCAAAGGAACTGGCCTGACGGACATATTTCGAGATATTTCTTCTTCTTGTTGTTCTTCCTCTGCACAGCTAAGCTGGAAGTGGCATTTGCAGCTCGCAATAGTGCAGAGTTATCTCAAAGAATGGGGCCACGGTGTTTCTGTATCTCTATTATGTTGGTGCGGCTTCGGAACTTTTAAATATCTTGATATATCTCGAGAACTACGCTTCTGATCAAAAAATATCATAAAACATAAATTGTAGGAAACATAATTCTCTACAAAAAAGGTCTCTTAAGATTTTGCCATAGCTCGTTTCGTTTCCGAGATATTTGCAGATATATCTCAAGGGAAGGGGCCTGACGGACATATTTCGAGATATTTCTTCTTCTTGTTGTTCTTCTTCTGCACAGCTAAACTGGTAGTGGCATTTCCAGCCCGCAATAGTGCAGAGTTATCTCAAAGAAAGGGGCCACGGTGTTTCTGTATCTCTATTATGTTGGTGCGGCTTCGGAACTTTTAAATATCTTGATATATCTCGAGAACTACGCATCTGATCGAAAAATATCATAGAACATAAAAAGTAGGAAACTTAATTCTCTACAAAAGAGGTCTCTTAACATTTTGCCATAGCTCGCTTCGTTTCCGAGATATTTGCAGATTTATCTCAAGGGAAGGGGCCTGACGGACATATTTCGAGATATTTCTTCTTTTTGTTGTTCTTCTTCTGCACAGCTAAGCTGGAAGTGGCATTTGCAGCTCGCAATAGTGCAGAGTTATCTCAAAGAGAGGGGCCACGGTGTTTCTGTATCTCTATTATGTTGGTGCGGCTTCGGAACTTTTAAATATCTTGATATATCTCGAGAGCTACGCGTCTGATCAAAAAATATCATAGAACATAAAAAGTAGGAAACATTATTCTCTACAAAAAAGGTCTCTTAACATTTTGCCATAGCTCGCTTCGTTTCCGAGATATTTGCAGATTTATCTCAAGGGAAGGGGCCTGACGGACATATTTCGAGATATTTCTTCTTCTTGTTGTTCTTCTTCTGCACAGCTAAGCTGGAAGTGGCATTTGCAGCTCGCAATAGTGCAGAGTTATCTCAAAGAAAGGGGCCACGGTGTGTCTGTATCTCTATTATGTTGGTGCGGCTTCGGAACTTTTAAATATCTTGATATATCTCGAGAACTACGCATCTGATCGAAAAATATCATAGAACATAAAAAGTAGGAAACTTAATTCTCTACAAAAGAGGTCTCTTAACATTTTGCCATAGCTCGCTTCGTTTCCGAGATATTTGCAGATTTATCTCAAGGGAAGGGGCCTGACGGACATATTTCGAGATATTTCTTCTTTTTGTTGTTCTTCTTCTGCACAGCTAAGCTGGAAGTGACATTTGCAGCTCGCAATAGTGCAGAGTTATCTCAAAGAAAGGGGCCACGGTGTTTCTGTATCTCTATTATGTTGGTGCGGCTTCGGAACTTTTAAATATCTTGATATATCTCGAGAACTACGCATCCGATCAAAAAATATCATAGAACATAAAAAGTAGGAAACTTAATTCTCTACAAAAAAGGTCTCTTAATATTTTGCCGTAGCTCGCTTCGTTTCCGAGATATTTGCAGATTTATCTCGAGGGAAGGGGCCTGACGGACATATTTCGAGATATTTCTTCTTCTTGTTGTTCTTCTTCTGCACAGCTAAGCTGGAAGCGGCATTTGCGGCTCGCACTAGTGCAGAGTTATCTCAAAGAAAGGGGCCACGGTGTTTCTGTATCTCTATTATGTTGGTGCAGCTTCGGATCTTTTAAATATCTCGATATATCTCGAAAACTACGCTTCTGATCAAAAAATATCATAGAACATAAATTGTAGGAAACATAATTCTCTACAAAAAACGTCTCTTAACATTTTGCCATAGCTCGCTTCGTTTCCGAGATATTTGCAGATTCAGCTCAAAGGAACTGGCCTGACGGACATATTTCGAGATATTTCTTCTTCTTGTTGTTCTTCCTCTGCACAGCTAAGCTGGAAGTGGCATTTGCAGCTCGCAATAGTGCAGAGTTATCTCAAAGAATGGGGCCACGGTGTTTCTGTATCTCTATTATGTTGGTGCGGCTTCGGAACTTTTAAATATATTGATATATCTCGAGAACTACGCATCTGATCGAAAAATATCATAGAACATAAAAAGTAGGAAAATTAATTCTCTACAAAACAGGTCTCTTAACATTTTGCCATAGCTCGCTTCGTTTCCGAGATATTTGCAGATTTATCTCGAGGGAAGGGGCCTGACGGACATATTTCGAGATATTTCTTCTTCTTGTTGTTCTTCTTCTGCACAGCTAAGCTGGAAGCGGCATTTGCGGCTCGCACTAGTGCAGAGTTATCTCAAAGAAAGGGGCCACGGTGTTTCTGTATCTCTATTATGTTGGTGCAGCTTCGGATCTTTTAAATATCTCGATATATCTCGAAAACTACGCTTCTGATCAAAAAATATCATAGAACATAAATTGTAGGAAACATAATTCTCTACAAAAAACGTCTCTTAACATTTTGCCATAGCTCGCTTCGTTTCCGAGATATTTGCAGATTCATCTCAAAGGAACTGGCCTGACGGACATATTTCGAGATATTTCTTCTTCTTGTTGTTCTTCCTCTGCACAGCTAAGCTGGAAGTGGCATTTGCAGCTCGCAATAGTGCAGAGTTATCTCAAAGAATGGGGCCACGGTGTTTCTGTATCTCTATTATGTTGGTGCGGCTTCGGAACTTTTAAATATCTTGATATATCTCGAGAACTACGCTTCTGATCAAAAAATATCATAAAACATAAATTGTAGGAAACATAATTCTCTACAAAAAAGGTCTCTTAAGATTTTGCCATAGCTCGTTTCGTTTCCGAGATATTTGCAGATATATCTCAAGGGAAGGGGCCTGACGGACATATTTCGAGATATTTCTTCTTCTTGTTGTTCTTCTTCTGCACAGCTAAACTGGTAGTGGCATTTCCAGCTCGCAATAGTGCAGAGTTATCTCAAAGAAAGGGGCCACGGTGTTTCTGTATCTCTATTATGTTGGTGCGGCTTCGGAACTTTTAAATATCTTGATATATCTCGAGAACTACGCATCTGATCGAAAAATATCATAGAACATAAAAAGTAGGAAACTTAATTCTCTACAAAAGAGGTCTCTTAACATTTTGCCATAGCTCGCTTCGTTTCCGAGATATTTGCAGATTTATCTCAAGGGAAGGGGCCTGACGGACATATTTCGAGATATTTCTTCTTTTTGTTGTTCTTCTTCTGCACAGCTAAGCTGGAAGTGGCATTTGCAGCTCGCAATAGTGCAGAGTTATCTCAAAGAGAGGGGCCACGGTGTTTCTGTATCTCTATTATGTTGGTGCGGCTTCGGAACTTTTAAATATCTTGATATATCTCGAGAGCTACGCGTCTGATCAAAAAATATCATAGAACATAAAAAGTAGGAAACATTATTCTCTACAAAAAAGGTCTCTTAACATTTTGCCATAGCTCGCTTCGTTTCCGAGATATTTGCAGATTTATCTCAAGGGAAGGGGCCTGACGGACATATTTCGAGATATTTCTTCTTCTTGTTGTTCTTCTTCTGCACAGCTAAGCTGGAAGTGGCATTTGCAGCTCGCAATAGTGCAGAGTTATCTCAAAGAAAGGGGCCACGGTGTGTCTGTATCTCTATTATGTTGGTGCGGCTTCGGAACTTTTAAATATCTTGATATATCTCGAGAACTACGCATCTGATCGAAAAATATCATAGAACATAAAAAGTAGGAAACTTAATTCTCTACAAAAGAGGTCTCTTAACATTTTGCCATAGCTCGCTTCGTTTCCGAGATATTTGCAGATTTATCTCAAGGGAAGGGGCCTGACGGACATATTTCGAGATATTTCTTCTTTTTGTTGTTCTTCTTCTGCACAGCTATGCTGGAAGTGACATTTGCAGCTCGCAATAGTGCAGAGTTATCTCAAAGAAAGGGGCCACGGTGTTTCTGTATCTCTATTATGTTGGTGCGGCTTCGGAACTTTTAAATATCTTGATATATCTCGAGAACTACGCATCCGATCAAAAAATATCATAGAACATAAAAAGTAGGAAACTTAATTCTCTACAAAAAAGGTCTCTTAATATTTTGCCGTAGCTCGCTTCGTTTCCGAGATATTTGCAGATTTATCTCGAGGGAAGGGGCCTGACGGACATATTTCGAGATATTTCTTCTTCTTGTTGTTCTTCTTCTGCACAGCTAAGCTGGAAGCGGCATTTGCGGCTCGCACTAGTGCAGAGTTATCTCAAAGAAAGGGGCCACGGTGTTTCTGTATCTCTATTATGTTGGTGCAGCTTCGGATCTTTTAAATATCTCGATATATCTCGAAAACTACGCTTCTGATCAAAAAATATCATAGAACATAAATTGTAGGAAACATAATTCTCTACAAAAAACGTCTCTTAACATTTTGCCATAGCTCGCTTCGTTTCCGAGATATTTGCAGATTCAGCTCAAAGGAACTGGCCTGACGGACATATTTCGAGATATTTCTTCTTCTTGTTGTTCTTCCTCTGCACAGCTAAGCTGGAAGTGGCATTTGCAGCTCGCAATAGTGCAGAGTTATCTCAAAGAAAGGGGCCACGGTGTTTCTGTATCTCTATTATGTTGGTGCGGCTTCGGAACTTTTAAATATCTTGATATATCTCGAGAACTACGCATCTGATCGAAAAATATCATAGAACATAAAAAGTAGGAAACTTAATTCTCTACAAAAGAGGTCTCTCAACATTTTGCAATAGCTCGCTTCGTTTCCGAGATATTTGCAGATTTATCTCAAGGGAAGGGGCCTGACGGACATATTTCGAGATATTTCTTCTTTTTGTTGTTCTTCTTCTGCACAGCTAAGCTGGAAGTGGCATTTGCAGCTCGCAATAGTGCAGAGTTATCTCAAAGAGAGGGGCCACGGTGTTTCTGTATCTCTATTATGTTGGTGCGGCTTCGGAACTTTTAAATATCTTGATATATCTCGAGAGCTACGCGTCTGATCAAAAAATATCATAGAACATAAAAAGTAGGAAACATAATTCTCTACAAAAAAGGTCTCTTAACATTTTGCCATAGCTCGCTTCGTTTCCGAGATATTTGCAGATTTATCTCAAGGGAAGTGGCCTGACGGACATATTTCGAGATATTTCTTCTTCTTGTTGTTCTTCTGCTGCACAGCTAAGCTGGAAGTGGCATTTGCGGCTCGCACTAGTGCAGAGTTATCTCAAAGAAAGGGGCCACGGTGTTTCTGTATCTCTATTATGTTGGTGCGGCTTCGGAACTTTTAAATATCTTGATATATCTCGAGAACTACGCATCTGATCCGAAAATATCATAGAAGATAAAAAGTAGGAAACTTAATTCTCTACAAAAAAGGTCTCTTAACATTTTGCCATACCTCTCTTCGTTTCCGAGATATTTGCAGATTTATCTCAAGGGAAGGGGCCTGGCGGACATATTTCGAGATATTTCTTCTTCTTGTTGTTCTTCTTCTGCACTGCTAAGCTGGAAGCGGCATTTGCGGCTCGCACTAGTGCAGAGTTATCTCAAAGAAAGGGGCCACGGTGTTTCTGTATCTCTATTATGTTGGTGCAGCTTCGGATCTTTTAAATATCTCGATATATCTCGAAAACTACGCTTCTGATCAAAAAATATCATAGAACATAAATTGTAGGAAACATAATTCTCTACAAAAAAGGTCTCTTAAGATTTTGCCATAGCTCGTTTCGTTTCCGAGATATTTGCAGATATATCTCAAGGGAAGGGGCCTGACGGACATATTTCGAGATATTTCTTCTTCTTGTTGTTCTTCTTCTGCACAGCTAAACTGGTAGTGGCATTTCCAGCTCGCAATAGTGCAGAGTTATCTCAAAGAAAGGGGCCACGGTGTTTCTGTATCTCTATTATGTTGGTGCGGCTTCGGAACTTTTAAATATCTTGATATATCTCGAGAACTACGCATCTGATCGAAAAATATCATAGCACATAAAAAGTAGGAAACTTAATTCTCTACAAAAGAGGTCTCTTAACATTTTGCCATAGCTCGCTTCGTTTCCGAGATATTTGCAGATTTATCTCAAGGGAAGGGGCCTGACGGACATATTTCGAGATATTTCTTCTTCTTGTTGTTCTTCTTCTGCACAGCTAAGCTGGAAGTGGCATTTGCAGCTCGCAATAGTGCAGAGTTATCTCAAAGAAAGGGGCCACGGTGTGTCTGTATCTCTATCATGTTGGTGCGGCTTCGGAACTTTTAAATATCTTGATATATCTCGAGAACTACGCATCTGATCGAAAAATATCATAGAACATAAAAAGTAGGAAACTTAATTCTCTACAAAAGAGGTCTCTTAACATTTTGCCATAGCTCGCTTCGTTTCCGAGATATTTGCAGATTTATCTCAAGGGAAGGGGCCTGACGGACATATTTCGAGATATTTCTTCTTTTTGTTGTTCTTCTTCTGCACAGCTAAGCTGGAAGTGACATTTGCAGCTCGCAATAGTGCAGAGTTATCTCAAAGAAAGGGGCCACGGTGTTTCTGTATCTCTATTATGTTGGTGCGGCTTCGGAACTTTTAAATATCTTGATATATCTCGAGAACTACGCATCCGATCAAAAAATATTATAGAACATAAAAAGTAGGAAACTTAATTCTCTACAAAAAAGGTCTCTTAATATTTTGCCGTAGCTCGCTTCGTTTCCGAGATATTTGCAGATTTATCTCGAGGGAAGGGGCCTGACGGACATATTTCGAGATATTTCTTCTTCTTGTTGTTCTTCTTCTGCACAGCTAAGCTGGAAGCGGCATTTGCGGCTCGCACTAGTGCAGAGTTATCTCAAAGAAAGGGGCCACGGTGTTTCTGTATCTCTATTATGTTGGTGCAGCTTCGGATCTTTTAAATATCTCGATATATCTCGAAAACTACGCTTCTGATCAAAAAATATCATAGAACATAAATTGTAGGAAACATAATTCTCTACAAAAAACGTCTCTCAACATTTTGCCATAGCTCGCTTCGTTTCCGAGATATTTGCAGATTCAGCTCAAAGGAACTGGCCTGACGGACATATTTCGAGATATTTCTTCTTCTTGTTGTTCTTCCTCTGCACAGCTAAGCTGGAAGTGGCATTTGCAGCTCGCAATAGTGCAGCGTTATCTCAAAGAATGGGGCCACGGTGTTTCTGTATCTCTATTATGTTGGTGCGGCTTCGGAACTTTTAAATATCTTGATATATCTCGAGAACTACGCTTCTGATCAAAAAATATCATAGAACATAAATTGTAGGAAACATAATTCTCTACAAAAAAGGTCTCTTAAGATTTTGCCATAGTTCGTTTCGTTTCCGAGATATTTGCAGATATATCTCAAGGGAAGGGGCCTGACGGACATATTTCGAGATATTTCTTCTTCTTGTTGTTCTTCTTCTGCACAGCTAAACTGGTAGTGGCATTTCCAGCTCGCAATAGTGCAGAGTTATCTCAAAGAAAGGGGCCACGGTGTTTCTGTATCTCTATTATGTTGGTGCGGCTTCGGAACTTTTAAATATCTTGATATATCTCGAGAACTACGCATCTGATCGAAAAATATCATAGAACATAAAAAGTAGGAAACTTAATTCTCTACAAAAGAGGTCTCTTAACATTTTGCAATAGCTCGCTTCGTTTCCGAGATATTTGCAGATTTATCTCAAGGGAAGGGGCCTGACGGACATATTTCGAGATATTTCTTCTTTTTGTTGTTCTTCTTCTGCACAGCTAAGCTGGAAGTGGCATTTGCAGCTCGCAATAGTGCAGAGTTATCTCAAAGAGAGGGGCCACGGTGTTTCTGTATCTCTATTATGTTGGTGCGGCTTCGGAACTTTTAAATATCTTGATATATCTCGAGAGCTACGCGTCTGATCAAAAAATATCATAGAACATAAAAAGTAGGAAACATAATTCTCTACAAAAAAGGTCTCTTAACATTTTGCCATAGCTCGCTTCGTTTCCGAGATATTTGCAGATTTATCTCAAGGGAAGTGGCCTGACGGACATATTTCGAGATATTTCTTCTTCTTGTTGTTCTTCTGCTGCACAGCTAAGCTGGAAGTGGCATTTGCGGCTCGCACTAGTGCAGAGTTATCTCAAAGAAAGGGGCCACGGTGTTTCTGTATCTCTATTATGTTGGTGCGGCTTCGGAACTTTTAAATATCTTGATATATCTCGAGAACTACGCATCTGATCCGAAAATATCATAGAAGATAAAAAGTAGGAAACTTAATTCTCTACAAAAAAGGTCTCTTAACATTTTGCCATACCTCTCTTCGTTTCCGAGATATTTGCAGATTTATCTCAAGGGAAGGGGCCTGACGGACATATTTCGAGATATTTCTTCTTTTTGTTGTTCTTCTTCTGCACAGCTAAGCTGGAAGTGACATTTGCAGCTCGCAATAGTGCAGAGTTATCTCAAAGAAAGGGGCCACGGTGTTTCTGTATCTCTATTATGTTGGTGCGGCTTCGGAACTTTTAAATATCTTGATATATCTCGAGAACTACGCATCCGATCAAAAAATATCATAGAACATAAAAAGTAGGAAACTTAATTCTCTACAAAAAAGGTCTCTTAATATTTTGCCGTAGCTCGCTTCGTTTCCGAGATATTTGCAGATTTATCTCGAGGGAAGGGGCCTGACGGACATATTTCGAGATATTTCTTCTTCTTGTTGTTCTTCTTCTGCACAGCTAAGCTGGAAGCGGCATTTGCGGCTCGCACTAGTGCAGAGTTATCTCAAAGAAAGGGGTCACGGTGTTTCTGTATCTCTATTATGTTGGTGCAGCTTCGGATCTTTTAAATATCTCGATATATCTCGAAAACTACGCTTCTGATCAAAAAATATCATAGAACATAAATTGTAGGAAACATAATTCTCTACAAAAAAGGTCTCTTAAGATTTTGCCATAGCTCGTTTCGTTTCCGAGATATTTGCAGATATATCTCAAGGGAAGGGGCCTGACGGACATATTTCGAGATATTTCTTCTTCTTGTTGTTCTTCTTCTGCACAGCTAAACTGGTAGTGGCATTTCCAGCTCGCAATAGTGCAGAGTTATCTCAAAGAAAGGGGCCACGGTGTTTCTGTATCTCTATTATGTTGGTGCGGCTTCGGAACTTTTAAATATCTTGATATATCTCGAGAACTACGCATCTGATCGAAAAATATCATAGAACATAAAAAGTAGGAAACTTAATTCTCTACAAAAGAGGTCTCTTAACATTTTGCCATAGCTCGCTTCGTTTCCGAGATATTTGCAGATTTATCTCAAGGGAAGGGGCCTGACGGACATATTTCGAGATATTTCTTCTTTTTGTTGTTCTTCTTCTGCACAGCTAAGCTGGAAGTGGCATTTGCAGCTCGCAATAGTGCAGAGTTATCTCAAAGAGAGGGGCCACGGTGTTTCTGTATCTCTATTATGTTGGTGCGGCTTCGGAACTTTTAAATATCTTGATATATCTCGAGAGCTACGCGTCTGATCAAAAAATATCATAGAACATAAAAAGTAGGAAACATAATTCTCTACAAAAAAGGTCTCTTAACATTTTGCCATAGCTCGCTTCGTTTCCGAGATATTTGCAGATTTATCTCAAGGGAAAGGGCCTAACGGACTTATTTCGAGATATTTCTTCTTCTTGTTGTTCTTCTTCTGCACAGCTAAACTGGAAGTGGCACTTCCAGGTCGCAATAGTGCAGAGTTATCTAAAAGAAAGGAGCCACGGTGTTTCTGTATCTCTATTATGTTGGTGCGGCTTCGGAACTTTTCAATATCTTGATATATCTCGAGAACTACGCGTCTGATCAAAAAATATCATAGAACATAAGAAGTAGGAAACTTAATTCTCTACAAATAAGGTCTCTTAACATTTTGCCGTAGCTCGCTTCGTTTCCGAGATATTTGCAGATTTATCTCAAGGGAAGGGGCCTGACGGACATATTTCGAGATATTTCTTCTTCTTGTTGTTCTTCTTCTGCACAGCTAAACTGGAAGTGGCACTTCCAGGTCGCAATAGTGCAGAGTTATCTAAAAGAAAGGAGCCACGGTGTTTCTGTATCTCTATTATGTTGGTGCAGCTTCGGAGCTTTTAAATATCTTGATATATCTCGAGAACTACGCATCTGATCAAAAAATATCATAGAACATAAAAAGTAGGAAACTTAATTCTCTACAAAAAAGGTCTCTGAACGTTTTGCAATAGCTCGCTTCGTTTCCGAGATATTTGCAGATTTATCTCAAGGGAAGGGTCCTGATGGACATATTTCGAGATATTTCTTCTTCTTGTTGTTCTTCTTCTGCACAGTTAAACTAGAAGTGGCATTTCCAGCTCGCAATCGTGCAGAGTTATCTCAAAGAAAGGGGCCACGGTGTTTCTGTATCTCTATTATGTTGGTGCGGCTTCGGAACTTTGAAATATCTTGATATATCTCGAGAACTACGCCTCTGATCGAAAAATATCATAGAACATAAAAAGTAGGAAACTTAATTCTCTAGAAAAAAGGTCTCTTAACATTTTGCCACAGCTCGCTTCGTTTCCGAGATATTTGCAGATTTATCTCAAGGGAAGGGGCCTGACGGACATATTTCGAGATATTTCTTCTTCTTGTTGTTCTTCTTCGGCACAGCTAAGCTGGAAGTGGCATTTGCAGCTCGCAATAGTGCAGAGTTATCGCAAAGAAAGGGGCCACGGTGTTTCTGTATCTCTATTATGTTGGTACGGCTTCGGAACTTTTAAATATCTTGATATATCTCGAGAACTACGCATCTGATCAAAAAATATCATAGAACATAAAAAGTAGGAAACCTAATTTTCTACAAAAAAGGTCTCTTAACATTTTGCCGTAGCTCGCTTCGTTTCCGAGATATTTGCAGATTTATCTCAAGGGAAGGGGTCTGACGGACATATTTCGAGATATTTCTTCTTCTTGTTGTTCTTCTTCTGCACAGCTAAGCTGGAAGTGGCATTTGCAGCTCGCAATAGTGCAGAGTTATCTCAAAGAAAGGGGCCACGGTGTTTCTGTATCTCTATTATGTTGGTGCGGCTTCGGAACTTTTAAATATCTTGATATATCTCGAGAACTACGCATCTGATCGAAAAATATCATAGAACATAAAAAGTAGGAAACTTAATTCTCTACAAAACGGGTCTCATAACATTTTGCCATAGCTCGCTTCGTTTCCGAGATATTTGCAGATTTATCTCAAGGGAAGGGGCCTGACGGACATATTTCGTGATATTTCTTCTTCTTGTTGTTCTTCTTCTGCACAGCTAAGCTGGAAGTGGCATTTGCAGCTCGCAATAGTGCAGAGTTATCTCAAAGAAAGGGGCCACGGTGTGTCTGTATCTCTATTATGTTGGTGCCGCTTCGGAACTTTTAAATATCTTGATATATCTCGAGAACTACGCATCTGATCGAAAAATATCATAGAACATAAAAAGTAGGAAACTTAATTCTCTACAAAAGAGGTCTCTTAACATTTTGCCATAGGTCGCTTCGTTTCCGAGATATTTGCAGATTTATCTCAAGGGAAGGGGCCTGACGGACATATTTCGAGATATTTCTTCTTTTTGTTGTTCTTCTTCTGCACAGCTAAGCTGGAAGTGGCATTTGCAGCTCGCAATAGTGCAGAGTTATCTCAAAGAAAGGGGCCACGGTGTTTCTGTATCTCTATTATGTTGGTGCGGCTTCGGAACTTTTAAATATCTTGATATATCTCGAGAACTACGCATCCGATCAAAAAATATCATAGAACATGAAAAGTAGGAAACTTAATTCTCTACAAAAAAGGTCTCTTAACATTTTGCCGTAGCTCGCTTCGTTTCCGAGATATTTGCAGATTTATCTCGAGGGAAGGGGCCTGACGGACATATTTCGAGATATTTCTTCTTCTTGTTGTTCTTCTTCGGCACAGCTAAGCTGGAAGTGGCATTTGCAGCTCGCAATAGTGCAGAGTTATCGCAAAGAAAGGGGCCACGGTGTTTCTGTATCTCTATTATGTTGGTACGGCTTCGGAACTTTTAAATATCTTGATATATCTCGAGAACTACGCATCTGATCAAAAAATATCATAGAACATAAAAAGTAGGAAACCTAATTTTCTACAAAAAAGGTCTCTTAACATTTTGCCGTAGCTCGCTTCGTTTCCGAGATATTTGCAGATTTATCTCAAGGGAAGGGGTCTGACGGACATATTTCGAGATATTTCTTCTTCTTGTTGTTCTTCTTCTGCACAGCTAAGCTGGAAGTGGCATTTGCAGCTCGCAATAGTGCAGAGTTATCTCAAAGAAAGGGGCCACGGTGTTTCTGTATCTCTATTATGTTGGTGCGGCTTCGGAACTTTTAAATATCTTGATATATCTCGAGAACTACGCATCTGATCGAAAAATATCATAGAACATAAAAAGTAGGAAACTTAATTCTCTACAAAACGGGTCTCATAACATTTTGCCATAGCTCGCTTCGTTTCCGAGATATTTGCAGATTTATCTCAAGGGAAGGGGCCTGACGGACATATTTCGTGATATTTCTTCTTCTTGTTGTTCTTCTTCTGCACAGCTAAGCTGGAAGTGGCATTTGCAGCTCGCAATAGTGCAGAGTTATCTCAAAGAAAGGGGCCACGGTGTGTCTGTATCTCTATTATGTTGGTGCGGCTTCGGAACTTTTAAATATCTTGATATATCTCGAGAACTACGCATCTGATCGAAAAATATCATAGAACATAAAAAGTAGGAAACTTAATTCTCTACAAAAGAGGTCTCTTAACATTTTGCCATAGGTCGCTTCGTTTCCGAGATATTTGCAGATTTATCTCAAGGGAAGGGGCCTGACGGACATATTTCGAGATATTTCTTCTTTTTGTTGTTCTTCTTCTGCACAGCTAAGCTGGAAGTGGCATTTGCAGCTCGCAATAGTGCAGAGTTATCTCAAAGAAAGGGGCCACGGTGTTTCTGTATCTCTATTATGTTGGTGCGGCTTCGGAACTTTTAAATATCTTGATATATCTCGAGAACTACGCATCCGATCAAAAAATATCATAGAACATGAAAAGTAGGAAACTTAATTCTCTACAAAAAAGGTCTCTTAACATTTTGCCGTAGCTCGCTTCGTTTCCGTGATATTTGCAGATTTATCTCGAGGGAAGGGGCCTGACGGACATATTTCGAGATATTTCTTCTTCTTGTTGTTCTTCTCCTGCACAGCTAAGCTGGAAGTGGCATTTGCAGCTCGCAATAGTGCAGAGTTATCGCAAAGAAAGGGGCCACGGTGTTTCTGTACCTCTATTATGTTGGTGCAGCTTCGGAGCTTTTAAATATCTTGATATATCTCGAGAACTACGCATCTGATCAAAAAACATCATAGAACATAAAAAGTAGGAAACTTAATTCTCTACAAAAAAGGTCACTGAACGTTTTGCAATAGCTCGCTTCGTTTCCGAGATATTTGCAGATTTATCTCAAGGGAAGGGTCCTGATGGACATATTTCGAGATATTTCTTCTTCTTGTTGTTCTTCTTCTGCACAGCTAAACTGGAAGTGGCATTTCCAGCTCGCAATCGTGCAGAGTTATCTCAAAGAAAGGGGCCACGGTGTTTCTGTATCTCTATTATGTTGGTGCGGCTTCGGAACTTTGAAATATCTTGATACATCTCGAGAACTACGCCTCTGATCGAAAAATATCATAGAACATAAGAAGTAGGAAACTTAATTCTCTACAAAAAAGGTCTCTTAACATTTTGCCATAGCTCGCTTCGTTTCCGAGATATTTGCAGATTTATCTCAAGGGAAGGGGCCTGACGGACATATTTCGAGATATTTCTTCTTCTTGTTGTTCTTCTTCGGCACAGCTAAGCTGGAAGTGGCATTTGCAGCTCGCAATAGTGCAGAGTTATCGCAAAGAAAGGGGCCACGGTGTTTCTGTATCTCTATTATGTTGGTACGGCTTCGGAACTTTTAAGTATCTTGATATATCTCGAGAACTACGCATCTGATCAAAAAATATCATAGAACATAAAAAGTAGGAAACCTAATTTTCTACAAAAAAGGTCTCTTAACATTTTGCCGTAGCTCGCTTCGTTTCCGAGATATTTGCAGATTTATCTCAAGGGAAGGGGTCTGACGGACATATTTCGAGATATTTCTTCTTCTTGTTGTTCTTCTTCTGCACAGCTAAGCTGGAAGTGGCATTTGCAGCTCGCAATAGTGCAGAGTTATCTCAAAGAAAGGGGCCACGGTGTTTCTGTATCTCTATTATGTTGGTGCGGCTTCGGAACTTTTAAATATCTTGATATATCTCGAGAACTACGCATCTGATCGAAAAATATCATAGAACATAAAAAGTAGGAAACTTAATTCTCTACAAAAGAGGTCTCTTAACATTTTGCCATAGCTCGCTTCGTTTCCGAGATATTTGCAGATTTATCTCGAGGGAAGGGGCCTGACGGACATATTTCGAGATATTTCTTCTTCTTGTTGTTCTTCTTCTCCACAGCTAAGCTGGAAGTGGCATTTGCAGCTCGCAATAGTGCAGAGTTATCTCAAAGAAAGGGGCCACGGTGTTTCTGTACCTCTATTATGTTGGTGCAGCTTCGGAGCTTTTAAATATCTTGATATATCTCGAGAACTACGCATCTGATCAAAAAATATCATAGAACATAAAAAGTAGGAAACTTAATTCTCTACAAAAAAGGTCTATGAACGTTTTGCAATAGCTCGCTTCGTTTCCGAGATATTTGCAGATTTATCTCAAGGGAAGGGTCCTGATGGACATATTTCGAGATATTTCTTCTTCTTGTTGTTCTTCTTCTGCACAGCTAAACTGGAAGTGGCATTTCCAGCTCGCAATCGTGCAGAGTTATCTCAAAGAAAGGGGCCACGGTGTTTCTGTATCTCTATTATGTTGGTGCGGCTTCGGAACTTTGAAATATCTTGATATATCTCGAGAACTACGCCTCTGATCGAAAAATATCATACAACATAAAAAGTAGGAAACTTAATTCTCTACAAAATAGGTCTCTTAACATTTTGCCATAGCTCGCTTCGTTTCCGAGATATTTGCAGATTTATCTCAAGGGAAGGGGCCTGACGGACATATTTCGAGATATTTCTTCTTCTTGTTGTTCTTCTTCGGCACAGCTAAGCTGGAAATGGCATTTGCAGCTCGCAATAGTGCAGAGTTATCGCAAAGAAAGGGGCCACGGTGTTTCTGTATCTCTATTATGTTGGTACGGCTTCGGAACTTTTAAATATCTTGATATATCTCGAGAACTACGCATCTGATCAAAAAATATCATAGAACATAAAAAGTAGGAAACCTAATTTTCTACAAAAAAGGTCTCTTAACATTTTGCCGTAGCTCGCTTCGTTTCCGAGATATTTGCAGATTTATCTCAAGGGAAGGGGTCTGACGGACATATTTCGAGATATTTCTTCTTCTTGTTGTTCTTCTTCTGCACAGCTAAGCTGGAAGTGGCATTTGCAGCTCGCAATAGTGCAGAGTTATCTCAAAGAAAGGGGCCACGGTGTTTCTATATCTCTATTATGTTGGTGCGGCTTCGGAACTTTTAAATATATTGATATATCTCGAGAACTACGCATCTGATCGAAAAATATCATAGAACATAAAAAGTAGGAAAATTAATTCTCTACAAAACAGGTCTCTTAACATTTTGCCATAGCTCGCTTCGTTTCCGAGATATTTGCAGATTTATCTCAAGGGAAGGGGCCTGACGGACATATTTCGAGATATTTCTTCTTCTTGTTGTTCTTCTTCTGCACAGCTAAGCTGGAAGTGGCATTTGCAGCTCGCAATAGTGCAGAGTTATCTCAAAGAAAGGGGCCACGGTGTGTCTGTATCTCTATTATGTTGGTGCGGCTTCGGAACTTTTAAATACCTTGATATATCTCGAGAACTACGCATCTGATCGAAAAATATCATAGAACATAAAAAGTAGGAAACTTAATTCTCTACAAAAGAGGTCTCTTAACATTTTGCCATAGCTCGCTTCGTTTCCGAGATATTTGCAGATTTATCTCAAGGGAAGGGGCCTGACGGACATATTTCGAGATATTTCTTCTTTTTGTTGTTCTTCTTCTGCACAGCTAAGCTGGAAGTGACATTTGCAGCTCGCAATAGTGCAGAGTTATCTCAAAGAAAGGGGCCACGGTGTTTCTGTATCTCTATTATGTTGGTGCGGCTTCGGAACTTTTAAATATCTTGATATATCTCGAGAACTACGCATCCGATCAAAAAATATCATAGAACATAAAAAGTAGGAAACTTAATTCTCTACAAAAAAGGTCTCTTAATATTTTGCCGTAGCTCGCTTCGTTTCCGAGATATTTGCAGATTTATCTCGAGGGAAGGGGCCTGACGGACATATTTCGAGATATTTCTTCTTCTTGTTGTTCTTCTTCTGCACAGCTAAGCTGGAAGCGGCATTTGCGGCTCGCACTAGTGCAGAGTTATCTCAAAGAAAGGGGCCACGGTGTTTCTGTATCTCTATTATGTTGGTGCAGCTTCGGATCTTTTAAATATCTCGATATATCTCGAAAACTACGCTTCTGATCAAAAAATATCATAGAACATAAATTGTAGGAAACATAATTCTCTACAAAAAACGTCTCTTAACATTTTGCCATAGCTCGCTTCGTTTCCGAGATATTTGCAGATTCAGCTCAAAGGAACTGGCCTGACGGACATATTTCGAGATATTTCTTCTTCTTGTTGTTCTTCCTCTGCACAGCTAAGCTGGAAGTGGCATTTGCAGCTCGCAATAGTGCAGAGTTATCTCAAAGAATGGGGCCACGGTGTTTCTGTATCTCTATTATGTTGGTGCGGCTTCGGAACTTTTAAATATCTTGATATATCTCGAGAACTACGCTTCTGATCAAAAAATATCATAGAACATAAATTGTAGGAAACATAATTCTCTACAAAAAAGGTCTCCTAAGATTTTGCCATAGCTCGTTTCGTTTCCGAGATATTTGCAGATATATCTCAAGGGAAGGGGCCTGACGGACATATTTCGAGATATTTCTTCTTCTTGTTGTTCTTCTTCTGCACAGCTAAACTGGTAGTGGCATTTCCAGCTCGCAATAGTGCAGAGTTATCTCAAAGAAAGGGGCCACGGTGTTTCTGTATCTCTATTATGTTGGTGCGGCTTCGGAACTTTTAAATATCTTGATATATCTCGAGAACTACGCATCTGATCGAAAAATATCATAGAACATAAAAAGTAGGAAACTTAATTCTCTACAAAACGGGTCTCATAACATTTTGCCATAGCTCGCTTCGTTTCCGAGATATTTGCAGATTTATCTCAAGGGAAGGGGCCTGACGGACATATTTCGTGATATTTCTTCTTCTTGTTGTTCTTCTTCTGCACAGCTAAGCTGGAAGTGGCATTTGCAGCTCGCAATAGTGCAGAGTTATCTCAAAGAAAGGGGCCACGGTGTGTCTGTATCTCTATTATGTTGGTGCGGCTTCGGAACTTTTAAATATCTTGATATATCTCGAGAACTACGCCTCTGATCGAAAAATATCATAGAACATAAAAAGTAGGAAACTTAATTCTCTACAAAAGAGGTCTCTTAACATTTTGCCATAGGTCGCTTCGTTTCCGAGATATTTGCAGATTTATCTCAAGGGAAGGGGCCTGACGGACATATTTCGAGATATTTCTTCTTTTTGTTGTTCTTCTTCTGCACAGCTAAGCTGGAAGTGGCATTTGCAGCTCGCAATAGTGCAGAGTTATCTCAAAGAAAGGGGCCACGGTGTTTCTGTATCTCTATTATGTTGGTGCGGCTTCGGAACTTTTAAATATCTTGATATATCTCGAGAACTACGCATCCGATCAAAAAATATCATAGAACATGAAAAGTAGGAAACTTAATTCTCTACAAAAAAGGTCTCTTAACATTTTGCCGTAGCTCGCTTCGTTTCCGTGATATTTGCAGATTTATCTCGAGGGAAGGGGCCTGACGGACATATTTCGAGATATTTCTTCTTCTTGTTGTTCTTCTCCTGCACAGCTAAGCTGGAAGTGGCATTTGCAGCTCGCAATAGTGCAGAGTTATCGCAAAGAAAGGGGCCACGGTGTTTCTGTACCTCTATTATGTTGGTGCAGCTTCGGAGCTTTTAAATATCTTGATATATCTCGAGAACTACGCATCTGATCAAAAAACATCATAGAACATAAAAAGTAGGAAACTTAATTCTCTACAAAAAAGGTCACTGAACGTTTTGCAATAGCTCGCTTCGTTTCCGAGATATTTGCAGATTTATCTCAAGGGAAGGGTCCTGATGGACATATTTCGAGATATTTCTTCTTCTTGTTGTTCTTCTTCTGCACAGCTAAACTGGAAGTGGCATTTCCAGCTCGCAATCGTGCAGAGTTATCTCAAAGAAAGGGGCCACGGTGTTTCTGTATCTCTATTATGTTGGTGCGGCTTCGGAACTTTGAAATATCTTGATACATCTCGAGAACTACGCCTCTGATCGAAAAATATCATAGAACATAAGAAGTAGGAAACTTAATTCTCTACAAAAAAGGTCTCTTAACATTTTGCCATAGCTCGCTTCGTTTCCGAGATATTTGCAGATTTATCTCAAGGGAAGGGGCCTGACGGACATATTTCGAGATATTTCTTCTTCTTGTTGTTCTTCTTCGGCACAGCTAAGCTGGAAGTGGCATTTGCAGCTCGCAATAGTGCAGAGTTATCGCAAAGAAAGGGGCCACGGTGTTTCTGTATCTCTATTATGTTGGTACGGCTTCGGAACTTTTAAGTATCTTGATATATCTCGAGAACTACGCATCTGATCAAAAAATATCATAGAACATAAAAAGTAGGAAACCTAATTTTCTACAAAAAAGGTCTCTTAACATTTTGCCGTAGCTCGCTTCGTTTCCGAGATATTTGCAGATTTATCTCAAGGGAAGGGGTCTGACGGACATATTTCGAGATATTTCTTCTTCTTGTTGTTCTTCTTCTGCACAGCTAAGCTGGAAGTGGCATTTGCAGCTCGCAATAGTGCAGAGTTATCTCAAAGAAAGGGGCCACGGTGTTTCTGTATCTCTATTATGTTGGTGCGGCTTCGGAACTTTTAAATATCTTGATATATCTCGAGAACTACGCATCTGATCGAAAAATATCATAGAACATAAAAAGTAGGAAACTTAATTCTCTACAAAAGAGGTCTCTTAACATTTTGCCATAGCTCGCTTCGTTTCCGAGATATTTGCAGATTTATCTCGAGGGAAGGGGCCTGACGGACATATTTCGAGATATTTCTTCTTCTTGTTGTTCTTCTTCTCCACAGCTAAGCTGGAAGTGGCATTTGCAGCTCGCAATAGTGCAGAGTTATCTCAAAGAAAGGGGCCACGGTGTTTCTGTACCTCTATTATGTTGGTGCAGCTTCGGAGCTTTTAAATATCTTGATATATCTCGAGAACTACGCATCTGATCAAAAAATATCATAGAACATAAAAAGTAGGAAACTTAATTCTCTACAAAAAAGGTCTCTGAACGTTTTGCAATAGCTCGCTTCGTTTCCGAGATATTTGCAGATTTATCTCAAGGGAAGGGTCCTGATGGACATATTTCGAGATATTTCTTCTTCTTGTTGTTCTTCTTCTGCACAGCTAAACTGGAAGTGGCATTTCCAGCTCGCAATCGTGCAGAGTTATCTCAAAGAAAGGGGCCACGGTGTTTCTGTATCTCTATTATGTTGGTGCGGCTTCGGAACTTTGAAATATCTTGATATATCTCGAGAACTACGCCTCTGATCGAAAAATATCATACAACATAAAAAGTAGGAAACTTAATTCTCTACAAAATAGGTCTCTTAACATTTTGCCATAGCTCGCTTCGTTTCCGAGATATTTGCAGATTTATCTCAAGGGAAGGGGCCTGACGGACATATTTCGAGATATTTCTTCTTCTTGTTGTTCTTCTTCGGCACAGCTAAGCTGGAAATGGCATTTGCAGCTCGCAATAGTGCAGAGTTATCGCAAAGAAAGGGGCCACGGTGTTTCTGTATCTCTATTATGTTGGTACGGCTTCGGAACTTTTAAATATCTTGATATATCTCGAGAACTACGCATCTGATCAAAAAATATCATAGAACATAAAAAGTAGGAAACCTAATTTTCTACAAAAAAGGTCTCTTAACATTTTGCCGTAGCTCGCTTCGTTTCCGAGATATTTGCAGATTTATCTCAAGGGAAGGGGTCTGACGGACATATTTCGAGATATTTCTTCTTCTTGTTGTTCTTCTTCTGCACAGCTAAGCTGGAAGTGGCATTTGCAGCTCGCAATAGTGCAGAGTTATCTCAAAGAAAGGGGCCACGGTGTTTCTATATCTCTATTATGTTGGTGCGGCTTCGGAACTTTTAAATATATTGATATATCTCGAGAACTACGCATCTGATCGAAAAATATCATAGAACATAAAAAGTAGGAAAATTAATTCTCTACAAAACAGGTCTCTTAACATTTTGCCATAGCTCGCTTCGTTTCCGAGATATTTGCAGATTTATCTCAAGGGAAGGGGCCTGACGGACATATTTCGAGATATTTCTTCTTCTTGTTGTTCTTCTTCTGCACAGCTAAGCTGGAAGTGGCATTTGCAGCTCGCAATAGTGCAGAGTTATCTCAAAGAAAGGGGCCACGGTGTGTCTGTATCTCTATTATGTTGGTGCGGCTTCGGAACTTTTAAATATCTTGATATATCTCGAGAACTACGCATCTGATCGAAAAATATCATAGAACATAAAAAGTAGGAAACTTAATTCTCTACAAAAGAGGTCTCTTAACATTTTGCCATAGCTCGCTTCGTTTCCGAGATATTTGCAGATTTATCTCAAGGGAAGGGGCCTGACGGACATATTTCGAGATATTTCTTCTTTTTGTTGTTCTTCTTCTGCACAGCTAAGCTGGAAGTGACATTTGCAGCTCGCAATAGTGCAGAGTTATCTCAAAGAAAGGGGCCACGGTGTTTCTGTATCTCTATTATGTTGGTGCGGCTTCGGAACTTTTAAATATCTTGATATATCTCGAGAACTACGCATCCGATCAAAAAATATCATAGAACATAAAAAGTAGGAAACTTAATTCTCTACAAAAAAGGTCTCTTAATATTTTGCCGTAGCTCGCTTCGTTTCCGAGATATTTGCAGATTTATCTCGAGGGAAGGGGCCTGACGGACATATTTCGAGATATTTCTTCTTCTTGTTGTTCTTCTTCTGCACAGCTAAGCTGGAAGCGGCATTTGCGGCTCGCACTAGTGCAGAGTTATCTCAAAGAAAGGGGCCACGGTGTTTCTGTATCTCTATTATGTTGGTGCAGCTTCGGATCTTTTAAATATCTCGATATATCTCGAAAACTACGCTTCTGATCAAAAAATATCATAGAACATAAATTGTAGGAAACATAATTCTCTACAAAAAACGTCTCTTAACATTTTGCCATAGCTCGCTTCGTTTCCGAGATATTTGCAGATTCAGCTCAAAGGAACTGGCCTGACGGACATATTTCGAGATATTTCTTCTTCTTGTTGTTCTTCCTCTGCACAGCTAAGCTGGAAGTGGCATTTGCAGCTCGCAATAGTGCAGAGTTATCTCAAAGAATGGGGCCACGGTGTTTCTGTATCTCTATTATGTTGGTGCGGCTTCGGAACTTTTAAATATCTTGATATATCTCGAGAACTACGCTTCTGATCAAAAAATATCATAGAACATAAATTGTAGGAAACATAATTCTCTACAAAAAAGGTCTCTTAAGATTTTGCCATAGCTCGTTTCGTTTCCGAGATATTTGCAGATATATCTCAAGGGAAGGGGCCTGACGGACATATTTCGAGATATTTCTTCTTCTTGTTGTTCTTCTTCTGCACAGCTAAACTGGTAGTGGCATTTCCAGCTCGCAATAGTGCAGAGTTATCTCAAAGAAAGGGGCCACGGTGTTTCTGTATCTCTATTATGTTGGTGCGGCTTCGGAACTTTTAAATATCTTGATATATCTCGAGAACTACGCATCTGATCGAAAAATATCATAGAACATAAAAAGTAGGAAACTTAATTCTCTACAAAAGAGGTCTCTTAACATTTTGCCATAGCTCGCTTCGTTTCCGAGATATTTGCAGATTTATCTCAAGGGAAGGGGCCTGACGGACATATTTCGAGATATTTCTTCTTCTTGTTGTACTTCTTCTGCACAGCTAAGCTGGAAGTGGCATTTGCGGCTCGCACTAGTGCAGAGTTATCTCAAAGAAAGGGGCCACGGTGTTTCTGTATCCCTATTATGTTGGTGCGGCTTCGGAACTTTTAAATATCTTGATATATCTCGAGAGCTACGCGTCTGATCAAAAAATATCATAGAACATAAAAAGTAGGAAACATAATTCTCTACAAAAAAGGTCTCTTAACATTTTGCCATAGCTCGCTTCGTTTCCGAGATATTTGCAGATTTATCTCAAGGGAAGTGGCCTGACGGACATATTTCGAGATATTTCTTCTTCTTGTTGTTCTTCTGCTGCACAGCTAAGCTGGAAGTGGCATTCGCGGCTCGCACTAGTGCAGAGTTATCTCAAAGAAAGGGGCCACGGTGTTTCTGTATCTCTATTATGTTGGTGCGGCTTCGGAACTTTTAAATATCTTGATATATCTCGAGAACTACGCATCTGATCCGAAAATATCATAGAAGATAAAAAGTAGGAAACTTAATTCTCTACAAAAAAGGTCTCTTAACATTTTGCCATAGCTCTCTTCGTTTCCGAGATATTTGCAGATATATCTCAAGGGAAGGGGCCTGACGGACATATTTCGAGATATTTCTTCTTCTTGTTGTTCTTCTTCTGCACGCTAAGCTGGAAGTGGCATTTGCAGCTCGCAATAGTGCAGAGTTATCTCAAAGAAAGGGGCCACGGTGTTTCTGTATCTCTATTATGTTGGTGCGGCTTCGGAACTTTTAAATATCTTGATATATCTCGAGAACTACGCGTCTGATCAAAAAATATCATAGAACGTAAAAAGTAGGAAACATAATTCCATACAAAAAAGGTCTCTTAACATTTTGCCATAGCTCGCTTCGTTTCCGAGATATTTGCAGATTTATCTCAAGGGAAGGGGCCTGACGGACATATTTCGATATATTTCTTCTTCGTGTTGTTCTTCTTCTGCACAGCTAAGCTGGAAGTGGCATTTGCAGCTCGCAATAGTGCAGAGTTATCTCAAAGAAAGGGGCCACGGTGTTTCTGTATCTCTATTATGTTGGTGCGGCTTCGGAACTTTTAAATATCTTGATATATCTCGAGATCTACGCATCTGATCAAAAAATATCATAGAACATAAAAAGTAGGAAACTTAATTCTCTACAAAAAAGGTCTCTTAACATTTTGCCATAGCTCGCTTCGTTTCCGAGATGCTTGCAGATTTATCTCAAGGGAAAGGGCCTAACGGACTTATTTCGAGATATTTCTTCTTCTTGTTGTTCTTCTTCTGCACAGCTAAACTGGAAGTGGCACTTCCAGGTCGCAATAGTGCAGAGTTATCTAAAAGAAAGGAGCCACGGTGTTTCTGTATCTCTATTATGTTGGTGCGGCTTCGGAACTTTTCAATATCTTGATATATCTCGAGAACTACGCGTCTGATCAAAAAATATCATAGAACATAAAAAGTAGGAAACTTAATTCTCTACAAATAAGGTCTCTTAACATTTTGCCGTAGCTCGCTTCGTTTCCGAGATATTTGCAGATTTATCTCAAGGGAAGGGGCCTGACGGCCATATTTCGAAATATTTCTTATTCTTGTTGTTCTTCTTCTCCACAGCTAAGCTGGAAGTGGCATTTGCAGCTCGCAATAGTGCAGAGTTATCTCAAAGAAAGGGGCCACGGTGTTTCTGTACCTCTATTATGTTGGTGCAGCTTCGGAGCTTTTAAATATCTTGATATATCTCGAGAACTACGCATCTGATCAAAAAATATCATAGAACATAAAAAGTAGGAAACTTAATTCTCTACAAAAAAGGTCTCTTAACATTTTGCCGTAGCTCGCTTCGTTTCCGAGATATTTGCAGATTTATCTCAAGGGAAGGGTCCTGATGGACATATTTCGAGATATTTCTTCTTCTTGTTGTTCTTCTTCTGCACAGCTAAGCTGGAAGCGGCATTTGCGGCTCGCACTAGTGCAGAGTTATCTCAAAGAAAGGGGCCACGGTGTTTCTGTACCTCTATTATGTTGGTGCGGCTTCGGAACTTTTACATATCTCGATATATCTCGAAAACTACGCTTCTGATCAAAAAATATCATAGAACATAAATTGTAGGAAACATAATTCTCTACAAAAAAGGTCTCTTAACATTTTGCCATAGCTCATTTCGTTTCCGAGATATTTGCAGATTTATCTCAAGGGAAGGGTCCTGATGGACATATTTCGAGATATTTCTTCTTCTTCTTGTTCTTCTTCTGCACAGCTAAGCTGGAAGTGGCATTTACAGCTCGCAATAGTGCAGAGTTATCTCAAAGAAGGGGGCCACGGTGTTTCTGTGTCTCTATTACGTTGGTGCGGCTTCGGAACTTTTAAATATCTTGATATATCTCGAGAACTACGCATCTGATCAAAAAATATCATAGAACATGAAAAGTAGGAAACTTAATTCTCTACAAAAAAGGTCTCTTAACATTTTGCCGTAGCTCTCTTCGTTTCCGAGATATTTGCAGATATATCTCAAGGGCAGGGGCCTGACGGACATATTTCGAGATATTTCTTCTTCTTGTTGTTCTTCTTCTGCACAGCTAAGCTGGAAGTGGCATTTACAGCTCGCAATAGTGCAGAGTTATCTCAAAGAAAGGGGCCACGGTGTTTCTGTATCTCTATTATGTTGGTGCTGCTTCGGAACTTTTAAATATCTTGATATATCTCGAGAACTACGCATCTGATCAAAAAATATCATAGAACATGAAAAGTAGGAAACTTAATTCTCTACAAAAAAGGTCTCTTAACATTTTGCCATAGCTCTCTTCGTTTCCGAGATATTTGCAGATTTATCTCAAGGGAAGGGGCCTGACGGACATATTTCGAGATATTTCTTCTTCTTGTTGTTCTTCTTCTGCACAGCTAAGCTCGAAGTGGCATTTGCAGCTCGCAATAGTGCAGAGTTATCTCAAAGAAAGAGGCCAGGGTGTTTCTGTACCTCTATTATGTTGGTGCGGCTTCGGAACTTTTACATATCTCGATATATCTCGAAAACTACGCTTCTGATCAAAAAATATCATAGAACATAAATTGTAGGAAACATAATTCTCTACAAAAAAGGTCTCTTAACATTTTGCCATAGCTCATTTCGTTTCCGAGATATTTGCAGATTTATCTCAAGGGAAGGGTCCTGATGGACATATTTCGAGATATTTCTTCTTCTTCTTGTTCTTCTTCTGCACAGCTAAGCTGGAAGTGGCATTTACAGCTCGCAATAGTGCAGAGTTATCTCAAAGAAGGGGGCCACGGTGTTTCTGTGTCTCTATTACGTTGGTGCGGCTTCGGAACTTTTAAATATCTTGATATATCTCGAGAACTACTCATCTGATCAAAAAATATCATAGAACATGAAAAGTAGGAAACTTAATTCTCTACAAAAAAGGTCTCTTAACATTTTGCCGTAGCTCTCTTCGTTTCCGAGATATTTGCAGATATATCTCAAGGGAAGGGGCCTGACGGACATATTTCGAGATATTTCTTCTTCTTGTTGTTCTTCTTCTGCACAGCTAAGCTGGAAGTGGCATTTGCAGCTCGCAATAGTGCAGAGTTATCTCAAAGAAAGGGGCCACGGTGTTTCTGTATCTCTATTATGTTGGTGCTGCTTCGGAACTTTTAAATATCTTGATATATCTCGAGAACTACGCATCTGATCAAAAAATATCATAGAACATAAAAAGTAGGAAACTTAATTCTCTACAAAAAAGGTCTCTTAACATTTTGACATAGCTCTCTTCGTTTCCGAGATATTTGCAGATTTATCTCAAGGGAAGGGGCCTGACGGACATATTTCGAGATATTTCTTCTTCTTGTTGTTCTTCTTCTGCACAGCTAAGCTCGAAGTGGCATTTGCAGCTCGCAATAGTGCAGAGTTATCTCAAAGAAAGAGGCCACGGTGTTTCTGTACCTCTATTATGATGGTGCAGCTTCGGAACTTTTAAATATCTTGATATATCTCGAGAACTACGCATCTGATCAAAAAATATCATCGAACATAAAAAGTAGGAAACTTAATTCTCTACAAAAAAGGTCTCTTAACATTTTGCCATAGCTCGCTTCGTTTCCGAGATATTTGCAGATTTATCTCAAGGGAAGTGGCCTGACGGACATATTTCGAGATATTTCTTCTTCTTGTTGTTCTTCTTCTGCACAGCTAAGCTGGAAGTGGCATTTACAGCTCGCAATAGTGCAGAGTTATCTCAAAGAAAGGGGCCACGGTGTTTCTGTATCTCTATTATGTTGGTGCTGCTTCGGAACTTTTAAATATCTTGATATATCTCGAGAACTACGCATCTGATCAAAAAATATCATAGAACATAAAAAGTAGGAAACTTAATTCTCTACAAAAAAGGTCTCTTAACATTTTGCCATAGCTCGCTTCGTTTCCGAGATATTTGCAGATTTATCTCAAGGGAAGGGGCCTGACGGACATATTTCGAGATATTTCTTCTTCTTGTTGTTCTTCTTCTGCACAGCTAAGCTGGAAGTGGCATTTACAGCTCGCAATAGTGCAGAGTTATCTCAAAGAAAGGGGCCACGGTGTTTCTGTATCTCTATTATGTTGGTGCGGCTTCGGAACTTTTAAATATCTTGATATATCTCGAGAACTACGCTTCTGATCAAAAAATATCATAGAACATAAATTGTAGGAAACATAATTCTCTACAAAAAACGTCTCTTAACATTTTGCCATAGCTCGCTTCGTTTCCGAGATATTTGCAGATTCAGCTCAAAGGAACGGGCCTGACGGACATATTTCGAGATACTTCTTCTTCTTCTTGTTCTTCCTCTGCACAGCTAAGCTGGAAGTGACAATTGCAGCTCGCAATAGTGCAGAGTTATCTCAAAGAAAGGGGCCACGGTGTTTCTGTATCTCTATTATGTTGGTGCGGCTTCGGAACTTTTAAATATCTCGATATATCTCGAAAACTACGCTTCTGATCAAAAAATATCATAGAACATAAATTGTAGGAAACATAATTCGCTACAAAAAAGGTCTCTCAACATTTTGCCATAGCTTGCTTCGTTTCCGAGATATTTGCAGATATATCTCAAGGGCAGGGGCCTGACGGACATATTTCGAGATATTTCTTCTTCTTGTTGTTCTTCTTCTGCACAGCTAAACTGGAAGTGGCATTTCCAGCTCGCAATAGTGCAGAGTTATCTCAAAGAGAGGGGCCACGGTGTTTCTGTATCTCTATTATGTTGGTGCTGCTTCGGAACTTTTAAATATCTTGATATATCTCGAGAACTACGCATCTGATCAAAAAATATCATAGAACATAAAAAGTAGGAAACTTAATTCTCTACAAAAAAGGTCTCTTAACATTTTGCCATAGCTCGCTTCGTTTCCGAGATATTTGCATATTTATCTCAAGGGAAGGGGCCTGACGGACATATTTCGAGATATTTCTTCTTCTTGTTGTTCTTCTTCTGCACAGCTAAGCTGGAAGTGGCATTTGCGGCTCGCACTAGTGCAGAGTTATCTCAAAGAAAGGGGCCACGGTGTTTCTGTATCTCTATTATGTTGGTGCGGCTTCGGAACTTTTAAATATCTCGATATACCTCGAAAACTACGCTTCTGATCAAAAAATATCATAGAACATAAATTGTAGGAAGCATAATTCTCTACAAAAAAGGTCTCTTAACATTTTGCCATAGCTCGCTTCGTTTCCGAGATATTTGCAGATATATCTCAAGGGAAGGGGCCTGACGGGCATATTTCGAGATATTTCTTCTTCTTGTTGTTCTTCTTCTGCACAGCTGAGCTGGAAGTGGCATTTGCAGGTCGCAATAGTGCAGAGTTATCTCAAAAAAAGGGGCCACGGTGTTTCTGTATCTCTATTATGTTGGTGCGGCTTCGGAACTTTTAAATATCTCGATATATCTCGAAAACTACGCTTCTGATCAAAAAATATCATAGAACGTAAATTGTAGGAAACATTATTCTCTACAAAAAAGGTCTCTTAACATTTTGCCATAGCTCGCTTCGTTTCCGAGATATTTGCAGATTCATCTCAAGGGAAGGGGTCTGACGGACATATTTCGAGATATTTCTTCTTCTTGTTGTTCTTCTTCTGCACAGCTAAGCTGGAAGTGGCATTTACAGCTCGCAATAGTGCAGAGTTATCTCAAAGAAAGGGGCCACGGTGTTTCTGTATCTCTATTATGTTGGTGCGGCTTCGGAACTTTTAAATATCTTGATATATCTCGAGAACTACGCTTCTGATCAAAAAATATCATAGAACATAAATTGTAGGAAACATAATTCTCTACAAAAAACGTCTCTTAACAT
The DNA here is from genome assembly GCF_051020975.1 of Osmia lignaria lignaria. Classification (NCBI taxonomy): domain Eukaryota; kingdom Metazoa; phylum Arthropoda; class Insecta; order Hymenoptera; family Megachilidae; genus Osmia; species Osmia lignaria. The sequence continues at coordinate 5,095,270 of NW_027478159.1, read as the reverse complement.
TTTGCCATAGCTCGCTTCGTTTCCGAGATATTTGCAGATTCAGCTCAAAGGAACGGGCCTGACGGACATATTTCGAGATACTTCTTCTTCTTCTTGTTCTTCCTCTGCACAGCTAAGCTGGAAGTGACAATTGCAGCTCGCAATAGTGCAGAGTTATCTCAAAGAGAGGGGCCACGGTGTTTCTGTATCTCTATTATGTTGGTGCGGCTTCGGAACTTTTAAATATCTTGATATATCTCGAGAACTACGCATCTGATCAAAAAATATCATAGAACATAAAAAGTAGGAAACTTAATTCTCTACAAAAAAGGTCTCTTAACATTTTGCCATAGCTCGCTTCGTTTCCGAGATATTTGCAGATTTATCACAAGGGAAGGGGCCTGACGGACATATTTCGAGATATTTCTTCTTCTTGTTGTTCTTCTTCTGCACAGCTAAGCTGGAAGTGGCATTTGCGGCTCGCACTATTGCAGAGTTATCTCAAAGAAAGGGGCCACGGTGTTTCTGTATCTCTATTATGTTGGTGCGGCTTCGGAACTTTTAAATATCTCGATATATCTCGAAAACTACGCTTCTGATCAAAAAATATCATAGAACATAAATTGTAGGTAACATAATTCGCTACAAAAAAGGTCTCTCAACATTTTGCCATAGCTCGCTTCGTTTCCGAGATATTTGCAGATATATCTCAAGGGCAGGGGCCTGACGGACATATTTCGAGATATTTCTTCTTCTTGTTGTTCTTCTTCTGCACAGCTAAGCTGGAAGTGGCATTTACAGCTCGCAATAGTGCAGAGTTATCTCAAAGAAAGGGGCCACGGTGTTTCTGTATCTCTATTATGTTGGTGCTGCTTCGGAACTTTTAAATATCTTGATATATCTCGAGAACTACGCATCTGATCAAAAAATATCATAGAACATGAAAAGTAGGAAACTTAATTCTCTACAAAAAAGGTCTCTTAACATTTTGCCATAGCTCTCTTCGTTTCCGAGATATTTGCAGATTTATCTCAAGGGAAGGGGCCTGACGGACATATTTCGAGATATTTCTTCTTCTTGTTGTTCTTCTTCTGCACAGCTAAGCTCGAAGTGGCATTTGCAGCTCGCAATAGTGCAGAGTTATCTCAAAGAAAGAGGCCACGGTGTTTCTGTACCTCTATTATGTTGGTGCGGCTTCGGAACTTTTACATATCTCGATATATCTCGAAAACTACGCTTCTGATCAAAAAATATCATAGAACATAAATTGTAGGAAACATAATTCTCTACAAAAAAGGTCTCTTAACATTTTGCCATAGCTCATTTCGTTTCCGAGATATTTGCAGATTTATCTCAAGGGAAGGGTCCTGATGGACATATTTCGAGATATTTCTTCTTCTTCTTGTTCTTCTTCTGCACAGCTAAGCTGGAAGTGGCATTTACAGCTCGCAATAGTGCAGAGTTATCTCAAAGAAGGGGGCCACGGTGTTTCTGTGTCTCTATTACGTTGGTGCGGCTTCGGAACTTTTAAATATCTTGATATATCTCGAGAACTACGCATCTGATCAAAAAATATCATAGAACATGAAAAGTAGGAAACTTAATTCTCTACAAAAAAGGTCTCTTAACATTTTGCCGTAGCTCTCTTCGTTTCCGAGATATTTGCAGATATATCTCAAGGGAAGGGGCCTGACGGACATATTTCGAGATATTTCTTCTTCTTGTTGTTCTTCTTCTGCACAGCTAAGCTGGAAGTGGCATTTACAGCTCGCAATAGTGCAGAGTTATCTCAAAGAAAGGGGCCACGGTGTTTCTGTATCTCTATTATGTTGGTGCTGCTTCGGAACTTTTAAATATCTTGATATATCTCGAGAACTACGCATCTGATCAAAAAATATCATAGAACATGAAAAGTAGGAAACTTAATTCTCTACAAAAAAGGTCTCTTAACATTTTGACATAGCTCTCTTCGTTTCCGAGATATTTGCAGATTTATCTCAAGGGAAGGGGCCTGACGGACATATTTCGAGATATTTCTTCTTCTTGTTGTTCTTCTTCTGCACAGCTAAGCTGGAAGTGGCATTTACAGCTCGCAATAGTGCAGAGTTATCTCAAAGAAAGGGGCCACGGTGTTTCTGCATCTCTATTATGTTGGTGCGGCTTCGGAACTTTTAAATATCTTGATATATCTCGAGAACTACGCTTCTGATCAAAAAATATCATAGAACATAAATTGTAGGAAACATAATTCTCTACAAAAAACGTCTCTTAACATTTTGCCATAGCTCGCTTCGTTTCCGCGATATTTGCAGATTCAGCTCAAAGGAACGGGCCTGACGGACATATTTCGAGATACTTCTTCTTCTTCTTGTTCTTCCTCTGCACAGCTAAGCTGGAAGTGACAATTGCAGCTCGCAATAGTGCAGAGTTATCTCAAAGAAAGGGGCCACGGTGTTTCTGTATCTCTATTATGTTGGTGCGGCTTCGGAACTTTTAAATATCTCGATATATCTCGAAAACTACGCTTCTGATCAAAAAATATCATAGAACATAAATTGTAGGAAACATAATTCGCTACAAAAAAGGTCTCTCAACATTTTGCCATAGCTTGCTTCGTTTCCGAGATATTTGCAGATATATCTCAAGGGCAGGGGCCTGACGGACATATTTCGAGATATTTCTTCTTCTTGTTGTTCTTCTTCTGCACAGCTAAACTGGAAGTGGCATTTCCAGCTCGCAATAGTGCAGAGTTATCTCAAAGAGAGGGGCCACGGTGTTTCTGTATCTCTATTATGTTGGTGCGGCTTCGGAACTTTTAAATATCTTGATATATCTCGAGAACTACGCATCTGATCAAAAAATATCATAGAACGTAAAAAGTAGGAAACTTAATTCTCTACAAAAAAGGTCTCTTAACATTTTGCCATAGCTCGCTTCGTTTCCGAGATATTTGCATATTTATCTCAAGGGAAGGGGCCTGACGGACATATTTCGAGATATTTCTTCTTCTTGTTGTTCTTCTTCTGCACAGCTAAGCTGGAAGTGGCATTTGCGGCTCGCACTAGTGCAGAGTTATCTCAAAGAAAGGGGCCACGGTGTTTCTGTATCTCTATTATGTTGGTGCGGCTTCGGAACTTTTAAATATCTCGATATACCTCGAAAACTACGCTTCTGATCAAAAAATATCATAGAACATAAATTGTAGGAAGCATAATTCTCTACAAAAAAGGTCTCTTAACATTTTGCCATAGCTCGCTTCGTTTCCGAGATATTTGCAGATATATCTCAAGGGAAGGGGCCTGACGGGCATATTTCGAGATATTTCTTCTTCTTGTTGTTCTTCTTCTGCACAGCTGAGCTGGAAGTGGCATTTGCAGGTCGCAATAGTGCAGAGTTATCTCAAAAAAAGGGGCCATGGTGTTTCTGTATCTCTATTATGTTGGTGCGGCTTCGGAACTTTTAAATATCTCGATATATCTCGAAAACTACGCTTCTGATCAAAAAATATCATAGAACGTAAATTGTAGGAAACATTATTCTCTACAAAAAAGGTCTCTTAACATTTTGCCATAGCTCGCTTCGTTTCCGAGATATTTGCAGATTCATCTCAAGGGAAGGGGTCTGACGGACATATTTCGAGATATTTCTTCTTCTTGTTATTCTTCTTCTGCACAGCTAAGCTGGAAGTGGCATTTACAGCTCGCAATAGTGCAGAGTTATCTCAAAGAAAGGGGCCACGGTGTTTCTGTATCTCTATTATGTTGGTGCGGCTTCGGAACTTTTAAATATCTTAATATATCTCGAGAACTACGCTTCTGATCAAAAAATATCATAGAACATAAATTGTAGGAAACATAATTCTCTACAAAAAACGTCTCTTAACATTTTGCCATAGCTCGCTTCGTTTCCGAGATATTTGCAGATTCAGCTCAAAGGAACGGGCCTGACGGACATATTTCGAGATACTTCTTCTTCTTCTTGTTCTTCCTCTGCACAGCTAAGCTGGAAGTGACAATTGCAGCTCGCAATAGTGCAGAGTTATCTCAAAGAGAGGGGCCACGGTGTTTCTGTATCTCTATTATGTTGGTGCGGCTTCGGAACTTTTAAATATCTCGATATATCTCGAAAACTACGCTTCTGATCAAAAAATATCATAGAACATAAAAAGTAGGAAACTTAATTCTCTACAAAAAAGGTCTCTTAACATTTTGCCATAGCTCGCTTCGTTTCCGAGATATTTGCATATTTATCTCAAGGGAAGGGGCCTGACGGACATATTTCGAGATATTTCTTCTTCTTGTTGTTCTTCTTCTGCACAGCTAAGCTGGAAGTGGCATTTGCGGCTCGCACTAGTGCAGAGTTATCTCAAAGAAAGGGGCCACGGTGTTTCTGTATCTCTATTATGTTGGTGCGGCTTCGGAACTTTTAAATATCTCGATATACCTCGAAAACTACGCTTCTGATCAAAAAATATCATAGAACATAAATTGTAGGAAGCATAATTCTCTACAAAAAAGGTCTCTTAACATTTTGCCATAGCTCGCTTCGTTTCCGAGATATTTGCAGATATATCTCAAGGGAAGGGGCCTGACGGGCATATTTCGAGATATTTCTTCTTCTTGTTGTTCTTCTTCTGCACAGCTGAGCTGGAAGTGGCATTTGCAGGTCGCAATAGTGCAGAGTTATCTCAAAAAAAGGGGCCACGGTGTTTCTGTATCTCTATTATGTTGGTGCGGCTTCGGAACTTTTAAATATCTCGATATATCTCGAAAACTACGCTTCTGATCAAAAAATATCATAGAACGTAAATTGTAGGAAACATTATTCTCTACAAAAAAGGTCTCTTAACATTTTGCCATAGCTCGCTTCGTTTCCGAGATATTTGCAGATTCATCTCAAGGGAAGGGGTCTGACGGACATATTTCGAGATATTTCTTCTTCTTGTTGTTCTTCTCCTGCACAGCTAAGCTGGAAGTGGCATTTGCGGCTCGCACTAGTGCAGAGTTATCTCAAAGAAAGGGGCCACGGTGTTTCTGTATCTGTATTATGTTGGTGCGGCTTCGGAACTTTTAAATATCTTGATATATCTCGAGAACTACGCATCTGATCAAAAAATATCATAGAACATAAATTGTAGGAAACATAATTCTCTACAAAAAAGGTCTCTTAACATTTTGCCATAGCTCGCTTGGTTTCCGAGATATTTGCAGATATATCTCAAGGGCAGGGGCCTGACGGACATATTTCGAGATATTTCTTCTTCTTGTTGTTCTTCTTCTGCACAGCTAAGCTGGAAGTGGCATTTGCGGCTCGCACTAGTGCAGAGTTATCTCAAAGAAAGGGGCCACGGTGTTTCTGTATCTCTATTATGTTGGTGCGGCTTCGTAACTTTTAAATCTCTCGATATATCTCGAAAACTACACTTCTGATCAAAAAATATCATAGAACATAAATTGTAGGAAACATAATTCTCTACAAAAAAGGTCTCCTAACATTTTGCCATAGCTCGCTTGGTTTCCGAGATATTTGCAGATATATCTCAAGGGCAGGGGCCTGACGGACATATTTCGAGATATTTCTTCTTCTTGTTGTTCTTCTTCTGCACAGCTAAGCTGGAAGTGGCATTTACAGCTCGCAATAGTGCAGAGTTATCTCAAAGAAAGGGGCCACGGTGTTTCTGTATCTCTATTATGTTGGTGCGGTTTCGGAACTTTTAAATATCTTGATATATCTCGAGAACTACGCATCTGATCAAAAAATATCATAGAACGTAAAAAGTAGGAAACTTAATTCTCTACAAAAAAGGTCTCTTAACATTTTGCCATAGCTCGCTTCGTTTCCGAGATATTTGCAGATTTATCTCAAGGGAAGGGGCCTGACGGACATATTTCGAGATATTTCTTCTTCTTGTTGTTCTTCTTCTGCACAGCTAAGCTGGAAGTGGCATTTGCGGCTCGCAATAGTGCAGAGTTATCTCAAAGAAAGGGGCCACGGTGTTTCTGTATCTCTATTATGTTGGTGCGGCTTCGGAACTTTTAAATATCTTGATATATCTCGAGAACTACGCATCTGATCAAAAAATATCATAGAACATAAATTGTAGGAAACATAATTCGCTACAAAAAAGGTCTCTCAACATTTTGCCATAGCTCGCTTCGTTTCCGAGATATTTGCAGATATATCTCAAGGGCAGGGGCCTGACGGACATATTTCGAGATATTTCTTCTTCTTGTTGTTCTTCTTCTGCACAGCTAAACTGGAAGTAGCATTTCCAGCTCGCAATAGTGCAGAGTTATCTCAAAGAAAGGAGCCACGGTGTTTCTGTATCTCTATTATGTTGGTGCGGCTTCGGAACTTTTAAATATCTTGATATATCTCGAGAACTACGCATCTGATCAAAAAATATCATAGAACATAAAAAGTAGGAAACTTAATTCTCTACAAAAAAGGTCTCTTAAGATTTTGCCATACCTCGCTTCGTTTCCGAGATATTTGCAGATTTATCTCAAGGGAAGGGGCCTAACGGACATATTTCGAGATATTTCTTCTTCTTGTTGTTCTTCTTCTGCACAGCTAAACTGGAAGTGGCATTTCCAGCTCGCAATAGTGCAGAGTTATCTCAAAGAAAGAGGCCACGGTGTTTCTGTACCTCTATTATGTTGGTGCAGCTTCGGAACTTTTAAATATCTTGATATATCTCGAGAACTACGCATCTGATCAAAAAATATCATCGAACATAAAAAGTAGGAAACTTAATTCTCTACAAAAAAGGTCTCTTAACATTTTGCCATAGCTCGCTTCGTTTCCGAGATATTTGCAGATTTATCTCAAGGGAAGTGGCCTGACGGACATATTTCGAGATATTTCTTCTTCTTGTTGTTCTTCTTCTGCACAGCTAAGCTGGAAGTGGCATTTGCAGCTCGCAATAGTGCAGAGTTATCCCAAAGAAAGGGGCCACGGTGTTTCTGTATCTCTATTATGTTGGTGCGGCTTCGGAACTTTTAAATATCTTGATATATCTCGAGAACTACGCATCTGATCAAAAAATATCATACTACATAAAAAGTAGGAAACTTAATTCTCTACAAGAAAGGTCTCTAAACATTTTGCCATAGCTCGCTTCGTTTCCGAGATATTTGCAGATTTATCTCAAGGGAAGGGGCCTGACGGACATATTTCGAGATATTTCTTCTTCTTGTTGTTCTTCTTCTGCACAGCTAAGCTGGAAGTGGCATTTGCAGCTCGCAATAGTGCAGAGTTATCTCAAAGAAAGGGGCCACGGTGTTTCTGTATCTCTATTATGTCGGTGCGGCTTCGGAACTTTTAAATATCTCGATATATCTCGAAAACTACGCTTCTGATCAAAAAATATCATAGAACATAAAAAGTAGGAAACTTAATTCTCTACAAAAAAGGTCTCTTAACATTTTGCCATAGCTCGCTTCGTTTCCGAGATATTTGCAGATTTATCTCAAGGGAAGGGGCCTAACGGACATATTTCGAGATATTTCTTCTTCTTGTTGTTCTTCTTCTGCACAGCTAAGCTCGAAGCGGCATTTGCAGCTCGCAATAGTGCAGAGTTATCTCAAAGAAAGAGGCCACGGTGTTTCTGTACCTCTATTATGTTGGTGCAGCTTCGGAACTTTTAAATATCTTGATATATCTCGAGAACTACGCATCTGATCAAAAAATATCATCGAACATAAAAAGTAGGAAACCTAATTCTCTACAAAAAAGGTCTCTTAACATTTTGCCATAGCTCGCTTCGTTTCCGAGATATTTGCAGATTTATCTCAAGGGAAGTGGCCTGACGGACATATTTCGAGATATTTCTTCTTCTTGTTGTTCTTCTTCTGCACAGCTAAGCTGGAAGTGGCATTTCCAGCTCGCAATAGTGCAGAGTTATCTCAATGAAAGGGGCCACGGTGTTTCTGTATCTGTATTATGTTGGTGCGGCTTCGGAACTTTTAAATATCTTGATATATCTCGAGAACTACGCATCTGATCAAAAAATATCATAGAACATAAAAAGTAGGAAACTTAATTCTCTACAAAAAAGGTCTCTTAACATTTTGCCATAGCTCGCTTCGTTTCCGAGATATTTGCAGATTTATCTCAAGGGAAGGGGCCTGACGGACATATTTCGAAATATTTCTTCTTCTTGTTGTTCGTCTTCTGCACAGCTAAGCTGGAAGTGGCATTTGCGGCTCGCACTATTGCAGAGTTATCTCAAAGAAAGGGGCCACGGTGTTTCTGTATCTCTATTATGTTGGTGCGGCTTCGTAACTTTTAAATCTCTCGATATATCTCGAAAACTACGCTTCTGATCAAAAAATATCATAGAACATAAATTGTAGGAAACATAATTCTCTACAAAAAAGGTCTCTTAACATTTTGCCATAGCTCGCTTGGTTTCCGAGATATTTGCAGATATATCTCAAGGGCAGGGGCCTGACGGACATATTTCGAGATATTTCTTCTTCTTGTTGTTCTTCTTCTGCACAGCTAAGCTGGAAGTGGCATTTGCAGCTCGCAATAGTGCAGAGTTATCTCAAAGAGAGGGGCCACGGTGTTTCTGTATCTCTATTATGTTGGTGCGGCTTCGGAACTTTTAAATATCTTGATATATCTCGAGAACTACGCATCTGATCAAAAAATATCATAGAAGATAAAAAGTAGGAAACTTAATTCTCTACAAAAAAGGTCTCTTAACATTTTGCCATAGCTCGCTTCGTTTCCGAGATATTTGCATATTTATCTCAAGGGAAGGGGCCTGACGGACATATTTCGAGATATTTCTTCTTCTTGTTGTTCTTCTTCTGCACAGCTAAGCTGGAAGTGGCATTTGCGGCTCGCACTAGTGCAGAGTTATCTCAAAGAAAGGGGCCACGGTGTTTCTGTATCTCTATTATGTTGGTGCGGCTTCGGAACTTTTAAATATCTTGATATATCTCGAGAACTACGCATCTGATCAAAAAATATCATAGAACATGAAAAGTAGGAAACTTAATTCTCTACAAAAAAGGTCTCTTAACATTTTGCCATAGCTCTCTTCGTTTCCGAGATATTTGCAGATTTATCTCAAGGGAAGGGGCCTGACGGACATATTTCGAGATATTTCTTCTTCTTGTTGTTCTTCTTCTGCACAGCTAAACTGGAAGTGGCATTTCCAGCTCGCAATAGTGCAGAGTTATCTCAAAGAAAGAGGCCACGGTGTTTCTGTACCTCTATTATGTTGGTGCAGCTTCGGAACTTTTAAATATCTTGATATATCTCGAGAACTACGTATCTGATCAAAAAATATCATCGAACATAAAAAGTAGGAAACTTAATTCTCTACAAAAAAGGTCTCTTAACATTTTGCCATAGCTCTCTTCGTTTCCGAGATATTTGCAGATTCAGCTCCAAGGAACTGGCCTGACGGACATATTTCGAGATATTTCTTCTTCTTGTTGTTCTTCCTCTGCACAGCTAAGCTGGAAGTGGCATTTGCAGCTCGCAATAGTGCAGAGTTATCTTAAAGAAAGGGGCCACGGTGTTTCTGTATCTCTATTATGTAGGTGCGGCTTCGGAACTTTTAAATATCTTGATATATCTCGAGAACTACGCATCTGATCAAAAAATGTCATAGAACATAAAAAGTAGGAAACTTAATTCTCTACAAAAAAGGTCTCTTAACATTTTGCCATAGCTCGCTTCGTTTCCGAGATATTTGCATATTTATCTCAAGGGAAGGGGCCTGACGGACATATTTCGAGATATTTCTTCTTCTTGCTGTTCTTCTTCTGCACAGCTAAGCTGGAAGTGGCATTTGCGGCTCGCACTAGTGCAGAGTTATCTCAAAGAAAGGGGCCACCGTGTTTCTGTATCTCTATTATGTTGGTGCGGCTTCGGAACTTTTAAATATCTCGATATATCTCGAAAACTACGCTTCTGATCAAAAAATATCATAGAACATAAATTGTAGGAAACATAATTCTCTACAAAAAAGGTCTCTTAACATTTTGCCATAGCTCGCTTCGTTTCCGAGATATTTGCAGATTTATCTAAAGGGAAGGGGCCTAACGGACATATTTCGAGATATTTCTTCTTCTTGTTGTTCTTCTTCTGCACAGCTAAACTGGAAGTGGCATTTCCAGCTCGCAATAGTGCAGAGTTATCTCAAAGAAAGAGGCCACGGTGTTTCTGTACCTCTATTATGTTGGTGCAGCTTCGGAACTTTTAAATATCTTGATATATCTCGAGAACTACGCATCTGATCAAAAAATATCATCGAACATAAAAAGTAGGAAACTTAATTCTCTACAAAAAAGGTCTCTTAACATTTTGCCATAGATCGCTTCGTTTCCGAGATATTTGCAGATTCAGCTCAAAGGAACTGGCCTGACGGACATATTTCGAGATATTTCTTCTTCTTGTTGTTCTTCCTCTGCACAGCTAAGCTGGAAGTGGCATTTGCAGCTCGCAATAGTGCAGAGTTATCTCAAAGAAAGGGGCCACGGTGTTTCTGTATCTCTATTATGTTGGTGCGGCTTCGGAACTTTTAAATATCTCGATATATCTCGAAAACTACGCTTCTGATCAAAAAATATCATAGAACATAAATTGTAGGAAGCATAATTCTCTACAAAAAAGGTCTCTTAACATTTTGCCATAGCTCGCTTCGTTTCCGAGATATTTGCAGATATATCTCAAGGGAAGGGGCCTGACGGACATATTTCGAGATATTTCTTCTTCTTGTTGTTCTTCTTCTGCACAGCTAAGCTGGAAGTGGCATTTACAGCTCACAATAGTGCAGAGTTATCTCAAAGAAAGGGGCCACGGTGTTTCTGTATCTCTATTATGTTGGTGCGGCTTCGGAACTTTTAAATATCTTGATATATCTCGAGAACTACGCATCTGATCAAAAAATATCATAGAACATGAAAAGTAGGAAACTTAATTCTCTACAAGAAAGGTCTCTAAACATTTTGCCATAGCTCGCTTCGTTTCCGAGATATTTGCAGATTTATCTCAAGGGAAGGGGCCTGACGGACATATTTCGAGATATTTCTTCTTCTTGTTGTTCTTCTTCTGCACAGCTAAGCTGGAAGTGGCATTTGCAGCTCGCAATAGTGCAGAGTTATCTCAAAGAAAGGGGCCACGGTGTTTCTGTATCTCTATTATGTCGGTGCGGCTTCGGAACTTTTAAATATCTCGATATATCTCGAAAACTACGCTTCTGATCAAAAAATATCATAGAACATAAAAAGTAGGAAACTTAATTCTCTACAAAAAAGGTCTCTTAACATTTTGCCATAGCTCGCTTCGTTTCCGAGATATTTGCAGATTTATCTCAAGGGAAGGGGCCTAACGGACATATTTCGAGATATTTCTTCTTCTTGTTGTTCTTCTTCTGCACAGCTAAGCTCGAAGCGGCATTTGCAGCTCGCAATAGTGCAGAGTTATCTCAAAGAAAGAGGCCACGGTGTTTCTGTACCTCTATTATGTTGGTGCAGCTTCGGAACTTTTAAATATCTTGATATATCTCGAGAACTACGCATCTGATCAAAAAATATCATCGAACATAAAAAGTAGGAAACCTAATTCTCTACAAAAAAGGTCTCTTAACATTTTGCCATAGCTCGCTTCGTTTCCGAGATATTTGCAGATTTATCTCAAGGGAAGTGGCCTGACGGACATATTTCGAGATATTTCTTCTTCTTGTTGTTCTTCTTCTGCACAGCTAAGCTGGAAGTGGCATTTCCAGCTCGCAATAGTGCAGAGTTATCTCAATGAAAGGGGCCACGGTGTTTCTGTATCTGTATTATGTTGGTGCGGCTTCGGAACTTTTAAATATCTTGATATATCTCGAGAACTACGCATCTGATCAAAAAATATCATAGAACATAAAAAGTAGGAAACTTAATTCTCTACAAAAAAGGTCTCTTAACATTTTGCCATAGCTCGCTTCGTTTCCGAGATATTTGCAGATTTATCTCAAGGGAAGGGGCCTGACGGACATATTTCGAAATATTTCTTCTTCTTGTTGTTCGTCTTCTGCACAGCTAAGCTGGAAGTGGCATTTGCGGCTCGCACTATTGCAGAGTTATCTCAAAGAAAGGGGCCACGGTGTTTCTGTATCTCTATTATGTTGGTGCGGCTTCGTAACTTTTAAATCTCTCGATATATCTCGAAAACTACGCTTCTGATCAAAAAATATCATAGAACATAAATTGTAGGAAACATAATTCTCTACAAAAAAGGTCTCTTAACATTTTGCCATAGCTCGCTTGGTTTCCGAGATATTTGCAGATATATCTCAAGGGCAGGGGCCTGACGGACATATTTCGAGATATTTCTTCTTCTTGTTGTTCTTCTTCTGCACAGCTAAGCTGGAAGTGGCATTTGCAGCTCGCAATAGTGCAGAGTTATCTCAAAGAGAGGGGCCACGGTGTTTCTGTATCTCTATTATGTTGGTGCGGCTTCGGAACTTTTAAATATCTTGATATATCTCGAGAACTACGCATCTGATCAAAAAATATCATAGAAGATAAAAAGTAGGAAACTTAATTCTCTACAAAAAAGGTCTCTTAACATTTTGCCATAGCTCGCTTCGTTTCCGAGATATTTGCATATTTATCTCAAGGGAAGGGGCCTGACGGACATATTTCGAGATATTTCTTCTTCTTGTTGTTCTTCTTCTGCACAGCTAAGCTGGAAGTGGCATTTGCGGCTCGCACTAGTGCAGAGTTATCTCAAAGAAAGGGGCCACGGTGTTTCTGTATCTCTATTATGTTGGTGCGGCTTCGGAACTTTTAAATATCTTGATATATCTCGAGAACTACGCATCTGATCAAAAAATATCATAGAACATGAAAAGTAGGAAACTTAATTCTCTACAAAAAAGGTCTCTTAACATTTTGCCATAGCTCTCTTCGTTTCCGAGATATTTGCAGATTTATCTCAAGGGAAGGGGCCTGACGGACATATTTCGAGATATTTCTTCTTCTTGTTGTTCTTCTTCTGCACAGCTAAACTGGAAGTGGCATTTCCAGCTCGCAATAGTGCAGAGTTATCTCAAAGAAAGAGGCCACGGTGTTTCTGTACCTCTATTATGTTGGTGCAGCTTCGGAACTTTTAAATATCTTGATATATCTCGAGAACTACGTATCTGATCAAAAAATATCATCGAACATAAAAAGTAGGAAACTTAATTCTCTACAAAAAAGGTCTCTTAACATTTTGCCATAGCTCTCTTCGTTTCCGAGATATTTGCAGATTCAGCTCCAAGGAACTGGCCTGACGGACATATTTCGAGATATTTCTTCTTCTTGTTGTTCTTCCTCTGCACAGCTAAGCTGGAAGTGGCATTTGCAGCTCGCAATAGTGCAGAGTTATCTTAAAGAAAGGGGCCACGGTGTTTCTGTATCTCTATTATGTAGGTGCGGCTTCGGAACTTTTAAATATCTTGATATATCTCGAGAACTACGCATCTGATCAAAAAATATCATAGAACATAAAAAGTAGGAAACTTAATTCTCTACAAAAAAGGTCTCTTAACATTTTGCCATAGCTCTCTTCGTTTCCGAGATATTTGCAGATTTATCTCAAGGGAAGGGGCCTGACGGACATATTTCGAGATATTTCTTCTTCTTGTTGTTCTTCTTCTGCACAGCTAAACTGGAAGTGGCATTTCCAGCTCGCAATAGTGCAGAGTTATCTCAAAGAAAGAGGCCACGGTGTTTCTGTACCTCTATTATGTTGGTGCAGCTTCGGAACTTTTAAATATCTTGATATATCTCGAGAACTACGCATCTGATCATAAAATATCATAGAACATAAAAAGTAGGAAACTTAATTCTCTACAAAAAAGGTCTCTTAACATTTTGCCATAGCTCGCTTCGTTTCCGAGATATTTGCATATTTATCTCAAGGGAAGGGGCCTGACGGACATATTTCGAGATATTTCTTCTTCTTGCTGTTCTTCTTCTGCACAGCTAAGCTGGAAGTGGCATTTGCGGCTCGCACTAGTGCAGAGTTATCTCAAAGAAAGGGGCCACGGTGTTTCTGTATCTCTATTATGTAGGTGCGGCTTCGGAACTTTTAAATATCTTGATATATCTCGAGAACTACGCATCTGATCAAAAAATGTCATAGAACATAAAAAGTAGGAAACTTAATTCTCTACAAAAAAGGTCTCTTAACATTTTGCCATAGCTCGCTTCGTTTCCGAGATATTTGCATATTTATCTCAAGGGAAGGGGCCTGACGGACATATTTCGAGATATTTCTTCTTCTTGCTGTTCTTCTTCTGCACAGCTAAGCTGGAAGTGGCATTTGCGGCTCGCACTAGTGCAGAGTTATCTCAAAGAAAGGGGCCACCGTGTTTCTGTATCTCTATTATGTTGGTGCGGCTTCGGAACTTTTAAATATCTCGATATATCTCGAAAACTACGCTTCTGATCAAAAAATATCATAGAACATAAATTGTAGGAAACATAATTCTCTACAAAAAAGGTCTCTTAACATTTTGCCATAGCTCGCTTCGTTTCCGAGATATTTGCAGATTTATCTAAAGGGAAGGGGCCTAACGGACATATTTCGAGATATTTCTTCTTCTTGTTGTTCTTCTTCTGCACAGCTAAACTGGAAGTGGCATTTCCAGCTCGCAATAGTGCAGAGTTATCTCAAAGAAAGAGGCCACGGTGTTTCTGTACCTCTATTATGTTGGTGCAGCTTCGGAACTTTTAAATATCTTGATATATCTCGAGAACTACGCATCTGATCAAAAAATATCATCGAACATAAAAAGTAGGAAACTTAATTCTCTACAAAAAAGGTCTCTTAACATTTTGCCATAGATCGCTTCGTTTCCGAGATATTTGCAGATTCAGCTCAAAGGAACTGGCCTGACGGACATATTTCGAGATATTTCTTCTTCTTGTTGTTCTTCCTCTGCACAGCTAAGCTGGAAGTGGCATTTGCAGCTCGCAATAGTGCAGAGTTATCTCAAAGAAAGGGGCCACGGTGTTTCTGTATCTCTATTATGTTGGTGCGGCTTCGGAACTTTTAAATATCTCGATATATCTCGAAAACTACGCTTCTGATCAAAAAATATCATAGAACATAAATTGTAGGAAGCATAATTCTCTACAAAAAAGGTCTCTTAACATTTTGCCATAGCTCGCTTCGTTTCCGAGATATTTGCAGATATATCTCAAGGGAAGGGGCCTGACGGACATATTTCGAGATATTTCTTCTTCTTGTTGTTCTTCTTCTGCACAGCTAAGCTGGAAGTGGCATTTGCAGCTCGCAATAGTGCAGAGTTATCTCAAAGAAAGAGGCCACGGTGTTTCTGTATCTCTATTATGTTGGTGCGGCTTCGGAACTTTTAAATATCTTGATATATCTCGAGAACTACGCGTCTGATCAAAAAATATCATAGAACATAAAAAGTAGGAAACATAATTCTCTACAAAAACGGTCTCTTAACATTTTGCCATAGCTCGCTTCGTTTCCGAGATATTTGCAGATATATCTCAAGGGAAGGGGCCTGACGGACATATTTCGAGATATTTCTTCTTCTTGTTGTTCTTCTTCTGCACAGCTAAGCTGGAAGTGGCATTTGCGGCTCTCACTAGTGCAGAGTTATCTCAAAGAAAGGGGCCACGGTGTTTCTGTATCTCTATTATGTTGGTGCGGCTTCGGAACTTTTAAATATCTCGATATATCTCGAAAACTACGCTTCTGATCAAAAAATATCATAGAACATAAATTGTAGGAAACATAATTCTCTACAAAAAAGGTCTCTTAACATTTTGCCATAGCTCGCTTCGTTTCCGAGATATTTGCAGATATATCTCAAGGGAAGGGGCCTGACGGACATATTTCGAGATATTTCTTCTTCTTGTTGTTCTTCTTCTGCACAGCTAAGCTGGAAGTGGCATTTACAGCTCACAATAGTGCAGAGTTATCTCAAAGAAAGGGGCCACGGTGTTTCTGTATCTCTATTATGTTGGTGCGGCTTCGGAACTTTTAAATATCTTGATATATCTCGAGAACTACGCATCTGATCAAAAAATATCATAGAACATGAAAAGTAGGAAACTTAATTCTCTACAAAAAAGGTCTCTTAACATTTTGCCATAGCTCGCTTCGTTTCCGAGATATTTGCAGATTTATCTCAAGGGAAGGGGCCTGACGGACATATTTCGAGATATTTCTTCTTCTTGTTGTTCTTCTTCTGCACAGCTAAGCTGGAAGTGGCATTTCCAGCTCGCAATAGTGCAGAGTTATCTCAATGAAAGGGGCCACGGTGTTTCTGTATCTGTATTATGTTGGTGCGGCTTCGGAACTTTTAAATATCTTGATATATCTCGAGAACTACGCATCTGATCAAAAAATATCATAGAACATAAAAAGTAGGAAACTTAATTCTCTACAAAAAAGGTCTCTTAACATTTTGCCATAGCTCGCTTCGTTTCCGAGATATTTGCAGATTTATCTCAAGGGAAGGGGCCTGACGGACATATTTCGAAATATTTCTTCTTCTTGTTGTTCTTCTTCTGCACAGCTAAGCTGGAAGTGGCATTTGCGGCTCGCACTATTGCAGAGTTATCTCAAAGAAAGGGGCCACGGTGTTTCTGTATCTCTATTATGTTGGTGCGGCTTCGTAACTTTTAAATCTCTCGATATATCTCGAAAACTACGCTTCTGATCAAAAAATATCATAGAACATAAATTGTAGGAAACATAATTCTCTACAAAAAAGGTCTCTTAACATTTTGCCATAGCTCGCTTGGTTTCCGAGATATTTGCAGATATATCTCAAGGGCAGGGGCCTGACGGACATATTTCGAGATATTTCTTCTTCTTGTTGTTCTTCTTCTGCACAGCTAAGCTGGAAGTGGCATTTACAGCTCGCAATAGTGCAGAGTTATCTCAAAGAAAGGGGCCACGGTGTTTCTGTATCTCTATTATGTTGGTGCGGTTTCGGAACTTTTAAATATCTTGATATATCTCGAGAACTACGCATCTGATCAAAAAATATCATAGAACATAAAAAGTAGGAAACTTAATTCTCTACAAAAAAGGTCTCTTAACATTTTGCCATAGCTCGCTTCGTTTCCGAGATATTTGCAGATTTATCTCAAGGGAAGGGGCCTGACGGACATATTTCGAGATATTTCTTCTTCTTGTTGTTCTTCTTCTGCACAGCTAAGCTGGAAGTGGCATTTGCAGCTCGCAATAGTGCAGAGTTATCTCAAAGAGAGGGGCCACGGTGTTTCTGTATCTCTATTATGTTGGTGCGGCTTCGGAACTTTTAAATATCTTGATATATCTCGAGAACTACGCATCTGATCAAAAAATATCATAGAAGATAAAAAGTAGGAAACTTAATTCTCTACAAAAAAGGTCTCTTAACATTTTGCCATAGCTCGCTTCGTTTCCGAGATATTTGCATATTTATCTCAAGGGAAGGGGCCTGACGGACATATTTCGAGATATTTCTTCTTCTTGTTGTTCTTCTTCTGCACAGCTAAGCTGGAAGTGGCATTTGCGGCTCGCACTAGTGCAGAGTTATCTCAAAGAAAGGGGCCACGGTGTTTCTGTATCTCTATTATGTTGGTGCGGCTTCGGAACTTTTAAATATCTTGATATATCTCGAGAACTACGCATCTGATCAAAAAATATCATAGAACATGAAAAGTAGGAAACTTAATTCTCTACAAAAAAGGTCTCTTAACATTTTGCCATAGCTCTCTTCGTTTCCGAGATATTTGCAGATTTATCTCAAGGGAAGGGGCCTGACGGACATATTTCGAGATATTTCTTCTTCTTGTTGTTCTTCTTCTGCACAGCTAAACTGGAAGTGGCATTTCCAGCTCGCAATAGTGCAGAGTTATCTCAAAGAAAGAGGCCACGGTGTTTCTGTACCTCTATTATGTTGGTGCAGCTTCGGAACTTTTAAATATCTTGATATATCTCGAGAACTACGTATCTGATCAAAAAATATCATCGAACATAAAAAGTAGGAAACTTAATTCTCTACAAAAAAGGTCTCTTAACATTTTGCCATAGCTCTCTTCGTTTCCGAGATATTTGCAGATTCAGCTCCAAGGAACTGGCCTGACGGACATATTTCGAGATATTTCTTCTTCTTGTTGTTCTTCCTCTGCACAGCTAAGCTGGAAGTGGCATTTGCAGCTCGCAATAGTGCAGAGTTATCTTAAAGAAAGGGGCCACGGTGTTTCTGTATCTCTATTATGTAGGTGCGGCTTCGGAACTTTTAAATATCTTGATATATCTCGAGAACTACGCATCTGATCAAAAAATGTCATAGAACATAAAAAGTAGGAAACTTAATTCTCTACAAAAAAGGTCTCTTAACATTTTGCCATAGCTCGCTTCGTTTCCGAGATATTTGCATATTTATCTCAAGGGAAGGGGCCTGACGGACATATTTCGAGATATTTCTTCTTCTTGCTGTTCTTCTTCTGCACAGCTAAGCTGGAAGTGGCATTTGCGGCTCGCACTAGTGCAGAGTTATCTCAAAGAAAGGGGCCACCGTGTTTCTGTATCTCTATTATGTTGGTGCGGCTTCGGAACTTTTAAATATCTCGATATATCTCGAAAACTACGCTTCTGATCAAAAAATATCATAGAACATAAATTGTAGGAAACATAATTCTCTACAAAAAAGGTCTCTTAACATTTTGCCATAGCTCGCTTCGTTTCCGAGATATTTGCAGATTTATCTAAAGGGAAGGGGCCTAACGGACATATTTCGAGATATTTCTTCTTCTTGTTGTTCTTCTTCTGCACAGCTAAACTGGAAGTGGCATTTCCAGCTCGCAATAGTGCAGAGTTATCTCAAAGAAAGAGGCCACGGTGTTTCTGTACCTCTATTATGTTGGTGCAGCTTCGGAACTTTTAAATATCTTGATATATCTCGAGAACTACGCATCTGATGAAAAAATATCATCGAACATAAAAAGTAGGAAACTTAATTCTCTACAAAAAAGGTCTCTTAACATTTTGCCATAGATCGCTTCGTTTCCGAGATATTTGCAGATTCAGCTCAAAGGAACTGGCCTGACGGACATATTTCGAGATATTTCTTCTTCTTGTTGTTCTTCCTCTCACAGCTAAGCTGGAAGTGGCATTTGCAGCTCGCAATAGTGCAGAGTTATCTCAAAGAAAGGGGCCACGGTGTTTCTGTATCTCTATTATGTTGGTGCGGCTTCGGAACTTTTAAATATCTCGATATATCTCGAAAACTACGCTTCTGATCAAAAAATATCATAGAACATAAATTGTAGGAAGCATAATTCTCTACAAAAAAGGTCTCTTAACATTTTGCCATAGCTCGCTTCGTTTCCGAGATATTTGCAGATATATCTCAAGGGAAGGGGCCTGACGGACATATTTCGAGATATTTCTTCTTCTTGTTGTTCTTCTTCTGCACAGCTAAGCTGGAAGTGGCATTTGCAGCTCGCAATAGTGCAGAGTTATCTCAAAGAAAGAGGCCACGGTGTTTCTGTATCTCTATTATGTTGGTGCGGCTTCGGAACTTTTAAATATCTTGATATATCTCGAGAACTACGCGTCTGATCAAAAAATATCATAGAACATAAAAAGTAGGAAACATAATTCTCTACAAAAACGGTCTCTTAACATTTTGCCATAGCTCGCTTCGTTTCCGAGATATTTGCAGATATATCTCAAGGGAAGGGGCCTGACGGACATATTTCGAGATATTTCTTCTTCTTGTAGTTCTTCTTCTGCACAGCTAAGCTGGAAGTGGCATTTGCGGCTCTCACTAGTGCAGAGTTATCTCAAAGAAAGGGGCCACGGTGTTTCTGTATCTCTATTATGTTGGTGCGGCTTCGGAACTTTTAAATATCTCGATATATCTCGAAAACTACGCTTCTGATCAAAAAATATCATAGAACATAAATTGTAGGAAACTTAATTCTCTACAAAAAAGGTCTCTTAACATTTTGCCATAGCTCGCTTCGTTTCCGAGATATTTGCAGATTTATCTCAAGGGAAGGGGCCTGACGGACATATTTCGAAATATTTCTTCTTCTTGTTGTTCTTCTTCTGCACAGCTAAGCTGGAAGTGGCATTTGCGGCTCGCACTATTGCAGAGTTATCTCAAAGAAAGGGGCCACGGTGTTTCTGTATCTCTATTATGTTGGTGCGGCTTCGTAACTTTTAAATCTCTCGATATATCTCGAAAACTACGCTTCTGATCAAAAAATATCATAGAACATAAATTGTAGGAAACATAATTCTCTACAAAAAAGGTCTCTTAACATTTTGCCATAGCTCGCTTGGTTTCCGAGATATTTGCAGATATATCTCAAGGGCAGGGGCCTGACGGACATATTTCGAGATATTTCTTCTTCTTGTTGTTCTTCTTCTGCACAGCTAAGCTGGAAGTGGCATTTACAGCTCGCAATAGTGCAGAGTTATCTCAAAGAAAGGGGCCACGGTGTTTCTGTATCTCTATTATGTTGGTGCGGTTTCGGAACTTTTAAATATCTTGATATATCTCGAGAACTACGCATCTGATCAAAAAATATCATAGAACATAAAAAGTAGGAAACTTAATTCTCTACAAAAAAGGTCTCTTAACATTTTGCCATAGCTCGCTTCGTTTCCGAGATATTTGCAGATTTATCTCAAGGGAAGGGGCCTGACGGACATATTTCGAGATATTTCTTCTTCTTGTTGTTCTTCTTCTGCACAGCTAAGCTGGAAGTGGCATTTGCAGCTCGCAATAGTGCAGAGTTATCTCAAAGAGAGGGGCCACGGTGTTTCTGTATCTCTATTATGTTGGTGCGGCTTCGGAACTTTTAAATATCTTGATATATCTCGAGAACTACGCATCTGATCAAAAAATATCATAGAAGATAAAAAGTAGGAAACTTAATTCTCTACAAAAAAGGTCTCTTAACATTTTGCCATAGCTCGCTTCGTTTCCGAGATATTTGCATATTTATCTCAAGGGAAGGGGCCTGACGGACATATTTCGAGATATTTCTTCTTCTTGTTGTTCTTCTTCTGCACAGCTAAGCTGGAAGTGGCATTTGCGGCTCGCACTAGTGCAGAGTTATCTCAAAGAAAGGGGCCACGGTGTTTCTGTATCTCTATTATGTTGGTGCGGCTTCGGAACTTTTAAATATCTTGATATATCTCGAGAACTACGCATCTGATCAAAAAATATCATAAAACATGAAAAGTAGGAAACTTAATTCTCTACAAAAAAGGTCTCTTAACATTTTGCCATAGCTCTCTTCGTTTCCGAGATATTTGCAGATTTATCTCAAGGGAAGGGGCCTGACGGACATATTTCGAGATATTTCTTCTTCTTGTTGTTCTTCTTCTGCACAGCTAAACTGGAAGTGGCATTTCCAGCTCGCAATAGTGCAGAGTTATCTCAAAGAAAGAGGCCACGGTGTTTCTGTACCTCTATTATGTTGGTGCAGCTTCGGAACTTTTAAATATCTTGATATATCTCGAGAACTACGTATCTGATCAAAAAATATCATCGAACATAAAAAGTAGGAAACTTAATTCTCTACAAAAAAGGTCTCTTAACATTTTGCCATAGCTCTCTTCGTTTCCGAGATATTTGCAGATTCAGCTCCAAGGAACTGGCCTGACGGACATATTTCGAGATATTTCTTCTTCTTGTTGTTCTTCCTCTGCACAGCTAAGCTGGAAGTGGCATTTGCAGCTCGCAATAGTGCAGAGTTATCTTAAAGAAAGGGGCCACGGTGTTTCTGTATCTCTATTATGTAGGTGCGGCTTCGGAACTTTTAAATATCTTGATATATCTCGAGAACTACGCATCTGATCAAAAAATGTCATAGAACATAAAAAGTAGGAAACTTAATTCTCTACAAAAAAGGTCTCTTAACATTTTGCCATAGCTCGCTTCGTTTCCGAGATATTTGCATATTTATCTCAAGGGAAGGGGCCTGACGGACATATTTCGAGATATTTCTTCTTCTTGCTGTTCTTCTTCTGCACAGCTAAGCTGGAAGTGGCATTTGCGGCTCGCACTAGTGCAGAGTTATCTCAAAGAAAGGGGCCACCGTGTTTCTGTATCTCTATTATGTTGGTGCGGCTTCGGAACTTTTAAATATCTCGATATATCTCGAAAACTACGCTTCTGATCAAAAAATATCATAGAACATAAATTGTAGGAAACATAATTCTCTACAAAAAAGGTCTCTTAACATTTTGCCATAGCTCGCTTCGTTTCCGAGATATTTGCAGATTTATCTAAAGGGAAGGGGCCTAACGGACATATTTCGAGATATTTCTTCTTCTTGTTGTTCTTCTTCTGCACAGCTAAACTGGAAGTGGCATTTCCAGCTCGCAATAGTGCAGAGTTATCTCAAAGAAAGAGGCCACGGTGTTTCTGTACCTCTATTATGTTGGTGCAGCTTCGGAACTTTTAAATATCTTGATATATCTCGAGAACTACGCATCTGATCAAAAAATATCATCGAACATAAAAAGTAGGAAACTTAATTCTCTACAAAAAAGGTCTCTTAACATTTTGCCATAGATCGCTTCGTTTCCGAGATATTTGCAGATTCAGCTCAAAGGAACTGGCCTGACGGACATATTTCGAGATATTTCTTCTTCTTGTTGTTCTTCCTCTGCACAGCTAAGCTGGAAGTGGCATTTGCAGCTCGCAATAGTGCAGAGTTATCTCAAAGAAACGGGCCACGGTGTTTCTGTATCTCTATTATGTTGGTGCGGCTTCGGAACTTTTAAATATCTCGATATATCTCGAAAACTACGCTTCTGATCAAAAAATATCATAGAACATAAATTGTAGGAAGCATAATTCTCTACAAAAAAGGTCTCTTAACATTTTGCCATAGCTCGCTTCGTTTCCGAGATATTTGCAGATATATCTCAAGGGAAGGGGCCTGACGGACATATTTCGAGATATTTCTTCTTCTTGTTGTTCTTCTTCTGCACAGCTAAGCTGGAAGTGGCATTTGCAGCTCGCAATAGTGCAGAGTTATCTCAAAGAAAGAGGCCACGGTGTTTCTGTATCTCTATTATGTTGGTGCGGCTTCGGAACTTTTAAATATCTTGATATATCTCGAGAACTACGCGTCTGATCAAAAAATATCATAGAACATAAAAAGTAGGAAACATAATTCTCTACAAAAACGGTCTCTTAACATTTTGCCATAGCTCGCTTCGTTTCCGAGATATTTGCAGATATATCTCAAGGGAAGGGGCCTGACGGACATATTTCGAGATATTTCTTCTTCTTGTTGTTCTTCTTCTGCACAGCTAAGCTGGAAGTGGCATTTGCGGCTCTCACTAGTGCAGAGTTATCTCAAAGAAAGGGGCCACGGTGTTTCTGTATCTCTATTATGTTGGTGCGGCTTCGGAACTTTTAAATATCTCGATATATCTCGAAAACTACGCTTCTGATCAAAAAATATCATAGAACATAAATTGTAGGAAACATAATTCTCTACAAAAAAGGTCTCTTAACATTTTGCCATAGCTCGCTTCGTTTCCGAGATATTTGCAGATATATCTCAAGGGAAGGGGCCTGACGGACATATTTCGAGATATTTCTTCTTCTTGTTGTTCTTCTTCTGCACAGCTAAGCTGGAAGTGGCATTTACAGCTCACAATAGTGCAGAGTTATCTCAAAGAAAGGGGCCACGGTGTTTCTGTATCTCTATTATGTTGGTGCGGCTTCGGAACTTTTAAATATCTTGATATATCTCGAGAACTACGCATCTGATCAAAAAATATCATAGAACATGAAAAGTAGGAAACTTAATTCTCTACAAAAAAGGTCTCTTAACATTTTGCCATAGCTCGCTTCGTTTCCGAGATATTTGCAGATTTATCTCAAGGGAAGGGGCCTGACGGACATATTTCGAGATATTTCTTCTTCTTGTTGTTCTTCTTCTGCACAGCTAAGCTGGAAGTGGCATTTCCAGCTCGCAATAGTGCAGAGTTATCTCAATGAAAGGGGCCACGGTGTTTCTGTATCTGTATTATGTTGGTGCGGCTTCGGAACTTTTAAATATCTTGATATATCTCGAGAACTACGCATCTGATCAAAAAATATCATAGAACATAAAAAGTAGGAAACTTAATTCTCTACAAAAAAGGTCTCTTAACATTTTGCCATAGCTCGCTTCGTTTCCGAGATATTTGCAGATTTATCTCAAGGGAAGGGGCCTGACGGACATATTTCGAAATATTTCTTCTTCTTGTTGTTCTTCTTCTGCACAGCTAAGCTGGAAGTGGCATTTACAGCTCGCAATAGTGCAGAGTTATCTCAAAGAAAGGGGCCACGGTGTTTCTGTATCTCTATTATGTTGGTGCGGTTTCGGAACTTTTAAATATCTTGATATATCTCGAGAACTACGCATCTGATCATAAAATATCATAGAACATAAAAAGTAGGAAACTTAATTCTCTACAAAAAAGGTCTCTTAACATTTTGCCATAGCTCGCTTCGTTTCCGAGATATTTGCAGATTTATCTCAAGGGAAGGGGCCTGACGGACATATTTCGAGAAGTTTCTTCTTCTTGTTGTTCTTCTTCTGCACAGCTAAGCTGGAAGTGGCATTTGCAGCTCGCAATAGTGCAGAGTTATCTCAAAGAGAGGGGCCACGGTGTTTCTGTATCTCTATTATGTTGGTGCGGCTTCGGAACTTTTAAATATCTTGATATATCTCGAGAACTACGCATCTGATCAAAAAATATCATAGAAGATAAAAAGTAGGAAACTTAATTCTCTACAAAAAAGGTCTCTTAACATTTTGCCATAGCTCGCTTCGTTTCCGAGATATTTGCATATTTATCTCAAGGGAAGGGGCCTGACGGACATATTTCGAGATATTTCTTCTTCTTGTTGTTCTTCTTCTGCACAGCTAAGCTGGAAGTGGCATTTGCGGCTCGCACTAGTGCAGAGTTATCTCAAAGAAAGGGGCCACGGTGTTTCTGTATCTCTATTATGTTGGTGCGGCTTCGGAAGTTTTAAATATCTTGATATATCTCGAGAACTACGCATCTGATCAAAAAATATCATAGAACATGAAAAGTAGGAAACTTAATTCTCTACAAAAAAGGTCTCTTAACATTTTGCCATAGCTCTCTTCGTTTCCGAGATATTTGCAGATTTATCTCAAGGGAAGGGGCCTGACGGACATATTTCGAGATATTTCTTCTTCTTGTTGTTCTTCTTCTGCACAGCTAAACTGGAAGTGGCATTTCCAGCTCGCAATAGTGCAGAGTTATCTCAAAGAAAGAGGCCACGGTGTTTCTGTACCTCTATTATGTAGGTGCGGCTTCGGAACTTTTAAATATCTTGATATATCTCGAGAACTACGCATCTGATCAAAAAATGTCATAGAACATAAATTGTAGGAAACATAATTCTCTACAAAAAAGGTCTCTTAACATTTTGCCATAGCTCGTTTCGTTTCCGAGATATTTGCAGATTTATCTAAAGGGAAGGGGCCTAACGGACATATTTCGAGATATTTCTTCTTCTTGTTGTTCTTCTTCTGCACAGCTAAGCTGGAAGTGGCATTTGCAGCTCGCAATAGTGCAGAGTTATCTCAAAGAGAGGGGCCACGGTGTTTCTGTATCTCTATTATGTTGGTGCGGCTTCGGAACTTTTAAATATCTTGATATATCTCGAGAACTACGCATCTGATCAAAAAATATCATAGAACATAAAAAGTAGGAAACTTAATTCTCTACAAAAAAGGTCTCTTAACATTTTGCCATAGCTCGCTTCGTTTCCGAGATATTTGCAGATTTATCTCAAGGGAAGGGGCCTGACGGACGTATTTCGAGATATTTCTTCTTCTTGTTGTTCTTCTTCTGCACAGCTGAGCTGGAAGTGGCATTTGCAGGTCGCAATAGTGCAGAGTTATCTCAAAGAAAGGGGCCACGGTGTTTCTGTATCTCTATTATGTTGGTGCGGCTTCGGAACTTTTAAATATCTCGATATATCTCGAAAACTACGCTTCTGATCAAAAAATATCATAGAACGTAAATTGTAGGAAACATTATTCTCTACAAAAAAGGTCTCTTAACATTTTGCCATAGCTCGCTTCGTTTCCGAGATATTTGCAGATTCATCTCAAGGGAAGGGGTCTGACGGACATATTTCGAGATATTTCTTCTTCTTGTTGTTCTTCTTCTGCACAGCTAAGCTCGAAGCGGCATTTGCAGCTCGCAATAGTGCAGAGTTATCTCGAAGAAAGAGGCCACGGTGTTTCTGTACCTCTATTATGTTGGTGCAGCTTCGGAACTTTTAAATATCTTGATATATCTCGAGAACTACGCATCTGATCAAAAAATATCATCGAACATAAAAAGTAGGAAACTTAATTCTCTACAAAAAAGGTCTCTTAACATTTTGCCATAGCTCGCTTCGTTTCCGAGATATTTGCAGATTTATCTCAAGGGAAGTGGCCTGACGGACATATTTCGAGATATTTCTTCTTCTTGTTGTTCTTGTTCTGCACAGCTAAGCTGGAAGTGGCATTTGCAGCTCGCAATAGTGCAGAGTTATCCCAAAGAAAGGGGCCACGGTGTTTCTGTATCTCTATTATGTTGGTGCGGCTTCGGAACTTTTAAATATCTTGATATATCTCGAGAACTACGCATCTGATCAAAAAATATCATAGAACATAAATTGTAGGAAACATAATTCTCTACAAAAAAGGTCTCTTAACATTTTGCCATAGCTCGCTTGGTTTCCGAGATATTTGCAGATATATCTCAAGGGCAGGGGCCTGACGGACATATTTCGAGATATTTCTTCTTCTTGTTGTTCTTCTTCTGCACAGCTAAGCTGGAAGTGGCATTTACAGCTCGCAATAGTGCAGAGTTATCTCAAAGAAAGGGGCCACGGTGTTTCTGTATCTCTATTATGTTGGTGCGGTTTCGGAACTTTTAAATATCTTGATATATCTCGAGAACTACGCATCTGATCATAAAATATCATAGAACATAAAAAGTAGGAAACTTAATTCTCTACAAAAAAGGTCTCTTAACATTTTGCCATAGCTCGCTTCGTTTCCGAGATATTTGCAGATTTATCTCAAGGGAAGGGGCCTGACGGACATATTTCGAGAAGTTTCTTCTTCTTGTTGTTCTTCTTCTGCACAGCTAAGCTGGAAGTGGCATTTGCAGCTCGCAATAGTGCAGAGTTATCTCAAAGAGAGGGGCCACGGTGTTTCTGTATCTCTATTATGTTGGTGCGGCTTCGGAACTTTTAAATATCTTGATATATCTCGAGAACTACGCATCTGATCAAAAAATATCATAGAAGATAAAAAGTAGGAAACTTAATTCTCTACAAAAAAGGTCTCTTAACATTTTGCCATAGCTCGCTTCGTTTCCGAGATATTTGCATATTTATCTCAAGGGAAGGGGCCTGACGGACATATTTCGAGATATTTCTTCTTCTTGTTGTTCTTCTTCTGCACAGCTAAGCTGGAAGTGGCATTTGCGGCTCGCACTAGTGCAGAGTTATCTCAAAGAAAGGGGCCACGGTGTTTCTGTATCTCTATTATGTTGGTGCGGCTTCGGAAGTTTTAAATATCTTGATATATCTCGAGAACTACGCATCTGATCAAAAAATATCATAGAACATGAAAAGTAGGAAACTTAATTCTCTACAAAAAAGGTCTCTTAACATTTTGCCATAGCTCTCTTCGTTTCCGAGATATTTGCAGATTTATCTCAAGGGAAGGGGCCTGACGGACATATTTCGAGATATTTCTTCTTCTTGTTGTTCTTCTTCTGCACAGCTAAACTGGAAGTGGCATTTCCAGCTCGCAATAGTGCAGAGTTATCTCAAAGAAAGAGGCCACGGTGTTTCTGTACCTCTATTATGTTGGTGCAGCTTCGGAACTTTTAAATATCTTGATATATCTCGAGAACTACGTATCTGATCAAAAAATATCATCGAACATAAAAAGTAGGAAACTTAATTCTCTACAAAAAAGGTCTCTTAACATTTTGCCATAGCTCTCTTCGTTTCCGAGATATTTGCAGATTCAGCTCCAAGGAACTGGCCTGACGGACATATTTCGAGATATTTCTTCTTCTTGTTGTTCTTCCTCTGCACAGCTAAGCTGGAAGTGGCATTTGCAGCTCGCAATAGTGCAGAGTTATCTTAAAGAAAGGGGCCACGGTGTTTCTGTATCTCTATTATGTAGGTGCGGCTTCGGAACTTTTAAATATCTTGATATATCTCGAGAACTACGCATCTGATCAAAAAATGTCATAGAACATAAATTGTAGGAAACATAATTCTCTACAAAAAAGGTCTCTTAACATTTTGCCATAGCTCGTTTCGTTTCCGAGATATTTGCAGATTTATCTAAAGGGAAGGGGCCTAACGGACATATTTCGAGATATTTCTTCTTCTTGTTGTTCTTCTTCTGCACAGCTAAGCTGGAAGTGGCATTTGCAGCTCGCAATAGTGCAGAGTTATCTCAAAGAGAGGGGCCACGGTGTTTCTGTATCTCTATTATGTTGGTGCGGCTTCGGAACTTTTAAATATCTTGATATATCTCGAGAACTACGCATCTGATCAAAAAATATCATAGAACATAAAAAGTAGGAAACTTAATTCTCTACAAAAAAGGTCTCTTAACATTTTGCCATAGCTCGCTTCGTTTCCGAGATATTTGCAGATTTATCTCAAGGGAAGGGGCCTGACGGACGTATTTCGAGATATTTCTTCTTCTTGTTGTTCTTCTTCTGCACAGCTGAGCTGGAAGTGGCATTTGCAGGTCGCAATAGTGCAGAGTTATCTCAAAGAAAGGGGCCACGGTGTTTCTGTATCTCTATTATGTTGGTGCGGCTTCGGAACTTTTAAATATCTCGATATATCTCGAAAACTACGCTTCTGATCAAAAAATATCATAGAACGTAAATTGTAGGAAACATTATTCTCTACAAAAAAGGTCTCTTAACATTTTGCCATAGCTCGCTTCGTTTCCGAGATATTTGCAGATTCATCTCAAGGGAAGGGGTCTGACGGACATATTTCGAGATATTTCTTCTTCTTGTTGTTCTTCTTCTGCACAGCTAAGCTCGAAGCGGCATTTGCAGCTCGCAATAGTGCAGAGTTATCTCGAAGAAAGAGGCCACGGTGTTTCTGTACCTCTATTATGTTGGTGCAGCTTCGGAACTTTTAAATATCTTGATATATCTCGAGAACTACGCATCTGATCAAAAAATATCATACTACATAAAAAGTAGGAAACCTAATTCTCTACAAGAAAGGTCTCTAAACATTTTGCCATAGCTCGCTTCGTTTCCGAGATATTTGCAGATTTATCTCAAGGGAAGGGGCCTGACGGACATATTTCGAGATATTTCTTCTTCTTGTTGTTCTTCTTCTGCACAGCTAAGCTGGAAGTGGCATTTGCAGCTCGCAATAGTGCAGAGTTACCTCAAAGAAAGGGGCCACGGTGTTTCTGTATCTCTATTATGTTGGTGCCGCTTCGGAACTTTTAAATATCTGGATATATCTCGAGAACTACGCATCTGATCAAAAAATATCATAGAACATAAAAAGTAGGAAACTTAATTCTCTACAAAAAAGGTCTCTTAACATTTTGCCATAGCTCGCTTCGTTTCCGAGATATTTGCAGATTTATCTCAAGGGAAGGGGCCTGACGGACATATTTCGAGATATTTCTTCTTCTTGTTGTTCTTCTTCTGCACAGCTAAGCTGGAAGTGCCATTTGCAGCGCGCAATAGTGCAGAGTTATCTCAAAGAAAGGGGCCACGGTGTTTCTGGATCTCTATTATGTTGGTGCGGCTTCGGAACTTTTAAATATCTTGATATATCTCGAGAACTACGCATCTGATCAAAAAATATCATAGAACATAAAAAGTAGGAAACTTAATTCTCTACGTAAAAGGTCTCTTAACGTTTTGCAATAGCTCGCTTCGTTTCCGAGATATTTGCAGATTTATCTCAAGGGAAGGGTCCTGACGGACATATTTCGAGATATTTCTTCTTCTTGTTGTTCTTCTTCTGCACAGCTAAGCTGGAAGTGGCATTTGCAGCTCGCAATAGTGCAGAGTTATCCCAAAGAAAGGGGCCACGGTGTTTCTGTATCTCTATTATGTTGGTGCGGCTTCGGAACTTTTAAATATCTCGATATATCTCGAAAACTACGCTTCCGATCAAAAAATATCGTACAACATAAATTGTAGGAAACATAATTCTCTACAAAAAAGGTCTCTAAACATTTTGCCATAGCTCGCTTCGTTTCCGAGATATTTGCAGATTTATCTCAAGGGAAGGGGCCTGACGGACATATTTCGAGATATTTCTTCTTCTTGTTGTTCTTCTTCTGCACAGCTAAGCTGGAAGTGGCATTTGCAGCGCGCAATAGTGCAGAGTTATCTCAAAGAAAGGGGCCACGGTGTTTCTGTATCTCTATTATGTTGGTGCGGCTTCGGAACTTTTAAATATCTTGATATATCTCGAGAACTACGCATCTGATCAAAAAATATCATACTACATAAAAAGTAGGAAACTTAATTCTCTACCAGAAAGGTCTCTAAACATTTTGCCATAGCTCGCTTCGTTTCCGAGATATTTGCAGATTTATCTCAAGGGAAGGGGCCTGACGGACATATTTCGAGATATTTCTTCTTCTTGTTGTTCTTCTTCTGCACAGCTAAGCTGGAAGTGGCATTTGCAGCTCGCAATAGTGCAGAGTTATCTCAAAGAGAGGGGCCACGGTGTTTCTGTATCTCTATTATGTTGGTGCGGCTTCGGAACTTTTAAGTATCTTGATCTATCTCGAGAACTACGCATCTGACCAAAAAATATCATAGAAGATAAAAAGTAGGAAACTTAATTCTCTACAAAAAAGGTCTCTTAACATTTCGCCATAGCTCGCTTCGTTTCCGAGATATTTGCAGATTTATCTCAAGGGAAGGGGCCTGTCGGACATATTTCGAGATATTTCTTCTTCTTGTTGCTCTTCTTCTGCACAGCTAAGCTGGAAGTGGCATTTGCGGCTCGCACTAGTGCAGAGTTATCTCAAAGAAAGGGGCCACGGTGTTTCTGTATCTCTATTATGTTGGTGCGGCTTCGGAACTTTTAAATATCTCGATATATCTCGAAAACTACGCTTCTGATCAAAAAATATCATAGAACATAAATTGTAGGAAACATAATTCTCTACAAAAAACGTCTCTTAACATTTTGCCATAGCTCGCTTCGTTTCCGAGATATTTGCAGATTTATCTCAAGGGAAGTGGCCTGACGGACATATTTCGAGATATTTCTTCTTCTTGTTGTTCTTCTTCTGCACAGCTAAGCTGGAAGTGGCATTTGCAGCTCGCAATAGTGCAGAGTTATCTCAAAGAAAGGGGCCACGGTGTTTCTGTATCTCTATTATGTTGGTGCGGCTTCGGAACTTTTAAATATCTCGATATATCTCGAAAACTACGCTTCTAATCAAAAAATATCATAGAACATAAATTGTAGGAAACATAATTCTCTACAAAAAACGTCTCTTAACATTTTGCCATAGCTCGCTTCGTTTCCGAGATATTTGCAGATTCAGCTCAAAGGAACTGGCCTGACGGACATATTTCGAGATATTTCTTCTTCTTGTTGTTCTTCCTCTGCACAGCTAAGCTGGAAGTGGCATTTGCAGCTCGCAATAGTGCAGAGTTATCTCAAAGAAAGGGGCCACGGTGTTTCTGTATCTCTATTATGTTGGTGCGGCTTCGGAACTTTTAAATATCTTGATATATCTCGAGAACTACGCATCTGATCAAAAAATATCATAGAACATAAAAAGTAGGAAACTTAATTCTCTACAAAAAAGGTCTCTTATCATTTTGCCATAGCTCTCTTCGTTTCCGAGATATTTGCAGATTTATCTCAAGGGAAGGGGCCTGACGGACATATTTCGAGATATTTCTTCTTCTTGTTGTTTTTCTTCTGCACAGCTAAGCTGGAAGTGGCATTTGCAGCTCGCAATAGTGCAGAGTTATCTCAAAGAAAGGGGCCACGGTGTTTCTGTATCTCTATTATGTTGGTGCGGCTTCGGAACTTTTAAATATCTTGATATATCTCGAGAACTACGCATCTGATCAAAAAATATCAGAGAACGTAAATTGTAGGAAACATAATTCTCTACAAAAAAGGTCTCTTAAGATTTTGCCATAGCTCGCTTCGTTTCCGAGATATTTGCAGATTTATCTCAAGGGAAGGGGCCTGACGGACATATTTCGAGATATTTCTTCTTCTTGTTGTTCTTCTTCTGCACAGCTAAGCTGGAAGTGGCATTTCCAGCTCGCAATAGTGCAGAGTTATCTCAAAGAAAGGGGCCACGGTGTTTCTGTATCTCTATTATGTTGGTGCGGCTTCGGAACTTTTAAATATCTTGATATATCTCGAGAACTACGCATCTGATCAAAAAATATCGTAGAACATAAAAAGTAGGAAACTTAATTCTCTACAAATAAGGTCTCTTAACATTTTGCCATAGCTCGCTTGGTTCCCGAGATATTTGCAGATTTATCTCAAGGGAAGGGGCCTGAGGGACATATTTCGAGATATTTCTTCTTCTTGTTGTTCTTCTTCTGCACAGCTAAGATGGAAGTGGCATTTGCAGCTCGCAATAGTGCAGAGTTACCTCAAAGAAAGGGGCCACGGTGTTTCTGTATCTCTATTATGTTGGTGCCGCTTCGGAACTTTTAAATATCTGGATATATCTCGAGAACTACGCATCTGATCAAAAAATATCATAGAACATAAAAAGTAGGAAACTTAATTCTCTACAAAAAAGGTCTCTTAACATTTTGCCATAGCTCGCTTCGTTTCCGAGATATTTGCAGATTTATCTCAAGGGAAGGGGCCTGACGGACATATTTCGAGATATTTCTTCTTCTTGTTGTTCTTCTTCTGCACAGCTAAGCTGGAAGTGCCATTTGCAGCGCGCAATAGTGCAGAGTTATCTCAAAGAAAGGGGCCACGGTGTTTCTGTATCTCTATTATGTTGGTGCGGCTTCGGAACTTTTAAATATCTTGATATATCTCGAGAACTACGCATCTGATCAAAAAATATCATAGAACATTAAAAGTAGGAAACTTAATTCTCTACGTAAAAGGTCTCTTAACGTTTTGCAATAGCTCGCTTCGTTTCCGAGATATTTGCAGATTTATCTCAAGGGAAGGGGCCTGACGGACATATTTCGAGATATTTCTTCTTCTTGTTGTTCTTCTTCTGCACAGCTAAGCTGGAAGTGGCATTTGCAGCTCGCAATTGTGCAGAGTTATCTCAAAGAGAGGGGCCACGGTGTTTCTGTATCTCTATTATGTTGGTGCGGCTTCGGAACTTTTAAATATCTTGATATATCTCGAGAACTACGCATCTGATCAAAAAATATCGTAGAACATAAAAAGTAGGAAACTTAATTCTCTACAAATAAGGTCTCTTAACATTTTGCCATAGCTCGCTTGGTTTCCGAGATATTTGCAGATTTATCTCAAGGGAAGGGGCCTGAGGGACATATTTCGAGATATTTCTTCTTCTTGTTGTTCTTCTTCTGCACAGCTAAACTGGAAGTGGCATTTGCAGGTCGCAACAGTGCAGAGTTACCTCAAAGAAAGGGGCCACGGTGTTTCTGTATCTCTATTATGTTGGTGCCGCTTCGGAACTTTTAAATATCTGGATATATCTCGAGAACTAGGCATCTGATCAAAAAATATCATAGAACATAAAAAGTAGGAAACTTAATTCTCTACAAAAAAGGTCTCTTAACATTTTGCCATAGCTCGCTTCGTTTCCGAGATATTTGCAGATTTATCCCAAGGGAAGGGGCCTGACGGACATATTTCGAGATATTTCTTCTTCTTGTTGTTCTTCTTCTGCACAGCTAAGCTGGAAGTGGCATTGGCAGCTGGCAGTAGTGCAGAGTTATCTCAAAGAAAGGGGCCACGGTGTTTCTGTATCTCTATTAGGTTGGTGCGGCTTCGGAACTTTTAAATATCTTGATATATCTCGAGAACTACGCATCTGATCAAAAAATATCATAGAACATAAAAAGTAGCAAACTTAATTCTCCACAAAAAAGGTCTCTTAACATTTTGCCATAGCTCGCTTCGTTTCCGAGATATTTGCAGATTTATCTCAAGGGAAGGGGCCTGACGGACATATTTCGAGATATTTCTTCTTCTTGTTGTTCTTCTTCTGCACAGCTAAGCTGGAAGTGGCATTTGCAGCTCGCAATAGTGCAGAGTTATCTCAAAGAAAGGGGCCACGGTGTTTCTGTATCTCTATTATGTTGGTGCGGCTTCGGAACTTTTAAATATCTTGATATATCTCGAGAACTACGCATCTGATCAAAAAATATCATAGAACATAAAAAGTAGGAAACTTAATTCTCTACAAAAAAGGTCTCTTAACGTTTTGCAATAGCTCGCTTCGTTTCCGAGATATTTGCAGATTTATCTCAAGGGAAGGGTCCTGACGGACATATTTCGAGATATTTCTTCTTCTTGTTGTTCTTCTTCTGCACAGCTAAGCTGGAAGTGCCATTTGCAGCGCGCAATAGTGCAGAGTTATCTCAAAGAAAGGGGCCACGGTGTTTCTGTATCTCTATTATGTTGGTGCGGCTTCGGTACTTTTAAATATCTTGATATATCTCGAGAACTACGCATCTGTTCAAAAAATATCATAGAACATAAAAAGTAGGAATCCTAATTTTCTACAAAAAAGGTCTCTTAACATTTTGCCGTAGCTCGCTTCGTTTCCGAGATATTTGCAGATTTATCTCAAGGGAAGGGGCCTGACGGACATATTTCCAGATATTTCTTCTTCTTGTTGTTCTTCTTCTGCACAGCTAAGCTGGAAGTGGCATTTGCAGCTCGCAATAGTGCAGAGTTATCTCAAAGAAAGGGGCCACGGTGTTTCTGTATCTCTATTATGTTGGTGCGGCTTCGGAACTTTTAAATATCTTGATATATCTCGAGAACTACGCATCTGATCAAAAAATATCGTAGAACATAAAAAGTAGGAAACTTAATTCTCTACAAATAATGTCTCTTAACATTTTGCCATAGCTCGCTTGGTTTCCGAGATATTTGCAGATTTATCTCAAGGGAAGGGGCCTGAGGGACATATTTCGAGATATTTCTTCTTCTTGTTGTTCTTCTTCTGCACAGCTAAGCTGGAAGTGGCATTTGCAGGTCGCAATAGTGCAGAGTTATCTCAAAGAAAGGGGCCACGGTGTTTCTGTATCTCTATTATGTTGGTGCGGCTTCGGAACTTTTAAATATCTCGATATATCTCGAAAACTACGCTTCTGATCAAAAAATATCAGAGAACGTAAATTGTAGGAAACATAATTCTCTACAAAAAAGGTCTCTTAAGATTTTGCCATAGCTCGCTTGGTTTCCGAGATATTTGCAGATTTATCTCAAGGGAAGGGGCCTGACGGACATATTTCGAGATATTTCTTCTTCTTGTTGTTCTTCTTCTGCACAGCTAAGCTGGAAGTGGCATTTCCAGCTCGCAATAGTGCAGAGTTATCTCAAAGAAAGGGGCCACGGTGTTTCTGTATCTCTATTATGTTGGTGCGGCTTCGGAACTTTTAAATATCTTGATATATCTCGAGAACTACGCATCTGATCAAAAAATATCGTAGAACATAAAAAGTAGGAAACTTAATTCTCTACAAATAAGGTCTCTTAACATTTTGCCATAGCTCGCTTGGTTTCCGAGATATTTGCAGATTTATCTCAAGGGAAGGGGCCTGAGGGACATATTTCGAGATATTTCTTCTTCTTGTTGTTCTTCTTCTGCACAGCTAAGCTGGAAGTGGCATTTGCAGCTCGCAATAGTGCAGAGTTACCTCAAAGAAAGGGGCCACGGTGTTTCTGTATCTCTATTATGTTGGTGCCGCTTCGGAACTTTTAAATATCTGGATATATCTCGAGAACTACGCATCTGATCAAAAAATATCATAGAACATAAAAAGTAGGAAACTTAATTCTCTACAAAAAAGGTCTCTTAACATTTTGCCATAGCTCGCTTCGTTTCCGAGATATTTGCAGATTTATCTCAAGGGAAGGGGCCTGACGGACATATTTCGAGATATATCTTCTTCTTGTTGTTCTTCTTCTGCACAGCTAAGCTGGAAGTGCCATTTGCAGCGCGCAATAGTGCAGAGTTATCTCAAAGAAAGGGGCCACGGTGTTTCTGTATCTCTATTATGTTGGTGCGGCTTCGGAACTTTTAAATATCTTGATATATCTCGAGAACTACGCATCTGATCAAAAAATATCATAGATCATAAAAAGTAGGAAACTTAATTCTCTACAAAAAAGGTCTCTTAACGTTTTGCAATAGCTCGCTTAGTTTCCGAGATATTTGCAGATTTATCTCAAGGGAAGGGGCCTGACGGACATATTTCGAGATATTTCTTCTTCTTGTTGTTCTTCTTCTGCACAGCTAAGCTGGAAGTGCCATTTGCAGCGCGCAATAGTGCAGAGTTATCTCAAAGAAAGGGGCCACGGTGTTTCTGTATCTCTATTATGTTGGTGCGGCTTCGGAACTTTTAAATATCTTGATATATCTCGAGAACTACGCATCTGTTCAAAAAATATCATAGAACATAAAAAGTAGGAATCCTAATTTTCTACAAAAAAGGTCTCTTAACATTTTGCCGTAGCTCGCTTCGTTTCCGAGATATTTGCAGATTTATCTCAAGGGAAGGGGCCTGACGGACATATTTCCAGATATTTCTTCTTCTTGTTGTTCTTCTTCTGCACAGCTAAGCTGGAAGTGGCATTTGCAGCTCGCAATAGTGCAGAGTTATCTCAAAGAAAGGGGCCACGGTGTTTCTGTATCTCTATTATGTTGGTGCGGCTTCGGAACTTTTAAATATCTTGATATATCTCGAGAACTACGCATCTGATCAAAAAATATCGTACAACATAAAAAGTAGGAAACTTAATTCTCTACAAATAAGGTCTCTTAACATTTTGCCATAGCTCGCTTGGTTTCCGAGATATTTGCAGATTTATCTCAAGGGAAGGGGCCTGAGGGACATATTTCGAGATATTTCTTCTTCTTGTTGTTCTTCTTCTGCACAGCTAAGCTGGAAGTGGCATTTGCAGGTCGCAATAGTGCAGAGTTATCTCAAACAAAGGGGCCACGGTGTTTCTGTATCTCTATTATGTTGGTGCGGCT
Organism: Osmia lignaria lignaria; assembly: GCF_051020975.1. Taxonomy (NCBI): domain Eukaryota; kingdom Metazoa; phylum Arthropoda; class Insecta; order Hymenoptera; family Megachilidae; genus Osmia; species Osmia lignaria. The sequence continues at coordinate 5,058,032 of NW_027478159.1, read as the reverse complement.
TCGGAACTTTTAAATATCTCGATATATCTCGAAAACTACGCTTCTGATCAAAAAATATCAGAGAACGTAAATTGTAGGAAACATAATTCTCTACAAAAAAGGTCTCTTAAGATTTTGCCATAGCTCGCTTCGTTTCCGAGATATTTGCAGATTTATCTCAAGGGAAGGGGCCTGACGGACATATTTCGAGATATTTCTTCTTCTTGTTGTTCTTCTTCTGCACAGCTAAGCTGGAAGTGGCATTTCCAGCTCGCAATAGTGCAGAGTTATCTCAAAGAAAGGGGCCACGGTGTTTCTGTATCTCTATTATGTTGGTGCGGCTTCGGAACTTTTAAATATCTTGATATATCTCGAGAACTACGCATCTGATCAAAAAATATCGTAGAACATAAAAAGTAGGAAACTTAATTCTCTACAAAAAAGGTCTCTTAACATTTTGCCATAGCTCGCTTCGTTTCCGAGATATTTGCAGATTTATCCCAAGGGAAGGGGCCTGACGGACATATTTCGAGATATTTCTTCTTCTTGTTGTTCTTCTTCTGCACAGCTAAGCTGGAAGTGGCATTGGCAGCTGGCAGTAGTGCAGAGTTATCTCAAAGAAAGGGGCCACGGTGTTTCTGTATCTCTATTAGGTTGGTGCGGCTTCGGAACTTTTAAATATCTTGATATATCTCGAGAACTACGCATCTGATCAAAAAATATCATAGAACATAAAAAGTAGCAAACTTAATTCTCTACAAAAAAGGTCTCTTAACATTTTGCCATAGCTCGCTTCGTTTCCGAGATATTTGCAGATTTATCTCAAGGGAAGGGGCCTGACGGACATATTTCGAGATATTTCTTCTTCTTGTTGTTCTTCTTCTGCACAGCTAAGCTGGAAGTGGCATTTGCAGCTCGCAATAGTGCAGAGTTATCTCAAAGAAAGGGGCCACGGTGTTTCTGTATCTCTATTATGTTGGTGCGGCTTCGGAACTTTTAAATATCTTGATATATCTCGAGAACTACGCATCTGATCAAAAAATATCATAGAACATAAAAAGTAGGAAACTTAATTCTCTACAAAAAAGGTCTCTTAACGTTTTGCAATAGCTCGCTTCGTTTCCGAGATATTTGCAGATTTATCTCAAGGGAAGGGTCCTGACGGACATATTTCGAGATATTTCTTCTTCTTGTTGTTCTTCTTCTGCACAGCTAAGCTGGAAGTGCCATTTGCAGCGCGCAATAGTGCAGAGTTATCTCAAAGAAAGGGGCCACGGTGTTTCTGTATCTCTATTATGTTGGTGCGGCTTCGGTACTTTTAAATATCTTGATATATCTCGAGAACTACGCATCTGTTCAAAAAATATCATAGAACATAAAAAGTAGGAATCCTAATTTTCTACAAAAAAGGTCTCTTAACATTTTGCCGTAGCTCGCTTCGTTTCCGAGATATTTGCAGATTTATCTCAAGGGAAGGGGCCTGACGGACATATTTCCAGATATTTCTTCTTCTTGTTGTTCTTCTTCTGCACAGCTAAGCTGGAAGTGGCATTTGCAGCTCGCAATAGTGCAGAGTTATCTCAAAGAAAGGGGCCACGGTGTTTCTGTATCTCTATTATGTTGGTGCGGCTTCGGAACTTTTAAATATCTTGATATATCTCGAGAACTACGCATCTGATCAAAAAATATCGTAGAACATAAAAAGTAGGAAACTTAATTCTCTACAAATAATGTCTCTTAACATTTTGCCATAGCTCGCTTGGTTTCCGAGATATTTGCAGATTTATCTCAAGGGAAGGGGCCTGAGGGACATATTTCGAGATATTTCTTCTTCTTGTTGTTCTTCTTCTGCACAGCTAAGCTGGAAGTGGCATTTGCAGGTCGCAATAGTGCAGAGTTATCTCAAAGAAAGGGGCCACGGTGTTTCTGTATCTCTATTATGTTGGTGCGGCTTCGGAACTTTTAAATATCTCGATATATCTCGAAAACTACGCTTCTGATCAAAAAATATCAGAGAACGTAAATTGTAGGAAACATAATTCTCTACAAAAAAGGTCTCTTAAGATTTTGCCATAGCTCGCTTGGTTTCCGAGATATTTGCAGATTTATCTCAAGGGAAGGGGCCTGACGGACATATTTCGAGATATTTCTTCTTCTTGTTGTTCTTCTTCTGCACAGCTAAGCTGGAAGTGGCATTTCCAGCTCGCAATAGTGCAGAGTTATCTCAAAGAAAGGGGCCACGGTGTTTCTGTATCTCTATTATGTTGGTGCGGCTTCGGAACTTTTAAATATCTTGATATATCTCGAGAACTACGCATCTGATCAAAAAATATCGTAGAACATAAAAAGTAGGAAACTTAATTCTCTACAAATAAGGTCTCTTAACATTTTGCCATAGCTCGCTTGGTTTCCGAGATATTTGCAGATTTATCTCAAGGGAAGGGGCCTGAGGGACATATTTCGAGATATTTCTTCTTCTTGTTGTTCTTCTTCTGCACAGCTAAGCTGGAAGTGGCATTTGCAGCTCGCAATAGTGCAGAGTTACCTCAAAGAAAGGGGCCACGGTGTTTCTGTATCTCTATTATGTTGGTGCCGCTTCGGAACTTTTAAATATCTGGATATATCTCGAGAACTACGCATCTGATCAAAAAATATCATAGAACATAAAAAGTAGGAAACTTAATTCTCTACAAAAAAGGTCTCTTAACATTTTGCCATAGCTCGCTTCGTTTCCGAGATATTTGCAGATTTATCTCAAGGGAAGGGGCCTGACGGACATATTTCGAGATATATCTTCTTCTTGTTGTTCTTCTTCTGCACAGCTAAGCTGGAAGTGCCATTTGCAGCGCGCAATAGTGCAGAGTTATCTCAAAGAAAGGGGCCACGGTGTTTCTGTATCTCTATTATGTTGGTGCGGCTTCGGAACTTTTAAATATCTTGATATATCTCGAGAACTACGCATCTGATCAAAAAATATCATAGATCATAAAAAGTAGGAAACTTAATTCTCTACAAAAAAGGTCTCTTAACGTTTTGCAATAGCTCGCTTAGTTTCCGAGATATTTGCAGATTTATCTCAAGGGAAGGGGCCTGACGGACATATTTCGAGATATTTCTTCTTCTTGTTGTTCTTCTTCTGCACAGCTAAGCTGGAAGTGCCATTTGCAGCGCGCAATAGTGCAGAGTTATCTCAAAGAAAGGGGCCACGGTGTTTCTGTATCTCTATTATGTTGGTGCGGCTTCGGAACTTTTAAATATCTTGATATATCTCGAGAACTACGCATCTGTTCAAAAAATATCATAGAACATAAAAAGTAGGAATCCTAATTTTCTACAAAAAAGGTCTCTTAACATTTTGCCGTAGCTCGCTTCGTTTCCGAGATATTTGCAGATTTATCTCAAGGGAAGGGGCCTGACGGACATATTTCCAGATATTTCTTCTTCTTGTTGTTCTTCTTCTGCACAGCTAAGCTGGAAGTGGCATTTGCAGCTCGCAATAGTGCAGAGTTATCTCAAAGAAAGGGGCCACGGTGTTTCTGTATCTCTATTATGTTGGTGCGGCTTCGGAACTTTTAAATATCTTGATATATCTCGAGAACTACGCATCTGATCAAAAAATATCGTACAACATAAAAAGTAGGAAACTTAATTCTCTACAAATAAGGTCTCTTAACATTTTGCCATAGCTCGCTTGGTTTCCGAGATATTTGCAGATTTATCTCAAGGGAAGGGGCCTGAGGGACATATTTCGAGATATTTCTTCTTCTTGTTGTTCTTCTTCTGCACAGCTAAGCTGGAAGTGGCATTTGCAGGTCGCAATAGTGCAGAGTTATCTCAAACAAAGGGGCCACGGTGTTTCTGTATCTCTATTATGTTGGTGCGGCTTCGGAACTTTTAAATATCTCGATATATCTCGAAAACTACGCTTCTGATCAAAAAATATCAGAGAACGTAAATTGTAGGAAACATAATTCTCTACAAAAAAGGTCTCTTAAGATTTTGCCATAGCTCGCTTCGTTTCCGAGATATTTGCAGATTTATCTCAAGGGAAGGGGCCTGACGGACATATTTCGAGATATTTCTTCTTCTTGTTGTTCTTCTTCTGCACAGCTAAGCTGGAAGTGGCATTTCCAGCTCGCAATAGTGCAGAGTTATCTCAAAGAAAGGGGCCACGGTGTTTCTGTATCTCTATTATGTTGGTGCGGCTTCGGAACTTTTAAATATCTTGATATATCTCGAGAACTACGCATCTGATCAAAAAATATCGTAGAACATAAAAAGTAGGAAACTTAATTCTCTACAAATAAGGTCTCTTAACATTTTGCCATAGCTCGCTTGGTTTCCGAGATATTTGCAGATTTATCTCAAGGGAAGGGGCCTGAGGGACATATTTCGAGATATTTCTTCTTCTTGTTGTTCTTCTTCTGCACAGCTAAGCTGGAAGTGGCATTTGCAGCTCGCAATAGTGCAGAGTTACCTCAAAGAAAGGGGCCACGGTGTTTCTGTATCTCTATTATGTTGGTGCCGCTTCGGAACTTTTAAATATCTCGATATATCTCGAGAACTACGCTTCTGATCAAAAAATATCATAGAGCATAAATTGTAGGAAACATAATTCTCTACAAAAAAGGTCTCTTAACATTTTGCCATAGCTCGCTTCGTTTCCGAGATATTTGCAGATTTATCTCAAGGGAAGGGGCCTGACGGACATATTTCGAGATATTTCTTCTTCTTGTTGTTCTTCTTCTGCACAGCTAAACTGGAAGTGGCATTTCCAGCTCGCAATAGTGCAGAGTTATCCCAAAGAAAGGGGCCACGATGTTTCTGTATCTCTATTATGTTGGTGCGGCTTCGGAACTTTTAAATATCTCGATATATCTCGAAAACTACGCTTCTGATCAAAAAATATCATAGAACATAAATTGTAGGAAACATAATTCTCTACAAAAAAGGTCTCTTAACATTTTGCCATAGCTCGCTTCGTTTCCGAGATATTTGCAGATTTATCTCAAGGGAAGGGGCCTGACGGACATATTTCGAGATATTTCTTCTTCATGTTGTTCTTCTTCTGCACAGCTAAGCTGGAAGTGGCATTTGCAGCTCGCAATAGTGCAGAGTTATCTCAAAGAAAGGGGCCACGGTGTTTCTGTATCTCTATTATGTTGGTGCGGCTTCGGAACTTTTAAATATCTTGATATATCTCGAGAACTACGCATCTGATCAAAAAATGTCATAGAACGTAAAAAGTAGGAAACTTAATTCTCTACAAAAAAGGTCTCTTAACATTTTGCCATAGCTCTCTTCGTTTCCGAGATATTTGCAGATATATCTCAAGGGAAGGGGCCTGACGGACATATTTCAAGATATTTCTTCTTCTTGTTGTTCTTCTTCTGCACAGCTAAGCTGGAAGTGGCATTTACAGCTCGCAATAGTGCAGAGTTATCTCAAAGAAAGGGGCCACGGTGTTTCTGTATCTCTATTATGTTGGTGCGGCTTCGGAACTTTTAAATATCTTGATATATCTCGAGAACTACGCATCTGATCAAAAAATGTCATAGAACGTAAAAAGTAGGAAACTTAATTCTCTACAAAAAAGGTCTCTTAACATTTTGCCATAGCTCTCTTCGTTTCCGAGATATTTCCAGATTTATCTCAAGGGAAGGGGCCTGACGGACATATTTCGAGATATTTCTTCTTCTTGTTGTTCTTCTTCTGCACAGCTAAGCTGGAAGTGGCATTTGCAGCTCGCAATAGTGCAGAGTTATCTCAAAGAAAGGGGCCACGGTGTTTCTGTATCTCTATTATGTTGGTGCGGCTTCGGAACTTTTAAATATCTTGATATATCTCGAGAACTACGCATCTGATCAAAAAATATCATAGAACATGAAAAGTAGGAAAATTAATTCTCTACAAAAAAGGTCTCTTAACATTTTGCCATAGCTCGCTTCGTTTCCGAGATATTTGCAGATTTATCTCAAGGGAAGGGGCCTAACGGACATATTTCGAGATATTTCTTCTTCTTGTTGTTCTTCTTCTGCACAGCTAAACTGGAAGTGGCATTTCCAGCTCGCAATAGTGCAGAGTCATCTCAAAGAAAGGGGCCACGGTGTTTCTGTATCTCTATTATGTTGGTGCGGCTTCGGAACTTTTAAATATCTCGATATATCTCGAAAACTACGCTTCTGATCAAAAAATATCATAGAACATAAATTGTAGGAAACATAATTCTCGACAAAAAAGGTCTCTTAACATTTTGCCATAGCTCGCTTCGTTTCCGAGATATTTGCAGATATATCTCAAGGGAAGGGGCCTGACGGACATATTTCGAGATATTTCTTCTTCTTGTTGTTCTTCTTCTGCACAGCTAAGCTGGAAGTGGCATTTACAGCTCGCAATAGTGCAGAGTTATCTCAAAGAAAGGGGCCACGGTGTTTCTGTATCTCTATTATGTTGGTGCGGCTTCGGAACTTTTAAATATCTTGATATATCTCGAGAACTACGCATCTGATCAAAAAATATCATAGAACATGAAAAGTAGGAAACTTAATTCTCTACAAAAAAGGTCTCTTAACATTTTGCCATAGCTCTCTTCGTTTCCGAGATATTTGCAGATTTATCTCAAGGGAAGGGGCCTGACGGACATATTTCGAGATATTTCTTCTTCTTGTTGTTCTTCTTCTGCAAAGCTAAGCTGGAAGTGGCATTTGCAGCTCGCAATAGTGCAGAGTTATCTCAAAGAAAGGGGCCACGGTGTTTCTGTATCTCTCTTATGTTGGTGCGGCTTCGGAACTTTTAAATATCTTGATATATCTCGAGAACTACGCATCTGATCAAAAAATATTATAGAACATAAAAAGTAGGAAACCTAATTCTCTACAAAAAAGGTCTCTTAACATTTTGCCATAGCTCGCTTCGTTTCCGAGATATTTGCAGATTTATCTCAAGGGAAGGGGCCTGACGGACATATTTCGAGATATTTCTTCTTCGTGTTGTTCTTCTTCTGCACAGCTAAGCTGGAAGTGGCATTTGCGGCTCGCACTAGTGCAGAGTTATCTCAAAGAAAGGGGCCACGGTGTTTCTGTATCTCTATTATGTTGGTGCGGCTTCGGAACCTTTAAATATCTCGATATATCTCGAAAACTACGCTTCTGATCAAAAAATATCATAGAACATAAATTGTAGGAAACATAATTCTCTACAAAAAAGGTCTCTTAACATTTTGCCATAGCTCGCTTCGTTTCCGAGATATTTGCAGATATATCTCAAGGGCAGGGGCCTGACGGACATATTTGGAGATATTTCTTCTTCTTGTTGTTCTTCTTCTGCACAGCTAAGCTGGAAGTGGCATTTACAGCTCGCAATAGTGCAGAGTTATCTCAAAGAAAGGGGCCACGGTGTTTCTGTATCTCTATTATGTTGGTGCGGCTTCGGAACTTTTAAATATCTTGATATATCTCGAGAACTACGCATCTGATCAAAAAATATCATAGAACATAAAAAGTAGGAAACTTAATTCTCTACAAAAAAGGTCTCTTAACATTTTGCCATAGCTCGCTTCGTTTCCGAGATATTTGCAGATTTATCTCAAGGGAAGGGGCCTAACGGACATATTTCGAGATATTTCTTCTTCTTGTTGTTCTTCTTCTGCACAGCTAAGCTGTAAGTGGCATTTGCGGCTCGCACTAGTGCAGAGTTATCTCAAAGAAAGGGGCCACGGTGTTTCTGTATCTCTATTATGTTGGTGCGGCTTCGGAACTTTTAAATATCTTGATATATCTCGAGAACTACGCATCTGATCAAAAAATGTCATAGAACGTAAAAAGTAGGAAACTTAATTCTCTACAAAAAAGGTCTCTTAACATTTTGCCATAGCTCTCTTCGTTTCCGAGATATTTGCAGATTTATCTCAAGGGCAGGGGCCTGACGGACATATTTCGAGATATTTCTTCTTCTTGTTGTTCTTCTTCTGCACAGCTAAGCTGGAAGTGGCATTTACAGCTCGCAATAGTGCAGAGTTATCTCAAAGAAAGGGGCCACGGTGTTTCTGTATCTCTATTATGTTGGTGCGGCTTCGGAACTTTTAAATATCTTGATATATCTCGAGAACTACGCATCTGATCAAAAAATATCATAGAACATAAAAAGTAGGAAACATAATTCTCTACAAAAAAGGTCTCTTAACATTTTGCCATAGCTCGCTTCGTTTCCGAGATATTTGCAGATTTATCTCAAGGGAAGGGGCCTGACGGACATATTTCGAGATATTTCTTCTTCTTGTTGTTCTTCTTCTGCACAGCTGAGCTGGAAGTGGCATTTGCAGGTCGCAATAGTGCAGAGTTATCTCAAAGAAAGGGGCCACGGTGTTTCTGTATCTCTATTATGTTGGTGCGGCTTCGGAACTTTTAAATATCTCGATATATCTCGAAAACTACGCTTCTGATCAAAAAATATCATAGAACGTAAATTGTAGGAAACATTATTCTCTACAGAAAAGGTCTCTTAACATTTTGCCATAGCTCGCTTCGTTTCCGAGATATTTGCAGATTTATCTCAAGGGAAGGGTCCTGATGGACATATTTCGAGATATTTCTTCTTCTTGTTGTTCTTCTTCTGCACAGCTAAGCTGGAAGTGGCATTTGCAGCGCGCAATAGTGCAGAGTTATCTCAAAGAAAGGGGCCACGGTGTTTCTGTATCTCTATTATGTTGGTGCGGCTTCGGAACTTTTAAATATCTTGATATATCTCGAGAACTAGGCATCTGATCAAAAAATATCATAGAAGATAAAAAGTAGGAAACTTAATTCTCTACAAAAAAGGTCTCTTAACATTTCGCCATAGCTCGCTTCGTTTCCGAGATATTTGCAGATTTATCTCAAGGGAAGGGGCCTGTCGGACATATTTCGAGATATTTCTTCTTCTTGTTGTTCTTCTTCTGCACAGCTAAGCTGGAAGTGGCATTTGCGGCTCGCACTAGTGCAGAGTTATCTCAAAGAAAGGGGCCACGGTGTTTCTGTATCTCTATTATGTTGGTGCGGCTTCGGAACTTTTAAATATCTCGATATATCTCGCAAACTACGCTTCTGGTCAAAAAATATCATAGAACCTATATTGTAGGAAACATAATTCTCTACAAACAAGGTCTCTTAACATTTTGCCATAGCTCGCTTCCTTTCCGAGATATTTGCAGATATATCTCAAGGGAAGGGGCCTGACGGACATATTTCGAGATATTTCTTCTTCTTGTTGTTCTTCTTCTGCACAGCTAAGCTGGAAGTGGCATTTGCAGCTCGCAATAGTGCAGAGTTATCTCAAAGAAAGGGGCCACGGTGTTTCTGTATCTCTATTATGTTGGTGCGGCTTCGGAACTTTTAAATATCTTGATATATCTCGAGAACTACGCATCTGATCAAAAAATATCGTAGAAGATAAAAAGTAGGAAACTTAATTCTCTACAAAAAAGGTCTCTTAACATTTCGCCATAGCTCGCTTCGTTTCCGAGATATTTGCAGATTTATCTCAAGGGAAGGGGCCTGTCGGACATATTTCGAGATATTTCTTCTTCTTGTTGTTCTTCTTCTGCACAGCTAAGCTGGAAGTGGCATTTGCGGCTCGCACTAGTGCAGAGTTATCTCAAAGAAAGGGGCCACGGTGTTTCTGTATCTCTATTATGTTGGTGCGGCTTCGGAACTGTTAAATATCTCGATATATCTCGAAAACTACGCTTCTGATCAAAAAATATCATAGAACATAAATTGTAGGAAACATAATTCTCTACAAAAAACGTCTCTTAACATTTTGCCATAGCTCGCTTCGTTTCCGAGATATTTGCAGATTCAGCTCAAAGGAACTGGCCTGACGGACATATTTCGAGATATTTCTTCTTCTTGTTGTTCTTCCTCTGCACAGCTAAGCTGGAAGTGGCATTTACAGCTCGCAATAGTGCAGAGTTATCTCAAAGAATGGGGCCACGGTGTTTCTGTATCTCTATTATGTTGGTGCGGCTTCGGAACTTTTAAATATCTTGATATATCTCGAGAACTAGGCATCTGATCAAAAAATATCATAGAAGATAAAAAGTAGGAAACTTAATTCTCTACAAAAAAGGTCTCTTAACATTTCGCCATAGCTCGCTTCGTTTCCGAGATATTTGCAGATTTATCTCAAGGGAAGGGGCCTGTCGGACATATTTCGAGATATTTCTTCTTCTTGTTGTTCTTCTTCTGCACAGCTAAGCTGGAAGTGGCATTTGCGGCTCGCACTAGTGCAGAGTTATCTCAAAGAAAGGGGCCACGGTGTTTCTGTATCTCTATTATGTTGGTGCGGCTTCGGAACTTTTAAATATCTCGATATATCTCGCAAACTACGCTTCTGGTCAAAAAATATCATAGAACCTATATTGTAGGAAACATAATTCTCTACAAACAAGGTCTCTTAACATTTTGCCATAGCTCGCTTCCTTTCCGAGATATTTGCAGATATATCTCAAGGGAAGGGGCCTGACGGACATATTTCGAGATATTTCTTCTTCTTGTTGTTCTTCTTCTGCACAGCTAAGCTGGAAGTGGCATTTGCAGCTCGCAATAGTGCAGAGTTATCTCAAAGAAAGGGGCCACGGTGTTTCTGTATCTCTATTATGTTGGTGCGGCTTCGGAACTTTTAAATATCTTGATATATCTCGAGAACTACGCATCTGATCAAAAAATATCGTAGAAGATAAAAAGTAGGAAACTTAATTCTCTACAAAAAAGGTCTCTTAACATTTCGCCATAGCTCGCTTCGTTTCCGAGATATTTGCAGATTTATCTCAAGGGAAGGGGCCTGTCGGACATATTTCGAGATATTTCTTCTTCTTGTTGTTCTTCTTCTGCACAGCTAAGCTGGAAGTGGCATTTGCGGCTCGCACTAGTGCAGAGTTATCTCAAAGAAAGGGGCCACGGTGTTTCTGTATCTCTATTATGTTGGTGCGGCTTCGGAACTGTTAAATATCTCGATATATCTCGAAAACTACGCTTCTGATCAAAAAATATCATAGAACATAAATTGTAGGAAACATAATTCTCTACAAAAAACGTCTCTTAACATTTTGCCATAGCTCGCTTCGTTTCCGAGATATTTGCAGATTCAGCTCAAAGGAACTGGCCTGACGGACATATTTCGAGATATTTCTTCTTCTTGTTGTTCTTCCTCTGCACAGCTAAGCTGGAAGTGGCATTTACAGCTCGCAATAGTGCAGAGTTATCTCAAAGAATGGGGCCACGGTGTTTCTGTATCTCTATTATGTTGGTGCGGCTTCGGAACTTTTAAATATCTTGATATATCTCGAGAACTACTCATCTGATCAAAAAATATCATAGAACATAAAAAGTCGGAAACTTAATTCTCTACAAAAAAGGTTTCTTAACATTTTGCCGTAGCTCGCTTCGTTTCCGAGATATTTGCAGATTTATCTCAAGGGAAGGGGCCTGACGGACATATTTCGAGATATTTCTTCTTCTTGTTGTTCTTCTTCTGCACAGCTAAGCTGGAAGTGGCATTTGCGGCTCGCACTAGTGCAGAGTTATCTCAAAGAAAGGGGCCACGGTGTTTCTGTATCCCTATTATGTTGGTGCGGCTTCGGAACTTTTAAATATCTCGATATATCTCGAAAACTACGCTTCTGATCAAAAAATATCATAGAACATAAATTGTAGGAAACATAATTCTCTACAAAAAACGTCTCTTAACATTTTGCCATAGCACGCTTCGTTTCCGAGATATTTGCAGATATATCTCAAGGGAAGGGGCCTGCCGGACATATTTCGAGATATTTCTTCTTCTTGTTGTTCTTCTTCTGCACAGCTGAGCTGGAAGTGGCATTTGCAGGTCGCAATAGTGCAGAGTTATCTCAAAGAAAGGGGCCACGGTGTTTCTGTATCTCTATTATGTTGGTGCGGCTTCGGAACTTTTAAATATCTCGATATATCTCGAAAACTACGCTTCTGGTCAAAAAATATCATAGAACCTATATTGTAGGAAACATAATTCTCCACAAAAAAGGTCTCTTAACATTTTGCCATAGCTCGCTTCATTTCCGAGATATTTGCAGATATATCTCAAGGGAAGGGGCCTGACGGACATATTTCGAGATATTTCTTCTTCTTGTTGTTCTTCTTCTGCACAGCTAAACTGGAAGTGGCATTTCCAGCTCGCAATCGTGCAGAGTTATCTCAACGAAAGGGGCCACGGTGTTTCTGTATCTCTATTATGTTGGTGCGGCTTCGGAACTTTTAAATATCTCGATATATCTCGAAAACTACGCTTCTGATCAAAAAATATCATAGAACATAAATTGTAGGAAACTTAGTTCTCTACAAAAAAGGTCTCTTAACATTTTGCCATAGCTCGCTTCGTTTCCGAGATATTTGCAGATTTATCTCAAGGGAAGGGGCCTGACGGACATATTTCGAGATATTTCTTCTTCTTGTTGTTCTTCTTCTGCACAGCTAAGCTGGAAGTGGCATTTGCAGCGCGCAATAGTGCAGAGTTATCTCAAAGAAAGGGGCCACGGTGTTTCTGTATCTCTATTATGTTGGTGCGGCTTCGGAACTTTTAAATATCTTGATATATCTCGAGAACTACGCATCTGATCAAAAAATATCGTAGAAGATAAAAAGTAGGAAACTTAATTCTCTACAAAAAAGGTCTCTTAACATTTCGCCATAGCTCGCTTCGTTTCCGAGATATTTGCAGATTTATCTCAAGGGAAGGGGCCTGTCGGACATATTTCGAGATATTTCTTCTTCTTGTTGTTCTTCTTCTGCACAGCTAAGCTGGAAGTGGCATTTTCGGCTCGCACTAGTGCAGAGTTATCTCAAAGAAAGGGGCCACGGTGTTTCTGTATCTCTATTATGTTGGTGCGGCTTCGGAACTTTTAAATATCTCGATATATCTCGAAAACTACGCTTCTGATCAAAAAATATCATAGAACATAAATTGTAGGAAACTTAGTTCTCTACAAAAAAGGTCTCTTAACATTTTGCCATAGCTCGCTTCGTTTCCGAGATATTTGCAGATTTATCTCAAGGGAAGGGGCCTGACGGACATATTTCGAGATATTTCTTCTTCTTGTTGTTCTTCTTCTGCACAGCTAAGCTGGAAGTGGCATTTGCAGCGCGCAATAGTGCAGAGTTATCTCAAAGAAAGGGGCCACGGTGTTTCTGTATCTCTATTATGTTGGTGCGGCTTCGGAACTTTTAAATATCTTGATATATCTCGAGAACTACGCATCTGATCAAAAAATATCGTAGAAGATAAAAAGTAGGAAACTTAATTCTCTACAAAAAAGGTCTCTTAACATTTCGCCATAGCTCGCTTCGTTTCCGAGATATTTGCAGATTTATCTCAAGGGAAGGGGCCTGTCGGACATATTTCGAGATATTTCTTCTTCTTGTTGTTCTTCTTCTGCACAGCTAAGCTGGAAGTGGCATTTTCGGCTCGCACTAGTGCAGAGTTATCTCAAAGAAAGGGGCCACGGTGTTTCTGTATCTCTATTATGTTGGTGCGGCTTCGGAACTTTTAAATATCTCGATATATCTCGAGAACTACGCATCTAATCAAAAAATATCATAGAACATGAAAAGTAGGAAACTTAATTCTCTACAAAAAAGGTCTCTTAACATTTTGCCATACCTCTCTTCGTTTCCGAGATATTTGCAGATTTATCTCAAGGGAAGGGGCCTGACGGACATATTTCGAGATATTTCTTCTTCTTGTTGTTCTTCTTCTGCACTGCTAAGCTGGAAGTGGCATTTGCAGCTCGCAATAGTACAGAGTTATCTCAAAGAAAGGGGCCACGGTGTTTCTGTATCTCTATTATGTTGGTGCGGCTTCGGAACTTTTAGATATCTTGATATATCTCGAGAACTACGCATCTGATCAAAAAATATCATAGAACATAAAAAGTAGGCAACTTAATTCTCTACAAAAAAGGTCTCTTAACATTTTGCCATAGCTCTCTTCGTTTCCGAGATATTTGCAGATTTATCTCAAGGGAAGGGGCCTGACGGACATATTTCGAGATATTTCTTCTTCTTGTTGTTCTTCTGCACAGCTAAGCTGGAAGTGGCATTTGCAGCTCGCAATAGTGCATAGTTATCTGAAAGAAAGGGGCCACGGTGTTTCTGTATGTCTATTATGTTGGTGCGGCTTCGGAACTTTTAAATATCTTGATATATCTCGAGAACTACGCATCCAATCAAAAAATATCATAGAACATAAAAAGTAGGAAACTTAATTCTCTACAAAAAAGGTCTCTTAACATTTTGCCATAGCTCTCTTCGTTTCCGAGATATTTGCAGATTTATCTCAAGGGAAGGGGCCTGACGGACATATTTCGAGATATTTCTTCTTCTTGTTGTTCTTCTTCTGCACAGCTAAGCTGGAAGTGGCATTTGCAGCTCGCAATAGTGCAGAGTTATCTCAAAGAAAGGGGCCACGGTGTTTCTGTATCTCTATTATGTTGGTGCGGCTTCGGAACTTTTAGATATCTTGATATATCTCGAGAACTACGCATCTGATCAAAAAATATCATAGAACATAAAAAGTAGGAAACTTAATTCTCTACAAAAAAGGTCTCTTAACATTTTGCCATAGCTCGCTTCGTTTCCGAGATATTTGCAGATTTATCTCAAGGGAAGGGGCCTGACGGACATATTTCGAGATATTTCTTCTTCTTGTTGTTCTTCTTCTGCACAGCTAAGCTGGAAGTGGCATTTGCGGCTCGCACTAGTGCAGAGTTATCTCAACGAAAGGGGCCACGGTGTTTCTGTATCTCTATTATGTTGGTGCGGCTTCGGAACTTTTAAATATCTCGATATATCTCGAAAACTACGCTTCTGATCAAAAAATATCATAGAACATAAATTGTAGGAAACTTAATTTTCTACAAAAAAGGTCTCTTAACATTTTGCCATAGCTCTCTTCGTTTCCGAGATATTTGCAGATTTATCTCAAGGGAAGGGGCCTGACGGACATATTTCGAGATATTTCTTCTTCTTGTTGTTCTTCTTCTGCACAGCTAAGCTGGAAGTGGCATTTGCGGCTCGCACTAGTGCAGAGTTATCTCAAAGAAAGGGGCCACGGTGTTTCTGTATCTCTATTATGTTGGTGCGGCTTCGGAACTTTTAAATATCTCGATATATCTCGAAAACTACGCTTCTGATCAAAAAATATCATAGAACATAAAAAGTAGGAAACTTAATTCTCTACAAAAAAGGTCTCTTAACATTTTGCCATAGCTCGCTTCGTTTCCGAGATATTTGCAGATTCATCTCAAGGGAAGGGGTCTGACGGACATATTTCGAGATATTTCTTCTTCTTGTTGTTCTTCTTCTGCACAGCTAAGCTCGAAGTGGCATTTGCAGCTCGCAATAGTGCAGAGTTATCTGAAAGAAAGGGGCCACGGTGTTTCTGTATGTCTATTATGTTGGTGCGGCTTCGGAACTTTTAAATATCTTGATATATCTCGAGAACTACGCATCTAATCAAAAAATATCATAGAACATAAAAAGTAGGAAACTTAATTCTCTACAAAAAAGGTCTCTTAACATTTTGCCACACCTCTCTTCGTTTCCGAGATATTTGCAGATTTATCTCAAGGGAAGGGGCCTGACGGACATATTTCGAGATATTTCTTCTTCTTGTTGTTCTTCTTCTGCACAGCTAAGCTGGAAGTGGCATTTGCAGCTCGCAATAGTGCAGAGTTATCTCAAAGAAAGGGGCCACGGTGTTTCTGTATCTCTATTATGTTGGTGCGGCTTCGGAACTTTTAGATATCTTGATATATCTCGAGAACTACGCATCTGATCAAAAAATATCATAGAACATAAAAAGTAGGAAACTTAATTCTCTACAAAAAAGGTCTCCTAACATTTTGCCATAGCTCGCTTCGTTTCCGAGATATTTGCAGATTTATCTCAAGGGAAGGGGCCTGACGGACATATTTCGAGATATTTCTTCTTCTTGTTGTTCTTCTTCTGCACAGCTATGCTGGAAGTGGCATTTGCGGCTCGCACTAGTGCAGAGTTATCTCAACGAAAGGGGCCACGGTGTTTCTGTATCTCTATTATGTTGGTGCGGCTTCGGGACTTTTAAATATCTCGATATATCTCGAAAACTACGCTTCTGATCAAAAAATATCGTAGAGCATAAATTGTAGGAAACTTAATTCTCTACAAAAAAGGTCTCTTAACATTTTGCCATAGCTCTCTTCGTTTCCGAGATATTTGCAGATTTATCTCAAGGGAAGGGGCCTGACGGACATATTTCGAGATATTTCTTCTTCTTGTTGTTCTTCTGCACAGCTAAGCTGGAAGTGGCATTTGCAGCTCGCAATAGTGCATAGTTATCTGAAAGAAAGGGGCCACGGTGTTTCTGTATGTCTATTATGTTGGTGCGGCTTCGGAACTTTTAAATATCTTGATATATCTCGAGAACTACGCATCTAATCAAAAAATATCATAGAACATAAAAAGTAGGAAACTTAATTCTCTACAAAAAAGGTCTCTTAACATTTTGCCATAGCTCTCTTCGTTTCCGAGATATTTGCAGATTTACCTCAAGGGAAGGGGCCTGACGGACATATTTCGAGATATTTCTTCTTCTTGTTGTTCTTCTTCTGCACAGCTAAGCTGGAAGTGGCATTTGCAGCTCGCAATAGTGCAGAGATATCTCAAAGAAAGGGGCCACGGTGTTTCTGTATCTCTATTATGTTGGTGCGGCTTCGGAACTTTTAAATATCTTGATATATCTCGAGAACTACGCATCTGATCAAAAAATATCATAGAACATAAAAAGTGGGAAACCTAATTTTCTACAAAAAAGGTCTCTTAACATTATGCCGTAGCTCGCTTCGTTTCCGAGATACTTGCCGATTTATCTCAAGGGAAGGGGCCTAACGGACATATTTCGAGATATTTCTTCTTCTTGTTGTTCTTCTTCTGCACAGCTAAACTGGAAGTGGCATTTGCAGCTCGCAATAGTGCAGAGTTATCTCAAAGAGAGGGACCACGGTGTTTCTGTATCTCTATTATGTTGGTGCGGCTTCGGAACTTTTAAATATCTTGATATATCTCGAGATCTACGCATCTGATCAAAAAATATCATAGAACATAAAAAGTAGGAAACTCAATTCTCTACAAAAAAGGTCTCTCAACATTTTGCCATAGCTCGCTTCGTTTCCGAGATACTTGCCGATTTATCTCAAGGGAAGGGGCCTGACGGACATATTTCGAGATATTTCTTCTTCTTGTTGTTCTTCTTCTGCACAGCTAAGCTGGAAGTGGCATTTGCAGCTCGTAATTGTGCAGAGTTATCTCAAAGAGAGGGGCCACGGTGTTTCTGTATCTCTATTATGTTGGTGCGGCTTCGGAACTTTTAAATATCTTGATATATCTCGAGAACTACGAATCTGATCAGAAAATATCATAGAAGATAAAAAGTAGGAAACTTAATTCTCTACAAAAAAGGTCTCTTAACATTTTGCCATAGCTCGCTTCGTTTCCGAGATATTTGCAGATTTATCTCAAGGGAAGGGGCCTGACGGACATATTTCGAGATATTTCTTCTTCTTGTTGTTCTTCTTCTGCACAGCTAAGCTGGAAGTGGCATTTGCGGCTCGCACTAGTGCAGAGTTATCTCAACGAAAGGGGCCACGGTGTTTCTGTATCTCTATTATGTTGGTGCGGCTTCGGGACTTTTAAATATCTCGATATATCTCGAAAACTACGCTTCTGATCAAAAAATATCATAGAACATAAATTGTAGGAAACTTAATTCTCTACAAAAAAGGTCTCTTAACATTTTGCCATAGCTCTCTTCGTTTCCGAGATATTTGCAGATTTATCTCAAGGGAAGGGGCCTGACGGACATATTTCGAGATATGTCTTCTTCTTGCTGTTCTTCTGCACAGCTAAGCTGGAAGTGGCATTTGCAGCTCGCAATAGTGCATAGTTATCTGAAAGAAAGGGGCCACGGTGTTTCTGTATGTCTATTATGTTGGTGAGGCTTCGGAACTTTTAAATATCTTGATATATCTCGAGAACTACGCATCTAATCAAAAAATATCATAGAACATAAAAAGTAGGAAACTTAATTCTCTACAAAAAAGGTCTCTTAACATTTTGCCATAGCTCTCTTCGTTTCCGAGATATTTGCAGATTTACCTCAAGGGAAGGGGCCTGACGGACATATTTCGAGATATTTCTTCTTCTTGTTGTTCTTCTTCTGCACAGCTAAGCTGGAAGTGGCATTTGCAGCTCGCAATAGTGCAGAGTTATCTCAAAGAAAGGGGCCACGGTGTTTCTGTATCTCTATTATGTTGGTGCGGCTTCGGAACTTTTAAATATCTTGATATATCTCGAGAACTACGCATCTGATCAAAAAATATCATAGAACATAAAAAGTGGGAAACCTAATTTTCTACAAAAAAGGTCTCTTAACATTTTGCCGTAGCTCGCTTCGTTTCCGAGATACTTGCCGATTTATCTCAAGGGAAGGGGCCTAACGGACATATTTCGAGATATTTCTTCTTCTTGTTGTTCTTCTTCTGCACAGCTAAACTGGAAGTGGCATTTGCAGCTCGCAATAGTGCAGAGTTATCTCAAAGAGAGGGGCCACGGTGTTTCTGTATCTCTATTATGTTGGTGCGGCTTCGGAACTTTTAAATATCTTGATATATCTCGATATCTACGCATCTGATCAAAAAATATCATAGAACATAAAAAGTAGGAAACTCAATTCTCTACAAAAAAGGTCTCTCAACATTTTGCCATAGCTCGCTTCGTTTCCGAGATACTTGCCGATTTATCTCAAGGGAAGGGGCCTGACGGACATATTTCGAGATATTTCTTCTTCTTGTTGTTCTTCTTCTGCACAGCTAAGCTGGAAGTGGCATTTGCAGCTCGCAATTGTGCAGAGTTATCTCAAAGAGAGGGGCCACGGTGTTTCTGTATCTCTATTATGTTGGTGCGGCTTCGGAACTTTTAAATATCTTGATATATCTCGAGAACTACGAATCTGATCAGAAAATATCATAGAAGATAAAAAGTAGGAAACTTAATTCTCTACAAAAAAGGTCTCTTAACATTTTGCCATAGCTCGCTTCGTTTCCGAGATATTTGCAGATTTATCTCAAGGGAAGGGGCCTGACGGACATATTTCGAGATATTTCATCTTCTTGTTGTTCTTCTTCTGCACAGCTAAGCTGGAAGTGGCATTTGCAGCTCGCAATAGTGCAGAGTTATCGCAAAGAAAGGGGCCACGGTGTTTCTGTATCTCTATTATGTTGGTGCGGCTTCGGAACTTTTAAATATCTTGATATATCTCGAGAACTACGCATCTGATCAAAAAATATCATAGAACATAAAAAGTAGGAAACCTAATTTTCTACAAAAAAGGTCTCTTAACTTTTTGCAGTAGCTCGCTTAGTTTCCGAGATATTTGCAGATTTATCTCAAGGGAAGGGGCCTGACGGACATATTTCGAAATATTTCTTATTCTTGTTGTTCTTCTTCTCCACAGCTAAGCTGGAAGTGGCATTTGCAGCTCGCAGTAGTGCAGAGTTATCTCAAGGAAAGGGGCCACGGTGTTTCTGTACCTCTATTATGTTGGTGCAGCTTCGGAGCTTTTAAATATCTTGATATATCTCGAGAACTACGCATCTGATCAAAAAATATCATAGAACATAAAAAGTAGGAAACTTAATTCTCTACAAAAAAGGTCTCTTAACATTTTGCCATAGCTCTCTTCGTTTCCGAGATATTTGCAGATTTATCTCAAGGGAAGGGGCCTGACGGACATATTTCGAGATATTTCTTCTTCTTGCTGTTCTTCTGCACAGCTAAGCTGGAAGTGGCATTTGCAGCTCGCAATAGTGCATAGTTATCTGAAAGAAAGGGGCCACGGTGTTTCTGTATGTCTATTATGTTGGTGAGGCTTCGGAACTTTTAAATATCTTGATATATCTCGAGAACTACGCATCTAATCAAAAAATATCATAGAACATAAAAAGTAGGAAACTTAATTCTCTACAAAAAAGGTCTCTTAACATTTTGCCATAGCTCTCTTCGTTTCCGAGATATTTGCAGATTTACCTCAAGGGAAGGGGCCTGACGGACATATTTCGAGATATTTCTTCTTCTTGTTGTTCTTCTTCTGCACAGCTAAGCTGGAAGTGGCATTTGCAGCTCGCAATAGTGCAGAGTTATCTCAAAGAAAGGGGCCACGGTGTTTCTGTATCTCTATTATGTTGGTGCGGCTTCGGAACTTTTAAATATCTTGATATATCTCGAGAACTACGCATCTGATCAAAAAATATCATAGAACATAAAAAGTGGGAAACCTAATTTTCTACAAAAAAGGTCTCTTAACATTTTGCCGTAGCTCGCTTCGTTTCCGAGATACTTGCCGATTTATCTCAAGGGAAGGGGCCTAACGGACATATTTCGAGATATTTCTTCTTCTTGTTGTTCTTCTTCTGCACAGCTAAACTGGAAGTGGCATTTGCAGCTCGCAATAGTGCAGAGTTATCTCAAAGAGAGGGGCCACGGTGTTTCTGTATCTCTATTATGTTGGTGCGGCTTCGGAACTTTTAAATATCTTGATATATCTCGATATCTACGCATCTGATCAAAAAATATCATAGAACATAAAAAGTAGGAAACTCAATTCTCTACAAAAAAGGTCTCTCAACATTTTGCCATAGCTCGCTTCGTTTCCGAGATACTTGCCGATTTATCTCAAGGGAAGGGGCCTGACGGACATATTTCGAGATATTTCTTCTTCTTGTTGTTCTTCTTCTGCACAGCTAAGCTGGAAGTGGCATTTGCAGCTCGCAATTGTGCAGAGTTATCTCAAAGAGAGGGGCCACGGTGTTTCTGTATCTCTATTATGTTGGTGCGGCTTCGGAACTTTTAAATATCTTGATATATCTCGAGAACTACGAATCTGATCAGAAAATATCATAGAAGATAAAAAGTAGGAAACTTAATTCTCTACAAAAAAGGTCTCTTAACATTTTGCCATAGCTCGCTTCGTTTCCGAGATATTTGCAGATTTATCTCAAGGGAAGGGGCCTGACGGACATATTTCGAGATATTTCATCTTCTTGTTGTTCTTCTTCTGCACAGCTAAGCTGGAAGTGGCATTTGCAGCTCGCAATAGTGCAGAGTTATCGCAAAGAAAGGGGCCACGGTGTTTCTGTATCTCTATTATGTTGGTGCGGCTTCGGAACTTTTAAATATCTTGATATATCTCGAGAACTACGCATCTGATCAAAAAATATCATAGAACATAAAAAGTAGGAAACCTAATTTTCTACAAAAAAGGTCTCTTAACTTTTTGCAGTAGCTCGCTTAGTTTCCGAGATATTTGCAGATTTATCTCAAGGGAAGGGGCCTGACGGACATATTTCGAAATATTTCTTATTCTTGTTGTTCTTCTTCTCCACAGCTAAGCTGGAAGTGGCATTTGCAGCTCGCAGTAGTGCAGAGTTATCTCAAGGAAAGGGGCCACGGTGTTTCTGTACCTCTATTATGTTGGTGCAGCTTCGGAGCTTTTAAATATCTTGATATATCTCGAGAACTACGCATCTGATCAAAAAATATCATAGAACATAAAAAGTAGGAAACTTAATTCTCTACAAAAAAGGTCTCTTAACGTTTTGCAATAGCTCGCTTCGTTTCCGAGATATTTGCAGATTTATCTCAAGGGAAGGGTCCTGATGGACATATTTCGAGATATTTCTTCTTCTTGTTGTTCTTCTTCTGCACAGCTAAACTGGAAGTGGCATTTCCAGCTCGCAATCGTGCAGAGTTATCTCAAAGAAAGGGGCCACGGTGTTTCTGTATCTCTATTATGTTGGTGCGGCTTCGGAACTTTTAAATATCTTGATATATCTCGAGAACTACGCCTCTGATCGAAAAATATCATAGAACATAAAAAGTAGGAAACTTAATTCTCTACAAAAAAGGTCTCTTAACATTTTGCCATAGCTCGCTTCGTTTCCGAGATATTTGCAGATTTATCTCAAGGGAAGGGGCCTGACGGACATATTTCGAGATATTTCTTCTTCTTGTTGTTCTTCTTCTGCACAGCTAAGCTGGAAGTGGCATTTGCGGCTCGCACTAGTGCAGAGTTATCTCAACGAAAGGGGCCACGGTGTTTCTGTATCTCTATTATGTTGGTGCGGCTTCGGGACTTTTAAATATCTCGATATATCTCGAAAACTACGCTTCTGATCAAAAAATATCATAGAACATGAATTGTAGGAAACTTAATTCTCTACAAAAAAGGTCTCTTAACATTTTGCCATAGCTCTCTTCGTTTCCGAGATATTTGCAGATTTATCTCAAGGGAAGGGGCCTGACGGACATATTTCGAGATATTTCTTCTTCTTGTTGTTCTTCTGCACAGCTAAGCTGGAAGTGGCATTTGCAGCTCGCAATAGTGCATAGTTATCTGAAAGAAAGGGGCCACGGTGTTTCTGTATGTCTATTATGTTGGTGCGGCTTCGGAACTTTTAAATATCTTGATATATCTCGAGAACTACGCATCTAATCAAAAAATATCATAGAACATAAAAAGTAGGAAACTTAATTCTCTACAAAAAAGGTCTCTTAACATTTTGCCATAGCTCTCTTCGTTTCCGAGATATTTGCAGATTTACCTCAAGGGAAGGGGCCTGACGGACATATTTCGAGATATTTCTTCTTCTTGTTGTTCTTCTTCTGCACAGCTAAGCTGGAAGTGGCATTTGCAGCTCGCAATAGTGCAGAGTTATCTCAAAGAAAGGGGCCACGGTGTTTCTGTATCTCTATTATGTTGGTGCGGCTTCGGAACTTTTAAATATCTTGATATATCTCGAGAACTACGCATCTGATCAAAAAATATCATAGAACATAAAAAGTGGGAAACCTAATTTTCTACAAAAAAGGTCTCTTAACATTATGCCGTAGCTCGCTTCGTTTCCGAGATACTTGCCGATTTATCTCAAGGGAAGGGGCCTAACGGACATATTTCGAGATATTTCTTCTTCTTGTTGTTCTTCTTCTGCACAGCTAAACTGGAAGTGGCATTTGCAGCTCGCAATAGTGCAGAGTTATCTCAAAGAGAGGGACCACGGTGTTTCTGTATCTCTATTATGTTGGTGCGGCTTCGGAACTTTTAAATATCTTGATATATCTCGAGATCTACGCATCTGATCAAAAAATATCATAGAACATAAAAAGTAGGAAACTCAATTCTCTACAAAAAAGGTCTCTTAACATTTTGCCATAGCTCGCTTCGTTTCCGAGTTACTTGCCGATTTATCTCAAGGGAAGGGGCCTGACGGACATATTTCGAGATATTTCTTCTTCTTGTTGTTCTTCTTCTGCACAGCTAAGCTGGAAGTGGCATTTGCAGCTCGCAATTGTGCAGAGTTATCTCAAAGAGAGGGGCCACGGTGTTTCTGTATCTCTATTATGTTGGTGCGGCTTCGGAACTTTTAAATATCTTGATATATCTCGAGAACTACGAATCTGATCAGAAAATATCATAGAAGATAAAAAGTAGGAAACTTAATTCTCTACAAAAAAGATCTCTTAACATTTTGCCATAGCTCGCTTCGTTTCCGAGATATTTGCAGATTTATCTCAAGGGAAGGGGCCTGACGGACATATTTCGAGATATTTCTCCTTCTTGTTGTTCTTCTTCTGCACAGCTAAGCTGGAAGTGGCATTTGCCCCTCGCACTAGTGCAGAGTTATCTCAACGAAAGGGGCCACGGTGTTTCTGTATCTCTATTATGTTGGTGCGGCTTCGGAACTTTTAAATATCTCGATATATCTCGAAAACTACGCTTCTGATCAAAAAATATCATAGAACATAAATTGTAGGAAGCATAATTCTCTACAAAAAAGGTCTCTTAACATTTTGCCATAGCTCGCTTCGTTTCCGAGATATTTGCAGATATATCTCAAGGGAAGGGGCCTGACGGACATATTTCGAGATATTTCTTCTTCTTGTTGTTCTTCTTCTGCACAGCTAAGCTGGAAGTGGCATTTACAGCTCGCAACAGTGCAGAGTTATCTCAAAGAAAGGGGCCACGGTGTTTCTGTATCTCTATTATGTTGGTGCGGCTTCGGAACTTTTTAAATATCTTGATATATCTCGAGAACTACGCATCTGATCAAAAAATATCATAGAACATGAAAAGTAGCAAACTTAATTCTCTACAAAAAAGGTCTCTTAACATTTTGCCATAGCTCTCTTCGTTTCCGAGATATTTGCAGATTTATCTCAAGGGAAGGGGCCTGACGGACATATTTCGAGATATTTCTTCTTCTTGTTGTTCTTCTTCTGCACAGCTAAGCTCGAAGTGGCATTTGCAGCTCGCAATAGTGCAGAGTTATCTCAAAGAAAGAGGCCACGGTGTTTCTGTACCTCTATTATGTTGGTGCAGCTCCGGAACTTTTAAATATCTTGATATATCTCGAGAACTACGCATCTGATCAAAAAATATCATCGAACATAAAAAGTAGGAAACTTAATTCTCTACAAAAAACGTCTCTTAACATTTTGCCATAGCTCGCTTCGTTTCCGAGATATTTGCAGATTCAGCACAAAGGAACTGGCCTGACGGACATATTTCGAGATATTTCTTCTTCTTGTTGTTCTTCCTCTGCACAGCTAAGCTGGAAGTGGCATTTGCAGCTCGCAATAGTGCAGAGTTATCTCAAAGAAAGGGGCCACGGTGTTTCTGTATCTCTATTATGTTGGTGCGTCTTCGGAACTTTTAAATATCTCGATATATCTCGAAAACTACGCTTCTGATCAAAAAATATCATCGAACATAAAAAGTAGGAAACTTAATTCTCTACAAAAAAGGTCTCTTAACATTTTGCCATAGCTCGCTTCGTTTCCGAGATATTTGCAGATTTATCTCAAGGGAAGGGGCCTGACGGACATATTTCGAGATATTTCTTCTTCTTGTTGTTCTTCTTCTGCACAGCTAAGCTGGAAGTGGCATTTGCGACTCGCACTAGTGCAGAGTTATCTCAAAGAAAGGGGCCACGGTGTTTCTGTATCTCTATCATGTTGGTGCGGCTTCGGAACTTTTAAATATCTCGATATATCTCGAAAACTACGCTTCTGATCACAAAATATCATAGAACATAAATTGTAGGAAACATAATTCTCTACAAAAAACGTCTCTTAACATTTTGCCATAGCTCGCTTCGTTTCCGAGATATTTGCAGATTCAGCTCAAAGGAACTGGCCTGACGGACATATTTCGAGATATTTCTTCTTCTTGTTGTTCTTCCTCTGCACAGCTAAGCTGGAAGTGGCATTTGCAGCTCGCCATAGTGCAGAGTTATCTCAAAGAAAGGGGCCACGGTGTTTCTGTATCTCTATTATGTTGGTGCGGCTTCGGAACTTTTAAATATCTTGATATATCTCGAGAACTACGCATCTGATCAAAAAATATCATAGAACATAAAAAGTAGGAAACTTAATTCTCTACAAAAAAGGTCTCTTAACATTTTGCCATAGCTCGCTTCGTTTCCGAGATATTTGCAGATTTATCTCAAGGGAAGGGGCCTGACGGACATATTTCGAGATATTTCTTCTTCTTGTTGTTCTTCTTCTGCACAGCTAAGCTGGAAGTCGCATTTTCCCCTCGCACTAGTGCAGAGTTATCTCAACGAAAGGGGCCACGGTGTTTCTGTATCTCTATTATGTTGGTGCGGCTTCGGAACTTTTAAATATCTCGATATATCTCGAAAACTACGCTTCTGATCAAAAAATATCATAGAACATAAATTGTAGGAAGCATAATTCTCTACAAAAAAGGTCTCTTAACATTTTGCCATAGCTCGCTTCGTTTCCGAGATATTTGCAGATATATCTCAAGGGAAGGGGCCTGACGGACATATTTCGAGATATTTCTTCTTCTTGTTGTTCTTCTTCTGCACAGCTAAGCTGGAAGTGGCATTTACAGCTCGCAACAGTGCAGAGTTATCTCAAAGAAAGGGGCCACGGTGTTTCTGTATCTCTATTATGTTGGTGCGGCTTCGGAACTTTCAAATATCTTGATATATCTCGAGAACTACGCATCTGATCAAAAAATATCATAGAACATGAAAAGTAGGAAACTTAATTCTCTACAAAACAGGTCTCTTAACATTTTGCCATAGCTCTCTTCGTTTCCGAGATATTTGCAGATTTATCTCAAGGGAAGGGGCCTGGCGGACATATTTCGAGATATTTCTTCTTCTTGTTGTTCTTCTTCTGCACAGCTAAGCTGGAAGTGGCATTTGCAGCTCGCAATAGTTCAGAGTTATCTCAAAGAAAGGGGCCACGGTGTTTCTGTATCTCTATTATGTTGGTGCGGCTTCGGAACTTTTTAAATATCTTGATATATCTCGAGAACTACGCATCTGATCAAAAAATATCATAGAACATGAAAAGTAGGAAACTTAATTCTCTACAAAAAAGGTCTCTTAACATTTTGCCATAGCTCGCTTCGTTTCCGAGATATTTGCAGATTTATCTCAAGGGAAGGGGCCTGACGGACATATTTCGAGATATTTCTTCTTCTTGTTGTTCTTCTTCTGCACAGTTAAGCTGGAAGTGGCATTTGCGGCTCGCACTAGTGCAGAGTTATCTCAACGAAAGGGGCCACGGTGTTTCTGTATCTCTATTATGTTGGTGCGGCTTCGGAACTTTTAAATATCTTGATATATCTCGAGAACTACGCGTCCGATCAAAAAATATCATAGAACATAAAAAGTAGGAAACTTAATTCTGTACAAAAACGGTTTCTTAACATTTTGCCATAGCTCGCTTCGTTTCCGAGATATTTGCAGATATATTTCAAGGGAAGGGGCCTGACGGACATATTTCGAGATATTTCTTCTTCTTGTTGTTCTTCTTCTCCACAGCTAAGCTGGAAGTGGCATTTGCGGCTCGCACTAGTGCAGAGTTATCTCAAAGAAAGGGGCCACGGTGTTTCTGTATCTCTATTATGTTGGTGCGGCTTCGGAACTTTTAAATATCTCGACATATCTCGAAAACTACGCTTCTGATCAAAAAATATCATAGAACACAGATTGTAGGAAACATAATTCTCTACAAAAAACGTCTCTTAACATTTTGCCATAGCTCGCTTCGTTTCCGAGATATGTGCAGATTTATCTCAAGGGAAGGGGCCTGACGGACATATTTCGAGATATTTCTTCTTCTTGTTGTTCTTCTTCTGCACAGCTAAGCTGGAAGTGGCATTTGCGGCTCGCACTAGTGCAGAGTTATCTCAAAGAAAGGGGCCACGGTGTTTCTGTATCTCTATTATGTTGGTGCGGCTTCGGAACTTTTAAATATCTTGATATATCTCGAGAACTACGCATCTGATCAAAAAATATCATAGAACATAAAAAGTAGGAAACTTAATTCTCTACAAAAACGGTTTCTTATCATTTTGCCATAGCTCGCTCCGTTTCCGAGATATTTGCAGATATATTTCAAGGGAAGGGGCCTGACGGACATATTTCGAGATATTTCTTCTTCTTGTTGTTCTTCTTCTGCACAGCTAAGCTGGAAGTGGCATTTGCGGCTCGCACTAGTGCAGAGTTATCTAAAAGAAAGGGGCCACGGTGTTTCTGTATCTCTATTATGTTGGTGCGGCTTCGGAACTTTTAAATATCTCGATATATCTCGAAAACTACGCTTCTGATCAAAAAATATCATAGAACATAAATTGTAGGAAACATAATTCTCTACAAAAAACGTCTCTTAACATTTTGCCATAGCTCGCTTCATTTCCGAGATATTTGCAGATTCAGCTCAAAGGAACTGGCCTGACGGACATATTTCGAGATATTTCTTCTTCTTGTTGTTCTTCCTCTGCACAGCTAAGCTGGAAGTGGCATTTGCAGCTCGCAATAGTGCAGAGTTATCTCAAAGAAAGGGGCCACGGTGTTTCTGTATCTCTATTATGTTGGTGCGGCTTCGGAACTTTTAAATATCTTGATATATCTCGAGAACTACGCGTCGGATCAAAAAATATCATAGAACATAAAAAGTAGGAAACATAATTCTCTACAAAAAAAGTCTCTTAACATTTTGCCATAGCTCGCTTCGTTTCCGACATATTTGCAGATTTATCTCAAGGGAAGGGGCCTGACGGACATATTTCGAGATATTTCTTCTTCTTGTTGTTCTTCTTCTGCGCAGCTAAGCTGGAAGTGGCATTTGCAGCTCGCAATAGTGCAGAGATATCTCAAAGAAAGGGGCCACGGTGTTTCTGTATCTCTATTATGTTGGTGCGGCTTCGGAACTTTTAAATATCTTGATATATCTCGAGAACTACGCGTCTGATCAAAAAATATCATAGAACATAAAAAGTAGGAAACATAATTCTCTACAAAAAAGGTCTCTTAACATTTTGCCATAGCTCGCTTCGTTTCCGAGATATTTGCAGATTTATCTCAAGGGAAGGGGCCCGACGGACATATTTCGAGATATTTCTTCTTCTTGTTGTTCTTCTTCTGCGCAGCTAACCTGGAAGTGGCATTTGCAGCTCGCAATAGTGCAGAGATATCTCAAAGAAAGGGGCCACGGTGTTTCTGTATCTCTATTATGTTGGTGCGGCTTCGGAACTTTTAAATATCTCGATATATCTCGAAAACTACGCTTCTGATCAAAAAATATCATAGAACATAAATTGTAGGAAGCATAATTCTCTACAAAAAAGGTCTCTTAACATTTTGCCATAGCTCGCTTCGTTTCCGAGATATTTGCAGATATATCTCAAGGGAAGGGGCCTGACGGACATATTTCGAGATATTTCTTCTTCTTGTTGTTCTTCTTCTGCACAGCTAAGCTGGAAGTGGCATTTACAGCTCGCAACAGTGCAGAGTTATCTCAAAGAAAGGGGCCACGGTGTTTCTGTATCTCTATTATGTTGGTGCGGCTTCGGAACTTTCAAATATCTTGATATATCTCGAGAACTACGCATCTGATCAAAAAATATCATAGAACATGAAAAGTAGGAAACTTAATTCTCTACAAAACAGGTCTCTTAACATTTTGCCATAGCTCTCTTCGTTTCCGAGATATTTGCAGATTTATCTCAAGGGAAGGGGCCTGGCGGACATATTTCGAGATATTTCTTCTTCTTGTTGTTCTTCTTCTGCACAGCTAAGCTGGAAGTGGCATTTGCAGCTCGCAATAGTTCAGAGTTATCTCAAAGAAAGGGGCCACGGTGTTTCTGTATCTCTATTATGTTGGTGCGGCTTCGGAACTTTTTAAATATCTTGATATATCTCGAGAACTACGCATCTGATCAAAAAATATCATAGAACATGAAAAGTAGGAAACTTAATTCTCTACAAAAAAGGTCTCTTAACATTTTGCCATAGCTCGCTTCGTTTCCGAGATATTTGCAGATTTATCTCAAGGGAAGGGGCCTGACGGACATATTTCGAGATATTTCTTCTTCTTGTTGTTCTTCTTCTGCACAGTTAAGCTGGAAGTGGCATTTGCGGCTCGCACTAGTGCAGAGTTATCTCAACGAAAGGGGCCACGGTGTTTCTGTATCTCTATTATGTTGGTGCGGCTTCGGAACTTTTAAATATCTTGATATATCTCGAGAACTACGCGTCCGATCAAAAAATATCATAGAACATAAAAAGTAGGAAACTTAATTCTGTACAAAAACGGTTTCTTAACATTTTGCCATAGCTCGCTTCGTTTCCGAGATATTTGCAGATATATTTCAAGGGAAGGGGCCTGACGTACATATTTCGAGATATTTCTTCTTCTTGTTGTTCTTCTTCTCCACAGCTAAGCTGGAAGTGGCATTTGCGGCTCGCACTAGTGCAGAGTTATCTCAAAGAAAGGGGCCACGGTGTTTCTGTATCTCTATTATGTTGGTGCGGCTTCGGAACTTTTAAATATCTCGACATATCTCGAAAACTACGCTTCTGATCAAAAAATATCATAGAACACAGATTGTAGGAAACATAATTCTCTACAAAAAACGTCTCTTAACATTTTGCCATAGCTCGCTTCGTTTCCGAGATATGTGCAGATTTATCTCAAGGGAAGGGGCCTGACGGACATATTTCGAGATATTTCTTCTTCTTGTTGTTCTTCTTCTGCACAGCTAAGCTGGAAGTGGCATTTGCGGCTCGCACTAGTGCAGAGTTATCTCAAAGAAAGGGGCCACGGTGTTTCTGTATCTCTATTATGTTGGTGCGGCTTCGGAACTTTTAAATATCTTGATATATCTCGAGAACTACGCATCTGATCAAAAAATATCATAGAACATAAAAAGTAGGAAACTTAATTCTCTACAAAAACGGTTTCTTATCATTTTGCCATAGCTCGCTCCGTTTCCGAGATATTTGCAGATATATTTCAAGGGAAGGGGCCTGACGGACATATTTCGAGATATTTCTTCTTCTTGTTGTTCTTCTTCTGCACAGCTAAGCTGGAAGTGGCATTTGCGGCTCGCACTAGTGCAGAGTTATCTAAAAGAAAGGGGCCACGGTGTTTCTGTATCTCTATTATGTTGGTGCGGCTTCGGAACTTTTAAATATCTCGATATATCTCGAAAACTACGCTTCTGATCAAAAAATATCATAGAACATAAATTGTAGGAAACATAATTCTCTACAAAAAACGTCTCTTAACATTTTGCCATAGCTCGCTTCATTTCCGAGATATTTGCAGATTCAGCTCAAAGGAACTGGCCTGACGGACATATTTCGAGATATTTCTTCTTCTTGTTGTTCTTCCTCTGCACAGCTAAGCTGGAAGTGGCATTTGCAGCTCGCAATAGTGCAGAGTTATCTCAAAGAAAGGGGCCACGGTGTTTCTGTATCTCTATTATGTTGGTGCGGCTTCGGAACTTTTAAATATCTTGATATATCTCGAGAACTACGCGTCCGATCAAAAAATATCATAGAACATAAAAAGTAGGAAACATAATTCTCTACAAAAAAAGTCTCTTAACATTTTGCCATAGCTCGCTTCGTTTCCGACATATTTGCAGATTTATCTCAAGGGAAGGGGCCTGACGGACATATTTCGAGATATTTCTTCTTCTTGTTGTTCTTCTTCTGCGCAGCTAAGCTGGAAGTGGCATTTGCAGCTCGCAATAGTGCAGAGATATCTCAAAGAAAGGGGCCACGGTGTTTCTGTATCTCTATTATGTTGGTGCGGCTTCGGAACTTTTAAATATCTTGATATATCTCGAGAACTACGCGTCTGATCAAAAAATATCATAGAACATAAAAAGTAGGAAACATAATTCTCTACAAAAAAGGTCTCTTAACATTTTGCCATAGCTCGCTTCGTTTCCGAGATATTTGCAGATTTATCTCAAGGGAAGGGGCCCGACGGACATATTTCGAGATATTTCTTCTTCTTGTTGTTCTTCTTCTGCGCAGCTAACCTGGAAGTGGCATTTGCAGCTCGCAATAGTGCAGAGATATCTCAAAGAAAGGGGCCACGGTGTTTCTGTATCTCTATTATGTTGGTGCGGCTTCGGAACTTTTAAATATCTTGATATATCTCGAGAACTACGCGTCTGATCAAAAAATATCATAGAACATAAAAAGTAGGAAACATAATTCTCTACAAAAAAGGTCTCTTAACATTTTGCCATAGCTCGCTTGGTTTCCGAGATATTTGCAGATTTATCTCAAGGGAAGGGGCCTAACGGACATATTTCCAGATATTTCTTCTTCTTGTTGTTCTTCTTCTGCACAGCTAAGTTGGAAGTGGCATTTGCAGCTCGCAATAGTGCAGAGTTATCTCAAAGAAAGGGGCCACGGTGTTTCTGTATCTCTATTATGTTGGTGCGGCTTCGGAACTTTTAAATATCTTGATATATCTCGAGAACTACGCATCTGATCAAAAAATATCATGGAACATAAAAAGTAGAAAACTTAATTCTCTACAGAAAAGGTCTCTTAACATTTTGCCATAGCTCGCTTCGTTTCCGAGATACTTGCCGATTTATCTCAAGGGAGGGGTCCTGACGGACATATTTCGAGATATTTCTTCTTCTTCTTGTTCTTCTTCTGCACAGCTAAACTGGAAGTGGCATTTCCAGCTCGCAATAGTGCAGAGTTATCCCAAAGAAAGGGGCCACGCTGTTTCTGTATCTCTATTATGTTGGTGCGGCTTCGGAACTTTTAAATATCTCGATATATCTCGAAAACTACGCTTCTGATCAAAAAATATCATAGAACATAAATTGTAGGAAACATAATTCTCTACAAAAAAGGTCTCTTAACATTTTGCCATAGCTCGCTTCGTTTCCGAGATATTTGCAGATTTATCTCAAGGGAAGGGTCCTGATGGACATATTTCGAGATATTTCTTCTTCTTGTTGTTCTTCTTGTGCACAGCTAAACTGGAAGTGGCATTTCCAGCTCGCAATAGTGCAGAGTTATCTCAAAGAAAGGGGCCACGGTGTTTCTGTATCTCTATTATGTTGGTGCGGCTTCGGAACTTTTAAATATCTTGATATATCTCGAGAACTACGCATCTGATCAAAAAATATCAGAGAACATAAAAAGTAGGAAACTTAATTCTCTACAAAAAAGGTCGCTTAACATTTTGCCATAGCTCTCTTCGTTTCCGAGATATTTGCAGATTTATCTCAAGGGAAGGGGCCTGACGGACATATTTCGAGATATTTCTTCTTCTTGTTGTCCTTCTTCTGCACAGCTAAGCTGGATGTGGCATTTGCAGCTCGCAATAGTGCAGAGTTATCTCAAAGAAAGGGGCCACGGTGTTTCTGTATCTCTATTATGTTGGTGCGGCTTCGGAACTTTTAAATATCTTGATATATCTCGAGAACTACGCGTCTGATCAAAAAATATCATAGAACATAAAAAGTAGGAAACTTAATTCTCTACAAAAACGGTCTCTTAACATTTTGCCATAGCCCGCTTCGTTTCCGAGATATTTGCAGATATATTTCAAGGGAAGGGGCCTGACGGACATATTTCGAGATATTTCTTCTTCTTGTTGTTCTTCTTCTGCACAGCTAAGCTGGAAGTGGCATTTGCGGCTCGCACTAGTGCAGAGTTATCTCAAAGAAAGGGGCCACGGTGTTTCTGTATCTCTATTATGTTGGTGCGGCTTCGGAACTTTTAAATATCTCGACATATCTCGAAAACTACGCTTCTGATCAAAAAATATCATAGAACATAGATTGTAGGAAACATAATTCTCTACAAAAAACGTCTCTTAACATTTTGCCATAGCTCGCTTCGTTTCCGAGATATGTGCAGATTTATCTCAAGGGAAGGGGCCTGACGGACATATTTCGAGATATTTCTTCTTCTTGTTGTTCTTCTTCTGCACAGCTAAGCTGGAAGTGGCATTTGCGGCTCGCACTAGTGCAGAGTTATCTCAAAGAAAGGGGCCACGGTGTTTCTGTATCTCTATTATGTTGGTGCGGCTTCGGAACTTTTAAATATCTTGATATATCTCGAGAACTACGCATCTGATCAAAAAATATCATAGAACATAAAAAGTAGGAAACTTAATTCTCTACAAAAAAGGTCGCTTAACATTTTGCCATAGCTCTCTTCGTTTCCGAGATATTTGCAGATTTATCTCAAGGGAAGGGGCCTGACGGACATATTTCGAGATATTTCTTCTTCTTGTTGTCCTTCTTCTGCACAGCTAAGCTGGAAGTGGCATTTGCAGCTCGCAATAGTGCAGAGTTATCTCAAAGAAAGGGGCCACGGTGTTTCTGTATCTCTATTATGTTGGTGCGGCTTCGGAACTTTTAAATATCTTGATATATCTCGAGAACTACGCATCTGATCAAAAAATATCATAGAACATAAAAAGTAGAAAACTTAATTCTCTACAAAAAAGGTCTCTTAACATTTTGCCATAGCTCGCTTCGTTTCCGAGATATTTGCAGATTTATCTCAAGGGAAGGGGCCTGACGGACATATTTCGAGATATTTCTTCTTCTTGTTGTTCTTCTTCTGCACAGCTAAGCTGGAAGTGGCATTTGCGGCTCGCACTAGTGCAGAGTTATCTCAAAGAAAGGGGCCACGGTGTTTCTGTATCCCTATTATGTTGGTGCGGCTTCGTAACTTTTAAATATCGCGATATATCTCGAAAACTACGCTTCTGATCAAAAAATATCATAGAACATAAATTGTAGGAAACATAATTCTCTACAAAAAACGTCTCTTAACATTTTGCCATAGCTCGCTTCGTTTCCGAGATATTTGCAGATTCAACTCAAAGGAACTGGCCTGACGGACATATTTCGAGATATTTCTTCTTCTTGTTGTTCTTCCTCTGCACAGCTAAGCTGGAAGTGGCATTTGCAGCTCGCAATAGTGCAGAGTTATCTCAAAGAAAGGGGCCACGGTGTTTCTGTATCTCTATTATGTTGGTGCGGCTTCGGAACTTTTAAATATCTTGATATATCTCGGGAACTACGCATCTGATCAAAAAATATCGTAGAACATAAAAAGTAGGAAACTTAATTCTCTACAAAAAAGGTCTCTTAACATTTTGCCATAGCTCGCTTCGTTTCCGAGATATTTGCAGATTTATCTCAAGGGAAGGGGCCTGACGGACATATTTCGAGATATTTCTTCTTCTTGTTGTTCTTCTTCTGCACAGCTAAGCTGGAAGTGGCATTTGCAGCTCGCAATAGTGCAGAGTTATCTCAAAGAAAGGGGCCACGGTGTTTCTGTATCTCTATTATGTTGGTGCGGCTTCGGAACTTTTAAATATCTTGATATATCTCGAGAACTACGCATCTGATCAAAAAATATCATGGAACATAAAAAGTTGAAAACTTAATTCTCTACAGAAAAGGTCTCTTAACATTTTGCCATAGCTCGCTTCGTTTCCGAGATACTTGCCGATTTATCTCAAGGGAGGGGTCCTGACGGACATATTTCGAGATATTTCTTCTTCTTCTTGTTCTTCTTCTGCACAGCTAAACTGGAAGTGGCATTTCCAGCTCGCAATAGTGCAGAGTTATCCCAAAGAAAGGGGCCACGCTGTTTCTGTATCTCTATTATGTTGGTGCGGCTTCGGAACTTTTAAATATCTCGATATATCTCGAAAACTACGCTTCTGATCAAAAAATATCATAGAACATAAATTGTAGGAAACATAATTCTCTACAAAAAAGGTCTCTTAACATTTTGCCATAGCTCGCTTCGTTTCCGAGATATTTGCAGATTTATCTCAAGGGAAGGGTCCTGATGGACATATTTCGAGATATTTCTTCTTCTTGTTGTTCTTCTTGTGCACAGCTAAACTGGAAGTGGCATTTCCAGCTCGCAATAGTGCAGAGTTATCTCAAAGAAAGGGGCCACGGTGTTTCTGTATCTCTATTATGTTGGTGCGGCTTCGGAACTTTTAAATATCTTGATATATCTCGAGAACTACGCATCTGATCAAAAAATATCAGAGAACATAAAAAGTAGGAAACTTAATTCTCTACAAAAAAGGTCGCTTAACATTTTGCCATAGCTCTCTTCGTTTCCGAGATATTTGCAGATTTATCTCAAGGGAAGGGGCCTGACGGACATATTTCGAGATATTTCTTCTTCTTGTTGTCCTTCTTCTGCACAGCTAAGCTGGATGTGGCATTTGCAGCTCGCAATAGTGCAGAGTTATCTCAAAGAAAGGGGCCACGGTGTTTCTGTATCTCTATTATGTTGGTGCGGCTTCGGAACTTTTAAATATCTTGATATATCTCGAGAACTACGCGTCTGATCAAAAAATATCATAGAACATAAAAAGTAGGAAACTTAATTCTCTACAAAAACGGTCTCTTAACATTTTGCCATAGCCCGCTTCGTTTCCGAGATATTTGCAGATATATTTCAAGGGAAGGGGCCTGACGGACATATTTCGAGATATTTCTTCTTCTTGTTGTTCTTCTTCTGCACAGCTAAGCTGGAAGTGGCATTTGCGGCTCGCACTAGTGCAGAGTTATCTCAAAGAAAGGGGCCACGGTGTTTCTGTATCTCTATTATGTTGGTGCGGCTTCGGAACTTTTAAATATCTCGACATATCTCGAAAACTACGCTTCTGATCAAAAAATATCATAGAACATAGATTGTAGGAAACATAATTCTCTACAAAAAACGTCTCTTAACATTTTGCCATAGCTCGCTTCGTTTCCGAGATATGTGCAGATTTATCTCAAGGGAAGGGGCCTGACGGACATATTTCGAGATATTTCTTCTTCTTGTTGTTCTTCTTCTGCACAGCTAAGCTGGAAGTGGCATTTGCGGCTCGCACTAGTGCAGAGTTATCTCAAAGAAAGGGGCCACGGTGTTTCTGTATCTCTATTATGTTGGTGCGGCTTCGGAACTTTTAAATATCTTGATATATCTCGAGAACTACGCATCTGATCAAAAAATATCATAGAACATAAAAAGTAGGAAACTTAATTCTCTACAAAAAAGGTCGCTTAACATTTTGCCATAGCTCTCTTCGTTTCCGAGATATTTGCAGATTTATCTCAAGGGAAGGGGCCTGACGGACATATTTCGAGATATTTCTTCTTCTTGTTGTCCTTCTTCTGCACAGCTAAGCTGGAAGTGGCATTTGCAGCTCGCAATAGTGCAGAGTTATCTCAAAGAAAGGGGCCACGGTGTTTCTGTATCTCTATTATGTTGGTGCGGCTTCGGAACTTTTAAATATCTTGATATATCTCGAGAACTACGCATCTGATCAAAAAATATCATAGAACATAAAAAGTAGAAAACTTAATTCTCTACAAAAAAGGTCTCTTAACATTTTGCCATAGCTCGCTTCGTTTCCGAGATATTTGCAGATTTATCTCAAGGGAAGGGGCCTGACGGACATATTTCGAGATATTTCTTCTTCTTGTTGTTCTTCTTCTGCACAGCTAAGCTGGAAGTGGCATTTGCGGCTCGCACTAGTGCAGAGTTATCTCAAAGAAAGGGGCCACGGTGTTTCTGTATCCCTATTATGTTGGTGCGGCTTCGTAACTTTTAAATATCGCGATATATCTCGAAAACTACGCTTCTGATCAAAAAATATCATAGAACATAAATTGTAGGAAACATAATTCTCTACAAAAAACGTCTCTTAACATTTTGCCATAGCTCGCTTCGTTTCCGAGATATTTGCAGATTCAACTCAAAGGAACTGGCCTGACGGACATATTTCGAGATATTTCTTCTTCTTGTTGTTCTTCCTCTGCACAGCTAAGCTGGAAGTGGCATTTGCAGCTCGCAATAGTGCAGAGTTATCTCAAAGAAAGGGGCCACGGTGTTTCTGTATCTCTATTATGTTGGTGCGGCTTCGGAACTTTTAAATATCTTGATATATCTCGGGAACTACGCATCTGATCAAAAAATATCGTAGAACATAAAAAGTAGGAAACTTAATTCTCTACAAAAAAGGTCTCTTAACATTTTGCCATAGCTCGCTTCGTTTCCGAGATATTTGCAGATTTATCTCAAGGGAAGGGGCCTGACGGACATATTTCGAGATATTTCTTCTTCTTGTTGTTCTTCTTCTGCACAGCTAAGCTGGAAGTGGCATTTGCAGCTCGCAATAGTGCAGAGTTATCTCAAAGAAAGGGGCCACGGTGTTTCTGTATCTCTATTATGTTGGTGCGGCTTCGGAACTTTTAAATATCTTGATATATCTCGAGAACTACGCATCTGATCAAAAAATATCATGGAACATAAAAAGTTGAAAACTTAATTCTCTACAGAAAAGGTCTCTTAACATTTTGCCATAGCTCGCTTCGTTTCCGAGATACTTGCCGATTTATCTCAAGGGAGGGGTCCTGACGGACATATTTCGAGATATTTCTTCTTCTTCTTGTTCTTCTTCTGCACAGCTAAACTGGAAGTGGCATTTCCAGCTCGCAATAGTGCAGAGTTATCCCAAAGAAAGGGGCCACGCTGTTTCTGTATCTCTATTATGTTGGTGCGGCTTCGGAACTTTTAAATATCTCGATATATCTCGAAAACTACGCTTCTGATCAAAAAATATCATAGAACATAAATTGTAGGAAACATAATTCTCTACAAAAAAGGTCTCTTAACATTTTGCCATAGCTCGCTTCGTTTCCGAGATATTTGCAGATTTATCTCAAGGGAAGGGTCCTGATGGACATATTTCGAGATATTTCTTCTTCTTGTTGTTCTTCTTGTGCACAGCTAAACTGGAAGTGGCATTTCCAGCTCGCAATAGTGCAGAGTTATCTCAAAGAAAGGGGCCACGGTGTTTCTGTATCTCTATTATGTTGGTGCGGCTTCGGAACTTTTAAATATCTTGATATATCTCGAGAACTACGCATCTGATCAAAAAATATCAGAGAACATAAAAAGTAGGAAACTTAATTCTCTACAAAAAAGGTCGCTTAACATTTTGCCATAGCTCTCTTCGTTTCCGAGATATTTGCAGATTTATCTCAAGGGAAGGGGCCTGACGGACATATTTCGAGATATTTCTTCTTCTTGTTGTCCTTCTTCTGCACAGCTAAGCTGGATGTGGCATTTGCAGCTCGCAATAGTGCAGAGTTATCTCAAAGAAAGGGGCCACGGTGTTTCTGTATCTCTATTATGTTGGTGCGGCTTCGGAACTTTTAAATATCTTGATATATCTCGAGAACTACGCGTCTGATCAAAAAATATCATAGAACATAAAAAGTAGGAAACTTAATTCTCTACAAAAACGGTCTCTTAACATTTTGCCATAGCCCGCTTCGTTTCCGAGATATTTGCAGATATATTTCAAGGGAAGGGGCCTGACGGACATATTTCGAGATATTTCTTCTTCTTGTTGTTCTTCTTCTGCACAGCTAAGCTGGAAGTGGCATTTGCGGCTCGCACTAGTGCAGAGTTATCTCAAAGAAAGGGGCCACGGTGTTTCTGTATCTCTATTATGTTGGTGCGGCTTCGGAACTTTTAAATATCTCGACATATCTCGAAAACTACGCTTCTGATCAAAAAATATCATAGAACATAGATTGTAGGAAACATAATTCTCTACAAAAAACGTCTCTTAACATTTTGCCATAGCTCGCTTCGTTTCCGAGATATGTGCAGATTTATCTCAAGGGAAGGGGCCTGACGGACATATTTCGAGATATTTCTTCTTCTTGTTGTTCTTCTTCTGCACAGCTAAGCTGGAAGTGGCATTTGCGGCTCGCACTAGTGCAGAGTTATCTCAAAGAAAGGGGCCACGGTGTTTCTGTATCTCTATTATGTTGGTGCGGCTTCGGAACTTTTAAATATCTTGATATATCTCGAGAACTACGCATCTGATCAAAAAATATCATAGAACATAAAAAGTAGGAAACTTAATTCTCTACAAAAAAGGTCGCTTAACATTTTGCCATAGCTCTCTTCGTTTCCGAGATATTTGCAGATTTATCTCAAGGGAAGGGGCCTGACGGACATATTTCGAGATATTTCTTCTTCTTGTTGTCCTTCTTCTGCACAGCTAAGCTGGAAGTGGCATTTGCAGCTCGCAATAGTGCAGAGTTATCTCAAAGAAAGGGGCCACGGTGTTTCTGTATCTCTATTATGTTGGTGCGGCTTCGGAACTTTTAAATATCTTGATATATCTCGAGAACTACGCATCTGATCAAAAAATATCATAGAACATAAAAAGTAGAAAACTTAATTCTCTACAAAAAAGGTCTCTTAACATTTTGCCATAGCTCGCTTCGTTTCCGAGATATTTGCAGATTTATCTCAAGGGAAGGGGCCTGACGGACATATTTCGAGATATTTCTTCTTCTTGTTGTTCTTCTTCTGCACAGCTAAGCTGGAAGTGGCATTTGCGGCTCGCACTAGTGCAGAGTTATCTCAAAGAAAGGGGCCACGGTGTTTCTGTACCTCTATTATGTTGGTGCAGCTCCGGAGCTTTTAAATATCTTGATATATCTCGAGAACTACGCATCTGATCAAAAAATATCATAGAACATAAAAAGTAGGAAACCTAATTCTCTACAAAAAAGGTCTCTTAACGTTTTGCAATAGCTCGCTTCGTTTCCGAGATATTTGCAGATTTATCTCAAGGGAGGGGTCCTGACGGACATATTTCGAGATATTTCTTCTTCTTGTTGTTCTTCTTCTGCACAGCTAAACTGGAAGTGGCATTTCCAGCTCGCAATCGTGCAGAGTTATCTCAAAGAAAGGGGCCACGGTGTTTCTGTATCTCTATTATGTTGGTGCGGCTTCGGAACTTTTAAATATCTTGATATATCTCGAGAACTACGCCTCTGATCGAAAAATATCATAGAACATAAAAAGTAGGAAACTTAATTCTCTACGAAAAAGGTCTCTTAACATTTTGCCATAGCTCGCTTCGTTTCCGAGATATTTGCAGATATATCTCAAGGGAAGGGGCCTGACGGACATATTTCGAGATATTTCTTCTTCTTGTTGTTCTTCTTCTGCACAGCTAAGCTGGAAGTGGCATTTGCAGCTCGCAATAGTGCAGAGATATCTCAAAGAAAGGGGCCACGGTGTTTCTG
Source organism: Osmia lignaria lignaria (assembly GCF_051020975.1). Lineage (NCBI taxonomy): Eukaryota > Metazoa > Arthropoda > Insecta > Hymenoptera > Megachilidae > Osmia > Osmia lignaria. The sequence continues at coordinate 5,017,496 of NW_027478159.1, read as the reverse complement.
TATCTCTATTATGTTGGTGCGGCTTCGGAACTTTTAAATATCTCGATATATCTCGAAAACTACGCTTCTGATCAAAAAATATCAGAGAACGTAAATTGTAGGAAAGATAATTCTGTACAAAAAAGGTCTCTTAACATTTTGCCATAGCTCGCTTCGTTTCCGAGATATTTGCAGATTTATCTCAAGGGAAGGGGCCTGACGGACATATTTCGAGATATTTCTTCTTCTTGTTGTTCTTCTTCTGCACAGCTAACCTGGAAGTGGCATTTGCAGTTCGCAATAGTGCAGAGTTATCTCAAAGAAAGGGGCCACGGTGTTTCTGTATCTCTATTATGTTGGTGCGGCTTCGGAACTTTTTAAATATCTTGATATATCTCGAGAACTACGCATCTGATCAAAAAATATCATAGAACATGAAAAGTAGGAAACTTAATTCTCTACAAAAAAGGTCTCTTAACATTTTGCCATAGCTCGCTTCGTTTCCGAGATATTTGCAGATTTATCTCAAGGGAAGGGGCCTGACGGACATATTTCGAGATATTTCTTCTTCTTGTTGTTCTTCTTCTGCACAGTTAAGCTGGAAGTGGCATTTGCGGCTCGCACTAGTGCAGAGTTATCTCAACGAAAGGGGCCACGGTGTTTCTGTATCTCTATTATGTTGGTGCGGCTTCGGAACTTTTAAATATCTTGATATATCTCGAGAACTACGCGTCCGATCAAAAAATATCATAGAACATAAAAAGTAGGAAACTTAATTCTGTACAAAAACGGTTTCTTAACATTTTGCCATAGCTCGCTTCGTTTCCGAGATATTTGCAGATATATTTCAAGGGAAGGGGCCTGACGGACATATTTCGAGATATTTCTTCTTCTTGTTGTTCTTCTTCTCCACAGCTAAGCTGGAAGTGGCATTTGCGGCTCGCACTAGTGCAGAGTTATCTCAAAGAAAGGGGCCACGGTGTTTCTGTATCTCTATTATGTTGGTGCGGCTTCGGAACTTTTAAATATCTCGACATATCTCGAAAACTACGCTTCTGATCAAAAAATATCATAGAACACAGATTGTAGGAAACATAATTCTCTACAAAAAACGTCTCTTAACATTTTGCCATAGCTCGCTTCGTTTCCGAGATATGTGCAGATTTATCTCAAGGGAAGGGGCCTGACGGACATATTTCGAGATATTTCTTCTTCTTGTTGTTCTTCTTCTGCACAGCTAAGCTGGAAGTGGCATTTGCGGCTCGCACTAGTGCAGAGTTATCTCAAAGAAAGGGGCCACGGTGTTTCTGTATCTCTATTATGTTGGTGCGGCTTCGGAACTTTTAAATATCTTGATATATCTCGAGAACTACGCATCTGATCAAAAAATATCATAGAACATAAAAAGTAGGAAACTTAATTCTCTACAAAAACGGTTTCTTATCATTTTGCCATAGCTCGCTCCGTTTCCGAGATATTTGCAGATATATTTCAAGGGAAGGGGCCTGACGGACATATTTCGAGATATTTCTTCTTCTTGTTGTTCTTCTTCTGCACAGCTAAGCTGGAAGTGGCATTTGCGGCTCGCACTAGTGCAGAGTTATCTAAAAGAAAGGGGCCACGGTGTTTCTGTATCTCTATTATGTTGGTGCGGCTTCGGAACTTTTAAATATCTCGATATATCTCGAAAACTACGCTTCTGATCAAAAAATATCATAGAACATAAATTGTAGGAAACATAATTCTCTACAAAAAACGTCTCTTAACATTTTGCCATAGCTCGCTTCATTTCCGAGATATTTGCAGATTCAGCTCAAAGGAACTGGCCTGACGGACATATTTCGAGATATTTCTTCTTCTTGTTGTTCTTCCTCTGCACAGCTAAGCTGGAAGTGGCATTTGCAGCTCGCAATAGTGCAGAGTTATCTCAAAGAAAGGGGCCACGGTGTTTCTGTATCTCTATTATGTTGGTGCGGCTTCGGAACTTTTAAATATCTTGATATATCTCGAGAACTACGCGTCGGATCAAAAAATATCATAGAACATAAAAAGTAGGAAACATAATTCTCTACAAAAAAAGTCTCTTAACATTTTGCCATAGCTCGCTTCGTTTCCGACATATTTGCAGATTTATCTCAAGGGAAGGGGCCTGACGGACATATTTCGAGATATTTCTTCTTCTTGTTGTTCTTCTTCTGCGCAGCTAAGCTGGAAGTGGCATTTGCAGCTCGCAATAGTGCAGAGATATCTCAAAGAAAGGGGCCACGGTGTTTCTGTATCTCTATTATGTTGGTGCGGCTTCGGAACTTTTAAATATCTTGATATATCTCGAGAACTACGCGTCTGATCAAAAAATATCATAGAACATAAAAAGTAGGAAACATAATTCTCTACAAAAAAGGTCTCTTAACATTTTGCCATAGCTCGCTTCGTTTCCGAGATATTTGCAGATTTATCTCAAGGGAAGGGGCCCGACGGACATATTTCGAGATATTTCTTCTTCTTGTTGTTCTTCTTCTGCGCAGCTAACCTGGAAGTGGCATTTGCAGCTCGCAATAGTGCAGAGATATCTCAAAGAAAGGGGCCACGGTGTTTCTGTATCTCTATTATGTTGGTGCGGCTTCGGAACTTTTAAATATCTTGATATATCTCGAGAACTACGCGTCTGATCAAAAAATATCATAGAACATAAAAAGTAGGAAACATAATTCTCTACAAAAAAGGTCTCTTAACATTTTGCCATAGCTCGCTTGGTTTCCGAGATATTTGCAGATTTATCTCAAGGGAAGGGGCCTAACGGACATATTTCCAGATATTTCTTCTTCTTGTTGTTCTTCTTCTGCACAGCTAAGTTGGAAGTGGCATTTGCAGCTCGCAATAGTGCAGAGTTATCTCAAAGAAAGGGGCCACGGTGTTTCTGTATCTCTATTATGTTGGTGCGGCTTCGGAACTTTTAAATATCTTGATATATCTCGAGAACTACGCATCTGATCAAAAAATATCATGGAACATAAAAAGTAGAAAACTTAATTCTCTACAGAAAAGGTCTCTTAACATTTTGCCATAGCTCGCTTCGTTTCCGAGATACTTGCCGATTTATCTCAAGGGAGGGGTCCTGACGGACATATTTCGAGATATTTCTTCTTCTTCTTGTTCTTCTTCTGCACAGCTAAACTGGAAGTGGCATTTCCAGCTCGCAATAGTGCAGAGTTATCCCAAAGAAAGGGGCCACGCTGTTTCTGTATCTCTATTATGTTGGTGCGGCTTCGGAACTTTTAAATATCTCGATATATCTCGAAAACTACGCTTCTGATCAAAAAATATCATAGAACATAAATTGTAGGAAACATAATTCTCTACAAAAAAGGTCTCTTAACATTTTGCCATAGCTCGCTTCGTTTCCGAGATATTTGCAGATTTATCTCAAGGGAAGGGTCCTGATGGACATATTTCGAGATATTTCTTCTTCTTGTTGTTCTTCTTGTGCACAGCTAAACTGGAAGTGGCATTTCCAGCTCGCAATAGTGCAGAGTTATCTCAAAGAAAGGGGCCACGGTGTTTCTGTATCTCTATTATGTTGGTGCGGCTTCGGAACTTTTAAATATCTTGATATATCTCGAGAACTACGCATCTGATCAAAAAATATCAGAGAACATAAAAAGTAGGAAACTTAATTCTCTACAAAAAAGGTCGCTTAACATTTTGCCATAGCTCTCTTCGTTTCCGAGATATTTGCAGATTTATCTCAAGGGAAGGGGCCTGACGGACATATTTCGAGATATTTCTTCTTCTTGTTGTCCTTCTTCTGCACAGCTAAGCTGGATGTGGCATTTGCAGCTCGCAATAGTGCAGAGTTATCTCAAAGAAAGGGGCCACGGTGTTTCTGTATCTCTATTATGTTGGTGCGGCTTCGGAACTTTTAAATATCTTGATATATCTCGAGAACTACGCGTCTGATCAAAAAATATCATAGAACATAAAAAGTAGGAAACTTAATTCTCTACAAAAACGGTCTCTTAACATTTTGCCATAGCCCGCTTCGTTTCCGAGATATTTGCAGATATATTTCAAGGGAAGGGGCCTGACGGACATATTTCGAGATATTTCTTCTTCTTGTTGTTCTTCTTCTGCACAGCTAAGCTGGAAGTGGCATTTGCGGCTCGCACTAGTGCAGAGTTATCTCAAAGAAAGGGGCCACGGTGTTTCTGTATCTCTATTATGTTGGTGCGGCTTCGGAACTTTTAAATATCTCGACATATCTCGAAAACTACGCTTCTGATCAAAAAATATCATAGAACATAGATTGTAGGAAACATAATTCTCTACAAAAAACGTCTCTTAACATTTTGCCATAGCTCGCTTCGTTTCCGAGATATGTGCAGATTTATCTCAAGGGAAGGGGCCTGACGGACATATTTCGAGATATTTCTTCTTCTTGTTGTTCTTCTTCTGCACAGCTAAGCTGGAAGTGGCATTTGCGGCTCGCACTAGTGCAGAGTTATCTCAAAGAAAGGGGCCACGGTGTTTCTGTATCTCTATTATGTTGGTGCGGCTTCGGAACTTTTAAATATCTTGATATATCTCGAGAACTACGCATCTGATCAAAAAATATCATAGAACGTAAAAAGTAGGAAACTTAATTCTCTACAAAAAAGGTCGCTTAACATTTTGCCATAGCTCTCTTCGTTTCCGAGATATTTGCAGATTTATCTCAAGGGAAGGGGCCTGACGGACATATTTCGAGATATTTCTTCTTCTTGTTGTCCTTCTTTTGCACAGCTAAGCTGGAAGTGGCATTTGCAGCTCGCAATAGTGCAGAGTTATCTCAAAGAAAGGGGCCACGGTGTTTCTGTATCTCTATTATGTTGGTGCGGCTTCGGAACTTTTAAATATCTTGATATATCTCGAGAACTACGCATCTGATCAAAAAATATCATAGAACATAAAAAGTAGAAAACTTAATTCTCTACAAAAAAGGTCTCTTAACATTTTGCCATAGCTCGCTTCGTTTCCGAGATATTTGCAGATTTATCTCAAGGGAAGGGGCCTGACGGACATATTTCGAGATATTTCTTCTTCTTGTTGTTCTTCTTCTGCACAGCTAAGCTGGAAGTGGCATTTGCGGCTCGCACTAGTGCAGAGTTATCTCAAAGAAAGGGGCCACGGTGTTTCTGTATCCCTATTATGTTGGTGCGGCTTCGTAACTTTTAAATATCGCGATATATCTCGAAAACTACGCTTCTGATCAAAAAATATCATAGAACATAAATTGTAGGAAACATAATTCTCTACAAAAAACGTCTCTTAACATTTTGCCATAGCTCGCTTCGTTTCCGAGATATTTGCAGATTCAACTCAAAGGAACTGGCCTGACGGACATATTTCGAGATATTTCTTCTTCTTGTTGTTCTTCCTCTGCACAGCTAAGCTGGAAGTGGCATTTGCAGCTCGCAATAGTGCAGAGTTATCTCAAAGAAAGGGGCCACGGTGTTTCTGTATCTCTATTATGTTGGTGCGGCTTCGGAACTTTTAAATATCTTGATATATCTCGGGAACTACGCATCTGATCAAAAAATATCATAGAACATAAAAAGTAGGAAACTTAATTCTCTACAAAAAAGGTCTCTTAACATTTTGCCATAGCTCGCTTCGTTTCCGAGATATTTGCAGATTTATCTCAAGGGAAGGGGCCTGACGGACATATTTCGAGATATTTCTTCTTCTTGTTGTTCTTCTTCTGCACAGCTAAGCTGGAAGTGGCATTTGCAGCTCGCAATAGTGCAGAGTTATCTCAAAGAAAGGGGCCACGGTGTTTCTGTATCTCTATTATGTTGGTGCGGCTTCGGAACTTTTAAATATCTTGATATATCTCGAGAACTACGCATCTGATCAAAAAATATCATGGAACATAAAAAGTAGAAAACTTAATTCTCTACAGAAAAGGTCTCTTAACATTTTGCCATAGCTCGCTTCGTTTCCGAGATACTTGCCGATTTATCTCAAGGGAGGGGTCCTGACGGACATATTTCGAGATATTTCTTCTTCTTCTTGTTCTTCTTCTGCACAGCTAAACTGGAAGTGGCATTTCCAGCTCGCAATAGTGCAGAGTTATCCCAAAGAAAGGGGCCACGCTGTTTCTGTATCTCTATTATGTTGGTGCGGCTTCGGAACTTTTAAATATCTCGATATATCTCGAAAACTACGCTTCTGATCAAAATATATCATAGAACATAAATTGTAGGAAACATAATTCTCTACAAAAAAGGTCTCTTAACATTTTGCCATAGCTCGCTTCGTTTCCGAGATATTTGCAGATTTATATCAAGGGAAGGGTCCTGATGGACATATTTCGAGATATTTCTTCTTCTTGTTGTTCTTCTTCTGCACAGCTAAGCTGGAAGTGGCATTTGCAGCTCGCAATAGTGCAGAGTTATCTCAAAGAAAGGGGCCACGGTGTTTCTGTATCTCTATTATGTTGGTGCGGCTTCGGAACTTTTAAATATCTTGATATATCTCGAGAACTACGCGTCGGATCAAAAAATATCATAGAACATAAAAAGTAGAAAACATAATTCTCTACAAAAAAGGTCTCTTAACATTTTGCCATAGCTCGCTTCGTTTCCGAGATATTTGCAGATTTATCTCAAGGGAAGGGGCCTGACGGACATATTTCGAGATATTTCTTCTTCTTGTTGTTCTTCTTCTGCGCAGCTAAGCTGGAAGTGGCATTTGCAGCTCGCAATAGTGCAGAGATATCTCAAAGAAAGGGGCCACGGTGTTCCTGTATCTCTATTATGTTGGTGCGGCTTCGGAACTTTTAAATATCTTGATATATCTCGAGAACTACGCGTCTGATCAAAAAATATCATAGAACATAAAAAGTAGGAAACATAATTCTCTACAAAAAAGGTCGCTTAACATTTTGCCATAGCTCTCTTCTTTTCCGAGATATTTGCAGATTTATCTCAAGGGAAGGGGCCTGACGGACATATTTCGAGATATTTCTTCTTCTTGTTGTCCTTCTTCTGCACAGCTAAGCTGGAAGTGGCATTTGCAGCTCGCAATAGTGCAGAGTTATCTCAAAGAAAGGGGCCACGGTGTTTCTGTATCTCTATTATGTTGGTGCGGCTTCGGAACTTTTAAATATCTTGATATATCTCGAGAACTACGCGTCGGATCAAAAAATATCATAGAACATAAAAAGTAGGAAACATAATTCTCTACAAAAAAGGTCTCTTAACATTTTGCCATAGCTCGCTTCGTTTCCGAGATATTTGCAGATTTATCTCAAGGGAAGGGGCCTGACGGACATATTTCGAGATATTTCTTCTTCTTGTTGTTCTTCTTCTGCGCAGCTAAGCTGGAAGTGGCATTTGCAGCTCGCAATAGTGCAGAGATATCTCAAAGAAAGGGGCCACGGTGTTTCTGTATCTCTATTATGTTGGTGCGGCTTCGGAACTTTTAAATATCTTGATATATCTCGAGAACTACGCGTCTGATCAAAAAATATCATAGAACATAAAAAGTAGGAAACATAATTCTCTACAAAAAAGGTCTCTTAACATTTTGCCATAGCTCGCTTCGTTTCCGAGATATTTGCAGATTTATCTCAAGGGAAGGGGCCTAACGGACATATTTCCAGATATTTCTTCTTCTTGTTGTTCTTCTTCTGCACAGCTAAGCTGAAAGTGGCATTTGCGGCTCGCACTAGTGCAGAGTTATCTCAAAGAAAGGGGCCACGGTGTTTCTGTACCTCTATTATGTTGGTGCAGCTCCGGAGCTTTTAAATATCTTGATATATCTCGAGAACTACGCATCTGATCAAAAAATATCATAGAACATAAAAAGTAGGAAACCTAATTCTCTACAAAAAAGGTCTCTTAACGTTTTGCAATAGCTCGCTTCGTTTCCGAGATATTTGCAGATTTATCTCAAGGGAGGGGTCCTGACGGACATATTTCGAGATATTTCTTCTTCTTGTTGTTCTTCTTCTGCACAGCTAAACTGGAAGTGGCATTTCCAGCTCGCAATCGTGCAGAGTTATCTCAAAGAAAGGGGCCACGGTGTTTCTGTATCTCTATTATGTTGGTGCGGCTTCGGAACTTTTAAATATCTTGATATATCTCGAGAACTACGCCTCTGATCGAAAAATATCATAGAACATAAAAAGTAGGAAACTTAATTCTCTACGAAAAAGGTCTCTTAACATTTTGCCATAGCTCGCTTCGTTTCCGAGATATTTGCAGATATATCTCAAGGGAAGGGGCCTGACGGACATATTTCGAGATATTTCTTCTTCTTGTTGTTCTTCTTCTGCACAGCTAAGCTGGAAGTGGCATTTGCAGCTCGCAATAGTGCAGAGATATCTCAAAGAAAGGGGCCACGGTGTTTCTGTATCTCTATTATGTTGGTGCGGCTTCGGAACTTTTAAATATCTCGATATATCTCGAAAACTACGCTTCTGATCAAAAAATATCAGAGAACGTAAATTGTAGGAAAGATAATTCTGTACAAAAAAGGTCTCTTAACATTTTGCCATAGCTCGCTTCGTTTCCGAGATATTTGCAGATTTATCTCAAGGGAAGGGGCCTGACGGACATATTTCGAGATATTTCTTCTTCTTGTTGTTCTTCTTCTGCACAGCTAACCTGGAAGTGGCATTTGCAGTTCGCAATAGTGCAGAGTTATCTCAAAGAAAGGGGCCACGGTGTTTCTGTATCTCTATTATGTTGGTGCGGCTTCGGAACTTTTAAATATCTTGATATATCTCGAGAACTACGCATCTGATCAAAAAATATCGTAGAACATAAAAAGTAGGAAACTTAATTCTCTACAAATAAGGTCTCTTAACATTTTGCCATAGCTCGCTTGGTTTCCGAGATATTTGCAGATTTATCTCAAGGGAAGGGGCCTGACGGACATATTTCGAGATATTTCTTCTTCTTGTTGTTCTTCTTCTGCGCAGCTAAGCTGGAAGTGGCATTTGCAGCTCGCAATAGTGCAGAGATATCTCAAAGAAAGGGGCCACGGTGTTTCTGTATCTCTATTATGTTGGTGCGGCTTCGGAACTTTTAAATATCTTGATATATCTCGAGAACTACGCGTCTGATCAAAAAATATCATAGAACATAAAAAGTAGGAAACATAATTCTCTACAAAAAAGGTCTCTTAACATTTTGCCATAGCTCGCTTCGTTTCCGAGATATTTGCAGATTTATCTCAAGGGAAGGGGCCTAACGGACATATTTCCAGATATTTCTTCTTCTTGTTGTTCTTCTTCTGCACAGCTAAGCTGGAAGTGGCATTTGCGGCTCGCACTAGTGCAGAGTTATCTCAAAGAAAGGGGCCACGGTGTTTCTGTATCTCTATTATGTTGGTGCGGCTTCGGAACTTTTAAATATCTTGATATATCTCGAGAACTACGCATCTGATCAAAAAATATCATAGAACATAAAAAGTAGGAAACCTAATTTTCTACAAAAAAGGTCTCTGAACATTTTGCCGTAGCTCGCTTCGTTTCCGAGATATTTGCAGATTTATCTCAAGGGAAGGGGCCTGACGGACATATTTCGAGATATTTCTTCTTCTTGTTGTTCTTCTTCTGCACAGCTAAACTGGAAGTGGCATTTCCAGCTCGCAATAGTGCAGAGTTATCCCAAAGAAAGGGGCCACGCTGTTTCTGTATCTCTATTATGTTGGTGCGGCTTCGGAACTTTTAAATATCTCGATATATCTCGAGAACTACGCATCTGATCAAAAAATATCGTAGAACATAAAAAGTAGGAAACTTAATTCTCTACAAATAAGGTCTCTTAACATTTTGCCATAGCTCGCTTGGTTTCCGAGATATTTGCAGATTTATCTCAAGGGAAGGGGCCTGACGGACATATTTCGAGATATTTCTTCTTCTTGTTGTTCTTCTTCTGCACAGCTAAACTGGAAGTGGCATTTCCAGCTCGCAATAGTGCAGAGTTATCCCAAAGAAAGGGGCCACGCTGTTTCTGTATCTCTATTATGTTGGTGCGGCTTCGGAACTTTTAAATATCTCGATATATCTCGAAAACTACGCTTCTGATCAAAAAATATCATAGAACATAAATTGTAGGAAACATAATTCTCTACAAAAAAGGTCTCTTAACATTTTGCCATAGCTCGCTTCGTTTCCGAGATATTTGCAGATTTATCTCAAGGGAAGGGTCCTGATGGACATATTTCGAGATATTTCTTCTTCTTGTTGTTCTTCTTCTGCACAGCTAAACTGGAAGTGGCATTTCCAGCTCGCAATCGTGCAGAGTTATCTCAAAGAAAGGGGCCACGGTGTTTCTGTATCTCTATTATGTTGGTGCGGCTTCGGAACTTTTAAATATCTTGATATATCTCGAGAACTACGCATCTGATCAAAAAATATCATAGAACATAAAAAGTAGGAAACCTAATTTTCTACAAAAAAGGTCTCCGAACATTTTGCCGTAGCTCGCTTCGTTTCCGAGATATTTGCAGATTTATCTCAAGGGAAGGGGCCTGACGGACATATTTCGAGATATTTCTTCTTCTTGTTGTTCTTCTTCTGCACAGCTAAACTGGAAGTGGCATTTCCAGCTCGCAATAGTGCAGAGTTATCCCAAAGAAAGGGGCCACGCTGTTTCTGTATCTCTATTATGTTGGTGCGGCTTCGGAACTTTTAAATATCTCGATATATCTCGAAAACTACGCTTCTGATCAAAAAATATCATAGAACATAAATTGTAGGAAACATAATTCTCTACAAAAAAGGTCTCTTAACATTTTGCCATAGCTCGCTTCGTTTCCGAGATATTTGCAGATTTATCTCAAGGGAAGGGTCCTGATGGACATATTTCGAGATATTTCTTCTTCTTGTTGTTCTTCTTCTGCACAGCTAAACTGGAAGTGGCATTTCCAGCTCGCAATCGTGCAGAGTTATCTCAAAGAAAGGGGCCACGGTGTTTCTGTATCTCTATTATGTTGGTGCGGCTTCGGAACTTTTAAATATCTTGATATATCTCGAGAACTACGCCTCTGATCGAAAAATATCATAGAACATAAAAAGTAGGAAACTTAATTCTCTACAAAAAAGGTCTCTTAACATTTTGCCATAGCTCGCTTCGTTTCCGAGATATTTGCAGATTTATCTCAAGGGAAGGGGCCTGACGGACATATTTCGAGATATTTCTTCTTCTTGTTGTTCTTCTTCTGCGCAGCTAAGCTGGAAGTGGCATTTGCAGCTCGCAATAGTGCAGAGATATCTCAAAGAAAGGGGCCACGGTGTTTCTGTATCTCTATTATGTTGGTGCGGCTTCGGAACTTTTAAATATCTTGATATATCTCGAGAACTACGCCTCTGATCGAAAAATATCATAGAACATAAAAAGTAGGAAACTTAATTCTCTACAAAAAAGGTCTCTTAACATTTTGCCATAGCTCGCTTCGTTTCCGAGATATTTGCAGATTTATCTCAAGGGAAGGGGCCTGACGGACATATTTCGAGATATTTCTTCTTCTTGTTGTTCTTCTTCTGCGCAGCTAAGCTGGAAGTGGCATTTGCAGCTCGCAATAGTGCAGAGATATCTCAAAGAAAGGGGCCACGGTGTTTCTGTATCTCTATTATGTTGGTGCGGCTTCGGAACTTTTAAATATCTTGATATATCTCGAGAACTACGCCTCTGATCGAAAAATATCATAGAACATAAAAAGTAGGAAACTTAATTCTCTACAAAAAAGGTCTCTTAACATTTTGCCATAGCTCGCTTCGTTTCCGAGATATTTGCAGATTTATCTCAAGGGAAGGGGCCTGACGGACATATTTCGAGATATTTCTTCTTCTTGTTGTTCTTCTTCTGCGCAGCTAAGCTGGAAGTGGCATTTGCAGCTCGCAATAGTGCAGAGATATCTCAAAGAAAGGGGCCACGGTGTTTCTGTATCTCTATTATGTTGGTGCGGCTTCGGAACTTTTAAATATCTTGATATATCTCGAGAACTACGCGTCTGATCAAAAAATATCATAGAACATAAAAAGTAGGAAACATAATTCTCTACAAAAAAGGTCTCTTATCATTTTGCCATAGCTCGCTTCGTTTCCGAGATATTTGCAGATTTATCTCAAGGGAAGGGGCCTAACGGACATATTTCCAGATATTTCTTCTTCTTGTTGTTCTTCTTCTGCACAGCTAAGCTGGAAGTGGCATTTGCGGCTCGCACTAGTGCAGAGTTATCTCAAAGAAAGGGGCCACGGTGTTTCTGTATCTCTATTATGTTGGTGCGGCTTCGGAACTTTTAAATATCTTGATATATCTCGAGAACTACGCATCTGATCAAAAAATATCATAGAACATAAAAAGTGGGAAACCTAATTTTCTACAAAAAAGGTCTGTGAACATTTTGCCGTAGCTCGCTTCGTTTCCGAGATATTTGCAGATTTATCTCAAGGGAAGGGGCCTGACGGACATATTTCGAGATATTTCTTCTTCTTGTTGTTCTTCTTCTGCACAGCTAAGCTGAAAGTGGCATTTGCGGCTCGCACTAGTGCAGAGTTATCTCAAAGAAAGGGGCCACGGTGTTTCTGTACCTCTATTATGTTGGTGCAGCTCCGGAGCTTTTAAATATCTTGATATATCTCGAGAACTACGCATCTGATCAAAAAATATCATAGAACATAAAAAGTAGGAAACCTAATTCTCTACAAAAAAGGTCTCTTAACGTTTTGCAATAGCTCGCTTCGTTTCCGAGATATTTGCAGATTTATCTCAAGGGAGGGGTCCTGACGGACATATTTCGAGATATTTCTTCTTCTTGTTGTTCTTCTTCTGCACAGCTAAACTGGAAGTGGCATTTCCAGCTCGCAATCGTGCAGAGTTATCTCAAAGAAAGGGGCCACGGTGTTTCTGTATCTCTATTATGTTGGTGCGGCTTCGGAACTTTTAAATATCTTGATATATCTCGAGAACTACGCCTCTGATCGAAAAATATCATAGAACATAAAAAGTAGGAAACTTAATTCTCTACGAAAAAGGTCTCTTAACATTTTGCCATAGCTCGCTTCGTTTCCGAGATATTTGCAGATATATCTCAAGGGAAGGGGCCTGACGGACATATTTCGAGATATTTCTTCTTCTTGTTGTTCTTCTTCTGCACAGCTAAGCTGGAAGTGGCATTTGCAGCTCGCAATAGTGCAGAGATATCTCAAAGAAAGGGGCCACGGTGTTTCTGTATCTCTATTATGTTGGTGCGGCTTCGGAACTTTTAAATATCTCGATATATCTCGAAAACTACGCTTCTGATCAAAAAATATCAGAGAACGTAAATTGTAGGAAAGATAATTCTGTACAAAAAAGGTCTCTTAACATTTTGCCATAGCTCGCTTCGTTTCCGAGATATTTGCAGATTTATCTCAAGGGAAGGGGCCTGACGGACATATTTCGAGATATTTCTTCTTCTTGTTGTTCTTCTTCTGCACAGCTAACCTGGAAGTGGCATTTGCAGTTCGCAATAGTGCAGAGTTATCTCAAAGAAAGGGGCCACGGTGTTTCTGTATCTCTATTATGTTGGTGCGGCTTCGGAACTTTTAAATATCTTGATATATCTCGAGAACTACGCATCTGATCAAAAAATATCGTAGAACATAAAAAGTAGGAAACTTAATTCTCTACAAATAAGGTCTCTTAACATTTTGCCATAGCTCGCTTGGTTTCCGAGATATTTGCAGATTTATCTCAAGGGAAGGGGCCTGACGGACATATTTCGAGATATTTCTTCTTCTTGTTGTTCTTCTTCTGCGCAGCTAAGCTGGAAGTGGCATTTGCAGCTCGCAATAGTGCAGAGATATCTCAAAGAAAGGGGCCACGGTGTTTCTGTATCTCTATTATGTTGGTGCGGCTTCGGAACTTTTAAATATCTTGATATATCTCGAGAACTACGCGTCTGATCAAAAAATATCATAGAACATAAAAAGTAGGAAACATAATTCTCTACAAAAAAGGTCTCTTAACATTTTGCCATAGCTCGCTTCGTTTCCGAGATATTTGCAGATTTATCTCAAGGGAAGGGGCCTAACGGACATATTTCCAGATATTTCTTCTTCTTGTTGTTCTTCTTCTGCACAGCTAAGCTGGAAGTGGCATTTGCGGCTCGCACTAGTGCAGAGTTATCTCAAAGAAAGGGGCCACGGTGTTTCTGTATCTCTATTATGTTGGTGCGGCTTCGGAACTTTTAAATATCTTGATATATCTCGAGAACTACGCATCTGATCAAAAAATATCATAGAACATAAATTGTAGGAAACATAATTCTCTACAAAAAAGGTCTCTTAACATTTTGCCATTGCTCGCTTCGTTTCCGAGATATTTGCAGATTTATCTCAAGGGAAGGGTCCTGATGGACATATTTCGAGATATTTCTTCTTCTTGTTGTTCTTCTTCTGCACAGCTAAACTGGAAGTGGCATTTCCAGCTCGCAATCGTGCAGAGTTATCTCAAAGAAAGGGGCCACGGTGTTTCTGTATCTCTATTATGTTGGTGCGGCTTCGGAACTTTTAAATATCTTGATATATCTCGAGAACTACGCATCTGATCAAAAAATATCATAGAACATAAAAAGTAGGAAACCTAATTTTCTACAAAAAAGGTCTCTGAACATTTTGCCGTAGCTCGCTTCGTTTCCGAGATATTTGCAGATTTATCTCAAGGGAAGGGGCCTGACGGACATATTTCGAGATATTTCTTCTTCTTGTTGTTCTTCTTCTGCACAGCTAAGCTGGAAGTGGCATTTGCAGGTCGCAATAGTGCAGAGTTATCTCAAAGAAAGGGGCCACGGTGTTTCTGTATCTCTATTATGTTGGTGCGGCTTCGGAACTTTTAAATATCTCGATATATCTCGAAAACTACGCATCTGATCAAAAAATATCGTAGAACATAAAAAGTAGGAAACTTAATTCTCTACAAATAAGGTCTCTTAACATTTTGCCATAGCTCGCTTGGTTTCCGAGATATTTGCAGATTTATCTCAAGGGAAGGGGCCTGACGGACATATTTCGAGATATTTCTTCTTCTTGTTGTTCTTCTTCTGCACAGCTAAGCTGGAAGTGGCATTTGCAGCTCGCAATAGTGCAGAGTTACCTCAAAGAAAGGGGCCACGGTGTTTCTGTATCTCTATTATGTTGGTGCCGCTTCGGAACTTTTAAATATCTGGATATATCTCGAGAACTACGCATCTGATCAAAAAATATCATAGAACATAAAAAGTAGGAAACTTAATTCTCTACAAAAAAGGTCTGTTAACATTTTGCCATAGCTCGCTTCGTTTCCGAGATATTTGCAGATTTATCTCAAGGGAAGGGGTCTGACGGACATATTTCGAGATATTTCTTCTTCTTGTTGTTCTTCTTCTGCACAGCTAAGCTGGAAGTGGCATTTGCAGCTCGCAGTAGTGCAGAGTTATCTCAAAGAAAGGGGCCACGGTGTTTCTGTATCTCTATTATGTTGGTGCGGCTTCGGAACTTTTAAATATCTTGATATATCTCGAGAACTACGCATCTGATCAAAAAATATCATAGAACATAAAAAGTAGGAAACTTAATTCTCTACAAAAAAGGTCTCTTAACATTTTGCCATAGCTCGCTTCGTTTCCGAGATATTTGCATATTTATCTCAAGGGAAGGGGCCTGACGGACATATTTCGAGATATTTCTTCTTCTTGTTGTTCTTCTTCTGCACAGCTAAGCTGGAAGTGGCATTTGCGGCTCGCACTAGTGCAGAGTTATCTCAAAGAAAGGGGCCACGGTGTTTCTGTATCTCTATTATGTTGGTGCGGCTTCGGAACTTTTAAATATCTCGATATATCTCGAAAACTACGCTTCTGATCAAAAAATATCATAGAACATAAAAAGTAGGAAACTTAATTCTCTACAAAAAATGTCTCTTAACATTTTGCCATAGCTCGCTTCGTTTCCGAGATATTTGCAGATTTATCTCAAGGGAAGGGGTCTGACGGACATATTTCGAGATATTTCTTCTTCTTGTTGTTCTTCTTCTGCACAGCTAAGCTGGAAGTGGCATTTGCAGCGCGCAATAGTGCAGAGTTATCTCAAAGAAAGGGGCCACGGTGTTTCTGTATCTCTATTATGTTGGTGCGGCTTCGGAA
The DNA here is from genome assembly GCF_051020975.1 of Osmia lignaria lignaria. Taxonomy (NCBI): domain Eukaryota; kingdom Metazoa; phylum Arthropoda; class Insecta; order Hymenoptera; family Megachilidae; genus Osmia; species Osmia lignaria. The sequence goes on along the minus strand of NW_027478159.1, from coordinate 5,001,365 downwards.
CTTTTAAATATCTTGATATATCTCGAGAACTACGCATCCGATCAAAAAATATCATAGAACATAAAAAGTAGGAAACTTAATTCTCTACAAAAAAGGTCTTTTAACATTTTGCCATAGCTCGCTTCGTTTCCGAGATATTTGCAGATATATCTCAAGGGAAGGGGCCTGACGGACATATTTCGAGATATTTCTTCTTCTTGTTGTTCTTCTTCTGCACAGCTAAGCTGGAAGTGGCATTTACAGCTCGCAATAGTGCAGAGTTATCTCAAAGAAAGGGGCCACGGTGTTTCTGTATCTCTATTATGTTGGTGCGGCTTCGGAACTTTTAAATATCTTGATATATCTCGAGAACTACGCATCCGATCAAAAAATATCATAGAACATAAAAAGTAGGAAACTTAATTCTCTACAAAAAAGGTCTCTTAACATTTTGCCATAGCTCGCTTCGTTTCCGAGATATTTGCATATTTATCTCAAGGGAAGGGGCCTGACGGACATATTTCGAGATATTTCTTCTTCTTGTTGTTCTTCTTCTGCACAGCTAAGCTGGAAGTGGCATTTGCGGCTCGCACTAGTGCAGAGTTATCTCAAAGAAAGGGGCCACGGTGTTTCTGTATCTCTATTATGTTGGTGCGGCTTCGGAACTTTTAAATATCTCGATATATCTCGAAAACTACGCTTCTGATCAAAAAATATCATAGAACATAAAAAGTAGGAAACTTAATTCTCTACAAAAAATGTCTCTTAACATTTTGCCATAGCTCGCTTCGTTTCCGAGATATTTGCAGATTTATCTCAAGGGAAGGGGTCTGACGGACATATTTCGAGATATTTCTTCTTCTTGTTGTTCTTCTTCTGCACAGCTAAGCTGGAAGTGGCATTTGCAGCGCGCAATAGTGCAGAGTTATCTCAAAGAAAGGGGCCACGGTGTTTCTGTATCTCTATTATGTTGGTGCGGCTTCGGAACTTTTAAATATCTTGATATATCTCGAGAACTACGCATCCGATCAAAAAATATCATAGAACATAAAAAGTAGGAAACTTAATTCTCTACAAAAAAGGTCTTTTAACATTTTGCCATAGCTCGCTTCGTTTCCGAGATATTTGCAGATATATCTCAAGGGAAGGGGCCTGACGGACATATTTCGAGATATTTCTTCTTCTTGTTGTTCTTCTTCTGCGCAGCTAAGCTGGAAGTGGCATTTGCAGCTCGCAATAGTGCAGAGATATCTCAAAGAAAGGGGCCACGGTGTTTCTGTATCTCTATTATGTTGGTGCGGCTTCGGAACTTTTAAATATCTTGATATATCTCGAGAACTACGCGTCTGATCAAAAAATATCATAGAACATAAAAAGTAGGAAACATAATTCTCTACAAAAAAGGTCTCTTATCATTTTGCCATAGCTCGCTTCGTTTCCGAGATATTTGCAGATTTATCTCAAGGGAAGGGGCCTAACGGACATATTTCCAGATATTTCTTCTTCTTGTTGTTCTTCTTCTGCACAGCTAAGCTGGAAGTGGCATTTGCGGCTCGCACTAGTGCAGAGTTATCTCAAAGAAAGGGGCCACGGTGTTTCTGTATCTCTATTATGTTGGTGCGGCTTCGGAACTTTTAAATATCTTGATATATCTCGAGAACTACGCATCTGATCAAAAAATATCATAGAACATAAAAAGTAGGAAACCTAATTTTCTACAAAAAAGGTCTCTGAACATTTTGCCGTAGCTCGCTTCGTTTCCGAGATATTTGCAGATTTATCTCAAGGGAAGGGGCCTGACGGACATATTTCGAGATATTTCTTCTTCTTGTTGTTCTTCTTCTGCACAGCTAAGCTGAAAGTGGCATTTGCGGCTCGCACTAGTGCAGAGTTATCTCAAAGAAAGGGGCCACGGTGTTTCTGTACCTCTATTATGTTGGTGCAGCTCCGGAGCTTTTAAATATCTTGATATATCTCGAGAACTACGCATCTGATCAAAAAATATCATAGAACATAAAAAGTAGGAAACCTAATTCTCTACAAAAAAGGTCTCTTAACGTTTTGCAATAGCTCGCTTCGTTTCCGAGATATTTGCAGATTTATCTCAAGGGAGGGGTCCTGACGGACATATTTCGAGATATTTCTTCTTCTTGTTGTTCTTCTTCTGCACAGCTAAACTGGAAGTGGCATTTCCAGCTCGCAATCGTGCAGAGTTATCTCAAAGAAAGGGGCCACGGTGTTTCTGTATCTCTATTATGTTGGTGCGGCTTCGGAACTTTTAAATATCTTGATATATCTCGAGAACTACGCCTCTGATCGAAAAATATCATAGAACATAAAAAGTAGGAAACTTAATTCTCTACGAAAAAGGTCTCTTAACATTTTGCCATAGCTCGCTTCGTTTCCGAGATATTTGCAGATATATCTCAAGGGAAGGGGCCTGACGGACATATTTCGAGATATTTCTTCTTCTTGTTGTTCTTCTTCTGCACAGCTAAGCTGGAAGTGGCATTTGCAGCTCGCAATAGTGCAGAGATATCTCAAAGAAAGGGGCCACGGTGTTTCTGTATCTCTATTATGTTGGTGCGGCTTCGGAACTTTTAAATATCTCGATATATCTCGAAAACTACGCTTCTGATCAAAAAATATCAGAGAACGTAAATTGTAGGAAAGATAATTCTGTACAAAAAAGGTCTCTTAACATTTTGCCATAGCTCGCTTCGTTTCCGAGATATTTGCAGATTTATCTCAAGGGAAGGGGCCTGACGGACATATTTCGAGATATTTCTTCTTCTTGTTGTTCTTCTTCTGCACAGCTAACCTGGAAGTGGCATTTGCAGTTCGCAATAGTGCAGAGTTATCTCAAAGAAAGGGGCCACGGTGTTTCTGTATCTCTATTATGTTGGTGCGGCTTCGGAACTTTTAAATATCTTGATATATCTCGAGAACTACGCATCTGATCAAAAAATATCGTAGAACATAAAAAGTAGGAAACTTAATTCTCTACAAATAAGGTCTCTTAACATTTTGCCATAGCTCGCTTGGTTTCCGAGATATTTGCAGATCTATCTCAAGGGAAGGGGCCTGACGGACATATTTCGAGATATTTCTTCTTCTTGTTGTTCTTCTTCTGCGCAGCTAAGCTGGAAGTGGCATTTGCAGCTCGCAATAGTGCAGAGATATCTCAAAGAAAGGGGCCACGGTGTTTCTGTATCTCTATTATGTTGGTGCGGCTTCGGAACTTTTAAATATCTTGATATATCTCGAGAACTACGCGTCTGATCAAAAAATATCATAGAACATAAAAAGTAGGAAACATAATTCTCTACAAAAAAGGTCTCTTAACATTTTGCCATAGCTCGCTTCGTTTCCGAGATATTTGCAGATTTATCTCAAGGGAAGGGGCCTAACGGACATATTTCCAGATATTTCTTCTTCTTGTTGTTCTTCTTCTGCACAGCTAAGCTGGAAGTGGCATTTGCGGCTCGCACTAGTGCAGAGTTATCTCAAAGAAAGGGGCCACGGTGTTTCTGTATCACTATTATGTTGGTGCGGCTTCGGAACTTTTAAATATCTTGATATATCTCGAGAACTACGCATCTGATCAAAAAATATCATAGAACATAAAAAGTAGGAAACCTAATTTTCTACAAAAAAGGTCTCTGAACATTTTGCCGTAGCTCGCTTCGTTTCCGAGATATTTGCAGATTTATCTCAAGGGAAGGGGCCTGACGGACATATTTCGAGATATTTCTTCTTCTTGTTGTTCTTCTTCTGCACAGCTAAACTGGAAGTGGCATTTCCAGCTCGCAATAGTGCAGAGTTATCCCAAAGAAAGGGGCCACGCTGTTTCTGTATCTCTATTATGTTGGTGCGGCTTCGGAACTTTTAAATATCTCGATATATCTCGAAAACTACGCTTCTGATCAAAAAATATCATAGAACATAAATTGTAGGAAACATAATTCTCTACAAAAAAGGTCTCTTAACATTTTGCCATAGCTCGCTTCGTTTCCGAGATATTTGCAGATTTATCTCAAGGGAAGGGTCCTGATGGACATATTTCGAGATATTTCTTCTTCTTGTTGTTCTTCTTCTGCACAGCTAAACTGGAAGTGGCATTTCCAGCTCGCAATCGTGCAGAGTTATCTCAAAGAAAGGGGCCACGGTGTTTCTGTATCTCTATTATGTTGGTGCGGCTTCGGAACTTTTAAATATCTTGATATATCTCGAGAACTACGCATCTGATCAAAAAATATCATAGAACATAAAAAGTAGGAAACCTAATTTTCTACAAAAAAGGTCTCTGAACATTTTGCCGTAGCTCGCTTCGTTTCCGAGATATTTGCAGATTTATCTCAAGGGAAGGGGCCTGACGGACATATTTCGAGATATTTCTTCTTCTTGTTGTTCTTCTTCTGCACAGCTAAGCTGGAAGTGGCATTTGCAGGTCGCAATAGTGCAGAGTTATCTCAAAGAAAGGGGCCACGGTGTTTCTGTATCTCTATTATGTTGGTGCGGCTTCGGAACTTTTAAATATCTCGATATATCTCGAAAACTACGCATCTGATCAAAAAATATCGTAGAACATAAAAAGTAGGAAACTTAATTCTCTACAAATAAGGTCTCTTAACATTTTGCCATAGCTCGCTTGGTTTCCGAGATATTTGCAGATTTATCTCAAGGGAAGGGGCCTGACGGACATATTTCGAGATATTTCTTCTTCTTGTTGTTCTTCTTCTGCACAGCTAAGCTGGAAGTGGCATTTGCAGCTCGCAATAGTGCAGAGTTACCTCAAAGAAAGGGGCCACGGTGTTTCTGTATCTCTATTATGTTGGTGCCGCTTCGGAACTTTTAAATATCTGGATATATCTCGAGAACTACGCATCTGATCAAAAAATATCATAGAACATAAAAAGTAGGAAACTTAATTCTCTACAAAAAAGGTCTGTTAACATTTTGCCATAGCTCGCTTCGTTTCCGAGATATTTGCAGATTTATCTCAAGGGAAGGGGTCTGACGGACATATTTCGAGATATTTCTTCTTCTTGTTGTTCTTCTTCTGCACAGCTAAGCTGGAAGTGGCATTTGCAGCTCGCAGTAGTGCAGAGTTATCTCAAAGAAAGGGGCCACGGTGTTTCTGTATCTCTATTATGTTGGTGCGGCTTCGGAACTTTTAAATATCTTGATATATCTCGAGAACTACGCATCTGATCAAAAAATATCATAGAACATAAAAAGTAGGAAACTTAATTCTCTACAAAAAAGGTCTCTTAACATTTTGCCATAGCTCGCTTCGTTTCCGAGATATTTGCATATTTATCTCAAGGGAAGGGGCCTGACGGACATATTTCGAGATATTTCTTCTTCTTGTTGTTCTTCTTCTGCACAGCTAAGCTGGAAGTGGCATTTGCGGCTCGCACTAGTGCAGAGTTATCTCAAAGAAAGGGGCCACGGTGTTTCTGTATCTCTATTATGTTGGTGCGGCTTCGGAACTTTTAAATATCTCGATATATCTCGAAAACTACGCTTCTGATCAAAAAATATCATAGAACATAAAAAGTAGGAAACTTAATTCTCTACAAAAAATGTCTCTTAACATTTTGCCATAGCTCGCTTCGTTTCCGAGATATTTGCAGATTTATCTCAAGGGAAGGGGTCTGACGGACATATTTCGAGATATTTCTTCTTCTTGTTGTTCTTCTTCTGCACAGCTAAGCTGGAAGTGGCATTTGCAGCGCGCAATAGTGCAGAGTTATCTCAAAGAAAGGGGCCACGGTGTTTCTGTATCTCTATTATGTTGGTGCGGCTTCGGAACTTTTAAATATCTTGATATATCTCGAGAACTACGCATCCGATCAAAAAATATCATAGAACATAAAAAGTAGGAAACTTAATTCTCTACAAAAAAGGTCTTTTAACATTTTGCCATAGCTCGCTTCGTTTCCGAGATATTTGCAGATATATCTCAAGGGAAGGGGCCTGACGGACATATTTCGAGATATTTCTTCTTCTTGTTGTTCTTCTTCTGCACAGCTAAGCTGGAAGTGGCATTTACAGCTCGCAATAGTGCAGAGTTATCTCAAAGAAAGGGGCCACGGTGTTTCTGTATCTCTATTATGTTGGTGCGGCTTCGGAACTTTTAAATATCTTGATATATCTCGAGAACTACGCATCCGATCAAAAAATATCATAGAACATAAAAAGTAGGAAACTTAATTCTCTACAAAAAAGGTCTCTTAACATTTTGCCATAGCTCGCTTCGTTTCCGAGATATTTGCAGATATATCTCAAGGGAAGGGGCCTGACGGACATATTTCGAGATATTTCTTCTTCTTGTTGTTCTTCTTCTGCACAGCTAAGCTGGAAGTGGCATTTACAGCTCGCAATAGTGCAGAGTTATCTCAAAGAAAGGGGCCACGGTGTTTCTGTATCTCTATTATGTTGGTGCGGCTTCGGAACTTTTAAATATCTTGATATATCTCGAGAACTACGCCTCTGATCGAAAAATATCATAGAACATAAAAAGTAGGAAACTTAATTCTCTACAAAAAACGGCTCTTAGCATTTTGCCATAGCTCGATTCGTTTCCGAGATATTTGCAGATTTATCTCAAGGGAAGGGGCCTGACGGATATATTTCGAGATATTTCTTCTTCTTGTTGTTCTTCTTCTGCACAGCTAAGCTGGAAGTGGCATTTGCAGCGCGCAATAGTGCAGAGTTATCTCAAAGAAAGGGGCCACGGTGTTTCTGTATCTCTATTATGTTGGTGCGGCTTCGGAACTTTTAAATATCTTGATATATCTCGAGAACTACGCCTCTGATCGAAAAATATCATAGAACATAAAAAGTAGGAAACTTAATTCCCTACAAAAAACGTCTCTTAGCATTTTGCCATAGCTCGCTTCGTTTCCGAGATATTTGCAGATTTATCTCAAGGGAAGGGGCCTGACGGATATATTTCGAGATATTTCTTCTTCTTGTTGTTCTTCTTCTGCACAGCTAAGCTGGAAGTGGCATTTGCAGCGCGCAATAGTGCAGAGTTATCTCAAAGGAAGGGGCCACGGTGTTTCTGTATCTCTATTATGTTGGTGCGGCTTCGGAACTTTTAAATATCTTGATATATCTCGAGAACTACGCATCCGATCGAAAAATATCATAGAACATAAAAAGTAGGAAACTTAATTCTCTACAAAAAAGGTCTCTTAACATTTTGCCATAGCTCGCTTCGTTTCCGAGATATTTGCAGATATATCTCAAGGGAAGGGGCCTGACGGACATATTTCGAGATGTTTCTTCTTCTTGTTGTTCTTCTTCTGCACAGCTAAGCTGGAAGTGGCATTTGCAGCGCGCAATAGTGCAGAGTTATCTCAAAGAAAGGGGCCACGGTGTTTCTGTATCTCTATTATGTTGGTGCGGCTTCGGAACTTTTAAATATCTTGATATATCTCGAGAACTACGCATCCGATCAAAAAATATCATAGAACATAAAAAGTAGGAAACTTAATTCTCTACAAAAAAGGTCTCTTAACATTTTGCCATAGCTCGCTTCGTTTCCGAGATATTTGCAGATATATCTCAAGGGAAGGGGCCTGACGGACATATTTCGAGATATTTCTTCTTCTTGTTGTTCTTCTTCTGCGCAGCTAAGCTGGAAGTGGCATTTGCAGCTCGCAATAGTGCAGAGATATCTCAAAGAAAGGGGCCACGGTGTTTCTGTATCTCTATTATGTTGGTGCGGCTTCGGAACTTTTAAATATCTTGATATATCTCGAGAACTACGCATCCGATCAAAAAATATCATAGAACATAAAAAGTAGGAAACTTAATTCTCTACAAAAAAGGTCTCTTAACATTTTGCCATAGCTCGCTTCGTTTCCGAGATATTTGCAGATATATCTCAAGGGAAGGGGCCTGACGGACATATTTCGAGATATTTCTTCTTCTTGTTGTTCTTCTTCTGCACAGCTAAGCTGGAAGTGGCATTTACAGCTCGCAATAGTGCAAAGTTATCTCAAAGAAAGGGGCCACGGTGTTTCTGTATCTCTATTATGTTGGTGCGGCTTCGGAACTTTTAAATATCTTGATATATCTCGAGAACTACGCATCCGATCAAAAAATATCATAGAACATAAAAAGTAGGAAACTTAATTCTCTACAAAAAAGGTCTCTTAACATTTTGCCATAGCTCGCTTCGTTTCCGAGATATTTGCAGATATATCTCAAGGGAAGCGGCCTGACGGACATATTTCGAGATATTTCTTCTTCTTGTTGTTCTTCTTCTGCACAGCTAAGCTGGAAGTGGCATTTACAGCTCGCAATAGTGCAGAGTTATCTCAAAGAAAGGGGCCACGGTGTTTCTGTATCTCTATTATGTTGGTGCGGCTTCGGAACTTTTAAATATCTTGATATATCTCGAGAACTACGCCTCTGATCGAAAAATATCATAGAACATAAAAAGTAGGAAACTTAATTCTCTACAAAAAACGTCTCTTAGCATTTTGCCATAGCTCGCTTCGTTTCCGAGATATTTGCAGATTTATCTCAAGGGAAGGGGCCTGACGGATATATTTCGAGATATTTCTTCTTCTTGTTGTTCTTCTTCTGCACAGCTAAGCTGGAAGTGGCATTTGCAGCGCGCAATAGTGCAGAGTTATCTCAAAGAAAGGGGCCACGGTGTTTCTGTATCTCTATTATGTTGGTGCGGCTTCGGAACTTTTAAATATCTTGATATATCTCGAGAACTACGCATCCGATCGAAAAATATCATAGAACATAAAAAGTAGGAAACTTAATTCTCTACAAAAAAGGTATCTTAACATTTTGCCATAGCTCGCTTCGTTTCCGAGATATTTGCAGATATATCTCAAGGGAAGGGGCCTGACGGACATATTTCGAGATATTTCTTCTTCTTGTTGTTCTTCTTCTGCACAGCTAAGCTGGGAGTGGCATTTGCAGCTCGCAATAGTGCAGAGTTATCTCAAAGAAAGGGGCCACGGTGTTTCTGTATCTCTATTATGTTGGTGCGGCTTCGGAACTTTTAAATATCTTGATATATCTCGAGAACAACGCATCTGATCAAAAAATATCATAGAACATAAAGTAGGAAACTTAATTCTCTACAAAAAACGTCTCTTAACATTTTGCCATAGCTCGCTTCGTTTCCGAGATATTTGCAGATTTATCTCAAAGGAAGGGGCCTGACGGACATATTTCGAGATGTTTCTTCTTCTTGTTGTTCTTCTTCTGCACAGCTAAGCTGGAAGTGGCATTTGCAGCGCGCAATAGTGCAGAGTTATCTCAAAGAAAGGGGCCACGGTGTTTCTGTATCTCTATTATGTTGGTGCGGCTTCGGAACTTTTAAATATCTTGATATATCTCGAGAACTACGCATCCGATCAAAAAATGTCATAGAACATAAAAAGTAGGAAACTTAATTCTCTACAAAAAAGGTCTCTTAACATTTTGCCATAGCTCGCTTCGTTTCCGAGATATTTGCAGATATATCTCAAGGGAAGGGGCCTGACGGACATATTTCGAGATATTTCTTCTTCTTGTTGTTCTTCTTCTGCGCAGCTAAGCTGGAAGTGGCATTTGCAGCTCGCAATAGTGCAGAGATATCTCAAAGAAAGGGGCCACGGTGTTTCTGTATCTCTATTATGTTGGTGCGGCTTCGGAACTTTTAAATATCTTGATATATCTCGAGAACTACGCGTCTGATCAAAAAATATCATAGAACATAAAAAGTAGGAAACATAATTCTCTACAAAAAAGGTCTCTTAACATTTTGCCATAGCTCGCTTCGTTTCCGAGATATTTGCAGATTTATCTCAAGGGAAGGGGCCTAACGGACATATTTCCAGATATTTCTTCTTCTTGTTGTTCTTCTTCTGCACAGCTAAGCTGGAAGTGGCATTTGCGGCTCGCACTAGTGCAGAGTTATCTCAAAGAAAGGGGCCACGGTGTTTCTGTATCTCTATTATGTTGGTGCGGCTTCGGAACTTTTAAATATCTTGATATATCTCGAGAACTACGCATCTGATCAAAAAATATCATAGAACATAAAAAGTAGGAAACCTAATTTTCTACAAAAAAGGTCTCTGAACATTTTGCCGTAGCTCGCTTCGTTTCCGAGATATTTGCAGATTTATCTCAAGGGAAGGGGCCTAACGGACATATTTCGAGATATTTCTTCTTCTTGTTGTTCTTCTTCTGCACAGCTAAACTGGAAGTGGCATTTCCAGCTCGCAATAGTGCAGAGTTATCCCAAAGAAAGGGGCCACGCTGTTTCTGTATCTCTATTATGTTGGTGCGGCTTCGGAACTTTTAAATATCTTGATATATCTCGAGAACTACGCATCTGATCAAAAAATATCATAGAACATAAAAAGTAGGAAACTTAATTCTCTACAAAAAAGGTCTCTTAACATTTTGCCATAGCTCGCTTCGTTTCCGAGATATTTGCAGATTTATCTCAATGGAAGGGGCCTGACGGGCATATTTCGAGATATTTCTTCTTCTTGTTGTTCTTCTTCTGCACAGCTAAGCTGGAAGTGGCATTTGCAGCTCGCAATAGTGCAGAGTTATCTCAAAGAAAGGGGCCACGGTGTTTCTGTATCTCTATTATGTTGGTGCGGCTTCGGAACTTTTAAATATCTTGATATATCTCGAGAACTACGCATCCGATCGAAAAATATCATAGAACATAAAAAGTAGGAAACTTAATTCTCTACAAAAAAGGTCTCTTAACATTTTGCCATAGCTCGCTTCGTTTCCGAGATATTTGCAGATATATCTCAAGGGAAGGGGCCTGACGGACATATTTCGAGATGTTTCTTCTTCTTGTTGTTCTTCTTCTGCACAGCTAAGCTGGAAGTGGCATTTGCAGCGCGCAATAGTGCAGAGTTATCTCAAAGAAAGGGGCCACGGTGTTTCTGTATCTCTATTATCTTGGTGCGGCTTCGGAACTTTTAAATATCTTGATATATCTCGAGAACTACGCATCCGATCAAAAAATATCATAGAACATAAAAAGTAGGAAACTTAATTCTCTACAAAAAAGGTCTCTTAACATTTTGCCATAGCTCGCTTCGTTTCCGAGATATTTGCAGATATATCTCAAGGGAAGGGGCCTGACGGACATATTTCGAGATATTTCTTCTTCTTGTTGTTCTTCTTCTGCGCAGCTAAGCTGGAAGTGGCATTTGCAGCTCGCAATAGTGCAGAGATATCTCAAAGAAAGGGGCCACGGTGTTTCTGTATCTCTATTATGTTGGTGCGGCTTCGGAACTTTTAAATATCTTGATATATCTCGAGAACTACGCATCCGATCAAAAAATATCATAGAACATAAAAAGTAGGAAACTTAATTCTCTACAAAAAAGGTCTCTTAACATTTTGCCATAGCTCGCTTCGTTTCCGAGATATTTGCAGATATATCTCAAGGGAAGGGGCCTGACGGACATATTTCGAGATATTTCTTCTTCTTGTTGTTCTTCTTCTGCACAGCTAAGCTGGAAGTGGCATTTACAGCTCGCAATAGTGCAAAGTTATCTCAAAGAAAGGGGCCACGGTGTTTCTGTATCTCTATTATGTTGGTGCGGCTTCGGAACTTTTAAATATCTTGATATATCTCGAGAACTACGCATCCGATCAAAAAATATCATAGAACATAAAAAGTAGGAAACTTAATTCTCTACAAAAAAGGTCTCTTAACATTTTGCCATAGCTCGCTTCGTTTCCGAGATATTTGCAGATATATCTCAAGGGAAGCGGCCTGACGGACATATTTCGAGATATTTCTTCTTCTTGTTGTTCTTCTTCTGCACAGCTAAGCTGGAAGTGGCATTTACAGCTCGCAATAGTGCAGAGTTATCTCAAAGAAAGGGGCCACGGTGTTTCTGTATCTCTATTATGTTGGTGCGGCTTCGGAACTTTTAAATATCTTGATATATCTCGAGAACTACGCCTCTGATCGAAAAATATCATAGAACATAAAAAGTAGGAAACTTAATTCTCTACAAAAAACGTCTCTTAGCATTTTGCCATAGCTCGCTTCGTTTCCGAGATATTTGCAGATTTATCTCAAGGGAAGGGGCCTGACGGATATATTTCGAGATATTTCTTCTTCTTGTTGTTCTTCTTCTGCACAGCTAAGCTGGAAGTGGCATTTGCAGCGCGCAATAGTGCAGAGTTATCTCAAAGAAAGGGGCCACGGTGTTTCTGTATCTCTATTATGTTGGTGCGGCTTCGGAACTTTTAAATATCTTGATATATCTCGAGAACTACGCATCCGATCGAAAAATATCATAGAACATAAAAAGTAGGAAACTTAATTCTCTACAAAAAAGGTCTCTTAACATTTTGCCATAGCTCGCTTCGTTTCCGAGATATTTGCAGATATATCTCAAGGGAAGGGGCCTGACGGACATATTTCGAGATATTTCTTCTTCTTGTTGTTCTTCTTCTGCACAGCTAAGCTGGGAGTGGCATTTGCAGCTCGCAATAGTGCAGAGTTATCTCAAAGAAAGGGGCCACGGTGTTTCTGTATCTCTATTATGTTGGTGCGGCTTCGGAACTTTTAAATATCTTGATATATCTCGAGAACAACGCATCTGATCAAAAAATATCATAGAACATAAAGTAGGAAACTTAATTCTCTACAAAAAACGTCTCTTAACATTTTGCCATAGCTCGCTTCGTTTCCGAGATATTTGCAGATTTATCTCAAAGGAAGGGGCCTGACGGACATATTTCGAGATGTTTCTTCTTCTTGTTGTTCTTCTTCTGCACAGCTAAGCTGGAAGTGGCATTTGCAGCGCGCAATAGTGCAGAGTTATCTCAAAGAAAGGGGCCACGGTGTTTCTGTATCTCTATTATGTTGGTGCGGCTTCGGAACTTTTAAATATCTTGATATATCTCGAGAACTACGCATCCGATCGAAAAATATCATAGAACATAAAAAGTAGGAAACTTAATTCTCTACAAAAAAGGTCTCTTAAGATTTTGCCATAGCTCGCTTCGTTTCCGAGATATTTGCAGATATATCTCAAGGGAAGGGGCCTAACGGACATATTTCGAGATATTTCTTCTTCTTGTTGTTCTTCTTCTGCACAGCTAAACTGGAAGTGGCATTTCCAGCTCGCAATAGTGCAGAGTTATCCCAAAGAAAGGGGCCACGCTGTTTCTGTATCTCTATTATGTTGGTGCGGCTTCGGAACTTTTAAATATCTTGATATATCTCGAGAACTACGCATCTGATCAAAAAATATCATAGAACATAAAAAGTAGGAAACTTAATTCTCTACAAAAAAGGTCTCTTAACATTTTGCCATAGCTCGCTTCGTTTCCGAGATATTTGCAGATTTATCTCAATGGAAGGGGCCTGACGGGCATATTTCGAGATATTTCTTCTTCTTGTTGTTCTTCTTCTGCACAGCTAAGCTGGAAGTGGCATTTGCAGCTCGCAATAGTGCAGAGTTATCTCAAAGAAAGGGGCCACGGTGTTTCTGTATCTCTATTATGTTGGTGCGGCTTCGGAACTTTTAAATATCTTGATATATCTCGAGAACAACGCATCTGATCAAAAAATATCATAGAACATAAAAAGTAGGAAACTTAATTCTCTACAAAAAAGGTCTCTTAACATTTTGCCATAGCTCGCTTCGTTTCCGAGATATTTGCATATTTATCTCAAGGGAAGGGGCCTGACGGACATATTTCGAGATATTTCTTTTTCTTGTTGTTCTTCTTCTGCACAGCTAAGCTGGAAGTGGCATTTGCGGCTCGCACTAGTGCAGAGTTATCTCAAAGAAAGGGGCCACGGTGTTTCTGTATCTCTATTATGTTGGTGCGGCTTCGGAACTTTTAAATATCTCGATATATCTCGAAAACTACGCTTCTGATCAAAAAATATCATAGAACATAAATTGTAGGAAACATAATTCTCTACAAAAAAGGTCTCTTAACATTTTGCCATAGCTCGCTTCGTTTCCGAGATATTTGCAGATATATCTCAAGGGAAGGGGCCTGACGGACATATTTCGAGATGTTTCTTCTTCTTGTTGTTCTTCTTCTGCACAGCTAAGCTGGAAGTGGCATTTGCAGCGCGCAATAGTGCAGAGTTATCTCAAAGAAAGGGGCCACGGTGTTTCTGTATCTCTATTATGTTGGTGCGGCTTCGGAACTTTTAAATATCTTGATATATCTCGAGAACTACGCATCCGATCAAAAAATATCATAGAACATAAAAAGTAGGAAACTTAATTCTCTACAAAAAAGGTCTCTTAACATTTTGCCATAGCTCGCTTCGTTTCCGAGATATTTGCAGATATATCTCAAGGGAAGGGGCCTGACGGACATATTTCGAGATATTTCTTCTTCTTGTTGTTCTTCTTCTGCACAGCTAAGCTGGGAGTGGCATTTGCAGCTCGCAATAGTGCAGAGTTATCTCAAAGAAAGGGGCCACGGTGTTTCTGTATCTCTATTATGTTGGTGCGGCTTCGGAACTTTTAAATATCTTGATATATCTCGAGAACAACGCATCTGATCAAAAAATATCATAGAACATAAAAAGTAGGAAACTTAATTCTCTACAAAAAAGGTCTCTTAACATTTTGCCATAGCTCGCTTCGTTTCCGAGATATTTGCAGATATATCTCAAGGGAAGGGGCCTGACGGACATATTTCGAGATATTTCTTCTTCTTGTTGTTCTTCTTCTGCACAGCTAAGCTGGGAGTGGCATTTGCAGCTCGCAATAGTGCAGAGTTATCTCAAAGAAAGGGGCCACGGTGTTTCTGTATCTCTATTATGTTGGTGCGGCTTCGGAACTTTTAAATATCTTGATATATCTCGAGAACAACGCATCTGATCAAAAAATATCATAGAACATAAAAAGTAGGAAACTTAATTCTCTACAAAAAAGGTCTCTTAACATTTTGCCATAGCTCGCTTCGTTTCCGAGATATTTGCAGATATATCTCAAGGGAAGGGGCCTAACGGACATATTTCGAGATATTTCTTCTTCTTGTTGTTCTTCTTCTGCACAGCTAAGCTGGAAGTGGCATTTACAGCTCGCAATAGTGCAGAGTTATCTCAAAGAAAGGGGCCACGGTGTTTCTGTATCTCTATTATGTTGGTGCGGCTTCGGAACTTTTAAATATCTTGATATATCTCGAGAACTACGCCTCTGATCGAAAAATATCATAGAACATAAAAAGTAGGAAACTTAATTCTCTACAAAAAACGTCTCTTAACATTTTGCCATAGCTCGCTTCGTTTCCGAGATATTTGCAGATTTATCTCAAGGGAAGGGGCCTGACGGACATATTTCGAGATATTTCTTCTTCTTGTTGTTCTTCTTCTGCACAGCTAAGCTGGAAGTGGCATTTGCAGCGCGCAATAGTGCAGAGTTATTTCAAAGAAAGGGGCCACGGTGTTTCTGTATCTCTATTATGTTGGTGCGGCTTCGGAACTTTTAAATATCTTGATATATCTCGAGAACTACGCCTCTGATCGAAAAATATCATAGAACATAAAAAGTAGGAAACTTAATTCTCTACAAAAAACGTCTCTTAACATTTTGCCATAGCTCGCTTCGTTTCCGAGATATTTGCAGATTTATCTCAAGGGAAGGGGCCTGACGGACATATTTCGAGATATTTCTTCTTCTTGTTGTTCTTCTTCTGCACAGCTAAGCTGGAAGTGGCATTTGCAGCGCGCAATAGTGCAGAGTTATCTCAAAGAAAGGGGCCACGGTGTTTCTGTATCTCTATTATGTTGGTGCGGCTTCGGAACTTTTAAATATCTTGATATATCTCGAGAACTACGCATCTGATCAAAAAATATCATACTACATAAAAAGTAGGAAACTTAATTCTCTACAAGAAAGGTCTCCAAACATTTTGCCATAGCTCGCTTCGTTTCCGAGATATTTGCAGATTTATCTCAATGGAAGGGGCCTGACGGGCATATTTCGAGATATTTCTTCTTCTTGTTGTTCTTCTTCTGCACAGCTAAGCTGGAAGTGGCATTTGTAGCGCGCAATAGTGCAGAGTTGTCTCAAAGAAAGGGGCCACGGTGTTTCTGTATCTATATTATGTTGGTGCGGCTTCGGAACTTTTAAATATCTTGATATATCTCGAGAACTACGCATACGATCAAAAAATATCATAGAACATAAAAAGTAGGAAACTTAATTCTCTACAAAAAAGGTCTCTCAACATTTTGCCATAGCTCGTTTCGTTTCCGAGATATTTGCAGATATATCTCAAGGGAAGGGGCCTGACAGACATATTTCGAGATATTTCTTCTTCTTGTTGTTCTTCTTCTGCACAGCTAAGCTGGAAGTGGCATTTGCAGCTCGCAATAGTGCAGAGTTATCTAAAAGAAAGGGGCCACGGTGTTTCTGTATCTCTATTATGTTGGTGCGGCTTCGGAACTTTTAAATATCTTGATATATCTCGAGAACTACGCATCTGATCAAAAAATATCATAGAACATAAAAAGTAGGAAACTTAATTCTCTACAAAAAAGGTCTCTTAACATTTTGCCATAGCTCGCTTCGTTTCCGAGATATTTGCAGATATATCTCAAGGGAAGGGGCCTGACGGACATATTTCGAGATATTTCTTCTTCTTGTTGTTCTTCTTCTGCACAGCTAAGCTGGGAGTGGCATTTGCAGCTCGCAATAGTGCAGAGTTATCTCAAAGAAAGGGGCCACGGTGTTTCTGTATCTCTATTATGTTGGTGCGGCTTCGGAACTTTTAAATATCTCGATATATCTCGAAAACTACGCTTCTGATCAAAAAATATCATAGAACATAAATTGTAGGAAACATAATTCTCTACAAAAAAGGTCTCTTAACATTTTGCCATAGCTCGCTTCGTTTCCGAGATATTTGCAGATATATCTCAAGGGAAGGGGCCTGACGGACATATTTCGAGATGTTTCTTCTTCTTGTTGTTCTTCTTCTGCACAGCTAAGCTGGAAGTGGCATTTGCAGCGCGCAATAGTGCAGAGTTATCTCAAAGAAAGGGGCCACGGTGTTTCTGTATCTCTATTATGTTGGTGCGGCTTCGGAACTTTTAAATATCTTGATATATCTCGAGAACTACGCATCCGATCAAAAAATATCATAGAACATAAAAAGTAGGAAACTTAATTCTCTACAAAAAAGGTCTCTTAACATTTTGCCATAGCTCGCTTCGTTTCCGAGATATTTGCAGATATATCTCAAGGGAAGGGGCCTGACGGACATATTTCGAGATATTTCTTCTTCTTGTTGTTCTTCTTCTGCACAGCTAAGCTGGGAGTGGCATTTGCAGCTCGCAATAGTGCAGAGTTATCTCAAAGAAAGGGGCCACGGTGTTTCTGTATCTCTATTATGTTGGTGCGGCTTCGGAACTTTTAAATATCTTGATATATCTCGAGAACAACGCATCTGATCAAAAAATATCATAGAACATAAAAAGTAGGAAACTTAATTCTCTACAAAAAAGGTCTCTTAACATTTTGCCATAGCTCGCTTCGTTTCCGAGATATTTGCAGATATATCTCAAGGGAAGGGGCCTGACGGACATATTTCGAGATATTTCTTCTTCTTGTTGTTCTTCTTCTGCACAGCTAAGCTGGGAGTGGCATTTGCAGCTCGCAATAGTGCAGAGTTATCTCAAAGAAAGGGGCCACGGTGTTTCTGTATCTCTATTATGTTGGTGCGGCTTCGGAACTTTTAAATATCTTGATATATCTCGAGAACAACGCATCTGATCAAAAAATATCATAGAACATAAAAAGTAGGAAACTTAATTCTCTACAAAAAAGGTCTCTTAACATTTTGCCATAGCTCGCTTCGTTTCCGAGATATTTGCAGATATATCTCAAGGGAAGGGGCCTAACGGACATATTTCGAGATATTTCTTCTTCTTGTTGTTCTTCTTCTGCACAGCTAAGCTGGAAGTGGCATTTACAGCTCGCAATAGTGCAGAGTTATCTCAAAGAAAGGGGCCACGGTGTTTCTGTATCTCTATTATGTTGGTGCGGCTTCGGAACTTTTAAATATCTTGATATATCTCGAGAACTACGCCTCTGATCGAAAAATATCATAGAACATAAAAAGTAGGAAACTTAATTCTCTACAAAAAACGTCTCTTAACATTTTGCCATAGCTCGCTTCGTTTCCGAGATATTTGCAGATTTATCTCAAGGGAAGGGGCCTGACGGACATATTTCGAGATATTTCTTCTTCTTGTTGTTCTTCTTCTGCACAGCTAAGCTGGAAGTGGCATTTGCAGCGCGCAATAGTGCAGAGTTATTTCAAAGAAAGGGGCCACGGTGTTTCTGTATCTCTATTATGTTGGTGCGGCTTCGGAACTTTTAAATATCTTGATATATCTCGAGAACTACGCCTCTGATCGAAAAATATCATAGAACATAAAAAGTAGGAAACTTAATTCTCTACAAAAAACGTCTCTTAACATTTTGCCATAGCTCGCTTCGTTTCCGAGATATTTGCAGATTTATCTCAAGGGAAGGGGCCTGACGGACATATTTCGAGATATTTCTTCTTCTTGTTGTTCTTCTTCTGCACAGCTAAGCTGGAAGTGGCATTTGCAGCGCGCAATAGTGCAGAGTTATCTCAAAGAAAGGGGCCACGGTGTTTCTGTATCTCTATTATGTTGGTGCGGCTTCGGAACTTTTAAATATCTTGATATATCTCGAGAACTACGCATCTGATCAAAAAATATCATACTACATAAAAAGTAGGAAACTTAATTCTCTACAAGAAAGGTCTCCAAACATTTTGCCATAGCTCGCTTCGTTTCCGAGATATTTGCAGATTTATCTCAATGGAAGGGGCCTGACGGGCATATTTCGAGATATTTCTTCTTCTTGTTGTTCTTCTTCTGCACAGCTAAGCTGGAAGTGGCATTTGTAGCGCGCAATAGTGCAGAGTTGTCTCAAAGAAAGGGGCCACGGTGTTTCTGTATCTATATTATGTTGGTGCGGCTTCGGAACTTTTAAATATCTTGATATATCTCGAGAACTACGCATACGATCAAAAAATATCATAGAACATAAAAAGTAGGAAACTTAATTCTCTACAAAAAAGGTCTCTCAACATTTTGCCATAGCTCGTTTCGTTTCCGAGATATTTGCAGATATATCTCAAGGGAAGGGGCCTGACAGACATATTTCGAGATATTTCTTCTTCTTGTTGTTCTTCTTCTGCACAGCTAAGCTGGAAGTGGCATTTGCAGCTCGCAATAGTGCAGAGTTATCTAAAAGAAAGGGGCCACGGTGTTTCTGTATCTCTATTATGTTGGTGCGGCTTCGGAACTTTTAAATATCTTGATATATCTCGAGAACTACGCATCTGATCAAAAAATATCATAGAACATAAAAAGTAGGAAACTTAATTCTCTACAAAAAAGGTCTCTTAACATTTTGCCATAGCTCGCTTCGTTTCCGAGATATTTGCAGATATATCTCAAGGGAAGGGGCCTGACGGACATATTTCGAGATATTTCTTCTTCTTGTTGTTCTTCTTCTGCACAGCTAAGCTGGGAGTGGCATTTGCAGCTCGCAATAGTGCAGAGTTATCTCAAAGAAAGGGGCCACGGTGTTTCTGTATCTCTATTATGTTGGTGCGGCTTCGGAACTTTTAAATATCTTGATATATCTCGAGAACAACGCACCTGATCAAAAAATATCATAGAACATAAAAAGTAGGAAACTTAATTCTCTACAAAAAAGGTCTCTTAACATTTTGCCATAGCTCGCTTCGTTTCCGAGATATTTGCATATTTATCTCAATGGAAGGGGCCTGACGGGCATATTTCGAGATATTTCTTCTTCTTGTTGTTCTTCTTCTGCACAGCTAAGCTGGAAGTGGCATTTGCAGCGCGCAATAGTGCAGAGTTATCTCAAAGAAAGGGGCCACGGTGTTTCTGTATCTCTATTATGTTGGTGCGGCTTCGGAACTTTTAAATATCTTGATATATCTCGAGAACTACGCATCCGATCAAAAAATATCATAGAACATAAAAAGTAGG
Organism: Osmia lignaria lignaria; assembly: GCF_051020975.1. Lineage (NCBI taxonomy): Eukaryota > Metazoa > Arthropoda > Insecta > Hymenoptera > Megachilidae > Osmia > Osmia lignaria. The sequence continues at coordinate 4,981,333 of NW_027478159.1, read as the reverse complement.
AAACTTAATTCTCTACAAAAAAGTTCTCTTAACATTTTGCCATAGCTCGCTTCGTTTCCGAGATATTTGCAGATATATCTCAAGGGAAGGGGCCTGACGGACATATTTCGAGATATTTCTTCTTCTTGTTGTTCTTCTTCTGCACAGCTAAGCTGGGAGTGGCATTTGCAGCTCGCAATAGTGCAGAGTTATCTCAAAGAAAGGGGCCACGGTGTTTCTGTATCTCTATTATGTTGGTGCGGCTTCGGAACTTTTAAATATCTTGATATATCTCGAGAACAACGCATCTGATCAAAAAATATCATAGAACATAAAAAGTAGGAAACTTAATTCTCTACAAAAAAGGTCTCTTAACATTTTGCCATAGCTCGCTTCGTTTCCGAGATATTTGCATATTAAATCTCAAGGGAAGGGGCCTGACGGACATATTTCGAGATATTTCTTCTTCTTGTTGTTCTTCTTCTGCACAGCTAAGCTGGACGTGGCATTTACAGCTCGCAATAGTGCAGAGTTATCTCAAAGAAAGGGGCCACGGTGTTTCTGTATCTCTATTATGTTGGTGCGGCTTCGGAACTTTTAAATATCTTGATATATCTCGAGAACTACGCCTCTGATCGAAAAATATCATAGAACATAAAAAGTAGGAAACTTAATTCTCTACAAAAAACGTCTCTTAACATTTTGCCATAGCTCGCTTCGTTTCCGAGATATTTGCAGATTTATCTCAAGGGAAGGGGCCTGACGGACATATTTCGAGATATTTCTTCTTCTTGTTGTTCTTCTTCTGCACAGCTAAGCTGGAAGTGGCATTTGCAGCGCGCAATAGTGCAGAGTTATCTCAAAGAAAGGGGCCACGGTGTTTCTGTATCTCTATTATGTTGGTGCGGCTTCGGAACTTTTAAATATCTTGATATATCTCGAGAACTACGCATCTGATCAAAAAATATCATACTACATAAAAAGTAGGAAACTTAATTCTCTACAAGAAAGGTCTCTAAACATTTTGCCATAGCTCGCTTCGTTTCCGAGATATTTGCAGATTTATCTCAAGGGAAGGGGCCTGACGGACATATTTCGAGATGTTTCTTCTTCTTGTTGTTCTTCTTCTGCACAGCTAAGCTGGAAGTGGCATTTGCAGCTCGCAATAGTGCAGAGTTATCTCAAAGAAAGAGGCCACGGTGTTTCTGTACCTCTATTATGTGGGTGCAGCTTCGGAACTTTTAAATATCTTGATATATCTCGAGAACTACGCATCTGATCAAAAAATATCATCGAACATAAAAAGTAGGAAACTTAATTCTCTACAAAAAAGGTCTCTTAACATTTTGCCATAGCTCGCTTCTTTTCCGAGATATTTGCAGATTTATCTCAATGGAAGGGGCCTGACGGGCATATTTCGAGATATTTCTTCTTCTTGTTGTTCTTCTTCTGCACAGCTAAGCTGGAAGTGGCATTTACAGCTCGCAATAGTGCAGAGTTATCTCAAAGAAAGGGGCCACGGTGTTTCTGAATCTCTATTATGTTGGTGTGGCTTCGGAACTTTTAAATATCTTGATATATCTCGAGAACTACGCATCTGATCAAAAAATATCATAGAACATAAATTGTAGGAAACGTAATTCTCTACAAAAAAGGTCTCTTAACATTTTGCCATAGCTCGCTTCGTTTCCGAGATATTTGCAGATTTATCTCAAGGGAAGGGGCCTGACGGTCATATTTCGAGATATTTCTTCTTCTTGTTGTTCTTCTTCTGCACAGCTGAGCTGGAAGTGGCATTTGCAGGTCGCAATAGTGCAGAGTTATCTCAAAGAAAGGGGCCACGGTGTTTCTGTATCTCTATTATGTTGGTGCGGCTTCGGAACTTTTAAATATCTCGATATATCTCGAAAACTACGCTTCTGATCAAAAAATATCATAGAACGTAAATTGTAGGAAACGTAATTCTCTACAAAAAAGGTCTCTTAACATTTTGCCATAGCTCGCTTCGTTTCCGAGATATTTGCAGATTTATCTCAAGGGAAGGGGCCTGACGGTCATATTTCGAGATATTTCTTCTTCTTGTTGTTCTTCTTCTGCACAGCTGAGCTGGAAGTGGCATTTGCAGGTCGCAATAGTGCAGAGTTATCTCAAAGAAAGGGGCCACGGTGTTTCTGTATCTCTATTATGTTGGTGCGGCTTCGGAACTTTTAAATATCTCGATATATCTCGAAAACTACGCTTCTGATCAAAAAATATCATAGAACGTAAATTGTAGGAAACATAATTCTCTACAAAAAAGGTCTCTTAACATTTTGCCATAGCTCGCTTCGTTTCCGAGATATTTGCAGATATATCTCAAGGGAAGGGGCCTGACGGACATATTTCGAGATATTTCTTCTTCTTGTTGTTCTTCTTCTGCACAGCTAAGCTGGAAGTGGCATTTACAGCTCGCAATAGTGCAGAGTTATCTCAAAGAAAGGGGCCACGGTGTTTCTGTATCTCTATTATGTTGGTGCGGCTTCGGAACTTTTAAATATCTTGATATATCTCGAGAACTACGCATCTGATCAAAAAATATCATAGAACATAAAAAGTAGGAAACTTAATTCTCTACAAAAAAGGTCTCTTAACATTTTGCCATAGCTCGCTTCGTTTCCGAGATATTTGCAGATTTATCTCAAGGGAAGGGGCCTGACGGACATATTTCGAGATATTTCTTCTTCTTGTCGTTCTTCTTTTGCACAGCTAACCTGGAAGTGGCATTTGCAGCTCGCACTAGTGCAGAGTTATCTTAAAGAAAGGGGCCACGGTGTTTCTGTATCTCTATTATGTTGGTGCGGCTTCGGAACTTTTAAATATCTCGATATATCTCGAAAACTACGCTTCTGATCAAAAAATATCATAGAACATAAAAAGTAGGAAACTTAATTCTCTACAAAAAAGGTCTCTTAACATTTTGCCATAGCTCGTTTCGTTTCCGAGATATCTGCAGATTTATCTCAAGGGAAGGGGCCTGACGGACATATTTCGAGATATTTCTTCTTCTTGTTGTTCTTCTTCTGCACAGCTAAGCTGGAAGTGGCATTTACAGCTCGCAATAGTGCAGAGTTATCTCAAAGAAAGGGGCCACGGTGTTTCTGAATCTCTATTATGTTGGTGTGGCTTCGGAACTTTTAAATATCTTGATATATCTCGAGAACTACGCATCTGATCAAAAAATATCATAGAACATAAAAAGTAGGAAACGTAATTCTCTACAAAAAAGGTCTCTTAACATTTTGCCATAGCTCGCTTCGTTTCCGAGATATTTGCAGATTTATCTCAAGGGAAGGGGCCTGACGGTCATATTTCGAGATATTTCTTCTTCTTGTTGTTCTTCTTCTGCACAGCTGAGCTGGAAGTGGCATTTGCAGGTCGCAATAGTGCAGAGTTATCTCAAAGAAAGGGGCCACGGTGTTTCTGTATCTCTATTATGTTGGTGCGGCTTCGGAACTTTTAAATATCTCGATATATCTCGAAAACTACGCTTCTGATCAAAAAATATCATAGAACGTAAATTGTAGGAAACATTATTCTCTACAAAAAAGGTCTCTTAACATTTTGCCATAGCTCGCTTCGTTTCCGAGATATTTGCATATTTATCTCAAGGGAAGGGGCCTGACGGACATATTTCGAGATATTTCTTCTTCTTGTTGTTCTTCTTCTGCACAGCTAAGCTGGAAGTGGCATTTGCGGCTCTCACTAGTGCAGAGTTATCTCAAAGAAAGGGGCCACGGTGTTTCTTTATCTCTATTATGTTGGTGCGGCTTCGGAACTTTTAAATATCTCGATATATCTCGAAAACTACGCTTCTGATCAAAAAATATCATTGAACATAAATTGTAGGAAACATAATTCTCTACAAAAAAGGTCTCTTAACATTTTGCCATAGCTCGCTTCGTTTCCGAGATATTTGCAGATATATCTCAAGGGAAGGGGCCTGACGGACATATTTCGAGATATTTCTTCTTCTTGTTGTTCTTCTTCTGCACAGCTAAGCTGGAAGTGGCATTTACAGCTCGCAATAGTGCAGAGTTATCTCAAAGAAAGGGGCCACGGTGTTTCTGTATCTCTATTATGTTGGTGCGGCTTCGGAACTTTTAAATATCTTGATATATCTCGAGAACTACGCATCTGATCAAAAAATATCATAGAACATAAAAAGTAGGAAACTTAATTCTCTACAAAAAAGGTCTCTTAACATTTTGCCATAGCTCGCTTTGTTTCCGAGATATTTGCAGATTTATCTCAAGGGAAGGGGCCTGACGGACATATTTCGAGATATTTCTTCTTCTTGTTGTTCTTCTTTTGCACAGCTAAGCTGGAAGTGGCATTTGCAGCTCGCACTAGTGCAGAGTTATCTCAAAGAAAGGGGCCACGGTGTTTCTGTATCTCTATTATGTTGGTGCGGCTTCGGAACTTTTAAATATCTCGATATATCTCGAAAACTACGCTTCTGATCAAAAAATATCATAGAACATAAAAAGTAGGAAACTTAATTCTCTACAAAAAAGGTCTCTTAACATTTTGCCATAGCTCGTTTCGTTTCCGAGATATCTGCAGATTTATCTCAAGGGAAGGGGCCTGACGGACATATTTCGAGATATTTCTTCTTCTTGTTGTTCTTCTTCTGCACAGCTAAGCTGGAAGTGGCATTTACAGCTCGCAATAGTGCAGAGTTATCTCAAAGAAAGGGGCCACGGTGTTTCTGAATCTCTATTATGTTGGTGTGGCTTCGGAACTTTTAAATATCTTGATATATCTCGAGAACTACGCATCTGATCAAAAAATATCATAGAACATAAATTGTAGGAAACGTAATTCTCTACAAAAAAGGTCTCTTAACATTTTGCCATAGCTCGCTTCGTTTCCGAGATATTTGCAGATTTATTTCAAGGGAAGGGGCCTGACGGTCATATTTCGAGATATTTCTTCTTCTTGTTGTTCTTCCTCTGCACAGCTAAGCTGGAAGTGGCATTTGCAGCTCGCAATAGTGCAGAGTTATCTCAAAGAAAGGGGCCACGGTGTTTCTGTATCTCTATTATGTTGGTGCGGCTTCGGAACTTTTAAATATCTTGATATATCTCGAGAACTACGCATCTCATCAAAAAACTTCATAGAACATAAAAAGTAGGAAACTTAATTCTCTACAAAAAAGGTCTCTTAACATTTTGCCATAGCTCTCTTCGTTTCCGAGATATTTGCATATTTATCTCAAGGGAAGGGGCCTGACGGACATATTTCGAGATATTTCTTCTTCTTGTTGTTCTTCTTCTGCACAGCTAAGCTGGAAGTTGCATTTGCGGCTCGCACTAGTGCACAGTTATCTCAAAGAAAGGGGCCACGGTGTTTCTGTATCTCTATTATGTTGGTGCGTCTTCGGAACTTTTAAATATCTCGATATATCTCGAAAACTACGCTTCCGATCAAAAAATATCATAGAACATAAATTGTAGGAAACATAATTCTCTACAAAAAACGTCTCTTAACATTTTGCCATAGCTCGCTTCGTTTCCGAGATATTTGCAGATTCAGCTCAAAGGAACTGGTCTGACGGACATATTTCGAGATATTTCTTCTTCTTGTTGTTCTTCCTCTGCACAGCTAAGCTGGAAGTGGCATTTGCAGCTCGCAATAGTGCAGAGTTTTCTCAAAGAAAGGGGCCACGGTGTTTCTGTATCTCTATTATGTTGGTGCGGCTTCGGAACTTTTAAATATCTTGATATACCTCGAGAACTACGCATCTGATCAAAAAATATCATACTACATAAAAAGTAGGAAACTTAATTCTCTACAAGAAAGGTCTCTAAACATTTTGCCATAGCTCGCTTCGTTTCCGAGATATTTGCAGATTCAGCTCAAAGGAACTGGCCTGACGGACATATTTCGAGATATTTCTTCTTCTTGTTGTTCTTCCTCTGCACAGCTAAGCTGGAAGTGGCATTTGCAGCTCGCAATAGTGCAGAGTTATCTCAAAGAAAGGGGCCACGGTGTTTCTGTATCTCTATTATGTTGGTGCGGCTTCGGAACTTTTAAATATCTTGATATATCTCGAGAACTACGCATCTCATCAAAAAATATCATAGAACATAAAAAGTAGGAAACTTAATTCTCTACAAAAAAGGTCTCTTAACATTTTGCCATAGCTCTCTTCGTTTCCGAGATATTTGCATATATATCTCAAGGGAAGGGGCCTGACGGACATATTTCGAGATATTTCTTCTTCTTGTTGTTCTTCTTCTGCACAGCTAAGCTGGAAGTGGCATTTGCGGCTCGCACTAGTGCAGAGTTATCTCAAAGAAAGGGGCCACGGTGTTTCTGTATCTCTATTATGTTGGTGCGGCTTCGGAACTTTTAAATATCTTGATATATCTCGAGAACTACGCGTCTGATCAAAAAATATCATAGAACATAAAAAGTAGGAACCATAATTCTCTACAAAAACGGTCTCTTAACATTTTGCCATAGCTCGCTTCGTTTCCGAGATATTTGCAGATATATCTCAAGGGAAGGGGCCTGACGGACATATTTCGAGATATTTCTTCTTCTTGTTGTTCTTCTTCTGCACAGCTAAGCTGGAAGTGGCATTTGCGGCTCGCACTGGTGCACAGTTATCTCAAAGAAAGGGGCCACGGTGTTTCTGTATCTCTATTATGTTGGTGCGTCTTCGGAACTTTTAAATATCTCGATGTATCTCGAAAACTACGCTTCTGATCAAAAAATATCATAGAACATAAATTGTAGGAAACATAATTCTCTACAAAAAACGTCTCTTAACATTTTGCCATAGCTCGCTTCGTATCCGAGATATTTGCAGATTCAGCTCAAAGGAACTGGCCTGACGGACATATTTCGAGATATTTCTTCTTCTTGTTGTTCTTCCTCTGCACAGCTAAGCTGGAAGTGGCATTTGCAGCTCGCAATAGTGCAGAGTTATCTCAAAGAAAGGGGCCACGGTGTTTCTGTATCTCTATTATGTTGGTGCGGCTTCGGAACTTTTAAATATCTTGATATATCTCGAGAACTACGCATCTCATCAAAAAACTTCATAGAACATAAAAAGTAGGAAACTTAATTCTCTACAAAAAAGGTCTCTTAACATTTTGCCATAGCTCTCTTCGTTTCCGAGATATTTGCATATTTATCTCAAGGGAAGGGGCCTGACGGACATATTTCGAGATATTTCTTCTTCTTGTTGTTCTTCTTCTGCACAGCTAAGCTGGAAGTGGCATTTGCGGCTCGCACTGGTGCACAGTTATCTCAAAGAAAGGGGCCACGGTGTTTCTGTATCTCTATTATGTTGGTGCGTCTTCGGAACTTTTAAATATCTCGATGTATCTCGAAAACTACGCTTCTGATCAAAAAATATCATAGAACATAAATTGTAGGAAACATAATTCTCTACAAAAAACGTCTCTTAACATTTTGCCATAGCTCGCTTCGTATCCGAGATATTTGCAGATTCAGCTCAAAGGAACTGGCCTGACGGACATATTTCGAGATATTTCTTCTTCTTGTTGTTCTTCCTCTGCACAGCTAAGCTGGAAGTGGCATTTGCAGCTCGCAATAGTGCAGAGTTATCTCAAAGAAAGGGGCCACCGTGTTTCTGTATCTCTATTATGTTGGTGCGGCTTCGGAACTTTTAAATATCTTGATATATCTCGAGAACTACGCATCTCATCAAAAAATATCATAGAACATAAAAAGTAGGAAACTTAATTCTCTACAAAAAAGGTCTCTTAACATTTTGCCATAGCTCTCTTCGTTTCCGAGATATTTGCAGATTTATCTCAAGGGAAGGGGCCTGACGGACATATTTCGAGATATTTCTTCTTCTTGTTGTTCTTCTTCTGCACAGCTAAGCTGGAAGTGGCATTTGCAGCTCGCAATAGTGCAGAGTTATCTCAAAGAAAGGGGCCACGGTGTTTCTGTATCTCTATTATGTTGGTGCGGCTTCGGAACTTTTAAATATCTTGATATATCTCGAGAACTACGCGTCTGATCAAAAAATATCATAGAACATAAAAAGTAGGAAACATAATTCTCTACAAAAACGGTCTCTTAACATTTTGCCATAGCTCGCTTCGTTTCCGAGATATTTGCAGATATATCTCAAGGGAAGGGGCCTGACGGACATATTTCGAGATATTTCTTCTTCTTGTTGTTCTTCTTCTGCACAGCTAAGCTGGAAGTGGCATTTGCGGCTCGCACTGGTGCACAGTTATCTCAAAGAAAGGGGCCACGGTGTTTCTGTATCTCTATTATGTTGGTGCGTCTTCGGAACTTTTAAATATCTCGATATATCTCGAAAACTACGCTTCTGATCAAAAAATATCATAGAACATAAATTGTAGGAAACATAATTCTCTACAAAAAACGTCTCTTAACATTTTGCCATAGCTCGCTTCGTTTCCGAGATATTTGCAGATTCAGCTCAAAGGAACTGGCCTGACGGACATATTTCGAGATATTTCTTCTTCTTGTTGTTCTTCTTCTGCACAGCTAAGCTGGAAGTGGCATTTGCGGCTCGCACTAGTGCAGAGTTATCTCAAAGAAAGGGGCCACGGTGTTTCTGTATCTCTATTATGTTGGTGCGGCTTCGGAACTTTTAAATATCTTGATATATCTCGAGAACTACGCATCTGATCAAAAAATACCATAGAACATGAAAAGTAGGAAACTTAATTCTCTACAAAAAAGGTCTCTTAACATTTTGCCATAGCTCTCTTCGTTTCCGAGATATTTGCAGATTTATCTCAAGGGAAGGGGCCTGACGGACATATTTCGAGATATTTCTTCTTCTTGTTGTTCTTCTTCTGCACAGCTAAGCTGGAAGTGGCATTTGCAGCTCGCAATAGTGCAGAGTTATCTCAAAGAAAGGGGCCACGGTGTTTCTGTATCTCTATTATGTTGGTGCGGCTTCGGAACTTTTAAATATCTTGATATATCTCGAGAACTACGCGTCTGATCAAAAAATATCATAGAACATAAAAAGTAGGAAACATAATTCTCTACAAAAACGGTCTCTTAACATTTTGCCATAGCTCGCTTCGTTTCCGAGATATTTGCAGATATATCTCAAGGGAAGGGGCCTGACGGACATATTTCGAGATATTTCTTCTTCTTGTTGTTCTTCTTCTGCACAGCTAAGCTGGAAGTGGCATTTGCGGCTCGCACTGGTGCACAGTTATCTCAAAGAAAGGGGCCACGGTGTTTCTGTATCTCTATTATGTTGGTGCGTCTTCGGAACTTTTAAATATCTCGATATATCTCGAAAACTACGCTTCTGATCAAAAAATATCATAGAACATAAATTGTAGGAAACATAATTCTCTACAAAAAACGTCTCTTAACATTTTGCCATAGCTCGCTTCGTTTCCGAGATATTTGCAGATTCAGCTCAAAGGAACTGGCCTGACGGACATATTTCGAGATATTTCTTCTTCTTGTTGTTCTTCTTCTGCACAGCTAAGCTGGAAGTGGCATTTGCGGCTCGCACTAGTGCAGAGTTATCTCAAAGAAAGGGGCCACGGTGTTTCTGTATCTCTATTATGTTGGTGCGGCTTCGGAACTTTTAAATATCTTGATATATCTCGAGAACTACGCATCTGATCAAAAAATACCATAGAACATGAAAAGTAGGAAACTTAATTCTCTACAAAAAAGGTCTCTTTACATTTTGCCATAGCTCTCTTCGTTTCCGAGATATTTGCAGATTTATCTCAAGGGAAGGGGCCTGACGGACATATTTCGAGATATTTCTTCTTCTTGTTGTTCTTCTTCTGCACAGCTAAGCTGGAAGTGGCATTTGCAGCTCGCAATAGTGCAGAGTTATCTCAAAGAAAGGGGCCACGGTGTTTCTGTATCTCTATTATGTTGGTGCGGCTTCGGAACTTTTAAATATCTTGATATATCTCGAGAACTACGCGTCTGATCAAAAAATATCATAGAACATAAAAAGTAGGAAACATAATTCTCTACAAAAACGGTCTCTTAACATTTTGCCATAGCTCGCTTCGTTTCCGAGATATTTGCAGATATATCTCAAGGGAAGGGGCCTGACGGACATATTTCCAGATATTTCTTCTTCTTGTTGTTCTTCTTCTGCACAGCTAAGCTGGAAGTGGCATTTGCGGCTCGCACTGGTGCACAGTTATCTCAAAGAAAGGGGCCACGGTGTTTCTGTATCTCTATTATGTTGGTGCGTCTTCGGAACTTTTAAATATCTCGATATATCTCGAAAACTACGCTTCTGATCAAAAAATATCATAGAACATAAATTGTAGGAAACATAATTCTCTACAAAAAACGTCTCTTAACATTTTGCCATAGCTCGCTTCGTTTCCGAGATATTTGCAGATTCAGCTCAAAGGAACTGGCCTGACGGACATATTTCGAGATATTTCTTCTTCTTGTTGTTCTTCCTCTGCACAGCTAAGCTGGAAGTGGCATTTGCAGCTCGCAATAGTGCAGAGTTATCTCAAAGAAAGGGGCCACGGTGTTTCTGTATCTCTATTATGTTGGTGCGGCTTCGGAACTTTTAAATATCTTGATATATCTCGAGAACTACGCATCTCATCAAAAAATATCATAGAACATAAAAAGTAGGAAACTTAATTCTCTACAAAAAAGGTCTCTTAACATTTTGCCATAGCTCTCTTCGTTTCCGAGATATTTGCATATTTATCTCAAGGGAAGGGGCCTGACGGACATATTTCGAGATATTTCTTCTTCTTGTTGTTCTTCTTCTGCACAGCTAAGCTGGAAGTGGCATTTGCGGCTCGCACTAGTGCAGAGTTATCTCAAAGAAAGGGGCCCCGGTGTTTCTGTATCTCTATTATGTTGGTGCGGCTTCGGAACTTTTAAATATCTTGATATATCTCGAGAACTACGCGTCTGATCAAAAAATATCATAGAACATAAAAAGTAGGAAACATAATTCTCTACAAAAACGGTCCCTTAACATTTTGCCATAGCTCGCTTCGTTTCCGAGATATTTGCAGATATATCTCAAGGGAAGGGGCCTGACGGACATATTTCGAGATATTTCTTCTTCTTGTTGTTCTTCTTCTGCACAGCTAAGCTGGAAGTGGCATTTGCGGCTCGCACTGGTGCACAGTTATCTCAAAGAAAGGGGCCACGGTGTTTCTGTATCTCTATTATGTTGGTGCGTCTTCGGAACTTTTAAATATCTCGATGTATCTCGAAAACTACGCTTCTGATCAAAAAATATCATAGAACATAAATTGTAGGAAACATAATTCTCTACAAAAAACGTCTCTTAACATTTTGCCATAGCTCGCTTCGTTTCCGAGATATTTGCAGATTCAGCGCAAAGGAACTGGCCTGACGGACATATTTCGAGATATTTCTTCTTCTTGTTGTTCTTCCTCTGCACAGCTAAGCTGGAAGTGGCATTTGCAGCTCGCAATAGTGCAGAGTTATCTCAAAGAAAGGGGCCACGGTGTTTCTGTATCTCTATTATGTTGGTGCGGCTTCGGAACTTTTAAATATCTTGATATATCTCGAGAACTACGCATCTCATCAAAAAATATCATAGAACATAAAAAGTAGGAAACTTAATTCTCTACAAAAAAGGTCTCTTAACATTTTGCCATAGCTCGCTCCGTTTCCGAGATATTTGCATATTTATCTCAAGGGAAGGGGCCTGACGGACATATTTCGAGATATTTCTTCTTCTTGTTGTTCTTCTTCTGCACAGCTAAGCTGGAAGTGGCATTTGCGGCTCGCACTAGTGCAGAGTTATCTCAAAGAAAGGGGCCACGGTGTTTCTGTATCTCTATTATGTTGGTGCGGCTTCGGAACTTTTAAGTATCTTGATATATCTCGAGAACTACGCATCTGATCAAAAAATATCATAGAACATAAAAATTAGGAAACTTAATTCTCTACAAAAAAGGTCTCTTAACATTTTGCCATAGCTCGCTTCGTTTCCGAGATATTTGCAGATTCATCTCAAGGGAAGGGGTCTGACGGACATATTTCGAGATATTTCTTCTTCTTGTTGTTCTTCTTCTGCACAGCTAAGCTCGAAGTGGCATTTGCAACTCGCAATAGTGCAGAGTTATTTCAAAGAAAGAGGCCACGGTGTTTCTGTACCTCTATTATGTTGGTGCAGCTTCGGAACTTTTAAATATCTTGATATATCTCGAGAACTACGCATCTGATCAAAAAATATCATCGAACATAAAAAGTAGGAAACTTAATTCTCTACAAGAAAGGTCTCTAAACATTTTGCCATAGCTCGCTTCGTTTCCGAGATATTTGCAGATTTATCTCAAGGGAAGGGGCCTGACGGACATATTTCGAGATATTTCTTCGTCTTGTTGTTCTTCTTCTGCACAGCTGAGCTGGAAGTGGCATTTGCAGGTCGCAATAGTGCAGAGTTATCTCAAAGAAATTGGGCCACGGTGTTTCTGTATCTCTATTATGTTGGTGCGGCTTCGGAACTTTTAAATATCTCGATATATCTCGAAAACTACGCTTCTGATCAAAAAATATCATAGAACGTAAATTGTAGGAAATATTATTCTCTACAAAAAAGGTCTCTTAACGTTTTGCCATAGCTCGCTTCGTTTCCGAGATATTTGCAGATTCATCTCAAGGGAAGGGGTCTGACGGACATATTTCGAGATATTTCTTCTTGTTGTTGTTCTTCTTCTGCACAGCTAAGCTCGAAGTGGCATTTGCAGCTCGCAATAGTGCAGAGTTATCTCAAAGAAAGAGGCCACGGTGTTTCTGTACCTCTATTATGTTGGTGCAGCTTCGGAACTTTTAAATATCTTGATATATCTCGAGAACTACGCATCTGATCAAAAAATATCATCGAACATAAAAAGTAGGAAACTTAATTCTCTACAAAAAAGGTCTCTTAACATTTTGCCATAGCTCGCTTCGTTTCCGAGATATTTGCAGATTTATCTCAAGGGAAGTGGCCTGACGGACATATTTCGAGATATTTCTTCTTCTTGTTGTTCTTCTTCTGCACAGCTAAGCTGGAAGTGGCATTTGCGGCTCGCACTAGTGCAGAGTTATCTCAAAGAAAGGGGCCACGGTGTTTCTGTATCTCTATTATGTTGGTGCGGCTTCGGAACTTTTAAATATCTTGATATATCTCGAGAACTACGCATCTGATCAAAAAATATCATAGAACATAAAAAGTAGGAAACTTAATTCTCTACAAAAAAGGTCTCTTAACATTTTGCCATAGCTCGCTTCGTTTCCGAGATATTTGCAGATTTATCTCAAGGGAAGGGGCCTGACGGACATATTTCGAGATATTTCTTCGTCTTGTTGTTCTTCTTCTGCACAGCTGAGCTGGAAGTGGCATTTGCAGGTCGCAATAGTGCAGAGTTATCTCAAAGAAATTGGGCCACGGTGTTTCTGTATCTCTATTATGTTGGTGCGGCTTCGGAACTTTTAAATATCTCGATATATCTCGAAAACTACGCTTCTGATCAAAAAATGTCATAGAACGTAAATTGTAGGAAATATTATTCTCTACAAAAAAGGTCTCTTAACGTTTTGCCATAGCTCGCTTCGTTTCCGAGATATTTGCAGATTCATCTCAAGGGAAGGGGTCTGACGGACATATTTCGAGATATTTCTTCTTCTTGTTGTTCTTCTTCTGCACAGCTAAGCTCGAAGTGGCATTTGCAGCTCGCAATAGTGCAGAGTTATCTCAAAGAAAGAGGCCACGGTGTTTCTGTACCTCTATTATGTTGGTGCAGCTTCGGAACTTTTAAATATCTTGATATATCTCGAGAACTACGCATCTGATCAAAAAATATCATCGAACATTAAAAGTAGGAAACTTAATTCTCTACAAAAAAGGTCTCTTAACATTTTGCCATAGCTCGCTTCGTTTCCGAGATATTTGCAGATTTATCTCAAGGGAAGTGGCCTGACGGACATATTTCGAGATATTTCTTCTTCTTGTTGTTCTTCTTCTGCACAGCTAAGCTGGAAGTGGCATTTGCAGCTCGCAATAGTGCAGAGTTATCCCAAAGAAAGTGGCCACGGTGTTTCTGTATCTCTATTATGTTGGTGCGGCTTCGGAACTTTTAAATATCTCGATATATCTCGAAAACTACGCTTCTGATCAAAAAATATCATAGAACATAAATTGTAGGAAACATAATTCTCTACAAAAAAGGTCTCTTAACATTTTGCCATAGCTCGCTTCGTTCCCGAGATATTTGCAGATTTATCTCAAGGGAAGGGGCCTAACGGACATATTTCGAGATATTTCTTCTTCTTGTTGTTCTTCTTCTGCACAGCTAAGCTGGAAGTGGCATTTGCCGCTCGCACTAGTGCAGAGTTATCTCAAAGAAAGGGGCCACGGTGTTTCTGTATCCCTATTATGTTGGTGCGGCTTCGGAACTTTTAAATATCTCGATATATCTCGAAAACTACGCTTCGGATCAAAAAATATCATAGAACATAAATTGTAGGAAACATAATTCTCTACAAAAAACGTCTCTTAACATTTTGCCATAGCTCGCTTCGTTTCCGAGATATTTGCATATTTATCTCAAGGGAAGGGGCCTGACGGACATATTTCGAGATATTTCTTCTTCTTGTTGTTCTTCTTCTGCACAGCTAAGCTGGAAGTGGTATTTGCGGCTCGCACTAGTGCAGAGTTATCTCAAAGAAAGGGGCCACGGTGTTTCTGTATCTCTATTATGTTGGTGCGGCTTCGGAACTTTTAAATATCTTGATATATCTCGAGAACTACGCATCTGATCAAAAAATATCATAGAACATAAAAAGTAGGAAACTTAATTCTCTACAAAAAAGGTCTCTTAACATTTTGCCATAGCTCGCTTCGTTTCCGAGATATTTGCAGATTCAGCTCAAAGGAACTGGCCTGACGGACATATTTGGAGATATTTCTTCTTCTTGTTGTTCTTCCTTTGCACAGCTAAGCTGGAAGTGGCATTTGCAGCTCGCAATAGTGCAGAGTTATCTCAAAGAAAGGGGCCACGGTGTTTCTGTATCTCTATTATGTTGGTGCGGCTTCGGAACTTTTAAATATCTTGATATATCTCGAGAACTACGCATCTGATCAAAAAATATCATAGAACATAAAAAGTAGGAAACTTAATTCTCTACAAAAAAGGTCTCTTAACATTTTGCCATAGCTCGCTTCGTTTCCGAGATATTTGCAGATTTATCTCAAGGGAAGGGGCCTGACGGACATATTTCGAGATATTTCTTCTTCTTGTTATTCTTCTTCTGCACAGCTGAGCTGGAAGTGGCATTTGCAGGTCGCAATAGTGCAGAGTTATCTCAAAGAAATTGGGCCACGGTGTTTCTGTATCTCTATTATGTTAGTGCGGCTTCGGAACTTTTAAATATCTCGATATATCTCGAAAACTACGCTTCTGATCAAAAAATATCATAGAACGTGAATTGTAGGAAATATTATTCTCTACAAAAAAGGTCTCTTAACGTTTTGCCATAGCTCGCTTCGTTTCCGAGATATTTGCAGATTCATCTCAAGGGAAGGGGTCTGACGGACATATTTCGAGATATTTCTTCTTCTTGTTGTTCTTCTTCTGCACAGCTAAGCTGGAAGTGGCATTTGCAGCTCGCAATAGTGCAGAGTTATCCCAAAGAAAGGGGCCACGGTGTTTCTGTATCTCTATTATGTTGGTGCGGCTTCGGAACTTTTAAATATCTTGATATATCTCGAGAACTACGCATCTGATCAAAAAATATCATACTACATAAAAAGTAGGAAACTTAATTCTCTACAAAAAAGGTCTCTTTACATTTTCCCATAGCTCGCTTCGCCTCCGAGATATTTGCAGATTTATCTCAAGGGAAGGGGCCTGACGGACATATTTCGAGATATTTCTTCTTCTTGTTCTTCTTCTTCTGCACAGCTAAGCTGGAAGTGGCATTTGCAGCTCGCAATAGTGCAGAATTATCTCAAAGAAAGGGGCCACGGTGTTTCTGTATCTCTATTATGTTGGTGCGGCTTCGGAACTTTTAAATATCTTGATATATCTCGAGAACTACGCATCTGATCAGAAAATATCATAGAACATAAAAAGTAGGAAACTTAATTCTCTACAAAAACGGTCTCTTAACATTTTGCCATAGCTCGCTTCGTTTCCGAGATATTTGCAGATTCATCTCAAGGGAAGGGGCCTGACGGACATATTTCGAGATATTTCTTCTTCTTGTTGTTCTTCTTCTGCACAGCTAAGCTGGAAGTGGCATTTGCGGCTCGCACTAGTGCAGAGTTATCTCAAAGAAAGGGGCCACGTTGTTTCTGTATCTCTATTATATTGGTGCGGCTTCGGAACTTTTAAATATCTTGATATATCTCGAGAACTACGCATCTGATCAAAAAATATCATAGAACATAAATAGTAGGAAACTTAATTCTCTACAAAAAAGGTGTCTCCACATTTTGCCATAGCTCTCTTCGTTTCCGAGATATTTGCAGATTTATCTCAAGGGAAGGGGCCTGACGGACATATTTCGAGATATTTCTTATTCTTGTTGTTCTTCTTCTGCACAGCTAAGCTGGAAGTGGCATTTGCAGCTCGCAATAGTGCAGAATTATCTCAAAGAAAGGGGCCACGGTGTTTCTGTATCTCTATTATGTTGGTGCGGCTTCGGAACTTTTAAATATCTTGATATATCTCGAGAACTACGCATCTGATCAAAAAATATCATAGAACATAAAAAGTAGGAAACTTAATTCTCTACAAAAACGGTCTCTTAACATTTTGCCATAGCTCGCTTCGTTTCCGAGATATTTGCAGATTTATCTCAAGGGAAGGGGCCTGACGGACATATTTCGAGATATTTCTTCTTCTTGTTGTTCTTCTTCTGCACAGCTAAGCTGGAAGTGGCATTTGCGGCTCGCACTAGTGCAGAGTTATCTCAAAGAAAGGGGCCACGGTGTTTCTGTATCTCTATTATGTTGGTGCGGCTTCGGAACTTTTAAATATCTTGATATATCTCGAGAACTACGCATCTGATCAAAAAATATCATAGAACATAAATAGTAGGAAACTTAATTCTCTACAAAAAAGGTCTCTCAACATTTTGCCATAGCTCTCTTCGTTTCCGAGATATTTGCAGATTTATCTCAAGGGAAGGGGCCTGACGGACATATTTCGAGATATTTCTTATTCTTGTTGTTCTTCTTCTGCACAGCTAAGCTGGAACTGGCATTTGCAGCTCGCAATAATGCAGAGTTATCTCAAAGAAAGGGGCCACGGTGTTTCTGTATCTCTATTATGTTGGTGCGGCTTCGGAACTTTTAAATATCTTGATATATCTCGAGAACTACGCATCTGATCAAAAAATATCATAGAACATAAATAGTAGGAAACTTAATTCTCTACAAAAAAGGTCTCTCAACATTTTGCCATAGCTCTCTTCGTTTCCGAGATATTTGCAGATTTATCTCAAGGGAAGGGGCCTGACGGACATATTTCGAGATATTTCTTATTCTTGTTGTTCTTCTTCTGCACAGCTAAGCTGGAAGTGGCATTTGCAGCTCGCAATAGTGCAGAATTATCTCAAAGAAAGGGGCCACGGTGTTTCTGTATCTCTATTATGTTGGTGCGGCTTCGGAACTTTTAAATATCTTGATATATCTCGAGAACTACGCATCTGATCAAAAAATATCATAGAACATAAATTGTAGGAAACATAATTCTCTACAAAAAAGGTCTCTTAACATTTTGCCATAGCTCGCTTCGTTTCCGAGATATTTGCAGATTTATCTCAAGGGAAGGGGCCTGACGGACATATTTCGAGATATTTCTTCTTCTTGTTGTTCTTCCTCTGCACAGCTAAGCTGGAAGTGGCATTTGCAGCGCGCAATAGTGCAGAGTTATCTCAAAGAAAGGGGCCACGGTGTTTCTGTATCTCTATTATGTTGGTGCGGCTTCGGAACTTTTAAATATCTTGATATATCTCGAGAACTACGCATCTGATCAAAAAATATCATACTACATAAAAAGTAGGAAACTTAATTCTCTACAAAAAAGGTCTCTTTACATTTTCCCATAGCTCGCTTCGCCTCCGAGATATTTGCAGATTTATCTCAAGGGAAGGGGCCTGACGGACATATTTCGAGATATTTCTTCTTCTTGTTGTTCTTCTTCTGCACAGCTAAGCTGGAAGTGGCATTTGCAGCTCGCAATAGTGCAGAATTATCTCAAAGAAAGGGGCCACGGTGTTTCTGTATCTCTATTATGTTGGTGCGGCTTCGGAACTTTTAAATATCTTGATATATCTCGAGAACTACGCATCTGATCAGAAAATATCATAGAACATAAAAAGTAGGAAACTTAATTCTCTACAAAAACGGTCTCTTGACATTTTGCCATAGCTCGCTTCGTTTCCGAGATATTTGCAGATTCATCTCAAGGGAAGGGGCCTGACGGACATATTTCGAGATATTTCTTCTTCTTGTTGTTCTTCTTCTGCACAGCTAAGCTGGAAGTGGCATTTGCGGCTCGCACTAGTGCAGAGTTATCTCAAAGAAAGGGGCCACGGTGTTTCTGTATCTCTATTATATTGGTGCGGCTTCGGAACTTTTAAATATCTTGATATATCTCGAGAACTACGCATCTGATCAAAAAATATCATAGAACATAAATAGTAGGAAACTTAATTCTCTACAAAAAAGGTGTCTCCACATTTTGCCATAGCTCTCTTCGTTTCCGAGATATTTGCAGATTTATCTCAAGGGAAGGGGCCTGACGGACATATTTCGAGATATTTCTTATTCTTGTTGTTCTTCTTCTGCACAGCTAAGCTGGAAGTGGCATTTGCAGCTCGCAATAGTGCAGAATTATCTCAAAGAAAGGGGCCACGGTGTTTCTGTATCTCTATTATGTTGGTGCGGCTTCGGAACTTTTAAATATCTTGATATATCTCGAGAACTACGCATCTGATCAAAAAATATCATACAACATAAAAAGTAGGAAACTTAATTCTCTACAAAAACGGTCTCTTAACATTTTGCCATAGCTCGCTTCGTTTCCGAGATATTTGCAGATTTATCTCAAGGGAAGGGGCCTGACGGACATATTTCGAGATATTTCTTCTTCTTGTTGTTCTTCTTCTGCACAGCTAAGCTGGAAGTGGCATTTGCGGCTCGCACTAGTGCAGAGTTATCTCAAAGAAAGGGGCCACGGTGTTTCTGTATCTCTATTATGTTGGTGCGGCTTCGGAACTTTTAAATATCTTGATATATCTCGAGAACTACGCATCTGATCAAAAAATATCATAGAACATAAATAGTAGGAAACTTAATTCTCTACAAAAAAGGTCTCTCAACATTTTGCCATAGCTCTCTTCGTTTCCGAGATATTTGCAGATTTATCTCAAGGGAAGGGGCCTGACGGACATATTTCGAGATATTTCTTATTCTTGTTGTTCTTCTTCTGCACAGCTAAGCTGGAAGTGGCATTTGCAGCTCGCAATAATGCAGAGTTATCTCAAAGAAAGGGGCCACGGTGTTTCTGTATCTCTATTATGTTGGTGCGGCTTCGGAACTTTTAAATATCTTGATATATCTCGAGAACTACGCATCTGATCAAAAAATATCATAGAACATAAAAAGTAGGAAACTTAATTCTCTACAAAAACGGTCTCTTAACATTTTGCCATAGCTCGCTTCGTTTCCGAGATATTTGCAGATTTATCTCAAGGGAAGGGGCCTGACGGACATATTTCGAGGTATTTCTTCTTCTTGTTGTTCTTCTTCTGCACAGCTAAGCTGGAAGTGGCATTTGCGGCTCGGACTAGTACACAGTTATCTCAAAGAAAGGGACCACGGTGTTTCTGTATCTCTATTATGTTGGTGCGGCTTCGGAACTTTTAAATATCTCGATATATCTCGAAAACTACCCTTCTGATCAAAAAATATCATAGAACATAAATTGTAGGAAACATAATTGTCTACAAAAAACGTCTCTTAACATTTTGCCATAGCTCGCTTCGTTTCCGAGATATTTGCAGATATATCCCAAGGGAAGGGGCCTGACGGACATATTTCGAGATATTTCTTCTTCTTGTTGTTCTTCTTCTGCACAGCTAAGCTGGAAGTGGCATTTGTAGGTCGCAATAGTGCAGAGTTATCTCAAAGAAAGGGGCCACGGTGTTTCTGTATCTCTATTATGTTGGTGCGCCTTCGGAACATTTAAATATCTCGATATATCTCGAAAACTACGCTTCTGATCAAAAAATATCATAGAACGTAAATTGTAGGAAACATTATTCTCTACAAAAAAGGTCTCTTAACATTTTGCCATAGCTCGCTTCGTTTCCGAGATATTTGCAGATTTATCTCAAGGGAAGGGGCCTGACGGACATATTTCGAGATATTTCTTCTTCATGTTGTTCTTCATCTGCACAGCTAAGCTGGAAGTGGCATTTGCAGCTCGCAATAGTGCAGAGTTATCTCAAAGAAAGGGGCCACGGTGTTTCTGTATCTCTATTATGTTGGTGCGGCTTCGGAACTTTTAAATATCTTGATATATCTCGAGAACTACGCATCTGATCAAAAAATATCATAGAACATAAAAAGTAGGAAACTTAATTCTCTACAAAAACGGTCTCTTAACATTTTGCCATAGCTCGCTTCGTTTCCGAGATATTTGCAGATTTATCTCAAGGGAAGGGGCCTGACGGACATATTTCGAGGTATTTCTTCTTCTTGTTGTTCTTCTTCTGCACAGCTAAGCTGGAAGTGGCATTTGCGGCTCGGACTAGTACACAGTTATCTCAAAGAAAGGGGCCACGGTGTTTCTGTATCTCTATTATGTTGGTGCGGCTTCGGAACTTTTAAATATCTCGATATATCTCGAAAACTACCCTTCTGATCAAAAAATATCATAGAACATAAATTGTAGGAAACATAATTGTCTACAAAAAACGTCTCTTAACATTTTGCCATAGCTCGCTTCGTTTCCGAGATATTTGCAGATATATCCCAAGGGAAGGGGCCTGACGGACATATTTCGAGATATTTCTTCTTCTTGTTGTTCTTCTTCTGCACAGCTAAGCTGGAAGTGGCATTTGTAGGTCGCAATAGTGCAGAGTTATCTCAAAGAAAGGGGCCACGGTGTTTCGGTATCTCTATTATGTTGGTGCGCCTTCGGAACATTTAAATATCTCGATATATCTCGAAAACTACGCTTCTGATCAAAAAATATCATAGAACGTAAATTGTAGGAAACATTATTCTCTACAAAAAAGGTCTCTTAACATTTTGCCATAGCTCGCTTCGTTTCCGAGATATTTGCAGATTTATCTCAAGGGAAGGGGCCTGACGGACATATTTCGAGATATTTCTTCTTCATGTTGTTCTTCATCTGCACAGCTAAGCTGGAAGTGGCATTTGCAGCTCGCAATAGTGCAGAGTTATCTCAAAGAAAGGGGCCACGGTGTTTCTGTATCTCTATTATGTTGGTGCGGCTTCGGAACTTTTAAATATCTTGATATATCTCGAGAACTACGCATCTGATCAAAAAATATCATAGAACATAAAAAGTAGGAAACTTAATTCTCTACAAAAACGGTCTCTTAACATTTTGCCATAGCTCGCTTCGTTTCCGAGATATTTGCAGATTTATCTCAAGGGAAGGGGCCTGACGGACATATTTCGAGATATTTCTTCTTCTTGTTGTTCTTCTTCTGCACAGCTAAGCTGGAAGTGGCATTTGCGGCTCGCACTAGTGCAGAGTTATCTCAAAGAAAGGGGCCACGGTGTTTCTGTATCTCTATTATATTGGTGCGGCTTCGGAACTTTTAAATATCTTGATATATCTCGAGAACTACGCATCTGATCAAAAAATATCATAGAACATAAATAGTAGGAAACTTAATTCTCTACAAAAACGGTCTCTTAACATTTTGCCATAGCTCGCTTCGTTTCCGAGATATTTGCAGATTTATCTCAAGGGAAGGGGCCTGACGGACATATTTCGAGGTATTTCTTCTTCTTGTTGTCCTTCTTCTGCACAGCTAAGCTGGAAGTGGCATTTGCGGCTCGCACTAGTACACAGTTATCTCAAAGAAAGGGGCCACGGTGTTTCTGTATCTCTATTATGTTGGTGCGGCTTCGGAACTTTTAAATATCTTGATATATCTCGAGAACTACGCATCTGATCAAAAAATATCATAGAACATAAAAAGTAGGAAACTTAATTCTCTACAAAAACGGTCTCTTAAGATTTTGCCATAGCTCGCTTCGTTTCCGAGATATTTGCAGATTTATCTCAAGGGAAGGGGCCTGACGGACATATTTCGAGGTATTTCTTCTTCTTGTTGTTCTTCTTCTGCACAGCTAAGCTGGAAGTGGCATTTGCGGCTCGGACTAGTACACAGTTATCTCAAAGAAAGGGGCCACGGTGTTTCTGTATCTCTATTATGTTGGTGCGGCTTCGGAACTTTTAAATATCTCGATATATCTCGAAAACTACCCTTCTGATCAAAAAATATCATAGAACATAAATTGTAGGAAACATAATTGTCTACAAAAAACGTCTCTTAACATTTTGCCATAGCTCTCTTCGTTTCCGAGATATTTGCAGATTTATCTCAAGGGAAGGGGCCTGACGGACATATTTCGAGATATTTCTTATTCTTGTTGTTCTTCTTCTGCACAGCTAAGCTGGAAGTGGCATTTGCAGCTCGCAATAGTGCAGAATTATCTCAAAGAAAGGGGCCACGGTGTTTCTGTATCTCTATTATGTTGGTGCGGCTTCGGAACTTTTAAATATCTTGATATATCTCGAGAACTACGCATCTGATCAAAAAATATCATAGATCATAAAAAGTAGGAAACTTAATTCTCTACAAAAACGGTCTCTTAACATTTTGCCACAGCTCGCTTCGTTTCCGAGATATTTGCAGATTTATCTCAAGGGAAGGGGCCTGACGGACATATTTCGAGATATTTCTTCTTCTTGTTGTTCTTCTTCTGCACAGCTAAGCTGGAAGTGGCATTTGCGGCTCGCACTAGTGCAGAGTTATCTCAAAGAAAGGGGCCACGGTGTTTCTGTATCTCTATTATGTTGGTGCGGCTTCGGAACTTTTAAATATCTTGATATATCTCGAGAACTACGCATCTGATCAAAAAATATCATAGAACATAAATAGTAGGAAACTTAATTCTCTACAAAAAAGGTCTCTCAACATTTTGCCATAGCTCTCTTCGTTTCCGAGATATTTGCAGATTTATCTCAAGGGAAGGGGCCTGACGGATATATTTCGAGATATTTCTTATTCTTGTTGTTCTTCTTCTGCACAGCTAAGCTGGAAGTGGCATTTGCAGCTCGCAATAGTGCAGAGTTATCTCAAAGAAAGGGGCCACGGTGTTTCTGTATCTCTATTATGTTGGTGCGGCTTCGGAACTTTTAAATATCTTGATATATCTCGAGAACTACGCATCTGATCAAAAAATATCATAGAACATAAAAAGTAGGAAACTTAATTCTCTACAAAAACGGTCTCTTAAGATTTTGCCATAGCTCGCTTCGTTTCCGAGATATTTGCAGATTTATCTCAAGGGAAGGGGCCTGACGGACATATTTCGAGATATTTCTTCTTCTTGTTGTTCTTCTTCTGCACAGCTAAGCTGGAAGTGGCATTTGCGGCTCGCACTAGTGCAGAGTTATCTCAAAGAAAGGGGCCACGCTGTTCCTGTATCTCTATTATATTGGTGCGGCTTCGGAACTTTTAAATATCTTGATATATCTCGAGAACTACGCATCTGATCAAAAAATATCATAGAACATAAATAGTAGGAAACTTAATTCTCTACAAAAAAGGTCTCTCAACATTTTGCCATAGCTCTCTTCGTTTCCGAGATATTTGCAGATTTATCTCAAGGGAAGGGGCCTGACGGACATATTTCGAGATATTTCTTATTCTTGTTGTTCTTCTTCTGCACAGCTAAGCTGGAAGTGGCATTTGCAGCTCCCAATAGTGCAGAGTTATCTCAACGAAAGGGGCCACGGTGTTTCTGTATCTCTATTATGTTGGTGCGGCTTCGGAACTTTTAAATATCTTGATATATCTCGAGAACTACGCATCTGATCAAAAAATATCATAGAACATAAAAAGTAGGAAACTTAATTCTCTACAAAAAAGTTCTCTTAACATTTTGCCATAGCTCGCTTCGTTTCCGAGATATTTGCAGATTTATCTCAAGGGAAGGGGCCTGACGGACATATTTCGAGATATTTCTTATTCTTGTCGTTCTTCTTCTGCACAGCTAAGCTGGAAGTGGCATTTGCAGCTCGCAATAGTGCAGAATTATCTCAAAGAAAGGGGCCACGGTGTTTCTGTATCTCTATTATGTTGGTGCGGCTTCGGAACTTTTAAATATCTCGATATATCTCGAAAACTACGCTTCTGATCAAAAAATATCATAGAACATAAATTGTAGGAAACATAATTCTCTACAAAAAACATCTCTTAACATTTTGCCATAGCTCGCTTCGTTTCCGAGATATTTGCAGATATATCCCAAGGGAAGGGTCCTGACGGACATATTTCGAGATATTTCGTCTTCTTGTTGTTCTTCTTCTGCACAGCTAAGCTGGAAGTGGCATTTGCAGGTCGCAATAGTGCAGAGTTATCTCAAAGAAAGGGGCCACGGTGTTTCTGTATCTCTATTATGTTGGTGCGGCTTCGGAACTTTTAAATATATTGATATATCTCGAGAACTACGCATCTGATCAAAAAATATCATACTACATAAAAAGTAGGAAACTTAATTCTCTACAAGAGAGGTCTCTAAACATTTTGCCATAGCTCGCTTCGTTTCCGAGATATTTGCAGATTTATCTCAAGGGAAGGGGCCTGACGGACATATTTCGAGATATTTCTTCTTCTTGTTGTTCTTCTTCTGCACAGCTAAGCTGGAAGTGGCATTTGCAGCTCGCAATAGTGCAGAGTTATCTCAAAGAGAGGGGCCACGGTGTTTCTGTATCTCTATTATGTTGGTGCGGCTTCGGAACTTTTAGATATCTTGATATATCTCGAGAACTACGCATCTGATCAAAAACTATCATAGAAGATAAAAAGTAGGAAACTTAATTCTCTACAAAAAAGGTCTCTTAACATTTCGCCATAGCTCGCTTCGTTTCCGAGATATTTGCAGATTTATCTCAAGGGAAGGGGCCTGTCGGACACATTTTGAGATATTTCTTCTTCTTGTTGTTCTTCTTCTGCACAGCTAAACTGGAAGTGGCATTTACAGCTCGCAATAGTGCAGAGTTATCTCAAAGAAAGGGGCCACGGTGTTTCTGTATCTCTATTATGTTGGTGCGGCTTCGGAACTTTTAAATATCTCGATATATCTCGAAAACTACGCTTCTGATCAGAAAATATCATAGAACATAAAGTGTAGGAAACATAATTCTCTACAAAAAAGGTCTCTTAACATTTTGCCATAGCTCGCTTCGTTTCCGAGATATTTGCAGATTTATCTCAAGGGAAGGGGCCTAACGGACATATTTCGAGATATTTCTTCTTCTTGTTGTTCTTCTTCTGCACAGCTAAGCTGGAAGTGGCATTTACAGCTCGCAATAGTGCAGAGTTATCTCAAAGAGAGGGGCCACGGTGTTTCTGTATCTCTATTATGTTGGTGCGGCTTCGGAACTTTTAAATATCTTGATATATCTCGAGAACTACGCATCTGATCAAAAAATATCATAGAACATGAAAAGTAGGAAACTTAATTCTCTACAAAAAAGGTCTCTTAACATTTTGCCATAGCTCGCTTCGTTTCCGAGATATTTGCAGATTTATCTCAAGGGAAGGGGCCTGACCGACATATTTCGAGATATTTCTTCTTCTTGTTGTTCTTCTTCTGCACAGCTAAGCTGGAAGTGGCATTTACAGCTCGCAATAGTGCAAAGTTATCTCAAAGAAAGGGGCCACGGTGTTTCTGTATCTCTATTATGTTGGTGCGGCTTCGGAACTTTTAAATATCTTGATATATCTCGAGAACTACGCATCTGATCAAAAAATATCATAGAACATAAAAAGTAGGAAACTTAATTCTCTACAAAAAAGTTCTCTTAACATTTTGCCATAGCTCGCTTCGTTTCCGAGATATTTGCAGGTTTATCTCAAGGGAAGGGGCCTAACGGACATATTTCGAGATATTTCTTCTTCTTGTTGTTCTTCTTCTGCACAGCTAAGCTGGAAGTGGCATTTGCGGCTCGCACTAGTACACAGTTATCTCAAAGAAAGGGGCCACGGTGTTTCTGTATCTCTATTATGTTGGTGCGGCTTCGGAACCTTTAAATATCTCGATATATCTCGAAAACTACGCTTCTGATCAAAAAATATCATAGAACATAAATTGTAGGAAACATAATTCTCTACAAAAAACGTCCCTTAACATTTTGACATAGCTCGCTTCGTTTCCGAGATATTTGCAGATATATCCCAAGGGAAGGGGCCTGACGGACATATTTCGAGATATTTCTTCTTCTTGTTGTTCTTCTTCTGCACAGCTAAGCTGGAAGTGGCATTTGTAGGTCGCAATAGTGCAGAGTTATCTCAAAGAAAGGGGCCACGGTGTTTCTGTATCTCTATTATGTTGGTGCGCCTTCGGAACTTTTAAATATCTCGATATATCTCGAAAACTACGCTTCTGATCAAAAAATATCATAGAACGTAAATTGTAGGAAACATTATTCTCTACAAAAAAGGTCTCTTAACATTTTGCCATAGCTCGCTTCGTTTCCGAGATATTTGCAGATATATCCCAAGGGAAGGGGCCTGACGGACATATTTCGAGATATTTCTTCTTCTTGTTGTTCTTCTTCTGCACAGCTAAGCTGGAAGTGGCATTTGCAGGTCGCAATAGTGCAGAGTTATCTCAAAGAAAGGGGCCACGGTGTTTCTGTATCTCTATTATGTTGGTGCGACTTCGGAACTTTCAAATATCTTGATATATCTCGAGAACTACGCATCTGATCAAAAAATATCATAGAACATAAAAAGTACGAAACCTAATTCTCTACAAAAACGGTCTCTTAACATTTTGCCATAGCTCGCTTCGTTTCCGAGATATTTGCAGATTTATCTCAAGGGACGGGGCCTGACGGACATATTTCGAGATATTTCTTCTTCTTGTTGTTCTTCTTCTGCACAGCTAAGCTGGAAGTGGCATTTGCGGCTCGCGCTAGTGCAGAGTTATCTCAAAGAAAGGGGCCACGGTGTTTCTGTATCTCTATTATATTGGTGCGGCTTCGGAACTTTTAAATATCTTGATATATCTCGAGAACTACGCATCTGATCAAAAAATATCATAGAACATAAATAGTAGGAAACTTAATTCTCTACAAAAAAGGTCTCTCAACATTTTGCCATAGCTCGCTTCGTTTCCGAGATATTTGCAGATATATCCCAAGGGAAGGGGCCTGACGGACATATTTCGAGATATTTCGTCTTCTTGTTGTTCTTCTTCTGCACAGCTAAGCTGGAAGTGGCATTTGCAGGTCGCAATAGTGCAGAGTTATCTCAAAGAAAGGGGCCACGGTGTTTCTGTATCTCTATTATGTTGGTGCGGCTTCGGAACTTTTAAATATCTTGATATATCTCGAGAACTACGCATCTGATCAAAAAATATCATAGAACATGAAAAGTAGGAAACTTAATTCTCTACAAAAAAGGTCTCTTAACATTTTGCCATAGCTCGCTTCGTTTCCGAGATATTTGCAGATTTATCTCAAGGGAAGGGGCCTGACGGACATATTTCGAGATATTTCTTCTTCTTGTTGTTCTTCTTCTGCACAGCTAAGCTGGAAGTGGCATTTACAGCTCGCAATAGTGCAAAGTTATCTCAAAGAAAGGGGCCACGGTGTTTCTGTATCTCTATTATGTTGGTGCGGCTTCGGAACTTTTAAATATCTCGATATATCTCGAAAACTACGCTTCTGATCAAAAAATATCATAGAACATAAATTGTAGGAAACTTAATTCTCTACAAAAAAGGTCTCTTCACATTTTGCCATAGCTCGCTTCGTTTCCGAGATATTTGCAGGTTTATCTCAAGGGAAGGGGCCTAACGGACATATTTCGAGATATTTCTTCTTCTTGTTGTTCTTCTTCTGCACAGCTAAGCTGGAAGTGGCATTTGCGGCTCGCACTAGTGCAGAGTTATCTCAAAGAAAGGGGCCACGGTGTTTCTGTATCTCTATTATGTTGGTGCGGCTTCGGAACTTTTAAATATCTTGATATATCTCGAGAACTACGCATCTGATCAAAAAATATCATAGAACATAAAAAGTAGGAAACTTAATTCTCTACAAAAAAGGTCTCTTAACATTTTGCCATAGCTCGCTTCGTTTCCGAGATATTTGCAGATTTATCTCAAGGGAAGGGGCCTGACGGACATATTTCGAGATATTGCTTCTTCTTGTTGTTCTTCTTCTGCACAGCTAAGCTGGAAGTGGCATTTGCGGCTCGCACTAGTGCAGCGTTATCTCAAAGAAAGGGGCCACGGTGTTTCTGTATCTCTATTATGTTGGTGCGGCTTCGGAACTTTTAAATATCTTGATATATCTCGAGAACTACGCATCTGATCAAAAAATATCATAGAACATAAAAAGTAGGAAACTTAATTCTCTACAAAAAAGGTCTCTTAACATTTTGCCATAGCTCGCTTCGTTTCCGAGATATTTGCAGATTTATCTCAAGGGAAGGGGCATGACGGACATATTTCGAGATATTTCTTCTTCTTGTTGTTCTTCTTCTGCACAGCTAAGCTGAAAGTGGCATTTACAGCTCGCAATAGTGCAAAGTTATCTCAAAGAAAGGGGCCACGGTGTTTCTGTATCTCTATTATGTTGGTGCGGCTTCGGAACTTTTAAATATCTCGATATATCTCGAAAACTACGCTTCTGATCAAAAAATATCATAGAACATAAATTGTAGGAAACATAATTCTCTACAAAAAAGGTCTCTTAACATTTTGCCATAGCTCGCTTCGTTTCCGAGATATTTGCAGATATATCTCAAGGGAAGGGGCCTGACGGACATATTTCGAGATATTTCTTCTTCTTGTTGTTCTTCTTCTGCACAGCTAAGCTGAAAGTGGCATTTACAGCTCGCAATAGTGCAAAGTTATCTCAAAGAAAGGGGCCACGGTGTTTCTGTATCTCTATTATGTTGGTGCGGCTTCGGAACTTTTAAATATCTCGATATATCTCGAAAACTACGCTTCTGATCAAAAAATATCATAGAACATAAATTGTAGGAAACTTAATTCTCTACAAAAAAGGTCTCTTTACATTTTGCCATAGCTCTCTTCGTTTCCGAGATATTTGCAGATTTATCTCAAGGGAAGGGGCCTGACGGACATATTTCGAGATATTTCTTCTTCTTGTTGTTCTTCTTCTGCACAGCTAAGCTGGAAGTGGCATTTGCAGCTCCCAATAGTGCAGAGTTATCTCAAAGAAAGGGGCCACGGTGTTTCTGTATCTCTATTATGTTGGTGCGGCTTCGGAACTTTTAAATATCTTGATATATCTCGAGAACTACGCATCTGATCAAAAAATATCATAGAACATAAAAAGTAGGAAACTTAATTCTCTACAAAAAAGGTCTCTTAACATTTTGCCATAGCTCGCTTCGTTTCCGAGATATTTGCAGGTTTATCTCAAGGGAAGGGGCCTAACGGACATATTTCGAGATATTTCTTCTTCTTGTTGTTCTTCTTCTGCACAGCTAAGCTGGAAGTGGCATTTGCGGCTCGCACTAGTACACAGTTATCTCAAAGAAAGGGGCCACGGTGTTTCTGTATCTCTATTATGTTGGTGCGGCTTCGGAACCTTTAAATATCTCGATATATCTCGAAAACTACGCTTCTGATCAAAAAATATCATAGAACATAAATTGTAGGAAACATAATTCTCTACAAAAAACGTCCCTTAACATTGTGACATAGCTCGCTTCGTTTCCGAGATATTTGCAGATATATCCCAATGGAAGGGGCCTGACGGACATATTTCGAGATATTTCTTCTTCTTGTTGTTCTTCTTCTGCACAGCTAAGCTGGAAGTGGCATTTGTAGGTCGCAATAGTGCAGAGTTATCTCAAAGAAAGGGGCCACGGTGTTTCTGTATCTCTATTATGTTGGTGCGCCTTCGGAACTTTTAAATATCTCGATATATCTCGAAAACTACGCTTCTGATCAAAAAATATCATAGAACGTAAATTGTAGGAAACATTATTCTCTACAAAAAAGGTCTCTTAAAATTTTGCCATAGCTCGCTTCGTTTCCGAGATATTTGCAGATATATCCCAAGCGAAGGGGCCTGACGGACATATTTCGAGATATTTCTTCTTCTTGTTGTTCTTCTTCTGCACAGCTAAGCTGGAAGTGGCATTTACAGCTCGCAATAGTGCAAAGTTATCTCAAAGAAAGGGGCCACGGTGTTTCTGTATCTCTATTATGTTGGTGCGGCTTCGGAACTTTTAAATATCTCGATATATCTCGAAAACTACGCATCTGATCAAAAAATATCATAGAAGATAAAAAGTAGGAAACTTAATTCTCTACAAAAAAGGTCTCTTAACATTTTGCCATAGCTCGCTTCGTTTCCGAGATATTTGCAGATTTATCTCAAGGGAAGGGGCCTGACGGACATATTTCGAGATATTTCTTCTTCTTGTTGTTCTTCTTCTGCACAGCTAAGCTGGAAGTGGCATTTGCGGCTCGCACTAGTGCAGAGTTATCTCAAAGAAAGGGGCCACGGTGTTTCTGTATCCCTATTATGTTGGTGCGGCTTCGGAACTGTTAAATATCTCGATATATCTCGAAAACTACGCTTCTGATCAAAAAATATCATAGAACCTAAATTGTAGGAAACATAATTCCCTACAAAAAAGTTCTCTTAACATTTTGCCATAGGTCACTTCGTTTCCGAGATATTTGCAGATATATCTCAAGGGAAGGGGCCTGACGGACATATTTCGAGATATTTCTTCTTCTTGTTGTTCTTCTTCTGCACAGCTAAGCTGGAAGTGGCATTTGCAGCTCGCAATAGTGCAGAGTTATCTCAAAGAGAGGGGCCACGGTGTTTCTGTATCTCTATTATGTTGGTGCGGCTTCGGAACTTTTAGATATCTTGATATATCTCGAGAACTACGCATCTGCTCAAAAACTATCATAGAAGATAAAAAGTAGGAAACATAATTCTCTACAAAAAAGGTCTCTTAACATTTTGCCATAGCTCGCTTCGTTTCCGAAATATTTGCAGATATATCTCAAGGGAAGGGGCCTGACGGACATATTTCGAGAAATTTCTTCTTCTTGTTGTTCTTCTTCTGCACAGCTAAGCTGGAAGTGGCATTTACAGCTCGCAATAGTGCAGAGTTATCTCAAAGAGAGGGGCCACGGTGTTTCTGTATCTCTATTATGTTGGTGCGGCTTCGGAACTTTTAAATATCTTGATATATCTCGAGAACTACGCATCTGATCAAAAAATATCATAGAACATGAAAAGTAGGAAACTTAATTCTCTACAAAAAAGGTCTCTTAACATTTTGCCATAGCTCGCTTCGTTTCCGAGATATTTGCAGATTTATCTCAACGGAAGGGGCCTGACGGACATATTTCGAGATATTTCTTCTTCTTGTTGTTCTTCTTCTGCACAGCTAAGCTGGAAGTGGCATTTGCAGCTCGCAATAGTGCAGAGTTATCTCAAAGAAAGGGGCCACGGTGTTTCTGTATCTCTATTATGTTGGTGCGGCTTCGGAACTTTTAAATATCTTGATATATCTCGAGAACTACGCATCTGATCAAAAAATATCATAGAACATAAAAAGTAGGAAACCTAATTCTCTACAAAAACGGTCTCTTAACATTTTGCCATAGCTCGCTTCGTTTCCGAGATATTTGCAGATTTATCTCAAGGGACGGGGCCTGACGGACATATTTCGAGATATTTCTTCTTCTTGTTGTTCTTCTTCTGCACAGCTAAGCTGAAAGTGGCATTTACAGCTCGCAATAGTGCAAAGTTATCTCAAAGAAAGGGGCCACGGTGTTTCTGTATCTCTATTATGTTGGTGCGGCTTCGGAACTTTTAAATATCTCGATATATCTCGAAAACTACGCTTCTGATCAAAAAATATCATAGAACATAAATTGTAGGAAACTTAATTCTCTACACAAAAGGTCTCTTTACATTTTGCCATAGCTCTCTTCGTTTCCGAGATATTTGCAGATTTATCTCAAGGGAAGGGGCCTGACGGACATATTTCGAGATATTTCTTCTTCTTGTTGTTCTTCTTCTGCACAGCTAAGCTGGAAGTGGCATTTGCAGCTCCCAATAGTGCAGAGTTATCTCAAAGAAAGGGGCCACGGTGTTTCTGTATCTCTATTATGTTGGTGCGGCTTCGGAACTTTTAAATATCTTGATATATCTCGAGAACTACGCATCTGATCAAAAAATATCATAGAACATAAAAAGTAGGAAACTTAATTCTCTACAAAAAAGGTCTCTTAACATTTTGCCATAGCTCGCTTCGTTTCCGAGATATTTGCAGGTTTATCTCAAGGGAAGGGGCCTAACGGACATATTTCGAGATATTTCTTCTTCTTGTTGTTCTTCTTCTGCACAGCTAAGCTGGAAGTGGCATTTGCGGCTCGCACTAGTACACAGTTATCTCAAAGAAAGGGGCCACGGTGTTTCTGTATCTCTATTATATTGGTGCGGCTTCGGAACTTTTAAATATCTTGATATATCTCGAGAACTACGCATCTGATCAAAAAATATCATAGAACATAAAAAGTGGGAAACTTAATTCTCTACAAAAAAGGTCTCTTAACATTTTGCCATAGCTCGCTTCGTTTCCGAGATATTTGCAGATTTATCTCAAGGGAAGGGGCCTAACGGACATATTTCGAGATATTTCTTCTTCTTGTTGTTCTTCTTCTGCACAGCTAAGCTGGAAGTGGCATTTACAGCTCGCAATAGTGCAGAGTTATCTCAAAGAGAGGGGCCACGGTGTTTCTGTATCTCTATTATGTTGGTGCGGCTTCGGAACTTTTAAATATCTTGATATATCTCGAGAACTACGCATCTGATCAAAAAATATCATACAACATGAAAAGTAGGAAACTTAATTCTCTACAAAAAAGGTCTCTTAACATTTTGCCATAGCTCGCTTCGTTTCCGAGATATTTGCAGATTTATCTCAAGGGAAGGGGCCTAACGGACATATTTCGAGATATTTCTTCTTCTTGTTGTTCTTCTTCTGCACAGCTAAGCTGGAAGTGGCATTTCAGCTCGCAATAGTGCAGAGTTATCTCAAAGAGAGGGGCCACGGTGTTTCTGTATCTCTATTATGTTGGTGCGGCTTCGGAACTTTTAAATATCTCGATATATCTCGAAAACTACGCTTCTGATCAAAAAATATCATACTACATAAAAAGTAGGAAACTTAATTCTCTACAAGAGAGGTCTCTAAACATTTTGCCATAGCTCGCTTCGTTTCCGAGATATTTGCAGATTTATCTCAAGGGAAGGGGCCTGACGGACATATTTCGAGATATTTCTTCTTCTTGTTGTTCTTCTTCTGCACAGCTAAGCTGGAAGTGGCATTTGCGGCTCGCACTAGTGCAGAGTTATCTCAAAGAAAGGGGCCACGGTGTTTCTGTATCTCTATTATGTTGGTGCGGCTTCGGAACTTTTAAATATCTCGATATATCTCGAAAACTACGCTTCTGATCAAAAAATTTCATAGAACAGAAATTGTAGGAAACATAATTCTCTACAAAAAACGTCTCTTAACATTTTGCCATAGCTCGCTTCGTTTCCGAGATATTTGCAGATTTATCTCAAGGGAAGGGGCCTGACGGACATATTTCGCGATATTTCTTCTTCTTGTTGGTCTTCTTCTGCACAGCTAAGCTGGAAGTGGCATTTACAGCTCGCAATAGTGCAGAGTTATATCAAAGAAAGGGGCCACGGTGTTTCTGTATCTCTATTATGTTGGTGCGGCTTCGGAACTTTTAAATATCTTGATATATCTCGAGAACTACGCATCTGATCAAAAAATATCATAGAAGATAAAAAGTAGGAAACTTAATTCTCTACAAAAAAGGTCTCTTAACATTTTGCCATAGCTCGCTTCGTTTCCGAGATATTTGCAGATTCAGCTCAGAGGAACTGGCCTGACGGACATATTTCGAGATATTTCTTCTTCTTGTTGTTCTTCTTCTGCACAGCTAAGCTAGAAGTGGCATATCCAGCTCGCACTAGTGCAGCGTTATCTCAAAGAAAGGGGCCACGGTGTTTCTGTATCTCCATTATGTTGGTGCGGCTTCGGAACTTTTAAATATCTCGATATATCTCGAAAACTACGCTTCTGATCAAAAAATATCATAGAACATAAATTGTAGGAAACATAATTCTCTACAAAAAACGTCTCTTAACATTTTGCCATAGCTCGCTTCGTTTCCGAGATATTTGCAGATTCAGCTCAAAGGAACTGGCCTGACGGACATATTTCGAGATGTTTCTTCTTCTTGTTGTTCTTGCTCTGCACAGCTAAGCTGGAAGTGGCATTTGCAGCTCGCAATAGTGCAGAGTTATCTCAAAGAAAGGGGCCACGGTGTTTCTGTATCTCTATTATGTTGGTGCGGCTTCGGAACTTTTAAATATCTCGATATATCTCGAAAACTACGCTTCTGATCAAAAAATATCATAGAACATAAATTGTAGGAAACATAATTCTCTACAAAAAAGGTCTCTTAACATTTTACCATAGCTCGCTTCGTTTCCGAGATATTTGCAGATTTATCTCAAGGGAAGGGGCCTAACGGACATATTTCGAGATATTTCTTCTTCTTGTTGTTCTTCTTCTGCACAGCTAAGCTGGAAGTGGCATTTGCAGCTCGCAATAGTGCAGAGCTTTCTCAAAGAAAGGGGCCACGGTGTTTCGGTATCTCTATTATGTTGGTGCGGCTTCGGAACTTTTAAGTATCTTGATATATCTCGAGAACTGCGCATCTGATCAAAAAATATCATAGAACATAAAAAGTAGGAAACTTAATTCTCTACAAAAAAGGTCTCTTAACATTTTGCCATAGCTCGCTTCGTTTCCGAGATATTTGCAGATTTATCTCAAGGGAAGGGGCCTAACGGACATATTTCGAGATATTTCTGCTTCTTGTTGTTCTTCTTCTGCACAGCTAAGCTGGAAGTGGCATTTGCAGCTCGCAATAGTGCAGAGTTATCTCAAAGAAAGGGGCCACGGTGTTTCTGTATCTCTATTATGTTGGTGCGGCTTCGGAACTTTTAAATATCTCGATATATCTCGAAAACTACGCTTCTGATCAAAAAATATCATAGAACATAAATTGTAGCAAACATAATTCTCTACAAAAAAGGTCTCTTAACATTTTGCCATAGCTCTCTTCGTTTCCGAGATATTTGCAGATTTATCTCAAGGGAAGGGGCCTGACGGACATATTTCGAGATATTTCTTCTTCTTGTTGTTCTTCTTCTGCACAGCTAAGCTGGAAGTGGCATTTGCAGCTCGCAATAGTGCAGAGTTATCTCAAAGAAAGGGGCCACGGTGTTTCTGTATCTCTATTATGTTGGTGCGGCTTCGGAACTTTTAAATATCTTGATATATCTCGAGAACTACGCGTCTGATCAAAAAATATCATAGAACATAAAAAGTAGGAAACATAATTCTCTACAAAAAAGGTCTCTTAACATTTTGCCTTCGTTTCCGAGATATTTGCAGATATATCTCAAGGGAAGGGGCCTGACGGACATATTTCGAGATATTTCTTCTTCTTGTTGTTCTTCTTCTGCACAGCTAAGCTGGAAGTGGCATTTGCGGCTCGCGCTAGTGCACAGTTATCTCAAAGAAAGGGGCCACGGTGTTTCTGTATCTCTATTATGTTGGTGCGGTTTCGGAACTTTTAAATATCTTGATATATCTCGAGAACTACGCATCTGATCAAAAAATATCATAGAACATAAAAAGTAGGAAACTTAATTCTCTACAAATAAGGTCTCTTAACATTTTGCCATAGCTCGCTTCGTTTCCGAGATATTTGCAGATTTATCTCAAGGGAAGGGGCCTCACGGACATATTTCGAGATATTTCTTCTTCTTGTTGTTCTTCTTCTGCACAGCTAAGCTGGAAGTGGCATTTGCAGCTCGCAATAGTGCAGAGATATCTCAAAGAAAGGGGCCACGGTGTTTCTGTATCTCTATTATGTTGGTGCGGCTTCGGAACTTTTAAATATCTTGATATATCTCGAGAACTACGCGTCTGATCAAAAAATATCATAGAACATAAAAAGTAGGAAACATAATTCTCTACAAAAAAGGTCTCTTAACATTTTGCCATAGCTCGCTTCGTTTCCGAGATATTTGCAGATTTATCTCAAGGGAAGGGGCCTGACGGACATATTTCGAGATATTTCTTCTTCTTGTTGTTCTTCTTCTGCACAGCTAAGCTGGAAGTGGCATTTGCGGCTCGCACTAGTGCACAGTTATCTCAAAGAAAGGGGCCACGGTATTTCTGTATCTCTATTATGTTGGTGCGGCTTCGGAACTTTTAAATATCTCGATATATCTCGAAAACTACGCTTCTGATCAAAAAATATCATAGAACGTAAATTGTAGGAAACATTATTCTCTACAAAAAAGGTCTCTTAACATTTTGCCATAGCTCGCTTCGTTTCCGAGATATTTGCAGATTCAGCTCAAAGGAACGGGCCTGACGGACATATTTCGAGATACTTCTTCTTCTTGTTGTTCTTCTTCTGCACAGCTAAGCTGGAAGTGGCATTTGCAGCTCGCACTAGTGCAGAGTTATCTCAAAGAAAGGGGCCACGGTGTTTCTGTATCTCTATTATGTTGGTGCGGCTTCGGAACTTTTAAATATCTCGATATATCTCGAAAACTACGCTTCTGATCAAAAAATATCATAGAACATAAATTGTAGGAAACATAATTCTCTACAAAAAAGGTCTCTTAACATTTTGCCATAGCTCGCTTCGTTTCCGAGATATTTGCAGATTTATCTCAAGGGAAGGGGCCTGACGGACATATTTCGAGATATTTCTTCTTCTTGTTGTTCTTCTTCTGCACAGCTAAACTGGAAGTGGCATTTGCGGCTCGCACTAGTGCAGAGTTATCTCAAAGAAAGGGGCCACGGTGTTTCTGTATCTCTATTATGTTGGTGCGGCTTCGGAACTTTTAAATATCTCGATATATCTCGAAAACTACGCTTCTGATCAAAAAATATCATAGAACATAAATTGTAGGAAACATAATTCTCTACAAAAAACGTCTCTTAACATTTTGCCATAGCTCGCTTCGTTTCCGAGATATTTGCAGATTCAGCTCAAAGGAACGGGCCTGACGGACATATTTCGAGATACTTCTTCTTCTTGTTGTTCTTCCTCTGCACAGCTAAGCTGGAAGTGGCATTTACAGCTCGCAATAGTGCAGAGTTATCTCAAAGAAAGGGGCCACGGTGTTTCTGTATCTCTATTATGTTGGTGCGGCTTCGGAACTTTTAAATATCTTGATATATCTCGAGAACTACGCATCTGATCAAAAAATATCATAGAACATAAAAAGTAGGGAACTTAATTCTCTACAAAGAAGGTCTCTTAACATTTTGCCATAGCTCGCTTCGTTTCCGAGATATTTGCAGATTTATCTCAAGGGAAGGGGCCTGACGGACATATTTCGAGATATTTCTTCTTCTTGTTGTTCTTCTTCTGCACAGCTAAGCTGGAAGTGGCATTTGCGGCTCGCACTAGTGCAGAGTTATCTCAACGAAAGGGGCCACGGTGTTTCTGTATCTCTATTATGTTGGTGCGGCTTCGGAACTTTTAAATATCTCGATATATCTCGAAAACTACGCTTCTGATCAAAAAATATCATAGAACATAAATTGTAGGAAGCATAATTCTCTACAAAAAAGGTCTCTTAACATTTTGCCATAGCTCGCTTCGTTTCCGAGATATTTGCAGATATATCTCAAGGGAAGGGGCCTGACGGACATATTTCGAGATATTTCTTCTTCTTGTTGTTCTTCTTCTGCACAGCTAAGCTGGAAGTGGCATTTACAGCTCGCAATAGTGCAGAGTTATCTCAAAGAAAGGGGCCACGGTGTTTCTGTATCTCTATTATGTTGGTGCGGCTTCGGAACTTTTAAATATCTTGATATATCTCGAGAACTACGCATCTGATCAAAAAATATCATAGAACATGAAAAGTAGGAAACTTAATTCTCTACAAAAAAG
Organism: Osmia lignaria lignaria; assembly: GCF_051020975.1. Taxonomy (NCBI): domain Eukaryota; kingdom Metazoa; phylum Arthropoda; class Insecta; order Hymenoptera; family Megachilidae; genus Osmia; species Osmia lignaria. Next base: position 4,942,998 of record NW_027478159.1, on the reverse strand, counting down.
GTCTCTTAACATTTTGCAATAGCTCTCTTCATTTCCGAGATATTTGCAGATTTATCTCAAGGGAAGGGGCCTGACGGACATATTTCGAGATATTTCTTCTTCTTGTTGTTCTTCTTCTGTACAGCTAAGCTGGAAGTGGCATTTGCAGCGCGCAATAGCGCAGAGTTATCTCAAAGAAAGGGGCCACGGTGTTTCTGTATCTCTATTATGTTGGTGCGGCTTCGGAACTTTTAAATATCTCGATATATCTCGAAAACTACGGTTCTGATCAAAAAATATCATAGAACCTAAATTGTAGGAAACATAATTCTCTACAAAAAAGGTCTCTTAACATTTTGCCATAGCTCGCTTCGTTTCCGAGATATTTGCAGATATATCTCAAGGGAAGGGGCCTGACGGACATATTTCGAGATATTTCTTCTTCTTGTTGTTCTTCTTCTGCACAGCTAAACTGGAAGTGGCATTTCCAGCTCGCAATCGTGCAGAGTTATCTCAAAGAAAGGGGCCACGGTGTTTCTGTATCTCTATTATGTTGGTGCGGCTTCGGAACTTTTAAATATCTTGATATATCTCGAGAACTACGCCTCGGATCGAAAAATATCATAGAACATAAAAAGTAGGAAACTTAATTATCTACAAAAAAGGTCTCTTAACATTTTGCCATAGCTCGCTTCGTTTCCGAGATATTTGCAGATTTATCTCAAGGGAAGGGGCCTGACGGACATATTTCGAGATATTTCTTCTTCTTGTTGTTCTTCTTCTGCACAGCTAAGCTGGAAGTGGCATTTGCGGCTCGCACTAGTGCACAGTTATCTCAAAGAAAGGGGCCACGGTGTTTCTGTATCTCTATTATGTTGGTGCGGCTTCGGAACTTTTAAATATCTCGATATATCTCGAAAACTACGCATCTGATCAAAAAATATCATCGAACTTAAAAAGTAGGAAACTTAATTCTCTACAAAAAAGGTCTCTTAACATTTTGCCATAGCTCGCTTCGTTTCCGAGATATTTGCAGATATATATCAAGGGAAGTGGCCTGACGGACATATTTCGAGATATTTCTTCTTCTTGTTGTTCTTCTTCTGCACAGCTAAGCTGGAAGTGGCATTTGCAGCTCGCAATAGTGCAGAGTTATCCCAAAGAAAGGGGCCACGGTGTTTCTGTATCTCTATTATGTTGGTGCGGCTTCGGAACTTTTAAATATCTTGATATATCTCGAGAACTACGCCTCGGATCGAAAAATATCATAGAACATAAAAAGTAGGAAACTTAATTATCTACAAAAAAGGTCTCTTAACATTTTGCCATAGCTCGCTTCGTTTCCGAGATATTTGCAGATTTATCTCAAGGGAAGGGGCCTGACGGACATATTTCGAGATATTTCTTCTTCTTGTTGTTCTTCTTCTGCACAGCTAAGCTGGAAGTGGCATTTGCGGCTCGCACTAGTGCAGAGTTATCTCAAAGAAAGGGGCCACGGTGTTTCTGTATCTCTATTATGTTGGTGCGGCTTCGGAACTTTTAAATATCTCGATATATCTCGAAAACTACGCTTCTGATCAAAAAATATCATAGAACATAAAAAGTAGGAAACTTAATTCTCTACAAAAAAGGTCTCTTAACATTTTGCCATAGCTCGCTTCGTTTCCGAGATATTTGCAGATTTATCTCAAGGGAAGGGGCCTAACGGACATATATCGAGATATTTCTTCTTCTTGTTGTTCTTCTTCTGCACAGCTAAGCTGGAAGTGGCATTTGCGGCTCGCACTAGTGCAGAGTTATCTCAAAGAAAGGGGCCACGGTGTTTCTGTATCTCTATTATGTTGGTGCGGTTTCGGAACTTTTAAATATCTTGATATATCTCGAGAACTACGCATCTGATCAAAAAATATCATAGAACATAAAAAGTAGGAAACTTAATTCTCTACAAATAAGGTCTCTTAACATTTTGCCATAGCTCGCTTCGTTTCCGAGATATTTGCAGATTTATCTCAAGGGAAGGGGCCTCACGGACATATTTCGAGATATTTCTTCTTCTTGTTGTTCTTCTTCTGCACAGCTAAGCTGGAAGTGGCATTTGCAGCTCGCAATAGTGCAGAGATATCTCAAAGAAAGGGGCCACGGTGTTTCTGTATCTCTATTATGTTGGTGCGGCTTCGGAACTTTTAAATATCTTGATATATCTCGAGAACTACGCGTCTGATCAAAAAATATCATAGAACATAAAAAGTAGGAAACATAATTCTCTACAAAAAAGGTCTCTTAACATTTTGCCATAGCTCGCTTCGTTTCCGAGATATTTGCAGATTTATCTCAAGGGAAGGGGCCTGACGGACATATTTCGAGATATTTCTTCTTCTTGTTGTTCTTCTTCTGCACAGCTAAGCTGGAAGTGGCATTTGCGGCTCGCACTAGTGCACAGTTATCTCAAAGAAAGGGGCCACGGTATTTCTGTATCTCTATTATGTTGGTGCGGCTTCGGAACTTTTAAATATCTCGATATATCTCGAAAACTACGCTTCTGATCAAAAAATATCATAGAACGTAAATTGTAGGAAACATTATTCTCTACAAAAAAGGTCTCTTAACATTTTGCCATAGCTCGCTTCGTTTCCGAGATATTTGCAGATTCAGCTCAAAGGAACGGGCCTGACGGACATATTTCGAGATACTTCTTCTTCTTGTTGTTCTTCTTCTGCACAGCTAAGCTGGAAGTGGCATTTGCAGCTCGCACTAGTGCAGAGTTATCTCAAAGAAAGGGGCCACGGTGTTTCTGTATCTCTATTATGTTGGTGCGGCTTCGGAACTTTTAAATATCTCGATATATCTCGAAAACTACGCTTCTGATCAAAAAATATCATAGAACATAAATTGTAGGAAACATAATTCTCTACAAAAAAGGTCTCTTAACATTTTGCCATAGCTCGCTTCGTTTCCGAGATATTTGCAGATTTATCTCAAGGGAAGGGGCCTGACGGACATATTTCGAGATATTTCTTCTTCTTGTTGTTCTTCTTCTGCACAGCTAAACTGGAAGTGGCATTTGCGGCTCGCACTAGTGCAGAGTTATCTCAAAGAAAGGGGCCACGGTGTTTCTGTATCTCTATTATGTTGGTGCGGCTTCGGAACTTTTAAATATCTCGATATATCTCGAAAACTACGCTTCTGATCAAAAAATATCATAGAACATAAATTGTAGGAAACATAATTCTCTACAAAAAACGTCTCTTAACATTTTGCCATAGCTCGCTTCGTTTCCGAGATATTTGCAGATTCAGCTCAAAGGAACGGGCCTGACGGACATATTTCGAGATACTTCTTCTTCTTGTTGTTCTTCCTCTGCACAGCTAAGCTGGAAGTGGCATTTACAGCTCGCAATAGTGCAGAGTTATCTCAAAGAAAGGGGCCACGGTGTTTCTGTATCTCTATTATGTTGGTGCGGCTTCGGAACTTTTAAATATCTTGATATATCTCGAGAACTACGCATCTGATCAAAAAATATCATAGAACATAAAAAGTAGGGAACTTAATTCTCTACAAAAAAGGTCTCTTAACATTTTGCCATAGCTCGCTTCGTTTCCGAGATATTTGCAGATTTATCTCAAGGGAAGGGGCCTGACGGACATATTTCGAGATATTTCTTCTTCTTGTTGTTCTTCTTCTGCACAGCTAAGCTGGAAGTGGCATTTGCGGCTCGCACTAGTGCAGAGTTATCTCAACGAAAGGGGCCACGGTGTTTCTGTATCTCTATTATGTTGGTGCGGCTTCGGAACTTTTAAATATCTCGATATATCTCGAAAACTACGCTTCTGATCAAAAAATATCATAGAACATAAATTGTAGGAAGCATAATTCTCTACAAAAAAGGTCTCTTAACATTTTGCCATAGCTCGCTTCGTTTCCGAGATATTTGCAGATATATCTCAAGGGAAGGGGCCTGACGGACATATTTCGAGATATTTCTTCTTCTTGTTGTTCTTCTTCTGCACAGCTAAGCTGGAAGTGGCATTTACAGCTCGCAATAGTGCAGAGTTATCTCAAAGAAAGGGGCCACGGTGTTTCTGTATCTCTATTATGTTGGTGCGGCTTCGGAACTTTTAAATATCTTGATATATCTCGAGAACTACGCATCTGATCAAAAAATATCATAGAACATGAAAAGTAGGAAACTTAATTCTCTACAAAAAAGGTCTCTTAACATTTTGCCATAGCTCTCTTCATTTCCGAGATATTTGCAGATTTATCTCAAGGGAAGGGGCCTGACGGACATATTTCGAGATATTTCTTCTTCTTGTTGTTCTTCTTCTGTACAGCTAAGCTGGAAGTGGCATTTGCAGCGCGCAATAGCGCAGAGTTATCTCAAAGAAAGGGGCCACGGTGTTTCTGTATCTCTATTATGTTGGTGCGGCTTCGGAACTTTTAAATATCTCGATATATCTCGAAAACTACGGTTCTGATCAAAAAATATCATAGAACCTAAATTGTAGGAAACATAATTCTCTACAAAAAAGGTCTCTTAACATTTTGCCATAGCTCGCTTCGTTTCCGAGATATTTGCAGATATATCTCAAGGGAAGGGGCCTGACGGACATATTTCGAGATATTTCTTCTTCTTGTTGTTCTTCTTCTGCACAGCTAAGCTGGAAGTGGCATTTGCAGCTCGCAATAGTGCAGAGTTATCTCAAAGAAAGGGGCCACGGTGTTTCTGTATCTCTATTATGTTGGTGCGGCTTCGGAACTTTTAAATATCTTGATATATCTCGAGAACTACGCATCTGATCAAAAAATATCATAGAACATAAAAAGTAGGAAACTTAATTCTATACAAAAAAGGTCTCTTAACATTTTGCCATAGCTCGCTTCGTTTCCGAGATATTTGCATATTTATCTCAAGGGAAGGGGCCTGACGGACATATTTCGAGATATTTCTTCTTCTTGTTGTTCTTCTTCTGCACAGCTAAGCTGGAAGTGGCATTTACAGCTCGCAATAGTGCAGAGTTATCTCAAAGAAAGGGGCCACGGTGTTTCTGTATCTCTATTATGTTGGTGCGGCTTCGGAACTTTTAAATATCTTGATATATCTCGAGAACTACGCATCTGATCAAAAAATATCATAGAACATGAAAAGTAGAAACCTTAATTCTCTACAAAAAAGGTCTCTTAACATTTTGCCATAGCTCTCTTCGTTTCCGAGATATTTGCAGATTTATCTCAAGGGAAGGGGCCTGACGGACATATTTCGAGATATTTCTTCTTCTTGTTGTTCTTCTTCTGCACAGCTAAGCTGGAAGTGGCATTTGCAGCTCGCAATAGTGCAGAGTTATCTCAAAGAAAGGGGCCACGGTGTTTCTGTATCTCTATTATGTTGGTGCGGCTTCGGAACTTTTAAATATCTTGATATATCTCGAGAACTACGCGTCTGATCAAAAAATATCATAGAACATAAAAAGTAGGAAACATAATTCTCTACAAAAACGGTCTCTTAACATTTTGCCATAGCTCGCTTCGTTTCCGAGATATTTGCAGATATATCTCAAGGGAAGGGGCCTGACGGACATATTTCGAGATATTTCTTCTTCTTGTTGTTCTTCTTCTGCACAGCTAAGCTGGAAGTGGCATTTGCAGCGCGCCATAGTGCAGAGTTATCTCAAAGAAAGGGGCCACGGTGTTTCTGTATCTCTATTATGTTGGTGCGGCTTCGAAACTTTTAAATATCTCGATATATCTCGAAAACTACGCTTCTGATCAAAAAATATCATAGAACATAAATTGTAGGAAACTTAATTCTCTACAAAAAAGGTCTCTTAACATTTTGCCATAGCTCTCTTCATTTCCGAGATATTTGCAGATTTATCTCAAGGGAAGGGGCCTGACGGACATATTTCGAGATATTTCTTCTTCTTGTTGTTCTTCTTCTGCACAGCTAAGCTGGAAGTGGCATTTGCGGCTCGCACTAGTGCACAGTTATCTCAAAGAAAGGGGCCACGGTGTTTCTGTATCTCTATTATGTTGGTGCGGCTTCGGAACTTTTAAATATCTCGATATATCTCGAAAACTACGCATCTGATCAAAAAATATCATCGAACTTAAAAAGTAGGAAACTTAATTCTCTACAAAAAAGGTCTCTTAACATTTTGCCATAGCTCGCTTCGTTTCCGAGATATTTGCAGATTTATATCAAGGGAAGTGGCCTGACGGACATATTTCGAGATATTTCTTCTTCTTGTTGTTCTTCTTCTGCACAGCTAAGCTGGAAGTGGCATTTGCGGCTCGCACTAGTGCACAGTTATCTCAAAGAAAGGGGCCACGGTGTTTCTGTATCTCTATTATGTTGGTGCGGCTTCGGAACTTTTAAGTATCTCGATATATCTCGAAAACTACGCTTCTGATCAAAAAATATCATAGACCATAAATTGTAGGAAACATAATTCTCTACAAAAAAGGTCTCTTAACATTTTGCCATAGCTCGCTTCGTTTCCGAGATATTTGCAGATATATCTCAAGGGAAGGGGCCTGACGGACATATTTCGAGATATTTCTTCTTCTTGTTGTTCTTCTTCTGCACAGCTAAGCTGGAAGTGGCATTTGCAGCTCGCAATAGTGCAGAGTTATCTCAAAGAAAGGGGCCACGGTGTTTCTGTATCTCTATTATGTTGGTGCGGCTTCGGAACTTTTAAATATCTTGATATATCTCGAGAACTACGCATCTGATCAAAAAATATCATCGAACATAAAAAGTAGGAAACTTAATTCTCTACAAAAAAGGTCTCTTAACATTTTGCCATAGCTCGCTTCGTTTCCGAGATATTTGCATATTTATCTCAAGGGAAGGGGCCTGACGGACATATTTCGAGATATTTCTTCTTCTTGTTGTTCTTCTTCTGCACAGCTAAGCTGGAAGTGGCATTTACAGCTCGCAATAGTGCAGAGTTATCTCAAAGAAAGGGGCCACGGTGTTTCTGTATCTCTATTATGTTGGTGCGGCTTCGGAACTTTTAAATATCTTGATATATCTCGAGAACTACGCATCTGATCAAAAAATATCATAGAACATGAAAAGTAGAAACCTTAATTCTCTACAAAAAAGGTCTCTTAACATTTTGCCATAGCTCTCTTCGTTTCCGAGATATTTGCAGATTTATCTCAAGGGAAGGGGCCTGACGGACATATTTCGAGATATTTCTTCTTCTTGTTGTTCTTCTTCTGCACAGCTAAGCTGGAAGTGGCATTTGCAGCTCGCAATAGTGCAGAGTTATCTCAAAGAAAGGGGCCACGGTGTTTCTGTATCTCTATTATGTTGGTGCGGCTTCGGAACTTTTAAATATCTTGATATATCTCGAGAACTACGCGTCTGATCAAAAAATATCATAGAACATAAAAAGTAGGAAACATAATTCTCTACAAAAACGGTCTCTTAACATTTTGCCATAGCTCGCTTCGTTTCCGAGATATTTGCAGATATATCTCAAGGGAAGGGGCCTGACGGACATATTTCGAGATATTTCTTCTTCTTGTTGTTCTTCTTCTGCACAGCTAAGCTGGAAGTGGCATTTGCAGCGCGCAATAGTGCAGAGTTATCTCAAAGAAAGGGGCCACGGTGTTTCTGTATCTCTATTATGTTGGTGCGGCTTCGAAACTTTTAAATATCTCGATATATCTCGAAAACTACGCTTCTGATCAAAAAATATCATAGAACATAAATTGTAGGAAACATAATTCTCTACAAAAAACGTCTCTTAACATTTTGCCATAGCTCGCTTCGTTTCCGAGATATTTGCAGATTTATCTCAAGGGAAGGGGCCTGACGGACATATTTCGAGATATTTCTTCTTCTTGTTGTTCTTCTTCTGCACAGCTAAGCTGGAAGTGGCATTTGCAGCTCGCAATAGTGCAGAGTTATCTCAAAGAAAGGGGCCACGGTGTTTCTGTATCTCTATTATGTTGGTGCGGCTTCGGAACTTTTAAATATCTTGATATATCTCGAGAACTACGCATCTGATCAAAAAATATCATAGAACATAAAAAGTAGGAAACTTAATTCTCTACAAAAAAGGTCTCTTAACATTTTGCCATAGCTCGCTTCGTTTCCGAGATATTTGCAGATTTATCTCAAGGGAAGGGGCCTGACGGACATATTTCGAGATATTTCTTCTTCTTGTTGTTCTTCTTCTGCACAGCTAAGCTGGAAGTGGCATTTGCGGCTCGCACTAGTGCACAGTTATCTCAAAGAAAGGGGCCACGGTGTTTCTGTATCTCTATTATGTTGGTGCGGCTTCGGAACTTTTAAGTATCTCGATATATCTCGAAAACTACGCTTCTGATCAAAAAATATCATAGAACATAAATTGTAGGAAACATAATTCTCTACAAAAAAGGTCTCTTAACATTTTGCCATAGCTCGCTTCGTTTCCGAGATATTTGCAGATATATCTCAAGGGAAGGGGCCTGACGGACATATTTCGAGATATTTCTTCTTCTTGTTGTTCTTCTTCTGCACAGCTAAGCTGGAAGTGGCATTTGCAGCTCGCAATAGTGCAGAGTTATCTCAAAGAAAGGGGCCACGGTGTTTCTGTATCTCTATTATGTTGGTGCGGCTTCGGAACTTTTAAATATCTTGATATATCTCGAGAACTACGCATCTGATCAAAAAATATCATAGAACATAAAAAGTAGGAAACTTAATTCTATACAAAAAAGGTCTCTTAACATTTTGCCATAGCTCGCTTCGTTTCCGAGATATTTGCATATTTATCTCAAGGGAAGGGGCCTGACGGACATATTTCGAGATATTTCTTCTTCTTGTTGTTCTTCTTCTGCACAGCTAAGCTGAAAGTGGCATTTACAGCTCGCAATAGTGCAGAGTTATCTCAAAGAAAGGGGCCACGGTGTTTCTGTATCTCTATTATGTTGGTGCGGCTTCGGAACTTTTAAATATCTTGATATATCTCGAGAACTACGCATCTGATCAAAAAATATCATAGAACATGAAAAGTAGAAACCTTAATTCTCTACAAAAAAGGTCTCTTAACATTTTGCCATAGCTCTCTTCGTTTCCGAGATATTTGCAGATTTATCTCAAGGGAAGGGGCCTGACGGACATATTTCGAGATATTTCTTCTTCTTGTTGTTCTTCTTCTGCACAGCTAAGCTGGAAGTGGCATTTGCAGCTCGCAATAGTGCAGAGTTATCTCAAAGAAAGGGGCCACGGTGTTTCTGTATCTCTATTATGTTGGTGCGGCTTCGGAACTTTTAAATATCTTGATATATCTCGAGAACTACGCGTCTGATCAAAAAATATCATAGAACATAAAAAGTAGGAAACATAATTCTCTACAAAAACGGTCTCTTAACATTTTGCCATAGCTCGCTTCGTTTCCGAGATATTTGCAGATATATCTCAAGGGAAGGGGCCTGACGGACATATTTCGAGATATTTCTTCTTCTTGTTGTTCTTCTTCTGCACAGCTAAGCTGGAAGTGGCATTTGCAGCGCGCAATAGTGCAGAGTTATCTCAAAGAAAGGGGCCACGGTGTTTCTGTATCTCTATTATGTTGGTGCGGCTTCGAAACTTTTAAATATCTCGATATATCTCGAAAACTACGCTTCTGATCAAAAAATATCATAGAACATAAATTGTAGGAAACTTAATTCTCTACAAAAAAGGTCTCTTAACATTTTGCCATAGCTCTCTTCATTTCCGAGATATTTGCAGATTTATCTCAAGGGAAGGGGCCTGACGGACATATTTCGAGATATTTCTTCTTCTTGTTGTTCTTCTTCTGCACAGCTAAGCTGGAAGTGGCATTTGCGGCTCGCACTAGTGCACAGTTATCTCAAAGAAAGGGGCCACGGTGTTTCTGTATCTCTATTATGTTGGTGCGGCTTCGGAACTTTTAAATATCTCGATATATCTCGAAAACTACGCATCTGATCAAAAAATATCATCGAACTTAAAAAGTAGGAAACTTAATTCTCTACAAAAAAGGTCTCTTAACATTTTGCCATAGCTCGCTTCGTTTCCGAGATATTTGCAGATTTATATCAAGGGAAGTGGCCTGACGGACATATTTCGAGATATTTCTTCTTCTTGTTGTTCTTCTTCTGCACAGCTAAGCTGGAAGTGGCATTTGCAGCTCGCAATAGTGCAGAGTTATCCCAAAGAAAGGGGCCACGGTGTTTCTGTATCTCTATTATGTTGGTGCGGCTTCGGAACTTTTAAATATCTTGATATATCTCGAGAACTACGCCTCGGATCGAAAAATATCATAGAACATAAAAAGTAGGAAACTTAATTATCTACCAAAAAGGTCTCTTAACATTTTGCCATAGCTCGCTTCGTTTCCGAGATATTTGCAGATTTATCACAAGGGAAGGGGCCTGACGGACATATTTCGAGATATTTCTTCTTCTTGTTGTTCTTCTTCTGCACAGCTAAGCTGGAAGTGGCATTTGCGGCTCGCACTAGTGCACAGTTATCTCAAAGAAAGGGGCCACGGTGTTTCTGTATCTCTATTATGTTGGTGCGGCTTCGGAACTTTTAAGTATCTCGATATATCTCGAAAACTACGCTTCTGATCAAAAAATATCATAGAACATAAATTGTAGGAAACATAATTCTCTACAAAAAAGGTCTCTTAACATTTTGCCATAGCTCGCTTCGTTTCCGAGATATTTGCAGATATATCTCAAGGGAAGGGGCCTGACGGACATATTTCGAGATATTTCTTCTTCTTGTTGTTCTTCTTCTGCACAGCTAAGCTGGAAGTGGCATTTGCAGCTCGCAATAGTGCAGAGTTATCTCAAAGAAAGGGGCCACGGTGTTTCTGTATCTCTATTATGTTGGTGCGGCTTCGGAACTTTTAAATATCTTGATATATCTCGAGAACTACGCATCTGATCAAAAAATATCATCGAACATAAAAAGTAGGAAACTTAATTCTCTACAAAAAAGGTCTCTTAACATTTTGCCATAGCTCGCTTCGTTTCCGAGATATTTGCATATTTATCTCAAGGGAAGGGGCCTGACGGACATATTTCGAGATATTTCTTCTTCTTGTTGTTCTTCTTCTGCACAGCTAAGCTGGAAGTGGCATTTACAGCTCGCAATAGTGCAGAGTTATCTCAAAGAAAGGGGCCACGGTGTTTCTGTATCTCTATTATGTTGGTGCGGCTTCGGAACTTTTAAATATCTTGATATATCTCGAGAACTACGCATCTGATCAAAAAATATCATAGAACATGAAAAGTAGAAACCTTAATTCTCTACAAAAAAGGTCTCTTAACATTTTGCCATAGCTCTCTTCGTTTCCGAGATATTTGCAGATTTATCTCAAGGGAAGGGGCCTGACGGACATATTTCGAGATATTTCTTCTTCTTGTTGTTCTTCTTCTGCACAGCTAAGCTGGAAGTGGCATTTGCAGCTCGCAATAGTGCAGAGTTATCTCAAAGAAAGGGGCCACGGTGTTTCTGTATCTCTATTATGTTGGTGCGGCTTCGGAACTTTTAAATATCTTGATATATCTCGAGAACTACGCGTCTGATCAAAAAATATCATAGAACATAAAAAGTAGGAAACATAATTCTCTACAAAAACGGTCTCTTAACATTTTGCCATAGCTCGCTTCGTTTCCGAGATATTTGCAGATATATCTCAAGGGAAGGGGCCTGACGGACATATTTCGAGATATTTCTTCTTCTTGTTGTTCTTCTTCTGCACAGCTAAGCTGGAAGTGGCATTTGCAGCGCGCAATAGTGCAGAGTTATCTCAAAGAAAGGGGCCACGGTGTTTCTGTATCTCTATTATGTTGGTGCGGCTTCGAAACTTTTAAATATCTCGATATATCTCGAAAACTACGCTTCTGATCAAAAAATATCATAGAACATAAATTGTAGGAAACATAATTCTCTACAAAAAACGTCTCTTAACATTTTGCCATAGCTCGCTTCGTTTCCGAGATATTTGCAGATTTATCTCAAGGGAAGGGGCCTGACGGACATATTTCGAGATATTTCTTCTTCTTGTTGTTCTTCTTCTGCACAGCTAAGCTGGAAGTGGCATTTGCAGCTCGCAATAGTGCAGAGTTATCTCAAAGAAAGGGGCCACGGTGTTTCTGTATCTCTATTATGTTGGTGCGGCTTCGGAACTTTTAAATATCTTGATATATCTCGAGAACTACGCATCTGATCAAAAAATATCATAGAACATAAAAAGTAGGAAACTTAATTCTCTACAAAAAAGGTCTCTTAACATTTTGCCATAGCTCGCTTCGTTTCCGAGATATTTGCAGATTTATCTCAAGGGAAGGGGCCTGACGGACATATTTCGAGATATTTCTTCTTCTTGTTGTTCTTGTTCTGCACAGCTAAGCTGGAAGTGGCATTTGCGGCTCGCACTAGTGCACAGTTATCTCAAAGAAAGGGGCCACGGTGTTTCTGTATCTCTATTATGTTGGTGCGGCTTCGGAACTTTTAAATATCTCGATATATCTCGAAAACTACGCTTCTGATCAAAAAATATCATAGAACGTAAATTGTAGGAAATATTATTCTCTACAAAAAAGGTCTCTTAACATTTTGCCATAGCTCTCTTCGTTTCCGAGATATTTGCAGATTTATCTCAAGGGAAGGGGCCTGACGGACATATTTCGAGATATTTCTTCTTCTTGTTGTTCTTCTTCTGCACAGCTAAGCTGGAAGTGGCATTTGCAGCTCGCAATAGTGCAGAGTTATCTCAAAGAAAGGGGCCACGGTGTTTCTGTATCTCTATTATGTTGGTGCGGCTTCGGAACTTTTAAATATCTTGATATATCTCGAGAACTACGCGTCTGATCAAAAAATATCATAGAACATAAAAAGTAGGAAACTTAATTCTCTACAAAAACGGTCTCTTAACATTTTGCCATAGCTCGCTTCGTTTCCGAGATATTTGCAGATATATCTCAAGGGAAGGGGCCTGACGGACATATTTCGAGATATTTCTTCTTCTTGTTGTTCTTCTTCTGCACAGCTAAGCTGGAAGTGGCATTTGCGGCTCGCACTAGTGCACAGTTATCTCAAAGAAAGGGGCCACGGTGTTTCTGTATCTCTATTATGTTGGTGCGTCTTCGGAACTTTTAAATATCTCGATATATCTCGAAAACTACGCTTCTGATCAAAAAATATCATAGAACATAAATTGTAGGAAACATAATTCTCTACAAAAAACGTCTCTTAACATTTTGCCATAGCTCGCTTCGTTTCCGAGATATTTGCAGATACAGCTCAAAGGAACTGGCCTGACGGACATATTTCGAGATATTTCTTCTTCTTGTTGTTCTTCCTCTGCGCAGCTAAGCTGGAAGTGGCATTTGCAGCTCGCAATAGTGCAGAGTTATCTCAAAGAAAGGGGCCACGGTGTTTCTGTATCTCTATTATGTTGGTGCGGCTTCGGAACTTTTAAATACCTTGATATATCTCGAGAACTACGCATCTGATCAAAAAATATCATAGAACATAAAAAGTAGGAAACTTAATTCTCTACAAAAAAGGTCTCTTAACATTTTGCCATAGCTCGCTTCGTTTCCGAGATATTTGCATATTTATCTCAAGGGAAGGGGCCTGACGGACATATTTCGAGATATTTCTTCTTCTTGTTGTTCTTCTTCTGCACAGCTAAGCTGGAAGTGGCATTTGCGGCTCGCACTAGTGCAGAGTTATCTCAAAGAAAGGGGCCACGGTGTTTCTGTATCTCTATTATGTTGGTGCGTCTTCGGAACTTTTAAATATCTTGATATATCTCGAGAACTACGCCTCTGATCGAAAAATATCATAGAACATAAAAAGTAGGAAACTTAATTATCCACAAAAAAGGTCTCTTAACATTTTGCCATAGCTCGCTTCGTTTCCGAGATATTTGCAGATTTATCTCAAGGGAAGGGGCCTGACGGACATATTTCGAGATATTTCTTCTTCTTGTTGTTCTTCTTCTGCACAGCTAAGCTGGAAGTGGCATTTGCAGCGCGCAATAGTGCAGAGTTATCTCAAAGAAAGGGGCCACGGTGTTTCTGTATCTCTATTATGTTGGTGCGGCTTCGGAACTTTTAAATATCTTGATATATCTCGAGAACTACGCATCTGATCAAAAAATATCATACAACATAAAAAGTAGAAAACTTAATTCTCTACAAAAAAGGTCTCTCAACATTTTGCCATAGCTCGCTTCGTTTCCGAGATATATGCAGATTTATCTCAAGGGAAGGGGCCTGACGGACAGATTTCGAGATATTTCCTCTTCTTGTTGTTCTTCTTCTGCACAGCTAAACTGGAAGTGGCATTTCCAGCTCGCAATAGTGCAGAGTTATCTGAAAGAAAGGGGCCACGGTGTTTCTGTATCTCTATTATGTTGGTGCGGCTTCGGAACTTTTAAATATCTTGATATATCTCGAGAACTACGCATCTGATCAAAAAATATCATAGAACATAAAAAGTAGGTAACTTAATTCTCTACAAAAAAGGTCTCTTAACATTTTGCCATAGCTCGCTTCGTTTCCGAGATATGTGCAGATTTATCTCAAGGGAAGGGGCCTGACGGACATATTTCGAGATATTTCTTCTTCTTGTTGTTCTTCTTCTGCACAGCTAAGCTGGAAGTGGCATTTGCAGCTCGCAATAGTGCAGAGTTATCTCAAAGAAAGGGGCCACGGTGTTTCTGTATCTCTATTATGTTGGTGCGGCTTCGGAACTTTTAAATACCTTGATATATCTCGAGAACTACGCATCTGATCAAAAAATATCATAGAACATAAAAAGTAGGAAACTTAATTCTCTACAAAAAAGGTCTCTTAACATTTTGCCATAGCTCGCTTCGTTTCCGAGATATTTGCATATTTATCTCAAGGGAAGGGGCCTGACGGACATATTTCGAGATATTTCTTCTTCTTGTTGTTCTTCTTCTGCACAGCTAAGCTGGAAGTGGCATTTGCGGCTCGCACTAGTGCAGAGTTATCTCAAAGAAAGGGGCCACGGTGTTTCTGTATCTCTATTATGTTGGTGCGTCTTCGGAACTTTTAAATATCTTGATATATCTCGAGAACTACGCCTCTGATCGAAAAATATCATAGAACATAAAAAGTAGGAAACTTAATTATCCACAAAAAAGGTCTCTTAACATTTTGCCATAGCTCGCTTCGTTTCCGAGATATTTGCAGATTTATCTCAAGGGAAGGGGCCTGACGGACATATTTCGAGATATTTCTTCTTCTTGTTGTTCTTCTTCTGCACAGCTAAGCTGGAAGTGGCATTTGCAGCGCGCAATAGTGCAGAGTTATCTCAAAGAAAGGGGCCACGGTGTTTCTGTATCTCTATTATGTTGGTGCGGCTTCGGAACTTTTAAATATCTTGATATATCTCGAGAACTACGCATCTGATCAAAAAATATCATACAACATAAAAAGTAGAAAACTTAATTCTCTACAAAAAAGGTCTCTCAACATTTTGACATAGCTCGCTTCGTTTCCGAGATATATGCAGATTTATCTCAAGGGAAGGGGCCTGACGGACAGATTTCGAGATATTTCCTCTTCTTGTTGTTCTTCTTCTGCACAGCTAAACTGGAAGTGGCATTTCCAGCTCGCAATAGTGCAGAGTTATCTGAAAGAAAGGGGCCACGGTGTTTCTGTATCTCTATTATGTTGGTGCGGCTTCGGAACTTTTAAATATCTTGATATATCTCGAGAACTACGCATCTGATCAAAAAATATCATAGAACATAAAAAGTAGGTAACTTAATTCTCTACAAAAAAGGTCTCTTAACATTTTGCCATAGCTCGCTTCGTTTCCGAGATATGTGCAGATTTATCTCAAGGGAAGGGGCCTGACGGACATATTTCGAGATATTTCTTCTTCTTGTTGTTCTTCTTCTGCACAGCTAAGCTGGAAGTGGCATTTGCAGCTCGCAATAGTGCAGAGTTATCTCAAAGAAAGGGGCCACGGTGTTTCTGTATCTCTATTATGTTGGTGCGGCTTCGGAGCTTTTAAATATCTCGATATATCTCGAAAACTACGCTTCTGATCAAAAAATATCATAGAACATAAATTGTAGGAAACATAATTCTCTACAAAAAAGGTCTCTTAACATTTTGCCATAGCTCGCTTCGTTTCCGAGATATTTGCAGATTTATCTCAAGGGAAGGGGCCTAACGGACATATTTCGAGATATTTCTTCTTCTTGTTGTTCTTCTTCTGCACAGCTAAGCTGGAAGTGGCATTTGCGGCTCGCAATAGTGCAGAGATATCTCAAAGAAAGGGGCCACGGTGTTTCTGTATCTCTATTATGTTGGTGCGGCTTGGGAACTTTTAAATATCTTGATATATCTCGAGAACTACGCATCTGATCAAAAAATATCATAGAACATAAAAAGTAGGAAACCTAATTTTCTACAAAAAAGGTCTCTTAACATTTTGCAGTAGCTCGCTTCGTTTCCGAGATATTTGCAGATTTATCTCAAGGGAAGGGGCCTGACGGACATATTTCGAGATATATCTTCTTCTTGTTGTTCTTCTTCTGCACAGCTAAACTGGAAGTGGCATTTCCAGCTCGCAATCGTGCAGAGTTATCTCATAGAGAGGGGCCACGGTGTTTCTGTATCTCTATTATGTTGGTGCGGCTTCGGAACTTTTAAATATCTTGATATATCTCGAGAACTACGCCTCTGATCGAAAAATATCATAGAACATAAAAAGTAGGAAACTTAATTCTCTACAAAAAAGGTCTCTTAACCTTTTGCCATAGCTCGCTTCGTTTCCGAGATATTTGCAGATTTATCTCAAGGGAAGGGGCCTGACGGACATATTTCGAGATGTTTCTTCTTCTTGTTGTTCTTCTTCTGCACAGCTAAGCTGGAAGTGGCATTTGCAGCTCGCAATAGTGCAGAGTTATCGCAAAGAAAGGGGCCACGGTGATTCTGTATCTCTATTATGTTGGTGCGGCTTCGGAACTTTTAAATATCTTGATATATCTCGAGAACTACGCATCTGATCAAGAAATATCATAAAACATAAAAAGTAGAAAACTTAATTCTCTACAAAAAAGGTCTCTTAACATTTTCCCATAGCTGGCATCGTTTCCGAGATATTTGCAGATTTAGCTCAAGGGAAGGGGCCTGACGGACATATTCCGAGATATTTCTTCTTCTTGTTGTTCCCCTTCTGCACAGCTAAGCTGGAAGTGGCATTTGCAGGTCGCAATAGTGCAGAGTTATCTCAAAGAAAGGGGCCACGGTGTTTCTGTATCTCTATTATGTTGGTGCAGCTTCGGAGCTTTTAAATATCTTGATATATCTCGAGAACTACGCCTCTGATCGAAAAATGTCATAGAACATAAAAAGTAGGAAACTTAATTCTCTACAAAAAAGGTCTCTTAACATTTTGCCATAGCTCGCTTCGTTTCCGAGATATTTGCAGATTTATCTCAAGGGAAGGGGCCTGACGGACATATTTCGAAATATTTCTTATTCTTGTTGTTCTTCTTCTGCACAGCTAAGCTGGAAGTGGCATTTGCAGCTCGCAATAGTGCAGAGTTATCTCAAAGAAAGGGGCCACTGTGTTTCTGTACCTCTATTATGTTGGTGCAGCTTCGGAGCTTTTAAATATCTTGATATATCTCGAGAACTACGCATCTGATCAAAAAATATCATAGAACATAAAAAGTAGGAAACTTAATTCTCTACAAAAAAGGTCTCTTAACATTTTGCCATAGCTCGCTTCGTTTCCGAGATATTTGCAGATTTAGCTCAAGGGAAGGGGCCTGACGGACATATTTCGAGATATTTCTTCTTCTTGTTGTTCTTCTTCTGCACAGCTAAGCTGGAAGTGGCATTTGCAGCTCGCAATAGTGCAGAGTTATCGCAAAGAAAGGGGCCACGGTGTTTCTGTATCTCTATTATGTTGGTGCGGCTTCGGAACTTTTAAATATCTTGATATATCTCGAGAACTACGCATCTGATCAAAAAATATCATAGAACATAAAAAGTAGGAAACCTAATTTTCTACAAAAAAGGTCTCTTAACATTTTGCCGTAGCTCGCTTCGTTTCCGAGATATTTGCAGATTTATCTCAAGGGAAGGGGCCTGACGGACATATTTCGAGATATTTCTTCTTCTTCTTGTTCTTCTTCTGCACAGCTAAGCTGGAACTGGCATTTGCAGCGCGCAATAGTGCAGAGTTATCTCAAAGAAAGGGGCCACGGTGTTTCTGTATCTCTATTATGTTGGTGCGGCTTCGGAACTTTTAAATATCTTGATATATCTCGAGAACTACGCATCTGATCAAAAAATATCATAGAACATAAAAAGTAGGAAACTTAATTCTCTACAAAAAGGGTCTCTTAACATTTTCCCATAACTGGCATCGTTTCCGAGATATTTGCAGATTTAGCTCAAGGGAAGGGGCCTGACGGACATATTCCGAGATATTTCTTCTTCTTGTTGTTCCTCTTCTGCACAGCTAAGCTGGAAGTGGCATTTGCAGCTCGCAATAGTGCAGAGTTATCTCAAAGAAAGGGGCCACGGTGTTTCTGTATCTCTATTATGTTGGTGCGGCTTCGGAACGTTTAAATATCTTGATATATCTCGAGAACTACGCATCTGATCAAAAAATATCATAGAACATAAAAAGTAGGAAACCTAATTTTCTACAAAAAAGGTCTCTTAACATTTTGCAGTAGCTCGCTTCGTTTCCGAGATATTTGCAGATTTATCTCAAGGGAAGGGGCCTGACGGACATATTTCGAGATATATCTTCTTCTTGTTGTTCTTCTTCTGCACAGCTAAACTGGAAGTGGCATTTCCAGCTCGCAATCGTGCAGAGTTATCTCATAGAGAGGGGCCACGGTGTTTCTGTATCTCTATTATGTTGGTGCGGCTTCGGAACTTTTAAATATCTTGATATATCTCGAGAACTACGCCTCTGATCGAAAAATATCATAGAACATAAAAAGTAGGAAACTTAATTCTCTACAAAAAAGGTCTCTTAACCTTTTGCCATAGCTCGCTTCGTTTCCGAGATATTTGCAGATTTATCTCAAGGGAAGGGGCCTGACGGACATATTTCGAGATGTTTCTTCTTCTTGTTGTTCTTCTTCTGCACAGCTAAGCTGGAAGTGGCATTTGCAGCTCGCAATAGTGCAGAGTTATCGCAAAGAAAGGGGCCACGGTGATTCTGTATCTCTATTATGTTGGTGCGGCTTCGGAACTTTTAAATATCTTGATATATCTCGAGAACTACGCATCTGATCAAGAAATATCATAAAACATAAAAAGTAGAAAACTTAATTCTCTACAAAAAAGGTCTCTTAACATTTTCCCATAGCTGGCATCGTTTCCGAGATATTTGCAGATTTAGCTCAAGGGAAGGGGCCTGACGGACATATTCCGAGATATTTCTTCTTCTTGTTGTTCCCCTTCTGCACAGCTAAGCTGGAAGTGGCATTTGCAGGTCGCAATAGTGCAGAGTTATCTCAAAGAAAGGGGCCACGGTGTTTCTGTATCACTATTATGTTGGTGCAGCTTCGGAGCTTTTAAATATCTTGATATATCTCGAGAACTACGCCTCTGATCGAAAAATGTCATAGAACATAAAAAGTAGGAAACTTAATTCTCTACAAAAAAGGTCTCTTAACATTTTGCCATAGCTCGCTTCGTTTCCGAGATATTTGCAGATTTATCTCAAGGGAAGGGGCCTGACGGACATATTTCCAGATATTTCTTCTTCTTGTTGTTCTTCTTCTGCACAGCTAAGCTGGAAGTGGCATTTGCAGCTCGCAATAGTGCAGAGTTATCTCAAAGAAAGGGGCCACGGTGTTTCTGTATCTCTATTATGTTGGTGCGGCTTCGGAACTTTTAAATATCTTGATATATCTCGAGAACTACGCATCTGATCAAAAAATATCATAGAACATAAAAAGTAGGAAACTTAATTCTCTACAAAAAGGGTCTCTTAACATTTTCCCATAACTGGCATCGTTTCCGAGATATTTGCAGATTTAGCTCAAGGGAAGGGGCCTGACGGACATATTCCGAGATATTTCTTCTTCTTGTTGTTCCTCTTCTGCACAGCTAAGCTGGAAGTGGCATTTGCAGTTCGCAATAGTGCAGAGTTATCTCAAAGAAAGGGGCCACGGTGTTTCTGTATCTCTATTATGTTGGTGCAGCTTCGGAGCTTTTAAATATCTTGATATATCTCGAGAACTACGCCTCTGATCGAAAAATGTCATAGAACATAAAAAGTAGGAAACTTAATTCTCTACAAGAAAGGTCTCTTAACATTTTGCCATAGCTCGCTTCGTTTCCGAGATATTTGCAGATTTATCTCAAGGGAAGGGGCCTGACGGACATATTTCGAGATATTTCTTCTTCTTGTTGTTCTTCTTCTGCACAGCTAAGCTGGAACTGGCATTTGCAGCGCGCAATAGTGCAGAGTTATCTCAAAGAAAGGGGCCACGGTGTTTCTGTATCTCTATTATGTTGGTGCGGCTTCGGAACTTTTAAATATCTTGATATATCTCGAGAACTACGCATCTGATCAAAAAATATCATAGAACATAAAAAGTAGGAAACTTAATTCTCTACAAAAAGGGTCTCTTAACATTTTCCCATAACTGGCATCGTTTCCGAGATATTTGCAGATTTAGCTCAAGGGAAGGGGCCTGACGGACATATTCCGAGATATTTCTTCTTCTTGTTGTTCCTCTTCTGCACAGCTAAGCTGGAAGTGGCATTTGCAGCTCGCAATAGTGCAGAGTTATCTCAAAGAAAGGGGCCACGGTGTTTCTGTATCTCTATTATGTTGGTGCGGCTTCGGAACTTTTAAATATCTTGATATATCTCGAGAACTACGCCTCTGATCGAAAAATATCATAGAACATAAAAAGTAGGAAACTTAATTCTCTACAAAAAAGGTCTCTTAACCTTTTGCCATAGCTCGCTTCGTTTCCGAGATATTTGCAGATTTATCTCAAGGGAAGGGGCCTGACGGACATATTTCGAGATGTTTCTTCTTCTTGTTGTTCTTCTTCTGCACAGCTAAGCTGGAAGTGGCATTTGCAGCTCGCAATAGTGCAGAGTTATCGCAAAGAAAGGGGCCACGGTGATTCTGTATCTCTATTAAGTTGGTGCGGCTTCGGAACTTTTAAATATCTTGATATATCTCGAGAACTACGCATCTGATCAAGAAATATCATAAAACATAAAAAGTAGAAAACTTAATTCTCTACAAAAAAGGTCTCTTAACATTTTCCCATAGCTGGCATCGTTTCCGAGATATTTGCAGATTTAGCTCAAGGGAAGGGGCCTGACGGACATATTCCGAGATATTTCTTCTTCTTGTTGTTCCCCTTCTGCACAGCTAAGCTGGAAGTGGCATTTGCAGGTCGCAATAGTGCAGAGTTATCTCAAAGAAAGGGGCCACGGTGTTTCTGTATCACTATTATGTTGGTGCAGCTTCGGAGCTTTTAAATATCTTGATATATCTCGAGAACTACGCCTCTGATCGAAAAATGTCATAGAACATAAAAAGTAGGAAACTTAATTCTCTACAAAAAAGGTCTCTTAACATTTTGCCATAGCTCGCTTCGTTTCCGAGATATTTGCAGATTTATCTCAAGGGAAGGGGCCTGACGGACATATTTCCAGATATTTCTTCTTCTTGTTGTTCTTCTTCTGCACAGCTAAGCTGGAAGTGGCATTTGCAGCTCGCAATAGTGCAGAGTTATCTCAAAGAAAGGGGCCACGGTGTTTCTGTATCTCTATTATGTTGGTGCGGCTTCGGAACTTTTAAATATCTTGATATATCTCGAGAACTACGCATCTGATCAAAAAATATCATAGAACATAAAAAGTAGGAAACTTAATTCTCTACAAAAAGGGTCTCTTAACATTTTCCCATAACTGGCATCGTTTCCGAGATATTTGCAGATTTAGCTCAAGGGAAGGGGCCTGACGGACATATTCCGAGATATTTCTTCTTCTTGTTGTTCCTCTTCTGCACAGCTAAGCTGGAAGTGGCATTTGCAGTTCGCAATAGTGCAGAGTTATCTCAAAGAAAGGGGCCACGGTGTTTCTGTATCTCTATTATGTTGGTGCAGCTTCGGAGCTTTTAAATATCTTGATATATCTCGAGAACTACGCCTCTGATCGAAAAATGTCATAGAACATAAAAAGTAGGAAACTTAATTCTCTACAAGAAAGGTCTCTTAACATTTTGCCATAGCTCGCTTCGTTTCCGAGATATTTGCAGATTTATCTCAAGGGAAGGGGCCTGACGGACATATTTCGAGATATTTCTTCTTCTTGTTGTTCTTCTTCTGCACAGCTAAGCTGGAACTGGCATTTGCAGCGCGCAATAGTGCAGAGTTATCTCAAAGAAAGGGGCCACGGTGTTTCTGTATCTCTATTATGTTGGTGCGGCTTCGGAACTTTTAAATATCTTGATATATCTCGAGAACTACGCATCTGATCAAAAAATATCATAGAACATAAAAAGTAGGAAACTTAATTCTCTACAAAAAGGGTCTCTTAACATTTTCCCATAACTGGCATCGTTTCCGAGATATTTGCAGATTTAGCTCAAGGGAAGGGGCCTGACGGACATATTCCGAGATATTTCTTCTTCTTGTTGTTCCTCTTCTGCACAGCTAAGCTGGAAGTGGCATTTGCAGCTCGCAATAGTGCAGAGTTATCTCAAAGAAAGGGGCCACGGTGTTTCTGTATCTCTATTATGTTGGTGCGGCTTCGGAACGTTTAAATATCTTGATATATCTCGAGAACTACGCATCTGATCAAAAAATATCATAGAACATAAAAAGTAGGAAGCCTGATTTTCTACAAAAAAGGTCTCTTAACATTTTGCAGTAGCTCGCTTCGTTTCCGAGATATTTGCAGATTTATCTCAAGGGAAGGGGCCTGACGGACATATTTCGAGATATATCTTCTTCTTGTTGTTCTTCTTCTGCACAGCTAAACTGGAAGTGGCATTTCCAGCTCGCAATCGTGCAGAGTTATCTCAAAGAGAGGGGCCACGGTGTTTCTGTATCTCTATTATGTTGGTGCGGCTTCGGAACTTTTAAATATCTTGATATATCTCGAGAACTACGCCTCTGATCGAAAAATATCATAGAACATAAAAAGTAGGAAAGTTAATTCTCTACAAAAAAGGTCTCTTAACATTTTGCCATAGCTCGCTTCGTTTCCGAGATATTTGCAGATTTATATCAAGGGAAGTGGCCTGACGGACATATTTCGAGATATTTCTTCTTCTTGTTGTTCTTCTTCTGCACAGCTAAGCTGGAAGTGGCATTTGCAGCTCGCAATAGTGCAGAGTTATCCCAAAGAAAGGGGCCACGGTGTTTCTGTATCTCTATTATGTTGGTGCGGCTTCGGAACTTTTAAATATCTTGATATATCTCGAGAACTACGCATCTGATCATAAAATATCAAAGAACATAAAAAGTAGGAAACCTAATTTTCTACAAAAAAGGTCTCTTAACATTTTGCCATAGCTCGCTTCGTTTCCGAGATATTTGCACATTTATCTCAAGGGAAGGGGCCTGACGGACATATTTCGAGATATTTCTTCTTCTTGTTGTTCTTCTTCTGCACAGCTAAGCTGGAAGTGGCATTTGCTGCGCGCAACAGTGCAGAGTTATCTCAAAGAAAGGGGCCACGGTGATTCTGTATCTCTATTATGTTGGTGCGGCTTCGGAACTTTTAAATATCTTGATATATCTCGAGAACTACGCATCTGATCAAAAAATATCATAGAACATAAAAAGTAGGAAACTTAATTCTCTACAAAAAGGGTCTCTTAACATTTTCCCATAACTGGCATCGTTTCCGAGATATTTGCAGATTTAGCTCAAGGGAAGGGGCCTGACGGACATATTCCGAGATATTTCTTCTTCTTGTTGTTCCTCTTCTGCACAGCTAAGCTGGAAGTGGCATTTGCAGCTCGCAATAGTGCAGAGTTATCTCAAAGAAAGGGGCCACGGTGTTTCTGTATCTCTATTATGTTGGTGCGGCTTCGGAACGTTTAAATATCTTGATATATCTCGAGAACTACGCATCTGATCAAAAAATATCATAGAACATAAAAAGTAGGAAACCTAATTTTCTACAAAAAAGGTCTCTTAACATTTTGCAGTAGCTCGCTTCGTTTCCGAGATATTTGCAGATTTATCTCAAGGGAAGGGGCCTGACGGACATATTTCGAGATATATCTTCTTCTTGTTGTTCTTCTTCTGCACAGCTAAACTGGAAGTGGCATTTCCAGCTCGCAGTCGTGCAGAGTTATCTCATAGAGAGGGGCCACGGTGTTTCTGTATCTCTATTATGTTGGTGCGGCTTCGGAACTTTTAAATATCTTGATATATCTCGAGAACTACGCCTCTGATCGAAAAATATCATAGAACATAAAAAGTAGGAAACTTAATTCTCTACAAAAAAGGTCTCTTAACATTTTGCCATAGCTCGCTTCGTTTCCGAGATATTTGCAGATTTATCTCAAGGGAAGGGGCCTGACGGACATATTTCGAGATGTTTCTTCTTCTTGTTGTTCTTCTTCTGCACAGCTAAGCTGGAAGTGGCATTTGCAGCTCGCAATAGTGCAGAGTTATCGCAAAGAAAGGGGCCACGGTGATTCTGTATCTCTATTATGTTGGTGCGGCTTCGGAACTTTTAAATATCTTGATATATCTCGAGAACTACGCATCTGATCAAGAAATATCATAAAACATAAAAAGTAGAAAACTTAATTCTCTACAAAAAAGGTCTCTTAACATTTTCCCATAGCTGGCATCGTTTCCGAGATATTTGCAGATTTATCTCAAGGGAAGGGGCCTGACGGACATATTTCGAGATATATCATCTTCTTGTTGTTCTTCTTCTGCACAGCTAAACTGGAAGTGGCATTTCCAGCTCGCAATCGTGCAGAGTTATCTCATAGAGAGGGGCCACGGTGTTTCTGTATCTCTATTATGTTGGTGCGGCTTCGGAACTTTTAAATATCTTGATATATCTCGAGAACTACGCCTCTGATCGAAAAATATCATAGAACATAGAAAGTAGGAAACTTAATTCTCTACAAAAAAGGTCTCTTAACATTTTGCCATAGCTCGCTTCGTTTCCGAGATATTTGCAGATTTATCTCAAGGGAAGGGGCCTGACGGACATATTTCGAGATGTTTCTTCTTCTTGTTGTTCTTCTTCTGCACAGCTAAGCTGGAAGTGGCATTTGCAGCTCGCAATAGTGCAGAGTTATCGCAAAGAAAGGGGCCACGGTGATTCTGTATCTCTATTATGTTGGTGCGGCTTCGGAACTTTTAAATATCTTGATATATCTCGAGAACTACGCATCTGATCAAGAAATATCATAAAACATAAAAAGTAGAAAACTTAATTCTCTACAAAAAAGGTCTCTTAACATTTTCCCATAGCTGGCATCGTTTCCGAGATATTTGCAGATTTAGCTCAAGGGAAGGGGCCTGACGGACATATTCCGAGATATTTCTTCTTCTTGTTGTTCCCCTTCTGCACAGCTAAGCTGGAAGTGGCATTTGCAGGTCGCAATAGTGCAGAGTTATCTCAAAGAAAGGGGCCACGGTGTTTCTGTATCTCTATTATGTTGGTGCAGCTTCGGAGCTTTTAAATATCTTGATATATCTCGAGAACTACGCCTCTGATCGAAAAATGTCATAGAACATAAAAAGTAGGAAACTTAATTCTCTACAAAAAAGGTCTCTTAACATTTTGCCATAGCTCGCTTCGTTTCCGAGATATTTGCAGATTTATCTCAAGGGAAGGGGCCTGACGGACATATTTCCAGATATTTCTTCTTCTTGTTGTTCTTCTTCTGCACAGCTAAGCTGGAAGTGGCATTTGCAGCTCGCAATAGTGCAGAGTTATCTCAAAGAAAGGGGCCACGGTGTTTCTGTATCTCTATTATGTTGGTGCGGCTTCGGAACTTTTAAATATCTTGATATATCTCGAGAACTACGCATCTGATCAAAAAATATCATAGAACATAAAAAGTAGGAAACTTAATTCTCTACAAAAAGGGTCTCTTAACATTTTCCCATAACTGGCATCGTTTCCGAGATATTTGCAGATTTAGCTCAAGGGAAGGGGCCTGACGGACATATTCCGAGATATTTCTTCTTCTTGTTGTTCCTCTTCTGCACAGCTAAGCTGGAAGTGGCATTTGCAGGTCGCAATAGTGCAGAGTTATCTCAAAGAAAGGGGCCACGGTGTTTCTGTATCTCTATTATGTTGGTGCAGCTTCGGAGCTTTTAAATATCTTGATATATCTCGAGAACTACGCCTCTGATCGAAAAATGTCATAGAACATAAAAAGTAGGAAACTTAATTCTCTACAAGAAAGGTCTCTTAACATTTTGCCATAGCTTGCTTCGTTTCCGAGATATTTGCAGATTTATCTCAAGGGAAGGGGCCTGACGGACATAGTTCGAGATATTTCTTCTTCTTGTTGTTCTTCTTCTGCACAGCTAAGCTGGAAGTGGCATTTGCAGCTCGCAATAGTGCAGAGTTATCGCAAAGAAAGGGGCCACGGTGTTTCTGTATCTCTATTATGTTGGTGCGGCTTCGGAACTTTTAAATATCTTGATATATCTCGAGAACTACGCATCTGATCAAAAAATATCATAGAACATAAAAAGTAGGAAACCTAATTTTCTACAAAAAAGGTCTCTTAACATTTTGCCGTAGCTCGCTTCGTTTCCGAGATATTTGCAGATTTATCTCAAGGGAAGGGGCCTGACGGACATATTTCGGGATATTTCTTCTTCTTGTTGTTCTTCTTCTGCACAGCTAAGCTGGAACTGGCATTTGCAGCGCGCAATAGTGCAGAGTTATCTCAAAGAAAGGGGCCACGGTGTTTCTGTATCTCTATTATGTTGGTGCGGCTTCGGAACTTTTAAATATCTTGATATATCTCGAGAACTACGCATCTGATCAAAAAATATCATAGAACATAAAAAGTAGGAAACTTAATTCTCTACAAAAAGGGTCTCTTAACATTTTCCCATAACTGGCATCGTTTCCGAGATATTTGCAGATTTAGCTCAAGGGAAGGGGCCTGACGGACATATTCCGAGATATTTCTTCTTCTTGTTGTTCCTCTTCTGCACAGCTAAGCTGGAAGTGGCATTTGCAGCTCGCAATAGTGCAGAGTTATCTCAAAGAAAGGGGCCACGGTGTTTCTGTATCTCTATTATGTTGGTGCGGCTTCGGAACGTTTAAATATCTTGATATATCTCGAGAACTACGCATCTGATCAAAAAATATCATAGAACATAAAAAGTAGGAAACCTAATTTTCTACAAAAAAGGTCTCTTAACATTTTGCAGTAGCTCGCTTCGTTTCCGAGATATTTGCAGATTTATCTCAAGGGAAGGGGCCTGACGGACATATTTCGAGATATATCTTCTTCTTGTTGTTCTTCTTCTGCACAGCTAAACTGGAAGTGGCATTTCCAGCTCGCAATCGTGCAGAGTTATCTCAAAGAGAGGGGCCACGGTGTTTCTGTATCTCTATTATGTTGGTGCGGCTTCGGAACTTTTAAATATCTTGATATATCTCGAGAACTACGCCTCTGATCGAAAAATATCATAGAACATAAAAAGTAGGAAACTTAATTCTCTACAAAAAAGGTCTCTTAACATTTTGCCATAGCTCGCTTCGTTTCCAAGATATTTGCAGATTTATCTCAAGGGAAGGGGCCTGACGGACATATTTCGAGATATTTCTTCTTCTTGTTGTTCTTCTTCTGCACAGCTAAGCTGGAAGTGGCATTTGCAGCTCGCAATAGTGCAGAGTTATCGCAAAGAAAGGGGCCACGGTGTTTCTGTATCTCTATTATGTTGGTGCGGCTTCGGAACTTTTAAATATCTTGATATATCTCGAGAACTACGCATCTGATCAAAAAATATCATAGAACATAAAAAGTAGGAAACCTAATTTTCTACAAAAAAGGTCTCTTAACATTTTGCCGTAGCTCGCTTCGTTTCCGAGATATTTGCAGATTTATCTCAAGGGAAGGGGCCTGACGGACATATTTCGAGATATTTCTTCTTCTTGTTGTTCTTCTTCTGCACAGCTAAGCTGGAACTGGCATTTGCAGCGCGCAATAGTGCAGAGTTATCTCAAAGAAAGGGGCCACGGTGTTTCTGTATCTCTATTATGTTGGTGCGGCTTCGGAACTTTTAAATATCTTGATATATCTCGAGAACTACGCATCTGATCAAAAAATATCATAGAACATAAAAGGTAGGAAACTTAATTCTCTACAAAAAGGGTCTCTTAACATTTTCCCATAACTGGCATCGTTTCCGAGATATTTGCAGATTTAGCTCAAGGGAAGGGGCCTGACGGACATATTCCGAGATATTTCTTCTTCTTGTTGTTCCTCTTCTGCACAGCTAAGCTGGAAGTGGCATTTGCAGCTCGCAATAGTGCAGAGTTATCTCAAAGAAAGGGGCCACGGTGTTTCTGTATCTCTATTATGTTGGTGCGGCTTCGGAACGTTTAAATATCTTGATATATCTCGAGAACTACGCATCTGATCAAAAAATATCATAGAACATAAAAAGTAGGAAACCTAATTTTCTACAAAAAAGGTCTCTTAACATTTTGCAGTAGCTCGCTTCGTTTCCGAGATATTTGCAGATTTATCTCAAGGGAAGGGGCCTGACGGACATATTTCGAGATATATCTTCTTCTTGTTGTTCTTCTTCTGCACAGCTAAACTGGAAGTGGCATTTCCAGCTCGCAATCGTGCAGAGTTATCTCAAAGAGAGGGGCCACGGTGTTTCTGTATCTCTATTATGTTGGTGCGGCTTCGGAACTTTTAAATATCTTGATATATCTCGAGAACTACGCCTCTGATCGAAAAATATCATAGAACATAAAAAGTAGGAAACTTAATTCTCTACAAAAAAGGTCTCTTAACATTTTGCCATAGCTCGCTTCGTTTCCGAGATATTTGCAGATTTATCTCAAGGGAAGGGGCCTGACGGACATATTTCGAGATATTTCTTCTTCTTGTTGTTCTTCTTCTGCACAGCTAAGCTGGAAGTGGCATTTGCAGCTCGCAATAGTGCAGAGTTATCGCAAAGAAAGGGGCCACGGTGTTTCTGTATCTCTATTATGTGGGTGCGGCTTCGGAACATTTAAATATCTTGATATATCTCGAGAACTACGCATCTGATCATAAAATATCAAAGAACATAAAAAGTAGGAAACCTAATTTTCTACAAAAAAGGTCTCTTAACATTTTGCCATAGCTCGCTTCGTTTCCGAGATATTTGCACATTTATCTCAAGGGAAGGGGCCTGACGGACATATTTCGAGATATTTCTTCTTCTTGTTGTTCTTCTTCTGCACAGCTAAGCTGGAAGTGGCATTTGCTGCGCGCAACAGTGCAGAGTTATCTCAAAGAAAGGGGCCACGGTGATTCTGTATCTCTATTATGTTGGTGCGGCTTCGGAACTTTTAAATATCTTGATATATCTCGAGAACTACGCATCTGATCAAGAAATATCATAAAACATAAAAAGTAGAAAACTTAATTCTCTACAAAAAAGGTCTCTTAACATTTTCCCATAGCTGGCATCGTTTCCGAGATATTTGCAGATTTAGCTCAAGGGAAGGGGCCTGACGGACATATTTCGAGATATTTCTTCTTCTTGTTGTTCCTCTTCTGCACAGCTAAGCAGGAAGTGGCATTTGCAGGTCGCAATAGTGCAGAGTTATCTCAAAGAAAGGGGCCACGGTGTTTCTGTATCTCTATTATGTTGGTGCAGCTTCGGAGCTTTTAAATATCTTGATATATCTCGAGAACTACGCCTCTGATCGAAAAATGTCATAGAACATAAAAAGTAGGAAACTTAATTGTCTACAAAAAAGGTCTCTTAACATTTTGCCATAGCTCGCTTCGTTTCCGAGATATTTGCAGATTTATCTCAAGGGAAGGGGCCTGACGGACATATTTCGAGATATTTCTTCTTCTTGTTGTTCTTCTTCTGCACAGCTAAGCTGGAAGTGGCATTTGCAGCTCGCAATAGTGCAGAGTTATCGCAAAGAAAGGGGCCACGGTGTTTCTGTATCTCTATTATGTTGGTGCGGCTTCGGAACTTTTAAATATCTTGATATATCTCGAGAACTACGCATCTGATCAAAAACTATCATAGAACATAAAAAGTAGGAAACCTAATTTTCTACAAAAAAGGTCTCTTAACATTTTGCCGTAGCTCGCTTCGTTTCCGAGATATTTGCAGATTTATCTCAAGGGAAGGGGCCTGACGGACATATTTCGAGATATTTCTTCTTCTTGTTGTTCTTCTTCTGCACAGCTAAGCTGGAAGTGGCATTTGCAGCGCGCAATAGTGCAGAGTTATCTCAAAGAAAGGGGCCACGGTGTTTCTGTATCTCTATTATGTTGGTGCGGCTTCGGAACTTTTAAATATCTTGATATATCTCGAGAACTACGCCTCTGATCGAAAAATATCATAGAACATAAAAAGTAGGAAACTTAATTCTCTACAAAAAGGGTCTCTTAACATTTTCCCATAACTGGCATCGTTTCCGAGATATTTGCAGATTTATCTCAAGGGAAGGGGCCTGACGGACATATTCCGAGATATTTCTTCTTCTTGTTGTTCCTCTTCTGCACAGCTAAGCTGGAAGTGGCATTTGCAGCTCGCAATAGTGCAGAGTTATCTCAAAGAAAGGGGCCACGGTGTTTCTGTATCTCTATTATGTTGGTGCGGCTTCGGAACGTTTAAATATCTTGATATATCTCGAGAACTACGCATCTGATCAAAAAATATCATAGAACATAAAAAGTAGGAAACCTTATTTTCTACAAAAAAGGTCTCTTAACATTTTGCAGTAGCTCGCTTCGTTTCCGAGATATTTGCAGATTTATCTCAAGGGAAGGGGCCTGACGGACATATTTCGAGATATATCTTCTTCTTGTTGTTCTTCTTCTGCACAGCTAAACTGGAAGTGGCATTTCCAGCTCGCAATCGTGCAGAGTTATCTCAAAGAGAGGGGCCACGGTGTTTCTGTATCTCTATTATGTTGGTGCGGCTTCGGAACTTTTAAATATCTTGATATATCTCGAGAACTACGCATCTGATCAAAAAATATCAAAGAACATAAAAAGTAGGAAACCTAATTTTCTACAAAAAAGGTCTCTTAACATTTTGCCGTAGCTCGCTTCGTTTCCGAGATATTTGCAGATTTATCTCAAGGGAAGGGGCCTGACGGACATATTTCGAAATATTTCTTATTCTTGTTGTTCTTCTTCTGCACAGCTAAGCTGGAAGTGGCATTTGCAGCTCGCAATAGTGCAGAGTTATCTCAAAGAAAGGGGCCACGGTGTTTCTGTACCTCTATTATGTTGGTGCAGCTTCGGAGCTTTTAAAAATCTTGATATATCTCGAGAACTACGCATCTGATCAAAAAATATCATAGAACATAAAAAGTAGGAAACTTAATTCTCTACAAAAAAGGTCTCTTAACATTTTCCCATAGCTGGCATCGTTTCCGAGATATTTGCAGATTTACCTCAAGGGAAGGGGCCTGACGGACATATTCCGAGATATTTCTTCTTCTTGTTGTTCCTCTTCTGCACAGCTAAGCTGGAAGTGGCATTTGCAGGTCGCAATAGTGCAGAGTTATCTCAAAGAAAGGGGCCACGGTGTTTCTGTATCTCTATTATGTTGGTGCGGCTTCGGAACTTTTAAATATCTCGATATATCTCGAAAACTACGCTTCTGATCAAAAAATATTAGAGAACGTAAATTGTAGGAAACTTAATTCTCTACAAAAAAGGTCTCTTAACATTTTGCCATAGCTCGCTTCGTTTCCGAGATATTTGCAGATTTATCTCAAGGGAAGGGGCCTGACGGACATATTTCGAGATATTTCTTCTTCTTGTTGTTCTTCTTCTGCACAGCTAAGCTGGAAGTGGCATTTGCAGCGCGCAATAGTGCAGAGTTATCTCAAAGAAAGGGGCCACGGTGTTTCTGTATCTCTATTATGTTGGTGCGGCTTCGGAACTTTTAAATGATATATCTCGAGAACTACGCATCTGATCAAAAAATATCATAGAACATAAAAAGTAGGAAACTTAATTCTCTACAAAAAGGGTCTCTTAACATTTTCCCATAACTGGCATCGTTTCCGAGATATTTGCAGATTTATCTCAAGGGAAGGGGCCTGACGGACATATTCCGAGATATTTCTTCTTCTTGTTGTTCCTCTTCTGCACAGCTAAGCTGGAAGTGGCATTTGCAGCTCGCAATAGTGCAGAGTTATCTCAAAGAAAGGGCCACGGTGTTTCTGTATCTCTATTATGTTGGTGCGGCTTCGGAACTTTTAAATATCTTGATATATCTCGAGAACTACGCATCTGATCAAAAAATATCAAAGAACATAAAAAGTAGGAAACCTAATTTTCTACAAAAAAGGTCTCTTAACATTTTGCCATAGCTCGCTTCGTTTCCGAGATATTTGCAGATTTATCTCCAGGGAAGGGGCCTGACGGACATATTTCGAGATATTTCTTCTTCTTGTTGTTCTTCTTCTGCACAGCTAAGCTGGAAGTGGCATTTGCAGCGCGCAATAGTGCAGAGTTATCTCAAAGAAAGGGGCCACGGTGTTTCTGTATCTCTATTATGTTGGTGCGGCTTCGGAACTTTTAAATATCTTGATATATCTCGAGAACTACGCATCTGTTCAAAAAATATCATAGAACATAAAAAGTAGGAATCCTATTTTTCTACAAAAAAGGTCTCTTAACATTTTGCCGTAGCTCGCTTCGTTTCCGAGATATTTGCAGATTTATCTCAAGGGAAGGGGCCTGACGGACATATTTCCAGATATTTCTTCTTCTTGTTGTTCTTCTTCTGCACAGCTAAGCTGGAAGTGGCATTTGCAGCTCGCAATAGTGCAGAGTTATCTCAAAGAAAGGGGCCACGGTGTTTCTGTATCTCTATTATGTTGGTGCGGCTTCGGAACTTTTAAATATCTTGATATATCTCGAGAACTAGGCATCTGATCGAAAAATATCATAGAACATAAAAAGTAGGAAACTTAATTCTCTACAAAAGAGGTCTCTTAACATTTTGCCATAGCTCGCTTCGTTTCCGAGATATTTGCAGATTTATCTCAAGGGAAGGGGCCTGACGGACATATTTCGAGATATTTCTTCTTTTTGTTGTTCTTCTTCTGCACAGCTAAGCTGGAAGTGGCATTTGCAGCTCGCAATAGTGCAGAGTTATCTCAAAGAAAGGGGCCACGGTGTTTCTGTATCTCTATTACGTTGGTGCGGCTTCGGAACTTTTAAATATCTTGATATATCTCGAGAACTACGCATCCGATCAAAAAATATCATAGAACAAAGAAAGTAGGAAACTTAATTCTCTACAAAAAAGGTCTCTTAACATTTTGCCATAGCTCGCTTCGTTTCCGAGATATTTGCAGATTTATCTCGAGGGAAGGGGCCTGACGGACATATTTCGAGATATTTCTTCTTCTTGTTGTTCTTCTTCTGCACAGCTAAGCTGGAAGTGGCATTTGCAGCGCGCAATAGTGTAGAGTTATCTCAAAGAAAGGGGCCACGGTGTTTCTGTATCTCTATTATGTTGGTGCGGCTTCGGAACTTTTAAATATCTTGATATATCTCGAGAACTACGCATCTGATCAAAAAATATCATAGAACATAAAAAGTAGGAATCCTAATTTTCAACAAAAAAGGTCTCTTAACATTTTGCCGTAGCTCGCTTAGTTTCCGAGATATTTGCAGATTTATCTCAAGGGAAGGGGCCTGACGGACATATTTCGAGATATTTCTTCTTCTTGTTGTTCTTCTTCTGCACAGCTAAGCTGGAAGCGGCATTTGCGGCTCGCACTAGTGCGGAGTTATCTCAAAGAAAGGGGCCACGGTGTTTCTGTATCTCTATTATGTTGGTGCGGCTTCGGATCTTTTAAATATCTCGATATATCTCGAAAACTACGCTTCTGATCAAAAAATATCATAGAACATAAATTGTAGGAAACATAATTCTCTACAAAAAAGGTCTCTTAACATTTTTCCGTAGCTCGCTTCGTTTCCGAGATATTTGCAGATTTATCTCAAGGGAAGGGGCCTGACGGACATATTTCCAGATATTTCTTCTTTTTGTTGTTCTTCTTCTGCACAGCTAAGCTGGAAGTGGCATTTGCAGCTCGCAATAGTGCAGAGTTATCTCAAAGAAAGGGGCCACGGTGTTTCTGTATCTCTATTATGTTGGTGCGGCTTCGGATCGTTTAAATATCTCGATATATCTCGAAAACTACGCTTCTGATCAAAAAATATCATAGAACATAAATTGTAGGAAACATAATTCTCTACAAAAAAGGTCTCTTAACATTTTGCCGTAGCTCGCTTCGTTTCCGAGATATTTGCAGATTTATCTCAAGGGAAGGGGCCTGACGGACATATTTCGAGATATTTCTTCTTCTTGTTGTTCTTCTTCTGCACAGCTAAGCTGGAAGTGGCATTTGCAGCTCGCAATAGTGCAGAGTTATCTCAAAGAAAGGGGCCACGGTGTTTCTGTATCTCTATTATGTTGGTGCGGCTTCGGAACGTTTAAATATCTTGATATATCTCGAGAACTACGCATCTGATCAAAAAATATCATAGAACATAAAAAGTAGGAAACCTAATTTTCTACAAAAAAGGTCTCTTAACATTTTGCAGTAGCTCGCTTCGTTTCCGAGATATTTGCAGATTTATCTCAAGGGAAGGGGCCTGACGGACATATTTCGAGATATTTCTTCTTTTTGTTGTTCTTCTTCTGCACAGCTAAGCTGGAAGTGGCATTTGCAGCTCGCAATAGTGCAGAGTTATCTCAAAGAAAGGGGCCACGGTGTTTCTGTATCTCTATTACGTTGGTGCGGCTTCGGAACTTTTAAATATCTTGATATATCTCGAGAACTACGCATCCGATCAAAAAATATCATAGAACAAAGAAAGTAGGAAACTTAATTCTCTACAAAAAAGGTCTCTTAACATTTTGCCATAGCTCGCTTCGTTTCCGAGATATTTGCAGATTTATCTCGAGGGAAGGGGCCTGACGGACATATTTCGAGATATTTCTTCTTCTTGTTGTTCTTCTTCTGCACAGCTAAGCTGGAAGTGGCATTTGCAGCGCGCAATAGTGTAGAGTTATCTCAAAGAAAGGGGCCACGGTGTTTCTGTATCTCTATTATGTTGGTGCGGCTTCGGAACTTTTAAATATCTTGATATATCTCGAGAACTACGCATCTGATCAAAAAATATCATAGAACATAAAAAGTAGGAATCCTAATTTTCAACAAAAAAGGTCTCTTAACATTTTGCCGTAGCTCGCTTAGTTTCCGAGATATTTGCAGATTTATCTCAAGGGAAGGGGCCTGACGGACATATTTCGAGATATTTCTTCTTCTTGTTGTTCTTCTTCTGCACAGCTAAGCTGGAAGCGGCATTTGCGGCTCGCACTAGTGCGGAGTTATCTCAAAGAAAGGGGCCACGGTGTTTCTGTATCTCTATTATGTTGGTGCGGCTTCGGATCTTTTAAATATCTCGATATATCTCGAAAACTACGCTTCTGATCAAAAAATATCATAGAACATAAATTGTAGGAAACATAATTCTCTACAAAAAAGGTCTCTTAACATTTTGCCGTAGCTCGCTTCGTTTCCGAGATATTTGCAGATTTATCTCAAGGGAAGGGGCCTGACGGACATATTTCCAGATATTTCTTCTTTTTGTTGTTCTTCTTCTGCACAGCTAAGCTGGAAGTGGCATTTGCAGCTCGCAATAGTGCAGAGTTATCTCAAAGAAAGGGGCCACGGTGTTTCTGTATCTCTATTATGTTGGTGCGGCTTCGGATCGTTTAAATATCTCGATATATCTCGAAAACTACGCTTCTGATCAAAAAATATCATAGAACATAAATTGTAGCAAACATAATTCTCTACAAAAAAGGTCTCTTAACATTTTGCCGTAGCTCGCTTCGTTTCCGAGATATTTGCAGATTTATCTCAAGGGAAGGGGCCTGACGGACATATTTCGAGATATTTCTTCTTCTTGTTGTTCTTCTTCTGCACAGCTAAGCTGGAAGTGGCATTTGCAGCTCGCAATAGTGCAGAGTTATCTCAAAGAAAGGGGCCACGGTGTTTCTGTATCTCTATTATGTTGGTGCGGCTTCGGAACGTTTAAATATCTTGATATATCTCGAGAACTACGCATCTGATCAAAAAATATCATAGAACATAAAAAGTAGGAAACCTAATTTTCTACAAAAAAGGTCTCTTAACATTTTGCAGTAGCTCGCTTCGTTTCCGAGATATTTGCAGATTTATCTCAAGGGAAGGGGCCTGACGGACATATTTCGAGATATATCTTCTTCTTGTTGTTCTTCTTCTGCACAGCTAAACTGGAAGTGGCATTTCCAGCTCGCAATCGTGCAGAGTTATCTCAAAGAGAGGGGCCACGGTGTTTCTGTATCTCTATTATGTTGGTGCGGCTTCGGAACTTTTAAATATCTTGATATATCTCGAGAACTACGCCTCTGATCGAAAAATATCATAGAACATAAAAAGTAGGAAACTTAATTCTCTACAAAAAAGGTCTCTTAACATTTTGCCATAGCTCGCTTCGTTTCCGAGATATTTGCAGATTTATCTCAAGGGAAGGGGCCTGACGGACATATTTCCAGATATTTCTTCTTCTTGTTGTTCTTCTTCTGCACAGCTAAGCTGGAAGTGGCATTTGCAGCTCGCAATAGTGCAGAGTTATCTCAAAGAAAGGGGCCACGGTGTTTCTGTATCTCTATTATGTTGGTGCGGCTTCGGATCTTTTAAATATCTCGATATATCTCGAAAACTACGCTTCTGATCAAAAAATATCATAGAACATAAATTGTAGGAAACATAATTCTCTACAAAAAAGGTCTGTTAACATTTTGCCGTAGCTCGCTTCGTTTCCGAGATATTTGCAGATTTATCTCAAGGGAAGGGGCCTGACGGACATATTTCGAGATATTTCTTCTTCTTGTTGTTCTTCTTCTGCACAGCTAAGCTGGAACTGGCATTTGCAGCGCGCAATAGTGCAGAGTTATCTCAAAGAAAGGGGCCACGGTGTTTCTGTATCTCTATTATGTTGGTGCGGCTTCGGAACTTTTAAATATCTTGATATATCTCGAGAACTACGCATCTGATCAAAAAATATCATAGAACATAAAAAGTAGGAAACTTAATTCTCTGCAAAAAGGGTCTCTTAACATTTTCCCATAACTTGCATCGTTTCCGAGATATTTGCAGATTTAGCTCAAGGGAAGGGGCCTGACGGACATATTCCGAGATATTTCTTCTTCTTGTTGTTCCTCTTCTGCACAGCTAAGCTGGAAGTGGCATTTGCAGCTCGCAATAGTGCAGAGTTATCTCAAAGAAAGGGGCCACGGTGTTTCTGTATCTCTATTATGTTGGTGCGGCTTCGGAACGTTTAAATATCTTGATATATCTCGAGAACTACGCATCTGATCAAAAAATATCGTAGAACATAAAAAGTAGGAAACCTAATTTTCTACAAAAAAGGTCTCTTAACATTTTGCAGTAGCTCGCTTCGTTTCCGAGATATTTGCAGATTTATCTCAAGGGAAGGGGCCTGACGGACATATTTCGAGATATATCTTCTTCTTGTTGTTCTTCTTCTGCACAGCTAAACTGGAAGTGGCATTTCCAGCTCGCAATCGTGCAGAGTTATCTCAAAGAGAGGGGCCACGGTGTTTCTGTATCTCTATTATGTTGGTGCGGCTTCGGAACTTTTAAATATCTTGATATATCTCGAGAACTACGCCTCTGATCGAAAAATATCATAGAACATAAAAAGTAGGAAACTTAATTCTCTACAAAAAAGGTCTCTTAACATTTTGCCATAGCTCGCGTCGTTTCCGAGATATTTGCAGATTTATCTCAAGGGAAGGGGCCTGACGGACATATTTCGAGATATTTCTTCTTCTTGTTGTTCTTCTTCTGCACAGCTAAGCTGGAAGTGGCATTTGCTGCGCGCAACAGTGCAGAGTTATCTCAAAGAAAGGGGCCACGGTGATTCTGTATCTCCATTATGTTGGTGCGGCTTCGGAACTTTTAAATATCTTGATATATCTCGAGAACTACCCCTCTGATCGAAAAATATCATAGAACATAAAAAGTAGGAAACTTAATTCTCTACAAAAAAGGTCTCTTAACATTTTGCCATAGCTCGCTTCGTTTCCGAGATATTTGCAGATTTATCTCCAGGGAAGGGGCCTGACGGACATATTTCGAGATATTTCTTCTTCTTGTTGTACTTCTTCTGCACAGCTAAGCTGGAAGTGGCATTTGCAGCGCGCAATAGTGCAGAGTTATCTCAAAGAAAGGGGCCACGGTGTTTCTGTATCTCTATTATGTTGGTGCGGCTTCGGAACTTTTAAATATCTTGATATATCTCGAGAACTACGCATCTGTTCAAAAAATATCATAGAACATAAAAAGTAGGAATCCTAATTTTCTACAAAAAAGGTCTCTTAACATTTTGCCGTTGCTCGCTTCGTTTCCGAGATATTTGCAGATTTATCTCAAGGGAAGGGGCCTGACGGACATATTTCCAGATATTTCTTCTTTTTGTTGTTCTTCTTCTGCACAGCTAAGCTGGAAGTGGCATTTGCAGCTCGCAATAGTGCAGAGTTATCTCAAAGAAAGGGGCCACGGTGTTTCTGTATCTCTATTATGTTGGTGCGGCTTCGGATCTTTTAAATATCTCGATATATCTCGAAAACTACGCTTCTGATCAAAAAATATCATAGAACATAAATTGTAGGAAACATAATTCTCTACAAAAAAGGTCTGTTAACATTTTGCCGTAGCTCGCTTCGTTTCCGAGATATTTGCAGATTTATCTCAAGGGAAGGGGCCTGACGGACATATTTCGAGATATTTCTTCTTCTTGTTGTTCTTCTTCTGCACAGCTAAGCTGGAAGTGGCATTTGCTGCGCGCAACAGTGCAGAGTTATCTCAAAGAAAGGGGCCACGGTGATTCTGTATCTCTATTATGTTGGTGCGGCTTCGGAACTTTTAAATATCTTGATATATCTCCAGAACTACCCCTCTGATCGAAAAATATCATAGAACATAAAAAGTAGGAAACTTAATTCTCTACAAAAAAGGTCTCTTAACATTTTGCCATAGCTCGCTTCGTTTCCGAGATATTTGCAGATTTATCTCCAGGGAAGGGGCCTGACGGACATATTTCGAGATATTTCTTCTTCTTGTTGTACTTCTTCTGCACAGCTAAGCTGGAAGTGGCATTTGCAGCGCGCAATAGTGCAGAGTTATCTCAAAGAAAGGGGTCACGGTGTTTCTGTATCTCTATTATGTTGGTGCGGCTTCGGAACTTTTAAATATCTTGATATATCTCGAGAACTACGCATCTGTTCAAAAAATATCATAGAACATAAAAAGTAGGAATCCTAATTTTCTACAAAAAAGGTCTCTGAACATTTTGCCGTTGCTCGCTTCGTTTCCGAGATATTTGCAGATTTATCTCAAGGGAAGGGGCCTGACGGACATATTTCCAGATATTTCTTCTTTTTGTTGTTCTTCTTCTGCACAGCTAAGCTGGAAGTGGCATTTGCAGCTCGCAATAGTGCAGAGTTATCTCAAAGAAAGGGGCCACGGTGTTTCTGTATCTCTATTATGTTGGTGCGGCTTCGGATCTTTTAAATATCTCGATATATCTCGAAAACTACGCTTCTGATCAAAAAATATCATAGAACATAAATTGTAGGAAACATAATTCTCTACAAAAAAGGTCTGTTAACATTTTGCCGTAGCTCGCTTCGTTTCCGAGATATTTGCAGATTTATCTCAAGGGAAGGGGCCTGACGGACATATTTCGAGATATTTCTTCTTCTTGTTGTTCTTCTTCTGCACAGCTAAGCTGGAACTGGCATTTGCAGCGCGCAATAGTGCAGAGTTATCTCAAAGAAAGGGGCCACGGTGTTTCTGTATCTCTATTATGTTGGTGCGGCTTCGGAACTTTTAAATATCTTGATATATCTCGAGAACTACGCATCTGATCAAAAAATATCATAGAACATAAAAAGTAGAAAACGTAATTCTCTACAAAAAGGGTCTCTTAACATTTTCCCATAACTTGCATCGTTTCCGAGATATTTGCAGATTTAGCTCAAGGGAAGGGGCCTGACGGACATATTCCGAGATATTTCTTCTTCTTGTTGTTCCTCTTCTGCACAGCTAAGCTGGAAGTGGCATTTGCAGCTCGCAATAGTGCAGAGTTATCTCAAAGAAAGGGGCCACGGTGTTTCTGTATCTCTATTATGTTGGTGCGGCTTCGGAACGTTTAAATATCTTGATATATCTCGAGAACTACGCATCTGATCAAAAAATATCATAGAACATAAAAAGTAGGAAACCTAATTTTCTACAAAAAAGGTCTCTTAACATTTTGCCATAGCTCGCTTCGTTTCCGAGATATTTGCAGATTTATCTCAAGGGAAGGGGCCTGACGGACATATTTCGAGATATTTCTTCTTCTTGTTGTTCTTCTTCTGCACAGCTAAGCTGGAAGTGGCATTTGCAGCTCGCAATAGTGCAGAGTTATCGCAAAGAAAGGGGCCACGGTGTTTCTGTATCTCTATTATGTTGGTGCGGCTTCGGAACTTTTAAATATCTTGATATATCTCGAGAACTACGCATCTGATCAAAAAATATCATAGAACATAAAAAGTAGGAAACCTAATTTTCTACAAAAAAGGTCTCTTAACATTTTGCCGTAGCTCGCTTCGTTTCCTAGATATTTGCAGATTTATCTCAAGGGAAGGGGCCTGACGGACATATTTCGAGATATTTCTTCTTCTTGTTGTTCTTCTTCTGCACAGCTAAGCTGGAACTGGCATTTGCAGCGCGCAATAGTGCAGAGTTATCTCAAAGAAAGGGGCCACGGTGTTTCTGTATCTCTATTATGTTGGTGCGGCTTCGGAACTTTTAAATATCTTGATATATCTCGAGAACTACGCATCTGATCAAAAAATATCATAGAACATAAAAAGTAGGAAACTTAATTCTCTACAAAAAGGGTCTGTTAACATTTTGCCGTAGCTCGCTTCGTTTCCGAGATATTTGCAGATTTATCTCAAGGGAAGGGGCCTGACGGACATATTTCGAGATATTTCTTCTTCTTGTTGTTCTTCTTCTGCACAGCTAAGCTGGAAGTGGCATTTGCTGCGCGCAACAGTGCAGAGTTATCTCAAAGAAAGGGGCCACGGTGATTCTGTATCTCTATTATGTTGGTGCGGCTTCGGAACTTTTAAATATCTTGATATATCTCGAGAACTACCCCTCTGATCGAAAAATATCATAGAACATAAAAAGTAGGAAACTTAATTCTCTACAAAAAAGGTCTCTTAACATTTTGCCATAGCTCGCTTCGTTTCCGAGATATTTGCAGATTTATCTCCAGGGAAGGGGCCTGACGGACATATTTCGAGATATTTCTTCTTCTTGTTGTACTTCTTCTGCACAGCTAAGCTGGAAGTGGCATTTGCAGCGCGCAATAGTGCAGAGTTATCTCAAAGAAAGGGGCCACGGTGTTTCTGTATCTCTATTATGTTGGTGCGGCTTCGGAACTTTTAAATATCTTGATATATCTCGAGAACTACGCATCTGTTCAAAAAATATCATAGAACATAAAAAGTAGGAATCCTAATTTTCTACAAAAAAGGTCTCTTAACATTTTGCCGTTGCTCGCTTCGTTTCCGAGATATTTGCAGATTTATCTCAAGGGAAGGGGCCTGACGGACATATTTCCAGATATTTCTTCTTTTTGTTGTTCTTCTTCTGCACAGCTAAGCTGGAAGTGGCATTTGCAGCTCGCAATAGTGCAGAGTTATCTCAAAGAAAGGGGCCACGGTGTTTCTGTATCTCTATTATGTTGGTGCGGCTTCGGATCTTTTAAATATCTCGATATATCTCGAAAACTACGCTTCTGATCAAAAAATATCATAGAACATAAATTGTAGGAAACATAATTCTCTACAAAAAAGGTCTGTTAACATTTTGCCGTAGCTCGCTTCGTTTCCGAGATATTTGCAGATTTATCTCAAGGGAAGGGGCCTGACGGACATATTTCGAGATATTTCTTCTTCTTGTTGTTCTTCTTCTGCACAGCTAAGCTGGAACTGGCATTTGCAGCGCGCAATAGTGCAGAGTTATCTCAAAGAAAGGGGCCACGGTGTTTCTGTATCTCTATTATGTTGGTGCGGCTTCGGAACTTTTAAATATCTTGATATATCTCGAGAACTACGCATCTGATCAAAAAATATCATAGAACATAAAAAGTAGGAAACTTAATTCTCTACAAAAAGGGTCTCTTAACATTTTCCCATAACTTGCATCGTTTCCGAGATATTTGCAGATTTAGCTCAAGGGAAGGGGCCTGACGGACATATTCCGAGATATTTCTTCTTCTTGTTGTTCCTCTTCTGCACAGCTAAGCTGGAAGTGGCATTTGCAGCTCGCAATAGTGCAGAGTTATCTCAAAGAAAGGGGCCACGGTGTTTCTGTATCTCTATTATGTTGGTGCGGCTTCGGAACGTTTAAATATCTTGATATATCTCGAGAACTACGCATCTGATCAAAAAATATCATAGAACATAAAAAGTAGGAAACCTAATTTTCTACAAAAAAGGTCTCTTAACATTTTGCCATAGCTCGCTTCGTTTCCGAGATATTTGCAGATTTATCTCAAGGGAAGGGGCCTGACGGACATATTTCGAGATATTTCTTCTTCTTGTTGTTCTTCTTCTGCACAGCTAAGCTGGAAGTGGCATTTGCAGCTCGCAATAGTGCAGAGTTATCGCAAAGAAAGGGGCCACGGTGTTTCTGTATCTCTATTATGTTGGTGCGGCTTCGGAACTTTTAAATATCTTGATATATCTCGAGAACTACGCATCTGATCAAAAAATATCATAGAACATAAAAAGTAGGAAATCTAATTTTCTACAAAAAAGGTCTCTTAACATTTTGCCGTAGCTCGCTTCGTTTCCGAGATATTTGCAGATTTATCTCAAGGGAAGGGGCCTGACGGACATATTTCGAGATATTTCTTCTTCTTGTTGTTCTTCTTCTGCACAGCTAAGCTGGAACT
Organism: Osmia lignaria lignaria; assembly: GCF_051020975.1. Classification (NCBI taxonomy): domain Eukaryota; kingdom Metazoa; phylum Arthropoda; class Insecta; order Hymenoptera; family Megachilidae; genus Osmia; species Osmia lignaria. The sequence continues at coordinate 4,899,719 of NW_027478159.1, read as the reverse complement.
GGCATTTGCAGCGCGCAATAGTGCAGAGTTATCTCAAAGAAAGGGGCCACGGTGTTTCTGTATCTCTATTATGTTGGTGCGGCTTCGGAACTTTTAAATATCTTGATATATCTCGAGAACTACGCATCTGATCAAAAAATATCATAGAACATAAAAAGTAGGAAACTTAATTCTCTACAAAAAGGGTCTCTTAACATTTTCCCATAACTGGCATCGTTTCCGAGATATTTGCAGATTTAGCTCAAGGGAAGGGGCCTGACGGACATATTCCGAGATATTTCTTCTTCTTGTTGTTCCTCTTCTGCACAGCTAAGCTGGAAGTGGCATTTGCAGCTCGCAATAGTGCAGAGTTATCTCAAAGAAAGGGGCCACGGTGTTTCTGTATCTCTATTATGTTGGTGCGGCTTCGGAACGTTTAAATATCTTGATATATCTCGAGAACTACGCATCTGATCAAAAAATATCATAGAACATAAAAAGTAGGAAACCTAATTTTCTACAAAAAAGGTCTCTTAACATTTTGCAGTAGCTCGCTTCGTTTCCGAGATATTTGCAGATTTATCTCAAGGGAAGGGGCCTGACGGACATATTTCGAGATATATCTTCTTCTTGTTGTTCTTCTTCTGCACAGCTAAACTGGAAGTGGCATTTCCAGCTCGCAATCGTGCAGAGTTATCTCAAAGAGAGGGGCCACGGTGTTTCTGTATCTCTATTATGTTGGTGCGGCTTCGGAACTTTTAAATATCTTGATATATCTCGAGAACTACGCCTCTGATCGAAAAATATCATAGAACATAAAAAGTAGGAAACTTAATTCTCTACAAAAAAGGTCTCTTAACATTTTGCCATAGCTCGCTTCGTTTCCGAGATATTTGCAGATTTATCTCAAGGGAAGGGGCCTGACGGACATATTTCGAGATATTTCTTCTTCTTGTTGTTCTTCTTCTGCACAGCTAAGCTGGAAGTGGCATTTACAGCTCGCAATAGTGCAGAGTTATCGCAAAGAAAGGGGCCACGGTGTTTCTGTATCTCTATTATGTTGGTGCGGCTTCGGAACTTTTAAATATCTTGATATATCTCGAGAACGACGCATCTGTTCAAAAAATATCATAGAACATAAAAAGTAGGAATCCTAATTTTCTACAAAAAAGGTCTCTTAACATTTTGCCGTAGCTCGCTCCGTTTCCGAGATATTTGCAGATTTATCTCAAGGGAAGGGGCCTGACGGACATATTTCCAGATATTTCTTCTTCTTGTTGTTCTTCTTCTGCACAGCTAAGCTGGAAGTGGCATTTGCAGCTCGCAATAGTGCAGAGTTATCTCAAAGAAAGGGGCCACGGTGTTCCTGTATCTCTATTATGTTGGTGCGGCTTCGGAACTTTTAAATATCTTGATATATCTCGAGAACTAGGCATCTGATCGAAAAATATCATAGAACATAAAAAGTAGGAAACTTAATTCTCTACAAAAGAGGTCTCTTAACATTTTGCCATAGCTCGCTTCGTTTCCGAGATATTTGCAGATTTATCTCAAGGGAAGGGGCCTGACGGACATATTTCGAGATATTTCTTCTTTTTGTTGTTCTTCTTCTGCACAGCTAAGCTGGAAGTGGCATTTGCAGCTCGCAATAGTGCAGAGTTATCTCAAAGAAAGGGGCCACGGTGTTTCTGTATCTCTATTACGTTGGTGCGGCTTCGGAACTTTTAAATATCTTGATATATCTCGAGAACTACGCATCCGATCAAAAAATATCATAGAACAAAGAAAGTAGGAAACTTAATTCTCTACAAAAAAGGTCTCTTAACATTTTGCCATAGCTCGCTTCGTTTCCGAGATATTTGCAGATTTATCTCGAGGGAAGGGGCCTGACGGACATATTTCGAGATATTTCTTCTTCTTGTTGTTCTTCTTCTGCACAGCTAAGCTGGAAGTGGCATTTGCAGCGCGCAATAGTGTAGAGTTATCTCAAAGAAAGGGGCCACGGTGTTTCTGTATCTCTATTATGTTGGTGCGGCTTCGGAGCTTTTAAATATCTTGATATATCTCGAGAACTACGCATCTGATCAAAAAATATCATAGAACATAAAAAGTAGGAATCCTAATTTTCTACAAAAAAGGTCTCTTAACATTTTGCCGTAGCTCGCTTCGTTTCCGAGATATTTGCAGATTTATCTCAAGGGAAGGGGCCTGACGGACATATTTCGAGATATTTCTTCTTCTTGTTGTTCTTCTTCTGCACAGCTAAGCTGGAAGTGGCATTTGCAGCTCGCAATAGTGCAGAGTTATCTCAAAGAAAGGGGCCACGGTGTTTCTGTACCTCTATTATGTTGGTGCGGCTTCGGAACTTTTAAATATCTTGATATATCTCGAGAACTACGCATCCGATCAAAAAATATCATAGAACATAAAAAGTAGGAAACATAATTCTCTACAAGAAAGGTCTGTTAACATTTTGCCATAGCTTGCTTCGTTTCCGAGATATTTGCAGATTTATCTCGAGGGAAGGGGCCTGACGGACATATTTCGAGATATTTCTTCTTCTTGTTGTTCTTCTTCTGCACAGCTAAGCTGGAAGTGGCATTTGCAGCGCGCAATAGTGCCGAGTTATCTCAAAGAAAGGGGCCACGGTGTTTCTGTATCTCTATTATGTTGGTGCGGCTTCGGATCTTTTAAATATCTCGATATATCTCGAAAACAACGCTTCTGATCAAAAAATATCATAGAACATAAATTGTAGGAAACATAATTCCCTACAAAAAAGGTCTCTTAACATTTTGCCGTGGCTCGCTTCGTTTCCGAGATATTTGCAGATTTATCTCAAGGGAAGGGGCCTGACGGACATATTTCCAGATATTTCTTCTTCTTGTTGTTCTTCTTCTGCACAGCTAAGCTGGAAGTGGCATTTGTGGCTCGCACTAGTGCAGAGTTATCTCAAAGAAAGGGGCCACGGTGTTTCTGTATCTCTATTATGTTGGTGCGGCTTCGGAACTTTTAAATATCTTGATATATCTCGAGAACTACGCATCTGATCAAAAAATATCATAGAACATAAAAAGTAGGAAACTTAATTCTCTACAAAAAAGGTCTCTGAACATTTTGCCATAGGTCGCTTCGTTTCCGAGATATTTGCAGATTCATCTCAAGGGAAGGGGCCTGACCGACATATTTCGAGATATTTCTTCTTCTTGTTGTTCTTCTTCTGCACAGCTAAGCTGGAAGTGGCATTTACAGCTCGCAATAGTGCAGAGTTATCTCAAAGAAAGGGGCCACGGTGTTTCTGTATCTCTATTATGTTGGTGCGGCTTCGGAACTTTTAAATATCTTGATATATCTCGAGAACTACGCATCTGATCAAAAAATATCATAGAACATAAAAAGTAGGAAACTTAATTCTCTACAAAAAAGGTCTCTTAACATTTTGCCATAGCTCTCTTCGTTTCCGAGATATTTGCAGATTTATCTCAAGGGAAGGGGGCTGACGTACATATTTCGAGATATTTCTTCTGCACAGCTAAGCTGGAAGTGGCATTTGCAGCTCGCAATAGTGCAGAGTTATCTCAAAGAAAGGGGCCACGGTGTTTCTGTATCTCTATTATGTTGGTGCGGCTTCGGAACTTTTAAATATCTTGATATATCTCGAGAACTACGCATCTGATCAAAAAATATCATAGAACATAAATTGTAGGAAACAGAATTCTCTACAAAAAAGGTCTCTTAACATTTTGCCATAGCTCGCTTCGTTTCCGAGATATTTGCAGATACATCTCAAGGGAAGGGGCCTGCCGGACATATTTCGAGATATTTCTTCTTCTTGTTGTTCTTCTTCTGCACAGCTAAGCTGGAAGTGGCATTTGTGGCTCGCACTAGTGCAGAGTTATCTCAAAGAAAGGGGCCACGGTGTTTCTGTATCTCTATTATGTTGGTGCGGCTTCGGAACTTTTAAATATCTCGATGTATCTCGAAAACTACGCTTCTGATCAAAAAATATCATAGAACATAAATTGTAAGAAACATAATTTTCTACAAAAAAGGTCTCTTAACATTTTGCCATAGCTCGTTTCGTTTCCGAGATATTTGCAGATATATCTCAAGGGAAGGGGCCTGACGGACATATTTCGAGATATTTCCTCTTCTTGTTGTTCTTCTTCTGCACAGCTAAACTGGAAGTGGCATTTCAGCTCGCAATAGCGCAGAGTTATCTCAAAGAAAGGGGCCACGGTGTTTCTGTATCTCTATTATGTTGGTGCGGCTTCGGAACTTTTAAATATCTTGATATATCTCGAGAACTACGCATCTGATCAAAAAATATCATAGAACATAAAAAGTAGGAAACTTAATTCTCTACAAATAAGGTCTCTTAACATTTTGCCATAGCTCGCTTCGTTTCCGAGATATTTGCAGATTTATCTCAAGGGAAGTGGCCTGACGGACATATTTCGAGATACTTCTTCTTCTTGTTGTTCTTCTTCTGCACAGCTAAGCCGGAAGTGGCATTTGCGGCTCGCACTAGTGCAGAGTTATCTCAAAGAAAGGGGCCACGGTGTTTCTGTATCTCTATTATGTTGGTGCGGCTTCGGAACTTTTAAATATCTTGATATATCTCGAGAACTACGCATCTGATCAGAAAATACCATAGAAGATAAAAAGTAGGAAACTTAATTCTCTACAAAAAAGGTCTCTTAACATTTTGCCATAGCTCGCTTCGTTTCCGAGATATTTGCAGATTTATCTCAAGGTAAGGGGCCTGACGGACATATTTCGAGATATTTCTTCTTCTTGTTGTTCTTCTTCTGCACAGCTAAGCTGGAAGTGGCATTTGCAGCTCGCAATAGTGCATAGTTATGTGAAAGAGAGGGGCCACGGTGTTTCTGTATCTCTATTATGTTGGTGCGGCTTCGGAACTTTTAAATATCTTGATATATCTGGAGAACTACGCATCTGATCAAAAAATATCATAGAACATAAAAAATAGGAAACTTAATTCTCTACAAAAAAGGTCTCTTAACATTTTGCCATAGCTCGCTTCGTTTCCGAGATATTTGCAGATTTATCGCAAGGGAAGGGGCCTGACGGACATATTTCGAGATATTTCTTCTTCTTGTTGTTCTTCTTCTGCACAGCTAAGCTGGAAGTGGCATTTGCAGCGCGCAATAGTGCAGAGTTATCTCAAAGAAAGGGGCCACGGTGTTTCTGTATCTCTATTATGTTGGTGCGGCTTCGGAACTTTTAAATATCTTGATATATCTCGAGAACTACGCATCTGATCAAAAAATATCATAGAACATAAAAAGTAGGAATCCTAATTTTCTACAAAAAAGGTCTCTTAACATTTTGCCATAGCTCGCTTCGTTTCCGAGATATTTGCAGATTTATCTCAAGGGAAGGGGCCTGACGGACATATTTCCAGATATTTCTTCTTCTTGTTGTTCTTCTTCTGCACAGCTAAGCTGGAAGTGGCATTTGCAGCTCGCAATAGTGCAGAGTTATCTCAAAGAAAGGGGCCACGGTGTTTCTGTATCTCTATTATGTTGGTGCGGCTTCGGAACTTTTAAATATCTTGATATATCTCGAGAACTACGCATCTGATCGAAAAATATCATAGAACATAAAAAGTAGGAACCTTAATTCTCTACAAAAGAGGTCTCTTAACATTTTGCCATAGCTCGCTTCGTTTCCGAGATATTTGCAGATTTATCTCGAGGGAAGGGGCCTGACGGACATATTTCGAGATATTTCTTCTTCTTGTTGTTCTTCTTCCGCACAGCTAAGCTGGAAGCGGCATTTGCGGCTCGCACTAGTGCAGAGTTATCTCAAAGAAAGGGGCCACGGTGTTTCTGTATCTCTATTATGTTGGTGCGGCTTCGGAACTTTTAAATATCTCGATATATCTCGAAAACTACGCTTCTGATCAAAAAATATCATAGAACATAAATTGTAGGAAACATAATTCTCTACAAAAAAGGTCTCTTAACATTTTGCCATAGCTCGCTTCGTTTCCGAGATATTTGCAGATTCAGCTCAAAGGAACTGGCCTGACGGACATATTTCGAGATATTTCTTCTTCTTGTTGTTCTTCCTCTGCACAGCTAAGCTGGAAGTGGCATTTGCAGCTCGCAATAGTGCAGAGTTATCTCAAAGAAACGGGCCACGGTGTTTCTGTATCTCTATTATGTTGGTGCGGCTTCGGAACCTTTAAATATCTTGATATATCTCGAGAACTACGCATCTGATCAAATAATATCATAGAACATAAAAAGTAGGAAACTTAATTCTCTACAAATAAGGTCTCTTAACATTTTGCCATAGCTCGCTTCGTTTCCGAGATATTTGCAGATTTATCTCAAGGGAAGGGGTCTGACGGACATATTTCGAGATATTTCTTCTTCTTGTTGTTCTTCTTCTGCACAGCTAAGCTGGAAGTGGCATTTGCAGCGCGCAGTAGTGCAGAGTTACCTCAAAGAAAGGGGCCACGGTGTTTCTGTATCTCTATTATATTGGTGCCGCTTCGGAACCTTTAAATATCTGGATATATCTCGAGAACTACGCATCTGATCAAAAAATATCATAGAACATAAAAAGTAGGAAACTTAATTCTTTACAAAAAAGGTCTCTTAACATTCTGCCATAGCTCGCTTCGTTTCCGAGATATTTGCAGATTTATCTCAAGGGAAGGGGCCTGACGGACATATTTCGAGATATTTCTTCTTCTTGTTGTTCTTCTTCTGCACAGCTAAGCTGGAAGTGGCATTTACAGCTCGCAATAGTGCAGAGTTATCTCAAAGAAAGGGGCCACGGTGTTTCTGTATCTCTATTATGTTGGTGCGGCTTCGGAACTTTTAAATATCTTGATATATCTCGAGAACTACGCATCTGATCGAAAAATATCATAGAACATAAATTGTAGGAAACATAATTCTCTACAAAAACGGTCTCTTAACATTTTGCCATAGCTCGCTTCGTTTCCAAGATATTTGCAGATTTATCTCAAGGGAAGGGGCCTCACGGACATATTTCCAGATATTTCTTCTTCTTGTTGTTCTTCTTCTGCACAGCTAAACTGGAAGTGGCATTTCCAGCTCGCAGTAGTGCAGAGTTATCTCAAAGAAAGGGGCCACGGTGTTTCTGTATCTCTATTATGTTGGTGCGGCTTCGGAACTTTAAAATATCTTGATATATCTTGAGAACTACGCATCTGATCAAAAAATATCATAGAACGTAAAAAGTAGGAAACTTAATTCTCTACAAATAAAGTCGCTTAACATTTTGCCATAGCTCGTTTTGTTTCCGAGATATTTGCAGGTTTATCTCAAGGGAAGGGGCCTGACGGACATATTTCGAGATATTTCTTCTTCTTGTTGTTCTTCTTCTGCACAGCTAAGCTGGAAGTGGCATTTGCAGCTCGCAATAGTGCAGAGTTATCTCAAAGAAAGGGGCCACGGTGTTTCTGTATCTCTATTATGTTGGTGCGGCTTCGGAACTTTTAAATATCTTGATATATCTCGAGAACTACGCATCTGATCGAAAAATATCATAGAACATAAAAAGTAGGAACCTTAATTCTCTACAAAAGAGGTCTCTTAACATTTTGCCATAGCTCGCTTCGTTTCCGAGATATTTGCAGATTTATCTCGAGGGAAGGGGCCTGACGGACATATTTCGAGATATTTCTTCTTCTTGTTGTTCTTCTTCTGCACAGCTAAGCTGGAAGCGGCATTTGCGGCTCGCACTAGTGCAGAGTTATCTCAAAGAAAGGGGCCACGGTGTTTCTGTATCTCTATTATGTTGGTGCGGCTTCGGAACTTTTAAATATCTCGATATATCTCGAAAACTACGCTTCTGATCAAAAAATATCATAGAACATAAATTGTAGGAAACATAATTCTCTACAAAAAAGGTCTCTTAACATTTTGCCATAGCTCGCTTCGTTTCCGAGATATTTGCAGATTCAGCTCAAAGGAACTGGCCTGACGGACATATTTCGAGATATTTCTTCTTCTTGTTGTTCTTCCTCGGCACAGCTAAGCTGGAAGTGGCATTTACAGCTCGCAATAGTGCAGAGTTATCTCAAAGAAAGGGGCCACGGTGTTTCTGTATCTCTATTATGTTGGTGCGGCTTCGGAACTTTTAAATATCTTGATATATCTCGAGAACTACGCATCTGATCGAAAAATATCATAGAACATAAATTGTAGGAAACATAATTCTCTACAAAAACGGTCTCTTAACATTTTGCCATAGCTCGCTTCGTTTCCAAGATATTTGCAGATTTATCTCAAGGGAAGGGGCCTCACGGACATATTTCCAGATATTTCTTCTTCTTGTTGTTCTTCTTCTGCACAGCTAAACTGGAAGTGGCATTTCCAGCTCGCAGTAGTGCAGAGTTATCTCAAAGAAAGGGGCCACGGTGTTTCTGTATCTCTATTATGTTGGTGCGGCTTCGGAACTTTAAAATATCTTGATATATCTTGAGAACTACGCATCTGATCAAAAAATATCATAGAACGTAAAAAGTAGGAAACTTAATTCTCTACAAATAAAGTCGCTTAACATTTTGCCATAGCTCGTTTTGTTTCCGAGATATTTGCAGGTTTATCTCAAGGGAAGGGGCCTGACGGACATATTTCGAGATATTTCTTCTTCTTGTTGTTCTTCTTCTGCACAGCTAAGCTGGAAGTGGCATTTGCAGCTCGCAATAGTGCAGAGTTATCTCAAAGAAAGGGGCCACGGTGTTTCTGTATCTCTATTATGTTGGTGCGGCTTCGGAACTTTTAAATATCTTGATATATCTCGAGAACTGCGCATCTGATCAAAAAATATCATAGAACATAAAAAGTAGGAAACTTCATTCTCTACCAAAAAGGTCTCTTAACATTTTGCCATAGCTCGCTTCGTTTCCGAGATATATGCAGATTTATCTCAAGGGAAGGGGCCTGACGGACATATTCCGAGATATTTCTTCTTCTTGTTGTTCCTCTTCTGCACAGCTAAGCTGGAAGTGGCATTTGCAGCTCGCAATAGTGCAGAGTTATCTCAAAGAAAGGGGCCACGGTGTTTCTGTATCTCTATTATGTTGGTGCGGCTTCGGAACGTTTAAATATCTTGATATATCTCGAGAACTACGCATCTGATCAAAAAATATCATAGAACATAAAAAGTAGGAAACCTAATTTTCTACAAAAAAGGTCTCTTAACATTTTGCCATAGCTCGCTTCGTTTCCGAGATATTTGCAGATTTATCTCAAGGGAAGGGGCCTGACGGACATATTTCGAGATATTTCTTCTTCTTGTTGTTCTTCTTCTGCACAGCTAAGCTGGAAGTGGCATTTGCAGCTCGCAATAGTGCAGAGTTATCGCAAAGAAAGGGGCCACGGTGTTTCTGTATCTCTATTATGTTGGTGCGGCTTCGGAACTTTTAAATATCTTGATATATCTCGAGAACTACGCATCTGATCAAAAAATATCATAGAACATAAAAAGTAGGAAATCTAATTTTCTACAAAAAAGGTCTCTTAACATTTTGCCGTAGCTCGCTTCGTTTCCGAGATATTTGCAGATTTATCTCAAGGGAAGGGGCCTGACGGACATATTTCGAGATATTTCTTCTTCTTGTTGTTCTTCTTCTGCACAGCTAAGCTGGAACTGGCATTTGCAGCGCGCAATAGTGCAGAGTTATCTCAAAGAAAGGGGCCACGGTGTTTCTGTATCTCTATTATGTTGGTGCGGCTTCGGAACTTTTAAATATCTTGATATATCTCGAGAACTACGCATCTGATCAAAAAATATCATAGAACATAAAAAGTAGGAAACTTAATTCTCTACAAAAAGGGTCTCTTAACATTTTCCCATAACTGGCATCGTTTCCGAGATATTTGCAGATTTAGCTCAAGGGAAGGGGCCTGACGGACATATTCCGAGATATTTCTTCTTCTTGTTGTTCCTCTTCTGCACAGCTAAGCTGGAAGTGGCATTTGCAGCTCGCAATAGTGCAGAGTTATCTCAAAGAAAGGGGCCACGGTGTTTCTGTATCTCTATTATGTTGGTGCGGCTTCGGAACGTTTAAATATCTTGATATATCTCGAGAACTACGCATCTGATCAAAAAATATCATAGAACATAAAAAGTAGGAAACCTAATTTTCTACAAAAAAGGTCTCTTAACATTTTGCAGTAGCTCGCTTCGTTTCCGAGATATTTGCAGATTTATCTCAAGGGAAGGGGCCTGACGGACATATTTCGAGATATATCTTCTTCTTGTTGTTCTTCTTCTGCACAGCTAAACTGGAAGTGGCATTTCCAGCTCGCAATCGTGCAGAGTTATCTCAAAGAGAGGGGCCACGGTGTTTCTGTATCTCTATTATGTTGGTGCGGCTTCGGAACTTTTAAATATCTTGATATATCTCGAGAACTACGCCTCTGATCGAAAAATATCATAGAACATAAAAAGTAGGAAACTTAATTCTCTACAAAAAAGGTCTCTTAACATTTTGCCATAGCTCGCTTCGTTTCCGAGATATTTGCAGATTTATCTCAAGGGAAGGGGCCTGACGGACATATTTCGAGATATTTCTTCTTCTTGTTGTTCTTCTTCTGCACAGCTAAGCTGGAAGTGGCATTTACAGCTCGCAATAGTGCAGAGTTATCGCAAAGAAAGGGGCCACGGTGTTTCTGTATCTCTATTATGTTGGTGCGGCTTCGGAACTTTTAAATATCTTGATATATCTCGAGAACGACGCATCTGTTCAAAAAATATCATAGAACATAAAAAGTAGGAATCCTAATTTTCTACAAAAAAGGTCTCTTAACATTTTGCCGTAGCTCGCTCCGTTTCCGAGATATTTGCAGATTTATCTCAAGGGAAGGGGCCTGACGGACATATTTCCAGATATTTCTTCTTCTTGTTGTTCTTCTTCTGCACAGCTAAGCTGGAAGTGGCATTTGCAGCTCGCAATAGTGCAGAGTTATCTCAAAGAAAGGGGCCACGGTGTTCCTGTATCTCTATTATGTTGGTGCGGCTTCGGAACTTTTAAATATCTTGATATATCTCGAGAACTAGGCATCTGATCGAAAAATATCATAGAACATAAAAAGTAGGAAACTTAATTCTCTACAAAAGAGGTCTCTTAACATTTTGCCATAGCTCGCTTCGTTTCCGAGATATTTGCAGATTTATCTCAAGGGAAGGGGCCTGACGGACATATTTCGAGATATTTCTTCTTTTTGTTGTTCTTCTTCTGCACAGCTAAGCTGGAAGTGGCATTTGCAGCTCGCAATAGTGCAGAGTTATCTCAAAGAAAGGGGCCACGGTGTTTCTGTATCTCTATTACGTTGGTGCGGCTTCGGAACTTTTAAATATCTTGATATATCTCGAGAACTACGCATCCGATCAAAAAATATCATAGAACAAAGAAAGTAGGAAACTTAATTCTCTACAAAAAAGGTCTCTTAACATTTTGCCATAGCTCGCTTCGTTTCCGAGATATTTGCAGATTTATCTCGAGGGAAGGGGCCTGACGGACATATTTCGAGATATTTCTTCTTCTTGTTGTTCTTCTTCTGCACAGCTAAGCTGGAAGTGGCATTTGCAGCGCGCAATAGTGTAGAGTTATCTCAAAGAAAGGGGCCACGGTGTTTCTGTATCTCTATTATGTTGGTGCGGCTTCGGAGCTTTTAAATATCTTGATATATCTCGAGAACTACGCATCTGATCAAAAAATATCATAGAACATAAAAAGTAGGAATCCTAATTTTCTACAAAAAAGGTCTCTTAACATTTTGCCGTAGCTCGCTTCGTTTCCGAGATATTTGCAGATTTATCTCAAGGGAAGGGGCCTGACGGACATATTTCCAGATATTTCTTCTTCTTGTTGTTCTTCTTCTGCACAGCTAAGCTGGAAGTGGCATTTGCAGCTCGCAATAGTGCAGAGTTATCTCAAAGAAAGGGGCCACGGTGTTTCTGTACCTCTATTATGTTGGTGCGGCTTCGGAACTTTTAAATATCTTGATATATCTCGAGAACTACGCATCCGATCAAAAAATATCATAGAACATAAAAAGTAGGAAACATAATTCTCTACAAGAAAGGTCTGTTAACATTTTGCCATAGCTTGCTTCGTTTCCGAGATATTTGCAGATTTATCTCGAGGGAAGGGGCCTGACGGACATATTTCGAGATATTTCTTCTTCTTGTTGTTCTTCTTCTGCACAGCTAAGCTGGAAGTGGCATTTGCAGCGCGCAATAGTGCCGAGTTATCTCAAAGAAAGGGGCCACGGTGTTTCTGTATCTCTATTATGTTGGTGCGGCTTCGGATCTTTTAAATATCTCGATATATCTCGAAAACAACGCTTCTGATCAAAAAATATCATAGAACATAAATTGTAGGAAACATAATTCCCTACAAAAAAGGTCTCTTAACATTTTGCCGTGGCTCGCTTCGTTTCCGAGATATTTGCAGATTTATCTCAAGGGAAGGGGCCTGACGGACATATTTCCAGATATTTCTTCTTCTTGTTGTTCTTCTTCTGCACAGCTAAGCTGGAAGTGGCATTTGTGGCTCGCACTAGTGCAGAGTTATCTCAAAGAAAGGGGCCACGGTGTTTCTGTATCTCTATTATGTTGGTGCGGCTTCGGAACTTTTAAATATCTTGATATATCTCGAGAACTACGCATCTGATCAAAAAATATCATAGAACATAAAAAGTAGGAAACTTAATTCTCTACAAAAAAGGTCTCTGAACATTTTGCCATAGGTCGCTTCGTTTCCGAGATATTTGCAGATTCATCTCAAGGGAAGGGGCCTGACCGACATATTTCGAGATATTTCTTCTTCTTGTTGTTCTTCTTCTGCACAGCTAAGCTGGAAGTGGCATTTACAGCTCGCAATAGTGCAGAGTTATCTCAAAGAAAGGGGCCACGGTGTTTCTGTATCTCTATTATGTTGGTGCGGCTTCGGAACTTTTAAATATCTTGATATATCTCGAGAACTACGCATCTGATCAAAAAATATCATAGAACATAAAAAGTAGGAAACTTAATTCTCTACAAAAAAGGTCTCTTAACATTTTGCCATAGCTCTCTTCGTTTCCGAGATATTTGCAGATTTATCTCAAGGGAAGGGGGCTGACGTACATATTTCGAGATATTTCTTCTGCACAGCTAAGCTGGAAGTGGCATTTGCAGCTCGCAATAGTGCAGAGTTATCTCAAAGAAAGGGGCCACGGTGTTTCTGTATCTCTATTATGTTGGTGCGGCTTCGGAACTTTTAAATATCTTGATATATCTCGAGAACTACGCATCTGATCAAAAAATATCATAGAACATAAATTGTAGGAAACAGAATTCTCTACAAAAAAGGTCTCTTAACATTTTGCCATAGCTCGCTTCGTTTCCGAGATATTTGCAGATACATCTCAAGGGAAGGGGCCTGCCGGACATATTTCGAGATATTTCTTCTTCTTGTTGTTCTTCTTCTGCACAGCTAAGCTGGAAGTGGCATTTGTGGCTCGCACTAGTGCAGAGTTATCTCAAAGAAAGGGGCCACGGTGTTTCTGTATCTCTATTATGTTGGTGCGGCTTCGGAACTTTTAAATATCTCGATGTATCTCGAAAACTACGCTTCTGATCAAAAAATATCATAGAACATAAATTGTAAGAAACATAATTTTCTACAAAAAAGGTCTCTTAACATTTTGCCATAGCTCGTTTCGTTTCCGAGATATTTGCAGATATATCTCAAGGGAAGGGGCCTGACGGACATATTTCGAGATATTTCCTCTTCTTGTTGTTCTTCTTCTGCACAGCTAAACTGGAAGTGGCATTTCAGCTCGCAATAGCGCAGAGTTATCTCAAAGAAAGGGGCCACGGTGTTTCTGTATCTCTATTATGTTGGTGCGGCTTCGGAACTTTTAAATATCTTGATATATCTCGAGAACTACGCATCTGATCAAAAAATATCATAGAACATAAAAAGTAGGAAACTTAATTCTCTACAAATAAGGTCTCTTAACATTTTGCCATAGCTCGCTTCGTTTCCGAGATATTTGCAGATTTATCTCAAGGGAAGTGGCCTGACGGACATATTTCGAGATACTTCTTCTTCTTGTTGTTCTTCTTCTGCACAGCTAAGCTGGAAGTGGCATTTGTGGCTCGCACTAGTGCAGAGTTATCTCAAAGAAAGGGGCCACGGTGTTTCTGTATCTCTATTATGTTGGTGCGGCTTCGGAACTTTTAAATATCTCGATGTATCTCGAAAACTACGCTTCTGATCAAAAAATATCATAGAACATAAATTGTAAGAAACATAATTTTCTACAAAAAAGGTCTCTTAACATTTTGCCATAGCTCGTTTCGTTTCCGAGATATTTGCAGATATATCTCAAGGGAAGGGGCCTGACGGACATATTTCGAGATATTTCCTCTTCTTGTTGTTCTTCTTCTGCACAGCTAAACTGGAAGTGGCATTTCAGCTCGCAATAGCGCAGAGTTATCTCAAAGAAAGGGGCCACGGTGTTTCTGTATCTCTATTATGTTGGTGCGGCTTCGGAACTTTTAAATATCTTGATATATCTCGAGAACTACGCATCTGATCAAAAAATATCATAGAACATAAAAAGTAGGAAACTTAATTCTCTACAAATAAGGTCTCTTAACATTTTGCCATAGCTCGCTTCGTTTCCGAGATATTTGCAGATTTATCTCAAGGGAAGTGGCCTGACGGACATATTTCGAGATACTTCTTCTTCTTGTTGTTCTTCTTCTGCACAGCTAAGCCGGAAGTGGCATTTGCGGCTCGCACTAGTGCAGAGTTATCTCAAAGAAAGGGGCCACGGTGTTTCTGTATCTCTATTATGTTGGTGCGGCTTCGGAACTTTTAAATATCTTGATATATCTCGAGAACTACGCATCTGATCAGAAAATACCATAGAAGATAAAAAGTAGGAAACTTAATTCTCTACAAAAAAGGTCTCTTAACATTTTGCCATAGCTCGCTTCGTTTCCGAGATATTTGCAGATTTATCTCAAGGTAAGGGGCCTGACGGACATATTTCGAGATATTTCTTCTTCTTGTTGTTCTTCTTCTGCACAGCTAAGCTGGAAGTGGCATTTGCAGCTCGCAATAGTGCATAGTTATGTGAAAGAGAGGGGCCACGGTGTTTCTGTATCTCTATTATGTTGGTGCGGCTTCGGAACTTTTAAATATCTTGATATATCTGGAGAACTACGCATCTGATCAAAAAATATCATAGAACATAAAAAATAGGAAACTTAATTCTCTACAAAAAAGGTCTCTTAACATTTTGCCATAGCTCGCTTCGTTTCCGAGATATTTGCAGATTTATCGCAAGGGAAGGGGCCTGACGGACATATTTCGAGATATTTCTTCTTCTTGTTGTTCTTCTTCTGCACAGCTAAGCTGGAAGTGGCATTTGCAGCGCGCAATAGTGCAGAGTTATCTCAAAGAAAGGGGCCACGGTGTTTCTGTATCTCTATTATGTTGGTGCGGCTTCGGAACTTTTAAATATCTTGATATATCTCGAGAACTACGCATCTGATCAAAAAATATCATAGAACATAAAAAGTAGGAATCCTAATTTTCTACAAAAAAGGTCTCTTAACATTTTGCCATAGCTCGCTTCGTTTCCGAGATATTTGCAGATTTATCTCAAGGGAAGGGGCCTGACGGACATATTTCCAGATATTTCTTCTTCTTGTTGTTCTTCTTCTGCACAGCTAAGCTGGAAGTGGCATTTGCAGCTCGCAATAGTGCAGAGTTATCTCAAAGAAAGGGGCCACGGTGTTTCTGTATCTCTATTATGTTGGTGCGGCTTCGGAACTTTTAAATATCTTGATATATCTCGAGAACTACGCATCTGATCGAAAAATATCATAGAACATAAAAAGTAGGAACCTTAATTCTCTACAAAAGAGGTCTCTTAACATTTTGCCATAGCTCGCTTCGTTTCCGAGATATTTGCAGATTTATCTCGAGGGAAGGGGCCTGACGGACATATTTCGAGATATTTCTTCTTCTTGTTGTTCTTCTTCCGCACAGCTAAGCTGGAAGCGGCATTTGCGGCTCGCACTAGTGCAGAGTTATCTCAAAGAAAGGGGCCACGGTGTTTCTGTATCTCTATTATGTTGGTGCGGCTTCGGAACTTTTAAATATCTCGATATATCTCGAAAACTACGCTTCTGATCAAAAAATATCATAGAACATAAATTGTAGGAAACATAATTCTCTACAAAAAAGGTCTCTTAACATTTTGCCATAGCTCGCTTCGTTTCCGAGATATTTGCAGATTCAGCTCAAAGGAACTGGCCTGACGGACATATTTCGAGATATTTCTTCTTCTTGTTGTTCTTCCTCTGCACAGCTAAGCTGGAAGTGGCATTTGCAGCTCGCAATAGTGCAGAGTTATCTCAAAGAAACGGGCCACGGTGTTTCTGTATCTCTATTATGTTGGTGCGGCTTCGGAACCTTTAAATATCTTGATATATCTCGAGAACTACGCATCTGATCAAATAATATCATAGAACATAAAAAGTAGGAAACTTAATTCTCTACAAATAAGGTCTCTTAACATTTTGCCATAGCTCGCTTCGTTTCCGAGATATTTGCAGATTTATCTCAAGGGAAGGGGTCTGACGGACATATTTCGAGATATTTCTTCTTCTTGTTGTTCTTCTTCTGCACAGCTAAGCTGGAAGTGGCATTTGCAGCGCGCAGTAGTGCAGAGTTACCTCAAAGAAAGGGGCCACGGTGTTTCTGTATCTCTATTATATTGGTGCCGCTTCGGAACCTTTAAATATCTGGATATATCTCGAGAACTACGCATCTGATCAAAAAATATCATAGAACATAAAAAGTAGGAAACTTAATTCTTTACAAAAAAGGTCTCTTAACATTCTGCCATAGCTCGCTTCGTTTCCGAGATATTTGCAGATTTATCTCAAGGGAAGGGGCCTGACGGACATATTTCGAGATATTTCTTCTTCTTGTTGTTCTTCTTCTGCACAGCTAAGCTGGAAGTGGCATTTACAGCTCGCAATAGTGCAGAGTTATCTCAAAGAAAGGGGCCACGGTGTTTCTGTATCTCTATTATGTTGGTGCGGCTTCGGAACTTTTAAATATCTTGATATATCTCGAGAACTACGCATCTGATCGAAAAATATCATAGAACATAAATTGTAGGAAACATAATTCTCTACAAAAACGGTCTCTTAACATTTTGCCATAGCTCGCTTCGTTTCCAAGATATTTGCAGATTTATCTCAAGGGAAGGGGCCTCACGGACATATTTCCAGATATTTCTTCTTCTTGTTGTTCTTCTTCTGCACAGCTAAACTGGAAGTGGCATTTCCAGCTCGCAGTAGTGCAGAGTTATCTCAAAGAAAGGGGCCACGGTGTTTCTGTATCTCTATTATGTTGGTGCGGCTTCGGAACTTTAAAATATCTTGATATATCTTGAGAACTACGCATCTGATCAAAAAATATCATAGAACGTAAAAAGTAGGAAACTTAATTCTCTACAAATAAAGTCGCTTAACATTTTGCCATAGCTCGTTTTGTTTCCGAGATATTTGCAGGTTTATCTCAAGGGAAGGGGCCTGACGGACATATTTCGAGATATTTCTTCTTCTTGTTGTTCTTCTTCTGCACAGCTAAGCTGGAAGTGGCATTTGCAGCTCGCAATAGTGCAGAGTTATCTCAAAGAAAGGGGCCACGGTGTTTCTGTATCTCTATTATGTTGGTGCGGCTTCGGAACTTTTAAATATCTTGATATATCTCGAGAACTACGCATCTGATCGAAAAATATCATAGAACATAAAAAGTAGGAACCTTAATTCTCTACAAAAGAGGTCTCTTAACATTTTGCCATAGCTCGCTTCGTTTCCGAGATATTTGCAGATTTATCTCGAGGGAAGGGGCCTGACGGACATATTTCGAGATATTTCTTCTTCTTGTTGTTCTTCTTCTGCACAGCTAAGCTGGAAGCGGCATTTGCGGCTCGCACTAGTGCAGAGTTATCTCAAAGAAAGGGGCCACGGTGTTTCTGTATCTCTATTATGTTGGTGCGGCTTCGGAACTTTTAAATATCTCGATATATCTCGAAAACTACGCTTCTGATCAAAAAATATCATAGAACATAAATTGTAGGAAACATAATTCTCTACAAAAAAGGTCTCTTAACATTTTGCCATAGCTCGCTTCGTTTCCGAGATATTTGCAGATTCAGCTCAAAGGAACTGGCCTGACGGACATATTTCGAGATATTTCTTCTTCTTGTTGTTCTTCCTCTGCACAGCTAAGCTGGAAGTGGCATTTACAGCTCGCAATAGTGCAGAGTTATCTCAAAGAAAGGGGCCACGGTGTTTCTGTATCTCTATTATGTTGGTGCGGCTTCGGAACTTTTAAATATCTTGATATATCTCGAGAACTACGCATCTGATCGAAAAATATCATAGAACATAAATTGTAGGAAACATAATTCTCTACAA
This sequence comes from Osmia lignaria lignaria, assembly GCF_051020975.1. Taxonomy (NCBI): domain Eukaryota; kingdom Metazoa; phylum Arthropoda; class Insecta; order Hymenoptera; family Megachilidae; genus Osmia; species Osmia lignaria. Next base: position 4,881,224 of record NW_027478159.1, on the reverse strand, counting down.
AAACGGTCTCTTAACATTTTGCCATAGCTCGCTTCGTTTCCAAGATATTTGCAGATTTATCTCAAGGGAAGGGGCCTCACGGACATATTTCCAGATATTTCTTCTTCTTGTTGTTCTTCTTCTGCACAGCTAAACTGGAAGTGGCGTTTCCAGCTCGCAGTAGTGCAGAGTTATCTCAAAGAAAGGGGCCACGGTGTTTCTGTATCTCTATTATGTTGGTGCGGCTGCGGAACTTTAAAATATCTTGATATATCTTGAGAACTACGCATCTGATCAAAAAATATCATAGAACGTAAAAAGTAGGAAACTTAATTCTCTACAAATAAAGTCGCTTAACATTTTGCCATAGCTCGTTTTGTTTCCGAGATATTTGCAGGTTTATCTCAAGGGAAGGGGCCTGACGGACATATTTCGAGATATTTCTTCTTCTTGTTGTTCTTCTTCTGCACAGCTAAGCTGGAAGTGGCATTTGCAGCTCGCAATAGTGCAGAGTTATCTCAAAGAAAGGGGCCACGGTGTTTCTGTATCTCTATTATGTTGGTGCGGCTTCGGAACTTTTAAATATCTTGATATATCTCGAGAACTGCGCATCTGATCAAAAAATATCATAGAACATAAAAAGTAGGAAACTTCATTCTCTACCAAAAAGGTCTCTTAACATTTTGCCATAGCTCGCTTCGTTTCCGAGATATATGCAGATTTATCTCAAGGGAAGGGGCCTGACGGACATATTTCGGGATATTTCTTCTTCTTGTTGTTCTTCTTCTGCACAGCTAAACTGGAAGTGGCATTTCCAGCTCGCAGTAGTGCAGAGTTATCTCAAAGAAAGGGGCCACGGTGTTTCTGTATCTCTATTATGTTGGTGCGGCTTCGGAACTTTAAAATATCTTGATATATCTCGAGAACTACGCATCTGATCAAAAAATATCATAGAACGTAAAAAGTAGGAAACATAATTCTCTACAAATAATGTCGCTTAACATTTTGCCATAGCTCGTTTTGTTTCCGAGATATTTGCAGATTTATCTCAAGGGAAGGGGCCTGACGGACATATTTCGAGATATTTCTTCTTCTTGTTGTTCTTCTTCTGCACAGCTAAGCTGGAAGTGGCATTTGCAGCTCGCAATAGTGCAGAGTTAGCTCAAAGAAAGGGGCCACGGTGTTTCTGTATCTCTATTATGTTGGTGCGGCTTCGGAACTTTTAAATATCTTGATATATCTCGAGAACTACGCATCTGATCAAAAAATATCATAGAACATAAAAAGTAGGAATCCTAATTTTCTACAAAAAAGGTCTCTTAACATTTTGCCGTAGCTTGCTTCGTTTCCGAGATATTTGCAGATTTATCTCAAGGGAAGGGGCCTGACGGACATATTTCCAGATATTTCTTCTTCTTGTTGTTCTTCTTCTGCACAGCTAAGCTGGAAGTGGCATTTGCAGCTCGCAATAGTGCAGAGTTATCTCAAAGAAAGGGGCCACGGTGTTTCTGTATCTACATTATGTTGGTGCGGCTTCGGAACTTTTAAATATCTTGATATATCTCGAGAACTACGCATCTGATCGAAAAATATCATAGAACATAAAAAGTAGGAAACTTAATTCTCTACAAAAGAGGTCTCTTAACATTTTGCCATAGCTCGCTTCGTTTCCGAGATATTTGCAGATTTATCTCGAGGGAAGGGGCCTGAGGGACATATTTCGAGATATTTCTTCTTCTTGTTGTTCTTCTTCTGCACAGCTAAGCTGGAAGCGGCATTTGCGGCTCGCACTAGTGCAGAGTTATCTCAAAGAAAGGGGCCACGGTGTTTCTGTATCTCTATTATGTTGGTGCGGCTTCGGAACTTTTAAGTATCTTGATATATCTCGCGAACTGCGCATCTGATCAAAAAATATCATAGAACATAAAAAGTAGGAAACTTCATTCTCTACCAAAAAGGTCTCTTAACATTTTGCCATAGCTCGCTTCGTTTCCGAGATATATGCAGATTTATCTCAAGGGAAGGGGCCTGACGGACATATTTCGGGATATTTCTTCTTCTTGTTGTTCTTCTTCTGCACAGCTAAACTGGAAGTGGCATTTCCAGCTCGCAGTAGTGCAGAGTTATCTCAAAGAAAGGGGCCACGGTGTTTCTGTATCTCTATTATGTTGGTGCGGCTTCGGAACTTTAAAATATCTTGATATATCTCGAGAACTACGCATCTGATCAAAAAATATCATAGAACGTAAAAAGTAGGAAACTTAATTCTCTACAAATAATGTCGCTTAACATTTTGCCATAGCTCGTTTTGTTTCCGAGATATTTGCAGATTTATCTCAAGGGAAGGGGCCTGACGGACATATTTCGAGATATTTCTTCCCCTTGTTGTTCTTCTTCTGCACAGCTAAACTGGAAGTGGCATTTCCAGCTCGCAGTAGTGCAGAGTTATCTCAAAGAAAGGGGCCACGGTGTTTCCGTATCCCTATTATGTTGGTGCGGCTTCGGAACTTTAAAATATCTTGATATATCTCGAGAACTACGCATCTGATCAAAAAATATCATAGAACGTAAAAAGTAGGAAACTTAATTCTCTACAAATAAAGTCGCTGAACATTTTGCCATAGCTCGTTTCGTTTCCGAGATATTTGCAGATTTATCTCAAGAGACGGGGCCTGACGGACATATTTCGAGATATTTCTTCTTCTTGTTGTTCTTCTTCTGCACAGCTAAGCTGGAAGTGGCATTTGCAGCTCGCAATAGTGCAGAGTTATCTCAAAGAAAGGGGCCACGGTGTTTCTGTATCTCTATTATGTTGGTGCGGCTTCGGAACTTTTCAATATCTCGATATATCTCGAAAACTACGCTTCTGATCAAAAAAAATCATAGAACATAAAAAGTAGGAAACTTAATTCTCTACAAAAGAGGTCTCTTAACATTTTGCCATAGCTCGCTTCGTTTCCGAGATATTTGCAGATTTATCTCGAGGGAAGGGGCCTGAGGGACATATTTCGAGATATTTCTTCTTCTTGTTGTTCTTCTTCTGCACAGCTAAGCTGGAAGCGGCATTTGCGGCTCGCAGTAGTGCAGAGTTATCTCAAAGAAAGGGGCCACGGTGTTTCTGTATCTCTATTATGTTGGTGCGGCTTCGGAACTTTTAAGTATCTTGATATATCTCGAGAACTGCGCATCTGATCAAAAAATATCATAGAACATAAAAAGTAGGAAACTTCATTCTCTACCAAAAAGGTCTCTTAACATTTTGCCATAGCTCGCTTCGTTTCCGAGATATATGCAGATTTATCTCAAGGGAAGGGGCCTGACGGACATATTTCGGGATATTTCTTCTTCTTGTTGTTCTTCTTCTGCACAGCTAAACTGGAAGTGGCATTTCCAGCTCGCAGTAGTGCAGAGTTATCTCAAAGAAAGGGGCCACGGTGTTTCTGTATCTCTATTATGTTGGTGCGGCTTCGGAACTTTAAAATATCTTGATATATCTCGAGAACTACGCATCTGATCAAAAAATATCATAGAACGTAAAAAGTAGGAAACTTAATTCTCTACAAATAATGTCGCTTAACATTTTGCCATAGCTCGTTTTGTTTCTGAGATATTTGCAGATTTATCTCAAGGGAAGGGGCCTGACGGACATATTTCGAGATATTTCTTCCCCTTGTTGTTCTTCTTCTGCACAGCTAAACTGGAAGTGGCATTTCCAGCTCGCAGTAGTGCAGAGTTATCTCAAAGAAAGGGGCCACGGTGTTTCCGTATCCCTATTATGTTGGTGCGGCTTCGGAACTTTAAAATATCTTGATATATCTCGAGAACTACGCATCTGATCAAAAAATATCATAGAACGTAAAAAGTAGGAAACTTAATTCTCTACAAATAAAGTCGCTGAACATTTTGCCATAGCTCGTTTCGTTTCCGAGATATTTGCAGATTTATCTCAAGAGACGGGGCCTGACGGACATATTTCGAGATATTTCTTCTTCTTGTTGTTCTTCTTCTGCACAGCTAAGCTGGAAGTGGCATTTGCAGCTCGCAATAGTGCAGAGTTATCTCAAAGAAAGGGGCCACGGTGTTTCTGTATCTCTATTATGTTGGTGCGGCTTCGGAACTTTTCAATATCTCGATATATCTCGAAAACTACGCTTCTGATCAAAAAATATCATAGAACATAAATTGTAGGAAACATAATTCTCTACAAAAAAGGTCTCTTAACATTTTGCCATAGCTCGCTTCGTTTCCGAGATATTTGCAGATTCAGCTCAAAGGAACTGGCCTGACGGACATATTTCGAGATATTTCTTCTTCTTGTTGTTCTTCCTCTGCACAGCTAAGCTGGAAGTGGCATTTGCAGCTCGCAATAGTGCAGAGTTATCTCAAGGAAAGGGGCCACGGTGTTTCTGTATCTCTATTATGTTGGTGCGGCTTCGGAACCTTTAAATATCTTGATATATCTGGAGAACTACGCATCTGATCAAATAATATCATAGAACATAAAAAGTAGGAAACTTAATTCTCTACAAATAAGGTCTCTTAACATTTTGCCATAGCTCGCTTCGTTTCCGAGATATTTGCAGATTTATCTCAAGGGAAGGGGTCTGACGGACATATTTCGAGATATTTCTTCTTCTTGTTGTTCTTCTTCTGCACAGCTAAGCTGGAAGTGGCATTTGCAGCTCGCAGTAGTGCAGAGTTACCTCAAAGAAAGGGGCCACGGTGTTTCTGTATCTCTATTATGTTGGTGCCGCTTCGGAACTTTTAAATATCTGGATATATCTCGAGAACTACGCATCTGATCAAAAAATATCATAGAACATATAAAGTAGGAAACTTAATTCTTTACAAAAAAGGTCTCTTAACATTTTGCCATAGCTCGCTTCGTTTCCGAGATATTTGCAGATTTATCTCAAGGGAAGGGGCCTGACGGACATATTTCGAGATATTTCTTCTTCTTGTTGGTCTTCTTCTGCACAGCTAAGCTGGAAGTGGCATTTGCAGCTCGCAATAGTGCAGAGTTATCTCAAAGAAAGGGGCCACGGTGTTTCTGTATCTCTATTATGTTGGTGCGGCTTCGGATCTTTTAAATATCTCGATATATCTCGAAAACTACGCTTCTGATCAAAAAATATCATAGAACGTAAATTGTGGGAAACATAATTCTCTACAAAAAAGGTCTCTTAACATTTTGCCATAGCTCGCTTCGTTTCCGAGATATTTGCAGATTTATCTCAAGGGAAGGGGTCTGACGGACATATTTCGAGATATTTCTTCTTCTTGTTGTTCTTCTTCTGCACAGCTAAGCTGGAAGTGGCATTTGCAGCTCGCAATAGTGCAGAGTTATCTCAAAGAAAGGGGCCACGGTGTTTCTGTATCTCTATTACGTTGGTGCGGCTTCGGAACTTTTAAATATCTCGATATATCTCGAAAACTACGCTTCTGATCAAAAAATATCATAGAACATAAATTGTAGGAAACATAATTCTCTACAAAAAACGTCTCTTAACATTTTGCCATAGCTCGCTTCGTTTCCGAGATATTTGCAGATTCAGCTCAAAGGAACTGGCCTGAGGGACATATTTCGAGATATTTCTTCTTCTTGTTGTTCTTCTTCTGCACAGCTAAGCTGGAAGTGGCATTTGCAGCTCGCAATAGTGCAGAGTTATCTCAAAGAAAGGGGCCACGGTGTTTCTGTATCTCTATTATGTTGGTGCGGCTTCGGAACTTTTAAATATCTTGATATATCTCGAGAACTACGCATCTGATCGAAAAATATCATAGAACATAAATTGTAGGAAACATAATTCTCTACAAAAACGGTCTCTTAACATTTTGCCATAGCTCGCTTCGTTTCCAAGATATTTGCAGATTTATCTCAAGGGAAGGGGCCTCACGGACATATTTCCAGATATTTCTTCTTCTTGTTGTTCTTCTTCTGCACAGCTAAACTGGAAGTGGCATTTCCAGCTCGCAGTAGTGCAGAGTTATCTCAAAGAAAGGGGCCACGGTGTTTCTGTATCTCTATTATGTTGGTGCGGCTTCGGAACTTTAAAATATCTTGATATATCTTGAGAACTACGCATCTGATCAAAAAATATCATAGAACGTAAAAAGTAGGAAACTTAATTCTCTACAAATAAAGTCGCTTAACATTTTGCCATAGCTCGTTTTGTTTCCGAGATATTTGCAGGTTTATCTCAAGGGAAGGGGCCTGACGGACATATTTCGAGATATTTCTTCTTCTTGTTGTTCTTCTTCTGCACAGCTAAGCTGGAAGTGGCATTTGCAGCTCGCAATAGTGCAGAGTTATCTCAAAGAAAGGGGCCACGGTGTTTCTGTATCTCTATTATGTTGGTGCGGCTTCGGAACTTTTAAATATCTTGATATATCTCGAGAACTGCGCATCTGATCAAAAAATATCATAGAACATAAAAAGTAGGAAACTTCATTCTCTACCAAAAAGGTCTCTTAACATTTTGCCATAGCTCGCTTCGTTTCCGAGATATATGCAGATTTATCTCAAGGGAAGGGGCCTGACGGACATATTTCGGGATATTTCTTCTTCTTGGTGTTCTTCTTCTGCACAGCTAAACTGGAAGTGGCATTTCCAGCTCGCAGTAGTGCAGAGTTATCTCAAAGAAAGGGGCCACGGTGTTTCTGTATCTCTATTATGTTGGTGCGGCTTCGGAACTTTAAAATATCTTGATATATCTCGAGAACTACGCATCTGATCAAAAAATATCATAGAACGTAAAAAGTAGGAAACATAATTCTCTACAAATAATGTCGCTTAACATTTTGCCATAGCTCGTTTTGTTTCCGAGATATTTGCAGATTTATCTCAAGGGAAGGGGCCTGACGGACATATTTCGAGATATTTCTTCTTCTTGTTGTTCTTCTTCTGCACAGCTAAGCTGGAAGTGGCATTTGCAGCTCGCAATAGTGCAGAGTTAGCTCAAAGAAAGGGGCCACGGTGTTTCTGTATCTCTATTATGTTGGTGCGGCTTCGGAACTTTTAAATATCTTGATATATCTCGAGAACTACGCATCTGATCAAAAAATATCATAGAACATAAAAAGTAGGAATCCTAATTTTCTACAAAAAAGGTCTCTTAACATTTTGCCGTAGCTCGCTTCGTTTCCGAGATATTTGCAGATTTATCTCAAGGGAAGGGGCCTGACGGACATATTTCCAGATATTTCTTCTTCTTGTTGTTCTTCTTCTGCACAGCTAAGCTGGAAGTGGCATTTGCAGCTCGCAATAGTGCAGAGTTATCTCAAAGAAAGGGGCCACGGTGTTTCTGTATCTACATTATGTTGGTGCGGCTTCGGAACTTTTAAATATCTTGATATATCTCGAGAACTACGCATCTGATCGAAAAATATCATAGAACATAAAAAGTAGGAAACTTAATTCTCTACAAAAGAGGTCTCTTAACATTTTTCCATAGCTCGCTTCGTTTCCGAGATATTTGCAGATTTATCTCGAGGGAAGGGGCCTGAGGGACATATTTCGAGATATTTCTTCTTCTTGTTGTTCTTCTTCTGCACAGCTAAGCTGGAAGCGGCATTTGCGGCTCGCACTAGTGCAGAGTTATCTCAAAGAAAGGGGCCACGCTGTTTCTGTATCTCTATTATGTTGGTGCGGCTTCGGAACTTTTAAGTATCTTGATATATCTCGCGAACTGCGCATCTGATCAAAAAATATCATAGAACATAAAAAGTAGGAAACTTCATTCTCTACCAAAAAGGTCTCTTAACATTTTGCCATAGCTCGCTTCGTTTCCGAGATATATGCAGATTTATCTCAAGGGAAGGGGCCTGACGGACATATTTCGGGATATTTCTTCTTCTTGTTGTTCTTCTTCTGCACAGCTAAACTGGAAGTGGCATTTCCAGCTCGCAGTAGTGCAGAGTTATCTCAAAGAAAGGGGCCACGGTGTTTCTGTATCTCTATTATGTTGGTGCGGCTTCGGAACTTTAAAATATCTTGATATATCTCGAGAACTACGCATCTGATCAAAAAATATCATAGAACGTAAAAAGTAGGAAACTTAATTCTCTACAAATAATGTCGCTTAACATTTTGCCATAGCTCGTTTTGTTTCCGAGATATTTGCAGATTTATCTCAAGGGAAGGGGCCTGACGGACATATTTCGAGATATTTCTTCCCCTTGTTGTTCTTCTTCTGCACAGCTAAACTGGAAGTGGCATTTCCAGCTCGCAGTAGTGCAGAGTTATCTCAAAGAAAGGGGCCACGGTGTTTCCGTATCCCTATTATGTTGGTGCGGCTTCGGAACTTTAAAATATCTTGATATATCTCGAGAACTACGCATCTGATCAAAAAATATCATAGAACGTAAAAAGTAGGAAACTTAATTCTCTACAAATAAAGTCGCTGAACATTTTGCCATAGCTCGTTTCGTTTCCGAGATATTTGCAGATTTATCTCAAGAGACGGGGCCTGACGGACATATTTCGAGATATTTCTTCTTCTTGTTGTTCTTCTTCTGCACAGCTAAGCTGGAAGTGGCATTTGCAGCTCGCAATAGTGCAGAGTTATCTCAAAGAAAGGGGCCACGGTGTTTCTGTATCTCTATTATGTTGGTGCGGCTTCGGAACTTTTCAATATCTCGATATATCTCGAAAACTACGCTTCTGATCAAAAAATATCATAGAACATAAAAAGTAGGAAACTTAATTCTCTACAAAAGAGGTCTCTTAACATTTTGCCATAGCTCGCTTCGTTTCCGAGATATTTGCAGATTTATCTCGAGGGAAGGGGCCTGAGGGACATATTTCGAGATATTTCTTCTTCTTGTTGTTCTTCTTCTGCACAGCTAAGCTGGAAGCGGCATTTGCGGCTCGCAGTAGTGCAGAGTTATCTCAAAGAAAGGGGCCACGGTGTTTCTGTATCTCTATTATGTTGGTGCGGCTTCGGAACTTTTAAGTATCTTGATATATCTCGAGAACTGCGCGTCTGATCAAAAAATATCATAGAACATAAAAAGTAGGAAACTTCATTCTCTACCAAAAAGGTCTCTTAACATTTTGCCATAGCTCGCTTCGTTTCCGAGATATATGCAGATTTATCTCAAGGGAAGGGGCCTGACGGACATATTTCGGGATATTTCTTCTTCTTGTTGTTCTTCTTCTGCACAGCTAAACTGGAAGTGGCATTTCCAGCTCGCAGTAGTGCAGAGTTATCTCAAAGAAAGGGGCCACGGTGTTTCTGTATCTCTATTATGTTGGTGCGGCTTCGGAACTTTAAAATATCTTGATATATCTCGAGAACTACGCATCTGATCAAAAAATATCATAGAACGTAAAAAGTAGGAAACTTAATTCTCTACAAATAATGTCGCTTAACATTTTGCCATAGCTCGTTTTGTTTCTGAGATATTTGCAGATTTATCTCAAGGGAAGGGGCCTGACGGACATATTTCGAGATATTTCTTCCCCTTGTTGTTCTTCTTCTGCACAGCTAAACTGGAAGTGGCATTTCCAGCTCGCAGTAGTGCAGAGTTATCTCAAAGAAAGGGGCCACGGTGTTTCCGTATCCCTATTATGTTGGTGCGGCTTCGGAACTTTAAAATATCTTGACATATCTCGAGAACTACGCATCTGATCAAAAAATATCATAGAACGTAAAAAGTAGGAAACTTAATTCTCTACAAATAAAGTCGCTGAACATTTTGCCATAGCTCGTTTCGTTTCCGAGATATTTGCAGATTTATCTCAAGAGACGGGGCCTGACGGACATATTTCGAGATATTTCTTCTTCTTGTTGTTCTTCTTCTGCACAGCTAAGCTGGAAGTGGCATTTGCAGCTCGCAATAGTGCAGAGTTATCTCAAAGAAAGGGGCCACGGTGTTTCTGTATCTCTATTATGTTGGTGCGGCTTCGGAACTTTTCAATATCTCGATATATCTCGAAAACTACGCTTCTGATCAAAAAATATCATAGAACATAAATTGTAGGAAACATAATTCTCTACAAAAAAGGTCTCTTAACATTTTGCCATAGCTCGCTTCGTTTCCGAGATATTTGCAGATTCAGCTCAAAGGAACTGGCCTGACGGACATATTTCGAGATATTTCTTCTTCTTGTTGTTCTTCCTCTGCACAGCTAAGCTGGAAGTGGCATTTGCAGCTCGCAATAGTGCAGAGTTATCTCAAGGAAAGGGGCCACGGTGTTTCTGTATCTCTATTATGTTGGTGCGGCTTCGGAACCTTTAAATATCTTGATATATCTGGAGAACTACGCATCTGATCAAATAATATCATAGAACATAAAAAGTAGGAAACTTAATTCTCTACAAATAAGGTCTCTTAACATTTTGCCATAGCTCGCTTCGTTTCCGAGATATTTGCAGATTTATCTCAAGGGAAGGGGTCTGACGGACATATTTCGAGATATTTCTTCTTCTTGTTGTTCTTCTTCTGCACAGCTAAGCTGGAAGTGGCATTTGCAGCTCGCAGTAGTGCAGAGTTACCTCAAAGAAAGGGGCCACGGTGTTTCTGTATCTCTATTATGTTGGTGCCGCTTCGGAACTTTTAAATATCTGGATATATCTCGAGAACTACGCATCTGATCAAAAAATATCATAGAACATAAAAAGTAGGAAACTTAATTCTTTACAAAAAAGGTCTCTTAACATTTTGCCATAGCTCGCTTCGTTTCCGAGATATTTGCAGATTTATCTCAAGGGAAGGGGCCTGACGGACATATTTCGAGATATTTCTTCTTCTTGTTGGTCTTCTTCTGCACAGCTAAGCTGGAAGTGGCATTTGCAGCTCGCAATAGTGCAGAGTTATCTCAAAGAAAGGGGCAACGGTGTTTCTGTATCTCTATTATGTTGGTGCGGCTTCGGATCTTTTAAATATCTCGATATATCTCGAAAACTACGCTTCTGATCAAAAAATATCATAGAACGTAAATTGTGGGAAACATAATTCTCTACAAAAAAGGTCTCTTAACATTTTGCCATAGCTCGCTTCGTTTCCGAGATATTTGCAGATTTATCTCAAGGGAAGGGGTCTGACGGACATATTTCGAGATATTTCTTCTTCTTGTTGTTCTTCTTCTGCACAGCTAAGCTGGAAGTGGCATTTGCAGCTCGCAATAGTGCAGAGTTATCTCAAAGAAAGGGGCCACGGTGTTTCTGTATCTCTATTACGTTGGTGCGGCTTCGGAACTTTTAAATATCTCGATATATCTCGAAAACTACGCTTCTGATCAAAAAATATCATAGAACATAAATTGTAGGAAACATAATTCTCTACAAAAAACGTCTCTTAACATTTTGCCATAGCTCGCTTCGTTTCCGAGATATTTGCAGATTCAGCTCAAAGGAACTGGCCTGACGGACATATTTCGAGATATTTCTTCTTCTTGTTGTTCTTCTTCTGCACAGCTAAGCTGGAAGTGGCATTTGCAGCTCGCAATAGTGCAGAGTTAGCTCAAAGAAAGGGGCCACGGTGTTTCTGTATCTCTATTATGTTGGTGCGGCTTCGGAACTTTTAAATATCTTGATATATCTCGAGAACTACGCATCTGATCAAAAAATATCATAGAACATAAAAAGTAGGAAACTTCATTCTCTACCAAAAAGGTCTCTTAACATTTTGCCATAGCTCGCTTCGTTTCCGAGATATATGCAGATTTATCTCAAGGGAAGGGGCCTGACGGACATATTTCGGGATATTTCTTCTTCTTGTTGTTCTTCTTCTGCACAGCTAAACTGGAAGTGGCATTTCCAGCTCGCAATAGTGCAGAGTTATCTCAAAGAAAGGGGCCACGGTGTTTCTGTATCTCTATTATGTTGGTGCGGCTTCGGAACTTTTAAATATCTTGATATATCTCGAGAACCACGCATCTGATCAAAAAATATCATAGAACGTAAAAAGTAGGAAACTTAATTCTCTACAAAAAAGGTCTCTTAACATTTTGCCATAGCTCCCTTCGTTTCCAGGATATTTGCAGATTTATCTCAAGGGAAGGGGCCTGACGGACATATTTCGAGATATTTCTTCTTCTTGTTGTTCTTCTTCTGCACAGCTAAACTGGAAGTGGCATTTCCAGCTCGCAGTAGTGCAGAGTTATCTCAAAGAAAGGGGCCACGGTGTTTCTGTATCTCTATTATGTTGGTGCGGCTTCGGAACTTTAAAATATCTTGATATATCTCGAGAACTACGCATCTGATCAAAAAATATCATAGAACGTAAAAAGTAGGAAACTTAATTCTCTACAAATAAAGTCGCTGAACATTTTGCCATAGCTCGTTTCGTTTCCGAGATATTTGCAGATTTATCTCAAGAGACGGGGCCTGACGGACATATTTCGAGATATTTCTTCTTCTTGTTGTTCTTCTTCTGCACAGCTAAGCTGGAAGTGGCATTTGCAGCTCGCAATAGTGCAGAGTTATCTCAAAGAAAGGGGCCACGGTGTTTCTGTATCTCTATTATGTTGGTGCGGCTTCGGAACTTTTCAATATCTCGATATATCTCGAAAACTACGCTTCTGATCAAAAAATATCATACAACATAAATTGTAGGAAACATAATTCTCTACAAAAAAGGTCTCTTAACATTTTGCCATAGCTCGCTTCGTTTCCGAGATATTTGCAGATTCAGCTCAAAGGAACTGGCCTGACGGACATATTTCGAGATATTTCTTCTTCTTGTTGTTCTTCCTCTGCACAGCTAAGCTGGAAGTGGCATTTGCAGCTCGCAATAGTGCAGAGTTATCTCAAAGAAACGGGCCACGGTGTTTCTGTATCTCTATTATGTTGGTGCGGCTTCGGAACCTTTAAATATCTTGATATATCTCGAGAACTACGCATCTGATCAAATAATATCATAGAACATAAAAAGTAGGAAACTTAATTCTCTACAAATAAGGTCTCTTAACATTTTGCCATAGCTCGCTTCGTTTCCGAGATATTTGCAGATTTATCTCAAGGGAAGGGGTCTGACGGACATATTTCGAGATATTTCTTCTTCTTGTTGTTCTTCTTCTGCACAGCTAAGCTGGAAGTGGCATTTGCAGCTCGAAGTAGTGTACAGTTACCTCAAAGAAAGGGGCCACGGTGTTTCTGTATCTCTATTATGTTGGTGCCGCTTCGGAACTTTTAAATATCTGGATATATCTCGAGAACTACGCATCTGATCAAAAAATATCATAGAACATAAAAAGTAGGAAACTTAATTCTTTACAAAAAAGGTCTCTTAACATTTTGCCATAGCTCGCTTCGTTTCCGAGATATTTGCAGATTTATCTCAAGGGAAGGGGCCTGACGGACATATTTCGAGATATTTCTTCTTCTTGTTGGTCTTCTTCTGCACAGCTAAGCTGGAAGTGGCATTTACAACTCGCAATAGTGCAGAGTTATCTCAAAGAAAGGGGCCACGGTGTTTCTGTATCTCTATTATGTTGGTGCGGCTTCGGAACTTTTAAATATCTTGATATATCTCGAGAACTACGCATCTGATCAAAAAATATCATAGAACATAAAAAGTAGGAAACTTAATTCTCTACAAAAAAGGTCTCTAAACATTTTGCCATAGCTCGCTTCGTTTCCGAGATATTTGCAGATTTATCTCAAGGGAAGGGGCCTGACGGACATATTTCGAGATATTTCTTCTTCTTGTTGTTCTTCTTCTGCACAGCTAAGCTGGAAGTGGCATTTGCAGCTCGCAATAGTGCAGAGTTATCTCAAAGAAAGGGGCCACGGTGTTTCTGTATCTCTATTATGTTGGTGCGGCTTCGGAACTTTTAAATATCTTGATATATCTCGAGAACTACGCATCTGATCAAAAAATATCATAGAACATAAAAAGTAGGAAACTTAATTCTCTACAAAAAAGGTCTCTTAATATTTTGCCATAGCTCGCTTCGTTTCCAAGATATTTGCAGATTTATCTCAAGGGAAGGGGCCTGACGGACATATTTCGAGATATTTCTTCTTCTTGTTGTTCTTCTTCTGCACAGCTAAACTGGAAGTGGCATTTCCAGCTCGCAGTAGTGCAGAGTTATCTCAAAGAAAGGGGCCACGGTGTTTCTGTATCTCTATTATGTTGGTGCGGCTTCGGAACTTTAAAATATCTTGATATATCTCGAGAACTACGCATCTGATCAAAAAATATCATAGAACGTAAAAAGTAGGAAACTTAGTTCTCTACAAATAAAGTCGCTGAACATTTTGCCATAGCTCGTTTCGTTTCCGAGATATTTGCAGATTTATCTCAAGAGACGGGGCCTGACGGACATATTTCGAGATATTTCTTCTTCTTGTTGTTCTTCTTCTGCACAGCTAAGCTGGAAGTGGCATTTGCAGCTCGCAATAGTGCAGAGTTATCTCAAAGAAAGGGGCCACGGTGTTTCTGTATCTCTATTATGTTGGTGCGGCTTCGGAACTTTTAAATATCTCGATATATCTCGAAAACTACGCTTCTGATCAAAAAATATCATACAACATAAATTGTAGGAAACATAATTCTCTACAAAAAATGTCTCTTAACATTTTGCCATAGCTCGCTTCGTTTCCGAGATATTTGCAGATTCAGCTCAAAGGAACTGGCCTGACGGACATATTTCGAGATATTTCTTCTTGTTGTTGTTCTTCTTCTGCACAGCTAAACTGGAAGTGGCATTTCCAGCTCGCAGTAGTGCAGAGTTATCTCAAAGAAAGGGGCCACGGTGTTTCTGTATCTCTATTATGTTGGTGCGGCTTCGGAACTTTAAAATATCTTGATATATCTCGAGAACTACGCATCTGATCAAAAAATATCATAGAACGTAAAAAGTAGGAAACTTAATTCTCTACAAATAAAGTCGCTGAACATTTTGCCATAGCTCGTTTCGTTTCCGAGATATTTGCAGATTTATCTCAAGAGACGGGGCCTGACGGACATATTTCGAGATATTTCTTCTTCTTGTTGTTCTTCTTCTGCACAGCTAAGCTGGAAGTGGCATTTGCAGCTCGCAATAGTGCAGAGTTATCTCAAAGAAAGGGGCCACGGTGTTTCTGTATCTCTATTATGTTGGTGCGGCTTCGGAACTTTTAAATATCTCGATATATCTCGAAAACTACGCTTCTGATCAAAAAATATCATAGAACATAAATTGTAGGAAACATAATTCTCTACAAAAAAGGTCTCTTAACATTTTGCCATAGCTCGCTTCGTTTCCGAGATATTTGCAGATTCAGCTCAAAGGAACTGGCCTGACGGACATATTTCGAGATATTTCTTCTTCTTGTTGTTCTTCCTCTGCACAGCTAAGCTGGAAGTGGCATTTGCAGCTCGCAATAGTGCAGAGTTATCTCAAAGAAACGGGCCACGGTGTTTCTGTATCTCTATTATGTTGGTGCCGCTTCGGAACCTTTAAATATCTGGATATATCTCGGGAACTACGCATCTGATCAAAAAATATCATAGAACATAAAAAGTAGGAAACTTAATTCTCTACAAAAAAGGTCTCTAAACATTTTGCCATAGCTCGCTTCGTTTCCGAGATATTTGCAGATTTATCTCAAGGGAAGGGGCCTGACGGACATATTTCGAGATATTTCTTCTTCTTTTTGTTCTTCTTCTGCACAGCTAAGCTGGAAGTGGCATTTGCAGCTCGCAATAGTGCAGAGTTATCTCAAAGAAAGGGGCCACGGTGTTTCTGTATCTCTATTATGTTGGTGCGGCTTCGGAACTTTTAAATATCTTGATATATCTCGAGAACTACGCATCTGATCAAAAAATATCATAGAACATAAAAAGTAGGAAACTTAATTCTCTACAAAAAAGGTCTCTTAACATTTTGCCATAGCTCGCTTCGTTTCCAGGATATTTGCAGATTTATCTCAAGGGAAGGGGCCTGACGGACATATTTCGAGATATTTCTTCTTCTTGTTGTTCTTCTTCTGCACAGCTAAGCTGGAAGTGGCATTTGCAGCTCGCAATAGTGCAGAGTTAGCTCAAAGAAACGGGCCACGGTGTTTCTGTATCTCTATTATGTTGGTGCGGCTTCGGAACTTTTAAATATCTCGATATATCTCGAAAACTACGCTTCTGATCAAAAAATATCATAGAATATAAATTGTAGGAAACATAATTCTCTACAAAAAAGGTCTCTTAACATTTTGCCATAGCTCGCTTCGTTTCCGAGATATTTGCAGATTCAGCTCAAAGGAACTGGCCTGACGGACATATTTCGAGATATTTCTTCTTCTTGTTGTTCTTCCTCTGCACAGCTAAGCTGGAAGTGGCATTTGCAGCTCGCAATAGTGCAGAGTTATCTCAAGGAAAGGGGCCACGGTGTTTCTGTATCTCTATTATGTTGGTGCGGCTTCGGAACCTTTAAATATCTTGATATATCTGGAGAACTACGCATCTGATCAAATAATATCATAGAACATAAAAAGTAGGAAACTTAATTCTCTACAAATAAGGTCTCTTAACATTTTGCCATAGCTCGCTTCGTTTCCGAGATATTTGCAGATTTATCTCAAGGGAAGGGGTCTGACGGACATATTTCGAGATATTTCTTCTTCTTGTTGTTCTTCTTCTGCACAGCTAAGCTGGAAGTGGCATTTGCAGCTCGCAGTAGTGCAGATTTACCTCAAAGAAAGGGGCCACGGTGTTTCTGTATCTCTATTATGTTGGTGCCGCTTCGGAACTTTTAAATATCTGGATATATCTCGAGAACTACGCATCTGATCAAAAAATATCATAGAACATAAAAAGTAGGAAACTTAATTCTTTACAAAAAAGGTCTCTTAATATTTTGCCATAGCTCGCTTCGTTTCCGAGATATTTGCAGATTTATCTCAAGGGAAGGGGCCTGACGGACATATTTCGAGATATTTCTTCTTCTTGTTGGTCTTCTTCTGCACAGCTAAGCTGGAAGTGGCATTTGCAGCTCGCAATAGTGCAGAGTTATCTCAAAGAAAGGGGCCACGGTGTTTCTGTATCTCTATTATGTTGGTGCGGCTTCGGATCTTTTAAATATCTCGATATATCTCGAAAACTACGCTTCTGATCAAAAAATATCATAGAACGTAAATTGTGGGAAACATAATTCTCTACAAAAAAGGTCTCTTAACATTTTGCCATAGCTCGCTTCGTTTCCGAGATATTTGCAGATTTATCTCAAGGGAAGGGGTCTGACGGACATATTTCGAGATATTTCTTCTTCTTGTTGTTCTTCTTCTGCACAGCTAAGCTGGAAGTGGCATTTGCAGCTCGCAATAGTGCAGAGTTATCTCAAAGAAAGGGGCCACGGTGTTTCTGTATCTCTATTATGTTGGTGCGGCTTCGGAACTTTTAAATATCTCGATATATCTCGAAAACTACGCTTCTGATCAAAAAATATCATAGAACATAAATTGTAGGAAACATAATTCTCTACAAAAAACGTCTCTTAACATTTTGCCATAGCTCGCTTCGTTTCCGAGATATTTGCAGATTCAGCTCAAAGGAACTGGCCTGACGGACATATTTCGAGATATTTCTTCTTCTTGTTGTTCTTCTTCTGCACAGCTAAGCTGGAAGTGGCATTTGCAGCTCGCAATAGTGCAGAGTTAGCTCAAAGAAAGGGGCCACGGTGTTTCTGTATCTCTATTATGTTGGTGCGGCTTCGGAACTTTTAAATATCTTGATATATCTCGAGAACTACGCATCTGATCAAAAAATATCATAGAACATAAAAAGTAGGAAACTTCATTCTCTACCAAAAAGGTCTCTTAACATTTTGCCATAGCTCGCTTCGTTTCCGAGATATATGCAGATTTATCTCAAGGGAAGGGGCCTGACGGACATATTTCGGGATATTTCTTCTTCTTGTTGTTCTTCTTCTGCACAGCTAAACTGGAAGTGGCATTTCCAGCTCGCAATAGTGCAGAGTTATCTCAAAGAAAGGGGCCACGGTGTTTCTGTATCTCTATTATGTTGGTGCGGCTTCGGAACTTTTAAATATCTTGATATATCTCGAGAACCACGCATCTGATCAAAAAATATCATAGAACGTAAAAAGTAGGAAACTTAATTCTCTACAAAAAAGGTCTCTTAACATTTTGCCATAGCTCCCTTCGTTTCCAGGATATTTGCAGATTTATCTCAAGGGAAGGGGCCTGACGGACATATTTCGAGATATTTCTTCTTCTTGTTGTTCTTCTTCTGCACAGCTAAACTGGAAGTGGCATTTCCAGCTCGCAGTAGTGCAGAGTTATCTCAAAGAAAGGGGCCACGGTGTTTCTGTATCTCTATTATGTTGGTGCGGCTTCGGAACTTTAAAATATCTTGATATATCTCGAGAACTACGCATCTGATCAAAAAATATCATAGAACGTAAAAAGTAGGAAACTTAATTCTCTACAAATAAAGTCGCTGAACATTTTGCCATAGCTCGTTTCGTTTCCGAGATATTTGCAGATTTATCTCAAGAGACGGGGCCTGACGGACATATTTCGAGATATTTCTTCTTCTTGTTGTTCTTCTTCTGCACAGCTAAGCTGGAAGTGGCATTTGCAGCTCGCAATAGTGCAGAGTTATCTCAAAGAAAGGGGCCACGGTGTTTCTGTATCTCTATTATGTTGGTGCGGCTTCGGAACTTTTCAATATCTCGATATATCTCGAAAACTACGCTTCTGATCAAAAAATATCATAGAACATAAATTGTAGGAAACATAATTCTCTACAAAAAAGGTCTCTTAACATTTTGCCATAGCTCGCTTCGTTTCCGAGATATTTGCAGATTCAGCTCAAAGGAACTGGCCTGACGGACATATTTCGAGATATTTCTTCTTCTTGTTGTTCTTCCTCTGCACAGCTAAGCTGGAAGTGGCATTTGCAGCTCGCAATAGTGCAGAGTTATCTCAAAGAAACGGGCCACGGTGTTTCTGTATCTCTATTATGTTGGTGCGGCTTCGGAACCTTTAAATATCTTGATATATCTCGAGAACTACGCATCTGATCAAATAATATCATAGAACATAAAAAGTAGGAAACTTAATTCTCTACAAATAAGGTCTCTTAACATTTTGCCATAGCTCGCTTCGTTTCCGAGATATTTGCAGATTTATCTCAAGGGAAGGGGTCTGACGGACATATTTCGAGATATTTCTTCTTCTTGTTGTTCTTCTTCTGCACAGCTAAGCTGGAAGTGGCATTTGCAGCTCGCAGTAGTGTACAGTTACCTCAAAGAAAGGGGCCACGGTGTTTCTGTATCTCTATTATGTTGGTGCCGCTTCGGAACTTTTAAATATCTGGATATATCTCGAGAACTACGCATCTGATCAAAAAATATCATAGAACATAAAAAGTAGGAAACTTAATTCTTTACAAAAAAGGTCTCTTAACATTTTGCCATAGCTCGCTTCGTTTCCGAGATATTTGCAGATTTATCTCAAGGGAAGGGGCCTGACGGACATATTTCGAGATATTTCTTCTTCTTGTTGGTCTTCTTCTGCACAGCTAAGCTGGAAGTGGCATTTACAACTCGCAATAGTGCAGAGTTATCTCAAAGAAAGGGGCCACGGTGTTTCTGTATCTCTATTATGTTGGTGCGGCTTCGGAACTTTTAAATATCTTGATATATCTCGAGAACTACGCATCTGATCAAAAAATATCATAGAACATAAAAAGTAGGAAACTTAATTCTCTACAAAAAAGGTCTCTAAACATTTTGCCATAGCTCGCTTCGTTTCCGAGATATTTGCAGATTTATCTCAAGGGAAGGGGCCTGACGGACATATTTCGAGATATTTCTTCTTCTTGTTGTTCTTCTTCTGCACAGCTAAGCTGGAAGTGGCATTTGCAGCTCGCAATAGTGCAGAGTTATCTCAAAGAAAGGGGCCACGGTGTTTCTGTATCTCTATTATGGTGGTGCGGCTTCGGAACTTTAAAATATCTTGATATATCTCGAGAACTACGCATCTGATCAAAAAATATCATAGAACGTAAAAAGTAGGAAACTTAGTTCTCTACAAATAAAGTCGCTGAACATTTTGCCATAGCTCGTTTCGTTTCCGAGATATTTGCAGATTTATCTCAAGAGACGGGGCCTGACGGACATATTTCGAGATATTTCTTCTTCTTGTTGTTCTTCTTCTGCACAGCTAAGCTGGAAGTGGCATTTGCAGCTCGCAATAGTGCAGAGTTATCTCAAAGAAAGGGGCCACGGTGTTTCTGTATCTCTATTATGTTGGTGCGGCTTCGGAACTTTTAAATATCTCGATATATCTCGAAAACTACGCTTCTGATCAAAAAATATCATACAACATAAATTGTAGGAAACATAATTCTCTACAAAAAATGTCTCTTAACATTTTGCCATAGCTCGCTTCGTTTCCGAGATATTTGCAGATTCAGCTCAAAGGAACTGGCCTGACGGACATATTTCGAGATATTTCTTCTTGTTGTTGTTCTTCTTCTGCACAGCTAAACTGGAAGTGGCATTTCCAGCTCGCAGTAGTGCAGAGTTATCTCAAAGAAAGGGGCCACGGTGTTTCTGTATCTCTATTATGTTGGTGCGGCTTCGGAACTTTAAAATATCTTGATATATCTCGAGAACTACGCATCTGATCAAAAAATATCATAGAACGTAAAAAGTAGGAAACTTAATTCTCTACAAATAAAGTCGCTGAACATTTTGCCATAGCTCGTTTCGTTTCCGAGATATTTGCAGATTTATCTCAAGAGACGGGGCCTGACGGACATATTTCGAGATATTTCTTCTTCTTGTTGTTCTTCTTCTGCACAGCTAAGCTGGAAGTGGCATTTGCAGCTCGCAATAGTGCAGAGTTATCTCAAAGAAAGGGGCCACGGTGTTTCTGTATCTCTATTATGTTGGTGCGGCTTCGGAACTTTTAAATATCTCGATATATCTCGAAAACTACGCTTCTGATCAAAAAATATCATAGAACATAAATTGTAGGAAACATAATTCTCTACAAAAAAGGTCTCTTAACATTTTGCCATAGCTCGCTTCGTTTCCGAGATATTTGCAGATTCAGCTCAAAGGAACTGGCCTGACGGACATATTTCGAGATATTTCTTCTTCTTGTTGTTCTTCCTCTGCACAGCTAAGCTGGAAGTGGCATTTGCAGCTCGCAATAGTGCAGAGTTATCTCAAAGAAACGGGCCACGGTGTTTCTGTATCTCTATTATGTTGGTGCCGCTTCGGAACCTTTAAATATCTGGATATATCTCGGGAACTACGCATCTGATCAAAAAATATCATAGAACATAAAAAGTAGGAAACTTAATTCTCTACAAAAAAGGTCTCTAAACATTTTGCCATAGCTCGCTTCGTTTCCGAGATATTTGCAGATTTATCTCAAGGGAAGGGGCCTGACGGACATATTTCGAGATATTTCTTCTTCTTTTTGTTCTTCTTCTGCACAGCTAAGCTGGAAGTGGCATTTGCAGCTCGCAATAGTGCAGAGTTATCTCAAAGAAAGGGGCCACGGTGTTTCTGTATCTCTATTATGTTGGTGCGGCTTCGGAACTTTTAAATATCTTGATATATCTCGAGAACTACGCATCTGATCAAAAAATATCATAGAACATAAAAAGTAGGAAACTTAATTCTCTACAAAAAAGGTCTCTTAACATTTTGCCATAGCTCGCTTCGTTTCCAGGATATTTGCAGATTTATCTCAAGGGAAGGGGCCTGACGGACATATTTCGAGATATTTCTTCTTCTTGTTGTTCTTCTTCTGCACAGCTAAGCTGGAAGTGGCATTTGCAGCTCGCAATAGTGCAGAGTTAGCTCAAAGAAACGGGCCACGGTGTTTCTGTATCTCTATTATGTTGGTGCGGCTTCGGAACTTTTAAATATCTCGATATATCTCGAAAACTACGCTTCTGATCAAAAAATATCATAGAATATAAATTGTAGGAAACATAATTCTCTACAAAAAAGGTCTCTTAACATTTTGCCATAGCTCGCTTCGTTTCCGAGATATTTGCAGATTCAGCTCAAAGGAACTGGCCTGACGGACATATTTCGAGATATTTCTTCTTCTTGTTGTTCTTCCTCTGCACAGCTAAGCTGGAAGTGGCATTTGCAGCTCGCAATAGTGCAGAGTTATCTCAAAGAAACGGGCCACGGTGTTTCTGTATCTCTATTATGTTGGTGCGGCTTCGGAACCTTTAAATATCTTGATATATCTCGAGAACTACGCATCTGATCAAATAATATCATAGAACATAAAAAGTAGGAAACTTAATTCTCTACAAATAAGGTCTCTTAACATTTTGCCATAGCTCGCTTCGTTTCCGAGATATTTGCAGATTTATCTCAAGGGAAGGGGCCTGACGGACATATTTCGAGATATTTCTTCTTCTTGTTGTTCTTCTTCTGCACAGCTAAACTGGAAGTGGCATTTCCAGCTCGCAGTAGTGCAGAGTTATCTCAAAGAAAGGGGCCACGGTGTTTCTGTATCTCTATTATGTTGGTGCGGCTTCGGAACTTTAAAATATCTTGATATATCTCGAGAACTACGCATCTGATCAAAAAATATCATAGAACGTAAAAAGTAGGAAACTTAATTCTCTGCAAATAAAGTCGCTGAACATTTTGCCATAGCTCGTTTCGTTTCCGAGATATTTGCAGATTTATCTCAAGAGACGGGGCCTGACGGACATATTTCGAGATATTTCTTCTTCTTGTTGTTCTTCTTCTGCACAGCTTAGCTGGAAGTGGCATTTGCAGCTCGCAATAGTGCAGAGTTATCTCAAGGAAAGGGGCCACGGTGTTTCTGTATCTCTATTATGTTGGTGCGGCTTCGGAACCTTTAAATATCTTGATATATCTCGAGAACTACGCATCTGATCAAATAATATCATAGAACATAAAAAGTAGGAAACTTAATTCTCTACAAATAAGGTCTCTTAACATTTTGCCATAGCTCGCTTCGTTTCCGAGATATTTGCAGATTTATCTCAAGGGAAGGGGTCTGACGGACATATTTCGCGATATTTCTTCTTCTTGTTGTTCTTCTTCTGCACCGCTAAGCTGGAAGTGGCATTTGCAGCTCGCAGTAGTGCAGAGTTACCTCAAAGAAAGGGGCCAAGGTGTTTCTGTATCTCTATTATGTTGGTGCCGCTTCGGAACTTTTAAATATCTCGATATATCTCGAGAACTACGCATCTGATCAAAAAATATCATAGAACATAAAAAGTAGGAAACTTAATTCTCTACAAAAAAGGTCTCTAAGCATTTTGCCATAGCTCGCTTCGTTTCCGAGATATTTGCAGATTTATCTCAAGGGAAGGGGCCTGACGGACATATTTCGAGATATTTCTTCTTCTTGTTGTTCTTCTTCTGCACAGCTAAGCTGGAAGTGGCATTTGCAGCTCGCAATAGTGCAGAGTTATCTCAAAGAAAGGGGCCACGGTGTTTCTGTATCTCTATTATGTTGGTGCGGCTTCGGATCTTTCAAATATCTCGATATATCTCGAAAACTACGCTTCTGATCAAAAAATATCATAGAACGTAAATTGTGGGAAACATAATTCTCTACAAAAAAGGTCTTTTAACATTTTGCCATAGCTCGCTTCGTTTCCGAGATATTTGCAGATTTATCTCAAGGGAAGGGGTCTGACGGACATATTTCGAGATATTTCTTCTTCTTGTTGTTCTTCTTCTGCACAGCTTAGCTGGAAGTGGCATTTGCAGCTCGCAATAGTGCAGAGTTATCTCAAAGAAAGGGGCCACGGTGTTTCTGTATCTCTATTATGTTGGTGCGGCTTCGGAACTTTTAAATATCTCGATATATCTCGAAAACTACGCTTCTGATCAAAAAATATCATAGAACATAAATTGTAGGAAACATAATTCTCTACAAAAAACGTCTCTTAACATTTTGCCATAGCTCGCTTCGTTTCCGAGATATTTGCAGATTCAGCTCAAAGGAACTGGCCTGACGGACATATTTCGAGATATTTCTTCTTCTTGTTGTTCTTCCTCTGCACAGCTAAGCTGGAAGTGGCATTTGCAGCTCGCAATAGTGCAGAGTTATCTCAAAGAAAGGGGCCACGGTGTTTCTGTATCTCTATTATGTTGGTGCGGCTTCGGAACCTTTAAATATCCTGATATATCTCGAGAACTACGCATCTGATCAAATAATATCATAGAACATAAAAAGTAGGAAACTTAATTCTCTACAAATAAGGTCTCTTAACATTTTGCCATAGCTCGCTTCGTTTCCGAGATATTTGCAGATTTATCTCAAGAGACGGGGCCTGACGGACATATTTCGAGATATTTCTTCTTCTTGTTGTTCTTCTTCTGCACAGCTAAGCTGGAAGTGGCATTTGCAGCTCGCAATAGTGCAGAGTTATCTCAAAGAAAGGGGCCACGGTGTTTCTGTATCTCTATTATGTTGGTGCGGCTTCGGAACTTTTAAATATCTCGATATATCTCGAAAACTACGCTTCTGATCAAAAAATATCATAGAACATAAATTGTAGGAAACATAATTCTCTACAAAAAAGGTCTCTTAACATTTTGCCATAGCTCGCTTCGTTTCCGGGATATTTGCAGATTCAGCTCAAAGGAACTGGCCTGACGGACATATTTCGAGATATTTCTTCTTCTTGTTGTTCTTCCTCTGCACAGCTAAGCTGGAAGTGGCATTTGCAGCTCGCAATAGTGCAGAGTTATCTCAAAGAAAGGGGCCACGGTGTTTCTGTATCTCTATTATGTTGGTGCGGCTTCGGAACCTTTAAATATCTTGATATATCTCGAGAACTACGCATCTGATCAAATAATATCATAGAACATAAAAAGTAGGAAACTTAATTCTCTACAAAAAAGGCCTCTTAACATTTTGCCATAGCTCGCTTCGTTTCCGAGATATTTGCAGATTTATCTCAAGGGAAGGGGCCTGACGGACATATTTCGAGATATTTCTTCTTCTTGTTGTTCTTCTTCTGCACAGCTAAGCTGGAAGTGGCATTTACAGCTCGCAATAGTGGAGAGTTATCTCAAAGAAAGGGGCCACGGTGTTTCTGTATCTCTATTATGTTGGTGCGGCTTCGGAACTTTTAAATATCTCGATATATCTCGAAAACTACGCTTCTGATCAAAAAATATCATAGAACATAAATTGTAGGAAACATAATTCTCTACAAAAAAGGTCTCTTAACATTTTGCCATAGCTCGCTTCGTTTCCGGGATATTTGCAGATTCATCTCAAAGGAACTGGCCTGACGGACATATTTCGAGATATTTCTTCTTCTTGTTGTTCTTCCTCTGCACAGCTAAGCTGGAAGTGGCATTTGCAGCTCGCAATAGTGCAGAGTTATCTCAAAGAAAGGGGCCACGGTGTTTCTGTATCTCTATTATGTTGGTGCGGCTTCGGAACCTTTAAATATCTTGATATATCT
Organism: Osmia lignaria lignaria; assembly: GCF_051020975.1. Classification (NCBI taxonomy): domain Eukaryota; kingdom Metazoa; phylum Arthropoda; class Insecta; order Hymenoptera; family Megachilidae; genus Osmia; species Osmia lignaria. The sequence goes on along the minus strand of NW_027478159.1, from coordinate 4,855,853 downwards.
CGAGAACTACGCATCTGATCAAATAATATCATAGAACATAAAAAGTAGGAAACTTAATTCTCTACAAAAAAGGCCTCTTAACATTTTGCCATAGCTCGCTTCGTTTCCGAGATATTTGCAGATTTATCTCAAGGGAAGGGGCCTGACGGACATATTTCGAGATATTTCTTCTTCTTGTTGTTCTTCTTCTGCACAGCTAAGCTGGAAGTGGCATTTACAGCTCGCAATAGTGGAGAGTTATCTCAAAGAAAGGGGCCACGGTGTTTCTGTATCTCTATTATGTTGGTGCGGCTTCGGAACTTTTAAATATCTTGATATATCTCGAGAACTACGCATCTGATCAAAAAATATTATAGAACATAAAAAGTAGGAAACATAATTCTCTACAAAAAAGGTCTCTTAACATTTTGCCATAGCTCTCTTCGTTTCCGAGATATTTGCAGATTTATCTCAAGGGAAGGGGCCTGGCGGACATATTTCGAGATATTTCTTCTTCTTGTTGTTCTTCTTCTGCACAGCTAAGCTGGAAGTGGCATTTGCGGCTCGCACTAGTGCAGAGTTATCTCAAAGAAAGGGGCAACGGTGTTTCTGAATCTCTATTATGTTGTTGCGGCTTCGGAACTTTTAAATATCTTGATATATCTCGAGAACTACGCATCTGATCAAAAAATATCATAGAACATAAAAAGTAGGAAACTTAATTCTCTACAAAAAAGGTCTCTTAACATTTTGCCATAGCTCGCTTCGTTTCCGAGATATTTGCAGATTTATCTCAAGGGAAGGGGCCTAACGGACATATTTCGAGATATTTCTTCTTCTTGTTGTTCTTCTTCTGCACAGCTAAGCTGGAAGTGGCATTTGCAGCTCGCAATAGTGCAGAGTTATCTCAAAGAAAGGGGCCACGGTGTTTCTGTATCTCTATTATGTTGGTGCGGCTTCGGAACCTTTAAATATCCTGATATATCTCGAGAACTACGCATCTGATCAAATAATATCATAGAACATAAAAAGTAGGAAACTTAATTCTCTACAAATAAGGTCTCTTAACATTTTGCCATAGCTCGCTTCGTTTCCGAGATATTTGCAGATTTATCTCAAGAGACGGGGCCTGACGGACATATTTCGAGATATTTCTTCTTCTTGTTGTTCTTCTTCTGCACAGCTAAGCTGGAAGTGGCATTTGCAGCTCGCAATAGTGCAGAGTTATCTCAAAGAAAGGGGCCACGGTGTTTCTGTATCTCTATTATGTTGGTGCGGCTTCGGAACTTTTAAATATCTCGATATATCTCGAAAACTACGCTTCTGATCAAAAAATATCATAGAACATAAATTGTAGGAAACTTAATTCTCTACAAATAAGGTCTCTTAACATTTTGCCATAGCTCGCTTCGTTTCCGAGATATTTGCAGATTTATCTCAAGGGAAGGGGTCTGACGGACATATTTCGCGATATTTCTTCTTCTTGTTGTTCTTCTTCTGCACCGCTAAGCTGGAAGTGGCATTTGCAGCTCGCAGTAGTGCAGAGTTACCTCAAAGAAAGGGGCCAAGGTGTTTCTGTATCTCTATTATGTTGGTGCCGCTTCGGAACTTTTAAATATCTCGATATATCTCGAGAACTACGCATCTGATCAAAAAATATCATAGAACATAAAAAGTAGGAAACTTAATTCTCTACAAAAAAGGTCTCTAAGCATTTTGCCATAGCTCGCTTCGTTTCCGAGATATTTGCAGATTTATCTCAAGGGAAGGGGCCTGACGGACATATTTCGAGATATTTCTTCTTCTTGTTGTTCTTCTTCTGCACAGCTAAGCTGGAAGTGGCATTTGCAGCTCGCAATAGTGCAGAGTTATCTCAAAGAAAGGGGCCACGGTGTTTCTGTATCTCTATTATGTTGGTGCGGCTTCGGATCTTTCAAATATCTCGATATATCTCGAAAACTACGCTTCTGATCAAAAAATATCATAGAACGTAAATTGTGGGAAACATAATTCTCGACAAAAAAGGTCTTTTAACATTTTGCCATAGCTCGCTTCGTTTCCGAGATATTTGCAGATTTATCTCAAGGGAAGGGGTCTGACGGACATATTTCGAGATATTTCTTCTTCTTGTTGTTCTTCTTCTGCACAGCTTAGCTGGAAGTGGCATTTGCAGCTCGCAATAGTGCAGAGTTATCTCAAAGAAAGGGGCCACGGTGTTTCTGTATCTCTATTATGTTGGTGCGGCTTCGGAACTTTTAAATATCTCGATATATCTCGAAAACTACGCTTCTGATCAAAAAATATCATAGAACATAAATTGTAGGAAACATAATTCTCTACAAAAAACGTCTCTTAACATTTTGCCATAGCTCGCTTCGTTTCCGAGATATTTGCAGATTCAGCTCAAAGGAACTGGCCTGACGGACATATTTCGAGATATTTCTTCTTCTTGTTGTTCTTCCTCTGCACAGCTAAGCTGGAAGTGGCATTTGCAGCTCGCAATAGTGCAGAGTTATCTCAAAGAAAGGGGCCACGGTGTTTCTGTATCTCTATTATGTTGGTGCGGCTTCGGAACCTTTAAATATCCTGATATATCTCGAGAACTACGCATCTGATCAAATAATATCATAGAACATAAAAAGTAGGAAACTTAATTCTCTACAAATAAGGTCTCTTAACATTTTGCCATAGCTCGCTTCGTTTCCGAGATATTTGCAGATTTATCTCAAGAGACGGGGCCTGACGGACATATTTCGAGATATTTCTTCTTCTTGTTGTTCTTCTTCTGCACAGCTAAGCTGGAAGTGGCATTTGCAGCTCGCAATAGTGCAGAGTTATCTCAAAGAAAGGGGCCACGGTGTTTCTGTATCTCTATTATGTTGGTGCGGCTTCGGAACTTTTAAATATCTCGATATATCTCGAAAACTACGCTTCTGATCAAAAAATATCATAGAACATAAATTGTAGGAAACATAATTCTCTACAAAAAAGGTCTCTTAACATTTTGCCATAGCTCGCTTCGTTTCCGGGATATTTGCAGATTCAGCTCAAAGGAACTGGCCTGACGGACATATTTCGAGATATTTCTTCTTCTTGTTGTTCTTCCTCTGCACAGCTAAGCTGGAAGTGGCATTTGCAGCTCGCAATAGTGCAGAGTTATCTCAAAGAAAGGGGCCACGGTGTTTCTGTATCTCTATTATGTTGGTGCGGCTTCGGAACCTTTAAATATCTTGATATATCTCGAGAACTACGCATCTGATCAAATAATATCATAGAACATAAAAAGTAGGAAACTTAATTCTCTACAAAAAAGGCCTCTTAACATTTTGCCATAGCTCGCTTCGTTTCCGAGATATTTGCAGATTTATCTCAAGGGAAGGGGCCTGACGGACATATTTCGAGATATTTCTTCTTCTTGTTGTTCTTCTTCTGCACAGCTAAGCTGGAAGTGGCATTTACAGCTCGCAATAGTGGAGAGTTATCTCAAAGAAAGGGGCCACGGTGTTTCTGTATCTCTATTATGTTGGTGCGGCTTCGGAACTTTTAAATATCTCGATATATCTCGAAAACTACGCTTCTGATCAAAAAATATCATAGAACATAAATTGTAGGAAACATAATTCTCTACAAAAAAGGTCTCTTAACATTTTGCCATAGCTCGCTTCGTTTCCGGGATATTTGCAGATTCATCTCAAAGGAACTGGCCTGACGGACATATTTCGAGATATTTCTTCTTCTTGTTGTTCTTCCTCTGCACAGCTAAGCTGGAAGTGGCATTTGCAGCTCGCAATAGTGCAGAGTTATCTCAAAGAAAGGGGCCACGGTGTTTCTGTATCTCTATTATGTTGGTGCGGCTTCGGAACCTTTAAATATCTTGATATATCTCGAGAACTACGCATCTGATCAAATAATATCATAGAACATAAAAAGTAGGAAACTTAATTCTCTACAAAAAAGGCCTCTTAACATTTTGCCATAGCTCGCTTCGTTTCCGAGATATTTGCAGATTTATCTCAAGGGAAGGGGCCTGACGGACATATTTCGAGATATTTCTTCTTCTTGTTGTTCTTCTTCTGCACAGCTAAGCTGGAAGTGGCATTTACAGCTCGCAATAGTGGAGAGTTATCTCAAAGAAAGGGGCCACGGTGTTTCTGTATCTCTATTATGTTGGTGCGGCTTCGGAACTTTTAAATATCTTGATATATCTCGAGAACTACGCATCTGATCAAAAAATATTATAGAACATAAAAAGTAGGAAACATAATTCTCTACAAAAAAGGTCTCTTAACATTTTGCCATAGCTCTCTTCGTTTCCGAGATATTTGCAGATTTATCTCAAGGGAAGGGGCCTGGCGGACATATTTCGAGATATTTCTTCTTCTTGTTGTTCTTCTTCTGCACAGCTAAGCTGGAAGTGGCATTTGCGGCTCGCACTAGTGCAGAGTTATCTCAAAGAAAGGGGCAACGGTGTTTCTGAATCTCTATTATGTTGTTGCGGCTTCGGAACTTTTAAATATCTTGATATATCTCGAGAACTACGCATCTGATCAAAAAATATCATAGAACATAAAAAGTAGGAAACTTAATTCTCTACAAAAAAGGTCTCTTAACATTTTGCCATAGCTCGCTTCGTTTCCGAGATATTTGCAGATTTATCTCAAGGGAAGGGGCCTAACGGACATATTTCGAGATATTTCTTCTTCTTGTTGTTCTTCCTCTGCACAGCTAAACTGGAAGTGGCATTTCCAGCTCGCAATAGTGCAGAGTTATCTCAATGAAAGGGGCCACGGTGTTTCTGTATCTCTATTATGTTGGTGCGGCTTCGGAACTTTTAAATATCTTGATATATCTCGAGAACTACGCATCTGATCAAAAAATACCATACAACATAAAAAGTAGGAAACTTAATTCTCTACAAAAAAGGTCTCTTAACATTTTGCCATAGCTCTCTTCGTTTCCGAGATATTTGCAGATTTATCTCAAGGGAAGGGGCCTGACGGACATATTTCGAGATATTTCTTCTTCTTGTTGTTCTTCTTCTGCACAGCTAAGCTGGAAGTGGCATTTGCAGCTCGCAATAGTGCAGAGTTATATCAAAGAAAGGGGCCACGGTGTTTCTGTATCTCTATTATGTTGGTGCGGCTTCGGAACTTTTAAATATCTTGATATATCTCGAGAACTACGCATCTGATCAAAAAATATCATAGAAGATAAATAGTAGGAAACTTAATTCTCTACAAAAAAGGTCTCCCAACATTTTGCCATAGCTCGCTTGGTTTCCGAGATATTTGCACATTTATCTCAAGGGAAGGGGCCCGACGGACATATTTCGAGATATTTCTTCTTCTTGTTGTTCTTCTTCTGCACAGCTAAGCTGGAAGTGGCATTTGCAGCTCGCAATAGTGCAGAGTTATCTCAAAGAGAGGGGCCACGGTGTTTCTGTATCTCTATTATGTTGGTGCAGCTTCGGAACTTTTAAATATCTTGATATATCTCGAGAACTACGCATCTGATCAAAAAATATCATGGAACATAAAAAGTAGAAAACTTAATTCTCTACAAAAAAGGTCTCTTAACATTTTGCCATAGCTCGCTTCGTTTCCGAGATATTTGCAGATATATCTCAAGGGAAGGGGCCTGACGGACATATTTCGAGATATTTCTTCTTCTTGTTGTTCTTCTTCTGCACAGCGAAGCTGGAAGTGGCATTTGCAGCTCGCAAGAGTGCAGAGTTATTTCAAAGAAAGGGGCCACGGTGTTTCTGTATCTCTATTATGTTGGTGCGGCTTCGGAACTTTTAAATATCTTGATATATCTCGAGAACTACGCATCTGATCAAAAGATATCATAGAACATAAATAGTAGGAAACTTAATTCTTTACAAAAAAGGTCTCTCAACATTTTGCCATAGCTCGCTTCGTTTCCGAGATATTTGCACATTTATCTCAAGGGAAGGGGCCTGACGGACATATTTCGAGATATTTCTTCTTCTTGTTGTTCTTCTTCTGCACAGCTAAGCTGGAAGTGGCACTTGCAGCTCGCAATAGTGCAGAGTTATCTCAAAGAAAGGGGCCACGGTGTTTCTGTATCTCTATTATGTTGGTGCGGCTTCGGAACTTTTAAATATCTTGATATATCTCGAGAACTACGCATCTGATCAAAAGATATCATAGAACATAAATAGTAGGAAACTTAATTCTTTACAAAAAAGGTCTCTCAACATTTTGCCATAGCTCGCTTCGTTTCCGAGATATTTGCACATTTATCTCAAGGGAAGGGGCCTGACGGACATATTTCGAGATATTTCTTCTTCTTGTTGTTCTTCTTCTGCACAGCTAAGCTGGAAGTGACATTTGCAGCTCGCAATAGTGCAGAGTTATCTCAAAGAGAGGGGCCACGGTGTTTCTGTATCTCTATTATGTTGGTGCGGCTTCGGAACTTTTAAATATCTTGATATATCTCGAGAACTACGCATCTGATCAAAAAATACCATACAACATAAAAAGTAGGAAACTTAATTCTCTACAAAAAAGGTCTCTTAACATTTTGCCATAGCTCTCTTCGTTTCCGAGATATTTGCAAATTTATCTCAAGGGAAGGGGCCTGACGGACATATTTCGAGATATTTCTTCTTCTTGTTGTTCTTCTTCTGCACAGCTAAACTGGAAGTGGCATTTCCAGCTCGCAATAGTGCAGAGTTATCTCAAAGAAAGGGGCCACGGTGTTTCTGTATCTCTATTATGTTGGTGCGGCTTCGGAACTTTTAAATATCTCGATATATCTCGAGAACTACGCATCTGAGCAAAAAATATCATAGACCATAAAAAGTAGGAAACTTAATTCTCTACAAATAAGGTCTCTTAACATTTTGCCATAGCTCGCTTCGTTTCCGAGATATTTGCAGATTTATCTCAAGGGAAGGGGTCTGACGGACATATTTCGAGATATTTCTTCTTCTTGTTGTTCTTCTTCTGCACAGCTAAGCTCGAAGTGGCATTTGCAGCTCGCAATAGTGCAGAGTTATCTCAAAGAAAGGGGCCACGGTGTTTCTGTATCTCTATTATGTTGGTGCGGCTTCGGAACTTTTAAATATCTTGATATATCTCGAGAACTACGCATCTGATCAAAAAATATCATAGAACATAAAAAGTAGGAAACTTAATTCTCTACAAATAAGGTCTCTTAACATTTTGCCATAGCTCGCTTCGTTTCCGAGATATTTGCAGATTTATCTCAAGGGAAGGGGTCTGACGGACATATTTCGAGATATTTCTTCTTCTTGTTGTCCTTCTTCTGCACAGCTAAGCTGGAAGTGGCATTTGCAGCTCGCAATAGTGCAGAGTTATCTCAAAGAAAGGGGCCACGGTGTTTCTGTATCTCTATTATGTTGGTGCGGCTTCGGAACTTTTACATATCTTGATATATCTCGAGAACTACGCATCTGATCAAAAAATATCATAGAACATAAGAAGTAGGAAACTTAATTCTCTACAAAAAAGGTCTCTTAACATTTTCCCATAGCTGGCATCGTTTCCGAGATATTTGCAGATTTAGCTCAAGGGAAGGGGCCTGACGAACATATTCCGAGATATTTCTTCTTCTTGTTGTTCCTCTTCTGCACAGCTAAGCTGGAAGTGGCATTTGCAGCTCGCAAAAGTGCAGAGTTATCTCAAAGAAAGAGGCCACGGTGTTTCTGTACCTCTATTATGTTGGTGCAGCTTCGGAACTTTTAAATATCTTGATATATCTCGAGAACTACGCATCTGATCAAAAAATATCATAGAACATAAAAAGTAGGAAACCTAATTTTCTACAAAAGAGGTCTCTTAACATTTTGCCGTAGCTCGCTTCGTTTCCGAGATATTTGCACATTTATCTCAAGGGAAGGGGCCGGACGGACATATTTCGAAATATTTCTTCTTCTTGTTGTTCTTCTTCTGCACAGCTAAGCTGGAAGTGGCATTTGCAGCTCGCAATAGTGCAGAGTTATCTCAGAGAAAGAGGCCACGGTGTTTCTGTATCTCTATTATGTTGGTGCGGCTTCGGAACTTTTAAATATCTCGATATATCTCGAAAACTACGCTTCTGATCAAAAAATATCATAGAACATAAAGTGTAGGAAACATAATTCTCTACAAAAAACGTCTCTTAACATTTTGCCATAGCTCGTTTCGTTTCCGAGATATTTGCAGATATATCTCAAGGGAAGGGGCCTGACGGACATATTTCGAGATATTTCTCCTTCTTCTTGTTCTTCTTCCGCACAGCTAAGCTGGAAGTGGCATTTACAGCTCGCAATAGTGCAGAGTTATCTCAAAGAAAGGGGCCACGGTGTTTCTGTATCTCTATTATGTTGGTGCGGCTTCGGAACTTTTAAATATCTTGATATATCTCGAGAACTACGCATCTGATCAAAAAATATCATAGAACGTAAAAAGTAGGAAACTTAATTCTCTACAAAAAAGGTCTCTTAACATTTTGCCATAGCTCGCTTCGTTTCCGAGATATTTGCAGATTTATCTCAAGGGAAGGGGTCTGACGGACATATTTCGAGATATTTCTTCTTCTTGTTGTTCTTCTTCTGCACAGCTAAGCGGGAAGTGGCATTTGCAGCTCGCAATAGTGCAGAGTTATCTCAAAGAAAGGGGCCACGGTGTTTCTGTATCTCTATTATGTTGGTGCGGCTTCGGAACTTTTAAATATCTTGATATATCTCGAGAACTACGCATCTGATCAATAAATATCATAGAACATAAAAAGTAGGAAACTTAATTCTCTACAAAAAAGGTCTCTTAACATTTTGCCATAGCTCGCTTGGTTTCCGAGATATTTGCAGATTTATCTCAAGGGAACGGGGCTGACGGACATATTTCGAGATATTTCTTCCTCTTGTTGTTCTTCTTCTGCACAGCTAAGCTGGAAGTGGCATTTGCAGCTCGCAATAGTGCAGAGTTATCTCAAAGAAAGGGGCCACGGTGTCTCTGTATCTCTATTATGTTCGTGCGGCTTCGGAACTTTTAAATATCTTGATATATCTCGAGAACTACGCATCTGATCAAAAAATATCGTAGAACATAAAAAGTAGGAAACTTAATTCTCTTCCAAAAATGTCTCTTAACATTTTGCCATAGCTCGCTTCGTTTCCGAGATATTTGCAGATTTATCTCAAGGGAAGGGGCCTGACGGACATATTTCGAGATATTTCTTCTTCTTGTTGTTCTTCTTCTGCACAGCTAAGCTGGAAGTGGCATTTGCGGCTCGCACTAGTGCAGAGTTATCTCAAAGAAAGGGGCCACGGTGTTTCTGTATCTCTATTATGTTGGTGCGGCTTCGGAACTTTTAAATATCTTGATATATCTCGAGAACTACGCATCTGATCAAAAAATATCATAGAACATAAAAAGTAGGAAACTTAATTCTCTACAAATAAGGTCTCTTAACATTTTGCCATAGCTCGCTTCGTTTCCGAGATATTTGCAGATTTATCTCAAGGGAAGGGGTCTGACGGACATATTCCGAGATATTTCTTCTTCTTGTTGTTCCACTTCTGCACAGCTAAGCTGGAAGTGGCATTTGCAGCTCGCAAAAGTGCAGAGTTATCTCAAAGAAAGAGGCCACGGTGTTTCTGTACCTCTATTATGTTGGTGCAGCTTCGGAACTTTTAAATATCTTGATATATCTCGAGAACTACGCATCTGATCAAAAAATATCATAGAACATAAAAAGTAGGAAACCTAATTCTCTACAAAAGAGGTCTCTTAACATTTTGCCGTAGCTCGCTTCGTTTCCGAGATATTTGCACATTTATGTCAAGGGAAGGGGCCTGACGGACATATTTCGAGATATTTCTTCTTCTTGTTGTTCTTCTTCTGCACAGCTAAGCTGGAAGTGGCATTTGCCGCTCGCACTAGTGCACAGTTATCTCAAAGAAAGGGGCCACGGTGTTTCTGTATCTCTATTATGTTGGTGCGTCTTCGGAACTTTTAAATATCTCGATATATCTCGAAAACTACGCTTCTGATCAAAAAATATCATAGAATATAAATTGTAGGAAACATAATTCTCTACAAAAAACGCCTCTTAACATTTTGCCATAGCTCGCTTCGTTTCCGAGATATTTGCAGATTCAGCTCAAAGGAACTGGCCTGACGGACATATTTCGAGATATTTCTTCTTCTTGTTGTTCTTCCTCTGCACAGCTAAGCTGGAAGTGGCATTTGCAGCTCGCAATAGTGCAGAGTTATCTCAAAGAAAGGGGCCACGGTGTTTCTGTATCTCTATTATGTTGGTGCGGCTTCGGAACTTTTAAATATCTTGATATATCTCGAGAACTACGCGTCTGATCAAAAAATATCATAGAACATAAAAAGTAGGAAACTTAATTCTCTACAAAAAAGGTCTCTTAACATTTTGCCATAGATCGCTTCGTTTCCGAGATATTTGCAGATTTATCTCAAGGGAAGGGGCCTAACGGACATATTTCGAGATATTTCTTCTTCTTGATGTTCTTCTTCTGCACAGCTAAACTGGAAGTGGCATTTCCAGCTCGCAATAGTGCAGAGTTATCTCAAAGAAAGGGGCCACGGTGTTTCTGTATCTCTATTATGTTGGTGCGGCTTCGGAACTTTTAAATATCTGGATATATCTCGAGAACTACGCATCTGATCAAAAAATATCATAGAACATAAAAAGTAGGAAACTTAATTCTCTACAAAAAAGGTCTCTTAACATTTTGCCATAGCTCGCTTCGTTTCCGAGATATTTGCAGATTTATCTCAAGGGAAGGGGCCTGACGGACATATTTCGAGATATTTCTTCTTCTTGTTGTTCTTCTTCTGCACAGCTAAGCTGGAAGTGGCATTTGCTGCTCGCACTAGTGCAGAGTTATCTCAAAGAAAGGGGCCACGGTGTTTCTGTATCTCTATTATGTTGGTGCGGCTTCGGAACTTTTAAATATCTTGATATATCTCGAGAACTGCGCATCTGATCAAAAAATATCATAGAACATAAAAAGTAGGAAACTTAATTCTCTACAAAAAAGGTCTCTTACCATTTTGCCATAGCTCGCTTCGTTTCCGAGATATTTGCAGATTTATCTCGCGGGAAGGGGCCTAACGGACATATTTCGAGATATTTCTTCTTCTTGATGTTCTTCTTCTGCACAGCTAAACTGGAAGTGGCATTTCCAGCTCGCAATAGTGCAGAGTTATCTCAAAGAAAGGGGCCACGGTGTTTCTGTATCTCTATTATGTTGGTGCGGCTTCGGAACTTTTAAATATCTTGATATATCTCGAGAACTACGCATCTGATCAAAAAATATCATAGAACATAAAAAGTAGGAAACTTAATTCTCTGCAAAAAAGGTCTCTTAACATTTTGCCATAGCTCGCTTCGTTTCCGAGATATTTGCAGATTTATCTCAAGGGAAGGGGCCTGACGGACATATTTCGAGATATTTCTTCTTCTTGTTGTTCTTCTTCTGCACAGCTAAGCTGGAAGTGGCATTTGCGGCTCGCACTAGTGCAGAGTTATCTCAAAGAAAGGGGCCACGGTGTTTCTGTATCTCTATTATGTTGGTGCGGCTTCGGAACTTTTAAATATCTTGATATATCTCGAGAACTACGCATCTGATCAAAAAATATCATAGAACATAAAAAGTAGGAAACTTAATTCTCTTCCAAAAATGTCTCTTAACATTTTGCCATAGCTCGCTTCGTTTCCGAGATATTTGCAGATTTATCTCGAGGGAAGGGGCCTGACGGACATATTTCGAGATATTTCTTCTTCTTGTTGTTCTTCTTCTGCACAGCTAAGCTGGAAGTGGCATTTGCGGCTCGCACTAGTGCAGAGTTATCTCAAAGAAAGGGGCCACGGTGTTTCTGTATCTCTATTATGTTGGTGCGGCTTCGGAACTTTTAAATATCTCGATATATCTCGAAAACTACGCTTCTGATCAAAAAATATCATAGAACATAAATTGTAGGAAACATAATTCTCTACAAAAAAGGTCTCTTAACATTTTGCCATAGCTCGCTTCGTTTCCGAGATATTTGCAGATTTATCTCAAGGGAAGGGGCCTGACGGACATATTTCGAGATATTTCTTCTTCTTGTTGTTCTTCTTCTGCACAGCTAAGCTGGAAGTGGCATTTGCGGCTCGCACTAGTGCACAGTTATCTCAAAGAAAGGGGCCACGGTGTTTCTGTATCTCTATTATGTTGGTGCGTCTTCGGAACTTTTAAATATCTCGATATATCTCGAAAACTACGCTTCTGATCAAAAAATATCATAGAATATAAATTGTAGGAAACATAATTCTCTACAAAAAACGTCTCTTAACATTTTGCCATAGCTCGCTTCGTTTCCGAGATATTTGCAGATTCAGCTCAAAGGAACTGGCCTGACGGACATATTTCGAGATATTTCTTCTTCTTGTTGTTCTTCCTCTGCACAGCTAAGCTGGAAGTGGCATTTGCAGCTCGCAATAGTGCAGAGTTATCTCAAAGAAAGGGGCCACGGTGTTTCTGTATCTCTATTATGTTGGTGCGGCTTCGGAACTTTTAAATATCTTGATATATCTCGAGAACTGCGCATCTGATCAAAAAATATCATAGAACATAAAAAGTAGGAAACTTAATTCTCTACAAAAAAGGTCTCTTAACATTTTGCCATAGCTCGCTTCGTTTCCGAGATATTTGCAGATTTATCTCAAGGGAAGGGGCCTAACGGACATATTTCTAGATATTTCTTCTTCTTGATGTTCTTCTTCTGCACAGCTAAACTGGAAGTGGCATTTCCAGCTCGCAATAGTGCAGAGTTATCTCAAAGAAAGGGGCCACGGTGTTTCTGTATCTCTATTATGTTGGTGCGGCTTCGGAACTTTTGAATATCTTGATATATCTCGAGAACTACGCATCTGATCAAAAAATATCATAGAACATAAAAAGTAGGAAACTTAATTCTCTACAAAAAAGGTCTCTTAACATTTTGCCATAGCTCGCTTCGTTTCCGAGATATTTGCAGATTTATCTCAAGGGAAGGGGCCTGACGGACATATTTCGAGATATTTCTTCTTCTTGTTGTTCTTCTTCTGCACAGCTAAGCTGGAAGTGGCATTTGCGGCTCGCACTAGCGCAGAGTTATCTCAAAGAAAGGGGCCACGGTGTTTCTGTATCTCTATTATGTTGGTGCGGCTTCGGAACTTTTAAATATCTTGATATATCTCGAGAACTGCGCATCTGATCAAAAAATATCATAGAACATAAAAAGTAGGAAACTTAATTCTCTACAAAAAAGGTCTCTTAACATTTTGCCATAGCTCGCTTCGTTCCCGAGATATTTGCAGATTTATCTCGCGGGAAGGGGCCTAACGGACATATTTCGAGATATTTCTTCTTCTTGATGTTCTTCTTCTGCACAGCTAAACTGGAAGTGGCATTTCCAGCTCGCAATAGTGCAGAGTTATCTCAAAGAAAGGGGCCACGGTGTTTCTGTATCTCTATTATGTTGGTGCGGCTTCGGAACTTTTAAATATCTTGATATATCTCGAGAACTACGCATCTGATCAAAAAATATCATAGAACATAAAAAGTAGGAAACTTAATTCTCTACAAAAAAGGTCTCTTAACATTTTGCCATAGCTCGCTTCGTTTCCGAGATATTTGCAGATTTATCTCAAGGGAAGGGGCCTGACGGACATATTTCGAGATATTTCTTCTTCTTGTTGTTCTTCTTCTGCACAGCTAAGCTGGAAGTGGCATTTGCGGCTCGCACTAGTGCAGAGTTATCTCAAAGAAAGGGGCCACGGTGTTTCTGTATCTCTATTATGTTGGTGCGGCTTCGGAACTTTTAAATATCTTGATATATCTCGAGAACTACGCATCTGATCAAAAAATATCATAGAACATAAAAAGTAGGAAACTTAATTCTCTTCCAAAAATGTCTCTTAACATTTTGCCATAGCTCGCTTCGTTTCCGAGATATTTGCAGATATATCTCAAGGGAAGGGGCCTGACGGACATATCTCGAGATATTTCTTCTTCTTGTTGTTCTTCTTCTGCACAGCTAAGCTGGAAGTGGCATTTACAGCTCGCAATAGTGCAGAGTTATCTCAAAGAAAGGGGCCACGGTGTTTCTGTATCTCTATTATGTTGGTGCGGCTTCGGAACTTTTAAATATCTTGATATATCTCGAGAACTACGCATCTGATCAAAAAATATCATAGAACATAAAAAGTAGGAAACTTAATTCTCTACAAAAAAGGTCTCTTAACATTTTGCCATAGCTCGCTTCGTTTCCGAGATATTTGCAGATTTATCTCAAGGGAAGGGGCCTGACGGACATATTTCGAGATATTTCTTCTTCTTGTTGTTCTTCTTCTGCACAGCTAAGCTGGAAGTGGCATTTGCGGCTCGCACTAGTGCAGAGTTATCTCAAAGAAAGGGGCCACGGTGTTTCTGTATCTCTATTATGTTGGTGCGGCTTCGGAACTTTTAAATATCTTGATATATCTCGAGAACTACGCATCTGATCAAAAAATATCATAGAACATAAAAAGTAGGAAACTTAATTCTCTTCCAAAAATGTCTCTTAACATTTTGCCATAGCTCGCTTCGTTTCCGAGATATTTGCAGATATATCTCAAGGGAAGGGGCCTGACGGACATATTTCGAGATATTTCTTCTTCTTGTTGTTCTTCTTCTGCACAGCTAAGCTGGAAGTGGCATTTACAGCTCGCAATAGTGCAGAGTTATCTCAAAGAAAGGGGCCACGGTGTTTCTGTATCTCTATTATGTTGGTGCGGCTTCGGAACTTTTAAATATCTTGATATATCTCGAGAACTACGCATCTGATCAAAAAATATCATAGAACATAAAAAGTAGGAAACTTAATTCTCTACAAAAAAGGTCTCTTAACATTTTGCCATAGCTCGCTTCGTTTCCGAGATATTTGCAGATTTATCTCAAGGGAAGGGGCCTGACGGACATATTTCGAGATATTTCTTCTTCTTGTTGTTCTTCTTCTGCACAGCTAAGCTGGAAGTGGCATTTGCGGCTCGCACTAGTGCAGAGTTATCTCAAAGAAAGGGGCCACGGTGTTTCTGTATCTCTATTATGTTGGTGCGGCTTCGGAACTTTTAAATATCTCGATATATCTCGAAAACTACGCTTCTGATCAAAAAATATCATAGAACATAAATTGTAGGAAACATAATTCTCTACAAAAAAGGTCTCTTAACATTTTGCCATAGCTCGCTTCGTTTCCGTGATATTTGCAGATATATCTCAAGGGAAGGGGCCTGACGGACATATTTCGAGATATTTCTTCTTCTTGTTGTTCTTCTTCTGCACAGCTAAGCTGGAAGTGGCATTTACAGCTCGCAATAGTGCCGAGTTATCTCAAAGAAAGGGGCCACGGTGTTTCTGTATCTCTATTATGTTGGTGCGGCTTCGGAACTTTTAAATATCTTGATATATCTCGAGAACTACGCATCTGATCAAAAAATATCATAGAACATGAAAAGTAGGAAACTTAATTCTCTACAAAAAAGGTCTCTTAACATTTGGCCATAGCTCTCTTCGTTTCCGAGATATTTGCAGATTTATCTCAAGGGAAGGGGCCTGACGGACATATTTCGAGATATTTCTTCTTCTTGTTGTTCTTCTTCCGCACAGCTAAGCTGGAAGTGGCATTTCCAGCTCGCAATAGTGCAGAGTTATCTCAAAGAAAGGGGCCACGGTGTTTCTGTATCTCTATTATGTTGGTGCGGCTTCGGAACTTTTAAATATCTTGATATATCTCGAGAACTGCGCATCTGATCAAAAAATATCATAGAACATAAAAAGTAGGAAACTTAATTCTCTACAAAAAAGGTCTCTTAACATTTTGCCATAGCTCGCTTCGTTTCCGAGATATTTGCAGATTTATCTCAAGGGAAGGGGCCTGACGGACATATTTCGAGATATTTCTTCTTCTTGTTGTTCTTCTTCTGCACAGCTAAGCTGGAAGCGGCATTTACAGCTCGCAATAGTGCAGAGTTATCTCAAAGAAAGGGACCACGGTGTTTCTGTATCTCTATTATGTTGGTGCGGCTTCGGAACTTTTAAATATCTTGATATATCTCGAGAACTACGCATCTGATCAAAAAATATCATACAACATAAAAAGTAGGAAACTTAATTCTCTACAAAAACTGTCTCTTAACATTTTGCCATAGCTCGCTTCGTTTCCGAGATATTTGCAGATATATCTCAAGGGAAGGGGCCTGACGGACATATTTCGAGATATTTCTTCTTCTTGTTGTCCTTCTTCTGCACAGCTAAGCTGGAAGTGGCATTTGCGGCTCGCACTAGTGCACAGTTATCTCAAAGAAAGGGGCCACGGTGTTTCTGTATCTCTATTATGTTGGTGCGTCTTCGGAACTTTTAAATATCTCGATATATCTCGAAAACTACGCTTCTGATCAAAAAATATCATAGAATATAAATTGTAGGAAACATAATTCTCTACAAAAAACGTCTCTTAACATTTTGCCATAGCTCGCTTCGTTTCCGAGATATTTGCAGATTCAGCTCAAAGGAACTGGCCTGACGGACATATTTCGAGATATTTCGTCTTCTTGTTGTTCTTCCTCTGCACAGCTAAGCTGGAAGTGGCATTTGCAGCTCGCAATAGTGCAGAGTTATCTCAAAGAAAGGGGCCACGGTGTTTCTGTATCTCTATTATGTTGGTGCGGCTTCGGAACTTTTAAATATCTCGATATATCTCGAAAACTACGCTTCTGATCAAAAAATATCATAGAACATAAAAAGTAGGAAACTTAATTCTCTACAAAAAACGTCTCTTAACATTTTGCCATAGCTCGCTTCGTTTCCGAGATATTTGCAGATTTATCTCAAGGGAAGGGGCCTAACGGACATATTTCGAGATATTTCTTCTTCTTGTTGTTCTTCTTCTGCACAGCTAAACTGGAAGTGGCATTTCCAGCTCGCAATAGTGCAGAGTTATCTCAAAGAAAGGGGCCACGGTGTTTCTGTATCTCTATTATGTTGGTGCGGCTTCGGAACTTTTAAATATCTTGATATATCTCGAGAACTGCGCATCTGATCAAAAAATATCATAGAACATAAAAAGTAGGAAACTTAATTCTCTACAAAAAAGGTCTCTTAACATTTTGCCATAGCTCGCTTCGTTCCCGAGATATTTGCAGATTTATCTCAAGGGAAGGGGCCTAACGGACATATTTCGAGATATTTCTTCTTCTTGATGTTCTTCTTCTGCACAGCTAAACTGGAAGTGGCATTTCCAGCTCGCAATAGTGCAGAGTTATCTCAAAGAAAGGGGCCACGGTGTTTCTGTATCTCTATTATGTTGGTGCGGCTTCGGAACTTTTAAATATCTTGATATATCTCGAGAACTACGCATCTGATCAAAAAATATCATAGAACATAAAAAGTAGGAAACTTAATTCTCTTCCAAAAATGTCTCTTAACATTTTGCCATAGCTCGCTTCGTTTCCGAGATATTTGCAGATATATCTCAAGGGAAGGGGCCTGACGGACATATTTCGAGATATTTCTTCTTCTTGTTGTTCTTCTTCTGCACAGCTAAGCTGGAAGTGGCATTTGCGGCTCGCACTAGTGCAGAGTTATCTCAAAGAAAGGGGCCACGGTGTTTCTGTATCTCTATTATGTTGGTGCGGCTTCGGAACTTTTAAATATCTTGATATATCTCGAGAACTACGCATCTGATCAAAAAATATCATAGAACATAAAAAGTAGGAAACTTAATTCTCTTCCAAAAATGTCTCTTAACATTTTGCCATAGCTCGCTTCGTTTCCGAGATATTTGCAGATATATCTCAAGGGAAGGGGCCTGACGGACATATTTCGAGATATTTCTTCTTCTTGTTGTTCTTCTTCTGCACAGCTAAGCTGGAAGTGGCATTTACAGCTCGCAATAGTGCAGAGTTATCTCAAAGAAAGGGGCCACGGTGTTTCTGTATCTCTATTATGTTGGTGCGGCTTCGGAACTTTTAAATATCTTGATATATCTCGAGAACTACGCATCTGATCAAAAAATATCATAGAACATAAAAAGTAGGAAACTTAATTCTCTACAAAAAAGGTCTCTTAACATTTTGCCATAGCTCGCTTCGTTTCCGAGATATTTGCAGATTTATCTCAAGGGAAGGGGCCTGACGGACATATTTCGAGATATTTCTTCTTCTTGTTGTTCTTCTTCTGCACAGCTAAGCTGGAAGTGGCATTTGCGGCTCGCACTAGTGCAGAGTTATCTCAAAGAAAGGGGCCACGGTGTTTCTGTATCTCTATTATGTTGGTGCGGCTTCGGAACTTTTAAATATCTCGATATATCTCGAAAACTACGCTTCTGATCAAAAAATATCATAGAACATAAATTGTAGGAAACATAATTCTCTACAAAAAAGGTCTCTTAACATTTTGCCATAGCTCGCTTCGTTTCCGTGATATTTGCAGATATATCTCAAGGGAAGGGGCCTGACGGACATATTTCGAGATATTTCTTCTTCTTGTTGTTCTTCTTCTGCACAGCTAAGCTGGAAGTGGCATTTACAGCTCGCAATAGTGCCGAGTTATCTCAAAGAAAGGGGCCACGGTGTTTCTGTATCTCTATTATGTTGGTGCGGCTTCGGAACTTTTAAATATCTTGATATATCTCGAGAACTACGCATCTGATCAAAAAATATCATAGAACATGAAAAGTAGGAAACTTAATTCTCTACAAAAAAGGTCTCTTAACATTTGGCCATAGCTCTCTTCGTTTCCGAGATATTTGCAGATTTATCTCAAGGGAAGGGGCCTGACGGACATATTTCGAGATATTTCTTCTTCTTGTTGTTCTTCTTCTGCACAGCTAAGCTGGAAGTGGCATTTCCAGCTCGCAATAGTGCAGAGTTATCTCAAAGAAAGGGGCCACGGTGTTTCTGTATCTCTATTATGTTGGTGCGGCTTCGGAACTTTTAAATATCTTGATATATCTCGAGAACTGCGCATCTGATCAAAAAATATCATAGAACATAAAAAGTAGGAAACTTAATTCTCTACAAAAAAGGTCTCTTAACATTTTGCCATAGCTCGCTTCGTTTCCGAGATATTTGCAGATTTATCTCAAGGGAAGGGGCCTGACGGACATATTTCGAGATATTTCTTCTTCTTGTTGTTCTTCTTCTGCACAGCTAAGCTGGAAGCGGCATTTACAGCTCGCAATAGTGCAGAGTTATCTCAAAGAAAGGGACCACGGTGTTTCTGTATCTCTATTATGTTGGTGCGGCTTCGGAACTTTTAAATATCTTGATATATCTCGAGAACTACGCATCTGATCAAAAAATATCATACAACATAAAAAGTAGGAAACTTAATTCTCTACAAAAACTGTCTCTTAACATTTTGCCATAGCTCGCTTCGTTTCCGAGATATTTGCAGATATATCTCAAGGGAAGGGGCCTGACGGACATATTTCGAGATATTTCTTCTTCTTGTTGTCCTTCTTCTGCACAGCTAAGCTGGAAGTGGCATTTGCGGCTCGCACTAGTGCACAGTTATCTCAAAGAAAGGGGCCACGGTGTTTCTGTATCTCTATTATGTTGGTGCGTCTTCGGAACTTTTAAATATCTCGATATATCTCGAAAACTACGCTTCTGATCAAAAAATATCATAGAATATAAATTGTAGGAAACATAATTCTCTACAAAAAACGTCTCTTAACATTTTGCCATAGCTCGCTTCGTTTCCGAGATATTTGCAGATTCAGCTCAAAGGAACTGGCCTGACGGACATATTTCGAGATATTTCGTCTTCTTGTTGTTCTTCCTCTGCACAGCTAAGCTGGAAGTGGCATTTGCAGCTCGCAATAGTGCAGAGTTATCTCAAAGAAAGGGGCCACGGTGTTTCTGTATCTCTATTATGTTGGTGCGGCTTCGGAACTTTTAAATATCTTGATATATCTCGAGAACTACGCGTCTGATCAAAAAATATCATAGAACATAAAAAGTAGGAAACTTAATTCTCTACAAAAAAGGTCTCTTAACATTTTGCCATAGCTCGCTTCGTTTCCGAGATATTTGCATATTTATCTCAAGGGAAGGGGCCTGACGGACATATTTCGAGATATTTCTTCTTCTTGTTGTTCTTCTTCTGCACAGCTAAGCTGGAAGTGGCATTTGCGGCTCGCACTAGTGCAGAGTTATCTCAAAGAAAGGGGCCACGGTGTTTCTGTATCTCTATTATGTTGGTGCGGCTTCGGAACTTTTAAATATCTCGATATATCTCGAAAACTACGCTTCTGATCAAAAAATATCATAGAACATAAAAAGTAGGAAACTTAATTCTCTACAAAAAACGTCTCTTAACATTTTGCCATAGCTCGCTTCGTTTCCGAGATATTTGCAGATTTATCTCAAGGGAAGGGGCCTAACGGACATATTTCGAGATATTTCTTCTTCTTGTTGTTCTTCTTCTGCACAGCTAAACTGGAAGTGGCATTTCCAGCTCGCAATAGTGCAGAGTTATCTCAAAGAAAGGGGCCACGGTGTTTCTGTATCTCTATTATGTTGGTGCGGCTTCGGAACTTTTAAATATCTTGATATATCTCGAGAACTGCGCATCTGATCAAAAAATATCATAGAACATAAAAAGTAGGAAACTTAATTCTCTACAAAAAAGGTCTCTTAACATTTTGCCATAGCTCGCTTCGTTTCCGAGATATTTGCAGATTTATCTCAAGGGAAGGGGCCTAACGGACATATTTCGAGATATTTCTTCTTCTTGATGTTCTTCTTCTGCACAGCTAAACTGGAAGTGGCATTTCCAGCTCGCAATAGTGCAGAGTTATCTCAAAGAAAGGGGCCACGGTGTTTCTGTATCTCTATTATGTTGGTGCGGCTTCGGAACTTTTAAATATCTTGATATATCTCGAGAACTACGCATCTGATCAAAAAATATCATAGAACATAAAAAGTAGGAAACTTAATTCTCTACAAAAAAGGTCTCTTCACATTTTGCCATAGCTCGCTTCGTTTCCGAGATATTTGCAGATTTATCTCAAGGGAAGGGGCCTAACGGACATATTTCGAGATATTTCTTCTTCTTGTTGTTCTTCTTCTGCACAGCTAAACTGGAAGTGGCATTTCCAGCTCGCAATAGTGCAGAGTTATCTCAAAGAAAGGGGCCACGGTGTTTCTGTATCTCTATTATGTTGGTGCGGCTTCGGAACTTTTAAATATCTTGATATATCTCGAGAACTGCGCATCTGATCAAAAAATATCATAGAACATAAAAAGTAGGAAACTTAATTCTCTACAAAAAAGGTCTCTTAACATTTTGCCATAGCTCGCTTCGTTTCCGAGATATTTGCAGATTTATCTCAAGGGAAGGGGCCTGACGGACATCTTTCGAGATATTTCTTCTTCTTGTTGTTCTTCTTCTGCACAGCTAAGCTGGAAGCGGCATTTACAGCTCGCAATAGTGCAGAGTTATCTCAAAGAAAGGGACCACGGTGTTTCTGTATCTCTATTATGTTGGTGCGGCTTCGGAACTTTTAAATATCTTGATATATCTCGAGAACTACGCATCTGATCAAAAAATATCATAGAACATGAAAAGTAGGAAACTTAATTCTCTACAAAAAAGGTCTCTTAACATTTTGCCATAGCTCTCTTCGTTTCCGAGATATTTGCAGATATATCTCAAGGGAAGGGGCCTGACGGACATATTTCGAGATATTTCTTCTTCTTGTTGTTCTTCTTCTGCACAGCTAAGCTGGAAGTGGCATTTGCGGCTCGCACTAGTGCACAGTTATCTCAAAGAAAGGGGCCACGGTGTTTCTGTATCTCTATTATGTTGGTGCGGCTTCGGAACTTTTAAATATCTTGATATATCTCGAGAACTACGCGTCTGATCAAAAAATATCATAGAACATAAAAAGTAGGAAACTTAATTCTCTACAAAAAAGGTCTCTTAACATTTTGCCATAGCTCGCTTCGTTTCCGAGATATTTGCATATTTATCTCACGGGAAGGGGCCTGACGGACATATTTCGAGATATTTCTTCTTCTTGTTGTTCTTCTTCAGCACAGCTAAGCTGGAAGTGGCATTTGCGGCTCGCACTAGTGCAGAGTTATCTCAAAGAAAGGGGCCACGGTGTTTCTGTATCTCTATTATGTTGGTGCGGCTTCGGAACTTTTAAATATCTTGATATATCTCGAGAACTACGCATCTGATCAAAAAATATCATAGAACATAAAAAGTAGGAAACTTAATTCTCTACAAAAAAGGTCTCTTAACATTTTGCCATAGCTCGCTTCGTTTCCGAGATATTTGCATATTTATCTCACGGGAAGGGGCCTGACGGACATATTTCGAGATATTTCTTCTTCTTGTTGTTCTTCTTCAGCACAGCTAAGCTGGAAGTGGCATTTGCGGCTCGCACTAGTGCAGAGTTATCTCAAAGAAAGGGGCCACGGTGTTTCTGTATCTCTATTATGTTGGTGCGGCTTCGGAACTTTTAAATATCTTGATATATCTCGAGAACTACGCATCTGATCAAAAAATATCATAGAACATGAAAAGTAGGAAACTTAATTCTCTACAAAAAAGGTCTCTTAACATTTTGCCATAGCTCTCTTCGTTTCCGAGATATTTGCAGATATATCTCAAGGGAAGGGGCCTGACGGACATATTTCGAGATATTTCTTCTTCTTGTTGTTCTTCTTCTGCACAGCTAAGCTGGAAGCGGCATTTACAGCTCGCAATAGTGCAGAGTTATCTCAAAGAAAGGGACCACGGTGTTTCTGTATCTCTATTATGTTGGTGCGGCTTCGGAACTTTTAAATATCTTGATATATCTCGAGAACTACGCATCTGATCAAAAAATATCATAGAACATGAAAAGTAGGAAACTTAATTCTCTACAAAAAAGGTCTCTTAACATTTTGCCATAGCTCTCTTCGTTTCCGAGATATTTGCAGATATATCTCAAGGGAAGGGGCCTGACGGACATATTTCGAGATATTTCTTCTTCTTGTTGTTCTTCTTCTGCACAGCTAAGCTGGAAGTGGCATTTGCGGCTCGCACTAGTGCACAGTTATCTCAAAGAAAGGGGCCACGGTGTTTCTGTATCTCTATTATGTTGGTGCGGCTTCGGAACTTTTAAATATCTTGATATATCTCGAGAACTACGCGTCTGATCAAAAAATATCATAGAACATAAAAAGTAGGAAACTTAATTCTCTACAAAAAAGGTCTCTTAACATTTTGCCATAGCTCGCTTCGTTTCCGAGATATTTGCATATTTATCTCACGGGAAGGGGCCTGACGGACATATTTCGAGATATTTCTTCTTCTTGTTGTTCTTCTTCAGCACAGCTAAGCTGGAAGTGGCATTTGCGGCTCGCACTAGTGCAGAGTTATCTCAAAGAAAGGGGCCACGGTGTTTCTGTATCTCTATTATGTTGGTGCGGCTTCGGAACTTTTAAATATCTTGATATATCTCGAGAACTACGCATCTGATCAAAAAATATCATAGAACATGAAAAGTAGGAAACTTAATTCTCTACAAAAAAGGTCTCTTAACATTTTGCCATAGCTCTCTTCGTTTCCGAGATATTTGCAGATATATCTCAAGGGAAGGGGCCTGACGGACATATTTCGAGATATTTCTTCTTCTTGTTGTTCTTCTTCTGCACAGCTAAGCTGGAAGTGGCATTTGCGGCTCGCACTAGTGCACAGTTGTCTCAAAGAAAGGGGCCACGGTGTTTCTGTATCTCTATTATGTTGGTGCGGCTTCGGAACTTTTAAATATCTTGATATATCTCGAGAACTACGCGTCTGATCAAAAAATATCATAGAACATAAAAAGTAGGAAACTTAATTCTCTACAAAAACTGTCTCTTAACATTTTGCCATAGCTCGCTTCGTTTCCGAGATATTTGCAGATATATCTCAAGGGAAGGGGCCTGACGGACATATTTCGAGATATTTCTTCTTCTTGTTGTTCTTCTTCTGCACAGCTAAGCTGGAAGTGGCATTTGCGGCTCGCACTAGTGCACAGTTATCTCAAAGAAAGGGGCCACGGTGTTTCTGTATCTCTATTATGTTGGTGCGGCTTCGGAACTTTTAAATATCTTGATATATCTCGAGAACTACGCGTCTGATCAAAAAATATCATAGAACATAAAAAGTAGGAAACTTAATTCTCTACAAAAAAGGTCTCTTAACATTTTGCCATAGCTCGCTTCGTTTCCGAGATATTTGCATATTTATCTCACGGGAAGGGGCCTGACGGACATATTTCGAGATATTTCTTCTTCTTGTTGTTCTTCTTCAGCACAGCTAAGCTGGAAGTGGCATTTGCGGCTCGCACTAGTGCAGAGTTATCTCAAAGAAAGGGGCCACGGTGTTTCTGTATCCCTATTATGTTGGTGCGGCTTCGGAACTTTTAAATATCTCGATATATCTCGAAAACTACGCTTCTGATCAAAAAATATCATAGAACATAAAAAGTAGGAAACTTAATTCTCTACAAAAAACGTCTCTTAACATTTTGCCATAGCTCGCTTCGTTTCCGAGATATTTGCAGATTTATCTCAAGGGAAGGGGCCTAACGGACATATTTCGAGATATTTCTTCTTCTTGTTGTTCTTCTTCTGCACAGCTAAACTGGAAGTGGCATTTCCAGCTCGCAATAGTGCAGAGTTATCTCAAAGAAAGGGGCCACGGTGTTTCTGTATCTCTATTATGTTGGTGCGGCTTCGGAACTTTTAAATATCTTGATATATCTCGAGAACTGCGCATCTGATCAAAAAATATCATAGAACATAAAAAGTAGGAAACTTAATTCTCTACAAAAAAGGTCTCTTAACATTTTGCCATAGCTCGCTTCGTTTCCGAGATATTTGCAGATTTATCTCAAGGGAAGGGGCCTAACGGACATATTTCGAGATATTTCTTCTTCTTGATGTTCTTCTTCTGCACAGCTAAACTGGAAGTGGCATTTCCAGCTCGCAATAGTGCAGAGTTATCTCAAAGAAAGGGGCCACGGTGTTTCTGTATCTCTATTATGTTGGTGCGGCTTCGGAACTTTTAAATATCTTGATATATCTCGAGAACTACTCGTCTGATCAAAAAATATCGTAGAACATAAAAAGTAGGAAACTTAATTCTCTACAAAAACTGTCTCTTAACATTTTGCCATAGCTCGCTTCGTTTCCGAGATATTTGCAGATATATCTCAAGGGAAGGGGCCTGACGGACATATTTCGAGATATTTCTTCTTCTTGTTGTTCTTCTTCAGCACAGCTAAGCTGGAAGTGGCATTTGCGGCTCGCACTAGTGCAGAGTTATCTCAAAGAAAGGGGCCACGGTGTTTCTGTATCTCTATTATGTTGGTGCGGCTTCGGAACTTTTAAATATCTTGATATATCTCGAGAACTACGCATCTGATCAAAAAATATCATAGAACATGAAAAGTAGGAAACTTAATTCTCTACAAAAAAGGTCTCTTAACATTTTGCCATAGCTCTCTTCGTTTCCGAGATATTTGCAGATATATCTCAAGGGAAGGGGCCTGACGGACATATTTCGAGATATTTCTTCTTCTTGTTGTTCTTCTTCTGCACAGCTAAGCTGGAAGCGGCATTTACAGCTCGCAATAGTGCAGAGTTATCTCAAAGAAAGGGACCACGGTGTTTCTGTATCTCTATTATGTTGGTGCGGCTTCGGAACTTTTAAATATCTTGATATATCTCGAGAACTACGCATCTGATCAAAAAATATCATAGAACATGAAAAGTAGGAAACTTAATTCTCTACAAAAAAGGTCTCTTAACATTTTGCCATAGCTCTCTTCGTTTCCGAGATATTTGCAGATATATCTCAAGGGAAGGGGCCTGACGGACATATTTCGAGATATTTCTTCTTCTTGTTGTTCTTCTTCTGCACAGCTAAGCTGGAAGTGGCATTTGCGGCTCGCACTAGTGCACAGTTATCTCAAAGAAAGGGGCCACGGTGTTTCTGTATCTCTATTATGTTGGTGCGGCTTCGGAACTTTTAAATATCTTGATATATCTCGAGAACTACGCGTCTGATCAAAAAATATCATAGAACATAAAAAGTAGGAAACTTAATTCTCTACAAAAAAGGTCTCTTAACATTTTGCCATAGCTCGCTTCGTTTCCGAGATATTTGCATATTTATCTCACGGGAAGGGGCCTGACGGACATATTTCGAGATATTTCTTCTTCTTGTTGTTCTTCTTCAGCACAGCTAAGCTGGAAGTGGCATTTGCGGCTCGCACTAGTGCAGAGTTATCTCAAAGAAAGGGGCCACGGTGTTTCTGTATCTCTATTATGTTGGTGCGGCTTCGGAACTTTTAAATATCTTGATATATCTCGAGAACTACGCATCTGATCAAAAAATATCATAGAACATGAAAAGTAGGAAACTTAATTCTCTACAAAAAAGGTCTCTTAACATTTTGCCATAGCTCTCTTCGTTTCCGAGATATTTGCAGATATATCTCAAGGGAAGGGGCCTGACGGACATATTTCGAGATATTTCTTCTTCTTGTTGTTCTTCTTCTGCACAGCTAAGCTGGAAGTGGCATTTGCGGCTCGCACTAGTGCACAGTTATCTCAAAGAAAGGGGCCACGGTGTTTCTGTATCTCTATTATGTTGGTGCGGCTTCGGAACTTTTAAATATCTTGATATATCTCGAGAACTACGCGTCTGATCAAAAAATATCATAGAACATAAAAAGTAGGAAACTTAATTCTCTACAAAAACTGTC
Source organism: Osmia lignaria lignaria (assembly GCF_051020975.1). NCBI lineage: Eukaryota > Metazoa > Arthropoda > Insecta > Hymenoptera > Megachilidae > Osmia > Osmia lignaria. The sequence continues at coordinate 4,829,052 of NW_027478159.1, read as the reverse complement.
TCTTAACATTTTGCCATAGCTCGCTTCGTTTCCGAGATATTTGCAGATATATCTCAAGGGAAGGGGCCTGACGGACATATTTCGAGATATTTCTTCTTCTTGTTGTTCTTCTTCTGCACAGCTAAGCTGGAAGTGGCATTTGCGGCTCGCACTAGTGCACAGTTATCTCAAAGAAAGGGGCCACGGTGTTTCTGTATCTCTATTATGTTGGTGCGGCTTCGGAACTTTTAAATATCTTGATATATCTCGAGAACTACGCGTCTGATCAAAAAATATCATAGAACATAAAAAGTAGGAAACTTAATTCTCTACAAAAAAGGTCTCTTAACATTTTGCCATAGCTCGCTTCGTTTCCGAGATATTTGCATATTTATCTCACGGGAAGGGGCCTGACGGACATATTTCGAGATATTTCTTCTTCTTGTTGTTCTTCTTCAGCACAGCTAAGCTGGAAGTGGCATTTGCGGCTCGCACTAGTGCAGAGTTATCTCAAAGAAAGGGGCCACGGTGTTTCTGTATCCCTATTATGTTGGTGCGGCTTCGGAACTTTTAAATATCTCGATATATCTCGAAAACTACGCTTCTGATCAAAAAATATCATAGAACATAAAAAGTAGGAAACTTAATTCTCTACAAAAAACGTCTCTTAACATTTTGCCATAGCTCGCTTCGTTTCCGAGATATTTGCAGATTTATCTCAAGGGAAGGGGCCTAACGGACATATTTCGAGATATTTCTTCTTCTTGTTGTTCTTCTTCTGCACAGCTAAACTGGAAGTGGCATTTCCAGCTCGCAATAGTGCAGAGTTATCTCAAAGAAAGGGGCCACGGTGTTTCTGTATCTCTATTATGTTGGTGCGGCTTCGGAACTTTTAAATATCTTGATATATCTCGAGAACTGCGCATCTGATCAAAAAATATCATAGAACATAAAAAGTAGGAAACTTAATTCTCTACAAAAAAGGTCTCTTAACATTTTGCCATAGCTCGCTTCGTTTCCGAGATATTTGCAGATTTATCTCAAGGGAAGGGGCCTAACGGACATATTTCGAGATATTTCTTCTTCTTGATGTTCTTCTTCTGCACAGCTAAACTGGAAGTGGCATTTCCAGCTCGCAATAGTGCAGAGTTATCTCAAAGAAAGGGGCCACGGTGTTTCTGTATCTCTATTATGTTGGTGCGGCTTCGGAACTTTTAAATATCTTGATATATCTCGAGAACTACTCGTCTGATCAAAAAATATCGTAGAACATAAAAAGTAGGAAACTTAATTCTCTACAAAAACTGTCTCTTAACATTTTGCCATAGCTCGCTTCGTTTCCGAGATATTTGCAGATATATCTCAAGGGAAGGGGCCTGACGGACATATTTCGAGATATTTCTTCTTCTTGTTGTTCTTCTTCTGCACAGCTAAGCTGGAAGTGGCATTTCCAGCTCGCAATAGTGCAGAGTTATCTCAAAGAAAGGAGCCACGGTGTTTCTGTATCTCTATTATGTTGGTGCGGCTTCGGAACTTTTAAATATCTTGATATATCTCGAGAACTACGCATCTGATCGAAAAATATCATAGAACATAAAAAGTAGGAAACTTAATTATCTACAAAAAAGGTCTCTTAACATTTTGCCATAGCTCGCTTCGTTTCCGAGATATTTGCAGATTTATCTCAAGGGAAGGGGCCTGACGGACATATTTCGAGATATTTCTTCTTCTTGTTGTTCTTGTTCTGCACAGCTAAGCTGGAAGTGGCATTTGCGGCTCGCACTAGTGCAGAGTTATCTCAAAGAAAGGGGCCACGGTGTTTCTGTATCTCTATTATGTTGGTGCGGCTTCGGAACTTTTAAATATCTTGATATATCTCGAGAACTACGCATCTGATCAAAAAATATCATAGAACATAAAAAGTAGGAAACTTAATTCTCTACAAAAAAGGTCTCTTAACATTTTGCCATAGCTCGCTTCGCTTCCGAGATATTTGCAGATTTATCTCAAGGGAAGGGGCCTAACGGACATATTTCGAGATATTTCTTCTTCTTGTTGTTCTTCTTCTGCACAGCTAAGCTGGAAGTGGCACTTGCGGCTCGCACTATTGCAGAGTTATCTCAAAGAAAGGGGCCACGGTGTTTCTGTATCTCTATTATGTTGGTGCGGCTTCGGAACTTTTAAATATCTTGATATATCTCGAGAACTACGCGTCTGATCAAAAAATATCATAGAACATAAAAAGTAGGAAACATAATTCTCTACAAAAAAGGTCTCTTAACATTTTGCCATAGCTCGCTTCGTTTCCGAGATATTTGCCGATTTATCTCAAGGGACGTGGCCTGACGGACATATTTCGAGATATTTCTTCTTCTTGTTGTTCTTCTTCTGCACAGCTAAGCTGGAAGTGGCATTTGCAGCTCGCAATAGTGCAGAGTTATCCCAAAGAAAGGGGCCACGGTGTGTCTGTATCTCTATTATGTTGGTGCGGCTTCGGAACTTTTAAATATCTCAATATATCTCGAAAACTACGCTTCTGATCAAAAAATCTCATAGAACATAAATTGTAGGAAACATAATTCTCTACAAAAAAGGTCTCTTAACATTTTGCCATAGCTCGCTTCGTTTCCGAGATATTTGCAGATTTATCTCAAGGGAAGGGTCCTGATGGACATATTTCGAGATATTTCTTCTTCTTGTTGTTCTTCTTCTGCACAGCTAAACTGGAAGTGGCATTTACAGCTCGCAATCGTGCAGGGTTATCTCAAAGAAAGGGGCCACGGTGTTTCTGTATCTCTATTATGTTGGTGCGGCTTCGGAACTTTTAAATATCTTGATATATCTCGAGAACTACGCATCTGATCAAAAAATATCATACTACATAAAAAGTAGGAAACTTAATTCTCTACAACAAAGGTCTCTAAACATTTTGCCATAGCTCGCTTCGTTTCCGAGATATTTGCAGATTTATCTCAAGGGAAGGGGCGTGACGGACATATTTCGAGATATTTCTTCTTCTTGTTGTTCTTCTTCTGCACAGCTAAGCTGGAAGTGGCATTTGCAGCTCGCAATAGTGCAGAGTTATCTCAAAGAAAGGGGCCACGGTGTTTCTGTATCTCTATTATGTTGGTGCGGCTTCGGAACTTTTAAATATCTTGATATATCTCGAGAACTGCGCATCTGATCAAAAAATATCATAGAACATAAAAAGTAGGAAACTTAATTCTCTACAAAAAAGGTCTCTTAACATTTTGCCATAGCTCGCTTCGTTTCCGAGATATTTGCAGATTTATCTCAAGGGAAGGGGCCTGACGGACATATTTCGAGATATTTCTTCTTCTTGTTGTTCTTCTTCTGCACAGCTAAGCGGGAAGTGGCATTTCCAGCTCGCAATAGTGCAGAGTTATCTCAAAGAAAGGAGCCACGGTGTTTCTGTATCTCTATTATGTTGGTGCGGCTTCGGAACTTTTAAATATCTTCATATATCTCGAGAACTACGCATCTGATCGAAAAATATCATAGAACATAAAAAGTAGGAAACTTAATTATCTACAAAAAAGGTCTCTTAACATTTTGCCATAGCTCGCTTCGTTTCCGAGATATTTGCAGATTTATCTCAAGGGAAGGGGCCTGACGGACATATTTCGAGATATTTCTTCTTCTTGTTGTTCTTCTTCTGCACAGCTAAGCTGGAAGTGGCATTTGCGGCTCGCACTAGTGCAGAGTTATCTCAAAGAAAGGGGCCACGGTGTTTCTGTATCTCTATTATGTTGGTGCGGCTTCGGAACTTTTAAATATCTTGATATATCTCGAGAACTACGCGTCTGATCAAAAAATATCATAGAACACAAAAAGTAGGAAACATAATTCTCTACAAAAAAGGTCTCTTAACATTTTGCCATAGCTCGCTTCGTTTCCGAGATATTTGCCGATTTATCTCAAGGGAAGTGGCCTGACGGACATATTTCGAGATATTTCTTCTTCTTGTTGTTCTTCTTCTGCACAGCTAAGCTGGAAGTGGCATTTGCAGCTCGCAATAGTGCAGAGTTATCCCAAAGAAAGGGGCCACGGTGTGTCTGTATCTCTATTATGTTGGTGCGGCTTCGGAACTTTTAAATATCTCAATATATCTCGAAAACTACGCTTCTGATCAAAAAATATCATAGAACATAAATTGTAGGAAACATAATTCTCTACAAAAAAGGTCTCTTAACATTTTGCCATAGCTCGCTTCGTTTCCGAGATATTTGCAGATTTATCTCAAGGGAAGGGTCCTGATGGACATATTTCGAGATATTTCTTCTTCTTGTTGTTCTTCTTCTGCACAGCTAAGCTGGAAGTGGCATTTGCAGCTCGCAATAGTGCAGAGTTATCTCAAAGAAAGGGGCCACGGTGTTTCTGTATCTCTATTATGTTGGTGCGGCTTCGGAACTTTTAAATATCTTGATATATCTCGAGAACTGCGCATCTGATCAAAAAATATCATAGAACATAAAAAGTAGGAAACTTAATTCTCTACAAAAAAGGTCTCTTAACATTTTGCCATAGCTCGCTTCGCTTCCGAGATATTTGCAGATTTATCTCAAGGGAAGGGGCCTAACGGACATATTTCGAGATATTTCTTCTTCTTGTTGTTCTTCTTCTGCACAGCTAAGCTGGAAGTGGCACTTGCGGCTCGCACTATTGCAGAGTCATCTCAAAGAAAGGGGCCACGGTGTTTCTGTATCTCTATTATGTTGGTGCGGCTTCGGAACTTTTAAATATCTTGATATATCTCGAGAACTACGCATCTGATCGAAAAATATCATAGAACATAAAAAGTAGGAAACTTAATTCTCTACAAAAAAGGTCTCTTAACATTTTGCCATAGCTCGCTTCGTTTCCGAGATATTTGCAGATTTATCTCAAGGGAAGGGGCCTGACGGACATATTTCGAGATATTTCTTCTTCTTGTTGTTCTTCTTCTGCACAGCTAAGCTGGAAGTGGCATTTGCGGCTCGCACTAGTGCAGAGTTATCTCAAAGAAAGGGGCCACGGTGTTTCTGTATCTCTATTATGTTGGTGCGGCTTCGGAACTTTTAATTATCTTGATATATCTCGAGAACTACGCATCTGATCAAAAAATATCATACTACATAAAAAGTAGGAAACTTAATTCTCTACAAGAAAGGTCTCTAAACATTTTGCCATAGCTCGCTTCGTTTCCGAGATATTTGCAGATTTATCTCAAGGGAAGGGGCGTGACGGACATATTTCGAGATATTTCTTCTTCTTGTTGTTCTTCTTCTGCACAGCTAAGCTGGAAGTGGCATTTGCAGCTCGCAATAGTGCAGAGTTATCTCAAAGAAAGGGGCCACGGTGTTTCTGTATCTCTATTATGTTGGTGCGGCTTCGGAACTTTTAAATATCTTGATATATCTCGAGAACTGCGCATCTGATCAAAAAATATCATAGAACATAAAAAGTAGGAAACTTAATTCTCTACAAAAAAGGTCTCTTAACATTTTGCCATAGCTCGCTTCGTTTCCGAGATATTTGCAGAGTTATCTCAAGGGAAGGGGCCTGACGGACATATTTCGAGATATTTCTTCTTCTTGTTGTTCTTCTTCTGCACAGCTAAGCTGGAAGTGGCATTTGCAGCTCGCAATAGTGCAGAGTTATCTCAAAGAAAGGGGCCACGGTGTTTCTGTATCTCTATTATGTTGGTGCGGCTTCGGAACTTTTAAATATCTTGATATATCTCGGGAACTACGCATCTGATCAAAAAATATCATAGAACATAAAAAGTAGGAAACTTAATTCTCTACAAAAAAGGTCTCTTAACATTTTGCCATAGCTCGCTTCGTTTCCGAGATATTTGCAGATTTATCTCAAGGGAAGGGGCCTGACGGACATATTTCGAGATATTTCTTCTTCTTGTTGTTCTTCTTCTGCACAGCTAAGCTGGAAGTGGCATTTGCGGCTCGCACTAGTGCAGAGTTATCTCAAAGAAAGGGGCCACGGTGTTTCTGTATCTCTATTATGTTGGTGCGGCTTCGGAACTTTTAAATATCTTGATATATCTCGAGAACTACGCATCTGATCAAAAAATATCATAGAACATAAAAAGTAGGAAACTTAATTCTCTACAAAAAAGGTCTCTTAACATTTTGCCATAGCTCGCTTCGCTTCCGAGATATTTGCAGATATATCTCAAGGGAAGGGGCCTAACGGACATATTTCGAGATATTTCTTCTTCTTGTTGTTCTTCTTCTGCACAGCTAAGCTGGAAGTGGCATTTGCGGCTCGCACTATTGCAGAGTTATCTCAAAGAAAGGGGCCACGGTGTTTCTGTATCTCTATTATGTTGGTGCGGCTTCGGAACTTTTAAATATCTTGATATATCTCGAGAACTACGCGTCTGATCAAAAAATATCATAGAACATAAAAAGTAGGAAACATAATTCTCTACAAAAAAGGTCTCTTAACATTTTGCCATAGCTCGCTTCGTTTCCGAGATATTTGCAGATTTATCTCAAGGGAAGGGGCCTGACGGACATATTTCGAGATATTTCTTCTTCTTGTTGTTCTTCTTCTGCACAGCTAAGCTGGAAGTGGCATTTGCGGCTCGCACTAGTGCAGAGTTATCTCAAAGAAAGGGGCCACGGTGTTTCTGTATATTATGTTGGTGCGGCTTAGGAACTTTTAAATATCTCGATATATCTCGAAAACTACGCTTCTGATCAAAAAATATGATAGAACATAAAAAGTAGGAAACTTAATTCTCTACAAAAAAGGTCTCTTAACATTTTGCCATAGCTCGCATCGTTTCCGAGATATTTGCAGATTTATCTTAAGGGAAGGGGCCTGACGGACATATTTCGAGATATTTCTTCTTCTTGTTGTTCTTCTTCCGCACAGCTAAGCTGGAAGTGGCATTTGCGGCTCGCACTAGTGCAGAGTTATCTCAAAGAAAGGGGCCACGGTGTTTCTGTATCTGTATTATGTTGGTGCGGCTTCGGAACTTTTAAATATCTTGATATATCTCGAGAACTACGCATCTGATCAAAAAATATCATAGAAGATAAAAAGTAGGAAACTTAATTCTCTACAAAAAAGGTCTCTTAACATTTCGCCATAGCTCGCTTCGTTTCCGAGATATTTGCAGATTTATCTCAAGGGAAGGGGCCTGTCGGACATATTTCGAGATATTTCTTCTTCTTGTTGTTCTTCTTCTGCACAGCTAAGCTGGAAGTGGCATTTGCGGCTCGCACTAGTGCAGAGTTATCTCAAAGAAAGGGGCCACGGTGTTTCTGTATCTCTATTATGTTGGTGCGGCTTCGGAACTTTTAAATATCTTGATATATCTCGAGAACTACGCATCTGATCAAAAAATATCATAGAACATAAAAAGTAGGAAACTTAATTCTCTACAAAAAAGGTCTCTCAACATTTTGCCATAGCTCGCTTCGTTTCCGAGATATTTGCAGATTTATCTCAAGGGAAGGGGCCTGACGGACATATTTCGAGATATTTCTTCTTCTTGTTGTTCTTCTTCTGCACAGCTAAGCTGGAAGTGGCATTTGCGGCTCGCACTAGTGCAGAGTTATCTCAAAGAAAGGGGCCACGGTGTTTCTGTATCTCTATTATGTTGGTGCGGCTTTGGAACTTTTAAATATCTTGATATATCTCGAGAACTACGCATCTGATCAAAAAATATCATAGAAGATAAAAAGTAGGAAACTTAATTCTCTACAAAAAAGGTCTCTTAACATTTCGCCATAGCTCGCTTCGTTTCCGAGATATTTGCAGATTTATCTCAAGGGAAGGGGCGTGACGGACATATTTCGAGATATTTCTTCTTCTTGTTGTTCTTCTTCTGCACAGCTAAGCTGGAAGTGGCATTTGCAGCTCACAATAGTGCAGAGTTATCTCAAAGAAAGGGGCCACGGTGTTTCTGTATCTCTATTATGTTGGTGCGGCTTCGGAACTTTTAAATATCTTGATATATCTCGGGAACTACGCATCTGATCAAAAAATATCATAGAACATAAAAAGTAGGAAACTTAATTCTCTACAAAAAAGGTCTCTTAACATTTTGCCATAGCTCGCTTCGTTTCCGAGATATTTGCAGATTTATCTCAAGGGAAGGGGCCTAACGGACATATTTCGAGATATTTCTTCTTCTTGTTGTTCTTCTTCTGCACAGCTAAGCTGGAAGTGGCATTTGCGGCTCGCACTATTGCAGAGTTATCTCAAAGAAAGGGGCCACGGTGTTTCTGTATCTCTATTATGTTGGTGCGGCTTCGGAACTTTTGAATATCTTGATATATCTCGAGAACTACGCATCTGATCAAAAAATATCATAGAACATAAAAAGTAGGAAACATAATTCTCTACAAAAAAGGTCTCTTAACATTTTGCCATAGCTCGCTTCGTTTCCGAGATATTTGCAGATTTATCTCAAGGGAAGGGGCCTGACGGACATATTTCGAGATATTTCTTCTTCTTGTTGTTCTTCTTCTGCACAGCTAAGCTGGAAGTGGCATTTGCGGCTCGCACTAGTGCAGAGTTATCTCAAAGAAAGGGGCCACGGTGTTTCTGTATATTATGTTGGTGCGGCTTAGGAACTTTTAAATATCTCGATATATCTCGAAAACTACGCTTCTGATCAAAAAATATCATAGAACATAAAAAGTAGGAAACTTAATTCTCTACAAAAAAGGTCTCTTAACATTTTGCCATAGCTCGCATCGTTTCCGAGATATTTGCAGATTTATCTTAAGGGAAGGGGCCTGACGGACATATTTCGAGATATTTCTTCTTCTTGTTGTTCTTCTTCTGCACAGCTAAGCTGGAAGTGGCATTTGCAGCTCGCAATAGTGCAGAGTTATCTCAAAGAAAGGGGCCACGGTGTTTCTGTATCTCTATTATGTTGGTGCGGCTTCGGAACTTTTAAATATCTTGATATATCTCGGGAACTACGCATCTGATCAAAAAATATCATAGAACATAAAAAGTAGGAAACTTAATTCTCTACAAAAAAGGTCTCTTAACATTTTGCCATAGCTCGCTTCGTTTCCGAGATATTTGCAGATTTATCTCAAGGGAAGGGGCCTGACGGACATATTTCGAGATATTTCTTCTTCTTGTTGTTCTTCTTCTGCACAGCTAAGCTGGAAGTGGCATTTGCGGCTCGCACTAGTGCAGAGTTATCTCAAAGAAAGGGGCCACGGTGTTTCTGTATCTCTATTATGTTGGTGCGGCTTCGGAACTTTTAAATATCTTGATATATCTCGAGAACTGCGCATCTGATCAAAAAATATCATAGAACATAAAAAGTAGGAAACTTAATTCTCTACAAAAAACGTGTCTTAACATTTCGCCATAGCTCGCTTCGTTTCCGAGATATTTGCAGATTTATCTCAAGGGAAGGGGCCTGTCGGACATATTTCGAGATATTTCTTCTTCTTGTTGTTCTTCTTCTGCACAGCTAAGCTGGAAGTGGCATTTGCGGCTCGCACTAGTGCAGAGTTATCTCAAAGAAAGGGGCCACGGTGTTTCTGTATCTCTATTATGTTGGTGCGGCTTCGGAACTTTTAAATATCTCGATATATCTCGAAAACTACGCTTCTGATCAAAAAATATCATAGAACATATATTGTAGGAAACATAATTCTCTACAAAAAACGTCTCTTAACATTTTGCCATAGCTCGCTTCGTTTCCGAGATATTTGCAGATTCAGCGCAAAGGAACGGGCCTGACGGACATATTTCGAGATACTTCTTTTTCTTGTTGTTCTTCCTCTGCACAGCTAAGCTGGAAGTGGCATTTGCAGCTCGCAATAATGCAGAATTATCTCAAAGAAAGGGGCCACGGTGTTTCTGTATCTCTATTATGTTGGTGCGGCTTCGGAACTTTTAAATATCTTGATATATCTCGAGAACTACGCATCTGATCAAAAAATATCATAGAACATAAAAAGTAGGAAACTTAATTCTCTACAAAAAAGGTCTCTTAACATTTTGCCATAGCTCGCTTCGTTTCCGAGATATTTGCAGATTTATCTCAAGGGAAGGGGCCTGACGGACATATTTCGAGATATTTCTTCTTCTTGTTGTTCTTCTTCTGCACAGCTAAGCTGGAAGTGGCATTTGCGGCTCGCACTAGTGCAGAGTTATCTCAAAGAAAGGTGCCACGGTGTTTCTGTATCTCTATTATGTTGGTGCGGCTTTGGAACTTTTAAATATCTTGATATATCTCGAGAACTACGCATCTGACCAAAAAATATCATAGAAGATAAAAAGTAGGAAACTTAATTCTCTACAAAAAAGGTCTCTTAACATTTCGCCATAGCTCGCTTCGTTTCCGAGATATTTGCAGATTTATCTCAAGGGAAGGGGCCTGACGGACATATTTCGAGATATTTCTTCTTCTTGTTGTTCTTCTTCTGCACAGCTAAGCTGGAAGTGGCATTTGCAGCTCGCAATAGTGCAGAGTTATCTCAAAGAAAGGGGCCACGGTGTTTCTGTATCTCTATTATGTTGGTGCGGCTTCGGAACTTTTAAATATATTGATATATCTCGGGAACTACGCATCTGATCAAAAAATATCATAGAACATAAAAAGTAGGAAACTTAATTCTCTACAAAAAAGGTCTCTTAACATTTTGCCATAGCTCGCTTCGTTTCCGAGATATTTGCAGATTTATCTCAAGGGAAGGGGCCTAACGGACATATTTCGAGATATTTCTTCTTCTTGTTGTTCTTCTTCTGCACAGCTAAGCTGGAAGTGGCATTTGCAGCTCGCAATAGTGCAGAGTTATCTCAAAGAAAGGGGCCACGGTGTTTCTGTATCTCTATTATGTTGGTGCGGCTTCGGAACTTTTAAATATCTTGATATATCTCGGGAACTACGCATCTGATCAAAAAATATCATAGAACATAAAAAGTAGGAAACTTAATTCTCTACAAAACAGGTCTCTTAACATTTTGCCATAGCTCGCTTCGTTTCCGAGATATTTGCAGATTTATCTCAAGGGAAGGGGCCTGACGGACATATTTCGAGATACTTCTTCTTCTTGTTGTTCTTCTTCTGCACAGCTAAGCTGGAAGTGGCATTTGCGGCTCGCACTAGTGCAGAGTTATCTCAAAGAAAGGGGCCACGGTGTTTCTGTATCTCTATTATGTTGGTGCGGCTTCGGAACTTTTAAATATCTTGATATATCTCGAGAACTACGCATCTGATCAAAAAATATCATAGAACATAAAAAGTAGGAAACTTAATTCTCTACAAAAAAGGTCTCTTAACATTTCGCCATAGCTCGCTTCGTTTCCGAGATATTTGCAGATTTATCTCAAGGGAAGGGGCCTGTCGGACATATTTCGAGATATTTCTTCTTCTTGTTGTTCTTCTTCTGCACAGCTAAGCTGGAAGTGGCATTGCGGCTCGCACTAGTGCAGAGTTATCTCAAAGAAAGGGGCCACGGTGTTTCTGTATCTCTATTATTTTGGTGCGGCTTCGGAACTTTTAAATATCTCGATATATCTCGAAAACTACGCTTCTGATCAAAAAATATCATAGAACATAAATTGTAGGAAACATAATTCTCTACAAAAAACGTCTCTTAACATTTTGCCATAGCTCGCTTCGTTTCCGAGATATTTGCAGATTCAGCTCAAAGGAACGGGCCTGACGGACATATTTCGAGATACTTCTTTTTCTTGTTGTTCTTCCTCTGCACAGCTAAGCTGGAAGTGGCATTTGCAGCTCGCAATAATGCAGAGTTATCTCAAAGAAAGGGGCCACGGTGTTTCTGTATCTCTATTATGTTGGTGCGGCTTCGGAACTTTTAAATATCTTGATATATCTCGAGAACTACGCATCTGATCAAAAAATATCATAGAACATAAAAAGTAGGAAACTTAATTCTCTACAAAAAAGGTCTCTGAACATTTCGCCATAGCTCGCTTCGTTTCCGAGATATTTGCAGATTTATCTCAAGGGAAGGGGCGTGACGGACATATTTCGAGATATTTCTTCTTCTTGTTGTTCTTCTTCTGCACAGCTAAGCTGGAAGTGGCATTTGCAGCTCGCAATAGTGCAGAGTTATCTCAAAGAAAGGGGCCACGGTGTTTCTGTATCTCTATTATGTTGGTGCGGCTTCGGAACTTTTAAATATCTTGATATATCTCGGGAACTACGCATCTGATCAAAAAATATCATAGAACATAAAAAGTAGGAAACTTAATTCTCTACAAAAAAGGTCTCTTAACATTTTGCCATAGCTCGCTTCGTTTCCGAGATATTTGCAGATTTATCTCAAGGGAAGGGGCCTAACGGACATATTTCGAGATATTTCTTCTTCTTGTTGTTCTTCTTCTGCACAGCTAAACTGGAAGTGGCATTTCCAGTTCGCAATAGTGCAGAGTTATCTCAAAGAAAGGAGCCACGATGTTTCTGTATCTCTATTATGTTGGTGCGGCTTCGGAACTTTTAAATATCTTGATATATCTCGAGAACTACGCATCTGATCAAAAAATATCATAGAACATAAAAAGTAGGAAACTTAATTCTCCACAAAAAAGGTCTCTTAACATTTTGCCATAGCTCGCTTCGTTTCCGAGATATTTGCAGATTTATCTCAAGGGAAGGGGCCTGACGGACATATTTCGAGATATTTCTTCTTCTTGTTGTTCTTCTTCTGCACAGCTAAGCTGGAAGTGGCATTTGCAGCTCGCAATAGTGCAGAGTTATCTCAAAGAAAGGGGCCACGGTGTTTCTGTATCTCTATTATGTTGGTGCGGCTTCGGAACTTTTAAATATCTTGATATATCTCGAGAACTACGCATCTGATCAAAAAATATCATAGAACATAAAAAGTAGGAAACTTAATTCTCTACAAAAAAGGTCTCTTAACATTTTGCCATAGCTCGCTTCGTTTCCGAGATATTTGCAGATTTATCTCAAGGGAAGGGGCCTGACGGACATATTTCGAGATATTTCTTCTTCTTGTTGTTCTTCTTCTGCACAGCTAAGCTGGAAGTGGCATTTGCGGCTCGCACTAGTGCAGAGTTATCTCAAAGAAAGGGGCCACGGTGTTTCTGTATCTCTATTATGTTGGTGCGGCTTTGGAACTTTTAAATATCTTGATATATCTCGAGAACTATGCATCTGATCAAAAAATATCATAGAAGATAAAAAGTAGGAAACTGAATTCTCTACAAAAAAGGTCTCTTAACATTTCGCCATAGCTCGCTTCCTTTCCGAGATATTTGCAGATTTATCTCAAGGGAAGGGGCCTGACGGACATATTTCGAGATATTTCTTCTTCTTGTTGTTCTTCTTCTGCACAGCTAAGCTGGAAGTGGCATTTGCGGCTCGCACTAGTGCAGAGTTATCTCAAAGAAAGGGGCCACGGTGTTTCTGTATCTCTATTATGTTGGTGCGGCTTTGGAACTTTTAAATATCTTGATATATCTCGAGAACTACGCATCTGATCAAAAAATATCATAGAAGATAAAAAGTAGCAAACTTAATTCTCTACAAAAAAGGTCTCTCAACATTTCTCCATAGCTCGCTTCGTTTCCGAGATATTTGCAGATTTATCTCAAGGGAAGGGGCGTGACGGACATATTTCGAGATATTTCTTCTTCTTGTTGTTCTTCTTCTGCACAGCTAAGCTGGAAGTGGCATTTGCAGCTCGCAATAGTGCAGAGTTATCTCAAAGAAAGGGGCCACGGTGTTTCTGTATCTCTATTATGTTGGTGCGGCTTCGGAAATTTTAAATATCTTGATATATCTCGGGAACTACGCATCTGATCAAAAAATATCATAGAACATAAAAAGTAGGAAACTTAATTCTCTACAAAAAAGGTCTCTTAACATTTTGCCATAGCTCGCTTCGTTTCCGAGATATTTGCAGATTTATCTCAAGGGAAGGGGCCTAACGGACATATTTCGAGATATTTCTTCTTCTTGTTGATCTTCTTCTGCACAGCTAAACTGGAAGTGGCATTTCCAGCTCGCAATAGTGCAGAGTGATCTCAAAGAAAGGAGCCACGATGTTTCTGTATCTCTATTATGTTGGTGCGGTTTCGGAACTTTTAAATATCTTGATATATCTCGAGAACTACGCATCTGATCAAAAAATATCATAGAACATAAAAAGTAGGAAACTTAATTCTCTACAAAAAAGGTCTCTTAACATTTTGCCATAGCTCGCTTCGTTTCCGAGATATTTGCAGATTTATCTCAAGGGAAGGGGCCTGACGGACATATTTCGAGATATTTCTTCTTCTTGTTGTTCTTCTTCTGCACAGCTAAGCTGGAAGTGGCATTTGCAGCTCGCAATAGTGCAGAGTTATCTCAAAGAAAGGGGCCACGGTGTTTCTGTATCTCTATTATGTTGGTGCGGCTTCGGAACTTTTAAATATCTTGATATATCTCGAGAACTACGCATCTGATCGAAAAACATCATAGAACATAAAAAGTAGGAAACTTAATTCTCTGCAAAAAAGGTCTCTTAACATTTTGCCATAGCTCGCTTCGTTTCCGAGATATTTGCAGATTTATCTCAAGGGAAGGGGCCTGTCGGACATATTTCGAGATATTTCTTCTTCTTGTTGTTCTTCTTCTGCACAGCTAAGCTGGAAGTGGCATTTGCGGCTCGCACTAGTGCAGAGTTATCTCAAAGAAAGGGGCCACGGTGTTTCTGTATCTCTATTATGTTGGTGCGGCTTCGGAACTTTCAAATATCTTGATATATCTCGAGAACTACGCATCTGATCAAAAAATATCATAGAACATAAAAAGTAGGAAACTTAATTCTCTACAAAAAAGGTCTCTTAACATTTTGCCATAGCTCGCTTCGTTTCCGAGATATTTGCAGATTTATCTCAAGGGAAGGGGCCTGACGGACATATTTCGAGATATTTCTTCTTCTTGTTGTTCTTCTTCTGCACAGCTAAGCTGGAAGTGGCATTTGCGGCTCGCACTAGTGCAGAGTTATCTCAAAGAAAGGGGCCACGGTGTTTCTGTATCTCTATTATGTTGGTGCGGCTTTGGAACTTTTAAATATCTTGATATATCTCGAGAACTACGCATCTGATCAAAAAATATCATAGAAGATAAAAAGTAGGAAACTTAATTCTCTACAAAAAAGGTCTCTTAACATTTCGCCATAGCTCGCTTCGTTTCCGAGATATTTGCAGATTTATCTCAAGGGAAGGGGCGTGACGGACATATTTCGAGATATTTCTTCTTCTTGTTGTTCTTCTTCTGCACAGCTAAGCTGGAAGTGGCATTTGCAGCTCGCAATAGTGCAGAGTTATCTCAAAGAAAGGGGCCACGGTGTTTCTGTATCTCTATTATGTTGGTGCGGCTTCGGAACTTTTAAATATCTTGATATATCTCGGGAACTACGCATCTGATCAAAAAATATCATAGAACATAAAAAGTAGGAAACTTAATTCTCTACAAAAAAGGTCTCTTAACATTTTGCCATAGCTCGCTTCGTTTCCGAGATATTTGCAGATTTATCTCAAGGGAAGGGGCCTAACGGACATATTTCGAGATATTTCTTCTTCTTGTTGTTCTTCTTCTGCACAGCTAAGCTGGAAGTGGCATTTGCGGCTCGCACTATTGCAGAGTTATCTCAAAGAAAGGGGCCACGGTGTTTCTGTATCTCTATTATGTTGGTGCGGCTTCGGAACTTTTAAATATCTTGATATATCTCGAGAACTACGCATCTGATCAAAAAATATCATAGAACATAAAAAGTAGGAAACATAATTCTCTACAAAAAAGGTCTCTTAACATTTTGCCATAGCTCGCTTCGTTTCCGAGATATTTGCAGATTTATCTCAAGGGAAGGGGCCTGACGGACATATTTCGAGATATTTCTTCTTCTTGTTGTTCTTCTTCTGCACAGCTAAGCTGGAAGTGGCATTTGCGGCTCGCACTAGTGCAGAGTTATCTCAAAGAAAGGGGCCACGGTGTTTCTGTATATTATGTTGGTGCGGCTTAGGAACTTTTAAATATCTCGATATATCTCGAAAACTACGCTTCTGATCAAAAAATATCATAGAACATATATTGTAGGAAACATAATTCTCTACAAAAAACGTCTCTTAACATTTTGCCATAGCTCGCTTCGTTTCCGAGATATTTGCAGATTCAGCGCAAAGGAACGGGCCTGACGGACATATTTCGAGATACTTCTTTTTCTTGTTGTTCTTCCTCTGCACAGCTAAGCTGGAAGTGGCATTTGCAGCTCGCAATAATGCAGAATTATCTCAAAGAAAGGGGCCACGGTGTTTCTGTATCTCTATTATGTTGGTGCGGCTTCGGAACTTTTAAATATCTTGATATATCTCGAGAACTACGCATCTGATCAAAAAATATCATAGAACATAAAAAGTAGGAAACTTAATTCTCTACAAGAAAGGTCTCTTAACATTTTGCCATAGCTCGCTTCGTTTCCGAGATATTTGCAGATTTATCTCAAGGGAAGGGGCCTGACGGACATATTTCGAGATATTTCTTCTTCTTGTTGTTCTTCTTCTGCACAGCTAAGCTGGAAGTGGCATTTGCGGCTCGCACTAGTGCAGAGTTATCTCAAAGAAAGGTGCCACGGTGTTTCTGTATCTCTATTATGTTGGTGCGGCTTTGGAACTTTTAAATATCTTGATATATCTCGAGAACTACGCATCTGACCAAAAAATATCATAGAAGATAAAAAGTAGGAAACTTAATTCTCTACAAAAAAGGTCTCTTAACATTTCGCCATAGCTCGCTTCGTTTCCGAGATATTTGCAGATTTATCTCAAGGGAAGGGGCCTGACGGACATATTTCGAGATATTTCTTCTTCTTGTTGTTCTTCTTCTGCACAGCTAAGCTGGAAGTGGCATTTGCAGCTCGCAATAGTGCAGAGTTATCTCAAAGAAAGGGGCCACGGTGTTTCTGTATCTCTATTATGTTGGTGCGGCTTCGGAACTTTTAAATATATTGATATATCTCGGGAACTACGCATCTGATCAAAAAATATCATAGAACATAAAAAGTAGGAAACTTAATTCTCTACAAAAAAGGTCTCTTAACATTTTGCCATAGCTCGCTTCGTTTCCGAGATATTTGCAGATTTATCTCAAGGGAAGGGGCCTAACGGACATATTTCGAGATATTTCTTCTTCTTGTTGTTCTTCTTCTGCACAGCTAAGCTGGAAGTGGCATTTGCAGCTCGCAATAGTGCAGAGTTATCTCAAAGAAAGGGGCCACGGTGTTTCTGTATCTCTATTATGTTGGTGCGGCTTCGGAACTTTTAAATATCTTGATATATCTCGGGAACTACGCATCTGATCAAAAAATATCATAGAACATAAAAAGTAGGAAACTTAATTCTCTACAAAAAAGGTCTCTTAACATTTTGCCATAGCTCGCTTCGTTTCCGAGATATTTGCAGATTTATCTCAAGGGAAGGGGCCTAACGGACATATTTCGAGATATTTCTTCTTCTTGTTGTTCTTCTTCTGCACAGCTAAACTGGAAGTGGCATTTCTAGCTCGCAATAGTGCAGAGTTATCTCAAAGAAAGGAGCCACGGTGTTTCTGTATCTCTATTATGTTGGTGCGGCTTCGGAACTTTTAAATATCTTGATATATCTCGAGAACTACGCATCTGATCGAAAAATATCATAGAACATAAAAAGTAGGAAACTTAATTCTCTACAAAAAAGGTCTCTTAACATTTTGCCATAGCTCGCTTCGTTTCCGAGATATTTGCAGATTTATCTCAAGGGAAGGGGCCTGACGGACATATTTCGAGATATTTCTTCTTCTTGTTGTTCTTCTTCTGCACAGCTAAGCTGGAAGAGGCATTTGCGGCTCGCACTAGTGCAGAGTTATCTCAAAGAAAGGGGCCACGGTGTTTCTGTATCTCTATTATGTTGGTGCGGCTTCGGAACTTTTAAATATCTTGATATATCTCGAGAACTGCGCATCTGATCAAAAAATATCATAGAACATAAAAAGTAGGAAACCTAATTCTCTACAAAAAAGGTCTCTTAACATTTTGCCATAGCTCGCTTCGTTTCCGAGATATTTGCAGATTTATCTCAAGGGAAGGGGCCTGACGGACATATTTCGAGATACTTCTTCTTCTTGTTGTTCTTCTTCTGCACAGCTAAGCTGGAAGTGGCATTTGCGGCTCGCACTAGTGCAGAGTTATCTCAAAGAAAGGGGCCACGGTGTTTCTGTATCTCTATTATGTTGGTGCGGCTTCGGAACTTTTAAATATCTTGATATATCTCGAGAACTGCGCATCTGATCAAAAAATATCATAGAACATAAAAAGTAGGAAACTTAATTCTCTACAAAAAACGTCTCTTAACATTTCGCCATAGCTCGCTTCGTTTCCGAGATATTTGCAGATTTATCTCAAGGGAAGGGGCCTGTCGGACATATTTCGAGATATTTCTTCTTCTTGTTGTTCTTCTTCTGCACAGCTAAGCTGGAAGTGGCATTTGCGGCTCGCACTAGTGCAGAGTTATCTCAAAGAAAGGGGCCACGGTGTTTCTGTATCTCTATTATGTTGGTGCGGCTTCGGAACTTTTAAATATCTCGATATATCTCGAAAACTACGCTTCTGATCAAAAAATATCATAGAACATATATTGTAGGAAACATAATTCTCTACAAAAAACGTCTCTTAACATTTTGCCATAGCTCGCTTCGTTTCCGAGATATTTGCAGATTCAGCGCAAAGGAACGGGCCTGACGGACATATTTCGAGATACTTCTTTTTCTTGTTGTTCTTCCTCTGCACAGCTAAGCTGGAAGTGGCATTTGCAGCTCGCAATAATGCAGAATTATCTCAAAGAAAGGGGCCACGGTGTTTCTGTATCTCTATTATGTTGGTGCGGCTTCGGAACTTTTAAATATCTTGATATATCTCGAGAACTACGCATCTGATCAAAAAATATCATAGAACATAAAAAGTAGGAAACTTAATTCTCTACAAGAAAGGTCTCTTAACATTTTGCCATAGCTCGCTTCGTTTCCGAGATATTTGCAGATTTATCTCAAGGAAAGGGGCCTGACGGACATATTTCGAGATATTTCTTCTTCTTGTTGTTCTTCTTCTGCACAGCTAAGCTGGAAGAGGCATTTGCGGCTCGCACTAGTGCAGAGTTATCTCAAAGAAAGGGGCCACGGTGTTTCTGTATCTCTATTATGTTGGTGCGGCTTCGGAACTTTTAAATATCTTGATATATCTCGAGAACTGCGCATCTGATCAAAAAATATCATAGAACATAAAAAGTAGGAAACCTAATTCTCTACAAAAAAGGTCTCTTAACATTTTGCCATAGCTCGCTTCGTTTCCGAGATATTTGCAGATTTATCTCAAGGGAAGGGGCCTGACGGACATATTTCGAGATACTTCTTCTTCTTGTTGTTCTTCTTCTGCACAGCTAAGCTGGAAGTGGCATTTGCGGCTCGCACTAGTGCAGAGTTATCTCAAAGAAAGGGGCCACGGTGTTTCTGTATCTCTATTATGTTGGTGCGGCTTCGGAACTTTTAAATATCTTGATATATCTCGAGAACTGCGCATCTGATCAAAAAATATCATAGAACATAAAAAGTAGGAAACTTAATTCTCTACAAAAAACGTCTCTTAACATTTCGCCATAGCTCGCTTCGTTTCCGAGATATTTGCAGATTTATCTCAAGGGAAGGGGCCTGTCGGACATATTTCGAGATATTTCTTCTTCTTGTTGTTCTTCTTCTGCACAGCTAAGCTGGAAGTGGCATTTGCGGCTCGCACTAGTGCAGAGTTATCTCAAAGAAAGGGGCCACGGTGTTTCTGTATCTCTATTATGTTGGTGCGGCTTCGGAACTTTTAAATATCTCGATATATCTCGAAAACTACGCTTCTGATCAAAAAATATCATAGAACATATATTGTAGGAAACATAATTCTCTACAAAAAACGTCTCTTAACATTTTGCCATAGCTCGCTTCGTTTCCGAGATATTTGCAGATTCAGCGCAAAGGAACGGGCCTGACGGACATATTTCGAGATACTTCTTTTTCTTGTTGTTCTTCCTCTGCACAGCTAAGCTGGAAGTGGCATTTGCAGCTCGCAATAATGCAGAATTATCTCAAAGAAAGGGGCCACGGTGTTTCTGTATCTCTATTATGTTGGTGCGGCTTCGGAACTTTTAAATATCTTGATATATCTCGAGAACTACGCATCTGATCAAAAAATATCATAGAACATAAAAAGTAGGAAACTTAATTCTCTACAAGAAAGGTCTCTTAACATTTTGCCATAGCTCGCTTCGTTTCCGAGATATTTGCAGATTTATCTCAAGGGAAGGGGCCTGACGGACATATTTCGAGATATTTCTTCTTCTTGTTGTTCTTCTTCTGCACAGCTAAGCTGGAAGTGGCATTTGCGGCTCGCACTAGTGCAGAGTTATCTCAAAGAAAGGTGCCACGGTGTTTCTGTATCTCTATTATGTTGGTGCGGCTTTGGAACTTTTAAATATCTTGATATATCTCGAGAACTACGCATCTGACCAAAAAATATCATAGAAGATAAAAAGTAGGAAACTTAATTCTCTACAAAAAAGGTCTCTTAACATTTCGCCATAGCTCGCTTCGTTTCCGAGATATTTGCAGATTTATCTCAAGGGAAGGGTCCTGACGGACATATTTCGAGATATTTCTTCTTCTTGTTGTTCTTCTTCTGCACAGCTAAGCTGGAAGTGGCATTTGCAGCTCGCAATAGTGCAGAGTTATCTCAAAGAAAGGGGCCACGGTGTTTCTGTATCTCTATTATGTTGGTGCGGCTTCGGAACTTTTAAATATATTGATATATCTCGGGAACTACGCATCTGATCAAAAAATATCATAGAACATAAAAAGTAGGAAACTTAATTCTCTACAAAAAAGGTCTCTTAACATTTTGCCATAGCTCGCTTCGTTTCCGAGATATTTGCAGATTTATCTCAAGGGAAGGGGCCTAACGGACATATTTCGAGATATTTCTTCTTCTTGTTGTTCTTCTTCTGCACAGCTAAGCTGGAAGTGGCATTTGCAGCTCGCAATAGTGCAGAGTTATCTCAAAGAAAGGGGCCACGGTGTTTCTGTATCTCTATTATGTTGGTGCGGCTTCGGAACTTTTAAATATCTTGATATATCTCGGGAACTACGCATCTGATCAAAAAATATCATAGAACATAAAAAGTAGGAAACTTAATTCTCTACAAAAAAGGTCTCTTAACATTTTGCCATAGCTCGCTTCGTTTCCGAGATATTTGCAGATTTATCTCAAGGGAAGGGGCCTAACGGACATATTTCGAGATATTTCTTCTTCTTGTTGTTCTTCTTCTGCACAGCTAAACTGGAAGTGGCATTTCTAGCTCGCAATAGTGCAGAGTTATCTCAAAGAAAGGAGCCACGGTGTTTCTGTATCTCTATTATGTTGGTGCGGCTTCGGAACTTTTAAATATCTTGATATATCTCGAGAACTACGCATCTGATCGAAAAATATCATAGAACATAAAAAGTAGGAAACTTAATTCTCTACAAAAAAGGTCTCTTAACATTTTGCCATAGCTCGCTTCGTTTCCGAGATATTTGCAGATTTATCTCAAGGGAAGGGGCCTGACGGACATATTTCGAGATATTTCTTCTTCTTGTTGTTCTTCTTCTGCACAGCTAAGCTGGAAGAGGCATTTGCGGCTCGCACTAGTGCAGAGTTATCTCAAAGAAAGGGGCCACGGTGTTTCTGTATCTCTATTATGTTGGTGCGGCTTCGGAACTTTTAAATATCTTGATATATCTCGAGAACTGCGCATCTGATCAAAAAATATCATAGAACATAAAAAGTAGGAAACCTAATTCTCTACAAAAAAGGTCTCTTAACATTTTGCCATAGCTCGCTTCGTTTCCGAGATATTTGCAGATTTATCTCAAGGGAAGGGGCCTGACGGACATATTTCGAGATATTTCTTCTTCTTGTTGTTCTTCTTCTGCACAGCTAAGCTGGAAGTGGCATTTGCAGCTCGCAATAGTGCAGAGTTATCTCAAAGAAAGGGGCCACGGTGTTTCTGTATCTCTATTATGTTGGTGCGGCTTCGGAACTTTTAAATATCTTGATATATCTCGGGAACTACGCATCTGATCAAAAAATATCATAGAACATAAAAAGTAGGAAACTTAATTCTCTACAAAAAAGGTCTCTTAACATTTTGCCATAGCTCGCTTCGTTTCCGAGATATTTGCAGATTTATCTCAAGGGAAGGGGCCTGACGGACATATTTCGAGATACTTCTTCTTCTTGTTGTTCTTCTTCTGCACAGCTAAGCTGGAAGTGGCATTTGCGGCTCGCACTAGTGCAGAGTTATCTCAAAGAAAGGGGCCACGGTGTTTCTGTATCTCTATTATGTTGGTGCGGCTTCGGAACTTTTAAATATCTTGATATATCTCGAGAACTACGCATCTGATCAAAAAATATCATAGAACATAAAAAGTAGGAAACTTAATTCTCTACAAAAAAGGTCTCTTAACATTTCGCCATAGCTCGCTTCGTTTCCGAGATATTTGCAGATTTATCTCAAGGGAAGGGGCCTGTCGGACATATTTCGAGATATTTCTTCTTCTTGTTGTTCTTCTTCTGCACAGCTAAGCTGGAAGTGGCATTGCGGCGCGCACTAGTGCAGAGTTATCTCAAAGAAAGGGGCCACGGTGTTTCTGTATCTCTATTATTTTGGTGCGGCTTCGGAACTTTTAAATATCTCGATATATCTCGAAAACTACGCTTCTGATCAAAAAATATCATAGAACATAAATTGTAGGAAACATAATTCTCTACAAAAAACGTCTCTTAACATTTTGCCATAGCTCGCTTCGTTTCCGAGATATTTGCAGATTCAGCTCAAAGGAACGGGCCTGACGGACATATTTCGAGATACTTCTTTTTCTTGTTGTTCTTCCTCTGCACAGCTAAGCTGGAAGTGGCATTTGCAGCTCGCAATAATGCAGAGTTATCTCAAAGAAAGGGGCCACGGTGTTTCTGTATCTCTATTATGTTGGTGCGGCTTCGGAACTTTTAAATATCTTGATATATCTCGAGAACTACGCATCTGATCAAAAAATATCATAGAACATAAAAAGTAGGAAACTTAATTCTCTACAAAAAAGGTCTCTGAACATTTCGCCATAGCTCGCTTCGTTTCCGAGATATTTGCAGATTTATCTCAAGGGAAGGGGCGTGACGGACATATTTCGAGATACTTCTTCTTCTTGTTGTTCTTCTTCTGCACAGCTAAGCTGGAAGTGGCATTTGCAGCTCGCAATAGTGCAGAGTTATCTCAAAGAAAGGGGCCACGGTGTTTCTGTATCTCTATTATGTTGGTGCGGCTTCGGAACTTTTAAATATCTTGATATATCTCGGGAACTACGCATCTGATCAAAAAATATCATAGAACATAAAAAGTAGGAAACTTAATTCTCTACAAAAAAGGTCTCTTAACATTTTGCCATAGCTCGCTTCGTTTCCGAGATATTTGCAGATTTATCTCAAGGGAAGGGGCCTAACGGACATATTTCGAGATATTTCTTCTTCTTGTTGTTCTTCTTCTGCACAGCTAAACTGGAAGTGGCATTTCCAGTTCGCAATAGTGCAGAGTTATCTCAAAGAAAGGAGCCACGATGTTTCTGTATCTCTATTATGTTGGTGCGGCTTCGGAACTTTTAAATATCTTGATATATCTCGAGAACTACGCATCTGATCAAAAAATATCATAGAACATAAAAAGTAGGAAACTTAATTCTCTACAAAAAAGGTCTCTTAACATTTTGCCATAGCTCGCTTCGTTTCCGAGATATTTGCAGATTTATCTCAAGGGAAGGGGCCTGACGGACATATTTCGAGATATTTCTTCTTCTTGTTGTTCTTCTTCTGCACAGCTAAGCTGGAAGTGGCATTTGCAGCTCGCAATAGTGCAGAGTTATCTCAAAGAAAGGGGCCACGGTGTTTCTGTATCTCTATTATGTTGGTGCGGCTTCGGAACTTTTAAATATCTTGATATATCTCGAGAACTACGCATCTGATCAAAAAATATCATAGAACATAAAAAGTAGGAAACTTAATTCTCTACAAAAAAGGTCTCTTAACATTTTGCCATAGCTCGCTTCGTTTCCGAGATATTTGCAGATTTATCTCAAGGGAAGGGGCCTGACGGACATATTTCGAGATATTTCTTCTTCTTGTTGTTCTTCTTCTGCACAGCTAAGCTGGAAGTGGCATTTGCGGCTCGCACTAGTGCAGAGTTATCTCAAAGAAAGGGGCCACGGTGTTTCTGTATCTCTATTATGTTGGTGCGGCTTTGGAACTTTTAAATATCTTGATATATCTCGAGAACTATGCATCTGATCAAAAAATATCATAGAAGATAAAAAGTAGGAAACTGAATTCTCTACAAAAAAGGTCTCTTAACATTTCGCCATAGCTCGCTTCGTTTCCGAGATATTTGCAGATTTATCTCAAGGGAAGGGGCCTGACGGACATATTTCGAGATATTTCTTCTTCTTGTTGTTCTTCTTCTGCACAGCTAAGCTGGAAGTGGCATTTGCGGCTCGCACTAGTGCAGAGTTATCTCAAAGAAAGGGGCCACGGTGTTTCTGTATCTCTATTATGTTGGTGCGGCTTTGGAACTTTTAAATATCTTGATATATCTCGAGAACTACGCATCTGATCAAAAAATATCATAGAAGATAAAAAGTAGCAAACTTAATTCTCTACAAAAAAGGTCTCTCAACATTTCGCCATAGCTCGCTTCGTTTCCGAGATATTTGCAGATTTATCTCAAGGGAAGGGGCGTGACGGACATATTTCGAGATATTTCTTCTTCTTGTTGTTCTTCTTCTGCACAGCTAAGCTGGAAGTGGCATTTGCAGCTCGCAATAGTGCAGAGTTATCTCAAAGAAAGGGGCCACGGTGTTTCTGTATCTCTATTATGTTGGTGCGGCTTCGGAACTTTTAAATATCTTGATATATCTCGGGAACTACGCATCTGATCAAAAAATATCATAGAACATAAAAAGTAGGAAACTTAATTCTCTACAAAAAAGGTCTCTTAACATTTTGCCATAGCTCGCTTCGTTTCCGAGATATTTGCAGATTTATCTCAAGGGAAGGGGCCTAACGGACATATTTCGAGATATTTCTTCTTCTTGTTGATCTTCTTCTGCACAGCTAAACTGGAAGTGGCATTTCCAGCTCGCAATAGTGCAGAGTGATCTCAAAGAAAGGAGCCACGATGTTTCTGTATCTCTATTATGTTGGTGCGGCTTCGGAACTTTTAAATATCTTGATATATCTCGAGAACTACGCATCTGATCAAAAAATATCATAGAACATAAAAAGTAGGAAACTTAATTCTCTACAAAAAAGGTCTCTTAACATTTTGCCATAGCTCGCTTCGTTTCCGAGATATTTGCAGATTTATCTCAAGGGAAGGGGCCTGACGGACATATTTCGAGATATTTCTTCTTCTTGTTGTTCTTCTTCTGCACAGCTAAGCTGGAAGTGGCATTTGCAGCTCGCAATAGTGCAGAGTTATCTCAAAGAAAGGGGCCACGGTGTTTCTGTATCTCTATTATGTTGGTGCGGCTTCGGAACTTTTAAATATCTTGATATATCTCGAGAACTACGCATCTGATCGAAAAACATCATAGAACATAAAAAGTAGGAAACTTCATTCTCTGCAAAAAAGGTCTCTTAACATTTTGCCATAGCTCGCTTCGTTTCCGAGATATTTGCAGATTTATCTCAAGGGAAGGGGCCTGACGGACATATTTCGAGATATTTCTTCTTCTTGTTGTTCTTCTTCTGCACAGCTAAGCTGGAAGTGGCATTTGCGGCTCGCACTAGTGCAGAGTTATCTCAAAGAAAGGGGCCACGGTGTTTCTGTATCTCTATTATGTTGGTGCGGCTTCGGAACTTTCAAATATCTTGATATATCTCGAGAACTACGCATCTGATCAAAAAATATCATAGAACATAAAAAGTAGGAAACTTAATTCTCTACAAAAAAGGTCTCTTAACATTTTGCCATAGCTCGCTTCGTTTCCGAGATATTTGCAGATTTATCTCAAGGGAAGGGGCCTAACGGACATATTTCGAGATATTTCTTCTTCTTGTTGTTCTTCTTCTGCACAGCTAAGCTGGAAGTGGCATTTGCGGCTCGCACTATTGCAGAGTTATCTCAAAGAAAGGGGCCACGGTGTTTCTGTATCTCTATTATGTTGGTGCGTCTTCGGATCTTTTAAATATCTTGATATATCTCGAGAACTACGCGTCTGATCAAAAAATATCATAGAACATAAAAAGTAGGAAACATAATTCTCTACAAAAAAGGTCTCTTAACATTTTGCCATAGCTCGCTTCGTTTCCGAGATATTTGCAGATTTATCTCAAGGGAAGGGGCCTGACGGACATATTTCGAGATATTTCTTCTTCTTGTTGTTCTTCTTCTGCACAGCTAAGCTGGAAGTGGCATTTGCGGCTCGCACTAGTGCAGAGTTATCTCAAAGAAAGGGGCCACGGTGTTTCTGTATCTCTATTATGTTGGTGCGGCTTCGGAACTTTTAAATATCTCGATATATCTCGAAAACTACGCTTCTGATCGAAAAATATCATAGAACATAAATTGTAGGAAACATAATTCTCTACAAAAAACGTCTCTTAACATTTTGCCATAGCTCGCTTCGTTTCCGAGATATTTGCAGATTCAGCTCAAAGGAACGGGCCTGACGGACATATTTCGAGATACTTCTTTTTCTTGTTGTTCTTCCTCTGCACAGCTAAGCTGGAAGTGGCATTTGCAGCTCGCAATAGTGCAGAGTTATCTCAAAGAAAGGGGCCACGGTGTTTCTGTATCTCTATTATGTTGGTGCGGCTTCGGAACTTTTAAATATCTTGATATATCTCGAGAACTACGCATCTGATCAAAAAATATCATAGAACGTAAAAAGTAGGAAACTTAGTTCTCTACAAAAAAGGTCTCTTAACATTTTGCCATAGCTCGCTTCGTTTCCGAGATATTTGCATATTTATCTCAAGGGAAGGGGCCTGACGGACATATTTCGAGATATTTCTTCTTCTTGTTGTTCTTCTTCTGCACAGCAAAGCTGGAAGTGGCATTTGCGGCTCGCACTAGTGCAGAGTTATCTCAAAGAAAGGGGCCACGGTGTTTCTGTATCTCTATTATGTTGGTGCGGCTTCGGAACTTTTAAATATCTTGATATATCTCGAGAACTACGCATCTGAGCAAAAAATATCATAGAAGATAAAAAGTAGGAAACTTAATTCTCTACAAAAAAGGTCTCTTAACATTTCGCCATAGCTCGCTTCGTTTCCGAGATATTTGCAGATTTATCTCAAGGGAAGGGGCCTGTCGGACATATTTCGAGATATTTCTTCTTCTTGTTGTTCTTCTTCAGCACAGCTAAGCTGGAAGTGGCATTTGCGGCTCGCACTAGTGCAGAGTTATCTCAAAGAAAGGGGCCACGGTGTTTCTGTATCTCTATTATGTTGGTGCGGCTTCGGAACTTTTAAATATCTTGATATATCTCGAGAACTACGCATCTGATCAAAAAATATCATAGAACATAAAAAGTAGGAAACTTCATTCTCTACAAAAAAGGTCTCTTAACATTTTGCCATAGCTCGCTTCGTTTCCGAGATATTTGCAGATTTATCTCAAGGGAAGGGGCCTGACGGACATATTTCAAGATATTTCTTCTTCTTGTTGTTCTTCTTCTGCACAGCTAAGCTGGAAGTGGCATTTGCGGCTCGCACTATTGCAGAGTTATCTCAAAGAAAGGGGCCACGGTGTTTCTGTATCTCTATTATGTTGGTGCGGCTTCGGAACTTTTAAATATCTAGATATATCTCGAAAAGTACGGTTCTGATCAAAAAATATCATACAACATAAATTGTAGGAAACATAATTCTCTACAAAAAAGGTCTCTTAACATTTTGCCATAGCTCGCCTCGTTTCCGAGATATTTGCAGATTTATCTCAAGGGAAGGGGCCTGACGGACATATTTCGAGATATTTCTTCTTCTTGTTGTTCTTCTTCTGCACAGCTAAGCTGGAAGTGGCATTTGCGGCTCGCACTAGTGCAGAGTTATCTCAAAGAAAGGGGCCACGGTGTTTCTGTATCTGTATTATGTTGGTGCGGCTTCGGAACTTTTAAATATCTTGATATATCTCGAGAACTACGCATCTGATCAAAAAATATCATAGAACATAAAAAGTAGGAAACTTAATTCTCTACAAAAAAGGTCTCTTAACATTTTGCCATAGCTCGCTTCGTTTCCGAGATATTTGCAGATTTATCTCAAGGGAAGGGGCCTGACGGACATATTTCAAGATATTTCTTCTTCTTGTTGTTCTTCTTCTGCACAGCTAAGCTGGAAGTGGCATTTGCGGCTCGCACTAGTGCACAGTTATCTCAAAGAAAGGGGCCACGGTGTTTCTGTATCTCTATTATGTTGGTGCGGCTTCGGAACTTTTAAATATCTCGATATATCTCGAAAACTACGCTTCTGATCAAAAAATATCATAGAACATAAATTGTAGGAAACATAATTCTCTACAAAAAACGTGTCTTAACATTTTGCCATAGCTCGCTTCGTTTTCGAGATATTTGCAGATTCAGCTCAAAGGAACTGGCCTGACGGACATATTTCGAGATATTTCTTCTTCTTGTTGTTCTTCCTCTGCACAGCTAAGCTGGAAGTGGCATTTGCGGCTCGCACTAGTGCAGAGTTATCTCAAAGAAAGGGGCCACGGTGTTTCTGTATCTCTATTATGTTGGTGCGGCTTCGGAACTTTTAAATATCTCGATATATCTCGAAAACTACGCTTCTGATCAAAAAATATCATAGAGCGTAAATTGTAGGAAACATTATTCTCTACAAAAAAGGTCTCTTAACATTTTGCCATAGCTCGCTTCGTTTCCCAGATATTTGCAGATTCATCTCAAGGGAAGGGGTCTGACGGACATATTTCGAGATATTTCTTCTTCTTGTTGTTCTTCTTCTGCACAGCTAAGCTCGAAGCGGCATTTGCAGCTCGCAATAGTGCAGAGTTATCTCAAAGAGAGAGGCCACGGTGTTTCTGTACCTCTATTATGTTGGTGCTGCTTCGGAACTTTTAAATATCTTGATATATCTCGAGAACTACGCATCTGATCAAAAAATATCATCGAACATAAAAAGTAGGAAACTTAATTCTCTACAAAAAAGGTCTCTTAACATTTTGCCATAGCTCGCTTCGTTTCCGAGATATTTGCAGATTTATCTCAAGGGAAGTGGCCTGACGGACATATTTCGAGATATTTCTTCTTCTTGTTGTTCTTCTTCTGCACAGCTAAGCTGGAAGTGGCATTTGCAGCTCGCAATAGTGCAGAGTTATCCCAAAGAAAGGGGCCACGGTGTTTCTGTATCTCTATTATGTTGGTGCGGCTTCGGAACTTTTAAATATCTTGATATATCTCGAGAACTACGCATCTGATCAAAAAATATCATACTACATAAAAAGTAGGAAACTTGATTCTCTACAAGAAAGGTCTCTAAACATTTTGCCATAGCTCGCTTCGTTTCCGAGATATTTGCAGATTTATCTCAAGGGAAGGGGCCTGACGGACATATTTCGAGATATTTCTTCTTCTTGTTGTTCTTCTTCTGCACAGCTAAGCTGGAAGTGGCATTTGCGGCTCGCACTAGTGCACAGTTATCTCAAAGAAAGGGGCCACGGTGTTTCTGTATCTCTAATATGTTGGTGCGGCTTCGGATCTTTTAAGTATCTCGATATATCTCGAAAACTACGCTTCTGATCAAAAAATATCATAGAACATAAATTGTAGGAAACATAATTCTCTACAAAAAACGTGTCTTAACATTTTGCCATAGCTCGCTTCGTTTCCGAGATATTTGCAGATTCAGCTCAAAGGAACTGGCCTGACGGACATATTTCGAGATATTTCTTCTTCTTGTTGTTCTTCCTCTGCACAGCTAAGCTGGAAGTGGCATTTGCGGCTCGCACTAGTGCAGAGTTATCTCAAAGAAAGGGGCCACGGTGTTTCTGTATCTCTATTATGTTGGTGCGGCTTCGGAACTTTTAAATATCTCGATATATCTCGAAAACTACGCTTCTGATCAAAAAATATCATAGAGCGTAAATTGTAGGAAACATTATTCTCTACAAAAAAGGTCTCTTAACATTTTGCCATAGCTCGCTTCGTTTCCCAGATATTTGCAGATTCATCTCAAGGGAAGGGGTCTGACGGACATATTTCGAGATATTTCTTCTTCTTGTTGTTCTTCTTCTGCACAGCTAAGCTCGAAGCGGCATTTGCAGCTCGCAATAGTGCAGAGTTATCTCAAAGAGAGAGGCCACGGTGTTTCTGTACCTCTATTATGTTGGTGCTGCTTCGGAACTTTTAAATATCTTGATATATCTCGAGAACTACGCATCTGATCAAAAAATATCATCGAACATAAAAAGTAGGAAACTTAATTCTCTACAAAAAAGGTCTCTTAACATTTTGCCATAGCTCGCTTCGTTTCCGAGATATTTGCAGATTTATCTCAAGGGAAGTGGCCTGACGGACATATTTCGAGATATTTCTTCTTCTTGTTGTTCTTCTTCTGCACAGCTAAGCTGGAAGTGGCATTTGCAGCTCGCAATAGTGCAGAGTTATCCCAAAGAAAGGGGCCACGGTGTTTCTGTATCTCTATTATGTTGGTGCGGCTTCGGAACTTTTAAATATCTTGATATATCTCGAGAACTACGCATCTGATCAAAAAATATCATACTACATAAAAAGTAGGAAACTTGATTCTCTACAAGAAAGGTCTCTAAACATTTTGCCATAGCTCGCTTCGTTTCCGAGATATTTGCAGATTTATCTCAAGGGAAGGGGCCTGACGGACATATTTCGAGATATTTCTTCTTCTTGTTGTTCTTCTTCTGCACAGCTAAGCTGGAAGTCGCATTTGCAGCTCGCAATAGTGCAGAGTTATCTCAAAGAAAGGGGCCACGGTGTTTCTGTATCTCTATTATGTTGGTGCGGCTTCGGAACTTTTAAATATCTCGATATATCTCGAAAACTACGCTTCTGATCAAAAAATGTCATAGAGCGTAAATTGTAGGAAACATTATTCTCTACAAAAAAGGTCTCTTAACATTTTGCCATAGCTCGCTTCGTTTCCGAGATATTTGCAGATTCATCTCAAGGGAAGGGGTCTGACGGACATATTTCGAGATATTTCTTCTTCTTGTTGTTCTTCTTCTGCACAGCTAAGCTCGAAGCGGCATTTGCAGCTCGCAATAGTGCAGAGTTATCCCAAAGAAAGGGGCCACGGTGTTTCTGTATCTCTATTATGTTGGTGCGGCTTCGGAACTTTTAAATATCTTGATATATCTCGAGAACTACGCATCTGATCAAAAAATATCATCGAACATAAAAAGTAGGAAACTTAATTCTCTACAAAAAAGGTCTCTTAACATTTTGCCATAACTCGCATCGTTTCCGAGATATTTGCAGATTTATCTCAAGGGAAGTGGCCTGACGGACATATTTCGAGATATTTCTTCTTCTTGTTGTTCTTCTTCTGCACAGCTAAGCTGGAAGTGGCATTTGCAGCTCGCAATAGTGCAGAGATATCCCAAAGAAAGGGGCCACGGTGTTTCTGTATCTCTATTATGTTGGTGCGGCTTCGGAACTTTTAAATATCTTGATATATCTCGAGAACTACGCATCTGATCAAAAAATATCATACTACATAAAAAGTAGGAAACTTAATTCTCTACAAGAAAGGTCTCTAAACATTTTGCCATAGCTCGCTTCGTTTCCGAGATATTTGCAGATTTATCTCAAGGGAAGGGGCCTGACGGACATATTTCGAGATATTTCTTCTTCTTGTTGTTCTTCTTCTGCACAGCTAAGCTGGAAGTGGCATTTGCAGCTCGCAATAGTGCAGAGTTATCTCAAAGAGAGGGGCCACGGTGTTTCTGTATCTCTATTATGTTGGTGCGGCTTCGGAACTTTTAAATATCTTGATATATCTCGAGAACTACGCATCTGATCAAAAAATATCATAGAAGATAAAAAGTAGGAAACTTAATTCTCTACAAAAAAGGTCTCTTAACATTTTGCCATAGCTCGCTTCGTTTCCGAGATATTTGCATATTTATCTCAAGGGAAGGGGCCTGACGGACATATTTCGAGATATTTCTTCTTCTTGTTGTTCTTCTTCTGCACAGCTAAGCTGGAAGTGGCATTTGCGGCTCGCACTAGTGCAGAGTTATCTCAAAGAAAGGGGCCACGGTGTTTCTGTATCTCTATTATGTTGGTGCGGCTTCGGAACTTTTAAATATCTCGATATATCTCGAAAACTACGCTTCTGATCAAAAAATATCATAGAACATAAAAAGTAGGAAACTTAATTCTCTACAAAAAAGGTCTCTTAACATTTTGCCATAGCTCGCTTCGTTTCCGAGATATTTGCAGATTTATCTCAAGGGAAGGGGCCTAACGGACATATTTCGAGATATTTCTTCTTCTTGTTGTTCTTCTTCTGCACTGCTAAGCTGGAAGTGGCATTTCCAGCTCGCAATAGTGCCGAGTTATCTCAAAGAAAGGGGCCACGGTGTTTCTGTATCTCTATTATGTTGGTGCGGCTTCGGAACTTTTAAATATCTTGATATATCTCGAGAACTACGCATCTGATCAAAAAATATCATAGAACATAAAAAGTAGGAAACTTAATTCTCTACAAAAAAGGTCTCTTAACATTTTGCCATAGCTCGCTTCGTTTCCGAGATATTTGCAGATTTATCTCAAGGGAAGGGGCCTGACGGACATATTTCGAGATATTTCTTCTTCTTGTTGTTCTTCTTCTGCACAGCTGAGCTGGAAGTGGCATTTGCAGGTCGCAATAGTGCAGAGTTATCTCAAAGAAAGGGGCCACGGTGTTTCTGTATCTCTATTATGTTGGTGCGGCTTCGGAACTTTTAAATATCTCGATATATCTCGAAAACTACGCTTCTGATCAAAAAATATCATAGAACGTAAATTGTAGGAAACATTATTCTCTACAAAAAAGGTCTCTTAACATTTTGCCATAGCTCGCTTCGTTTCCGAGATATTTGCAGATTCATCTCAAGGGAAGGGGTCTGACGGACATATTTCGAGATATTTCTTCTTCTTGTTGTTCTTCTTCTGCACAGCTAAGCTCTAAGCGGCATTTGCAGCTCGCAATAGTGCAGAGTTATCTCAAAGAAAGAGGCCACGGTGTTTCTGTACCTCTATTATGTTGGTGCAGCTTCGGAACTTTTAAATATCTTGATATATCTCGAGAACTACGCATCTGATCAAAAAATATCATAGAACATAAAAAGTAGGAAACTTAATTCTCTACAAAAAAGGTCTCTTAACATTTTGCCATAGCTCGCTTCGTTTCCGAGATATTTGCAGATTTATCTCAAAGGAGGGGGCCTAACGGACATATTTCGAGATATTTCTTCTTCTTGTTGTTCTTCTTCTGCACAGCTAAACTGGAAGTGGCATTTCCAGCTCGCAATAGTGCAGAGTTATCTCAAAGAAAGGAGCCACGGTGTTTCTGTATCTCTATTATGTTGGTGCGGCTTCGGAACTTTTAAATATCTTGATATATCTCGAGAACTACGCATCTGATCGAAAAATATCATAGAACATAAAAAGTAGGAAACTTAATTCTCTACAAAAAACGTCTCTTAACATTTTGCCATAGCTCGCTTCGTTTCCGAGATATTTGCAGATTTATCTCAAGGGAAGGGGCCTGACGGACATATTTCGAGATATTTCTTCTTCTTGTTGTTCTTCTTCTGCACAGCTAAGCTGGAAGTGGCATTTGCGGCTCGCACTAGTGCAGAGTTATCTCAAAGAAAGGGGCCACGGTGTTTCTGTATCTCTATTATGTTGGTGCGGCTTCGGAACTTTTAAATATCTTGATATATCTCGAGAACTACGCATCTGATCAAAAAATATCATAGAACATAAAAAGTAGGAAACTTAATTCTCTACAAAAAAGGTCTCTTAACATTTTGACATAGCTCGCTTCGTTTCCGAGATATTTGCAGATTTATCTCAAGGGAAGGGGCCTGACGGACATATTTCAAGATATTTCTTCTTCTTGTTGTTCTTCTTCTGCACAGCTAAGCTGGAAGTGGCATTTGCGGCTCGCACTATTGCAGAGTTATCTCAAAGAAAGGGGCCACGGTGTTTCTGTATCTCTATTATGTTGGTGCGGCTTCGGAACTTTTAAATATCTCGATATATCTCGAAAAGTACGCTTCTGATCAAAAAATATCATAGAACATAAATTGTAGGAAACATAATTCTCTACAAAAAAGGTCTCTTAACATTTTGCCATAGCTCGCTTCGTTTCCGAGATATTTGCAGATTTATCTCAAGGGAAGGGGCCTGACGGACATATTTCGAGATATTTCTTCTTCTTGTTGTTCTTCTTCTGCACAGCTAAGCTGGAAGTGGCATTTGCGGCTCGCACTAGTGCAGAGTTATCTCAAAGAAAGGGGCCACGGTGTTTCTGTATCTGTATTATGTTGGTGCGGCTTCGGAACTTTTAAATATCTTGATATATCTCGAGAACTACGCATCTGATCAAAAAATATCATAGAACATAAAAAGTAGGAAACTTAATTCTCTACAAAAAAGGTCTCTTAACATTTTGCCATAGCTCGCTTCGTTTCCGAGATATTTGCAGATTTATCTCAAGGGAAGGGGCCCGACGGACATATTTCGAAATATTTCTTCTTCTTGTTGTTCTTCTTCTGCACAGCTAAGCTGGAAGTGGCATTTGCGGCTCGCACTAGTGCACAGTTATCTCAAAGAAAGGGGCCACGGTGTTTCTGTATCTCTAATATGTTGGTGCGGCTTCGGAACTTTTAAGTATCTCGATATATCTCGAAAACTGCGCTTCTGATCAAAAAATATCATAGAACATAAATTGTAGGAAACATAATTCTCTACAAAAAACGTCTCTTAACATTTTGCCATAGCTCGCTTCGTTTCCGAGATATTTGCAGATTCAGCTCAAAGGAACTGGCCTGACGGACATATTTCGAGATATTTCTTCTTCTTGTTGTTCTTCCTCTGCACAGCTAAGCTGGAAGTGGCATTTGCGGCTCGCACTAGTGCAGAGTTATCTCAAAGAAAGGGGCCACGGTGTTTCTGTATCTCTATTATGTTGGTGCGGCTTCGGAACTTTTAAATATCTCGATATATCTCGAAAACTACGCTTCTGATCAAAAAATATCATAGAGCGTAAATTGTAGGAAACATTATTCTCTACAAAAAAGGTCTCTTAACATTTTGCCATAGCTCGCTTCGTTTCCGAGATATTT
This sequence comes from Osmia lignaria lignaria, assembly GCF_051020975.1. Classification (NCBI taxonomy): domain Eukaryota; kingdom Metazoa; phylum Arthropoda; class Insecta; order Hymenoptera; family Megachilidae; genus Osmia; species Osmia lignaria. Next base: position 4,793,604 of record NW_027478159.1, on the reverse strand, counting down.
GCAGATTCATCTCAAGGGAAGGGGTCTGACGGACATATTTCGAGATATTTCTTCTTCTTGTTGTTCTTCTTCTGCACAGCTAAGCTCTAAGCGGCATTTGCAGCTCGCAATAGTGCAGAGTTATCTCAAAGAAAGAGGCCACGGTGTTTCTGTACCTCTATTATGTTGGTGCAGCTTCGGAACTTTTAAATATCTTGATATATCTCGAGAACTACGCATCTGATCAAAAAATATCATCGAACATAAAAAGTAGGAAATTTAATTCTCTACAAAAAAGTTCTCTTAACATTTTGCCATAGCTCGCTTCGTTTCCGAGATATTTGCAGATTTATCTCAAGGGAAGTGGCCTGACGGACATATTTCGAGATATCTCTTCTTCTTGTTGTTCTTCTTCTGCACAGCTAAGCTGGAAGTGGCATTTCCAGCTCGCAATAGTGCAGAGTTATCTCAATGAAAGGGGCCACGGTGTTTCTGTATCTCTATTATGTTGGTGCGGCTTCGGAACTTTTAAATATCTCGATATATCTCGAAAACTACGCTTCTGATCGAAAAATATCATAGAACATAAATTGTAGGAAACATAATTCTCTACAAAAAACGTCTCTTAACATTTTGCCATAGCTCGCTTCGTTTCCGAGATATTTGCAGATTCAGCTCAAAGGAACGGGCCTGACGGACATATTTCGAGATACTTCTTTTTCTTGTTGTTCTTCCTCTGCACAGCTAAGCTGGAAGTGGCATTTGCAGCTCGCAATAGTGCAGAGTTATCTCAAAGAAAGGGGCCACGGTGTTTCTGTATCTCTATTATGTTGGTGCGGCTTCGGAACTTTTAAATATCTTGATATATCTCGAGAACTACGCATCTGATCAAAAAATATCATAGAACATAAAAAGTAGAAAACTTAATTCTCTACAAAAAAGGTCTCTTAACATTTTGCCATAGCTCGCTTCGTTTCCGAGATATTTGCAGATTTATCTCAAGGGAAGGGGCCTGACGGACATATTTCAAGATATTTCTTCTTCTTGTTGTTCTTCTTCTGCACAGCTAAGCTGGAAGTGGCATTTGCGGCTCGCACTATTGCAGAGTTATCTCAAAGAAAGGGGCCACGGTGTTTCTGTATCTCTATTATGTTGGTGCGGCTTCGGAACTTTTAAATATCTCGATATATCTCGAAAAGTACGATTCTGATCAAAAAATATCATAGAACATAAATTGTAGGAAACATAATTCTCTACAAAAAAGGTCTCTTAACATTTTGCCATAGCTCGCTTCGTTTCCGAGATATTTGCAGATTTATCTCAAGGGAAGGGGCCTGACGGACATATTTCGAGATATTTCTTCTTCTTGTTGTTCTTCTTCTGCACAGCTAAGCTGGAAGTGGCATTTGCGGCTCGCACTATTGCAGAGTTATCTCAAAGCAAGGGGCCACGGTGTTTCTGTATCTCTATTATGTTGGTGCGGCTTCGTAACTTTTAAATATCTCGATATATCTCGAAAACTACGCTTCTGATCAATAAATATCATAGAACATAAATTGTAGGAAACATAATTCTCTACAAAAAAGGTCTCTTAACATTTTGCCATAGCTCGCTTCGTTTCCGAGATATTTGCAGATTTATCTCAAGGGAAGGGGCCTGACGGACATATTTCGAGATATTTCTTCTTCTTGTTGTTCTTCTTCTGCACAGCTAAGCTGGAAGTGGCATTTGCGGCTCGCACTAGTGCAGAGTTATCTCAAAGCAAGGGGCCACGGTGTTTCTGTATCTCTATTATGTTGGTGCGGCTTCGGAACTTTTAAATATCTCGATATATCTCGAAAACTACGCTTCTGATCAAAAAATATCATAGAGCATAAATTGTAGGAAACATAATTCCCTACAAAAAACGTATCTTAACATTTTGCCATAGCTCGCTTCGTTTCCGAGATATTTGCAGATTCAGCTCAAAGGAACGGGCCTGACGGACATATTTCGAGATACTTCTTCTTCTTGTTGTTCTTCCTCTGCACAGCTAAGCTGGAAGTGGCATTTGCAGCTCGCAATAGTGCAGAGTTATCTCAAAGAAAGGGGCCACGGTGTTTCTGTATCTCTATTATGTTGGTGCGGCTTCGGAACTTTTAAATATCTTGATATATCTCGAGAACTACGCATCTGATCAAAAAATATCATAGAACATAAAAAGTAGAAAACTTAATTCTCTACAGAAAAGGTCTCTCAACATTTTGCCATAGCTCGCTTCGTTTCCGAGATATTTGCAGATTTATCTCAAGGGAAGGGGCCTGACGGACATATTTCGAGATATTTCTTCTTCTTGTTGTTCTTCTTCTGCACAGCTAAGCTGGAAGTGGCATTTGCAGCTCGCACTAGTGCAGAGTTATCTCAAAGAAAGGGGCCACGGTGTTTCTGTATCTCTATTATGTTGGTGCGGCTTCGGAACTTTTAAATATCTCGATATATCTCGAAAACTACGCTTCTGATCAAAAAATATCATAGAACATAAAAAGTAGGAAACTTAATTCTCTACAAAAAAGATCTCTTAACATTTTGCCATAGATCGCTTCGTTTCCGAGATATTTGCAGATTCAGCTCAAAGGAACTGGCCTGACGGACATATTTCGAGATATTTCTTCTTCTTGTTGTTCTTCCTCTGCACAGCTAAGCTGGAAGTGGCATTTGCAGCTCGCAATAGTGCAGAGTTATCTCAAAGAAAGGGGCCACGGTGTTTCTGTATCTCTATTATGTTGGTGCGGCTTCGGAACTTTTAAATATCTTGATATATCTCGAGAACTACGCATCTGATCAAAAAATATCATAGAACATAAAAAGTAGGAAACTTAATTCTCTACAAAAAAGGTCTCTTAACATTTTGCCATAGCTCGCTTCGTTTCCGAGATATTTGCAGATTTATCTCAAGGGAAGGGGCCTGACGGACATATTTCGAGATATTTCTTCTTCTTGTTGTTCTTCTTCTGCACAGCTAAGCTGGAAGCGGCATTTGCGGCTCGCACTAGTGCAGAGTTATCTCAACGAAAGGGGCCACGGTGTTTCTGTATCTCTATTATGTTGGTGCGGCTTCGGAACTTTTAAATATCTCGATATATCTCGAAAACTACGCTTCTGATCAAAAAATATCATAGAACATAAATTGTAGGAAGCATAATTCTCTACAAAAAAGGTCTCTTAACATTTTGCCATAGCTCGCTTCGTTTCCGAGATATTTGCAGATATATCTCAAGGGAAGCGGCCTGACGGACATATTTCGAGATATTTCTTCTTCTTGTTGTTCTTCTTCTGCACAGCTAAGCTGGAAGTGGCATTTGCAGCTCGCAATAGTGCAGAGTTATCTCAAAGAAAGGGGCCACGGTGTTTCTGTATCTCTATTATGTTGGTGCGGCTTCGGAACTTTTAAATATCTTGATATATCTCGAGAACTACGCATCTGATCAAAAAATATCATAGAACATAAAAAGTAGGAAACTTAATTCTCTACAAAAAAGGTCTCTTAACATTTTGCCATAGCTCGCTTCGTTTCCGAGATATTTGCATATTTATCTCAAGGGAAGGGGCCTGACGGACATATTTCGAGATATTTCTTCTTCTTGTTGTTCTTCTTCTGCACAGCTAAGCTGGAAGTGGCATTTGCGGCTCGCACTAGTGCAGAGTTATCTCAAAGAAAGGGGCCACGGTGTTTCTGTATCTCTATTATGTTGGTGCGGCTTCGGAACTTTTAAATATCTCGATATATCTCGAAAACTACGCTTCTGATCAAAAAATATCATACAACATAAATTGTAGGAAACATAATTCTCTAGAAAAGACGTCTCTTAACATTTTGCCATAGCTCGCTTCGTTTCCGAGATATTTGCAGATTCAGCTCAAAGGAACGGGCCTGACGGACATATTTCGAGATACTTCTTCTTCTTGTTGTTCTTCCTCTGCACAGCTAAGCTGGAAGTGGCATTTGCAGCTCGCAATAGTGCAGAGTTATCTCAAAGAAAGGGGCCACGGTGTTTCTGTATCTCTATTATGTTGGTGCGGCTTCGGAACTTTTAAATATCTTGATATATCTCGAGAACTACGCATCTGATCAAAAAATATCATAGAACATAAAAAGTAGAAAACTTAATTCTCTACAAAAAAGGTCTCTTAACATTTTGCCATAGCTCGCTTCGTTTCCGAGATATTTGCAGATTTATCTCAAGGGAAGGGGCCTGACGGACATATTTCGAGATATTTCTTCTTCTTGTTGTTCTTCTTCTGCACAGCTAAGCTGGAAGTGGCATTTGCAGCTCGCACTAGTGCAGAGTTATCTCAAAGAAAGGGGCCACGGTGTTTCTGTATCTCTATTATGTTGGTGCGGCTTCGGAACTTTTAAATATCTCGATATATCTCGAAAACTACGCTTCTGATCAAAAAATATCATAGAACATAAAAAGTAGGAAACTTAATTCTCTACAAAAAAGATCTCTTAACATTTTGCCATAGCTCGCTTCGTTTCCGAGATATTTGCAGATTTATCTCAAGGGAAGGGGCCTGACGGACATATTTCGAGATATTTCTTCTTCTTGTTGTTCTTCTTCTGCACAGCTAAGCTGGAAGTGGCATTTGCGGCTCGCACTAGTGCAGAGTTATCTCAAAGAAAGGGGCCACGGTGTTTCTGTATCTCTATTATGTTGGTGCGGCGTCGGAACTTTTAAATATCTTGATATATCTGGAGAACTACGCATCTGATCAAAAAATATCATACTACATAAAAAGTAGGAAACTTAATTCTCTACAAGAAAGGTCTCTAAACATTTTGCCATAGCTCGCTTCGTTTCCGAGATATTTGCAGATTTATCTCAAGGGAAGGGGCCTGACGGACATATTTCGAGATATTTCTTCTTCTTGTTGTTCTTCTTCTGCACAGCTAAGCTGGAAGTGGCATTTGCGGCTCGCACTAGTGCAGAGTTATCTCAAAGAAAGGGGCCACGGTGTTTCTGTATCTCTATTATGTTGGTGAGGCTTCGGAACTTTTAAATATCTCGATATATCTCGAAAACTACGCTTCTGATCAAAAAATATCATAGAGCATAAATTGTAGGAAACATAATTCTCTACAAAAAACCTATCTTAACATTTTGCCATAGCTCGCTTCGTTTCCGAGATATTTGCAGATTCAGCTCAAAGGAACGGGCCTGACGGACATATTTCGAGATACTTCTTCTTCTTGTTGTTCTTCCTCTGCACAGCTAAGCTGGAAGTGGCATTTGCAGCTCGCAATAGTGCAGTGTTATCTCAAAGAAAGGGGCCACGGTGTTTCTGTATCTCTATTATGTTGGTGCGGCTTCGGAACTTTTAAATATCTTGATATATCTCGAGAACTACGCATCTGATCAAAAAATATCATAGAACATAAAAAGTAGAAAACTTAATTCTCTACAAAAAAGGTCTCTTAACATTTTGCCATAGCTCGCTTCGTTTCCGAGATATTTGCAGATTTATCTCAAGGGAAGGGGCCTGACGGACATATTTCGAGATATTTCTTCTTCTTGTTGTTCTTCTTCTGCACAGCTAAGCTGGAAGTGGCGTTTGCAGCGCGCAATAGTGCAGAGTTATCTCAAAGAAAGGGGCCACGGTGTTTCTGTATCTCTATTATGTTGGTGCGGCTTCGGAACTTTTAAATATCTTGATATATCTCGAGAACTACGCATCTGATCAAAAAATATCATACTACATAAAAAGTAGGAAACTTAATTCTCTACAAGAAAGGACTCTAAACATTTTGCCATAGCTCGCTTCGTTTCCGAGATATTTGCAGATTTATCTCAAGGGAAGGGGCCTGACGGACATATTTCGAGATATTTCTTCTTCTTGTTGTTCTTCTTCTGCACAGCTAAGCTGGAAGTGGCATTTGCGGCTCGCACTAGTGCAGAGTTATCTCAAAGCAAGGGGCCACGGTGTTTCTGTATCTCTATTATGTTGGTGCGGCTTCGGAACTTTTAAATATCTCGATATATCTCGAAAACTACGCTTCTGATCAAAAAATATCATAGAGCATAAATTGTAGGAAACATAATTCCCTACAAAAAACGTATCTTAACATTTTGCCATAGCTCGCTTCGTTTCCGAGATATTTGCAGATTCAGCTCAAAGGAACGGGCCTGACGGACATATTTCGAGATACTTCTTCTTCTTGTTGTTCTTCCTCTGCACAGCTAAGCTGGAAGTGGCATTTGCAGCTCGCAATAGTGCAGAGTTATCTCAAAGAAAGGGGCCACGGTGTTTCTGTATCTCTATTATGTTGGTGCGGCTTCGGAACTTTTAAATATCTTGATATATCTCGAGAACTACGCATCTGATCAAAAAATATCATAGAACATAAAAAGTAGAAAACTTAATTCTCTACAGAAAAGGTCTCTCAACATTTTGCCATAGCTCGCTTCGTTTCCGAGATATTTGCAGATTTATCTCAAGGGAAATGGCCTGACGGACATATTTCGAGATATTTCTTCTTCTTGTTGTTCTTCTTCTGCACAGCTAAGCTGGAAGTGGCATTTGCAGCTCGCACTAGTGCAGAGTTATCTCAAAGAAAGGGGCCACGGTGTTTCTGTATCTCTATTATGTTGGTGCGGCTTCGGAACTTTTAAATATCTCGATATATCTCGAAAACTACGCTTCTGATCAAAAAATATCATAGAACATAAAAAGTAGGAAACTTAATTCTCTACAAAAAAGATCTCTTAACATTTTGCCATAGATCGCTTCGTTTCCGAGATATTTGCAGATTCAGCTCAAAGGAACTGGCCTGACGGACATATTTCGAGATATTTCTTCTTCTTGTTGTTCTTCCTCTGCACAGCTAAGCTGGAAGTGGCATTTGCAGCTCGCAATAGTGCAGAGTTATCTCAAAGAAAGGGGCCACGGTGTTTCTGTATCTCTATTATGTTGGTGCGGCTTCGGAACTTTTAAATATCTTGATATATCTCGAGAACTACGCATCTGATCAAAAAATATCATAGAACATAAAAAGTAGGAAACTTAATTCTCTACAAAAAAGGTCTCTTAACATTTTGCCATAGCTCGCTTCGTTTCCGAGATATTTGCAGATTTATCTCAAGGGAAGGGGCCTGACGGACATATTTCGAGATATTTCTTCTTCTTGTTGTTCTTCTTCTGCACAGCTAAGCTGGAAGCGGCATTTGCGGCTCGCACTAGTGCAGAGTTATCTCAACGAAAGGGGCCACGGTGTTTCTGTATCTCTATTATGTTGGTGCGGCTTCGGAACTTTTAAATATCTCGATATATCTCGAAAACTACGCTTCTGATCAAAAAATATCATAGAACATAAATTGTAGGAAGCATAATTCTCTACAAAAAAGGTCTCTTAACATTTTGCCATAGCTCGCTTCGTTTCCGAGATATTTGCAGATATATCTCAAGGGAAGCGGCCTGACGGACATATTTCGAGATATTTCTTCTTCTTGTTGTTCTTCTTCTGCACAGCTAAGCTGGAAGTGGCATTTGCAGCTCGCAATAGTGCAGAGTTATCTCAAAGAAAGGGGCCACGGTGTTTCTGTATCTCTATTATGTTGGTGCGGCTTCGGAACTTTTAAATATCTTGATATATCTCGAGAACTACGCATCTGATCAAAAAATATCATAGAACATAAAAAGTAGGAAACTTAATTCTCTACAAAAAAGGTCTCTTAACATTTTGCCATAGCTCGCTTCGTTTCCGAGATATTTGCATATTTATCTCAAGGGAAGGGGCCTGACGGACATATTTCGAGATATTTCTTCTTCTTGTTGTTCTTCTTCTGCACAGCTAAGCTGGAAGTGGCATTTGCGGCTCGCACTAGTGCAGAGTTATCTCAAAGAAAGGGGCCACGGTGTTTCTGTATCTCTATTATGTTGGTGCGGCTTCGGAACTTTTAAATATCTCGATATATCTCGAAAACTACGCTTCTGATCAAAAAATATCATACAACATAAATTGTAGGAAACATAATTCTCTAGAAAAGACGTCTCTTAACATTTTGCCATAGCTCGCTTCGTTTCCGAGATATTTGCAGATTCAGCTCAAAGGAACGGGCCTGACGGACATATTTCGAGATACTTCTTCTTCTTGTTGTTCTTCCTCTGCACAGCTAAGCTGGAAGTGGCATTTGCAGCTCGCAATAGTGCAGAGTTATCTCAAAGAAAGGGGCCACGGTGTTTCTGTATCTCTATTATGTTGGTGCGGCTTCGGAACTTTTAAATATCTTGATATATCTCGAGAACTACGCATCTGATCAAAAAATATCATAGAACATAAAAAGTAGAAAACTTAATTCTCTACAAAAAAGGTCTCTTAACATTTTGCCATAGCTCGCTTCGTTTCCGAGATATTTGCAGATTTATCTCAAGGGAAGGGGCCTGACGGACATATTTCGAGATATTTCTTCTTCTTGTTGTTCTTCTTCTGCACAGCTAAGCTGGAAGTGGCATTTGCAGCTCGCACTAGTGCAGAGTTATCTCAAAGAAAGGGGCCACGGTGTTTCTGTATCTCTATTATGTTGGTGCGGCTTCGGAACTTTTAAATATCTCGATATATCTCGAAAACTACGCTTCTGATCAAAAAATATCATAGAACATAAAAAGTAGGAAACTTAATTCTCTACAAAAAAGATCTCTTAACATTTTGCCATAGCTCGCTTCGTTTCCGAGATATTTGCAGATTTATCTCAAGGGAAGGGGCCTGACGGACATATTTCGAGATATTTCTTCTTCTTGTTGTTCTTCTTCTGCACAGCTAAGCTGGAAGTGGCATTTGCGGCTCGCACTAGTGCAGAGTTATCTCAAAGAAAGGGGCCACGGTGTTTCTGTATCTCTATTATGTTGGTGCGGCGTCGGAACTTTTAAATATCTTGATATATCTGGAGAACTACGCATCTGATCAAAAAATATCATACTACATAAAAAGTAGGAAACTTAATTCTCTACAAGAAAGGTCTCTAAACATTTTGCCATAGCTCGCTTCGTTTCCGAGATATTTGCAGATTTATCTCAAGGGAAGGGGCCTGACGGACATATTTCGAGATATTTCTTCTTCTTGTTGTTCTTCTTCTGCACAGCTAAGCTGGAAGTGGCATTTGCGGCTCGCACTAGTGCAGAGTTATCTCAAAGAAAGGGGCCACGGTGTTTCTGTATCTCTATTATGTTGGTGAGGCTTCGGAACTTTTAAATATCTCGATATATCTCGAAAACTACGCTTCTGATCAAAAAATATCATAGAGCATAAATTGTAGGAAACATAATTCTCTACAAAAAACCTATCTTAACATTTTGCCATAGCTCGCTTCGTTTCCGAGATATTTGCAGATTCAGCTCAAAGGAACGGGCCTGACGGACATATTTCGAGATACTTCTTCTTCTTGTTGTTCTTCCTCTGCACAGCTAAGCTGGAAGTGGCATTTGCAGCTCGCAATAGTGCAGTGTTATCTCAAAGAAAGGGGCCACGGTGTTTCTGTATCTCTATTATGTTGGTGCGGCTTCGGAACTTTTAAATATCTTGATATATCTCGAGAACTACGCATCTGATCAAAAAATATCATAGAACATAAAAAGTAGAAAACTTAATTCTCTACAAAAAAGGTCTCTTAACATTTTGCCATAGCTCGCTTCGTTTCCGAGATATTTGCAGATTTATCTCAAGGGAAGGGGCCTGACGGACATATTTCGAGATATTTCTTCTTCTTGTTGTTCTTCTTCTGCACAGCTAAGCTGGAAGTGGCGTTTGCAGCGCGCAATAGTGCAGAGTTATCTCAAAGAAAGGGGCCACGGTGTTTCTGTATCTCTATTATGTTGGTGCGGCTTCGGAACTTTTAAATATCTTGATATATCTCGAGAACTACGCATCTGATCAAAAAATATCATACTACATAAAAAGTAGGAAACTTAATTCTCTACAAGAAAGGACTCTAAACATTTTGCCATAGCTCGCTTCGTTTCCGAGATATTTGCAGATATATCTCAAGGGAAGCGGCCTGACGGACATATTTCGAGATATTTCTTCTTCTTGTTGTTCTTCTTCTGCACAGCTAAGCTGGAAGTGGCATTTGCAGCTCGCAATAGTGCAGAGTTATCTCAAAGAAAGGGGCCACGGTTTTTCTGTATCTCTATTATGTTGGTGCGTCTTCGGAACTTTTAAATATCTCGATATATCTCGAAAACTACGCTTCTGATCAAAAAATATCATAGAACATAAATTGTAGGAAACATAATTCTCTACAAAAAACGTCTCTTAACATTTTGCCATAGCTCGCTTCGTTTCCGAGATATTTGCAGATTCAGCTCAAAGGAACTGGCCTGACGGACATATTTCGAGATATTTCTTCTTCTTGTTGTTCTTCTTCTGCACAGCTAAGCTCGAAGCCGCATTTGCAGCTCGCAATAGTGCAGAGTTATCTCAAAGAAAGAGGCCACGGTGTTTCTGTACCTCTATTATGTTGGTGCAGCTTCGGAACTTTTAAATATCTTGATATATCTCGGGAACTACGCATCTGATCAAAAAATATCATCGAACATAAAAAGTAGGAAACTTAATTCTCTACAAAAAGGGTCTCTTAACATTTTGCCATAGTTCGCTTCGTTTCCGAGATATTTGCAGATTCATCTCAAGGGAAGTGGCCTGACGGACATATTTCGAGATATTTCTTCTTCTTGTTGTTCTTCTTCTGCACAGCTAAGCTGGAAGTGGCATTTGCAGCTCGCAATAGTGCAGAGTTATCCCAAAGAAAGGGGCCACGGTGTTTCTGTATCTCTATTATGTTGGTGCGGCTTCGGAACTTTTAAATATCTCGATATATCTCGAAAACTACGCTTCTGATAAAAAATATCATACAACATAAAAAGTAGGAAACTTAATTCTCTACAAAAAAGGTCTCTTAACATTTTGCCATAGTTCGCTTCGTTTCCGAGATATTTGCAGATTCATCTCAAGGGAAGGGGTCTGACGGACATATTTCGAGATATTTCTTCTTCTTGTTGTTCTTCTTCTGCACAGCTAAGCTCGAAGTGGCATTTGCAGCTCGCAATAGTGCAGAGTTATCCCAAAGAAAGGGGCCACGATGTTTCTGTATCTCTATTATGTTGGTGCGGCTTCGGAACTTTTAAATATCTCGATATATCTCGAAAATTACGCTTCTGATCAAAAAATATCATAGAACATAAATTGTAGGAAACATAATTCTCTACAAAAAAGGTCTCTTAACATTTTGCCATAGCTCGCTTCGTTTCCGAGATATTTGCAGATTTATCTCAAGGGAAGGGGCCTGACGGACATATTTCGAGATATTTCTTCTTCTTGTTGTTCTTCTTCTGCACAGCTAAGCTGGAAGTGGCATTTGCAGCGCGCAATAGTGCAGAGTTATCTCAAAGAAAGGGGCCACGGTGTTTCTGTATCTCTATTATGTTGGTGCGGCTTCGGAACTTTTAAATATCTTGATATATCTCGAGAACTACGCATCTGATCAAAAAATATCATACTGCATAAAAAGTAGGAAACTTAATGCTCTACAAGAAAGGTCTCTAAACATTTTGCCATAGCTCGCTTCGTTTCCGAGATATTTGCAGATTTATCTCAAGGGAAGTGGCCTGACGGACATATTTCGAGATATTTCTTCTTCTTGTTGTTCTTCTTCTGCACAGCTAAGCTGGAAGTGGCATTTGCGGCTCGCACTAGTGCAGAGTTATCTCAAAGAAAGGGGCCACGGTGTTTCTGTATCCCTATTATGTTGGTGCGGCTTCGGAACTTTTAAATATCTCGATATATCTCGAAAACTACGCTTCTGATCAAAAAATATCACAGAACATAAATTGTAGGAAACATTATTCTCTACAAAAAACGTCTCTTAACATTTTGCCATAGCTCGCTTCGTTTCCGAGATATTTGCAGATTCAGCTCAAAGGAACTGGCCTGACGGACATATTTCGAGATATTTCTTCTTCTTGTTGTTCTTCCTCTGCACAGCTAAGCTGGAAGTGGCATTTGCAGCTCGCAATAGTGCAGAGTTATCTCAAAGAAAGGGGCCACGGTGTTTCTGTATCTCTATTATGTTGGTGCGGCTTCGGAACTTTTAAATATCTCGATATATCTCGAAAACTACGCTTCTGATCAAAAAATATCATAGAACATATAAAGTAGGAAACTTAATTCTCTACAAAAAAGGTCTCTTAACATTTTGCCATAGCTCGCTTCGTTTCCGAGATATTTGCAGATTTATCTCAAGGGAAGGGGCCTGACGGACATATTTCGAGATATTTCTTCTTCTTGTTGTTCTTCTTCTGCACAGCTGAGCTGGAAGTGGCATTTGCAGGTCGCAATAGTGCAGAGTTATCTCAAAGAAAGGGGCCACGGTGTTTCTGTATCTCTATTATGTTGGTGCGGCTTCGGAACTTTTAAATATCTCGATATATCTCGAAAACTACGCTTCTGATCAAAAAATATCATAGAACGTAAATTGTAGGAAACATTATTCTCTACAAAAAAGGTCTCTTAACATTTTGCCATAGCTCGCTTGGTTTCCGAGATATTTGCAGATTCATCTCAAGGGAAGGGGTCTGACGGACATATTTCGAGATATTTCTTCTTCTTGTTGTTCTTCTTCTGCACAGCTAAACTCGAAGCGGCATTTGCAGCTCGCAATAGTGCAGAGTTATCTCAAAGAAAGAGGCCACGGTGTTTCTGTACCTCTATTATGTTGATGTAGCTTCGGAACTTTTAAATATCTTGATATATCTCGAGAACTACGCATCTGATCAAAAAATATCATCGAACATAAAAAGTAGGAAACTTAATTCTCTACAAAAAAGGTCTCTTAACATTTTGCCATAGTTCGCTTCGTTTCCGAGATATTTGCAGATTTATCTCAAGGGAAGTGGCCTGACGGACATATTTCGAGATATTTCTTCTTCTTGTTGTTCTTCTTCTGCACAGCTAAGCTGGAAGTGGCATTTGCAGCTCGCAATAGTGCAGAGTTATCCCAAAGAAAGGGGCCACGGTGTTTCTGTATCTCTATTATGTTGGTGCGGCTTCGGAACTTTTAAATATCTCGATATATCTCGAAAACTACGCTTCTGATAAAAAATATCATACAACATAAAAAGTAGGAAACTTAATTCTCTACAAAAAAGGTCTCTTAACATTTCGCCATAGCTCGCATCGTTTCCGAGATATTTGCAGATTTATCTCAAGGGAAGGGGCCTGTCGGACATATTTCGAGATATTTCTTCTTCTTGTTGTTCTTCTGCACAGCTAAGCTGGAAGTGGCATTTGCAGCTCGCACTAGTGCAGAGTTATCTCAAAGAAAGGGGCCACGGTGTTTCTGTATCTCTATTATGTTGGTGCGGCTTCGGAACTTTTAAATATCTCGATATATCTCGAAAACTACGCTTCTGATCAAAAAATATCGTAGAACATAAATTGTAGGAAACATAATTCTCTACAAAAAAGGTCTCTTAACATTTTGCGATAGCTCGCTTCGTTTCCGAGATATTTGCAGATTTATCTCAAGGGAAGGGGCCTGACGGACATATTTCGAGATACTTCTTCTTCTTGTTGTTCTTCTTCTGCACAGCTAAGCTGGAAGTGGCATTTGCAGCTCGCAATAGTGCAGAGTTATCTCAAAGAGAGGGGCCACGGTGTTTCTGTATCTCTATTATGTTGGTGCGGCTTCGGAACTTTTAAGTATCTTGATCTATCTCGAGAACTACGCATCTGATCAAAAAATATCATAGAAGATAAAAAGTAGGAAACATAATTCTCTACAAAAAACGTCTCTTAACATTTTGCCATACCTCGCTTCGTTTCCGAGATATTTGCAGATTTATCTCAAGGGAAGTGGCCTGACGGACATATTTCGAGATATTTCTTCTTCTTGTTGTTCTTCTTCTGCACAGCTAAGCTGGAAGTGGCATTTGCGGCTCGCACTAGTGCAGAGTTATCTCAAAGAAAGGGGCCACGGTGTTTCTGTATCCCTATTATGTTGGTGCGGCTTCGGAACTTTTAAATATCTCGATATATCTCGAAAACTACGCATCTGATCAAAAAATATCATAGAACATAAAAAGTAGGAAACTTAATTCTCTACAAAAAAGGTCTCTTAACATTTTGCCATAGCTCGCTTCGTTTCCGAGATATTTGCAGATTTATCTCAAGGGAAGGGGCCTGTCGGACATATTTCGAGATATTTCTTCTTCTTGTTGCTCTTCTTCTGCACAGCTAAGCTGGAAGTGGCATTTGCGGCTCGCAATAGTGCAGAGTTATCTCAAAGAGAGGGGCCACGGTGTTTCTGTATCTCTATTATATTGGTGCGGCTTCGGAACTTTTAAGTATCTTGATCTATCTCGAGAACTACGCATCTGATCAAAAAATATCATAGAAGATAAAAAGTAGGAAACTTAATTCTCTACAAAGAAGGTCTCTTAACATTTCGCCATAGCTCGCATCGTTTCCGAGATATTTGCAGATTTATCTCAAGGGAAGGGGCCTGTCGGACATATTTCGAGATATTTCTTCTTCTTGTTGTTCTTCTTCTGCACAGCTAAGCTGGAAGTGGCATTTGCAGCTCGCACTAGTGCAGAGTTATCTCAAAGAAAGGGGCCACGGTGTTTCTGTATCTCTATTATGTTGGTGCGGCTTCGGAACTTTTAAATATCTCGATATATCTCGAAAACTACGCTTCTGATCAAAAAATATCGTAGAACATAAATTGTAGGAAACATAATTCTCTACAAAAAAGGTCTCTTAACATTTTGCGATAGCTCGCTTCGTTTCCGAGATATTTGCAGATTTATCTCAAGGAAAGGGGCCTGACGGACATATTTCGAGATATTTCTTCTTCTTGTTGTTCTTCTTCTGCACAGCTAAGCTGGAAGTGGCATTTGCGGCTCGCACTAGTGCAGAGTTATCTCAAAGAAAGGGGCCACGGTGTTTCTGTATCCCTATTATGTTGGTGCGGCTTCGGAACTTTTAAATATCTTGATATATCTCGAGAACTACGCATCTGATCAAAAAATATCATAGAGCATAAAAAGTAGGAAACTTAATTCTCTACAAAAAAGGTCTCTTAACATTTTGCCATAGCTCGCTTCGTTTCCGAGATATTTGCAGATTTATCTCAAGGGAAGGGGCCTGTCGGACATATTTCGAGATATTTCTTCTTCTTGTTGCTCTTCTTCTGCACAGCTAAGCTGGAAGTGGCATTTGCGGCTCGCACTAGTGCAGAGTTATCTCAAAGAAAGGGACCACGGTGTTTCTGTATCTCTATTATGTTGGTGCGGCTTCGGAACTTTTAAATATCTCGATATATCTCGAAAACTACGCTTCTGATCAAAAAATATCATGGAACATAAATTGTAGGAAACATAATTCTCTACAAAAAACGTCTCTTAACATTTTGCCATAGCTCGCTTCGTTTCCGAGATATTTGCAGATTTATCTCAAGGGAAGTGGCCTGACGGACATATTTCGAGATATTTCTTCTTCTTGTTGTTCTTCTTCTGCACAGCTAAGCTGGAAGTGGCATTTGCGGCTCGCACTAGTGCAGAGTTATCTCAAAGAAAGGGGCCACGGTGTTTCTGTATCCCTATTATGTTGGTGCGGCTTCGGAACTTTTAAATATCTCGATATATCTCGAAAACTACGCTTCTGATCAAAAAATATCGTAGAACATAAATTGTAGGAAACATAATTCTCTACAAAAAAGGTCTCTTAACATTTTGCGATAGCTCGCTTCGTTTCCGAGATATTTGCAGATTTATCTCAAGGGAAGAGGCCTGACGGACATATTTCGAGATATTTCTTCTTCTTGTTGTTCTTCTTCTGCACAGCTAAGCTGGAAGTGGCATTTGCGGCTCGCACTAGTGCAGAGTTATCTCAAAGAAAGGGGCCACGGTGTTTCTGTATCCCTATTATGTTGGTGCGGCTTCGGAACTTTGAAATATCTTGATATATCTCGAGAACTACGCATCTGATCAAAAAATATCATAGAACATAAAAAGTAGGAAACTTAATTCTCTACAAAAAAGGTCTCTTAACATTTTGCCATAGCTCGCTTCGTTTCCGAGATATTTGCAGATTTATCTCAAGGGAAGGGGCCTGACGGACATATTTCGAGATATTTCTTCTTCTTGTTGTTCTTCTTCTGCACAGCTAAGCTGGAAGTGGCATTTGCGGCTGGCACTAGTGCAGAGTTATCTCAAAGAAAGGGGCCACGGTGTTTCTGTATCTCTATTATGTTGGTGCGGCTTCGGAACTTTTAAATATCTTGATATATCTCGAGAACTACGCATCTGATCAAAAAATATCATAGAACATGAAAAGTAGCAAACTTAATTCTCTACAAAAAAGGTCTCTTAACATTTTGCCATAGCTCGCTTCGTTTCCGAGATATTTGCAGATTTATCTCAAGGGAAGGGGCCAGACGGACATATTTCGAGATATTTCTTCTTCTTGTTGTTCTTCTTCTGCACGGCTAAGCTGGAAGTGGCATTTGCAGCTCGCACTAGTGCAGAGTTATCTCAAAGAAAGGGGCCACGGTGTTTCTGTATCTCTATTATGTTGGTGCGGCTTCGGAACTTTTAAATATCTCGATATATCTCGAAAACTACGCTTCTGATCAAAAAATATCGTAGAACATAAATTATAGGAACCATAATTCTCTACAAAAAAGGTCTCTTAACATTTTGCGATAGCTCGCTTCGTTTCCGAGATATTTGCAGATTTATCTCAAGGGAAGGGGCCTGACGGACATATTTCGAGATATTTCTTCTTCTTGTTGTTCTTCTTCTGCACAGCTAAGCTGGAAGTGGCATTTGCGGCTCGCACTAGTGCAGAGTTATCTCAAAGAAAGGGGCCACGGTGTTTCTGTATCCCTATTATGTTGGTGCGGCTTCGGAACTTTTAAATATCTTGATATATCTCGAGAACTACGCATCTGATCAAAAAATATCATAGAACATAAAAAGTAGGAAACTTAATTCTCTACAAAAAATGTCTCTTTACATTTTGCCATAGCTCGCTTCGTTTCCGAGATATTTGCAGATTTATCTCAAGGGAAGGGTCCTGACGGACATATTTCGAGATATTTCTTCTTCTTGTTGTTCTTCTTCTGCACAGCTAAACTGGAAGTGGCATTTCCAGCTCGCAATAGTGCAGAGTTATCCCAAAGAAAGGGGCCACGATGTTGCTGTATCTCTATTATGTTGGTGCGGCTTCGGAACTTTTAAATATTTCGATATATCTCGAAAACTACGCTTCTGATCAAAAAATATCATAGAAGATAAATTGTAGGAAACATAATTCTCTACAAAAAAGGTCTCTTAACATTTTGCCATAGCTCGCTTCGTTTCCGAGATATTTGCAGATTTATCTCAAGGGAAGGGGCCTGACGGACATATTTCGACATATTTCTTCTTCTTGTTGTTCTTCTTCTGCACAGCTAAGCTGGAAGTGGCATTTGCAGCGCGCAATAGTGCAGAGTTATCTCAAAGAAAGGGGCCACGGTGTTTTTGTATCTCTATTATGTTGGTGCGGCTTCGGAACTTTTAAATATCTTGATATATCTCGAGAACTACGCATCTGATCAAAAAATATCATACTACATAAAAAGTAGGAAACTTAATTCTCTACAAGAAAGGTCTCTAAACATTTTGCCATAGCTCGCTTCGTTTCCGAGATCTTTGCAGATTTATCTCAAGGGAAGGGGCCTGACGGACATATTTCGAGATATTTCTTCTTCTTGTTGTTCTTCTTCTGCACAGCTAAGCTGGAAGTGGCATTTGCAGCTCGCAATAGTGCAGAGTTATCTCAAAGAGAGGGGCCACGGTGTTTCTGTATCTCTATTATGTTGGTGCGGCTTCGGAACTTTTAAGTATCTTGATCTATCTCGAGAACTACGCATCTGATCAAAAAATATCATAGAAGATAAAAAGTAGGAAACTTAATTCTCTACAAAAAAGGTCTCTTAACATTTTGCCATAGCTCGCTTCGTTTCCGAGATATTTGCAGATTTATCTCAAGGGAAGGGGCCTGACGGACATATTTCGAGATATTTCTTCTTCTTGTTGTTCTTCTTCTGCACAGCTAAGCTGGAAGTGGCATTTGCGGCTCGCACTAGTGCAGAGTTATCTCAAAGAAAGGGGCCACGGTGTTTCTGTATCCCTATTATGTTGGTGCGGCTTCGGAACTTTTAAATATCTTGATATATCTCGAGAACTACGCATCTGATCAAAAAATATCATAGAACATAAAAAGTAGGAAACTTAATTCTCTACAAAAAAGGTCTCTTAACATTTTGCCATAGCTCGCTTTGTTTCCGAGATATTTGCAGATTTATCTCAAGGGAAGGGGCCTGACGGACATATTTCGAGATATTTCTTCTTCTTGTTGTTCTTCTTCCGCACAGCTAAGCTGGAAGTGGCATTTGCGGCTCGCACTAGTGCAGAGTTATCTCAAAGAAAGGGGCCACGGTGTTTCTGTATCTCTATTATGTTGGTGCGGCTTCGGAACTTTTAAATATCTTGATATATCTCGAGAACTACGCATCTGATCAAAAAATATCATAGAACATGAAAAGTAGGATACTTAATTCTCTACAAAAAAGGTCTCTTAACATTTTGCCATAGCTCTCTTCGTTTCCGAGATATTTGCAGATTTATCTCAGGGAAGGGGCCTGACGGACATATTTCGAGATATTTCTTCTTCTTGTTGTTCTTCTTCTGCACAGCTAAGCTGGAAGTGGCATTTGCAGCTCGCAATAGTGCAGAGTTATCTCAAAGAAAGGGGCCACGGTGTTTCTGTATCTCTATTATGTTGGTGCGGCTTCGGAACTTTTAAATATCTTGATATATCTCGAGAACTACGCATCTGATCAAAAAATATCATACTACATAAAAAGTAGGAAACTTAATTCTCTACAAGAAAGGTCTCTAAACATTTTGCCATAGCTCGCTTCGTTTCCGAGATATTTGCAGATTTATCTCAAGGGAAGGGGCCTGACGGACATATTTCGAGATATTTCTTCTTCTTGTTGTTCTTCTTCTGCACAGCTAAGCTGAAAGTGGCATTTGCAGCTCGCAATAGTGCACAGTTATCTCAAAGAAAGGGGCCACGGTGTTTCTGTATCTCTATTATGTTGGTGCGGCTTCGGAACTTTTAAATATCTTGATATATCTCGAGAACTACGCATCTGATCAAAAAATATCATAGAACATAAAAAGTAGGAAACTTAATTCTCTACAAAAAAGGTCGCTTAACATTTTGCCATAGCTCGCTTCGTTTCCGAGATATTTGCAGATTTATCTCAAGGGAAGGGGCCTGACGGACATATTTCGAGATATTTCTTCTTCTTGTTGTTCTTCTTCTGCACAGCTAAGCTGGAAGTGGCATTTGCGGCTCGCACTAGTGCAGAGTTATCTCAAAGAGAGGGGCCACGGTGTTTCTGTATCTCTATTATGTTGGTGCGGCTTCTTAACTTTTAAATATCCTGATATATCTCGAGAACTACGCATCTGACCAAAAAATATCATAGAACATAAAAAGTAGGAAACTCAATTCTCTACAAAAAAGGTCTCTTAACATTTTGCAATAGCTCGCTTCGTTTCCGAGATATTTGCAGATTTATCTCAAGGGAAGGGGCCTGACGGACATATTTCGAGATATTTCTTCTTCTTGTTGTTCTTCCTCTGCACAGCTAAGCTGGAAGTGGCATTTGCAGCTCGCAATAGTGCAGAGTTATCTCAAAGAAAGGGGCCACGGTGTTTCTGAATCTTTATTATGTTGGTGCGGCTTCGGAACTTTTAAATATCTTGATATATCTCGAGAACTACGCATCTGATCAAAAAATATCATAGAACATAAAAAGTAGGCAACTTAATTCTCTACAAAAAAGGTCTCTTATCATTTTGCCATAGCTCTCTTCGTTTCCGAGATATTTGCAGATTTATCTCAAGGGAAGGGGCCTGACGGACATATTTCGAGATATTTCTTCTTCTTGTTGTTCTTCTTCTGCACAGCTAAGCTGGAAGTGGCATTTGCAGCTCGCAGTAGTGCATAGTTATCTGAAAGAAAGGGGCCACGGTGTTTCTGTATCTCTATTATGTTGGTGCGGCTTCGGAACTTTTAAATATCTCGATATATCTCGAAAACTACGCTTCTGATCAAAAAATATCATAGAACATAAATTGTAGGAAACATAATTCATTACAAAAAAGGTCTCTTAACATTTTGCCATAGCTCGCTTTGTTTCCGAGATATTTGCAGATATATCTCAAGGGAAGGGGCCTGACGGACATATTTCGAGATATTTCTTCTTCTTGTTGTTCTTCTTCTGCACAGCTAAGCTGGAAGTGGCGTTTACAGCTCGCAATAGTGCAGAGTTATCTCAAAGAAAGGGGCCACGGTGTTTCTGTATCTCTATTATGTTGGTGCGGCTTCGGAACTTTTAAATATCTTGATATATCTCGAGAACTACGCATCTGATCAAAAAATATCATAGAAGATAAAAAGTAGGAAACTTAATTCTCTACAAAAAAGGTTTCTTAACATTTTCCCATAGCTGGCATCGTTTCCGAGATATTTGCAGATTTATCTCAAGGGAAGGGGCCTGACGGACATATTCCGAGATATTTCTTCTTCTTGTTGTTCCTCTTCTGCACAGCTAAGCTGGAAGTGGCATTTGCAGCTCGCAATAGTGCAGAGTTATCTCAAAGAAAGAGGCCACGGTGTTTCTGCACCTCTATTATGTTGGTGCAGCTTCGGAACTTTTAAATATCATGATATATCTCGAGAACTACGCATCTGATCAAAAAATATCATAGAACATAAAAAGTAGGCAACTTAATTCTCTACAAAAAAGGTCTCTTATCATTTTGCCATAGCTCTCTTCGTTTCCGAGATATTTGCAGATTTATCTCAAGGGAAGGGGCCTGACGGACATATTTCGAGATACTTCTTCTTCTTGTTGTTCTTCTTCTGCACAGCTAAGCTGGAAGTGGCATTTGCAGCTCGCAATAGTGCAGAGTTATCTCAAAGAAAGGGGCCACGGTGTTTCTGTATCTCTATTATGTTGGTGCGGCTTCGGAACTTTTAAATATCTTGATATATCTCGAGAACTACGCGTCTGATCAAAAAATATCATAGAACATAAAAAGTAGGAAACTCAATTCTCTACAAAAAAGTTCTCTTAACATTTTGCAATAGCTCGCTTCGTTTCCGAGATATTTGCAGATTTATCTCAAGGGAAGGGGCCTGACGGACATATTTCGAGATATTTCTTCTTCTTGTTGTTCTTCTTCTGCACAGCTAAGCTGGAAGTGGCATTTGCGGCTCGCACTAGTGCAGAGTTATCTCAACGAAAGTGGCCACGGTGTTTCTGTATCTCTATTATGATGGTGCGGCTTCGGAACTTTTAAATATCTCGATATATCTCGAAAACTACGCTTCTGAACAAAAAATATCATAGAACATAAATTGTAGGAAACATAATTCTCTACAAAAAAGGTCTCTTAACATTTTGCCATAGCTCGCTTCGTTTCCGAGATATTTGCAGATATATCTCAAGGGAAGGGGCCTAACGGACATATTTCGAGATATTTCTACTTCTTGTTGTTCTTCTTCTGCACAGCTTAACTGGAAGTGGCATTTACAGCTCGCAATAGTGCAGAGTTATCTCAAAGAAAGGGGCCACGGTGTTTCTGTATCTCTATTATGTTGGTGCGGCTTCGGAACTTTTAAATATCTTGATATATCTCGAGAACTACGCATCTGATCAAAAAATATCATAGTACATAAAAAGTAGGAAACCTAATTCTCTACAAAAAAGGTCTCTTAACATTTTGCCATAGCTCTCTTCGTTTCCGAGATATTTGCAGATTTATCTCAAGGGAAGGGGCCTGACGGACATATTTCGAGATATTTCTTCTTCTTGTTGTTCTTCTTCTGCACAGCTAAGCTGAAAGTGGCATTTGCAGCTCGCAATAGTGCACAGTTATCTCAAAGAAAGGGGCCACGGTGTTTCTGTATCTCTATTATGTTGGTGCGGCTTCGGAACTTTTAAATATCTTGATATATCTCGAGAACTACGCATCTGATCAAAAAATATCATAGAACATAAAAAGTAGGAAACTTAATTCTCTACAAAAAAGGTCGCTTAACATTTTGCCATAGCTCGCTTCGTTTCCGAGATATTTGCAGATTTATCTCAAGGGAAGGGGCCTGACGGACATATTTCGAGATATTTCTTCTTCTTGTTGTTCTTCCTCTGCACAGCTAAGCTGGAAGTGGCATTTGCAGCTCGCAATAGTGCAGAGTTATCTCAAAGAAAGGGGCCACGGTGTTTCTGAATCTCTATTATGTTGGTGCGGCTTCGGAACTTTTAAATATCTTGATATATCTCGAGAACTACGCATCTGATCAAAAAATATCATAGAACATAAAAAGTAGGCAACTTAATTCTCTACAAAAAAGGTCTCTTATCATTTTGCCATAGCTCTCTTCGTTTCCGAGATATTAGCAGATTTATCTCAAGGGAAGGGGCCTGACGGACATATTTCGAGATATTTCTTCTTCTTGTTGTTCTTCTTCTGCACAGCTAAGCTGGAAGTGGCATTTGCAGCTCGCAATAGTGCATAGTTATCTGAAAGAAAGGGGCCACGGTGTTTCTGTATCTCTATTATGTTGGTGCGGCTTCGGAACTTTTAAATATCTCGATATATCTCGAAAACTACGCTTCTGATCAAAAAATATCATAGAACATAAATTGTAGGAAACATAATTCATTACAAAAAAGGTCTCTTAACATTTTGCCATAGCTCGCTTTGTTTCCGAGATATTTGCAGATATATCTCAAGGGAAGGGGCCTGACGGACATATTTCGAGATATTTCTTCTTCTTGTTGTTCTTCTTCTGCACAGCTAAGCTGGAAGTGGCGTTTACAGCTCGCAATAGTGCAGAGTTATCTCAAAGAAAGGGGCCACGGTGTTTCTGTATCTCTATTATGTTGGTGCGGCTGCGGAACTTTTAAATATCTTGATATATCTCGAGAACTACGCATCTGATCAAAAAATATCATAGAAGATAAAAAGTAGGAAACTTAATTCTCTACAAAAACGGTTTCTTAACATTTTCCCATAGCTGGCATCGTTTCCGAGATATTTGCAGATTTATCTCAAGGGAAGGGGCCTGACGGACATATTCCGAGATATTTCTTCTTCTTGTTGTTCCTCTTCTGCACAGCTAAGCTGGAAGTGGCATTTGCAGCTCGCAATAGTGCAGAGTTATCTCAAAGAAAGAGGCCACGGTGTTTCTGCACCTCTATTATGTTGGTGCAGCTTCGGAACTTTTAAATATCATGATATATCTCGAGAACTACGCATCTGATCAAAAAATATCATAGAACATAAAAAGTAGGCAACTTAATTCTCTACAAAAAAGGTCTCTTATCATTTTGCCATAGCTCTCTTCGTTTCCGAGATATTTGCAGATTTATCTCAAGGGAAGGGGCCTGACGGACATATTTCGAGATATTTCTTCTTCTTGTTGTTCTTCTTCTGCACAGCTAAGCTGGAAGTGGCATTTGCAGCTCGCAATAGTGCATAGTTATCTGAAAGAAAGGGGCCACGGTGTTTCTGTATCTCTATTATGTTGGTGCGGCTTCGGAACTTTTAAATATCTCGATATATCTCGAAAACTACGCTTCTGATCAAAAAATATCATAGAACATAAATTGTAGGAAACATAATTCATTACAAAAAAGGTCTCTTAACATTTTGCCATAGCTCGCTTTGTTTCCGAGATATTTGCAGATATATCTCAAGGGAAGGGGCCTGACGGACATATTTCGAGATATTTCTTCTTCTTGTTGTTCTTCTTCTGCACAGCTAAGCTGGAAGTGGCGTTTACAGCTCGCAATAGTGCAGAGTTATCTCAAAGAAAGGGGCCACGGTGTTTCTGTATCTCTATTATGTTGGTGCGGCTGCGGAACTTTTAAATATCTTGATATATCTCGAGAACTACGCATCTGATCAAAAAATATCATAGAAGATAAAAAGTAGGAAACTTAATTCTCTACAAAAACGGTTTCTTAACATTTTCCCATAGCTGGCATCGTTTCCGAGATATTTGCAGATTTATCTCAAGGGAAGGGGCCTGACGGACATATTCCGAGATATTTCTTCTTCTTGTTGTTCCTCTTCTGCACAGCTAAGCTGGAAGTGGCATTTGCAGCTCGCAATAGTGCAGAGTTATCTCAAAGAAAGAGGCCACGGTGTTTCTGCACCTCTATTATGTTGGTGCAGCTTCGGAACTTTTAAATATCATGATATATCTCGAGAACTACGCATCTGATCAAAAAATATCATAGAACATAAAAAGTAGGCAACTTAATTCTCTACAAAAAAGGTCTCTTATCATTTTGCCATAGCTCTCTTCGTTTCCGAGATATTTGCAGATTTATCTCAAGGGAAGGGGCCTGACGGACATATTTCGAGATACTTCTTCTTCTTGTTGTTCTTCTTCTGCACAGCTAAGCTGGAAGTGGCATTTGCAGCTCGCAATAGTGCAGAGTTATCTCAAAGAAAGGGGCCACGGTGTTTCTGTATCTCTATTATGTTGGTGCGGCTTCGGAACTTTTAAATATCTTGATATATCTCGAGAACTACGCGTCTGATCAAAAAATATCATAGAACGTAAAAAGTAGGAAACTCAATTCTCTACAAAAAAGTTCTCTTAACATTTTGCAATAGCTCGCTTCGTTTCCGAGATATTTGCAGATTTATCTCAAGGGAAGGGGCCTGACGGACATATTTCGAGATATTTCTTCTTCTTGTTGTTCTTCTTCTGCACAGCTAAGCTGGAAGTGGCATTTGCGGCTCGCACTAGTGCAGAGTTATCTCAAAGAAAGGGGCCACGGTGTTTCTGTATCTCTATTATGTTGGTGCGGCTTCGGAACTTTTAAATATCTCGATATATCTCGAAAACTACGCGTCTGATCAAAAAATATCATAGAACATAAAAAGTAGGAAACTTAATTCTCTACAAAAAAGTCTGTTAACATTTTGCCATAGCTCGCTTCGTTTCCGAGATATTTGCAGATTTATCTCAAGGGAATGGGCCTAACGGACATATTTCGAGATATTACTTCTTCTTGTTGTTCTTCTTCTGCACAGCTAAACTGGAAGTGGCATTTCCAGCTCGCAATAGTGCAGAGTTATCTCAAAGAGAGGGGCCACGGTGTTTCTGTATCTCTATTATGTTGGTGCGGCTTCTTAACTTTTAAATATCCTGATATATCTCGAGAACTACGCATCTGATCAAAAAATATCATAGAACGTAAAAAGTAGGAAACTCAATTCTCTACAAAAAAGGTCTCTTAACATTTTGCAATAGCTCGCTTCGTTTCCGAGATATTTGCAGATTTATCTCAAGGGAAGGGGCCTGACGGACATATTTCGAGATATTTCTTCTTCTTGTTGTTCTTCTTCTGCACAGCTAAGCTGGAAGTGGCATTTGCGGCTCGCACTAGTGCAGAGTTATCTCAAAGAAAGGGGCCACGGTGTTTCTGTATCTCTATTATGTTGGTGCGGCTTCGGAACTTTTAAATATCTCGATATATCTCGAAAACTACGCTTCTGATCAAAAAATATCATAGAACATAAATTGTAGGAAACATAATTCTCTACAAAAAACGTCTCTTGACATTTTGCCATAGCTCGCTTCGTTTCCGAGATATTTGCAGATTCAGCTCAAAGGAACTGGCCTGACGGACATATTTCGAGATATTTCTTCTTCTTGTTGTTCTTCTTCTGCACAGCTAAGCTGGAAGTGGCATTTGCAGCTCGCAATAGTGCAGAGTTATTTCAAAGAAAGGGGCCACGGTGTTTCTGTATCGCTATTATGTTGGTGCGGCTTCGGAACTTTTAAATATCTTGATATATCTCGAGAACTACGCGTCTGATCAAAAAATATCATAGAACATAAAAAGTAGGAAACTCAATTCTCTACAAAAAAGGTCTCTTAACATTTTGCAATAGCTCACTTCGCTTCCGAGATATTTGCAGATTTATCTCAAGGGAAGGGGCCTGACGGACATATTTCGAGATATTTCTTCTTCTTGTTGTTCTTCTTCTGCACAGCTAAGCTGGAAGTGGCATTTGCAGCTCGCAATAGTGCAGAGTTATCTCAAAGAAAGGGGCCACGGTGTTTCTGTATCTCTATTATGTTGGTGCGGCTTCGGAACTTTTAAATATCTTGATATATCTCGAGAACTACGCATCTGATCAAAAAATATCATACTACATAAAAAGTAGGAAACTTAATTCTCTACAAGAAAGGTCTCTAAACATTTTGCCATAGCTCGCTTCGTTTCCGAGATATTTGCAGATTTATCTCAAGGGAAGGGGCCTGACGGACATATTTCGAGATATTTCTTCTTCTTGTTGTTCTTCTTCTGCACAGCTAAGCTGGAAGTGGCATTTGCAGCTCGCAATAGTGCAGAGTTATCTCAAAGAGAGGGGCCACGGTGTTTCTGTATCTCTATTATGTTGGTGCGGCTTCGGAACTTTTAAGTATCTTGATCTATCTCGAGAACTACGCATCTGATCAAAAAATATCATAGAAGATAAAAAGTAGGAAACTTAATTCTCTACAAAGAACGGCTCTTAACATTTTGCCATAGCTCGCTTCGTTTCCGAGATATTTGCAGATTTATCTCAAGGGAAGTGGCCTGACGGACATATTTCGAGATATTTCTTCTTCTTGTTGTTCTTCTTCTGCACAGCTAAGCTGGAAGTGGCATTTGCGGCTCGCACTAGTGCAGAGTTATCTCAAAGAAAGGGGCCACGGTGTTTCTGTATCCCTATTATGTTGGTGCGGCTTCGGAACTTTTAAATATCTCGATATATCTCGAAAACTACGCTTCTGATCAAAAAATATCATAGTACATAAAAAGTAGGAAACCTAATTCTCTACAAAAAAGGTCTCTTAACATTTTGCCATAGCTCTCTTCGTTTCCGAGATATTTGCAGATTTATCTCAAGGGAAGGGGCCTGACGGACATATTTCGAGATATTTCTTCTTCTTGTTGTTCTTATTCTGCACAGCTAAGCTGAAAGTGGCATTTGCAGCTCGCAATAGTGCACAGTTATCTCAAAGAAAGGGGCCACGGTGTTTCTGTATCTCTATTATGTTGGTGCGGCTTCGGAACTTTTAAATATCTTGATATATCTCGAGAACTACGCATCTGATCAAAAAATATCATAGAACATAAAAAGTAGGAAACTTAATTCTCTACAAAAAAGGTCGCTTAACATTTTGCCATAGCTCGCTTCGTTTCCGAGATATTTGCAGATTTATCTCAAGGGAAGGGGCCTGACGGACATATTTCGAGATATTTCTTCTTCTTGTTGTTCTTCTTCTGCACAGCTAAGCTGGAAGTGGCATTTGCGGCTCGCACTAGTGCAGAGTTATCTCAAAGAGAGGGGCCACGGTGTTTCTGTATCTCTATTATGTTGGTGCGGCTTCTTAACTTTTAAATATCCTGATATATCTCGAGAACTACGCATCTGACCAAAAAATATCATAGAACATAAAAAGTAGGAAACTCAATTCTCTACAAAAAAGGTCTCTTAACATTTTGCAATAGCTCGCTTCGTTTCCGAGATATTTGCAGATTTATCTCAAGGGAAGGGGCCTGACGGACATATTTCGAGATATTTCTTCTTCTTGTTGTTCTTCCTCTGCACAGCTAAGCTGGAAGTGGCATTTGCAGCTCGCAATAGTGCAGAGTTATCTCAAAGAAAGGGGCCACGGTGTTTCTGAATCTTTATTATGTTGGTGCGGCTTCGGAACTTTTAAATATCTTGATATATCTCGAGAACTACGCATCTGATCAAAAAATATCATAGAACATAAAAAGTAGGCAACTTAATTCTCTACAAAAAAGGTCTCTTATCATTTTGCCATAGCTCTCTTCGTTTCCGAGATATTTGCAGATTTATCTCAAGGGAAGGGGCCTGACGGACATATTTCGAGATATTTCTTCTTCTTGTTGTTCTTCTTCTGCACAGCTGAGCTGGAAGTGGCATTTGCAGCTCGCAATAGTGCATAGTTATCTGAAAGAAAGGGGCCACGGTGTTTCTGTATCTCTATTATGTTGGTGCGGCTTCGGAACTTTTAAATATCTCGATATATCTCGAAAACTACGCTTCTGATCAAAAAATATCATAGAACATAAATTGTAGGAAACATAATTCATTACAAAAAAGGTCTCTTAACATTTTGCCATAGCTCGCTTTGTTTCCGAGATATTTGCAGATATATCTCAAGGGAAGGGGCCTGACGGACATATTTCGAGATATTTCTTCTTCTTGTTGTTCTTCTTCTGCACAGCTAAGCTGGAAGTGGCGTTTACAGCTCGCAATAGTGCAGAGTTATCTCAAAGAAAGGGGCCACGGTGTTTCTGTATCTCTATTATGTTGGTGCGGCTTCGGAACTTTTAAATATCTTGATATATCTCGAGAACTACGCATCTGATCAAAAAATATCATAGAAGATAAAAAGTAGGAAACTTAATTCTCTACAAAAAAGGTTTCTTAACATTTTCCCATAGCTGGCATCGTTTCCGAGATATTTGCAGATTTATCTCAAGGGAAGGGGCCTGACGGACATATTCCGAGATATTTCTTCTTCTTGTTGTTCCTCTTCTGCACAGCTAAGCTGGAAGTGGCATTTGCAGCTCGCAATAGTGCAGAGTTATCTCAAAGAAAGAGGCCACGGTGTTTCTGCACCTCTATTATGTTGGTGCAGCTTCGGAACTTTTAAATATCATGATATATCTCGAGAACTACGCATCTGATCAAAAAATATCATAGAACATAAAAAGTAGGCAACTTAATTCTCTACAAAAAAGGTCTCTAATCATTTTGCCATAGCTCTCTTCGTTTCCGAGATATTTGCAGATTTATCTCAAGGGAAGGGGCCTGACGGACATATTTCGAGATACTTCTTCTTCTTGTTGTTCTTCTTCTGCACAGCTAAGCTGGAAGTGGCATTTGCAGCTCGCAATAGTGCAGAGTTATCTCAAAGAAAGGGGCCACGGTGTTTCTGTATCTCTATTATGTTGGTGCGGCTTCGGAACTTTTAAATATCTTGATATATCTCGAGAACTACGCGTCTGATCAAAAAATATCATAGAACATAAAAAGTAGGAAACTCAATTCTCTACAAAAAAGTTCTCTTAACATTTTGCAATAGCTCGCTTCGTTTCCGAGATATTTGCAGATTTATCTCAAGGGAAGGGGCCTGACGGACATATTTCGAGATATTTCTTCTTCTTGTTGTTCTTCTTCTGCACAGCTAAGCTGGAAGTGGCATTTGCGGCTCGCACTAGTGCAGAGTTATCTCAACGAAAGGGGCCACGGTGTTTCTGTATCTCTATTATGATGGTGCGGCTTCGGAACTTTTAAATATCTCGATATATCTCGAAAACTACGCTTCTGAACAAAAAATATCATAGAACATAAATTGTAGGAAACATAATTCTCTACAAAAAAGGTCTCTTAACATTTTGCCATAGCTCGCTTCGTTTCCGAGATATTTGCAGATATATCTCAAGGGAAGGGGCCTAACGGACATATTTCGAGATATTTCTTCTTCTTGTTGTTCTTCTTCTGCACAGCTTAACTGGAAGTGGCATTTACAGCTCGCAATAGTGCAGAGTTATCTCAAAGAAAGGGGCCACGGTGTTTCTGTATCTCTATTATGTTGGTGCGGCTTCGGAACTTTTAAATATCTTGATATATCTCGAGAACTACGCATCTGATCAAAAAATATCATAGTACATAAAAAGTAGGAAACCTAATTCTCTACAAAAAAGGTCTCTTAACATTTTGCCATAGCTCTCTTCGTTTCCGAGATATTTGCAGATTTATCTCAAGGGAAGGGGCCTGACGGACATATTTCGAGATATTTCTTCTTCTTGTTGTTCTTCTTCTGCACAGCTAAGCTGAAAGTGGCATTTGCAGCTCGCAATAGTGCACAGTTATCTCAAAGAAAGGGGCCACGGTGTTTCTGTATCTCTATTATGTTGGTGCGGCTTCTTAACTTTTAAATATCCTGATATATCTCGAGAACTACGCATCTGACCAAAAAATATCATAGAACATAAAAAGTAGGAAACTCAATTCTCTACAAAAAAGGTCTCTTAACATTTTGCAATAGCTCGCTTCGTTTCCGAGATATTTGCAGATTTATCTCAAGGGAAGGGGCCTGACGGACATATTTCGAGATATTTCTTCTTCTTGTTGTCCTTCTTCTGCACAGCTAAGCTGGAACTGGCATTTGCGGCTCGCACTAGTGCAGAGTTATCTCAAAGAGAGGGGCCACGGTGTTTCTGTATCTCTATTATGTTGGTGCGGCTTCTTAACTTTTAAATATCCTGATATATCTCGAGAACTACGCATCTGACCAAAAAATATCATAGAACATAAAAAGTAGGAAACTCAATTCTCTACAAAAAAGGTCTCTTAACATTTTGCAATAGCTCGCTTCGTTTCCGAGATATTTGCAGATTTATCTCAAGGGAAGGGGCCTGACGGACATATTTCGAGATATTTCTTCTTCTTGTTGTTCTTCCTCTGCACAGCTAAGCTGGAAGTGGCATTTGCAGCTCGCAATAGTGCAGAGTTATCTCAAAGAAAGGGGCCACGGTGTTTCTGAATCTCTATTATGTTGGTGCGGCTTCGGAACTTTTAAATATCTTGATATATCTCGAGAACTACGCATCTGATCAAAAAATATCATAGAACATAAAAAGTAGGCAACTTAATTCTCTACAAAAAAGGTCTCTTATCATTTTGCCATAGCTCTCTTCGTTTCCGAGATATTTGCAGATTTATCTCAAGGGAAGGGGCCTGACGGACATATTTCGAGATATTTCTTCTTCTTGTTGTTCTTCTTCTGCACAGCTAAGCTGGAAGTGGCATTTGCAGCTCGCAATAGTGCATAGTTATCTGAAAGAAAGGGGCCACGGTGTTTCTGTATCTCTATTATGTTGGTGCGGCTTCGGAACTTTTAAATATCTCGATATATCTCGAAAACTACGCTTCTGATCAAAAAATATCATAGAACATAAATTGTAGGAAACATAATTCATTACAAAAAAGGTCTCTTAACATTTTGCCATAGCTCGCTTTGTTTCCGAGATATTTGCAGATATATCTCAAGGGAAGGGGCCTGACTGACATATTTCGAGATATTTCTTCTTCTTGTTGTTCTTCTTCTGCACAGCTAAGCTGGAAGTGGCGTTTACAGCTCGCAATAGTGCAGAGTTATCTCAAAGAAAGGGGCCACGGTGTTTCTGTATCTCTATTATGTTGGTGCGGCTGCGGAACTTTTAAATATCTTGATATATCTCGAGAACTACGCATCTGATCAAAAAATATCATAGAAGATAAAAAGTAGGAAACTTAATTCTCTACAAAAACGGTTTCTTAACATTTTCCCATAGCTGGCATCGTTTCCGAGATATTTGCAGATTTATCTCAAGGGAAGGGGCCTGACGGACATATTCCGAGATATTTCTTCTTCTTGTTGTTCCTCTTCTGCACAGCTAAGCTGGAAGTGGCATTTGCAGCTCGCAATAGTGCAGAGTTATCTCAAAGAAAGAGGCCACGGTGTTTCTGCACCTCTATTATGTTGGTGCAGCTTCGGAACTTTTAAATATCATGATATATCTCGAGAACTACGCATCTGATCAAAAAATATCATAGAACATAAAAAGTAGGCAACTTAATTCTCTACAAAAAAGGTCTCTTATCATTTTGCCATAGCTCTCTTCGTTTCCGAGATATTTGCAGATTTATCTCAAGGGAAGGGGCCTGACGGACATATTTCGAGATACTTCTTCTTCTTGTTGTTCTTCTTCTGCACAGCTAAGCTGGAAGTGGCATTTGCAGCTCGCAATAGTGCAGAGTTATCTCAAAGAAAGGGGCCACGGTGTTTCTGTATCTCTATTATGTTGGTGCGGCTTCGGAACTTTTAAATATCTTGATATATCTCGAGAACTACGCGTCTGATCAAAAAATATCATAGAACGTAAAAAGTAGGAAACTCAATTCTCTACAAAAAAGTTCTCTTAACATTTTGCAATAGCTCGCTTCGTTTCCGAGATATTTGCAGATTTATCTCAAGGGAAGGGGCCTGACGGACATATTTCGAGATATTTCTTCTTCTTGTTGTTCTTCTTCTGCACAGCTAAGCTGGAAGTGGCATTTGCGGCTCGCACTAGTGCAGAGTTATCTCAAAGAAAGGGGCCACGGTGTTTCTGTATCTCTATTATGTTGGTGCGGCTTCGGAACTTTTAAATATCTCGATATATCTCGAAAACTACGCGTCTGATCAAAAAATATCATAGAACATAAAAAGTAGGAAACTTAATTCTCTACAAAAAAGTCTGTTAACATTTTGCCACAGCTCGCTTCGTTTCCGAGATATTTGCAGATTTATCTCAAGGGAAGGGGCCTGACGGACATATTTCGAGATATTTCTTCTTCTTGTTGTTCTTCTTCTGCACAGCTAAGCTGGAAGTGGCATTTCCAGCTCGCAATAGTGCAGAGTTATCTCAAAGAAAGGGGCCACGGTGTTTCTGTATCTCTATTATGTTGGTGCGGCTTCGGAACTTTTAAATATCTTGATATATCTCGAGAACTACGCATCTGATCAAAAAATATCATAGAAGATAAAAAGTAGGAAACTTAATTCTCTACAAAAAAGGTTTCTTAACATTTTCCCATAGCTGGCATCGTTTCCGAGATATTTGCAGATTTATCTCAACGGAAGGGGCCTGACGGACATATTCCGAGATATTTCTTCTTCTTGTTGTTCTTCTTCTGCACAGCTAAGCTGGAAGTGGCGTTTACAGCTCGCAATAGTGCAGAGTTATCTCAAAGAAAG
Organism: Osmia lignaria lignaria; assembly: GCF_051020975.1. Classification (NCBI taxonomy): domain Eukaryota; kingdom Metazoa; phylum Arthropoda; class Insecta; order Hymenoptera; family Megachilidae; genus Osmia; species Osmia lignaria. The sequence goes on along the minus strand of NW_027478159.1, from coordinate 4,760,633 downwards.
GGGCCACGGTGTTTCTGTATCTCTATTATGTTGGTGCGGCTGCGGAACTTTTAAATATCTTGATATATCTCGAGAACTACGCATCTGATCAAAAAATATCATAGAAGATAAAAAGTAGGAAACTTAATTCTCTACAAAAACGGTTTCTTAACATTTTCCCATAGCTGGCATCGTTTCCGAGATATTTGCAGATTTATCTCAAGGGAAGGGGCCTGACGGACATATTCCGAGATATTTCTTCTTCTTGTTGTTCCTCTTCTGCACAGCTAAGCTGGAAGTGGCATTTGCAGCTCGCAATAGTGCAGAGTTATCTCAAAGAAAGAGGCCACGGTGTTTCTGCACCTCTATTATGTTGGTGCAGCTTCGGAACTTTTAAATATCATGATATATCTCGAGAACTACGCATCTGATCAAAAAATATCATAGAACATAAAAAGTAGGCAACTTAATTCTCTACAAAAAAGGTCTCTTATCATTTTGCCATAGCTCTCTTCGTTTCCGAGATATTTGCAGATTTATCTCAAGGGAAGGGGCCTGACGGACATATTTCGAGATACTTCTTCTTCTTGTTGTTCTTCTTCTGCACAGCTAAGCTGGAAGTGGCATTTGCAGCTCGCAATAGTGCAGAGTTATCTCAAAGAAAGGGGCCACGGTGTTTCTGTATCTCTATTATGTTGGTGCGGCTTCGGAACTTTTAAATATCTTGATATATCTCGAGAACAACGCGTCTGATCAAAAAATATCATAGAACGTAAAAAGTAGGAAACTCAATTCTCTACAAAAAAGTTCTCTTAACATTTTGCAATAGCTCGCTTCGTTTCCGAGATATTTGCAGATTTATCTCAAGGGAAGGGGCCTGACGGACATATTTCGAGATATTTCTTCTTCTTGTTGTTCTTCTTCTGCACAGCTAAGCTGGAAGTGGCATTTGCGGCTCGCACTAGTGCAGAGTTATCTCAAAGAAAGGGGCCACGGTGTTTCTGTATCTCTATTATGTTGGTGCGGCTTCGGAACTTTTAAATATCTCGATATATCTCGAAAACTACGCGTCTGATCAAAAAATATCATAGAACATAAAAAGTAGGAAACTTAATTCTCTACAAAAAAGTCTCTTAACATTTTGCCACAGCTCGCTTCGTTTCCGAGATATTTGCAGATTTATCTCAAGGGAAGGGGCCTGACGGACATATTTCGAGATATTTCTTCTTCTTGTTGTTCTTCTTCTGCACAGCTAAGCTGGAAGTGGCATTTCCAGCTCGCAATAGTGCAGAGTTATCTCAAAGAAAGGGGCCACGGTGTTTCTGTATCTCTATTATGTTGGTGCGGCTTCGGAACCTTTAAATATCTTGATATATCTCGAGAACTACGCATCTGATCAAAAAATATCATAGAACATAAAAAATAGGAAACTTAATTCTCTACAAAAAAGGTCTCTTAACATTTTGCCATAGCTCGCTTCGTTTCCGAGATATTTGCAGATTTATCTCAAGGGAAGGGGCCTAACGGGCATATTTCGAGATATTTCTTCTTCTTGTTGTTCTTCTTCTGCACAGCTAAGCTGGAAGTGGCATTTGCGGCTCGCACTAGTGCAGAGTTATCTCAAAGAAAGGGGCCACGGTGTTTCTGTATCTCTATTATGTTGGTGCGGCTTCGGAACTTTAAATATCTCGATATATCTCGAAAACTACGCGTCTGATCAAAAAATATCATAGAACATAAAAAGTAGGAAACTTAATTCTCTACAAAAAAGTCTGTTAACATTTTGCCATAGCTCGCTTCGTTTCCGAGATATTTGCAGATTTATCTCAAGGGAATGGGCCTAACGGACATATTTCGAGATATTTCTTCTTCTTGTTGTTCTTCTTCTGCACAGCTAAACTGGAAGTGGCATTTCCAGCTCGCAATAGTGCAGAGTTATCTCAAAGAGAGGGGCCACGGTGTTTCTGTATCTCTATTATGTTGGTGCGGCTTCTTAACTTTTAAATATCCTGATATATCTCGAGAACTACGCATCTGATCAAAAAATATCATAGAACATAAAAAGTAGGAAACTCAATTCTCTACAAAAAAGGTCTCTTAACATTTTGCAATAGCTCGCTTCGTTTCCGAGATATTTGCAGATTTATCTCAAGGGAAGGGGCCTGACGGACATATTTCGAGATATTTCTTCTTCTTGTTGTTCTTCTTCTGCACAGCTAAGCTGGAAGTGGCATTTGCGGCTCGCACTAGTGCAGAGTTATCTCAAAGAAAGGGGCCACGGTGTTTCTGTATCTCTATTATGTTGGTGCGGCTTCGGAACTTTTAAATATCTCGGTATATCTCGAAAACTACGCTTCTGATCAAAAAATATCATAGAACATAAATTGTAGGAACCATAATTCTCTACAAAAAACGTCTCTTGACATTTTGCCATAGCTCGCTTCGTTTCCGAGATATTTGCAGATTCAGCTCAAAGGAACTGGCCTGACGGACATATTTCGAGATATTTCTTCTTCTTGTTGTTCTTCTTCTGCACAGCTAAGCTGGAAGTGGCATTTCCAGCTCGCAATAGTGCAGAGTTATCTCAAAGAAAGGGGCCACGGTGTTTCTGTATCTCTATTATGTTGGTGCGGCTTCGGAACTTTTAAATATCTTGATATATCTCGAGAACTACGCATCTGATCAAAAAATATCATAGAAGATAAAAAGTAGGAAACTTAATTCTCTACAAAAAAGGTTTCTTAACATTTTCCCATAGCTGGCATCGTTTCCGAGATATTTGCAGATTTATCTCAACGGAAGGGGCCTGACGGACATATTCCGAGATATTTCTTCTTCTTGTTGTTCTTCTTCTGCACAGCTAAGCTGGAAGTGGCGTTTACAGCTCGCAATAGTGCAGAGTTATCTCAAAGAAAGGGGCCACGGTGTTTCTGTATCTCTATTATGTTGGTGCGGCTGCGGAACTTTTAAATATCTTGATATATCTCGAGAACTACGCATCTGATCAAAAAATATCATAGAAGATAAAAAGTAGGAAACTTAATTCTCTACAAAAACGGTTTCTTAACATTTTCCCATAGCTGGCATCGTTTCCGAGATATTTGCAGATTTATCTCAAGGGAAGGGGCCTGACGGACATATTCCGAGATATTTCTTCTTCTTGTTGTTCCTCTTCTGCACAGCTAAGCTGGAAGTGGCATTTGCAGCTCGCAATAGTGCAGAGTTATCTCAAAGAAAGAGGCCACGGTGTTTCTGCACCTCTATTATGTTGGTGCAGCTTCGGAACTTTTAAATATCATGATATATCTCGAGAACTACGCATCTGATCAAAAAATATCATAGAACATAAAAAGTAGGCAACTTAATTCTCTACAAAAAAGGTCTCTTATCATTTTGCCATAGCTCTCTTCGTTTCCGAGATATTTGCAGATTTATCTCAAGGGAAGGGGCCTGACGGACATATTTCGAGATACTTCTTCTTCTTGTTGTTCTTCTTCTGCACAGCTAAGCTGGAAGTGGCATTTGCAGCTCGCAATAGTGCAGAGTTATCTCAAAGAAAGGGGCCACGGTGTTTCTGTATCTCTATTATGTTGGTGCGGCTTCGGAACTTTTAAATATCTTGATATATCTCGAGAACAACGCGTCTGATCAAAAAATATCATAGAACGTAAAAAGTAGGAAACTCAATTCTCTACAAAAAAGTTCTCTTAACATTTTGCAATAGCTCGCTTCGTTTCCGAGATATTTGCAGATTTATCTCAAGGGAAGGGGCCTGACGGACATATTTCGAGATATTTCTTCTTCTTGTTGTTCTTCTTCTGCACAGCTAAGCTGGAAGTGGCATTTGCGGCTCGCACTAGTGCAGAGTTATCTCAAAGAAAGGGGCCACGGTGTTTCTGTATCTCTATTATGTTGGTGCGGCTTCGGAACTTTTAAATATCTCGATATATCTCGAAAACTACGCGTCTGATCAAAAAATATCATAGAACATAAAAAGTAGGAAACTTAATTCTCTACAAAAAAGTCTCTTAACATTTTGCCACAGCTCGCTTCGTTTCCGAGATATTTGCAGATTTATCTCAAGGGAAGGGGCCTGACGGACATATTTCGAGATATTTCTTCTTCTTGTTGTTCTTCTTCTGCACAGCTAAGCTGGAAGTGGCATTTCCAGCTCGCAATAGTGCAGAGTTATCTCAAAGAAAGGGGCCACGGTGTTTCTGTATCTCTATTATGTTGGTGCGGCTTCGGAACCTTTAAATATCTTGATATATCTCGAGAACTACGCATCTGATCAAAAAATATCATAGAACATAAAAAATAGGAAACTTAATTCTCTACAAAAAAGGTCTCTTAACATTTTGCCATAGCTCGCTTCGTTTCCGAGATATTTGCAGATTTATCTCAAGGGAAGGGGCCTAACGGGCATATTTCGAGATATTTCTTCTTCTTGTTGTTCTTCTTCTGCACAGCTAAGCTGGAAGTGGCATTTGCGGCTCGCACTAGTGCAGAGTTATCTCAAAGAAAGGGGCCACGGTGTTTCTGTATCTCTATTATGTTGGTGCGGCTTCGGAACTTTTAAATATCTCGATATATCTCGAAAACTACGCGTCTGATCAAAAAATATCATAGAACATAAAAAGTAGGAAACTTAATTCTCTACAAAAAAGTCTGTTAACATTTTGCCATAGCTCGCTTCGTTTCCGAGATATTTGCAGATTTATCTCAAGGGAATGGGCCTAACGGACATATTTCGAGATATTTCTTCTTCTTGTTGTTCTTCTTCTGCACAGCTAAACTGGAAGTGGCATTTCCAGCTCGCAATAGTGCAGAGTTATCTCAAAGAGAGGGGCCACGGTGTTTCTGTATCTCTATTATGTTGGTGCGGCTTCTTAACTTTTAAATATCCTGATATATCTCGAGAACTACGCATCTGATCAAAAAATATCATAGAACATAAAAAGTAGGAAACTCAATTCTCTACAAAAAAGGTCTCTTAACATTTTGCAATAGCTCGCTTCGTTTCCGAGATATTTGCAGATTTATCTCAAGGGAAGGGGCCTGACGGACATATTTCGAGATATTTCTTCTTCTTGTTGTTCTTCTTCTGCACAGCTAAGCTGGAAGTGGCATTTGCGGCTCGCACTAGTGCAGAGTTATCTCAAAGAAAGGGGCCACGGTGTTTCTGTATCTCTATTATGTTGGTGCGGCTTCGGAACTTTTAAATATCTCGATATATCTCGAAAACTACGCTTCTGATCAAAAAATATCATAGAACATAAATTGTAGGAACCATAATTCTCTACAAAAAACGTCTCTTGACATTTTGCCATAGCTCGCTTCGTTTCCGAGATATTTGCAGATTCAGCTCAAAGGAACTGGCCTGACGGACATATTTCGAGATATTTCTTCTTCTTGTTGTTCTTCTTCTGCACAGCTAAGCTGGAAGTGGCATTTGCAGCTCGCAATAGTGCAGAGTTATTTCAAAGAAAGGGGCCACGGTGTTTCTGTATCGCTATTATGTTGGTGCGGCTTCGGAACTTTTAAATATCTTGATATATCTCGAGAACTACGCGTCTGATCAAAAAATATCATAGAACATAAAAAGTAGGAAACTCAATTCTCTACAAAAAAGGTCTCTTAACATTTTGCAATAGCTCGCTTCGTTTCCGAGATATTTGCAGATTTATCTCAAGGGAAGGGGCCTGACGGACATATTTCGAGATATTTCTTCTTCTTGTTGTTCTTCTTCTGCACAGCTAAGCTGGAAGTGGCATTTGCGGCTCGCACTAGTGCAGAGTTATCTCAAAGAAAGGGGCCACGGTGTTTCTGTATCCCTATTATGTTGGTGCGGCTTCGGAACTTTTAAATATCTCGATATATCTCGAAAACTACGCTTCTGATCAAAAAATATCATAGTACATAAAAAGTAGGAAACCTAATTCTCTACAAAAAAGGTCTCTTAACATTTTGCCATAGCTCTCTTCGTTTCCGAGATATTTGCAGATTTATCTCAAGGGAAGGGGCCTGACGGACATATTTCGAGATATTTCTTCTTCTTGTTGTTCTTATTCTGCACAGCTAAGCTGAAAGTGGCATTTGCAGCTCGCAATAGTGCACAGTTATCTCAAAGAAAGGGGCCACGGTGTTTCTGTATCTCTATTATGTTGGTGCGGCTTCGGAACTTTTAAATATCTTGATATATCTCGAGAACTACGCATCTGATCAAAAAATATCATAGAACATAAAAAGTAGGAAACTTAATTCTCTACAAAAAAGGTCGCTTAACATTTTGCCATAGCTCGCTTCGTTTCCGAGATATTTGCAGATTTATCTCAAGGGAAGGGGCCTGACGGACATATTTCGAGATATTTCTTCTTCTTGTTGTTCTTCTTCTGCACAGCTAAGCTGGAAGTGGCATTTGCGGCTCGCACTAGTGCAGAGTTATCTCAAAGAGAGGGGCCACGGTGTTTCTGTATCTCTATTATGTTGGTGCGGCTTCTTAACTTTTAAATATCCTGATATATCTCGAGAACTACGCATCTGACCAAAAAATATCATAGAACATAAAAAGTAGGAAACTCAATTCTCTACAAAAAAGGTCTCTTAACATTTTGCAATAGCTCGCTTCGTTTCCGAGATATTTGCAGATTTATCTCAAGGGAAGGGGCCTGACGGACATATTTCGAGATATTTCTTCTTCTTGTTGTTCTTCCTCTGCACAGCTAAGCTGGAAGTGGCATTTGCAGCTCGCAATAGTGCAGAGTTATCTCAAAGAAAGGGGCCACGGTGTTTCTGTATCTCTATTATGTTGGTGCGGCTTCGGAACTTTTAAATATCTTGATATATCTCGAGAACTACGCATCTGATCAAAAAATATCATAGAAGATAAAAAGTAGGAAACTTAATTCTCTACAAAAAAGGTTTCTTAACATTTTCCCATAGCTGGCATCGTTTCCGAGATATTTGCAGATTTATCTCAACGGAAGGGGCCTGACGGACATATTCCGAGATATTTCTTCTTCTTGTTGTTCTTCTTCTGCACAGCTAAGCTGGAAGTGGCGTTTACAGCTCGCAATAGTGCAGAGTTATCTCAAAGAAAGGGCCCACGGTGTTTCTGTATCTCTATTATGTTGGTGCGGCTGCGGAACTTTTAAATATCTTGATATATCTCGAGAACTACGCATCTGATCAAAAAATATCATAGAAGATAAAAAGTAGGAAACTTAATTCTCTACAAAAACGGTTTCTTAACATTTTCCCATAGCTGGCATCGTTTCCGAGATATTTGCAGATTTATCTCAAGGGAAGGGGCCTGACGGACATATTCCGAGATATTTCTTCTTCTTGTTGTTCCTCTTCTGCACAGCTAAGCTGGAAGTGGCATTTGCAGCTCGCAATAGTGCAGAGTTATCTCAAAGAAAGAGGCCACGGTGTTTCTGCACCTCTATTATGTTGGTGCAGCTTCGGAACTTTTAAATATCATGATATATCTCGAGAACTACGCATCTGATCAAAAAATATCATAGAACATAAAAAGTAGGCAACTTAATTCTCTACAAAAAAGGTCTCTTATCATTTTGCCATAGCTCTCTTCGTTTCCGAGATATTTGCAGATTTATCTCAAGGGAAGGGGCCTGACGGACATATTTCGAGATACTTCTTCTTCTTGTTGTTCTTCTTCTGCACAGCTAAGCTGGAAGTGGCATTTGCAGCTCGCAATAGTGCAGAGTTATCTCAAAGAAAGGGGCCACGGTGTTTCTGTATCTCTATTATGTTGGTGCGGCTTCGGAACTTTTAAATATCTTGATATATCTCGAGAACTACGCGTCTGATCAAAAAATATCATAGAACGTAAAAAGTAGGAAACTCAATTCTCTACAAAAAAGTTCTCTTAACATTTTGCAATAGCTCGCTTCGTTTCCGAGATATTTGCAGATTTATCTCAAGGGAAGGGGCCTGACGGACATATTTCGAGATATTTCTTCTTCTTGTTGTTCTTCTTCTGCACAGCTAAGCTGGAAGTGGCATTTGCGGCTCGCACTAGTGCAGAGTTATCTCAAAGAAAGGGGCCACGGTGTTTCTGTATCTCTATTATGTTGGTGCGGCTTCGGAACTTTTAAATATCTCGATATATCTCGAAAACTACGCGTCTGATCAAAAAATATCATAGAACATAAAAAGTAGGAAACTTAATTCTCTACAAAAAAGTCTGTTAACATTTTGCCATAGCTCGCTTCGTTTCCGAGATATTTGCAGATTTATCTCAAGGGAATGGGCCTAACGGACATATTTCGAGATATTTCTTCTTCTTGTTGTTCTTCTTCTGCACAGCTAAACTGGAAGTGGCATTTCCAGCTCGCAATAGTGCAGAGTTATCTCAAAGAGAGGGGCCACGGTGTTTCTGTATCTCTATTATGTTGGTGCGGCTTCTTAACTTTTAAATATCCTGATATATCTCGAGAACTACGCATCTGATCAAAAAATATCATAGAACATAAAAAGTAGGAAACTCAATTCTCTACAAAAAAGGTCTCTTAACATTTTGCAATAGCTCGCTTCGTTTCCGAGATATTTGCAGATTTATCTCAAGGGAAGGGGCCTGACGGACATATTTCGAGATATTTCTTCTTCTTGTTGTTCTTCTTCTGCACAGCTAAGCTGGAAGTGGCATTTGCGGCTCGCACTAGTGCAGAGTTATCTCAAAGAAAGGGGCCACGGTGTTTCTGTATCTCTATTATGTTGGTGCGGCTTCGGAACTTTTAAATATCTCGATATATCTCGAAAACTACGCTTCTGATCAAAAAATATCATAGAACATAAATTGTAGGAAACATAATTCTCTACAAAAAACGTCTCTTGACATTTTGCCATAGCTCGCTTCGTTTCCGAGATATTTGCAGATTCAGCTCAAAGGAACTGGCCTGACGGACATATTTCGAGATATTTCTTCTTCTTGTTGTTCTTCTTCTGCACAGCTAAGCTGGAAGTGGCATTTGCAGCTCGCAATAGTGCAGAGTTATTTCAAAGAAAGGGGCCACGGTGTTTCTGTATCGCTATTATGTTGGTGCGGCTTCGGAACTTTTAAATATCTTGATATATCTCGAGAACTACGCGTCTGATCAAAAAATATCATAGAACATAAAAAGTAGGAAACTCAATTCTCTACAAAAAAGGTCTCTTAACATTTTGCAATAGCTCGCTTCGTTTCCGAGATATTTGCAGATTTATCTCAAGGGAAGGGGCCTGACGGACATATTTCGAGATATTTCTTCTTCTTGTTGTTCTTCTTCTGCACAGCTAAGCTGGAAGTGGCATTTGCGGCTCGCACTAGTGCAGAGTTATCTCAAAGAAAGGGGCCACGGTGTTTCTGTATCCCTATTATGTTGGTGCGGCTTCGGAACTTTTAAATATCTCGATATATCTCGAAAACTACGCTTCTGATCAAAAAATATCATAGTACATAAAAAGTAGGAAACCTAATTCTCTACAAAAAAGGTCTCTTAACATTTTGCCATAGCTCTCTTCGTTTCCGAGATATTTGCAGATTTATCTCAAGGGAAGGGGCCTGACGGACATATTTCGAGATATTTCTTCTTCTTGTTGTTCTTATTCTGCACAGCTAAGCTGAAAGTGGCATTTGCAGCTCGCAATAGTGCACAGTTATCTCAAAGAAAGGGGCCACGGTGTTTCTGTATCTCTATTATGTTGGTGCGGCTTCGGAACTTTTAAATATCTTGATATATCTCGAGAACTACGCATCTGATCAAAAAATATCATAGAACATAAAAAGTAGGAAACTTAATTCTCTACAAAAAAGGTCGCTTAACATTTTGCCATAGCTCGCTTCGTTTCCGAGATATTTGCAGATTTATCTCAAGGGAAGGGGCCTGACGGACATATTTCGAGATATTTCTTCTTCTTGTTGTTCTTCTTCTGCACAGCTAAGCTGGAAGTGGCATTTGCGGCTCGCACTAGTGCAGAGTTATCTCAAAGAGAGGGGCCACGGTGTTTCTGTATCTCTATTATGTTGGTGCGGCTTCTTAACTTTTAAATATCCTGATATATCTCGAGAACTACGCATCTGACCAAAAAATATCATAGAACATAAAAAGTAGGAAACTCAATTCTCTACAAAAAAGGTCTCTTAACATTTTGCAATAGCTCGCTTCGTTTCCGAGATATTTGCAGATTTATCTCAAGGGAAGGGGCCTGACGGACATATTTCGAGATATTTCTTCTTCTTGTTGTTCTTCTTCTGCACAGCTAAGCTGGAAGTGGCGTTTACAGCTCGCAATAGTGCAGAGTTATCTCAAAGAAAGGGGCCACGGTGTTTCTGTATCTCTATTATGTTGGTGCGGCTGCGGAACTTTTAAATATCTTGATATATCTCGAGAACTACGCATCTGATCAAAAAATATCATAGAAGATAAAAAGTAGGAAACTTAATTCTCTACAAAAACGGTTTCTTAACATTTTCCCATAGCTGGCATCGTTTCCGAGATATTTGCAGATTTATCTCAAGGGAAGGGGCCTGACGGACATATTCCGAGATATTTCTTCTTCTTGTTGTTCCTCTTCTGCACAGCTAAGCTGGAAGTGGCATTTGCAGCTCGCAATAGTGCAGAGTTATCTCAAAGAAAGAGGCCACGGTGTTTCTGCACCTCTATTATGTTGGTCCAGCTTCGGAACTTTTAAATATCATGATATATCTCGAGAACTACGCATCTGATCAAAAAATATCATAGAACATAAAAAGTAGGCAACTTAATTCTCTACAAAAAAGGTCTCTTATCATTTTGCCATAGCTCTCTTCGTTTCCGAGATATTTGCAGATTTATCTCAAGGGAAGGGGCCTGACGGACATATTTCGAGATACTTCTTCTTCTTGTTGTTCTTCTTCTGCACAGCTAAGCTGGAAGTGGCATTTGCAGCTCGCAATAGTGCAGAGTTATCTCAAAGAAAGGGGCCACGGTGTTTCTGTATCTCTATTATGTTGGTGCGGCTTCGGAACTTTTAAATATCTTGATATATCTCGAGAACTACGCGTCTGATCAAAAAATATCATAGAACATAAAAAGTAGGAAACTCAATTCTCTACAAAAAAGTTCTCTTAACATTTTGCAATAGCTCGCTTCGTTTCCGAGATATTTGCAGATTTATCTCAAGGGAAGGGGCCTGACGGACATATTTCGAGATATTTCTTCTTCTTGTTGTTCTTCTTCTGCACAGCTAAGCTGGAAGTGGCATTTGCGCCTCGCACTAGTGCAGAGTTATCTCAACGAAAGGGGCCACGGTGTTTCTGTATCTCTATTATGATGGTGCGGCTTCGGAACTTTTAAATATCTCGATATATCTCGAAAACTACGCTTCTGAACAAAAAATATCATAGAACATAAATTGTAGGAAACATAATTCTCTACAAAAAAGGTCTCTTAACATTTTGCCATAGCTCGCTTCGTTTCCGAGATATTTGCAGATATATCTCAAGGGAAGGGGCCTAACGGACATATTTCGAGATATTTCTTCTTCTTGTTGTTCTTCTTCTGCACAGCTTAACTGGAAGTGGCATTTACAGCTCGCAATAGTGCAGAGTTATCTCAAAGAAAGGGGCCACGGTGTTTCTGTATCTCTATTATGTTGGTGCGGCTTCGGAACTTTTAAATATCTTGATATATCTCGAGAACTACGCATCTGATCAAAAAATATCATAGTACATAAAAAGTAGGAAACCTAATTCTCTACAAAAAAGGTCTCTTAACATTTTGCCATAGCTCTCTTCGTTTCCGAGATATTTGCAGATTTATCTCAAGGGAAGGGGCCTGACGGACATATTTCGAGATATTTCTTCTTCTTGTTGTTCTTCTTCTGCACAGCTAAGCTGAAAGTGGCATTTGCAGCTCGCAATAGTGCACAGTTATCTCAAAGAAAGGGGCCACGGTGTTTCTGTATCTCTATTATGTTGGTGCGGCTTCGGAACTTTTAAATATCTTGATATATCTCGAGAACTACGCATCTGATCAAAAAATATCATAGAACATAAAAAGTAGCAAACTTAATTCTCTACAAAAAAGGTCGCTTAACATTTTGCCATAGCTCGCTTCGTTTCCGAGATATTTGCAGATTTATCTCAAGGGAAGGGGCCTGACGGACATATTTCGAGATATTTCTTCTTCGTGTTGTTCTTCTTCTGCACAGCTAAGCTGGAAGTGGCATTTGCGGCTCGCACTAGTGCAGAGTTATCTCAAAGAGAGGGGCCACGGTGTTTCTGTATCTCTATTATGTTGGTGCGGCTTCTTAACTTTTAAATATCCTGATATATCTCGAGAACTACGCATCTGACCAAAAAATATCATAGAACATAAAAAGTAGGAAACTCAATTCTCTACAAAAAAGGTCTCTTAACATTTTGCAATAGCTCGCTTCGTTTCCGAGATATTTGCAGATTTATCTCAAGGGAAGGGGCCTGACGGACATATTTCGAGATATTTCTTCTTCTTGTTGTTCTTCCTCTGCACAGCTAAGCTGGAAGTGGCATTTGCAGCTCGCAATAGTGCAGAGTTATCTCAAAGAAAGGGGCCACGGTGTTTCTGAATCTCTATTATGTTGGTGCGGCTTCGGAACTTTTAAATATCTTGATATATCTCGAGAACTACGCATCTGATCAAAAAATATCATAGAACATAAAAAGTAGGCAACTTAATTCTCTACAAAAAAGGTCTCTTATCATTTTGCCATAGCTCTCTTCGTTTCCGAGATATTTGCAGATTTATCTCAAGGGAAGGGGCCTGACGGACATATTTCGAGATATTTCTTCTTCTTGTTGTTCTTCTTCTGCACAGCTAAGCTGGAAGTGGCATTTGCAGCTCGCAATAGTGCATAGTTATCTGAAAGAAAGGGGCCACGGTGTTTCTGTATCTCTATTATGTTGGTGCGGCTTCGGAACTTTTAAATATCTCGATATATCTCGAAAACTACGCTTCTGATCAAAAAATATCATAGAACATAAATTGTAGGAAACATAATTCATTACAAAAAAGGTCTCTTAACATTTTGCCATAGCTCGCTTTGTTTCCGAGATATTTGCAGATATATCTCAAGGGAAGGGGCCTGACGGACATATTTCGAGATATTTCTTCTTCTTGTTGTTCTTCTTCTGCACAGCTAAGCTGGAAGTGGCGTTTACAGCTCGCAATAGTGCAGAGTTATCTCAAAGAAAGGGGCCACGGTGTTTCTGTATCTCTATTATGTTGGTGCGGCTGCGGAACTTTTAAATATCTTGATATATCTCGAGAACTACGCATCTGATCAAAAAATATCATAGAAGATAAAAAGTAGGAAACTTAATTCTCTACAAAAACGGTTTCTTAACATTTTCCCATAGCTGGCATCGTTTCCGAGATATTTGCAGATTTATCTCAAGGGAAGGGGCCTGACGGACATATTCCGAGATATTTCTTCTTCTTGTTGTTCCTCTTCTGCACAGCTAAGCTGGAAGTGGCATTTGCAGCTCGCAATAGTGCAGAGTTATCTCAAAGAAAGGGGCCACGGTGTTTCTGAATCTCTATTATGTTGGTGCGGCTTCGGAACTTTTAAATATCTTGATATATCTCGAGAACTACGCATCTGATCAAAAAATATCATAGAACATAAAAAGTAGGCAACTTAATTCTCTACAAAAAAGGTCTCTTATCATTTTGCCATAGCTCTCTTCGTTTCCGAGATATTTGCAGATTTATCTCAAGGGAAGGGGCCTGACGGACATATTTCGAGATATTTCTTCTTCTTGTTGTTCTTCTTCTGCACAGCTAAGCTGGAAGTGGCATTTGCAGCTCGCAATAGTGCATAGTTATCTGAAAGAAAGGGGCCACGGTGTTTCTGTATCTCTATTATGTTGGTGCGGCTTCGGAACTTTTAAATATCTCGATATATCTCGAAAACTACGCTTCTGATCAAAAAATATCATAGAACATAAATTGTAGGAAACATAATTCATTACAAAAAAGGTCTCTTAACATTTTGCCATAGCTCGCTTTGTTTCCGAGATATTTGCAGATATATCTCAAGGGAAGGGGCCTGACGGACATATTTCGAGATATTTCTTCTTCTTGTTGTTCTTCTTCTGCACAGCTAAGCTGGAAGTGGCGTTTACAGCTCGCAATAGTGCAGAGTTATCTCAAAGAAAGGGGCCACGGTGTTTCTGTATCTCTATTATGTTGGTGCGGCTGCGGAACTTTTAAATATCTTGATATATCTCGAGAACTACGCATCTGATCAAAAAATATCATAGAAGATAAAAAGTAGGAAACTTAATTCTCTACAAAAACGGTTTCTTAACATTTTCCCATAGCTGGCATCGTTTCCGAGATATTTGCAGATTTATCTCAAGGGAAGGGGCCTGACGGACATATTCCGAGATATTTCTTCTTCTTGTTGTTCCTCTTCTGCACAGCTAAGCTGGAAGTGGCATTTGCAGCTCGCAATAGTGCAGAGTTATCTCAAAGAAAGAGGCCACGGTGTTTCTGCACCTCTATTATGTTGGTCCAGCTTCGGAACTTTTAAATATCATGATATATCTCGAGAACTACGCATCTGATCAAAAAATATCATAGAACATAAAAAGTAGGCAACTTAATTCTCTACAAAAAAGGTCTCTTATCATTTTGCCATAGCTCTCTTCGTTTCCGAGATATTTGCAGATTTATCTCAAGGGAAGGGGCCTGACGGACATATTTCGAGATACTTCTTCTTCTTGTTGTTCTTCTTCTGCACAGCTAAGCTGGAAGTGGCATTTGCAGCTCGCAATAGTGCAGAGTTATCTCAAAGAAAGGGGCCACGGTGTTTCTGTATCTCTATTATGTTGGTGCGGCTTCGGAACTTTTAAATATCTTGATATATCTCGAGAACTACGCGTCTGATCAAAAAATATCATAGAACGTAAAAAGTAGGAAACTCAATTCTCTACAAAAAAGTTCTCTTAACATTTTGCAATAGCTCGCTTCGTTTCCGAGATATTTGCAGATTTATCTCAAGGGAAGGGGCCTGACGGACATATTTCGAGATATTTCTTCTTCTTGTTGTTCTTCTTCTGCACAGCTAAGCTGGAAGTGGCATTTGCGGCTCGCACTAGTGCAGAGTTATCTCAAAGAAAGGGGCCACGGTGTTTCTGTATCTCTATTATGTTGGTGCGGCTTCGGAACTTTTAAATATCTCGATATATCTCGAAAACTACGCGTCTGATCAAAAAATATCATAGAACATAAAAAGTAGGAAACTTAATTCTCTACAAAAAAGTCTGTTAACATTTTGCCACAGCTCGCTTCGTTTCCGAGATATTTGCAGATTTATCTCAAGGGAAGGGGCCTGACGGACATATTTCGAGATATTTCTTCTTCTTGTTGTTCTTCTTCTGCACAGCTAAACTGGAAGTGGCATTTCCAGCTCGCAATAGTGCAGAGTTATCTCAAAGAGAGGGGCCACGGTGTTTCTGTATCTCTATTATGTTGGTGCGGCTTCTTAACTTTTAAATATCCTGATATATCTCGAGAACTACGCATCTGATCAAAAAATATCATAGAACATAAAAAGTAGGAAACTCAATTCTCTACAAAAAAGGTCTCTTAACATTTTGCAATAGCTCGCTTCGTTTCCGAGATATTTGCAGATTTATCTCAAGGGAAGGGGCCTGACGGACATATTTCGAGATATTTCTTCTTCTTGTTGTTCTTCTTCTGCACAGCTAAGCTGGAAGTGGCATTTGCGGCTCGCACTAGTGCAGAGTTATCTCAAAGAAAGGGGCCACGGTGTTTCTGTATCTCTATTATGTTGGTGCGGCTTCGGAACTTTTAAATATCTCGATATATCTCGAAAACTACGCTTCTGATCAAAAAATATCATAGAACATAAATTGTAGGAAACATAATTCTCTACAAAAAACGTCTCTTGACATTTTGCCATAGCTCGCTTCGTTTCCGAGATATTTGCAGATTCAGCTCAAAGGAACTGGCCTGACGGACATATTTCGAGATATTTCTTCTTCTTGTTGTTCTTCTTCTGCACAGCTAAGCTGGAAGTGGCATTTGCAGCTCGCAATAGTGCAGAGTTATTTCAAAGAAAGGGGCCACGGTGTTTCTGTATCGCTATTATGTTGGTGCGGCTTCGGAACTTTTAAATATCTTGATATATCTCGAGAACTACGCGTCTGATCAAAAAATATCATAGAACATAAAAAGTAGGATACTCAATTCTCTACAAAAAAGGTCTCTTAACATTTTGCAATAGCTCGCTTCGTTTCCGAGATATTTGCAGATTTATCTCAAGGGAAGGGGCCTGACGGACATATTTCGAGATATTTCTTCTTCTTGTTGTTCTTCTTCTGCACAGCTAAGCTGGAAGTGGCATTTGCGGCTCCACTAGTGCAGAGTTATCTCAAAGAAAGGGGCCACGGTGTTTCTGTATCTCTATTATGTTGGTGCGGCTTCGGAACTTTTAAATATCTCGATATATCTCGAAAACTACGCTTCTGATCAAAAAATATCATAGAACATGAATTGTAGGAAACATAATTCTCTACAAAAAACGTCTCTTAACATTTTGCCATAGCTCGCTTCGTTTCCGAGATATTTGCAGATTCAGCTCAAAGGAACTGGCCTGACGGACATATTTCGAGATATTTCTTCTTCTTGTTGTTCTTCCTCTGCACAGCTAAGCTGGAAGTGGCATTTGCAGCTCGCAATAGTGCAGAGTTATCTCAAAGAAAGGGGCCACGGTGTTTCTGTATCTCTATTATGTTGGTGCGGCTTCGGAACTTTTAAATATCTTGATATATCTCGAGAACTACGCATCTGATCAAAAAATATCATAGAACATAAAAAGTAGGCAACTTAATTCTCTACAAAAAAGGTCTCTTATCATTTTGCCATAGCTCTCTTCGTTTCCGAGATATTTGCAGATTTATCTCAAGGGAAGGGGCCTGACGGACATATTTCGAGATATTTCTTCTTCTTGTTGTTCTTCTTCTGCACAGCTAAGCTGGAAGTGGCATTTGCAGCTCGCAATAGTGCAGAGTTATCTCAAAGAAAGGGGCCACGGTGTTTCTGTATCTCTATTATGTTGGTGCGGCTTCGGAACTTTTAAATATCTTGATATATCTCGAGAACTACGCGTCTGATCAAAAAATATCATAGAACATAAAAAGTAGGAAACTCAATTCTGTACAAAAAAGGTCTCTTAACATTTTGCAATAGCTCGCTTCGTTTCCGAGATATTTGCAGATTTATCTCAAGGGAAGGGGCCTGACGGACATATTTCGAGATATTTCTTCTTCTTGTTGTTCTTCTTCTGCACAGCTAAGCTGGAAGTGGCATTTGCGGCTCGCACTAGTGCAGAGTTATCTCAAAGAAAGGGGCCACGGTGTTTCTGTATCTCTATTATGTTGGTGCGGCTTCGGAACTTTTAAATATCTCGATATATCTCGAAAACTACGCTTCTGATCAAAAAATATCATAGAACATAGATTGTAGGAAACATAATTCTCTACAAAAAACGTCTCTTGACATTTTGCCATAGCTCGCTTCGTTTCCGAGATATTTGCAGATTCAGCTCAAAGGAACTGGCCTGACGGACATATTTCGAGATATTTCTTCTTCTTGTTGTTCTTCCTCTGCACAGCTAAGCTGGAAGTGGCATTTGCAGCTCGCACTAGTGCAGAGTTATCTCAAAGAAAGGGGCCACGGTGTTTCTGTATCTCTATTATGTTGGTGCGGCTTCGGAACTTTTAAATATCTTGATATATCTCGAGAACTACGCATCTGATCAAAAAATATCATAGAACATAAAAAGTAGGAAACTTAATTCTCTACAAAAAAGGTCTCTTAACGTTTTGCAATGGGTCGCTTTGTTTTCGAGATATTTGCAGATTTATCTCAAGGGAAGGGTCCTGACGGACATATTTCGAGATATTTCTTCTTCTTGTTGTTCTTCTTCTGCACAGCTAAACTGGAAGTGGCATTTCCAGCTCGCAATAGTGCAGAGTTATCCCAAAGAAAGGGGCCACGGTGTTTCTGTATCTCTATTATGTTGGTGCGGCTTCGGAACTTTTAAATATCTCGATATATCTCGAAAACTACGCTTCTGATCAAAAAATATCATAGAACATAAATTGTAGGAAACATAATTCTCTACAAAAAAGGTCTCTTAACAGTTTGCCATAGCTCGCTTCGTTTCCGAGATATTTGCAGATATATCTCAAGGGAAGGGGCCTGACGGACATATTTCGAGATATTTCTTCTTCTTGTTGTTCTTCTTCTGCACAGCTAAGCTGGAAGTGGCATTTACAGCTCGCAATAGTGCATAGTTATCTGAAAGAAAGGGGCCACGGTGTTTCTGTATCTCTATTATGTTGATGCGGCTTCGGAACTTTTAAATATCTTGATATATCTCGAGAACTACGCATCTGATCAAAAAATATCATAGAACATAAAAAGTAGGAAACTTAATTCTCTACAAAAAAGGTCTCTTAACGTTTTGCAATAGCTCGCTTCGTTTCCGAGATATTTGCAGATTTATCTCAAGGGAAGGGTCCTGACGGACATATTTCGAGATATTTCTTCTTCTTGTTGTTCTTCTTCTGCACAGCTAAACTGGAAGTGGCATTTGCAGCTCGCAATAGTGCAGAGTTATCCCAAAGAAAGGGGCCACGGTGTTTCTGTACCTCTATTATGTTGGTGCAGCTTCGGAGCTTTTAAATATCTTGATATATCTCGAGAACTACGCATCTGATCAAAAAATATCATAGAACATAAAAAGTAGGAAACTTAATTCGCTACAAAAAAGGTCTCTTAACGTTTTGCAATAGCTCGCTTCGTTTCCGAGATATTTGCAGATTTATCTCAAGGGAAGGGGCCTGACGGACATATTTCCAGATATTTCTTCTTCTTGTTGTTCTTCTTCTGCACAGCTAAGCTGGAAGTGGCATTTGCAGCTCGCAATAGTGCAGAGTTATCTCAAAGAAAGGGGCCACGGTGTTTCTGTATCTCTATTATGGTGGTGCGGCTTCGGAACTTTTAAATATCTCGATATATCTCGAAAACTACGCTTCTGATCAAAAAATATCAGAGAACGTAAATTGTAGGAAACATAATTCTCTACAAAAAAGGTCTCTTAACATTTTGCCATAGCTCGCTTCGTTTCCGAGATATTTGCAGATTTATCCCAAGGGAAGGGGCCTGACGGACATATTTCGAGATATTTCTTCTTCTTGTTGTTCTTCTTCTGCACAGCTAAGCTGGAAGTGCCATTTGCAGCGCGCAATAGTGCAGAGTTATCTCAAAGAAAGGGGCCACGGTGTTTCTGTATCTCTATTATGTTGGTGCGGCTTCGGAACTTTTAAATATCTTGATATATCTCGAGAACTACGCATCTGTTCAAAAAATATCATAGAACATAAAAAGTAGGAATCCTAATTTTCTACAAAAAAGGTCTCTTAACATTTTGCCGTAGCTCGCTTCGTTTCCGAGATATTTGCAGATTTATCTCAAGGGAAGGGGCCTGACGGACATATTTCGAGATATTTCTTCTTCTTGTTGTTCTTCTTCTGCACAGCTAAGCTGGAAGTGGCATTTGCAACTCGCAGTAGTGCAGAGTTATCTCAAAGAAAGGGGCCACGGTGTTTCTGTATCTCTATTATGTTGGTGCGGCTTCGGAACTTTTAAATATCTTGATATATCTCGAGAACTACGCATCTGATCAAAAAATATCATAGAACATAAAAAGTAGGAAACTTAATGCTCTACAAAAAAGGTCTCTTAACATTTTGCCATAGCTCGCTTCGTTTCCGAGATATTTGCAGATTTATCTCAAGGGAAGGGGCCTGACGGAAACATTTCGAGATACTTCTTCTTCTTGTTGTTCTTCTTCTGCACAGCTAAGCTGGAAGTGGCATTTGCAGCTCGCAATAGTGCTGAGTTATCTCAAAGAAAGGGGCCACGGTGTTTCTGTATCTCTATTATGTTGGTGCGGCTTCGGAACTTTTAAATATCTTAATATATCTCGAGAACTACGCATCTGATCAAAAAATATCATAGAACATAAAAAGTAGGAAACTTAATTCTCTACAAAAAAGGTCTCTTATCATTTTGCCATAGCTCGCTTCGTTTCCGAGATATTTGCAGATTTATCTCAAGGGAAGGGGCCTAACGGACATATTTCGAGATATTTCTTCTTCTTGTTGTTCTTCTTCTGCACAGCTAAGCTGTAAGTGGCATTTGCGGCTCGCACTAGTGCAGAGTTATCTCAAAGAAAGGAGCCACGGTGTTTCTGTATCTCTATTATGTTGGTGCGGCTTCGGAACTTTTAAATATCTTGATATATCTCGAGAACTACGCATCTGATCAAAAAATATCATAGAACATAAAATGTAGGAAACTTAATTCTCTACAAAAAAGGTCTCTTAACATTTTGCCATAGCTCGCTTCGTTTCCGAGATATTTGCAGATTTATCTCAAGGGAAGGGGCCTGACGGACATATTTCGAGATATTTCTTCTTCTCGTTGTTCTTCTTCTGCACAGCTAAGCTGTAAGTGGCATTTGCGGCTCGCGCTAGTGCAGAGTTATCTCAAAGAAAGGGGCCACGGTGTTTCTGTATCTCTATTATGTTGGTGCGGCTTCGGAACTTTTAAATATCTTGATATATCTCGAGAACTACGCATCTGATCAAAAAATATCATAGAACATAAAAAGTAGAAAACTTAATTCTCTACAAAAAAGATCTCTTAACATTTTGCCATAGCTCGCTTCGTTTCCGAGATATTTGCAGATTTATCTCAAGGGAAGGGGCCTGACGGACATATTTCGAGATACTTATTCTTCTTGTTGTTCTTCTTCTGCACAGCTAAGCTGGAAGTGGCATTTGCAGCTCGCAATAGTGCAGAGTTATCTCAAAGAAAGGGGCCACGGTGTTTCGGTATCTCTATTATGTTGGTGCGGCTTCGGAACTTTTAAATATCTTAATATATCTCGAGAACTACGCATCTGATCAAAAAATATCATAGAACATAAAAAGTAGGAAACTTAATTCTCTACAAAAAAGGTCTCTTAACATTTTGCCATAGCTCGCTTCGTGTCCGAGATATTTGCAGATTTATCTCAAGGGAAGGAGCCTAACGGACATATTTCGAGATATTTCTTCTTCTTGTTGTTCTTCTTCTGCACAGCTAAGCTGGAAGTGGCATTTGCGGCTCGCACAAGTGCAGAGTTATCTCAAAGAAAGAGGCCACGGTGCTTCTGTATCTCTATTATGTTGGTGCGGCTTCGGAACTTTTAAATATCTTGGTATATCTCGAGAACTACGCATCTGATCAAAAAATATCATAGAACATAAAAAGTAGGAATCCTAATTTTCTACAAAAAAGGTCTCTTAACATTTTGCCGTAGCTCACTTCGTTTCCGAGATATTTGCAGATTTATCTCAAGGGAAGGGGCCTGACGGACATATTTCCAGATATTTCTTCTTCTTGTTGTTCTTCTTCTGCACAGCTAAGCTGGAAGTGGCATTTGCAGCTCGCAATAGTGCAGAGTTATCTCAAAGAAAGGGGCCACGGTGTTTCTGTATCTCTATTATGTTGGTGCGGCTTCGGAACTTTTAAATATCTCGATATATCTCGAAAACTACGCTTCTGATCAAAAAATATCAGAGAACGTAAATTGTAGGAAACATAATTCTCTACAAAAAAGGTCTCTTAAGATTTTGCCATAGCTCGCTTCGTTTCCGAGATATTTGCAGATTTATCTCAAGGGAAGGGGCCTGACGGACATATTTCGAGATATTTCTTCTTCTTGTTGTTCTTCTTCTGCACAGCTAAGCTGGAAGTGGCATTTGCAGCTCGCAATAGTGCAGAGTTATCTCAAAGAAAGGGGCCACGGTGTTTCTGTATCTCTATTATGTTTGGTGCGGCTTCGGAACTTTTAAATATCTTGATATATCTCGAGAACTACGCATCTGATCAAAAAATATCGTAGAACATAAAAAGTAGGAAACTTAATTCTCTACAAATAAGGTCTCTTAACATTTTGCCATAGCTCGCTTGGTTTCCGAGATATTTGCAGATTTATCTCAAGGGAAGGGGCCTGAGGGACATATTTCGAGATATTTCTTCTTCTTGTTGTTCTTCTTCTGCACAGCTAAGCTGGAAGTGGCATTTGCAGCTCGCAATAGTGCAGAGTTACCTCAAAGAAAGGGGCCACGGTGTTTCTGTATCTCTATTATGTTGGTGCCGCTTCGGAACTTTTAAATATCTGGATATATCTCGAGAACTACGCATCTGATCAAAAAATATCATAGAACATAAAAAGTAGGAAACTTAATTCTCTACAAAAAAGGTCTCTTAACATTTTGCCATAGCTCGCTTCGTTTCCGAGATATTTGCAGATTTATCTCAAGGGAAGGGGCCTGACGGACATATTTCGAGATATTTCTTCTTCTTGTTGTTCTTCTTCTGCACAGCTAAGCTGGAAGTGGCATTTGCAGCTCGCAGTAGTGCAGAGTTATCTCAAAGAAAGGGGCCACGGTGTTTCTGTATCTCTATTATGTTGGTGCGGCTTCGGAACTTTTAAATATCTTGATATATCTCGAGAACTACGCATCTGATCAAAAAATATCATAGAACATAAAAAGTAGGAAACTTAATGCTCTACAAAAAAGGTCTCTTAACATTTTGCCATAGCTCGCTTCGTTTCCGAGATATTTGCAGATTTATCTCAAGGGAAGGGGCCTGACGGACACATTTCGAGATACTTCTTCTTCTTGTTGTTCTTCTTCTGCACAGCTAAGCTGGAAGTGGCATTTGCAGCTCGCAATAGTGCAGAGTTATCTCAAAGAAAGGGGCCACGGTGTTTCTGTATCTCTATTATGTTGGTGCGGCTTCGGAACTTTTAAATATCTTAATATATCTCGAGAACTACGCATCTGATCAAAAAATATCATAGAACATAAAAAGTAGGAAACTTAATTCTCTACAAAAAAGGGCTCTTAACATTTTGCCATAGCTCGCTTCGTTTCCGAGATATTTGCAGATTTATCTCAAGGGAAGGGGCCTAACGGACATATTTCGAGATATTTCTTCTTCTTGTTGTTCTTCTTCTGCACAGCTAAGCTGGAAGTGGCATTTGCGGCTCGCACTAGTGCAGAGTTATCTCAAAGACAGGGGCCACGGTGTTTCTGTATCTCTATTATGTTGGTGCGGTTTCGGAACTTTTAAATATCTTGATATATCTCGAGAACTACGCATCTGATCAAAAAATATCATAGAACATAAAAAGTAGGAAACTTAATTCTCTACAAATAAGGTCTCTTAACATTTTGCCATAGCTCGCTTCGTTTCCGAGATATTTGCAGATTTATCTCTAGGGAAGGGGCCTCACGGACATATTTCGAGATATTTCTTCTTCTTGTTGTTCTTCTTCTGCACAGCTAAGCTGGAAGTGGCATTTGCAGCTCGCAATAGTGCAGAGATATCTCAAAGAAAGGGGCCACGGTGTTTCTGTATCTCTATTATGTTGGTGCGGCTTCGGAACTTTTAAATATCTTGATATATCTCGAGAACTACGCGCCTGATCAAAAAATATCATAGAACATAAAAAGTAGGAAACATAATTCTGTACAAAAAAGGTCTCTTAACATTTTGCCACAGCTCGCTTCGTTTCCGAGATATTTGCAGATTTATCTCAAGGGAAGGGGCCTGACGGACATATTTCGAGATATTTCTTCTTCTTGTTGTTCTTCTTCTGCACAGCTAAGCTGGAAGTGGCATTTACAGCTCGCAATAGTGCAGAGTTATCTCAAAGAAAGGGGCCACGGTGTTTCTGTATCTCTATTATGTTGGTGCGGCTTCGGAACCTTTAAATATCATGATATATCTCGAGAACTACGCATCTGATCAAAAAATATCATAGAACATAAAAAATAGGAAACTTAATTCTCTACAAAAAAGGTCTCTTAACATTTTGCCATAGCTCGCTTCGTTTCCGAGATATTTGCAGATTTATCTCAAGGGAAGGGGCCTAATGGACATATTTCGAGATATTTCTTCTTCTTGTTGTTCTTCTTCTGCACAGCTAAGCTGGAAGTGGCATTTGCGGCTCGCACTAGTGCAGAGTTATCTCAAAGAAAGGGGCCACGGTGTTTCTGTATCTCTATTATGTTGGTGCGGTTTCGGAACTTTTAAATATCTTGATATATCTCGAGAACTACGCGTCTGATCAAAAAATATCATAGAACATAAAAAGTAGGAAACTTAATTCTCTACAAATAAGGTCTCTTAACATTTTGCCATAGCTCGCTTCGTTTCCGAGCTATTTGCAGATTTATCCCAAGGGAAGGGGCCTAACGGACATATTTCGAGATATTTCTTCTTCTTGTTGTTCTTCTTCTGCACAGCTAAACTCGAAGTGGCATTTCCAGCTCGCAATAGTGCAGAGTTATCTCAAAGAAAGGAGCCACGGTGTTTCGGTATCTCTATTATGTTGGTGCGGCTTCGGAACTTTTAAATATCTTAATATATCTCGAGAACTACGCATCTGATCAAAAAATATCATAGAACATAAAAAGTAGGAAACTTAATTCTCTACAAAAAAGGTCTCTTAACATTTTGCCATAGCTCGCTTCGTTTCCGAGATATTTGCAGATTTATCTCAAGGGAAGGGGCCTAACGGACATATTTCGAGATATTTCTTCTTCTTGTTGTTCTTCTTCTGCACAGCTAAGCTGGAAGTGGCATTTGCGGCTCGCACTAGTGCAGAGTTATCTCAAAGACAGGGGCCACGGTGTTTCTGTATCTCTATTATGTTGGTGCGGTTTCGGAACTTTTAAATATCTTGATATATCTCGAGAACTACGCATCTGATCAAAAAATATCATAGAACATAAAAAGTAGGAAACTTAATTCTCTACAAATAAGGTCTCTTAACATTTTGCCATAGCTCGCTTCGTTTCCGAGATATTTGCAGATTTATCTCTAGGGAAGGGGCCTCACGGACATATTTCGAGATATTTCTTCTTCTTGTTGTTCTTCTTCTGCACAGCTAAGCTGGAAGTGGCATTTGCAGCTCGCAATAGTGCAGAGATATCTCAAAGAAAGGGGCCACGGTGTTTCTGTATCTCTATTATGTTGGTGCGGCTTCGGAACTTTTAAATATCTTGATATATCTCGAGAACTACGCATCTGATCAAAAAATATCATACAACATAAAAAGTAGGAAACTTAATTCTCTACAAAAAAGATCTCTTAACATTTTGCCATAGCTCGCTTTGTTTCCGAGATATTTGCAGATTTATCTCAAGGGAAGGGGCCTGACGGACATATTTCGAGATATTTCTTCTTCTTGTTGTTCTTCTTCTGCACAGCTAAGCTGGAAGTGGCATTTGCGGCTCGCACAAGTGCAGAGTTATCTCAAAGAAAGGGGCCACGGTGCTTCTGTATCTCTATTATGTTGGTGCGGCTTCGGAACTTTTAAATATCTTGGTATATCTCGAGAACTACGCATCTGATCAAAAAATATCATAGAACATAAAAAGTAGGAAACCTAATTCTCTACAAAAAAGGTCTCTTAACATTTTGCCATAGCTCGCTTCGTTTCCGAGATATTTGCAGATTTATCGCAAGGGAAGGGGCCTGACGGACATATTTCGAGATATTTCTTCTTCTTGTTGTTCTTCTTCTGCACAGCTAAGCTGGAAGTGGCATTTGCGGCTCGCACTAGTGCAGAGTTATCTCAAAGAAAGGGGCCACGGTGTTTCTGTATCTCTATTATGTTGGTGCGGCTTCGGAATCTTTAAATATCTCGATATATCTCGAAAACTACGCTTCTGATCAAAAAATATCATAGAACATAAAAAGTAGAAAACATAATTCTGTACAAAAAAGGTCTCTTAACATTTTGCCATAGCTCGCTTCGTTTCCGAGATATTTGCAGATTTATCTCAAGGGAAGGGGCCTGACGGACATATTTCGAGATATTTCTTCTTCTCGTTGTTCTTCTTCTGCACAGCTAAGCTGTAAGTGGCATTTGTGGCTCGCACTACTGCAGAGTTATCTCAAAGAAAGGGGCCACGGTGTTTCTGTATCTCTATTATGTTGGTGCGGCTTCGGAACTTTTAAATATCTTGATATATCTCGAGAACTACGCATCTGATCAAAAAATATCATAGAACATAAAAAGTAGGAAACTTAATTCTCTACAAAAAAGGTCTCTTAACATTTTGCCATAGCTCGCTTCGATTCCGAGATATTTGCAGATTTATCTCAAGGGAAGGGGCCTTACGGACATATTTCGAGATATTTCTTCTTCTTGTTGTTCTTCTTCTGCACAGCTAAGCTGGAAGTGGCATTTGCAGCTCGCAATAGTGCATAGTTATCTGAAAGAAAGGGGCCACGGTGTTTCTGTATCTCTATTATGTTGGTGCGGCTTCGGAACTTTTAAATATCTTGATATATCTCGAGAACTACGCATTTGATCAAAAAATATCATAGAAGATAAAAAGTAGGAAACTTAATTCTCTACAAAAAAGGTCTCTTAACATTTTGCCATAGCTCGCTTCGTTTCCGAGATATTTGCAGATTCAGCTCAAAGGAACTGGCCTGACGGACATATTTCGAGATATTTCTTCTTCTTGTTGTTCTTCTTCTGCACAGCTAAGCTGGAAGTGGCATTTGCAGCTCGCAATAGTGCATAGTTATCTGAAAGAAAGGGGCCACGGTGTTTCTGTATCTCTATTATGTTGGTGCGGCTTCGGAACTTTTAAATATCTTGATATATCTCGAGAACTACGCATTTGATCAAAAAATATCATAGAAGATAAAAAGTAGGAAACTTAATTCTCTACAAAAAAGGTCTCTTAACATTTTGCCATAGCTCGCTTCGTTTCCGAGATATTTGCAGATTCAGCTCAAAGGAACTGGCCTGACGGACATATTTCGAGATATTTCTTCTTCTTGTTGTTCTTCCTCTGCACAGCTAAGCTGGAAGTGGCATTTGCAGCTCGCAATAGTGCAGGGTTATCTCAAAGAAAGGGGCCACGGTGTTTCTGTATCTCTATTATGTTGGTGGGGCTTCGGACTTTTAAATATCTTGATATATCTCGAGAACTACGCATCAGATCAAAAAATATCATAGAACATAAAAAGTAGGAAACTTAATTCTCTACAAAAAAGGTCTCTTAACGTTTTGCCCCAGCTCTCTTCGTTTCCGAGATATTTGCAGATTTATCTCAAGGGAAGGGGCCTGACGGACATATTTCGAGATATTTCTTCTTCTTGTTGTTCTTCTTCTGCACAGCTAAGCTGGAAGTGGCATTTACAGCTCGCAATACTGCAGAGTTATCTCAAAGAAAGGGGCCACGGTGTTTCTGTATCCCTATTATGTTGGTGCGGCTTCGGAACTTTTAAATATCTCGATATATCTCGAAAACTACGCTTCTGATCAAAAAATATCATAGAACATAAATTGTAGGAAACTTAATTCTCTACAAAAAAGGTCTCTCAACATTTTGCCATAGCTCGCTTCGTTTCCGAGATATTTGCAGATATATCTCAAGGGAAGGGGCCTGACGGACATATTTCGAGATATTTCTTCTTCTTGTTGTTCTTCTTCTGCACAGCTAAGCTGGAAGTGGCATTTACAGCTCGCAATAGTGCAGAGTTATCTCAAAGAAAGGGGCCACGGTGATTCTGTATCTCTATTATGTTGGTGCGGCTTCGGAACTTTTAAATATCTTGATATATCTCGAGAACTACGCATCTGATCAAAAAATATCATAGAACATAAAAAGTAGGAAACTTAATTCTCTACAAAAAAGGTCTCTTAACATTTTGCCATAGCTCGCTTCGTTTCCGAGATATTTGCAGATATATCTCAAGGGAAGGGGCCTGACGGACATATTTCGAGATATTTCTTCTTCTTGTTGTTCTTCTTCTGCACAGCTAAGCTGGAAGTGGCATTTACAGCTCGCAATAGTGCAGAGTTATCTCAAAGAAAGGGGCCACGGTGTTTCTGTATCTCTATTATGTTGGTGCGGCTTCGGAACTTTTAAATATCTTAATATATCTCGAGAACTACGCATCTGATCAAAAAATATCATAGAACATAAAAAGTAGCAAACTTAATTCTCTACAAAAAAGGTCTCTTAACATTTTGCCATAGCTCGCTTCGTTTCCGAGATATTTGCAGATTTATCTCAAGGGAAGGGGCCTAACGGACATATTTCGAGATATTTCTTCTTCTTGTTGTTCTTCTTCTGCACAGCTAAGCTGGAAGTGGCATTTGCGGCTCGCACTAGTGCAGAGTTATCTCAAAGAAAGGGGCCACGGTGTTTCTGTATCTCTATTATGTTGGTGCGGCTTCGGAACTTTTAAATATCTTGATATATCTCGAGAACTACGCATCTGATCAAAAAATATCATAGAACATAAAACGTAGGAAACTTAATTCTCTACAAAAAAGGTCTCTCAACATTTTGCCATAGCTCGCTTCGTTTGCGAGATATTTGCAGATATATCTCAAGGGAAGGGGCCTGACGGACATATTTCGAGATATTTCTTCTTCTTGTTGTTCTTCTTCCGCACAGCTAAGCTGGAAGTGGCATTTACAGCTCGCAATAGTGCAGAGTTATCTCAAAGAAAGGGGCCACGGTGTTTCTGTATCTCTATTATGTTGGTGCGGCTTCGGAACTTTTAAATATCTTGATATATCTCGAGAACTACGCGCCTGATCAAAAAATATCATAGAACATAAAAAGTAGGAAACATAATTCTGTATAAAAAAGGTCTCTTAACATTTTGCCATAGCTCGCTTCGTTTCCGAGATATTTGCAGATTTATCTCAAGGGAAGGGGCCTCACGGACATATTTCGAGATATTTCTTCTTCTTGTTGTTCTTCTTCTGCACAGCTAAGCTGGAAGTGGCATTTGCAGCTCGCAATAGTGCAGAGATATCTCAAAGAAAGGGGCCACGGTGTTTCTGTATCTCTATTATGTTGGTGCGGCTTCGGAACTTTTAAATATCTTGATATATCTCGAGAACTACGCGTCTGATCAAAAAATATCATTGAACATAAAAAGTAGGAATCATAATTCTGTACAAAAAAGGTCTCATAACATTTTGCCATAGCTCGCTTCGTTTCCGAGATATTTGCAGATTTATCTCAAGGGAAGGGG
This sequence comes from Osmia lignaria lignaria, assembly GCF_051020975.1. NCBI lineage: Eukaryota > Metazoa > Arthropoda > Insecta > Hymenoptera > Megachilidae > Osmia > Osmia lignaria. The sequence goes on along the minus strand of NW_027478159.1, from coordinate 4,731,450 downwards.
CCTGACGGACATATTTCGAGATATTTCTTCTTCTTGTTGTTCTTCTTCTGCACAGCTAAGCTGGAAGTGGCATTTGCGGCTCGCACTAGTGCACAGTTATCTCAAAGAAAGGGGCCACGGTGTTTCTGTATCTCTATTATGTTGGTGCGGCTTCGGAACTTTTAAGTATCTCGATATATCTCGAAAACTACGCTTCTGATCAAAAAATATCATAGAACATAAATTGTAGGAAACATAATTCTCTACAAAAAACATCTCTTAACATTTTGCCATAGCTCGCTTCGTTTCCGAGATATTTGCAGATTCAGCTCAAAGGAACTGGCCTGACGGACATATTTCGAGATATTTCTTCTTCTTGTTGTTCTTCCTCTGCACAGCTAAGCTGGAAGTGGCATTTGCAGCTCGCAATAGTGCAGAGTTATCTCAAAGAAAGGGGCCACGGTGTTTCTGTATCTCTATTATGTTGGTGCGGCTTCGGAACTTTTAAATATCTTGATATATCTCGAGAACTACGCATCTGATCAAAAAATATCATAGAACATAAAACGTAGGAAACTTAATTCTCTACAAAAAAGGTCTCTCAACATTTTGCCATAGCTCGCTTCGTTTGCGAGATATTTGCAGATATATCTCAAGGGAAGGGGCCTGACGGACATATTTCGAGATATTTCTTCTTCTTGTTGTTCTTCTTCTGCACAGCTAAGCTGGAAGTGGCATTTATAGCTCGCAATAGTGCAGAGTTATCTCAAAGAAAGGGGCCACGGTGTTTCTGTATCTCTATTATGTTGGTGCGGCTTCGGAACTTTTAAATATCTTGATATATGTCGAGAACTACGCGCCTGATCAAAAAATATCATAGAACATAAAAAGTAGGAAACATAATTCTGTATAAAAAAGGTCTCTTAACATTTTGCCATAGCTCGCTTCGTTTCCGAGATATTTGCAGATTCAGCTCAAAGGAACTGGCCTGACGGACATATTTCGAGATATTTCTTCTTCTTGTTGTTCTTCCTCTGCACAGCTAAGCTGGAAGTGGCATTTGCAGCTCGCAATAGTGCAGAGTTATCTCAAAGAAAGGGGCCACGGTGTTTCTGTATCTCTATTATGTTGGTGCGGTTTCGGATCTTTTAAATATCTTGATATATCTCGAGAACTACGCGCCTGATCAAAAAATATCATAGAACATAAAAAGTAGGAAACATAATTCTGTACAAAAAAGGTCTCTTAACATTTTGCCATAGCTCGCTTCGTTTCCGAGATATTTGCAGATTTATCTCAAAGGAACTGGCCTGACGGACATATTTCGAGATATTTCTTCTTCTTGTTGTTCTTCTTCTGCACAGCTAAGCTGGAAGTGGCATTTGCAGCTCGCAATAGTGCAGAGTTATCTCAAAGAAAGGGGCCACGGTGTTTCTGTATCTCTATTATGTTGGTGCGGCTTCGGAACTTTTAAATATCTTGATATATCTCGAGATCTACGCATCTGATCAAAAAATATCATAGAACATAAAAAGTAGGAAACCTAATTTTCTACAAAAAAGGCCTCTTAACGTTTTGCAATAGCTCGCTTCGTTTCCGAGATATTTGCAGATTTATCTCAAGGGAAGGGGCCTGACGGACATATTTCGAGATATTTCTTCTTCTTGTTGGTCTTCTTCTGCACAGCTAAGCTGGAAGTGGCAGTTGCAGCTCGCAATAGTGCAGAGTTATCTCGAAGAAAGGGGCCACGGTGTTTCTGTATCTCTATTATGTTGGTGCGGCTTCGGATCTTTTAAATATCTCGATATATCTCGAAAACTACGCTTCTGATCAAAAAATATCATAGAACGTAAATTGTGGGAAACGTAATTCTCTACAAAAAAGGTCTCTCAACATTTTGCCATAGCTCGCTTCGTTTCCGAGATATTTGCAGATTCAGCTCAAAGGAACTGGCCTGACGGACATATCTCGAGATATTTCTTCTTCTTGTTGTTCTTCTTCTGCACAGCTAAGCTGGAAGTGGCATTTGCAGCTCGCAATAGTGCAGAGTTATCTCGAAGAAAGGGGCCACGGTGTTTCTGTATCTCTATTATGTTGGTGCGGCTTCGGAACTTTTAAATATCTTGATATATCTCGAGAACTACGCATCTGATCAAAAAATATCATAGAACATAAAACGTAGGAAACTTAATTCTCTACAAAAAAGGTCTCTCAACATTTTGCCATAGCTCGCTTCGTTTGCGAGATATTTGCAGATATATCTCAAGGGAAGGGGCCTGACGGACATATTTCGAGATATTTCTTCTTCTTGTTGTTCTTCTTCCGCACAGCTAAGCTGGAAGTGGCATTTACAGCTCGCAATAGTGCAGAGTTATCTCAAAGAAAGGGGCCACGGTGTTTCTGTATCTCTATTATGTTGGTGCGGCTTCGGAACTTTTAAATATCTTGATATATCTCGAGAACTACGCGCCTGATCAAAAAATATCATAGAACATAAAAAGTAGGAAACATAATTCTGTATAAAAAAGGTCTCTTAACATTTTGCCATAGCTCGCTTCGTTTCCGAGATATTTGCAGATTTATCTCAAGGGAAGGGGCCTCACGGACATATTTCGAGATATTTCTTCTTCTTGTTGTTCTTCTTCTGCACAGCTAAGCTGGAAGTGGCATTTGCAGCTCGCAATAGTGCAGAGATATCTCAAAGAAAGGGGCCACGGTGTTTCTGTATCTCTATTATGTTGGTGCGGCTTCGGAACTTTTAAATATCTTGATATATCTCGAGAACTACGCGTCTGATCAAAAAATATCATTGAACATAAAAAGTAGGAATCATAATTCTGTACAAAAAAGGTCTCATAACATTTTGCCATAGCTCGCTTCGTTTCCGAGATATTTGCAGATTTATCTCAAGGGAAGGGGCCTGACGGACATATTTCGAGATATTTCTTCTTCTTGTTGTTCTTCTTCTGCACAGCTAAGCTGGAAGTGGCATTTGCGGCTCGCACTAGTGCACAGTTATCTCAAAGAAAGGGGCCACGGTGTTTCTGTATCTCTATTATGTTGGTGCGGCTTCGGAACTTTTAAGTATCTCGATATATCTCGAAAACTACGCTTCTGATCAAAAAATATCATAGAACATAAATTGTAGGAAACATAATTCTCTACAAAAAACATCTCTTAACATTTTGCCATAGCTCGCTTCGTTTCCGAGATATTTGCAGATTCAGCTCAAAGGAACTGGCCTGACGGACATATTTCGAGATATTTCTTCTTCTTGTTGTTCTTCCTCTGCACAGCTAAGCTGGAAGTGGCATTTGCAGCTCGCAATAGTGCAGAGTTATCTCAAAGAAAGGGGCCACGGTGTTTCTGTATCTCTATTATGTTGGTGCGGCTTCGGAACTTTTAAATATCTTGATATATCTCGAGAACTACGCATCTGATCAAAAAATATCATAGAACATAAAACGTAGGAAACTTAATTCTCTACAAAAAAGGTCTCTCAACATTTTGCCATAGCTCGCTTCGTTTGCGAGATATTTGCAGATATATCTCAAGGGAAGGGGCCTGACGGACATATTTCGAGATATTTCTTCTTCTTGTTGTTCTTCTTCTGCACAGCTAAGCTGGAAGTGGCATTTATAGCTCGCAATAGTGCAGAGTTATCTCAAAGAAAGGGGCCACGGTGTTTCTGTATCTCTATTATGTTGGTGCGGCTTCGGAACTTTTAAATATCTTGATATATGTCGAGAACTACGCGCCTGATCAAAAAATATCATAGAACATAAAAAGTAGGAAACATAATTCTGTATAAAAAAGGTCTCTTAACATTTTGCCATAGCTCGCTTCGTTTCCGAGATATTTGCAGATTCAGCTCAAAGGAACTGGCCTGACGGACATATTACGAGATATTTCTTCTTCTTGTTGTTCTTCCTCTGCACAGCTAAGCTGGAAGTGGCATTTGCAGCTCGCAATAGTGCAGAGTTATCTCAAAGAAAGGGGCCACGGTGTTTCTGTATCTCTATTATGTTGGTGCGGTTTCGGATCTTTTAAATATCTTGATATATCTCGAGAACTACGCGCCTGATCAAAAAATATCATAGAACATAAAAAGTAGGAAACATAATTCTGTACAAAAAAGGTCTCTTAACATTTTGCCATAGCTCGCTTCGTTTCCGAGATATTTGCAGATTTATCTCAAAGGAACTGGCCTGACGGACATATTTCGAGATATTTCTTCTTCTTGTTGTTCTTCTTCTGCACAGCTAAGCTGGAAGTGGCATTTGCAGCTCGCAATAGTGCAGAGTTATCTCAAAGAAAGGGGCCACGGTGTTTCTGTATCTCTATTATGTTGGTGCGGCTTCGGAACTTTTAAATATCTTGATATATCTCGAGATCTACGCATCTGATCAAAAAATATCATAGAACATAAAAAGTAGGAAACCTAATTTTCTACAAAAAAGGCCTCTTAACGTTTTGCAATAGCTCGCTTCGTTTCCGAGATATTTGCAGATTTATCTCAAGGGAAGGGGCCTGACGGACATATTTCGAGATATTTCTTCTTCTTGTTGGTCTTCTTCTGCACAGCTAAGCTGGAAGTGGCAGTTGCAGCTCGCAATAGTGCAGAGTTATCTCGAAGAAAGGGGCCACGGTGTTTCTGTATCTCTATTATGTTGGTGCGGCTTCGGATCTTTTAAATATCTCGATATATCTCGAAAACTACGCTTCTGATCAAAAAATATCATAGAACGTAAATTGTGGGAAACATAATTCTCTACAAAAAAGGTCTCTCAACATTTTGCCATAGCTCGCTTCGTTTCCGAGGTATTTGCAGATTTATCTCAAGGGAAGGGGTCTGACGGACATATCTCGAGATATTTCTTCTTCTTGTTGTTCTTCTTCTGCACAGCTAAGCTGGAAGTGGCATTTGCAGCTCGCAATAGTGCAGAGTTATCTCGAAGAAAGGGGCCACGGTGTTTCTATATCTCTATTATGTTGGTGCGGCTTCGGAACTTTTAGATATCTTGATATATCTCGAGAACTACGCTTCTGATCAAAAAATATCATAGAACATAAATTGTAGGATACATAATTCTCTACAAAAAACGTCTCTTAACATTTTGCCATAGCTCGCTTCGTTTCCGAGATATTTGCAGATATATCTCAAGGGAAGGGGCCTGACGGACATATTTCGAGATATTTCTTCTTCTTGTTGTTCTTCTTCTGCACAGCTTAGCTGGAAGTGGCATTTGCAGCTCGCAATAGTGCAGAGTTATCTCAAAGAAAGGGGCCACGGTGTTTCTGTATCTCTATTATGTTGGTGCGGCTTCGGAACTTTTAAATATCTTGATATATCTCGAGAACTACGCGTCTGATCAAAAAATATCATAGAACATAAAAAGTAGGAAACTTAATTCTCTACAAAAACGGTCTCTTAACATTTTGCCATAGCTCGCTTCGTTTCCGAGATATTTGCAGATATATCTCAAGGGAAGGGGCCTGACGGACATGTTTCGAGATATTTCTTCTTCTTGTTGTTCTTCTTCTGCACAGCTAAGCTGGAAGTGGCATTTGCGGCTCGCACTAGTGCACAGTTATCTCAAAGAAATGGGCCACGGTGTTTCTGTATCTCTATTATGTTGGTGCGTCTTCGGAACTTTTAAATATCTCGATATATCTCGAAAACTACGCTTCTGATTAAAAAATATCATAGAACATAAATTGTAGGAAACATAATTCTCTACAAAAAACGTCTCTTAACATTTTGCCATAGCTCGCTTCGTTTCCGAGATATTTGCAGATTCAGCTCAAAGGAACTGGCCTGACGGACATATTTCGAGATATTTCTTCTTCTTGTTGTTCTTCCTCTGCACAGCTAAGCTGGAAGTGGCATTTGCAGCTCGCAATAGTGCACAGTTATCTCAAAGAAAGGGGCCACGGTGTTTCTGTATCTCTATTATGTTGGTGCGGCTTCGGAACTTTTAAATATCTTGATATATCTCGAGAACTACGCTTCTGATCAAAAAATATCATAGAACATGAAAAGTAGGAAACTTAATTCTCTACAAAAAAGGTCTCTTAACATTTTGCCATAGCTCGCTTCGTTTCCGAGATATTTGCAGATTCAGCTCAAAGGAACGGGCCTGACGGACATATTTCGAGATACTTCTTCTTCTTGTTGTTCTTCTTCTGCACAGCTAAGCTGGAAGTGGCATTTGCGGCTCGCACTAGTGCAGAGTTATCTCAAAGAAAGGGGCCACGGTGTTTCTGTATCTCTATTATGTTGGTGCGGCTTCGGAACTTTTAAATATCTTGATATATCTCGAGAACTACGCATCTGATCAAAATATATCATAGAACATGAAAAGTAGGAAACTTAATTCTCTACAAAAAAGGTCTCTTAACATTTTGCCATAGCTCCCTTCGTTTCCGAGATATTTGCAGATTTATCTGAAGGAAAGGGGTCTGACGGACATATTTCGAGATATTTCTTCTTCTTGTTGTTCTTCTTCTGCACAGCTAAGCTGGAAGTGGCATTTGCAGCTCGCAATAGTGCAGAGTTATCTCAAAGAAAGGGGCCACGGTGTTTCTGTATCTCTATTATGTTGGTGCGGCTTCGGAACTTTTAAATATCTTGATATATCTCGAGAACTACGCGTCTGATCAAAAAATATCATCGAACATAAAAAGTAGGAAACTTAATTCTCTACAAAAAAGGTCTCTTAACATTTTGCCATAGCTCGCTTCGTTTCCGAGATATTTGCAGATTTATCTCAAGGGAAGGGTCCTGATGCACATATTTCGAGATATTTCTTCTTCTTGTTGTTCTTCTTCTGCACAGCTAAACTGGAAGTGGCATTTCCAGCTCGCAATCGTGCAGAGTTATCTCAAAGAAAGGGGCCACGGTGTTTCTGTATCTCTATTATGTTGGTGCGGCTTCGGAACTATTAAATATCTCGATACATCTCGAAAACTACGCTTCTGATCAAAAAATATCATAGAACATAAATTGTAGGAAACATAATTCTCTACAAAAAACGTCTCTTAACATTTTGCCATAGCTCGCTTCGTTTCCGAGATATTTGCAGATTCAGCTCAAAGGAACGGGCCTGACGGACATATTTCGAGATACTTCTTCTTCTTGTTGTTCTTCTTCTGCACAGCTAAGTTGGAAGTGGCATTTGCGGCTCGCACTAGTGCAGAGTTATCTCAAAGAAAGGGGCCACGGTGTTTCTGTATCTCTATTATGTTGGTGCGGCTTCGGAACTTTTAAATATCTCGATATATCTCGAAAACTACGCTTCTGATCAAAAAATATCATAGAACATAAATTGTAGGAAACATAATTCTCTACAAAAAAGGTCTCTTAACATTTTGCCATAGCTCACTTCGTTTCCGAGATATTTGCAGATATATCTCAAGGGAAGGGGCCTGACGGACATATTTCGAGATATTTCTTCTTCTTGTTGTTCTTCTTCTGCACAGCTAAGCTGGAAGTGGCATTTACAGCTCGCAATAGTGCAGAGTTATCTCAAAGAAAGAGGCCACGGTGTTTCTGTACCTCTATTATGTTGGTGCAGCTTCGGAACTTTTAAATATCTTGATATATCTCGAGAACTACGCATCTGATCAAAAAATATCATCGAACATAAAAAGTAGGAAACTTAATTCTCTACAAAAAAGGTCTCTTAACATTTTGCCATAGCTCGCTTCGTTTCCGAGATATTTGCAGATTCAACTCAAAGGAACTGGCCTGACGGACATATTTCGAGATATTTCTTCTTCTTGTTGTTCTTCTTCTGCACAGCTAAGCTGGAAGTGGCATTTACAGCTCGCAATAGTGCAGAGTTATCTCAAAGAAAGGGGCCACGGTGTTTCTGTATCTCTATTATGTTGGTGCGGCTTCGGAACTTTTAAATATCTTGATATATCTCGAGAACTACGCATCTGATCAAAAAATATCATAGAACATAAATAGTAGGAAACTTAATTTCCTACAAAAAAGATCTCTTACTATTTTGCCATAGCTCGCATTGTTTCCGAGATATTTGCAGATTTAGCTCAAGGGAAGGGGCCTGACGGACATATTTCGAGATATTTCTTCTTCTTGTTGTTCTTCTTCTGCACAGCTAAGCTGGAAGTGGCATTTGCAGCTCGCAATAGTGCAGTGTTATCTCAAAGAAAGGGGCCACGGTGTTTCTGTATCTCTATTATGTTGGTGCGGCTTCGGAACTTTTAAATATCTTGATATATCTCGAAAACTACGCTTCTGATCAAAAAATATCATAGAACATAACTTGTAGGAAACATAATTCTCTACAAAAAAGGTCTCTTAACATTTTGCCATAGCTCGCTTCGTTTCCGAGATAGTTGCAGATTTATCTCAAGGGAAGGGGCCTGACGGACATATTTCGAGATATTTCTTCTTCTTGTTGTTCTTCTTCTGCACAGCTAAGCTGGAAGTGGCATTTGCAGCTCGCAATAGTGCAGAGTTATCTCAAAGAAAGGGGCCACGGTGTTTCTGTATCTCTATTATGTTGGTGCGGCTTCGGAACTTTTAAATATCTCGATATATCTCGAGAACTACGCATCTGATCAAAAAATATCATAGAACATAAAAAGTAGGAAACTTAATTCCCTACAAATAAGGTCTCTTAACATTTTGCCATAGCTCGCTTCGTTTCCGAGATATTTGCAGATTAATCTCAAGGGAAGGGGCCTGACGGACATACTTCGAGATATTTCTTCTTCTTGTTGTTCTTCTTCTGCACAGCTAAGCTGGAAGTGGCATTTGCAGCTCGCAATAGTGCAGAGTTATCTCAAAGAAAGGGGCCACGTGTTTCCGTATCTCTATTATGTTGGTGCGGCTTCGGAACTTTTAAATATCTCGATATATCTCGAAAACTACGCTTCTGATCAAAAAATACCATAGAACATGGCTTGTAGGAAACATAATTCTCTACAAAAAAGGTCTCTTAACATTTTGCCATAGCTCGCTTCGTTTCCGAGATAGTTGCAGATTTATCTCAAGGGAAGGGGCCTGACGGACATATTTCGAGATATTTCTTCTTCTTGTTGTTCTTCTTCTGCACAGCTAAGCGGGAAGTGGCATTTGCGGCTCGCACTAGTGCAGAGTTATCTCAAAGAAAGGGGCCACGGTGTTTCTGTATCTCTATTATGTTGGTGCGGCTTCGGAACTTTTAAATATCTCGATATATCTCGAGAACTACGCATCTGATCAAAAAATATCATAGAACATAAAAAGTAGGAAACTTAATTCCCTACAAATAAGGTCTCTTAACATTTTGCCATAGCTCGCTTCGTTTCCGAGATATTTGCAGATTTATCTCAAGGGAAGGGGCCTGACGGACATACTTCGAGATATTTCTTCTTCTTGTTGTTCTTCTTCTGCACAGCTAAGCTGGAAGTGGCATTTGCAGCTCGCAATAGTGCAGAGTTATCTCAAAGAAAGGGGCCACGTGTTTCCGTATCTCTATTATGTTGGTGCGGCTTCGGAACTTTTAAATATCTCGATATATCTCGAAAACTACGCTTCTGATCAAAAAATACCATAGAACATAAAAAGTAGGAAACTTAATTCCCTACAAATAAGGTCTCTTAACATTTTGCCATAGCTCGCTTCGTTTCCGAGATATTTGCAGATTTATCTCAAGGGAAGGGGCCTGACGGACATACTTCGAGATATTTCTTCTTCTTGTTGTTCTTCTTCTGCACAGCTAAGCTGGAAGTGGCATTTGCAGCTCGCAATAGTGCAGAGTTATCTCAAAGAAAGGGGCCACGTGTTTCCGTATCTCTATTATGTTGGTGCGGCTTCGGAACTTTTAAATATCTCGATATATCTCGAAAACTACGCTTCTGATCAAAAAATACCATAGAACATGGCTTGTAGGAAACATAATTCTCTACAAAAAAGGTCTCTTAACATTTTGCCATAGCTCGCTTCGTTTCCGAGATAGTTGCAGATTTATCTCAAGGGAAGGGGCCTGACGGACATATTTCGAGATATTTCTTCTTCTTGTTGTTCTTCTTCTGCACAGCTAAGCGGGAAGTGGCATTTGCGGCTCGCACTAGTGCAGAGTTATCTCAAAGAAAGGGGCCGCGGTGTTTCTGTATCTCTATTATTTTGGTGCGGCTTCGGAACTTTTAAATATCTCGATATATCTCGAAAACTACGCTTCTGATCAAAAAATATCATAGAACATAAAAAGTAGGAAACTTAATTCTCTACAAAGAAGGTCTCTTAACATTTTGCCATAGCTCGCTTGGTTTCCGAGATATTTGCAGATTTATCTCAAGGGAAGGGGCCTGACGGACATATTTCGAGATATTTCTTCTTCTTGTTGTTCTTCTTCTGCACAGCTAAGCTGGTAGTGGCATTTACAGCTCGCAATAGTGCAGAGTTATCTCAAAGAAAGGGGCCACGGTGTTTCTGTATCTCTATTATGTTGGTGCGGCTTCGGAACTTTTAAATATCTTGATATATCTCGAGAACTACGCATCTGATCAAAAAATATCATAGAACATAAATAGTAGGAAACTTAATTTCCTACAAAAAAGATCTCTTACTATTTTGCCATAGCTCGCATTGTTTCCGAGATATTTGCAGATTTAGCTCAAGGGAAGGGGCCTGACGGACATATTCCGAGATATTTCTTCTTCTTGTTGTTCTTCTTCTGCACAGCTAAGCTGGAAGTGGCATTTGCAGCTCGCAATAGTGCAGAGTTATCGCAAAGAAAGGGGCCACGGTGTTTCTGTATCTCTATTATGTTTGTGCGGCTTCGGAACTTTTAAATATCTTGATATATCTCGAGAACTACGCATCTGATCAAAAAATATCATAGAACATAAATAGTAGGAAACTTAATTTCCTACAAAAAAGATCTCTTACTATTTTGCCATAGCTCGCATTGTTTCCGAGATATTTGCAGATTTAGCTCAAGCGAAGGGGCCTGACGGACATATTCCGAGATATTTCTTCTTCTTGTTGTTCTTCTTCTGCACAGCTAAGCTGGAAGTGGCATTTGCAGCTCGCAATAGTGCAGAGTTATCGCAAAGAAAGGGGCCACGGTGTTTCTGTATCTCTATTATGTTTGTGCGGCTTCGGAAGTTTTAAATATCTTGATATATCTCGAGAACTACGCATCTGATCAAAAAATATCATAGAACATAAAAAGTAGGAAACCTAATTTTCTACAAAAAAGGTCTCTTAACATTTTGCCGTAGCTCGCTTCGTTTCCGAGATATTTGTAGATTTATCTCAAGGGAAGGGGCCTGACGGACATATTTCGAAATATTTCTTATTCTTGTTGTTCTTCTTCTGCACAGCTAAGCTGGAAGTGGCATTTGCAGCTCGCAATAGTGCAGAGTTATCTCAAAGAAAGGGGCCACGGTGTTTCTGTACCTCTATTATGTTGGTGCAGCTTCGGAGCTTTTAAATATCTTGATATATCTCGAGAACTACGCATCTGATCAAAAAATATCATAGAACATAAAAAGTAGGAAACTTAATTCTCTACAAATAAGGTCTCTTAACATTTTGCCATAGCTCGCTTGGTTTCCGAGATATTTGCAGATTTATCTCAAGGGAAGGGGCCTGACGGACATATTTCGAAATATTTCTTATTCTTGTTGTTCTTCTTCTGCACAGCTAAGCTGGAAGTGGCATTTGCAGCTCGCAATAGTGCAGTGTTATCTCAATGAAAGGGGCCACGGTGTTTCTGTATCTCTATTATGTTGGTGCGGCTTCGGAACTTTTAAATATCTTGATATATCTCGAAAACTACGCTTCTGATCAAAAAATATCATAGAACATAACTTGTAGGAAACATAATTCTCTACAAAAAAGGTCTCTTAGCATTTTGCCATAGCTCGCTTCGTTTCCGAGATAGTTGCAGATTTATCTCAAGGGAAGGGGCCTGACGGACATATTTCGAAATATTTCTTATTCTTGTTGTTCTTCTTCTTCACAGCTAAGCTGGAAGTGGCATTTGCAGCTCGCAATAGTGCAGAGTTATCTCAAAGAAAGGGGCCACGGTGTTTCTGTACCTCTATTATGTTGGTGCAGCTTCGGAGCTTTTAAATATCTTGATATATCTCGAGAACTACGCATCTGATCAAAAAATATCATAGAACATAAAAAGTAGGAAACTTAATTCTCTACAAATAAGGTCTCTTAACATTTTGCCATAGCTCGCTTCGTTTCCGAGATATTTGCAGATTTATCTCAAGGGAAGGGGCCTGACGGACATATTTCGAGATATTTCTTCTTCTTGTTGTTCTTCTTCTGCACAGCTAAGCTGGAAGTGGCATTTGCAGCTCGCAATAGTGCAGAGTTATCGCAAAGAAAGGGGCCACGGTGTTTCTGTATCTCTATTATGTTTGTGCGGCTTCGGAACTTTTAAATATCTTGATATATCTCGAGAACTACGCATCTGATCAAAAAATATCATAGAACATAAAAAGTAGGAAACCTAATTTTCTACAAAAAAGGTCTCTTAACATTTTGCCGTAGCTCGCTTCGTTTCCGAGATATTTGCAGATTTATCTCAAGGGAAGGGGCCTGACGGACATATTTCGAAATATTTCTTATTCTTGTTGTTCTTCTTCTGCACAGCTAAGCTGGAAGTGGCATTTGCAGCTCGCAATAGTGCAGAGTTATCTCAAAGAAAGGGGCCACGGTGTTTCTGTACCTCTATTATGTTGGTGCAGCTTCGGAACTTTTAAATATCTTGATATATCTCGAGAACTACGCATCTGATCAAAAAATATCATAGAACATAAATTATAGGAAACATAATTCTCTACAAAAGAGGTCTCTTAACATTTTGCCATAGCTCGCTTCGTTTCCGAGATATTTGCAGATTTATCTCAAGGGAAGGGGCCTAACGGACATATTTCGAGATATTTCTTCTTCTTGTTGTTCTTCTTCTGCACAGCTAAACTGGAAGTGGCACTTCCAGCTCGCAATAGTGCAGAGTTATCTCAAAGAAAGGGGCCACGGTGTTTCTGTATCTCTATTCTGTTGGTGCGGCTTCGGAACTTTTAAATATCTTGATATATCTCGAGAACTACGCATCTGATCAAAAAATATCATAGAACATAAAAAGTAGGAAACTTAATTCTCTACAAAAAAGGTCTCTTAACATTTTGCCATAGCTCGCTTCGTTTCCGAGATATTTGCAGGTTTATCTCAAGGGAAGGGGCCTAACGGACATATTTCGAGATATTTCTTCTTCTTGTTGTTCTTCTTCTGCACAGCTAAACTGGAAGTGGCATTTCCAGCTCGCAATAGTGCAGAGTTATCTCAAAGAAAGGGGCCACGGTGTTTCTGTATCTCTATTATGTTGGTGCGGCTTCGGAACTTTTAAATATCTTGATATATCTCGAGAACTACGCATCTGATCAAAAAATATCATAGAACATAAAAAGTAGGAAACCTAATTCTCTACAAAAAAGGTCTCTTAACATTTTGCCATAGCTCGCTTCGTTTCCGAGATATTTGCAGATTTATATCAAGGGAAGGGGCCTGACGGACATATTTCGAGATATTTCTTCTTCTTGTTGTTCTTCTTCTGCACAGCTAAACTGGAAGTGGCATTTCCAGCTCGCAATAGTGCAGAGTTATCTCAAAGAAAGGGGCCACGGTGTTTCTGTATCTCTATTATGTTGGTGCGGCTTCGGAACTTTTAAATATCTTGATATATCTCGAGAACTACGCATCTGATCAAAAAATATCATAGAACATAAAAAGTAGGAAACTTAATTCTCTACAAAAAAGGTCTCTTAACATTTTGCCATAGCTCGCTTCGTTTCCGAGATATTTGCAGATTTATCTCAAGGGAAGGGGCCTGACGGACATATTTCGAGATATTTCTTCTTCTTGTTGTTCTTCTTCTGCACAGCTAAGCTGGAAGTGGCATTTGCAGCTCGCAATAGTGCAGAGTTATCTCAAAGAAAGGGGCCACGGTGTTTCTGTATCTCTATTATGGTGGTGCGGCTTCGGAACTTTTAAATATCTTGATATATCTCGAGAACTACGCATCTGATCAAAAAATATCATAGAACATAAATAGTAGGAAACTTAATTTCCTACAAAAAAGATCTCTTACTATTTTGCCATAGCTCGCATTGTTTCCGAGATATTTGCAGATTTAGCTCAAGGGAAGGGGCCTGACGGACATATTTCGAGATATTTCTTCTTCTTGTTGTTCTTCTTCTGCACAGCTAAGCTGGAAGTGGCATTTGCAGCTCGCAATAGTGCAGAGTTATCTCAAAGAAAGGGGCCACGGTGTTTCTGTATCTCTATTATGTTGGTGCGGCTTCGGAACTTTTAAATATCTTGATATATCTCGAAAACTACGCATCTGATCAAAAAATATCATACAACATAAAAAGTAGGAAACTTAATCCTCTACAAAAAAGGTCTCTTAACATTTTGCCATAGCTCGCTTCGTTTCCGAGATATTTGCAGATTTATCTGAAGGGAAGGGGCCTAACGGACATATTTCGAGATATTTCTTCTTCTTGTTGTTCTTCTTCTGCACAGCTAAGCTGGAAGTGGCATTTGCAGCTCGCAATAGTGCAGAGTTTTCTCAAAGAAAGGGGCCACGGTGTTTCTGTATCTCTATTATGTTGGTGCGGCTTCGGAACTTTTAAATATCTTGATATATCTCGAAAACTACGCTTCTGATCAAAAAATATCATAGAACATAACTTGTAGGAAACATAATTCTCTACAAAAAAGGTCTCTTAACATTTTGCCATAGCTCGCTTCGTTTCCGAGATATTTGCAGATTTATCTCAAGGGAAGGGGCCTGACGGACATATTTCGAGATATTTCTTCTTCTTGTTGTTCTTCTTCTGCACAGCTAAGCTGGGAGTGGCATTTGCAGCTCGCAATAGTGCAGAGTTATCTCAAAGAAAAGGGCCACGGGTTTCTGTATCTCTATTATGTTGGTGCGGCTTCGGAACTTTTAAATATCTCGATATATCTCGAAAACTACGCTTCTGATCAAAAAATACCATAGAACATAGCCTGTAGGAAACATAATTCTCTACAAAAAAGGTCTCTTAACATTTTGCCATAGCTCGCTTCGTTTCCGAGATAGTTGCAGATTTATCTCAAGGGAAGGGGCCTGACGGACATATTTCGAGATATTTCTTCTTCTTGTTGTTCTTATTTCTGCACAGCTAAGCTGGAAGTGGCATTTGCAGCTCGCAATAGTGCAGAGTTAGCTCAAAGAAAGGGGCCACGGTGTTTCTGTATCTCTATTATGTTGGTGCGGCTTCGGAACTTTTAAATATCTCGATATATCTCGAAAACTACGCTTCTGATCAAAAAATACCATAGAACATAGCCTGTAGGAAACATAATTCTCTACAAAAAAGGTCTCTTAACATTTTGCCATAGCTCGCTTCGTTTCCGAGATAGTTGCAGATTTATCTCAAGGGAAGGGGCCTGACGGACATATTTCGAGATATTTCTTCTTCTTGTTGTTCTTATTTCTGCACAGCTAAGCTGGAAGTGGCATTTGCAGCTCGCAATAGTGCAGAGTTATCTCAAAGAAAGGGGCCACGGTGTTTCTGTATCTCTATTATGTTGGTGCGGCTTCGGAACTTTTAAATATCTCGATATATCTCGAGAACTACGCATCTGATCAAAAAATATCATAGAACATAAAAAGTAGGAAACTTAATTCTCTACAAACAAGGTCTCTTAACATTTTGCCATAGCTCGCTTCGTTTCCGAGATATTTGCAGATTTATCTCAAGGGAAGGGGCCTAACGGACATATTTCGAGATATTTCTTCTTCTTGTTGTTCTTCTTCTGCACAGCTAAGCTGGAAGTGGCATTTGCAGCTCGCAATAGTGCAGAGTTATCTCAAAGAAAGGGGCCACGGTGTTTCTGTATCTCTATTATGGTGGTGCGGCTTCGGAACTTTTAAATATCTTGATATATCTCGAGAACTACGCATCTGATCAAAAAATATCATAGAACATAAAAAGTAGGAAACTTAATTCTCTACAAAAAAGGTCTCTTAACATTTTGCCATAGCTCGCTTCGTTTCCGAGATATTTGCAGATTTATCTCAAGGGAAGGGGCCTGACGGACATATTTCGAGATATTTCTTCTTCTTGTTGTTCTTCTTCTGCACAGCTAAGCTGGAAGTGGCATTTGCAGCTCGCAATAGTGCAGAGTTATCTCAAAGAAAGGGGCCACGGTGTTTCTGTATCTCTATTATGTTGGTGCGGCTTCGGAACTTTTAAATATCTCGATATATCTCGAGAACTACGCATCTGATCAAAAAATATCATAGAACATAAAAAGCAGGAAACTTAATTCTCTACAAATAAGGTCTCTTAACATTTTGCCATAGCTCGCTTCGTTTCCGAGATATTTGCAGATTTATCTCAAGGGAAGGGGCCTGACGGACATATTTCGAGATATTTCTTCTTCTTGTTGTTCTTCTTCTGCACAGCTAAGCTGGAAGTGGCATTTGCAGCTCGCAATAGTGCAGAGTTATCTCAAAGAAAAGGGCCACGGGTTTCTGTATCTCTATTATGTTGGTGCGGCTTCGGAACTTTTAAATATCTCGATATATCTCGAAAACTACGCTTCTGATCAAAAAATACCATAGAACATAGCCTGTAGGAAACATAATTCTCTACAAAAAAGGTCTCTTAACATTTTGCCATAGCTCGCTTCGTTTCCGAGATAGTTGCAGATTTATCTCAAGGGAAGGGGCCTGACGGACATATTTCGAGATATTTCTTCTTCTTGTTGTTCTTATTTCTGCACAGCTAAGCTGGAAGTGGCATTTGCAGCTCGCAATAGTGCAGAGTTATCTCAAAGAAAGGGGCCACGGTGTTTCTGTATCTCTATTATGTTGGTGCGGCTTCGGAACTTTTAAATATCTCGATATATCTCGAAAACTACGCTTCTGATCAAAAAATACCATAGAACATAGCCTGTAGGAAACATAATTCTCTACAAAAAAGGTCTCTTAACATTTTGCCATAGCTCGCTTCGTTTCCGAGATAGTTGCAGATTTATCTCAAGGGAAGGGGCCTGACGGACATATTTCGAGATATTTCTTCTTCTTGTTGTTCTTATTTCTGCACAGCTAAGCTGGAAGTGGCATTTGCAGCTCGCAATAGTGCAGAGTTATCTCAAAGAAAGGGGCCACGGTGTTTCTGTATCTCTATTATGTTGGTGCGGCTTCGGAACTTTTAAATATCTCGATATATCTCGAGAACTACGCATCTGATCAAAAAATATCATAGAACATAAAAAGTAGAAAACTTAATTCTCTACAAACAAGGTCTCTTAACATTTTGCCATAGCTCGCTTCGTTTCCGAGATATTTGCAGATTTATCTCAAGGGAAGGGGCCTAACGGACATATTTCGAGATATTTCTTCTTCTTGTTGTTCTTCTTCTGCACAGCTAAGCTGGAAGTGGCATTTGCAGCTCGCAATAGTGCAGAGTTATCTCAAAGAAAGGGGCCACGGTGTTTCTGTATCTCTATTATGGTGGTGCGGCTTCGGAACTTTTAAATATCTTGATATATCTCGAGAACTACGCATCTGATCAAAAAATATCATAGAACATAAAAAGTAGGAAACTTAATTCTCTACAAAAAAGGTCTCTTAACATTTTGCCATAGCTCGCTTCGTTTCCGAGATATTTGCAGATTTATCTCAAGGGAAGGGGCCTGACGGACATATTTCGTGATATTTCTTCTTCTTGTTGTTCTTCTTCTGCACAGCTAAGCTGGAAGTGGCATTTACAGCTCGCAATAGTGCAGAGTTATCTCAAAGAAAGGGTCACGGTGTTTCTGTATCTCTATTATGTTGGTGCGGCTTCGGAACTTTTAAATATCTTGATATATCTCGAGAACTACGCATCTGATCAAAAAATATCATAGAACATAAATAGTAGGAAACTTAATTTCCTACAAAAAAGATCTCTTACTATTTTGCCATAGCTCGCATTGTTTCCGAGATATTTGCAGATTTAGCTCAAGGGAAGGGGCCTGACGGACATATTTCGAGATATTTCTTCTTCTTGTTGTTCTTCTTCTGCACAGCTAAGCTGGGAGTGGCATTTGCAGCTCGCAATAGTGCAGAGTTATCTCAAAGAAAAGGGCCACGGGTTTCTGTATCTCTATTATGTTGGTGCGGCTTCGGAACTTTTAAATATCTCGATATATCTCGAAAACTACGCTTCTGATCAAAAAATACCATAGAACATAGCCTGTAGGAAACATAATTCTCTACAAAAAAGGTCTCTTAACATTTTGCCATAGCTCGCTTCGTTTCCGAGATAGTTGCAGATTTATCTCAAGGGAAGGGGCCTGACGGACATATTTCGAGATATTTCTTCTTCTTGTTGTTCTTATTTCTGCACAGCTAAGCTGGAAGTGGCATTTGCAGCTCGCAATAGTGCAGAGTTAGCTCAAAGAAAGGGGCCACGGTGTTTCTGTATCTCTATTATGTTGGTGCGGCTTCGGAACTTTTAAATATCTCGATATATCTCGAAAACTACGCTTCTGATCAAAAAATACCATAGAACATAGCCTGTAGGAAACATAATTCTCTACAAAAAAGGTCTCTTAACATTTTGCCATAGCTCGCTTCGTTTCCGAGATAGTTGCAGATTTATCTCAAGGGAAGGGGCCTGACGGACATATTTCGAGATATTTCTTCTTCTTGTTGTTCTTATTTCTGCACAGCTAAGCTGGAAGTGGCATTTGCAGCTCGCAATAGTGCAGAGTTATCTCAAAGAAAGGGGCCACGGTGTTTCTGTATCTCTATTATGTTGGTGCGGCTTCGGAACTTTTAAATATCTCGATATATCTCGAGAACTACGCATCTGATCAAAAAATATCATAGAACATAAAAAGTAGGAAACTTAATTCTCTACAAACAAGGTCTCTTAACATTTTGCCATAGCTCGCTTCGTTTCCGAGATATTTGCAGATTTATCTCAAGGGAAGGGGCCTAACGGACATATTTCGAGATATTTCTTCTTCTTGTTGTTCTTCTTCTGCACAGCTAAGCTGGAAGTGGCATTTGCAGCTCGCAATAGTGCAGAGTTATCTCAAAGAAAGGGGCCACGGTGTTTCTGTATCTCTATTATGGTGGTGCGGCTTCGGAACTTTTAAATATCTTGATATATCTCGAGAACTACGCATCTGATCAAAAAATATCATAGAACATAAAAAGTAGGAAACTTAATTCTCTACAAAAAAGGTCTCTTAACATTTTGCCATAGCTCGCTTCGTTTCCGAGATATTTGCAGATTTATCTCAAGGGAAGGGGCCTGACGGACATATTTCGAGATATTTCTTCTTCTTGTTGTTCTTCTTCTGCACAGCTAAGCTGGAAGTGGCATTTGCAGCTCGCAATAGTGCAGAGTTATCTCAAAGAAAGGGGCCACGGTGTTTCTGTATCTCTATTATGTTGGTGCGGCTTCGGAACTTTTAAATATCTCGATATATCTCGAGAACTACGCATCTGATCAAAAAATATCATAGAACATAAAAAGCAGGAAACTTAATTCTCTACAAATAAGGTCTCTTAACATTTTGCCATAGCTCGCTTCGTTTCCGAGATATTTGCAGATTTATCTCAAGGGAAGGGGCCTGACGGACATATTTCGAGATATTTCTTCTTCTTGTTGTTCTTCTTCTGCACAGCTAAGCTGGAAGTGGCATTTGCAGCTCGCAATAGTGCAGAGTTATCTCAAAGAAAAGGGCCACGGGTTTCTGTATCTCTATTATGTTGGTGCGGCTTCGGAACTTTTAAATATCTCGATATATCTCGAAAACTACGCTTCTGATCAAAAAATACCATAGAACATAGCCTGTAGGAAACATAATTCTCTACAAAAAAGGTCTCTTAACATTTTGCCATAGCTCGCTTCGTTTCCGAGATAGTTGCAGATTTATCTCAAGGGAAGGGGCCTGACGGACATATTTCGAGATATTTCTTCTTCTTGTTGTTCTTATTTCTGCACAGCTAAGCTGGAAGTGGCATTTGCAGCTCGCAATAGTGCAGAGTTATCTCAAAGAAAGGGGCCACGGTGTTTCTGTATCTCTATTATGTTGGTGCGGCTTCGGAACTTTTAAATATCTCGATATATCTCGAAAACTACGCTTCTGATCAAAAAATACCATAGAACATAGCCTGTAGGAAACATAATTCTCTACAAAAAAGGTCTCTTAACATTTTGCCATAGCTCGCTTCGTTTCCGAGATAGTTGCAGATTTATCTCAAGGGAAGGGGCCTGACGGACATATTTCGAGATATTTCTTCTTCTTGTTGTTCTTATTTCTGCACAGCTAAGCTGGAAGTGGCATTTGCAGCTCGCAATAGTGCAGAGTTATCTCAAAGAAAGGGGCCACGGTGTTTCTGTATCTCTATTATGTTGGTGCGGCTTCGGAACTTTTAAATATCTCGATATATCTCGAGAACTACGCATCTGATCAAAAAATATCATAGAACATAAAAAGTAGAAAACTTAATTCTCTACAAACAAGGTCTCTTAACATTTTGCCATAGCTCGCTTCGTTTCCGAGATATTTGCAGATTTATCTCAAGGGAAGGGGCCTAACGGACATATTTCGAGATATTTCTTCTTCTTGTTGTTCTTCTTCTGCACAGCTAAGCTGGAAGTGGCATTTGCAGCTCGCAATAGTGCAGAGTTATCTCAAAGAAAGGGGCCACGGTGTTTCTGTATCTCTATTATGGTGGTGCGGCTTCGGAACTTTTAAATATCTTGATATATCTCGAGAACTACGCATCTGATCAAAAAATATCATAGAACATAAAAAGTAGGAAACTTAATTCTCTACAAAAAAGGTCTCTTAACATTTTGCCATAGCTCGCTTCGTTTCCGAGATATTTGCAGATTTATCTCAAGGGAAGGGGCCTGACGGACATATTTCGTGATATTTCTTCTTCTTGTTGTTCTTCTTCTGCACAGCTAAGCTGGAAGTGGCATTTACAGCTCGCAATAGTGCAGAGTTATCTCAAAGAAAGGGTCACGGTGTTTCTGTATCTCTATTATGTTGGTGCGGCTTCGGAACTTTTAAATATCTTGATATATCTCGAGAACTACGCATCTGATCAAAAAATATCATAGAACATAAATAGTAGGAAACTTAATTTCCTACAAAAAAGATCTCTTACTATTTTGCCATAGCTCGCATTGTTTCCGAGATATTTGCAGATTTAGCTCAAGGGAAGGGGCCTGACGGACATATTTCGAGATATTTCTTCTTCTTGTTGTTCTTCTTCTGCACAGCTAAGCTGGAAGTGGCATTTGCAGCTCGCAATAGTGCAGAGTTATCTCAAAGAAAGGGGCCACGGTGTTTCTGTATCTCTATTATGTTGGTGCGGCTTCGGAAATTTTAAATATCTTGATATATCTCGAAAACTACGCATCTGATCAAAAAATATCATACAACATAAAAAGTAGGAAACTTAATCCTCTACAAAAAAGGTCTCTTAACATTTTGCCATAGCTCGCTTCGTTTCCGAGATATTTGCAGATTTATCTGAAGGGAAGGGGCCTAACGGACATATTTCGAGATATTTCTTCTTCTTGTTGTTCTTCTTCTGCACAGCTAAGCTGGAAGTGGCATTTGCAGCTCGCAATAGTGCAGAGTTATCTCAAAGAAAGGGGCCACGGTGTTTCTGTATCTCTATTATGTTGGTGCGGCTTCGGAACTTTTAAATATCTTGATATATCTCGAAAACTACGCTTCTGATCAAAAAATATCATAGAACATAACTTGTAGGAAACATAATTCTCTACAAAAAAGGTCTCTGAACATTTTGCCATAGCTCGCTTCGTTTCCGAGATAGTTGCAGATTTATCTCAAGGGAAGGGGCCTGACAGACATATTTCGAGATATTTCTTCTTCTTGTTGTTCTTCTTCTGCACAGCTAAGCTGGAAGTGGCATTTGCAGCTCGCAATAGTGCAGAGTTATCTCAAAGAAAGGGGCCACGGTGTTTCTGTATCTCTATTATGTTGGTGCGGCTTCGGAACTTTTAAATATCTCGATATATCTCGAGAACTACGCATCTGATCAAAAAATAGCATAGAACATAAAAAGTAGGAAACTTAATTCTCTACAAAAAAGGTCTCTTAACATTTTGCCATAGCTCGCTTCGTTTCCGAGATATTTGCAGATTTATCTCAAGGGAAGGGGCCTGACGGACATATTTCGAGATATTTCTTCTTCTTGTTGTTCTTCTTCTGCACAGCTAAGCTGGAAGTGGCATTTGCAGCTCGCAATAGTGCAGAGTTATCTCAAAGAAAGGGGCCACGGTGTTTCTGTATCTCTATTATGTTGGTGCGGCTTCGGAACTTTTAAATATCTCGATATATCTCGAAAACTACGCTTCTGATCAAAAAATACCATAGAACATAGCTTGTAGGAAACATAATTCTCTACAAAAAAGGTCTCTTAACATTTTGCCATAGCTCGCTTCGTTTCCGAGATAGTTGCAGATTTATCTCAAGGGAAGGGGCCTGACGGACATATTTCGAGATATTTCTTCTTCTTGTTGTTCTTCTTCTGCACAGCTAAGCTGGAAGTGGCATTTGCAGCTCGCAATAGTGCAGAGTTATCTCAAAGAAAGGGGCCACGGTGTTTCTGTATCTCTATTATGTTGGTGCGGCTTCGGAACTTTTAAATATCTCGATATATCTCGAGAACTACGCATCTGACCAAAAAATAGCATAGAACATAAAAAGTAGGAAACTTAATTCTCTACAAACAAGGTCTCTTAACATTTTGCCATAGCTCGCTTCGTTTCCGAGATATTTGCAGATGTATCTCAAGGGAAGGGGCCTAACGGACATATTTCGAGATATTTCTTCTTCTTGTTGTTCTTCTTCTGCACAGCTAAGCTGGAAGTGGCATTTGCAGCTCGCAATAGTGCAGAGTTATCTCAAAGAAAGGGGCCACGGTGTTTCTGTATCTCTATTATGTTGGTGCGGCTTCGGAACTTTTAAATATCTTGATATATCTCGAGAACTACGCTTCTGATCAAAACATATCATAGAACATAAATTGTAGGAAACATAATTCTCTACAAAAAAGGTCTCTTAACATTTTGCCATAGCTTGCTTCGTTTCCGAGATATTTGCAGATATATCTCAAGGGAAGGGGCCTGACGGACATATTTCGAGATATTTCTTCTTCTTGTTGTTCTTCTTCTGCACAGCTAAGCTGGAAGTGGCATTTACAGCTCGCAATAGTGCAGAGTTATCTCAAAGAAAGGGGCCACGGTGTTTCTGTATCTCTATTATGTTGGTGCGGCTTCGGAACTTTTAAATATCTCGATATATCTCGAGAACTACGCATCTGATCAAAAAATATCATAGAACATAAAAAGTAGGAAACTTAATTCTCTACAAATAAGGTCTCTTAACATTTTGCCATAGCTCGCTTCGTTTCCGAGATATTTGCAGATTTATCTCAAGGGAAGGGGCCTGACGGACATATTTCGAGATATTTCTTCTTCTTGTTGTTCTTCTTCTGCACAGCTAAGCTGGAAGTGGCATTTGCAGCTCGCAATAGTGCAGAGTTATCGCAAAGAAAGGGGCCACGGTGTTTCTGTATCTCTATTATGTTTGTGCGGCTTCGGAACTTTTAAATATCTTGATATATCTCGAGAACTACGCATCTGATCAAAAAATATCATAGAACATAAAAAGTAGGAAACTTAATTCTCTACAAATAAGGTCTCTTAACATTTTGCCATAGCTCGCTTCGTTTCCGAGATATTTGCAGATTAATCTCAAGGGAAGGGGCCTGACGGACATATTTCGAGATATTTCTTCTTCTTGTTGTTCTTCTTCTGCACAGCTAAGCTGGAAGTGGCATTTGCAGCTCGCAATAGTGCAGAGTTATCTCAAAGAAAGGGGCCACGTGTTTCTGTATCTCTATTATGTTGGTGCGGCTTCGGAACTTTTAAATATCTCGATATATCTCGAAAACTACGCTTCTGATCAAAAAATATCATAGAACATAGCTTGTAGGAAACATAATTCTCTACAAAAGAGGTCGCTTAACATTTTGCCATAGCTCGCTTCGTTTCCGAGATATTTGCAGATTTATCTCAAGGGAAGGGTCCTGACGGACATATTTCGAGATATTTCTTCTTCTTGTTGTTCTTCTTCTGCACAGCTAAACTGGAAGTGGCATTTCCAGCTCGCAATCGTGCAGAGTTATCTCCAAGAAAGGGGCCACGGTGTTTCTGTATCTCTATTATGTTGGTGCGGCTTCGGAACTTTTAAATATCTTGATATATCTCGAGAACTGCGCATCTGATCAAAAAATATCATAGAACATAATAAGTAGGAAACTTAATTCTCTACAAAAAAGGTCTCTTAACATTTTGCCATAGCTCTCTTCGTTTCCGAGATATTTGCAGATTTATCTCAAGGGAAGGGTCCTGACGGACATATTTCGAGATATTTCTTCTTCTTGTTGTTCTTCTTCTGCACAGCTAAACTGGAAGTGGCATTTCCAGCTCGCAATAGTGCAGAGTTATCCCAAAGAAAGGGGCCACGGTGTTTCTGTATCTCTATTATGTTGGTGCGGCTTCGGAACTTTTAAATATCTCGATATATCTCGAGAACTACGCATCTGATCAAAAAATATCATAGAACATAAAAAGTAGGAAACTTAATTCTCTACAAATAAGGTCTCTTAACATTTTGCCATAGCTCGCTTCGTTTCCGAGATATTTGCAGATTTATCTCAAGGGAAGGGGCCTGACGGACATATTTCGAGATATTTCTTCTTCTTGTTGTTCTTCTTCTGCACAGCTAAGCTGGAAGTGGCATTTGCAGCTCGCAATAGTGCAGAGTTATCGCAAAGAAAGGGGCCACGGTGTTTCTGTATCTCTATTATGTTTGTGCGGCTTCGGAACTTTTAAATATCTTGATATATCTCGAGAACTACGCATCTGATCAAAAAATATCATAGAACATAAAAAGTAGGAAACTTAATTCTCTACAAATAAGGTCTCTTAACATTTTGCCATAGCTCGCTTCGTTTCCGAGATATTTGCAGATTTATCTCAAGGGAAGGGGCCTGACGGACATATTTCGAGATATTTCTTCTTCTTGTTGTTCTTCTTCTGCACAGCTAAGCTGGAAGTGGCATTTGCAGCTCGCAATAGTGCAGAGTTATCGCAAAGAAAGGGGCCACGGTGTTTCTGTATCTCTATTATGTTTGTGCGGCTTCGGAACTTTTAAATATCTTGATATATCTCGAGAACTACGCATCTGATCAAAAAATATCATAGAACATAAAAAGTAGGAAACTTAATTCTCTACAAATAAGGTCTCTTAACATTTTGCCATAGCTCGCTTCGTTTCCGAGATATTTGCAGATTTATCTCAAGGGAAGGGGCCTGACGGACATATTTCGAGATATTTCTTCTTCTTGTTGTTCTTCTTCTGCACAGCTAAGCTGGAAGTGGCATTTGCAGCTCGCAATAGTGCAGAGTTATCGCAAAGAAAGGGGCCACGGTGTTTCTGTATCTCTATTATGTTTGTGCGGCTTCGGAACTTTTAAATATCTTGATATATCTCGAGAACTACGCATCTGATCAAAAAATATCATAGAACATAAAAAGTAGGAAACTTAATTCTCTACAAATAAGGTCTCTTAACATTTTGCCATAGCTCGCTTCGTTTCCGAGATATTTGCAGATTTATCTCAAGGGAAGGGTCCTGACGGACATATTTCGAGATATTTCTTCTTCTTGTTGTTCTTCTTCTGCACAGCTAAACTGGAAGTGGCATTTCCAGCTCGCAATCGTGCAGAGTTATCTCCAAGAAAGGGGCCACGGTGTTTCTGTATCTCTATTATGTTGGTACGGCTTCGGAACTTTTAAATATCTTGATATATCTCGAGAACTGCGCATCTGATCAAAAAATATCATAGAACATAATAAGTAGGAAACTTAATTCTCTACAAAAAAGGTCTCTTAACATTTTGCCATAGCTCTCTTCGTTTCCGAGATATTTGCAGATTTATCTCAAGGGAAGGGTCCTGACGGACATATTTCGAGATATTTCTTCTTCTTGTTGTTCTTCTTCTGCACAGCTAAACTGGAAGTGGCATTTCCAGCTCGCAATAGTGCAGAGTTATCCCAAAGAAAGGGGCCACGGTGTTTCTGTATCTCTATTATGTTGGTGCGGCTTCGCAACTTTTAAATATCTCGATATATCTCGAAAACTACGCTTCTGATCAAAACATATCATAGAACATAAATTGTAGGAAACATAATTCTCTACAAAAAAGGTCTCTTAACATTTTGCCATAGCTTGCTTCGTTTCCGAGATATTTGCAGATATATCTCAAGGGAAGGGGCCTGACGGACATATTTCGAGATATTTCTTCTTCTTGTTGTTCTTCTTCTGCACAGCTAAGCTGGAAGTGGCATTTACAGCTCGCAATAGTGCAGAGTTATCTCAAAGAAAGGGGCCACGGTGTTTCTGTATCTCTATTATGTTGGTGCGGCTTCGGAACTTTTAAATATCTCGATATATCTCGAGAACTACGCATCTGATCAAAAAATATCATAGAACATAAAAAGTAGGAAACTTAATTCTCTACAAATAAGGTCTCTTAACATTTTGCCATAGCTCGCTTCGTTTCCGAGATATTTGCAGATTTATCTCAAGGGAAGGGGCCTGACGGACATATTTCGAGATATTTCTTCTTCTTGTTGTTCTTCTTCTGCACAGCTAAGCTGGAAGTGGCATTTGCAGCTCGCAATAGTGCAGAGTTATCGCAAAGAAAGGGGCCACGGTGTTTCTGTATCTCTATTATGTTTGTGCGGCTTCGGAACTTTTAAATATCTTGATATATCTCGAGAACTACGCATCTGATCAAAAAATATCATAGAACATAAAAAGTAGGAAACTTAATTCTCTACAAATAAGGTCTCTTAACATTTTGCCATAGCTCGCTTCGTTTCCGAGATATTTGCAGATTTATCTCAAGGGAAGGGGCCTGACGGACATATTTCGAGATATTTCTTCTTCTTGTTGTTCTTCTTCTGCACAGCTAAGCTGGAAGTGGCATTTGCAGCTCGCAATAGTGCAGAGTTATCGCAAAGAAAGGGGCCACGGTGTTTCTGTATCTCTATTATGTTTGTGCGGCTTCGGAACTTTTAAATATCTTGATATATCTCGAGAACTACGCATCTGATCAAAAAATATTATAGAACATAAAAAGTAGGAAACTTAATTCTCTACAAATAAGGTCTCTTAACATTTTGCCATAGCTCGCTTCGTTTCCGAGATATTTGCAGATTTATCTCAAGGGAAGGGGCCTGACGGACATATTTCGAGATATTTCTTCTTCTTGTTGTTCTTCTTCTGCACAGCTAAGCTGGAAGTGGCATTTGCAGCTCGCAATAGTGCAGAGTTATCGCAAAGAAAGGGGCCACGGTGTTTCTGTATCTCTATTATGTTTGTGCGGCTTCGGAACTTTTAAATATCTCGATATATCTCGAAAACTACGCTTCTGATCAAAAAATATCATAGAACATAGATTGTAGGAAACATAATTCTCTACAAAAGAGGTCTCTTAACATTTTGCCATAGCTCGCTTCGTTTCCGAGATATTTGCAGATTTATCTCAAGGGAAGGGGCCTAACGGACATATTTCGAGATATTTCTTCTTCTTGTTGTTCTTCTTCTGCACAGCTAAGCTGGGAGTGGCATTTGCAGCTCGCAATAGTGCAGAGTTATCTCAAAGAAAGGGGCCACGGTGTTTCTGTATCTCTATTATGTTGGTGCGGCTTCGGAACTTTTAAATATCTCGATATATCTCGAGAACTACGCATCTGATCAAAAAATATCATAGAACATAAAAAGTAGGAAACTTAATTCTCTTCAAATAAGGTCTCTTAACATTTTGCCATAGCTCGCTTCGTTTCCGAGATATTTGCAGATTTATCTCAAGGGAAGGGGCCTGACGGACATATTTCGAGATATTTCTTCTTCTTGTTGTTCTTCTTCTGCACAGCTAAGCTGGAAGTGGCATTTGCAGCTCGCAATAGTGCAGAGTTATCTCAAAGAAAGGGGCCACGTGTTTCTGTATCTCTATTATGTTGGTGCGGCTTCGGAACTTTTAAATATCTCGATATATCTCGAAAACTACGCTTCTGATCAAAAAATACCATAGAACATAGCTTGTAGGAAACATAATTCTCTACAAAAAAGGTCTCTTAACATTTTGCCATAGCTCGCTTCGTTTCCGAGATAGTTGCAGATTTATCTCAAGGGAAGGGGCCTGACGGACATATTTCTAGATATTTCTTCTTCTTGTTGTTCTTCTTCTGCACAGCTAAGCTGGAAGTGGCATTTGCAGCTCGCAATAGTGCAGAGTTATCTCAAAGAAAGGGGCCACGGTGTTTCTGTATCTCCATTATGTTGGTGCGGCTTCGGAACTTTTAAATATCTCGATATATCTCGAGAACTACGCATCTGATCAAAAAATATCATAGAACATAAAAAGTAGGAAACTTAATTCTCTACAAATAAGGTCTCTTAACATTTTGCCATAGCTCGCTTCGTTTCCGAGATATTTGCAGATTTATCTCAAGGGAAGGGGCCTGACGGACATATTTCGAGATATTTCTTCTTCTTGTTGTTCTTCTTCTGCACAGCTAAGCTGGAAGTGGCATTTGCAGCTCGCAATAGTGCAGAGTTATCGCAAAGAAAGGGGCCACGGTGTTTCTGTATCTCTATTATGTTTGTGCGGCTTCGGAACTTTTAAATATCTTGATATATCTCGAGAACTACGCATCTGATCAAAAAATATCATAGAACATAAAAAGTAGGAAACCTAATTTTCTACAAAAAAGGTCTCTTAACATTTTGCCGTAGCTCGCTTCGTTTCCGAGATATTTGCAGATTTATCTCAAGGGAAGGGGCCTGACGGACATATTTCGAAATATTTCTTATTCTTGTTGTTCTTCTTCTGCACAGCTAAGCTGGAAGTGGCATTTGCAGCTCGCAATAGTGCAGAGTTATCTCAAAGAAAGGGGCCACGGTGTTTCTGTACCTCTATTATGTTGGTGCAGCTTCGGAGCTTTTAAATATCTTGGTATATCTCGAGAACTACGCATCTGATCAAAAAATATCATAGAACATAATAAGTAGGAAACTTAATTCTCTACAAAAAAGGTCTCTTAACATTTTGCCATAGCTCTCTTCGTTTCCGAGATATTTGCAGATTTATCTCAAGGGAAGGGTCCTGACGGACATATTTCGAGATATTTCTTCTTCTTGTTGTTCTTCTTCTGCACAGCTAAACTGGAAGTGGCATTTCCAGCTCGCAATAGTGCAGAGTTATCCCAAAGAAAGGGGCCACGGTGTTTCTGTATCTCTATTATGTTGGTGCGGCTTCGCAACTTTTAAATATCTCGATATATCTCGAAAACTACGCTTCTGATCAAAACATATCATAGAACATAAATTGTAGGAAACATAATTCTCTACAAAAAAGGTCTCTTAACATTTTGCCATAGCTTGCTTCGTTTCCGAGATATTTGCAGATATATCTCAAGGGAAGGGGCCTGACGGACATATTTCGAGATATTTCTTCTTCTTGTTGTTCTTCTTCTGCACAGCTAAGCTGGAAGTGGCATTTACAGCTCGCAATAGTGCAGAGTTATCTCAAAGAAAGGGGCCACGGTGTTTCTGTATCTCTATTATGTTGGTGCGGCTTCGGAACTTTTAAATATCTCGATATATCTCGAGAACTACGCATCTGATCAAAAAATATCATAGAACATAAAAAGTAGGAAACTTAATTCTCTACAAATAAGGTCTCTTAACATTTTGCCATAGCTCGCTTCGTTTCCGAGATATTTGCAGATTTATCTCAAGGGAAGGGGCCTGACGGACATATTTCGAGATATTTCTTCTTCTTGTTGTTCTTCTTCTGCACAGCTAAGCTGGAAGTGGCATTTGCAGCTCGCAATAGTGCAGAGTTATCGCAAAGAAAGGGGCCACGGTGTTTCTGTATCTCTATTATGTTTGTGCGGCTTCGGAACTTTTAAATATCTTGATATATCTCGAGAACTACGCATCTGATCAAAAAATATCATAGAACATAAAAAGTAGGAAACTTAATTCTCTACAAATAAGGTCTCTTAACATTTTGCCATAGCTCGCTTCGTTTCCGAGATATTTGCAGATTTATCTCAAGGGAAGGGGCCTGACGGACATATTTCGAGATATTTCTTCTTCTTGTTGTTCTTCTTCTGCACAGCTAAGCTGGAAGTGGCATTTGCAGCTCGCAATAGTGCAGAGTTATCGCAAAGAAAGGGGCCACGGTGTTTCTGTATCTCTATTATGTTTGTGCGGCTTCGGAACTTTTAAATATCTTGATATATCTCGAGAACTACGCATCTGATCAAAAAATATCATAGAACATAAAAAGTAGGAAACTTAATTCTCTACAAATAAGGTCTCTTAACATTTTGCCATAGCTCGCTTCGTTTCCGAGATATTTGCAGATTTATCTCAAGGGAAGGGGCCTGACGGACATATTTCGAGATATTTCTTCTTCTTGTTGTTCTTCTTCTGCACAGCTAAGCTGGAAGTGGCATTTGCAGCTCGCAATAGTGCAGAGTTATCGCAAAGAAAGGGGCCACGGTGTTTCTGTATCTCTATTATGTTTGTGCGGCTTCGGAACTTTTAAATATCTCGATATATCTCGAAAACTACGCTTCTGATCAAAAAATATCATAGAACATAGATTGTAGGAAACATAATTCTCTACAAAAGAGGTCTCTTAACATTTTGCCATAGCTCGCTTCGTTTCCGAGATATTTGCAGATTTATCTCAAGGGAAGGGGCCTAACGGACATATTTCGAGATATTTCTTCTTCTTGTTGTTCTTCTTCTGCACAGCTAAGCTGGGAGTGGCATTTGCAGCTCGCAATAGTGCAGAGTTATCTCAAAGAAAGGGGCCACGGTGTTTCTGTATCTCTATTATGTTGGTGCGGCTTCGGAACTTTTAAATATCTTGATATATCTCGAAAACTACGCTTCTGATCAAAAAACATCATAGAACATAACTTGTAGGAAACATAATTCTCTACAAAAAAGGTCTCTTAACATTTTGCCATAGCTCGCTTCGTTTCCGAGATAGTTGCAGATTTATCTCAAGGGAAGGGGCCTGACAGACATATTTCGAGATATTTCTTCTTCTTGTTGTTCTTCTTCTGCACAGCTAAGCTGGAAGTGGCATTTGCAGCCCGCAATAGTGCAGAGTTATCTCAAAGAAAGGGGCCACGGTGTTTCTGTATCTCTATTATGTTGGTGCGGCTTCGGAACTTTTAAATATCTCGATATATCTCGAGAACTACGCATCTGATCAAAAAATATCATAGAACATAAAAAGTAGGAAACTTAATTCTCTTCAAATAAGGTCTCTTAACATTTTGCCATAGCTCGCTTCGTTTCCGAGATATTTGCAGATTTATCTCAAGGGAAGGGGCCTGACGGACATATTTCGAGATATTTCTTCTTCTTGTTGTTCTTCTTCTGCACAGCTAAGCTGGAAGTGGCATTTGCAGCTCGCAATAGTGCAGAGTTATCTCAAAGAAAGGGGCCACGTGTTTCTGTATCTCTATTATGTTGGTGCGGCTTCGGAACTTTTAAATATCTCGATATATCTCGAAAACTACGCTTCTGATCAAAAAATACCATAGAACATAGCTTGTAGGAAACATAATTCTCTACAAAAAAGGTCTCTTAACATTTTGCCATAGCTCGCTTCGTTTCCGAGATAGTTGCAGATTTATCTCAAGGGAAGGGGCCTGACGGACATATTTCTAGATATTTCTTCTTCTTGTTGTTCTTCTTCTGCACAGCTAAGCTGGAAGTGGCATTTGCAGCTCGCAATAGTGCAGAGTTATCTCAAAGAAAGGGGCCACGGTGTTTCTGTATCTCCATTATGTTGGTGCGGCTTCGGAACTTTTAAATATCTCGATATATCTCGAGAACTACGCATCTGATCAAAAAATATCATAGAACATAAAAAGTAGGAAACTTAATTCTCTACAAATAAGGTCTCTTAACATTTTGCCATAGCTCGCTTCGTTTCCGAGATATTTGCAGATTTATC
This sequence comes from Osmia lignaria lignaria, assembly GCF_051020975.1. Taxonomy (NCBI): domain Eukaryota; kingdom Metazoa; phylum Arthropoda; class Insecta; order Hymenoptera; family Megachilidae; genus Osmia; species Osmia lignaria. The sequence continues at coordinate 4,699,267 of NW_027478159.1, read as the reverse complement.
TCAAGGGAAGGGGCCTGACGGACATATTTCGAGATATTTCTTCTTCTTGTTGTTCTTCTTCTGCACAGCTAAGCTGGAAGTGGCATTTGCAGCTCGCAATAGTGCAGAGTTATCGCAAAGAAAGGGGCCACGGTGTTTCTGTATCTCTATTATGTTTGTGCGGCTTCGGAACTTTTAAATATCTTGATATATCTCGAGAACTACGCATCTGATCAAAAAATATCATAGAACATAAAAAGTAGGAAACCTAATTTTCTACAAAAAAGGTCTCTTAACATTTTGCCGTAGCTCGCTTCGTTTCCGAGATATTTGCAGATTTATCTCAAGGGAAGGGGCCTGACGGACATATTTCGAAATATTTCTTATTCTTGTTGTTCTTCTTCTGCACAGCTAAGCTGGAAGTGGCATTTGCAGCTCGCAATAGTGCAGAGTTATCTCAAAGAAAGGGGCCACGGTGTTTCTGTACCTCTATTATGTTGGTGCAGCTTCGGAGCTTTTAAATATCTTGGTATATCTCGAGAACTACGCATCTGATCAAAAAATATCATAGAACATAAATTGTAGGAAACATAATTCTCTACAAAAGAGGTCTCTTAACATTTTACCATAGCTCGCTTCGTTTCCGAGATATTTGCAGATTTATCTCAAGGGAAGGGTCCTGATGGACATATTTCGAGATATTTCTTCTTCTTGTTGTTCTTCTTCTGCACAGCTAAACTGGAAGTGGCATTTCCAGCTCGCAATCGTGCAGAGTTATCTCCAAGAAAGGGGCCACGGTGTTTCTGTATCTCTATTATGTTGGTGCGGCTTCGGAACTTCTAAATATCTTGATATATCTCGAGAACTGCGCATCTGATCAAAAAATATCATAGAACATAAAAAGTAGGAAACTTAATTCTCTACAAAAAAGGTCTCTTAACATTTTGCCATAGCTCTCTTCGTTTCCGAGATATTTGCAGATTTATCTCAAGGGAAGGGTCCTGACGGACATATTTCGAGATATTTCTTCTTCTTGTTGTTGTTCTTCTGTACAGCTAAACTGGAAGTGACATTTCCAGCTCGCAATAGTGCAGAGTTATCCCAAAGAAAGGGGCCACGGTGTTTCTGTATCTCTATTATGTTGGTGCGGCTTCGCAACTTTTAAATATCTCGATGTATCTCCAAAACTACGCTTCTGATCAAAACATATCATAGAACATAAATTGTAGGAAACATAATTCTCTACAAAAAAGGTCTCTTAACATTTTGCCATAGCTTGCTTCGTTTCCGAGATATTTGCAGATATATCTCAAGGGAAGGGGCCTGACGGACATATTTCGAGATATTTCTTCTTCTTGTTGTTCTTCTTCTGCACAGCTAAGCTGGAAGTGGCATTTACAGCTCGCAATAGTGCAGAGTTATCTCAAAGAAAGGGGCCACGTGTTTCTGTATCTCTATTATGTTGGTGCGGCTTCGGAACTTTTAAATATCTCGATATATCTCGAAAACTACGCTTCTGATCAAAAAATACCATAGAACATAGCTTGTAGGAAACATAATTCTCTACAAAAAAGGTCTCTTAACATTTTGCCATAGCTCGCTTCGTTTCCGAGATAGTTGCAGATTTATCTCAAGGGAAGGGGCCTGACGGACATATTTCGAGATATTTCTTCTTCTTGTTGTTCTTCTTCTGCACAGCTAAGCTGGAAGTGGCATTTGCAGCTCGCAATAGTGCAGAGTTATCTCAAAGAAAGGGGCCACGGTGTTTCTGTATCTCCATTATGTTGGTGCGGCTTCGGAACTTTTAAATATCTCGATATATCTCGAGAACTACGCATCTGATCAAAAAATATCATAGAACATAAAAAGTAGGAAACTTAATTCTCTACAAATAAGGTCTCTTAACATTTTGCCATAGCTCGCTTCGTTTCCGAGATATTTGCAGATTTATCTCAAGGGAAGGGGCCTGACGGACATATTTCGAGATATTTCTTCTTCTTGTTGTTCTTCTTCTGCACAGCTAAGCTGGAAGTGGCATTTGCAGCTCGCAATAGTGCAGAGTTATCGCAAAGAAAGGGGCCACGGTGTTTCTGTATCTCTATTATGTTTGTGCGGCTTCGGAACTTTTAAATATCTTGATATATCTCGAGAACTACGCATCTGATCAAAAAATATCATAGAACATAAAAAGTAGGAAACCTAATTTTCTACAAAAAAGGTCTCTTAACATTTTGCCGTAGCTCGCTTCGTTTCCGAGATATTTGCAGATTTATCTCAAGGGAAGGGGCCTGACGGACATATTTCGAAATATTTCTTATTCTTGTTGTCCTTCTTCTGCACAGCTAAGCTGGAAGTGGCATTTGCGGCTCGCACTAGTGCAGAGTTATCTCAAAGAAAGGGGCCACGGTGTTTCTGTATCTCTATTATGTTGGTGCGGCTTCGGAACTTTTAAATATCTCGATATATCTCGAAAACTACGCTTCTGATCAAAAAATATCATAGAACATAAATTGTAGGAAACATAATTCTCTACAAAAGAGGTCTCTTAACATTTTGCCATAGCTCGCTTCGTTTCCGAGATATTTGCAGATATATCTCAAGGGAAGGGGCCTGACGGACATATTTCGAGATATTTCTTCTTCTTGTTGTTCTTCTTCTGCACAGCTAAACTGGAAGTGGCATTTCCAGCTCGCAATCGTGCAGAGTTATCTCCAAGAAAGGGGCCACGGTGTTTCTGTATCTCTATTATGTTGGTGCGGCTTCGGAACTTCTAAATATCTTGATATATCTCGAGAACTGCGCATCTGATCAAAAAATATCATAGAACATAAAAAGTAGGAAACTTAATTCTCTACAAAAAAGGTCTCTTAACATTTTGCCATAGCTCTCTTCGTTTCCGAGATATTTGCAGATTTATCTCAAGGGAAGGGTCCTGACGGACATATTTCGAGATATTTCTTCTTCTTGTTGTTCTTCTTCTGCACAGCTAAACTGGAAGTGACATTTCCAGCTCGCAATAGTGCAGAGTTATCCCAAAGAAAGGGGCCACGGTGTTTCTGTATCTCTATTATGTTGGTGCGGCTTCGCAACTTTTAAATATCTCGATATATCTCGAAAACTACGCTTCTGATCAAAACATATCATAGAACATAAATTGTAGGAAACATAATTCTCTACAAAAAAGGTCTCTTAACATTTTGCCATAGCTTGCTTCGTTTCCGAGATATTTGCAGATATATCTCAAGGGAAGGGGCCTGACGGACATATTTCGAGATATTTCTTCTTCTTGTTGTTCTTCTTCTGCACAGCTAAGCTGGAAGTGGCATTTACAGCTCGCAACAGTGCAGAGTTATCGCAAAGAAAGGGGCCACGGTGTTTCTGTATCTCTATTATGTTGGTGCGGCTTCGGAACTTTTAAATATCTCGATATATCTCGAGAACTACGCATCTGATCAAAAAATATCATAGAACATAAAAAGTAGGAAACTTAATTCTCTACAAATAAGGTCTCTTAACATTTTGCCATAGCTCGCTTCGTTTCCGAGATATTTGCAGATTTATCTCAAGGGAAGGGGCCTGACGGACATATTTCGAGATATTTCTTCTTCTTGTTGTTCTTCTTCTGCACAGCTAAGCTGGAAGTGGCATTTACAGCTCGCAATAGTGCAGAGTTATCTCAAAGAAAGGGGCCACGGTGTTTCTGTATCTCTATTATGTTGGTGCGGCTTCGGAACTTTTAAATATCTTGATATATCTGGAGAACTACGCATCTGATCAAAAAATATCATAGAACATAAATAGTAGGAAACTTAATTTCCTACAAAAAAGATCTCTTACTATTTTGCCATAGCTCGCATTGTTTCCGAGATATTTGCAGATTTAGCTCAAGGGAAGGGGCCTGACGGACATATTTCGAGATACTTCTTCTTCTTGTTGTTCTTCTTCTGCACAGCTAAGCTGGAAGTGGCATTTGCAGCTCGCAATAGTGCAGAGTTATCTCAAAGAAAGGGGCCACGGTGTTTCTGTATCTCTATTATGTTGGTGCGGCTTCGGAACTTTTAAATATCTTGATATATCTCGAAAACTACGCATCTGATCAAAAAATATCATACAACATAAAAAGTAGGAAACTTAATCCTCTACAAAAAAGGTCTCTTAACATTTTGCCATAGCTCGCTTCGTTTCCGAGATATTTGCAGATTTATCTCAAGGGAAGGGGCCTAACGGACATATTTCGAGATATTTCTTCTTCTTGTTGTTCTTCTTCTGCACAGCTAAGCTGGAAGTGGCATTTGCAGCTCGCAATAGTGCAGAGTTATCTCAAAGAAAGGGGCCACGGTGTATCTGTATCTCTATTATGTTGGTGCGGCTTCGGAACTTTTAAATATCTTGATATATCTCGAAAACTACGCTTCTGATCAAAAAATATCATAGAACATAACTTGTAGGAAACATAATTCTCTACAAAAAAGGTCTCTTAACATTTTGCCATAGCTCGCTTCGTTTCCGAGATAGTTGCAGATTTATCTCAAGGGAAGGGGCCTGACGGACATATTTCGAGATATTTCTTCTTCTTGTTGTTCTTCTTCTGCACAGCTAAGCTGGAAGTGGCATTTGCAGCTCGCAATAGTGCAGAGTTATCTCAAAGAAAGGGGCCACGGTGTTTCTGTATCTCTATTATGTTCGTGCGTCTTCGGAACTTTTAAATATCTCGATATATCTCGGGGAACTACGCATCTGATCAAAAAATATCATAGAACATAAAAAGTAGGAAACTTAATTCTCTACAAATAAGGTCTCTTAACATTTTGCCATAGCTCGCTTCGTTTCCGAGATATTTGCAGATTTATCTCAAGGGAAGGGGCCTGACGGACATATTTCGAGATATTTCTTCTTCTTGTTGTTCTTCTTCTGCACAGCTAAGCTGGAAGTGGCATTTGGAGCTCGCAATAGTGCAGAGTTATCTCAAAGAAAGGGGCCACGTGTTTCTGTATCTCTATTATGTTGGTGCGGCTTCGGAACTTTTAAATATCTCGATATATCTCGAAAACTACGTTTCTGATCAAAAAATACCATAGAACATAGCTTGTAGGAAACATAATTCTCTACAAAAAAGGTCTCTTAACATTTTGCCATAGCTCGCTTCGTTTCCGAGATAGTTGCAGATTTATCTCAAGGGAAGGGGCCTGACAGACATATTTCGAGATATTTCTTCTTCTTGTTGTTCTTCTTCTGCACAGCTAAGCTGGAAGTGGCATTTGCAGCTCGCAATAGTGCAGAGCTATCTCAAAGAAAGGGGCCACGGTGTTTCTGTATCTCTATTATGTTGGTGCGGCTTCGGAACTTTTAAATATCTCGATATATCTCGAGAACTACGCATCTGATCAAAAAATATCATAGAACATAAAAAGTAGGAAACTTAATTCTCTACAAATGAGGTCTCTTAACATTTTGCCATAGCTCGCTTCGTTTCCGAGATATTTGCAAATTTATCTCAAGGGAAGGGGCCTGACGGACATATTTCGAGATATTTCTTCTTCTTGTTGTTCTTCTTCTGCACAGCTAAGCTGGAAGTGGCATTTGCAGCTCGCAATAGTGCAGAGTTATCGCAAAGAAAGGGGCCACGGTGTTTCTGTATCTCTATTATGTTTGTGCGGCTTCGGAACTTTTAAATATCTTGATATATCTCGAGAACTACGCATCTGATCAAAAAATATCATAGAACATAAAAAGTAGGAAACCTAATTTTCTACAAAAAAGGTCTCTTAACATTTTGCCGTAGCTCGCTTCGTTTCCGAGATATTTGCAGATTTATCTCAAGGGAAGGGGCCTGACGGACATATTTCGTGATATTTCTTCTTCTTGTTGTTCTTCTTCTGCACAGCTAAGCTGGATGTGGCATTTACAGCTCGCAATAGTGCAGAGTTATCTCAAAGAAAGGGGCCACGGTGTTTCTGTATCTCTATTATGTTGGTGCGGCTTCGGAACTTTTAAATATCTTGATATATCTCGAGAACTACGCATCTGATCAAAAAATATCATAGAACATAAAAAGTAGGAAACTTAATTCTCTACAAATGAGGTCTCTTAACATTTTGCCATAGCTCGCTTCGTTTCCGAGATATTTGCAGATTTATCTCAGGGGAAGGGGCCTGACGGACATATTTCGAGATATTTCTTCTTCTTGTTGTTCTTCTTCTGCACAGCTAAGCTGGAAGTGGCATTTGCAGCTCGCAATAGTGCAGAGTTATCGCAAAGAAAGGGGCCACGGTGTTTCTGTATCTCTATTATGTTTGTGCGGCTTCGGAACTTTTAAATATCTTGATATATCTCGAGAACTACGCATCTGATCAAAAAATATCATAGAACATAAAAAGTAGGAAACTTAATTCTCTACATATAAGGTCTCTTAACATTTTGCCATAGCTCGCTTCGTTTCCGAGATATTTGCAGATTTATCTCAAGGGAAGGGGCCTGACGGACATATTTCGAGATATTTCTTCTTCTTGTTGTTCTTCTTCTGCACAGCTAAGCTGGAAGTGGCATTTGCAGCTCGCAATAGTGCAGAGTTATCGCAAAGAAAGGGGCCACGGTGTTTCTGTATCTCTATTATGTTTGTGCGGCTTCGGAACTTTTAAATATCTTGATATATCTCGAGAACTACGCATCTGATCAAAAAATATCATAGAACATAAAAAGTAGGAAACCTAATTTTCTACAAAAAAGGTCTCTTAACATTTTGCCGTAGCTCGCTTCGTTTCCGAGATATTTGCAGATTTATCTCAAGGGAAGGGGCCTGACGGACATATTTCGAAATATTTCTTATTCTTGTTGTTCTTCTTCTGCACAGCTAAGCTGGAAGTGGCATTTGCGGCTCGCACTAGTGCAGAGTTATCTCAAAGAAAGGGGCCACGGTGTTTCTGTATCTCTATTATGTTGGTGCGGCTTCGGAACTTTTAAATATCTCGATATATCTCGAAAACTACGCTTCTGATCAAAAAATATCATAGAACATAAATTGTAGGAAACATAATTCTCTACAAAAGAGGTCTCTTAACATTTTGCCATAGCTCGCTTCGTTTCCGAGATATTTGCAGATATATCTCAAGGGAAGGGGCCTGACGGACATATTTCGAGATATTTCTTCTTCTTGTTGTTCTTCTTCTGCACAGCTAAACTGGAAGTGGCATTTCCAGCTCGCAATCGTGCAGAGTTATCTCCAAGAAAGGGGCCACGGTGTTTCTGTATCTCTATTATGTTGGTGCGGCTTCGGAACTTCTAAATATCTTGATATATCTCGAGAACTGCGCATCTGATAAAAAAATATCATAGAACATAAAAAGTAGGAAACTTAATTCTCTACAAAAAAGGTCTCTTAACATTTTGCCATAGCTCTCTTCGTTTCCGAGATATTTGCAGATTTATCTCAAGGGAAGGGTCCTGACGGACATATTTCGAGATATTTCTTCTTCTTGTTGTTCTTCTTCTGCACAGCTAAACTGGAAGTGACATTTCCAGCTCGCAATAGTGCAGAGTTATCCCAAAGAAAGGGGCCACGGTGTTTCTGTATCTCTATTATGTTTGTGCGGCTTCGCAACTTTTAAATATCTCGATATATCTCGAAAACTACGCTTCTGATCAAAACATATCATAGAACATAAATTGTGGGAAACATAATTCTCCACAAAAAAGGTCTCTTAACATTTTGCCATAGCTTGCTTCGTTTCCGAGATATTTGCAGATATATCTCAAGGGAAGGGGCCTGACGGACATATTTCGAGATATTTCTTCTTCTTGTTGTTCTTCTTCTGCACAGCTAAGCTGGAAGTGGCATTTACAGCTCGCAATAGTGCAGAGTTATCGCAAAGAAAGGGGCCACGGTGTTTCTGTATCTCTATTATGTTGGTGCGGCTTCGGAACTTTTAAATATCTCGATATATCTCGAGAACTACGCATCTGATCAAAAAATATCATAGAACATAAAAAGTAGGAAACTTAATTCTCTACAAATAAGGTCTCTTAACATTTTGCCATAGCTCGCTTCGTTTCCGAGATATTTGCAGATTTATCTCAAGGGAAGGGGCCTGACGGACATATTTCGAGATATTTCTTCTTCTTGTTGTTCTTCTTCTGCACAGCTAAGCTGGAAGTGGCATTTACAGCTCGCAATAGTGCAGAGTTATCTCAAAGAAAGGGGCCACGGTGTTTCTGTATCTCTATTATGTTGGTGCGGCTTCGGAACTTTTAAATATCTTGATATATCTCGAGAACTACGCATCTGATCAAAAAATATCATAGAACATAAATAGTAGGAAACTTAATTTCCTACAAAAAAGATCTCTTACTATTTTGCCATAGCTCGCATTGTTTCCGAGATATTTGCAGATTTAGCTCAAGGGAAGGTGCCTGACGGACATATTTCGAGATACTTCTTCTTCTTGTTGTTCTTCTTCTGCACAGCTAAGCTGGAAGTGGCATTTACAGCTCGCAATAGTGCAGAGTTATCTCAAAGAAAGGGGCCACGGTGTTTCTGTACCTCTATTATGTTGGTGCAGCTTCGAAGCTTTTAAATATCTTGATATATCTCGAGAACTACGCATCTGATCAAAAAATATCATAGAATATAAATTGTAGGAAACATAATTCTCTACAAAAAAGGTCTCTTAACGTTTTGCCGTAGCTCGCTTCGTTTCCGAGATATTTGCAGATTTATCTCAAGGGAAGGGTCCTGACGGACATATTTAGAGATATTTCTTCTTCTTGTTGTTCTTCTTCTGCACAGCTAAGCTGGAAGTGGCATTTGCAGCTCGCAATAGTGCAGAGTTATCTCAAAGAAAGGGGCCACGGTGTTTCTGTACCTCTATTATGTTGGTGCAGCTTCGAAGCTTTTAAATATCTTGATATATCTCGAGAACTACGCATCTGATCAAAAAATATCATAGAACATAAAAAGTAGGAAACTTAATTCTCTACAAAAAAGGTCTCTTAACATTTTGCCATAGCTCGCTTCGTTTCCGAGATATTTGCAGATTTATCTCAAGGGAAGGGGCCTGACGGATATATTTCGAGATATTTCTTCTTCTTGTTGTTCTTCTTCTGCACAGCTAAGCTGGAAGTGGCATTTGCAGCTCGCAATAGTGCAGAGTTATCTGAAAGAAAGGGGCCACGGTGTTTCTGTATCTCTATTATGTTGGTGCGGCTTCGGAACTTTTAAATATCTTGATATATCTCGAGAACTGCGCATCTGATCAAAAAATATCATAGAACATAAAAAGTGGGAAACTTAATTCTCTACAAAAAAGGTCTCTTAAGATTTTGCCATAGCTCGCTTCGTTTCCGAGATATTTGCAGATTTATCTCAAGGGAAGGGGCCTAACGGACATATTTCGAGATATTTCTTCTTCTTGTTGTTCTTCTTCTGCACAGCTAAGCTGGAAGTGGCATTTGCAGCTCGCAATAGTGCAGAGTTATCTCAAAGAAAGGGGCCACGGTGTTTCTGTATCTCTATTATGTTGGTGCGGCTTCGGAACTTTTAAATATCTTGATATATCTCGAGAACTGCGCATCTGATCAAAAAATATCATAGAACATAAAAAGTAGGAAACTTAATTCTCTACAAAAAAGGTCTCTTAACATTTTGCCATAGCTCTCTTCGTTTCCGAGATATTTGCAGATTTATCTCAAGGGAAGGGTCCTGACGGACATATTTCGAGATATTTCTTCTTCTTGTTGTTCTTCTTCTGCACAGCTAAACTGGAAGTGGCATTTCCAGCTCGCAATAGTGCAGAGTTATCCCAAAGAAAGGGGCCACGGTGTTTCTGTATCTCTATTATGTTGGTGCGGCTTCGCAACTTTTAAATATCTCGATATATCTCGAAAACTACGCTTCTGATCAAAAAATATCATAGAACATAAATTGTAGGAAACATAATTCTCTACAAAAAAGGTCTCTTAACATTTTGCCATAGCTCGCTTCGTTTCCGAGATATTTGCAGATTTATCTCAAGGGAAGGGTCCTGATGGACATATTTCGAGATATTTCTTCTTCTTGTTGTTCTTCTTCTGCACAGCTAAACTGGAAGTGGCATTTCCAGCTCGCAATCGTGCAGAGTTATCTCAAAGAAAGGGGCCACGGTGTTTCTGTATCTCTATTATGTTGGTGCGGCTTCGGAGCTTTTAAATATCTTGATATATCTCGAGAACTACGCATCTGATCAAAAAACATCATAGAACATAAAAAGTAGGAAACTTAATTCTCTACAAATAAGGTCTCTTAACATTTTGCCATAGCTCGCTTCGTTTCCGAGATATTTGCAGATTTATCTCAAGGGAAGGGGCCTGACGGACATATTTCGAAATATTTCTTCTTCTTGTTGTTCTTCTTCTGCACAGCTAAGCTGGAAGTGGCATTTGCAGCTCGCAATAGTGCAGAGTTATCTCAAAGAAAGGGGCCACGGTGTTTCTGTCCCTCTATTATGTTCGTGCAGCTTCGAAGCTTTTAAATATCTTGATATATCTCGAGAACTACGCATCTGATCAAAAATTATCATAGAACATAAATTGTAGGAAACATAATTCTCTACAAAAAAGGTCTCTTAACGTTTTGCCATAGCTCGCTTCGTTTCTGAGATATTTGCAGATTTATCTCAAGGGAAGGGTCCTGACGGACATATTTCGAGATATTTCTTCTTCTTGTTGTTCTTGTTCTGCACAGCTAAACTGGAAGTGGCATTTCCAGCTCGCAATAGTGCAGAGTTATCCCAAAGAAAGGGGCCACGGTGTTTCTGTATCTCTACTATGTTGGTGCGGCTTCGGAACTTTTAAATATCTTGATATATCTCGAAAACTACGCTTCTGATCAAAAAATATCATAGAACATAAATTGTAGGACACATAATTCTCTACAAAAAAGGTCTCTTAACATTTTGCCATAGCTCGCTTCGTTTCCGAAATATTTGCAGATATATCTCAAGGGAAGGGGCCTGACGGACATATTTCGAGATATTTCTTCTTCTTGTTGTTCTTCTTCTGCACAGCTAAGCTGGAAGTGGCATTTACAGCTCGCAATAGTGGAAAGTTATCTCAAAGAAAGGGGCCACGGTGTTTCTGTATCTCTATTATGTTGGTGCGGCTTCGGAACTTTTAAATATCTTGATATATCTCGAGAACTGCGCATCTGATCAAAAAATATCATAGACCATAAAAAGTAGGAAACTTAATTCTCTACAAAAAAGGTCTCTTAACATTTTGCCATAGCTCTCTTCGTTTCCGAGATATTTGCAGATTTATCTCAAGGGAAGGGGCCTGACGGACATATTTCGAGATATTTCTTCTTCTTGTTGTTCTTCTTCTGCACAGCTCAGCTGGAAGTGGCATTTACAGCTCGCAATAGTGGAAAGTTATCTCAAAGAAAGGGGCCACGGTGTTTCTGTATCTCTATTATGTTGGTGCGGCTTCGGAACTTTTAAATATCTTGATATATCTCGAGAACTGCGCATCTGATCAAAAAATATCATAGAACATAAAAAGTAGGAAACTTAATTCTCTACAAAAAAGGTCTCTTAACATTTTGCCATAGCTCTCTTCGTTTCCGAGATATTTGCAGATTTATCCCAAGGGAAGGGGCCTGACGGACATATTTCGAGATATTTCTTCTTCTTGTTGTTCTTGTTCTGCACAGCTAAACTGGAAATGGCATTTCCAGCTCGCAATAGTGCAGAGTTATCTCAAAGAAAGGGGCCACGGTGTTTCTGTATCTCTATTATGTTGGTGCGGCTTCGGAACTTTTAAATATCTTGATATATCTCGAGAACTGCGCATCTGATCAAAAAATATCATAGAACATAAAAAGTAGGAAACTTAATTCTCTACAAAAAAGGTCTCTTAACATTTTGCCATAGCTCGCTTCGTTTCCGAGATATTTGCAGATTTATCTCAAGGGAAGGGGCCTGACGGACATATTTCGAGATATTTCTTCTTCTTGTTGTTCTTCTTCTGCACAGCTAAGCTGGAAGTGGCATTTGCAGCTCGCAATAGTGCAGAGTTATCTCAAAGAAAGGGGCCACGGTGTTTCTGTATCTCTATTATGTTGGTGCGGCTTCGGAACTTTTAAATATCTTGATATATCTCGAGAACTACGCATCTGATCAAAAAATATCGTAGAACATAAAAAGTAGGAAACTTAATTCTCTACAAATAAAGTCTCTTAACATTTTGCAATAGCTCGCTTCGTTTCCGAGATATTTGCAGATTTATCTCAAGGGAAGGGGCCTGACGGACATATTTCGAGATATTTCTTCTTCTTGTTGTTCTTCTTCTGCACAGCTAAGCTGGACGTGGCATTTGCAGCTCGCAATAGTGCAGAGTTATCTCAAAGAAAGGGGCCACGGTGTTTCTGTATCTCTATTATGTTGGTGCGGCTTCGGAACTTTTAAATATCTTCATATATCTCGAGAACTGCGCATCTGATCAAAAAATATCATAGAACATAAAAAGTAGGAAACATAATTCTCTACAAAAAAGGTCTCTTAACATTTTGCCATAGCTCGCTTCGTTTCCGAGATATTTGCAGATTTATCTCAAGGGAAGGGGCCTAACGGACATATTTCGAGATATTTCTTCTTCTTGTTGTTCTTCGTCTGCACAGCTAAACTGGAAGTGGCATTTCCAGCTCGCAATAGTGCAGAGTTATCTCAAAGAAAGGGGCCACGGTGTTTCTGTATCTCTATTATGTTGGTGCGGCTTCGGAACTTTTAAATATCTTGATATATCTCGAGAACTACGCATCTGATCAAAAAATATCATAGAACATAAAAAGTAGGAAACTTAATTCTCTACAAAAAAGGTCTCTTAACATTTTGCCATAGCTCTCTTCGTTTCCGAGATATTTGCAGATTTATCTCAAGGGAAGGGGCCTGACGGACATATTTCGAGATATTTCTTCTTCTTGTTGTTCTTCTTCTGCACAGCTAAGCTGGAAGTGGCATTTGTAGCTCGCAATAGTGCAGAGTTATCTCAAAGAAAGGGGCCACGGTGTTTCTGTATCTCTATTATGTTGGTGCGGCTTCGGAACTTTTAAATATCTTGATATATCTCGAGAACTGCGCATCTGATCAAAAAATATCATAGAACATAAAAAGTAGGAAACTTAATTCTCTACAAAAAAGGTCTCTTAACATTTCGCCATAGCTCGCTTCGTTTCCGAGATATTTGCAGATTTATCTCAAGGGAAGGGGCCTGACGGACATATTTCGAGATACTTCTTCTTCTTGTTGTTCTTCTTCTGCACAGCTAAGCTGGAAGTGGCATTTGCGGCTCGCACTAGTGCAGCGTTATCTCAAAGAAAGGAGCCACGGTGTTTCTGTATCTCTATTATGTTGGTGCGGCTTCGGAACTTTTAAATATCTTGATATATCTCGAGAACTACGCATCTGATCAAAAAATATCATAGAACATAAAAAGTAGGAAACTTAATTCTCTACAAAAAAGGTCTCTTAACATTTTGCCATAGCTCTCTTCGTTTCCGAGATATTTGCAGATTTATCTCAAGGGAAGGGGCCTGACGGACATATTTCGAGATATTTCTTCTTCTTGTTGTTCTTCTTCTGCACAGCTAAGCTGGAAGTGGCATTTGCAGCTCGCAATAGTGCAGAGTTATCTCAAAGAAAGGGGCCACGGTGTTTCTGCATCTCTATTCTGTTGGTGCGGCTTCGGAACTTTTAAATATCTCGATATATCTCGAAAACTACGCTTCTGATCAAAAAATATCATAGAACATAAATTGTAGGAAACATAATTCTCTACAAAAAAGGTCTCTTAACATTTTGCCATAGCTCGCTTCGTTTCCGAGATATTTGCAGATTTATCTCAAGGGAAGGGGCCTGACGGACATATTTCGAGATATTTCTTCTTCTGGTTGTTCTTCTTCTGCACAGCTAAGCTGGACGTGGCATTTGCAGCTCGCAATAGTGCAGAGTTATCTCAAAGAAAGGGGCCACGGTGTTTCTGTATCTCTATTATGTTGGTGCGGCTTCGGAACTTTTAAATATCTTCATATATCTCGAGAACTGCGCATCTGATCAAAAAATATCATAGAACATAAAAAGTAGGAAACATAATTCTCTACAAAAAAGGTCTCTTAACATTTTGCCATAGCTCGCTTCGTTTCCGAGATATTTGCAGATTTATCTCAAGGGAAGGGGCCTAACGGACATATTTCGAGATATTTCTTCTTCTTGTTGTTCTTCTTCTGCACAGCTAAACTGGAAGTGGCATTTCCAGCTCGCAATAGTGCAGAGTTATCTCAAAGAAAGGGGCCACGGTGTTTCTGTATCTCTATTATGTTGGTGCGGCTTCGGAACTTTTAAATATCTTGATATATCTCGAGAACTGCGCATCTGATCAAAAAATATCATAGAACATAAAAAGTAGGAAACTTAATTCTCTACAAAAAAGGTCTCTTAACATTTCGCCATAGCTCGCTTCGTTTCCGAGATATTTGCAGATTTATCTCAAGGGAAGGGGCCTGACGGACATATTTCGAGATACTTCTTCTTCTTGTTGTTCTTCTTCTGCACAGCTAAGCTGGAAGTGGCATTTGCGGCTCGCACTAGTGCAGCGTTATCTCAAAGAAAGGAGCCACGGTGTTTCTGTATCTCTATTATGTTGGTGCGGCTTCGGAACTTTTAAATATCTTGATATATCTCGAGAACTACGCATCTGATCAAAAAATATCATAGAACATAAAAAGTAGGAAACTTAATTCTCTACAAAAAAGGTCTCTTAACATTTTGCCATAGCTCTCTTCGTTTCCGAGATATTTGCAGATTTATCTCAAGGGAAGGGGCCTGACGGACATATTTCGAGATATTTCTTCTTCTTGTTGTTCTTCTTCTGCACAGCTAAGCTGGAAGTGGCATTTGCAGCTCGCAATAGTGCAGAGTTATCTCAAAGAAAGGGGCCACGGTGTTTCTGTATCTCTATTCTGTTGGTGCGGCTTCGGAACTTTTAAATATCTCGATATATCTCGAAAACTACGCTTCTGATCAAAAAAGATCATAGAACATAAATTGTGGGAAACATAATTCTCTACAAAAAAGGTCTCTTAACATTTTGCCATAGCTCGCTTCGTTTCCGAGATATTTGCAGATATATCTCAAGGCAAGGGGCCTGACGGACATATTTCGAGATATTTCTTCTTCTTGTTGTTCTTCTTCTGCACAGCTAAGCTGGAAGTGGCATTTACAGCTCGCAATAGTGCAAAGTTATCTCAAAGAAAGGGGCCACGGTGTTTCTGTATCTCTATTATGTTGGTGCGGCTTCGGAACTTTTAAATATCTTGATATATCTCGAGAACTGCGCATCTGATCAAAAAATATCATAGAACATAAAAAGTAGGAAACTTAATTCTCTACAAAAAAGGTCTCTTAACATTTTGCCATAGCTCTCTTCGTTTCCGAGATATTTGCAGATTTATCTCAAGGGAAGGGGCCTGACGGACATATTTCGAGATATTTCTTCTTCTTGTTGTTCTTCTTCTGCACAGCGAAGCTGGAAGTGGCATTTGCAGCTCGCAATAGTGCAGAGTTATCTCAAAGAAAGGGGCCACGGTGTTTCTGTACCTCTATTATGTTGGTGCGGCTTCCGAACTTTTAAATATCTTGATATATCTGGAGAACTACGCATCTGATCAAATAAAATATCATAGAACATAAAAAGTAGGAAACTTAATTCTCTACAAAAAAGGTCTCTAAACATTTTGCCATAGCTCGCTTCGTTTCCGAGATATTTGCAGATTTATCTCAAGGGAAGGGGCCTGACGGACATATTTCGAGATATTTCTTCTTCTTGTTGTTCTTCTTCTGCACAGCTAAACTGGAAGTGGCATTTCCAGCTCGCAATAGTGCAGAGTTATCTCAAAGAAAGGAGCCACGGTGTTTCTGTATCTCTATTCTGTTGGTGCGGCTTCGGAACTTTTAAATATCTTGATATATCTCGAGAACTACGCATCTGATCAAAAAATATCATAGAACATTAAAAGTAGGAAACTTAATTCTCTACAAAAAAGGTCTCTCAACATTTTGCCATAGCTCGCTTCGTTTCCGAGATATTTGCAGATTTATCTCAAGGGAAGGGGCCTGACGGACATATTTCGAGATATTTCTTCTTCTTGTTGTTCTCCTTCTGCACAGCTAAGCTGGAAGTGGCATTTGCGGCTCGCACTAGTGCAGCGTTATCTCAAAGAAAGGGGCCACGGTGTTTCTGTATCTCTATTATGTTGGTGCGGCTTCGGAACTTTTAAATATCTTGATATATCTCGAGAACTACGCATCTGATCAAAAAATATCATAGAACATAAAAAGTAGCAAACTTAATTCTCTACAAAAAAGGTCTCTTAACATTTTGCCATAGCTCGCTTCGTTTCCGAGATATTTGCAGATTTATCTCAAGGGAAGGGGCATGACGGACATATTTCGAGATATTTCTTCTTCTTGTTGTTCTTCTTCTGCACAGCTAAGCTGGAAGTGGCATTTGCGGCTCGCACTAGTGCAGAGTTATCTCAAAGAAAGGGGCCACGGTGTTTCTGTATCTCTATTATGTTGGTGCGGCTTCGGAACTTTTAAATATCTTGATATATCTCGAGAACTGCGACTCTGATCAAAAAATATCATAGAACATAAAAAGTAGGAAACATAATTCTCTACAAAAAAGGTCTCTTAACATTTTGCCATAGCGCGCTTCGTTTCCGAGATATTTGCAGATTTATCTCAAGGGAAGGGGCCTAACGGACATATTTCGAGATATTTCTTCTTCTTGTTGTTCTTCTTCTGCACAGCTAAACTGGAAGTGGCACTTCCAGCTCGCAATAGTGCAGAGTTATCTCAAAGAAAGGGGCCACGGTGTTTCTGTATCTCTATTCTGTTGGTGCGGCTTCGGAACTTTTAAATATCTTGATATATCTCGAGAACTACGCATCTGATCAAAAAATATCATAGAACATAAAAAGTAGGAAACTTAATTCTCTACAAAAAAGGTCTCTTAACATTTTGCCATAGCTCGCTTCGTTTCCGAGATATTTGCAGGTTTATCTCAAGGGAAGGGGCCTAACGGACATATTTCGAGATATTTCTTCTTCTTGTTGTTCTTCTTCTGCACAGCTAAACTGGAAGTGGCATTTCCAGCTCGCAATAGTGCAGAGTTATCTCAACGAAAGGAGCCACGGTGTTTCTGTATCTCTATTCTGTTGGTGCGGCTTCGGAACTTTTAAATATCTTGATATATCTCGAGAACTACGCATCTGATCAAAAAATATCATAGAACATAAAAAGTAGGAAACTTAATTCTCTACAAAAAAGGTCTCTTAACATTTTGCCATAGCTCGCTTCGTTTCCGAGATATTTGCAGATTTATCTCAAGGGAAGGGGCCTGACGGACATATTTCGAGATATTTCTTCTTCTTGTTGTTCTTCTTCTGCACAGCTAAGCTGGAAGTGGCATTTGCGGCTCGCACTAGTGCAGCGTTATCTCAAAGAAAGGGGCCACGGTGTTTCTGTATCTCTATTATGTTGGTGCGGCTTCGGAACTTTTAAATATCTTGATATATCTCGAGAACTACGCATCTGATCAAAAAATATCATAGAACATAAAAAGTAGGAAACTTAATTCTCTACAAAAAAGGTCTCTTAACATTTTGCCATAGCTCGCTTCGTTTCCGAGATATTTGCAGATTTATCTCAAGGGAAGGGGCATGACGGACATATTTCGAGATATTTCTTCTTCTTGTTGTTCTTCTTCTGCACAGCTAAGCTGGAAGTGGCATTTGCGGCTCGCACTAGTGCAGAGTTATCTCAAAGAAAGGGGCCACGGTGTTTCTGTATCTCTATTATGTTGGTGCGGCTTCGGAACTTTTAAATATCTCGATATATCTCGAAAACTACGCTTCTGATCAAAAAATATCATAGAACATAAATTGTAGGAAACATAATTCTCTACAAAAAAGGTCTCTTAACATTTTGCCATAGCTCTCTTCGTTTCCGAGATATTTGCAGATTTATCTCAAGGGAAGGGGCCTGACGGACATATTTCGAGATATTTCTTCTTCTTGTTGTTCTTCTTCTGCACAGCGAAGCTGGAAGTGGCATTTGCAGCACGCAATAGTGCAGCGTTATCTCAAAGAAAGGGGCCACGGTGTTTCTGTATCTCTATTATGTTGGTGCGGCTTCGGAACTTTTAAATATCTTGATATATCTCGAGAACTACGCATCTGATCAAAAAATATCATAGAACATAAAAAGTAGGAAACTTAATTCTCTACAAAAAAGGTCTCTTAACATTTTGCCATACCTCGCTTCGTTTCCGAGATATTTGCAGATTTATCTCAAGGGAAGGGGCATGACGGACATATTTCGAGATATTTCTTCTTCTTGTTGTTCTTCTTCTGCACAGCTAAGCTGGAAGTGGCATTTGCGGCTCGCACTAGTGCAGAGTTATCTCAAAGAAAGGGGCCACGGTGTTTCTGTATCTCTATTATGTTGGTGCGGCTTCGGAACTTTTAAATATCTCGATATATCTCGAAAACTACGCTTCTGATCAAAAAATATTATAGAACATAACTTGTAGGAAACATAATTCTCTACAAAAAAGGTCTCTTAACATTTTGCCATAGCTCGCTTCGTTTCCGAGATAGTTGCAGATTTATCTCAAGCGAAGGGGCCTGACGGACATATTTCGAGATATTTCTTCTTCTTGTTGTTCTTCTTCTGCACAGCTAAGCTGGAAGTGGCATTTGCAGCTCGCAATAGTGCAGAGTTATCTCAAAGAAAGGGGCCACGGTGTTTCTGTATCTCTATTATGTTGGTGCGGCTTCGGAACTTTTAAATATCTCGATATATCTCGAGAACTACGCATCTGATCAAAAAATATCATAGAACGTAAAAAGTAGGAAACTTAATTCTCTACAAATAAGGTCTCTTAACATTTTGCCATAGCTCGCTTCGTTTCCGAGATATTTGCAGATTTATCTCAAGGGAAGGGGCCTGACGGACATATTTCGAGATATTTCTTCTTCTTGTTGTTCTTCTTCTGCACAGCTAAGCTGGAAGTGGCATTTGCAGCTCGCAATAGTGCAGAGTTATCTCAAAGAAAGGGGCCACGTGTTTCTGTATCTCTATTATGTTGGTGCGGCTTCGGAACTTTTAAATATCTCGATATATCTCGAAAACTACGCTTCTGATCAAAAAATACCATAGAACATAGCTTGTAGGAAACATAATTCTCTACAAAAAAGCTCTCTTAACATTTTGCCATAGCTCGCTTCGTTTCCGAGATAGTTGCAGATTTATCTCAAGGGAAGGGGCCTGACGGACATATTTCGAGATATTTCTTCTTCTTGTTGTTCTTCTTCTGCACAGCTAAGCTGGAAGTGGCATTTGCAGCTCGCAATAGTGCAGAGTTATCTCAAAGAAAGGGGCCACGTGTTTCTGTATCTCTATTATGTTGGTGCGGCTTCGGAACTTTTAAATATCTCGATATATCTCGAAAACTACGCTTCTGATCAAAAAATACCATAGAACATAGCTTGTAGGAAACATAATTCTCTACAAAAAAGGTCTCTTAACATTTTGCCATAGCTCGCTTCGTTTCCGAGATATTTGCAGATTTATCTCAAGGGAAGGGGCCTGACGGACATATTTCGAGATATTTCTTCTTCTTGTTGTTCTTCTTCTGCACAGCTAAGCTGGAAGTGGCATTTGCAGCTCGCAATAGTGCAGAGTTATCTCAAAGAAAGGGGCCACGTGTTTCTGTATCTCTATTATGTTGGTGCGGCTTCGGAACTTTTAAATATCTCGATATATCTCGAAAACTACGCTTCTGATCAAAAAATACCATAGAACATAGCTTGGAGGAAACATAATTGTCTACAAAAAAGGTCTCTTAACATTTTGCCATAGCTCGCTTCGTTTCCGAGATATTTGCAGATTTATCTCAAGGGAAGGGGCCTGACGGACATATTTCGAGATATTTCTTCTTCTTGTTGTTCTTCTTCTGCACAGCTAAGCTGGAAGTGGCATTTGCAGCTCGCAATAGTGCAGAGTTATCGCAAAGAAAGGGGCCACGGTGTTTCTGTATCTCTATTATGTTTGTGCGGCTTCGGAACTTTTAAATATCTTGATATATCTCGAGAACTACGCATCTGATCAAAAAATATCATAGAACATAAAGAGTAGGAAACCTAATTTTCTACAAAAAAGGTCTCTTAACATTTTGCCGTAGCTCGCTTCGTTTCCGAGATATTTGCAGATTTATCTCAAGGGAAGGGGCCTGACGGACATATTTCGAAATATTTCTTATTCTTGTTGTTCTTCTTCTGCACAGCTAAGCTGGAAGTGGCATTTGCAGCTCGCAATAGTGCAGAGTTATCTCAAAGAAAGGGGCCACGGTGTTTCTGTACCTCTATTATGTTGGTGCAGCTTCGGAGCTTTTAAATATCTTGATATATCTCGAGAACTACGCATCTGATCAAAAAATATCATAGAACATAAAAAGTAGGAAACTTAATTCTCTACAAAAGGGTCTCTTAACATTTTGCCATAGCTCGCTTCGTTTCCGAGATATTTGCAGATTTATCTCAAGGGAAGGGGCCTGACGGACATATTTCGAGATATTTCTTCTTCTTGTTGTTCTTCTTCTGCACAGCTAAGCTGGAAGTGGCATTTGCAGCTCGCAATAGTGCAGAGTTATCGCAAAGAAAGGGGCCACGGTGTCTCTGTATCTCTATTATGTTTGTGCGGCTTCGGAACTTTTAAATATCTTGATATATCTCGAGAACTACGCATCTGATCAAAAAATATCATAGAACATAAAAAGTAGGAAACCTAATTTTCTACAAAAAAGGTCTCTTAACATTTTGCCGTAGCTCGCTTCGTTTCCGAGATATTTGCAGATTTATCTCAAGGGATGGGGCCTGACGGACATATTTCGAAATATTTCTTATTCTTGTTGTTCTTCTTCTGCACAGCTAAGCTGGAAGTGGCATTTACAGCTCGCAATAGTGCAGAGTTATCTCAAAGAAAGGGGCCACGGTGTTTCTGTATCTCTATTATGTTGGTGCGGCTTCGGAACTTTTAAATATCTTGATATATCTCGAGAACTACGCATCTGATCAAAAAATATCATAGAACATAAATAGTAGGAAACTTAATTTCCTACAAAAAAGATCTCTTACTATTTTGCCATAGCTCGCATTGTTTCCGAGATATTTGCAGATTTAGCTCAAGGGAAGGGGCCTGACGGACATATTTCGAGATATTTCTTCTTGTTGTTGTTCTTCTTCTGCACAGCTAAGCTGGAAGTGGCATTTTCAGCTCGCAATAGTGCAGAGTTATCTCAAAGAAAGGGGCCACGGTGTTTCTGTATCTCTATTATGTTGGTGCGGCTTCGGAACTTTTAAATATCTCGATATATCTCGAGAACTACGCATCTGATCAAAAAATATCATAGAACATAAAAAGTAGGAAACTTAATTCTCTACAAATAAGGTCTCTTAACATTTTGCCATAGCTCGCTTCGTTTCCGAGATATTTGCAGATTTATCTCAAGGGAAGGGGCCTGACGGACATATTTCGAGATATTTCTTCTTCTTGTTGTTCTTCTTCTGCACAGCTAAGCTGGAAGTGGCATTTGCAGCTCGCAATAGTGCAGAGTTATCTCAAAGAAAGGGGCCACGTGTTTCTGTATCTCTATTATGTTGGTGCGGCTTCGGAACTTTTAAATATCTCGATATATCTCGAAAACTACGCTTCTGATCAAAAAATACCATAGAACATAGCTTGTAGGAAACATAATTCTCTACAAAAAAGGTCTCTTAACATTTTGCCATAGCTCGCTTCGTTTCCGAGATAGTTGCAGATTTATCTCAAGGGAAGGGGCCTGACGGACATATTTCGAGATATTTCTTCTTCTTGTTGTTCTTCTTCTGCACAGCTAAGCTGGAAGTGGCATTTGCAGCTCGCAATAGTGCAGAGTTATCTCAAAGAAAGGGGCCACGGTGTTTCTGTATCTCTATTATGTTGGTGCGGCTTCGGAACTTTTAAATATCTCGATATATCTCGAGAACTACGCATCTGATCAAAAAATATCATAGAACATAAAAAGTAGGAAACTTAATTCTCTACAAATAGGGTCTCTTAACATTTTGCCATAGCTCGCTTCGTTTCCGAGATATTTGCAGATTTATCTCAAGGGAAGGGGCCTGACGGACATATTTCGAAATATTTCTTATTCTTGTTGTTCTTCTTCTGCACAGCTAAGCTGGAAGTGGCATTTGCAGCTCGCAATAGTGCACAGTTATCTCAAAGAAAGTGGCCACGGTGTTTCTGTATCTCTATTATGTTGCTGCGGCTTCGGAACTTTTAAATATCTTGATATATCTCGAGAACTGCGCATCTGATCAAAAAATATCGTAGAACATAAAAAGTAGGAAACTTAATTCTCTACAAAAAAGGTCTCTTAACATTTTGCCATAGCTCGCTTCGTTTCCGAGATATTTGCAGATTTATCTCAAGGGAAGGGGCCTGACGGACATATTTCGAGATATTTCTTCTTCTTGTTGTTCTTCCTCTGCACAGCTAAGATGGAAGTGGCATTTGCAGCTCGCAATAGTGCAGAGTTATCTCAAAGAAAGGGGCCACGGTGTTTCTGTACCTCTATTATGTTGGTGCAGCTTCGGAGCTTTTAAATATCTTGATATATCTCGAGAACTACGCATCTGATCAAAAAATATCATAGAACATAAAAAGTAGGAAACTTAATTCTCTACAAAAGGGTCTCTTAACATTTTGCCATAGCTCGCTTCGTTTCCGAGATATTTGCAGATTTATCTCAAGGGAAGGGGCCTGACGGACATATTTCGAGATATTTCTTCTTCTTGTTGTTCTTCCTCTGCACAGCTAAGATGGAAGTGGCATTTGCAGCTCGCAATAGTGCAGAGTTATCTCAAAGAAAGGGGCCACGGTGTTTCTGTACCTCTATTATGTTGGTGCAGCTTCGGAGCTTTTAAATATCTTGATATATCTCGAGAACTACGCATCTGATCAAAAAATATCATAGAACATAAAAAGTAGGAAACTTAATTCTCTACAAAAGGGTCTCTTAACATTTTGCCATAGCTCGCTTCGTTTCCGAGATATTTGCAGATTTATCTCAAGGGAAGGGGCCTGACGGACATATTTCGAGATATTTCTTCTTCTTGTTGTTCTTCTTCTGCACAGCTAAGCTGGAAGTGGCATTTGCAGCTCGCAATAGTGCAGAGTTATCGCAAAGAAAGGGGCCACGGTGTCTCTGTATCTCTATTATGTTTGTGCGGCTTCGGAACTTTTAAATATCTTGATATATCTCGAGAACTACGCATCTGATCAAAAAATATCATAGAACATAAAAAGTAGGAAACCTAATTTTCTACAAAAAAGGTCTCTTAACATTTTGCCGTAGCTCGCTTCGTTTCCGAGATATTTGCAGATTTATCTCAAGGGATGGGGCCTGACGGACATATTTCGAAATATTTCTTATTCTTGTTGTTCTTCTTCTGCACAGCTAAGCTGGAAGTGGCATTTACAGCTCGCAATAGTGCAGAGTTATCTCAAAGAAAGGGGCCACGGTGTTTCTGTATCTCTATTATGTTGGTGCGGCTTCGGAACTTTTAAATATCTTGATATATCTCGAGAACTACGCATCTGATCAAAAAATATCATAGAACATAAATAGTAGGAAACTTAATTTCCTACAAAAAAGATCTCTTACTATTTTGCCATAGCTCGCATTGTTTCCGAGATATTTGCAGATTTAGCTCAAGGGAAGGGGCCTGACGGACATATTTCGAGATATTTCTTCTTGTTGTTGTTCTTCTTCTGCACAGCTAAGCTGGAAGTGGCATTTTCAGCTCGCAATAGTGCAGAGTTATCTCAAAGAAAGGGGCCACGGTGTTTCTGTATCTCTATTATGTTGGTGCGGCTTCGGAACTTTTAAATATCTCGATATATCTCGAGAACTACGCATCTGATCAAAAAATATCATAGAACGTAAAAAGTAGGAAACTTAATTCTCTACAAATAAGGTCTCTTAACATTTTGCCATAGCTCGCTTCGTTTCCGAGATATTTGCAGATTTATCTCAAGGGAAGGGGCCTGACGGACATATTTCGAGATATTTCTTCTTCTTGTTGTTCTTCTTCTGCACAGCTAAGCTGGAAGTGGCATTTGCAGCTCGCAATAGTGCAGAGTTATCTCAAAGAAAGGGGCCACGTGTTTCTGTATCTCTATTATGTTGGTGCGGCTTCGGAACTTTTAAATATCTCGATATATCTCGAAAACTACGCTTCTGATCAAAAAATACCATAGAACATAGCTTGTAGGAAACATAATTCTCTACAAAAAAGGTCTCTTAACATTTTGCCATAGCTCGCTTCGTTTCCGAGATAGTTGCAGATTTATCTCAAGGGAAGGGGCCTGACGGACATATTTCGAGATATTTCTTCTTCTTGTTGTTCTTCTTCTGCACAGCTAAGCTGGAAGTGGCATTTGCAGCTCGCAATAGTGCAGAGTTATCTCAAAGAAAGGGGCCACGGTGTTTCTGTATCTCTATTATGTTGGTGCGGCTTCGGAACTTTTAAATATCTCGATATATCTCGAGAACTACGCATCTGATCAAAAAATATCATAGAACATAAAAAGTAGGAAACTTAATTCTCTACAAATAGGGTCTCTTAACATTTTGCCATAGCTCGCTTCGTTTCCGAGATATTTGCAGATTTATCTCAAGGGAAGGGGCCTGACGGACATATTTCGAAATATTTCTTATTCTTGTTGTTCTTCTTCTGCACAGCTAAGCTGGAAGTGGCATTTGCAGCTCGCAATAGTGCACAGTTATCTCAAAGAAAGTGGCCACGGTGTTTCTGTATCTCTATTATGTTGCTGCGGCTTCGGAACTTTTAAATATCTTGATATATCTCGAGAACTGCGCATCTGATCAAAAAATATCGTAGAACATAAAAAGTAGGAAACTTAATTCTCTACAAAAAAGGTCTCTTAACATTTTGCCATAGCTCGCTTCGTTTCCGAGATATTTGCAGATTTATCTCAAGGGAAGGGGCCTGACGGACATATTTCGAGATATTTCTTCTTCTTGTTGTTCTTCCTCTGCACAGCTAAGATGGAAGTGGCATTTGCAGCTCGCAATAGTGCAGAGTTATCTCAAAGAAAGGGGCCACGGTGTTTCTGTATCTCTATTATGTTGGCGCGGCTTCGGAACTTTTAAATATCTTGATATATCTCGAGAACTACGCATCTGATCAAAAAATATCATAGAACATAAAAAGTAGGAAACTTAATTCTCTACAAAAAAGGTCTCTTAACATTTTGCCATAGCTCGCTTCGTTTCCGAGATATTTGCAGATTTATCTCAAGGGAAGGGGCCTGACGGACATATTTCGAAATATTTCTTCTTCTTGTTGTTCTTCTTCTGCACAGCTAAGCTGGAAGTGGCATTTGCAGCTCGCAATAGTGCAGAGTTATCTCAAAGAAAGGGGCCACGGTGTTTCTGTACCTCTATTATGTTGGTGCAGCTTCGAAGCTTTTAAATATCTTGATATATCTCGAGAACTACGCATCTGATCAAAAAATATCATAGAACATAAAAAGTAGGAAACTTAATTCTCTACAAATAGGGTCTCTTAACATTTTGCCATAGCTCGCTTCGTTTCCGAGATATTTGCAGATTTATCTCAAGGGAAGGGGCCTGACGGACATATTTCGAGATATTTCTTCTTCTTGTTGTTCTTCTTCTGCACAGCTAAGCTGGAAGTGGCATTTGCAGCTCGCAATAGTGCAGAGTTATCTCAAAGAAAGGGGCCACGGTGTTTCTCTATCTCTATTATGTTGGTGCGGCTTCGGAACTTTTAAATATCTTGATATATCTCGAGAACTACGCATCTGATCAAAAAATATCATAGAACATAAAAAGTAGGAAACTTAATTCTCTACAAAAAAGGTCTCTTAACATTTTGCCATAGCTCGCTTCGTTTCCGAGATATTTGCAGATTTATCTCAAATGAAGGGGCCTGACGGACATATTTCGAGATATTTCTTCTTCTTGTTGTTCTTCTTCTGCACAGCTAAGCTGGAAGTGGCATTTACAGCTCGCAATAGTGCAGAGTTATCTCAAAGAAAGGGGCCACGGTGTTTCTGTATCTCTATTATGTTGGTGCGGCTTCGGAACTTTTAAATATCTTGATATATCTCGAGAACTGCGCATCTGATCAAAAAATATCATAGAACATAAAAAGTAGGAAACTTAATTCTCTACAAAAAAGGTCTCTTAACATTTTGCCATAGCTCTCTTCGTTTCCGAGATATTTGCAGATTTATCTCAAGGGAAGGGGCCTGACGGACATATTTCGAGATATTTCTTCTTCTTGTTGTTCTTCTTCTGCACAGCTAAGCTGGAAGTGGCATTTGCAGCTCGCAATAGTGCAGAGTTATCTCAAAGAAAGGGGCCACGGTGTTTCTGTATCTCTATTATGTTGGTGCGGCTTCGGAACTTTTAAATATCTTGATATATCTCGAGAACTGCGCATCTGATCACAAAATATCATAGAACATAAAAAGTAGGAAACTTAATTCTCTACAAAAAAGGTCTCTTAACATTTTGCCATAGCTCGCTTCGTTTCCGAGATATTTGCAGATTTATCTCAAGGGAAGGGGCCTGACGGACATATTTCGAGATATTTCTTCTTCTTGTTGTTCTTCCTCTGCACAGCTGAGCTGGAAGTGGCATTTGCAGCTCGCAATAGTGCAGAGTTATCTCAAAGAAAGGGGCCACGGTGTTTCTGTATCTCTATTATGTTGGTGCGGCTTCGGAACTTTTAAATATCTTGATATATCTCGAGAACTACGCTTCTGATCAAAAAATATCATAGAACATAAAAAGTAGGAAACTTAATTCTCTACAAAAAAGGTCTCTTAACATTTTGCCATAGCTCGCTTCGTTTCCGAGATATTTGCAGATTTATCTCAAGGGAAGGGGCCTGACGGACATATTTCGAGATATTTCTTCTTCTTGTTGTTCTTCTTCTGCACAGCTAAGCTGGAAGTGGCATTTGCAGCTCGCAATAGTGCAGAGTTATCTCAAAGAAAGGGGCCACGGTGTTTCTCTATCTCTATTATGTTGGTGCGGCTTCGGAACTTTTAAATATCTTGATATATCTCGAGAACTACGCATCTGATCAAAAAATATCATAGAACATAAATTGTAGGAAACATAATTCTCTACAAAAAAGGTCTCTTAACGTTTTGCCGTAGCTCGCTTCGTTTCCGAGATATTTGCAGATTTATCTCAAGGGAAGGGTCCTGACGGACATATTTCGAGATATTTCTTCTTCTTGTTGTTCTTCTTCTGCACAGCTAAACTGGAAGTGGCATTTCCAGCTCGCAATAGTGCAGAGTTATCCCAAAGAAAGGGGCCACGGTGTTTCTGTATCTCTATTATGTTGGTGCGGCTTCGCAACTTTTAAATATCTTGATATAGCTCGAGAACTGCGCATCTGATCAAAAAATATCATAGAACATAAAAAGTAGGAAACTTAATTCTCTACAAAAAAGGTCTCTTAACATTTTGCCATAGCTCTCTTCGTTTCCGAGATATTTGCAGATTTATCTCAAGGGAAGGGGCCTGACGGACATATTTCGAGATATTTCTTCTTCTTGTTGTTCTTCTTCTGCACAGCTAAGCTGGAAGTGGCATTTGCAGCTCGCAATAGTGCAGAGTTATCTCAAAGAAAGGGGCCACGGTGTTTCTGTATCTCTATTATGTTGGTGCGGCTTCGGAACTTTTAAATATCTTGATATATCTCGAGAACTGCGCATCTGATCAAAAAATATCATAGAACATAAAAAGTAGGAAACTTAATTCTCTACAAAAAAGGTCTCTTAACATTTTGCCATAGCTCGCTTCGTTTCCGAGATATTTGCAGATTTATCTCAAGGGAAGGGGCCTGACGGACATATTTCGAGATATTTCTTCTTTTTGTTGTTCTTCTTCTGCACAGCTAAGCTGGAAGTGGCATTTGCAGCTCGCAATAGTGCAGAGTTATCTCAAAGAAAGGGGCCACGGTGTTTCTCTATCTCTATTATGTTGGTGCGGCTTCGGAACTTTTAAATATCTTGATATATCTCGAGAACTACGCATCTGATCAAAAAATATCATAGAACATAAATTGTAGGAAACATAATTCTCTACAAAAAAGGTCTCTTAACGTTTTGCCGTAGCTCGCTTCGTTTCCGAGATATTTGCAGATTTATCTCAAGGGAAGGGTCCTGACGGACATATTTCGAGATATTTCTTCTTCTTGTTGTTCTTCTTCTGCACAGCTAAACTGGAAGTGGCATTTCCAGCTCGCAATAGTGCAGAGTTATCCCAAAGAAAGGGGCCACGGTGTTTCTGTATCTCTATTATGTTGGTGCGGCTTCGCAACTTTTAAATATCTTGATATAGCTCGAGAACTGCGCATCTGATCAAAAAATATCATAGAACATAAAAAGTAGGAAACTTAATTCTCTACAAAAAAGGTCTCTTAACATTTTGCCATAGCTCTCTTCGTTTCCGAGATATTTGCAGATTTATCTCAAGGGAAGGGGCCTGACGGACACATTTCGAGATATTTCTTCTTCTTGTTGTTCTTCTTCTGCACAGCTAAGCTGGAAGTGGCATTTGCAGCTCGCAATAGTGCAGAGTTATCTCAAAGAAAGGGGCCACGGTGTTTCTGTATCTCTATTATGTTGGTGCGGCTTCGGAACTTTTAAATATCTTGATATATCTCGAGAACTGCGCATCTGATCAAAAAATATCATAGAACATAAAAAGTAGGAAACTTAATTCTCTACAAAAAAGGTCTCTTAACATTTTGCCATAGCTCGCTTCGTTTCCGAGATATTTGCAGATTTATCTCAAGGGAAGGGGCCTGACGGACATATTTCGAGATATTTCTTCTTCTTGTTGTTCTTCCTCTGCACAGCTAAGCTGGAAGTGGCATTTGCAGCTCGCAATAGTGCAGAGTTATCTCAAAGAAAGGGGCCACGGTGTTTCTGTATCTCTATTATGTTGGTGCGGCTTCGGAACTTTTAAATATCTTGATATATCTCGAGAACTGCGCATCTGATCAAAAAATATCATAGAACATAAAAAGTAGGAAACTTAATTCTCTACAAAAAAGGTCTCTTAACATTTTGCCATAGCTCGCTTCGTTTCCGAGATATTTGCAGATTTATCTCAAGGGAAGGGGCCTGACGGACATATTTCGAGATATTTCTTCTTCTTGTTGTTCTTCCTCTGCACAGCTAAGCTGGAAGTGGCATTTGCAGCTCGCAATAGTGCAGAGTTATCTCAAAGAAAGGGGCCACGGTGTTTCTGTATCTCTATTATGTTGGTGCGGCTTCGGAACTTTTAAATATCTTGATATATCTCGAGAACTACGCTTCTGATCAAAAAATATCATAGAACATAAAAAGTAGGAAACTTAATTCTCTACAAAAAAGGTCTCTTAACATTTTGCCATAGCTCGCTTCGTTTCCGAGATATTTGCAGATTTATCTCAAGGGAAGGGGCCTGACGGACATATTTCGAGATATTTCTTCTTCTTGTTGTTCTTCTTCTGCACAGCTAAGCTGGAAGTGGCATTTGCAGCTCGCAATAGTGCAGAGTTATCTCAAAGAAAGGGGCCACGGTGTTTCTCTATCTCTATTATGTTGGTGCGGCTTCGGAACTTTTAAATATCTTGATATATCTCGAGAACTACGCATCTGATCAAAAAATATCATAGAACATAAAAAGTAGGAAACTTAATTCTCTACAAAAAAGGTCTCTTAACATTTTGCCATAGCTCGCTTCGTTTCCGAGATATTTGCAGATTTATCTCAAATGAAGGGGCCTGACGGACATATTTCGAGATATTTCTTCTTCTTGTTGTTCTTCTTCTGCACAGCTAAGCTGGAAGTGGCATTTACAGCTCGCAATAGTGCAGAGTTATCTCAACGAAAGGGGCCACGGTGTTTCTGTATCTCTATTATGTTGGTGCGGCTTCGGAACTTTTAAATATCTCGATATATCTCGAAAACTACGCTTCTGATCAAAAAATATCATAGAACATAAATTGTAGGAAACATAATTCTCTACAAAAAAGGTCTCTTAACATTTTGCCATAGCTCGCTTCGTTTCTGAGATATTTGCAGATTTATCTCAAGGGAAGGGGCCTGACGGACATATTTCGAGATATTTCTTCTTCTTGTTGTTCTTCTTCTGCACAGCTAAGCTGGAAGTGGCATTTGCAGCTCGCAATCGTGCAGAGTTATCTCAAAGAAAGGGGCCACGGTGTTTCTGTATCTCTATTATGGTGGTGCGGCTTCGGAACTTTTAAATATCTTGATATATCTCGAGAACTACGCATCTGATCAAAAAATATCATAGAACATAAATAGTAGGAAACTTAATTTCCTACAAAAAAGATCTCTTACTATTTTGCCATAGCTCGCATTGTTTCCGAGATATTTGCAGATTTAGCTCAAGGGAAGGGCCCTGACGGACATATTTCGAGATATTTCTTCTTCTTGTTGTTCTTCTTCTGCACAGCTAAGCTGGAAGTGGCATTTACAGCTCGCAATAGTGCAGAGTTATCTCAAAGAAAGGGGCCACGTTGTTTCTGTATCTCTATTATGTTGGTGCGGCTTCGGAACTTTTAAATATCTTGATATATCTCGAAAACTACGCATCTGATCAAAAAATATCATACAACATAAAAAGTAGGAAACTTAATCCTCTACAAATAAGGTCTCTTAACATTTTGCCATAGCTCGCTTCGTTTCCGAGATATTTGCAGATTTAGCTCAAGGGAAGGGGCCTGACGGACATATTTCGAGATATTTCTTCTTCTTGTTGTTCTTCTTCTGCACAGCTAAGCTGGAAGTGGCATTTGCAGCTCGCAATAGTGCAGAGTTATCGCAAAGGAAGGGGCCACGGTGTTTCTGTATCTCTATTATGTTTGTGCGGCTTCGGAACTCTTAAATATCTTCCTATATCTCGAGAACTACGCATCTGATCAAAAAATATCATAGAACATAAAAAGTAGGAAACCTAATTTTCTACAAAAAAGGTCTCTTAACATTTTGCCGTAGCTCGCTTCGTTTCCGAGATATTTGCAGATTTATCTCAAGGGATGGGGCCTGACGGACATATTTCGAAATATTTCTTATTCTTGTTGTTCTTCTTCTGCACAGCTAAGCTGGAAGTGGCATTTACAGCTCGCAATAGTGCAGAGTTATCTCAAAGAAAGGGGCCACGGTGTTTCTGTATCTCTATTATGTTGGTGCGGCTTCGGAACTTTTAAATATCTTGATATATCTCGAGAACTACGCATCTGATCAAAAAATATCATAGAACATAAAAAGTAGGAAACTTAATTCTCTACAAATAAGGTCTCTTAACATTTTGCCATAGCTCGCTTCGTTTCCGAGATATTTGCAGATTTATCTCAAGGGATGGGGCCTGACGGACATATTTCGAGATATTTCTTCTTCTTGTTGTTCTTCTTCTGCACAGCTAAGCTGGAAGTGGCATTTGCAGCTCGCAATAGTGCAGAGTTATCGCAAAGAAAGGGGCCACGGTGTTTCTGTATCTCTATTATATTTGTGCGGCTTCGGAACTTTTAAATATCTTGATATATCTCGAGAACTACGCATCTGATCAAAAAATATCATAGAACATAAAAAGTAGGAAACCTAATTTTCTACAAAAAAGGTGTCTTAACATTTTGCCGTAGCTCGCTTCGTTTCCGAGATATTTGCAGATTTATCTCAAGGGAAGGGGCCTGACGGACATATTTCGAAATATTTCTTATTCTTGTTGTTCTTCTTCTGCACAGCTAAGCTGGAAGTGGCATTTGCCGCTCGCAATAGTGCAGAGTTATCGCAAAGAAAGGGGCCACGGTGTTTCTGTATCTCTATTATGTTTGTGCGGCTTCGGAACTTTTAAATATCTTGATATATCTTGAGAACTACGCATCTGATCAAAAAATATCATAGAACATAAAAAGTAGGAAACCTAATTTTCTACAAAAAAGGTCTCTTAACATTTTGCCGTAGCTCGCTTCGTTTCCGAGATATTTGCAGATTTATCTCAAGGGATGGGGCCTGACGGACATATTTCGAAATATTTCTTATTCTTGTTGTTCTTCTTCTGCACAGCTAAGCTGGAAGTGGCATTTACAGCTCGCAATAGTGCAGAGTTATCTCAAAGAAAGGGGCCACGGTGTTTCTGTATCTCTATTATGTTGGTGCGGCTTCGGAACTTTTAAATATCTTGATATATCTCGAGAACTACGCATCTGATCAAAAAATATCATAGAACATAAATAGTAGGAAACTTAATTTCCTACAAAAAAGATCTCTTACTATTTTGCCATAGCTCGCATTGTTTCCGAGATATTTGCAGATTTAGCTCAAGGGAAGGGGCCTGACGGACATATTTCGAGATATTTCTTCTTGTTGTTGTTCTTCTTCTGCACAGCTAAGCTGCAAGTGGCATTTTCAGCTCGCAATAGTGCAGAGTTATCTCAAAGAAAGGGGCCACGGTGTTTCTGTATCTCTATTATGTTGGTGCGGCTTCGGAACTTTTAAATATCTCGATATATCTCGAGAACTACGCATCTGATCAAAAAATATCATAGAACATAAAAAGTAGGAAACTTAATTCTCTACAAATAAGGTCTCTTAACATTTTGCCATAGCTCGCTTCGTTTCCGAGATATTTGCAGATTTATCTCAAGGGAAGGGGCCTGACGGACATATTTCGAGATATTTCTTCTTCTTGTTGTTCTTCTTCTGCACAGCTAAGCTGGAAGTGGCATTTGCAGCTCGCAATAGTGCAGAG
This sequence comes from Osmia lignaria lignaria, assembly GCF_051020975.1. Taxonomy (NCBI): domain Eukaryota; kingdom Metazoa; phylum Arthropoda; class Insecta; order Hymenoptera; family Megachilidae; genus Osmia; species Osmia lignaria. The sequence goes on along the minus strand of NW_027478159.1, from coordinate 4,666,321 downwards.
TTATCTCAAAGAAAGGGGCCACGTGTTTCTGTATCTCTATTATGTTGGTGCGGCTTCGGAACTTTTAAATATCTCGATATATCTCGAAAACTACGCTTCTGATCAAAAAATACCATAGAACATAGCTTGTAGGAAACATAATTCTCTACAAAAAAGGTCTCTTAACATTTTGCCATAGCTCGCTTCGTTTCCGAGATAGTTGCAGATTTATCTCAAGGGAAGGGGCCTGACGGACATATTTCGAGATATTTCTTCTTCTTGTTGTTCTTCTTCTGCACAGCTAAGCTGGAAGTGGCATTTGCAGCTCGCAATAGTGCAGAGTTATCTCAAAGAAAGGGGCCACGGTGTTTCTGTATCTCTATTATGTTGGTGCGGCTTCGGAACTTTTAAATATCTCGATATATCTCGAGAACTACGCATCTGATCAAAAAATATCATAGAACATAAAAAGTAGGAAACTTAATTCTCTACAAATAGGGTCTCTTAACATTTTGCCATAGCTCGCTTCGTTTCCGAGATATTTGCAGATTTATCTCAAGGGAAGGGGCCTGACGGACATATTTCGAAATATTTCTTATTCTTGTTGTTCTTCTTCTGCACAGCTAAGCTGGAAGTGGCATTTGCAGCTCGCAATAGTGCACAGTTATCTCAAAGAAAGTGGCCACGGTGTTTCTGTATCTCTATTATGTTGCTGCGGCTTCGGAACTTTTAAATATCTTGATATATCTCGAGAACTGCGCATCTGATCAAAAAATATCGTAGAACATAAAAAGTAGGAAACTTAATTCTCTACAAAAAAGGTCTCTTAACATTTTGCCATAGCTCGCTTCGTTTCCGAGATATTTGCAGATTTATCTCAAGGGAAGGGGCCTGACGGACATATTTCGAGATATTTCTTCTTCTTGTTGTTCTTCCTCTGCACAGCTAAGATGGAAGTGGCATTTGCAGCTCGCAATAGTGCAGAGTTATCTCAAAGAAAGGGGCCACGGTGTTTCTGTATCTCTATTATGTTGGCGCGGCTTCGGAACTTTTAAATATCTTGATATATCTCGAGAACTACGCATCTGATCAAAAAATATCATAGAACATAAAAAGTAGGAAACTTAATTCTCTACAAAAAAGGTCTCTTAACATTTTGCCATAGCTCGCTTCGTTTCCGAGATATTTGCAGATTTATCTCAAGGGAAGGGGCCTGACGGACATATTTCGAAATATTTCTTCTTCTTGTTGTTCTTCTTCTGCACAGCTAAGCTGGAAGTGGCATTTGCAGTTCGCAATAGTGCAGAGTTATCTCAAAGAAAGGGGCCACGGTGTTTCTGTACCTCTATTATGTTGGTGCAGCTTCGAAGCTTTTAAATATCTTGATATATCTCGAGAACTACGCATCTGATCAAAAAATATCATAGAACATAAAAAGTAGGAAACTTAATTCTCTACAAATAGGGTCTCTTAACATTTTGCCATAGCTCGCTTCGTTTCCGAGATATTTGCAGATTTATCTCAAGGGAAGGGGCCTGACGGACATATTTCGGGATATTTCTTCTTCTTGTTGTTCTTCTTCTGCACAGCTAAGCTGGAAGTGGCATTTGCAGCTCGCAATAGTGCAGAGTTATCTCAAAGAAAGGGGCCACGGTGTTTCTCTATCTCTATTATGTTGGTGCGGCTTCGGAACTTTTAAATATCTTGATATATCTCGAGAACTACGCATCTGATCAAAAAATATCATAGAACATAAAAAGTAGGAAACTTAATTCTCTACAAAAAAGGTCTCTTAACATTTTGCCATAGCTCGCTTCGTTTCCGAGATATTTGCAGATTTATCTCAAATGAAGGGGCCTGACGGACATATTTCGAGATATTTCTTCTTCTTGTTGTTCTTCTTCTGCACAGCTAAGCTGGAAGTGGCATTTACAGCTCGCAATAGTGCAGAGTTATCTCAAAGAAAGGGGCCACGGTGTTTCTGTATCTCTATTATGTTGGTGCGGCTTCGGAACTTTTAAATATCTTGATATATCTCGAGAACTGCGCATCTGATCAAAAAATATCATAGAACATAAAAAGTAGGAAACTTAATTCTCTACAAAAAAGGTCTCTTAACATTTTGCCATAGCTCTCTTCGTTTCCGAGATATTTGCAGATTTATCTCAAGGGAAGGGGCCTGACGGACATATTTCGAGATATTTCTTCTTCTTGTTGTTCTTCTTCTGCACAGCTAAGCTGGAAGTGGCATTTGCAGCTCGCAATAGTGCAGAGTTATCTCAAAGAAAGGGGCCACGGTGTTTCTGTATCTCTATTATGTTGGTGCGGCTTCGGAACTTTTAAATATCTTGATATATCTCGAGAACTGCGCATCTGATCAAAAAATATCATAGAACATAAAAAGTAGGAAACTTAATTCTCTACAAAAAAGGTCTCTTAACATTTTGCCATAGCTCGCTTCGTTTCCGAGATATTTGCAGATTTATCTCAAGGGAAGGGGCCTGACGGACATATTTCGAGATATTTCTTCTTCTTGTTGTTCTTCCTCTGCACAGCTGAGCTGGAAGTGGCATTTGCAGCTCGCAATAGTGCAGAGTTATCTCAAAGAAAGGGGCCACGGTGTTTCTGTATCTCTATTATGTTGGTGCGGCTTCGGAACTTTTAAATATCTTGATATATCTCGAGAACTACGCTTCTGATCAAAAAATATCATAGAACATAAAAAGTAGGAAACTTAATTCTCTACAAAAAAGGTCTCTTAACATTTTGCCATAGCTCGCTTCGTTTCCGAGATATTTGCAGATTTATCTCAAGGGAAGGGGCCTGACGGACATATTTCGAGATATTTCTTCTTCTTGTTGTTCTTCTTCTGCACAGCTAAGCTGGAAGTGGCATTTGCAGCTCGCAATAGTGCAGAGTTATCTCAAAGAAAGGGGCCACGGTGTTTCTCTATCTCTATTATGTTGGTGCGGCTTCGGAACTTTTAAATATCTTGATATATCTCGAGAACTACGCATCTGATCAAAAAATATCATAGAACATAAATTGTAGGAAACATAATTCTCTACAAAAAAGGTCTCTTAACGTTTTGCCGTAGCTCGCTTCGTTTCCGAGATATTTGCAGATTTATCTCAAGGGAAGGGTCCTGACGGACATATTTCGAGATATTTCTTCTTCTTGTTGTTCTTCTTCTGCACAGCTAAACTGGAAGTGGCATTTGCAGCTCGCAATAGTGCAGAGTTATCTCAAAGAAAGGGGCCACGGTGTTTCTGTACCTCTATTATGTTGGTGCAGCTTCGAAGCTTTTAAATATCTTGATATATCTCGAGAACTACGCATCTGATCAAAAAATATCATAGAACATAAAAAGTAGGAAACTTAATTCTCTACAAATAGGGTCTCTTAACATTTTGCCATAGCTCGCTTCGTTTCCGAGATATTTGCAGATTTATCTCAAGGGAAGGGGCCTGACGGACATATTTCGAGATATTTCTTCTTCTTGTTGTTCTTCTTCTGCTCAGCTAAGCTGGAAGTGGCATTTGCAGCTCGCAATAGTGCAGAGTTATCTCAAAGAAAGGGGCCACGGTGTTTCTCTATCTCTATTATGTTGGTGCGGCTTCGGAACTTTTAAATATCTTGATATATCTCGAGAACTACGCATCTGATCAAAAAATATCATAGAACATAAAAAGTAGGAAACTTAATTCTCTACAAAAAAGGTCTCTTAACATTTTGCCATAGCTCGCTTCGTTTCCGAGATATTTGCAGATTTATCTCAAATGAAGGGGCCTGACGGACATATTTCGAGATATTTCTTCTTCTTGTTGTTCTTCTTCTGCACAGCTAAGCTGGAAGTGGCATTTACAGCTCGCAATAGTGCAGAGTTATCTCAAAGAAAGGGGCCACGGTGTTTCTGTATCTCTATTATGTTGGTGCGGCTTCGGAACTTTTAAATATCTTGATATATCTCGAGAACTGCGCATCTGATCAAAAAATATCATAGAACATAAAAAGTAGGAAACTTAATTCTCTACAAAAAAGGTCTCTTAACATTTTGCCATAGCTCTCTTCGTTTCCGAGATATTTGCAGATTTATCTCAAGGGAAGGGGCCTGACGGACATATTTCGAGATATTTCTTCTTCTTGTTGTTCTTCTTCTGCACAGCTAAGCTGGAAGTGGCATTTGCAGCTCGCAATAGTGCAGAGTTATCTCAAAGAAAGGGGCCACGGTGTTTCTGTATCTCTATTATGTTGGTGCGGCTTCGGAACTTTTAAATATCTTGATATATCTCGAGAACTGCGCATCTGATCAAAAAATATCATAGAACATAAAAAGTAGGAAACTTAATTCTCTACAAAAAAGGTCTCTTAACATTTTGCCATAGCTCGCTTCGTTTCCGAGATATTTGCAGATTTATCTCAAGGGAAGGGGCCTGACGGACATATTTCGAGATATTTCTTCTTCTTGTTGTTCTTCCTCTGCACAGCTGAGCTGGAAGTGGCATTTGCAGCTCGCAATAGTGCAGAGTTATCTCAAAGAAAGGGGCCACGGTGTTTCTGTATCTCTATTATGTTGGTGCGGCTTCGGAACTTTTAAATATCTTGATATATCTCGAGAACTACGCTTCTGATCAAAAAATATCATAGAACATAAAAAGTAGGAAACTTAATTCTCTACAAAAAAGGTCTCTTAACATTTTGCCATAGCTCGCTTCGTTTCCGAGATATTTGCAGATTTATCTCAAGGGAAGGGGCCTGACGGACATATTTCGAGATATTTCTTCTTCTTGTTGTTCTTCTTCTGCACAGCTAAGCTGGAAGTGGCATTTGCAGCTCGCAATAGTGCAGAGTTATCTCAAAGAAAGGGGCCACGGTGTTTCTCTATCTCTATTATGTTGGTGCGGCTTCGGAACTTTTAAATATCTTGATATATCTCGAGAACTACGCATCTGATCAAAAAATATCATAGAACATAAATTGTAGGAAACATAATTCTCTACAAAAAAGGTCTCTTAACGTTTTGCCGTAGCTCGCTTCGTTTCCGAGATATTTGCAGATTTATCTCAAGGGAAGGGTCCTGACGGACATATTTCGAGATATTTCTTCTTCTTGTTGTTCTTCTTCTGCACAGCTAAACTGGAAGTGGCATTTGCAGCTCGCAATAGTGCAGAGTTATCTCAAAGAAAGGGGCCACGGTGTTTCTGTACCTCTATTATGTTGGTGCAGCTTCGAAGCTTTTAAATATCTTGATATATCTCGAGAACTACGCATCTGATCAAAAAATATCATAGAACATAAAAAGTAGGAAACTTAATTCTCTACAAATAGGGTCTCTTAACATTTTGCCATAGCTCGCTTCGTTTCCGAGATATTTGCAGATTTATCTCAAGGGAAGGGGCCTGACGGACATATTTCGAGATATTTCTTCTTCTTGTTGTTCTTCTTCTGCACAGCTAAGCTGGAAGTGGCATTTGCAGCTCGCAATAGTGCAGAGTTATCTCAAAGAAAGGGGCCACGGTGTTTCTCTATCTCTATTATGTTGGTGCGGCTTCGGAACTTTTAAATATCTTGATATATCTCGAGAACTACGCATCTGATCAAAAAATATCATAGAACATAAAAAGTAGGAAACTTAATTCTCTACAAAAAAGGTCTCTTAACATTTTGCCATGGCTCGCTTCGTTTCCGAGATATTTGCAGATTTATCTCAAATGAAGGGGCCTGACGGACATATTTCGAGATATTTCTTCTTCTTGTTGTTCTTCTTCTGCACAGCTAAGCTGGAAGTGGCATTTACAGCTCGCAATAGTGCAGAGTTATCTCAAAGAAAGGGGCCACGGTGTTTCTGTATCTCTATTATGTTGGTGCGGCTTCGGAACTTTTAAATATCTTGATATATCTCGAGAACTGCGCATCTGATCAAAAAATATCATAGAACATAAAAAGTAGGAAACTTAATTCTCTACAAAAAAGGTCTCTTAACATTTTGCCATAGCTCTCTTCGTTTCCGAGATATTTGCAGATTTATCTCAAGGGAAGGGGCCTGACGGACATATTTCGAGATATTTCTTCTTCTTGTTGTTCTTCTTCTGCACAGCTAAGCTGGAAGTGGCATTTGCAGCTCGCAATAGTGCAGAGTTATCTCAAAGAAAGGGGCCACGGTGTTTCTGTATCTCTATTATGTTGGTGCGGCTTCGGAACTTTTAAATATCTTGATATATCTCGAGAACTGCGCATCTGATCAAAAAATATCATAGAACATAAAAAGTAGGAAACTTAATTCTCTACAAAAAAGGTCTCTTAACATTTTGCCATAGCTCGCTTCGTTTCCGAGATATTTGCAGATTTATCTCAAGGGAAGGGGCCTGACGGACATATTTCGAGATATTTCTTCTTCTTGTTGTTCTTCCTCTGCACAGCTGAGCTGGAAGTGGCATTTGCAGCTCGCAATAGTGCAGAGTTATCTCAAAGAAAGGGGCCACGGTGTTTCTGTATCTCTATTATGTTGGTGCGGCTTCGGAACTTTTAAATATCTTGATATATCTCGAGAACTACGCTTCTGATCAAAAAATATCATAGAACATAAAAAGTAGGAAACTTAATTCTCTACAAAAAAGGTCTCTTAACATTTTGCCATAGCTCGCTTCGTTTCCGAGATATTTGCAGATTTATCTCAAGGGAAGGGGCCTGACGGACATATTTCGAGATATTTCTTCTTCTTGTTGTTCTTCTTCTGCACAGCTAAGCTGGAAGTGGCATTTGCAGCTCGCAATAGTGCAGAGTTATCTCAAAGAAAGGGGCCACGGTGTTTCTCTATCTCTATTATGTTGGTGCGGCTTCGGAACTTTTAAATATCTTGATATATCTCGAGAACTACGCATCTGATCAAAAAATATCATAGAACATAAATTGTAGGAAACATAATTCTCTACAAAAAAGGTCTCTTAACGTTTTGCCGTAGCTCGCTTCGTTTCCGAGATATTTGCAGATTTATCTCAAGGGAAGGGTCCTGACGGACATATTTCGAGATATTTCTTCTTCTTGTTGTTCTTCTTCTGCACAGCTAAACTGGAAGTGGCATTTCCAGCTCGCAATAGTGCAGAGTTATCCCAAAGAAAGGGGCCACGGTGTTTCTGTATCTCTATTATGTTGGTGCGGCTTCGCAACTTTTAAATATCTTGATATATCTCGAGAACTGCGCATCTGATCAAAAAATATCATAGAACATAAAAAGTAGGAAACTTAATTCTCTACAAAAAAGGTCTCTTAACATTTTGCCATAGCTCTCTTCGTTTCCGAGATATTTGCAGATTTATCTCAAGGGAAGGGGCCTGACGGACATATTTCGAGATATTTCTTCTTCTTGTTGTTCTTCTTCTGCACAGCTAAGCTGGAAGTGGCATTTGCAGCTCGCAATAGTGCAGAGTTATCTCAAAGAAAGGGGCCACGGTGTTTCTGTATCTCTATTATGTTGGTGCGGCTTCGGAACTTTTAAATATCTTGATATATCTCGAGAACTGCGCATCTGATCAAAAAATATCATAGAACATAAAAAGTAGGAAACTTAATTCTCTACAAAAAAGGTCTCTTAACATTTTGCCATAGCTCGCTTCGTTTCCGAGATATTTGCAGATTTATCTCAAGGGAAGGGGCCTGACGGACATATTTCGAGATATTTCTTCTTCTTGTTGTTCTTCCTCTGCACAGCTAAGCTGGAAGTGGCATTTGCAGCTCGCAATAGTGCAGAGTTATCTCAAAGAAAGGGGCCACGGTGTTTCTGTATCTCTATTATGTTGGTGCGGCTTCGGAACTTTTAAATATCTTGATATATCTCGAGAACTACGCTTCTGATCAAAAAATATCATAGAACATAAAAAGTAGGAAACTTAATTCTCTACAAAAAAGGTCTCTTAACATTTTGCCATAGCTCGCTTCGTTTCCGAGATATTTGCAGATTTATCTCAAGGGAAGGGGCCTGACGGACATATTTCGAGATATTTCTTCTTCTTGTTGTTCTTCTTCTGCACAGCTAAGCTGGAAGTGGCATTTGCAGCTCGCAATAGTGCAGAGTTATCTCAAAGAAAGGGGCCACGGTGTTTCTCTATCTCTATTATGTTGGTGCGGCTTCGGAACTTTTAAATATCTTGATATATCTCGAGAACTACGCATCTGATCAAAAAATATCATAGAACATAAAAAGTAGGAAACTTAATTCTCTACAAAAAAGGTCTCTTAACATTTTGCCATAGCTCGCTTCGTTTCCGAGATATTTGCAGATTTATCTCAAATGAAGGGGCCTGACGGACATATTTCGAGATATTTCTTCTTCTTGTTGTTCTTCTTCTGCACAGCTAAGCTGGAAGTGGCATTTACAGCTCGCAATAGTGCAGAGTTATCTCAAAGAAAGGGGCCACGGTGTTTCTGTATCTCTATTATGTTGGTGCGGCTTCGGAACTTTTAAATATCTCGATATATCTCGAAAACTACGCTTCTGATCAAAAAATATCATAGAACATAAATTGTAGGAAACATAATTCTCTACAAAAAAGGTCTCTTAACATTTTGCCATAGCTCGCTTCGTTTCTGAGATATTTGCAGATTTATCTCAAGGGAAGGGGCCTGACGGACATATTTCGAGATATTTCTTCTTCTTGTTGTTCTTCTTCTGCACAGCTAAGCTGGAAGTGGCATTTGCAGCTCGCAATCGTGCAGAGTTATCTCAAAGAAAGGGGCCACGGTGTTTCTGTATCTCTATTATGGTGGTGCGGCTTCGGAACTTTTAAATATCTTGATATATCTCGAGAACTACGCATCTGATCAAAAAATATCATAGAACGAAAAAAGTAGGAAACTTAATTCTCTACAAAAAAGGTCTCTAAACATTTTGCCATAGCTCGCTTCGTTTCCGAGATATTTGCAGATTTATCTCAAGGGAAGGGGCCTGACGGACATATTTCGGGATATTTCTTCTTCTTGTTGTTCTTCTTCTGCACAGCTAAGCTGGAAGTGGCATTTACAGCTCGCAATAGTGCAGAGTTATCTCAAAGAAAGGGGCCACGGTGTTTCTGTATCTCTATTATGTTGGTGCGGCTTCGGAACTTTTAAATATCTTGATATATCTCGAGAACTACGCATCTGATCAAAAAATATCATAGAACATAAATAGTAGGAAACTTAATTTCCTACAAAAAAGATCTCTTACTATTTTGCCATAGCTCGCATTGTTTCCGAGATATTTGCAGATTTAGCTCAAGGGAAGGGCCCTGACGGACATATTTCGAGATATTTCTTCTTCTTGTTGTTCTTCTTCTGCACAGCTAAGCTGGAAGTGGCATTTGCAGCTCGCAATAGTGCAGAGTTATCGCAAAGAAAGGGGCCACGGTGTTTCTGTATCTCTATTATGTTTGTGCGGCTTCGGAACTTTTAAATATCTTGATATATCTCGAGAACTACGCATCTGATCAAAAAATATCATAGAACATAAAAAGTAGGAAACCTAATTTTCTACAAAAAAGGTCTCTTAACATTTTGCCGTAGCTCGCTTCGTTTCCGAGATATTTGCAGATTTATCTCAAGGGATGGGGCCTGACGGACATATTTCGAAATATTTCTTCTTCTTGTTGTTCTTCTTCTGCACAGCTCAGCTGGAAGTGGCATTTACAGCTCGCAATAGTGGAAAGTTATCTCAAAGAAAGGGGCCACGGTGTTTCTGTATCTCTATTATGTTGGTGCGGCTTCGGAACTTTTAAATATCTTGATATATCTCGAGAACTGCGCATCTGATCAAAAAATATCATAGAACATAAAAAGTAGGAAACTTAATTCTCTACAAAAAAGGTCTCTTAACATTTTGCCATAGCTCGCTTCGTTTCCGAGATATTTGCAGATTTATCTCAAGGGAAGGGGCCTGACGGACATATTTCGAGATATTTCTTCTTCTTGTTGTTCTTCTTCTGCACAGCTAAGCTGGACGTGGCATTTGCAGCTCGCAATAGTGCAGAGTTATCTCAAAGAAAGGGGCCACGGTGTTTCTCTATCTCTATTATGTTGGTGCGGCTTCGGAACTTTTAAATATCTTGATATATCTCGAGAACTACGCATCTGATCAAAAAATATCATAGAACATAAATTGTAGGAAACATAATTCTCTACAAAAAAGGTTTCTTAACGTTTTGCCGTAGCTCGCTTCGTTTCCGAGATATTTGCAGATTTATCTCAAGGGAAGGGTCCTGACGGACATATTTCGAGATATTTCTTCTTCTTGTTGTTCTTCTTCTGCACAGCTAAACTGGAAGTGGCATTTCCAGCTCGCAATAGTGCAGAGTTATCCCAAAGAAAGGGGCCACGGTGTTTCTGTATCTCTATTATGTTGGTGCGGCTTCGCAACTTTTAAATATCTCGATATATCTCGAAAACTACGCTTCTGATCAAAAAATATCATAGAACATAAATTGTAGGAAACATAATTCTCTACAAAAAAGGTCTCTTAACATTTTGCCATAGCTCGCTTCGTTTCCGAGATATTTGCAGATTTATCTCAAGGGAAGGGTCCTGATGGACATATTTCGAGATATTTCTTCTTCTTGTTGTTCTTCTTCTGCACAGCTAAACTGGAAGTGGCATTTCCAGCTCGCAATCGTGCAGAGTTATCTCAAAGAAAGGGGCCACGGTGTTTCTGTATCTCTATTATGTTGGTGCAGCTTCGAAGCTTTTAAATATCTTGATATATCTCGAGAACTACGCATCTGATCAAAAAATATCATAGAACATAAAAAGTAGGAAACTTAATTCTCTACAAATAAGGTCTCTTAACATTTTGCCATAGCTCGCTTCGTTTCCGAGATATTTGCAGATTTATCTCAAGGGAAGGGTCCTGATGGACATATTTCGAGATATTTCTTCTTCTTGTTGTTCTTCTTCTGCACAGCTAAACTGGAAGTGGCATTTCCAGCTCGCAATCGTGCAGAGTTATCTCCAAGAAAGGGGCCACGGTGTTTCTGTATCTCTATTATGTTGGTGCGGCTTCGGAACTTTTAAATATCTTGATATATCTCGAGAACTGCGCATCTGATCAAAAAATATCATAGAACATAAAAAGTAGGAAACTTAGTTCTCTACAAAAAAGGTCTCTTAACATTTTGCCATAGCTCTCTTCGTTTCCGAGATATTTGCAGATTTATCTCAAGGGAAGGGTCCTGACGGACATATTTCGAGATATTTCTTCTTCTTGTTGTTCTTCTTCTGCACAGCTAAACTGGAAGTGGCATTTCCAGCTCGCAATAGTGCAGAGTTATCCCAAAGAAAGGGGCCACGGTGTTTCTGTATCTCTATTATGTTGGTGCGGCTTCGCAACTTTTAAATATCTCGATATATCTCGAAAACTACGCTTCTGATCAAAAAATATCATAGAACATAAATTGTAGGAAACATAATTCTCTACAAAAAAGGTCTCTTAACATTTTGCCATAGCTCGCTTCGTTTCCGAGATATTTGCAGATTTATCTCAAGGGAAGGGTCCTGATGGACATATTTCGAGATATTTCTTCTTCTTGTTGTTCTTCTTCTGCACAGCTAAACTGGAAGTGGCATTTCCAGCTCGCAATCGTGCAGAGTTATCTCAAAGAAAGGGGCCACGGTGTTTCTGTATCTCTATTATGTTGGTGCAGCTTCGAAGCTTTTAAATATCTTGATATATCTCGAGAACTACGCATCTGATCAAAAAATATCATAGAACATAAAAAGTAGGAAACTTAATTCTCTACAAATAAGGTCTCTTAACATTTTGCCATAGCTCGCTTCGTTTCCGAGATATTTGCAGATTTATCTCAAGGGAAGGGTCCTGATGGACATATTTCGAGATATTTCTTCTTCTTGTTGTTCTTCTTCTGCACAGCTAAACTGGAAGTGGCATTTCCAGCTCGCAATCGTGCAGAGTTATCTCCAAGAAAGGGGCCACGGTGTTTCTGTATCTCTATTATGTTGGTGCGGCTTCGGAACTTTTAAATATCTTGATATATCTCGAGAACTGCGCATCTGATCAAAAAATATCATAGAACATAAAAAGTAGGAAACTTAGTTCTCTACAAAAAAGGTCTCTTAACATTTTGCCATAGCTCGCTTCGTTTCCGAGATAGTTGCAGATTTATCTCAAGGGAAGGGGCCTGACGGACATATTTCGAGATATTTCTTCTTCTTGTTGTTCTTCTTCTGCACAGCTAAGCTGGAAGTGGCATTTGCAGCTCGCAATAGTGCAGAGTTATCTCAAAGAAAGGGGCCACGGTGTTTCTGTATCTCTATTATGTTGGTGCGGCTTCGGAACTTTTAAATATCTCGATATATCTCGAGAACTACGCATCTGATCAAAAAATATCATAGAACATAAAAAGTAGGAACCTTAATTCTCTACAAATAGGGTCTCTTAAGATTTTGCCATAGCTCGCTTCGTTTCCGAGATATTTGCAGATTTATCTCAAGGGAAGGGGCCTGACGGACATATTTCGAGATATTTCTTCTTCTTGTTGTTCTTCCTCTGCACAGCTAAGCTGGAAGTGGCATTTGCAGCTCGCAATAGTGCAGAGTTATCTCAAAGAAAGGGGCCACGGTGTTTCTGTATCTCTATTATGTTGGTGCGGATTCGGAACTTTTAAATATCTTGATATATCTCGAGAACTACGCATCTGAACAAAAAATATCATAGAACATAAATTGTAGGAAACATAATTCTCTACAAAAAAGGTCTCTTAACGTTTTGCCGTAGCTCGCTTCGTTTCCGAGATATTTGCAGATTTATCTCAAGGGAAGGGTCCTGACGGACATATTTCGAGATATTTCTTCTTCTTGTTGTTCTTCTTCTGCACAGCTAAACTGGAAGTGGCATTTCCAGCTCGCAATAGTGCAGAGTTATCCCAAAGAAAGGGGCCACGGTGTTTCTGTATCTCTATTATGTTGGTGCGGCTTCGCAACTTTTAAATATCTCGATATATCTCGAAAACTACGCTTCTGATCAAAAAATATCATAGAACATAAATTGTAGGAAACATAATTCTCTACAAAAAAGGTCTCTTAACATTTTGCCATAGCTCGCTTCGTTTCCGAGATATTTGCAGATTTATCTCAAGGGAAGGGTCCTGATGGACATATTTCGAGATATTTCTTCTTCTTGTTGTTCTTCTTCTGCACAGCTAAACTGGAAGTGGCATTTCCAGCTCGCAATCGTGCAGAGTTATCTCAAAGAAAGGGGCCACGGTGTTTCTGTATCTCTATTATGTTGGTGCAGCTTCGAAGCTTTTAAATATCTTGATATATCTCGAGAACTACGCATCTGATCAAAAAATATCATAGAACACAAAAAGTAGGAAACTTAATTCTCTACAAATAAGGTCTCTTAACATTTTGCCATCGCTCGCTTCGTTTCCGAGATATTTGCAGATTCATCTCAAGGGAAGGGGCCTGACGGACATATTTCGAAATATTTCTTCTTCTTGTTGTTCTTCTTCTGCACAGCTAAGCTGGAAGTGGCATTTGCAGCTCGCAATAGTGCAGAGTTATCTCAAAGAAAGGGGCCACGGTGTTTCTGTACCTCTATTATGTTGGTGCAGCTTCGGAGCTTTTAAATATCTTGATATATCTCGAGAACTACGCATCTGATCAAAAAATATCATAGAACATAAATTGTAGGAAACATAATTCTCTACAAAAGAGGTCTCTTAACATTTTGCCATAGCTCGCTTTGTTTCCGAGATATTTGCAGATTTATCTCAAGGGAAGGGTCCTGATGGACATATTTCGAGATATTCCTTCTTCTTGTTGTTCTTCTTCTGCACAGCTAAACTGGAAGTGGCATTTCCAGCTCGCAATCGTGCAGAGTTATCTCCAAGAAAGGGGCCACGGTGTTTCTGTATCTCTATTATGTTGGTGCGGCTTCGGAACTTTTAAATATCTCGATATATCTCGAGAACTACGCATCTGATCAAAAAATATCATAGAACATAAAAAGTAGGAAACTTAATTCTCTACAAATAAGGTCTCTTAACATTTTGCCATAGCTCGCTTCGTTTCCGAGATATTTGCAGATTTATCTCAAGGGAAGGGGCCTGACGGACATATTTCGAGATATTTCTTCTTCTTGTTGTTCTTCTTCTGCACAGCTAAGCTGGAAGTGGCATTTGCAGCTCGCAATAGTGCAGAGTTATCGCAAAGAAAGGGGCCACGGTGTTTCTGTATCTCTATTATGTTTGTGCGGCTTCGGAACTTTTAAATATCTTGATATATCTCGAGAACTATGCATCTGATCAAAAAATATCATAGAACATAAATTGTAGGAAACATAATTCTCTACAAAAGAGGTCTCTTAACATTTTGCCATAGCTCGTTTCGTTTCCGAGATATTTGCAGATATATCTCAAGGGAAGGGGCCTGACGGACATATTTCGAGATATTTCTTCTTCTTGTTGTTCTTCTTCTGCACAGCTCAGCTGGAAGTGGCATTTACAGCTCGCAATAGTGGAAAGTTATCTCAAAGAAAGGGGCCACGGTGTTTCTGTATCTCTATTATGTTGGTGCGGCTTCGGAACTTTTAAATATCTTGATATATCTCGAGAACTGCGCATGTGATCAAAAAATATCATAGAACATAATAAGTAGGAAACTTAATTCTCTACAAAAAAGGTCTCTTAACATTTTGCCATAGCTCTCTTCGTTTCCGAGATATTTGCAGATTTATCTCAAGGGAAGGGGCCTGACGGACATATTTCGAGATATTTCTTCTTCTTGTTGTTCTTCTTCTGCACAGCTGAGCTGGAAGTGGCATTTGCAGCTCGCAATAGTCCAGAGTTATCTCAAAGAAAGGGGCCACGGTGTTTCTGCATCTCTATTATGTTGGTGCGGCTTCGGAACTTTTAAATATCTTGATATATCCCGAGAACTACGCATCTGATCAAAAAATATCATAGAACATAAAAAGTAGGAAACTTAATTCTCTACAAAAAAGGTCTCTTAACATTTTGCCATAGCTCGCTTCGTTTCCGAGATATTTGCAGATTTATCTCAAATGAAGGGGCCTGACGGACATATTTCGAGATATTTCTTCTTCTTGTTGTTCTTCTTCTGCACAGCTAAGCTGGAAGTGGCATTTACAGCTCGCAATAGTGCAGAGTTAACTCAAAGAAAGGGGCCACGGTGTTTCTGTATCTCTATTATGTTGGTGCGGCTTCGGAACTTTTAAATATCTCGATATATCTCGAAAACTACGCTTCTGATCAAAAAATATCATAGAACATAAATTGTAGGAAACATAATTCTCTACAAAAAAGGTCTCTTAACATTTTGCCATAGCTCGCTTCGTTTCCGAGATATTTGCAGATATATCTCAAGGGAAGGGGCCTGACGGACATATTTCGAGATATTTCTTCTTCTTGTTGTTCTTCTTCTGCACAGCTCAGCTGGAAGTCGCATTTACAGCTCGCAATAGTGGAAAGTTATCTCAAAGAAAGGGGCCACGGTGTTTCTGTATCTCTATTATGTTGGTGCGGCTTCGGAACTTTTAAATATCTTGATATATCTCGAGAACTGCGCATGTGATCAAAAAATATCATAGAACATAATAAGTAGGAAACTTAATTCTCTACAAAAAAGGTCTCTTAACATTTTGCCATAGCTCTCTTCGTTTCCGAGATATTTGCAGATTTATCTCAAGGGAAGGGGCCTGACGGACATATTTCGAGATATTTCTTCTTCTTGTTGTTCTTCTTCTGCACAGCTGAGCTGGAAGTGGCATTTGCAGCTCGCAATAGTGCAGAGTTATCCCAAAGAAAGGGGCCACGGTGTTTCTGTATCTCTATTATGTTGGTGCGGCTTCGGAACTTTTAAATATCTTGATATATCTCGAAAACTACGCTTCTGATCAAAAAATATCATAGAACATAAATTGTAGGAAACATAATTCTCTACAAAAAAGGTCTCTTAACATTTTGCCATAGCTCGCTTCGTTTCCGAGATAGTTGCAGATTTATCTCAAGGGAAGGGGCCTGACGGACATATTTCGAGATATTTCTTCTTCTTGTTGTTCTTCTTCTGCACAGCTAAGCTGGAAGTGGCATTTGCAGCTCGCAATAGTGCAGAGTTATCTCAAAGAAAGGGGCCACGGTGTTTCTGTATCTCTATTATGTTGGTGCGGCTTCGGAACTTTTAAATATCTCGATATATCTCGAGAACTACGCATCTGATCAAAAAATATCATAGAACATAAAAAGTAGGAAACTTAATTCTCTACAAATAAGGTCTCTTAACATTTTGCCATAGCTCGCTTCGTTTCCGAGATATTTGCAGATTTATCTCAAGGGAAGGGGCCTGACGGACATATTTCGAGATATTTCTTCTTCTTGTTGTTCTTCTTCTGCACAGCTAAGCTGGAAGTGGCATTTGCAGCTCGCAATAGTGCAGAGTTATCGCAAAGAAAGGGGCCACGGTGTTTCTGTATCTCTATTATGTTTGTGCGGCTTCGGAACTTTTAAATATCTTGATATATCTCGAGAACTATGCATCTGATCAAAAAATATCATAGAACATAAATTGTAGGAAACATAATTCTCTACAAAAGAGGTCTCTTAACATTTTGCCATAGCTCGTTTCGTTTCCGAGATATTTGCAGATATATCTCAAGGGAAGGGGCCTGACGGACATATTTCGAGATATTTCTTCTTCTTGTTGTTCTTCTTCTGCACAGCTCAGCTGGAAGTGGCATTTACAGCTCGCAATAGTGGAAAGTTATCTCAAAGAAAGGGGCCACGGTGTTTCTGTATCTCTATTATGTTGGTGCGGCTTCGGAACTTTTAAATATCTTGATATATCTCGAGAACTGCGCATGTGATCAAAAAATATCATAGAACATAATAAGTAGGAAACTTAATTCTCTACAAAAAAGGTCTCTTAACATTTTGCCATAGCTCTCTTCGTTTCCGAGATATTTGCAGATTTATCTCAAGGGAAGGGGCCTGACGGACATATTTCGAGATATTTCTTCTTCTTGTTGTTCTTCTTCTGCACAGCTGAGCTGGAAGTGGCATTTGCAGCTCGCAATAGTCCAGAGTTATCTCAAAGAAAGGGGCCACGGTGTTTCTGCATCTCTATTATGTTGGTGCGGCTTCGGAACTTTTAAATATCTTGATATATCCCGAGAACTACGCATCTGATCAAAAAATATCATAGAACATAAAAAGTAGGAAACTTAATTCTCTACAAAAAAGGTCTCTTAACATTTTGCCATAGCTCGCTTCGTTTCCGAGATATTTGCAGATATATCTCAAGGGAAGGGGCCTGACGGACATATTTCGAGATATTTCTTCTTCTTGTTGTTCTTCTTCTGCACAGCTCAGCTGGAAGTCGCATTTACAGCTCGCAATAGTGGAAAGTTATCTCAAAGAAAGGGGCCACGGTGTTTCTGTATCTCTATTATGTTGGTGCGGCTTCGGAACTTTTAAATATCTTGATATATCTCGAGAACTGCGCATGTGATCAAAAAATATCATAGAACATAATAAGTAGGAAACTTAATTCTCTACAAAAAAGGTCTCTTAACATTTTGCCATAGCTCTCTTCGTTTCCGAGATATTTGCAGATTTATCTCAAGGGAAGGGGCCTGACGGACATATTTCGAGATATTTCTTCTTCTTGTTGTTCTTCTTCTGCACAGCTGAGCTGGAAGTGGCATTTGCAGCTCGCAATAGTGCAGAGTTATCCCAAAGAAAGGGGCCACGGTGTTTCTGTATCTCTATTATGTTGGTGCGGCTTCGGAACTTTTAAATATCGTGATATATCTCGAAAACTACGCTTCTGATCAAAAAATATCATAGAACATAAATTGTAGGAAACATAATTCTCTACAAAAAAGGTCTCTTAACATTTTGCCATAGCTCGCTTCGTTTCCGAGATAGTTGCAGATTTATCTCAAGGGAAGGGGCCTGACGGACATATTTCGAGATATTTCTTCTTCTTGTTGTTCTTCTTCTGCACAGCTAAGCTGGAAGTGGCATTTGCAGCTCGCAATAGTGCAGAGTTATCTCAAAGAAAGGGGCCACGGTGTTTCTGTATCTCTATTATGTTGGTGCGGCTTCGGAACTTTTAAATATCTCGATATATCTCGAGAACTACGCATCTGATCAAAAAATATCATAGAACATAAAAAGTAGGAAACTTAATTCTCTACAAATAAGGTCTCTTAACATTTTGCCATAGCTCGCTTCGTTTCCGAGATATTTGCAGATTTATCTCAAGGGAAGGGGCCTGACGGACATATTTCGAGATATTTCTTCTTCTTGTTGTTCTTCTTCTGCACAGCTAAGCTGGAAGTGGCATTTGCAGCTCGCAATAGTGCAGAGTTATCGCAAAGAAAGGGGCCACGGTGTTTCTGTATCTCTATTATGTTTGTGCGGCTTCGGAACTTTTAAATATCTTGATATATCTCGAGAACTATGCATCTGATCAAAAAATATCATAGAACATAAATTGTAGGAAACATAATTCTCTACAAAAGAGGTCTCTTAACATTTTGCCATAGCTCGTTTCGTTTCCGAGATATTTGCAGATATATCTCAAGGGAAGGGGCCTGACGGACATATTTCGAGATATTTCTTCTTCTTGTTGTTCTTCTTCTGCACAGCTCAGCTGGAAGTGGCATTTACAGCTCGCAATAGTGGAAAGTTATCTCAAAGAAAGGGGCCACGGTGTTTCTGTATCTCTATTATGTTGGTGCGGCTTCGGAACTTTTAAATATCTTGATATATCTCGAGAACTGCGCATGTGATCAAAAAATATCATAGAACATAATAAGTAGGAAACTTAATTCTCTACAAAAAAGGTCTCTTAACATTTTGCCATAGCTCTCTTCGTTTCCGAGATATTTGCAGATTTATCTCAAGGGAAGGGGCCTGACGGACATATTTCGAGATATTTCTTCTTCTTGTTGTTCTTCTTCTGCACAGCTGAGCTGGAAGTGGCATTTGCAGCTCGCAATAGTCCAGAGTTATCTCAAAGAAAGGGGCCACGGTGTTTCTGCATCTCTATTATGTTGGTGCGGCTTCGGAACTTTTAAATATCTTGATATATCCCGAGAACTACGCATCTGATCAAAAAATATCATAGAACATAAAAAGTAGGAAACTTAATTCTCTACAAAAAAGGTCTCTTAACATTTTGCCATAGCTCGCTTCGTTTCCGAGATATTTGCAGATTTATCTCAAATGAAGGGGCCTGACGGACATATTTCGAGATATTTCTTCTTCTTGTTGTTCTTCTTCTGCACAGCTAAGCTGGAAGTGGCATTTACAGCTCGCAATAGTGCAGAGTTATCTCAAAGAAAGGGGCCACGGTGTTTCTGTATCTCTATTATGTTGGTGCGGCTTCGGAACTTTTAAATATCTTGATATATCTCGAGAACTGCGCATCTGATCAAAAAATATCATAGAACATAAAAAGTAGGAAACTTAATTCTCTACAAAAAAGGTCTCTTAACATTTTGCCATAGCTCTCTTCGTTTCCGAGATATTTGCAGATTTATCTCAAGGGAAGGGGCCTGACGGACATATTTCGAGATATTTCTTCTTCTTGTTGTTCTTCTTCTGCACAGCTAAGCTGGAAGTGGCATTTGCAGCTCGCAATAGTGCAGAGTTATCTCAAAGAAAGGGGCCACGGTGTTTCTGTATCTCTATTATGTTGGTGCGGCTTCGGAACTTTTAAATATCTTGATATATCTCGAGAACTGCGCATCTGATCAAAAAATATCATAGAACATAAATTGTAGGAAACATAATTCTCTACAAAAAAGGTCTCTTAACGTTTTGCCGTAGCTCGCTTCGTTTCCGAGATATTTGCAGATTTATCTCAAGGGAAGGGTCCTGACGGACATATTTCGAGATATTTCTTCTTCTTGTTGTTCTTCTTCTGCACAGCTAAACTGGAAGTGGCATTTCCAGCTCGCAATAGTGCAGAGTTATCCCAAAGAAAGGGGCCACGGTGTTTCTGTATCTCTATTATGTTGGTGCGGCTTCGCAACTTTTAAATATCTCGATATATCTCGAAAACTACGCTTCTGATCAAAAAATATCATAGAACATAAATTGTAGGAAACATAATTCTCTACAAAAAAGGTCTCTTAACATTTTGCCATAGCTCGCTTCGTTTCCGAGATATTTGCAGATTTATCACAAGGGAAGGGTCCTGATGGACATATTTCGAGATATTTCTTCTTCGTGTTGTTCTTCTTCTGCACAGCTAAACTGGAAGTGGCATTTCCAGCTCGCAATCGTGCAGAGTTATCTCAAAGAAAGGGGCCACGGTGTTTCTGTACCTCTATTATGTTGGTGCAGCTTCGAAGCTTTTAAATATCTTGATATATCTCGAGAACTACGCATCTGATCAAAAAATATCATAGAACATAAATTGTAGGAAACATAATTCTCTACAAAAGAGGTCTCTTAACATTTTGCCATAGCTCGTTTCGTTTCCGAGATATTTGCAGATATATCTCAAGGGAAGGGGCCTGACGGACATATTTCGAGATATTTCTTCTTCTTGTTGTTCTTCTTCTGCACAGCTCAGCTGGAAGTGGCATTTACAGCTCGCAATAGTGGAAAGTTATCTCAAAGAAAGGGGCCACGGTGTTTCTGTATCTCTATTATGTTGGTGCGGCTTCGGAACTTTTAAATATCTTGATATATCTCGAGAACTGCGCATGTGATCAAAAAATATCATAGAACATAATAAGTAGGAAACTTAATTCTCTACAAAAAAGGTCTCTTAACATTTTGCCATAGCTCTCTTCGTTTCCGAGATATTTGCAGATTTATCTCAAATGAAGGGGCCTGACGGACATATTTCGAGATATTTCTTCTTCTTGTTGTTCTTCTTCTGCACAGCTAAGCTGGAAGTGGCATTTACAGCTCGCAATAGTGCAGAGTTATCTCAAAGAAAGGGGCCACGGTGTTTCTGTATCTCTATTATGTTGGTGCGGCTTCGGAACTTTTAAATATCTTGATATATCTCGAGAACTGCGCATCTGATCAAAAAATATCATAGAACATAAAAAGTAGGAAACTTAATTCTCTACAAAAAAGGTCTCTTAACATTTTGCCATAGCTCTCTTCGTTTCCGAGATATTTGCAGATTTATCTCAAGGGAAGGGGCCTGACGGACATATTTCGAGATATTTCTTCTTCTTGTTGTTCTTCTTCTGCACAGCTAAGCTGGAAGTGGCATTTGCAGCTCGCAATAGTGCAGAGTTATCTCAAAGAAAGGGGCCACGGTGTTTCTGTATCTCTATTATGTTGGTGCGGCTTCGGAACTTTTAAATATCTTGATATATCTCGAGAACTGCGCATCTGATCAAAAAATATCATAGAACATAAATTGTAGGAAACATAATTCTCTACAAAAAAGGTCTCTTAACGTTTTGCCGTAGCTCGCTTCGTTTCCGAGATATTTGCAGATTTATCTCAAGGGAAGGGTCCTGACGGACATATTTCGAGATATTTCTTCTTCTTGTTGTTCTTCTTCTGCACAGCTAAACTGGAAGTGGCATTTCCAGCTCGCAATAGTGCAGAGTTATCCCAAAGAAAGGGGCCACGGTGTTTCTGTATCTCTATTATGTTGGTGCGGCTTCGCAACTTTTAAATATCTCGATATATCTCGAAAACTACGCTTCTGATCAAAAAATATCATAGAACATAAATTGTAGGAAACATAATTCTCTACAAAAAAGGTCTCTTAACATTTTGCCATAGCTCGCTTCGTTTCCGAGATATTTGCAGATTTATCACAAGGGAAGGGTCCTGATGGACATATTTCGAGATATTTCTTCTTCGTGTTGTTCTTCTTCTGCACAGCTAAACTGGAAGTGGCATTTCCAGCTCGCAATCGTGCAGAGTTATCTCAAAGAAAGGGGCCACGGTGTTTCTGTACCTCTATTATGTTGGTGCAGCTTCGAAGCTTTTAAATATCTTGATATATCTCGAGAACTACGCATCTGATCAAAAAATATCATAGAACATAAATTGTAGGAAACATAATTCTCTACAAAAAAGGTCTCTTAACGTTTTGCCGTAGCTCGCTTCGTTTCCGAGATATTTGCAGATTTATCTCAAGGGAAGGGTCCTGACGGACATATTTCGAGATATTTCTTCTTCTTGTTGTTCTTCTTCTGCACAGCTAAGCTGGAAGTGGCATTTGCAGCTCGCAATAGTGCAGAGTTATCTGAAAGAAAGGGGCCACGGTGTTTCTGTATCTCTATTATGTTGGTGCGGCTTCGGAACTTTTAAATATCTTGATATATCTCGAGAACTGCGCATCTGATCAAAAAATATCATAGAACATAAAAAGTAGGAAACTTAAATCTCTACAGAAAAGGTCTCTTAACATTTTGCCATAGCTCGCTTCGTTTCCGAGATATTTGCAGATATATCTCAAGGGAAGGGGCCTGACGGACATATTTCGAAATATTTCTTCTTCTTGTTGTTCTTCTTCTGCACAGCTAAGCTGGAAGTGGCATTTGCAGCTCGCAATAGTGCAGAGTTATCTCAAAGAAAGGGGCCACGGTGTTTCTGTACCTCTATTATGTTCGTGCAGCTTCGAAGCTTTTAAATATCTTGATATATCTCGAGAACTACGCATCTGATCAAAAATTATCATAGAACATAAATTGTAGGAAACATAATTCTCTACAAAAAAGGTCTCTTAACGTTTTGCCATAGCTCGCTTCGTTTCCGAGATATTTGCAGATTTATCTCAAGGGAAGGGTCCTGACGGACATATTTCGAGATATTTCTTCTTCTTGTTGTTCTTGTTCTGCACAGCTAAACTGGAAGTGGCATTTCCAGCTCGCAATAGTGCAGAGTTATCCCAAAGAAAGGGGCCACGGTGTTTCTGTATCTCTATTATGTTGGTGCGGCTTCGGAACTTTTAAATATCTTGATATATCTCGAAAACTACGCTTCTGATCAAAAAATATCATAGAACATAAATTGTAGGACACATAATTCTCTACAAAAAAGGTCTCTTAACATTTTGCCATAGCTCGCTTCGTTTCCGAGATATTTGCAGATATATCTCAAGGGAAGGGGCCTGACGGACATATTTCGAGATATTTCTTCTTCTTGTTGTTCTTCTTCTGCACAGCTAAGCTGGAAGTGGCATTTACAGCTCGCAATAGTGGAAAGTTATCTCAAAGAAAGGGGCCACGGTGTTTCTGTATCTCTATTATGTTGGTGCGGCTTCGGAACTTTTAAATATCTTGATATATCTCGAGAACTGCGCATCTGATCAAAAAATATCATAGAACATAAAAAGTAGGAAACTTAATTCTCTACAAAAAAGGTCTCTTAACATTTTGCCATAGCTCTCTTCGTTTCCGAGATACTTGCAGATTTATCTCAAGGGAAGGGGCCTGACGGACATATTTCGAGATATTTCTTCTTCTTGTTGTTCTTCTTCTGCACAGCTGAGCTGGAAGTGGCATTTGCAGCTCGCAATAGTGCAGAGTTATCTCAAAGAAAGTGGCCACGGTGTTTCTGTATCTCTATTATGTTGCTGCGGCTTCGGAACTTTTAAATATCTTGATATATCTCGAGAACTGCGCATCTGATCAAAAAATATCATAGAACATAAAAAGTAGGAAACTTAATTCTCTACAAAAAAGGTCTCCTAACATTTTGCCATAGCTCGCTTCGTTTCCGAGATATTTGCAGATTTATCTCAAGGGAAGGGGCCTGACGGACATATTTCGAGATATTGCTTCTTCTTGTTGTTCTTCCTCTGCACAGCTAAGCTGGAAGTGGCATTTGCAGCTCGCAATAGTGCAGAGTTATCTCAAAGAAAGGGGCCACGGTGTTTCTGTATCTCTATTATGTTGGTGCGGCTTCGGAACTTTTAAATATCTTGATATATCTCGAGAACTACGCATCTGATCAAAAAATATCATACAACATAAAAAGTAGGAAACTTAATTCTCTACAAAAGAGGTCTCTTAACATTTTGCCATAGCTCGCTTCGTTTCCGAGATATTTGCAGATTTATCTCAAGGGAAGGGGCCTGACGGACATATTTCGAGATATTTCTTCTTCTTGTTGTTCTTCTTCTGCACAGCTAAGCTGGAAGTGGTATTTGCAGCTCGCAATAGTGCAGAGTTATCTCAAAGAAAGGGGCCACGGTGTTTCTCTATCTCTATTATGTTGGTGCGGCTTCGGAACTTTTAAATATCTTGATATATCTCGAGAACTACGCATCTGATCAAAAAATATCATAGAACATAAATTGTAGGAAACATAATTCTCTACAAAAAAGGTCTCTTAACGTTTTGCCGTAGCTCGCTTCGTTTCCGAGATATTTGCAGATTTATCTCAAGGGAAGGGTCCTGACGGACATATTTCGAGATATTTCTTCTTCTTGTTGTTCTTGTTCTGCACAGCTAAACTGGAAATGGCATTTCCAGCTCGCAATAGTGCAGAGTTATCCCAAAGAAAGGGGCCACGGTGTTTCTGTATCTCTATTATGTTGGTGCGGCTTCGGAACTTTTAAATATCTTGATATATCTCGAAAACTACGCTTCTGATCAAAAAATATCATAGAACATAAATTGTAGGAAACATAATCCTCTACAAAAAAGGTCTCTTAACATTTTGCCATAGCTCGCTTCGTTTCCGAGATATTTGCAGATATATCTCAAGGGAAGGGGCCTGACGGACATATTTCGAGATATTTCTTCTTCTTGTTGTTCTTCTTCTGCACAGCTCAGCTGGAAGTGGCATTTACAGCTCGCAATAGTGGAAAGTTATCTCAAAGAAAGGGGCCACGGTGTTTCTGTATCTCTATTATGTTGGTGCGGCTTCGGAACTTTTAAATATCTTGATATATCTCGAGAACTGCGCATCTGATCAAAAAATATCATAGAACATAAAAAGTAGGAAACTTAATTCTCTACAAAAAAGGTCTCTTAACATTTTGCCATAGCTCGCTTCGTTTCCGAGATATTTGCAGATTTATCTCAAGGGAAGGGGCCTGACGGACATATTTCGAGATATTTCTTCTTCTTGTTGTTCTTCTTCTGCACAGCTAAGCTGGAAGTGGCATTTGCAGCTCGCAATAGTGCAGAGTTATCTCAAAGAAAGGGGCCACGGTGTTTCTGTATCTCTATTATGTTGGTGCGGCTTCGGAACTTTTAAATATCTTGATATATCTCGAGAACTGCGCATCTGATCAAAAAATATCATAGAACATAAAAAGTAGGAAACTTAATTCTCTACAAAAAAGGTCTCTTAACATTTTGCCATAGCTCGCTTCGTTTCCGAGATATTTGCAGATTTATCTCAAGGGAAGGGGCCTGACGGACATATTTCGAGATATTTCTTCTTCTTGTTGTTCTTCTTCTGCACAGCTAAGCTGGAAGTGGCATTTGCAGCTCGCAATAGTGCAGAGTTATCTCAAAGAAAGGGGCCACGGTGTTTCTGTATCACTATTATGTTGGTGCGGCTTCGGAACTTTTAAATATCTTGATATATCTCGAGAACTGCGCATCTGATCAAAAAATATCATAGAACATAAAAAGTAGGAAACTTAGTTCTCTACAAAAAAGGTCTCTTAACATTTTGCCATAGCTCGCTTCGTTTCCGAGATATTTGCAGATTTATCTCAAGGGAAGGGGCCTAACGGACATATTTCGAGATATTTCTTCTTCTTGTTGTTCTTCCTCTGCACAGCTAAGCTGGAAGTGGCATTTGCAGCTCGCAATAGTGCAGAGTTATCTCAAAGAAAGGGGCCACGGTGTTTCTGTATCTCTATTATGTTGGTGCGGCTTCGGAACTTTTAAATATCTTGATATATCTCCAGAACTACGCATCTGATCAAAAAATATCGTAGAACATAAAAAGTAGGAAACTTAATTCTCTACAAATAAAGTCTCTTAACATTTTGCAATAGCTCGCTTCGTTTCCGAGATATTTGCAGATTTATCTCAAGGGAAGGGGCCTGACGGACATATTTCGAGATATTTCTTCTTCTTGTTGTTCTTCTTCTGCACAGCTAAGCTGGACGTGGCATTTGCAGCTCGCAATAGTGCAGAGTTATCTCAAAGAAAGGGGCCACGGTGTTTCTGTATCTCTATTATGTTGGTGCGGCTTCGGAACTTTTAAATATCTTGATATATCTCGAGAACTGCGCATCTGATCAAAAAATATCATAGAACATAAAAAGTAGGAAACATAATTCTCTACAAAAAAGGTCTCTTAACATTTTGCCATAGCTCGCTTCGTTTCCGAGATATTTGCAGATTTATCTCAAGGGAAGGGGCCTAACGGACATATTTCGAGATATTTCTTCTTCTTGTTGTTCTTCTTCTGCACAGCTAAACTGGAAGTGGCATTTCCAGCTCGCAATAGTGCAGAGTTATCTCAAAGAAAGGGGCCACGGTGTTTCTGTATCTCTATTATGTTGGTGCGGCTTCGGAACTTTTAAATATCTTGATATATCTCGAGAACTACGCATCTGATCAAAAAATATCATAGAACATAAAAAGTAGGAAACTTAATTCTCTACAAAAAAGGTCTCTTAACATTTTGCCATAGCTCTCTTCGTTTCCGAGATATTTGCAGATTTATCTCAAGGGAAGGGGCCTGACGGACATATTTCGAGATATTTCTTCTTCTTGTTGTTCTTCTTCTGCACAGCTAAGCTGGAAGTGGCATTTGTAGCTCGCAATAGTGCAGAGTTATCTCAAAGAAAGGGGCCACGGTGTTTCTGTATCTCTATTATGTTGGTGCGGCTTCGGAACTTTTAAATATCTTGATATATCTCGAGAACTGCGCATCTGATCAAAAAATATCATAGAACATAAAAAGTAGGAAACTTAATTCTCTACAAAAAAGGTCTCTTAACATTTCGCCATAGCTCGCTTCGTTTCCGAGATATTTGCAGATTTATCTCAAGGGAAGGGGCCTGACGGACATATTTCGAGATACTTCTTCTTCTTGTTGTTCTTCTTCTGCACAGCTAAGCAGGAAGTGGCATTTGCGGCTCGCACTAGTGCAGCGTTATCTCAAAGAAAGGAGCCACGGTGTTTCTGTATCTCTATTATGTTGGTGCGGCTTCGGAACTTTTAAATATCTTGATATATCTCGAGAACTACGCATCTGATCAAAAAATATCATAGAACATAAAAAGTAGGAAACTTAATTCTCTACAAAAAAGGTCTCTTAACATTTTGCCATAGCTCTCTTCGTTTCCGAGATATTTGCAGATTTATCTCAAGGGAAGGGGCCTGACGGACATATTTCGAGATATTTCTTCTTCTTGTTGTTCTTCTTCTGCACAGCTAAACTGGAAGTGGCATTTCCAGCTCGCAATAGTGCAGAGTTATCTCAAAGAAAGGAGCCACGGTGTTTCTGTATCTCTATTCTGTTGGTGCGGCTTCGGAACTTTTAAATATCTTGATATATCTCGAGAACTACGCATCTGATCAAAAAATATCATAGAACATTAAAAGTAGGAAACTTAATTCTCTACAAAAAAGGTCTCTTAACATTTTGCCATAGCTCGCTTCGTTTCCGAGATATTTGCAGATTTATCTCAAGGGAAGGGGCCTGACGGACATATTTCGAGATATTTCTTCTTCTTGTTGTTCTTCTTCTGCACAGCTAAGCTGGAAGTGGCATTTGCGGCTCGCACTAGTGCAGCGTTATCTCAAAGAAAGGGGCCACGGTGTTTCTGTATCTCTATTATGTTGGTGCGGCTTCGGAACTTTTAAATATCTTGATATATCTCGAGAACTACGCATCTGATCAAAAAATATCATAGAACATAAAAAGTAGCAAACTTAATTATCTACAAAAAAGGTCTCTTAACATTTTGCCATAGCTCGCTTCGTTTCCGAGATATTTGCAGATTTATCTCAAGGGAAGGGGCATGACGGACATATTTCGAGATATTTCTTCTTCTTGTTGTTCTTCTTCTGCACAGCTAAGCTGGAAGTGGCATTTGCGGCTCGCACTAGTGCAGAGTTATCTCAAAGAAAGGGGCCACGGTGTTTCTGTATCTCTATTATGTTGGTGCGGCTTCGGAACTTTTAAATATCTTGATATATCTCGAGAACTGCGACTCTGATCAAAAAATATCATAGAACATAAAAAGTAGGAAACATAATTCTCTACAAAAAAGGTCTCTTAACATTTTGCCATAGCTCGCTTCGTTTCCGAGATATTTGCAGATTTATCTCAAGGGAAGGGGCCTAACGGACATATTTCGAGATATTTCTTCTTCTTGTTGTTCTTCTTCTGCACAGCTAAACTGGAAGTGGCACTTCCAGCTCGCAATAGTGCAGAGTTACCTCAAAGAAAGGGGCCACGGTGTTTCTGTATCTCTATTATGTTGGTGCGGCTTCGGGACTTTTAAATATCTCGATATATCTCGAAAACTACGCTTCTGATCAAAAAATATCATAGAACATAAAAAGTAGGAAACTTAATTCTCTACAAAAAAGGTCTCTTAACATTTTGCCATAGCTCTCTTCGTTTCCGAGATATTTGCAGATTTATCTCAAGGGAAGGGGCCTGACGGACATATTTCGAGATATTTCTTCTTCTTGTTGTTCTTCTTCTGCACAGCTAAGCTGGAAGTGGCATTTGCAGCTCGCAATAGTGCAGAGTTATCTCAAAGAAAGGGGCCACGGTGTTTCTGTATCTCTATTCTGTTGGTGCGGCTTCGGAACTTTTAAATATCTTGATATATCTCGAGAACTACGCATCTGATCAAAAAATATCATAGAACATTAAAAGTAGGAAACTTAATTCTCTACAAAAAAGGTCTCTTAACATTTTGCCATAGCTCGCTTCGTTTCCGAGATATTTGCAGATTTATCTCAAGGGAAGGGGCCTGACGGACATATTTCGAGATATTTCTTCTTCTTGTTGTTCTTCTTCTGCACAGCTAAGCTGGAAGTGGCATTTGCGGCTCGCACTAGTGCAGCGTTATCTCAAAGAAAGGGGCCACGGTGTTTCTGTATCTCTATTATGTTGGTGCGGCTTCGGAACTTTTAAATATCTTGATATATCTCGAGAACTACGCATCTGATCAAAAAATATCATAGAACATGAAAAGTAGCAAACTTAATTCTCTACAAAAAAGGTCTCTTAACATTTTGCCATAGCTCGCTTCGTTTCCGAGATATTTGCAGATTTATCTCAAGGGAAGGGGCATGACGGACATATTTCGAGATATTTCTTCTTCTTGTTGTTCTTCTTCTGCACAGCTAAGCTGGAAGTGGCATTTGCGGCTCGCACTAGTGCAGAGTTATCTCAAAGAAAGGGGCCACGGTGTTTCTGTATCTCTATTATGTTGGTGCGGCTTCGGAACTTTTAAATATCTCGATATATCTCGAAAACTACGCTTCTGATCAAAAAATATCATAGAACATAAAAAGTAGGAAACTTAATTCTCTACAAAAAAGGTCTCTTAACATTTTGCCATAGCTCGCTTCGTTTCCGAGATATTTGCAGGTTTATCTCAAGGGAAGGGGCCTAACGGACATATTTCGAGATATTTCTTCTTCTTGTTGTTCTTCTTCTGCACAGCTAAACTGGAAGTGGCATTTCCAGCTCGCAATAGTGCAGAGTTATCTCAAAGAAAGGAGCCACGGTGTTTCTGTATCTCTATTCTGTTGGTGCGGCTTCGGAACTTTTAAATATCTCGATATATCTCGAAAACTACGCTTCTGATCAAAAAATATCATAGAACATAAATTGTAGGAAACATAATTCTCTACAAAAAACGTCTCTTAACATTTTGCCATAGCTCGCTTCGTTTCCGAGATATTTGCAGATTCAGCTCAAAGGAACGGGCCTGACGGACATATTTCGAGATACTTCTTCTTCTTGTTGTTCTTCCTCTGCACAGCTAAGCTGGAAGTGGCATTTGCAGCTCGCAATAGTGCAGAGTTATCTCAAAGAAAGGGGCCACGGTGTTTCTGTATCTCTATTATGTTGGTGCGGCTTCGGAACTTTTAAATATCTCGATATATCTCGAAAACTACGCTTCTGATCAAAAAATGTCATAGAACGTAGATTGTAGGAAACATTATTCTCTACAAAAAAGGTCTCTTAACATTTTGCCATAGCTCGCTTCGTTTCCGAGATATTTGCAGATTTATCTCAAGGGAAGGGTCCTGATGGACATATTTCGAGATATTTCTTCTTCTTGTTGTTCTTCTTCTGCACAGCTAAGCTGGAAGTGGCATTTGCAGCTCGCAATAGTGCAGAGTTATCTCAAAGAAAGGGGCCACGGTGTTTCTGTATCTCTATTCTGATGGTGCGGCTTCGGAACTTTTAAATATCTTGATATATCTCGGGAACTACGCATCTGATCAAAAAATATCATAGAACATAAAAAGTAGGAAACTTAATTCTCTACAAAAAAGGTCTCCTAACATTTTGCCATAGCTCGCTTCGTTTCCGAGATATTTGCAGATTTATCTCAAGGGAAGGGGCCTGACGGACATATTTCGAGATATTTCTTCTTCTTGTTGTTCTTCTTCTGCACAGCTAAGCTGGAAGTGGCATTTGCGGCTCGCACTAGTGCAGCGTTATCTCAAAGAAAGGGGCCACGGTGTTTCTGTATCTCTATTATGTTGGTGCGGCTTCGGAACTTTTAAATATCTTGATATATCTCGAGAACTACGCATCTGATCAAAAAATATCATAGAACATGAAAAGTAGCAAACTTAATTCTCTACAAAAAAGGTCTCTTAACATTTTGCCATAGCTCGCTTCGTTTCCGAGATATTTGCAGATTTATCTCAAGGGAAGGGGCATGACGGACATATTTCGAGATATTTCTTCTTCTTGTTGTTCTTCTTCTGCACAGCTAAGCTGGAAGTGGCATTTGCGGCTCGCACTAGTGCAGAGTTATCTCAAAGAAAGGGGCCACGGTGTTTCTGTATCTCTATTATGTTGGTGCGGCTTCGGAACTTTTAAATATCTCGATATATCTCGAAAACTACGCTTCTGATCAAAAAATATCATAGAACATAAAAAGTAGGAAACTTAATTCTCTACAAAAAAGGTCTCTTAACATTTTGCCATAGCTCGCTTCGTTTCCGAGATATTTGCAGGTTTATCTCAAGGGAAGGGGCCTAACGGACATATTTCGAGATATTTCTTCTTCTTGTTGTTCTTCTTCTGCACAGCTAAACTGGAAGTGGCATTTCCAGCTCGCAATAGTGCAGAGTTATCTCAAAGAAAGGAGCCACGGTGTTTCTGTATCTCTATTCTGTTGGTGCGGCTTCGGAACTTTTAAATATCTCGATATATCTCGAAAACTACGCTTCTGATCAAAAAATATCATAGAACATAAATTGTAGGAAACATAATTCTCTACAAAAAACGTCTCTTAACATTTTGCCATAGCTCGCTTCGTTTCCGAGATATTTGCAGATTCAGCTCAAAGGAACGGGCCTGACGGACATATTTCGAGATACTTCTTCTTCTTGTTGTTCTTCCTCTGCACAGCTAAGCTGGAAGTGGCATTTGCAGCTCGCAATAGTGCAGAGTTATCTCAAAGAAAGGGGCCACGGTGTTTCTGTATCTCTATTATGTTGGTGCGGCTTCGGAACTTTTAAATATCTTGATATATCTCGAGAACTACGCATCTGATCAAAAAATATCATAGAACATAAAAAGTAGGAAACTTAATTCTCTACAAAAAAGGTCTCTTAACATTTTGCCATAGCTCGCTTCGTTTCCGAGATATTTGCAGATTTATCTCAAGGGAAGGGGCCTGACGGACATATTTCGAGATATTTCTTCTTCTTGTTGTTCTTCTTCTGCACAGCTGAGCTGGAAGTGGCATTTGCAGGTCGCAATAGTGCAGAGTTATCTCAAAGAAAGGGGCCACGGTGTTTCTGTATCTCTATTATGTTGGTGCGGCTTCGGAACTTTTAAATATCTCGATATATCTCGAAAACTACGCTTCTGATCAAAAAATGTCATAGAACGTAGATTGTACGAAACATTATTCTCTACAAAAAAGGTCTCTTAACATTTTGCCATAGCTCGCTTCGTTTCCGAGATATTTGCAGATTTATCTCAAGGGAAGGGTCCTGATGGACATATTTCGAGATATTTCTTCTTCTTGTTGTTCTTCTTCTGCACAGCTAAGCTGGAAGTGGCATTTGCAGCTCGCAATAGTGCAGAGTTATCTCAAAGAAAGGGGCCACGGTGTTTCTGTATCTCTATTATGTTGGTGCGGCTTCGGAACTTTTAAATATCTCGATATATCTCGAAAACTACGCTTCTGATCAAAAAATATCATAGAACATAAATTGTAGGAAACAGAATTCTCTACAAAAAAGGTCTCTTAACATTTTGCCATAGCTCGCTTCGTTTCCAAGATGTTTGCAGATATATCTCAAGGGAAGGGGCCTGACGGACATATTTCGAGATATTTCTTCTTCTTGTTGTTCTTCTTCTGCACAGCTAAGCTGGAAGTGGCATTTACAGCTCGCAATAGTGCAGAGTTATCTCAAAGAAAGGGGCCACGGTGTTTCTGTATCTGTATTATGTTGGTGCGGCTTCGGAACTTTTAAATATCTTGATATATCTCGAGAACTACGCATCTGATCAAAAAATATCATAGAACATAAAAAGTAGGAAACTTAATTCTCCACAAAAAAGGTCTCTTAACATTTTGCCATAGCTCGCTTCGTTTCCGAGATATTTGCAGATTTATCTCAAGGGAAGGGGCCTGACGGACATATTTCGAGATATTTCTTCTTCTTGTTGTTCTTCTTCTGCACAGCTAAGCTGGAAGTGGCATTTGCGGCTCGCACTAGTGCAGAGTTATCTCAAAGAAAGGGGCCACGGTGTTTCTGTATCCCTATTATGTTGATGCGGCTTCGGAACTTTTAAATATCTCGATATATCTCGAAAACTACGCTTCTGATCAAAAAATATCATAGAACATAAATTGTAGGAAACATAATTCTCTACAAAAAACGTCTCTTAACATTTTGCCATAGCTCGCTTCGTTTCCGAGATATTTGCAGATTCAGCTCAAAGGAACTGGCGTGACGGACATATTTCGAGATATTTCTTCTTCTTGTTGTTCTTCCTCTGCACAGCTAAACTGGAAGTGGCATTTCCAGCTCGCAATAGTGCAGAGTTATCTCAAAGAAAGGAGCCACGGTGTTTCTGTATCTCTATTCTGTTGGTGCGGCTTCGGAACTTTTAAATATCTCGATATATCTCGAAAACTACGCTTCTGATCAAAAAATATCATAGAACATAAATTGTAGGAAACATAATTCTCTACAAAAAACGTCTCTTAACATTTTGCCATAGCTCGCTTCGTTTCCGAGATATTTGCAGATTCAGCTCAAAGGAACGGGCCTGACGGACATATTTCGAGATACTTCTTCTTCTTGTTGTTCTTCCTCTGCACAGCTAAGCTGGAAGTGGCATTTGCAGCTCGCAATAGTGCAGAGTTATCTCAAAGAAAGGGGCCACGGTGTTTCTGTATCTCTATTATGTTGGTGCGGCTTCGGAACTTTTAAATATCTCGATATATCTCGAAAACTACGCTTCTGATCAAAAAATGTCATAGAACGTAGATTGTAGGAAACATTATTCTCTACAAAAAAGGTCTCTTAACATTTTGCCATAGCTCGCTTCGTTTCCGAGATATTTGCAGATTTATCTCAAGGGAAGGGTCCTGATGGACATATTTCGAGATATTTCTTCT
This sequence comes from Osmia lignaria lignaria, assembly GCF_051020975.1. Taxonomy (NCBI): domain Eukaryota; kingdom Metazoa; phylum Arthropoda; class Insecta; order Hymenoptera; family Megachilidae; genus Osmia; species Osmia lignaria. Next base: position 4,632,577 of record NW_027478159.1, on the reverse strand, counting down.
TCTTGTTGTTCTTCTTCTGCACAGCTAAGCTGGAAGTGGCATTTGCAGCTCGCAATAGTGCAGAGTTATCTCAAAGAAAGGGGCCACGGTGTTTCTGTATCTCTATTCTGATGGTGCGGCTTCGGAACTTTTAAATATCTTGATATATCTCGGGAACTACGCATCTGATCAAAAAATATCATAGAACATAAAAAGTAGGAAACTTAATTCTCTACAAAAAAGGTCTCCTAACATTTTGCCATAGCTCGCTTCGTTTCCGAGATATTTGCAGATTTATCTCAAGGGAAGGGGCCTGACGGACATATTTCGAGATATTTCTTCTTCTTGTTGTTCTTCTTCTGCACAGCTAAGCTGGAAGTGGCATTTGCGGCTCGCACTAGTGCAGCGTTATCTCAAAGAAAGGGGCCACGGTGTTTCTGTATCTCTATTATGTTGGTGCGGCTTCGGAACTTTTAAATATCTTGATATATCTCGAGAACTACGCATCTGATCAAAAAATATCATAGAACATGAAAAGTAGCAAACTTAATTCTCTACAAAAAAGGTCTCTTAACATTTTGCCATAGCTCGCTTCGTTTCCGAGATATTTGCAGATTTATCTCAAGGGAAGGGGCATGACGGACATATTTCGAGATATTTCTTCTTCTTGTTGTTCTTCTTCTGCACAGCTAAGCTGGAAGTGGCATTTGCGGCTCGCACTAGTGCAGAGTTATCTCAAAGAAAGGGGCCACGGTGTTTCTGTATCTCTATTATGTTGGTGCGGCTTCGGAACTTTTAAATATCTCGATATATCTCGAAAACTACGCTTCTGATCAAAAAATATCATAGAACATAAAAAGTAGGAAACTTAATTCTCTACAAAAAAGGTCTCTTAACATTTTGCCATAGCTCGCTTCGTTTCCGAGATATTTGCAGGTTTATCTCAAGGGAAGGGGCCTAACGGACATATTTCGAGATATTTCTTCTTCTTGTTGTTCTTCTTCTGCACAGCTAAACTGGAAGTGGCATTTCCAGCTCGCAATAGTGCAGAGTTATCTCAAAGAAAGGAGCCACGGTGTTTCTGTATCTCTATTCTGTTGGTGCGGCTTCGGAACTTTTAAATATCTCGATATATCTCGAAAACTACGCTTCTGATCAAAAAATATCATAGAACATAAATTGTAGGAAACATAATTCTCTACAAAAAACGTCTCTTAACATTTTGCCATAGCTCGCTTCGTTTCCGAGATATTTGCAGATTCAGCTCAAAGGAACGGGCCTGACGGACATATTTCGAGATACTTCTTCTTCTTGTTGTTCTTCCTCTGCACAGCTAAGCTGGAAGTGGCATTTGCAGCTCGCAATAGTGCAGAGTTATCTCAAAGAAAGGGGCCACGGTGTTTCTGTATCTCTATTATGTTGGTGCGGCTTCGGAACTTTTAAATATCTTGATATATCTCGAGAACTACGCATCTGATCAAAAAATATCATAGAACATAAAAAGTAGGAAACTTAATTCTCTACAAAAAAGGTCTCTTAACATTTTGCCATAGCTCGCTTCGTTTCCGAGATATTTGCAGATTTATCTCAAGGGAAGGGGCCTGACGGACATATTTCGAGATATTTCTTCTTCTTGTTGTTCTTCTTCTGCACAGCTGAGCTGGAAGTGGCATTTGCAGGTCGCAATAGTGCAGAGTTATCTCAAAGAAAGGGGCCACGGTGTTTCTGTATCTCTATTATGTTGGTGCGGCTTCGGAACTTTTAAATATCTCGATATATCTCGAAAACTACGCTTCTGATCAAAAAATGTCATAGAACGTAGATTGTACGAAACATTATTCTCTACAAAAAAGGTCTCTTAACATTTTGCCATAGCTCGCTTCGTTTCCGAGATATTTGCAGATTTATCTCAAGGGAAGGGTCCTGATGGACATATTTCGAGATATTTCTTCTTCTTGTTGTTCTTCTTCTGCACAGCTAAGCTGGAAGTGGCATTTGCAGCTCGCAATAGTGCAGAGTTATCTCAAAGAAAGGGGCCACGGTGTTTCTGTATCTCTATTATGTTGGTGCGGCTTCGGAACTTTTAAATATCTCGATATATCTCGAAAACTACGCTTCTGATCAAAAAATATCATAGAACATAAATTGTAGGAAACAGAATTCTCTACAAAAAAGGTCTCTTAACATTTTGCCATAGCTCGCTTCGTTTCCAAGATGTTTGCAGATATATCTCAAGGGAAGGGGCCTGACGGACATATTTCGAGATATTTCTTCTTCTTGTTGTTCTTCTTCTGCACAGCTAAGCTGGAAGTGGCATTTACAGCTCGCAATAGTGCAGAGTTATCTCAAAGAAAGGGGCCACGGTGTTTCTGTATCTCTATTATGTTGGTGCGGCTTCGGAACTTTTAAATATCTTGATATATCTCGAGAACTACGCATCTGATCAAAAAATATCATAGAACATAAAAAGTAGGAAACTTAATTCTCCACAAAAAAGGTCTCTTAACATTTTGCCATAGCTCGCTTCGTTTCCGAGATATTTGCAGATTTATCTCAAGGGAAGGGGCCTGACGGACATATTTCGAGATATTTCTTCTTCTTGTTGTTCTTCTTCTGCACAGCTAAGCTGGAAGTGGCATTTGCGGCTCGCACTAGTGCAGAGTTATCTCAAAGAAAGGGGCCACGGTGTTTCTGTATCCCTATTATGTTGATGCGGCTTCGGAACTTTTAAATATCTCGATATATCTCGAAAACTACGCTTCTGATCAAAAAATATCATAGAACATAAATTGTAGGAAACATAATTCTCTACAAAAAACGTCTCTTAACATTTTGCCATAGCTCGCTTCGTTTCCGAGATATTTGCAGATTCAGCTCAAAGGAACTGGCGTGACGGACATATTTCGAGATATTTCTTCTTCTTGTTGTTCTTCCTCTGCACAGCTAAGCTGGAAGTGGCATTTGCAGCTCGCAATAGTGCAGAGTTATCTCAAAGAAAGGGGCCACGGTGTTTCTGTATCTCTATTATGTTGGTGCGGCTTCGGAACTTTTAAATATCTTGATATATCTCGAGAACTACGCATCTGATCAAAAAATATCATAGAACCTAAAAAGTAGGAAACTTAATTCTCTACAAAAAAGGTCTCTGAACATTTTGCCATAGCTCGCTTCGTTTCCGAGATATTTGCAGATTTATCTCAAGGGAAGGGGCCTGACGGACATATTTCGAGATATTTCTTCTTCTTGTTGTTCTTCTTCTGCACAGCTAAGCTGGAAGTGGCATTTGCGGCTCGCACTAGTGCAGAGTTATCTCAAAGAAAGGGGCCACGGTGTTTCTGTATCTCTATTATGTTGGTGCGGCTTCGGAACTTTTAAATATCTCGATATATCTCGAAAACTACGCTTCTGATCAAAAAATATCATAGAACATAAATTGTAGGACACAGAATTCTCTACAAAAAAGGTCTCTTAACATTTTGCCATAGCTCGCTTCGTTTCCGAGATATTTGCAGATATATCTCAAGGGAAGGGGCCTGACGGACATATTTCGAGATATTTCTTCTTCTTGTTGTTCTTCTTCTGCACAGCTAAGCTGGAAGTGGCATTTACAGCTCGCAATAGTGCAGAGTTATCTCAAAGAAAGGGGCCACGGTGTTTCTGTATCTCTATTATGTTGGTGCGGCTTCGGAACTTTTAAATATCTTGATATATCTCGAGAACTACGCATCTGATCAAAAAATATCATAGAACATAAAAAGTAGGAAACTTAATTCTCTACAAAAAAGGTCTCTTAACATTTTGCCATAGCTCGCTTCGTTTCCGAGATATTTGCAGATTTATCTCAAGGGAAGGGGCCTGACGGACATATTTCGAGATATTTCTTCTTCTTGTTGTTCTTCTTCTGCACAGCTAAGCTGGAAGTGGCATTTGCGGCTCGCACTAGTGCAGAGTTATCTCAAAGAAAGGGGCCACGGTGTTTCTGTATCCCTATTATGTTGGTGCGGCTTCGGAACTTTTAAATATCTCGATATATCTCGAAAACTACGCTTCTGATCAAAAAATATCATAGAACATGAATTGTAGGAAACATAATTCTCTACAAAAAACGTCTCTTAACATTTTGCCATAGCTCGCTTCGTTTCCGAGATATTTGCAGATTCAGCTCAAAGGAACTGGCCTGACGGACATATTTCGAGATATTTCTTCTTCTTGTTGTTCTTCCTCTGCACAGCTAAGCTGGAAGTGGCATCTGCAGCTCGCAATAGTGCAGAGTTATCTCAAAGAAAGGGGCCACGGTGTTTCTGTATCTCTATTATGTTGGTGCGGCTTCGGAACTTTTAAATATCTTGATATAGCTCGAGAACTACGCATCTGATCAAAAAATATCATAGAACATAAAAAGTAGGAAACTTAATTCTCTACAAAAAAGGTCTCTTAACATTTTGCCATAGCTCGCTTCGTTTCCGAGATATTTGCAGATTCAGCTCAAAGGAACTGGCGTGACGGACATATTTCGAGATATTTCTTCTTCTTGTTGTTCTTCCTCTGCACAGCTAAGCTGGAAGTGGCATTTGCAGCTCGCAATAGTGCAGAGTTATCTCAAAGAAAGGGGCCACGGTGTTTCTGTATCTCTATTATGTTGGTGCGGCTTCGGAACTTTTAAATATCTTGATATATCTCGAGAACTACGCATCTGATCAAAAAATATCATAGAACATAAAACGTAGGAAACTTAATTCTCTACAAAAAAGGTCTCTTAACATTTTGCCATAGCTCGCTTCGTTTCCGAGATATTTGCAGATTTATCTCAAGGGAAGGGGCCTGACGGACATATTTCGAGATATTTCTTCTTCTTGTTGTTCTTCTTCTGCACAGCTAAGCTGGAAGTGGCATTTGCGGCTCGCAATAGTGCATAGTTATCTGAAAGAAAGGGGCCACGGTGTTTCTGTATCTCTATTATGTTGGTGCGGCTTCGGAACTTTTAAATACCTTCATATATCTCGAGAACTACGCATCTGATCAAAAAATATCATAGAACATAAATTGTAGGAAACATAATTCTCTACAAAAAAGGTCTCTTAACGTTTTGCCATAGCTCGCTTCGTTTCCGAGATATTTGCAGATTTATCTCAAGGGAAGGGGCCTGATGGACATATTTCGAGATATTTCTTCTTCTTGATGTTCTTCTTCTGCACAGCTAAGCTGGAAGTGGCATTTGCAGCTCGCAATAGTGCAGAGTTATCTCAAAGAAAGGGGCTACGGTGTTTCTGTATCTCTATTATGTTGGTGCGGCTTCGGAACTTTTAAATATCTTGATATATCTCGAGAACTACGCATCTGATCAAAAAATATCATAGAACATAAAACGTAGGAAACTTAACTCTCTACAAAAAAGGTCTCTCAACATTTTGCCATAGCTCGCTTCGTTTCCGAGATATTTGCAGATTTATCTCAAGGGAAGGGGCCTGACGGACATATTTCGAGATATTTCTTCTTCTTGTTGTTCTTCTTCTGCACAGCTAAGCTGGAAGTGGCATTTGCGGCTCGCAATAGTGCAGAGTTATCTCAAAGAAAGGGGCCACGGTGTTTCTGTATCTCTATTATGTTGGTGCGGCTTCGGAACTTTTAAATATCTCGATATATCTCGAAAACTACGCTTCTGATCAAAAAATATCATAGAACATAAATTGTAGGAAACATAATTCTCTACAAAAAAGGTCTCTTAACATTTTGCCATAGCTCGCTTCGTTTCCGAGATATTTGCAGATTTATCTCAAGGGAAGGGGCCTGACGGACATATTTCGAGATATTTCTTCTTCTTGTTGTTCTTCTGCACAGCTAAGCTGGAAGTGGCATTTGCAGCTCGCAATAGTGCATAGTTATCTGAAAGAAAGGGGCCACGGTGTTTCTGTATCTCTATTATGTTGGTGCGGCTTCGGAACTTTTAAATATCTTGATATATCTCGAGAACTACGCATCTAATCAAAAAATATCCTAGAACATAAAAAGTAGGAAACTTAATTCTCTACAAAAAAGGTCTCTTAACATTTTGCCATAGCTCGCTTCGTTTCCGAGATATTTGCAGATTTATCTCAAGGGAAGGGGCCTGACGGACATATTTCGAGATATTTCTTCTTCTTGTTGTTCTTCTTCTGCACAGCTAAGCTGGAAGTGGCATTTGCGGCTCGCACTAGTGCAGAGTTATCTCAACGAAAGGGGCCACGGTGTTTCTGTATCTCTATTATGTTGGTGCGGCTTCGGAACTTTTAGATATCTTGATATATCTCGAGAACTACGCATCTAATCAAAAAATATCATAGAACATAAAAAGTAGGAAACTTAATTCTCTACAAAAAAGGTCTCTTAACATTTTGCCATAGCTCGCTTCGTTTCCGAGATATTTGCAGATTTATCTCAAGGGAAGGGGCCTGACGGACATATTTCGAGATATTTCTTCTTCTTGTTGTTCTTCCTCTGCACAGCTAAGCTGGAAGTGGCATTTGCAGTTCGCAATAGTGCAGAGTTATCTCAAAGAAAGGGGCCACGGTGTTTCTGTATCTCTATTATGTTGGTGCGGCTTTGGAACTTTTAAATATCTCGATATATCTCGAAAACTACGCTTCTGATCAAAAAATATCATAGAACATAAAAAGTAGGAAACTTAATTCTCTACAAAAAAGGTCTCTTAACATTTTGCCATAGCTCTCTTCGTTTCCGAGATATTTGCAGATTTATCTCAAGGGAAGGGGCCTGACGGACATATTTCGAGATATTTCTTCTTCTTGATGTTCTTCTTCTGCACAGCTAAGCTGGAAGTGGCAGTTGCAGCTCGCAATAGTGCAGAGTTATCTCAAAGAAAGGGGCCACCGTGTTTCTGTATCTCTATTATGTTGGTGCGGCTTCGGAACTTTTAAATATCTTGATATATCTCGAGAACTACGCATCTGATCAAAAAATATCATAGAAGATAAAACGTAGGAAACTTAACTCTCTACAAAAAAGGTCTCTCAACATTTTGCCATAGCTCGCTTCGTTTCCGAGATATTTGCAGATTTATCTCAAGGGAAGGGGCCTGACGGACAAATTTCGAGATATTTCTGCTTCTTGTTGTTCTTCTTCTGCACAGCTAAGCTGGAAGTGGCATTTGCAGCTGGCAATAGTGCAGAGTTATCTCAAAGAAAGGGGCCACGGTGTTTCTGTATCTCTATTATGTTGGTGCGGCTTCGGAACTCTTAGATATCTTGATATATCTCGAGAACTACGCATCTGATCAAAAAATATCATAGAACATAAAAAGTAGGAAACTTAATTCTCTACAAAAAAGGTCTCTTAACATTTTGCCATAGCTCTCTTCGTTTCCGAGATATTTGCAGATTTATCTCAAGGGAAGGGGCCTGACGGACATATTTCGAGATATTTCTTCTTCTTGTTGTTCTTCCTCTGCACAGCTAAGCTGGAAGTGGCATTTGCAGCTCGCAATAGTGCATAGTTATCTGAAAGAAAGGGGCCACGGTGTTTCTGTATCTCTATTATGTTGGTGCGGCTTCGGAACTTTTAAATATCTTGATATATCTCGAGAACTACGCATCTAATCAAAAAATATCATAGAACATAAAAAGTAGGAAACTTAATTCTCTACAAAAAAGGTCTCTTAACATTTTGCCATAGCTCGCTTCGTTTCCGAGATATTTGCAGATTTATCTCAAGGGAAGGGGCCTGACGGACATATTTCGAGATATTTCTTCTTCTTGTTGTTCTTCTTCTGCACAGCTAAGCTGGAAGTGGCATTTGCGGCTCGCACTAGTGCAGAGTTATCTCAACGAAAGGGGCCACGGTGTTTCTGTATCTCTATTATGTTGGTGCGGCTTCGGAACTTTTAGATATCTTGATATATCTCGAGAACTACGCATCTAATCAAAAAATATCATAGAACATAAAAAGTAGGAAACTTAATTCTCTACAAAAAAGGTCTCTTAACATTTTGCCATAGCTCGCTTCGTTTCCGAGATATTTGCAGATTTATCTCAAGGGAAGGGGCCTGACGGACATATTTCGAGATATTTCTTCTTCTTGTTGTTCTTCCTCTGCACAGCTAAGCTGGAAGTGGCATTTGCAGCTCGCAATAGTGCAGAGTTATCTCAAAGAAAGGGGCCACGGTGTTTCTGTATCTCTATTATGTTGGTGCGGCTTTGGAACTTTTAAATATCTCGATATATCTCGAAAACTACGCTTCTGATCAAAAAATATCATAGAACATAAAAAGTAGGAAACTTAATTCTCTACAAAAAAGGTCTCTTAACATTTTGCCATAGCTCTCTTCGTTTCCGAGATATTTGCAGATTTATCTCAAGGGAAGGGGCCTGACGGACATATTTCGAGATATTTCTTCTTCTTGATGTTCTTCTTCTGCACAGCTAAGCTGGAAGTGGCAGTTGCAGCTCGCAATAGTGCAGAGTTATCTCAAAGAAAGGGGCCACGGTGTTTCTGTATCTCTATTATGTTGGTGCGGCTTCGGAACTTTTAAATATCTTGATATATCTCGAGAACTACGCATCTGATCAAAAAATATCATAGAACATAAAACGTAGGAAACTTAACTCTCTACAAAAAAGGTCTCTCAACATTTTGCCATAGCTCGCTTCGTTTCCGAGATATTTGCAGATTTATCTCAAGGGAAGGGGCCTGACGGACAAATTTCGAGATATTTCTGCTTCTTGTTGTTCTTCTTCTGCACAGCTAAGCTGGAAGTGGCATTTGCGGCTCGCAATAGTGCAGAGTTATCTCAAAGAAAGGGGCCACGGTGTTTCTGTATCTCTATTATGTTGGTGCGGCTTCGGAACTTTTAAATATCTCGATATATCTCGAAAACTACGCTTCTGATCAAAAAATATCATAGAACATAAATTGTAGGAAACATAATTCTCTACAAAAAAGGTCTCTTAACATTTTGCTATAGCTCGCTTCGTTTCCGAGATATTTGCAGATTTATCTCAAGGGAAGGGGCCTGACGGACATATTTCGAGATATTTCTTCTTCTTGTTGTTCTTCTGCACAGCTAAGCTGGAAGTGGCATTTGCAGCTCGCAATAGTGCATAGTTATCTGAAAGAAAGGGGCCACGGTGTTTCTGTATCTCTATTATGTTGGTGCGGCTTCGGAACTTTTAAATATCTTGATATATCTCGAGAACTACGCATCTAATCAAAAAATATCATAGAACATAAAAAGTAGGAAACTTAATTCTCTACAAAAAAGGTCTCTTAACATTTTGCCATAGCTCGCTTCGTTTCCGAGATATTTGCAGATTTATCTCAAGGGAAGGGGCCTGACGGACATATTTCGAGATATTTCTTCTTCTTGTTGTTCTTCTTCTGCACAGCTAAGCTGGAAGTGGCATTTGCAGCTCGCAATAGTGCAGAGTTATCTCAAAGAAAGGGGCCACGGTGTTTCTGTATCTCTATTATGTTGGTGCGGCTTCGGAACTTTTAAATATCTTGATATATCTCGAGAACTACGCATCTGATCAAAAAATATCATAGAACATAAAACGTAGGAAACTTAACTCTCTACAAAAAAGGTCTCTCAACATTTTGCCATAGCTCGCTTCGTTTCCGAGATATTTGCAGATTTATCTCAAGGGAAGGGGCCTGACGGACATATTTCGAGATATTTCTTCTTCTTGTTGTTCTTCTTCTGCACAGCTAAGCTGGAAGTGGCAGTTGCAGCTCGCAATAGTGCAGAGTTATCTCAAAGAAAGGGGCCACGGTGTTTCTGTATCTCTATTATGTTGGTGCGGCTTCGGAACTTTTAAATATCTTGATATATCTCGAGAACTACGCATCTGATCAAAAAATATCATAGAACATAAAACGTAGGAAACTTAACTCTCTACAAAAAAGGTCTCTCAACATTTTGCCATAGCTCGCTTCGTTTCCGAGATATTTGCAGATTTATCTCAAGGGAAGGGGCCTGACGGACAAATTTCGAGATATTTCTGCTTCTTGTTGTTCTTCTTCTGCACAGCTAAGCTGGAAGTGGCATTTGCGGCTCGCAATAGTGCAGAGTTATCTCAAAGAAAGGGGCCACGGTGTTTCTGTATCTCTATTATGTTGGTGCGGCTTCGGAACTTTTAAATATCTCGATATATCTCGAAAACTACGCTTCTGATCAAAAAATATCATAGAACATAAATTGTAGGAAACATAATTCTCTACAAAAAAGGTCTCTTAACATTTTGCCATAGCTCGCTTCGTTTCCGAGATATTTGCAGATTTATCTCAAGGGAAGGGGCCTGACGGACATATTTCGAGATATTTCTTCTTCTTGTTGTTCTTCTGCACAGCTAAGCTGGAAGTGGCATTTGCAGCTCGCAATAGTGCATAGTTATCTGAAAGAAAGGGGCCACGGTGTTTCTGTATCTCTATTATGTTGGTGCGGCTTCGGAACTTTTAAATATCTTGATATATCTCGAGAACTACGCATCTAATCAAAAAATATCATAGAACATAAAAAGTAGGAAACTTAATTCTCTACAAAAAAGGTCTCTTAACATTTTGCCATAGCTCGCTTCGTTTCCGAGATATTTGCAGATTTATCTCAAGGGAAGGGGCCTGACGGACATATTTCGAGATATTTCTTCTTCTTGTTGTTCTTCTTCTGCACAGCTAAGCTGGAAGTGGCATTTGCGGCTCGCACTAGTGCAGAGTTATCTCAACGAAAGGGGCCACGGTGTTTCTGTATCTCTATTATGTTGGTGCGGCTTCGGAACTTTTAGATATCTTGATATATCTCGAGAACTACGCATCTAATCAAAAAATATCATAGAACATAAAAAGTAGGAAACTTAATTCTCTACAAAAAAGGTCTCTTAACATTTTGCCATAGCTCGCTTCGTTTCCGAGATATTTGCAGATTTATCTCAAGGGAAGGGGCCTGACGGACATATTTCGAGATATTTCTTCTTCTTGTTGTTCTTCCTCTGCACAGCTAAGCTGGAAGTGGCATTTGCAGCTCGCAATAGTGCAGAGTTATCTCAAAGAAAGGGGCCACGGTGTTTCTGTATCTCTATTATGTTGGTGCGGCTTTGGAACTTTTAAATATCTCGATATATCTCGAAAACTACGCTTCTGATCAAAAAATATCATACAACATAAAAAGTAGGAAACTTAATTCTCTACAAAAAAGGTCTCTTAACATTTTGCCATAGCTCTCTTCGTTTCCGAGATATTTGCAGATTTATCTCAAGGGAAGGGGCCTGACGGACATATTTCGAGATATTTCTTCTTCTTGTTGTTCTTCTTCTGCACAGCTAAGCTGGAAGTGGCATTTGCGGCTCGCACTAGTGCAGAGTTATCTCAACGAAAGGGGCCACGGTGTTTCTGTATCTCTATTATGTTGGTGCGGCTTCGGAACTTTTAGATATCTTGATATATCTCGAGAACTACGCATCTAATCAAAAAATATCATAGAACATAAAAAGTAGGAAACTTAATTCTCTACAAAAAAGGTCTCTTAACATTTTGCGATAGCTCGCTTCGTTTCCGAGATATTTGCAGATTTATCTCAAGGGAAGGGGCCTGACGGACATATTTCGAGATATTTCTTCTTCTTGTTGTTCTTCCTCTGCACAGCTAAGCTGGAAGTGGCATTTGCAGCTCGCAATAGTGCAGAGTTATCTCAAAGAAAGGGGCCACGGTGTTTCTGTATCTCTATTATGTTGGTGCGGCTTTGGAACTTTTCAATATCTCGATATATCTCGAAAACTACGCTTCTGAACAAAAAATATCATAGAACATAAAAAGTAGGAAACTTAATTCTCTACAAAAAAGGTTTCTTAACATTTTGCCATAGCTCTCTTCGTTTCCGAGATATTTGCAGATTTATCTCAAGGGAAGGGGCCTGACGGACATATTTCGAGATATTTCTTCTTCTTGATGTTCTTCTTCTGCACAGCTAAGCTGGAAGTGGCATTTGCAGCTCGCAATAGTGCAGAGTTATCTCAAAGAAAGGGGCCACGGTGTTTCTGTATCTCTATTATGTTGGTGCGGCTTCGGAACTTTTAAATATCTTGATATATCTCGAGAACTACGCATCTGATCAAAAAATATCATAGAACATAAAACGTAGGAAACTTAACTCTCTACAAAAAAGGTCTCTCAACATTTTGCCATAGCTCGCTTCGTTTCCGAGATATTTGCAGATTTATCTCAAGGGAAGGGGCCTGACGGACATATTTCGAGATATTTCTTCTTCTTGTTGTTCTTCTTCTGCACAGCTAAGCTGGAAGTGGCATTTGCGGCTCGCAATAGTGCAGAGTTATCTCAAAGAAAGGGGCCACGGTGTTTCTGTATCTCTATTATGTTGGTGCGGCTTCGGAACTTTTAAATATCTCGATATATCTCGAAAACTACGCTTCTGATCAAAAAATATCATAGAACATAAATTGTAGGAAACATAATTCTCTACAAAAAAGGTCTCTTAACATTTTGCCATAGCTCGCTTCGTTTCCGAGATATTTGCAGATTTATCTCAAGGGAAGGGGCCTGACGGACATATTTCGAGATATTTCTTCTTCTTGTTGTTCTTCTTCTGCACAGCTAAGCTGGAAGTGGCATTTGCGGCTCGCACTAGTGCAGAGTTATCTCAACGAAAGGGGCCACGGTGTTTCTGTATCTCTATTATGTTGGTGCGGCTTCGGAACTTTTAAATATCTTGATATATCTCGAGAACTACGCATCTGATCAAAAAATATCATAGAACATAAAACGTAGGAAACTTAACTCTCTACAAAAAAGGTCTCTCAACATTTTGCCATAGCTCGCTTCGTTTCCGAGATATTTGCAGATTTATCTCAAGGGAAGGGGCCTGACGGACATATTTCGAGATATTTCTTCTTCTTGTTGTTCTTCTGCACAGCTAAGCTGGAAGTGGAATTTGCAGCTCGCAATAGTGCATAGTTATCTGAAAGAAAGGGGCCACGGTGTTTCTGTATCTCTATTATGTTGGTGCGGCTTCGGAACTTTTAAATATCTTGATATATCTCGAGAACTACGCATCTAATCAAAAAATATCATAGAACATAAAAAGTAGGAAACTTAATTCTCTACAAAAAAGGTCTCTTAACATTTTGCCATAGCTCGCTTCGTTTCCGAGATATTTGCAGATTTATCTCAAGGGAAGGGGCCTGACGGACATATTTCGAGATATTTCTTCTTCTTGTTGTTCTTCTTCTGCACAGCTAAGCTGGAAGTGGCATTTGCGGCTCGCACTAGTGCAGAGTTATCTCAACGAAAGGGGCCACGGTGTTTCTGTATCTCTATTATGTTGGTGCGGCTTCGGAACTTTTAGATATCTTGATATATCTCGAGAACTACGCATCTAATCAAAAAATATCATTGAACATAAAAAGTAGGAAACTTAATTCTCTACAAAAAAGGTCTCTTAACATTTTGCCATAGCTCGCTTCGTTTCCGAGATATTTGCAGATTTATCTCAAGGGAAGGGGCCTGACGGACATATTTCGAGATATTTCTTCTTCTTGTTGTTCTTCCTCTGCACAGCTAAGCTGGAAGTGGCATTTGCAGCTCGCAATAGTGCAGAGTTATCTCAAAGAAAGGGGCCACGGTGTTTCTGTATCTCTATTATGTTGGTGCGGCTTTGGAACTTTTAAATATCTTGATATATCTCGAAAACTACGCTTCTGATCAAAAAATATCATAGAACATAAAAAGTAGGAAACTTAATTCTCTACAAAAAAGGTCTCTTAACATTTTGCCATAGCTCTCTTCGTTTCCGAGATATTTGCAGATTTATCTCAAGGGAAGGGGCCTGACGGACATATTTCGAGATATTTCTTCTTCTTGATGTTCTTCTTCTGCACAGCTAAGCTGGAAGTGGCAGTTGCAGCTCGCAATAGTGCAGAGTTATCTCAAAGAAAGGGGCCACGGTGTTTCTGTATCTCTATTATGTTGGTGCGGCTTCGGAACTTTTAAATATCTTGATATATCTCGAGAACTACGCATCTGATCAAAAAATATCATAGAACATAAAACGTAGGAAACTTAACTCTCTACAAAAAAGGTCTCTCAACATTTTGCCATAGCTCGCTTCGTTTCCGAGATATTTGCAGATTTATCTCAAGGGAAGGGGCCTGACGGACATATTTCGAGATATTTCTTCTTCTTGTTGTTCTTCTGCACAGCTAAGCTGGAAGTGGAATTTGCAGCTCGCAATAGTGCATAGTTATCTGAAAGAAAGGGGCCACGGTGTTTCTGTATCTCTATTATGTTGGTGCGGCTTCGGAACTTTTAAATATCTTGATATATCTCGAGAACTACGCATCTAATCAAAAAATCTCATAGAACATAAAAAGTAGGAAACTTAATTCTCTACAAAAAAGGTCTCTTAACATTTTGCCATAGCTCGCTTCGTTTCCGAGATATTTGCAGATTTATCTCAAGGGAAGGGGCCTGACGGACATATTTCGAGATATTTCTTCTTCTTGTTGTTCTTCTTCTGCACAGCTAAGCTGGAAGTGGCATTTGCGGCTCGCACTAGTGCAGAGTTATCTCAACGAAAGGGGCCACGGTGTTTCTGTATCTCTATTATGTTGGTGCGGCTTCGGAACTTTTAGATATCTTGATATATCTCGAGAACTACGCATCTAATCAAAAAATATCATTGAACATAAAAAGTAGGAAACTTAATTCTCTACAAAAAAGGTCTCTTAACATTTTGCCATAGCTCGCTTCGTTTCCGAGATATTTGCAGATTTATCTCAAGGGAAGGGGCCTGACGGACATATTTCGAGATATTTCTTCTTCTTGTTGTTCTTCCTCTGCACAGCTAAGCTGGAAGTGGCATTTGCAGCTCGCAATAGTGCAGAGTTATCTCAAAGAAAGGGGCCACGGTGTTTCTGTATCTCTATTATGTTGGTGCGGCTTTGGAACTTTTAAATATCTTGATATATCTCGAAAACTACGCTTCTGATCAAAAAATATCATAGAACATAAAAAGTAGGAAACTTAATTCTCTACAAAAAAGGTCTCTTAACATTTTGCCATAGCTCTCTTCGTTTCCGAGATATTTGCAGATTTATCTCAAGGGAAGGGGCCTGACGGACATATTTCGAGATATTTCTTCTTCTTGATGTTCTTCTTCTGCACAGCTAAGCTGGAAGTGGCATTTGCAGCTCGCAATAGTGCAGAGTTATCTCAAAGAAAGGGGCCACGGTGTTTCTGTATCTCTATTATGTTGGTGCGGCTTCGGAACTTTTAAATATCTTGATATATCTCGAGAACTACGCATCTGATCAAAAAATATCATAGAACATAAACCGTAGGAAACTGAACTCTCTACAAAAAAGGTCTCTCAACATTTTGCCATAGCTCGCTTCGTTTCCGAGATATTTGCAGATTTATCTCAAGGGAAGGGGCCTGACGGACATATTTCGAGATATTTCTTCTTCTTGATGTTCTTCTTCTGCACAGCTAAGCTGGAAGTGGCATTTGCAGCTCGCAATAGTGCAGAGTTATCTCAAAGAAAGGGGCCACGGTGTTTCTGTATCTCTATTATGTTGGTGCGGCTTTGGAACTTTTAAATATCTCGATATATCTCGAAAACTACGCTTCTGATCAAAAAATATCATAGAACATAAAAAGTAGGAAACTTAATTCTCTACAAAAAAGGTCTCTTAACATTTTGCCATAGCTCTCTTCGTTTCCGAGATATTTGCAGATTTATCTCAAGGGAAGGGGCCTGACGGACATATTTCGAGATATTTCTTCTTCTTGATGTTCTTCTTCTGCACAGCTAAGCTGGAAGTGGCATTTGCAGCTCGCAATAGTGCAGAGTTATCTCAAAGAAAGGGGCCACGGTGTTTCTGTATCTCTATTATGTTGGTGCGGCTTCGGAACTTTTAAATATCTTGATATATCTCGAGAACTACGCATCTGATCAAAAAATATCATAGAACATAAACCGTAGGAAACTGAACTCTCTACAAAAAAGGTCTCTCAACATTTTGCCATAGCTCGCTTCGTTTCCGAGATATTTGCAGATTTATCTCAAGGGAAGGGGCCTGACGGACATATTTCGAGATATTTCTTCTTCTTGTTGTTCTTCTTCTGCACAGCTAAGCTGGAAGTGGCATTTGCGGCTCGCAATAGTGCAGAGTTATCTCAACGAAAGGGGCCACGGTGTTTCTGTATCTCTATTATGTTGGTGCGGCTTCGGAACTTTTAAATATCTCGATATATCTCGAAAACTACGCTTCTGATCAAAAAATATCATAGAACATAAATTGTAGAAAACATAATTCTCTACAAAAAAGGTCTCTTAACATTTTGCCATAGCTCGCTTCGTTTCCGAGATATTTGCAGATTTATCTCAAGGGAAGGGGCCTGACGGACATATTTCGAGATATTTCTTCTTCTTGTTGTTCTTCTGCACAGCTAAGCTGGAAGTGGCATTTGCAGCTCGCAATAGGGCATAGTTATCTGAAAGAAAGGGGCCACGGTGTTTCTGTATCTCTATTATGTTGGTGCGGCTTCGGAACTTTTAAATATCTTGATATATCTCGAGAACTACGCATCTAATCAAAAAATATCATAGAACATAAAAAGTAGGAAACTTAATTCTCTACAAAAAAGGTCTCTTAACATTTTGCCATAGCTCGCTTCGTTTCCGAGATATTTGCAGATTTATCTCAAGGGAAGGGGCCTGACGGACATATTTCGAGATATTTCTTCTTCTTGTTGTTCTTCTTCTGCACAGCTAAGCTGGAAGTGGCATTTGCGGCTCGCACTAGTGCAGAGTTATCTCAACGAAAGGGGCCACGGTGTTTCTGTATCTCTATTATGTTGGTGCGGCTTCGGAACTTTTAGATATCTTGATATATCTCGAGAACTACGCATCTAATCAAAAAATATCATAGAACATAAAAAGTAGGAAGCTTAATTCTCTACAAAAAAGGTCTCTTAACATTTTGCCATAGCTCGCTTCGTTTCCGAGATATTTGCAGATTTATCTCAAGGGAAGGGGCCTGACGGACATATTTCGAGATATTTCTTCTTCTTGTTGTTCTTCCTCTGCACAGCTAAGCTGGAAGTGGCATTTGCAGCTCGCAATAGTGCAGAGTTATCTCAACGAAAGGGGCCACGGTGTTTCTGTATCTCTATTATGTTGGTGCGGCTTCGGAACTTTTAGATATCTTGATATATCTCGAGAACTACGCATCTAATCAAAAAATATCATAGAACATAAAAAGTAGGAAGCTTAATTCTCTACAAAAAAGGTCTCTTAACATTTTGCCATAGCTCGCTTCGTTTCCGAGATATTTGCAGATTTATCTCAAGGGAAGGGGCCTGACGGACATATTTCGAGATATTTCTTCTTCTTGTTGTTCTTCCTCTGCACAGCTAAGCTGGAAGTGGCATTTGCAGCTCGCAATAGTGCAGAGTTATCTCAAAGAAAGGGGCCACGGTGTGTCTGTATCTCTATTATGTTGGTGCGGCTTCGGAACTTTTAAATATCTCGATATATCTCGAAAACTACGCTTCTGATCAAAAAATATGATAGAACATAAATTGTAGGAAACATAATTCTCTACAAAAAAGGTCTCTTAACATTTTGCCATAGCTCGCTTGGTTTCCGAGATATTTGCAGATATATCTCAAGGGAAGGGGCCTGACGGACATATTTCGAGATATGTCTTCTTCTTGTTGTTCTTCTTATGCACAGCTAAGCTGGAAGTGGCATTTACAGCTCGCAATAGTGCAGAGTTATCTCAAAGAAAGGGGCCACGGTGTTTCTGTATCTCTATTATGTTGGTGCGGCTTCGGAACTTTTAAATATCTTGATATATCTCGAGAACTACGCATCAGATCAAAAAATATCATAGAACATAAAAAGTAGGAAACTTAATTCTCTACAAAAAAGGTCTCTTAACATTTTGCCATAGCTCTCTTCGTTTCCGAGATATTTGCAGATTTATCTCAAGGGAAGGGGCCTGACGGACATATTTCGAGATATTTCTTCTTCTTGATGTTCTTCTTCTGCACAGCTAAGCTGGAAGTGGCATTTGCAGCTCGCAATAGTGCAGAGTTATCTCAAAGAAAGGGGCCACGGTGTTTCTGTATCTCTATTATGTTGGTGCGGCTTCGGAACTTTTAAATATCTTGATATATCTCGAGAACTACGCATCTGATCAAAAAATATCATAGAACATAAACCGTAGGAAACTGAACTCTCTACAAAAAAGGTCTCTCAACATTTTGCCATAGCTCGCTTCGTTTCCGAGATATTTGCAGATTTATCTCAAGGGAAGGGGCCTGACGGACATATTTCGAGATATTTCTTCTTCTTGTTGTTCTTCTTCTGCACAGCTAAGCTGGAAGTGGCATTTGCGGCTCGCAATAGTGCAGAGTTATCTCAAAGAAAGGGGCCACGGTGTTTCTGTATCTCTATTATGTTGGTGCGGCTTCGGAACTTTTAAATATCTCGATATATCTCGAAAACTACGCTTCTGATCAAAAAATATCATAGAACATAAATTGTAGGAAACATAATTCTCTACAAAAAAGGTCTCTTAACATTTTGCCATAGCTCGCTTCGTTTCCGAGATATTTGCAGATTTATCTCAAGGGAAGGGGCCTGACGGACATATTTCGAGATATTTCTTCTTCTTGTTGTTCTTCTGCACAGCTAAGCTGGAAGTGGCATTTGCAGCTCGCAATAGGGCATAGTTATCTGAAAGAAAGGGGCCACGGTGTTTCTGTATCTCTATTATGTTGGTGCGGCTTCGGAACTTTTAAATATCTTGATATATCTCGAAAACTACGCTTCTGATCAAAAAATATCATAGAACATAAATTGTAGGAAACATAATTCTCTACAAAAAAGGTCTCTTAACATTTTGCCATAGCTCGCTTCGTTTCCGAGATATTTGCAGATTTATCTCAAGGGAAGGGGCCTGACGGACATATTTCGAGATATTTCTTCTTCTTGTTGTTCTTCTGCACAGCTAAGCTGGAAGTGGCATTTGCAGCTCGCAATAGGGCATAGTTATCTGAAAGAAAGGGGCCACGGTGTTTCTGTATCTCTATTATGTTGGTGCGGCTTCGGAACTTTTAAATATCTTGATATATCTCGAGAACTACGCATCTAATCAAAAAATATCATAGAACATAAAAAGTAGGAAACTTAATTCTCTACAAAAAAGGTCTCTTAACATTTTGCCATAGCTCGCTTCGTTTCCGAGATATTTGCAGATTTATCTCAAGGGAAGGGGCCTGACGGACATATTTCGAGATATTTCTTCTTCTTGTTGTTCTTCCTCTGCACAGCTAAGCTGGAAGTGGCATTTGCAGCTCGCAATAGGGCATAGTTATCTGAAAGAAAGGGGCCACGGTGTTTCTGTATCTCTATTATGTTGGTGCGGCTTCGGAACTTTTAAGTATCTTGATATATCTCGAAAACTACGCTTCTGATCAAAAAATATGATAGAACATAAATTGTAGGAAACATAATTCTCTACAAAAAAGGTCTCTTAACATTTTGCCATAGCTCGCTTCGTTTCCGAGATATTTGCAGATATATCTCAAGGGAAGGGGCCTGACGGACATATTTCGAGATATTTCTTCTTCTTGTTGTTCTTCTTCTGCACAGCTAAGCTGGAAGTGGCATTTGCGGCTCGCAATAGTGCAGAGTTATCTCAAAGAAAGGGGCCACGGTGTTTCTGTATCTCTATTATGTTGGTGCGGCTTCGGAACTTTTAAATATCTCGATATATCTCGAAAACTACGCTTCTGATCAAAAAATATCATAGAACATAAATTGTAGGAAACATAATTCTCTACAAAAAAGGTCTCTTAACATTTTGCCATAGCTCGCTTCGTTTCCGAGATATTTGCAGATTTATCTCAAGGGAAGGGGCCTGACGGACATATTTCGAGATATTTCTTCTTCTTGTTGTTCTTCTGCACAGCTAAGCTGGAAGTGGCATTTGCAGCTCGCAATAGGGCATAGTTATCTGAAAGAAAGGGGCCACGGTGTTTCTGTATCTCTATTATGTTGGTGCGGCTTCGGAACTTTTAAATATCTTGATATATCTCGAGAACTACGCATCTAATCAAAAAATATCATAGAACATAAAAAGTAGGAAACTTAATTCTCTACAAAAAAGGTCTCTTAACATTTTGCCATAGCTCGCTTCGTTTCCGAGATATTTGCAGATTTATCTCAAGGGAAGGGGCCTGACGGACATATTTCGAGATATTTCTTCTTCTTGTTGTTCTTCTTCTGCACAGCTAAGCTGGAAGTGGCATTTGCGGCTCGCACTAGTGCAGAGTTATCTCAACGAAAGGGGCCACGGTGTTTCTGTATCTCTATTATGTTGGTGCGGCTTCGGAACTTTTAGATATTTTGATATATCTCGAGAACTACGCATCTAATCAAAAAATATCATAGAACATAAAAAGTAGGAAACTTAATTCTCTACAAAAAAGGTCTCTTAACATTTTGCCATAGCTCGCTTCGTTTCCGAGATATTTGCAGATTTATCTCAAGGGAAGGGGCCTGACGGACATATTTCGAGATATTTCTTCTTCTTGTTGTTCTTCCTCTGCACAGCTAAGCTGGAAGTGGCATTTGCAGCTCGCAATAGTGCAGAGTTATCTCAAAGAAAGGGGCCACGGTGTTTCTGTATCTCTATTATGTTGGTGCGGCTTCGGAACTTTTAAATATCTCGATATATCTCGAAAACTACGCTTCTGATCAAAAAATATGATAGAACATAAATTGTAGGAAACATAATTCTCTACAAAAAAGGTCTCTTAACATTTTGCCATAGCTCGCTTCGTTTCCGAGATATTTGCAGATATATCTCAAGGGAAGGGGCCTGACGGACATATTTCGAGATATGTCTTCTTCTTGTTGTTCTTCTTATGCACAGCTAAGCTGGAAGTGGCATTTACAGCTCGCAATAGTGCAGAGTTATCTCAAAGAAAGGGGCCACGGTGTTTCTGTATCTCTATTATGTTGGTGCGGCTTCGGAACTTTTAAATATCTTGATATATCTCGAGAACTACGCATCAGATCAAAAAATATCATAGAACATAAAAAGTAGGAAACTTAATTCTCTACAAAAAAGGTCTCTTAACATTTTGCCATAGCTCTCTTCGTTTCCGAGATATTTGCAGATTTATCTCAAGGGAAGGGGCCTGACGGACATATTTCGAGATATTTCTTCTTCTTGATGTTCTTCTTCTGCACAGCTAAGCTGGAAGTGGCATTTGCAGCTCGCAATAGTGCAGAGTTATCTCAAAGAAAGGGGCCACGGTGTTTCTGTATCTCTATTATGTTGGTGCGGCTTCGGAACTTTTAAATATCTTGATATATCTCGAGAACTACGCATCTGATCAAAAAATCTCATAGAACATAAACCGTAGGAAACTGAACTCTCTACAAAAAAGGTCTCTCAACATTTTGCCATAGCTCGCTTCGTTTCCGAGATATTTGCAGATTTATCTCAAGGGAAGGGGCCTGACGGACATATTTCGAGATATTTCTTCTTCTTGTTGTTCTTCTTCTGCACAGCTAAGCTGGAAGTGGCATTTGCGGCTCGCAATAGTGCAGAGTTATCTCAAAGAAAGGGGCCACGGTGTTTCTGTATCTCTATTATGTTGGTGCGGCTTCGGAACTTTTAAATATCTCGATATATCTCGAAAACTACGCTTCTGATCAAAAAATATCATAGAACATAAATTGTAGGAAACATAATTCTCTACAAAAAAGGTCTCTTAACATTTTGCCATAGCTCGCTTCGTTTCCGAGATATTTGCAGATTTATCTCAAGGGAAGGGGCCTGACGGACATATTTCGAGATATTTCTTCTTCTTGTTGTTCTTCTGCACAGCTAAGCTGGAAGTGGCATTTGCAGCTCGCAATAGGGCATAGTTATCTGAAAGAAAGGGGCCACGGTGTTTCTGTATCTCTATTATGTTGGTGCGGCTTCGGAACTTTTAAATATCTTGATATATCTCGAGAACTACGCATCTAATCAAAAAATATCATAGAACATAAAAAGTAGGAAACTTAATTCTCTACAAAAAAGGTCTCTTAACATTTTGCCATAGCTCGCTTCGTTTCCGAGATATTTGCAGATTTATCTCAAGGGAAGGGGCCTGACGGACATATTTCGAGATATTTCTTCTTCTTGTTGTTCTTCTTCTGCACAGCTAAGCTGGAAGTGGCATTTGCGGCTCGCACTAGTGCAGAGTTATCTCAACGAAAGGGGCCACGATGTTTCTGTATCTCTATTATGTTGGTGCGGCTTCGGAACTTTTAGATATCTTGATATATCTCGAGAACTACGCATCTAATCAAAAAATATCATAGAACATAAACCGTAGGAAACTGAACTCTCTACAAAAAAGGTCTCTCAACATTTTGCCATAGCTCGCTTCGTTTCCGAGATATTTGCAGATTTATCTCAAGGGAAGGGGCCTGACGGACATATTTCGAGATATTTCTTCTTCTTGTTGTTCTTCTTCTGCACAGCTAAGCTGGAACTGGCATTTGCGGCTCGCAATAGTGCAGAGTTATCTCAAAGAAAGGGGCCACGGTGTTTCTGTATCTCTATTATGTTGGTGCGGCTTCGGAACTTTTAAATATCTCGATATATCTCGAAAACTACGCTTCTGATCAAAAAATATCATAGAACATAAATTGTAGGAAACATAATTCTCTACAAAAAAGGTCTCTTAACATTTTGCCATAGCTCGCTTCGTTTCCGAGATATTTGCAGATTTATCTCAAGGGAAGGGGCCTGACGGACATATTTCGAGATATTTCTTCTTCTTGTTGTTCTTCTGCACAGCTAAGCTGGAAGTGGCATTTGCAGCTCGCAATAGGGCATAGTTATCTGAAAGAAAGGGGCCACGGTGTTTCTGTATCTCTATTATGTTGGTGCGGCTTCGGAACTTTTAAATATCTTGATATATCTCGAAAACTACGCTTCTGATCAAAAAATATCATAGAACATAAATTGTAGGAAACATAATTCTCTACAAAAAAGGTCTCTTAACATTTTGCCATAGCTCGCTTCGTTTCCGAGATATTTGCAGATTTATCTCAAGGGAAGGGGCCTGACGGACATATTTCGAGATATTTCTTCTTCTTGTTGTTCTTCTGCACAGCTAAGCTGGAAGTGGCATTTGCAGCTCGCAATAGGGCATAGTTATCTGAAAGAAAGGGGCCACGGTGTTTCTGTATCTCTATTATGTTGGTGCGGCTTCGGAACTTTTAAATATCTTGATATATCTCGAGAACTACGCATCTAATCAAAAAATATCATAGAACATAAAAAGTAGGAAACTTAATTCTCTACAAAAAAGGTCTCTTAACATTTTGCCATAGCTCGCTTCGTTTCCGAGATATTTGCAGATTTATCTCAAGGGAAGGGGCCTGACGGACATATTTCGAGATATTTCTTCTTCTTGTTGTTCTTCTTCTGCACAGCTAAGCTGGAAGTGGCATTTGCGGCTCGCACTAGTGCAGAGTTATCTCAACGAAAGGGGCCACGATGTTTCTGTATCTCTATTATGTTGGTGCGGCTTCGGAACTTTTAGATATCTTGATATATCTCGAGAACTACGCATCTAATCAAAAAATATCATAGAACATAAACCGTAGGAAACTGAACTCTCTACAAAAAAGGTCTCTCAACATTTTGCCATAGCTCGCTTCGTTTCCGAGATATTTGCAGATTTATCTCAAGGGAAGGGGCCTGACGGACATATTTCGAGATATTTCTTCTTCTTGTTGTTCTTCTTCTGCACAGCTAAGCTGGAAGTGGCATTTGCGGCTCGCAATAGTGCAGAGTTATCTCAAAGAAAGGGGCCACGGTGTTTCTGTATCTCTATTATGTTGGTGCGGCTTCGGAACTTTTAAATATCTCGATATATCTCGAAAACTACGCTTCTGATCAAAAAATATCATAGAACATAAATTGTAGGAAACATAATTCTCTACAAAAAAGGTCTCTTAACATTTTGCCATAGCTCGCTTCGTTTCCGAGATATTTGCAGATTTATCTCAAGGGAAGGGGCCTGACGGACATATTTCGAGATATTTCTTCTTCTTGTTGTTCTTCTGCACAGCTAAGCTGGAAGTGGCATTTGCAGCTCGCAATAGGGCATAGTTATCTGAAAGAAAGGGGCCACGGTGTTTCTGTATCTCTATTATGTTGGTGCGGCTTCGGAACTTTTAAATATCTTGATATATCTCGAAAACTACGCTTCTGATCAAAAAATATCATAGAACATAAATTGTAGGAAACATAATTCTCTACAAAAAAGGTCTCTTAACATTTTGCCATAGCTCGCTTCGTTTCCGAGATATTTGCAGATTTATCTCAAGGGAAGGGGCCTGACGGACATATTTCGAGATATTTCTTCTTCTTGTTGTTCTTCTGCACAGCTAACTGGAAGTGGCATTTGCAGCTCGCAATAGGGCATAGTTATCTGAAAGAAAGGGGCCACGGTGTTTCTGTATCTCTATTATGTTGGTGCGGCTTCGGAACTTTTAAATATCTTGATATATCTCGAGAACTACGCATCTAATCAAAAAATATCATAGAACATAAAAAGTAGGAAACTTAATTCTCTACAAAAAAGGTCTCTTAACATTTTGCCATAGCTCGCTTCGTTTCCGAGATATTTGCAGATTTATCTCAAGGGAAGGGGCCTGACGGACATATTTCGAGATATTTCTTCTTCTTGTTGTTCTTCCTCTGCACAGCTAAGCTGGAAGTGGCATTTGCAGCTCGCAATAGTGCAGAGTTATCTCAAAGAAAGGGGCCACGGTGTTTCTGTATCTCTATTATGTTGGTGCGGCTTCGGAACTTTTAAATATCTCGATATATCTCGAAAACTACGCTTCTGATCAAAAAATATGATAGAACATAAATTGTAGGAAACATAATTCTCTACAAAAAAGGTCTCTTAACATTTTGCCATAGCTCGCTTCGTTTCCGAGATATTTGCAGATATATCTCAAGGGAAGGGGCCTGACGGACATATTTCGAGATATGTCTTCTTCTTGTTGTTCTTCTTATGCACAGCTAAGCTGGAAGTGGCATTTACAGCTCGCAATAGTGCAGAGTTATCTCAAAGAAAGGGGCCACGGTGTTTCTGTATCTCTATTATGTTGGTGCGGCTTCGGAACTTTTAAATATCTTGATATATCTCGAGAACTACGCATCAGATCAAAAAATATCATAGAACATAAAAAGTAGGAAACATAATTCTCTATAAAAAAGGTCTCTTAACATTTTGCCATAGCTCGCTTCGTTTCCGAGATATTTGCAGATATATCTCAAGGGAAGGGGCCTGACGGACATATTTCGAGATATGTCTTCTTCTTGTTGTTCTTCTTCTGCACAGCTAAGCTGGAAGTGGCATTTGCAGCTCGCAATAGTGCAGAGTTATCTCAAAGAAAGGGGCCACGGTGTTTCTGTATCTCTATTATGTTGGTGCCGCTTCGGAACTTTTAAATATCTCGATATATCTCGAAAACTACGCTTCTGATCAAAAAATATCATAGAACATAAATTGTAGGAAACATAATTCTCTATAAAAAAGGTCTCTTAACATTTTGCCATAGCTCGCTTCGTTTCCGAGATATTTGCAGATATATCTCAAGGGAAGGGGCCTGACGGACATATTTCGAGATATGTCTTCTTCTTGTTGTTCTTCTTCTGCACAGCTAAGCTGGAAGTGGCATTTGCAGCTCGCAATAGTGCAGAGTTATCTCAAAGAAAGGGGCCACGGTGTTTCTGTATCTCTATTATGTTGGTGCGGCTTCGGAACTTTTAAATATCTTGATATATCTCGAGAACTACGCATCTGATCAAAAAATATCATAGAACATAAAAAGTAGGAAACTTAATTCTCTACAAAAAAGGTCTCTTAACATTTTGCCATAGCTCGCTTCGTTTCCGAGATATTTGCAGATATATCTCAAGGGAAGGGGCCTGACGGACATATTTCGAGATATTTCTTCTTCTTGTTGTTCTTCTTCTGCACAGCTAAGCTGGAAGTGGCATTTGCGGCTCGCAATAGTGCAGAGTTATCTCAAAGAAAGGGGCCACGGTGTTTCTGTATCTCTATTATGTTGGTGCGGCTTCGGAACTTTTAAATATCTCGATATATCTCGAAAACTACGCTTCTGATCAAAAAATATCATAGAACATAAATTGTAGGAAACATAATTCTCTACAAAAAAGGTCTCTTAACATTTTGCCATAGCTCGCTTCGTTTCCGAGATATTTGCAGATTTATCTCAAGGGAAGGGGCCTGACGGACATATTTCGAGATATTTCTTCTTCTTGTTGTTCTTCTGCACAGCTAAGCTGGAAGTGGCATTTGCAGCTCGCAATAGTGCATAGTTATCTGAAAGAAAGGGGCCACGGTGTTTCTGTATCTCTATTATGTTGGTGCGGCTTCGGAACTTTTAAATATCTTGATATATCTCGAGAACTACGCATCTAATCAAAAAATATCATAGAACATAAAAAGTAGGAAACTTAATTCTCTACAAAAAAGGTCTCTTAACATTTTGCCATAGCTCGCTTCGTTTCCGAGATATTTGCAGATTTATCTCAAGGGAAGGGGCCTGACGGACATATTTCGAGATATTTCTTCTTCTTGTTGTTCTTCCTCTGCACAGCTAAGCTGGAAGTGGCATTTGCAGCTCGCAATAGTGCAGAGTTATCTCAAAGAAAGGGGCCACGGTGTTTCTGTATCTCTATTATGTTGGTGCGGCTTCGGAACTTTTAAATATCTCGATATATCTCGAAAACTACGCTTCTGATCAAAAAATATCATAGAACATAAATTGTAGGAAACATAATTCTCTACAAAAAAGGTCTCTTAACATTTTGCCATAGCTCGCTTCGTTTCCGAGATATTTGCAGATTTATCTCAAGGGAAGGGGCCTGACGGACATATTTCGAGATATTTCTTCTTCTTGTTGTTCTTCTGCACAGCTAAGCTGGAAGTGGCATTTGCAGCTCGCAATAGGGCATAGTTATCTGAAAGAAAGGGGCCACGGTGTTTCTGTATCTCTATTATGTTGGTGCGGCTTCGGAACTTTTAAATATCTTGATATATCTCGAGAACTACGCATCTAATCAAAAAATATCATAGAACATAAAAAGTAGGAAACTTAATTCTCTACAAAAAAGGTCTCTTAACATTTTGCCATAGCTCGCTTCGTTTCCGAGATATTTGCAGATTTATCTCAAGGGAAGGGGCCTGACGGACATATTTCGAGATATTTCTTCTTCTTGTTGTTCTTCTTCTGCACAGCTAAGCTGGAAGTGGCATTTGCGGCTCGCACTAGTGCAGAGTTATCTCAACGAAAGGGGCCACGATGTTTCTGTATCTCTATTATGTTGGTGCGGCTTCGGAACTTTTAGATATCTTGATATATCTCGAGAACTACGCATCTAATCAAAAAATATCATAGAACATAAACCGTAGGAAACTGAACTCTCTACAAAAAAGGTCTCTCAACATTTTGCCATAGCTCGCTTCGTTTCCGAGATATTTGCAGATTTATCTCAAGGGAAGGGGCCTGACGGACATATTTCGAGATATTTCTTCTTCTTGTTGTTCTTCTTCTGCACAGCTAAGCTGGAACTGGCATTTGCGGCTCGCAATAGTGCAGAGTTATCTCAAAGAAAGGGGCCACGGTGTTTCTGTATCTCTATTATGTTGGTGCGGCTTCGGAACTTTTAAATATCTCGATATATCTCGAAAACTACGCTTCTGATCAAAAAATATCATAGAACATAAATTGTAGGAAACATAATTCTCTACAAAAAAGGTCTCTTAACATTTTGCCATAGCTCGCTTCGTTTCCGAGATATTTGCAGATTTATCTCAAGGGAAGGGGCCTGACGGACATATTTCGAGATATTTCTTCTTCTTGTTGTTCTTCTGCACAGCTAAGCTGGAAGTGGCATTTGCAGCTCGCAATAGGGCATAGTTATCTGAAAGAAAGGGGCCACGGTGTTTCTGTATCTCTATTATGTTGGTGCGGCTTCGGAACTTTTAAATATCTTGATATATCTCGAAAACTACGCTTCTGATCAAAAAATATCATAGAACATAAATTGTAGGAAACATAATTCTCTACAAAAAAGGTCTCTTAACATTTTGCCATAGCTCGCTTCGTTTCCGAGATATTTGCAGATTTATCTCAAGGGAAGGGGCCTGACGGACATATTTCGAGATATTTCTTCTTCTTGTTGTTCTTCTGCACAGCTAAGCTGGAAGTGGCATTTGCAGCTCGCAATAGGGCATAGTTATCTGAAAGAAAGGGGCCACGGTGTTTCTGTATCTCTATTATGTTGGTGCGGCTTCGGAACTTTTAAATATCTTGATATATCTCGAGAACTACGCATCTAATCAAAAAATATCATAGAACATAAAAAGTAGGAAACTTAATTCTCTACAAAAAAGGTCTCTTAACATTTTGCCATAGCTCGCTTCGTTTCCGAGATATTTGCAGATTTATCTCAAGGGAAGGGGCCTGACGGACATATTTCGAGATATTTCTTCTTCTTGTTGTTCTTCCTCTGCACAGCTAAGCTGGAAGTGGCATTTGCAGCTCGCAATAGTGCAGAGTTATCTCAAAGAAAGGGGCCACGGTGTTTCTGTATCTCTATTATGTTGGTGCGGCTTCGGAACTTTTAAATATCTCGATATATCTCGAAAACTACGCTTCTGATCAAAAAATATGATAGAACATAAATTGTAGGAAACATAATTCTCTACAAAAAAGGTCTCTTAACATTTTGCCATAGCTCGCTTCGTTTCCGAGATATTTGCAGATATATCTCAAGGGAAGGGGCCTGACGGACATATTTCGAGATATGTCTTCTTCTTGTTGTTCTTCTTATGCACAGCTAAGCTGGAAGTGGCATTTACAGCTCGCAATAGTGCAGAGTTATCTCAAAGAAAGGGGCCACGGTGTTTCTGTATCTCTATTATGTTGGTGCGGCTTCGGAACTTTTAGATATCTTGATATATCTCGAGAACTACGCATCTAATCAAAAAATATCATAGAACATAAACCGTAGGAAACTGAACTCTCTACAAAAAAGGTCTCTCAACATTTTGCCATAGCTCGCTTCGTTTCCGAGATATTTGCAGATTTATCTCAAGGGAAGGGGCCTGACGGACATATTTCGAGATATTTCTTCTTCTTGTTGTTCTTCTTCTGCACAGCTAAGCTGGAAGTGGCATTTGCGGCTCGCAATAGTGCAGAGTTATCTCAAAGAAAGGGGCCACGGTGTTTCTGTATCTCTATTATGTTGGTGCGGCTTCGGAACTTTTAAATATCTCGATATATCTCGAAAACTACGCTTCTGATCAAAAAATATCATAGAACATAAATTGTAGGAAACATAATTCTCTACAAAAAAGGTCTCTTAACATTTTGCCATAGCTCGCTTCGTTTCCGAGATATTTGCAGATTTATCTCAAGGGAAGGGGCCTGACGGACATATTTCGAGATATTTCTTCTTCTTGTTGTTCTTCTGCACAGCTAAGCTGGAAGTGGCATTTGCAGCTCGCAATAGGGCATAGTTATCTGAAAGAAAGGGGCCACGGTGTTTCTGTATCTCTATTATGTTGGTGCGGCTTCGGAACTTTTAAATATCTTGATATATCTCGAAAACTACGCTTCTGATCAAAAAATATCATAGAACATAAATTGTAGGAAACATAATTCTCTACAAAAAAGGTCTCTTAACATTTTGCCATAGCTCGCTTCGTTTCCGAGATATTTGCAGATTTATCTCAAGGGAAGGGGCCTGACGGACATATTTCGAGATATTTCTTCTTCTTGTTGTTCTTCTGCACAGCTAAGCTGGAAGTGGCATTTGCAGCTCGCAATAGGGCATAGTTATCTGAAAGAAAGGGGCCACGGTGTTTCTGTATCTCTATTATGTTGGTGCGGCTTCGGAACTTTTAAATATCTTGATATATCTCGAAAACTACGCTTCTGATCAAAAAATATCATAGAACATAAATTGTAGGAAACATAATTCTCTACAAAAAAGGTCTCTTAACATTTTGCCATAGCTCGCTTCGTTTCCGAGATATTTGCAGATTTATCTCAAGGGAAGGGGCCTGACGGACATATTTCGAGATATTTCTTCTTCTTGTTGTTCTTCTGCACAGCTAAGCTGGAAGTGGCATTTGCAGCTCGCAATAGGGCATAGTTATCTGAAAGAAAGGGGCCACGGTGTTTCTGTATCTCTATTATGTTGGTGCGGCTTCGGAACTTTTAAATATCTTGATATATCTCGAGAACTACGCATCTAATCAAAAAATATCATAGAACATAAAAAGTAGGAAACTTAATTCTCTACAAAAAAGGTCTCTTAACATTTTGCCATAGCTCGCTTCGTTTCCGAGATATTTGCAGATTTATCTCAAGGGAAGGGGCCTGACGGACATATTTCGAGATATTTCTTCTTCTTGTTGTTCTTCCTCTGCACAGCTAAGCTGGAAGTGGCATTTGCAGCTCGCAATAGTGCAGAGTTATCTCAAAGAAAGGGGCCACGGTGTTTCTGTATCTCTATTATGTTGGTGCGGCTTCGGAACTTTTAAATATCTCGATATATCTCGAAAACTACGCTTCTGATCAAAAAATATGATAGAACATAAATTGTAGGAAACATAATTCTCTACAAAAAAGGTCTCTTAACATTTTGCCATAGCTCGCTTCGTTTCCGAGATATTTGCAGATATATCTCAAGGGAAGGGGCCTGACGGACATATTTCGAGATATGTCTTCTTCTTGTTGTTCTTCTTATGCACAGCTAAGCTGGAAGTGGCATTTACAGCTCGCAATAGTGCAGAGTTATCTCAAAGAAAGGGGCCACGGTGTTTCTGTATCTCTATTATGTTGGTGCGGCTTCGGAACTTTTAAATATCTTGATATATCTCGAGAACTACGCATCAGATCAAAAAATATCATAGAACATAAAAAGTAGGAAACTTAATTCTCTACAAAAAAGGTCTCTTAACATTTTGCCATAGCTCTCTTCGTTTCCGAGATATTTGCAGATTTATCTCAAGGGAAGGGGCCTGACGGACATATTTCGAGATATTTCTTCTTCTTGATGTTCTTCTTCTGCACAGCTAAGCTGGAAGTGGCATTTGCAGCTCGCAATAGTGCAGAGTTATCTCAAAGAAAGGGGCCACGGTGTTTCTGTATCTCTATTATGTTGGTGCGGCTTCGGAACTTTTAAATATCTTGATATATCTCGAGAACTACGCATCTGATCAAAAAATATCATAGAACATAAAAAGTAGGAAACTTAATTCTCTACAAAAAAGGTCTCTTAACAATTGGCCATAGCTCGCTTCGTTTCCGAGATATTTGCAGATTTATCTCAAGGGAAGGGGCCTGGCGGACATATTTCGAGATATTTCTTCCTCTTGTTGTTCTTCTTCTGCACAGCTAAGCTGGAAGTGGCATTTGCGGCTCGCACTAGTGCAGAGTTATCTCAAAGAAAGGGGCCACGGTGTTTCTGTATCCCTATTATGTTGGTGCGGCTTCGGAACTTTTAAATATCTCGATATATCTCGAAAACTACGCTTCTGATCAAAAAATATCATAGAACATAAATTGTAGGAAACATAATTCTCTACAAAAAACGTCTCTCAACATTTTGCCATAGCTCGCTTCGTTTCCGAGATATTTGCAGATTTATCTCAAGGGAAGGGGCCTGACGGACATATTTCGAGATATTTCTTCTTCTTGTTGTTCTTCTTCTGCACAGCTAAGCTGGAAGTGGCATTTGCGGCTCGCACTAGTGCAGAGTTATCTCAACGAAAGGGGCCACGGTGTTTCTGTATCTCTATTATGTTGGTGCGGCTTCGGAACTTTTAAATATCTCGATATATCTCGAAAACTACGCTTCTGATCAAAAAATATCATAGAACATAAATTGTAGGAAACATAATTCTCTACAAAAAAGGTCTCTTAACATTTTGCCATAGCTCGCTTCGTTTCCGAGATATTTGCAGATTTATCTCAAGGGAAGGGGCCTGACGGACATATTTCGAGATATTTCTTCTTCTTGTTGTTCTTCTTCTGCACAGCTAAGCTGGAAGTGGCATTTGCGGCTCGCAATAGTGCAGAGTTATCTCAAAGAAAGGGGCCACGGTGTTTCTGTATCTCTATTATGTTGGTGCCGCTTCGGAACTTTTAAATATCTCGATATATCTCGAAAACTACGCTTCTGATCAAAAAATATCATAGAACATAAATTGTAGGAAACATAATTCTCTATAAAAAAGGTCTCTTAACATTTTGCCATAGCTCGCTTCGTTTCCGAGATATTTGCAGATATATCTCAAGGGAAGGGGCCTGACGGACATATTTCGAGATATGTCTTCTTCTTGTTGTTCTTCTTCTGCACAGCTAAGCTGGAAGTGGCATTTGCAGCTCGCAATAGTGCAGAGTTATCTCAAAGAAAGGGGCCACGGTGTTTCTGTATCTCTATTATGTTGGTGCGGCTTCGGAACTTTTAAATATCTTGATATATCTCGAGAACTACGCATCTGATCAAAAAATATCATAGAACATAAAAAGTAGGAAACTTAATTCTCTACAAAAAAGGTCTCTTAACATTTTGCCATAGCTCGCTTCGTTTCCGAGATATTTGCAGATATATCTCAAGGGAAGGGGCCTGACGGACATATTTCGAGATATTTCTTCTTCTTGTTGTTCTTCTTCTGCACAGCTAAGCTGGAAGTGGCATTTGCGGCTCGCACTAGTGCAGAGTTATCTCAAAGAAAGGGGCCACGGTGTTTCTGTATCTCTATTATGTTGGTGCGGCTTCGGAACTTTTAAATATCTCGATATATCTCGAAAACTACGCTTCTGATCAAAAAATATCATAGAACATAAATTGTAGGAAACATAATTCTCTACAAAAAAGGTCTCTTAACATTTTGCCATAGCTCGCTTCGTTTCCGAGATATTTGCAGATTTATCTCAAGGGAAGGGGCCTGACGGACATATTTCGAGATATTTCTTCTTCTTGTTGTTCTTCTGCACAGCTAAGCTGGAAGTGGCATTTGCAGCTCGCAATAGTGCATAGTTATCTGAAAGAAAGGGGCCACGGTGTTTCTGTATCTCTATTATGTTGGTGCGGCTTCGGAACTTTTAAATATCTTGATATATCTCGAGAACTACGCATCTAATCAAAAAATATCATAGAACATAAAAAGTAGGAAACTTAATTCTCTACAAAAAAGGTCTCTTAACATTTTGCCATAGCTCGCTTCGTTTCCGAGATATTTGCAGATTTATCTCAAGGGAAGGGGCCTGACGGACATATTTCGAGATATTTCTTCTTCTTGTTGTTCTTCTTCTGCACAGCTAAGCTGGAAGTGGCATTTGCGGCTCGCACTAGTGCAGAGTTATCTCAACGAAAGGGGCCACGGTGTTTCTGTATCTCTATTATGTTGGTGCGGCTTCGGAACTTTTAGATATCTTGATATATCTCGAGAACTACGCATCTGATCAAAAAATATCATAGAACATAAAAAGTAGGAAACTTAATTCTCTACAAAAAAGGTCTCTTAACAATTGGCCATAGCTCGCTTCGTTTCCGAGATATTTGCAGATTTATCTCAAGGGAAGGGGCCTGGCGGACATATTTCGAGATATTTCTTCCTCTTGTTGTTCTTCTTCTGCACAGCTAAGCTGGAAGTGGCATTTGCGGCTCGCACTAGTGCAGAGTTATCTCAAAGAAAGGGGCCACGGTGTTTCTGTATCCCTATTATGTTGGTGCGGCTTCGGAACTTTTAAATATCTCGATATATCTCGAAAACTACGCTTCTGATCAAAAAATATCATAGAACATAAATTGTAGGAAACATAATTCTCTACAAAAAAGGTCTCTTAACATTTTGCCATAGCTCGCTTCGTTTCCGAGATATTTGCAGATTTATCTCAAGGGAAGGGGCCTGACGGACATATTTCGAGATATTTCTTCTTCTTGTTGTTCTTCTTCTGCACAGCTAAGCTGGAAGTGGCATTTGCGGCTCGCAATAGTGCAGAGTTATCTCAAAGAAAGGGGCCACGGTGTTTCTGTATCTCTATTATGTTGGTGCGGCTTCGGAACTTTTAAATATCTCGATATATCTCGAAAACTACGCTTCTGATCAAAAAATATCATAGAACATAAATTGTAGGAAACATAATTCTCTACAAAAAAGGTCTCTTAACATTTTGCGATAGCTCGCTTCGTTTCCGAGATATTTGCAGATATATCTCAAGGGAAGGGGCCTGACGGACATATTTCGAGATATGTCTTCTTCTTGTTGTTCTTCTTCTGCACAGCTAAGCTGGAAGTGGCATTTACAGCTCGCAATAGTGCAGAGTTATCTCAAAGAAAGGGGCCACGGTGTTTCTGTATCTCTATTATGTTGGTGCGGCTTCGGAACTTTTAAATATCTTGATATATCTCGAGAACTACGCATCAGATCAAAAAATATCATAGAACATAAAAAGTAGGAAACTTAATTCTCTACAAAAAAGGTCTCTTAACATTTTGCCATAGCTCTCTTCGTTTCCGAGATATTTGCAGATTTATCTCAAGGGAAGGGGCCTGACGGACATATTTCGAGATATTTCTTCTTCTTGTTGTTCTTCTTCTGCACAGCTAAGCTGGAAGTGGCATTTACAGCTCGCAATACTGGGGAGTTATCTCAAAGAAAGGGGCCACGGTGTTTCTGTATCCCTATTATGTTGGTGCGGCTTCGGAACTTTTAAATATCTCGATATATCTCGAAAACTACGCTTCTGATCAAAAAATATCATAGAACATAAATTGTAGGAAACATAATTCTATACAAAAAACGTCTCTTAACATTTTGCCATAGCTCGCTTCGTTTCCGAGATATTTGCAGATTCAGCTCAAAGGAACTGGCCTGACGGACATATTTCGAGATATTTCTTCTTCTTGTTGTTCTTCCTCTGCACAGCTAAGCTGGAAGTGGCATTTGCAGCTCGCAATAGTGCAGAGTTATCTCAAAGAAAGGGGCCACGGTGTTTCTGTATCTCTATTATGTTGGTGCGGCTTTGGAACTTTTAAATATCTCGATATATCTCGAAAACTACGCTTCTGATCAAAAAATATCATAGAACATAAATTGTAGGAAACATAATTCTCTACAAAAAAGGTCTCTTAACATTTTGCCATAGCTCGCTTCGTTTCCGAAATATTTGCAGATATATCTCAAGGGAAGGGGCCTGACGGACATATTTCGAGATATGTCTTCTTCTTGTTGTTCTTCTTCTGCACAGCTAAGCTGGAAGTGGCATTTACAGCTCGCAATAGTGCAGAGTTATCTCAAAGAGAGGGGCCACGGTGTTTCTGTATCTCTATTATGTTGGTGCGGCTTCGGAACTTTTAAATAT
Organism: Osmia lignaria lignaria; assembly: GCF_051020975.1. Lineage (NCBI taxonomy): Eukaryota > Metazoa > Arthropoda > Insecta > Hymenoptera > Megachilidae > Osmia > Osmia lignaria. The sequence goes on along the minus strand of NW_027478159.1, from coordinate 4,597,086 downwards.
CTCGATATATCTCGAAAACTACGCTTCTGATCAAAAAATATCATAGAACATAAATTGTAGCAAACAGAATTCTCTACAAAAAACTTCTCTTAACATTTTGCCATAGCTCGCTTCGTTTCCGAGATATTTGCAGATTTATCTCAAGGGAAGGGGCCTGACGGACATATTTCGAGATATTTCTTCTTCTTGTTGTTCTTCTTCTGCACAGCTAAGCTGGAAGTGGCATTTGCGGCTCGCACTAGTGCAGAGTTATCTCAAAGAAAGGGGCCACGGTGTTTCTGTATCCCTATTATGTTGGTGCGGCTTTGGAACTTTTAAATATCTCGATATATCTCGAAAACTACGCTTCTCACCAAAAAATATCATAGAACATAAATTGTAGGGAACATAATTCTCTACAAAAAAGGTCTCTTAACATTTTGCCATAGCTCGCTTCGTTTCCGAGATATTTGCAGATATATCTCAAGGGAAGGGGCCTGACGGACATATTTCGAGATATTTCTTCTTCTTGTTGTTCTTCTTCTGCACAGCTAAGCTGGAAGTGGCATTTGCGGCTCGCACTAGTGCAGAGTTATCTCAAAGAAAGGGGCCACGGTGTTTCTGTATCCCTATTATGTTGGTGCGGCTTTGGAACTTTTAAATATCTCGATATATCTCGAAAACTACGCTTCTCACCAAAAAATATCATAGAACATAAATTGTACGAAACATAATTCTCTACAAAAAAGGTCTCTTAACATTTTGCCATAGCTCGCTTCGTTTCCGAGATATTTGCAGATATATCTCAAGGGAAGGGGCCTGACGGACATATTTCGAGATATTTCTTCTTCTTGTTGTTCTCCTTCTGCACAGCTAAGCTGGAAGTGGCATTTACAGCTCGCAATAGTGCAGAGTTATCTCAAAGAAAGGGGCCACGGTGTTTCTGTATCTCTATTATGTTGGTGCGGCTTCGGAACTTTTAAATATCTTGATATATCTCGAGAACTACGCATCTGATCAAAAAATATCATAGAACATAAAAAGTAGGAAACTTAATTCTCTACAAAAAAGGTCTCTTAACATTTTGCCATAGCTCGCTTCGTTTCCGAGATATTTGCAGATATATCTCAAGGGAAGGGGCCTGACGGACATATTTCGAGATATTTCCTCTTCTTGTTGTTCTTCTTCTGCACAGCTAAGCTGGAAGTGGCATTTGCGGCTCGCACTAGTGCAGAGTTATCTCAAAGAAAGGGGCCACGGTGTTTCTGTATCCCTATTATGTTGGTGCGGCTTCGGAACTTTTAAATATCTTGATATATCTCGAGAACTACGCATCTGATCAAAAAATATCATAGAACATAAAAAGTAGGAAACTTAATTCTCTACGAAAAAGGTCTCTTAACAATTGGCCATAGCTCGCTTCGTTTCCGAGATATTTGCAGATTTATCTCAAGGGAAGGGGCCTGGCGGACATATTTCGAGATATTTCTTCTTCTTGTTGTTCTTCTTCTGCACAGCTAAGCTGGAAGTGGCATTTGCGGCTCGCACTAGTGCAGAGTTATCTCAAAGAAAGGGGCCACGGTGTTTCTGTATCCCTATTATGTTGGTGCGGCTTCGGAACTTTTAAATATCTCGATATATCTCGAAAACTACGCTTCTGATCAAAAAATATCATAGAACATAAATTGTAGGAAACATAATTCTCTACAAAAAACGTCTCTTAACATTTTGCCATAGCTCGCTTCGTTTCCGAGATATTTGCAGATATATCTCAAGGGAAGGGGCCTGACGGACATATTTCGAGATATTTCCTCTTCTTGTTGTTCTTCTTCTGCACAGCTAAGCTGGAAGTGGCATTTGCGGCTCGCACTAGTGCAGAGTTATCTCAAAGAAAGGGGCCACGGTGTTTCTGTATCCCTATTATGTTGGTGCGGCTTCGGAACTTTTAAATATCTTGATATATCTCGAGAACTACGCATCTGATCAAAAAATATCATAGAACATAAAAAGTAGGAAACTTAATTCTCTACGAAAAAGGTCTCTTAACAATTGGCCATAGCTCGCTTCGTTTCCGAGATATTTGCAGATTTATCTCAAGGGAAGGGGCCTGGCGGACATATTTCGAGATATTTCTTCTTCTTGTTGTTCTTCTTCTGCACAGCTAAGCTGGAAGTGGCATTTGCGGCTCGCACTAGTGCAGAGTTATCTCAAAGAAAGGGGCCACGGTGTTTCTGTATCCCTATTATGTTGGTGCGGCTTCGGAACTTTTAAATATCTCGATATATCTCGAAAACTACGCTTCTGATCAAAAAATATCATAGAACATAAATTGTAGGAAACATAATTCTCTACAAAAAACGTCTCTTAACATTTTGCCATAGCTCGCTTCGTTTCCGAGATATTTGCAGATTTATCTCAAGGGAAGGGGCCTGACGGACATATTTCGAGATATTTCTTCTTCTTGTTGTTCTTCTTCTGCACAGCTAAGCTGGAAGTGGCATTTACAGCTCGCAATAGTGCAGAGTTATCTCAAAGAAAGGGGCCACGGTGTTTCTGTATCTCTATTATGTTGGTGCGGCTTCGGAACTTTTAAATATCTTGATATATCTCGAGAACTACGCATCTGATCAAAAAATATCATAGAACATAAAAAGTAGGAAACTTAATTCTCTACAAAAAAGGTCTCTTAACATTTTGCCATAGCTCGCTTCGTTTCCGAGATATTTGCAGATATATCTCAAGGGAAGGGGCCTGACGGACATATTTCGAGATATTTCTTCTTCTTGTTGTTCTTCTTCTGCACAGCTAAGCTGGAAATGGCATTTGCGGCTCGCACTAGTGCAGAGTTATCTCAAAGAAAGGGGCCACGGTGTTTCTGTATCCCTATTATGTTGGTGCGGCTTTGGAACTTTTAAATATCTCGATATATCTCGAAAACTACGCTTCTCACCAAAAAATATCATAGAACATAAATTGTAGGGAACATAATTCTCTACAAAAAAGGTCTCTTAACATTTTGCCATAGCTCGCTTCGTTTCCGAGATATTTGCAGATATATCTCAAGGGAAGGGGCCTGACGGACATATTTCGAGATATTTCTTCTTCTTGTTGTTCTTCTTCTGCACAGCTAAGCTGGAAGTGGCATTTACAGCTCGCAATAGTGCAGAGTTATCTCAAAGAAAGGGGCCACGGTGTTTCTGTATCTCTATTATGTTGGTGCGGCTTCGGAACTTTTAAATATCTTGATATATCTCGAGAACTACGCATCTGATCAAAAAATATCATAGAACATAAAAAGTAGGAAACTTAATTCTCTACAAAAAAGGTCTCTTAACATTTTGCCATAGCTCGCTTCGTTTCCGAGATATTTGCAGATATATCTCAAGGGAAGGGGCCTGACGGACATATTTCGAGATATTTCTTCTTCTTGTTGTTCTTCTTCTGCACAGCTAAGCTGGAAGTGGCATTTACAGCTCGCAATAGTGCAGAGTTATCTCAAAGAAAGGGGCCACGGTGTTTCTGTATCTCTATTATGTTGGTGCGGCTTCGGAACTTTTAAATATCTTGATATATCTCGAGAACTACGCATCTGATCAAAAAATATCATAGAACATAAAAAGTAGGAAACTTAATTCTCTACAAAAAAGGTCTCTTAACATTTTGCCATAGCTCGCTTCGTTTCCGAGATATTTGCAGATATATCTCAAGGGAAGGGGCCTGACGGACATATTTCGAGATATTTCTTCTTCTTGTTGTTCTTCTTCTGCACAGCTAAGCTGGAAATGGCATTTGCGGCTCGCACTAGTGCAGAGTTATCTCAAAGAAAGGGGCCACGGTGTTTCTGTATCCCTATTATGTTGGTGCGGCTTTGGAACTTTTAAATATCTCGATATATCTCGAAAACTACGCTTCTCACCAAAAAATATCATAGAACATAAATTGTACGAAACATAATTCTCTACAAAAAAGGTCTCTTAACATTTTGCCATAGCTCGCTTCGTTTCCGAGATATTTGCAGATATATCTCAAGGGAAGGGGCCTGACGGACATATTTCGAGATATTTCTTCTTCTTGTTGTTCTTCTTCTGCACAGCTAAGCTGGAAGTGGCATTTGCGGCTCGCACTAGTGCAGAGTTATCTCAAAGAAAGGGGCCACGGTGTTTCTGTATCCCTATTATGTTGGTGCGGCTTCGGAACTTTTAAATATCTTGATATATCTCGAGAACTACGCATCTGATCAAAAAATATCATAGAACATAAAAAGTAGGAAACTTAATTCTCTACGAAAAAGGTCTCTTAACAATTGGCCATAGCTCGCTTCGTTTCCGAGATATTTGCAGATATATCTCAAGGGAAGGGGCCTGACGGACATATTTCGAGATATTTCTTCTTCTTGTTGTTCTTCTTCTGCACAGCTAAGCTGGAAGTGGCATTTACAGCTCGCAATAGTGCAGAGTTATCTCAAAGAAAGGGGCCACGGTGTTTCTGTATCTCTATTATGTTGGTGCGGCTTCGGAACTTTTAAATATCTTGATATATCTCGAGAACTACGCATCAGATCAAAAAATATGATAGAACATAAAAAGTAGGAAACTTAATTCTCTACAAAAAAGGTCTCTTAACATTTTGCCATAGCTCTCTTGGTTTCCGAGATATTTGCAGATTTATCTCAAGGGAAGGGGCCTGGCGGACATATTTCGAGATATTTCTTCTTCTTGTTGTTCTTCTTCTGCACAGCTAAGCTGGAAGTGGCATTTACAGCTCGCAATACTGCAGAGTTATCTCAAAGAAAGGGGCCACTGTGTTTCTGTATCTCTATTATGTTGGTGCGGCTTTGGAACTTTTAAATATCTCGATATATCTCGAAAACTACGCTTCTCACCAAAAAATATCATAGAACATAAATTGTACGAAACATAATTCTCTACAAAAAAGGTCTCTTAACATTTTGCCATAGCTCGCTTCGTTTCCGAGATATTTGCAGATATATCTCAAGGGAAGGGGCCTGACGGACATATTTCGAGATATTTCTTCTTCTTGTTGTTCTTCTTCTGCACAGCTAAGCTGGAAGTGGCATTTACAGCTCGCAATAGTGCAGAGTCATCTCAAAGAAAGGGGCCACGGTGTTTCTGTATCTCTATTATGTTGGTGCGGCTTCGGAACTTTTAAATATCTTGATATATCTCGAGAACTACGCATCTGATCAAAAAATATCATAGAACATAAAAAGTAGGAAACTTAATTCTCTACAAAAAAGGTCTCTCAACATTTTGCCATAGCTCGCTTCGCTTCCGAGATATTTGCAGATTTATCTCAAGGGAAGGGGCCTGACGGACATATTTCGAGATATTTCTTCTTCTTGTTGTTCTTCTTCTGCACAGCTAAGCTGGAAGTGGCATTTACAGCTCGCAATAGTGCAGAGTTATCTCAAAGAAAGGGGCCACGGTGTTTCTGTATCTCTATTATGTTGGTGCGGCTTCGGAACTTTTAAATATCTTGATATATCTCGAGAACTACGCATCTGATCAAAAAATATCATAGAACATAAAAAGTAGGAAACTTAATTCTCTACAAAAAAGGTCTCTTAACTTTTTGCCATAGCTCGCTTCGTTTCCGAGATATTTGCAGATTCAGCTCAAAGGAACTGGCCTGACGGACATATTTCGAGATATTTCTTCTTCTTGTTGTTCTTCCTCCGCACAGCTAAACTGGAAGTGGCATTTCCAGCACGCAATAGTGCAGAGTTATCTCAAAGAGAGGGGCCACGGTGTTTCTGTATCTCTATTATGTTGGTGCGGCTTCGGAACTTTTAAATATCTCGATATATCTCGAAAACTACGCTTCTGATCAAAAAATATTATAGAACATAAATTGTAGGAAACATAATTCTCTACAAAAAAGGTCTCTTAACATTTTGCCATAGCTCGCTTCGTTTCCGAGATATTTGCAGATATATCTCAAGGGAAGGGGCCTGACGGACATATTTCGAGATATTTCTTCTTCTTGTTGTTCTTCTCCTGCACAGCTAAGCTGGAAGTGGCATTTACAGCTCGCAATACTGCAGAGCTATCTCAAAGAAAGGGGCCACGGTGTTTCTGTATCTCTATTATGTTGGTGCGGCTTCGGAACTTTTAAATATCTTGATATATCTCGAGAACTACGCATCTGATCAAAAAATATCATAGAACATAAAAAGTAGGAAACTCAATTCTCTACAAAAAAGGTCTCTTAACATTTTGCCATAGCTCGCTTCGTTTCCGAGATATTTGCAGATTTATCTCAAGGGAAGGGGCCTGACGGACATATTTCGAGATATTTCTTCTTCTTGTTGTTCTTCTTCTGCACAGCTAAGCTGGAAGTGGCATTTGCGGCTCGCACTAGTGCAGAGTTATCTCAAAGAAAGGGGCCACGGTGTTTCTGTATCCCTATTATGTTGGTGCGGCTTCGGAACTTTTAAATATCTCGATATATCTCGAAAACTACGCTTCTGATCAAAAAATATCATAGAACATAAATTGTGGGAAACATAATTCTCTACAAAAAACGTCTCTTAACATTTTGCCATAGCTCGCTTCGTTTCCGAGATATTTGCAGATTCAGCTCAAAGGAACTGGCCTGACGGACATATTTCGAGATATTTCTTCTTCTTGTTGTTCTTCCTCCGCACAGCTAAACTGGAAGTGGCATTTCCAGCTCGCAATAGTGCAGAGTTATCTCAAAGAGAGGGGCCACGGTGTTTCTGTATCTCTATTATGTTGGTGCGGCTTCGGAACTTTTAAATATCTCGATATATCTCGAAAACTACGCTTCTGATCAAAAAATATCATAGAACATAAATTGTAGGAAACATAATTCTCTACAAAAAAGGTCTCTTAACATTTTGCCATAGCTCGCTTTGTTTCCGAGATATTTGCAGATATATCTCAAGGGAAGGGGCCTGACGGACATATTTCGAGATATTTCTTCTTCTTGTTGTTCTTCTCCTGCACAGCTAAGCTGGAAGTGGCATTTACAGCTCGCAATACTGCAGAGTTATCTCAAAGAAAGGGGCCACGGTGTTTCTGTATCTCTATTATGTTGGTGCGGCTTCGGAACTTTTAAATATCTTGATATATCTCGAGAACTACGCATCTGATCAAAAAATATCATAGAACGTAAAAAGTAGGAAACTTAATTCTCTACAAAAAAGGTCTCTTAACATTTTGCCATAGCTCGCTTCGTTTCCGAGATATTTGCAGATTTATCTCAAGGGAAGGGGCCTGACGGACATATTTCGAGATATGTCTTCTTCTTGTTGTTCTTCTTCTGCACAGCTAAGCTGGAAGTGGCATTTACAGCTCGCAATAGTGCAGAGTTATCTCAAAGAAAGGGGCCACGGTGTTTCTGTATCTCTATTATGTTGGTGCGGCTTCGGAACTTTTAAATATCTTGATATATCTCGAGAACTACGCATCTGATCAAAAAATATCATACAACATAAAAAGTAGGAAACTTAATTCTCTACAAAAAAGCTCTCTTAACATTTTGCCATAGCTCGCTTCGTTTCCGAGATATTTGCAGATTTATCTCAAGGGAAGGGGCCTGACGGACATATTTCGAGATATGTCTTCTTCTTGTTGTTCTTCTTCTGCACAGCTAAGCTGGAAGTGGCATTTACAGCTCGCAATAGTGCAGAGTTATCTCAAAGAAAGGGGCCACGGTGTTTCTGTATCTCTATTATGTTGGTGCGGCTTCGGAACTTTTAAATATCTTGATATATCTCCAGAACTACGCATCTGATCAAAAAATATCATAGAACATAAAAAGTAGGAAACTTAATTCTCTACAAAAAAGGTCTCTTAACATTTTGCCATAGCTCGCTTCGTTTCCGAGATATTTGCAGATTTATCTCAAGGGAAGGGGCCTAACGGACATATTTCGAGATATTTCTTCTTCTTGTTGTTCTTCTTCTGCACAGCTAAACTGGAAGTGGCATTTCCAGCTCGCAATAGTGCAGAGTTATCTCAAAGAGAGGGGCCACGGTGTTTCTGTATCTCTATTATGTTGGTGCGGCTTCGGAACTTTTAAATATCTTGATATATCTCGAGAACTACGCATCTGATCAAAAATTATCATAGAACATAAAAAGTAGGAAACTGAATTCTCTACAAAAAAGGTCTCTTAACATTTTGCCATAGCTCGCTTCGTTTCCGAGATATTTGCAGATTTATCTCAAGGGAAGGGGCCTAACGGACATATTTCGAGATATTTCTTCTTCTTGTTGTTCTTCTTCTGCACAGCTAAACTGGAAGTGGCATTTCCAGCTCGCAATAGTACACAGTTATCTCAAAGAAAGGGGCCACGGTGTTTCTGTATCTCTATTATGTTGGTGCGGCTTCGGAACTTTTAAATATCTTGATATATCTCGAGAACTACGCGTCCGATCAAAAAATATCATAGAACATAAAAAGTAGGAAACTTAATTCTCTACAAAAAAGGTCTCTTAACATTTTGCCATAGCTCTCTTCGTTTCCGAGATATTTGCAGATTTATCTCAAGGGAGGGGGCCTGACGGACACATTTCGAGATATTTCTTCTTCTTGTTGTTCTTCTTCTGCACAGCTAAGCTGCAAGTGGCATTTGCAGCTCGCAATAGTGCAGAGTTATCTCAAAGAAAGGGGCCACGGTGTTTCTGTATCTCTATTATGTTGGTGCTGCTTCGGAACTTTTAAATATCTCGATATATCTCGAAAACTACGCTTCTGATCAAAAAATATCATAGAACATAAATTGTAGGAAACATAATTCTCTACAAAAAACGTCTCTTAACATTTTGCCATAGCTCGCTTCGTTTCCGAGATATTTGCAGATTCATCTCAAGGGAAGGGGCCTAACGGACATATTTCGAGATATTTCTTCTTCTTGTTGTTCTTCTTCTGCACAGCTAAACTGGAAGTGGCATTTCCAGCTCGCAATAGTACAGAGTTATCTCAAAGAAAGGGGCCACGGTGTTTCTGTATCTCTATTATGTTGGTGCGGCTTCTTAACTTTTAAATATCTTGATATATCTCGAGAACTACGCATCTGATCAAAAAATATCATAGAACATAAAAAGTAGGAAACTCAATTCTCTACAAAAAAGGTCTCTTAACATTTTGCAATAGCTCGCTTCGTTTCCGAGATATTTGCAGATTTATCTCAAGGGAAGTGGCCTGACGGACATATTTCGAGATATTTCTTCTTCTTGTTGTTCTTCTTCTGCACAGCTACGCTGGAAGTGGCATTTGCAGCTCGCAATTGTGCAGAGTTATCTCAAAGAGAGGGGCCACGGTGTTTCTGTATCTCTATTATGTTGGTGCGGCTTCGGAACTTTTAAATATCTTGATATATCTCGAGAACTACGCATCTGATCAAAAAATATCATAGAACATAAAAAGTAGGAAACTTAATTCGCTACAAAAAAGGTCTCTTAACATTTTGCCATAGCTCGCTTCGTTTCCGAGATATTTGCAGATTTATCTCAAGGGAAGGGGCCTCACGGACATATTTCGTGATATTTCTTCTTCTTGTTGTTCTTCTTCTGCACAGCTAAGCTGGAAGTGGCATTTGCGGCTCGCACTAGTACAGAGTTATCTCAAAGAAAGGGGCCACGGTGTTTCTGTATCTCTATTATGTTGGTGCGGCTTCGGAACTTTTAAATATCTTGATATATCTCGAGAACTACGCATCTGATCAAAAAATATCATAGAACATAAAAAGTAGGAAACATAATTCCATACAAAAAAGGTCTCTTAACATTTTGCCATAGCTCGCTTCGTTTCCGAGATATTTGCAGATTTATCTCAAGGGAAGGGGCCTGACGGACATATTTCGAGATATTTCTTCTTCTTGTTGTTCTTCTTCTGCACAGCTAAGCTGGAAGTGGCATTTGCAGCTCGCAATAGTGCAGAGTTATCTCAAAGAAAGGGGCCACGGTGTTTCTGTATCTCTATTATGTTGGTGCGGCTTCGGAACTTTTAAATATCTTGATATATCTCGAGAACTACGCATCTGATCAAAAAATATCATAGAACATAAAAAGTAGGAAACTTAATTCTCTACAAAAAAGGTCTCTTAACATTTTGCCATAGCTCTCTTCGTTTCCGAGATATTTGCAGATTTATCTCAAGGGAAGGGGCCTGACGGACACATTTCGAGATATTTCTTCTTCTTGTTGTTCTTCTTCTGCACAGCTAAGCTGGAAGTGGCATTTGCAGCTCGCAATAGTGCAGAGTTATCTCAAAGAAAGGGGCCACGGTGTTTCTGTATCTCTATTATGTTGGTGCGGCTTCGGAACTTTTAAATATCTTGATATATCTCGAGAACTACGCATCTGATCAAAAAATATCATAGAACATAAAAAGTAGGAAACTTAATTCTCTACAAAAAAGTCTCGTAAGATTTTGCCATAGCTCGCTTCGTTTCCGAGATATTTGCAGATTTATCTCAAGGGAAGGGGCCTAACGGACATATTTCGAGATATTTCTTCTTCTTGTTGTTCTTCTTCTGCACAGCTAAACTGGAAGTGGCATTTCCAGCTCGCAATAGTGCAGAGTTATCTCAAAGAGAGGGGCCACGGTGTTTCTGTATCTCTATTATGTTGGTGCTGCTTCGGAACTTTTAAATATCTCGATATATCTCGAAAACTACGCTTCTGAGCAAAAAATATCATAGAACATAAATTGTAGGAAACATAATTCTCTACAAAAAACGTCTCTTAACATTTTGCCATAGCTCGCTTCGTTTCCGAGATATTTGCAGATTTATCTCAAGGGAAGGGGCCTAACGGACATATTTCGAGATATTTCTTCTTCTTGTTGTTCTTCTTCTGCACAACTAAACTGGAAGTGGCATTTCCAGCTCGCAATAGTGCAGAGTTATCTCAAAGAGAGGGGCCATGGTGTTTCTGTATCTCTATTATGTTGGTGCGGCTTCGGAACTTTTAAATATCTTGATATATCCCGAGAACTACGCATCTGATCGAAAAATATCATAGAACATAAAAAGTAGGAAACATAATTCCATACAAAAAAGGTCTCTTAACATTTTGCCATAGCTCGCTTCGTTTCCGAGATATTTGCAGATTTATCTCAAGGGAAGGGGCCTGACGGACATATTTCGAGATATTTCTTCTTCTTGTTGTTCTTCTTCTGCACAGCTTAGCTGGAAGTGGCATTTGCAGCTCGCAATAGTGCAGAGTTATCTCAAAGAAAGGGGCCACGGTGTTTCTGTATCTCTATTATGTTGGCGCGGCTTCGGAACTTTTAAATATCTTGATATATCTCGAGATCTACGCATCTGATCAAAAAATATCATAGAACATAAAAAGTAGGAAACTTAATTCTCTACAAAAAAGGTCTCTCAACATTTTGCCATAGCTCGCTTCGTTTCCGAGATACTTGCCGATTTATCTCAAGGGAAGGGGCCTAACGGACATATTTCGAGATATTTCTTCTTCTTGTTGTTCTTCTTCTGCACAGCTAAGCTGGAAGTGGCATTTGCAGCTCGCAATAGTGCAGAGTTATCTCAAAGAAAGGGGCCACGGTGTTTCTGTATCTCTATTATGTTGGTGCGGCTTCGGAACTTTTAAATATCTTGATATATCTCGAGATCTACGCATCTGATGAAAAAATAACATAGTACATAAAAAGTAGGAAACTTAATTCTCTACAAAAAAGGTCTCTTAACATTTTGCCATAGCTCTCTTCGTTTCCGAGATATTTGCAGATTTATCTCAAGGGAGGGGGCCTGACGGACACATTTCGAGATATTTCTTCTTCTTGTTGTTCTTCTTCTGCACAGCTAAGCTGCAAGTGGCATTTGCAGCTCGCAATAGTGCAGAGTTATCTCAAAGAAAGGGGCCACGGTGTTTCTGTATCTCTATTATGTTGGTGCTGCTTCGGAACTTTTAAATATCTCGATATATCTCGAAAACTACGCTTCTGATCAAAAAATATCATAGAACATAAATTGTAGGAAACATAATTCTCTACAAAAAACGTCTCTTAACATTTTGCCATAGCTCGCTTCGTTTCCGAGATATTTGCAGATTCATCTCAAGGGAAGGGGCCTAACGGACATATTTCGAGATATTTCTTCTTCTTGTTGTTCTTCTTCTGCACAGCTAAACTGGAAGTGGCATTTCCAGCTCGCAATAGTACAGAGTTATCTCAAAGAAAGGGGCCACGGTGTTTCTGTATCTCTATTATGTTGGTGCGGCTTCTTAACTTTTAAATATCTTGATATATCTCGAGAACTACGCATCTGATCAAAAAATATCATAGAACATAAAAAGTAGGAAACTCAATTCTCTACAAAAAAGGTCTCTTAACATTTTGCAATAGCTCGCTTCGTTTCCGAGATATTTGCAGATTTATCTCAAGGGAAGTGGCCTGACGGACATATTTCGAGATATTTCTTCTTCTTGTTGTTCTTCTTCTGCACAGCTACGCTGGAAGTGGCATTTGCAGCTCGCAATTGTGCAGAGTTATCTCAAAGAGAGGGGCCACGGTGTTTCTGTATCTCTATTATGTTGGTGCGGCTTCGGAACTTTTAAATATCTTGATATATCTCGAGAACTACGCATCTGATCAAAAAATATCATAGAACATAAAAAGTAGGAAACTTAATTCGCTACAAAAAAGGTCTCTTAACATTTTGCCATAGCTCGCTTCGTTTCCGAGATATTTGCAGATTTATCTCAAGGGAAGGGGCCTCACGGACATATTTCGTGATATTTCTTCTTCTTGTTGTTCTTCTTCTGCACAGCTAAGCTGGAAGTGGCATTTGCGGCTCGCACTAGTACAGAGTTATCTCAAAGAAAGGGGCCACGGTGTTTCTGTATCTCTATTATGTTGGTGCGGCTTCGGAACTTTTAGATATCTTGATATATCTCGAGAACTACGCATCTGATCAAAAAATATCATAGAACATAAAAAGTAGGAAACTTAATTCTCTACAAAAAAGGTCTCTTAACATTTTGCCATAGCTCTCTTCGTTTCCGAGATATTTGCAGATTTATCTCAAGGGAAGTGGCCTGACGGACATATTTCGAGATATTTCTTCTTCTTGTTGTTCTTCTTCTGCACAGCTACGCTGGAAGTGGCATTTGCAGCTCGCAATTGTGCAGAGTTATCTCAAAGAGAGGGGCCACGGTGTTTCTGTATCTCTATTATGTTGGTGCGGCTTCGGAACTTTTAAATATCTTGATATATCTCGAGAACTACGCATCTGATCAAAAAATATCATAGAACATAAAAAGTAGGAAACTTAATTCGCTACAAAAAAGGTCTCTTAACATTTTGCCATAGCTCGCTTCGTTTCCGAGATATTTGCAGATTTATCTCAAGGGAAGGGGCCTCACGGACATATTTCGTGATATTTCTTCTTCTTGTTGTTCTTCTTCTGCACAGCTAAGCTGGAAGTGGCATTTGCGGCTCGCACTAGTACAGAGTTATCTCAAAGAAAGGGGCCACGGTGTTTCTGTATCTCTATTATGTTGGTGCGGCTTCGGAACTTTTAGATATCTTGATATATCTCGAGAACTACGCATCTGATCAAAAAATATCATAGAACATAAAAAGTAGGAAACTTAATTCTCTACAAAAAAGGTCTCTTAACATTTTGCCATAGCTCTCTTCGTTTCCGAGATATTTGCAGATTTATCTCAAGGGAAGGGGCCTGACGGACATATTTCGAGATATTTCTTCTTCTTGTTGTTCTTCTTCTGCACAGCTACGCTGGAAGTGGCATTTGCAGCTCGCAATTGTGCAGAGTTATCTCAAAGAGAGGGGCCACGGTGTTTCTGTATCTCTATTATGTTGGTGCGGCTTCGGAACTTTTAAATATCTTGATATATCTCGAGAACTACGCATCTGATCAAAAAATATCATAGAACATAAAAAGTAGGAAGCTTAATTCGCTACAAAAAAGGTCTCTTAACATTTTGCCATAGCTCGCTTCGTTTCCGAGATATTTGCAGATTTATCTCAAGGGAAGGGGCCTCACGGACATATTTCGTGATATTTCTTCTTCTTGTTGTTCTTCTTCTGCACAGCTAAGCTGGAAGTGGCATTTGCGGCTCGCACTAGTACAGAGTTATCTCAAAGAAAGGGGCCACGGTGTTTCTGTATCTCTATTATGTTGGTGCGGCTTCGGAACTTTTAAATATCTTGATATATCTCGAGAACTACGCATCTGATCAAAAAATATCATAGAACATAAAAAGTAGGAAACTTAATTCTCTACAAAAAAGTCTGTTAAGATTTTGCCATAGCTCGCTTCGTTTCCGAGATATTTGCAGATTTATCTCAAGGGAAGGGGCCTAACGGACATATTTCGAGATATTTCTTCTTCTTGTTGTTCTTCTTCTGCACAGCTAAACTGGAAGTGGCATTTCCAGCTCGCAATAGTGCAGAGTTATCTCAAAGAGAGGGGCCACGGTGTTTCTGTATCTCTATTATGTTGGTGCTGCTTCGGAACTTTTAAATATCTCGATATATCTCGAAAACTACGCTTCTGAGCAAAAAATATCATAGAACATAAATTGTAGGAAACATAATTCTCTACAAAAAACGTCTCTTAACATTTTGCCATAGCTCGCTTCGTTTCCGAGATATTTGCAGATTTATCTCAAGGGAAGGGGCCTAACGGACATATTTCGAGATATTTCTTCTTCTTGTTGTTCTTCTTCTGCACAACTAAACTGGAAGTGGCATTTCCAGCTCGCAATAGTGCAGAGTTATCTCAAAGAGAGGGGCCACGGTGTTTCTGTATCTCTATTATGTTGGTGCGGCTTCGGAACTTTTAAATATCTTGATATATCCCGAGAACTACGCATCTGATCGAAAAATATCATAGAACATAAAAAGTAGGAAACATAATTCCATACAAAAAAGGTCTCTTAACATTTTGCCATAGCTCGCTTCGTTTCCGAGATATTTGCAGATTTATCTCAAGGGAAGGGGCCTGACGGACATATTTCGAGATATTTCTTCTTCTTGTTGTTCTTCTTCTGCACAGCTTAGCTGGAAGTGGCATTTGCAGCTCGCAATAGTGCAGAGTTATCTCAAAGAAAGGGGCCACGGTGTTTCTGTATCTCTATTATGTTGGCGCGGCTTCGGAACTTTTAAATATCTTGATATATCTCGAGATCTACGCATCTGATCAAAAAATATCATAGAACATAAAAAGTAGGAAACTTAATTCTCTACAAAAAAGGTCTCTCAACATTTTGCCATAGCTCGCTTCGTTTCCGAGATACTTGCCGATTTATCTCAAGGGAAGGGGCCTAACGGACATATTTCGAGATATTTCTTCTTCTTGTTGTTCTTCTTCTGCACAGCTAAGCTGGAAGTGGCATTTGCAGCTCGCAATAGTGCAGAGTTATCTCAAAGAAAGGGGCCACGGTGTTTCTGTATCTCTATTATGTTGGTGCGGCTTCGGAACTTTTAAATATCTTGATATATCTCGAGATCTACGCATCTGATGAAAAAATAACATAGTACATAAAAAGTAGGAAACTTAATTCTCTACAAAAAAAATCTCTCAACATTTTGCCATAGCTCGCTTCGTTTCCGAGATACTTGCCGATTTATCTCGAGGGAAGGGGCCTGACGGACATATTTCGAGATATTTCTTCTTCTTGTTGTTCTTCTTCTGCACAGCTAAGCTGGAAGTGGCATTTGCAGCTCGCAATTGTGCAGAGTTATCTCAAAGAGAGGGGCCACGGTGTTTCTGTATCTCTATTATGTTGGTGCGGCTTCGGAACTTTTAAATATCTTGATATATCTCGAGAACTACGAATCTGATCAGAAAATATCATAGAAGATAAAAAGTAGGAAACTTAATTCTCTACAAAAAAGGTCTCTTAACATTTTGCCATAGCTCGCTTCGTTTCCGAGATATTTGCAGATTTATCTCAAGGGAAGGGGCCTGACGGACATATTTCGAGATATTTCTTCTTCTTGTTGTTCTTCTTCTGCACAGCTAAGCTGGAAGTGGCATTTGCGGCTCGCACTAGTGCAGAGTTATCTCAAAGAAAGGGGCCACGGTGTTTCTGTATCTCTATTATGTTGGTGCGGCTTCGGAACTTTTAAATATCTTGATATATCTCGAGAACTACGCATCTGATCAAAAAATATCATAGAACATAAAAAGTAGGAAACTTAATTCGCTACAAAAAGGTCTGTTAACATTTTGCCATAGCTCGCTTCGTTTCCGAGATATTTGCAGATTTATCTCAAGGGAAGGGGCCTAACGGACATATTTCGTGATATTTCTTCTTCTTGTTGTTCTTCTTCTGCACAGCTAAGCTGGAAGTGGCATTTGCAGCTCGCATTAGTGCAGAGTTATCTCAAAGAAAGGGGCCACGGTGTTTCTGTATCTCTATTATGTTGGTGCGGCTTCCTAACTCATAAATATCTTGATATATCTCGAGAACTACGCATCTGATCAAAAAATATCATAGAACATAAAAAGTAGGAAACTCAATTCTCTACAAAAAAGGTCTCTTAACATTTTGCAATAGCTCGCTTCGTTTCCGAGATATTTGCAGATTTATCTCAAGGGAAGGGGCCTGACGGACATATTTCGAGATATTTCTTCTTCTTGTTGTTCTTCTTCTGCACAGCTACGCTGGAAGTGGCATTTGCAGCTCGCAATTGTGCAGAGTTATCTCAAAGAGAGGGGCCACGGTGTTTCTGTATCTCTATTATGTTGGTGCGGCTTCCTAACTCATAAATATCTTGATATATCTCGAGAACTACGCATCTGATCAAAAAATATCATAGAACATAAAAAGTAGGAAACTTAATTCTCTACAAAAAAGGTCTCTTAACATTTTGCCATAGCTCTCTTCGTTTCCGAGATATTTGCAGATTTATCTCAAGGGAAGGGGCCTGACGGACATATTTCGAGATATTTCTTCTTCTTGTTGTTCTTCTTCTGCACAGCTAAGCTGGAAGTGGCAGTTGCAGCTCGCAATAGTGCACAGTTATCTCAAAGAAAGGGGCCACGGTGTTTCTGTATCTCTATTATGTTGGTGCGGCTTCGGAACTTTTAAATATCTTGATATATCTCGAGAACTACGCATCTGATCAAAAAATATCATAGAACATAAAAAGGTGGAAACTTAATTCTCTACAAAAAAGGTCTCTTAACATTTTGCCATAGCTCTCTTCGTTTCCGAGATATTTGCAGATTTATCTCAAGGGAAGGGGCCTGACGGACATATTTCGAGATATTTCTTCTTCTTGTTGTTCTTCTTCTGCACAGCTAAGCTGGAAGTGGCATTTGCAGCTCGCAATAGTGCAGAGTTATCGCAAAGAAAGGGGCCACGGTGTTTCTGTATCTCTATTATGTTGGTGCGGCTTCGGAACTTTTAAATATCTTGATATATCTCGAGAACTACGCATCTGATCAAAAAATATCATAGAACATAAAAAGTAGGAAACCTACTTTTCTACAAAAAAGGTCTCTTAACATCTTGCCGTAGCTCGCTTCGTTTCCGAGATATTTGCAGATTTATCTCAAGGGAAGGGGCCTGACGGACATATTTCGAAATATTTCTTATTCTTGTTGTTCTTCTTCTCCACAGCTAAGCTGGAAGTGGCATTTGCAGCTCGCAATAGTGCAGAGTTATCTCAAAGAAAGGGGCCACGGTGTTTCTGTACCTCTATTATGTTGGTGCAGCTTCGGAGCTTTTAAATATCTTGATATATCTCGAGAACTACGCCTCTGATCGAAAAATATCATAGAACATAAAAAGTAGGAAACTTAATTCTCTACAAAAAAGGTCTCTAAACATTTTGCCATAGCTCGCTTCGTTTCCGAGATATTTGCAGATTTATCTCAAGGGAAGGGGCCTAACGGACATATTTCGAGATATTTCTTCTTCTTGTTGTTCTTCTTCTGCACAGCTAAGCTGGAAGTGGCATTTGCAGCTCGCAATAGTACAGAGTTATCGCAAAGAAAGGGGCCACGGTGTTTCTGTATCTCTATTATGTTGGTACGGCTTCGGAACTTTTAAATATCTTGATATATCTCGAGAACTACGCATCTGATCAAAAAATATCATAGAACATAAAAAGTAGGAAACCTAATTTTCTACAAAAAAGGTCTCTTAACATTTTGCCGTAGCTCGCTTCGTTTCCGAGATATTTGCAGATTTATCTCAAGGGAAGGGGTCTGACGGACATATTTCGAGATATTTCTTCTTCTTGTTGTTCTTCTTCTGCACAGCTAAGCTGGAAGTGGCATTTGCAGCTCGCAATAGTGCAGAGTTATCTCAAAGAAAGGGGCCACGGTGTTTCTGTATCTCTATTATGTTGGCGCGGCTTCGGAACTTTTAAATATCTTGATATATCTCGAGAACTACGCATCTGATCAAATAATATCATAGAACATAAAAAGTAGGAAACTTAATTCTCCACAAATAAGGTCTCTTAACATTTTGCCATAGCTCGCTTCGTTTCCGAGATATTTGCAGATTTATCTCAAGGGAAGGGGCCTGACGGACATATTTCGAGATATTTCTTCTTCTTGTTGGTCTTCTTCTGCACAGCTAAGCTGGAAGTGGCATTTGCAGCTCGCAATAGTGCAGAGTTATCTCGAAGAAAGGGGCCACGGTGTTTCTGTATCTCTATTATGTTGGTGCGGCTTCGGATCTTTTAAATATCTCGATATATCTCGAAAACTACGCTTCTGATCAAAAAATATCATAGAACGTAAATTGTGGGAAACATAATTCTCTACAAAAAAGGTCTCTTAACATTTTGCCATAGCTCGCTTCGTTTCCGAGATATTTGCAGATTTATCTCAAGGGAAGGGGCCTGACGGACATATTTCGAGATATTTCTTCTTCTTGTTGTTCTTCTTCTGCACAGCTAAGCTGGAAGTGGCATTTGCAGCTCGCAATAGTGCAGAGTTATCTCAAAGAAAGGGGCCACGGTGTGTCTGTATCTCTATTATGTTGGTGCGGCTTCGGAACTTTTAAATATCTTGATATATCTCGAGAACTACGCATCTGATCGAAAAATCTCATAGAACATAAAAAGTAGGAAACTTAATTCTCTACAAAAGAGGTCTCTTAACATTTTGCCATAGCTCGCTTCGTTTCCGAGATATTTGCAGATTTATCTCAAGGGAAGGGGCCTGACGGACATATTTCGAGATATTTCTTCTTTTTGTTGTTCTTCTTCTGCACAGCTAAGCTGGAAGTGGCATTTGCAGCTCGCAATAGTGCAGAGTTATCTCAAAGAAAGGGGCCACGGTGTTTCTGTATCTCTATTATGTTGGTGCGGCTTCGGAACTTTTAAATATCTTGATATATCTCGAGAACTACGCATCCGATCAAAAAATATCATAGAACATAAAAAGTAGGAAACTTAATTCTCTACAAAAAAGGTCTCTTAACATTTTGCCATAGCTCGCTTCGTTTCCGAGATATTTGCAGATTTATCTCGAGGGAAGGGGCCTGACGGACATATTTCGAGATATTTCTTCTTCTTGTTGTTCTTCTTCTGCACAGCTAAGCTGGACGTGGCATTTACAGCTCGCAATAGTGCAGAGTTATCTCAAAGAAAGGGGCCACGGTGTTTCTGTATCTCTATTATGTTGGTGCGGCTTCGGAACTTTTAAATATCTTGATATATCTCGAGAACTACGCATCTGATCAAAAAATGTCATAGACCATAAAAAGTAGGAAACTTAATTCTCTACGAATAAGGTCTCTTAACATTTTGCCATAGCTCGCTTCGTTTCCGAGATATTTGCAGATTTATCTCAAGGGAAGGGGCCTGACGGACATTTTTCGAGATATTTCTTCTTCTTGTTGTTCTTCTTCTGCACAGCTAAGCTGGAAGTGGCATTTGCAGCTCGCAATAGTGCAGAGTTATCTCGAAGAAAGGGGCCACGGTGTTTCTGTATCTCTATTATGTTGGTGCGGCTTCGGAACTTTAAAATATCTTTATATATCTCGAGAACTACGCATCTGATTAAAAAATATCATAGAACGTAAAAAGTAGGAAACTTAATTCTCTACAAATAAAGTCGCTTAACATTTTGCCATAGCTCGCTTCGTTTCCGAGATATTTGCAGATTTATCTCAAGGGAAGGGGCCTGACGGACATATTTCGAGATATTTCTTCTTCTTGTTGTTCTTCTTCTGCACAGCTAAGCTGTAAGTGGCATTTGCAGCTCGCAATAGTGCAGAGTTATCTCAAAGAAAGGGGCCACGGTGTTTCTGTATCTCTATTATGTTGGTGCGGCTTCGGAACTTTTAAATATCTTGATATATCTCGAGAACTACGCATCTGATCAAAAAATATCATAGAACATAAAAAGTAGGAAACTTAATTCTCTACAAAAAAGGTCTCTTAACATTTTGCCATAGCTCGCTTCGTTTCCAAGATACTTGCAGATTTATCTCAAGGGAAGGGGCCTGACGGACATATTTCGAGATATTTCTTCTTCTTGTTGTTCTTCTTCTGCACAGCTAAACTGGAAGTGGCATTTCCAGCTCGCAGTAGTGCCGAGTTATCTCAAAGAAAGGGGCCACGGTGTTTCTGTATCTCTATTATGTTGGTGCGGCTTCGGAACTTTTAAATATCTTGATATATCTCGAGAACTACGCGTCTGATCAAAAAATATCATAGAACATAAAAAGTAGAAAACTTAATTCTCTACAAAAAAGGTCTCTCAACATTTTGCCATAGCTCGCTTCGTTTCCGAGATATATGCAGATTTATCTCAAGGGAAGGGGCCTGACGGACATATTTCGAGATATTTCTTCTTCTTGTTGTTCTTCTTCTGCACAGCTAAGCTGGAAGTGGCATTTGCAGCTCGCAATAGTGCAGAGTTATCTCAAAGAAAGGGGCAACGGTGTTTCTGTATCTCTATTATGTTGGTGCGGCTTCGGATCTTTTAAATATCTCGATATATCTCGAAAACTACGCTTCTGATCGAAAAATATCATAGAACGTAAATTGTGGGAAACATAATTCTCTACAAAAAAGGTCTCTTAACATTTTGCCATAGCTCGCTTCGTTTCCGAGATATTTGCAGATTTATCTCAAGGGAAGGGGTCTGACGGACATATTTCGAGATATTTCTTCTCCTTGTTGTTCTTCTTCTGCACAGCTAAGCTGGAAGTGGCATTTGCAGCTCGCAATAGTGCAGAGTTATCTCAAAGAAAGGGGCCACGGTGTTTCTGTATCTCTATTATGTTGGTGCGGCTTCGGAACTTTTAAATATCTTGATATATCTCGAGAACTACGCATCCGATCAAAAAATATCATAGAACATAAAAAGTAGGAAACTTAATTCTCTACAAAAAAGGTCTCTTAACATTTTGCCATAGCTCGCTTCGTTTCCGAGATATTTGCAGATTTATCTCGAGGGAAGGGGCCTGACGGACATATTTCGAGATATTTCTTCTTCTTGTTGTTCTTCTTCTGCACAGCTAAGCTGGACGTGGCATTTACAGCTCGCAATAGTGCAGAGTTATCTCAAAGAAAGGGGCCACGGTGTTTCTGTATCTCTATTATGTTGGTGCGGCTTCGGAACTTTTAAATATCTTGATATATCTCGAGAACTACGCATCTGATCAAAAAATATCATGGAACATAAAAAGTAGGAAACTTAATTCTCAACAAAAAAGGTCTCTTAACATTTTGCCATAGCCCGCTTCGTTTCCGAGATATTTGCAGATTTATCTCAAGGGAAGGGGCCTGACGGACATATTTCGAGATATTTCTTCTTCTTGTTGTTCTTCTTCTGCACAGCTAAACTGGAAGTGGCATTTCCAGCTCGCAGTAGTGCAGAGTTATCTCAAAGAAAGGGGCCACGGTGTTTCTGTATCTCTATTATGTTGGTGCGGCTTCGGAACTTTAAAATATCTTGATATATCTCGAGAACTACGCATCTGACCAAAAAATATCATAGAACGTAAAAAGTAGGAAACTTAATTCTCTACAAATAAAGTCGCTTAACATTTTGCCATAGCTCGCTTCGTTTCCGAGATATTTGCAGATTTATCTCAAGGGAAGGGGCCTGACGGACATATTTCGAGATATTTCTTCTTCTTGTTGTTCTTCTTCTGCACAGCTAAGCTGGAAGTGGCATTTGCAGCTCGCAATAGTGCAGAGTTATCTCAAAGAAAGGGGCCACGGTGTTTCTGTATCTCTATTATGTTGGTGCGGCTTCGGAACTTTTAAATATCTTGATATATCTCGAGAACTACGCATCTGATCAAAAAATATCATAGAACATAAAAAGTAGGAAACTTCATTCTCTACCAAAAAGGTCTCTTAACATTTTGCCATAGCTCGCTTCGTTTCCGAGATATATGCAGATTTATCTCAAGGGAAGGGGCCTGACGGACATATTTCGGGATATTTCTTCTTCTTGTTGTTCTTCTTCTGCACAGCTAAACAGGAAGTGGCATTTGCAGCTCGCAATAGTGCAGAGTTATCTGAAAGAAAGGGGCCACGGTGTTTCTGTATCTCTATTATGTTGGTGCGGCTTCGGATCTTTTAAATATCTCGATATATCTCGAAAACTACGCTTCTGATCAAAAAATATCATAGAACGTAAATTGTGGGAAACATAATTCTCTACAAAAAAGGTCTCTTAACATTTTGCCATAGCTCGCTTCGTTTCCGAGATATTTGCAGATTTATCTCGAGGGAAGGGGCCTGACGGACATATTTCGAGATATTTCTTCTTCTTGTTGTTCTTCTTCTGCACAGCTAAGCTGGACGTCGCATTTACAGCTCGCAATAGTGCAGAGTTATCTCAAAGAAAGGGGCCACGGTGTTTCTGTATCTCTATTATGTTGGTGCGGCTTCGGAACTTTTAAATATCTTGATATATCTCGAGAACTACGCATCTGATCAAAAAATATCATGGAACATAAAAAGTAGGAAACTTAATGCTCAACAAAAAAGGTCTCTTAACATTTTGCCATAGCCCGCTTCGTTTCCGAGATATTTGCAGATTTATCTCAAGGGAAGGGGCCTGACGGACATATTTCGAGATATTTCTTCTTCTTGTTGTTCTTCTTCTGCACAGCTAAACTGGAAGTGGCATTTCCAGCTCGCAGTAGTGCAGAGTTATCTCAAAGAAAGGGGCCACGGTGTTTCTGTATCTCTATTATGTTGGTGCGGCTTCGGAACTTTAAAATATCTTGATATATCTCGAGAACTACGCATCTGACCAAAAAATATCATAGAACGTAAAAAGTAGGAAACATAATTCTCTACAAATAAAGTCGCTTAACATTTTGCCATAGCTCGCTTCGTTTCCGAGATATTTGCAGATTTATCTCAAGGGAAGGGGCCTGACGGACATATTTCGAGATATTTCTTCTTCTTGTTGTTCTTCTTCTGCACAGCTAAGCTGGAAGTGGCATTTGCAGCTCGCAATAGTGCAGAGTTATCTCAAAGAAAGGGGCCACGGTGTTTCTGTATCTCTATTATGTTGGTGCGGCTTCGGAACTTTTAAATATCTTGATATATCTCGAGAACTACGCATCCGATCAAAAAATATCATAGAACATAAAAAGTAGGAAACTTAATTCTCTACAAAAAAGGTCTCTTAACATTTTGCCATAGCTCGCTTCGTTTCCGAGATATTTGCAGATTTATCTCGAGGGAAGGGGCCTGACGGACATATCTCGAGATATTTCTTCTTCTTGTTGTTCTTCTTCTGCACAGCTAAGCTGGACGTGGCATTTACAGCTCGCAATAGTGCAGAGTTACCTCAAAGAAAGGGGCCACGGTGTTTCTGTATCTCTATTATGTTGGTGCGGCTTCGGAACTTTTAAATATCTTGATATATCTCGAGAACTACGCATCTGATCAAAAAATATCATGGAACATAAAAAGTAGGAAACTTAATGCTCAACAAAAAAGGTCTCTTAACATTTTGCCATAGCCCGCTTCGTTTCCGAGATATTTGCAGATTTATCTCAAGGGAAGGGGCCTGACGGACATATTTCGAGATATTTCTTCTTCTTGTTGGTCTTCTTCTGCACAGCTAAGCTGGAAGTGGCATTTGCAGCTCGCAATAGTGCAGAGTTATCTCAAAGAAAGGGGCCACGGTGTTTCTGTATCTCTATTATGTTGGTGCGGCTTCGGAACTTTTAAATATCTTGATATATCTCGAGAACTACGCATCTGATCAAAAAATATCATAGAACACAAAAAGTAGGAAACTTCATTCTCTACCAAAAAGGTCTCTTAAGATTTTGCCATAGCTCGCTTCGTTTCCGAGATATATGCAGATTTATCTCAAGGGAAGGGGCCTGACGGACATATTTCGGGATATTTCTTCTTCTTGTTGTTCTTCTTCTGCACAGCTAAGCTGGAAGCGGCATTTGCGGCTCGCACTAGTGCAGAGTTATCTCAAAGAAAGGGGCCACGGTGTTTCTGTATCTCTATTATGTTGGTGCAGCTTCGGATCTGTTAAATATCTCGATATATCTCGAAAACTACGCTTCTGATCAAAAAATATCATAGAACATAAATTGTAGGAAACATAATTCTCTACAAAAAAGGTCTCTTAACATTTTGCCATAGCTCGCTTTGTTTCCGAGATATTTGCAGATTTATCTCAAGGGAAGGGGCCTGACGGACATATTTCGAGATATTTCTTCTTCTTGTTGTTCTTCTTCTGCACAGCTAAGCTGGAAGTGGCATTTGCAGCTCGCAATAGTGCAGAGTTATCTCAAAGAAAGGGGCCACGGTGTTTCTGTATCTCTATTATGTTGGTGCGGCTTCGGAACTTTTAAATATCTTGATATATCTCGAGAACTACGCATCTGATCAAAAAATATCATCGAACATAAAAAGTAGGAAACTTAATTCTCTACAAAAAAGGTCTCTTAACATTTTGCCATAGCTCGCTTCGTTTCCGAGATATTTGCAGATTTATCTCAAGGGAAGGGTCCTGATGGACATATTTCGAGATATTTCTTCTTCTTGTTGTTCTTCTTCTGCACAGCTAAACTGGAAGTGGCATTTCCAGCTCGCAATCGTGCAGAGTGATCTCAAAGAAAGGGGCCACGGTGTTTCTGTATCTCTATTATGTTGGTGCGGCTTCGGAACTTTTAAATATCTCGATATATCTCGAAAACTACGATTCTGATCAAAAAATATCATAGAACATAAATTGTAGGAAACATAATTCTCTACAAAAAACGTCTCTCAACATTTTGCCATAGCTCGCTTCGTTTCCGAGATATTTGCAGATTCAGCTCAAAGGAACGGGCCTGACGGACATATTTCGAGATACTTCTTCTTCTTGTTGTTCTTCTTCTGCACAGCTAAGCTGGAAGTGGCATTTGCGGCTCGCACTAGTGCAGAGTTATCTCAAAGAAAGGGGCCACGGTGTTTCTGTATCTCTATTATGTTGGTGCGGCTTCGGAACTTTTAAATATCTCGATATATCTCGAAAACTACGCTTCTGATCAAAAAATATCATAGAACATAAATTGTAGGAAACATAATTCTCTACAGAAAAGGTCTCTTAACATTTTGCCATAGCTCACTTCGTTTCCGAGATATTTGCAGATATATCTCAAGGGAAGGGGCCTGACGGACATATATCGAGATATTTCTTCTTCTTGTTGTTCTTCTTCTGCACAGCTAGCTGGAAGTGGCATTTACAGCTCGCAATAGTGCAGAGTTATCTCAAAGAAAGGGGCCACGGTGTTTCTGTATCTCTATTATGTTGGTGCGTCTTCGGAACTTTTAAATATCTCGATATATCTCGAAAACTACGCTTCTGATCAAAAAATATCATAGAACATAAATTGTAGGAAACATAATTCTCTACAAAAAACGTCTCTTAACATTTTGCCATAGTTCGCTTCGTTTCCGAGATATTTGCAGATTCAGCTCAAAGGAACTGGCCTGACGGACATATTTCGAGATATTTTTTCTTCTTGTTGTTCTTCCTCTGCACAGCTAAGCTGGAAGTGGCATCTGCAGCTCGCAATAGTGCAGAGTTATCTCAAAGAAAGGGGCCACGGTGTTTCTGTATCTCTATTATGTTGGTGCGGCTTCGGAACTTTTAAATATCTTGATATATCTCGAGAACTACGCATCCGATCAAAAAATATCATAGAACATAAAAAGTAGGAAACTTAATTCTCTACAAAAAAGGTCTCTTAACATTTTGCCATAGCTCGCTTCGTTTCCGAGATATTTGCAGATTTATCTCGAGGGAAGGGGCCTGACGGACATATTTCGAGATATTTCTTCTTCTTGTTGTTCTTCTTCTGCACAGCTAAGCTGGACGTGGCATTTACAGCTCGCAATAGTGCAGAGTTATCTCAAAGAAAGGGGCCACGGTGTTTCTGTATCTCTATTATGTTGGTGCGGCTTCGGAACTTTTAAATATCTTGATATATCTCGAGAACTACGCATCTGATCAAAAAATATCATGGAACATAAAAAGTAGGAAACTTAATGCTCAACAAAAAAGGTCTCTTAACATTTTGCCATAGCCCGCTTCGTTTCCGAGATATTTGCAGATTTATCTCAAGGGAAGGGGCCTGACGGACATATTTCGAGATATTTCTTCTTCTTGTTGTTCTTCTTCTGCACAGCTAAACTGGAAGTGGCATTTCCAGCTCGCACTAGTGCAGAGTTATCTCAAAGAAAGGGGCCACGGTGTTTCTGTATCTCTATTATGTTGGTGCGGCTTCGGAACTTTTAAATATCTCGATATATCTCGAAAACTACGCTTCTGATCAAAAAATATCATAGAACATAAATTGTAGGAAACATAATTCTCTACAAAAAACGTCTCTTAACATTTTGCCATAGCTCGCTTCGTTTCCGAGATATTTGCAGATTCAGCTCAAAGGAACGGGCCTGACGGACATATTTCGAGATACTTCTTCTTCTTGTTGTTCTTCTTCTGCACAGCTAAGCTGGAAGTGGCATTTGCGGCTCGCACTAGTGCAGAGTTATCTCAAAGAAAGGGGCCACGGTGTTTCTGTATCTCTATTATGTTGGTGCGGCTTCGGAACTTTTAAATATCTCGATATATCTCGAAAACTACGCTTCTGATCAAAAAATATCATAGAACATAAATTGTAGGAAACATAATTCTCTACAGAAAAGGTCTCTTAACATTTTGCCATAGCTCACTTCGTTTCCGAGATATTTGCAGATATATCTAAAGGGAAGGGGCCTGACGGACATATATCGAGATATTTCTTCTTCTTGTTGTTCTTCTTCTGCACAGCTAGCTGGAAGTGGCATTTACAGCTCGCAATAGTGCAGAGTTATCTCAAAGAAAGGGGCCACGGTGTTTCTGTATCTCTATTATGTTGGTGCGTCTTCGGAACTTTTAAATATCTCGATATATCTCGAAAACTACGCTTCTGATCAAAAAATATCATAGAACATAAATTGTAGGAAACATAATTCTCTACAAAAAACGTCTCTTAACATTTTGCCATAGTTCGCTTCATTTCCGAGATATTTGCAGATTCAGCTCAAAGGAACTGGCCTGACGGACATATTTCGAGATATTTTTTCTTCTTGTTGTTCTTCCTCTGCACAGCTAAGCTGGAAGTGGCATCTGCAGCTCGCAATAGTGCAGAGTTATCTCAAAGAAAGGGGCCACGGTGTTTCTGTATCTCTATTATGTTGGGGCGGCTTCGGAACTTTTAAATATCTCGATATATCTCGAAAACTACGCTTCTGATCAAAAAATATCATAGAACATAAATTGTAGGAAACTTAATTCTCTACAAAAAAGGTCTCTTAACATTTTGCCATAGCTCTCTTCGTTTCCGAGATATTTGCAGATTTATCTCAAGGGAAGGGGCCTGACGGACATATTTCGAGATATTTCTTCTTCTTGTTGTTCTTCTTCTGCACAGCTTAGCTGGAAGTGGCATTTGCAGCTCGCAATAGTGCAGAGTTATCTCAAAGAAAGGGGCCACGGTGTTTCTGTATCTCTATTATGTTGGTGCGGCTTCGGAACTTTTAAATATCTTGATATATCTCGAGAACTACGCGTCTGATCAAAAAATATCATAGAACATAAAAAGTAGGAAACTTAATTCTCTACAAAAACGGTCTCTTAACATTTTGCCATGGCTCGCTTCGTTTCCCAGATATTTGCATATATATCTCAAGGGAAGGGGCCTGACGGACATATTTCGAGATATTTCTTCTTCTTGTTGTTCTTCTTCTGCACAGCTAAGCTGGAAGTGGCATTTGCAGCTCGCAATAGTGCAGAGTTATCTCAAAGAAAGGGGCCACGGTGTTTCTGTATCTCTATTATGTTGGTGCGGCTTCGGAACTGTTAAATATCTTGATATATCTCGAGAACTACGCATCCGATCAAAAAATATCATAGAACATAAAAAGTAGGAAACTTAATTCTCTACAAAAAAGGTCTCTTAACATTTTGCCATAGCTCGCTTCGTTTCCGAGATATTTGCAGATTTATCTCGAGGGAAGGGGCCTGACGGACATATTTCGAGATATTTCTTCTTCTTGTTGTTCTTCTTCTGCACAGCTAAGCTGGAAGCGGCATTTGCGGCTGGCACTAGTGCAGAGTTATCTCAAAGAAAGGGGCCACGGTGTTTCTGTATCTCTATTATGTTGGTGCAGCTTCGGATCTTTTAAATATCTCGATATATCTCGAAAACTACGCTTCTGATCAAAAAATATCATAGAACATAAATTGTAGGAAACATAATTCTCTACAAAAAAGGTCTCTTAACATTTTGCCATAGCTCGTTTCGTTTCCGAGATATTTGCAGATATATCTCAAGGGAAGGGGCCTGACGGACATATTTCGAGATATTTCCTCTTCTTGTTGTTCTTCTTCTGCACAGCTAAGCTGGAAGTGGCATTTGCAGCTCGCAATGGTGCAGAGTTATCTCAAAGAAAGGGGCCCCGGTGTTTCTGTATCTCTATTATGTTGGTGCGGCTTCGGATCTTTTAAATATCTCGATATATCTCGAAAACTACGCTTCTGATCAAAAAATATCATAGAACCTAAATTGTGGGAAATATAATTCTCTACAAAAAAGGTCTCTTAACATTTTGCCGTAGCTCGCTTCGTTTCCGAGATATTTGCAGATTTATCTCAAGGGAAGGGGCCTGACGGACATATTTCCAGATACTTCTTCTTCTTCTTGTTCTTCTTCTGCACAGCTAAGCTGGAAGTGGCATTTGCAGCTCGCAATAGTGCAGAGTTATCTCAAAGAAAGGGGCCACGGTGTTTCTGTATCTCTATTATGTTGGTGCGTCTTCGGAACTTTTAAATATCTCGATATATCTCGAAAACTACGCTTCTGATCAAAAAATATCATAGAACATAAATTGTAGGAAACATAATTCTCTACAAAAAACGTCTCTTAACATTTTGCCATAGTTCGCTTCGTTTCCGAGATATTTGCAGATTCAGCTCAAAGGAACTGGCCTGACGGACATATTTCGAGATATTTTTTCTTCTTGTTGTTCTTCCTCTGCACAGCTAAGCTGGAAGTGGCATCTGCAGCTCGCAATAGTGCAGAGTTATCTCAAAGAAAGGGGCCACGGTGTTTCTGTATCTCTATTATGTTGGGGCGGCTTCGGAACTTTTAAATATCTCGATATATCTCGAAAACTACGCTTCTGATCAAAAAATATCATAGAACATAAATTGTAGGAAACTTAATTCTCTACAAAAAAGGTATCTTAACATTTTGCCATAGCTCTCTTCGTTTCCGAGATATTTGCAGATTTATCTCAAGGGAAGGGGCCTGACGGACATATTTCGAGATATTTCTTCTTCTTGTTGTTCTTCTTCTGCACAGCTTAGCTGGAAGTGGCATTTGCAGCTCGCAATAGTGCAGAGTTATCTCAAAGAAAGGGGCCACGGTGTTTCTGTATCTCTATTATGTTGGTGCGGCTTCGGAACTTTTAAATATCTTGATATATCTCGAGAACTACGCGTCTGATCAAAAAATATCATAGAACATAAAAAGTAGGAAACTTAATTCTCTACAAAAACGGTCTCTTAACATTTTGCCATGGCTCGCTTCGTTTCCGAGATATTTGCATATATATCTCAAGGGAAGGGGCCTGACGGACATATTTCGAGATATTTCTTCTTCTTGTTGTTCTTCTTCTGCACAGCTAAGCTGGAAGTGGCATTTGCAGCTCGCAATAGTGCAGAGTTATCTCAAAGAAAGGGGCCACGGTGTTTCTGTATCTCTATTATGTTGGTGCGGCTTCGGAACTGTTAAATATCTTGATATATCTCGAGAACTTCGCATCCGATCAAAAAATATCATAGAACATAAAAAGTAGGAAACTTAATTCTCTACAAAAAAGGTCTCTTAACATTTTGCCATAGCTCGCTTCGTTTCCGAGATATTTGCAGATTTATCTCGAGGGAAGGGGCCTGACGGACATATTTCGAGATATTTCTTCTTCTTGTTGTTCTTCTTCTGCACAGCTAAGCTGGAAGCGGCATTTGCGGCTCGCACTAGTGCAGAGTTATCTCAAAGAAAGGGGCCACGGTGTTTCTGTATCTCTATTATGTTGGTGCAGCTTCGGATCTTTTAAATATCTCGATATATCTCGAAAACTACGCTTCTGATCAAAAAATATCATAGAACATAAATTGTAGGAAACATAATTCTCTACAAAAAAGGTCTCTTAACATTTTGCCATAGCTCGTTTCGTTTCCGAGATATTTGCAGATATATCTCAAGGGAAGGGGCCTGACGGACATATTTCGAGATATTTCCTCTTCTTGTTGTTCTTCTTCTGCACAGCTAAGCTGGAAGTGGCATTTGCAGCTCGCAATGGTGCAGAGTTATCTCAAAGAAAGGGGCCCCGGTGTTTCTGTATCTCTATTATGTTGGTGCGGCTTCGGATCTTTTAAATATCTCGATATATCTCGAAAACTACGCTTCTGATCAAAAAATATCATAGAACCTAAATTGTGGGAAATATAATTCTCTACAAAAAAGGTCTCTTAACATTTTGCCGTAGCTCGCTTCGTTTCCGAGATATTTGCAGATTTATCTCAAGGGAAGGGGCCTGACGGACATATTTCCAGATACTTCTTCTTCTTCTTGTTCTTCTTCTGCACAGCTAAGCTGGAAGTGGCATTTGCAGCTCGCAATAGTGCAGAGTTATCTCAAAGAAAGGGGCCACGGTGTTTCTGTATCTCTATTATGTTGGTGCGTCTTCGGAACTTTTAAATATCTCGATATATCTCGAAAACTACGCTTCTGATCAAAAAATATCATAGAACATAAATTGTAGGAAACATAATTCTCTACAAAAAACGTCTCTTAACATTTTGCCATAGTTCGCTTCGTTTCCGAGATATTTGCAGATTCAGCTCAAAGGAACTGGCCTGACGGACATATTTCGAGATATTTTTTCTTCTTGTTGTTCTTCCTCTGCACAGCTAAGCTGGAAGTGGCATCTGCAGCTCGCAATAGTGCAGAGTTATCTCAAAGAAAGGGGCCACGGTGTTTCTGTATCTCTATTATGTTGGGGCGGCTTCGGAACTTTTAAATATCTCGATATATCTCGAAAACTACGCTTCTGATCAAAAAATATCATAGAACATAAATTGTAGGAAACATAATTCTCTACAAAAAACGTCTCTTAACATTTTGCCATAGTTCGCTTCGTTTCCGAGATATTTGCAGATTCAGCTCAAAGGAACTGGCCTGACGGACATATTTCGAGATATTTTTTCTTCTTGTTGTTCTTCCTCTGCACAGCTAAGCTGGAAGTGGCATCTGCAGCTCGCAATAGTGCAGAGTTATCTCAAAGAAAGGGGCCACGGTGTTTCTGTATCTCTATTATGTTGGGGCGGCTTCGGAACTTTTAAATATCTCGATATATCTCGAAAACTACGCTTCTGATCAAAAAATATCATAGAACATAAATTGTAGGAAACTTAATTCTCTACAAAAAAGGTATCTTAACATTTTGCCATAGCTCTCTTCGTTTCCGAGATATTTGCAGATTTATCTCAAGGGAAGGGGCCTGACGGACATATTTCGAGATATTTCTTCTTCTTGTTGTTCTTCTTCTGCACAGCTTAGCTGGAAGTGGCATTTGCAGCTCGCAATAGTGCAGAGTTATCTCAAAGAAAGGGGCCACGGTGTTTCTGTATCTCTATTATGTTGGTGCGGCTTCGGAACTTTTAAATATCTTGATATATCTCGAGAACTACGCGTCTGATCAAAAAATATCATAGAACATAAAAAGTAGGAAACTTAATTCTCTACAAAAACGGTCTCTTAACATTTTGCCATGGCTCGCTTCGTTTCCGAGATATTTGCAGATATATCTCAAGGGAAGGGGCCTGACGGACATATTTCGAGATATTTCTTCTTCTTGTTGTTCTTCTTCTGCACAGCTAAGCTGGAAGTGGCATTTGCGGCTCGCACTAGTGCACAGTTATCTCAAAGAAAGGGGCCACGGTGTTTCTGTATCTCTATTATGTTGGTGCGTCTTCGGAACTTTTAAATATCTTGATATATCTCGAGAACTACGCTTCTGATCAAAAAATACCATAGAACGTAAATTGTAGGAAACATTATTCTCTACAAAAAAGGTCTCTTAACATTTTGCCATAGCTCGCTTCGTTTCCGAGATATTTGCAGATTCATCTCAAGGGAAGGGGTCTGACGGACATATTTCGAGATATTTCTTCTTCTTGTTGTTCTTCTTCTGCACAGCTAAGCTCGAAGTGGCATTTGCAGCTCGCAATAGTGCAGAGTTATCTCAAAGAAAGAGGCCACGGTGTTTCTGTACCTCTATTATGTTGGTGCAGCTTCGGAACTTTTAAATATCTTGATATATCTCGAGAACTACGCATCTGATCAAAAAATATCATCGAACATAAAAAGTAGGAAACTTAATTCTCTACAAAAAAGGTCTCTTAACATTTCGCCATAGCTCGCTTCGTTTCCGAGATATTTGCAGATTTATCTCAAGGGAAGGGGCCTGACGGACATATTTCGAGATATTTCTTCTTCTTGTTGTTCTTCTTCTGCACAGCTAAGCTGGAAGTGGCATTTGCAGCTCGCAATAGTGCAGAGTTATCTCAAAGAAAGGGGCCACGGTGTTTCTGTATCTCTATTATGTTGGTGCGTCTTCGGAACTTTTAAATATCTTGATATATCTCGAGAACTACGCTTCTGATCAAAAAATACCATAGAACGTAAATTGTAGGAAACATTATTCTCTACAAAAAAGGTCTCTTAACATTTTGCCATAGCTCGCTTCGTTTCCGAGATATTTGCAGATTCATCTCAAGGGAAGGGGTCTGACGGACATATTTCGAGATATTTCTTCTTCTTGTTGTTCTTCTTCTGCACAGCTAAGCTCGAAGTGGCATTTGCAGCTCGCAATAGTGCAGAGTTATCTCAAAGAAAGAGGCCACGGTGTTTCTGTACCTCTATTATGTTGGTGCGGCTTCGGAACTTTTAAATATCTCGATATATCTCGAAAACTACGCTTCTGATCAAAAAATATCATAGAACATAAATTGTAGGAAACATAATTCTCTACAAAAAACGTCTCTTAACATTTTGCCATAGCTCACTTCGTTTCCGAGATATTTGCAGATATATCTCAAGGGAAGGGGCCTGACGGACATATATCGAGATATTTCTTGTTCTTGTTGTTCTTCTTCTGCACAGCTAAGCTGGAAGTGGCATTTACAGCTCGCAATAGTGCAGAGTTATCTCAAAGAAAGGGGCCACGGTGTTTCTGTATCTCTATTATGTTGGTGCGGCTTCGGAACTTTTAAATATCTTGATATATCTCGAGAACTACGCATCTGATCAAAAAATATCATAGAACATGAAAAGTAGGAAACTTAATTCTCTACAAAAAAGGTCTCTCAACATTTTGCCATAGCTCTCTTCGTTTCCGAGATATTTGCAGATTTATCTCAAGGGAAGGGGCCTGACGGACATATTTCGAGATATTTCTTCTTCTTGTTGTTCTTCTTCTGCACAGCTAAACTGGAAGTGGCATTTCCAGCTCGCAATAGTGCAGAGTTATCTCAAAGAGAGGGGCCACGGTGTTTCTGTATCTCTATTATGTTGGTGCGGCTTCGGAACTTTTAAATATCTTGATATATCTCGAGAACTACGCATCTGATGAAAAAATATCAGAGAAGATAAAAAGTAGGAAACTTAATTCTCTACACAAAAGGTCTCTTCACATTTTGCCATAGCTCGCTTCGTTTCCGAGATATGTGCAGATTTATCTCAAGGGAAGGGGCCTGACGGACATATTTCGAGATATTTCTTCTTCTTGTTGTTCTTCTTCTGCATAGCTAAGCTGGAAGTGGCATTTGCGGCTCGCACTAGTGCAGAGTTATCTCAAAGAAAGGGGCCACGGTGTTTCTGTATCTCTATTATGTTGGTGCGGCTTCGGAACTTTTAAATATCTCGATATATCTCGAAAACTACGCTTCTGATCAAAAAATATCATAGAACATAAATTGTAGGAAACATAATTCTCTACAAAAAAGGTCTCTTAACATTTTGCCATAGCTCTCTTCGTTTCCGAGATATTTGCAGATTTATCTCAAGGGAAGGGGCCTGACGGACATTTTTCGAGATATTTCTTCTTCTTGTTGTTCTTCTTCTGCACAGCTAAGCTGGAAGTGGCATTTGCAGCTCGCAATAGTGCAGAGTTATCTCGAAGAAAGGGGCCACGGTGTTTCTGTATCTCTATTATGTTGGTGCGGCTTCGGAACTTTAAAATATCTTTATATATCTCGAGAACTACGCATCTGATTAAAAAATATCATAGAACGTAAAAAGTAGGAAACTTAATTCTCTACAAATAAAGTCGCTTAACATTTTGCCATAGCTCGCTTCGTTTCCGAGATATTTGCAGATTTATCTCAAGGGAAGGGGCCTGACGGACATATTTCGAGATATTTCTTCTTCTTGTTGTTCTTCTTCTGCACAGCTAAGCTGGAAGTGGCATTTGCAGCTCGCAATAGTGCAGAGTTATCTCAAAGAAAGGGGCCACGGTGTTTCTGTATCTCTATTATGTTGGTGCGGCTTCGGAACTTTTAAATATCTTGATATATCTCGAGAACTACGCATCTGATCAAAAAATATCATAGAACATAAAAAGTAGGAAACTTAATTCTCTACAAAAAAGGTCTCTTAACATTTCGCCATAGCTCGCTTCGTTTCCGAGATATTTGCAGATTTATCTCAAGGGAAGGGGCCTGACG
Source organism: Osmia lignaria lignaria (assembly GCF_051020975.1). NCBI lineage: Eukaryota > Metazoa > Arthropoda > Insecta > Hymenoptera > Megachilidae > Osmia > Osmia lignaria. Next base: position 4,561,833 of record NW_027478159.1, on the reverse strand, counting down.
GACATATTTCGAGATATTTCTTCTTCTTGTTGTTCTTCTGCACAGCTAAGCTGGAAGTGGCATTTGCAGCTCGCAATAGTGCAGAGTTATCTCAAAGAAAGGGGCCACGGTGTTTCTGTATCTCTATTATGTTGGTGCGGCTTCGGATCTTTTAAATATCTCGATTTATCTCGAAAACTACGCTTCTGATCAAAAAATATCATAGAACCTAAATTGTGGGAAATATAATTCTCTACAAAAAAGGTCTCTTAACATTTTACCGTAGCTCGCTTCGTTTCCGAGATATTTGCAGATTTATCTCAAGGGAAGGGGCCTGACGGACATATTTCGAGATATTTCTTCTTCTTGTTGTTCTTCTTCTGCACAGCTAAGCTGGAAGTGGCATTTGCAGCTCGCAATAGTGCAGAGTTATCTCAAAGAAAGGGGCCACGGTGTTTCTGTACCTCTATTATGTTGGTGCAGCTTCGGAGCTTTTAAATATCTTGATATATCTCGAGAACTACGCATCTGATCAAAAAATATCATAGAACATAAAAAGTAGGAAACTAAATTCTCTACAAAAAAGGTCTCTTAACGTTTTGCAATAGCTCGCTTCGTTTCCGAGATATTTGCAGATTTATCTCAAGGGAAGGGTCCTGACGGACATATTTCGAGATATTTCTTCTTCTTGTTGTTCTTCTTCGGCACAGCTAAACTGGAAGTGGCATTTCCAGCTCGCAATAGTGCAGAGTTATCCCAAAGAAAGGGGCCACGGTGTTTCTGTATCTCTATTATGTTGGTGCGGCTTCGGAACTTTTAAATATCTCGATATATCTCGAAAACTACGCTTCTGATCAAAAAATATCATAGAACATAAATTCTAGGAAACATAATTCTCTACAAAAAAGGTCTCCTAACATTTTGCCATAGCTCGCTTCGTTTCCGAGATATTTGCAGATTTATCTCAAGGGAAGGGGCCTGACGGACATATAACGAGATATTTCTTGTTCTTGTTGTTCTTCTTCTGCACAGCTAAGCTGGAAGTGGCATTTACAGCTCGCAATAGTGCAGAGTTATCTCAAAGAAAGGGGCCACGGTGTTTCTGTATCTCTATTATGTTGGTGCGGCTTCGGAACTTTTAAATATCTTGATATATCTCGAGAACTACGCATCTGATGAAAAAATATCAGAGAAGATAAAAAGTAGGAAACTTAATTCTCTACACAAAAGGTCTCTTCACATTTTGCCATAGCTCGCTTCGTTTCCGAGATATGTGCAGATTTATCTCAAGGGAAGGGGCCTGACGGACATATTTCGAGATATTTCTTCTTCTTGTTGTTCTTCTTCTGCACAGCTAAGCTGGAAGTGGCATTTGCGGCTCGCACTAGTGCAGAGTTATCTCAAAGAAAGGGGCCACGGTGTTTCTGTATCTCTATTATGTTGGTGCGGCTTCGGAACTTTTAAATATCTCGATATATCTCGAAAACTACGCTTCTGATCAAAAAATATCATAGAACATAAATTGTAGGAAACATAATTCTCTACAAAAAAGGTCTCTTAACATTTTGCCATAGCTCTCTTCGTTTCCGAGATATTTGCAGATTTATCTCAAGGGAAGGGGCCTGACGGACATTTTTCGAGATATTTCTTCTTCTTGTTGTTCTTCTTCTGCACAGCTAAGCTGGAAGTGGCATTTGCAGCTCGCAATAGTGCAGAGTTATCTCGAAGAAAGGGGCCACGGTGTTTCTGTATCTCTATTATGTTGGTGCGGCTTCGGAACTTTAAAATATCTTTATATATCTCGAGAACTACGCATCTGATTAAAAAATATCATAGAACGTAAAAAGTAGGAAACTTAATTCTCTACAAATAAAGTCGCTTAACATTTTGCCATAGCTCGCTTCGTTTCCGAGATATTTGCAGATTTATCTCAAGGGAAGGGGCCTGACGGACATATTTCGAGATATTTCTTCTTCTTGTTGTTCTTCTTCTGCACAGCTAAGCTGGAAGTGGCATTTGCAGCTCGCAATAGTGCAGAGTTATCTCAAAGAAAGGGGCCACGGTGTTTCTGTATCTCTATTATGTTGGTGCGGCTTCGGAACTTTTAAATATCTTGATATATCTCGAGAACTACGCATCTGATCAAAAAATATCATAGAACATAAAAAGTAGGAAACTTAATTCTCTACAAAAAAGGTCTCTTAACATTTCGCCATAGCTCGCTTCGTTTCCGAGATATTTGCAGATTTATCTCAAGGGAAGGGGCCTGACGGACATATTTCGAGATATTTCTTCTTCTTGTTGTTCTTCTTCTGCACAGCTAAGCTGGAAGTGGCATTTGCAGCTCGCAATAGTGCAGAGTTATCTCAAAGAAAGGGGCCACGGTGTTTCTGTATCTCTATTATGTTGGTGCGGCTTCGGATCTTTTAAATATCTCGATTTATCTCGAAAACTACGCTTCTGATCAAAAAATATCATAGAACCTAAATTGTGGGAAATATAATTCTCTACAAAAAAGGTCTCTTAACATTTTACCGTAGCTCACTTCGTTTCCGAGATATTTGCAGATTTATCTCAAGGGAAGGGGCCTGACGGACATATTTCGAGATATTTCTTCTTCTTGTTGTTCTTCTTCTGCACAGCTAAGCTGGAAGTGGCATTTGCAGCTCGCAATAGTGCAGAGTTATCTCAAAGAAAGGGGCCACGGTGTTTCTGTACCTCTATTATGTTGGTGCAGCTTCGGAGCTTTTAAATATCTTGATATATCTCGAGAACTACGCATCTGATCAAAAAATATCATAGAACATAAAAAGTAGGAAACTAAATTCTCTACAAAAAAGGTCTCTTAACGTTTTGCAATAGCTCGCTTCGTTTCCGAGATATTTGCAGATTTATCTCAAGGGAAGGGTCCTGACGGACATATTTCGAGATATTTCTTCTTCTTGTTGTTCTTCTTCGGCACAGCTAAACTGGAAGTGGCATTTCCAGCTCGCAATAGTGCAGAGTTATCCCAAAGAAAGGGGCCACGGTGTTTCTGTATCTCTATTATGTTGGTGCGGCTTCGGAACTTTTAAATATCTCGATATATCTCGAAAACTACGCTTCTGATCAAAAAATATCATAGAACATAAATTCTAGGAAACATAATTCTCTACAAAAAAGGTCTCCTAACATTTTGCCATAGCTCGCTTCGTTTCCGAGATATTTGCAGATTTATCTCAAGGGAAGGGGCCTGACGGACATATATCGAGATATTTCTTGTTCTTGTTGTTCTTCTTCTGCACAGCTAAGCTGGAAGTGGCATTTACAGCTCGCAATAGTGCAGAGTTATCTCAAAGAAAGGGGCCACGGTGTTTCTGTATCTCTATTATGTTGGTGCGGCTTCGGAACTTTTAAATATCTTGATATATCTCGAGAACTACGCATCTGATCAAAAAATATCATAGAACATGAAAAGTAGGAAACTTAATTCTCTACAAAAAAGGTCTCTCAACATTTTGCCATAGCTCTCTTCGTTTCCGAGATATTTGCAGATTTATCTCAAGGGAAGGGGCCTGACGGACATATTTCGAGATATTTCTTCTTCTTGTTGTTCTTCTTCTGCACAGCTAAACTGGAAGTGGCATTTCCAGCTCGCAATAGTGCAGAGTTATCTCAAAGAGAGGGGCCACGGTGTTTCTGTATCTCTATTATGTTGGTGCGGCTTCGGAACTTTTAAATATCTTGATATATCTCGAGAACTACGCATCTGATGAAAAAATATCAGAGAAGATAAAAAGTAGGAAACTTAATTCTCTACACAAAAGGTCTCTTTACATTTTGCCATAGCTCGCTTCGTTTCCGAGATATGTGCAGATTTATCTCAAGGGAAGGGGCCTGACGGACATATTTCGAGATATTTCTTCTTCTTGTTGTTCTTCTTCTGCACAGCTAAGCTGGAAGTGGCATTTGCAGCTCGCAATAGTGCAGAGTTATCTCAAAGAAAGGGGCCACGGTGTTTCTGTATCTCTATTATGTTGGTGCGGCTTCGGAACTTTTAAATATCTTGATATATCTCGAGAACTACGCATCTGATCAAAAAATATCATAGAACATAAAAAGTAGGAAACTTAATTCTCTACAAAAAAGGTCTCTTAACATTTCGCCATAGCTCGCTTCGTTTCCGAGATATTTGCAGATTTATCTCAAGGGAAGGGGCCTGACGGACATATTTCGAGATATTTCTTCTTCTTGTTGTTCTTCTTCTGCACAGCTAAGCTGGAAGTGGCATTTGCAGCTCGCAATAGTGCAGAGTTATCTCAAAGAAAGGGGCCACGGTGTTTCTGTATCTCTATTATGTTGGTGCGGCTTCGGATCTTTTAAATATCTCGATTTATCTCGAAAACTACGCTTCTGATCAAAAAATATCATAGAACCTAAATTGTGGGAAATATAATTCTCTACAAAAAAGGTCTCTTAACATTTTACCGTAGCTCGCTTCGTTTCCGAGATATTTGCAGATTTATCTCAAGGGAAGGGGCCTGACGGACATATTTCGAGATATTTCTTCTTCTTGTTGTTCTTCTTCTGCACAGCTAAGCTGGAAGTGGCATTTGCAGCTCGCAATAGTGCAGAGTTATCTCAAAGAAAGGGGCCACGGTGTTTCTGTACCTCTATTATGTTGGTGCAGCTTCGGAGCTTTTAAATATCTTGATATATCTCGAGAACTACGCATCTGATCAAAAAATATCATAGAACATAAAAAGTAGGAAACTAAATTATCTACAAAAAAGGTCTCTTAACGTTTTGCAATAGCTCGCTTCGTTTCCGAGATATTTGCAGATTTATCTCAAGGGAAGGGTCCTGACGGACATATTTCGAGATATTTCTTCTTCTTGTTGTTCTTCTTCTGCACAGCTAAACTGGAAGTGGCATTTCCAGCTCGCAATAGTGCAGAGTTATCCCAAAGAAAGGGGCCACGGTGTTTCTGTATCTCTATTATGTTGGTGCGGCTTCGGAACTTTTAAATATCTCGATATATCTCGAAAACTACGCTTCTGATCAAAAAATATCATAGAACATAAATTCTAGGAAACATAATTCTCTACAAAAAAGGTCTCCTAACATTTTGCCATAGCTCGCTTCGTTTCCGAGATATTTGCAGATTTATCTCAAGGGAAGGGGCCTGACGGACATATTTCGAGATATTTCTTCTTCTTGTTGTTCTTCTTCTGCACAGCTAAGCTGGAAGTGGCATTTGCTGCGCGCAATAGTGCAGAGTTATCTCAAAGAAAGGGGCCACGGTGTTTCTGTATCTCTATTATGTTGGTGCGGCTTCGGAACTTTTAAATATCTTGATATATCTCGAGAACTACGCATCTGATCAAGGAATATCATAAAACATAAAAGGTAGAAAACTTAATTCTCTACAAAAAAGGTCTCTTAACATTTTGCAATAGCTCGCTTCGTTTCCGAGATATTTGCAGATTTATCTCAAGGGAAGGGGCCTGACGGACATATTTCGAGATATTTCTTCTTCTTGTTGTTCTTCTTCTGCACAGCTAAGCTGGAAGTGGCATTTGCAGCTCGCAATAGTGCAGAGTTACCTCAAAGAAAGGGGCCACGGTGTTTCTGTATCTCTATTATGTTGATGCCGCTTCGGAACTTTTAAGTATCAGGATATATCTCGAGAACTACGCATCTGATCAAAAAATATCATAGAACATAAAAAGTAGGAAACTTAATTCTCTACAAATAAGGTCTCTTAACATTTTGCGATAGCTCGCTTGGTTTCCGAGATATTTGCAGATTTATCTCAAGGGAAGGGGCCTGACGGACATATTTCGAGATATTTCTTCTTCTTGTTGTTCTTCTTCTGCACAGCTAAGCTGGAAGTGGCATTTGCAGCTCGCAATAGTGCAGAGTTACCTCAAAGAAAGGGGCCACGGTGTTTCTGTATCTCTATTATGTTGGTGCCGCTTCGGAACTTTTAAATATCAGGATATATCTCGAGAACTACGCATCTGATCAAAAAATATCATAGAACATGAAAAGTAGGAATCCTAATTTTCTACAAAAAAGGTCTCTTAACATTTTGCCGTAGCTCGCTTCGTTTCCGAGATATTTGCAGATTTATCTCAAGGGAAGGGGCCTGACGGACATATTTCCAGATATTTCTTCTTCTTGTTGTTCTTCTTCTGCACAGCTAAGCTGGAAGTGGCATTTGCAGCTCGCAATAGTGCAGAGTTATCTCAAAGAAAGGGGCCACGGTGTTTCTGTATCTCTATTATGTTGGTGCGGCTTCGGAACTTTTAAATATCTTGATATATCTCGAGAACTACGCATCCGATCAAAAAATATCATACAACATGAAAAGTAGGAAACTTAATTCTCTACAAAAAAGGTCTCTTAACATTTTGCCATAGCTCTCTTCGTTTCCGAGATATTTGCAGTTATATCTCAAGGGAAGGGGCCTGACGGACATATTTCGAGATATTTCTTCTTCTTGTTGTTCTTCTTCTGCACAGCTAAGCTGGAAGTGGCATTTGCGGCTCGCACTAGTGCAGAGTTATCTCAAAGAAAGGGGCCACGGTGTTTCTGTATCTCTATTATGTTGGTGCGGCTTCGGAACTTTTAAATATCTCGATATATCTCGAAAACTACGCTTCTGATCAAAAAATATCATAGAACATAAATTGTAGCAAACATAATTCTCTACAAAAAAGGTCTCTTAACATTTTGCCATAGCTCGCTTCGTTTCCGAGATATTTGCAGATATATCTCAAGGGAAGGGGCCTAACGGGCATATTTCGAGATATTTCTTCTTCTTGTTGTTCTTCTTCTGCACAGCTAAGCTGGAAGTGGCATTTACAGCTCGCAATAGTGCAGAGTTATCTCAAAGAAAGGGGCCACGGTGTTTCTGTATCTCTATTATGTTGGTGCGGCTTCGGAACTTTTAAATATCTTGATATATCTCGAGAACTACGCATCCGATCAAAAAATATCATAGAACATGAAAAGTAGGAAACTTAATTCTCTACAAAAAAGGTCTCTTAACATTTTGCCATAGCTCTCTTCGTTTCCGAGATATTTGCAGATATATCTCAAGGGAAGTGGCCTGACGGACATATTTCGAGATATTTCTTCTTCTTGTTGTTCTTCTTCTGCACAGCTAAGCTGGAAGTGGCATTTACAGCTCGCAATAGTGCAGAGTTATCTCAAAGAAAGGGGCCACGGTGTTTCTGTATCTCTATTATGTTGGTGCGGCTTCGGAACTTTTAAATATCTTGATATATCTCGAGAACTACGCATCTGATCAAAAAATATCATAGAACATAAAAAGTAGGAAACTTAATTCTCTACAAAAAAGTCTGGTAAGATTTTGCCATAGCTCGCTTCGTTTCCGAGATATTTGCAGATTTAGCTCAAGGTAAGGGGCCTGACGGACATATTTCGAGATATTTCTTCTTCTTGTTGTTCTTCTTCTGCACAGCTAAGCTGGAAGTGGCATTTGCAGCTCGCAATAGTGCAGAGTTATCTCAAAGAAAGGGGCCACGGTGTTTCTGTATCTCTATTATGTTGGTGCGGCTTCGGAACTTTTAAATATCTTGATATATCTCGAGATCTACGCATCTGATCAAAAAATATCATAGAACATAAAAAGTAGGAAACTTAATTCTCTACAAAAATGGTCTCTCAACATTTTGCCATAGCTCGCTTCGTTTCCGAGATATTTGCCGATTTATCTCAAGGGAAGGGGCCTAACGGACATATTTCGAGATATTTCTTCTTCTTGTTGTTCTTCTTCTGCACAGCTAAGCTGGAAGTGGCATTTGCAGCTCGCAATAGTGCAGAGTTATCTCAAAGAAAGGGGCCACGGTGTTTCTGTGTCTCTATTATGTTGATGCGGCTTCGGAACTTTTATATATCTTGATATATCTCGAGATCTACGCATCTGATCAAAAAATATCAGAGAACATAAAAAGTAGGAAACTTAATTCTCTACAAAAAAGGTCTCTCAACATTTTGCCATAGCTCGCTTCGTTTCCGAGATACTTGCCGATTTATCTCAAGGGAAGGGGCCTGACGGACATATTTCGAGATATTTCTTCTTCTTGTTGTTCTTCTTCTGCACAGCTAAGCTGGAAGTGGCATTTGCAGCTCGCAATTGTGCAGAGTTATCTCAAAGAGAGGGGCCACGGTGTTTCTGTATCTCTATTATGTTGGTGCGGCTTCGGAACTTTTAAATATCTTGATATATCTCGAGAACTACGAATCTGATCAGAAAATATCATAGAAGATAAAAAGTAGGAAACTTAATTCTCTACAAAAAAGGTCTCTTAACATTTTGCCATAGCTCGCTTCGTTTCCGAGATACTTGCAGATTTATCTCAAGGGAAGGGGCCTAACGGACATATTTCGTGATATTTCTTCTTCTTGTTGTTCTTCTTCTGCACAGCTAAGCTGGAAGTGGCATTTGCAGCTCGCATTAGTGCAGAGTTATCTCAAAGAAAGGGGCCACGGTGTTTCTGTATCTCTATTATGTTGGTGCGGCTTCTTAACTTTTAAATATCTTGATATATCTCGAGAACTACGCATCTGATCAAAAAATATCATGGAACATAAAAAGTAGGAAACTCAATTCTCTACAAAAAAGGTCTCTTAACATTTTGCAATAGCTCGCTTCGTTTCCGAGATATTTGCAGATTTATCTCAAGGGAAGGGGCCTGACGGACATATTTCGAGATATTTCTTCTTCTTGTTGTTCTTCTTCTGCACAGCTACGCTGGAAGTGGCATTTGCAGCTCGCAATTGTGCAGAGTTATCTCAAAGAGAGGGGCCACGGTGTTTCTGTATCTCTATTATGTTGGTGCGGCTTCGGAACTTTTAAATATCTTGATATATCTCGAGAACTACGCATCTGATCAAAAAATATCATAGAACATAAAAAGTAGGAAACTTAATTCGCTACAAAAAAGGTCTCTTAACATTTTGCCATAGCTCGCTTCGTTTCCGAGATATTTGCAGATTTATCTCAAGGGAAGGGGCCTCACGGACATATTTCGTGATATTTCTTCTTCTTGTTGTTCTTCTTCTGCACAGCTAAGCTGGAAGTGGCATTTGCGGCTCGCACTAGTACAGAGTTATCTCAAAGAAAGGGGCCACGGTGTTTCTGTATCTCTATTATGTTGGTGCGGCTTCGGAACTTTTAAATATCTTGATATATCTCGAGAACTACGCGTCTGATCAAAAAATATCATAGAACATAAAAAGTAGGAAACTTAATTCGCTACAAAAATGGTCTCTTAACATTTTGCCATAGCTCTCTTCGTTTCCGAGATATTTGCAGATTTATCTGAAGGGAAGGGGCCTGACGGACATATTTCGAGATATTTCTTCTTCTTGTTGTTCTTCTTCTGCACAGCTAAGCTGGAAGTGGCATTTGCAGCTCGCAATAGTGCAGAGTTATCTCAAAGAAAGGGGCCACGGTGTTTCTGTATCTCTATTATGTTGGTGCGGCTTCGGAACTTTTAAATATCTTGATATATCTCGAGAACTACGCATCTGATCAAAAAATATCATAGAACATAAAAAGTAGGAAACTTAATTCCCTACAAAAAAGTCTGTTAAGATTTTGCCATAGCTCGCTTCGTTTCCGAGATATTTGCAGATTTATCTCAAGGGAAGGGGCCTAACGGACATATTTCGAGATATTTCTTCTTCTTGTTGTTCTTCTTCTGCACAGCTAAACTGGAAGTGGCATTTGCAGCTCGCAATAGTGCAGAGTTATCTCAAAGAGAGGGGCCACGGTGTTTCTGTATCTCTATTATGTTGGTGCGGCTTCGGAACTTTTAAATATCTTGATATATCCCGAGAACTACGCATCTGATCAAAAAATATCATAGAACATAAAAAGTAGGAAACATAATTCCATACAAAAAAGGTCTCTTAACATTTTGCCATAGCTCGCTTCGTTTCCGAGATATTTGCAGATTTATCTCAAGGGAAGGGGCCTGACGGACATATTTCGAGATATTTCTTCTTCTTGTTGTTCTTCTTCTGCACAGCTAAGCTGGAAGTGGCATTTGCAGCTCGCAATAGTGCAGAGTTATCTCAAAGAAAGGGGCCACGGTGTTTCTGTATCTCTATTATGTTGGTGCGGCTTCGGAACTTTTAAATATCTTGATATATCTCGAGAACTACGCGTCTGATCAAAAAATATCATAGAACATAAAAAGTAGGAAACATAATTCCATACAAAAAAGGTCTCTTAACATTTTGCCATAGCTCGCTTCGTTTCCGAGATACTTGCCGATTTATCTCAAGGGAAGGGGCCTGACGGACATATTTCGAGATATTTCTTCTTCTTGTTGTTCTTCTTCTGCACAGCTAAGCTGGAAGTGGCATTTGCAGCTCGCAATTGTGCAGAGTTATCTCAAAGAGAGGGGCCACGGTGTTTCTGTATCTCTATTATGTTGGTGCGGCTTCGGAACTTTTAAATATCTTGATATATCTCGAGAACTACGAATCTGATCAGAAAATATCGTAGAAGATAAAAAGTAGGAAACTTAATTCTCTACAAAAAAGGTCTCTTAACATTTTGCCATAGCTCGCTTCGTTTCCGAGATATTTGCAGATTTATCTCAACGGAAGGGGCCTGACGGACATATTTCGAGATATTTCTTCTTCTTGTTGTTCTTCTTCTGCACAGCTAAGCTGGAAGTGGCATTTGCAGCTCGCAATAGTGCAGAATTATCTCGAAGAAAGGGGCCACGGTGTTTCTGTATCTCTATTATGTTGGTGCGGCTTCGGAACTTTTAAATATCTCGATATATCTCGAGAACTACGCATCTCATCAAAAAATATCATAGAACATAAAAAGTAGGAAACTTAATTCTCTACAAATAAGGTCTCTTAACATTTTGGCATAGCTCGCTTCGTTTCCGAGATATTTGCAGATTTATCTCAAGGGAAGGGGCCTGACGGACATATTTCGAGATATTTCTTCTTCTTGTTGTTCTTCTTCTGCACAGCTAAGCTGGAAGTGGCATTTGCAGCTCGCAATAGTGCAGAGTTATCTCAAAGAAAGGGGCCACGGTGTTTCTGTACCTCTATTATGTTGGTGCAGCTTCGGAGCTTTTAAATATCTTGATATATCTCGAGAACTACGCGTCTGATCAAAAAATATCATAGAACATAAAAAGTAGGAAACATAATTCCATACAAAAAAGGTCTCTTAACATTTTGCCATAGCTCGCTTCGTTTCCGAGATACTTGCCGATTTATCTCAAGGGAAGGGGCCTGACGGACATATTTCGAGATATTTCTTCTTCTTGTTGTTCTTCTTCTGCACAGCTAAGCTGGAAGTGGCATTTGCAGCTCGCAATTGTGCAGAGTTATCTCAAAGAAAGGGGCCACGGTGTTTCTGTATCTCTATTATGTTGGTGCGGCTTCGGAACTTTTAAATATCTTGATATATCTCGAGAACTACGCATCCGATCAAAAAATATCATACAACATGAAAAGTAGGAAACTTAATTCTCTACAAAAAAGGTCTCTTAACATTTTGCCATAGCTCTCTTCGTTTCCGAGATATTTGCAGTTATATCTCAAGGGAAGGGGCCTGACGGACATATTTCGAGATATTTCTTCTTCTTGTTGTTCTTCTTCTGCACAGCTAAGCTGGAAGTGGCATTTGCGGCTCGCACTAGTGCAGAGTTATCTCAAAGAAAGGGGCCACGGTGTTTCTGTATCTCTATTATGTTGGTGCGGCTTCGGAACTTTTAAATATCTCGATATATCTCGAAAACTACGCTTCTGATCAAAAAATATCATAGAACATAAATTATAGCAAACATAATTCTCTACAAAAAAGGTCTCTTAACATTTTGCCATAGCTCGCTTCGTTTCCGAGATATTTGCAGATATATCTCAAGGGAAGGGGCCTAACGGGCATATTTCGAGATATTTCTTCTTCTTGTTGTTCTTCTTCTGCACAGCTAAGCTGGAAGTGGCATTTACAGCTCGCAATAGTGCAGAGTTATCTCAAAGAAAGGGGCCACGGTGTTTCTGTATCTCTATTATGTTGGTGCGGCTTCGGAACTTTTAAATATCTTGATATATCTCGAGAACTACGCATCCGATCAAAAAATATCATAGAACATGAAAAGTAGGAAACTTAATTCTCTACAAAAAAGGTCTCTTAACATTTTGCCATAGCTCTCTTCGTTTCCGAGATATTTGCAGATATATCTCAAGGGAAGTGGCCTGACGGACATATTTCGAGATATTTCTTCTTCTTGTTGTTCTTCTTCTGCACAGCTAAGCTGGAAGTGGCATTAACAGCTCGCAATAGTGCAGAGTTATCTCAAAGAAAGGGGCCACGGTGTTTCTGTATCTCTATTATGTTGGTGCGGCTTCGGAACTTTTAAATATCTTGATATATCTCGAGAACTACGCATCTGATCAAAAAATATCATAGAACATAAAAAGTAGGAAACTTAATTCTCTACAAAAAAGTCTGGTAAGATTTTGCCATAGCTCGCTTCGTTTCCGAGATATTTGCAGATTTAGCTCAAGGTAAGGGGCCTGACGGACATATTTCGAGATATTTCTTCTTCTTGTTGTTCTTCTTCTGCACAGCTAAGCTGGAAGTGGCATTTGCAGCTCGCAATAGTGCAGAGTTATCTCAAAGAAAGGGGCCACGGTGTTTCTGTATCTCTATTATGTTGGTGCGGCTTCGGAACTTTTAAATATCTTGATATATCTCGAGATCTACGCATCTGATCAAAAAATATCATAGAACATAAAAAGTAGGAAACTTAATTCTCTACAAAAATGGTCTCTCAACATTTTGCCATAGCTCGCTTCGTTTCCGAGATATTTGCCGATTTATCTCAAGGGAAGGGGCCTAACGGACATATTTCGAGATATTTCTTCTTCTTGTTGTTCTTCTTCTGCACAGCTAAGCTGGAAGTGGCATTTGCAGCTCGCAATAGTGCAGAGTTATCTCAAAGAAAGGGGCCACGGTGTTTCTGTGTCTCTATTATGTTGATGCGGCTTCGGAACTTTTATATATCTTGATATATCTCGAGATCTACGCATCTGATCAAAAAATATCAGAGAACATAAAAAGTAGGAAACTTAATTCTCTACAAAAAAGGTCTCTCAACATTTTGCCATAGCTCGCTTCGTTTCCGAGATACTTGCCGATTTATCTCAAGGGAAGGGGCCTGACGGACATATTTCGAGATATTTCTTCTTCTTGTTGTTCTTCTTCTGCACAGCTAAGCTGGAAGTGGCATTTGCAGCTCGCAATTGTGCAGAGTTATCTCAAAGAGAGGGGCCACGGTGTTTCTGTATCTCTATTATGTTGGTGCGGCTTCGGAACTTTTAAATATCTTGATATATCTCGAGAACTACGAATCTGATCAGAAAATATCATAGAAGATAAAAAGTAGGAAACTTAATTCTCTACAAAAAAGGTCTCTTAACATTTTGCCATAGCTCGCTTCGTTTCCGAGATACTTGCAGATTTATCTCAAGGGAAGGGGCCTAACGGACATATTTCGTGATATTTCTTCTTCTTGTTGTTCTTCTTCTGCACAGCTAAGCTGGAAGTGGCATTTGCAGCTCGCATTAGTGCAGAGTTATCTCAAAGAAAGGGGCCACGGTGTTTCTGTATCTCTATTATGTTGGTGCGGCTTCTTAACTTTTAAATATCTTGATATATCTCGAGAACTACGCATCTGATCAAAAAATATCATGGAACATAAAAAGTAGGAAACTCAATTCTCTACAAAAAAGGTCTCTTAACATTTTGCAATAGCTCGCTTCGTTTCCGAGATATTTGCAGATTTATCTCAAGGGAAGGGGCCTGACGGACATATTTCGAGATATTTCTTCTTCTTGTTGTTCTTCTTCTGCACAGCTACGCTGGAAGTGGCATTTGCAGCTCGCAATTGTGCAGAGTTATCTCAAAGAGAGGGGCCACGGTGTTTCTGTATCTCTATTATGTTGGTGCGGCTTCGGAACTTTTAAATATCTTGATATATCTCGAGAACTACGCATCTGATCAAAAAATATCATAGAACATAAAAAGTAGGAAACTTAATTCGCTACAAAAAAGGTCTCTTAACATTTTGCCATAGCTCGCTTCGTTTCCGAGATATTTGCAGATTTATCTCAAGGGAAGGGGCCTCACGGACATATTTCGTGATATTTCTTCTTCTTGTTGTTCTTCTTCTGCACAGCTAAGCTGGAAGTGGCATTTGCGGCTCGCACTAGTACAGAGTTATCTCAAAGAAAGGGGCCACGGTGTTTCTGTATCTCTATTATGTTGGTGCGGCTTCGGAACTTTTAAATATCTTGATATATCTCGAGAACTACGCGTCTGATCAAAAAATATCATAGAACATAAAAAGTAGGAAACTTAATTCTCTACAAAAATGGTCTCTTAACATTTTGCCATAGCTCTCTTCGTTTCCGAGATATTTGCAGATTTATCTGAAGGGAAGGGGCCTGACGGACATATTTCGAGATATTTCTTCTTCTTGTTGTTCTTCTTCTGCACAGCTAAGCTGGAAGTGGCATTTGCAGCTCGCAATAGTGCAGAGTTATCTCAAAGAAAGGGGCCACGGTGTTTCTGTATCTCTATTATGTTGGTGCGGCTTCGGAACTTTTAAATATCTTGATATATCTCGAGAACTACGCATCTGATCAAAAAATATCATAGAACATAAAAAGTAGGAAACTTAATTCCCTACAAAAAAGTCTGTTAAGATTTTGCCATAGCTCGCTTCGTTTCCGAGATATTTGCAGATTTATCTCAAGGGAAGGGGCCTAACGGACATATTTCGAGATATTTCTTCTTCTTGTTGTTCTTCTTCTGCACAGCTAAACTGGAAGTGGCATTTGCAGCTCGCAATAGTGCAGAGTTATCTCAAAGAGAGGGGCCACGGTGTTTCTGTATCTCTATTATGTTGGTGCGGCTTCGGAACTTTTAAATATCTTGATATATCCCGAGAACTACGCATCTGATCAAAAAATATCATAGAACATAAAAAGTAGGAAACATAATTCCATACAAAAAAGGTCTCTTAACATTTTGCCATAGCTCGCTTCGTTTCCGAGATATTTGCAGATTTATCTCAAGGGAAGGGGCCTGACGGACATATTTCGAGATATTTCTTCTTCTTGTTGTTCTTCTTCTGCACAGCTAAGCTGGAAGTGGCATTTGCAGCTCGCAATAGTGCAGAGTTATCTCAAAGAAAGGGGCCACGGTGTTTCTGTATCTCTATTATGTTGGTGCGGCTTCGGAACTTTTAAATATCTTGATATATCTCGAGAACTACGCGTCTGATCAAAAAATATCATAGAACATAAAAAGTAGGAAACATAATTCCATACAAAAAAGGTCTCTTAACATTTTGCCATAGCTCGCTTCGTTTCCGAGATACTTGCCGATTTATCTCAAGGGAAGGGGCCTGACGGACATATTTCGAGATATTTCTTCTTCTTGTTGTTCTTCTTCTGCACAGCTAAGCTGGAAGTGGCATTTGCAGCTCGCAATTGTGCAGAGTTATCTCAAAGAGAGGGGCCACGGTGTTTCTGTATCTCTATTATGTTGGTGCGGCTTCGGAACTTTTAAATATCTTGATATATCTCGAGAACTACGAATCTGATCAGAAAATATCGTAGAAGATAAAAAGTAGGAAACTTAATTCTCTACAAAAAAGGTCTCTTAACATTTTGCCATAGCTCGCTTCGTTTCCGAGATATTTGCAGATTTATCTCAACGGAAGGGGCCTGACGGACATATTTCGAGATATTTCTTCTTCTTGTTGTTCTTCTTCTGCACAGCTAAGCTGGAAGTGGCATTTGCAGCTCGCAATAGTGCAGAATTATCTCGAAGAAAGGGGCCACGGTGTTTCTGTATCTCTATTATGTTGGTGCGGCTTCGGAACTTTTAAATATCTCGATATATCTCGAGAACTACGCATCTCATCAAAAAATATCATAGAACATAAAAAGTAGGAAACTTAATTCTCTACAAATAAGGTCTCTTAACATTTTGGCATAGCTCGCTTCGTTTCCGAGATATTTGCAGATTTATCTCAAGGGAAGGGGCCTGACGGACATATTTCGAGATATTTCTTCTTCTTGTTGTTCTTCTTCTGCACAGCTAAGCTGGAAGTGGCATTTGCAGCTCGCAATAGTGCAGAGTTATCTCAAAGAAAGGGGCCACGGTGTTTCTGTACCTCTATTATGTTGGTGCAGCTTCGGAGCTTTTAAATATCTTGATATATCTCGAGAACTACGCGTCTGATCAAAAAATATCATAGAACATAAAAAGTAGGAAACATAATTCCATACAAAAAAGGTCTCTTAACATTTTGCCATAGCTCGCTTCGTTTCCGAGATACTTGCCGATTTATCTCAAGGGAAGGGGCCTGACGGACATATTTCGAGATATTTCTTCTTCTTGTTGTTCTTCTTCTGCACAGCTAAGCTGGAAGTGGCATTTGCAGCTCGCAATTGTGCAGAGTTATCTCAAAGAGAGGGGCCACGGTGTTTCTGTATCTCTATTATGTTGGTGCGGCTTCGGAACTTTTAAATATCTTGATATATCTCGAGAACTACGAATCTGATCAGAAAATATCGTAGAAGATAAAAAGTAGGAAACTTAATTCTCTACAAAAAAGGTCTCTTAACATTTTGCCATAGCTCGCTTCGTTTCCGAGATATTTGCAGATTTATCTCAAGGGAAGGGGCCTGACGGACATATTTCGAGATATTTCTTCTTCTTGTTGTTCTTCTTCTGCACAGCTAAGCTGGAAGTGGCATTTGCAGCTCGCAATAGTGCAGAATTATCTCGAAGAAAGGGGCCACGGTGTTTCTGTATCTCTATTATGTTGGTGCGGCTTCGGAACTTTTAAATATCTCGATATATCTCGAGAACTACGCATCTCATCAAAAAATATCATAGAACATAAAAAGTAGGAAACTTAATTCTCTACAAATAAGGTCTCTTAACATTTTGGCATAGCTCGCTTCGTTTCCGAGATATTTGCAGATTTATCTCAAGGGAAGGGGCCTGACGGACATATTTCGAGATATTTCTTCTTCTTGTTGTTCTTCTTCTGCACAGCTAAGCTGGAAGTGGCATTTGCAGCTCGCAATAGTGCAGAGTTATCTCAAAGAAAGGGGCCACGGTGTTTCTGTACCTCTATTATGTTGGTGCAGCTTCGGAGCTTTTAAATATCTTGATATATCTCGAGAACTACGCATCTGATCAAAAAATATCATAGAACATAAAAAGTAGGAAACGTAATTCTCTACAAAAAAGGTCTCTTAACATTTTGCCGTAGCTCGCTTCGTTTCCGAGATATTTGCAGATTTATCTCAAGGGAAGGGGTCTGACGGACATATTTCGAGATATTTCTTCTTCTTGTTGTTCTTCTTCTGCACAGCTAAGCTGGAAGTGGCATTTGCAGCTCGCAATAGTGCAGAGTTATCTCAAAGAAAGGGGCCACGGTGTTTCTGTATCTCTATTATGTTGGTGCGGCTTCGGAACTTTTAAATATCTTGATATATCTCGAGAACTACGCATCTGATCGAAAAATATCATAGAACATAAAAAGTAGGAAACTTAATTCTCTACAAAACAGGTCTCTTAACATTTTGCCATAGCTCGCTTCGTTTCCGAGATATTTGCAGATTTATCTCATGGGAAGGGGCCTGACGGACATATTTCGAGATATTTCTTCTTCTTGTTGGTCTTCTTCTGCACAGCTAAGCTGGAAGTGGCATTTGCAGCTCGCAATAGTGCAGAGTTATCTCAAAGAAAGGGGCCACGGTGTTTCTGTATCTCTATTATGTTGGTGCGGCTTCGGATCTTTTAAATATCTCGATATATCTCGAAAACTACGCTTCTGATCAAAAAATATCATAGAACGTAAATTGTGGGAAACATAATTCTCTACAAAAAAGGTCTCTTAACATTTTGCCATAGCTCGCTTCGTTTCCGAGATATTTGCAGATTTATCTCGAGGGAAGGGGCCTGACGGACATATTTCGAGATATTTCTTCTTCTTGTTGTTCTTCTTCTGCACAGCTAAGCTGGAAGCGGCATTTGCGGCTCGCACTAGTGCAGAGTTATCTCAAAGAAAGGGGCCACGGTGTTTCTGTATCTCTATTATGTTGGTGCGGCTTCGGAACTTTTAAATATCTTGATATATCTCGAGAACTACGCATCTGATCAAATAATATCATAGAACATAAAAAGTAGGAAACTTAATTCTCCACAAATAAGGTCTCTTAACATTTTGCCATAGCTCGCTTCGTTTCCGAGATATTTGCAGATTTATCTCAAGGGAAGGGGCCTGACGGACATATTTCGAGATATTTCTTCTTCTTGTTGGTCTTCTTCTGCACAGCTAAGCTGGAAGTGGCATTTGCAGCTCGCAATAGTGCAGAGTTATCTCGAAGATAGGGGCCACGGTGTTTCTGTATCTCTATTATGTTGGTGCGGCTTCGGATCTTTTAAATATCTCGATATATCTCGAAAACTACGCTTCTGATCAAAAAATATCATAGAACGTAAATTGTGGGAAACATAATTCTCTACAAAAAAGGTCTCTTAACATTTTGCCATAGCTCGCTTCGTTTCCGAGATATTTGCAGATTTATCTCAAGGGAAGGGGTCTGACGGACATATTTCGAGATATTTCTTCTTCTTGTTGTTCTTCTTCTGCACAGCTAAGCTGGCAGTGGCATTTGCAGCTCGCAATAGTGCAGAGTTATCTCAAAGAAAGGGGCCACGGTGTTTCTGTATCTCTATTATGTTGGTGCGGCTTCGGAACTTTTAAATATCTTGATATATCTCGAGAACTACGCATCCGATCAAAAAATATCATAGAACATAAAAAGTAGGAAACTTAATTCTCTACAAAAAAGGTCTCTTAACATTTTGCCATAGCTCGCTTCGTTTCCGAGATATTTGCAGATTTATCTCGAGGGAAGGGGCCTGACGGACATATTTCGAGATATTTCTTCTTCTTGTTGTTCTTCTTCTGCACAGCTAAGCTGGACGTGGCATTTACAGCTCGCAATAGTGCAGAGTTATCTCAAAGAAAGGGGCCACGGTGTTTCTGTATCTCTATTATCTTGGTGCGGCTTCGGAACTTTTAAATATCTTGATATATCTCGAGAACTACGCATCTGATCAAGAAATATCATGGAACATAAAAAGTAGGAAACTTAATTCTCAACAAAAAAGGTCTCTTAACATTTTGCCATAGCTCGCTTCGTTTCCGAGATATTTGCAGATTTATCTCAAGGGAAGGGGCCTGACGGACATATTTCGAGATATTTCTTCTTCTTGTTGTTCTTCTTCTGCACAGCTAAGCTGGAAGTGGCATTTGCAGCTCGCAATAGTGCAGAGTTATCTCAAAGAAAGGGGCCACGGTGTTTCTGTATCTCTATTATGTTGGTGCGGCTTCGGAACTTTTAAATATCTTGATATATCTCGAGAACTACGCATCTGATCAAAAAATATCATAGAACATAAAAAGTAGGAAACTTCATTCTCTACAAAAAAGGTCTCTTAACATTTTGCCATAGCTCGCTTCGTTTCCGAGATATTTGCAGATTTATCTCGAGGGAAGGGGCCTGACGGACATATTTCGAGATATTTCTTCTTCTTGTTGTTCTTCTTCTGCACAGCTAAGCTGGACGTGGCATTTACAGCTCGCAATAGTGCAGAGTTATCTCAAAGAAAGGGGCCACGGTGTTTCTGTATCTCTATTATGTTGGTGCGGCTTCGGAACTTTTAAATATCTTGATATATCTCGAGAACTACGCATCTGATCAAAAAATATCATAGAACATAAAAAGTAGGAAACTTAATTCTCAACAAAAAAGGTCTCTCAACATTTTGCCATAGCTCGCTTCGTTTCCGAGATATTTGCAGATTTATCTCAAGGGAAGGGGCCTGACGGACATATTTCGAGATATTTCTTCTTCTTGTTGTTCTTCTTCTGCACAGCTAAACTGGAAGTGGCATTTCCAGCTCGCAGTAGTGCAGAGTTATCTCAAAGAAAGGGGCCACGGTGTTTCTGTATCTCTATTATGTTGGTGCGGCTTCGGAACTTTAAAATATCTTGATATATCTCGAGAACTACGCATCTGATCAAAAAATATCATAGAACGTAAAAAGTAGGAAACTTAATTCTCTACAAATAAAGTCGCTTAACATTTTGCCATAGCTCGCTTCGTTTCCGAGATATTTGCAGATTTATCTCAAGGGAAGGGGCCTGACGGACATATTTCGAGATATTTCGTCTTCTTGTTGTTCTTCTTCTGCACAGCTAAGCTGGAAGTGGCATTTGCAGCTCGCAATAGTGCAGAGTTATCTCAAAGAAAGGGGCCACGGTGTTTCTGTATCTCTATTATGTTGGTGCGGCTTCGGAACTTTTAAATATCTTGATATATCTCGAGAACTACGCATCTGATCAAAAAATATCATAGAACATAAAAAGTAGGAAACTTCATTCTCTACCAAAAAGGTCTCTTAACATTTTGCCATAGCTCGCTTCGTTTCCGAGATATATGCAGATTTATCTCAAGGGAAGGGGCCTGACGGACATATTTCGGGATATTTCTTCTTCTTGTTGTTCTTCTTCTGCACAGCTAAACAGGAAGTGGCATTTCCAGCTCGCAATAGTGCAGAGTTATCTGAAAGAAAGGGGCCACGGTGTTTCTGTATCTCTATTATGTTGGTGCGGCTTCGGAACTTTTAAATATCTTGATATATCTCGAGAACTACGCATCTGATCAAATAATATCATAGAACATAAAAAGTAGGAAACTTAATTCTCTACAAAAAAGGTCTCTTAACATTTTGCCATAGCTCGCTTCGTTTCCGAGATATTTGCAGATTTATCTCAAGGGAAGGGACCTGACGGACATATTTCGAGATATTTCTTCTTCTTGTTGTTCTTCTTCTGCACAGCTAAGCTGGAAGTGGCATTTGCAGCTCGCAATAGTGCAGAGTTATCTCAAAGAAAGGGGCCACGGTGTTTCTGTATCTCTATTATGTTGGTGCGGCTTCGGAACTTTTAAATATCTCGATATATCTCGAAAACTACGCTTCTGATCAAAAAATATCATAGAACATAAATTGTAGGAAACATAATTCTCTACAAAAAAGGTCTCTTAACATTTTGCCATAGCTCACTTCGTTTCCGAGATATTTGCAGATATATCTCAAGGGAAGGGGCCTGACGGACATATATCGAGATATTTCTTCTTCTTGTTGTTCTTCTTCTGTACAGCTAAGCTGGAAGTGGCATTTACAGCTCGCAATAGTGCAGAGTTATCTCAAAGAAAGGGGCCACGGTGTTTCTGTATCTCTATTATGTTGGTGCGGCTTCGGAACTTTTAAATATCTTGATATATCTCGAGAACTACGCATCTGATCAAAAAATATCATAGAACATGAA
This sequence comes from Osmia lignaria lignaria, assembly GCF_051020975.1. NCBI lineage: Eukaryota > Metazoa > Arthropoda > Insecta > Hymenoptera > Megachilidae > Osmia > Osmia lignaria. Next base: position 4,540,372 of record NW_027478159.1, on the reverse strand, counting down.
AAGTAGGAAACTTAATTCTCTACAAAAAAGGTCTCTCAACATTTTGCCATAGCTCGCTTCGTTTCCGAGATATTTGCAGATTTATCTCAAGGGAAGGGGCCTGACGGACATTTTTCGAGATATTTCTTCTTCTTGTTGTTCTTCTTCTGCACAGCTAAGCTGGAAGTGGCATTTGCAGCTCGCAATAGTGCAGAGTTATCTCGAAGAAAGGGGCCACGGTGTTTCTGTATCTCTATTATGTTGGTGCGGCTTCGGAACTTTTAGATATCTTGATATATCTCGAGAACTACGCATCTGATCAAAAAATATCATAGAACATAAAAAGTAGGAAACTTAATTCTCTACAAAAAAGGTCTCTTAACATTTTGCCATAGCTCGCTTCGTTTCCGAGATATTTGCAGATTTATCTCAAGGGAAGGGGCCTGACGGACATATTTCGAGATATTTCTTCTTCTTGTTGTTCTTCTTCTGCACAGCTAAGCTGGTAGTGGCATTTGCAGCTCGCAATAGTGCAGAGTTATCTCAAAGAAAGGGGCCACGGTGTTTCTGTATCTCTATTATGTTGGTGCGGCTTCGGAACTTTTAAATATCTCGATATATCTCGAGAACTACGCATCTGATCGAAAAATATCATAGAACACAAAAAGTAGGAAACTTAATTCTCTACAAAAGAGGTCTCTTAACATTTTGCCATAGCTCGCTTCGTTTCCGAGATATTTGCAGATTTATCTCAAGGGAAGGGGCCTGACGGACATATTTCGAGATATTTCTTCTTTTTGTTGTTCTTCTTCTGCACAGCTAAGCTGGAAGTGGCATTTGCAGCTCGCAATAGTGCAGAGTTATCTCAAAGAAAGGGGCCACGGTGTTTCTGTATCTCTATTATGTTGGTGCGGCTTCGGATTTTTTAAATATCCTGATATATCTCGAGAACTACGCATCCGATCAAAAAATATCATAGAGCATAAAAAGTAGGAAACTTAATTCTCTACAAAAAAGGTCTCTTAACATTTTGCCATAGCTCGCTTCGTTTCCGAGATATTTGCAGATGTATCTCGAGGGAAGGGGCCTGACGGACATATTTCGAGATATTTCTTCTTCTTGTTGTTCTTCTTCTGCACAGCTAAGCTGGAAGCGGCATTTGCGGCTCGCACTAGTGCAGGGTTATCTCAAAGAAAGGGGCCACGGTGTTTCTGTATCTCTATTATGTTGGTGCGGCTTCGGATCTTTTAAATATCTCGATATATCTCGAAAACTACGCTTCTGATTAAAAAATTTCATAGAACATAAATTGTAGGAAACATAATTCTCTACAAAAAAGGTCTCTTAACATTTTGCCATAGCTCGTTTCGTTTCCGAGATATTTGCAGATATATCTCAAGGGAAGGGGCCTGACGGACATATTTCGAGATATTTCCTCTTCTTGTTGTTCTTCTTCTGCACAGCTAAACTGGAAGTGGCATTTCCAGCTCGCAATAGCGCAGAGTTATCTCAAAGAAAGGGGCCACGGTGTTTCTGTATCTCTATTATGTTGGTGCGTCTTCGGAACTTTTAAATATCTCGATATATCTCGAAAACTACGCTTCTGATCAAAAAATATCATAGAACATAAATTGTAGGAAACATAATTCTCTACAAAAAACGTCTCTTAACATTTTGCCATAGCTCGCTTCGTTTCCGAGATATTTGCAGATTCAGCTCAAAGGAACGGGCCTGACGGACATATTTCGAGATACTTCTTCTTCTTGTTGTTCTTCTTCTGCACAGCTAAGCTGGAAGTGGCATTTGCGGCTCGCACTAGTGCAGAGTTATCTCAAAGAAAGGGGCCACGGTGTTTCTGTATCTCTATTATGTTGGTGCGGCTTCGGAACTTTTAAATATCTCGATATATCTCGAAAACTACGCTTCTGATCAAAAAATATCATAGAACATAAATTGTAGGAAACATAATTCTCTACAAAAAAGGTCTCTTAACATTTTGCCATAGCTCACTTCGTTTCCGAGATATTTGCAGATATATCTCAAGGGAAGGGGCCTGACGTACATATATCGAGATATTTCTTCTTCTTGTTGTTCTTCTTCTGCACAGCTAAGCTGGAAGTGGCATTTACAGCTCGCAATAGTGCAGAGTTATCTCAAAGAAAGGGGCCACGGTGTTTCTGTATCTCTATTATGTTGGTGCGGCTTCGGAACTTTTAAATATCTTGATATATCTCGAGAACTACGCATCTGATCAAAAAATATCATAGAACATGAAAAGTAGGAAACTTAATTCTCTACAAAAAAGGTCTCTCAACATTTTGCCATAGCTCGCTTCGTTTCCGAGATATTTGCAGATTTATCTCAAGGGAAGGGGCCTGACGGACATATTTCGAGATATTTCTTCTTCTTGTTGTTCTTCTTCTGCACAGCTAAGCTGGAAGTGGCATTTGCAGCTCGCAATAGTGCAGAGTTATCTCAAAGAAAGGGGCCACGGTGTTTCTGTATCTCTATTATGTTGGTGCGGCTTCGGAACTTTTAAATATCTCGATATATCTCGAGAACTACGCATCTGATCGAAAAATATCATAGAACACAAAAAGTAGGAAACTTAATTCTCTACAAAAGAGGTCTCTTAACATTTTGCCATAGCTCGCTTCGTTTCCGAGATATTTGCAGATTTATCTCAAGGGAAGGGGCCTGACGGACATATTTCGAGATATTTCTTCTTTTTGTTGCTCTTCTTCTGCACAGCTAAGCTGGAAGTGGCATTTGCACCTCGCAATAGTGCAGAGTTATCTCAAAGAAAGGGGCCACGGTGTTTCTGTATCTCTATTATGTTGGTGCGGCTTCGGATTTTTTAAATATCTTGATATATCTCGAGAACTACGCATCCGATCAAAAAATATCATAGAGCATAAAAAGTAGGAAACTTAATTCTCTACAAAAAAGGTCTCTTAACATTTTGCCATAGCTCGCTTCGTTTCCGAGATATTTGCAGATTTATCTCGAGGGAAGGGGCCTGACGGACATATTTCGAGATATTTCTTCTTCTTGTTGTTCTTCTTCTGCACAGCTAAGCTGGAAGCGGCATTTGCGGCTCGCACTAGTGCAGGGTTATCTCAAAGAAAGGGGCCACGGTGTTTCTGTATCTCTATTATGTTGGTGCGGCTTCGGATCTTTTAAATATCTCGATATATCTCGAACACTACGCTTCTGATTAAAAAATTTCATAGAACATAAATTGTAGGAAACATAATTCTCTACAAAAAAGGTCTCTTAACATTTTGCCATAGCTCGTTTCGTTTCCGAGATATTTGCAGATATATCTCAAGGGAAGGGGCCTGACGGACATATTTCGAGATATTTCCTCTTCTTGTTGTTCTTCTTCTGCACAGCTAAACTGGAAGTGGCATTTCCAGCTCGCAATAGCGCAGAGTTATCTCAAAGAAAGGGGCCACGGTGTTTCTGTATCTCTATTATGTTGGTGCGTCTTCGGAACTTTTAAATATCTCGATATATCTCGAAAACTACGCTTCTGATCAAAAAATATCATAGAACATAAATTGTAGGAAACATAATTCTCTACAAAAAACGTCTCTTAACATTTTGCCATAGCTCGCTTCGTTTCCGAGATATTTGCAGATTCAGCTCAAAGGAACGGGCCTGACGGACATATTTCGAGATACTTCTTCTTCTTGTTGTTCTTCTTCTGCACAGCTAAGCTGGAAGTGGCATTTGCGGCTCGCACTAGTGCAGAGTTATCTCAAAGAAAGGGGCCACGGTGTTTCTGTATCTCTATTATGTTGGTGCGGCTTCGGAACTTTTAAATATCTCGATATATCTCGAAAACTACGCTTCTGATCAAAAAATATCATAGAACATAAATTGTAGGAAACATAATTCTCTACAAAAAAGGTCTCTTAACATTTTGCGATAGCTCACTTCGTTTCCGAGATATTTGCAGATATATCTCAAGGGAAGGGGCCTGACGTACATATATCGAGATATTTCTTCTTCTTGTTGTTCTTCTTCTGCACAGCTAAGCTGGAAGTGGCATTTACAGCTCGCAATAGTGCAGAGTTATCTCAAAGAAAGGGGCCACGGTGTTTCTGTATCTCTATTATGTTGGTGCGGCTTCGGAACTTTTAAATATCTTGATATATCTCGAGAACTACGCATCTGATCAAAAAATATCATAGAACATGAAAAGTAGGAAACTTAATTCTCTACAAAAAAGGTCTCTCAACATTTTGCCATAGCTCGCTTCGTTTCCGAGATATTTGCAGATTTATCTCAAGGGAAGGGGCCTGACGGACATATTTCGAGATATTTCTTCTTCTTGTTGTTCTTCTTCTGCACAGCTAAGCTGGAAGTGGCATTTGCAGCTCGCAATAGTGCAGAGTTATCTCAAAGAAAGGGGCCACGGTGTTTCTGTATCTCTATTATGTTGGTGCGGCTTCGGAACTTTTAAATATCTCGATATATCTCGAGAACTACGCATCTGATCGAAAAATCTCATAGAACACAAAAAGTAGGAAACTTAATTCTCTACAAAAGAGGTCTCTTAACATTTTGCCATAGCTCGCTTCGTTTCCGAGATATTTGCAGATTTATCTCAAGGGAAGGGGCCTGACGGACATATTTCGAGATATTTCTTCTTTTTGTTGTTCTTCTTCTGCACAGCTAAGCTGGAAGTGGCATTTGCAGCGCGCAATAGTGCAGAGTTATCTCAAAGAGAGGGGCCACGGTGTTTCTGTATCTCTATTATGTTGGTGCGGCTTCGGAACTTTTAAATATCTTGATACATCTCGAGAACTACGCCTCTGATCGAAAAATATCATAGAACATAAAAAGTTGGAAACTTAATTCTCTACAAAAAAGGTCTCTTAACATTTTCCCATAGCTGGCATCGTTTCCGAGATATTTGCAGATTTAGCTCAAGGGAAGGGGCCTGACGGACATATTCCGAGATATTTCTTCTTCTTGTTGTTCCTCTTCTGCACAGCTAAGCTGGAAGTGGCATTTGCAGGTCGCAATAGTGCAGAGTTATCTCAAAGAAAGGGGCCCCGGTGTTTCTGTATCTCTATTATGTTGGTGCGGCTTCGGAACTTTTAAATATCTCGATATATCTCGAAAACTACGCTTCTGATCAAAAAATATCATAGAACGTAAATTGTAGGAAACATAGTTCTCTACAAAAAAGGTCTCTTAACATTTTGCCATAGGTCGCTTCGTTTCCGAGATATTTGCAGATTCATCTCAAGGGAAGGGGCCTGACGGACATATTTCGAGATATTTCTTCTTCTTGTTGTTCTTCTTCTGCACAGCTAAGCTGGAAGTGGCATTTGCAGCTCGCAATAGTGCAGAGTTATCTCAAAGAAAGGGGCCACGGTGTTCCTGTATCTCTATTATGTTGGTGCGGCTTCGGAACTTTTAAATATCTTGATATATCTCGAGAACTACGCATCTGATCAAAAAATATCGTAGAACATAAAAAGTAGGAAACTTAATTCTCTACAAATAAGATGTCTAAACATTTTGCCATAGCTCGCTTGGTTTCCGAGATATTTGCAGATTTATCTCAAGGGAAGGGGCCTGACGGACATATTTCGAGATATTCCTTCTTCTTGTTGTTCTTCTTCTGCACAGCTAAGCTGGAAGTGGCATTTGCAGCTCGCAATAGTGCAGAGTTACCTCAAAGAAAGGGGCCACGGTGTTTCTGTATCTCTATTATGTTGGTGCCGCTTCGGAACTTTTAAATATCAGGATATATCTCGAGAACTACGCATCTGATCAAAAAATAACATAGAACATAAAAAGTAGGAAACTTAATTCTCTACAAAAATGGTCTCTTAACATTTTGCCATAGCTCGCTTCGTTTCCGAGATATTTGCAAATTTATCTCAAGGCAAGGGGCCTGACGGACATATTTCGAAATATTTCTTATTCTTGTTGTTCTTCTTCTGCACAGCTAAGCTGGAAGTGGCATTTGCAGCTCGCAATAGTGCAGAGTTATCTCAAAGAAAGGGGCCACGGTGTTTCTGTACCTCTATTATGTTGGTGCAGCTTCGGAGCTTTTAAATATCTTGATATATCTCGAGAACTACACATCTGATCAAAAAATATCATAGAACATGAAAAGTAGGAAACTTAATTCTCTACAAAAAAGGTCTCTTAACATTTTCCCATAGCTGGCATCGTTTCCGAGATATTTGCAGATTTAGCTCAAGGGAAGGGGCCTGACGGACATATTCCGAGATATTTCTTCTTCTTGTTGTTCTTCTTCTGCACAGCTAAGCTGGAAGTGGCATTTGCAGCTCGCAATAGTGCAGAGTTATCTCAAAGAAAGGGGCCACGGTGTTTCTGTATCTCTATTATGTTGGTGCGGCTTCGGATTTTTTAAATATCTTGATATATCTCGAGAACTACGCATCCGATCAAAAAATATCATAGAGCATAAAAAGTAGGAAACTTAATTCTCTACAAAAAAGGTCTCTTAACATTTTGCCATAGCTCGCTTCGTTTCCGAGATATTTGCAGATTTATCTCGAGGGAAGGGGCCTGACGGACATATTTCGAGATATTTCTTCTTCTTGTTGTTCTTCTTCTGCACAGCTAAGCTGGAAGCGGCATTTGCGGCTCGCACTAGTGCAGGGTTATCTCAAAGAAAGGGGCCACGGTGTTTCTGTATCTCTATTATGTTGGTGCGGCTTCGGATCTTTTAAATATCTCGATATATCTCGAAAACCACGCTTCTGATTAAAAAATTTCATAGAACATAAATTGTAGGAAACATAATTCTCTACAAAAAAGGTCTCTTAACATTTTGCCATAGCTCGTTTCGTTTCCGAGATATTTGCAGATATATCTCAAGGGAAGGGGCCTGACGGACATATTTCGAGATATTTCCTCTTCTTGTTGTTTTTCTTCTGCACAGCTAAACTGGAAGTGGCATTTCCAGCTCGCAATAGCGCAGAGTTATCTCAAAGAAAGGGGCCACGGTGTTTCTGTATCTCTATTATGTTGGTGCGTCTTCGGAACTTTTAAATATCTCGATATATCTCGAAAACTACGCTTCTGATCAAAAAATATCATAGAACATAAATTGTAGGAAACATAATTCTCTACAAAAAACGTCTCTTAACATTTTGCCATAGCTCTCTTCGTTTCCGAGATATTTGCAGATTTATCTCAAGGGAAGGGGCCTGACGGACATATTTCGAGATATTTCTTCTTCTTGTTGTTCTTCTTCTGCACAGCTAAGCTCGAAGTGGCATTTGCAGCTCGCAATAGTGCAGAGTTATCTCAAAGAAAGAGGCCACGGTGTTTCTGTACCTCTATTATGTTGGTGCAGCTTCGGAACTTTTAAATATCTCGATATATCTCGAGAACTACGCATCTGATCGAAAAATATCATAGAACACAAAAAGTAGGAAACTTAATTCTCTACAAAAGAGGTCTCTTAACATTTTGCCATAGCTCGCTTCGTTTCCGAGATATTTGCAGATTTATCTCAAGGGAAGGGGCCTGACGGACATATTTCGAGATATTTCTCCTTTTTGTTGTTCTTCTTCTGCACAGCTAAGCTGGAAGTGGCATTTGCAGCTCGCAATAGTGCAGAGTTATCTCAAAGAAAGGGGCCACGGTGTTTCTGTATCTCTATTATGTTGGTGCGGCTTCGGATTTTTTAAATATCCTGATATATCTCGAGAACTACGCATCCGATCAAAAAATATCATAGAGCATAAAAAGTAGGAAACTTAATTCTCTACAAAAAAGGTCTCTTAACATTTTGCCATAGCTCGCTTCGTTTCCGAGATATTTGCAGATGTATCTCGAGGGAAGGGGCCTGACGGACATATTTCGAGATATTTCTTCTTCTTGTTGTTCTTCTTCTGCACAGCTAAGCTGGAAGCGGCATTTGCGGCTCGCACTAGTGCAGGGTTATCTCAAAGAAAGGGGCCACGGTGTTTCTGTATCTCTATTATGTTGGTGCGGCTTCGGATCTTTTAAATATCTCGATATATCTCGAAAACTACGCTTCTGATTAAAAAATTTCATAGAACATAAATTGTAGGAAACATAATTCTCTACAAAAAAGGTCTCTTAACATTTTGCCATAGCTCGTTTCGTTTCCGAGATATTTGCAGATATATCTCAAGGGAAGGGGCCTGACGGACATATTTCGAGATATTTCCTCTTCTTGTTGTTCTTCTTCTGCACAGCTAAACTGGAAGTGGCATTTCCAGCTCGCAATAGCGCAGAGTTATCTCAAAGAAAGGGGCCACGGTGTTTCTGTATCTCTATTATGTTGGTGCGTCTTCGGAACTTTTAAATATCTCGATATATCTCGAAAACTACGCTTCTGATCAAAAAATATCATAGAACATAAATTGTAGGAAACATAATTCTCTACAAAAAACGTCTCTTAACATTTTGCCATAGCTCGCTTCGTTTCCGAGATATTTGCAGATTCAGCTCAAAGGAACGGGCCTGACGGACATATTTCGAGATACTTCTCCTTCTTGTTGTTCTTCTTCTGCACAGCTAAGCTGGAAGTGGCATTTGCGGCTCGCACTAGTGCAGAGTTATCTCAAAGAAAGGGGCCACGGTGTTTCTGTATCTCTATTATGTTGGTGCGGCTTCGGAACTTTTAAATATCTCGATATATCTCGAAAACTACGCTTCTGATCAAAAAATATCATAGAACATAAATTGTAGGAAACATAATTCTCTACAAAAAAGGTCTCTTAACATTTTGCCATAGCTCACTTCGTTTCCGAGATATTTGCAGATATATCTCAAGGGAAGGGGCCTGACGTACATATATCGAGATATTTCTTCTTCTTGTTGTTCTTCTTCTGCACAGCTAAGCTGGAAGTGGCATTTACAGCTCGCAATAGTGCAGAGTTATCTCAAAGAAAGGGGCCACGGTGTTTCTGTATCTCTATTATGTTGGTGCGGCTTCGGAACTTTTAAATATCTTGATATATCTCGAGAACTACGCATCTGATCAAAAAATATCATAGAACATGAAAAGTAGGAAACTTAATTCTCTACAAAAAAGGTCTCTCAACATTTTGCCATAGCTCGCTTCGTTTCCGAGATATTTGCAGATTTATCTCAAGGGAAGGGGCCTGACGGACATATTTCGAGATATTTCTTCTTCTTGTTGTTCTTCTTCTGCACAGCTAAGCTGGAAGTGGCATTTGCAGCTCGCAATAGTGCAGAGTTATCTCAAAGAAAGGGGCCACGGTGTTTCTGTATCTCTATTATGTTGGTGCGGCTTCGGAACTTTTAAATATCTCGATATATCTCGAGAACTACGCATCTGATCGAAAAATATCATAGAACACAAAAAGTAGGAAACTTAATTCTCTACAAAAGAGGTCTCTTAACATTTTGCCATAGCTCGCTTCGTTTCCGAGATATTTGCAGATTTATCTCAAGGGAAGGGGCCTGACGGACATATTTCGAGATATTTCTTCTTTTTGTTGCTCTTCTTCTGCACAGCTAAGCTGGAAGTGGGATTTGCACCTCGCAATAGTGCAGAGTTATCTCAAAGAAAGGGGCCACGGTGTTTCTGTATCTCTATTATGTTGGTGCGGCTTCGGATTTTTTAAATATCTTGATATATCTCGAGAACTACGCATCCGATCAAAAAATATCATAGAACATAAAAAGTAGGAAACTTAATTCTCTACAAAAAAGGTCTCTTAACATTTTGCCATAGCTCGCTTCGTTTCCGAGATATTTGCAGATTTATCTCGAGGGAAGGGGCCTGACCGACATATTTCGAGATATTTCTTCTTCTTGTTGTTCTTCTTCTGCACAGCTAAGCTGGAAGCGGCATTTGCGGCTCGCACTAGTGCAGGGTTATCTCAAAGAAAGGGGCCACGGTGTTTCTGTATCTCTATTATGTTGGTGCGGCTTCGGATCTTTTAAATATCTCGATATATCTCGAACACTACGCTTCTGATTAAAAAATTTCATAGAACATAAATTGTAGGAAACATAATTCTCTACAAAAAAGGTCTCTTAACATTTTGCCATAGCTCGTTTCGTTTCCGAGATATTTGCAGATATATCTCAAGGGAAGGGGCCTGACGGACATATTTCGAGATATTTCCTCTTCTTGTTGTTCTTCTTCTGCACAGCTAAACTGGAAGTGGCATTTCCAGCTCGCAATAGCGCAGAGTTATCTCAAAGAAAGGGGCCACGGTGTTTCTGTATCTCTATTATGTTGGTGCGTCTTCGGAACTTTTAAATATCTCGATATATCTCGAAAACTACGCTTCTGATCAAAAAATATCATAGAACATAAATTGTAGGAAACATAATTCTCTACAAAAAACGTCTCTTAACATTTTGCCATAGCTCGCTTCGTTTCCGAGATATTTGCAGATTCAGCTCAAAGGAACGGGCCTGACGGACATATTTCGAGATACTTCTTCTTCTTGTTGTTCTTCTTCTGCACAGCTAAGCTGGAAGTGGCATTTGCGGCTCGCACTAGTGCAGAGTTATCTCAAAGAAAGGGGCCACGGTGTTTCTGTATCTCTATTATGTTGGTGCGGCTTCGGAACTTTTAAATATCTCGATATATCTCGAAAACTACGCTTCTGATCAAAAAATATCATAGAACATAAATTGTAGGAAACATAATTCTCTACAAAAAAGGTCTCTTAACATTTTGCGATAGCTCACTTCGTTTCCGAGATATTTGCAGATATATCTCAAGGGAAGGGGCCTGACGTACATATATCGAGATATTTCTTCTTCTTGTTGTTCTTCTTCTGCACAGCTAAGCTGGAAGTGGCATTTACAGCTCGCAATAGTGCAGAGTTATCTCAAAGAAAGGGGCCACGGTGTTTCTGTATCTCTATTATGTTGGTGCGGCTTCGGAACTTTTAAATATCTTGATATATCTCGAGAACTACGCATCTGATCAAAAAATATCATAGAACATGAAAAGTAGGAAACTTAATTCTCTACAAAAAAGGTCTCTCAACATTTTGCCATAGCTCGCTTCGTTTCCGAGATATTTGCAGATTTATCTCAAGGGAAGGGGCCTGACGGACATATTTCGAGATATTTCTTCTTCTTGTTGTTCTTCTTCTGCACAGCTAAGCTGGAAGTGGCATTTGCAGCTCGCAATAGTGCAGAGTTATCTCAAAGAAAGGGGCCACGGTGTTTCTGTATCTCTATTATGTTGGTGCGGCTTCGGAACTTTTAAATATCTCGATATATCTCGAGAACTACGCATCTGATCGAAAAATCTCATAGAACAAAAAAAGTAGGAAACTTAATTCTCTACAAAAGAGGTCTCTTAACATTTTGCCATAGCTCGCTTCGTTTCCGAGATATTTGCAGATTTATCTCAAGGGAAGGGGCCTGACGGACATATTTCGAGATATTTCTTCTTTTTGTTGTTCTTCTTCTGCACAGCTAAGCTGGAAGTGGCATTTGCAGCGCGCAATAGTGCAGAGTTATCTCAAAGAGAGGGGCCACGGTGTTTCTGTATCTCTATTATGTTGGTGCGGCTTCGGAACTTTTAAATATCTTGATACATCTCGAGAACTACGCCTCTGATCGAAAAATATCATAGAACATAAAAAGTTGGAAACTTAATTCTCTACAAAAAAGGTCTCTTAACATTTTCCCATAGCTGGCATCGTTTCCGAGATATTTGCAGATTTAGCTCAAGGGAAGGGGCCTGACGGACATATTCCGAGATATTTCTTCTTCTTGTTGTTCCTCTTCTGCACAGCTAAGCTGGAAGTGGCATTTGCAGGTCGCAATAGTGCAGAGTTATCTCAAAGAAAGGGGCCCCGGTGTTTCTGTATCTCTATTATGTTGGTGCGGCTTCGGAACTTTTAAATATCTCGATATATCTCGAAAACTACGCTTCTGATCAAAAAATATCATAGAACGTAAATTGTAGGAAACATAGTTCTCTACAAAAAAGGTCTCTTAACATTTTGCCATAGGTCGCTTCGTTTCCGAGATATTTGCAGATTCATCTCAAGGGAAGGGGCCTGACGGACATATTTCGAGATATTTCTTCTTCTTGTTGTTCTTCTTCTGCACAGCTAAGCTGGAAGTGGCATTTGCAGCTCGCAATAGTGCAGAGTTATCTCAAAGAAAGGGGCCACGGTGTTCCTGTATCTCTATTATGTTGGTGCGGCTTCGGAACTTTTAAATATCTTGATATATCTCGAGAACTACGCATCTGATCAAAAAATATCGTAGAACATAAAAAGTAGGAAACTTAATTCTCTACAAATAAGATGTCTAAACATTTTGCCATAGCTCGCTTGGTTTCCGAGATATTTGCAGATTTATCTCAAGGGAAGGGGCCTGACGGACATATTTCGAGATATTCCTTCTTCTTGTTGTTCTTCTTCTGCACAGCTAAGCTGGAAGTGGCATTTGCAGCTCGCAATAGTGCAGAGTTACCTCAAAGAAAGGGGCCACGGTGTTTCTGTATCTCTATTATGTTGGTGCCGCTTCGGAACTTTTAAATATCAGGATATATCTCGAGAACTACGCATCTGATCAAAAAATAACATAGAACATAAAAAGTAGGAAACTTAATTCTCTACAAAAATGGTCTCTTAACATTTTGCCATAGCTCGCTTCGTTTCCGAGATATTTGCAAATTTATCTCAAGGCAAGGGGCCTGACGGACATATTTCGAAATATTTCTTATTCTTGTTGTTCTTCTTCTGCACAGCTAAGCTGGAAGTGGCATTTGCAGCTCGCAATAGTGCAGAGTTATCTCAAAGAAAGGGGCCACGGTGTTTCTGTACCTCTATTATGTTGGTGCAGCTTCGGATTTTTTAAATATCTTGATATATCTCGAGAACTACGCATCCGATCAAAAAATATCATAGAGCATAAAAAGTAGGAAACTTAATTCTCTACAAAAAAGGTCTCTTAACATTTTGCCATAGCTCGCTTCGTTTCCGAGATATTTGCAGATTTATCTCGAGGGAAGGGGCCTGACGGACATATTTCGAGATATTTCTTCTTCTTGTTGTTCTTCTTCTGCACAGCTAAGCTGGAAGCGGCATTTGCGGCTCGCACTAGTGCAGGGTTATCTCAAAGAAAGGGGCCACGGTGTTTCTGTATCTCTATTATGTTGGTGCGGCTTCGGATCTTTTAAATATCTCGATATATCTCGAAAACCACGCTTCTGATTAAAAAATTTCATAGAACATAGATTGTAGGAAACATAATTCTCTACAAAAAAGGTCTCTTAACATTTTGCCATAGCTCGTTTCGTTTCCGAGATATTTGCAGATATATCTCAAGGGAAGGGGCCTGACGGACATATTTCGAGATATTTCCTCTTCTTGTTGTTTTTCTTCTGCACAGCTAAACTGGAAGTGGCATTTCCAGCTCGCAATAGCGCAGAGTTATCTCAAAGAAAGGGGCCACGGTGTTTCTGTATCTCTATTATGTTGGTGCGTCTTCGGAACTTTTAAATATCTCGATATATCTCGAAAACTACGCTTCTGATCAAAAAATATCATAGAACATAAATTGTAGGAAACATAATTCTCTACAAAAAACGTCTCTTAACATTTTGCCATAGCTCTCTTCGTTTCCGAGATATTTGCAGATTTATCTCAAGGGAAGGGGCCTGACGGACATATTTCGAGATATTTCTTCTTCTTGTTGTTCTTCTTCTGCACAGCTTAGCTGGAAGTGGCATTTGCAGCTCGCAATAGTGCAGAGTTATCTCAAAGAAAGGGGCCACGGTGTTTCTGTATCTCTATTATGTTGGTGCGGCTTCGGAACTTTTAAATATCTTGATATATCTCGAGAACTACGCGTCTGATCAAAAAATATCATAGAACATAAAAAGTAGGAAACTTAATTCTCTACAAAAACGGTCTCTTAACATTTTGCCATGGCTCGCTTCGTTTCCGAGATATTTGCAGATATATCTCAAGGGAAGGGGCCTGACGGACATATTTCGAGATATTCCTTCTTCTTGTTGTTCTTCTTCTGCACAGCTAAGCTGCAAGTGGCAGTTGCAGCTCGCACTAGTGCAGAGTTATCTCAAAGAAAGGAGCCACGGTGTTTCTGTATCTCTATTATGTTGGTGCGGCTTCGGAACTTTTAAATATCTCGATATATCTCGAAAACTACGCTTCTGATCAAAAAATATCATAGAACATAAATTGTAGGAAACATAATTCTCTACAAAAAACGTCTCTTAACATTTTGCCATAGCTCGCTTCGTTTCCGAGATATTTGCAGATTTATCTCAAGGGAAGGGGCCTGACGGACATATTTCGAGATATTTCTTCTTCTTGTTGTTCTTCTTCTGCACAGCTAAGCTGGAAGTGGCATTTGCAGCTCGCAATAGTGCAGAGTTATCTCAAAGAAAGGGGCCACGGTGTTTCTGTATCTCTATTATGTTGGTGCGGCTTCGGAACTTTTAAATATCTTGATATATCTCGAGAACTACGCATCTGATCAAAAAATATCATAGAACATAAATTGTAGGAAACATAATTCTCTACAAAAAAGGTCTCTCAACATTTTGCCATAGCTCGCGTCGTTTCCGAGATATTTGCAGATATATCTCAAGGGTAGGGGCCTGACGGACATATTTCGAGATATTTCTTCTTCTTGTTGTTCTTCTTCTGCACAGCGAAGCTGGAAGTGGCATTCACAGCTCGCAATAGTGCAGAGTTATCTCAAAGAAAGGGGCCACGGTGTTTCTGTATCCCTATTATGTTGGTGCGGCTTCGGAACTTTTAAATATCTCGATATATCTCGAAAACTACGCTTCTGATCAAAAAATATCATAGAACATAAATTGTAGGAAACATAATTCTCTACCAAAAACGTCTCTTAACATTTTGCCATAGCTCGCTTCGTTTCCGAGATATTTGCAGATTCAGCTCAAAGGAACTGGCCTGACGGACATATTTCGAGATATTTCTTCTTCTTGTTGTTCTTCCTCTGCACAGCTAAGCTGGAAGTGGCATTTGCGGCTCGCACTAGTGCAGAGTTATCTCAACGAAAGGGGCCACGGTGCTTCTGTATCTCTATTATGTTGGTGCGGCTTCGGAACTTTTAAATATCTCGATATATCTCGAAAACTACGCTTCTGATCAAAAAATATCATAGAACATAAATTGTAGGAAGCATAATTCTCTACAAAAAAGGTCTCTTAACATTTTGCCATAGCTCGCTTCGTTTCCGAGATATTTGCAGATATATCTCAAGGGAAGGGGCCTGACGGACATATTTCGAGATAATTCTTCTTCTTGTTGTTCTTCTTCTGCACAGCTGAGCTGGAAGTGGCATTTGCAGGTCGCAATAGTGCAGAGTTATCTCAAAGAAAGGGGCCACGGTGTTTCTGTATCTCTATTATGTTGGTGCGGCTTCGGAACTTTTAAATATCTCGATATATCTCGAAAACTACGCTTCTGATCAAAAAATATCATAGAACGTAAATTGTAGGAAACATTATTCTCTACAAAAAAGGTCTCTTAACATTTTGCCATAGCTCGCTTCGTTTCCGAGATATTTGCAGATTCATCTCAAGGGAAGGGGTCTGACGGACATATTTCGAGATATTTCTTCTTCTTGTTGTTCTTCTTCTGCACAGCTAAGCTCGAAGTGGCATTTGCAGCTCGCAATAGTGCAGAGTTATCTCAAAGAAAGAGGCCACGGTGTTTCTGTACCTCTATTATGTTGGTGCAGCTTCGGAACTTTTAAATATCTTGATATATCTCGAGAACTACGCATCTGATCAAAAAATATCATAGAACATAAAAAGTAGGAAACTTAATTCTCTACAAAAAAGGTCTCTAAACATTTTGCCATAGGTCGCTTCGTTTCCGAGATATTTGCAGATTTATCTCAAGGGAAGGAGCCTAACGGAAATATTTCGAGATATTTCTTCTTCTGGTTGTTCTTCTTCTGCACAGCTAAGCTGGAAGTGGCATTTACAGCTCGCAATAGTGCAGAGTTATCTCAAAGAAAGGGGCCACGGTGTTTCTGTATCCCTATTATGTTGGTGCGGCTTCGGAACTTTTAAATATCTCGATATATCTTGAAAACTACGCATCTGATCAAAAAATATCATAGAACATAAAAAGTAGGAAACTTAATTGTCTACAAAAAAGGTCTCTTAACATTTTGCCATAGCTCGCTTCGTTTCCGAGATATTTGCAGATTTATCTCAAGAGAAGGGGCCTGACGGACATATTTCGAGATATTTCTTCTTCTTGTTGTTCTGCTTCTGCACAGCTAAGCTGGAAGTGGCATTTGCGGCTCGCACTAGTGCAGAGTTATCTCAAAGAAAGGGGCCACGGTGTTTCTGTATCTCTATTATGTTGGTGCGGCTTCGGAACTTTTAAATATCTCGATATATCTCGAAAACTACGCTTCTGATCAAAAAATATCATAGAACATAAATTGTAGAAAACATAATTCTCTACAAAAAAGGTCTATTAACATTTTGCCATAGCTCGCTTCGTTTCCGAGATATTTGCAGATATATCTCAAGGGAAGGGGCCTGACGGACATATTTCGAGATATTTCTTCTTCTTGTTGTTCTTCTTCTGCACAGCTAAGCTGGAAGTGGCATTTACAGCTCGCAATAGTGCAGAGTTATCTCAAAGAAAGGGGCCACGGTGTTTCTGTATCTCTATTATGTTGGTGCGGCTTCGGAACTTTTAAATATCTCGATATATCTCGAAAACTACGCTTCTGATCAAAAAATATCATAGAACATAAATTGTAGGAAAGATAATTCTCTACAAAAAACGTCTCTTAACATTTTGCCATAGCTCGCTTCGTTTCCGAGATATTTGCAGATTCAGCTCAAAGGAACGGGCCTAACGGACATATTTCGAGATATTTCTTCTTCTTGTTGTCCTTCTTCTGCACAGCTAAACTGGAAGTGGCATTTCCAGCTCGCAATAGTGCAGAGTTATCTCAAAGAGAGGGGCCACGGTGTTTCTGTATCTCTATTATGTTGGTGCGGCTTCGGAACTTTTAAATATCTTGATATATCTCGAGAACTACGCATCTGATCAAAAAATATCATAGAAGATAAAAAGTAGGAAACTTAATTCTCTACAAAAAAGGTCTCTTAACATTTTGCCATAGCTCGCTTCGTTTCCGAGATATTTGCAGATTTATCTCAAGGGAAGGGGCCTGACGGACATATTTCGAGATATTTCTTCTTCTTGTTGTTCTTCTTCTGCACAGCTAAGCTGGAAGTGGCATTTGCAGCTCGCAATAGTGCAGAGTTATCTCAATGAAAGGGGCCACGGTGTTTCTGTATCTCTATTATGTTGGTGCGGCTTCGGAACTTTTAAATATCTTGATATATCTCGAGAACTACGCGTCTGATCAAAAAATATCATACAACATAAAAAGTAGGAAACTTAATTCTCTACAAAAACGGTCTCTTAACATTTTGCCATAGCTCGCTTCGTTTCCGAGATATTTGCAGATATATCTCAAGGGAAGGGGCCTGACGGACATATTTCGAGATATTTCTTCTTCTTGTTGTTCTTCTTCTGCACAGCTAAGCTGGAAGTGGCATTTGCGGCTCGCACTAGTGCACAGTTATCTCAAAGAAAGGGGCCACGGTGTTTCTGTATCTCTATTATGTTGGTGCGTCTTCGGAACTTTTAAATATCTCGATATATCTCGAAAACTACGCTTCTGATCAAAAAATATCATAGAACATAAATTGTAGGAAACATAATTCTCTACAAAAAACGTCTCTTAACATTTTGCCATAGCTCGCTTCGTTTCCGAGATATTTGCAGATTCAGCTCAAAGGAACTGGCCTGAAGGACATATTTCGAGATATTTCTTCTTCTTGTTGTTCTTCTTCTGCACAGCTAAGCTGGAAGTGGCATTTGCGGCTCGCACTAGTGCACAGTTATCTCAAAGAAAGGGGCCACGGTGTTTCTGTATCTCTATTATGTTGGTGCGTCTTCGGAACTTTTAAATATCTCGATATATCTCGAAAACTACGCTTCTGATCAAAAAATATCATAGAAGATAAAAAGTAGGAAACTTAGTTGTCTACAAAAAAGGTCTCTTAACATTTCGCCATAGCTCGCTTCGTTTCCGAGATATTTGCAGATTTATCTCAAGGGAAGGGGCCTGTCGGACATATTTCGAGATATTTCTTCTTCTTGTTGTTCTTCTTCTGCACAGCTAAGCTGGAAGTGGCATTTACAGCTCGCAATAGTGCAGAGTTATCTCAAAGAAAGGGGCCACGGTGTTTCTGTATCCCTATTATGTTGGTGCGGCTTCGGAACTTTTAAATATCTTGATATATCTCGAGAACTACGCATCTGATCAAAAAATATCATAGAACATAAAAAGTAGGAAACTTAATTCTTTACAAAAAAGGTCTCTTAACATTTTGCGATAGGTCGCTTCGTTTCCGAGATATTTGCAGATTTATCTCAAGGGAAGGGGCCTAACGGACATATTTCGAGATATTTCTTCTTCTTGTTGTCCTTCTTCTGCACAGCTAAACTGGAAGTGGCATTTCCAGCTCGCAATAGTGCAGAGTTATCTCAAAGAGAGGGGCCACGGTGTTTCTGTATCTCTATTATGTTGGTGCGGCTTCGGAACTTTTAAATATCTTGATATATCTCGAGAACTACGCATCTGATCAAAAAATATCATAGAAGATAAACAGTAGGAAACTTAATTCTCTACAAAAAAGGTCTCTTAACATTTTGCCATAGCTCGCTTCGTTTCCGAGATATTTGCAGATTTATCTCAAGGGAAGGGGCCTGACGGACATATTTCGAGATATTTCTTCTTCTTGTTGTTCTTCTTCTGCACAGCTAAGCTGGAAGTGGCATTTGCAGCTCGCAATAGTGCAGAGTTATCTCAAAGAAAGGGGCCACGGTGTTTCTGTATCTCTATTATGTTGGTGCGGCTTCGGAACTTTTAAATATCTTGATATATCTCGAGAACTACGCGTCTGATCAAAAAATATCATAGAACATAAAAAGTAGGAAACTTAATTCTCTACAAAAACGGTCTCTTAACATTTTGCCATAGCTCGCTTCGTTTCCGAGATATTTGCAGATATATCTCAAGGGAAGGGGCCTGACGGACATATTTCGAGATATTTCTTCTTCTTGTTGTTCTTCTTCTGCACAGCTAAGCTGGAAGTGGCATTTGCGGCTCGCACTAGTGCACAGTTATCTCAAAGAAAGGGGCCACGGTGTTTCTGTATCTCTATTATGTTGGTGCGTCTTCGGAACTTTTAAATATCTCGATATATCTCGAAAACTACGCTTCTGATCAAAAAATATCATAGAACATAAATTGTAGGAAACATAATTCTCTACAAAAAACGTCTCTTAACATTTTGCCATAGCTCGCTTCGTTTCCGAGATATTTGCAGATTCAACTCAAAGGAACTGGCCTGACGGACATATTTCGAGATATTTCTTCTTCTTGTTGTCCTTCTTCTGCACAGCTAAACTGGAAGTGGCATTTCCAGCTCGCAATAGTGCAGAGTTATCTCAAAGAGAGGGGCCACGGTGTTTCTGTATCTCTATTATGTTGGTGCGGCTTCGGAACTTTTAAATATCTTGATATATCTCGAGAACTACGCATCTGATCAAAAAATATCATAGAAGATAAACAGTAGGAAACTTAATTCTCTACAAAAAAGGTCTCTTAACATTTTGCCATAGCTCGCTTCGTTTCCGAGATATTTGCAGATTTATCTCAAGGGAAGGGGCCTGACGGACATATTTCGAGATATTTCTTCTTCTTGTTGTTCTTCTTCTGCACAGCTAAGCTGGAAGTGGCATTTGCAGCTCGCAATAGTGCAGAGTTATCTCAAAGAAAGGGGCCACGGTGTTTCTGTATCTCTATTATGTTGGTGCGGCTTCGGAACTTTTAAATATCTTGATATATCTCGAGAACTACGCGTCTGATCAAAAAATATCATAGAACATAAAAAGTAGGAAACTTAATTCTCTACAAAAACGGTCTCTTAACATTTTGCCATAGCTCGCTTCGTTTCCGAGATATTTGCAGATATATCTCAAGGGAAGGGGCCTGACGGACATATTTCGAGATATTTCTTCTTCTTGTTGTTCTTCTTCTGCACAGCTAAGCTGGAAGTGGCATTTGCGGCTCGCACTAGTGCACAGTTATCTCAAAGAAAGGGGCCACGGTGTTTCTGTATCTCTATTATGTTGGTGCGTCTTCGGAACTTTTAAATATCTCGATATATCTCGAAAACTACGCTTCTGATCAAAAAATATCATAGAACATAAATTGTAGGAAACATAATTCTCTACAAAAAACGTCTCTTAACATTTTGCCATAGCTCGCTTCGTTTCCGAGATATTTGCAGATTCAGCTCAAAGGAACTGGCCTGACGGACATATTTCGAGATATTTCTTCTTCTTGTTGTTCTTCTTCTGCACAGCTAAGCTGGAAGTGGCATTTGCGGCTCGCACTAGTGCACAGTTATCTCAAAGAAAGGGGCCACGGTGTTTCTGTATCTCTATTATGTTGGTGCGTCTTCGGAACTTTTAAATATCTCGATATATCTCGAGAACTACGCATCTGATCAAAAAATATCATAGAACATAAAAAGTAGGAAACTTAATTCTCTACAAAAAAGGTCTCTGAACATTTTGCCATAGGTCGGTTCGTTTCCGAGATATTTGCAGATTTATCTCAAGGGAAGGAGCCTGACGGACATATTTCGAGATATTTCTTCTTCTTGTTGTTCTTCCTCTGCACAGCTAAGCTGGAAGTGGCATTTGCAGCTCGCAATAGTGCAGAGTTATCTCAAAGAAAGGGGCCACGGTGTTTCTGTATCCCTATTATGTTGGTGCGGCTTCGGAACTTTTAAATATCTCGATATATCTCGAAAACTACGCTTCTGATCAAAAAATATCATAGAACATAAATTGTAGGAAACATAATTCTCTACGAAAAACGTCTCTTAACATTTTGCCATAGCTCGCTTCGTTTCCGAGATATTTGCAGATTCAGCTCAAAGGAACTGGCCTGACGGACATATTTCGAGATATTTCTTCTTCTTGTTGTTCTTCCTCTGCACAGCTAAGCTGGAAGTGGCATTTGCAGCTCGCAATAGTGCAGAGTTATCTCAAAGAAAGGGGCCACGGTGTTTCTGTATCTCTATTATGTTGGTGCGGCTTCGGAACTTTTAAATAACTTGATATATCTCGAGAACTACGCATCTGATCAAAAAATATCATAGAACATAAAAAGTAGGACACTTAATTCTCTACAAAAAAGGTCTCTTAACATTTTGCCATAGCTCGCTTCGTTTCCGAGATATGTGCAGATTTATCTCAAGGGAAGGGACCTGACGGACATATTTCGAGATATTTCTTCTTCTTGTTGTTCTTCTTCTGCACAGCTAAGCTGGAAGTGGCATTTGCGGCTCGCACTAGTGCAGAGTTATCTCAACGAAAGGGGCCACGGTGTTTCTGTATCTCTATTATGTTGGTGCGGCTTCGGAACTTTTAAATATCTTGATATATCTCGAGAACTACGCATCTGATCAAAAAATATCATAGAAGATAAAAAGTAGGAAACTTAATTCTCTACAAAAAAGGTCTCTTAACATTTTGCCATAGCACGCTTCGTTTCCGAGATATTTGCAGATTTATCTCAAGGGAAGGGGCCTGACGGACATATTTCGAGATATTTCTTCTTCTTGTTGTTCTTCTTCTGCACAGCTAAGCTGGAAGTGGCATTTGCGGCTCGCACTAGTGCAGAGTTATCTCAAAGAAAGGGGCCACGGTGTTTCTGTATCCCTATTATGTTGGTGCGGCTTCGGAACTTTTAAATATCTCGATATATCTCGAAAACTACGCTTCTGATCAAAAAATATCATAGAACATAAATTGTAGGGAACATAATTCTCTACAAAAAAGGTCTCTTAACATTTTGTCATAGCTCGCTTCGTTTCCGAGATATTTGCAGATATATCTCAAGGGAAGGGGCCTGACGGACATATTTCGAGATATTTCTTCTTCTTGTTGTTCTTCTTCTGCACAGCTAAGCTGGAAGTGGCATTTGCGGCTCGCACTAGTGCAGAGTTATCTCAAAGAAAGGGGCCACGGTGTTTCTGTATCCCTATTATGTTGGTGCGGCATCGGAACTTTTAAATATCTCGATATATCTCGAAAACTACGCTTCTGATCAAAAAATACCATAGAACATAAATTGTAGGAAACATAATTCTCTACAAAAAACGTCTCTTAACATTTTGCCATAGCTCGCTTCGTTTCCGAGATATTTGCCGATTCAGCTCAAAGGAACTGGCCTGACGGACATATTTCGAGATATTTCTTCTTCTTGTTGTTCTTCCTCTGCACAGCTAAGCTGGAAGTGGCATTTGCAGCTCGCAATAGTGCAGAGTTATCTCAAAGAAAGGGGCCACGGTGTTTCTGTGTCCCTATTATGTTGGTGCGGCTTCTGAACTTTTAAATATCTCGATATATCTCGAAAACTACGCTTCTGACCAAAAAATATCATAGAACATAAATTGTAGGAAACATAATTCTCTACAAAAACGGTCTCTTAACATTTTGCCATAGCTCGCTTCGTTTCCGAGATATTTGCAGATATATCTCAAGGGAAGGGGCCTGACGGACATATTTCGAGATATTTCTTCTTCTTGTTGTTCTTCTTCTGCACAGCTAAGCTGGAAGTGGCATTTGCGGCTCGCACTAGTGCACAGTTATCTCAAAGAAAGGGGCCACGGTGTTTCTGTATCTCTATTATGTTGGTGCGTCTTCGGAACTTTTAAATATCTCGATATATCTCGAAAACTACGCATCTGATCAAAAAATATCATAGAAGATAAAAAGTAGGAAACTTAATTCTCTACAAAAAAGGTCTCTTAACATTTTGCCATAGCACGCTTCGTTTCCGAGATATTTGCAGATTTATCTCAAGGGAAGGGGCCTGACGGACATATTTCGAGATATTTCTTCTTCTTGTTGTTCTTCTTCTGCACAGCTAAGCTGGAAGTGGCATTTGCGGCTCGCACTAGTGCAGAGTTATCTCAAAGAAAGGGGCCACGGTGTTTCTGTATCCCTATTATGTTGGTGCGGCTTCGGAACTTTTAAATATCTCGATATATCTCGAAAACTACGCTTCTGATCAAAAAATATCATAGAACATAAATTGTAGGGAACATAATTCTCTACAAAAAAGGTCTCTTAACATTTTGTCATAGCTCGCTTCGTTTCCGAGATATTTGCAGATATATCTCAAGGGAAGGGGCCTGACGGACATATTTCGAGATATTTCTTCTTCTTGTTGTTCTTCTTCTGCACAGCTAAGCTGGAAGTGGCATTTGCGGCTCGCACTAGTGCAGAGTTATCTCAAAGAAAGGGGCCACGGTGTTTCTGTATCCCTATTATGTTGGTGCGGCATCGGAACTTTTAAATATCTCGATATATCTCGAAAACTACGCTTCTGATCAAAAAATACCATAGAACATAAATTGTAGGAAACATAATTCTCTACAAAAAACGTCTCTTAACATTTTGCCATAGCTCGCTTCGTTTCCGAGATATTTGCCGATTCAGCTCAAAGGAACTGGCCTGACGGACATATTTCGAGATATTTCTTCTTCTTGTTGTTCTTCCTCTGCACAGCTAAGCTGGAAGTGGCATTTGCAGCTCGCAATAGTGCAGAGTTATCTCAAAGAAAGGGGCCACGGTGTTTCTGTGTCCCTATTATGTTGGTGCGGCTTCTGAACTTTTAAATATCTCGATATATCTCGAAAACTACGCTTCTGACCAAAAAATATCATAGAACATAAATTGTAGGAAACATAATTCTCTACAAAAAACGTCTCTTAACATTTTGCCATAGCTCGCTTCGTTTCCGAGATATTTGCAGATTCAGCTCAAAGGAACTGGCCTGACGGACATATTTCGAGATATTTCTTCTTCTTGTTGTTCTTCCTCTGCACAGCTAAGCTGGAAGTGGCATTTGCAGCTCGCAATAGTGCAGAGTTATCTCAAAGAAAGGGGCCACGGTGTTTCTGTATCCCTATTATGTTGGTGCGGCTTCTGAACTTTTAAATATCTCGATATATCTCGAAAACTACGCTTCTGACCAAAAAATATCATAGAACATAAATTGTAGGAAACATAATTCTCTACAAAAAACGTCTCTTAACATTTTGCCATAGCTCACTTCGTTTCCGAGATATTTGCAGATTCAGCTCAGAGGAACTGGCCTGACGGACATATTTCGAGATATTTCTTCTTCTTGTTGTTCTTCCTCTGCACAGCTAAGCTGGAAGTGGCATTTGCGGCTCGCACTAGTGCAGAGTTATCTCAAAGAAAGGGGCCACGGTGTTTCTGTATCCCTATTATGTTGGTGCGGCTTCGGAACTTTTAAATATCTCGATATATCTCGAAAACTACGCTTCTGATCAAAAAATATCATAGAACATGAATTGTAGGAAACATAATTCTCTACAAAAAACGTCTCTTAACATTTTGCCATAGCTCGCTTCGTTTCCGAGATATTTGCCGATTCAGCTCAAAGGAACTGGCCTGACGGACATATTTCGAGATATTTCTTCTTCTTGTTGTTCTTCCTCTGCACAGCTAAGCTGGAAGTGGCATTTGCAGCTCGCAATAGTGCAGAGTTATCTCAAAGAAAGGGGCCACGGTGTTTCTGTATCTCTATTATGTTGGTGCGGCTTCGAAACTTTTAAATATCTTGATATATCTCGAGAACTACGCATCTGATCAAAAAATATCATAGAACATAAAAAGTAGGAAACTTAATTCCCTACAAAAAAGGTCTCTTAACATTTTGCCATAGCTCGCTTCGTTTCCGAGATATTTGCAGATTTATCTCAAGGGAAGGGGCCTGACGGACATATTTCGAGATATTTCTTCTTCTTGTTGTTCTTCTTCTGCACAGCTAAGCTGGAAGTGGCATTTGCGGCTCGCACTAGTGCAGAGTTATCTCAAAGAAAGGGGCCACGGTGTTTCTGTATCTCTATTATGTTGGTGCGGCTTCGGAACTTTTAAATATCTTGATATATCTCGAGAACTACGCATCTGATCAAAGAATATCATAGAACATAAATTGTAGGAAACATAATTCTCTACAAAAAAGGTCTCTTAACATTTTGCCATAGCTCGCTTCGTTTCCGAGATATTTGCAGATATATCTCAAGGGAAGGGGCCTGACGGACATATTTCGAGATATTTCTTCTTCTTGTTGTTCTTCTTCTGCACAGCTAAGCTGGAAGTGGCATTTGCGGCTCGCACTAGTGCAGAGTTATCTCAAAGAAAGGGGCCACGGTATTTCTGTATCCCTATTATGTTGGTGCGGCTTCGGAACTTTTAAATATCTCGATATATCTCGAAAACTACGCTTCTGATCAAAAAATATCATAGAACATAAATTGTAGGAAACATAATTCTCTACAAAAAAGGTCTCTTAACATTTTGCCATACCTCGCTTCGTTTCCGAGATATTTGCAGATATATCTCAAGGGAAGAGGCCTGACGGACATATTTCGAGATATTTCTTCTTCTTGTTGTTCTTCTTCTGCACAGCTAAGCTGGAAGTGGCATTTGCGGCTCGCACTAGTGCAGAGTTATCTCAAAGAAAGGGGCCACGGTGTTTCTGTATCTCTATTATGTTGGTGCGGCTTTGGAACTTTTAAATATCTCGATATATCTCGAAAACGACGCTTCTGATCAAAAAATATCATAGAACATAAATTGTAGGAAACATGATTCTCTACAAAAAAGGTCTCTTAACATTTTGCCATAGCTCGCTTCGTTTCCGAGATATTTGCAGATATATCTCAAGGGAAGGGGCCTGACGGACATATTTCGAGATATTTCTTCTTCTTGTTGTTCTTCTTCTGCACAGCTAAGCTGGGAGTGGCATTTGCGGCTCGCACTAGTGCAGAGTTATCTCAAAGAAAGGGGCCACGGTATTTCTGTATCCCTATTATGTTGGTGCGGCTTCGGAACTTTTAAATATCTCGATATATCTCGAAAACTACGCTTCTGATCAAAAAATATCATAGAACATAAATTGTAGGAAACATGATTCTCTACAAAAAAGGTCTCTTAACATTTTGCCATAGCTCGCTTCGTTTCCGAGATATTTGCAGATATATCTCAAGGGAAGGGGCCTGACGGACATATTTCGAGATATTTCTTCTTCTTGTTGTTCTTCTTCTGCACAGCTAAGCTGGAAGTGGCATTTACAGCTCGCAATAGTGCAGAGTTATCTCAAAGAAAGGGGCCACGGTGTTTCTGTATCTCTACTATGTTGGTGCGGCTTCGGAACTTTTAAATAACTTGATATATCTCGAGAACTACGCATCTGATCAAAAAATATCATAGAACATAAAAAGTAGGAAACTTAATTCTCTACAAAAAAGGTCTCTTAACATTTTGCCATAGCTCGCTTCGTTTCCGAGATATTTGCAGATTCAGCTCAAAGGAACTGGCCTGACGGACATATTTCGAGATATTTCTTCTTCTTGTTGTTCTTCCTCTGCACAGCTAAGCTGGAAGTGGCATTTGCAGCTCGCAATAGTGCAGAGTTATCTCAAAGAAAGGGGCCACGGTGTTTCTGTATCCCTATTATGTTGGTGCGGCTTCTGAACTTTTAAATATCTCGATATATCTCGAAAACTACGCTTCTGACCAAAAAATATCATAGAACATAAATTGTAGGAAACATAATTCTCTACAAAAAACGTCTCTTAACATTTTGCCATAGCTCACTTCGTTTCCGAGATATTTGCAGATTCAGCTCAAAGGAACTGGCCTGACGGACATATTTCGAGATATTTCTTCTTCTTGTTGTTCTTCCTCTGCACAGCTAAGCTGGAAGTGGCATTTGCGGCTCGCACTAGTGCAGAGTTATCTCAAAGAAAGGGGCCACGGTGTTTCTGTATCCCTATTATGTTGGTGCGGCTTCGGAACTTTTAAATATCTCGATATATCTCGAAAACTACGCTTCTGATCAAAAAATATCATAGAACATGAATTGTAGGAAACATAATTCTCTACAAAAAACGTCTCTTAACATTTTGCCATAGCTCGCTTCGTTTCCGAGATATTTGCCGATTCAGCTCAAAGGAACTGGCCTGACGGACATATTTCGAGATATTTCTTCTTCTTGTTGTTCTTCCTCTGCACAGCTAAGCTGGAAGTGGCATTTGCAGCTCGCAATAGTGCAGAGTTATCTCAAAGAAAGGGGCCACGGTGTTTCTGTATCTCTATTATGTTGGTGCGGCTTCGAAACTTTTAAATATCTTGATATATCTCGAGAACTACGCATCTGATCAAAAAATATCATAGAACATAAAAAGTAGGAAACTTAATTCCCTACAAAAAAGGTCTCTTAACATTTTGCCATAGCTCGCTTCGTTTCCGAGATATTTGCAGATTTATCTCAAGGGAAGGGGCCTGACGGACATATTTCGAGATATTTCTTCTTCTTGTTGTTCTTCTTCTGCACAGCTAAGCTGGAAGTGGCATTTGCGGCTCGCACTAGTGCAGAGTTATCTCAAAGAAAGGGGCCACGGTGTTTCTGTATCTCTATTATGTTGGTGCGGCTTCGGAACTTTTAAATATCTTGATATATCTCGAGAACTACGCATCTGATCAAAAAATATCATAGAACATAAAAAGTAGGAAACTTAATTCTCTACAAAAAAGGTCTCTTAACATTTTGCCATAGCTCGCTTCGTTTCCGAGATATGTGCAGATTTATCTCAAGGGAAGGGGCCTGACGGACATATTTCGAGATATTCCTTCTTCTTGTTGTTCTTCTTCTGCACAGCTAAGCTGGAAGTGGCATTTGCGGCTCGCACTAGTGCAGAGTTATCTCAACGAAAGGGGCCACGGTGTTTCTGTATCTCTATTATGTTGGTGCGGCTTCGGAACTTTTAAATATCTTGATATATCTCGAGAACTACGCATCTGATCAAAAAATATCATAGAACATAAAAAGTAGGAAACTTAATTCTCTACAAAAAAGGTCTCTTAACATTTTGCCATAGCTCGCTTCGTTTCCGAGATATGTGCAGATTTATCTCAAGGGAAGGGGCCTGACGGACATATTTCGAGATATTCCTTCTTCTTGTTGTTCTTCTTCTGCACAGCTAAGCTGGAAGTGGCATTTGCGGCTCGCACTAGTGCAGAGTTATCTCAACGAAAGGGGCCACGGTGTTTCTGTATCTCTATTATGTTGGTGCGGCTTCGGAACTTTTAAATATCTTGATATATCTCGAGAACTACGCATCTGATCAAAAAATATCATAGAAGATAAAAAGTAGGAAACTTAATTCTCTACAAAAAAGGTCTCTTAACATTTTGCCATAGCTCGCTTCGTTTCCGAGATATTTGCAGATTTATCTCAAGGGAAGGGGCCTGACGGACATATTTCGAGATATTTCTTCTTCTTGTTGTTCTTCTTCTGCACAGCTAAGCTGGAAGTGGCATTTGCGGCTCGCACTAGTGCAGAGTTATCTCAAAGAAAGGGGCCACGGTGTTTCTGTATCCCTATTATGTTGGTGCGGCTTCTGAACTTTTAAATATCTCGATATATCTCGAAAACTACGCTTCTGACCAAAAAATATCATAGAACATAAATTGTAGGAAACATAATTCTCTACAAAAAACGTCTCTTAACATTTTGCCATAGCTCGCTTCGTTTCCGAGATATTTGCAGATTCAGCTCAAAGGAACTGGCCTGACGGACATATTTCGAGATATTTCTTCTTCTTGTTGTTCTTCCTCTGCACAGCTAAGCTGGAAGTGGCATTTGCGGCTCGCACTAGTGCAGAGTTATCTCAAAGAAAGGGGCCACGGTGTTTCTGTATCCCTATTATGTTGGTGCGGCTTCGGAACTTTTAAATATCTCGATATATCTCGAAAACTACGCTTCTGATCAAAAAATATCATAGAACATGAATTGTAGGAAACATAATTCTCTACAAAAAACGTCTCTTAACATTTTGCCATAGCTCGCTTCGTTTCCGAGATATTTGCCGATTCAGCTCAAAGGAACTGGCCTGACGGACATATTTCGAGATATTTCTTCTTCTTGTTGTTCTTCCTCTGCACAGCTAAGCTGGAAGTGGCATTTGCAGCTCGCAATAGTGCAGAGTTATCTCAAAGAAAGGGGCCACGGTGTTTCTGTATCTCTATTATGTTGGTGCGGCTTCGGAACTTTTAAATATCTTGATATATCTCGAGAACTACGCATCTGATCAAAGAATATCATAGAGCATAAATTGTAGGAAACATAATTCTCTACAAAAAAGGCCTCTCAACATTTTGCCATAGCTCGCTTCGTTTCCGAGATATTTGCAGATATATCTCAAGGGAAGGGGCCTGACGGACATATTTCGAGATATTTCTTCTTCTTGTTGTTCTTCTTCTGCACAGCTAAGCTGGAAGTGGCATTTGCGGCTCGCACTAGTGCAGAGTTATCTCAAAGAAAGGGGCCACGGTATTTCTGTATCCCTATTATGTTGGTGCGGCTTCGGAACTTTTAAATATCTCGATATATCTCGAAAACTACGCTTCTGATCAAAAAATATCATAGAACATAAATTGTAGGAAACATAATTCTCTACAAAAAAGGTCTCTTAACATTTTGCCATACCTCGCTTCGTTTCCGAGATATTTGCAGATATATCTCAAGGGAAGGGGCCTGACGGACATATTTCGAGATATTTCTTCTTCTTGTTGTTCTTCTTCTGCACAGCTAAGCTGGAAGTGGCATTTGCGGCTCGCACTAGTGCAGAGTTATCTCAAAGAAAGGGGCCACGGTGTTTCTGTATCTCTATTATGTTGGTGCGGCTTTGGAACTTTTAAATATCTCGATATATCTCGAAAACTACGCTTCTGATCAAAAAATATCATAGAACATAAATTGTAGGAAACATGATTCTCTACAAAAAAGGTCTCTTAACATTTTGCCATAGCTCGCTTCGTTTCCGAGATATTTGCAGATATATCTCAAGGGAAGGGGCCTGACGGACATATTTCGAGATATTTCTTCTTCTTGTTGTTCTTCTTCTGCACAGCTAAGCTGGAAGTGGCATTTACAGCTCGCAATAGTGCAGAGTTATCTCAAAGAAAGGGGCCACGGTGTTTCTGTATCCCTATTATGTTGGTGCGGCTTCGGAACTTTTAAATATCTCGATATATCTCGAAAACTACGCTTCTGATCAAAAAATATCATAGAACATAAAAAGTAGGAAACTTAATTCTCTACAAAAAAGGTCTCTTAACATTTTCCCATACCTCGCTTCGTTTCCGAGATATTTGCAGATTTATCTCAAGGCCCCTGCCTGACGGACATATTTCGAGATATTTCTTCTTCTTGTTGTTCTTCTTCTGCACAGCTAAGCTGGAAGTGGCATTTGCGGCTCGGACTAGTGCAGAGTTATCTCAAAGAAAGGGGCCACGGTGTTTCTGTATCTCTATTATGTTGGTGCGGCTTCGGAACTTTTAAATATCTTGATATATCTCGAGAACTACGCATCTGATCAAAGAATATCATAGAACATAAATTGTAGGAAACATAATTCTCTACAAAAAAGGTCTCTTAACATTTTGCCATAGCTCGCTTCGTTTCCGAGATATTTGCAGATATATCTCAAGGGAAGGGGCCTGACGGACATATTTCGAGATATTTCTTCTTCTTGTTGTTCTTCTTCTGCACAGCTAAGCTGGAAGTGGCATTTGCGGCTCGCACTAGTGCAGAGTTATCTCAAAGAAAGGGGCCACGGTATTTCTGTATCCCTATTATGTTGGTGCGGCTTCGGAACTTTTAAATATCTCGATATATCTCGAAAACTACGCTTCTGATCAAAAAATATCATAGAACATAAATTGTAGGAAACATAATTCTCTACAAAAAAGGTCTCTTAACATTTTGCCATACCTCGCTTCGTTTCCGAGATATTTGCAGATATATCTCAAGGGAAGGGGCCTGACGGACATATTTCGAGATATTTCTTCTTCTTGTTGTTCTTCTTCTGCACAGCTAAGCTGGAAGTGGCATTTGCGGCTCGCACTAGTGCAGAGTTATCTCAAAGAAAGGGGCCACGGTGTTTCTGTATCTCTATTATGTTGGTGCGGCTTCGGAACTTTTAAATATCTCGATATATCTCGAAAACTACGCTTCTGATCAAAAAATATCATAGAACATAAATTGTAGGAAACATAATTCTCTACAAAAAACGTCTCTTAACATTTTGCCATAGCTCGCTTCGTTTCCGAGATATTTGCAGATTTATCTCAAGGGAAGGGGCCTGACGGACATATTTCGAGATATTTCTTCTTCTTGTTGTTCTTCTTCTGCACAGCTAAGCTCGAAGTGGCATTTGCAGCTCGCAATAGTGCAGAGTTATCTCAAAGAAAGAGGCCACGGTGTTTCTGTACCTCTATTATGTTGGTGCAGCTTCGGAACTTTTAAATATCTTGATATATCTCGACAACTACGCTTCTGATCAAAAAATATCATAGAACATAAAAAGTAGGAAACTTAATTCTCTACAAAAAGGTTTCTTAACATTTTGCCATAGCTCGCTTCGTTTCCGAGATATTTGCAGATTTATCTCAAGGGAAGGGGCCTAACGGACATATTTCGAGATATTTCTTCTTCTTGTTGTTCTTCTTCTGCACAGCTAAGCTCGAAGCGGCATTTGCAGCTCGCAATAGTGCAGAGTTATCCCAAAGAAAGGGGCCACGGTGTTTCTGTATCCCTATTATGTTGGTGCGGCTTCGGAACTTTTAAATATCTCGATATATCTCGAAAACTACGCTTCTGATCAAAAAATATCATAGAACATAAATTGTAGGAAACATAATTCTCTACAAAAAAGGTCTCTTAACATTTTGCCATACCTCGCTTCGTTTCCGAGATATTTGCAGATATATCTCAAGGGAAGGGGCCTGACGGACATATTTCGAGATATTTCTTCTTCTTGTTGTTCTTCTTCTGCACAGCTAAGCTGGAAGTGGCATTTGCGGCTCGCACTAGTGCAGAGTTATCTCAAAGAAAGGGGCCACGGTGTTTCTGTATCTCTATTATGTTGGTGCGGCTTTGGAACTTTTAAATATCTCGATATATCTCGAAAACTACGCTTCTGATCAAAAAATATCATAGAACATAAATTGTAGGAAACATGATTCTCTACAAAAAAGGTCTCTTAACATTTTGCCATAGCTCGCTTCGTTTCCGAGATATTTGCAGATATATCTCAAGGGAAGGGGCCTGACGGACATATTTCGAGATATTTCTTCTTCTTGTTGTTCTTCTTCTGCACAGCTAAGCTGGAAGTGGCATTTACAGCTCGCAATAGTGCAGAGTTATCTCAAAGAAAGGGGCCACGGTGTTTCTGTATCCCTATTATGTTGGTGCGGCTTCGGAACTTTTAAATATCTCGATATATCTCGAAAACTACGCTTCTGATCAAAAAATATCATAGAACATAAAAAGTAGGAAACTTAATTCTCTACAAAAAAGGTCTCTTAACATTTTCCCATACCTCGCTTCGTTTCCGAGATATTTGCAGATTTATCTCAAGGCCCCTGCCTGACGGACATATTTCGAGATATTTCTTCTTCTTGTTGTTCTTCTTCTGCACAGCTAAGCTGGAAGTGGCATTTGTGGCTCGGACTAGTGCAGAGTTATCTCAAAGAAAGGGGCCACGGTGTTTCTGTATCTCTATTATGTTGGTGCGGCTTCGGAACTTTTAAATATCTTGATATATCTCGAGAACTACGCATCTGATCAAAGAATATCATAGAACATAAATTGTAGGAAACATAATTCTCTACAAAAAAGGTCTCTTAACATTTTGCCATAGCTCGCTTCGTTTCCGAGATATTTGCAGATATATCTCAAGGGAAGGGGCCTGACGGACATATTTCGAGATATTTCTTCTTCTTGTTGTTCTTCTTCTGCACAGCTAAGCTGGAGGTGGCATTTGCGGCTCGCACTAGTGCAGAGTTATCTCAAAGAAAGGGGCCACGGTATTTCTGTATCCCTATTATGTTGGTGCGGCTTCGGAACTTTTAAATATCTCGATATATCTCGAAAACTACGCTTCTGATCAAAAAATATCATAGAACATAAATTGTAGGAAACATAATTCTCTACAAAAAAGGTCTCTTAACATTTTGCCATACCTCGCTTCGTTTCCGAGATATTTGCAGATATATCTCAAGGGAAGGGGCCTGACGGACATATTTCGAGATATTTCTTCTTCTTGTTGTTCTTCTTCTGCACAGCTAAGCTGGAAGTGGCATTTGCGGCTCGCACTAGTGCAGAGTTATCTCAAAGAAAGGGGCCACGGTGTTTCTGTATCTCTATTATGTTGGTGCGGCTTCGGAACTTTTAAATATCTCGATATATCTCGAAAACTACGCTTCTGATCAAAAAATATCATAGAACATAAATTGTAGGAAACATAATTCTCTACAAAAAACGTCTCTTAACATTTTGCCATAGCTCGCTTCGTTTCCGAGATATTTGCAGATTTATCTCAAGGGAAGGGGCCTGACGGACATATTTCGAGATATTTCTTCTTCTTGTTGTTCTTCTTCTGCACAGCTAAGCTCGAAGTGGCATTTGCAGCTCGCAATAGTGCAGAGTTATCTCAAAGAAAGAGGCCACGGTGTTTCTGTACCTCTATTATGTTGGTGCAGCTTCGGAACTTTTAAATATCTTGATATATCTCGACAACTACGCTTCTGATCAAAAAATATCATAGAACATAAAAAGTAGGAAACTTAATTCTCTACAAAAAGGTTTCTTAACATTTTGCCATAGCTCGCTTCGTTTCCGAGATATTTGCAGATTTATCTCAAGGGAAGGGGCCTAACGGACATATTTCGAGATATTTCTTCTTCTTGTTGTTCTTCTTCTGCACAGCTAAGCTCGAAGCGGCATTTGCAGCTCGCAATAGTGCAGAGTTATCCCAAAGAAAGGGGCCACGGTGTTTCTGTATCCCTATTATGTTGGTGCGGCTTCGGAACTTTTAAATATCTCGATATATCTCGAAAACTACGCTTCTGATCAAAAAATATCATAGAACATAAATTGTAGGAAACATAATTCTCTACAAAAAAGGTCTCTTAACATTTTGCCATACCTCGCTTCGTTTCCGAGATATTTGCAGATATATCTCAAGGGAAGGGGCCTGACGGACATATTTCGAGATATTTCTTCTTCTTGTTGTTCTTCTTCTGCACAGCTAAGCTGGAAGTGGCATTTGCGGCTCGCACTAGTGCAGAGTTATCTCAAAGAAAGGGGCCACGGTGTTTCTGTATCTCTATTATGTTGGTGCGGCTTTGGAACTTTTAAATATCTCGATATATCTCGAAAACTACGCTTCTGATCAAAAAATATCATAGAACATAAATTGTAGGAAACATGATTCTCTACAAAAAAGGTCTCTTAACATTTTGCCATAGCTCGCTTCGTTTCCGAGATATTTGCAGATATATCTCAAGGGAAGGGGCCTGACGGACATATTTCGAGATATTTCTTCTTCTTGTTGTTCTTCTTCTGCACAGCTAAGCTGGAAGTGGCATTTACAGCTCGCAATAGTGCAGAGTTATCTCAAAGAAAGGGGCCACGGTGTTTCTGTATCCCTATTATGTTGGTGCGGCTTCGGAACTTTTAAATATCTCGATATATCTCGAAAACTACGCTTCTGATCAAAAAATATCATAGAACATAAAAAGTAGGAAACTTAATTCTCTACAAAAAAGGTCTCTCAACATTTTCCCATACCTCGCTTCGTTTCCGAGATATTTGCAGATTTATCTCAAGGCCCCTGCCTGACGGACATATTTCGAGATATTTCTTCTTCTTGTTGTTCTTCTTCTGCACAGCTAAGCTGGAAGTGGCATTTGCGGCTCGGACTAGTGCAGAGTTATCTCAAAGAAAGGGGCCACGGTGTTTCTGTATCTCTATTATGTTGGTGCGGCTTCGGAACTTTTAAATATCTTGATATATCTCGAGAACTACGCATCTGATCAAAGAATATCATAGAACATAAATTGTAGGAAACATAATTCTCTACAAAAAAGGTCTCTTAACATTTTGCCATAGCTCGCTTCGTTTCCGAGATATTTGCAGATATATCTCAAGGGAAGGGGCCTGACGGACATATTTCGAGATATTTCTTCTTCTTGTTGTTCTTCTTCTGCACAGCTAAGCTGGAAGTGGCATTTGCAGCTCGCAATAGTGCAGAGTTACCTCAAAGAAAGGGGCCACGGTGTTTCTGTATCTCTATTATGTTGGTGCGGCTTCGGGACTTTTAAATATCTCGATATATCTCGAAAACTACGCTTCTGATCAAAAAATATCATAGAACATAAAAAGTAGGAAACTTAATTCTCTACAAAAAAGGTCTCTTAACATTTTGCCATAGCTCGCTTCGTTTCCGAGATATTTGCAGATTTATCTCAAGGGAAGGGGCCTAACGGACATATTTCGAGATATTTCTTCTTCTTGTTGTTCTTCTTCTGCACAGCTAAACTGGAAGTGGCATTTCCAGCTCGCAATAGTGCAGAGTTATCTCAAAGAAAGGGGCCACGGTGTTTCTGTATCTCTATTATGTTGGTGCGGCTTCGGAACTTTTAAATATCTTGATATATCTCGAGAACTACGCATCTGATCAAAAAATATCATAGAACATAAAAAGTAGGAAACTTAATTCTCTACAAAAAAGGTCTCTTAACATTTTGCCATAGCTCGCTTCGTTTCCGAGATATTTGCAGATTTATCTCAAGGGAAGGGGCCTGACGGACATATTTCGAGATATTTCTTCTTCTTGTTGTTCTTCTTCTGCACAGCTAAGCTGGAAGTGGCATTTGCGGCTCGCGCTAGTGCAGAGTTATCTCAAAGAAAGGGGCCACGGTGTTTCTGTATCTCTATTATGTTGGTGCGGCTTCGGAACTTTTAAATATCTTGATATATCTCGAGAACTACGCATCTGATCAAAAAATATCATAGAACATAAAAAGTAGGAAACTTAATTCTCTACAAAAAAGGTCTCTTAACATTTTGCCATAGCTCGCTTCGTTTCCGAGATATTTGCAGATTTATCTCAAGGGAAGGGGCCTGACGGACATATTTCGAGATATTTCTTCTTCTTGTTGTTCTTCTTCTGCACAGCTAAGCTGGAAGTGGCATTTGCGGCTCGCGCTAGTGCAGAGTTATCTCAAAGAAAGGGGCCACGGTGTTTCTGTATCTCTATTATGTTGGTGCGGCTTCGGAACTTTTAAATATCTTGATATATCTCGAGAACTACGCATCTGATCAAAAAATATCATAGAACATAAAAAGTAGGAAACTTAATTCTCTACAAAAAAGGTCTCTTAACATTTCGCCATAGCTCGCTTCGTTTCCGAGATATTTGCAGATTTATCTCAAGGGAAGGGGCCTGTCGGACATATTTCGAGATATTTCTTCTTCTTGTTGTTCTTCTTCTGCACAGCTAAGCTGGAAGTGGCATTTGCAGCTCGCAATAGTGCAGAGTTATCTCAAAGAAAGGGGCCACGGTGTTTCTGTATCTCTATTATCTTGGTGCGGCTTCGGAACTTTTAAATATCTTGATATATCTCGAGAACTACGCATCTGATCAAAAAATATCATACAACATAAAAAGTAGGAAACTTAATTCTCTACAAAAAAGGTCTCTTAACATTTTGCCATAGCTCGCTTCGTTTCCGAGATATTTGCAGATTCAGCTCAAAGGAACTGGCCTGACGGACATATTTCGAGATATTTCTTCTTCTTGTTGTTCTTCCTCTGCACAGCTAAGCTGGAAGTGGCATTTGCAGCTCGCAATAGTGCAGAGTTATCTTAAAGAAAGGGGCCACCGTGTTTCTGTATCTCTATTATGTTGGTGCGGCTTCGGAACTTTTAAATATCTCGATATATCTCGAGAACTACGCATCTGATCAAAAAATGTCATAGAACATAAAAAGTAGGAAACTTAATTCTCTACAAAAAAGGTTTCTTAACATTTTGCCATAGCTCGCTTCGTTTCCGAGATATTTGCAGATTTATCTCAAGGGAAGGGGCCTAACGGACATATTTCGAGATATTTCTTCTTCTTGTTGTTCTTCTTCTGCACAGCTAAGCTCGAAGCGGCATTTGCAGCTCGCAATAGTGCAGAGTTATCCCAAAGAAAGGGGCCACGGTGTTTCTGTATCTCTATTATGTTGGTGCGGCTTCGGAACTTTTAAATATCTTGATATATCTCGAGAACTACGCATCTGATCAAAAAATATCATAGAACACAAAAAGTAGGAAACTTAATTCTCTACAAAAAAGGTCTCTTAACATTTTGCCATAGCTCGCTTCGTTTCCGAGATATTTGCAGATTTATCTCAAGGGAAGGGGCCTGACGGACATATTTCGAGATATTTCTTCTTCTTGTTGTTCTTCTTCTGCACAGCTAAGCTGGAAGTGGCATTTGCGGCTCGCGCTAGTGCAGAGTTATCTCAAAGAAAGGGGCCACGGTGTTTCTGTATCTCTATTATGTTGGTGCGGCTTCGGAACTTTTAAATATCTTGATATATCTCGAGAACTACGCATCTGATCAAAAAATATCATAGAACATAAAAAGTAGGAAACTTAATTCTCTACAAAAAAGGTCTCTTAACATTTTGCCATAGCTCGCTTCGTTTCCGAGATATTTGCAGATTTATCTCAAGGGAAGGGGCCTGACGGACATATTTCGAGATATTTCTTCTTCTTGTTGTTCTTCTTCTGCACAGCTAAGCTGGAAGTGGCATTTGCGGCTCGCGCTAGTGCAGAGTTATCTCAAAGAAAGGGGCCACGGTGTTTCTGTATCTCTATTATGTTGGTGCGGCTTCGGAACTTTTAAATATCTTGATATATCTCGAGAACTACGCATCTGATCAAAAAATATCATAGAACATAAAAAGTAGGAAACTTAATTCTCTACAAAAAAGGTCTCTTAACATTTCGCCATAGCTCGCTTCGTTTCCGAGATATTTGCAGATTTATCTCAAGGGAAGGGGCCTGTCGGACATATTTCGAGATATTTCTTCTTCTTGTTGTTCTTCTTCTGCACAGCTAAGCTGGAAGTGGCATTTGCAGCTCGCAATAGTGCAGAGTTATCTCAAAGAAAGGGGCCACGGTGTTTCTGTATCTCTATTATCTTGGTGCGGCTTCGGAACTTTTAAATATCTTGATATATCTCGAGAACTACGCATCTGATCAAAAAATATCATAGAACATAAAAAGTAGGAAACTTAATTCTCTACAAAAAAGGTCTCTTAACATTTCGCCATAGCTCGCTTCGTTTCCGAGATATTTGCAGATTTATCTCAAGGGAAGGGGCCTGTCGGACATATTTCGAGATATTTCTTCTTCTTGTTGTTCTTCTTCTGCACAGCTAAGCTGGAAGTGGCATTTGCAGCTCGCAATAGTGCAGAGTTATCTCAAAGAAAGGGGCCACGGTGTTTCTGTATCTCTATTATCTTGGTGCGGCTTCGGAACTTTTAAATATCTTGATATATCTCGAGAACTACGCATCTGATCAAAAAATAT
The DNA here is from genome assembly GCF_051020975.1 of Osmia lignaria lignaria. Taxonomy (NCBI): domain Eukaryota; kingdom Metazoa; phylum Arthropoda; class Insecta; order Hymenoptera; family Megachilidae; genus Osmia; species Osmia lignaria. The sequence goes on along the minus strand of NW_027478159.1, from coordinate 4,501,750 downwards.
CATACAACATAAAAAGTAGGAAACTTAATTCTCTACAAAAAAGGTCTCTTAACATTTTGCCATAGCTCGCTTCGTTTCCGAGATATTTGCAGATTCAGCTCAAAGGAACTGGCCTGACGGACATATTTCGAGATATTTCTTCTTCTTGTTGTTCTTCCTCTGCACAGCTAAGCTGGAAGTGGCATTTGCAGCTCGCAATAGTGCAGAGTTATCTTAAAGAAAGGGGCCACCGTGTTTCTGTATCTCTATTATGTTGGTGCGGCTTCGGAACTTTTAAATATCTCGATATATCTCGAGAACTACGCATCTGATCAAAAAATGTCATAGAACATAAAAAGTAGGAAACTTAATTCTCTACAAAAAAGGTTTCTTAACATTTTGCCATAGCTCGCTTCGTTTCCGAGATATTTGCAGATTTATCTCAAGGGAAGGGGCCTAACGGACATATTTCGAGATATTTCTTCTTCTTGTTGTTCTTCTTCTGCACAGCTAAGCTCGAAGCGGCATTTGCAGCTCGCAATAGTGCAGAGTTATCCCAAAGAAAGGGGCCACGGTGTTTCTGTATCTCTATTATGTTGGTGCGGCTTCGGAACTTTTAAATATCTTGATATATCTCGAGAACTACGCATCTGATCAAAAAATATCATAGAACACAAAAAGTAGGAAACTTAATTCTCTACAAAAAAGGTCTCTTAACATTTTGCCATAGCTCGCTTCGTTTCCGAGATATTTGCAGATTTATCTCAAGGGAAGGGGCCTGACGGACATATTTCGAGATATTTCTTCTTCTTGTTGTTCTTCTTCTGCACAGCTAAGCTGGAAGTGGCATTTGCGGCTCGCGCTAGTGCAGAGTTATCTCAAAGAAAGGGGCCACGGTGTTTCTGTATCTCTATTATGTTGGTGCGGCTTCGGAACTTTTAAATATCTTGATATATCTCGAGAACTACGCATCTGATCAAAAAATATCATAGAACATAAAAAGTAGGAAACTTAATTCTCTACAAAAAAGGTCTCTTAACATTTTGCCATAGCTCGCTTCGTTTCCGAGATATTTGCAGATTTATCTCAAGGGAAGGGGCCTGACGGACATATTTCGAGATATTTCTTCTTCTTGTTGTTCTTCTTCTGCACAGCTAAGCTGGAAGTGGCATTTGCGGCTCGCGCTAGTGCAGAGTTATCTCAAAGAAAGGGGCCACGGTGTTTCTGTATCTCTATTATGTTGGTGCGGCTTCGGAACTTTTAAATATCTTGATATATCTCGAGAACTACGCATCTGATCAAAAAATATCATAGAACATAAAAAGTAGGAAACTTAATTCTCTACAAAAAAGGTCTCTTAACATTTCGCCATAGCTCGCTTCGTTTCCGAGATATTTGCAGATTTATCTCAAGGGAAGGGGCCTGTCGGACATATTTCGAGATATTTCTTCTTCTTGTTGTTCTTCTTCTGCACAGCTAAGCTGGAAGTGGCATTTGCAGCTCGCAATAGTGCAGAGTTATCTCAAAGAAAGGGGCCACGGTGTTTCTGTATCTCTATTATCTTGGTGCGGCTTCGGAACTTTTAAATATCTTGATATATCTCGAGAACTACGCATCTGATCAAAAAATATCATAGAACATAAAAAGTAGGAAACTTAATTCTCTACAAAAAAGGTCTCTTAACATTTCGCCATAGCTCGCTTCGTTTCCGAGATATTTGCAGATTTATCTCAAGGGAAGGGGCCTGTCGGACATATTTCGAGATATTTCTTCTTCTTGTTGTTCTTCTTCTGCACAGCTAAGCTGGAAGTGGCATTTGCAGCTCGCAATAGTGCAGAGTTATCTCAAAGAAAGGGGCCACGGTGTTTCTGTATCTCTATTATCTTGGTGCGGCTTCGGAACTTTTAAATATCTTGATATATCTCGAGAACTACGCATCTGATCAAAAAATATCATACAACATAAAAAGTAGGAAACTTAATTCTCTACAAAAAAGGTCTCTTAACATTTTGCCATAGCTCGCTTCGTTTCCGAGATATTTGCAGATTCAGCTCAAAGGAACTGGCCTGACGGACATATTTCGAGATATTTCTTCTTCTTGTTGTTCTTCCTCTGCACAGCTAAGCTGGAAGTGGCATTTGCAGCTCGCAATAGTGCAGAGTTATCTTAAAGAAAGGGGCCACCGTGTTTCTGTATCTCTATTATGTTGGTGCGGCTTCGGAACTTTTAAATATCTCGATATATCTCGAGAACTACGCATCTGATCAAAAAATGTCATAGAACATAAAAAGTAGGAAACTTAATTCTCTACAAAAAAGGTTTCTTAACATTTTGCCATAGCTCGCTTCGTTTCCGAGATATTTGCAGATTTATCTCAAGGGAAGGGGCCTAACGGACATATTTCGAGATATTTCTTCTTCTTGTTGTTCTTCTTCTGCACAGCTAAGCTCGAAGCGGCATTTGCAGCTCGCAATAGTGCAGAGTTATCCCAAAGAAAGGGGCCACGGTGTTTCTGTATCTCTATTATGTTGGTGCGGCTTCGGAACTTTTAAATATCTTGATATATCTCGAGAACTACGCATCTGATCAAAAAATATCATAGAACATAAAAAGTAGGAAACTTAATTCTCTACAAAAAAGGTCTCTTAACATTTTGCCATAGCTCGCTTCGTTTCCGAGATATTTGCAGATTTATCTCAAGGGAAGGGGCCTGACGGACATATTTCGAGATATTTCTTCTTCTTGTTGTTCTTCTTCTGCACAGCTAAGCTGGAAGTGGCATTTGCGGCTCGCGCTAGTGCAGAGTTATCTCAAAGAAAGGGGCCACGGTGTTTCTGTATCTCTATTATGTTGGTGCGGCTTCGGAACTTTTAAATATCTTGATATATCTCGAGAACTACGCATCTGATCAAAAAATATCATAGAACATAAAAAGTAGGAAACTTAATTCTCTACAAAAAAGGTCTCTTAACATTTTGCCATAGCTCGCTTCGTTTCCGAGATATTTGCAGATTTATCTCAAGGGAAGGGGCCTGACGGACATATTTCGAGATATTTCTTCTTCTTGTTGTTCTTCTTCTGCACAGCTAAGCTGGAAGTGGCATTTGCGGCTCGCGCTAGTGCAGAGTTATCTCAAAGAAAGGGGCCACGGTGTTTCTGTATCTCTATTATGTTGGTGCGGCTTCGGAACTTTTAAATATCTTGATATATCTCGAGAACTACGCATCTGATCAAAAAATATCATAGAACATAAAAAGTAGGAAACTTAATTCTCTACAAAAAAGGTCTCTTAACATTTCGCCATAGCTCGCTTCGTTTCCGAGATATTTGCAGATTTATCTCAAGGGAAGGGGCCTGTCGGACATATTTCGAGATATTTCTTCTTCTTGTTGTTCTTCTTCTGCACAGCTAAGCTGGAAGTGGCATTTGCAGCTCGCAATAGTGCAGAGTTATCTCAAAGAAAGGGGCCACGGTGTTTCTGTATCTCTATTATCTTGGTGCGGCTTCGGAACTTTTAAATATCTTGATATATCTCGAGAACTACGCATCTGATCAAAAAATATCATAGAACATAAAAAGTAGGAAACTTAGTTCTCTACAAAAAAGGTCTCTTAACATTTTGCCATAGCTCGCTTCGTTTCCGAGATATTTGCAGATTCAGCTCAAAGGAACTGGCCTGACGGACATATTTCGAGATATTTCTTCTTCTTGTTGTTCTTCCTCTGCACAGCTAAGCTGGAAGTGGCATTTGCAGCTCGCAATAGTGCAGAGTTATCTTAAAGAAAGGGGCCACGGTGTTTCTGTATCTCTATTATGTTGGTGCGGCTTCGGAACTTTTAAATATCTTGATATATCTCGAGAACTACGCATCTGATCAAAAAATGTCATAGAACATAAAAAGTAGGAAACTTAATTCTCTACAAAAAAGGTCTCTTAACATTTTGCCATAGCTCGCTTCGTTTCCGAGATATTTGCATATTTATCTCAAGGGAAGGGGCCTAACGGACATATTTCGAGATATTTCTTCTTCTTGTTGTTCTTCTTCTGCACAGCTAAGCTGGAAGTGGCACTTGCGGCTCGCACTAGTGCAGAGTTATCTCAAAGAAAGGGGCCACCGTGTTTCTGTATCTCTATTATGTTGGTGCGGCTTCGGAACTTTTAAATATCTTGATATATCTCGAGAACTACGCATCTGATCAAAAAATATCATAGAACATAAAAAGTAGGAAACTTAATTCTCTACAAAAAAGGTCTCTTAACATTTCGCCATAGCTCGCTTCGTTTCCGAGATATTTGCAGATTTATCTCAAGGGAAGGGGCCTGTCGGACATATTTCGAGATATTTCTTCTTCTTGTTGTTCTTCTTCTGCACAGCTAAGCTGGAAGTGGCATTTGCAGCTCGCAATAGTGCAGAGTTATCTCAAAGAAAGGGGCCACGGTGTTTCTGTATCTCTATTATCTTGGTGCGGCTTCGGAACTTTTAAATATCTTGATATATCTCGAGAACTACGCATCTGATCAAAAAATATCATAGAACATAAAAAGTAGGAAACTTAATTCTCTACAAAAAAGGTCTCTTAACATTTCGCCATAGCTCGCTTCGTTTCCGAGATATTTGCAGATTTATCTCAAGGGAAGGGGCCTGTCGGACATATTTCGAGATATTTCTTCTTCTTGTTGTTCTTCTTCTGCACAGCTAAGCTGGAAGTGGCATTTGCAGCTCGCAATAGTGCAGAGTTATCTCAAAGAAAGGGGCCACGGTGTTTCTGTATCTCTATTATCTTGGTGCGGCTTCGGAACTTTTAAATATCTTGATATATCTCGAGAACTACGCATCTGATCAAAAAATATCATACAACATAAAAAGTAGGAAACTTAATTCTCTACAAAAAAGGTCTCTTAACATTTTGCCATAGCTCGCTTCGTTTCCGAGATATTTGCAGATTCAGCTCAAAGGAACTGGCCTGACGGACATATTTCGAGATATTTCTTCTTCTTGTTGTTCTTCCTCTGCACAGCTAAGCTGGAAGTGGCATTTGCAGCTCGCAATAGTGCAGAGTTATCTTAAAGAAAGGGGCCACCGTGTTTCTGTATCTCTATTATGTTGGTGCGGCTTCGGAACTTTTAAATATCTCGATATATCTCGAGAACTACGCATCTGATCAAAAAATGTCATAGAACATAAAAAGTAGGAAACTTAATTCTCTACAAAAAAGGTTTCTTAACATTTTGCCATAGCTCGCTTCGTTTCCGAGATATTTGCAGATTTATCTCAAGGGAAGGGGCCTAACGGACATATTTCGAGATATTTCTTCTTCTTGTTGTTCTTCTTCTGCACAGCTAAGCTCGAAGCGGCATTTGCAGCTCGCAATAGTGCAGAGTTATCCCAAAGAAAGGGGCCACGGTGTTTCTGTATCTCTATTATGTTGGTGCGGCTTCGGAACTTTTAAATATCTTGATATATCTCGAGAACTACGCATCTGATCAAAAAATATCATAGAACATAAAAAGTAGGAAACTTAATTCTCTACGAAAAAGGTCTCTTAACATTTTGCCATAGCTCGCTTCGTTTCCGAGATATTTGCAGATTTATCTCAAGGGAAGGGGCCTGACGGACATATTTCGAGATATTTCTTCTTCTTGTTGTTCTTCTTCTGCACAGCTAAGCTGGAAGTGGCATTTGCGGCTCGCGCTAGTGCAGAGTTATCTCAAAGAAAGGGGCCACGGTGTTTCTGTATCTCTATTATGTTGGTGCGGCTTCGGAACTTTTAAATATCTTGATATATCTCGAGAACTACGCATCTGATCAAAAAATATCATAGAACATAAAAAGTAGGAAACTTAATTCTCTACAAAAAAGGTCTCTTAACATTTTGCCATAGCTCGCTTCGTTTCCGAGATATTTGCAGATTTATCTCAAGGGAAGGGGCCTGACGGACATATTTCGAGATATTTCTTCTTCTTGTTGTTCTTCTTCTGCACAGCTAAGCTGGAAGTGGCATTTGCGGCTCGCGCTAGTGCAGAGTTATCTCAAAGAAAGGGGCCACGGTGTTTCTGTATCTCTATTATGTTGGTGCGGCTTCGGAACTTTTAAATATCTTGATATATCTCGAGAACTACGCATCTGATCAAAAAATATCATAGAACATAAAAAGTAGGAAACTTAATTCTCTACAAAAAAGGTCTCTTAACATTTCGCCATAGCTCGCTTCGTTTCCGAGATATTTGCAGATTTATCTCAAGGGAAGGGGCCTGTCGGACATATTTCGAGATATTTCTTCTTCTTGTTGTTCTTCTTCTGCACAGCTAAGCTGGAAGTGGCATTTGCAGCTCGCAATAGTGCAGAGTTATCTCAAAGAAAGGGGCCACGGTGTTTCTGTATCTCTATTATCTTGGTGCGGCTTCGGAACTTTTAAATATCTTGATATATCTCGAGAACTACGCATCTGATCAAAAAATATCATAGAACATAAAAAGTAGGAAACTTAGTTCTCTACAAAAAAGGTCTCTTAACATTTTGCCATAGCTCGCTTCGTTTCCGAGATATTTGCAGATTCAGCTCAAAGGAACTGGCCTGACGGACATATTTCGAGATATTTCTTCTTCTTGTTGTTCTTCCTCTGCACAGCTAAGCTGGAAGTGGCATTTGCAGCTCGCAATAGTGCAGAGTTATCTTAAAGAAAGGGGCCACGGTGTTTCTGTATCTCTATTATGTTGGTGCGGCTTCGGAACTTTTAAATATCTTGATATATCTCGAGAACTACGCATCTGATCAAAAAATGTCATAGAACATAAAAAGTAGGAAACTTAATTCTCTACAAAAAAGGTCTCTTAACATTTTGCCATAGCTCGCTTCGTTTCCGAGATATTTGCATATTTATCTCAAGGGAAGGGGCCTAACGGACATATTTCGAGATATTTCTTCTTCTTGTTGTTCTTCTTCTGCACAGCTAAGCTGGAAGTGGCACTTGCGGCTCGCACTAGTGCAGAGTTATCTCAAAGAAAGGGGCCACCGTGTTTCTGTATCTCTATTATGTTGGTGCGGCTTCGGAACTTTTACATATCTCGATATATCTCGACAACTACGCTTCTGATCAAAAAATATCATAGAACATAAAAAGTAGGAAACTTAATTCTCTACAAAAAAGGTTTCTTAACATTTTGCCATAGCTCGCTTCGTTTCCGAGATATTTGCAGATTTATCTCAAGGGAAGGGGCCTAACGGACATATTTCGAGATATTTCTTCTTCTTGTTGTTCTTCTTCTGCACAGCTAAGCTCGAAGCGGCATTTGCAGCTCGCAATAGTGCAGAGTTATCCCAAAGAAAGGGGCCACGGTGTTTCTGTATCTCTATTATGTTGGTGCGGCTTCGGAACTTTTAAATATCTTGATATATCTCGAGAACTACGCATCTGATCAAAAAATATCATACTACATAAAAAGTAGGAAACTTAATTTTCTACAAAAAAGGTCTTTTAACATTTTGCCATAGCTCGCTTCGTTTCCGAGATATTTGCAGATTTATCTCAAGGGAAGGGGCCTAACGGACATATTTCGAGATATTTCTTCTTCTTGTTGTTCTTCTTCTGCACAGCTAAACTGGAAGTGGCATTTCCAGCTCGCAATAGTGCAGAGTTATCTCAAAGAAAGGGGCCACGGTGTTTCTGTATCTCTATTATGTTGGTGCGGCTTCGGAACTTTTAAATATCTTGATATATCTCGAGAACTACGCATCTGATCAAAAAATATCATAGAACATAAAACGTAGGAAACTTAATTCTCTACAAAAAAGGTCTCTTAACATTTCGCCATAGCTCGCTTCGTTTCCGAGATATTTGCAGATTTATCTCAAGGGAAGGGGCCTGTCGGACATATTTCGAGATATTTCTTCTTCTTGTTGTTCTTCTTCTGCACAGCTAAGCTGGAAGTGGCATTTGCAGCTCGCAATAGTGCAGAGTTATCTCAAAGAAAGGGGCCACGGTGTTTCTGTATCTCTATTATCTTGGTGCGGCTTCGGAACTTTTAAATATCTTGATATATCTCGAGAACTACGCATCTGATCAAAAAATATCATAGAACATAAAAAGTAGGAAACTTAATTCTCTACAAAAAAGGTCTCTTAACATTTTGCCATAGCTCGCTTCGTTTCCGAGATATTTGCAGATTCAGCTCAAAGGAACTGGCCTGACGGACATATTTCGAGATATTTCTTCTTCTTGTTGTTCTTCCTCTGCACAGCTAAGCTGGAAGTGGCATTTGCAGCTCGCAATAGTGCAGAGTTATCTTAAAGAAAGGGGCCACGGTGTTTCTGTATCTCTATTATGTTGGTGCGGCTTCGGAACTTTTAAATATCTTGATATATCTCGAGAACTACGCATCTGATCAAAAAATGTCATAGAACATAAAAAGTAGGAAACTTAATTCTCTACAAAAAAGGTCTCTTAACATTTTGCCATAGCTCGCTTCGTTTCCGAGATATTTGCATATTTATCTCAAGGGAAGGGGCCTAACGGACATATTTCGAGATATTTCTTCTTCTTGTTGTTCTTCTTCTGCACAGCTAAGCTGGAAGTGGCACTTGCGGCTCGCACTAGTGCAGAGTTATCTCAAAGAAAGGGGCCACCGTGTTTCTGTATCTCTATTATGTTGGTGCGGCTTCGGAACTTTTAAATATCTCGATATATCTCGACAACTACGCTTCTGATCAAAAAATATCATAGAACATAAAAAGTAGGAAACTTAATTTTCTACAAAAAAGGTTTCTTAACATTTTGCCATAGCTCGCTTCGTTTCCGAGATATTTGCAGATTTATCTCAAGGGAAGGGGCCTAACGGACATATTTCGAGATATTTCTTCTTCTTGTTGTTCTTCTTCTGCACAGCTAAGCTCGAAGCGGCATTTGCAGCTCGCAATAGTGCAGAGTTATCCCAAAGAAAGGGGCCACGGTGTTTCTGTATCTCTATTATGTTGGTGCGGCTTCGGAACTTTTAAATATCTTGATATATCTCGAGAACTACGCATCTAATCAAAAAATATCATAGAACATAAAAAGTAGGAAACTTAATTCTCTACAAAAAAGGTCTCTTAACATTTCGCCATAGCTCGCTTCGTTTCCGAGATATTTGCAGATTCAGCTCAAAGGAACTGGCCTGACGGACATATTTCGAGATATTTCTTCTTCTTGTTGTTCTTCCTCTGCACAGCTAAGCTGGAAGTGGCATTTGCAGCTCGCAATAGTGCAGAGTTATCTTAAAGAAAGGGGCCACGGTGTTTCTGTATCTCTATTATGTTGGTGCGGCTTCGGAACTTTTAAATATCTTGATATATCTCGAGAACTACGCATCTGATCAAAAAATGTCATAGAACATAAAAAGTAGGAAACTTAATTCTCTACAAAAAAGGTCTCTTAACATTTTGCCATAGCTCGCTTCGTTTCCGAGATATTTGCATATTTATCTCAAGGGAAGGGGCCTAACGGACATATTTCGAGATATTTCTTCTTCTTGTTGTTCTTCTTCTGCACAGCTAAGCTGGAAGTGGCACTTGCGGCTCGCACTAGTGCAGAGTTATCTCAAAGAAAGGGGCCACCGTGTTTCTGTATCTCTATTATGTTGGTGCGGCTTCGGAACTTTTAAATATCTCGATATATCTCGACAACTACGCTTCTGATCAAAAAATATCATAGAACATAAAAAGTAGGAAACTTAATTTTCTACAAAAAAGGTTTCTTAACATTTTGCCATAGCTCGCTTCGTTTCCGAGATATTTGCAGATTTATCTCAAGGGAAGGGGCCTAACGGACATATTTCGAGATATTTCTTCTTCTTGTTGTTCTTCTTCTGCACAGCTAAGCTCGAAGCGGCATTTGCAGCTCGCAATAGTGCAGAGTTATCCCAAAGAAAGGGGCCACGGTGTTTCTGTATCTCTATTATGTTGGTGCGGCTTCGGAACTTTTAAATATCTTGATATATCTCGAGAACTACGCATCTAATCAAAAAATATCATAGAACATAAAAAGTAGGAAACTTAATTCTCTACAAAAAAGGTCTCTTAACATTTCGCCATAGCTCGCTTCGTTTCCGAGATATTTGCAGATTTATCTCAAGGGAAGGGGCCTGTCGGACATATTTCGAGATATTTCTTCTTCTTGTTGTTCTTCTTCTGCACAGCTAAGCTGGAAGTGGCATTTGCAGCTCGCAATAGTGCAGAGTTATCTCAAAGAAAGGGGCCACGGTGTTTCTGTATCTCTATTATCTTGGTGCGGCTTCGGAACTTTTAAATATCTTGATATATCTCGAGAACTACGCATCTGATCAAAAAATATCATAGAACATAAAAAGTAGGAAACTTAATTCTCTACAAAAAAGGTCTCTTAACATTTTGCCATAGCTCGCTTCGTTTCCGAGATATTTGCAGATTCAGCTCAAAGGAACTGGCCTGACGGACATATTTCGAGATATTTCTTCTTCTTGTTGTTCTTCCTCTGCACAGCTAAGCTGGAAGTGGCATTTGCAGCTCGCAATAGTGCAGAGTTATCTTAAAGAAAGGGGCCACGGTGTTTCTGTATCTCTATTATGTTGGTGCGGCTTCGGAACTTTTAAATATCTTGATATATCTCGAGAACTACGCATCTGATCAAAAAATGTCATAGAACATAAAAAGTAGGAAACTTAATTCTCTACAAAAAAGGTCTCTTAACATTTTGCCATAGCTCGCTTCGTTTCCGAGATATTTGCATATTTATCTCAAGGGAAGGGGCCTAACGGACATATTTCGAGATATTTCTTCTTCTTGTTGTTCTTCTTCTGCACAGCTAAGCTGGAAGTGGCACTTGCGGCTCGCACTAGTGCAGAGTTATCTCAAAGAAAGGGGCCACCGTGTTTCTGTATCTCTATTATGTTGGTGCGGCTTCGGAACTTTTACATATCTCGATATATCTCGACAACTACGCTTCTGATCAAAAAATATCATAGAACATAAAAAGTAGGAAACTTAATTCTCTACAAAAAAGGTTTCTTAACATTTTGCCATAGCTCGCTTCGTTTCCGAGATATTTGCAGATTTATCTCAAGGGAAGGGGCCTAACGGACATATTTCGAGATATTTCTTCTTCTTGTTGTTCTTCTTCTGCACAGCTAAGCTCGAAGCGGCATTTGCAGCTCGCAATAGTGCAGAGTTATCCCAAAGAAAGGGGCCACGGTGTTTCTGTATCTCTATTATGTTGGTGCGGCTTCGGAACTTTTAAATATCTTGATATATCTCGAGAACTACGCATCTGATCAAAAAATATCATACTACATAAAAAGTAGGAAACTTAATTTTCTACAAAAAAGGTCTTTTAACATTTTGCCATAGCTCGCTTCGTTTCCGAGATATTTGCAGATTTATCTCAAGGGAAGGGGCCTAACGGACATATTTCGAGATATTTCTTCTTCTTGTTGTTCTTCTTCTGCACAGCTAAACTGGAAGTGGCATTTCCAGCTCGCAATAGTGCAGAGTTATCTCAAAGAAAGGGGCCACGGTGTTTCTGTATCTCTATTATGTTGGTGCGGCTTCGGAACTTTTAAATATCTTGATATATCTCGAGAACTACGCATCTGATCAAAAAATATCATAGAACATAAAACGTAGGAAACTTAATTCTCTACAAAAAAGGTCTCTTAACATTTCGCCATAGCTCGCTTCGTTTCCGAGATATTTGCAGATTTATCTCAAGGGAAGGGGCCTGTCGGACATATTTCGAGATATTTCTTCTTCTTGTTGTTCTTCTTCTGCACAGCTAAGCTGGAAGTGGCATTTGCAGCTCGCAATAGTGCAGAGTTATCTCAAAGAAAGGGGCCACGGTGTTTCTGTATCTCTATTATCTTGGTGCGGCTTCGGAACTTTTAAATATCTTGATATATCTCGAGAACTACGCATCTGATCAAAAAATATCATAGAACATAAAAAGTAGGAAACTTAATTCTCTACAAAAAAGGTCTCTTAACATTTTGCCATAGCTCGCTTCGTTTCCGAGATATTTGCAGATTCAGCTCAAAGGAACTGGCCTGACGGACATATTTCGAGATATTTCTTCTTCTTGTTGTTCTTCCTCTGCACAGCTAAGCTGGAAGTGGCATTTGCAGCTCGCAATAGTGCAGAGTTATCTTAAAGAAAGGGGCCACGGTGTTTCTGTATCTCTATTATGTTGGTGCGGCTTCGGAACTTTTAAATATCTTGATATATCTCGAGAACTACGCATCTGATCAAAAAATGTCATAGAACATAAAAAGTAGGAAACTTAATTCTCTACAAAAAAGGTCTCTTAACATTTTGCCATAGCTCGCTTCGTTTCCGAGATATTTGCATATTTATCTCAAGGGAAGGGGCCTAACGGACATATTTCGAGATATTTCTTCTTCTTGTTGTTCTTCTTCTGCACAGCTAAGCTGGAAGTGGCACTTGCGGCTCGCACTAGTGCAGAGTTATCTCAAAGAAAGGGGCCACCGTGTTTCTGTATCTCTATTATGTTGGTGCGGCTTCGGAACTTTTAAATATCTCGATATATCTCGACAACTACGCTTCTGATCAAAAAATATCATAGAACATAAAAAGTAGGAAACTTAATTTTCTACAAAAAAGGTTTCTTAACATTTTGCCATAGCTCGCTTCGTTTCCGAGATATTTGCAGATTTATCTCAAGGGAAGGGGCCTAACGGACATATTTCGAGATATTTCTTCTTCTTGTTGTTCTTCTTCTGCACAGCTAAGCTCGAAGCGGCATTTGCAGCTCGCAATAGTGCAGAGTTATCCCAAAGAAAGGGGCCACGGTGTTTCTGTATCTCTATTATGTTGGTGCGGCTTCGGAACTTTTAAATATCTTGATATATCTCGAGAACTACGCATCTAATCAAAAAATATCATAGAACATAAAAAGTAGGAAACTTAATTCTCTACAAAAAAGGTCTCTTAACATTTCGCCATAGCTCGCTTCGTTTCCGAGATATTTGCAGATTTATCTCAAGGGAAGGGGCCTGTCGGACATATTTCGAGATATTTCTTCTTCTTGTTGTTCTTCTTCTGCACAGCTAAGCTGGAAGTGGCATTTGCAGCTCGCAATAGTGCAGAGTTATCTCAAAGAAAGGGGCCACGGTGTTTCTGTATCTCTATTATCTTGGTGCGGCTTCGGAACTTTTAAATATCTTGATATATCTCGAGAACTACGCATCTGATCAAAAAATATCATAGAACATAAAAAGTAGGAAACTTAATTCTCTACAAAAAAGGTCTCTTAACATTTTGCCATAGCTCGCTTCGTTTCCGAGATATTTGCAGATTCAGCTCAAAGGAACTGGCCTGACGGACATATTTCGAGATATTTCTTCTTCTTGTTGTTCTTCCTCTGCACAGCTAAGCTGGAAGTGGCATTTGCAGCTCGCAATAGTGCAGAGTTATCTTAAAGAAAGGGGCCACGGTGTTTCTGTATCTCTATTATGTTGGTGCGGCTTCGGAACTTTTAAATATCTTGATATATCTCGAGAACTACGCATCTGATCAAAAAATGTCATAGAACATAAAAAGTAGGAAACTTAATTCTCTACAAAAAAGGTCTCTTAACATTTTGCCATAGCTCGCTTCGTTTCCGAGATATTTGCATATTTATCTCAAGGGAAGGGGCCTAACGGACATATTTCGAGATATTTCTTCTTCTTGTTGTTCTTCTTCTGCACAGCTAAGCTGGAAGTGGCACTTGCGGCTCGCACTAGTGCAGAGTTATCTCAAAGAAAGGGGCCACCGTGTTTCTGTATCTCTATTATGTTGGTGCGGCTTCGGAACTTTTAAATATCTCGATATATCTCGACAACTACGCTTCTGATCAAAAAATATCATAGAACATAAAAAGTAGGAAACTTAATTCTCTACAAAAAAGGTTTCTTAACATTTTGCCATAGCTCGCTTCGTTTCCGAGATATTTGCAGATTTATCTCAAGGGAAGGGGCCTAACGGACATATTTCGAGATATTTCTTCTTCTTGTTGTTCTTCTTCTGCACAGCTAAGCTCGAAGCGGCATTTGCAGCTCGCAATAGTGCAGAGTTATCCCAAAGAAAGGGGCCACGGTGTTTCTGTATCTCTATTATGTTGGTGCGGCTTCGGAACTTTTAAATAACTTGATATATCTCGAGAACTACGCATCTGATCAAAAAATATCATACTACATAAAAAGTAGGAAACTTAATTTTCTACAAAAAAGGTCTTTTAACATTTTGCCATAGCTCGCTTCGTTTCCGAGATATTTGCAGATTTATCTCAAGGGAAGGGGCCTAACGGACATATTTCGAGATATTTCTTCTTCTTGTTGTTCTTCTTCTGCACAGCTAAACTGGAAGTGGCATTTCCAGCTCGCAATAGTGCAGAGTTATCTCAAAGAAAGGGGCCACGGTGTTTCTGTATCTCTATTATGTTGGTGCGGCTTCGGAACTTTTAAATATCTTGATATATCTCGAGAACTACGCATCTGATCAAAAAATATCATAGAACATAAAAAGTAGGAAACTTAATTCTCTACAAAAAAGGTCTCTTAACATTTCGCCATAGCTCGCTTCGTTTCCGAGATATTTGCAGATTTATCTCAAGGGAAGGGGCCTGTCGGACATATTTCGAGATATTTCTTCTTCTTGTTGTTCTTCTTCTGCACAGCTAAGCTGGAAGTGGCATTTGCAGCTCGCAATAGTGCAGAGTTATCTCAAAGAAAGGGGCCACGGTGTTTCTGTATCTCTATTATCTTGGTGCGGCTTCGGAACTATTAAATATCTCGATATATCTCGAAAACTACGCTTCTGATCGAAAAATATCATAGAACATAAATTGTAGGAAACATAATTCTCTACAAAAAACGTCTCTTAACATTTTGCCATAGCTCGCTTCGTTTCCGAGATATTTGCAGATTCAGCTCAAAGGAACGGGCCTGACGGACATATTTCGAGATACTTCTTTTTCTTGTTGTTCTTCCTCTGCACAGCTAAGATGGAAGTGGCATTTGCAGCTCGCAATAGAGCAGAGTTATCTCAAAGAACGGGGCCACGGTGTTTCTGTATCTCTATTATGTTGGTGCGGCTTCGGAACTTTTCAATATCTTGATATATCTCGAGAACTACGCATCTGATCAAAAAATATCATAGAACATAAAAAGTAGGAAACTTAATTCTCTACAAAAAAGGTCTCTTAACATTTTGCCATAGCTCGCTTCGTTTCCGAGATATTTGCAGATTTATCTCAAGGGAAGGGGCCTGTCGGACATATTTCGAGATATTTCTTCTTCTTGTTGTTCTTCTTCTGCACAGCTAAGCTGGAAGTGGCATTTGCGGCTCGCACTAGTGCAGAGTTATCTCAAAGAAAGGGGCCACGGTGTTTCTGTATCTCTATTATGTTGGTGCGGCTTCGGAACTTTTAAATATCTCGATATATCTCGAAAACTACGCTTCTGATCAAAAAATATCATAGAACATAAATTGTAGGAAACATAATTCTCTACAAAAAACGTCTCTTAACATTTTGCCATAGCTCGCTTCGTTTCCGAGATATTTGCAGATATATCTCAAGGGCAGGGGCCTGACGGACATATTTCGAGATATTTCTTCTTCTTGTTGTTCTTCTTCTGCACAGCTAAACTGGAAGTGGCATTTCCAGCTCGCAATAGTGCAGAGTTATCTCAAAGAAAGGGGCCACGGTGTTTCTGTATCTCTATTATGTTGGTGCGGCTTCGGAACTTTTAAATATCTTGATATATCTCGAGAACTACGCATCTGATCAAAAAATATCATAGAACATTATAAGTAGGAAACTTAATTCTCTACAAAAAAGGTCTCTTAACATTTTGCCATAGCTCGCGTCGTTTCCGAGATATTTGCAGATTTATCTCAAGGGAAGGGGCCTAACGGACATATTTCGAGATATTTCTTCTTCTTGTTGTTCTTCTTCTGCACAGCTAAACTGGAAGTGGCATTTCCAGCTCGCAATAGTGCAGAGTTATCTCAAAGAAAGGAGCCACGGTGTTTCTGTATCTCTATTATGATGGTGCGGCTTCGGAACTTTTAAATATCTTGATATATCTCGAGAACTGCGCATCTGATCAAAAAATATCATAGAAGATAAAAAGTAGGAAACTTAATTCTCTACAAAAAAGGTCTCTTAACATTTTGCCATACCTCGCTTCGTTTCCGAGATATTTGCAGATTTATCTCAAGGGAAGGGGCCTGACGGACATATTTCGAGATATTTCTTCTTCTTGTTGTTCTTCTTCTGCACAGCTAAGCTGGAAGTGGCATTTGCGGCTCGCACTAGTGCAGAGTTATCTCAAAGAAAGGGGCCACGGTGTTTCTGTATCTGTATTATGTTGGTGCGGCTTCGGAACTTTTAAATATCTTGATATATCTCGAGAACTACGCATCTGATCAAAAAATATCATAGAACATAAAAAGTAGGAAACTTAATTCTCTACAAAAAAGGTCTCTTAACATTTTGCCATAGCTCGCTTCGTTTCCGAGATATTTGCAGATTTATCTCAAGGGAAGGGGCCTGACGGACATATTTCGAGATATTTCTTCTTCTTGTTGTTCTTCTTCTGCACAGCTAAGCTGGAAGTGGCATTTGCGGCTCGCACTAGTGCAGAGTTATCTCAAAGAAAGGGGCCACGGTGTTTCTGTATCTGTATTATGTTGGTGCGGCTTCGGCACTTTTAAATATCTTGATATATCTCGAGAACTACGCATCTGATCAAAAAATATCATAGAAGGTAAAAAGTCGGAAACTTAATTCTCTACAAAAAAGGTCTCTTAACATTTCGCCATAGCTCGCTTCGTTTCCGAGATATTTGCAGATTTATCTCAAGGGAAGGGGCCTGTCGGACATATTTCGAGATATTTCTTCTTCTTGTTGTTCTTCTTCTGCACAGCTAAGCTGGAAGTGGCATTTGCGGCTCGCACTAGTGCAGAGTTATCTCAAAGAAAGGGGCCACGGTGTTTCTGTATCTCTATTATGTTGGTGCGGCTTCGGAACTTTTAAATATCTCGATATATCTCGAAAACTACGCTTCTGATCGAAAAATATCATAGAACATAAATTGTAGGAAACATAATTCTCTACAAAAAACGTCTCTTAACATTTTGCCATAGCTCGCTTCGTTTCCGAGATATTTGCAGATTCAGCTCAAAGGAACGGGCCTGACGGACATATTTCGAGATACTTCTTTTTCTTGTTGTTCTTCCTCTGCACAGCTAAGCTGGAAGTGGCATTTGCAGCTCGCAATAGAGCAGAGTTATCTCAAAGAAAGGGGCCACGGTGTTTCTGTATCTCTATTATGTTAGTGCGGCTTCGGAACTTTTAAATATCTTGATATATCTCGAGAACTACGCATCTGATCAAAAAATATCATAGAACATAAAAAGTAGGAAACTTAATTCTCTACAAAAAAGGTCTCTTAACATTTTGCCATAGCTCGCTTCGTTTCCGAGATATTTGCAGATTTATCTCAAGGGAAGGGGCCTAACGGACATATTTCGAGATATTTCTTCTTCTTGTTGTTCTTCTTCTGCACAGCTAAACTGGAAGTGGCATTTCCAGCTCGCAATAGTGCAGAGTTATCTCAAAGAAAGGAGCCACGGTGTTTCTGTATCTCTATTATGTTGGTGCGGCTTCGGAAGTTTTAAATATCTTGATATATCTCGAGAACTACGCATCTGATCAAAAAATATCATAGAACATAAAAAGTAGGAAACTTAATTCTCTACAAAAAAGGTCTCTTAAGATTTTGCCATAGCTCGCTTCGTTTCCGAGATATTTGCAGATTTATCTCAAGGGAAGGGGCCTGACGGACATATTTCGAGATATTTCTTCTTCTTGTTGTTCTTCTTCTGCACAGCTAAGCTGGAAGTGGCATTTGCGGCTCGCACTAGTGCAGAGTTATCTCAAAGAAAGGGGCCACGGTGTTTCTGTATCTCTATTATGTTGGTGCGGCTTCGGAACTTTTAAATATCTTGATATATCTCGAGAACTACGCATCTGATCAAAAAATATCATAGAACATAAAAAGTAGGAAACTTAATTCTCTACAAAAAAGGTCTCTTAACATTTTGCCATAGCTCGCTTCGTTTCCGAGATATTTGCAGATTTATCTCAAGGGAAGGGGCCTGACGGACATATTTCGAGATATTTCTTCTTCTTGTTGTTCTTCTTCTGCACAGCTAAGCTGGAAGTGGCATTTGCGGCTCGCACTATTGCAGAGTTATCTCAAAGAAAGGGGCCACGGTGTTTCTGTATCTCTATTATGTTGGTACGGCTTCGGAACTTTTAAATATCTTGATATATCTCGAGAACTACGCATCTGATCAAAAAATATCATAGACCATAAAAAGTAGGAAACTTAATTCTCTACAAAAAAGGTCTCTTAACATTTTGCCATAGCTCGCTTCGTTTCCGAGATATTTGCAGATTTATCTCAAGGGAAGGGGCCTGACGGACATATTTCGAGATATTTCTTCTTCTTGTTGTTCTTCTTCTGCACAGCTAAGCTGGAAGTGGCATTTGCGGCTCGCACTATTGCAGAGTTATCTCAAAGAAAGGGGCCACGGTGTTTCTGTATCTGTATTATGTTGGTGCGGCTTCGGAACTTTTAAATATCTTGATATATCTCGAGAACTACGCATCTGATCAAAAAATATCATAGAAGATAAAAAGTAGGAAACTTAATTCTCTACAAAAAAGGTCTCTTAACATTTCGCCATAGCTCGCTTCGTTTCCGAGATATTTGCAGATTTATCTCAAGGGAAGGGGCCTGTCGGACATATTTCGAGATATTTCTTCTTCTTGTTGTTCTTCTTCTGCACAGCTAAGCTGGAAGTGGCATTTGCGGCTCGCACTAGTGCAGAGTTATCTCAAAGAAAGGGGCCACGGTGTTTCTGTATCTCTATTATGTTGGTGCGGCTTCGGAACTTTTAAATATCTCGATATATCTCGAAAACTACGCTTCTGATCAAAAAATATCATAGAACATAAATTGTAGGAAACATAATTCTCTACAAAAAACGTCTCTTAACATTTTGCCATAGCTCGCTTCGTTTCCGAGATATTTGCAGATTTATCTCAAGGGAAGGGGCCTGACGGACATATTTCGAGATATTTCTTCTTCTTGTTGTTCTTCTTCTGCACAGCTAAGCTGGAAGTGGCATTTGCGGCTCGCACTATTGCAGAGTTATCTCAAAGAAAGGGGCCACGGTGTTTCTGTATCTGTATTATGTTGGTGCGGCTTCGGAACTTTTAAATATCTTGATATATCTCGAGAACTACGCATCTGATCAAAAAATATCATAGAAGATAAAAAGTAGGAAACTTAATTCTCTACAAAAAAGGTCTCTTAACATTTCGCCATAGCTCGCTTCGTTTCCGAGATATTTGCAGATTTATCTCAAGGGAAGGGGCCTGTCGGACATATTTCGAGATATTTCTTCTTCTTGTTGTTCTTCTTCTGCACAGCTAAGCTGGAAGTGGCATTTGCGGCTCGCACTAGTGCAGAGTTATCTCAAAGAAAGGGGCCACGGTGTTTCTGTATCTCTATTATGTTGGTGCGGCTTCGGAACTTTTAAATATCTCGATATATCTCGAAAACTACGCTTCTGATCAAAAAATATCATAGAACATAAATTGTAGGAAACATAATTCTCTACAAAAAACGTCTCTTAACATTTTGCCATAGCTCGCTTCGTTTCCGAGATATTTGCAGATTTATCTCAAGGGAAGGGGCCTGACGGACATATTTCGAGATATTTCTTCTTCTTGTTGTTCTTCTTCTGCACAGCTAAGCTGGAAGTGGCATTTGCGGCTCGCACTAGTGCAGAGTTATCTCAAAGAAAGGGGCCACGGTGTTTCTGTATCTCTATTATGTTGGTGCGGCTTCGGAACTTTTAAATATCTTGATATATCTCGAGAACTACGCATCTGATCAAAAAATATCATAGAACATGAAAAGTAGTAAACTTAATTCTCTACAAAAAAGGTCTCTTAACATTTTGCCATAGCTCTCTTCGTTTCCGAGATATTTGCAGATTTATCTCAAGGGAAGGGGCCTGACGGACATATTTCGAGATATTTCTTCTTCTTGTTGTTCTTCTTCTGCACAGCTAAGCTGGAAGTGGCATTTGCGGCTCGCACTAGTGCAGAGTTATCTCAAAGAAAGGGGCCACGGTGTTTCTGTATCTCTATTATGTTGGTGCGGCTTCGGAACTTTTAAATATCTCGATATATCTCGAAAACTACGCTTCTGATCAAAAAATATCATAGAACATAAATTGTAGGAAACATAATTCTCTACAAAAAAGGTCTCTTAACATTTTGCCATAGCTCGCTTCATTTCCGAGATATTTGCAGATACATCTCAAGGGAAGGGGCCTGACGGACATATTTCGAGATATTTCTTCTTCTTGTTGTTCTTCTTCTGCACAGCTAAACTGGAAGTGGCATTTACAGCTCGCAATAGTGCAGAGTTATCTCAAAGAAAGGGGCCACGGTGTTTCTGTATCTCTATTATGTTGGTGCGGCTTCGGAACTTTTAAATATCTTGATATATCTCGAGAACTACGCCTCTGATCGAAAAATATCATAGAACATAAAAAGTAGGAAACTTAATTCTCTACAAAAAAGGTCTCTTAACATTTTGCCATAGCTCGCTTCGTTTCTGAGATATTTGCAGATTTATCTCAAGGGAAGGGGCCTGACGGACATATTTCGAGATATTTCTTCTTCTTGTTGTTCTTCTTCTGCACAGCTAAACTGGAAGTGGCATTTACAGCTCGCAATAGTGCAGAGTTATCTCAAAGAAAGGGGCCACGGTGTTTCTGTATCTCTATTATGTTGGTGCGGCTTCGGAACTTTTAAATATCTTGATATATCTCGAGAACTACGCATCTGATCAAAAAATATCATAGAACATAAATTCTAGGAAACATAATTCTCTACAAAAAACGTCTCTTAACATTTTGCCATAGCTCGCTTCGTTTCCGAGATATTTGCAGATTCAGCTCAAAGGAACTGGCCTGACGGACATATTTCGAGATATTTCTTCTTCTTGTTGTTCTTGCTCTGCACAGCTAAGCTGGAAGTGGCATTTGCAGCTCGCAATAGTGCAGAGTTATCTCAAAGAAAGGGGCCACGGTGTTTCTGTATCTCTATTATGTTGGTGCGGCTTCGGAACTTTTAAATATCTCGATATATCTCGAAAACTACGCTTCTGATCAAAAAATATCATAGAACATAAATTGTAGGAAACATAATTCTCTACAAAAAAGGTCTCTTAACATTTTGCCATAGCTCGCTTCGTTTCCGAGATATTTGCAGATATATCTCAAGGGCAGGGGCCTGACGGACATATTTCGAGATATTTCTTCTTCTTGTTGTTCTTCTTCTGCACAGCTAAGCTGGAAGTGGCATTTACAGCTCGCAATAGTGCAGAGTTATCTCAAAGAAAGGGGCCACGGTGTTTCTGTATCTCTATTATGTTGGTGCGGCTTCGGAACTTTTAAATATCTTGATATATCTCGAGAACTACGCATCTGATCAAAAAATATCATAGAACATAAATTGTAGGAAACATAATTCCCTACAAAAAAGGTCTCTTAACATTTTGCCATAGCTCGCTTCGTTTCCGAGATATTTGCAGATATATCTCAAGGGCAGGGGCCTGACGGACATATTTCGAGACATTTCTTCTTCTTGTTGTTCTTCTTCTGCACAGCTAAGCTGGAAGTGGCATTTACAGCTCGCAATAGTGCAGAGTTATCTCAAAGAAAGGGGCCACGGTGTTTCTGTATCTCTATTATGTTGGTGCGGCTTCGGAACTTTTAAATATCTTGATATATCTCGAGAACTACGCATCTGATCAAAAAATATCATAGAACATAAAAAGTAGGAAACTTAATTCTCTACAAAAAAGGTCTCTTAACATTTTGCCATAGCTCGCTTCGTTTCCGAGATATTTGCAGATATATCTCAAGGGAAGGGGCCTGACGGACATATTTCGAGATATTTCTTCTTCTTGTTGTTCTTCTTCTGCACAGCTAAGCTGGAAGTGGCATTTGCGGCTCGCACTAGTGCAGAGTTAACTCAAAGAAAGGGGCCACGGTGTTTCTGTATCTCTATTATGTTGGTGCGTCTTCGGAACTTTTAAATATCTCGATATATCTCGAAAACTACGCTTCTGATCAAAAAATATCATAGAACATAAATTGTAGGAAACATAATTCTCTACAAAAAACGTCTCTTAACATTTTGCCATAGCTCGCTTCGTTTCCGAGATATTTGCAGATTCAGCTCAAAGGAACTGGCCTGACGGACATATTTCGAGATATTTCTTCTTCTTGTTGTTCTTCCTCTGCACAGCTAAGCTGGAAGTGGCATTTGCAGCTCGCAATAGTGCAGAGTTATCTCAAAGAAAGGGGCCACGGTGTTTCTGTATCTCTATTATGTTGGTGCGGCTTCGGAACTTTTAAATATCTTGATATATCTCGAGAACTACGCATCTGATCAAAAAATATCATAGAACATAAAAAGTAGGAAACTTCATTCTCTACAAAAAAGGTCTCTTAACATTTTGCCATAGCTCGCTTCGTTTCCGAGATATTTGCATATTTATCTCAAGGGAAGGGGCCTGACGGACATATTTCGAGATATTTCTTCTTCTTGTTGTTCTTCTTCTGCACAGCTAAGCTGGAAGTGGCATTTGCGGCTCGCACTAGTGCAGAGTTATCTCGAAGAAAGGGGCCACGGTGTTTCTGTATCTCTATTATGTTGGTGCGGCTTCGGAACTTTTAAATATCTCGATATATCTCGAAAACTACGCTTCTGATCAAAATATATCATAGAACATAAATTGTAGGAAACATAATTCTCTACAAAAAAGGTCTCTTAACATTTTGCCATAGCTCGCTTCGTTTCCGAGATATTTGCAGATATATCTCAAGGGAAGGGGCCTGACGGACATATTTCGAGATATTTCTTCTTCTTGTTGTTCTTCTTCTGCACAGCTAAGCTGGAAGTGACATTTACAACTCGCAATAGTGCAGAGTTATCTCAAAGAAAGGGGCCACGGTGTTTCTGTATCTCTATTATGTTGGTGCGGCTTCGGAACTTTTAAATATCTTGATATATCTCGAGAACTACGCATCTGATCAAAAAATATCATAGAACATGAAAAGTAGGAAACTTAATTCTCTACAAAAAAGGTCTCTTAACATTTTGCCATAGCTCTCTTCGTTTCCGAGATATTTGCAGATTTATCTCAAGGGAAGGGGCCTGACGGACATATTTCGAGATATTTCTTCTTCTTGTTGTTCTTCTTCTGCACAGCTAAGCTGGAAGTGGCATTTGCAGCTCGCAATAGTGCAGAGTTATCTCAAAGAAAGAGGCCACGGTGTTTCTGTATCTCTATTATGTTGGTGCGGCTTCGGAATTTTTAAATATCTTGATATATCTCGAGAACTACGCGTCTGATCAAAAAATATTATAGAACATAAAAAGTAGGAAACATAATTCTCTACAAAAACGGTCTCTTAACATTTTGCCATAGCTCGCTTCGTTTCCGAGATATTTGCAGATATATCTTAAGGGAAGGGGCCTGACGGACATATTTCGAGATATTTCTTCTTCTTGTTGTTCTTCTTCTGCACAGCTAAGCTGGAAGTGGCATTTGCGGCTCGCACTAGTGCACAGTTATCTCAAAGAAAGGGGCCACGGTGTTTCTGTATCTCTATTATGTTGGTGCGGCTTCGGAACTTTTAAATATCTTGATATATCTCGAGAACTACGCATCTGATCAAAAAATATCATAGAGGATAAAAAGTAGAAAACTTAATTCTCTACAAAAAAGGTCTCTTAACATTTTGCCATAGCTCGCTTCGTTTCCGAGATATTTGCAGATTTATCTCAAGGGAAGGGGCCTGACGGACATATTTCGAGATATTTCTTCTTCTTGTTGTTCTTCTTCTGCACAGCTAAGCTGGAAGTGGCATTTGCGGCTCGCACTAGTGCAGAGTTATCTCAAAGAAAGGGGCCACGGTGTTTCTGTATCTCCATTATGTTGGTGCGGCTTCGGAACTTTTAAATATCTCGATATATCTCGAAAACTACGCTTCTGATCAAAAAATATCATAGAACATAAATTCTAGGAAACATAATTCTCTACAAAAAACGTCTCTTAACATTTTGCCATAGCTCGCTTCGTTTCCGAGATATTTGCAGATTCAGCTCAAAGGAACTGGCCTGACGGACATATTTCGAGATATTTCTTCTTCTTGTTGTTCTTGCTCTGCACAGCTAAGCTGGAAGTGGCATTTGCAGCTCGCAATAGTGCAGAGTTATCTCAAAGAAAGGGGCCACGGTGTTTCTGTATCTCTATTATGTTGGTGCGGCTTCGGAACTTTTAAATATCTCGATATATCTCGAAAACTACGCTTCTGATCAAAAAATATCGTAGAACATAAATTGTAGGAAACATAATTCTCTACAAAAAAGGTCTCTTAACATTTTGCCATAGCTCGCTTCGTTTCCGAGATATTTGCAGATATATCTCAAGGGCAGGGGCCTGACGGACATATTTCGAGATATTTCTTCTTCTTGTTGTTCTTCTTCTGCACAGCTAAGCTGGAAGTGGCATTTACAGCTCGCAATAGTGCAGAGTTATCTCAAAGAAAGGGGCCACGGTGTTTCTGTATCTCTATTATGTTGGTGCGGCTTCGGAACTTTTAAATATCTTGATATATCTCGAGAACTACGCATCTGATCAAAAAATATCATAGAACATAAATTGTAGGAAACATAATTCTCTACAAAAAAGGTCTCTTAACATTTTGCCATAGCTCGCTTCGTTTCCGAGATATTTGCAGATATATCTCAAGGGCAGGGGCCTGACGGACATATTTCGAGATATTTCTTCTTCTTGTTGTTCTTCTTCTGCACAGCTAAGCTGGAAGTGGCATTTACAGCTCGCAATAGTGCAGAGTTATCTCAAAGAAAGGGGCCACGGTGTTTCTGTATCTCTATTATGTTGGTGCGGCTTCGGAACTTTTAAATATCTTGATATATCTCGAGAACTACGCATCTGATCAAAAAATATCATAGAACATAAAAAGTAGGAAACTTAATTCTCTACAAAAAAGGTCTCTTAACATTTTGCCATAGCTCGCTTCGTTTCCGAGATATTTGCAGATATATCTCAAGGGAAGGGGCCTGACGGACATATTTCGAGATATTTCTTCTTCTTGTTGTTCTTCTTCTGCACAGCTAAGCTGGAAGTGGCATTTGCGGCTCGCACTAGTGCAGAGTTAACTCAAAGAAAGGGGCCACGGTGTTTCTGTATCTCTATTATGTTGGTGCGTCTTCGGAACTTTTAAATATCTCGATATATCTCGAAAACTACGCTTCTGATCAAAAAATATCATAGAACATAAATTGTAGGAAACATAATTCTCTACAAAAAACGTCTCCTAACATTTTGCCATAGCTCGCTTCGTTTCCGAGATATTTGCAGATTCAGCTCAAAGGAACTGGCCTGACGGACATATTTCGAGATATTTCTTCTTCTTGTTGTTCTTCCTCTGCACAGCTAAGCTGGAAGTGGCATTTGCAGCTCGCAATAGTGCAGAGTTATCTCAAAGAAAGGGGCCACGGTGTTTCTGTATCTCTATTATGTTGGTGCGGCTTCGGAACTTTTAAATATCTTGATATATCTCGAGAACTACGCATCTGATCAAAAAATATCATAGAACATAAAAAGTAGGAAACTTAATTCTCTACAAAAAAGGTCTCTTAACATTTTGCCATAGCTCGCTTCGTTTCCGAGATATTTGCATATTTATCTCAAGGGAAGGGGCCTGACGGACATATTTCGAGATATTTCTTCTTCTTGTTGTTCTTCTTCTGCACAGCTAAGCTGGAAGTGGCATTTGCGGCTCGCACTAGTGCAGAGTTATCTCGAAGAAAGGGGCCACGGTGTTTCTGTATCCCTATTATGTTGGTGCGGCTTCGGAACTTTTAAATATCTCGATATATCTCGAAAACTACGCTTCTGATCAAAAAATATCATAGAACATAAATTGTAGGAAACATAATTCTCTACAAAAAAGGTCTCTTAAGATTTTGCCATAGCTCGCTTCGTTTCCGAGATATTTGCAGATATATCTCAAGGGAAGGGGCCTGACGGACATATTTCGAGATATTTCTTCTTCTTGTTGTTCTTCTTCTGCACAGCTAAGCTGGAAGTGGCATTTACAGCTCGCAATAGTGCAGAGTTATCTCAAAAAAAGGGGCCACGGTGTTTCTGTATCTCTATTATGTTGGTGCGGCTTCGGAACTTTTAAGTATCTTGATATATCTCGAGAACTACGCATCTGATCAAAAAATATCATAGAACATAAAAAGTAGGAAACTTAATTCTCTACAAAAAAGGTCTCTTAACATTTTGCCATAGCTCGCTTCGTTTCCGAGATATTTGCACATATATCTCAAGGGAAGGGGCCTAACGGACATATTTCGAGATATTTCTTCTTCTTGTTGTTCTTCTTCTGCACAGCTAAACTGGAAGTGGCATTTCCAGCTCACAATAGTGCAGAGTTATCTCAAAGAGAGGGGCCACGGTGTTTCTGTATCTCTATTATGTTGGTGCGGCATCGGAACTTTTAAATATCTTGATATATCTCGAGAACTACGCATCTGATCAAAAAATATCATAGAACATAAAAAGTAGGAAACTTAATTCTCTACAAAAAAGGTCTCTTAACATTTTGCCATAGCTCGCTTCGTTTCCGAGATATTTGCAGATTTATCTCAAGGGAAGGGGCCTAACGGACATATTTCGAGATATTTCTGCTTCTTGTTGTTCTTCTTCTGCACAGCTAAACTGGAAGTGGCATTTCCAGCTCGCACTAGTGCAGCGTTATCTCAAAGAAAGGGGCCACGGTGTTTCTGTATCTCCATTATGTTGGTGCGGCTTCGGAACTTTTAAATATCTCGATATATCTCGAAAACTACGCTTCTGATCAAAAAATATCATAGAACATAAATTCTAGGAAACATAATTCTCTACAAAAAACGTCTCTTAACATTTTGCCATAGCTCGCTTCGTTTCCGAGATATTTGCAGATTCAGCTCAAAGGAACTGGCCTGACGGACATATTTCGAGATATTTCTTCTTCTTGTTGTTCTTGCTCTGCACAGCTAAGCTGGAAGTGGCATTTGCAGCTCGCAATAGTGCAGAGTTATCTCAAAGAAAGGGGCCACGGTGTTTCTGTATCTCTATTATGTTGGTGCGGCTTCGGAACTTTTAAATATCTCGATATATCTCGAAAACTACGCTTCTGATCAAAAAATATCGTAGAACATAAATTGTAGGAAACATAATTCTCTACAAAAAAGGTCTCTTAACATTTTGCCATAGCTCGCTTCGTTTCCGAGATATTTGCAGATATATCTCAAGGGCAGGGGCCTGACGGACATATTTCGAGATATTTCTTCTTCTTGTTGTTCTTCTTCTGCACAGCTAAGCTGGAAGTGGCATTTACAGCTCGCAATAGTGCAGAGTTATCTCAAAGAAAGGGGCCACGGTGTTTCTGTATCTCTATTATGTTGGTGCGGCTTCGGAACTTTTAAATATCTTGATATATCTCGAGAACTACGCATCTGATCAAAAAATATCATAGAACATAAAAAGTAGGAAACTTAATTCTCTACAAAAAAGGTCTCTTAACATTTTGCCATAGCTCGCTTCGTTTCCGAGATATTTGCAGATATATCTCAAGGGAAGGGGCCTGACGGACATATTTCGAGATATTTCTTCTTCTTGTTGTTCTTCTTCTGCACAGCTAAGCTGGAAGTGGCATTTGCGGCTCGCACTAGTGCAGAGTTAACTCAAAGAAAGGGGCCACGGTGTTTCTGTATCTCTATTATGTTGGTGCGTCTTCGGAACTTTTAAATATCTCGATATATCTCGAAAACTACGCTTCTGATCAAAAAATATCATAGAACATAAATTGTAGGAAACATAATTCTCTACAAAAAAGGT
Source organism: Osmia lignaria lignaria (assembly GCF_051020975.1). NCBI lineage: Eukaryota > Metazoa > Arthropoda > Insecta > Hymenoptera > Megachilidae > Osmia > Osmia lignaria. Next base: position 4,473,691 of record NW_027478159.1, on the reverse strand, counting down.
CTCTTAAGATTTTGCCATAGCTCGCTTCGTTTCCGAGATATTTGCAGATATATCTCAAGGGAAGGGGCCTGACGGACATATTTCGAGATATTTCTTCTTCTTGTTGTTCTTCTTCTGCACAGCTAAGCTGGAAGTGGCATTTACAGCTCGCAATAGTGCAGAGTTATCTCAAAAAAAGGGGCCACGGTGTTTCTGTATCTCTATTATGTTGGTGCGGCTTCGGAACTTTTAAATATCTTGATATATCTCGAGAACTACGCATCTGATCAAAAAATATCATAGAACATAAAAAGTAGGAAACTTAATTCTCTACAAAAAAGGTCTCTTAACATTTTGCCATAGCTCGCTTCGTTTCCGAGATATTTGCAGATATATCTCAAGGGAAGGGGCCTGACGGACATATTTCGAGATATTTCTTCTTCTTGTTGTTCTTCTTCTGCACAGCTAAGCTGGAAGTGGCATTTGCGGCTCGCACTAGTGCAGAGTTAACTCAAAGAAAGGGGCCACGGTGTTTCTGTATCTCTATTATGTTGGTGCGTCTTCGGAACTTTTAAATATCTCGATATATCTCGAAAACTACGCTTCTGATCAAAAAATATCATAGAACATAAATTGTAGGAAACATAATTCTCTACAAAAAACGTCTCTTAACATTTTGCCATAGCTCGCTTCGTTTCCGAGATATTTGCAGATTCAGCTCAAAGGAACTGGCCTGACGGACATATTTCGAGATATTTCTTCTTCTTGTTGTTCTTCCTCTGCACAGCTAAGCTGGAAGTGGCATTTGCAGCTCGCAATAGTGCAGAGTTATCTCAAAGAAAGGGGCCACGGTGTTTCTGTATCTCTATTATGTTGGTGCGGCTTCGGAACTTTTAAATATCTTGATATATCTCGAGAACTACGCATCTGATCAAAAAATATCATAGAACATAAAAAGTAGGAAACTTAATTCTCTACAAAAAAGGTCTCTTAACATTTTGCCATAGCTCGCTTCGTTTCCGAGATATTTGCATATTTATCTCAAGGGAAGGGGCCTGACGGACATATTTCGAGATATTTCTTCTTCTTGTTGTTCTTCTTCTGCACAGCTAAGCTGGAAGTGGCATTTGCGGCTCGCACTAGTGCAGAGTTATCTCGAAGAAAGGGGCCACGGTGTTTCTGTATCTCTATTATGTTGGTGCGGCTTCGGAACTTTTAAATATCTCGATATATCTCGAAAACTACGCTTCTGATCAAAATATATCATAGAACATAAATTGTAGGAAACATAATTCTCTACAAAAAAGGTCTCTTAACATTTTGCCATAGCTCGCTTCGTTTCCGAGATATTTGCAGATATATCTCAAGGGAAGGGGCCTGACGGACATATTTCGAGATATTTCTTCTTCTTGTTGTTCTTCTTCTGCACAGCTAAGCTGGAAGTGACATTTACAACTCGCAATAGTGCAGAGTTATCTCAAAGAAAGGGGCCACGGTGTTTCTGTATCTCTATTATGTTGGTGCGGCTTCGGAACTTTTAAATATCTTGATATATCTCGAGAACTACGCATCTGATCAAAAAATATCATAGAACATGAAAAGTAGGAAACTTAATTCTCTACAAAAAAGGTCTCTTAACATTTTGCCATAGCTCGCTTCGTTTCCGAGATATTTGCACATATATCTCAAGGGAAGGGGCCTAACGGACATATTTCGAGATATTTCTTCTTCTTGTTGTTCTTCTTCTGCACAGCTAAACTGGAAGTGGCATTTCCAGCTCACAATAGTGCAGAGTTATCTCAAAGAGAGGGGCCACGGTGTTTCTGTATCTCTATTATGTTGGTGCGGCATCGGAACTTTTAAATATCTTGATATATCTCGAGAACTACGCATCTGATCAAAAAATATCATAGAACATAAAAAGTAGGAAACTTAATTCTCTACAAAAAAGGTCTCTTAACATTTTGCCATAGCTCGCTTCGTTTCCGAGATATTTGCAGATTTATCTCAAGGGAAGGGGCCTAACGGACATATTTCGAGATATTTCTGCTTCTTGTTGTTCTTCTTCTGCACAGCTAAACTGGAAGTGGCATTTCCAGCTCGCACTAGTGCAGCGTTATCTCAAAGAAAGGGGCCACGGTGTTTCTGTATCTCCATTATGTTGGTGCGGCTTCGGAACTTTTAAATATCTCGATATATCTCGAAAACTACGCTTCTGATCAAAAAATATCATAGAACATAAATTCTAGGAAACATAATTCTCTACAAAAAACGTCTCTTAACATTTTGCCATAGCTCGCTTCGTTTCCGAGATATTTGCAGATTCAGCTCAAAGGAACTGGCCTGACGGACATATTTCGAGATATTTCTTCTTCTTGTTGTTCTTGCTCTGCACAGCTAAGCTGGAAGTGGCATTTGCAGCTCGCAATAGTGCAGAGTTATCTCAAAGAAAGGGGCCACGGTGTTTCTGTATCTCTATTATGTTGGTGCGGCTTCGGAACTTTTAAATATCTCGATATATCTCGAAAACTACGCTTCTGATCAAAAAATATCGTAGAACATAAATTGTAGGAAACATAATTCTCTACAAAAAAGGTCTCTTAACATTTTGCCATAGCTCGCTTCGTTTCCGAGATATTTGCAGATATATCTCAAGGGCAGGGGCCTGACGGACATATTTCGAGATATTTCTTCTTCTTGTTGTTCTTCTTCTGCACAGCTAAGCTGGAAGTGGCATTTACAGCTCGCAATAGTGCAGAGTTATCTCAAAGAAAGGGGCCACGGTGTTTCTGTATCTCTATTATGTTGGTGCGGCTTCGGAACTTTTAAATATCTTGATATATCTCGAGAACTACGCATCTGATCAAAAAATATCATAGAACATAAAAAGTAGGAAACTTAATTCTCTACAAAAAAGGTCTCTTAACATTTTGCCATAGCTCGCTTCGTTTCCGAGATATTTGCAGATATATCTCAAGGGAAGGGGCCTGACGGACATATTTCGAGATATTTCTTCTTCTTGTTGTTCTTCTTCTGCACAGCTAAGCTGGAAGTGGCATTTGCGGCTCGCACTAGTGCAGAGTTAACTCAAAGAAAGGGGCCACGGTGTTTCTGTATCTCTATTATGTTGGTGCGTCTTCGGAACTTTTAAATATCTCGATATATCTCGAAAACTACGCTTCTGATCAAAAAATATCATAGAACATAAATTGTAGGAAACATAATTCTCTACAAAAAAGGTCTCTTAAGATTTTGCCATAGCTCGCTTCGTTTCCGAGATATTTGCAGATATATCTCAAGGGAAGGGGCCTGACGGACATATTTCGAGATATTTCTTCTTCTTGTTGTTCTTCTTCTGCACAGCTAAGCTGGAAGTGGCATTTACAGCTCGCAATAGTGCAGAGTTATCTCAAAAAAAGGGGCCACGGTGTTTCTGTATCTCTATTATGTTGGTGCGGCTTCGGAACTTTTAAATATCTTGATATATCTCGAGAACTACGCATCTGATCAAAAAATATCATAGAACATAAAAAGTAGGAAACTTAATTCTCTACAAAAAAGGTCTCTTAACATTTTGCCATAGCTCGCTTCGTTTCCGAGATATTTGCAGATATATCTCAAGGGAAGGGGCCTGACGGACATATTTCGAGATATTTCTTCTTCTTGTTGTTCTTCTTCTGCACAGCTAAGCTGGAAGTGGCATTTGCGGCTCGCACTAGTGCAGAGTTAACTCAAAGAAAGGGGCCACGGTGTTTCTGTATCTCTATTATGTTGGTGCGTCTTCGGAACTTTTAAATATCTCGATATATCTCGAAAACTACGCTTCTGATCAAAAAATATCATAGAACATAAATTGTAGGAAACATAATTCTCTACAAAAAACGTCTCTTAACATTTTGCCATAGCTCGCTTCGTTTCCGAGATATTTGCAGATTCAGCTCAAAGGAACTGGCCTGACGGACATATTTCGAGATATTTCTTCTTCTTGTTGTTCTTCCTCTGCACAGCTAAGCTGGAAGTGGCATTTGCAGCTCGCAATAGTGCAGAGTTATCTCAAAGAAAGGGGCCACGGTGTTTCTGTATCTCTATTATGTTGGTGCGGCTTCGGAACTTTTAAATATCTTGATATATCTCGAGAACTACGCATCTGATCAAAAAATATCATAGAACATAAAAAGTAGGAAACTTAATTCTCTACAAAAAAGGTCTCTTAACATTTTGCCATAGCTCGCTTCGTTTCCGAGATATTTGCATATTTATCTCAAGGGAAGGGGCCTGACGGACATATTTCGAGATATTTCTTCTTCTTGTTGTTCTTCTTCTGCACAGCTAAGCTGGAAGTGGCATTTGCGGCTCGCACTAGTGCAGAGTTATCTCGAAGAAAGGGGCCACGGTGTTTCTGTATCTCTATTATGTTGGTGCGGCTTCGGAACTTTTAAATATCTCGATATATCTCGAAAACTACGCTTCTGATCAAAATATATCATAGAACATAAATTGTAGGAAACATAATTCTCTACAAAAAAGGTCTCTTAACATTTTGCCATAGCTCGCTTCGTTTCCGAGATATTTGCAGATATATCTCAAGGGAAGGGGCCTGACGGACATATTTCGAGATATTTCTTCTTCTTGTTGTTCTTCTTCTGCACAGCTAAGCTGGAAGTGACATTTACAACTCGCAATAGTGCAGAGTTATCTCAAAGAAAGGGGCCACGGTGTTTCTGTATCTCTATTATGTTGGTGCGGCTTCGGAACTTTTAAATATCTTGATATATCTCGAGAACTACGCATCTGATCAAAAAATATCATAGAACATGAAAAGTAGGAAACTTAATTCTCTACAAAAAAGGTCTCTTAACATTTTGCCATAGCTCTCTTCGTTTCCGAGATATTTGCAGATTTATCTCAAGGGAAGGGGCCTGACGGACATATTTCGAGATATTTCTTCTTCTTGTTGTTCTTCTTCTGCACAGCTAAGCTGGAAGTGGCATTTGCAGCTCGCAATAGTGCAGAGTTATCTCAAAGAAAGAGGCCACGGTGTTTCTGTATCTCTATTATGTTGGTGCGGCTTCGGAACTTTTAAATATCTTGATATATCTCGAGAACTACGCGTCTGATCAAAAAATATTATAGAACATGAAAAGTAGGAAACATAATTCTCTACAAAAACGGTCTCTTAACATTTTGCCATAGCTCGCTTCGTTTCCGAGATATTTGCAGATATATCTCAAGGGAAGGGGCCTGACGGACATATTTCGAGATATTTCTTCTTCTTGTTGTTCTTCTTCTGCACAGCTAAGCTGGAAGTGGCATTTGCGGCTCGCACTAGTGCACAGTTATCTCAAAGAAAGGGGCCACGGTGTTTCTGTATCTCTATTATGTTGGTGCGGCTTCGGAACTTTTAAATATCTTGATATATCTCGAGAACTACGCATCTGATCAAAAAATATCATAGAGGATAAAAAGTAGAAAACTTAATTCTCTACAAAAAAGGTCTCTTAACATTTTGCCATAGCTCGCTTCGTTTCCGAGATATTTGCAGATTTATCTCAAGGGAAGGGGCCTGACGGACATATTTCGAGATATTTCTTCTTCTTGTTGTTCTTCTTCTGCACAGCTAAGCTGGAAGTGGCATTTGCGGCTCGCACTAGTGCAGAGTTATCTCAAAGAAAGGGGCCACGGTGTTTCTGTATCTCTATTATGTTGGTGCGGCATCGGAACTTTTAAATATCTCGATATATCTCGAAAACTACGCTTCTGATCAAAAAATATCATACAACATAAATTGTAGAAAACATAATTCTCTACAAAAAAGGTCTCTTAAGATTTTGCCATAGCTCGCTTCGTTTCCGAGATATTTGCAGATATATCTCAAGGGAAGGGGCCTGACGGACATATTTCGAGATATTTCTTCTTCTTGTTGTTCTTCTTCTGCACAGCTAAGCTGGAAGTGGCATTTACAGCTCGCAATAGTGCAGAGTTATCTCAAAAAAAGGGGCCACGGTGTTTCTGTATCCCTATTATGTTGGTGCGGCTTCGGAACTTTTAAGTATCTTGATATATCTCGAGAACTACGCATCTGATCAAAAAATATCATAGAACATAAAAAGTAGGAAACTTAATTCTCTACAAAAAAGGTCTCTTAACATTTTGCCATAGCTCGCTTCGTTTCCGAGATATTTGCACATATATCTCAAGGGAAGGGGCCTAACGGACATATTTCGAGATATTTCTTCTTCTTGTTGTTCTTCTTCTGCACAGCTAAACTGGAAGTGGCATTTCCAGCTCACAATAGTGCAGAGTTATCTCAAAGAGAGGGGCCACGGTGTTTCTGTATCTCTATTATGTTGGTGCGGCATCGGAACTTTTAAATATCTTGATATATCTCGAGAACTACGCATCTGATCAAAAAATATCATAGAACATAAAAAGTAGGAAACTTAATTCTCTACAAAAAAGGTCTCTTAACATTTTGCCATAGCTCGCTTCATTTCCGAGATATTTGCAGATTTATCTCAAGGGAAGGGGCCTAACGGACATATTTCGAGATATTTCTGCTTCTTGTTGTTCTTCTTCTGCACAGCTAAACTGGAAGTGGCATTTCCAGCTCGCACTAGTGCAGCGTTATCTCAAAGAAAGGGGCCACGGTGTTTCTGTATCTCCATTATGTTGGTGCGGCTTCGGAACTTTTAAATATCTCGATATATCTCGAAAACTACGCTTCTGATCAAAAAATATCATAGAACATAAATTCTAGGAAACATAATTCTCTACAAAAAACGTCTCTTAACATTTTGCCATAGCTCGCTTCGTTTCCGAGATATTTGCAGATTCAGCTCAAAGGAACTGGCCTGACGGACATATTTCGAGATATTTCTTCTTCTTGTTGTTCTTGCTCTGCACAGCTAAGCTGGAAGTGGCATTTGCAGCTCGCAATAGTGCAGAGTTATCTCAAAGAAAGGGGCCACGGTGTTTCTGTATCTCTATTATGTTGGTGCGGCTTCGGAACTTTTCAATATCTCGATATATCCCGAAAACTACGCTTCTGATCAAAAAATATCATAGAACATAAATTGTAGGAAACATAATTCTCTACAAAAAAGGTCTCTTAACATTTTGCCATAGCTCGCTTCGTTTCCGAGATATTTGCAGATATATCTCAAGGGCAGGGGCCTGACGGACATATTTCGAGATATTTCTTCTTCTTGTTGTTCTTCTTCTGCACAGCTAAGCTGGAAGTGGCATTTACAGCTCGCAATAGTGCAGAGTTATCTCAAAGAAAGGGGCCACGGTGTTTCTGTATATCTATTATGTTGGTGCGGCTTCGGAACTTTTAAATATCTTGATATATCTCGAGAACTACGCATCTGATCAAAAAATATCATAGAACATAAAAAGTAGGAAACTTAATTCTCTACAAAAAAGGTCTCTTAACATTTTGCCATAGCTCGCTTCGTTTCCGAGATATTTGCAGATATATCTCAAGGGAAGGGGCCTGACGGACATATTTCGAGATATTTCTTCTTCTTGTTGTTCTTCCTCTGCACAGCTAAGCTGGAATGGCATTTGCCGCTCGCAATAGTGCAGAGTTATCTCAAAGAAAGGGGCCACGGTGTTTCTGTATCTCTATTATGTTGGTGCGTCTTCGGAACTTTTAAATATCTCGATATATCTCGAAAACTACGCTTCTGATCAAAAAATATCATAGAACATAAATTGTAGGAAACATAATTCTCTACAAAAAACGTCTCTTAACATTTTGCCATAGCTCGCTTCGTTTCCGAGATATTTGCAGATTCAGCTCAAAGGAACGGGCCTGACGGACATATTTCGAGATACTTCTTCTTCTTGTTGTTCTTCCTCTGCACAGCTGAGCTGGAAGTGGCATTTGCAGCTCGCAATAGTGCAGAGTTATCTCAAAGAAAGGGGCCACGGTGTTTCTGTATCTCTATTATGTTGGTGCGGCTTCGGAACTTTTAAATATCTTGATATATCTCGAGAACTACGCATCTGATCAAAAAATATCATAGAACATAAAAAGTAGGAAACTTAATTCTCTACAAAAAAGGTCTCTTAACATTTTGCCATTGCTCGCTTCGTTTCCGAGATATTTGCAGATTTATCTCAAGGGAAGGGGCCTGACGGACATATTTCGAGATATTTCTTCTTCTTGTTGTTCTTCTTCTGCACAGCTAAGCTGGAAGTGGCATGTGCAGCTCGCACTAGTGCAGAGTTATCTCAAAGAAAGGGGCCACGGTGTTTCTGTATCTCTATTATGTTGGTGCGGCTTCGGAACTTTTAAATATCTCGATATATCTCGAAAACTACGCTTCTGATCAAAAAATATCATAGAACATAAATTGTAGGAAACGTAATTCTGTACAAAAAAGGTCTCTTAACATTTTGCCATAGCTCGCTTCGTTTCCGAGATATTTGCAGATTTATCTCAAGGGAAGGGGCCTGACGGACATATTTCGAGATATTTCTTCTTCTTGTTGTTCTTCTTCTGCACAGCCAAGCTGGAAGTGGCATTTGCGGCTCGCACTAGTGCAGAGTTATCTCAAAGAAAGGGGCCACGGTGTTTCTGTATCTCTATTATGTTGGTGCGGCTTCGGAACTTTTAAATATCTCGATATATCTCGAAAACTACGCTTCTGATCATAAAATATCATAGAAGATAAATTGTAGGAAACATAATTCTCTACAAAAAACGTCTCTTAACAGTTTGCCATAGCTCGCTTCGTTTCCGAGATATTTGCAGATTCAGCTCAAAGGAACTGGCCTGACGGACATATTTCGAGATATTTCTTCTTCTTGTTGTTCTTCCTCTGCACAGCTAAGCTGGAATGGCATTTGCAGCTCGCAATAGTGCAGAGTTATCTCAAAGAAAGGGGCCACGGTGTTTCTGTATCTCTATTATGTTGGTGCGGCTTCGGAACTTTTAAATATCTTGATATATCTCGAGAACTACGCATCTGATCAAATAATATCATAGAACATAAAAAGTAGGAAACTTAATTCTCTACAAAAATGGTCTCTTAACATTTTGCCATAGCTCGCTTCGTTTTCGAGATATTTGCAGATTTACCTCAAGGGAAGGGGCCTAACGGACATATTTCGAGATATTTCTTCTTCTTGTTGTTCTTCTTCTGCACAGCTAAACTGGAAGTGGCATTTCCAGCTCGCAATAGTGCAGAGTTATCTCAAAGAAAGGGGTCACGGTGTTTCTGTATCTCTATTATGTTGGTGCGGCTTCGGAACTTTTAAATATCTCGATATATCTCGAAAACTACGCTTCTGATCAAAAAATATCATAGAACATAAATTGTAGGAAACATAATTCTCTACAAAAAAGGTCTCTTAACATTTTGCCATAGCTCGCTTCGTTTCCGAGATATTTGCAGATTTATCTCAAGGGAAGGGGCCTGACGGACATATTTCGAGATATTTCTTCTTCTTGTTGTTCTTCTTCTGCACAGCTAAGCTGGAAGTGGCATTTGCGGCTCGCACTAGTGCAGAGTTATCTCAAAGAAAGGGGCCACGGTGTTTCTGTATCTCTATTATGTTGGTGCGGCTTCGGAACTTTTAAATATCTCGATATATCTCGAAAACTACGCTTCTGATCAAAAAATATCATAGAACATAAATTGTAGGAAACATAATTCGCTACAAAAAACGTCTCTTACCATTTTGCCATAGCTCGCTTCGTTTCCGAGATATTTGCAGATTCAGCTCAAAGGAACGGACCTGACGGACATATTTCGAGATAATTCTTCTTCTTGTTGTTCTTCCTCTGCACAGCTAAGCTGGAAGTGGCATATGCAGCTCGCAATAGTGCAGAGTTATCTCAAAGAAAGGGGCCACGGTGTTTCTGTATCTCTATTATGTTGGTGCGGCTTCGGAACTTTTAAATATCTCGATATATCTCGAAAACTACGCTTCTGATCAAAAAATATCATAGAACATAAATTGTAGGAAACATAATTCTCTACAAAAAACGTCTCTTAACATTTTGCCATAGCTCGCTTCGTTTCCGAGATATTTGCAGATTCAGCTCAAAGGAACGGGCCTGACGGACATATTTCGAGATACTTCTTCTTCTTGTTGTTCTTCCTCTGCACAGCTAAGCTGGAAGTGGCATTTACAGCTCGCAATAGTGCAGAGTTATCTCAAAGAAAGGGGCCACGGTGTTTCTGTATCTCTATTATGTTGGTGCGGCTTCGGAACTTTTAAATATCTTGATATATCTCGAGAACTACGCATCTGATCAAAAAATATCATAGAACATAAAAAGTAGGAAACTTAATTCTCTACAAAAAAGGTCTCTGAACATTTTGCCATAGCTCGCTTCGTTTCCGAGATATTTGCAGATTTATCTCAAGGGAAGGGGCCTGACGGACATATTTCGAGATATTTCTTCTTCTTGTTGTTCTTCTTCTGCACAGCTAAGCTGGAAGTGGCATTTGCGGCTCGCACTAGTGCAGAGTTATCTCAACGAAAGGGGCCACGGTGTTTCTGTATCTCTATTATGTTGGTGCGGCTTCGGAACTTTTAAATATCTTGATATATCTCGAGAACTACGCATCTGATCAAAAAATATCATAGAACATAAAAAGTAGGAAACTTAATTCTCTACAAAAAAGGTCTCTGAACATTTTGCCATAGCTCGCTTCGTTTCCGAGATATTTGCAGATTTATCTCAAGGGAAGGGGCCTGACGGACATATTTCGAGATATTTCTTCTTCTTGTTGTTCTTCTTCTGCACAGCTAAGCTGGAAGTGGCATTTGCGGCTCGCACTAGTGCAGAGTTATCTCAACGAAAGGGGCCACGGTGTTTCTGTATCTCTATTATGTTGGTGCGGCTTCGGAACTTTTAAATATCTCGATATATCTCGAAAACTACGCTTCTGATCAAAAAATATCATAGAACATAAATTGTAGGAAGCATAATTCTCTACAAAAAAGGTCTCTTTACATTTTGCCATAGCTCGCTTCGTTTCCGAGATATTTGCAGATATATCTCAAGGGAAGGGGCCTGACGGACATATTTCGAGATATTTCTTCTTCTTGTTGTTCTTCTTCTGCACAGCTAAGCTGGAAGTGGCATTTGCGGCTCGCACTAGTGCAGAGTTATCTCAAAGAAAGGGGCCACGGTGTTTCTGTATCTCTATTATGTTGGTGCGGCTTCGGAACTTTTAAATATCTCGATATATCTCGAAAACTACGCATCTGATCAAAAAATATCATCGAACATAAAAAGTAGGAAACTTAATTCTCTACAAAAAAGGTCTCTTAACATTTTGCCATAGCTCGCTTCGTTTCCGAGATATTTGCAGATTTATCTCAAGGGAAGGGGCCTGACGGACATATTTCGAGATATTTCTTCTTCTTGTTGTTCTTCTTCTGCACAGCTAAGCTGGAAGTGGCATTTGCGGATCGCACTAGTGCAGAGTTATCTCAAAGAAAGGGGCCACGGTGTTTCTGTATCTCTATTATGTTGGTGCGGCTTCGGAACTTTTAAATATCTCGATATATCTCGAAAACTACGCTTCTGATCAAAAAATATCATAGAACATAAATTGTAGGAAACATAATTCTCTACAAAAAACGTCTCTTACCATTTTGCCATAGCTCGCTTCGTTTCCGAGATATTTGCAGATTCAGCTCAAAGGAACGGGCCTGACGGACATATTTCGAGATACTTCTTCTTCTTGTTGTTCTTCCTCTGCACAGCTAAGCTGGAAGTGGCATTTGCAGCTCGCAATAGTGCAGAGTTATCTCAAAGAAAGGGGCCACGGTGTTTCTGTATCTCTATTATGTTGGTGCGGCTTCGGAACTTTTAAATATCTCGATATATCTCGAAAACTACGCTTCTGATCAAAAAATATCATAGAACATAAATTGTAGGAAACATAATTCTCTACAAAAAACGTCTCTTAACATTTTGCCATGGCTCGCTTCGTTTCCGAGATATTTGCAGATTCAGCTCAAAGGAACGGGCCTGACGGACATATTTCGAGATACTTCTTCTTCTTGTTGTTCTTCCTCTGCACAGCTAAGCTGGAAGTGGCATTTACAGCTCGCAATAGTGCAGAGTTATCTCAAAGAAAGGGGCCACGGTGTTTCTGTATCTCTATTATGTTGGTGCGGCTTCGGAACTTTTAAATATCTTGATATATCTCGAGAACTACGCATCTGATCAAAAAATATCATAGAACATAAAAAGTAGGAAACTTAATTCTCTACAAAAAAGGTCTGTTAATATTTTGCCATAGCTCGCTTCGTTTCCGAGATATTTGCAGATTTATCTCAAGGGAAGGGGCCTGACGGACATATTTCGAGATATTTCTTCTTCTTGTTGTTCTTCTTCTGCACAGCTAAGCTGGAAGTGGCATTTGCGGCTCGCACTAGTGCAGAGTTATCTCAACGAAAGGGGCCACGGTGTTTCTGTATCTCTATTATGTTGGTGCGGCTTCGGAACTTTTAAATATCTCGATATATCTCGAAAACTACGCTTCTGATCAAAAAATATCATAGAACATAAATTGTAGGAAGCATAATTCTCTACAAAAAAGGTCTCTTAACATTTTGCCATAGCTCGCTTCGTTTCCGAGATATTTGCAGATATATCTCAAGGGAAGGGGCCTGACGGACATATTTCGAGATATTTCTTCTTCTTGTTGCTCTTCTTCTGCACAGCTAAGCTGGAAGTGGCATTTGCAGCTCGCAATAGTGCAGAGTTATCTCAAAGAAAGGGGCCACGGTGTTTCTGTATCTCTATTATGTTGGTGCGGCTTCGGAACTTTTAAATATCTTGATATATCTCGAGAACTACGCATCTGATCAAAAAATATCATAGAACATAAAAAGTAGGAAACTTAATTCTCTACAAGAAAGGTCTCTTAACATTTTGCCATAGCTCGCTTCGTTTCCGAGATATTTGCATATTTATCTCAAGGGAACGGGCCTGACGGACATATTTCGAGATATTTCTTCTTCTTGTTGTTCTTCTTCTGCACAGCTAAGCTGGAAGTGGCATTTGCGGCTCGCACTAGTGCAGAGTTATCTCAAAGAAAGGGGCCACAGTGTTTCTGTATCTCTATTATGTTGGTGCGGCTTCGGAACTTTTAAATATCTCGATATATCTCGAAAACTACGCATCTGATCAAAAAATATCATCGAACATAAAAAGTAGGAAACTTAATTCTCTACAAAAAAGGTCTCTTAACATTTTGCCATAGCTCGCTTCGTTTCCGAGATATTTGCAGATTTATCTCAAGGGAAGGGGCCTGACGGACATATTTCGAGATATTTCTTCTTCTTGTTGTTCTTCTTCTGCACAGCTAAGCTGGAAGTGGCATTTGCAGCGCGCAATAGTGCAGAGTTATCTCAAAGAAAGGGGCCACGGTGTTTCTGTATCTCTATTATGTTGGTGCGGCTTCGGAACTTTTAAATATCTCGATATATCTCGAAAACTACGCTTCTGATCAAAAAATATCATAGAACCTAAATTGTAGGAAACATAATTCTCTACAAAAAAGGTCTCTTAACATTTTGCCATAGCTCGCTTCGTTTCCGAGATATTTGCAGATATATCTCAAGGGAAGGGGCCTGACGGACATATTTCGAGATATTTCTTCTTCTTGTTGTTCTTCCTCTGCACAGCTAAGCTGGAAGTGGCATTTGCAGCTCGCAATAGTGCAGAGTTATCTCAAAGAAAGGGGCCACGGTGTTTCTGTATCTCTATTATGTTGGTGCGGCTTCGGAACTTTTAAATATCTCGATATATCCCGAAAACTACGCTTCTGATCAAAAAATATCATAGAACATAAATTGTAGGAAACATAATTCTCTACAAAAAACGTCTCTTAACATTTTGCCATAGCTCGCTTCGTTTCCGAGATATTTGCAGATTCAGCTCAAAGGAACGGGCCTGACGGACATATTTCGAGATACTTCTTCTTCTTGTTGTTCTTCCTCTGCACAGCTAAGCTGGAAGTGGCATTTCCAGCTCGCAATCGTGCAGAGTTATCTCAAAGAAAGGGGCCACGGTGTTTCTGTATCTCTATTATGTTGGTGCGGCTTCGGAACTTTTAAATATCTTGATATATCTCGAGAACTACGCCTCTGATCGAAAAATATCATAGAACATAAAAAGTAGGAAACTTAATTATCTACAAAAAAGATCTCTTAACATTTTGCCATAGCTCGCTTCGTTTCCGAGATATTTGCAGATTTATCTCAAGGGAAGGGGCCTGACGGACATATTTCGAGATATTTCTTCTTCTTGTTGTTCTTCTTCTGCACAGCTAAGCTGGAAGTGGCATTTGCAGCGCGCAATAGTGCAGAGTTATCTCAAAGAAAGGGGCCACGGTGTTTCTGTATCTCTATTATGTTGGTGCGGCTTCGGAACTTTTAAATATCTCGATATATCTCGAAAACTACGCTTCTGATCAAAAAATATCATAGAACCTAAATTGTAGGAAACATAATTCTCTACAAAAAAGGTCTCTTAACATTTTGCCATAGCTCGCTTCGTTTCCGAGATATTTGCAGATATATCTCAAGGGAAGGGGCCTGACGGACATATTTCGAGATATTTCTTCTTCTTGTTGTTCTTCTTCTGCACAGCTAAGCTGGAAGTGGCATTTGCGGCTCGCACTAGTGCAGAGTTATCTCAAAGAAAGGGGCCACGGTGTTTCTGTATCTCTATTATGTTGGTGCGGCTTCGGAACTTTTAAATATCTCGATATATCTCGAAAACTACGCATCTGATCAAAAAATATCATCGAACATAAAAAGTAGGAAACTTAATTCTCTACAAAAAAGGTCTCTTAACATTTTGCCATAGCTCGCTTCGTTTCCGAGATATTTGCAGATTTATCTCAAGGGAAGTGGCCTGACGGACATATTGCGAGATATTTCTTCTTCTTGTTGTTCTTCTTCTGCACAGCTAAGCTGGAAGTGGCATTTGCAGCTCGCAATAGTGCAGAGTTATCCCAAAGAAAGGGGCCACGGTGTTTCTGTATCTCTATTATGTTGGTGCGGCTTCGGAACTTTTAAATATCTCGATATATCTCGAAAACTACGCTTCTGATCAAAAAATATCATAGAACATAGATTGTAGGAAACATAATTCTCTACAAAAAAGTTCTCTTAACATTTTGCCATACCTCGCTTCGTTTCCGAGATATTTGCAGATTTATCTCAAGGGAAGGGTCCTGATGGACATATTTCGAGATATTTCTTCTTCTTGTTGTTCTTCTTCTGCACAGCTAAACTGGAAGTGGCATTTGCAGCGCGGAATAGTGCAGAGTTATCTCAAAGAAAGGGGCCACGGTGTTTCTGTATCTCTATTATGTTGGTGCGGCTTCGGAACTTTTAAATATCTCGATATATCTCGAAAACTACGCTTCTGATCAAAAAATATCATAGAACCTAAATTGTAGGAAACATAATTCTCTACAAAAAAGGTCTCTTAACATTTTGCCATAGCTCGCTTCGTTTCCGAGATATTTGCAGATTTATCTCAAGGGAAGGGTCCTGATGGACATATTTCGAGATATTTCTTCTTCTTGTTGTTCTTCTTCTGCACAGCTAAACTGGAAGTGGCATTTCCAGCTCGCAATCGTGCAGAGTTATCTCAAAGAAAGGGGCCACGGTGTTTCTGTATCTCTATTATGTTGGTGCGGCTTCGGAACTTTTAAATATCTTGATATATCTCGAGAACTACGCCTCTGATCGAAAAATATCATAGAACATAAAAAGTAGGAAACTTAATTATCTACAAAAAAGGTCTCTTAACATTTTGCCATAGCTCGCTTCGTTTCCGAGATATTTGCAGATTTATCTCAAGGGAAGGGGCCTGACGGACATATTTCGAGATATTTCTCCTTCTTGTTGTTCTTCTTCTGCACAGCTAAGCTGGAAGTGGCATTTGCAGCGCGCAATAGTGCAGAGTTATCTCAAAGAAAGGGGCCACGGTGTTTCTGTATCTCTATTATTTTGGTGCGGCTTCGGAACTTTTAAATATCTCGATATATCTCGAAAACTACGCATCTGATCAAAAAATATCATCGAACATAAAAAGTAGGAAACTTAATTCTCTACAAAAAAGGTCTCTTAACATTTTGCCATAGCTCGCTTCGTTTCCGAGATATTTGCAGATTTATCTCAAGGGAAGTGGCCTGACGGACATATTGCGAGATATTTCTTCTTCTTGTTGTTCTTCTTCTGCACAGCTAAGCTGGAAGTGGCATTTGCGGCTCGCACTAGTGCAGAGTTATCTCAAAGAAAGGGGCCACGGTGTTTCTGTATCTCTATTATGTTGGTGCGGCTTCGGAACTTTTAAATATCTCGATATATCTCGAAAACTACGCTTCTGATCAAAAAATATCATAGAACATAAATTGTAGGAAACATAATTCGCTACAAAAAACGTCTCTTACCATTTTGCCATAGCTCGCTTCGTTTCCGAGATATTTGCAGATTCAGCTCAAAGGAACGGGCCTGACGGACATATTTCGAGATACTTCTTCTTCTTGTTGTTCTTCCTCTGCACAGCTAAGCTGGAAGTGGCATTTACAGCTCGCAATAGTGCAGAGTTATCTCAAAGAAAGGGGCCACGGTGTTTCTGTATCTCTATTATGTTGGTGCGGCTTCGGAACTTTTAAATATCTTGATATATCTCGAGAACTACGGATCTGATCAAAAAATATCATAGAACATAAAAAGTAGGAAACTTAATTCTCTACAAAAAAGGTCTCTTAACATTTTGCCATAGCTCGCTTCGTTTCCGAGATATTTGCAGATATATCTCAAGGGAAGGGGCCTGACGGACATATTTCGAGATATTTCTTCTTCTTGTTGTTCTTCTTCTGCACAGCTAAGCTGGAAGTGGCATTTACAGCTCGCAATAGTGCAGAGTTATCTCAAAGAAAGGGGCCACGGTGTTTCTGTATCTCTATTATGTTGGTGCGGCTTCGGAACTTTTAAATATCTTGATATATCTCGAGAACTACGCATCTGATCAAAAAATATCGTAGAACATGAAAAGTAGGAAACTTAATTCTCTACAAAAAAGGTCTCTTAACATTTTGCCATAGCTCTCTTCGTTTCCGAGATATTTGCAGATTTATCTCAAGGGAAGGGGCCTGACGGACATATTTCGAGATATTTCTTCTTCTTGTTGTTCTTCCTCTGCACAGCTAAGCTGGAAGTGGCATTTGCAGCTCGCAATAGTGCAGAGTTATCTCAAAGAAAGGGGCCACGGTGTTTCTGTATCTCTATTATGTTGGTGCGGCTTCGGAACTTTTAAATATCTTGATATATCTCGAGAACTACGCATCTGATCAAAAAATATCATAGAACATAAAAAGTAGGAAACTTAATTCTCTACAAGAAAGGTCTCTTAACATTTTGCCATAGCTCGCTTCGTTTCCGAGATATTTGGATATTTATCTCAAGGGAACGGGCCTGACGGACATATTGCGAGATATTTCTTCTTCTTGTTGTTCTTCTTCTGCACAGCTAAGCTGGAAGTGGCATTTGCGGCTCGCAATAGTGCAGAGTTATCTCAAAGAAAGGGGCCACGGTGTTTCTGTATCTCTATTATGTTGGTGCGGCTTCGGAACTTTTAAATATCTCGATATATCTCGAAAACTACGCTTCTGATCAAAAAATATCATAGAACATAAATTGTAGGAAACATAATTCGCTACAAAAAACGTCTCTTAACATTTTGCCATAGCTCGCTTCGTTTCCGAGATATTTGCAGATTCAGCTCAAAGGAACGGGCCTGACGGACATATTTCGAGATACTTCTTCTTCTTGTTGTTCTTCCTCTGCACAGCTAAGCTGGAAGTGGCATTTACAGCTCGCAATAGTGCAGAGTTATCTCAAAGAAAGGGGCCACGGTGTTTCTGTATCTCTATTATGTTGGTGCGGCTTCGGAACTTTTAAATATCTTGATATATCTCGAGAACTACGCATCTGATCAAAAAATATCATAGAACATAAAAAGTAGGAAACTTAATTCTCTACAAAAAAGGTCTCTGAACATTTTGCCATAGCTCGCTTCGTTTCCGAGATATTTGCAGATTTATCTCAAGGGAAGGGGCCTGACAGACATATTTCGAGATATTTCTTCTTCTTGTTGTTCTTCTTCTGCACAGCTAAGCTGGAAGTGGCATTTGCGGCTCGCACTAGTGCAGAGTTATCTCAACGAAAGGGGCCACGGTGTTTCTGTATCTCTATTATGTTGGTGCGGCTTCGGAACTTTTAAATATCTCGATATATCTCGAAAACTACGCTTCTGATCAAAAAATATCATAGAACATAAATTGTAGGAAGCATAATTCTCTACAAAAAAGGTCTCTTAACATTTTGCCATAGCTCGCTTCGTTTCCGAGATATTTGCAGATATATCTCAAGGGAAGGGGCCTGACGGACATATTTCGAGATATTTCTTCTTCTTGTTGTTCTTCTTCTGCACAGCTAAGCTGGAAGTGGCATTTACAGCTCGCAATAGTGCAGAGTTATCTCAAAGAAAGGGGCCACGGTGTTTCTGTATCTCTATTATGTTGGTGCGGCTTCGGAACTTTTAAATATCTTGATATATCTCGAGAACTACGCATCTGATCAAAAAATATCGTAGAACATGAAAAGTAGGAAACTTAATTCTCTACAAAAAAGGTCTCTTAACATTTTGCCATAGCTCTCTTCGTTTCCGAGATATTTGCAGATTTATCTCAAGGGAAGGGGCCTGACGGACATATTTCGAGATATTTCTTCTTCTTGTTGTTCTTCCTCTGCACAGCTAAGCTGGAAGTGGCATTTGCAGCTCGCAATAGTGCAGAGTTATCTCAAAGAAAGGGGCCACGGTGTTTCTGTATCTCTATTATGTTGGTGCGGCTTCGGAACTTTTAAATATCTTGATATATCTCGAGAACTACGCATCTGATCAAAAAATATCATCGAACATAAAAAGTAGGAAACTTAATTCTCTACAAAAAAGGTCTCTTAACATTTTGCCATAGCTCGCTTCGTTTCCGAGATATTTGCAGATTTATCTCAAGGGAAGTGGCCTGACGGACATATTTCGAGATATTTCTTCTTCTTGTTGTTCTTCTTCTGCACAGCTAAGCTGGAAGTGGCATTTGCAGCTCGCAATAGTGCAGAGTTATCCCAAAGAAAGGGGCCACGGTGTTTCTGTATCTCTATTATGTTGGTGCGGCTTCGGAACTTTTAAATATCTCGATATATCTCGAAAACTACGCTTCTGATCAAAAAATATCATAGAACATAGATTGTAGGAAACATAATTCTCTACAAAAAAGTTCTCTTAACATTTTGCCATAGCTCGCTTCGTTTCCGAGATATTTGCAGATTTATCTCAAGGGAAGGGTCCTGATGGACATATTTCGAGATATTTCTTCTTCTTGTTGTTCTTCTTCTGCACAGCTAAACTGGAAGTGGCATTTCCAGCTCGCAATCGTGCAGAGTTATCTCAAAGAAATGGGCCACGGTGTTTCTGTATCTCTATTATGTTGGTGCGGCTTCGGAACTTTTAAATATCTTGATATATCTCGAGAACTACGCCTCTGATCGAAAAATATCATAGAAAATAAAAAGTAGGAAACTTAATTATCTACAAAAAAGGTCTCTTAACATTTTGCCATAGCTCGCTTCGTTTCCGAGATATTTGCAGATTTATCTCAAGGGAAGGGGCCTGACGGACATATTTCGAGATATTTCTTCTTCTTGTTGTTCTTCTTCTGCACAGCTAAGCTGGAAGTGGCATTTGCAGCGCGCAATAGTGCAGAGTTATCTCAAAGAAAGGGGCCACGGTGTTTCTGTATCTCTATTATGTTGGTGCGGCTTCGGAACTTTTAAATATCTCGATATATCTCGAAAACTACGCTTCTGATCAAAAAATATCATAGAACCTAAATTGTAGGAAACATAATTCTCTACAAAAAAGGTCTCTTAACATTTTGCCATAGCTCGCTTCGTTTCCGAGATATTTGCAGATATATCTCAAGGGAAGGGGCCTGACGGACATATTTCGAGATATTTCTTCTTCTTGTTGTTCTTCTTCTGCACAGCTAAGCTGGAAGTGGCATTTGCGGCTCGCACTAGTGCAGAGTTATCTCAAAGAAAGGGGCTACGGTGTTTCTGTATCTCTATTATGTTGGTGCGGCTTCGGAACTTTTAAATATCTCGATATATCTCGAAAACTACGCATCTGATCAAAAAATATCATCGAACATAAAAAGTAGGAAACTTAATTCTCTACAAAAAAGGTCTCTTAACATTTTGCCATAGCTCGCTTCGTTTCCGAGATATTTGCAGATTTATCTCAAGGGAAGTGGCCTGACGGACATATTGCGAGATATTTCTTCTTCTTGTTGTTCTTCTTCTGCACAGCTAAGCTGGAAGTGGCATTTGCAGCTCGCAATAGTGCAGAGTTATCCCAAAGAAAGGGGCCACGGTGTTTCTGTATCTCTATTATGTTGGTGCGGCTTCGGAACTTTTAAATATCTCGATATATCTCGAAAACTACGCATCTGATCAAAAAATATCATAGAACATAGATTGTAGGAAACATAATTCTCTACAAAAAAGTTCTCTTAACATTTTGCCATACCTCGCTTCGTTTCCGAGATATTTGCAGATTTATCTCAAGGGAAGGGTCCTGATGGACATATTTCGAGATATTTCTTCTTCTTGTTGTTCTTCTTCTGCACAGCTAAACTGGAAGTGGCATTTGCAGCGCGGAATAGTGCAGAGTTATCTCAAAGAAAGGGGCCACGGTGTTTCTGTATCTCTATTATGTTGGTGCGGCTTCGGAACTTTTAAATATCTTGATATATCTCGAGAACTACGCCTCTGATCGAAAAATATCATAGAACATAAAAAGTAGGAAACTCTTGTTGTTCTTCCTCTGCACAGCTAAGCTGGAAGTGGCATTTACAGCTCGCAATAGTGCAGAGTTATCCCAAAGAAAGGGGCCACGGTGTTTCTGTATCTCTATTATGTTGGTGCGGCTTCGGAACTTTTAAATATCTCGATATATCTCGAAAACTACGCTTCTGATCAAAGAATATCATAGAACATAGATTGTAGGAAACATAATTCTCTACAAAAAAGTTCTCTTAACATTTTGCCATAGCTCGCTTCGTTTCCGAGATATTTGCAGATTTATCTCAAGGGAAGGGTCCTGATGGACATATTTCGAGATATTTCTTCTTCTTGTTGTTCTTCTTCTGCACAGCTAAACTGGAAGTGGCATTTCCAGCTCGCAATCGTGCAGAGTTATCTCAAAGAAATGGGCCACGGTGTTTCTGTATCTCTATTATGTTGGTGCGGCTTCGGAACTTTTAAATATCTTGATATATCTCGAGAACTACGCCTCTGATCGAAAAATATCATAGAAAATAAAAAGTAGGAAACTTAATTATCTACAAAAAAGGTCTCTTAACATTTTGCCATAGCTCGCTTCGTTTCCGAGATATTTGCAGATTTATCTCAAGGGAAGGGGCCTGACGGACATATTTCGAGATATTTCTTCTTCTTGTTGTTCTTCTTCTGCACAGCTAAGCTGGAAGTGGCATTTGCAGCGCGCAATAGTGCAGAGTTATCTCAAAGAAAGGGGCCACGGTGTTTCTGTATCTCTATTATGTTGGTGCGGCTTCGGAACTTTTAAATATCTCGATATATCTCGAAAACTACGCTTCTGATCAAAAAATATCATAGAACCTAAATTGTAGGAAACATAATTCTCTACAAAAAAGGTCTCTTAACATTTTGCCATAGCTCGCTTCGTTTCCGAGATATTTGCAGATATATCTCAAGGGAAGGGGCCTGACGGACATATTTCGAGATATTTCTTCTTCTTGTTGTTCTTCTTCTGCACAGCTAAGCTGGAAGTGGCATTTGCGGCTCGCACTAGTGCAGAGTTATCTCAAAGAAAGGGGCCACGGTGTTTCTGTATCTCTATTATGTTGGTGCGGCTTCGGAACTTTTAAATATCTCGATATATCTCGAAAACTACGCATCTGATCAAAAAATATCATCGAACATAAAAAGTAGGAAACTTAATTCTCTACAAAAAAGGTCTCTTAACATTTTGCCATAGCTCGCTTCGTTTCCGAGATATTTGCAGATTTATCTCAAGGGAAGTGGCCTGACGGACATATTGCGAGATATTTCTTCTTCTTGTTGTTCTTCTTCTGCACAGCTAAGCTGGAAGTGGCATTTGCAGCTCGCAATAGTGCAGAGTTATCCCAAAGAAAGGGGCCACGGTGTTTCTGTATCTCTATTATGTTGGTGCGGCTTCGGAACTTTTAAATATCTCGATATATCTCGAAAACTACGCTTCTGATCAAAAAATATCATAGAACATAGATTGTAGGAAACATAATTCTCTACAAAAAAGTTCTCTTAACAT
Organism: Osmia lignaria lignaria; assembly: GCF_051020975.1. Classification (NCBI taxonomy): domain Eukaryota; kingdom Metazoa; phylum Arthropoda; class Insecta; order Hymenoptera; family Megachilidae; genus Osmia; species Osmia lignaria. The sequence goes on along the minus strand of NW_027478159.1, from coordinate 4,451,262 downwards.
TTTGCCATACCTCGCTTCGTTTCCGAGATATTTGCAGATTTATCTCAAGGGAAGGGTCCTGATGGACATATTTCGAGATATTTCTTCTTCTTGTTGTTCTTCTTCTGCACAGCTAAACTGGAAGTGGCATTTGCAGCGCGGAATAGTGCAGAGTTATCTCAAAGAAAGGGGCCACGGTGTTTCTGTATCTCTATTATGTTGGTGCGGCTTCGGAACTTTTAAATATCTCGATATATCTCGAAAACTACGCTTCTGATCAAAAAATATCATAGAACCTAAATTGTAGGAAACATAATTCTCTACAAAAAAGGTCTCTTAACATTTTGCCATAGCTCGCTTCGTTTCCGCGATATTTGCAGATTTATCTCAAGGGAAGGGTCCTGATGGACATATTTCGAGATATTTCTTCTTCTTGTTGTTCTTCTTCTGCACAGCTAAACTGGAAGTGGCATTTCCAGCTCGCAATCGTGCAGAGTTATCTCAAAGAAAGGGGCCACGGTGTTTCTGTATCTCTATTATGTTGGTGCGGCTTCGGAACTTTTAAATATCTTGATATATCTCGAGAACTACGCCTCTGATCGAAAAATATCATAGAACATAAAAAGTAGGAAACTCTTGTTGTTCTTCCTCTGCACAGCTAAGCTGGAAGTGGCATTTACAGCTCGCAATAGTGCAGAGTTATCTCAAAGAAAGGGGCCACGGTGTTTCTGTATCTCTATTATGTTGGTGCGGCTTCGGAACTTTTAAATATCTTGATATATCTCGAGAACTACGCATCTGATCAAAAAATATCATAGAACATAAAAAGTAGGAAACTTAATTCTCTACAAAAAAGGTCTCTGAACATTTTGCCATAGCTCGCTTCGTTTCCGAGATATTTGCAGATTTATCTCAAGGGAAGGGGCCTGACAGACATATTTCGAGATATTTCTTCTTCTTGTTGTTCTTCTTCTGCACAGCTAAGCTGGAAGTGGCATTTGCGGCTCGCACTAGTGCAGAGTTATCTCAACGAAAGGGGCCACGGTGTTTCTGTATCTCTATTATGTTGGTGCGGCTTCGGAACTTTTAAATATCTCGATATATCTCGAAAACTACGCTTCTGATCAAAAAATATCATAGAACATAAATTGTAGGAAGCATAATTCTCTACAAAAAAGGTCTCTTAACATTTTGCCATAGCTCGCTTCGTTTCCGAGATATTTGCAGATATATCTCAAGGGAAGGGGCCTGACGGACATATTTCGAGATATTTCTTCTTCTTGTTGTTCTTCTTCTGCACAGCTAAGCTGGAAGTGGCATTTACAGCTCGCAATAGTGCAGAGTTATCTCAAAGAAAGGGGCCACGGTGTTTCTGTATCTCTATTATGTTGGTGCGGCTTCGGAACTTTTAAATATCTTGATATATCTCGAGAACTACGCATCTGATCAAAAAATATCATAGAACATAAAAAGGAGGAAACTTAATTCTCTACAAGAAAGGTCTCTTAACATTTTGCCATAGCTCGCTTCGTTTCCGAGATATTTGGATATTTATCTCAAGGGAACGGGCCTGACGGACATATTTCGAGATATTTCTTCTTCTTGTTGTTCTTCCTCTGCACAGCTAAGCTGGAAGTGGCATTTGCAGCTCGCAATAGTGCAGAGTTATCTCAAAGAAAGGGGCCACGGTGTTTCTGTATCTCTATTATGTTGGTGCGGCTTCGGAACTTTTAAATATCTCGATATATCTCGAAAACTACGCTTCTGATCAAAAAATATCATAGAACATAGATTGTAGGAAACATAATTCTCTACAAAAAAGTTCTCTTAACATTTTGCCATAGCTCGCTTCGTTTCCGAGATATTTGCAGATTTATCTCAAGGGAAGGGTCCTGATGGACATATTTCGAGATATTTCTTCTTCTTGTTGTTCTTCTTCTGCACAGCTAAACTGGAAGTGGCATTTCCAGCTCGCCAGCGTGCAGAGTTATCTCAAAGAAAGGGGCCACGGTGTTTCTGTATCTCTATTATGTTGGTGCGGCTTCGGAACTTTTAAATATCTTGATATATCTCGAGAACTACGCCTCTGATCGAAAAATATCATAGAACATAAAAAGTAGGAAACTTAATTATCTACAAAAAAGGTCTCTTAACATTTTGCCATATCTCGCTTCGTTTCCGAGATATTTGCAGATTTATCTCAAGGGAAGGGGCCTGACGGACATATTTCGAGATATTTCTTCTTCTTGTTGTTCTTCTTCTGCACAGCTAAGCTGGAAGTGGCATTTGCAGCGCGCAATAGTGCAGAGTTATCTCAAAGAAAGGGGCCACGGTGTTTCTGTATCTCTATTATGTTGGTGCGGCTTCGGAACTTTTAAATATCTCGATATATCTCGAAAACTACGCATCTGATCAAAAAATATCATCGAACATAAAAAGTAGGAAACTTAATTCTCTACAAAAAAGGTCTCTTAACATTTTGCCATAGCTCGCTTCGTTTCCGAGATATTTGCAGATTTATCTCAAGGGAAGTGGCCTGACGGACATATTTCGAGATATTTCTTCTTCTTGTTGTTCTTCTTCTGCACAGCTAAGCTGGAAGTGGCATTTGCAGCTCGCAATAGTGCAGAGTTATCCCAAAGAAAGGGGCCACGGTGTTTCTGTATCTCTATTATGTTGGTGCGGCTTCGGAACTTTTAAATATCTCGATATATCTCGAAAACTACGCTTCTGATCAAAAAATATCATAGAACATAGATTGTAGGAAACATAATTCTCTACAAAAAAGTTCTCTTAACATTTTGCCATAGCTCGCTTCGTTTCCGAGATATTTGCAGATTTATCTCAAGGGAAGGGTCCTGATGGACATATTTCGAGATATTTCTTCTTCTTGTTGTTCTTCTTCTGCACAGCTAAACTGGAAGTGGCATTTCCAGCTCGCAATCGTGCAGAGTTATCTCAAAGAAAGGGGCCACGGTGTTTCTGTATCTCTATTATGTTGGTGCGGCTTCGGAACTTTTAAATATCTTGATATATCTCGAGAACTACGCCTCTGATCGAAAAATATCATAGAACATAAAAAGTAGGAAACTTAATTATCTACAAAAAAGGTCTCTTAACATTTTGCCATAGCTCGCTTCGTTTCCGAGATATTTGCAGATTTATCTCAAGGGAAGGGGCCTGACGGACATATTTCGAGATATTTCTTCTTCTTGTTGTTCTTCTTCTGCACAGCTAAGCTGGAAGTGGCATTTGCAGCGCGCAATAGTGCAGAGTTATCTCAAAGAAAGGGGCCACGGTGTTTCTGTATCTCTATTATGTTGGTGCGGCTTCGGAACTTTTAAATATCTCGATATATCTCGAAAACTACGCTTCTGATCAAAAAATATCATAGAACCTAAATTGTAGGAAACATAATTCTCTACAAAAAAGGTCTCTTAACATTTTGCCATAGCTCGCTTCGTTTCCGAGATATTTGCAGATATATCTCAAGGGAAGGGGCCTGACGGACATATTTCGAGATATTTCTTCTTCTTGTTGTTCTTCTTCTGCACAGCTAAGCTGGAAGTGGCATTTGCGGCTCGCACTAGTGCAGAGTTATCTCAAAGAAAGGGGCCACGGTGTTTCTGTATCTCTATTATGTTGGTGCGGCTTCGGAACTTTTAAATATCTCGATATATCTCGAAAACTACGCATCTGATCAAAAAATATCATCGAACATAAAAAGTAGGAAACTTAATTCTCTACAAAAAAGGTCTCTTAACATTTTGCCATAGCTCGCTTCGTTTCCGAGATATTTGCAGATTTATCTCAAGGGAAGTGGCCTGACGGACATATTGCGAGATATTTCTTCTTCTTGTTGTTCTTCTTCTGCACAGCTAAGCTGGAAGTGGCATTTGCAGCTCGCAATAGTGCAGAGTTATCTCAAAGAAAGGGGCCACGGTGTTTCTGTATCTCTATTATGTTGGTGCGGCTTCGGAACTTTTAAATATCTCGATATATCTCGAAAACTACGCTTCTGATCAAAAAATATCATAGAACCTAAATTGTAGGAAACATAATTCTCTACAAAAAAGGTCTCGTAACATTTTGCCATAGCTCGCTTCGTTTCCGAGATATTTGCAGATATATCTCAAGGGAAGGGGCCTGACGGACATATTTCGAGATATTTCTTCTTCTTGTTGTTCTTCTTCTGCACAGCTAAGCTGGAAGTGGCATTTGCGGCTCGCACTAGTGCAGAGTTATCTCAAAGAAAGGGGCCACGGTGTTTCTGTATCTCTATTATGTTGGTGCGGCTTCGGAACTTTTAAATATCTCGATATATCTCGAAAACTACGCATCTGATCAAAAAATATCATCGAACATAAAAAGTAGGAAACTTAATTCTCTACAAAAAAGGTATCTTAACATTTTGCCATAGCTCGCTTCGTTTCCGAGATATTTGCAGATTTATCTCAAGGGAAGTGGCCTGACGGACATATTGCGAGATATTTCTTCTTCTTGTTGTTCTTCTTCTGCACAGCTAAGCTGGAAGTGGCATTTGCAGCTCGCAATAGTGCAGAGTTATCCCAAAGAAAGGGGCCACGGTGTTTCTGTATCTCTATTATGTTGGTGCGGCTTCGGAACTTTTAAATATCTCGATATATCTCGAAAACTACGCTTCTGATCAAAAAATATCATAGAACATAGATTGTAGGAAACATAATTCTCTACAAAAAAGTTCTCTTAACATTTTGCCATAGCTCGCTTCGTTTCCGAGATATTTGCAGATTTATCTCAAGGGAAGGGTCCTGATGGACATATTTCGAGATATTTCTTCTTCTTGTTGTTCTTCTTCTGCACAGATAAACTGGAAGTGGCATTTGCAGCGCGGAATAGTGCAGAGTTATCTCAAAGAAAGGGGCCACGGTGTTTCTGTATGTCTATTATGTTGGTGCGGCTTCGGAACTTTTAAATATCTCGATATATCTCGAAAACTACGCTTCTGATCAAAAAATATCATAGAACCTAAATTGTAGGAAACATAATTCTCTACAAAAAAGGTCTCTTAACATTTTGCCATAGCTCGCTTCGTTTCCGAGATATTTGCAGATTTATCTCAAGGGAAGGGTCCTGATGGACATATTTCGAGATATTTCTTCTTCTTGTTGTTCTTCTTCTGCACAGCTAAACTGGAAGTGGCATTTCCAGCTCGCAATCGTGCAGAGTTATCTCAAAGAAAGGGGCCACGGTGTTTCTGTATCTCTATTATGTTGGTGCGGCTTCGGAACTTTTAAATATCTTGATATATCTCGAGAACTACGCCTCTGATCGAAAAATATCATAGAACATAAAAAGTAGGAAACTTAATTATCTACAAAAAAGGTCTCTTAACATTTTGCCATAGCTCGCTTCGTTTCCGAGATATTTGCAGATTTATCTCAAGGGAAGGGGCCTGACGGACATATTTCGAGATATTTCTTCTTCTTGTTGTTCTTCTTCTGCACAGCTAAGCTGGAAGTGGCATTTGCAGCGCGCAATAGTGCAGAGTTATCTCAAAGAAAGGGGCCACGGTGTTTCTGTATCTCTATTATGTTGGTGCGGCTTCGGAACTTTTAAATATCTCGATATATCTCGAAAACTACGCATCTGATCAAAAAATATCATCGAACATAAAAAGTAGGAAACTTAATTCTCTACAAAAAAGGTCTCTTAACATTTTGCCATAGCTCGCTTCGTTTCCGAGATATTTGCAGATTTATCTCAAGGGAAGTGGCCTGACGGACATATTGCGAGATATTTCTTCTTCTTGTTGTTCTTCTTCTGCACAGCTAAGCTGGAAGTGGCATTTGCGGCTCGCACTAGTGCAGAGTTATCTCAAAGAAAGGGGCCACGGTGTTTCTGTATCTCTATTATGTTGGTGCGGCTTCGGAACTTTTAAATATCTCGATATATCTCGAAAACTACGCTTCTGATCAAAAAATATCATAGAACATAAATTGTAGGAAACATAATTCGCTACAAAAAACGTCTCTTACCATTTTGCCATAGCTCGCTTCGTTTCCGAGATATTTGCAGATTCAGCTCAAAGGAACGGACCTGACGGACATATTTCGAGATACTTCTTCTTCTTGTTGTTCTTCCTCTGCACAGCTAAGCTGGAAGTGGCATTTGCAGCTCGCAATAGTGCAGAGTTATCTCAAAGAAAGGGGCCACGGTGTTTCTGTATCTCTATTATGTTGGTGCGGCTTCGGAACTTTTAAATATCTTGATATATCTCGAGAACTACGCCTCTGATCGAAAAATATCATAGAACATAAAAAGTAGGAAACTTAATTATCTACAAAAAAGGTCTCTTAACATTTTGCCATAGCTCGCTTCGTTTCCGAGATATTTGCAGATTTATCTCAAGGGAAGGGGCCTGACGGACATATTTCGAGATATTTCTTCTTCTTGTTGTTCTTCTTCTGCACAGCTAAGCTGGAAGTGGCATTTGCAGCGCGCAATAGTGCAGAGTTATCTCAAAGAAAGGGGCCACGGTGTTTCTGTATCTCTATTATGTTGGTGCGGCTTCGGAACTTTTAAATATCTCGATATATCTCGAAAACTACGCTTCTGATCAAAAAATATCATAGAACCTAAATTGTAGGAAACATAATTCTCTACAAAAAAGGTCTCTTAACATTTTGCCATAGCTCGCTTCGTTTCCGAGATATTTGCAGATATATCTCAAGGGAAGGGGCCTGACGGACATATTTCGAGATATTTCTTCTTCTTGTTGTTCTTCTTCTGCACAGCTAAGCTGGAAGTGGCATTTGCGGCTCGCACTAGTGCAGAGTTATCTCAAAGAAAGGGGCCACGGTGTTTCTGTATCTCTATTATGTTGGTGCGGCTTCGGAACTTTTAAATATCTCGATATATCTCGAAAACTACGCATCTGATCAAAAAATATCATCGAACATAAAAAGTAGGAAACTTAATTCTCTACAAAAAAGGTCTCTTAACATTTTGCCATAGCTCGCTTCGTTTCCGAGATATTTGCAGATTTATCTCAAGGGAAGTGGCCTGACGGACATATTGCGAGATATTTCTTCTTCTTGTTGTTCTTCTTCTGCACAGCTAAGCTGGAAGTGGCATTTGCAGCTCGCAATAGTGCAGAGTTATCTCAAAGAAAGGGGCCACGGTGTTTCTGTATCTCTATTATGTTGGTGCGGCTTCGGAACTTTTAAATATCTCGATATATCTCGAAAACTACGCTTCTGATCAAAAAATATCATAGAACCTAAATTGTAGGAAACATAATTCTCTACAAAAAAGGTCTCGTAACATTTTGCCATAGCTCGCTTCGTTTCCGAGATATTTGCAGATATATCTCAAGGGAAGGGGCCTGACGGACATATTTCGAGATATTTCTTCTTCTTGTTGTTCTTCTTCTGCACAGCTAAGCTGGAAGTGGCATTTGCGGCTCGCACTAGTGCAGAGTTATCTCAAAGAAAGGGGCCACGGTGTTTCTGTATCTCTATTATGTTGGTGCGGCTTCGGAACTTTTAAATATCTCGATATATCTCGAAAACTACGCATCTGATCAAAAAATATCATCGAACATAAAAAGTAGGAAACTTAATTCTCTACAAAAAAGGTATCTTAACATTTTGCCATAGCTCGCTTCGTTTCCGAGATATTTGCAGATTTATCTCAAGGGAAGTGGCCTGACGGACATATTGCGAGATATTTCTTCTTCTTGTTGTTCTTCTTCTGCACAGCTAAGCTGGAAGTGGCATTTGCAGCTCGCAATAGTGCAGAGTTATCCCAAAGAAAGGGGCCACGGTGTTTCTGTATCTCTATTATGTTGGTGCGGCTTCGGAACTTTTAAATATCTCGATATATCTCGAAAACTACGCTTCTGATCAAAAAATATCATAGAACATAGATTGTAGGAAACATAATTCTCTACAAAAAAGTTCTCTTAACATTTTGCCATAGCTCGCTTCGTTTCCGAGATATTTGCAGATTTATCTCAAGGGAAGGGTCCTGATGGACATATTTCGAGATATTTCTTCTTCTTGTTGTTCTTCTTCTGCACAGATAAACTGGAAGTGGCATTTGCAGCGCGGAATAGTGCAGAGTTATCTCAAAGAAAGGGGCCACGGTGTTTCTGTATGTCTATTATGTTGGTGCGGCTTCGGAACTTTTAAATATCTCGATATATCTCGAAAACTACGCTTCTGATCAAAAAATGTCATAGAACCTAAATTGTAGGAAACATAATTCTCTACAAAAAAGGTCTCTTAACATTTTGCCATAGCTCGCTTCGTTTCCGAGATATTTGCAGATTTATCTCAAGGGAAGGGTCCTGATGGACATATTTCGAGATATTTCTTCTTCTTGTTGTTCTTCTTCTGCACAGCTAAACTGGAAGTGGCATTTCCAGCTCGCAATCGTGCAGAGTTATCTCAAAGAAAGGGGCCACGGTGTTTCTGTATCTCTATTATGTTGGTGCGGCTTCGGAACTTTTAAATATCTTGATATATCTCGAGAACTACGCCTCTGATCGAAAAATATCATAGAACATAAAAAGTAGGAAACTTAATTATCTACAAAAAAGGTCTCTTAACATTTTGCCATAGCTCGCTTCGTTTCCGAGATATTTGCAGATTTATCTCAAGGGAAGGGGCCTGACGGACATATTTCGAGATATTTCTTCTTCTTGTTGTTCTTCTTCTGCACAGCTAAGCTGGAAGTGGCATTTGCGGCTCGCACTAGTGCAGAGTTATCTCAAAGAAAGGGGCCACGGTGTTTCTGTATCTCTATTATGTTGGTGCGGCTTCGGAACTTTTAAATATCTCGATATATCTCGAAAACTACGCTTCTGATCAAAAAATATCATAGAACATAAATTGTAGGAAACATAATTCGCTACAAAAAACGTCTCTTACCATTTTGCCATAGCTCGCTTCGTTTCCGAGATATTTGCAGATTCAGCTCAAAGGAACGGACCTGACGGACATATTTCGAGATACTTCTTCTTCTTGTTGTTCTTCCTCTGCACAGCTAAGCTGGAAGTGGCATTTGCAGCTCGCAATAGTGCAGAGTTATCTCACAGAAAGGGGCCACGGTGTTTCTGTATCTCTATTATGTTGGTGCGGCTTCGGAACTTTTAAATATCTCGATATATCTCGAAAACTACGCTTCTGATCAAAAAATATCATAGAACATAAATAGTAGGAAACATAATTCTCTACAAAAAACGTCTCTTAACATTTTGCCATAGCTCGCTTCGTTTCCGAGATATTTGCCGATTCAGCTCAAAGGAACGGGCCTGACGGACATATTTCGAGATACTTCTTCTTCTTGTTGTTCTTCCTCTGCACAGCTAAGCTGGAAGTGGCATTTACAGCTCGCAATAGTGCAGAGTTATCTCAAAGAAAGGGGCCACGGTGTTTCTGTATCTCTATTATGTTGGTGCGGCCTCGGAACTTTTAAATATCTTGATATATCTCGAGAACTACGCATCTGATCAAAAAATATCATAGAACATAAAAAGTAGGAAACTTAATTCTCTACAAAAAAGGTCTCTGAACATTTTGCCATAGCTCGCTTCGTTTCCGAGATATTTGCAGATTTATCTCAAGGGAAGGGGCCTGACGGACATATTTCGAGATATTTCTTCTTCTTGTTGTTCTTCTTCTGCACAGCTAAGCTGGAAGTGGCATTTGCGGCTCGCACTAGTGCAGAGTTATCTCAACGAAAGGGGCCACGGTGTTTCTGTATCTCTATTATGTTGGTGCGGCTTCGGAACTTTTAAATATCTCGATATATCTCGAAAACTACGCTTCTGATCAAAAAATATCATAGAACATAAATTGTAGGAAGCATAATTCTCTACAAAAAAGGTCTCTTAACATTTTGCCATAGCTCGCTTCGTTTCCGAGATATTTGCAGATATATCTCAAGGGAAGGGGCCTGACGGACATATTTCGAGATATTTCTTCTTCTTGTTGTTCTTCTTCTGCACAGCTAAGCTGGAAGTGGCATTTGCGGCTCGCACTAGTGCAGAGTTATCTCAAAGAAAGGGGCCACGGTGTTTCTGTATCTCTATTATGTTGGTGCGGCTTCGGAACTTTTAAATATCTCGATATATCTCGAAAACTACGCATCTGATCAAAAAATATCATCGAACATAAAAAGTAGGAAACATAATTCTCTACAAAAAAGGTCTCTTAACATTTTGCCATAGCTCGCTTCGTTTCCGAGATATTTGCAGATTTATCTCAAGGGAAGGGGCCTGACGGACATATTTCGAGATATTTCTTCTTCTTGTTGTTCTTCTTCTGCACAGCTAAGCTGGAAGTGGCATTTGCGGATCGCACTAGTGCAGAGTTATCTCAAAGAAAGGGGCCACGGTGTTTCTGTATCTCTATTATGTTGGTGCGGCTTCGGAACTTTTAAATATCTCGATATATCTCGAAAACTACGCTTCTGATCAAAAAATATCATAGAACATAAATTGTAGGAAACATAATTCTCTACAAAAAACGTCTCTTACCATTTTGCCATAGCTCGCTTCGTTTCCGAGATATTTGCAGATTCAGCTCAAAGGAACGGGCCTGACGGACATATTTCGAGATACTTCTTCTTCTTGTTGTTCTTCCTCTGCACAGCTAAGCTGGAAGTGGCATTTGCAGCTCGCAATAGTGCAGAGTTATCTCAAAGAAAGGGGCCACGGTGTTTCTGTATCTCTATTATGTTGGTGCGGCTTCGGAACTTTTAAATATCTCGATATATCTCGAAAACTACGCTTCTGATCAAAAAATATCATAGAACATAAATTGTAGGAAACATAATTCTCTACAAAAAACGTCTCTTAACATTTTGCCATGGCTCGCTTCGTTTCCGAGATATTTGCAGATTCAGCTCAAAGGAACGGGCCTGACGGACATATTTCGAGATACTTCTTCTTCTTGTTGTTCTTCCTCTGCACAGCTAAGCTGGAAGTGGCATTTACAGCTCGCAATAGTGCAGAGTTATCTCAAAGAAAGGGGCCACGGTGTTTCTGTATCTCTATTATGTTGGTGCGGCTTCGGAACTTTTAAATATCTTGATATATCTCGAGAACTACGCATCTGATCAAAAAATATCATAGAACATAAAAAGTAGGAAACTTAATTCTCTACAAAAAAGGTCTGTTAATATTTTGCCATAGCTCGCTTCGTTTCCGAGATATTTGCAGATTTATCTCAAGGGAAGGGGCCTGACGGACATATTTCGAGATATTTCTTCTTCTTGTTGTTCTTCTTCTGCACAGCTAAGCTGGAAGTGGCATTTGCGGCTCGCACTAGTGCAGAGTTATCTCAACGAAAGGGGCCACGGTGTTTCTGTATCTCTATTATGTTGGTGCGGCTTCGGAACTTTTAAATATCTCGATATATCTCGAAAACTACGCTTCTGATCAAAAAATATCATAGAACATAAATTGTAGGAAGCATAATTCTCTACAAAAAAGGTCTCTTAACATTTTGCCATAGCTCGCTTCGTTTCCGAGATATTTGCAGATATATCTCAAGGGAAGGGGCCTGACGGACATATTTCGAGATATTTCTTCTTCTTGTTGTTCTTCTTCTGCACAGCTAAGCTGGAAGTGGCATTTACAGCTCGCAATAGTGCAGAGTTATCTCAAAGAAAGGGGCCACGGTGTTTCTGTATCTCTATTATGTTGGTGCGGCTTCGGAACTTTTAAATATCTTGATATATCTCGAGAACTACGCATCTGATCGAAAAATATCGTAGAACATGAAAAGTAGGAAACTTAATTCTCTACAAAAAAGGTCTCTTAACATTTTGCCATAGCTCTCTTCGTTTCCGAGATATTTGCAGATTTATCTCAAGGGAAGGGGCCTGACGGACATATTTCGAGATATTTCTTCTTCTTGTTGTTCTTCCTCTGCACAGCTAAGCTGGAAGTGGCATTTGCAGCTCGCAATAGTGCAGAGTTATCTCAAAGAAAGGGGCCACGGTGTTTCTGTATCTCTATTATGTTGGTGCGGCTTCGGAACTTTTAAATATCTTGATATATCTCGAGAACTACGCATCTGATCAAAAAATATCATAGAAGATAAAAAGTAGGAAACTTAATTCTCTACAAGAAAGGTCTCTTAACATTTTGCCATAGCTCGCTTCGTTTCCGAGATATTTGCATATTTATCTCAAGGGAACGGGCCTGACGGACATATTTCGAGATATTTCTTCTTCTTGTTGTTCTTCTTCTGCACAGCTAAGCTGGAAGTGGCATTTGCAGCTCGCAATAGTGCAGAGTTATCTCAAAGAAAGGGGCCACGGTGTTTCTGTATCTCTATTATGTTGGTGCGGCTTCGGAACTTTTAAATATCTTGATATATCTCGAGAACTACGCATCTGATCAAAAAATATCATAGAACATAAAAAGTAGGAAACTTAATTCTCTACAAGAAAGGTCTCTTAACATTTTGCCATAGCTCGCTTCGTTTCCGAGATATTTGCATATTTATCTCAAGGGAACGGGCCTGACGGACATATTTCGAGATATTTCTTCTTCTTGTTGTTCTTCTTCTGCACAGCTAAGCTGGAAGTGGCATTTGCGGCTCGCACTAGTGCAGAGTTGTCTCAAAGAAAGGGGCCACAGTGTTTCTGTATCTCTATTATGTTGGTGCGGCTTCGGAACTTTTAAATATCTCGATATATCTCGAAAACTACGCATCTGATCAAAAAATATCATCGAACATAAAAAGTAGGAAACTTAATTCTCTACAAAAAAGGTCTCTTAACATTTTGCCATAGCTCGCTTCGTTTCCGAGATATTTGCAGATTTATCTCAAGGGAAGTGGCCTGACGGACATATTTCGAGATATTTCTTCTTCTTGTTGTTCTTCTTCTGCACAGCTAAGCTGGAAGTGGCATTTGCTGCTCGCAATAGTGCAGAGTTATCCCAAAGAAAGGGGCCACGGTGTTTCTGTATCTCTATTATGTTGGTGCGGCTTCGGAACTTTTAAATATCTCGATATATCTCGAAAACTACGCTTCTGATCAAAAAATATCATAGAACATAGATTGTAGGAAACATAATTCTCTACAAAAAAGTTCTCTTAACATTTTGCCATAGCTCGCTTCGTTTCCGAGATATTTGCAGATTTATCTCAAGGGAAGGGTCCTGATGGACATATTTCGAGATATTTCTTCTTCTTGTTGTTCTTCTTCTGCACAGCTAAACTGGAAGTGGCATTTCCAGCTCGCAATCGTGCAGAGTTATCTCAAAGAAAGGGGCCACGGTGTTTCTGTATCTCTATTATGTTGGTGCGGCTTCGGAACTTTTAAATATCTTGATATATCTCGAGAACTACGCCTCTGATCGAAAAATATCATAGAACATAAAAAGTAGGAAACTTAATTATCTACAAAAAAGGTCTCTTAACATTTTGCCATAGCTCGCTTCGTTTCCGAGATATTTGCAGATTTATCTCAAGGGAAGGGGCCTGACGGACATATTTCGAGATATTTCTTCTTCTTGTTGTTCTTCTTCTGCACAGCTAAGCTGGAAGTGGCATTTGCAGCGCGCAATAGTGCAGAGTTATCTCAAAGAAAGGGGCCACGGTGTTTCTGTATCTCTATTATGTTGGTGCGGCTTCGGAACTTTTAAATATCTCGATATATCTCGAAAACTACGCTTCTGATCAAAAAATATCATAGAACCTAAATTGTAGGAAACATAATTCTCTACAAAAAAGGTCTCTTAACATTTTGCCATAGCTCGCTTCGTTTCCGAGATATTTGCAGATATATCTCAAGGGAAGGGGCCTGACGGACATATTTCGAGATATTTCTTCTTCTTGTTGTTCTTCTTCTGCACAGCTAAGCTGGAAGTGGCATTTGCGGCTCGCACTAGTGCAGAGTTATCTCAAAGAAAGGGGCCACGGTGTTTCTGTATCTCTATTATGTTGGTGCGGCTTCGGAACTTTTAAATATCTCGATATATCTCGAAAACTACACATCTGATCAAAAAATATCATCGAACATAAAAAGTAGGAAACTTAATTCTCTACAAAAAAGGTCTCTTAACATTTTGCCATAGCTCGCTTCGTTTCCGAGATATTTGCAGATTTATCTCAAGGGAAGTGGCCTGACGGACATATTGCGAGATATTTCTTCTTCTTGTTGTTCTTCTTCTGCACAGCTAAGCTGGAAGTGGCATTTGCAGCTCGCAATAGTGCAGAGTTATCCCAAAGAAAGGGGCCACGGTGTTTCTGTATCTCTATTATGTTGGTGCGGCTTCGGAACTTTTAAATATCTCGATATATCTCGAAAACTACGCTTCTGATCAAAAAATATCATAGAACATAGATTGTAGGAAACATAATTCTCTACAAAAAAGTTCTCTTAACATTTTGCCATAGCTCGCTTCGTTTCCGAGATATTTGCAGATTTATCTCAAGGGAAGGGTCCTGATGGACATATTTCGAGATATTTCTTCTTCTTGTTGTTCTTCTTCTGCACAGCTAAACTGGAAGTGGCATTTGCAGCGCGGAATAGTGCAGAGTTATCTCAAAGAAAGGGGCCACGGTGTTTCTGTATCTCTATTATGTTGGTGCGGCTTCGGAACTTTTAAATATCTCGATATATCTCGAAAACTACGCTTCTGATCAAAAAATATCATAGAACCTAAATTGTAGGAAACATAATTCTCTACAAAAAAGGTCTCTTAACATTTTGCCATAGCTCGCTTCGTTTCCGAGATATTTGGAGATATATCTCAAGGGAAGGGGCCTGACGGACATATTTCGAGATATTTCTTCTTCTTGTTGTTCTTCTTCTGCACAGCTAAGCTGGAAGTGGCATTTGCGGCTCGCACTAGTGCAGAGTTATCTCAACGAAAGGGGCCACGGTGTTTCTGTATCTCTATTATGTTGGTGCGGCTTCGGAACTTTTAAATATCTCGATATATCTCGAAAACTACGCTTCTGATCAAAAAATATCATAGAACATAAATTGTAGGGAGCATAATTCTCTACAAAAAAGGTCTCTTAACATTTTGCCATAGCTCGCTTCGTTTCCGAGATATTTGCAGATATATCTCAAGGGAAGGGGCCTGACGGACATATTTCGAGATATTTCTTCTTCTTGTTGTTCTTCTTCTGCACAGCTAAGCTGGAAGTGGCATTTGCAGCTCGCAATAGTGCAGAGTTATCTCAAAGACAGGGGCCACGGTGTTTCTGTATCTCTATTATGATGGTGCGGCTTCGGAACTTTTAAATATCTTGATATATCTCGAGAACTACGCATCTGATCAAAAAATATCATAGAACATGAAAAGTAGGAAACTTAATTCTCTACAAAAAAGGTCTCTTAACATTTTGCCATAGCTCTCTTCATTTCCGAGATATTTGCAGATTTATCTCAAGGGAAGGGGCCTGACGGACATATTTCGAGATATTTCTTCTTCTTGTTGTTCTTCTTCTGCACAGCTAAGCTGGAAGTGGCATTTGCGGCTCGCACTAGTGCACAGTTATCTCAAAGAAAGGGGCCACGGTGTTTCTGTATCTCTATTATGTTGGTGCGGCTTCGGAACTTTTAAATATCTTGATATATCTCGAGAACTACGCATCTGATCAAAAAATATCATAGAACATAAAAAGTAGGAAACTTAATTCTCTACAAGAAAGGTCTCTTAACATTTTGCCATAGCTCGCTTCGTTTCCGAGATATTTGCAGATTCAGCTCAAAGGAACTGGCCTGACGGACATATTTCGAGATATTTCTTCTTCTTGTTGTTCTTCCTCTGCACAGCTAAGCTGGAAGTGGCATTTGCAGCTCGCAATAGTGCAGAGTTATCTCAAAGAAAGGGGCCACGGTGTTTCTGTATCTCTATTATGATGGTGCGGCTTCGGAACTTTTAAATATCTTGATATATCTCGAGAACTACGCATCTGATCAAAAAATATCATAGAACATAAAAAGTAGGAAACTTAATTCTCTACAAAAAAGGTTTCTTAACATTTTGCCATAGCTCGCTTCGTTTCCGAGATATTTGCATATTTATCTCAAGGGAAGGGGCCTGACGGACATATTTCGAGATATTTCTTCTTCTTGTTGTTCTTCTTCTGCACAGCTAAGCTGGAAGTGGCATTTACAGCTCGCAATAGTGCAGAGTTATCTCAAAGAAAGGGGCCACGGTGTTTCTGTATCTCTATTATGTTGGTGCGGCTTCGGAACTTTTAAATATCTTGATATATCTCGAGAACTACGCATCTGATCAAAAAATATCATAGAACATAAAAAGTAGGAAACATAATTCTCTACAAAAAAGGTCTCCTAACATTTTGCCATAGCTCGCTTCGTTTCCGAGATATTTGCAGATTTATCTCAAGGGAAGGGGCCTCACGGACATATTTCGAGATATTTCTTCTTCTTGTTGTTCTTCTTCTGCACAGCTAAGCTGGAAGTGGCATTTGCGGCTCGCACTAGTGCACAGTTATCTCAAAGAAAGGGGCCACGGTGTTTCTGTATCTCTATTATGTTGGTGCGGCTTCGGAACTTTTAAGTATCTCAATATATCTCGAAAACTACGCTTCTGATCAAAAAATATCATAGAACATAAATTGTAGGAAACATAATTCTCTACAAAAAACGTCTCTTAACATTTTGCCATAGCTCGCTTCGTTTCCGAGATATCTGCAGATTCAGCTCAAAGGAACTGGCCTGACGGACATATTTCGAGATATTTCTTCTTCTTGTTGTTCTTCCTCTGCACAGCTAAGCTGGAAGTGGCATTTGCAGCTCGCAATAGTGCAGAGTTATCTCAAAGAAAGGGGCCACGGTGTTTCTGTATCTCTATTATGATGGTGCGGCTTCGGAACTTTTAAATATCTTGATATATCTCGAGAACTACGCATCTGATCAAAAAATATCATAGAACATAAAAAGTAGGAAACTTAATTCTCTACAAAAAAGGTTTCTTAACATTTTGCCATAGCTCGCTTCGTTTCCGAGATATTTGCATATTTATCTCAAGGGAAGGGGCCTGACGGACATATTTCGAGATATTTCTTCTTCTTGTTGTTCTTCTTCTGCACAGCTAAGCTGGAAGTGGCATTTACAGCTCGCAATAGTGCAGAGTTATCTCAAAGAAAGGGGCCACGGTGTTTCTGTATCTCTATTATGTTGGTGCGGCTTCGGAACTTTTAAATATCTTGATATATCTCGAGAACTACGCATCTGATCAAAAAATATCATAGAACATAAAAAGTAGGAAACATAATTCTCTACAAAAAAGGTCTCCTAACATTTTGCCATAGCTCGCTTCGTTTCCGAGATATTTGCAGATTTATCTCAAGGGAAGGGGCCTCACGGACATATTTCGAGATATTTCTTCTTCTTGTTGTTCTTCTTCTGCACAGCTAAGCTGGAAGTGGCATTTGCGGCTCGCACTAGTGCACAGTTATCTCAAAGAAAGGGGCCACGGTGTTTCTGTATCTCTATTATGTTGGTGCGGCTTCGGAACTTTTAAGTATCTCAATATATCTCGAAAACTACGCTTCTGATCAAAAAATATCATAGAACATAAATTGTAGGAAACATAATTCTCTACAAAAAACGTCTCTTAACATTTTGCCATAGCTCGCTTCGTTTCCGAGATATCTGCAGATTCAGCTCAAAGGAACTGGCCTGACGGACATATTTCGAGATATTTCTTCTTCTTGTTGTTCTTCCTCTGCACAGCTAAGCTGGAAGTGGCATTTGCAGCTCGCAATAGTGCAGAGTTATCTCAAAGAAAGGGGCCACGGTGTTTCTGTATCTCTATTATGATGGTGCGGCTTCGGAACTTTTAAATATCTTGATATATCTCGAGAACTACGCATCTCATCAAAAAATATCATAGAACATAAAAAGTAGGAAACTTAATTCTCTACAAAAAAGGTTTCTTAACATTTTGCCATAGCTCGCTTCGTTTCCGAGATATTTGCATATTTATCTCAAGGGAAGGGGCCTGACGGACATATTTCGAGATATTTCTTCTTCTTGTTGTTCTTCTTCTGCACAGCTAAGCTGGAAGTGGCATTTACAGCTCGCAATAGTGCAGAGTTATCTCAAAGAAAGGGGCCACGGTGTTTCTGTATCTCTATTATGTTGGTGCGGCTTCGGAACTTTTAAATATCTTGATATATCTCGAGAACTACGCATCTGATCAAAAAATATCATAGAACATAAAAAGTAGGAAACATAATTCTCTACAAAAAAGGTCTCCTAACATTTTGCCATAGCTCGCTTCGTTTCCGAGATATTTGCAGATTTATCTCAAGGGAAGGGGCCTCACGGACATATTTCGAGATATTTCTTCTTCTTGTTGTTCTTCTTCTGCACAGCTAAGCTGGAAGTGGCATTTGCGGCTCGCACTAGTGCACAGTTATCTCAAAGAAAGGGGCCACGGTGTTTCTGTATCTCTATTATGTTGGTGCGGCTTCGGAACTTTTAAGTATCTCAATATATCTCGAAAACTACGCTTCTGATCAAAAAATATCATAGAACATAAATTGTAGGAAACATAATTCTCTACAAAAAACGTCTCTTAACATTTTGCCATAGCTCGCTTCGTTTCCGAGATATCTGCAGATTCAGCTCAAAGGAACTGGCCTGACGGACATATTTCGAGATATTTCTTCTTCTTGTTGTTCTTCCTCTGCACAGCTAAGCTGGAAGTGGCATTTGCAGCTCGCAATAGTGCAGAGTTATCTCAAAGAAAGGGGCCACGGTGTTTCTGTATCTCTATTATGATGGTGCGGCTTCGGAACTTTTAAATATCTTGATATATCTCGAGAACTACGCATCTCATCAAAAAATATCATAGAACATAAAAAGTAGGAAACTTAATTCTCTACAAAAAAGGTTTCTTAACATTTTGCCATAGCTCGCTTCGTTTCCGAGATATTTGCATATTTATCTCAAGGGAAGGGGCCTGACGGACATATTTCGAGATATTTCTTCTTCTTGTTGTTCTTCTTCTGCACAGCTAAGCTGGAAGTGGCATTTACAGCTCGCAATAGTGCAGAGTTATCTCAAAGAAAGGGGCCACGGTGTTTCTGTATCTCTATTATGTTGGTGCGGCTTCGGAACTTTTAAATATCTTGATATATCTCGAGAACTACCCATCTGATCAAAAAATATCATAGAACATAAATTGTAGGAAACATAATTCTCTACAAAAAACGTCTCTTAACATTTTGCCATAGCTCGCTTCGTTTCCGACATATTTGCAGATTCAGCTCAAAGGAACTGGCCTGACGGACATATTTCGAGATATTTCTTCTTCTTGTTGTTCTTCCTCTGCACAGCTAAGCTGGAAGTGGCATTTGCAGCTCGCAATAGTGCAGAGTTATCTCAAAGAAAGGGGCCACGGTGTTTCTGTATCTCTATTATGTTGGTGCGGCTACGGAACTTTTAAGTATCTCGATATATCTCGAAAACTACGCTTCTGATCAAAAAATATCATAGAACATAAATTGTAGGAAACATAATTCTCTACAAAAAACGTCTCTTAACATTTTGCCATAGCTCGCTTCGTTTCCGAGATATTTGCAGATTCAGCTCAAAGGAACTGGCCTGACGGACATATTTCGAGATATTTCTTCTTCTTGTTGTTCTTCCTCTGCACAGCTAAGCTGGAAGTGGCATTTGCAGCTCGCAATAGTGCAGAGTTATCTCAAAGAAAGGGGCCACGGTGTTTCTGTATCTCTATTATGATGGTGCGGCTTCGGAACTTTTAAATATCTTGATATATCTCGAGAACTACGCATCTGATCAAAAAATATCATAGAACATAAAAAGTAGGAAACTTAATTCTCTACAAAAAAGGTTTCTTAACATTTTGCCATAGCTCGCTTCGTTTCCGAGATATTTGCATATTTATCTCAAGGGAAGGGGCCTGACGGACATATTTCGAGATATTTCTTCTTCTTGTTGTTCTTCTTCTGCACAGCTAAGCTGGAAGTGGCATTTACAGCTCGCAATAGTGCAGAGTTATCTCAAAGAAAGGGGCCACGGTGTTTCTGTATCTCTATTATGTTGGTGCGGCTTCGGAACTTTTAAATATCTTGATATATCTCGAGAACTACGCATCTGATCAAAAAATATCATAGAACAAAAAAAGTAGGAAACATAATTCTCTACAAAAAAGGTCTCCTAACATTTTGCCATAGCTCGCTTCGTTTCCGAGATATTTGCAGATTTATCTCAAGGGAAGGGGCCTCACGGACATATTTCGAGATATTTCTTCTTCTTGTTGTTCTTCTTCTGCACAGCTAAGCTGGAAGTGGCATTTGCGGCTCGCACCAGTGCACAGTTATCTCAAAGAAAGGGGCCACGGTGTTTCTGTATCTCTATTATGTTGGTGCGGCTTCGGAACTTTTAAGTATCTCGATATATCTCGAAAACTACGCATCTGATCAAAAAATATCATAGAACATGAAAAGTAGGAAACTTAATTCTCTACAAAAAAGGTCTCTTAACATTTTGCCATAGCTCGCTTCGTTTCCGAGATATTTGCATATTTATCTCAAGGGAAGGGGCCTGACGGACATATTTCGAGATATTTCTTCTTCTTGTTGTTCTTCTTCTGCACAGCTAAGCTGGAAGTGGCATTTACAGCTCGCAATAGTGCAGAGTTATCTCAAAGAAAGGGGCCACGGTGTTTCTGTATCTCTATTATGTTGGTGCGGCTTCGGAACTTTTAAATATCTTGATATATCTCGAGAACTACGCATCTGATCAAAAAATATCATAGAATAAAAAAAGTAGGAAACATAATTCTCTACAAAAAAGGTCTCCTAACATTTTGCCATAGCTCGCTTCGTTTCCGAGATATTTGCAGATTCAGCTCAAAGGAACTGGCCTGACGGACATATTTCGAGATATTTCTTCTTCTTGTTGTTCTTCTTCTGCACAGCTAAGCTGGAAGTGGCATTTGCGGCTCGCACTAGTGCACAGTTATCTCAAAGAAAGGGGCCACGGTGTTTCTGTATCTCTATTATGTTGGTGCGGCTTCGGAACGTTTAAGTATCCCGATATATCTCGAAAACTACGCTTCTGATCAAAAAATATCATAGAACATAAATTGTAGGAAACATAATTCTCTACAAAAAACGTCTCTTAACATTTTGCCATAGCTCGCTTCGTTTCCGAGATATTTGCAGATTCAGCTCAAAGGAACTGGCCTGACGGACATATTTCGAGATATTTCTTCTTCTTGTTGTTCTTCCTCTGCACAGCTAAGCTGGAAGTGGCATTTGCAGCTCGCAATAGTGCAGAGTTAACTCAAAGAAAGGGGCCACGGTGTTTCTGTATCTCTATTATGATGGTGCGGCTTCGGAACTTTTAAATATCTTGATATATCTCGAGAACTACGCATCTGATCAAAAAATATCATAGAACATAAAAAGTAGGAAACTTAATTCTCTACAAAAAAGGTTTCTTAACATTTTGCCATAGCTCGCTTCGTTTCCGAGATATTTGCATATTTATCTCAAGGGAAGGGGCCTGACGGACATATTTCGAGATATTTCTTCTTCTTGTTGTTCTTCTTCAGCACAGCTAAGCTGGAAGTGGCATTTACAGCTCGCAATAGTGCAGAGTTATCTCAAAGAAAGGGGCCACGGTGTTTCTGTATCTCTATTATGTTGGTGCGGCTTCGGAACTTTTAAATATCTTGATATATCTCGAGAACTACGCATCTGATCAAAAAATATCATAGAACATGAAAAGTAGGAAACTTAATTCTCTACAAAAAAGGTCTCTTAACATTTTGCCATAGCTCTCTTCGTTTCCGAGATATTTGCAGATTTATCTCAAGGGAAGGGGCCTGACGGACATATTTCGAGATATTTCTTCTTCTTCTTGTTCTTCTTCTGCACAGCTAAGCTGGAAGTGGCATTTGCAGCTCGCAATAGTGCAGAGTTATCTCAAAGAAAGGGGCCACGGTGTTTCTGTATCTCTATTATGTTGGTGCGGCTTCGGAACTTTTAAATATCTTGATATATCTCGAGAACTACGCGTCTGATCAAAAAATATCATAGAACATAAAAAGTAGGAAACATAATTCTCTACAAAAACGGTCTCTTAACATTTTGCCATAGCTCGCTTCGTTTCCGAGATATTTGCAGATATATCTCAAGGGAAGGGGCCTGACGGACATATTTCGAGATATTTCTTCTTCTTGTTGTTCTTCTTCTGCACAGCTAAGCTGGAAGTGGCATTTGCAGCTCGCAATAGTGCAGAGTTATCTCAAAGAAAGGGGCCACGGTGTTTCTGTATCTCTATTATGTTGGTGCGGCTTCGGAACTTTTAAATATCTTGATATATCTCGAGAACTACGCGTCTGATCAAAAAATATCATAGAACATAAAAAGTAGGAAACTTAATTCTCTACAAAAAAGGTCTCTTAACATTTTGCCATAGCTCGCTTCGTTTCCGAGATATTTGCAGATTTATCTCAAGGGAAGGGGCCTGACGGACATATTTCGAGATATTTCTTCTTCTTGTTGTTCTTCTTCTGCACAGCTGAGCTGGAAGTGGCATTTGCAGGTCGCAATAGTGCAGAGTTATCTCAAAGAAAGGGGCCACGGTGTATGTGTATCTCTATTATGTTGGTGCGGCTTCGGAACTTTTAAATATCTCGATATATCTCGAAAACTACGCTTCTGATCAAAAAATATCATAGAACGTAAATTGTAGGAAATATTATTCTCTACAAAAAAGGTCTCTCAACATTTTGCCATAGCTCGCTTCGTTTCCGAGATATTTGCAGATTCATCTCAAGGGAAGGGGTCTGACGGACATATTTCGAGATATTTCTTCTTCTTGTTGTTCTTCTTCTGCACAGCTAAGCTCGAAGTGGCATTTGCAGCTCGCAATAGTGCAGAGTTATCTCAAAGAAAGAGGCCACGGTGTTTCTGTACCTCTATTATGTTGGTGCAGCTTCGGAACTTTTAAATATCTTGATATATCTCGAGAACTACGCATCTGATCAAAAAATATCCTCGAACATAAAAAGTAGGAAACTTAATTCTCTACAAAAAAGGTCTCTTAACATTTTGCAATAGCTCGCTTCGTTGCCGAGATATTTGCAGATTTATCTCAAGGGAAGTGGCCTGACGGACATATTTCGAGATATTTCTTCTTCTTGTTGTTCTTCTTCTGCACAGCTGAGCTGGAAGTGGCATTTGCAGGTCGCAATAGTGCAGAGTTATCTCAAAGAAAGGGGCCACGGTGTTTCTGTATCTCTATTATGTTGGTGCGGCTTCGGAACTTTTGAATATCTCGATATATCTCGAAAACTACGCTTCTGATCAAAAAATATCATAGAACATAAATTGTAGGAAATATTATTCTCTACAAAAAAGGTCTCTCAACATTTTGCCATAGCTCGCTTCGTTTCCGAGATATTTGCAGATTCATCTCAAGGGAAGGGGTCTGACGGACATATTTCGAGATATTTCTTCTTCTTGTTGTTCTTCTTCTGCACAGCTGAGCTGGAAGTGGCATTTGCAGGTCGCAATAGTGCAGAGTTATCTCAAAGAAAGGGGCCACGGTGTTTCTGTATCTCTATTATGTTGGTGCGGCTACGGAACTATTAAATATCTCGATATATCTCGAAAACTACGCTTCTGATCAAAAAATATCATAGAACGTAAAAAGTAGGAAACTTAATTCTCTACAAAAAAGGTCTCTCAACATTTTGCCATAGCTCGCTTCGTTTCCGAGATATTTGCAGATTTATCTCAAGGGAAGTGGCCTGACGGACATATTTCGAGATATTTCTTCTTCTTGTTGTTCTTCTTCTGCACAGCTAAGCTGGAAGTGGCATTTGCAGCTCGCAATAGTGCAGAGTTATCCCAAAGAAAGGGGCCACGGTGTTTCTGTATCTCTATTATGTTGGTGCGGCTTCGGAACTTTTAAATATCTCGATATATCTCGAAAACTACGCTTCTGATCCAAAAATATCATAGAACATAAATTGTAGGAAACTTAATTATCTACAAAAAAGGTCTCTTAACATTTTGCCATAGCTCGCTTCGTTTCCGAGATATTTGCAGATTTATCTCAAGGGAAGGGGCCTGACGGACATATTTCGAGATATTTCTTCTTCTTGTTGTTCTTCTTCTGCACAGCTAAGCTGGAAGTGGCATTTGCAGCTCGCAATAGTGCAGAGTTATCTCAAAGAGAGGGGCCACGGTGTTTCTGTATCTCTATTATGTTTGGTGCGGCTTCGGAACTTTTAAGTATCTTGATCTATCTCGAGAACTACGCTTCTGATCAAAAAATATCATAGAACATAAATTGTAGGAAATATAATTCTCTACAAATAACGTCTCTTAACATTTTGCCATAGCTCGCTTCGTTTCCGAGATATTTGCAGATTTATCTCAAGGGAAGTGGCCTGACGGACATATTTCGAGATATTTCTTCTTCTTGTTGTTCTTCTTCTGCACAGCTAAGCTGGAAGTGGCATTTGCGGCTCGCACTAGTGCAGACTTATCTCAAAGAAAGGGGCCACGGTGTTTCTGTATCCCTATTATGTTGGTGCGGCTTCGGAACTTTTAAATATCTTGATATAGCTCGAGAACTACGCATCTGATCAAAAAATATCATAGAACATAAAAAGTAGGAAACTTAATTCTCTACAAAAAAGGTCTCTTAACATTTTGCCATAGCTCGCTTCGTTTCCGAGATATTTGCAGATTTATCTCAAGGGAAGGGGCCTGACGGACATATTTCGAGATATTTCTTCTTCTTGTTGTTCTTCTTCTGCACAGCTAAGCTGGAAGTGGCATTTGCAGCTCGCAATAGTGCAGAGTTATCTGAAAGAGAGGGGCCAGGGTGTTTCTGTATCTCTATTATGTTTGGTGAGGCTTCGGAACTTTTAAGTATCTTGATCTATCTCGAGAACTACGCTTCTGATCAAAAAATATCATAGAACATAAATTGTAGGAAATATAATTCTCTACAAATAACGTCTCTTAACATTTTGCCATAGCTCGCTTCGTTTCCGAGATATTTGCAGATTTATCTCAAGGGAAGTGGCCTGACGGACATATTTCGAGATATTTCTTCTTCTTGTTGTTCTTCTTCTGCACAGCTAAGCTGGAAGTGGCATTTGCGGCTCGCACTAGTGCAGAGTTATCTCAAAGAAAGGGGCCACGGTGTTTCTGTATCCCTATTATGTTGGTGCGGCTTCGGAACTTTTAAATATCTTGATATATCTCGAGAACTACGCATCTGATCAAAAAATATCATAGAACATAAAAAGTAGGAAACTTAATTCTCTACAAAAAAGGTCTCTTAACATTTTGCCATAGCTCGCTTCGTTTCCGAGATATTTGCAGATACAGCTCAAAGGAACTGGCCTGACGGACATATTTCGAGATATTTCTTCTTCTTGTTGTTCTTCCTCTGCGCAGCTAAGCTGGAAGTGGCATTTGCAGCTCGCAATAGTGCAGAGTTATCTCAAAGAAAGGGGCCACGGTGTTTCTGTATCTCTATTATGTTGGTGCGGCTTCGGAACTTTTAAATATCTTGATATATCTCGAGAACTACGCATCTGATCAAAAAATATCATAGAACATAAAAAGTAGGAAACTTAATTCTGTACAAAAAAGGTCTCTTAACATTTTGCCATAGCTCGCTTCGTTTCCGAGATATTTGCATATTTATCTCAAGGGAAGGGGCCTGACGGACATATTTCGAGATATTTCTTCTTCTTGTTGTTCTTCTTCTGCACAGCTAAGCTGGAAGTGGCATTTGCGGCTCGCACTAGTGCAGAGTTATCTCAAAGAAAGGGGCCACGGTGTTTCTGTATCTTTATTATGTTGGTGCGGCTTCGGAACTTTTAAATATCTCGATATATCTCGAAAACTACGCTTCTGATCAAAAAATATCATAGAACATAAAAAGTAGGAAACTTAATTCTCTACAAAAAAAGTCTCTTAACATTTTGCCATAGTTCGCTTCGTTTCCGAGATATTTGCAGATTCATCTCAAGGGAAGGGGTCTGACGGACATATTTCGAGATATTTCTTCTTCTTGTTGTTCTTCTTCTGCACAGCTAAGCTCGAAGTGGCATTTGCAGCTCGCAATAGTGCAGAGTTATCTCAAAGAAAGAGGCCACGGTGTTTCTGTACCTCTATTATGTTGGTGCAGCTTCGGAACTTTTAAATATCTTGATATATCTCGAGAACTACGCATCTGATCAAAAAATATCATCGAACATAAAAAGTAGGAAACATAATTCTCTACAAAAAAGGTCTCTTAACATTTTGCCATAGCTCGCTTCGTTTCCGAGATATTTGCAGATTTATCTCAAGGGAAGGGTCCTGATGGACATATTTCGAGATATTTCTTCTTCTTGTTGTTCTTCTTCTGCACAGCTAAGCTGGAAGTGGCATTTGCGGCTCGCACTAGTGCAGAGTTATCTCAAAGAAAGGGGCCACGGTGTTTCTGTATCTCTATTATGTTGGTGCAGCTTCGGAACTTTTAAATATCTCGATATATCTCGAAAACTACGCTTCTGATCAAAAAAGATCATAGAACATAAATTGTAGGAAACATAATTCTCTACAAAAAAGGTCTCTTAACATTTTGCCATAGCTCGCTTCGTTTCCGAGATATTTGCAGATACATCTCAAGGGAAGGGGCCTGACGGACATATTTCGAGATATTTCTTCTTCTTGTTGTTCTTCTTCTGCACAGCTAAGCTGGAAGTGGCATTTACAGCTCGCAATAGTGCAGAGTTATCTCAAAGAAAGGGGCCACGGTGTTTCTGTATCTCTATTATGTTGGTGCGGCTTCGGAACTTTTAAATATCTTGATATATCTCGAGAACTACGCCTCTGATCAAAAAATATCATAGAACATAAAAAGTAGGAAACATAATTCTCTACAAAAACGGTCTCTTAACATTTTGCCATAGCTCGCTTCGTTTCCGAGATATTTGCAGATATATCTCAAGGGAAGGGGCCTGACGGACATATTTCGAGATATTTCTTCTTCTTGTTGTTCTTCTTCTGCACAGCTAAGCTGGAAGTGGCATTTGCGGCTCGCACTAGTGCAGAGTTATCTCAAAGAAAGGGGCCACGGTGTTTCTGTATCTTTATTATGTTGGTGCGGCTTCGGAACTTTTAAATATCTCGATATATCTCGAAAACTACGCTTCTGATCAAAAAATATCATAGAACATAAAAAGTAGGAAACTTAATTCTCTACAAAAAAAGTCTCTTAACATTTTGCCATAGTTCGCTTCGTTTCCGAGATATTTGCAGATTCATCTCAAGGGAAGGGGTCTGACGGACATATTTCGAGATATTTCTTCTTCTTGTTGTTCTTCTTCTGCACAGCTAAGCTCGAAGTGGCATTTGCAGCTCGCAATAGTGCAGAGTTATCTCAAAGAAAGAGGCCACGGTGTTTCTGTACCTCTATTATGTTGGTGCAGCTTCGGAACTTTAAATATCTTGATATATCTCGAGAACTACGCATCTGATCAAAAAATATCATCGAACATAAAAAGTAGGAAACATAATTCTCTACAAAAAAGGTCTCTTAACATTTTGCCATAGCTCGCTTCGTTTCCGAGATATTTGCAGATTTATCTCAAGGGAAGGGTCCTGATGGACATATTTCGAGATATTTCTTCTTCTTGTTGTTCTTCTTCTGCACAGCTAAGCTGGAAGTGGCATTTGCGGCTCGCACTAGTGCAGAGTTATCTCAAAGAAAGGGGCCACGGTGTTTCTGTATCTCTATTATGTTGGTGCAGCTTCGGAACTTTTAAATATCTCGATATATCTCGAAAACTACGCTTCTGATCAAAAAAGATCATAGAACATAAATTGTAGGAAACATAATTCTCTACAAAAAAGGTCTCTTAACATTTTGCCATAGCTCGCTTCGTTTCCGAGATATTTGCAGATACATCTCAAGGGAAGGGGCCTGACGGACATATTTCGAGATATTTCTTCTTCTTGTTGTTCTTCTTCTGCACAGCTAAGCTGGAAGTGGCATTTGCAGCTCGCAATAGTGCAGAGTTATCTCAAAGAAAGGGGCCACGGTGTTTCTGTATCTCTATTATGTTGGTGCGGCTTCGGAACTTTTAAATATCTTGATATATCTCGAGAACTACGCGTCTGATCAAAAAATATCATAGAACATAAAAAGTAGGAAACTTAATTCTCTACAAAAAAGGTCTCTTAACATTTTGCCATAGCTCGCTTCGTTTCCGAGATATTTGCAGATTTATCTCAAGGGAAGGGGCCTGACGGACATATTTCGAGATATTTCTTCTTCTTGTTGTTCTTCTTCTGCACAGCTGAGCTGGAAGTGGCATTTGCAGGTCGCAATAGTGCAGAGTTATCTCAAAGAAAGGGGCCACGGTGTATGTGTATCTCTATTATGTTGGTGCGGCTTCGGAACTTTTAAATATCTCGATATATCTCGAAAACTACGCTTCTGATCAAAAAATATCATAGAACGTAAATTGTAGGAAATATTATTCTCTACAAAATAGGTCTCTCAACATTTTGCCATAGCTCGCTTCGTTTCCGAGATATTTGCAGATTCATCTCAAGGGAAGGGGTCTGACGGACATATTTCGAGATATTTCTTCTTCTTGTTGTTCTTCTTCTGCACAGCTAAGCTCGAAGTGGCATTTGCAGCTCGCAATAGTGCAGAGTTATCTCAAAGAAAGAGGCCACGGTGTTTCTGTACCTCTATTATGTTGGTGCAGCTTCGGAACTTTTAAATATCTTGATATATCTCGAGAACTACGCATCTGATCAAAAAATATCCTCGAACATAAAAAGTAGGAAACTTAATTCTCTACAAAAAAGGTCTCTTAACATTTTGCCATAGCTCGCTTCGTTTCCGAGATATTTGCAGATTTATCTCAAGGGAAGGGGCCTGACGGACATATTTCGAGATATTTCTTCTTCTTGTTGTTCTTCTTCTGCACAGCTAAGCTGGAAGTGGCATTTGCAGCTCGCAATAGTGCAGAGTTATCTCAAAGAGAGGGGCCACGGTGTTTCTGTATCTCTATTATGTTTGGTGCGGCTTCGGAACTTTTAAGTATCTTGATCTATCTCGAGAACTACGCTTCTGATCAAAAAATATCATAGAACATAAATTGTAGGAAATATAATTCTCTACAAATAACGTCTCTTAACATTTTGCCATAGCTCGCTTCGTTTCCGAGATATTTGCAGATTTATCTCAAGGGAAGTGGCCTGACGGACATATTTCGAGATATTTCTTCTTCTTGTTGTTCTTCTTCTGCACAGCTAAGCTGGAAGTGGCATTTGCGGCTCGCACTAGTGCAGAGTTATCTCAAAGAAAGGGGCCACGGTGTTTCTGTATCTCTATTATGTTGGTGCGGCTTCGGAACTTTTAAATATCTCGATATATCTCGAAAACTACGCTTCTGATCAAAAAATATCATAGAACATAAAAAGTAGGAAACTTAATTCTCTACAAAAAAGGTCTCTTAACATTTTGCCATAGCTCGCTTCGTTTCCGAGATATTTGGAGATACATCTCAAGGGAAGGGGCCTGACGGACATATTTCGAGATATTTCTTCTTCTTGTTGTTCTTCTTCTGCACAGCTAAGCTGGAAGTGGCATTTACAGCTCGCAATAGTGCAGAGTTATCTCAAAGAAAGGGGCCACGGTGTTTCTGTATCTCTATTATGTTGGTGCGGCTTCGGAACTTTTAAATATCTTGATATATCTCGAGAACTACGCCTCTGATCAAAAAATATCATAGAACATAAAAAGTAGGAAACTTAATTCTCTACAAAAAAGGTCTCTTAACATTTTGCCATAGCTCGCTTCGTTTCCGAGATATTTGCAGATTTATCTCAAGGGAAGGGGCCTGACGGACATATTTCGAGATATTTCTTCTTCTTGTTGTTCTTCTTCTGCACAGCTGAGCTGGAAGTGGCATTTGCAGGTCGCAATAGTGCAGAGTTATCTCAAAGAAAGGGGCCACGGTGTATGTGTATCTCTATTATGTTGGTGCGGCTTCGGAACTTTTAAATATCTCGATATATCTCGAAAACTACGCTTCTGATCAAAAAATATCATAGAACGTAAATTGTAGGAAATATTATTCTCTACAAAAAAGGTCTCTCAACATTTTGCCATAGCTCGCTTCGTTTCCGAGATATTTGCAGATTCATCTCAAGGGAAGGGGTCTGACGGACATATTTCGAGATATTTCTTCTTCTTGTTGTTCTTCTTCTGCACAGCTAAGCTCGAAGTGGCATTTGCAGCTCGCAATAGTGCAGAGTTATCTCAAAGAAAGAGGCCACGGTGTTTCTGTACCTCTATTATGTTGGTGCAGCTTCGGAACTTTTAAATATCTTGATATATCTCGAGAACTACGCATCTGATCAAAAAATATCCTCGAACATAAAAAGTAGGAAACTTAATTCTCTACAAAAAAGGTCTCTTAACATTTTGCCATAGCTCGCTTCGTTGCCGAGATATTTGCAGATTTATCTCAAGGGAAGTGGCCTGACGGACATATTTCGAGATATTTCTTCTTCTTGTTGTTCTTCTTCTGCACAGCTGAGCTGGAAGTGGCATTTGCAGGTCGCAATAGTGCAGAGTTATCTCAAAGAAAGGGGCCACGGTGTTTCTGTATCTCTATTATGTTGGTGCGGCTTCGGAACTTTTGAATATCTCGATATATCTCGAAAACTACGCTTCTGATCAAAAAATATCATAGAACATAAATTGTAGGAAATATTATTCTCTACAAAAAAGGTCTCTCAACATTTTGCCATAGCTCGCTTCGTTTCCGAGATATTTGCAGATTCATCTCAAGGGAAGGGGTCTGACGGACATATTTCGAGATATTTCTTCTTCTTGTTGTTCTTCTTCTGCACAGCTGAGCTGGAAGTGGCATTTGCAGGTCGCAATAGTGCAGAGTTATCTCAAAGAAAGGGGCCACGGTGTTTCTGTATCTCTATTATGTTGGTGCGGCTACGGAACTATTAAATATCTCGATATATCTCGAAAACTACGCTTCTGATCAAAAAATATCATAGAACGTAAAAAGTAGGAAACTTAATTCTCTACAAAAAAGGTCTCTCAACATTTTGCCATAGCTCGCTTCGTTTCCGAGATATTTGCAGATTTATCTCAAGGGAAGTGGCCTGACGGACATATTTCGAGATATTTCTTCTTCTTGTTGTTCTTCTTCTGCACAGCTAAGCTGGAAGTGGCATTTGCAGCTCGCAATAGTGCAGAGTTATCCCAAAGAAAGGGGCCACGGTGTTTCTGTATCTCTATTATGTTGGTGCGGCTTCGGAACTTTTAAATATCTCGATATATCTCGAAAACTACGCTTCTGATCCAAAAATATCATAGAACATAAATTGTAGGAAACTTAATTATCTACAAAAAAGGTCTCTTAACATTTTGCCATAGCTCGCTTCGTTTCCGAGATATTTGCAGATTTATCTCAAGGGAAGGGGCCTGACGGACATATTTCGAGATATTTCTTCTTCTTGTTGTTCTTCTTCTGCACAGCTAAGCTGGAAGTGGCATTTGCAGCTCGCAATAGTGCAGAGTTATCTCAAAGAGAGGGGCCACGGTGTTTCTGTATCTCTATTATGTTTGGTGCGGCTTCGGAACTTTTAAGTATCTTGATCTATCTCGAGAACTACGCTTCTGATCAAAAAATATCATAGAGCATAAATTGTAGGAAATATAATTCTCTACAAATAACGTCTCTTAACATTTTGCCATAGCTCGCTTCGTTTCCGAGATATTTGCAGATTTATCTCAAGGGAAGTGGCCTGACGGACATATTTCGAGATATTTCTTCTTCTTGTTGTTCTTCTTCTGCACAGCTAAGCTGGAAGTGGCATTTGCGGCTCGCACTAGTGCAGACTTATCTCAAAGAAAGGGGCCACGGTGTTTCTGTATCCCTATTATGTTGGTGCGGCTTCGGAACTTTTAAATATCTTGATATAGCTCGAGAACTACGCATCTGATCAAAAAATATCATAGAACATAAAAAGTAGGAAACTTAATTCTCTACGAAAAAGGTCTCTTAACATTTTGCCATAGCTCGCTTCGTTTCCGAGATATTTGCAGATTTATCTCAAGGGAAGGGGCCTGACGGACATATTTCGAGATATTTCTTCTTCTTGTTGTTCTTCTTCTGCACAGCTAAGCTGGAAGTGGCATTTGCGGCTCGCACTAGTGCAGAGTTATCTCAAAGAAAGGGGCCACGGTGTTTCTGTATCCCTATTATGTTGGTGCGGCTTCGGAACTTTTAAATATCTTGATATATCTCGAGAACTACGCATCTGATCAAAAAATATCATAGAACATAAAAAGTAGGAAACTTAATTCTCTACAAAAAAGGTCTCTTAACATTTTGCCATAGCTCGCTTCGTTTCCGAGATATTTGCAGATACAGCTCAAAGGAACTGGCCTGACGGACATATTTCGAGATATTTCTTCTTCTTGTTGTTCTTCCTCTGCGCAGCTAAGCTGGAAGTGGCATTTGCAGCTCGCAATAGTGCAGAGTTATCTCAAAGAAAGGGGCCACGGTGTTTCTGTATCTCTATTATGTTGGTGCGGCTTCGGAACTTTTAAATATCTTGATATATCTCGAGAACTACGCATCTGATCAAAAAATATCATAGAACATAAAAAGTAGGAAACTTAATTCTGTACAAAAAAGGTCTCTTAACATTTTGCCATAGCTCGCTTCGTTTCCGAGATATTTGCATATTTATCTCAAGGGAAGGGGCCTGACGGACATATTTCGAGATATTTCTTCTTCTTGTTGTTCTTCTTCTGCACAGCTAAGCTGGAAGTGGCATTTGCGGCTCGCACTAGTGCAGAGTTATCTCAAAGAAAGGGGCCACGGTGTTTCTGTATCTTTATTATGTTGGTGCGGCTTCGGAACTTTTAAATATCTCGATATATCTCGAAAACTACGCTTCTGATCAAAAAATATCATAGAACATAAAAAGTAGGAAACTTAATTCTCTACAAAAAAAGTCTCTTAACATTTTGCCATAGTTCGCTTCGTTTCCGAGATATTTGCAGATTCATCTCAAGGGAAGGGGTCTGACGGACATATTTCGAGATATTTCTTCTTCTTGTTGTTCTTCTTCTGCACAGCTAAGCTCGAAGTGGCATTTGCAGCTCGCAATAGTGCAGAGTTATCTCAAAGAAAGAGGCCACGGTGTTTCTGTACCTCTATTATGTTGGTGCAGCTTCGGAACTTTTAAATATCTTGATATATCTCGAGAACTACGCATCTGATCAAAAAATATCATCGAACATAAAAAGTAGGAAACATAATTCTCTACAAAAAAGGTCTCTTAACATTTTGCCATAGCTCGCTTCGTTTCCGAGATATTTGCAGATTTATCTCAAGGGAAGGGTCCTGATGGACATATTTCGAGATATTTCTTCTTCTTGTTGTTCTTCTTCTGCACAGCTAAGCTGGAAGTGGCATTTGCGGCTCGCACTAGTGCAGAGTTATCTCAAAGAAAGGGGCCACGGTGTTTCTGTATCTCTATTATGTTGGTGCGGCTTCGGAACTTTTAAATATCTCGATATATCTCGAAAACTACGCTTCTGATCAAAAAAGATCATAGAACATAAATTGTAGGAAACATAATTCTCTACAAAAAAGGTCTCTTAACATTTTGCCATAGCTCGCTTCGTTTCCGAGATATTTGCAGATACATCTCAAGGGAAGGGGCCTGACGGACATATTTCGAGATATTTCTTCTTCTTGTTGTTCTTCTTCTGCACAGCTAAGCTGGAAGTGGCATTTGCAGCTCGCAATAGTGCAGAGTTATCTCAAAGAGAGGGGCCACGGTGTTTCTGTATCTCTATTATGTTTGGTGCGGCTTCGGAACTTTTAAGTATCTTGATCTATCTCGAGAACTACGCTTCTGATCAAAAAATATCATAGAACATAAATTGTAGGAAATATAATTCTCTACAAATAACGTCTCTTAACATTTTGCCATAGCTCGCTTCGTTTCCGAGATATTTGCAGATTTATCTCAAGGGAAGTGGCCTGACGGACATATTTCGAGATATTTCTTCTTCTTGTTGTTCTTCTTCTGCACAGCTAAGCTGGAAGTGGCATTTGCGGCTCGCACTAGTGCAGACTTATCTCAAAGAAAGGGGCCACGGTGTTTCTGTATCCCTATTATGTTGGTGCGGCTTCGGAACTTTTAAATATCTTGATATAGCTCGAGAACTACGCATCTGATCAAAAAATATCATAGAACATAAAAAGTAGGAAACTTAATTCTCTACAAAAAAGGTCTCTTAACATTTTGCCATAGCTCGCTTCGTTTCCGAGATATTTGCAGATTTATCTCAAGGGAAGGGGCCTGACGGACATATTTCGAGATATTTCTTCTTCTTGTTGTTCTTCTTCTGCACAGCTAAGCTGGAAGTGGCATTTGCAGCTCGCAATAGTGCAGAGTTATCTCAAAGAGAGGGGCCACGGTGTTTCTGTATCTCTATTATGTTTGGTGCGGCTTCGGAACTTTTAAGTATCTTGATCTATCTCGAGAACTACGCTTCTGATCAAAAAATATCATAGAACATAAATTGTAGGAAATATAATTCTCTACAAATAACGTCTCTTAACATTTTGCCATAGCTCGCTTCGTTTCCGAGATATTTGCAGATTTATCTCAAGGGAAGTGGCCTGACGGACATATTTCGAGATATTTCTTCTTCTTGTTGTTCTTCTTCTGCACAGCTAAGCTGGAAGTGGCATTTGCGGCTCGCACTAGTGCAGAGTTATCTCAAAGAAAGGGGCCACGGTGTTTCTGTATCTTTATTATGTTGGTGCGGCTTCGGAACTTTTAAATATCTCGATATATCTCGAAAACTACGCTTCTGATCAAAAAATATCATAGAACATAAAAAGTAGGAAACTTAATTCTCTACAAAAAAGGTCTCTTAACATTTTGCCATAGCTCGCTTCGTTTCCGAGATATTTGCAGATTCATCTCAAGGGAAGGGGTCTGACGGACATATTTCGAGATATTTCTTCTTCTTGTTGTTCTTCTTCTGCACAGCTAAGCTCGAAGTGGCATTTGCAGCTCGCAATAGTGCAGAGTTATCTCAAAGAAAGAGGCCACGGTGTTTCTGTACCTCTATTATGTTGGTGCAGCTTCGGAACTTTTAAATATCTTGATATATCTCGAAAACTACGCTTCTGATCAAAAAATATCATAGAACATAAATTGTAGTAAACATAATTCTCTACAAAAAACGTCTCTTAACATTTTGCCATAGCTCGCTTCGTTTCCGAGATATTTGCAGATTCAGCTCAAAGGAACTGGCCTGACGGACATATTTCGAGATATTTCTTCTTCTTGTTGTTCTTCCTCTGCACAGCTAAGCTGGAAGTGGCATTTACAGCTCGCAATAGTGCAGAGTTATCTCAAAGAAAGGGGCCACGGTGTTTCTGTATCTCTATTATGTTGGTGCGGCTTCGGAACTTTTAAATATCTTGATATATCTCGAGAACTACGCATCTGATCAAAAAATATCATAGAACATAAAAAGTAGGAAACTTAATTCTCTACAAAAAAGGTCTCTTAACATTTTGCCATAGCTCGCTTCGTTTCCGAGATATTTGCAGATTTATCTCAAGGGAAGGGGCCTGACGGACATATTTCGAGATATTTCTTCTTCTTGTTGTTCTTCTTCTGCACAGCTAAGCTGGAAGTGGCATTTGCGGCTCGCACTAGTGCAGAGTTATCTCAACGAAAGGGGCCACGGTGTTTCTGTATCTCTATTATGTTGGTGCGGCTTCGGAACTTTTAAATATCTCGATATATCTCGAAAATTACGCTTCTGATCAAAAAATATCATAGAACATAAAAAGTAGGAAACTTAATTCTCTACAAAAAAGGTCTCTTAACATTTTGCCATAGCTCGCTTCGTTTCCGAGATATTTGCAGATTTATCTCAAGGGAAGGGGCCTAACGGACATATTTCGAGATATTTCTTCTTCTTGTTGTTCTTCTTCTGCACAGCTAAACTGGAAGTGGCATTTCCAGCTCGCAATAGTGCAGAGCTATCTCAAAGAAAGGGGCCACGGTGTTTCTGTATCTCTATTATGTTGGTGCGGCTTCGGAACTTTTAAATATCTTGATATATCTCGAGAACTACGCATCTGATCAAAAAATATCATAGAACATAAAAAGTAGGAAACTTAATTTTCTACAAAAAAGGTCTCTTAACATTTTGCCATAGCTCGCTTCGTTTCCGAGATATTTGCAGATTTATCTCAAGGGAAGGGGCCTGACGGACATATTTCGAGATATTTCTTCTTCTTGTTGTTCTTCTTCTGCACAGCGGAGCTGGAAGTGGCATTTGCAGGTCGCAATAGTGCAGAGTTATCTCAAAGAAAGGGGCCACGGTGTTTCTGTATCTCTATTATGTTGGTGCGGCTTCGGAACTTTTAAATATCTCGATATATCTCGAAAACTACGCTTCTGATCAAAAAATATCATAGAACGTAAATTGTAGGAAATATTATTCTCTACAAAAAAGGTCTCTCAACATTTTGCCATAGCTCGCTTCGTTTCCGAGATATTTGCAGATTCATCTCAAGGGAAGGGGTCTGACGGACATATTTCGAGATATTTCTTCTTCTTGTTGTTCTTCTTCTGCACAGCTAAGCTGGAAGTGGCATTTGCGGCTCGCACTACTGCAGAGTTATCTCAAAGAAAGGGGCCACGGTGTTTCTGTATCTCTATTATGTTGGTGCGGCTTCGGAACTTTTAAATATCTTGATATATCTCGAGAACTACGCGTCTGATCAAAAAATATCATAGAACATAAAAAGTAGGAAACTTAATTCTCTACAAAAACGGTCTCTTAACATTTTGCCATAGCTCGCTTCGTTTCCGAGATATTTGCAGATATATCTCAAGGGAAGGGGCCTGACGGACATATTTCGAGATATTTCTTCTTCTTGTTGTTCTTCTTCTGCACAGCTAAGCTGGAAGTGGCATTTGCAGCTCGCAATAGTGCAGAGTTATCTCAAAGAAAGAGGCCACGGTGTTTCTGTACCTCTATTATGTTGGTGCAGCTTCGGAACTTTTAAATATCTTGATATATCTCGAAAACTACGCTTCTGATCAAAAAATATCATAGAACATAAATTGTAGGAAACATAATTCTCTACAAAAAACGTCTCTTAACATTTTGCCATAGCTCGCTTCGTTTCCGAGATATTTGCAGATTCAGCTCAAAGGAACTGGCCTGACGGACATATTTCGAGATATTTCTTCTTCTTGTTGTTCTTCCTCTGCACAGCTAAGCTGGAAGTGGCATTTGCAGCTCGCAATAGTGCAGAGTTATCTCAAAGAAAGGGGCCACGGTGTTTCTGTATCTCTATTATGTTGGTGCGGCTTCGGAACTTTTAAATATCTTGATATATCTCGAGAACTACGCATCTGATCAAAAAATATCATAGAACATAAAAAGTAGGAACCTTAATTCTATACAAAAAAGGTCTCTTAACATTTTGCCATAGCTCGCTTCGTTTCCGAGATATTTGCATATTTATCTCAAGGGAAGGGGCCTGACGGACATATTTCGAGATATTTCTTCTTCTTGTTGTTCTTCTTCTGCACAGCTAAGCTGGAAGTGGCATTTGCGGCTCGCACTAATGCAGAGTTATCTCAAAGAAAGGGGCCACGGTGTTTCTGTATCCCTATTATGTTGGTGCGGCTTCGGAACTTTTAAATATCTCGATATATCTCGAAAACTACGCTTCTGATCAAAAAATATCATAGAACATAAAAAGTAGGAAACTTAATTCTCTACAAAAAAGGTCTCTTAACATTTTGCCATAGCTCGCTTCGTTTCCGAGATATTTGCAGATTTATCTCAAGGGAAGGGGCCTAACGGACATATTTCGAGATATTTCTTCTTCTTGTTGTTCTTCTTCTGCACAGCTAAACTGGAAGTGGCATTTCCAGCTCGCAATAGTGCAGAGTTATCTCAAAGAAAGGGGCCACCGTGTTTCTGTATCTCTATTATGTTGGTGCGGCTTCGGAACTTTTAAATATCTTGATATATCTCGAGAACTACGCATCTGATCAAAAAATATCATAGAACATAAAAAGTAGGAAACTTAATTGTCTACAAATAAGGTCTCTTAACATTTTGGCATAGCTCGCTTCGTTTCCGAGATATTTGCAGATTTATCTCAAGGGAAGGGGCCTGACGGACATATTTCGAGATATTTCTTCTTCTTGTTGTTCTTCTTCTGCACAGCTAAGCTGGAAGTGGCATTTGCAGCTCGCAATAGTGCAGAGTTATCGCAAAGAAAGGGGCCACGGTGTTTCTGTATCTCTATTATGTTGGTGCGGCTTCGGAAATTTTAAATATCTTGATATATCTCGAGAACTACGCATCTGATCAAAAAATATCATAGAACATAAATTGTAGGGAACATAATTCTCTACAAAAAAGGTCTCTTAACATTTTGCCATAGCTCGCTTCGTTTCCGAGATATTTGCAGATTTATCTCAAGGGAAGGGTCCTGATGGACATATTTCGAGATATTTCTTCTTCTTGTTGTTCTTCTTCTGCACAGCTAAACTGGAAGTGGCATTTCCAGCTCGCAATCGTGCAGAGTTATCTCAAAGAAAGGGGCCACGGTGTTTCTGTATCTCTATTATATTGGTGCGGCTTCGGAACTTTTAAATATCTTGATATATCTCGAGAACTACGCCTCTGATCGAAAAATATCATAGAACATAAAAAGTAGGAAACTTAATTCTCTACAAAAAAGGTCTCTCAACATTTTGCCATAGCTCGCTTGGTTTCCGAGGTATTTGCAGATTTATCTCAAGGGAAGGGGCCTGACGGACATATTTCGAGATATTTCTTCTTCTTGTTGTTCTTCTTCTGCACAGCTAAGCTGGAAGTGGCATTTGCAGCTCGCAATAGTGCAGAGTTATCTCAAAGAAAGGGGCCACGGTGTTTCTGTACCTCTATTATGTTGGTGCAGCTTCGGAGCTTTTAAATATCTTGATATATCTCGAGAACTACGCATCTGATCAAAAAATATCATACAACATAAAAAGTAGGAAACTTAATTCTCTACAAAAAAGGTCTCTTAACGTTTTGCAATAGCTCGCTTCGTTTCCGAGATATTTGCAGATTTATCTCAAGGGAAGGGTCCTGACGGACATATTTCGAGATATTTCTTCTTCTTGTTGTTCTTCTTCTGC
This sequence comes from Osmia lignaria lignaria, assembly GCF_051020975.1. Classification (NCBI taxonomy): domain Eukaryota; kingdom Metazoa; phylum Arthropoda; class Insecta; order Hymenoptera; family Megachilidae; genus Osmia; species Osmia lignaria. The sequence continues at coordinate 4,411,984 of NW_027478159.1, read as the reverse complement.
ACAGCTAAACTGGAAGTGGCATTTCCAGCTCGCAATAGTGCAGAGTTATCCCAAAGAAAGGGGCCACGGTGTTTCTGTATCTCTATTATGTTGGTGCGGCTTCGGCACTTTTAAATATCTCGATATATCTCGAAAACTACGCTTCTGATCAAAAAATATCATAGAACATAAATTGTAGGAAACATAATTCTCTACGAAAAAGGTCTCTTAACATTTTGCCATAGCTCGCTTCGTTTCCGAGATATTTGCAGATTTATCTCAAGGGAAGGGTCCTGATGGACATATTTCGAGATATTTCTTCTTCTTGTTGTTCTTCTTCTGCACAGCTAAGCTGGAAGTGGCATTTGCAGCTCGCAATAGTGCAGAGTTATCTCAAAGAAAGGGGCCACGGTGTTTCTGTATCTCTATTATGTTGGTGCGGCTTCGGAACTTTTAAATATCTTGCTATATCTCGAGAACTACGCATCTGATCAAAAAATATCATAGAACATAAAAAGTAGGAAACTTAATTCTCTACAAAAAACGTCTCTTAACATTTTGCCATAGCTCGCTTCGTTTCCGAGATATTTGCAGATTTATCTCAAGGGAAGGGGCCTGACGGACATATTTCGAGATATTTCTTCTTCTTGTTGTTCTTCTTCTGCACAGCTAAGCTGGAAGTGGCATTTGCAGCGCGCAATAGTGCAGAGTTATCTCAAAGAAAGGGGCCACGGTGTTTCTGTATCTCTATTATGTTGGTGCGGCTTCGGAACTTTTAAATATCTTGATATATCTCGAGAACTACGCCTCTGATCGAAAAATATCATAGAACATAAAAAGTAGGAAACTTAATTCTCTACAAAAAAGGTCTCTTAACATTTTGCCATAGCTCGCTTCGTTTCCGAGATATTTGCAGATTTATCTCTAGGGAAGGGGCCTGACGGACATATTTCGAGATATTTCTTCTTCTTGTTGTTCTTCTTCTGCACAGCTAAGCTGGAAGTGGCATTTGCGGCTCGCACTAGTGCAGAGTTATCTCAAAGAAAGGAGCCACGGTGTTTCTGTATCTCTATTATGTTGGTGCGGCTTCGGAACTTTTAAATATCTCGATATATCTCGAAAACTACGCTTCTGATCAAAAAATATCATAGAACATAAATTGTAGGAAACATAATTCACTACAAAAAACGTCTCTTAACATTTTGCCATAGCTCGCTTCGTTTCCGAGATATTTGCAGATTCAGCTCAAAGGAACGGGCCTGACGGACATATTTCGAGATATTTCTTCTTCTTGTTGTTCTTCTTCTGCACAGCTAAGCTGGAAGTGGCATTTGCAGCTCGCAATAGTGCAGAGTTATCGCAAAGAAAGGGGCCACGGTGTTTCTGTATCTCTATTATGTTGGTGCGGCTTCGGAAATTTTAAATATCTTGATATATCTCGAGAACTACGCATCTGATCAAAAAATATCATAGAACATAAATTGTAGGGAACATAATTCTCTACAAAAAAGGTCTCTTAACATTTTGCCATAGCTCGCTTCGTTTCCGAGATATTTGCAGATTTATCTCAAGGGAAGGGTCCTGATGGACATATTTCGAGATATTTCTTCTTCTTGTTGTTCTTCTTCTGCACAGCTAAACTGGAAGTGGCATTTCCAGCTCGCAATCGTGCAGAGTTATCTCAAAGAAAGGGGCCACGGTGTTTCTGTATCTCTATTATATTGGTGCGGCTTCGGAACTTTTAAATATCTTGATATATCTCGAGAACTACGCCTCTGATCGAAAAATATCATAGAACATAAAAAGTAGGAAACTTAATTCTCTACAAAAAAGGTCTCTCAACATTTTGCCATAGCTCGCTTGGTTTCCGAGGTATTTGCAGATTTATCTCAAGGGAAGGGGCCTGACGGACATATTTCGAGATATTTCTTCTTCTTGTTGTTCTTCTTCTGCACAGCTAAGCTGGAAGTGGCATTTGCAGCTCGCAATAGTGCAGAGTTATCTCAAAGAAAGGGGCCACGGTGTTTCTGTACCTCTATTATGTTGGTGCAGCTTCGGAGCTTTTAAATATCTTGATATATCTCGAGAACTACGCATCTGATCAAAAAATATCATACAACATAAAAAGTAGGAAACTTAATTCTCTACAAAAAAGGTCTCTTAACGTTTTGCAATAGCTCGCTTCGTTTCCGAGATATTTGCAGATTTATCTCAAGGGAAGGGTCCTGACGGACATATTTCGAGATATTTCTTCTTCTTGTTGTTCTTCTTCTGCACAGCTAAACTGGAAGTGGCATTTCCAGCTCGCAATAGTGCAGAGTTATCCCAAAGAAAGGGGCCACGGTGTTTCTGTATCTCTATTATGTTGGTGCGGCTTCGGCACTTTTAAATATCTCGATATATCTCGAAAACTACGCTTCTGATCAAAAAATATCATAGAACATAAATTGTAGGAAACATAATTCTCTACGAAAAAGGTCTCTTAACATTTTGCCATAGCTCGCTTCGTTTCCGAGATATTTGCAGATTTATCTCAAGGGAAGGGTCCTGATGGACATATTTCGAGATATTTCTTCTTCTTGTTGTTCTTCTTCTGCACAGCTAAGCTGGAAGTGGCATTTGCAGCTCGCAATAGTGCAGAGTTATCTCAAAGAAAGGGGCCACGGTGTTTCTGTATCTCTATTATGTTGGTGCGGCTTCGGAACTTTTAAATATCTTGCTATATCTCGAGAACTACGCATCTGATCAAAAAATATCATAGAACATAAAAAGTAGGAAACTTAATTCTCTACAAAAAACGTCTCTTAACATTTTGCCATAGCTCGCTTCGTTTCCGAGATATTTGCAGATTTATCTCAAGGGAAGGGGCCTGACGGACATATTTCGAGATATTTCTTCTTCTTGTTGTTCTTCTTCTGCACAGCTAAGCTGGAAGTGGCATTTGCAGCGCGCAATAGTGCAGAGTTATCTCAAAGAAAGGGGCCACGGTGTTTCTGTATCTCTATTATGTTGGTGCGGCTTCGGAACTTTTAAATATCTTGATATATCTCGAGAACTACGCCTCTGATCGAAAAATATCATAGAACATAAAAAGTAGGAAACTTAATTCTCTACAAAAAAGGTCTCTTAACATTTTGCCATAGCTCGCTTCGTTTCCGAGATATTTGCAGATTTATCTCTAGGGAAGGGGCCTGACGGACATATTTCGAGATATTTCTTCTTCTTGTTGTTCTTCTTCTGCACAGCTAAGCTGGAAGTGGCATTTGCGGCTCGCACTAGTGCAGAGTTATCTCAAAGAAAGGAGCCACGGTGTTTCTGTATCTCTATTATGTTGGTGCGGCTTCGGAACTTTTAAATATCTCGATATATCTCGAAAACTACGCTTCTGATCAAAAAATATCATAGAACATAAATTGTAGGAAACATAATTCACTACAAAAAACGTCTCTTAACATTTTGCCATAGCTCGCTTCGTTTCCGAGATATTTGCAGATTCAGCTCAAAGGAACGGGCCTGACGGACATATTTCGAGATATTTCTTCTTCTTGTTGTTCTTCTTCTGCACAGCTAAACTGGAAGTGGCATTTCCAGCTCGCAATCGTGCAGAGTTATCTCAAAGAAAGGGGCCACGGTGTTTCTGTATCTCTATTATGTTGGTGCGGCTTCGGAACTTTTAAATATCTTGATATATCTCGAGAACTACGAATCTGGTCAGAAAATATCATAGAAGATAAAAAGTAGGAAACTTAATTCTCTACAAAAAAGGTCTCTTAACATTTTGCCATAGCTCGCTTCGTTTCCGAGATATTTGCAGATTTATCTCAAGGTAAGGGGCCTGACGGACATATTTCGAGAAATTTCTTCTTCTTGTTGTTCTTCTACTGCACAGCTAAGCTGGAAGTGGCATTTGCAGCTCGCAATAGTGCATAGTTATCTGAAAGAAAGGGGCCACGGTGTTTCTGTATCTCTATTATGTTGGTGCGGCTTCGGAACTTTTAAATATCTCGATATATCTCGAAAACTACGCTTCTGATCAAAAAATATCATAGAACATAAATTGTAGGAAACATAATTCTCTACAAAAAAGGTCTCTTAACATTTTGCCATAGCTCGCTTTGTTTCCGAGATATTTGCAGATATATCTCAAGGGAAGGGGCCTGACGGACATATTTCGAGATATTTCTTCTTCTTGTTGTTCTTCTTCTGCACAGCTAAGCTGGAAGTGGCATTTACAGCTCGCAATAGTGCAGAGTTATCTCAAAGAAAGGGGCCACGGTGTTTCTGTATCTCTATTATGTTGGTGCGGCTTCGGAACTTTTAAATATCTTGATATATCTCGAGAACTACGCATCTGATCAAAAAATATCATAGAACATAAAAAGTAGGAAACTTAATTGTCTACAAATAAGGTCTCTTAACATTTTGGCATAGCTCGCTTCGTTTCCGAGATATTTGCAGATTTATCTCAAGGGAAGGGGCCTGACGGACATATTTCGAGATATTTCTTCTTCTTGTTGTTCTTCTTCTGCACAGCTAAGCTGGAAGTGGCATTTGCAGCTCGCAATAGTGCAGAGTTATCGCAAAGAAAGGGGCCACGGTGTTTCTGTATCTCTATTATGTTGGTGCGGCTTCGGAAATTTTAAATATCTTGATATATCTCGAGAACTACGCATCTGATCAAAAAATATCATAGAACATAAATTGTAGGGAACATAATTCTCTACAAAAAAGGTCTCTTAACATTTTGCCATAGCTCGCTTCGTTTCCGAGATATTTGCAGATTTATCTCAAGGGAAGGGTCCTGATGGACATATTTCGAGATATTTCTTCTTCTTGTTGTTCTTCTTCTGCACAGCTAAACTGGAAGTGGCATTTCCAGCTCGCAATCGTGCAGAGTTATCTCAAAGAAAGGGGCCACGGTGTTTCTGTATCTCTATTATATTGGTGCGGCTTCGGAACTTTTAAATATCTTGATATATCTCGAGAACTACGCCTCTGATCGAAAAATATCATAGAACATAAAAAGTAGGAAACTTAATTCTCTACAAAAAAGGTCTCTCAACATTTTGCCATAGCTCGCTTGGTTTCCGAGGTATTTGCAGATTTATCTCAAGGGAAGGGGCCTGACGGACATATTTCGAGATATTTCTTCTTCTTGTTGTTCTTCTTCTGCACAGCTAAGCTGGAAGTGGCATTTGCAGCTCGCAATAGTGCAGAGTTATCTCAAAGAAAGGGGCCACGGTGTTTCTGTACCTCTATTATGTTGGTGCAGCTTCGGAGCTTTTAAATATCTTGATATATCTCGAGAACTACGCATCTGATCAAAAAATATCATACAACATAAAAAGTAGGAAACTTAATTCTCTACAAAAAAGGTCTCTTAACGTTTTGCAATAGCTCGCTTCGTTTCCGAGATATTTGCAGATTTATCTCAAGGGAAGGGTCCTGACGGACATATTTCGAGATATTTCTTCTTCTTGTTGTTCTTCTTCTGCACAGCTAAACTGGAAGTGGCATTTCCAGCTCGCAATAGTGCAGAGTTATCCCAAAGAAAGGGGCCACGGTGTTTCTGTATCTCTATTATGTTGGTGCGGCTTCGGCACTTTTAAATATCTCGATATATCTCGAAAACTACGCTTCTGATCAAAAAATATCATAGAACATAAATTGTAGGAAACATAATTCTCTACGAAAAAGGTCTCTTAACATTTTGCCATAGCTCGCTTCGTTTCCGAGATATTTGCAGATTTATCTCAAGGGAAGGGTCCTGATGGACATATTTCGAGATATTTCTTCTTCTTGTTGTTCTTCTTCTGCACAGCTAAGCTGGAAGTGGCATTTGCAGCTCGCAATAGTGCAGAGTTATCTCAAAGAAAGGGGCCACGGTGTTTCTGTATCTCTATTATGTTGGTGCGGCTTCGGAACTTTTAAATATCTTGCTATATCTCGAGAACTACGCATCTGATCAAAAAATATCATAGAACATAAAAAGTAGGAAACTTAATTCTCTACAAAAAAGGTCTCTTAACATTTTGCCATAGCTCGCTTCGTTTCCGAGATATTTGCAGATTTATCTCAAGGGAAGGGGCCTGACGGACATATTTCGAGATATTTCTTCTTCTTGTTGTTCTTCTTCTGCACAGCTAAGCTGGAAGTGGCATTTGCAGCGCGCAATAGTGCAGAGTTATCTCAAAGAAAGGGGCCACGGTGTTTCTGTATCTCTATTATGTTGGTGCGGCTTCGGAACTTTTAAATATCTTGATATATCTCGAGAACTACGCATCTGATCAAAAAATATCGTAGAACATAAAAAGTAGGAAACTTAATTCTCTACAAATAAGGTCTCTTAACATTTTGCCATAGCTCGCTTGGTTTCCGAGATATTTGCAGATTTATCTCAAGGGAAGGGGCCTGACGGACATATTTCCAGATATTTCTTCTTCTTGTTGTTCTTCTTCTGCACAGCTAAGCTGGAAGTGGCATTTGCAGCTCGCAATAGTGCAGAGTTATCTCAAAGAAAGGGGCCACGGTGTTTCTGTACCTCTATTATGTTGGTGCAGCTTCGGAGCTTTTAAATATCTTGATATATCTCGAGAACTACGCATCTGATCAAAAAATATCATACAACATAAAAAGTAGGAAACTTAATTCTCTACAAAAAAGGTCTCTTAACGTTTTGCAATAGCTCGCTTCGTTTCCGAGATATTTGCAGATTTATCTCAAGGGAAGGGTCCTGACGGACATATTTCGAGATATTTCTTCTTCTTGTTGTTCTTCTTCTGCACAGCTAAACTGGAAGTGGCATTTCCAGCTCGCAATAGTGCAGAGTTATCCCAAAGAAAGGGGCCACGGTGTTTCTGTATCTCTATTATGTTGGTGCGGCTTCGGCACTTTTAAGTATCTCGATATATCTCGAAAACTACGCTTCTGATCAAAAAATATCATAGAACATAAATTGTAGGAAACATAATTCTCTACGAAAAAGGTCTCTTAACATTTTGCCATAGCTCGCTTCGTTTCCGAGATATTTGCAGATTTATCTCAAGGGAAGGGTCCTGATGGACATATTTCGAGATATTTCTTCTTCTTGTTGTTCTTCTTCTGCACAGCTAAACTGGAAGTGGCATTTCCAGCTCGCAATCGTGCAGAGTAATCTCAAAGAAAGGGGCCACGGTGTTTCTGTATCTCTATTATGTTGGTGCGGCTTCGGAACTTTTAAATATCTTGATATATCTCGAGAACTACGCCTCTGATCGAAAAATATCATAGAACATAAAAAGTAGGAAACTTAATTCTCTACAAAAAAGGTCTCTTAACGTTTTGCAATAGCTCGCTTCGTTTCCGAGATATTTGCAGATTTATCTCAAGGGAAGGGGCCTGACGGACATATTTCCAGATATTTCTTCTTCTTGTTGTTCTTCTTCTGCACAGCTAAGCTGGAAGTGGCATTTGCAGCTCGCAATAGTGCAGAGTTATCTCAAAGAAAGGGGCCACGATGTTTCTGTATCTCTATTATGTTGGTGCGGCTTCGGAACTTTTAAATATCTCGATATATCTCGAAAACTACGCTTCTGATCAAAAAATATCAGAGAACGTAAATTGTAGGAAACATAATTCTCTACAAAAAAGGTCTCTTAACATTTTGCCATAGCTCGCTTCGTTTCCGAGATATTTGCAGATTTATCTCAAGGGAAGGGGCCTGACGGACATATTTCGAGATATTTCTTCTTCTTGTTGTTCTTCTTCTGCACAGCTAAGCTGGAAGTGGCATTTGCAGCGCGCAATAGTGCAGAGTTATCTCAAAGAAAGGGGCCACGGTGTTTCTGTATCTCTATTATGTTGGTGCGGCTTCGGAACTTTTAAATATCTTGATATATCTCGAGAACTACGCATCTGATCAAAAAATATCGTAGAACATAAAAAGTAGGAAACTTAATTCTCTACAAATAAGGTCTCTTAACATTTTGCCATAGCTCGCTTGGTTTCCGAGATATTTGCAGATTTATCTCAAGGGAAGGGGCCTGACGGACATATTTCCAGATATTTCTTCTTCTTGTTGTTCTTCTTCTGCACAGCTAAGCTGGAAGTGGCATTTGCAGCTCGCAATAGTGCAGAGTTATCTCAAAGAAAGGGGCCACGGTGTTTCTGTATCTCTATTATGTTGGTGCGGCTTCGGAACTTTTAAATATCTTGATATATCTCGAGAACTACGCATCTGATCAAAAAATATCATAGAACATAAAAAGTAGGAAACATAATTCTCTACAAAAAAGGTCTCTTAACATTTTCCCATAGCTGGCATCGTTTCCGAGATATTTGCAGATTTAGCTCAAGGGAAGGGGCCTGACGACATATTCCGAGATATTTCTTCTTCTTGTTGTTCCTCTTCTGCACAGCTAAGCTGGAAGTGGCATTTGCAGGTCGCAATAGTGCAGAGTTATCTCAAAGAAAGGGGCCACGATGTTTCTGTATCTCTATTATGTTGGTGCGGCTTCGGAACTTTTAAATATCTCGATATATCTCGAAAACTACGCTTCTGATCAAAAAATATCAGAGAACGTAAATTGTAGGAAACATAATTCTCTACAAAAAAGGTCTCTTAACATTTTGCCATAGCTCGCTTCGTTTCCGAGATATTTGCAGATTTATCTCAAGGGAAGGGGCCTGACGGACATATTTCGAGATATTTCTTCTTCTTGTTGTTCTTCTTCTGCACAGCTAAGCTGGAAGTGGCATTTGCAGCTCGCAATAGTGCAGAGTTATCTCAAAGAAAGGGGCCACGGTGTTTCTGTATCTCTATTATGTTGGTGCGGCTTCGGAACTTTTAAATATCTTGCTATATCTCGAGAACTACGCATCTGATCAAAAAATATCATAGAACATAAAAAGTAGGAAACTTAATTCTCTACAAAAAAGGTCTCTTAACATTTTGCCATAGCTCGCTTCGTTTCCGAGATATTTGCAGATTTATCTCAAGGGAAGGGGCCTGACGGACATATTTCGAGATATTTCTTCTTCTTGTTGTTCTTCTTCTGCACAGCTAAGCTGGAAGTGGCATTTGCAGCGCGCAATAGTGCAGAGTTATCTCAAAGAAAGGGGCCACGGTGTTTCTGTATCTCTATTATGTTGGTGCGGCTTCGGAACTTTTAAATATCTTGATATATCTCGAGAACTACGCATCTGATCAAAAAATATCGTAGAACATAAAAAGTAGGAAACTTAATTCTCTACAAATAAGGTCTCTTAACATTTTGCCATAGCTCGCTTGGTTTCCGAGATATTTGCAGATTTATCTCAAGGGAAGGGGCCTGACGGACATATTTCCAGATATTTCTTCTTCTTGTTGTTCTTCTTCTGCACAGCTAAGCTGGAAGTGGCATTTGCAGCTCGCAATAGTGCAGAGTTATCTCAAAGAAAGGGGCCACGGTGTTTCTGTATCTCTATTATGTTGGTGCGGCATCGGAACTTTTAAATATCTTGATACATCTCGAGAACTACGCATCTGATCAAAAAATATCATAGAACATAAAAAGTAGGAAACCTAATTTTCTACAAAAAAGGTCGCTTAACATTTTGCCGTAGCTCGCTTCGTTTCCGAGATATTTGCAGATTTATCTCAAGGGAAGGGGCCTGACGGACATATTTCGAGATATTTCTTCTTCTTGTTGTTCTTCTTCTGCACAGCTAAACTGGAAGTGGCATTTCCAGCTCGCAATAGTGCAGAGTTATCCCAAAGAAAGGGGCCACGGTGTTTCCGTATCTCTATTATGTTGGTGCGGCTTCGGAACTTTTAAATATCTCGATATATCTCGAAAACTACGCTTCTGATCAAAAAATATCATAGAACATAAATTGTAGGAAACATAATTCTCTACAAAAAAGGTCTCTTAACATTTTGCCATAGCTCGCTTCGTTTCCGAGATATTTGCAGATTTATCTCAAGGGAAGGGGCCTGACGGACATATTTCGAGATATTTCTTCTTCTTGTTGTTCTTCTTCTGCACAGCTAAGCTGGAAGTGGCATTTGCAGCGCGCAATAGTGCAGAGTTATCTCAAAGAAAGGGGCCACGGTGTTTCTGTATCTCTATTATGTTGGTGCGGCTTCGGAACTTTTAAATATCTTGATATATCTCAAGAACTACGCATCTGATCAAAAAATATCGTAGAACATAAAAAGTAGGAAACTTAATTCTCTACAAATAAGGTCTCTTAACATTTTGCCATAGCTCGCTTGGTTTCCGAGATATTTGCAGATTTATCTCAAGGGAAGGGGCCTGACGAACATATTTCCAGATATTTCTTCTTCTTGTTGTTCTTCTTCTGCACAGCTAAGCTGGAAGTGGCATTTGCAGCTCGCAATAGTGCAGAGTTATCTCAAAGAAAGGGGCCACGGTGTTTCTGTATCTCTATTATGTTGGTGCGGCTTCGGAACTTTTAAATATCTTGATATATCTCGAGAACTACGCATCTGATCAAAAAATATCATAGAACATAAAAAGTAGGAAACATAATTCTCTACAAAAAAGGTCTCTTAACATTTTCCCATAGCTGGCATCGTTTCCGAGATATTTGCAGATTTAGCTCAAGGGAAGGGGCCTGACGACATATTCCGAGATATTTCTTCTTCTTGTTGTTCCTCTTCTGCACAGCTAAGCTGGAAGTGGCATTTGCAGGTCGCAATAGTGCAGAGTTATCTCAAAGAAAGGGGCCACGGTGTTTCTGTATCTCTATTATGTTGGTGCGGCTTCGGAACTTTTAAATATCTCGATATATCTCGAAAACTACGCTTCTGATCAAAAAATATCAGAGAACGTAAATTGTAGGAAACATAATTCTCTACAAAAAAGGTCTCTTAACATTTTGCCATAGCTCGCTTCGTTTCCGAGATATTTGCAGATTTATCTCAAGGGAAGGGGCCTGACGGACATATTTCGAGATATTCCTTCTTCTTGTTGTTCTTCTTCTGCACAGCTAAGCTGGAAGTGGCATTTGCAGCTCGCAATAGTGCAGAGTTATCTCAAAGAAAGGGGCCACGGTGTTTCTGTATCTCTATTATGTTGGTGCGGCTTCGGAACTTTTAAATATCTTGCTATATCTCGAGAACTACGCATCTGATCAAAAAATATCATAGAACATAAAAAGTAGGAAACTTAATTCTCTACAAAAAAGGTCTCTTAACATTTTGCCATAGCTCGCTTCGTTTCCGAGATATTTGCAGATTTATCTCAAGGGAAGGGGCCTGACGGACATATTTCGAGATATTTCTTCTTCTTGTTGTTCTTCTTCTGCACAGCTAAGCTGGAAGTGGCATTTGCAGCGCGCAATAGTGCAGAGTTATCTCAAAGAAAGGGGCCACGGTGTTTCTGTATCTCTATTATGTTGGTGCGGCTTCGGAACTTTTAAATATCTTGATATATCTCGAGAACTACGCATCTGATCAAAAAATATCGTAGAACATAAAAAGTAGGAAACTTAATTCTCTACAAATAAGGTCTCTTAACATTTTGCCATAGCTCGCTTGGTTTCCGAGATATTTGCAGATTTATCTCAAGGGAAGGGGCCTGACGGACATATTTCCAGATATTTCTTCTTCTTGTTGTTCTTCTTCTGCACAGCTAAGCTGGAAGTGGCATTTGCAGCTCGCAATAGTGCAGAGTTATCTCAAAGAAAGGGGCCACGGTGTTTCTGTATCTCTATTATGTTGGTGCGGCTTCGGAACTTTTAAATATCTTGATATATCTCGAGAACTACGCATCTGATCAAAAAATATCATAGAACATAAAAAGTAGGAAACCTAATTTTCTACAAAAAAGGTCGCTTAACATTTTGCCGTAGCTCGCTTCGTTTCCGAGATATTTGCAGATTTATCTCAAGGGAAGGGGCCTGACGGACATATTTCGAAATATTTCTTATTCTTGTTGTTCTTCTTCTGCACAGCTAAGCTGGAAGTGGCATTTGCAGCTCGCAATAGTGCAGAGTTATCTCAAAGAAAGGGGCCACGGTGTTTCTGTACCTCTATTATGTTGGTGCAGCTTCGGAGCTTTTAAATATCTTGATATATCTCGAGAACTACGCATCTGATCAAAAAATATCATAGAACATAAAAAGTAGGTAACTTAATTCTCTACAAAAAAGGTCTCTCAACGTTTTGCAATAGCTCGCTTCGTTTCCGAGATATTTGCAGATTTATCTCAAGGGAAGGGTCCTGACGGACATATTTCGAGATATTTCTTCTTCTTGTTGTTCTTCTTCTGCACAGCTAAACTGGAAGTGGCATTTCCAGCTCGCAATAGTGCAGAGTTATCCCAAAGAAAGGGGCCACGGTGTTTCCGTATCTCTATTATGTTGGTGCGGCTTCGGAACTTTTAAATATCTCGATATATCTCGAAAACTACGCTTCTGATCAAAAAATATCATAGAACATAAATTGTAGGAAACATAATTCTCTACAAAAAAGGTCTCCTAACATTTTGCCATACCTCGCTTCGTTTCCGAGATATTTGCAGATTTATCTCAAGGGAAGGGTCCTGATGGACATATTTCGAGATATTTCTTCTTCTTGTTGTTCTTCTTCTGCACAGCTAAACTGGAAGTGGCATTTCCAGCTCGCAATCGTGCAGAGTTATCTCAAAGAAAGGGGCCACGGTGTTTCTGTATCTCTATTATGTTGGTGCGGCTTCGGAACTTTTAAATATCTTGATATATCTCGAGAACTACGCCTCTCATCGAAAAATATCATAGAACATAAAAAGTAGCAAACTTAAGTCTCTACAAAAAAGGTCTCTTAACATTTTGCCATAGCTCGCTTCGTTTCCAAGATATTTGCAGATTTATCTCAAGGGAAGGGGCCTGACGGACATATTTCGAGATATTTCTTCTTCTTGTTGTTCTTCTTCTGCACAGCTAAGCTGGAAGTGGCATTTGCAGCTCGCAGTAGTGCAGAGTTATCACAAAGAAAGGGGCCACGGTGTTTCTGTATCTCTATTATGTTGGTGCGGCTTCGGAACTTTTAAATATCTTGATATATCTCGAGAACTACGCATCTGATCAAAAAATATCATAGAACATAAAAAGTAGGAAACTTAATTCTCTACAAAAAAGGTCTCTTAACATTTTGCCATAGCTCGCTTCGTTTCCGAGATATTTGCAGATTTATCTCAAGGGAAGGGGCCTGACGGACATATTTCGAGATATTTCTTCTTCTTGTTGTTCTTCTTCTGCACAGCTAAGCTGGAAGTGGCATTTGCAGCGCGCAATAGTGCAGAGTTATCTCAAAGAAAGGGGCCACGGTGTTTCTGTATCTCTATTATGTTAGTGCGGCTTCGGAACTTTTAAATATCTTGATATATCTCGAGAACTACGCATCTGTTCAAAAAATATCATAGAACATAAAAAGTAGGAATCCTAATTTTCTACAAAAAAGGTCTCTTAACATTTTGCCGTAGCTCGCTTCGTTTCCGAGATATTTGCAGATTTATCTCAAGGGAAGGGGCCTGACGGACATATTTCGAGATATTTCTTCTTCTTGTTGTTCTTCTTCTGCACAGCTAAGCTGGAAGTGGCATTTGCAGCGCGCAATAGTGCAGAGTTATCTCAAAGAAAGGGGCCACGGTGTTTCTGTATCTCTATTATGTTGGTGCGGCTTCGGAACTTTTAAATATCTTGATATATCTCGAAAACTACGCTTCTGATCAAAAAATATCAGAGAACGTAAATTGTAGGAAACATAATTCTCTACAAAAAAGGTCTCTTAACATTTTGCCATAGCTCGCTTCGTTTCCGAGATATTTGCAGATTTATCTCAAGGGAAGGGGCCTGACGGACATATTTCGAGATATTTCTTCTTCTTGTTGTACTTCTTCTGCACAGCTAAGCTGGAAGTGGCATTTGCAGCTCGCAATAGTGCAGAGTTATCTCAAAGAAAGGGGCCACGGTGTTTCTGTATCTCTATTATGTTGGTGCGGCTTCGGAACTTTTAAATATCTTGATATATCTCGAGAACTACGCATCTGATCAAAAAATATCGTAGAACATAAAAAGTAGGAAACTTAATTCTCTACAAATAAGGTCTCTTACCATTTTGCCATAGCTCGCTTGGTTTCCGAGATATTTGCAGATTTATCTCAAGGGAAGGGGCCTAACGGACATATTTCGAGATATTTCTTCTTCTTGTTGTTCTTCTTCTGCACAGCTAAACTGGAAGTGGCATTTCCAGCTCGCAATAGTGCAGAGTTATCTCAAAGAGAGGGGCCACGGTGTTTCTGTATCTCTATTATGTTGGTGCGGCTTCGGAACTTTTAAATATCTTGATATATCTCGAGAACTACGCATCTGATCAAAAAATATCATAGAAGATAAAAAGTAGGAAACTTAATGCTCTACAAAAAAGGTCTCTTAACATTTTGCCATAGCTCGCTTCGTTTCCGAGATATTTGCAGATTTATCTCAAGGGAAGGGGCCTGACGGACATATTTCGAGATATTTCTTCTTCTTGTTGTTCTTCTTCTGCACAGCTAAGCTGGAAGTGGCATTTGCGGCTCGCACTAGTGCAGAGTTATCTCAAAGAAAGGGGCCACGGTGTTTCTGTATCTCTATTATGTTGGTGCGGTTTCGGAACTTTTAAATATCTTGATATATCTCGAGAACTACGCATCTGATCAAAAAATATCATAGAACATAAAAAGTAGGAAACTTAATTCTCTACAAAAAAGGTCTCTTAACATTTTGCCATAGCTCGCTTCGTTTCCGAGATATGTGCAGATTTATCTCAAGGGAAGGGGCCTGACGGACATATTTCGAGATATTTCTTCTTCTTGTTGTTCTTCTTCTGCACAGCTAAGCTGGAAGTGGCATTTGCGGCTCGGACTAGTGCAGAGTTATCTCAACGAAAGGGGCCACGGTGTTTCTGTATCTCTATTATGTTGGTGCGGCTTCGGAACTTTTAAATATCTTGATATATCTCGAGAACTACGCATCTGATCAAAAAATATCATACAAGATAAAAAGTAGGAAACTTAATTCTCTACAAAAAAGGTCTCTCAACATTTTGCCATAGCTCGCTTCGTTTCCGAGATATTTGCAGATTTATCTCAAGGGAAGGGGCCTGACGGACATATTTCGAGATATTTCTTCTTCTTGTTGTTCTTCTTCTGCACAGCTAAGCTGGAAGTGGCATTTGCGGCTCGCACTAGTGCAGAGTTATCTCAAAGAAAGGGGCCACGGTGTTTCTGTATCCCTATTATGTTGGTGCGGCTTCGGAACTTTTAAATATCTCGATATATCTCGAAAACTACGCTTCTGATCACAAAATATGATAGAACATAAATTGTAGGAAACGTAATTCTCTACAAAAAAGGTCTCTTAACATTTTGCCATAGCTAGCTTCGTTTCCGAGATATTTGCAGATATATCTCAAGGGAAGGGGCCTGACGGACATATTTCGAGATATTTCTTCTTCTTGTTGTTCTTCTTCTGCACAGCTAAGCTGGAAGTAGCATTTACAGCTCGCAATAGTGCAGAGTTATCTCAAAGAAAGGGGCCACGGTGTTTCTGTATCTCTATTATGTTGGTGCGGCTTCGGAACTTTTAAATATCTTGATATATCTCGAGAACTACGCATCAGATAAAAAAATATCATAGAACATAAAAAGTAGGAAACTTAATTCTCTACAAAAAAGGTCTCTTAACATTTTGCCATAGCCCTCTTCGTTTCCGAGATATTTGCAGATTTATCTCAAGGGAAGGGGCCTGACGGACATTAATCGAGATATTTCTTCTTCTTGATGTTCTTCTTCTGCACAGCTAAGCTGGAAGTGGCATTTGCAGCTCGCAATAGTGCAGAGTTATCTCAAAGAAAGGGGCCACGGTGTTTCTGTATCTCTATTATGTTGGTGCGGCTTCGGAACTTTTAAATATCTTGATATATCTCGAGAACTACGCATCTGATCAAAGAATATCATAGAACATAAATTGTAGGAAACATAATTCTCTACAAAAAAGGTCTCTTAACATTTCGCCATAGCTCGCTTCGATTCCGAGATATTTGCAGATTTATCTCAAGGGAAGGGGCCTGACGGACATATTTCGAGATATTTCTTCTTCTTGTTGATCTTCTTCTGCACAGCTAAGCTGGAAGTGGCATTTGCGGCTCGCACTAGTGCAGAGTTATCTCAAAGAAAGGGGCCACGGTGTTTCTGTATCCCTATTATGTTGGTGCGGCTTCGGAACTTTTAAATATCTCGATATATCTCGAAAACTACGCTTCTGATCACAAAATATGATAGAACATAAATTGTAGGAAACGTAATTCTCTACAAAAAAGGTCTCTTAACATTTTGCCATAGCTAGCTTCGTTTCCGAGATATTTGCAGATATATCTCAAGGGAAGGGGCCTGACGGACATATTTCGAGATATTTCTTCTTCTTGTTGTTCTTCTTCTGCACAGCTAAGCTGGAAGTAGCATTTACAGCTCGCAATAGTGCAGAGTTATCTCAAAGAAAGGGGCCACGGTGTTTCTGTATCTCTATTATGTTGGTGCGGCTTCGGAACTTTTAAATATCTTGATATATCTCGAGAACTACGCATCAGATAAAAAAATATCATAGAACATAAAAAGTAGGAAACTTAATTCTCTACAAAAAAGGTCTCTTAACATTTTGCCATAGCCCTCTTCGTTTCCGAGATATTTGCAGATTTATCTCAAGGGAAGGGGCCTGACGGACATTAATCGAGATATTTCTTCTTCTTGATGTTCTTCTTCTGCACAGCTAAGCTGGAAGTGGCATTTGCAGCTCGCAATAGTGCAGAGTTATCTCAAAGAAAGGGGCCACGGTGTTTCTGTATCTCTATTATGTTGGTGCGGCTTCGGAACTTTTAAATATCTTGATATATCTCGAGAACTACGCATCTGATCAAAGAATATCATAGAACATAAATTGTAGGAAACATAATTCTCTACAAAAAAGGTCTCTTAACATTTCGCCATAGCTCGCTTCGATTCCGAGATATTTGCAGATTTATCTCAAGGGAAGGGGCCTGACGGACATATTTCGAGATATTTCTTCTTCTTGTTGATCTTCTTCTGCACAGCTAAGCTGGAAGTGGCATTTGCGGCTCGCACTAGTGCAGAGTTATCTCAAAGAAAGGGGCCACGGTGTTTCTGTATCCCTATTATGTTGGTGCGGCTTCGGAACTTTTAAATATCTCGATATATCTCGAAAACTACGCTTCTGATCACAAAATATGATAGAACATAAATTGTAGGAAACGTAATTCTCTACAAAAAAGGTCTCTTAACATTTTGCCATAGCTAGCTTCGTTTCCGAGATATTTGCAGATATATCTCAAGGGAAGGGGCCTGACGGACATATTTCGAGATATTTCTTCTTCTTGTTGTTCTTCTTCTGCACAGCTAAGCTGGAAGTAGCATTTACAGCTCGCAATAGTGCAGAGTTATCTCAAAGAAAGGGGCCACGGTGTTTCTGTATCTCTATTATGTTGGTGCGGCTTCGGAACTTTTAAATATCTTGATATATCTCGAGAACTACGCATCTGATCAAAAAATATCATAGAACATAAAAAGTAGGAAACTTAATTCTCGACAAAAAAGGTCTCTCAACATTTTGCCATAGCTCGCTTCGTTTCCGAGATATTTGCAGATTTATCTCAAGGGAAGGGGCCTGACGGACATATTTCGAGATATTTCTTCTTCTTGTTGTTCTTCTTCTGCACAGCTAAGCTGGAAGTGGCATTTGCGGGTCGCACTAGTGCAGAGTTATCTCAAAGAAAGGGGCCACGGTGTTTCTGTATCTCTATTATGTTGGTGCGGCTTTGGAACTTTTAAATATCTCGATATATCTCGAGAACTACGCATCTGATCAAAAAATATCATAGAACATAAAAAGTAGGAAACTTAATTCTCTACAAAAAAGGTCTCTTAACATTTTGCCATAGCTCGCTTCATTTCCGAGATATGTGCAGATTTATCTCACGGGAAGGGGCCTGACGGACATATTTCGAGATATTTCTTCTTCTTGTTGTTCTTCTTCTGCACAGCTAAGCTGGAAGTGGCATTTGCGGCTCGCACTAGTGCAGAGTTATCTCAACGAAAGGGGCCACGGTGTTTCTGTATCTCTATTATGTTGGTGCGGCTTCGGAACTTTTAAATATCTTGATATATCTCGAGAACTACGCATCTGATCAAAAAATATCATACAAGATAAAAAGTAGGAAACTTAATTCTCTACAAAAAAGGTCTCTTAACATTTTGCCATAGCTCGCTTCGTTTCCGAGATATTTGCAGATTTATCTCAAGGGAAGGGGCCTGACGGACATATTTCGAGATATTTCTTCTTCTTGTTGTTCTTCTTCTGCACAGCTAAGCTGGAAGTGGCATTTGCGGCTCGCACTAGTGCAGAGTTATCTCAAAGAAAGGGGCCACGGTGTTTCTGTATCCCTATTATGTTGGTGCGGCTTCGGAACTTTTAAATATCTCGATATATCTCGAAAACTACGCTTCTGATCAAAAAATATGATAGAACATAAATTGTAGGAAACGTAATTCTCTACAAAAAAGGTCTCTTAAGATTTTGCCATAGCTAGCTTCGTTTCCGAGATATTTGCAGATATATCTCAAGGGAAGGGGTCTGACGGACATATTTCGAGATATTTCTTCTTCTTGTTGTTCTTCTTCTGCACAGCTAAGCTGCAAGTGGCATTTACAGCTCGCAATAGTGCAGAGTTATCTCAAAGAAAGGGGCCACGGTGTTTCTGTATCTCTATTATGTTGGTGCGGCTTCGGAACTTTTAAATATCTTGATATATCTCGAGAACTACGCATCAGATAAAAAAATATCATAGAACATAAAAAGTAGGAAACTGAATTCTCTACAAAAAAGGTCTCTTAACATTTTGCCATAGCCCTCTTCGTTTCCGAGATATTTGCAGATTTATCTCAAGGGAAGGGGCCTGACGGACATTAATCGAGATATTTCTTCTTCTTGATGTTCTTCTTCTGCACAGCTAAGCTGGAAGTGGCATTTGCAGCTCGCAATAGTGCAGAGTTATCTCAAAGAAAGGGGCCACGGTGTTTCTGTATCTCTATTATGTTGGTGCGGCTTCGGAACTTTTAAATATCTTGATATATCTCGAGAACTACGCATCTGATCAAAGAATATCATAGAACATAAATTGTAGGAAACATAATTCTCTACAAAAAAGGTCTCTTAACATTTCGCCATAGCTCGCTTCGATTCCGAGATATTTGCAGATTTATCTCAAGGGAAGGGGCCTGACGGACATATTTCGAGATATTTCTTCTTCTTGTTGTTCTTCTTCTGCACAGCTGAGCTGGAAGTGGCATTTGCGGCTCGCACTAGTGCAGAGTTATCTCAAAGAAAGGGGCCACGGTGTTTCTGTATCCCTATTATGTTGGTGCGGCTTCGGAACTTTTAAATATCTCGATATATCTCGAAAACTACGCTTCTGATCAGAAAATATCATAGAACATAAATTGTAGGAAACATAATTCTCTACAAAAAACTTCTCTTAACATTTTGCCATAGCTCGCTTCGTTTCCGAGATATTTGCCGATTCAGCTCAAAGGAACTGGCCTGACGGACATATTTCGAGATATTTCTTCTTCTTGATGTTCTTCTTCTGCACAGCTAAGCTGGAAGTGGCATTTGCAGCTCGCAATAGTGCAGAGTTATCTCAAAGAAAGGGGCCACGGTGTTTCTGTATCTCTATTATGTTGGTGCGGCTTCGGAACTTTTAAATATCTTGATATATCTCGAGAACTACGCATCTGATCAAAAAATATCATAGAACATAAAAAGTAGGAAACTTAATTCTCGACAAAAAAGGTCTCTCAACATTTTGCCATAGCTCGCTTCGTTTCCGAGATATTTGCAGATTTATCTCAAGGGAAGGGGCCTGACGGACATATTTCGAGATATTTCTTCTTCTTGTTGTTCTTCTTCTGCACAGCTAAGCTGGAAGTGGCATTTGCGGGTCGCACTAGTGCAGAGTTATCTCAAAGAAAGGGGCCACGGTGTTTCTGTATCTCTATTATGTTGGTGCGGCTTTGGAACTTTTAAATATCTCGATATATCTCGAAAACTACGCTTCTATATCAAAAAATATCATAGAACCCAAATTGTAGGAAACATAATTCTCTACAAAAAAGGTCTCTTAACATTTTGCCATAGCTCGCTTCGTTTCCGAGATATTTGCAGATATATCTCAAGGGAAGGGGCCTGACGGACATATTTCGAGATATTTCTTCTTCTTGTTGTTCTTCTTCTGCACAGCTAAGCTGGAAGTGGCATTTACAGCTCGCAATAGTGCAGAGTTATCTCAAAGAAAGGGGCCACGGTGTTTCTGTATCTCTATTATGTTGGTGCGGCTTCGGAACTTTTAAATATCTTGATATATCTCGAGAACTACGCATCTGATCAAAAAATATCATAGAACATAAAAAGTAGGAAACTTAATTCTCTACAAAAAAGGTCTCTTAACATTTTGCCATAGCTCGCTTCGTTTCCGAGATATTTGCAGATTTATCTCAAGGGAAGGGGCCTGACGGACATATTTCGAGATATTTCTTCTTCTTGTTGTTCTTCTTCTGCACAGCTAAGCTGGAAGTGGCATTTGCGGCTCGCACTAGTGCAGAGTTATCTCAAAGAAAGGGGCCACGGTGTTTCTGTATCTCTATTATGTTGGTGCGGCTTCGGAACTTTTAAATATCTCGATATATCTCGAAAACTACGCTTCTGATCAAAAAATATCATAGAACATAAATTGTAGGAAACATAATTCGCTACAAAAAAGGTCTCTCAACATTTTGCCATAGCTCGCTTCGTTTCCGAGATATTTGCAGATATATCTCAAGGGCAGGGGCCTGACGGACATATTTCGAGATATTTCTTCTTCTTGTTGTTCTTCTTCTGCACAGCTAAGCTGGAAGTGGCATTTGCAGCTCGCAATAGTGCAGAGTTATCTCAAAGAAAGGGGCCACGGTGTTTCTGTATCTCTATTATGTTGGTGCGGCTTCGGAACTTTTAAATATCTTGATATATCTCGAGAACTACGCATCTGATCAAAAAATATCATAGAACATAAAAAGTAGGAAACTTAATTCTCGACAAAAAAGGTCTCTCAACATTTTGCCATAGCTCGCTTCGTTTCCGAGATATTTGCAGATTTATCTCAAGGGAAGGGGCCTGACGGACATATTTCGAGATATTTCTTCTTCTTGTTGTTCTTCTTCTGCACAGCTAAGCTGGAAGTGGCATTTGCGGGTCGCACTAGTGCAGAGTTATCTCAAAGAAAGGGGCCACGGTGTTTCTGTATCTCTATTATGTTGGTGCGGCTTTGGAACTTTTAAATATCTCGATATATCTCGAGAACTACGCATCTGATCAAAAAATATCATAGAACATAAAAAGTAGGAAACTTAATTCTCTACAAAAAAGGTCTCTTAACATTTTGCCATAGCTCGCTTCATTTCCGAGATATGTGCAGATTTATCTCACGGGAAGGGGCCTGACGGACATATTTCGAGATATTTCTTCTTCTTGTTGTTCTTCTTCTGCACAGCTAAGCTGGAAGTGGCATTTGCGGCTCGCACTAGTGCAGAGTTATCTCAACGAAAGGGGCCACGGTGTTTCTGTATCTCTATTATGTTGGTGCGGCTTCGGAACTTTTAAATATCTTGATATATCTCGAGAACTACGCATCTGATCAAAAAATATCATACAAGATAAAAAGTAGGAAACTTAATTCTCTACAAAAAAGGTCTCTTAACATTTTGCCATAGCTCGCTTCGTTTCCGAGATATTTGCAGATTTATCTCAAGGGAAGGGGCCTGACGGACATATTTCGAGATATTTCTTCTTCTTGTTGTTCTTCTTCTGCACAGTTAAGCTGGAAGTGGCATTTGCGGCTCGCACTAGTGCAGAGTTATCTCAAAGAAAGGGGCCACGGTGTTTCTGTATCCCTATTATGTTGGTGCGGCTTCGGAACTTTTAAATATCTCGATATATCTCGAAAACTACGCTTCTGATCAAAAAATATGATAGAACATAAATTGTAGGAAACGTAATTCTCTACAAAAAAGGTCTCTTAAGATTTTGCCATAGCTAGCTTCGTTTCCGAGATATTTGCAGATATATCTCAAGGGAAGGGGTCTGACGGACATATTTCGAGATATTTCTTCTTCTTGTTGTTCTTCTTCTGCACAGCTAAGCTGCAAGTGGCATTTACAGCTCGCAATAGTGCAGAGTTATCTCAAAGAAAGGGGCCACGGTGTTTCTGTATCTCTATTATGTTGGTGCGGCTTCGGAACTTTTAAATATCTTGATATATCTCGAGAACTACGCATCAGATAAAAAAATATCATAGAACATAAAAAGTAGGAAACTGAATTCTCTACAAAAAAGGTCTCTTAACATTTTGCCATAGCCCTCTTCGTTTCCGAGATATTTGCAGATTTATCTCAAGGGAAGGGGCCTGACGGACATTAATCGAGATATTTCTTGTTCTTGATGTTCTTCTTCTGCACAGCTAAGCTGGAAGTGGCATTTGCAGCTCGCAATAGTGCAGAGTTATCTCAAAGAAAGGGGCCACGGTGTTTCTGTATCTCTATTATGTTGGTGCGGCTTCGGAACTTTTAAATATCTTGATATATCTCGAGAACTACGCATCTGATCAAAGAATATCATAGAACATAAATTGTAGGAAACATAATTCTCTACAAAAAAGGTCTCTTAACATTTCGCCATAGCTCGCTTCGATTCCGAGATATTTGCAGATTTATCTCAAGGGAAGGGGCCTGACGGACATATTTCGAAATATTTCTTCTTCTTGTTGTTCTTCTTCTGCACAGCTGAGATGGAAGTGGCATTTGCGGCTCGCACTAGTGCAGAGTTATCTCAAAGAAAGGGGCCACGGTGTTTCTGTATCCCTATTATGTTGGTGCGGCTTCGGAACTTTTAAATATCTCGATATATCTCGAAAACTACGCTTCTGATCAGAAAATATCATAGAACATAAATTGTAGGAAACATAATTCTCTACAAAAAACGTCTCTTAACATTTTGCCATAGCTCGCTTCGTTTCCGAGATATTTGCCGATTCAGCTCAAAGGAACTGGCCTGACGGACATATTTCGAGATATTTCTTCTTCTTGATGTTCTTCTTCTGCACAGCTAAGCTGGAAGTGGCATTTGCAGCTCGCAATAGTGCAGAGTTATCTCAAAGAAAGGGGCCACGGTGTTTCTGTATCTCTATTATGTTGGTGCGGCTTCGGAACTTTTAAATATCTTGATATATCTCGAGAACTACGCATCTGATCAAAAAATATCATAGAACATAAAAAGTAGGAAACTTAATTCTCGACAAAAAAGGTCTCTCAACATTTTGCCATAGCTCGCTTCGTTTCCGAGATATTTGCAGATTTATCTCAAGGGAAGGGGCCTGACGGACATATTTCGAGATATTTCTTCTTCTTGTTGTTCTTCTTCTGCACAGCTAAGCTGGAAGTGGCATTTGCGGGTCGCACTAGTGCAGAGTTATCTCAAAGAAAGGGGCCACGGTGTTTCTGTATCTCTATTATGTTGGTGCGGCTTTGGAACTTTTAAATATCTCGATATATCTCGAAAACTACGCTTCTATATCAAAAAATATCATAGAACCTAAATTGTAGGAAACATAATTCTCTACAAAAAAGGTCTCTTAACATTTTGCCATAGCTCGCTTCGTTTCCGAGATATTTGCAGATATATCTCAAGGGAAGGGGCCTGACGGACATATTTCGAGATATTTCTTCTTCTTGTTGTTCTTCTTCTGCACAGCTAAGCTGGAAGTGGCATTTACAGCTCGCAATAGTGCAGAGTTATCTCAAAGAAAGGGGCCACGGTGTTTCTGTATCTCTATTATGTTGGTGCGGCTTCGGAACTTTTAAATATCTTGATATATCTCGAGAACTACGCATCTGATCAAAAAATATCATAGAACATAAAAAGTAGGAAACTTAATTCTCTACAAAAAAGGTCTCTTAACATTTTGCCATAGCTCGCTTCGTTTCCGAGATATTTGCAGATTTATCTCAAGGGAAGGGGCCTGACGGACATATTTCGAGATATTTCTTCTTCTTGTTGTTCTTCTTCTGCACAGCTAAGCTGGAAGTGGCATTTGCGGCTCGCACTAGTGCAGAGTTATCTCAAAGAAAGGGGCCACGGTGTTTCTGTATCCCTATTATGTTGGTGCGGCTTCGGAACTTTTAAATATCTCGATATATCTCGAAAACTACGCTTCTGATCAAAAAATATCATAGAACATAAATTGTAGGAAACATAATTCTCTACAAAAACGTCTCTTAACATTTTGCCACAGCTCGCTTCGTTTCCGAGATATTTGCAGATTCAGCTCAAAGGAACTGGCCTGACGGACATATTTCGAGATACTTCTTCTTCTTCTTGTTCTTCCTCTGCACAGCTAAGCTGGAAGTGGCAATTGCAGCTCGCAATAGTGCAGAGTTATCTCAAAGAAAGGGGCCACGGTGTTTCTGTATCTCTATTATGTTGGTGCGGCTTCGGAACTTTTAAATATCTCGATATATCTCGAAAACTACGCTTCTGATCAAAAAATATCATAGAACATAAATTGTAGGAAACATAATTCGCTACAAAAAAGGTCTCTCAACATTTTGCCATAGCTCGCTTCGTTTCCGAGATATTTGCAGATATATCTCAAGGGCAGGAGCCTGACGGACATATTTCGAGATATTTCTTCTTCTTGTTGTTCTTCTTCTGCACAGCTAAGCTGGAAGTGGCATTTGCGGCTCGCACTAGTGCAGAGTTATCTCAAAGAAAGGGGCCACGGTGTTTCTGTATCTCTATTATGTTGGTGCGGCTTCGGAACTTTTAAATATCTTGATATATCTCGAGAACTACGCATCTGATCAAAGAATATCATAGAACATAAATTGTAGGAAACATAATTCTCTACAAAAAAGGTCTCTTAACATTTCGCCATAGCTCGCTTCGATTCCGAGATATTTGCAGATATATCTCCAGGGAAGGGGCCTGACGGACATATTTCGAGATATTTCTTCTTCTTGTTGTTCTTCTTCTGCACAGCTAAGCTGGAAGTGGCATTTGCGGCTCGCACTAGTGCAGAGTTATCTCAAAGAAAGGGGCCACGGTGTTTCTGTATCCCTATTATGTTGGTGCGGCTTCGGAACTTTTAAATATCTTGATATATCTCGAGAACTACGCATCTGATCAAAAAATATCATAGAACATAAAAAGTAGGAAACTTAATTCTCGACAAAAAAGGTCTCTCAACATTTTGCCATAGCTCGCTTCGTTTCCGAGATATTTGCAGATTTATCTCAAGGGAAGGGGCCTGACGGACATATTTCGAGATATTTCTTCTTCTTGTTGTTCTTCTTCTGCACAGCTAAGCTGGAAGTGGCATTTGCGGCTCGCACTAGTGCAGAGTTATCTCAAAGAAAGGGGCCACGGTGTTTCTGTATCCCTATTATGTTGGTGCGGCTTCGGAACTTTTAAATATCTTGATATATCTCGAGAACTACGCATCTGATCAAAAAATATCATAGAACATAAAAAGTAGGAAACTTAATTCTCGACAAAAAAGGTCTCTCAACATTTTGCCATAGCTCGCTTCGTTTCCGAGATATTTGCAGATTTATCTCAAGGGAAGGGGCCTGACGGACATATTTCGAGATATTTCTTCTTCTTGTTGTTCTTCTTCTGCACAGCTAAGCTGGAAGTGGCATTTGCGGTTCGCACTAGTGCAGAGTTATCTCAAAGAAAGGGGCCACGGTGTTTCTGTATCTCTATTATGTTGGTGCGGCTTTAGAACTTTTAAATATCTCGATATATCTCGATAACTACGCTTCTATATCAAAAAATATCATAGAACATAAATTGTAGGAAACATAATTCTCTACAAAAAAGGTCTCTTAACATTTTGCCATAGCTCGCTTCGTTTCCGAGATATTTGCAGATATATCTCAAGGGAAGGGGCCTGACGGACATATTTCGAGATATTTCTTCTTCTTGATGTTCTTCTTCTGCACAGCTAAGCTGGAAGTGGCATTTGCAGCTCGCAATAGTGCAGAGTTATCTCAAAGAAAGGGGCCACGGTGTTTCTGTATCTCTATTATGTTGGTGCGGCTTCGGAACTTTTAAATATCTTGATATATCTCGAGAACTACGCATCTGATCAAAAAATATCATAGAACATAAAAAGTAGGAAACTTAATTCTCGACAAAAAAGGTCTCTCAACATTTTGCCATAGCTCGCTTCGTTTCCGAGATATTTGTCGATATATCTCAAGGGCAGGAGCCTGACGGACATATTTCGAGATATTTCTTCTTCTTGTTGTTCTTCTTCTGCACAGCTAAACTGGAAGTGGCATTTCCAGCTCGCAATAGTGCAGAGTTATCTCAAAGAGAGGGGCCACGGTGTTTCTGTATCTCTATTATGTTGGTGCGGCTTCGGAACTTTTAAATATCTTGATATATCTCGAGAACTGCGCATCTGATCAAAAAATATCATAGAACATAAAAAGTAGGAAACTTAATTCTCTACAAAAAAGGTCTCTTAACATTTTGCCATAGCTCGCTTCGTTTCCGAGATATTTGCAGATTTATCTCAAGGGAAGGGGCCTAACGGACATATTTCGAGATATTTCTTCTTCTTGTTGTTCTTCTTCTGCACAGCTAAACTGGAAGTGGCATTTCCAGCTCGCAATAGTGCAGAGCTATCTCAAAGAAAGGGGCCACGGTGTTTCTGTATCTCTATTATGTTGGTGCGGCTTCGGAACTTTTAAATATCTTGATATATCTCGAGAACTACGCATCTGATCAAAAAATATCATAGAACATTATAAGTAGGAAACTTAATTCTCTACAAAAAAGGTCTCTTAACATTTTGCCATAGCTCGCTTCGTTTCCGAGATATTTGCAGATTCAGCTCAAAGGAACGGGCCTGACGGACATATTTCGAGATACTTCTTTTTCTTGTTGTTCTTCCTCTGCACAGCTAAGCTGGAAGTGGCATTTCCAGCTCGCAATAGTGCAGAGTTATCTCAAAGAAAGGAGCCACGGTGTTTCTGTATCTCTATTATGTTGGTGCGGCTTCGGAACTTTTAAATATCTTGATATATCTCGAGAACTACGCATCTGATCAAAAAATATCATAGAACATTATAAGTAGGAAACTTAATTCTCTACAAAAGAGGTCTCTTAACATTTTGCCATAGCTCGCTTCGTTTCCGAGATATTTGCAGATTTATCTCAAGGGAAGGGGCCTAACGGACATATTTCGAGATATTTCTTCTTCTTGTTGTTCTTCTTCTGCACAGCTAAACTGGAAGTGGCATTTCCAGCTCGCAATAGTGCAGAGTTATCTCAAAGAAAGGGGCCACGGTGTTTCTGTATCTCTATTATGTTGGTGCGGCTTCGGAACTTTTAAATATCTTGATATATCTCGAGAACTACGCATCTGATCAAAAAATATCATAGAACATTATAAGTAGGAAACTTAATTCTCTACAAAAAAGGTCTCTTAACATTTTGCCATAGCTCGCGTCGTTTCCGAGATATTTGCAGATTTATCTCAAGGGAAGGGGCCTAACGGACATATTTCGAGATATTTCTTCTTCTTGTTGTTCTTCTTCTGCACAGCTAAACTGGAAGTGGCATTTCCAGCTCGCTATAGTGCAGAGTTATCTCAAAGAAAGGAGCCACGGTGTTTCTGTATCTCTATTATGTTGGTGCGGCTTCGGAACTTTTAAATATCTTGATATATCTCGAGAACTACGCATCTGATCAAAAAATATCATACAACATAAAAAGTAGGAAACTTAATTCTCTACAAAAAAGGTCTCCTAACATTTTGCCATACCTCGCTTCGTTTCCGAGATATTTGCAGATTTATCTCAAGGGAAGGGGCCTGACGGACATATTTCGAGATATTTCTTCTTCTTGTTGTTCTTCTTCTGCACAGCTAAGCTGGAAGTGGCATTTGCGGCTCGCACTAGTGCAGAGTTATCTCAAAGAAAGGGGCCACGGTGTTTCTGTATCTCTATTATGTTGGTGCGGCTTCGGAACTTTTAAATATCTTGATATATCTCGAGAACTACGCATCTGATCAAAAAATATCATACAACATAAAAAGTAGGAAACTTAATTCTCTACAAAAAAGGTCTCCTAACATTTTGCCATACCTCGCTTCGTTTCCGAGATATTTGCAGATTTATCTCAAGGGAAGGGGCCTGACGGACATATTTCGAGATATTTCTTCTTCTTGTTGTTCTTCTTCTGCACAGCTAAGCTGGAAGTGGCATTTGCAGCTCGCAATAGTGCAGAGTTATCTCAAAGAAAGGGGCCACGGTGTTTCTGTATCTCTATTATGTTGGTGCGGCTTCGGAACTTTTAAATATCTTGATATATCTCGAGAACTACGCATCTGATCAAAAAATATCATAGAAGATAAAAAGTAGGAAACTTAATTCTCTACAAAAAAGGTCTCTTAACATTTCGCCATAGCTCGCTTCGTTCCCGAGATATTTGCAGATTTATCTCAAGGGAAGGGGCCTGTCGGACATATTTCGAGATATTTCTTCTTCTTGTTGTTCTTCTTCTGCACAGCTAAGCTGGAAGTGGCATTTGCGGCTCGCAATAGTGCAGAGTTATCTCAAAGAAAGGGGCCACGGTGTTTCTGTATCTCTATTATGTTGGTGCGGCTTCGGAACTTTTAAATATCTTGATATATCTCGAGAACTACCCATCTGATCAAAAAATATCATAGAACATGAAAAGTAGGAAACTTAATTCTCTACAAAAAAGGTCTCTTAACATTTTGCCATAGCTCGCTTCGTTTCCGAGATATTTGCAGATTTATCTCAAGGGAAGGGGCCTGACGGACATATTTCGAGATATTTCTTCTTCTTGTTGTTCTTCTTCTGCACAGCTAAGCTGGAAGTGGCATTTGCGGCTCGCACTAGTGCAGAGTTATCTCAAAGAAAGGGGCCACGGTGTTTCTGTATCTGTATTATGTTGGTGCGGCTTCGGCACTTTTAAATATCTTGATATATCTCGAGAACTACGCATCTGATCAAAAAATATCATAGAAGATAAAAAGTAGGAAACTTAATTCTCTACAAAAAAGGTCTCTTAACATTTTGCCATAGCTCGCTTCGTTTCCGAGATATTTGCAGATATATCTCAAGGGAAGGGGCCTGACGGACATATTTCGAGATATTTCTTCTTATTGTTGTTCTTCTTCTGCACAGCTAAGCTGGAAGTGGCATTTGCGGCTCGCACTAGTGCAGAGTTATCTCAAAGAAAGGGGCCACGGTGTTTCTGTATCTGTATTATGTTGGTGCGGCTTCGGAACTTTTAAATATCTTGATATATCTCGAGAACTACGCATCTGATCAAAAAATATCATAGAACATAAAAAGTAGGAAACTTAATTCTCTACAAAAAAGGTCTCTTAACATTTTCCCATAGCTCGCTTCGTTTCCGAGATATTTGCAGATTTATCTCAAGGGAAGGGGCCTGACGGACATATTTCGAGATATTTCTTCTTCTTGTTGTTCTTCTTCTGCACAGCTAAGCTGGAAGTGGCCTTTGCGGCTCGCAATAGTGCAGAGTTATCTCAAAGAAAGGGGCAACGGTGTTTCTGTATCTGTATTATGTTGGTGCGGCTTCGGCACTTTTAAATATCTTGATATATCTCGAGAACTACGCATCTGATCAAAAAATATCATACAAGATAAAAAGTAGGAAACTTAATTCTCTACAAAAAAGGTCTCTTAACATTTTGCCATAGCTCGCTTCGTTTCCGAGATATTTGCAGATTTATCTCAAGGGAAGGGGCCTAACGGACATATTTCGAGATATTTCTTCTTCTTGTTGTTCTTCTTCTGCACAGCTAAACTGGAAGTGGCATTTCCAGCTCGCAATAGTGCAGAGCTATCTCAAAGAAAGGGGCCACGGTGTTTCTGTATCTCTATTATGTTGGTGCGGCTTCGGAACTTTTAAATATCTTGATATATCTCGAGAACTACGCATCTGATCAAAAAATATCATAGAACATTATAAGTAGGAAACTTAATTCTCTACAAAAAAGGTCTCTTAACATTTTGCCATAGCTCGCTTCGTTTCCGAGATATTTGCAGATTCAGCTCAAAGGAACGGGCCTGACGGACATATTTCGAGATACTTCTTCTTCTTGTTGTTCTTCCTCTGCACAGCTAAGCTGGAAGTGGCATTTCCAGCTCGCAATAGTGCAGAGTTATCTCAAAGAAAGGAGCCACGGTGTTTCTGTATCTCTATTATGT
Organism: Osmia lignaria lignaria; assembly: GCF_051020975.1. Taxonomy (NCBI): domain Eukaryota; kingdom Metazoa; phylum Arthropoda; class Insecta; order Hymenoptera; family Megachilidae; genus Osmia; species Osmia lignaria. The sequence goes on along the minus strand of NW_027478159.1, from coordinate 4,381,625 downwards.
TGGTGCGGCTTCGGAACTTTTAAATATCTTGATATATCTCGAGAACTACGCATCTGATCAAAAAATATCATAGAACATTATAAGTAGGAAACTTAATTCTCTACAAAAGAGGTCTCTTAACATTTTGCCATAGCTCGCTTCGTTTCCGAGATATTTGCAGATTTATCTCAAGGGAAGGGGCCTAACGGACATATTTCGAGATATTTCTTCTTCTTGTTGTTCTTCTTCTGCACAGCTAAACTGGAAGTGGCATTTCCAGCTCGCTATAGTGCAGAGTTATCTCAAAGAAAGGAGCCACGGTGTTTCTGTATCTCTATTATGTTGGTGCGGCTTCGGAACTTTTAAATATCTTGATATATCTCGAGAACTACGCATCTGATCAAAAAATATCATACAACATAAAAAGTAGGAAACTTAATTCTCTACAAAAAAGGTCTCCTAACATTTTGCCATACCTCGCTTCGTTTCCGAGATATTTGCAGATTTATCTCAAGGGAAGGGGCCTGACGGACATATTTCGAGATATTTCTTCTTCTTGTTGTTCTTCTTCTGCACAGCTAAGCTGGAAGTGGCATTTGCGGCTCGCACTAGTGCAGAGTTATCTCAAAGAAAGGGGCCACGGTGTTTCTGTATCTGTATTATGTTGGTGCGGCTTCGGAACTTTTAAATATCTTGATATATCTCGAGAACTACGCATCTGATCAAAAAATATCATAGAACATAAAAAGTAGGAAACTTAATTCTCTACAAAAAAGGTCTCTTAACATTTTGCCATAGCTCGCTTCGTTTCCGAGATATTTGCAGATTCAGCTCAAAGGAACGGGCCTGACGGACATATTTCGAGATACTTCTTTTTCTTGTTGTTCTTCCTCTGCACAGCTAAGCTGGAAGTGGCATTTGCAGCTCGCAATAGTGCAGAGTTATCTCAAAGAAAGGGGCCACGGTGTTACTGTATCTCTATTATGTTGGTGCGGCTTCGGAACTTTTAAATATCTTGATATATCTCGAGAACTACGCATCTGATCAAAAAATATCATAGAACATAAAAAGTTGGAAACTTAATTCTCTACAAAAAAGGTCTCTTAACATTTTGCCATAGCTCGCTTCGTTTCCGAGATATTTGCAGATTTATCTCAAGGGAAGGGGCCTAACGGACATATTCCGAGATATTTCTTCTTCTTGTTGTTCTTCTTCTGCACAGCTAAACTGGAACTGGCATTTCCAGCTCGCAATAGTGCAGAGTTATCTCAAAGAAAGGGGCCACGGTGTTTCTGTATCTGTATTATGTTGGTGCGGCTTCGGCACTTTTAAATATCTTGATATATCTCGAGAACTACGCATCTGATCAAAAAATATCATAGAAGATAAAAAGTAGGAAACTTAATTCTCTACAAAAAAGGTCTCTTAACATTTCGCCATAGCTCGCTTCGTTCCCGAGATATTTGCAGATTTATCTCAAGGGAAGGGGCCTGTCGGACATATTTCGAGATATTTCTTCTTCTTGTTGTTCTTCTTCTGCACAGCTAAGCTGGAAGTGGCATTTGCGGCTCGCAATAGTGCAGAGTTATCTCAAAGAAAGGGGCCACGGTGTTTCTGTATCTGTATTATGTTGGTGCGGCTTCGGAACTTTTAAATATCTTGATATATCTCGAGAACTACGCATCTGATCAAAAAATATCATAGAACATAAAAAGTAGGAAACTTAATTGTCTACAAAAATGGTCTCTTAATATTTTGCCATAGCTCGCTTCGTTTCCGAGATATTTGCAGATTTATCTCAAGGAAAGGGGCCTGACGGACATATTCCGAGATATTTCTTCTTCTTGTTGTTCTTCTTCTGCACAGCTAAACTGGAACTGGCATTTCCAGCTCGCAATAATGCAGAGTTATCTCAAAGAAAGGGGCCACGGTGTTTCTGTATCTGTATTATGTTGGTGCGGCTTCGGCACTTTTAAATATCTTGATATATCTCGAGAACTACGCATCTGATCAAAAAATATCATAGAAGATAAAAAGTAGGAAACTTAATTCTCTACAAAAAAGGTCTCTTAACATTTCGCCATAGCTCGCTTCGTTCCCGAGATATTTGCAGATTTATCTCAAGGGAAGGGGCCTGTCGGACATATTTCGAGATATTTCTTCTTCTTGTTGTTCTTCTTCAGCACAGCTAAGCTGGAAGTGGCATTTGCGGCTCGCAATAGTGCAGAGTTATCTCAAAGAAAGGGGCCACGGTGTTCCTGTATCTCTATTATGTTGGTGCGGCTTCGTAACTTTTAAATATCTCGATATATCTCGAAAACTACGCTTCTGATCAAAAAATATCATAGAACATAAATTGTAGGAAACATAATTCTCTACAAAAAAGGTCTCTTAACATTTTGCCATAGCTCGCTTGGTTTCCGAGATATTTGCAGATATATCTCAAGGGCAGGGGCCTGACGGACATATTTCGAGATATTTCTTCTTCTTGTTGTTCTTCTTCTGCACAGCTAAGCTGGAAGTGGCATTTGCAGCTCGCAATAGTGCAGAGTTATCTTAAAGAAAGGGGCCACGGTGTTTCTGTATCTCTATTATGTAGGTGCGGCTTCGGAACTTTTAAATATCTTGATATATCTCGAGAACTACGCATCTGATCAAAAAATGTCATAGAACATAAAAAGTAGGAAACTTAATTCTCTACAAAAAAGGTCTCTTAACATTTTGCCATAGCTCGCTTCGTTTCCGAGATATTTGCATATTTATCTCAAGGGAAGGGGCCTGACGGACATATTTCGAGATATTTCTTCTTCTTGTTCTTCTTCTGCACAGCTAAGCTGGAAGTGGCATTTGCAGCTCGCAATAGTGCAGAGTTATCTCAAAGAAAGGGGCCACGGTGTTTCTGTATCTCTATTATGTAGGTGCGGCTTCGGAACTTTTAAATATCTTGATATATCTCGAGAACTACGCATCTGATCAAAAAATGTCATAGAACATAAAAAGTAGGAAACTTAATTCTCTACAAAAAAGGTCTCTTAACATTTTGCCATAGCTCGCTTCGTTTCCGAGATATTTGCATATTTATCTCAAGGGAAGGGGCCTGACGGACATATTTCGAGATATTTCTTCTTCTTGTTGTTCTTCTTCTGCACAGCTAAGCTGGAAGTGGCATTTGCGGCTCGCACTAGTGCAGAGTTATCTCAAAGAAAGGGGCCACCGTGTTTCTGTATCTCTATTATGTTGGTGCGGCTTCGGAACTTTTAAATATCTCGATATATCTCGAAAACTACGCTTCTGATCAAAAAATATCAGAGAACATAAATTGTAGGAAACATAATTCTCTACGAAAAAGGTCTCTTAACATTTTGCCATAGCTCGCTTCGTTTCCGAGATATTTGCAGATTTATCTCAAGGGAAGGGGCCTAACGGACATATTTCGAGATATTTCTTCTTCTTGTTGTTCTTCTTCTGCACAGCTAAACTGGAAGTGGCATTTCCAGCTCGCAATAGTGCAGAGTTATCTCAAAGAAAGAGGCCACGGTGTTTCTGTACCTCTATTATGTTGGTGCAGCTTCGGAACTTTTAAATATCTTGATATATCTCGAGAACTACGCATCTGATCAAAAAATATCATCGAACATAAAAAGTAGGAAACTTAATTCTCTACAAAAAAGGTCTCTTAACATTTTGCCATAGCTCGCTTCGTTTCCGAGATATTTGCAGATTTATCTCAAGGGAAGGGGCCTGACGGACATATTTCGAGATATTTCTTCTTCTTGTTGTTCTTCTTCTGCACAGCTAAGCTGGAAGTGGCATTTGCAGCTCGCAATAGTGCAGAGTTATCTCAAAGAAAGGGGCCACGGTGTTTCTGTATCTCTATTATGTTGGTGCGGCTTCGGAACTTTTAAATATCTCGATATATCTCGAAAACTACGCTTCTGATCAAAAAATATCATAGAACATAAAAAGTAGGAAACTTAATTCTCTACAAAAAAGGTCTCTTAACATTTTGCCATAGCTCGCTTCGTTTCCGAGATATTTGCAGATTTATCTCAAGGGAAGGGGCCTAACGGACATATTTCGAGATATTTCTTCTTCTTGTTGTTCTTCTTCTGCACAGCTAAACTGGAAGTGGCATTTCCAGCTCGCAATAGTGCAGAGTTATCTCAAAGAAAGGGGCCACGGTGTTTCTGTATCTCTATTATGTTGGTGCGGCTTCGGAACTTTTAAATATCTTGATATATCTCGAGAACTACGCATCTGATCAAAAAATATCATCGAACATAAAAAGTAGGAAACTTAATTCTCTACAAAAAAGGTCTCTTAACATTTTGCCATAGCTCGCTTCGTTTCCGAGATATTTGCAGATTTATCTCAAGGGAAGTGGCCTGACGGACATATTTCGAGATATTTCTTCTTCTTGTTGTTCTTCTTCTGCACAGCTAAGCTGGAAGTGGCATTTGCAGCTCGCAATAGTGCAGAGTTATCCCAAAGAAAGGGGCCACGGTGTTTCTGTATCTCTATTATGTTGGTGCGGCTTCGGAACTTTTAAATATCTTGATATATCTCGAGAACTACGCATCTGATCAAAAAATATCATACTACATAAAAAGTAGGAAACTTAATTCTCTACAAGAAAGGTCTCTAAACATTTTGCCATAGCTCGCTTCGTTTCCGAGATATTTGCAGATTTATCTCAAGGGAAGGGGCCTGACGGACATATTTCGAGATATTTCTTCTTCTTGTTGTTCTTCTTCTGCACAGCTGAGCTGGAAGTGGCATTTGCAGGTCGCAATAGTGCAGAGTTATCTCAAAGAAAGGGGCCACGGTGTTTCTGTATCTCTATTATGTTGGTGCGGCTTCGGAACTTTTAAATATCTCGATACATCTCGAAAACTACGCTTCTGATCAAAAAATATGATAGAGCGTAAATTGTAGGAAACATTATTCTCTACAAAAGAGGTCTCTTAACATTTTGCCATAGCTCGCTTCGTTTCCGAGATATTTGCAGATTCATCTCAAGGGAAGGGGTCTGACGGACATATTTCGAGATATTTCTTCTTCTTGTTGTTCTTCTTCTGCACAGCTAAGCTCGAAGCGGCATTTGCAGCTCGCAATAGTGCAGAGTTATCTCAAAGAAAGAGGCCACGGTGTTTCTGTACCTCTATTATGTTGGTGCAGCTTCGGAACTTTTAAATATCTTGATATATCTCGAGAACTACGCATCTGCTCAAAAAATATCATAGAACATAAAAAGTAGGAAACTTAATTCTCTACAAAAAAGGTCTCTTAACATTTTGCCATAGCTCGCTTCGTTTCCGAGATATTTGCAGATTATCTGAAGGGAAGGGGCCTAACGGACATATTTCGAGATATTTCTTCTTCTTGTTGTTCTTCTTCTGCACAGCTGAGCTGGACGTGGCATTTGCAGGTCGCAATAGTGCAGAGTTATCTCAAAGAAAGGGGCCACGGTGTTTCTGTATCTCTATTATGTTGGTGCGGCTTCGGAACTTTTAAATATCTCGATATATCTCGAAAACTACGCTTCTGATCAAAAAATATCATAGAACATAAATTGTAGGAAACATGATTCTTTACAAAAAAGGTCTCTTAACATTTTGCCATAGCTCGCTTCGTTTCCGAGATATTTGCAGATTTATCTCAAGGGAAGGGGCCTGACGGACATATTTCGAGATATTTCTTCTTCTTGTTGTTCTTCTTCTGCACAGCTAAGCTGGAAGTGGCATTTGCGGCTCGCACTAGTGCAGAGTTATCTCAAAGAAAGGGGCCACGGTGTTTCTGTATCTCTATTATGTTGGTGCGGCTTCGGAACTTTTAAATATCTCGATATATCTCGAAAACTACGCTTCTGATCAAAAAATATCATAGAACATAAATTGTAGGAAACATAATTCTCTACAAAAAACGTATCTTAACATTTTGCCATAGCTCGCTTCGTTTCCGAGATATTTGCAGATTCAGCTCAAAGGAACGGGCCTGACGGACATATTTCGAGATACTTCTTCTTCTTGTTGTTCTTCCTCTGCACAGCTAAGCTGGAAGTGGCATTTGCGGCTGGCAATAGTGCAGAGTTATCTCAAAGAAAGGGGCCACGGTGTTTCTGTATCTCTATTATGTTGGTGCGGCTTCGGAACTTTTAAATATCTTGATATATCTCGAGAACTACGCATCTGATCAAAAAATATCATAGAACATAAAAAGTAGGAAACTTAATTCTCTACAAAAAAGGTCTCTTAACATTTTGCCATAGCTCGCTTCGTTTCCGAGATATTTGCAGATTTATCTCAAGGGAAGGGGCCTGACGGACATATTTCGAGATATTTCTTCTTCTTGTTGTTCTTCTTCTGCACAGCTGAGCTGGAAGTGGCATTTGCAGGTCGCAATAGTGCAGAGTTATCTCAAAGAAAGGGGCCACGGTGTTTCTGTATCTCTATTATGTTGGTGCGGCTTCGGAACTTTTAAATATCTCGATATATCTCGAAAACTACGCTTCTGATCAAAAAATATCTTAGAACGTAAATTGTATCAAACATTATTCTCTACAAAAAAGGTCTCTTAACATTTTGCCATAGCTCGCTTCGTTTCCGAGGTATTTGCAGATTCATCTCAAGGGAAGGGGTCTGACGGACATATTTCGAGATATTTCTTCTTCTTGTTGTTCTTCTTCTGCACAGCTAAGCTCGAAGCGGCATTTGCAGCTCGCAATAGTGCAGAGTTATCTCAAAGAAAGAGGCCACGCTGTTTCTGTACCTCTATTATGTTGGTGCAGCTTCGGAACTTTTAAATATCTTGATATATCTCGAGAACTATGCATCTGATCAAAAAATATCATCGAACATAAAAAGTAGGAAACTTAATTCTCTACAAAAAAGGTCTCTTAACATTTTGCCATAGCTCGCTTCGTTTCCGAGATATTTGCAGATTTATCTCAAGGGAAGGGGCCTAACGGACATATTTCGAGATATTTCTTCTTCTTGTTGTTCTTCTTCTGCACTGCTAAACTGGAAGTGGCATTTCCAGCTCGCAATAGTGCAGAGTTATCTCAAAGAAAGAGGCCACGGTGTTTCTGTACCTCTATTATGTTGGTGCAGCTTCGGAACTTTTAAATATCTTGATATATCTCGAGAAGTACGCATCTGATCAAAAAATATCATCGAACATAAAAAGTAGGAAACTTAATTCTCTACAAGAAAGGTCTCTAAACATTTTGCCATAGCTCGCTTCGTTTCCGAGATATTTGCAGATTTATCTCAAGGGAAGGGGCCTGACGGACATATTTCGAGATATTTCTTCTTCTTGTTGTTCTTCTTCTGCACAGCTGAGCTGGAAGTGGCATTTGCAGGTCGCAATAGTGCAGAGTTATCTCAAAGAAAGGGGCCACGGTGTTTCTGTATCTCTATTATGTTGGTGCGGCTTCGGAACTTTTAAATATCTCGATATATCTCGAAAACTACGCTTCTGATCAAAAAATATGATAGAGCGTAAATTGTAGGAAACATTATTCTATACAAAAAAGGTGTCTTAACATTTTGCCATAGCTCGCTTCGTTTCCGAGATATTTGCAGATTTATCTCAAGGGAAGGGGCCTAACGGACATATTTCGAGATATTTCTTCTTCTTGTTGTTCTTCTTCTGCACAGCTAAACTGGAAGTGGCATTTCCAGCTCGCTATAGTGCAGAGTTATCTCAAAGAAAGGAGCCACGGTGTTTCTGTATCTCTATTATGTTGGTGCGGCTTCGGAACTTTTAAATATCTTGATATATCTCGAGAACTACGCATCTGATCAAAAAATATCATACAACATAAAAAGTAGGAAACTTAATTCTCTACAAAAAAGGTCTCTTAACATTTTGCCATAGCTCGCTTCGTTTCCGAGATATTTGCAGATTCAGCTCAAAGGAACGGGCCTGACGGACATATTTCGAGATACTTCTTTTTCTTGTTGTTCTTCCTCTGCACAGCTAAGCTGGAAGTGGCATTTGCAGCTCGCAATAGTGCAGAGTTATCTCAAAGAAAGGGGCCACGGTGTTACTGTATCTCTATTATGTTGGTGCGGCTTCGGAACTTTTAAATATCTTGATATATCTCGAGAACTACGCATCTGATCAAAAAATATCATAGAACATAAAAAGTTGGAAACTTAATTCTCTACAAAAAAGGTCTCTTAACATTTTGCCATAGCTCGCTTCGTTTCCGAGATATTTGCAGATTTATCTCAAGGGAAGGGGCCTAACGGACATATTCCGAGATATTTCTTCTTCTTGTTGTTCTTCTTCTGCACAGCTAAACTGGAACTGGCATTTCCAGCTCGCAATAGTGCAGAGTTATCTCAAAGAAAGGGGCCACGGTGTTTCTGTATCTGTATTATGTTGGTGCGGCTTCGGCACTTTTAAATATCTTGATATATCTCGAGAACTACGCATCTGATCAAAAAATATCATAGAAGATAAAAAGTAGGAAACTTAATTCTCTACAAAAAAGGTCTCTTAACATTTCGCCATAGCTCGCTTCGTTCCCGAGATATTTGCAGATTTATCTCAAGGGAAGGGGCCTGTCGGACATATTTCGAGATATTTCTTCTTCTTGTTGTTCTTCTTCTGCACAGCTAAGCTGGAAGTGGCATTTGCGGCTCGCAATAGTGCAGAGTTATCTCAAAGAAAGGGGCCACGGTGTTTCTGTATCTGTATTATGTTGGTGCGGCTTCGGAACTTTTAAATATCTTGATATATCTCGAGAACTACGCATCTGATCAAAAAATATCATAGAACATAAAAAGTAGGAAACTTAATTGTCTACAAAAATGGTCTCTTAATATTTTGCCATAGCTCGCTTCGTTTCCGAGATATTTGCAGATTTATCTCAAGGAAAGGGGCCTGACGGACATATTCCGAGATATTTCTTCTTCTTGTTGTTCTTCTTCTGCACAGCTAAACTGGAACTGGCATTTCCAGCTCGCAATAATGCAGAGTTATCTCAAAGAAAGGGGCCACGGTGTTTCTGTATCTGTATTATGTTGGTGCGGCTTCGGCACTTTTAAATATCTTGATATATCTCGAGAACTACGCATCTGATCAAAAAATATCATAGAAGATAAAAAGTAGGAAACTTAATTCTCTACAAAAAAGGTCTCTTAACATTTCGCCATAGCTCGCTTCGTTCCCGAGATATTTGCAGATTTATCTCAAGGGAAGGGGCCTGTCGGACATATTTCGAGATATTTCTTCTTCTTGTTGTTCTTCTTCAGCACAGCTAAGCTGGAAGTGGCATTTGCGGCTCGCAATAGTGCAGAGTTATCTCAAAGAAAGGGGCCACGGTGTTCCTGTATCTCTATTATGTTGGTGCGGCTTCGGAACTTTTAAATATCTCGATATATCTCGAAAACTACGCTTCTGATCAAAAAATATCAGAGAACATAAATTGTAGGAAACATAATTCTCTACGAAAAAGGTCTCTTAACATTTTGCCATAGCTCGCTTCGTTTCCGAGATATTTGCAGATTTATCTCAAGGGAAGGGGCCTGACGGACATATTTCGAGATATTTCTTCTTCTTGTTGTTCTTCTTCTGCACAGCTAAGCTGGAAGTGGCATTTGCAGCTCGCAATAGTGCAGAGTTATCTCAAAGAAAGGGGCCACGGTGTTTCTGTATCTCTATTATGTTGGTGCGGCTTCGGAACTTTTAAATATCTCGATATATCTCGAAAACTACGCTTCTGATCAAAAAATATCATAGAACATAAAAAGTAGGAAACTTAATTCTCTACAAAAAAGGTCTCTTAACATTTTGCCATAGCTCGCTTCGTTTCCGAGATATTTGCAGATTTATCTCAAGGGAAGGGGCCTAACGGACATATTTCGAGATATTTCTTCTTCTTGTTGTTCTTCTTCTGCACAGCTAAACTGGAAGTGGCATTTCCAGCTCGCAATAGTGCAGAGTTATCTCAAAGAAAGGGGCCACGGTGTTTCTGTATCTCTATTATGTTGGTGCGGCTTCGGAACTTTTAAATATCTTGATATATCTCGAGAACTACGCATCTGATCAAAAAATATCATCGAACATAAAAAGTAGGAAACTTAATTCTCTACAAAAAAGGTCTCTTAACATTTTGCCATAGCTCGCTTCGTTTCCGAGATATTTGCAGATTTATCTCAAGGGAAGTGGCCTGACGGACATATTTCGAGATATTTCTTCTTCTTGTTGTTCTTCTTCTGCACAGCTAAGCTGGAAGTGGCATTTGCAGCTCGCAATAGTGCAGAGTTATCCCAAAGAAAGGGGCCACGGTGTTTCTGTATCTCTATTATGTTGGTGCGGCTTCGGAACTTTTAAATATCTTGATATATCTCGAGAACTACGCATCTGATCAAAAAATATCATACTACATAAAAAGTAGGAAACTTAATTCTCTACAAGAAAGGTCTCTAAACATTTTGCCATAGCTCGCTTCGTTTCCGAGATATTTGCAGATTTATCTCAAGGGAAGGGGCCTGACGGACATATTTCGAGATATTTCTTCTTCTTGTTGTTCTTCTTCTGCACAGCTGAGCTGGAAGTGGCATTTGCAGGTCGCAATAGTGCAGAGTTATCTCAAAGAAAGGGGCCACGGTGTTTCTGTATCTCTATTATGTTGGTGCGGCTTCGGAACTTTTAAATATCTCGATACATCTCGAAAACTACGCTTCTGATCAAAAAATATGATAGAGCGTAAATTGTAGGAAACATTATTCTCTACAAAAGAGGTCTCTTAACATTTTGCCATAGCTCGCTTCGTTTCCGAGATATTTGCAGATTCATCTCAAGGGAAGGGGTCTGACGGACATATTTCGAGATATTTCTTCTTCTTGTTGTTCTTCTTCTGCACAGCTAAGCTCGAAGCGGCATTTGCAGCTCGCAATAGTGCAGAGTTATCTCAAAGAAAGAGGCCACGGTGTTTCTGTACCTCTATTATGTTGGTGCAGCTTCGGAACTTTTAAATATCTTGATATATCTCGAGAACTACGCATCTGCTCAAAAAATATCATAGAACATAAAAAGTAGGAAACTTAATTCTCTACAAAAAAGGTCTCTTAACATTTTGCCATAGCTCGCTTCGTTTCCGAGATATTTGCAGATTATCTGAAGGGAAGGGGCCTAACGGACATATTTCGAGATATTTCTTCTTCTTGTTGTTCTTCTTCTGCACAGCTGAGCTGGACGTGGCATTTGCAGGTCGCAATAGTGCAGAGTTATCTCAAAGAAAGGGGCCACGGTGTTTCTGTATCTCTATTATGTTGGTGCGGCTTCGGAACTTTTAAATATCTCGATATATCTCGAAAACTACGCTTCTGATCAAAAAATATCATAGAACATAAATTGTAGGAAACATGATTCTTTACAAAAAAGGTCTCTTAACATTTTGCCATAGCTCGCTTCGTTTCCGAGATATTTGCAGATTTATCTCAAGGGAAGGGGCCTGACGGACATATTTCGAGATATTTCTTCTTCTTGTTGTTCTTCTTCTGCACAGCTAAGCTGGAAGTGGCATTTGCGGCTCGCACTAGTGCAGAGTTATCTCAAAGAAAGGGGCCACGGTGTTTCTGTATCTCTATTATGTTGGTGCGGCTTCGGAACTTTTAAATATCTCGATATATCTCGAAAACTACGCTTCTGATCAAAAAATATCATAGAACATAAATTGTAGGAAACATAATTCTCTACAAAAAACGTATCTTAACATTTTGCCATAGCTCGCTTCGTTTCCGAGATATTTGCAGATTCAGCTCAAAGGAACGGGCCTGACGGACATATTTCGAGATACTTCTTCTTCTTGTTGTTCTTCCTCTGCACAGCTAAGCTGGAAGTGGCATTTGCGGCTGGCAATAGTGCAGAGTTATCTCAAAGAAAGGGGCCACGGTGTTTCTGTATCTCTATTATGTTGGTGCGGCTTCGGAACTTTTAAATATCTTGATATATCTCGAGAACTACGCATCTGATCAAAAAATATCATAGAACATAAAAAGTAGGAAACTTAATTCTCTACAAAAAAGGTCTCTTAACATTTTGCCATAGCTCGCTTCGTTTCCGAGATATTTGCAGATTTATCTCAAGGGAAGGGGCCTGACGGACATATTTCGAGATATTTCTTCTTCTTGTTGTTCTTCTTCTGCACAGCTGAGCTGGAAGTGGCATTTGCAGGTCGCAATAGTGCAGAGTTATCTCAAAGAAAGGGGCCACGGTGTTTCTGTATCTCTATTATGTTGGTGCGGCTTCGGAACTTTTAAATATCTCGATATATCTCGAAAACTACGCTTCTGATCAAAAAATATCTTAGAACGTAAATTGTATCAAACATTATTCTCTACAAAAAAGGTCTCTTAACATTTTGCCATAGCTCGCTTCGTTTCCGAGATATTTGCAGATTCATCTCAAGGGAAGGGGTCTGACGGACATATTTCGAGATATTTCTTCTTCTTGTTGTTCTTCTTCTGCACAGCTAAGCTCGAAGCGGCATTTGCAGCTCGCAATAGTGCAGAGTTATCTCAAAGAAAGAGGCCACGCTGTTTCTGTACCTCTATTATGTTGGTGCAGCTTCGGAACTTTTAAATATCTTGATATATCTCGAGAACTATGCATCTGATCAAAAAATATCATCGAACATAAAAAGTAGGAAACTTAATTCTCTACAAAAAAGGTCTCTTAACATTTTGCCATAGCTCGCTTCGTTTCCGAGATATTTGCAGATTTATCTCAAGGGAAGGGGCCTAACGGACATATTTCGAGATATTTCTTCTTCTTGTTGTTCTTCTTCTGCACTGCTAAACTGGAAGTGGCATTTCCAGCTCGCAATAGTGCAGAGTTATCTCAAAGAAAGAGGCCACGGTGTTTCTGTACCTCTATTATGTTGGTGCAGCTTCGGAACTTTTAAATATCTTGATATATCTCGAGAAGTACGCATCTGATCAAAAAATATCATCGAACATAAAAAGTAGGAAACTTAATTCTCTACAAGAAAGGTCTCTAAACATTTTGCCATAGCTCGCTTCGTTTCCGAGATATTTGCAGATTTATCTCAAGGGAAGGGGCCTGACGGACATATTTCGAGATATTTCTTCTTCTTGTTGTTCTTCTTCTGCACAGCTGAGCTGGAAGTGGCATTTGCAGGTCGCAATAGTGCAGAGTTATCTCAAAGAAAGGGGCCACGGTGTTTCTGTATCTCTATTATGTTGGTGCGGCTTCGGAACTTTTAAATATCTCGATATATCTCGAAAACTACGCTTCTGATCAAAAAATATGATAGAGCGTAAATTGTAGGAAACATTATTCTATACAAAAAAGGTCTCTTAACATTTTGCCATAGCTCGCTTCGTTTCCGAGATATTTGCAGATTTATCTCAAGGGAAGTGGCCTGACGGACATATTTCGAGATATTTCTTCTTCTTGTTGTTCTTCTTCTGCACAGCTAAGCTGGAAGTGGCATTTGCAGGTCGCAATAGTGCAGAGTTATCTCAAAGAAAGGGGCCACGGTGTTTCTGTATCTCTATTATGTTGGTGCGGCTTCGGAACTTTTAAATATCTTGATATATCTCGAGAACTACGCATCTGATCAAAAAATATCATAGAACATAAAAAGTAGGAAACATAATTCTCTACAAAAAAGGTCTCTTAACATTTTGCCATAGCTCGCTTCGTTTCCGAGATATTTGCAGATATATCTCAAGGGCAGGGGCCTGACGGACATATTTCGAGATATTTCTTCTTCTTGTTGTTCTTCTTCTGCACAGCTAAGCTGGAAGTGGCATTTGCGGCTCGCACTAGTGCAGAGTTATCTCAAAGAAAGGGGCCACCGTGTTTCTGTATCTCTATTATGTTGGTGCGGCTTCGGAACTTTTAAATATCTTGATATATCTCGAGAACTACGCATCTGATCAAAAAATATCATAGAACATAAAAAGTAGGAAACTTAATTCTCTACAAAAAAGGTCTCTTAACATTTTGCCATAGCTCGCTTCGTTTCCGAGATATTTGCAGATTATCTGAAGGAAAGGGGCCTAACGGACATATTTCGAGATATTTCTTCTTCTTGTTGTTCTTCTTCTGCACAGCTAAACTGGAAGTGGCATTTCCAGCTCGCAATAGTGCAGAGTTATCTCAAAGAAAGGGGCCACGGTGTTTCTGTATCTCTATTATGTTGGTGCGGCTTCGGAACTTTTAAATATCTTGATATATCTCGAGAACTACGCATCTGATCAAAAAATATCATAGAACATAAAAAGTAGGAAACTTAATTCTCTACAAAAAAGGTCTCTTAACATTTTGCCATAGCTCGCTTCGTTTCCGAGATATTTGCAGATTTATCTCAAGGGAAGGGGCCTGACGGACATATTTCGAGATATTTCTTCTTCTTGTTGTTCTTCTTCTGCACAGCTAAGCTGGAAGTGGCATTTGCGGCTCGCACTAGTGCAGAGTTATCTCAAAGAAAGGGGCCACGGTGTTTCTGTATCTCTATTATGTTGGTGCGGCTTCGGAACTTTTAATTATCTCGATATATCTCGAAAACTACGCTTCTGATCAAAAAATATCATAGAACATAAATTGTAGGAAACATAATTCTCTACAAAAAACGTATCTTAACATTTTGCCATAGCTCGCTTCGTTTCCGAGACATTTGCAGATTCAGCTCAAAGGAACGGGCCTGACGGACATATTTCGAGATACTTCTTCTTCTTCTTGTTGTTCTTCCTCTGCACAGCTAAGCTGGAAGTGGCATTTGCGGCTGGCAATAGTGCAGAGTTATCTCAAAGAAAGGGGCCACGGTGTTTCTGTATCTCTATTATGTTGGTGCGGCTTCGGAACTTTTAAATATCTTGATATATCTCGAGAACTACGCATCTGATCAAAAAATATCATAGAACATAAAAAGTAGGAAACTTAATTCTCTACAAAAAAGGTCTCTTAACATTTTGCCATAGCTCGCTTCGTTTCCGAGATATTTGCAGATTTATCTCAAGGGAAGGGGCCTGACGGACATATTTCGAGATATTTCTTCTTCTTGTTGTTCTTCTTCTGCACAGCTGAGCTGGAAGTGGCATTTGCAGGTCGCAATAGTGCAGAGTTATCTCAAAGAAAGGGGCCACGGTGTTTCTGTATCTCTATTATGTTGGTGCGGCTTCGGAACTTTTAAATATCTCGATATATCTCGAAAACTACGCTTCTGATCAAAACATATCATAGAACGTAAATTGTATCAAACATTATTCTCTACAAAAAAGGTCTCTTAACATTTTGCCATAGCTCGCTTCGTTTCCGAGATATTTGCAGATTCATCTCAAGGGAAGGGGTCTGACGGACATATTTCGAGATATTTCTTCTTCTTGTTGTTCTTCTTCTGCACAGCTAAGCTGGAAGTGGCATTTGCAGGTCGCAATAGTGCAGAGTTATCTCAAAGAAAGAGGCCACGGTGTTTCTGTATCTCTATTATGTTGGTGCGGCTTCGGAACTTTTAAATATCTTGATATATCTCGAGAACTACGCATCTGATCAAAAAATATCATCGAACATAAAAAGTAGGAAACCTAATTCTCTACAAAAAAGGTCTCTTAACATTTTGCCATAGCTCGCTTCGTTTCCGAGATATTTGCAGATTTATCTCAAGGGAAGTGGCCTGACGGACATATTTCGAGATATTTCTTCTTCTTGTTGTTCTTCTTCTGCACAGCTAAGCTGGAAGTGGCATTTCCAGCTCGCAATAGTGCAGAGTTATCTCAATGAAAGGGGCCACGGTGTTTCTGTATCTCTATTATGTTGGTGCGGCTTCGGAACTTTTAAATATCTTGATATATCTCGAGAACTACGCATCTGATCAAAAAATATCGTAGAACATAAAAAGTCGGAAACTTAATTCTCTACAAAAAAGGTCTCTTAACATTTTGCCATAGCTCGCTTCGTTTCCGAGATATTTGCAGATTTATCTGAAGGGAAGGGGCCTAACGGACATATTTCGAGATATTTCTTCTTCTTGTTGTTCTTCTTCTGCACAGCTAAACTGGAAGTGGCATTTCCAGCTCGCAATAGTGCAGAGTTATCTCAAAGAAAGGGGCCACGGTGTTTCTGTATCTCTATTATGTTGGTGCGGCTTCGGAACTTTTAAATATCTTGATATATCTCGAGAACTACGCATCTGATCAAAAAATATCATAGAACATAAAAAGTAGGAAACTTAATTCTCTACAAAAAAGGTCTCTTAACATTTTGCCATAGCTCGCTTGGTTTCCGAGATATTTGCAGATTTATCTCAAGGGAAGTGGCCTGACGGACATATTTCGAGATATTTCTTCTTCTTGTTGTTCTTCTTCTGCACAGCTAAGCTGGAAGTGGCATTTCCAGCTCGCAATAGTGCAGAGTTATCTCAATGAAAGGGGCCACGGTGTTTCTGTATCTCTATTATGTTGGTGCGGCTTCGGAACTTTTAAATATCTTGATATATCTCGAGAACTACGCATCTGATCAAAAAATATCATAGAACCTAAATTGTAGGAAACATAATTCTCTACAAAAAAGTTCTCTTACCATTTTGCCATAGCTCGCTTCGTTTCCGAGATATTTGCAGATATATCTCACGGGAAGGGGCCTAACGGACTTATTTCGAGATATTTCTTCTTCTTGTTGTTCTTCTTCTGCACAGCTAAGCTGGAAGTGGCATTTGCAGGTCGCAATAGTGCAGAGTTATCTCAAAGAAAGGAGCCACGGTGTTTCTGTATCTCTATTATGTTGGTGCGGCTTCGGAACTTTTAAATATCTTGATATATCTCGAGAACTACGCGTCTGATCAAAAAATATCATACAACATAAAAAGTAGGAAACATAATTCCATACAAAAACGGTCTCTTAACATTTTGCCATAGCTCGCTTCGTTTCCGAGATATTTGCAGATATATCTCAAGGGAAGGGGCCTGACGGACATATTTCGAGATATTTCTTCTTCTTGTTGTTCTTCTTCTGCACAGCTAAGCTGGAAGTTGCATTTGCGGCTCGCACTAGTGCACAGTTATCTCAAAGAAAGGGGCCACGGTGTTTCTGTATCTCTATTATGTTGGTGCGGCTTCGGAACTTTTAAATATCTTGATATATCTCGAGAACTACGCATCTGATCAAAAAATATCATAGAACCTAAATTGTAGGAAACATAATTCTCTACAAAAAAGTTCTCTTACCATTTTGCCATAGCTCGCTTCGTTTCCGAGATATTTGCAGATATATCTCACGGGAAGGGGCCTAACGGACTTATTTCGAGATATTTCTTCTTCTTGTTGTTCTTCTTCTGCACAGCTAAGCTGGAAGTGGCATTTGCAGGTCGCAATAGTGCAGAGTTATCTCAAAGAAAGGAGCCACGGTGTTTCTGTATCTCTATTATGTTGGTGCGGCTTCGGAACTTTTAAATATCTTGATATATCTCGAGAACTACGCGTCTGATCAAAAAATATCATACAACATAAAAAGTAGGAAACATAATTCCATACAAAAACGGTCTCTTAACATTTTGCCATAGCTCGCTTCGTTTCCGAGATATTTGCAGATATATCTCAAGGGAAGGGGCCTGACGGACATATTTCGAGATATTTCTTCTTCTTGTTGTTCTTCTTCTGCACAGCTAAGCTGGAAGTTGCATTTGCGGCTCGCACTAGTGCACAGTTATCTCAAAGAAAGGGGCCACGGTGTTTCTGTATCTCTATTATGTTGGTGCGTCTTCGGAACTTTTAAATATCTCGATATATCTCGAAAACTACGCCTCTGATCAAAAAATATCATAGAACATAAAAAGTAGGAAACTTAATTCTCTACAAAAAAGGTCTCTTAACATTTTGCCATAGCTCGCTTCGTTTCCGAGATATTTGCAGATTTATCTCAAGGGAAGGGGCCTAACGGACATATTTCGAGATATTTCTTCTTCTTGTTGTTCTTCTTCTGCACAGCTAAACTGGAAGTGGCATTTCCAGCTCGCAATAGTGCAGAGTTATCTCAAAGAAAGGGGACACGGTGTTTCTGTATATCTATTATGTTGGTGCGGTTTCGGAACTTTTAAATATCTTGATATATCTCGAGAACTACGCATCTGATCAAAAAATATCATAGAACATAAAAAGTAGGAAACTTAATTCTCTACAAAAAAGGTCTCTTAACATTTTGCCATAGCTCGCTTCGTTTCCGAGATATTTGCAGATTTATCTCAAGGGAAGGGGCCTGACGGACATATTTCGAGATATTTCTTCTTCTTGTTGTTCTTCTTCTGCACAGCTGAGCTGGAAGTGGCATTTGCAGCTCGCAATAGTGCAGAGTTATCTCAAAGAAAGGGGCCACGGTGTTTCTGTATCTCTATTATGTTGGTGCGGCTTCGGAACTTTTAAATATCTCGATATATCTCGAAAACTACGCTTCTGATCAAAAAATATCATAGAACGTAAATTGTAGGAAACATTATTCTCTACGAAAAAGGTCTCTTAACATTTTGCCATAGCTCGCTTCGTTTCCGAGATATTTGCAGATTCATCTCAAGGGAACGGGTCTGACGGACATATTTCGAGATATTTCTTCTTCTTGTTGTTCTTCTTCTGCACAGCTAAGCTCGAAGCGGCATTTGCAGCTCGCAATAGTGCAGAGTTATCTCAAAGAAAGAGGCCACGGTGTTTCTGTACCTCTATTATGTTGGTGCAGCTTCGGAACTTTTAAATATCTTGATATATCTCGAGAACTACGCATCTGATCAAAAAATATCATCGAACATAAAAAGTAGGAAACTTAATTCTCTACAAAAAAGGTCTCTTAACATTTTGCCATAGCTCGCTTCGTTTCCGAGATATTTGCAGATTATCTGAAGGAAAGGGGCCTAACGGACATATTTCGAGATATTTCTTCTTCTTGTTGTTCTTCTTCTGCACAGCTAAACTGGAAGTGGCATTTGCAGGTCGCAATAGTGCAGAGTTATCTCAAAGAAAGGGGCCACGGTGTTTCTGTATCTCTATTATGTTGGTGCGGCTTCGGAACTTTTAAATATCTCGATATATCTCGAAAACTACGCTTCTGATCAAAAAATATCGTAGAACGTAAATTGTAGGAAACATTATTCTCTACAAAAAAGGTCTCTTAACATTTTGCCATAGCTCGTTTCGTTTCCGAGATATTTGCAGATTTATCTCAAGGGAAGGGGCCTGACGGACATATTTCGAGATATTTCTTCTTCTTGTTGTTCTTCTCCTGCACAGCTAAGCTGGAAGTGGCATTTACAGCTCGCAATACTGCAGAGTTATCTCAAAGAAAGGGGCCACGGTGTTTCTGTATCTCTATTATGTTGGTGCGGCTTCGGAACTTTTAAATATCTTGATATATCTCGAGAACTACGCATCTGATCAAAAAATATCATAGAACATAAAAAGTAGGAAACTTAATTCTCTACAAAAAAGGTCTCTTAACGTTTTGCCATAGCTCGCTTCGTTTCCGAGATATTTGCAGATTTATCTCAAGGGAAGGGGCCTGACGGACATATTTCGAGATATTTCTTCTTCTTGTTGTTCTTCTTCTGCACAGCTAAGCTGGAAGTGGCATTTGCGGCTCGCACTAGTGCAGAGTTATCTCAAAGAAAGGGGCCACGGTGTTTCTGTATCCCTATTATGTTGGTGCGGCTTCGGAACTTTTAAATATCTCGATATATCTCGAAAACTACGCTTCTGATCAAAAAATATCATAGAACATAAATTGTAGGAAACATAATTCTCTACAAAAAACGTCTCCTAACATTTTGCCATAGCTCGCTTCGTTTCCGAGATATTTGCAGATTCAGCTCAAAGGAACTGGCCTGACGGACATATTTCGAGATATTTCTTCTTCTTGTTGTTCTTCCTCTGCACAGCTAAGCTGGAAGTGGCATTTGCAGCTCGCAATAGTGCAGAGTTATCTCAAAGAAAGGGGCCACGGTGTTTCTGTATCTCTATTATGTTGGTGCGGCTTCGGAACTTTTAAATATCTTGATATATCTCGAGAACTACGCATCTGATCAAAAAATATCATAGAACATAAAAAGTAGGAAACTTAATTCTCTACAAAAAAGGTCTCTTAACATTTTGCCATAGCTCGCTTCGTTTCCGAGATATTTGCAGATTTATCTCAAGGGAAGGGGCCTAACGGACATATTTCGAGATAGTTCTTCTTCTTGTTGTTCTTCTTCTGCACAGCTAAACTGAAAGTGGCATTTCCAGCTCGCAATAGTGCAGAGTTATCTCAAAGAGAGGGGCCACGGTGTTTCTGTATCTCTATTATGTTGGTGCGGCTTCGGAACTTTTAAATATCTTGATATATCTCGAGAGCTACGCGTCTGATCAAAAAATATCATAGAACATAAAAAGTAGGAAACATAATTCTCTACAAAAAAGGTCTCTTAACATTTTGCAATAGCTCGCTTCGTTTCCGAGATATTTGCAGATTTATCTCAAGGGAAGGGGCCTGACGGACATATTTCGAGATATTTCTTCTTCTTGTTGTTCTTCTTCTGCACAGCTAAGCTGGAAGTGGCATTTGCGGCTCGCACTAGTGCAGAGTTATCTCAAAGAAAGGGGCCACGGTGTTTCTGTATCTCTATTATGTTGGTGCTGCCTCGGAACTGTTAAATATCTCGATATATCTCGAAAACTACGCTTCTGTTCAAAAAATATCATAGAACATAAATTGTAGGAAACATAATTCTCTACAAAAAACGTCTCTTAACATTTTGCCATAGCTCGCTTCGTTTCCGAGATATTTGCAGATTTATCTCAAGGGAAGGGGCCTAACGGACACATTTCGAGATATTTCTTCTTCTTGTTGTTCTTCTTCTGCACAGCTAAGCTGGAAGTGGCATTTGCAGCTCGCAATAGTGCAGAGTTATCTCAAAGAAAGGGGCCACGGTGTTTCTGTATCTCTATTATGTTGGTGCGGCTTCGGAACTTTTAAATATATTGATATATCTCGAGAACTACGCATCTGATCAAAAAATATCATACAACATAAAAAGTAGGAAACTTAATTGTCTACAAAAAACGTCTCTTAACATTTTGCCATAGCTCGCTTCGTTTCCGAGATATTTGCAGATATATCTCAAGGTAAGGGGCCTGACGGACATATTTCGAGATATTTCTTCTTCTTGTTGTTCTTCTTCTGCACAGCTAAGCTGGAAGTGGCATTTACAGCTCGCAATAGTGCATAGTTATCTGAAAGGAAGGGGCCACGGTGTTTCTGTATCTCTATTATGTTGGTGCGGCTTCGGAACTTTTAAATATCTTGATATATCTCGAGAACTACGCATCTGATCAAAAAATATCATAGAACATAAAAAGTAGGAAACTCAATTCTCTACATAAAAGGTCTCTTAACATTTTGCAATAGCTCGCTTCGTTTCCGAGATATTTGCAGATTTATCTCAAGGGAAGGGGCCTAACGGACATATTTCGAGATATTTCTTCTTCTTGTTGTTCTTCTTCTGCACAGCTAAACTGGAAGTGGCATTTCCAGCACGCAATAGTACAGAGTTATCTCAAAGAAAGGGGCCACGGTGTTTCTGTATCTCTATTATGTTGGTGCGGCTTCGGAACTTTTAAATATCTTGATATATCTCGAGAACTACGCATCTGATCAAAAAATATCATAGAACATAAAAAGTAGGAAACTTAATTCTCTACAAAAAAGGTCTCTTAACATTTTGCCATAGCTCTCTTCGTTTCCGAGATATTTGCAGATTTATCTCAAGGGAAGGGGCCTGACGGACACATTTCGAGATGTTTCTTCTTCTTGTTGTTCTTCTTCTGCACAGCTAAGCTGGAAGTTGCATTTGCAGCTCGCAATAGTGCAGAGTTATCTCAAAGAAAGGGGCCACGGTGTTTCTGTATCTCTATTATGTTGGTGCGGCTTCGGAACTTTTAAATATCTTGATATATCTCGAGAACTACGCATCTGATCAAAAAATATCATAGAACATAAAAAGTAGGAAACTTAATTCTCTACAAAAAAGTCTGGTAAGATTTTGCCATAGCTCGCTTCGTTTCCGAGATATTTGCAGATTTATCTCAAGGGAAGGGGCCTAACGGACATATTTCGAGATATTTCTTCTTCTTGTTGTTCTTCTTCTGCACAGCTAAACTGGAAGTGGCATTTCCAGCTCGCAATAGTGCAGAGTTATCTCAAAGAGAGGGGCCACGGTGTTTCTGTATCTCTATTATGTTGGTGCGGCTTCGGAACTTTTAAATATCTTGATATATCTCGAGAACTACGCATCTGATCAAAAAATATCATATAACGTAAAAAGTAGGAAACTCAATTCTCTACAAAAAAGGTCTCTTAACATTTTGCAATAGCTCGCTTCGTTTCCGAGATATTTGCAGATTTATCTCAAGGGAAGGGGCCTGACGGACATATTTCGAGATATTTCTTCTTCTTGTTGTTCTTCTTCTGCACAGCTAAGCTGGAAGTGGCATTTGCGGCTCGCACTAGTGCAGAGTTATCTCAAAGAAAGGGGCCACGGTGTTTCTGTATCTCTATTATGTTGGTGCGGCTTCGGAACTTTTAAATATCTTGATATATCTCGAGAACTACGCATCTGATCAAAAAATATCATAGAACATAAAAAGTAGGAAACTCAATTCTCTACAAAAAAGGTCTCTTAACATTTTGCAATAGCTCGCTTCGTTTCCGAGATATTTGCAGATTTATCTCAAGGGAAGGGGCCTGACGGACATATTTCGAGATATTTCTTCTTCTTGTTGTTCTTCTTCTGCACAGCTAAGCTGGAAGTGGCATTTGCGGCTCGCACTAGTGCAGAGTTATCTCAAGGAAAGGGGCCACGGTGTTTCTGTATCTCTATTATGTTGGTGCTGCCTCGGAACTGTTAAATATCTCGATATATCTCGAAAACTACGCTTCTGATCAAAAAATATCATAGAACATAAATTGTAGGAAACATAATTCTCTACAAAAAACGTCTCTTAACATTTTGCCATAGCTCGCTTCGTTTCCGAGATATTTGCAGATTTATCTCAAGGGAAGGGGCCTAACGGACATATTTCGAGATATTTCTTCTTCTTGTTGTTCTTCTTCTGCACAGCTAAACTGGAAGTGGCATTTCCAGCTCGCAATAGTACAGAGTTATCTCAAAGAAAGGGGCCACGGTGTTTCTGTATCTCTATTATGTTGGTGCGGCTTCGGAACTTTTAAATATCTTGATATATCTCGAGAACTACGCATCTGATCAAAAAATATCATAGAACATAAAAAGTAGGAAACTTAATTCTCTACAAAAAAGGTCTCTTAACATTTTGCCATAGCTCTCTTCGTTTCCGAGATATTTGCAGATTTATCTCAAGGGAAGGGGCCTGACGGACACATTTCGAGATATTTCTTCTTCTTGTTGTTCTTCTTCTGCACAGCTAAGCTGGAAGTGGCATTTGCAGCTCGCCATAGTGCAGAGTTATCTCAAAGAAAGGGGCCACGGTGTTTCTGTATCTCTATTATGTTGGTGCGGCTTCGGAACTTTTAAATATCTTGATATATCTCGAGAACTACGCATCTGATCAAAAAATATCATACAACATAAAAAGTAGGAAACTTAATTCTCTACAAAAAAGTCTCGTAAGATTTTGCCATAGCTCGCTTCGTTTCCGAGATATCTGCAGATTTATCTCAAGGGAAGGGGCCTAACGGACATATTTCGAGATATTTCTTCTTCTTGTTGTTCTTCTTCTGCACAGCTAAACTGGAAGTGGCATTTCCAGCTCGCAATAGTGCAGAGTTATCTCAAAGAGAGGGGCCACGGTGTTTCTGTATCTCTATTATGTTGGTGCGGCTTCGGAACTTTTAAATATCTTGATATATCTCGAGAACTACGCATCTGATCAGAAAATATCATACAACATAAAACGTAGGAAACTTAATTCGCTACAAAAAGGTCTCTTAACATTTTGCCATAGCTCGCTTCGTTTCCGAGATATTTGCAGATTTATCTCAAGGGAAGGAGCCTAACGGACATATTTCGTGATATTTCTTCTTCTTGTTGTTCTTCTTCTGCACAGCTAAGCTGGAAGTGGCATTTGCAGCTCGCATTAGTGCAGAGTTATCTCAAAGAAAGGGGCCACGGTGTTTCTGTATCTCTATTATGTTGGTGCGGCTTCTTAACTTTTAAATATCTTGATATATCTCGAGAACTACGCATCTGATCAAAAAATATCATAGAACATAGAAAGTAGGAAACTCAATCCTCTACAAAAAAGGTCTCTTAACATTTTGCAATAGCTCGCTTCGTTTCCGAGATATTTGCAGATTTATCTCAAGGGAAGGGGCCTGACGGACATATTTCGAGATATTTCTTCTTCTGGTTGTTCTTCTTCTGCACAGCTAAGCTGGAAGTGGCATTTGCAGCTCGCAATTGTGCAGAGTTATCTCAAAGAGAGGGGCCACGGTGTTTCTGTATCTCTATTATGTTGGTGCGGCTTCGGAACTTTTAAATATCTTGATATATCTCGAGATCTACGCATCTGATCAAAAAATATCATAGAACATAAAAAGTAGGAAACTTAATTCTCTACAAAAAAGGTCTCTTAACATTTTGCCATAGCGCGCTTCGTTTCCGAGATATTTGCAGATTTATCTCAAGGGAAGGGGCCTAACGGACTTATTTCGAGATATTTCTTCTTCTTGTTGTTCTTCTTCTGCACAGCTAAACTGGAAGTGGCATCTCCAGGTCGCAATAGTGCAGAGTTATCTAAAAGAAAGGAGCCACGGTGTTTCTGTATCTCTATTATGTTGGTGCGGCTTCGGAACTTTTAAATATCTTGATATATCTCGAGAACTACGCATCTGATCAAAAAATATCATAGAACATAGAAAGTAGGAAACTCAATCCTCTACAAAAAAGGTCTCTTAACATTTTGCAATAGCTCGCTTCGTTTCCGAGATATTTGCAGATTTATCTCAAGCGAAGGGGCCTGACGGACATATTTCGAGATATTTCTTCTTCTGGTTGTTCTTCTTCTGCACAGCTGAGCTGGAAGTGGCATTTGCAGGTCGCAATAGTGCAGAGTTATCTCAAAGAAAGGGGCCACGGTGTTTCTGTATCTCTATTATGTTGGTGCGGCTTCGGAACTTTTAAATATCTCGATATATCTCGAAAACTACGCTTCTGATCAAAAAATATCGTAGAACGTAAATTGTAGGAAACATTATTCTCTACAAAAAAGGTCTCTTAACATTTTGCCATAGCTCGTTTCGTTTCCGAGATATTTGCAGATTTATCTCAAGGGAAGGGGCCTGACGGACATATTTCGAGATATTTCTTCTTCTTGTTGTTCTTCTCCTGCACAGCTAAGCTGGAAGTGGCATTTACAGCTCGCAATACTGCAGAGTTATCACAAAGAAAGGGCCACGGTGTTTCTGTATCTCTATTATGTTGGTGCGGCTTCGGAACTTTTAAATATCTTGATATATCTCGAGAACTACGCATCTGATCAAAAAATATCATAGAACATAAAAAGTAGGAAACTTAATTCTCTACAAAAAAGGTCTCTTAACGTTTTGCCATAGCTCGCTTCGTTTCCGAGATATTTGCAGATTTATCTCAAGGGAAGGGGCCTGACGGACATATTTCGAGATATTTCTTCTTCTTGTTGTTCTTCTTCTGCACAGCTAAGCTGGAAGTGGCATTTGCGGCTCGCACTAGTGCAGAGTTATCTCAAAGAAAGGGGCCACGGTGTTTCTGTATCCCTATTATGTTGGTGCGGCTTCGGAACTTTTAAATATCTCGATATATCTCGAAAACTACGCTTCTGATCAAAAAATATCATAGAACATAAATTGTAGGAAACATAATTCTCTACAAAAAACGTCTCTTAACATTTTGCCATAGCTCGCTTCGTTTCCGAGATATTTGCAGATTCAGCTCAAAGGAACTGGCCTGACGGACATATTTCGAGATATTTCTTCTTCTTGTTGTTCTTCCTCTGCACAGCTAAGCTGGAAGTGGCATTTGCAGCTCGCAATAGTGCAGAGTTATCTCAAAGAAAGGGGCCACGGTGTTTTTGTATCTCTATTATGTTGGTGCGGCTTCGGAACTTTTAAATATCTTGATATATCTCGAGAACTACGCATCTGATCAAAAAATATCATAGAACATAAAAAGTAGGAAACTTAATTCTCTACAAAAAAGGTCTCTTAACATTTTGCCATAGCTCGCTTGGTTTCCGAGATATTTGCAGATTTATCTCAAGGGAAGGGGCCTGACGGACATATTTCGAGATATTTCTTCTTCTTGTTGTTCTTCTTCTGCACAGCTAAGCTGGAAGTGGCATTTGCGGCTCGCACTAGTGCAGAGTTATCTCAAAGAAAGGGGCCACGGTGTTTCTGTATCTCTATTATGTTGGTGCGGCTTTGGAACTTTTAAATATCTCGATATATCTCGAAAACTACGCTTCTGATCAAAAAATATCATAGAAGATAAATTGTAGGAAACATAATTCTCTACAAAAAAGGTCTCTTAACATTTTGCCATAGCTCGCTTCGTTTCCGAGATATTTGCAGATATATCTCAAGGGAAGGGGCCTGACGGACATATTTCGAGATATTTCTTCTTCTTGTTGTTCTTCTTCTGCACAGCTAAACTGGAAGTGGCATTTCCAGCTCGCAATAGTGCAGAGTTATCTCAAAGAGAGGGGCCACGGTGTTTCTGTATCTCTATTATGTTGGTGCGGCTTCGGAACTTTTAAATATCTTGATATATCTCGAGAACTACGCATCTGATCAAAAAATATCATACAACATAAAAAGTAGGAAACTTAATTCTCTACAAAAAACGTCTCTTAACATTTTGCCATAGCTCGCTTCGTTTCCGAGATATTTGCAGATATATCTCAAGGTAAGGGGCCTGACGGACATATTTCGAGATATTTCTTCTTCTTGTTGTTCTTCTTCTGCACAGCTAAGCTGGAAGTGGCATTTACAGCTCGTAATAGTGCATAGTTATCTGAAAGGAAGGGGCCACGGTGTTTCTGTATCTCTATTATGTTGGTGCGGCTTCGGAACTTTTAAATATCTTGATATATCTCGAGAACTACGCATCTGATCAAAAAATATCATAGAACATAAAAAGTAGGAAACTCAATTCTCTACATAAAAGGTCTCTTAACATTTTGCAATAGCTCGCTTCGTTTCCGAGATATTTGCAGATTTATCTCAAGGGAAGGGGCCTAACGGACATATTTCGAGATATTTCTTCTTCTTGTTGTTCTTCTTCTGCACAGCTAAACTGGAAGTGGCATTTCCAGCTCGCAATAGTACAGAGTTATCTCAAAGAAAGGGGCCACGGTGTTTCTGTATCTCTATTATGTTGGTGCGGCTTCGGAACTTTTAAATATCTTGATATATCTCGAGAACTACGCATCTGATCAAAAAATATCATAGAACATAAAAAGTAGGAAACTTAATTCTCTACAAAAAAGGTCTCTTAACATTTTGCCATAGCTCTCTTCGTTTCCGAGATATTTGCAGATTTATCTCAAGGGAAGGGGCCTGACGGACACATTTCGAGATGTTTCTTCTTCTTGTTGTTCTTCTTCTGCACAGCTAAGCTGGAAGTGGCATTTGCAGCTCGCAATAGTGCAGAGTTATCTCAAAGAAAGGGGCCACGGTGTTTCTGTATCTCTATTATGTTGGTGCGGCTTCGGAACTTTTAAATATCTTGATATATCTCGAGAACTACGCATCTGATCAAAAAATATCATAGAACATAAAAAGTAGGAAACTTAATTCTCTACAAAAAAGTCTCGTAAGATTTTGCCATAGCTCGCTTCGTTTCCGAGATATTTGCAGATTTATCTCAAGGGAAGGGGCCTAACGGACATATTTCGAGATATTTCTTCTTCTTGTTGTTCTTCTTCTGCACAGCTAAACTGGAAGTGGCATTTCCAGCTCGCAATAGTGCAGAGTTATCTCAAAGAGAGGGGCCACGGTGTTTCTGTATCTCTATTATGTTGGTGCGGCTTCGGAACTTTTAAATATCTTGATATATCTCGAGAACTACGCATCTGATCAAAAAATATCATATAACGTAAAAAGTAGGAAACTCAATTCTCTACAAAAAAGGTCTCTTAACATTTTGCAATAGCTCGCTTCGTTTCCGAGATATTTGCAGATTTATCTCAAGGGAAGGGGCCTGACGGACATATTTCGAGATATTTCTTCTTCTTGTTGTTCTTCTTCTGCACAGCTAAGCTGGAAGTGGCATTTGCGGCTCGCACTAGTGCAGAGTTATCTCAAGGAAAGGGGCCACGGTGTTTCTGTATCTCTATTATGTTGGTGCTGCCTCGGAACTGTTAAATATCTCGATATATCTCGAAAACTACGCTTCTGATCAAAAAATATCATAGAACATAAATTGTAGGAAACATAATTCTCTACAAAAAACGTCTCTTAACATTTTGCCATAGCTCGCTTCGTTTCCGAGATATTTGCAGATTTATCTCAAGGGAAGGGGCCTAACGGACATATTTCGAGATATTTCTTCTTCTTGTTGTTCTTCTTCTGCACAGCTAAACTGGAAGTGGCATTTCCAGCTCGCAATAGTACAGAGTTATCTCAAAGAAAGGGGCCACGGTGTTTCTGTATCTCTATTATGTTGGTGCGGCTTCGGAACTTTTAAATATCTTGATATATCTCGAGAACTACGCATCTGATCAAAAAATATCATAGAACATAAAAAGTAGGAAACTTAATTCTCTACAAAAAAGGTCTCTTAACATTTTGCCATAGCTCTCTTCGTTTCCGAGATATTTGCAGATTTATCTCAAGGGAAGGGGCCTGACGGACACATTTCGAGATGTTTCTTCTTCTTGTTGTTCTTCTTCTGCACAGCTAAGCTGGAAGTGGCATTTGCAGCTCGCCATAGTGCAGAGTTATCTCAAAGAAAGGGGCCACGGTGTTTCTGTATCTCTATTATGTTGGTGCGGCTTCGGAACTTTTAAATATCTTGATATATCTCGAGAACTACGCATCTGATCAAAAAATATCATACAACATAAAAAGTAGGAAACTTAATTCTCTACAAAAAAGTCTCGTAAGATTTTGCCATAGCTCGCTTCGTTTCCGAGATATCTGCAGATTTATCTCAAGGGAAGGGGCCTAACGGACATATTTCGAGATATTTCTTCTTCTTGTTGTTCTTCTTCTGCACAGCTAAACTGGAAGTGGCACTTCCAGCTCGCAATAGTGCAGAGTTATCTCAAAGAGAGGGGCCACGGTGTTTCTGTATCTCTATTATGTTGGTGCGGCTTCGGAACTTTTAAATATCTTGATATATCTCGAGAACTACGCATCTGATCAGAAAATATCATACAACATAAAACGTAGGAAACTTAATTCGCTACAAAAAGGTCTCTTAACATTTTGCCATAGCTCGCTTCGTTTCCGAGATATTTGCAGATTTATCTCAAGGGAAGGAGCCTAACGGACATATTTCGTGATATTTCTTCTTCTTGTTGTTCTTCTTCTGCACAGCTAAGCTGGAAGTGGCATTTGCAGCTCGCATTAGTGCAGAGTTATCTCAAAGAAAGGGGCCACGGTGTTTCTGTATCTCTATTATGTTGGTGCGGCTTCTTAACTTTTAAATATCTTGATATATCTCGAGAACTACGCATCTGATCAAAAAATATCATAGAACATAGAAAGTAGGAAACTCAATCCTCTACAAAAAAGGTCTCTTAACATTTTGCAATAGCTCGCTTCGTTTCCGAGATATTTGCAGATTTATCTCAAGGGAAGGGGCCTGACGGACATATTTCGAGATATTTCTTCTTCTGGTTGTTCTTCTTCTGCACAGCTAAGCTGGAAGTGGCATTTGCAGCTCGCAATTGTGCAGAGTTATCTCAAAGAGAGGGGCCACGGTGTTTCTGTATCTCTATTATGTTGGTGCGGCTTCGGAACTTTTAAATATCTTGATATATCTCGAGATCTACGCATCTGATCAAAAAATATCATAGAACATAAAAAGTAGGAAACTTAATTCTCTACAAAAAAGGTCTCTTAACATTTTGCCATAGCGCGCTTCGTTTCCGAGATATTTGCAGATTTATCTCAAGGGAAGGGGCCTAACGGACTTATTTCGAGATATTTCTTCTTCTTGTTGTTCTTCTTCTGCACAGCTAAACTGGAAGTGGCATCTCCAGGTCGCAATAGTGCAGAGTTATCTAAAAGAAAGGAGCCACGGTGTTTCTGTATCTCTATTATGTTGGTGCGGCTTCGGAACTTTTAAATATCTTGATATATCTCGAGAACTACGCGTCTGATCAAAAAATATCATACAACATAAAAAGTAGGAAACATAATTCCATACAAAAAAGGTCTCTTAACATTTTGCCATAGCTCGCTTCGTTTCCGAGATATTTGCAGATTTATCTCAAGGGAAGGGGCCTGACGGACATATTTCGAGATATTTCTTCTTCTTGTTGTTCTTCTTCTGCACAGCTAAGCTGGAAGTGGCATTTGCAGCTCGCAATAGTGCACAGTTATCTCAAAGAAAGGGGCCACGGTGTTTCTGTATCTCTATTATGTTGGTGCGGCTTCGGAACTTTTAAATATCTCGATATATCTCGAGAACTACGCATCTGATCAAAAAATATCATAGAACATAAAAAGTAGGAAACTTAATTCTCTACAAATAAGGTCTCTTAACATTTTGGCATAGCTCGCTTCGTTTCTGAGATATTTGCAGATTTATCTCAAGGGAAGGGGCCTGACGGACATATTTCGAGATATTTCTTCTTCTTGTTGTTCTTCTTCTGCACAGCTAAGCTGGAAGTGGCATTTGCAGCTCGCAATAGTGCAGAGTTATCGCAAAGAAAGGGGCGACGGTGTTTCTGTATCTCTATTATGTTGGTGCGGCTTCGGAACTTTTAAATATCTTGATATATCTCGAGAACTACGCATCTGATCAAAAAATATCATAGAACATAAAAAGTAGGAAACCTAATTTTCTACAAAAAAGGTCTCTTAACATTTTGCCGTAGCTCGCTTCGTTTCCGAGATATTTGCAGATTTATCTCAAGGGAAGGGGCCTGACGGACATATTTCGAGATATTTCTTCTTCTTGTTGTTCTTCTTCTGCACAGCTAAGCTGGAAGTGGCATTTGCGGCTCGCACTAGTGCAGAGTTATCTCAAAGAAAGGGGCCACGGTGTTTCTGTATCTCTATTATGTTGGTGCGGCTTCGGAACTTTTGAATATCTTGATATATCTCGAGAACTACGCATCTGATCAAAAAATATCATAGAACATAAAAAGTAGGAAACTTAATTCGCTACAAAAAGGTCTCTTAACATTTTGCCATAGCTCGCTTCGTTTCCGAGATATTTGCAGATTTATCTCAAGGGAAGGAGCCTAACGGACATATTTCGTGATATTTCTTCTTCTTGTTGTTCTTCTTCTGCACAGCTAAGCTGGAAGTGGCATTTGCAGCTCGCATTAGTGCAGAGTTATCTCAAAGAAAGGGGCCACGGTGTTTCTGTATCTCTATTATGTTGGTGCGGCTTCTTAACTTTTAAATATCTTGATATATCTCGAGAACTACGCATCTGATCAAAAAATATCATAGAACATAGAAAGTAGGAAACTCAATTCTCTACAAAAAAGGTCTCTTAACATTTTGCAATAGCTCGCTTCGTTTCCGAGATATTTGCAGATTTATCTCAAGGGAAGGGGCCTGACGGACATATTTCGAGATATTTCTTCTTCTTGTTGTTCTTCTTCTGCACAGCTAAGCTGGAAGTGGCATTTGCGGCTCGCACTAGTGCAGAGTTATCTCAAAGAAAGGGGCCACGGTGTTTCTGTATCTCTATTATGTTGGTGCGGCTTCGGAACTTTTAAATATCTTGATATATCTCGAGAACTACGCATCTGATCAAAAAATATCATAGAACATAAAAAGTAGGAAACTCAATTCTCTACAAAAAAGGTCTCTTAACATTTTGCAATAGCTCGCTTCGTTTCCGAGATATTTGCAGATTTATCTCAAGGGAAGGGGCCTGACGGACATATTTCGAGATATTTCTTCTTCTTGTTGTTCTTCTTCTGCACAGCTAAGCTGGTAGTGGCATTTGCGGCTCGCACTAGTGCAGAGTTATCTCAAGGAAAGGGGCCACGGTGTTTCTGTATCTCTATTATGTTGGTGCTGCCTCGGAACTGTTAAATATCTCGATATATCTCGAAAACTACGCTTCTGATCAAAAAATATCATAGAACATAAATTGTAGGAAACATAATTCTCTACAAAAAACGTCTCTTAACATTTTGCCATAGCTCGCTTCGTTTCCGAGATATTTGCAGATTTATCTCAAGGGAAGGGGCCTAACGGACATATTTCGAGATATTTCTTCTTCTTGTTGTTCTTCTTCTGCACAGCTAAACTGGAAGTGGCATTTCCAGCTCGCAATAGTACAGAGTTATCTCAAAGAAAGGGGCCACGGTGTTTCTGTATCTCTATTATGTTGGTGCGGCTTCGGAACTTTTAAATATCTTGATATATCTCGAGAACTACGCATCTGATCAAAAAATATCATAGAACATAAAACGTAGGAAACTTAATTCGCTACAAAAAGGTCTCTTAACATTTTGCCATAGCTCGCTTCGTTTCCGAGATATTTGCAGATTTATCTCAAGGGAAGGAGCCTAACGGACATATTTCGTGATATTTCTTCTTCTTGTTGTTCTTCTTCTGCACAGCTAAGCTGGAAGTGGCATTTGCAGCTCGCATTAGTGCAGAGTTATCTCAAAGAAAGGGGCCACGGTGTTTCTGTATCTCTATTATGTTGGTGCGGCTTCTTAACTTTTAAATATCTTGATATATCTCGAGAACTACGCATCTGATCAAAAAATATCATAGAACATAGAAAGTAGCAAACTCAATCCTCTACAAAAAAGGTCTCTTAACATTTTGCAATAGCTCGCTTCGTTTCCGAGATATTTGCAGATTTATCTCAAGGGAAGGGGCCTGACGGACATATTTCGAGATATTTCTTCTTCTGGTTGTTCTTCTTCTGCACAGCTAAGCTGGAAGTGGCATTTGCAGCTCGCAATTGTGCAGAGTTATCTCAAAGAGAGGGGCCACGGTGTTTCCGTATCTCTATTATGTTGGTGCGGCTTCGGAACTTTTAAATATCTTGATATATCTCGAGAACTACGCGTCTGATCAAAAAATATCATACAACATAAAAAGTAGGAAACATAATTCCATACAAAAAAGGTCTCTTAACATTTTGCCATAGCTCGCTTCGTTTCCGAGATATTTGCAGATTTATCTCAAGGGAAGGGGCCTGACGGACATATTTCGAGATATTTCTTCTTCTTGTTGTTCTTCTTCTGCACAGCTAAGCTGGAAGTGGCATTTGCAGCTCGCAATAGTGCACAGTTATCTCAAAGAAAGGGGCCACGGTGTTTCTGTATCTCTATTATGTTGGTGCGGCTTCGGAACTTTTAAATATCTCGATATATCTCGAGAACTACGCATCTGATCAAAAAATATCATAGAACATAAAAAGTAGGAAACTTAATTCTCTACAAATAAGGTCTCTTAACATTTTGGCATAGCTCGCTTCGTTTCTGAGATATTTGCAGATTTATCTCAAGGGAAGGGGCCTGACGGACATATTTCGAGATATTTCTTCTTCTTGTTGTTCTTCTTCTGCACAGCTAAGCTGGAAGTGGCATTTGCAGCTCGCAATAGTGCAGAGTTATCGCAAAGAAAGGGGCGACGGTGTTTCTGTATCTCTATTATGTTGGTGCGGCTTCGGAACTTTTAAATATCTTGATATATCTCGAGAACTACGCATCTGATCAAAAAATATCATAGAACATAAAAAGTAGGAAACCTAATTTTCTACAAAAAAGGTCTCTTAACATTTTGCCGTAGCTCGCTTCGTTTCCGAGATATTTGCAGATTTATCTCAAGGGAAGGGGCCTGACGGACATATTTCGAGATATTTCTTCTTCTTGTTGTTCTTCTTCTGCACAGCTAAGCTGGAAGTGGCATTTGCGGCTCGCACTAGTGCAGAGTTATCTCAAAGAAAGGGGCCACGGTGTTTCTGTATCTCTATTATGTTGGTGCGGCTTCGGAACTTTTAAATATCTTGATATATCTCGAGAACTACGCATCTGATCAGAAAATATCATACAACATAAAACGTAGGAAACTTAATTCGCTACAAAAAGGTCTCTTAACATTTTGCCATAGCTCGCTTCGTTTCCGAGATATTTGCAGATTTATCTCAAGGGAAGGAGCCTAACGGACATATTTCGTGATATTTCTTCTTCTTGTTGTTCTTCTTCTGCACAGCTAAGCTGGAAGTGGCATTTGCAGCTCGCATTAGTGCAGAGTTATCTCAAAGAAAGGGGCCACGGTGTTTCTGTATCTCTATTATGTTGGTGCGGCTTCTTAACTTTTAAATATCTTGATATATCTCGAGAACTACGCATCTGATCAAAAAATATCATAGAACATAGAAAGTAGCAAACTCAATCCTCTACAAAAAAGGTCTCTTAACATTTTGCAATAGCTCGCTTCGTTTCCGAGATATTTGCAGATTTATCTCAAGGGAAGGGGCCTGACGGACATATTTCGAGATATTTCTTCTTCTGGTTGTTCTTCTTCTGCACAGCTAAGCTGGAAGTGGCATCTCCAGGTCGCAATAGTGCAGAGTTATCTCAAAGAGAGGGGCCACGGTGTTTCCGTATCTCTATTATGTTGGTGCGGCTTCGGAACTTTTAAATATCTTGATATATCTCGAGAACTACGCGTCTGATCAAAAAATATCATACAACATAAAAAGTAGGAAACATAATTCCATACAAAAAAGGTCTCTTAACATTTTGCCATAGCTCGCTTCGTTTCCGAGATATTTGCAGATTTATCTCAAGGGAAGGGGCCTGACGGACATATTTCGAGATATTTCTTCTTCTTGTTGTTCTTCTTCTGCACAGCTAAGCTGGAAGTGGCATTTGCAGCTCGCAATAGTGCACAGTTATCTCAAAGAAAGGGGCCACGGTGTTTCTGTATCTCTATTATGTTGGTGCGGCTTCGGAACTTTTAAATATCTCGATATATCTCGAGAACTACGCATCTGATCAAAAAATATCATAGAACATAAAAAGTAGGAAACTTAATTCTCTACAAATAAGGTCTCTTAACATTTTGGCATAGCTCGCTTCGTTTCTGAGATATTTGCAGATTTATCTCAAGGGAAGGGGCCTGACGGACATATTTCGAGATATTTCTTCTTCTTGTTGTTCTTCTTCTGCACAGCTAAGCTGGAAGTGGCATTTGCAGCTCGAAATAGTGCAGAGTTATCGCAAAGAAAGGGGCGACGGTGTTTCTGTATCTCTATTATGTTGGTGCGGCTTCGGAACTTTTAAATATCTTGATATATCTCGAGAACTACGCATCTGATCAAAAAATATCATAGAACATAAAAAGTAGGAAACCTAATTTTCTACAAAAAAGGTCTCTTAACATTTTGCCGTAGCTCGCTTCGTTTCCGAGATATTTGCAGATTTATCTCAAGGGAAGGGGCCTGACGGACATATTTCGAGATATTTCTTCTTCTTGTTGTTCTTCTTCTGCACAGCTAAGCTGGAAGTGGCATTTGCGGCTCGCACTAGTGCAGAGTTATCTCAAAGAAAGGGGCCACGGTGTTTCTGTATCTCTATTATGTTGGTGCGGCTTCGGAACTTTTGAATATCTTGATATATCTCGAGAACTACGCATCTGATCAAAAAATATCATAGAACATAAAAAGTAGGAAACTTAATTCGCTACAAAAAGGTCTCTTAACATTTTGCCATAGCTCGCTTCGTTTCCGAGATATTTGCAGATTTATCTCAAGGGAAGGAGCCTAACGGACATATTTCGTGATATTTCTTCTTCTTGTTGTTCTTCTTCTGCACAGCTAAGCTGGAAGTGGCATTTGCAGCTCGCATTAGTGCAGAGTTATCTCAAAGAAAGGGGCCACGGTGTTTCTGTATCTCTATTATGTTGGTGCGGCTTCTTAACTTTTAAATATCTTGATATATCTCGAGAACTACGCATCTGATCAAAAAATATCATAGAACATAGAAAGTAGGAAACTCAATCCTCTACAAAAAAGGTCTCTTAACATTTTGCAATAGCTCGCTTCGTTTCCGAGATATTTGCAGATTTATCTCAAGGGAAGGGGCCTGACGGACATATTTCGAGATATTTCTTCTTCTGGTTGTTCTTCTTCTGCACAGCTAAGCTGGAAGTGGCATTTGCAGCTCGCAATTGTGCAGAGTTATCTCAAAGAGAGGGGCCACGGTGTTTCCGTATCTCTATTATGTTGGTGCGGCTTCGGAACTTTTAAATATCTTGATATATCTCGAGAACTACGCGTCTGATCAAAAAATATCATACAACATAAAAAGTAGGAAACATAATTCCATACAAAAAAGGTCTCTTAACATTTTGCCATAGCTCGCTTCGTTTCCGAGATATTTGCAGATTTATCTCAAGGGAAGGGGCCTGACGGACATATTTCGAGATATTTCTTCTTCTTGTTGTTCTTCTTCTGCACAGCTAAGCTGGAAGTGGCATTTGCAGCTCGCAATAGTGCACAGTTATCTCAAAGAAAGGGGCCACGGTGTTTCTGTATCTCTATTATGTTGGTGCGGCTTCGGAACTTTTAAATATCTCGATATATCTCGAGAACTACGCATCTGATCAAAAAATATCATAGAACATAAAAAGTAGGAAACTTAATTCTCTACAAATAAGGTCTCTTAACATTTTGGCATAGCTCGCTTCGTTTCTGAGATATTTGCAGATTTATCTCAAGGGAAGGGGCCTGACGGACATATTTCGAGATATTTCTTCTTCTTGTTGTTCTTCTTCTGCACAGCTAAGCTGGAAGTGGCATTTGCAGCTCGCAATAGTGCAGAGTTATCGCAAAGAAAGGGGCGACGGTGTTTCTGTATCTCTATTATGTTGGTGCGGCTTCGGAACTTTTAAATATCTTGATATATCTCGAGAACTACGCATCTGATCAAAAAATATCATAGAACATAAAAAGTAGGAAACCTAATTTTCTACAAAAAAGGTCTCTTAACATTTTGCCGTAGCTCGCTTCGTTTCCGAGATATTTGCAGATTTATCTCAAGGGAAGGGGCCTGACGGACATATTTCGAGATATTTCTTCTTCTTGTTGTTCTTCTTCTGCACAGCTAAGCTGGAAGTGGCATTTGCGGCTCGCACTAGTGCAGAGTTATCTCAAAGAAAGGGGCCACGGTGTTTCTGTATCTCTATTATGTTGGTGCGGCTTCGGAACTTTTAAATATCTTGATATATCTCGAGAACTACGCATCTGATCAGAAAATATCATACAACATAAAACGTAGGAAACTTAATTCGCTACAAAAAGGTCTCTTAACATTTTGCCATAGCTCGCTTCGTTTCCGAGATATTTGCAGATTTATCTCAAGGGAAGGAGCCTAACGGACATATTTCGTGATATTTCTTCTTCTTGTTGTTCTTCTTCTGCACAGCTAAGCTGGAAGTGGCATTTGCAGCTCGCATTAGTGCAGAGTTATCTCAAAGAAAGGGGCCACGGTGTTTCTGTATCTCTATTATGTTGGTGCGGCTTCTTAACTTTTAAATATCTTGATATATCTCGAGAACTACGCATCTGATCAAAAAATATCATAGAACATAGAAAGTAGCAAACTCAATCCTCTACAAAAAAGGTCTCTTAACATTTTGCAATAGCTCGCTTCGTTTCCGAGATATTTGCAGATTTATCTCAAGGGAAGGGGCCTGACGGACATATTTCGAGATATTTCTTCTTCTGGTTGTTCTTCTTCTGCACAGCTAAGCTGGAAGTGGCATCTCCAGGTCGCAATAGTGCAGAGTTATCTCAAAGAGAGGGGCCACGGTGTTTCCGTATCTCTATTATGTTGGTGCGGCTTCGGAACTTTTAAATATCTTGATATATCTCGAGAACTACGCGTCTGATCAAAAAATATCATACAACATAAAAAGTAGGAAACATAATTCCATACAAAAAAGGTCTCTTAACATTTTGCCATAGCTCGCTTCGTTTCCGAGATATTTGCAGATTTATCTCAAGGGAAGGGGCCTGACGGACATATTTCGAGATATTTCTTCTTCTTGTTGTTCTTCTTCTGCACAGCTAAGCTGGAAGTGGCATTTGCAGCTCGCAATAGTGCACAGTTATCTCAAAGAAAGGGGCCACGGTGTTTCTGTATCTCTATTATGTTGGTGCGGCTTCGGAACTTTTAAATATCTCGATATATCTCGAGAACTACGCATCTGATCAAAAAATATCATAGAACATAAAAAGTAGGAAACTTAATTCTCTACAAATAAGGTCTCTTAACATTTTGGCATAGCTCGCTTCGTTTCTGAGATATTTGCAGATTTATCTCAAGGGAAGGGGCCTGACGGACATATTTCGAGATATTTCTTCTTCTTGTTGTTCTTCTTCTGCACAGCTAAGCTGGAAGTGGCATTTGCAGCTCGAAATAGTGCAGAGTTATCGCAAAGAAAGGGGCGACGGTGTTTCTGTATCTCTATTATGTTGGTGCGGCTTCGGAACTTTTAAATATCTTGATATATCTCGAGAACTACGCATCTGATCAAAAAATATCATAGAACATAAAAAGTAGGAAACCTAATTTTCTACAAAAAAGGTCTCTTAACATTTTGCCGTAGCTCGCTTCGTTTCCGAGATATTTGCAGATTTATCTCAAGGGAAGGGGCCTGACGGACATATTTCGAGATATTTCTTCTTCTTGTTGTTCTTCTTCTGCACAGCTAAGCTGGAAGTGGCATTTGCGGCTCGCACTAGTGCAGAGTTATCTCAAAGAAAGGGGCCACGGTGTTTCTGTATCTCTATTATGTTGGTGCGGCTTCGGAACTTTTGAATATCTTGATATATCTCGAGAACTACGCATCTGATCAAAAAATATCATAGAACATAAAAAGTAGGAAACTTAATTCGCTACAAAAAGGTCTCTTAACATTTTGCCATAGCTCGCTTCGTTTCCGAGATATTTGCAGATTTATCTCAAGGGAAGGAGCCTAACGGACATATTTCGTGATATTTCTTCTTCTTGTTGTTCTTCTTCTGCACAGCTAAGCTGGAAGTGGCATTTGCAGCTCGCATTAGTGCAGAGTTATCTCAAAGAAAGGGGCCACGGTGTTTCTGTATCTCTATTATGTTGGTGCGGCTTCTTAACTTTTAAATATCTTGATATATCTCGAGAACTACGCATCTGATCAAAAAATATCATAGAACATAGAAAGTAGGAAACTCAATCCTCTACAAAAAAGGTCTCTTAACATTTTGCAATAGCTCGCTTCGTTTCCGAGATATTTGCAGATTTATCTCAAGGGAAGGGGCCTGACGGACATATTTCGAGATATTTCTTCTTCTGGTTGTTCTTCTTCTGCACAGCTAAGCTGGAAGTGGCATTTGCAGCTCGCAATTGTGCAGAGTTATCTCAAAGAGAGGGGCCACGGTGTTTCCGTATCTCTATTATGTTGGTGCGGCTTCGGAACTTTTAAATATCTTGATATATCTCGAGATCTACGCATCTGATCAAAAAATATCATAGAACATAAAAAGTAGGAAACTTAATTCTCTACAAAAAAGGTCTCTTAACATTTTGCCATAGCTCGCTTCGTTTCCGAGATATTTGCAGATTTATCTCAAGGGAAGGGGCCTAACGGACTTATTTCGAGATATTTCTTCTTCTTGTTGTTCTTCTTCTGCACAGCTAAGCTGGAAGTGGCATTTGCAGCTCGCAATAGTGCACAGTTATCTCAAAGAAAGGGGCCACGGTGTTTCTGTATCTCTATTATGTTGGTGCGGCTTCGGAACTTTTAAATATCTCGATATATCTCGAGAACTACGCATCTGATCAAAAAATATCATAGAACATAAAAAGTAGGAAACTTAATTCTCTACAAATAAGGTCTCTTAACATTTTGGCATAGCTCGCTTCGTTTCTGAGATATTTGCAGATTTATCTCAAGGGAAGGGGCCTGACGGACATATTTCGAGATATTTCTTCTTCTTGTTGTTCTTCTTCTGCACAGCTAAGCTGGAAGTGGCATCTGCAGCTCGCAATAGTGCAGAGTTATCGCAAAGAAAGGGGCGACGGTGTTTCTGTATCTCTATTATGTTGGTGCGGCTTCGGAACTTTTAAATATCTTGATATATCTCGAGAACTACGCATCTGATCAAAAAATATCATAGAACATAAAAAGTAGGAAACCTAATTTTCTACAAAAAAGGTCTCTTAACATTTTGCCGTAGCTCGCTTCGTTTCCGAGATATTTGCAGATTTATCTCAAGGGAAGGGGCCTGACGGACATATTTCGAGATATTTCTTCTTCTTGTTGTTCTTCTTCTGCACAGCTAAGCTGGAAGTGGCATTTGCGGCTCGCACTAGTGCAGAGTTATCTCAAAGAAAGGGGCCACGGTGTTTCTGTATCTCTATTATGTTGGTGCGGCTTCGGAACTTTTGAATATCTTGATATATCTCGAGAACTACGCATCTGATCAAAAAATATCATAGAACATAAAAAGTAGGAAACTTAATTCGCTACAAAAAGGTCTCTTAACATTTTGCCATAGCTCGCTTCGTTTCCGAGATATTTGCAGATTTATCTCAAGGGAAGGAGCCTAACGGACATATTTCGTGATATTTCTTCTTCTTGTTGTTCTTCTTCTGCACAGCTAAGCTGGAAGTGGCATTTGCAGCTCGCATTAGTGCAGAGTTATCTCAAAGAAAGGGGCCACGGTGTTTCTGTATCTCTATTATGTTGGTGCGGCTTCTTAACTTTTAAATATCTTGATATATCTCGAGAACTACGCATCTGATCAAAAAATATCATAGAACATAGAAAGTAGGAAACTCAATCCTCTACAAAAAAGGTCTCTTAACATTTTGCAATAGCTCGCTTCGTTTCCGAGATATTTGCAGATTTATCTCAAGGGAAGGGGCCTGACGGACATATTTCGAGATATTTCTTCTTCTGGTTGTTCTTCTTCTGCACAGCTAAGCTGGAAGTGGCATTTGCAGCTCGCAATTGTGCAGAGTTATCTCAAAGAGAGGGGCCACGGTGTTTCCGTATCTCTATTATGTTGGTGCGGCTTCGGAACTTTTAAATATCTTGATATATCTCGAGATCTACGCATCTGATCAAAAAATATCATAGAACATAAAAAGTAGGAAACATAATTCCATACAAAAAAGGTCTCTTAACATTTTGCCATAGCTCGCTTCGTTTCCGAGATATTTGCAGATTTATCTCAAGGGAAGGGGCCTAACGGACTTATTTCGAGATATTTCTTCTTCTTGTTGTTCTTCTTCTGCACAGCTAAGCTGGAAGTGGCATTTGCAGCTCGCAATAGTGCACAGTTATCTCAAAGAAAGGGGCCACGGTGTTTCTGTATCTCTATTATGTTGGTGCGGCTTCGGAACTTTTAAATATCTCGATATATCTCGAGAACTACGCATCTGATCAAAAAATATCATAGAACATAAAAAGTAGGAAACTTAATTCTCTACAAATAAGGTCTCTTAACATTTTGGCATAGCTCGCTTCGTTTCTGAGATATTTGCAGATTTATCTCAAGGGAAGGGGCCTGACGGACATATTTCGAGATATTTCTTCTTCTTGTTGTTCTTCTTCTGCACAGCTAAGCTGGAAGTGGCATCTGCAGCTCGCAATAGTGCAGAGTTATCGCAAAGAAAGGGGCGACGGTGTTTCTGTATCTCTATTATGTTGGTGCGGCTTCGGAACTTTTAAATATCTTGATATATCTCGAGAACTACGCATCTGATCAAAAAATATCATAGAACATAAAAAGTAGGAAACCTAATTTTCTACAAAAAAGGTCTCTTAACGTTTTGCAATAGCTCGCTTCGTTTCCGAGATATTTGCAGATTTATCTCAAGGGAAGGGTCCTGATGGACATATTTCGAGATATTTCTTCTTCTTGTTGTTCTTCTTCTGCACAGCTAAACTGGAAGTGGCATTTCCAGCTCGCAATCGTGCAGAGTTATCTCAAAGAAAGGGGCCACGGTGTTTCTGTATCTCTATTATGTTGGTGCGGCTTCGGAACTTTTGAATATCTTGATATATCTCGAGAACTACGCACCTGATCAAAAAATATCATAGAACATAAAAAGTAGGAAACTTAATTCGCTACAAAAAGGTCTCTTAACATTTTGCCATAGCTCGCTTCGTTTCCGAGATATTTGCAGATTTATCTCAAGGGAAGGGGCCTAACGGACATATTTCGTTATATTTCTTCTTCTTGTTGTTCTTCTTCTGCACAGCTAAGCTGGAAGTGGCATTTGCAGCTCGCATTAGTGCAGAGTTATCTCAAAGAAAGGGGCCACGGTGTTTCTGTATCTCTATTATGTTGGTGCGGCTTCTTAACTTTTAAATATCTTGATATATCTCGAGAACTACGCATCTGATCAAAAAATATCATAGAACATAGAAAGTAGGAAACTCAATCCTCTACAAAAAAGGTCTCTTAACATTTTGCAATAGCTCGCTTCGTTTCCGAGATATTTGCAGATTTATCTCAAGGGAAGGGGCCTGACGGACATATTTCGAGATATTTCTTCTTCTGGTTGTTCTTCTTCTGCACAGCTAAGCTGGAAGTGGCATTTGCAGCTCGCAATTGTGCAGAGTTATCTCAAAGAGAGGGGCCACGGTGTTTCCGTATCTCTATTATGTTGGTGCGGCTTCGGAACTTTTAAATATCTTGATATATCTCGAGATCTACGCATCTGATCAAAAAATATCATAGAACATAAAAAGTAGGAAACTTAATTCTCTACAAAAAAGGTCTCTTAACATTTTGCCATAGCTCGCTTCGTTTCCGAGATATTTGCAGATTTATCTCAAGGGAAGGGGCCTAACGGACTTATTTCGAGATATTTCTTCTTCTTGTTGTTCTTCTTCTGCACAGCTAAGCTGGAAGTGGCATTTGCAGCTCGCAATAGTGCACAGTTATCTCAAAGAAAGGGGCCACGGTGTTTCTGTATCTCTATTATGTTGGTGCGGCTTCGGAACTTTTAAATATCTCGATATATCTCGAGAACTACGCATCTGATCAAAAAATATCATAGAACATAAAAAGTAGGAAACTTAATTCTCTACAAATAAGGTCTCTTAACATTTTGGCATAGCTCGCTTCGTTTCTGAGATATTTGCAGATTTATCTCAAGGGAAGGGGCCTGACGGACATATTTCGAGATATTTCTTCTTCTTGTTGTTCTTCTTCTGCACAGCTAAGCTGGAAGTGGCATCTGCAGCTCGCAATAGTGCAGAGTTATCGCAAAGAAAGGGGCGACGGTGTTTCTGTATCTCTATTATGTTGGTGCGGCTTCGGAACTTTTAAATATCTTGATATATCTCGAGAACTACGCATCTGATCAAAAAATATCATAGAACATAAAAAGTAGGAAACCTAATTTTCTACAAAAAAGGTCTCTTAACATTTTGCCGTAGCTCGCTTCGTTTCCGAGATATTTGCAGATTTATCTCAAGGGAAGGGGCCTGACGGACATATTTCGAGATATTTCTTCTTCTTGTTGTTCTTCTTCTGCACAGCTAAGCTGGAAGTGGCATTTGCGGCTCGCACTAGTGCAGAGTTATCTCAAAGAAAGGGGCCACGGTGTTTCTGTATCTCTATTATGTTGGTGCGGCTTCGGAACTTTTGAATATCTTGATATATCTCGAGAACTACGCATCTGATCAAAAAATATCATAGAACATAAAAAGTAGGAAACTTAATTCGCTACAAAAAGGTCTCTTAACATTTTGCCATAGCTCGCTTCGTTTCCGAGATATTTGCAGATTTATCTCAAGGGAAGGAGCCTAACGGACATATTTCGTGATATTTCTTCTTCTTGTTGTTCTTCTTCTGCACAGCTAAGCTGGAAGTGGCATTTGCAGCTCGCATTAGTGCAGAGTTATCTCAAAGAAAGGGGCCACGGTGTTTCTGTATCTCTATTATGTTGGTGCGGCTTCTTAACTTTTAAATATCTTGATATATCTCGAGAACTACGCATCTGATCAAAAAATATCATAGAACATAGAAAGTAGGAAACTCAATCCTCTACAAAAAAGGTCTCTTAACATTTTGCAATAGCTCGCTTCGTTTCCGAGATATTTGCAGATTTATCTCAAGGGAAGGGGCCTGACGGACATATTTCGAGATATTTCTTCTTCTGGTTGTTCTTCTTCTGCACAGCTAAGCTGGAAGTGGCATTTGCAGCTCGCAATTGTGCAGAGTTATCTCAAAGAGAGGGGCCACGGTGTTTCCGTATCTCTATTATGTTGGTGCGGCTTCGGAACTTTTAAATATCTTGATATATCTCGAGATCTACGCATCTGATCAAAAAATATCATAGAACATAAAAAGTAGGAAACATAATTCCATACAAAAAAGGTCTCTTAACATTTTGCCATAGCTCGCTTCGTTTCCGAGATATTTGCAGATTTATCTCAAGGGAAGGGGCCTAACGGACTTATTTCGAGATATTTCTTCTTCTTGTTGTTCTTCTTCTGCACAGC
This sequence comes from Osmia lignaria lignaria, assembly GCF_051020975.1. NCBI lineage: Eukaryota > Metazoa > Arthropoda > Insecta > Hymenoptera > Megachilidae > Osmia > Osmia lignaria. The sequence goes on along the minus strand of NW_027478159.1, from coordinate 4,336,973 downwards.
TAAGCTGGAAGTGGCATTTGCAGCTCGCAATAGTGCACAGTTATCTCAAAGAAAGGGGCCACGGTGTTTCTGTATCTCTATTATGTTGGTGCGGCTTCGGAACTTTTAAATATCTCGATATATCTCGAGAACTACGCATCTGATCAAAAAATATCATAGAACATAAAAAGTAGGAAACTTAATTCTCTACAAATAAGGTCTCTTAACATTTTGGCATAGCTCGCTTCGTTTCTGAGATATTTGCAGATTTATCTCAAGGGAAGGGGCCTGACGGACATATTTCGAGATATTTCTTCTTCTTGTTGTTCTTCTTCTGCACAGCTAAACTGGAAGTGGCATTTCCAGCTCGCAATCGTGCAGAGTTATCTCAAAGAAAGGGGCCACGGTGTTTCTGTATCTCTATTATGTTGGTGCGGCTTCGGAACTTTTGAATATCTTGATATATCTCGAGAACTACGCACCTGATCAAAAAATATCATAGAACATAAAAAGTAGGAAACTTAATTCGCTACAAAAAGGTCTCTTAACATTTTGCCATAGCTCGCTTCGTTTCCGAGATATTTGCAGATTTATCTCAAGGGAAGGGGCCTAACGGACATATTTCGTTATATTTCTTCTTCTTGTTGTTCTTCTTCTGCACAGCTAAGCTGGAAGTGGCATTTGCAGCTCGCATTAGTGCAGAGTTATCTCAAAGAAAGGGGCCACGGTGTTTCTGTATCTCTATTATGTTGGTGCGGCTTCTTAACTTTTAAATATCTTGATATATCTCGAGAACTACGCATCTGATCAAAAAATATCATAGAACATAGAAAGTAGGAAACTCAATCCTCTACAAAAAAGGTCTCTTAACATTTTGCAATAGCTCGCTTGGTTTCCGAGATATTTGCAGATTTATCTCAAGGGAAGGGGCCTGACGGACATATTTCGAGATATTTCTTCTTCTGGTTGTTCTTCTTCTGCACAGCTAAGCTGGAAGTGGCATTTGCAGCTCGCAATTGTGCAGAGTTATCTCAAAGAGAGGGGCCACGGTGTTTCTGTATCTCTATTATGTTGGTGCGGCTTCGGAACTTTTAAATATCTTGATATATCTCGAGAACTACGCGTCTGATCAAAAAATATCATAGAACATAAAAAGTAGGAAACATAATTCCATACAAAAAAGGTCTCTTAACATTTTGCCATAGCTCGCTTCGTTTCCGAGATATTTGCAGATTTATCTCAAGGGAAGGAGCCTAACGGACATATTTCGTGATATTTCTTCTTCTTGTTGTTCTTCTTCTGCACAGCTAAGCTGGAAGTGGCATTTGCAGCTCGCAATAGTGCACAGTTATCTCAAAGAAAGGGGCCACGGTGTTTCTGTATCTCTATTATGTTGGTGCGGCTTCGGAACTTTTAAATATCTCGATATATCTCGAGAACTACGCATCTGATCAAAAAATATCATAGAACATAAAAAGTAGGAAACTTAATTCTCTACAAATAAGGTCTCTTAACATTTTGGCATAGCTCGCTTCGTTTCTGAGATATTTGCAGATTTATCTCAAGGGAAGGGGCCTGACGGACATATTTCGAGATATTTCTTCTTCTTGTTGTTCTTCTTCTGCACAGCTAAGCTGGAAGTGGCATCTGCAGCTCGCAATAGTGCAGAGTTATCGCAAAGAAAGGGGCGACGGTGTTTCTGTATCTCTATTATGTTGGTGCGGCTTCGGAACTTTTAAATATCTTGATATATCTCGAGAACTACGCATCTGATCAAAAAATATCATAGAACATAAAAAGTAGGAAACCTAATTTTCTACAAAAAAGGTCTCTTAACGTTTTGCAATAGCTCGCTTCGTTTCCGAGATATTTGCAGATTTATCTCAAGGGAAGGGTCCTGATGGACATATTTCGAGATATTTCTTCTTCTTGTTGTTCTTCTTCTGCACAGCTAAACTGGAAGTGGCATTTCCAGCTCGCAATCGTGCAGAGTTATCTCAAAGAAAGGGGCCACGGTGTTTCTGTATCTCTATTATGTTGGTGCGGCTTCGGAACTTTTGAATATCTTGATATATCTCGAGAACTACGCACCTGATCAAAAAATATCATAGAACATAAAAAGTAGGAAACTTAATTCGCTACAAAAAGGTCTCTTAACATTTTGCCATAGCTCGCTTCGTTTCCGAGATATTTGCAGATTTATCTCAAGGGAAGGGGCCTAACGGACATATTTCGTTATATTTCTTCTTCTTGTTGTTCTTCTTCTGCACAGCTAAGCTGGAAGTGGCATTTGCAGCTCGCATTAGTGCAGAGTTATCTCAAAGAAAGGGGCCACGGTGTTTCTGTATCTCTATTATGTTGGTGCGGCTTCTTAACTTTTAAATATCTTGATATATCTCGAGAACTACGCATCTGATCAAAAAATATCATAGAACATAGAAAGTAGGAAACTCAATCCTCTACAAAAAAGGTCTCTTAACATTTTGCAATAGCTCGCTTGGTTTCCGAGATATTTGCAGATTTATCTCAAGGGAAGGGGCCTGACGGACATATTTCGAGATATTTCTTCTTCTGGTTGTTCTTCTTCTGCACAGCTAAGCTGGAAGTGGCATTTGCAGCTCGCAATTGTGCAGAGTTATCTCAAAGAGAGGGGCCACGGTGTTTCTGTATCTCTATTATGTTGGTGCGGCTTCGGAACTTTTAAATATCTTGATATATCTCGAGAACTACGCGTCTGATCAAAAAATATCATAGAACATAAAAAGTAGGAAACATAATTCCATACAAAAAAGGTCTCTTAACATTTTGCCATAGCTCGCTTCGTTTCCGAGATATTTGCAGATTTATCTCAAGGGAAGGGGCCTAACGGACTTATTTCGAGATATTTCTTCTTCTTGTTGTTCTTCTTCTGCACAGCTAAGCTGGAAGTGGCATTTGCAGCTCGCAATAGTGCACAGTTATCTCAAAGAAAGGGGCCACGGTGTTTCTGTATCTCTATTATGTTGGTGCGGCTTCGGAACTTTTAAATATCTCGATATATCTCGAGAACTACGCATCTGATCAAAAAATATCATAGAACATAAAAAGTAGGAAACTTAATTCTCTACAAATAAGGTCTCTTAACATTTTGGCATAGCTCGCTTCGTTTCTGAGATATTTGCAGATTTATCTCAAGGGAAGGGGCCTGACGGACATATTTCGAGATATTTCTTCTTCTTGTTGTTCTTCTTCTGCACAGCTAAGCTGGAAGTGGCATCTGCAGCTCGCAATAGTGCAGAGTTATCGCAAAGAAAGGGGCGACGGTGTTTCTGTATCTCTATTATGTTGGTGCGGCTTCGGAACTTTTAAATATCTTGATATATCTCGAGAACTACGCATCTGATCAAAAAATATCATAGAACATAAAAAGTAGGAAACCTAATTTTCTACAAAAAAGGTCTCTTAACGTTTTGCAATAGCTCGCTTCGTTTCCGAGATATTTGCAGATTTATCTCAAGGGAAGGGTCCTGATGGACATATTTCGAGATATTTCTTCTTCTTGTTGTTCTTCTTCTGCACAGCTAAACTGGAAGTGGCATTTCCAGCTCGCAATCGTGCAGAGTTATCTCAAAGAAAGGGGCCACGGTGTTTCTGTATCTCTATTATGTTGGTGCGGCTTCGGAACTTTTGAATATCTTGATATATCTCGAGAACTACGCACCTGATCAAAAAATATCATAGAACATAAAAAGTAGGAAACTTAATTCGCTAGAAAAAGGTCTCTTAACATTTTGCCATAGCTCGCTTCGTTTCCGAGATATTTGCAGATTTATCTCAAGGGAAGGGGCCTAACGGACATATTTCGTTATATTTCTTCTTCTTGTTGTTCTTCTTCTGCACAGCTAAGCTGGAAGTGGCATTTGCAGCTCGCATTAGTGCAGAGTTATCTCAAAGAAAGGGGCCACGGTGTTTCTGTATCTCTATTATGTTGGTGCGGCTTCTTAACTTTTAAATATCTTGATATATCTCGAGAACTACGCATCTGATCAAAAAATATCATAGAACATAGAAAGTAGGAAACTCAATCCTCTACAAAAAAGGTCTCTTAACATTTTGCAATAGCTCGCTTGGTTTCCGAGATATTTGCAGATTTATCTCAAGGGAAGGGGCCTGACGGACATATTTCGAGATATTTCTTCTTCTGGTTGTTCTTCTTCTGCACAGCTAAGCTGGAAGTGGCATTTGCAGCTCGCAATTGTGCAGAGTTATCTCAAAGAGAGGGGCCACGGTGTTTCTGTATCTCTATTATGTTGGTGCGGCTTCGGAACTTTTAAATATCTTGATATATCTCGAGAACTACGCGTCTGATCAAAAAATATCATAGAACATAAAAAGTAGGAAACATAATTCCATACAAAAAAGGTCTCTTAACATTTTGCCATAGCTCGCTTCGTTTCCGAGATATTTGCAGATTTATCTCAAGGGAAGGGGCCTGACGGACATATTTCGAGATATTTCTTCTTCTTGTTGTTCTTCTTCTGCACAGCTAAGCTGGAAGTGGCATTTGCAGCTCGCAATAGTGCAGAGTTATCTCAAAGAAAGGGGCCACGGTGTTTCTGTATCTCTATTATGTTGGTGCGGCTTCGGAACTTTTAAATATCTTGATATATCTCGAGATCTACGCATCTGATCAAAAAATATCATAGAACATAAAAAGTAGGAAACTTAATTCTCTACAAAAAAGGTCTCTCAACATTTTGCCATAGCTCGCTTCGTTTCCGAGATACTTGCCGATTTATCTCAAGGGAAGGGGCCTGACGGACATATTTCGAGATATTTCTTCTTCTTGTTGTTCTTCTTCTGCACAGCTAAGCTGGAAGTGGCATTTGCAGCTCGCAATAGTGCACAGTTATCTCAAAGAAAGGGGCCACGGTGTTTCTGTATCTCTATTATGTTGGTGCGGCTTCGGAACTTTTAAATATCTTGATATATCTCGAGAACTACGCATCTGATCAAAAAATATCATAGAACATAAAAAGTAGGAAACCTAATTTTCTACAAAAAAGGTCTCTTAACATTTTGCCGTAGCTCGCTTCGTTTCCGAGATATTTGCAGATTTATCTCAAGGGAAGGGGCCTGACGGACATATTTCGAAATATTTCTTATTCTTGTTGTTCTTCTTCTCCACAGCTAAGCTGGAAGTGGCATTTGCAGCTCGCAATAGTGCAGAGTTATCTCAAAGAAAGGGGCCACGGTGTTTCTGTACCTCTATTATGTTGGTGCAGCTTCGGAGCTTTTAAATATCTTGATATATCTCGAGAACTACGCATCTGATCAAAAAATATCATAGAACATAAAAAGTAGGAAACTTAATTCTCTACAAAAATGGTCTCTTAACGTTTTGCAATAGCTCGCTTCGTTTCCGAGATATTTGCAGATTTATCTCAAGGGAAGGGTCCTGATGGACATATTTCGAGATATTTCTTCTTCTTGTTGTTCTTCTTCTGCACAGCTAAACTGGAAGTGGCATTTCCAGCTCGCAATCGTTCAGAGTTATCTCAAAGAAAGGGGCCACGGTGTTTCTGTATCTCTATTATGTTGGTGCGGCTTCGGAACTTTTAAATATCTTGATATATCTCGAGAACTACGCCCCTGATCGAAAAATATCATAGAACATAAAAAGTAGGAAACATAATTCCATACAAAAAAGGTCTCTTAACATTTTGCCATAGCTCGCTTCGTTTCCGAGATATTTGCAGATTTATCTCAAGGGAAGGGGCCTGACGGACATATTTCGAGATATTTCTTCTTCTTGTTGTTCTTCTTCTGCACAGCTAAGCTGGAAGTGGCATTTGCAGCTCGCAATAGTGCAGAGTTATCTCAAAGAAAGGGGCCACGGTGTTTCTGTATCTCTATTATGTTGGTGCGGCTTCGGAACTTTTAAATATCTTGATATATCTCGAGATCTACGCATCTGATCAAAAAATATCATAGAACATAAAAAGTAGGAAACTTAATTCTCTACAAAAAAGGTCTCTCAACATTTTGCCATAGCTCGCTTCGTTTCCGAGATACTTGCCGATTTATCTCTAGGGAAGGGGCCTGACGGACATATTTCGAGATATTTCTTCTTCTTGTTGTTCTTCTTCTGCACAGCTAAGCTGGAAGTGGCATTTGCAGCTCGCAATTGTGCAGAGTTATCTCAAAGAGAGGGGCCACGGTGTTTCTGTATCTCTATTATGTTGGTGCGGCTTCGGAACTTTTAAATATCTTGATATATCTCGAGAACTACGAATCTGATCAGAAAATATCATAGAACATAAAAAGTAGGAAACTTAATTCTCTACAAAAAAGGTCTCTTAACATTTTGCCATAGCTCGCTTCGTTTCCGAGATATTTGCAGATTTATCTCAAGGGAAGGGGCCTGACGGACATATTTCGAGATATTTCTTCTTCTTGTTGTTCTTCTTCTGCACAGCTAAGCTGGAAGTGGCATTTGCAGCTCGCAATAGTGCAGAGTTATCGCAAAGAAAGGGGCCACGGTGTTTCTGTATCTCTATTATGTTGGTGCGGCTTCGGAACTTTTAAATATCTTGATATATCTCGAGAACTACGCATCTGATCAAAAAATATCATAGAACATAAAAAGTAGGAAACCTAATTTTCTACAAAAAAGGTCTCTTAACATTTTGCCGTAGCTCGCTTCGTTTCCGAGATATTTGCAGATTTATCTCAAGGGAAGGGGTCTGACGGACATATTTCGAGATATTTCTTCTTCTTGTTGTTCTTCTTCTGCACAGCTAAGCTGGAAGTGGTATTTGCAGCTCGCAATAGTGCAGAGTTATCGCAAAGAAAGGGGCCACGGTGTTTCTGTATCTCTATTATGTTGGTGCGGCTTCGGAACTTTTAAATATCTTGATATATCTCGAGAACTACGCATCTGATCAAAAAATATCATACAACATAAAACGTAGGAAACTTAATTCTCTACAAAAAAGGTCTCTTAACATTTTGCTATAGCTCGCTTCGTTTCCGAGATATTTGCAGATTTATCTCAAGGGAAGGGGCCTAACGGACTTATTTCGAGATATTTCTTCTTCTTGTTGTTCTTCTTCTGCACAGCTAAACTGGAAGTGGCATTTCCAGGTCGCAATAGTGCAGAGTTATCTAAAAGAAAGGAGCCACGGTGTTTCTGTATCTCTATTATGTTGGTGCGGCTTCGGAACTTTTAAATATCTTGATATAACGCGAGAACTACGCATCCGATCAAAAAATATCATAGAACATAAAAAGTAGGAAACTTAATTCTCTACAAAAAAGGTCTCTTAACATTTTGCCATAGCTCGGTTCGTTTCCGAGATATTTGCAGATTTATCTCAAGGGAAGGGGCCTGACGGACATATTTCGAGATATTTCTTCTTCTTGTTGTTCTTCTTCTGCACAGCTAAGCTGGAAGTGGCATCTGCAGCTCGCAATAGTGCAGAGTTATCGCAAAGAAAGGGGCGACGGTGTTTCTGTATCTCTATTATGTTGGTGCGGCTTCGGAACTTTTAAATATCTTGATATATCTCGAGAACTACGCATCTGATCAAAAAATATCATAGAACATAAAAAGTAGGAAACCTAATTTTCTACAAAAAAGGTCTCTTAACGTTTTGCAATAGCTCGCTTCGTTTCCGAGATATTTGCAGATTTATCTCAAGGGAAGGGTCCTGATGGACATATTTCGAGATATTTCTTCTTCTTGTTGTTCTTCTTCTGCACAGCTAAACTGGAAGTGGCATTTCCAGCTCGCAATCGTGCAGAGTTATCTCAAAGAAAGGGGCCACGGTGTTTCTGTATCTCTATTATGTTGGTGCGGCTTCGGAACTTTTGAATATCTTGATATATCTCGAGAACTACGCACCTGATCAAAAAATATCATAGAACATAAAAAGTAGGAAACTTAATTCGCTACAAAAAGGTCTCTTAACATTTTGCCATAGCTCGCTTCGTTTCCGAGATATTTGCAGATTTATCTCAAGGGAAGGGGCCTAACGGACATATTTCGTTATATTTCTTCTTCTTGTTGTTCTTCTTCTGCACAGCTAAGCTGGAAGTGGCATTTGCAGCTCGCATTAGTGCAGAGTTATCTCAAAGAAAGGGGCCACGGTGTTTCTGTATCTCTATTATGTTGGTGCGGCTTCTTAACTTTTAAATATCTTGATATATCTCGAGAACTACGCATCTGATCAAAAAATATCATAGAACATAGAAAGTAGGAAACTCAATCCTCTACAAAAAAGGTCTCTTAACATTTTGCAATAGCTCGCTTGGTTTCCGAGATATTTGCAGATTTATCTCAAGGGAAGGGGCCTGACGGACATATTTCGAGATATTTCTTCTTCTGGTTGTTCTTCTTCTGCACAGCTAAGCTGGAAGTGGCATTTGCAGCTCGCAATTGTGCAGAGTTATCTCAAAGAGAGGGGCCACGGTGTTTCTTTATCTCTATTATGTTGGTGCGGCTTCGGAACTTTTAAATATCTTGATATATCTCGAGAACTACGCGTCTGATCAAAAAATATCATAGAACATAAAAAGTAGGAAACATAATTCCATACAAAAAAGGTCTCTTAACATTTTGCCATAGCTCGCTTCGTTTCCGAGATATTTGCAGATTTATCTCAAGGGAAGGGGCCTGACGGACATATTTCGAGATATTTCTTCTTCTTGTTGTTCTTCTTCTGCACAGCTAAGCTGGAAGTGGCATTTGCAGCTCGCAATAGTGCAGAGTTATCTCAAAGAAAGGGGCCACGGTGTTTCTGTATCTCTATTATGTTGGTGCGGCTTCGGAACTTTTAAATATCTTGATATATCTCGAGATCTACGCATCTGATCAAAAAATATCATAGAACATAAAAAGTAGGAAACTTAATTCTCTACAAAAAAGGTCTCTCAACATTTTGCCATAGCTCGCTTCGTTTCCGAGATACTTGCCGATTTATCTCAAGGGAAGGGGCCTGACGGACATATTTCGAGATATTTCTTCTTCTTGTTGTTCTTCTTCTGCACAGCTAAGCTGGAAGTGGCATTTGCAGCTCGCAATAGTGCACAGTTATCTCAAAGAAAGGGGCCACGGTGTTTCTGTATCTCTATTATGTTGGTGCGGCTTCGGAACTTTTAAATATCTTGATATATCTCGAGAACTACGCATCTGATCAAAAAATATCATAGAACATAAAAAGTAGGAAACCTAATTTTCTACAAAAAAGGTCACTTAACATTTTGCCGTAGCTCGCTTCGTTTCCGAGATATTTGCAGATTTATCTCAAGGGAAGGGGCCTGACGGACATATTTCGAAATATTTCTTATTCTTGTTGTTCTTCTTCTCCACAGCTAAGCTGGAAGTGGCATTTGCAGCTCGCAATAGTGCAGAGTTATCTCAAAGAAAGGGGCCACGGTGTTTCTGTACCTCTATTATGTTGGTGCAGCTTCGGAGCTTTTAAATATCTTGATATATCTCGAGAACTACGCATCTGATCAAAAAATATCATAGAACATAAAAAGTAGGAAACTTAATTCTCTACAAAAATGGTCTCTTAACGTTTTGCAATAGCTCGCTTCGTTTCCGAGATATTTGCAGATTTATCTCAAGGGAAGGGTCCTGATGGACATATTTCGAGATATTTCTTCTTCTTGTTGTTCTTCTTCTGCACAGCTAAACTGGAAGTGGCATTTCCAGCTCGCAATCGTGCAGAGTTATCTCAAAGAAAGGGGCCACGGTGTTTCTGTATCTCTATTATGTTGGTGCGGCTTCGGAACTTTTAAATATCTTGATATATCTCGAGAACTACGCCCCTGATCGAAAAATATCATAGAACATAAAAAGTAGGAAACTTAATTCTCTACAAAAAAGGTCTCTTAACATTTTGCCATAGCTCGCTTCGTTTCCGAGATATTTGCAGATTTATCTCAAGGGAAGGGGCCTGACGGACATATTTCGAGATATTTCTTCTTCTTGTTGTTCTTCTTCTGCGCAGCTAAGCTGGAAGTGGCATTTGCAGCTCGCAATAGTGCAGAGTTATCGCAAAGAAAGGGGCCACGGTGTTTCTGTATCTCTATTATGTTGGTGCAGCTTCGGAACTTTTAAATATCTTGATATATCTCGAGAACTACGCATCTGATCAAAAAATATCATAGAACATAAAAAGTAGGAAACCTAATTTTCTACAAAAAAGGTCTCTTAACATTTTGCCGTAGCTCGCTTCGTTTCCGAGATACTTGCCGATTTATCTCAAGGGAAGGGGCCTAACGGACATATTTCGAGATATTTCTTCTTCTTGTTGTTCTTCTTCTGCACAGCTAAACTGGAAGTGGCATTTGCAGCTCGCAATAGTGCAGAGTTATCTCAAAGAGAGGGGCCACGGTGTTTCTGTATCTCTATTATGTTGGTGCGGCTTCGGAACTTTTAAATATCTTGATATATCTCGAGAACTACGCATCTGATCAAAAAATATCATACAACATAAAACGTAGGAAACTTAATTCTCTACAAAAGAGGTCTCTTAACATTTTGCCATAGCTCGCTTCGTTTCCGAGATATTTGCAGATTTATCTCAAGGGAAGGGGCCTGACGGACATTAATCGAGATATTTCTTGTTCTTGATGTTCTTCTTCTGCACAGCTAAGCTGGAAGTGGCATTTGCAGCTCGCAATAGTGCAGAGTTATCTCAAAGAAAGGGGCCACGGTGTTTCTGTATCTCTATTATGTTGGTGCGGCTTCGGAACTTTTAAATATCTTGATATATCTCGAGATCTACGCATCTGATCAAAAAATATCATAGAACATAAAAAGTAGGAAACTTAATTCTCTACAAAAAAGGTCTCTCAACATTTTGCCATAGCTCGCTTCGTTTCCGAGATACTTGCCGATTTATCTCAAGGGAAGGGGCCTGACGGACATATTTCGAGATATTTCTTCTTCTTGTTGTTCTTCTTCTGCACAGCTAAGCTGGAAGTGGCATTTGCAGCTCGCAATTGTGCAGAGTTATCTCAAAGAGAGGGGCCACGGTGTTTCTGTATCTCTATTATGTTGGTGCGGCTTCGGAACTTTTAAATATCTTGATATATCTCGAGAACTACGAATCTGATCAGAAAATATCATAGAACATAAAAAGTAGGAAACTTAATTCTCTACAAAAAAGGTCTCTTAACATTTTGCCATAGCTCGCTTCGTTTCCGAGATATTTGCAGATTTATCTCAAGGGAAGGGGCCTGACGGACATATTTCGAGATATTTCTTCTTCTTGTTGTTCTTCTTCTGCACAGCTAAGCTGGAAGTGGCATTTGCAGCTCGCAATAGTGCAGAGTTATCGCAAAGAAAGGGGCCACGGTGTTTCTGTATCTCTATTATGTTGGTGCGGCTTCGGAACTTTTAAATATCTTGATATATCTCGAGAACTACGCATCTGATCAAAAAATATCATAGAACATAAAAAGTAGGAAACCTAATTTTCTACAAAAAAGGTCTCTTAACATTTTGCCGTAGCTCGCTTCGTTTCCGAGATATTTGCAGATTTATCTCAAGGGAAGGGGTCTGACGGACATATTTCGAGATATTTCTTCTTCTTGTTGTTCTTCTTCTGCACAGCTAAGCTGGAAGTGGTATTTGCAGCTCGCAATAGTGCAGAGTTATCGCAAAGAAAGGGGCCACGGTGTTTCTGTATCTCTATTATGTTGGTGCGGCTTCGGAACTTTTAAATATCTTGATATATCTCGAGAACTACGCATCTGATCAAAAAATATCATACAACATAAAACGTAGGAAACTTAATTCTCTACAAAAAAGGTCTCTTAACATTTTGCTATAGCTCGCTTCGTTTCCGAGATATTTGCAGATTTATCTCAAGGGAAGGGGCCTAACGGACTTATTTCGAGATATTTCTTCTTCTTGTTGTTCTTCTTCTGCACAGCTAAACTGGAAGTGGCATTTCCAGGTCGCAATAGTGCAGAGTTATCTAAAAGAAAGGAGCCACGGTGTTTCTGTATCTCTATTATGTTGGTGCGGCTTCGGAACTTTTAAATATCTTGATATATCTCGAGAACTACGCGTCTGATCAAAAAATATCATAGAACATAAAAAGTAGGAAACATAATTCCATACAAAAAAGGTCTCTTAACATTTTGCCTTAGCTCGCTTCGTTTCCGAGATATTTGCAGATATATCTCAAGGGAAGGGGCCTGACGGACATATTTCGAGATATTTCTTCTTCTTGTTGTTCTTCTTCTGCACAGCTAAGCTGGAAGTGGCATTTGCAGCTCGCAATAGTGCAGAGTTATCTCAAAGAAAGGGGCCACGGTGTTTCTGTATCTCTATTATGTTGGTGCGGCTTCGGAACTTTTAAATATCTTGATATATCACGAGATCTACGCATCTGATCAAAAAATATCATAGAACATAAAAAGTAGGAAACTTAATTCTCTACAAAAAAGGTCTCTCAACATTTTGCCATAGCTCGCTTCGTTTCCGAGATACTTGCCGATTTATCTCAAGGGAAGGGGCCTGACGGACATATTTCGAGATATTTCTTCTTCTTGTTGTTCTTCTTCTGCACAGCTAAGCTGGAAGTGGCATTTGCAGCTCGCAATTGTGCAGAGTTATCTCAAAGAGAGGGGCCACGGTGTTTCTGTATCTCTATTATGATGGTGCGGCTTCGGAACTTTTAAATATCTTGATATATCTCGAGAACTACGAATCTGATCAGAAAATATCATAGAACATAAAAAGTAGGAAACTTAATTCTCTACAAAAAAGGTCTCTTAACATTTTGCCATAGCTCGCTTCGTTTCCGAGATATTTGCAGATTTATCTCAAGGGAAGGGGCCTGACGGACATATTTCGAGATATTTCTTCTTCTTGTTGTTCTTCTTCTGCACAGCTAAGCTGGAAGTGGCATTTGCAGCTCGCAATAGTGCAGAGTTATCGCAAAGAAAGGGGCCACGGTGTTTCTGTATCTCTATTATGTTGGTGCGGCTTCGGAACTTTTAAATATCTTGATATATCTCGAGAACTACGCATCTGATCAAAAAATATCATACAACATAAATCGTAGGAAACTTAATTCTCTACAAAAAAGGTCTCTTAACATTTTGCCATAGCTCGCTTCGTTTCCGAGATATTTGCAGATTTATCTCAAGGGAAGGGGCCTAACGGACTTATTTCGAGATATTTCTTCTTCTTGTTGTTCTTCTTCTGCACAGCTAAACTGGAAGTGGCATTTCCAGGTCGCAATAGTGCAGAGTTATCTAAAAGAAAGGAGCCACGGTGTTTCTGTATCTCTATTATGTTGGTGCGGCTTCGGAACTTTTAAATATCTTGATATATCTCGAGAACTACGAATCTGATCAGAAAATATCATAGAAGATAAAAAGTAGGAAACTTAATTCTCTACAAAAAAGGTCTCTTAACATTTTGACATAGCTCGCTTCGTTTCCAAGATATTTGCAGATTTATCTCAAGGGAAGGGGCCTGACGGACATATTTCGAGATATTTCTTCTTCTTGTTGTTCTTCTTCTGCACAGCTAAGCTGGAAGTGGCATTTGCAGCTCGCAATAGTGCACAGTTATCTCAAAGAAAGGGGCCACGGTGTTTCTGTATCTCTATTATGTTGGTGCGGCTTCGGAACTTTTAAATATCTTGATATATCTCGAGAACTACGCCTCTGATCGAAAAATATCATAGAACATAAAAAGTAGGAAACTTAATTCTCTACAAAAAAGGTCTCTTAACATTTTGCCATAGCTCGCTTCGTTTCCGAGATATTTGCAGATTTATCTCAAGGGAAGGGGCCTGACGGACATATTTCGAGATATTTCTTCTTCTTGTTGTTCTTCTTCTGCACAGCTAAGCTGGAAGTGGCATTTGCAGCTCGCAATAGTGCAGAGTTATCTCAAAGAAAGGGGCCACGGTGTTTCTGTATCTCTATTATGTTGGTGCGGCTTCGGAACTTTTAAATATCTTGATATATCTCGAGAACTACGCATCTGATCGAAAAATATCATAGAACATAAAAAGTAGGAAACTTAATTCTCTACAAAACAGGTCTCTTAACATTTTGCCATAGCTCGCTTCGTTTCCGAGATATTTGCAGATTTATCTCAAGGGAAGGGGCCTGACGGACATATTTCGAGATATTTCTTCTTCTTGTTGTTCTTCTTCTGCACAGCTAAGCTGGAAGTGGCATTTGCAGCTCGCAGTAGTGCAGAGTTATCTCAAAGAAAGGGGCCACGGTGTTTCTGTATCTCTATTATGTTGGTGCGGCTTCGGAACTTTTAAATATCTTGATATATCTCGAGAACTACGCATCTGATCAAAAAATATCATAGAACATAAAAAGTAGGAATCCTAATTTTCTACAAAAAAGGTCTCTTAACATTTTGCCGTAGCTCGCTTCGTTTCCGAGATATTTGCAGATTTATCTCAAGGGAAGGGGCCTGACGGACATATTTCCAGATATTTCTTCTTCTTGTTGTTCTTCTTCTGCACAGCTAAGCTGGAAGTGGCATTTGCAGCTCGCAATAGTGCAGAGTTATCTCAAAGAAAGGGGCCACGGTGTTTCTGTATCTCTATTATGTTGGTGCGGCTTCGGAACTTTTAAATATCTTGATATATCTCGAGAACTACGCATCTGATCAAAAAATGTCATAGAACATAAAAAGTAGGAAACTTAATTCTCTACAAAAAAGGTCTCTTAACATTTTGCCATAGCTCGCTTCGTTTCCAAGATACTTGCAGATTTATCTCAAGGGAAGGGGCCTGACGGACATATTTCGAGATACATCTTCTTCTTGTTGTTCTTCTTCTGCACAGCTAAACTGGAAGTGGCATTTCCAGCTCGCAGTAGTGCCGAGTTATCTCAAAGAAAGGGGCCACGGTGTTTCTGTATCTCTATTATGTTGGTGCGGCTTCGGAACTTTTAAATATCTTGATATATCTCGAGAACTACGCATCTGATCAAAAAATATCATAGAACATAAAAAGTAGAAAACTTAATTCTCTACAAAAAAGGTCTCTCAACATTTTGCCATAGCTCGCTTCGTTTCCGAGATATATGCAGATTTATCTCAAGGGAAGGGGCCTGACGGACATATTTCGAGATATTTCTTCTTCTTGTTGTTCTTCTTCTGCACAGCTAAACTGGAAGTGGCATTTCCAGCTCGCAATAGTGCAGAGTTATCTGAAAGAAAGGGGCCACGGTGTTTCTGTATCTCTATTATGTTGGTGCGGCTTCGGAACTTTAAAATATCTTTATATATCTCGAGAACTACGCATCTGATTAAAAAATATCATAGAACGTAAAAGGTAGGAAACTTAATTCTCTACAAATAAAGTCGCTTAACATTTTGCCATAGCTCGCTTCGTTTCCGAGATATTTGCAGATTTATCTCAAGGGAAGGGGCCTGACGGACATATTTCCAGATATTTCTTCTTCTTGTTGTTCTTCTTCTGCACAGCTAAGCTGGAAGTGGCATTTGCAGCTCGCAATAGTGCAGAGTTATCTCAAAGAAAGGGGCCACGGTGTTTCTGTATCTCTATTATGTTGGTGCGGCTTCGGAACTTTTAAATATCTTGATATATCTCGAGAACTACGCCTCTGATCGAAAAATATCATAGAACATAAAAAGTAGGAAACTTAATTCTCTACAAAAAAGGTCTCTTAACATTTTGCTATAGCTCGCTTCGTTTCCGAGATATTTGCAGATTTATCTCAAGGGAAGGGGTCTGACGGACATATTTCGAGATATTTCTTCTTCTTGTTGTTCTTCTTCTGCACAGCTAAGCTGGAAGTGGCATTTGCAGCTCGCAATAGTGCAGAGTTATCTCAAAGAAAGGGGCCACGGTGTTTCTGTATCTCTATTATGTTGGTGCGGCTTCGGAACTTTTAAATATCTTGATATATCTCGAGAACTACGCATCTGATCAAAAAATATTATGCAACATAAAAAGTAGGAAACTTAATTCTCAACAAAAAAGGTCTCTTAACATTTTGCCATAGCTCGCTTCGTTTCCGAGATATTTGCAGATTTATCTCAAGGGAAGGGGCCTGACGGACATATTTCGAGATATTTCTTCTTCTTGTTGTTCTTCTTCTGCACAGCTAAACTGGAAGTGGCATTTCCAGCTCGCAGTAGTGCAGAGTTATCTCAAAGAAAGGGGCCACGGTGTTTCTGTATCTCTATTATGTTGGTGCGGCTTCGGAACTTTAAAATATCTTGATATATCTCGAGAACTACGCATCTGATCAAAAAATATCATAGAACGTAAAAAGTAGGAAACTTAATTCTCTACAAATAAAGTCGCTTAACATTTTGCCATAGCTCGCTTCGTTTCCGAGATATTTGCAGATTTATCTCAAGGGAAGGGGCCTGACGGACATATTTCGAGATATTTCTTCTTCTTGTTGTTCTTCCTCTGCACAGCTAAGCTGGAAGTGGCATTTGCAGCTCGCAATAGTGCAGAGTTATCTCAAAGAAAGGGGCCACGGTGTTTCTGTATCTCTATTATGTTGGTGCGGCTTCGGAACTTTTAAATATCTTGATATATCTCGAGAACTACGCATCTGATCAAAAAATATCATAGAACATGAAAAGTAGGAAACTTCATTTTCTACCAAAAAGGTCTCTTAACATTTTGCCATAGCTCGCTTCGTTTCCGAGATATATGCAGATTTATCTCAAGGGAAGGGGCCTGACGGACATATTTCCAGATATTTCTTCTTCTTGTTGTTCTTCTTCTGCACAGCTAAGCTGGAAGCGGCATTTGCGGCTCGCACTAGTGCAGAGTTATCTCAAAGAAAGGGGCCACGGTGTTTCTGTATCTCTATTATGTTGGTGCGGCTTCGGAACTTTTAAATATCTTGATATAACGCGAGAACTACGCATCCGATCAAAAAATATCATAGAACATAAAAAG
Source organism: Osmia lignaria lignaria (assembly GCF_051020975.1). Classification (NCBI taxonomy): domain Eukaryota; kingdom Metazoa; phylum Arthropoda; class Insecta; order Hymenoptera; family Megachilidae; genus Osmia; species Osmia lignaria. The sequence continues at coordinate 4,320,063 of NW_027478159.1, read as the reverse complement.
TAGGAAACTTAATTCTCTACAAAAAAGGTCTCTTAACATTTTGCCATAGCTCGGTTCGTTTCCGAGATATTTGCAGATTTATCTCGAGGGAAGGGGCCTGACGGACATATTTCGAGATATTTCTTCTTCTTGTTGTTCTTCTTCTGCACAGCTAAGCTGGAAGCGGCATTTGCGGCTCGCACTAGTGCAGAGTTATCTCAAAGAAAGGGGCCACGGTGTTTCTGTATCTCTATTATGTTGGTGCAGCTTCGGATCTTTTAAATATCTCGATATATCTCGAAAACTACGCTTCTGATCAAAAAATATCATAGAACATAAATTGTAGGAAACACAATTCTCTACAAAAAAGGTCTCTTAACATTTTGCCATAGCTCGTTTCGTTTCCGAGATATTTGCAGATATATCTCAAGGGAAGGGGCCTGACGGACATATTTCGAGATATTTCCTCTTCTTGTTGTTCTTCTTCTGCACAGCTAAACTGGAAGTGGCATTTCCAGCTCGCAATAGCGCAGAGTTATCTCAAAGAAAGGGGCCACGGTGTTTCTGTATCTCTATTATGTTGGTGCGGCTTCGGAACTTTTAAATATCTTGATATATCTCGAGAACTACGCATCTGATCAAAAAATATCATAGAACATAAAAAGTAGGAAACTTAATTCTCTACAAATAAGGTCTCTTAACATTTTGCCATAGCTCGCTTCGTTTCCGAGATATTTGCAGATTTATCTCAAGGGAAGGGGCCTGACGGACATTTTTCGAGATATTTCTTCTTCTTGTTGTTCTTCTCCTGCACAGCTAAGCTGGAAGTGGCATTTGCAGCTCGCAATAGTGCAGAGTTATCTCGAAGAAAGGGGCCACGGTGTTTCTGTATCTCTATTATGTTGGTGCGGCTTCGGAACTTTTAGATATCTTGATATATCTCGAGAACTACGCATCTGATCAAAAAATATCATAGAACATAAAAAGTAGGAAACTTAATTCTCTACAAAAAAGGTCTCTTAACATTTTGCCATAGCTCGCTTCGTTTCCGAGATATTTGCAGATTTATCTCAAGGGAAGGGGCCTGACGGACATATTTCGAGATATTTCTTCTTTTTGTTGTTCTTCTTCTGCACAGCTAAGCTGGAAGTGGCATTTGCAGCTCGCAATAGTGCAGAGTTATCTCAAAGAAAGGGGCCACGGTGTTTCTGTATCTCTATTATGTTGGTGCGGCTTCGGATCTTTTAAATATCTCGATATATCTCGAAAACTACGCTTCTGATCAAAAAATATCATAGAACCTAGATTGTGGGAAATATAATTCTCTACAAATAAGGTCTCTTAACATTTTGCCATAGCTCGCTTGGTTTCCGAGATATTTGCAGATTTATCTCAAGGGAAGGGGCCTGACGGACATTTTTCGAGATATTTCTTCTTCTTGTTGTTCTTCTTCTGCACAGCTAAGCTGGAAGTGGCATTTGCAGCTCGCAATAGTGCAGAGTTATCTCGAAGAAAGGGGCCACGGTGTTTCTGTATCTCTATTATGTTGGTGCGGCTTCGGAACTTTTAAATATCTTGATATATCTCGAGAACCACGCATCTGATCAAAAAATATCATAGAACATAAAAAGTAGGAAACTTAATTCTCTACAAAAAAGGTCTCTTAACATTTTGCCATAGCTCGCTTCGTTTCCAAGATACTTGCAGATTTATCTCAAGGGAAGGGGCCTGACGGACATATTTCGAGATATTTCTTCTTCTTGTTGGTCTTCTTCTGCACAGCTAAGCTGGAAGTGGCATTTGCAGCTCGCAATAGTGCAGAGTTATCTCGAAGAAAGGGGCCACGGTGTTTCTGTATCTCTATTATGTTGGTGCGGCTTCGGATCTTTTAAATATCTCGATATATCTCGAAAACTACGCTTCTGATCAAAAAATATCATAGAACCTAAATTGTGGGAAATATAATTCTCTACAAATAAGGTCTCTTAACATTTTGCCATAGCTCGCTTCGTTTCCGAGATATTTGCAGATTTATCTCAAGGGAAGGGGCCTGACGGACATTTTTCGAGATATTTCTTCTTCTTGTTGTTCTTCTTCTGCACAGCTAAGCTGGAAGTGGCATTTGCAGCTCGCAATAGTGCAGAGTTATCTCGAAGAAAGGGGCCACGGTGTTTCTGTATCTCTATTATGTTGGTGCGGCTTCGGAACTTTTAAATATCTTGATATATCTCGAGAACCACGCATCTGATCAAAAAATATCATAGAACATAAAAAGTAGGAAACTTAATTCTCTACAAAAAAGGTCTCTTAACATTTTGCCATAGCTCGCTTCGTTTCCAAGATACTTGCAGATTTATCTCAAGGGAAGGGGCCTGACGGACATATTTCGAGATATTTCTTCTTCTTGTTGGTCTTCTTCTGCACAGCTAAGCTGGAAGTGGCATTTGCAGCTCGCAATAGTGCAGAGTTATCTCGAAGAAAGGGGCCACGGTGTTTCTGTATCTCTATTATGTTGGTGCGGCTTCGGATCTTTTAAATATCTCGATATATCTCGAAAACTACGCTTCTGATCAAAAAATATCATAGAACGTAAATTGTGGGAAACATAATTCTCTACAAAAAAGTCTGTTAACATTTTGCCATAGCTCGCTTCGTTTCCGAGATATTTGCAGATTTATCTCAAGGGAAGGGGTCTGACGGACATATTTCGAGATATTTCTTCTTCTTGTTGTTCTTCTTCTGCACAGCTAAGCTGGAAGTGGCATTTGCAGCTCGCAATAGTGCAGAGTTATCTCAAAGAAAGGGGCCACGGTGTTTCTGTATCTCTATTATGTTGGTGCGGCTTCGGAACTTTTAAATAGCTTGATATATCTCGAGAACTACGCATCCGATCAAAAAATATCATAGAACATAAAAAGTAGGAAACTTAATTCTCGACAAAAAAGGTCTCTTAACATTTTGCCATAGCTCGCTTCGTTTCCGAGATATTTGCAGATTTATCTCGAGGGAAGGGGCCTGACGGACATATTTCGAGATATTTCTTCTTCTTGTTGTTCTTCTTCTGCACAGCTAAGCTGGACGTGGCATTTCCAGCTCGCAGTAGTGCAGAGTTATCTCAAAGAAAGGGGCCACGGTGTTTCTGTAACTCTATTATGTTGGTGCGGCTTCGGAACTTTTAAATATCTTGATATATCTCGAGAACTACGCATCTGATCAAAAAATATCATAGAACATAAAAAGTAGGAAACTTAATTCTCTACAAATAAGGTCTCTTAACATTTTGCCATAGCTCGCTTCGTTTCCGAGATATTTGCAGATTTATCTCAAGGGAAGGGGCCTGACGGACATTTTTCGAGATATTTCTTCTTCTTGTTGTTCTTCTCCTGCACAGCTAAGCTGGAAGTGGCATTTGCAGCTCGCAATAGTGCAGAGTTATCTCGAAGAAAGGGGCCACGGTGTTTCTGTATCTCTATTATGTTGGTGCGGCTTCGGAACTTTTAGATATCTTGATATATCTCGAGAACTACGCATCTGATCAAATAATATCATAGAACATAAAAAGTAGGAAACTTAATTCTCTACAAATAAGGTCTCTTAACATTTTGCCATAGCTCGCTTCGTTTCCGAGATATTTGCAGATTTATCTCAAGGGAAGGGGCCCGACGGACATATTTCGAGATATTTCTTCTTCTTGTTGGTCTTCTTCTGCACAGCTAAGCTGGAAGTGGCATTTGCAGCTCGCAATGGTGCAGAGTTATCTCAAAGAAAGGGGCCACGGTGTTTCTGTATCTCTATTATGTTGGTGCGGCTTCGGATCTTTTAAATATCTCGATATATCTCGAAAACTACGCTTCTGATCAAAAAATATCATAGAACCTAAATTGTGGTAAATATAATTCTCTACAAAAAAGGTCTCTTAACATTTTGCCGTAGCTCGCTTCGTTTCCGAGATATTTGCAGATTTATCTCAAGGGAAGGGGCCTGACGGACATATATCGAGATATTTCTTCTTCTTGTTGTTCTTCTTCTGCACAGCTAAGCTGGAAGCGGCATTTGCGGCTCGCACTAGTGCAGAGTTATCTCAAAGAAAGGGGCCACGGTGTTTCTGTATCTCTATTATGTTGGTGCAGCTTCGGATCTTTTAAATATCTCGATATATCTCGAAAACTACGCTTCTGATCAAAAAATATCATAGAACATAAATTGTAGGAAACATAATTCTCTACAGAAAAGGTCTCTTAACATTTTGCCATAGCTCGTTTCGTTTCCGAGATATTTGCAGATATATCTCAAGGGAAGGGGCCTGACGGACATATTTCGAGATATTTCCTCTTCTTGTTGTTCTTCTTCTGCACAGCTAAACTGGAAGTGGCATTTCCAGCTCGCAATAGCGCAGAGTTATCTCAAAGAAAGGGGCCACGGTGTTTCTGTATCTCTATTATGTTGGTGCGGCTTCGGAACTTTTAAATATCTTGATATATCTCGAGAACTACGCATCTGATCAAAAAATATCATAGAACATAAAAAGTAGGAAACTTAATTCTCTACAAATAAGGTCTCTTAACATTTTGCCATAGCTCGCTTCGTTTCCGAGATATTTGCAGATTTATCTCAAGGGAAGGGGCCTGACGGACATTTTTCGAGATATTTCTTCTTCTTGTTGTTCTTCTTCTGCACAGCTAAGCTGGAAGTGGCATTTGCAGCTCGCAATAGTGCAGAGTTATCTCGAAGAAAGGGGCCACGGTGTTTCTGTATCTCTATTATGTTGGTGCGGCTTCGGAACTTTTAGATATCTTGATATATCTCGAGAACTACGCATCAGATCAAAAAATATCATAGAACATAAAAAGTAGGAAACTTAATTCTCTACAAAAAAGGTCTCTTAACATTTTGCCATAGCTCGCTTCGTTTCCGAGATATTTGCAGATTTATCTCAAGGGAAGGGGCCTGACGGACATATTTCGAGATATTTCTTCTTCTTGTTGTTCTTCTTCTGCACAGCTAAGCTGGAAGCGGCATTTGCGGCTCGCACTAGTGCAGGGTTATCTCAAAGAAAGGGGCCACGGTGTTTCTGTATCTCTATTATGTTGGTGCGGCTTCGGAACTTTTAAATATCTCGATATATCTCGAAAACTACGCTTCTGATCAAAAAATATCATAGAACATAAATTATAGGAAACATAATTCTCTACAAAAAAGGTCTCTTAACATTTTGCCATAGCTCGCTTCGTTTCCGGGATATTTGCAGATATATCTCAAGGGAAGGGGCCTGACGGACATATTTCGAGATATTTCTTCTTCTTGTTGTTCTTCTTCTGCACAGCTAAGCTCGAAGTGGCATTTGCAGCTCGCAATAGTGCAGAGTTATCTCAAAGAAAGAGGCCACGGTGTTTCTGTACCTCTATTATGTTGGTGCAGCTTCGGAACTTTCAAATATCTTGATATATCTCGAGAACTACGCATCTGATCAAAAAATATCATCGAACATAAAAAGTAGGAAACTTAATTCTCTACCAAAAAGGTCTCTTAACATTTTGCCATAGCTCGCTTCGTTTCCGAGATATTTGCAGATTTATCTCAAGGGAAGGGTCCTGATGGACATATTTCGAGATATTTCTTCTTCTTGTTGTTCTTCTTCTGCACAGCTAAACTGGAAGTGGCATTTCCAGCTCGCAATCGTGCAGAGTTATCTCAAAGAAAGGGGCCACGGTGTTTCTGTATCTCTATTATGTTGGTGCGGCTTCGGAACTTTTAAATATCTCGATATATCTCGAAAACTACGCTTCTGATCAAAAAATATCATAGAACATAAATTGTAGGAAACATAATTCTCTACAAAAAAGGTCTCTTAACATTTTGCCATAGCTCACTTCGTTTCCGAGATATTTGCAGATATATCTCAAGGGAAGGGGCCTGACGGACATATTTCGAGATATTTCTTCTTCTTGTTGTTCTTCTTCTGCACAGCTAAGCTGGAAGTGGCATTTACAGCTCGCAATAGTGCAGAGTTATCTCAACGAAAGGGGCCACGGTGTTTCTGTATCTCTATTATGTTGGTGCGGCTTCGGAACTTTTAAATATCTTGATATATCTCGAGAACTACGCATCTGATCAAAAAACATCATAGAACATGAAAAGTAGGAAACTTAATTCTCTACAAAAAAGGTCTCTTAACATTTTGCCATAGCTCCCTTCGTTTCCGAGATATTTGCAGATTCAACTCAAAGGAACTGGCCTGACGGACATATTTCGAGATATTTCTTCTTCTTGTTGTTCTTCCTCTGCACAGCTAAGCTGGAAGTGGCATTTGCAGCTCGCAATAGTGCAGAGTTATCTCAAAGAAAGGGGCCACGGTGTTCCTGTATCTCTATTATGTTGGTGCGGCTTCGGAACTTTTAAATATCTTGATATATCTCGAGAACTACGCATCTGATCAAAAAATATCATAGAACATAAAAAGTAGGAAACTTAATTCTCTACAAAAAAGGTCTCTTAACATTTTGCCATAGCTCGCTTCGTTTCCGAGATATTTGCAGATTTATCTCAAGGGAAGGGGCCTAACGGACATATTTCGAGATATTTCTTCTTCTTGTTGTTCTTCTTCTGCACAGCTAAGCTGGAAGTGGCATTTGCCCATCGCAATAGTGCAGAGTTATCCCAAAGAAAGGGGCCACGGTGTTTCTGTATCTCTATTATGTTGGTGCGGCTTCGGAACTTTTAAATATCTCGATATATCTCGAAAACTACGCTTCTGATCAAAAAATATCATAGAACATAAATTGTAGGAAACATAATTCTCTACAAAAAACGTCTCTTAACATTTTGCCATAGCTCGCTTCGTTTCCGAGATATTTGCAGATTCAGCTCAAAGGAACGGGCCTGACGGACATATTTCGAGATACTTCTTCTTCTTGTTGTTCTTCCTCTGCACAGCTAAGCTGGAAGTGGCATTTGCAGCTCGCAATAGTGCAGAGTTATCTCAAAGAATGGGGCCACGGTGTTTCTGTATCTCTATCATGTTGGTGCGGCTTCGGAACTTTTAAATATCTTGATATATCTCGAGAACTACGCATCTGATCAAAAAATATCATAGAACATAAAAAGTAGGAAACTTAATTCTCTACAAAAAAGGTCTCTTAACATTTTGCCATAGCTCGCTTCGTTTCCGAGATATTTGCAGATTTATCTCAAGGGAAGGGGCCTGACGGACATATTTCGAGATATTTCTTCTTCTTGTTGTTCTTCTTCTGCACAGCTAAGCTGGAAGTGGCATTTGCGGCTCGCACTAGTGCAGAGTTATCTCAACGAAAGGGGCCACGGTGTTTCTGTATCTCTATTATGTTGGTGCGGCTTCGGAACTTTTAAATATCTCGATATATCTCGAAAACTACGCTTCTGATCAAAAAATATCATAGAACATAAATTGTAGGAAGCATAATTCTCTACAAAAAAGGTCTCTCAACATTTTGCCATAGCTCGCTTCGTTTCCGAGATATTTGCAGATTCATCTCAAGGGAAGGGGTCTGACGGACATATTTCGAGATATTTCTTCTTCTTGTTGTTCTTCCTCTGCACAGCTAAGCTGGAAGTGGCATTTGCAGCTCGCAATAGTGCAGAGTTATCCCAAAGAAAGGGGCCACGGTGTTTCTGTATCTCTATTATGTTGGTGCGGCTTCGGAACTTTTAAATATCTCGATATATCTCGAAAACTACGCTTCTGATCAAAAAATATCATAGAACATAAATTGTAGGAAACATAATTCTCTACAAAAAAGGTCTCTTAACATTTTGCCATAGCTCGCTTCGTTTCCGAGATATTTGCAGATATATCTCAAGGGAAGGGGCCTGACGGACATATTTCGAGATATTTCTTCTTCTTGTTGTTCTTCTTCTGCACAGCTAAGCTCGAAGTGGCATTTGCAGCTCGCAATAGTGCAGAGTTATCTCAAAGAAAGAGGCCACGGTGTTTCTGTACCTCTATTATGTTGGTGCAGCTTCGGAACTTTCAAATATCTTGATATATCTCGAGAACTACGCATCTGATCAAAAAATATCATCGAACATAAAAAGTAGGAAACTTAATTCTCTACCAAAAAGGTCTCTTAACATTTTGCCATAGCTCGCTTCGTTTCCGAGATATTTGCAGATTTATCTCAAGGGAAGGGTCCTGATGGACATATTTCGAGATATTTCTTCTTCTTGTTGTTCTTCTTCTGCACAGCTAAACTGGAAGTGGCATTTCCAGCTCGCAATCGTGCAGAGTTATCTCAAAGAAAGGGGCCACGGTGTTTCTGTATCTCTATTATGTTGGTGCGGCTTCGGAACTTTTAAATATCTCGATATATCTCGAAAACTACGCTTCTGATCAAAAAATATCATAGAACATAAATTGTAGGAAACATAATTCTCTACAAAAAAGGTCTCTTAACATTTTGCCATAGCTCACTTCGTTTCCGAGATATTTGCAGATATATCTCAAGGGAAGGGGCCTGACGGACATATTTCGAGATATTTCTTCTTCTTGTTGTTCTTCTTCTGCACAGCTAAGCTGGAAGTGGCATTTACAGCTCGCAATAGTGCAGAGTTATCTCAAAGAAAGGGGCCACGGTGTTTCTGTATCTCTATTATGTTGGTGCGGCTTCGGAACTTTTAAATATCTTGATATATCTCGAGAAGTACGCATCTGATCAAAAAACATCATAGAACATGAAAAGTAGGAAACTTAATTCTCTACAAAAAAGGTCTCTTAACATTTTGCCATAGCTCCCTTCGTTTCCGAGATATTTGCAGATTCAACTCAAAGGAACTGGCCTGACGGACATATTTCGAGATATTTCTTCTTCTTGTTGTTCTTCCTCTGCACAGCTAAGCTGGAAGTGGCATTTGCAGCTCGCAATAGTGCAGAGTTATCTCAAAGAAAGGGGCCACGGTGTTCCTGTATCTCTATTATGTTGGTGCGGCTTCGGAACTTTTAAATATCTTGATATATCTCGAGAACTACGCATCTGATCAAAAAATATCATAGAACATAAAAAGTAGGAAACTTAATTCTCTACAAAAAAGGTCTCTTAACATTTTGCCATAGCTCGCTTCGTTTCCGAGATATTTGCAGATTTATCTCAAGGGAAGGGGCCTAACGGACATATTTCGAGATATTTCTTCTTCTTGTTGTTCTTCTTCTGCACAGCTAAGCTGGAAGTGGCATTTGCCCATCGCAATAGTGCAGAGTTATCCCAAAGAAAGGGGCCACGGTGTTTCTGTATCTCTATTATGTTGGTGCGGCTTCGGAACTTTTAAATATCTCGATATATCTCGAAAACTACGCTTCTGATCAAAAAATATCATAGAACATAAATTGTAGGAAACATAATTCTCTACAAAAAACGTCTCTTAACATTTTGCCATAGCTCGCTTCGTTTCCGAGATATTTGCAGATTCAGCTCAAAGGAACGGGCCTGACGGACATATTTCGAGATACTTCTTCTTCTTGTTGTTCTTCCTCTGCACAGCTAAGCTGGAAGTGGCATTTGCAGCTCGCAATAGTGCAGAGTTATCTCAAAGAATGGGGCCACGGTGTTTCTGTATCTCTATCATGTTGGTGCGGCTTCGGAACTTTTAAATATCTTGATATATCTCGAGAACTACGCCTCTGATCAAAAAATATCATAGAACATAAAAAGTAGGAAACTTAATTCTCTACAAAAAAGGTCTCTTAACATTTTGCCATAGCTCGCTTCGTTTCCGAGATATTTGCAGATTTATCTCAAGGGAAGGGGCCTGACGGACATATTTCGAGATATTTCTTCTTCTTGTTGTTCTTCTTCTGCACAGCTAAGCTGGAAGTGGCATTTGCGGCTCGCACTAGTGCAGAGTTATCTCAACGAAAGGGGCCACGGTGTTTCTGTATCTCTATTATGTTGGTGCGGCTTCGGAACTTTTAAATATCTCGATATATCTCGAAAACTACGCTTCTGATCAAAAAATATCATAGAACATAAATTGTAGGAAGCATAATTCTCTACAAAAAAGGTCTCTCAACATTTTGCCATAGCTCGCTTCGTTTCCGAGATATTTGCAGATTCATCTCAAGGGAAGGGGTCTGACGGACATATTTCGAGATATTTCTTCTTCTTGTTGTTCTTCCTCTGCACAGCTAAGCTGAAAGTGGCATTTGCAGCTCGCAATAGTGCAGAGTTATCTCAAAGAAAGGGGCCACGGTGTTTCTGTATCTCTATCATGTTGGTGCGGCTTCGGAACTTTTAAATATCTTGATATATCTCGAGAACTACGCATCTGATCAAAAAATATCATAGAACATAAAAAGTAGGAAACTTAATTCTCTACAAAAAAGGTCTCTTAACATTTTGCCATACCTCGCTTCGTTTCCGAGATATTTGCATATTTATCTCAAGGGAAGGGGCCTGACGGACATATTTCGAGATATTTCTTCTTCTTGTTGTTCTTCTTCTGCACAGCTAAGCTGGAAGTGGCATTTGCGGCTCGCAATAGTGCAGAGTTATCTCAAAGAAAGGGGCCACGGTGTTTCTGTATCTCTATTATGTTGGTGCGGCTTCGGAACTTTTAAATATATCGATATATCTCGAAAACTACGCTTCTGATAAAAAAATATCATAGAGCGTAAATTGTAGGAAACATTATTCTCTACAAAAAAGGTCTCTTAACATTTTGCCATAGCTCGCTTCGTTTCCGAGATATTTGCAGATTTATCTCAAGGGAAGGGTCCTGATGGACATATTTCGAGATATTTCTTCTTCTTGTTGTTCTTCTTCTGCACAGCTAAACTGGAAGTGGCATTTCCAGCTCGCAATCGTGCAGAGTTATCTCAAAGAAAGGGGCCACGGTGTTTCTGTATCTCTATTATGTTGGTGCGGCTTCGGAACTTTTAAATATCTTGATATATCTCGAGAACTACGCATCTGATCAAAAAATATCATAGAACATAAAAAGTAGGAAACTTAATTCTCTACAAAAAAGGTCTCTTAACATTTTGCCATAGCTCGCTTCGTTTCCGAGATATTTGCAGATTTATCTCAAGGGAAGGGGCCTAACGGACATATTTCGAGATATTTCTTCTTCTTGTTGTTCTTCTTCTGCACAGCTAAGCTGGAAGTGGCATTTGCCCATCGCAATAGTGCAGAGTTATCCCAAAGAAAGGGGCCACGGTGTTTCTGTATCTCTATTATGTTGGTGCGGCTTCGGAACTTTTAAATATCTCGATATATCTCGAAAACTACGCTTCTGATCAAAAAATATCATAGAACATAAATTGTAGGAAACATAATTCTCTACAAAAAACGTCTCTTAACATTTTGCCATAGCTCGCTTCGTTTCCGAGATATTTGCAGATTCAGCTCAAAGGAACGGGCCTGACGGACATATTTCGAGATACTTCTTCTTCTTGTTGTTCTTCCTCTGCACAGCTAAGCTGGAAGTGGCATTTGCAGCTCGCAATAGTGCAGAGTTATCTCAAAGAATGGGGCCACGGTGTTTCTGTATCTCTATCATGTTGGTGCGGCTTCGGAACTTTTAAATATCTTGATATATCTCGAGAACTACGCCTCTGATCAAAAAATATCATAGAACATAAAAAGTAGGAAACTTAATTCTCTACAAAAAAGGTCTCTTAACATTTTGCCATAGCTCGCTTCGTTTCCGAGATATTTGCAGATTTATCTCAAGGGAAGGGGCCTGACGGACATATTTCGAGATATTTCTTCTTCTTGTTGTTCTTCTTCTGCACAGCTAAGCTGGAAGTGGCATTTGCGGCTCGCACTAGTGCAGAGTTATCTCAACGAAAGGGGCCACGGTGTTTCTGTATCTCTATTATGTTGGTGCGGCTTCGGAACTTTTAAATATCTCGATATATCTCGAAAACTACGCTTCTGATCAAAAAATATCATAGAACATAAATTGTAGGAAGCATAATTCTCTACAAAAAAGGTCTCTCAACATTTTGCCATAGCTCGCTTCGTTTCCGAGATATTTGCAGATTCATCTCAAGGGAAGGGGTCTGACGGACATATTTCGAGATATTTCTTCTTCTTGTTGTTCTTCCTCTGCACAGCTAAGCTGAAAGTGGCATTTGCAGCTCGCAATAGTGCAGAGTTATCTCAAAGAAAGGGGCCACGGTGTTTCTGTATCTCTATCATGTTGGTGCGGCTTCGGAACTTTTAAATATCTTGATATATCTCGAGAACTACGCATCTGATCAAAAAATATCATAGAACATAAAAAGTAGGAAACTTAATTCTCTACAAAAAAGGTCTCTTAACATTTTGCCATACCTCGCTTCGTTTCCGAGATATTTGCATATTTATCTCAAGGGAAGGGGCCTGACGGACATATTTCGAGATATTTCTTCTTCTTGTTGTTCTTCTTCTGCACAGCTAAGCTGGAAGTGGCATTTGCGGCTCGCAATAGTGCAGAGTTATCTCAAAGAAAGGGGCCACGGTGTTTCTGTATCTCTATTATGTTGGTGCGGCTTCGGAACTTTTAAATATATCGATATATCTCGAAAACTACGCTTCTGATAAAAAAATATCATAGAGCGTAAATTGTAGGAAACATTATTCTCTACAAAAAAGGTCTCTTAACATTTTGCCATAGCTCGCTTCGTTTCCGAGATATTTGCAGATTTATCTCAAGGGAAGGGTCCTGATGGACATATTTCGAGATATTTCTTCTTCTTGTTGTTCTTCTTCTGCACAGCTAAACTGGAAGTGGCATTTCCAGCTCGCAATCGTGCAGAGTTATCTCAAAGAAAGGGGCCACGGTGTTTCTGTATCTCTATTATGTTGGTGCGGCTTCGGAACTTTTAAATATCTTGATATATCTCGAGAACTACGCATCTGATCAAAAAATATCATAGAACATAAAAAGTAGGAAACTTAATTCTCTACAAAAAAGGTGTCTTAAGATTTTGCCATACCTCGCTTCGTTTCCGAGATATTTGCATATTTATCTCAAGGGAAGGGGCCTGACGGACATATTTCGAGATATTTCTTCTTCTTGTTGTTCTTCTTCTGCACAGCTAAGCTGGAAGTGGCATTTGCGGCTCGCACTAGTGCAGAGTTATCTCAAAGAAAGGGGCCACGGTGTTTCTGTATCTCTATTATGTTGGTGCGGCTTCGGAACTTTTAAATATCTTGATATATCTCGAGAACTACGCATCTGATCAAAAAATATCATAGAACATAAAAAGTAGGAAACTTAATTCTCTACAAAAAAGGTGTCTTAACATTTTGCCATACCTCGCTTCGTTTCCGAGATATTTGCATATATATCTCATGGGAAGGGGCCTGACGGACATATTTCGAGATATTTCTTCTTCTTGTTGTTCTTCTTCTGCACAGCTAAGCTGGAAGTGGCATTTGCGGCTCGCACTAGTGCAGAGTTATCTCAAAGAAAGGGGCCACGGTGTTTCTGTATCTCTATTATGTTGGTGCGTCTTCGGAACTTTTAAATATCTCGATATATCTCGAAAACTACGCTTCTGATCAAAAAATATCATAGAACATAAATTGTAGGAAACATAATTCTCTACAAAAAACGTCTCTAAACATTTTGCCATAGCTCGCTTCGTTTCCGAGATATTTGCAGATTCAGCTCAAAGGAACTGGCCTGACGGACATATTTCGAGATATTTCTTCTTCTTGTTGTTCTTCCTCTGCACAGCTAAGCTGGAAGTGGCATTTGCAGCTCGCAATAGTGCAGAGTTATCTCAAAGAAAGGGGCCACGGTGTTTCTGTATCTCTATTATGTTGGTGCGGCTTCGGAACTTTTAAATATCTTGATATATCTCGAGAACTACGCATCTGATCAAAAAATATCATAGAACATAAAAAGTAGGAAACTTAATTCTCTACAAAAAAGGTCTCTTAACATTTTGCCATACCTCGCTTCGTTTCCGAGATATTTGCATATTTATCTCAAGGGAAGGGGCCTGACGGACATATTTCGAGATATTTCTTCTTCTTGTTGTTCTTCTTCTGCACAGCTAAGCTGGAAGTGGCATTTGCGGCTCGCACTAGTGCAGAGTTATCTCAAAGAAAGGGGCCACGGTGTTTCTGTATCTCTATTATGTTGGTGCGGCTTCGGAACTTTTAAATATCTTGATATATCTCGAGAACTACGCATCTGATCAAAAAATATCATAGAACATAAAAAGTAGGAAACTTAATTCTCTACAAAAAAGGTTTCTTAACATTTTGCCATACCTCGCTTCGTTTCCGAGATATTTGCATATTTATCTCAAGGGAAGGGGCCTGACGGACATATTTCGAGATATTTCTTCTTCTTGTTGTTCTTCTTCTGCACAGCTAAGCTGGAAGTGGCATTTGCGGCTCGCACTAGTGCAGAGTTATCTCAAAGAAAGGGGCCACGGTGTTTCTGTATCTCTATTATGTTGGTGCGGCTTCGGAACTTTTAAATATCTCGATATATCTCGAAAACTACGCTTCTGATCAAAAAATATCATAGAACCTAAATTGTAGGAAACATAATTCTCTACAAAAAAGGTCTCTTAACATTTTGCCATAGCTCGCTTCGTTTCCGAGATATTTGCAGATATATCTCAAGGGAAGGGGCCTGACGGACATATTTCGAGATATTTCTTCTTCTTGTTGTTCTTCTTCTGCACAGCTAAGCTGGAAGTGGCATTTGCAGCTCGCAATAGTGCAGAGTTATCTCAAAGAAAGGGGCCACGGTGTTTCTGTATCTCTATTATGTTGGTGCGGCTTCGGAACTTTTAAATATCTTGATATATCTCGAGAACTACGCCTCTGATCGAGAAATATCATAGAACATAAAAAGTAGGAAACTTAATTCTCTACAAAAAAGGTCTCTTAACATTTTGCCATAGCTCGCTTCGTTTCCGAGATATTTGCAGATTTATCTCAAGGGAAGGGGCCTGACGGACATATTTCGAGATATTTCTTCCTCTTGTTGTTCTTCTTCTGCACAGCTAAGCTGGAAGTGGCATTTGCGGCTCGCACTAGTGCAGAGTTATCTCAAAGAAAGGGGCCACGGTGTTTCTGTATCTCTATTATGTTGGTGCGGCTTCGGAACTTTTAAATGTCTCGATGTATCTCGAAAACTACGCTTCTGATCAAAAAATATCATAGAACATAAATTGTAGGAAACATAATTCTCTATAAAAAACGTCTCTTAACATTTTGCCATAGCTCGCTTCGTTTCCGAGATATTTGCTGATTCAGCTCAAAGGAACTGGCCTGACGGACATATTTCGAGATATTTCTTCTTCTTGTTGTTCTTCCTCTGCACAGCTAAGCTGGAAGTGGCATTTGCAGCTCGCAATAGTGCAGAGTTATCTCAAAGAAAGGGGCCACGGTGTTTCTGTATCTCTATTATGTTGGTGCGGCTTCGGAACTTTTAAATATCTTGATATATCTCGAGAACTACGCATCTGATCAAAAAATATCATAGAACATAAAAAGTAGGAAACTTAATTCTCTACAAAAAAGGTCTCTTAACATTTTGCCATAGCTCGCTTCGTTTCCGAGATATTTGCAGATTTATCTCAAGGGAAGGGGCCTGACGGACATATTTCGAGATATTTCTTCTTCTTGTTGTTCTTCTTCTGCACAGCTAAGCTGGAAGTGGCATTTGCGGCTCGCACTAGTGCAGAGTTATCTCAAAGAAAGGGGCCACGGTGTTTCTGTATCTCTATTATGTTGGTGCGGCTTCGGAACTTTTAAATATCTCGATATATCTCGAAAACTACGCTTCTGATCAAAAAATATCATAGAACCTAAATTGTAGGAAACATAATTCTCTACAAAAAAGGTCTCTTAACATTTTGCCATAGCTCGCTTCGTTTCCGAGATATTTGCAGATATATCTCAAGGGAAGGGGCCTGACGGACATATTTCGAGATATTTCTTCTTCTTGTTGTTCTTCTTCTGCACAGCTAAGCTGGAAGTGGCATTTGCAGCTCGCAATAGTGCAGAGTTATCTCAAAGAAAGGGGCCACGGTGTTTCTGTATCTCTATTATGTTGGTGCGGCTTCGGAACTTTTAAATATCTCGATGTATCTCGAAAACTACGCTTCTGATCAAAAAATATCATAGAACATAAATTGTAGGAAACATAATTCTCTATAAAAAACGTCTCTTAACATTTTGCCATAGCTCGCTTCGTTTCCGAGATATTTGCAGATTCAGCTCAAAGGAACTGGCCTGACGGACATATTTCGAGATATTTCTTCTTCTTGTTGTTCTTCCTCTGCACAGCTAAGCTGGAAGTGGCATTTGCAGCTCGCAATAGTGCAGAGTTATCTCAAAGAAAGGGGCCACGGTGTTTCTGTATCTCTATTATGTTGGTGCGGCTTCGGAACTTTTAAATATCTTGATATATCTCGAGAACTACGCATCTGATCAAAAAATATCATAGAACATAAAAAGTAGGAAACTTAATTCTCTACAAAAAAGGTCTCTTAACATTTTGCCATAGCTCGCTTCGTTTCCGAGATATTTGCAGATTTATCTCAAGGGAAGGGGCCTGACGGACATATTTCGAGATATTTCTTCTTCTTGTTGTTCTTCTTCTGCACAGCTAAGCTGGAAGTGGCATTTGCGGCTCGCACTAGTGCAGAGTTATCTCAAAGAAAGGGGCCACGGTGTTTCTGTATCTCTATTATGTTGGTGCGGCTTCGGAACTTTTAAATATCTCGATATATCTCGAAAACTACGCTTCTGATCAAAAAATATCATAGAACATAAATTGTAGGAAACAGAATTCTCTACAAAAAAGGTCTCTTAACATTTTGCCATAGCTCGCTTCGTTTCCGAGATATTTGCTGATATATCTCAAGGGAAGGGGCCTGACGGACATATTTCGAGATATTTCTTCTTCTTGTTGTTCTTCTTCTGCACAGCTAAGCTGGAAGTGGCATTTCCAGCTCGCAATAGTGCAGAGTTATCTCAAAGAAAGGGACCACGGTGTTTCTGTATCTCTATTATGTTGGTGCGGCTTCGGAACTTTTAAATATCTTGATATATCTCGAGAACTACGCATCAGATCAAAAAATATCATAGAACATAAAAAGTAGGAAACTTAATTCTCTACAAAAAAGGTGTCTTAACATTTTGCCATACCTCGCTTCGTTTCCGAGATATTTGCATATATATCTCATGGGAAGGGGCCTGACGGACATATTTCGAGATATTTCTTCTTCTTGTTGTTCTTCTTCTGCACAGCTAAGCTGGAAGTGGCATTTGCGGCTCGCACTAGTGCAGAGTTATCTCAAAGAAAGGGGCCACGGTGTTTCTGTATCTCTATTATGTTGGTGCGGCTTCGGAACTTTTAAATATCTCGATATATCTCGAAAACTACGCTTCTGATCAAAAAATATCATAGAACCTAAATTGTAGGAAACATAATTCTCTACAAAAAAGGTCTCTTAACATTTTGCCATAGCTCGCTTCGTTTCCGAGATATTTGCAGATATATCTCAAGGGAAGGGGCCTGACGGACATATTTCGAGATATTTCTTCTTCTTGTTGTTCTTCTTCTGCACAGCTAAGCTGGAAGTGGCATTTGCAGCTCGCAATAGTGCAGAGTTATCTCAAAGAAAGGGGCCACGGTGTTTCTGTATCTCTATTATGTTGGTGCGGCTTCGGAACTTTTAAATATCTCGATATATCTCGAAAACTACGCTTCTGATCAAAAAATATCATAGAACATAAATTGTAGGAAACATAATTCTCTACAAAAAACGTCTCTTAACATTTTGCCATAGCTCGCTTCGTTTCCGAGATATTTGCAGATTTATCTCAAGGGAAGGGGCCTGACGGACATATTTCGAGATATTTCTTCTTCTTGTTGTTCTTCTTCTGCACAGCTAAGCTGGAAGTGGCATTTGCGGCTCGCACTAGTGCAGAGTTATCTCAAAGAAAGGGGCCACGGTGTTTCTGTATCTCTATTATGTTGGTGCGGCTTCGGAACTTTTAAATATCTCGATATATCTCGAAAACTACGCTTCTGATCAAAAAATATCATAGAACGTAGATTGTAGGAAACATTATTCTCTACAAAAAAGGTCTCTTAACATTTTGCCATAGCTCGCTTCGTTTCCGAGATATTTGCAGATTCATCTCAAGGGAAGGGGTCTGACGGACATATTTCGAGATATTTCTTCTTCTTGTTGTTCTTCTTCTGCACAGCTAAGCTGGAAGTGGCATTTGCAGCTCGCAATAGTGCAGAGTTATCCCAAAGAAAGGGGCCACGGTGTTTCTGTATCTCTATTATGTTGGTGCGGCTTCGGAACTTTTAAATATCTCGATATATCTCGAAAACTACGCTTCTGATCAAAAAATATCATAGAACATAAATTGTAGGAAACATAATTCTCTACAAAAAAGGTCTCTTAACATTTTGCCATAGCTCGCTTCGTTTCCGAGATATTTGCAGATTTATCTCAAGGAAAGGGTCCTGATGGACATATTTCGAGATATTTCTTCTTCTTGTTGTTCTTCTTCTGCACAGCTAAACTGGAAGTGGCATTTCCAGCTAGCAATCGTGCAGAGTTATCTCAAAGAAAGGGGCCACGGTGTTTCTGTATCTCTATTATGTTGGTGCGGCTTCGGAACTTTTAAATATCTTGATATATCTCGAGAACTACGCCTCTGATCGAAAAATATCATAGAACATAAAAAGTAGGAAACTTAATTCTCTACAAAAACGGTCTCTTAACATTTTGCCATAGCTCGCTTCGTTTCCGAGATATTTGCACATATATCTCAAGAGAAGGGGCCTGACGGACATATTTCGAGATATTTCTTCTTCTTGTTGTTCTTCTTCTGCACAGCTAAGCTGGAAGTGGCATTTGCGGCTCGCACTAGTGCACAGTTATCTCAAAGAAAGGGGCCACGGTGTTTCTGTATCTCTATTATGTTGGTGCGTCTTCGGAACTTTTAAATATCTCGATATATCTCGAAAACTACGCTTCTGATCAAAAAATATCATAGAACATAAATTGTAGGAAACATAATTCTCTACAAAAAACGTCTCTAAACATTTTGCCATAGCTCGCTTCGTTTCCGAGATATTTGCAGATTCAGCTCAAAGGAACTGGCCTGACGGACATATTTCGAGATATTTCTTCTTCTTGTTGTTCTTCCTCTGCACAGCTAAGCTGGAAGTGGCATTTGCAGCTCGCAATAGTGCAGAGTTATCTCAAAGAAAGGGGCCACGGTGTTTCTGTATCTCTATTATGTTGGTGCGGCTTCGGAACTTTTAAATATCTTGATATATCTCGAGAACTACGCATCTGATCAAAAAATATCATAGAACATAAAAAGTAGGAAACTTAATTCTCTACAAAAAAGGTCTCTTAACATTTTGCCATACCTCGCTTCGTTTCCGAGATATTTGCATATTTATCTCAAGGGAAGGGGCCTGACGGACATATTTCGAGATATTTCTTCTTCTTGTTGTTC
Source organism: Osmia lignaria lignaria (assembly GCF_051020975.1). Taxonomy (NCBI): domain Eukaryota; kingdom Metazoa; phylum Arthropoda; class Insecta; order Hymenoptera; family Megachilidae; genus Osmia; species Osmia lignaria. Next base: position 4,300,606 of record NW_027478159.1, on the reverse strand, counting down.
TTCTTCTGCACAGCTAAGCTGGAAGTGGCATTTGCGGCTCGCACTAGTGCAGAGTTATCTCAAAGAAAGGGGCCACGGTGTTTCTGTATCTCTATTATGTTGGTGCGGCTTCGGAACTTTTAAATATCTTGATATATCTCGAGAACTACGCATCTGATCAAAAAATATCATAGAACATAAAAAGTAGGAAACTTAATTCTCTACAAAAAAGGTTTCTTAACATTTTGCCATACCTCGCTTCGTTTCCGAGATATTTGCATATTTATCTCAAGGGAAGGGGCCTGACGGACATATTTCGAGATATTTCTTCTTCTTGTTGTTCTTCTTCTGCACAGCTAAGCTGGAAGTGGCATTTGCGGCTCGCACTAGTGCAGAGTTATCTCAAAGAAAGGGGCCACGGTGTTTCTGTATCTCTATTATGTTGGTGCGGCTTCGGAACTTTTAAATATCTCGATATATCTCGAAAACTACGCTTCTGATCAAAAAATATCATAGAACCTAAATTGTAGGAAACATAATTCTCTACAAAAAAGGTCTCTTAACATTTTGCCATAGCTCGCTTCGTTTCCGAGATATTTGCAGATATATCTCAAGGGAAGGGGCCTGACGGACATATTTCGAGATATTTCTTCTTCTTGTTGTTCTTCTTCTGCACAGCTAAGCTGGAAGTGGCATTTGCAGCTCGCAATAGTGCAGAGTTATCTCAAAGAAAGGGGCCACGGTGTTTCTGTATCTCTATTATGTTGGTGCGGCTTCGGAACTTTTAAATATCTTGATATATCTCGAGAACTACGCCTCTGATCGAGAAATATCATAGAACATAAAAAGTAGGAAACTTAATTCTCTACAAAAAAGGTCTCTTAACATTTTGCCATAGCTCGCTTCGTTTCCGAGATATTTGCAGATTTATCTCAAGGGAAGGGGCCTGACGGACATATTTCGAGATATTTCTTCCTCTTGTTGTTCTTCTTCTGCACAGCTAAGCTGGAAGTGGCATTTGCGGCTCGCACTAGTGCAGAGTTATCTCAAAGAAAGGGGCCACGGTGTTTCTGTATCTCTATTATGTTGGTGCGGCTTCGGAACTTTTAAATGTCTCGATGTATCTCGAAAACTACGCTTCTGATCAAAAAATATCATAGAACATAAATTGTAGGAAACATAATTCTCTATAAAAAACGTCTCTTAACATTTTGCCATAGCTCGCTTCGTTTCCGAGATATTTGCTGATTCAGCTCAAAGGAACTGGCCTGACGGACATATTTCGAGATATTTCTTCTTCTTGTTGTTCTTCCTCTGCACAGCTAAGCTGGAAGTGGCATTTGCAGCTCGCAATAGTGCAGAGTTATCTCAAAGAAAGGGGCCACGGTGTTTCTGTATCTCTATTATGTTGGTGCGGCTTCGGAACTTTTAAATATCTTGATATATCTCGAGAACTACGCATCTGATCAAAAAATATCATAGAACATAAAAAGTAGGAAACTTAATTCTCTACAAAAAAGGTCTCTTAACATTTTGCCATAGCTCGCTTCGTTTCCGAGATATTTGCAGATTTATCTCAAGGGAAGGGGCCTGACGGACATATTTCGAGATATTTCTTCTTCTTGTTGTTCTTCTTCTGCACAGCTAAGCTGGAAGTGGCATTTGCGGCTCGCACTAGTGCAGAGTTATCTCAAAGAAAGGGGCCACGGTGTTTCTGTATCTCTATTATGTTGGTGCGGCTTCGGAACTTTTAAATATCTCGATATATCTCGAAAACTACGCTTCTGATCAAAAAATATCATAGAACCTAAATTGTAGGAAACATAATTCTCTACAAAAAAGGTCTCTTAACATTTTGCCATAGCTCGCTTCGTTTCCGAGATATTTGCAGATATATCTCAAGGGAAGGGGCCTGACGGACATATTTCGAGATATTTCTTCTTCTTGTTGTTCTTCTTCTGCACAGCTAAGCTGGAAGTGGCATTTGCAGCTCGCAATAGTGCAGAGTTATCTCAAAGAAAGGGGCCACGGTGTTTCTGTATCTCTATTATGTTGGTGCGGCTTCGGAACTTTTAAATATCTTGATATATCTCGAGAACTACGCCTCTGATCGAAAAATATCATAGAACATAAAAAGTAGGAAACTTAATTCTCTACAAAAAAGGTCTCTTAACATTTTGCCATAGCTCGCTTCGTTTCCGAGATATTTGCAGATTTATCTCAAGGGAAGGGGCCTGACGGACATATTTCGAGATATTTCTTCTTCTTGTTGTTCTTCTTCTGCACAGCTAAGCTGGAAGTGGCATTTGCGGCTCGCACTAGTGCAGAGTTATCTCAAAGAAAGGGGCCACGGTGTTTCTGTATCTCTATTATGTTGGTGCGGCTTCGGAACTTTTAAATGTCTCGATGTATCTCGAAAACTACGCTTCTGATCAAAAAATATCATAGAACATAAATTGTAGGAAACATAATTCTCTATAAAAAACGTCTCTTAACATTTTGCCATAGCTCGCTTCGTTTCCGAGATATTTGCAGATTCAGCTCAAAGGAACTGGCCTGACGGACATATTTCGAGATATTTCTTCTTCTTGTTGTTCTTCCTCTGCACAGCTAAGCTGGAAGTGGCATTTGCAGCTCGCAATAGTGCAGAGTTATCTCAAAGAAAGGGGCCACGGTGTTTCTGTATCTCTATTATGTTGGTGCGGCTTCGGAACTTTTAAATATCTTGATATATCTCGAGAACTACGCATCTGATCAAAAAATATCATAGAACATAAAAAGTAGGAAACTTAATTCTCTACAAAAAAGGTCTCTTAACATTTTGCCATAGCTCGCTTCGTTTCCGAGATATTTGCAGATTTATCTCAAGGGAAGGGGCCTGACGGACATATTTCGAGATATTTCTTCTTCTTGTTGTTCTTCTTCTGCACAGCTAAGCTGGAAGTGGCATTTGCGGCTCGCACTAGTGCAGAGTTATCTCAAAGAAAGGGGCCACGGTGTTTCTGTATCTCTATTATGTTGGTGCGGCTTCGGAACTTTTAAATATCTCGATATATCTCGAAAACTACGCTTCTGATCAAAAAATATCATAGAACATAAATTGTAGGAAACAGAATTCTCTACAAAAAAGGTCTCTTAACATTTTGCCATAGCTCGCTTCGTTTCCGAGATATTTGCTGATATATCTCAAGGGAAGGGGCCTGACGGACATATTTCGAGATATTTCTTCTTCTTGTTGTTCTTCTTCTGCACAGCTAAGCTGGAAGTGGCATTTCCAGCTCGCAATAGTGCAGAGTTATCTCAAAGAAAGGGACCACGGTGTTTCTGTATCTCTATTATGTTGGTGCGGCTTCGGAACTTTTAAATATCTTGATATATCTCGAGAACTACGCATCAGATCAAAAAATATCATAGAACATAAAAAGTAGGAAACTTAATTCTCTACAAAAAAAGTCTCTTAACATTTTGCCATAGCTCTCTTCGTTTCCGAGATATTTGCAGATTTATCTCAAGGGAAGGGGCTTGACGGACATATTTCGAGATATTTCTTCTTCTTGTTGTTCTTCTGCACAGCTAAGCTGGAAGTGGCATTTGCAGCTCGCAATAGTGCATAGTTATCTCAAAGAAAGGGGCCACAGTGTTTCTGTATCTCTATTATGTTGGTGCGGCTTCGGAACTTTTAAATATCTCGATGTATCTCGAAAACTACGCTTCTGATCAAAAAATATCATAGAACATAAATTGTAGGAAACATAATTCTCTATAAAAAACGTCTCTTAACATTTTGCCATAGCTCGCTTCGTTTCCGAGATATTTGCAGATTCAGCTCAAAGGAACTGGCCTGACGGACATATTTCGAGATATTTCTTCTTCTTGTTGTTCTTCCTCTGCACAGCTAAGCTGGAAGTGGCATTTGCAGCTCGCAATAGTGCAGAGTTATCTCAAAGAAAGGGGCCACGGTGTTTCTGTATCTCTATTATGTTGGTGCGGCTTCGGAACTTTTAAATATCTTGATATATCTCGAGAACTACGCATCTGATCAAAAAATATCATAGAACATAAAAAGTAGGAAACTTAATTCTCTACAAAAAAGGTCTCTTAACATTTTGCCATAGCTCGCTTCGTTTCCGAGATATTTGCAGATTTATCTCAAGGGAAGGGGCCTGACGGACATATTTCGAGATATTTCTTCTTCTTGTTGTTCTTCTTCTGCACAGCTAAGCTGGAAGTGGCATTTGCGGCTCGCACTAGTGCAGAGTTATCTCAAAGAAAGGGGCCACGGTGTTTCTGTATCTCTATTATGTTGGTGCGGCTTCGGAACTTTTAAATATCTCGATATATCTCGAAAACTACGCTTCTGATCAAAAAATATCATAGAACATAAATTGTAGGAAACAGAATTCTCTACAAAAAAGGTCTCTTAACATTTTGCCATAGCTCGCTTCGTTTCCGAGATATTTGCTGATATATCTCAAGGGAAGGGGCCTGACGGACATATTTCGAGATATTTCTTCTTCTTGTTGTTCTTCTTCTGCACAGCTAAGCTGGAAGTGGCATTTCCAGCTCGCAATAGTGCAGAGTTATCTCAAAGAAAGGGACCACGGTGTTTCTGTATCTCTATTATGTTGGTGCGGCTTCGGAACTTTTAAATATCTTGATATATCTCGAGAACTACGCATCAGATCAAAAAATATCATAGAACATAAAAAGTAGGAAACTTAATTCTCTACAAAAAAAGTCTCTTAACATTTTGCCATAGCTCTCTTCGTTTCCGAGATATTTGCAGATTTATCTCAAGGGAAGGGGCTTGACGGACATATTTCGAGATATTTCTTCTTCTTGTTGTTCTTCTGCACAGCTAAGCTGGAAGTGGCATTTGCAGCTCGCAATAGTGCATAGTTATCTCAAAGAAAGGGGCCACGGTGTTTCTGTATCTCTATTATGTTGGTGCGGCTTCGGAACTTTTAAATATCTCGATGTATCTCGAAAACTACGCTTCTGATCAAAAAATATCATAGAACATAAATTGTAGGAAACATAATTCTCTATAAAAAACGTCTCTTAACATTTTGCCATAGCTCGCTTCGTTTCCGAGATATTTGCAGATTCAGCTCAAAGGAACTGGCCTGACGGACATATTTCGAGATATTTCTTCTTCTTGTTGTTCTTCCTCTGCACAGCTAAGCTGGAAGTGGCATTTGCAGCTCGCAATAGTGCAGAGTTATCTCAAAGAAAGGGGCCACGGTGTTTCTGTATCTCTATTATGTTGGTGCGGCTTCGGAACTTTTAAATATCTTGATATATCTCGAGAACTACGCATCTGATCAAAAAATATCATAGAACATAAAAAGTAGGAAACTTAATTCTCTACAAAAAAGGTCTCTTAACATTTTGCCATAGCTCGCTTCGTTTCCGAGATATTTGCAGATTTATCTCAAGGGAAGGGGCCTGACGGACATATTTCGAGATATTTCTTCTTCTTGTTGTTCTTCTTCTGCACAGCTAAGCTGGAAGTGGCATTTGCGGCTCGCACTAGTGCAGAGTTATCTCAAAGAAAGGGGCCACGGTGTTTCTGTATCTCTATTATGTTGGTGCGGCTTCGGAACTTTTAAATATCTCGATGTATCTCGAAAACTACGCTTCTGATCAAAAAATATCATAGAACATAAATTGTAGGAAACATAATTCTCTACAAAAAAGGTCTCTTAACATTTTGCCATAGCTCGCTTCGTTTCCGAGATATTTGCTGATATATCTCAAGGGAAGGGGCCTGACGGACATATTTCGAGATATTTCTTCTTCTTGTTGTTCTTCTTCTGCACAGCTAAGCTGGAAGTGGCATTTCCAGCTCGCAATAGTGCAGAGTTTTCTCAAAGAAAGGGACCACGGTGTTTCTGTATCTCTATTATGTTGGTGCGGCTTCGGAACTTTTAAATATCTTGATATATCTCGAGAACTACGCATCAGATCAAAAAATATCATAGAACATAAAAAGTAGGAAACTTAATTCTCTACAAAAAAAGTCTCTTAACATTTTGCCATAGCTCTCTTCGTTTCCGAGATATTTGCAGATTTATCTCAAGGGAAGGGGCCTGACGGACATATTTCGAGATATTTCTTCTTCTTGTTGTTCTTCTGCACAGCTAAGCTGGAAGTGGCATTTGCAGCTCGCAATAGTGCATAGTTATCTGAAAGAAAGGGGCCACGGTGTTTCTGTATCTCTATTATGTTGGTGCGGCTTCGGAACTTTTAAATATCTTGATATATCTCGAGAACTACGCATCTGATCAAAAAATATCATGGAACATAAAAAGTAGGAAACTTAATTCTCTACAAAAAAGGTCTCTTAACATTTTGCCATAGCTCTCTTCGTTTCCGAGATATTTGCAGATTTATCTCAAGGGAAGGGGCCTGACGGACATATTTCGAGATATTTCTTCTTCTTGTTGTTCTTCTTCTGCACAGCTGAGCTGGAAGTGGCATTTGCAGCTCGCAATAGTGCAGAGTTATCTCAAAGAAAGGGGCCACGGTGTTTCTGTATCTCTATTATGTTGGTGCGGCTTCGGAACTTTTAAATATCTTGATATATCTCGAGAACGACGCATCTGATCAAAAAATATCATAGAACATAAAAAGTAGGAAACTTGATTCTCTAAAAAAAAGGTCTCTTAACATTTTGCCATAGCTCGCTTCGTTTCCGAGATATTTGCAGATTTATCTCAAGGGAAGGGGCCTGACGGACATATTTCGAGATATTTCTTCTTCTTGTTGTTCTTCTTCTGCACAGCTAGGCTGGAAGTGGCATTTGCGGCTCGCACTAGTGCAGAGTTATCTCAAAGAAAGGGGCCACGGTGTTTCTGTATCTCTATTATGTTGGTGCGGCTTTGGAACTTTTAAATATCTCGATATATCTCGAAAACTACGCTTCTGACCAACAAATATCATACAACATAAATTGTAGGAAACATAATTCTCTACAAAAAAGGTCTCTTAACATTTTGCCATAGCTCGCTTCGTTTCCGAGATATTTGCAGATATATCTCAAGGGAAGGGGCCTGACGGACATATTTCGAGATATTTCTTCTTCTTGTTGTTCTTCTTCTGCACAGCTAAGCTGGAAGTGGCATTTACAGCTCGCAATAGTGCAGAGTTATCTCAAAGAAAGGGGCCACGGTGTTTCTGTATCTCTATTATGTTGGTGCGGCTTCGGAACTTTTAAATATCTTGATATATCTCGAGAACTACGCATCTGATCAAAAAATATCATAGAACATGAAAAGTAGGAAACTTAATTCTCTACAAAAAAGGTCTCTTAACATTTTGCCATAGCTCTCTTCGTTTCCGAGATATTTGCAGATTTATCTCAAGGGAAGGGGCCTGACGGACATATTTCGAGATATTTCTTCTTCTTGTTGTTCTTCTTCTGCACAGCTAAGCTGGAAGTGGCATTTGCGGCTCGCACTAGTGCAGAGTTATCTCAAAGAAAGGGGCCACGGTGTTTCTGTATCTCTATTATGTTGGTGCGGCTTCGGAACTTTTAAATATCTCGATGTATCTCGAAAACTACGCTTCTGATCAAAAAATATCATAGAACATAAATTGTAGGAAACATAATTCTCTACAAAAAAGGTCTCTTAACATTTTGCCATAGCTCGCTTCGTTTCCGAGATATTTGCTGATATATCTCAAGGGAAGGGGCCTGACGGACATATTTCGAGATATTTCTTCTTCTTGTTGTTCTTCTTCTGCACAGCTAAGCTGGAAGTGGCATTTCCAGCTCGCAATAGTGCAGAGTTATCTCAAAGAAAGGGACCACGGTGTTTCTGTATCTCTATTATGTTGGTGCGGCTTCGGAACTTTTAAATATCTTGATATATCTCGAGAACTACGCATCAGATCAAAAAATATCATAGAACATAAAAAGTAGGAAACTTAATTCTCTACAAAAAAAGTCTCTTAACATTTTGCCATAGCTCTCTTCGTTTCCGAGATATTTGCAGATTTATCTCAAGGGAAGGGGCCTGACGGACATATTTCGAGATATTTCTTCTTCTTGTTGTTCTTCTGCACAGCTAAGCTGGAAGTGGCATTTGCAGCTCGCAATAGTGCATAGTTATCTGAAAGAAAGGGGCCACGGTGTTTCTGTATCTCTATTATGTTGGTGCGGCTTCGGAACTTTTAAATATCTTGATATATCTCGAGAACTACGCATCTGATCAAAAAATATCATAGAACATAAAAAGTAGGAAACTTAATTCTCTACAAAAAAGGTCTCTTAACATTTTGCCATAGCTCTCTTCGTTTCCGAGATATTTGCAGATTTATCTCAAGGGAAGGGGCCTGACGGACATATTTCGAGATATTTCTTCTTCTTGTTGTTCTTCTTCTGCACAGCTGAGCTGGAAGTGGCATTTGCAGCTCGCAATAGTGCAGAGTTATCTCAAAGAAAGGGGCCACGGTGTTTCTGTATCTCTATTATGTTGGTGCGGCTTCGGAACTTTTAAATATCTTGATATATCTCGAGAACGACGCATCTGATCAAAAAATATCATAGAACATAAAAAGTAGGAAACTTGATTCTCTAAAAAAAAGGTCTCTTAACGTTTTGCCATAGCTCGCTTCGTTTCCGAGATATTTGCAGATTTATCTCAAGGGAAGGGGCCTGACGGACATATTTCGAGATATTTCTTCTTCTTGTTGTTCTTCTTCTGCACAGCTAGGCTGGAAGTGGCATTTGCGGCTCGCACTAGTGCAGAGTTATCTCAAAGAAAGGGGCTACGGTGTTTCTGTATCTCTATTATGTTGGTGCGGCTTTGGAACTTTTAAATATCTCGATATATCTCGAAAACTACGCTTCTGACCAACAAATATCATACAACATAAATTGTAGGAAACATAATTCTCTACAAAAAAGGTCTCTTAACATTTTGCCATAGCTCGCTTCGTTTCCGAGATATTTGCAGATATATCTCAAGGGAAGGGGCCTGACGGACATATTTCGAGATATTTCTTCTTCTTGTTGTTCTTCTTCTGCACAGCTAAGCTGGAAGTGGCATTTACAGCTCGCAATAGTGCAGAGTTATCTCAAAGAAAGGGGCCACGGTGTTTCTGTATCTCTATTATGTTGGTGCGGCTTCGGAACTTTTAAAGATCTTGATATATCTCGAGAACTACGCATCTGATCAAAAAATATCATACAACATGAAAAGTAGGAAACTTAATTCTCTACAAAAAAGGTCTCTTAACATTTTGCCATAGCTCTCTTCGTTTCCGAGATATTTGCAGATTTATCTCAAGGGAAGGGGCCTGACGGACATATTTCGAGATATTTCTTCTTCTTGTTGTTCTTCTTCTGCACAGCTAAGCTGGAAGTGGCATTTGCGGCTCGCACTAGTGCAGAGTTATCTCAAAGAAAGGGGCCACGGTGTTTCTGTATCTCTATTATGTTGGTGCGGCTTCGGAACTTTTAAATATCTCGATGTATCTCGAAAACTACGCTTCTGATCAAAAAATATCATAGAACATAAATTGTAGGAAACATAATTCTCTATAAAAAACGTCTCAACATTTTGCCATAGCTCGCTTCGTTTCCGAGATATTTGCAGATTCAGCTCAAAGGAACTGGCCTGACGGACATATTTCGAGATATTTCTTCTTCTTGTTGTTCTTCCTCTGCACAGCTAAGCTGGAAGTGGCATTTGCAGCTCGCAATAGTGCAGAGTTATCTCAAAGAAAGGGGCCACGGTGTTTCTGTATCTCTATTATGTTGGTGCGGCTTCGGAACTTTTAAATATCTTGATATATCTCGAGAACTACGCATCTGATCAAAAAATATCATAGAACATAAAAAGTAGGAAACTTAATTCTCTACAAAAAAGGTCTCTTAACATTTTGCTATAGCTCGCTTTGTTTCCGAGATATTTGCAGATTTATCTCAAGGGAAGGGGCCTGACGGACATATTTCGAGATATTTCTTCTTCTTGTTGTTCTTCTTCTGCACAGCTAAGCTGGAAGTGGCATTTGCGGCTCGCACTAGTGCAGAGTTATCTCAAAGAAAGGGGCCACGGTGTTTCTGTATCTCTATTATGTTGGTGCGGCTTCGGAACTTTTAAATATCTCGATGTATCTCGAAAACTACGCTTCTGATCAAAAAATATCATAGAACATAAATTGTAGGAAACATAATTCTCTACAAAAAAGGTCTCTTAACATTTTGCCATACCTCGCTTCGTTTCCGAGATATTTGCAGATTTATCTCAAGGGAAGGGGCCTGACGGACATATTTCGAGATATTTCTTCTTCTTGTTGTTCTTCTTCTGCACAGCTAAGCTGGAAGTGGCATTTGCGGCTCGCACTAGTGCAGAGTTATCTCAAAGAAAGGGGCCACGGTGTTTCTGTATCCCTATTATGTTGGTGCGGCTTCGGAACTTTTAAATATCTCGATATATCTCGAAAACTACGCTTCTGATCAAAAAATATCGTAGAACATAAATTGTAGGAAACATAATTCTCTATAAAAAACGTCTCTTAACATTTTGTCATAGCTCGCTTCGTTTCCGAGATATTTGCAGATTCAACTCAAAGGAACTGGCCTGACGGACATATTTCGAGATATTTCTTCTTCTTGTTGTTCTTCCTCTGCACAGCTAAGCTGGAAGTGGCATTTGCAGCTCGCAATAGTGCAGAGTTATCTCAAAGAAAGGGGCCACGGTGTTTCTGTATCTCTATTATGTTGGTGCGGCTTCGGAACTTTTAAATATCTTGATATATCTCGAGAACTACGCATCTGATCAAAAAATATCATAGAACATAAAAAGTAGGAAACTTAATTCTCTACAAAAAGGTCTCTTAACATTTTGCCATAGCTCGCTTCGTTTCCGAGATATTTGCAGATTTATCTCAAGGGAAGGGGCCTGACGGACATATTTCGAGATATTTCTTCTTCTTGTTGTTCTTCTTCTGCACAGCTAAGCTGGAAGTGGCATTTGCGGCTCGCACTAGTGCAGAGTTATCTCAAAGAAAGGGGCCACGGTGTTTCTGTATCTCTATTATGTTGGTGCGGCTTCGGAACTTTTAAATATCTCGATATATCTCGAAAACTACGCTTCTGATCAAAAAATATCATAGAACATAAATTGTAGGAAACAGAATTCTCTACAAAAAAGGTCTCTTAACATTTTGCCATAGCTCGCTTCGTTTCCGAGATATTTGCAGATATATCTCAAGGGAAGGGGCCTGACGGACATATTTCGAGATATTTCTTCTTCTTGTTGTTCTTCTTCTGCACAGCTAAGCTGGAAGTGGCATTTGCGGCTCGCACTAGTGCAGAGTTATCTCAAAGAAAGGGGCCACGGTGTTTCTGTATCTCTATTATGTTGGTGCGGCTTCGGAACTTTTAAATATCTCGATGTATCTCGAAAACTACGCTTCTGATCAAAAAATATCATAGAACATAAATTGTAGGAAACATAATTCTCTACAAAAAAGGTCTCTTAACATTTTGCCATAGCTCGCTTCGTTTCCGAGATATTTGCTGATATATCTCAAGGGAAGGGGCCTGACGGACATATTTCGAGATATTTCTTCTTCTTGTTGTTCTTCTTCTGCACAGCTAAGCTGGAAGTGGCATTTCCAGCTCGCAATAGTGCAGAGTTATCTCAAAGAAAGGGACCACGGTGTTTCTGTATCTCTATTATGTTGGTGCGGCTTCGGAACTTTTAAATATCTTCATATATCTCGAGAACTACGCATCAGATCAAAAAATATCATAGAACATAAAAAGTAGGAAACTTAATTCTCTACAAAAAAAGTCTCTTAACATTTTGCCATAGCTCTCTTCGTTTCCGAGATATTTGCAGATTTATCTCAAGGGAAGGGGCCTGACGGACATATTTCGAGATATTTCTTCTTCTTGTTGTTCTTCTGCACAGCTGAGCTGGAAGTGGCATTTGCAGCTCGCAATAGTGCATAGTTATCTGAAAGAAAGGGGCCACGGTGTTTCTGTATCTCTATTATGTTGGTGCGGCTTCGGAACTTTTAAATATCTTGATATATCTCGAGAACTACGCATCTGATCAAAAAATATCATACAACATAAAAAGTAGGAAACTTAATTCTCTACAAAAAAGGTCTCTTAACATTTTGCCATAGCTCTCTTCGTTTCCGAGATATTTGCAGATTTATCTCAAGGGAAGGGGCCTGACGGACATATTTCGAGATATTTCTTCTTCTTGTTGTTCTTCTTCTGCACAGCTAAGCTGGAAGTGGCATTTGCAGCTCGCAATAGTGCAGAGTTATCTCAAAGAAAGGGGCCACGGTGTTTCTGTATCTCTATTATGTTGGTGCGGCTTCGGAACTTTTAAATATCTTGATATATCTCGAGAACTACGCATCTGATCAAAAAATATCATAGAACATAAAAAGTAGGAAACTTAATTCTCTACAAAAAAGGTCTCTTAACATTTTGCCATAGCTCGCTTCGTTTCCGAGATATTTGCAGATTTATCTCAAGGGAAGGGGCCTGACGGACATATTTCGAGATATTTCTTCTTCTTGTTGTTCTTCTTCTGCACAGCTAGGCTGGAAGTGGCATTTGCGGCTCGCACTAGTGCAGAGTTATCTCAAAGAAAGGGGCCACGGTGTTTCTGTATCTCTATTATGTTGGTGCGGCTTCGGAACTTTTAAATATCTTGATATATCTCGAGAACTACGCATCTGATCAAAAAATATCATAGAACATGAAAAGTAGGAAACTTAATTCTCTACAAAAAAGGTCTCTTAACATTTTGCCATAGCTCTCTTCGTTTCCGAGATATTTGCAGATTTATCTCAAGGGAAGGGGCCTGACGGACATATTTCGAGATATTTCTTCTTCTTGTTGTTCTTCTTCTGCACAGCTAAGCTGGAAGTGGCATTTGCAGCTCGCAATAGTGCAGAGTTATCTCAAAGAAAGGGGCCACGGTGTTTCTGTATCTCTATTATGTTGGTGCGGCTTCGGAACTTTTAAATATCTCGATATATCTCGAAAACTACGCTTCTGATCAAAAAATATCATAGAACATAAATTGTAGGAAACATAATTCTCTACAAAAAAGGTCTCTTAACATTTTGCCATAGCTCGCTTCGTTTCCGAGATATTTGCAGATTTATCTCAAGGGAAGGGTCCTGATGGACATATTTCGAGATATTTCTTCTTCTTGTTGTTCTTCTTCTGCACAGCTAAACTGGAAGTGGCATTTCCAGCTAGCAATCGTGCAGAGTTATCTCAAAGAAAGGGGCCACGGTGTTTCTGTATCTCTATTATGTTGGTGCGTCTTCGGAACTTTTAAATATCTCGATATATCTCGAAAACTACGCTTCTGATCAAAAAATATCATAGAACATAAATTGTAGGAAACATAATTCTCTACAAAAAACGTCTCTTAACATTTTGCCATAGCTCGCTTCGTTTCCGAGATATTTGCAGATTCAGCTCAAAGGAACTGGCCTGACGGACATATTTCGAGATATTTCTTCTTCTTGTTGTGCTTCCTCTGCACAGCTAAGCTGGAAGTGGCATTTGCAGCTCGCAATAGTGCAGAGTCATCTCAAAGAAAGGGGCCACGGTGTTTCTGTATCTCTATTATGTTGGTGCGGCTTCGGAACTTTTAAATATCTTGATATATCTCGAGAACTACGCATCTGATCAAAAAATATCATAGAACATAAAAAGTAGGAAACTTAATTCTCTACAAAAAAGGTTTCTTAACATTTTGCCATACCTCGCTTCGTTTCCGAGATATTTGCATATTTATCTCAAGGGAAGGGGCCTGACGGACATATTTCGAGATATTTCTTCTTCTTGTTGTCCTTCTTCTGCACAGCTAAGCTGGAAGTGGCATTTGCGGCTCGCACTAGTGCAGAGTTATCTCAAAGAAAGGGGCCACGGTGTTGCTGTATCTCTATTATGTTGGTGCGGCTTCGGAACTTTTAAATATCTCGATATATCTCGAAAACTACGCTTCTGATCAAAAAATATCATAGAACATAAATTGTAGGAAACAGAATTCTCTACAAAAAAGGTCTCTTAACATTTTGCCATAGCTCGCTTCGTTTCCGAGATATTTGCAGATATATCTCAAGGGAAGGGGCCTGACGGACATATTTCGAGATATTTCTTCTTCTTGTTGTTCTTCTTCTGCACAGCTAAGCTGGAAGTGGCATTTGCGGCTCGCACTAGTGCAGAGTTATCTCAAAGAAAGGGGCCACGGTGTTTCTGTATCTCTATTATGTTGGTGCGGCTTCGGAACTTTTAAATATCTCGATGTATCTCGAAAACTACGCTTCTGATCAAAAAATATCATAGAACATAAATTGTAGGAAACATAATTCTCTACAAAAAAGGTCTCTTAACATTTTGCCATAGCTCGCTTCGTTTCCGAGATATTTGCTGATATATCTCAAGGGAAGGGGCCTGACGGACATATTTCGAGATATTTCTTCTTCTTGTTGTTCTTCTTCTGCACAGCTAAGCTGGAAGTGGCATTTCCAGCTCGCAATAGTGCAGAGTTATCTCAAAGAAAGGGACCACGGTGTTTCTGTATCTCTATTATGTTGGTGCGGCTTCGGAACTTTTAAATATCTTCATATATCTCGAGAACTACGCATCAGATCAAAAAATATCATAGAACATAAAAAGTAGGAAACTTAATTCTCTACAAAAAAAGTCTCTTAACATTTTGCCATAGCTCTCTTCGTTTCCGAGATATTTGCAGATTTATCTCAAGGGAAGGGGCCTGACGGACATATTTCGAGATATTTCTTCTTCTTGTTGTTCTTCTGCACAGCTAAGCTGGAAGTGGCATTTGCAGCTCGCAATAGTGCATAGTTATCTGAAAGAAAGGGGCCACGGTGTTTCTGTATCTCTATTATGTTCGTGCGGCTTCGGAACTTTTAAATATCTTGATATATCTCGAGAACTACGCATCTGATCAAAAAATATCATAGAACATAAAAAGTAGGAAACTTAATTCTCTACAAAAAAGGTCTCTTAACATTTTGCCATAGCTCTCTTCGTTTCCGAGATATTTGCAGATTTATCTCAAGGGAAGGGGCCTGACGGACATATTTCGAGATATTTCTTCTTCTTGTTGTTCTTCTTCTGCACAGCTAAGCTGGAAGTGGCATTTGCAGCTCGCAATAGTGCAGAGTTATCTCAAAGAAAGGGGCCACGGTGTTTCTGTATCTCTATTATGTTGGTGCGGCTTCGGAACTTTTAAATATCTTGATATATCTCGAGAACTACGCATCTGATCAAAAAATATCATAGAACATAAAAAGTAGGAAACTTAATTCTCTACAAAAAAGGTCTCTTAACATTTTGCCATAGCTCGCTTCGTTTCCGAGATATTTGCAGATTTATCTCAAGGGAAGGGGCCTGACGGACATATTTCGAGATATTTCTTCTTCTTGTTGTTCTTCTTCTGCACAGCTAGGCTGGAAGTGGCATTTGCGGCTCGCACTAGTGCAGAGTTATCTCAAAGAAAGGGGCCACGGTGTTTCTGTATCTCTATTATGTTGGTGCGGCTTCGGAACTTTTAAATATCTTGATATATCTCGAGAACTACGCCTCTGATCGAAAAATATCATAGAACATAAAAAGTAGGAAACTTAATTCTCTACAAAAAAGGTCTCTTAACATTTTGCCATAGCTCGCTTCGTTTCCGAGATATTTGCTGATATATCTCAAGGGAAGGGGCCTGACGGACATATTTCGAGATATTTCTTCTTCTTGTTGTTCTTCTTCTGCACAGCTAAGCTGGAAGTGGCATTTCCAGCTCGCAATAGTGCAGAGTTATCTCAAAGAAAGGGACCACGGTGTTTCTGTATCTCTATTATGTTGGTGCGGCTTCGGAACTTTTAAATATCTTCATATATCTCGAGAACTACGCATCAGATCAAAAAATATCATAGAACATAAAAAGTAGGAAACTTAATTCTCTACAAAAAAAGTCTCTTAACATTTTGCCATAGCTCTCTTCGTTTCCGAGATATTTGCAGATTTATCTCAAGGGAAGGGGCCTGACGGACATATTTCGAGATATTTCTTCTTCTTGTTGTTCTTCTGCACAGCTAAGCTGGAAGTGGCATTTGCAGCTCGCAATAGTGCATAGTTATCTGAAAGAAAGGGGCCACGGTGTTTCTGTATCTCTATTATGTTCGTGCGGCTTCGGAACTTTTAAATATCTTGATATATCTCGAGAACTACGCATCTGATCAAAAAATATCATAGAACATAAAAAGTAGGAAACTTAATTCTCTACAAAAAAGGTCTCTTAACATTTTGCCATAGCTCTCTTCGTTTCCGAGATATTTGCAGATTTATCTCAAGGGAAGGGGCCTGACGGACATATTTCGAGATATTTCTTCTTCTTGTTGTTCTTCTTCTGCACAGCTAAGCTGGAAGTGGCATTTGCAGCTCGCAATAGTGCAGAGTTATCTCAAAGAAAGGGGCCACGGTGTTTCTGTATCTCTATTATGTTGGTGCGGCTTCGGAACTTTTAAATATCTTGATATATCTCGAGAACTACGCATCTGATCAAAAAATATCATAGAACATAAAAAGTAGGAAACTTAATTCTCTACAAAAAAGGTCTCTTAACATTTTGCCATAGCTCGCTTCGTTTCCGAGATATTTGCAGATTTATCTCAAGGGAAGGGGCCTGACGGACATATTTCGAGATATTTCTTCTTCTTGTTGTTCTTCTTCTGCACAGCTAGGCTGGAAGTGGCATTTGCGGCTCGCACTAGTGCAGAGTTATCTCAAAGAAAGGGGCCACGGTGTTTCTGTATCTCTATTATGTTGGTGCGGCTTCGGAACTTTTAAATATCTTGATATATCTCGAGAACTACGCCTCTGATCGAAAAATATCATAGAACATAAAAAGTAGGAAACTTAATTCTCTACAAAAAAGGTCTCTTAACATTTTGCCATAGCTCGCTTCGTTTCCGAGATATTTGCAGATTTATCTCAAGGGAAGGGGCCTAACGGACATATTTCGAGATATTTCTTCTTCTTGTTGTTCTTCTTCTGCACAGCTAAACTGGAAGTGGCATTTCCAGCTCGCAATAGTGCAGAGTTATCTCAAAGAAAGGGGCCACGGTGTTTCTGTATCTCTATTATGTTGGTGCGGCTTCGGAACTTTTAAATATCTTGATATATCTCGAGAACTACGCATCTGATCAAAAAATATCATAGAACATAAAAAGTAGGAAACTTAATTCTCTACAAAAAAGGTCTCTTAACATTTTGCCATAGCTCGCTTCGTTTCCGAGATATTTGCAGATTTATCTCAAGGGAAGGGGCCTGACGGACATATTTCGAGATACTTCTTCTTCTTGTTGTTCTTCTTCTGCACAGCTGAGCTGGAAGTGGCATTTGCAGGTCGCAATAGTGCAGAGTTATCTCAAAGAAAGGGGCCACGGTGTTTCTGTATCTCTATTATGTTGGTGCGGCTTCGGAACTTTTAAATATATCGATATATCTCGAAAACTACGCTTCTGATAAAAAAATATCATAGAACGTAAATTGTAGGAAACATTATTCTCTACAAAAAAGGTCTCTTAACATTTTGCCATAGCTCGCTTCGTTTCCGAGATATTTGCAGATTTATCTCAAGGGAAGGGTCCTGATGGACATATTTCGAGATATTTCTTCTTCTTGTTGTTCTTCTTCTGCACAGCTAAACTGGAAGTGGCATTTCCAGCTCGCAATCGTGCAGAGTTATCTCAAAGAAAGGGGCCACGGTGTTTCTGTATCTCTATTATGTTGGTGCGGCTTTGGAACTTTTAAATATCTCGATATATCTCGAAAACTACGCTTCTGACCAACAAATATCATACAACATAAATTGTAGGAAACATAATTCTCTACAAAAAAGGTCTCTTAACATTTTGCCATAGCTCGCTTCGTTTCCGAGATATTTGCAGATATATCTCAAGGGAAGGGGCCTGACGGACATATTTCGAGATATTTCTTCTTCTTGTTGTTCTTCTTCTGCACAGCTAAGCTGGAAGTGGCATTTGCAGCTCGCAATAGTGCAGAGTTATCTCAAAGAAAGGGGCCACGGTGTTTCTGTATCACTATTATGTTGGTGCGGCTTCGGAACTTTTAAATATCTTGATATATCTCGAGAACTACGCCTCTGATCGAAAAATATCATAGAACATAAAAAGTAGGAAACTTAATTCTCTACAAAAAAGGTCTCTTAACATTTTGCCATAGCTCGCTTCGTTTCCGAGATATTTGCAGATTTATCTCAAGGGAAGGGGCCTGACGGACATATTTCGAGATATTTCTTCTTCTTGTTGTTCTTCTTCTGCACAGCTAAGCTGGAAGTGGCATTTGCGGCTCGCACTAGTGCAGAGTTATCTCAAAGAAAGGGGCCACGGTGTTTCTGTATCTCTATTATGTTGGTGCGGCTTCGGAACTTTTAAATGTCTCGATGTATCTCGAAAACTACGCTTCTGATCAAAAAATATCATAGAACATAAATTGTAGGAAACATAATTCTCTATAAAAAACGTCTCTTAACATTTTGCCATAGCTCGCTTCGTTTCCGAGATATTTGCAGATTCAGCTCAAAGGAACTGGCCTGACGGACATATTTCGAGATATTTCTTCTTCTTGTTGTTCTTCCTCTGCACAGCTAAGCTGGAAGTGGCATTTGCAGCTCGCAATAGTGCAGAGTTATCTCAAAGAAAGGGGCCACGGTGTTTCTGTATCTCTATTATGTTGGTGCGGCTTCGGAACTTTTAAATATCTTGATATATCTCGAGAACTACGCATCTGATCAAAAAATATCATAGAACATAAAAAGTAGGAAACTTAATTCTCTACAAAAAGGTCTCTTAACATTTTGCCATAGCTCGCTTCGTTTCCGAGATATTTGCAGATTTATCTCAAGGGAAGGGGCCTGACGGACATATTTCGAGATATTTCTTCTTCTTGTTGTTCTTCTTCTGCACAGCTAAGCTGGAAGTGGCATTTGCGGCTCGCACTAGTGCAGAGTTATCTCAAAGAAAGGGGCCACGGTGTTTCTGTATCTCTATTATGTTGGTGCGGCTTCGGAACTTTTAAATATCTCGATATATCTCGAAAACTACGCTTCTGATCAAAAAATATCATAGAACATAAATTGTAGGAAACAGAATTCTCTACAAAAAAGGTCTCTTAACATTTTGCCATAGCTCGCTTCGTTTCCGAGATATTTGCAGATATATCTCAAGGGAAGGGGCCTGACGGACATATTTCGAGATATTTCTTCTTCTTGTTGTTCTTCTTCTGCACAGCTAAGCTGGAAGTGGCATTTGCGGCTCGCACTAGTGCAGGGTTATCTCAAAGAAAGGGGCCACGGTGTTTCTGTATCTCTATTATGTTGGTGCGGCTTCGGAACTTTTAAATATCTCGATGTATCTCGAAAACTACGCTTCTGATCAAAAAATATCATAGAACATAAATTGTAGGAAACATAATTCTCTACAAAAAAGGTCTCTTAACATTTTGCCATAGCTCGCTTCGTTTCCGAGATATTTGCTGATATATCTCAAGGGAAGGGGCCTGACGGACATATTTCGGGATATTTCTTCTTCTTGTTGTTCTTCTTCTGCACAGCTAAGCTGGAAGTGGCATTTCCAGCTCGCAATAGTGCAGAGTTATCTCAAAGAAAGGGACCACGGTGTTTCTGTATCTCTATTATGTTGGTGCGGCTTCGGAACTTTTAAATATCTTCATATATCTCGAGAACTACGCATCAGATCAAAAAATATCATAGAACATAAAAAGTAGGAAACTTAATTCTCTACAAATAAGTCTCTTAACATTTTGCCATAGCTCTCTTCGTTTCCGAGATATTTGCAGATTTATCTCAAGGGAAGGGGCCTGACGGACATATTTCGAGATATTTCTTCTTCTTGTTGTTCTTCTGCACAGCTAAGCTGGAAGTGGCATTTGCAGCTCGCAATAGTGCATAGTTATCTGAAAGAAAGGGGCCACGGTGTTTCTGTATCTCTATTATGTTGGTGCGGCTTCGGAACTTTTAAATATCTTGATATATCTCGAGAACTACGCATCTGATCAAAAAATATCATAGAACATAAAAAGTAGGAAACTTAATTCTCTACAAAAAAGGTCTCTCAACATTTTGCCATAGCTCTCTTCGTTTCCGAGATATTTGCAGATTTATCTCAAGGGAAGGGGCCTGACGGACATATTTCGAGATATTTCTTCTTCTTGTTGTTCTTCTTCTGCACAGCTAAGCTGGAAGTGGCATTTGCAGCTCGCAATAGTGCAGAGTTATCTCAAAGAAAGGGGCCACGGTGTTTCTGTATCTCTATTATGTTGGTGCGGCTTCGGAACTTTTAAATATCTTGATATATCTCGAGAACTACGCATCTGATCAAAAAATATCATAGAACATAAAAAGTAGGAAACTTAATTCTCTACAAAAAAGGTCTCTTAACATTTTGCCATAGCTCGCTTCGTTTCCGAGATATTTGCAGATTTATCTCAAGGGAAGGGGCCTGACGGACATATTTCGAGATATTTCTTCTTCTTGTTGTTCTTCTTCTGCACAGCTAGGCTGGAAGTGGCATTTGCGGCTCGCACTAGTGCAGAGTTATCTCAAAGAAAGGGGCCACGGTGTTTCTGTATCTCTATTATGTTGGTGCGGCTTCGGAACTTTTAAATATCTTGATATATCTCGAGAACTACGCATCTGATCAAAAAATATCATAGAACATGAAAAGTAGGAAACTTAATTCTCTACAAAAAAGGTCTCTTAACATTTTGCCATAGCTCTCTTCGTTTCCGAGATATTTGCAGATCTATCTCAAGGGAAGGTGCCTGACGGACATATTTCGAGATATTTCTTCTTCTTGTTGTTCTTCTTCTGCACAGCTAAGCTGGAAGTGGCATTTGCAGCTCGCAATAGTGCAGAGTTATCTCAAAGAAAGGGGCCACGGTGTTTCTGTATCTCTATTATGTTGGTGCGGCTTCGGAACTTTTAAATATCTCGATATATCTCGAAAACTACGCTTCTGATCAAAAAATATCATAGAACATAAATTGTAGGAAACATAATTCTCTACAAAAAAGGTCTCTTAACATTTTGCCATAGCTCGCTTCGTTTCCGAGATATTTGCAGATTTATCTCAAGGGAAGGGTCCTGATGGACATATTTCGAGCTATTTCTTCTTCTTGTTGTTCTTCTTCTGCACAGCTAAACTGGAAGTGGCATTTCCAGCTAGCAATCGTGCAGAGTTATCTCAAAGAAAGGGGCCACGGTGTTTCTGTATCTCTATTATGTTGGTGCGGCTTCGGAACTTTTAAATATCTTGATATATCTCGAGAACTACGCCTCTGATCGAAAAATATCATAGAACATAAAAAGTAGGAAACTTAATTCTCTACAAAAACGGTCTCTTAACATTTTGCCATAGCTCGCTTCGTTTCCGAGATATTTGCACATATATCTCAAGAGAAGGGGCCTGACGGACATATTTCGAGATATTTCTTCTTCTTGTTGTTCTTCTTCTGCACAGCTAAGCTGGAAGTGGCATTTGCGGCTCGCACTAGTGCACAGTTATCTCAAAGAAAGGGGCCACGGTGTTTCTGTATCTCTATTATGTTGGTGCGTCTTCGGAACTTTTAAATATCTCGATATATCTCGAAAACTACGCTTCTGATAAAAAAATATCATAGAACATAAATTGTAGGAAACATAATTCTCTACAAAAAACGTCTCTTAACATTTTGCCATAGCTCGCTTCGTTTCCGAGATATTTGCAGATTCAGCTCAAAGGAACTGGCCTGACGGACATATTTCGAGATATTTCTTCTTCTTGTTGTTCTTCCTCTGCACAGCTAAGCTGGAAGTGGCATTTGCAGCTCGCAATAGTGCAGAGTCATCTCAAAGAAAGGGGCCACGGTGTTTCTGTATCTCTATTATGTTGGTGCGGCTTCGGAACTTTTAAATATCTTGATATATCTCGAGAACTACGCATCTGATCAAAAAATATCATAGAACATAAAAAGTAGGAAACTTAATTCTCTACAAAAAAGGTTTCTTAACATTTTGCCATACCTCGCTTCGTTTCCGAGATATTTGCATATTTATCTCAAGGGAAGGGGCCTGACGGACATATTTCGAGATATTTCTTCTTCTTGTTGTCCTTCTTCTGCACAGCTAAGCTGGAAGTGGCATTTGCGGCTCGCACTAGTGCAGAGTTATCTCAAAGAAAGGGGCCACGGTGTTTCTGTATCTCTATTATGTTGGTGCGGCTTCGGAACTTTTAAATATCTCGATATATCTCGAAAACTACGCTTCTGATCAAAAAATATCATAGAACCTAAATTGTAGGAAACATAATTCTCTACAAAAAAGGTCTCTTAACATTTTGCCATAGCTCGCTTCGTTTCCGAGATATTTGCAGATATATCTCAAGGGAAGGGGCCTGACGGACATATTTCGAGATATTTCTTCTTCTTGTTGTTCTTCTTCTGCACAGCTAAGCTGGAAGTGGCATTTGCAGCTCGCAATAGTGCAGAGTTATCTCAAAGAAAGGGGCCACGGTGTTTCTGTATCTCTATTATGTTGGTGCGGCTTCGGAACTTTTAAATATCTTGATATATCTCGAGAACTACGCATCTGATCAAAAAATATCATAGAACATAAAAAGTAGGAAACTTAATTCTCTACAAAAAAGGTCTCTTAACATTTTGCCATAGCTCGCTTCGTTTCCGAGATATTTGCAGATTTATCTCAAGGGAAGGGGCCTGACGGACATATTTCGAGATACTTCTTCTTCTTGTTGTTCTTCTTCTGCACAGCTGAGCTGGAAGTGGCATTTGCAGGTCGCAATAGTGCAGAGTTATCTCAAAGAAAGGGGCCACGGTGTTTCTGTATCTCTATTATGTTGGTGCGGCTTCGGAACTTTTAAATATATCGATATATCTCGAAAACTACGCTTCTGATAAAAAAATATCATAGAGCGTAAATTGTAGGAAACATTATTCTCTACAAAAAAGGTCTCTTAACATTTTGCCATAGCTCGCTTCGTTTCCGAGATATTTGCAGATTTATCTCAAGGGAAGGGTCCTGATGGACATATTTCGAGATATTTCTTCTTCTTGTTGTTCTTCTTCTGCACAGCTAAACTGGAAGTGGCATTTCCAGCTCGCAATCGTGCAGAGTTATCTCAAAGAAAGGGGCCACGGTGTTTCTGTATCTCTATTATGTTGGTGCGGCTTCGGAACTTTTAAATATCTTGATATATCTCGAGAACTACGCATCTGATCAAAAAATATCATAGAACATAAAAAGTAGGAAACTTAATTCTCTACAAAAAAGGTCTCTTAACATTTTGCCATACCTCGCTTCGTTTCCGAGATATTTGCATATTTATCTCAAGGGAAGGGGCCTGACGGACATATTTCGAGATATTTCTTCTTCTTGTTGTTCTTCTTCTGCACAGCTAAGCTGGAAGTGGCATTTGCGGCTCGCACTAGTGCAGAGTTATCTCAAAGAAAGGGGCCACGGTGTTTCTGTATCTCTACTATGTTGGTGCGGCTTCGGAACTTTTAAATGTCTCGATGTATCTCGAAAACTACGCTTCTGATCAAAAAATATCATAGAACATAAATTGTAGGAAACATAATTCTCTATAAAAAACGTCTCTTAACATTTTGCCATAGCTCGCTTCGTTTCCGAGATATTTGCAGATTCAGCTCAAAGGAACTGGCCTGACGGACATATTTCGAGATATTTCTTCTTCTTGTTGTTCTTCCTCTGCACAGCTAAGCTGGAAGTGGCATTTGCAGCTCGCAATAGTGCAGAGTTATCTCAAAGAAAGGGGCCACGGTGTTTCTGTATCTCTATTATGTTGGTGCGGCTTCGGAACTTTTAAATATCTTGATATATCTCGAGAACTACGCATCAGATCAAAAAATATCATAGAACATAAAAAGTAGCAAACTTAATTCTCTACAAAAAAAGTCTCTTAACATTTTGCCATAGCTCTCTTCGTTTCCGAGATATTTGCAGATTTATCTCAAGGGAAGGGGCCTGACGGACATATTTCGAGATATTTCTTCTTCTTGTTGTTCTTCTGCACAGCTAAGCTGGAAGTGGCATTTGCAGCTCGCAATAGTGCATAGTTATCTGAAAGAAAGGGGCCACGGTGTTTCTGTATCTCTATTATGTTGGTGCGGCTTCGGAACTTTTAAATATCTTGATATATCTCGAGAACTACGCATCTGATCAAAAAATATCATAGAACATAAAAAGTAGGAAACTTAATTCTCTACAAAAAAGGTCTCTTAACATTTTGCCATAGCTCTCTTCGTTTCCGAGATATTTGCAGATTTATCTCAAGGGAAGGGGCCTGACGGACATATTTCGAGATATTTCTTCTTCTTGTTGTTCTTCTTCTGCACAGCTAAGCTGGAAGTGGCATTTGCAGCTCGCAATAGTGCAGAGTTATCTCAAAGAAAGGGGCCACGGTGTTTCTGTATCTCTATTATGTTGGTGCGGCTTCGGAACTTTTAAATATCTCGATGTATCTCGAAAACTACGCTTCTGATCAAAAAATATCATAGAACATAAATTGTAGGAAACATAATTCTCTACAAAAAAGGTCTCTTAACATTTTGCCATAGCTCGCTTCGTTTCCGAGATATTTGCAGATTCAGCTCAAAGGAACTGGCCTGACGGACATATTTCGAGATATTTCTTCTTCTTGTTGTTCTTCCTCTCCACAGCTAAGCTGGAAGTGGCATTTGCAGCTCGCAATAGTGCAGAGTTATCTCAAAGAAAGGGGCCACGGTGTTTCTGTATCTCTATTATGTTGGTGCGGCTTCGGAACTTTTAAATATCTTGATATATCTCGAGAACTACGCATCTGATCAAAAAATATCATAGAACATAAAAAGTAGGAAACTTAATTCTCTACAAAAAAGGTCTCTTAACATTTTGCCATAGCTCGCTTCGTTTCCGAGATATTTGCAGATTTATCTCAAGGGAAGGGGCCTGACGGACATATTTCGAGATATTTCTTCTTCTTGTTGTTCTTCTTCTGCACAGCTAAGCTGGAAGTGGCATTTGCGGCTCGCACTAGTGCAGAGTTATCTCAAAGAAAGGGGCCACGGTGTTTCTGTATCTCTATTATGTTGGTGCGGCTTCGGAACTTTTAAATATCTCGATGTATCTCGAAAACTACGCTTCTGATCAAAAAATATCATAGAACATAAATTGTAGGAAACATAATTCTCTACAAAAAAGGTCTCTTAACATTTTGCCATAGCTCGCTTCGTTTCCGAGATATTTGCTGATATATCTCAAGGGAAGGGGCCTGACGGACATATTTCGAGATATTTCTTCTTCTTGTTGTTCTTCTTCTGCACAGCTAAGCTGGAAGTGGCATTTCCAGCTCGCAATAGTGCAGAGTTATCTCAAAGAAAGGGACCACGGTGTTTCTGTATCTCTATTATGTTGGTGCGGCTTCGGAACTTTTAAATATCTTGATATATCTCGAGAACTACGCATCAGATCAAAAAATATCATAGAACATAAAAAGTAGGAAACTTAATTCTCTACAAAAAAAGTCTCTTAACATTTTGCCATAGCTCTCTTCGTTTCCGAGATATTTGCAGATTTATCTCAAGGGAAGGGGCCTGACGGACATATTTCGAGATATTTCTTCTTCTTGTTGTTCTTCTGCACAGCTAAGCTGGAAGTGGCATTTGCAGCTCGCAATAGTGCATAGTTATCTGAAAGAAACGGGCCACGGTGTTTCTGTATCTCTATTATGTTGGTGCGGCTTCGGAACTTTTAAATATCTTGATATATCTCGAGAACTACGCATCTGATCAAAAAATATCATAGAACATAAAAAGTAGGAAACTTAATTCTCTACAAAAAAGGTCTCTTAACATTTTGCCATAGCTCTCTTCGTTTCCGAGATATTTGCAGATTTATCTCAAGGGAAGGGGCCTGACGGACATATTTCGAGATATTTCTTCTTCTTGTTGTTCTTCTTCTGCACAGCTGAGCTGGAAGTGGCATTTGCAGCTCGCAATAGTGCAGAGTTATCTCAAAGAAAGGGGCCACGGTGTTTCTGTATCTCTATTATGTTGGTGCGGCTTCGGAACTTTTAAATATCTTGATATATCTCGAGAACTACGCATCTGATCAAAAAATATCATAGAACATAAAAAGTAGGAAACTTAATTCTCTACAAAAAAGGTCTCTTAACATTTTGCCATAGCTCGCTTCGTTTCCGAGATATTTGCAGATTTATCTCAAGGGAAGGGGCCTGACGGACATATTTCGAGATATTTCTTCTTCTTGTTGTTCTTCTTCTGCACAGCTAGGCTGGAAGTGGCATTTGCGGCTCGCACTAGTGCAGAGTTATCTCAAAGAAAGGGGCCACGGTGTTTCTGTATCTCTATTATGTTGGTGCGGCTTTGGAACTTTTAAATATCTCGATATATCTCGAAAACTACGCTTCTGACCAACAAATATCATACAACATAAATTGTAGGAAACATAATTCTCTACAAAAAAGGTCTCTTAACATTTTGCCATAGCTCGCTTCGTTTCCGAGATATTTGCAGATATATCTCAAGGGAAGGGGCCTGACGGACATATTTCGAGATATTTCTTCTTCTTGTTGTTCTTCTTCTGCACAGCTAAGCTGGAAGTGGCATTTACAGCTCGCAATAGTGCAGAGTTATCTCAAAGAAAGGGGCCACGGTGTTTCTGTATCTCTATTATGTTGGTGCGGCTTCGGAACTTTTAAATATCTTGATATATCTCGAGAACTACGCATCTGATCAAAAAATATCATAGAACATGAAAAGTAGGAAACTTAATTCTCTACAAAAAAGGTCTCTTAACATTTTGCCATAGCTCTCTTCGTTTCCGAGATATTTGCAGATTTATCTCAAGGGAAGGGGCCTGACGGACATATTTCGAGATATTTCTTCTTCTTGTTGTTCTTCTTCTGCACAGCTAAGCTGGAAGTGGCATTTGCGGCTCGCACTAGTGCAGAGTTATCTCAAAGAAAGGGGCCACGGTGTTTCTGTATCTCTATTATGTTGGTGCGGCTTCGGAACTTTTAAATATCTCGATGTATCTCGAAAACTACGCTTCTGATCAAAAAATATCATAGACCATAAATTGTAGGAAACATAATTCTCTATAAAAAACGTCTCTTAACATTTTGCCATAGCTCGCTTCGTTTCCGAGATATTTGCAGATTCAGCTCAAAGGAACTGGCCTGACGGACATATTTCGAGATATTTCTTCTTCTTGTTGTTCTTCCTCTGCACAGCTAAGCTGGAAGTGGCATTTGCAGCTCGCAATAGTGCAGAGTTATCTCAAAGAAAGGGGTCACGGTGTTTCTGTATCTCTATTATGTTGGTGCGGCTTCGGAACTTTTAAATATCTTGATATATCTCGAGAACTACGCATCTGATCAAAAAATATCATAGAACATAAAAAGTAGGAAACTTAATTCTCTACAAAAAAGGTCTCTTAACATTTTGCTATAGCTCGCTTCGTTTCCGAGATATTTGCAGATTTATCTCAAGGGAAGGGGCCTGACGGACATATTTCGAGATATTTCTTCTTCTTGTTGTTCTTCTTCTGCACAGCTAAGCTGGAAGTGGCATTTGCGGCTCGCACTAGTGCAGAGTTATCTCAAAGAAAGGGGCCACGGTGTTTCTGTATCTCTATTATGTTGGTGCGGCTTCGGAACTTTTAAATATCTCGATGTATCTCGAAAACTACGCTTCTGATCAAAAAATATCATAGAACATAAATTGTAGGAAACATAATTCTCTACAAAAAAGGTCTCTTAACATTTTGCCATAGCTCGCTTCGTTTCCGAGATATTTGCAGATTTATCTCAAGGGAAGGGGCCTGACGGACATATTTCGAGATATTTCTTCTTCTTGTTGTTCTTCTTCTGCACAGCTAAGCTGGAAGTGGCATTTGCGGCTCGCACTAGTGCAGAGTTATCTCAAAGAAAGGGGCCACGGTGTTTCTGTATCCCTATTATGTTGGTGCGGCTTCGGAACTTTTAAATATCTCGATATATCTCGAAAACTACGCTTCTGATCAAAAAATATCATAGAACATAAATTGTAGGAAACATAATTCTCTATAAAAAACGTCTCTTAACATTTTGTCATAGCTCGCTTCGTTTCCGAGATATTTGCAGATTCAGCTCAAAGGAACTGGCCTGACGGACATATTTCGAGATATTTCTTCTTCTTGTTGTTCTTCCTCTGCACAGCTAAGCTGGAAGTGGCATTTGCAGCTCGCAATAGTGCAGAGTTATCTCAAAGAAAGGGGCCACGGTGTTTCTGTATCTCTATTATGTTGGTGCGGCTTCGGAACTTTTAAATATCTTGATATATCTCGAGAACTACGCATCTGATCAAAAAATATCAGAGAACATGAAAAGTAGGAAACTTAATTCTCTACAAAAAAGGTCTCTTAACATTTTGCCATAGCTCTCTTCGTTTCCGAGATATTTGCAGATTTATCTCAAGGGAAGGGGCCTGACGGACATATTTCGAGATATTTCTTCTTCTTGTTGTTCTTCTTCTGCACAGCTAAGCTGGAAGTGGCATTTGCGGCTCGCACTAGTGCAGAGTTATCTCAAAGAAAGGGGCCACGGTGTTTCTGTATCTCTATTATGTTGGTGCGGCTTCGGAACTTTTAAATATCTCGATGTATCTCGAAAACTACGCTTCTGATCAAAAAATATCATAGAACATAAATTGTAGGAAACATAATTCTCTATAAAAAACGTCTCTTAACATTTTGCCATAGCTCGCTTCGTTTCCGAGATATTTGCAGATTCAGCTCAAAGGAACTGGCCTGACGGACATATTTCGAGATATTTCTTCTTCTTGTTGTTCTTCCTCTGCACAGCTAAGCTGGAAGTGGCATTTGCAGCTCGCAATAGTGCAGAGTTATCTCAAAGAAAGGGGTCACGGTGTTTCTGTATCTCTATTATGTTGGTGCGGCTTCGGAACTTTTAAATATCTTGATATATCTCGAGAACTACGCATCTGATCAAAAAATATCATAGAACATAAAAAGTAGGAAACTTAATTCTCTACAAAAAAGGTCTCTTAACATTTTGCTATAGCTCGCTTCGTTTCCGAGATATTTGCAGATTTATCTCAAGGGAAGGGGCCTGACGGACATATTTCGAGATATTTCTTCTTCTTGTTGTTCTTCTTCTGCACAGCTAAGCTGGAAGTGGCATTTGCGGCTCGCACTAGTGCAGAGTTATCTCAAAGAAAGGGGCCACGGTGTTTCTGTATCTCTATTATGTTGGTGCGGCTTCGGAACTTTTAAATATCTCGATGTATCTCGAAAACTACGCTTCTGATCAAAAAATATCATAGAACATAAATTGTAGGAAACATAATTCTCTACAAAAAAGGTCTCTTAACATTTTGCCATAGCTCGCTTCGTTTCCGAGATATTTGCAGATTTATCTCAAGGGAAGGGGCCTGACGGACATATTTCGAGATATTTCTTCTTCTTGTTGTTCTTCTTCTGCACAGCTAAGCTGGAAGTGGCATTTGCGGCTCGCACTAGTGCAGAGTTATCTCAAAGAAAGGGGCCACGGTGTTTCTGTATCCCTATTATGTTGGTGCGGCTTCGGAACTTTTAAATATCTCGATATATCTCGAAAACTACGCTTCTGATCAAAAAATATCATAGAACATAAATTGTAGGAAACATAATTCTCTATAAAAAACGTCTCTTAACATTTTGTCATAGCTCGCTTCGTTTCCGAGATATTTGCAGATTCAGCTCAAAGGAACTGGCCTGACGGACATATTTCGAGATATTTCTTCTTCTTGTTGTTCTTCCTCTGCACAGCTAAGCTGGAAGTGGCATTTGCAGCTCGCAATAGTGCAGAGTTATCTCAAAGAAAGGGGCCACGGTGTTTCTGTATCTCTATTATGTTGGTGCGGCTTCGGAACTTTTAAATATCTTGATATATCTCGAGAACTACGCATCTGATCAAAAAATATCATAGAACATAAAAAGTAGGAAACTTAATTCTCTACAAAAAGGTCTCTTAACATTTTGCCATAGCTCGCTTCGTTTCCGAGATATTTGCAGATTTATCTCAAGGGAAGGGGCCTGACGGACATATTTCGAGATATTTCTTCTTCTTGTTGTTCTTCTTCTGCACAGCTAAGCTGGAAGTGGCATTTGCGGCTCGCACTAGTGCAGAGTTATCTCAAAGAAAGGGGCCACGGTGTTTCTGTATCTCTATTATGTTGGTGCGGCTTCGGAACTTTTAAATATCTCGATATATCTCGAAAACTACGCTTCTGATCAAAAAATATCATAGAACATAAATTGTAGGAAACAGAATTCTCTACAAAAAAGGTCTCTTAACCTTTTGCCATAGCTCGCTTCGTTTCCGAGATATTTGCAGATATATCTCAAGGGAAGGGGCCTGACGGACATATTTCGAGATATTTCTTCTTCTTGTTGTTCTTCTTCTGCACAGCTAAGCTGGAAGTGGCATTTGCGGCTCGCACTAGTGCAGAGTTATCTCAAAGAAAGGGGCCACGGTGTTTCTGTATCTCTATTATGTTGGTGCGGCTTCGGAACTTTTAAATATCTCGATGTATCTCGAAAACTACGCTTCTGATCAAAAAATATCATAGAAGATAAATTGTAGGAAACATAATTCTCTACAAAAAAGGTCTCTTAACATTTTGCCATAGCTCGCTTCGTTTCCGAGATATTTGCTGATATATCTCAAGGGAAGGGGCCTGACGGACATATTTCGAGATATTTCTTCTTCTTGTTGTTCTTCTTCTGCACAGCTAAGCTGGAAGTGGCATTTCCAGCTCGCAATAGTGCAGAGTTATCTCAAAGAAAGGGACCACGGTGTTTCTGTATCTCTATTATGTTGGTGCGGCTTCGGAACTTTTAAATATCTTGATATATCTCGAGAACTACGCATCAGATCAAAAAATATCATAGAACATAAAAAGTAGGAAACTTAATTCTCTACAAAAAAAGTCTCTTAACATTTTGCCATAGCTCTCTTCGTTTCCGAGATATTTGCAGATTTATCTCAAGGGAAGGGGCCTGACGGACATATTTCGAGATATTTCTTCTTCTTGTTGTTCTTCTGCACAGCTAAGCTGGAAGTGGCATTTGCAGCTCGCAATAGTGCATAGTTATCTGAAAGAAAGGGGCCACGGTGTTTCTGTATCTCTATTATGTTGGTGCGGCTTCGGAACTTTTAAATATCTTGATATATCTCGAGAACTACGCATCTGATCAAAAAATATCATAGAACATAAAAAGTAGGAAACTTAATTCTCTACAAAAAAGGTCTCTTAACATTTTGCCATAGCTCTCTTCGTTTCCGAGATATTTGCAGATTTATCTCAAGGGAAGGGGCCTGACGGACATATTTCGAGATATTTCTTCTTCTTGTTGTTCTTCTTCTGCACAGCTAAGCTGGAAGTGGCATTTGCAGCTCGCAATAGTGCAGAGTTATCTCAAAGAAAGGGGCCACGGTGTTTCTGTAACTCTATTATGTTGGTGCGGCTTCGGAACTTTTAAATATCTTGATATATCTCGAGAACTACGCATCTGATCAAAAAATATCATAGAACATAAAAAGTAGGAAACTTAATTCTCTACAAAAAAGGTCTCTTAACATTTTGCCATAGCTCGCTTCGTTTCCGAGATATTTGCAGATATATCTCAAGGGAAGGGGCCTGACGGACATATTTCGAGATATTTCTTCTTCTTGTTGTTCTTCTTCTGCACAGCTAAGCTGGAAGTGGCATTTGCAGCTCGCAATAGTGCAGAGTTATCTCAAAGAAAGGGGCCACGGTGTTTCTGTATCTCTATTATGTTGGTGCGGCTTCGGAACTTTTAAATATCTTGATATATCTCGAGAACTACGCGTCTGATCAAAAAATATCATAGAACATAAAAAGTAGGAAACTTAATTCTCTACAAAAACGGTCTCTTAACATTTTGCCATAGCTCGCTTCGTTTCCGAGATATTTGCAGATTTATCTCAAGGGAAGGGGCCTGACGGACATATTTCGAGATATTTCTTCTTCTTGTTGTTCTTCTTCTGCACAGCTAAGCTGGAAGTGGCATTTGCGGCTCGCACTAGTGCACAGTTATCTCAAAGAAAGGGGCCACGGTGTTTCTGTATCTTTATTATGTTGGTGCGGCTTCGGAACTTTTAAATATCTTGATATATCTCGAGAACTACGCATCTGATCAAAAAATATCATAGAACATAAAAAGTAGGAAACTTAATTCTCTACAAAAAAGGTCTCTTAACATTTTGCCATAGCTCGCTTCGTTTCCGAGATATTTGCATATTTATCTCAAGGGAAGGGGCCTGACGGACATATTTCGAGATATTTCTTCTTCTTGTTGTTCTTCTTCTGCACAGCTAAGCTGGAAGTGGCATTTGCGGCTCGCACTAGTGCAGAGTTATCTCAAAGAAAGGGGCCACGGTGTTTCTGTATCTCTATTATGTTGGTGCGGCTTCGGAACTTTTAAATATCTCGATATATCTCGAAAACTACGCTTCTGATCAAAAAATATCATAGAACATAAATTGTAGGAAACATAATTCTCTACAAAAAAGGTCTCTTATCATTTTGCCATAGCTCGCTTCGTTTCCGAGATATTTGCAGATATATCTCAAGGGAAGGGGCCTGACGGACATATTTCGAGATATTTCTTCTTCTTGTTGTTCTTCTTCTGCACCGCTAAGCTGGAAGTGGCATTTACAGCTCGCAATAGTGCAGAGTTATCTCAAAGAAAGGGGCCACGGTGTTTCTGTATCTCTATTATGTTGGTGCGGCTTCGGAACTTTTAAATACCTTGATATATCTCGAGAACTACGCATCTGATCAAAAAATATCATA
This sequence comes from Osmia lignaria lignaria, assembly GCF_051020975.1. Taxonomy (NCBI): domain Eukaryota; kingdom Metazoa; phylum Arthropoda; class Insecta; order Hymenoptera; family Megachilidae; genus Osmia; species Osmia lignaria. Next base: position 4,267,629 of record NW_027478159.1, on the reverse strand, counting down.
GAACGTAAAAAGTAGGAAACTTAATTCTCTACAAATAAGGTCTCTTAACATTTTGCCATAGCTCGCTTCGTTTCCGAGATATTTGCAGATTTATGTCAAGGGAAGGGGCCTGACGGACATATTTCGAGATATTTCTTCTTCTTGTTGTTCTTCTTCTGCACAGCTAAGCTGGAAGTGGCATTTGCAGCTCGCAATAGTGCAGAGATATCTCAAAGAAAGGGGCCACGGTGTTTCTGTATCTCTATTATGTTGGTGCGGTTTCGGAACTTTCAAATATCTTGATATATCTCGAGAACTACGCATCTGATCAAAAAATATCATAGAACGTAAAAAGTAGGAAACTTAATTCTCTACAAATAGGGTCTCTTAACATTTTGCCATAGCTCGCTTCGTTTCCGAGATATTTGCAGATTTATGTCAAGGGAAGGGGCCTGACGGACATATTTCGAGATATTTCTTCTTCTTCTTGTTCTTCTTCTGCACAGCTAAGCTGGAAGTGGCATTTGCAGCTCGCAATAGTGCAGAGATATCTCAAAGAAAGGGGCCACGGTGTTTCTGTATCTCTATTATGTTGGTGCGGCTTCGGAACTTTTAAATATCTTGATATATCTGGAGAACTACGGGTCTGATCAAAAAATATCATAGAACATAAAAAGTAGGAAGCATAATTCTCTACAAAAAAGGTCTCTTAACATTTTGCCATAGCTCGCTTCGTTTCCGAGATATTTGCAGATTTATCTCAAGGGAAGGGGCCTGACGGACATATTTCGAGATATTTCTTCTTCTTGTTGTTCTTCTTCTGCACAGCTAAGCTGGAAGTGGCATTTGCGGCTCGCACTAGTGCAGAGTTATCTCAAAGAAAGGGGCCACGGTGTTTCTGTATCTCTATTATGTTGGTGCGGCTTCGGAACTTTTAAATATCTCGATGTATCTCGAAAACTACGCTTCTGATCAAAAAATATCATAGAACATAAATTGTAGGAAACATAATTCTCTACAAAAAAGGTCTCTTAACATTTTGCCATAGCTCGCTTCGTTTCCGAGATATTTGCAGATTTATCTCAAGGGAAGGGGCCTGACGGACATATTTCGAGATATTTCTTCTTCTTGTTGTTCTTCTTCTGCACAGCTAAGCTGGAAGTGGCATTTGCGGCTCGCACTAGTGCAGAGTTATCTCAAAGAAAGGGGCCACGGTGTTTCTGTATCCCTATTATGTTGGTGCGGCTTCGGAACTTTTAAATATCTCGATATATCTCGAAAACTACGCTTCTGATCAAAAAATATCATAGAACATAAATTGTAGGAAACATAATTCTCTATAAAAAACGTCTCTTAACATTTTGTCATAGCTCGCTTCGTTTCCGAGATATTTGCAGATTCAGCTCAAAGGAACTGGCCTGACGGACATATTTCGAGATATTTCTTCTTCTTGTTGTTCTTCCTCTGCACAGCTAAGCTGGAAGTGGCATTTGCAGCTCGCAATAGTGCAGAGTTATCTCAAAGAAAGGGGCCACGGTGTTTCTGTATCTCTATTATGTTGGTGCGGCTTCGGAACTTTTAAATATCTTGATATATCTCGAGAACTACGCATCTGATCAAAAAATATCATAGAACATAAAAAGTAGGAAACTTAATTCTCTACAAAAAGGTCTCTTAACATTTTGCCATAGCTCGCTTCGTTTCCGAGATATTTGCAGATTTATCTCAAGGGAAGGGGCCTGACGGACATATTTCGAGATATTTCTTCTTCTTGTTGTTCTTCTTCTGCACAGCTAAGCTGGAAGTGGCATTTGCGGCTCGCACTAGTGCAGAGTTATCTCAAAGAAAGGGGCCACGGTGTTTCTGTATCTCTATTATGTTGGTGCGGCTTCGGAACTTTTAAATATCTCGATATATCTCGAAAACTACGCTTCTGATCAAAAAATATCATAGAACATAAATTGTAGGAAACAGAATTCTCTACAAAAAAGGTCTCTTAACCTTTTGCCATAGCTCGCTTCGTTTCCGAGATATTTGCAGATATATCTCAAGGGAAGGGGCCTGACGGACATATTTCGAGATATTTCTTCTTCTTGTTGTTCTTCTTCTGCACAGCTAAGCTGGAAGTGGCATTTGCGGCTCGCACTAGTGCAGAGTTATCTCAAAGAAAGGGGCCACGGTGTTTCTGTATCTCTATTATGTTGGTGCGGCTTCGGAACTTTTAAATATCTCGATGTATCTCGAAAACTACGCTTCTGATCAAAAAATATCATAGAAGATAAATTGTAGGAAACATAATTCTCTACAAAAAAGGTCTCTTAACATTTTGCCATAGCTCGCTTCGTTTCCGAGATATTTGCTGATATATCTCAAGGGAAGGGGCCTGACGGACATATTTCGAGATATTTCTTCTTCTTGTTGTTCTTCTTCTGCACAGCTAAGCTGGAAGTGGCATTTCCAGCTCGCAATAGTGCAGAGTTATCTCAAAGAAAGGGACCACGGTGTTTCTGTATCTCTATTATGTTGGTGCGGCTTCGGAACTTTTAAATATCTTGATATATCTCGAGAACTACGCATCAGATCAAAAAATATCATAGAACATAAAAAGTAGGAAACTTAATTCTCTACAAAAAAAGTCTCTTAACATTTTGCCATAGCTCTCTTCGTTTCCGAGATATTTGCAGATTTATCTCAAGGGAAGGGGCCTGACGGACATATTTCGAGATATTTCTTCTTCTTGTTGTTCTTCTGCACAGCTAAGCTGGAAGTGGCATTTCCAGCTCGCAATAGTGCATAGTTATCTGAAAGAAAGGGGCCACGGTGTTTCTGTATCTCTATTATGTTGGTGCGGCTTCGGAACTTTTAAATATCTTGATATATCTCGAGAACTACGCATCTGATCAAAAAATATCATAGAACATAAAAAGTAGGAAACTTAATTCTCTACAAAAAAGGTCTCTTAACATTTTGCCATAGCTCTCTTCGTTTCCGAGATATTTGCAGATTTATCTCAAGGGAAGGGGCCTGACGGACATATTTCGAGATATTTCTTCTTCTTGTTGTTCTTCTTCTGCACAGCTAAGCTGGAAGTGGCATTTGCAGCTCGCAATAGTGCAGAGTTATCTCAAAGAAAGGGGCCACGGTGTTTCTGTAACTCTATTATGTTGGTGCGGCTTCGGAACTTTTAAATATCTTGATATATCTCGAGAACTACGCATCTGATCAAAAAATATCATAGAACATAAAAAGTAGGAAACTTAATTCTCTACAAAAAAGGTCTCTTAACATTTTGCCATAGCTCGCTTCGTTTCCGAGATATTTGCAGATATATCTCAAGGGAAGGGGCCTGACGGACATATTTCGAGATATTTCTTCTTCTTGTTGTTCTTCTTCTGCACAGCTAAGCTGGAAGTGGCATTTGCAGCTCGCAATAGTGCAGAGTTATCTCAAAGAAAGGGGCCACGGTGTTTCTGTATCTCTATTATGTTGGTGCGGCTTCGGAACTTTTAAATATCTTGATATATCTCGAGAACTACGCGTCTGATCAAAAAATATCATAGAACATAAAAAGTAGGAAACTTAATTCTCTACAAAAACGGTCTCTTAACATTTTGCCATAGCTCGCTTCGTTTCCGAGATATTTGCAGATTTATCTCAAGGGAAGGGGCCTGACGGACATATTTCGAGATATTTCTTCTTCTTGTTGTTCTTCTTCTGCACAGCTAAGCTGGAAGTGGCATTTGCGGCTCGCACTAGTGCACAGTTATCTCAAAGAAAGGGGCCACGGTGTTTCTGTATCTTTATTATGTTGGTGCGGCTTCGGAACTTTTAAATATCTTGATATATCTCGAGAACTACGCATCTGATCAAAAAATATCATAGAACATAAAAAGTAGGAAACTTAATTCTCTACAAAAAAGGTCTCTTAACATTTTGCCATAGCTCGCTTCGTTTCCGAGATATTTGCATATTTATCTCAAGGGAAGGGGCCTGACGGACATATTTCGAGATATTTCTTCTTCTTGTTGTTCTTCTTCTGCACAGCTAAGCTGGAAGTGGCATTTGCGGCTCGCACTAGTGCAGAGTTATCTCAAAGAAAGGGGCCACGGTGTTTCTGTATCTCTATTATGTTGGTGCGGCTTCGGAACTTTTAAATATCTCGATATATCTCGAAAACTACGCTTCTGATCAAAAAATATCATAGAACATAAATTGTAGGAAACATAATTCTCTACAAAAAAGGTCTCTTATCATTTTGCCATAGCTCGCTTCGTTTCCGAGATATTTGCAGATATATCTCAAGGGAAGGGGCCTGACGGACATATTTCGAGATATTTCTTCTTCTTGTTGTTCTTCTTCTGCACCGCTAAGCTGGAAGTGGCATTTACAGCTCGCAATAGTGCAGAGTTATCTCAAAGAAAGGGGCCACGGTGTTTCTGTATCTCTATTATGTTGGTGCGGCTTCGGAACTTTTAAATATCTTGATATATCTCGAGAACTACGCATCTGATCAAAAAATATCATAGAACGTAAAAAGTAGGAAACTTAATTCTCTACAAATAAGGTCTCTTAACATTTTGCCATAGCTCGCTTCGTTTCCGAGATATTTGCAGATTTATGTCAAGGGAAGGGGCCTGACGGACATATTTCGAGATATTTCTTCTTCTTCTTGTTCTTCTTCTGCACAGCTAAGCTGGAAGTGGCATTTGCAGCTCGCAATAGTGCAGAGATATCTCAAAGAAAGGGGCCACGGTGTTTCTGTATCTCTATTATGTTGGTGCGGCTTCGGAACTTTTAAATATCTTGATATATCTGGAGAACTACGGGTCTGATCAAAAAATATCATAGAACATAAAAAGTAGGAAGCATAATTCTCTACAAAAAAGGTCTCTTAACATTTTGCCATAGCTCGCTTCGTTTCCGAGATATTTGCAGATTTATCTCAAGGGAAGGGGCCTGACGGACATATTTCGAGATATTTCTTCTTCTTGTTGTTCTCCTTCTGCACAGCTAAGCTGGAAGTGGCATTTGCGGCTCGCACTAGTGCACAGTTATCTCAAAGAAAGGGGCCACGGTGTTTCTGTATCTTTATTATGTTGGTGCGGCTTCGGAACTTTTAAATATCTCGATATATCTCGAAAACTACGCTTCTGATCAAAAAATATCATAGAACATAAATTGTAGGAAACATAATTCTCTACAAAAAAGGTCTCTTAACATTTTGCCATAGCTCGCTTCGTTTCCGAGATATTTGCAGATATATCTCAAGGGAAGGGGCCTGACGGACATATTTCGAGATATTTCTTCTTCTTGTTGTTCTTCTTCTGCACAGCTAAGCTGGAAGTGGCATTTACAGCTCGCAATAGTGCAGAGTTATCTCAAAGAAAGGGGCCACGGTGTTTCTGTATCTCTATTATGTTGGTGCGGCTTCGGAACTTTTAAATATCTTGATATATCTCGAGAACTACGCATCTGATCAAAAAATGTCATAGAACATAAAAAGTAGGAAACTTAATTGTCTACAAAAAAGGTCTCTTAACATTTTGCCATAGCTCTATTCGTTTCCGAGATATTTCCAGATTTATCTCAAGGGAAGGGGCCTGACGGACATATTTCGAGATATTTCTTCTTCTTGTTGTTCTTCTTCTGCACAGCTAAGCTGGAAGTGGCATTTGCAGCTCGCAATAGTGCAGAGTTATCTCAAAGAAAGGGGCCACGGTGTTTCTGTATCTCTATTATGTTGGTGCGGCTTCGGAACTTTTAAATATCTTGATATATCTCGAGAACTGCGCATCTGATCAAAAAATATCATAGAACATAAAAAGTAGGAAACTTAATTCTCTACAGAAAAGGTCTCTTAACATTTTGCCATAGCTCACTTCGTTTCCGAGATATTTGCAGATTTATCTCAAGGGAAGGGGCCTAACGGACATATTTCGAGATATTTCTTCTTCTTGTTGTTCTTCTTCTGCACAGCTAAGCTGGAAGTGGCATTTGCGGCTCGCACTAGTGCAGAGTTACCTCAAAGAAAGGGGCCGCGGTGTTTCTGTATCTCTATTATGTTGGTGCGGCTTCGGAACTTTTAAATATCTCTATATATCTCGAAAACTACGCTTCTGATCAAAAAATATCATAGAACATAAATTGTAGGAAACATAATTCTCTACAAAAAAGGTCTCTTAACATTTTGCCATAGCTCGCTTCGTTTCCGAGATATTTGCAGATATATCTCAAGGGAAGGGGCCTGACGGACATATTTCGAGATATTTCTTCTTCTTGTTGTTCTTCTTCTGCACAGCTAAGCTGGAAGTGGCATTTACAGCTCGCAATAGTGCAGAGTTATCTCAAAGAAAGGGGCCACGGTGTTTCTGTATCTCTATTATGTTGGTGCGGCTGCGGAACTTTTAAATATCTTGATATATCTCGAAAACTACGCTTCTGATCAAAAAATATCATAGAACATAAAAAGTAGGAAACTTAATTCTCTACAAAAAAGGTCTCTTAACATTTTGCCATAGCTCGCTTCGTTTCCGAGATATTTGCATATTTATCTCATGGGAAGGGGCCTGACGGACATATTTCGAGATATTTCTTCTTCTTGTTGTTCTTCTTCTGCACAGCTAAACTGGAAGTGGCATTTCCAGCTCGCAATAGTGCAGAGTTATCTCAAAGAAAGGGGCCACGGTGTTTCTGTATCTCTATTATGTTGGTGCGGCTTCGGAACTTTTAAATATCTTGATATATCTCGAGAACTACGCATCTGATCAAAAAATATCATAGAACATAAAAAGTAGGAAACTTAATTCTCTACAAAAAAGGTCTCTTAACATTTTGCCATAGCTTCGTTTCCGAGACATTTGCAGATTTATCTCAAGGGAAGGGGCCTGACGGACATATTTCGAGATATTTCTTCTTCTTGTTGTTCTTCTTCTGCACAGCTAAGCTGGAAGTGGCATTTGCGGCTCGCACTAGTGCAGAGTTATCTCAAAGAAAGGGGCCACGGTGTTTCTGTATCTCTATTATGTTGGTGCGGCTTCGGAACTTTTAAATATCTTGATATATCTCGAGAACTGCGCATCTGATCAAAAAATATCATAGAACATAAAAAGTAGGAAACTTAATTCTCTACAAAAAAGGTCTCTTAACATTTTGCCATAGCTCGCTTCGTTTCCGAGATATTTGCAGATTTATCTCAAGGGAAGGGGCCTAACGGACATATTTCGAGATATTTCTTCTTCTTGTTGTTCTTCTTCTGCACAGCTAAGCTGGAAGTGGCATTTGCGGCTCGCACTAGTGCAGAGTTATCTCAAAGAAAGGGGCCACGGTGTTTCTGTATCTCTATTATGTTGGTGCGGCTTCGGCACTTTTAAATATCTTGATATATCTCGAGAACTACGCATCTGATCAAAAAATATCATAGAACATAAAAAGTAGGAAACTTAATTCTCTACAAAAAAGGTCTCTTAACATTTTGCCATAGCTCGCTTCGTTTCCGAGATATTTGCATATTTATCTCAAGGGAAGGGGCCTGACGGACATATTTCGAGATATTTCTTCTTCTTGTTGCTCTTCTTCTGCACAGCTAAGCTGGAAGTGGCATTTGCGGCTCGCACTAGTGCAGAGTTATCTCAAAGAAAGGGGCCACGGTGTTTCTGTATCTCTATTATGTTGGTGCGGCTTCGGAACTTTTAAATATCTTGATATATCTCGAGAACTACGCATCTGATCAAAAAATATCATCGAACATAAAAAGTAGGAAACTTAATTCTCTACAAAAAAGGTCTCTTAACATTTTGCCATAGCTCGCTTCGTTTCCGAGATATTTGCAGATTCAGCTCAAAGGAACTGGCCTGACGGACATATTTCGAGATATTTCTTCTTCTTGTTGTTCTTCCTCTGCACAGCTAAGCTGGAAGTGGCATTTGCAGCTCGCAATATTGCAGAGTTATCTCACAGAAAGGGGCCACGGTGTTTCTGTATCTCTATTATGTTGGTGCGGCTTCGGAACTTTTAAATATCTTGATATATCTCGAGAACTAAGCATCTGATCAAAAAATATCATAGAACATAAAAAGTAGGAAACTTAATTCTCTACAAAAAACGTCTCTTAACATTTTGCCATAGCTCGCTTCGTTTCCGAGATATTAGCAGATTTATCTCAAGGGAAGTGGCCTGACGGACATATTTCGAGATATTTCTTCTTCTTGTTGTTCTTCTTCTGCACAGCTAAGCTGGAAGTGGCATTTGCCGCTCGCACTAGTGCAAAGTTATCTCAAAGAAAGGGGCCACGGTGTTTCTGTATCTCTATTATGTTGGTGCGGCTTCGGAACTTTTAAATATCTTGATATATCTCGAGAACTACGCATCTGATCAAAAAATATCATAGAACATAAAAAGTAGGAAACTTAATTCTCTACAAAAAAGGTCTCTTAACATTTTGCCATAGCTCGCTTCGTTTCCGAGATATTTGCATATTTATCTCAAGGGAAGGGGCCTGACGGACATATTTCGAGATATTTCTTCTTCTTGTTGTTCTTCTTCTGCACAGCTAAGCTGGAAGTGGCATTTGCGGCTCGCACTAGTGCAGAGTTATCTCAAAGAAAGGGGCCACGTTGTTTCTGTATCTCTATTATGTTGGTGCGGCTTCGGAACTTTTAAATATCTCGATATATCTCGAAAACTACGCTTCTGATCAAAAAATATCATACAACATAAAAAGTAGGAAACTTAATTCTCTACAAAAAAGGTCTCTTAACATTTTGCCATAGCTCGCTTCGTTTCCGAGATATTTGCAGATTTATCTCAAGGGAAGGGGCCTAACGGACATATTTCGAGATATTTCTTCTTCTTGTTGTTCTTCTTCTGCACAGCTAAACTGGAAGTGGCATTTCCAGCTCGCAATAGTGCAGAGTTATCTCAAAGAAAGGGGCCACGGTGTTTCTGTATCTCTATTATGTTGGTGCGGCTTCGGAACTTTTAAATATCTTGATATATCTCGAGAACTACGCATCTGATCAAAAAATATCATAGAACATAAAAAGTAGGAAACTTAATTCTCTACAAAAAAGGTCTCTTAACATTTTGCCATAGCTCGCTTCGTTTCCGAGATATTTGCAGATTTATCTCAAGGGAAGGGGCCTGACGGACATATTTCGAGATATTTCTTCTTCTTGTTGTTCTTCTTCTGCACAGCTAAGCTGGAAGTGGCATTTGCGGCTCGCACTAGTGCAGAGTTATCTCAAAGAAAGGGGCCACGGTGTTTCTGTATCTCTATTATGTTGGTGCGGCTTCGGAACTTTTAAATATCTTGATATATCTCGAGAACTACGCATCTGATCAAAAAATATCATAGAACATAAAAAGTAGGAAACTTAATTCTCTACAAAAAAGGTCTCTTAACATTTTGCCATAGCTCGCTTCGTTTCCGAGATATTTGCATATTTATCTCAAGGGAAGGGGCCTGACGGACATATTTCGAGATATTTCTTCTTCTTGTTGTTCTTCTTCTGCACAGCTAAGCTGGAAGTGGCATTTGCGGCTCGCACTAGTGCAGAGTTATCTCAAAGAAAGGGGCCACGGTGTTTCTGTATCTCTATTATGTTGGTGCGGCTTCGGAACTTTTAAATATCTCGATATATCTCGAAAACTACGCTTCTGATCAAAAAATATCATAGAACATAAAAAGTAGGAAACTTAATTCTCTACAAAAAAGGTCTCTTAACATTTTGCCATAGCTCGCTTCGTTTCCGAGATATTTGCAGATTCATCTCAAGGGAAGGGGTCTGACGGACATATTTCGAGATATTTCTTCTTCTTGTTGTTCTTCTTCTGCACAGCTAAGCTCGAAGTGGCATTTGCAGCTCGCAATAGTGCAGAGTTATCTCAAAGAAAGGGGCCACGGTGTTTCTGTACCTCTATTATGTTGGTGCAGCTTCGGAACTTTTAAATATCTTGATATATCTCGAGAACTACGCATCTGATCAAAAAATATCATCGAACATAAAAAGTAGGAAACTTAATTCTCTACAAAAAAGGTCTCTTAACATTTTGCCATAGCTCGCTTCGTTTCCGAGATATTTGCAGATTCAGCTCAAAGGAACTGGCCTGACGGACATATTTCGAGATATTTCTTCTTCTTGTTGTTCTTCCTCTGCACAGCTAAGCTGGAAGTGGCATTTGCAGCTCGCAATATTGCAGAGTTATCTCACAGAAAGGGGCCACGGTGTTTCTGTATCTCTATTATGTTGGTGCGGCTTCGGAACTTTTAAATATCTTGATATATCTCGAGAACTAAGCATCTGATCAAAAAATATCATAGAACATAAAAAGTAGGAAACTTAATTCTCTACAAAAAAGGTCTCTTAACATTTTGCCATAGCTCGCTTCGTTTCCGAGATATTAGCAGATTTATCTCAAGGGAAGTGGCCTGACGGACATATTTCGAGATATTTCTTCTTCTTGTTGTTCTTCTTCTGCACAGCTAAGCTGGAAGTGGCATTTGCCGCTCGCACTAGTGCAAAGTTATCTCAAAGAAAGGGGCCACGGTGTTTCTGTATCTCTATTATGTTGGTGCGGCTTCGGAACTTTTAAATATCTTGATATATCTCGAGAACTAAGCATCTGATCAAAAAATATCATAGAACATAAAAAGTAGGAAACTTAATTCTCTACAAAAAAGGTCTCTTAACATTTTGCCATAGCTCGCTTCGTTTCCGAGATATTAGCAGATTTATCTCAAGGGAAGTGGCCTGACGGACATATTTCGAGATATTTCTTCTTCTTGTTGTTCTTCTTCTGCACAGCTAAGCTGGAAGTGGCATTTGCCGCTCGCACTAGTGCAAAGTTATCTCAAAGAAAGGGGCCACGTTGTTTCTGTATCTCTATTATGTTGGTGCGGCTTCGGAACTTTTAAATATCTCGATATATCTCGAAAACTACGCTTCTGATCAAAAAATATCATACAACATAAAAAGTAGGAAACTTAATTCTCTACAAAAAAGGTCTCTTAACATTTTGCCATAGCTCGCTTCGTTTCCGAGATATTTGCAGATTTATCTCAAGGGAAGGGGCCTAACGGACATATTTCGAGATATTTCTTCTTCTTGTTGTTCTTCTTCTGCACAGCTAAACTGGAAGTGGCATTTCCAGCTCGCAATAGTGCAGAGTTATCTCAAAGAAAGGGGCCACGGTGTTTCTGTATCTCTATTATGTTGGTGCGGCTTCGGAACTTTTAAATATCTTGATATATCTCGAGAACTACGCATCTGATCAAAAAATATCATAGAACATAAAAAGTAGGAAACTTAATTCTCTACAAAAAAGGTCTCTTAACATTTTGCCATAGCTCGCTTCGTTTCCGAGATATTTGCAGATTTATCTCAAGGGAAGGGGCCTGACGGACATATTTCGAGATATTTCTTCTTCTTGTTGTTCTTCTTCTGCACAGCTAAGCTGGAAGTGGCATTTGCGGCTCGCACTAGTGCAGAGTTATCTCAAAGAAAGGGGCCACGGTGTTTCTGTATCTCTATTATGTTGGTGCGGCTTCGGAACTTTTAAATATCTTGATATATCTCGAGAACTACGCATCTGATCAAAAAATATCATAGAACATAAAAAGTAGGAAACTTAATTCTCTACAAAAAAGGTCTCTTAACATTTTGCCATAGCTCGCTTCGTTTCCGAGATATTTGCATATTTATCTCAAGGGAAGGGGCCTGACGGACATATTTCGAGATATTTCTTCTTCTTGTTGTTCTTCTTCTGCACAGCTAAGCTGGAAGTGGCATTTGCGGCTCGCACTAGTGCAGAGTTATCTCAAAGAAAGGGGCCACGGTGTTTCTGTATCTCTATTATGTTGGTGCGGCTTCGGAACTTTTAAATATCTCGATATATCTCGAAAACTACGCTTCTGATCAAAAAATATCATAGAACATAAAAAGTAGGAAACTTAATTCTCTACAAAAAAGGTCTCTTAACATTTTGCCATAGCTCGCTTCGTTTCCGAGATATTTGCAGATTCATCTCAAGGGAAGGGGTCTGACGGACATATTTCGAGATATTTCTTCTTCTTGTTGTTCTTCTTCTGCACAGCTAAGCTGGAAGTGGCATTTGCAGCTCGCAATATTGCAGAGTTATCTCACAGAAAGGGGCCACGGTGTTTCTGTATCTCTATTATGTTGGTGCGGCTTCGGAACTTTTAAATATCTTGATATATCTCGAGAACTAAGCATCTGATCAAAAAATATCATAGAACATAAAAAGTAGGAAACTTAATTCTCTACAAAAAAGGTCTCTTAACATTTTGCCATAGCTCGCTTCGTTTCCGAGATATTAGCAGATTTATCTCAAGGGAAGTGGCCTGACGGACATATTTCGAGATATTTCTTCTTCTTGTTGTTCTTCTTCTGCACAGCTAAGCTGGAAGTGGCATTTGCCGCTCGCACTAGTGCAAAGTTATCTCAAAGAAAGGGGCCACGGTGTTTCTGTATCTCTATTATGTTGGTGCGGCTTCGGAACTTTTAAATATCTTGATATATCTCGAGAACTAAGCATCTGATCAAAAAATATCATAGAACATAAAAAGTAGGAAACTTAATTCTCTACAAAAAAGGTCTCTTAACATTTTGCCATAGCTCGCTTCGTTTCCGAGATATTAGCAGATTTATCTCAAGGGAAGTGGCCTGACGGACATATTTCGAGATATTTCTTCTTCTTGTTGTTCTTCTTCTGCACAGCTAAGCTGGAAGTGGCATTTGCCGCTCGCACTAGTGCAAAGTTATCTCAAAGAAAGGGGCCACGGTGTTTCTGTATCTCTATTATGTTGGTGCGGCTTCGGAACTTTTAAATATCTTGATATATCTCGAGAACTACGCATCTGATCAAAAAATATCATAGAACATAAAAAGTAGGAAACTTAATTCTCTACAAAAAAGGTCTCTTAACATTTTGCCATAGCTCGCTTCGTTTCCGAGATATTTGCATATTTATCTCAAGGGAAGGGGCCTGACGGACATATTTCGAGATATTTCTTCTTCTTGTTGTTCTTCTTCTGCACAGCTAAGCTGGAAGTGGCATTTGCGGCTCGCACTAGTGCAGAGTTATCTCAAAGAAAGGGGCCACGTTGTTTCTGTATCTCTATTATGTTGGTGCGGCTTCGGAACTTTTAAATATCTCGATATATCTCGAAAACTACGCTTCTGATCAAAAAATATCATAGAACATAAAAAGTAGGAAACTTAATTCTCTACAAAAAAGGTCTCTTAACATTTTGCCATAGCTCGCTTCGTTTCCGAGATATTTGCAGATTTATCTCAAGGGAAGGGGCCTGACGGACATATTTCGAGATATTTCTTCTTCTTGTTGTTCTTCTTCTGCACAGCTAAGCTGGAAGTGGCATTTGCGGCTCGCACTAGTGCAGAGTTATCTCAAAGAAAGGGGCCACGGTGTTTCTGTATCTCTATTATGTTGGTGCGGCTTCGGAACTTTTAAATATCTTGATATATCTCGAGAACTACGCATCTGATCAAAAAATATCATAGAACATAAAAAGTAGGAAACTTAATTCTCTACAAAAAAGGTCTCTTAACATTTTGCCATAGCTCGCTTCGTTTCCGAGATATTTGCAGATTCATCTCAAGGGAAGGGGTCTGACGGACATATTTCGAGATATTTCTTCTTCTTGTTGTTCTTCTTCTGCACAGCTAAGCTCGAAGTGGCATTTGCAGCTCGCAATAGTGCAGAGTTATCTCAAAGAAAGAGGCCACGGTGTTTCTGTACCTCTATTATGTTGGTGCAGCTTCGGAACTTTTAAATATCTTGATATATCTCGAGAACTACGCATCTGATCAAAAAATATCATCGAACATAAAAAGTAGGAAACTTAATTCTCTACAAAAAAGGTCTCTTAACATTTTGCCATAGCTCGCTTCGTTTCCGAGATATTTGCAGATTCAGCTCAAAGGAACTGGCCTGACGGACATATTTCGAGATATTTCTTCTTCTTGTTGTTCTTCCTCTGCACAGCTAAGCTGGAAGTGGCATTTGCAGCTCGCAATATTGCAGAGTTATCTCACAGAAAGGGGCCACGGTGTTTCTGTATCTCTATTATGTTGGTGCGGCTTCGGAACTTTTAAATATCTTGATATATCTGGAGAACTAAGCATCTGATCAAAAAATATCATAGAACATAAAAAGTAGGAAACTTAATTCTCTACAAAAAAGGTCTCTTAACATTTTGCCATAGCTCGCTTCGTTTCCGAGATATTAGCAGATTTATCTCAAGGGAAGTGGCCTGACGGACATATTTCGAGATATTTCTTCTTCTTGTTGTTCTTCTTCTGCACAGCTAAGCTGGAAGTGGCATTTGCCGCTCGCACTAGTGCAAAGTTATCTCAAAGAAAGGGGCCACGGTGTTTCTGTATCTCTATTATGTTGGTGCGGCTTCGGAACTTTTAAATATCTTGATATATCTCGAGAACTAAGCATCTGATCAAAAAATATCATAGAACATAAAAAGTAGGAAACTTAATTCTCTACAAAAAAGGTCTCTTAACATTTTGCCATAGCTCGCTTCGTTTCCGAGATATTAGCAGATTTATCTCAAGGGAAGTGGCCTGACGGACATATTTCGAGATATTTCTTCTTCTTGTTGTTCTTCTTCTGCACAGCTAAGCTGGAAGTGGCATTTGCCGCTCGCACTAGTGCAAAGTTATCTCAAAGAAAGGGGCCACGGTGTTTCTGTATCTCTATTATGTTGGTGCGGCTTCGGAACTTTTAAATATCTTGATATATCTCGAGAACTACGCATCTGATCAAAAAATATCATAGAACATAAAAAGTAGGAAACTTAATTCTCTACAAAAAAGGTCTCTTAACATTTTGCCATAGCTCGCTTCGTTTCCGAGATATTTGCATATTTATCTCAAGGGAAGGGGCCTGACGGACATATTTCGAGATATTTCTTCTTCTTGTTGTTCTTCTTCTGCACAGCTAAGCTGGAAGTGGCATTTGCGGCTCGCACTAGTGCAGAGTTATCTCAAAGAAAGGGGCCACGTTGTTTCTGTATCTCTATTATGTTGGTGCGGCTTCGGAACTTTTAAATATCTCGATATATCTCGAAAACTACGCTTCTGATCAAAAAATATCATAGAACATAAAAAGTAGGAAACTTAATTCTCTACAAAAAAGGTCTCTTAACATTTTGCCATAGCTCGCTTCGTTTCCGAGATATTTGCAGATTTATCTCAAGGGAAGGGGCCTAACGGACATATTTCGAGATATTTCTTCTTCTTGTTGTTCTTCTTCTGCACAGCTAAACTGGAAGTGGCATTTCCAGCTCGCAATAGTGCAGAGTTATCTCAAAGAAAGGGGCCACGGTGTTTCTGTATCTCTATTATGTTGGTGCGGCTTCGGAACTTTTAAATATCTTGATATATCTCGAGAACTACGCATCTGATCAAAAAATATCATAGAACATAAAAAGTAGGAAACTTAATTCTCTACAAAAAAGGTCTCTTAACATTTTGCCATAGCTCGCTTCGTTTCCGAGATATTTGCAGATTTATCTCAAGGGAAGGGGCCTGACGGACATATTTCGAGATATTTCTTCTTCTTGTTGTTCTTCTTCTGCACAGCTAAGCTGGAAGTGGCATTTGCGGCTCGCACTAGTGCAGAGTTATCTCAAAGAAAGGGGCCACGGTGTTTCTGTATCTCTATTATGTTGGTGCGGCTTCGGAACTTTTAAATATCTTGATATATCTCGAGAACTACGCATCTGATCAAAAAATATCATAGAACATAAAAAGTAGGAAACTTAATTCTCTACAAAAAAGGTCTCTTAACATTTTGCCATAGCTCGCTTCGTTTCCGAGATATTTGCATATTTATCTCAAGGGAAGGGGCCTGACGGACATATTTCGAGATATTTCTTCTTCTTGTTGTTCTTCTTCTGCACAGCTAAGCTGGAAGTGGCATTTGCGGCTCGCACTAGTGCAGAGTTATCTCAAAGAAAGGGGCCACGGTGTTTCTGTATCTCTATTATGTTGGTGCGGCTTCGGAACTTTTAAATATCTCGATATATCTCGAAAACTACGCTTCTGATCAAAAAATATCATAGAACATAAAAAGTAGGAAACTTAATTCTCTACAAAAAAGGTCTCTTAACATTTTGCCATAGCTCGCTTCGTTTCCGAGATATTTGCAGATTTATCTCAAGGGAAGGGGCCTAACGGACATATTTCGAGATATTTCTTCTTCTTGTTGTTCTTCTTCTGCACAGCTAAACTGGAAGTGGCATTTCCAGCTCGCAATAGTGCAGAGTTATCTCAAAGAAAGGGGCCACGGTGTTTCTGTATCTCTATTATGTTGGTGCGGCTTCGGAACTTTTAAATATCTTGATATATCTCGAGAACTACGCATCTGATCAAAAAATATCATAGAACATAAAAAGTAGGAAACTTAATTCTCTACAAAAAAGGTCTCTTAACATTTTGCCATAGCTCGCTTCGTTTCCGAGATATTTGCAGATTTATCTCAAGGGAAGGGGCCTGACGGACATATTTCGAGATATTTCTTCTTCTTGTTGTTCTTCTTCTGCACAGCTAAGCTGGAAGTGGCATTTGCGGCTCGCACTAGTGCAGAGTTATCTCAAAGAAAGGGGCCACGGTGTTTCTGTATCTCTATTATGTTGGTGCGGCTTCGGAACTTTTAAATATCTTGATATATCTCGAGAACTACGCATCTGATCAAAAAATATCATAGAACATAAAAAGTAGGAAACTTAATTCTCTACAAAAAAGGTCTCTTAACATTTTGCCATAGCTCGCTTCGTTTCCGAGATATTTGCATATTTATCTCAAGGGAAGGGGCCTGACGGACATATTTCGAGATATTTCTTCTTCTTGTTGTTCTTCTTCTGCACAGCTAAGCTGGAAGTGGCATTTGCGGCTCGCACTAGTGCAGAGTTATCTCAAAGAAAGGGGCCACGGTGTTTCTGTATCTCTATTATGTTGGTGCGGCTTCGGAACTTTTAAATATCTCGATATATCTCGAAAACTACGCTTCTGATCAAAAAATATCATAGAACATAAAAAGTAGGAAACTTAATTCTCTACAAAAAAGGTCTCTCAACATTTTGCCATAGCTCGCTTCGTTTCCGAGATATTTGCAGATTCATCTCAAGGGAAGGGGTCTGACGGACATATTTCGAGATATTTCTTCTTCTTGTTGTTCTTCTTCTGCACAGCTAAGCTCGAAGTGGCATTTGCAGCTCGCAATAGTGCAGAGTTATCTCAAAGAAAGAGGCCACGGTGTTTCTGTACCTCTATTATGTTGGTGCAGCTTCGGAACTTTTAAATATCTTGATATATCTCGAGAACTACGCATCTGATCAAAAAATATCATCGAACATAAAAAGTAGGAAACTTAATTCTCTACAAAAAAGGTCTCTTAACATTTTGCCATAGCTCGCTTCGTTTCCGAGATATTTGCAGATTCAGCTCAAAGGAACTGGCCTGACGGACATATTTCGAGATATTTCTTCTTCTTGTTGTTCTTCCTCTGCACAGCTAAGCTGGAAGTGGCATTTGCAGCTCGCAATATTGCAGAGTTATCTCACAGAAAGGGGCCACGGTGTTTCTGTATCTCTATTATGTTGGTGCGGCTTCGGAACTTTTAAATATCTTGATATATCTCGAGAACTAAGCATCTGATCAAAAAATATCATAGAACATAAAAAGTAGGAAACTTAATTCTCTACAAAAAAGGTATCTTAACATTTTGCCATAGCTCGCTTCGTTTCCGAGATATTTGCAGATTTATCTCAAGGGAAGGGGCCTGACGGACATATTTCGAGATATTTCTTCTTCTTGTTGTTCTTCTTCTGCACAGCTAAGCTGGAAGTGGCATTTGCGGCTCGCACTAGTGCAGAGTTATCTCAAAGAAAGGGGCCACGGTGTTTCTGTATCTCTATTATGTTGGTGCGGCTTCGGCACTTTTAAATATCTTGATATATCTCGAGAACTACGCATCTGATCAAAAAATATCATAGAACATAAAAAGTAGGAAACTTAATTCTCTACAAAAAAGGTCTCTTAACATTTTGCCATAGCTCGCTTCGTTTCCGAGATATTTGCATATTTATCTCAAGGGAAGGGGCCTGACGGACATATTTCGAGATATTTCTTCTTCTTGTTGTTCTTCTTCTGCACAGCTAAGCTGGAAGTGGCATTTGCGGCTCGCACTAGTGCAGAGTTATCTCAAAGAAAGGGGCCACGGTGTTTCTGTATCTCTATTATGTTGGTGCGGCTTCGGAACTTTTAAATATCTCGATATATCTCGAAAACTACGCTTCTGATCAAAAAATATCATAGAACATAAAAAGTAGGAAACTTAATTCTCTACAAAAAAGGTCTCTTAACATTTTGCCATAGCTCGCTTCGTTTCCGAGATATTTGCAGATTCATCTCAAGGGAAGGGGTCTGACGGACATATTTCGAGATATTTCTTCTTCTTGTTGTTCTTCTTCTGCACAGCTAAGCTCGAAGTGGCATTTGCAGCTCGCAATAGTGCAGAGTTATCTCAAAGAAAGAGGCCACGGTGTTTCTGTACCTCTATTATGTTGGTGCAGCTTCGGAACTTTTAAATATCTTGATATATCTCGAGAACTACGCATCTGATCAAAAAATATCATCGAACATAAAAAGTAGGAAACTTAATTCTCTACAAAAAAGGTCTCTTAACATTTTGCCATAGCTCGCTTCGTTTCCGAGATATTTGCAGATTCAGCTCAAAGGAACTGGCCTGACGGACATATTTCGAGATATTTCTTCTTCTTGTTGTTCTTCCTCTGCACAGCTAAGCTGGAAGTGGCATTTGCAGCTCGCAATATTGCAGAGTTATCTCACAGAAAGGGGCCACGGTGTTTCTGTATCTCTATTATGTTGGTGCGGCTTCGGAACTTTTAAATATCTTGATATATCTCGAGAACTAAGCATCTGACCAATAAATATCATAGAACATAAAAAGTAGGAAACTTAATTCTCTACAAAAAAGGTCTCTTAACATTTTGCCATAGCTCGCTTCGTTTCCGAGATATTTGCAGATTTATCTCAAGGGAAGTGGCCTGACGGACATATTTCGAGATATTTCTTCTTCTTGTTGTTCTTCTTCTGCACAGCTAAGCTGGAAGTGGCATTTGCCGCTCGCACTAGTGCAGAGTTATCTCAAAGAAAGGGGCCACGGTGTTTCTGTATCTCTATTATGTTGGTGCGGCTTCGGAACTTTTAAATATCTTGATATATCTCGAGAACTACGCATCTGATCAAAAAATATCATAGAACATAAAAAGTAGGAAACTTAATTCTCTACAAAAAAGGTCTATTAACATTTTGCCATAGCTCGCTTCGTTTCCGAGATATTTGCAGATTTATCTCAAGGGAAGGGGCCTAACGGACATATTTCGAGATATTTCTTCTTCTTGTTGTTCTTCTTCTGCACAGCTAAACTGGAAGTGGCATTTCCAGCTCGCAATAGTGCAGAGTTATCTCAAAGAAAGGGGCCACGGTGTTTCTGTATCTCTATTATGTTGGTGCGGCTTCGGAACTTTTAAATATCTTGATATATCTCGAGAACTACGCATCTGATCAAAAAATATCATAGAACATAAAAAGTAGGAAACTTAATTCTCTACAAAAAAGGTCTCTTACCATTTTGCCATAGCTCGCTTCGTTTCCGAGATATTTGCAGATTTATCTCAAGGGAAGGGGCCTGACGGACATATTTCGAGATATTTCTTCTTCTTGTTGTTCTTCTTCTGCACAGCTAAGCTGGAAGTGGCATTTGCGGCTCGCACTAGTGCAGAGTTATCTCAAAGAAAGGGGCCACGGTGTTTCTGTATCTCTATTATGTTGGTGCGGCTTCGGAACTTTTAAATATCTTGATATATCTCGAGAACTACGCATCTGATCAAAAAATATCATACAACATAAAAAGTAGGAAACTTAATTCTCTACAAAAAAGGTCTCTTAACATTTTGCCATAGCTCGCTTCGTTTCCGAGATATTTGCATATTTATCTCAAGGGAAGGGGCCTGACGGACATATTTCGAGATATTTCTTCTTCTTGTTGTTCTTCTTCTGCACAGCTAAGCTGGAAGTGGCATTTGCGGCTCGCAATAGTGCAGAGTTATCTCAAAGAAAGGGGCCACGGTGTTTCTGTATCTCTATTATGTTGGTGCGGCTTCGGAACTTTTAAATATCTTGATATATCTCGAGAACTACGCATCTGATCAAAAAATATCATAGAACATAAAAAGTAGGAAACTTAATTCTCTACAAAAAAGGTCTCTTAACATTTTGCCATAGCTCGCTTCGTTTCCGAGATATTTGCAGATTTATCTCAAGGGAAGGGGCCTGACGGACATATTTCGAGATATTTCTTCTTCTTGTTGTTCTTCTTCTGCACAGCTAAGCTGGAAGTGGCATTTGCGGCTCGCACTAGTGCAGAGTTATCTCAAAGAAAGGGGCCACGGTGTTTCTGTATCTCTATTATGTTGGTGCGGCTTCGGAACTTTTAAATATCTCGATATATCTCGAAAACTACGCTTCTGATCAAAAAATATCATAGAACATAAAAAGTAGGAAACTTAATTCTCTACAAAAAAGGTCTCTTAACATTTTGCCATAGCTCGCTTCGTTTCCGAGATATTTGCAGATATATCTCAAGGGAAGGGGCCTGACGGACATATTTCGAGATATTTCTTCTTCTTGTTGTTCTTCTTCTGCACAGCTAAGCTGGAAGTGGCATTTGCGGCTCGCACTAGTGCAGAGTTATCTCAAAGAAAGGGGCCACGGTGTTTCTGTATCTCTATTATGTTGGTGCGGCTTCGGAACTTTTAAATATCTCGATATATCTCGAAAACTACGCTTCTGATCAAAAAATATCATAGAACATAAATTGTAGGAAACATAATTCTCTACAAAAAAGGTCTCTTAACATTTTGCCATAGCTCGCTTCGTTTCCGAGATATTTGCAGATATATCTCATGGGAAGGGGCCTGACGGACATATTTCGAGATATTTCTTCTTCTTGTTGTTCTTCTTCTGCACAGCTAAGCTGGAAGTGGCATTTGCGGCTCGCACTAGTGCAGAGTTATCTCAAAGAAAGGGGCCACGGTGTTTCTGTATCTCTATTATGTTGGTGCGGCTTCGGAACTTTTAAATATCTCGATATATCTCGAAAACTACGCTTCTGATCAAAAAATATCATAGAACATAAAAAGTAGGAAACTTAATTCTCTACAAAAAAGGTCTCTTAACATTTTGCCATAGCTCGCTTCGTTTCCGAGATATTTGCATATTTATCTCAAGGGAAGGGGCCTGACGGACATATTTCGAGATATTTCTTCTTCTTGTTGTTCTTCTTCTGCACAGCTAAGCTGGAAGTGGCATTTGCGGCTCGCACTAGTGCAGAGTTATCTCAAAGAAAGGGGCCACGGTGTGTCTGTATCTCTATTATGTTGGTGCGGCTTCGGAACTTTTAAATATCTCGATATATCTCGAAAACTACGCTTCTGATCAAAAAATATCATAGAACATAAATTGTAGGAAACATTATTCTCTACAAAAAAGGTCTCTTAACATTTTGCCATAGCTCTCTTCGTTTCCGAGATATTTACAGATTCATCTCAAGGGAAGGGGTCTGACGGACATATTTCGAGATATTTCTTCTTCTTGTTGTTCTTCTTCTGCACAGCTAAGCTCGAAGTGGCATTTGCAGCTCGCAATAGTGCAGAGTTATCTCAAAGAAAGAGGCCACGGTGTTTCTGTACCTCTATTATGTTGGTGCAGCTTCGGAACTTTTAAATATCTTGATATATCTCGAGAACTACGCATCTGATCAAAAAATATCATCGAACATAAAAAGTAGGAAACTTAATTCTCTACAAAAAAGGTCTCTTAACATTTTGCCATAGCTCGCTTTGTTTCCGAGATATTTGCAGATTTATCTCAATGGAAGGGGCCTAACGGACATATTTCGAGATATTTCTTCTTCTCGTTGTTCTTCTTCTGCACAGCTAAGCTGGAAGTGGCATTTGCAGCTCGCAATAGTGCAGAGTTATCTCAAAGAAAGGGGCCACGGTGTTTCTGTATCTCTATTATGTTGGTGCGGCTTCGGAACTTTTAAATATCTTGATATATCTCGAGAACTACGCATCTGATCAAAAAATATCATAGAACATGAAAAGTAAGAAACTTAATTCTCTACAAAAAAGGTCTCTTAACATTTTGCCATAGCTCTCTTCGTTTCCGAGATATTTGCAGATTTATCTCATGGGAAGGGGCCTGACGGACATATTTCGAGATATTTCTTCTTCTTGTTGTTCTTCTTCTGCACAGCTAAGCTGGAAGTGGCATTTGCGGCTCGCACTAGTGCAGAGTTATCTCAACGAAAGGGGCCACGGTGTTTCTGTATCTCTATTATGTTGGTGCGGCTTCGGAACTTTTAAATATCTTGATATATCTCGAGAACTACGCGTCTGATCAAAAAATAGCATAGAACATAAAAAGTAGGAAACTTAATTCTCTACAAAAACGGTCTCTTAACATTTTGCCATAGCTCGCTTCGTTTCCGAGATATTTGCAGATATATTTCAAGGGAAGGGGCCTGACGGGCATATTTCGAGATATTTCTTCTTCTTGTTGTTCTTCTTCTGCACAGCTAAGCTGGAAGTGGCATTTGCGGCTCGCACTAGTGCACAGTTATCTCAAAGAAAGGGGCCACGGTGTTTCTGTATCTCTATTATGTTGGTGCGTCTTCGGAACTTTTAAATATCTCGATATATCTCGAAAACTACGCTTCTGATCAAAAAATATCATAGAACATAAATTGTAGGAAACATAATTCTCTACAAAAAACGTCTCTTAACATTTTGCCATAGCTCGCTTCGTTTCCGAGATATTTGCAGATTCAGCTCAAAGGAACTGGCCTGACGGACATATTTCGAGATATTTCTTCTTCTTGTTGTTCTTCTGCACAGCTAAGCTGGAAGTGGCATTTGCAGCTCGCAATAGTGCAGAGTTATCTCAAAGAAAGGGGCCACGGTGTTTCTGTATCTCTATTATGTTGGTGCGGCTTCGGAACTTTTAAATATCTTGATATATCTCGAGAACTACGCATCTGATCAAAAAATATCATAGAACATAAAAAGTAGGAAACTTAATTCTCTACAAAAAAGGTCTCTTAACATTTTGCCATAGCTCGCTTCGTTTCCGAGATATTTGCAGATTTATCTCAAGGGAAGGGGCCTGACGGACATATTTCGAGATGTTTCTTCTTCTTGTTGTTCTTCTTCTGCACAGCTAAGCTGGAAGTGGCATTTGCGGCTCGCACTAGTGCAGAGTTATCTCAAAGAAAGGGGCCACGGTGTTTCTGTATCTCTATTATGTTGGTGCGGCTTCGGAACTTTTAAATATCTTGATATATCTCGAGAACTACGCATCTGATCAAAAAATATCATAGAACATAAAAAGTAGGAAACTTAATTCTCTACAAAAAAGGTCTCTTAACATTTTGCCATAGCTCGCTTCGTTTCCGAGATATTTGCATATTTATCTCAAGGGAAGGGGCCTGACGGACATATTTCGAGATATTTCTTCTTCTTGTTGTTCTTCTTCTGCACAGCTAAGCTGGAAGTGGCATTTGCGGCTCGCAATAGTGCAGAGTTATCTCAAAGAAAGGGGCCACGGTGTTTCTGTATCTCTATTATGTTGGTGCGGCTTCGGAACTTTTAAATATCACGATATATCTCGAAAACTACGCTTCTGATCAAAAAATATCATAGAACATAAATTGTAGGAAACATAATTCTCTACAAAAAACGTCTCTTAACATTTTGCCATAGCTTGTTTCGTTTCCGAGATATTTGCAGATATATCTCAAGGGAAGGGGCCTGACGGACATATTTCGAGATATTTCTTCTTCTTGTTGTTCTTCTTCTGCACAGCTAAACTGGAAGTGGCGTTTGCAGCTCGCAATAGCGCAGAGTTATCTCAAAGAAAGGGGCCGCGGTGTTTCTGTATCTCTATTATGTTGGTGCGGCTTCGGAACTTTTAAATATCTTTATATATCTCGGGAACTACGCATCTGATAAAAAAATATCATAGAACATAAAAAGTAGGAAACTTAATTCTCTACAAATAAAGTCTCTTAACATTTTGCCATAGCTCGCTTCGTTTCCGAGATATTTGCAGATTTATCTCAAGGAAAGGGGCCTGACGGACATATTTCGAGATATTTCTTCTTCTTGTTGTTCTTCTTCTGCACAGCTAAGCTGGAAGTGGCATTTGCAGCTCGCAATAGTGCAGAGTTATCCCAAAGAAAGGGGCCACGGTGTTTCTGTATCTCTATTATGTTGGTGCGGCTTCGGAACTTTTAAATATCTTGATATATCTCGAGAACTACGCATCTGATCAAAAAATATCATACAACATAAAAAGTAGGAAACTTAATTCTCTACAATAAAGGTCTCTTAACATTTTGCCATAGCACGCTTCGTTTCCGAGATATTTGCAGATTTATCTCAAGGAAAGGGGCCTGACGGACATATTTCGAGATATTTCTTCTTCTTGTTGTTCTTCTTCTGCACAGCTAAACTGGAAGTGGCATTTGCAGCTCGCAATAGTGCAGAGTTATCTCAAAGAAATAGGCCACGGTGTTTCTGTATCTCTATTATGTTGGTGCGGCTTCGGAACTTTTAAATATCTTGATATATCTCGAGAACTACGCATCGGATCAAAAAATATCATAGAACATAGAAAGTAGGAAACTTAATTCTCTACAAAAAAGGTCTCTTAACATTTTGCCATAGCTCGCTTCGTTTCCGAGATATTTGCAGATATATCTCAAGGGAAGGGGCCTGACGGACATATTTCGAGATATTTCTTCTTCTTGTTGTTCTTCTTCTGCACAGCTAAACTGGAAGTGGCATTTCCAGCTCGCAATAGTGCAGAGTTATCTGAAAGAAAGGGGCCACGGTGTTTCTGTATCTCTATTATGTTGGCGCGGCTTCGGAACTTTTAAATATCTTGATATATCTCGAGAACTACGCATCTGATCAAAAAATATCATAGAACATAAAAAGTAGAAAACTTAATTCTCTACAAAAATGGTCTCTTAACATTTTGCCATAGCTCGCTTCGTTTCCGAGATATTTGCAGATTTATCTCAAGGGAAGGTGCCTGACGGACATATTTCGAGATATTTCTTCTTCTTGTTGTTCTTCTTGTGCACAGCTAAGCTGGAAGTGGCATTTGCGGCTAGCACTAGTGCAGAGTTATCTCAAAGAAAGGGGCCACGGTGTTTCTGTATCTCTATTATGTTGGTGCGGCTTCGGAACTTTTAAATATCTTGATATATCTCGAGAAGTACGCATCTGATCAAAAAATATCATAGAACATAGAAAGTAGGAAACTTAATTCTCTACAAAAAAGGTCTCTCAACATTTTGCCATAGCGAGCTTCGTTTCCGAGATATTTGCAGATTTATCTCAAGGGAAGGTGCCTGACGGACATATTTCGAGATATTTCTTCTTCTTGTTGTTCTTCTTGTGCACAGCTAAGCTGGAAGTGGCATTTGCGGCTCGCACTAGTGCAGAGTTATCTCAAAGAAAGGGGCCACGGTGTTTCTGTATCTCTATTATGTTGGTGCGGCTTCGGAACTTTTAAATATCTTGATATATCTCGGGAACTACGCATCTGATAAAAAAATATCATAGAACATAAAAAGTAGGAGACTTAATTCTCTACAAATAAAGTCTCTTAACATTTTGCCATAGCTCGCTTCGTTTCCGAGATATTTGCAGATTTATATCAAGGAAAGGGGCCTGACGGACATATTTCGAGATATTTCTTCTTCTTGTTGTTCTTCTTCTGCACAGCTAAGGTGGAAGTGGCATTTGCAGCTCGCAATAGTGCAGAGTTATCTCAAAGAAAGGGGCCACGGTGTTTCTGTATCTCTATTATGTTGGTGCGACTTCGGAACTTTTAAATATCTTGATATATCTCGAGAACTACGCATCTGATCAAAAAATATCATAGAAGATAAAAAGTAGGAAACTTAATTCTCTACAAAAAAGGTCGCTTAACATTTTGCCATACCTCGCTTCGTTTCCGAGATATTTGCAGATTTATCTCAAGGGAAGGGGCCTGACGGACATATTTCGAGATATTTCTTCTTCTTGTTGTTCTTCTTCTGCACAGCTAAGCTGGAAGTGGCATTTGCAGCTCGCAATAGTGCAGAGTTATCTCAAAGAAAGGGGCCACGGTGTTTCTGTATCTCTATTATGTTGGTGCGGCTTCGGAACTTTCAAATATCTTGATATATCTCGAGGACTACGCATCTGATCAAAAAATATCATAGAACATAAAAAGTAGGAAACTTAATTCTCTACAAAAAAGGTATCTTAACATTTTGCCATAGCTCGCTTCGTTTCCGAGATATATGCAGATTTATCTCAAGGGAAGGGGCCTGACGGACATATTTCGAGATATTTCTTCTTCTTGTTGTTCTTCTTCTGCACAGCTAAGCTGGAAGTGGCATTTGCAGCTCGCAATAGTGCAGAGTTATCTCAAAGAAAGGGGCCACGGTGTTTCTGTATCTCTATTCTGTTGGTGCGGCTTCGAAACTTTTAAATATCTTGATATATCTCGAGAACTACGCAACTGATCAAAAAATATCATAGAACACAAAAAGTAGGAAACTTAATTCTCTACAAAAAACGTCTCTTAACATTTTGCCATAGCTCGCTTCGTTTCCGAGATATTTGCAGATTTATCTCAAGGGAAGGGGCCTGACGGACGTATTTCGAGATATTTCTTCTTCTTGTTGTTCTTCTTCTGCACAGCTAAGCTGGAAGTGGCATTTGCAGCTCGCAATAGTGCAGAATTATCTCAAAGAAAGGGGCAACGGTGTTTCTGTATCTCTATTATGTTGGTGCGGCTTCGGAACTTTTAAATATCTTGATATATCTCGAGAACTACGCATCTGATCAAAAAATATCATAGAACATAAAAAGTAGGAAACTTAATTCTCTACAAAAAAGGTCGCTTAACATTTTGCCATAGCTCGCTTCGTTTCCGAGATATTTGCAGATTTATCTCAAGGGAAGGGGCCTGACGGACATATTTCGAGATATTTCTTCTTCTTGTTGTTCTTCTTCTGCACAGCTAAGCTGGAAGTGGCATTTGCGGCTCGCACTAGTGCAGAGTTATCTCAAAGAAAGGGGCCACGGTGTTTCTGTATCTCTATTATGTTGGTGCGGCTTCGGAACTTTTAAATATCACGATATATCTCGAAAAGTACGCTTCTGATCAAACAATATCATAGAACATAAATTGTACGAAACATAATTCTCTACAAAAAACGTCTCTTAACATTTTGCCATAGCTCGCTTCGTTTCCGAGATATTTGCAGATTCAGCTCAAAGGAACGGGCCTGACGGACATATTTCGAGATATTTCTTCTTCTTGTTGCTCTTCTTCTGCACAGCTAAGCTGGAAGTGGCATTTGCAGCTCGCAATAGTGCAGAGTTATCTCAAAGAAAGGGGCCACGGTGTTTCTGTATCTCTATTATGTTGGTGCGGCTTCGGAACTTTTAAATATCTTGATATATCTCGAGAACTACGCATCTGATCAAAAAATATCATAGAAGATAAAAAGTAGGAAACTTAATTCTCTACAAAAAAGGTCGCTTAACATTTTGCCATAGCTCGCTTCGTTTCCGAGATATTTGCAGATTTATCTCAAGGGAAGGGGGCTGACGGACATATTTCGAGATATTTCTTCTTCTTGTTGTTCTTCTTCTGCACAGCTAAGCTGGAAGTGGCATTTGCGGCTCGCACTAGTGCAGAGTTATCTCAACGAAAGGGGCCACGGTGTTTCTGTATCTCTATTATGTTGGTGCGGCTTCGGAACTTTTAAATATCTTGATATATCTCGAGAACTACGCGTCTGATCAAAAAATAGCATAGAACATAAAAAGTAGGAAACTTAATTCTCTACAAAAACGGTCTCTTAACATTTTGCCATAGCTCGCTTCGTTTCCGAGATATTTGCAGATATATTTCAAGGGAAGGGGCCTGACGGGCATATTTCGAGATATTTCTTCTTCTTGTTGTTCTTCTTCTGCACAGCTAAGCTGGAAGTGGCATTTGCGGCTCGCACTAGTGCACAGTTATCTCAAAGAAAGGGGCCACGGTGTTTCTGTATCTCTATTATGTTGGTGCGTCTTCGGAACTTTTAAATATCTCGATATATCTCGAAAACTACGCTTCTGATCAAAAAATATCATAGAACATAAATTGTAGGAAACATAATTCTCTACAAAAAACGTCTCTTAACATTTTGCCATAGCTCGCTTCGTTTCCGAGATATTTGCAGATTCAGCTCAAAGGAACTGGCCTGACGGACATATTTCGAGATATTTCTTCTTCTTGTTGTTCTTCTGCACAGCTAAGCTGGAAGTGGCATTTGCAGCTCGCAATAGTGCAGAGTTATCTCAAAGAAAGGGGCCACGGTGTTTCTGTATCTCTATTATGTTGGTGCGGCTTCGGAACTTTTAAATATCTTGATATATCTCGAGAACTACGCATCTGATCAAAAAATATCATAGAACATAAAAAGTAGGAAACTTAGTTCTCTACAAAAAAGGTCTCTTAACATTTTGCCATAGCTCGCTTCGTTTCCGAGATATTTGCAGATTTATCTCAAGGGAAGGGGCCTGACGGACATATTTCGAGATATTTCTTCTTCTTGTTGTTCTTCTTCTGCACAGCTAAGCTGGAAGTGGCATTTGCGGCTCGCACTAGTGCAGAGTTATCTCAAAGAAAGGGGCCACGGTGTTTCTGTATCTCTATTATGTTGGTGCGGCTTCGGAACTTTTAAATATCTTGATATATCTCGAGAACTACGCATCTGATCAAAAAATATCATAGAACATAAAAAGTAGGAAACTTAATTCTCTACAAAAAAGGTCTCTTAACATTTTGCCATAGCTCGCTTCGTTTCCGAGATATTTGCATATTTATCTCAAGGGAAGGGGCCTGACGGACATATTTCGAGATATTTCTTCTTCTTGTTGTTCTTCTTCTGCACAGCTAAGCTGGAAGTGGCATTTGCGGCTCGCAATAGTGCAGAGTTATCTCAAAGAAAGGGGCGACGGTGTTTCTGTATCTCTATTATGTTGGTGCGGCTTCGGAACTTTTAAATATCTTGATATATCTCGAGAACTACGCTTCTGATCAAAAAATATCATACAACGTAAATTGTAGGAAACATTATTCTCTACAAAAAAGGTCTCTTAACATTTTGCCATAGCTCTCTTCGTTTCCGAGATATTTGCAGATTCATCTCAAGGGAAGGGGTCTGACGGACATATTTCGAGATATTTCTTCTTCTTGTTGTTCTTCTTCTGCACAGCTAAGCTCGAAGTTGCATTTGCAGCTCGCAATAGTGCAGAGTTATCTCAAAGAAAGAGGCCACGGTGTTTCTGTACCTCTATTATGTTGGTGCAGCTTCGGAACTTTTAAATATCTTGATATATCTCGAGAACTACGCATCTGATCAAAAAATATCATCGAACATAAAAAGTAGGAAACTTAATTCTCTACAAAAAAGGTCTCTTAACATTTTGCCATAGCTCGCTTCGTTTCCGAGATATTTGCAGATATATCTCAAGGGAAGGGGCCTGACGGACATATTTCGAGATATTTCTTCTTCTTGTTGTTCTTCTTCTGCACAGCTAAGCTGGAAGTGGCATTTGCGGCTCGTACTAGTGCAGAGTTATCTCAAAGAAAGGGGCCACGGTGTTTCTGTATCTCTATTATGTTGGTGCGGCTTCGGAACTTTTAAATATCTCGATATATCTCGAAAACTACGCTTCTGATCAAAAAATATCATAGAACATAAAAAGTAGGAAACTTAATTCTCTACAAAAAAGGTCTCTTAACATTTTGCCATAGCTCGCTTCGTTTCCGAGATATTTGCAGATTTATCTCAAGGGAAGGGGCCTAACGGACATATTTCGAAATATTTCTTCTTCTTGTTGTTCTTCTTCTGCACAGCTAAGCTGGAAGTGGCATTTGCGGCTCGCACTAGTGCAGAGTTATCTCAAAGAAAGGGGCCACGGTGTTTCTGTATCTCTATTATGTTGGTGCGGCTTCGGAACTTTTAAATATCTTGATATATCTCGAGAACTACGCATCTGATCAAAAAATATCATAGAACATAAAAAGTAGGAAACTTAATTCTCTACAAAAAAGGTCTCTTAACATTTTGCCATAGCTCGCTTCGTTTCCGAGATATTTGCATATTTATCTCAAGGGAAGGGGCCTGACGGACATATTTCGAGATATTTCTTCTTCTTGTTGTTCTTCTTCTGCACAGCTAAGCTGGAAGTGGCATTTGCGGCTCGCACTAGTGCAGAGTTATCTCAAAGAAAGGGGCCACGGTGTTTCTGTATCTCTATTATGTTGGTGCGGCTTCGGAACTTTTAAATATCTCGATATATCTCGAAAACTACGCTTCTGATCAAAAAATATCATAGAACATAAATTGTAGGAAACATAATTCTCTACAAAAAAGGTCTCTTAACATTTTGCCATAGCTCGCTTCGTTTCCGAGATATTTGCAGATATATCTCAAGGGAAGGGGCCTGACGGACATATTTCGAGATATTTCTTCTTCTTGTTGTTCTTCTTCTGCACAGCTAAGCTGGAAGTGGCATTTGCGGCTCGCACTAGTGCAGAGTTATCTCAAAGAAAGGGGCCACGGTGTTTCTGTATCTCTATTATGTTGGTGCGGCTTCGGAACTTTTAAATATCTCGATATATCTCGAAAACTACGCTTCTGATCAAAAAATATCATAGAACATAAATTGTAGGAAACATAATTCTCTACAAAAAAGGTCTCTTAACATTTTGCCATAGCTCGCTTCGTTTCCGAGATATTTGCAGATATATCTCATGGGAAGGGGCCTGACGGACATATTTCGAGATATTTCTTCTTCTTGTTGTTCTTCTTCTGCACAGCTAAGCTGGAAGTGGCATTTGCGGCTCGCACTAGTGCAGAGTTATCTCAAAGAAAGGGGCCACGGTGTTTCTGTATCTCTATTATGTTGGTGCGGCTTCGGAACTTTTAAATATCTCGATATATCTCGAAAACTACGCTTCTGATCAAAAAATATCATAGAACATAAATTGTAGGAAACATAATTCTCTACAAAAAAGGTCTCTTAACATTTTGCCATAGCTCGCTTCGTTTCCGAGATATTTGCAGATATATCTCATGGGAAGGGGCCTGACGGACATATTTCGAGATATTTCTTCTTCTTGTTGTTCTTCTTCTGCACAGCTAAGCTGGAAGTGGCATTTGCGGCTCGCACTAGTGCAGAGTTATCTCAAAGAAAGGGGCCACGGTGTTTCTGTATCTCTATTATGTTGGTGCGGCTTCGGAACTTTTAAATATCTCGATATATCTCGAAAACTACGCTTCTGATCAAAAAATATCATAGAACATAAAAAGTAGGAAACTTAATTCTCTACAAAAAAGGTCTCTTAACATTTTGCCATAGCTCGCTTCGTTTCCGAGATATTTGCATATTTATCTCAAGGGAAGGGGCCTGACGGACATATTTCGAGATATTTCTTCTTCTTGTTGTTCTTCTTCTGCACAGCTAAGCTGGAAGTGGCATTTGCGGCTCGCACTAGTGCAGAGTTATCTCAAAGAAAGGGGCCACGGTGTGTCTGTATCTCTATTATGTTGGTGCGGCTTCGGAACTTTTAAATATCTCGATATATCTCGAAAACTACGCTTCTGATCAAAAAATATCATAGAACATAAATTGTAGGAAACATTATTCTCTACAAAAAAGGTCTCTTAACATTTTGCCATAGCTCTCTTCGTTTCCGAGATATTTACAGATTCATCTCAAGGGAAGGGGTCTGACGGACATATTTCGAGATATTTCTTCTTCTTGTTGTTCTTCTTCTGCACAGCTAAGCTCGAAGTGGCATTTGCAGCTCGCAATAGTGCAGAGTTATCTCAAAGAAAGGGGCCACGGTGTTTCTGTATCTCTATTATGTTGGTGCGGCTTCGGAACTTTTAAATATCTTGATATATCTCGAGAACTACGCATCTGATCAAAAAATATCATAGAACATGAAAAGTAGGAAACTTAATTCTCTACAAAAAAGGTCTCTTAACATTTTGCCATAGCTCTCTTCGTTTCCGAGATATTTGCAGATTTATCTCATGGGAAGGGGCCTGACGGACATATTTCGAGATATTTCTTCTTCTTGTTGTTCTTCTTCTGCACAGCTAAGCTGGAAGTGGCATTTGCGGCTCGCACTAGTGCAGAGTTATCTCAACGAAAGGGGCCACGGTGTTTCTGTATCTCTATTATGTTGGTGCGGCTTCGGAACTTTTAAATATCTTGATATATCTCGAGAACTACGCGTCTGATCAAAAAATAGCATAGAACATAAAAAGTAGGAAACTTAATTCTCTACAAAAACGGTCTCTTAACATTTTGCCATAGCTCGCTTCGTTTCCGAGATATTTGCAGATATATTTCAAGGGAAGGGGCCTGACGGGCATATTTCGAGATATTTCTTCTTCTTGTTGTTCTTCTTCTGCACAGCTAAGCTGGAAGTGGCATTTGCGGCTCGCACTAGTGCACAGTTATCTCAAAGGAAGGGGCCACGGTGTTTCTGTATCTCTATTATGTTGGTGCGTCTTCGGAACTTTTAAATATCTCGATATATCTCGAAAACTACGCTTCTGATCAAAAAATATCATAGAACATAAATTGTAGGAAACATAATTCTCTACAAAAAACGTCTCTTAACATTTTGCCATAGCTCGCTTCGTTTCCGAGATATTTGCAGATTCAGCTCAAAGGAACTGGCCTGACGGACATATTTCGAGATATTTCTTCTTCTTGTTGTTCTTCTGCACAGCTAAGCTGGAAGTGGCATTTGCAGCTCGCAATAGTGCAGAGTTATCTCAAAGAAAGGGGCCACGGTGTTTCTGTATCTCTATTATGTTGGTGCGGCTTCGGAACTTTTAAATATCTTGATATATCTCGAGAACTACGCGTCTGATCAAAAAATGTCATAGAACATAAAAAGTAGGAAACTTAATTCTCTACAAAAACGGTCTCTTAAGATTTTGCCATAGCTCACTTCGTTTCCGAGATATTTGCAGATATATCTCAAGGGAAGGGGCCTGACGGACATATTTCGAGATATTTCTTCTTCTTGTTGTTCTTCTTCTGCACAGCTAAGCTGGAAGTGGCATTTGCGGCTCGCACTAGCGCACAGTTAACTCAAAGAAAGGGGCCACGGTGTTTCTGTATCTCTATTATGTTGGTGCGGCTTCGGAACTTTTAAATATCTTGATATATCTCGAGAACTAAGCATCTGATCAAAAAATATCATAGAACATAAAATGTAGGAAACTTAATTCTCTACAAAAAAGGTCGCTTAACATTTTGCCATAGCTCGCTTCGTTTCCGAGATATTTGCATATTTATCTCAAGGGAAGGGGCCTGACGGACATATTTCGAGATATTTCTTCTTCTTGTTGTTCTTCTTCTGCACAGCTAAGCTGGAAGTGGCATTTGCGGCTCGCACTAGTGCAGAGTTATCTCAAAGAAAGGGGCCACGGTATTTCTGTATCTCTATTATGTTGGTGCGGCTTCGGAACTTTTAAATATCTTGATATATCTCGAGAACTACGCTTCTGATCAAAAAATATCATAGAACGTAAATTGTAGGAAACATTATTCTCTACAAAAAAGGTCTCTTAACATTTTGCCATAGCTCGCTTCGTTTCCGAGATATTTGCAGATTCATCTCAGGGGAAGGGGTCTGACGGACATATTTCGAGATATTTCTTCTTCTTGTTGTTCTTCTTCTGCACAGCTAAGCTCGAAGTGGCATTTGCAGCTCGCAATAGTGCAGAGTTATCTCAAAGGAAGAGGCCACGGTGTTTCTGTACCTCTATTATGTTGGTGCAGCTTCGGAACTTTTAAATATCTTGATATATCTCGAGAACTACGCATCTGATCAAAAAATATCATCGAACATAAATTGTAGGAAACATAATTCTTTACAAAAAAGGTCTCTTAACATTTTGCCATAGCTCGCTTCGTTTCCGAGATATTTGCAGATTTATCTCAAGGGAAGGGTCCTGATGGACATATTTCGAGATATTTCTTCTTCTTGTTGTTCTTCTTCTGCACAGCTAAGCTGGAAGTGGCATTTGCAGCTCGCAATAGTGCAGAGTTATCCCAAAGAAAGGGGCCACGGTGTTTCTGTATCTCTATTATGTTGGTGCGGCTTCGGAACTTTTAAATATCTCGATATATCTCGAAAACTACGCTTCTGATCAAAAAATATCATAGAACATAAATTGTAGGAAACATAATTCTCTACAAAAAAGGTCTCTTAACATTTTGCCATAGCTCGCTTCGTTTCCGAGATATTTGCAGATATATCTCATGGGAAGGGGCCTGACGGACATATTTCGAGATATTTCTTCTTCTTGTTGTTCTTCTTCTGCACAGCTAAGCTGGAAGTGGCATTTCCTGCTCGCAATCGTGCAGAGTTATCTCAAAGAAAGGGGCCATGGTGTTTCTGTATCTCTATTATGTTGGTGCGGCTTCGGAACTTTTAAATATCTTGATATATCTCGAGAACTACGCCTCTGATCGAAAAATATCATAGAACATAAAAAGTAGGAAACTTAATTCTCTACAAAAAAGGTCTCTTAACATTTTGCCATAGCTCGCTTCGTTTCCGAGATATTTGCAGATTTATCTCAAGGGAAGGGGCCTGACGGACATATTTCGAGATATTTCTTCTTCTTGTTGTTCTTCTTCTGCACAGCTAAGCTGGAAGTGGCATTTGCGGCTCGCACTAGTGCAGAGTTATCTCAAAGAAAGGGGCCACGGTGTTTCTGTATCTCTATTATGTTGGTGCGGCTTCGGAACTTTTAAATATCTTGATATATCTCGAGAACTACGCATCTGATCAAAAAATATCATAGAACATAAAAAGTAGGAAACTTAATTCTCTACAAAAAAGGTCTCTTAACCTTTTGCCATAGCTCGCTTCGTTTCCGAGATATTTGCAGATTTATCTCAAGGGAAGGGGCCTGACGGACATATTTCGAGATATTTCTTCTTCTTGTTGTTCTTCTTCTGCACAGCTAAGCTGGAAGTGGCATTTGCAGCTCGCACTAGTGCAGAGTTATCTCAAAGAAAGGGGCCACGGTGTTTCTGTATCTCTATTATGTTGGTGCGGCTTCGGAACTTTTAAATATCTCGATATATCTCGAAAACTACGCTTCTGATCAAAAAATATCATAGAACATAAATTGTAGAAAACATAATTCTCTACAAAAAAGGTCTCTTAACATTTTGCCATAGCTCGCTTCGTTTCCGAGATATTTGCAGATTTATCTCAAGGGAAGGGGCCTGACGGACATATTTCGAGATATTTCTTCTTCTTGTTGTTCTTCTTCTGCACAGCTAAGCTGGAAGTGGCATTTGCGGCTCGCACTAGTGCAGAGTTATCTAAAAGAAAGGGGCCACGGTGTTTCTGTATCCCTATTATGTTGGTGCGGCTTCGGTACTTTTAAATATCTTGATACATCTCGAGAACTACGCATCTGATCAAAAAATATCATAGAACATAAAAAGTAGGAAACTTAATTCTCTACAAAAACGGTCTCTTAACATTTTGCCATAGCTCGCTTCGTTTCCGAGATATTTGCAGATATATTTCAAGGGAAGGGGCCTGACGGGCATATTTCGAGATATTTCTTCTTCTTGTTGTTCTTCTTCTGCACAGCTAAGCTGGAAGTGGCATTTGCGGCTCGCACTAGTGCACAGTTATCTCAAAGAAAGGGGCCACGGTGTTTCTGTATCTCTATTATGTTGGTGCGTCTTCGGAACTTTTAAATATCTCGATATATCTCGAAAACTACGCTTCTGATCAAAAAATATCATAGAACATAAATTGTAGGAAACATAATTCTCTACAAAAAACGTCTCTTAACATTTTGCCATAGCTCGCTTCGTTTCCGAGATATTTGCAGATTCAGCTCAAAGGAACTGGCCTGACGGACATATTTCGAGATATTTCTTCTTCTTGTTGTTCTTCTGCACAGCTAAGCTGGAAGTGGCATTTGCAGCTCGCAATAGTGCAGAGTTATCTCAAAGAAAGGGGCCACGGTGTTTCTGTATCTCTATTATGTTGGTGCGGCTTCGGAACTTTTAAATATCTTGATATATCTCGAGAACTACGCGTCTGATCAAAAAATGTCATAGAACATAAAAAGTAGGAAACTTAATTCTCTACAAAAACGGTCTCTTAACATTTTGCCATAGCTCACTTCGTTTCCGAGATATTTGCAGATATATCTCAAGGGAAGGGGCCTGACGGACATATTTCGAGATATTTCTTCTTCTTGTTGTTCTTCTTCTGCACAGCTAAGCTGGAAGTGGCATTTGCGGCTCGCACTAGCGCACAGTTATCTCAAAGAAAGGGGCCACGGTGTTTCTGTATCTCTATTATGTTGGTGCGTCTTCGGAACTTTTAAATATCTCGATATATCTCGAAAACTACGCTTCTGATCAAAAAATATCATAGAACGTAAATTGTAGGAAACATTATTCTCTACAAAAAAGGTCTCTTAACATTTTGCCATAGCTCGCTTCGTTTCAGAGATATTTGCAGATTCATCTCAAGGGAAGGGGTCTGACGGACATATTTCGAGATATTTCTTCTTCTTGTTGTTCTTCTTCTGCACAGCTAAGCTCGAAGTGGCATTTGCAGCTCGCAATAGTGCAGAGTTATCTCAAAGAAAGAGGCCACGGTGTTTCTGTACCTCTATTATGTTGGTGCAGCTTCGGAACTTTTAAATATCTTGATATATCTCGAGAACTACGCATCTGATCAAAAAATATCATCGAACATAAAAAGTAGGAAACTTAATTCTCTACAAAAAACGTCTCTTAACATTTTGCCATAGCTCTCTTCGTTTCCGAGATATTTGCAGATTTATCTCAAGGGAAGGGGCCTGACGGACATATTTCGAGATATTTCTTCTTCTTGTTGTTCTTCTTCTGCACAGCTAAGCTGGAAGTGGCATTTGCAGCTCGCAATAGTGCAGAGTTATCTCAAAGAAAGGGGCCACGGTGTTTCTGTATCTCTATTATGTTGGTGCGGCTTCGGAACTTTTAAATATCTTGATATATCTCGAGAACTACGCGTCTGATCAAAAAATATCATAGAACATAAGAAGTAGGAAACTTAATTCTCTACAACAACGGTCTCTTAACATTTTGCCACAGCTCGCTTCGTTTCCGAGATATTTGCATATTTATCTCAAGGGAAGGGGCCTGACGGACATATTTCGAGATATTTCTTCTTCTTGTTGTTCTTCTTCTGCACAGCTAAGCTGGAAGTGGCATTTGCGGCTCGCACTAGGGCAGAGTTATCTCAAAGAAAGGGGCCACGGTGTTTCTGTATCTCTATTATGTTGGTGCGGCTTCGGAACTTTTAAATATCTCGATATATCTCGAAAACTACGCTTCTGATCAAAAAATATCATAGAACATAAATTGTAGGAAACATAATTCTCTACAAAAAAGGTCTCTTAACATTTTGCCATAGCTCGCTTCGTTTCCGAGATATTTGCATATTTATCTCAAGGGAAGGGGCCTGACGGACATATTTCGAGATATTTCTTCTTCTTGTTGTTCTTCTTCTGCACAGCTAAGCTGGAAGTGGCATTTGCGGCTCGCACTAGTGCAGAGTTATCTCAAAGAAAGGGGCCACGGTGTTTCTGTATCTCTATTATGTTGGTGCGGCTTCGGAACTTTTAAATATCTTGATATATCTCGAGAACTACGCTTCTGATCAAAAAATATCATAGAACGCAAATTGTAGGAAACATTATTCTCTACAAAAAAGGTCTCTTAACATTTTGCCATAGCTCGCTTCGTTTCCGAGATATTTGCAGATTCATCTCAGGGGAAGGGGTCTGACGGACATATTTCGAGATATTTCTTCTTCTTGTTGTTCTTCTTCTGCACAGCTAAGCTCGAAGTGGCATTTGCAGCTCGCAATAGTGCAGAGTTATCTCAAAGAAAGAGGCCACGGTGTTTCTGTACCTCTATTATGTTGGTGCAGCTTCGGAACTTTTAAATATCTTGATATATCTCGAGAACTACGCATCTGATCAAAAAATATCATCGAACATGAAAAGTAGGAAACTTAATTCTCTACAAAAAAGGTCTCTTAACATTTTGCCATAGCTCGCTTCGTTTCCGAGATATTTGCAGATTTATCTCAAGGGAAGTGGCCTGACGGACGTATTTCGAGATATTTCTTCTTCTTGTTGTTCTTCTTCTGCACAGCTAAGCTGGAAGTGGCATTTGCAGCTCGCAATAGTGCAGAGTTATCCCAAAGAAAGGGGCCACGGTGTTTCTGTATCACTATTATGTTGGTGCGGCTTCGGAACTTTTAAATATCTCGATATATCTCGAAAACTACGCTTCTGATCAAAAAATATCATAGAAGATAAATTGTAGGAAACATAATTCGTTACAAAAAAGGTCTCTTAACATTTTGCCATAGCTCGCTTCGTTTCCGAGATATTTGCAGATATATCTCAAGGGAAGGGTCCTGATGGACATATTTCGGGATATTTCTTCTTCTTGTTGTTCTTCTTCTGCACAGCTAAACTGGAAGTGGCATTTCCAGCTCGCAATCGTGCAGAGTTATCTCAAAGAAAGGGGCCATGGTGTTTCTGTATCTCTATTATGTTGGTGCGGCTTCGGAACTTTTAAATATCTTGATATATCTCGAGAACTACGCCTCTGATCGAAAAATATCATAGA
This sequence comes from Osmia lignaria lignaria, assembly GCF_051020975.1. Classification (NCBI taxonomy): domain Eukaryota; kingdom Metazoa; phylum Arthropoda; class Insecta; order Hymenoptera; family Megachilidae; genus Osmia; species Osmia lignaria. Next base: position 4,228,685 of record NW_027478159.1, on the reverse strand, counting down.
ACATAAAAAGTAGGAAGCTTAATTCTCTACAAAAAAGGTCTCTTAACATTTTGCCATAGCTCGCTTCGTTTCCGAGATATTTGCAGATTTATCTCAAGGGAAGGGGCCTGACGGACATATTTCGAGATATTTCTTCTTCTTGTTGTTCTTCTTCTGCACAGCTAAGCTGGAAGTGGCATTTGCGGCTCGCACTAGTGCAGAGTTATCTCAAAGAAAGGGGCCACGGTGTTTCTGTATCTCTATTATGTTGGTGCGGCTTCGGAACTTTTAAATATCTTGATATATCTCGAGAACTACGCATCTGATCAAAAAATATCATAGAACATAAAAAGTAGGAAACTTAATTCTCTACAAAAAAGGTCTCTTAACCTTTTGCCATAGCTCGCTTCGTTTCCGAGATATTTGCAGATTTATCTCAAGGGAAGGGGCCTGACGGACATATTTCGAGATATTTCTTCTTCTTGTTGTTCTTCTTCTGCACAGCTAAGCTGGAAGTGGCATTTGCAGCTCGCACTAGTGCAGAGTTATCTCAAAGAAAGGGGCCACGGTGTTTCTGTATCTCTATTATGTTGGTGCGGCTTCGGAACTTTTAAATATCTCGATATATCTCGAAAACTACGCTTCTGATCAAAAAATATCATAGAACATAAATTGTAGAAAACATAATTCTCTACAAAAAAGGTCTCTTAACATTTTGCCATAGCTCGCTTCGTTTCCGAGATATTTGCAGATTCAGCTCAAAGGAACTGGCCTGACGGACATATTTCGAGATATTTCTTCTTCTTGTTGTTCTTCCTCTGCACAGCTAAGCTGGAAGTGGCATTTGCAGCTCGCCATAGTGCAGAGTTATCTCAAAGAAAGGGGCCACGGTGTTTCTGTATCTCTATTATGTTGGTGCGGCTTCGGAACTTTTAAATATCTTGATATATCTCGAGAACTACGCATCTGATCAAAAAATATCATAGAACACAAAAAGTAGGAAACTTAATTCTCTACAAAAAAGGTCTCTAAACATTTTGCCATAGCTCGCTTCGTTTCCGAGATATTTGCAGATATATCTCAAGGGAAGGGGCCTGACGGACATATTTCGAGATATTTCTTCTTCTTGTTGTTCTTCTTCTGCACAGCTAAGCTGGAAGTGGCATTTGCAGCTCGCAATAGTTCAGAGTTATCTCAAAGAAAGGGGCCACGGTGTTTCTGTATCTCTATTATGTTGGTGCGGCTTCGGAACTTTTAAATATCTTGATATATCTCGAGAACTACGCATCTGATCAAAAAATATCATAGAACATGAAAAGTAGGAAACTTAATTCTCTACAAAAAAGGTCTCTTAACATTTTGCCATAGCTCTCTTCGTTTCCGAGATATTTGCAGATTTATCTCAAGGGAAGGGGCCTGACGGACATATTTCGAGATATTTCTTCTTCTTGTTGTTCTTCTTCTGCACAGCGAAGCTGGAAGTGGCATTTGCGGCTCGCACTAGTGCAGAGTTATCTCAACGAAAGGGGCCACGGTGTTTCTGTATCTCTATTATGTTGGTGCGGCTTCGGAACTTTTAAATATCTTGATATATCTCGAGAACTACGCGTCTGATCAAAAAATATCATAGAACATAAAAAGTAGGAAACTTAATTCTCTACAAAAACGGTCTCTTAACATTTTGCCATAGCTCGCTTCGTTTCCGAGATATTTGCAGATATATTTCAAAGGAAGGGGCCTGACGGGCATATTTCGAGATATTTCTTCTTCTTGTTGTTCTTCTTCTGCACAGCTAAGCTGGAAGTGGCATTTGCGGCTCGCACTAGTGCACAATTATCTCAAAGAAAGGGGCCACGGTGTTTCTGTATCTCTATTATGTTGGTGCGTCTTCGGAACTTTTAAATATCTCGATATATCTCGAAAACTACGCTTCTGATCAAAAAATATCATAGAACATAAATTGTAGGAAACATAATTCTCTACAAAAAACGTCTCTTAACATTTTGCCATAGCTCGCTTCGTTTCCGAGATATTTGCAGATTCAGCTCAAAGGAACTGGCCTGACGGACATATTTCGAGATATTTCTTCTTCTTGTTGTTCTTCCTCTGCACAGCTAAGCTGGAAGTGGCATTTGCAGCTCGCCATAGTGCAGAGTTGTCTCAAAGAAAGGGGCCACGGTGTTTCTGTATCTCTATTATGTTGGTGCGGCTTCGGAACTTTTAAATATCTTGATATATCTCGAGAACTACGCATCTGATCAAAAAATATCATAGAACATAAAAAGTAGGAAACTTAATTCTCTACAAAAAAGGTCTCTTAACATTTTGCCATAGCTCGCTTCGTTTCCGAGATATTTGCAGATTTATCTCAAGGGAAGGGGCCTGACGGACATATTTCGAGATATTTCTTCTTCTTGTTGTTCTTCTTCTGCACAGCTAAGCTGGAAGTGGCATTTGCAGCTCGCACTAGTGCAGAGTTATCTCAAAGAAAGGGGCCACGGTGTTTCTGTATCTCTATTATGTTGGTGCGGCTTCGGAACTTTTAAATATCTCGATATATCTCGAAAACTACGCTTCTGATCAAAAAATATCATAGAACATAAATTGTAGAAAACATAATTCTCTACAAAAAAGGTCTCTTAACATTTTGCCATAGCTCGCTTCGTTTCCGAGATATTTGCAGATTCAGCTCAAAGGAACTGGCCTGACGGACATATTTCGAGATATTTCTTCTTCTTGTTGTTCTTCCTCTGCACAGCTAAGCTGGAAGTGGCATTTGCAGCTCGCCATAGTGCAGAGTTATCTCAAAGAAAGGGGCCACGGTGTTTCTGTATCTCTATTATGTTGGTGCGGCTTCGGAACTTTTAAATATCTTGATATATCTCGAGAACTACGCATCTGATCAAAAAATATCATAGAACACAAAAAGTAGGAAACTTAATTCTCTACAAAAAAGGTCTCTAAACATTTTGCCATAGCTCGCTTCGTTTCCGAGATATTTGCAGATATATCTCAAGGGAAGGGGCCTGACGGACATATTTCGAGATATTTCTTCTTCTTGTTGTTCTTCTTCTGCACAGCTAAGCTGGAAGTGGCATTTGCAGCTCGCAATAGTTCAGAGTTATCTCAAAGAAAGGGGCCACGGTGTTTCTGTATCTCTATTATGTTGGTGCGGCTTCGGAACTTTTAAATATCTTGATATATCTCGAGAACTACGCATCTGATCAAAAAATATCATAGAACATGAAAAGTAGGAAACTTAATTCTCTACAAAAAAGGTCTCTTAACATTTTGCCATAGCTCTCTTCGTTTCCGAGATATTTGCAGATTTATCTCAAGGGAAGGGGCCTGACGGACATATTTCGAGATATTTCTTCTTCTTGTTGTTCTTCTTCTGCACAGCGAAGCTGGAAGTGGCATTTGCGGCTCGCACTAGTGCAGAGTTATCTCAACGAAAGGGGCCACGGTGTTTCTGTATCTCTATTATGTTGGTGCGGCTTCGGAACTTTTAAATATCTTGATATATCTCGAGAACTACGCGTCTGATCAAAAAATATCATAGAACATAAAAAGTAGGAAACTTAATTCTCTACAAAAACGGTCTCTTAACATTTTGCCATAGCTCGCTTCGTTTCCGAGATATTTGCAGATATATTTCAAAGGAAGGGGCCTGACGGGCATATTTCGAGATATTTCTTCTTCTTGTTGTTCTTCTTCTGCACAGCTAAGCTGGAAGTGGCATTTGCGGCTCGCACTAGTGCACAGTTATCTCAAAGAAAGGGGCCACGGTGTTTCTGTATCTCTATTATGTTGGTGCGTCTTCGGAACTTTTAAATATCTCGATATATCTCGAAAACTACGCTTCTGATCAAAAAATATCATAGAACATAAATTGTAGGAAACATAATTCTCTACAAAAAACGTCTCTTAACATTTTGCCATAGCTCGCTTCGTTTCCGAGATATTTGCAGATTCAGCTCAAAGGAACTGGCCTGACGGACATATTTCGAGATATTTCTTCTTCTTGTTGTTCTTCCTCTGCACAGCTAAGCTGGAAGTGGCATTTGCAGCTCGCCATAGTGCAGAGTTGTCTCAAAGAAAGGGGCCACGGTGTTTCTGTATCTCTATTATGTTGGTGCGGCTTCGGAACTTTTAAATATCTTGATATATCTCGAGAACTACGCATCTGATCAAAAAATATCATAGAACATAAAAAGTAGGAAACTTAATTCTCTACAAAAAAGGTCTCTTAACATTTTGCCATAGCTCGCTTCGTTTCCGAGATATTTGCAGATATATCTCAAGGGAAGGGGCCTGACGGACATATTTCGAGATATTTCTTCTTCTTGTTGTTCTTCTTCTGCACAGCTAAGCTGGAAGTGGCATTTGCGGCTCGCACTAGCGCACAGTTGTCTCAAAGAAAGGGGCCACGGTGTTTCTGTATCTCTATTATGTTGGTGCGTCTTCGGAACTTTTAAATATCTCGATATATCTCGAAAACTACGCTTCTGATCAAAAAATATCATCGAACATAAAAAGTAGGAAACTTAATTCTCTACAAAAAACGTCTCTTAACATTTTGCCATAGCTCGCTTCGTTTCCGAGATATTTGCAGATTCAGCTCAAAGGAACTGGCCTGACGGACATATTTCGAGATATTTCTTCTTCTTGTTGTTCTTCCTCTGCACAGCTAAGCTGGAAGTGGCATTTGCAGCTCGCAATAGTGCAGAGTTATCTCAAAGAAAGGGGCCACGGTGTTTCTGTATCTCTATTATGTTGGTGCGTCTTCGGAACTTTTAAATATCTCGATATATCTCGAAAACTACGCTTCTGATCAAAAAATATCATAGAACGTAAATTGTAGGAAACATAATTCTCTACAAAAAACGTCTCTTAACATTTTGCCATAGCTCGCTTCGTTTCCGAGATATTTGCAGATTCAACTCAAAGGAACTGGCCTGACGGACATATTTCGAGATATTTCTTCTTCTTGTTGTTCTTCCTCTGCACAGCTAAGCTGGAAGTGGCATTTGCAGCTCGCAATAGTGCAGAGTTATCTCAAAGAAAGGGGCCACGGTGTTTCTGTATCTCTATTATGTTGGTGCGGCTTCGGAACTTTTAAATATCTTGATATATCTCGAGAACTACGCATCTGATCAAAAAATATCATAGAACATAAAAAGTAGGAAACTTAATTCTCTACAAAAAAGGTCTCTTAACATTTTGCCATAGCTCGCTTCGTTTCCGAGATATTTGCAGATTTATCTCAAGGGAAGGGGCCTGACGGACATATTTCGAGATATTTCTTCTTCTTGTTGTTCTTCTTCTGCACAGCTAAGCTGGAAGTGGCATTCGCAGCTCGCAATAGTGCAGAGTTATCTCAAAGAGAGGGGCCACGGTGTTTCTGTATCTCTATTATGTTGGTGCGGCTTCGGAACTTTTAAATATCTTGATATATCTCGAGAACTACGCATCTGATCAAAAAATATCATAGAAGATAAAAAGTAGGAAACTTAATTCTATACAAAAAAGGTCTCTTAACATTTCGCCATAGCTCGCTTCGTTTCCGAGATATTTGCAGATTTATCTCAAGGGAAGGGGCCTGTCGGACATATTTCGAGATATTTCTTCTTCTTGTTGTTCTTCTTCTGCACAGCTAAGCTGGAAGTGGCATTTGCGGCTCGCACTAGTGCAGAGTTATCTCAAAGAAAGGGGCCACGGTGTTTCTGTATCTCTATTATGTTGGTGCGGCTTCGGAACTTTTAAATATCTCGATATATCTCGAAAACTACGCTTCTGATCAAAAAATATCATAGAACATAAATTGTAGGAAACATAATTCCCTACAAAAAAGGTCTCTTAACATTTTGCCATAGCTCGCTTCGTTTCCGAGATATTTGCAGATATATCTCAAGGGAAGGGGCCTGACGGACATATTTCGAGATATTTCTTCTTCTTGTTGTTCTTCTTCTGCACAGCTAAGCTGGAAGTGGCATTTGCAGCTCGCAATAGTGCAGAGTTATCTCAAAGAAAGGGGCCACGGTGTTTCTGTATCTCTATTATGTTGGTGCGGCTTCGGAACTTTTAAATATCTTGATATATTTCGAGAACTACGCATCTGATCAAAAAATATCATAGAACATAAAAAGTAGGAAACTTAATTCTCTACAAAAAAGGTCTCTTAACATTTTGCCATCGCTCGCTTCGTTTCCGAGATATTAGCAGATTTATCTCAAGGGAAGGGGCCTGACGTACATATTTCGAGATATTTCTTCTTCTTGTTGTTCTTCTTCTGCACAGCTAAGCTGGAAGTGGCATTTGCGGCTCGCACTAGTGCAGGGTTATCTCAAAGAAAGGGGCCACGGTGTTTCTGTATCCCTATTATGTTGGTGCGGCTTCGGAACTTTTAAATATCTCGATATATCTCGAAAACTACGCTTCTGATCAAAAAATATCATAGAACATAAATTGTAGGAAACATAATTCTCTACAAAAAAGGTCTCTTAACATTTTGCCATAGCTCGCTTCGTTTCCGAGATATTTGCAGATATATCTCAAGGGAAGGGGCCTGACGGACATATTTCGAGATATTTCTTCTTCTTGTTGTTCTTCTTCTGCACAGCTAAGCTGGAAGTGGCATTTGCAGCTCGCAATAGTGCAGAGTTATCTCAAAGAAAGGGGCCACGGTGTTTCTGTATCTCTATTATGTTGGTGCGGCTTCGGAACTTTTAAATATCTTGATATATTTCGAGAACTACGCATCTGATCAAAAAATATCATAGAACATAAAAAGTAGGAAACTTAATTCTCTACAAAAAAGGTCTCTTAACATTTTGCCATCGCTCGCTTCGTTTCCGAGATATTAGCAGATTTATCTCAAGGGAAGGGGCCTGACGTACATATTTCGAGATATTTCTTCTTCTTGTTGTTCTTCTTCTGCACAGCTAAGCTGGAAGTGGCATTTGCGGCTCGCACTAGTGCAGGGTTATCTCAAAGAAAGGGGCCACGGTGTTTCTGTATCCCTATTATGTTGGTGCGGCTTCGGAACTTTTAAATATCTCGATATATCTCGAAAACTACGCTTCTGATCAAAAAATATCATAGAACATAAATTGTAGGAAACATAATTCTCTACAAAAAACGTCTCTTAACATTTTGCCATAGCTCGCTTCGTTTCCGAGATATTTGCAGATTCAACTCAAAGGAACTGGCCTGACGGACATATTTCGAGATATTTCTTCTTCTTGTTGTTCTTCCTCTGCACAGCTAAGCTGGAAGTGGCATTTGCAGCTCGCAATAGTGCAGAGTTATCTCAAAGAAAGGGGCCACGGTGTTTCTGTATCTCTATTATGTTGGTGCGGCTTCGGAACTTTTAAATATCTTGATATATCTCGAGAACTACGCATCTGATCAAAAAATATCATAGAACATAAAAAGTAGGAAACTTAATTCTCTACAAAAAAGGTCTCTTAACATTTTGCCATAGCTCGCTTCGTTTCCGAGATATTTGCAGATTTATCTCAAGGGAAGGGGCCTGACGGACATATTTCGAGATATTTCTTCTTCTTGTTGTTCTTCTTCTGCACAGCTAAGCTGGAAGTGGCATTCGCAGCTCGCAATAGTGCAGAGTTATCTCAAAGAGAGGGGCCACGGTGTTTCTGTATCTCTATTATGTTGGTGCGGCTTCGGAACTTTTAAATATCTTGATATATCTCGAGAACTACGCATCTGATCAAAAAATATCATAGAAGATAAAAAGTAGGAAACTTAATTCTATACAAAAAAGGTCTCTTAACATTTCGCCATAGCTCGCTTCGTTTCCGAGATATTTGCAGATTTATCTCAAGGGAAGGGGCCTGTCGGACATATTTCGAGATATTTCTTCTTCTTGTTGTTCTTCTTCTGCACAGCTAAGCTGGAAGTGGCATTTGCGGCTCGCACTAGTGCAGAGTTATCTCAAAGAAAGGGGCCACGGTGTTTCTGTATCTCTATTATGTTGGTGCGGCTTCGGAACTTTTAAATATCTCGATATATCTCGAAAACTACGCTTCTGATCAAAAAATATCATAGAACATAAATTGTAGGAAACATAATTCCCTACAAAAAAGGTCTCTTAACATTTTGCCATAGCTCGCTTCGTTTCCGAGATATTTGCAGATATATCTCAAGGGAAGGGGCCTGACGGACATATTTCGAGATATTTCTTCTTCTTGTTGTTCTTCTTCTGCACAGCTAAGCTGGAAGTGGCATTTGCAGCTCGCAATAGTGCAGAGTTATCTCAAAGAAAGGGGCCACGGTGTTTCTGTATCTCTATTATGTTGGTGCGGCTTCGGAACTTTTAAATATCTTGATATATTTCGAGAACTACGCATCTGATCAAAAAATATCATAGAACATAAAAAGTAGGAAACTTAATTCTCTACAAAAAAGGTCTCTTAACATTTTGCCATCGCTCGCTTCGTTTCCGAGATATTAGCAGATTTATCTCAAGGGAAGGGGCCTGACGTACATATTTCGAGATATTTCTTCTTCTTGTTGTTCTTCTTCTGCACAGCTAAGCTGGAAGTGGCATTTGCGGCTCGCACTAGTGCAGGGTTATCTCAAAGAAAGGGGCCACGGTGTTTCTGTATCCCTATTATGTTGGTGCGGCTTCGGAACTTTTAAATATCTCGATATATCTCGAAAACTACGCTTCTGATCAAAAAATATCATAGAACATAAATTGTAGGAAACATAATTCTCTACAAAAAAGGTCTCTTAACATTTTGCCATAGCTCGCTTCGTTTCCGAGATATTTGCAGATATATCTCAAGGGAAGGGGCCTGACGGACATATTTCGAGATATTTCTTCTTCTTGTTGTTCTTCTTCTGCACAGCTAAGCTGGAAGTGGCATTTGCAGCTCGCAATAGTGCAGAGTTATCTCAAAGAAAGGGGCCACGGTGTTTCTGTATCTCTATTATGTTGGTGCGGCTTCGGAACTTTTAAATATCTTGATATATTTCGAGAACTACGCATCTGATCAAAAAATATCATAGAACATAAAAAGTAGGAAACTTAATTCTCTACAAAAAAGGTCTCTTAACATTTTGCCATCGCTCGCTTCGTTTCCGAGATATTAGCAGATTTATCTCAAGGGAAGGGGCCTGACGTACATATTTCGAGATATTTCTTCTTCTTGTTGTTCTTCTTCTGCACAGCTAAGCTGGAAGTGGCATTTGCGGCTCGCACTAGTGCAGGGTTATCTCAAAGAAAGGGGCCACGGTGTTTCTGTATCCCTATTATGTTGGTGCGGCTTCGGAACTTTTAAATATCTCGATATATCTCGAAAACTACGCTTCTGATCAAAAAATATCATAGAACATAAATTGTAGGAAACTTAATTCGCTACAAAAAAGGTCTCTTAACATTTTGCAATAGCTCTCTTCGTTTCCGAGATATTTGCAGATTTATCTCAAGGGAAGGGGCCTGACGGACATATTTCGAGATATTTCTTCTTCTTGTTGTTCTTCTTCTGCACAGCTAAGCTGGAAGTGGCATTTGCAGCTCGCCATAGTGCATAGTTATCCCCTAAGAAAGGGGCCACGGTGTTTCTGTATCTCTATTATGTTGGTGCGGCTTCGGAACTTTTAAATATCTTGATATATCTCGAGAACTACGCATCTGATCAAAAAATATCATAGAACATAAAAAGTAGGAAACTTAATTATCTACAAAAAAGGTCTCTTAACATTTTGCCATAGCTCGCTTTGTTTCCGAGATATTTGCAGATTTATCTCAAGGGAAGGGGCCTGACGGACATATTTCGAGATATTTCTTCTTCTTGTTGTTCTTCTTCTGCACAGCTAAGCTGGCAGTGGCATTTGCGGCTCGCACTAGTGCAGAGTTATCTCAAAGAAAGGGGCCACGGTGTTTCTGTATCTCTATTATGTTGGTGCGGCTTCGGAACTTTTAAATATCTCGATATATCTCGAAAACTACGCTTCTGAACAAAAAATATCATAGAACATAAATTGTAGGAAACATAATTCTCTACAAAAAAGGTCTCTTAACATTTTGCCATAGCTCGCTTCGTTTCCGAGATATTTGCAGATATATCTCAAGGGAAGGGGCCTGACGGACATATTTCGAGATATTTCTTCTTCTTGTTGTTCTTCTTCTGCACAGCTAAGCTGGAAGTGGCATTTGCAGCTCGCAATAGTTCAGAGTTATCTCAAAGAAAGGGGCCACGGTGTTTCTGTATCTCTATTATGTTGGTGCGGCTTCGGAACTTTTAAATATCTTGATATATCTCGAGAACTACGCATCTGATCAAAAAATATCATAGAACATGAAAAGTAGGAAACTTAATTCTCTACAAAAAAGGTCTCTTAACATTTTGCCATAGCTCTCTTCGTTTCCGAGATATTTGCAGATTTATCTCAAGGGAAGGGGCCTGACGGACATATTTCGAGATATTTCTTCTTCTTGTTGTTCTTCTTCTGCACAGCGAAGCTGGAAGTGGCATTTGCGGCTCGCACTAGTGCAGAGTTATCTCAACGAACGGGGCCACGGTGTTTCTGTATCTCTATTATGTTGGTGCGGCTTCGGAACTTTTAAATATCTTGATATATCTCGAGAACTACGCGTCTGATCAAAAAATGTCATAGAACATAAAAAGTAGGAAACTTAATTCTCTACAAAAACGGTCTCTTAACATTTTGCCATAGCTCACTTCGTTTCCGAGATATTTGCAGATATATCTCAAGGGAAGGGGCCTGACGGACATATTTCGAGATATTTCTTCTTCTTGTTGTTCTTCTTCTGCACAGCTAAGCTGGAAGTGGCATTTGCGGCTCGCACTAGCGCACAGTTGTCTCAAAGAAAGGGGCCACGGTGTTTCTGTATCTCTATTATGTTGGTGCGTCTTCGGAACTTTTAAATATCTCGATATATCTCGAAAACTACGCTTCTGATCAAAAAATATCATAGAACGTAAATTGTAGGAAACATTATTCTCTACAAAAAAGGTCTCTTAACATTTTGCCATAGCTCGCTTCGTTTCCGAGATATTTGCAGATTCATCTCAAGGGAAGGGGTCTGACGGACATATTTCGAGATATTTCTTCTTCTTGTTGTTCTTCTTCTGCACAGCTAAGCTCGAAGTGGCATTTGCAGCTCGCAATAGTGCAGAGTTATCTCAAAGAAAGAGGCCACGGTGTTTCTGTACCTCTATTATGTTGGTGCAGCTTCGGAACTTTTAAATATCTTGATATATCTCGAGAACTACGCATCTGATCAAAAAATATCATCGAACATAAAAAGTAGGAAACTTAATTCTCTACAAAAAACGTCTCTTAACATTTTGCCATAGCTCGCTTCGTTTCCGAGATATTTGCAGATTCAGCTCAAAGGAACTGGCCTGACGGACATATTTCGAGATATTTCTTCTTCTTGTTGTTCTTCCTCTGCACAGCTAAGCTGGAAGTGGCATTTGCAGCTCGCAATAGTGCAGAGTTATCTCAAAGAAAGGGGCCACGGTGTTTCTGTATCTCTATTATGTTGGTGCGTCTTCGGAACTTTTAAATATCTCGATATATCTCGAAAACTACGCTTCTGATCAAAAAATATCATAGAACGTAAATTGTAGGAAACATAATTCTCTACAAAAAACGTCTCTTAACATTTTGCCATAGCTCGCTTCGTTTCCGAGATATTTGCAGATTCAACTCAAAGGAACTGGCCTGACGGACATATTTCGAGATATTTCTTCTTCTTGTTGTTCTTCCTCTGCACAGCTAAGCTGGAAGTGGCATTTGCAGCTCGCAATAGTGCAGAGTTATCTCAAAGAAAGGGGCCACGGTGTTTCTGTATCTCTATTATGTTGGTGCGGCTTCGGAACTTTTAAATATCTTGATATATTTCGAGAACTACGCATCTGATCAAAAAATATCATAGAACATAAAAAGTAGGAAACTTAATTCTCTACAAAAAAGGTCTCTTAACATTTTGCCATAGCTCGCTTCGTTTCCGAGATATTTGCAGATATATTTCAAAGGAAGGGGCCTGACGGACATATTTCGAGATATTTCTTCTTCTTGTTGTTCTTCTGCACAGCTAAGCTGGAAGTGGCATTTGCGGCTCGCACTAGTGCACAGTTATCTCAAAGAAAGGGGCCACGGTGTTTCTGTATCTCTATTATGTTGGTGCGTCTTCGGAACTTTTAAATATCTCGATATATCTCGAAAACTACGCTTCTGATCAAAAAATATCATAGAACATAAATTGTAGGAAACATAATTCTCTACAAAAAACGTCTCTTAACATTTTGCCATAGCTCGCTTCGTTTCCGAGATATTTGCAGATTCAGCTCAAAGGAACTGGCCTGACGGACATATTTCGAGATATTTCTTCTTCTTGTTGTTCTTCTTCTGCACAGCTAAGCTGGAAGTGGCATTTGCGGCTCGCACTAGTGCACAGTTATCTCAAAGAAAGGGGCCACGGTGTTTCTGTATCCCTATTATGTTGGTGCGGCTTCGGAACTTTTAAATATCTCGATATATCTCGAAAACTACGCTTCTGATCAAAAAATATCATAGAACATAAATTGTAGGAAACATAATTCTCTACAAAAAAGGTCTCTTAACATTTTGCCATAGCTCGCTTCGTTTCCGAGATATTTGCAGATATATCTCAAGGGAAGGGGCCTGACGGACATATTTCGAGATATTTCTTCTTCTTGTTGTTCTTCTTCTGCACAGCTAAGCTGGAAGTGGCATTTGCGGCTCGCACTAGTGCAGAGTTATCTCAAAGAAAGGGGTCACGGTGTTTCTGTATCTCTATTATGTTGGTGCGGCTTCGGAACTTTTAAATATCTCGATATATCTCGAAAACTACGCTTCTGATCAAAAAATATCATAGAACATAAATTGTAGGAAACATAATTCTCTACAAAAAAGCTCTCTTAACATTTTGCCATAGCTCGCTTCGTTTCCGAGATATTTGCAGACATATCTCAAGGGAAGGGGCCTGACGGACATATTTCGAGATATTTCTTCTTCTTGTTGTTCTTCTTCTGCACAGCTAAGCTGGAAGTGGCATTTGCAGCTCGCAATAGTTCAGAGTTATCTCAAAGAAAGGGGCCACGGTGTTTCTGTATCTCTATTATGTTGGTGCGGCTTCGGAACTTTTAAATATCTTGATATATCTCGAGAACTACGCATCTGATCAAAAAATATCATAGAACATGAAAAGTAGGAAACTTAATTCTCTACAAAAAATGTCTCTTAACATTTTGCCATAGCTCTCTTTGTTTCCGAGATATTTGCAGATATATTTCAAAGGAAGGGGCCTGACGGGCATATTTCGAGATATTTCTTCTTCTTGTTGTTCTTCTTCTGCACAGCTAAGCTGGAAGTGGCATTTGCGGCTCGCACTAGTGCACAGTTATCTCAAAGAAAGGGGCCACGGTGTTTCTGTATCTCTATTATGTTGATGCGGCTTCGGAACTTTTAAATATCTTGATATATCTCGAGAACTACGCGTCTGATCAAAAAATGTCATAGAACATAAAAAGTAGGAAACTTAATTCTCTACAAGAACGGTCTCTTAACATTTTGCCATAGCTCACTTCGTTTCCGAGATATTTGCAGATATATCTCAAGGGAAGGGGCCTGACGGACATATTTCGAGATATTTCTTCTTCTTGTTGTTCTTCTTCTGCACAGCTAAGCTGGAAGTGGCATTTGCGGCTCGCACTAGCGCACAGTTGTCTCAAAGAAAGGGGCCACGGTGTTTCTGTATCTCTATTATGTTGGTGCGTCTTCGGAACTTTTAAATATCTCGATATATCTCGAAAACTACGCTTCTGATCAAAAAATATCATAGAACGTAAATTGTAGGAAACATTATTCTCTACAAAAAAGGTCTCTTAACATTTTGCCATAGCTCGCTTCGTTTCCGAGATATTTGCAGATTCATCTCAAGGGAAGGGGTCTGACGGACATATTTCGAGATATTTCTTCTTCTTGTTGTTCTTCTTCTGCACAGCTAAGCTCGAAGTGGCATTTGCAGCTCGCAATAGTGCAGAGTTATCTCAAAGAAAGAGGCCACGGTGTTTCTGTACCTCTATTATGTTGGTGCAGCTTCGGAACTTTTAAATATCTTGATATATCTCGAGAACTACGCATCTGATCAAAAAATATCATCGAACATAAAAAGTAGGAAACTTAATTCTGTACAAAAAACGTCTCTTAACATTTTGCCATAGCTCGCTTCGTTTCCGAGATATTTGCAGATTCAGCTCAAAGGAACTGGCCTGACGGACATATTTCGAGATATTTCTTCTTCTTGTTGTTCTTCCTCTGCACAGCTAAGCTGGAAGTGGCATTTGCGGCTCGCAATAGTGCAGAGTTATCTCAAAGAAAGGGGCCACGGTGTTTCTGTATCTCTATTATGTTGGTGCGGCTTCGGAACTTTTAAATATCTTGATATATCTCGAGAACTACGCATCTGATCAAAAAATATCATAGAACATAAAAAGTAGGAAACTTAATTCTCTACAAAAAAGGTCTCTTAACATTTTGCCATAGCTCGCTTCGTTTCCGAGATATTTGCAGATTTATCTCAAGGGAAGGGGCCTGACGGACATATTTCGAGATATTTCTTCTTCTTGTTGTTCTTCTTCTGCACAGCTAAGCTGGAAGTGCCATTTGCAGCTCGCAATAGTGCAGAGTTATCTCAAAGAGAGGGGCCACGGTGTTTCTGTATCTCTATTATGTTGGTGCGGCTTCGGAACTTTTAAATATCTTGATATATCTCGAGAACTACGCATCTGATCAAAAAATATCATAGAAGATAAAAAGTAGGAAACTTAATTCTATACAAAAAAGGTCTCTTAACATTTCGCCATAGCTCGCTTCGTTTCCGAGATATTTGCAGATTTATCTCAAGGGAAGGGGCCTGTCGGACATATTTCGAGATATTTCTTCTTCTTGTTGTTCTTCTTCTGCACAGCTAAGCTGGAAGTGGCATTTGCGGCTCGCACTAGTGCAGAGTTATCTCAAAGAAAGGGGCCACGGTGTTTCTGTATCTCTATTATGTTGGTGCGGCTTCGGAACTTTTAAATATCTCGATATATCTCGAAAACTACGCTTCTGATCAAAAAATATCATAGAACATAAATTGTAGGAAACATAATTCTCTACAAAAAAGGTCTCTTAACATTTTGCCATAGCTCGCTTCGTTTCCGAGATATTTGCAGATATATCTCAAGGGAAGGGGCCTGACGGACATATTTCGAGTTATTTCTTCTTCTTGTTGTTCTTCTTCTGCACAGCTAAGCTGGAAGTGGCATTTGCAGCTCGCAATAGTGCAGAGTTATCTCAAAGAAAGGGGCCACGGTGTTTCTGTATCTCTATTATGTTGGTGCGGCTTCGGAACTTTTAAATATCTTGATATATTTCGAGAACTACGCATCTGATCAAAAAATATCATAGAACATAAAAAGTAGGAAACTTAATTCTCTACAAAAAAGGTCTCTTAACATTTTGCCATCGCTCGCTTCGTTTCCGAGATATTAGCAGATTTATCTCAAGGGAAGGGGCCTGACGGACATATTTCGAGATATTTCTTCTTCTTGTTGTTCTTCGTCTGCACAGCTAAGCTGGAAGTGGCATTTGCGGCTCGCACTAGTGCAGGGTTATCTCAAAGAAAGGGGCCACGGTGTTTCTGTATCCCTATTATGTTGGTGCGGCTTCGGAACTTTTAAATATCTCGATATATCTCGAAAACTACGCTTCTGATCAAAAAATATCATAGAACATAAATTGTAGGAAACCTAATTCGCTACAAAAAAGGTCTCTTAACATTTTGCCATAGCTCTCTTCGTTTCCGAGATATTTGCAGATATATCTCAAGGGAAGGGGCCTGACGGACATATTTCGAGATATTTCTTCTTCTTGTTATTCTTCTTCTGCACAGCTAAGCTGGAAGTGGCATTTACAGCTCGCAACAGTGCAGAGTTATCTCAAAGAAAGGGGCCACGGTGTTTCTGTATCTCTATTATGTTGGTGCGGCTTCGGAACTTTTAAATATCTTGATATATCTCGAGAACTACGCATCTGATCAAAAAATATCATAGAAGATAAAAAGTAGGAAACTCAATTCTCTACAAAAAAGGTCTCTTAACATTTTGCCGTAGCTCGCTTCGTTTCCGAGATATTTGCAGATTTATCTCAAGGGAAGGGGCCTGACGGACATATTTCGAGATATTTCTTCTTCTTGTTGTTCTTCTTCTGCACAGCTAAGCTGGAAGTGGCATTTGCGGCTCGCACTAGTGCAGAGTTATCTCAAAGAAAGGGGCCACGGTGTTTCTGTATCCCTATTATGTTGGTGCGGCTTCGGAACTTTTAAATATCTCGATATATCTCGAAAACTACGCTTCGGATCATAAAATATCATAGAACATAAATTGTAGGAAACATAATTCTCTACAAAAAACGTCTCTTAACATTTTGCCATAGCTCGCTTCGTTTCCGAGATATTTGCAGATTCAGCTCAAAGGAACTGGCCTGACGGACATATTTCGAGATATTTCTTCTTCTTGTTGTTCTTCCTCTGCACAGCTAAGCTGGAAGTGGCATTTGCAGCTCGCAATAGTGCAGAGTTATCTCAAAGAAAGGGGCCACGGTGTTTCTGTATCCCTATTATGTTGGTGCGGCTTCGGAAATTTTAAATATCTCGATATATCTCGAAAACTACGCTTCTGATCAAAAAATATCATAGAACATAAATTGTAGGAAACATAATTGTCTACAAAATAGGTCTCTTAACATTTTGCCATAGCTCGCTTCGTTTCCGAGATATTTGCAGATTTATCTCAAGGGAAGGGGCCTGACGGACATATTTCGAGATATTTCTTCTTCTTGTTGTTCTTCTTCTGCACAGCTAAGCTGGAAGTGGCATTTGCAGCTCGCCATAGTGCATAGTTATCCCCTAAGAAAGGGGCCACGGTGTTTCTGTATCTCTATTATGTTGGTGCGGCTTCGGAACTTTTAAATATCTTGATATATCTCGAGAACTACGCATCTGATCAAAAAATATCATAGAACATAAAAAGTAGGAAACTTAATTATCTACAAAAAAGGTCTCTCAACATTTTGCCATAGCTCGCTTCGTTTCCGAGATATTTGCAGATATATCTCAAGGGAAGGGGCCTGACGGACATATTTCGAGATATTTCTTCTTCTTGTTGTTCTTCTTCTGCACAGCTAAGCTGGAAGTGGCATCTGCGGCTCGCACTAGTGCAGAGTTATCTCAAAGAAAGGGGCCACGGTGTTTCTGTATCCCTATTATGTTGGTGCGGCTTCGGAACTTTTAAATATCTCGATATATCTCGAAAACTACGCTTCTGATCAAAAAATATCATAGAACATAAATTGTAGGAAACCTAATTCGCTACAAAAAAGGTCTCTTAACATTTTGCCATAGCTCTCTTCGTTTCCGAGATATTTGCAGATATATCTCAAGGGAAGGGGCCTGACGGACATATTTCGAGATATTTCTTCTTCTTGTTATTCTTCTTCTGCACAGCTAAGCTGGAAGTGGCATTTACAGCTCGCAACAGTGCAGAGTTATATCAAAGAAAGGGGCCACGGTGTTTCTGTATCTCTATTATGTTGGTGCGGCTTCGGAACTTTTAAATATCTTGATATATCTCGAGAACTACGCATCTGATCAAAAAATATCATAGAAGATAAAAAGTAGGAAACTCAATTCTCTACAAAAAAGGTCTCTTAACATTTTGCCGTAGCTCGCTTCGTTTCCGAGATATTTGCAGATTTATCTCAAGGGAAGGGGCCTGACGGACATATTTCGAGATATTTCTTCTTCTTGTTGTTCTTCTTCTGCACAGCTAAGCTGGAAGTGGCATTTGCGGCTCGCACTAGTGCAGAGTTATCTCAAAGAAAGGGGCCACGGTGTTTCTGTATCCCTATTATGTTGGTGCGGCTTCGGAACTTTTAAATATCTCGATATATCTCGAAAACTACGCTTCGGATCATAAAATATCATAGAACATAAATTGTAGGAAACATAATTCTCTACAAAAAACGTCTCTTAACATTTTGCCATAGCTCGCTTCGTTTCCGAGATATTTGCAGATTTATCTCAAGGGAAGGGGCCTGACGGACATATTTCGAGATATTTCTTCTTCTTGTTGTTCTTCTTCTGCACAGCTAAGCTGGAAGTGGCATTTGCGGCTCGCACTAGTGCAGAGTTATCTCAAAGAAAGGGGCCACGGTGTTTCTGTATCCCTATTATGTTGGTGCGGCTTCGGAACTTTTAAATATCTCGATATATCTCGAAAACTACGCTTCGGATCATAAAATATCATAGAACATAAATTGTAGGAAACATAATTCTCTACAAAAAACGTCTCTTAACATTTTGCCATAGCTCGCTTCGTTTCCGAGATATTTGCAGATTCAGCTCAAAGGAACTGGCCTGACGGACATATTTCGAGATATTTCTTCTTCTTGTTGTTCTTCTTCTGCACAGCTAAGCTGGAAGTGGCATTTGCAGCTCGCCATAGTGCATAGTTATCCCCTAAGAAAGGGGCCACGGTGTTTCTGTATCTCTATTATGTTGGTGCGGCTTCGGAACTTTTAAATATCTTGATATATCTCGAGAACTACGCATCTGATCAAAAAATATCATAGAACATAAAAAGTAGGAAACTTAATTATCTACAAAAAAGGTCTCTTAACATTTTGCCATAGCTCGCTTCGTTTCCGAGATATTTGCAGATATATCTCAAGGGAAGGGGCCTGACGGACATATTTCGAGATATTTCTTCTTCTTGTTGTTCTTCTTCTGCACAGCTAAGCTGGAAGTGGCATCTGCGGCTCGCACTAGTGCAGAGTTATCTCAAAGAAAGGGGCCACGGTGTTTCTGTATCCCTATTATGTTGGTGCGGCTTCGGAACTTTTAAATATCTCGATATATCTCGAAAACTACGCTTCTGATCAAAAAATATCATAGAACATGAAAAGTAGGAAACTTAATTCTCTACAAAAAAGGTCTCTTAACATTTTCCCATAGCTGGCATCGTTTCCGAGATATTTGCAGATTTAGCTCAAGGGAAGGGGCCTGACGACATATTCCGAGATATTTCTTCTTCTTGTTGTTCCTCTTCTGCACAGCTAAGCTGGAAGTGGCATTTGCAGGTCGCAATAGTGCAGAGTTATCTCAAAGAAAGGGGCCACCGTGTTTCTGTATCTCTATTATGTTGGTGCGGCTTCGGAACTTTTAAATATCTCGATATATCTCGAAAACTACGCTTCTGATCAAAAAATATCAGAGAATGTAAATTGTAGGAAACATAATTCTCTACAAAAAAGGTCTCTTAACATTTTGCCATAGCTCGCTTCGTTTCCGAGATATTTGCAGATTTATCTCAAGGGAAGGGGCCTGAGGGACATATTTCGAGATATTTCTTCTTCTTGTTGTTCTTCTTCTGCACAGCTAAGCTGGAAGTGGCATTTGCAGCTCGCAATAGTGCAGAGTTACCTCAAAGAAAGGGGCCACGGTGTTTCTGTATCTCTATTATGTTTGTGCCGCTTCGGAACTTTTAAATATCTGGATATATCTCGAGAACTACGCATCTGATCAAAAAATATCATAGAACATAAAAAGTAGGAAACTTAATTCTCTACAAAAAAGGTCTCTTAACATTTTGCCATAGCTCGCTTCGTTTCCGAGATATTTGCAGATTTATCTCAAGGGAAGGGGCCTGAGGGACATATTTCGAGATATTTCTTCTTCTTGTTGTTCTTCTTCTGCACAGCAAAGCTGGAAGTGGCATTTGCAGCTCGCAACAGTGCAGAGTTACCTCAAAGAAAGGGGCCACGGTGTTTCTGTATCTCTATTATGTTTGTGCCGCTTCGGAACTTTTAAATATCTGGATATATCTCGAGAACTACGCATCTGATCAAAAAATATCATAGAACATAAAAAGTAGGAAACTTAATTCTCTACAAAAAAGGTCTCTTAACATTTTGCCATAGCTCGCTTCGTTTCCGAGATATTTGCAGATTTATCTCAAGGGAAGGGGCCTGACGGACATATTTCGAGATATTTCTTCTTGTTGTTGTTCTTCTTCTGCACAGCTAAGCTGGAAGTGGCATTTGCAGCGCGCAATAGTGCAGAGGTATCTCAAAGAAAGGGGCCACGGTGTTTCTGTATCTCTATTATGTTAGTGCGGCTTCGGAACTTTTAAATATCTTGATATATCTCGAGAACTACGCATCTGTTCAAAAAATATCATAGAACATAAAAAGTAGGAATCCTAATTTTCTACAAAAACGGTCTCTTAACATTTTGCCGTGGCTCGCTTCGTTTCCGAGATATTTGCAGATTTATCTCAAGGGAAGGGGCCTGACGGACATATTTCGAAATATTTCTTATTCTTGTTGTTCTTCTTCCGCACAGCTAAGCTGGAAGTGGCATTTGCAGCTCGCAATAGTGCAGAGTTATCTCAAAGAAAGGGGCCACGGTGTTTCTGTACCTCTATTATGTTGGTGCAGCTTCGGAGCTTTTAAATATCTTGATATATCTCGAGAACTACGCATCTGATCAAAAAATATCATAGAACATAAAAAGTAGGAAACTTAATTCTCTACAAAAAAGGTCTCTTAACATTTTGCCATAGCTCGCTTCGTTTCCGAGATACTTGCAGATTTATCTCAAGGGAAGGGGCCTGACGGACATATTTCGAGATATTTCTTCTTCTTGTTGTTCTTCTTCTGCACAGCTAAGCTGGAAGTGGCATTTGCAGCGCGCAATAGTGCAGAGTTATCTCAAAGAAAGGGGCCACGTTGTTTCTGTATCTCTATTATGTTGGTGCGGCTTCGGAACTTTTAAATATCTTGATATATCTCGAGAACTACGCATCTGATCAAAAAATATCATAGAACATAAAAAGTAGGAAACTTAATTCTCTACAAAAAAGGTCTCTTAACATTTTGCCATAGCTCGCTTCGTTTCCGAGATATTTGCAGATTTATCTCAAGGGAAGGGTCCTGACGGACATATTTCGAGATATTTCTTCTTCTTGTTGTTCTTCTTCTGCACAGCTAAACTGGAAGTGGCATTTCCAGCTCGCAATCGTGCAGAGTTATCTCAAAGAGAGGGGCCACGGTGTTTCTGTATCTCTATTATGTTGGTGCGGCTTCGGAACTTTTAAATATCTCGATATATCTCGAAAACTACGCTTCTGATCAAAAAATATCAAAGAACCTAAATTGTAGGAAACATAATTCTCTACAAAAAAGGTCTCTTAACATTTTGCCATAGCTCGCTTCGTTTCCGAGATATTTGCAGATTTATCTCAAGGGAAGGGTCCTGACGGACATATTTCGAGATGTTTCTTCTTCTTGTTGTTCTTCTTCTGCACAGCTAAACTGGAAGTGGCATTTCCAGCTCGCAATCGTGCAGAGTTATCTCAAAGAGAGGGGCCACGGTGTTTCTGTATCTCTATTATGTTGGTGCGGCTTCGGAACTTTTAAATATCTTGATATATCTCGAGAACTACGCATCTGATCAAAAAATATCATAGAACATAAAAAGTAGGAAACTTAATTATCTACAAAAAAGGTCTCTTAACATTTTGCCATAGCTCGCTTCGTTTCCGAGATATTTGCAGATATATCTCAAGGGAAGGGGCCTGACGGACATATTTCGAGATATTTCTTCTTCTTGTTGTTCTTCTTCTGCACAGCTAAGCTGGAAGTGGCATCTGCGGCTCGCACTAGTGCAGAGTTATCTCAAAGAAAGGGGCCACGGTGTTTCTGTATCCCTATTATGTTGGTGCGGCTTCGGAACTTTTAAATATCTCGATATATCTCGAAAACTACGCTTCTGATCAAAAAATATCATAGAACATGAAAAGTAGGAAACTTAATTCTCTACAAAAAAGGTCTCTTAACATTTTCCCATAGCTGGCATCGTTTCCGAGATATTTGCAGATTTAGCTCAAGGGAAGGGGCCTGACGACATATTCCGAGATATTTCTTCTTCTTGTTGTTCCTCTTCTGCACAGCTAAGCTGGAAGTGGCATTTGCAGGTCGCAATAGTGCAGAGTTATCTCAAAGAAAGGGGCCACCGTGTTTCTGTATCTCTATTATGTTGGTGCGGCTTCGGAACTTTTAAATATCTCGATATATCTCGAAAACTACGCTTCTGATCAAAAAATATCAGAGAATGTAAATTGTAGGAAACATAATTCTCTACAAAAAAGGTCTCTTAACATTTTGCCATAGCTCGCTTCGTTTCCGAGATATTTGCAGATTTATCTCAAGGGAAGGGGCCTGAGGGACATATTTCGAGATATTTCTTCTTCTTGTTGTTCTTCTTCTGCACAGCTAAGCTGGAAGTGGCATTTGCAGCTCGCAATAGTGCAGAGTTACCTCAAAGAAAGGGGCCACGGTGTTTCTGTATCTCTATTATGTTTGTGCCGCTTCGGAACTTTTAAATATCTGGATATATCTCGAGAACTACGCATCTGATCAAAAAATATCATAGAACATAAAAAGTAGGAAACTTAATTCTCTACAAAAAAGGTCTCTTAACATTTTGCCATAGCTCGCTTCGTTTCCGAGATATTTGCAGATTTATCTCAAGGGAAGGGGCCTGAGGGACATATTTCGAGATATTTCTTCTTCTTGTTGTTCTTCTTCTGCACAGCAAAGCTGGAAGTGGCATTTGCAGCTCGCAACAGTGCAGAGTTACCTCAAAGAAAGGGGCCACGGTGTTTCTGTATCTCTATTATGTTTGTGCCGCTTCGGAACTTTTAAATATCTGGATATATCTCGAGAACTACGCATCTGATCAAAAAATATCATAGAACATAAAAAGTAGGAAACTTAATTCTCTACAAAAAAGGTCTCTTAACATTTTGCCATAGCTCGCTTCGTTTCCGAGATATTTGCAGATTTATCTCAAGGGAAGGGGCCTGACGGACATATTTCGAGATATTTCTTCTTGTTGTTGTTCTTCTTCTGCACAGCTAAGCTGGAAGTGGCATTTGCAGCGCGCAATAGTGCAGAGGTATCTCAAAGAAAGGGGCCACGGTGTTTCTGTATCTCTATTATGTTAGTGCGGCTTCGGAACTTTTAAATATCTTGATATATCTCGAGAACTACGCATCTGTTCAAAAAATATCATAGAACATAAAAAGTTGGAATCCTAATTTTCTACAAAAAAGGTCTCTTAACATTTTGCCGTAGCTCGCTTCGTTTCCGAGATATTTGCAGATTTATCTCAAGGGAAGGGGCCTGACGGACATATTTCGAAATATTTCTTATTCTTGTTGTTCTTCTTCCGCACAGCTAAGCTGGAAGTGGCATTTGCAGCTCGCAATAGTGCAGAGTTATCTCAAAGAAAGGGGCCACGGTGTTTCTGTACCTCTATTATGTTGGTGCAGCTTCGGAGCTTTTAAATATCTTGATATATCTCGAGAACTACGCATCTGATCAAAAAATATCATAGAACATAAAAAGTAGGAAACTTAATTCTCTACAAAAAAGGTCTCTTAACATTTTGCCATAGCTCGCTTCGTTTCCGAGATATTTGCAGATTTATCTCAAGGGAAGGGGCCTGACGGACATATTTCGAGATATTTCTTCTTCTTGTTGTTCTTCTTCTGCACAGCTAAACTGGAAGTGGCATTTCCAGCTCGCAATCGTGCAGAGTTATCTCAAAGAGAGGGGCCACGGTGTTTCTGTATCTCTATTATGTTGGTGCGGCTTCGGAACTTTTAAATATCTCGATATATCTCGAAAACTACGCTTCTGATCAAAAAATATCAAAGAACCTAAATTGTAGGAAACATAATTCTCTACAAAAAAGGTCTCTTAACATTTTGCCATAGCTCGCTTCGTTTCCGAGATATTTGCAGATTTATCTCAAGGGAAGGGTCCTGACGGACATATTTCGAGATGTTTCTTCTTCTTGTTGTTCTTCTTCTGCACAGCTAAACTGGAAGTGGCATTTCCAGCTCGCAATCGTGCAGAGTTATCTCAAAGAGAGGGGCCACGGTGTTTCTGTATCTCTATTATGTTGGTGCGGCTTCGGAACTTTTAATTATCTTGATATATCTCGAGAACTACGCATCTGATCAAAAAATATCATACAACATAAAAAGTAGGAAACCTAATTTTCTACAAAAAAGGTCTCTTAACATTTTGCCGTAGCTCGCTTCGTTTCCGAGATATTTGCAGATTTATCTCAAGGGAAGGGGCCTGACGGACATATTTCGAAATATTTCTTATTCTTGTTGTTCTTCTTCTGCACAGCTAAGCTGGAAGTGGCATTTGCAGCTCGCAATAGTGCAGAGTTATCTCAAAGAAAGGGGCCACGGTGTTTCTGTACCTCTATTATGTTGGTGCAGCTTCGGAGCTTTTAAATATCTTGATATATCTCGAGAACTACGCATCTGATCAAAAAATATCATAGAACATAAAAAGTAGGAAACTTAATTCTCTACAAAAAAGGTCTCTTAAGATTTTGCCATAGCTCGCTTCGTTTCCGAGATATTTGAAGATTTATCTCAAGGGAAGGGGCCTGACGGACATATTTCGAGATATTTCTTCTTCTTGTTGTTCTTCTTCTGCACAGCTAAGCTGGATGTGGCATTTGCAGCGCGCAATAGTGCAGAGTTATCTCAAAGAAAGGGGTCACGGTGTTTCTGTATCTCTATTATGTTGGTGCGGCTTCGGAACTTTTAAATATCTTGATATATCTCGAAA
The DNA here is from genome assembly GCF_051020975.1 of Osmia lignaria lignaria. NCBI lineage: Eukaryota > Metazoa > Arthropoda > Insecta > Hymenoptera > Megachilidae > Osmia > Osmia lignaria. The sequence continues at coordinate 4,203,923 of NW_027478159.1, read as the reverse complement.
ACTACGCTTCTGATCAAAAAATATCAGAGAACCTAAATTGTAGGAAACATAATTCTCTACAAAAAAGGTCTCTTAACATTTTGCCATAGCTCGCTTCGTTTCCGAGATATTTGCAGATTTATCTCAAGGGAAGGGTCCTGACGGACATATTTCGAGATATTTCTTCTTCTTGTTGTTCTTCTTCTGCACAGCTAAACTGGAAGTGGCATTTCCAGCTCGCAATCGTGCAGAGTTATCTCAAAGAGAGGGGCCACGGTGTTTCTGTATCTCTATTATGTTGGTGCCGCTTCGGAACTTTTAAATATCTTGATATATCTCGAGAACTACGCATCTGATCAAAAAATATCATACAACATAAAAAGTAGGAAACCTAATTTTCTACAAAAAAGGTCTCTTAACATTTTGCCATAGCTCGCTTCGTTTCCGAGATATTTGCAGATTTATCTCAAGGGAAGGGGCCTGACGGACATATTTCGAGATATTTCTTCTTCTTGTTGTTCTTCTTCTGCACAGCTAAGCTGGAAGTGGCATCTGCAGCTCGCAATAGTGCAGAGTTATCTCAAAGAAAGGGGCCACGGTGTTTCTGTATCTCTATTATGTTGGTGCGGCTTCGGAACTTTTAAATATCTTGATATATCTCGAAAACTACGCTTCTGATCAAAAAATATCATAGAACATAAATTGTAGGAAACATAATTCTCTACAAAAAAGGTCTCCTAATATTTTGCCATAGCTCGCTCCGTTTCCGAGATATTTGCAGATTTATCTCAAGGGAAGGGTCCTGATGGACATATTTCGAGATATTTCTTCTTCTTGTTGTTCTTCTTCTGCACAGCTAAACTGGAAGTGGCATTTCCAGCTCGCAATCGTGCAGAGTTATCTCAAAGAAAGGGGCCACGGTGTTTCTGTATCTCTATTATGTTGGTGCGGCTTCGGAACTTTTAAATATCTTGATATATCTCGAGAACTACGCCTCTGATCGAAAAATATCATAGAACATAAAAAGTAGGAAACCTAACTTTCTACAAAAAAGGTCTCTTAACATTTTGCCGTAGCTCGCTTCGTTTCCGAGATATTTGCAGATTTATCTCAAGGGAAGGGGCCTGACGGACATATTTCGAAATATTTCTTATTCTTGTTGTTCTTCTTCTGCACAGCTAAGCTGGAAGTGGCATTTGCAGCTCGCAATAGTGCAGAGTTATCTCAAAGAAAGGGGCCACGGTGTTTCTGTACCTCTATTATGTTGGTGCAGCTTCGGAGCTTTTAAATATCTTGATATATCTCGAGAACTACGCATCTGATCAAAAAATATCATAGAACATAAAAAGTAGGAAACTTAATTCTCTACAAATAAGGTCTCTTAACATTTTGCCATAGCTCGCTTGGTTTCCGAGATATTTGCAGATTTATCTCAAGGGAAAGGGCCTGAGGGACATATTTCGAGATATTTCTTCTTCTTGTTGTTCTTCTTCTGCACAGCTAAGCTGGAAGTGGCATTTGCAGCTCGCAATAGTGCAGAGTTATCTCAAAGAAAGGGGCCACGGTGTTTCTGTATCTCTATTATGTTGGTGCGGCTTCGGAACTTTTAAATATCTTGATATATCTCGAGAACTACGCATCTGATCAAAAAATATCGTAGAACATAAAAAGTAGGAAACCTAATTTTCTACAAAAAAGGTCTCTTAACATTTTGCCATAGCTCGCTTCGTTTCCGAGATATTTGCAGATTTATCTCAAGGGAAGGGGCCTGACGGACATATTTCGAGATATTTCTTCTTCTTGTTGTTCTTCTTCTGCACAGCTAAGCTGGAAGTGGCATCTGCAGCTCGCAATAGTGCAGAGTTATCTCAAAGAAAGGGGCCACGGTGTTTCTGTATCTCTATTATGTTGGTGCGGCTTCGGAACTTTTAAATATCTTGATATATCTCGAAAACTACGCTTCTGATCAAAAAATATCATAGAACATAAATTGTAGGAAACATAATTCTCTACAAAAAAGGTCTCCTAATATTTTGCCATAGCTCGCTTCGTTTCCGAGATATTTGCAGATTTATCTCAAGGGAAGGGTCCTGATGGACATATTTCGAGATATTTCTTCTTCTTGTTGTTCTTCTTCTGCACAGCTAAACTGGAAGTGGCATTTCCAGCTCGCAATCGTGCAGAGTTATCTCAAAGAAAGGGGCCACGGTGTTTCTGTATCTCTATTATGTTGGTGCGGCTTCGGAACTTTTAAATATCTTGATATATCTCGAGAACTACGCCTCTGATCGAAAAATATCATAGAACATAAAAAGTAGGAAACCTAACTTTCTACAAAAAAGGTCTCTTAACATTTTGCCGTAGCTCGCTTCGTTTCCGAGATATTTGCAGATTTATCTCAAGGGAAGGGGCCTGACGGACATATTTCGAAATATTTCTTATTCTTGTTGTTCTTCTTCTGCACAGCTAAGCTGGAAGTGGCATTTGCAGCTCGCAATAGTGCAGAGTTATCTCAAAGAAAGGGGCCACGGTGTTTCTGTACCTCTATTATGTTGGTGCAGCTTCGGAGCTTTTAAATATCTTGATATATCTCGAGAACTACGCATCTGATCAAAAAATATCATAGAACATAAAAAGTAGGAAACTTAATTCTCTACAAATAAGGTCTCTTAACATTTTGCCATAGCTCGCTTGGTTTCCGAGATATTTGCAGATTTATCTCAAGGGAAAGGGCCTGAGGGACATATTTCGAGATATTTCTTCTTCTTGTTGTTCTTCTTCTGCACAGCTAAGCTGGAAGTGGCATTTGCAGCTCGCAATAGTGCAGAGTTATCTCAAAGAAAGGGGCCACGGTGTTTCTGTATCTCTATTATGTTGGTGCGGCTTCGGAACTTTTAAATATCTTGATATATCTCGAGAACTACGCATCTGATCAAAAAATATCGTAGAACATAAAAAGTAGGAAACTTAATTCTCTACAAATAAGGTCTCTTAACATTTTGCCATAGCTCGCTTGGTTTCCGAGATATTTGCAGATTTATCTCAAGGGAAAGGGCCTGAGGGACATATTTCGAGATATTTCTTCTTCTTGTTGTTCTTCTTCCGCACAGCTAAGCTGGAAGTGGCATTTGCAGCTCGCAATAGTGCAGAGTTACCTCAAAGAAAGGGGCCACGGTGTTTCTGTATCTCTATTATGTTGGTGCCGCTTCGGAACTTTTAAATATCTGGATATATCTCGAGAACTACGCATCTGATCAAAAAATATCATAGAACATAAAAAGTAGGAAACTTAATTCTCTACAAAAAAGGTCTCTTAACATTTTGCCATAGCTCGCTTCGTTTCCGAGATATTTGCAGATTTATCCCAAGGGAAGGGGCCTGACGGACATATTTCGAGATATTTCTTCTTCTTGTTGTTCTTCTTCTGCACAGCTAAGCTGGAAGTGGCATTTGCAGCTCGCAGTAGTGCAGAGTTATCTCAAAGAAAGGGGCCACGGTGTTTCTGTATCTCTATTATGTTGGTGCGGCTTCGGAACTTTTAAATATCTTGATATATCTCGAGAACTACGCATCTGATCAAAAAATATCATAGAACATAAAAAGTAGGAAACTTAATTCTCTACAAATAAGGTCTCTTAACATTTTGCCATAGCTCGCTTGGTTTCCGAGATATTTGCAGATTTATCTCAAGGGAAGGGGCCTAACGGACATATTTCCAGATATTTCTTCTTCTTGTTGTTCTTCTTCTGCACAGCTAAGCTGGAAGTGGCATTTGCAGCTCGCAATAGTGCAGAGTCATCTCAAAGAAAGGGGCCACGGTGTTTCTGTATCTCTATTATGTTGGTGCGGCTTCGGAACTTTTAAATATCTTGATATATCTCGAGAACTACGTATCTGATCAAAAAATATCATAGAACAGAAAAAGTAGGAAACCTAATTTTCTACAAAAAAGGTCGCTTAACATTTTGCCGTAGCTCGCTTCGTTTCTGAGATATTTGCAGATTTATCTCAAGGGAAGGGGCCTGACGGACATATTTCGAAATATTTCTTATTCTTGTTGTTCTTCTTCTGCACAGCTAAGCTGGAAGTGGCATTTCCAGCTCGCAATAGTGCAGAGTTATCTCAAAGAAAGGGGCCACGGTGTTTCTGTATCTCTATTATGTTGGTGCGGCTTCGGAACTTTTAAATATCTTGATATATCTCGAGAACTACGCATCTGATCAAAAAATATCGTAGAACATAAAAAGTAGGAAACTTAATTCTCTACAAATAAGGTCTCTTAACATTTTGCCATAGCTCGCTTGGTTTCCGAGATATTTGCAGATTTATCTCAAGGGAAGGGGCCTGAGGGACATATTTCGAGATATTTCTTCTTCTTGTTGTTCTTCTTCTGCACAGCTAAGCTGGAAGTGGCATTTGCAGCTCGCAATAGTGCAGAGTTACCTCAAAGAAAGGGGCCACGGTGTTTCTGTATCTCTATTATGTTGGTGCCGCTTCGGAACTTTTAAATATCTTGATATATCTCGAGAACTACGCATCTGATCAAAAAATATCGTAGAACATAAAAAGTAGGAAACTTAATTCTCTACAAATAAGGTCTCTTAACATTTTGCCATAGCTCGCTTGGTTTCCGAGATAGTTGCAGATTTATCTCAAGGGAAGGGGCCTGACGGACATATTTCCAGATATTTCTTCTTCTTGTTGTTCTTCTTCTGCACAGATAAGCTGGAAGTGGCATTTGCAGCTCGCAATAGTGCAGAGTTATCTCAAAGAAAGGGGCCACGGTGTTTCTGTATCTCTATTATGTTGGTGCGGCTTCGGAACTTTTAAATATCTTGATATATCTCGAGAACTACGTATCTGATCAAAAAATATCATAGAACATAAAAAGTAGGAAACCTAATTTTCTACAAAAAAGGTCGCTTAACATTTTGCCGTAGCTCGCGTCGTTTCTGAGATATTTGCAGATTTATCTCAAGGGAAGGGGCCTGACGGACATATTTCGAAATATTTCTTATTCTTGTTGTTCTTCTTCTGCACAGCTAAGCTGGAAGTGGCATTTGCAGCTCGCAATAGTGCAGAGTTATCTCAAAGAAAGGGGCCACGGTGTTTCTGTACCTCTATTATGTTGGTGCAGCTTCGGAGCTTTTAAATATCTTGATATATCTCGAGAACTACGCATCTGATCAAAAAATATCATACAACATAAAAAGTAGGAAACTTAATTCTCTACAAAAAAGGTCTCTTAACATTTTCCCATAGCTGGCATCGTTTCCGAGATATTTGCAGATTTAGCTCAAGGGAAGGGGCCTGACGGACATATTCCGAGATATTTCTTCTTCTTGTTGTTCCTCTTCTGCACAGCTAAGCTGGAAGTGGCATTGGGAGGTCGCAATAGTGCAGAGTTATCTCAAAGAAAGGGGCCACGGTGTTTCTGTATCTCTATTATGTTGGTGCGGCTTCGGAACTTTTAAATATCTCGATATATCTCGAAAACTACGCTTCTGATCAAAAAATATCAGAGAACGTAAATTGTAGGAAACATAATTCTCTACAAAAAAGGTCTCTTAACATTTTGCCATAGCTCGCTTCGTTTCCGAGATATTTGCAGATTTATCTCAAGGGAAGGGGCCTGACGGACATATTTCGAGATATTTCTTCTTCTTGTTGTTCTTCTTCTGCACAGCTAAGCTGGAAGTGGCATTTGCAGCTCGCAATAGTGCAGAGTTATCTCAAAGAAAGGGGCCACGGTGTTTCTGTATCTCTATTATGTTGGTGCGGCTTCGGAACTTTTAAATATCTCGATATATCTCGAAAACTACGCTTCTGATCAAAAAATATCAGAGAACTTAAATTGTAGGAAACATAATTCTCTACAAAAAAGGTCTCTTAACATTTTGCCATAGCTCGCTTCGTTTCCGAGATATTTGCAGATTTATCTCAAGGGAAGGGGCCTGACGGACATATTTCGAGATATTTCTTCTTCTTGTTGTTCTTCTTCTTCACAGCTAAGCTGGAAGTGGCGTTTGCAGCTCGCAATAGTGCAGATTTATCTCAAAGAAAGGGGCCACGGTGTTTCTGTATCTCTATTATGTTGGTGCGGCTTCGGAACTTTTAAATATCTTGATATATCTCGAGAACTACGCATCTGATCAAAAAATACCATAGAACATAAAAAGTAGGAAACTTAATTCTCTACAAATAAGGTCTCTTAACATTTTGCCATAGCTCGCTTCGTTTCCGAGATATTTGCAGATTTATCTCAAGGGAAGGGGCCTGACGGACATATTTCGAGATAATTCTTCTTCTTGTTGTTCTTCTTCTGCACAGCTAAGCTGGAAGTGGCATTTGCAGCTCGCAATAGTGCAGAGTTATCTCAAAGAAAGGGGCCACGGTGTTTCTGTATCTCTATTATGTTGGTGCGGCTTCGGAACTTTTAAATATCTTGATATATCTCGAGAACTACGCATCTGATCAAAAAATATCATAGAACATGAAAAGTAGGAAACTTAATTCTCTACAAAAAAGGTCTCTTAACATTTTGCCATAGCTCTCTTCGTTTCCGAGATATTTGCAGATTTATCTCGAGGGAAGGGGTCTGACGGACATATTTCGAGATATTTCTTCTTCTTGTTGTTCTTCTTCTGCACAGCTAAGCTGGAAGTGGCATTTGCAGCTCGCAATAGTGCAGAGTTATCTCAAAGAAAGGGGCCACGGTGTTTCTGTATCCCTATTATGTTGGTGCGGCTTCGGAACTTTTAAATATCTTGATATATCTCGAGAACTACGCATCTGATCAAAAAATATCGTAGAACATAAAAAGTAGGAAACTTAATTCTCTACAAATAAGGTCTCTTAACATTTTGCCATAGCTCGCTTGGTTTCCGAGATATTTGCAGATTTATCTCAAGGGAAGGGGCCTGAGGGACATATTTCGAGATATTTCTTCTTCTTGTTGTTCTTCTTCTGCACAGCTAAGCTGGAAGTGGCATTTGCAGCTCGCAATAGTGCAGAGTTACCTCAAAGAAAGGGGCCACGGTGTTTCTGTATCTCTATTATGTTGGTGCCGCTTCGGAACTTTTAAATATCTTGATATATCTCGAGAACTACGCATCTGATCAAAAAATATCGTAGAACATAAAAAGTAGGAAACTTAATTCTCTACAAATAAGGTCTCTTAACATTTTGCCATAGCTCGCTTGGTTTCCGAGATAGTTGCAGATTTATCTCAAGGGAAGGGGCCTGACGGACATATTTCCAGATATTTCTTCTTCTTGTTGTTCTTCTTCTGCACAGATAAGCTGGAAGTGGCATTTGCAGCTCGCAATAGTGCAGAGTTATCTCAAAGAAAGGGGCCACGGTGTTTCTGTATCTCTATTATGTTGGTGCGGCTTCGGAACTTTTAAATATCTTGATATATCTCGAGAACTACGTATCTGATCAAAAAATATCATAGAACATAAAAAGTAGGAAACCTAATTTTCTACAAAAAAGGTCGCTTAACATTTTGCCGTAGCTCGCGTCGTTTCTGAGATATTTGCAGATTTATCTCAAGGGAAGGGGCCTGACGGACATATTTCGAAATATTTCTTATTCTTGTTGTTCTTCTTCTGCACAGCTAAGCTGGAAGTGGCATTTGCAGCTCGCAATAGTGCAGAGTTATCTCAAAGAAAGGGGCCACGGTGTTTCTGTACCTCTATTATGTTGGTGCAGCTTCGGAGCTTTTAAATATCTTGATATATCTCGAGAACTACGCATCTGATCAAAAAATATCATACAACATAAAAAGTAGGAAACTTAATTCTCTACAAAAAAGGTCTCTTAACATTTTCCCATAGCTGGCATCGTTTCCGAGATATTTGCAGATTTAGCTCAAGGGAAGGGGCCTGACGGACATATTCCGAGATATTTCTTCTTCTTGTTGTTCCTCTTCTGCACAGCTAAGCTGGAAGTGGCATTGGGAGGTCGCAATAGTGCAGAGTTATCTCAAAGAAAGGGGCCACGGTGTTTCTGTATCTCTATTATGTTGGTGCGGCTTCGGAACTTTTAAATATCTCGATATATCTCGAAAACTACGCTTCTGATCAAAAAATATCAGAGAACGTAAATTGTAGGAAACATAATTCTCTACAAAAAAGGTCTCTTAACATTTTGCCATAGCTCGCTTCGTTTCCGAGATATTTGCAGATTTATCTCAAGGGAAGGGGCCTGACGGACATATTTCGAGATATTTCTTCTTCTTGTTGTTCTTCTTCTGCACAGCTAAGCTGGAAGTGGCATTTGCAGCTCGCAATAGTGCAGAGTTATCTCAAAGAAAGGGGCCACGGTGTTTCTGTATCTCTATTATGTTGGTGCGGCTTCGGAACTTTTAAATATCTCGATATATCTCGAAAACTACGCTTCTGATCAAAAAATATCAGAGAACTTAAATTGTAGGAAACATAATTCTCTACAAAAAAGGTCTCTTAACATTTTGCCATAGCTCGCTTCGTTTCCGAGATATTTGCAGATTTATCTCAAGGGAAGGGGCCTGACGGACATATTTCGAGATATTTCTTCTTCTTGTTGTTCTTCTTCTTCACAGCTAAGCTGGAAGTGGCGTTTGCAGCTCGCAATAGTGCAGATTTATCTCAAAGAAAGGGGCCACGGTGTTTCTGTATCTCTATTATGTTGGTGCGGCTTCGGAACTTTTAAATATCTTGATATATCTCGAGAACTACGCATCTGATCAAAAAATACCATAGAACATAAAAAGTAGGAAACTTAATTCTCTACAAATAAGGTCTCTTAACATTTTGCCATAGCTCGCTTCGTTTCCGAGATATTTGCAGATTTATCTCAAGGGAAGGGGCCTGACGGACATATTTCGAGATAATTCTTCTTCTTGTTGTTCTTCTTCTGCACAGCTAAGCTGGAAGTGGCATTTGCAGCTCGCAATAGTGCAGAGTTATCTCAAAGAAAGGGGCCACGGTGTTTCTGTATCTCTATTATGTTGGTGCGGCTTCGGAACTTTTAAATATCTTGATATATCTCGAGAACTACGCATCTGATCAAAAAATATCATAGAACATGAAAAGTAGGAAACTTAATTCTCTACAAAAAAGGTCTCTTAACATTTTGCCATAGCTCTCTTCGTTTCCGAGATATTTGCAGATTTATCTCGAGGGAAGGGGTCTGACGGACATATTTCGAGATATTTCTTCTTCTTGTTGTTCTTCTTCTGCACAGCTAAGCTGGAAGTGGCATTTGCAGCTCGCAATAGTGCAGAGTTATCTCAAAGAAAGGGGCCACGGTGTTTCTGTATCTCTATTATGTTGGTGCGGCTTCGGAACTTTTCAATATCTTGATATATCTCGAGAACTACGCATCTGATCAAAAAATATCATAGAACATAAAAAGTAGGAAACTTAATTGTCTACAAAAAAGGTCTCTTAACATTTTGCCATAGCTCGCTTCGTTTCCGAGATATTTGCAGATTTATCTCAAGGGAAGGGGCCTAACGGACATATTTCGAGATATTTCTTCTTCTTGTTGTTCTTCTTCTGCACAGCTAAACTGGAAGTGGCATTTCCAGCTCGCAATAGTGCAGAGTCATCTCAAAGAAAGGGGCCACGGTGTTTCTGTATCTCTATTATGTTGGTGCGGCTTCGGAACTTTTAAATATCTCGATATATCTCGAAAACTACGCTTCTGATCAAAAAATATCATAGAACATAAATTGTAGGAAACATAATTGTCGACAAAAAAGGTCTCTTAACATTTTGCCATAGCTCGCTTCGTTTCCGAGATATTTGCAGATATATCTCAAGGGAAGGGGCCTGACGGACATATTTCAAGATATTTCTTCTTCTTGTTGTTCTTCTTCTGCACAGCTAAGCTGGAAGTGGCATTTACAGCTCGCAATAGTGCAGAGTTATCTCAAAGAAAGGGGCGACGGTGTTTCTGTATCTCTATTATGTTGGTGCGGCTTCGGAACTTTTAAATATCTTGATATATCTCGAGAACTACGCATCTGATCAAAAAATGTCATAGAACGTAAAAAGTAGGAAACTTAATTGTCTACAAAAAAGGTCTCTTAACATTTTGCCATAGCTCGCTTCGTTTCCGAGATATTTGCAGATTTATCTCAAGGGAAGGGGCCTGACGGACATATTTCGGGATATTTCTTCTTCTTGTTGTTCTTCTTCTGCACAGCTAAGCTGGAAGTGGCATTTGCAGCTCGCAGTAGTGCAGAGTTATCTCAAAGAAAGGGGCCACGGTGTTTCTGTATCTCTATTATGTTGGTGCGGCTTCGGAACTTTTAAATATCTTGATATATCTCGAGAACTACGCATCTGATCAAAAAATATCGTAGAACATAAAAAGTAGGAAACTTAATTCTCTACAAATAAGGTCTCTTAACATTTTGCCATAGCTCGCTTGGTTTCCGAGATAGTTGCAGATTTATCTCAAGGGAAGGGGCCTGACGGACATATTTCGAGATATTTCTTCTTCTTGTTGTTCTTCTTCTGCACAGCTAAGCTGGAAGTGGCATTTGCAGCTCGCAATAGTGCAGAGTTATCTCAAAGAAAGGGGCCACGGTGTTTCTGTATCTCTATTATGTTGGTGCGGCTTCGGAACTTTTAAATATCTTGATATATCTCGAGAACTACGCATCTGATCAAAAAATATCATAGAACATAAAAAGTAGGAAACTTAATTGTCTACAAAAAAGGTCTCTTAACATTTTGCCATAGCTCGCTTCGTTTCCGAGATATTTGCAGATTTATCTCAAGGGAAGGGGCCTAACGGACATATTTCGAGATATTTCTTCTTCTTGTTGTTCTTCTTCTGCACAGCTAAGCTGGAAGTGGCATTTGCAGCTCGCAGTAGTGCAGAGTTATCTCAAAGAAAGGGGCCACGGTGTTTCTGTATCTCTATTATGTTGGTGCGGCTTCGGAACTTTTAAATATCTTGATATATCTCGAGAACTACGCATCTGATCAAAAAATATCGTAGAACATAAAAAGTAGGAAACTTAATTCTCTACAAATAAGGTCTCTTAACATTTTGCCATAGCTCGCTTGGTTTCCGAGATAGTTGCAGATTTATCTCAAGGGAAGGGGCCTGACGGACATATTTCCAGATATTTCTTCTTCTTGTTGTTCTTCTTCTGCACAGCTAAGCTGGAAGTGGCATTTGCAGCTCGCAATAGTGCAGAGTTATCTCAAAGAAAGGGGCCACGGTGTTTCTGTATCTCTATTATGTTGGTGCGGCTTCGGAACTTTTAAATATCTTGATATATCTCGAGAACTACGCATCTGATCAAAAAATATCATAGAACATAAAAAGTAGGAAACCTAATTTTCTACAAAAAAGGTCGCTTAACATTTTGCCGTAGCTCGCTTCGTTTCTGAGGTATTTGCAGATTTATCTCAAGGGAAGGGGCCTGACGGACATATTTCGAAATATTTCTTATTCTTGTTGTTCTTCTTCTGCACAGCTAAGCTGGAAGTGGCATTTGCAGCTCGCAATAGTGCAGAGTTATCTCAAAGAAAGGGGCCACGGTGTTTCTGTACCTCTATTATGTTGGTGCAGCTTCGGAGCTTTTAAATATCTTGATATATCTCGAGAACTACACATCTGATCAAAAAATATCATAGAACATAAAAAGTAGGAAACTTAATTCTCTACAAAAAAGGTCTCTTAACATTTTGCCATAGCTCGCTTCGTTTCCGAGATATTTGCAGATTTATCTCAAGGGAAGGGGCCTGACGGACATATTTCGAGATATTTCTTCTTCTTGTTGTTCTTCTTCTGCACAGCTAAGCTGGATGTGGCATTTGCAGCGCGCAATAGTGCAGAGTTATCTCAAAGAAAGGGGCCACGGTGTTTCTGTATCTCTATTATGTTGGTGCGGCTTCGGAACTTTTAAATATCTTGATATATCTCGAAAACTACGCTTCTGATCAAAAAATATCAGAGAACGTAAATTGTAGGAAACATAATTCTCTACAAAAAAGGTCTCTTAACATTTTGCCATAGCTCGCTTCGTTTCCGAGATATTTGCAGATTTATCTCAAGGGAAGGGGCCTGACGGACATATTTCGAGATATTTCTTCTTCTTGTTGTTCTTCTTCTGCACAGCTAAGCTGGAAGTGGCATTTGCAGCTCGCAATAGTGCAGAGTTATCTCAAAGAAAGGGGCCACGGTGTTTCTGTATCTCTATTATGTTGGTGCGGCTTCGGAACTTTTAAATATCTTGATATATCTCGAGAACTACGCATCTGATCAAAAAATATCATAGAACATAAAAAGTAGGAAACTTAATTGTCTACAAAAAAGGTCTCTTAACATTTTGCCATAGCTCGCTTCGTTTCCGAGATAGTTGCAGATTTATCTCAAGGGAAGGGGCCTGACGGACATATTTCCAGATATTTCTTCTTCTTGTTGTTCTTCTTCTGCAAAGCTAAGCTGGAAGTGGCATTTGCAGCTCGCAATAGTGCAGAGTTATCTCAAAGAAAGGGGCCACGGTGTTTCTGTATCTCTATTATGTTGGTGCGGCTTCGGAACTTTTAAATATCTTGATATATCTCGAGAACTACGCATCTGATCAAAAAATATCATAGAACATAAAAAGTAGGAAACCTAATTTTCTACAAAAAAGGTCGCTTAACATTTTGCCGTAGCTCGCTTCGTTTCTGAGGTATTTGCAGATTTATCACAAGGGAAGGGGCCTGACGAACATATTTCGAAATATTTCTTATTCTTGTTGTTCTTCTTCTGCACAGCTAAGCTGTAAGTGGCATTTGCAGCTCGCAATAGTGCAGAGTTATCTCAAAGAAAGGGGCCACGGTGTTTCTGTACCTCTATTATGTTGGTGCAGCTTCGGAGCTTTTAAATATCTTGATATATCTCGAGAACTACGCATCTGATCAAAAAATATCATAGAACATAAAAAGTAGGAAACTTAATTCTCTACAAAAAAGGTCTCTTAACATTTTGCCATAGCTCGCTTCGTTTCCGAGATATTTGCAGATTTATCTCAAGGGAAGGGGCCTGACGGACATATTTCGAGATATTTCTTCTTCTTGTTGTTCTTCTTCTGCACAGCTAAGCTGGATGTGGCATTTGCAGCGCGCAATAGTGCAGAGTTATCTCAAAGAAAGGGGCCACGGTGTTTCTGTACCTCTATTATGTTGGTGCAGCTTCGGAGCTTTTAAATATCTTGATATATCTCGAGAACTACGCATCTGATCAAAAAATATCATAGAACATAAAAAGTAGGAAACTTAATTCTCTACAAAAAAGGTCTCTTAACATTTTGCCATAGCTCGCTTCGTTTCCGAGATATTTGCAGATTTATCTCAAGGGAAGGGGCCTGACGGACATATTTCGAGATATTTCTTCTTCTTGTTGTTCTTCTTCTGCACAGCTAAGCTGGATGTGGCATTTGCAGCGCGCAATAGTGCAGAGTTATCTCAAAGAAAGGGGCCACGGTGTTTCTGTATCTCTATTATGTTGGTGCGGCTTCGGAACTTTTAAATATCTTGATATATCTCGAAAACTACGCTTCTGATCAAAAAATATCAGAGAACGTAAATTGTAGGAAACATAATTCTCTACAAAAAAGGTCTCTTAACATTTTGCCATAGCTCGCTTCGTTTCCGAGATATTTGCAGATTTATCTCAAGGGAAGGGGCCTAACGGACATATTTCGAGATATTTCTTCTTCTTGTTGTTCTTCTTCTGCACAGCTAAACTGGAAGTGGCATTTCCAGCTCGCAATAGTGCAGAGTTATCTCAAAGAAAGGGGCCACGGTGTTTCTGTATCTCTAATATGTTGGTGCGGCTTCGGAACTTTTAAATATCTTGATATATCTCGAGAACTACGCATCTGACCAAAAAATATCATAGAACATAAAAAGTAGGAAACTTAATTCTCTACAAAAAAGGTCTCTTAACATTTTGCCATAGCTCGCTTCGTTTCCGAGATATTTGCATATTTATCTCAAGGGAAGGGGCCTGACGGACATATTTCGAGATATTTCTTCTTCTTGTTGTTCTTCTTCTGCACAGCTAAGCTGGAAGTGGCATTTGCGGCTCGCACTAGTGCAGAGTTATCTCAAAGAAAGGGGCCACGGTGTTTCTGTATCTCTATTATGTTGGTGCGGCTTCGGAACTTTTAAATATCTCGATATATCTCGAAAACTACGCTTCTGATCAAAAAATATCATAGAACATAAAAAGTAGGAAACTTAATTCTCTACAAAAAAGGTCTCTTAACATTTTGCCATAGCTCGCTTCGTTTCCGAGATATTTGCAGATTCATCTCAAGGGAAGGGGTCTGACGGACATATTTCGAGATATTTCTTCTTCTTGTTGTTCTTCCTCTGCACAGCTAAGCTGGAAGTGGCATTTGCAGCTCGCAATATTGCAGAGTTATCTCACAGAAAGGGGCCACGGTGTTTCTGTATCTCTATTATGTTGGTGCGGCTTCGGAACTTTTAAATATCTTGATATATCTCGAGAACTAAGCATCTGATCAAAAAATATCATAGAACATAAAAAGTAGGAAACTTAATTCTCTACAAAAAAGGTCTCTTAACATTTTGCCATAGCTCGCTTCGTTTCCGAGATATTAGCAGATTTATCTCAAGGGAAGTGGCCTGACGGACATATTTCGAGATATTTCTTCTTCTTGTTGTTCTTCTTCTGCACAGCTAAGCTGGAAGTGGCATTTGCCGCTCGCACTAGTGCAAAGTTATCTCAAAGAAAGGGGCCACGGTGTTTCTGTATCTCTATTATGTTGGTGCGGCTTCGGAACTTTTAAATATCTTGATATATCTCGAGAACTACGCATCTGATCAAAAAATATCATAGAACATAAAAAGTAGGAAACTTAATTCTCTACAAAAAAGGTCTCTAAACATTTTGCCATAGCTCGCTTCGTTTTCGAGATATTTGCATATTTATCTCAAGGGAAGGGGCCTGACGGACATATTTCGAGATATTTCTTCTTCTTGTTGTTCTTCTTCTGCACAGCTAAGCTGGATGTGGCATTTGCAGCGCGCAATAGTGCAGAGTTATCTCAAAGAAAGGGGCCACGGTGTTTCTGTACCTCTATTATGTTGGTGCAGCTTCGGAGCTTTTAAATATCTTGATATATCTCGAGAACTACGCATCTGATCAAAAAATATCATAGAACATAAAAAGTAGGAAACTTAATTCTCTACAAAAAAGGTCTCTTAACATTTTGCCATAGCTCGCTTCGTTTCCGAGATATTTGCAGATTTATCTCAAGGGAAGGGGCCTGACGGACATATTTCGAGATATTTCTTCTTCTTGTTGTTCTTCTTCTGCACAGCTAAGCTGGATGTGGCATTTGCAGCGCGCAATAGTGCAGAGTTATCTCAAAGAAAGGGGCCACGGTGTTTCTGTATCTCTATTATGTTGGTGCGGCTTCGGAACTTTTAAATATCTTGATATATCTCGAAAACTACGCTTCTGATCAAAAAATATCAGAGAACGTAAATTGTAGGAAACATAATTCTCTACAAAAAAGGTCTCTTAACATTTTGCCATAGCTCGCTTCGTTTCCGAGATATTTGCAGATTTATCTCAAGGGAAGGGGCCTAACGGACATATTTCGAGATATTTCTTCTTCTTGTTGTTCTTCTTCTGCACAGCTAAACTGGAAGTGGCATTTCCAGCTCGCAATAGTGCAGAGTTATCTCAAAGAAAGGGGCCACGGTGTTTCTGTATCTCTATTATGTTGGTGCGGCTTCGGAACTTTTAAATATCTTGATATATCTCGAGAACTACGCATCTGATCAAAAAATATCATAGAACATAAAAAGTAGGAAACTTAATTCTCTACAAAAAAGGTCTCTTAACATTTTGCCATAGCTCGCTTCGCTTCCGAGATATTTGCATATTTATCTCAAGGGAAGGGGCCTGACGGACATATTTCGAGATATTTCTTCTTCTTGTTGTTCTTCTTCTGCACAGCTAAGCTGGAAGTGGCATTTGCGGCTCGCACTAGTGCAGAGTTATCTCAAAGAAAGGGGCCACGGTGTTTCTGTATCTCTATTATGTTGGTGCGGCTTCGGAACTTTTAAATATCTCGATATATCTCGAAAACTACGCTTCTGATCAAAAAATATCATAGAACATAAAAAGTAGGAAACTTAATTCTCTACAAAAAAGGTCTCTTAACATTTTGCCATAGCTCGCTTCGTTTCCGAGATATTTGCAGATTCATCTCAAGGGAAGGGGTCTGACGGACATATTTCGAGATATTTCTTCTTCTTGTTGTTCTTCCTCTGCACAGCTAAGCTGGAAGTGGCATTTGCAGCTCGCAATATTGCAGAGTTATCTCACAGAAAGGGGCCACGGTGTTTCTGTATCTCTATTATGTTGGTGCGGCTTCGGAACTTTTAAATATCTTGATATATCTCGAGAACTAAGCATCTGATCAAAAAATATCATAGAACATAAAAAGTAGGAAACTTAATTCTCTACAAAAAAGGTCTCTTAACATTTTGCCATAGCTCGCTTCGTTTCCGAGATATTAGCAGATTTATCTCAAGGGAAGTGGCCTGACGGACATATTTCGAGATATTTCTTCTTCTTGTTGTTCTTCTTCTGCACAGCTAAGCTGGAAGTGGCATTTGCCGCTCGCACTAGTGCAAAGTTATCTCAAAGAAAGGGGCCACGGTGTTTCTGTATCTCTATTATGTTGGTGCGGCTTCGGAACTTTTAAATATCTTGATATATCTCGAGAACTACGCATCTGATCAAAAAATATCATAGAACATAAAAAGTAGGAAACTTAATTCTCTACAAAAAAGGTCTCTAAACATTTTGCCATAGCTCGCTTCGTTTCCGAGATATTTGCATATTTATCTCAAGGGAAGGGGCCTGACGGACATATTTCGAGATATTTCTTCTTCTTGTTGTTCTTCTTCTGCACAGCTAAGCTGGATGTGGCATTTGCAGCGCGCAATAGTGCAGAGTTATCTCAAAGAAAGGGGCCACGGTGTTTCTGTATCTCTATTATGTTGGTGCGGCTTCGGAACTTTTAAATATCTTGATATATCTCGAAAACTACGCTTCTGATCAAAAAATATCAGAGAACGTAAATTGTAGGAAACATAATTCTCTACAAAAAAGGTCTCTTAACATTTTGCCATAGCTCGCTTCGTTTCCGAGATATTTGCAGATTTATCTCAAGGGAAGGGGCCTGACGGACATATTTCGAGATATTTCTTCTTCTTGTTGTTCTTCTTCTGCACAGCTAAGCTGGAAGTGGCATTTGCAGCTCGCAATAGTGCAGAGTTATCTCAAAGAAAGGGGCCACGGTGTTTCTGTATCTCTATTATGTTGGTGCGGCTTCGGAACTTTTAAATATCTTGATATATCTCGAGAACTACGCATCTGATCAAAAAATATCATAGAACATAAAAAGTAGGAAACTTAATTGTCTACAAAAAAGGTCTCTTAACATTTTGCCATAGCTCGCTTCGTTTCCGAGATATTTGCAGATTTATCTCAAGGGAAGGGGCCTAACGGACATATTTCGAGATATTTCTTCTTCTTGTTGTTCTTCTTCTGCACAGCTAAACTGGAAGTGGCATTTCCAGCT
Source organism: Osmia lignaria lignaria (assembly GCF_051020975.1). Taxonomy (NCBI): domain Eukaryota; kingdom Metazoa; phylum Arthropoda; class Insecta; order Hymenoptera; family Megachilidae; genus Osmia; species Osmia lignaria. The sequence continues at coordinate 4,186,318 of NW_027478159.1, read as the reverse complement.
CGCAATAGTGCAGAGTCATCTCAAAGAAAGGGGCCACGGTGTTTCTGTATCTCTATTATGTTGGTGCGGCTTCGGAACTTTTAAATATCTCGATATATCTCGAAAACTACGCTTCTGATCAAAAAATATCATAGAACATAAATTGTAGGAAACATAATTCTCGTCAAAAAATGTCTCTTAACATTTTGCCATAGCTCGCTTCGTTTCCGAGATATTTGCAGATATATCTCAAGGGAAGGGGCCTGACGGACATATTTCAAGATATTTCTTCTTCTTGTTGTTCTTCTTCTGCACAGCTAAGCTGGAAGTGGCATTTACAGCTCGCAATAGTGCAGAGTTATCTCAAAGAAAGGGGCGACGGTGTTTCTGTATCTCTATTATGTTGGTGCGGCTTCGGAACTTTTAAATATCTTGATATATCTCGAGAACTACGCATCTGATCAAAAAATGTCATAGAACGTAAAAAGTAGGAAACTTAATTCTCTACAAAAAAGGTCTCTTAACATTTTGCCATAGCTCGCTTCGTTTCCGAGATATTTGCAGATTTATCTCAAGGGAAGGGGCCTGACGGACATATTTCGAGATATTTCTTCTTCTTGTTGTTCTTCTTCTGCACAGCTAAGCTGGAAGTGGCATTTGCAGCTCGCAGTAGTGCAGAGTTATCTCAAAGAAAGGGGCCACGGTGTTTCTGTATCTCTATTATGTTGGTGCGGCTTCGGAACTTTTAAATATCTTGATATATCTCGAGAACTACGCATCTGATCAAAAAATATCGTAGAACATAAAAAGTAGGAAACTTAATTCTCTACAAATAAGGTCTCTTAACATTTTGCCATAGCTCGCTTGGTTTCCGAGATAGTTGCAGATTTATCTCAAGGGAAGGGGCCTGACGGACATATTTCCAGATATTTCTTCTTCTTGTTGTTCTTCTTCTGCACAGCTAAGCTGGAAGTGGCATTTGCAGCTCGCAATATTGCAGAGTTATCTCAAAGAAAGGGGCCACGGTGTTTCTGTATCTCTATTATGTTGGTGCGGCTTCGGAACTTTTAAATATCTTGATATATCTCGAGAACTACGCATCTGATCAAAAAATATCATAGAACATAAAAAGTAGGAAACCTAATTTTCTACAAAAAAGGTCGCTTAACATTTTGCCGTAGCTCGCTTCGTTTCTGAGGTATTTGCAGATTTATCTCAAGGGAAGGGGCCTGACGGACATATTTCGAAATATTTCTTATTCTTGTTGTTCTTCTTCTGCACAGCTAAGCTGGAAGTGGCATTTGCAGCTCGCAATAGTGCAGAGTTATCTCAAAGAATGGGGCCACGGTGTTTCTGTACCTCTATTATGTTGGTGCAGCTTCGGAGCTTTTAAATATCTTGATATATCTCGAGAACTACGCATCTGATCAAAAAATATCATAGAACATAAAAAGTAGGAAACTTAATTCTCTACAAAAAAGGTCTCTTAACATTTTGCCATAGCTCGCTTCGTTTCCGAGATATTTGCAGATTTATCTCAAGGGAAGGGGCCTGACGGACATATTTCGAGATATTTCTTCTTCTTGTTGTTCTTCTTCTGCACAGCTAAGCTGGATGTGGCATTTGCAGCGCGCAATAGTGCAGAGTTATCTCAAAGAAAGGGGCCACGGTGTTTCTGTATCTCTATTATGTTGGTGCGGCTTCGGAACTTTTAAATATCTTGATATATCTCGAAAACTACGCTTCTGATCAAAAAATATCAGAGAACGTAAATTGTAGGAAACATAATTCTCTACAAAAAAGGTCTCTTAACATTTTGCCATAGCTCGCTTCGTTTCCGAGATATTTGCAGATTTATCTCAAGGGAAGGGGCCTGACGGACATATTTCGAGATATTTCTTCTTCTTGTTGTTCTTCTTCTGCACAGCTAAGCTGGAAGTGGCATTTGCAGCTCGCAATAGTGCAGAGTTATCTCAAAGAAAGGGGCCACGGTGTTTCTGTATCTCTATTATGTTGGTGCGGCTTCGGAACTTTTAAATATCTTGATATATCTCGAGAACTACGCATCTGATCAAAAAATATCATAGAACATGAAAAGTAGGAAACTTAATTCTCTACAAAAAAGGTCTCTTAACATTTTGCCATAGCTCTCTTCGTTTCCGAGATATTTGCAGATTTATCTCGAGGGAAGGGGTCTGACGGACATATTTCGAGATATTTCTTCTTCTTGTTGTTCTTCTTCTGCACAGCTAAGCTGGAAGTGGCATTTGCAGCTCGCAATAGTGCAGAGTTATCTCAAAGAAAGGGGCCACGGTGTTTCTGTATCTCTATTATGTTGGTGCGGCTTCGGAACTTTTAAATATCTTGATATATCTCGAGAACTACGCATCTGATCAAAAAATATCATAGAACATAAATTGTAGGAAACATAATTCTCGACAAAAAAGGTCTCTTAACATTTTGCCATAGCTCGCTTCGTTTCCGAGATATTTGCAGATATATCTCAAGGGAAGGGGCCTAACGGACATATTTCGAGATATTTCTTCTTCTTGTTGTTCTTCTTCTGCACAGCTAAGCTGGAAGTGGCATTTACAGCTCGCAATAGTGCAGAGTTATCTCAAAGAAAGGGGCCACGGTGTTTCTGTATCTCTATTATGTTGGTGCGGCTTCGGAACTTTTAAATATCTTGATATATCTCGAGAACTACGCATCTGATCAAAAAATGTCATAGAACGTAAAAAGTAGGAAACTTAATTCTCTACAAAAAAGGTCTCTTAACATTTTGCCATAGCTCTCTTCGTTTCCGAGATATTTCCAGATTTATCTCAAGGGAAGGGGCCTGACGGACATATTTCGAGATATTTCTTCTTCTTGTTGTTCTTCTTCTGCACAGCTAAGCTGGAAGTGGCATTTGCAGCTCGCAATAGTGCAGAGTTATCTCAAAGAAAGGGGCCACGGTGTTTCTGTATCTCTATTATGTTGGTGCGGCTTCGGAACTTTTAAATATCTTAATATATCTCGAGAACTACGCATCTGATCAAAAAATATCATACAACATAAAAAGTAGGAAACTTAATTCTCTACAAAAAAGGTCTCTTAACATTTTGCCATAGCTCGCTTCGTTTCCGAGATATTTGCAGATATATCTCAAGGGAAGGGGCCTGACGGACATATTTCAAGATATTTCTTCTTCTTGTTGTTCTTCTTCTGCACAGCTAAGCTGGAAGTGGCATTTACAGCTCGCAATAGTGCAGAGTTATCTCAAAGAAAGGGGCGACGGTGTTTCTGTATCTCTATTATGTTGGTGCGGCTTCGGAACTTTTAAATATCTTGATATATCTCGAGAACTACGCATCTGATCAAAAAATGTCATAGAACGTAAAAAGTAGGAAACTTAATTCTCTACAAAAAAGGTCTCTTAACATTTTGCCATAGCTCGCTTCGTTTCCGAGATATTTGCAGATTTATCTCAAGGGAAGGGGCCTGACGGACATATTTCGAGATATTTCTTCTTCTTGTTGTTCTTCTTCTGCACAGCTAAGCTGGAAGTGGCATTTGCAGCTCGCAGCAGTGCAGAGTTATCTCAAAGAAAGGGGCCACGGTGTTTCTGTATCTCTATTATGTTGGTGCGGCTTCGGAACTTTTAAATATCTTGATATATCTCGAGAACTACGCATCTGATCAAAAAATATCGTAGAACATAAAAAGTAGGAAACTTAATTCTCTACAAATAAGGTCTCTTAACATTTTGCCATAGCTCGCTTGGTTTCCGAGATAGTTGCAGATTTATCTCAAGGGAAGGGGCCTGACGGACATATTTCCAGATATTTCTTCTTCTTGTTGTTCTTCTTCTGCACAGCTAAGCTGGAAGTGGCATTTGCAGCTCGCAATAGTGCAGAGTTATCTCAAAGAAAGGGGCCACGGTGTTTCTGTACCTCTATTATGTTGGTGCAGCTTCGGAGCTTTTAAATATCTTGATATATCTCGAGAACTACGCATCTGATCAAAAAATATCATAGAACATAAAAAGTAGGAAACTTAATTCTCTACAAAAAAGGTCTCTTAACATTTTGCCATAGCTCGCTTCGTTTCCGAGATATTTGCAGATTTATCTCAAGGGAAGGAGCCTGACGGACATATTTCGAGATATTTCTTCTTCTTGTTGTTCTTCTTCTGCACAGCTAAGCTGGATGTGGCATTTGCAGCGCGCAATAGTGCAGAGTTATCTCAAAGAAAGGGGCCACGGTGTTTCTGTATCTCTATTATGTTGGTGCGGCTTCGGAACTTTTAAATATCTTGATATATCTCGAAAACTACGCTTCTGATCAAAAAATATCAGAGAACGTAAATTGTAGGAAACATAATTCTCTACAAAAAAGGTCTCTTAACATTTTGCCATAGCTCGCTTCGTTTCCGAGATATTTGCAGATTTATCTCAAGGGAAGGGGCCTGACGGACATATTTCGAGATATTTCTTCTTCTTGTTGTTCTTCTTCTGCACAGCTAAGCTGGAAGTGGCATTTGCAGCTCGCAATAGTGCAGAGTTATCTCAAAGAAAGGGGCCACGGTGTTTCTGTATCTCTATTATGTTGGTGCGGCTTCGGAACTTTTAAATATCTTGATATATCTCGAGAACTACGCATCTGATCAAAAAATATCATAGAACATGAAAAGTAGGAAACATAATTCTCGACAAAAAAGGTCTCTTAACGTTTTGCCATAGCTCGCTTCGTTTCCGAGATATTTGCAGATATATCTCAAGGGAAGGGGCCTAACGGACATATTTCGAGATATTTCTTCTCCTTGTTGTTCTTCTTCTGCACAGCTAAGCTGGAAGTGGCATTTGCAGCTCGCAATAGTGCAGAGTTATCTCAAAGAAAGGGGCCACGGTGTTTCTGTATCTCTATTATGTTGGTGCGGCTTCGGAACTTTTAAATATCTTGATATATCTCGAGAACTACGCATCTGATCAAAAAATATCATAGAACATGAAAAGTAGGAAACTTAATTCTCTACAAAAAAGGTCTCTTAACATTTTGCCATAGCTCTCTTCGTTTCCGAGATATTTGCAGATTTATCTCAAGGGAAGGGGCCTGACGGACATATTTCGAGATATTTCTTCTTCTTGTTGTTCTTCTTCTGCACAGCTAAGCTGGAAGTGGCATTTGCAGCTCGCAATAGTGCAGAGTTATCTCAAAGAAAGGGGCCACGGTGTTTCTGTATCTCTATTATGTTGGTGCGGCTTCGGAACTTTTAAATATCTTGATATATCTCGAGAACTACGCATCTGATCAAAAAATATCATAGAACATAAAAAGTAGGAAACTTAATTGTCTACAAAAAAGGTCTCTTAACATTTTGCCATAGCTCGCTTCGTTTCCGAGATATTTGCAGATTTATCTCAAGGGAAGGGGCCTAACGGACATATTTCGAGATATTTCTTCTTCTTGTTGTTCTTCTTCTGCACAGCTAAACTGGAAGTGGCATTTCCAGCTCGCAATAGTGCAGAGTCATCTCAAAGAAAGGGGCCACGGTGTTTCTGTATCTCTATTATGTTGGTGCGGCTTCGGAACTTTTAAATATCTCGATATATCTCGAAAACTACGCTTCTGATCAAAAAATATCATAGAACATAAATTGTAGGAAACATAATTGTCGACAAAAAAGGTCTCTTAACATTTTGCCATAGCTCGCTTCGTTTCCGAGATATTTGCAGATATATCTCAAGGGAAGGGGCCTGACGGACATATTTCAAGATATTTCTTCTTCTTGTTGTTCTTCTTCTGCACAGCTAAGCTGGAAGTGGCATTTACAGCTCGCAATAGTGCAGAGTTATCTCAAAGAAAGGGGCGACGGTGTTTCTGTATCTCTATTATGTTGGTGCGGCTTCGGAACTTTTAAATATCTTGATATATCTCGAGAACTACGCATCTGATCAAAAAATGTCATAGAACGTAAAAAGTAGGAAACTTAATTGTCTACAAAAAAGGTCTCTTAACATTTTGCCATAGCTCGCTTCGTTTCCGAGATATTTGCAGATTTATCTCAAGGGAAGGGGCCTGACGGACATATTTCGGGATATTTCTTCTTCTTGTTGTTCTTCTTCTGCACAGCTAAGCTGGAAGTGGCATTTGCAGCTCGCAGTAGTGCAGAGTTATCTCAAAGAAAGGGGCCACGGTGTTTCTGTATCTCTATTATGTTGGTGCGGCTTCGGAACTTTTAAATATCTTAATATATCTCGAGAACTACGCATCTGATCAAAAAATATCATACAACATAAAAAGTAGGAAACTTAATTCTCTACAAAAAAGGTCTCTTAACATTTTGCCATAGCTCGCTTCGTTTCCGAGATATTTGCAGATATATCTCAAGGGAAGGGGCCTGACGGACATATTTCAAGATATTTCTTCTTCTTGTTGTTCTTCTTCTGCACAGCTAAGCTGGAAGTGGCATTTACAGCTCGCAATAGTGCAGAGTTATCTCAAAGAAAGGGGCGACGGTGTTTCTGTATCTCTATTATGTTGGTGCGGCTTCGGAACTTTTAAATATCTTGATATATCTCGAGAACTACGCATCTGATCAAAAAATGTCATAGAACGTAAAAAGTAGGAAACTTAATTCTCTACAAAAAAGGTCTCTTAACATTTTGCCATAGCTCGCTTCGTTTCCGAGATATTTGCAGATTTATCTCAAGGGAAGGGGCCTGACGGACATATTTCGAGATATTTCTTCTTCTTGTTGTTCTTCTTCTGCACAGCTAAGCTGGAAGTGGCATTTGCAGCTCGCAGCAGTGCAGAGTTATCTCAAAGAAAGGGGCCACGGTGTTTCTGTATCTCTATTATGTTGGTGCGGCTTCGGAACTTTTAAATATCTTGATATATCTCGAGAACTACGCATCTGATCAAAAAATATCGTAGAACATAAAAAGTAGGAAACTTAATTCTCTACAAATAAGGTCTCTTAACATTTTGCCATAGCTCGCTTGGTTTCCGAGATAGTTGCAGATTTATCTCAAGGGAAGGGGCCTGACGGACATATTTCCAGATATTTCTTCTTCTTGTTGTTCTTCTTCTGCACAGCTAAGCTGGAAGTGGCATTTGCAGCTCGCAATAGTGCAGAGTTATCTCAAAGAAAGGGGCCACGGTGTTTCTGTACCTCTATTATGTTGGTGCAGCTTCGGAGCTTTTAAATATCTTGATATATCTCGAGAACTACGCATCTGATCAAAAAATATCATAGAACATAAAAAGTAGGAAACTTAATTCTCTACAAAAAAGGTCTCTTAACATTTTGCCATAGCTCGCTTCGTTTCCGAGATATTTGCAGATTTATCTCAAGGGAAGGAGCCTGACGGACATATTTCGAGATATTTCTTCTTCTTGTTGTTCTTCTTCTGCACAGCTAAGCTGGATGTGGCATTTGCAGCGCGCAATAGTGCAGAGTTATCTCAAAGAAAGGGGCCACGGTGTTTCTGTATCTCTATTATGTTGGTGCGGCTTCGGAACTTTTAAATATCTTGATATATCTCGAAAACTACGCTTCTGATCAAAAAATATCAGAGAACGTAAATTGTAGGAAACATAATTCTCTACAAAAAAGGTCTCTTAACATTTTGCCATAGCTCGCTTCGTTTCCGAGATATTTGCAGATTTATCTCAAGGGAAGGGGCCTGACGGACATATTTCGAGATATTTCTTCTTCTTGTTGTTCTTCTTCTGCACAGCTAAGCTGGAAGTGGCATTTGCAGCTCGCAATAGTGCAGAGTTATCTCAAAGAAAGGGGCCACGGTGTTTCTGTATCTCTATTATGTTGGTGCGGCTTCGGAACTTTTAAATATCTTGATATATCTCGAGAACTACGCATCTGATCAAAAAATATCATAGAACATGAAAAGTAGGAAACATAATTCTCGACAAAAAAGGTCTCTTAACGTTTTGCCATAGCTCGCTTCGTTTCCGAGATATTTGCAGATATATCTCAAGGGAAGGGGCCTAACGGACATATTTCGAGATATTTCTTCTCCTTGTTGTTCTTCTTCTGCACAGCTAAGCTGGAAGTGGCATTTGCAGCTCGCAATAGTGCAGAGTTATCTCAAAGAAAGGGGCCACGGTGTTTCTGTATCTCTATTATGTTGGTGCGGCTTCGGAACTTTTAAATATCTTGATATATCTCGAGAACTACGCATCTGATCAAAAAATATCATAGAACATGAAAAGTAGGAAACTTAATTCTCTACAAAAAAGGTCTCTTAACATTTTGCCATAGCTCTCTTCGTTTCCGAGATATTTGCAGATTTATCTCAAGGGAAGGGGCCTGACGGACATATTTCGAGATATTTCTTCTTCTTGTTGTTCTTCTTCTGCACAGCTAAGCTGGAAGTGGCATTTGCAGCTCGCAATAGTGCAGAGTTATCTCAAAGAAAGGGGCCACGGTGTTTCTGTATCTCTATTATGTTGGTGCGGCTTCGGAACTTTTAAATATCTTGATATATCTCGAGAACTACGCATCTGATCAAAAAATATCATAGAACATAAAAAGTAGGAAACTTAATTGTCTACAAAAAAGGTCTCTTAACATTTTGCCATAGCTCGCTTCGTTTCCGAGATATTTGCAGATTTATCTCAAGGGAAGGGGCCTAACGGACATATTTCGAGATATTTCTTCTTCTTGTTGTTCTTCTTCTGCACAGCTAAACTGGAAGTGGCATTTCCAGCTCGCAATAGTGCAGAGTCATCTCAAAGAAAGGGGCCACGGTGTTTCTGTATCTCTATTATGTTGGTGCGGCTTCGGAACTTTTAAATATCTCGATATATCTCGAAAACTACGCTTCTGATCAAAAAATATCATAGAACATAAATTGTAGGAAACATAATTCTCGACAAAAAAGGTCTCTTAACGTTTTGCCATAGCTCGCTTCGTTTCCGAGATATTTGCAGATATATCTCAAGGGAAGGGGCCTAACGGACATATTTCGAGATATTTCTTCTTCTTGTTGTTCTTCTTCTGCACAGCTAAGCTGGAAGTGGCATTTGCAGCTCGCAATAGTGCAGAGTTATCTCAAAGAAAGGGGCCACGGTGTTTCTGTATCTCTATTATGTTGGTGCGGCTTCGGAACTTTTAAATATCTTAATATATCTCGAGAACTACGCATCTGATCAAAAAATATCATAGAACATAAAAAGTAGGAAACTTAATTCTCTACACAAAAGGTCTCTTAACATTTTGCCATAGCTCGCTTCGTTTCCGAGATATTTGCAGATTTATCTCAAGGGAAGGCGCCTGACGGACATATTTCGAGATATTTCTTCTTCTTGTTGTTCTTCTTCTGCACAGCTAAGCTGGAAGTGGCATTTGCGGCTCGCACTAGTGCAGAGTTATCTCAAAGAAAGGGGCCACGGTGTTTCTGTATCTCTATTATGTTGGTGCGGCTTCGGAACTTTTAAATATCTTGATATATCTCGAGAACTACGCCTCTGATCAAAAAATATCATAGAACGTAAATTGTAGGAAACATTATTCTCTACAAAAAAGGTCTCTTAACATTTTGCCATAGCTCGCTTCGTTTCCGAGATATTTGCAGATTTATCTCAAGGGAAGGGTCCTGATGGACATATTTCGAGATATTTCTTCTTCTTGTTGTTCTTCTTCTGCACAGCTAAGCTGGAAGTGGCATTTGCGGCTCGCACTAGTGCAGAGTTATCTCAAAGAAAGGGGCCACGGTGTTTCTGTATCCCTATTATGTTGGTGCGGCTTCGGAACTTTTAAATATCTCGATATATCTCGAAAACTACGCTTCTGATCAAAAAATATCATAGAACATAAATTGTAGGAAACAATTCTCTACAAAAAACGTCTCTTAACATTTTGCCATAGCTCGCTTCGTTTTCGAGATATTTGCAGATTCAGCTCAAAGGAACTGGCCTGACGGACATATTTCGAGATATTTCTTCTTCTTGTTGTTCTTCTTCTGCACAGCTAAGCTGGAAGTGGCATTTGCAGCTCGCAATAGTGCAGAGTTATCCCAAAGAAAGGGGCCACGGTGTTTCTGTATCTCTATTATGTTGGTGCGGCTTCGGTACTTTTACATATCTCGATATATCTCGAAAACTACGCTTCTGATCAAAAAATATCATAGAACATAAATTGTAGGAAACATAATTCTCTACAAAAAAGGTCTCTTAACATTTTGCCATAGCTCGCTTCGTTTCCGAGATATTTGCAGATTTATCTCAAGGGAAGGGTCCTGATGGACATATTTCGAGATATTTCTTCTTCTTGTTGTTCTTCTTCTGCACAGCTAAACTGGAAGTGGCATTTCCAGCTCGCAATCGTGCAGAGTTATCTCAAAGAAAGGGGCCACGGTGTTTCTGTATCTCTATTATGTTGGTGCGGCTTCGGAACTTTTAAATATCTCGATATATCTCGAAAACTACGCTTCTGATCAAAAAATATCATAGAACATAAATTGTAGGAAACATAATTCTCTACAAAAAACGTCTCTTAACATTTTGCCATAGCTCGCTTCGTTTCCGAGATATTTGCAGATTCAGCTCAAAGGAACTGGCCTGACGGACATATTTCGAGATATTTCTTCTTCTTGTTGTTCTTCCTCTGCACAGCTAAGCTGGAAGTGGCATTTGCAGCTCGCAATAGTGCAGAGTTATCTCAAAGAAAGGGGCCACGGTGTTTCTGTATCTCTATTATGTTGGTGCGGCTTCGGAACTTTTAAATATCTTGATATATCTCGAGAACTACGCCTCTGATCAAAAAATATCATAGAACGTAAATTGTAGGAAACATTATTCTCTACAAAAAAGGTCTCTTAACATTTTGCCATAGCTCGCTTCGTTTCCGAGATATTTGCAGATTTATGTCAAGGGAAGGGTCCTGATGGACATATTTCGAGATATTTCTTCTTCTTGTTGTTCTTCTTCTGCACAGCTAAACTGGAAGTGGCATTTCCAGCTCGCAATCGTGCAGAGTTATCTCAAAGAACGGGGCCACGGTATTTCTGTATCTCTATTATGTTGGTGCGGCTTCGGAACTTTTAAATATCTTGATATATCTCGAGAACTACGCCTCTGATCGAAAAATATCATAGAACGTAAAAAGTAGGAAACTTAATTCTCTACAAAAAAGGTCTCTTAACATTTTGCCATAGCTCGCTTCGTTTCCGAGATATTTGCAGATTTATCTCAAGGGAAGGGGCCTGACGGACATATTTCGAGATATTTCTTCTTCTTGTTGTTCTTCTTCTGCACAGCTAAGCTGGAAGTGGCATTTGCAGCGCGCAATAGTGCAGAGTTATCTCAAAGAAAGGGGCCACGGTGTTTCTGTATCTCTATTATGTTGGTGCGGCTTCGGAACTTTTAAATATCTTGATACATCTCGAGAACTACGCATCTGATCAAAAAACATCATAGAAGATAAAAAGTAGGAAACTTAATTCTCTACAAAAAAGGTCTCTTAACATTTCGCCATAGCTCGCTTCGTTTCCGAGATATTTGCAGATTTATCTCAAGGGAAGGGGCCTGTCGGACATATTTCGAGATATTTCTTCTTCTTGTTGTTCTTCTTCTGCACAGCTAAGCTGGAAGTGGCATTTGCGGCTCGCACTAGTGCAGAGTTATCTCAAAGAAAGGGGCCACGGTGTTTCTGTATCTCTATTATGTTGGTGCGGCTTCGGAACTTTTAAATATCTTGATATATCTCGAGAACTACGCATCTGATCAAAAAATATCATAGAACATAAAAAGTAGGAAACTTAATTCTCTACAAAAAAGGTCTCTTAACATTTTGCCATAGCTCGCTTCGTTTCCGAGATATTTGCAGATTTATCTCAAGGGAAGGGTCCTGATGGACATATTTCGAGATATTTCTTCTTCTTGTTGTTCTTCTTCTGCACAGCTAAACTGGAAGTGGCATTTCCAGCTCGCAATCGTGCAGAGTTATCTCAAAGAAAGGGGCCACGGTGTTTCTGTATCTCTATTATGTTGGTGCGGCTTCGGAACTTTTAAATATCTTGATATATCTCGAGAACTATGCCTCTGATCGAAAAATATCATAGAACATAAAAAGTAGGAAACTTAATTCTCTACAAAAAAGGTCTCTTAACATTTTGCCATAGCTCGCTTCGTTTCCGAGATATTTGCAGATTTATCTCAAGGGAAGGGGCCTGACGGACATATTTCGAGATATTTCTTCTTCTTGTTGTTCTTCTTCTGCACAGCTAAGCTGGAAGTGGCATTTGCGGCTCGCACTAGTGCAGAGTTATCTCAAAGAAAGGAGCCACGGTGTTTCTGTATCTCTATTATGTTGGTGCGGCTTCGGAACTTTTAAATATCTCGATATATCTCGAAAACTACGCTTCTGATCAAAAAATATCATAGAACATAAATTGTAGGAAACATAATTCACTACAAAAAACGTCTCTTAACATTTTGCCATAGCTCGCTTCGTTTCCGAGATATTTGCAGATTCAGCTCAAAGGAACGGGCCTGACGGACATATTTCGAGATACTTCTTCTTCTTGTTGTTCTTCCTCTGCACAGCTAAGCTGGAAGTGGCATTTGCAGCTCGCAATAGTGCAGAGTTATCTCAAAGAAAGGGGCCACGGTGTTTCTGTATCTCTATTATGTTGGTGCGGCTTCGGAACTTTTAAATATCTTGATATATCTCGAGAACTACGCATCTGATCAAAAAATATCATAGAACATGAAAAGTAGGAAACTTAATTCTCTACAAAAAAGGTCTCTTAACATTTTGCCATAGCTCTCTTCGTTTCCGAGATATTTGCAGATTTATCTCGAGGGAAGGGGTCTGACGGACATATTTCGAGATATTTCTTCTTCTTGTTGTTCTTCTTCTGCACAGCTAAGCTGGAAGTGGCATTTGCAGCTCGCAATAGTGCAGAGTTATCTCAAAGAAAGGGGCCACGGTGTTTCTGTATCTCTATTATGTTGGTGCGGCTTCGGAACTTTTAAATATCTTGATATATCTCGAGAACTACGCATCTGATCAAAAAATATCATAGAACATAAATTGTAGGAAACATAATTCTCGACAAAAAAGGTCTCTTAACATTTTGCCATAGCTCGCTTCGTTTCCGAGATATTTGCAGATATATCTCAAGGGAAGGGGCCTAACGGACATATTTCGAGATATTTCTTCTTCTTGTTGTTCTTCTTCTGCACAGCTAAGCTGGAAGTGGCATTTACAGCTCGCAATAGTGCAGAGTTATCTCAAAGAAAGGGGCCACGGTGTTTCTGTATCTCTATTATGTTGGTGCGGCTTCGGAACTTTTAAATATCTTGATATATCTCGAGAACTACGCATCTGATCAAAAAATGTCATAGAACGTAAAAAGTAGGAAACTTAATTCTCTACAAAAAAGGTCTCTTAACATTTTGCCATAGCTCTCTTCGTTTCCGAGATATTTCCAGATTTATCTCAAGGGAAGGGGCCTGACGGACATATTTCGAGATATTTCTTCTTCTTGTTGTTCTTCTTCTGCACAGCTAAGCTGGAAGTGGCATTTGCAGCTCGCAATAGTGCAGAGTTATCTCAAAGAAAGGGGCCACGGTGTTTCTGTATCTCTATTATGTTGGTGCGGCTTCGGAACTTTTAAATATCTTAATATATCTCGAGAACTACGCATCTGATCAAAAAATATCATACAACATAAAAAGTAGGAAACTTAATTCTCTACAAAAAAGGTCTCTTAACATTTTGCCATAGCTCGCTTCGTTTCCGAGATATTTGCAGATATATCTCAAGGGAAGGGGCCTGACGGACATATTTCAAGATATTTCTTCTTCTTGTTGTTCTTCTTCTGCACAGCTAAGCTGGAAGTGGCATTTACAGCTCGCAATAGTGCAGAGTTATCTCAAAGAAAGGGGCGACGGTGTTTCTGTATCTCTATTATGTTGGTGCGGCTTCGGAACTTTTAAATATCTTGATATATCTCGAGAACTACGCATCTGATCAAAAAATGTCATAGAACGTAAAAAGTAGGAAACTTAATTCTCTACAAAAAAGGTCTCTTAACATTTTGCCATAGCTCGCTTCGTTTCCGAGATATTTGCAGATTTATCTCAAGGGAAGGGGCCTGACGGACATATTTCGAGATATTTCTTCTTCTTGTTGTTCTTCTTCTGCACAGCTAAGCTGGAAGTGGCATTTGCAGCTCGCAGCAGTGCAGAGTTATCTCAAAGAAAGGGGCCACGGTGTTTCTGTATCTCTATTATGTTGGTGCGGCTTCGGAACTTTTAAATATCTTGATATATCTCGAGAACTACGCATCTGATCAAAAAATATCGTAGAACATAAAAAGTAGGAAACTTAATTCTCTACAAATAAGGTCTCTTAACATTTTGCCATAGCTCGCTTGGTTTCCGAGATAGTTGCAGATTTATCTCAAGGGAAGGGGCCTGACGGACATATTTCCAGATATTTCTTCTTCTTGTTGTTCTTCTTCTGCACAGCTAAGCTGGAAGTGGCATTTGCAGCTCGCAATAGTGCAGAGTTATCTCAAAGAAAGGGGCCACGGTGTTTCTGTACCTCTATTATGTTGGTGCAGCTTCGGAGCTTTTAAATATCTTGATATATCTCGAGAACTACGCATCTGATCAAAAAATATCATAGAACATAAAAAGTAGGAAACTTAATTCTCTACAAAAAAGGTCTCTTAACATTTTGCCATAGCTCGCTTCGTTTCCGAGATATTTGCAGATTTATCTCAAGGGAAGGAGCCTGACGGACATATTTCGAGATATTTCTTCTTCTTGTTGTTCTTCTTCTGCACAGCTAAGCTGGATGTGGCATTTGCAGCGCGCAATAGTGCAGAGTTATCTCAAAGAAAGGGGCCACGGTGTTTCTGTATCTCTATTATGTTGGTGCGGCTTCGGAACTTTTAAATATCTTGATATATCTCGAAAACTACGCTTCTGATCAAAAAATATCAGAGAACGTAAATTGTAGGAAACATAATTCTCTACAAAAAAGGTCTCTTAACATTTTGCCATAGCTCGCTTCGTTTCCGAGATATTTGCAGATTTATCTCAAGGGAAGGGGCCTGACGGACATATTTCGAGATATTTCTTCTTCTTGTTGTTCTTCTTCTGCACAGCTAAGCTGGAAGTGGCATTTGCGGCTCGCACTAGTGCAGAGTTATCTCAAAGAAAGGGGCCACGGTGTTTCTGTATCTCTATTATGTTGGTGCGGCTTCGGAACTTTTAAATATCTTGATATATCTCGAGAACTACGCCTCTGATCAAAAAATATCATAGAACGTAAATTGTAGGAAACATTATTCTCTACAAAAAAGGTCTCTTAACATTTTGCCATAGCTCGCTTCGTTTCCGAGATATTTGCAGATTTATCTCAAGGGAAGGGTCCTGATGGACATATTTCGAGATATTTCTTCTTCTTGTTGTTCTTCTTCTGCACAGCTAAGCTGGAAGTGGCATTTGCGGCTCGCACTAGTGCAGAGTTATCTCAAAGAAAGGGGCCACGGTGTTTCTGTATCCCTATTATGTTGGTGCGGCTTCGGAACTTTTAAATATCTCGATATATCTCGAAAACTACGCTTCTGATCAAAAAATATCATAGAACATAAATTGTAGGAAACAATTCTCTACAAAAAACGTCTCTTAACATTTTGCCATAGCTCGCTTCGTTTCCGAGATATTTGCAGATTCAGCTCAAAGGAACTGGCCTGACGGACATATTTCGAGATATTTCTTCTTCTTGTTGTTCTTCTTCTGCACAGCTAAGCTGGAAGTGGCATTTGCAGCTCGCAATAGTGCAGAGTTATCCCAAAGAAAGGGGCCACGGTGTTTCTGTATCTCTATTATGTTGGTGCGGCTTCGGTACTTTTACATATCTCGATATATCTCGAAAACTACGCTTCTGATCAAAAAATATCATAGAACATAAATTGTAGGAAACATAATTCTCTACAAAAAAGGTCTCTTAACATTTTGCCATAGCTCGCTTCGTTTCCGAGATATTTGCAGATTTATCTCAAGGGAAGGGTCCTGATGGACATATTTCGAGATATTTCTTCTTCTTGTTGTTCTTCTTCTGCACAGCTAAACTGGAAGTGGCATTTCCAGCTCGCAATCGTGCAGAGTTATCTCAAAGAAAGGGGCCACGGTGTTTCTGTATCTCTATTATGTTGGTGCGGCTTCGGAACTTTTAAATATCTCGATATATCTCGAAAACTACGCTTCTGATCAAAAAATATCATAGAACATAAATTGTAGGAAACATAATTCTCTACAAAAAACGTCTCTTAACATTTTGCCATAGCTCGCTTCGTTTCCGAGATATTTGCAGATTCAGCTCAAAGGAACTGGCCTGACGGACATATTTCGAGATATTTCTTCTTCTTGTTGTTCTTCCTCTGCACAGCTAAGCTGGAAGTGGCATTTGCAGCTCGCAATAGTGCAGAGTTATCTCAAAGAAAGGGGCCACGGTGTTTCTGTATCTCTATTATGTTGGTGCGGCTTCGGAACTTTTAAATATCTTGATATATCTCGAGAACTACGCCTCTGATCAAAAAATATCATAGAACGTAAATTGTAGGAAACATTATTCTCTACAAAAAAGGTCTCTTAACATTTTGCCATAGCTCGCTTCGTTTCCGAGATATTTGCAGATTTATGTCAAGGGAAGGGTCCTGATGGACATATTTCGAGATATTTCTTCTTCTTGTTGTTCTTCTTCTGCACAGCTAAACTGGAAGTGGCATTTCCAGCTCGCAATCGTGCAGAGTTATCTCAAAGAACGGGGCCACGGTATTTCTGTATCTCTATTATGTTGGTGCGGCTTCGGAACTTTTAAATATCTTGATATATCTCGAGAACTACGCCTCTGATCGAAAAATATCATAGAACGTAAAAAGTAGGAAACTTAATTCTCTACAAAAAAGGTCTCTTAACATTTTGCCATAGCTCGCTTCGTTTCCGAGATATTTGCAGATTTATCTCAAGGGAAGGGGCCTGACGGACATATTTCGAGATATTTCTTCTTCTTGTTGTTCTTCTTCTGCACAGCTAAGCTGGAAGTGGCATTTGCAGCGCGCAATAGTGCAGAGTTATCTCAAAGAAAGGGGCCACGGTGTTTCTGTATCTCTATTATGTTGGTGCGGCTTCGGAACTTTTAAATATCTTGATACATCTCGAGAACTACGCATCTGATCAAAAAACATCATAGAAGATAAAAAGTAGGAAACTTAATTCTCTACAAAAAAGGTCTCTTAACATTTCGCCATAGCTCGCTTCGTTTCCGAGATATTTGCAGATTTATCTCAAGGGAAGGGGCCTGTCGGACATATTTCGAGATATTTCTTCTTCTTGTTGTTCTTCTTCTGCACAGCTAAGCTGGAAGTGGCATTTGCGGCTCGCACTAGTGCAGAGTTATCTCAAAGAAAGGGGCCACGGTGTTTCTGTATCTCTATTATGTTGGTGCGGCTTCGGAACTTTTAAATATCTTGATATATCTCGAGAACTACGCATCTGATCAAAAAATATCATAGAACATAAAAAGTAGGAAACTTAATTCTCTACAAAAAAGGTCTCTTAACATTTTGCCATAGCTCGCTTCGTTTCCGAGATATTTGCAGATTTATCTCAAGGGAAGGGTCCTGATGGACATATTTCGAGATATTTCTTCTTCTTGTTGTTCTTCTTCTGCACAGCTAAACTGGAAGTGGCATTTCCAGCTCGCAATCGTGCAGAGTTATCTCAAAGAAAGGGGCCACGGTGTTTCTGTATCTCTATTATGTTGGTGCGGCTTCGGAACTTTTAAATATCTTGATATATCTCGAGAACTATGCCTCTGATCGAAAAATATCATAGAACATAAAAAGTAGGAAACTTAATTCTCTACAAAAAAGGTCTCTTAACATTTTGCCATAGCTCGCTTCGTTTCCGAGATATTTGCAGATTTATCTCAAGGGAAGGGGCCTGACGGACATATTTCGAGATATTTCTTCTTCTTGTTGTTCTTCTTCTGCACAGCTAAGCTGGAAGTGGCATTTGCGGCTCGCACTAGTGCAGAGTTATCTCAAAGAAAGGAGCCACGGTGTTTCTGTATCTCTATTATGTTGGTGCGGCTTCGGAACTTTTAAATATCTCGATATATCTCGAAAACTACGCTTCTGATCAAAAAATATCATAGAACATAAATTGTAGGAAACATAATTCACTACAAAAAACGTCTCTTAACATTTTGCCATAGCTCGCTTCGTTTCCGAGATATTTGCAGATTCAGCTCAAAGGAACGGGCCTGACGGACATATTTCGAGATACTTCTTCTTCTTGTTGTTCTTCCTCTGCACAGCTAAGCTGGAAGTGGCATTTGCAGCTCGCAATAGTGCAGAGTTATCTCAAAGAAAGGGGCCACGGTGTTTCTGTATCTCTATTATGTTGGTGCGGCTTCGGAACTTTTAAATATCTTGATATATCTCGAGCACTACGCATCTGATCAAAAAATATCATAGAACATAAAAAGTAGGAAACTTAATTCTCTACAAAAAAGGTCTCTTAACATTTTGCCATAGCTCGCTTCGTTCCCGAGATATTTGCAGATTTATCTCAAGGGAAGGGGCCTGACGGACATATTTCGAGATATTTCTTCTTCTTGTTGTTCTTCTTCTGCACAGCTAAGCTGGAAGTGGCATTTGCGGCTCGCACTAGTGCAGAGTTATCTCACAGAAAGGGGCCACGGTGTTTCTGTATCTCTATTATGTTGGTGCGGCTTCGGAACTTTTAAATATCTCGATATATCTCGAGAACTACGCGTCTGATCGAAAAATATCATAGAACATAAAAAGTAGGAAACTTAATTCTCTACAAAAAAGGTCTCTTAGCATTTTGCCATAGCTCGCTTCGTTTCCGAGATATTTGCAGATTTATTTCAAGGGAAGGGGCCTGACGGACATATTTCGAGATATTTCTTCTTCTTGTTGTTCTTCTTCTGCACAGCTAAGCTGGAAGTGGCATTTGCGGCTCGCACTAGTGCAGAGTTATCTCAAAGAAAGGAGCCACGGTGTTTCTGTATCTCTATTATCTTGGTGCGGCTTCGGAACTTTTAAATATCTCGATATATCTCGAAAACTACGCTTCTGATCGAAAAATATCATAGAACATAAATTGTAGGAAACATAATTCTCTACAAAAAACGTCTCTTAACATTTTGCCATAGCTCGCTTCGTTTCCGAGATATTTGCAGATTCAGCTCAAAGGAACGGGCCTGACGGACATATTTCGAGATACTTCTTCTTCTTGTTGTTCTTCCTCTGCACAGCTAAGCTGGAAGTGGCATTTGCAGCTCGCCATAGTGCAGAGTTATCTCAAAGGAAGGGGCCACGGTGTTTCTGTATCTCTATTATGTTGGTGCGGCTTCGGAACTTTTAAATATCTTGATATATCTCGAGAACTACGCATCTGATCAAAAAATATCATAGAACATAAAAAGTAGGAAACTTAATTCTCTACAAAAAAGGTCTCTTAACATTTTGCCATAGCTCGCTTCGTTTCCGAGATATTTGCAGATTTATCTCAAGGGAAGGGGCCTGACGGACATATTTCGAGATATTTCTTCTTCTTGTTGTTCTTCTTCTGCACAGCTAAGCTGGAAGTGGCATTTGCAGCTCGCACTAGTGCAGAGTTATCTCAAAGAAAGGGGCCACGGTGTTTCTGTATCTCTATTATGTTGGTGCGGCTTCGGAACTTTTAAATATCTCGATATATCTCGAAAACTACGCTTCTGATCAAAAAATATCATAGAACATAAATTGTAGGAAACATAATTCTCTACAAAAAAGGTCTCTTAACATTTTGCCATAGCTCGCTTCGTTTCCGAGATATTTGCAGATATATCTCAAGGGAAGGGGCCTGACGGACATATTTCGAGATATTTCTTCTTCTTGTTGTTCTTCTTCTGCACAGCTAAGCTGGAAGTGGCATTTGCAGCTCGCAATAGTGCAGAGTTATCTCTAACAAAGGGGCCACGGTGTTTCTGTATCTCTATTATGTTGGTGCGGCTTCGGAACTTTTAAATATCTTGATATATCTCGAGAACCACGCATCTGATCAAAAAATATCATAGAACATAAAAAGTAGGAAACTTAATTCTCTACAAAAACGGTCTCTTAACATTTTGCCATAGCTCGCTTCGTTTCCGAGATATTTGCAGATTTATCTCAAGGGAAGGGGCCTGACGGACATATTTCGAGATATTTCTTCTTCTTGTTGTTCTTCTTCTGCACAGCTGAGCTGGAAGTGGCATTTGCAGGTCGCAATAGTGCAGAGTTATCTCAAAGAGAGGGGCGACGGTGTTTCTGTATCTCTATTATGTTGGTGCGGCTTCGGAACTTTTAAATATCTCGATATATCTCGAAAACTACGCTTCTCATCAAAAAATATCATAGAACGTAAATTGTAGGAAACATTATTCTCTACAAAAAAGGTCTCTTAACATTTTGCCATACCTCGCTTCGTTTCCGATATATTTGCAGATTTATCTCAAGGGAAGGGTCCTGATGGACATATTTCGAGATATTTCTTCTTCTTGTTGTTCTTCTTCTGCACAGCTAAACTGGAAGTGGCATTTCCAGCTCGCAATCGTGCAGAGTTATCTCAAAGAAAGGGGCCACGGTGTTTCTGTATCTCTATTATGTTGGTGCGGCTTCGGAACTTTTAAATATCTTGATATATCTCGAGAACTACGCCTCTGATCGAAAAATATCATAGAACATAAAAAGTAGGAAACTTAATTCTCTACAAAAAAGGTCTCTTAACATTTTGCCATAGCTCGCTTCGTTTCCGAGATATTTGCAGATTTATCTCAAGGGAAGGGGCCTGACGGACATATTTCGAGATATTTCTTCTTCTTGTTGTTCTTCTTCTGCACAGCTAAGCTGGAACTGGCATTTGCGGCTCGCACTAGTGCAGAGTTATCTCAAAGAAAGGGGCCACGGTGTTTCTGTATCCCTATTATGTTGGTGCGGCTTCGGAACTTTTAAATATCTCGATATATCTCGAAAACTACGCTTCTGATCAAAAAATATCATAGAACATAAATTGTAGGAAACATAATTCTCTATAAAAAACGTCTCTCAACATTTTGCCATAGCTCGCTTCGTTTCCGAGATATTTGCAGATTTATCTCAAGGGAAGGGTCCTGATGGACATATTTCGAGATATTTCTTCTTCTTGTTGTTCTTCTTCTGCACAGCTAAACTGGAAGTGGCATTTCCAGCTCGCAATCGTGCAGAGTTATCTCAAAGAAAGGGGCCACGGTGTTTCTGTATCTCTATTATGTTGGTGCGGCTTCGGAACTTTTAAATATCTTGATATATCTCGAGAACTACGCCTCTGATCGAAAAATATCATAGAACATAAAAAGTAGGAAACTTAATTCTCTACAAAAAAGGTCTCTTAACATTTTGCCATAGCTCGCTTCGTTTCCGAGATATTTGCAGATTTATCTCAAGGGAAGGGGCCTGACGGACATATTTCGAGATATTTCTTCTTCTTGTTGTTCTTCTTCTGCACAGCTAAGCTGGAACTGGCATTTGCGGCTCGCACTAGTGCAGAGTTATCTCAAAGAAAGGGGCCACGGTGTTTCTGTATCCCTATTATGTTGGTGCGGCTTCGGAACTTTTAAATATCTCGATATATCTCGAAAACTACGCTTCTGATCAAAAAATATCATAGAACATAAATTGTAGGAAACATAATTCTCTATAAAAAACGTCTCTTAACATTTTGCCATAGCTCGCTTCGTTTCCGAGATATTTGCAGATTCAGCTCAAAGGAACTGGCCTGACGGACATATTTCGAGATATTTCTTCTTCTTGTTGTTCTTCCTCTGCACAGCTAAGCTGGAAGTGGCATTTGCAGCTCGCAATAGTGCAGAGTTATCTCAAAGAAAGGGGCCACGGTGTTTCTGTATCTCTATTATGTTGGTGCGGCTTCGGAGCTTTTAAATATCTTGATATATCTCGAGAACTACGCATCTGATCAAAAAATATCATAGAACATAAAAAGTAGGAAACTTAATTCTCTACAAAAAAGGTCTCTTAACATTTCGCCATAGCTCGCTTCGTTTCCGAGATATTTGCAGATTTATCTCAAGGGAAGGGGCCTGACGGACATATTTCGAGATATTTCTTCTTCTTGTTGTCCTTCTTCTGCACAGCTAAGCTGGAAGTGGCATTTACAGCTCGCAATCGTGCAGAGTTATCTCAAAGAAAGGGGCCACGGTGTTTCTGTATCTCTATTATGTTGGTGCGGCTTCGGAACTTTTAAATATCTTGATATATCTCGAGAACTACGCATCTGATCAAAAAATATCATAGAACATAAAAAGTAGGAAACTTAATTCTCTACAAAAAAGGTCTCTTAACATTTCGCCATAGCTCGCTTCGTTTCCGAGATATTTGCAGATATATCTCAAGGGAAGGGGCCTGACGGACATATTTCGAGATATTTCTTCTTCTTGTTGTTCTTCTTCTGCACAGCTAAGCTGGAAGTGGCATTTGCGGCTCGCAATAGTGCAGAGTTATCTCAAAGAAAGGGGCCACGGTGTTTCTGTATCTCTATTATGTTGGTGCGGCTTCGGAACTTTTAAATATCTTGATATATCTCGAGAACTACGCATCTGATCAAAAAATATCATAGAACATAAAAAGTAGGAAACTTAATTCTCTGCAAATAAGGTCTCTTAACATTTTGCCATAGCTCGCTTCGTTTCCGAGATATTTGCAGATTTATCTCAAGGGAAGGGGCCTGACGGACATATTTCGAGATATTTCTTCTTCTTGTTGTTCTTCTTCTGCACAGCTAAGCTGGAAGTGGCATTTGCAGCTCGCAATAGTGCAGAGTTATCTCAAAGAAAGGGGCCACGGTGTTTCTGTATCTCTATTATGTTGGTGCGGCTTCGGAACTTTTAAATATCTTGATATATCTCGAGAACTACGCATCTAATCAAAAAATATCATAGAACATACAAAGTAGGAAACTTAATTCTCTACAAAAAAGGTCTCTTAGCATTTTGCCATAGCTCGCTTCGTTTCCGAGATATTTGCAGATTTATTTCAAGGGAAGGGGCCTGACGGACATATTTCGAGATATTTCTTCTTCTTGTTGTTCTTCTTCTGCACAGCTAAGCTGGAAGTGGCATTTGCGGCTCGCACTAGTGCAGAGTTATCTCAAAGAAAGGAGCCACGGTGTTTCTGTATCTCTATTATCTTGGTGCGGCTTCGGAACTTTTAAATATCTCGATATATCTCGAAAACTACGCTTCTGATCGAAAAATATCATAGAACATAAATTGTAGGAAACATAATTCTCTACAAAAAACGTCTCTTAACATTTTGCCATAGCTCGCTTCGTTTCCGAGATATTTGCAGATTCAGCTCAAAGGAACGGGCCTGACGGACATATTTCGAGATACTTCTTCTTCTTGTTGTTCTTCCTCTGCACAGCTAAGCTGGAAGTGGCATTTGCAGCTCGCAATAGTGCAGAGTTATCTCAAAGGAAGGGGCCACGGTGTTTCTGTATCTCTATTATGTTGGTGCGGCTTCGGAACTTTTAAATATCTTGATATATCTCGAGAACTACGCATCTGATCAAAAAATATCATAGAACATAAAAAGTAGGAAACTTAATTCTCTACAAAAAAGGTCTCTTAACATTTTGCCATAGCTCGCTTCGTTTCCGAGATATTTGCAGATTTATCTCAAGGGAAGGGGCCTGACGGACATATTTCGAGATATTTCTTCTTCTTGTTGTTCTTCTTCTGCACAGCTAAGCTGGAAGTGGCATTTGCAGCTCGCACTAGTGCAGAGTTATCTCAAAGAAAGGGGCCACGGTGTTTCTGTATCTCTATTATGTTGGTGCGGCTTCGGAACTTTTAAATATCTCGATATATCTCGAAAACTACGCTTCTGATCAAAAAATATCATAGAACATAAATTGTAGGAAACATAATTCTCTACAAAAAAGGTCTCTTAACATTTTGCCATAGCTCGCTTCGTTTCCGAGATATTTGCAGATATATCTCAAGGGAAGGGGCCTGACGGACATATTTCGAGATATTTCTTCTTCTTGTTGTTCTTCTTCTGCACAGCTAAGCTGGAAGTGGCATTTGCAGCTCGCAATAGTGCAGAGTTATCTCTAACAAAGGGGCCACGGTGTTTCTGTATCTCTATTATGTTGGTGCGGCTTCGGAACTTTTAAATATCTTGATATATCTCGAGAACCACGCATCTGATCAAAAAATATCATAGAACATAAAAAGTAGGAAACTTAATTCTCTACAAAAACGGTCTCTTAACATTTTGCCATAGCTCGCTTCGTTTCCGAGATATTTGCAGATTTATCTCAAGGGAAGGGGCCTGACGGACATATTTCGAGATATTTCTTCTTCTTGTTGTTCTTCTTCTGCACAGCTGAGCTGGAAGTGGCATTTGCAGGTCGCAATAGTGCAGAGTTATCTCAAAGAGAGGGGCGACGGTGTTTCTGTATCTCTATTATGTTGGTGCGGCTTCGGAACTTTTAAATATCTCGATATATCTCGAAAACTACGCTTCTCATCAAAAAATATCATAGAACGTAAATTGTAGGAAACATTATTCTCTACAAAAAAGGTCTCTTAACATTTTGCCATAGCTCGCTTCGTTTCCGAGATATTTGCAGATTTATCTCAAGGGAAGGGTCCTGATGGACATATTTCGAGATATTTCTTCTTCTTGTTGTTCTTCTTCTGCACAGCTAAACTGGAAGTGGCATTTCCAGATCGCAATCGTGCAGAGTTATCTCAAAGAAAGGGGCCACGGTGTTTCTGTATCTCTATTATGTTGGTGCGGCTTCGGAACTTTTAAATATCTTGATATATCTCGAGAACTACGCCTCTGATCGAAAAATATCATAGAACATAAAAAGTAGGAAACTTAATTCTCTACAAAAAAGGTCTCTTAACATTTTGCCATAGCTCGGTTCGTTTCCGAGATATTTGCAGATTTATCTCAAGGGAAGGGGCCTGACGGACATATTTCGAGATATTTCTTCTTCTTGTTGTTCTTCTTCTGCACAGCTAAGCTGGAACTGGCATTTGCGGCTCGCACTAGTGCAGAGTTATCTCAAAGAAAGGGGCCACGGTGTTTCTGTATCCCTATTATGTTGGTGCGGCTTCGGAACTTTTAAATATCTCGATATATCTCGAAAACTACGCTTCTGATCAAAAAATATCATAGAACATAAATTGTAGGAAACATAATTCTCTATAAAAAACGTCTCTCAACATTTTGCCATAGCTCGCTTCGTTTCCGAGATATTTGCAGATTCAGCTCAAAGGAACTGGCCTGACGGACATATTTCGAGATATTTCTTCCTCTTGTTGTTCTTCCTCTGCACAGCTAAGCTGGAAGTGGCATTTGCAGCTCGCAATAGTGCAGAGTTATCTCAAAGAAAAGGGCCACGGTGTTTCTGTATCTCTATTATGTTGGTGCGGCTTCGGAGCTTTTAAATATCTTCATATATCTCGAGAACTACGCATCTGATCAAAAAATATCATAGAACATAAAAAGTAGGAAACTTAATTCTCTACAAAAAAGGTCTCTTAACATTTTGCCATAGCTCGCTTCGTTTCCGAGATATTTGCAGATTTATCTCAAGGGAAGGGGCCTGACGGACATATTTCGAGATATTTCTTCTTCTTGTTGTTCTTCTTCTGCACAGCTAAGCTGGAACTGGCATTTGCGGCTCGCACTAGTGCAGAGTTATCTCAAAGAAAGGGGCCACGGTGTTTCTGTATCTCTATTATGTTGGTGCGGCTTCGGAACTTTTAAATATCTCGATGTATCTCGAAAACTACGCTTCTGATCAAAAAATATCATAGAACATAAATTGTAGGAAGCATAATTCTCCACAAAAAAGGTCTCTTAACATTTTGCCATAGCTCGCTTCGTTTCCGAGATATTTGCAGATATATCTCAAGGGAAGGGGCCTGACCGACATATTTCGAGATATTTCTTCTTCTTGTTGTTCTCCTTCTGCACAGCTAAGCTGGAAGTGGCATTTGCGGCTCGCACTAGTGCAGAGTTATCTCAAAGAAAGGGGCCACGGTGTTTCTGTATCCCTATTATGTTGGTGCGGCTTCGGAACTTTTAAATATCTCGATATATCTCGAAAACTACGCTTCTGATCAAAAAATATCATAGAACATAAATTGTAGGAAACATAATTCTCTATAAAAAACGTCTCTTAACATTTTGCCATAGCTCGCTTCGTTTCCGAGATATTTGCAGATTCAGCTCAAAGGAACTGGCCTGACGGACATATTTCGAGATATTTCTTCTTCTTGTTGTTCTTCCTCTGCACAGCTAAGCTGGAAGTGGCATTTGCAGCTCGCAATAGTGCAGAGTTATCTCAAAGAAAGGGGCCACGGTGTTTCTGTATCTCTATTATGTTGGTGCGGCTTCGGAGCTTTTAAATATCTTGATATATCTCGAGAACTACGCATCTGATCAAAAAATATCATAGAACATAAAAAGTAGGAAACTTAATTCTCTACAAAAAAGGTCTCTTAACATTTCGCCATAGCTCGCTTCGTTTCCGAGATATTTGCAGATTTATCTCAAGGGAAGGGGCCTGACGGACATATTTCGAGATATTTCTTCTTCTTGTTGTCCTTCTTCTGCACAGCTAAGCTGGAAGTGGCATTTACAGCTCGCAATCGTGCAGAGTTATCTCAAAGAAAGGGGCCACGGTGTTTCTGTATCTCTATTATGTTGGTGCGGCTTCGGAACTTTTAAATATCTTGATATATCTCGAGAACTACGCATCTGATCAAAAAATATCATAGAACATAAAAAGTAGGAAACTTAATTCTCTACAAAAAAGGTCTCTTAACATTTCGCCATAGCTCGCTTCGTTTCCGAGATATTTGCAGATTTATCTCAAGGGAAGGGGCCTGACGGACATATTTCGAGATATTTCTTCTTCTTGTTGTTCTTCTTCTGCACAGCTAAGCTGGAAGTGGCATTTGCGGCTCGCACTAGTGCAGAGTTATCTCAAAGAAAGGGGCCACGGTGTTTCTGTATCCCTATTATGTTGGTGCGGCTTCGGAACTTTTAAATATCTCGATATATCTCGAAAACTACGCTTCTGATCAAAAAATATCATAGAACATAAATTGTAGGAAACATAATTCTCTATAAAAAACGTCTCTTAACATTTTGCCATAGCTCGCTTCGTTTCCGAGATATTTGCAGATTCAGCTCAAAGGAACTGGCCTGACGGACATATTTCGAGATATTTCTTCTTCTTGTTGTTCTTCCTCTGCACAGCTAAGCTGGAAGTGGCATTTGCAGCTCGCAATAGTGCAGAGTTATCTCAAAGAAAGGGGCCACGGTGTTTCTGTATCTCTATTATGTTGGTGCGGCTTCGGAACTTTTAAATATCTTGATATATCTCGAGAACTACGCATCTGATCAAAAAATATCATAGAACATAAAAAGTAGGAAACTTAATTCTCTACAAAAAAGGTCTCTTAACATTTTGCCATAGCTCGCTTCGTTTCCGAGATATTTGCAGATATATCTCAAGGGAAGGGGCCTGACGGACATATTTCGAGATATTTCTTCTTCTTGTTGTTCTTCTTCTGCACAGCTAAGCTGGAAGTGGCATTTACAGCTCGCAATAGTGCAGAGTTATCTCAAAGAAAGGGGCCACGGTGTTTCTGTATCTCTATTATGTTGGTGCGGCTTCGGAACTTTTAAATATCTTGATATATCTCGAGAACTACGCATCTGATCAAAAAATATCATAGAACATAAAAAGTAGGAAACTTAATTCTCTGCAAATAAGGTCTCTTAACATTTTGCCATAGCTCGCTTCGTTTCCGAGATATTTGCAGATTTATCTCAAGGGAAGGGGCCTGACGGACATATTTCGAGATATTTCTTCTTCTTGTTGTTCTTCTTCTGCACAGCTAAGCTGGAAGTGGCATTTGCAGCTCGCAATAGTGCAGAGTTATCTCAAAGAAAGGGGCCACGGTGTTTCTGTATCTCTATTATGTTGGTGCGGCTTCGGAACTTTTAAATATCTTGATATATCTCGAGAACTACGCATCTAATCAAAAAATATCATAGAACATACAAAGTAGGAAACTTAATTCTCTACAAAAAAAGGTCTCTTAACATTTTGCCATAGCTCTCTTCGTTTCCGAGATATTTGCAGATTTATCTCAAGGGAAGGGGCCTGACGGACATATTTCGAGATATTTCTTCTTCTTGTTGTCCTTCTTCTGCACAGCTAAGCTGGAAGTGGCATTTACAGCTCGCAATCGTGCAGAGTTATCTCAAAGAAAGGGGCCACGGTGTTTCTGTATCTCTATTATGTTGGTGCGGCTTCGGAACTTTTAAATATCTTGATATATCTCGAGAACTACGCATCTGATCAAAAAATATCATAGAACATAAAAAGTAGGAAACTTAATTCTCTACAAAAAAGGTCTCTTAACATTTCGCCATAGCTCGCTTCGTTTCCGAGATATTTGCAGATTTATCTCAAGGGAAGGGGCCTGACGGACATATTTCGAGATATTTCTTCTTCTTGTTGTTCTTCTTCTGCACAGCTAAGCTGGAAGTGGCATTTGCGGCTCGCACTAGTGCAGAGTTATCTCAAAGAAAGGGGCCACGGTGTTTCTGTATCCCTATTATGTTGGTGCGGCTTCGGAACTTTTAAATATCTCGATATATCTCGAAAACTACGCTTCTGATCAAAAAATATCATAGAACATAAATTGTAGGAAACATAATTCTCTATAAAAAACGTCTCTTAACATTTTGCCATAGCTCGCTTCGTTTCCGAGATATTTGCAGATTCAGCTCAAAGGAACTGGCCTGACGGACATATTTCGAGATATTTCTTCTTCTTGTTGTTCTTCCTCTGCACAGCTAAGCTGGAAGTGGCATTCGCAGCTCGCAATAGTGCAGAGTTATCCCAAAGAAAGGGGCCACGGTGTTTCTGTATCTCTATTATGTTGGTGCGGCTTCGGAACTTTTAAATATCTTGATATATCTCGAGAACTACGCATCTGATCAAAAAATATCATAGAACATAAAAAGTAGGAAACTTAATTCTCTACAAAAAAGGTCTCTTAACATTTTGCCATAGCTCGCTTCGTTTCCGAGATATTTGCAGATATATCTCAAGGGAAGGGGCCTGACGGACATATTTCGAGATATTTCTTCTTCTTGTTGTTCTTCTTCTGCACAGCTAAGCTGGAAGTGGCATTTGCAGCTCGCAATAGTGCAGAGTTATCTCAAAGAAAGGGGCCACGGTGTTTCTGTATCTCTATTATGTTGGTGCGGCTTCGGAACTTTTAAATATCTCGATGTATCTCGAAAACTACGCTTCTGATCAAAAAATATCATAGAACATAAATTGTAGGAAGCATAATTCTCCACAAAAAAGGTCTCTTAACATTTTGCCATAGCTCGCTTCGTTTCCGAGATATTTGCAGATATATCTCAAGGGAAGGGGCCTGACCGACATATTTCGAGATATTTCTTCTTCTTGTTGTTCTCCTTCTGCACAGCTAAGCTGGAAGTGGCATTTGCGGCTCGCACTAGTGCAGAGTTATCTCAAAGAAAGGGGCCACGGTGTTTCTGTATCCCTATTATGTTGGTGCGGCTTCGGAACTTTTAAATATCTCGATATATCTCGAAAACTACGCTTCTGATCAAAAAATATCATAGAACATAAATTGTAGGAAACATAATTCTCTATAAAAAACGTCTCTTAACATTTTGCCATAGCTCGCTTCGTTTCCGAGATATTTGCAGATTCAGCTCAAAGGAACTGGCCTGACGGACATATTTCGAGATATTTCTTCTTCTTGTTGTTCTTCCTCTGCACAGCTAAGCTGGAAGTGGCATTTGCAGCTCGCAATAGTGCAGAGTTATCTCAAAGAAAGGGGCCACGGTGTTTCTGTATCTCTATTATGTTGGTGCGGCTTCGGAGCTTTTAAATATCTTGATATATCTCGAGAACTACGCATCTGATCAAAAAATATCATAGAACATAAAAAGTAGGAAACTTAATTCTCTACAAAAAAGGTCTCTTAACATTTCGCCATAGCTCGCTTCGTTTCCGAGATATTTGCAGATTTATCTCAAGGGAAGGGGCCTGACGGACATATTTCGAGATATTTCTTCTTCTTGTTGTCCTTCTTCTGCACAGCTAAGCTGGAAGTGGCATTTACAGCTCGCAATCGTGCAGAGTTATCTCAAAGAAAGGGGCCACGGTGTTTCTGTATCTCTATTATGTTGGTGCGGCTTCGGAACTTT
Organism: Osmia lignaria lignaria; assembly: GCF_051020975.1. Taxonomy (NCBI): domain Eukaryota; kingdom Metazoa; phylum Arthropoda; class Insecta; order Hymenoptera; family Megachilidae; genus Osmia; species Osmia lignaria. Next base: position 4,155,972 of record NW_027478159.1, on the reverse strand, counting down.
TAAATATCTTGATATATCTCGAGAACTACGCATCTGATCAAAAAATATCATAGAACATAAAAAGTAGGAAACTTAATTCTCTACAAAAAAGGTCTCTTAACATTTCGCCATAGCTCGCTTCGTTTCCGAGATATTTGCAGATTTATCTCAAGGGAAGGGGCCTGACGGACATATTTCGAGATATTTCTTCTTCTTGTTGTTCTTCTTCTGCACAGCTAAGCTGGAAGTGGCATTTGCGGCTCGCACTAGTGCAGAGTTATCTCAAAGAAAGGGGCCACGGTGTTTCTGTATCCCTATTATGTTGGTGCGGCTTCGGAACTTTTAAATATCTCGATATATCTCGAAAACTACGCTTCTGATCAAAAAATATCATAGAACATAAATTGTAGGAAACATAATTCTCTATAAAAAACGTCTCTTAACATTTTGCCATAGCTCGCTTCGTTTCCGAGATATTTGCAGATTCAGCTCAAAGGAACTGGCCTGACGGACATATTTCGAGATATTTCTTCTTCTTGTTGTTCTTCCTCTGCACAGCTAAGCTGGAAGTGGCATTTGCAGCTCGCAATAGTGCAGAGTTATCTCAAAGAAAGGGGCCACGGTGTTTCTGTATCTCTATTATGTTGGTGCGGCTTCGGAACTTTTAAATATCTTGATATATCTCGAGAACTACGCATCTGATCAAAAAATATCATAGAACATAAAAAGTAGGAAACTTAATTCTCTACAAAAAAGGTCTCTTAACATTTTGCCATAGCTCGCTTCGTTTCCGAGATATTTGCAGATATATCTCAAGGGAAGGGGCCTGACGGACATATTTCGAGATATTTCTTCTTCTTGTTGTTCTTCTTCTGCACAGCTAAGCTGGAAGTGGCATTTACAGCTCGCAATAGTGCAGAGTTATCTCAAAGAAAGGGGCCACGGTGTTTCTGTATCTCTATTATGTTGGTGCGGCTTCGGAACTTTTAAATATCTTGATATATCTCGAGAACTACGCATCTGATCAAAAAATATCATAGAACATAAAAAGTAGGAAACTTAATTCTCTGCAAATAAGGTCTCTTAACATTTTGCCATAGCTCGCTTCGTTTCCGAGATATTTGCAGATTTATCTCAAGGGAAGGGGCCTGACGGACATATTTCGAGATATTTCTTCTTCTTGTTGTTCTTCTTCTGCACAGCTAAGCTGGAAGTGGCATTTGCAGCTCGCAATAGTGCAGAGTTATCTCAAAGAAAGGGGCCACGGTGTTTCTGTATCTCTATTATGTTGGTGCGGCTTCGGAACTTTTAAATATCTTGATATATCTCGAGAACTACGCATCTAATCAAAAAATATCATAGAACATACAAAGTAGGAAACTTAATTCTCTACAAAAAAAGGTCTCTTAACATTTTGCCATAGCTCTCTTCGTTTCCGAGATATTTGCAGATTTATCTCAAGGGAAGGGGCCTGACGGACATATTTCGAGATATTTCTTCTTCTTGTTGTCCTTCTTCTGCACAGCTAAGCTGGAAGTGGCATTTACAGCTCGCAATCGTGCAGAGTTATCTCAAAGAAAGGGGCCACGGTGTTTCTGTATCTCTATTATGTTGGTGCGGCTTCGGAACTTTTAAATATCTTGATATATCTCGAGAACTACGCATCTGATCAAAAAATATCATAGAACATAAAAAGTAGGAAACTTAATTCTCTACAAAAAAGGTCTCTTAACATTTCGCCATAGCTCGCTTCGTTTCCGAGATATTTGCAGATTTATCTCAAGGGAAGGGGCCTGACGGACATATTTCGAGATATTTCTTCTTCTTGTTGTTCTTCTTCTGCACAGCTAAGCTGGAAGTGGCATTTGCGGCTCGCACTAGTGCAGAGTTATCTCAAAGAAAGGGGCCACGGTGTTTCTGTATCCCTATTATGTTGGTGCGGCTTCGGAACTTTTAAATATCTCGATATATCTCGAAAACTACGCTTCTGATCAAAAAATATCATAGAACATAAATTGTAGGAAACATAATTCTCTATAAAAAACGTCTCTTAACATTTTGCCATAGCTCGCTTCGTTTCCGAGATATTTGCAGATTCAGCTCAAAGGAACTGGCCTGACGGACATATTTCGAGATATTTCTTCTTCTTGTTGTTCTTCCTCTGCACAGCTAAGCTGGAAGTGGCATTCGCAGCTCGCAATAGTGCAGAGTTATCCCAAAGAAAGGGGCCACGGTGTTTCTGTATCTCTATTATGTTGGTGCGGCTTCGGAACTTTTAAATATCTTGATATATCTCGAGAACTACGCATCTGATCAAAAAATATCATAGAACATAAAAAGTAGGAAACTTAATTCTCTACAAAAAAGGTCTCTTAACATTTTGCCATAGCTCGCTTCGTTTCCGAGATATTTGCAGATATATCTCAAGGGAAGGGGCCTGACGGACATATTTCGAGATATTTCTTCTTCTTGTTGTTCTTCTTCTGCACAGCTAAGCTGGAAGTGGCATTTGCAGCTCGCAATAGTGCAGAGTTATCTCAAAGAAAGGGGCCACGGTGTTTCTGTATCTCTATTATGTTGGTGCGGCTTCGGAACTTTTAAATATCTTGATATATCTCGAGAACTACGCATCTAATCAAAAAATATCATAGAACATACAAAGTAGGAAACTTAATTCTCTACAAAAAAGGTCTCTTAGCATTTTGCCATAGCTCGCTTCGTTTCCGAGATATTTGCAGATTTATTTCAAGGGAAGGGGCCTGACGGACATATTTCAAGATATTTCTTCTTCTTGTTGTTCTTCTTCTGCACAGCTAAGCTGGAAGTGGCATTTGCGGCTCGCACTAGTGCAGAGTTATCTCAAAGAAAGGAGCCACGGTGTTTCTGTATCTCTATTATCTTGGTGCGGCTTCGGAACTTTTAAATATCTCGATATATCTCGAAAACTACGCTTCTGATCGAAAAATATCATAGAACATAAATTGTAGGAAACATAATTCTCTACAAAAAACGTCTCTTAACATTTTGCCATAGCTCGCTTCGTTTCCGAGATATTTGCAGATTCAGCTCAAAGGAACGGGCCTGACGGACATATTTCGAGATACTTCTTCTTCTTGTTGTTCTTCCTCTGCACAGCTAAGCTGGAAGTGGCATTTGCAGCTCGCAATAGTGCAGAGTTATCTCAAAGGAAGGGGCCACGGTGTTTCTGTATCTCTATTATGTTGGTGCGGCTTCGGAACTTTTAAATATCTTGATATATCTCGAGAACTACGCATCTGATCAAAAAATATCATAGAACATAAAAAGTAGGAAACTTAATTCTCTACAAAAAAGGTCTCTTAACATTTTGCCATAGCTCGCTTCGTTTCCGAGATATTTGCAGATTTATCTCAAGGGAAGGGGCCTGACGGACATATTTCGAGATATTTCTTCTTCTTGTTGTTCTTCTTCTGCACAGCTAAGCTGGAAGTGGCATTTGCAGCTCGCACTAGTGCAGAGTTATCTCAAAGAAAGGGGCCACGGTGTTTCTGTATCTCTATTATGTTGGTGCGGCTTCGGAACTTTTAAATATCTCGATATATCTCGAAAACTACGCTTCTGATCAAAAAATATCATAGAACATAAATTGTAGGAAACATAATTCTCTACAAAAAAGGTCTCTTAACATTTTGCCATAGCTCGCTTCGTTTCCGAGATATTTGCAGATATATCTCAAGGGAAGGGGCCTGACGGACATATTTCGAGATATTTCTTCTTCTTGTTGTTCTTCTTCTGCACAGCTAAGCTGGAAGTGGCATTTGCAGCTCGCAATAGTGCAGAGTTATCTCTAACAAAGGGGCCACGGTGTTTCTGTATCTCTATTATGTTGGTGCGGCTTCGGAACTTTTAAATATCTTGATATATCTCGAGAACCACGCATCTGATCAAAAAATATCATAGAACATAAAAAGTAGGAAACTTAATTCTCTACAAAAACGGTCTCTTAACATTTTGCCATAGCTCGCTTCGTTTCCGAGATATTTGCAGATTTATCTCAAGGGAAGGGGCCTGACGGACATATTTCGAGATATTTCTTCTTCTTGTTGTTCTTCTTCTGCACAGCTGAGCTGGAAGTGGCATTTGCAGGTCGCAATAGTGCAGAGTTATCTCAAAGAGAGGGGCGACGGTGTTTCTGTATCTCTATTATGTTGGTGCGGCTTCGGAACTTTTAAATATCTCGATATATCTCGAAAACTACGCTTCTCATCAAAAAATATCATAGAACGTAAATTGTAGGAAACATTATTCTCTACAAAAAAGGTCTCTTAACATTTTGCCATAGCTCGCTTCGTTTCCGAGATATTTGCAGATTTATCTCAAGGGAAGGGTCCTGATGGACATATTTCGAGATATTTCTTCTTCTTGTTGTTCTTCTTCTGCACAGCTAAACTGGAAGTGGCATTTCCAGCTCGCAATCGTGCAGAGTTATCTCAAAGAAAGGGGCCACGGTGTTTCTGTATCTCTATTATGTTGGTGCGGCTTCGGAACTTTTAAATATCTTGATATATCTCGAGAACTACGCCTCTGATCGAAAAATATCATAGAACATAAAAAGTAGGAAACTTAATTCTCTACAAAAAAGGTCTCTTAAAATTTTGCCATAGCTCGCTTCGTTTCCGAGATATTTGCAGATTTATCTCAAGGGAAGGGGCCTGACGGACATATTTCGAGATATTTCTTCTTCTTGTTGTTCTTCTTCTGCACAGCTAAGCTGGAACTGGCATTTGCGGCTCGCACTAGTGCAGAGTTATCTCAAAGAAAGGGGCCACGGTGTTTCTGTATCCCTATTATGTTGGTGCGGCTTCGGAACTTTTAAATATCTCGATATATCTCGAAAACTACGCTTCTGATCAAAAAATATCATAGAACATAAATTGTAGGAAACATAATTCTCTATAAAAAACGTCTCTCAACATTTTGCCATAGCTCGCTTCGTTTCCGAGATATTTGCAGATTCAGCTCAAAGGAACTGGCCTGACGGACATATTTCGAGATATTTCTTCCTCTTGTTGTTCTTCCTCTGCACAGCTAAGCTGGAAGTGGCATTTGCAGCTCGCAATAGTGCAGAGTTATCTCAAAGAAAAGGGCCACGGTGTTTCTGTATCTCTATTATGTTGGTGCGGCTTCGGAGCTTTTAAATATCTTCATATATCTCGAGAACTACGCATCTGATCAAAAAATATCATAGAACATAAAAAGTAGAAAACTTAATTCTCTACAAAAAAGGTCTCTTAACATTTTGCCATAGCTCGCTTCGTTTCCGAGATATTTGCAGATTTATCTCAAGGGAAGGGGCCTGACGGACATATTTCGAGATATTTCTTCTTCTTGTTGTTCTTCTTCTGCACAGCTAAGCTGGAACTGGCATTTGCGGCTCGCACTAGTGCAGAGTTATCTCAAAGAAAGGGGCCACGGTGTTTCTGTATCTCTATTATGTTGGTGCGGCTTCGGAACTTTTAAATATCTCGATGTATCTCGAAAACTACGCTTCTGATCAAAAAATATCATAGAACATAAATTGTAGCAAGCATAATTCTCCACAAAAAAGGTCTCTTAACATTTTGCCATAGCTCGCTTCGTTTCCGAGATATTTGCAGATTTATCTCAAGGGAAGGGTCCTGATGGACATATTTCGAGATATTTCTTCTTCTTGTTGTTCTTCTTCTGCACAGCTAAACTGGAAGTGGCATTTCCAGCTCGCAATCGTGCAGAGTTATCTCAAAGAAAGGGGCCACGGTGTTTCTGTATCTCTATTATGTTGGTGCGGCTTCGGAACTTTTAAATATCTTGATATATCTCGAGAACTACGCCTCTGATCGAAAAATATCATAGAACATAAAAAGTAGGAAACTTAATTCTCTACAAAAAAGGTCTCTTAAAATTTTGCCATAGCTCGCTTCGTTTCCGAGATATTTGCAGATTTATCTCAAGGGAAGGGGCCTGACGGACATATTTCGAGATATTTCTTCTTCTTGTTGTTCTTCTTCTGCACAGCTAAGCTGGAACTGGCATTTGCGGCTCGCACTAGTGCAGAGTTATCTCAAAGAAAGGGGCCACGGTGTTTCTGTATCCCTATTATGTTGGTGCGGCTTCGGAACTTTTAAATATCTCGATATATCTCGAAAACTACGCTTCTGATCAAAAAATATCATAGAACATAAATTGTAGGAAACATAATTCTCTATAAAAAACGTCTCTCAACATTTTGCCATAGCTCGCTTCGTTTCCGAGATATTTGCAGATTCAGCTCAAAGGAACTGGCCTGACGGACATATTTCGAGATATTTCTTCCTCTTGTTGTTCTTCCTCTGCACAGCTAAGCTGGAAGTGGCATTTGCAGCTCGCAATAGTGCAGAGTTATCTCAAAGAAAAGGGCCACGGTGTTTCTGTATCTCTATTATGTTGGTGCGGCTTCGGAGCTTTTAAATATCTTCATATATCTCGAGAACTACGCATCTGATCAAAAAATATCATAGAACATAAAAAGTAGAAAACTTAATTCTCTACAAAAAAGGTCTCTTAACATTTTGCCATAGCTCGCTTCGTTTCCGAGATATTTGCAGATTTATCTCAAGGGAAGGGGCCTGACGGACATATTTCGAGATATTTCTTCTTCTTGTTGTTCTTCTTCTGCACAGCTAAGCTGGAACTGGCATTTGCGGCTCGCACTAGTGCAGAGTTATCTCAAAGAAAGGGGCCACGGTGTTTCTGTATCTCTATTATGTTGGTGCGGCTTCGGAACTTTTAAATATCTCGATGTATCTCGAAAACTACGCTTCTGATCAAAAAATATCATAGAACATAAATTGTAGCAAGCATAATTCTCCACAAAAAAGGTCTCTTAACATTTTGCCATAGCTCGCTTCGTTTCCGAGATATTTGCAGATATATCTCAAGGGAAGGGGCCTGACCGACATATTTCGAGATATTTCTTCTTCTTGTTGTTCTCCTTCTGCACAGCTAAGCTGGAAGTGGCATTTGCGGCTCGCACTAGTGCAGAGTTATCTCAAAGAAAGGGGCCACGGTGTTTCTGTATCCCTATTATGTTGGTGCGGCTTCGGAACTTTTAAATATCTCGATATATCTCGAAAACTACGCTTCTGATCAAAAAATATCATAGAACATAAATTGTAGGAAACATAATTCTCTATAAAAAACGTCTCTTAACATTTTGCCATAGCTCGCTTCGTTTCCGAGATATTTGCAGATTCAGCTCAAAGGAACTGGCCTGACGGACATATTTCGAGATATTTCTTCTTCTTGTTGTTCTTCCTCTGCACAGCTAAGCTGGAAGTGGCATTTGCAGCTCGCAATAGTGCAGAGTTATCTCAAAGAAAGGGGCCACGGTGTTTCTGTATCTCTATTATGTTGGTGCGGCTTCGGAGCTTTTAAATATCTTGATATATCTCGAGAACTACGCATCTGATCAAAAAATATCATAGAACATAAAAAGTAGGAAACTTAATTCTCTACAAAAAAGGTCTCTTAACATTTCGCCATAGCTCGCTTCGTTTCCGAGATATTTGCAGATTTATCTCAAGGGAAGGGGCCTGACGGACATATTTCGAGATATTTCTTCTTCTTGTTGTCCTTCTTCTGCACAGCTAAGCTGGAAGTGGCATTTACAGCTCGCAATCGTGCAGAGTTATCTCAAAGAAAGGGGCCACGGTGTTTCTGTATCTCTATTATGTTGGTGCGGCTTCGGAACTTTTAAATATCTTGATATATCTCGAGAACTACGCATCTGATCAAAAAATATCATAGAACATAAAAAGTAGGAAACTTAATTCTCTACAAAAAAGGTCTCTTAACATTTCGCCATAGCTCGCTTCGTTTCCGAGATATTTGCAGATTTATCTCAAGGGAAGGGGCCTGACGGACATATTTCGAGATATTTCTTCTTCTTGTTGTTCTTCTTCTGCACAGCTAAGCTGGAAGTGGCATTTGCGGCTCGCACTAGTGCAGAGTTATCTCAAAGAAAGGGGCCACGGTGTTTCTGTATCCCTATTATGTTGGTGCGGCTTCGGAACTTTTAAATATCTCGATATATCTCGAAAACTACGCTTCTGATCAAAAAATATCATAGAACATAAATTGTAGGAAACATAATTCTCTATAAAAAACGTCTCTTAACATTTTGCCATAGCTCGCTTCGTTTCCGAGATATTTGCAGATTCAGCTCAAAGGAACTGGCCTGACGGACATATTTCGAGATATTTCTTCTTCTTGTTGTTCTTCCTCTGCACAGCTAAGCTGGAAGTGGCATTTGCAGCTCGCAATAGTGCAGAGTTATCTCAAAGAAAGGGGCCACGGTGTTTCTGTATCTCTATTATGTTGGTGCGGCTTCGGAACTTTTAAATATCTTGATATATCTCGAGAACTACGCATCTGATCAAAAAATATCATAGAACATAAAAAGTAGGAAACTTAATTCTCTACAAAAAAGGTCTCTTAACATTTTGCCATAGCTCGCTTCGTTTCCGAGATATTTGCAGATATATCTCAAGGGAAGGGGCCTGACGGACATATTTCGAGATATTTCTTCTTCTTGTTGTTCTTCTTCTGCACAGCTAAGCTGGAAGTGGCATTTACAGCTCGCAATAGTGCAGAGTTATCTCAAAGAAAGGGGCCACGGTGTTTCTGTATCTCTATTATGTTGGTGCGGCTTCGGAACTTTTAAATATCTTGATATATCTCGAGAACTACGCATCTGATCAAAAAATATCATAGAACATAAAAAGTAGGAAACTTAATTCTCTGCAAATAAGGTCTCTTAACATTTTGCCATAGCTCGCTTCGTTTCCGAGATATTTGCAGATTTATCTCAAGGGAAGGGGCCTGACGGACATATTTCGAGATATTTCTTCTTCTTGTTGTTCTTCTTCTGCACAGCTAAGCTGGAAGTGGCATTTGCAGCTCGCAATAGTGCAGAGTTATCTCAAAGAAAGGGGCCACGGTGTTTCTGTATCTCTATTATGTTGGTGCGGCTTCGGAACTTTTAAATATCTTGATATATCTCGAGAACTACGCATCTAATCAAAAAATATCATAGAACATACAAAGTAGGAAACTTAATTCTCTACAAAAAAGGTCTCTTAACATTTTGCCATAGCTCTCTTCGTTTCCGAGATATTTGCAGATTTATCTCAAGGGAAGGGGCCTGACGGACATATTTCGAGATATTTCTTCTTCTTGTTGTCCTTCTTCTGCACAGCTAAGCTGGAAGTGGCATTTACAGCTCGCAATCGTGCAGAGTTATCTCAAAGAAAGGGGCCACGGTGTTTCTGTATCTCTATTATGTTGGTGCGGCTTCGGAACTTTTAAATATCTTGATATATCTCGAGAACTACGCATCTGATCAAAAAATATCATAGAACATAAAAAGTAGGAAACTTAATTCTCTACAAAAAAGGTCTCTTAACATTTCGCCATAGCTCGCTTCGTTTCCGAGATATTTGCAGATTTATCTCAAGGGAAGGGGCCTGACGGACATATTTCGAGATATTTCTTCTTCTTGTTGTTCTTCTTCTGCACAGCTAAGCTGGAAGTGGCATTTGCGGCTCGCACTAGTGCAGAGTTATCTCAAAGAAAGGGGCCACGGTGTTTCTGTATCCCTATTATGTTGGTGCGGCTTCGGAACTTTTAAATATCTCGATATATCTCGAAAACTACGCTTCTGATCAAAAAATATCATAGAACATAAATTGTAGGAAACATAATTCTCTATAAAAAACGTCTCTTAACATTTTGCCATAGCTCGCTTCGTTTCCGAGATATTTGCAGATTCAGCTCAAAGGAACTGGCCTGACGGACATATTTCGAGATATTTCTTCTTCTTGTTGTTCTTCCTCTGCACAGCTAAGCTGGAAGTGGCATTTGCAGCTCGCAATAGTGCAGAGTTATCTCAAAGAAAGGGGCCACGGTGTTTCTGTATCTCTATTATGTTGGTGCGGCTTCGGAACTTTTAAATATCTTGATATATCTCGAGAACTACGCATCTGATCAAAAAATATCATAGAACATAAAAAGTAGGAAACTTAATTCTCTACAAAAAAGGTCTCTTAACATTTTGCCATAGCTCGCTTCGTTTCCGAGATATTTGCAGATATATCTCAAGGGAAGGGGCCTGACGGACATATTTCGAGATATTTCTTCTTCTTGTTGTTCTTCTTCTGCACAGCTAAGCTGGAAGTGGCATTTACAGCTCGCAATAGTGCAGAGTTATCTCAAAGAAAGGGGCCACGGTGTTTCTGTATCTCTATTATGTTGGTGCGGCTTCGGAACTTTTAAATATCTTGATATATCTCGAGAACTACGCATCTGATCAAAAAATATCATAGAACATAAAAAGTAGGAAACTTAATTCTCTGCAAATAAGGTCTCTTAACATTTTGCCATAGCTCGCTTCGTTTCCGAGATATTTGCAGATTTATCTCAAGGGAAGGGGCCTGACGGACATATTTCGAGATATTTCTTCTTCTTGTTGTTCTTCTTCTGCACAGCTAAGCTGGAAGTGGCATTTGCAGCTCGCAATAGTGCAGAGTTATCTCAAAGAAAGGGGCCACGGTGTTTCTGTATCTCTATTATGTTGGTGCGGCTTCGGAACTTTTAAATATCTTGATATATCTCGAGAACTACGCATCTAATCAAAAAATATCATAGAACATACAAAGTAGGAAACTTAATTCTCTACAAAAAAGGTCTCTTAACATTTTGCCATAGCTCTCTTCGTTTCCGAGATATTTGCAGATTTATCTCAAGGGAAGGGGCCTGACGGACATATTTCGAGATATTTCTTCTTCTTCTTGTTCTTCTTCTGCACAGCTAAGCTGGAAGTGGCATTTGCAGCTCGCAATAGTGCAGAGTTATCTCAAAGAAAGGGGCCACGGTGTTTCTGTATCTCTATTATGTTGGTGCGGCTTCGGAACTTTTAGATATCTTGATATATCTCGAGAACTACGCATCTGATCAAAAAATATCATAGAACATAAAAAGTAGGAAACTTAATTCTCTACAAAAAAGGTCTCTTAACATTTTGCCATACCTCGCTTCGTTTCCGAGATATTTGCAGATTTATCTCAAGGGAAGGGGCCTGACGGACATATTTCGAGATATTTCTTCTTCTTGTTGTTCTTCTTCTGCACAGCTAAGCTGGAAGTGGCATTTGCGGCTCGCACTAGTGCAGAGTTATCTCAAAGAAAGGGGCCACGGTGTTTCTGTATCTCTATTATGTTGGTGCGGCTTCGGAACTTTTAAATATCTCGATATATCTCGAAAACTACGCTTCTGATCAAAAAATATCATAGAACATAAATTGTAGGAAACATAATTCTCTACAAAAAAGGTCTCTTAACATTTTGTCATAGCTCGCTTCGTTTCCGAGATATTTGCAGATATATCTCAAGGGAAGGGGCCTGACGGACATATTTCGAGATATTTCTTCTTCTTCTTGTTCTTCTTCTGCACAGCTAAGCTGGAAGTGGCATTTACAGCTCGCGATAGTGCAGAGTTATCTCAAAGAAAGGGGCCACGGTGTTTCTGTATCTCTATTATGTTGGTGCGGCTTCGGAACTTTTAGATATCTTGATATATCTCGAAAACTACGCTTCTGATCAAAAAATATCATAGAACATAAATTGTAGGAAACATAATTCTCTACAAGAAAGGTCTCTTAACATTTTGCCATAGCTCGCTTCGTTTCCGAGATATTTGCAGATATATCTCAAGGGAAGGGGCCTGACGGACATATTTCGAGATATTTCTTCTTCTTGTTGTTCTTCTTCTGCACAGCTAAGCTGGAAGTGGCATTTACAGCTCGCAATAGTGCAGAGTTATCTCAAAGAAAGGGGCCACGGTGTTTCTGTATCTCTATTATGTTGGTGCGGCTTCGGAACTTTTAAATATCTTGATATATCTCGAGAACTACGCATCAGATCAAAAAATATTATAGAACATAAAAAGTAGGAAACTTAATTCTCTACAAAAAAGGTCTCTTAACATTTTGCCATAGCTCTCTTCGTTTCCAAGATATTTGCAGATTTATCTCAAGGGAAGGGGCCTGACGGACATATTTCGAGATATTTCTTCTTCTTGATGTTCTTCTTCTGCACAGCTAAGCTGGAAGTGGCATTTGCAGCTCGCAATAGTGCAGAGTTATCTCAAAGAAAGGGGCCACGGTGTTTCTGTATCTCTATTATGTTGGTGCGGCTTCGGAACTTTTAAATATCTTGATATATCTCGAGAACTACGCATCTGATCAAAAAATATCATAGAACATAAAACGTAGGAAACTTAATTCTCTACAAAAAAGGTCTCTCAACATTTTGCCATAGCTCGCTTCGTTTCCGAGATATTTGCAGATTTATCTCAAGGGAAGGGGCCTGACGGACATATTTCGAGATATTTCTTCTTCTTGTTGTTCTTCTTCTGCACAGCTAAGCTGGAAGTGGCATTTGCGGCTCGCACTAGTGCAGAGTTATCTCAAAGAAAGGGGCCACGGTGTTTCTGTATCTCTATTATGTTGGTGCGGCTTTGGAACTTTTAAATATCTCGATATATCTCGAAAACTACGCTTCTGACCAAAAAATATCATAGAACATAAATTGTACGAAACATAATTTTCTACAAAAAAGGTCTCTTAACATTTTGCCATAGCTCGCTTCGTTTCCGAGATATTTGCAGATATATCTCAAGGGAAGGGGCCTGACGGACATATTTCGAGATATTTCTTCTTCTTGTTGTTCTTCATCTGCACAGCTAAGCTCGAAGTGGCATTTACAGCTCGCAATAGTGCAGAGTTATCTCAAAGAAAGGGGCCACGGTGTTTCTGTATCTCTATTATGTTGGTGCGGCTTCGGAACTTTTAAATATCTTGATATATCTCGAGAACTACGCATCAGATCAAAAAATATTATAGAACATAAAAAGTAGGAAACTTAATTCTCTACAGAAAAGGTCTCTTAACATTTTGCCATAGCTCTCTTCGTTTCCGAGATATTTGCAGATTTATCTCAAGGGAAGGGGCCTGACGCACATATTTCGAGATATTTCTTCTTCTTGATGTTCTTCTTCTGCACAGCTAAGCTGGAAGTGGCATTTGCAGCTCGCAATAGTGCAGAGTTATCTCAAAGAGAGGGGCCACGGTGTTTCTGTATCTCTATTATGTTGGTGCGGCTTCGGAACTTTTAAATATCTCGATATATCTCGAAAACTACGCTTCTGATCAAAAAATATCATAGAACATAAATTGTAGGAAACATAATTCTCTACAAAAAAGGTCTCTTAACATTTTGCCATAGCTCGCTTCGTTTCCGAGATATTTGCAGATATATCTCAAGTGAAGGGGCCTGACGGACATATTTCGAGATATTTCTTCTTCTTGTTGTTCTTCTTCTGCACAGCTAAGCTGGAAGTGGCATTTACAGCTCGCAATAGTGCAGAGTTATCTCAAAGAAAGGGGCCACGGTGTTTCTGTATCTCTATTATGTTGGTGCGGCTTCGGAACTTTTAAATATCTTGATATATCTCGAGAACTACGCATCAGATCAAAAAATATTATAGAACATAAAAAGTAGGAAACTTAATGCTCTACAAAAAAGGTCTCGTAACATTTTGCCATAGCTCTCTTCGTTTCCAAGATATTTGCAGATTTATCTCAAGGGAAGGGGCCTGTCGGACAAATTTCGAGATATTTCTTCTTCTTGATGTTCTTCTTCTGCACAGCTAAGCTGGAAGTGGCACTTGCAGCTCGCAATAGTGCAGAGTTATCTCAAAGAAAGGGGCCACGGTGTTTCTGTATCTCTATTATGTTGGTGCGGCTTCGGAACTTTTAAATATCTTGATATATCTCGAGAACTACGCATCTGATCAAAAAATATCATAGAACATAAAACGTAGGAAACTTAATTCTCTACAAAAAAGGTCTCTGAACATTTTGCCATAGCTCGCTTCGTTTCCGAGATATTTGCAGATTTATCTCAAGGGAAGGGGCCTGACGGACATATTTCGAGATATTTCTTCTTCTTGTTGTTCTTCTTCTGCACAGCTAAGCTGAAAGTGGCATTTGCGACTCGCACTAGTGCAGAGTTATCTCAAAGAAAGGGGCCACGGTGTTTCTGTATCTCTATTATGTTGGTGCGGCTTTGGAACTTTTAAATATCTCGATATATCTCGAAAACTACGCTTCTCACCAAAAAATATCATAGAACATAAATTGTACGAAACATAATTTTCTACAAAAAAGGTCTCTTAACATTTTGCCATAGCTCGCTTCGTTTCCGAGATATTTGCAGATATATCTCAAGGGAAGGGGCCTGACGGACATATTTCGAGATATTTCTTCTTCTTGTTGTTCTTCATCTGCACAGCTAAGCTGGAAGTGGCATTTACAGCTCGCAATAGTGCAGAGTTATCTCAAAGAAAGGGGCCACGGTGTTTCTGTATCTCTATTATGTTGGTGCGGCTTCGGAACTTTTAAATATCTTGATATATCTCGAAAACTACGCTTCTGATCAAAAAATATCATAGAACATAAATTGTAGGAAACATAATTCTCTACAAAAAAGGTCTCTTAACATTTTGCCATAGCTCGCTTCGTTTCCGAGATATTTGCAGATATATCTCAAGTGAAGGGGCCTGACGGACATATTTCGAGATATTTCTTCTTCTTGTTGTTCTTCTTCTGCACAGCTAAGCTGGAAGTGGCATTTACAGCTCGCAATAGTGCAGAGTTATCTCAAAGAAAGGGGCCACGGTGTTTCTGTATCTCTATTATGTTGGTGCGGCTTCGGAACTTTTAAATATCTTGATATATCTCGAGAACTACGCATCAGATCAAAAAATATTATAGAACATAAAAAGTAGGAAACTTAATTCTCTACAAAAAAGGTCTCGTAACATTTTGCCATAGCTCTCTTCGTTTCCAAGATATTTGCAGATTTATCTCAAGGGAAGGGGCCTGACGGACATATTTCGAGATATTTCTTCTTCTTGATGTTCTTCTTCTGCACAGCTAAGCTGGAAGTGGCACTTGCAGCTCGCAATAGTGCAGAGTTATCTCAAAGAAAGGGGCCACGGTGTTTCTGTATCTCTATTATGTTGGTGCGGCTTCGGAACTTTTAAATATCTTGATATATCTCGAGAACTACGCATCTGATCAAAAAATATCATAGAACATAAAACGTAGGAAACATAATTCTCTACAAAAAAGGTCTCTCAACATTTTGCCATAGCTCGCTTCGTTTCCGAGATATTTGCAGATTTATCTCAAGGGAAGGGGCCTGACGGACATATTTCGAGATATTTCTTCTTCTTGATGTTCTTCTTCTGCACAGCTAAGCTGGAAGTGGCATTTGCAGCTCGCAATAGTGCAGAGTTATCTCAAAGAAAGGGGCCACGGTGTTTCTGTATCTCTATTATGTTGGTGCGGCTTCGGAACTTTTAAATATCTTGATATATCTCGAGAACTACGCATCTGATCAAAAAATATCATAGAACATAAAACGTGGGAAACTTAATTCTCTACAAAAAAGGTCTCTCAAGATTTTGCCATAGCTCTCTTCGTTTCCGAGATATTTGCAGATATATCTCAAGGGAAGGGGCCTGACGGACATATTTCGAGATATTTCTTCTTCTTGTTGTTCTCCTTCTGCACAGCTAAGCTGGAAGTGGCATTTGCGGCTCGCAATAGTGCAGAGTTATCTCAAAGAAAGGGGCCACGGTGTTTCTGTATCCCTATTATGTTGGTGCGGCTTCGGAACTTTTAAATATCTCGATACATCTCGAAAACTACGCTTCTGATCAAAAAATATCATAGAACATAAATTGTAGGAAACATAATTCTCTACAAAAAACGTCTCTTAACATTTTGCCATAGCTCGCTTCGTTTCCGAGATATTTGCAGATTCAGCTCAAAGGAACTGGCCTGACGGACATATTTCGAGATATTTCTTCTTCTTGTTGTTCTTCCTCTGCACAGCTAAGCTGCAAGTGGCAATTGCAGCTCGCAATAGTGCAGAGTTATCTCAAAGAAAGGGGCCACGGTGTTTCTGTATCACTATTATGTTGGTGCGGCTTTGGAACTTTTAAATATCTTGATATATCTCGAGAACTACGCATCAGATCAAAAAATATCATAGAACATAAAAAGTAGGAAACTTAATTCTCTACAAAAAAGGTCTCTTAACATTTTGCCATAGCTCTCTTCGTTTCCGAGATATTCGCAGATTTATCTCAAGGGAAGGGGCCTGACGGACATATTTCGAGATATTTCTTCTTCTTGATGTTCTTCTTCTGCACAGCTAAGCTGGATGTGGCATTTACAGCTCGCAATAGTGCAGAGATATCTCAAAGAAAGGGGCCACGGTGTTTCTGTATCTCTATTATGTTGGTGCGGCTTCGGAACTTTTAAATATCTTGATATATCTCGAGAACTACGCATCTGATCAAAAAATATCATAGAACATAAAAAGTAGGAAACTTAATTCTCTACAAAAAAGGTCTCTTAACATTTTGCCATAGCTCGCTTCGTTTCCGAGATATTTGCAGATATATCTCAAGGGAAGGGGCCTGACGGACATATTTCGAGATATTTCTTCTTCTTGTTGTTCTTCTTCTGCACAGCTAAGCTGGAAGTGGCATTTGCGGCTCGCACTAGTGCAGAGTTATCTCAAAGAAAGGGGCCACGGTGTTTCTGTATCCCTATTATGTTGGTGCGGCTTCGGAACTTTTAAATATCTTGATATATCTCGAGAACTACGCATCTGATCAAAAAATATCATAGAACATAAAAAGTAGGAAACTTAATTCTCTACAAAAAAGGTCTCTTAACAATTGGCCATAGCTCGCTCCGTTTCCGAGATATTTGCAGATTTATCTCAAGGGAAGGGGCCTGGCGGACATATTTCGAGATACTTCTTCTTCTTGTTGTTCTTCTTCTGCACAGCTAAGCTGGAAGTGGCATTTGCGGCTCGCACTAGTGCAGAGTTATCTCAAAGAAAGGGGCCACGGTGTTTCTGTATCCCTATTATGTTGGTGCGGCTTCGGAACTTTTAAATATCTCGATATATCTCGAAAACTACGCTTCTGATCAAAAAATATCATAGAACATAAATTGTAGGAAACATAATCCTCTACAAAAAACGTCTCTTAACATTTTGCCATAGCTCGCTTCGTTTCCGAGATATTTGCAGATTTATCTCAAGGGAAGGGGCCTGACGGACATATTTCGAGATATTTCTTCTTCTTGTTGTGCTTCTTCTGCACAGCTAAGCTGGAAGTGGCATTTGCGGCTCGCACTACTGCAGAGTTATCTCAACGAAAGGGGCCACGGTGTTTCTGTATCTCAATTATGTTGGTGCGGCTTCGGAACTTTTAAATATCTCGATATATCTCGAAAACTACGCATCTGATCAAAAAATATCATAGAACATAAAAAGTAGGAAACTTAATTCTCTACAAAAAAGGTCCCTTAACATTTTGCCATAGCTCGCTTCGTTTCCGAGATATTTGCAGATATATCTCAAGGGAAGGGGCCTGACGGACATATTTCGAGATATTTCTTCTTCTTGTTGTTCTTCTTCTGCACAGCTAAGCTGGAAGTGGCATTTACAGCTCGCAATACTGCAGAGTTATCTCAAAGAAAGGGGCCACGGTGTTTCTGTATCCCTATTATGTTGGTGCGGCTTCGGAACTTTTAAATATCTCGATACATCTCGAAAACTACGCTTCTGATCAAAAAATATCATAGAACATAAATTGTAGGAAACATAATTCTCTACAAAAAACGTCTCTTAACATTTTGCCATAGCTCGCTTCGTTTCCGAGATATTTGCAGATTCAGCTCAAAGGAACTGGCCTGACGGACATATTTCGAGATATTTCTTCTTCTTGCTGTTCTTCCTCTGCACAGCTAAGCTGGAAGTGGCATTTGCAGCTCGCAATAGTGCAGAGTTATCTCAAAGAAAGGGGCCACGGTGTTTCTGTATCTCTATTATGTTGGTGCGGCTTCGGAACTTTTAAATATCTTGATATATCTCGAGAACTACGCATCTGATCAAAAAATATCATAGAACATAAAACGTAGGAAACTTAATTCTCTACAAAAAAGGTCTCTGAACATTTTGCCATAGCTCGCTTCGTTTCCGAGATATTTGCAGATTTATCTCAAGGGAAGGGGCCTGACGGACATATTTCGAGATATTTCTTCTTCTTGTTGTTCTTCTTCTGCACAGCTAAGCTGAAAGTGGCATTTGCGACTCGCACTAGTGCAGAGTTATCTCAAAGAAAGGGGCCACGGTGTTTCTGTATCTCTATTATGTTGGTGCGGCTTTGGAACTTTTAAATATCTCGATATATCTCGAAAACTACGCTTCTCACCAAAAAATATCATAGAACATAAATTGTACGAAACATAATTCTCTACAAAAAAGGGCTCTTAACATTTTGCCATAGCTCGCTTCGTTTCCGAGATATTTGCAGATATATCTCAAGGGAAGGGGCCTGACGGACATATTTCGAGATATTTCTTCTTCTTGTTGTTCTTCTGCTGCACAGCTAAACTGGAAGTGGCATTTCCAGCTCGCAATCGTGCAGAGTTATCTCAAAGAAAGGGGCCACGGTGTTTCTGTATCTCTATTATGTTGGTGCGGCTTCGGAACTTTTAAATATCTTGATATATCTCGAGAACTACGCCTCTGATCGAAAAATATCATAGAACATAAAAAGTAGGAAACTTAATGCTCTACAAAAAAGGTCTCTTAACATTTTGCCATAGCTCGCTTCGTTTCCGAGATATTTGCAGATTTATCTCAAGGGAAGCGGCCTGACGGACATATTTCGAGATATTTCTTCTTCTTGTTGTTCTTCTTCTGCACAGCTAAGCTGGAAGTGGCATTTGCAGCTCGCAATAGTGCAGAGTTATCCCAAAGAAAGGGGCCACGGTGTTTCTGTATCTCTATTATGTTGGTGCGGCTTCGGTACTTTTACATATCTCGATATATCTCGAAAACTACGCTTCTGATCAAAAAATATCATAGAACATAAATTGTAGGAAACATAATTCTCTACAAAAAAGGTCTCTTAACATTTTGCCATAGCTCGCTTCGTTTCCGAGATATTTGCAGATTTATCTCAAGGGAAGGGTCCTGATGGACATATTTCGAGATATTTCTTCTTCTTGTTGTTCTTCTTCTGCACAGCTAAACTGGAAGCGGCATTTCCAGCTCGCAATCGTGCAGAGTTATCTCAAAGAAAGGGGCCACGGTGTTTCTGTATCTCTATTATGTTGGTGCGGCTTCGGAACTTTTAAATATCTCGATATATCTCGAAAACTACGCTTCTGATCAAAAAATATCATAGAACGTAAAAAGTAGGAAACTTAATTCTCTACAAAAAAGGTCTCTTAACATTTTGCCATAGCTCGCTTCGTTTCCGAGATATTTGCAGATTTATCTCAAGGGAAGGGGCCTGACGGACATATTTCGAGATATTTCTTCTTCTTGTTGTTCTTCTTCTGCACAGCTAAGCTGGAAGTGGCATTTGCAGCGCGCAATAGTGCAGAGTTATCTCAAAGAAAGGGGCCACGGTGTTTCTGTATCTCTATTATGTTGGTGCGGCTTCGGAACTTTTAAATATCTTGATACATCTCGAGAACTACGCATCTGATCAAAAAACATCATAGAAGATAAAAAGTAGGAAACTTAATTCTCTACAAAAAAGGTCTCTTAACATTTCGCCATAGCTCGCTTCGTTTCCGAGATATTTGCAGATTTATGTCAAGGGAAGGGGCCTGTCGGACATATTTCGAGATATTTCTTCTTCTTGTTGTTCTTCTTCTGCACAGCTAAGCTGGAAGTGGCATTTGCGGCTCGCACTAGTGCAGAGTTATCTCAAAGAAAGGGGCCACGGTGTTTCTGTATCTCTATTATGTTGGTGCGGCTTCGGAACTTTTAAATATCTTGATATATCTCGAGAACTACGCATCTGATCAAAAAATATCATAGAACATAAAAAGTAGGAAACTTAATTCTCTACAAAAAAGGTCTCTTAACATTTTGCCATAGCTCGCTTCGTTTCCGAGATATTTGCAGATTTATCTCAAGGGAAGGGGCCTGACGGACATATTTCGAGATATTTCTTCTTCTTGTTGTCCTTCTTCTGCACAGCTAAGCTGGAAGTGGCATTTACAGCTCGCAATCGTGCAGAGTTATCTCAAAGAAAGGGGCCACGGTGTTTCTGTATCTCTATTATGTTGGTGCGGCTTCGGAACTTTTAAATATCTTGATATATCTCGAGAACTACGCATCTGATCAAAAAATATCATAGAACATAAAAAGTAGGAAACTTAATTCTCTACAAAAAAGGTCTCTTAACATTTCGCCATAGCTCGCTTCGTTTCCGAGATATTTGCAGATTTATCTCAAGGGAAGGGGCCTGACGGACATATTTCGAGATATTTCTTCTTCTTGTTGTTCTTCTTCTGCACAGCTAAGCTGGAAGTGGCATTTGCGGCTCGCACTAGTGCAGAGTTATCTCAAAGAAAGGGGCCACGGTGTTTCTGTATCCCTATTATGTTGGTGCGGCTTCGGAACTTTTAAATATCTCGATATATCTCGAAAACTACGCTTCTGATCAAAAAATATCATAGAACATAAATTGTAGGAAACATAATTCTCTATAAAAAACGTCTCTTAACATTTTGCCATAGCTCGCTTCGTTTCCGAGATATTTGCAGATTCAGCTCAAAGGAACTGGCCTGACGGACATATTTCGAGATATTTCTTCTTCTTGTTGTTCTTCCTCTGCACAGCTAAGCTGGAAGTGGCATTTGCAGCTCGCAATAGTGCAGAGTTATCTCAAAGAAAGGGGCCACGGTGTTTCTGTATCTCTATTATGTTGGTGCGGCTTCGGAACTTTTAAATATCTTGATATATCTCGAGAACTACGCATCTGATCAAAAAATATCATAGAACATAAAAAGTAGGAAACTTAATTCTCTACAAAAAAGGTCTCTTAACATTTTGCCATAGCTCGCTTCGTTTCCGAGATATTTGCAGATATATCTCAAGGGAAGGGGCCTGACGGACATATTTCGAGATATTTCTTCTTCTTGTTGTTCTTCTTCTGCACAGCTAAGCTGGAAGTGGCATTTACAGCTCGCAATAGTGCAGAGTTATCTCAAAGAAAGGGGCCACGGTGTTTCTGTATCTCTATTATGTTGGTGCGGCTTCGGAACTTTTAAATATCTTGATATATCTCGAGAACTACGCATCTGATCAAAAAATATCATAGAACATAAAAAGTAGGAAACTTAATTCTCTGCAAATAAGGTCTCTTAACATTTTGCCATAGCTCGCTTCGTTTCCGAGATATTTGCAGATTTATCTCAAGGGAAGGGGCCTGACGGACATATTTCGAGATATTTCTTCTTCTTGTTGTTCTTCTTCTGCACAGCTAAGCTGGAAGTGGCATTTGCAGCTCGCAATAGTGCAGAGTTATCTCAAAGAAAGGGGCCACGGTGTTTCTGTATCTCTATTATGTTGGTGCGGCTTCGGAACTTTTAAATATCTTGATATATCTCGAGAACTACGCATCTAATCAAAAAATATCATAGAACATACAAAGTAGGAAACTTAATTCTCTACAAAAAAGGTCTCTTAACATTTTGCCATAGCTCTCTTCGTTTCCGAGATATTTGCAGATTTATCTCAAGGGAAGGGGCCTGACGGACATATTTCGAGATATTTCTTCTTCTTCTTGTTCTTCTTCTGCACAGCTAAGCTGGAAGTGGCATTTGCAGCTCGCAATAGTGCAGAGTTATCTCAAAGAAAGGGGCCACGGTGTTTCTGTATCTCTATTATGTTGGTGCGGCTTCGGAACTTTTAGATATCTTGATATATCTCGAGAACTACGCATCTGATCAAAAAATATCATAGAACATAAAAAGTAGGAAACTTAATTCTCTACAAAAAAGGTCTCTTAACATTTTGCCATACCTCGCTTCGTTTCCGAGATATTTGCAGATTTATCTCAAGGGAAGGGGCCTGACGGACATATTTCGAGATATTTCTTCTTCTTGTTGTTCTTCTTCTGCACAGCTAAGCTGGAAGTGGCATTTGCGGCTCGCACTAGTGCAGAGTTATCTCAAAGAAAGGGGCCACGGTGTTTCTGTATCTCTATTATGTTGGTGCGGCTTCGGAACTTTTAAATATCTCGATATATCTCGAAAACTACGCTTCTGATCAAAAAATATCATAGAACATAAATTGTAGGAAACATAATTCTCTACAAAAAAGGTCTCTTAACATTTTGTCATAGCTCGCTTCGTTTCCGAGATATTTGCAGATATATCTCAAGGGAAGGGGCCTGACGGACATATTTCGAGATATTTCTTCTTCTTCTTGTTCTTCTTCTGCACAGCTAAGCTGGAAGTGGCATTTACAGCTCGCGATAGTGCAGAGTTATCTCAAAGAAAGGGGCCACGGTGTTTCTGTATCTCTATTATGTTGGTGCGGCTTCGGAACTTTTAGATATCTTGATATATCTCGAAAACTACGCTTCTGATCAAAAAATATCATAGAACATAAATTGTAGGAAACATAATTCTCTACAAGAAAGGTCTCTTAACATTTTGCCATAGCTCGCTTCGTTTCCGAGATATTTGCAGATATATCTCAAGGGAAGGGGCCTGACGGACATATTTCGAGATATTTCTTCTTCTTGTTGTTCTTCTTCTGCACAGCTAAGCTGGAAGTGGCATTTACAGCTCGCAATAGTGCAGAGTTATCTCAAAGAAAGGGGCCACGGTGTTTCTGTATCTCTATTATGTTGGTGCGGCTTCGGAACTTTTAAATATCTTGATATATCTCGAGAACTACGCATCAGATCAAAAAATATTATAGAACATAAAAAGTAGGAAACTTAATTCTCTACAAAAAAGGTCTCTTAACATTTTGCCATAGCTCTCTTCGTTTCCAAGATATTTGCAGATTTATCTCAAGGGAAGGGGCCTGACGGACATATTTCGAGATATTTCTTCTTCTTGATGTTCTTCTTCTGCACAGCTAAGCTGGAAGTGGCATTTGCAGCTCGCAATAGTGCAGAGTTATCTCAAAGAAAGGGGCCACGGTGTTTCTGTATCTCTATTATGTTGGTGCGGCTTCGGAACTTTTAAATATCTTGATATATCTCGAGAACTACGCATCTGATCAAAAAATATCATAGAACATAAAACGTAGGAAACTTAATTCTCTACAAAAAAGGTCTCTCAACATTTTGCCATAGCTCGCTTCGTTTCCGAGATATTTGCAGATTTATCTCAAGGGAAGGGGCCTGACGGACATATTTCGAGATATTTCTTCTTCTTGTTGTTCTTCTTCTGCACAGCTAAGCTGGAAGTGGCATTTGCGGCTCGCACTAGTGCAGAGTTATCTCAAAGAAAGGGGCCACGGTGTTTCTGTATCTCTATTATGTTGGTGCGGCTTTGGAACTTTTAAATATCTCGATATATCTCGAAAACTACGCTTCTGACCAAAAAATATCATAGAACATAAATTGTACGAAACATAATTTTCTACAAAAAAGGTCTCTTAACATTTTGCCATAGCTCGCTTCGTTTCCGAGATATTTGCAGATATATCTCAAGGGAAGGGGCCTGACGGACATATTTCGAGATATTTCTTCTTCTTGTTGTTCTTCATCTGCACAGCTAAGCTCGAAGTGGCATTTACAGCTCGCAATAGTGCAGAGTTATCTCAAAGAAAGGGGCCACGGTGTTTCTGTATCTCTATTATGTTGGTGCGGCTTCGGAACTTTTAAATATCTTGATATATCTCGAGAACTACGCATCAGATCAAAAAATATTATAGAACATAAAAAGTAGGAAACTTAATTCTCTACAGAAAAGGTCTCTTAACATTTTGCCATAGCTCTCTTCGTTTCCGAGATATTTGCAGATTTATCTCAAGGGAAGGGGCCTGACGCACATATTTCGAGATATTTCTTCTTCTTGATGTTCTTCTTCTGCACAGCTAAGCTGGAAGTGGCATTTGCAGCTCGCAATAGTGCAGAGTTATCTCAAAGAGAGGGGCCACGGTGTTTCTGTATCTCTATTATGTTGGTGCGGCTTCGGAACTTTTAAATATCTCGATATATCTCGAAAACTACGCTTCTGATCAAAAAATATCATAGAACATAAATTGTAGGAAACATAATTCTCTACAAAAAAGGTCTCTTAACATTTTGCCATAGCTCGCTTCGTTTCCGAGATATTTGCAGATATATCTCAAGTGAAGGGGCCTGACGGACATATTTCGAGATATTTCTTCTTCTTGTTGTTCTTCTTCTGCACAGCTAAGCTGGAAGTGGCATTTACAGCTCGCAATAGTGCAGAGTTATCTCAAAGAAAGGGGCCACGGTGTTTCTGTATCTCTATTATGTTGGTGCGGCTTCGGAACTTTTAAATATCTTGATATATCTCGAGAACTACGCATCAGATCAAAAAATATTATAGAACATAAAAAGTAGGAAACTTAATGCTCTACAAAAAAGGTCTCGTAACATTTTGCCATAGCTCTCTTCGTTTCCAAGATATTTGCAGATTTATCTCAAGGGAAGGGGCCTGTCGGACAAATTTCGAGATATTTCTTCTTCTTGATGTTCTTCTTCTGCACAGCTAAGCTGGAAGTGGCACTTGCAGCTCGCAATAGTGCAGAGTTATCTCAAAGAAAGGGGCCACGGTGTTTCTGTATCTCTATTATGTTGGTGCGGCTTCGGAACTTTTAAATATCTTGATATATCTCGAGAACTACGCATCTGATCAAAAAATATCATAGAACATAAAACGTAGGAAACTTAATTCTCTACAAAAAAGGTCTCTGAACATTTTGCCATAGCTCGCTTCGTTTCCGAGATATTTGCAGATTTATCTCAAGGGAAGGGGCCTGACGGACATATTTCGAGATATTTCTTCTTCTTGTTGTTCTTCTTCTGCACAGCTAAGCTGAAAGTGGCATTTGCGACTCGCACTAGTGCAGAGTTATCTCAAAGAAAGGGGCCACGGTGTTTCTGTATCTCTATTATGTTGGTGCGGCTTTGGAACTTTTAAATATCTCGATATATCTCGAAAACTACGCTTCTCACCAAAAAATATCATAGAACATAAATTGTACGAAACATAATTTTCTACAAAAAAGGTCTCTTAACATTTTGCCATAGCTCGCTTCGTTTCCGAGATATTTGCAGATATATCTCAAGGGAAGGGGCCTGACGGACATATTTCGAGATATTTCTTCTTCTTGTTGTTCTTCATCTGCACAGCTAAGCTGGAAGTGGCATTTACAGCTCGCAATAGTGCAGAGTTATCTCAAAGAAAGGGGCCACGGTGTTTCTGTATCTCTATTATGTTGGTGCGGCTTCGGAACTTTTAAATATCTTGATATATCTCGAAAACTACGCTTCTGATCAAAAAATATCATAGAACATAAATTGTAGGAAACATAATTCTCTACAAAAAAGGTCTCTTAACATTTTGCCATAGCTCGCTTCGTTTCCGAGATATTTGCAGATATATCTCAAGTGAAGGGGCCTGACGGACATATTTCGAGATATTTCTTCTTCTTGTTGTTCTTCTTCTGCACAGCTAAGCTGGAAGTGGCATTTACAGCTCGCAATAGTGCAGAGTTATCTCAAAGAAAGGGGCCACGGTGTTTCTGTATCTCTATTATGTTGGTGCGGCTTCGGAACTTTTAAATATCTTGATATATCTCGAGAACTACGCATCAGATCAAAAAATATTATAGAACATAAAAAGTAGGAAACTTAATTCTCTACAAAAAAGGTCTCGTAACATTTTGCCATAGCTCTCTTCGTTTCCAAGATATTTGCAGATTTATCTCAAGGGAAGGGGCCTGACGGACATATTTCGAGATATTTCTTCTTCTTGATGTTCTTCTTCTGCACAGCTAAGCTGGAAGTGGCACTTGCAGCTCGCAATAGTGCAGAGTTATCTCAAAGAAAGGGGCCACGGTGTTTCTGTATCTCTATTATGTTGGTGCGGCTTCGGAACTTTTAAATATCTTGATATATCTCGAGAACTACGCATCTGATCAAAAAATATCATAGAACATAAAACGTAGGAAACATAATTCTCTACAAAAAAGGTCTCTCAACATTTTGCCATAGCTCGCTTCGTTTCCGAGATATTTGCAGATTTATCTCAAGGGAAGGGGCCTGACGGACATATTTCGAGATATTTCTTCTTCTTGATGTTCTTCTTCTGCACAGCTAAGCTGGAAGTGGCATTTGCAGCTCGCAATAGTGCAGAGTTATCTCAAAGAAAGGGGCCACGGTGTTTCTGTATCTCTATTATGTTGGTGCGGCTTCGGAACTTTTAAATATCTTGATATATCTCGAGAACTACGCATCTGATCAAAAAATATCATAGAACATAAAACGTGGGAAACTTAATTCTCTACAAAAAAGGTCTCTCAAGATTTTGCCATAGCTCTCTTCGTTTCCGAGATATTTGCAGATATATCTCAAGGGAAGGGGCCTGACGGACATATTTCGAGATATTTCTTCTTCTTGTTGTTCTCCTTCTGCACAGCTAAGCTGGAAGTGGCATTTGCGGCTCGCAATAGTGCAGAGTTATCTCAAAGAAAGGGGCCACGGTGTTTCTGTATCCCTATTATGTTGGTGCGGCTTCGGAACTTTTAAATATCTCGATACATCTCGAAAACTACGCTTCTGATCAAAAAATATCATAGAACATAAATTGTAGGAAACATAATTCTCTACAAAAAACGTCTCTTAACATTTTGCCATAGCTCGCTTCGTTTCCGAGATATTTGCAGATTCAGCTCAAAGGAACTGGCCTGACGGACATATTTCGAGATATTTCTTCTTCTTGTTGTTCTTCCTCTGCACAGCTAAGCTGCAAGTGGCAATTGCAGCTCGCAATAGTGCAGAGTTATCTCAAAGAAAGGGGCCACGGTGTTTCTGTATCACTATTATGTTGGTGCGGCTTTGGAACTTTTAAATATCTTGATATATCTCGAGAACTACGCATCAGATCAAAAAATATCATAGAACATAAAAAGTAGGAAACTTAATTCTCTACAAAAAAGGTCTCTTAACATTTTGCCATAGCTCTCTTCGTTTCCGAGATATTCGCAGATTTATCTCAAGGGAAGGGGCCTGACGGACATATTTCGAGATATTTCTTCTTCTTGATGTTCTTCTTCTGCACAGCTAAGCTGGATGTGGCATTTACAGCTCGCAATAGTGCAGAGATATCTCAAAGAAAGGGGCCACGGTGTTTCTGTATCTCTATTATGTTGGTGCGGCTTCGGAACTTTTAAATATCTTGATATATCTCGAGAACTACGCATCTGATCAAAAAATATCATAGAACATAAAAAGTAGGAAACTTAATTCTCTACAAAAAAGGTCTCTTAACATTTTGCCATAGCTCGCTTCGTTTCCGAGATATTTGCAGATATATCTCAAGGGAAGGGGCCTGACGGACATATTTCGAGATATTTCTTCTTCTTGTTGTTCTTCTTCTGCACAGCTAAGCTGGAAGTGGCATTTGCGGCTCGCACTAGTGCAGAGTTATCTCAAAGAAAGGGGCCACGGTGTTTCTGTATCCCTATTATGTTGGTGCGGCTTCGGAACTTTTAAATATCTTGATATATCTCGAGAACTACGCATCTGATCAAAAAATATCATAGAACATAAAAAGTAGGAAACTTAATTCTCTACAAAAAAGGTCTCTTAACAATTGGCCATAGCTCGCTCCGTTTCCGAGATATTTGCAGATTTATCTCAAGGGAAGGGGCCTGGCGGACATATTTCGAGATACTTCTTCTTCTTGTTGTTCTTCTTCTGCACAGCTAAGCTGGAAGTGGCATTTGCGGCTCGCACTAGTGCAGAGTTATCTCAAAGAAAGGGGCCACGGTGTTTCTGTATCCCTATTATGTTGGTGCGGCTTCGGAACTTTTAAATATCTCGATATATCTCGAAAACTACGCTTCTGATCAAAAAATATCATAGAACATAAATTGTAGGAAACATAATCCTCTACAAAAAACGTCTCTTAACATTTTGCCATAGCTCGCTTCGTTTCCGAGATATTTGCAGATTTATCTCAAGGGAAGGGGCCTGACGGACATATTTCGAGATATTTCTTCTTCTTGTTGTGCTTCTTCTGCACAGCTAAGCTGGAAGTGGCATTTGCGGCTCGCACTACTGCAGAGTTATCTCAACGAAAGGGGCCACGGTGTTTCTGTATCTCAATTATGTTGGTGCGGCTTCGGAACTTTTAAATATCTCGATATATCTCGAAAACTACGCATCTGATCAAAAAATATCATAGAACATAAAAAGTAGGAAACTTAATTCTCTACAAAAAAGGTCCCTTAACATTTTGCCATAGCTCGCTTCGTTTCCGAGATATTTGCAGATATATCTCAAGGGAAGGGGCCTGACGGACATATTTCGAGATATTTCTTCTTCTTGTTGTTCTTCTTCTGCACAGCTAAGCTGGAAGTGGCATTTACAGCTCGCAATACTGCAGAGTTATCTCAAAGAAAGGGGCCACGGTGTTTCTGTATCCCTATTATGTTGGTGCGGCTTCGGAACTTTTAAATATCTCGATACATCTCGAGAACTACGCATCTGATCAAAAAATATCATAGAACATAAAACGTAGGAAACTTAATTCTCTACAAAAAAGGTCTCTGAACATTTTGCCATAGCTCGCTTCGTTTCCGAGATATTTGCAGATTTATCTCAAGGGAAGGGGCCTGACGGACATATTTCGAGATATTTCTTCTTCTTGTTGTTCTTCTTCTGCACAGCTAAGCTGAAAGTGGCATTTGCGACTCGCACTAGTGCAGAGTTATCTCAAAGAAAGGGGCCACGGTGTTTCTGTATCTCTATTATGTTGGTGCGGCTTTGGAACTTTTAAATATCTCGATATATCTCGAAAACTACGCTTCTCACCAAAAAATATCATAGAACATAAATTGTACGAAACATAATTCTCTACAAAAAAGGGCTCTTAACATTTTGCCATAGCTCGCTTCGTTTCCGAGATATTTGCAGATATATCTCAAGGGAAGGGGCCTGACGGACATATTTCGAGATATTTCTTCTTCTTGTTGTTCTTCTGCTGCACAGCTAAACTGGAAGTGGCATTTCCAGCTCGCAATCGTGCAGAGTTATCTCAAAGAAAGGGGCCACGGTGTTTCTGTATCTCTATTATGTTGGTGCGGCTTCGGAACTTTTAAATATCTTGATATATCTCGAGAACTACGCCTCTGATCGAAAAATATCATAGAACATAAAAAGTAGGAAACTTAATGCTCTACAAAAAAGGTCTCTTAACATTTTGCCATAGCTCGCTTCGTTTCCGAGATATTTGCAGATTTATCTCAAGGGAAGCGGCCTGACGGACATATTTCGAGATATTTCTTCTTCTTGTTGTTCTTCTTCTGCACAGCTAAGCTGGAAGTGGCATTTGCAGCTCGCAATAGTGCAGAGTTATCCCAAAGAAAGGGGCCACGGTGTTTCTGTATCTCTATTATGTTGGTGCGGCTTCGGTACTTTTACATATCTCGATATATCTCGAAAACTACGCTTCTGATCAAAAAATATCATAGAACATAAATTGTAGGAAACATAATTCTCTACAAAAAAGGTCTCTTAACATTTTGCCATAGCTCGCTTCGTTTCCGAGATATTTGCAGATTTATCTCAAGGGAAGGGTCCTGATGGACATATTTCGAGATATTTCTTCTTCTTGTTGTTCTTCTTCTGCACAGCTAAACTGGAAGCGGCATTTCCAGCTCGCAATCGTGCAGAGTTATCTCAAAGAAAGGGGCCACGGTGTTTCTGTATCTCTATTATGTTGGTGCGGCTTCGGAACTTTTAAATATCTCGATATATCTCGAAAACTACGCTTCTGATCAAAAAATATCATAGAACGTAAAAAGTAGGAAACTTAATTCTCTACAAAAAAGGTCTCTTAACATTTTGCCATAGCTCGCTTCGTTTCCGAGATATTTGCAGATTTATCTCAAGGGAAGGGGCCTGACGGACATATTTCGAGATATTTCTTCTTCTTGTTGTTCTTCTTCTGCACAGCTAAGCTGGAAGTGGCATTTGCAGCGCGCAATAGTGCAGAGTTATCTCAAAGAAAGGGGCCACGGTGTTTCTGTATCTCTATTATGTTGGTGCGGCTTCGGAACTTTTAAATATCTTGATACATCTCGAGAACTACGCATCTGATCAAAAAACATCATAGAAGATAAAAAGTAGGAAACTTAATTCTCTACAAAAAAGGTCTCTTAACATTTCGCCATAGCTCGCTTCGTTTCCGAGATATTTGCAGATTTATGTCAAGGGAAGGGGCCTGTCGGACATATTTCGAGATATTTCTTCTTCTTGTTGTTCTTCTTCTGCACAGCTAAGCTGGAAGTGGCATTTGCGGCTCGCACTAGTGCAGAGTTATCTCAAAGAAAGGGGCCACGGTGTTTCTGTATCTCTATTATGTTGGTGCGGCTTCGGAACTTTTAAATATCTTGATATATCTCGAGAACTACGCATCTGATCAAAAAATATCATAGAACATAAAAAGTAGGAAACTTAATTCTCTACAAAAAAGGTCTCTTAACATTTTGCCATAGCTCGCTTCGTTTCCGAGATATTTGCAGATTTATCTCAAGGGAAGGGTCCTGATGGACATATTTCGAGATATTTCTTCTTCTTGTTGTTCTTCTTCTGCACAGCTAAACTGGAAGTGGCATTTCCAGCTCGCAATCGTGCAGAGTTATCTCAAAGAAAGGGGCCACGGTGTTTCTGTATCTCTATTATGTTGGTGCGGCTTCGGAACTTTTAAATATCTTGATATATCTCGAGAACTATGCCTCTGATCGAAAAATATCATAGAACATAAAAAGTAGGAAACTTAATTCTCTACAAAAAAGGTCTCTTAACATTTTGCCATAGCTCGCTTCGTTTCCGAGATATTTGCAGATTTATCTCAAGGGAAGGGGCCTGACGGACATATTTCGAGATATTTCTTCTTCTTGTTGTTCTTCTTCTGCACAGCTAAGCTGGAAGTGGCATTTGCGGCTCGCACTAGTGCAGAGTTATCTCAAAGAAAGGAGCCACGGTGTTTCTGTATCTCTATTATGTTGGTGCGGCTTCGGAACTTTTAAATATCTCGATATATCTCGAAAACTACGCTTCTGATCAAAAAATATCATAGAACATAAATTGTAGGAAACATAATTCACTACAAAAAACGTCTCTTAACATTTTGCCATAGCTCGCTTCGTTTCCGAGATATTTGCAGATTCAGCTCAAAGGAACGGGCCTGACGGACATATTTCGAGATACTTCTTCTTCTTGTTGTTCTTCCTCTGCACAGCTAAGCTGGAAGTGGCATTTGCAGCTCGCAATAGTGCAGAGTTATCTCAAAGAAAGGGGCCACGGTGTTTCTGTATCTCTATTATGTTGGTGCGCCTTCGGAACTTTTAAATATCTTGATATATCTCGAGAACTACGCATCTGATCAAAAAATATCATAGAACATAAAAAGTAGGAAACTTAATTCTCTACAAAAAAGGTCTCTTAACATTTTGCCATAGCTCGCTTCGTTCCCGAGATATTTGCAGATTTATCTCAAGGGAAGGGGCCTGACGGACATATTTCGAGATATTTCTTCTTCTTGTTGTTCTTCTTCTGCACAGCTAAGCTGGAAGTGGCATTTGCAGCTCGCACTAGTGCAGAGTTATCTCAAAGAAAGGGGCCACGGTGTTTCTGTATCTCTATTATGTTGGTGCGGCTTCGGAACTTTTAAATATCTTGATATATCTCGAGAACTACGCATCTGATCAAAAAATATCATAGAACATAAAACGTAGGAAACTTAATTCTCTACAAAAAAGGTCTCTGAACATTTTGCCATAGCTCGCTTCGTTTCCGAGATATTTGCAGATTTATCTCAAGGGAAGGGGCCTGACGGACATATTTCGAGATATTTCTTCTTCTTGTTGTTCTTCTTCTGCACAGCTAAGCTGAAAGTGGCATTTGCGACTCGCACTAGTGCAGAGTTATCTCAAAGAAAGGGGCCACGGTGTTTCTGTATCTCTATTATGTTGGTGCGGCTTTGGAACTTTTAAATATCTCGATATATCTCGAAAACTACGCTTCTCACCAAAAAATATCATAGAACATAAATTGTACGAAACATAATTTTCTACAAAAAAGGTCTCTTAACATTTTGCCATAGCTCGCTTCGTTTCCGAGATATTTGCAGATATATCTCAAGGGAAGGGGCCTGACGGACATATTTCGAGATATTTCTTCTTCTTGTTGTTCTTCATCTGCACAGCTAAGCTGGAAGTGGCATTTACAGCTCGCAATAGTGCAGAGTTATCTCAAAGAAAGGGGCCACGGTGTTTCTGTATCTCTATTATGTTGGTGCGGCTTCGGAACTTTTAAATATCTTGATATATCTCGAAAACTACGCTTCTGATCAAAAAATATCATAGAACATAAATTGTAGGAAACATAATTCTCTACAAAAAAGGTCTCTTAACATTTTGCCATAGCTCGCTTCGTTTCCGAGATATTTGCAGATATATCTCAAGTGAAGGGGCCTGACGGACATATTTCGAGATATTTCTTCTTCTTGTTGTTCTTCTTCTGCACAGCTAAGCTGGAAGTGGCATTTACAGCTCGCAATAGTGCAGAGTTATCTCAAAGAAAGGGGCCACGGTGTTTCTGTATCTCTATTATGTTGGTGCGGCTTCGGAACTTTTAAATATCTTGATATATCTCGAGAACTACGCATCAGATCAAAAAATATTATAGAACATAAAAAGTAGGAAACTTAATTCTCTACAAAAAAGGTCTCGTAACATTTTGCCATAGCTCTCTTCGTTTCCAAGATATTTGCAGATTTATCTCAAGGGAAGGGGCCTGACGGACATATTTCGAGATATTTCTTCTTCTTGATGTTCTTCTTCTGCACAGCTAAGCTGGAAGTGGCACTTGCAGCTCGCAATAGTGCAGAGTTATCTCAAAGAAAGGGGCCACGGTGTTTCTGTATCTCTATTATGTTGGTGCGGCTTCGGAACTTTTAAATATCTTGATATATCTCGAGAACTACGCATCTGATCAAAAAATATCATAGAACATAAAACGTAGGAAACATAATTCTCTACAAAAAAGGTCTCTCAACATTTTGCCATAGCTCGCTTCGTTTCCGAGATATTTGCAGATTTATCTCAAGGGAAGGGGCCTGACGGACATATTTCGAGATATTTCTTCTTCTTGATGTTCTTCTTCTGCACAGCTAAGCTGGAAGTGGCATTTGCAGCTCGCAATAGTGCAGAGTTATCTCAAAGAAAGGGGCCACGGTGTTTCTGTATCTCTATTATGTTGGTGCGGCTTCGGAACTTTTAAATATCTTGATATATCTCGAGAACTACGCATCTGATCAAAAAATATCATAGAACATAAAACGTGGGAAACTTAATTCTCTACAAAAAAGGTCTCTCAAGATTTTGCCATAGCTCTCTTCGTTTCCGAGATATTTGCAGATATATCTCAAGGGAAGGGGCCTGACGGACATATTTCGAGATATTTCTTCTTCTTGTTGTTCTCCTTCTGCACAGCTAAGCTGGAAGTGGCATTTGCGGCTCGCAATAGTGCAGAGTTATCTCAAAGAAAGGGGCCACGGTGTTTCTGTATCCCTATTATGTTGGTGCGGCTTCGGAACTTTTAAATATCTCGATACATCTCGAAAACTACGCTTCTGATCAAAAAATATCATAGAACATAAATTGTAGGAAACATAATTCTCTACAAAAAACGTCTCTTAACATTTTGCCATAGCTCGCTTCGTTTCCGAGATATTTGCAGATTCAGCTCAAAGGAACTGGCCTGACGGACATATTTCGAGATATTTCTTCTTCTTGTTGTTCTTCCTCTGCACAGCTAAGCTGCAAGTGGCAATTGCAGCTCGCAATAGTGCAGAGTTATCTCAAAGAAAGGGGCCACGGTGTTTCTGTATCACTATTATGTTGGTGCGGCTTTGGAACTTTTAAATATCTTGATATATCTCGAGAACTACGCATCAGATCAAAAAATATCATAGAACATAAAAAGTAGGAAACTTAATTCTCTACAAAAAAGGTCTCTTAACATTTTGCCATAGCTCTCT
This sequence comes from Osmia lignaria lignaria, assembly GCF_051020975.1. Lineage (NCBI taxonomy): Eukaryota > Metazoa > Arthropoda > Insecta > Hymenoptera > Megachilidae > Osmia > Osmia lignaria. Next base: position 4,121,720 of record NW_027478159.1, on the reverse strand, counting down.
TCGTTTCCGAGATATTCGCAGATTTATCTCAAGGGAAGGGGCCTGACGGACATATTTCGAGATATTTCTTCTTCTTGATGTTCTTCTTCTGCACAGCTAAGCTGGATGTGGCATTTACAGCTCGCAATAGTGCAGAGATATCTCAAAGAAAGGGGCCACGGTGTTTCTGTATCTCTATTATGTTGGTGCGGCTTCGGAACTTTTAAATATCTTGATATATCTCGAGAACTACGCATCTGATCAAAAAATATCATAGAACATAAAAAGTAGGAAACTTAATTCTCTACAAAAAAGGTCTCTTAACATTTTGCCATAGCTCGCTTCGTTTCCGAGATATTTGCAGATATATCTCAAGGGAAGGGGCCTGACGGACATATTTCGAGATATTTCTTCTTCTTGTTGTTCTTCTTCTGCACAGCTAAGCTGGAAGTGGCATTTGCGGCTCGCACTAGTGCAGAGTTATCTCAAAGAAAGGGGCCACGGTGTTTCTGTATCCCTATTATGTTGGTGCGGCTTCGGAACTTTTAAATATCTTGATATATCTCGAGAACTACGCATCTGATCAAAAAATATCATAGAACATAAAAAGTAGGAAACTTAATTCTCTACAAAAAAGGTCTCTTAACAATTGGCCATAGCTCGCTCCGTTTCCGAGATATTTGCAGATTTATCTCAAGGGAAGGGGCCTGGCGGACATATTTCGAGATACTTCTTCTTCTTGTTGTTCTTCTTCTGCACAGCTAAGCTGGAAGTGGCATTTGCGGCTCGCACTAGTGCAGAGTTATCTCAAAGAAAGGGGCCACGGTGTTTCTGTATCCCTATTATGTTGGTGCGGCTTCGGAACTTTTAAATATCTCGATATATCTCGAAAACTACGCTTCTGATCAAAAAATATCATAGAACATAAATTGTAGGAAACATAATCCTCTACAAAAAACGTCTCTTAACATTTTGCCATAGCTCGCTTCGTTTCCGAGATATTTGCAGATTTATCTCAAGGGAAGGGGCCTGACGGACATATTTCGAGATATTTCTTCTTCTTGTTGTGCTTCTTCTGCACAGCTAAGCTGGAAGTGGCATTTGCGGCTCGCACTACTGCAGAGTTATCTCAACGAAAGGGGCCACGGTGTTTCTGTATCTCAATTATGTTGGTGCGGCTTCGGAACTTTTAAATATCTCGATATATCTCGAAAACTACGCATCTGATCAAAAAATATCATAGAACATAAAAAGTAGGAAACTTAATTCTCTACAAAAAAGGTCCCTTAACATTTTGCCATAGCTCGCTTCGTTTCCGAGATATTTGCAGATATATCTCAAGGGAAGGGGCCTGACGGACATATTTCGAGATATTTCTTCTTCTTGTTGTTCTTCTTCTGCACAGCTAAGCTGGAAGTGGCATTTACAGCTCGCAATACTGCAGAGTTATCTCAAAGAAAGGGGCCACGGTGTTTCTGTATCCCTATTATGTTGGTGCGGCTTCGGAACTTTTAAATATCTCGATACATCTCGAAAACTACGCTTCTGATCAAAAAATATCATAGAACATAAATTGTAGGAAACATAATTCTCTACAAAAAACGTCTCTTAACATTTTGCCATAGCTCGCTTCGTTTCCGAGATATTTGCAGATTCAGCTCAAAGGAACTGGCCTGACGGACATATTTCGAGATATTTCTTCTTCTTGCTGTTCTTCCTCTGCACAGCTAAGCTGGAAGTGGCATTTGCAGCTCGCAATAGTGCAGAGTTATCTCAAAGAAAGGGGCCACGGTGTTTCTGTATCTCTATTATGTTGGTGCGGCTTCGGAACTTTTAAATATCTTGATATATCTCGAGAACTACGCATCTGATCAAAAAATATCATAGAACATAAAACGTAGGAAACTTAATTCTCTACAAAAAAGGTCTCTGAACATTTTGCCATAGCTCGCTTCGTTTCCGAGATATTTGCAGATTTATCTCAAGGGAAGGGGCCTGACGGACATATTTCGAGATATTTCTTCTTCTTGTTGTTCTTCTTCTGCACAGCTAAGCTGAAAGTGGCATTTGCGACTCGCACTAGTGCAGAGTTATCTCAAAGAAAGGGGCCACGGTGTTTCTGTATCTCTATTATGTTGGTGCGGCTTTGGAACTTTTAAATATCTCGATATATCTCGAAAACTACGCTTCTCACCAAAAAATATCATAGAACATAAATTGTACGAAACATAATTCTCTACAAAAAAGGGCTCTTAACATTTTGCCATAGCTCGCTTCGTTTCCGAGATATTTGCAGATATATCTCAAGGGAAGGGGCCTGACGGACATATTTCGAGATATTTCTTCTTCTTGTTGTTCTTCTGCTGCACAGCTAAACTGGAAGTGGCATTTCCAGCTCGCAATCGTGCAGAGTTATCTCAAAGAAAGGGGCCACGGTGTTTCTGTATCTCTATTATGTTGGTGCGGCTTCGGAACTTTTAAATATCTTGATATATCTCGAGAACTACGCCTCTGATCGAAAAATATCATAGAACATAAAAAGTAGGAAACTTAATGCTCTACAAAAAAGGTCTCTTAACATTTTGCCATAGCTCGCTTCGTTTCCGAGATATTTGCAGATTTATCTCAAGGGAAGCGGCCTGACGGACATATTTCGAGATATTTCTTCTTCTTGTTGTTCTTCTTCTGCACAGCTAAGCTGGAAGTGGCATTTGCAGCTCGCAATAGTGCAGAGTTATCCCAAAGAAAGGGGCCACGGTGTTTCTGTATCTCTATTATGTTGGTGCGGCTTCGGTACTTTTACATATCTCGATATATCTCGAAAACTACGCTTCTGATCAAAAAATATCATAGAACATAAATTGTAGGAAACATAATTCTCTACAAAAAAGGTCTCTTAACATTTTGCCATAGCTCGCTTCGTTTCCGAGATATTTGCAGATTTATCTCAAGGGAAGGGTCCTGATGGACATATTTCGAGATATTTCTTCTTCTTGTTGTTCTTCTTCTGCACAGCTAAACTGGAAGCGGCATTTCCAGCTCGCAATCGTGCAGAGTTATCTCAAAGAAAGGGGCCACGGTGTTTCTGTATCTCTATTATGTTGGTGCGGCTTCGGAACTTTTAAATATCTCGATATATCTCGAAAACTACGCTTCTGATCAAAAAATATCATAGAACGTAAAAAGTAGGAAACTTAATTCTCTACAAAAAAGGTCTCTTAACATTTTGCCATAGCTCGCTTCGTTTCCGAGATATTTGCAGATTTATCTCAAGGGAAGGGGCCTGACGGACATATTTCGAGATATTTCTTCTTCTTGTTGTTCTTCTTCTGCACAGCTAAGCTGGAAGTGGCATTTGCAGCGCGCAATAGTGCAGAGTTATCTCAAAGAAAGGGGCCACGGTGTTTCTGTATCTCTATTATGTTGGTGCGGCTTCGGAACTTTTAAATATCTTGATACATCTCGAGAACTACGCATCTGATCAAAAAACATCATAGAAGATAAAAAGTAGGAAACTTAATTCTCTACAAAAAAGGTCTCTTAACATTTCGCCATAGCTCGCTTCGTTTCCGAGATATTTGCAGATTTATGTCAAGGGAAGGGGCCTGTCGGACATATTTCGAGATATTTCTTCTTCTTGTTGTTCTTCTTCTGCACAGCTAAGCTGGAAGTGGCATTTGCGGCTCGCACTAGTGCAGAGTTATCTCAAAGAAAGGGGCCACGGTGTTTCTGTATCTCTATTATGTTGGTGCGGCTTCGGAACTTTTAAATATCTTGATATATCTCGAGAACTACGCATCTGATCAAAAAATATCATAGAACATAAAAAGTAGGAAACTTAATTCTCTACAAAAAAGGTCTCTTAACATTTTGCCATAGCTCGCTTCGTTTCCGAGATATTTGCAGATTTATCTCAAGGGAAGGGTCCTGATGGACATATTTCGAGATATTTCTTCTTCTTGTTGTTCTTCTTCTGCACAGCTAAACTGGAAGTGGCATTTCCAGCTCGCAATCGTGCAGAGTTATCTCAAAGAAAGGGGCCACGGTGTTTCTGTATCTCTATTATGTTGGTGCGGCTTCGGAACTTTTAAATATCTTGATATATCTCGAGAACTATGCCTCTGATCGAAAAATATCATAGAACATAAAAAGTAGGAAACTTAATTCTCTACAAAAAAGGTCTCTTAACATTTTGCCATAGCTCGCTTCGTTTCCGAGATATTTGCAGATTTATCTCAAGGGAAGGGGCCTGACGGACATATTTCGAGATATTTCTTCTTCTTGTTGTTCTTCTTCTGCACAGCTAAGCTGGAAGTGGCATTTGCGGCTCGCACTAGTGCAGAGTTATCTCAAAGAAAGGAGCCACGGTGTTTCTGTATCTCTATTATGTTGGTGCGGCTTCGGAACTTTTAAATATCTCGATATATCTCGAAAACTACGCTTCTGATCAAAAAATATCATAGAACATAAATTGTAGGAAACATAATTCACTACAAAAAACGTCTCTTAACATTTTGCCATAGCTCGCTTCGTTTCCGAGATATTTGCAGATTCAGCTCAAAGGAACGGGCCTGACGGACATATTTCGAGATACTTCTTCTTCTTGTTGTTCTTCCTCTGCACAGCTAAGCTGGAAGTGGCATTTGCAGCTCGCAATAGTGCAGAGTTATCTCAAAGAAAGGGGCCACGGTGTTTCTGTATCTCTATTATGTTGGTGCGCCTTCGGAACTTTTAAATATCTTGATATATCTCGAGAACTACGCATCTGATCAAAAAATATCATAGAACATAAAAAGTAGGAAACTTAATTCTCTACAAAAAAGGTCTCTTAACATTTTGCCATAGCTCGCTTCGTTCCCGAGATATTTGCAGATTTATCTCAAGGGAAGGGGCCTGACGGACATATTTCGAGATATTTCTTCTTCTTGTTGTTCTTCTTCTGCACAGCTAAGCTGGAAGTGGCATTTGCAGCTCGCACTAGTGCAGAGTTATCTCAAAGAAAGGGGCCACGGTGTTTCTGTATCTCTATTATGTTGGTGCGGCTTCGGAACTTTTAAATATCTCGATATATCTCGAAAACTACGCTTCTGATCAAAAAATATCATAGAACATAAATTGTAGGAAACATAATTCTCTACAAAAAAGGTCTCTTAACATTTTGCCATAGCTCGCTTCGTTTCCGAGATATTTGCAGATATATCTCAAGGGAAGGGGCCTGACGGACATATTTCGAGATATTTCTTCTTCTTGTTGTTCTTCTTCTGCACAGCTAAGCTGGAAGTGGCATTTGCAGCTCGCAATAGTGCAGAGTTATCTCTAACAAAGGGGCCACGGTGTTTCTGTATCTCTATTATGTTGGTGCGGCTTCGGAACTTTTAAATATCTTGATATATCTCGAGAACCACGCATCTGATCAAAAAATATCATAGAACATAAAAAGTAGGAAACTTAATTCTCTACAAAAAAGGTCTCTTAACATTTTGCCATAGCTCGCTTCGTTTCCGAGATATTTGCAGATTTATCTCAAGGGAAGGGGCCTGACGGACATATTTCGAGATATTTCTTCTTCTTGTTGTTCTTCTTCTGCACAGCTAAGCTGAAAGTGGCATTTGCGACTCGCACTAGTGCAGAGTTATCTCAAAGAAAGGGGCCACGGTGTTTCTGTATCTCTATTATGTTGGTGCGGCTTTGGAACTTTTAAATATCTCGATATATCTCGAAAACTACGCTTCTCACCAAAAAATATCATAGAACATAAATTGTACGAAACATAATTCTCTACAAAAAAGGGCTCTTAACATTTTGCCATAGCTCGCTTCGTTTCCGAGATATTTGCAGATATATCTCAAGGGAAGGGGCCTGACGGACATATTTCGAGATATTTCTTCTTCTTGTTGTTCTTCTGCTGCACAGCTAAACTGGAAGTGGCATTTCCAGCTCGCAATCGTGCAGAGTTATCTCAAAGAAAGGGGCCACGGTGTTTCTGTATCTCTATTATGTTGGTGCGGCTTCGGAACTTTTAAATATCTTGATATATCTCGAGAACTACGCCTCTGATCGAAAAATATCATAGAACATAAAAAGTAGGAAACTTAATGCTCTACAAAAAAGGTCTCTTAACATTTTGCCATAGCTCGCTTCGTTTCCGAGATATTTGCAGATTTATCTCAAGGGAAGCGGCCTGACGGACATATTTCGAGATATTTCTTCTTCTTGTTGTTCTTCTTCTGCACAGCTAAGCTGGAAGTGGCATTTGCAGCTCGCAATAGTGCAGAGTTATCCCAAAGAAAGGGGCCACGGTGTTTCTGTATCTCTATTATGTTGGTGCGGCTTCGGTACTTTTACATATCTCGATATATCTCGAAAACTACGCTTCTGATCAAAAAATATCATAGAACGTAAAAAGTAGGAAACTTAATTCTCTACAAAAAAGGTCTCTTAACATTTTGCCATAGCTCGCTTCGTTTCCGAGATATTTGCAGATTTATCTCAAGGGAAGGGGCCTGACGGACATATTTCGAGATATTTCTTCTTCTTGTTGTTCTTCTTCTGCACAGCTAAGCTGGAAGTGGCATTTGCAGCGCGCAATAGTGCAGAGTTATCTCAAAGAAAGGGGCCACGGCGTTTCTGTATCTCTATTATGTTGGTGCGGCTTCGGAACTTTTAAATATCTTGATACATCTCGAGAACTACGCATCTGATCAAAAAACATCATAGAAGATAAAAAGTAGGAAACTTAATTCTCTACAAAAAAGGTCTCTTAACATTTCGCCATAGCTCGCTTCGTTTCCGAGATATTTGCAGATTTATGTCAAGGGAAGGGGCCTGTCGGACATATTTCGAGATATTTCTTCTTCTTGTTGTTCTTCTTCTGCACAGCTAAGCTGGAAGTGGCATTTGCGGCTCGCACTAGTGCAGAGTTATCTCAAAGAAAGGGGCCACGGTGTTTCTGTATCTCTATTATGTTGGTGCGGCTTCGGAACTTTTAAATATCTTGATATATCTCGAGAACTACGCATCTGATCAAAAAATATCATAGAAGCTAAAAAGTAGGAAACTTAATTCTCTACAAAAAAGGTCTCTTAACATTTTGCCATAGCTCGCTTCGTTTCCGAGATATTTGCAGATTTATCTCAAGGGAAGGGTCCTGATGGACATATTTCGAGATATTTCTTCTTCTTGTTGTTCTTCTTCTGCACAGCTAAACTGGAAGTGGCATTTCCAGCTCGCAATCGTGCAGAGTTATCTCAAAGAAAGGGGCCACGGTGTTTCTGTATCTCTATTATGTTGGTGCGGCTTCGGAACTTTTAAATATCTTGATATATCTCGAGAACTATGCCTCTGATCGAAAAATATCATAGAACATAAAAAGTAGGAAACTTAATTCTCTACAAAAAAGGTCTCTTAACATTTTGCCATAGCTCGCTTCGTTTCCGAGATATTTGCAGATTTATCTCAAGGGAAGGGGCCTGACGGACATATTTCGAGATATTTCTTCTTCTTGTTGTTCTTCTTCTGCACAGCTAAGCTGGAAGTGGCATTTGCGGCTCGCACTAGTGCAGAGTTATCTCAAAGAAAGGAGCCACGGTGTTTCTGTATCTCTATTATGTTGGTGCGGCTTCGGAACTTTTAAATATCTCGATATATCTCGAAAACTACGCTTCTGATCAAAAAATATCATAGAACATAAATTGTAGGAAACATAATTCACTACAAAAAACGTCTCTTAACATTTTGCCATAGCTCGCTTCGTTTCCGAGATATTTGCAGATTCAGCTCAAAGGAACGGGCCTGACGGACATATTTCGAGATACTTCTTCTTCTTGTTGTTCTTCCTCTGCACAGCTAAGCTGGAAGTGGCATTTGCAGCTCGCAATAGTGCAGAGTTATCTCAAAGAAAGGGGCCACGGTGTTTCTGTATCTCTATTATGTTGGTGCGCCTTCGGAACTTTTAAATATCTTGATATATCTCGAGAACTACGCATCTGATCAAAAAATATCATAGAACATAAAAAGTAGGAAACTTAATTCTCTACAAAAAAGGTCTCTTAACATTTTGCCATAGCTCGCTTCGTTCCCGAGATATTTGCAGATTTATCTCAAGGGAAGGGGCCTGACGGACATATTTCGAGATATTTCTTCTTCTTGTTGTTCTTCTTCTGCACAGCTAAGCTGGAAGTGGCATTTGCAGCTCGCACTAGTGCAGAGTTATCTCAAAGAAAGGGGCCACGGTGTTTCTGTATCTCTATTATGTTGGTGCGGCTTCGGAACTTTTAAATATCTCGATATATCTCGAAAACTACGCTTCTGATCAAAAAATATCATAGAACATAAATTGTAGGAAACATAATTCTCTACAAAAAAGGTCTCTTAACATTTTGCCATAGCTCGCTTCGTTTCCGAGATATTTGCAGATATATCTCAAGGGAAGGGGCCTGACGGACATATTTCGAGATATTTCTTCTTCTTGTTGTTCTTCTTCTGCACAGCTAAGCTGGAAGTGGCATTTGCAGCTCGCAATAGTGCAGAGTTATCTCTAACAAAGGGGCCACGGTGTTTCTGTATCTCTATTATGTTGGTGCGGCTTCGGAACTTTTAAATATCTTGATATATCTCGAGAACCACGCATCTGATCAAAAAATATCATAGAACATAAAAAGTAGGAAACTTAATTCTCTACAAAAACGGTCTCTTAACATTTTGCCATAGCTCGCTTCGTTTCCGAGATATTTGCAGATTTATCTCAAGGGAAGGGGCCTGACGGACATATTTCGAGATATTTCTTCTTCTTGTTGTTCTTCTTCTGCACAGCTGAGCTGGAAGTGGCATTTGCAGGTCGCAATAGTGCAGAGTTATCTCAAAGAGAGGGGCGACGGTGTTTCTGTATCTCTATTATGTTGGTGCGGCTTCGGAACTTTTAAATATCTCGATATATCTCGAAAACTACGCTTCTCATCAAAAAATATCATAGAACGTAAATTGTAGGAAACATTATTCTCTACAAAAAAGGTCTCTTAACATTTTGCCATAGCTCGCTTCGTTTCCGAGATATTTGCAGATTTATCTCAAGGGAAGGGTCCTGATGGACATATTTCGAGATATTTCTTCTTCTTGTTGTTCTTCTTCTGCACAGCTAAACTGGAAGTGGCATTTCCAGCTCGCAATCGTGCAGAGTTATCTCAAAGAAAGGGGCCACGGTGTTTCTGTATCTCTATTATGTTGGTGCGGCTTCGGAACTTTTAAATATCTTGATATATCTCGAGAACTACGCCTCTGATCGAAAAATATCATAGAACATAAAAAGTAGGAAACTTAATTCTCTACAAAAAAGGTCTCTTAACATTTTGCCATAGCTCGCTTCGTTTCCGAGATATTTGCAGATTTATCTCAAGGGAAGGGGCCTGACGGACATATTTCGAGATATTTCTTCTTCTTGTTGTTCTTCTTCTGCACAGCTAAGCTGGAACTGGCATTTGCGGCTCGCACTAGTGCAGAGTTATCTCAAAGAAAGGGGCCACGGTGTTTCTGTATCCCTATTATGTTGGTGCGGCTTCGGAACTTTTAAATATCTCGATATATCTCGAAAACTACGCTTCTGATCAAAAAATATCATAGAACATAAATTGTAGGAAACATAATTCTCTATAAAAAACGTCTCTCAACATTTTGCCATAGCTCGCTTCGTTTCCGAGATATTTGCAGATTCAGCTCAAAGGAACTGGCCTGACGGACATATTTCGAGATATTTCTTCCTCTTGTTGTTCTTCCTCTGCACAGCTAAGCTGGAAGTGGCATTTGCAGCTCGCAATAGTGCAGAGTTATCTCAAAGAAAAGGGCCACGGTGTTTCTGTATCTCTATTATGTTGGTGCGGCTTCGGAGCTTTTAAATATCTTCATATATCTCGAGAACTACGCATCTGATCAAAAAATATCATAGAACATAAAAAGTAGGAAACTTAATTCTCTACAAAAAAGGTCTCTTAACATTTTGCCATAGCTCGCTTCGTTTCCGAGATATTTGCAGATTTATCTCAAGGGAAGGGGCCTGACGGACATATTTCGAGATATTTCTTCTTCTTGTTGTTCTTCTTCTGCACAGCTAAGCTGGAACTGGCATTTGCGGCTCGCACTAGTGCAGAGTTATCTCAAAGAAAGGGGCCACGGTGTTTCTGTATCTCTATTATGTTGGTGCGGCTTCGGAACTTTTAAATATCTCGATGTATCTCGAAAACTACGCTTCTGATCAAAAAATATCATAGAACATAAATTGTAGGAAGCATAATTCTCTACAAAAAAGGTCTCTTAACATTTTGCCATAGCTCGCTTCGTTTCCGAGATATTTGCAGATATATCTCAAGGGAAGGGGCCTGACCGACATATTTCGAGATATTTCTTCTTCTTGTTGTTCTCCTTCTGCACAGCTAAGCTGGAAGTGGCATTTGCGGCTCGCACTAGTGCAGAGTTATCTCAAAGAAAGGGGCCACGGTGTTTCTGTATCCCTATTATGTTGGTGCGGCTTCGGAACTTTTAAATATCTCGATATATCTCGAAAACTACGCTTCTGATCAAAAAATATCATAGAACATAAATTGTAGGAAACATAATTCTCTATAAAAAACGTCTCTTAACATTTTGCCATAGCTCGCTTCGTTTCCGAGATATTTGCAGATTTATCTCAAGGGAAGGGGCCTGACGGACATATTTCGAGATATTTCTTCTTCTTGTTGTTCTTCTTCTGCACAGCTAAGCTGGAAGTGGCATTTGCGGCTCGCACTAGTGCAGAGTTATCTCAAAGAAAGGGGCCACGGTGTTTCTGTATCCCTATTATGTTGGTGCGGCTTCGGAACTTTTAAATATCTCGATATATCTCGAAAACTACGCTTCTGATCAAAAAATATCATAGAACATAAATTGTAGGAAACATAATTCTCTATAAAAAACGTCTCTTAACATTTTGCCATAGCTCGCTTCGTTTCCGAGATATTTGCAGATTCAGCTCAAAGGAACTGGCCTGACGGACATATTTCGAGATATTTCTTCTTCTTGTTGTTCTTCCTCTGCACAGCTAAGCTGGAAGTGGCATTTGCAGCTCGCAATAGTGCAGAGTTATCTCAAAGAAAGGGGCCACGGTGTTTCTGTATCTCTATTATGTTGGTGCGGCTTCGGAACTTTTAAATATCTTGATATATCTCGAGAACTACGCATCTGATCAAAAAATATCATAGAACATAAAAAGTAGGAAACTTAATTCTCTACAAAAAAGGTCTCTTAACATTTTGCCATAGCTCGCTTCGTTTCCGAGATATTTGCAGATATATCTCAAGGGAAGGGGCCTGACGGACATATTTCGAGATATTTCTTCTTCTTGTTGTTCTTCTTCTGCACAGCTAAGCTGGAAGTGGCATTTACAGCTCGCAATAGTGCAGAGTTATCTCAAAGAAAGGGGCCACGGTGTTTCTGTATCTCTATTATGTTGGTGCGGCTTCGGAACTTTTAAATATCTTAATATATCTCGAGAACTACGCATCTGATCAAAAAATATCATAGAAGATAAAAAGTAGGAAACTTAATTCTCTACAAAAAAGGTCTCTTAACATTTTGCCATAGCTCGCTTCGTTTCCGAGATATTTGCAGATTTATCTCAAGGGAAGGGGCCTGACGGACATATTTCGAGATATTTCTTCTTCTTGTTGTTCTTCTTCTGCACAGCTAAGCTGGAAGTGGCATTTGCGGCTCGCACTAGTGCAGAGTTATCTCAAAGAAAGGGGCCACCGTGTTTCTGTATCTCTATTATGTTGGTGCGGTTTCGGAACTTTTAAATATCTTGATATATCTCGAGAACTACGCATCTGATCAAAAAATATCATAGAACATAAAAAGTAGGAAACTTAATTCTCTGCAAATAAGGTCTCTTAACATTTTGCCATAGCTCGCTTCGTTTCCGAGATATTTGCAGATTTATCTCAAGGGAAGGGGCCTGACGGACATATTTCGAGATATTTCTTCTTCTTGTTGTTCTTCTTCTGCACAGCTAAGCTGGAAGTGGCATTTGCAGCTCGCAATAGTGCAGAGTTATCTCAAAGAAAGGGGCCACGGTGTTTCTGTATCTCTATTATGTTGGTGCGGCTTCGGAACTTTTAAATATCTTGATATATCTCGAGAACTACGCATCTAATCAAAAAATATCATAGAACATACAAAGTAGGAAACTTAATTCTCTACAAAAAAGGTCTCTTAACATTTTGCCATAGCTCTCTTCGTTTCCGAGATATTTGCAGATTTATCTCAAGGGAAGGGGCCTGACGGACATATTTCGAGATATTTCTTCTTCTTCTTGTTCTTCTTCTGCACAGCTAAGCTGGAAGTGGCATTTGCAGCTCGCAATAGTGCAGAGTTATCTCAAAGAAAGGGGCCACGGTGTTTCTGTATCTCTATTATGTTGGTGCGGCTTCGGAACTTTTAGATATCTTGATATATCTCGAGAACTACGCATCTGATCAAAAAATATCATAGAACATAAAAAGTAGGAAACTTAATTCTCTACAAAAAAGGTCTCTTAACATTTTGCCATACCTCGCTTCGTTTCCGAGATATTTGCAGATTTATCTCAAGGGAAGGGGCCTGACGGACATATTTCGAGATATTTCTTCTTCTTGTTGTTCTTCTTCTGCACAGCTAAGCTGGAAGTGGCATTTGCGGCTCGCACTAGTGCAGAGTTATCTCAAAGAAAGGGGCCACGGTGTTTCTGTATCTCTATTATGTTGGTGCGGCTTCGGAACTTTTAAATATCTCGATATATCTCGAAAACTACGCTTCTGATCAAAAAATATCATAGAACATAAATTGTAGGAAACATAATTCTCTACAAAAAAGGTCTCTTAACATTTTGTCATAGCTCGCTTCGTTTCCGAGATATTTGCAGATATATCTCAAGGGAAGGGGCCTGACGGACATATTTCGAGATATTTCTTCTTCTTCTTGTTCTTCTTCTGCACAGCTAAGCTGGAAGTGGCATTTACAGCTCGCGATAGTGCAGAGTTATCTCAAAGAAAGGGGCCACGGTGTTTCTGTATCTCTATTATGTTGGTGCGGCTTCGGAACTTTTAAATATCTTGATATATCTCGAGAACTACGCATCGGATCAAAAAATATTATAGAACATAAAAAGTAGGAAACTTAATTCTCTACAAAAAAGGTCTCTTAACATTTTGCCATAGCTCTCTTCGTTTCCGAGATATTTGCAGATTTATCTCAAGGGAAGGGGCCTGACGCACATATTTCGAGATATTTCTTCTTCTTGATGTTCTTCTTGTGCACAGCTAAGCTGGAAGTGGCATTTGCAGCTCGCAATAGTGCAGAGTTATCTCAAAGAAAGGGGCCACGGTGTTTCTGTATCTCTATTATGTTGGTGCGGCTTCGGAACTTTTAGATATCTTGATATATCTCGAGAACTACGCATCTGATCAAAAAATATCATAGAACATAAAAAGTAGGAAACTTAATTCTCTACAAAAAAGGTCTCTTAACATTTTGCCATAGCTCGCTTCGTTTCCGAGATATTTGCAGATTTATCTCAAGGGAAGGGGCCTGACGGACATATTTCGAGATATTTCTTCTTCTTGTTGTTCTTCTTCTGCACAGCTAAGCTGGAAGTGGCATTTACAGCGCGCAATAGTGCAGAGTTATCTCAAAGAAAGGGGCCACGGTGTTTCTGTATCTCTATTATGTTGGTGCGGCTTCGGAACTTTTAAATATCTTGATATATCTCGAGAACTACGCATCTGATCAAAAAATATCATAGAACATAAAAAGTAGGAAGCTTAATTCTCTACAAAAGAGGTCTCTTAACATTTTGCCATAGCTCGCTTCGTTTCCGAGATATTTGCAGATTTATCTCAAGGGAAGGGGCCTAACGGACATATTTCGAGATATTTCTTCTTCTTGTTGTTCTTCTTCTGCACAGCTAAACTGGAAGTGGCATTTCCAGCTCGCAGTAGTGCAGAGTTATCTCAAAGAGAGGGGCCACGGTGTTTCTGTATCTCTATTATGTTGGTGCGGCTTCGGAACTTTTAAATATCTCGATATATCTCGAAAACTACGCTTCTGATCAAAAAATATCATAGAACATAAATTGTAGGAAACATAATTCTCTACAAAAAAGGTCTCTTAACATTTTGCCATAGCTCGCTTCGTTTCCGAGATATTTGCAGATATATCTCAAGGGAAGGGGCCTGACGGACATATTTCGAGATATTTCTTCTTCTTGTTGTTCTTCTTCTGCACAGCTAAGCTGGAAGTGGCATTTACAGCTCGCAATAGTGCAGAGTTATCTCAAAGAAAGGGGCCACGGTGTTTCTGTATCTCTATTATGTTGGTGCGGCTTCGGAACTTTTAAATATCTTGATATATCTCGAGAACTACGCATCAGATCAAAAAATATTATAGAACATAAAAAGTAGGAAACTTAATTCTCTACAAAAAAGGTCTCTTAACATTTTGCCATAGCTCTCTTCGTTTCCAAGATATTTGCAGATTTATCTCAAGGGAAGGGGCCTGACGGACATATTTCGAGATATTTCTTCTTCTTGATGTTCTTCTTCTGCACAGCTAAGCTGGAAGTGGCATTTGCAGCTCGCAATAGTGCAGAGTTATCTCAAAGAAAGGGGCCACGGTGTTTCTGTATCTCTATTATGTTGGTGCGGCTTCGGAACTTTTAAATATCTTGATATATCTCGAGAACTACGCATCTGATCAAAAAATATCATAGAACATAAAACGTAGGAAACTTAATTCTCTACAAAAAAGGTCTCTCAGCATTTTGCCATAGCTCGCTTCGTTTCCGAGATATTTGCAGATTTATCTCAAGGGAAGGGGCCTGACGGACATATTTCGAGATATTTCTTCTTCTTGTTGTTCTTCTTCTGCACAGCTAAGCTGGAAGTGGCATTTGCGGCTCGCACTAGTGCAGAGTTATCTCAAAGAAAGGGGCCACGGTGTTTCTGTATCTCTATTATGTTGGTGCGGCTTTGGAACTTTTAAATATCTCGATATATCTCGAAAACTACGCTTCTGACCAAAAAATATCATAGAACATAAATTGTACGAAACATAATTTTCTACAAAAAAGGTCTCTTAACATTTTGCCATAGCTCGCTTCGTTTCCGAGATATTTGCAGATACATCTCAAGGGAAGGGGCCTGACGGACATATTTCGAGATATTTCTTCTTCTTGTTGTTCTTCATCTGCACAGCTAAGCTGGAAGTGGCATTTACAGCTCGCAATAGTGCAGAGTTATCTCAAAGAAAGGGGCCACGGTGTTTCTGTATCTCTATTATGTTGGTGCGGCTTCGGAACTTTTAAATATCTTGATATATCTCGAGAACTACGCATCAGATCAAAAAATATTATAGAACATAAAAAGTAGGAAACTTAATTCTCTACAAAAAAGGTCTCTTAACATTTTGCCATAGCTCTCTTCGTTTCCGAGATATTTGCAGATTTATCTCAAGGGAAGGGGCCTGACGCACATATTTCGAGATATTTCTTCTTCTTGATGTTCTTCTTCTGCACAGCTAAGCTGGAAGTGGCATTTGCAGCTCGCAATAGTGCAGAGTTATCTCAAAGAGAGGGGCCACGGTGTTTCTGTATCTCTATTATGTTGGTGCGGCTTCGGAACTTTTAAATATCTCGATATATCTCGAAAACTACGCTTCTGATCAAAAAATATCATAGAACATAAATTGTAGGAAACATAATTCTCTACAAAAAAGGTCTCTTAACATTTTGCCATAGCTCGCTTCGTTTCCGAGATATTTGCAGATATATCTCAGGGGAAGGGGCCTGACGGACATATTTCGAGATATTTCTTCTTCTTGTTGTTCTTCTTCTGCACAGCTAAGCTGGAAGTGGCATTTACAGCTCGCAATAGTGCAGAGTTATCTCAAAGAAAGGGGCCACGGTGTTTCTGTATCTCTATTATGTTGGTGCGGCTTCGGAACTTTTAAATATCTTGATATATCTCGAGAACTACGCATCAGATCAAAAAATATTATAGAACATAAAAAGTAGGAAACTTAATTCTCTACAAAAAAGGTCTCTTAACATTTTGCCATAGCTCTCTTCGTTTCCAAGATATTTGCAGATTTATCTCAAGGGAAGGGGCCTGACGGACATATTTCGAGATATTTCTTCTTCTTGATGTTCTTCTTCTGCACAGCTAAGCTGGAAGTGGCACTTGCAGCTCGCAATAGTGCAGAGTTATCTCAAAGAAAGGGGCCACGGTGTTTCTGTATCTCTATTATGTTGGTGCGGCTTCGGAACTTTTAAATATCTTGATATATCTCGAGAACTACGCATCTGATCAAAAAATATCATAGAACATAAAACGTAGGAAACATAATTCTCTACAAAAAAGGTCTCTCAACATTTTGCCATAGCTCGCTTCGTTTCCGAGATATTTGCAGATTTATCTCAAGGGAAGGGGCCTGACGGACATATTTCGAGATATTTCTTCTTCTTGTTGTTCTTCATCTGCACAGCTAAGCTGGAAGTGGCATTTACAGCTCGCAATAGTGCAGAGTTATCTCAAAGAAAGGGGCCACGGTGTTTCTGTATCTCTATTATGTTGGTGCGGCTTCGGAACTTTTAAATATCTTGATATATCTCGAGAACTACGCATCTGATCAAAAAATATCATAGAACATAAAACGTGGGAAACTTAATTCTCTACAAAAAAGGTCTCTCAAGATTTTGCCATAGCTCTCTTCGTTTCCGAGATATTTGCAGATATATCTCAAGGGAAGGGGCCTGACGGACATATTTCGAGATATTTCTTCTTCTTGTTGTTCTCCTTCTGCACAGCTAAGCAGCAAGTGGCATTTGCGGCTCGCAATAGTGCAGAGTTATCCCAAAGAAAGGGGCCACGGTGTTTCTGTATCCCTATTATGTTGGTGCGGCTTCGGAACTTTTAAATATCTCGATACATCTCGAAAACTACGCTTCTGATCAAAAAATATCATAGAACATAAATTGTAGGAAACATAATTCTCTACAAAAAACGTCTCTTAACATTTTGCCATAGCTCGCTTCGTTTCCGAGATATTTGCAGATTCAGCTCAAAGGAACTGGCCTGACGGACATATTTCGAGATATTTCTTCTTCTTGTTGTTCTTCCTCTGCACAGCTAAGCTGGAAGTGGCATTTGCAGCTCGCAATAGTGCAGAGTTATCTCAAAGAAAGGGGCCACGGTGTTTCTGTATCACTATTATGTTGGTGCGGCTTTGGAACTTTTAAATATCTTGATATATCTCGAGAACTACGCATCAGATCAAAAAATATCATAGAACATAAAAAGTAGGAAACTTAATTCTCTACAAAAAAGGTCTCTTAACATTTTGCCATAGCTCTCTTCGTTTCCGAGATATTTGCAGATTTATCTCAAGGGAAGGGGCCTGACGGACATATTTCGAGATATTTCTTCTTCTTGATGTTCTTCTTCTGCACAGCTAAGCTGGAAGTGGCATTTGCAGCTCGCAATAGTGCAGAGTTATCTCAAAGAAAGGGGCCACGGTGTTTCTGTATCTCTATTATGTTGGTGCGGCTTCGGAACTTTTAAATATCTTGATATATCTCGAGAACTACGCATCTGATCAAAAAATATCATAGAACATAAAACGTAGGAAACTTAATTCTCTACAAAAAAGGTCTCTCAACATTTTGCCATAGCTCGCTTCGTTTCCGAGATATTTGCAGATTTATCTCAACGGATGGGGCCTGACGGACATATTTCGAGATATTTCTTCTTCTTGTTGTTCTTCTTCTGCACAGCTAAGCTGAAAGTGGCATTTGCGGCTCGCACTAGTGCAGAGTTATCTCAAAGAAAGGGGCCACGGTGTTTCTGTATCTCTATTATGTTGGTGCGGCTTTGGAACTTTTAAATATCTCGATATACCTCGAAAACTACGCTTCTCACCAAAAAATATCATAGAACATAAATTGTACGAAACATAATTCTCTACAAAAAAGGTCTCTTAACATTTTGCCATAGCTCGCTTCGTTTCCGAGATATTTGCAGATATATCTCAAGGGAAGGGGCCTGACGGACATATTTCGAGATATTTCTTCTTCTTGTTGTTCTTCTTCTGCACAGCTAAGCTGGATGTGGCATTTACAGCTCGCAATAGTGCAGAGATATCTCAAAGAAAGGGGCCACGGTGTTTCTGTATCTCTATTATGTTGGTGCGGCTTCGGAACTTTTAAATATCTTGATATATCTCGAGAACTACGCATCTGATCAAAAAATATCATAGAACATAAAAAGTAGGAAACTTAATTCTCTACAAAAAAGGTCTCTTAACATTTTGCCATAGCTCTCTTCGTTTCCGAGATATTTGCAGATATATCTCAAGGGAAGGGGCCTGACGGACATATTTCGAGATATTTCTTCTTCTTCTTGTTCTTCTTCTGCACAGCTAAGCTGGAAGTGGCATTTGCGGCTCGCACTAGTGCAGAGTTATCTCAAAGAAAGGGGCCACGGTGTTTCTGTATCCCTATTATGTTGGTGCGGCTTCGGAACTTTTAAATATCTCGATATATCTCGAAAACTACGCTTCTGATCAAAAAATATCATAGAACATAAATTGTAGGAAACATAATTCTCTACAAAAAACGTCTCTTAACATTTTGCCATAGCTCGCTTCGTTTCCGAGATATTTGCAGATTTATCTCAAGGGAAGGGGCCTGACGGACATATTTCGAGATATTTCTTCTTCTTGTTGTTCTTCTTCTGCACAGCTAAGCTGGAAGTGGCATTTGCGGCTCGCACTACTGCAGAGTTATCTCAACGAAAGGGGCCACGGTGTTTCTGTATCCCTATTATGTTGGTGCGGCTTCGGAACTTTTAAATATCTCGATATATCTCGAAAACTACGCATCTGATCAAAAAATATCATAGAACATAAATTGTAGGAAACATAATTCTCTACAAAAAAGGTCTCTTAACATTTTGCCATAGCTCGCTTCGTTTCCGAGATATTTGCAGATATATCTCAAGGGAAGGGGCCTGACGGACATATTTCGAGATATGTCTTCTTCTTGTTGTTCTTCTTCTGCACAGCTAAGCTGGAAGTGGCATTTACAGCTCGCAATAGTGCAGAGTTATCTCAAAGAAAGGGGCCACGGTGTTTCTGTATCTCTATTATGTTGGTGCGGCTTCGGAACTTTTAAATATCTTGATATATCTCGAGAACTACGCATCTGATCAAAAAATATCATAGAACATAAAAAGTAGGAAACTTAATTCTCTACAAAAAAGGTCCCTTAACATTTTGCCATAGCTCGCTTCGTTTCCGAGATATTTGCAGATATATCTCAAGGGAAGGGGCCTGACGGACATATTTCGAGATATTTCTTCTTCTTGTTGTTCTTCTTCTGCACAGCTAAGCTGGAAGTGGCATTTACAGCTCGCAATACTGCAGAGTTATCTCAAAGAAAGGGGCCACGGTGTTTCTGTATCCCTATTATGTGGGTGCGGCTTCGGAACTTTTAAATATCTCGATACATCTCGAAAACTACGCTTCTGATCAAAAAATATCATAGAACATAAATTGTAGGAAACATAATTCTCTACAAAAAACGTCTCTTAACATTTTGCAATAGCTCGCTTCGTTTCCGAGATATTTGCAGATTCAGCTCAAAGGAACTGGCCTGACGGACATATTTCGAGATATTTCTTCTTCTTGTTGTTCTTCCTCTGCACAGCTAAGCTGGAAGTGGCATTTGCAGCTCGCAATAGTGCAGAGTTATCTCAAAGAAAGGGGCCACGGTGTTTCTGTATCTCTATTATGTTGGTGCGGCTTTGGAACTTTTAAATATCTCGATATATCTCGAAAACTACGCTTCTGATCAAAAAATATCATAGAACATAAAAAGTAGGAAACTTAATTCTCTACAAAAAAGGTCTCTCAACATTTTGCCATAGCTCGCTTCGTTTCCGAGATATTTGCAGATTTATCTCAAGGGAAGGGGCCTGACGGACATATTTCGAGATATTTCTTCTTCTTGTTGTTCTTCTTCTGCACAGCTAAGCTGGAAGTGGCATTTGCGGCTCGCAATAGTGCAGAGTTATCTCAAAGAAAGGGGCCACGGTGTTTCTGTATCTCTATTATGTTGGTGCGGCTTCGGAACTTTTAAATATCTTGATATATCTCGAGAACTACGCATCGGATCAAAAAATATTATAGAACATAAAAAGTAGGAAACTTAATTCTCTACAAAAAAGGTCTCTTAACATTTTGCCATAGCTCTCTTCGTTTCCGAGATATTTGCAGATTTATCTCAAGGGAAGGGGCCTGACGCACATATTTCGAGATATTTCTTCTTCTTGATGTTCTTCTTCTGCACAGCTAAGCTGGAAGTGGCATTTGCAGCTCGCAATAGTGCAGAGTTATCTCAAAGAAAGGGGCCACGGTGTTTCTGTATCTCTATTATGTTGGTGCGGCTTCGGAACTTTTAAATATCTTGATATATCTCGAGAACTACGCATCTGATCAAAAAATATCATAGAACATAAAAAGTAGGAAACTTAATTCTCTACAAAAAAGGTCTCTCAACATTTTGCCATAGCTCGCTTCGTTTCCGAGATATTTGCAGATTTATCTCAAGGGAAGGGGCCTGACGGACATATTTCGAGATATTTCTTCTTCTTGTTGTTCTTCTTCTGCACAGCTAAGCTGGAAGTGGCATTTGCGGCTCGCACTAGTGCAGAGTTATCTCAAAGAAAGGGGCCACGGTGTTTCTGTATCTCTATTATGTTGGTGCGGCTTTGGAACTTTTAAATATCTCGATATATCTCGAAAACTACGCTTCTGACCAAAAAATATCATAGAACATAAATTGTACGAAACATAATTTTCTACAAAAAAGGTCTCTTAACATTTTGCCATAGCTCGCTTCGTTTCCGAGATATTTGCAGATATATCTCAAGGGAAGGGGCCTGACGGACATATTTCGAGATATTTCTTCTTCTTGTTGTTCTTCATCTGCACAGCTAAGCTGGAAGTGGCATTTACAGCTCGCAATAGTGCAGAGTTATCTCAAAGAAAGGGGCCACGGTGTTTCTGTATCTCTATTATGTTGGTGCGGCTTCGGAACTTTTAAATATCTTGATATATCTCGAGAACTACGCATCAGATCAAAAAATATTATAGAACATAAAAAGTAGGAAACTTAATTCTCTACAAAAAAGGTCTCTTAACATTTTGCCATAGCTCTCTTCGTTTCCGAGATATTTGCAGATGTATCTCAAGGGAAGGGGCCTGACGCACATATTTCGAGATATTTCTTCTTCTTGATGTTCTTCTTCTGCACAGCTAAGCTGGAAGTGGCATTTGCAGCTCGCAATAGTGCAGAGTTATCTCAAAGAGAGGGGCCACGGTGTTTCTGTATCTCTATTATGTTGGTGCGGCTTCGGAACTTTTAAATATCTCGATATATCTCGAAAACTACGCTTCTGATCAAAAAATATCATAGAACATAAATTGTAGGAAACATAATTCTCTACAAAAAAGGTCTCTTAACATTTTGCCATAGCTCGCTTCGTTTCCGAGATATTTGCAGATATATCTCAAGGGAAGGGGCCTGACGGACATATTTCGAGATATTTCTTCTTCTTGTTGTTCTTCTTCTGCACAGCTAAGCTGGAAGTGGCATTTACAGCTCGCAATAGTGCAGAGTTATCTCAAAGAAAGGGGCCACGGTGTTTCTGTATCTCTATTATGTTGGTGCGGCTTCGGAACTTTTAAATATCTTGATATATCTCGAGAACTACGCATCTGATCAAAAAATATCATAGAACATAAAACGTAGGAAACATAATTCTCTACAAAAAAGGTCTCTCAACATTTTGCCATAGCTCGCTTCGTTTCCGAGATATTTGCAGATTTATCTCAAGGGAAGGGGCCTGACGGACATATTTCGAGATATTTCTTCTTCTTGTTGTTCTTCTTCTGCACAGCTAAGCTGGAAGTGGCATTTGCGGCTCGCACTAGTGCAGAGTTATCTCAAAGAAAGGGGCCACGGTGTTTCTGTATCTCTATTATGTTGGTGCGGCTTTGGAACTTTTAAATATCTCGATATATCTCGAAAACTACGCTTCTGGCCAAAAAATATCATAGAACATAAATTGTACGAAACATAATTTTCTACAAAAAAGGTCTCTTAACATTTTGCCATAGCTCGCTTCGTTTCCGAGATATTTGCAGATATATCTCAAGGGAAGGGGCCTGACGGACATATTTCGAGATATTTCTTCTTCTTGTTGTTCTTCATCTGCACAGCTAAGCTGGAAGTGGCATTTACAGCTCGCAATAGTGCAGAGTTATTTCAAAGAAAGGGGCCACGGTGTTTCTGTATCTCTATTATGTTGGTGCGGCTTCGGAACTTTTAAATATCTTGATATATCTCGAGAACTACGCATCTGATCAAAAAATATCATAGAACATAAAAAGTAGGAAACCTAATTCTCTACAAAAAAGGTCTCTTAACATTTTGCCATAGCTCGCTTCGTTTCCGAGATATTTGCAGATATATCTCAAGGGAAGGGGCCTGACGGACATATTTCGAGATATTTCTTCTTCTTGATGTTCTTCTTCTGCACAGCTAAGCTGGAAGTGGCATTTGCAGCTCGCAATAGTGCAGAGTTATCTCAAAGAAAGGGGCCACGGTGTTTCTGTATCTCTATTATGTTGGTGCGGCTTCGGAACTTTTAAATATCTTGATATATCTCGAGAACTACGCATCTGATCAAAAAATATCATAGAACATAAAACGTGGGAAACTTAATTCTCTACAAAAAAGGTCTCTCAAGATTTTGCCATAGCTCGCTTCGTTTCCGAGATATTTGCAGATTTATCTCAAGGGAAGGGGCCTGACGGACATATTTCGAGATATTTCTTCTTCTTGTTGTTCTCCTTCTGCACAGCTAAGCTGGAAGTGGCATTTGCGGCTCGCAATAGTGCAGAGTTATCTCAAAGAAAGGGGCCACGGTGTTTCTGTATCTCTATTATGTTGGTGCGGCTTCGGAACTTTTAAATATCTCGATATATCTCGAAAACTACGCTTCTGATCAAAAAATATCATAGAACATAAATTGTAGGAAACATAATTCTCTACAAAAAAGGTCTCTTTACATTTTGCCATAGCTCGCTTCGTTTCCGAGATATTTGCAGATATATCTCAAGGGAAGGGGCCTGACGGACATATTTCGAGATATTTCTTCTTCTTGTTGTTCTCCTTCTGCACAGCTAAGCTGGAAGTGGCATTTGCGGCTCGCAATAGTGCAGAGTTATCTCAAAGAAAGGGGCCACGGTGTTTCTGTATCCCTATTATGTTGGTGCGGCTTCGGAACTTTTAAATATCTCGATACATCTCGAAAACTACGCTTCTGATCAAAAAATATCATAGAACATAAATTGTAGGAAACATAATTCTCTACAAAAAACGTCTCTTAACATTTTGCCATAGCTCGCTTCGTTTCCGAGATATTTGCAGATTCAGCTCAAAGGAACTGGCCTGACGGACATATTTCGAGATATTTCTTCTTCTTGTTGTTCTTCCTCTGCACAGCTAAGCTGGAAGTGGCATTTGCAGCTCGCAATAGTGCAGAGTTATCTCAAAGAAAGGGGCCACGGTGTTTCTGTATCACTATTATGTTGGTGCGGCTTTGGAACTTTTAAATATCTTGATATATCTCGAGAACTACGCATCAGATCAAAAAATATCATAGAACATAAAAAGTAGGAAACTTAATTCCCTACAAAAAAGGTCTCTTAACATTTTGCCATAGCTCTCTTCGTTTCCGAGATATTTGCAGATTTATCTCAAGGGAAGGGGCCTGACGGACATATTTCGAGATATTTCTTCTTCTTGATGTTCTTCTTCTGCACAGCTAAGCTGGAAGTGGCATTTGCAGCTCGCAATAGTGCAGAGTTATCTCAAAGAAAGGGGCCACGGTGTTTCTGTATCTCTATTATGTTGGTGCGGCTTCGGAACTTTTAAATATCTTGATATATCTCGAGAACTACGCATCTGATCAAAAAATATCATAGAACATAAAACGTAGGAAACTTAATTCTCTACAAAAAAGGTCTCTCAACATTTTGCCATAGCTCGCTTCGTTTCCGAGATATTTGCAGATTTATCTCAAGGGATGGGGCCTGACGGACATATTTCGAGATATTTCTTCTTCTTGTTGTTCTCCTTCTGCACAGCTAAGCTGGAAGTGGCATTTGCGGCTCGCAATAGTGCAGAGTTATCTCAAAGAAAGGGGCCACGGTGTTTCTGTATCTCTATTATGTTGGTGCGGCTTCGGAACTTTTAAATATCTTGATATATCTCGAGAACTACGCATCTGATCAAAAAATATCATAGAACATAAAAAGTAGGAAACTTAATTCTCTACAAAAAAGGTCTCTTAACAATTGGCCATAGCTCGCTCCGTTTCCGAGATATTTGCAGATTTATCTCAAGGGAAGGGGCCTGGCGGACATATTTCGAGATACTTCTTCTTCTTGTTGTTCTTCTTCTGCACAGCTAAGCTGGAAGTGGCATTTGCGGCTCGCACTAGTGCAGAGTTATCTCAAAGAAAGGGGCCACGGTGTTTCTGTATCCCTATTATGTTGGTGCGGCTTCGGAACTTTTAAATATCTCGATATATCTCGAAAACTACGCTTCTGATCAAAAAATATCATAGAACATAAATTGTAGGAAACATAATCCTCTACAAAAAACGTCTCTTAACATTTTGCCATAGCTCGCTTCGTTTCCGAGATATTTGCAGATTTATCTCAAGGGAAGGGGCCTGACGGACATATTTCGAGATATTTCTTCTTCTTGTTGTTCTTCTTCTGCACAGCTAAGCTGGAAGTGGCATTTGCGGCTCGCAATACTGCAGAGTTATCTCAAAGAAAGGGGCCACGGTGTTTCTGTATCCCTATTATGTTGGTGCGGCTTCGGAACTTTTAAATATCTCGATACATCTCGAAAACTACGCTTCTGATCAAAAAATATCATAGAACATAAATTGTAGGAAACATAATTCTCTACAAAAAACGTCTCTTAACATTTTGCCATAGCTCGCTTCGTTTCCGAGATATTTGCAGATTCAGCTCAAAGGAACTGGCCTGACGGACATATTTCGAGATATTTCTTCTTCTTGTTGTTCTTCCTCTGCACAGCTAAGCTGGAAGTGGCATTTGCGACTCGCACTAGTGCAGAGTTATCTCAAAGAAAGGGGCCACGGTGTTTCTGTATCTCTATTATGTTGGTGCGGCTTTGGAACTTTTAAATATCTCGATATATCTCGAAAACTACGCTTCTCACCAAAAAATATCATAGAACATAAATTGTACGAAACATAATTCTCTACAAAAAAGGGCTCTTAACATTTTGCCATAGCTCGCTTCGTTTCCGAGATATTTGCAGATATATCTCAAGGGAAGGGGCCTGACGGACATATTTCGAGATATTTCTTCTTCTTGTTGTTCTTCTTCTGCACAGCTAAGCTGGAAGTGGCATTTACAGCTCGCAATAGTGCAGAGATATCTCAAAGAAAGGGGCCACGGTGTTTCTGTATCTCTATTATGTTGGTGCGGCTTCGGAACTTTTAAATATCTTGATATATCTCGAGAACTACGCATCTGATCAAAAAATATCATAGAACATAAAAAGTAGGAAACTTAATTCTCTACAAAAAAGGTCTCTTAACATTTTGCCATAGCTCGCTTCGTTTCCGAGATATTTGCAGATATATCTCAAGGGAAGGGGCCTGACGGACATATTTCGAGATATGTCTTCTTCTTGTTGTTCTTCTTCTGCACAGCTAAGCTGGAAGTGGCATTTACAGCTCGCAATAGTGCAGAGTTATCTCAAAGAAAGGGGCCACGGTGTTTCTGTATCTCTATTATGTTGGTGCGGCTTCGGAACTTTTAAATATCTTGATATATCTCGAGAACTACGCATCTGATCAAAAAATATCATAGAACATAAAAAGTAGGAAACTTAATTCTCTACAAAAAAGGTCCCTTAACATTTTGCCATAGCTCGCTTCGTTTCCGAGATATTTGCAGATATATCTCAAGGGAAGGGGCCTGACGGACATATTTCGAGATATTTCTTCTTCTTGTTGTTCTTCTTCTGCACAGCTAAGCTGGAAGTGGCATTTACAGCTCGCAATACTGCAGAGTTATCTCAAAGAAAGGGGCCACGGTGTTTCTGTATCCCTATTATGTTGGTGCGGCTTCGGAACTTTTAAATATCTCGATACATCTCGAAAACTACGCTTCTGATCAAAAAATATCATAGAACATAAATTGTAGGAAACATAATTCTCTACAAAAAACGTCTCTTAACATTTTGCCATAGCTCGCTTCGTTTCCGAGATATTTGCAGATTCAGCTCAAAGGAACTGGCCTGACGGACATATTTCGAGATATTTCTTCTTCTTGTTGTTCTTCCTCTGCACAGCTAAGCTGGAAGTGGCATTTGCAGCTCGCAATAGTGCAGAGTTATCAAAAAGAAAGGGGCCACGGTGTTTCTGTATCTCTATTATGTTGGTGCGGCTTTGTAACTTTTAAATATCTCGATATATCTCGAAAACTACGCTTCTGATCAAAAAATATCATAGAACATAAAAAGTAGGAAACTTAATTCTCTACAAAAAAGGTCTCTTAACATTTTGCCATAGCTCTCTTCGTTTCCGAGATATTTGCAGATATATCTCAAGGGAAGGGGCCTGACGGACATATTTCGAGATACTTCTTCTTCTTGATGTTCTTCTTCTGCACAGCTAAGCTGGAAGTGGCATTTGCAGCTCGCAATAGTGCAGAGTTATCTCAAAGAAAGGGGCCACGGTGTTTCTGTATCTCTATTATGTTGGTGCGGCTTTGGAACTTTTAAATATCTTGATATATCTCGAGAACTACGCATCAGATCAAAAAATATCATAGAACATAAAAAGTAGGAAACTTAATTCTCTACAAAAAAGGTCTCTTAACATTTTGCCATAGCTCTCTTCGTTTCCGAGATATTTGCAGATTTATCTCAAGGGAAGGGGCCTGACGGACATATTTCGAGATATTTCTTCTTCTTGATGTTCTTCTTCTGCACAGCTAAGCTGGAAGTGGCATTTGCGACTCGCACTAGTGCAGAGTTATCTCAAAGAAAGGGGCCACGGTGTTTCTGTATCTCTATTATGTTGGTGCGGCTTTGGAACTTTTAAATATCTCGATATATCTCGAAAACTACGCTTCTCACCAAAAAATATCATAGAACATAAATTGTACGAAACATAATTCTCTACAAAAAAGGGCTCTTAACATTTTGCCATAGCTCGCTTCGTTTCCGAGATATTTGCAGATATATCTCAAGGGAAGGGGCCTGACGGACATATTTCGAGATATTTCTTCTTCTTGTTGTTCTTCTTCTGCACAGCTAAGCTGGAAGTGGCATTTACAGCTCGCAATAGTGCAGAGATATCTCAAAGAAAGGGGCCACGGTGTTTCTGTATCTCTATTATGTTGGTGCGGCTTCGGAACTTTTAAATATCTTGATATATCTCGAGAACTACGCATCTGATCAAAAAATATCATAGAACATAAAAAGTAGGAAACTTAATTCTCTACAAAAAAGGTCTCTTAACATTTTGCCATAGCTCGCTTCGTTTCCGAGATATTTGCAGATATATCTCAAGGGAAGGGGCCTGACGGACATATTTCGAGATATTTCTTCTTCTTGTTGTTCTTCTTCTGCACAGCTAAGCTGGAAGTGGCATTTGCGGCTCGCACTAGTGCAGAGTTATCTCAAAGAAAGGGGCCACGGTGTTTCTGTATCTCTATTATGTTGGTGCGGCTTCGGAACTTTTAAATATCTTGATATATCTCGAGAACTACGCATCTGATCAAAAAATATCATAGAACATAAAACGTGGGAAACTTAATTCTCTACAAAAAAGGTCTCTCAAGATTTTGCCATAGCTCGCTTCGTTTCCGAGATATTTGCAGATTTATCTCAAGGGAAGGGGCCTGACGGACATATTTCGAGATATTTCTTCTTCTTGTTGTTCTCCTTCTGCACAGCTAAGCTGGAAGTGGCATTTGCGGCTCGCAATAGTGCAGAGTTATCTCAAAGAAAGGGGCCACGGTGTTTCTGTATCTCTATTATGTTGGTGCGGCTTCGGAACTTTTAAATATCTCGATATATCTCGAAAACTACGCTTCTGATCAAAAAATATCATAGAACATAAATTGTAGGAAACATAATTCTCTACAAAAAAGGTCTCTTAACATTTTGCCATAGCTCGCTTCGTTTCCGAGATATTTGCAGATATATCTCAAGGGAAGGGGCCTGACGGACATATTTCGAGATATTTCTTCTTCTTGTTGTTCTCCTTCTGCACAGCTAAGCTGGAAGTGGCATTTGCGGCTCGCAATAGTGCAGAGTTATCTCAAAGAAAGGGGCCACGGTGTTTCTGTATCCCTATTATGTTGGTGCGGCTTCGGAACTTTTAAATATCTCGATACATCTCGAAAACTACGCTTCTGATCAAAAAATATCATAGAACATAAATTGTAGGAAACATAATTCTCTACAAAAAACGTCTCTTAACATTTTGCCATAGCTCGCTTCGTTTCCGAGATATTTGCAGATTCAGCTCAAAGGAACTGGCCTGACGGACATATTTCGAGATATTTCTTCTTCTTGTTGTTCTTCTTCTGCACAGCTAAGCTGGAAGTGGCATTTGCGGCTCGCACTAGTGCAGAGTTATCTCAAAGAAAGGGGCCACGGTGTTTCTGTATCTCTATTATGTTGGTGCGGCTTCGGAACTTTTAAATATCTTGATATATCTCGAGAACTACGCATCTGATCAAAAAATATCATAGAACATAAAACGTGGGAAACTTAATTCTCTACAAAAAAGGTCTCTCAAGATTTTGCCATAGCTCGCTTCGTTTCCGAGATATTTGCAGATTTATCTCAAGGGAAGGGGCCTGACGGACATATTTCGAGATATTTCTTCTTCTTGTTGTTCTCCTTCTGCACAGCTAAGCTGGAAGTGGCATTTGCGGCTCGCAATAGTGCAGAGTTATCTCAAAGAAAGGGGCCACGGTGTTTCTGTATCTCTATTATGTTGGTGCGGCTTCGGAACTTTTAAATATCTTGATATATCTCGAGAACTACGCATCTGATCAAAAAATATCATAGAACATAAAAAGTAGGAAACTTAATTCTCTACAAAAAAGGTCTCTTAACAATTGGCCATAGCTCGCTCCGTTTCCGAGATATTTGCAGATTTATCTCAAGGGAAGGGGCCTGGCGGACATATTTCGAGATACTTCTTCTTCTTGTTGTTCTTCTTCTGCACAGCTAAGCTGGAAGTGGCATTTGCGGCTCGCACTAGTGCAGAGTTATCTCAAAGAAAGGGGCCACGGTGTTTCTGTATCCCTATTATGTTGGTGCGGCTTCGGAACTTTTAAATATCTCGATATATCTCGAAAACTACGCTTCTGATCAAAAAATATCATAGAACATAAATTGTAGGAAACATAATCCTCTACAAAAAACGTCTCTTAACATTTTGCCATAGCTCGCTTCGTTTCCGAGATATTTGCAGATTTATCTCAAGGGAAGGGGCCTGACGGACATATTTCGAGATATTTCTTCTTCTTGTTGTTCTTCTTCTGCACAGCTAAGCTGGAAGTGGCATTTGCGGCTCGCACTACTGCAGAGTTATCTCAACGAAAGGGGCCACGGTGTTTCTGTATCTCAATTATGTTGGTGCGGCTTCGGAACTTTTAAATATCTCGATATATCTCGAAAACTACGCATCTGATCAAAAAATATCATAGAACATAAATTGTAGGAAACATAATTCTCTACAAAAAAGGTCTCTTAACATTTTGCCATAGCTCGCTTCGTTTCCGAGATATTTGCAGATATATCTCAAGGGAAGGGGCCTGACGGACATATTTCGAGATATGTCTTCTTCTTGTTGTTCTTCTTCTGCACAGCTAAGCTGGAAGTGGCATTTACAGCTCGCAATAGTGCAGAGTTATCTCAAAGAAAGGGGCCACGGTGTTTCTGTATCTCTATTATGTTGGTGCGGCTTCGGAACTTTTAAATATCTTGATATATCTCGAGAACTACGCATCTGATCAAAAAATATCATAGAACATAAAAAGTAGGAAACTTAATTCTCTACAAAAAAGGTCCCTTAACATTTTGCCATAGCTCGCTTCGTTTCCGAGATATTTGCAGATATATCTCAAGGGAAGGGGCCTGACGGACATATTTCGAGATATTTCTTCTTCTTGTTGTTCTTCTTCTGCACAGCTAAGCTGGAAGTGGCATTTACAGCTCGCAATACTGCAGAGTTATCTCAAAGAAAGGGGCCACGGTGTTTCTGTATCCCTATTATGTTGGTGCGGCTTCGGAACTTTTAAATATCTCGATACATCTCGAAAACTACGCTTCTGATCAAAAAATATCATAGAACATAAATTGTAGGAAACATAATTCTCTACAAAAAACGTCTCTTAACATTTTGCCATAGCTCGCTTCGTTTCCGAGATATTTGCAGATTCAGCTCAAAGGAACTGGCCTGACGGACATATTTCGAGATATTTCTTCTTCTTGTTGTTCTTCCTCTGCACAGCTAAGCTGGAAGTGGCATTTGCAGCTCGCAATAGTGCAGAGTTATCAAAAAGAAAGGGGCCACGGTGTTTCTGTATCTCTATTATGTTGGTGCGGCTTTGTAACTTTTAAATATCTCGATATATCTCGAAAACTACGCTTCTGATCAAAAAATATCATAGAACATAAAAAGTAGGAAACTTAATTCTCTACAAAAAAGGTCTCTTAACATTTTGCCATAGCTCTCTTCGTTTCCGAGATATTTGCAGATATATCTCAAGGGAAGGGGCCTGACGGACATATTTCGAGATACTTCTTCTTCTTGATGTTCTTCTTCTGCACAGCTAAGCTGGAAGTGGCATTTGCAGCTCGCAATAGTGCAGAGTTATCTCAAAGAAAGGGGCCACGGTGTTTCTGTATCTCTATTATGTTGGTGCGGCTTTGGAACTTTTAAATATCTTGATATATCTCGAGAACTACGCATCAGATCAAAAAATATCATAGAACATAAAAAGTAGGAAACTTAATTCTCTACAAAAAAGGTCTCTTAACATTTTGCCATAGCTCTCTTCGTTTCCGAGATATTTGCAGATTTATCTCAAGGGAAGGGGCCTGACGGACATATTTCGAGATATTTCTTCTTCTTGATGTTCTTCTTCTGCACAGCTAAGCTGGAAGTGGCATTTGCGACTCGCACTAGTGCAGAGTTATCTCAAAGAAAGGGGCCACGGTGTTTCTGTATCTCTATTATGTTGGTGCGGCTTTGGAACTTTTAAATATCTCGATATATCTCGAAAACTACGCTTCTCACCAAAAAATATCATAGAACATAAATTGTACGAAACATAATTCTCTACAAAAAAGGGCTCTTAACATTTTGCCATAGCTCGCTTCGTTTCCGAGATATTTGCAGATATATCTCAAGGGAAGGGGCCTGACGGACATATTTCGACATATTTCTTCTTCTTGTTGTTCTTCTTCTGCACAGCTAAGCTGGAAGTGGCATTTGCAGCTCGCAATAGTGCAGAGATATCTCAAAGAAAGGGGCCACGGCGTTTCTGTATCTCTATTATGTTGGTGCGGCTTCGGAACTTTTAAATATCTTGATATATCTCGAGAACTACGCATCTGATCAAAAAATATCATAGAACATAAAAAGTAGGAAACTTAATTCTCTACAAAAAAGGTCTCTTAACATTTTGCCATAGCTCGCTTCGTTTCCGAGATATTTGCAGATATATCTCAAGGGAAGGGGCCTGACGGACATATTTCGAGATACTTCTTCTTCTTGTTGTTCTTCTTCTGCACAGCTAAGCTGGAAGTGGCATTTGCGGCTCGCACTAGTGCAGAGTTATCTCAAAGAAAGGGGCCACGGTGTTTCTGTATCCCTATTATGTTGGTGCGGCTTCGGAACTTTTAAATATCTCGATATATCTCGAAAACTACGCTTCTGATCAAAAAATATCATAGAACATAAATTGTAGGAAACATAATCCTCTACAAAAAACGTCTCTTAACATTTTGCCATAGCTCGCTTCGTTTCCGAGATATTTGCAGATTTATCTCAAGGGAAGGGGCCTGACGGACATATTTCGAGATATTTCTTCTTCTTGTTGTTCTTCTTCTGCACAGCTAAGCTGGAAGTGGCATTTGCGGCTCGCACTACTGCAGAGTTATCTCAACGAAAGGGGCCACGGTGTTTCTGTATCTCAATTATGTTGGTGCGGCTTCGGAACTTTTAAATATCTCGATATATCTCGAAAACTACGCATCTGATCAAAAAATATCATAGAACATAAATTGTAGGAAACATAATTCTCTACAAAAAAGGTCTCTTAACATTTTGCCATAGCTCGCTTCGTTTCCGAGATATTTGCAGATATATCTCAAGGGAAGGGGCCTGACGGACATATTTCGAGATATGTCTTCTTCTTGTTGTTCTTCTTCTGCACAGCTAAGCTGGAAGTGGCATTTACAGCTCGCAATAGTGCAGAGTTATCTCAAAGAAAGGGGCCACGGTGTTTCTGTATCTCTATTATGTTGGTGCGGCTTCGGAACTTTTAAATATCTTGATATATCTCGAGAACTACGCATCTGATCAAAAAATATCATAGAACATAAAAAGTAGGAAACTTAATTCTCTACAAAAAAGGTCCCTTAACATTTTGCCATAGCTCGCTTCGTTTCCGAGATATTTGCAGATATATCTCAAGGGAAGGGGCCTGACGGACATATTTCGAGATATTTCTTCTTCTTGTTGTTCTTCTTCTGCACAGCTAAGCTGGAAGTGGCATTTACAGCTCGCAATACTGCAGAGTTATCTCAAAGAAAGGGGCCACGGTGTTTCTGTATCCCTATTATGTTGGTGCGGCTTCGGAACTTTTAAATATCTCGATACATCTCGAAAACTACGCTTCTGATCAAAAAATATCATAGAACATAAATTGTAGGAAACATAATTCTCTACAAAAAACGTCTCTTAACATTTTGCCATAGCTCGCTTCGTTTCCGAGATATTTGCAGATTCAGCTCAAAGGAACTGGCCTGACGGACATATTTCGAGATATTTCTTCTTCTTGTTGTTCTTCCTCTGCACAGCTAAGCTGGAAGTGGCATTTGCAGCTCGCAATAGTGCAGAGTTATCAAAAAGAAAGGGGCCACGGTGTTTCTGTATCTCTATTATGTTGGTGCGGCTTTGTAACTTTTAAATATCTCGATATATCTCGAAAACTACGCTTCTGATCAAAAAATATCATAGAACATAAAAAGTAGGAAACTTAATTCTCTACAAAAAAGGTCTCTTAACATTTTGCCATAGCTCTCTTCGTTTCCGAGATATTTGCAGATATATCTCAAGGGAAGGGGCCTGACGGACATATTTCGAGATACTTCTTCTTCTTGATGTTCTTCTTCTGCACAGCTAAGCTGGAAGTGGCATTTGCAGCTCGCAATAGTGCAGAGTTATCTCAAAGAAAGGGGCCACGGTGTTTCTGTATCTCTATTATGTTGGTGCGGCTTTGGAACTTTTAAATATCTTGATATATCTCGAGAACTACGCATCAGATCAAAAAATATCATAGAACATAAAAAGTAGGAAACTTAATTCTCTACAAAAAAGGTCTCTTAACATTTTGCCATAGCTCGCTTCGTTTCCGAGATATTTGCAGATTCAGCTCAAAGGAACTGGCCTGACGGACATATTTCGAGATATTTCTTCTTCTTGTTGTTCTTCCTCTGCACAGCTAAGCTGGAAGTGGCATTTGCAGCTCGCAATAGTGCAGAGTTATCTCAAAGAAAGGGGCCACGGTGTTTCTGTATCTCTATTATGTTGGTGCGGCTTTGGAACTTTTAAATATCTCGATATATCTCGAAAACTACGCTTCTCACCAAAAAATATCATAGAACATAAATTGTACGAAACATAATTCTCTACAAAAAAGGGCTCTTAACATTTTGCCATAGCTCGCTTCGTTTCCGAGATATTTGCAGATATATCTCAAGGGAAGGGGCCTGACGGACATATTTCGAGATATTTCTTCTTCTTGTTGTTCTTCTTCTGCACAGCTAAGCTGGAAGTGGCATTTACAGCTCGCAATAGTGCAGAGATATCTCAAAGAAAGGGGCCACGGTGTTTCTGTATCTCTATTATGTTGGTGCGGCTTCGGAACTTTTAAATATCTTGATATATCTCGAGAACTACGCATCTGATCAAAAAATATCATAGAACATAAAAAGTAGGAAACTTAATTCTCTACAAAAAAGGTCTCTTAACATTTTGCCATAGCTCGCTTCGTTTCCGAGATATTTGCAGATATATCTCAAGGGAAGGGGCCTGACGGACATATTTCGAGATATTTCTTCTTCTTGTTGTTCTTCTTCTGCACAGCTAAGCTGGAAGTGGCATTTGCGGCTCGCACTAATGCAGAGTTATCTCAAAGAAAGGGGCCACGGTGTTTCTGTATCCCTATTATGTTGGTGCGGCTTCGGAACTTTTAAATATCTTGATATATCTCGAGAACTACGCATCTGATCAAAAAATATCATAGAACATAAAAAGTAGGAAACTTAATTCTCTACAAAAAAGGTCTCTTAACAATTGGCCATAGCTCGCTCCGTTTCCGAGATATTTGCAGATTTATCTCAAGGGAAGGGGCCTGGCGGACATATTTCGAGATACTTCTTCTTCTTGTTGTTCTTCTTCTGCACAGCTAAGCTGGAAGTGGCATTTGCGGCTCGCACTAGTGCAGAGTTATCTCAAAGAAAGGGGCCACGGTGTTTCTGTATCCCTATTATGTTGGTGCGGCTTCGGAACTTTTAAATATCTCGATATATCTCGAAAACTACGCTTCTGATCAAAAAATATCATAGAACATAAATTGTAGAAAACATAATCCTCTACAAAAAACGTCTCTTAACATTTTGCCATAGCTCGCTTCGTTTCCGAGATATTTGCAGATTTATCTCAAGGGAAGGGGCCTGACGGACATATTTCGAGATATTTCTTCTTCTTGTTGTTCTTCTTCTGCACAGCTAAGCTGGAAGTGGCATTTGCGGCTCGCACTACTGCAGAGTTATCTCAACGAAAGGGGCCACGGTGTTTCTGTATCTCAATTATGTTGGTGCGGCTTCGGAACTTTTAAATATCTCGATATATCTCGAAAACTACGCATCTGATCAAAAAATATCATAGAACATAAATTGTAGGAAACATAATTCTCTACAAAAAAGGTCTCTTAACATTTTGCCATAGCTCGCTTCGTTTCCGAGATATTTGCAGATATATCTCAAGGGAAGGGGCCTGACGGACATATTTCGAGATATGTCTTCTTCTTGTTGTTCTTCTTCTGCACAGCTAAGCTGGAAGTGGCATTTACAGCTCGCAATAGTGCAGAGTTATCTCAAAGAAAGGGGCCACGGTGTTTCTGTATCTCTATTATGTTGGTGCGGCTTCGGAACTTTTAAATATCTTGATATATCTCGAGAACTACGCATCTGATCAAAAAATATCATAGAACATAAAAAGTAGGAAACTTAATTCTCTACAAAAAAGGTCCCTTAACATTTTGCCATAGCTCGCTTCGTTTCCGAGATATTTGCAGATATATCTCAAGGGAAGGGGCCTGACGGACATATTTCGAGATATTTCTTCTTCTTGTTGTTCTTCTTCTGCACAGCTAAGCTGGAAGTGGCATTTACAGCTCGCAATACTGCAGAGTTATCTCAAAGAAAGGGGCCACGGTGTTTCTGTATCCCTATTATGTTGGTGCGGCTTCGGAACTTTTAAATATCTCGATACATCTCGGAAACTACGCTTCTGATCAAAAAATATCATAGAACATAAATTGTAGGAAACATAATTCTCTACAAAAAACGTCTCTTAACATTTTGCCATAGCTCGCTTCGTTTCCGAGATATTTGCAGATTCAGCTCAAAGGAACTGGCCTGACGGACATATTTCGAGATATTTCTTCTTCTTGTTGTTCTTCCTCTGCACAGCTAAGCTGGAAGTGGCATTTGCAGCTCGCAATAGTGCAGAGTTATCTCAAAGAAAGGGGCCACGGTGTTTCTGTATCTCTATTATGTTGGTGCGGCTTTGTAACTTTTAAATATCTCGATATATCTCGAAAACTACGCTTCTGATCAAAAAATATCATAGAACATAAAAAGTAGGAAACTTAATTCTCTACAAAAAAGGTCTCTTAACATTTTGCCATAGCTCTCTTCGTTTCCGAGATATTTGCAGATATATCTCAAGGGAAGGGGCCTGACGGACATATTTCGAGATACTTCTTCTTCTTGATGTTCTTCTTCTGCACAGCTAAGCTGGAAGTGGCATTTGCAGCTCGCAATAGTGCAGAGTTATCTCAAAGAAAGGGGCCACGGTGTTTCTGTATCTCTATTATGTTGGTGCGGCTTTGGAACTTTTAAATATCTTGATATATCTCGAGAACTACGCATCAGATCAAAAAATATCATAGAACATAAAAAGTAGGAAACTTAATTCTCTACAAAAAAGGTCTCTTAACATTTTGCCATAGCTCTCTTCGTTTCCGAGATATTTGCAGATTTATCTCAAGGGAAGGGGCCTGACGGACATATTTCGAGATATTTCTTCTTCTTGATGTTCTTCTTCTGCACAGCTAAGCTGGAAGTGGCATTTGCAGCTCGCAATAGTGCAGAGTTATCTCAAAGAAAGGGGCCACGGTGTTTCTGTATCTCTATTATGTTGGTGCGGCTTCGGAACTTTTAAATATCTTGATATATCTCGAGAACTACGCATCTGATCAAAAAATATCATAGAACATAAAACGTAGGAAACTTAATTCTCTACAAAAAAGGTCTCTCAACATTTTGCCATAGCTCGCTTCGTTTCCGAGATATTTGCAGATTTATCTCAAGGGAAGGGGCCTGACGGACATATTTCGAGATATTTCTTCTTCTTGTTGTTCTTCTTCTGCACAGCTAAGCTGAAAGTGGCATTTGCGACTCGCACTAGTGCAGAGTTATCTCAAAGAAAGGGGCCACGGTGTTTCTGTATCTCTATTATGTTGGTGCGGCTTTGGAACTTTTAAATATCTCGATATATCTCGAAAACTACGCTTCTCACCAAAAAATATCATAGAACATAAATTGTACGAAACATAATTCTCTACAAAAAAGGGCTCTTAACATTTTGCCATAGCTCGCTTCGTTTCCGAGATATTTGCAGATATATCTCAAGGGAAGGGGCCTGACGGACATATTTCGAGATATTTCTTCTTCTTGTTGTTCTTCTTCTGCACAGCTAAGCTGGAAGTGGCATTTACAGCTCGCAATAGTGCAGAGATATCTCAAAGAAAGGGGCCACGGTGTTTCTGTATCTCTATTATGTTGGTGCGGCTTCGGAACTTTTAAATATCTTGATATATCTCGAGAACTACGCATCTGATCAAAAAATATCATAGAACATAAAAAGTAGGAAACTTAATTCTCTACAAAAAAGGTCTCTTAACAATTGGCCATAGCTCTCTTCGTTTCCGAGATATTTGCAGATTTATCTCAAGGGAAGGGGCCTGGCGGACATATTTCGAGATACTTCTTCTTCTTGTTGTTCTTCTTCTGCACAGCTAAGCTGGAAGTGGCATTTACAGCTCGCAATAGTGCAGAGTTATCTCAAAGAAAGGGGCCACGCTGTTTCTGTATCTCTATTATGTTGGTGCGGCTTTGGAACTTTTAAATATCTCGATATATCTCGAAAACTACGCTTCTCACCAAAAAATATCATAGAACATAAATTGTACGAAACATAATTCTCTACAAAAAAGGTCTCTTGACATTTTGCCATAGCTCGCTTCGTTTCCGAGATATTTGCAGATATATCTCAAGGGAAGGGGCCTGACGGACATATTTCGAGATATTTCTTCTTCTTGTTGTTCTTCTTCTGCACAGCTAAGCTGGAAGTGGCATTGACAGCTCGCAATAGTGCAGAGTTATCTCAAAGAAAGGGGCCACGGTGTTTCTGTATCCCTATTATGTTGGTGCGGCTTCGGAACTTTTAAATATCTCGATATATCTCGAAAACTACGCTTCTGATCAAAAAATATCATAGAACATAAATTGTAGGAAACATAATTCTCTACAAAAAAGGTCTCCTAACATTTTGCCATAGCTCGCTTCGTTTCCGAGATATTTGCAGATTTATCTCAAGGGAAGGGGCCTGACGGACATATTTCGAGGTATTCCTTCTTCTTGTTGTCCTTCTTCTGCACAGCTAAGGTGGAAGTGGCATTTGCGGCTCGCACTAGTGCAGAGTTATCTCAAAGAAAGGGGCCACGGTGTTTCTGTATCCCTATTATGTTGTTGCGGCTTCGGAACTTTTAAATATCTCGATATATCTCGAAAACTACGCTTCTGATCAAAAAATATCATAGAACATAAATTGTAGGAAACATAATACTCTACAAAAAACGTCTCTTAACATTTTGCCATAGCTCGCTTCGTTTCCGAGATATTTGCAGATTTATCTCAAGGGAAGGGGCCTGACGGACATATTTCGAGATATTTCTTCTTCTTGTTGTTCTTCTTCTGCACAGCTAAGCTGGAAGTGGCATTTACAGCTCGCAATAGTGCAGAGTTATCTCAAAGAAAGGGGCCACGGTGTTTCTGTATCTCTAATATGTTGGTGCGGCTTCGGAACTTTTAAATATCTTGATATATCTCGCGAACTACGCATCTGATCAAAAAATATCATAGAACATGAAAAGTAGGAAACTTAATTCTCTACAAAAAAGGTCTCTTAACATTTTGCCATAGCTCGCTTCGTTTCCGAGATATTTGCAGATTCAGCTCAAAGGAACTGGCCTGACGGACATATTTCGAGATATTTCTTCTTCTTGTTGTTCTTCCTCTGCACAGCTAAGCTGGAAGTGGCATTTGCAGCTCGCAATAGTGCAGAGTTATCAAAAAGAAAGGGGCCACGGTGTTTCTGTATCTCTATTATGTTGGTGCGGCTTTGTAACTTTTAAATATCTCGATATATCTCGAAAACTACGCTTCTGATCAAAAAATATCATAGAACATAAAAAGTAGGAAACTTAATTCTCTACAAAAAAGGTCTCTTAACATTTTGCCATAGCTCTCTTCGTTTCCGAGATATTTGCAGATATATCTCAAGGGAAGGGGCCTGACGGACATATTTCGAGATACTTCTTCTTCTTG
Organism: Osmia lignaria lignaria; assembly: GCF_051020975.1. Classification (NCBI taxonomy): domain Eukaryota; kingdom Metazoa; phylum Arthropoda; class Insecta; order Hymenoptera; family Megachilidae; genus Osmia; species Osmia lignaria. The sequence continues at coordinate 4,082,359 of NW_027478159.1, read as the reverse complement.
ATGTTCTTCTTCTGCACAGCTAAGCTGGAAGTGGCATTTGCAGCTCGCAATAGTGCAGAGTTATCTCAAAGAAAGGGGCCACGGTGTTTCTGTATCTCTATTATGTTGGTGCGGCTTTGGAACTTTTAAATATCTTGATATATCTCGAGAACTACGCATCAGATCAAAAAATATCATAGAACATAAAAAGTAGGAAACTTAATTCTCTACAAAAAAGGTCTCTTAACATTTTGCCATAGCTCTCTTTGTTTCCGAGATATTTGCAGATTTATCTCAAGGGAAGGGGCCTGACGGACATATTTCGAGATATTTCTTCTTCTTGATGTTCTTCTTCTGCACAGCTAAGCTGGAAGTGGCATTTGCGACTCGCACTAGTGCAGAGTTATCTCAAAGAAAGGGGCCACGGTGTTTCTGTATCTCTATTATGTTGGTGCGGCTTTGGAACTTTTAAATATCTCGATATATCTCGAAAACTACGCTTCTCACCAAAAAATATGATAGAACATAAATTGTACGAAACATAATTCTCTACAGAAAAGGGCTCTTAACATTTTGCCATAGCTCGCTTCGTTTCCGAGATATTTGCAGATATATCTCAAGGGAAGGGGCCTGACGGACATATTTCGAGATATTTCTTCTTCTTGTTGTTCTTCTTCTGCACAGCTAAGCTGGAAGTGGCATTTACAGCTCGCAATAGTGCAGAGATATCTCAAAGAAAGGGGCCACGGTGTTTCTGTATCTCTATTATGTTGGTGCGGCTTCGGAACTTTTAAATATCTTGATATATCTCGAGAACTACGCATCTGATCAAAAAATATCATAGAACATAAAAAGTAGGAAACTTAATTCTCTACAAAAAAGGTCTCTTAACATTTTGCCATAGCTCGCTTCGTTTCCGAGATATTTGCAGATATATCTCAAGGGAAGGGGCCTGACGGACATATTTCGAGATATTTCTTCTTCTTGTTGTTCTTCTTCTGCACAGCTAAGCTGGAAGTGGCATTTGCGGCTCGCACTAATGCAGAGTTATCTCAAAGAAAGGGGCCACGGTGTTTCTGTATCCCTATTATGTTGGTGCGGCTTCGGAACTTTTAAATATCTTGATATATCTCGAGAACTACGCATCTGATCAAAAAATATCATAGAACATAAAAAGTAGGAAACTTAATTCTCTACAAAAAAGGTCTCTTAACAATTGGCCATAGCTCGCTCCGTTTCCGAGATATTTGCAGATTTATCTCAAGGGAAGGGGCCTGGCGGACATATTTCGAGATACTTCTTCTTCTTGTTGTTCTTCTTCTGCACAGCTAAGCTGGAAGTGGCATTTGCGGCTCGCACTAGTGCAGAGTTATCTCAAAGAAAGGGGCCACGGTGTTTCTGTATCCCTATTATGTTGGTGCGGCTTCGGAACTTTTAAATATCTCGATATATCTCGAAAACTACGCTTCTGATCAAAAAATATCATAGAACATAAATTGTAGAAAACATAATCCTCTACAAAAAACGTCTCTTAACATTTTGCCATAGCTCGCTTCGTTTCCGAGATATTTGCAGATTTATCTCAAGGGAAGGGGCCTGACGGACATATTTCGAGATATTTCTTCTTCTTGTTGTTCTTCTTCTGCACAGCTAAGCTGGAAGTGGCATTTGCGGCTCGCACTACTGCAGAGTTATCTCAACGAAAGGGGCCACGGTGTTTCTGTATCTCAATTATGTTGGTGCGGCTTCGGAACTTTTAAATATCTCGATATATCTCGAAAACTACGCATCTGATCAAAAAATATCATAGAACATAAATTGTAGGAAACATAATTCTCTACAAAAAAGGTCTCTTAACATTTTGCCATAGCTCGCTTCGTTTCCGAGATATTTGCAGATATATCTCAAGGGAAGGGGCCTGACGGACATATTTCGAGATATGTCTTCTTCTTGTTGTTCTTCTTCTGCACAGCTAAGCTGGAAGTGGCATTTACAGCTCGCAATAGTGCAGAGTTATCTCAAAGAAAGGGGCCACGGTGTTTCTGTATCTCTATTATGTTGGTGCGGCTTCGGAACTTTTAAATATCTTGATATATCTCGAGAACTACGCATCTGATCAAAAAATATCATAGAACATAAAAAGTAGGAAACTTAATTCTCTACAAAAAAGGTCCCTTAACATTTTGCCATAGCTCGCTTCGTTTCCGAGATATTTGCAGATATATCTCAAGGGAAGGGGCCTGACGGACATATTTCGAGATATTTCTTCTTCTTGTTGTTCTTCTTCTGCACAGCTAAGCTGGAAGTGGCATTTACAGCTCGCAATACTGCAGAGTTATCTCAAAGAAAGGGGCCACGGTGTTTCTGTATCCCTATTATGTTGGTGCGGCTTCGGAACTTTTAAATATCTCGATACATCTCGGAAACTACGCTTCTGATCAAAAAATATCATAGAACATAAATTGTAGGAAACATAATTCTCTACAAAAAACGTCTCTTAACATTTTGCCATAGCTCGCTTCGTTTCCGAGATATTTGCAGATTCAGCTCAAAGGAACTGGCCTGACGGACATATTTCGAGATATTTCTTCTTCTTGTTGTTCTTCCTCTGCACAGCTAAGCTGGAAGTGGCATTTGCAGCTCGCAATAGTGCAGAGTTATCTCAAAGAAAGGGGCCACGGTGTTTCTGTATCTCTATTATGTTGGTGCGGCTTTGTAACTTTTAAATATCTCGATATATCTCGAAAACTACGCTTCTGATCAAAAAATATCATAGAACATAAAAAGTAGGAAACTTAATTCTCTACAAAAAAGGTCTCTTAACATTTTGCCATAGCTCTCTTCGTTTCCGAGATATTTGCAGATATATCTCAAGGGAAGGGGCCTGACGGACATATTTCGAGATACTTCTTCTTCTTGATGTTCTTCTTCTGCACAGCTAAGCTGGAAGTGGCATTTGCAGCTCGCAATAGTGCAGAGTTATCTCAAAGAAAGGGGCCACGGTGTTTCTGTATCTCTATTATGTTGGTGCGGCTTTGGAACTTTTAAATATCTTGATATATCTCGAGAACTACGCATCAGATCAAAAAATATCATAGAACATAAAAAGTAGGAAACTTAATTCTCTACAAAAAAGGTCTCTTAACATTTTGCCATAGCTCTCTTCGTTTCCGAGATATTTGCAGATTTATCTCAAGGGAAGGGGCCTGACGGACATATTTCGAGATATTTCTTCTTCTTGATGTTCTTCTTCTGCACAGCTAAGCTGGAAGTGGCATTTGCAGCTCGCAATAGTGCAGAGTTATCTCAAAGAAAGGGGCCACGGTGTTTCTGTATCTCTATTATGTTGGTGCGGCTTCGGAACTTTTAAATATCTTGATATATCTCGAGAACTACGCATCTGATCAAAAAATATCATAGAACATAAAACGTAGGAAACTTAATTCTCTACAAAAAAGGTCTCTCAACATTTTGCCATAGCTCGCTTCGTTTCCGAGATATTTGCAGATTTATCTCAAGGGAAGGGGCCTGACGGACATATTTCGAGATATTTCTTCTTCTTGTTGTTCTTCTTCTGCACAGCTAAGCTGAAAGTGGCATTTGCGACTCGCACTAGTGCAGAGTTATCTCAAAGAAAGGGGCCACGGTGTTTCTGTATCTCTATTATGTTGGTGCGGCTTTGGAACTTTTAAATATCTCGATATATCTCGAAAACTACGCTTCTCACCAAAAAATATCATAGAACATAAATTGTACGAAACATAATTCTCTACAAAAAAGGGCTCTTAACATTTTGCCATAGCTCGCTTCGTTTCCGAGATATTTGCAGATATATCTCAAGGGAAGGGGCCTGACGGACATATTTCGAGATATTTCTTCTTCTTGTTGTTCTTCTTCTGCACAGCTAAGCTGGAAGTGGCATTTACAGCTCGCAATAGTGCAGAGATATCTCAAAGAAAGGGGCCACGGTGTTTCTGTATCTCTATTATGTTGGTGCGGCTTCGGAACTTTTAAATATCTTGATATATCTCGAGAACTACGCATCTGATCAAAAAATATCATAGAACATAAAAAGTAGGAAACTTAATTCTCTACAAAAAAGGTCTCTTAACAATTGGCCATAGCTCTCTTCGTTTCCGAGATATTTGCAGATTTATCTCAAGGGAAGGGGCCTGGCGGACATATTTCGAGATACTTCTTCTTCTTGTTGTTCTTCTTCTGCACAGCTAAGCTGGAAGTGGCATTTGCGGCTCGCACTAGTGCAGAGTTATCTCAAAGAAAGGGGCCACGGTGTTTCTGTATCCCTATTATGTTGGTGCGGCTTCGGAACTTTTAAATATCTCGATATATCTCGAAAACTACGCTTCTGATCAAAAAATATCATGGAACATAAATTGTAGGAAACATAATTCTCTACAAAAAACGTCTCTTAACATTTTGCCATAGCTCGCTTCGTTTCCGAGATATTTGCAGATTTATCTCAAGGGAAGGGGCCTGACGGACATATTTCGAGATATTTCTTCTTCTTGTTGTTCTTCTTCTGCACAGCTAAGCTGGAAGTGGCATTTGCGGCTCGCACTACTGCAGAGTTATCTCAACGAAAGGGGCCACGGTGTTTCTGTATCCCTATTATGTTGGTGCGGCTTCGGAACTTTTAAATATCTCGATATATCTCGAAAACTACGCATCTGATCAAAAAATATCATAGAACATAAATTGTAGGAAACATAATTCTCTACAAAAAAGGTCTCTTAACATTTTGCCATAGCTCGCTTCGTTTCCGAGATATTTGCAGATATATCTCAAGGGAAGGGGCCTGACGGACATATTTCGAGATATGTCTTCTTCTTGTTGTTCTTCTTCTGCACAGCTAAGCTGGAAGTGGCATTTACAGCTCGCAATAGTGCAGAGTTATCTCAAAGAAAGGGGCCACGCTGTTTCTGTATCTCTATTATGTTGGTGCGGCTTTGGAACTTTTAAATATCTCGATATATCTCGAAAACTACGCTTCTCACCAAAAAATATCATAGAACATAAATTGTACGAAACATAATTCTCTACAAAAAAGGTCTCTTAACATTTTGCCATAGCTCGCTTCGTTTCCGAGATATTTGCAGATATATCTCAAGGGAAGGGGCCTGACGGACATATTTCGAGATATTTCTTCTTCTTGTTGTTCTTCTTCTGCACAGCTAAGCTGGAAGTGGCATTGACAGCTCGCAATAGTGCAGAGTTATCTCAAAGAAAGGGGCCACGGTGTTTCTGTATCCCTATTATGTTGGTGCGGCTTCGGAACTTTTAAATATCTCGATATATCTCGAAAACTACGCTTCTGATCAAAAAATATCATAGAACATAAATTGTAGGAAACATAATTCTCTACAAAAAAGGTCTCCTAACATTTTGCCATAGCTCGCTTCGTTTCCGAGATATTTGCAGATTTATCTCAAGGGAAGGGGCCTGACGGACATATTTCGAGATATTCCTTCTTCTTGTTGTCCTTCTTCTGCACAGCTAAGGTGGAAGTGGCATTTGCGGCTCGCACTAGTGCAGAGTTATCTCAAAGAAAGGGGCCACGGTGTTTCTGTATCCCTATTATGTTGTTGCGGCTTCGGAACTTTTAAATATCTCGATATATCTCGAAAACTACGCTTCTGATCAAAAAATATCATAGAACATAAATTGTAGGAAACATAATACTCTACAAAAAACGTCTCTTAACATTTTGCCATAGCTCGCTTCGTTTCCGAGATATTTGCAGATTTATCTCAAGGGAAGGGGCCTGACGGACATATTTCGAGATATTTCTTCTTCTTGTTGTTCTTCTTCTGCACAGCTAAGCTGGAAGTGGCATTTACAGCTCGCAATAGTGCAGAGTTATCTCAAAGAAAGGGGCCACGGTGTTTCTGTATCTCTAATATGTTGGTGCGGCTTCGGAACTTTTAAATATCTTGATATATCTCGCGAACTACGCATCTGATCAAAAAATATCATAGAACATGAAAAGTAGGAAACTTAATTCTCTACAAAAAAGGTCTCTTAACATTTTGCCATAGCTCGCTTCGTTTCCGAGATATTTGCAGATTTATCTCAAGGGAAGGGGCCTAACGGACATATTTCGAGATATTTCTTCTTCTTGTTGTTCTTCTTCTGCACAGCTAAGCTGGAAGTGGCATTTGCGGCTCGCACTAGTGCAGAGTTATCTCAAAGAAAGGGGCCACGGTGTTTCTGCATCCCTATTATGTTGGTGCGGCTTCGGAACTTTTAAATATCTCGATATATCTCGAAAACTACGCTTCTGATCAAAAAATATCATAGAACATAAATTGTAGGAAACATAATTCTCTACAAAAAACGTCTCTTAACATTTTGCCATAGCTCGCTTCGTTTCCGAGATATTTGCAGATTCAGCTCAAAGGAACTGGCCTGACGGACATATTTCGAGATATTTCTTCTTCTTGTTGTTCTTCCTCTGCACAGCTAAGCTGGAAGTGGCATTTGCAGCTCGCAATAGTGCAGAGTTATCTCAAAGAAAGGGGCCACGGTGTTTCTGTATCTCTATTATGTTGGTGCGGCTTCGGAACTTTTAAATATCTTGATATATCTCGAGAACTACGCATCTGATCAAAAAATATCATAGAACATAAAAAGTAGGAAACTTAATTCTCTACAAAAAGGGTCTCTTAACATTTTGCCATAGCTCGCTTCGTTTCCGAGATATTTGCAGATTTATCTCAAGGGAAGGGGCCTGACGGACATATTTCGAGATATGTCTTCTTCTTGTTCTTCTTCTTCTGCACAGCTAAGCTGGAAGTGGGATTTACAGCTCGCAATAGTGCAGAGTTATCTCAAAGAAAGGGGCCACGGTGTTTCTGTATCTCTATTATGTTGGTGCGGCTTCGGAACTTTTAAATATCTTGATATATCTCGCGAACTACGCATCTGATCAAAAAATATCATAGAACATGAAAAGTAGGAAACTTAATTCTCTACAAAAAAGGTCTCTTAACATTTTGCCATAGCTCGCTTCGTTTCCGAGATATTTGCAGATTTATCTCAAGGGAAGGGGCCTAACGGACATATTTCGAGATATTTCTTCTTCTTGTTGTTCTTCTTCTGCACAGCTAAGCTGGAAGTGGCATTTGCGGCTCGCACTAGTGCAGAGTTATCTCAAAGAAAGGGGCCACGGTGTTTCTGCATCCCTATTATGTTGGTGCGGCTTCGGAACTTTTAAATATCTCGATATGTCTCGAAAACTACGCTTCTGATCAAAAAATATCATAGAACATAAAAAGTAGGAAACTTGATTCTCTACAAAAAAGGTCTCTTAACATTTTACCATAGCTCGCTTCGTTTCCGAGATATTTGCAGATTTATCTCAAGGGAAGGGGCCTGACGGACATATTTCGAGATATTTCTTCTTCTTGTTGTTCTTCTTCTGCACAGCTAAGCTGGAAGTGGCATTTGCGGCTCGCACTAGTGCAGAGTTATCTCAAAGAAAGGGGCCACGGTGTTTCTGTATCTCTATTATGTTGGTGCGGCTTCGGAACTTTTAAATATCTCGATATATCTCGAAAACTACGCTTCTGATCAAAAGATATCATAGAACATAAATTGTAGGAAACATAATTCTCTACAAAAAAGGTCTCTTAAGATTTTGCCATAGCTCGCTTCGTTTCCGAGATATTTGCAGATTTATCTCAAGGGAAGGGGCCTGACGGACATATTTCGAGATATTTCTTCTTCTTGTTGTTCTTCTTCTGCACAGCTAAACTGGAAGTGGCATTTCCAGCTCGCAATAGTGCAGAGTTATCTCAAAGAGAGGGGCCACGGTGTTTCTGTATCTCTATTATGTTGGTGCGGCTTCGGAACTTTTAAATATCTTGATATATCTCGAGAACTACGCATCTGATCAAAAAATATCATAGAACATAAAAAGTAGGAAACTTAATTCTCTACAAAAAAGGTCTCTCAACATTTTGCCATAGCTCGCTTCGTTTCCGAGATATTTGCAGATTTATCTCAAGGGAAGGGGCCTGACGGACATATTTCGAGATATTTCTTCTTCTTGTTGTTCTTCTCCTGCACAGCTAAGCTGGAAGTGGCATTTACAGCTCGCAATACTGCAGAGTTATCTCAAAGAAAGGGGCCACGGTGTTTCTGTATCTCTATTATGTTGGTGCGGCTTCGGAACTTTTAAATATCTTGATATATCTCGAGAACTACGCATCTGATCAAAAAATATCATAGAACATAAAAAGTAGGAAACTTAATTCTCTACAAAAAAGGTCTCTTAACATTTTGCCATAGCTCGCTTCGTTTCCGAGATATTTGCAGATTTATCTCAAGGGAAGGGGCCTGAGGGACATATTTCGAGATATTTCTTCTTCTTGTTGTTCTTCTTCTGCACAGCTAAGCAGGAAGTGGCATTTGCGGCTCGCACTAGTGCAGAGTTATCTCAAAGAAAGGGGCCACGGTGTTTCTGTATCCCTATTATGTTGGTGCGGCTTCGGAACTTTTAAATATCTCGATATATCTCGAAAACTACGCTTCTGATCAAAAAATATCATAGAACATAAATTGTAGGAAACATAATTCTCTACAAAAATCGTCTCTTAACATTTTGCCATAGCTCGCTTCGTTTCCGAGATATTTGCAGATTCAGCTCAAAGGAACTGGCCTGACGGACATATTTCGAGATATTTCTTCTTCTTGTTGTTCTTCCTCTGCACAGCTAAGCTGGAAGTGGCATTTGCAGCTCGCAATACTGCAGAGTTATCTCAAAGAAAGGGGCCACGGTGTTTCTGTATCTCTATTATGTTGGTGCGGCTTCGGAACTTTTAAATATCTTGATATATCTCGAGAACTACGGATCTGATCAAAAAATATCATAGAACATGAAAAGTAGGAAACTTAATTCTCTACAAAAAGGGTCTCTTAACATTTTGCCATAGCTCGCTTCGTTTCCGAGATATTTGCAGATTTATCTCAAGGGAAGGGGCCTGACGGACATATTTCGAGATATGTCTTCTTCTTGTTCTTCTTCTTCTGCACAGCTAAGCTGGAAGTGGCATTTACAGCTCGCAATAGTGCAGAGTTATCTCAAAGAAAGGGGCCACGGTGTTTCTGTATCTCTATTATGTTGGTGCGGCTTCGGAACTTTTAAATATCTTGATATATCTCGCGAACTACGCATCTGATCAAAAAATATCATAGAACATGAAAAGTAGGAAACTTAATTCTCTACAAAAAAGGTCTCTTAACATTTTGCCATAGCTCGCTTCGTTTCCGAGATATTTGCAGATTTATCTCAAGGGAAGGGGCCTAACGGACATATTTCGAGATATTTCTTCTTCTTGTTGTTCTCCTTCTGCACAGCTAAGCTGGAAGTGGCATTTGCGGCTCGCACTAGTGCAGAGTTATCTCAAAGAAAGGGGCCACGGTGTTTCTGCATCCCTATTATGTTGGTGCGGCTTCGGAACTTTTAAATATCTCGATATATCTCGAAAACTACGCTTCTGATCAAAAAATATCATAGAACATAAAAAGTAGGAAACTTGATTCTCTACAAAAAAGGTCTCTTAACATTTTACCATAGCTCGCTTCGTTTCCGAGATATTTGCAGATTTATCTCAAGGGAAGGGGCCTGACGGACATATTTCGAGATATTTCTTCTTCTTGTTGTTCTTCTTCTGCACAGCTAAACTGGAAGTGGCATTTCCAGCTCGCAATAGTGCAGAGTTATCTCAAAGAGAGGAGCCACGGTGTTTCTGTATCTCTATTATGTTGGTGCGGCTTCGGAACTTTTAAATATCTTGATATATCTCGAAAACTACGCTTCTGATCAAAAAATATCATAGAACATAAATTGTAGGAAACATAATTCTCTACAAAAAAGGTCTCTTAACATTTTGCCATAGCTCGCTTCGTTTCCGAGATATTTGCAGATTCAGCTCAAAGGAACTGGCCTGACGGACATATTTCGAGATATTTCTTCTTCTTGTTGTTCTTCCTCTGCACAGCTAAGCTGGAAGTGGCATTTGCAGCTCGCAATAGTGCAGAGTTATCTCGAAGAAAGGGGCCACGGTGTTTCTGTATCTCTATTATGTTGGTGCGGCTTCGGAACTTTTAAATATCTTGATATATCTCGAGAACTACGGATCTGATCAAAAAATATCATAGAACATAAAAAGTAGGAAACTTAATTCTCTACAAAAAAGGTCTCTTAACATTTTGCCATAGCTCGCTTCGTTTCCGAGATATTTGCAGATTTATCTCAAGGGAAGGGGCCTGACGGACATATTTCGAGATATGTCTTCTTCTTGTTGTTCTTCTTCTGCACAGCTAAGCTGGAAGTGGCATTTACAGCTCGCAATAGTGCAGAGTTATCTCAAAGAAAGGGGCCACGGTGTTTCTGCATCCCTATTATGTTGGTGCGGCTTCGGAACTTTTAAATATCTTGATATATCTCGAGAACTACGCATCTGTTCAAAAAATATCATAGAACATAAAAAGTAGGAAACCTAATTTTCTACAAAAAAGGTCTCTTAACATTTTGCCGTAGCTCGCTTCGTTTCCGAGATATTTGCAGATTTATCTCAAGGGAAGGGGCCTGACGGACATATTTCGAAATATTTCTTATTCTTGTTGTTCTTCTTCTGCACAGCTAAGCTGGAAGTGGCATTTGCAGCTCGCAATAGTGCAGAGTTATCTCAAAGAAAGGGGCCACGGTGTTTCTGAACCTCTATTATGTTGGTGCAGCTTCGGAGCTTTTAAATATCTTGATATATCTCGAGAACTACGCATCTGATCAAAAAATATCATAGAACATAAAAAGTAGAAAACTTAATTCTCTACAAAAAAGGTCTCTTAACATTTTGCCATAGCTCGCTTCCTTTCCGAGATATTTGCAGATTTAGCTCAATGGAAGGGGCCTGACGGACATATTCCGAGATATTTCTTCTTCTTGTTGTTCCTCTTCTGCACAGCTAAGCTGGAAGTGGCATTTGCAGGTCGCAATAGTGCAGAGTTATCTCAAAGAAAGGGGCCACGGTGTTTCTGTATCTCTATTATGTTGGTGCGGCTTCGGAACTTTTAAATATCTCGATATATCTCGAAAACTACGCTTCTGATCAAAAAATATCAGAGAACCTAAATTGTAGGAAACATAATTCTCTACAAAAAAGGTCTCTTAACATTTTGCCGTAGCTCGCTTCGTTTCCGAGATATTTGCAGATTTATCTCAAGGGAAGGGGCCTGACGGACATATTTCTAAATATTTCTTATTCTTGTTGTTCTTCTTCTGCACAGCTAAGCTGGAAGTGGCATTTGCAGCTCGCAATAGTGCAGAGTTATCTCAAAGAAAGGGGCCACGGTGTTTCTGTACCTCTATTATGTTGGTGCAGCTTCGGAGCTTTTAAATATCTTGATATATCTCGAGAACTACGCATCTGATCAAAAAATATCATAGAACATAAAAAGTAGAAAACTTAAATCTCTACAAAAAAGGTCTTTTAACGTTTTGCAATAGCTCGCTTCGTTTCCGAGATATTTGCAGATTTATCTCAAGGGAAGGGTCCTGACGGACATATTTCGAGATATTTCTTCTTCTTGTTGTTCTTCTTCTGCACAGCTGAACTGGAAGTGGCATTTCCAGCTCGCAATCATGCAGAGTTATCTCAAAGAGAGGGGCCACGGTGTTTCTGTATCTATTATGTTGGTGCGGCTTCGGAACTTTTAAATATCTTGATATATCTCGAGAACTACGCCTCTGATCGAAAAATATCATAGAACATAAAAAGTAGGAAACTTAATTCTCTACAAAAAAGGTCTCTTAACATTTTGCCATAGCTCGCTTCGTTTCCGAGATATTTGCAGATTTATCTCAAGGGAAGGGGCCTGACGGACATATTTCGAGATATTTCTTCTTCTTGTTGTTCTTCTTCTGCACAGCTAAGCTGGAAGTGGCATTTGCAGCTCGCAATAGTGCAGAGTTATCGCAAAGAAAGGGGCCACGGTGTTTCTGTATCTCTATTATGTTGGTGCGGCTTCGGAACTTTTAAATATCTTGATATATCTCGAGAACTACGCATCTGATCAAAAAATATCATAGAACATAAAAAGTAGGAAACTTAATTCTCTACAAAAAAGGTCTCTTAACATTTTCCCATAACTGGCATCGTTTCCGAGATATTTGCAGATTTATCTCAAGGGAAGGGGCCTGACGGACATATTTCGAGATATTTCTTCTTCTTGTTGTTCTTCTTCTGCACAGCTAAGCTGGAAGTGGCATTTGCAGCTCGCAATAGTGCAGAGTTATCTCAAAGAAAGGGGCCACGGTGTTTCTGTATCTCTATTATGTTGGTGCGGCTTCGGAACTTTTAAATATCTCGATATATCTCGAAAACTACGCTTCTGATCAAAAAATATCAGAGAACCTAAATTGTAGGAAACATAATTCTCTACAAAAAAGGTCTCTTAACATTTTGCGGTAGCTCGCTTCGTTTCCGAGATATTTGCAGATTTATCTCAAGGGAAGGGGCCTGACGGACATATTTCTAAATATTTCTTATTCTTGTTGTTCTTCTTCTGCACAGCTAAGCTGGAAGTGGCATTTGCAGCTCGCAATAGTGCAGAGTTATCTCAAAGAAAGGGGCCACGGTGTTTCTGTACCTCTATTATGTTGGTGCAGCTTCGGAGCTTTTAAATATCTTGATATATCTCGAGAACTACGCATCTGATCAAAAAATATCATAGAACATAAAAAGTAGAAAACTTAAATCTCTACAAAAAAGGTCTTTTAACGTTTTGCAATAGCTCGCTTCGTTTCCGAGATATTTGCAGATTTATCTCAAGGGAAGGGTCCTGACGGACATATTTCGAGATATTTCTTCTTCTTGTTGTTCTTCTTCTGCACAGCTAAACTGGAAGTGGCATTTCCAGCTCGCAATCATGCAGAGTTATCTCAAAGAGAGGGGCCACGGTGTTTCTGTATCTATTATGTTGGTGCGGCTTCGGAACTTTTAAATATCTTGATATATCTCGAGAACTACGCCTCTGATCGAAAAATATCATAGAACATAAAAAGTAGGAAACTTAATTCTCTACAAAAAAGGTCTCTTAACATTTTGCCATAGCTCGCTTCGTTTCCGAGATATTTGCAGATTTATCTCAAGGGAAGGGGCCTGACGGACATATTTCGAGATATTTCTTCTTCTTGTTGTTCTTCTTCTGCACAGCTAAGCTGGAAGTGGCATTTGCAGCTCGCAATAGTGCAGAGTTATCGCAAAGAAAGGGGCCACGGTGTTTCTGTATCTCTATTATGTTGGTGCGGCTTCGGAACTTTTAAATATCTTGATATATCTCGAGAACTACGCATCTGATCAAAAAATATCATAGAACATAAAAAGTAGGAAACTTAATTCTCTACAAAAAAGGTCTCTTAACATTTTCCCATAACTGGCATCGTTTCCGAGATATTTGCAGATTTATCTCAAGGGAAGGGGCCTGACGGACATATTTCGAGATATTTCTTCTTCTTGTTGTTCTTCTTCTGCACAGCTAAGCTGGAAGTGGCATTTGCAGCTCGCAATAGTGCAGAGTTATCGCAAAGAAAGGGGCCACGGTGTTTCTGTATCTCTATTATGTTGGTGCGGCTTCGGAACCTTTAAATATCTTGATATATCTCGAGAACTACGCATCTGATCAAAAAATATCATAGAACATAAAAAGTAGGAAACCTAATTTTCTACAAAAAAGGTCTCTTAACATTTTGCCGTAGCTCGCTTCGTTTCCGAGATATTTGCAGATTTATCTCAAGGGAAGGGGCCTGACGGACATATTTCGAAATATTTCTTATTCTTGTTGTTCTTCTTCTGCACAGCTAAGCTGGAAGTGGCATTTGCAGCTCGCTATAGTGCAGAGTTATCTCAAAGAAAGGGGCCACGGTGTTTCTGTACCTCTATTATGTTGGTGCAGCTTCGGAGCTTTTAAATATCTTGATATATCTCGAGAACTACGCATCAGATCAAAAAATATCATAGAACATAAAAAGTAGGAAACTTAATTCTCTACAAAAAAGGTCTCTTAACATTTTGCCATAGCTCGCTTCGTTTCCGAGATATTTGCAGATTTATCTCAAGGGAAGGGGCCTGACGGACATATTTCGAGATATTTCTTCTTCTTGTTGTTCTTCTTCTGCACAGCTAAGCTGGAAGTGGCATTTGCAGCTCGCAATAGTGCAGAGTTATCTCAAAGAAAGGGGCCACGGTGTTTCTGTATCTCTATTATGTTGGTGCGGCTTCGGAACTTTTAAATATCTTGATATATCTCGAGAACTACGCATCTGATCAAAAAATATCGTAGAACATAAAAAGTAGGAAACTTAATTCTCTACAAATAAGGTCTCTAAACATTTTGCCATAGCTCGCTTGGTTTCCGAGATATTTGCAGATTTATCTCAAGGGAAGGGGCCTGACGGACATATTTCGAGATATTCCTTCTTCTTGTTATTCTTCTTCTGCACAGCTAAGCTGGAAGTGGCATTTGCAGCTCGCAATAGTGCAGAGTCACCTCAAAGAAAGGGGCCACGGTGTTTCTGTATCTCTATTATGTTGGTGCCGCTTCGGAACTTTTAAATATCAGGATATATCTCGAGAACTACGCATCTGATCAAAAAATATCAGAGAACGTAGATTGTAGGAAACATAATTCTCTACAAAAAAGGTCTCTTAACATTTTGCCATAGCTCGCTTCGTTTCCGAGATATTTGCAGATTTATCTCAAGGGAAGGGTCCTGACGGACATATTTCGAGATATTTCTTCTTCTTGTTGTTCTTCTTCTGCACAGCTAAGCTGGAAGTGGCATTTGCAGCTCGCAATAGTGCAGAGTTATCTCAAAGAAAGGGGCCACGGTGTTTCTGTACCTCTATTATGTTGGTGCGGCTTCGGAACTTTTAAATATCTTGATATATCTCGAGAACTACGCATCTGTTCAAAAAATATCATAGAACATAAAAAGTAGGAATCCTAATTTTCTACAAAAAAGGTCTCTTAACATTTTGCCATAGCTCGCTTCGTTTCCGAGATATTTGCAGATTTATCTCAAGGGAAGGGGCCTGACGGACATATTTCGAGATATTTCTTCTTCTTGTTGTTCTTCTTCTGCACAGCTAAGCTGGAAGTGGCATTTGCAGCTCGCAATAGTGCAGAGCTATCGCAAAGAAAGGGGCCACGGTGTTTCTGTACCTCTATTATGTTGGTGCAGCTTCGGAGCTTTTAAATATCTTGATATATCTCGAGAACTACGCATCTGATCAAAAAATATCATAGAACATAAAAAGTAGGAAACTTAATTCTCTACAAAAAAGGTCTCTTAACGTTTTGCAATAGCTCGCTTCGTTTCCGAGATATTTGCAGATTTATCTCAAGGGAAGGGTCCTGATGGACATATTTCGAGATATTTCTTCTTCTTGTTGTTCTTCTTCTGCACAGCTAAACTGGAAGTGGCATTTCCAGCTCGCAATCGTGCAGAGTTATCTCAAAGAAAGGGGCCACGGTGTTTCTGTATCTCTATTATGTTGGTGCGGCTTCGGAACTTTTAAATATCTTGATATATCTCGAGAGCTACGCCTCTGATCGAAAAATATCATAGAACATAAAAAGTAGGAAACTTAATTCTCTACAAAAAAGGTCTCTTAACATTTTGCCATAGTTCGCTTCGTTTCCGAGATATTTGCAGATTTATCTCAAGGGAAGGGGCCTGACGGACATATTTCGAGATATTTCTTCTTCTTGTTGTTCTTCTTCTGCACAGCTAAGCTGGAAGTGGCATTTGCAGCTCGCAATAGTGCAGAGTTATCGCAAAGAAAGGGGCTACGGTGTTTCTGTATCTCTATTATGTTGGTGCGGCTTCGGAACTTTTAAATATCTTGATATATCTCGAGAACTACGCATCTGATCAAAAAATATCATAGAACATAAAAAGTAGGAAACTTAATTCTCTACAAAAAAGGTCTCTTAACGTTTTGCAATAGCTCGCTTCGTTTCCGAGATATTTGCAGATTTATCTCAAGGGAAGGGTCCTGACGGACATATTTCGAGATATTTCTTCTTCTTGTTGTTCTTCTTCTGCACAGCTAAGCTGGAAGTGGCATTTGCAGCTCGCAATAGTGCAGAGTTATCTCAAAGAAAGGGGCCACGGTGTTTCTGTACCTCTATTATGTTGGTGCGGCTTCGGAACTTTTAAATATCTTAATATATCTCGAGAACTACGCATCTGTTCAAAAAATATCATAGAACATAAAAAGTAGGAATCCTAATTTTCTACAAAAAAGGTCTCTTAACATTTTGCCATAGCTCGCTTCGTTTCCGAGATATTTGCAGATTTATCTCAAGGGAAGGGGCCTGACGGACATATTTCGAGATATTTCTTCTTCTTGTTGTTCTTCTTCTGCACAGCTAAGCTGGAAGTGGCATTTGCAGCTCGCAATAGTGCAGAGCTATCGCAAAGAAAGGGGCCACGGTGTTTCTGTATCTCTATTATGTTGGTGCGGCTTCGGAACTTTTAAATATCTTGATATATCTCGAGAACTACGCCTCTGATCGAAAAATATCATAGAACATAAAAAGTAGGAAACTTAATTCTCTACAAAAAAGGTCTCTTAACATTTTGCCATAGCTCGCTTCGTTTCCGAGATATTTGCAGATTTATCTCAAGGGAAGGGGCCTGACGGACATATTTCGAGATATTTCTTCTTCTTGTTGTTCTTCTTCTGCACAGCTAAGCTGGAAGTGGCATTTGCAGCTCGCAATAGTGCAGAGTTATCGCAAAGAAAGGGGCCACGGTGTTTCTGTATCTCTATTATGTTGGTGCGGCTTCGGAACTTTTAAATATCTTGATATATCTCGAGAACTACGCACCTGATCAAAAAATATCATAGAACATAAAAAGTAGGAAACTTAATTCTCTACAAAAAAGGTCTCTTAACATTTTCCCATAGCTGGCATCGTTTCCGAGATATTTGCAGATTTAGCTCAAGGGAAGGGGCCTGACGGACATATTCCGAGATATTTCTTCTTCTTGTTGTTCCTCTTCTGCACAGCTAAGCTGGAAGCGGCATTTGCAGGTCGCAATAGTGCAGAGTTATCTCAAAGAAAGGGGCCACGGTGTTTCTGTATCTCTATTATGTTGGTGCGGCTTCGGAACTTTTAAATATCTTGATATATCTCGAGAACTACGCATCTGATCAAAAAATATCGTAGAACATAAAAAGTAGGAAACTTAATTCTCTACAAATAAGGTCTCTAAACATTTTGCCATAGCTCGCTTGGTTTCCGAGATATTTGCAGATTTATCTCAAGGGAAGGGGCCTGACGGACATATTTCGAGATATTCCTTCTTCTTGTTGTTCTTCTTCTGCACAGCTAAGCTGGAAGTGGCATTTGCAGCTCGCAATAGTGCAGAGTTACCTCAAAGAAAGGGGCCACGGTGTTTCTGTATCTCTATTATGTTGGTGCCGCTTCGGAACTTTTAAATATCAGGATATATCTCGAGAACTACGCATCTGATCAAAAAATGTCATAGAACATAAAAAGTAGGAAACTTAATTCTCTACAAAAATGGTCTCTTAACATTTTGCCATAGCTCGCTTCGTTTCCGAGATATTTGCAGATTTATCTCAAGGGAAGGGGCCTGACGGACATATTTCGAGATATTTCTTCTTCTTGTTGTTCTTCTTCTGCACAGCTAAGCTGGAAGTGGCATTTGCAGCTCGCAGTAGTGCAGAGTTATCTCAAAGAAAGGGGCCACGGTGTTTCTGTATCTCTATTATGTTGGTGCGGCTTCGGAACTTTTAAATATCTTGATATATCTCGAGAACTACGCATCTGATCAGAAAATATCATAGAACATAAAAAGTAGGAAACTTAATTCTCTACAAAAACGGTCTCTTAACATTTTGCCATAGCTCGCTTCGTTTCCGAGATATTTGCAGATTTATCTCAAGGGAAGGGGCCTGACGGACATATTTCGAGATATTTCTTCTTCTTCTTGTTCTTCTTCTGCACAGCTAAGCTGGAAGTGGCATTTGCAGCGCGCAATAGTGCAGAGTTATCTCAAAGAAAGGGGCCACGGTGTTTCTGTATCTCTATTATGTTGGTGCGGCTTCGGAACTTTTAAATATCTTGATATATCTCGAGAACTACGCATCTGATCAGAAAATATCATAGAACATAAAAAGTAGGAAACTTAATTCTCTACAAAAACGGTCTCTTAACATTTTGCCATAGCTCGCTTCGTTTCCGAGATATTTGCAGATTTATCTCAAGGGAAGGGGCCTGACGGACATATTTCGAGATATTTCTTCTTCTTCTTGTTCTTCTTCTGCACAGCTAAGCTGGAAGTGGCATTTGCAGCGCGCAATAGTGCAGAGTTATCTCAAAGAAAGGGGCCACGGTGTTTCTGTATCTCTATTATGTTGGTGCGGCTTCGGAACTTTTAAATATCTTGATATATCTCGAGAACTACGCATCTGTTCAAAAAATATCATAGAACATAAAAAGTAGGAATCCTAATTTTCTACAAAAAAGGTCTCTTAACATTTTGCCGTAGCTCGCTTCGTTTCCGAGATATTTGCAGATTTATCTCAAGGGAAGGGGCCTGACGGACATATTTCCAGATATTTCTTCTTCTTGTTGTTCTTCTTCTGCACAGCTAAGCTGGAAGTGGCATTTGCAGCTCGCAATAGTGCAGAGTTATCTCAAAGAAAGGGGCCACGGTGTTTCTGTATCTCTATTATGTTGGTGCGGCTTCGGAACTTTTAAATATCTTGATATATCTCGAGAACTACGCATCTGATCAAAAAATATCGTAGAACATAAAAAGTAGGAAACTTAATTCTCTACAAATAAGGTCTCTTAACATTTTGCGATAGCTCGCTTGGTTTCCGAGATATTTGCAGATTTATCTCAAGGGAAGGGGCCTGACGGACATATTTCGAGATATTTCTTCTTCATGTTGTTCTTCTTCTGCACAGCTAAGCTGGAAGTGGCATTTGCAGCTCGCAATAGTGCAGAGTTACCTCAAAGAAAGGGGCCACGGTGTTTCTGTATCTCTATTATGTTGGTGCGGCTTCGGACCTTTTAAAAAACTTGATATATCTCGAGAACTACGCATCTGATCAAAAAATATCATAGAACATAAAAAGTAGGAAACTTAATTCTCTACAAAAAAGGTCTCTTAACATTTTCCAATAGCTGGCATCGTTTCCGAGATATTTGCAGATTTAGCTCAAGGGAAGGGGCCTGACGGACATATTCCGAGATATTTCTTCTTCTTGTTGTTCCTCTTCTGCACAGCTAAGCTGGAAGTGGCATTTGCAGGTCGCAATAGTGCAGAGTTATCTCAAAGAAAGGGGCCACGGTGTTTCTGTATCTCTATTATGTTGGTGCGGCTTCGGAACTTTTAAATATCTCGATATATCTCGAAAACTACGCTTCTGATCAAAAAATATCAGAGAACGTAAATTGTAGGAAACATAATTCTCTACAAAAAACGTCTCTTAACATTTTGCCATAGCTCGCTTCGTTTCCGAGATATTTGCAGATTTATCTCAAGGGAAGGGGCCTGACGGACATATTTCGAAATATTTCTTATTCTTGTTGTTCTTCTTCTGCACAGCTAAGCTGGAAGTGGCATTTGCAGCTCGCAATAGTGCAGAGTTATCTCAAAGAAAGGGGCCACGGTGTTTCTGTACCTCTATTATGTTGGTGCAGCTTCGGAGCTTTTAAATATCTTGATATATCTCGAGAACTACGCATCTGATCAAAAAATATCATAGAACATAAAAAGTAGGAAACTTAATTCTCTACAAAAAAGGTCTCTTAACATTTTCCCATAGCTGGCATCGTTTCCGAGATATTTGCAGATTTATCTCAAGGGAAGGGGCCTGACGGACATATTCCGAGATATTTCTTCTTCTTGTTGTTCCTCTTCTGCACAGCTAAGCTGGAAGTGGCATTTGCAGGTCGCAATAGTGCAGAGTTATCTCAAAGAAAGGGGCCACGGTGTTTCTGTATCTCTATTATGTTGGTGCGGCTTCGGAACTTTTAAATATCTCGATATATCTCGAAAACTACGCTTCTGATCAAAAAATATCAGAGAACGTAAATTGTAGGAAACATAATTCTCTACAAAAAAGGTCTCTTAACATTTTGCCATAGCTCGCTTCGTTTCCGAGATATTTGCAGATTTATCTCAAGGGAAGGGGCCTGACGGACATATTTCGAGATATTTCTTCTTCTTATTGTTCTTCTTCTGCACAGCTAAGCTGGAAGTGGCATTTGCAGCTCGCAATAGTGTAGAGTTATCTCAAAGAAAGGGGCCACGGTGTTTCTGTATCTCTATTATGTTGGTGCGGCTTCGGAACTTTTAAATATCTTGATATATCTCGAGAACTACGCATCTGATCAAAAAATATCGTAGAACATAAAACTAGGAAACTTAATTCTCTACAAATAAGGTCTCTAAACATTTTGCCATAGCTCGCTTGGTTTCCGAGATATTTGCAGATTTATCTCAAGGGAAGGGGCCTGACGGACATATTTCGAGATATTCCTTCTTCTTGTTGTTCTTCTTCTGCACAGCTAAGCTAGAAGTGGCATTTGCAGCTCGCAATAGTGCAGAGTTACCTCAAAGAAAGGGGCCACGGTGTTTCTGTATCTCTACTATGTTGGTGCCGCTTCGGAACTTTTAAATATCAGGATATATCTCGAGAACTACGCATCTGATCAAAAAATATCATAGAACATAAAAAGTAGGAAACTTAATTCTCTACAAAAATGGTCTCTTAACATTTTGCCATAGCTCGCTTCGTTTCCGAGATATTTGCAGATTTATCTCAAGGGAAGGGGCCTGACGGACATATTTCGAGATATTTCTCCTTCTTGTTGTTCTTCTTCTGCACAGCTAAGCTGGAAGTGGCATTTGCAGCTCGCAGTAGTGCAGAGTTATCTCAAAGAAAGGGGCCACGGTGTTTCTGTATCTCTATTATGTTGGTGCGGCTTCGGAACTTTTAAATATCTTGATATATCTCGAGAACTACGCATCTGATCAAAAAATATCGTAGAACATAAAAAGTAGGAAACTTAAATCTCTACAAATAAGGTCTCTTATCATTTTGCCATAGCTCGCTTCGTTTCCGAGATATTTGCAGATTTATCTCAAGGGAAGGGGCCTGACGGACATATTTCGAGATATTTCTTCTTCTTGTTGTTCTTCTTCTGCACAGCTAAGCTGGAAGTGGCATTTGCAGCTCGCAATAGTGCAGAGTTACCTCAAAGAAAGGGGCCACGGTGTTTCTGTGTCTCTATTATGTTGGTGCCGCTTCGGAACTTTTAAATATCAGGATATATCTCGAGAACTACGCATCTGATCAAAAAATATCATAGAACATAAAAAGTAGGAAACTTAATTCTCTACAAAAAAGGTCTCTTAACATTTTGCCATAGCTCGCTTCGTTTCCGAGATATTTGCAGATTTATCTCAAGGGAAGGGGCCTGACGGACATATTTCGAGATATTTCTTCTTCTTGTTGTTCTTCTTCTGCACAGCTAAGCTGGAAGTGGCATTTGCAGCGCGCAATAGTGCAGAGTTATCTCAAAGAAAGGGGCCACGGTGTTTCTGTATCTCTATTATGTTGGTGCGGCTTCGGAACTTTTAAATATCTTGATATATCTCGAGAACTACGCGTCTGATCAAAAAATATCATAGAACGTAAAAAGTAGGAAACATAATTCTATACAAAAAAGGTCTCTTAACATTTTGCCATAGCTCGCTTCGTTTCCGAGATATTTGCAGATTTATCTCAAGGGAAGG
Organism: Osmia lignaria lignaria; assembly: GCF_051020975.1. Taxonomy (NCBI): domain Eukaryota; kingdom Metazoa; phylum Arthropoda; class Insecta; order Hymenoptera; family Megachilidae; genus Osmia; species Osmia lignaria. The sequence continues at coordinate 4,060,506 of NW_027478159.1, read as the reverse complement.
GGCCTGACGGGCATATTTCGAGATATTTCTTCTTCTTGTTGTTCTTCTTCTGCACAGCTAAGCTGGAAGTGGCATTTACAGCTCGCAATCGTGCAGAGTTATCTCAAAGAAAGGGGCCACGGTGTTTCTGTATCTCTATTACGTTGGTGAGGCTTCGGAACTTTTAAATATCTTGATATATCTCGATAACTACGCCTCTGATCGAAAAATATCATAGAACATAAAAAGTAGGAAACTTAATTCTCTACAAAAAAAGTCTCTTAACATTTTGCCATAGCACGCTTCGTTTCCGAGATATTTGCTGATTTATCTCAAGGGAAGGGGCCTGACGGACATATTTCGAGATATTTCTTCTTCTTGTTGTTCTTCTTCTGCACAGCTAAGCTGGAAGTGGCATTTGCAGCTCGCAATAGTGCAGAGATATCTCAAAGGAAGGGGCCACGGTGTTTCTGTATCTCTATTATGTTGGTGCGGCTTCGGAACTTTTAAATATCTTGATATATCTCGAGAACTACGCGTCTGATCAAAAAATATCATAGAACGTAAAAAGTAGGAAACATAATTCTATACAAAAAAGGTCTCTTAACATTTTGCCATAGCTCGCTTCGTTTCCGAGATATTTGCAGATTTATCTCAAGGGAAGGGGCCTGACGGACATGTTTCGAGATATTTCTTCTTCTTGTTGTTCTTCTTCTGCACAGCTAAGCTGGAAGTGGCATTTACAGCTCGCAATAGTGCAGAGTTATCTCAAAGAAAGGGGCCACGGTGTTTCTGTATCTCTATTATGTTGGTGCGGCTTCGGAACTTTTAAATATCTTGATATATCTCGAGAACTACGCATCTGAGCAAAAAATATCATAGAACATGAAAAGTAGGAAACTTAATTCTCTACAAAAAAGATCTCTTAACATTTTGCCGTAGCTCTCTTCGTTTCCGAGATATTTGCAGATATATCTCAAGGGAAGGGGCCTGACGGACATATTTCGAGATATTTCTTCTTCTTGTTGTTCTTCTTCTGCACAGCTAAGCTGGAAGTGGCATTTGCAGCTCGCAATAGTGCAGAGTTATCTCAAAGAAAGGGGCCACGGTGTTTCTGTATCTCTATTATGTTGGTGCGGCTTCGGAACTTTTAAATATCTTGATATATCTCGAGAACTACGCATCTGATCAAAAAATATCATAGAACATAAAAAGTAGGAAACTTAATTCTCTACAAAAAAGGTCGCTTAACATTTTGCCATAGCTCGCTTCGTTTCCGAGATATTTGCATATTTATCTCAAGGGAAGGGGCCTGACGGACATATTTCGAGATATTTCTTCTTCTTGTTGTTCTTCTACTGCACAGCTAAGCTGGAAGTGGCATTTGCGGCTCGCACTAGTGCAGAGTTATCTCAAAGAAAGGGGCCACGGTGTTTCTGTATCTCTATTATGTTGGTGCGGCTTCGGAACTTTTAAATATCTCGATATATCTCGAAAACTACGCTTCTGACCAAAAAATATCATAGAACATAAATTGTAGCAAACATAATTCTCTACAAAAAAGGTCTCTTAACATTTTGCCATAGCTCGCTTCGTTTCCGAGATATTTGCAGATATATCTCAAGGGAAGGGGCCTGACGGGCATATTTCGAGATATTTCTTCTTCTTGTTGTTCTTCTTCTGCACAGCTAAGCTGGAAGTGGCATTTACAGCTCGCAATAGTGCAGAGTTATCTCAGAGAAAGGGGCCACGGTGTTTCTGTATCTCTATTGTGTTGGTGCGGCTTCGGAACTTTTAAATATCTCGATATATCTCGAAAACTACGCTTCTGATCAAAAAATATCATAGAACCTAAATTGTAGCAAACATAATTCTCTACAAAAAAGGTCTCTTAACATTTTGCCATAGCTCGCTTCGTTTCCGAGATATTTGCAGATATATCTCAAGGGAAGGGGCCTGACGGGCATATTTCGAGATATTTCTTCTTCTTGTTGTTCTTCTTCTGCACAGCTAAGCTGGAAGTGGCATTTACAGCTCGCAATAGTGCAGAGTTATCTCAAAGAAAGGGGCCACGGTGTTTCTGTATCTCTATTATGTTGGTGCGGCTTCGGAACTTTTAAATATCTTGATATATCTCGCGAACTACGCATCCGATCAAAAAATATCATAGAACATGAAAAGTAGGAAACCTAATTCTCTACAAAAAAGGTCTCTTAACATTTTGCCATAGCTCTCTTCGTTTCCGAGATATTTGCAGATATATCTCAAGGGAAGGGGCCTGACGGACATATTTCGAGATGTTTCTTCTTCTTGTTGTTCTTCTTCTGCACAGCTAAGCTGGAAGTGGCATTTGCGGCTCGCACTAGTGCAGAGTTATCTCAAAGAAAGGGGCCACGGTGTTTCTGTATCTCTATTATGTTGGTGCGTCTTCGGAACTTTTAAATATCTCGATATATCTCGAAAACTACGCTTCTGATGAAAAAATATCATAGAACATAAATTGTAGGAAACATAATTCTCTACAAAAAACGTCTCTTAACATTTTGCCATAACTCGTTTCGTTTCCGAGATATTTGCAGATTCAGCTCAAAGGAACTGGCCTGACGGACATATTTCGAGATATTTCTTCTTCTTGTTGTTCTTCCTCTGCACAGCTAAGCTGGAAGTGGCATTTGCAGCTCGCAATAGTGCAGAGTTATCTCAAAGAAAGAGGCCACGGTGTTTCTGTACCTCTATTATGTTGGTGCAGTTTCGGAACTTTTAAATATCTTGATATATCTCGAGAACTACGCATCTGATCAAAAAATATCATCGAACATAAAAAGTAGGAAACTTAATTCTCTACAAAAAAGGTCTCTTAACATTTTGCCATAGCTCGCTTCGTTTCCGAGATATTTGCAGATTTATCTCAAGGGAAGTGGCCTGACGGACATATTTCGAGATATTTCTTCTTCTTGTTGTTCTTCTTCTGCACAGCTAAGCTGGAAGTGGCATTTGCAGCTCGCAAGAGTGCAGAGTTATCCCAAAGAAAGGGGCCACGGTGTTTCTGTATCTCTATTATGTTGGTGCGGCTTCGGAACTTTTACATATCTCGATATATCTCGAAAACTACGCTTCTGCTCAAAAAATATCATAGAACATAAATTGTAGGAAACATAATTCTCTACAAAAAAGGTCTCTTAACATTTTGCCATAGCTCATTTCGTTTCCGAGATATTTGCAGATATATCTCAAGGGAAGGGTCCTGATGGACATATTTCGAGATATTTCTTCTTCTTGTTGTTCTTCTTCTGCACAGCTAAGCTGGAAGTGGCATTTGCAGCTCGCAAGAGTGCAGAGTTATCCCAATGAAAGGGGCCACGGTGTTTCTGTATCTCTATTATGTTGGTGCGGCTTCGGAACTTTTACATATCTCGATATATCTCGAAAACTACGCTTCTGATCAAAAAATATCATAGAACATAAATTGTAGGAAACATAATTCTCTACAAAAAAGGTCTCTTAACATTTTGCCATAGCTCATTTCGTTTCCGAGATATTTGCAGATATATCTCAAGGGAAGGGTCCTGATGGACATATTTCGAGATATTTCTTCTTCTTGTTGTTCTTTTTCTGCACAGCTAAACTGGAAGTGGCATTTCCAGCTCGCAATCGTGCAGAGTTATCTCAAAGAAAGGGGCCACGGTGTTTCTGTATCTCTATTACGTTGGTGAGGCTTCGGAACTTTTAAATATCTTGATATATCTCGATAACTACGCCTCTGATCGAAAAATATCATAGAACATAAAAAGTAGGAAACTTAATTCTCTACAAAAAAAGTCTCTTAACATTTTGCCATAGCACGCTTCGTTTCCGAGATATTTGCTGATTTATCTCAAGGGAAGGGGCCTGACGGACATATTTCGAGATATTTCTTCTTCTTGTTGTTCTTCTTCTGCACAGCTAAGCTGGAAGTGGCATTTGCGGCTCGCACTAGTGCAGAGTTATCTCAAAGAAAGGGGCCACGGTGTTTCTGCATCTCTATTATGTTGGTGCGGCTTCGGAACTTTTAAATATCTCGATATATCTCGAAAACTACGCTTCTGATCAAAAAATATCATAGAACATAAATTGTAGGAAACATAATTCTCTACAAAAAACGTCTCTTAGCATTTTGCCATAACTCGTTTCGTTTCCAAGATATTTGCAGATTCAGCTCAAAGGAACTGGCCTGACGGACATATTTCGAGATATTTCTTCTTCTTGTTGTTCTTCCTCTGCACAGCTAAGCTGGAAGTGGCATTTGCAGCTCGCAATAGTGCAGAGTTATCTCAAAGAAAGGGGCCACGGTGTTTCTGTATCTCTATTACGTTGGTGCTGCTTCGGAACTTTTAAATATCTTGATATATCTCGAGAACTACGCATCTGATCAAAAAATATCATCGAACAGAAAAAGTAGGAAACTTAATTCTCTACAAAAAAGGTCTCTTAACATTTTGCCATAGCTCGCTTCGTTTCCGAGATATTTGCAGATTTATCTCAAGGGAAGTGGCCTGACGGACATATTTCGAGATATTTCTTCTTCTTGTTGTTCTTCTTCTGCACAGCTAAGCTGGAAGTGGCATTTGCAGCTCGCAAGAGTGCAGAGTTATCCCAAAGAAAGGGGCCACGGTGTTTCTGTATCTCTATTATGTTGGTGCGGCTTCGGAACTTTTACATATCTCGATATATCTCGAAAATTACGCTTCTGATCAAAAAATATCATAGAACATAAATTGTAATAAACATAATTCTCTACAAAAAAGGTCTCTTAACATTTTGCCATAGCTCATTTCGTTTCCGAGATATTTGCAGATATATCTCAAGGGAAGGGTCCTGATGGACATATTTCGAGATATTTCTTCTTCTTGTTGTTCTTCTTCTGCACAGCTAAGCTGGAAGTGGCATTTACAGCTCGCAATAGTGCAGAGTTATCTCAAAGAAAGGGGCCACGGTGTTTCTGTATCTCTATTATGTTGGTGCGGCTTCGGAACTTTTAAATATCTTGATATATCTCGAGAACTACGCATCCGATCAAAAAATATCATAGAACATGAAAAGTAGGAAACGTAATTCTCTACAAAAAAGGTCTCTTAACATTTTGCCATAGCTCTCTTCGTTTCCGAGATATTTGCAGATATATCTCAAGGGAAGGGGCCTGACGGACATATTTCGAGATATTTCTTCTTCTTGTTGTTCTTCTTCTGCACAGCTAAGCTGGAAGTGGCATTTGCAGCTCGCAATAGTACAGAGTTATCTCAAAGAAAGGGGCCACGGTGTTTCTGTATCTCTATTATGTTGGTGCTGCTTCGGAACTTTTAAATATCTTGATATATCTCGAGAACTACGCATCTGATCAAAAAATATCATAGAACATAAAAAGTAGGAAACTTAATTCTCTACAAAAAAGGTCTCTTAACATTTTGCCATAGCTCTCTTCGTTTCCGAGATATTTGCAGATTTATCTCAAGGGAAGGGGCCTGACGGACATATTTCGAGATATTTCTTCTTCTTGTTGTTCTTCTTCTGCACAGCTAAGCTCGAAGTGGCATTTGCAGCTCGCAATAGTGCAGAGTTATCTCAAAGAAAGAGGCCACGGTGTTTCTGTACCTCTATTATGTTGGTGCAGTTTCGGAACTTTTAAATATCTTGATATATCTCGAGAACTACGCATCTGATCAAAAAATATCATCGAACATAAAAAGTAGGAAACTTAATTCTCTACAAAAAAGGTCTCTTAACATTTTGCCATAGCTCGCTTCGTTTCCGAGATATTTGCAGATTTATCTCAAGGGAAGTGGCCTGACGGACATATTTCGAGATATTTCTTCTTCTTGTTGTTCTTCTTCTGCACAGCTAAGCTGGAAGTGGCATTTGCAGCTCGCAAGAGTGCAGAGTTATCCCAAAGAAAGGGGCCACGGTGTTTCTGTATCTCTATTATGTTGGTGCGGCTTCGGAACTTTTACATATCTCGATATATCTCGAAAACTACGCTTCTGATCAAAAAATATCATAGAACATAAATTGTAGGAAACATAATTCTCTACAAAAAAGGTCTCTTAACATTTTGCCATAGCTCATTTCGTTTCCGAGATATTTGCAGATATATCTCAAGGGAAGGGTCCTGATGGACATATTTCGAGATATTTCTTCTTCTTGTTGTTCTTTTTCTGCACAGCTAAACTGGAAGTGGCATTTCCAGCTCGCAATCGTGCAGAGTTATCTCAAAGAAAGGGGCCACGGTGTTTCTGTATCTCTATTACGTTGGTGAGGCTTCGGAACTTTTAAATATCTTGATATATCTCGATAACTACGCCTCTGATCGAAAAATATCATAGAACATAAAAAGTAGGAAACTTAATTCTCTACAAAAAAAGTCTCTTAACATTTTGCCATAGCACGCTTCGTTTCCGAGATATTTGCTGATTTATCTCAAGGGAAGGGGCCTGACGGACATATTTCGAGATATTTCTTCTTCTTGTTGTTCTTCTTCTGCACAGCTAAGCTGGAAGTGGCATTTGCGGCTCGCACTAGTGCAGAGTTATCTCAAAGAAAGGGGCCACGGTGTTTCTGCATCTCTATTATGTTGGTGCGGCTTCGGAACTTTTAAATATCTCGATATATCTCGAAAACTACGCTTCTGATCAAAAAATATCATAGAACATAAATTGTAGGAAACATAATTCTCTACAAAAAACGTCTCTTAACATTTTGCCATAACTCGTTTCGTTTCCAAGATATTTGCAGATTCAGCTCAAAGGAACTGGCCTGACGGACATATTTCGAGATATTTCTTCTTCTTGTTGTTCTTCCTCTGCACAGCTAAGCTGGAAGTGGCATTTGCAGCTCGCAATAGTGCAGAGTTATCTCAAAGAAAGGGGCCACGGTGTTTCTGTATCTCTATTATGTTGGTGCTGCTTCGGAACTTTTAAATATCTTGATATATCTCGAGAACTACGCATCTGATCAAAAAATATCATAGAACATGAAAAGTAGGAAACTTAATTCTCTACAAAAAAGGTCTCTTAACATTTTGCCATAGCTCTCTTCGTTTCCGAGATATTTGCAGATTTATCTCAAGGGAAGGGGCCTGACGGACATATTTCGAGATATTTCTTCTTCTTGTTGTTCTTCTTCTGCACAGCTAAGCTCGAAGTGGCATTTGCAGCTCGCAATAGTGCAGAGTTATCTCAAAGAAAGAGGCCACGGTGTTTCTGTACCTCTATTATGTTGGTGCAGTTTCGGAACTTTTAAATATCTTGATATATCTCGAGAACTACGCATCTGATCAAAAAATATCATCGAACATAAAAAGTAGGAAACTTAATTCTCTACAAAAAAGGTCTCTTAACATTTTGCCATAGCTCGCTTCGTTTCCGAGATATTTGCAGATTTATCTCAAGGGAAGTGGCCTGACGGACATATTTCGAGATATTTCTTCTTCTTGTTGTTCTTCTTCTGCACAGCTAAGCTGGAAGTGGCATTTGCAGCTCGCAAGAGTGCAGAGTTATCCCAAAGAAAGGGGCCACGGTGTTTCTGTATCTCTATTATGTTGGTGCGGCTTCGGAACTTTTACATATCTCGATATATCTCGAAAACTACGCTTCTGATCAAAAAATATCATAGAACATAAATTGTAATAAACATAATTCTCTACAAAAAAGGTCTCTTAACATTTTGCCATAGCTCATTTCGTTTCCGAGATATTTGCAGATATATCTCAAGGGAAGGGTCCTGATGGACATATTTCGAGATATTTCTTCTTCTTGTTGTTCTTCTTCTGCACAGCTAAGCTGGAAGTGGCATTCACAGCTCGCAATAGTGCAGAGTTATCTCAAAGAAAGGGGCCACGGTGTTTCTGTATCTCTATTATGTTGGTGCGGCTTCGGAACTTTTAAATATCTTGATATATCTCGAGAACTACGCATCCGATCAAAAAATATCATAGAACATGAAAAGTAGGAAACGTAATTCTCTACAAAAAAGGTCTCTTAACATTTTGCCATAGCTCTCTTCGTTTCCGAGATATTTGCAGATATATCTCAAGGGAAGGGGCCTGACGGACATATTTCGAGATATTTCTTCTTCTTGTTGTTCTTCTTCTGCACAGCTAAGCTGGAAGTGGCATTTGCGGCTCGCACTAGTGCAGAGTTATCTCAAAGAAAGGGGCCACGGTGTTTCTGTATCTCTATTATGTTGGTGCGTCTTCGGAACTTTTAAATATCTCGATATATCTCGAAAACTACGCTTCTGATCAAAAAATATCATAGAACATAAATTGTAGGAAACATAATTCTCTACAAAAAACGTCTCTTAACATTTTGCCATAACTCGTTTCGTTTCCAAGATATTTGCAGATTCAGCTCAAAGGAACTGGCCTGACGGACATATTTCGAGATATTTCTTCTTCTTGTTGTTCTTCCTCTGCACAGCTAAGCTGGAAGTGGCATTTGCAGCTCGCAATAGTGCAGAGTTATCTCAAAGAAAGGGGCCACGGTGTTTCTGTATCTCTATTATGTTGGTGCTGCTTCGGAACTTTTAAATATCTTGATATATCTCGAGAACTACGCATCTGATCAAAAAATATCATAGAACATGAAAAGTAGGAAACTTAATTCTCTACAAAAAAGGTCTCATAACATTTTGCCATAGCTCTCTTCGTTTCCGAGATATTTGCAGATTTATCTCAAGGGAAGGGGCCTGACGGACATATTTCGAGATATTTCTTCTTCTTGTTGTTCTTCTTCTGCACAGCTAAGCTCGAAGTGGCATTTGCAGCTCGCAATAGTGCAGAGTTATCTCAAAGAAAGAGGCCACGGTGTTTCTGTACCTCTATTATGTTGGTGCAGTTTCGGAACTTTTAAATATCTTGATATATCTCGAGAACTACGCATCTGATCAAAAAATATCATCGAACATAAAAAGTAGGAAACTTAATTCTCTACAAAAAAGGTCTCTTAACATTTTGCCATAGCTCGCTTCGTTTCCGAGATATTTGCAGATTTATCTCAAGGGAAGTGGCCTGACGGACATATTTCGAGATATTTCTTCTTCTTGTTGTTCTTCTTCTGCACAGCTAAGCTGGAAGTGGCATTTGCAGCTCGCAAGAGTGCAGAGTTATCCCAAAGAAAGGGGCCACGGTGTTTCTGTATCTCTATTATGTTGGTGCGGCTTCGGAACTTTTACATATCTCGATATATCTCGAAAACTACGCTTCTGATCAAAAAATATCATAGAACATAAATTGTAATAAACATAATTCTCTACAAAAAAGGTCTCTTAACATTTTGCCATAGCTCATTTCGTTTCCGAGATATTTGCAGATATATCTCAAGGGAAGGGTCCTGATGGACATATTTCGAGATATTTCTTCTTCTTGTTGTTCTTCTTCTGCACAGCTAAGCTGGAAGTGGCATTTACAGCTCGCAATAGTGCAGAGTTATCTCAAAGAAAGGGGCCACGGTGTTTCTGTATCTCTATTATGTTGGTGCGGCTTCGGAACTTTTAAATATCTTGATATATCTCGAGAACTACGCATCCGATCAAAAAATATCATAGAACATGAAAAGTAGGAAACGTAATTCTCTACAAAAAAGGTCTCTTAACATTTTGCCATAGCTCTCTTCGTTTCCGAGATATTTGCAGATTTATCTCAAGGGAAGTAGCCTGACGGACATATTTCGAGGTATTTCTTCTTCCTGTTGTTCTTCTTCTGCACAGCTAAGCTGGAAGTGGCATTTGCAGCTCGCAAGAGTGCAGAGTTATCCCAAAGAAAGGGGCCACGGTGTTTCTGTATCTCTATTATGTTGGTGCGGCTTCGGAACTTTTACATATCTCGATATATCTCGAAAACTACGCTTCTGATCAAAAAATATCATAGAACATAAATTGTAGGAAACATAATTCTCTACAAAAAAGGTCTCTTATCATTTTGCCATAGCTCGCTTCGTTTCCGAGATATTTGCAGATTTATCTCAAGGGAAGGGTGCTGATGGACATATTTCGAGATATTTCTTCTTCTTGTTGTTCTTTTTCTGCACAGCTAAACTGGAAGTGGCATTTCCAGCTCGCAATTGTGCAGAGTTATCTCAAAGAAAGGGGCCACGGTGTTTCTGTATCTCTATTATGTTGGTGCGGCTTCGGGACTTTTAAATATCTTGATATATCTCGAGAACTACGCATCTGATCAAAAAATATCATAGAACATGAAAAGTAGGAAACCTAATTTTCTACAAAAAAGGTCTCTTAACATTTTGCCATAGCTCGCTTCGTTTCCGAGATATTTGGAGATTTATCTCAAGGGAAGGCGCCTGACGGACATATTTCGAGATATTTCTTCTTCTTGTTGTTCTTCTTCTGCACAGCTAAGCTGGAAGTGGCATTTGCGGCTCGCACTAGTGCAGAGTTATCTCAAAGAAAGGGGCCACGGTGTTTCTGTATCCCTATTATGTTGGTGCGGCTTCGGAACTTTTAAATATCTCGATATATCTCGAAAACTACGCTTCTGATCAAAAAATATCATAGAACATAAATTGTAGGAAACATAATTCTCTACCAAAAACGTCTCTTAACATTTTGCCATAGCTCGCTTCGTTTCCGAGATATTTGCAGATTCAGCTCAAAGGAACTGGCCTGACGGACATATTTCGAGATATTTCTTCTTCTTGTTGTTCTTCCTCTGCACAGCTAAGCTGGAACTGGCATTTGCAGCTCGCAATAGTGCAGAGTTATCTCAAAGAAAGAGGCCACGGTGTTTCTGTACCTCTATTATGTTGGTGCAGCTTCGGAACTTTTAAATATCTTGATATATCTCGAGAACTACGCTTCTGATCAAAAAATATCATAGAACATAAATTGTAGGAAGCATAATTCTCTACAAAAAAGGTCTCTTAACATTTTGCCATAGCTCGCTTCGTTTCCGAGATATTTGCAGATATATCTCAAGGGAAGGGGCCTGACGGACATATTTCGAGATATTTCTTCTTCTTGTTGTTCTTCTTCAGCACAGCTAAGCTGGAAGTGGCATTTACAGCTCGCAATAGTGCAGAGTTATCTCAAAGAAAGGGGCCACGGTGTTTCTGTATCTCTGTTATGTTGGTGCGGCTTCGGAACTTTTAAATATCTTGATATATCTCGAGAACTACGCGTCTGATCAAAAAATATCATAGAACATAAAAAGTAGGAAACTTAATTCTCTACAAAAACGGTCTCTTAACATTTTGCCATAGCTCGTGTCGTTTCCGAGATATTTGCAGATTCAGCTCAAAGGAACTGGCCTGACGGACATATTTCGAGATATTTCTTCTTCTTGTTGTTCTTCCTCTGCACAGCTAAGCTGGAAGTGGCATTTGCAGCTCGCAATAGTGCAGAGTTATCTCAAAGAAAGGGGCCACGGTGTTTCTGTATCTCTATTATGTTGGTGCGGCTTCGGAACTTTTAAATATCTTGATATATCTCGAGAACTACGCATCTGATCAAAAAATATCATAGAACATAAAAAGTAGGAAACTTAATTCTCTACAAAAAAGGTCTCTTAACATTTTGCCATAGCTCGCTTCGTTTCCGAGATATTTGCATATTTATCTCAAGGGAAGGGGCCTGACGGACATATTTCGAGATATTTCTTCTTCTTGTTGTTCTTCTTCTGCACAGCTAAGCTGGAAGTGGCATTTACAGCTCGCAATAGTGCAGAGTTATCTCAAAGAAAGGGGCCACGGTGTTTCTGTATCTCTATTATGTTGGTGCTGCTTCGGAACTTTTAAATATCTTGATATATCTCGAGAACTACGCATCTGATCAAAAAATATCATAGAACATGAAAAGTAGGAAACTTAATTCTCTACAAAAAAGGTCTCTTAACATTTTGCCATAGCTCTCTTCGTTTCCGAGATATTTGCAGATTTATCTCAAGGGAAGGGGCCTGACGGACATATTTCGAGATATTTCTTCTTCTTGTTGTTCTTCTTCTGCACAGCTAAGCTCGAAGTGGCATTTGCAGCTCGCAATAGTGCAGAGTTATCTCAAAGAAAGAGGCCACGGTGTTTCTGTACCTCTATTATGTTGGTGCAGCTTCGGAACTTTTAAATATCTTGATATATCTCGAGAACTACGCATCTGATCAAAAAATATCATCGAACATAAAAAGTAGGAAACTTAATTCTCTACAAAAAAGGTCTCTTAACATTTTGCCATAGCTCGCTTCGTTTCCGGGATATTTGCAGATTTATCTCAAGGGAAGTAGCCTGACGGACATATTTCGAGGTATTTCTTCTTCCTGTTGTTCTTCTTCTGCACAGCTAAGCTGGAAGTGGCATTTGCAGCTCGCAAGAGTGCAGAGTTATCCCAAAGAAAGGGGCCACGGTGTTTCTGTATCTCTATTATGTTGGTGCGGCTTCGGAACTTTTACATATCTCGATATATCTCGAAAACTACGCTTCTGATCAAAAAATATCATAGAACATAAATTGTAGGAAACATAATTCTCTACAAAAAAGGTCTCTTATCATTTTGCCATAGCTCGCTTCGTTTCCGAGATATTTGCAGATTTATCTCAAGGGAAGGGTGCTGATGGACATATTTCGAGATATTTCTTCTTCTTGTTGTTCTTTTTCTGCACAGCTAAACTGGAAGTGGCATTTCCAGCTCGCAATTGTGCAGAGTTATCTCAAAGAAAGGGGCCACGGTGTTTCTGTATCTCTATTATGTTGGTGCGGCTTCGGGACTTTTAAATATCTTGATATATCTCGAGAACTACGCATCTGATCAAAAAATATCATAGAACATGAAAAGTAGGAAACCTAATTTTCTACAAAAAAGGTCTCTTAACATTTTGCCATAGCTCGCTTCGTTTCCGAGATATTTGGAGATTTATCTCAAGGGAAGGCGCCTGACGGACATATTTCGAGATATTTCTTCTTCTTGTTGTTCTTCTTCTGCACAGCTAAGCTGGAAGTGGCATTTGCGGCTCGCACTAGTGCAGCGTTATCTCAAAGAAAGGGGCCACGGTGTTTCTGTATCCCTATTATGTTGGTGCGGCTTCGGAACTTTTAAATATCTCGATATATCTCGAAAACTACGCTTCTGATCAAAAAATATCATAGAACATAAATTGTAGGAAACATAATTCTCTACCAAAAACGTCTCTTAACATTTTGCCATAGCTCGCTTCGTTTCCGAGATATTTGCAGATTCAGCTCAAAGGAACTGGCCTGACGGACATATTTCGAGATATTTCTTCTTCTTGTTGTTCTTCCTCTGCACAGCTAAGCTGGAAGTGGCATTTGCAGCTCGCAATAGTGCAGAGTTATCTCAAAGAAAGAGGCCACGGTGTTTCTGTACCTCTATTATGTTGGTGCAGCTTCGGAACTTTTAAATATCTTGATATATCTCGAGAACTACGCTTCTGATCAAAAAATATCATAGAACATAAATTGTAGGAAGCATAATTCTCTACAAAAAAGGTCTCTTAACATTTTGCCATAGCTCGCTTCGTTTCCGAGATATTTGCAGATATATCTCAAGGGAAGGGGCCTGACGGACATATTTCGAGATATTTCTTCTTCTTGTTGTTCTTCTTCAGCACAGCTAAGCTGGAAGTGGCATTTACAGCTCGCAATAGTGCAGAGTTATCTCAAAGAAAGGGGCCACGGTGTTTCTGTATCTCTATTATGTTGGTGCGGCTTCGGAACTTTTAAATATCTTGATATATCTCGAGAACTACGCGTCTGATCAAAAAATATCATAGAACATAAAAAGTAGGAAACTTAATTCTCTACAAAAACGGTCTCTTAACATTTTGCCATAGCTCGTGTCGTTTCCGAGATATTTGCAGATTCAGCTCAAAGGAACTGGCCTGACGGACATATTTCGAGATATTTCTTCTTCTTGTTGTTCTTCCTCTGCACAGCTAAGCTGGAAGTGGCATTTGCAGCTCGCAATAGTGCAGAGTTATCTCAAAGAAAGGGGCCACGGTGTTTCTGTATCTCTATTATGTTGGTGCGGCTTCGGAACTTTTAAATATCTTGATATATCTCGAGAACTACGCATCTGATCAAAAAATATCATAGAACATAAAAAGTAGGAAACTTAATTCTCTACAAAAAAGGTCTCTTAACATTTTGCCATAGCTCGCTTCGTTTCCGAGATATTTGCATATTTATCTCAAGGGAAGGGGCCTGACGGACATATTTCGAGATATTTCTTCTTCTTGTTGTTCTTCTTCTGCACAGCTAAGCTGGAAGTGGCATTTACAGCTCGCAATAGTGCAGAGTTATCTCAAAGAAAGGGGCCACGGTGTTTCTGTATCTCTATTATGTTGGTGCTGCTTCGGAACTTTTAAATATCTTGATATATCTCGAGAACTACGCATCTGATCAAAAAATATCATAGAACATGAAAAGTAGGAAACTTAATTCTCTACAAAAAAGGTCTCTTAACATTTTGCCATAGCTCTCTTCGTTTCCGAGATATTTGCAGATTTATCTCAAGGGAAGGGGCCTGACGGACATATTTCGAGATATTTCTTCTTCTTGTTGTTCTTCTTCTGCACAGCTAAGCTCGAAGTGGCATTTGCAGCTCGCAATAGTGCAGAGTTATCTCAAAGAAAGAGGCCACGGTGTTTCTGTACCTCTATTATGTTGGTGCAGTTTCGGAACTTTTAAATATCTTGATATATCTCGAGAACTACGCATCTGATCAAAAAATATCATCGAACATAAAAAGTAGGAAACTTAATTCTCTACAAAAAAGGTCTCTTAACATTTTGCCATAGCTCGCTTCGTTTCCGAGATATTTGCAGATTTATCTCAAGGGAAGTGGCCTGACGGACATATTTCGAGATATTTCTTCTTCTTGTTGTTCTTCTTCTGCACAGCTAAGCTGGAAGTGGCATTTGCAGCTCGCAAGAGTGCAGAGTTATCCCAAAGAAAGGGGCCACGGTGTTTCTGTATCTCTATTATGTTGGTGCGGCTTCGGAACTTTTACATATCTCGATATATCTCGAAAACTACGCTTCTGATCAAAAAATATCATAGAACATAAATTGTAGGAAACATAATTCTCTACAAAAAAGGTCTCTTAACATTTTGCCATAGCTCATTTCGTTTCCGAGATATTTGCAGATATATCTCAAGGGAAGGGTCCTGATGGACATATTTCGAGATATTTCTTCTTCTTGTTGTTCTTTTTCTGCACAGCTAAACTGGAAGTGGCATTTCCAGCTCGCAATCGTGCAGAGTTATCTCAAAGAAAGGGGCCACGGTGTTTCTGTATCTCTATTACGTTGGTGAGGCTTCGGAACTTTTAAATATCTTGATATATCTCGATAACTACGCCTCTGATCGAAAAATATCATAGAACATAAAAAGTAGGAAACTTAATTCTCTACAAAAAAAGTCTCTTAACATTTTGCCATAGCACGCTTCGTTTCCGAGATATTTGCTGATTTATCTCAAGGGAAGGGGCCTGACGGACATATTTCGAGATATTTCTTCTTCTTGTTGTTCTTCTTCTGCACAGCTAAGCTGGAAGTGGCATTTGCGGCTCGCACTAGTGCAGAGTTATCTCAAAGAAAGGGGCCACGGTGTTTCTGCATCTCTATTATGTTGGTGCGGCTTCGGAACTTTTAAATATCTCGATATATCTCGAAAACTACGCTTCTGATCAAAAAATATCATAGAACATAAATTGTAGGAAACATAATTCTCTACAAAAAACGTCTCTTAACATTTTGCCATAACTCGTTTCGTTTCCAAGATATTTGCAGATTCAGCTCAAAGGAACTGGCCTGACGGACATATTTCGAGATATTTCTTCTTCTTGTTGTTCTTCCTCTGCACAGCTAAGCTGGAAGTGGCATTTGCAGCTCGCAATAGTGCAGAGTTATCTCAAAGAAAGGGGCCACGGTGTTTCTGTATCTCTATTATGTTGGTGCTGCTTCGGAACTTTTAAATATCTTGATATATCTCGAGAACTACGCATCTGATCAAAAAATATCATAGAACATGAAAAGTAGGAAACTTAATTCTCTACAAAAAAGGTCTCTTAACATTTTGCCATAGCTCTCTTCGTTTCCGAGATATTTGCAGATTTATCTCAAGGGAAGGGGCCTGACGGACATATTTCGAGATATTTCTTCTTCTTGTTGTTCTTCTTCTGCACAGCTAAGCTCGAAGTGGCATTTGCAGCTCGCAATAGTGCAGAGTTATCTCAAAGAAAGAGGCCACGGTGTTTCTGTACCTCTATTATGTTGGTGCAGTTTCGGAACTTTTAAATATCTTGATATATCTCGAGAACTACGCATCTGATCAAAAAATATCATCGAACATAAAAAGTAGGAAACTTAATTCTCTACAAAAAAGGTCTCTTAACATTTTGCCATAGCTCGCTTCGTTTCCGAGATATTTGCAGATTTATCTCAAGGGAAGTGGCCTGACGGACATATTTCGAGATATTTCTTCTTCTTGTTGTTCTTCTTCTGCACAGCTAAGCTGGAAGTGGCATTTGCAGCTCGCAAGAGTGCAGAGTTATCCCAAAGAAAGGGGCCACGGTGTTTCTGTATCTCTATTATGTTGGTGCGGCTTCGGAACTTTTACATATCTCGATATATCTCGAAAACTACGCTTCTGATCAAAAAATATCATAGAACATAAATTGTAATAAACATAATTCTCTACAAAAAAGGTCTCTTAACATTTTGCCATAGCTCATTTCGTTTCCGAGATATTTGCAGATATATCTCAAGGGAAGGGTCCTGATGGACATATTTCGAGATATTTCTTCTTCTTGTTGTTCTTCTTCTGCACAGCTAAGCTGGAAGTGGCATTTACAGCTCGCAATAGTGCAGAGTTATCTCAAAGAAAGGGGCCACGGTGTTTCTGTATCTCTATTATGTTGGTGCGGCTTCGGAACTTTTAAATATCTTGATATATCTCGAGAACTACGCATCCGATCAAAAAATATCATAGAACATGAAAAGTAGGAAACGTAATTCTCTACAAAAAAGGTCTCTTAACATTTTGCCATAGCTCTCTTCGTTTCCGAGATATTTGCAGATATATCTCAAGGGAAGGGGCCTGACGGACATATTTCGAGATATTTCTTCTTCTTGTTGTTCTTCTTCTGCACAGCTAAGCTGGAAGTGGCATTTGCGGCTCGCACTAGTGCAGAGTTATCTCAAAGAAAGGGGCCACGGTGTTTCTGTATCTCTATTATGTTGGTGCGTCTTCGGAACTTTTAAATATCTCGATATATCTCGAAAACTACGCTTCTGATCAAAAAATATCATAGAACATAAATTGTAGAAAACATAATTCTCTACAAAAAACGTCTCTTAACATTTTGCCATAGCTCGTGTCGTTTCCGAGATATTTGCAGATTCAGCTCAAAGGAACTGGCCTGACGGACATATTTCGAGATATTTCTTCTTCTTGTTGTTCTTCCTCTGCACAGCTAAGCTGGAAGTGGCATTTGCAGCTCGCAATAGTGCAGAGTTATCTCAAAGAAAGGGGCCACGGTGTTTCTGTATCTCTATTATGTTGGTGCGGCTTCGGAACTTTTAAATATCTTGATATATCTCGAGAACTACGCATCTGATCAAAAAATATCATAGAACATAAAAAGTAGGAAACTTAATTCTCTACAAAAAAGGTCTCTTAACATTTTGCCATAGCTCGCTTCGTTTCCGAGATATTTGCATATTTATCTCAAGGGAAGGGGCCTGACGGACATATTTCGAGATATTTCTTCTTCTTGTTGTTCTTCTTCTGCACAGCTAAGCTGGAAGTGGCATTTACAGCTCGCAATAGTGCAGAGTTATCTCAAAGAAAGGGGCCACGGTGTTTCTGTATCTCTATTATGTTGGTGCTGCTTCGGAACTTTTAAATATCTTGATATATCTCGAGAACTACGCATCTGATCAAAAAATATCATAGAACATGAAAAGTAGGAAACTTAATTCTCTACAAAAAAGGTCTCTTAACATTTTGCCATAGCTCTCTTCGTTTCCGAGATATTTGCAGATTTATCTCAAGGGAAGGGGCCTGACGGACATATTTCGAGATATTTCTTCTTCTTGTTGTTCTTCTTCTGCACAGCTAAGCTCGAAGTGGCATTTGCAGCTCGCAATAGTGCAGAGTTATCTCAAAGAAAGAGGCCACGGTGTTTCTGTACCTCTATTATGTTGGTGCAGCTTCGGAACTTTTAAATATCTTGATATATCTCGAGAACTACGCATCTGATCAAAAAATATCATCGAACATAAAAAGTAGGAAACTTCATTCTCTACAAAAAAGGTCTCTTAACATTTTGCCATAGCTCGCTTCGTTTCCGGGATATTTGCAGATTTATCTCAAGGGAAGTAGCCTGACGGACATATTTCGAGGTATTTCTTCTTCTTGTTGTTCTTCTTCTGCACAGCTAAGCTGGAAGTGGCATTTGCGGCTCGCACTAGTGCAGAGTTATCTCAAAGAAAGGGGCCACGGTGTTTCTGTATCTCTATTATGTTGGTGCGTCTTCGGAACTTTTAAATATCTCGATATATCTCGAAAACTACGCTTCTGATCAAAAAATATCATAGAACATAAATTGTAGAAAACATAATTCTCTACAAAAAACGTCTCTTAACATTTTGCCATAGCTCGTGTCGTTTCCGAGATATTTGCAGATTCAGCTCAAAGGAACTGGCCTGACGGACATATTTCGAGATATTTCTTCTTCTTGTTGTTCTTCCTCTGCACAGCTAAGCTGGAAGTGGCATTTGCAGCTCGCAATAGTGCAGAGTTATCTCAAAGAAAGGGGCCACGGTGTTTCTGTATCTCTATTATGTTGGTGCGGCTTCGGAACTTTTAAATATCTTGATATATCTCGAGAACTACGCATCTGATCAAAAAATATCATAGAACATAAAAAGTAGGAAACTTAATTCTCTACAAAAAAGGTCTCTTAACATTTTGCCATAGCTCGCTTCGTTTCCGAGATATTTGCATATTTATCTCAAGGGAAGGGGCCTGACGGACATATTTCGAGATATTTCTTCTTCTTGTTGTTCTTCTTCTGCACAGCTAAGCTGGAAGTGGCATTTACAGCTCGCAATAGTGCAGAGTTATCTCAAAGAAAGGGGCCACGGTGTTTCTGTATCTCTATTATGTTGGTGCTGCTTCGGAACTTTTAAATATCTTGATATATCTCGAGAACTACGCATCTGATCAAAAAATATCATAGAACATGAAAAGTAGGAAACTTAATTCTCTACAAAAAAGGTCTCTTAACATTTTGCCATAGCTCTCTTCGTTTCCGAGATATTTGCAGATTTATCTCAAGGGAAGGGGCCTGACGGACATATTTCGAGATATTTCTTCTTCTTGTTGTTCTTCTTCTGCACAGCTAAGCTCGAAGTGGCATTTGCAGCTCGCAATAGTGCAGAGTTATCTCAAAGAAAGAGGCCACGGTGTTTCTGTACCTCTATTATGTTGGTGCAGCTTCGGAACTTTTAAATATCTTGATATATCTCGAGAACTACGCATCTGATCAAAAAATATCATCGAACATAAAAAGTAGGAAACTTCATTCTCTACAAAAAAGGTCTCTTAACATTTTGCCATAGCTCGCTTCGTTTCCGGGATATTTGCAGATTTATCTCAAGGGAAGTAGCCTGACGGACATATTTCGAGGTATTTCTTCTTCCTGTTGTTCTTCTTCTGCACAGCTAAGCTGGAAGTGGCATTTGCAGCTCGCAAGAGTGCAGAGTTATCCCAAAGAAAGGGGCCACGGTGTTTCTGTATCTCTATTATGTTGGTGCGGCTTCGGAACTTTTACATATCTCGATATATCTCGAAAACTACGCTTCTGATCAAAAAATATCATAGAACATAAATTGTAGGAAACATAATTCTCTACAAAAAAGGTCTCTTATCATTTTGCCATAGCTCGCTTCGTTTCCGAGATATTTGCAGATTTATCTCAAGGGAAGGGTGCTGATGGACATATTTCGAGATATTTCTTCTTCTTGTTGTTCTTTTTCTGCACAGCTAAACTGGAAGTGGCATTTCCAGCTCGCAATTGTGCAGAGTTATCTCAAAGAAAGGGGCCACGGTGTTTCTGTATCCCTATTATGTTGGTGCGGCTTCGGAACTTTTAAATATCTCGATATATCTCGAAAACTACGCTTCTGATCAAAAAATATCATAGAACATAAATTGTAGGAAACATAATTCTCTACCAAAAACGTCTCTTAACATTTTGCCATAGCTCGCTTCGTTTCCGAGATATTTGCAGATTCAGCTCAAAGGAACTGGCCTGACGGACATATTTCGAGATATTTCTTCTTCTTGTTGTTCTTCCTCTGCACAGCTAAGCTGGAACTGGCATTTGCAGCTCGCAATAGTGCAGAGTTATCTCAAAGAAAGAGGCCACGGTGTTTCTGTACCTCTATTATGTTGGTGCAGCTTCGGAACTTTTAAATATCTTGATATATCTCGAGAACTACGCTTCTGATCAAAAAATATCATAGAACATAAATTGTAGGAAGCATAATTCTCTACAAAAAAGGTCTCTTAACATTTTGCCATAGCTCGCTTCGTTTCCGAGATATTTGCAGATATATCTCAAGGGAAGGGGCCTGACGGACATATTTCGAGATATTTCTTCTTCTTGTTGTTCTTCTTCAGCACAGCTAAGCTGGAAGTGGCATTTACAGCTCGCAATAGTGCAGAGTTATCTCAAAGAAAGGGGCCACGGTGTTTCTGTATCTCTATTATGTTGGTGCGGCTTCGGAACTTTTAAATATCTTGATATATCTCGAGAACTACGCGTCTGATCAAAAAATATCATAGAACATAAAAAGTAGGAAACTTAATTCTCTACAAAAACGGTCTCTTAACATTTTGCCATAGCTCGTGTCGTTTCCGAGATATTTGCAGATTCAGCTCAAAGGAACTGGCCTGACGGACATATTTCGAGATATTTCTTCTTCTTGTTGTTCTTCCTCTGCACAGCTAAGCTGGAAGTGGCATTTGCAGCTCGCAATAGTGCAGAGTTATCTCAAAGAAAGGGGCCACGGTGTTTCTGTATCTCTATTATGTTGGTGCGGCTTCGGAACTTTTAAATATCTTGATATATCTCGAGAACTACGCATCTGATCAAAAAATATCATAGAACATAAAAAGTAGGAAACTTAATTCTCTACAAAAAAGGTCTCTTAACATTTTGCCATAGCTCGCTTCGTTTCCGAGATATTTGCATATTTATCTCAAGGGAAGGGGCCTGACGGACATATTTCGAGATATTTCTTCTTCTTGTTGTTCTTCTTCTGCACAGCTAAGCTGGAAGTGGCATTTACAGCTCGCAATAGTGCAGAGTTATCTCAAAGAAAGGGGCCACGGTGTTTCTGTATCTCTATTATGTTGGTGCTGCTTCGGAACTTTTAAATATCTTGATATATCTCGAGAACTACGCATCTGATCAAAAAATATCATAGAACATGAAAAGTAGGAAACTTAATTCTCTACAAAAAAGGTCTCTTAACATTTTGCCATAGCTCTCTTCGTTTCCGAGATATTTGCAGATTTATCTCAAGGGAAGGGGCCTGACGGACATATTTCGAGATATTTCTTCTTCTTGTTGTTCTTCTTCTGCACAGCTAAGCTCGAAGTGGCATTTGCAGCTCGCAATAGTGCAGAGTTATCTCAAAGAAAGAGGCCACGGTGTTTCTGTACCTCTATTATGTTGGTGCAGCTTCGGAACTTTTAAATATCTTGATATATCTCGAGAACTACGCATCTGATCAAAAAATATCATCGAACATAAAAAGTAGGAAACTTAATTCTCTACAAAAAAGGTCTCTTAACATTTTGCCATAGCTCGCTTCGTTTCCGGGATATTTGCAGATTTATCTCAAGGGAAGTAGCCTGACGGACATATTTCGAGGTATTTCTTCTTCCTGTTGTTCTTCTTCTGCACAGCTAAGCTGGAAGTGGCATTTGCAGCTCGCAAGAGTGCAGAGTTATCCCAAAGAAAGGGGCCACGGTGTTTCTGTATCTCTATTATGTTGGTGCGGCTTCGGAACTTTTACATATCTCGATATATCTCGAAAACTACGCTTCTGATCAAAAAATATCATAGAACATAAATTGTAGGAAACATAATTCTCTACAAAAAAGGTCTCTTATGATTTTGCCATAGCTCGCTTCGTTTCCGAGATATTTGCAGATTTATCTCAAGGGAAGGGTGCTGATGGACATATTTCGAGATATTTCTTCTTCTTGTTGTTCTTTTTCTGCACAGCTAAACTGGAAGTGGCATTTCCAGCTCGCAATTGTGCAGAGTTATCTCAAAGAAAGGGGCCACGGTGTTTCTGTATCTCTATTATGTTGGTGCGGCTTCGGGACTTTTAAATATCTTGATATATCTCGAGAACTACGCATCTGATCAAAAAATATCATAGAACATGAAAAGTAGGAAACCTAATTTTCTACAAAAAAGGTCTCTTAACATTTTGCCATAGCTCGCTTCGTTTCCGAGATATTTGGAGATTTATCTCAAGGGAAGGCGCCTGACGGACATATTTCGAGATATTTCTTCTTCTTGTTGTTCTTCTTCTGCACAGCTAAGCTGGAAGTGGCATTTGCGGCTCGCACTAGTGCAGCGTTATCTCAAAGAAAGGGGCCACGGTGTTTCTGTATCCCTATTATGTTGGTGCGGCTTCGGAACTTTTAAATATCTCGATATATCTCGAAAACTACGCTTCTGATCAAAAAATATCATAGAACATAAATTGTAGGAAACATAATTCTCTACCAAAAACGTCTCTTAACATTTTGCCATAGCTCGCTTCGTTTCCGAGATATTTGCAGATTCAGCTCAAAGGAACTGGCCTGACGGACATATTTCGAGATATTTCTTCTTCTTGTTGTTCTTCCTCTGCACAGCTAAGCTGGAAGTGGCATTTGCAGCTCGCAATAGTGCAGAGTTATCTCAAAGAAAGAGGCCACGGTGTTTCTGTACCTCTATTATGTTGGTGCAGCTTCGGAACTTTTAAATATCTTGATATATCTCGAGAACTACGCTTCTGATCAAAAAATATCATAGAACATAAATTGTAGGAAGCATAATTCTCTACAAAAAAGGTCTCTTAACATTTTGCCATAGCTCGCTTCGTTTCCGAGATATTTGCAGATATATCTCAAGGGAAGGGGCCTGACGGACATATTTCGAGATATTTCTTCTTCTTGTTGTTCTTCTTCAGCACAGCTAAGCTGGAAGTGGCATTTACAGCTCGCAATAGTGCAGAGTTATCTCAAAGAAAGGGGCCACGGTGTTTCTGTATCTCTATTATGTTGGTGCGGCTTCGGAACTTTTAAATATCTTGATATATCTCGAGAACTACGCGTCTGATCAAAAAATATCATAGAACATAAAAAGTAGGAAACTTAATTCTCTACAAAAACGGTCTCTTAACATTTTGCCATAGCTCGTGTCGTTTCCGAGATATTTGCAGATTCAGCTCAAAGGAACTGGCCTGACGGACATATTTCGAGATATTTCTTCTTCTTGTTGTTCTTCCTCTGCACAGCTAAGCTGGAAGTGGCATTTGCAGCTCGCAATAGTGCAGAGTTATCTCAAAGAAAGGGGCCACGGTGTTTCTGTATCTCTATTATGTTGGTGCGGCTTCGGAACTTTTAAATATCTTGATATATCTCGAGAACTACGCATCTGATCAAAAAATATCATAGAACATAAAAAGTAGGAAACTTAATTCTCTACAAAAAAGGTCTCTTAACATTTTGCCATAGCTCGCTTCGTTTCCGAGATATTTGCATATTTATCTCAAGGGAAGGGGCCTGACGGACATATTTCGAGATATTTCTTCTTCTTGTTGTTCTTCTTCTGCACAGCTAAGCTGGAAGTGGCATTTACAGCTCGCAATAGTGCAGAGTTATCTCAAAGAAAGGGGCCACGGTGTTTCTGTATCTCTATTATGTTGGTGCTGCTTCGGAACTTTTAAATATCTTGATATATCTCGAGAACTACGCATCTGATCAAAAAATATCATAGAACATGAAAAGTAGGAAACTTAATTCTCTACAAAAAAGGTCTCTTAACATTTTGCCATAGCTCTCTTCGTTTCCGAGATATTTGCAGATTTATCTCAAGGGAAGGGGCCTGACGGACATATTTCGAGATATTTCTTCTTCTTGTTGTTCTTCTTCTGCACAGCTAAGCTCGAAGTGGCATTTGCAGCTCGCAATAGTGCAGAGTTATCTCAAAGAAAGAGGCCACGGTGTTTCTGTACCTCTATTATGTTGGTGCAGCTTCGGAACTTTTAAATATCTTGATATATCTCGAGAACTACGCATCTGATCAAAAAATATCATCGAACATAAAAAGTAGGAAACTTAATTCTCTACAAAAAAGGTCTCTTAACATTTTGCCATAGCTCGCTTCGTTTCCGGGATATTTGCAGATTTATCTCAAGGGAAGTAGCCTGACGGACATATTTCGAGGTATTTCTTCTTCCTGTTGTTCTTCTTCTGCACAGCTAAGCTGGAAGTGGCATTTGCAGCTCGCAAGAGTGCAGAGTTATCCCAAAGAAAGGGGCCACGGTGTTTCTGTATCTCTATTATGTTGGTGCGGCTTCGGAACTTTTACATATCTCGATATATCTCGAAAACTACGCTTCTGATCAAAAAATATCATAGAACATAAATTGTAGGAAACATAATTCTCTACAAAAAAGGTCTCTTATCATTTTGCCATAGCTCGCTTCGATTCCGAGATATTTGCAGATTTATCTCAAGGGAAGGGTGCTGATGGACATATTTCGAGATATTTCTTCTTCTTGTTGTTCTTTTTCTGCACAGCTAAACTGGAAGTGGCATTTCCAGCTCGCAATTGTGCAGAGTTATCTCAAAGAAAGGGGCCACGGTGTTTCTGTATCTCTATTATGTTGGTGCGGCTTCGGGACTTTTAAATATCTTGATATATCTCGAGAACTACGCATCTGATCAAAAAATATCATAGAACATGAAAAGTAGGAAACCTAATTTTCTACAAAAAAGGTCTCTTAACATTTTGCCATAGCTCGCTTCGTTTCCGAGATATTTGGAGATTTATCTCAAGGGAAGGCGCCTGACGGACATATTTCGAGATATTTCTTCTTCTTGTTGTTCTTCTTCTGCACAGCTAAGCTGGAAGTGGCATTTGCGGCTCGCACTAGTGCAGAGTTATCTCAAAGAAAGGGGCCACGGTGTTTCTGTATCCCTATTATGTTGGTGCGGCTTCGGAACTTTTAAATATCTCGATATATCTCGAAAACTACGCTTCTGATCAAAAAATATCATAGAATATAAATTGTAGGAAGCATAATTCTCTACAAAAAAGGTCTCTTAACATTTTGCCATAGCTCGCTTCGTTTCCGAGATATTTGCAGATATATCTCAAGGGAAGGGGCCTGACGGACATATTTCGAGATATTTCTTCTTCTTGTTGTTCTTCTTCAGCACAGCAAAGCTGGAAGTGGCATTTACAGCTCGCAATAGTGCAGAGTTATCTCAAAGAAAGGGGCCACGGTGTTTCTGTATCTCTATTATGTTGGTGCGGCTTCGGAACTTTTAAATATCTTGATATATCTCGAGAACTACGCATCTGATCAAAAAATATCATAGAACATGAAAAGTAGGAAACTTAATTCTCTACAAAAAAGGTCTCTTAACATTTTGCCATAGCTCTCTTCGTTTCCGAGATATTTGCAGATTTATCTCAAGGGAAGGGGCCTGACGGACATATTTCGAGATATTTCTTCTTCTTGTTGTTCTTCTTCTGCACAGCTAAGCTGGAAGTGGCATTTGCAGCTCGCAATAGTGCAGAGTTATCTCAAAGAAAGGGGCCACGGTGTTTCTGTATCTCTATTATGTTGGTGCGGCTTCGGAACTTTTAAATATCTTGATATATCTCGAGAACTACGCGTCTGATCAAAAAATATCATAGAACATAAAAAGTAGGAAACTTAATTCTCTACAAAAACGGTCTCTTAACATTTTGCCATAGCTCGCTTCGTTTCCGAGATATTTGCAGATATATCTCAAGGGAAGGGGCCTGACGGACATATTTCGAGATATTTCTTCTTCTTGTTGTTCTTCTTCTGCACAGCTAAGCTGGAAGTAGCATTTGCGGCTCGCACTAGTGCACAGTTATCTCAAAGAAAGGGGCCACGGTGTTTCTGTATCTCTATTATGTTGGTGCGTCTTCGGAGCTTTTAAATATCTCGATATATCTCGAAAACTACGCTTCTGATCAAAAAATATCATAGAACATAAATTGTAGGAAACATAATTCTCTACAAAAAACGTCTCTTAACATTTTGCCATAGCTCGCTTCGTTTCCGAGATATTTGCAGATTCAGCTCAAAGGAACTGGCCTGACGGACATATTTCGAGATATTTCTTCTTCTTGTTGTTCTTCTTCTGCACAGCTAAGCTGGAAGTGGCATTTGCGGCTCGCACTAGTGCAGAGTTATCTCAAAGAAAGGGGCCACGGTGTTTCTGTATCTCTATTATGTTGGTGCGGTTTCGGAACTTTTAAATATCTTGATATATCTCGAGAACTACGCATCTGATCAAAAAATATCATAGAACATAAAAAGTAGGAAACTTAATTCTCTACAAATAAGGTCTCTTAACATTTTGCCATAGCTCGCTTCGTTTCCGAGATATTTGCAGATTTATCTCAAGGGAAGGGGCCTGACGGACATATTTCGAGATATTATTTCTTCTTGTTGTTCTTCTTCTGCGCAGCTAAGCTGGAAGTGGCATTTGCAGCTCGCAATAGTGCAGAGATATCTCAAAGAAAGGGGCCACGCTGTTTCTGTATCTCTATTATGTTGGTGCGGCTTCGGAACTTTTAAATATCTTGATATATCTCGAGAACTACGCATCTGATCAAAAAATATCATAGAAGATAAAAAGTAGGAAACTTAATTCTCTACAAAAAAGGTCTCTTAACATTTTGCCATAGCTCGCTTCGATTCCGAGATATTTGCAGATTTATCTCAAGGGAAGGGGCCTGACGGACATATTTCGAAATATTTCTTCTTCTTGTTGTTCTTCTTCTGCACAACTAAGCTGGAAGTGGCATTTGCGGCTCGCACTAGTGCAGAGTTATCTCAAAGAAAGGGGCCACGGTGTTTCTGTATCCCTATTATGTTGGTGCGGCTTCGGAACTTTTAAATATCTCGATATATCTCGAAAACTACGCTTCTGATCAAAAAATATCATAGAACATAAATTGTAGGAAACATAATTCTCTACAAAAAACGTCTCTTAACATTTTGCCATAGCTCGCTTCGTTTCCGAGATATTTGCCGATTCAGCTCAAAGGAACTGGCCTGACGGACATATTTCGAGATATTTCTTCTTCTTGTTGTTCTTCCTCTGCACAGCTAAGCTGGAAGTGGCATTTGCAGCTCGCAATAGTGCAGAGTTATCTCAAAGAAAGGGGCCACGGTGTTTCTGTATCTCTATTATGTTGGTGCGGCTTCGGAACTTTTAAATATCTCGATATATCTCGAAAACTACGCTTCTGATCAAAAAATATCATAGAACATAAATTGTAGGAAACATAATTCTCTACAAAAAACGTCTCTTAACATTTTGCCATAGCTCGCTTCGTTTCCGAGATATTTGCAGATATATCTCAAGGGAAGGGGCCTGACGGACATATTTCGAGATATTTCTTCTTCTTGTTGTTCTTCTTCTGCACAGCTAAGCTGGAAGTGGCATTTGCGGCTCGCACTAGTGCACAGTTATCTCAAAGAAAGGGGCCACGGTGTTTCTGTATCTGTATTATGTTGGTGCGGCTTCGGAACTTTTAAATATCTTGATATATCTCGAGAACTACGCATCTGATCAAAAAATATCATAGAACATAAAAAGTAGGAAACTTAATTCTCTACAAAAAAGGTCTCTCAACATTTTGCCATAGCTCGCTTCGTTTCCGAGATATTTGCAGATTTATCTCAAGGGAAGGGGCCTAACGGACATATTTCGAGATATTTCTTCTTCTTGTTGTTCTTCTTCTGCACAGCTAAACTGGAAGTGGCATTTCCAGCTCGCAATAGTGCAGAGTTATCTCAAAGAAAGGGGCCACGGTGTTTCTGTATCTCTATTATATTGGTGCGGCTTCGGAACTTTTAAATATCTTGATATACCTCGAGAACTACGCGTCTGATCAAAAAATATCATAGAACATAAAAAGTAGGAAACATAATTCTCTACAAAAAAGGTCTCTTAACATTTTGCCATAGCGCGCTTCGTTTCCGAGATATTTGCAGATTTATCTCAAGGGAAGGGGCCTGACGGACATATTTCGAGATATTTCTTCTTCTTGTTGTTCTTCTTCTGCACAGCTAAGCTGGAAGTGGCATTTGCGGCTGGCACTAGTGCAGAGTTATCTCAAAGAAAGGGGCCACGGTGTTTCTGTATCTCTATTATGTTGGTGCGGCTTCGGAACTTTTAAATATCTCGATATATCTCGAAAACTACGCTTCTGATCAAAAAATATCATAGAACATAAAAAGTAGGAAACTTAATTCTCTACAAAAAAGGTCTCTTAACATTTTGCCATAGCTCGCTTCGTTTCCGAGATATTTGCAGATTTATCTCAAGGGAAGGGGCCTGACGGACATATTTCGAGATATTTCTTCTTCTTGTTGTTCTTCTTCTGCACAGCTAAGCTGGAAGTGGCATTTGCGGCTCGCACTAGTGCAGAGTTGTCTCAAAGAAAGGGGCCACGGTGTTTCTGTATCTCTATTATGTTGGTGCGGCTTCGGAACTTTTAAATATCTCGATATATCTCGAAAACTACGCTTCTGATCAAAAAATATCATAGAACATAAATTGTAGGAAAGATAATTCTCTACAAAAAACGTCTCTTAACATTTTGCCATAGCTCGCTTCGTTTCCGAGATATTTGCAGATTTATCTCAAGGGAAGGGGCCTAACGGACATATTTCGAGATATTTCTTCTTCTTGTTGTTCTTCTTCTGCACAGCTAAACTGGAAGTGGCATTTCCAGCTCGCAATAGTGCAGAGTTATCTCAAAGAAAGGAGCCACGGTGTTTCTGTATCTCTATTATGTTGGTGCGGCTTCGGAACTTTTAAATATCTTGATATATCTCGAGAACTACGCATCTGATCAAAAAATATCATAGAACATAAAAAGTAGGAAACTTAATTCTCTACAAAAAGAGGTCTCTTAACATTTTGCCATAGCTCGCTTCGTTTCCGAGATATTTGCAGATATATCTCAAGGGAAGGGGCCTGACGGACATATTTCGAGATATTTCTTCTTCTTGTTGTTCTTCTTCTGCACAGCTAAGCTGGAAGTGGCATTTACAGCTCGCAATAATGCAGAGTTATCTCAAAGAAAGGGGCCACGGTGTTTCTGTATCTCTATTATGTTGGTGCGGCTTCGGAACTTTTAAATATCTTGATATATCTCGAGAACTACGCATCTGATCAAAAAATATCATAGAACATAAAAAGTAGGAAACTTAATTCTCTACAAAAAAGGTCTCTTAACATTTTGCCATAGCTCGCTTCGTTTCCGAGATATTTGCAGATTTATCTCAAGGGAAGGGGCCTGACGGACATATTTCGAGATATTTCTTCTTCTTGTTGTTCTTCTTCTGCACAGCTAAGCTGGAAGTGGCATTTGCGGCTCGCACTAGTGCAGAGTTATCTCAAAGAAAGGGGCCACGGTGTTTCTGTATCTCTATTATGTTGGTGCGGCTTCGGAACTTTTAAATATCTTGATATATCTCGAGAACTACGCATCGGATCAAAAAATATCATAGAACATAAAAAGTAGGAAACTTAATTCTCTACAAAAAAGGTCTCTTAACATTTTGCCATAGCTCGCTTCGTTTCCGAGATATTTGCAGATTTATCTCAAGGGAAGGGGCCTAACGGACATATTTCGAGATATTTCTTCTTCTTGTTGTTCTTCTTCTGCACAGCTAAACTGGAAGTGGCATTTCCAGCTCGCAATAGTGCAGAGTTATCTCAAAGAAAGGAGCCACGGTGTTTCTGTATCTCTATTATGTTGGTGCGGCTTCGGAACTTTTAAATATCTTGATATATCTCGAGAACTACGCATCTGATCAAAAAATATCATAGAACATAAAAAGTAGGAAACTTAATTCTCTACAAAAAGAGGTCTCTTAACATTTTGCCATAGCTCGCTTCGTTTCCGAGATATTTGCAGATATATCTCAAGGGAAGGGGCCTGACGGACATATTTCGAGATATTTCTTCTTCTTGTTGTTCTTCTTCTGCACAGCTAAGCTGGAAGTGGCATTTACAGCTCGCAATAATGCAGAGTTATCTCAAAGAAAGGGGCCACGGTGTTTCTGTATCTCTATTATGTTGGTGCGGCTTCGGAACTTTTAAATATCTTGATATATCTCGAGAACTACGCATCTGATCAAAAAATATCATAGAACATGAAAAGTAGGAAACTTAATTCTCTACAAAAAAGGTCTCTTAACATTTTGCCATAGCTCGCTTCGTTTCCGAGATATTTGCAGATTTATCTCAAGGGAAGGGGCCTAACGGACATATTTCGAGATATTTCTTCTTCTTGTTGTTCTTCTTCTGCACAGCTAAGCTGGAAGTGGCATTTGCAGCTCGCAATAGTGCAGAGTTATCTCCAAGAAAGGGGCCACGGTGTTTCTGTATCTCTATTATGTTGGTGCGGCTTCGGAACTTTTAAATATCTTGATATATCTCGAGAACTACGCATCTGATCAAAAAATATCATAGAACATAAAAAGTAGGAAACTTAATTCTCTACAAAAAAGGTCTCTTAACATTTTGCCATAGCTCGCTTCGTTTCCGAGATATTTGCAGATTTATCTCAAGGGAAGGGGCCTGACGGACATATTTCGAGATATTTCTTCTTCTTGTTGTTCTTCTTCTGCACAGCTAAGCTGGAAGTGGCATTTGCGGCTCGCACTAGTGCAGAGTTATCTCAAAGAAAGGGGCCACGGTGTTTCTGTATCTCTATTATGTTGGTGCGGCTTCGGAACTTTTAAATATCTTGATATATCTCGAGAACTACGCATCTGATCAAAAAATATCATTGAACATAAAAAGTAGGCAACTTAATTCTCTACAAAAAACGGCTCTTAACATTTTGCCATAGGTCGCTTCGTTTCCGAGATATTTGCAGATATATCTCAAGGGAAGGGGCCTGACGGACATATTTCGAGATATTTCTTCTTCTTGTTGTTCTTCTTCTGCACAGCTAAGCTGGAAGTGGCATTTGCGGCTCGCACTAGTGCACAGTTATCTCAAAGAAAGGGGCCACGGTGTTTCTGTATCTCTATTATGTTGGTGCGGCTTCGGAACTTTTAAATATCTTGATATATCTCGAGAACTGCGCATCTGATCAAAAAATATCATAGAACATAAAAAGCAGGAAACTTAATTCTCTACAAAAAAGGTCTCTTAACATTTTGCCATAGCTCGCTTCGTTTCCGAGATATTTGGAGATTTATCTCAAGGGAAGGGGCCTGACGGACATATTTCGAGATATTTCTTCTTCTTGTTGTTCTTCTTCTGCACAGCTAAGCTGGAAGTGGCATTTGCGGCTCGCACTAGTGCAGAGTTATCTCAAAGAAAGGGGCCACGGTGTTTCTGTATCTCTATTATGTTGGTGCGGCTTCGGAACTTTTAAATATCTTGATATATCTCGAGAACTACGCATCTGATCAAAAAATATCATTGAACATAAAAAGTAGGCAACTTAATTCTCTACAAAAAACGGCTCTTAACATTTTGCCATAGGTCGCTTCGTTTCCGAGATATTTGCAGATATATCTCAAGGGAAGGGGCCTGACGGACATATTTCGAGATATTTCTTCTTCTTGTTGTTCTTCTTCTGCACAGCTAAGCTGGAAGTGGCATTTGCGGCTCGCACTAGTGCACAGTTATCTCAAAGAAAGGGGCCACGGTGTTTCTGTATCTCTATTATGTTGGTGCGGCTTCGGAACTTTTAAATATCTTGATATATCTCGAGAACTGCGCATCTGATCAAAAAATATCATAGAACATAAAAAGCAGGAAACTTAATTCTCTACAAAAAAGGTCTCTTAACATTTTGCCATAGCTCGCTTCGTTTCCGAGATATTTGGAGATTTATCTCAAGGGAAGGGGCCTAACGGACATATTTCGAGATATTTCTTCTTCTTGTTGTTCTTCTTCTGCACAGCTAAACTGGAAGTGGCATTTCCAGCTCGCAATAGTGCAGAGTTATCTCCAAGAAAGGGGCCACGGTGTTTCTGTATCTCTATTATGTTGGTGCGGCTTCGGAACTTTTAAATATCTTGATATATCTCGAGAACTACGCATCTGATCAAAGAATATCATAGAACATAAAAAGTAGGAAACTTGATTCTCTACAAAAAAGGTCTCTTAACATTTTGCCATAGCTCGCTTCGTTTCCGAGATATTTGCAGATTTATCTCAAGGGAAGGGGCCTGACGGACATATTTCGAGATATTTCTTCTTCTTGTTGTTCTTCTTCTTCACAGCTAAGCTGGAAGTGGCATTTGCGGCTCGCACTAGTGCAGAGTTATCTCAAAGAAAGGGGCCACGGTGTTTCTGTATCTCTATTATGTTGGTGCGGCTTCGGAACTTTTAAATATCTTGATATATCTCGAGAACTACGCATCTGATCAAAAAATATCATAGAACATGAAAAGTAGGAAACTTAATTCTCTACAAAAAAGGTCTCTTAACATTTTGCCAGAGCTCTCTTCGTTTCCGAGATATTTGCAGATTTATCTCAAGGGAAGGGGCCTGACGGACATATTTCGAGATATTTCTTCTTCTTGTTGTTCTTCTTCTGCACAGCTAAGCTGGAAGTGGCATTTGCGGCTCGCACTAGTGCAGAGTTATCTCAAAGAAAGGGGCCACGGTGTTTCTGTATCTCTATTATGTTGGTGCGGCTTCGGAACTTTTAAATATCTTGATATATCTCGAGAACTACGCGTCTGATCAAAAAATATCATAGAACATAAAAAGTAGGAAAGATAATTCTCTACAAAAAAGGTCTCTTAACATTTTGCCATAGCTCGCGTCGTTTCCGAGATATTTGCATATTTATCTCCAGGGAAGGGGCCTGACGGACATATTTCGAGATATTTCTTCTTCTTGTTGTTCTTCTTCTGCACAGCTAAGCTGGAAGTGGCATTTGCGGCTCGCACTAGTGCAGAGTTATCTCAAAGAAAGGGGCCACGGTGTTTGTGTATCTCTATTATGTTGGTGCGGCTTCGGAACTTTTAAATATCTTGATATATCTCGAGAACTACGCATCTGATCAAAAAATATCATAGAACACAGAAAGTAGGAAACTTAATTCTCTACAAAAAAGGTCTCTTAACATTTTGCCATAGCTCGCTTCGTTTCCGAGATATTTGCATATTTATCTCAAGGGAAGGGGCCTGACGGACATATTTCGAGATATTTCTTCTTCTTGTTGTTCTTCTTCTGCACAGCTAAGCTGGAAGTGGCATTTGCGGCTCGCACTAGTGCAGAGTTATCTCAAAGAAAGGGGCCACCGTGTTTCTGTATCTCTATTATGTTGGTGCGGCTTCGGAACTTTTAAATATCTCGATATATCTCGAAAACTACGCTTCTGATCAAAAAATATCATAGAAGATAAATTGTAGGAAACATAATTCTCTACAAAAAAGGTCTCTTAACATTTTGCCATAGCTCGCTTCGTTTCCGAGATATTTGCAGATTTATCTCAAGGGAAGGGGCCTAACGGACATATTTCGAGATATTTCTTCTTCTTGTTGTTCTTCTTCTGCACAGCTAAACTGGAAGTGGCATTTCCAGCTCGCAATAGTGCAGAGTTATCTCAAAGAAAGGGGCCACGGTGTTTCTGTATCTCTATTATGTTGGTGCGGCTTCGGAACTTTTAAATATCTTGATATATCTCGAGAACTACGCATCTGATCAAAAAATATCATAGAACACAAAAAGTAGGAAACTTAATTCTCTACAAAAAAGGTCTCTTAACATTTTGCCATAGCTCGCTTCGTTTCCGAGATATTTGCAGATTTATCTCAAGGGAAGGGGCCTGACGGACATATTTCGAGATATTTCTTCTTCTTGTTGTTCTTCTTCTGCACAGCTGAGCTGGAAGTGGCATTTGCAGGTCGCAATAGTGCAGAGTTATCTCAAAGAAAGGGGCCACGGTGTTTCTGTATCTCTATTATGTTGGTGCTGCTTCGGAACTTTTAAATATCTCGATATATCTCGAAAACTACGCTTCTGATCAAAAAATATCATAGAGCGTAAATTGTAGGAAACATTATTCTCTACAAAAAAGGTCTCTTAACATTTTGCAATAGCTCGCTTCGTTTCCGAGATATTTGCAGATTCATCTCAAGGGAAGGGGTCTGACGGACACATTTCGAGATATTTCTTCTTCTTGTTGTTCTTTTTCTGCACAGCTAAGCTCGAAGCGGCATTTGCAGCTCGCAATAGTGCAGAGTTATCTCAAAGAAAGAGGCCACGGTGTTTCTGTACCTCTATTATGTTGGTGCAGCTTCGGAACTTTTAAATATCTTGATATATCTCGAGAACTACGCATCTGATCAAAAAATATCATACTACATAAAAAGTAGGAAACTTAATTCTCTACAAGAAAGGTCTCTAAACATTTTGCCATAGCTCGCTTCGTTTCCGAGATATTTGCAGATTTATCTCAAGGGAAGGGGCCTAACGGACATATTTCGAGATATTTCTTCTTCTTGTTGTTCTTCTTCTGCACAGCTAAACTGGAAGTGGCATTTCCAGCTCGCAATAGTGCAGAGTTATCTCAAAGAAAGGAGCCACGGTGTTTCTGTATCTCTATTATGTTGGTGCGGCTTCGGAACTTTTAAATATCTTGATATATCTCGAGAACTACGCATCTGATCAAAAAATATCATAGAACATAAAAAGTAGGAAACTTAATTCTCTACACAAAAGGTCTCTTAACATTTTGCCATACCTCGCTTCGTTTCCGAGATATTTGCAGATTCAGCTCAAAGGATCGGGCCTGACGGACATATTTCGAGATATTTCTTCTTCTTGTTGTTCTTCCTCTGCACAGCTAAGCTGGAAGTGGCATTTGCAGCTCGCAAGGGTGCAGAGTTATCTCAAAGAGAGGGGCCACGGTGTTTCTGTGTCTCTATTATGTTGGTGCGGCTTCGGAACTTTTAAGTATCTTGATATATCTCGAGAACTACGCATCTGACCAAAAAATATCATACAACATAAAAAGTAGGAAACTTCATTCTCTACAAAAAAGGTCTCTTAACATTTTGCCATAGCTCGCTTCGTTTCCGAGATATTTGCAGATTTATCCCAAGTGAAGGGGCCTGACGGACATATTTCGAGATATTTCTTCTTCTTGTTGTCCTTCTTCTGCACAGCTAAGCTGGAAGTGGCATTTGCGGCTCGCACTAGTGCAGAGTTATCTCAAAGAAAGGGGCCACGGTGTTTCTGTATCTCTATTATGTTGGTGCGTCTTCGGAACTTTTGAATATCTCGATATATCTCGAAAACTACGCTTCTGATCAAAAAACATCATAGAACATAAATTGTAGGAAACATAATTCTCTACACAAAACGTCTCTTAACATTTTGCCATAGCTCGTTTCGTTTCCGAGATATTTGCAGATTCAGCTCAAAGGAACTGGCCTGACGGACATATTTCGAGATATTTCTTCTTCTTGTTGTTCTTCTTCTGCACAGCTAAGCTGGAAGTGGCATTTGCGGCTCGCACTAGTGCAGAGTTATCTCAAAGAAAGGGGCCAGGGTGTTTCTGTATCTCTATTATGTTGGTGCGGCTTCGGAACTTTTAAATATCTTGATATATCTCGAGAACTACGCGTCTGATCAAAAAATATCATAGAACATAAAAAGTAGGAAACATAATTCTCTACCAAAAAGGTCTCTTAACATTTTGCCATAGCTCGCTTCGTTTCCGAGATATTTGCAGATTTATCTCAAGGGAAGGGGCCTGACGGACATATTTCGAGATATTTCTTCTTCTTGTTGTTCTTCTTGTGCACAGCTAAGCTGGAAGTGGCATTTGCAGCTCGCAATAGTGCAGAGTTATCTCAAAGAAAGGGGCCACGGTGTTTCTGTATCTCTATTATGTTGGTGCGGCTTCGGAACTTTTAAATATCTTGATATATCTCGAGAACTACGTATCTGATCAAAAAATATCATAGAACATAAAAAGTAGGAAACTTAATTCTCTACAAAAAAGGTCTCTTAACATTTTGCCATAGCTCGCTTCGTTTCCGAGATATTTGCAGATTTATCTCAAGGGAAGGGGCCTAACGGACATATTTCGAGATATTTCTTCTTCTTGTTGTTCTTCTTCTGCACAGCTGAGCTGGAAGTGGCATTTGCAGCTCGCCATAGTGCAGAGTTATCTCAAAGAAAGGGGCCACGGTGTTTCTGTATCTCTATTATGTTGGTGCGGCTTCGGAACTTTTAAATATCTCGATATATCACGAAAACTACGCTTCTGATCAAAAAATATCATAGAACATAAATTGTAGGAAGCATAATTCTCTACAAAAACCGTCTCTTAACATTTTGCCATAGCTCGCTTCGTTTCCGAGATATTTGCAGGTTCAGCTCAAAGGATCGGGCCTGACGGACATATTTCGAGATATTTCTTCTTCTTGTTGTTCTTCCTCTGCACAGCTAAGCTGGAAGTGGCATTTGCAGCTCGCAATAGTGCAGAGTTATCTCAAAGAAAGGGGCCACGGTGTTTCTGTATCTCTATTATGTTGGTGCGGCTTCGGAACTTTTAAATATCTTGATATATCTCGAGAACTACGCATCTGATCAAAAAATATCATAGAACATAAAAAGTAGGAAACTTAATTCTCTACAAATAAGGTCTCTTAACATTTTGCCATAGCTCGCTTCGTTTCCGAGATATTTGCAAATTTATCTCAAGGGAAGGGGCCTGACGGACATATTTCGAGATATTTCTTCTTCTTGTTGTTCTTCTTCTGCACAGCTAAGATGGAAGTGGCATTTGCAGCTCGCAATAGTGCAGAGTTATCGCAAAGAAAGGGGCCACGGTGTTTCTGTATCTCTATTATGTTGGTGCGGCTTCGGAACTTTTAAATATCTTGATATATCTCGAGAACTACGCATCTGATCAAAAAATATCATAGAACATAAAATGTAGGAAACTTAATTCTCTACAAAAAAGTTCTCTTAACATTTTGCCATAGCTCGCTTCGTTTCCGAGATATTTGCAGATTTATCTCAAGGGAAGGGGCCTGACGGACATATTTCGAGATATTTCTTCTTCTTGTTGTTCTTCTTGTGCACAGCTAAGCTGGAAGTGGCATTTGCAGCTCGCAATAGTGCAGAGTTATCTCAAAGAAAGGGGCCACGGTGTTTCTGTATCTCTATTATGTTGGTGCGGCTTCGGAACTTTTAAATATCTTGATATATCTCGAGATCTACGCATCTGATCAAAAAATATCATAGAACATAAAAAGTAGGAAACTTAATTCCCTACAAAAAAGGTATCTTAACATTTTGCCATAGTTCGCTTCGTTTCCGAGATATTTGCAGATTTATCTCAAGGGAAGGGGCCTGACGGACATATTTCGAGATATTTCTTCTTCTTGTTGTTCTTCTTCTGCACAGCTAAGCTGGAAGTGGCATTTGCCGGTCGCACTAGTGCAGAGTTATCTCAAAGAAAGGGGCCACGGTGTTTCTGTATCTCTATTATGTTGGTGCGGCTTCGGAACTTTTAAATATCTCGATATATCTCGAAAACTACGCTTCTGATCAAAAAATATCATAGAACATAAATTGTAGGAAGCATAATTCTCTACAAAAAACGTCTCTTAACATTTTGCCATAGCTCGCTTCGTTTCCGAGATATTTGCAGATTCAGCTCAAAGGATCGGGCCTGACGGACATATTTCGAGATATTTCTTCTTCTTGTTGTTCTTCCTCTGCACAGCTAAGCTGGAAGTGGCATTTGCAGCCCGCAATAGTGCAGAGTTATCTCAAAGAAAGGGGCCACGGTGTCTCTGTACCTCTATTATGTTGGTGTAGCTTCGGAGCTTTTAAATATCTTGATATATCTCGAGAACTACGCATCGGATCAAAAAATATCATAGAACATAAAAAGTAGGAAACTTAATTCTCTACAAAAAAGGTCTCTTAACATTTTGCCATAGCTCGCTTCGTTTCCGAGATATTTGCAGATTTATCTCAAGGGAAGGGGCCTGACGGACATATTTCGAGATATTTCTTCTTCTTGTTGTTCTTCTTCTGCACAGCTAAGCTGGAAGTGGCATTTGCAGCTCGCAATAGTGCAGAGTTATCGCAAAGAAAGGGGCTACGGTGTTTCTGTATCTCTATTATGTTGGTGCGGCTTCGGAACTTTTAAATATCTTGATATATCTCGAGAACTACGCATCTGATCAAAAAATATCATAGAACATAAAAAGTAAGAAACTTAATTCTCTACAAAAAAGGTCTCTTAACGTTTTGCAATAGCTCGCTTCGTTTCCGAGATATTTGCAGATTTATCTCAAGGGAAGGGTCCTGACGGACATATTTCGAGATATTTCTTCTTCTTGTTGTTCTTCTTCTGCACAGCTAAGCTGGAAGTGGCATTTGCAGCTCGCAATAGTGCAGAGTTATCTCAAAGAAAGGGGCCACGGTGTTTCTGTACCTCTATTATGTTGGTGCGGCTTCGGAACTTTTAAATATCTTGATATATCTCGAGAACTACGCATCTGTTCAAAAAGTATCATAGAACATAAAAAGTAGGAATCCTAATTTTCTACAAAAAAGGTCTCTTAACATTTTGCCGTAGCTCGCTTCGTTTCCGAGATATTTGCAGATTTATCTCAAGGGAAGGGGCCTGACGGACATATTTCCAGATATTTCTTCTTCTTGTTGTTCTTCTTCTGCACAGCTAAGCTGGAAGTGGCATTTGCCGCTCGCAATAGTGCAGAGTTATCTCAAAGAAAGGGGCCACGGTGTTTCTGTATCTCTATTATGTTGGTGCGGCTTCGGAACTTTTAAATATCTTGATATATCTCGAGAACTACGCATCTGATCAAAAAATATCATAGAACATAAAAACTAGGAAACTTAATTCTCTACAAAAAAGGTCTCTTAACATTTTGCCATAGCTCGCTTCGTTTCCGAGATATTTGCAGATTTATCTCAAGGGAAGGGGCCTGACGGACATATTTCGAGATATTTCTTCTTCTTGTTGTTCTTCTTCTGCACAGCTAAGCTGGAAGTGGCATTTACAGCTCGCAATAGTGCAGAGTTATCTCAAAGAAAGGGGCCACGGTGTTTCTGTATCTCTATTATGTTGGTGCGGCTTCGGAACTTTTCAATATCTTGATATATCTCGAGAACTACGCCTCTGATCGAAAAATATCATAGAACATAAAAAGTAGGAAACTGAATTCTCTACAAAAAAGGTCTCTCAACATTTTGCCATAGCTCGCTTCGTTTCCGAGATATTTGCAGATTTATCTCAAGGGAAGGGGCCTGACGGACATATTTCGAGATATTTCTTCTTCTTGTTGTTCTTCTTCTGCCCAGCTAAGCTGGAAGTGGCATTTGCAGAGCGCAATAGTGCAGAGTTATCTCAAAGAAAGGGGCCACGGTGTTTCTGTATCTCTATTATGTTGGTGCGGCTTCGAAACTTTTAAATATCTTGATATATCTCGAGAACTACGCCTCTGATCGAAAAATATCATAGAACATAAAAAGTAGGAAACTTAATTCTCTACAAAAAAGGTCTCTTAACATTTTGCCATAGCTCGCTTCGTTTCCGAGATATTTGCAGATTTATCTCAAGGGAAGGGGCCTGACGGACATATTTCCAGATATTTCTTCTTCTTGTTGTTCTTCTTCTGCACAGCTAAGCTGGAAGTGGCATTTGCCGCTCGCAATAGTGCAGAGTTATCTCAAAGAAAGGGGCCACGGTGTTTCTGTATCTCTATTATGTTGGTGCGGCTTCGGAACTTTCAAATATCTTGATATATCTCGAGAACTACGCATCTGATCAAAAAATATCATAGAACATAAAAAGTAGGAAACCTAATTTTCTACAAAAAAGGTCTCTTAACATTTTGCCGTAGCTCGCTTCGTTTCCGAGATATTTGCAGATTTATCTCAAGGGAAGGGGCCTGACGGACATATTTCGAAATATTTCTTATTCTTGTTGTTCTTCTTCTGCACAGCTAAGCTGGAAGTGGCATTTGCAGCTCGCAATAGTGCAGAGTTATCTCAAAGAAAGGGGCCACGGTGTTTCTGAACCTCTATTATGTTGGTGCGGCTTCGGAACTTTTAAATATCTTGATATATCTCGAGAACTACGACTCTGATCGAAAAATATCATAGAACATAAAAAGTAGGAAACTTAATTCTCTACAAAAAAGGTCTCTTAACATTTTGCCATAGCTCGCTTCGTTTCCGAGATATTTGCAGATTTATTTCAAGGGAAGGGGCCTGACGGACATATTTCGAGATATTTCTTCTTCTTGTTGTTCTTCTTCTGCACAGCTAAGCTGGAAGTGGCATTTGCAGCTCGCAATAGTGCAGAGTTATCGCAAAGAAAGGGGCTACGGTGTTTCTGTATCTCTATTATGTTGGTGCGGCTTCGGAACTTTTAAATATCTTGATATATCTCGAGAACTACGCATCTGATCAAAAAATATCATAGAACATAAAAAGTAGGAAACTTAATTCTCTACAAAAAAGGTCTCTTAACGTTTTGCAATAGCTCGCTTCGTTTCCGAGATATTTGCAGATTTATCTCAAGGGAAGGGTCCTGACGGACATATTTCGAAATATTTCTTCTTCTTGTTGTTCTTCTTCTGCACAGCTAAGCTGGAAGTGGCATTTGCAGCTCGCAATCATGCAGAGTTATCTCAAAGAAAGGGGCCACGGTGTTTCTGTACCTCTATTATGTTGGTGCGGCTTCGGAACTTTTAAATATCTTGATATATCTCGAGAACTACGCATCTGTTCAAAAAATATCATAGAACATAAAAAGTAGGAATCCTAATTTTCTACAAAAAAGGTCTCTTAACATTTTGCCATAGCTCGCTTCGTTTCCGAGATATTTGCAGATTTATCTCAAGGGAAGGGGCCTGACGGACATATTTCGAGATATTTCTTCTTCTTGTTGTTCTTCTTCTGCACAGCTAAGCTGGAAGTGGCATTTGCAGCGCGCAATAGTGCAGAGTTATCTCAAAGAATGGGGCCACGGTGTTTCTGTATCTCTATTATGTTGGTGCGGCTTCGGAACTTTTAAATATCTTGATATATCTCGAGAACTACGCATCTGTTCAAAAAATATCATAGAACATAAAAAGTAGGAATCCTAATTTTCTACAAAAAAGGTCTCTTAAAATTTTGCCGTAGCTCGCTTCGTTTCCGAGATATTTGCAGATTTATCTCAAGGGAAGGGGCCTGACGGACATATTTCCAGATATTTCTTCTTCTTGTTGTTCTTCTTCTGCACAGCTAAGCTGGAAGTGGCATTTGCCGCTAGCAATAGTGCAGAGTTATCTCAAAGAAAGGGGCCACGGTGTTTCTGTATCTCTATTATGTTGGTGCGGCTTCGGAACTTTCAAATATCTTGATATATCTCGAGAACTACGCTTCTGATCAAAAAATATCATAGAACATAAATTGTAGGAAACATAATTCTCTACAAAAAAGGTCTCTTAACATTTTGCCATAGCTCGCTTCGTTTCCGAGATATTTGCAGATTTATCTCAAGGGAAGGGTCCTGATGGACATATTTCGAGATATTTCTTCTTCTTGTTGTTCTTCTTCTGCACAGCTAAGCTGGAAGTGGCATTTGCCGCTCGCAATCGTGCAGAGTTATCTCAAAGAAAGGGGCCACGGTGTTTCTGTATCTCTATTATGTTGGTGCGGCTTCGGAACTTTCAAATATCTTGATATATCTCGAGAACTACGCATCTGATCAAAAAATATCATAGAACATAAAAAGTAGGAAACCTAATTTTCTACAAAAAAGGTCTCTTAACATTTTGCCGTAGCTCGCTTCGTTTCCGAGATATTTGCAGATTTATCTCAAGGGAAGGGGCCTGACGGACATATTTCGAAATATTTCTTATTCTTGTTGTTCTTCTTCTGCACAGCTAAGCTGGAAGTGGCATTTGCAGCTCGCAATAGTGCAGAGTTATCTCAAAGAAAGGGGCCACGGTGTTTCTGAACCTCTATTATGTTGGTGCAGCTTCGGAGCTTCTAAATATCTTGATATGTCTCGAGAACTACGCATCTGATCAAAAAATATCATACAACATAAAAAGTAGGAAACTTAATTCTCTACAAAAAAGGTCTCTTAACATTTTGCCATAGCTCGCTTCGTTTCCGAGATATTTGCAGATTTAGCTCAAGGGAAGGGGCCTGACGGACATATTCCGAGATATTTCTTCTTCTTGTTGTTCCTCTCCTGCACAGCTAAGCTGGAAGTGGCATTTGCAGGTCGCAATAGTGCAGAGTTATCTCAAAGAAAGGGGCCACGGTGTTTCTGTATCTCTATTATGTTGGTGCGGCTTCGGAACTTTTAAATATCTCGATATATCTCGAAAACTACACTTCTGATCAAAAAATATTAGAGAACGTAAATTGTAGGAAACATAATTCTCTACAAAAAAGGTCTCTTAACATTTTGCCGTAGCTCGCTTCGTTTCCGAGATATTTGCAGATTTATCTCAAGGGAAGGGGCCTGACGGACATATTTCGAAATATTTCTTATTCTTGTTGTTCTTCTTCTGCACAGCTAAGCTGGAAGTGGCATTTGCAGCTCGCAATAGTGCAGAGTTATCTCAAAGAAAGGGGCCACGGTGTTTCTGTACCTCTATTATGTTGGTGCAGCTTCGGAGCTTTTAAATATCTTGATATATCTCGAGAACTACGCATCTGATCAAAAAATATCATAGAACATAAAAAGTAGAAAACTTAATTCTCTACAAAAGAGGTCTTTTAACGTTTTGCAATAGCTCGCTTCGTTTCCGAGATATTTGCAGATTTATCTCAAGGGAAGGGTCCTGACGGACACATTTCGAGATATTTCTTCTTCTTGTTGTTCTTCTTCTGCACAGCTAAACTGGAAGTGGCATTTCCAGCTCGCAATCATGCAGAGTTATCTCAAAGAGAGGGGCCACGGTGTTTCTGTATCTATTATGTTGGTGCGGCTTCGGAACTTTTAAATATCTTGATATATCTCGAGAACTACGCCTCTGATCGAAAAATATCATAGAACATAAAAAGTAGGAAACTTAATTCTCTACAAAAAAGGTCTCTTAACATTTTGCCATAGCTCGCTTCGTTTCCGAGATATTTGCAGATTTATCTCAAGGGAAGGGGCCTGACGGACATATTTCGAGATATTTCTTCTTCTTGTTGATCTTCTTCTGCACAGCTAAGCTGGAAGTGGCATTTGCAGCTCGCAATAGTGCAGAGTTATCGCAAAGAAAGGGGCCACGGTGTTTCTGTATCTCTATTATGTTGGTGCGGCTTCGGAACTTTTAAATATCTTGATATATCTCGAGAACTACGCATCTGATCAAAAAATATCATAGAACATAAAAAGTAGGAAACCTAATTTTCTACAGAAAAGGTCTCTTAACATTTTGCCGTAGCTCGCTTCGTTTCCGAGATATTTGCAGATTTATCTCAAGGGAAGGGGCCTGACGGACATATTTCGAGATATTTCTTCTTCTTGTTGTTCTTCTTCTGCACAGCTAAGCTGGAAGTGGCATTTGCAGCGCGCAATAGTGCAGAGTTATCTCAAAGAAACGGGCCACGGTGTTTCTGTATCTCTATTATGTTGGTGCGGCTTCGGAACTTTTAAATATCTTGATATATCTCGAGAACTACGCATCTGATCAAAAAATATCATAGAACATAAAAAGTAGGAAACTTAATTCTCTACAAAAAAGGTCTCTCAACATTTTCCCATAACTGGCATCGTTTCCGAGATATTTGCAGATTTATCTCAAGGGAAGGGGCCTGACGGACATATTTCGAGATATTTCTTCTTCTTGTTGTTCTTCTTCTGCACAGCTAAGCTGGAAGTGGCATTTGCAGCTCGCAATAGTGCAGAGTTATCGCAAAGAAAGGGGCCACGGTGTTTCTGTATCTCTATTATGTTGGTGCGGCTTTGGAACCTTTAAATATCTTGATATATCTCGAGAACTACGCATCTGATCAAAAAATATCATAGAACATAAAAAGTAGGAAACCTAATTTTCTACAAAAAAGGTCTCTTAACATTTTGCCGTAGCTCGCTTCGTTTCCGAGATATTTGCAGATTTATCTCAAGGGAAGGGGCCTGACGGACATATTTCGAAATATTTCTTATTCTTGTTGTTCTTCTTCTGCACAGCTAAGCTGGAAGTGGCATTTGCAGCTCGCTATAGTGCAGAGTTATCTCAAAGAAAGGGGCCACGGTGTTTCTGTACCTCTATTATGTTGGTGCAGCTTCGGAACTTTTAAATATCTTGATATATCTCGAGAACTACGCCTCTGATCGAAAAATATCATAGAACATAAAAAGTAGGAAACTTAATTCTCTACAAAAAAGG
Organism: Osmia lignaria lignaria; assembly: GCF_051020975.1. NCBI lineage: Eukaryota > Metazoa > Arthropoda > Insecta > Hymenoptera > Megachilidae > Osmia > Osmia lignaria. The sequence goes on along the minus strand of NW_027478159.1, from coordinate 4,015,814 downwards.
TCTCTTAACATTTTGCCATAGCTCGCTTCGTTTCCGAGATATTTGCAGATTTATCTCAAGGGAAGGGGCCTGACGGACATATTTCGCGATATTTCTTCTTCTTGTTGTTCTTCTTCTGCACAGCTAAGCTGGAAGTGGCATTTGCAGCTCGCAATAGTGCAGAGTTATCTCAAAGAATGGGGCCACGGTGTTTCTGTATCTCTATTATGTTGGTGCGGCTTCGGAACTTTTAAATATCTTGATATATCTCGAGAACTACGCATCTGATCAAAAAATATCGTAGAACATAAAAAGTAGGAAACTTAATTCTCTACAAATAAGGTCTCTAAACATTTTGCCATAGCTCGCTTGGTTTCCGAGATATTTGCAGATTTATCTCAAGGGAAGGGGCCTGACGGACATATTTCGAGATATTCCTTCTTCTTGTTGTTCTTCTTCTGCACAGCTAAGCTGGAAGTGGCATTTGCAGCTCGCAATAGTGCAGAGTTACCTCAAAGAAAGGGGCCACGGTGTTTCTGTATCTCTATTATGTTGGTGCCGCTTCGGAACTTTTAAATATCAGGATATATCTCGAGAACTACGCATCTGATCAAAAAATATCATAGAACATAAAAAGTAGGAAACTTAATTCTCTACAAAAAAGGTCTCTTAACATTTTCCCATAACTGGCATCGTTTCCGAGATATTTGCAGATTTATCTCAAGGGAAGGGGCCTGACGGACATATTTCGAGATATTTCTTCTTCTTGTTGTTCTTCTTCTGCACAGCTAAGCTGGAAGTGGCATTTGCAGCTCGCAATAGTGCAGAGTTATCGCAAAGAAAGGGGCCACGGTGTTTCTGTATCTCTATTATGTTGGTGCGGCTTCGGAACCTTTAAATATCTTGATATATCTCGAGAACTACGCATCTGATCAAAAAATATCATAGAACATAAAAAGTAGGAAACCTAATTTTCTACAAAAAAGGTCTCTTAACATTTTGCCGTATCTCGCTTCGTTTCCGAGATATTTGCAGATTTATCTCAAGGGAAGGGGCCTGACGGACATATTTCGAGATATTTCTTCTTCTTGTTGTTCTTCTTCTGCACAGCTAAACTGGAAGTGGCATTTCCAGCTCGCAATCGTGCAGAGTTATCTCAAAGAGAGGGGCCACGGTGTTTCTGTATCTCTATTATGTTGGTGCGGCTTCGGAACTTTTAAATATCTTGATATATCTCGAGAACTACGCCTCTGATCGAAAAATATCATAGAACATAAAAAGTTGGAAACTTAATTCTCTACAAAAAAGGTCTCTTAACATTTTGCCATAGCTCGCTTCGTTTCCGAGATATTTGCAGATTTATCTCAAGGGAAGGGGCCTGACGGACATATTTCGAGATATTTCTTCTTCTTGTTGTTCTTCTTCTGCACAGCTAAGCTGGAAGTGGCATTTGCAGCTCGCAATAGTGCAGAGCTATCGCAAAGAAAGGGGCCACGGTGTTTCTGTATCCCTATTATGTTGGTGCGGCTTCGGAACTTTTAAATATCTTGATATATCTCGAGAACTACGCATCTGATCAAAAAATATCACAGAAGATAAAAAGTAGGAAACCTAATTTTCTACAAAAAAGGTCTCTTAACATTTTGCCGTAGCTCGCTTCGTTTCCGAGATATTTGCAGATTTATCTCAAGGGAAGGGGCCTGACGGACATATTTCGAAATATTTCTTCTTCTTGTTGTTCTTCTTCTGCACAGCTAAACTGGAAGTGGCATTTCCAGCTCGCAATCGTGCAGAGTTATCTCAAAGAGAGGGGCCACGGTGTTTCTGTATCTCTATTATGTTGGTGCGGCTTCGGAACTTTTAAATATCTCGATATATCTCGAGAACTACGCATCTGATCAAAAAATATCGTAGAACATAAAAAGTAGGAAACCTAATTTTCTACAAAAAAGGTCTCTTAACATTTTGCCGTAGCTCGGTTCGTTTCCGAGATATTTGCAGATTTATCTCAAGGGAAGGGGCCTGACGGACATATTTCGAGATATTTCTTCTTCTTGTTGTTCTTCTTCTGCACAGCTAAACTGGAAGTGGCATTTCCAGCTCGCAATCGTGCAGAGTTATCTCAAAGAGAGGGGCCACGGTGTTTCTGTATCTCTATTATGTTGGTGCGGCTTCGGAACTTTTAAATATCTTGATATATCTCGAGAACTACGCCTCTGATCGAAAAATATCATAGAACATAAAAAGTAGGAAACTTAATTCTCTACAAAAAAGGTCTCTTAACATTTTGCCATAGCTCGCTTCGTTTCCGAGATATTTGCAGATTTATCTCAAGGGAAGGGGCCTGACGGACATATTTCGAGATATTTCTTCTTCTTGTTGTTCTTCTTCTGCACAGCTAAACTGGAAGTGGCATTTCCAGCTCGCAATCGTGCAGAGTTATCTCAAAGAGAGGGGCCACGGTGTTTCTGTATCTCTATTATGTTGGTGCGGCTTCGGAACTTTTAAATATCTTGATATATCTCGAGAACTACGCCTCTGATCGAAAAATATCATAGAACATAAAAAGTAGGAAACTTAATTCTCTACAAAAAAGGTCTCTTAACATTTTGCCATAGCTCGCTTCGTTTCCGAGATATTTGCAGATTTATCTCAAGGGAAGGGGCCTGACGGACATATTTCGAGATATTTCTTCTTCTTGTTGTTCTTCTTCTGCACAGCTAAGCTGGAAGTGGCATTTGCAGCTCGCAATAGTGCAGAGTTATCGCAAAGAAAGGGGCCACGGTGTTTCTGTATCTCTATTATGTTGGTGCGGCTTCGGAACTTTTAAATATCTTGATATATCTCGAGAACTACGCATCTGATCAAAAAATATCATAGAACATAAAAAGTAGGAAACTTAATTCTCTACAAAAAAGGTCTCTTAACATTTTGCCGTAGCTCGCTTCGTTTCCGAGATATTTGCAGATTTATCTCAAGGGAAGGGGCCTGACGGACATATTTCGAGATATTTCTTCTTCTTGTTGTTCTTCTTCTGCACAGCTAAGCTGGAAGTGGCATTTGCAGCTCGCAATAGTGCAGAGTTATCTCAAAGAAAGGGGCCACGGTGTTTCTGTATCTCTATTATGTTGGTGCGGCTTCGGAACTTTTAAATATCTCGCTATATCTCGAAAACTACGCTTCTGATCAAAAAATATCAGAGAACGTAAATTGTAGGAAACATAATTCTCTACAAAAAAGGTCTCTTAACATTTTGCCATAGCTCGCTTCGTTTCCGAGATATTTGCAGATTTATCTCAAGGGAAGGGGCCTGACGGACATATTTCGAGATATTTCTTCTTCTTGTTGTTCTTCTTCTGCACAGCTAAGCTGGAAGTGGCATTTGCAGGTCGCAATAGTGCAGAGTTATCTCAAAGAAAGGGGCCACGGTGTTTCTGTATCTCTATTATGTTGGTGCGGCTTCGGAACTTTTAAATATCTCGATATATCTCGAGAACTACGCATCTGATCAAAAAATATCGTAGAACATAAAAAGTAGGAAACCTAATTTTCTACAAAAAAGGTCTCTTAACATTTTGCCGTAGCTCGGTTCGTTTCCGAGATATTTGCAGATTTATCTCAAGGGAAGGGGCCTGACGGACATATTTCGAGATATTTCTTCTTCTTGTTGTTCTTCTTCTGCACAGCTAAACTGGAAGTGGCATTTCCAGCTCGCAATCGTGCAGAGTTATCTCAAAGAGAGGGGCCACGGTGTTTCTGTATCTCTATTATGTTGGTGCGGCTTCGGAACTTTTAAATATCTTGATATATCTCGAGAACTACGACTCTGATCGAAAAATATCATAGAACATAAAAAGTAGGAAACTTAATTCTCTACAAAAAAGGTCTCTTAACATTTTGCCATAGCTCGCTTCGTTTCCGAGATATGTGCAGATTTATCTCAAGGGAAGGGGCCTGACGGACATATTTCGAGATATTTCTTCTTCTTGTTGTTCTTCTTCTGCACAGCTAAGCTGGAAGTGGCATTTGCAGCTCGCAATAGTGCAGAGTTATCGCAAAGAAAGGGGCCACGGTGTTTCTGTATCTCTATTATGTTGGTGCGGCTTCGGAACTTTTAAATATCTTGATATATCTCGAGAACTACGCATCTGATCAAAAAATATCATAGAACTTAAAAAGTAGGAAACTTAATTCTCTACAAAAAAGGTCTCTTAACATTTTGCCGTAGCTCGCTTCGTTTCCGAGATATTTGCAGATTTATCTCAAGGGAAGGGGCCTGACGGACATATTTCGAGATATTTCTTCTTCTTGTTGTTCTTCTTCTGCACAGCTAAGCTGGAAGTGGCATTTGCAGCTCGCAATAGTGCAGAGTTATCTCAAAGAAAGGGGCCACGGTGTTTCTGTATCTCTATTATGTTGGTGCGGCTTCGGAACTTTTAAATATCTCGATATATCTCGAAAACTACGCTTCTGATCAAAAAATATCAGAGAACGTAAATTGTAGGAAACATAATTCTCTACAAAAAAGGTCTCTTAACGTTTTGCCATAGCTCGCTTCGTTTCCGAGATATTTGCAGATTTATCTCAAGGGAAGGGGCCTGACGGACATATTTCGAGATATTTCTTCTTCTTGTTGTTCTTCTTCTGCACAGCTAAGCTGGAAGTGGCATTTGCAGCTCGCAATAGTGCAGAGTTATCTCAAAGAAAGGGGCCACGGTGTTTCTGTATCTCTATTATGTTGGTGCGGCTTCGGAACTTTTAAATATCTTGATATATCTCGAGAACTACGCATCTGATCAAAAAATATCGTAGAACATAAAAAGTAGGAAACTTAATTCTCTACAAATAAGGTCTCTAAACATTTTGCCATAGCTCGCTTGGTTTCCGAGATATTTGCAGATTTATCTCAAGGGAAGGGGCCTGACGGACATATTTCGAGATATTTCTTCTTCTTGTTGTTCTTCTTCTGCACAGCTAAGCTGGAAGTGGCATTTGCAGGTCGCAATAGTGCAGAGTTATCTCAAAGAAAGGGGCCACGGTGTTTCTGTATCTCTATTATGTTGGTGCGGCTTCGGAACTTTTAAATATCTCGATATATCTCGAAAACTACGCTTCTGATCAAAAAATATCAGAGAACGTAAATTGTAGGAAACATAATTCTCTACAAAAAAGGTCTCTTAACATTTTGCCATAGCTCGCTTCGTTTCCGAGATATTTGCAGATTTATCTCAAGGGAAGGGGCCTGACGGACATATTTCGAGATATTTCTTCTTCTTGTTGTTCTTCTTCTGCACAGCTAAGCTGGAAGTGGCATTTGCAGCTCGCAATAGTGCAGAGTTATCTCAAAGAAAGGGGCCACGGTGTTTCTGTATCTCTATTATGTTGGTGCGGCTTCGGAACTTTTAAATATCTTGATATATCTCGAGAACTACGCATCTGATCAAAAAATATCGTAGAACATAAAAAGTAGGAAACTTAATTCTCTACAAATAAGGTCTCTAAACATTTTGCCATAGCTCGCTTGGTTTCCGAGATATTTGCAGATTTATCTCAAGGGAAGGGGCCTGACGGGCATATTTCGAGATATTCCTTCTTCTTGTTGTTCTTCTTCTGCACAGCTAAGCTGGAAGTGGCATTTGCAGCTCGCAATAGTGCAGAGTTACCTCAAAGAAAGGGGCCACGGTGTTTCTGTCTCTCTATTATGTTGGTGCCGCTTCGGAACTTTTAAATATCAGGATATATCTCGAGAACTACGCATCTGATTAGAAAATATCATAGAACATAAAAAGTAGGAAACTTAATTCTCTACAAAAAAGGTCTCTTAACATTTTGCCATAGCTCGCTTCGTTTCCGAGATATTTGCAGATTTATCTCAAGGGAAGGGGCCTGTCGGACATATTTCGAGATATTTCTTCTTCTTGTTGTTCTTCTTCTGCACAGCAAAGCTGGAAGTGGCATTTGCAGCTCGCAATAGTGCAGAGTTACCTCAAAGAAAGGGGCCACGGTGTTTCTGTATCTCTATTATGTTGGTGCGGCTTCGGAACTTTTAAGTATCTTGATATATCTCGAGAACTACGCATCTGATCAAAAAATATCGTAGAACATAAAAAGTAGGAAACTTAATTCTCTACAAATAAGGTCTCCTAACATTTTGCGATAGCTCGCTTGGTTTCCGAGATATTTGCAGATTTATCTCAAGGGAAGGGGCCTGACGGACATATTTCGAGATATTTCTTCTTCTTGTTGTTCTTCTTCTGCACAGCTAAGCTGGAAGTGGCATTTGCAGCTCGCAATAGTGCAGAGTTACCTCAAAGAAAGGGGCCACGGTGTTTCTGTATCTCTATTATGTTGGTGCGGCTTCGGAACTTTTAAATATCTTGATATATCTCGAGAACTACGCATCTGATCAAAAAATATCATAGAACATAAAAAGTAGGAAACTTAATTCTCTACAAAAAAGGTCTCTTAACATTTTGCCATAGCTCGCTTCGTTTCCGAGATATTTGCAGATTTATCTCAAGGGAAGGGGCCTGACGGACATATTTCGAGATATTTCTACTTCTTGTTGTTCTTCTTCTGCACAGGTAAGCTGGAAGTGGCATTTGCAGCGCGCAATAGTGCAGAGTTATCTCAAAGAAAGGGGCCACGGTGTTTCTGTATCTCTATTATGTTGGTGCGGCTTCGGAACTTTTAAATATCTTGATATATCTCGAGAACTACGCATCTGTTCAAAAAATATCCCAGAACATAAAAAGTAGGAATCCTAATTTTCTACAAAAAAGGTCTCTTAACATTTTGCCGTAGCTCGCTTCGTTTCCGAGATATTTGCAGGTTTATCTCAAGGGAAGGGGCCTGACGGACATATTTCCAGATATTTCTTCTTCTTGTTGTTCTTCTTCTGCACAGCTAAGCTGGAAGTGGCATTTGCAGCTCGCAATAGTGCAGAGTTATCGCAAAGAAAGGGGCCACGGTGTTTCTGTATCTCTATTATGTTGGTGCGGCTTCGGAACTTTTAAATATCTTGATATATCTCGAGAACTACGCATCTGATCAAAAAATATCATAGAACATAAAAAGTAGGAAACTTAATTCTCTACAAAAAAGGTCTCTTAACATTTTGCCATAGCTCGCTTCGTTTCCGAGATATTTGCAGATTTATCTCAAGGGAAGGGGCCTGACGGACATATTTCGAGATATTTCTTCTTCTTGTTGTTCTTCTTCTGCACAGCTAAGCTGGAAGTGGCATTTGCTGCGCGCAATAGTGCAGAGTTATCTCAAAGAAAGGGGCCGCGGTGTTTCTGTATCTCTATTATGTTGGTGCGGCTTCGGAACTTTTAAATATCTTGATATGTCTCGAGAACTACGCATCTGATCAAGAAATATCATAAAACATAAAAAGTAGAAAACTTAATTCTCTACAAAAAAGGTCTCTTAACATTTTCCGATAGCTGGCATCGTTTCCGAGATATTTGCAGATTTAGCTCAAGGGAAGGGGCCTGACGGACATATTCCGAGATATTTCTTCTTCTTGTTGTTCCTCTTCTGCACAGCTAAGCTGGAAGTGGCATTTGCAGGTCGCAATAGTGCAGAGTTATCTCAAAGAAAGGGGCCACGGTGTTTCTGTATCTCTATTATGTTGGTGCGGCTTCGGAACTTTTAAATATATCGATATATCTCGAAAACTACGCTTCTGATCAAAAAATATCAGAGAACGTAAATTGTAGGAAACATAATTCTCTACAAAAAAGGTCTCTTAACATTTTGCCGTAGCTCGCTTCGTTTCCGAGATATTTGCAGATTTATCTCAAGGGAAGGGGCCTGACGGACATATTTCGAGATATTCCTTCTTCTTGTTATTCTTCTTCTGCACAGCTAAGCTGGAAGTGGCATTTGCAGCTCGCAATAGTGCAGAGTTACCTCAAAGAAAGGGGCCACGGTTTTTCTGTCTCTCTATTATGTTGGTGCCGCTTCGGAACTTTTAAGTATCTTGATATATCTCGAGAACTACGCATCTGATCAAAAAATATCGTAGAACATAAAAAGTAGGAAACTTAATTCTCTACAAATAAGGTCTCCTAACATTTTGCGATAGCTCGCTTGGTTTCCGAGATATTTGCAGATTTATCTCAAGGGAAGGGGCCTGACGGACATATTTCGAGATATTTCTTCTTCTTGTTGTTCTTCTTCTGCACAGCTAAGCTGGAAGTGGCATTTGCAGCTCGCAATAGTGCAGAGTTACCTCAAAGAAAGGGGCCACGGTGTTTCTGTATCTCTATTATGTTGGTGCGGCTTCGGAACTTTTAAATATCTTGATATATCTCGAGAACTACGCATCTGATCAAAAAATATCATAGAACATAAAAAGTAGGAAACTTAATTCTCTACAAAAAAGGTCTCTTAACATTTTGCCATAGCTAGCTTCGTTTCCGAGATATTTGCAGATTTATCTCAAGGGAAGGGGCCTGACGGACATATTTCGAGATATTTCTTCTTCTTGTTGTTCTTCTTCTGCAAAGCTAAGCTGGAAGTGGCATTTGCAGCGCGCAATAGTGCAGAGTTATCTCAAAGAAAGGGGCCACGGTGTTTCTGTATCTCTATTATGTTGGTGCGGCTTCGGAACTTTTAAATATCTTGATATATCTCGAGAACTACGCATCTGTTCAAAAAATATCCCAGAACATAAAAAGTAGGAATCCTAATTTTCTACAAAAAAGGTCTCTTAACATTTTGCCGTAGCTCGCTTCGTTTCCGAGATATTTGCAGGTTTATCTCAAGGGAAGGGGCCTGACGGACATATTTCCAGATATTTCTTCTTCTTGTTGTTCTTCTTCTGCACAGCTAAGCTGGAAGTGGCATTTGCAGCTCGCAATAGTGCAGAGTTATCGCAAAGAAAGGGGCCACGGTGTTTCTGTATCTCTATTATGTTGGTGCGGCTTCGGAACTTTTAAATATCTTGATATATCTCGAGAACTACGCATCTGATCAAAAAATATCATAGAACATAAAAAGTAGGAAACTTAATTCTCTACAAAAAAGGTCTCTTAACATTTTGCCATAGCTCGCTTCGTTTCCGAGATATTTGCAGATTTATCTCAAGGGAAGGGGCCTGACGGACATATTTCGAGATATTTCTTCTTCTTGTTGTTCTTCTTCTGCACAGCTAAGCTGGAAGTGGCATTTGCAGCTCGCAATAGTGCAGAGTTACCTCAAAGAAAGGGGCCACGGTGTTTCTGTACCTCTATTATGTTGGTGCAGCTTCGGAGCTTTTAAATATCTTGATATATCTCGAGAACTACGCATCTGATCAAAAAATATCATAGAACATAAAAAGTAGGAAACTTAATTCTCTACAAAAAAGGTCTCTTAACATTTTCCCATAGCTGGCATCGTTTCCGAGATATTTGCAGATTTAGCTCAAGGGAAGGGGCCTGACGGACATATTCCGAGATATTTCTTCTTCTTGTTGTTCCTCTTCTGCACAGCTAAGCTGGAAGTGGCATTTGCAGGTCGCAATAGTGCAGAGTTATCTCAAAGAAAGGGGCCACGGTGTTTCTGTATCTCTATTATGTTGGTGCGGCTTCGGAACTTTTAAATATCTCGATATATCTCGAAAACTACGCTTCTGATCAAAAAATATCAGAGAACGTAAATTGTAGGAAACAGAATTCTCTACAAAAAAGGTCTCTTAACATTTTGCCATAGCTCGCTTCGTTTCCGAGATATTTGCAGATTTATCTCAAGGGAAGGGGCCTGACGGACATATTTCGAGATATTTCTTCTTCTTGTTGTTCTTCTTCTGCGCAGCTAAGCTGGAAGTGGCATTTGCAGCGCGCAATAGTGCAGAGTTATCTCAAAGAAAGGGGCCACGGTGTTTCTGTATCTCTATTATGTTGGTGCGGCTTCGGAACTTTTAAATATCTTGATATATCTCGAGAACTACGCATCTGATCAAAAAATATCATAGAACATAAAAAGTAGGAAACCTAATTTTCTACAAAAAAGGTCTCTTAACATTTTGCCGTAGCTCGCTTCGTTTCCGAGATATTTGCAGATTTATCTCAAGGGAAGGGGCCTGACGGACATATTTCGAGATATTCCTTCTTCTTGTTGTTCTTCTTCGGCACAGCTAAGCTGGAAGTGGCATTTGCAGCTCGCAATAGTGCAGAGTTACCTCAAAGAAAGGGGCCACGGTGTTTCTGTACCTCTATTATGTTGGTGCAGCTTCGGAGCTTTTAAATATCTTGATATATCTCGAGAACTACGCATCTGATCAAAAAATATCATAGAACATAAAAAGTAGGAAACTTAATTCTCTACAAAAAAGGTCTCTTAACATTTTCCCATAGCTGGCATCGTTTCCGAGATATTTGCAGATTTAGCTCAAGGGAAGGGGCCTGACGGACATATTCCGAGATATTTCTTCTTCTTGTTGTTCCTCTTCTGCACAGCTAAGCTGGAAGTGGCATTTGCAGGTCGCAATAGTGCAGAGTTATCTCAAAGAAAGGGGCCACGGTGTTTCTGTATCTCTATTATGTTGGTGCGGCTTCGGAACTTTTAAATATCTCGATATATCTCGAAAACTACGCTTCTGATCAAAAAATATCAGAGAACGTAAATTGTAGGAAACATAATTCTCTACAAAAAAGGTCTCTTAACATTTTGCCATAGCTCGCTTCGTTTCCGAGATATTTGCAGATTTATCTCAAGGGAAGGGGCCTGACGGACATATTTCGAGATATTTCTTCTTCTTGTTGTTCTTCTTCTGCACAGCTAAGCTGGAAGTGGCATTTGCTGCGCGCAATAGTGCAGAGTTATCTCAAAGAAAGGGGCCGCGGTGTTTCTGTATCTCTATTATGTTGGTGCGGCTTCGGAACTTTTAAATATCTTGATATGTCTCGAGAACTACGCATCTGATCAAGAAATATCATAAAACATAAAAAGTAGAAAACTTAATTCTCTACAAAAAAGGTCTCTTAACATTTTCCGATAGCTGGCATCGTTTCCGAGATATTTGCAGATTTAGCTCAAGGGAAGGGGCCTGACGGACATATTCCGAGATATTTCTTCTTCTTGTTGTTCCTCTTCTGCACAGCTAAGCTGGAAGTGGCATTTGCAGGTCGCAATAGTGCAGAGTTATCTCAAAGAAAGGGGCCACGGTGTTTCTGTATCTCTATTATGTTGGTGCGGCTTCGGAACTTTTAAATATATCGATATATCTCGAAAACTACGCTTCTGATCAAAAAATATCAGAGAACGTAAATTGTAGGAAACATAATTCTCTACAAAAAAGGTCTCTTAACATTTTGCCGTAGCTCGCTTCGTTTCCGAGATATTTGCAGATTTATCTCAAGGGAAGGGGCCTGACGGACATATTTCGAGATATTCCTTCTTCTTGTTATTCTTCTTCTGCACAGCTAAGCTGGAAGTGGCATTTGCAGCTCGCAATAGTGCAGAGTTACCTCAAAGAAAGGGGCCACGGTTTTTCTGTCTCTCTATTATGTTGGTGCCGCTTCGGAACTTTTAAGTATCTTGATATATCTCGAGAACTACGCATCTGATCAAAAAATATCGTAGAACATAAAAAGTAGGAAACTTAATTCTCTACAAATAAGGTCTCCTAACATTTTGCGATAGCTCGCTTGGTTTCCGAGATATTTGCAGATTTATCTCAAGGGAAGGGGCCTGACGGACATATTTCGAGATATTTCTTCTTCTTGTTGTTCTTCTTCTGCACAGCTAAGCTGGAAGTGGCATTTGCAGCTCGCAATAGTGCAGAGTTACCTCAAAGAAAGGGGCCACGGTGTTTCTGTATCTCTATTATGTTGGTGCGGCTTCGGAACTTTTAAATATCTTGATATATCTCGAGAACTACGCATCTGATCAAAAAATATCATAGAACATAAAAAGTAGGAAACTTAATTCTCTACAAAAAAGGTCTCTTAACATTTTGCCATAGCTAGCTTCGTTTCCGAGATATTTGCAGATTTATCTCAAGGGAAGGGGCCTGACGGACATATTTCGAGATATTTCTTCTTCTTGTTGTTCTTCTTCTGCAAAGCTAAGCTGGAAGTGGCATTTGCAGCGCGCAATAGTGCAGAGTTATCTCAAAGAAAGGGGCCACGGTGTTTCTGTATCTCTATTATGTTGGTGCGGCTTCGGAACTTTTAAATATCTTGATATATCTCGAGAACTACGCATCTGTTCAAAAAATATCCCAGAACATAAAAAGTAGGAATCCTAATTTTCTACAAAAAAGGTCTCTTAACATTTTGCCGTAGCTCGCTTCGTTTCCGAGATATTTGCAGGTTTATCTCAAGGGAAGGGGCCTGACGGACATATTTCCAGATATTTCTTCTTCTTGTTGTTCTTCTTCTGCACAGCTAAGCTGGAAGTGGCATTTGCAGCTCGCAATAGTGCAGAGTTATCGCAAAGAAAGGGGCCACGGTGTTTCTGTATCTCTATTATGTTGGTGCGGCTTCGGAACTTTTAAATATCTTGATATATCTCGAGAACTACGCATCTGATCAAAAAATATCATAGAACATAAAAAGTAGGAAACTTAATTCTCTACAAAAAAGGTCTCTTAACATTTTGCCATAGCTCGCTTCGTTTCCGAGATATTTGCAGATTTATCTCAAGGGAAGGGGCCTGACGGACATATTTCGAGATATTTCTTCTTCTTGTTGTTCTTCTTCTGCACAGCTAAGCTGGAAGTGGCATTTGCAGCTCGCAATAGTGCAGAGTTACCTCAAAGAAAGGGGCCACGGTGTTTCTGTACCTCTATTATGTTGGTGCAGCTTCGGAGCTTTTAAATATCTTGATATATCTCGAGAACTACGCATCTGATCAAAAAATATCATAGAACATAAAAAGTAGGAAACTTAATTCTCTACAAAAAAGGTCTCTTAACATTTTCCCATAGCTGGCATCGTTTCCGAGATATTTGCAGATTTAGCTCAAGGGAAGGGGCCTGACGGACATATTCCGAGATATTTCTTCTTCTTGTTGTTCCTCTTCTGCACAGCTAAGCTGGAAGTGGCATTTGCAGGTCGCAATAGTGCAGAGTTATCTCAAAGAAAGGGGCCACGGTGTTTCTGTATCTCTATTATGTTGGTGCGGCTTCGGAACTTTTAAATATCTCGATATATCTCGAAAACTACGCTTCTGATCAAAAAATATCAGAGAACGTAAATTGTAGGAAACAGAATTCTCTACAAAAAAGGTCTCTTAACATTTTGCCATAGCTCGCTTCGTTTCCGAGATATTTGCAGATTTATCTCAAGGGAAGGGGCCTGACGGACATATTTCGAGATATTTCTTCTTCTTGTTGTTCTTCTTCTGCGCAGCTAAGCTGGAAGTGGCATTTGCAGCGCGCAATAGTGCAGAGTTATCTCAAAGAAAGGGGCCACGGTGTTTCTGTATCTCTATTATGTTGGTGCGGCTTCGGAACTTTTAAATATCTTGATATATCTCGAGAACTACGCATCTGATCAAAAAATATCATAGAACATAAAAAGTAGGAAACCTAATTTTCTACAAAAAAGGTCTCTTAACATTTTGCCGTAGCTCGCTTCGTTTCCGAGATATTTGCAGATTTATCTCAAGGGAAGGGGCCTGACGGACATATTTCGAGATATTCCTTCTTCTTGTTGTTCTTCTTCGGCACAGCTAAGCTGGAAGTGGCATTTGCAGCTCGCAATAGTGCAGAGTTACCTCAAAGAAAGGGGCCACGGTGTTTCTGTACCTCTATTATGTTGGTGCAGCTTCGGAGCTTTTAAATATCTTGATATATCTCGAGAACTACGCATCTGATCAAAAAATATCATAGAACATAAAAAGTAGGAAACTTAATTCTCTACAAAAAAGGTCTCTTAACATTTTCCCATAGCTGGCATCGTTTCCGAGATATTTGCAGATTTAGCTCAAGGGAAGGGGCCTGACGGACATATTCCGAGATATTTCTTCTTCTTGTTGTTCCTCTTCTGCACAGCTAAGCTGGAAGTGGCATTTGCAGGTCGCAATAGTGCAGAGTTATCTCAAAGAAAGGGGCCACGGTGTTTCTGTATCTCTATTATGTTGGTGCGGCTTCGGAACTTTTAAATATCTCGATATATCTCGAAAACTACGCTTCTGATCAAAAAATATCAGAGAACGTAAATTGTAGGAAACATAATTCTCTACAAAAAAGGTCTCTTAACATTTTGCCATAGCTCGCTTCGTTTCCGAGATATTTGCAGATTTATCTCAAGGGAAGGGGCCTGACGGACATATTTCGAGATATTTCTTCTTCTTGTTGTTCTTCTTCTGCACAGCTAAGCTGGAAGTGGCATTTGCAGCTCGCAATAGTGTAGAGTTATCTCAAAGAAAGGGGCCATGGTGTTTCTGTATCTCTATTATGTTGGTGCGGCTTCGGAACTTTTAAATATCTTGATATATCTCGAAAACTACGCTTCTGATCAAAAAATATCAGAGAACGTAAATTGTAGGAAACATAATTCTCTACAAAAAAGGTCTCTTAACATTTTGCGGTAGCTCGCTTCGTTTCCGAGATATTTGCAGATTTATCTCAAGGGAAGGGGCCTGACGGACATATTTCGAGATATTTCTTCTTCTTGTTGTTCTTCTTCTGCGCAGCTAAGCTGGAAGTGGCATTTGCAGCGCGCAATAGTGCAGAGTTACCTCAAAGAAAGGGGCCACGGTGTTTCTGTATCTCTATTATGTTGGTGCCGCTTCGGAACTTTTAAATATCAGGATATATCTCGAGAACTACGCATCTGATCAAAAAATATCATAGAACATAAAAAGTAGGAAACTTAATTCTCTACAAAAATGGTCTCTTAACATTTTGCCATAGCTCGCTTCGCTTCCGAGATATTTGCAGATTTATCTCAAGGGAAGGGGCCTGACGGACATATTTCGAGATATTTCTTCTTCTTGTTGTTCTTCTTCTGCACAGCTAAGCTGGAAGTGGCATTTGCAGCTCGCAGTAGTGCACAGCTATCTCAAAGAAAGGGGCCACGGTGTTTCTGTATCTCTATTATGTTGGTGCGGCTTCGGAACTTTTAAATATCTTGATATATCTCGAGAACTACGCATCTGATCAGAAAATATCATAGAACATAAATTGTAGGAAACATACTTCTCTACAAAAAAGGTCTCTTAACATTTTGCCATAGCTCGCTTCGTTTCCGAGATATTTGCAGATTTATCTCAAGGGAAGGGTCCTGATGGACATATTTCGAGATATTTCTTCTTCTTGTTGTTCTTCTTCTGCACAGCTAAACTGGAAGTGGCATTTCCAGCTCGCAATCGTGCAGAGTTATCTCAAAGAAAGGGGCCACGGTGTTTCTGTATCTCTATTATGTTGGTGCGGCTTCGGAACTTTTAAATATCTTGATATATCTCGAGAACTACGCATCTGATCAAAAAATATCATAGAACATAAAAAGTAGAAAACTTAATTCTCTACAAAAAAGGTCTTTTAACGTTTTGCAATAGCTCGCTTCGTTTCCGAGATATTTGCAGATTTATCTCAAGGGAAGGGTCCTGACGGACATATTTCGAGATATTTCTTCTTCTTGTTGTTCTTCTTCTGCACAGCTAAACTGGAAGTGGCATTTCCAGCTCGCAATCATGCAGAGTTATCTCAAAGAGAGGGGCCACGGTGTTTCTGTATCTATTATGTTGGTGCGGCTTCGGAACTTTTAAATATCTTGATATATCTCGAGAACTACGCCTCTGATCGAAAAATATCATAGAACATAAAAAGTAGGAAACTTAATTCTCTACAAAAAAGGTCTCTTAACATTTTGCCGTAGCTCGCTTTGTTTCCGAGATATTTGCAGATTTATCTCAAGGGAAGGGGCCTGACGGACATATTTCGAGATATTTCTTCTTCTTGTTGTTCTTCTTCTGCGCAGCTAAGCTGGAAGTGGCATTTGCAGCGCGCAATAGTGCAGAGTTATCTCAAAGAAAGGGGCCACGGTGTTTCTGTATCTCTATTATGTTGGTGCGGCTTCGGAACTTTTAAATATCTTGATATATCTCGAGAACTACGCATCTGATCAAAAAATATCATAGAACATAAAAAGTAGGAAACCTAATTTTCTACAAAAAAGGTCTCTTAACATTTTGCCGTAGCTCGCTTCGTTTCCGAGATATTTGCAGATTTATCTCAAGGGAAGGGGCCTGACGGACATATTTCGAGATATTCCTTCTTCTTGTTGTTCTTCTTCTGCACAGCTAAGCTGGAAGTGGCATTTGCAGCTCGCAATAGTGCAGAGTTACCTCAAAGAAAGGGGCCACGGTGTTTCTGTACCTCTATTATGTTGGTGCAGCTTCGGAGCTTTTAAATATCTTGATATATCTCGAGAACTACGCATCTGATAAAAAAATATCATAGAACATAAAAAGTAGGAAACTTAATTCTCTACAAAAAAGGTCTCTTAACATTTTGCCATAGCTCGCTTCGTTTCCGTGATATTTGCAGATTTATCTCAAGGGAAGGGGCCTGACGGACATATTTCGAGATATTTCTTCTTCTTGTTGTTCTTCTTCTGCACAGCTAAGCTGGAAGTGGCATTTGCAGCTCGCAATAGTGCAGAGTTATCGCAAAGAAAGGGGCTACGGTGTTTCTGTATCTCTATTATGTTGGTGCGGCTTCGGAACTTTTAAATATCTTGATATATCTCGAGAACTACGCATCTGATCAAAAAATATCATAGAACATAAAAAGTAGGAAACTTAATTCTCTACAAAAAAGGTCTCTTAACGTTTTGCAATAGCTCGCTTCGTTTCCGAGATATTTGCAGATTTATCTCAAGGGAAGGGGCCTGACGGACATATTTCGAAATATTTCTTATTCTTGTTGTTCTTCTTCTGCACAGCTAAGCTGGAAGTGGCATTTGCAGCTCGCAATAGTGCAGAGTTATCTCAAAGAAAGGGGCCACGGTGTTTCTGAACCTCTATTATGTTGGTGCAGCTTCGGAGCTTTTAAATATCTTGATATATCTCGAGAACTACGCATCTGATCAAAAAATATCATAGATCATAAAAAGTAGGAAACTTAATTCTCTACAAAAAAGGTCTCTTAACATTTTGCCATAGCTCGCTTCGTTTCCGAGATATTTGCAGATTTAGCTCAAGGGAAGGGGCCTGACGGACATATTCCGAGATATTTCTTCTTCTTGTTGTTCCTCTTCTGCACAGCTAAGCTGGAAGTGGCATTTGCAGGTCGCAATAGTGCAGAGTTATCTCAAAGAAAGGGGCCACGGTGTTTCTGTATCTCTATTATGTTGGTGCGGCTTCGGAACTTTTAAATATCTTGATATATCTCGAGAACTACGCATCTGATCAAAAAATATCATAGAACATAAAAAGTAGAAAACTTAATTCTCTACAAAAAAGGTCTTTTAACGTTTTGCAATAGCTCGCTTCGTTTCCGAGATATTTGCAGATTTATCTCAAGGGAAGGGTCCTGACGGACATATTTCGAGATATTTCTTCTTCTTGTTGTTCTTCTTCTGCACAGCTAAACTGGAAGTGGCATTTCCAGCTCGCAATCATGCAGAGTTATCTCAAAGAGAGGGGCCACGGTGTTTCTGTATCTATTATGTTGGTGCGGCTTCGGAACTTTTAAATATCTTGATATATCTCGAGAACTACGCCTCTGATCGAAAAATATCATAGAACATAAAAAGTAGGAAACTTAATTCTCTACAAAAAAGGTCTCTTAACATTTTGCCATAGCTCGCTTCGTTTCCGAGATATTTGCAGATTTATCTCAAGGGAAGGGGCCTGACGGACATATTTCGAGATATTTCTTCTTCTTGTTGTTCTTCTTCTGCACAGCTAAGCTGGAAGTGGCATTTGCAGCTCGCAATAGTGCAGAGTTATCGCAAAGAAAGGGGCCACGGTGTTTCTGTATCTCTATTATGTTGGTGCGGCTTCGGAACTTTTAAATATCTTGATATATCTCGAGAACTACGCATCTGATCAAAAAATATCATAGAACATAAAAAGTAGGAAACCTAATTTTCTACAAAAAAGGTCTCTTAACATTTTGCCGTAGCTCGCTTCGTTTCCGAGATATTTGCAGATTTATCTCAAGGGAAGGGGCCTGACGGACATATTTCGAGATATTTCTACTTCTTGTTGTTCTTCTTCTGCACAGCTAAGCTGGAAGTGGCATTTGCAGCGCGCAATAGTGCAGAGTTATCTCAAAGAAACGGGCCACGGTGTTTCTGTATCTATATTATGTTGGTGCGGCTTCGGAACTTTTAAATATCTTGATATATCTCGAGAACTACGCATCTGATCAAAAAATATCATAGAACATAAAAAGTAGGAAACTTAATTCTCTACAAAAAAGGTCTCTTAACATTTTCCCATAACTGGCATCGTTTCCGAGATATTTGCAGATTTATCTCAAGGGAAGGGGCCTGACGGACATATTTCGAGATATTTCTTCTTCTTGTTGTTCTTCTTCTGCACAGCTAAGCTGGAAGTGGCATGTGCAGCTCGCAATAGTGCAGAGTTATCGCAAAGAAAGGGGCCACGGTGTTTCTGTATCTCTATTATGTTGGTGCGGCTTCGGAACCTTTAAATATCTTGATATATCTCGAGAACTACGCATCTGATCAAAAAATATCATAGAACATAAAAAGTAGGAAACCTAATTTTCTACAAAAAAGGTCTCTTAACATTTTGCCGTAGCTCGCTTCGTTTCCGAGATATTTGCAGATTTATCTCAAGGGAAGGGGCCTGACGGACATATTTCGAAATATTTCTTATTCTTGTTGTTCTTCTTCTGCACAGCTAAGCTGGATGTGGCATTTGCAGCTCGCTATAGTGCAGAGTTATCTCAAAGAAAGGGGCCACGGTGTTTCTGTACCTCTATTATGTTGGTGCAGCTTCGGAACTTTTAAATATCTTGATATATCTCGAGAACTACGCCTCTGATCGAAAAATATCATAGAAGATAAAAAGTAGAAAACTTAATTCTCTACAAAAAAGGTCTTTTAGCGTTTTGCAATAGCTCGCTTCGTTTCCGAGATATTTGCAGATTTATCTCAAGGGAAGGGTCCTGACGGACATATTTCGAGATATTTCTTCCTCTTGTTGTTCTTCTTCTGCACAGCTAAACTGGAAGTGGCATTTCCAGCTCGCAATCATGCAGAGTTATCTCAAAGAGAGGGGCCACGGTGTTTCTGTATCTATTATGTTGGTGCGGCTTCGGAACTTTTAAATATCTTGATATATCTCGAGAACTACGCCTCTGATCGAAAAATATCATAGAACATAAAAAGTAGGAAACTTAATTCTCTACAAAAAAGGTCTCTTAACATTTTGCCATAGCTCGCTTCGTTTCCGAGATATTTGCAGATTTATCTCAAGGGAAGGGGCCTGACGGACATATTTCGAGATATTTCTTCTTCTTGTTGTTCTTCTTCTGCACAGCTAAGCTGGAAGTGGCATTTGCAGCTCGCAATAGTGCAGAGTTATCGCAAAGAAAGGGGCCACGGTGTTTCTGTATCTCTATTATGTTGGTGCGGCTTCGGAACTTTTAAATATCTTGATATATCTCGAGAACTACGCATCTGATCAAAAAATATCATAGAACATAAAAAGTAGGAAACCTAATTTTCTACAAAAAAGGTCTCTTAACATTTTGCCGTAGCTCGCTTCGTTTCCGAGATATTTGCAGATTTATCTCAAGGGAAGGGGCCTGACGGACATATTTCGAGATATTTCTTCTTCTTGTTGTTCTTCTTCTGCACAGCTAAGCTGGAAGTGGCATTTGCAGCGCGCAATAGTGCAGAGTTATCTCAAAGAAACGGGCCACGGTGTTTCTGTATCTCTATTATGTTGGTGCGGCTTCGGAACTTTTAAATATCTTGATATA
This sequence comes from Osmia lignaria lignaria, assembly GCF_051020975.1. NCBI lineage: Eukaryota > Metazoa > Arthropoda > Insecta > Hymenoptera > Megachilidae > Osmia > Osmia lignaria. The sequence goes on along the minus strand of NW_027478159.1, from coordinate 3,995,932 downwards.
TCTCGAGAACTACGCATCTGATCAAAAAATATCATAGAACATAAAAAGTAGGAAACTTAATTCTCTACAAAAAAGGTCTCTTAACATTTTCCCATAACTGGCATCGTTTCCGAGATATTTGCAGATTTATCTCAAGGGAAGGGGCCTGACGGACATATTTCGAAATATTTCTTATTCTTGTTGTTCTTCTTCTGCACAGCTAAGCTGGAAGTGGCATTTGCAGCTCGCTATAGTGCAGAGTTATCTCAAAGAGAGGGGCCACGGTGTTTCTGTATCTCTATTATGTTGGTGCGGCTTCGGAACTTTTAAATATCTCGATATATCTCGAAAACTACGCTTCTGATCAAAAAATATCAGAGAACGTAAATTGTAGGAAACATAATTCTCTACAAAAAAGGTCTCTTAACATTTTGCCATAGCTCGCTTCGTTTCCGAGATATTTGCAGATTTATCTCAAGGGAAGGGGCCTGACGGACATATTTCGAGATATTTCTTCTTCTTGTTGTTCTTCTTCTGCACAGCTAAGCTGGAAGTGGCATTTGCAGCTCGCAATAGTGCAGAGTTATCTCAAAGAAAGGGGCCACGGTGTTTCTGTATCTCTATTATGTTGGTGCGGCTTCGGAACTTTTAAATATCTTGATATATCTCGAGAACTACGCATCTGATCAAAAAATATCGTAGGACATAAAAAGTAGGAAACTTAATTCTCTACAAATAAGGTCTCTAAACATTTTGCCATAGCTCGCTCGGTTTCCGAGATATTTGCAGATTTATCTCAAGGGAAGGGGCCTGACGGACATATTTCGAGATATTCCTTCTTCTTGTTGTTCTTCTTCTGCACAGCTAAGCTGGAAGTGGCATTTGCAGCTCGCAATAGTGCAGAGTTACCTCAAAGAAAGGGGCCACGGTGTTTCTGTATCTCTATTATGTTGGTGCGGCTTCGGAACTTTTAAATATCTTGATATATCTCGAGAACTACGCATCTGATCAAAAAATATCATAGAACATAAAAAGTAGGAAACTTAATTCTCTACAAAAAAGGTCTCTTAACATTTTGCCATAGCTCGCTTCGTTTCCGAGATATTTGCAGATTTATCTCAAGGGAAGGGGCCTGACGGACATATTTCGAGATATTTCTTCTTCTTGTTGTTCTTCTTCTGCACAGCTAAGCTGGAAGTGGCATTTGCAGCGCGCAATAGTGCAGAGTTATCTCAAAGAAAGGGGCCACGGTGTTTCTGTATCTCTATTATGTTGGTGCGGCTTCGGAACTTTTAAATATCTTGATATATCTCGAGAACTACGCATCTGTTCAAAAAATATCATAGAACATAAAAAGTAGGAATCCTAATTTTCTACAAAAAAGGTCTCTTAACATTTTGCCGTAGCTCGCTTCGTTTCCGAGATATTTGCAGGTTTATCTCAAGGGAAGGGGCCTGACGGACATATTTCCAGATATTTCTTCTTCTTGTTGTTCTTCTTCTGCACAGCTAAGCTGGAAGTGGCATTTGCTGCGCGCAATAGTGCAGAGTTATCTCAAAGAAAGGGGCCGCGGTGTTTCTGTATCTCTATTATGTTGGTGCGGCTTCGGAACTTTTAAATATCTTGATATGTCTCGAGAACTACGCATCTGATCAAGAAATATCATAAAACATAAAAAGTAGAAAACTTAATTCTCTACAAAAAAGGTCTCTTAACATTTTCCGATAGCTGGCATCGTTTCCGAGATATTTGCAGATTTAGCTCAAGGGAAGGGGCCTGACGGACATATTCCGAGATATTTCTTCTTCTTGTTGTTCCTCTTCTGCACAGCTAAGCTGGAAGTGGCATTTGCAGGTCGCAATAGTGCAGAGTTAGCTCAAAGAAAGGGGCCACGGTGTTTCTGTATCTCTATTATGTTGGTGCGGCTTCGGAACTTTTAAATATCTCGATATATCTCGAAAACTACGCTTCTGATCAAAAAATATCAGAGAACGTAAATTGTAGGAAACATAATTCTCTACAAAAAAGGTCTCTTAACATTTTGCCGTAGCTCGCTTCGTTTCCGAGATATTTGCAGATTTATCTCAAGGGAAGGGGCCTGACGGACATATTTCGAGATATTTCTTCTTCTTGTTGTTCTTCTTCTGCACAGCTAAGCTGGAAGTGGCATTTGCTGCGCGCAATAGTGCAGAGTTATCTCAAAGAAAGGGGCCGCGGTGTTTCTGTATCTCTATTATGTTGGTGCGGCTTCGGAACTTTTAAATATCTTGATATGTCTCGAGAACTACGCATCTGATCAAGAAATATCATAAAACATAAAAAGTAGAAAACTTAATTCTCTACAAAAAAGGTCTCTTAACATTTTCCGATAGCTGGCTTCGTTTCCGAGATATTTGCAGATTTAGCTCAAGGGAAGGGGCCTGACGGACATATTCCGAGATATTTCTTCTTCTTGTTGTTCCTCTTCTGCACAGCTAAGCTGGAAGTGGCATTTGCAGGTCGCAATAGTGCAGAGTTAGCTCAAAGAAAGGGGCCACGGTGTTTCTGTATCTCTATTATGTTGGTGCGGCTTCGGAACTTTTAAATATCTCGATATATCTCGAAAACTACGCTTCTGATCAAAAAATATCAGAGAACGTAAATTGTAGGAAACATAATTCTCTACAAAAAAGGTCTCTTAACATTTTGCCGTAGCTCGCTTCGTTTCCGAGATATTTGCAGATTTATCTAAAGGGAAGGGGCCTGACGGACATATTTCGAGATATTTCTTCTTCTTGTTGTTCTTCTTCTGCGCAGCTAAGCTGGAAGTGGCATTTGCAGCGCGCAATAGTGCAGAGTTATCTCAAAGAAAGGGGCCACGGTGTTTCTGTATCTCTATTATGTTGGTGCGGCTTCGGAACTTTTAAATATCTTGATATATCTCGAGAACTACGCATCTGATCAAAAAATATCATAGAACATAAAAAGTAGGAAACCTAATTTTCTACAAAAAAGGTCTCTTAACATTTTGCCGTAGCACGCTTCGTTTCCGAGATATTTGCAGATTTATCTCAAGGGAAGGGGCCTGACGGACATATTTCGCGATATTCCTTCTTCTTGTTGTTCTTCTTCTGCACAGCTAAGCTGGAAGTGGCATTTGCAGCTCGCAATAGTGCAGAGTTACCTCAAAGAAAGGGGCCACGGTGTTTCTGTACCTCTATTATGTTGGTGCAGCTTCGGAGCTTTTAAATATCTTGATATATCTCGAGAAGTACGCATCTGATCAAAAAATATCATAGAACATAAAAAGTAGGAAACTTAATTCTCTACAAAAATGGTCTCTTAACATTTTGCCATAGCTCGCTTCGTTTCCGAGATATTTGCAGATTTATCTCAAGGGAAGGGGCCTGACGGACATATTTCGAGATATTTCTTCTTCTTGTTGTTCCTCTTCTGCACAGCTAAGCTGGAAGTGGCATTTGCAGGTCGCAATAGTGCAGAGTTATCTCAAAGAAAGGGGCCACGGTGTTTCTGTATCTCTATTATGTTGGTGCGGCTTCGGAACTTTTAAATATCTTGATATATCTCGAGAACTACGCATCTGATCAAAAAATATCGTAGAACATAAAAAGTAGGAAACTTAATTCTCTACAAATAAGGTCTCTAAACATTTTGCCATAGCTCGCTTGGTTTCCGAGATATTTGCAGATTTATCTCAAGGGAAGGGGCCTGACGGACATATTTCGAGATATTTCTTCTTCTTGTTGTTCTTCTTCTGCACAGCTAAGCTCGAAGTGGCATTTGCAGCTCGCAATAGTGCAGAGTTATCTCAAAGAAAGAGGCCACGGTGTTTCTGTACCTCTATTATGTTGGTGCAGCTTCGGAACTTTTAAATATCTTGATATATCTCGAGAACTACGCATCTGATCAAAAAATATCATCGAACATAAAAAGTAGGAAACTTAATTCTCTACAAAAAAGGTCTCTTAACATTTTGCCATAGCTCGCTTCGTTTCCGGGATATTTGCAGATTTATCTCAAGGGAAGTAGCCTGACGGACATATTTCGAGATATTTCTTCTTCCTGTTGTTCTTCTTCTGCACAGCTAAGCTGGAAGTGGCATTTGCAGCTCGCAAGAGTGCAGAGTTATCCCAAAGAAAGGGGCCACGGTGTTTCTGTATCTCTATTATGTTGGTGCGGCTTCGGAACTTTTACATATATCGATATATCTCGAAAACTACGCTTCTGATCAAAAAATATCATAGAACATAAATTGTAGGAAACATAATTCTCTACAAAAAAGGTCTCTTAACATTTTGCCATAGCTCGCTTCGTTTCCGAGATATTTGCAGATTTATCTGAAGGGAAGGGTGCTGATGGACATATTTCGAGATATTTCTTCTTCTTGTTGTTCTTTTTCTGCACAGCTAAACTGGAAGTGGCATTTCCAGCTCGCAATCGTGCAGAGTTATCTCAAAGAAAGGGGCCACGGTGTTTCTGTATCTCTATTATGTTGGTGCGGCTTCGGGACTTTTAAATATCTTGATATATCTCGATAACTACGCCTCTGATCGAAAAATATCATAGAACATAAAAAGTAGGAAACTTAATTCTCTACAAAAAAAGTCTCTTAACATTTTGCCATAGCACGCTTCGTTTCCGAGATATTTGCAGATTTATCTCAAGGGAAGGGGCCTGACGGACATATTTCGAGATATTTCTTCTTCTTGTTGTTCTTCTTCTGAACAGCTAAGCTGGAAGTGGCATTTGCGGCTCGCACTAGTGCAGAGTTATCTCAAAGAAAGGAGCCACGGTGTTTCTGTATCTCTATTATGTTGGTGCGGCTTCGGAACTTTTAAATATCTCGATATATCTCGAAAACTACGCTTCTGATCAAAAAATATCATAGAACATAAATTGTAGCAAACATAATTCTCTACAAAAAAGGTCTCTTAACATTTTGCCATAGCTCGCTTCGTTTCCGAGATATTTGCAGATATATCTCAAGGGAAGGGGCCTGACGGGCATATTTCGAGATATTTCTTCTTCTTGTTGTTCTTCTTCTGCACAGCTAAGCTGGAAGTGGCATTTACAGCTCGCAATAGTGCACAGTTATCTCAAAGAAAGGGGCCACGGTGTTTCTGTATCTCTATTATGTTGGTGCGGCTTCGGAACTTTTAAATATCTTAATATATCTCGAGAACTACGCATCTGATCAAAAAATATCATAGAACATAAAAAGTAGGAAACTTAATTCTCTACAAAAAAGGTCTCTTAACATTTTGCCATAGCTCGCTTCGTTTCCGAGATATTTGCAGATTTATCTCAAGGGAAGGGGCCTAACGGACATATTTCGAGATATTTCTTCTTCTTGTTGTTCTTCTTCTGCACAGCTAAGCTGGAAGTGGCATTTGCGGCTCGCACTAGTGCAGAGTTATCTCAAAGAAAGGGGCCACGGTGTTTCTGTATCTCTATTATGTTGGTGCGGTTTCGGAACTTTTAAATATCTTGATATATCTCGAGAACTACGCATCTGATCAAAAAATATCATAGAACATAAAAAGTAGGAAACATAATTCTGTACAAAAAAGGTCTCTTAACATTTTGCCATAGCTCGCTTCGTTTCCGAGATATTTGCAGATTTATCTCAAGGGAAGGGGCCTGACGGACATATTTCGAGATATTTCTTCTTCTTGTTGTTCTTCTTCTGCACAGCTAAGCTGGAAGTGGCATTTGCGGCTCGCACTAGTGCACAGTTATCTCAAAGAAAGGGGCCACGGTGTTTCTGTATCTCTATTATGTTGGTGCGGCTTCGGAACTTTTAAGTATCTCGATATATCTCGAAAACTACGCTTCTGATCAAAAAATATCATAGAACATAAATTGTAGGAAACATAATTCTCTACAAAAAAGGTCTCTTAACATTTTGCCATAGCTCGTTTCGTTTCCGAGATATTTGCAGATTCAGCTCAAAGGAACTGGCCTGACGGACATATTTCGAGATATTTCTTCTTCTTGTTGTTCTTCCTCTGCACAGCTAAGCTGGAAGTGGCATTTGCAGCTCGCAATAGTGCAGAGTTATCTCAAAGAAAGGGGCCACGGTGTTTCTGTATCTCTATTATGTTGGTGCGGCTTCGGAACTTTTAAATATCTTGATATATCTCGAGAACTACGCATCTGATCAAAAAATATGATAGAACATGAAAAGTAGGAAACTTAATTCTCTACAAAAAAGGTCTCTTAACATTTTGCCATAGCTCTCTTCGTTTCCGAGATATTTGCAGATTTATCTCAAGGGAAGGGGCCTGACGGACATATTTCGAGATATTTCTTCTTCTTGTTGTTCTTCTTCTGCACAGCTAAGCTGGAAGTGGCATTGGCAGCTCGCACTAGTGCAGAGTTATCTCAAAGAAAGGGGCCACGGTGTTTCTGTATCTCTATTATGTTGGTGCGGCTTCGGAACTTTTAAATATCTCGATATATCTCGAAAACTACGCTTCTGATCAAAAAATATCATAGAACATAAATTGTAGGAAACATAATTCTCTAAAAAAAGGTCTGTTAACATTTTGCCATAGCTCGCTTCGTTTCCGAGATATTTGCAGATATATCTCAAGGGAAGGGGCCTGACGGACATATTTCGAGATATTTCTTCTTCTTGTTGTTCTTCTTCTGCACAGCGAAGCTGGAAGTGGCATTCACAGCTCGCAATAGTGCAGAGTTATCTCAAAGAAAGGGGCCACGGTGTTTCTGTATCTCTATTATGTTGGTGCGGCTTCGGAACTTTTAAATATCTTGATATATCTCGAGAACTACGCATCTGATCAAAAAATATCATAGAACATAAAAAGTAGGAAACCTAATTTTCTACAAAAAAGGTCTCTTAACATTTTGCCATAGCTCGCTTCGTTTCCGAGATATTTGGAGATTTATCTCAAGGGAAGGCGCCTGACGGACATATTTCGAGATATTTCTTCTTCTTGTTGTTCTTCTTCTGCACAGCTAAGCTGGAAGTGGCATTTGCGGCTCGCACTAGTGCACAGTTATCTCAAAGAAAGGGGCCACGGTGTTTCTGTATCTCTATTATGTTGGTGCGTCTTCGGAGCTTTTAAATATCTCGATATATCTCGAAAACTACGCTTCTGATCAAAAAATATCATAGAACATAAATTGTAGGCAACATAATTCTCTACAAAAAACGTCTCTTAACATTTTGCCATAGCTCGCTTCGTTTCCGAGATATTTGCAGATTCAGCTCAAAGGAACTGGCCTGACGGACATATTTCGAGATATTTCTTCTTCTTGTTGTTCTTCTTCTGCACAGCTAAGCTGGAAGTGGCATTTGCGGCTCGCACTAGTGCACAGTTATCTCAAAGAAAGGGGCCACGGTGTTTCTGTATCTCTATTATGTTGGTGCGTCTTCGGAACTTTTAAATATCTCGATATATCTCGAAAACTACGCTTCTGATCAAAAAATATCATAGAACATAAATTGTAGGAAACATAATTCTCTACAAAAAACGTCTCTTAACATTTTGCCATAGCTCGCTTCGTTTCCGAGATATTTGCAGATTCAGCTCAAAGGAACTGGCCTGACGGACATATTTCGAGATATTTCTTCTTCTTGTTGTTCTTCTTCTGCACAGCTAAGCTGGAAGTGGCATTTGCAGCTCGCAATAGTGCAGAGTTATCTCAAAGAGAGGGGCCACGGTGTTTCTGTATCTCTATTATGTTGGTGCGGCTTCGGAACTTTTAAATATCTTGATATATCTCGAGAACTACGCATCTGATCAAAAAATATCATAGAAGATAAAAAGTAGGAAACTTAATTCTCTACAAAAAAGGTCTCTTAACATTTCGCCATAGCTCGCTTCGTTTCCGAGATATTTGCAGATCTATCTCAAGGGAAGGGGCCTGACGGACATATTTCGAGATATTTCTTCTTCTTGTTGTTCTTCTTCTGCATAGCTAAGCTGGAAGTGGCATTTACAGCTCGCAATAGTGCAGAGTTATCTCAAAGAAAGGGGCCACGGTGTTTCTGTATCTCTATTATGTTGGTGCGGCTTCGGAACTTTTAAATATCTTGATATATCTCGAGAACTACGCATCTGATCAAAAAATATCATAGAACATGAAAAGTAGGAAACTTAATTCTCTACAAAAAACGTCTCTTAACATTTTGCCATAGCTCTCTTCGTTTCCGAGATATTTGCAGATTTATCTCAAGGGAAGGGGCCTGACGGACATATTTCGAGATATTTCTTCTTCTTGTTGTTCTTCTTCTGCACAGATAAGCTGGAAGTGGCATTTGCAGCTCGCAATAGTGCAGAGTTATCTCAAAGAAAGGGGCCACGGTGTTTCTGTATCTCTATTATGTTGGTGCGGCTTCGGAACTTTTAAATATCTTGATATATCTCGAGAACTACGCGTCTGATCAAAAAATATCATAGAACATAAAAAGTAGGAAACTTAATTCTCTACAAAAACGGTCTCTTAACATTTTGCCATAGCTCGCTTCGTTTCCGAGATATTTGCAGATATATCTCAAGGGAAGGGGCCTGACGGACATATTTCGAGATATTTCTTCTTCTTGTTGTTCTTCTTCTGCACAGCTAAGCTGGAAGTGGCATTTGCGGCTCGCACTAGTGCACAGTTATCTCAAAGAAAGGGGCCACGGTGTTTCTGTATCTCTATTATGTTGGTGCGTCTTCGGAGCTTTTAAATATCTCGATATATCTCGAAAACTACGCTTCTGATCAAAAAATATCATAGAACATAAATTGTAGGAAACATAATTCTCTACAAAAAACGTCTCTTAACATTTTGCCATAGCTCGCTTCGTTTCCGAGATATTTGCAGATTCAGCTCAAAGGAACTGGCCTGACGGACATATTTCGAGATATTTCTTCTTCTTGTTGTTCTTCTTCTGCACAGCTAAGCTGGAAGTGGCATTTGCGGCTCGCACTAGTGCACAGTTATCTCAAAGAAAGGGGCCACGGTGTTTCTGTATCTCTATTATGTTGGTGCGTCTTCGGAACTTTTAAATATCTCGATATATCTCGAAAACTACGCTTCTGATCAAAAAATATCATAGAACATAAATTGTAGGAAACATAATTCTCTACAAAAAACGTCTCTTAACATTTTGCCATAGCTCGCTTCGTTTCCGAGATATTTGCAGATTCAGCACAAAGGAACTGGCCTGACGGACATATTTCGAGATATTTCTTCTTCTTGTTGTTCTTCTTCTGCACAGCTAAGCTGGAAGTGGCATTTGCAGCTCGCAACAGTGCAGAGTTATCTCAAAGAGAGGGGCCACGGTGTTTCTGTATCTCTATTATGTTGGTGCGGCTTCGGAACTTTTAAATATCTTGATATATCTCGAGAAATACGCATCTGATCAAAAAATATCATACAAGATAAAAAGTAGGAAACTTAATTCTCTACAAAAAGGTCTCTTAACATTTTGCCATAGCTCGCTTGGTTTCCGAGATACTTGCAGATTTATCTCAAGGGAAGGGGCCTGACGGACATATTTCGAGATATTTCTTCTTCTTGTTGTTCTTCTTCTGCACAGCTAAGCTGGAAGTGGCATTTGCGGCTCGCACTAGTGCAGAGTTATCTCAAAGAAAGGGGCCACGGTGTTTCTGTATCCCTATTATGTTGGTGCGGCTTCGGAACTTTTAAATATCTCGATATATCTCGAAAACTACGCTTCGGATCAAAAAATATCATAGAACATAAATAGTAGAAAACATAATTCTCTACAAAAAACGTCTCTTAACATTTTGCCATAGCTCGCTTCGTTTCCGAGATATGTGCAGATTTATCTCAAGGGAAGGGGCCTGACGGACATATTTCGAGATATTTCTTCTTCTTGTTGTTCTTCTTCTGCACAGCTAAGCTGGAAGTGGCATTTACAGCTCGCAATAGTGCAGAGTTATCTCAAAGAAAGGGGCCACGGTGTTTCTGTATCTCTATTATGTTGGTGCGGCTTCGGAACTTTTAAATATCTTGATATATCTCGAGAACTACGCATCTGATCAAAAAATATCATAGAACATAAAAAGTAAGAAACTTAATTCTCTACAAAAAAGGTCTCTTAACATTTTGCCATAGCTCGCTTCGTTTCCGAGATATTTGCAGATATATCTCAAGGGAAGGGGCCTGACGGACATATTTCGAGGTATTTCTTCTTCTTGTTGTTCTTCTTCTGCACAGCTAAGCTGGAGGTGGCATTTACAGCTCGCAATAGTGCAGAGTTATCTCAAAGAAAGGGGCCACGGTGTTTCTGTATCTCTATTATGTTGGTGCGGCTTCGGAACTTTTAAATATCTTGATATATCTCGAGAACTACGCATCTGATCAAAAAATATCATGGAAGATAAAAAGTAGGAAACTTAATTCTCTACAAAAAAGGTCTCTTAACATTTTGCCATAGCTCGCTTCGTTTCCGAGATATTTGCAGATTTATCTCAAGGGAAGGGGCCTGACGGACATATTTCGAGATATTTCTTCTTCTTGTTGTTCTTCTTCTGCACAGCTAAGCTGGAAGTGGCATTTGCGGCTCGCACTAGTGCAGAGTTATCTCAAAGAAAGGGGCCACGCTGTTTCTGTATCTCTATTATGTTGGTGCGGCTTCGGAACTTTTAAATATCTCGATGTATCTCGGAAACTACGCTTCTGATCAAAAAATATCATAGAACATAAATTGTAGGAAACATAATTCTCTATAAAAAACGTGTCTTAACATTTTGCCATAGCTCGCTTCGTTTCCGAGATATTTGCAGATTCATCTCAAAGGAACTGGCCTGACGGACATATTTCGAGATATTTCTTCTTCTTGTTGTTCTTCCTCTGCACAGCTAAGCTGGAAGTGGCATTTGCAGCTCGCAATAGTGCAGAGTTATCTCAAAGAAAGGGGCCACGGCGTTTCTGTATCTCTATTATGTTGGTGCGGCTTCGGAACTTTTAAATATCTTGATATATCTCGAGAACTACGCATCTGATCAAAAAATATCACAGAACATAAAAAGTAGGAAACTTAATTCTCTACAAAAAAGGTCTCTTAACATTTTGCCATAGCTCGCTTCGTTTCCGAGATATTTGCAGATTTATCTCAAGGGAAGGGGCCTGACGGACATATTTCGAGATATTTCTTCTTCTTGTTGTTCTTCTTCTGCACAGCTAAGCTGGAAGTGGCATTTGCGGCTCGCACTAGTGCAGAGTTATCTCAAAGAAAGGGCCCACGGCGTTTCTGTATCTCTATTATGTTGGTGCGGCTTCGGAACTTTTAAATATCTTGATATATCTCGAGAACTACGCATCTGATCAAAAAATATCATAGAACATAAAAAGTAGGAAACTTAATTCTCTACAAAAAAGGTCTCTTAACATTTTGCCATAGGTCGCTTCGTTTCCGAGATATTTGCAGATTTATCTCAAGGGAAGGGGCCTAACGGACATATTTCGAGATATTTCTTCTTCTTGTTGTCCTTCTTCTGCACAGCTAAACTGGAAGTGGCATTTCCAGCTCGCAATAGTGCAGAGTTATCTCAAAGAGAGGGGCCACGGTGTTTCTGTATCTCTATTATGTTGGTGCGGCTTCGGAACTTTTAAATATCTCGATATGTCTCGAAAACTACGCTTCTGATCAAAAAATATCATAGAACATAAATTGTAGGAAACAGAATTCTCTACAAAAAAGGTCTCTTAACATTTTGCCATAGCTCGCTTCGTTTCCGAGATATTTGCAGATATATCTCAAGGGAAGGGGCCTGCCGGACATATTTCGAGATATTTCTTCTTCTTGTTGTTCTTCTTCTGCACAGCTAAGCTGGAAGTGGCATTTGCGGCTCGCACTAGTGCAGAGTTATCTCAAAGAAAGGGGCCACGGTGTTTCTGTATCTCTATTATGTTGGTGCGGCTTCGGAACTTTTAAATATCTCGATGTATCTCGAAAACTACGCTTCTGATCAAAAAATATCATAGAACATAAATTGTAGGAAACATAATTCTCTACAAAAAAGGTCTCTTAACATTTTGCCATAGCTCGCTTCGTTTCCGAGATATTTGCAGATATATCTCAAGGGAAGGGGCCTGACGGACAGATTTCGAGATATTTCTTCTTCTTGTTGTTCTTCTTCTGCACAGCTAAGCTGGAAGTGGCATTTGCGGCTCGCACTAGTGCAGAGTTATCTCGAAGAAAGGGGCCACGGTGTTTCTGTATCTCTATTATGTTGGTGCGGCTTCGGAACTTTTAAATATCTCGATGTATCTCGAAAACTACGCTTCTGATCAAAAAATATCATAGAAGATAAAAAGTAGGAAACTTAATTCTCTACAAAAAAGGTCTCTTAACATTTTGCCATAGCTCGCTTCGTTTCCGAGATATTTGCAGATTTATATCAAGGGAAGGGGCCTGACGGACATATTTCGAGATATTTCTTCTTCTTGTTGTTCTTCTTCTGCACAGCTAAGCTGGAAGTGGCATTTGCGGCTAGCACTAGTGCAGAGTGATCTCAAAGAAAGGGGCCACGGTGTTTCTGTATCTCTATTATGTTGGTGCGGCTTCGGAACTTTTAAATATCTCGATGTATCTCGAAAACTACGCTTCTGATCAAAAAATATCATAGAACATAAATTGTAGGAAACATAATTCTCTACAAAAAAGGTCTCTTAACATTTTGCCATAGCTCGCTTCGTTTCCGAGATATTTGCAGATATATCTCAAGGGAAGGGGCCTGACGGACATATTTCGAGATATTTCTTCTTCTTGATGTTCTTCTTCTGCACAGCTAAGCTGGAAGTGGCATTTACAGCTCGCAATAGTGCAGAGTTATCTCAAAGAAAGGGGCCACGGTGTTTCTGTATCTCTATTATGTTGGTGCGGCTTCGGAACTTTTAAATATCTTGATATATCTCGAGAACTACGCATCTGATCAAAAAATATCATGGAAGATAAAAAGTAGGAAACTTAATTCTCTACAAAAAAGTCTCGTAACATTTTGCCATAGCTCGCTTCGTTTCCGAGATATTTGCAGATTTATCTCAAGGGAAGGGGCCTGACGGACATATTTCGAGATATTTCTTCTTCTTGTTGTTCTTCTTCTGCACAGCTAAGCTGGAAGTGGCATTTAAGCTCGCAATAGTGCAGAGTTATCTGAAAGAAAGGGGCCACGGTGTTTGTGTATCTCTATTATGTTGGTGCGGCTTCGGAACTTTTAAATATCTTGATATATCTCGAGAACTACGCATCTGATCAAAAAATATCATAGAAGATAAAAAGTAGGAAACTTAATTCTCTACAAAAAAGGTCTCTTAACATTTTGCCATAGCTCGCTTCGTTTCCGAGATATTTGCAGATTTATCTCAAGGGAAGGGGCCTGACGGACATATTTCGAGATATTTCTTCTTCTTGTTGTTCTTCTTCTGCACAGCTAAGCTGGAAGTGGCATTTGCGGCTCGCACTAGTGCAGAGTTATCTCAAAGAAAGGGGCCACGGTATTTCTCTATCTCTATTATGTTGGTGCGGCTTCGGAACTTTTAAATATCTTGATATATCTCGAGAACTACGCATCTGATCAAAAAATATCATAGAAGATAAAAAGTAGGAAACTTAATTCTCTACAAAAAAGGTCTCTTAACATTTTGCCATAGCTCGCTTCGTTTCCGAGATATTTGCAGATTTATCTCAAGGGAAGGGGCCTGACGGACATATTTCGAGATATTTCTTCTTCTTGTTGTTCTTCTTCTGCACAGCTAAGCTGGAAGTGGCATTTGCGGCTAGCACTAGTGCAGAGTTATCTCAAAGAAAGGGGCCACGGTGTTTCTGTATCTCTATTATGTTGGTGCGGCTTCGGAACTTTTAAATATCTCGATGTATCTCGAGAACTACGCTTCTGATCAAAAAATATCATAGAGCATAAATTGTAGGAAACATAATTCTCTACAAAAAAGGTCTCTTAACATTTTGCCATAGCTCGCTTCGTTTCCGAGATATTTGCAGATATATCTCAAGGGAAGGGGCCTGACGGACATATTTCGAGATATTTCTTCTTCTTGTTGTTCTTCTTCTGCACAGCTAAGCTGGAAGTGGCATTTGCGGCTCGCACTAGTGCAGAGTTATCTCAAAGAAAGGGGCCACGGTGTTTCTGTATCTCTATTATGTTGGTGCGGCTTCGGAACTTTTAAATATCTTGATATATCTCGAGAACTACGCATCTGATCAAAAAATATCATAGAAGATAAAAAGTAGGAAACTTAATTCTCTACAAAAAAGGTCTCTTAACATTTTGCCATAGCTCGCTTCGTTTCCGAGATATTTGCAGATTTATCTCAAGGGAAGGGGCCTGACGGACGTATTTCGAGATATTTCTTCTTCTTGTTGTTCTTCTTCTGCACAGCTAAGCTGGAAGTGGCATTTGCGGCTAGCACTAGTGCAGAGTTATCTCAAAGAAAGGGGCCACGGTGTTTCTGTATCTCTATTATGTTGGTGCGGCTTCGGAACTTTTAAATATCTCGATGTATCTCGAAAACTACGCTTCTGATCAAAAAATATCATAGAACATAAATTGTAGGAAACATAATTCTCTACAAAAAAGGTCTCTGAACATTTTGCCATAGCTCGCTTCGTTTCCGAGATATTTGCAGATATATCTCAAGGGAAGGGGCCTGACGGACATATTTCGAGATATTTCTTCTTCTTGTTGTTCTTCTTCTGCACAGCTAAGCTGGAGGTGGCATTTACAGCTCGCAATAGTGCAGAGTTATCTCAAAGAAAGGGGCCACGGTGTTTCTGTATCTCTATTATGTTGGTGCGGCTTCGGAACTTTTAAATATCTTGATATATCTCGAGAACTACGCATCTGATCAAAAAATATCATGGAAGATAAAAAGTAGGAAACTTAATTCTCTACAAAAAAGTCTCTTAACATTTTGCCATGGCTCGCTTCGTTTCCGAGATATTTGCAGATTTATCTCAAGGGAAGGGGCCTGACGGACATATTTCGAGATATTTCTTCTTCTTGTTGTTCTTCTTCTGCACAGCTAAGCTGGAAGTGGCATTTACAGCTCGCAATAGTGCAGAGTTATCTCAAAGAAAGGGGCCACGGTGTTTCTGTATCTCTATTATGTTGGTGCGGCTTCGGAACTTTTAAATATCTTGATATATCTCGAGAACTACGCATCTGATCAAAAAATATCATAGAAGATAAAAAGTAGGAAACTTAATTCTCTACAAAAAAGGTCTCTTAACATTTTGCCATAGCTCGCTTCGTTTCCGAGATATTTGCAGATTTATCTCAAGGGAAGGGGCCTGACGGACATATTTCGAGATATTTCTTCTTCTTGTTGTTCTTCTTCTGCACAGCTAAGCTGGAAGTGGCATTTGCGGCTAGCACTAGTGCAGAGTTATCTCAAAGAAAGGGGCCACGGTGTTTCTGTATCTCTATTATGTTGGTGCGGCTTCGGAACTTTTAAATATCTCGATGTATCTCGAAAACTACGCTTCTGATCAAAAAATATCATAGAACATAAATTGTAGGAAACATAATTCTCTACAAAAAAGGTCTCTGAACATTTTGCCATAGCTCGCTTCGTTTCCGAGATATTTGCAGATATATCTCAAGGGAAGGGGCCTGACGGACATATTTCGAGATATTTCTTCTTCTTGTTGTTCTTCTTCTGCACAGCTAAGCTGGAGGTGGCATTTACAGCTCGCAATAGTGCAGAGTTATCTCAAAGAAAGGGGCCACGGTGTTTCTGTATCTCTATTATGTTGGTGCGGCTTCGGAACTTTTAAATATCTTGATATATCTCGAGAACTACGCATCTGATCAAAAAATATCATGCAAGATAAAAAGTAGGAAACTTAATTCTCTACAAAAAAGTCTGTTAACATTTTGCCATAGCTCGCTTCGTTTCCGAGATATTTGCAGATTTATCTCAAGGGAAGGGGCCTGACGGACATATTTCGAGATATTTCTTCTTCTTGTTGTTCTTCTTCTGCACAGCTAAGCTGGAAGTGGCATTTGCGGCTCGCACTAGTGCAGAGTTATCTCAAAGAAAGGGGCCACGGTGTTTCTGTATCTCTATTATGTTGGTGCGGCTTCGGAACTTTTAAATATCTCGATGTATCTCGAAAACTACGCTTCTGATCAAAAAATATCATAGAACATAAATTGTAGGAAACATAATTCTCTACAAAAAGGGTCTCTTAACATTTTGCCATAGCTCGCTTCGTTTCCGAGATATTTGCAGATATATCTCAAGGGAAGGGGCCTGACGGACATATTTCGAGATATTTCTTCTTCTTGTTGTTCTTCTTCTGCACAGCTAAGCTGGAAGTGGCATTTACAGCTCGCAATAGTGCAGAGTTATCTCAAAGAAAGGGGCCACGGTGTTTCTGTATCTCTATTATGTTGGTGCGGCTTCGGAACTTTTAAATATCTTGATATATCTCGAGAACTACGCATCTGATCAAAAAATATCATAGAAGATAAAAAGTAGGAAACTTAATTCTCTACAAAAAAGGTCTCTTAACATTTTGCCATAGCTCGCTTCGTTTCCGAGATATTTGCAGATTTATCTCAAGGGAAGGGGCCTGACGGACATATTTCGAGATATTTCTTCTTCTTGTTGTTCTTCTTCTGCACAGCTAAGCTGGAAGTGGCATTTGCGGCTAGCACTAGTGCAGAGTTATCTCAAAGAAAGGGGCCACGGTGTTTCTGTATCTCTATTATGTTGGTGCGGCTTCGGAACTTTTAAATATCTCGAGTATCTCGAAAACTACGTTTCTGATCAAAAAATATCATACAACATAAATTGTAGGAAACATAATTCTCTACAAAAAAGGTCTCTTAACATTTTGCCATAGCTCGCTTCGTTTCCGAGATATTTGCAGATATATCTCAAGGGAAGGGGCCTGACGGACATATTTCGAGATATTTCTTCTTCTTGTTGTTCTTCTTCTGCACAGCTAAGCTGGAAGTGGCATTTGCGGCTCGCACTAGTGCAGAGTTATCTCAAAGAAAGGGGCCACGGTGTTTCTGTATCTCTATTATGTTGGTGCGGCTTCGGAACTTTTAAATATCTCGATGTATCTCGAAAACTACGCTTCTGATCAAAAAATATCATAGAAGATAAAAAGTAGGAAACTTAATTCTCTACAAAAAAGGTCTCTTAACATTTTGCCATAGCTCGCTTCGTTTCCGAGATATTTGCAGATTTATCTCAAGGGAAGGGGCCTGACGGACATATTTCGAGATATTTCTTCTTCTTGTTGTTCTTCTTCTGCACAGCTAAGCTGGAAGTGGCATTTGCGGCTAGCACTAGTGCAGAGTTATCTCAAAGAAAGGGGCCACGGTGTTTCTGTATCTCTATTATGTTGGTGCGGCTTCGGAACTTTTAAATATCTCGATGTATCTCGAAAACTACGCTTCTGATCAAAAAATATCATAGAACATAAATTGTAGGAAACATAATTCTCTACAAAAAAGGTCTCTGAACATTTTGCCATAGCTCGCTTCGTTTCCGAGATATTTGCAGATATATCTCAAGGGAAGGGGCCTGACGGACATATTTCGAGATATTTCTTCTTCTTGTTGTTCTTCTTCTGCACAGCTAAGCTGGAAGTGGCATTTGCGGCTCGCACTAGTGCAGAGTTATCTCAAAGAAAGGGGCCACGGTGTTTCTGTATCTCTATTATGTTGGTGCGGCTTCGGAACTTTTAAATATCTCGATGTATCGCGAAAACTACGCTTCTGATCAAAAAATATCATAGAACATAAATTGTAGGAAACATAATTCTCTACAAAAAAGGTCTCTCAACATTTTGCCATAGCTCGCTTCGTTTCCGAGATATTTGCAGATATATCTCAAGGGAAGGGGCCTGACGGACATATTTCGAGATATTTCTTCTTCTTGTTGTTCTTCTTCTGCACAGCTAAGCTGGAAGTGGCATTTACAGCTCGCAATAGTGCAGAGTTATCTCAAAGAAAGGGGCCACGGTGTTTCTGTATCTCTATTATGTTGGTGCGGCTTCGAAACTTTTAAATATCTTGATATATCTCGAGAACTACGCATCTGATCAAAAAATATCATAGAAGATAAAAAGTAGCAAACTTAATTCTCTACAAAAAAGGTCTCTTAACATTTTGCCATACCTCACTTCGTTTCCGAGATATTTGCAGATATATCTCAAGGGAAGGGGCCTGACGGACATATTTCGAGATATTTCTTCTTCTTGTTGTTCTTCTTCTGCACAGCTAAGCTGGAAGTGGCATTTACAGCTCGCAATAGTGCAGAGTTATCTCAAAGAAAGGGGCCACGGTGTTTCTGTATCTCTATTATGTTGGTGCGGCTTCGGAACTTTTAAATATCTTGATATATCTCGAGAACTACGCATCTGATCAAAAAATATCATAGAAGATAAAAAGTAGGAAACTTAATTCTCTACAAAAAAGGTCTCTTAACATTTTGCCATACCTCGCTTCGTTTCCGAGATATTTGCAGATTTATCTCAAGGGAAGGGGCCTGACGGACATATTTCGAGATATTTCTTCTTCTTGTTGTTCTTCTTCTGCACAGCTAAGCTGGAAGTGGCATTTGCGGCTAGCACTAGTGCAGAGTTATCTCAAAGAAAGGGGCCACGGTGTTTCTGTATCTCTATTATGTTGGTGCGGCTTCGGAACTTTTAAATATCTCGATGTATCTCGAAAACTACGCTTCTGATCAAAAAATATCATAGAAGATAAAAAGTAGGAAACTTAATTCTCTACAAAAAAGGTCTCTTAACATTTTGCCATAGCTCGCTTCGTTTCCGAGATATTTGCAGATTTATCTCAAGGGAAGGGGCCTGACGGACATATTTCGAGATATTTCTTCTTCTTGTTGTTCTTCTTCTGCACAGCTAAGCTGGAAGTGGCATTTGCGGCTAGCACTAGTGCAGAGTTATCTCAAAGAAAGGGGCCACGGTGTTTCTGTATCTCTATTATGTTGGTGCGGCTTCGGAACTTTTAAATATCTCGATGTATCTCGAAAACTACGCTTCTGATCAAAAAATATCATAGAATATAAATTGTAGGAAACATAATTCTCTACAAAAAAGGTCTCTCAACATTTTGCCATAGCTCGCTTCGTTTCCGAGATATGTGCAGATATATCTCAAGGGAAGGGGCCTGACGGACATATTTCGAGATATTTCTTCTTCTTGTTGTTCTTCTTCTGCACAGCTAAGCTGGAAGTGGCATTTACAGCTCGCAATAGTGCAGAGTTATCTCAAAGAAAGGGGCCACGGTGTTTCTGTATCTCTATTATGTTGGTGCGGCTTCGGAACTTTTAAATATCTTGATATATCTCGAGAACTACGCATCTGATCAAAAAATATCATAGAAGATAAAAAGTAGGAAACTTAATTCTCTACAAAAAAGGTCTCTTAACATTTTGCCATAGCTCGCTTCGTTTCCGAGATATTTGCAGATATATCTCAAGGGAAGGGGCCTGACGGACATATTTCGAGATATTTCTTCTTCTTGTTGTTCTTCTTCTGCACAGCTAAGCTGGAAGTGGCATTTGCGGCTCGCACTAGTGCAGAGTTATCTCAAAGAAAGGGGCCACGGTGTTTCTGTATCCCTATTATGTTGGTGCGGCTTCTGAACTTTTAAATATCTCGATATATCTCGAAAACTACGCTTCTGACCAAAAAATATCATGGAACATAAATTGTAGGAAACATAATTCTCTACAAAAAACGTCTCTTAACATTTTGCCATAGCTCGCTTCGTTTCCGAGATATTTGCAGATTCAGCTCAAAGGAACTGGCCTGACGGACATATTTCGAGATATTTCTTCTTCTTGTTGTTCTTCTTCTGCACAGCTAAGCTGGAAGTGGCATTTGCGGCTCGCACTAGTGCAGAGTTATCTCAAAGAAAGGGGCCACGGTGTTTCTGTATCTCTATTATGTTGGTGCGGCTTCGGAACTTTTAAATATCTTGATATATCTCGAGAACTACGCATCTGATCAAAAAATATCATAGAACATAAAAAGTAGGAAACTTAATTCTCTACAAAAAAGGTCTCTTCACATTTTGCCATAGCTCGCTTCGTTTCCGAGATATTTGCAGATTTATCTCAAGGGAAGGGGCCTGACGGACATATTTCGAGATATTTCTTCTTCTTGTTGTTCTTCTTCTGCACAGCTAAGCTGGAAGTGGCATTTGCGGCTCGCACTAGTGCAGAGTTATCTCAAAGAAAGGGGCCACGGTGTTTCTGTATCTCTATTATGTTGGTGCGGCTTCGGAACTTTTAAATATCTCGATATATCTCGAAAACTACGCTTCTGATCAAAAAATATCATAGAACATAAATTGTAGGAAACAGAATTCTCTACAAAAAAGGTCTCTTAACATTTTGCCATAGCTCGCTTCGTTTCCGAGATATTTGCAGATATATCTCAAGGGAAGGGGCCTGACGGACATATTTCGAGATATTTCTTCTTCTTGTTGTTCTTCTTCTGCACAGCTAAGCTGGAAGTGGCATTTGCGGCTCGCAATAGTGCAGAGTTATCTCAAAGAAAGGGGCCACGGTGTTTCTGTATCTCTATTATGTTGGTGCGGCTTCGGAACTTTTAAATATCTTGATATATCTCGAGAACTACGCATCTGATCAAAAAATATCATGCAAGATAAAAAGTAGGAAACTTAATTCTCTACAAAAAAGTCTCTTAACATTTTGCCATAGCTCGCTTCGTTTCCGAGATATTTGCAGATTTATCTCAAGGGAAGGGGCCTGACGGACATATTTCGAGATATTTCTTCTTCTTGTTGTTCTTCTTCTGCACAGCTAAGCTGGAAGTGGCATTTGCGGCTCGCACTAGTGCAGAGTTATCTCAAAGAAAGGGGCCACGGTGTTTCTGTATCTCTATTATGTTGGTGCGGCTTCGGAACTTTTAAATATCTCGATGTATCTCGAAAACTACGCTTCTGATCAAAAAATATCATAGAACATAAATTGTAGGAAACATAATTCTCTACAAAAAAGGTCTCTTAACATTTTGCCATAGCTCGCTTCGTTTCCGAGATATTTGCAGATATATCTCAAGGGAAGGGGCCTGACGGACATATTTCGAGATATTTCTTCTTCTTGTTGTTCTTCTTCTGCACAGCTAAGCTGGAAGTGGCATTTACAGCTCGCAATAGTGCAGAGTTATCTCAAAGAAAGGGGCCACGGTGTTTCTGTATCTCTATTATGTTGGTGCGGCTTCGGAACTTTTAAATATCTTGATATATCTCGAGAACTACGCATCTGATCAAAAAATATCATAGAAGATAAAAAGTAGGAAACTTAATTCTCTACAAAAAAGGTCTCTTAACATTTTGCCATAGCTCGCTTCGTTTCCGAGATATTTGCAGATTTATCTCAAGGGAAGGGGCCTGACGGACATATTTCGAGATATTTCTTCTTCTTGTTGTTCTTCTTCTGCACAGCTAACTGGAAGTGGCATTTGCGGCTAGCACTAGTGCAGAGTTATCTCAAAGAAAGGGGCCACGGTGTTTCTGTATCTCTATTATGTTGGTGCGGCTTCGGAACTTTTAAATATCTCGAGTATCTCGAAAACTACGTTTCTGATCAAAAAATATCATACAACATAAATTGTAGGAAACATAATTCTCTACAAAAAAGGTCTCTTAACATTTTGCCATAGCTCGCTTCGTTTCCGAGATATTTGCAGATATATCTCAAGGGAAGGGGCCTGACGGACATATTTCGAGATATTTCTTCTTCTTGTTGTTCTTCTTCTGCACAGCTAAGCTGGAAGTGGCATTTGCGGCTCGCACTAGTGCAGAGTTATCTCAAAGAAAGGGGCCACGGTGTTTCTGTATCTCTATTATGTTGGTGCGGCTTCGGAACTTTTAAATATCTCGATGTATCTCGAAAACTACGCTTCTGATCAAAAAATATCATAGAACATAAATTGTAGGAAACATAATTCTCTACAAAAAAGGTCTCTTAACATTTTGCCATAGCTCGCTTCGTTTCCGAGATATTTGCAGATATATCTCAAGGGAAGGGGCCTGACGGACATATTTCGAGATATTTCTTCTTCTTGTTGTTCTTCTTCTGCACAGCTAAGCTGGAAGTGGCATTTACAGCTCGCAATAGTGCAGAGTTATCTCAAAGAAAGGGGCCACGGTGTTTCTGTATCTCTATTATGTTGGTGCGGCTTCGGAACTTTTAAATATCTTGATATATCTCGAGAACTACGCATCTGATCAAAAAATATCATAGAAGATAAAAAGTAGCAAACTTAATTCTCTACAAAAAAGGTCTCTTAACATTTTGCCATAGCTCACTTGGTTTCCGAGATATTTGCAGATTTATCTCAAGGGAAGGGGCCTGACGGACATATTTCGAGATATTTCTTCTTCTTGTTGTTCTTCTTCTGCACAGCTAAGCTGGAAGTGGCATTTGCGGCTAGCACTAGTGCAGAGTTATCTCAAAGAAAGGGGCCACGGTGTTTCTGTATCTCTATTATGTTGGTGCGGCTTCGGAACTTTTAAATATCTCGAGTATCTCGAAAACTACGTTTCTGATCAAAAAATATCATAGAACATAAATTGTAGGAAACATAATTCTCTACAAAAAAGGTCTCTTAACATTTTGCCATAGCTCGCTTCGTTTCCGAGATATTTGCAGATATATCTCAAGGGAAGGGGCCTGACGGACATATTTCGAGATATTTCTTCTTCTTGTTGTTCTTCTTCTGCACAGCTAAGCTGGAAGTGGCATTTACAGCTCGCAATAGTGCAGAGTTATCTCAAAGAAAGGGGCCACGGTGTTTCTGTATCTCTATTATGTTGGTGCGGCTTCGGAACTTTTAAATATCTTGATATATCTCGAGAACTACGCATCTGATCAAAAAATATCATAGAAGATAAAAAGTAGGAAACTTAATTCTCTACAAAAAAGGTCTCTTAACATTTTGCCATACCTCGCTTCGTTTCCGAGATATTTGCAGATTTATCTCAAGGGAAGGGGCCTGACGGACATATTTCGAGATATTTCTTCTTCTTGTTGTTCTTCTTCTGCACAGCTAAGCTGGAAGTGGCATTTGCGGCTCGCACTAGTGCAGAGTTATCTCAAAGAAAGGGGCCACGGTGTTTCTGTATCCCTATTATGTTGTTGCGGCTTCTGAACTTTTAAATATCTCGATATATCTCGAAAACTACGCTTCTGACCAAAAAATATCATGGAACATAAATTGTAGGAAACATAATTCTCTACAAAAAACGTCTCTTAACATTTTGCCATAGCTCGCTTCGTTTCCGAGATATTTGCAGATTCAGCTCAAAGGAACTGGCCTGACGGGCATATTTCGAGATATTTCTTCTTCTTGTTGTTCTTCTTCTGCACAGCTAAGCTGGAAGTGGCATTTGCGGCTCGCACTAGTGCAGAGTTATCTCAAAGAAAGGGGCCACGGTGTTTCTGTATCTCTATTATGTTGGTGCGGCTTCGGAACTTTTAAATATCTCGATGTATCTCGAAAACTACGCTTCTGATCAAAAAATATCATAGAACATAAATTGTAGGAAACATAATTCTCTACAAAAAAGGTCTCTGAACATTTTGCCATAGCTCGCTTCGTTTCCGAGATATTTGCAGATATATCTCAAGGGAAGGGGCCTGACGGACATATTTCGAGATATTTCTTCTTCTTGTTGTTCTTCTTCTGCACAGCTAAGCTGGAGGTGGCATTTACAGCTCGCAATAGTGCAGAGTTATCTCAAAGAAAGGGGCCACGGTGTTTCTGTATCTCTATTATGTTGGTGCGGCTTCGGAACTTTTAAATATCTTGATATATCTCGAGAACTACGCATCTGATCAAAAAATATCATGGAAGATAAAAAGTAGGAAACTTAATTCTCTACAAAAAAGTCTGTTAACATTTTGCCATAGCTCGCTTCGTTTCCGAGATATTTGCAGATTTATCTCAAGGGAAGGGGCCTGACGGACATATTTCGAGATATTTCTTCTTCTTGTTGTTCTTCTTCTGCACAGCTAAGCTGGAAGTGGCATTTACAGCTCGCAATAGTGCAGAGTTATCTCAAAGAAAGGGGCCACGGTGTTTCTGTATCTCTATTATGTTGGTGCGGCTTCGGAACTTTTAAATATCTTGATATATCTCGAGAACTACGCATCTGATCAAAAAATATCATAGAAGATAAAAAGTAGGAAACTTAATTCTCTACAAAAAAGGTCTCTTAACATTTTGCCATAGCTCGCTTCGTTTCCGAGATATTTGCAGATTTATCTCAAGGGAAGGGGCCTGACGGACATATTTCGAGATATTTCTTCTTCTTGTTGTTCTTCTTCTGCACAGCTAAGCTGGAAGTGGCATTTGCGGCTCGCACTAGTGCAGAGTTATCTCAAAGAAAGGGGCCACGGTGTTTCTGTATCTCTATTATGTTGGTGCGGCTTCGGAACTTTTAAATATCTTGATATATCTCGAGAACTACGCATCTGATCAAAAAATATCATAGAAGATAAAAAGTAGGAAACTTAATTCTCTACAAAAAAGGTCTCTCAACATTTTGCCATAGCTCGCTTCGTTTCCGAGATATTTGCAGATTTATCTCAAGGGAAGGGGCCTGACGGACATATTTCGAGATATTTCTTCTTCTTGTTGTTCTTCTTCTGCACAGCTAAGCTGGAAGTGGCATTTGCGGCTAGCACTAGTGCAGAGTTATCTCAAAGAAAGGGGCCTCGGTGTTTCTGTATCTCTATTATGTTGGTGCGGCTTCGGAACTTTTAAATATCTCGATGTATCTCGAGAACTACGCTTCTGATCAAGAAATATCATAGAGCATAAATTGTAGGAAACATAATTCTCTACAAAAAAG
Organism: Osmia lignaria lignaria; assembly: GCF_051020975.1. Classification (NCBI taxonomy): domain Eukaryota; kingdom Metazoa; phylum Arthropoda; class Insecta; order Hymenoptera; family Megachilidae; genus Osmia; species Osmia lignaria. Next base: position 3,971,075 of record NW_027478159.1, on the reverse strand, counting down.
GTCTCTTAACATTTTGCCATAGCTCGCTTCGTTTCCGAGATATTTGCAGATATATCTCAAGGGAAGGGGCCTGACGGACATATTTCGAGATATTTCTTCTTCTTGTTGTTCTTCTTCTGCACAGCTAAGCTGGAAGTGGCATTTGCGGCTCGCACTAGTGCAGAGTTATCTCAAAGAAAGGGGCCACGGTGTTTCTGTATCTCTATTATGTTGGTGCGGCTTCGGAACTTTTAAATATCTCGATGTATCTCGAAAACTACGCTTCTGATCAAAAAATATCATAGAACATAAATTGTAGGAAACATAATTCTCTACAAAAAAGGTCTCTTAACATTTTGCCATAGCTCGCTTCGTTTCCGAGATATTTGCAGATATATCTCAAGGGAAGGGGCCTGACGGACATATTTCGAGATATTTCTTCTTCTTGTTGTTCTTCTTCTGCACAGCTAAGCTGGAAGTGGCATTTACAGCTCGCAATAGTGCAGAGTTATCTCAAAGAAAGGGGCCACGGTGTTTCTGTATCTCTATTATGTTGGTGCGGCTTCGGAACTTTTAAATATCTTGATATATCTCGAGAATTACGCATCTGATCAAAAAATATCATAGAAGATAAAAAGTAGGAAACTTAATTCTCTACAAAAAAGGTCTCTTAACATTTTGCCATAGCTCGCTTCGTTTCCGAGATATTTGCAGATATATCTCAAGGGAAGGGGCCTGACGGACATATTTCGAGATATTTCTTCTTCTTGTTGTTCTTCTTCTGCACAGCTAAGCTGGAAGTGGCATTTACAGCTCGCAATAGTGCAGAGTTATCTCAAAGAAAGGGGCCACGGTGTTTCTGTATCTCTATTATGTTGGTGCGGCTTCGGAACTTTTAAATATCTTGATATATCTCGAGAACTACGCATCTGATCAAAAAATATCATAGAAGATAAAAAGTAGCAAACTTAATTCTCTACAAAAAAGGTCTCTTAACATTTTGCCATAGCTCACTTGGTTTCCGAGATATTTGCAGATTTATCTCAAGGGAAGGGGCCTGACGGACATATTTCGAGATATTTCTTCTTCTTGTTGTTCTTCTTCTGCACAGCTAAGCTGGAAGTGGCATTTGCGGCTAGCACTAGTGCAGAGTTATCTCAAAGAAAGGGGCCACGGTGTTTCTGTATCTCTATTATGTTGGTGCGGCTTCGGAACTTTTAAATATCTCGAGTATCTCGAAAACTACGTTTCTGATCAAAAAATATCATAGAACATAAATTGTAGGAAACATAATTCTCTACAAAAAAGGTCTCTTAACATTTTGCCATAGCTCGCTTCGTTTCCGAGATATTTGCAGATATATCTCAAGGGAAGGGGCCTGACGGACATATTTCGAGATATTTCTTCTTCTTGTTGTTCTTCTTCTGCACAGCTAAGCTGGAAGTGGCATTTACAGCTCGCAATAGTGCAGAGTTATCTCAAAGAAAGGGGCCACGGTGTTTCTGTATCTCTATTATGTTGGTGCGGCTTCGGAACTTTTAAATATCTTGATATATCTCGAGAACTACGCATCTGATCAAAAAATATCATAGAAGATAAAAAGTAGGAAACTTAATTCTCTACAAAAAAGGTCTCTTAACATTTTGCCATACCTCGCTTCGTTTCCGAGATATTTGCAGATTTATCTCAAGGGAAGGGGCCTGACGGACATATTTCGAGATATTTCTTCTTCTTGTTGTTCTTCTTCTGCACAGCTAAGCTGGAAGTGGCATTTGCGGCTAGCACTAGTGCAGAGTTATCTCAAAGAAAGGGGCCACGGTGTTTCTGTATCTCTATTATGTTGGTGCGGCTTCGGAACTTTTAAATATCTCGATGTATCTCGAAAACTACGCTTCTGATCAAAAAATATCATAGAAGATAAAAAGTAGGAAACTTAATTCTCTACAAAAAAGGTCTCTTAACATTTTGCCATAGCTCGCTTCGTTTCCGAGATATTTGCAGATTTATCTCAAGGGAAGGGGCCTGACGGACATATTTCGAGATATTTCTTCTTCTTGTTGTTCTTCTTCTGCACAGCTAAGCTGGAAGTGGCATTTGCGGCTAGCACTAGTGCAGAGTTATCTCAAAGAAAGGGGCCACGGTGTTTCTGTATCTCTATTATGTTGGTGCGGCTTCGGAACTTTTAAATATCTCGATGTATCTCGAAAACTACGCTTCTGATCAAAAAATATCATAGAATATAAATTGTAGGAAACATAATTCTCTACAAAAAAGGTCTCTCAACATTTTGCCATAGCTCGCTTCGTTTCCGAGATATTTGCAGATATATCTCAAGGGAAGGGGCCTGACGGACATATTTCGAGATATTTCTTCTTCTTGTTGTTCTTCTTCTGCACAGCTAAGCTGGAAGTGGCATTTACAGCTCGCAATAGTGCAGAGTTATCTCAAAGAAAGGGGCCACGGTGTTTCTGTATCTCTATTATGTTGGTGCGGCTTCGGAACTTTTAAATATCTTGATATATCTCGAGAACTACGCATCTGATCAAAAAATATCATAGAAGATAAAAAGTAGGAAACTTAATTCTCTACAAAAAAGGTCTCTTAACATTTTGCCATAGCTCGCTTCGTTTCCGAGATATTTGCAGATATATCTCAAGGGAAGGGGCCTGACGGACATATTTCGAGATATTTCTTCTTCTTGTTGTTCTTCTTCTGCACAGCTAAGCTGGAAGTGGCATTTGCGGCTCGCACTAGTGCAGAGTTATCTCAAAGAAAGGGGCCACGGTGTTTCTGTATCCCTATTATGTTGGTGCGGCTTCTGAACTTTTAAATATCTCGATATATCTCGAAAACTACGCTTCTGACCAAAAAATATCATGGAACATAAATTGTAGGAAACATAATTCTCTACAAAAAACGTCTCTTAACATTTTGCCATAGCTCGCTTCGTTTCCGAGATATTTGCAGATTCAGCTCAAAGGAACTGGCCTGACGGGCATATTTCGAGATATTTCTTCTTCTTGTTGTTCTTCTTCTGCACAGCTAAGCTGGAAGTGGCATTTGCGGCTCGCACTAGTGCAGAGTTATCTCAAAGAAAGGGGCCACGGTGTTTCTGTATCTCTATTATGTTGGTGCGGCTTCGGAACTTTTAAATATCTCGATGTATCTCGAAAACTACGCTTCTGATCAAAAAATATCATAGAACATAAATTGTAGGAAACATAATTCTCTACAAAAAAGGTCTCTGAACATTTTGCCATAGCTCGCTTCGTTTCCGAGATATTTGCAGATATATCTCAAGGGAAGGGGCCTGACGGACATATTTCGAGATATTTCTTCTTCTTGTTGTTCTTCTTCTGCACAGCTAAGCTGGAGGTGGCATTTACAGCTCGCAATAGTGCAGAGTTATCTCAAAGAAAGGGGCCACGGTGTTTCTGTATCTCTATTATGTTGGTGCGGCTTCGGAACTTTTAAATATCTTGATATATCTCGAGAACTACGCATCTGATCAAAAAATATCATGGAAGATAAAAAGTAGGAAACTTAATTCTCTACAAAAAAGTCTGTTAACATTTTGCCATAGCTCGCTTCGTTTCCGAGATATTTGCAGATTTATCTCAAGGGAAGGGGCCTGACGGACATATTTCGAGATATTTCTTCTTCTTGTTGTTCTTCTTCTGCACAGCTAAGCTGGAAGTGGCATTTACAGCTCGCAATAGTGCAGAGTTATCTCAAAGAAAGGGGCCACGGTGTTTCTGTATCTCTATTATGTTGGTGCGGCTTCGGAACTTTTAAATATCTTGATATATCTCGAGAACTACGCATCTGATCAAAAAATATCATAGAAGATAAAAAGTAGGAAACTTAATTCTCTACAAAAAAGGTCTCTTAACATTTTGCCATAGCTCGCTTCGTTTCCGAGATATTTGCAGATTTATCTCAAGGGAAGGGGCCTGACGGACATATTTCGAGATATTTCTTCTTCTTGTTGTTCTTCTTCTGCACAGCTAAGCTGGAAGTGGCATTTGCGGCTCGCACTAGTGCAGAGTTATCTCAAAGAAAGGGGCCACGGTGTTTCTGTATCTCTATTATGTTGGTGCGGCTTCGGAACTTTTAAATATCTTGATATATCTCGAGAACTACGCATCTGATCAAAAAATATCATAGAAGATAAAAAGTAGGAAACTTAATTCTCTACAAAAAAGGTCTCTCAACATTTTGCCATAGCTCGCTTCGTTTCCGAGATATTTGCAGATTTATCTCAAGGGAAGGGGCCTGACGGACATATTTCGAGATATTTCTTCTTCTTGTTGTTCTTCTTCTGCACAGCTAAGCTGGAAGTGGCATTTGCGGCTAGCACTAGTGCAGAGTTATCTCAAAGAAAGGGGCCTCGGTGTTTCTGTATCTCTATTATGTTGGTGCGGCTTCGGAACTTTTAAATATCTCGATGTATCTCGAGAACTACGCTTCTGATCAAGAAATATCATAGAGCATAAATTGTAGGAAACATAATTCTCTACAAAAAAGGTCTCTTAACATTTTGCCATAGCTCGCTTCGTTTCCGAGATATTTGCAGATATATCTCAAGGGAAGGGGCCTGACGGACATATTTCGAGATATTTCTTCTTCTTGTTGTTCTTCTTCTGCACAGCTAAGCTGGAAGTGGCATTTGCGGCTCGCACTAGTGCAGAGTTATCTCAAAGAAAGGGGCCACGGTGTTTCTGTATCTCTATTATGTTGGTGCGGCTTCGGAACTTTTAAATATCTCGATGTATCTCGAAAACTACGCTTCTGATCAAAAAATATCATAGAACATAAATTGTAGGAAACATAATTCTCTACAAAAAAGGTCTCTTAACATTTTGCCATAGCTCGCTTCGTTTCCGAGATATTTGCAGATATATCTCAAGGGAAGGGGCCTGACGGACATATTTCGAGATATTTCTTCTTCTTGTTGTTCTTCTTCTGCACAGCTAAGCTGGAAGTGGCATTTACAGCTCGCAATAGTGCAGAGTTATCTCAAAGAAAGGGGCCACGGTGTTTCTGTATCTCTATTATGTTGGTGCGGCTTCGGAACTTTTAAATATCTTGATATATCTCGAGAATTACGCATCTGATCAAAAAATATCATAGAAGATAAAAAGTAGGAAACTTAATTCTCTACAAAAAAGGTCTCTTAACATTTTGCCATAGCTCGCTTCGTTTCCGAGATATTTGCAGATTTATCTCAAGGGAAGGGGCCTGACGGACATATTTCGAGATATTTCTTCTTCTTGTTGTTCTTCTTCTGCACAGCTAAGCTGGAAGTGGCATTTGCGGCTAGCACTAGTGCAGAGTTATCTCAAAGAAAGGGGCCACGGTGTTTCTGTATCTCTATTATGTTGGTGCGGCTTCGGAACTTTTAAATATCTCGATGTATCTCGAAAACTACGTTTCTGATCAAAAAATATTATAGAACATAAATTGTAGGAAACATGATTCTCTACAAAAAAGGTCTCTTAACATTTTGCCATAGCTCGCTTCGTTTCCGAGATATTTGCAGATATATCTCAAGGGAAGGGGCCTGACGGACATATTTCGAGATATTTCTTCTTCTTGTTGTTCTTCTTCTGCACAGCTAAGCTGGAAGTGGCATTTGCTGCTCGCACTAGTGCAGAGTTATCTCAAAGAAAGGGGCCACGGTGTTTCTGTATCTCTATTATGTTGGTGCGGCTTCGGAACTTTTAAATATCTCGATGTATCTCGAAAACTACGCTTCTGATCAAAAAATATCATAGAACATAAATTGTAGGAAACATAATTCTCTACAAAAAAGGTCTCTTAACATTTTGCCATAGCTCGCTTCGTTTCCGAGATATTTGCAGATATATCTCAAGGGAAGGGGCCTGAAGGACATATTTCGAGATATTTCTTCTTCTTGTTGTTCTTCTTCTGCACAGCTAAGCTGGAAGTGGCATTTGCGGCTCGCACTAGTGCAGAGTTATCTCAAAGAAAGGGGCCACGGTGTTTCTGTATCTCTATTATGTTGGTGCGGCTTCGGAACTTTCAAATATCTCGATGTATCTCGAAAACTACGCTTCTGATCAAAAAATATCATAGAACATAAATTGTAGGAAACATAATTCTCTACAAAAAAGGTCTCTTAACATTTTGCCATAGCTCGCTTCGTTTCCGAGATATTTGCAGATATATCTCAAGGGAAGGGGCCTGACGGACGTATTTCGAGATATTTCTTCTTCTTGTTGTTCTTCTTCTGCACAGCTAAGCTGGAAGTGGCATTTACAGCTCGCAATAGTGCAGAGTTATCTCAAAGAAAGGGGCCACGGTGTTTCTGTATCTCTATTATGTTGGTGCGGCTTCGGAACTTTTAAATATCTTGATATATCTCGAGAACTACGCATCTGATCAAAAAATATCATAGAAGATAAAAAGTAGGAAACTTAATTCTCTACAAAAAAGGTCTCTTAACATTTTGCCATAGCTCGCTTCGTTTCCGACATATTTGCAGATATATCTCAAGGGAAGGGGCCTGACGGACATATTTCGTGATATTTCTTCTTCTTGTTGTTCTTCCTCTGCACAGCTGAGCTGGAAGTGGCATTTGCGGCTCGCACTAGTGCAGAGTTATCTCAAAGAAAGGGGCCACGGTGTTTCTGTATCCCTATTATGTTGGTGCGGCTTCGGAATTTTTAAATATCTCGATATATCTCGAAAACTACGCTTCTGATCAAAAAATATCATAGAACATAAATTGTAGGAAACATAATTCTCTACAAAAAACGTCTCTTAACATTTTGCCATAGCTCGCTTGGTTTCCGAGATATTTGCAGATATATCTCAAGGGAAGGGGCCTAACGGACATATTTCGAGATATTTCTTCTTCTTGTTGTTCTTCTTCTGCACAGCTAAGCTGGAAGTGGCATTTACAGCTCGCAATAGTGCAGAGTTATCTCAAAGAAAGGGGCCACGGTGTTTCTGTATCTCTATTATGTTGGTGCGGCTTGGGAACTTTTAAATATCTTGATATATCTCGAGAACTACGCATCTGATCAAAAAATATCATAGAACATAAAAAGTAGGAAACTTAATTCTCTACGAAAAAGGTCTCTTAACATTTTGCCATAGCTCTCTTCGTTTCCGAGATATTTGCAGATTTATCTCAAGGGAAGGGGCCTGACGGACATATTTCGAGATATTTCTTCTTCTTGTTGTTCTTCTTCTGCACAGCTAAGCTGGAAGTGGCATTTACAGCTCGCAATAGTGCAGAGTTATCTCAAAGAAAGGGGCCACGGTGTTTCTGTATCTCTATTATGTTGGTGCGGCTTCGGAGCTTTTAAATATCTTGATATATCTCGAGAACTACGCATCTCATCAAAAAATATCATAGAACATAAATTGTAGGAAACATAATTCTCTACAAAAAAGGTCTCTTAACATTTTGTCATAGCTCGCTTCGTTTCCGAGATATTTGCAGATATATCTCAAGGGAAGGGGCCTGACGGACATATTTCGAGATATTTCTTCTTCTTGTTGTTCTTCTTCTGCACAGCTAAGCTGGAAGTGGCATTTACAGCTCGCAATAGTGCAGAGTTATCTCAAAGAAAGGGGCCACGGTGTTTCTGTATCTCTATTATGTTGGTGCGGCTTCGGAACTTTTAAATATCTCGATATATCTCGAAAACTACGCTTCTGATCAAAAAATGTCATAGAACATAAATTGTAGGAAACATAATTCTCTACAAAAAAGGTCTCTTAACATTTTGCAATAGCTCGCTTCGTTTCCGAGATATTTGCAGATATATCTCAAGGGAAGGGGCCTGACGGACATATTTCGAGATATTTCTTCTTCTTGTTGTTCTTCTTCTGCACAGCTAAGCTGGAAGTGGCATTTGCGGCTCGCACTAGTGCAGAGTTATCTCAAAGAAAGGGGCCACGGTGTTTCTGTATCCCTAGTATGTTGGTGCGGCTTCGGAACTTTTAAATATCTCGATATATCTCGAAAACTACGCTTCTGATCAAAAAATATCATAGAACTTAAATTATAGGAAACATAATTCTCTACAAAAAACGTCTCTTAACATTTTGCCATAGCTCGCTTCGTTTCCGAGATATTTGCCGATTCAGCTCAAAGGAACTGGCCTGACGGACATATTTCGAGATATTTCTTCTTCTTGTTGTTCTTCCTCTGCACAGCTAAGCTGGAAGTGGCATTTGCAGCTCGCAATAGTGCAGAGTTATCTCAAAGAAAGGGGCCACGGTGTTTCTGTATCTCTATTATGTTGGTGCGGCTTCGGAACTTTTAAATATCTTGATATATCTCGAGAACTACGCATCTGATCAAAAAATATCATAGAACATAAAAAGTAGGAAACTTAATTCTCTACAAAAAAGGTCTCTTAACATTTTGCCATAGCTCGCTTCGTTTCCGAGATATTTGCAGATTTATCTCAAGGGAAGGGGCCTGACGGACATATTTCGAGATATTTCTTCTTCTTGTTGTTCTTCTTCTGCACAGCTAAGCTGGAAGTGGCATTTGCGGCTGGCACTAGCGCAGAGTTATCTCAAAGAAAGGGGCCACGGTGTTTCTGTATCTCTATTATGTTGGTGCGGCTTCGGAACTTTTAAATATCTCGATATATCTCGAAAACTACGCTTCTGATCAAAAAATATCATACAACATAAATAGTAGGAAACGTAATTCTCTACAAAAAAGGTCTCTTAACATTTTGCCATAGCTAGCTTCGTTTCCGAGATATTTGCAGATATATCTCAAGGGAAGGGGCCTGACGGACATATTTCGAGATATTTCTTCTTCTTGTTGTTCTTCTTCTGCACAGCTAAGCTGGAAGTGGCATTTACAGCTCGCAATAGTGCAAAGTTATCTCAAAGAAAGGGGCCACGGTGTTTCTGTATCTCTATTATGTTGGTGCGGCTTCGGAACTTTTAAATATCTTGATATATCTCGAGAACTACGCATCAGATAAAAAAATATCATAGAACATGAAAAGTAGGAAACTTAATTCTCTACAAAAAAGGTCTCTTAACATTTTGCCATAGCCCTCTTCGTTTCCGAGATATTTGCAGATTTATATCAAGGGAAGGGGCCTGACGGACATTAATCGAGATATTTCTTCTTCTTGATGTTCTTCTTCTGCACAGCTAAGCTGGAAGTGGCATTTGCAGCTCGCAATAGTGCAGAGTTATCTCAAAGAAAGGGGCCACGGTGTTTCTGTATCTCTATTATGTTGGTGCGGCTTCGGAACTTTTAAATATCTTGATATATCTCGAGAACTACGCATCTGATCAAAGAATATCATAGAACATAAATTGTAGGAAACATAATTCTCTACAAAAAAGGTCTCTTAACATTTTGCCATAGCTCGCTTCGTTTCCGAGATATTTGCAGATATATCTCAAGGGAAGGGGCCTGACGGACATATTTCGAGATATTTCTTCTTCTTGTTGTTCTTCTTCTGCACAGCTAAGCTGGAAGTGGCATTTACAGCTCGCAATAGTGCAGAGTTATCTCAAAGAGAGGGGCCACGGTGTTTCTGTATCTCTATTATGTTGGTGCGGCTTCGGAACTTTTAAATATCTTGATATATCTCGAGAACTACGCATCTGATGAAAAAATATCATGGAAGATAAAAAGTAGGAAACTTAATTCTCTACAAAAAAGGTCTCTTAACATTTTGCCATAGCTCGCTTCGTTTCCGAGATATTTGCAGATTTATCTCAAGGGAAGGGGCCTGACGGACATATTTCGAGATATTTCTTCTTCTTGTTGTTCTTCTTCTGCACAGCTAAGCTGGAAGTGGCATTTGCGGCTCGCACTAGTGCAGAGTTATCTCAAAGAAAGGGGCCACGGTGTTTCTGTATCTCTATTATGTTGGTGCGGTTTCGGAACTTTTAAATATCTTGATATATCTCGAGAACTACGCATCTGATCAAAAAATATCATAGAACATAAAAAGTAGGAAACTTAATTCTCTACAAATAAGGTCTCTTAACATTTTGCCATAGCTCGCTTCGTTTCCGAGATATTTGCAGATTCATCTCAAGGGAAGGGGCCTGACGGACATATTTCGAGATATTATTTCTTCTTGTTGTTCTTCTTCTGCGCAGCTAAGCTGGAAGTGGCATTTGCAGCTCGCAATAGTGCAGAGATATCTCAAAGAAAGGGGCCACGCTGTTTCTGTATCTCTATTATGTTGGTGCGGCTTCGGAACTTTTAAATATCTTGATATATCTCGAGAGCTACGCGTCTGATCAAAAAATATCATAGAACATAAAAAGTAGGAAACATAATTCTCTACAAAAAAGGTCTCTTAACATTTTGCCATAGCTCGCTTCGTTTCCGAGATATTTGCAGATTTATCTCAAGGGAAGGGGCCTGACGGACATATTTCGAGATATTTCTTCTTCTTGTTGTTCTTCTTCTGCACAGCTAAGCTGGAAGTGGCATTTGCGGCTCGCACTAGTGCAGAGTTATCTCAAAGAAAGGGGCCACGGTGTTTCTGTATCTCTATTATGTTGGTGCGGCTTCGGAACTTTTAAATATCTTGATATATCTCGAGAACTACGCATCTGATCAAAAAATATCATAGAAGATAAAAAGTAGGAAACTTAATTCTCTACAAAAAAGGTCTCTTAACATTTTGCCATAGCTCGCTTCGATTCCGAGATATTTGCAGATTTATCTCAAGGGAAGGGGCCTGACGGACATATTTCGAGATATTTCTTCTTCTTGTTGTTCTTCTTCTGCACAGCTAAGCTGGAAGTGGCATTTGCGGCTCGCACTAGTGCAGAGTTATCTCAAAGAAAGGGGCTACGGTGTTTCTGTATCCCTATTATATTGGTGCGGCTTCGGAACTTTTAAATATCTCGATATATCTCGAAAACTACGCTTCTGATCAAAAAATATCATAGAACATAAATTGTAGGAAACATAATTCTCTACAAAAAACGTCTCTTAACATTTTGCCATAGCTCGCTTCGTTTCCGAGATATTTGCCGATTCAGCTCAAAGGAACTGGCCTGACGGACATATTTCGAGATATTTCTTCTTCTTGTTGTTCTTCCTCTGCACAGCTAAGCTGGAAGTGGCATTTGCAGCTCGCAATAGTGCAGAGTTATCTCAAAGAAAGGGGCCACGGTGTTTCTGTATCTCTATTATGTTGGTGCGGCTTCGGAACTTTTAAATATCTCGATATATCTCGAGAACTACGCATCTGATCAAAAAATATCATAGAACATAAAAAGTAGGAAACTTAATTCTCTACAAAAAAGGTCTCTTAACATTTTGCCATACCTCGCTTCGTTTCCGAGATATTTGCAGATTTATCTCAAGGGAAGGGGCGTGACGGACATATTTCGAGATATTTCTTCTTCTTGTTGTTCTTCTTCTGCACAGCTAAGCTGGAAGTGGCATTTGCGGCTCGCACTAGTGCACAGTTATCTCAAAGAAAGGGGCCACGGTGTTTCTGTATCTGTATTATGTTGGTGCGGCTTCGGAACTTTTAAATATCTCGATATATCTCGAAAACTACGCTTCTGATCAAAAAATATCATAGAACATAAATTGTAGGAAACATAATTCTCTACAAAAAAGGTCTCTCAACATTTTGCCATAGCTCGCTTCGTTTCCGAGATATTTGCAGATATATCTCAAGGGCAGGGGCCTGACGGACATATTTGGAGATATTTCTTCTTCTTGTTGTTCTTCTTCTGCACAGCTAAGCTGGAAGTGGCATTTACAGCTCGCAATAGTGCAGAGTTATCTCAAAGAAAGGGGCCACGGTGTTTCTGTATCTCTATTATGTTGGTGCGGCTTCGGAACTTTTAAATATCTTGATATATCTCGAGAGCTACGCATCTGATCAAAAAATATCATAGAACATAAAAAGTAGGAAACTTAATTCTCTACAAAAAAGGTCTCTTAACATTTTGCCATAGCTCGCTTCGTTTCCGAGATATTTGCAGATTTATCTCAAGGGAAGGGGCCTGACGGACATATTTCGAGTTATTTCTTCTTCTTGTTGTTCTTCTTCTGCACAGCTAAGCTGGAAGTGGCATTTGCGGCTCGCACTAGTGCAGAGTTATCTCAAAGAAAGGGGCCACGGTGTTTCTGTATCTCTATTATGTTGGTGCGGTTTCGGAACTTTTAAATATCTTGATATATCTCGAGAACTACGCATCTGATCAAAAAATATCATAGAACATAAAAAGTAGGAAACTTAATTCTCTACAAATAAGGTCTCTTAACATTTTGCCATAGCTCGCTTCGTTTCCGAGATATTTGCAGATTCATCTCAAGGGAAGGGGCCTGACGGACATATTTCGAGATATTATTTCTTCTTGTTGTTCTTCTTCTGCGCAGCTAAGCTGGAAGTGGCATTTGCAGCTCGCAATAGTGCAGAGATATCTCAAAGAAAGGGGCCACGCTGTTTCTGTATCTCTATTATGTTGGTGCGGCTTCGGAACTTTTAAATATCTTGATATATCTCGAGAGCTACGCGTCTGATCAAAAAATATCATAGAACATAAAAAGTAGGAAACATAATTCTCTACAAAAAAGGTCTCTTAACATTTTGCCATAGCTCGCTTCGTTTCCGAGATATTTGCAGATTTATCTCAAGGGAAGGGGCCTGACGGACATATTTCGAGATATTTCTTCTTCTTGTTGTTCTTCTTCTGCACAGCTAAGCTGGAAGTGGCATTTGCGGCTCGCACTAGTGCAGAGTTATCTCAAAGAAAGGGGCCACGGTGTTTCTGTATCTCTATTATGTTGGTGCGGCTTCGGAACTTTTAAATATCTTGATATATCTCGAGAACTACGCATCTGATCAAAAAATATCATAGAAGATAAAAAGTAGGAAACTTAATTCTCTACAAAAAAGGTCTCTTAACATTTTGCCATAGCTCGCTTCGATTCCGAGATATTTGCAGATTTATCTCAAGGGAAGGGGCCTGACGGACATATTTCGAGATATTTCTTCTTCTTGTTGTTCTTCTTCTGCACAGCTAAGCTGGAAGTGGCATTTGCGGCTCGCACTAGTGCAGAGTTATCTCAAAGAAAGGGGCTACGGTGTTTCTGTATCCCTATTATATTGGTGCGGCTTCGGAACTTTTAAATATCTCGATATATCTCGAAAACTACGCTTCTGATCAAAAAATATCATAGAACATAAATTGTAGGAAACATAATTCTCTACAAAAAACGTCTCTTAACATTTTGCCATAGCTCGCTTCGTTTCCGAGATATTTGCCGATTCAGCTCAAAGGAACTGGCCTGACGGACATATTTCGAGATATTTCTTCTTCTTGTTGTTCTTCCTCTGCACAGCTAAGCTGGAAGTGGCATTTGCAGCTCGCAATAGTGCAGAGTTATCTCAAAGAAAGGGGCCACGGTGTTTCTGTATCTCTATTATGTTGGTGCGGCTTCGGAACTTTTAAATATCTCGATATATCTCGAGAACTACGCATCTGATCAAAAAATATCATAGAACATAAAAAGTAGGAAACTTAATTCTCTACAAAAAAGGTCTCTTAACATTTTGCCATACCTCGCTTCGTTTCCGAGATATTTGCAGATTTATCTCAAGGGAAGGGGCCTGACGGACATATTTCGAGATATTTCTTCTTCTTGTTGTTCTTCTTCTGCACAGCTAAGCTGGAAGTGGCATTTGCGGCTCGCACTAGTGCACAGTTATCTCAAAGAAAGGGGCCACGGTGTTTCTGTATCTGTATTATGTTGGTGCGGCTTCGGAACTTTTAAATATCTCGATATATCTCGAAAACTACGCTTCTGATCAAAAAATATCATAGAACATAAATTGTAGGAAACATAATTCTCTACAAAAAAGGTCTCTCAACATTTTGCCATAGCTCGCTTCGTTTCCGAGATATTTGCAGATATATCTCAAGGGCAGGGGCCTGACGGACATATTTGGAGATATTTCTTCTTCTTGTTGTTCTTCTTCTGCACAGCTAAGCTGGAAGTGGCATTTACAGCTCGCAATAGTGCAGAGTTATCTCAAAGAAAGGGGCCACGGTGTTTCTGTATCTCTATTATGTTGGTGCGGCTTCGGAACTTTTAAATATCTTGATATATCTCGAGAGCTACGCATCTGATCAAAAAATATCATAGAACATAAAAAGTAGGAAACTTAATTCTCTACAAAAAAGGTCTCTTAACATTTAGCGATAGCTCGCTTCGTTTCCGAGATATTTGCAGATATATCTCAAGGGCAGGGGCCTGACGGACATATTTGGAGATATTTCTTCTTCTTGTTGTTCTTCTTCTGCACAGCTAAGCTGGAAGTGGCATTTACAGCTCGCAATAGTGCAGAGTTATCTCAAAGAAAGGGGCCACGGTGTTTCTGTATCTCTATTATGTTGGTGCGGCTTCGGAACTTTTAAATATCTCGATATATCTCGAAAACTACGCTTCTGATCAAAAAATATCATAGAACATAAATTGTAGGAAACATAATTCTCTACAAAAAACGTCTCTTAACATTTTGCCATAGCTCGCTTCGTTTCCGCGATATTTGCCGATTCAGCTCAAAGGAACTGGCCTGACGGACATATTTCGAGATATTTCTTCTTCTTGATGTTCTTCTTCTGCACAGCTAAGCTGGAAGTGGCATTTGCAGCTCGCAATAGTGCAGAGTTATCTCAAAGAAAGGGGCCACGGTGTTTCTGTATCTGTATTATGTTGGTGCGGCTTCGGAACTTTTAAATATCTTGATATATCTCGAGAACTACGCATCTGATCAAAAAATATCATAGAACATAAAAAGTAGGAAACTTAATTCTCTACAAAAAAGGTCTCTTAACATTTTGCCATAGCTCGCTTCGTTTCCGAGATATTTGCAGATATATCTCAAGGGCAGGTGCCTGACGTACATATTTCGAGATATTTCTTCTTCTTGTTGTTCTTCTTCTGCACAGCTAAGCTGGAAGTGGCATTTACAGCTCGCAATAGTGCAGAGTTATCTCAAAGAAAGGGGCCACGGTGTTTCTGTATCTCTATTATGTTGGTGCGGCTTCGGAACTTTTAAATATCTTGATATATCTCGAGAGCTACGCATCTGATCAAAAAATATCATAGAACATAAAAAGTAGGAAACTTAATTCTCTACAAAAAAGGTCTCTTAACATTTTGCCATAGCTCGCTTCGTTTCCGAGATATTTGCAGTTTTATCTCAAGGGAAGGGGCCTAACGGACATATTTCGAGATATTTCTTCTTCTTGTTGTTCTTCTTCTGCACAGCTAAGCTGGAAGTGGCATTTGCGGCTCGCACTATTGCAGAGTTATCTCAAAGAAAGGGGCCACGGTGTTTCTGTATCTCTATTATGTTGGTGCGGCTTCGGAACTTTTAAATATCTTGATATATCTCGAGAACTACGCGTCTGATCAAAAAATATCATAGAACATAAAAAGTAGGAAACATAATTCTCTACAAAAAAGGTCTCTTAACATTTTGCCATAGCTCGCTTCGTTTCCGAGATATTTGCAGATTTATCTCAAGGGAAGGGGCCTGACGGACATATTTCGAGATATTTCTTCTTCTTGTTGTTCTTCTTCTGCACAGCTAAGCTGGAAGTGGCATTTGCGGCTCGCACTAGTGCAGAGTTATCTCAAAGAAAGGGGCCACGGTGTTTCTGTATCTCTATTATGTTGGTGCGGCTTCGGAACTTTTAAATATCTCGATATATCTCGAAAACTACGCTTCTGATCAAAAAATATCATAGAACATAAAAAGTAGGAAACTTAATTCTCTACAAAAAATGTCTCTTAACATTTTGCCATAGCTCGCTTCGTTTCCGAGATATTTGCAGATTTATCTCAAGGGAAGGGGCCTGACGGACATATTTCGAGATATTTCTTCTTCTTGTTGTTCTTCTTCTGCACAGCTAAGCTGGAAGTGGCATTTGCGGCTCGCACTAGTGCAGAGTTGTCTCAAAGAAAGGGGCCACGGTGTTTCTGTATCTCTATTATGTTGGTGCGGCTTCGGAACTTTTAAATATCTCGATATATCTCGAAAACTACGCTTCTGATCAAAAAATATCATAGAACATAAATTGTAGGAAAGATAATTCTCTACAAAAAACGTCTCTTAACATTTTGCCATAGCTCGCTTCGTTTCCGAGATATTTGCAGATTCAGCTCAAAGGAACGGGCCTGACGGACATATTTCGAGATACTTCTTTTTCTTGTTGTTCTTCCTCTGCACAGCTAAGCTGGAAGTGGCATTTGCAGCTCGCAATAGTGCAGAGTTATCTCAAAGAAAGGGGCCACGGTGTTTCTGTATCTCTATTATGTTGGTGCGGCTTCGGAACTTTTAAATATCTTGATATATCTCGAGAACTACGCATCTGATCAAAAAATATCATAGAACATAAAAAGTAGGAAACTTAATTCTCTACAAAAAAGGTCTCTTAACATTTTGCCATAGCTCGCTTCGTTTCCGAGATATTTGCAGATTTATCTCAAGGGAAGGGGCCTGACGGACATATTTCGAGATATTTCTTCTTCTTGTTGTTCTTCTTCTGCACAGCTAAGCTGGAAGTGGCATTTGCGGCTCGCACTATTGCAGAGTTATCTCAAAGAAAGGGGCCACGGTGTTTCTGTATCTCTATTATGATGGTGCGGCTTCGGAACTTTTAAATATCTCGATATATCTCGAAAACTACGCTTCTGATCAAAAAATATCATAGAACATAAATTGTAGGAAACATAATTCTCTACAAAAAAGGTCTCTTAACATTTTGCCATAGCTCGCTTCGTTTCCGAGATATTTGCAGATATATCTCAAGGGCAGGGGCCTGACGGACATATTTGGAGATATTTCTTCTTCTTGTTGTTCTTCCTCTGCACAGCTAAGCTGGAAGTGGCATTTGCAGCTCGCAATAGTGCAGAGTTATCTCAAAGAAAGGGGCCACGGTGTTTCTGTATCTCTATTATGTTGGTGCGGCTTCGGAACTTTTAAATATCTCGATATATCTCGAAAACTACGCTTCTGATCAAAAAATATCATAGAACATAAATTGTAGGAAACATAATTCTCTACAAAAAACGTCTCTTAACATTTTGCCATAGCTCGCTTCGTTTCCGCGATATTTGCCGATTCAGCTCAAAGGAACTGGCCTGACGGACATATTTCGAGATATTTCTTCTTCTTGATGTTCTTCTTCTGCACAGCTAAGCTGGAAGTGGCATTTGCAGCTCGCAATAGTGCAGAGTTATCTCAAAGAAAGGGGCCACGGTGTTTCTGTATCTCTATTATGTTGGTGCGGCTTCGGAACTTTTAAATATCTTGATATATCTCGAGAACTACGCATCTGATCAAAAAATATCATAGAACATAAAAAGTAGGAAACTTAATTCTCTACAAAAAAGGTCTCTTAACATTTTGCCATAGCTCGCTTCGTTTCCGAGATATTTGCAGATATATCTCAAGGGAAGGGGCCTGACGGACATATTTCGAGATATTTCTTCTTCTTGTTGTTCTTCTTCTGCACAGCTAAGCTGGAAGTGGCATTTACAGCTCGCAATAGTGCAGAGTTATCTCAAAGAAAGGGGCCACGGTGTTTCTGTATCTCTATTATGTTGGTGCGGCTTCGGAACTTTTAAATATCTTGATATATCTCGAGAACTACGCATCTGATCAAAAAATATCATAGAACATAAAAAGTAGGAAACTTAATTCTCTACAAAAAAGGTCTCTTAACATTTTGCCATACCTCGCTTCGTTTCCGAGATATTTGCAGATTTATCTCAAGGGAAGGGGCCTGACGGACATATTTCGAGATATTTCTTCTTCTTGTTGTTCTTCTTCTGCACAGCTAAGCTGGAAGTGGCATTTGCGGCTCGCACTAGTGCACAGTTATCTCAAAGAAAGGGGCCACGGTGTTTCTGTATCTGTATTATGTTGGTGCGTCTTCGGAACTTTTAAATATCTTGATATATCTCGAGAACTACGCATCTGATCAAAAAATATCATAGAACATAAAAAGTAGGAAACTTAATTCTCTACAAAAAAGGTCTCTTAACATTTTGCCATAGCTCGCTTCGTTTCCGAGATATTTGCAGATTTATCTCAAGGGAAGGGGCCTGACGGACATATTTCGAGATATTTCTTCTTCTTGTTGTTCTTCTTCTGCACAGCTAAGCTGGAAGTGGCATTTACGGCTCGCACTAGTGCAGAGTTATCTCAAAGAAAGGGGCCACGGTGTTTCTGTATCTCTATTATGTTGGTGCGGCTTCGGAACTTTTAAATATCTTGATATATCTCGAGAACTACGCATCTGATCAAAAAATATCATAGAACATGAAAAGTAGGAAACTTAATTCTCTACAAAAAAGGTCTCTTAACATTTTGCCATAGCTCGCTTTGTTTCCGAGATATTTGCAGATTTATCTCAAGGGAAGGGGCCTGACGGACATATTTCGAGATATTTCTTCTTCTTGTTGTTCTTCTTCTGCACAGCTAAGCTGGAAGTGGCATTTGCGGTTCGCACTATTGCAGAGTTATCTCAAAGAAAGGGGCCACGGTGTTTCTGTATCTCTATTATGATGGTGCGGCTTCGGAACTTTTAAATATCTCGATATATCTCGAAAACTACGCTTCTGATCAAAAAATATCATAGAACATAAATTGTAGGAAACATAATTCTCTACAAAAAAGGTCTCTCAACATTTTGCCATAGCTCGCTTCGTTTCCGAGATATTTGCAGATATATCTCAAGGGCAGGGGCCTGACGGACATATTTCGAGATATTTCTTCTTCTTGTTGTTCTTCTTCTGCACAGCTAAGCTGGAAGTGGCATTTACAGCTCGCAATAGTGCAGAGTTATCTCAAAGAAAGGGGCCACGGTGTTTCTGTATCTCTATTATGTTGGTGCGGCTTCGGAACTTTTAAATATCTTGATATATCTCGAGAGCTACGCATCTGATCAAAAAATATCATAGAACATAAAAAGTAGGAAACTTAATTCTCTACAAAAAAGGTCTCTTAACATTTTGCCATAGCTCGCTTCGTTTCCGAGATATTTGCAGATTTATCTCAAGGAAAGGGGCCTGACGGACATATTTCGAGATATTTCTTCTTCTTGTTGTTCTTCTTCTGCACAGCTAAGCTGGAAGTGGCATTTGCGGCTCGCACTAGTGCAGAGTTGTCTCAAAGAAAGGGGCCACGGTGTTTCTGTATCTCTATTATGTTGGTGCGGCTTCGGAACTTTTAAATATCTCGATATATCTCGAAAACTACGCTTCTGATCAAAAAATATCATAGAACATAAATTGTAGGAAAGATAATTCTCTACAAAAAACGTCTCTTAACATTTTGCCATAGCTCGCTTCGTTTCCGAGATATTTGCAGATTCAGCTCAAAGGAACGGGCCTGACGGACATATTTCGAGATACTTCTTTTTCTTGTTGTTCTTCCTCTGCACAGCTAAGCTGGAAGTGGCATTTGCAGCTCGCAATAGTGCAGAGTTATCTCAAAGAAAGGGGCCACGGTGTTTCTGTATCTCTATTATGTTGGTGCGGCTTCGGAACTTTTAAATATCTTGATATATCTCGAGAACTACGCATCTGATCAAAAAATATCATAGAACATAAAAAGTAGGAAACATAATTCTCTACAAAAAAGGTCTCTTAACATTTTGCCATAGCTCGCTTCGTTTCCGAGATATTTGCAGATTTATCTCAAGGGAAGGGGCCTGACGGACATATTTCGAGATATTTCTTCTTCTTGTTGTTCTTCTTCTGCACAGCTAAGCTGGAAGTGGCATTTGCGGCTCGCACTAGTGCAGAGTTATCTCAAAGAAAGGGGCCACGGTGTTTCTGTATCTCTATTATGTTGGTGCGGCTTCGGAACTTTTAAATATCTTGATATATCTCGAGAACTACGCATCTGATCAAAAAATATCATAGAACATAAAAAGTAGGAAACTTAATTCTCTACAAAAAAGGTCTCTTAACATTTTGCCATACCTCGCTTCGTTTCCGAGATATTTGCAGATTTATCTCAAGGGAAGGGGCCTGACGGACATATTTCGAGATATTTCTTCTTCTTGTTGTTCTTCTTCTGCACAGCTAAGCTGGAAGTGGCATTTACAGCTCGCAATAGTGCAGAGTTATCTCAAAGAAAGGGGCCACGGTGTTTCTGTATCTCTATTATGTTGGTGCGGCTTCGGAACCTTTAAATATCTTGATATATCTCGAGAACTACGCATCTGATCAAAAAATATCATAGAACATAAAAAGTAGGAAACTTAATTCTCTACAAAAAAGGTCTCTTAACATTTTGCCATAGCTCGCTTCGTTTCCGAGATATTTGCAGTTTTATCTCAAGGGAAGGGGCCTAACGGACATATTTCGAGATATTTCTTCTTCTTGTTGTTCTTCTTCTGCACAGCTAAGCTGGAAGTGGCATTTGCGGCTCGCACTATTGCAGAGTTATCTCAAAGAAAGGGGCCACGGTGTTTCTGTATCTCTATTATGTTGGTGCGGCTTCGGAACTTTTAAATATCTTGATATATCTCGAGAACTACGCGTCTGATCAAAAAATATCATAGAACATAAAAAGTAGGAAACATAATTCTCTACAAAAAAGGTCTCTTAACATTTTGCCATAGCTCGCTTCGTTTCCGAGATATTTGCAGATTTATCTCAAGGGAAGGGGCCTGACGGACATATTTCGAGATATTTCTTCTTCTTGTTGTTCTTCTTCTGCACAGCTAAGCTGGAAGTGGCATTTGCGGCTCGCACTAGTGCAGAGTTATCTCAAAGAAAGGGGCCACGGTGTTTCTGTATCTCTATTATGTTGGTGCGGCTTCGGAACTTTTAAATATCTCGATATATCTCGAAAACTACGCTTCTGATCCAAAAATATCATAGAACATAAAAAGTAGGAAACTTAATTCTCTACAAAAAAGGTCTCTTAACATTTTGCCATAGCTCGCTTCGTTTCCGAGATATTTGCAGATTTATCTCAAGGGAAGGGGCCTGACGGAGATATTTCGAGATATTTCTTCTTCTTGTTGTTCTTCTTCTGCACAGCTAAGCTGGAAGTGGCATTTGCGGCTCGCACTAGTGCAGAGTTGTCTCAAAGGAAGGGGCCACGGTGTTTCTGTATCTCTATTATGTTGGTGCGGCTTCGGAACTTTTAAATATCTCGATATATCTCGAAAACTACGCTTCTGATCAAAAAATATCATAGAACATAAATTGTAGGAAAGATAATTCTCTACAAAAAACGTCTCTTAACATTTTGCCATAGCTCGCTTCGTTTCCGAGATATTTGCAGATTCAGCTCAAAGGAACGGGCCTGACGGCCATATTTCGAGATACTTCTTTTTCTTGTTGTTCTTCCTCTGCACAGCTAAGCTGGAAGTGGCATTTGCAGCTCGCAATAGTGCAGAGTTATCTCAAAGAAAGGGGCCACGGTGTTTCTGTATCTCTATTATGTTGGTGCGGCTTCGGAACTTTTAAATATCTTGATATATCTCGAGAACTACGCATCTGATCAAAAAATATCATAGAACATAAAAAGTAGGAAACTTAATTCTCTACAAAAAAGGTCTCTTAACATTTTGCCATAGCTCGCTTCGTTTCCGAGATATTTGCAGATTTATCTCAAGGGAAGGGGCCTGACGGACATATTTCGAGATATTTCTTCTTCTTGTTGTTCTTCTTCTGCACAGCTAAGCTGGAAGTGGCATTTGCGGCTCGCACTAGTGCAGAGTTATCTCAAAGAAAGGGGCCACGGTGTTTCTGTATCTCTATTATGTTGGTGCGGCTTCGGAACTTTTAAATATCTTGATATATCTCGAGAACTACGCATCTGATCAAAAAATATCATAGAACATAAAAAGTAGGAAACTTAATTCTCTACAAAAAAGGTCTCTTAACATTTTGCCATACCTCGCTTCGTTTCCGAGATATTTGCAGATTTATCTCAAGGGAAGGGGCCTGACGGACATATTTCGAGATATTTCTTCTTCTTGTTGTTCTTCTTCTGCACAGCTAAGCTGGAAGTGGCATTTACAGCTCGCAATAGTGCAGAGTTATCTCAAAGAAAGGGGCCACGGTGTTTCTGTATCTCTATTATGTTGGTGCGGCTTCGGAACCTTTAAATATCTTGATATATCTCGAGAACTACGCATCTGATCAAAAAATATCATAGAACATAAAAAGTAGGAAACTTAATTCTCTACAAAAAAGGTCTCTTAACATTTTGCCATAGCTCGCTTCGTTTCCGAGATATTTGCAGTTTTATCTCAAGGGAAGGGGCCTAACGGACATATTTCGAGATATTTCTTCTTCTTGTTGTTCTTCTTCTGCACAGCTAAGCTGGAAGTGGCATTTGCGGCTCGCACTATTGCAGAGTTATCTCAAAGAAAGGGGCCACGGTGTTTCTGTATCTCTATTATGTTGGTGCGGCTTCGGAACTTTTAAATATCTTGATATATCTCGAGAACTACGCGTCTGATCAAAAAATATCATAGAACATAAAAAGTAGGAAACATAATTCTCTACAAAAAAGGTCTCTTAACATTTTGCCATAGCTCGCTTCGTTTCCGAGATATTTGCAGATTTATCTCAAGGGAAGGGGCCTGACGGACATATTTCGAGATATTTCTTCTTCTTGTTGTTCTTCTTCTGCACAGCTAAGCTGGAAGTGGCATTTGCGGCTCGCACTAGTGCAGAGTTATCTCAAAGAAAGGGGCCACGGTGTTTCTGTATCTCTATTATGTTGGTGCGGCTTCGGAACTTTTAAATATCTCGATATATCTCGAAAACTACGCTTCTGATCAAAAAATATCATAGAACATAAAAAGTAGGAAACTTAATTCTCTACAAAAAAGGTCTCTTAACATTTTGCCATAGCTCGCTTCGTTTCCGAGATATTTGCAGATTTATCTCAAGGGAAGGGGCCTGACGGAGATATTTCGAGATATTTCTTCTTCTTGTTGTTCTTCTTCTGCACAGCTAAGCTGGAAGTCGCATTTGCGGCTCGCACTAGTGCAGAGTTGTCTCAAAGGAAGGGGCCACGGTGTTTCTGTATCTCTATTATGTTGGTGCGGCTTCGGAACTTTTAAATATCTCGATATATCTCGAAAACTACGCTTCTGATCAAAAAATATCATAGAACATAAATTGTAGGAAAGATAATTCTCTACAAAAAACGTCTCTTAACATTTTGCCATAGCTCGCTTCGTTTCCGAGATATTTGCAGATTCAGCTCAAAGGAACGGGCCTGACGGACATATTTCGAGATACTTCTTTTTCTTGTTGTTCTTCCTCTGCACAGCTAAGCTGGAAGTGGCATTTGCAGCTCGCAATAGTGCAGAGTTATCTCAAAGAAAGGGGCCACGGTGTTTCTGTATCTCTATTATGTTGGTGCGGCTTCGGAACTTTTAAATATCTTGATATATCTCGAGAACTGCGCATCTGATCAAAAAATATCATAGAACATGAAAAGCAGGAAACTTAATTCTCTACAAAAAAGGTCTCTTAACATTTTGCGATAGTTCGCTTCGTTTCCGAGATATTTGGAGATTTATCTCAAGGGAAGGGGCCTAACGGACATATTTCGAGATATTTCTTCTTCTTGTTGTTCTTCTTCTGCACAGCTAAACTGGAAGTGGCATTTCCAGCTCGCAATAGTGCAGAGTTATCTCAAAGAAAGGGGCCACGGTGTTTCTGTATCTCTATTATGTTGGTGCGGCTTCGGAACTTTTAAATATCTTGATATATCTCGAGAACTACGCATCTGATCAAAAAATATCATAGAACATAAAAAGTAGGAAACTTAATTCTCTACAAAAAAGGTCTCTTAACATTTTGCCATAGCTCGCTTCGTTTCCGAGATATTTGCAGATTTATCTCAAGGGAAGGGGCCTAACGGACATATTTCGAGAAGTTTCTTCTTCTTGTTGTTCTTCTTCTGCACAGCTAAGCTGGAAGTGGCATTTGCGGCTCGCACTAGTGCACAGTTATCTCAAAGAAAGGGGCCACGGTGTTTCTGTATCTCTAATATGTTGGTGCGGCTTCGGAACTTTTAAGTATCTCGATATATCTCGAAAACTACGCTTCTGATCAAAAAATATCATAGAACATAAATTGTAGGAAACATAATTCTCTACAAAAAACGTCTCTTAACATTTTGCCATAGCTCGCTTCGTTTCCGAGATATTTGCAGATTCAGCTCAAAGGAACTGGCCTGACGGACATATTTCGAGATATTTCTTCTTCTTGTTGTTCTTCCTCTGCACAGCTAAGCTGGAAGTGGCATTTGCAGCTCGCAATAGTGCAGAGTTATCTCAAAGAAAGGGGCCACGGTGTTTCTGTATCTCTATTATGTTGGTGCGGCTTCGGAACTTTTAAATATCTTGATATATCTCGAGAACTACGCATCTGATCAAAAAATATCATAGAACATAAAAAGTAGGAAACTTAATTCCCTACAAAAAAGGTCTCTTAACATTTTGCCATAGCTCGCTTCGTTTCCGAGATATTTGCAGATTTATCTCAAGGGAAGGGGCCTAACGGACATATTTCGAGAAGTTTCTTCTTCTTGTTGTTCTTCTTCTGCACAGCTAAGCTGGAAGTGGCATTTGCGGCTCGCACTAGTGCACAGTTATCTCAAAGAAAGGGGCCACGGTGTTTCTGTATCTCTAATATGTTGGTGCGGCTTCGGAACTTTTAAGTATCTCGATATATCTCGAAAACTACGCTTCTGATCAAAAAATATCATAGAACATAAATTGTAGGAAACATAATTCTCTACAAAAAACGTCTCTTAACATTTTGCCATAGCTCGCTTCGTTTCCGAGATATTTGCAGATTCAGCTCAAAGGAACTGGCCTGACGGACATATTTCGAGATATTTCTTCTTCTTGTTGTTCTTCTTCTGCACAGCTAAGCTGGAAGTGGCATTTGCGGCTCGCACTAGTGCAGAGTTATCTCAAAGAAAGGGGCCACGGTGTTTCTGTATCTCTATTATGTTGGTGCGGCTTCGGAACTTTTAAATATCTCGATATATCTCGAAAACTACGCTTCTGATCGAAAAATATCATAAAACATAAATTGTAGGAAACATAATTCTCTACAAAAAACGTCTCTTAACATTTTGCCATAGCTCGCTTCGTTTCCGAGATATTTGCAGATTCAGCTCAAAGGAACGGGCCTGACGGACATATTTCGAGATACTTCTTTTTCTTGTTGTTCTTCCTCTGCACAGCTAAGCTGGAAGTGGCATTTGCAGCTCGCAATAGTGCAGAGTTATCTCAAAGAAAGGGGCCACGGTGTTTCTGTGTCTCTATTATGTTGGTGCGGCTTCGGAACTTTTAAATATCTTGATATATCTCGAGAACTACGCATCTGATCAAAAAATATCATAGAACATAAAAAGTAGGAAACTTAATTCTCTACAAAAAAGGTCTCTTAACATTTTGCCATAGCTCGCTTCGTTTCCGAGATATTTGCAGATTTATCTCAAGGGAAGGGGCCTAACGGACATATTTCGAGATATTTCTTCTTCTTGTTGTTCTTCTTCTGCACAGCTAAACTGGAAGTGGCATTTCCAGCTCGCAATAGTGCAGAGTTATCTCAAAGAAAGGAGCCACGGTGTTTCTGTATCTCTATTATGTTGGTGCGGCTTCGGAACTTTTAAATATCTTGATATATCTCGAGAACTACGCATCTGATCAAAAAATATCATAGAACATAAAAAGTAGGAAACTTAATTCTCTACAAAAAAGGTCTCTTAACATTTTGCCATAGCTCGCTTCGTTTCCGAGATATTTGCAGATATATCTCAAAGGAAGGGGCCTGACGGACATATTTCGAGATATTTCTTCTTCTTGTTGTTCTTCTTCTGCACAGCTAAGCTGGAAGTGGCATTTGCGGCTCGCACTAGTGCAGAGTTATCTCAAAGAAAGGGGCCACGGTGTTTCTGTATCTCTATTATGTTGGTGCGGCTTCGGAACTTTTAAATATCTTGATATATCTCGAGAACTACGCATCTGATCAAAAAATATCATAGAACATAAAAAGTAGGAAACTTAATTCTCTACAAAAAAGGTCTCTTAACATTTTGCCATAGCTCGCTTCGTTTCCGAGATATTTGCAGATTTATCTCAAGGGAAGGGGCCTAACGGACATATTTCGAGAAGTTTCTTCTTCTTGTTGTTCTTCTTCTGCACAGCTAAGCTGGAAGTGGCATTTGCGGCTCGCACTAGTGCACAGTTATCTCAAAGAAAGGGGCCACGGTGTTTCTGTACCTCTAATATGTTGGTGCGGCTTCGGAACTTTTAAGTATCTCGATATATCTCGAAAACTACGCTTCTGATCAAAAAATATCATAGAACATAAATTGTAGGAAACATAATTCTCTACAAAAAACGTCTCTTAACATTTTGCCATAGCTCGCTTCGTTTCCGAGATATTTGCAGATTCAGCTCAAAGGAACTGGCCTGACGGACATATTTCAAGATATTTCTTCTTCTTGTTGTTCTTCTTCTGCACAGCTAAGCTGGAAGTGGCATTTGCGGCTCGCACTAGTGCAGAGTTATCTCAAAGAAAGGGGCCACGGTGTTTCTGTATCTCTATTATGTTGGTGCGGCTTCGGAACTTTTAAATATCTTGATATATCTCGAGAACTACGCATCTGATCAAAAAATATCATAGAACATAAAAAGTAGGAAACTTAATTCTCTACAAAAAACGTCTCTTAACATTTTGCCAGAGCTCTCTTCGTTTCCGAGATATTTGCAGATTTATCTCAAGGGAAGGGGCCTGACGGACATATTTCGAGATATTTCTTCTTCTTGTTGTTCTTCTTCTGCACAGCTGAGCTGGAAGTGGCATTTGCAGGTCGCAATAGTGCAGAGTTATCTCAAAGAAAGGGGCCACGGTGTTTCTGTATCTCTATTATGTTGGTGCGGCTTCGGAACTTTTAAATATTTCGATATATCTCGAAAACTACGCTTCTGATCAAAAAATATCATAGAGCGTAAATTGTAGGAAACATTATTCTCTACAAAAAAGGTCTGTTAACATTTTGCCATAGCTCGCTTCGTTTCCGAGATATTTGCAGATTCATCTCAAGGGAAGGGGTCTGACGGACATATTTCGAGATATTTTTTCTTCTTGTTGTTCTTCTTCTGCACAGCTAAGCTGGAAGTGGCATTTGCGGCTCGCACTAGTGCAGAGTTATCTCAAAGAAAGGGGCCACGGTGTTTCTGTATCTGTATTACGTTGGTGCGGCTTCGGAACTTTTAAATATCTTGATATATCTCGAGAACTACGCATCTGATCAAAAAATATCATAGAACATAAAAAGTAGGAAACTTAATTCTCTACAAAAAAGGTCTCTTAAAATTTTGCCATAGCTCGCTTGGTTTCCGAGATATTTGCAGATATATCTCAAGGGCAGGGGCCTGACGGACATATTTCGAGATATTTCTTCTTCTTGTTGTTCTTCTTCTGCACAGCTAAGCTGGAAGTGGCATTTACAGCTCGCAATAGTGCAGAGTTATCTCAAAGAAAGGGGCCACGGTGTTTCTGTATCTCTATTATGTTGGTGCGGTTTCGGAACTTTTAAATATCTTGATATATCTCGAGAACTACGCATCTGATCAAAAAATATCATAGAACATAAAAAGTAGGAAACTTAATTCTCTACAAAAAAGGTCTCTTAACATTTTGCCATAGCTCGCTTTGTTTCCGAGATATTTGCAGATTTATCTCAAGGGAAGGGGCCTGACGGACATATTTCGAGATATTTCTTCTTCTTGTTGTTCTTCTTCTGCACAGCTAAGCTGGAAGTGGCATTTGCGGTTCGCACTATTGCAGAGTTATCTCAAAGAAAGGGGCCACGGTGTTTCTGTATCTCTATTATGATGGTGCGGCTTCGGAACTTTTAAATATCTCGATATATCTCGAAAACTACGCTTCTGATCAAAAAATATCATAGAACATAAATTGTAGGAAACATAATTCTCTACAAAAAAGGTCTCTCAACATTTTGCCATAGCTCGCTTCGTTTCCGAGATATTTGCAGATTTATCTCAAGGGAAGGGGCCTGACGGACATATTTCGAGAAGTTTCTTCTTCTTGTTGTTCTTCTTCTGCACAGCTAAGCTGGAAGTGGCACTTGCGGCTCGCACTAGTGCACAGTTATCTCAAAGAAAGGGGCCACGGTGTTTCTGTATCTCTAATATGTTGGTGCGGCTTCGGAACTTTTAAGTATCTCGATATATCTCGAAAACTACGCTTCTGATCAAAAAATATCATAGAACATAAATTGTAGGAAACATAATTCTCTACAAAAAACGTCTCTTAACATTTTGCCATAGCTCGCTTCGTTTCCGAGATATTTGCAGATTCAGCTCAAAGGAACTGGCCTGACGGACATATTTCGAGATATTTCTTCTTCTTGTTGTTCTTCTTCTGCACAGCTAAGCTGGAAGTGGCATTTGCAGCTCGCAATAGTGCAGAGTTATCTCAAAGAGAGGGGCCACGGTGTTTCTGTATCTCTATTATGTTGGTGCGGCTTCGGAACTTTTAAATATCTTGATATATCTCGAGAACTACGCATCTGATCAAAAAATATCATAGAAGATAAAAAGTAGGAAACTTAATTCTCTACAAAAAAGGTCTCTTAACATTTTGCCATAGCTCGCTTCGTTTCCGAGATATTTGCATATTTATCTCAAGGGAAGGGGCCTGACGGACATATTTCGAGATATTTCTTCTTCTTGTTGTTCTTCTTCTGCACAGCTGAGCTGGAAGTGGCATTTGCGGCTCGCAATAGTGCAGAGTTATCTCAAAGAAAGGGGCCACGGTGTTTCTGTATCTCTATTATGTTGGCGCGGCTTCGGAACTTTTAAATATTTCGATATATCTCGAAAACTACGCTTCTGATCAAAAAATATCATAGAGCGTAAATTGTAGGAAACATTATTCTCTACAAAAAAGGTCTCTTAACATTTTGCCATAGCTCGCTTCGTTTCCGAGATATTTGCAGATTCATCTCAAGGGAAGGGGTCTGACGGACATATTTCGAGATATTTCTTCTTCTTGTTGTTCTTCTTCTGCACAGCTAAGCTGGAAGTGGCATTTGCAGCTCGCAATAGTGCAGAGTTATCTCAAAGAGAGGGGCCACGGTGTTTCTGTATCTCTATTATGTTGGTGCGGCTTCGGAACTTTTAAATATCTTGATATATCTCGAGAACTACGCATCTGATCAAAAAATATCATAGAACATGAAAAGTAGGAAACTTAATTCTCTACAAAAAAGGTCTCTTAACATTTTGCCAGAGCTCTCTTCGTTTCCGAGATATTTGCAGATTTATCTCAAGGGAAGGGGCCTGACGGACATATTTCGAGAAGTTTCTTCTTCTTGTTGTTCTTCTTCTGCACAGCTAAGCTGGAAGTGGCATTTGCGGCTCGCACTAGTGCACAGTTATCTCAAAGAAAGGGGCCACGGTGTTTCTGTATCTCTAATATGTTGGTGCGGCTTCGGAACTTTTAAGTATCTCGATATATCTCGAAAACTACGCTTCTGATCAAAAAATATCATAGAACATAAATTGTAGGAAACATAATTCTCTACAAAAAACGTCTCTTAACATTTTGCCATAGCTCGCTTCGTTTCCGAGATATTTGCAGATTCAGCTCAAAGGAACTGGCCTAACGGACATATTTCGAGATATTTCTTCTTCTTGTTGTTCTTCTTCTGCACAGCTAAGCTGGAAGTGGCATTTGCAGCTCGCAATAGTGCAGAGTTATCTCAAAGAGAGGGGCCACGGTGTTTCTGTATCTCTATTATGTTGGTGCGGCTTCGGAACTTTTAAATATCTTGATATATCTCGAGACCTACGCATCTGATCAAAAAATATCATAGAAGATAAAAAGTAGGAAACTTAATTCTCTACAAAAAAGGTCTCTTAACATTTTGCCATAGCTCGCTTCGTTTCCGAGATATTTGCATATTTATCTCAAGGGAAGGGGCCTGACGGACATATTTCGAGAAGTTTCTTCTTCTTGTTGTTCTTCTTCTGCACAGCTAAGCTGGAAGTGGCATTTGCGGCTCGCACTAGTGCACAGTTATCTCAAAGAGAGGGGCCACGGTGTTTCTGTATCTCTATTATGTTGGTGCGGCTTCGGAACTTTTAAATATCTTGATATATCTCGAGAACTACGCATCTGATCAAAAAATATCATAGAACATGAAAAGTAGGAAACTTAATTCTCTACAAAAAAGGTCTCTTAACATTTTGCCAGAGCTCTCTTCGTTTCCGAGATATTTGCAGATTTATCTCAAGGGAAGGGGCCTGACGGACATATTTCGAGAAGTTTCTTCTTCTTGTTGTTCTTCTTCTGCACAGCTAAGCTGGAAGTGGCATTTGCGGCTCGCACTAGTGCACAGTTATCTCAAAGAAAGGGGCCACGGTGTTTCTGTATCTCTAATATGTTGGTGCGGCTTCGGAACTTTTAAGTATCTCGATATATCTCGAAAACTACGCTTCTGATCAAAAAATATCATAGAACATAAATTGTAGGAAACATAATTCTCTACAAAAAACGTCTCTTAACATTTTGCCATAGCTCGCTTCGTTTCCGAGATATTTGCAGATTCAGCTCAAAGGAACTGGCCTAACGGACATATTTCGAGATATTTCTTCTTCTTGTTGTTCTTCTTCTGCACAGCTAAGCTGGAAGTGGCATTTGCAGCTCGCAATAGTGCAGAGTTATCTCAAAGAGAGGGGCCACGGTGTTTCTGTATCTCTATTATGTTGGTGCGGCTTCGGAACTTTTAAATATCTTGATATATCTCGAGACCTACGCATCTGATCAAAAAATATCATAGAAGATAAAAAGTAGGAAACTTAATTCTCTACAAAAAAGGTCTCTTAACATTTTGCCATAGCTCGCTTCGTTTCCGAGATATTTGCATATTTATCTCAAGGGAAGGGGCCTGACGGACATATTTCGAGATATTTCTTCTTCTTGTTGTTCTTCTTCTGCACAGCTGAGCTGGAAGTGGCATTTGCGGCTCGCGCTAGTGCAGAGTTATCTCAAAGAAAGGGGCCACCGTGTTTCTGTATCTCTATTATGTTGGTGCGGCTTCGGAACTTTTAAATATCTCGATATATCTCGAAAACTACGCATCTGATCAAAAAATATCATAGAACACAAAAAGTAGGAAACTTAATTCTCTACAAAAAAGGTCTCTTAACATTTTGCCATAGCTCGCTTCGTTTCCGAGATATTTGCATATTTATCTCAAGGGAAGGGGCCTGACGGACATATTTCGAGATATTTCTTCTTCTTGTTGTTCTTCTTCTGCACAGCTAAGCTGAAAGTGGCATTTGCGGCTCGCACTAGTGCAGAGTTATCTCAAAGAAAGGGGCCACCGTGTTTCTGTATCTCTATTATGTTGGTGCGGCTTCGGAACTTTTAAATATCTCGATATATCTCGAAAACTACGCTTCTGATCAAAAAATATCATAGAACATAAATTGGAGGAAACATAATTCTCTACAAAAAAGGTCTCTTAACATTTTGCCATAGCTCGCTTCGTTTCCGAGATATTTGCAGATTCAGCTCAAAGGAACTGGCCTGACGGACATATTTCGAGATATTTCTTCTTCTTGTTGTTCTTCCTCTGCACAGCTAAGCTGGAAGTGGCATTTGCAGCTCGCAATAGTGCAGAGTTATCTTAAAGAAAGGGGCCACGGTGTTTCTGTATCTCTATTATGTTGGTGCGGCTTCGGAACTTTTAAATATCTTGATATATCTCGAGAACTACGCATCTGATCAAAAAATGTCATAGAACATAAAAAGTAGGAAACTTAATTCTCTACAAAAAAGGTCTCTTAACATTTTGCCATAGCTCGCTTCGTTTCCGAGATATTTGCATATTTATCTCAAGGGAAGGGGCCTGACGGACATATTTCGAGATATTTCTTCTTCTTGTTGTTCTTCTTCTGCACAGCTAAGCTGGAAGTGGCATTTGCGGCTCGCACTAGTGCAGAGTTATCTCAAAGAAAGGGGCCACCGTGTTTCTGTATCTCTATTATGTTGGTGCGGCTTCGGAACTTTTAAATATCTCGATATATCTCGAAAACTACGCTTCTGATCAAAAAATATCATAGAACATAAATTGTAGGAAACATAATTCTCTACAAAAAAGGTCTCTTAACATTTTGCCATAGCTCGCTTCGTTTCCGAGATATTTGCAGATTTATCTCAAGGGAAGGGGCCTAACGGACATATTTCGAGATATTTCTTCTTCTTGTTGTTCTTCTTCTGCACAGCTAAACTGGAAGTGGCATTTCCAGCTCGCAATAGTGCAGAGTTATCTCAAAGAAAGGGGCCACGGTGTTTCTGTATCTCTATTATGTTGGTGCGGCTTCGGAACTTTTAAATATCTTGATATATCTCGAGAACTACGCATCTGATCAAAAAATATCATAGAACACAAAAAGTAGGAAACTTAATTCTCTACAAAAAAGGTCTCTTAACATTTTGCCATAGCTCGCTTCGTTTCCGAGATATTTGCATATTTATCTCAAGGGAAGGGGCCTGACGGACATATTTCGAGATATTTCTTCTTCTTGTTGTTCTTCTTCTGCACAGCTAAGCTGGAAGTGGCATTTGCGGCTCGCACTAGTGCAGAGTTATCTCAAAGAAAGGGGCCACCGTGTTTCTGTATCTCTATTATGTTGGTGCGGCTTCGGAACTTTTAAATATCTCGATATATCTCGAAAACTACGCTTCTGATCAAAAAATATCATAGAACATAAATTAGAGGGAACATAATTCTCTACAAAAAAGGTCTCTTAACATTTTGCCATAGCTCGCTTCGTTTCCGAGATATTTGCAGATTCAGCTCAAAGGAACTGGCCTGACGGACATATTTCGAGATATTTCTTCTTCTTGTTGTTCTTCTTCTGCACAGCTAAGCTGGAAGTGGCATTTGCAGCTCGCAATAGTGCAGAGTTATCTCAAAGAGAGGGGCCATGGTGTTTCTGTATCTCTATTATGTTGGTGCGGCTTCGGAACTTTTAAATATCTTGATATATCTCGAGACCTACGCATCTGATCAAAAAATATCATAGAAGATAAAAAGTAGGAAACTTAATTCTCTACAAAAAAGGTCTCTTAACATTTTGCCATAGCTCGCTTCGTTTCCGAGATATTTGCATATTTATCTCAAGGGAAGGGGCCTGACGGACATATTTCGAGATATTTCTTCTTCTTGTTGTTCTTCCTCTGCACAGCTAAGCTGGAAGTGGCATTTGCAGCTCGCAATAGTGCAGAGTTATCTTAAAGAAAGGGGCCACGGTGTTTCTGTATCTCTATTATGTTGGTGCGGCTTCGGAACTTTTAAATATCTTGATATATCTCGAGAACTACGCATCTGATCAAAAAATGTCATAGAACATAAAAAGTAGGAAACTTAATTCTCTACAAAAAAGGTCTCTTAACATTTTGCCATAGCTCGCTTCGTTTCCGAGATATTTGCATATTTATCTCAAGGGAAGGGGCCTGACGGACATATTTCGAGATATTTCTTCTTCTTGTTGTTCTTCTTCTGCACAGCTAAGCTGGAAGTGGCATTTGCGGCTCGCACTTGTGCAGAGTTATCTCAAAGAAAGGGGCCACGGTGTTTGTGTATCTCTATTATGTTGGTGCGGCTTCGGAACTTTTAAATATCTTGATATATCTCGAGAACTACGCATCTGATCAAAAAATATCATCGAACATAAAAAGTAGGAAACTTAATTCTCTACAAAAAAGGTCTCTTAACATTTTGCCATAGCTCTCTTCGTTTCCGAGATATTTGCAGATTCAACTCAAAGGAACTGGCCTGACGGACATATTTCGAGATATTTCTTCTTCTTGTTGTTCTTCCTCTGCACAGCTAAGCTGGAAGTGGCATTTGCAGCTCGCAATAGTGCAGAGTTATCTTAAAGAAAGGGGCCACGGTGTTTCTGTATCTCTATTATGTTGGTGCGGCTTCGGAACTTTTAAATATCTTGATATATCTCGAGAACTACGCATCTGATCAAAAAATGTCATAGAACATAAAAAGTAGGAAACTTAATTCTCTACAAAAAAGGTCTCTTAACATTTTGCCATAGCTCGCTTCGTTTCCGAGATATTTGCATATTTATCTCAAGGGAAGGGGCCTGACGGACATATTTCGAGATATTTCTTCTTCTTGTTGTTCTTCTTCTGCACAGCTAAGCTGGAAGTGGTATTTGCGGCTCGCACTAGTGCAGAGTTATCTCAAAGAAAGGGGCCACCGTGTTTCTGTATCTCTATTATGTTGGTGCGGCTTCGGAACTTTTAAATATCTCGATATATCTCGAAAACTACGCTTCTGATCAAAAAATATCATAGAACATAAATTGTAGGAAACATAATTCTCTACAAAAAAGGTCTCTTAACATTTTGCCATAGCTCGCTTCGTTTCCGAGATATTTGCAGATTTATCTCAAGGGAAGGGGCCTAACGGACATATTTCGAGATATTTCTTCTTCTTGTTGTTCTTCTTCTGCACAGCTAAACTGGAAGTGGCATTTCCAGCTCGCAATAGTGCAGAGTTATCTCAAAGAAAGGGGCCACGGTGTTTCTGTATCTCTATTATGTTGGTGCGGCTTCGGAACTTTTAAATATCTTGATATATCTCGAGAACTACGCATCTGATCAAAAAATATCATAGAAGACAAAAAGTAGGAAACTTAATTCTCTACAAAAAAGGTCTCTTAACATTTTGCCATAGCTCGCTTCGTTTCCGAGATATTTGCATATTTATCTCAAGGGAAGGGGCCTGACGGACATATTTCGAGATATTTCTTCTTCTTGTTGTTCTTCTTCTGCACAGCTAAGTTGGAAGTGGCATTTGCGGCTCGCACTAGTGCAGAGTTATCTCAAAGAAAGGGGCCACCGTGTTTCTGTATCTCTATTATGTTGGTGCGGCTTCGGAACTTTTAAATATCTCGATATATCTCGAAAACTACGCTTCTGATCAAAAAATATCATAGAACATGAAAAGTAGGAAACTTAATTCTCTACAAAAAAGGTCTCTTAACATTTTGCCAGAGCTCTCTTCGTTTCCGAGATATTTGCAGATTTATCTCAAGGGAAGGGGCCTGACGGACATATTTCGAGAAGTTTCTTCTTCTTGTTGTTCTTCTTCTGCACAGCTAAGCTGGAAGTGGCATTTGCGGCTCGCACTAGTGCACAGTTATCTCAAAGAAAGGGGCCACGGTGTTTCTGTATCTCTAATATGTTGGTGCGGCTTCGGAACTTTTAAGTATCTCGATATATCTCGAAAACTACGCTTCTGATCAAAAAATATCATAGAACATAAATTGTAGGAAACATAATTCTCTACAAAAAACGTCTCTTAACATTTTGCCATAGCTCGCTTCGTTTCCGAGATATTTGCAGATTCAGCTCAAAGGAACTGGCCTGACGGACATATTTCGAGATATTTCTTCTTCTTGTTGTTCTTCTTCTGCACAGCTAAGCTGGAAGTGGCATTTGCAGCTCGCAATAGTGCAGAGTTATCTCAAAGAGAGGGGCCACGGTGTTTCTGTATCTCTATTATGTTGGTGCGGCTTCGGAACTTTTAAATATCTTGATATATCTCGAGACCTACGCATCTGATCAAAAAATATCATAGAAGATAAAAAGTAGGAAACTTAATTCTCTACAAAAAAGGTCTCTTAACATTTTGCCATAGCTCGCTTCGTTTCCGAGATATTTGCATATTTATCTCAAGGGAAGGGGCCTGACGGACATATTTCGAGATATTTCTTCTTCTTGTTGTTCTTCTTCTGCACAGCTGAGCTGGAAGTGGCATTTGCGGCTCGCGCTAGTGCAGAGTTATCTCAAAGAAAGGGGCCACCGTGTTTCTGTATCTCTATTATGTTGGTGCGGCTTCGGAACTTTTAAATATCTCGATATATCTCGAAAACTACGCTTCTGATCAAAAAATATCATAGAACATAAATTGTAGGAAACATAATTCTCTACAAAAAAGGTCTCTTAACATTTTGCCATAGCTCGCTTCGTTTCCGAGATATTTGCAGATTTATCTCAAGGGAAGGGGCCTAACGGACATATTTCGAGATATTTCTTCTTCTTGTTGTTCTTCTTCTGCACAGCTAAACTGGAAGTGGCATTTCCAGCTCGCAATAGTGCAGAGTTATCTCAAAGAAAGGGGCCACGGTGTTTCTGTATCTCTATTATGTTGGTGCGGCTTCGGAACTTTTAAATATCTTGATATATCTCGAGAACTACGCATCTGATCAAAAAATATCACAGAACACAAAAAGTAGGAAACTTAATTCTCCACAAAAAAGGTCTCTTAACATTTTGCCATAGCTCGCTTCGTTTCCGAGATATTTGCATATATATCTCAAGGGAAGGGGCCTGACGGACATATTTCGAGATATTTC
Organism: Osmia lignaria lignaria; assembly: GCF_051020975.1. Lineage (NCBI taxonomy): Eukaryota > Metazoa > Arthropoda > Insecta > Hymenoptera > Megachilidae > Osmia > Osmia lignaria. Next base: position 3,934,595 of record NW_027478159.1, on the reverse strand, counting down.
TTCTTCTTGTTGTTCTTCTTCTGCACAGCTAAGCTGAAAGTGGCATTTGCGGCTCGCACTAGTGCAGAGTTATCTCAAAGAAAGGGGCCACCGTGTTTCTGTATCTCTATTATGTTGGTGCGGCTTCGGAACTTTTAAATATCTCGATATATCTCGAAAACTACGCTTCTGATCAAAAAATATCATAGAACATAAATTGGAGGAAACATAATTCTCTACAAAAAAGGTCTCTTAACATTTTGCCATAGCTCGCTTCGTTTCCGAGATATTTGCAGATTCAGCTCAAAGGAACTGGCCTGACGGACATATTTCGAGATATTTCTTCTTCTTGTTGTTCTTCCTCTGCACAGCTAAGCTGGAAGTGGCATTTGCAGCTCGCAATAGTGCAGAGTTATCTTAAAGAAAGGGGCCACGGTGTTTCTGTATCTCTATTATGTTGGTGCGGCTTCGGAACTTTTAAATATCTTGATATATCTCGAGAACTACGCATCTGATTAAAAAATGTCATAGAACATAAAAAGTAGGAAACTTAATTCTCTACAAAAAAGGTCTCTTAACATTTTGCCATAGCTCGCTTCGTTTCCGAGATATTTGCATATTTATCTCAAGGGAAGGGGCCTGACGGACATATTTCGAGATATTTCTTCTTCTTGTTGTTCTTCTTCTGCACAGCTAAGCTGGAAGTGGCATTTGCGGCTCGCACTAGTGCAGAGTTATCTCAAAGAAAGGGGCCACCGTGTTTCTGTATCTCTATTATGTTGGTGCGGCTTCGGAACTTTTAAATATCTCGATATATCTCGAAAACTACGCTTCTGATCAAAAAATATCATAGAACATAAATTGTAGGAAACATAATTCTCTACAAAAAAGGTCTCTTAACATTTTGCCATAGCTCGCTTCGTTTCCGAGATATTTGCAGATTTATCTCAAGGGAAGGGGCCTGACGGACATATTTCGAGATATTTCTTCTTCTTGTTGTTCTTCCTCTGCACAGCTAAGCTGGAAGTGGCATTTGCAGCTCGCAATAGTGCAGAGTTATCTTAAAGAAAGGGGCCACGGTGTTTCTGTATCTCTATTATGTTGGTGCGGCTTCGGAACTTTTAAATATCTTGATATATCTCGAGAACTACGCATCTGATCAAAAAATGTCATAGAACATAAAAAGTAGGAAACTTAATTCTCTACAAAAAAGGTCTCTTAACATTTTGCCATAGCTCGCTTCGTTTCCGAGATATTTGCATATTTATCTCAAGGGAAGGGGCCTGACGGACATATTTCGAGATATTTCTTCTTCTTGTTGTTCTTCTTCTGCACAGCTAAGCTGGAAGTGGCATTTGCGGCTCGCACTTGTGCAGAGTTATCTCAAAGAAAGGGGCCACGGTGTTTGTGTATCTCTATTATGTTGGTGCGGCTTCGGAACTTTTAAATATCTTGATATATCTCGAGAACTACGCATCTGATCAAAAAATATCATCGAACATAAAAAGTAGGAAACTTAATTCTCTACAAAAAAGGTCTCTTAACATTTTGCCATAGCTCTCTTCGTTTCCGAGATATTTGCAGATTCAACTCAAAGGAACTGGCCTGACGGACATATTTCGAGATATTTCTTCTTCTTGTTGTTCTTCCTCTGCACAGCTAAGCTGGAAGTGGCATTTGCAGCTCGCAATAGTGCAGAGTTATCTTAAAGAAAGGGGCCACGGTGTTTCTGTATCTCTATTATGTTGGTGCGGCTTCGGAACTTTTAAATATCTTGATATATCTCGAGAACTACGCATCTGATCAAAAAATGTCATAGAACATAAAAAGTAGGAAACTTAATTCTCTACAAAAAAGGTCTCTTAACATTTTGCCATAGCTCGCTTCGTTTCCGAGATATTTGCATATTTATCTCAAGGGAAGGGGCCTGACGGACATATTTCGAGATATTTCTTCTTGTTGTTGTTCTTCTTCTGCACAGCTAAGCTGGAAGTGGCATTTGCGGCTCGCACTAGTGCAGAGTTATCTCAAAGAAAGGGGCCACCGTGTTTCTGTATCTCTATTATGTTGGTGCGGCTTCGGAACTTTTAAATATCTCGATATATCTCGAAAACTACGCTTCTGATCAAAAAATATCATAGAACATGAAAAGTAGGAAACTTAATTCTCTACAAAAAAGGTCTCTTAACATTTTGCCAGAGCTCTCTTCGTTTCCGAGATATTTGCAGATTTATCTCAAGGGAAGGGGCCTGACGGACATATTTCGAGAAGTTTCTTCTTCTTGTTGTTCTTCTTCTGCACAGCTAAGCTGGAAGTGGCATTTGCGGCTCGCACTAGTGCACAGTTATCTCAAAGAAAGGGGCCACGGTGTTTCTGTATCTCTAATATGTTGGTGCGGCTTCGGAACTTTTAAGTATCTCGATATATCTCGAAAACTACGCTTCTGATCAAAAAATATCATAGAACATAAATTGTAGGAAACATAATTCTCTACAAAAAAGGTCTCTTAACATTTTGCCATAGCTCGCTTCGTTTCCGAGATATTTGCAGATTTATCTCAAGGGAAGGGGCCTAACGGACATATTTCGAGATATTTCTTCTTCTTGTTGTTCTTCTTCTGCACAGCTAAACTGGAAGTGGCATTTCCAGTTCGCAATAGTGCAGAGTTATCTCAAAGAAAGGGGCCACGGTGTTTCTGTATCTCTATTATGTTGGTGCGGCTTCGGAACTTTTAAATATCTTGATATATCTCGAGAACTACGCATCTGATCAAAAAATATCATAGAACACAAAAAGTAGGAAACTTAATTCTCTACAAAAAAGGTCTCTTAACATTTTGCCATAGCTCGCTTCGTTTCCGAGATATTTGCAGATTTATCTCAAGGGAAGGGGCCTGACGGACATATTTCGAGATATTTCTTCTTCTTGTTGTTCTTCTTCTGCACAGCTGAGCTGGAAGTGGCATTTGCAGGTCGCAATAGTGCAGAGTTATCTCAAAGAAAGGGGCCACGGTGTTTCTGTATCTCTATTATGTTGGTGCTGCTTCGGAACTTTTAAATATCTCGATATATCTCGAAAACTACGCTTCTGATCAAAAAATATCATAGAGCGTAAATTGTAGGAAACATTATTCTCTACAAAAAAGGTCTCTTAACATTTTGCCATAGCTCGCTTCGTTTCCGAGATATTTGCAGATTCATCTCAAGGGAAGGGGTCTGACGGACATATTTCGAGATATTTCTTCTTCTTGTTGTTCTTCTTCTGCACTGCTAAGCTGGAAGCGGCATTTGCAGCTCGCAATAGTGCAGAGTTATCTCAAAGAAAGAGGCCACGGTGTTTCTGTACCGCTATTATGTTGGTGCAGCTTCGGAACTTTTAAATATCTTGATATATCTCGAGACCTACGCATCTGATCAAAAAATATCATAGAAGATAAAAAGTAGGAAACTTAATTCTCTACAAGAAAGGTCTCTAAACATTTTGCCATAGCTCGCTTCGTTTCCGAGATATTTGCAGATTTATCTCAAGGGAAGGGGCCTAACGGACATATTTCGAGATATTTCTTCTTCTTGTTGTTCTTCTTCTGCACAGCTAAACTGGAAGTGGCATTTCCAGCTCGCAATAGTGCAGAGTTATCTCAAAGAAAGGAGCCACGGTGTTTCTGTATCTCTATTATGTTGGTGCGGCTTCGGAACTTTTAAATATCTTGATATATCTCGAGAACTACGCTTCTGATCAAAAAATATCATAGAACATAAAAAGTAGGAAACATAATTCTCTACAAAAAAGGTCTCTTAACATTTTGCCATAGCTCGCTTCGTTTCCGAGATATTTGCAGATTTATCTCAAGGGAAGGGGCCTAACGGACATATTTCGAGATATTTCTTCTTCTTGTTGTTCTTCTTCTGCACAGCTAAACTGGAAGTGGCATTTCCAGCTCGCAATAGTGCAGAGTTATCTCAAAGAAAGGGGCCACGGTGTTTCTGTATCTCTATTATGTTGGTGCGGCTTCGGAACTTTTAAATATCTTGATATATCTCGAGAACTACGCATGTGATCAAAAAATATCATAGAACACAAAAAGTAGGAAACTTAATTCTCTACAAAAAAGGTCTCTTAACATTTTGCCATAGCTCGCTTCGTTTCCGAGATATTTGCAGATTTATCTCAAGGGAAGGGGCCTGACGGTCATATTTCGAGATATTTCTTCTTCTTGTTGTTCTTCTTCTGCACAGCTGAGCTGGAAGTGGCATTTGCAGGTCGCAATAGTGCAGAGTTATCTCAAAGAAAGGGGCCACGGTGTTTCTGTATCTCTATTATGTTGGTGCGGCTTCGGAACTTTCAAATATTTCGATATATCTCGAAAACTACGCTTCTGATCAAAAAATATCATAGAGCGTAAATTGTAGGAAACATTATTCTCTACAAAAAAGGTCTCTTAACATTTTGCCATAGCTCGCTTCGTTTCCGAGATATTTGCAGATTCATCTCAAGGGAAGGGGTCTGACGGACATATTTCGAGATATTTCTTCTTCTTGTTGTTCTTCTTCTGCACAGCTAAACTGGAAGTGGCATTTCCAGCTCGCAATAGTGCAGAGTTATCTCAAAGAAAGGGGCCACGGTGTTTCTGTATCTCTATTATGTTGGTGCGGCTTCGGAACTTTTAAATATCTTGATATATCTCGAGAACTACGCATCTGACCAAAAAATATCATAGAAGACAAAAAGTAGGAAACTTAATTCTCTACAAAAAAGGTCTCTTAACATTTTGCCATAGCTCGCTTCGTTTCCGAGATATTTGCATATTTATCTCAAGGGAAGGGGCCTGACGGACATATTTCGAGATATTTCTTCTTCTTGTTGTTCTTCTTCTGCACAGCTAAGCTGGAAGTGGCATTTGCGGCTCGCACTAGTGCAGAGTTATCTCAAAGAAAGGGGCCACGGTGTTTCTGTATCTGTATTATGCTGGTGCGGCTTCGGAACTTTTCAATATCTTGATATATCTCGAGAACTACGCATCTGATCAAAAAATATCATAGAACATAAAAAGTAGGAAACTTAATTCTCTACAAAAAAGGTCTCTTAACATTTTGCCATAGCTCGCTTCGTTTCCGAGATATTTGCAGATTTATCTCAAGGGAAGGGGCCTGACGGACATATTTCGAGATATTTCTTCTTCTTGTTGTTCTTCTTCTGCACAGCTAACCTGGAAGTGGCATTTGCGGCTCGCACTAGTGCAGAGTTATCTCAAAGAAAGGGGCCACGGTGTTTCTGTATCTCTATTATGTTGGTGCGGCTTCGGAACTTTTAAATATCTCGATATATCTCGAAAACTACGCTTCTTATCGAAAAATATCATAGAACATAAATTGTAGGAAACATAATTGTCTACAAAAAACGTCTCTTAACATTTTGCCATAGCTCGCTTCGTTTCCGAGATATTTGCAGATTCAGCTCAAAGGAAGGGGCCTGACGGACATATTTCGAGATACTTCTTTTTCTTGTTGTTCTTCCTCTGCACAGCTAAGCTGGAAGTGGCATTTGCAGCTCGCAATAGTGCAGAGTTATCTCAAAGAAAGGGGCCACGGTGTTTCTGTATCTCTATTATGTTGGTGCGGCTTCGGAACTTTTAAATATCTTGATATATCTCGAGAACTACGCATCTGATCAAAAAATATCATAGAACACAAAAAGTAGGAAACTTAATTCTCTACAAAAAAGGTCTCTTAACATTTTGCCATAGCTCGCTTCGTTTCCGAGATATTTGCATATTTATCTCAAGGGAAGGGGCCTGACGGACATATTTCGAGATATTTCTTCTTCTTGTTGTTCTTCTTCTGCACAGCTAAGCTGAAAGTGGCATTTGCGGCTCGCACTAGTGCAGAGTTATCTCAAAGAAAGGGGCCACCGTGTTTCTGTATCTCTATTATGTTGGTGCGGCTTCGGAACTTTTAAATATCTTGATATATCTCGAGAACTACGCATCTGATCAAAAAATATCATAGAACACAAAAAGTAGGAAACTTAATTCTCTACAAAAAAGGTCTCTTAACATTTTGCCATAGCTCGCTTCGTTTCCGAGATATTTGCATATTTATCTCAAGGGAAGGGGCCTGACGGACATATTTCGAGATATTTCTTCTTCTTGTTGTTCTTCTTCTGCACAGCTAAGCTGGAAGTGGCATTTGCGGCTCGCACTAGTGCAGAGTTATCTCAAAGAAAGGGGCCACCGTGTTTCTGTATCTCTATTATGTTGGTGCGGCTTCGGAACTTTTAAATATCTCGATATATCTCGAAAACTACGCTTCTGATCAAAAAATATCATAGAACATAAATTGTAGGAAACATAATTCTCTACAAAAAAGGTCTCTTAACATTTTGCCATAGCTCGCTTCGTTTCCGAGATATTTGCAGATTTATCTCAAGGGAAGGGGCCTAACGGACATATTTCGAGATATTTCTTCTTCTTGTTGTTCTTCTTCTGCACAGCTAAACTGGAAGTGGCATTTCCAGCTCGCAATAGTGCAGAGTTATCTCAAAGAAAGGGGCCACGGTGTTTCTGTATCTCTATTATGTTGGTGCGGCTTCGGAACTTTTAAATATCTTGATATATCTCGAGAACTACGCATCTGATCAAAAAATATCATAGAACACAAAAAGTAGGAAACTTAATTCTCTACAAAAAAGGTCTCTTAACATTTTGCCATAGCTCGCTTCGTTTCCGAGATATTTGCATATTTATCTCAAGGGAAGGGGCCTGACGGACATATTTCGAGATATTTCTTCTTCTTGTTGTTCTTCTTCTGCACAGCTAAGCTGGAAGTGGCATTTGCGGCTCGCACTAGTGCAGAGTTATCTCAAAGAAAGGGGCCACCGTGTTTCTGTATCTCTATTATGTTGGTGCGGCTTCGGAACTTTTAAATATCTCGATATATCTCGAAAACTACGCTTCTGATCAAAAAATATCATAGAACATAAATTGGAGGAAACATAATTCTCTACAAAAAAGGTCTCTTAACATTTTGCCATAGCTCGCTTCGTTTCCGAGATATTTGCAGATTCAGCTCAAAGGAACTGGCCTGACGGACATATTTCGAGATATTTCTTCTTCTTGTTGTTCTTCTTCTGCACAGCTAAGCTGGAAGTGGCATTTGCAGCTCGCAATAGTGCAGAGTTATCTCAAAGAGAGGGGCCACGGTGTTTCTGTATCTCTATTATGTTGGTGCGGCTTCGGAACTTTTAAATATCTTGATATATCTCGAGACCTACGCATCTGATCAAAAAATATCATAGAAGATAAAAAGTAGGAAACTTAATTCTCTACAAAAAAGGTCTCTTAACATTTTGCCATAGCTCGCTTCGTTTCCGAGATATTTGCATATTTATCTCAAGGGAAGGGGCCTGACGGACATATTTCGAGATATTTCTTCTTCTTGTTGTTCTTCCTCTGCACAGCTAAGCTGGAAGTGGCATTTGCAGCTCGCAATAGTGCAGAGTTATCTTAAAGAAAGGGGCCACGGTGTTTCTGTATCTCTATTATGTTGGTGCGGCTTCGGAACTTTTAAATATCTTGATATATCTCGAGAACTACGCATCTGATCAAAAAATATCATAGAACACAAAAAGTAGGAAACTTAATTCTCTACAAAAAAGGTCTCTTAACATTTTGCCATAGCTCGCTTCGTTTCCGAGATATTTGCATATTTATCTCAAGGGAAGGGGCCTGACGGACATATTTCGAGATATTTCTTCTTCTTGTTGTTCTTCTTCTGCACAGCTAAGCTGAAAGTGGCATTTGCGGCTCGCACTAGTGCAGAGTTATCTCAAAGAAAGGGGCCACCGTGTTTCTGTATCTCTATTATGTTGGTGCGGCTTCGGAACTTTTAAATATCTCGATATATCTCGAAAACTACGCTTCTGATCAAAAAATATCATAGAACATAAATTGGAGGAAACATAATTCTCTACAAAAAAGGTCTCTTAACATTTTGCCATAGCTCGCTTCGTTTCCGAGATATTTGCATATTTATCTCAAGGGAAGGGGCCTGACGGACATATTTCGAGATATTTCTTCTTCTTGTTGTTCTTCTTCTGCACAGCTAAGCTGGAAGTGGCATTTGCGGCTCGCACTAGTGCAGAGTTATCTCAAAGAAAGGGGCCACCGTGTTTCTGTATCTCTATTATGTTGGTGCGGCTTCGGAACTTTTAAATATCTCGATATATCTCGAAAACTACGCTTCTGATCAAAAAATATCATAGAACATAAATTGTAGGAAACATAATTCTCTACAAAAAAGGTCTCTTAACATTTTGCCATAGCTCGCTTCGTTTCCGAGATATTTGCAGATTTATCTCAAGGGAAGGGGCCTAACGGACATATTTCGAGATATTTCTTCTTCTTGTTGTTCTTCTTCTGCACAGCTAAACTGGAAGTGGCATTTCCAGCTCGCAATAGTGCAGAGTTATCTCAAAGAAAGGGGCCACGGTGTTTCTGTATCTCTATTATGTTGGTGCGGCTTCGGAACTTTTAAATATCTTGATATATCTCGAGAACTACGCATCTGATCAAAAAATATCATAGAACACAAAAAGTAGGAAACTTAATTCTCTACAAAAAAGGTCTCTTAACATTTTGCCATAGCTCGCTTCGTTTCCGAGATATTTGCATATTTATCTCAAGGGAAGGGGCCTGACGGACATATTTCGAGATATTTCTTCTTCTTGTTGTTCTTCTTCTGCACAGCTAAGCTGGAAGTGGCATTTGCGGCTCGCACTAGTGCAGAGTTATCTCAAAGAAAGGGGCCACCGTGTTTCTGTATCTCTATTATGTTGGTGCGGCTTCGGAACTTTTAAATATCTCGATATATCTCGAAAACTACGCTTCTGATCAAAAAATATCATAGAACATAAATTGGAGGAAACATAATTCTCTACAAAAAAGGTCTCTTAACATTTTGCCATAGCTCGCTTCGTTTCCGAGATATTTGCAGATTCAGCTCAAAGGAACTGGCCTGACGGACATATTTCGAGATATTTCTTCTTCTTGTTGTTCTTCTTCTGCACAGCTAAGCTGGAAGTGGCATTTGCAGCTCGCAATAGTGCAGAGTTATCTCAAAGAGAGGGGCCACGGTGTTTCTGTATCTCTATTATGTTGGTGCGGCTTCGGAACTTTTAAATATCTTGATATATCTCGAGACCTACGCATCTGATCAAAAAATATCATAGAAGATAAAAAGTAGGAAACTTAATTCTCTACAAAAAAGGTCTCTTAACATTTTGCCATAGCTCGCTTCGTTTCCGAGATATTTGCATATTTATCTCAAGGGAAGGGGCCTGACGGACATATTTCGAGATATTTCTTCTTCTTGTTGTTCTTCCTCTGCACAGCTAAGCTGGAAGTGGCATTTGCAGCTCGCAATAGTGCAGAGTTATCTTAAAGAAAGGGGCCACGGTGTTTCTGTATCTCTATTATGTTGGTGCGGCTTCGGAACTTTTAAATATCTTGATATATCTCGAAAACTACGCTTCTGATCAAAAAATATCATAGAACATAAATTGGAGGAAACATAATTCTCTACAAAAAAGGTCTCTTAACATTTTGCCATAGCTCGCTTCGTTTCCGAGATATTTGCATATTTATCTCAAGGGAAGGGGCCTGACGGACATATTTCGAGATATTTCTTCTTCTTGTTGTTCTTCTTCTGCACAGCTAAACTGGAAGTGGCATTTCCAGCTCGCAATAGTGCAGAGTTATCTCAAAGAAAGGGGCCACGGTGTTTCTGTATCTCTATTATGTTGGTGCGGCTTCGGAACTTTTAAATATCTTGATATATCTCGAGAACTACGCATCTGATCAAAAAATATCATAGAACACAAAAAGTAGGAAACTTAATTCTCTACAAAAAAGGTCTCTTAACATTTTGCCATAGCTCGCTTCGTTTCCGAGATATTTGCATATTTATCTCAAGGGAAGGGGCCTGACGGACATATTTCGAGATATTTCTTCTTCTTGTTGTTCTTCTTCTGCACAGCTAAGCTGGAAGTGGCATTTGCGGCTCGCACTAGTGCAGAGTTATCTCAAAGAAAGGGGCCACCGTGTTTCTGTATCTCTATTATGTTGGTGCGGCTTCGGAACTTTTAAATATCTCGATATATCTCGAAAACTACGCTTCTGATCAAAAAATATCATAGAACATAAATTGGAGGAAACATAATTCTCTACAAAAAAGGTCTCTTAACATTTTGCCATAGCTCGCTTCGTTTCCGAGATATTTGCAGATTCAGCTCAAAGGAACTGGCCTGACGGACATATTTCGAGATATTTCTTCTTCTTGTTGTTCTTCTTCTGCACAGCTAAGCTGGAAGTGGCATTTGCAGCTCGCAATAGTGCAGAGTTATCTCAAAGAGAGGGGCCACGGTGTTTCTGTATCTCTATTATGTTGGTGCGGCTTCGGAACTTTTAAATATCTTGATATATCTCGAGACCTACGCATCTGATCAAAAAATATCATAGAAGATAAAAAGTAGGAAACTTAATTCTCTACAAAAAAGGTCTCTTAACATTTTGCCATAGCTCGCTTCGTTTCCGAGATATTTGCATATTTATCTCAAGGGAAGGGGCCTGACGGACATATTTCGAGATATTTCTTCTTCTTGTTGTTCTTCCTCTGCACAGCTAAGCTGGAAGTGGCATTTGCAGCTCGCAATAGTGCAGAGTTATCTTAAAGAAAGGGGCCACGGTGTTTCTGTATCTCTATTATGTTGGTGCGGCTTCGGAACTTTTAAATATCTTGATATATCTCGAGAACTACGCATCTGATCAAAAAATGTCATAGAACATAAAAAGTAGGAAACTTAATTCTCTACAAAAAAGGTCTCTTAACATTTTGCCATAGCTCGCTTCGTTTCCGAGATATTTGCATATTTATCTCAAGGGAAGGGGCCTGACGGACATATTTCGAGATATTTCTTCTTCTTGTTGTTCTTCTTCTGCACAGCTAAGCTGGAAGTGGCATTTGCGGCTCGCACTTGTGCAGAGTTATCTCAAAGAAAGGGGCCACGGTGTTTGTGTATCTCTATTATGTTGGTGCGGCTTCGGAACTTTTAAATATCTTGATATATCTCGAGAACTACGCATCTGATCAAAAAATATCATCGAACACAAAAAGTAGGAAACTTAATTCTCTACAAAAAAGGTCTCTTAACATTTTGCCATAGCTCTCTTCGTTTCCGAGATATTTGCAGATTCAGCTCAAAGGAACTGGCCTGACGGACATATTTCGAGATATTTCTTCTTCTTGTTGTTCTTCCTCTGCACAGCTAAGCTGGAAGTGGCATTTGCAGCTCGCAATAGTGCAGAGTTATCTTAAAGAAAGGGGCCACGGTGTTTCTGTATCTCTATTATGTTGGTGCGGCTTCGGAACTTTTAAATATCTTGATATATCTCGAGAACTACGCATCTGATCAAAAAATGTCATAGAACATAAAAAGTAGGAAACTTAATTCTCTACAAAAAAGGTCTCTTAACATTTTGCCATAGCTCGCTTCGTTTCCGAGATATTTGCAGATTTATCTCAAGGGAAGGGGCCTAACGGACATATTTCGAGATATTTCTTCTTCTTGTTGTTCTTCTTCTGCACAGCTAAACTGGAAGTGGCATTTCCAGCTCGCAATAGTGCAGAGTTATCTCAAAGAAAGGGGCCACGGTGTTTCTGTATCTCTATTATGTTGGTGCGGCTTCGGAACTTTTAAATATCTTGATATATCTCGAGAACTACGCATCTGATCAAAAAATATCATAGAAGACAAAAAGTAGGAAACTTAATTCTCTACAAAAAAGGTCTCTTAACATTTTGCCATAGCTCGCTTCGTTTCCGAGATATTTGCATATTTATCTCAAGGGAAGGGGCCTGACGGACATATTTCGAGATATTTCTTCTTCTTGTTGTTCTTCTTCTGCACAGCTAAGTTGGAAGTGGCATTTGCGGCTCGCACTAGTGCAGAGTTATCTCAAAGAAAGGGGCCACCGTGTTTCTGTATCTCTATTATGTTGGTGCGGCTTCGGAACTTTTAAATATCTCGATATATCTCGAAAACTACGCTTCTGATCAAAAAATATCGTAGAACATAAATTGTAGGAAACATAATTCTCTACAAAAAAGGTCTCTTAACATTTTGCCATAGCTCGCTTCGTTTCCGAGATATTTGCAGATTTATCTCAAGGGAAGGGGCCTAACGGACATATTTCGAGATATTTCTTCTTCTTGTTGTTCTTCTTCTGCACAGCTAAACTGGAAGTGGCATTTCCAGTTCGCAATAGTGCAGAGTTATCTCAAAGAAAGGGGCCACGGTGTTTCTGTATCTCTATTATGTTGGTGCGGCTTCGGAACTTTTAAATATCTTGATATATCTCCAGAACTACGCATCTGATCAAAAAATATCATAGAACACAAAAAGTAGGAAACTTAATTCTCTACAAAAAAGGTCTCTTAACATTTTGCCATAGCTCGCTTCGTTTCCGAGATATTTGCAGATTTATCTCAAGGGAAGGGGCCTGACGGACATATTTCGAGATATTTCTTCTTCTTGTTGTTCTTCTTCTGCACAGCTGAGCTGGAAGTGGCATTTGCAGGTCGCAATAGTGCAGAGTTATCTCAAAGAAAGGGGCCACGGTGTTTCTGTATCTCTATTATGTTGGTGCTGCTTCGGAACTTTTAAATATCTCGATATATCTCGAAAACTACGCTTCTGATCAAAAAATATCATAGAGCGTAAATTGTAGGAAACATTATTCTCTACAAAAAAGGTCTCTTAACATTTTGCCATAGCTCGCTTCGTTTCCGAGATATTTGCAGATTCATCTCAAGGGAAGGGGTCTGACGGACATATTTCGAGATATTTCTTCTTCTTGTTGTTCTTCTTCTGCACTGCTAAGCTGGAAGCGGCATTTGCAGCTCGCAATAGTGCAGAGTTATCTCAAAGAAAGAGGCCACGGTGTTTCTGTACCGCTATTATGTTGGTGCAGCTTCGGAACTTTTAAATATCTTGATATATCTCGAGAACTACGCATCTGATCAAAAAATATCATACTACATAAAAAGTAGGAAACTTAATTCTCTACAAGAAAGGTCTCTAAACATTTTGCCATAGCTCGCTTCGTTTCCGAGATATTTGCAGATTTATCTCAAGGGAAGGGGCCTGACGGACATATTTCGAGATATTTCTTCTTCTTGTTGTTCTTCTTCTGCACAGCTAAGCTGGAAGTGGCATTTGCGGCTCGCACTATTGCAGAGTTATCTCAAAGAAAGGGGCCACGGTGTTTCTGTATCTGTATTATGCTGGTGCGGCTTCGGAACTTTTCAATATCTTGATATATCTCGAGAACTACGCATCTGATCAAAAAATATCATAGAACATAAAAAGTAGGAAACTTAATTCTCTACAAAAAAGGTCTCTTAACATTTTGCCATAGCTCGCTTCGTTTCCGAGATATTTGCAGATTTATCTCAAGGGAAGGGGCCTGACGGACATATTTCGAGATATTTCTTCTTCTTGTTGTTCTTCTTCTGCACAGCTAACCTGGAAGTGGCATTTGCGGCTCGCACTAGTGCAGAGTTATCTCAAAGAAAGGGGCCACGGTGTTTCTGTATCTCTATTATGTTGGTGCGGCTTCGGAACTTTTAAATATCTCGAAATATCTCGAAAACTACGCTTCTTATCGAAAAATATCATAGAACATAAATTGTAGGAAACATAATTGTCTACAAAAAACGTCTCTTAACATTTTGCCATAGCTCGCTTCGTTTCCGAGATATTTGCAGATTCAGCTCAAAGGAAGGGGCCTGACGGACATATTTCGAGATACTTCTTTTTCTTGTTGTTCTTCCTCTGCACAGCTAAGCTGGAAGTGGCATTTGCAGCTCGCAATAGTGCAGAGTTATCTCAAAGAAAGGGGCCACGGTGTTTCTGTATCTCTATTATGTTGGTGCGGCTTCGGAACTTTTAAATATCTTGATATATCTCGAGAACTACGCATCTGATCAAAAAATGTCATAGAACATAAAAAGTAGGAAACTTAATTCTCTACAAAAAAGGTCTCTTAACATTTTGCCATAGCTCGCTTCGTTTCCGAGATATTTGCATATTTATCTCAAGGGAAGGGGCCTGACGGACATATTTCGAGATATTTCTTCTTCTTGTTGTTCTTCTCCTGCACAGCTAAGCTGGAAGTGGCATTTGCGGCTCGCACTAGTGCAGAGTTATCTCAAAGAAAGGGGCCACGGTGTTTCTGTATCTCTATTATGTTGGTGCGGCTTCGGAACTTTTAAATATCTCGATATATCTCGACAACTACGCTTCTGATCAAAAAATATCATAGAACATAAAAAGTAGGAAACATAATTCTCTACAAAAAAGGTCTCTTAACATTTTGCCATAGCTCGCTTCGTTTCCGAGATATTTGCAGATTTATCTCAAGGGAAGGGGCCTAACGGACATATTTCGAGATATTTCTTCTTCTTGTTGTTCTTCTTCTGCACAGCTAAACTGGAAGTGGCATTTCCAGCTCGCAATAGTACAGAGTTATCTCAAAGAAAGGGGCCACGGTGTTTCTGTATCTCTATTATGTTGGTGCGGCTTCGGAACTTTTAAATATCTTGATATATCTCGAGAACTACGCATGTGATCAAAAAATATCATAGAACACAAAAAGTAGGAAACTTAATTCTCTACAAAAAAGGTCTCTTAACATTTTGCCATAGCTCGCTTCGTTTCCGAGATATTTGCAGATTTATCTCAAGGGAAGGGGCCTGACGGACATATTTCGAGATATTTCTTCTTCTTGTTGTTCTTCTTCTGCACAGCTGAGCTGGAAGTGGCATTTGCAGGTCGCAATAGTGCAGAGTTATCTCAAAGAAAGGGGCCACGGTGTTTCTGTATCTCTATTATGTTGGTGCTGCTTCGGAACTTTTAAATATCTCGATATATCTCGAAAACTACGCTTCTGATCAAAAAATATCATAGAGCGTAAATTCTAGGAAACATTATTCTCTACAAAAAAGGTCTCTTAACATTTTGCCATAGCTCGCTTCGTTTCCGAGATATTTGCAGATTCATCTCAAGGGAAGGGGTCTGACGGACATATTTCGAGATATTTCTTCTTCTTGTTGTTCTTCTTCTGCACTGCTAAGCTGGAAGCGGCATTTGCAGCTCGCAATAGTGCAGAGTTATCTCAAAGAAAGAGGCCACGGTGTTTCTGTACCGCTATTATGTTGGTGCAGCTTCGGAACTTTTAAATATCTTGATATATCTCGAGAACTACGCATCTGATCAAAAAATATCATACTACATAAAAAGTAGGAAACTTAATTCTCTACAAGAAAGGTCTCTAAACATTTTGCCATAGCTCGCTTCGTTTCCGAGATATTTGCAGATTTATCTCAAGGGAAGGGGCCTGACGGACATATTTCGAGATATTTCTTCTTCTTGTTGTTCTTCTTCTGCACAGCTAAGCTGGAAGTGGCATTTGCGGCTCGCACTATTGCAGAGTTATCTCAAAGAAAGGGGCCACGGTGTTTCTGTATCTGTATTATGCTGGTGCGGCTTCGGAACTTTTCAATATCTTGATATATCTCGAGAACTACGCATCTGATCAAAAAATATCATAGAACATAAAAAGTAGGAAACTTAATTCTCTACAAAAAAGGTCTCTTAACATTTTGCCATAGCTCGCTTCGTTTCCGAGATATTTGCAGATTTATCTCAAGGGAAGGGGCCTGACGGACATATTTCGAGATATTTCTTCTTCTTGTTGTTCTTCTTCTGCACAGCTAACCTGGAAGTGGCATTTGCGGCTCGCACTAGTGCAGAGTTATCTCAAAGAAAGGGGCCACGGTGTTTCTGTATCTCTATTATGTTGGTGCGGCTTCGGAACTTTTAAATATCTCGATATATCTCGAAAACTACGCTTCTTATCGAAAAATATCATAGAACATAAATTGTAGGAAACATAATTGTCTACAAAAAACGTCTCTTAACATTTTGCCATAGCTCGCTTCGTTTCCGAGATATTTGCAGATTCAGCTCAAAGGAAGGGGCCTGACGGACATATTTCGAGATACTTCTTTTTCTTGTTGTTCTTCCTCTGCACAGCTAAGCTGGAAGTGGCATTTGCAGCTCGCAATAGTGCAGAGTTATCTCAAAGAAAGGGGCCACGGTGTTTCTGTATCTCTATTATGTTGGTGCGGCTTCGGAACTTTTAAATATCTTGATATATCTCGAGAACTACGCATCTGATCAAAAAATGTCATAGAACATAAAAAGTAGGAAACTTAATTCTCTACAAAAAAGGTCTCTTAACATTTTGCCATAGCTCGCTTCGTTTCCGAGATATTTGCATATTTATCTCAAGGGAAGGGGCCTGACGGACATATTTCGAGATATTTCTTCTTCTTGTTGTTCTTCTCCTGCACAGCTAAGCTGGAAGTGGCATTTGCGGCTCGCACTAGTGCAGAGTTATCTCAAAGAAAGGGGCCACGGTGTTTCTGTATCTCTATTATGTTGGTGCGGCTTCGGAACTTTTAAATATCTCGATATATCTCGACAACTACGCTTCTGATCAAAAAATATCATAGAACATAAAAAGTAGGAAACATAATTCTCTACAAAAAAGGTCTCTTAACATTTTGCCATAGCTCGCTTCGTTTCCGAGATATTTGCAGATTTATCTCAAGGGAAGGGGCCTAACGGACATATTTCGAGATATTTCTTCTTCTTGTTGTTCATCTTCTGCACAGCTAAACTGGAAGTGGCATTTCCAGCTCGCAATAGTACAGAGTTATCTCAAAGAAAGGGGCCACGGTGTTTCTGTATCTCTATTATGTTGGTGCGGCTTCGGAACTTTTAAATATCTTGATATATCTCGAGAACTACGCATGTGATCAAAAAATATCATAGAACACAAAAAGTAGGAAACTTAATTCTCTACAAAAAAGGTCTCTTAACATTTTGCCATAGCTCGCTTCGTTTCCGAGATATTTGCAGATTTATCTCAAGGGAAGGGGCCTGACGGACATATTTCGAGATATTTCTTCTTCTTGTTGTTCTTCTTCTGCACAGCTGAGCTGGAAGTGGCATTTGCAGGTCGCAATAGTGCTGAGTTATCTCAAAGAAAGGGGCCACGGTGTTTCTGTATCTCTATTATGTTGGTGCGGCTTCGGAACTTTCAAATATTTCGATATATCTCGAAAACTACGCTTCTGATCAAAAAATATCATAGAGCGTAAATTGTAGGAAACATTATTCTCTACAAAAAAGGTCTCTTAACATTTTGCCATAGCTCGCTTCGTTTCCGAGATATTTGCAGATTCATCTCAAGGGAAGGGGTCTGACGGACATATTTCGAGATATTTCTTCTTCTTGTTGTTCTTCTTCTGCACAGCTAAACTGGAAGTGGCATTTCCAGCTCGCAATAGTGCAGAGTTATCTCAAAGAAAGGGGCCACGGTGTTTCTGTATCTCTATTATGTTGGTGCGGCTTCGGAACTTTTAAATATCTTGATATATCTCGAGAACTACGCATCTGATCAAAAAATATCATAGAAGACAAAAAGTAGGAAACTTAATTCTCTACAAAAAAGGTCTCTTAACATTTTGCCATAGCTCGCTTCGTTTCCGAGATATTTGCATATTTATCTCAAGGGAAGGGGCCTGACGGACATATTTCGAGATATTTCTTCTTCTTGTTGTTCTTCTTCTGCACAGCTAAGCTGGAAGTGGCATTTGCGGCTCGCACTAGTGCAGAGTTATCTCAAAGAAAGGGGCCACGGTGTTTCTGTATCTGTATTATGCTGGTGCGGCTTCGGAACTTTTCAATATCTTGATATATCTCGAGAACTACGCATCTGATCAAAAAATATCATAGAACATAAAAAGTAGGAAACTTAATTCTCTACAAAAAAGGTCTCTTAACATTTTGCCATAGCTCGCTTCGTTTCCGAGATATTTGCAGATTTATCTCAAGGGAAGGGGCCTGACGGACATATTTCGAGATATTTCTTCTTCTTGTTGTTCTTCTTCTGCACAGCTAACCTGGAAGTGGCATTTGCGGCTCGCACTAGTGCAGAGTTATCTCAAAGAAAGGGGCCACGGTGTTTCTGTATCTCTATTATGTTGGTGCGGCTTCGGAACTTTTAAATATCTCGATATATCTCGAAAACTACGCTTCTTATCGAAAAATATCATAGAAGATAAAGTGTAGGAAACATAATTGTCTACAAAAAACGTCTCTTAACATTTTGCCATAGCTCGCTTCGTTTCCGAGATATTTGCAGATTCAGCTCAAAGGAAGGGGCCTGACGGACATATTTCGAGATACTTCTTTTTCTTGTTGTTCTTCCTCTGCACAGCTAAGCTGGAAGTGGCATTTGCAGCTCGCAATAGTGCAGAGTTATCTCAAAGAAAGGGGCCACCGTGTTTCTGTATCTCTATTATGTTGGTGCGGCTTCGGAACTTTTAAATATCTCGATATATCTCGAAAACTACGCTTCTGATCAAAAAATATCATAGAACATAAATTGGAGGAAACATAATTCTCTACAAAAAAGGTCTCTTAACATTTTGCCATAGCTCGCTTCGTTTCCGAGATATTTGCAGATTCAGCTCAAAGGAACTGGCCTGACGGACATATTTCGAGATATTTCTTCTTCTTGTTGTTCTTCCTCTGCACAGCTAAGCTGGAAGTGGCATTTGCAGCTCGCAATAGTGCAGAGTTATCTTAAAGAAAGGGGCCACGGTGTTTCTGTATCTCTATTATGTTGGTGCGGCTTCGGAACTTTTAAATATCTTGATATATCTCGAGAACTACGCATCTGATTAAAAAATGTCATAGAACATAAAAAGTAGGAAACTTAATTCTCTACAAAAAAGGTCTCTTAACATTTTGCCATAGCTCGCTTCGTTTCCGAGATATTTGCATATTTATCTCAAGGGAAGGGGCCTGACGGACATATTTCGAGATATTTCTTCTTCTTGTTGTTCTTCTTCTGCACAGCTAAGCTGGAAGTGGCATTTGCGGCTCGCACTAGTGCAGAGTTATCTCAAAGAAAGGGGCCACCGTGTTTCTGTATCTCTATTATGTTGGTGCGGCTTCGGAACTTTTAAATATCTCGATATATCTCGAAAACTACGCTTCTGATCAAAAAATATCATAGAACATAAATTGGAGGAAACATAATTCTCTACAAAAAAGGTCTCTTAACATTTTGCCATAGCTCGCTTCGTTTCCGAGATATTTGCAGATTCAGCTCAAAGGAACTGGCCTGACGGACATATTTCGAGATATTTCTTCTTCTTGTTGTTCTTCCTCTGCACAGCTAAGCTGGAAGTGGCATTTGCAGCTCGCAATAGTGCAGAGTTATCTTAAAGAAAGGGGCCACGGTGTTTCTGTATCTCTATTATGTTGGTGCGGCTTCGGAACTTTTAAATATCTTGATATATCTCGAGAACTACGCATCTGATTAAAAAATGTCATAGAACATAAAAAGTAGGAAACTTAATTCTCTACAAAAAAGGTCTCTTAACATTTTGCCATAGCTCGCTTCGTTTCCGAGATATTTGCATATTTATCTCAAGGGAAGGGGCCTGACGGACATATTTCGAGATATTTCTTCTTCTTGTTGTTCTTCTTCTGCACAGCTAAGCTGGAAGTGGCATTTGCGGCTCGCACTAGTGCAGAGTTATCTCAAAGAAAGGGGCCACCGTGTTTCTGTATCTCTATTATGTTGGTGCGGCTTCGGAACTTTTAAATATCTCGATATATCTCGAAAACTACGCTTCTGATCAAAAAATATCATAGAACATAAATTGGAGGAAACATAATTCTCTACAAAAAAGGTCTCTTAACATTTTGCCATAGCTCGCTTCGTTTCCGAGATATTTGCAGATTCAGCTCAAAGGAACTGGCCTGACGGACATATTTCGAGATATTTCTTCTTCTTGTTGTTCTTCCTCTGCACAGCTAAGCTGGAAGTGGCATTTGCAGCTCGCAATAGTGCAGAGTTATCTTAAAGAAAGGGGCCACGGTGTTTCTGTATCTCTATTATGTTGGTGCGGCTTCGGAACTTTTAAATATCTTGATATATCTCGAGAACTACGCATCTGATTAAAAAATGTCATAGAACATAAAAAGTAGGAAACTTAATTCTCTACAAAAAAGGTCTCTTAACATTTTGCCATAGCTCGCTTCGTTTCCGAGATATTTGCATATTTATCTCAAGGGAAGGGGCCTGACGGACATATTTCGAGATATTTCTTCTTCTTGTTGTTCTTCTTCTGCACAGCTAAGCTGGAAGTGGCATTTGCGGCTCGCACTAGTGCAGAGTTATCTCAAAGAAAGGGGCCACCGTGTTTCTGTATCTCTATTATGTTGGTGCGGCTTCGGAACTTTTAAATATCTCGATATATCTCGAAAACTACGCTTCTGATCAAAAAATATCATAGAACATAAATTGTAGGAAACATAATTCTCTACAAAAAAGGTCTCTTAACATTTTGCCATAGCTCGCTTCGTTTCCGAGATATTTGCAGATTTATCTCAAGGGAAGGGGCCTAACGGACATATTTCGAGATATTTCTTCTTCTTGTTGTTCTTCTTCTGCACAGCTAAACTGGAAGTGGCATTTCCAGCTCGCAATAGTGCAGAGTTATCTCAAAGAAAGGGGCCACGGTGTTTCTGTATCTCTATTATGTTGGTGCGGCTTCGGAACTTTTAAATATCTTGATATATCTCGAGAACTACGCATCTGATCAAAAAATATCATAGAACACAAAAAGTAGGAAACTTAATTCTCTACAAAAAAGGTCTCTTAACATTTTGCCATAGCTCGCTTCGTTTCCGAGATATTTGCATATTTATCTCAAGGGAAGGGGCCTGACGGACATATTTCGAGATATTTCTTCTTCTTGTTGTTCTTCTTCTGCACAGCTAAGCTGGAAGTGGCATTTGCGGCTCGCACTAGTGCAGAGTTATCTCAAAGAAAGGGGCCACCGTGTTTCTGTATCTCTATTATGTTGGTGCGGCTTCGGAACTTTTAAATATCTCGATATATCTCGAAAACTACGCTTCTGATCAAAAAATATCATAGAACATAAATTGGAGGAAACATAATTCTCTACAAAAAAGGTCTCTTAACATTTTGCCATAGCTCGCTTCGTTTCCGAGATATTTGCAGATTCAGCTCAAAGGAACTGGCCTGACGGACATATTTCGAGATATTTCTTCTTCTTGTTGTTCTTCTTCTGCACAGCTAAGCTGGAAGTGGCATTTGCAGCTCGCAATAGTGCAGAGTTATCTCAAAGAGAGGGGCCACGGTGTTTCTGTATCTCTATTATGTTGGTGCGGCTTCGGAACTTTTAAATATCTTGATATATCTCGAGACCTACGCATCTGATCAAAAAATATCATAGAAGATAAAAAGTAGGAAACTTAATTCTCTACAAAAAAGGTCTCTTAACATTTTGCCATAGCTCTCTTCGTTTCCGAGATATTTGCAGATTCAGCTCAAAGGAACTGGCCTGACGGACATATTTCGAGATATTTCTTCTTCTTGTTGTTCTTCCTCTGCACAGCTAAGCTGGAAGTGGCATTTGCAGCTCGCAATAGTGCAGAGTTATCTTAAAGAAAGGGGCCACGGTGTTTCTGTATCTCTATTATGTTGGTGCGGCTTCGGAACTTTTAAATATCTTGATATATCTCGAGAACTACGCATCTGATCAAAAAATGTCATAGAACATAAAAAGTAGGAAACTTAATTCTCTACAAAAAAGGTCTCTTAACATTTTGCCATAGCTCGCTTCGTTTCCGAGATATTTGCATATTTATCTCAAGGGAAGGGGCCTGACGGACATATTTCGAGATATTTCTTCTTCTTGTTGTTCTTCTTCTGCACAGCTAAGCTGGAAGTGGCATTTGCGGCTCGCACTAGTGCAGAGTTATCTCAAAGAAAGGGGCCACCGTGTTTCTGTATCTCTATTATGTTGGTGCGGCTTCGGAACTTTTAAATATCTCGATATATCTCGAAAACTACGCTTCTGATCAAAAAATATCATAGAAGATAAATTGGAGGAAACATAATTCTCTACAAAAAAGGTCTCTTAACATTTTGCCATAGCTCGCTTCGTTTCCGAGATATTTGCAGATTCAGCTCAAAGGAACTGGCCTGACGGACATATTTCGAGATATTTCTTCTTCTTGTTGTTCTTCTTCTGCACAGCTAAGCTGGAAGTGGCATTTGCAGCTCGCAATAGTGCAGAGTTATCTCAAAGAGAGGGGCCACGGTGTTTCTGTATCTCTATTATGTTGGTGCGGCTTCGGAACTTTTAAATATCTTGATATATCTCGAGACCTACGCATCTGATCAAAAAATATCATAGAAGATAAAAAGTAGGAAACTTAATTCTCTACAAAAAAGGTCTCTTAACATTTTGCCATAGCTCGCTTCGTTTCCGAGATATTTGCATATTTATCTCAAGGGAAGGGGCCTGACGGACATATTTCGAGATATTTCTTCTTCTTGTTGTTCTTCCTCTGCACAGCTAAGCTGGAAGTGGCATTTGCAGCTCGCAATAGTGCAGAGTTATCTTAAAGAAAGGGGCCACGGTGTTTCTGTATCTCTATTATGTTGGTGCGGCTTCGGAACTTTTAAATATCTTGATATATCTCGAGAACTACGCATCTGATCAAAAAATGTCATAGAACATAAAAAGTAGGAAACTTAATTCTCTACAAAAAAGGTCTCTTAACATTTTGCCATAGCTCGCTTCGTTTCCGAGATATTTGCATATTTATCTCAAGGGAAGGGGCCTGACGGACATATTTCGAGATATTTCTTCTTCTTGTTGTTCTTCTTCTGCACAGCTAAGCTGGAAGTGGCATTTGCGGCTCGCACTTGTGCAGAGTTATCTCAAAGAAAGGGGCCACGGTGTTTGTGTATCTCTATTATGTTGGTGCGGCTTCGGAACTTTTAAATATCTTGATATATCTCGAGAACTACGCATCTGATCAAAAAATATCATCGAACATAAAAAGTAGGAAACTTAATTCTCTACAAAAAAGGTCTCTTAACATTTTGCCATAGCTCTCTTCGTTTCCGAGATATTTGCAGATTCAGCTCAAAGGAACTGGCCTGACGGACATATTTCGAGATATTTCTTCTTCTTGTTGTTCTTCCTCTGCACAGCTAAGCTGGAAGTGGCATTTGCAGCTCGCAATAGTGCAGAGTTATCTTAAAGAAAGGGGCCACGGTGTTTCTGTATCTCTATTATGTTGGTGCGGCTTCGGAACTTTTAAATATCTTGATATATCTCGAGAACTACGCATCTGATCAAAAAATGTCATAGAACATAAAAAGTAGGAAACTTAATTCTCTACAAAAAAGGTCTCTTAACATTTTGCCATAGCTCGCTTCGTTTCCGAGATATTTGCATATTTATCTCAAGGGAAGGGGCCTGACGGACATATTTCGAGATATTTCTTCTTCTTGTTGTTCTTCTTCTGCACAGCTAAGCTGGAAGTGGCATTTGCGGCTCGCACTAGTGCAGAGTTATCTCAAAGAAAGGGGCCACCGTGTTTCTGTATCTCTATTATGTTGGTGCGGCTTCGGAACTTTTAAATATCTCGATATATCTCGAAAACTACGCTTCTGATCAAAAAATATCATAGAACATAAATTGTAGGAAACATAATTCTCTACAAAAAAGGTCTCTTAACATTTTGCCATAGCTCGCTTCGTTTCCGAGATATTTGCAGATTTATCTCAAGCGAAGGGGCCTAACGGACATATTTCGAGATATTTCTTCTTCTTGTTGTTCTTCTTCTGCACAGCTAAACTGGAAGTGGCATTTCCAGCTCGCAATAGTGCAGAGTTATCTCAAAGAAAGGGGCCACGGTGTTTCTGTATCTCTATTATGTTGGTGCGGCTTCGGAACTTTTAAATATCTTGATATATCTCGAGAACTACGCATCTGATCAAAAAATATCATAGAAGACAAAAAGTAGGAAACTTAATTCTCTACAAAAAAGGTCTCTTAACATTTTGCCATAGCTCGCTTCGTTTCCGAGATATTTGCATATTTATCTCAAGGGAAGGGGCCTGACGGACATATTTCGAGATATTTCTTCTTCTTGTTGTTCTTCTTCTGCACAGCTAAGTTGGAAGTGGCATTTGCGGCTCGCACTAGTGCAGAGTTATCTCAAAGAAAGGGGCCACGGTGTTTCTGTATCTCTATTATGTTGGTGCGGCTTCGGAACTTTTAAATATCTCGATATATCTCGACAACTACGCTTCTGATCAAAAAATATCATAGAACATAAAAAGTAGGAAACATAATTCTCTACAAAAAAGGTCTCTTAACATTTTGCCATAGCTCGCTTCGTTTCCGAGATATTTGCAGATTTATCTCAAGGGAAGGGGCCTAACGGACATATTTCGAGATATTTCTTCTTCTTGTTGTTCTTCCTCTGCACAGCTAAACTGGAAGTGGCATTTCCAGCTCGCAATAGTGCAGAGTTATCTCAAAGAAAGGGGCCACGGTGTTTCTGTATCTCTATTATGTTGGTGCGGCTTCGGAACTTTTAAATATCTTGATATATCTCGAGAACTACGCATGTGATCAAAAAATGTCATAGAACATAAAAAGTAGGAAACTTAATTCTCTACAAAAAAGGTCTCTTAACATTTTGCCATAGCTCGCTTCGTTTCCGAGATATTTGCATATTTATCTCAAGGGAAGGGGCCTGACGGACATATTTCGAGATATTTCTTCTTCTTGTTGTTCTTCTCCTGCACAGCTAAGCTGGAAGTGGCATTTGCGGCTCGCACTAGTGCAGAGTTATCTCAAAGAAAGGGGCCACGGTGTTTCTGTATCTCTATTATGTTGGTGCGGCTTCGGAACTTTTAAATATCTCGATATATCTCGACAACTACGCTTCTGATCAAAAAATATCATAGAACATAAAAAGTAGGAAACATAATTCTCTACAAAAAAGGTCTCTTAACATTTTGCCATAGCTCGCTTCGTTTCCGAGATATTTGCAGATTTATCTCAAGGGAAGGGGCCTAACGGACATATTTCGAGATATTTCTTCTTCTTGTTGTTCTTCTTCTGCACAGCTAAACTGGAAGTGGCATTTCCAGCTCGCAATAGTGCAGAGTTATCTCAAAGAAAGGGGCCACGGTGTTTCTGTATCTCTATTATGTTGGTGCGGCTTCGGAACTTTTAAATATCTTGATATATCTCGAGAACTACGCATGTGATCAAAAAATATCATAGAACACAAAAAGTAGGAAACATAATTCTCTACAAAAAAGGTCTCTTAACATTTTGCCATAGCTCGCTTCGTTTCCGAGATATTTGCAGATTTATCTCAAGGGAAGGGGCCTGACGGACATATTTCGAGATATTTCTTCTTCTTGTTGTTCTTCTTCTGCACAGCTGAGCTGGAAGTGGCATTTGCAGGTCGCAATAGTGCAGAGTTATCTCAAAGAAAGGGGCCACGGTGTTTCTGTATCTCTATTATGTTGGTGCGGCTTCGGAACTTTCAAATATTTCGATATATCTCGAAAACTACGCTTCTGATCAAAAAATATCATAGAGCGTAAATTGTAGGAAACATTATTCTCTACAAAAAAGGTCTCTTAACATTTTGCCATAGCTCGCTTCGTTTCCGAGATATTTGCAGATTCATCTCAAGGGAAGGGGTCTGACGGACATATTTCGAGATATTTCTTCTTCTTGTTGTTCTTCTTCTGCACAGCTAAACTGGAAGTGGCATTTCCAGCTCGCAATAGTGCAGAGTTATCTCAAAGAAAGGGGCCACGGTGTTTCTGTATCTCTATTATGTTGGTGCGGCTTCGGAACTTTTAAATATCTTGATATATCTCGAGAACTACGCATCTGATCAAAAAATATCATAGAAGACAAAAAGTAGGAAACTTAATTCTCTACAAAAAAAGTCTCTTAACATTTTGCCATAGCTCGCTTCGTTTCCGAGATATTTGCATATTTATCTCAAGGGAAGGGGCCTGACGGACATATTTCGAGATATTTCTTCTTCTTGTTGTTCTTCTTCTGCACAGCTAAGCTGGAAGTGGCATTTGCGGCTCGCACTAGTGCAGAGTTATCTCAAAGAAAGGGGCCACGGTGTTTCTGTATCTGTATTATGCTGGTGCGGCTTCGGAACTTTTCAATATCTTGATATATCTCGAGAACTACGCATCTGATCAAAAAATATCATAGAACATAAAAAGTAGGAAACTTAATTCTCTACAAAAAAGGTCTCTTAACATTTTGCGATAGCTCGCTTCGTTTCCGAGATATTTGCAGATTTATCTCAAGGGAAGGGGCCTGACGGACATATTTCGAGATATTTCTTCTTCTTGTTGTTCTTCTTCCGCACAGCTAACCTGGAAGTGGCATTTGCGGCTCGCACTAGTGCAGAGTTATCTCAAAGAAAGGGGCCACGGTGTTTCTGTATCTCTATTATGTTGGTGCGGCTTCGGAACTTTTAAATATCTCGATATATCTCGAAAACTACGCTTCTTATCGAAAAATATCATAGAACATAAATTGTAGGAAACATAATTGTCTACAAAAAACGTCTCTTAACATTTTGCCATAGCTCGCTTCGTTTCCGAGATATTTGCAGATTCAGCTCAAAGGAAGGGGCCTGACGGACATATTTCGAGATACTTCTTTTTCTTGTTGTTCTTCCTCTGCACAGCTAAGCTGGAAGTGGCATTTGCAGCTCGCAATAGTGCAGAGTTATCTCAAAGAAAGGGGCCACGGTGTTTCTGTATCTCTATTATGTTGGTGCGGCTTCGGAACTTTTAAATATCTTGATATATCTCGAGAACTACGCATCTGATCAAAAAATGTCATAGAACATAAAAAGTAGGAAACTTAATTCTCTACAAAAAAGGTCTCTTAACATTTTGCCATAGCTCGCTTCGTTTCCGAGATATTTGCAGATTCATCTCAAGGGAAGGGGTCTGACGGACATATTTCGAGATATTTCTTCTTCTTGTTGTTCTTCTTCTGCACAGCTAAACTGGAAGTGGCATTTCCAGCTCGCAATAGTGCAGAGTTATCTCAAAGAAAGGGGCCACGGTGTTTCTGTATCTCTATTATGTTGGTGCGGCTTCGGAACTTTTAAATATCTTGATATATCTCGAGAACTACGCATCTGATCAAAAAATATCATAGAAGACAAAAAGTAGGAAACTTAATTCTCTACAAAAAAGGTCTCTTAACATTTTGCCATACCTCGCTTCGTTTCCGAGATATTTGCATATTTATCTCAAGGGAAGGGGCCTGACGGACATATTTCGAGATATTTCTTCTTCTTGTTGTTCTTCTTCTGCACAGCTAAGCTGGAAGTGGCATTTGCGGCTCGCACTAGTGCAGAGTTATCTCAAAGAAAGGGGCCACCGTGTTTCTGTATCTCTATTATGTTGGTGCGGCTTCGGAACTTTTAAATATCTCGATATATCTCGAAAACTACGCTTCTGATCAAAAAATATCATAGAACATAAATTGTAGGAAACATAATTCTCTACAAAAAAGGTCTCTTAACATTTTGCCATAGCTCGCTTCGTTTCCGAGATATTTGCAGATTTATCTCAAGGGAAGGGGCCTAACGGACATATTTCGAGATATTTCTTCTTCTTGTTGTTCTTCTTCTGCACAGCTAAACTGGAAGTGGCATTTCCAGCTCGCAATAGTGCAGAGTTATCTCAAAGAAAGGGGCCACGGTGTTTCTGTATCTCTATTATGTTGGTGCGGCTTCGGAACTTTTAAATATCTTGATATATCTCGAGAACTACGCATCTGATCAAAAAATATCATAGAACACAAAAAGTAGGAAACTTAATTCTCTACAAAAAAGGTCTCTTAACATTTTGCCATAGCTCGCTTCGTTTCCGAGATATTTGCAGATTTATCTCAAGGGAAGGGGCCTGACGGACATATTTCGAGATATTTCTTCTTCTTGTTGTTCTTCTTCTGCACAGCTGAGCTGGAAGTGGCATTTGCAGGTCGCAATAGTGCAGAGTTATCTCAAAGAAAGGGGCCACGGTGTTTCTGTATCTCTATTATGTTGGTGCTGCTTCGGAACTTTTAAATATCTCGATATATCTCGAAAACTACGCTTCTGATCAAAAAATATCATAGAGCGTAAATTGTAGGAAACATTATTCTCTACAAAAAAGGTCTCTTAACATTTTGCCATAGCTCGCTTCGTTTCCGAGATATTTGCAGATTCATCTCAAGGGAAGGGGTCTGACGGACATATTTCGAGATATTTCTTCTTCTTGTTGTTCTTCTTCTGC
Source organism: Osmia lignaria lignaria (assembly GCF_051020975.1). Lineage (NCBI taxonomy): Eukaryota > Metazoa > Arthropoda > Insecta > Hymenoptera > Megachilidae > Osmia > Osmia lignaria. The sequence goes on along the minus strand of NW_027478159.1, from coordinate 3,906,235 downwards.
ACTGCTAAGCTCGAAGCGGCATTTGCAGCTCGCAATAGTGCAGAGTTATCTCAAAGAAAGAGGCCACGGTGTTTCTGTACCTCTATTATGTTGGTGCAGCTTCGGAACTTTTAAGTATCTTGATATATCTCGAGAACTACGCATCTGATCAAAAAATATCATACTACATAAAAAGTAGGAAACTTAATTCTCTACAAGAAAGGTCTCTAAACATTTTGCCATAGCTCGCTTCGTTTCCGAGATATTTGCAGATTTATCTCAAGGGAAGGGGCCTAACGGACATATTTCGAGATATTTCTTCTTCTTGTTGTTCTTCTTCTGCACAGCTAAACTGGAAGTGGCATTTCCAGCTCGCAATAGTGCAGAGTTATCTCAAAGAAAGGAGCCACGGTGTTTCTGTATCTCTATTATGTTGGTGCGGCTTCGGAACTTTTAAATATCTTGATATATCTCGAGAACTACGCATCTGATCAAAAAATATCATAGAACATAAAAAGTAGGAAACTTAATTCTCTACACAAAAGGTCTCTTAACATTTTGCCATACCTCGCTTCGTTTCCGAGATATTTGCAGATTTATCTCAAGGGAAGGGGCCTGACGGACATATTTCGAGATATTTCTTCTTCTTGTTGTTGTTCTCCTGCACAGCTAAGCTGGAAGTGGCATTTGCGGCTCGCACTAGTGCAGAGTTATCTCAAAGAAAGGGGCCACGGTGTTTCTGTATCTCTATTATGTTGGTGCGGCTTCGGAACTTTTAAATATCTCGATATATCTCGACAACTACGCTTCTGATCAAAAAATATCATAGAACACAAAAAGTAGGAAACATAATTCTCTACAAAAAAGGTCTCTTAACATTTTGCCATAGCTCGCTTCGTTTCCGAGATATTTGCAGATTTATCTCAAGGGAAGGGGCCTAACGGACATATTTCGAGATATTTCTTCTTCTTGTTGTTCTTCTTCTGCACAGCTAAACTGGAAGTGGCATTTCCAGCTCGCACTATTGCAGAGTTATCTCAAAGAAAGGGACCACGGTGTTTCTGTATCTCTATTATGTTGGTGCGGCTTCGGAACTTTTAAATATCTTGATATATCTCGAGAACTACGCATCTGATCAAAAAATATCATAGAACATAAAAAGTAGGAAACTTAATTCTCTACAAATAAGGTCTCTTAACATTTTGCCATAGCTCGCTTCGTTTCCGAGATATTTGCAAATGTATCTCAAGGGAAGGGGCCTGACGGACATATTTCGAGATATTTCTTCTTCTTGTTGTTCTTCTTCTGCACAGCTAAGATGGAAGTGGCATTTGCAGCTCGCAATAGTGCAGAGTTATCGCAAAGAAAGGGGCCACGGTGTTTCTGTATCTCTATTATGTTGGTGCGGCTTCGGAACTTTTAAATATCTTGATATATCTCGAGAACTACGCATCTGATCAAAAAATATCATAGAACATAAAAAGTAGGAAACTTAATTCTCTACAAATAAGGTCTCTTAACATTTTGCCATAGCTCGCTTCGTTTCCGAGATATTTGCAGATTAATCTCAAGGGAAGGGGCTTGACGGACATATTTCGAGATATTTCTTCTTCTCGTTGTTCTTCTTCTGCACAGCTAAGCTGGGAGTGGCGTTTGCAGCTCGCAATAGTGCAGAGTTATCTCAAAGAAAGGGGCCACGGTGTTTCTGTATCTCTATTATGTTGGTGCGGCTTCGGAACTTTTAAATATCTTGATATATCTCGAGAACGACGCGTCTGATCAAAAAATATCATAGAACATAAAAAGTAGGAAACATAATTCTCTACAAAAAAGGTCTCTTAACATTTTGCCATAGCTCGCTTCGTTTCCGAGATATTTGCAGATTTATCTCAAGGGAAGGGGCCTGACGGACATATTTCGAGATATTTCTTCTTCTTGTTGTTCTTCTTCTGCACAGCTAAGCTGGAAGTGGCATTTGCAGCTCGCAATAGTGCAGAGTTATCTCAAAGAAAGGGGCCACGGTGTTTCTGTACCTCTATTATGTTGGTGCGGCTTCGGAACTTTTAAGTATCTTGATATATCTCGAGAACTACGCATCTGATCAAAAAATGTCATAGAACATAAAAAGTAGGAAACTTAATTCTCTACAAAAAAGGTATCTTAACATTTTGCCATAGTTCGCTTCGTTTCCGAGATATTTGCAGATTTATCTCAAGGGAAGGGGCCTGACGGACATATTTCGAGATATTTCTTCTTCTTGTTGTTCTTCTTCTGCACAGCTAAGCTGGAAGTGGCATTTGCAGGTCGCACTAGTGCAGAGTTATCTCAAAGAAAGGGGCCACGGTGTTTCTGTATCTCTATTATGTTGGTGCGGCTTCGGAACTTTTAAATATCTCGATATATCTCGAAAACTACGCTTCTGATCAAAAAATATCATAGAACATAAATTGTAGGAAGCATAATTCTCTACAAAAAACGTCTCTTAACATTTTGCCATAGCTCGCTTCGTTTCCGAGATATTTGCAGATTCAGCTCAAAGGATCGGGCCTGACGGACATATTTCGAGATATTTCTTCTTCTTGTTGTTCTTCCTCTGCACAGCTAAGCTGGAAGTGGCATTTGCAGCTCGCAATAGTGCAGAGTTATCTCAAAGAAAGGGGCCACGGTGTTTCTGTATCTCTATTATGTTGGTGCGGCTCGGAACTTTTAAATATCTCGATATATCTCGAAAACTACGCTTCTGATCAAAAAATATCATAGAACATAAAAAGTAGGAAACTTAATTCTCTACAAATAAGGTCTCTTAACATTTTGCCATAGCTCGCTTCGTTTCCGAGATATTTGCAAATTTATCTCAAGGGAAGGGGCCTGACGGACATATTTCGAGATATTTCTTCTTCTTGTTGTTCTTCTTCTGCACAGCTAAGATGGAAGTGGCATTTGCAGCTCGCAATAGTGCAGAGTTATCGCAAGGAAAGGGGCCACGGTGTTTCTGTATCTCTATTATGTTGGTGCGGCTTCGGAACTTTTAAATATCTTGATATATCTCGAGAACTACGCATCTGATCAAAAAATATCATAGAACATAAAAAGTAGGAAACTTAATTCTCTACAAATAAGGTCTCTTAACATTTTGCCATAGCTCGCTTCGTTTCCGAGATATTTGCAGATTTATCTCTAGGGAAGGGGCTTGACGGACATATTTCGAGATATTTCTTCTTCTCGTTGTTCTTCTTCTGCACAGCTAAGCTGGAAGTGGCGTTTGCAGCTCGCAATAGTGCAGAGTTATCTCAAAGAAAGGGGCCACGGTGTTTCTGTATCTCTATTATGTTGGTGCGGCTTCGGAACTTTTAAATATTTCGATATATCTCGAAAACTACGCTTCTGATCAAAAAATATCATAGAACATAAATTGTAGGAAACATAATTCTCTACAAAAAACGTCTCTTAACATTTTGCCATAGCTCGCTTTGTTTCCGAGATATTTGCAGATTCAGCTCAAAGGAACTGGCCTGACGGACATATTTCGAGATATTTCTTCTTCTTGTTGTTCTTCTTCTGCACAGCTAAGCTGGAAGTGGCATTTGCGGCTCGCACTAGTGCAGAGTTATCCCAAAGAAAGGGGCCACGGTGTTTCTGTATCTCTATTATGTTGGTGCGGCTTCGGAACTTTTAAATATCTTGATATATCTCGAGAACTACGCCTCTGATCGAAAAATATCTTAGAACATAAAAAGTTGGAAACTTAATTGTCTACAAAACAGGTCTCTTAACATTTTGCCATAGCTCGCTTCGTTTCCGAGATATTTGCAGATTTATCTCAAGGGAAGGGGACTGACGGACATATTTCGAGATATTTCTTCTTCTTGTTGTTCTTCTTCTGCACAGCTAAGCTGGAAGTGGCATTTGCGGCTCGCTCTAGTGCAGAGTTATCTCAAAGAAAAGGGCCACGGTGTTTCTGTATCTCTATTATGTTGGTGCGGCTTCGGAACTTTTAAATATCTCGATACATCTCGAAAACTACGCTTCTGATCAAAAAATATCATAGAACCTAAATTGTAGGAAACATAATTCTCTACAAAAAAGGTCTCTTAACATTTTGCCATAGCTCGCTTCGTTTCCGAGATATTTGCAGATTCAGCTCAAAGGAACTGGCCTGACGGACATATTTCGAGATATTTCTTCTTCTTGTTGTTCTTCCTCTGCACAGCTAAGCTGGAAGTGGCATTTGCAGCTCGCAATACTGCAGAGTTATCTCAAAGAAAGGGGCCACGGTGTTTCTGTATCTCTATTATGTTGGTGCGGCTTCGGAACTTTTAAATATCTTGATATATCTCGAGAACTACGCATCTGATCAAATAATATCATAGAACATAAATTGTAGGAAACATAATTCTCTACAAAAAAGGTCTCTTAAGATTTTGCCATAGCTCGTTTCGTTTCCGAGATATTTGCAGATATATCTCAAGGGAAGGGGCCTAACGGACATATTTCGAGATATTTCTTCTTCTTGTTGTTCTTCTTCTGCACAGCTAAGCTGGAAGTGGCATTTGCAGCTCGCAATAGTGCAGAGTTATCTCAAAGAAAGGGGCCACGGTGTTTCTGTATCTCTATTATGTTGGTGCGGCTTCGGAACTTTTAAATATCTTGATATATCTCGAGAGCTACGCATCTGATCAAAAAATATCATAGAAAATAAAAAGTAGGACACTTAATTCTCTACAAAAAAGGTCTCTTAACATTTTGCCATAGCTCGCTTCGTTTCCGAGATATTTGCAGATTTATCTCAAGGGAAGGGGCCTGACGGACATATTTCGAGATATTTCTTCTTCTTGTTGTTCTTCTTCTGCACAGCTAAGCTGGAAGTGGCATTTGCAGGTAGCAATAGTGCAGAGTTATCTCAAGGAAAGGGCCCACGGTGTTTCTGTATCTCTATTATGTTGGTGCGGCTTCGGAACTTTTAAATATCTCGATATATCTCGAAAACTACGCTTCTGATCAAAAAATATCATAGAACATAAAAAGTAGGAAACTTAATTCTCTACAAAAAAGGTCTCTTAACATTTTGCCATAGCTTGCTTCGTTTTCGAGATATTTGCAGATTTATCTCAAGGGAAGGGGACTGACGGACATATTTCGAGATATTTCTTCTTCTTGCTGTTCTTCTTCTGCACAGCTAAGCTGGAAGTGGCATTTGCAGCTCGCAATAGTGCAGAGTTATCTCAAAGAAAGAGGCCACGGTGTTTCTGTACCTCTATTATGTTGGTGCAGCTTCGGAACTTTTAAATATCTTGATATATCTCGAGAACTACGCATCTGATCAAAAAATATCATAGAACATAAAAAGTAGAAAACTTAATTCTCTACAAAAAAGGTCTCTCAACATTTTGCCATAGCTCGCTTCGTTTCCGAGATATATGCAGATTTATCTCAAGGGAAGGGGCCTGACGGACATATTTCGAGATATTTCTTCTTCTTGTTGTTCTTCTTCTGCACAGCTAAGCTGGAAGTGGCATTTGCAGCTCGCAATAGTGCAGAGTTACCTCAAAGAAAGGGGCCACGGTGTTTCTGTATCTCTATTATGTTGGTGCCGCTTCGGAACTTTTAAATATCTGGATATATCTCGAGAACTACGCATCTGATCAAAAAATATCATAGAACATAAAAAGTAGAAAACTTAAATCTCTACAAAAAAGGTCTCTCAACATTTTGCCATAGCTCGCTTCGTTTCCGAGATATATGCAGATTTATCTCAAGGGAAGGGGCCTGACGGACATATTTCGAGATATTTCTTCTTCTTGTTGTTCTTCTTCTGCACAGCTAAACTGGAAGTGGCATTTCCAGCTCGCAATAGTGCAGAGTTATCTGAAAGAAAGGGGCCACGGTGTTTCTGTATCTCTATTATGTTGGTGCGGCTTCGGAACTTTTAAATATCTTGATATATCTCGAGAACTACGCATCTGATCAAAAAATATCATAGAACATAAAAAGTAGAAAACTTAATTCTCTACAAAAAAGGTCTCTCAACATTTTGCCATATCTCGCTTTGTTTCCGAGATATATGCAGATTTATCTCAAGGGAAGGGGCCTGACGGACATATTTCGAGATATTTCTTCTTCTTGTTGTTCTTCTTCTGCACAGCTAAACTGGAAGTGGCATTTCCAGCTCGCAATAGTGCAGAGTTATCTGAAAGAAAGGGGCCACGGTGTTTCTGTATCTCTATTATGTTGGTGCGGCTTCGGAACTTTTAAATATCTTGATATATCTCGAAAACTACGCTTCTGATCAAAAAATATCATAGAACATAAATTGCAGGAAACATAATTCTCTACAAAAAAGGTCTCTTAACGTTTTGCCATAGCTCGCTTCGTTTCCGAGATATTTGCAGATTTATCTGAAGGGAAGGGTCCTAACGGACATATTTCGTGATATTTCTTCTTCTTGTTGTTCTTCTACTGCACAGCTAAACTGGAAGTGGCATTTCCAGCTCGCAATAGTGCAGAGTTATCTCAAAGAATGGGGCCACGGTGTTTCTGTATCTCTATTATGTTGGTGCGGCTTCGGAACTTTTAAATATCTTGATATATCTCGAGAACTACGCATCTGATCAAAAAATATCATAGAACATAAAGAGTAGGTAACTTAATACTCTACAAAAAAGGTCTCCTAACATTTTGCCATAGCTCGCTTCGTTTCCGAGATATTTGCAGATTCAGCTCAAAGGAACTGGCCTGACGGACATATTTCGAGATATTTCTTCTTCTTGTTGTTCTTCCTCTGCACAGCTAAGCTGGAAGTGGCATTTGCAGCTCGCAATACTGCAGAGTTATCTCAAAGAAAGGGGCCACGGTGTTTCTGTATCTCTATTATGTTGGTGCGGCTTCGGAACTTTTAAATATCTTGATATATCTCGAGAACTACGCATCTGATCAAATAATATCATAGAACATAAAAAGTAGGAAACTTAATTCTCTACAAGTAAGGTCTCTTAACATTTTGCCATAGCTCGCTTCGTTTCCGAGATATTTGCAGATTTATCTCAAGAGAAGGGGCCTGACGGACATATTTCGAGATATTTCTTCTTCTTGCTGTTCTTCTTCTGCACAGCTAAGCTGGAAGTGGCATTTGCAGGTCGCAATAGTGCAGAGTTATCTCAACGAAAGGGCCCACGGTGTTTCTGTATCTCTATTATGTTGGTGCGGCTTCGGAACTTTTAAATATCTCGATATATCTCGAAAACTACGCTTCTGATCAAAAAATATCATAGAACATAAAAAGTAGGAAACTTAATTCTCTACAAAAAAGGTCTCTTAACATTTTGCCATAGCTTGCTTCGTTTTCGAGATATTTGCAGATTTATCTCAAGGGAAGGGGACTGACGGACATATTTCGAGATATTTCTTCTTCTTGTTGTTCTTCTTCTGCACAGCTAAGCTGGAAGTGGCATTTGCAGCTCGCAATAGTGCAGAGTTATCTCAAAGAAAGAGGCCACGGTGTTTCTGTACCTCTATTATGTTGGTGCAGCTTCGGAACTTTTAAATATCTTGATATATCTCGAGAACTACGCATCTGATCAAAAAATATCATAGAACATAAAAAGTAGAAAACTTAATTCTCTACAAAAAAGGTCTCTCAACATTTTGCCATAGCTCGCTTCGTTTCCGAGATATATGCAGATTTATCTCAAGGGAAGGGGCCTGACGGACATATTTCGAGATATTTCTTCTTCTTGTTGTTCTTCTTCTGCACAGCTAAACTGGAAGTGGCATTTCCAGCTCGCAATAGTGCAGAGTTATCTGAAAGAAAGGGGCCACGGTGTTTCTGTATCTCTATTATGTTGGTGCGGCTTCGGAACTTTTAAATATCTTGATATATCTCGAGAACTACGCATCTGATCAAATAATATCATAGAACATAAAAAGTAGGAAACTTAATTCTCTACAAGTAAGGTCTCTTAACATTTTGCCATAGCTCGCTTCGTTTCCGAGATATTTGCAGATTTATCTCAAGAGAAGGGGCCTGACGGACATATTTCGAGATATTTCTTCTTCTTGCTGTTCTTCTTCTGCACAGCTAAGCTGGAAGTGGCATTTGCAGGTCGCAATAGTGCAGAGTTATCTCAACGAAAGGGCCCACGGTGTTTCTGTATCTCTATTATGTTGGTGCGGCTTCGGAACTTTTAAATATCTCGATATATCTCGAAAACTACGCTTCTGATCAAAAAATATCATAGAACATAAAAAGTAGGAAACTTAATTCTCTACAAAAAAGGTCTCTTAACATTTTGCCATAGCTTGCTTCGTTTTCGAGATATTTGCAGATTTATCTCAAGGGAAGGGGACTGACGGACATATTTCGAGATATTTCTTCTTCTTGTTGTTCTTCTTCTGCACAGCTAAGCTGGAAGTGGCATTTGCAGCTCGCAATAGTGCAGAGTTATCTCAAAGAAAGAGGCCACGGTGTTTCTGTACCTCTATTATGTTGGTGCAGCTTCGGAACTTTTAAATATCTTGATATATCTCGAGAACTACACATCTGATCAAAAAATATCATAGAACATAAAAAGTAGAAAACTTAATTCTCTACAAAAAAGGTCTCTCAACATTTTGCCATAGCTCGCTTCGTTTCCGAGATATATGCAGATTTATCTCAAGGGAAGGGGCCTGACGGACATATTTCGAGATATTTCTTCTTCTTGTTGTTCTTCTTCTGCACAGCTAAACTGGAAGTGGCATTTCCAGCTCGCAATAGTGCAGAGTTATCTGAAAGAAAGGGGCCACGGTGTTTCTGTATCTCTATTATGTTGGTGCGGCTTCGGAACTTTTAAATATCTTGATATATCTCGAGAACTACGCATCTGATCATATAATATCATAGAACATAAAAAGTAGGAAACTTAATTCTCTACAAGTAAGGTCTCTTAACATTTTGCCATAGCTCGCTTCGTTTCCGAGATATTTGCAGATTTATCTCAAGAGAAGGGGCCTGACGGACATATTTCGAGATATTTCTTCTTCTTGTTGTTCTGCTTCTGCACAGCTAAGCTGGAAGTGGCATTTGCAGCTCGCAATAGTGCAGAGTTATCTCAAAGAAAGGGGCCACGGTGTTTCTGTATCTCTATTATGTTGGTGCGGCTTCGGAACTTTTAAATATCTCGATATATCTCGAAAACTACGCTTCTGATCAAAAAATATCATAGAACATAAATTGCAGGAAACATAATTCTCTACAAAAAAGGTCTCTTAACGTTTTGCCATAGCTCGCTTGGTTTCCGAGATATTTGCAGATTTATCTCAAGGGAAGGGTCCTAACGGACATATTTCGTGATATTTCTTCTTCTTGTCGTTCTTCTTCTGCACAGCTAAACTGGAAGTGGCATTTGCAGCTCGCAATAGTGCAGAGTTATCCCTAAGAAAGGGGCCACGGTGTTTCTGAATCTGTATTATGTTGGTGCGGCTTCGGAACTTTTAAATATCTCGATATATCTCGAAAACTGCGCTTCTGATCAAAAAATATCATAGAACATAAATTGTAGGAAACATAATTCTCTACAAAAAAGGTCTCTCAACATTTTGCCATAGCTCGCTTCGTTTCCGAGATATTTGCAGATTTATCTCAAGGGAAGGGTCCTGACGGACATATTTCGGGATATTTCTTCTTCTTGTTGTTCTTCTTCTGCACAGCTAAACTGGAAGTGGCATTTCCAGCTCGCAATAGTGCAGACTTATCTCAAAGAAAGGAGCCACGGTGTTTCTGTACCTCTATTATGTTGGTGCGGCTTCGGAACTTTTAAATATCTTGATATATCTCGAGAACTACGCATCTGATCAAAAAATATCATAGAACATAAAAAGTAGGAAACTTAATTCTCTACAAAAAAGGTCTCTTAACATTTTGCCATAGCTCGCTTCGTTTCCGAGATATTTGCAGATTTATCTCAAGGGAAGAGGACTGACGGACATATTTCGAGATATTTCTTCTTCTTGTTGTTCTTCTTCTGCACAGCTAAGCTGGAAGTGGCATTTGCAGCTCGCAATAGTGCAGAGTTACCTCAAAGAAAGGGGCCACGGTGTTTCTGTATCTCTATTATGTTGGTGCCGCTTCGGAACTTTTAAATATCTTGATATATCTCGAGAACTACGCATCTGATCAAAAAATATCATAGAACATAAAAAGTAGGAAACATAATTCTCTACAAAAAAGGTCTCTTAAGATTTTGCCATAGCTCGTTTTGTTTCCGAGATATTTGCAGATATATCTCAAGGGAAGGGGCCTGACGGACATATTTCGAGATATTTCTTCTTCTTGTTGTTCTTCTTCTGCACAGCTAAACTGGAAGTGGCATTTCCAGCTCGCAATAGTGCAGAGGTATCTCAAAGAATGGGGCCACGGTGTTTCTGTATCTCTATTATGTTGGTGCGGCTTCGGAACTTTTAAATATCTTGATATATCTCGAGAACTACGCATCTGATCGAAAAATATCATAGAACATAAAAAGAAGGAAACTTAATTCTCTACAAAAAAGGTCTCTTAACATTTTGCCATAGCTCGCTTCGTTTCCGAGATATTTGCAGATTTATCTCAAGGGAAGGGGCCTGACGGACATATTTCGAGATATTTCTTCTTCTTGTTGTTCTTCTTCTGCACAGCTAAGCTGGAAGTGGCATTTGCAGCTCGCAATAGTGCAGAGTTACCTCAAAGAAAGGGGCCACGGTGTTTCTGTATCTCTATTATGTTGGTGCCGCTTCGGAACTTTTAAATATCTCGATATATCTCGAAAACTGCGCTTCTGATCAAAAAATATCATAGAACATAAATTGTAGGAAACATAATTCTCTACAAAAAAGGTCTCTTAACATTTTGCCATAGCTCGCTTCGTTTCCGAGATATTTGCAGATTTATCTCAAGGGAAGGGTCCTGACGGACATATTTCGGGATATTTCTTCTTCTTGTTGTTCTTCTTCTGCACAGCTAAACTGGAAGTGGCATTTCCAGCTCGCAATAGTGCAGAGTTATCTCAAAGAAAGGAGCCACGGTGTTTCTGTATCTCTATTATGTTGGTGCGGCTTCGGAACTTTTAAATATCTTGATATATCTCGAGAACTACGCATCTGATCAAAAAATATCATAGAACATAAAAAGTAGGAAACTTAATTCTCTACAAAAAAGGTCTCTTAACATTTTGCCATAGCTCGCTTCGTTTCCGAGATATTTGCAGATTTATCTCAAGGGAAGAGGACTGACGGACATATTTCGAGATATTTCTTCTTCTTGTTGTTCTTCTTCTGCACAGCTAAGCTGGAAGTGGCATTTGCAGCTCGCAATAGTGCAGAGTTACCTCAAAGAAAGGGGCCACGGTGTTTCTGTATCTCTATTATGTTGGTGCCGCTTCGGAACTTTTAAATATCTGGATATATCTCGAGAACTACGCATCTGATCAAAAAATATCATAGAACATAAAAAGTAGGAAACATAATTCTCTACAAAAAAGGTCTCTTAAGATTTTGCCATAGCTCGTTTCGTTTCCGAGATATTTGCAGATATATCTCAAGGGAAGGGGCCTGACGGACATATTTCGAGATATTTCTTCTTCTTGTTGTTCTTCTTCTGCACAGCTAAACTGGAAGTGGCATTTCCAGCTCGCAATAGTGCAGAGGTATCTCAAAGAATGGGGCCACGGTGTTTCTGTATCTCTATTATGTTGGTGCGGCTTCGGAACTTTTAAATATCTTGATATATCTCGAGAACTACGCATCTGATCGAAAAATATCATAGAACATAAAAAGAAGGAAACTTAATTCTCTACAAAAAAGGTCTCTTAACATTTTGCCATAGCTCGCTTCGTTTCCGAGATATTTGCAGATTTATCTCAAGGGAAGGGGCCTGACGGACATATTTCGAGATATTTCTTCTTCTTGTTGTTCTTCTTCTGCACAGCTAAGCTGGAAGTGGCATTTGCAGCTCGCAATAGTGCAGAGTTACCTCAAAGAAAGGGGCCACGGTGTTTCTGTATCTCTATTATGTTGGTGCCGCTTCGGAACTTTTAAATATCTGGATATATCTCGAGAACTACGCATCTGATCAAAAAATATCATAGAACATAAATTGTAGGAAACATAATTCTCTACAAAAAAGGTCTCTTAAGATTTTGCCATAGCTCGTTTCGTTTCCGAGATATTTGCAGATATATCTCAAGGGAAGGGGCCTGACGGACATATTTCGAGATATTTCTTCTTCTTGTTGTTCTTCTTCTGCACAGCTAAGCTGGAAGTGGCATTTGCAGCTCGCAATAGTGCAGAGTTATCTCAAAGAAAGGGGCCACGGTGTTTCTGTATCACTATTATGTTGGTGCGGCTTCGGAACTTTTAAATATCTTGATATATCTCGAGAACTACGCATCTGATCAAAAAATATCATAGAACATAAAAAGTAGGAAACTGAATTCTCTACAAAAAAGGTCTCTTAACATTTTGCCATAGCTCACTTCGTTTCCGAGATATTTGCAGATTTATCTCAAGGCAAGAGGACTGACGGACATATTTCGAGATATTTCTTCTTCTTGTTGTTCTTCTTCTGCACAGCTAAGCTGGAAGTGGCATTTGCAGCTCGCAATAGTGCAGAGTTATCTCAAAGAAAGAGGCCACGGTGTTTCTGTACCTCTATTATGTTGGTGCAGCTTCGGAACTTTTAAATATCTTGATCTATCTCGAGAACTACGCATCTGATCAAAAAATATCATAGAACATAAAAAGTAGGAAACTTAATTCTCTACAAGTAAGGTCTCTTAACATTTTGCCATAGCTCGCTTCGTTTCCGAGATATTTGCAGATTTATCTCAAGAGAAGGGGCCTGACGGACATATTTCGAGATATTTCTTCTTCTTGTTGTTCTTCTTCTGCACAGCTAAGCTGGAAGTGGCATTTGCAGCTCGCAATAGTGCAGAGTTATCTCAAAGAAAGGGGCCACGGTGTTTCTGTACCTCTATTATGTTGGTGCAGCTTCGGAACTTTTAAATATCTTGATATATCTCGAGAACTACGCATCTGATCAAAAAATATCATAGAACATAAAAAGTAGAAAACTTAATTCTCTACAAAAAAGGTCTCTCAACATTTTGCCATAGCTCGCTTCGTTTCCGAGATATATGCAGATTTATCTCAAGGGAAGGGTCCTGACGGACATATTTCGAGATATCTCTTCTTCTTGTTGTTCTTCTTCTGCACAGCTAAACTGGAAGTGGCATTTCCAGCTCGCAATAGTGCAGAGTTATCTGAAAGAAAGGGGCCACGGTGTTTCTGTATCTCTATTATGTTGGTGCGGCTTCGGAACTTTTAAATATCTCGATATATCTCGAAAACTACGCTTGTGATCAAAAAATATCATAGAACATAAATTGTAGGAAACATAATTCTCTACAAAAAAGGTCTCTTAACATTTTGCCATAGCTCGCTTCGTTTCCGAGATATTTGCAGATATATCTCAAGGGAAGGGGCCTGACGGACATATTTCGAGATATTTCTTCTTCTTGTAGTTCTTCTTCTGCACAGCTAAGCTGGAAGTGGCATTTGCGGCTCGCACTAGTGCAGAGTTATCTCAAAGAAAGGGGCCACGGTGTTTCTGTATCTCTATTATGTTGGTGCGGCTTCGGAACTTTTAAATATCTTGATATATCTCGAGAACTACGCATCTGATCAAAAAATATCGTAGAACATAAAAAGTAGGAAACTTAATTCTCTACAAAAAAGGTCTCTTAACATTTTGCCATAGCTCGCTTCGTTTCCGAGATATTTGCAGATTTATCTCAAGGGAAGGGGCCTGACGGACATATTTCGAGATATTTCTTCTTCTTGTTGTTCTTCTTCTGCACAGCTAAGCTGGAAGTGGCATTTGCGGCTCGCACTAGTGCAGCGTTATCTCAAAGAGGGGGGCCACGGTGTTTCAGTATCTCTATTATGTTGGTGCGGCTTCGGAACTTTTAAATATCTTGATATATCTCGAGAACTACGCATCTGATCAAAAAATATCATAGAACAGAAAAAGTAGGAAACTTAATTCTCTACAAAAAAGGTCTCTTAACATTTTGCCATAGCTCGCTTCGTTTCCGAGATATTTGCAGATTTATCTCAAGGGAAGGGGCCTGACGGACATATTTCGAGATATTTCTTCTTCTTGTTGTTCTTCTTCTGCACAGCTAAGCTGGAAGTGGCATTTGCAGCTCGCAATAGTGCAGAGTTATCTCAAAGAAAGGGGCCACGGTGTTTCTGTACCTCTATTATGTTGGTGCGGCTTCGGAACTTTTAAATATCTCGATATATCTCGAGAACTACGCATCTGATCAAAAAATATCATAGAACATAAAAAGTAGGAAACTTAATTCTCTACAAAAAAGGTCTCTTAACATTTTGCCATAGCTCGCTTCGTTTCCGAGATATTTGCAGATTTATCTCAAGGGAAGGGGCCTGACGGACATATTTCGAGATATTTCTTCTTCTTGTTGTTCTTCTTCTGCACAGCTAAGCTGGAAGTGGCATTTGCGGCTCGCACTAGTGCAGAGTTATCTCAAAGAAAGGGGCCACGGTGTTTCTGTATCTCTATTATGTTGGTGCGGCTTCGGAACTTTTAAATATCTCGATATATCTCGAAAACTACGCTTGTGATCAAAAAATATCATAGAACATAAATTGTAGGAAACATAATTCTCTACAAAAAAGGTCTCTTAACATCTTGCCATAGCTCGCTTCGTTTCCGAGATATTTGCAGATATATCTCAAGGGAAGGGGCCTGACGGACATATTTCGAGATATTTCTTCTTCTTGTTGTACTTCTTCTGCACAGCTAAGCTGGAAGTGGCATTTACAGCTCGCAATAGTGCAAAGTTATCTCAAAGAAAGGGGCCACGGTGTTTCTGTATCTCTATTATGTTGGTGCGGCTTCGGAACTTTTAAATAGCTTGATATATCTCGAGAACTACGCATCTGATCGAAAAATATCATAGAACATAAAAAGTAGGAAACTTAATTCTCTACAAAAAAGGTCTCTTAACATTTTGCCATAGCTCGCTTCGTTTCCGAGATATTTGCAGATTTATCTCAAGGGAAGGGGCCTGACGGACATATTTCGAGATATTTCTTCTTCTTGTTGTTCTTCTTCTGCACAGCTAAGCTGGAAGTGGCATTTGCGGCTCGCACTAGTGCAGAGTTATCTCAAAGAAAGGGGCCACGGTGTTTCTGTATCTCTATTATGTTGGTGCGGCTTCGGAACTTTTAAATATCTTGATATATCTCGAGAACTACGCATCTGATCAAAAAATATCATAGAACATAAAAAGTAGGAAACTTAATTCTCTACAAAAAAGGTCTGTTAACATTTTGCCATAGCTCGCTTCGTTTCCGAGATATTTGCAGATTTATCTCAAGGGAAGGGGCCTGACGGACATATTTCGAGATATTTCTTCTTCTTGTTGTTCTTCTTCTGCACAGCTAAGCTGGAAGTGGCATTTGCAGCTCGCAATAGTGCAGAGTTATCTCAAAGAAAGGGGCCACGGTGTTTCTGTACCTCTATTATGTTGGTGCAGCTTCGGAACTTTTAAATATCTTGATATATCTCGAGAACTACGCATCTGATCAAAAAATATCATAGAACATAAAAAGTAGAAAACTTAATTCTCTACAAAAAAGGTCTCTCAACATTTTGCCATAGCTCGCTTCGTTTCCGAGATATATGCAGATTTATCTCAAGGGAAGGGTCCTGACGGACATATTTCGAGATATCTCTTCTTCTTGTTGTTCTTCTTCTGCACAGCTAAACTGGAAGTGGCATTTCCAGCTCGCAATAGTGCAGAGTTATCTGAAAGAAAGGGGCCACGGTGTTTCTGTATCTCTATTATGTTGGTGCGGCTTCGGAACTTTTAAATATCTCGATATATCTCGAAAACTACGCTTGTGATCAAAAAATATCATAGAACATAAATTGTAGGAAACATAATTCTCTACAAAAAAGGTCTCTTAACATTTTGCCATAGCTCGCTTCGTTTCCGAGATATTTGCAGATATATCTCAAGGGAAGGGGCCTGACGGACATATTTCGAGATATTTCTTCTTCTTGTAGTTCTTCTTCTGCACAGCTAAGCTGGAAGTGGCATTTGCGGCTCGCACTAGTGCAGAGTTATCTCAAAGAAAGGGGCCACGGTGTTTCTGTATCTCTATTATGTTGGTGCGGCTTCGGAACTTTTAAATATCTTGATATATCTCGAGAACTACGCATCTGATCAAAAAATATCGTAGAACATAAAAAGTAGGAAACTTAATTCTCTACAAAAAAGGTCTCTTAACATTTTGCCATAGCTCGCTTCGTTTCCGAGATATTTGCAGATTTATCTCAAGGGAAGGGGCCTGACGGACATATTTCGAGATATTTCTTCTTCTTGTTGTTCTTCTTCTGCACAGCTAAGCTGGAAGTGGCATTTGCGGCTCGCACTAGTGCAGCGTTATCTCAAAGAGGGGGGCCACGGTGTTTCAGTATCTCTATTATGTTGGTGCGGCTTCGGAACTTTTAAATATCTTGATATATCTCGAGAACTACGCATCTGATCAAAAAATATCATAGAACAGAAAAAGTAGGAAACTTAATTCTCTACAAAAAAGGTCTCTTAACATTTTGCCATAGCTCGCTTCGTTTCCGAGATATTTGCAGATTTATCTCAAGGGAAGGGGCCTGACGGACATATTTCGAGATATTTCTTCTTCTTGTTGTTCTTCTTCTGCACAGCTAAGCTGGAAGTGGCATTTGCAGCTCGCAATAGTGCAGAGTTATCTCAAAGAAAGGGGCCACGGTGTTTCTGTACCTCTATTATGTTGGTGCGGCTTCGGAACTTTTAAATATCTCGATATATCTCGAGAACTACGCATCTGATCAAAAAATATCATAGAACATAAAAAGTAGGAAACTTAATTCTCTACAAAAAAGGTCTCTTAACATTTTGCCATAGCTCGCTTCGTTTCCGAGATATTTGCAGATTTATCTCAAGGGAAGGGGCCTGACGGACATATTTCGAGATATTTCTTCTTCTTGTTGTTCTTCTTCTGCACAGCTAAGCTGGAAGTGGCATTTGCGGCTCGCACTAGTGCAGAGTTATCTCAAAGAAAGGGGCCACGGTGTTTCTGTATCTCTATTATGTTGGTGCGGCTTCGGAACTTTTAAATATCTCGATATATCTCGAAAACTACGCTTGTGATCAAAAAATATCATAGAACATAAATTGTAGGAAACATAATTCTCTACAAAAAAGGTCTCTTAACATCTTGCCATAGCTCGCTTCGTTTCCGAGATATTTGCAGATATATCTCAAGGGAAGGGGCCTGACGGACATATTTCGAGATATTTCTTCTTCTTGTTGTACTTCTTCTGCACAGCTAAGCTGGAAGTGGCATTTACAGCTCGCAATAGTGCAAAGTTATCTCAAAGAAAGGGGCCACGGTGTTTCTGTATCTCTATTATGTTGGTGCGGCTTCGGAACTTTTAAATAGCTTGATATATCTCGAGAACTACGCATCTGATCAAAAAATATCATAGAACATAAAAAGTAGGAAACTTAATTCTCTACAAAAAAGGTCTCTTAACATTTTGCCATAGCTCGCTTCGTTTCCGAGATATTTGCAGATTTATCTCAAGGGAAGGGGCCTGACGGACATATTTCGAGATATTTCTTCTTCTTGTTGTTCTTCTTCTGCACAGCTAAGCTGGAAGTGGCATTTGCGGCTCGCACTAGTGCAGCGTTATCTCAAAGAGGGGGGCCACGGTGTTTCAGTATCTCTATTATGTTGGTGCGGCTTCGGAACTTTTAAATATCTTGATATATCTCGAGAACTACGCATCTGATCAAAAAATATCATAGAACAGAAAAAGTAGGAAACTTAATTCTCTACAAAAAAGGTCTCTTAACATTTTGCCATAGCTCGCTTCGTTTCCGAGATATTTGCAGATTTATCTCAAGGGAAGGGGCCTGACGGACATATTTCGAGATATTTCTTCTTCTTGTTGTTCTTCTTCTGCACAGCTAAGCTGGAAGTGGCATTTGCAGCTCGCAATAGTGCAGAGTTATCTCAAAGAAAGGGGCCACGGTGTTTCTGTACCTCTATTATGTTGGTGCGGCTTCGGAACTTTTAAATATCTCGATATATCTCGAGAACTACGCATCTGATCAAAAAATATCATAGAACATAAAAAGTAGGAAACTTAATTCTCTACAAAAAAGGTCTCTTAACATTTTGCCATAGCTCGCTTCGTTTCCGAGATATTTGCAGATTTATCTCAAGGGAAGGGGCCTGACGGACATATTTCGAGATATTTCTTCTTCTTGTTGTTCTTCTTCTGCACAGCTAAGCTGGAAGTGGCATTTGCGGCTCGCACTAGTGCAGAGTTATCTCAAAGAAAGGGGCCACGGTGTTTCTGTATCTCTATTATGTTGGTGCGGCTTCGGAACTTTTAAATATCTCGATATATCTCGAAAACTACGCTTGTGATCAAAAAATATTATAGAACATAAATTGTAGGAAACATAATTCTCTACAAAAAAGGTCTCTTAACATCTTGCCATAGCTCGCTTCGTTTCCGAGATATTTGCAGATATATCTCAAGGGAAGGGGCCTGACGGACATATTTCGAGATATTTCTTCTTCTTGTTGTACTTCTTCTGCACAGCTAAGCTGGAAGTGGCATTTACAGCTCGCAATAGTGCAAAGTTATCTCAAAGAAAGGGGCCACGGTGTTTCTGTATCTCTATTATGTTGGTGCGGCTTCGGAACTTTTAAATAGCTTGATATATCTCGAGAACTACGCATCTGATCAAAAAATATCATAGAACATAAAAAGTAGGAAACTTAATTCTCTACAAAAAAGGTCTCTTAACATTTTGCCATAGCTCGCTTCGTTTCCGAGATATTTGCAGATTTATCTCAAGGGAAGGGGCCTGACGGACATATTTCGAGATATTTCTTCTTCTTGTTGTTCTTCTTCTGCACAGCTAAGCTGGAAGTGGCATTTGCAGCTCGCAATAGTGCAGAGTTATCTCAAAGAAAGGGGCCACGGTGTTTCTGTACCTCTATTATGTTGGTGCAGCTTCGGAACTTTTAAATATCTTGATATATCTCGAGAACTACGCATCTGATCAAAAAATATCATAGAACATAAAAAGTAGAAAACTTAATTCTCTACAAAAAAGGTCTCTCAACATTTTGCCATAGCTCGCTTCGTTTCCGAGATATATGCAGATTTATCTCAAGGGAAGGGTCCTGACGGACATATTTCGAGATATCTCTTCTTCTTGTTGTTCTTCTTCTGCACAGCTAAACTGGAAGTGGCATTTCCAGCTCGCAATAGTGCAGAGTTATCTGAAAGAAAGGGGCCACGGTGTTTCTGTATCTCTATTATGTTGGTGCGGCTTCGGAACTTTTAAATATCTCGATATATCTCGAAAACTACGCTTGTGATCAAAAAATATCATAGAACATAAATTGTAGGAAACATAATTCTCTACAAAAAAGGTCTCTTAACATTTTGCCATAGCTCGCTTCGTTTCCGAGATATTTGCAGATATATCTCAAGGGAAGGGGCCTGACGGACATATTTCGAGATATTTCTTCTTCTTGTAGTTCTTCTTCTGCACAGCTAAGCTGGAAGTGGCATTTGCGGCTCGCACTAGTGCAGAGTTATCTCAAAGAAAGGGGCCACGGTGTTTCTGTATCTCTATTATGTTGGTGCGGCTTCGGAACTTTTAAATATCTTGATATATCTCGAGAACTACGCATCTGATCAAAAAATATCGTAGAACATAAAAAGTAGGAAACTTAATTCTCTACAAAAAAGGTCTCTTAACATTTTGCCATAGCTCGCTTCGTTTCCGAGATATTTGCAGATTTATCTCAAGGGAAGGGGCCTGACGGACATATTTCGAGATATTTCTTCTTCTTGTTGTTCTTCTTCTGCACAGCTAAGCTGGAAGTGGCATTTGCGGCTCGCACTAGTGCAGCGTTATCTCAAAGAGGGGGGCCACGGTGTTTCAGTATCTCTATTATGTTGGTGCGGCTTCGGAACTTTTAAATATCTTGATATATCTCGAGAACTACGCATCTGATCAAAAAATATCATAGAACAGAAAAAGTAGGAAACTTAATTCTCTACAAAAAAGGTCTCTTAACATTTTGCCATAGCTCGCTTCGTTTCCGAGATATTTGCAGATTTATCTCAAGGGAAGGGGCCTGACGGACATATTTCGAGATATTTCTTCTTCTTGTTGTTCTTCTTCTGCACAGCTAAGCTGGAAGTGGCATTTGCAGCTCGCAATAGTGCAGAGTTATCTCAAAGAAAGGGGCCACGGTGTTTCTGTACCTCTATTATGTTGGTGCGGCTTCGGAACTTTTAAATATCTCGATATATCTCGAGAACTACGCATCTGATCAAAAAATATCATAGAACATAAAAAGTAGGAAACTTAATTCTCTACAAAAAAGGTCTCTTAACATTTTGCCATAGCTCGCTTCGTTTCCGAGATATTTGCAGATTTATCTCAAGGGAAGGGGCCTGACGGACATATTTCGAGATATTTCTTCTTCTTGTTGTTCTTCTTCTGCACAGCTAAGCTGGAAGTGGCATTTGCGGCTCGCACTAGTGCAGAGTTATCTCAAAGAAAGGGGCCACGGTGTTTCTGTATCTCTATTATGTTGGTGCGGCTTCGGAACTTTTAAATATCTCGATATATCTCGAAAACTACGCTTGTGATCAAAAAATATCATAGAACATAAATTGTAGGAAACATAATTCTCTACAAAAAAGGTCTCTTAACATCTTGCCATAGCTCGCTTCGTTTCCGAGATATTTGCAGATATATCTCAAGGGAAGGGGCCTGACGGACATATTTCGAGATATTTCTTCTTCTTGTTGTACTTCTTCTGCACAGCTAAGCTGGAAGTGGCATTTACAGCTCGCAATAGTGCAAAGTTATCTCAAAGAAAGGGGCCACGGTGTTTCTGTATCTCTATTATGTTGGTGCGGCTTCGGAACTTTTAAATAGCTTGATATATCTCGAGAACTACGCATCTGATCAAAAAATATCATAGAACATAAAAAGTAGGAAACTTAATTCTCTACAAAAAAGGTCTCTTAACATTTTGCCATAGCTCGCTTCGTTTCCGAGATATTTGCAGATTTATCTCAAGGGAAGGGGCCTGACGGACATATTTCGAGATATTTCTTCTTCTTGTTGTTCTTCTTCTGCACAGCTAAGCTGGAAGTGGCATTTGCGGCTCGCACTAGTGCAGAGTTATCTCAAAGAAAGGGGCCACGGTGTTTCTGTATCTCTATTATGTTGGTGCGGCTTCGGAACTTTTAAATATCTTGATATATCTCGAGAACTACGCATCTGATCAAAAAATATCATAGAACATAAAAAGTAGGAAACTTAATTCTCTACAAAAAAGGTCTGTTAACATTTTGCCATAGCTCGCTTCGTTTCCGAGATATTTGCAGATTTATCTCAAGGGAAGGGGCCTGACGGACATATTTCGAGATATTTCTTCTTCTTGTTGTTCTTCTTCTGCACAGCTAAACTGGAAGTGGCATTTCCAGCTCGCACTAGTGCAGAGTTATCTCAAAGAAAGGAGCCACGGTGTTTCTGTATCTCTATTATGTTGGTGCGGCTTCGGAACTTTTAAATATCTTGATATATCTCGAGAACTACGCATCTGATCAAAAAATATCGTAGAACATAAAAAGTAGGAAACTTAATTCTCTACAAAAAAGGTCTCTTAACATTTTGCCATAGCTCGCTTCGTTTCCGAGATATTTGCAGATTTATCTCAAGGGAAGGGGCCTGACGGACATATTTCGAGATATTTCTTCTTCTTGTTGTTCTTCTTCTGCACAGCTAAGCTGGAAGTGGCATTTGCGGCTCGCACTAGTGCAGAGTTATCTCAAAGAAAGGGGCCACGGTGTTTCTGTATCTCTATTATGTTGGTGCGGCTTCGGAACTTTTAAATATCTTGATATATCTCGAGAACTACGCATCTGATCAAAAAATATCATAGAACATAAAAAGTAGGAAACTTAATTCTCTACAAAAAAGGTCTGTTAACATTTTGCCATAGCTCGCTTCGTTTCCGAGATATTTGCAGATTTATCTCAAGGGAAGGGGCCTAACGGACATATTTCGAGATATTTCTTCTTCTTGTTGTTCTTCTTCTGCACAGCTAAACTGGAAGTGGCATTTCCAGCTCGCACTAGTGCAGAGTTATCTCAAAGAAAGGGGCCACGGTGTTTCTGTATCTCTATTATGTTGGTGCGGCTTCGGAACTTTTAAATATCTTGATATATCTCGAGAACTACGCATCTGATCAAAAAATATCATAGAACATAAAAAGTAGGAAACTTAATTCTCTACAAAAAAGGTCTCTTAACATTTTGCCATAGCTCGCTTCGTTTCCGAGATATTTGCAGATTATCTCAAGGGAAGGGGCCTGACGGACATATTTCGAGATATTTCTTCTTCTTGTTGTTCTTCTTCTGCACAGCTAAGCTGGAAGTGGCATTTGCGGCTCGCACTAGTGCAGCGCCATCTCAAAGAAAGGGGCCACGGTGTTTCTGTATCTCTATTATGTTGGTGCGGCTTCGGAACTTTTAAATATCTTGATATATCTCGAGAACTACGCTTGTGATCAAAAAATATCATAGAACATAAAAAGTAGGAAACTTAATTCTCTACAAAAAAGGTCTCTTAACATTTTGCCATAGCTCGCTTCGTTTCCGAGATATTTGCAGATATATCTCAAGGGAAGGGGCCTGACGGACATATTTCGAGATATTTCTTCTTCTTGTTGTACTTCTTCTGCACAGCTAAGCTGGAAGTGGCATTTACAGCTCGCAATAGTGCAAAGTTATCTCAAAGAAAGGGGCCACGGTGTTTCTGTATCTCTATTATGTTGGTGCGGCTTCGGAACTTTTAAATATCTTGATATATCTCGAGAACTACGCATCTGATCAAAAAATATCATAGAACATAAAAAGTAGGAAACTTAATTCTCTACAAAAAAGGTCTCTTAACATTTTGCCATAGCTCGCTTCGTTTCCGAGATATTTGCAGATTTATCTCAAGGGAAGGGGCCTGACGGACATATTTCGAGATATTTCTTCTTCTTGTTGTTCTTCTTCTGCACAGCTAAGCTGGAAGTGGCATTTGCGGCTCGCACTAGTGCAGAGTTATCTCAAAGAAAGGGGCCACGGTGTTTCTGTATCTCTATTATGTTGGTGCGGCTTCGGAACTTTTAAATATCTTGATATATCTCGAGAACTACGCATCTGATCAAAAAATATCATAGAACATAAAAAGTAGGAAACTTAATTCTCTACAAAAAAGGTCTGTTAACATTTTGCCATAGCTCGCTTCGTTTCCGAGATATTTGCAGATTTATCTCAAGGGAAGGGGCCTGACGGACATATTTCGAGATATTTCTTCTTCTTGTTGTTCTTCTTCTGCACAGCTAAACTGGAAGTGGCATTTCCAGCTCGCACTAGTGCAGAGTTATCTCAAAGAAAGGAGCCACGGTGTTTCTGTATCTCTATTATGTTGGTGCGGCTTCGGAACTTTTAAATATCTTGATATATCTCGAGAACTACGCATCTGATCAAAAAATATCGTAGAACATAAAAAGTAGGAAACTTAATTCTCTACAAAAAAGGTCTCTTAACATTTTGCCATAGCTCGCTTCGTTTCCGAGATATTTGCAGATTTATCTCAAGGGAAGGGGCCTGACGGACATATTTCGAGATATTTCTTCTTCTTGTTGTTCTTCTTCTGCACAGCTAAGCTGGAAGTGGCATTTGCGGCTCGCACTAGTGCAGAGTTATCTCAAAGAAAGGGGCCACGGTGTTTCTGTATCTCTATTATGTTGGTGCGGCTTCGGAACTTTTAAATATCTTGATATATCTCGAGAACTACGCATCTGATCAAAAAATATCATAGAACATAGAAAGTAGGAAACTTAATTCTCTACAAAAAAGGTCTGTTAACATTTTGCCATAGCTCGCTTCGTTTCCGAGATATTTGCAGATTTATCTCAAGGGAAGGGGCCTAACGGACATATTTCGAGATATTTCTTCTTCTTGTTGTTCTTCTTCTGCACAGCTAAACTGGAAGTGGCATTTCCAGCTCGCACTAGTGCAGAGTTATCTCAAAGAAAGGGGCCACGGTGTTTCTGTATCTCTATTATGTTGGTGCGGCTTCGGAACTTTTAAATATCTTGATATATCTCGAGAACTACGCATCTGATCAAAAAATATCATAGAACATAAAAAGTAGGAAACTTAATTCTCTACAAAAAAGGTCTCTTAACATTTTGCCATAGCTCGCTTCGTTTCCGAGATATTTGCAGATTATCTCAAGGGAAGGGGCCTGACGGACATATTTCGAGATATTTCTTCTTCTTGTTGTTCTTCTTCTGCACAGCTAAGCTGGAAGTGGCATTTGCGGCTCGCACTAGTGCAGCGCCATCTCAAAGAAAGGGGCCACGGTGTTTCTGTATCTCTATTATGTTGGTGCGGCTTCGGAACTTTTAAATATCTTGATATATCTCGAGAACTACGCTTGTGATCAAAAAATATCATAGAACATAAAAAGTAGGAAACTTAATTCTCTACAAAAAAGGTCTCTTAACATTTTGCCATAGCTCGCTTCGTTTCCGAGATATTTGCAGATATATCTCAAGGGAAGGGGCCTGACGGACATATTTCGAGATATTTCTTCTTCTTGTTGTACTTCTTCTGCACAGCTAAGCTGGAAGTGGCATTTACAGCTCGCAATAGTGCAAAGTTATCTCAAAGAAAGGGGCCACGGTGTTTCTGTATCTCTATTATGTTGGTGCGGCTTCGGAACTTTTAAATATCTTGATATATCTCGAGAACTACGCATCTGATCAAAAAATATCATAGAACATAAAAAGTAGGAAACTTAATTCTCTACAAAAAAGGTCTCTTAACATTTTGCCATAGCTCGCTTCGTTTCCGAGATATTTGCAGATTTATCTCAAGGGAAGGGGCCTGACGGACATATTTCGAGATATTTCTTCTTCTTGTTGTTCTTCTTCTGCACAGCTAAGCTGGAAGTGGCATTTGCGGCTCGCACTAGTGCAGAGTTATCTCAAAGAAAGGGGCCACGGTGTTTCTGTATCTCTATTATGTTGGTGCGGCTTCGGAACTTTTAAATATCTTGATATATCTCGAGAACTACGCATCTGATCAAAAAATATCATAGAACATAAAAAGTAGGAAACTTAATTCTCTACAAAAAAGGTCTGTTAACATTTTGCCATAGCTCGCTTCGTTTCCGAGATATTTGCAGATTTATCTCAAGGGAAGGGGCCTGACGGACATATTTCGAGATATTTCTTCTTCTTGTTGTTCTTCTTCTGCACAGCTAAACTGGAAGTGGCATTTCCAGCTCGCACTAGTGCAGAGTTATCTCAAAGAAAGGAGCCACGGTGTTTCTGTATCTCTATTATGTTGGTGCGGCTTCGGAACTTTTAAATATCTTGATATATCTCGAGAACTACGCATCTGATCAAAAAATATCGTAGAACATAAAAAGTAGGAAACTTAATTCTCTACAAAAAAGGTCTCTTAACATTTTGCCATAGCTCGCTTCGTTTCCGAGATATTTGCAGATTTATCTCAAGGGAAGGGGCCTGACGGACATATTTCGAGATATTTCTTCTTCTTGTTGTTCTTCTTCTGCACAGCTAAGCTGGAAGTGGCATTTGCGGCTCGCACTAGTGCAGAGTTATCTCAAAGAAAGGGGCCACGGTGTTTCTGTATCTCTATTATGTTGGTGCGGCTTCGGAACTTTTAAATATCTTGATATATCTCGAGAACTACGCATCTGATCAAAAAATATCATAGAACATAGAAAGTAGGAAACTTAATTCTCTACAAAAAAGGTCTGTTAACATTTTGCCATAGCTCGCTTCGTTTCCGAGATATTTGCAGATTTATCTCAAGGGAAGGGGCCTGACGGACATATTTCGAGATATTTCTTCTTCTTGTTGTTCTTCTTCTGCACAGCTAAGCTGGAAGTGGCATTTGCGGCTCGCACTAGTGCAGAGTTATCTCAAAGAAAGGGGCCACGGTGTTTCTGTATCTCTATTATGTTGGTGCGGCTTCGGAACTTTTAAATATCTTGATATATCTCGAGAACTACGCATCTGATCAAAAAATATCATAGAACATAAAAAGTAGGAAACTTAATTCTCTACAAAAAAGGTCTGTTAACATTTTGCCATAGCTCGCTTCGTTTCCGAGATATTTGCAGATTTATCTCAAGGGAAGGGGCCTGACGGACATATTTCGAGATATTTCTTCTTCTTGTTGTTCTTCTTCTGCACAGCTAAACTGGAAGTGGCATTTCCAGCTCGCACTAGTGCAGAGTTATCTCAAAGAAAGGAGCCACGGTGTTTCTGTATCTCTATTATGTTGGTGCGGCTTCGGAACTTTTAAATATCTTGATATATCTCGAGAACTACGCATCTGATCAAAAAATATCGTAGAACATAAAAAGTAGGAAACTTAATTCTCTACAAAAAAGGTCTCTTAACATTTTGCCATAGCTCGCTTCGTTTCCGAGATATTTGCAGATTTATCTCAAGGGAAGGGGCCTGACGGACATATTTCGAGATATTTCTTCTTCTTGTTGTTCTTCTTCTGCACAGCTAAGCTGGAAGTGGCATTTGCGGCTCGCACTAGTGCAGAGTTATCTCAAAGAAAGGGGCCACGGTGTTTCTGTATCTCTATTATGTTGGTGCGGCTTCGGAACTTTTAAATATCTTGATATATCTCGAGAACTACGCATCTGATCAAAAAATATCATAGAACATAGAAAGTAGGAAACTTAATTCTCTACAAAAAAGGTCTGTTAACATTTTGCCATAGCTCGCTTCGTTTCCGAGATATTTGCAGATTTATCTCAAGGGAAGGGGCCTAACGGACATATTTCGAGATATTTCTTCTTCTTGTTGTTCTTCTTCTGCACAGCTAAACTGGAAGTGGCATTTCCAGCTCGCACTAGTGCAGAGTTATCTCAAAGAAAGGGGCCACGGTGTTTCTGTATCTCTATTATGTTGGTGCGGCTTCGGAACTTTTAAATATCTTGATATATCTCGAGAACTACGCATCTGATCAAAAAATATCATAGAACATAAAAAGTAGGAAACTTAATTCTCTACAAAAAAGGTCTCTTAACATTTTGCCATAGCTCGCTTCGTTTCCGAGATATTTGCAGATTATCTCAAGGGAAGGGGCCTGACGGACATATTTCGAGATATTTCTTCTTCTTGTTGTTCTTCTTCTGCACAGCTAAGCTGGAAGTGGCATTTGCGGCTCGCACTAGTGCAGCGCCATCTCAAAGAAAGGGGCCACGGTGTTTCTGTATCTCTATTATGTTGGTGCGGCTTCGGAACTTTTAAATATCTTGATATATCTCGAGAACTACGCTTGTGATCAAAAAATATCATAGAACATAAAAAGTAGGAAACTTAATTCTCTACAAAAAAGGTCTCTTAACATTTTGCCATAGCTCGCTTCGTTTCCGAGATATTTGCAGATATATCTCAAGGGAAGGGGCCTGACGGACATATTTCGAGATATTTCTTCTTCTTGTTGTACTTCTTCTGCACAGCTAAGCTGGAAGTGGCATTTACAGCTCGCAATAGTGCAAAGTTATCTCAAAGAAAGGGGCCACGGTGTTTCTGTATCTCTATTATGTTGGTGCGGCTTCGGAACTTTTAAATATCTTGATATATCTCGAGAACTACGCATCTGATCAAAAAATATCATAGAACATAAAAAGTAGGAAACTTAATTCTCTACAAAAAAGGTCTCTTAACATTTTGCCATAGCTCGCTTCGTTTCCGAGATATTTGCAGATTTATCTCAAGGGAAGGGGCCTGACGGACATATTTCGAGATATTTCTTCTTCTTGTTGTTCTTCTTCTGCACAGCTAAGCTGGAAGTGGCATTTGCGGCTCGCACTAGTGCAGAGTTATCTCAAAGAAAGGGGCCACGGTGTTTCTGTATCTCTATTATGTTGGTGCGGCTTCGGAACTTTTAAATATCTTGATATATCTCGAGAACTACGCATCTGATCAAAAAATATCATAGAACATAAAAAGTAGGAAACTTAATTCTCTACAAAAAAGGTCTGTTAACATTTTGCCATAGCTCGCTTCGTTTCCGAGATATTTGCAGATTTATCTCAAGGGAAGGGGCCTGACGGACATATTTCGAGATATTTCTTCTTCTTGTTGTTCTTCTTCTGCACAGCTAAACTGGAAGTGGCATTTCCAGCTCGCACTAGTGCAGAGTTATCTCAAAGAAAGGAGCCACGGTGTTTCTGTATCTCTATTATGTTGGTGCGGCTTCGGAACTTTTAAATATCTTGATATATCTCGAGAACTACGCATCTGATCAAAAAATATCGTAGAACATAAAAAGTAGGAAACTTAATTCTCTACAAAAAAGGTCTCTTAACATTTTGCCATAGCTCGCTTCGTTTCCGAGATATTTGCAGATTTATCTCAAGGGAAGGGGCCTGACGGACATATTTCGAGATATTTCTTCTTCTTGTTGTTCTTCTTCTGCACAGCTAAGCTGGAAGTGGCATTTGCGGCTCGCACTAGTGCAGAGTTATCTCAAAGAAAGGGGCCACGGTGTTTCTGTATCTCTATTATGTTGGTGCGGCTTCGGAACTTTTAAATATCTTGATATATCTCGAGAACTACGCATCTGATCAAAAAATATCATAGAACATAGAAAGTAGGAAACTTAATTCTCTACAAAAAAGGTCTGTTAACATTTTGCCATAGCTCGCTTCGTTTCCGAGATATTTGCAGATTTATCTCAAGGGAAGGGGCCTAACGGACATATTTCGAGATATTTCTTCTTCTTGTTGTTCTTCTTCTGCACAGCTAAACTGGAAGTGGCATTTCCAGCTCGCACTAGTGCAGAGTTATCTCAAAGAAAGGGGCCACGGTGTTTCTGTATCTCTATTATGTTGGTGCGGCTTCGGAACTTTTAAATATCTTGATATATCTCGAGAACTACGCATCTGATCAAAGAATATCATAGAACATAAAAAGTAGGAAACTTAATTCTCTACAAAAAAGGTCTCTTAACATTTTGCCATAGCTCGCTTCGTTTCCGAGTTATTTGCAGATTATCTCAAGGGAAGGGGCCTGACGGATATATTTCGAGATATTTCTTCTTCTTGTTGTTCTTCTTCTGCACAGCTAAGCTGGAAGTGGCATTTGCGGCTCGCACTAGTGCAGCGTCATCTCAAAGAAAGGGGCCACGGTGTTTCTGTATCTCTATTATGTTGGTGCGGCTTCGGAACTTTTAAATATCTTGATATATCTCGAGAACTACGCATCTGATCAAAAAATATCATAGAACATAAAAAGTAGGAAACTTAATTCTCTACAAAAAAGGTCTCTTAACATTTTGCCATAGCTCGCTTCCTTTCCGAGATATTTGCAGATTTATCTCAAGGGAAGGGGCCTGACGGACATATTTCGAGATATTTCTTCTTCTTGTTGTTCTTCTTCTGCACAGCTAAGCTGGAAGTGGCATTTGCGGCTCGCACTAGTGCAGAGTTATCTCAAAGAAAGCGGCCACGGTGTTTCTGTATCTCTATTATGTTGGTGCGGCTTCGGAACTTTTAAATATCTCGATATATCTCGAAAACTACGCTTCTGATCAAAAAATATCATAGAACATAAATTGTAGGAAACATAATTCTCTACAAAAAAGGTCTCTTAACATTTTGCCATAGCTCGCTTCGTTTCCGAGATATTTGCAGATATATCTCAAGGGAAGGGGCCTGACGGACATATTTCGAGATATTTATTCTTCTTGTTGTTCTTCTTCTGCACAGCTAACCTGGAAGTGGCATTTGCAGCTCGCAATAGTGCAGAGTTATCTCAAAGAAAGGGGCCACGGTGTTTCTGTATCTCTATTATGTTGGTGCGGCTTCGGAACTTTTAAATATCTTGATATATCTCGAGAACCGCGCATCTGATCAAAAAATATCATAGAACATAAAAAGTAGGAAACTTAATTCTCTACAAAAAAGGTCTCTTAACATTTTGCCATCGCTCTCTTCGTTTCCGAGATATTTGCAGATTTATCTCAAGGGAAGGGGCCTGACGGACATATTTCGAGATATTTCTTCTTCTTGTTGTTCTTCTTCTGCACAGCTAACCTGGAAGTGGCATTTGCGGCTCGCACTAGTGCAGAGTTATCTCAAAGAAAGGGGCCACGGTGTTTCTGTATCTCTATTATGTTGGTGCGGCTTCGGAACTTTTAAATATCTCGATATATCTCGAAAACTACGCTTCTGATCAAAAAATATCATAGAACATAAATTGTAGGAAACATAATTCTCGACAAAAAAGGTCTCTTAACATTTTGCCATAGCTCGCTTCGTTTCCGAGATATTTGCAGATATATCTCAAGGGAAGGGACCTGACGGACATATTTCGAGATATTTCTTCTTCTTGTTGTTCTTCTTCTGCACAGCTAACCTGGAAGTGGCATTTGCAGCTCGCAATAGTGCAGAGTTATCTCAAAGAAAGGGGCCACGGTGTTTCTGTATCTCCATTATGTTGGTGCGGCTTCGGAACTTTTAAATATCTTGATATATCTCGAGAACTACGCATCTGATCAAAAAATATCATAGAACATAAAAAGTGGGAAATTTAATTCTCTACAAAAAAGGTCTCTTAACATTTTGCCATAGCTCGCTTCGTTTCCGAGATATTTGCAGATTTATCTCAAGGGAAGGGGCCTGACGGACATATTTCGAGATATTTCTTCTTCTTGTTGTTCTTCTTCTGCACAGCTAAGCTGGAAGTGGCATTTACAGCTCCCAATAGTGCAAAGTTATCTCAAAGAAAGGGGCCACGGTGTTTCTGTATCTCTATTATGTTGGTGCGGCTTCGGAACTTTTAAATATCTTGATATATCTCGAGAACTGCGCATCTGATCAAAAAATATCATAGAACATAAATTGTAGGAAACATAATTCTCTACAAAAAAGGTCTCTTAACATTTTGCCATAGCTCGCTTCGTTTCCGAGATATTTGCAGATATATCTCAAGGGAAGGGGCCTGACGGACATATTTCGAGATATTTATTCTTCTTGTTGTTCTTCTTCTGCACAGCTAACCTGGAAGTGGCATTTGCAGCTCGCAATAGTGCAGAGTTATCTCAAAGAAAGGGGCCACGGTGTTTCTGTATCTCTATTATGTTGGTGCGGCTTCGGAACTTTTAAATATCTTGATATATCTCGAGAACTGCGCATCTGATCAAAAAATATCATAGAACATAAAAAGTAGGAAACTTAATTCTCTACAAAAAAGGTCTCTTAACATTTTGCCATCGCTCTCTTCGTTTCCGAGATATTTGCAGATTTATCTCAAGGGAAGGGGCCTGACGGACATATTTCGAGATATTTCTTCTTCTTGTTGTTCTTCTTCTGCACAGCTAACCTGGAAGTGGCATTTGCGGCTCGCACTAGTGCAGAGTTATCTCAAAGAAAGGGGCCACGGTGTTTCTGTATCTCTATTATGTTGGTGCGGCTTCGGAACTTTTAAATATCTCGATATATCTCGAAAACTACGCTTCTGATCAAAAAATATCATAGAACATAAATTGTAGGAAACATAATTCTCTACAAAAAAGGTCTCTCAGCATTTTGCCATAGCTCGCTTCGTTTCCGAGATATTTGCAGATTTATCTGAAGGGAAAGGGCCTGACGGACATATTTCGAGATATTTCTTCTTCTTGTTGTTCTTCTTCTGCACAGCTAACCTGGAAGTGCATTTGCAGCTCGCAATAGTGCAGAGTTATCTCAAAGAAAGGGGCCACTGTGTTTCTGTATCTCTATTATGTTGGTGCGGCTTCGGAACTTTTAAATATCTTGATATATCTCGAGAACTGCGCATCTGATCAAAAAATATCATAGAACATAAAAAGTAGGAAACTTAATTCTCTACAAAAAAGGTCTCTTAACATTTTGCCATAGCTCTCTTCGTTTCCGAGATATTTGCAGATTTATCTGAAGGGAAGGGGCCTAACGGACATATTTCGAGATATTTCTTCTTCTTGTTGTTCTTCTTCTGCACAGCTAAACTGGAAGTGGCATTTCCAGCTCGCAATAGTGCAGAGTTATCTCAAAGAAAGGAGCCACGGTGTTTCTGTATCTCTATTATGTTGGTGCGGCTTCGGAACTTTTAAATATCTTGATATATCTCGAGAACTACGCATCTGATCAAAAAATATCGTAGAACATAAAAAGTAGGAAACTTAATTCTCTACAAATAAAGTCTCTTAACATTTTGCCATAGCTCGCTTCGTTTCCGAGATATTTGCAGATTTATCTCAAGGGAAGGGGCCTGACGGACATATTTCGAGATATTTCTTCTTCTTGTTGTTCTTCTTCTGCACAGTAAGCTGGAAGTGGCATTTGCAGCTCGCAATAGTGCAGAGTTATCTCAAAGGAAGGGGCCACGGTGTTTCTGTATCTCCATTATGTTGGTGCGGCTTCGGAACTTTTAAATATCTTGATATATCTCGAGAACTACGCATCTGATCAAAAAATATCATAGAACATAAAAAGTGGGAAACTTAATTCTCTACAAAAAAGGTCTCTTAACATTTTGCCATAGCTCGCTTCGTTTCCGAGATATTTGCAGATTTATCTCAAGGGAAGGGGCCTGACGGACATATTTCGAGATATTTCTTCTTCTTGTTGTTCTTCTTCTGCACAGCTAAGCTGGAAGTGGCATTTGCAGCTCGCAATAGTGCAGAGTTATCTCAAAGAAAGGGGCCACGGTGTTTCTGTATCTCTATTATGTTGGTGCGGCTTCGGAACTTTTAAATATCTTGATATATCTCGAGAACTACGCATCTGATCAAAAAATATCATAGAACATAAAAAGTAGGAAACTTAATTCTCTACAAAAACGGTCTCTTAACATTTTGCCATAGCTCGCTTCGTTTCCGAGATATTTGCAGATTTATCTCAAGGGAAGGGGCCTGACGGACATATTTCGAGATATTTCTTCTTCTTGTTGTTCTTCTTCTGCACAGCTAAGCTGGAAGTGGCATTTGCGGCTCGCACTAGTGCACAGTTATCTCAAAGAAAGGGGCCACGGTGTTTCTGTATCTCTATTATGTTGGTGCGGCTTCGGAACTTTTAAATATCTCGATATATCTCGAAAACTACGCTTCTGATCAAAAAATATCATAGAACATAAATTGTAGGAAACATAATTCTCTACAAATAAGGTCTCTTAACATTTTGCCATAGCTCGCTTCGTTTCCGAGATATTTGCAGATTTATCTCAAGGGAAGGGGCCTGACGGACATATTTCGAGATATTTCTTCTTCTTGTTGTTCTTCTTCTGCACAGCTAAGCTGGAAGTGGCATTTGCGGCTCGCACTAGTGCAGAGTTATCTCAAAGAAAGGGGCCACGGTGTTTCTGTATCTCTATTATGTTGGTGCGGCTTCGGAACTTTTAAATATCTTGATATATCTGGAGAACTGCGCATCTGATCAAAAAATATGATAGAACATAAATTGTAGGAAACATAATTCTCTACAAAAAAGGTCTCTTAACATTTTGCCATAGCTCGCTTCGTTTCCGAGATATTTGCAGATATATCTCAAGGGAAGGGGCCTGACGGACATATTTCGAGATATTTATTCTTCTTGTTGTTCTTCTTCTGCACAGCTAACCTGGAAGTGGCATTTGCAGCTCGCAATAGTGCAGAGTTATCTCAAAGAAAGGGGCCACGGTGTTTCTGTATCTCTATTATGTTGGTGCGGCTTCGGAACTTTTAAATATCTTGATATATCTCGAGAACTGCGCATCTGATCAAAAAATATCATAGAACATAAAAAGTAGGAAACTTAATTCTCTACAAAAAAGGGCTCTCAACATTTTGCCATCGCTCTCTTCGTTTCCGAGATATTTGCAGATTTATCTCAAGGGAAGGGTCCTGACGGACATATTTCGAGATATTTCTTCTTCTTGTTGTTCTTCTTCTGCACAGCTAACCTGGAAGTGGCATTTGCGGCTCGCACTAGTGCAGAGTTATCTCAAAGAAAGGGGCCACGGTGTTTCTGTATCTCTATTATGTTGGTGCGGCTTCGGAACTTTTAAATATCTCGATATATCTCGAAAACTACGCTTCTGATCAAAAAATATCATAGAACATAAATTGTAGGAAACATAATTCTCTACAAAAAAGGTCTCTCAGCATTTTGCCATAGCTCGCTTCGTTTCCGAGATATTTGCAGATTTATCTGAAGGGAAAGGGCCTGACGGACATATTTCGAGATATTTCTTCTTCTTGTTGTTCTTCTTCTGCACAGCTAACCTGGAAGTGGCATTTGCAGCTCGCAATAGTGCAGAGTTATCTCAAAGAAAGGGGCCACTGTGTTTCTGTATCTCTATTATGTTGGTGCGGCTTCGGAACTTTTAAATATCTTGATATATCTCGAGAACTGCGCATCTGATCAAAAAATATCATAGAACATAAAAAGTAGGAAACATAATTCTCTACAAAAAAGGTCTCTTAACATTTTGCCATAGCTCGCTTCGTTTCCGAGATATTTGCAGATATATCTCACTGGAAGGGGCCTGACGGACATATTTCGAGATATTTCTTCTTCTTGTTGTACTTCTTCTGCACAGCTAAGCTGGAAGTGGCATTTGCGGCTCGCACTAGTGCAGCGTTATCTCAAAGAAAGGGGCCACGGTGTTTCTGTATCTCTATTATGTTGGTGCGGCTTCGGAACTTTTAAATATCTCGATATATCTCGAAAACTACGCTTCTGATCAAAAAATATCATAGAACATAAATTGTAGGAAACATCATTCTCTACAAAAAAGGTCTCTTAACATTTTGCCATAGCTCGCTTCGTTTCCGAAATATTTGCAGATATATCTCAAGGGAAGGGGCCTGACGGACATATTTCGAGATATTTCTTCTTCTTGTTGTTCTTCTTCTGCACAGCTAAGCTGAAAGTGGCATTTACAGCTCGCAATAGTGCAAAGTTATCTCAAAGAAAGGGGCCACGGTGTTTCTGTATCTCTATTATGTTGGTGCGGCTTCCGAACTTTTATATATCTCGATATATCTCGAAAACTACGCTTCTGATCAAAAAATATCATAGAACATAAATTGTAGGAAACTTAATTCTCTACAAAAAAGGTCTCTTAACATTTTGCCATAGCTCGCTTCGTTTCCGAGATATTTGCAGGTTTATCTCAAGGGAAGGGGCCTAACGGACATATTTCGAGATATTTCTTCTTCTTGTTGTTCTTCTTCTGCACAGCTAAGCTGGAAGTGGCATTTGCGGCTCGCACTAGTGCAGAGTTATCTCAAAGAAAGGGGCCACGGTGTTTCTGTATCTCTATTATGTTGGTGCGGCTTCGGAACTTTTAAATATCTTGATATATCTCGAGAACTACGCATCTGATCAAAAAATATCATAGAACATAAATTGTAGGAAACATAATTCTCTACAAAAAAGGTCTCTTAACATTTTGCCATAGCTCGCTTCGTTTCCGAGATATTTGCAGATATATCTCAAGGGAAGGGGCCTGACGGACATATTTCGAGATATTTCTTCTTCTTGTTGTTCTTCTTCTGCACAGCTAAGCTGAAAGTGGCATTTACAGCTCGCAATAGTGCAAAGTTATCTCAAAGAAAGGGGCCACGGTGTTTCTGTATCTCTATTATGTTGGTGCGGCTTCGGAACTTTTAAATATCTCGATATATCTCGAAAACTACGCTTCTGATCAAAAAATATCATACAACATAAAAAGTAGGAAACTTAATTCTCTACAAAAAAGGTCTCTTAACATTTTGCCATAGCTCGCTTCGTTTCCGAGATATTTGCAGGTTTATCTCAAGGGAAGGGGCCTAACGGACATATTTCGAGATATTTCTTCTTCTTGTTGTTCTTCTTCTGCACAGCTAAACTGGAAGTGGCATTTCCAGCTCGCAATAGTGCAGAGTTATCTCAAAGAATGGAGCCACGGTGTTTCTGTATCTCTATTCTCTTGGTGCGGCTTCGGAACTTTTAAATATCTTGATATATCTCGAGAACTACGCATCTGATCAAAAAATATCATAGAACATAATAAGTAGGAAACTTAATTCTCTACAAAAAAGGTCTCTTAACATTTTGCCATAGCTCGCTTCGTTTCCGAGATATTTGCAGATTTATCTCAAGGGAAGGGGCCTGACGGACATATTTCGAGATATTTCTTCTTCTTGTTGTTCTTCTTCTGCACAGCTAAGCTGGATGTGGCATTTGCGGCTCGCACTAGTGCAGCGTTATCTCAAAGAAAGGGGCCACGGTGTTTCTGTATCTCTATTATGTTGGTGCGGCTTCGGAACTTTTAAATATCTCGATATATCTCGAAAACTACGCTTCTGATCAAAAAATATCATAGAACATAAATTGTAGGAAACATCATTCTCTACAAAAAAGGTCTCTTAACATTTTGCCATAGCTCGCTTCGTTTCCGAAATATTTGCAGATATATCTCAAGGGAAGGGGCCTGACGGACATATTTCGAGATATTTCTTCTTCTTGTTGTTCTTCTTCTGCACAGCTAAGCTGAAAGTGGCATTTACAGCTCGCAATAGTGCAAAGTTATCTCAAAGAAAGGGGCCACGGTGTTTCTGTATCTCTATTATGTTGGTGCGGCTTCCGAACTTTTATATATCTCGATATATCTCGAAAACTACGCTTCTGATCAAAAAATATCATAGAACATAAATTGTAGGAAACTTAATTCTCTACAAAAAAGGTCTCTTAACATTTTGCCATAGCTCTCTTCGTTTCCGAGATATTTGCAGATTTATCTCAAGGGAAGGGGCCTGACGGACATATTTCGAGATATTTCTTCTTCTTGTTGTTCCTCTTCTGCACAGCTAAGCTGGAAGTGGCATTTGCAGCTCGCAATAGTGCAGAGTTATCTCAAAGAAAGGGGCCACGGTGTTTCTGTATCTCTATTATGTTGGTGCGGCTTCGGAACTTTTAAATATCTTGATATATCTCGAGAACTACGCATCTGATCAAAAAATATCATAGAACATAAAAAGTAGGAAACTTAATTCTCTACAAAAAAGGTCTCTTAACATTTTGCCATAGCTCGCTTCGTTTCCGAGATATTTGCAGGTTTATCTCAAGGGAAGGGGCCTAACGGACATATTTCGAGATATTTCTTCTTCTTGTTGTTCTTCTTCTGCACAGCTAAGCTGGAAGTGGCATTTGCGGCTCGCACTAGTGCAGAGTTATCTCAAAGAAAGGGGCCACGGTGTTTCTGTATCTCTATTATGTTGGTGCGGCTTCGGAACTTTTAAATATCTTGATATATCTCGAGAACTACGCATCTGATCAAAAAATATCATAGAACATAAATTGTAGGAAACATAATTCTCTACAAAAAAGGTCTCTTAACATTTTGCCATAGCTCGCTTCGTTTCCGAGATATTTGCAGATATATCTCAAGGGAAGGGGCCTGACGGACATATTTCGAGATATTTCTTCTTCTTGTTGTTCTTCTTCTGCACAGCTAAGCTGAAAGTGGCATTTACAGCTCGCAATAGTGCAAAGTTATCTCAAAGAAAGGGGCCACGGTGTTTCTGTATCTCTATTATGTTGGTGCGGCTTCGGAACTTTTAAATATCTCGATATATCTCGAAAACTACGCTTCTGATCAAAAAATATCATACAACATAAAAAGTAGGAAACTTAATTCTCTACAAAAAAGGTCTCTTAACATTTTGCCATAGCTCGCTTCGTTTCCGAGATATTTGCAGGTTTATCTCAAGGGAAGGGGCCTAACGGACATATTTCGAGATATTTCTTCTTCTTGTTGTTCTTCTTCTGCACAGCTAAACTGGAAGTGGCATTTCCAGCTCGCAATAGTGCAGAGTTATCTCAAAGAATGGAGCCACGGTGTTTCTGTATCTCTATTCTCTTGGTGCGGCTTCGGAACTTTTAAATATCTTGATATATCTCGAGAACTACGCATCTGATCAAAAAATATCATAGAACATAATAAGTAGGAAACTTAATTCTCTACAAAAAAGGTCTCTTAACATTTTGCCATAGCTCGCTTCGTTTCCGAGATATTTGCAGATTTATCTCAAGGGAAGGGGCCTGACGGACATATTTCGAGATATTTCTTCTTCTTGTTGTTCTTCTTCTGCACAGCTAAGCTGGATGTGGCATTTGCGGCTCGCACTAGTGCAGCGTTATCTCAAAGAAAGGGGCCACGGTGTTTCTGTATCTCTATTATGTTGGTGCGGCTTCGGAACTTTTAAATATCTCGATATATCTCGAAAACTACGCTTCTGATCAAAAAATATAATAGAGCATAAATTGTAGGAAACATCATTCTCTACAAAAAAGGTCTCTTAACATTTTGCCATAGCTCGCTTCGTTTCCGAAATATTTGCAGATATATCTCAAGGGAAGGGGCCTGACGGACATATTTCGAGATATTTCTTCTTCTTGTTGTTCTTCTTCTGCACAGCTAAGCTGAAAGTGGCATTTACAGCTCGCAATAGTGCAAAGTTATCTCAAAGAAAGGGGCCACGGTGTTTCTGTATCTCTATTATGTTGGTGCGGCTTCCGAACTTTTAAATATCTCGATATATCTCGAAAACTACGCTTCTGATCAAAAAATATCATAGAACATAAATTGTAGGAAACTTAATTCTCTACAAAAAAGGTCTCTTAACATTTTGCCATAGCTCTCTTCGTTTCCGAGATATTTGCAGATTTATCTCAAGGGAAGGGGCCTGACGGACATATTTCGAGATATTTCTTCTTCTTGTTGTTCTTCTTCTGCACAGCTAAGCTGGAAGTGGCATTTGCAGCTCGCAATAGTGCAGAGTTATCTCAAAGAAAGGGGCCACGGTGTTTCTGTATCTCTATTATGTTGGTGCGGCTTCGGAACTTTTAAATATCTTGATATATCTCGAGAACTACGCATCTGATCAAAAAATATCATAGAACATAAAAAGTAGGAAACTTAATTCTCTACAAAAAAGGTCTCTTAACATTTTGCCATAGCTCGCTTCGTTTCCGAGATATTTGCAGGTTTATCTCAAGGGAAGGGGCCTAACGGACATATTTCGAGATATTTCTTCTTCTTGTTGTTCTTCTTCTGCACAGCTAAGCTGGAAGTGGCATTTGCGGCTCGCACTAGTGCAGAGTTATCTCAAAGAAAGGGGCCACGGTGTTTCTGTATCTCTATTATGTTGGTGCGGCTTCGGAACTTTTAAATATCTTGATATATCTCGAGAACTACGCATCTGATCAAAAAATATCATAGCACATAAATTGTAGGAAACATAATTCTCTACAAAAAAGGTCTCTTAACATTTTGCCATAGCTCGCTTCGTTTCCGAGATATTTGCAGATATATCTCAAGGGAAGGGGCCTGACGGACATATTTCGAGATATTTCTTCTTCTTGTTGTTCTTCTTCTGCACAGCTAAGCTGAAAGTGGCATTTACAGCTCGCAATAGTGCAAAGTTATCTCAAAGAAAGGGGCCACGGTGTTTCTGTATCTCTATTATGTTGGTGCGGCTTCGGAACTTTTAAATATCTCGATATATCTCGAAAACTACGCTTCTGATCAAAAAATATCATAGAACATAAATTGTAGGAAACTTAATTCTCTACAAAAAAGGTCTCTTAACATTTTGCCATAGCTCTCTTCGTTTCCGAGATATTTGCAGATTTATCTCAAGGGAAGGGGCCTGACGGACATATTTCGAGATATTTCTTCTTCTTGTTGTTCTTCTTCTGCACAGCTAAGCTGGAAGTGGCATTTGCAGCTCGCAATAGTGCAGAGTTATCTCAAAGAAAGGGGCCACGGTGTTTCTGTATCTCTATTATGTTGGTGCGGCTTCGGAACTTTTAAATATCTTGATATATCTCGAGAACTACGCGTCTGATCAAAAAATATCATAGAACATAAAAAGTAGGAAACATAATTCTCTACAAAAAAGGTCTCTTAACATTTTGCCATAGCTCGCTTCGTTTCCGAGATATTTGCAGATTTATCTCAAGGCAAGGGGCCTGACGGACATATTTCGAGATATTTCTTCTTCTTGTTGCTCTTCTTCTGCACAGCTAAGCTGGTAGTGGCATTGGCGGCTCGCACTAGTGCAGAGTTATCTCAAAGAAAGGGGCCACGGTGTTTCTGTATCTCTATTATGTTGGTGCGGCTTCGGAACTTTTAAATATCTTGATATATCTCGAGAACTACGCATCTGATCAAAAAATATCATACAACATAAAAAGTAGGAAACTTAATTCTCTACAAAAAAGGTCTCTTAACATTTTGCCATAGCTCGCTTCGTTTCCGAGATATTTGCAGGTTTATCTCAAGGGAAGGGGCCTGACGGACATATTTCGAGATATTTCTTCTTCTTGTTGTTCTTCTTCTGCACAGCTAAGCTGAAAGTGGCATTTACAGCTCGCAATAGTGCAAAGTTATCTCAAAGAAAGGGGCCACGGTGTTTCTGTATCTCTATTATGTTGGTGCGGCTTCCGAACTTTTAAATATCTCGATATATCTCGAAAACTACGCTTCTGATCAAAAAATATCATAGAACATAAATTGTAGGAAACTTAATTCTCTACAAAAAAGGTCTCTTAACATTTTGCCATAGCTCTCTTCGTTTCCGAGATATTTGCAGATTTATCTCAAGGGAAGGGGCCTGACGGACATATTTCGAGATATTTCTTCTTCTTGTTGTTCTTCTTCTGCACAGCTAAGCTGGAAGTGGCATTTGCAGCTCGCAATAGTGCAGAGTTACCTCAAAGAGAGGGGCCACGGTGTTTCTGTATCTCTATTATGTTTGGTGCGGCTTCGGAACTTTTAAGTATCTTGATCTATCTCGAGAACTACGCTTCTGATCAAAAAATATCATAGAACATAAATTGTAGGAAATATAATTCTCTACAAAAAACGTCTCTTAACATTTTGCCATAGCTCGCTTCGTTTCCGAGATATTTGCAGATTTATCTCAAGGGAAGTGGCCTGACGGACATATTTCGAGATATTTCTTCTTCTTGTTGTTCTTCTTCTGCACAGCTAAGCTGGAAGTGGCATTTGCGGCTCGCACTAGTGCAGAGTTATCTCAAAGAAAGGGGCCACGGTGTTTCTGTATCCCTATTATGTTGGTGCGGCTTCGGAACTTTTAAATATCTCGATATATCTCGAAAACTACGCTTCTGATCAAAAAATATCATAGAACATAAATTGTAGGAAACATAATTCTCTACAAAAAACGTCTCTTAACATTTTGCCATAGCTCGCTTCGTTTCCGAGATATTTGCAGATTCAGCTCAAAGGAACTGGCCTGACGGACATATTTCGAGATATTTCTTCTTCTTGTTGTTCTTCCTCTGCACAGCTAAGCTGGAAGTGGCATTTGCAGCTCGCAATAGTGCAGAGTTATCTCAAAGAAAGGGGCCACGGTGTTTCTGTATCTCTATTATGTTGGTGCGGCTTCGGAACTTTTAAATATCTTGATATATCTCGAGAACTACGCATCTGATCAAAAAATATCATAGAACATAAAAAGTAGGAAACTTAATTCTCTACAAAAAAGGTCTCTTAAGATTTTGCCATAGCTCGCTTCGTTTCCGAGATATTTGCAGATTTATCTCAAGGCAAGGGGCCTGACGGACATATTTCGAGATATTTCTTCTTCTTGTTGTTCTTCTTCTGCACAGCTAAGCTGGAAGTGGCATTTGCGGCTCGCACTAGTGCAGAGTTATCTCAAAGAAAGGGGCCACGGTGTTTCTGTATCTCTATTATGTTGGTGCGGCTTCGGAACTTTTAAATATCTCGATATATCTCGAAAACTACGCTTCTGATCAAAAAAGATCATAGAACATAAATTGTAGGAAACATAATTCTCTACAAAAAAGGTCTCTTAACATTTTGCCATAGCTCGCTTCGTTTCCGAGATATTTGCAGATATATCTCAAGGGAAGGGGCCTGACGGACATATTTCGAGATATTTCTTCTTCTTGTTGTTCTTCTTCTGCACAGCTAAGCTGGAA
Organism: Osmia lignaria lignaria; assembly: GCF_051020975.1. Classification (NCBI taxonomy): domain Eukaryota; kingdom Metazoa; phylum Arthropoda; class Insecta; order Hymenoptera; family Megachilidae; genus Osmia; species Osmia lignaria. The sequence continues at coordinate 3,864,044 of NW_027478159.1, read as the reverse complement.
GTGGCATTTACAGCTCGCAATAGTGCAGAGTTATCTCAAAGAAAGGGGCCACGGTGTTTCTGTACCTCTATTATGTTGGTGCAGCTTCGGAACTTTTAAATATCTTGATATATCTCGAGAACTACGCATCTGATCAAAAAATATCATCGAACATAAAAAGTAGGAAACTTAATTCTCTACAAAAAAGGTCTCTTAACATTTTGCCATAGCTCGCTTCGTTTCCGAGATATTTGCAGATTTATCTCAAGGGGAGGGGCCTGACGGACATATTTCGAGATATTTCTTCTTCTTGTTGTTCTTCTTCTGCACAGCTAAGCTGGAAGTGGCATTTGCAGCTCGCAATAGTGCAGAGTTATCTCAAAGAAAGGGGCCACGGTGTTTCTGTATCTCTATTATGTTGGTGCGGCTTCGGAACTTTTAAATATCTTGATATATCTCGAGAACTACGCGTCTGATCAAAAAATATCATAGAACATAAAAAGTAGGAAACATAATTCTCTACAAAAAAGGTCTCTTAACATTTTGCCATAGCTCGCTTCGTTTCCGAGATATTTGCAGATTTATCTCAAGGCAAGGGGCCTGACGGACATATTTCGAGATATTTCTTCTTCTTGTTGCTCTTCTTCTGCACAGCTAAGCTGGAAGTGGCATTGGCGGCTCGCACTAGTGCAGAGTTATCTCAAAGAAAGGGGCCACGGTGTTTCTGTATCTCTATTATGTTGGTGCGGCTTCGGAACTTTTAAATATCTTGATATATCTCGAGAACTACGCATCTGATCAAAAAATATCATACAACATAAAAAGTAGGAAACTTAATTCTCTACAAAAAAGGTCTCTTAACATTTTGCCATAGCTCGCTTCGTTTCCGAGATATTTGCAGGTTTATCTCAAGGGAAGGGGCCTAACGACCATATTTCGAGATATTTCTTCTTCTTGTTGTTCTTCTTCTGCACAGCTAAACTGGAAGTGGCATTTCCAGCTCGCAATAGTGCAGAGTTATCTCAAAGAATGGAGCCACGGTGTTTCTGTATCTCTATTCTGTTGGTGCGGCTTCGGAACTTTTAGATATCTTGATATATCTCGAGAACTACGCATCTGATCAAAAAATATCATAGAACATAAATTGTAGGAAACTTAATTCTCTACAAAAAAGGTCTCTTAACATTTTGCCATAGCTCGCTTCGTTTCCGAGATATTTGCAGATTTATCTCAAGGGAAGGGGCCTGACGGACATATTTCGAGATATTTCTTCTTCTTGTTGTTCTTCTTCTGCACAGCTAAGCTGGAAGTGGCATTTGCGGCTCGCACTAGTGCAGCGTTATCTCAAAGAAAGGGGCCACGGTGTTTCTGTATCTCTATTATGTTGGTGCGGCTTCGGAACTTTTAAATATCTCGATATATCTCGAAAACTACGCTTCTGATCAAAAAATATCATAGAACATAAATTGTAGGAAACATAATTCTCTACAAAAAAGGTCTCTTAACATTTTGCCATAGCTCGCTTCGTTTCCGAAATATTTGCAGATATATCTCAAGGGAAGGGGCCTGACGGACATATTTCGAGATATTTCTTCTTCTTGTTGTTCTTCTTCTGCACAGCTAAGCTGGAAGTGGCATTTGCGGCTCGCACTAGTGCAGAGTTATCTCAAAGAAAGGGGCCACGGTGTTTCTGTATCTTTATTATGTTGGTGCGGCTTCGGAACTTTTAAATATCTCGATATATCTCGAAAACCACGCTTCTGATCAAAAAATATCATAGAACATAAAAAGTAGGAAACTTAATTCTCTACAAAAAAGGTGTCTTAACATTTTGCCATAGCTCGCTTCGTTTCCGAGATATTTGCAGATTTATCTCAAGGGAAGGGGCCTAACGGACATATTTCGAGATATTTCTTCTTCTTGTTGTTCTTCTTCTGCACAGCTAAGCTGGAAGTGGCATTTGCAGCTCGCAATAGTGCAGAGTTATCTCAAAGAGAGGGGCCACGGTGTTTCTGTATCTCTATTATGTTGGTGCGGCTTCGGAACTTTTAAATATCTCGATATATCTCGAAAACTACGCTTCTGATCAAAAAATATCATAGAACGCAAATTGTAGGAAATATTATTCTCTACAAAAAAGGTCTCTCAACATTTTGCCATAGCTCGCTTCGTTTCCGAGATATTTGCAGATTCATCTCAAGGGAAGGGGTCTGACGGACATATTTCGAGATATTTCTTCTCCTTGTTGTTCTTCTTCTGCACAGCTAAGCTCGAAGTGGCATTTGCAGCTCGCAATAGTGCAGAGTTATCTCAAAGAAAGAGGCCACGGTGTTTCTGTACCTCTATTATGTTGGTGCAGCTTCGGAACTTTTAAATATCTTGATATATCTCGAGAACTACGCATCTGATCAAAAAATATCATCGAACATAAAAAGTAGGAAACATAATTCTCTACAAAAAAGGTCTCTTAACATTTTGCCATAGCTCGCTTCGTTTCCGAGATATTTGCAGATTTATCTCAAGGGAAGGGTCCTGATGGACATATTTCGAGATATTTCTTCTTCTTGTTGTTCTTCTTCTGCACAGCTAAGCTGGAAGTGGCATTTGCAGCTCGCAATAGTGCAGAGTTATCTCAAAGAGAGGGGCCACGGTGTTTCTGTATCTCTATTATGTTTGGTGCGGCTTCGGAACTTTTAAGTATCTTGATCTATCTCGAGAACTACGCTTCTGATCAAAAAATATCATAGAACATAAATTGTAGGAAATATAATTCTCTACAAAAAACGTCTCTTAACATTTTGCCATAGCTCGCTTCGTTTCCGAGATATTTGCAGATTTATCTCAAGGGAAGGGGCCTGACGGACATATTTCGAGATATTTCTTCTTCTTGTTGTTCTTCTTCTGCACAGCTAAGCTGGAAGTGGCATTTGCGGCTCGCACTAGTGCAGCGTTATCTCAAAGAAAGGGGCCACGGTGTTTCTGTATCTCTATTATGTTGGTGCGGCTTCGGAACTTTTAAATATCTCGATATATCTCGAAAACTACGCTTCTGATCAAAAAATATCATAGAACATAAATTGTAGGAAACATAATTCTCTACAAAAAAGGTCTCTTAACATTTTGCCATAGCTCGCTTCGTTTCCGAAATATTTGCAGATATATCTCAAGGGAAGGGGCCTGACGGACATATTTCGAGATATTTCTTCTTCTTGTTGTTCTTCTTCTGCACAGCTAAGCTGGAAGTGGCATTTGCGGCTCGCACTAGTGCAGAGTTATCTCAAAGAAAGGGGCCACGGTGTTTCTGTATCTCTATTATGTTGGTGCGGCTTCGGAACTTTTAAATATCTCGATATATCTCGAAAACTACGCTTCTGATCAAAAAATATCATAGAACATAAATTGTAGGAAACATAATTCTCTACAAAAAAGGTCTCTTAACATTTTGCCATAGCTCGCTTCGTTTCCGAGATATTTGCAGATATATCTCACTGGAAGGGGCCTGACGGACATATTTCGAGATATTTCTTCTTCTTGTTGTACTTCTTCTGCACAGCTAAGCTGGAAGTGGCATTTGCGGCTCGCACTAGTGCAGCGTTATCTCAAAGAAAGGGGCCACGTTGTTTCTGTATCTCTATTATGTTGGTGCGGCTTCGGAACTTTTAAATATCTTGATATATCTCGAGAACTACGCGTCTGATCAAAAAATTTCATAAAACATAAAAAGTAGGAAACATAATTCTCTACAAAAAAGGTCTCTTAACATTTTGCCATAGCTCGCATCGTTTCCGAGATATTTGCAGATTTATCTCAAGGCAAGGGGCCTGACGGACATATTTCGAGATATTTCTTCTTCTTGTTGCTCTTCTTCTGCACAGCTAAGCTGGAAGTGGCATTTGCGGCTCGCACTAGTGCAGAGTTATCTCAAAGAAAGGGGCCACGGTGTTTCTGTATCTCTATTATGTTGGTGCGGCTTCGGAACTTTTAAATATCTTGATATATCTCGAGAACTACGCATCTGATCAAAAAATATCATCGAACATAAAAAGTAGGAAACTTAATTCTCTACAAAAAAGGTCTCTTAACATTTTGCCATAGCTCGCTTCGTTTCCGAGATATTTGCAGGTTTATCTCAAGGGAAGGGGCCTAACGGACATATTTCGAGATATTTCTTCTTCTTGTTGTTCTTCTTCTGCACAGCTAAACTGGAAGGGGCATTTCCAGCTCGCAATAGTGCAGAGTTATCTCAAAGAATGGAGCCACGGTGTTTCTGTATCTCTATTCTGTTGGTGCGGCTTCGGAACTTTTAAATATCTTGATATATCTCGAGAACTACGCATCTGATCAAAAAATATCATAGAACATAAATTGTAGGAAACTTAATTCTCTACAAGAAAGGTCTCTTAACATTTTGCCATAGCTCGCTTCGTTTCCGAGATATTTGCAGATTTATCTCAAGGGAAGGGGCCTGACGGACATATTTCGAGATATTTCTTCTTCTTGTTGTTCTTCTTCTGCACAGCTAAGCTGGAAGTGGCATTTGCGGCTCGCACTAGTGCAGCGTTATCTCAAAGAAAGGGGCCACGGTGTTTCTGTATCTCTATTATGTTGGTGCGGCTTCGGAACTTTTAAATATCTCGATATATCTCGAAAACTACGCTTCTGATCAAAAAATATCATAGAACATAAATTGTAGGAAACATAATTCTCTACAAAAAAGGTCTCTTAACATTTTGCCATAGCTCGCTTCGTTTCCGAAATATTTGCAGATATATCTCAAGGGAAGGGGCCTGACGGACATATTTCGAGATATTTCTTCTTCTTGTTGTTCTTCTTCTGCACAGCTAAGCTGGAAGTGGCATTTGCGGCTCGCACTAGTGCAGAGTTATCTCAAAGAAAGGGGCCACGGTGTTTCTGTATCTTTATTATGTTGGTGCGGCTTCGGAACTTTTAAATATCTCGATATATCTCGAAAACTACGCTTCTGATCAAAAAATATCATAGAACATAAAAAGTAGGAAACTTAATTCTCTACAAAAAAGGTCTCTTAACATTTTGCCATAGCTCGCTTCGTTTCCGAGATATTTGCAGATTTATCTCAAGGGAAGGGGCCTAACGGACATATTTCGAGATATTTCTTCTTCTTGTTGTTCTTCTTCTGCACAGCTAAGCTCGAAGTGGCATTTGCAGCTCGCAATAGTGCAGAGTTATCTCAAAGAAAGAGGCCACGGTGTTTCTGTACCTCTATTATGTTGGTGCAGCTTCGGAACTTTTAAATATCTTGATATATCTCGAGAACTACGCATCTGATCAAAAAATATCATCGAACATAAAAAGTAGGGAACTTAATTCTCTACAAAAAAGGTCTCTTAACATTTTGCCATAGCTCGCTTCGTTTCCGAGATATTTGCAGATTTATCTCAAGGGAAGTGGCCTGACGGACATATTTCGAGATATTTCTTCTTCTTGTTGTTCTTCTTCTGCACAGCTAAGCTGGAAGTGGCATTTGCAGCTCGCAATAGTGCAGAGTTATCCCAAAGAAAGGGGCCACGGTGTTTCTGTATCTCTATTATGTTGGTGCGGCTTCGGAACTTTTAAATATCTCGATATATCTCGAAAACTACGCTTCTGATCAAAAAATATCATAGAACATAAATTGTAGGAAACTTAATTATCTACAAAAAAGGTCTCTTAACATTTTGCCATAGCTCGCTTGGTTTCCGAGATATTTGCAGATTTATCTCAAGGGAAGGGGCCTGACGGACATATTTCGAGATATTTCTTCTTCTTGTTGTTCTTCTTCTGCACAGCTAAGCTGGAAGTGGCATTTGCAGCTCGCAATAGTGCAGAGTTATCTCAAAGAGAGGGGCCACGGTGTTTCTGTATCTCTATTATGTTGGTGCGGCTTCGGAACTTTTAAATATCTCGATATATCTCGAAAACTACGCTTCTGATCAAAAAATATCATAGAACGTAAATTGTAGGAAATATTATTCTCTACAAAAAAGGTCTCTCAACATTTTGCCATAGCTCGCTTCGTTTCCGAGATATTTGCAGATTCATCTCAAGGGAAGGGGTCTGACGGACATATTTCGAGATATTTCTTCTTCTTGTTGTTCTTCTTCTGCACAGCTAAGCTCGAAGTGGCATTTGCAGCTCGCAATAGTGCAGAGTTATCTCAAAGAAAGAGGCCACGGTGTTTCTGTACCTCTATTATGTTGGTGCAGCTTCGGAACTTTTAAATATCTTGATATATCTCGAGAACTACGCATCTGATCAAAAAATATCATCGAACATAAAAAGTAGGAAACATAATTCTCTACAAAAAAGGTCTCTTAACATTTTGCCATAGCTCGCTTCGTTTCCGAGATATTTGCAGATTTATCTCAAGGGAAGGGTCCTGATGGACATATTTCGAGATATTTCTTCTTCTTGTTGTTCTTCTTCTGCACAGCTAAGCTGGAAGTGGCATTTGCAGCTCGCAATAGTGCAGAGTTACCTCAAAGAGAGGGGCCACGGTGTTTCTGTATCTCTATTATGTTTGGTGCGGCTTCGGAACTTTTAAGTATCTTGATCTATCTCGAGAACTACGCTTCTGATCAAAAAATATCATAGAACATAAATTGTAGGAAAAATAATTCTCTACAAAAAACGTCTCTTAACATTTTGCCATAGCTCGCTTCGTTTCCGAGATATTTGCAGATTTATCTCAAGGGAAGTGGCCTGACGGACATATTTCGAGATATTTCTTCTTCTTGTTGTTCTTCTTCTGCACAGCTAAGCTGGAAGTGGCATTTGCGGCTCGCACTAGTGCAGAGTTATCTCAAAGAAAGGGGCCACGGTGTTTCTGTATCCCTATTATGTTGGTGCGGCTTCGGAACTTTTAAATATCTCGATATATCTCGAAAACTACGCTTCTGATCAAAAAATATCATAGAACATAAATTGTAGGAAACATAATTCTCTACAAAAAACGTCTCTTAACATTTTGCCATAGCTCGCTTCGTTTCCGAGATATTTGCAGATTCAGCTCAAAGGAACTGGCCTGACGGACATATTTCGAGATATTTCTTCTTCTTGTTGTTCTTCCTCTGCACAGCTAAGCTGGAAGTGGCATTTGCAGCTCGCAATAGTGCAGAGTTATCTCAAAGAAAGGGGCCACGGTGTTTCTGTATCTCTATTATGTTGGTGCGGCTTCGGAACTTTTAAATATCTTGATATATCTCGAGAACTACGCATCTGATCAAAAAATATCATAGAACATAAAAAGTAGGAAACATAATTCTCTACAAAAAAGGTCTCTTAACATTTTGCCATAGCTCGCTTCGTTTCCGAGATATTTGCAGATATATCTCAAGGGAAGGGGCCTGACGGACATATTTCGAGATATTTCTTCTTCTTGTTGTTCTTCTTCTGCACAGCTAAGCTGGAAGTGGCATTTACAGCTCGCAATAGTGCAGAGTTATCTCAAAGAAAGGGGCCACGGTGTTTCTGTACCTCTATTATGTTGGTGCAGCTTCGGAACTTTTAAATATCTTGATATATCTCGAGAACTACGCATCTGATCAAAAAATATCATCGAACATAAAAAGTAGGAAACTTAATTCTCTACAAAAAAGGTCTCTTAACATTTTGCCATAGCTCGCTTCGTTTCCGAGATATTTGCAGATTTATCTCAAGGGGAGGGGCCTGACGGACATATTTCGAGATATTTCTTCTTCTTGTTGTTCTTCTTCTGCACAGCTAAGCTGGAAGTGGCATTTGCAGCTCGCAATAGTGCAGAGTTATCTCAAAGAGAGGGGCCACGGTGTTTCTGTATCTCTATTATGTTTGGTGCGGCTTCGGAACTTTTAAGTATCTTGATCTATCTCGAGAACTACGCTTCTGATCAAAAAATATCATAGAACATAAATTGTAGGAAATATAATTCTCTACAAAAAACGTCTCTTAACATTTTGCCATAGCTCGCTTCGTTTCCGAGATATTTGCAGATTTATCTCAAGGGAAGTGGCCTGACGGACATATTTCGAGATATTTCTTCTTCTTGTTGTTCTTCTTCTGCACAGCTAAGCTGGAAGTGGCATTTGCAGCTCGCAATAGTGCAGAGTTATCGCAAAGAAAGGGGCCACGGTGATTCTGTATCTCTATTATGTTGGTGCGGCTTCGGAACTTTTAAATATCTTGATATATCTCGAGAACTACGCATCTGATCAAAAAATATCATAGAACATAAAAAGTAGGAAACCTAATTTTCTACAAAAAAGGTCTCTTAACATTTTGCCGTAGCTCGCTTCGTTTCCGAGATATTTGCAGATTTAGCTCAAGGGAAGGGGCCTGACGGACATATTCCGAGATATTTCTTCTTCTTGTTGTTCTTCTTCTGCACAGCTAAGCTGGAAGTGGCATTTGCAGCTCGCAATAGTGCAGAGTTATCGCAAAGAAAGGGGCCACGGTGATTCTGTATCTCTATTATGTTGGTGCGGCTTCGGAACTTTTAAATATCTTGATATATCTCGAGAACTACGCATCTGATCAAAAAATATCATAGAACATAAAAAGTAGGAAACTTAATTATCTACAAAAAAGGTCTCTTAACATTTTGCCATAGCTCGCTTCGTTTCCGAGATATTTGCAGATTTATCTCAAGGGAAGGGGCCTGACGGACATATTTCGAGATATTTCTTCTTCTTGTTGTTCTTCTTCTGCACAGCTAAGCTGGAAGTGGCATTTGCAGCTCGCAATAGTGCAGAGTTATCTCAAAGAGAGGGGCCACGGTGTTTCTGTATCTCTATTATGTTTGGTGCGGCTTCGGAACTTTTAAGTATCTTGATCTATCTCGAGAACTACGCTTCTGATCAAAAAATATCATAGAACATAAATTGTAGGAAATATAATTCTCTACAAAAAACGTCTCTTAACATTTTGCCATAGCTCGCTTCGTTTCCGAGATATTTGCAGATTTATCTCAAGGGAAGGGGCCTGACGGACATATTTCGAGATATTTCTTGTTCTTGTTGTTCTTCTTCTGCACAGCTAAGCTGGAAGTGGCATTTGCAGCTCGCAATAGTGCAGAGTGATCTCAAAGAAAGGGGCCACAGTGTTTCTGTATCTCTATTATGTTGGTGCGGCTTCGGAACTTTTAAATATCTTGATATATCTCGAGAACTACGCATCTGATCAAAAAATATCATAGAACATGAAAAGTAGGAAACTTAATTCTCTACAAAAAAGGTCTCTTAACATTTTGCCATAGCTCGCTTGGTTTCCGAGATAGTTGCAGATTTATCTCAAGGGAAGGGGCCTGACGGACATATTTCCAGATATTTCTTCTTCTTGTTGTTCTTCTTCTGCACAGCTAAGCTGGAAGTGGCATTTGCAGCTCGCAATAGTGCAGAGTTACCTCAAAGAAAGGGGCCACGGTGTTTCTGTATCTCTATTATGTTGGTGCCGCTTCGGAACTTTTAAATATCTGGATATATCTCGAGAACTACGCATCTGATCAAAAAATATCATAGAACATAAAAAGTAGGAAACTTAATTCTCTACAAAAAAGGTCTCTTAACATTTTGCCATAGCTCGATTCGTTTCCGAGATATTTGCAGATTTATCTCAAGGGAAGGGGCCTGACGGACATATTTCGAGATATTTCTTCTTCTTGTTGTTCTTCTTCTGCACAGCTAAGCTGGAGGTGGCATTTACAGCTCGCAATAGTGCAGAGTTATCTCAAAGAAAGGGGCCACGGTGTTTCTGTATCTCTATTATGTTGGTGCGGCTTCGGAACTTTTAAATATCTTGATATATCTCGAGAACTACGCCTCTGATCGAAAAATATCATAGAACATGAAAAGTAGGAAACTTAATTCTCTACAAAAAAGGTCTGTTAACATTTTGCCATAGCTCGCTTCGTTTCCGAGATATTTGCAGATTTATTTCAAGGGAAGGGGCCTGACGGACATATTTCGAGATACTTCTTCTTCTTGTTGTTCTTCTTCTGCACAGCTGAGCTGGAAGTGGCATTTGCAGGTCGCAATAGTGCAGAGTTATCTCAAAGAAAGGGGCCACGGTGTTTCTGTATCTCTATTATGTTGGTGCGGCTTCGGAACTTTTAAATATCTCGATATATCTCGAAAACTATGCTTCTGATCAAAAAATATCATAGAACATAAATTGTAGGAAACATAATTCTCTACAAAAAACGTCTCTTAACATTTTGCCATAGCTCGCTTCGTTTCCGAGATATTTGCAGATTCAGCTCAAAGGAACTGGCCTGACGGACATATTTCGAGATATTTCTTCTTCTTGTTGTTCTTCCTCTGCACAGCTAAGCTGGAAGTGGCATTTGCAGCTCGCAATAGTGCAGAGTTATCTCAAAGAAAGGGGCCACGGTGTTTCTGTATCTCTATTATGTTGGTGCGGCTTCGGAACTTTTAAATATCTTGATATATCTCGAGAACTACGCCTCTGATCGAAAAATATCATAGAACGTAAAAAGTAGGAAACTTAATTCTCTACAAAAAAGGTCTCTTAACATTTTGCCATAGCTCGCTTCGTTTCCGAGATATTTGCAGATTTATTTCAAGGGAAGGGGCCTGACGGACATATTTCGAGATATTTCTTCTTCTTGTTGTTCCTCTTCTGCACAGCTAAGCTGGAAGTGGCATTTGCGGCTCGCACTAGTGCAGAGTTATCTCAAAGAAAGGGGCCACGGTGTTTCTGTATCTCTATTATGTTGGTGCGGCTTCGGAACTTTTAAATATCTCGATATATCTCGAGAACTACGCATCTGATCAAAAAATATCATAGAACATAAATTATAGGAAACATAATTCTCTACAAAAAAGGTATCTTAACATTTTGCCATAGCTCGCTTCGTTTCCGAGATATTTGCAGATATATCTCAAGGGAAGGGGCCTGACGGACATATTTCGAGATATCTCTTCTTCTTGTTGTTCTTCTTCTGCACAGCTAAGCTGGAAGTGGCATTTGCAGCGCGCAATAGTGCAGAGTTATCTCAAAGAAAGGGGCCACGGTGTTTCTGTATCTCTATTATGTTGGTGCGGCTTCGGAACTTTTAAATATCTTGATATATCTCGAGAACTACGCATCTGATCAAAAAATATCATAGAAGATAAAAAGTAGGAAACTTAATTCTCTACAAAAAAGGTCTCTTAACATTTCGCCATAGCTCGCTTCGTTTCCGAGATATTTGCAGATTTATCTCAAGGGAAGGGGCCTGTCGGACATATTTCGAGATATTTCTTCTTCTTGTTGCTCTTCTTCTGCACAGCTAAGCTGGAAGTGGCATTTGCGGCTCGCACTAGTGCAGAGTTATCTCAAAGAAAGGGGCCACGGTGTTTCTGTATCTCTATTATGTTGGTGCGGCTTCGGAACTTTTAAATATCTCGATATATCTCGAAAACTACGCTTCTGATCAAAAAATATCATAGAACGTAAATTATAGGAAACATCATTCTCTACAAAAAAGGTCTCTTAACATTTTGCCATAGCTCGCTTCGTTTCCGAGATATTTGCAGATTTATCTCAAGGGAAGGGGCCTGTCGGACATATTTCGGGATATTTCTTCTTCTTGTTGTTCTTCTTCTGCACAGCTAAGCTGGAAGTGGCATTTGCGGCTCGCACTAGTGCAGAGTTATCTCAAAGAAAGGGGCCACGGTGTTTCTGTATCTCTATTATGTTGGTGCGGCTTCGGAACTTTTAAATATCTCGATATATCTCGAAAACTACGCGTCTGATCAAGAAATATCATAGAACATAAAAAGTAGGAAACTTAATTCTCTACAAAAAGGTCTCTTAACATTTTGCCATAGCTCGCTTCGTTTCCGAGATATTTGCAGATTTATCTCAAGGGAAGGGGCCTGACGGACATATTTCGAGATATTTCTTCTTCTTGTTGTTCTTCCTCTGCACAGCTAAGCTGGAAGTGGCATTTGCAGCTCGCAATAGTGCAGAGTTATCTCAAAGAAAGGGGCCACGGTGTTTCTGTATCTCTATTATGTTGGTGCGGCTTCGGAACTTTTAAATATCTCGATATATCTCGAAAACTACGCTTCTGATCAAAAAATATCATAGAACATAAAAAGTAGGAAACTTAATTCTCTACAAAAACGGTCTCTTAACATTTTGCCATAGCTCGCTTCGTTTCCGAGATATTTGCAGATTTATCTCAAGGGAAGGGGCCTGACCGACATATTTCGAGATATTTCTTCTTCTTGTTGTTCTTCTTCTGCACAGCTGAGCTGGAAGTGGCATTTGCAGGTCGCAATAGTGCAGAGTTATCTCAAAGAAAGGGGCCACGGTGTTTCTGTATCTCTATTATGTTGGTGCGGCTTCGGAACTTTTAAATATCTCGATATATCTCGAAAACTACGCTTCTGATCAAAAAATATCATAGAACGTAAATTGTAGGAAACATTATTCTCTACAAAAAAGGTCTCTTAACATTTTGCCATAGCTCGCTTCGTTTCCGAGATACTTGCAGATTTATCTCAAGGGAAGGGTCGTGATGGACATATTTCGAGATATTTCTTCTTCTTGTTGTTCTTCTTCTGCACAGCTGAGCTGGAAGTGGCATTTGCAGGTCGCAATAGTGCAGAGTTATCTCAAAGAAAGGGGCCACGGTGTTTCTGTATCTCTATTATGTTGGTGCGGCTTCGGAACTTTTAAATATCTCGATATATCTCGAAAACTACGCTTCTGATCAAAAAATATCATAGAACATAAATTGTAGGAAACATAATTCTCTACAAAAAACGTCTCTTAACATTTTGCCATAGCTCGCTTCGTTTCCGAGATATTTGCAGATTCAGCTCAAAGGAACTGGCCTGACGGACATATTTCGAGATATTTCTTCTTCTTGTTGTTCTTCCTCTGCACAGCTAAGCTGGAAGTGACATTTGCAGCTCGCAATAGTGCAGAGTTATCTCAAAGAAAGGGGCCACGGTGTTTCTGTATCTCTATTATGTTGGTGCGGCTTCGGAACTTTTAAATATCTTGATATATCTCGAGAACCACGCATCTGATCAAAAAATATCATAGAACATAAAAAGTAGGAAACTTAATTCTCTACAAAAAAGGTCTCTTAACATTTTGCCATAGCTCGCTTCGTTTCCGAGATATTTGCAGATTTATCTCAAGGGAAGGGGCCTGACGGACATATTTCGAGATATTTCTTCTTCTTCTTGTTCTTCTTCTGCACAGCTAAGCTGGAAGTGGCATTTGCGGCTCGCACTAGTGCAGAGTTATCTCAAAGAAAGGGGCCACGGTGTTTCTGTATCTCTATTATGTTGGTGCGGCTTCGGAACTTTTAAATATCTCGATATATCTCGAAAACTACGCTTCTGATCAAAAAATATCATAGAACATAAATTGTAGGAAACAGAATTCTCTACCATAAAGGTCTCTTAACATTTTGCCATAGCTCGCTTCGTTTCCGAGATATTTGCAGATATATCTCAAGGGAAGGGGCCTGACGGACATATTTCGAGATATTTCTTCTTCTTGTTGTTCTTCTTCTGCACAGCTAAGCTGGAAGTGGCATTTACAGCTCGCAATAGTGCAGAGTTATCTCAAAGAAAGGGGCCACGGTGTTTCTGTATCTCTATTATGTTGGTGCGGCTTTGGAACTTTTAAATATCTCGATATATCTCGAAAACTACGCTTCTGATCAAAAAATATCATAGAACATAAAAAGTAGGAAACTTAATTCTCTACAAAAAAGGTCTCTTAACATTTTGCCATAGCTCTCTTCGTTTCCGAGATATTTGCAGATTTATCTCAAGGGAAGGGGCCTGACGGACATATTTCGAGATATTTCTTCTTCTTGATGTTCTTCTTCTGCACAGCTAAGCTGGAAGTGGCATTTGCAGGTCGCAATAGTGCAGAGTTATCTCAAAGAAAGGGGCCACGGTGTTTCTGTATCTCTATTATGTTGGTGCGGCTTCGGAACTTTTAAATATCTCGATATATCTCGAAAACTACGCTTCTGATCAAAAAATATCATAGAACGTAAATTGTAGGAAACATTATTCTCTACAAAAAAGGTCTCTTAACATTTTGCCATAGCTCGCTTCGTTTCCGAGATACTTGCAGATTTATCTCAAGGGAAGGGTCGTGATGGACATATTTCGAGATATTTCTTCTTCTTGTTGTTCTTCTTCTGCACAGCTGAGCTGGAAGTGGCATTTGCAGGTCGTAATAGTGCAGAGTTATCTCAAAGAAAGGGGCCACGGTGTTTCTGTATCTCTATTATGTTGGTGCGGCTTCGGAACTTTTAAATATCTCGATACATCTCGAAAACTACGCTTCTGATCAAAAAATATCATAGAACATAAATTGTAGGAGACATAATTCTCTACAAAAAAGGTCTCTTAACATTTTGCCATAGCTCGCTTCGTTTCCGAGATATTTGCAGATATATCTCAAGGGAAGGGGCCTGACGGACATATTTCGAGATATTTCTTCTTCTTGTTGTTCTTCCTCTGCACAGCTAAGCTGGAAGTGGCATTTGCAGCTCGCAATAGTGCAGAGTTATCTCAAAGAAAGGGGCCACGGTGTTTCTGTATCTCTATTATGTTGGTGCGGCTTTGGAACTTTTAAATATCTCGATATATCTCGAAAACTACGCTTCTGATCAAAAAATATCATAGAACATAAAAAGTAGGAAACTTAATTCTCTACAAAAAAGGTCTCTTAACATTTTGCCATAGCTCTCTTCGTTTCCGAGATATTTGCAGATTTATCTCAAGGGAAGGGGCCTGACGGACATATTTCGAGATATTTCTTCTTCTTGATGTTCTTCTTCTGCACAGCTAAGCTGGAAGTGGCATTCGCAGCTCGCAATAGTGCAGAGTTATCTCAAAGAAAGGGGCCACGGTGTTTCTGTATCTCTATTATGTTGGTGCGGCTTCGGAACTTTTAAATATCTTGATATATCTCGAGAACTACGCATCTGATCAAAAAATATCATAGAACATAAAACGTAGGAAACTTAATTCTCCACAAAAAAGGTCTCCCAACATTTTGCCATAGCTCGCTTCGTTTCCGAAATATTTGCAGATTTATCTCAAGGGAAGGGGCCTGACGGACATATTTCGAGATATTTCTTCTTCTTGTTGTTCTTCTTCTGCACAGCTAAGCTGGAAGTGGCATTTGCGGCTCGCACTAGTGCAGAGTTATCTCAAAGAAAGGGGCCACGGTGTTTCTGTATCTCTATTATGTTGGTGCGGCTTCGGAACTTTTAAATATCTTGATATATCTCGAGAACTACGCATCTGATCAAAAAATATCATAGAAGATAAAAAGTAGGAAACTTAATTTTCTACAAAAAAGGTCTCTTAACATTTCGCCATAGCTCGCTTCGTTTCCGAGATATTTGCAGATTTATCTCAAGGGAAGGGGCCTGTCGGACATATTTCGAGATATTTCTTCTTCTTGTTGTTCTTCTTCTGCACAGCTAAGCTGGAAGTGGCATTTGCGGCTCGCACTAGTGCAGAGTTATCTCAAAGAAAGGGGCCACGGTGTTTCTGTATCTCTATTATGTTGGTGCGGCTTCGGAACTTTTAAATATCTTGATATATCTCGAGAACTACGCATCTGATCAAAAAATATCATAGAACATAAAAAGTAGGAAACTTAATTCTCTACAAAAAGGTCTCTTAACATTTTGCCATAGCTCGCTTCGTTTCCGAGATATTTGCAGATTTATCTCAAGGGAAGGGGCCTGACGGACATATTTCGAGATATTTCTTCTTCTTGTTGTTCTTCCTCTGCACAGCTAAGCTGGAAGTGGCATTTGCAGCTCGCAATAGTGCAGAGTTATCTCAAAGAAAGGGGCCACGGTGTTTCTGTATCTCTATTATGTTGGTGCGGCTTCGGAACTTTTAAATATCTCGATATATCTCGAAAACTACGCTTCTGATCAAAAAATATCATAGAACATAAAAAGTAGGAAACTTAATTCTCTACAAAAACGGTCTCTTAACATTTTGCCATAGCTCGCTTCGTTTCCGAGATATTTGCAGATTTATCTCAAGGGAAGGGGCCTGACGGACATATTTCAAGATATTTATTCTTCTTGTTGTTCTTCCTCTGCACAGCTAAGCTGGAAGTGGCATTTGCAGCTCGCAATAGTGCAGAGTTATCTCAAAGAAAGGGGCCACGGTGTTTCTGTATCTCTATTATGTTGGTGCGGCTTCGGAACTTTTAAATATCTTGATATATCTCGAGAACTACGCATCTGATCAAAAAATATCATAGAACATAAATTATAGGAAACATAATTCTCTACAAAAAAGGTATCTTAACATTTTGCCATAGCTCGCTTCGTTTCCGAGATATTTGCAGATATATCTCAAGGGAAGGGGCCTGACGGACATATTTCGAGATATCTCTTCTGCTTGTTGTTCTTCTTCTGCACAGCTAAGCTGGAAGTGGCATTTGCAGCGCGCAATAGTGCAGAGTTATCTCAAAGAAAGGGGCCACGGTGTTTCTGTATCTCTATTATGTTGGTGCGGCTTCGGAACTTTTAAATATCTTGATATATCTCGAGAACTACGCATCTGATCAAAAAATATCATAGAAGATAAAAAGTAGGAAACTTAATTCTCTACAAAAAGGTCTCTTAACATTTTGCCATAGCTCGCTTCGTTTCCGAGATATTTGCAGATTTATCTCAAGGGAAGGGGCCTGACGGACATATTTCGAGATATTTCTTCTTCTTGTTGTTCTTCTTCTGCACAGCTAAGCTGGAAGTGGCATTTGCAGCTCGCAATAGTGCAGAGTTATCTCAAAGAAAGGGGCCACGGTGTTTCTGTATCTCTATTATGTTGGTGCGGCTTCGGAACTTTTAAATATCTCGATATATCTCGAAAACTACGCTTCTGATCAAAAAATATCATAGAACATAAAAAGTAGGAAACTTAATTCTCTACAAAAACGGTCTCTTAACATTTTGCCATAGCTCGCTTCGTTTCCGAGATATTTGCAGATTTATCTCAAGGGAAGGGGCCTGACGGACATATTTCGAGATATTTCTTCTTCTTGTTGTTCTTCTTCTGCACAGCTGAGCTGGAAGTGGCATTTGCAGGTCGCAATAGTGCAGAGTTATCTCAAAGAAAGGGGCCACGGTGTTTCTGTATCTCTATTATGTTGGCGCGACTTCGGAACTTTTAAATATCTCGATATATCTCGAAAACTACGCTTCTGATCAAACAATATCATAGAACATAAATTGTAGGAAACATAATTCTCTACAAAAAAGGTCTCTTAACATTTTGCCATAGCTCGCTTCGTTTCCGAGATATTTGCAGATTTATCTCAAGGGAAGGGGCCTGACGGACATATTTCGAGATATTTCTTCTTCTTGTTGTTCTTCTTCTGCACAGCTAAGCTGGAAGTGGCATTTACAGCGCGCAATAGTGCAGAGTTATCTCAAAGAAAGGGGCCACGGTGTTTCTGTATCTCTATTATGTTGGTGGGGCTTCGGAACTTTTAAATATCTTGATATATCTCGAGAACTACGCATCAGATCAAAAAATATTATAGAACATAAAAAGTAGGAAACTTAATTCTCTACAAAAAAGGTCTCTTAACATTTTGCCATAGCTCGCTTCGTTTCCGAGATATTTGCAGATATATCTCAAGGGAAGGGGCCTGACGGACATATTTCGAGATATTTCTTCTTCTTGTTGTTCTTCTTCTGCACAGCTAAGCTGGAAGTGGCATTTGCGGCTCGCACTAGTGCAGAGTTATCTCAAAGAAAGGGGCCACGGTGTTTCTGTATCTCTATTATGTTGGTGCGGCTTCGGAACTTTTAAATATCTCGATATATCTCGAAAACTACGCTTCCGATCAAAAAATATCATAGAACGTAAATTGTAGGAAACATTATTCTCTACAAAAAAGGTCTCTTAACATTTTGCCATAGCTCGCTTCGTTTCCGAGATATTTGCAGATCTATCTCAAGGGAAGGGGCCTGTCGGACATATTTCGAGATATTTCTTCTTCTTGTTGTTCTTCTTCTGCACAGCTAAGCTGGAAGTGGCATTTGCGGCTCGCACTAGTGCAGAGTTATCTCAAAGAAAGGGGCCACGGTGTTTCTGTATCTCTATTATGTTGGTGCGGCTTCGGAACTTTTAAATATCTTGATATATCTCGAGAACTACGCATCTGATCAAAAAATATCATAGAAGATAAAAAGTAGGAAACTTAATTCTCTACAAAAAAGGTCTCTTAACATTTCGCCATAGCTCGCTTCGTTTCCGAGATATTTGCAGATTTATCTCAAGGGAAGGGGCCTGTCGGACATATTTCGAGATATTTCTTCTTCTTGTTGTTCTTCTTCTGCACAGCTAAGCTGGAAGTGGCATTTGCGGCTCGCACTAGTGCAGAGTTATCTCAAAGAAAGGGGCCACGGTGTTTCTGTATCTCTATTATGTTGGTGCGGCTTCGGAACTTTTAAATATCTTGATATATCTCGAGAACTACGCATCTGATCAAAAAATATCATAGAACATAAAAAGTAGGAAACTTAATTCTCTACAAAAAGGTCTCTTAACATTTTGCCATAGCTCGCTTCGTTTCCGAGATATTTGCAGATTTATCTCAAGGGAAGGGGCCTGACGGACATATTTCGAGATATTTCTTCTTCTTGTTGTTCTTCCTCTGCACAGCTAAGCTGGAAGTGGCATTTGCAGCTCGCAATAGTGCAGAGTTATCTCAAAGAAAGGGGCCACGGTGTTTCTGTATCTCTATTATGTTGGTGCGGCTTCGGAACTTTTAAATATCTCGATATATCTCGAAAACTACGCTTCTGATCAAAAAATATCATAGAACATAAAAAGTAGGAAACTTAATTCTCTACAAAAACGGTCTCTTAACATTTTGCCATAGCTCGCTTCGTTTCCGAGATATTTGCAGATTTATCTCAAGGGAAGGGGCCTGACGGACATATTTCGAGATATTTCTTCTTCTTGTTGTTCTTCTTCTGCACAGCTAAGCTGGAAGTGGCATTTGCAGCTCGCAATAGTGCAGAGTTATCTCAAAGAAAGGGGCCACGGTGTTTCTGTATCTCTATTATGTTGGTGCGGCTTCGGAACTTTTAAATATCTTGATATATCTCGAGAACTACGCATCTGATCAAAAAATATCATAGAACATAAATTATAGGAAACATAATTCTCTACAAAAAAGGTATCTTAACATTTTGCCATAGCTCGCTTCGTTTCCGAGATATTTGCAGATATATCTCAAGGGAAGGGGCCTGACGGACATATTTCGAGATATCTCTTCTGCTTGTTGTTCTTCTTCTGCACAGCTAAGCTGGAAGTGGCATTTGCAGCGCGCAATAGTGCAGAGTTATCTCAAAGAAAGGGGCCACGGTGTTTCTGTATCTCTATTATGTTGGTGCGGCTTCGGAACTTTTAAATATCTTGATATATCTCGAGAACTACGCATCTGATCAAAAAATATCATAGAAGATAAAAAGTAGGAAACTTAATTCTCTACAAAAAGGTCTCTTAACATTTTGCCATAGCTCGCTTCGTTTCCGAGATATTTGCAGATTTATCTCAAGGGAAGGGGCCTGACGGACATATTTCGAGATATTTCTTCTTCTTGTTGTTCTTCCTCTGCACAGCTAAGCTGGAAGTGGCATTTGCAGCTCGCAATAGTGCAGAGTTATCTCAAAGAAAGGGGCCACGGTGTTTCTGTATCTCTATTATGTTGGTGCGGCTTCGGAACTTTTAAATATCTCGATATATCTCGAAAACTACGCTTCTGATCAAAAAATATCATAGAACATAAAAAGTAGGAAACTTAATTCTCTACAAAAACGGTCTCTTAACATTTTGCCATAGCTCGCTTCGTTTCCGAGATATTTGCAGATTTATCTCAAGGGAAGGGGCCTGACGGACATATTTCGAGATATTTCTTCTTCTTGTTGTTCTTCTTCTGCACAGCTGAGCTGGAAGTGGCATTTGCAGGTCGCAATAGTGCAGAGTTATCTCAAAGAAAGGGGCCACGGTGTTTCTGTATCTCTATTATGTTGGCGCGGCTTCGGAACTTTTAAATATCTCGATATATCTCGAAAACTACGCTTCTGATCAAAAAATATCATAGAACGTAAATTGTAGGAAACATTATTCTCTACAAAAAAGGTCTCTTAACATTTTGCTATAGCTCGCTTCGTTTCCGAGATACTTGCAGATTTATCTCAAGGGAAGGGTCGTGATGGACATATTTCGAGATATTTCTTCTTCTTGTTGTTCTTCTTCTGCACAGCTGAGCTGGAAGTGGCATTTGCAGGTCGCAATAGTGCAGAGTTATCTCAAAGAAGGGGCCACGGTGTTTCTGTATCTCTATTATGTTGGTGCGGCTTCGGAACTTTTAAATATCTCGATATATCTCGAAAACTACGCTTCTGATCAAAAAATATCATAGAACATAAATTGTAGGAAACATAATTCTCTACAAAAAACGTCTCTTAACATTTTGCCATAGCTCGCTTCGTTTCCGAGATACTTGCAGATTTATCTCAAGGGAAGGGTCGTGATGGACATATTTCGAGATATTTCTTCTTCTTGTTGTTCTTCTTCTGCACAGCTGAGCTGGAAGTGGCATTTGCAGCTCGCAATAGTGCAGAGTTATCTCAAAGAAAGGGGCCACGGTGTTTCTGTATCTCTATTATGTTGGTGCGGCTTCGGAACTTTTAAATATCTTGATATATCTCGAGAACCACGCATCTGATCAAAAAATATCATAGAACATAAAAAGTAGGAAACTTAATTCTCTACAAAAAAGGTCTCTTAACATTTTGCCATAGCTCGCTTCGTTTCCGAGATATTTGCAGATTTATCTCAAGGGAAGGGGCCTGACGGACATATTTCGAGATATTTCTTCTTCTTGTTGTTCTTCCTCTGCACAGCTAAGCTGGAAGTGACATTTGCAGCTCGCAATAGTGCAGAGTTATCTCAAAGAAAGGGGCCACGGTGTTTCTGTATCTCTATTATGTTGGTGCGGCTTCGGAACTTTTAAATATCTTGATATATCTCGAGAACCACGCATCTGATCAAAAAATATCATAGAACATAAAAAGTAGGAAACTTAATTCTCTACAAAAAAGGTCTCTTAACATTTTGCCATAGCTCGCTTCGTTTCCGAGATATTTGCAGATTTATCTCAAGGGAAGGGGCCTGACGGACATATTTCGAGATATTTCTTCTTCTTGTTGTTCTTCTTCTGCACAGCTAAGCTGGAAGTGGCATTTGCGGCTCGCACTAGTGCAGAGTTATCTCAAAGAAAGGGGCCACGGTGTTTCTGTATCTCTATTATGTTGGTGCGGCTTCGGAACTTTTAAATATCTCGATATATCTCGAAAACTACGCTTCTGATCAAAAAATATCATAGAACATAAATTGTAGGAAACAGAATTCTCTACCATAAAGGTCTCTTAACATTTTGCCATAGCTCGCTTCGTTTCCGAGATATTTGCAGATATATCTCAAGGGAAGGGGCCTGACGGACATATTTCGAGATATTTCTTCTTCTTGTTGTTCTTCTTCTGCACAGCTAAGCTGGAAGTGGCATTTACAGCTCGCAATAGTGCAGAGTTATCTCAAAGAAAGGGGCCACGGTGTTTCTGTATCTCTATTATGTTGGTGCGGCTTCGGAACTTTTAAATATCTTGATATATCTCGAGAACTACGCATCTGATCAAAAAATATCATAGAACATAAAAAGTAGGAAACTTAATTCTCTACAAAAAAGGTCTCTTAACATTTTGCCATAGCTCTCTTCGTTTCCGAGATATTTGCAGATTTATCTCAAGGGAAGGGGCCTGACGGACATATTTCGAGATATTTCTTCTTCTTGTTGTTCTTCTGCACAGCTAAGCTGGAAGTGGCATTTGCAGCTCGCAATAGTGCATAGTTATCTGAAAGAAAGGGGCCACGGTGTTTCTGTATCTCTATTATGTTGGTGCGGCTTCGGAACTTTTAAATATCTTGATATATCTCGAGAACTACGCATCTAATCAAAAAATATC
Source organism: Osmia lignaria lignaria (assembly GCF_051020975.1). Lineage (NCBI taxonomy): Eukaryota > Metazoa > Arthropoda > Insecta > Hymenoptera > Megachilidae > Osmia > Osmia lignaria. The sequence goes on along the minus strand of NW_027478159.1, from coordinate 3,842,008 downwards.
ATAGAACATAAAAAGTAGGAAACTTAATTCTCTACAAAAAAGGTCTCTTAACATTTTGCCATAGCTCTCTTCGTTTCCGAGATATTTGCAGATTTATCTCAAGGGAAGGGGCCTGACGGACATATTTCGAGATATTTCTTCTTCTTGTTGTTCTTCTTCTGCACAGCTAAGCTGGAAGTGGCATTTGCAGCTCGCAATAGTGCAGAGTTATCTCAAAGAAAGGGGCCACGGTGCTTCTGTATCTCTATTATGTTGGTGCGGCTTCGGAACTTTTAGATATCTTGATATATCTCGAGAACTACGCATCTGATCAAAAAATATCATAGAACATAAAAAGTAGGAAACTTAATTCTCTACAAAAAAGGTCTCTTAACATTTTGCCATAGCTCGCTTCGTTTCCGAGATATTTGCAGATTTATCTCAAGGGAAGGGGCCTGACGGACATATTTCGAGATATTTCTTCTTCTTGTTGTTCTTCTTCTGCACAGCTAAGCTGGAAGTGGCATTTACAGCGCGCAATAGTGCAGAGTTATCTCAAAGAAAGGGGCCACGGTGTTTCTGTATCTCTATTATGTTGGTGGGGCTTCGGAACTTTTAAATATCTTGATATATCTCGAGAACTACGTATCAGATCAAAAAATATTATAGAACATAAAAAGTAGGAAACTTAATTCTCTACAAAAAAGGTCTCTCAACATTTTGCCATAGCTCTCTTCGTTTCCGAGATATTTGCAGATTTATCTCAAGCGAAGGGGCCTGACGGACATATTTCGAGATATTTCTTCTTCTTGATGTTCTTCTTCTGCACAGCTAAGCTGGAAGTGGCATTTGCAGCTCGCAATAGTGCAGAGTTATCTCAAAGAAAGGGGCCACGGTGTTTCTGTATCCCTATTATGTTGGTGCGGCTTCGGAACTTTTAAATATCTCGATACATCTCGAAAACTACGCTTCTGATCAAAAAATATCATAGAACAAAAATTGTAGGAAACATAATTCTCTACAAAAAACGTCTCTTAACATTTTGCCATAGCTCGCTTCGTTTCCGAGATATTTGCAGATTCAGCTCAAAGGAACTGGCCTGACGGACATATTTCGAGATATTTCTTCTTCTTGTTGTTCTTCCTCTGCACAGCTAAGCTGGAAGTGGCATTTGCAGCTCGCAATAGTGCAGAGTTATCTCAAAGAAAGGGGCCACGGTGTTTCTGTATCTCTATTATGTTGGTGCGGCTTTGGAACTTTTAAATATCTCGATATATCTCGAAAACTACGCTTCTGATCAAAAAATATCATAGAAGATAAAAAGTAGGAAACTTAATTCTCTACAAAAAAGGTCTCTTAACATTTTGCCATAGCTCTCTTCGTTTCCGAGATATTTGCAGATTTATCTCAAGGGAAGGGGCCTGACGGACATATTTCGAGATATTTCTTCTTCTTGATGTTCTTCTTCTGCACAGCTAAGCTGGAAGTGGCATTTACAGCTCGCAATACTGCAGAGTTATCTCAAAGAAAGGGGCCACGGTGTTTCTGTATCCCTATTATGTTGGTGCGGCTTCGGAACTTTTAAATATCTCGATATATCTCGAAAACTACGCTTCTGATCAAAAAATATCATAGAACATAAATAGTAGGAAACATAATTCTCTACAAAAAAGTCTCTTAACATTTTGCCATAGCTCGCTTCGTTTCCGAGATATTTGCAGATATATCTCAAGGGAAGGGGCCTGACGGACATATTTCGAGATATGTCTTCTTCTTGTTGTTCTTCTTCTGCACAGCTAAGCTGGAAGTGGCATTTACAGCTCGCAATAGTGCAGAGTTATCTCAAAGAGAGGGGCCACGGTGTTTCTGTATCTCTATTATGTTGGTGCGGCTTCGGAACTTTTAAATATCTTGATATATCTCGAGAACTACGCATCTGATCAAAAAATATCATACAACATAAAAGTAGGAAACTTAATTCTCTACAAAAAAGGTCTCTCAACATTTTGCCATAGCTCGCTTCGTTTCCGAGATATTTGCAGATTTATCTCAAGGGAAGGGGCCTGACGGACATATTTCGAGATATTCCTTCTTCTTGTTGTTCTTCTTCTGCACAGCTAAGCTGGAAGTGGCATTTGCGGCTCGCACTAGTGCAGAGTTATCTCAACGAAAGGGGCCACGGTGTTTCTGTATCTCTATTATGTTGGTGCGGCTTCGGAACTTTTAAATATCTCGATATATCTCGAAAACTACGCTTCTGATCAAAAAATATCATAGAACATAAATTGTAGGAAACATAATTCTCTACAAAAAAGGTCTCTCAACATTTTGCCATAGCTCTCTTCGTTTCCGAGATATTTGCAGATTTATCTCAAGCGAAGGGGCCTGACGGACATATTTCGAGATATTTCTTCTTCTTGATGTTCTTCTTCTGCACAGCTAAGCTGGAAGTGGCATTTGCAGCTCGCAATAGTGCAGAGTTATCTCAAAGAAAGGGGCCACGGTGTTTCTGTATCCCTATTATGTTGGTGCGGCTTCGGAACTTTTAAATATCTCGATACATCTCGAAAACTACGCTTCTGATCAAAAAATATCATAGAACAAAAATTGTAGGAAACATAATTCTCTACAAAAAACGTCTCTTAACATTTTGCCATAGCTCGCTTCGTTTCCGAGATATTTGCAGATTCAGCTCAAAGGAACTGGCCTGACGGACATATTTCGAGATATTTCTTCTTCTTGTTGTTCTTCCTCTGCACAGCTAAGCTGGAAGTGGCATTTGCAGCTCGCAATAGTGCAGAGTTATCTCAAAGAAAGGGGCCACGGTGTTTCTGTATCTCTATTATGTTGGTGCGGCTTTGGAACTTTTAAATATCTCGATATATCTCGAAAACTACGCTTCTGATCAAAAAATATCATAGAAGATAAAAAGTAGGAAACTTAATTCTCTACAAAAAAGGTCTCTTAACATTTTGCCATAGCTCTCTTCGTTTCCGAGATATTTGCAGATTTATCTCAAGGGAAGGGGCCTGACGGACATATTTCGAGATATTTCTTCTTCTTGATGTTCTTCTTCTGCACAGCTAAGCTGGAAGTGGCATTTACAGCTCGCAATACTGCAGAGTTATCTCAAAGAAAGGGGCCACGGTGTTTCTGTATCCCTATTATGTTGGTGCGGCTTCGGAACTTTTAAATATCTCGATATATCTCGAAAACTACGCTTCTGATCAAAAAATATCATAGAACATAAATAGTAGGAAACATAATTCTCTACAAAAAAGTCTCTTAACATTTTGCCATAGCTCGCTTCGTTTCCGAGATATTTGCAGATATATCTCAAGGGAAGGGGCCTGACGGACATATTTCGAGATATGTCTTCTTCTTGTTGTTCTTCTTCTGCACAGCTAAGCTGGAAGTGGCATTTACAGCTCGCAATAGTGCAGAGTTATCTCAAAGAGAGGGGCCACGGTGTTTCTGTATCTCTATTATGTTGGTGCGGCTTCGGAACTTTTAAATATCTTGATATATCTCGAGAACTACGCATCTGATCAAAAAATATCATACAACATAAAAGTAGGAAACTTAATTCTCTACAAAAAAGGTCTCTCAACATTTTGCCATAGCTCGCTTCGTTTCCGAGATATTTGCAGATTTATCTCAAGGGAAGGGGCCTGACGGACATATTTCGAGATATTCCTTCTTCTTGTTGTTCTTCTTCTGCACAGCTAAGCTGGAAGTGGCATTTGCGGCTCGCACTAGTGCAGAGTTATCTCAACGAAAGGGGCCACGGTGTTTCTGTATCTCTATTATGTTGGTGCGGCTTCGGAACTTTTAAATATCTCGATATATCTCGAAAACTACGCTTCTGATCAAAAAATATCATAGAACATAAATTGTAGGAAACATAATTCTCTACAAAAAAGGTCTCTTAACATTTTGCCATAGCTCGCTTCGTTTCCGAGATATTTGCAGATTTATCTCAAGGGAAGGGGCCTGACGGACATATTTCGAGATATTTCTTCTTCTTGATGTTCTTCTTCTGCACAGCTAAGCTGGAAGTGGCATTTACAGCTCGCAATACTGCAGAGTTATCTCAAAGAAAGGGGCCACGGTGTTTCTGTATCCCTATTATGTTGGTGCGGCTTCGGAACTTTTAAATATCTCGATATATCTCGAAAACTACGCTTCTGATCAAAAAATATCATAGAACATAAATTGTAGGAAACATAATTCTCTACAAAAAAGTCTCTTAACATTTTGCCATAGCTCGCTTCGTTTCCGAGATATTTGCAGATATATCTCAAGGGAAGGGGCCTGACGGACATATTTCGAGATATGTCTTCTTCTTGTTGTTCTTCTTCTGCACAGCTAAGCTGGAAGTGGCATTTACAGCTCGCAATAGTGCAGAGTTATCTCAAAGAGAGGGGCCACGGTGTTTCTGTATCTCTATTATGTTGGTGCGGCTTCGGAACTTTTAAATATCTTGATATATCTCGAGAACTACGCATCTGATCAAAAAATATCATACAACATAAAAGTAGGAAACTTAATTCTCTACAAAAAAGGTCTCTCAACATTTTGCCATAGCTCGCTTCGTTTCCGAGATATTTGCAGATTTATCTGAAGGGAAGGGGCCTGACGGACATATTTCGAGATATTCCTTCTTCTTGTTGTTCTTCTTCTGCACAGCTAAGCTGGAAGTGGCATTTGCGGCTCGCACTAGTGCAGAGTTATCTCAACGAAAGGGGCCACGGTGTTTCTGTATCTCTATTATGTTGGTGCGGCTTCGGAACTTTTAAATATCTCGATATATCTCGAAAACTACGCTTCTGATCAAAAAATATCATAGAACATAAATTGTAGGAAACATAATTCTCTACAAAAAAGGTCTCTTAACATTTTGCCATAGCTCGCTTCGTTTCCGAGATATTTGCAGATTTATCTCAAGGGAAGGGGCCTGACGGACATATTTCGAGATATTTCTTCTTCTTGATGTTCTTCTTCTGCACAGCTAAGCTGGAAGTGGCATTTACAGCTCGCAATACTGCAGAGTTATCTCAAAGAAAGGGGCCACGGTGTTTCTGTATCCCTATTATGTTGGTGCGGCTTCGGAACTTTTAAATATCTCGATATATCTCGAAAACTACGCTTCTGATCAAAAAATATCATAGAACATAAATTGTAGGAAACATAATTCTCTACAAAAAAGTCTCTTAACATTTTGCCATAGCTCGCTTCGTTTCCGAGATATTTGCAGATATATCTCAAGGGAAGGGGCCTGACGGACATATTTCGAGATATGTCTTCTTCTTGTTGTTCTTCTTCTGCACAGCTAAGCTGGAAGTGGCATTTACAGCTCGCAATAGTGCAGAGTTATCTCAAAGAGAGGGGCCACGGTGTTTCTGTATCTCTATTATGTTGGTGCGGCTTCGGAACTTTTAAATATCTTGATATATCTCGAGAACTACGCATCTGATCAAAAAATATCATACAACATAAAAGTAGGAAACTTAATTCTCTACAAAAAAGGTCTCTCAACATTTTGCCATAGCTCGCTTCGTTTCCGAGATATTTGCAGATTTATCTCAAGGGAAGGGGCCTGACGGACATATTTCGAGATATTCCTTCTTCTTGTTGTTCTTCTTCTGCACAGCTAAGGTGGAAGTGGCATTTGCGGCTCGCACTAGTGCAGAGTTATCTCAAAGAAAGGGGCCACGGTGTTTCTGTATCCCTATTATGTTGGTGCGGCTTCGGAACTTTTAAATATCTCGATATATCTCGAAAACTACGCTTCTGATCAAAAAATATCATAGAACATAAATTGTAGGAAACATAATTCTCTACAAAAAAGGTCTCTTAACATTTTGCCATAGCTCGCTTCGTTTCCGAGATATTTGCAGATTTATCTCAAGGGAAGGGGCCTGACGGACATATTTCGAGATATTTCTTCTTCTTGTTGTTCTTCTTCTGCACAGCTAAACTGGAAGTGGCTTTTCCAGCTCGCAATAGTGCAGAGTTATCTCAAAGAGAGGGGCCACGGTGTTTCTGTATCCCTATTATGTTGGTGCGGCGTCGGAACTTTTAAATATCTCGATATATCTCGAAAACTACGCTTCTGATCAAAAAATATCATAGAACATAAATTGTAGGAAACATAATTCTCTACAAAAAACGTCTCTTAACATTTTGCCATAGCTCGCTTCGTTTCCGAGATATTTGCAGATTCAGCTCAAAGGAACTGGCCTGACGGACATATTTCGAGATATTTCTTCTTCTTGTTGTTCTTCCTCTGCACAGCTAAGCTGGAAGTGGCATTTGCGGCTCGCACTAGTGCAGAGTTATCTCAAAGAAAGGGGCCACGGTGTTTCTGTATCTCTATTATGTTGGTGCGGCTTCGGAACTTTTAAATATCTCGATATATCTCGAAAACTACGCTTCTGATCAAAAAATATCATAGAACATAAATTGTAGGAAACATAATTCTCTACAAAAAACGTCTCTTAACATTTTGCCATAGCTCGCTTCGTTTCCGAGATATTTGCAGATTCAGCTCAAAGGAACTGGCCTGACGGACATATTTCGAGATATTTCTTCTTCTTGTTGTTCTTCCTCTGCACAGCTAAGCTGGAAGTGACATTTGCAGCTCGCAATAGTGCAGAGTTATCTCAAAGAAAGGGGCCACGGTGTTTCTGTATCTCTATTATGTTGGTGCGGCTTCGGAACTTTTAAATATCTTGATATATCTCGAGAACCACGCATCTGATCAAAAAATATCATAGAACATAAAAAGTAGGAAACTTAATTCTCTACAAAAAAGGTCTCTTAACATTTTGCCATAGCTCGCTTCGTTTCCGAGATATTTGCAGATTTATCTCAAGGGAAGGGGCCTGACGGACATATTTCGAGATATTTCTTCTTCTTGTTGTTCTTCTTCTGCACAGCTAAGCTGGAAGTGGCATTTGCGGCTCGCAATAGTGCAGAGTTATCTCAAAGAAAGGGGCCACGGTGTTTCTGTATCTCTATTATGTTGGTGCGGCTTCGGAACTTTTAGATATCTTGATATATCTCGAGAACTACGCATCTGATCAAAAAATATCATAGAACATAAAAAGTAGGAAACTTAATTCTCTACAAAAAAGGTCTCTTAACATTTTGCCATAGCTCGCTTCGTTTCCGAGATATTTGCAGATATATCTCAAGGGAAGGGGCCTGACGGACATATTTCGAGATATTTCTTCTTCTTGTTGTTCTTCTTCTGCACAGCTAAGCTGGAAGTGGCATTTACAGCTCGCAATACTGCAGAGTTATCTCAAAGAAAGGGGCCACGGTGTTTCTGTATCTCTATTATGTTGGTGCGGCTTTGGAACTTTTAAATATCTCGATATATCTCGAAAACTACGCTTCTGATCAAAAAATATCATAGAACATAAAAAGCAGGAAACTTAATTCTCTACAAAAAAGGTCTCTTAACATTTTGCCATAGCTCTCTTCGTTTCCGAGATATTTGCAGATTTATCTCAAGGGAAGGGGCCTGACGGACATATTTCGAGATATTTCTTCTTCTTGATGTTCTTCTTCTGCACAGCTAAGCTGGAAGTGGCATTTGCAGCTCGCAATAGTGCAGAGTTATCTCAAAGAAAGGGGCCACGGTGTTTCTGTATCTCTATTATGTTGGTGCGGCTTCGGAACTTTTAAATATCTTGATATATCTCGAGAACTACGCATCTGATCAAAAAATATCATAGAACATAAAACGTAGGAAACTTAATTCTCTACAAAAAAGGTCTCCCAACATTTTGCCATAGCTCGCTTCGTTTCCGAAATATTTGCAGATTTATCTCAAGGGAAGGGGCCTGACGGACATATTTCGAGATATTTCTTCTTCTTGTTGTTCTTCTTCTGCACAGCTAAGCTGGAAGTGGCATTTGCGGCTCGCACTAGTGCAGAGTTATCTCAAAGAAAGGGGCCACGGTGTTTCTGTATCTCTATTATGTTGGTGCGGCTTTGGAACTTTTAAATATCTCGATATATCTCGAAAACTACGCTTCTCACCAAAAAATATCATAGAACATAAATTGTACGAAACATAATTCTCTACAAAAAAGGTCTCTTAACATTTTGCCATAGCTCGCTTCGTTTCCGAGATATTTGCAGATATATCTCAAGGGAAGGGGCCTGACGGACATATTTCGAGATATTTCTTCTTCTTGTTGTTCTTCTTCTGCACAGCTAAGCTGGAAGTGGCATTCGCGGCTCGCACTAGTGCAGAGTTATCTCAACGAAAGGGGCCACGGTGTTTCTGTATCTCTATTATGTTGGTGCGGCTTCGGAACTTTTAAATATCTCGATATATCTCGAAAACTACGCTTCTGATCAAAAAATATCATAGAACATAAATTGTAGGAAACATAATTCTCTACAAAAAAGGTCTCTTAACATTTTGCCATAGCTCGCTTCGTTTCCGAGATATTTGCAGATTTATCTCAAGGGAAGGGGCCTGACGGACATATTTCGAGATATTTCTTCTTCTTGTTGTTCTTCTTCTGCACAGCTAAACTGGAAGTGGCTTTTCCAGCTCGCAATAGTGCAGAGTTATCTCAAAGAGAGGGGCCACGGTGTTTCTGTATCTCTATTATGTTGGTGCGGCTTCGGAACTTTTAAATATCTTGATATATCTCGAGAACTACGCATCTGATCAAAAAATATCATAGAACATATAAAGTAGGAAACTTAATTCTCTACAAAAAAGGTCTCTTAACATTTTGCCATAGCTCGCTTCGTTTCCGAGATATTTGCAGATTTATCTCAAGGGAAGGGGCCTGACGGACATATTTCGAGATATTTCTTCTTCTTGTTGTTCTTCTTCTGCACAGCTAAGCTGGAAGTGGCATTTGCGGCTCGCACTAGTGCAGAGTTATCTCAAAGAAAGGGGCCACGGTGCTTCTGTATCTCTATTATGTTGGTGCGGCTTCGGAACTTTTAAATATCTTGATATATCTCGAGAACTACGCATCTGATCAAAAAATATCATAGAACATAAAAAGTAGGAAACATAATTCTCTACAAAAAAGGTCTCTTAACATTTTGCCATAGCTCGCTTCGTTTCCGAGATATTTGCAGATTTATCTCAAGGGAAGTGGCCTGACGGACATATTTCGAGATATTTCTTCTTCTTGTTGTTCTTCTTCTGCACAGCTAAGCTGGAAGTGGCATTTGCGGCTCGCACTAGTGCAGAGTTATCTCAAAGAAAGGGGCCACGGTGTTTCTGTATCTCTATTATGTTGGTGCGGCTTCGGAACTTTTAAATATCTTGATATATCTCGAGAACTACGCATCTGATCAGAAAATATCATAGAAGATAAAAAGTAGGAAACTTAATTCTCTACAAAAAACGTCTCTCAACATTTTGCCATAGCTTGCTTCGTTTCCGAGATATTTGCAGATTTATCTCAAGGGAAGGGGCCTGACGGACATATTTCGAGATATTTCTTCTTCTTGTTGTTCTTCTTCTGCACAGCTAAGCTGGAAGTGGCATTTGCGGCTCGCACTAGTGCAGAGTTATCTCAAAGAAAGGGGCCACGGTGTTTCTGTATCTCTATTATGTTGGTGCTGCTTCGGAACTTTTAAATATCTCGATATATCTCGAAAACTACGCTTCTGATCAAAAAATATCATAGAACATAAAAAGTAGGAAACTTAATTCTCTACAAAAAAGGTCTCTTAACATTTTGCCATAGCTCGCTTCGTTTCCGAGATATTTGCAGATTTATCTCAAGGGAAGGGGCCTGACGGACATATTTCGAGATATTTCTTCTTCTTGTTGTTCTTCTTCTGCACAGCTAAGCTGGAAGTGGCATTTGCGGCTCGCACTAGTGCAGAGTTATCTCAAAGAAAGGGGCCACGGTGTTTCTGTATCCCTATTATGTTGGTGCGGCTTCGGAACTTTTAAATATCTAGATATATCTCGAAAACTACGCTTCTGATCAAAAAATATCATAGAACATAAATTGTAGGAAACATAATTCTCTACAAAAAAGGTCTCTTAACATTTTGCCATAGCTCGCTTCGTTTCCGAGATATTTGCAGATTTATCTCAAGGGAAGTGGCCTGACGGACATATTTCGAGATATTTCTTCTTCTTGTTGTTCTTCTTCTGCACAGCTAAGCTGGAAGTGGCATTTGCGGCTCGCACTAGTGCAGAGTTATCTCAAAGAAAGGGGCCACGGTGCTTCTGTATCTCTATTATGTTGGTGCGGCTTCGGAACTTTTAAATATCTTGATATATCTCGAGAACTACGCATCTGATCAAAAAATATCATAGAACATAAAAAGTAGGAAACATAATTCTCTACAAAAAAGGTCTCTTAACATTTTGCCATAGCTCGCTTCGTTTCCGAGATATTTGCAGATTTATCTCAAGGGAAGTGGCCTGACGGACATATTTCGAGATATTTCTTCTTCTTGTTGTTCTTCTTCTGCACAGCTAAGCTGGAAGTGGCATTTGCGGCTCGCACTAGTGCAGAGTTATCTCAAAGAAAGGGGCCACGGTGTTTCTGTATCTCTATTATGTTGGTGCGGCTTCGGAACTTTTAAATATCTTGATATATCTCGAGAACTACGCATCTGATCAGAAAATATCATAGAAGATAAAAAGTAGGAAACTTAATTCTCTACAAAAAACGTCTCTCAACATTTTGCCATAGCTCGCTTCGTTTCCGAGATATTTGCAGATTTATCTCAAGGGAAGGGGCCTGACGGACATATTTCGAGATATTTCTTCTTCTTGTTGTTCTTCTTCTGCACAGCTAAGCTGGAAGTGGCATTTGCGGCTCGCACTAGTGCAGAGTTATCTCAAAGAAAGGGGCCACGGTGTTTCTGTATCTCTATTATGTTGGTGCTGCTTCGGAACTTTTAAATATCTCGATATATCTCGAAAACTACGCTTCTGATCAAAAAATATCATAGAACATAAAAAGTAGGAAACTTAATTCTCTACAAAAAAGGTCTCTTAACATTTTGCCATAGCTCGCTTCGTTTCCGAGATATTTGCAGATTTATCTCAAGGGAAGGGGCCTGACGGACATATTTCGAGATATTTCTTCTTCTTGTTGTTCTTCTTCTGCACAGCTAAGCTGGAAGTGGCATTTGCGGCTCGCACTAGTGCAGAGTTATCTCAAAGAAAGGGGCCACGGTGTTTCTGTATCCCTATTATGTTGGTGCGGCTTCGGAACTTTTAAATATCTCGATATATCTCGAAAACTACGCTTCTGATCAAAAAATATCATAGAACATAAATTGTAGGAAACATAATTCTCTACAAAAAACGTCTCTTAACATTTTGCCATAGCTCGCTTCGTTTCCGAGATATTTGCAGATTCAGCTCAAAGGAACTGGCCTGACGGACATATTTCGAGATATTTCTTCTTCTTGTTGTTCTTCCTCTGTACAGCTAAGCTGGAAGTGGCATTTGCAGCTCGCAATAGTGCAGAGTTATCTCAAAGAAAGGGGCCACGGTGTTTCTGTATCTCTATTATGTTGGTGCGGCTTCGGAACTTTTAAATATCTTGATATATCTCGAGAACTACGCATCTGATCAAAAAATATCATAGAACATAAAAAGTAGGAAACTTAATTCTCTACAAAAAAGGTCTCTTAACATTTTACCATAGCTCGCTTCGTTTCCGAGATATTTGCAGATTTATCTCAAGGGAAGGGGCCTGACGGACATATTTCGAGATATTTCTTCTTCTTGTTGTTCTTCTTCTGCACAGCTAAGCTGGAAGTGGCATTTACAGCTCGCAATAGTGCATAGTTATCTGAAAGAAAGGGGCCACGGTGTTTCTGTATCTCTATTATGTTGGTGCGGCGTCGGAACTTTTAAATATCTTGATATATCTCGAGAACTACGCATCTGATCAAAAAATCTCATAGAACATAAAAAGTAGGAAACTCAATTCTCTACAAAAAAGGTCTCTTAACATTTTGCAATAGCTCGCTTCGTTTCCGAGATATTTGCAGATTTATCTCAAGGGAAGGGGCCTGACGGACATATTTCGAGATATTTCTTCTTCTTGTTGTTCTTCTTCTGCACAGCTAAGCTGGAAGTGGCATTTGCGGCTCGCACTAGTGCAGAGTTATCTCAAAGAAAGGGGCCACGGTGTTTCTGTATCTCTATTATGTTGGTGCTGCTTCGGAACTTTTAAATATCTCGATATATCTCGAAAACGACGCTTCTGATCAAAAAATATCATAGAACATAAATTGTAGGAAACATAATTCTCTACAAAAAACGTCTCTTAACATTTTGCCATAGCTCGCTTCGTTTCCGAGATATTTGCAGATTTATCTCAAGGGAAGGGGCCTAACGGACATATTTCGAGATATTTCTTCTACTTGTTGTTCTTCTTCTGCACAGCTAAACTGGAAGTGGCATTTCCAGCTCGCAATAGTACAGAGTTATCTCAAAGAAAGGGGCCACGGTGTTTCTGTATCTCTATTATGTTGGTGCGGCTTCGGAACTTTTAAATATCTTGATATATCTCGAGAACTACGCGTCTGATCAAAAAATATCATAGAACATAAAAAGTAGGAAACTTAATTCTCTACAAAAAAGGTCTCTTAACATTTTGCCATAGCTCTCTTCGTTTCCGAGATATTTGCAGATTTATCTCAAGGGAAGGGGCCTGACGGACACATTTCGAGATATTTCTTCTTCTTGTTGTTCTTCTTCTGCACAGCTAAGCTGGAAGTGGCATTTGCAGCTCGCAATAGTGCAGAGTTATCTCAAAGAAAGGGGCCACGGTGTTTCTGTATCTCTATTATGTTGGTGCTGCTTCGGAACTTTTAAATATCTCGATATATCTCGAAAACTACGCTTCTGATCAAAAAATATCATAGAACATAAATTCTAGGAAACATAATTCTCTACAAAAAACGTCTCTAAACATTTTGCCATAGCTCGCTTCGTTTCCGAGATATTTGCAGATTCATCTCAAGGGAAGGGGCCTAACGGACATATTTCGAGATATTTCTTCTTCTTGTTGTTCTTCTTCTGCACAGCTAAACTGGAAGTGGCATTTCCAGCTCGCAATAGTACAGAGTTATCTCAAAGAAAGGGGCCACGGTGTTTCTGTATCTCTATTATGTTGGTGCGGCTTCGGAACTATTAAATATCTTGATATATCTCGAGAACTACGCATCTGATCAAAAAATATCATAGAACATAAAAAGTAGGAAACTTAATTCTCTACAAAAACGTCTCGTAAGATTTTGCCATAGCTCGCTTCGTTTCCGAGATATTTGCAGATTAGCTCAAGGTAAGGGGCCTGACGGACATATTTCGAGATATTTCTTCTTCTTGTTGTTCTTCTTCTGCACAGCTAAGCTGGAAGTGGCATTTACAGCTCGCAATAGTGCATAGTTATCTGAAAGAAAGGGGCCACGGTGTTTCTGTATCTCTATTATGTTGGTGCGGCTTCGGAACTTTTAAATATCTTGATATATCTCGAGAACTACGCATCTGATCAGAAAATATCATAGAAGATAAAAAGTAGGAAACTTAATTCTCTACAAAAAACGTCTCTTAACATTTTGCCATAGCTCGCTTCGTTTCCGAGATATTTGCAGATTTATCTCAAGGTAAGGGGCCTGACGGACATATTTCGAGATATTTCTTCTTCTTGTTGTTCTTCTTCTGCACAGCTAAGCTGGAAGTGGCATTTACAGCTCGCAATAGTGCATAGTTATCTGAAAGAAAGGGGCCACGGTGTTTCTGTATCTCTATTATGTTGGTGCGGCTTCGGAACTTTTAAATATCTTGATATATCTCGAGAACTACGCATCTGATCAAAAAATCTCATAGAACATAAAAAGTAGGAAACTCAATTCTCTACAAAAAAGGTCTCTTAACATTTTGCAATAGCTCGCTTCGTTTCCGAGATATTTGCAGATTTATCTCAAGGGAAGGGGCCTGACGGACATATTTCGAGATATTTCTTCTTCTTGTTGTTCTTCTTCTGCACAGCTAAGCTGGAAGTGGCATTTGCGGCTCGCACTAGTGCAGAGTTATCTCAAAGAAAGGGGCCACGGTGTTTCTGTATCTCTAATATGTTGGTGCTGCTTCGGAACTTTTAAATATCTCGATATATCTCGAAAACTACGCTTCTGATCAAAAAATATCATAGAACATAAATTGTAGGAAACATAATTCTCTACAAAAAACGTCTCTTAACATTTTGCCATAGCTCGCTTGGTTTCCGAGATATTTGCAGATTCAGCTCAAAGGAACTGGCCTGACGGACATATTTCGAGATATTTCTTCTTCTTGTTGTTCTTCCTCTGCACAGCTAAGCTGGAAGTGGCATTTGCAGCTCGCAATAGTGCAGAGTTATCTCAAAGAAAGGGGCCACGGTGTTTCTGTATCTCTATTATGTTGGTGCGGCTTCGGAACTTTTAAATATCTTGATATATCTCGAGAACTACGCATCTGATCAAAAAATATCATAGAACATAAAAAGTAGGAAACTTAATTCTCTACAAAAAAGGTCTCTCAACATTTTACCATAGCTCGCTTCGTTTCCGAGATATTTGCAGATTTATCTCAAGGGAAGGGGCCTGACGGACATATTTCGAGATATTTCTTCTTCTTGTTGTTCTTCTTCTGCACAGCTAAGCTGGAAGTGGCATTTGCGGCTCGCACTAGTGCAGAGTTATCTCAAAGAAAGGGGCCACGGTGTTTCTGTATCTCTATTATGTTGGTGCGGCTTCGGAACTTTTAAATATCTCGATATATCTCGAAAACTACGCTTCTGATCAAAAAATATCATAGAACATAAATTGTAGGAAACATAATTCTCTACAAAAACGGTCTCTTAACATTTTGCCATAGCTCGCTTCGTTTCCGAGATATTTGCAGATTTATCTCAAGGGAAGGGGCCTAACGGACATATTTCGAGATATTTCTTCTTCTTGTTGTTCTTCTTCTGCACAGCTAAACTGGAAGTGGCTTTTCCAGCTCGCAATAGTGCAGAGTTATCTCAAAGAGAGGGGCCACGGTGTTTCTGTATCTCTATTATGTTGGTGCGGCTTCGGAACTTTTAAATATCTTGATATATCTCGAGAGCTACGCGTCTGATCAAAAAATATCATAGAACATAAAAAGTAGGAAACATAATTCTCTACAAAAAAGGTCTCTTAACATTTTGCCATAGCTCGCTTCGTTTCCGAGATATTTGCAGATTTATCTCAAGGGAAGTGGCCTGACGGACATATTTCGAGATATTTCTTCTTCTTGTTGTTCTTCTTCTGCACAGCTAAGCTGGAAGTGGCATTTGCGGCTCGCACTAGTGCAGAGTTATCTCAAAGAAAGGGGCCACGGTGTTTCTGTATGTCTATTATGTTGGTGCGGCTTCGGAACTTTTAAATATCTTGATATATCTCGAGAACTACGCATCTGATCAAAAAATATCATAGAACATAAAAAGTAGGAAACATAATTCTCTACAAAAAAGGTCTCTTAACATTTTGCCATAGCTCGCTTCGTTTCCGAGATATTTGCAGATTTATCTCAAGGGAAGTGGCCTGACGGACATATTTCGAGATATTTCTTCTTCTTGTTGCTCTTCTTCTGCACAGCTAAGCTGGAAGTGGCATTTGCGGCTCGCACTAGTGCAGAGTTATCTCAAAGAAAGGGGCCACGGTGTTTCTGTATCTCTATTATGTTGGTGCGGCTTCGGAACTTTTAAGTATCTTGATATATCTCGAGAACTACGCATCTGATCAGAAAATATCATAGAAGATAAAAAGTAGGAAACTTAATTCTTTACAAAAAACGTCTCTTAACATTTTGCCATAGCTCGCTTCGTTTCCGAGATATTTGCAGATTTATCTCAAGGGAAGGGGCCTGACGGACATATTTCGAGATATTTCTTCTTCTTGTTGTTCTTCTTCTGCACAGCTAAGCTGGAAGTGGCATTTGCGGCTCGCACTAGTGCAGAGTTATCTCAAAGAAAGGGGCCACGGTGTTTCTGTATCTCTAATATGTTGGTGCTGCTTCGGAACTTTTAAATATCTCGATATATCTCGAAAACTACGCTTCTGATCAAAAAATATCATAGAACATAAATTGTAGGAAACATAATTCTCTACAAAAAACGTCTCTTAACATTTTGCCATAGCTCGCTTGGTTTCCGAGATATTTGCAGATTCAGCTCAAAGGAACTGGCCTGACGGACATATTTCGAGATATTTCTTCTTCTTGTTGTTCTTCCTCTGCACAGCTAAGCTGGAAGTGGCATTTGCAGCTCGCAATAGTGCAGAGTTATCTCAAAGAAAGGGGCCACGGTGTTTCTGTATCTCTATTATGTTGGTGCGGCTTCGGAACTTTTAAATATCTTGATATATCTCGAGAACTACGCATCTGATCAAAAAATATCATAGAACATAAAAAGTAGGAAACTTAATTCTCTACAAAAAAGGTCTCTCAACATTTTACCATAGCTCGCTTCGTTTCCGAGATATTTGCAGATTTATCTCAAGGGAAGGGGCCTGACGGACATATTTCGAGATATTTCTTCTTCTTGTTGTTCTTCTTCTGCACAGCTAAGCTGGAAGTGGCATTTGCGGCTCGCACTAGTGCAGAGTTATCTCAAAGAAAGGGGCCACGGTGTTTCTGTATCTCTATTATGTTGGTGCGGCTTCGGAACTTTTAAATATCTCGATATATCTCGAAAACTACGCTTCTGATCAAAAAATATCATAGAACATAAATTGTAGGAAACATAATTCTCTACAAAAACGGTCTCTTAACATTTTGCCATAGCTCGCTTCGTTTCCGAGATATTTGCAGATTTATCTCAAGGGAAGGGGCCTAACGGACATATTTCGAGATATTTCTTCTTCTTGTTGTTCTTCTTCTGCACAGCTAAACTGGAAGTGGCTTTTCCAGCTCGCAATAGTGCAGAGTTATCTCAAAGAGAGGGGCCACGGTGTTTCTGTATCTCTATTATGTTGGTGCGGCTTCGGAACTTTTAAATATCTTGATATATCTCGAGAGCTACGCGTCTGATCAAAAAATATCATAGAACATAAAAAGTAGGAAACATAATTCTCTACAAAAAAGGTCTCTTAACATTTTGCCATAGCTCGCTTCGTTTCCGAGATATTTGCAGATTTATCTCAAGGGAAGTGGCCTGACGGACATATTTCGAGATATTTCTTCTTCTTGTTGTTCTTCTTCTGCACAGCTAAGCTGGAAGTGGCATTTGCGGCTCGCACTAGTGCAGAGTTATCTCAAAGAAAGGGGCCACGGTGTTTCTGTATGTCTATTATGTTGGTGCGGCTTCGGAACTTTTAAATATCTTGATATATCTCGAGAACTACGCATCTGATCAAAAAATATCATAGAACATAAAAAGTAGGAAACATAATTCTCTACAAAAAAGGTCTCTTAACATTTTGCCATAGCTCGCTTCGTTTCCGAGATATTTGCAGATTTATCTCAAGGGAAGTGGCCTGACGGACATATTTCGAGATATTTCTTCTTCTTGTTGCTCTTCTTCTGCACAGCTAAGCTGGAAGTGGCATTTGCGGCTCGCACTAGTGCAGAGTTATCTCAAAGAAAGGGGCCACGGTGTTTCTGTATCTCTATTATGTTGGTGCGGCTTCGGAACTTTTAAGTATCTTGATATATCTCGAGAACTACGCATCTGATCAGAAAATATCATAGAAGATAAAAAGTAGGAAACTTAATTCTTTACAAAAAACGTCTCTTAACATTTTGCCATAGCTCGCTTCGTTTCCGAGATATTTGCAGATTTATCTCAAGGGAAGGGGCCTGACGGACATATTTCGAGATATTTCTTCTTCTTGTTGTTCTTCTTCTGCACAGCTAAGCTGGAAGTGGCATTTGCGGCTCGCACTAGTGCAGAGTTATCTCAAAGAAAGGGGCCACGGTGTTTCTGTATCTCTATTATGTTGGTGCTGCTTCGGAACTTTTAAATATCTCGATATATCTCGAAAACTACGCTTCTGATCAAAAAATATCATAGAACATAAATTGTAGGAAACATAATTCTCTACAAAAAACGTCTCTTAACATTTTGCCATAGCTCGCTTCGTTTCCGAGATATTTGCAGATTCATCTCAAGGGAAGGGGCCTAACGGACATATTTCGAGATATTTCTTCTTCTTGTTGTTCTTCTTCTGCACAGCTAAACTGGAAGTGGCATTTCCAGCTCGCAATAGTACAGAGTTATCTCAAAGAAAGGGGCCACGGTGTTTCTGTATCTCTATTATGTTGGTGCGGCTTCGGAACTTTTAAATATCTTGATATATCTCGAGAACTACGCATCTGATCAAAAAATATCATAGAACATAAAAAGTAGGAAACTTAATTCTCTACAAAAACGTCTGGTAAGATTTTGCCATAGCTCGCTTCGTTTCCGAGATATTTGCAGATTCATCTCAAGGTAAGGGGCCTGACGGACATATTTCGAGATATTTCTTCTTCTTGTTGTTCTTCTTCTGCACAGCTAAGCTGGAAGTGGCATTTACAGCTCGCAATAGTGCAGAGTTATCTCAAAGAGAGGGGCCACGGTGTTTCTGTATCTCTATTATGTTGGTGCGGCTTCGGAACTTTTAAATATCTTGATATATCTCGAGAGCTACGCGTCTGATCAAAAAATATCATAGAACATAAAAAGTAGGAAACATAATTCTCTACAAAAAAGGTCTCTTAACATTTTGCCATAGCTCGCTTCGTTTCCGAGATATTTGCAGATTTATCTCAAGGGAAGTGGCCTGACGGACATATTTCGAGATATTTCTTCTTCTTGTTGTTCTTCTTCTGCACAGCTAAGCTGGAAGTGGCATTTGCGGCTCGCACTAGTGCAGAGTTATCTCAAAGAAAGGGGCCACGGTGTTTCTGTATGTCTATTATGTTGGTGCGGCTTCGGAACTTTTAAATATCTTGATATATCTCGAGAACTACGCATCTGATCAAAAAATATCATAGAACATAAAAAGTAGGAAACATAATTCTCTACAAAAAAGGTCTCTTAACATTTTGCCATAGCTCGCTTCGTTTCCGAGATATTTGCAGATTTATCTCAAGGGAAGTGGCCTGACGGACATATTTCGAGATATTTCTTCTTCTTGTTGCTCTTCTTCTGCACAGCTAAGCTGGAAGTGGCATTTGCGGCTCGCACTAGTGCAGAGTTATCTCAAAGAAAGGGGCCACGGTGTTTCTGTATCTCTATTATGTTGGTGCGGCTTCGGAACTTTTAAGTATCTTGATATATCTCGAGAACTACGCATCTGATCAGAAAATATCATAGAAGATAAAAAGTAGGAAACTTAATTCTTTACAAAAAACGTCTCTTAACATTTTGCCATAGCTCGCTTCGTTTCCGAGATATTTGCAGATTTATCTCAAGGGAAGGGGCCTGACGGACATATTTCGAGATATTTCTTCTTCTTGTTGTTCTTCTTCTGCACAGCTAAGCTGGAAGTGGCATTTGCGGCTCGCACTAGTGCAGAGTTATCTCAAAGAAAGGGGCCACGGTGTTTCTGTATCTCTATTATGTTGGTGCTGCTTCGGAACTTTTAAATATCTCGATATATCTCGAAAACTACGCTTCTGATCAAAAAATATCATAGAACATAAATTGTAGGAAACATAATTCTCTACAAAAAACGTCTCTTAACATTTTGCCATAGCTCGCTTCGTTTCCGAGATATTTGCAGATTCATCTCAAGGGAAGGGGCCTAACGGACATATTTCGAGATATTTCTTCTTCTTGTTGTTCTTCTTCTGCACAGCTAAACTGGAAGTGGCATTTCCAGCTCGCAATAGTACAGAGTTATCTCAAAGAAAGGGGCCACGGTGTTTCTGTATCTCTATTATGTTGGTGCGGCTTCGGAACTTTTAAATATCTTGATATATCTCGAGAACTACGCATCTGATCAAAAAATATCATAGAACATAAAAAGTAGGAAACTTAATTCTCTACAAAAACGTCTGGTAAGATTTTGCCATAGCTCGCTTCGTTTCCGAGATATTTGCAGATTCATCTCAAGGTAAGGGGCCTGACGGACATATTTCGAGATATTTCTTCTTCTTGTTGTTCTTCTTCTGCACAGCTAAGCTGGAAGTGGCATTTACAGCTCGCAATAGTGCATAGTTATCTGAAAGAAAGGGGCCACGGTGTTTCTGTATCTCTATTATGTTGGTGCGGCTTCGGAACTTTTAAATATCTTGATATATCTCGAGAACTACGCATCTGATCAGAAAATATCATAGAAGATAAAAAGTAGGAAACTTAATTCTCTACAAAAAACGTCTCTTAACATTTTGCCATAGCTCGCTTCGTTTCCGAGATATTTGCAGATTTATCTCAAGGTAAGGGGCCTGACGGACATATTTCGAGATATTTCTTCTTCTTGTTGTTCTTCTTCTGCACAGCTAAGCTGGAAGTGGCATTTACAGCTCGCAATAGTGCATAGTTATCTGAAAGAAAGGGGCCACGGTGTTTCTGTATCTCTATTATGTTGGTGCGGCTTCGGAACTTTTAAATATCTTGATATATCTCGAGAACTACGCATCTGATCAAAAAATCTCATAGAACATAAAAAGTAGGAAACTCAATTCTCTACAAAAAAGGTCTCTTAACATTTTGCAATAGCTCGCTTCGTTTCCGAGATATTTGCAGATTTATCTCAAGGGAAGGGGCCTGACGGACATATTTCGAGATATTTCTTCTTCTTGTTGCTCTTCTTCTGCACAGCTAAGCTGGAAGTGGCATTTGCGGCTCGCACTAGTGCAGAGTTATCTCAAAGAAAGGGGCCACGGTGTTTCTGTATCTCTATTATGTTGGTGCGGCTTCTTAACTTTTAAATATCTTGATATATCTCGAGAACTACGCATCTGATCAAAAAATATCATAGAACATAAAAAGTAGGAAACTCAATTCTCTACAAGAAAGGTCTCTTAACATTTTGCAATAGCTCGCTTCGTTTCCGAGATATTTGCAGATTTATCTCAAGGGAAGGGGCCTGACGGACATATTTCGAGATATTTCTTCTTCTTGTTGTTCTTCTTCTGCACAGCTACGCTGGAAGTGGCATTTGCAGCTCGCAATTGTGCAGAGTTATCTCAAAGAGAGGGGCCACGGTGTTTCTGTATCTCTATTATGTTGGTGCGGCTTCGGAACTTTTAAATATCTTGATATATCTCGAGAACTCCGCATCTGATCAAAAAATATCATAGAACATAAAAAGTAGGAAACTCAATTCTCTACAAGAAAGGTCTCTTAACATTTTGCAATAGCTCGCTTCGTTTCCGAGATATTTGCAGATTTATCTCAAGGGAAGGGGCCTGACGGACATATTTCGAGATATTTCTTCTTCTTGTTGTTCTTCTTCTGCACAGCTACGCTGGAAGTGGCATTTGCAGCTCGCAATTGTGCAGAGTTATCTCAAAGAGAGGGGCCCCGGTGTTTCTGTATCTCTATTATGTTGGTGCGGCTTCGGAACTTTTAAATATCTTGATATATCTCGAGAACTACGCATCTGATCAAAAAATATCATAGAGCATAAAAAGTAGAAAACTTAATTCTCTACAAAAAAGGTCTCTTAACATTTTGCCATAGCTCGCTTCGTTTCCGAGATATTTGCAGATTTATCTCAAGGGAAGGGGCCTGACGGACATATTTCGAGATATTTCTTCTTCTTGTTGTTCTTCTTCTGCACAGCTAAGCTGGAAGTGGCATTTGCAGCTCGCAATAGTGCACAGTTATCTCAAAGAAAGGGGCCACGGTGTTTCTGTATCTCTATTATGTTGGTGCGGCTTCGGAACTTTTAAATATCTCGATATATCTCGAGAACTACGCATCTCATCAAAAAATATCATAGAACATAAAAAGTAGGAAACTTAATTCTCTACAAATAAGGTCTCTTAACATTTTGGCATAGCTCGCTTCGTTTCCGAGATATCTGCAGATTTATCTCAAGGGAAGGGGCCTGACGGACATATTTGGAGATATTTCTTCTTCTTGTTGTTCTTCTTCTGCACAGCTAAGCTGGAAGTGGCATTTGCAGCTCGCAATAGTGCAGAGTTATCGCAAAGAAAGGGGCCACGGTGTTTCTGTATCTCTATTATGTTGGTGCGGCTTCGGAACTTTTAAATATCTTGATATATCTCGAGAACTACGCATCTGATCAAAAAAATATCATAGAACATAAAAAGTAGGAAACCTAATTTTCTACAAAAAAGGTCTCTTAACATTTTGCCGTAGCTCGCTTCGTTTCCGAGATATTTGCAGATTTATCTCAAGGGAAGGGGCCTGACGGACATATTTCGAAATATTTCTTATTCTTGTTGTTCTTCTTCTCCACAGCTAAGCTGGAAGTGGCATTTGCAGCTCGCAATAGTGCAGAGTTATCTCAAAGAAAGGGGCCACGGTGTTTCTGTATCTCTATTATGTTGGTGCGGCTTCGGAACTTTTAAATATCTTGATATATCTCGAGAACTACGCATCTGATCAAATAATATCATAGAACATAAAAAGTAGGAAACTTAATTCTCCACAAATAAGGTCTCTTAACATTTTGCCATAGCTCGCTTCGTTTCCGAGATATTTGCAGATTTATCTCAAGGGAAGGGGCCTGACGGACATATTTCGAGATATTTCTTCTTCTTGTTGGTCTTCTTCTGCACAGCTAAGCTGGAAGTGGCATTTGCAGCTCGCAATAGTGCAGAGTTATCTCAAAGAAAGGGGCCACGGTGTTTCTGTATCTCTATTATGTTGGTGCGGCTTCGGAACTTTTAAATATCTTGATATATCTCGAGAGCTACGCATCCGATCAAAAAATATCATAGAACATAAAAAGTAGGAAACTTAATTCTCTACAAAAAAGGTCTCTTAACATTTTGCCATAGCTCGCTTCGTTTCCGAGATATTTGCAGATTTATCTCGAGGGAAGGGGCCTGACGGACATACTTCGAGATATTTCTTCTTCTTGTTGTTCTTCTTCTGCACAGCTATGCTGGAAGTGGCATTTGCAGCTCGCAATAGTGCAGAGTTATCGCAAAGAAAGGGGCCACGGTGTTTCTGTATCTCTATTATGTTGGTACGGCTTCGGAACTTTTAAATATCTTGATATATCTCGAGAACTACGCATCTGATCAAAAAATATCATAGAACATAAAAAGTAGGAAACCTAATTTTCTACAAAAAAGGTCTCTTAACATTTTGCCGTAGCTCGCTTCGTTTCCGAGATATTTGCAGATTTATCTCAAGGGAAGGGGTCTGACGGACATATTTCGAGATATTTCTTCTGCTTGTTGTTCTTCTTCTGCACAGCTAAGCTGGCAGTGGCATTTGCAGCTCGCAATAGTGCAGAGTTATCTCAAAGAAAGGGGCCACGGTGTTTCTGTATCTCTATTATGTTGGTGCGGCTTCGGAACTTTTAAATATCTTGATATATCTCGAGAACTACGCATCTGATCAAATAATATCATAGAACATAAAAAGTAGGAAACTTAATTCTCCACAAATAAGGTCTCTTAACATTTTGCCATAGCTCGCTTCGTTTCCGAGATATTTGCAGATTTATCTCAAGGGAAGGGGCCTGACGGACATATTTCGAGATATTTCTTCTTCTTGTTGGTCTTCTTCTGCACAGCTAAGCTGGAAGTGGCATTTGCAGCTCGCAATAGTGCAGAGTTATCTCAAAGAAAGGGGCCACGGTGTTTCTGTATCTCTATTATGTTGGTGCGGCTTCGGAACTCTTAAATATCTTGATATATCTCGAGAGCTACGCATCCGATCAAAAAATATCATAGAACATAAAAAGTAGGAAACTTAATTCTCTACAAAAAAGGTCTCTTAACATTTTGCCATAGCTCGCTTCGTTTCCGAGATATTTGCAGATTTATCTCGAGGGAAGGGGCCTGACGGACATACTTCGAGATATTTCTTCTTCTTGTTGTTCTTCTTCTGCACAGCTAAGCTGGAAGTGGCATTTGCAGCTCGCAATAGTGCAGAGTTATCGCAAAGAAAGGGGCCACGGTGTTTCTGTATCTCTATTATGTTGGTGCGGCTTCGGAACTTTTAAATATCTTGATATATCTCGAGAACTACGCATCTGATCAAAAAATATCATAGAACATAAAAAGTAGGAAACCTAATTTTCTACAAAAAAGGTCTCTTAACATTTTGCCGTAGCTCGCTTCGTTTCCGAGATATTTGCAGATTTATCTCAAGGGAAGGGGCCTGACGGACATATTTCGAAATATTTCTTATTCTTGTTGTTCTTCTTCTCCACAGCTAAGCTGGCAGTGGCATTTGCAGCTCGCAATAGTGCAGAGTTATCTCAAAGAAAGGGGCCACGGTGTTTCTGTATCTCTATTATGTTGGTGCGGCTTCGGAACTTTTAAATATCTTGATATATCTCGAGAACTACGCATCTGATCGAAAAATATCATAGAACATAAAAAGTAGGAAACTTAATTCTCTACAAAACAGGTCTCTTAACATTTTGCCATAGCTCGCTTCGTTTCCGAGATATTTGCAGATTTATCTCGAGGGAAGGGGCCTGACGGACATATTTCGAGATATTTCTTCTTCTTGTTGTTCTTCTTCTGCACAGCTAAGCTGGAAGTGGCATTTGCAGCTCGCAATAGTGCAGAGTTATCGCAAAGAAAGGGGCCACGGTGTTTCTGTATCTCTATTATGTTGGTGCGGCTTCGGAACTTTTAAATATCTTGATATATCTCGAGAACTACGCATCTGATCAAAAAATATCATAGAACATAAAAAGTAGGAAACCTAATTTTCTACAAAAAAGGTCTCTTAACATTTTGCCGTAGCTCGCTTCGTTTCCGAGATATTTGCAGATTTATCTCAAGGGAAGGGGCCTGACGGACATATTTCGAAATATTTCTTATTCTTGTTGTTCTTCTTCTCCACAGCTAAGCTGGAAGTGGCATTTGCAGCTCGCAATAGTGCAGAGTTATCTCAAAGAAAGGGGCCACGGTGTTTCTGTATCTCTATTATGTTGGTGCGGCTTCGGAACTTTTAAATATCTTGATATATCTCGAGAACTACGCATCTGATCAAATAATATCATAGAACATAAAAAGTAGGAAACTTAATTCTCCACAAATAAGGTCTCTTAACATTTTGCCATAGCTCGCTTCGTTTCCGAGATATTTGCAGATTTATCTCAAGGGAAGGGGCCTGACGGACATATTTCGAGATATTTCTTCTTCTTGTTGGTCTTCTTCTGCACAGCTAAGCTGGAAGTGGCATTTGCAGCTCGCAATAGTGCAGAGTTATCTCAAAGAAAGGGGCCACGGTGTTTCTGTATCTCTATTATGTTGGTGCGGCTTCGGAACTTTTAAATATCTTGATATATCTCGAGAGCTACGCATCCGATCAAAAAATATCATAGAACATAAAAAGTAGGAAACTTAATTCTCTACAAAAAAGGTCTCTTAACATTTTGCCATAGCTCGCTTCGTTTCCGAGATATTTGCAGATTTATCTCGAGGGAAGGGGCCTGACGGACATACTTCGAGATATTTCTTCTTCTTGTTGTTCTTCTTCTGCACAGCTATGCTGGAAGTGGCATTTGCAGCTCGCAATAGTGCAGAGTTATCGCAAAGAAAGGGGCCACGGTGTTTCTGTATCTCTATTATGTTGGTACGGCTTCGGAACTTTTAAATATCTTGATATATCTCGAGAACTACGCATCTGATCAAAAAATATCATAGAACATAAAAAGTAGGAAACCTAATTTTCTACAAAAAAGGTCTCTTAACATTTTGCCGTAGCTCGCTTCGTTTCCGAGATATTTGCAGATTTATCTCAAGGGAAGGGGTCTGACGGACATATTTCGAGATATTTCTTCTGCTTGTTGTTCTTCTTCTGCACAGCTAAGCTGGCAGTGGCATTTGCAGCTCGCAATAGTGCAGAGTTATCTCAAAGAAAGGGGCCACGGTGTTTCTGTATCTCTATTATGTTGGTGCGGCTTCGGAACTTTTAAATATCTTGATATATCTCGAGAACTACGCATCTGATCAAATAATATCATAGAACATAAAAAGTAGGAAACTTAATTCTCCACAAATAAGGTCTCTTAACATTTTGCCATAGCTCGCTTCGTTTCCGAGATATTTGCAGATTTATCTCAAGGGAAGGGGCCTGACGGACATATTTCGAGATATTTCTTCTTCTTGTTGGTCTTCTTCTGCACAGCTAAGCTGGAAGTGGCATTTGCAGCTCGCAATAGTGCAGAGTTATCTCAAAGAAAGGGGCCACGGTGTTTCTGTATCTCTATTATGTTGGTGCGGCTTCGGAACTCTTAAATATCTTGATATATCTCGAGAGCTACGCATCCGATCAAAAAATATCATAGAACATAAAAAGTAGGAAACTTAATTCTCTACAAAAAAGGTCTCTTAACATTTTGCCATAGCTCGCTTCGTTTCCGAGATATTTGCAGATTTATCTCGAGGGAAGGGGCCTGACGGACATACTTCGAGATATTTCTTCTTCTTGTTGTTCTTCTTCTGCACAGCTATGCTGGAAGTGGCATTTGCAGCTCGCAATAGTGCAGAGTTATCGCAAAGAAAGGGGCCACGGTGTTTCTGTATCTCTATTATGTTGGTACGGCTTCGGAACTTTTAAATATCTTGATATATCTCGAGAACTACGCATCTGATCAAAAAATATCATAGAACATAAAAAGTAGGAAACCTAATTTTCTACAAAAAAGGTCTCTTAACATTTTGCCGTAGCTCGCTTCGTTTCCGAGATATTTGCAGATTTATCTCAAGGGAAGGGGTCTGACGGACATATTTCGAGATATTTCTTCTTCTTGTTGTTCTTCTTCTGCACAGCTAAGCTGGCAGTGGCATTTGCAGCTCGCAATAGTGCAGAGTTATCTCAAAGAAAGGGGCCACGGTGTTTCTGTATCTCTATTATGTTGGTGCGGCTTCGGAACTTTTAAATATCTTGATATATCTCGAGAACTACGCATCTGATCGAAAAATATCATAGAACATAAAAAGTAGGAAACTTAATTCTCTACAAAACAGGTCTCTTAACATTTTGCCATAGCTCGCTTCGTTTCCGAGATATTTGCAGATTTATCTCGAGGGAAGGGGCCTGACGGACATATTTCGAGATATTTCTTCTTCTTGTTGTTCTTCTTCTGCACAGCTAAGCTGGAAGTGGCATTTGCAGCTCGCAATAGTGCAGAGTTATCGCAAAGAAAGGGGCCACGGTGTTTCTGTATCTCTATTATGTTGGTGCGGCTTCGGAACTTTTAAATATCTTGATATATCTCGAGAACTACGCATCTGATCAAAAAATATCATAGAACATAAAAAGTAGGAAACCTAATTTTCTACAAAAAAGGTCTCTTAACATTTTGCCATAGCTCGCTTCGTTTCCGAGATATTTGCAGATTTATCTCAAGGGAAGGGGCCTGACGGACATATTTCGAGATATTTCTTCTTTTTGTTGTTCTTCTTCTGCACAGCTAAGCTGGAAGTGGCATTTGCAGCTCTCAATAGTGCAGAGTTATCTCAAAGAAAGGGGCCACGGTGTTTCTGTATCTCTATTATGTTGGTGCGGCTTCGGAACTTTTAAATATCTTGATATATCTCGAGAACTACGCATCTGATCAAATAATATCATAGAACATAAAAAGTAGGAAACTTAATTCTCCACAAATAAGGTCTCTTAACATTTTGCCATAGCTCGCTTCGTTTCCGAGATATTTGCAGATTTATCTCAAGGGAAGGGGCCTGACGGACATATTTCGAGATATTTCTTCTTCTTGTTGGTCTTCTTCTGCACAGCTAAGCTGGAAGTGGCATTTGCAGCTCGCAATAGTGCAGAGTTATCTCAAAGAAAGGGGCCACGGTGTTTCTGTATCTCTATTATGTTGGCGCGGCTTCGGAACTTTTAAATATCTTGATATATCTCGAGGGCTACGCATCCGATCAAAAAATATCATAGAACATAAAAAGTAGGAAACTTAATTCTCTACAAAACAGGTCTCTTAACATTTTGCCATAGCTCGCTTCGTTTCCGAGATATTTGCAGATTTATCTCAAGGGAAGGGGTCTGACGGACATATTTCGAGATATTTCTTCTTCTTGTTGTTCTTCTTCTGCACAGCTAAGCTGGAAGTGGCATTTGCAGCTCGCAATAGTGCAGAGTTATCTCAAAGAAAGGGGCCACGGTGTTTCTGTATCTCTATTATGTTGGTGCGGCTTCGGAACTTTTAAATATCTTGATATATCTCGAGAACTACGCATCCGATCAAAAAGTATCATACAACATAAAAAGTAGGAAACTTAATTCTCTACAAAAAAGGTCTCTTAACATTTTGCCATAGCTCGCTTCGTTTCCGAGATATTTGCAGATTTATCTCGAGGGAAGGGGCCTGACGGACATATTTCGAGATATTTCTTCTTCTTGTTGTTCTTCTTCTGCACAGCTAAGCTGGAAGTGGCATTTGCAGCTCGCAATAGTGCAGAGTTATCGCAAAGAAAGGGGCCACGGTGTTTCTGTATCTCTATTATGTTGGTACGGCTTCGGAACTTTTAAATATCTTGATATATCTCGAGAACTACGCATCTGATCAAAAAATATCATAGAACATAAAAAGTAGGAAACCTAATTTTCTACAAAAAAGGTCTCTTAACATTTTGCCGTAGCTCGCTTCGTTTCCGAGATATTTGCAGATTTATCTCAAGGGAAGGGGTCTGACGGACATATTTCGAGATATTTCTTCTTCTTGTTGTTCTTCTTCTGCACAGCTAAGCTGGCAGTGGCATTTGCAGCTCGCAATAGTGCAGAGTTAGCTCAAAGAAAGGGGCCACGGTGTTTCTGTATCTCTATTATGTTGGTGCGGCTTCGGAACTTTTAAATATCTTGATATATCTCGAGAACTACGCATCTGATCGAAAAATATCATAGAACATAAAAAGTAGGAAACTTAATTCTCTACAAAACAGGTCTCTTAACATTTTGCCATAGCTCGCTTCGTTTCCGAGATATTTGCAGATTTATCTCAAGGGAAGGGGTCTGACGGACATATTTCGAGATATTTCTTCTTCTTGTTGTTCTTCTTCTGCACAGCTAAGCTGGAAGTGGCATTTGCAGCTCGCAATAGTGCAGAGTTATCTCAAAGAAAGGGGCCACGGTGTTTCTGTATCTCTATTATGTTGGTGCGGCTTCGGAACTTTTAAATATCTTGATATATCTCGAGAACTACGCATCCGATCAAAAAATATCATACAACATAAAAAGTAGGAAACTTAATTCTCTACAAAAAAGGTCTCTTAACATTTTGCCATAGCTCGCTTCGTTTCCGAGATATTTGCAGATTTATCTCGAGGGAAGGGGCCTGACGGACATATTTCGAGATATTTCTTCTTCTTGTTGTTCTTCTTCTGCACAGCTAAGCTGGAAGTGGCATTTGCAGCTCGCAATAGTGCAGAGTTATCGCAAAGAAAGGGGCCACGGTGTTTCTGTATCTCTATTATGTTGGTGCGGCTTCGGAACTTTTAAATATCTTGATATATCTCGAGAACTACGCATCTGATCAAAAAATATCATAGAACATAAAAAGTAGGAAACCTAATTTTCTACAAAAAAGGTCTCTGAACATTTTGCCATAGCTCGCTTCGTTTCCGAGATATTTGCAGATTTATCTCAAGGGAAGGGGCCTGACGGACATATTTCGAGATATTTCTTCTTTTTGTTGTTCTTCTTCTGCACAGCTAAGCTGGAAGTGGCATTTGCAGCTCTCAATAGTGCAGAGTTATCTCAAAGAAAGGGGCCACGGTGTTTCTGTATCTCTATTATGTTGGTGCGGCTTCGGAACTTTTAAATATCTTGATATATCTCGAGAACTACGCATCTGATCAAATAATATCATAGAACATAAAAAGTAGGAAACTTAATTCTCCACAAATAAGGTCTCTTAACATTTTGCCATAGCTCGCTTCGTTTCCGAGATATTTGCAGATTTATCTCAAGGGAAGGGGCCTGACGGACATATTTCGAGATATTTCTTCTTCTTGTTGGTCTTCTTCTGCACAGCTAAGCTGGAAGTGGCATTTGCAGCTCGCAATAGTGCAGAGTTATCTCAAAGAAAGGGGCCACGGTGTTTCTGTATCTCTATTATGTTGGCGCGGCTTCGGAACTTTTAAATATCTTGATATATCTCGAGGGCTACGCATCCGATCAAAAAATATCATAGAACATAAAAAGTAGGAAACTTAATTCTCTACAAAACAGGTCTCTTAACATTTTGCCATAGCTCGCTTCGTTTCCGAGATATTTGCAGATTTATCTCAAGGGAAGGGGTCTGACGGACATATTTCGAGATATTTCTTCTTCTTGTTGTTCTTCTTCTGCACAGCTAAGCTGGAAGTGGCATTTGCAGCTCGCAATAGTGCAGAGTTATCTCAAAGAAAGGGGCCACGGTGTTTCTGTATCTCTATTATGTTGGTGCGGCTTCGGAACTTTTAAATATCTTGATATATCTCGAGAACTACGCATCCGATCAAAAAATATCATACAACATAAAAAGTAGGAAACTTAATTCTCTACAAAAAAGGTCTCTTAACATTTTGCCATAGCTCGCTTCGTTTCCGAGATATTTGCAGATTTATCTCGAGGGAAGGGGCCTGACGGACATATTTCGAGATATTTCTTCTTCTTGTTGTTCTTCTTCTGCACAGCTAAGCTGGACGTGGCATTTACAGCTCGCAATAGTGCAGAGTTATCTCAAAGAAAGGGGCCACGGTGTTTCTGTATCTCTATTATGTTGGTGCGGCTTCGGAACTTTTAAATATCTTGATATATCTCGAGAACTACGCATCTGATCAAAAAATATCATGGAACATAAAAAGTAGGAAACTTAATTCTCAACAAAAAAGGTCTCTTAACATTTTGCCATAGCTCGCTTCGTTTCCGAGATATTTGCAGATTTATCTCAAGGGAAGGGGCCTGACGGACATATTTCGAGATATTTCTTCTTCTTGTTGTTCTTCTTCTGCACAGCTAAACTGGAAGTGGCATTTCCAGCTCGCAGTAGTGCAGAGTTATCTCAAAGAAAGGGGCCACGGTGTTTCTGTATCTCTATTATGTTGGTGCGGCTTCGGAACTTTAAAATATCTTGGTATATCTCGAGAACTACGCATCTGATCAAAAAATATCATAGAACGTAAAAAGTAGGAAACTTAATTCTCTACAAATAAAGTCGCTTAACATTTTGCCATAGCTCGCTTCGTTTCCGAGATATTTGCAGATTTATCTCAAGGGAAGGGGCCTGACGGACATATTTCGAGATATTTCTTCTTCTTGTTGTTCTTCTTCTGCACAGCTAAGCTGGAAGTGGCATTTGCAGCTCGCAATAGTGCAGAGTTATCTCAAAGAAAGGGGCCACGGTGTTTCTGTATCTCTATTATGTTGGTGCGGCTTCGGAACTTTTAAATATCTTGATATATCTCGAGAACTACGCATCTGATCAAATAATATCATAGAACATAAAAAGTAGGAAACTTAATTCTCCACAAATAAGGTCTCTTAACATTTTGCCATAGCTCGCTTCGTTTCCGAGATATTTGCAGATTTATCTCGAGGGAAGGGGCCTGACGGACATATTTCGAGATATTTCTTCTTCTTGTTGTTCTTCTTCTGCACAGCTAAGCTGGAAGTGGCATTTGCAGCTCGCAATAGTGCAGAGTTATCTCAAAGAAAGGGGCCACGGTGTTTCTGTATCTCTATTATGTTGGTGCGGCTTCGGAACTTTTAAATATCTTGATATATCTCGAGAACTACGCATCTGATCAAATAATATCATAGAACATAAAAAGTAGGAAGCTTAATTCTCCACAAATAAGGTCTCTTAACATTTTGCCATAGCTCGCTTCGTTTCCGAGATATTTGCAGATTTATCTCAAGGGAAGGGGCCTGACGGACATATTTCGAGATATTTCTTCTTCTTGTTGGTCTTCTTCTGCACAGCTAAGCTGGAAGTGGCATTTGCAGCTCGCAATAGTGCAGAGTTATCTCGAAGAAAGGGGCCACGGTGTTTCTGTATCTCTATTATGTTGGTGCGGCTTCGGATCTTTTAAATATCTCGATATATCTCGAAAACTACGCTTCTGATCAAAAAATATCATAGAACGTAAATTGTGGGAAACATAATTCTCTACAAAAAAGGTCTCTTAACATTTTGCCATAGCTCGCTTCGTTTCCGAGATATTTGCAGATTTATCTCAAGGGAAGGGGTCTGACGGACATATTTCGAGATATTTCTTCTTCTTGTTGTTCTTCTTCTGCACAGCTAAGCTGGAAGTGGCATTTGCAGCTCGCAATAGTGCAGAGTTATCTCAAAGAAAGGGGCCACGGTGTTTCTGTATCTCTATTATGTTGGTGCGGCTTCGGAACTTTTAAATATCTTGATATATCTCGAGAACTACGCATCTGATCAAAAAATATCATGGAACGTAAAAAGTAGGAAACTTAATTCTCAACAAAAAAGGTCTCTTAACATTTTGCCATAGCTCGCTTCGTTTCCGAGATATTGGCAGATTTATTTCAAGGGAAGGGGCCTGACGGACATATTTCGAGATATTTCTTCTTCTTGTTGTTCTTCTTCTGCACAGCTAAGCTGGAAGTGGCATTTGCGGCTCGCACTAGTGCAGAGTTATCTCAAAGAAAGGGGCCACGGTGTTTCTGTATCTCTATTATGTTGGTGCGGCTTCGGAACTTTTAAATATCTTGATATATCTCGAGAACTACGCATCTGATCAAAAAATATCATACTACATAAAAAGTAGGAAACTTAATTCTCTACAAGAAAGATCTCTTAACATTTTGCCATAGCTCGCTTCGTTTTCGAGGTATTTGCAGATTTATCTCAAGGGAAGGGGCCTGACGGACATATTTCGAGATATTTCTTCTTCTTGTTGTTCTTCTTCTGCACAGCTAAGCTGGAAGTGGCATTTGCAGCTCGCAATAGTGCATAGTTATCTCAAAGAAAGGGGCCACGGTGTTTCTGTATCTCTATTATGTTGGTGCGGCTTCGGAACTTTTAAATATCTTGATATATCTCGAGAACAACGCATCTGATCAAAAAATATCGTAGAACATAAAAAGTAGGAAACTTAATTCTCTACAACAAAGGTCTCTTAACATTTTGCCATAGCTCGCTTCGTTTCCGAGATATTTGCAGATTTATCTCGAGGGAAGGGGCCTGACGGACATATTTCGAGATATTTCTTCTTCTTGTTGTTCTTCTTCTGCACAGCTAAGCTGGAAGTGGCATTTGCGGCTCGCACTAGTGCAGAGTTATCTCAAAGGAAGGGGACACGGTGTTTCTGGATCTCTATTATGTTGGTGCGGCTTCGGAACTTTTAAATATCTCGATATATCTCGAAAACTACGCTTCTGATCAAAAAATATCATAGAACATAAATTGTAGGAAACATAATTCTCTACAAGAAAGGTCTCTTAACATTTTGCCATAGCTCGCTTCGTTTCCGAGATATTTGCAGATTTATCTCAAGGGATGGGGCCTGACGGACATATTTCGAGATATTTCTTCTTCTTGTTGTTCTTCTTCTGCACAGCTAAGCTGGAAGTGGCATTTGCGGCTCGCACTAGTGCAGAGTTATCTCAAAGAAAGGGGCCACGGTGTTTCTGTATCTCTATTATGTTGGTGCGGCTTCGGAACTTTTAAATATCTTGATATATCTCGAGAACTACGCCTCTGATCAAAAAATATCATACTACATAAAAAGTAGGAAACTTAATTCTCTACAAGAAAGGTCTCTTAACATTCTGCCATAGCTCGCTTCGTTTTCGAGGTATTTGCAGATTTATCTCAAGGGAAGGGGCCTGACGGACATATTTCGAGATATTTCTTCTTCTTGTTGTTCTTCTTCTGCACAGCTAAGCTGGAAGTGGCATTTGCAGCTCGCAATAGTGCATAGTTATCTCAAAGAAAGGGGCCACGGTGTTTCTGTATCTCTATTATGTTGGTGCGGCTTCGGAACTTTTAAATATCTTGATATATCTCGAGAACAACGCATCTGATCAAAAAATATCGTAGAACATAAAAAGTAGGAAACTTAATTCTCTACAACAAAGGTCTCTTAACATTTTGCCATAGCTCGCTTCGTTTCCGAGATATTTGCAGATTTATCTCGAGGGAAGGGGCCTGACGGACATATTTCGAGATATTTCTTCTTCTTGTTGTTCTTCTTCTGCACAGCTAAGCTGGAAGTGGCATTTGCGGCTCGCACTAGTGCAGAGTTATCTCAAAGGAAGGGGACACGGTGTTTCTGGATCTCTATTATGTTGGTGCGGCTTCGGAACTTTTAAATATCTCGATATATCTCGAAAACTACGCTTCTGATCAAAAAATATCATAGAACATAAATTGTAGGAAACATAATTCTCTACAAGAAAGGTCTCTTAACATTTTGCCATAGCTCGCTTCGTTTCCGAGATATTTGCAGATTTATCTCAAGGGATGGGGCCTGACGGACATATTTCGAGATATTTCTTCTTCTTGTTGTTCTTCTTCTGCACAGCTAAGCTGGAAGTGGCATTTGCGGCTCGCACTAGTGCAGAGTTATCTCAAAGAAAGGGGCCACGGTGTTTCTGTATCTCTATTATGTTGGTGCGGCTTCGGAACTTTTAAATATCTTGATATATCTCGAGAACTACGCCTCTGATCAAAAAATATCATACTACATAAAAAGTAGGAAACTTAATTCTCTACAAGAAAGGTCTCTTAACATTCTGCCATAGCTCGCTTCGTTTTCGAGGTATTTGCAGATTTATCTCAAGGGAAGGGGCCTGACGGACATATTTCGAGATATTTCTTCTTCTTGTTGTTCTTCTTCTGCACAGCTAAGCTGGAAGTGGCATTTGCAGCTCGCAATAGTGCATAGTTATCTCAAAGAAAGGGGCCACGGTGTTTCTGTATCTCTATTATGTTGGTGCGGCTTCGGAACTTTTAAATATCTTGATATATCTCGAGAACTACGCATCTGATCAAAAAATATCATAGAACATAAAAGGTAGGAAACTTAATTCTCTACAAAAAAGGTCTCTTAACATTTTGCCATAGCTCGTTTCGTTTCCGAGATATTTGCAGATATATCTCAAGGGAAGGGGCCTGACGGACATATTTCGAGATATTTCTTCTTCTTGTTGTTCTTCTTCTGCACAGCTAAGCTGGAAGTGGCATTTGCAGCTCGCAATAGTGCAGAGTTATCTCAAAGGAAGGGGCCACGGTGTTTCTGTATCTCTATTATGTTGGTGCGGCTTCGGAACTTTTAAATATCTTGATATATCTCGAGAACTACGCATCTGATCAAAAAATATCATACTACATAAAAAGTAGGAAACTTAATTCTCTACAAGAAAGGTCTCTTAACATTCTGCCATAGCTCGCTTCGTTTTCGAGGTATCTGCAGATTTATCTCAAGGGAAGGGGCCTGACGGACATATTTCGAGATATTTCTTCTTCTTGTTGTTCTTCTTCTGCACAGCTAAGCTGGAAGTGGCATTTGCAGCTCGCAATAGTGCATAGTTATCTCAAAGAAAGGGGCCACGGTGTTTCTGTATCTCTATTATGTTGGTGCGGCTTCGGAACTTTTAAATATCTTGATATATCTCGAGAACTACGCATCTGATCAAAAAATATCATAGAACATAAAAGGTAGGAAACTTAATTCTCTACAAAAAAGGTCTCTTAACATTTTGCCATAGCTCGCTTGGTTTCCGAGATATTTGCAGATTTATCTGAAGGGATGGGGCCTGACGGACATATTTCGAGATATTTCTTCTTCTTGTTGTTCTTCTTCTGCACAGCTAAGCTGGAAGTGGCATTTGCAGCTCGCAATAGTGCAGAGTTATCTCAAAGAAAGCGGCCACGGTGTTTCTGTACCTCTATTATGTTGGTGCAGCTTCGGAACTTTTAAATATCTTGATATATCTCGAGATCTACGCATCTGATCAAAAAATATCATACTACATAAAAAGTAGGAGACTTAATTCTCTACAAGAAAGATCTCTTAACATTTTGCCATAGCTCGCTTCGTTTTCGAGGTATTTGCAGATTTATCTCAAGGGAAGGGGCCTGACGGACATATTTCGAGATATTTCTTCTTCTTGTTGTTCTTCTTCTGCACAGCTAAGCTGGAAGTGGCATTTGCAGCTCGCAATAGTGCATAGTTATCTCAAAGAAAGGGGCCACGGTGTTTCTGTATCTCTATTATGTTGGTGCGGCTTCGGAACTTTTAAATATCTTGATATATCTCGAGAACAACGCATCTGATCAAAAAATATCGTAGAACATAAAAAGTAGGAAACTTAATTCTCTACAACAAAGGTCTCTTAACATTTTGCCATATCTCGCTTCGTTTCCGAGATATTTGCAGATTTATCTCGAGGGAAGGGGCCTGACGGACATATTTCGAGATATTTCTTCTTCTTGTTGTTCTTCTTCTGCACAGCTAAGCTGGAAGTGGCATTTGCGGCTCGCACTAGTGCAGAGTTATCTCAAAGGAAGGGGACACGGTGTTTCTGGATCTCTATTATGTTGGTGCGGCTTCGGAACTTTTAAATATCTCGATATATCTCGAAAACTACGCTTCTGATCAAAAAATATCATAGAACATAAATTGTAGGAAACATAATTCTCTACAAGAAAGGTCTCTTAACATTTTGCCATAGCTCGCTTCGTTTCCGAGATATTTGCAGATTTATCTCAAGGGATGGGGCCTGACGGACATATTTCGAGATATTTCTTCTTCTTGTTGTTCTTCTTCTGCACAGCTAAGCTGGAAGTGGCATTTGCGGCTCGCACTAGTGCAGAGTTATCTCAAAGAAAGGGGCCACGGTGTTTCTGTATCTCTATTATGTTGGTGCGGCTTCGGAACTTTTAAATATCTTGATATATCTCGAGAACTACGCATCTGATCAAAAAATATCATACTACATAAAAAGTAGGAAACTTAATTCTCTACAAGAAAGGTCTCTTAACATTCTGCCATAGCTCGCTTCGTTTTCGAGGTATTTGCAGATTTATCTCAAGGGAAGGGGCCTGACGGACATATTTCGAGATATTTCTTCTTCTTGTTGTTCTTCTTCTGCACAGCTAAGCTGGAAGTGGCGTTTGCAGCTCGCAATAGTGCAGAGTTATCTCAAAGAAAGGGGCCACGGTGTTTCTGTATCTCTATTATGTTGGTGCGGCTTCGGAACTTTTAAATATCTTGATATATCTCGAGAACTACGCGTCTGATCAAAAAATATCATAGAACATAAAAAGTAGGAAACATAATTCTCTACAAAAAAGGTCTCTTAACATTTTGCCATCGCTCGCTTCGTTTCCGAGATATTTGCAGATTTATCTCAAGGGAAGGGGCCTGACGGACATATTTCGAGATATTTCTTCTTCTTGTTGTTCTTCTTCTGCACAGCTAAGCTGGAAGTGGCATTTGCAGCTCGCAATAGTGCAGAGTTATCTCAAAGAAAGGGGCCACGGTGTTTCTGTATCTCTATTATGTTGGTGCGGCTTCGGAACTTTTAAATATCTTGATATATCTCGAGAACTACGTATCTGATCAAAAAATATCATAGAACATAAAAAGTAGGAAACTTAATTCTCTACAAGAAAGGTCTCTTAACATTTTGCCATAGCTCGCTTGGTTTCCGAAATATTTGCAGATTTATCTCAAGGGATGGGGCCTGACGGACATATTTCGAGATATTTCTTCTTCTTGTTGTTCTTCTTCTGCACAGCTAAGCTGGAAGTGGCATTTGCAGCTCGCAATAGTGCAGAGTTATCTCAAAGAAAGCGGCCACGGTGTTTCTGTATCTCTATTATGTTGGTGCGGCTTCGGAACTTTTAAATATCTTGATATATCTCAAGAACAACGCATCTGATCAAAAAATATCATAGAACATAAAAAGTAGGAAACTTAATTCTCTACAACAAAGGTCTCTAAACATTTTGCCATAGCTCGCTTCGTTTCCGAGATATTTGCAGATTTATCTCGAGGGAAGGGGCCTGACGGACATATTTCGAGATATTTCTTCTTCTTGTTGTTCTTCTTCTGCACAGCTAAGCTGGAAGTGGCATTTGCGGCTCGCACTAGTGCAGAGTTATCTCAAAGAAAGGGGCCACGGTGTTTCTGGATCTCTATTATGTTGGTGCGGCTTCGGAACTTTTAAATATCTCGATATATCTCGAAAACTACGCATCTGATCAAAAAATATCATAGAACATAAAAAGTAGGAAACTTAATTCTCTACAAAAAAGGTCTCTTAACATTTTGCCATAGCTCGCTTCGTTTCCGAGATATTGGCAGATTTATTTCAAGGGAAGGGGCCTGACGGACATATTTCGAGATATTTCTTCTTCTTGTTGTTCTTCTTCTGCACAGCTAAGCTGGAAGTGGCATTTGCAGCTCGCAATAGTGCATAGTTATCTCAAAGAAAGGGGCCACGGTGTTTCTGTATCTCTATTATGTTGGTGCGGCTTCGGAACTTTTAAATATCTTGATATATCTCGAGAACTACGCATCTGATCAAAAAATATCATAGAACATAAAAAGTAGGAAACTTAATTCTCTACAAAAAACGTCTCTTAACATTTTGGCATAGCTCGCTTCGTTTCCGAGATATTTGCAGATTTATCTCAAGGGAAGGAGCCTAACGGACATATTTCGTGATATTTCTTCTTCTTGTTGTTCTTCTTCTGCACAGCTAAGCTGGAAGTGGCATTTGCAGCTCGCAATAGTGCAGAGTTATCTCAAAGAAAGGGGCCACGGTGTTTCTGTATCTCTATTATGTTGGTGCGGCTTCGGAACTTTTAAATATCTTGATATATCTCGAGAACAACGCATCTGATCAAAAAATATCATAGAACATAAAAAGTAGGAAACTTAATTCTCTACAACAAAGGTCTCTTAACATTTTGCCATAGCTCGCTTCGTTTCCGAGATATTTGCAGATTTATCTCGAGGGAAGGGGCCTGACGGACATATTTCGAGATATTTCTTCTTCTTGTTGTTCTTCTTCTGCACAGCTAAGCTGGAAGTGGTATTTGCGGCTCGCACTAGTGCAGAGTTATCTCAAAGGAAGGGGCCACGGTGTTTCTGGATCTCTATTATGTTGGTGCGGCTTCGGAACTTTTAAATATCTCGATATATCTCGAAAACTACGCTTCTGATCAAAAAATATCATAGAACATAAATTGTAGGAAACATAATTCTCTACAAAAAAGGTCTCTTAACATTTTGCCATAGCTCGTTTCGTTTCCGAGATATTTGCTGATTTATCTCAAGGGAAGGGGCCTGACGGACATATTTCGAGATATTTCTTCTTCTTGTTGTTCTTCTTCTGCACAGCTAAACTGGAAGTGGCATTTCCAGCTCGCAATAGTGCAGAGTTATCTCAAAGAAAGGGGCCACGGTGTTTCTGTATCTCTATTATGTTGGTGCGGCTTCGGAACTTTTAAATATCTTGATATATCTCGAGAACTACGCATCTGATCAAAAAATATCATACTACATAAAAAGTAGGAAACTTAATTCTCTACAAGAAAGGTCTCTTAACATTCTGCCATAGCTCGCTTCGTTTTCGAGGTATTTGCAGATTTATCTCAAGGGAAGGGGCCTGACGGACATATCTCGAGATATTTCTTCTTCTTGTTGTTCTTCTTCTGCACAGCTAAGCTGGAAGTGGCATTTGCAGCTCGCAATAGTGCATAGTTATCTCAAAGAAAGGGGCCACGGTGTTTCTGTATCTCTATTATGTTGGTGCGC
Organism: Osmia lignaria lignaria; assembly: GCF_051020975.1. Lineage (NCBI taxonomy): Eukaryota > Metazoa > Arthropoda > Insecta > Hymenoptera > Megachilidae > Osmia > Osmia lignaria. The sequence goes on along the minus strand of NW_027478159.1, from coordinate 3,802,152 downwards.
CTTCGGAACTTTTAAATATCTTGATATATCTCGAGAACTACGCATCTGATCAAAAAATATCATAGAACATAAAAGGTAGGAAACTTAATTCTCTACAAAAAAGGTCTCTTAACATTTTGCCATAGCTCGCTTCGTTTCCGAGATATTTGCAGATTTATCTCGAGGGAAGGGGCCTGACGGACATATTTCGAGATATTTCTTCTTCTTGTTGTTCTTCTTCTGCACAGCTAAGCTGGAAGTGGCATTTGCGGCTCGCACTAGTGCAGAGTTATCTCAAAGAAAGGGGCCACGGTGTTTCTGGATCTCTATTATGTTGGTGCGGCTTCGGAACTTTTAAATATCTCGATATATCTCGAAAACTACGCATCTGATCAAAAAATATCATAGAACATAAAAAGTAGGAAACTTAATTCTCTACAAAAAAGGTCTCTTAACATTTTGCCATAGCTCGCTTCGTTTCCGAGATATTGGCAGATTTATTTCAAGGGAAGGGGCCTGACGGACATATTTCGAGATATTTCTTCTTCTTGTTGTTCTTCTTCTGCACAGCTAAGCTGGAAGTGGCATTTGCAGCTCGCAATAGTGCATAGTTATCTCAAAGAAAGGGGCCACGGTGTTTCTGTATCTCTATTATGTTGGTGCGGCTTCGGAACTTTTAAATATCTTGATATATCTCGAGAACAACGCATCTGATCAAAAAATATCATAGAACATAAAAAGTAGGAAACTTAATTCTCTACAACAAAGGTCTCTTAACATTTTGCCATAGCTCGCTTCGTTTCCGAGATATTTGCAGATTTATCTCGAGGGAAGGGGCCTGACGGACATATTTCGAGATATTTCTTCTTCTTGTTGTTCTTCTTCTGCACAGCTAAGCTGGAAGTGGTATTTGCGGCTCGCACTAGTGCAGAGTTATCTCAAAGGAAGGGGCCACGGTGTTTCTGGATCTCTATTATGTTGGTGCGGCTTCGGAACTTTTAAATATCTCGATATATCTCGAAAACTACGCTTCTGATCAAAAAATATCATAGAACATAAATTGTAGGAAACATAATTCTCTACAAAAAAGGTCTCTTAACATTTTGCCATAGCTCGTTTCGTTTCCGAGATATTTGCAGATATATCTCAAGGGAAGGGGCCTGACGGACATATTTCGAGATATTTCTTCTTCTTGTTGTTCTTCTTCTGCACAGCTAAACTGGAAGTGGCATTTCCAGCTCGCAATAGTGCAGAGTTATCTCAAAGAAAGGGGCCACGGTGTTTCTGTATCTCTATTATGTTGGTGCGGCTTCGGAACTTTTAAATATCTTGATATATCTCGAGAACTACGCATCTGATCAAAAAATATCATAGAACATAAAAAGTAGGAAACTTAATTCTCTACAAAAATGGTCTCTTAACATTATGCCATAGCTCGCTTCGTTTCCGAGATATTTGCTGATTTATCTCAAGGGAAGGGGCGTGACGGACATATTTCGAGATATTTCTTCTTCTTGTTGTTCTTCTTCTGCACAACTAAACTGGAAGTGGCATTTCCAGCTCGCAATAGTGCAGAGTTATCTCAAAGAAAGGGGCCACGGTGTTTCTGTATCTCTATTATGTTGGTGCGGCTTCGGAACTTTTAAATATCTTGATATATCTCGAGAACTACGCATCTGATCGAAAAATATCACAGAACATAAAAAGTAGGAAACTTAATTCTCTACAAAAAAGGTCTCTTAACATTTTGCCATAGCTCGCTTCGTTTCCGAGATATTTGCTGATTTATCTCAAGGGAAGGGGCCTGACGGACATATTTCGAGATATTTCTTCTTCTTGTTGTTCTTCTTCTGCACAGCTAAACTGGAAGTGGCATTTCCAGCTCGCAATAGTGCAGAGTTATCTCAAAGAAAGGGGCCACGGTGTTTCTGTATCTCTATTATGTTGGTGCGGCTTCGGAACTTTTAAATATCTTGATATATCTCGAGAACTACGCATCTGATCAAAAAATATCATACTACATAAAAAGTAGGAAACTTAATTCTCTACAAGAAAGGTCTCTTAACATTCTGCCATAGCTCGCTTCGTTTTCGAGGTATTTGCAGATTTATCTCAAGGGAAGGGGCCTGACGGACATATCTCGAGATATTTCTTCTTCTTGTTGTTCTTCTTCTGCACAGCTAAGCTGGAAGTGGCATTTGCAGCTCGCAATAGTGCATAGTTATCTCAAAGAAAGGGGCCACGGTGTTTCTGTATCTCTATTATGTTGGTGCGCCTTCGGAACTTTTAAATATCTTGATATATCTCGAGAACTACGCATCTGATCAAAAAATATCATAGAACATAAAAGGTAGGAAACTTAATTCTCTACAAAAAAGGTCTCTTAACATTTTGCCATAGCTCGCTTCGTTTCCGAGATATTTGCAGATTTATCTCGAGGGAAGGGGCCTGACGGACATATTTCGAGATATTTCTTCTTCTTGTTGTTCTTCTTCTGCACAGCTAAGCTGGAAGTGGGATTTGCGGCTCGCACTAGTGCAGAGTTATCTCAAAGAAAGGGGCCACGGTGTTTCTGGATCTCTATTATGTTGGTGCGGCTTCGGAACTTTTAAATATCTCGATATATCTCGAAAACTACGCTTCTGATCAAAAAATATCATAGAGCATAAATTGTAGGAAACATAATTCTCTACAAGAAAGGTCTCTTAACATTTTGCCATAGCTCGCTTCGTTTCCGAGATATTTGCAGATTTATCTCAAGGGATGGGGCCTGACGGACATATTTCGAGATATTTCTTCTTCTTGTTGTTCTTCTTCTGCACAGCTAAGCTGGAAGTGGCATTTGCGGCTCGCACTAGTGCAGAGTTATCTCAAAGAAAGGGGCCACGGTGTTTCTGTATCTCTATTATGTTGGTGCGGCTTCGGAACTTTTAAATATCTTGATATATCTCGAGAACTACGCATCTGATCAAAAAATATCATACTACATAAAAAGTAGGAAACTTAATTCTCTACAAGAAAGGTCTCTTAACATTCTGCCATAGCTCGCTTCGTTTTCGAGGTATTTGCAGATTTATCTCAAGGGAAGGGGCCTGACGGACATATTTCGAGATATTTCTTCTTCTTGTTGTTCTTCTTCTGCACAACTAAACTGGAAGTGGCATTTCCAGCTCGCAATAGTGCAGAGTTATCTCAAAGAAAGGGGCCACGGTGTTTCTGTATCTCTATTATGTTGGTGCGGCTTCGGAACTTTTAAATATCTTGATATATCTCGAGAACTACGCATCTGATCGAAAAATATCACAGAACATAAAAAGTAGGAAACTTAATTCTCTACAAAAAAGGTCTCTTAACATTTTGCCATAGCTCGCTTCGTTTCCGAGATATTTGCTGATTTATCTCAAGGGAAGGGGCCTGACGGACATATTTCGAGATATTTCTTCTTCTTGTTGTTCTTCTTCTGCACAGCTAAACTGGAAGTGGCATTTCCAGCTCGCAATAGTGCAGAGTTATCTCAAAGAAAGGGGCCACGGTGTTTCTGTATCTCTATTATGTTGGTGCGGCTTCGGAACTTTTAAATATCTTGATATATCTCGAGAACTACGCATCTGATCAAAAAATATCATACTACATAAAAAGTAGGAAACTTAATTCTCTACAAGAAAGGTCTCTTAACATTCTGCCATAGCTCGCTTCGTTTTCGAGGTATTTGCAGATTTATCTCAAGGGAAGGGGCCTGACGGACATATCTCGAGATATTTCTTCTTCTTGTTGTTCTTCTTCTGCACAGCTAAGCTGGTAGTGGCATTTGCAGCTCGCAATAGTGCATAGTTATCTCAAAGAAAGGGGCCACGGTGTTTCTGTATCTCTATTATGTTGGTGCGCCTTCGGAACTTTTAAATATCTTGATATATCTCGAGAACTACGCATCTGATCAAAAAATATCATAGAACATAAAAGGTAGGAAACTTAATTCTCTACAAAAAAGGTCTCTTAACATTTTGCCATAGCTCGCTTCGTTTCCGAGATATTTGCAGATTTATCTCGAGGGAAGGGGCCTGACGGACATATTTCGAGATATTTCTTCTTCTTGTTGTTCTTCTTCTGCACAGCTAAGCTGGAAGTGGGATTTGCGGCTCGCACTAGTGCAGAGTTATCTCAAAGAAAGGGGCCACGGTGTTTCTGGATCTCTATTATGTTGGTGCGGCTTCGGAACTTTTAAATATCTCGATATATCTCGAAAACTACGCTTCTGATCAAAAAATATCATAGAGCATAAATTGTAGGAAACATAATTCTCTACAAGAAAGGTCTCTTAACATTTTGCCATAGCTCGCTTCGTTTCCGAGATATTTGCAGATTTATCTCAAGGGATGGGGCCTGACGGACATATTTCGAGATATTTCTTCTTCTTGTTGTTCTTCTTCTGCACAGCTAAGCTGGAAGTGGCATTTGCGGCTCGCACTAGTGCAGAGTTATCTCAAAGAAAGGGGCCACGGTGTTTCTGTATCTCTATTATGTTGGTGCGGCTTCGGAACTTTTAAATATCTTGATATATCTCGAGAACTACGCATCTGATCAAAAAATATCATACTACATAAAAAGTAGGAAACTTAATTCTCTACAAGAAAGGTCTCTTAACATTCTGCCATAGCTCGCTTCGTTTTCGAGGTATTTGCAGATTTATCTCAAGGGAAGGGGCCTGACGGACATATTTCGAGATATTTCTTCTTCTTGTTGTTCTTCTTCTGCACAGCTAAGCTGGAAGTGGCGTTTGCAGCTCCCAATAGTGCAGAGTTATCTCAAAGAAAGGGGCCACGGTGTTTCTGTATCTCTATTATGTTGGTGCGGCTTCGGAACTTTTAAATATCTTGATATATCTCGAGAACTACGCGTCTGATCAAAAAATATCATAGAACATAAAAAGTAGGAAACATAATTCTCTACAAAAAAGGTCTCTTAACATTTTGCCATCGCTCGCTTCGTTTCCGAGATATTTGCAGATTTATCTCAAGGGAAGGGGCCTGACGGACATATTTCGAGATATTTCTTCTTCTTGTTGTTCTTCTTCTGCACAGCTAAGCTGGAAGTGGCATTTGCAGCTCGCAATAGTGCAGAGTTATCTCAAAGAAAGGGGCCACGGTGTTTCTGTATCTCTATTATGTTGGTGCGGCTTCGGAACTTTTAAATATCTTGATATATCTCGAGAACTACGTATCTGATCAAAAAATATCATAGAACATAAAAAGTAGGAAACTTAATTCTCTACAAGAAAGGTCTCTTAACATTTTGCCATAGCTCGCTTGGTTTCCGAAATATTTGCAGATTTATCTCAAGGGATGGGGCCTGACGGACATATTTCGAGATATTTCTTCTTCTTGTTGTTCTTCTTCTGCACAGCTAAGCTGGAAGTGGCATTTGCAGCTCGCAATAGTGCAGAGTTATCTCAAAGAAAGCGGCCACGGTGTTTCTGTATCTCTATTATGTTGGTGCGGCTTCGGAACTTTTAAATATCTTGATATATCTCAAGAACAACGCATCTGATCAAAAAATATCATAGAACATAAAAAGTAGGAAACTTAATTCTCTACAACAAAGGTCTCTAAACATTTTGCCATAGCTCGCTTCGTTTCCGAGATATTTGCAGATTTATCTCGAGGGAAGGGGCCTGACGGACATATTTCGAGATATTTCTTCTTCTTGTTGTTCTTCTTCTGCACAGCTAAGCTGGAAGTGGTATTTGCGGCTCGCACTAGTGCAGAGTTATCTCAAAGGAAGGGGCCACGGTGTTTCTGGATCTCTATTATGTTGGTGCGGCTTCGGAACTTTTAAATATCTCGATATATCTCGAAAACTACGCTTCTGATCAAAAAATATCATAGAACATAAATTGCAGGAAACATAATTCTCTACAAAAAAGGTCTCTTAACATTTTGCCATAGCTCGTTTCGTTTCCGAGATATTTGCAGATATATCTCAAGGGAAGGGGCCTGACGGACATATTTCGAGATATTTCTTCTTCTTGTTGTTCTTCTTCTGCACAGCTAAACTGGAAGTGGCATTTCCAGCTCGCAATAGTGCAGAGTTATCTCAAAGAAAGGGGCCACGGTGTTTCTGTATCTCTATTATGTTGGTGCGGCTTCGGAACTTTTAAATATCTTGATATATCTCGAGAACTACGCATCTGATCAAAAAATATCATAGAACATAAAAAGTAGGAAACTTAATTCTCTACAAAAAAGGTCTCTTAACATTATGCCATAGCTCGCTTCGTTTCCGAGATATTTGCTGATTTATCTCAAGGGAAGGGGCGTGACGGACATATTTCGAGATATTTCTTCTTCTTGTTGTTCTTCTTCTGCACAACTAAACTGGAAGTGGCATTTCCAGCTCGCAATAGTGCAGAGTTATCTCAAAGAAAGGGGCCACGGTGTTTCTGTATCTCTATTATGTTGGTGCGGCTTCGGAACTTTTAAATATCTTGATATATCTTGAGAACTACGCATCTGATCAAAAAATATCACAGAACATAAAAAGTAGGAAACTTAATTCTCTACAAAAAAGGTCTCTTAACATTTTGCCATAGCTCGCTTCGTTTCCGAGATATTTGCTGATTTATCTCAAGGGAAGGGGCCTGACGGACATATTTCGAGATATTTCTTCTTCTTGTTGTTCTTCTTCTGCACAGCTAAACTGGAAGTGGCATTTCCAGCTCGCAATAGTGCAGAGTTATCTCAAAGAAAGGGGCCACGGTGTTTCTGTATCTCTATTATGTTGGTGCGGCTTCGGAACTTTTAAATATCTTGATATATCTCGAGAACTACGCATCTGATCAAAAAATATCATACTACATAAAAAGTAGGAAACTTAATTCTCTACAAGAAAGGTCTCTTAACATTCTGCCATAGCTCGCTTCGTTTTCGAGGTATTTGCAGATTTATCTCAAGGGAAGGGGCCTGACGGACATATCTCGAGATATTTCTTCTTCTTGTTGTTCTTCTTCTGCACAGCTAAGCTGGAAGTGGCATTTGCAGCTCGCAATAGTGCATAGTTATCTCAAAGAAAGGGGCCACGGTGTTTCTGTATCTCTATTATGTTGGTGCGCCTTCGGAACTTTTAAATATCTTGATATATCTCGAGAACTACGCATCTGATCAAAAAATATCATAGAACATAAAAGGTAGGAAACTTAATTCTCTACAAAAAAGGTCTCTTAACATTTTGCCATAGCTCGCTTCGTTTCCGAGATATTTGCAGATTTATCTCGAGGGAAGGGGCCTGACGGACATATTTCGAGATATTTCTTCTTCTTGTTGTTCTTCTTCTGCACAGCTAAGCTGGAAGTGGCATTTGCGGCTCGCACTAGTGCAGAGTTATCTCAAAGAAAGGGGCCACGGTGTTTCTGGATCTCTATTATGTTGGTGCGGCTTCGGAACTTTTAAATATCTCGATATATCTCGAAAACTACGCATCTGATCAAAAAATATCATAGAACATAAAAAGTAGGAAACTTAATTCTCTACAAAAAAGGTCTCTTAACATTTTGCCATAGCTCGCTTCGTTTCCGAGATATTGGCAGATTTATTTCAAGGGAAGGGGCCTGACGGACATATTTCGAGATATTTCTTCTTCTTGTTGTTCTTCTTCTGCACAGCTAAGCTGGAAGTGGCATTTGCAGCTCGCAATAGTGCATAGTTATCTCAAAGAAAGGGGCCACGGTGTTTCTGTATCTCTATTATGTTGGTGCGGCTTCGGAACTTTTAAATATCTTGATATATCTCGAGAACAACGCATCTGATCAAAAAATATCATAGAACATAAAAAGTAGGAAACTTAATTCTCTACAACAAAGGTCTCTTAACATTTTGCCATAGCTCGCTTCGTTTCCGAGATATTTGCAGATTTATCTCGAGGGAAGGGGCCTGACGGACATATTTCGAGATATTTCTTCTTCTTGTTGTTCTTCTTCTGCACAGCTAAGCTGGAAGTGGTATTTGCGGCTCGCACTAGTGCAGAGTTATCTCAAAGGAAGGGGCCACGGTGTTTCTGGATCTCTATTATGTTGGTGCGGCTTCGGAACTTTTAAATATCTCGATATATCTCGAAAACTACGCTTCTGATCAAAAAATATCATAGAACATAAATTGTAGGAAACATAATTCTCTACAAAAAAGGTCTCTTAACATTTTGCCATAGCTCGTTTCGTTTCCGAGATATTTGCAGATATATCTCAAGGGAAGGGGCCTGACGGACATATTTCGAGATATTTCTTCTTCTTGTTGTTCTTCTTCTGCACAGCTAAACTGGAAGTGGCATTTCCAGCTCGCAATAGTGCAGAGTTATCTCAAAGAAAGGGGTCACGGTGTTTCTGTATCTCTATTATGTTGGTGCGGCTTCGGAACTTTTAAATATCTTGATATATCTCGAGAACTACGCATCTGATCAAAAAATATCATAGAACATAAAAAGTAGGAAACTTAATTCTCTACAAAAATGGTCTCTTAACATTATGCCATAGCTCGCTTCGTTTCCGAGATATTTGCTGATTTATCTCAAGGGAAGGGGCGTGACGGACATATTTCGAGATATTTCTTCTTCTTGTTGTTCTTCTTCTGCACAACTAAACTGGAAGTGGCATTTCCAGCTCGCAATAGTGCAGAGTTATCTCAAAGAAAGGGGCCACGGTGTTTCTGTATCTCTATTATGTTGGTGCGGCTTCGGAACTTTTAAATATCTTGATATATCTCGAGAACTACGCATCTGATCGAAAAATATCACAGAACATAAAAAGTAGGAAACTTAATTCTCTACAAAAAAGGTCTCTTAACATTTTGCCATAGCTCGCTTCGTTTCCGAGATATTTGCTGATTTATCTCAAGGGAAGGGGCCTGACGGACATATTTCGAGATATTTCTTCTTCTTGTTGTTCTTCTTCTGCACAGCTAAACTGGAAGTGGCATTTCCAGCTCGCAATAGTGCAGAGTTATCTCAAAGAAAGGGGCCACGGTGTTTCTGTATCTCTATTATGTTGGTGCGGCTTCGGAACTTTTAAATATCTTGATATATCTCGAGAACTACGCATCTGATCAAAAAATATCATACTACATAAAAAGTAGGAAACTTAATTCTCTACAAGAAAGGTCTCTTAACATTCTGCCATAGCTCGCTTCGTTTTCGAGGTATTTGCAGATTTATCTCAAGGGAAGGGGCCTGACGGACATATCTCGAGATATTTCTTCTTCTTGTTGTTCTTCTTCTGCACAGCTAAGCTGGAAGTGGCATTTGCAGCTCGCAATAGTGCATAGTTATCTCAAAGAAAGGGGCCACGGTGTTTCTGTATCTCTATTATGTTGGTGCGCCTTCGGAACTTTTAAATATCTTGATATATCTCGAGAACTACGCATCTGATCAAAAAATATCATAGAACATAAAAGGTAGGAAACTTAATTCTCTACAAAAAAGGTCTCTTAACATTTTGCCATAGCTCGCTTCGTTTCCGAGATATTTGCAGATTTATCTCGAGGGAAGGGGCCTGACGGACATATTTCGAGATATTTCTTCTTCTTGTTGTTCTTCTTCTGCACAGCTAAGCTGGAAGTGGCATTTGCAGCTCGCGATAGTGCAGAGTTATCTCAAAGAAAGGGTCCACGGTGTTTCTGTATCTCTATTATGTTGGTGCGGCTTCGGAACTTTTAAATATCTTGATATATCTCGAGAACTACGCATCTGATCAAAAAATATCATAGAACATAAGAAGTACGAAACTTAATTCTCTACAAAAAAGGTCTCTTAACATTTTGCCATAGCTCGCCTGGTTTCCGAGATATATGCAGATTTATCTCAAGGGAAGGGGCCTGACGGACATATTTCGAGATATTTCTACTTCTTGTTGTTCTTCTTCTGCACAGCTAAGCTGGAAGTGGCATTTGCAGCTCGCAATAGTGCAGAGTTATCTCAAAGAAAGAGGCCACGGTGTTTCTGTACCTCTATTATGTTGGTGCAGCTTCGGAACTTTTAAATATCTTGATATATCTCGAGAACTACGCATCTGATCAAAAAATATCATAGAACACAAAAAGTAGGAAACTTAATTCTCTACAAATAAGGTCTCTTAACATTTTGCCATAGCTCGCATGGTTTCCGAGATATATGCAGATTTATCTCAAGGGAAGGGGCCTGACGGACATATTTCGAGATATTTCTTCTTCTTGTTGTTCTTCTTCTGCACAGCTAAGCTGGAAGTGGCATTTGCAGCTCGCAATAGTGCAGAGTTATCTCAAAGAAAGGGTCCACGGTGTTTCTGTATCTCTATTATGTTGGTGCGGCTTCGGAACTTTTAAATATCTCGATATATCTCGAAAACTACGCTTCTGATCAAAAAATATCATAGAAAGTAAATTGTAGGAAACATAATTCTCTACAAAAAAGGTCTCTTAACATTTTGCCATAGCTCGCTTCGTTTCCGAGATATTTGCAGATTTATCTCAAGGGAAGGGGTCTGACGGACATATTTCGAGATATTTCTTCTTCTTGTTGTTCTTCTTCTGCACAGCTAAGCTCGAAGTGGCATTTGCAGCTCGCAATAGTGCAGAGTTATCTCAAAGAAAGAGGCCACGGTGTTTCTGTACCTCTATTATGTTGGTGCGGCTTCGGAATTTTTAAATATCTCGATATATCTCGAAAACTACGCTTCTGATCAAAAAATATCATAGAACATAAATTGTAGGAAACATAATTCTCTACAAAAAAGGTCTCTTAACACTTTGCCATAGCTCGCTTCGTTTCCGAGATATTTGCAGATTTATCTCAAGGGAAGGGGCCTGACGGACATATTTCGAGATATTTCTTCTTCTTGTTGTTCTTCTTCTGCACAGCTAAGCTGGAAGTGGCATTTGCAGGTCGCAATAGTGCAGAGTTATCTCAAAGAGAGGGGCCACGGTGTTTCTGTATCTCTATTATGTTGGTGCGGCTTCGGAACCTTTAAATATCTCGATATATCTCGAAAACTACGCTTCTGATCAAAAAATATCATAGAACTTAAAAAGTAGGAAACGTAATTCTCTACAAAAAAGGTCTCTTAACATTTTGCCATAGCTCGCTTCGTTTCCGAGATATTTGCAGATTTATCTCAAGGGAAGGGGCCTGACGGACATATTTCTAGATACTTCTTCTTCTTGTTGTTCTTCTTCTGCACAGCTAAGCTGGAAGTGGCATTTGCAGCTCGCAATAGTGCAGAGTTATCTCAAAGAAAGGGGCCACGGTGTTTCTGTATCTCTATTATGTTGGTGCGGCTTCGGAACTTTTAAATATCTTGATATATCTCGAGAACTACGCATCTGATCCAAAAATATCATAGAACATAAAAGGTAGGAAACGTAATTCTCCACAAAAAAGGTCTTTTAACATTTTGCCATAGCTCGGATTGTTTGCGAGATATTTGCAGATTTAGCTCAAGGGAAGGGGCCTGACGTACATATTCCGAGATATTTCTTGATCTTGTTGTGCTTCTTCTGCACAGCTAAGCTGGAACTGGCATTTGCTGCTCGCAAAAGTGCAGAGTTATCTCACAGAAATGGGCCACGGTGTTTCTGTATCTCTATTATGTTGGTGCGGCTTCGGAACTTTTAAATATCTCGATATATCTCGAAAACTACGCTTCTGATCAAAAAATATCATAGAAAGTAAATTGTAGGAAACATAATTCTCTACAAAAAAGGTCTCTTAACATTTTGCCATAGCTCGCTTCGTTTCCGAGATATTTGCAGATTTATCTCAAGGGAAGGGGCCTGACGGACATATTTCGAGATATTTCTTCTTCTTGTTGTTCTTCTTCTGCACAGCTAAGCTGGAAGTGGCATTTGCAGGTCGCAATAGTGCAGAGTTATCTCAAAGAGAGGGGCCACGGTGTTTCTGTATCTCTATTATGTTGGTGCGGCTTCGGAACCTTTAAATATCTCGATATATCTCGAAAACTACGCTTCTGATCAAAAAATATCATAGAACTTAAAAAGTAGGAAACGTAATTCTCTACAAAAAAGGTCTCTTAACATTTTGCCATAGCTCGCTTCGTTTCCGAGATATTTGCAGATTTATCTCAAGGGAAGGGGCCTGACGGACATATTTCTAGATACTTCTTCTTCTTGTTGTTCTTCTTCTGCACAGCTAAGCTGGAAGTGGCATTTGCAGCTCGCAATAGTGCAGAGTTATCTCAAAGAAAGGGGCCACGGTGTTTCTGTATCTCTATTATGTTGGTGCGGCTTCGGAACTTTTAAATATCTTGATATATCTCGAGAACTACGCATCTGATCAAAAAATATCATAGAACATAAAAGGTAGGAAACGTAATTCTCCACAAAGAAGGTCTTTTAACATTTTGCCATAGCTCGGATTGTTTGCGAGATATTTGGAGATTTAGCTCAAGGGAAGGGGCCTGACGTACATATTCCGAGATATTTCTTGATCTTGTTGTGCTTCTTCTGCACAGCTAAGCTGGAACTGGCATTTGCTGCTCGCAAAAGTGCAGAGTTATCTCACAGAAATGGGCCACGGTGTTTCTGTACCTCTATTATGTTGGTGCAGCTTCGGAGCTTTTAAATATCTTGATATATCTCGAGAACTACGCATCTGATCAAAAAATATCATACAACATAAGAAGTAGGAAACTTAATTCTCTACAAAAAAGGTCTCTTAACATTTTGCCATAGCTCGCTTCGTTTGCGAGATATTTGCAGATTTATCTCAAGGGAAGGGGCCTGACGGACATATTTCGAGATATTTCTTCTTCTTGTTGTTCTTCTTCTGCACAGCTAAGCTGGAAGTGGCATTTGCAGCGCGCAATAGTGCAGAGTTATCTCAAAGAAAGAGGCCACGGTGTTTCTGTATCTCTATTATGTTGGTGCGGCTTCGGAACTTTTAAATATCTTGATATATCTCGAGAACTACGCATCTGATCAAAAAATATCATAGAACATAAAAAGTAGGAAACTTAGCTCTACAAAAAAGGTCTCTTAACATTTTCCCATAGCTGGCATCATTTCCGAGATATTTGCAGATTTAGCTCAAGGGAAGGGGCCTGACGGACATATTCCGAGATATTTCTTCTTCTTGTTGTTCCTCTTCTGCACAGCTAAGCTGGAAGTGGCATTTGCAGCTCGCAATAGTGCAGAGTTATCTCAAAGAAAGAGGCCACGGTGTTTCTGTACCTCTATTATGTTGGTGCAGCTTCGGAACTTTTACATATCTTGATATATCTCAAGAACTACGCATCTGATAAAAAAATATCATAGAACATAAAAAGTAGGAAACCTAATTTTCTACAAAAAAGGTCTGTTAACATTTTGCCGTAGCTTGCTTCGTTTCCGAGATATTTGCAGATTTATCTCAAGGGAAGGGGCCTGACGGACATATTTCGAGATATTTCTTCTTCTTGTTGTTCTTCTTCTGCACAGCTAAGCTGGAAGTGGCATTTGCGGCTCGCAATAGTGCAGAGTTATCCCAAAGAAAGGGGCCACGGTGTTTCTGTATCTCTATTATGTTGGTGCGGCTTCGGAACTTTTAAATATCTCGATATATCTCGAAACCTACGCTTCTGATCAAAAAATATCATAGAACATAAAAAGTAGGAAACTTAATTCTCTACAAAAAAGGTCTCTTAACATTTTCCCATAGCTGGCATCGTTTCCGAGATATTTGCAGATTTAGCTCAAGGGAAGGGGCCTGACGGACATATTCCTAGATATTTCTTCTTCTTGTTGTTCCTCTTCTGCACAGCTAAGATGGAAGTGGCATTTGCAGCTCGCAATAGTGCAGAGTTATCTCAAAGAAAGAGGCCACGGTGTTTCTGTATCTCTATTATGTTGGTGCGGCTTCGGACCTTTTATATATCTCGATATATCTCGAAAACTACGCTTCCGATCAAAAAATATCAGAGAACGTAAATTGTAGGAAACATAATTCTCTACAAAAAAGGTCTCTTAACATTTTGCCATAGCTCGCTTCGTTTCCGAGATATATGCAGATTTATCTCAAGGGAAGGGGCCTGACGGACATATTTCGAGATATTTCTTCTTCTTGTTGTTCTTCTTCTGCACAGCTAAGCTGGAAGTGGCTTTTGCGGCTAGCACTAGTGCAGAGTTATCTCAAAGAAAGGGGCCACGGTGTTTCTGTATCTCTATTATGTTGGTGCGGCTTCGGAACTTTTAAATATCTCGATATATCTCGAAAACTACGCTTCTGATCAAAAAATATCATAGAACATAAATTGTAGGAAACATAATTCTCTACAAAAAAGGTCTCTAAAGATTTTGCCATAGCTCGTTTCGTTTCCGAGATATTTGCAGATATATCTCAAGGGAAGGGGCCTGACGGACATATTTCGAGATATTTCTTCTTCTTGTTGTTCTTCTTCTGCACAGCTAAGCTGGAAGTGGCATTTGCGGCCCGAACTAGTGCAGAGTTATCTCAAAGAAAGGGGCCACGGTGTTTCTGTATCTCTATTATGTTGGTGCGGCTTCGGAACTTTTAAATATCTCGATATATCTCGAAAACTACGCTTCTGATCAAAAAATATCATAGAACATAAATTGTAGAAAACATAATTCTCTACAAAAAAGGTCTCTTAACATTTTGCCATAGCTCGTTTCGTTTCCGAGATATTTGCAGATATATCTCAAGGGAAGGGGCCTGACGGACATATTTCGAGATATTTCTTCTTCTTGTTGTTCTTCTTCTGCACAGCTAAGCTGGAAGTGGCATTTGCAGCTCGCAATAGTGCAGAGTTATCTCAAAGAAAGAGGCCACGGTGTTTCTGTATCTCTATTATGTTGGTGCGGCTTCGGAACTTTTAAATATCTTGATATATCTCGAGAACTACGCATCTGATCAAAAAATATCATAGAACATAAAAAGTAGGAAACTTAATTCTCTACAAAAAAGGTCTCTTAACATTTTGCCATAGCTCGCTTCGTTTCCGAGATATTTGCAGATTTATCTCAAGGGAAGGGGCCTGACGGACATATTTCGAGATATTTCTTCTTCTTGTTGTTCTTCTTCTGCACAGCTAAGCTGGAAGTGGCATTTGCAGCTCGCAATAGTGCAGAGTTATCTCAGAGAAAGGGGCCACGGTGTTTCTGTATCTCTATTATGTTGGTGCGGCTTCGGAACTTTTAAATATCTTGATATATCTCGAGAACTACGCATCTGATCAAAAAATATCATAGAAAATAAAAAGTAGGAAACTTAATTCTCTACAAAAAAGGACTCTTAACATTTTGCCATAGCTCGCTTCGTTTCCGAGATATTTGCAGATTTATCTCGAGGGAAGGGGCCTGACGGACATATTTCGAGATATTTCTTCTTCTTGTTGTTCTTCTTCTGCACAGCTAAGCTGGAAGTGGCATTTGCGCCTCGCACTAGTGCAGAGTTATCTCAACGAAAGGGGCCACGGTGTTTCTGTATCTCTATTATGTTGGTGCGGCTTCGGAACTTTTAAATATCTTGATATATCTCGAGAACTACGCATCTGATCAAAAAATATCATAGACCATAAAAAGTAGGAAACTTAATTCTCTACAAAAAAGGTCTCTTAACATTTTGCCATAGCTCGCTTCGTTTCCGAGATATTTGCAGATTTATCTCAAGGGAAGGGGCCTGACGGACATATTTCGAGATATTTCTTCTTCTTGTTGTTCTTCTTCTGCACAGCTAAGCTGGAAGTGGCATTTACAGCTCGCAATAGTGCAGAGTTATCTCAAAGAAAGGGGCCACGGTGTTTCTGTATCTCTATTATGTTGGTGCGGCTTCGGAACTTTTAAATATCTTGATATATCTCGAGAACTACGCATCTGATCAAAAAATATCATAGAACATAGAAAGTAGGAAACTTAATTCTCTACAAAAAAGGTCTCTTAACATTTTGCCATAGCTCGCTTCGTTTCCGAGATATTTGCAGATTTATCTCAAGGGAAGGGGCCTGACGGACATATTTCGAGATATTTCTTCTTCTTGTTGTTCTTCTTCTGCACAGCTAAACTGGAAGTGGCATTTCCAGCTCGCAATAGTGCAGAGTTACCTCAAAGAAAGAGGCCACGGTGTTTCTGTACCTCTACTATGTTGGTGCAGCTTCGGAACTTTTAAATATCTTGATATATCTCGAGAACAGCGCATCTGATCAAAAAATATCATAGAACATAAAAAGTAGAAAACTTAATTCTCTACAAAAAAGGTCTCTTAACATTTTGCCATAGCTCGCTTCGTTTCCGAAATATATGCAGATTTATCTCAAGGGAAGGGGCCTGACGGACATATTTCGAGATATTTCTTCTTCTTGTTGTTCTTCTTCTGCACAGCTAAGCTGGAAGTGGCTTTTGCGGCTAGCACTAGTGCAGAGTTATCTCAAAGAAAGGGGCCACGGTGTTTCTGTATCTCTATTATGTTGGTGCGGCTTCGGAACTTTTAAATATCTCGATATATCTCGAAAACTACGCTTCTGATCAAAAAATATCATAGAACATAAATTGTAGGAAACATAATTCTCTACAAAAAAGGTCTCTAAAGATTTTGCCATAGCTCGTTTCGTTTCCGAGATATTTGCAGATATATCTCAAGGGAAGGGGCCTGACGGACATATTTCGAGATATTTCTTCTTCTTGTTGTTCTTCTTCTGCACAGCTAAGCTGGAAGTGGCATTTGCGGCCCGAACTAGTGCAGAGTTATCTCAAAGAAAGGGGCCACGGTGTTTCTGTATCTCTATTATGTTGGTGCGGCTTCGGAACTTTTAAATATCTCGATATATCTCGAAAACTACGCTTCTGATCAAAAAATATCATAGAACATAAATTGTAGAAAACATAATTCTCTACAAAAAAGGTCTCTTAACATTTTGCCATAGCTCGTTTCGTTCCCGAGATATTTGCAGATATATCTCAAGGGAAGGGGCCTGACGGACATATTTCGAGATATTTCTTCTTCTTGTTGTTCTTCTTCTGCACAGCTAAGCTGGAAGTGGCATTTGCAGCTCGCAATAGTGCAGAGTTATCTCAAAGAAAGAGGCCACGGTGTTTCTGTATCTCTATTATGTTGGTGCGGCTTCGGAACTTTTAAATATCTTGATATATCTCGAGAACTACGCATCTGATCAAAAAATATCATAGAACATAAAAAGTAGGAAACTTAATTCTCTACAAAAAAGGTCTCTTAACATTTTGCCATAGCTCGCTTCGTTTCCGAGATATTTGCAGATTTATCTCAAGGGAAGGGGCCTGACGGACATATTTCGAGATATTTCTTCTTCTTGTTGTTCTTCTTCTGCACAGCTAAGCTGGAAGTGGCATTTGCAGCTCGCAATAGTGCAGAGTTATCTCAAAGAAAGGGGCCACGGTGTTTCTGTATCTCTATTATGTTGGTGCGGCTTCGGAACTTTTAAATATCTTGATATATCTCGAGAACTACGCATCTGATCAAAAAATATCATAGAAAATAAAAAGTAGGAAACTTAATTCTCTACAAAAAAGGACTCTTAACATTTTGCCATAGCTCGCTTCGTTTCCGAGATATTTGCAGATTTATCTCGAGGGAAGGGGCCTGACGGACATATTTCGAGATATTTCTTCTTCTTGTTGTTCTTCTTCTGCACAGCTAAGCTGGAAGTGGCATTTGCGCCTCGCACTAGTGCAGAGTTATCTCAACGAAAGGGGCCACGGTGTTTCTGTATCTCTATTATGTTGGTGCGGCTTCGGAACTTTTAAATATCTTGATATATCTCGAGAACTACGCATCTGATCAAAAAATATCATAGACCATAAAAAGTAGGAAACTTAATTCTCTACAAAAAAGGTCTCTTAACATTTTGCCATAGCTCGCTTCGTTTCCGAGATATTTGCAGATTTATCTCAAGGGAAGGGGCCTGACGGACATATTTCGAGATATTTCTTCTTCTTGTTGTTCTTCTTCTGCACAGCTAAGCTGGAAGTGGCATTTACAGCTCGCAATAGTGCAGAGTTATCTCAAAGAAAGGGGCCACGGTGTTTCTGTATCTCTATTATGTTGGTGCGGCTTCGGAACTTTTAAATATCTTGATATATCTCGAGAACTACGCATCTGATCAAAAAATATCATAGAACATAGAAAGTAGGAAACTTAATTCTCTACAAAAAAGGTCTCTTAACATTTTGCCATAGCTCGCTTCGTTTCCGAGATATTTGCAGATTTATCTCAAGGGAAGGGGCCTGACGGACATATTTCGAGATATTTCTTCTTCTTGTTGTTCTTCTTCTGCACAGCTAAACTGGAAGTGGCATTTCCAGCTCGCAATAGTGCAGAGTTATCTCAAAGAAAGGGGCCACGGTGTTTCTGTATCTCTATTATGTTGGTGCGGCTTCGGAACTTTTAAATATCTTGATATATCTCGAGAACTACGCATCTGATCAAAAAATATCATAGAACATAAAAAGTAGGAAACTTAATTCTCTACAAATAAAGTCTCTTAACATTTTGCCATAGCTCGCTTCGTTTCCGAGATATTTGCAGATATATCTCAAGGGAAGGGGCATGACGGACATATTTCGAGATATTTCTTCTTCTTGTTGTTCTTCTTCTGCACAGCTAAGCTGGAAGTGGCATTTGCGCCTCGCACTAGTGCAGAGTTATCTCAACGAAAGGGGCCACGGTGTTTCTGTATCTCTATTATGTTGGTGCGGCTTCGGAACTTTTAAATATCTCGATATATCTCGAAAACTACGCTTCTGATCAAAAAATATCATAGAACATAAATTGTAGGAAACATAATTCTCTACAAAAAAGGTCTCTTAACATTTTGCCATAGCTCGTTTCCTTTCCGAGATATTTGCAGATTTATCTCAAGGGAAGGGGCCTGACGGACATATTTCGAGATATTTCTTCTTCTTGTTGTTCTTCTTCTGCACAGCTAAGCTGGAAATGGCATTTGCAGCTCGCAATAGTGCAGAGTTATCTCAAAGAAAGAGGCCACGGTGGTTCTGTACCTCTATTATGTTGGTGCAGCTTCGGAACTTTTAAATATCTTGATATATCTCGAGAACTTCGGATCTGATCAAAAAATATCATAGAACATAAAAAGTAGAAAACTTAATTCTCTACAAAAAAGGTCTCTTAACATTTTGCCATAGCTCGCTTCGTTTCCGAGATATATGCAGATTTATCTCAAGGGAAGGGGCCTGGCGGACATATTTCGAGATATTTCTTCTTCTTGTTGTTCTTCTTCTGCACAGCTAAGCTGGAAGTGGCATTTGCAGCTCGCAATAGTGCAGAGTTATCTCAAAGAAAGGGGCCACGGTGTTTCTGTATCTCTATTATGTTGGTGCGGCTTCGGAACTTTTAAATATCTCGATATATCTCGAAAACTACGCTTCTGATCAAAAAATATCATAGAACATAAACAGTAGGAAACTTAATTCTCTACAAAAAAGGTCTCTTAACATTTTGCCATAGCTCGTTTCGTTTCCGAGATATTTACAGATATATCTCAAGGGAAGGGGCCTGACGGACATATTTCGAGATATTTCTTCTTCTTGTTGTTCTTCTTCTGCACAGCTAAACTGGAAGTGGCTTTTGCGGCTCGCACTAGTGCAGAGTTATCTCAAAGAAAGGGGCCACGGTGTTTCTGTATCTCCATTATGTTGGTGCGGCTTCGGAACTTTTAAATATCCCGATATATCTCGAAAACTACGCATCTGATCAAAAAATATCATAGAAAATAAAAAGTAGGAAACTTAATTCTCTACAAAAAAGGTCTCTTAACATTTTGCCATAGCTCGCTTCATTTCCGAGATATTTGCAGATTTATCTCGAGGGAAGGGGCCTGACGGACATATTTCGAGATATTTCTTCTTCTTGTTGTTCTTCTTCTGCACAGCTAAGCTGGAAATGGCATTTGCAGCTCGCAATAGTGCAGAGTTATCTCAAAGAAAGAGGCCACGGTGTTTCTGTACCTCTATTATGTTGGTGCAGCTTCGGAACTTTTAAATATCTTGATATATCTCGAGAACTTCGCATCTGATCAAAAAATATCATAGAACATAAAAAGTAGAAAACTTAATTCTCTACAAAAAAGGTCTCTTAACATTTTGCCATAGCTCGCTTCGTTTCCGAGATATATGCAGATTTATCTCAAGGGAAGGGGCCTGGCGGACATATTTCAAGATATTTCTTCTTCTTGTTGTTCTTCTTCTGCACAGCTAAGCTGGAAGTGGCATTTGCAGCTCGCAATAGTGCAGAGTTATCTCAAAGAAAGGGGCCACGGTGTTTCTGTATCTCTATTATGTTGGTGCGGCTTCGGAACTTTTAAATATCTCGATATATCTCGAAAACTACGCTTCTGATCAAAAAATATTATAGAACATAACTTGTAGGAAACATAATTCTCTACAAAAAAGGTCTCTTAACATTTTGCCATAGCTCGCTTCGTTTCCGAGATATTTGCAGATATATCTCAAGGGAAGGGGCCTGACGGACATATTTCGAGATATTTCTTCTTCTTGTTGTTCTTCTTCTGCACAGCTAAACTGGAAGTGGCATTTCCAGCTCGCAATAGCGCAGAGTTATCTGAAAGAAAGGGGCCACGGTGTTTCTGTATCTCTATTATGTTGGTGCGGCTTCGGAACTTTTAAATATCTTGATATATCTCGAGAACTACGCATCTGATCAAAAAATATCATAGAACATAAACAGTAGGAAACTTAATTCTCTACAAAAAAGGTCTCTTAACATTTTGCCATAGCTCGTTTCGTTTCCGAGATATTTGCAGATATATCTCAAGGGAAGGGGCCTGACGGACATATTTCGAGATATTTCTTCTTCTTGTTGTTCTTCTTCTGCACAGCTAAACTGGAAGTGGCTTTTGCGGCTCGCACTAGTGCAGAGTTATCTCAAAGAAAGGGGCCACGGTGTTTCTGTATCTCCATTATGTTGGTGCGGCTTCGGAACTTTTAAATATCTCGATATATCTCGAAAACTACGCATCTGATCAAAAAATATCATAGAAAATAAAAAGTAGGAAACTTAATTCGCTACAAAAAAGGTCTCTTAACATTTTGCCATAGCTCGCTTCGTTTCCGAGATATTTGCAGATTTATCTCGAGGGAAGGGGCCTGACGGACATATTTCGAGATATTTCTTCTTCTTGTTGTTCTTCTTCTGCACAGCTAAGCTGGAAGTGGCATTTGCGCCTCGCACTATTGCAGAGTTATCTCAACGAAAGGGGCCACGGTGTTTCTGTATCTCTATTATGTTGGTGCGGCTTCGGAACTTTTAAATATCTCGATATATCTCGAAAACTACGCTTCTGATCAAAAAATATCATAGAACATAAATTGTAGGAAACATAATTGTCTACAAAAAAGGTCTCTTAACATTTTGCCATAGCTCGTTTCGTTTCCGAGATATTTGCAGATATATCTCAAGGGAAGGGGCCTGACGGACATATTACGAGATATTTCTTCTTCTTGTTGTTCTTCTTCTGCACAGCTAAGCTGGAAGTGGCATTTGTGCCTCGCACTAGTGCAGAGTTATCTCAACGAAAGGGGCCACGGTGTTTCTGTATCTCTATTATGTTGGTGCGGCTTCGGAACTTTTAAATATCTCGATATATCTCGAAAACTACGCTTCTGATCAAAAAATATCATAGAACATAAATTGTAGGAAACATAATTCTCTACAAAAAAGGTCTCTTAACATTTTGCCATAGCTCGTTTCCTTTCCGAGATATATGCAGATTTATCTCAAGGGAAGGGGCCTGGCGGACATATTTCAAGATATTTCTTCTTCTTGTTGTTCTTCTTCTGCACAGCTAAGCTGGAAGTGGCATTTGCAGCTCGCAATAGTGCAGAGTTATCTCAAAGAAAGGGGCCACGGTGTTTCTGTATCTCTATTATGTTGGTGCGGCTTCGGAACTTTTAAATATCTCGATATATCTCGAAAACTACGCTTCTGATCAAAAAATATCATAGAACATAACTTGTAGGAAACATAATTCTCTACAAAAAAGGTCTCTTAACATTTTGCGATAGCTCGCTTCGTTTCCGAGATATTTGCAGATATATCTCAAGGGAAGGGGCCTGACGGACATATTTCGAGATATTTCTTCTTCTTGTTGTTCTTCTTCTGCACAGCTAAACTGGAAGTGGCATTTCCAGCTCGCAATAGCGCAGAGTTATCTGAAAGAAAGGGGCCACGGTGTTTCTGTATCTCTATTATGTTGGTGCGGCTTCGGAACTTTTAAATATCTTGATATATCTCGAGAACTACGCATCTGATCAAAAAATATCATAGAAAATAAAAAGTAGGAAACTTAATTCTCTACAAAAAAGGTCTCTTAACATTTTGCCATAGCTCGCTTCGTTTCCGAGATATTTGCAGATTTATCTCGAGGGAAGGGGCCTGACGGACATATTTCGAGATATTTCTTCTTCTTGTTGTTCTTCTTCTGCACAGCTAAGCTGGAAGTGGCATTTGCGCCTCGCACTATTGCAGAGTTATCTCAACGAAAGGGGCCACGGTGTTTCTGTATCTCTATTATGTTGGTGCGGCTTCGGAACTTTTAAATATCTCGATATATCTCGAAAACTACGCTTCTGATCAAAAAATATCATAGAACATAAATTGTAGGAAACATAATTGTCTACAAAAAAGGTCTCTTAACATTTTGCCATAGCTCGTTTCGTTTCCGAGATATTTGCAGATATATCTCAAGGGAAGGGGCCTGACGGACATATTACGAGATATTTCTTCTTCTTGTTGTTCTTCTTCTGCACAGCTAAGCTGGAAGTGGCATTTGTGCCTCGCACTAGTGCAGAGTTATCTCAACGAAAGGGGCCACGGTGTTTCTGTATCTCTATTATGTTGGTGCGGCTTCGGAACTTTTAAATATCTTGATATATCTCGAGAACTACGCATCCGATCAAAAAATATCATAGAACATAAAAAGTAGGAAACTTAATTCTCTACAAAAAAGGTCTCTTAACATTTTGCCATAGCTCGCTTCGTTTCCGAGATATTTGCAGATTTATCTCGAGGGAAGGGGCCTGACGGACATATTTCGAGATATTTCTTCTTCTTGTTGTTCTTCTTCTGCACAGCTAAGCTGGAAGCGGCATTTGCGGCTCGCACTAGTGCAGAGTTATCTCAAAGAAAGGGGCCACGGTGTTTCTGTATCTCTATTATGTTGGTGCAGCTTCGGATCTTTTAAATATCTCGATATATCTCGAAAACTACGCTTCTGATCAAAAAATATCATAGAACATAAAAAGTAGGAAACTTAATTCTCTACAAATAAGGTCCCTTAACATTTTGCCATAGCTCGCTTCGTTTCCGAGATATTTGCAGATTTATCTCAAGGGAAGGGGCCTGACGGACATTTTTCGAGATATTTCTTCTTCTTGTTGTTCTTCTCCTGCACAGCTAAGCTGGAAGTGGCATTTGCAGCTCGCAATAGTGCAGAGTTATCTCGAAGAAAGGGGCCACGGTGTTTCTGTATCTCTATTATGTTGGTGCGGCTTCGGAACTTTTAGATATCTTGATATATCTCGAGAACTACGCATCTGATCAAAAAATATCATAGAACATAAAAAGTAGGAAACTTAATTCTCTACAGAAAAGGTCTCTTAACATTTTGCCATAGCTCGCTTCGTTTCCGAGATATTTGCAGATATATCTCAAGGGAAGGGGCCTGACGGACATATTTCGAGATATTTCTTCTTCTTGTTGTTCTTCTTCTGCACAGCTAAGCTGGAAGTGGCATTTGCAGCTCGCAATAGTGCAGAGTTATCTCAAACAAAGGGGCCACGGTGTTTCTGTATCTCTATTATGTTGGTGCGGCTTCGGAACTTTTAAATATCTTGATATATCTCGAGAACTACGCGTCTGATCAAAAAATATCATAGAACATAAAAAGTAGGAAACTTAATTCTCTACAAAAACGGTCTCTTAACATTTTGCCATGGCTCGCTTCGTTTCCGAGATATTTGCAGATTTATCTCAAGGGAAGGGGCCTGACGGACATATTTCCAGATATTTCTTCTTCTTGTTGTTCTTCTTCTGCACAGCAAAGCTGGAAGTGGCATTTGCAGCTCGCAATAGTGCAGAGTTATCTCAAAGAAAGGGGCCACGGTGTTTCTGTATCTCTATTATGTTGGTGCGGCTTCGGAACTTTTAAATATCTTGATATATCTCGAGAACTACGCATCCGATCAAAAAATATCATAGAACATAAAAAGTAGGAAACTTAATTCTCTACAAAAAAGGTCTCTTAACATTTTGCCATAGCTCGCTTCGTTTCCGAGATATTTGCAGATTTATCTCGAGGGAAGGGGCCTGACGGACATATTTCGAGATATTTCTTCTTCTTGTTGTTCTTCTTCTGCACAGCTAAGCTGGAAGCGGCATTTGCGGCTCGCACTAGTGCAGAGTTATCTCAAAGAAAGGGGCCACGGTGTTTCTGTATCTCTATTATGTTGGTGCGGCTTCGGAACTTTTAAATATCTTGATATATCTCGAGAACTACGCATCCGATCAAAAAATATCATAGAACATAAAAAGTAGGAAACTTAATTCTCTACAAAAAAGGTCTCTTAACATTTTGCCATAGCTCGCTTCGTTTCCGAGATATTTGCAGATTTATCTCGAGGGAAGGGGCCTGACGGACATATTTCGCGATATTTCTTCTTCTTGTTGTTCTTCTTCTGCACAGCTAAGCTGGAAGCGGCATTTGCGGCTCGCACTAGTGCAGAGTTATCTGAAAGAAAGGGGCCACGGTGTTTCTGTATCTCTATTATGTTGGTGCAGCTTCGGATCTTTTAAATATCTCGATATATCTCGAAAACTACGCTTCTCATCAAAAAATATCATAGAACATAAAAAGTAGGAAACTTAATTCTCTACAAATAAGGTCTCTTAACATTTTGCCATAGCTCGCTTCGTTTCCGAGATATTTGCAGATTTATCTCAAGGGAAGGGGCCTGACGGACATTTTTCGAGATATTTCTTCTTCTTGTTGTTCTTCTCCTGCACAGCTAAGCTGGAAGTGGCATTTGCAGCTCGCAATAGTGCAGAGTTATCTCGAAGAAAGGGGCCACGGTGTTTCTGTATCTCTATTATGTTGGTGCGGCTTCGGAACTTTAATATATCTTGATATATCTCGAGAACTACGCATCTGATCAAAAAATATCATAGAACATAAAAAGTAGGAAACTTAATTCTCTACAAAAAAGGTCTCTTAACATTTTGCCATAGCTCGCTTCGTTTCCGAGATATTTGCAGATTTATCTCAAGGGAAGGGGCCTGACGGACATATTTCGAGATATTTCTTCTTCTTGTTGTTCTTCTTCTGCACAGCTAAGCTGGAAGTGGCATTTGCAGTTCGCAATAGTGCAGAGTTATCTCAAAGAAAGGGGCCACGGTGTTTCTGTATCTCTATTATGTTGGTGCGGCTTCGGATCTTTTAAGTATCTCGATATATCTCGAAAACTACGCTTCTGATCAAAAAATATCATAGAACATAAAAAGTAGGAAACATAATTCTCTACAAAAAAGGTCTCTTAACATTTTGCCATAGCTCGTTTCGTTTCCGAGATATTTGCAGATATATCTCAAGGGAAGGGGCCTGACGGACATATTTCGAGATATTTCCTCTTCTTGTTGTTCTTCTTCTGCACAGCTAAACTGGAAGTGGCATTTGCAGCTCGCAATAGTGCAGAGTTATCTCGAAGAAAGGGGCCACGGTGTTTCTGTATCTCTATTATGTTGGTGCGGCTTCGGAACTTTTAAATATCTTGATATATCTCGAGAACTACGCATCTGATCAAAAAATATCATAGAACATAAAAAGTAGGAAACCTAATTCTCTACAAATAAGGTCTCTTAACATTTTGCCATAGCTCGCTTCGTTTCCGAGATATTTGCAGATTTATCTCAAGGGAAGGGGCCTGACGGACATTTTTCGAGATATTTCTTCTTCTTGTTGTTCTTCTTCTGCACAGCTAAGCTGGAAGTGGCATTTGCAGCTCGCAATAGTGCAGAGTTATCTCGAAGAAAGGGGCCACGGTGTTTCTGTATCTCTATTATGTTGGTGCGGCTTCGGAACTTTTAGATATCTTGATATATCTCGAGAACTACGCATCTGATCAAAAAATATCATAGAACATAAAAAGTAGGAAACTTAAGTCTCTACAAAAAAGGTCTCTTAACATTTTGCCATAGCTCGCTTCGTTTCCGAGATATTTGCAGATTTATCTCAAGGGAAGGGGCCTGACGGACATATTTCGAGATATTTCTTCTTCTTGTTGTTCTTCTTCTGCACAGCTAAGCTGGAAGTGGCATTTGCAGCTCGGAATAGTGCAGAGTTATCTCAAAGAAAGGGGCCACGGTGTTTCTGTATCTCTATTATGTTGGTGCGGCTTCGGTTTTTTTAAATATCTTGATATATCTCGAGAACTACGCATCCGATCAAAAAATATGATAGAGCATAAAAAGTAGGAAACTTAATTCTCTACAAAAAAGGTCTCTTAACATTTTGCCATAGCTCGCTTCGTTTCCGAGATATTTGCAGATTTATCTCGAGGGAAGGGGCCTGACGGACATATTTCGAGATATTTCTTCTTCTTGTTGTTCTTCTTCTGCACAGCTAAGCTGGAAGCGGCATTTGCGGCTCGCACTAGTGCAGGGTTATCTCAAAGAAAGGGGCCACGGTGTTTCTGTATCTCTATTATGTTGGTGCGGCTTCGGATCTTTTAAATATCTCGATATATCTCGAAAACTACGCTTCTGATTAAAAAATATCATAGAACATAAATTGTAGGAAACATAATTCTCTACAAATAAGGTCTCTTAACATTTTGCCATAGCTCGTTTCGTTTCCGAGATATTTGCAGATATATCTCAAGGGAAGGGGCCTGACGGACATATTTCGAGATATTTCCTCTTCTTGTTGTTCTTCTTCTGCACAGCTAAACTGGAAGTGGCATTTCCAGCTCGCAATAGCGCAGAGTTATCTCAAAGAAAGGGGCCACGGTGTTTCTGTATCTCTATTATGTTGGTGCGTCTTCGGAACTTTTAAATATCTCGATATATCTCGAAAACTACGCTTCTGATCAAAAAATATGATAGAACATAAATTGTAGGAAACATAATTCTCTATAAAAAACGTCTCTTAACATTTTGCAATAGCTCGCTTCGTTTCCGAGATATTTGCAGATTCAGCTCAAAGGAACTGGCCTGACGGACATATTTCGAGATATTTTTTCTTCTTGTTGTTCTTCCTCTGCACAGCTAAGCTGGAAGTGGCATCTGGAGCTCGCAATAGTGCAGAGTTATCTCAAAGAAAGGGGCCACGGTGTTTCTGTATCTCTATTATGTTGGGGCGGCTTCGGAACTTTTAAATATCCCGATATATCTCGAAAACTACGCTTCTGATCAAAAAATATCATAGAACATAAATTGTAGGAAACATAATTCTCTACAAAAAAGGTCTCTTAACATTTTGCCATAGCTCGCTTCGTTTCCGAGATATTTGCAGATTTATCTCAAGGGAAGGGGCCTGACGGACATATTTCGAGATATTTCTTCTTCTTGTTGTTCTTCTTCTGCACAGCTTAGCTGGAAGTGGCATTTGCAGCTCGCAATAGTGCAGAGTTATCTCAAACAAAGGGGCCACGGTGTTTCTGTATCTCTATTATGTTGGTGCGGCTTCGGAACTTTTAAATATCTTGATATATCTCGAGAACTACGCGTCTGATCAAAAAATATCATAGAACATAAAAAGTAGGAAACTTAATTCTCTACAAAAAAGGTCTCTTAACATTTTGCCATACCTCGCTTCGTTTCCGAGATATTTGCAGATTCAGCTCAAAGGAACTGGCCTGACGGACATATTTCGAGATATTTTTTCTTCTTGTTGTTCTTCCTCTGCACAGCTAAGCTGGAAGTGGCATCTGGAGCTCGCAATAGTGCAGAGTTATCTCAAAGAAAGGGGCCACGGTGTTTCTGTATCTCTATTATGTTGGGGCGGCTTCGGAACTTTTAAATATCCCGATATATCTCGAAAACTACGCTTCTGATCAAAAAATATCATAGAACATAAATTGTAGGAAACATAATTCTCTACAAAAAAGGTCTCTTAACATTTTGCCATAGCTCGCTTCGTTTCCGAGATATTTGCAGATTTATCTCAAGGGAAGGGGCCTGACGGACATATTTCGAGATATTTCTTCTTCTTGTTGTTCTTCTTCTGCACAGCTTAGCTGGAAGTGGCATTTGCAGCTCGCAATAGTGCAGAGTTATCTCAAACAAAGGGGCCACGGTGTTTCTGTATCTCTATTATGTTGGTGCGGCTTCGGAACTTTTAAATATCTTGATATATCTCGAGAACTACGCGTCTGATCAAAAAATATCATAGAACATAAAAAGTAGGAAACTTAATTCTCTACAAAAACGGTCTCTTAACATTTTGCCATGGCTCGCTTCGTTTCCGAGATATTTGCAGATATATCTCAAGGGAAGGGGCCTGACGGACATATTTCGAGATATTTCTTCTTCTTGTTGCTCTTCTTCTGCACAGCTAAGCTGGAAGTGGCATTTGCGGCTCGCACTAGTGCACAGTTATCTCAAAGAAAGGGGCCACGGTGTTTCTGTATCTCTATTATGTTGGTGCGTCTTCGGAACTTTTAAATATCTTGATATATCTCGAGAACTACGCATCTGATCAAAAAATATCATAGAAGATAAAAAGTAGGAAACTTAATTCTCTACACAAAAGGTCTCTTGACATTTTGCCATAGCTCGCTTCGTTTCCGAGATATGTGCAGATTTATCTCAAGGGAAGGGGCCTGACGGACATATTTCGAGATATTTCTTCTTCTTGTTGATCTTCTTCTGCACAGCTAAGCTGGAAGTGGCATTTGCGGCTCGCACTAGTGCAGAGTTATCTCAAAGAAAGGGGCCACGGTGTTTCTGTATCTCTATTATGTTGGTGCGGCTTCGGAACTTTTAAATATCTCGATATATCTCGAAAACTACGCTTCTGATCAAAAAATAACATAGAACATAAATTGTAGGAAACATAATTCTCTACAAAAAAGGTCTCTTAACATTTTGCCATACCTCGCTTCGTTTCCGAGATATTTGCAGATTCAACTCAAAGGAACTGGCCTGACGGACATATTTCGAGATATTTCTTCTTCTTGTTGTTCTTCCTCTGCACAGCTAAGCTAGAAGTGGCATTTGCAGCTCGCAATAGTGCAGAGTTATCTCGAAGAAAGGGGCCACGGTGTTTCTGTATCTCTATTATGTTGGTGCGGCTTCGGAACTTTAAAATATCTTTATATATCTCGAGAACTACGCATCTGATTAAAAAATATCATAGAACGTAAAAAGTAGGAAACTTAATTCTCTACAAATAAAGTCGCTTAACATTTTGCCATAGCTCGCTTCGTTTCCGAGATATTTGCAGATTTATCTCAAGGGAAGGGGCCTGACGGACATATTTCGAGATATTTCTTCTTCTTGTTGTTGTTCTTCTGCACAGCTAAGCTGGAAGCGGCATTTGCGGCTCGCACTAGTGCAGAGTTATCTCAAAGAAAGGGGCCACGGTGTTTCTGTATCTCTATTATGTTGGTGCAGCTTCGGATCTTTTAAATATCTCGATATATCTCGAAAACTACGCTTCTGATCAAAAAATATCGTAGAACATAAAAAGTAGGAAACTTAATTCTCTACAAATAAGGCCTCTTAACATTTTGCCATAGCTCGCTTCGTTTCCGAGATATTTGCAGATTTATCTCAAGGGAAGGGGCCTGACGGACATTTTTCGAGATATTTCTTCTTCTTGTTGTTCTTCTCCTGCACAGCTAAGCTGGAAGTGGCATTTGCAGCTCGCAATAGTGCAGAGTTATCTCGAAGAAAGGGGCCACGGTGTTTCTGTATCTCTATTATGTTGGTGCGGCTTCGGAACGTTTAGATATCTTGATATATCTCGAGAACTACGCATCTGATCAAAAAATATCATAGAACATAAAAAGTAGGAAACTTAATTCTCTACAAAAAAGGTCTCTTAACATTTTGCCATAGCTCGCTTAGTTTCCGAGATATTTGCAGATTTATCTCAAGGGAAGGGGCCTGACGGACATATTTCGAGATATTTCTTCTTCTTGTTGTTCTTCTTCTGCACAGCTAAGCTGGAAGTGGCATTTGCAGTTCGCAATAGTGCAGAGTTATCTCAAAGAAAGGGGCCACGGTGTTTCTGTATCTCTATTATGTTGGTGCGGCTTCGGATCTTTTAAATATCTCGATATATCTCGAAAACTACGCTTCTGATCAAAAAATATCATAGAACCTAAATTGTGGGAAATATAATTCTCTACAAAAAAGGTCTCTTAACATTTTGCCATAGCTCGCTTCGTTTCCGAGATATTTGCAGATTTATCTCGAGGGAAGGGGCCTGACGGACATATTTCGAGATATTTCTTCTTCTTGTTGTTCTTCTTCTGCACAGCTAAGCTGGAAGCGGCATTTGCGGCTCGCACTAGTGCAGAGTTATCTCAAAGAAAGGGGCCACGGTGTTTCTGTATCTCTATTATGTTGGTGCAGCTTCGGATCTTTTAAATATCTCGATATATCACGAAAACTACGCTTCTGATCAAAAAATATCATAGAACATAAATTGTAGGAAACATAATTCTCTACAAAAAAGGTCTCTTAACATTTTGCCATAGCTCGTTTCGTTTCCGAGATATTTGCAGATATATCTCAAGGGAAGGGGCCTGACGGACATATTTCGAGATATTTCCTCTTCTTGTTGTTCTTCTTCTGCACAGCTAAACTGGAAGTGGCATTTGCAGCTCGCAATAGTGCAGAGTTATCTCGAAGAAAGGGGCCACGGTGTTTCTGTATCTCTATTATGTTGGTGCGGCTTCGGAACTTTTAAATATCTTGATATATCTCGAGAACTACGCATCTGATCAAAAAATATCATAGAACATAAAAAGTAGGAAACTTAATTCTCTACAAATAAGGTCTCTTAACATTTTGCCATAGCTCGCTTCGTTTCCGAGATATTTGCAGATTTATCTCAAGGGAAGGGGCCTGACGGACATTTTTCGAGATATTTCTTCTTCTTGTTGTTCTTCTTCTGCACAGCTAAGCTGGAAGTGGCATTTGCAGCTCGCAATAGTGCAGAGTTATCTCGAAGAAAGGGGCCACGGTGTTTCTGTATCTCTATTATGTTGGTGCGGCTTCGGAACTTTTAGATATCTTGATATATCTCGAGAAC
This sequence comes from Osmia lignaria lignaria, assembly GCF_051020975.1. Classification (NCBI taxonomy): domain Eukaryota; kingdom Metazoa; phylum Arthropoda; class Insecta; order Hymenoptera; family Megachilidae; genus Osmia; species Osmia lignaria. Next base: position 3,770,882 of record NW_027478159.1, on the reverse strand, counting down.
TACGCATCTGATCAAAAAATATCATAGAACATAAAAAGTAGGAAACTTAATTCTCTACAAAAAAGGTCTCTTAACATTTTGCCATAGCTCGCTTCGTTTCCGAGATATTTGCAGATTTATCTCAAGGGAAGGGGCCTGACGGACATATTTCGAGATATTTCTTCTTCTTGTTGTTCTTCTTCTGCACAGCTAAGCTGGAAGTGGCATTTGCAGCTCGGAATAGTGCAGAGTTATCTCAAAGAAAGGGGCCACGGTGTTTCTGTATCTCTATTATGTTGGTGCGGCTTCGGATTTTTTAAATATCTTGATATATCTCGAGAACTACGCATCCGATCAAAAAATATCATAGAGCATAAAAAGTAGGAAACTTAATTCTCTACAAAAAAGGTCTCTTAACATTTTGCCATAGCTCGCTTCGTTTCCGAGATATTTGCAGATTTATCTCGAGGGAAGGGGCCTGACGGACATATTTCGAGATATTTCTTCTTCTTGTTGCTCTTCTTCTGCACAGCTAAGCTGGAAGTGGCATTTGCGGCTCGCACTAGTGCACAGTTATCTCAAAGAAAGGGGCCACGGTGTTTCTGTATCTCTATTATGTTGGTGCGTCTTCGGAACTTTTAAATATCTTGATATATCTCGAGAACTACGCATCTGATCAAAAAATATCATAGAAGATAAAAAGTAGGAAACTTAATTCTCTACACAAAAGGTCTCTTGACATTTTGCCATAGCTCGCTTCGTTTCCGAGATATGTGCAGATTTATCTCAAGGGAAGGGGCCTGACGGACATATTTCGAGATATTTCTTCTTCTTGTTGTTCTTCTTCTGCACAGCTAAGCTGGAAGTGGCATTTGCGGCTCGCACTAGTGCAGAGTTATCTCAAAGAAAGGGGCCACGGTGTTTCTGTATCTCTATTATGTTGGTGCGGCTTCGGAACTTTTAAATATCTCGATATATCTCGAAAACTACGCATCTGATTAAAAAATATCATAGAACGTAAAAAGTAGGAAACTTAATTCTCTACAAATAAAGTCGCTTAACATTTTGCCATAGCTCGCTTCGTTTCCGAGATATTTGCAGATTTATCTCAAGGGAAGGGGCCTGACGGACATATTTCGAGATATTTCTTCTTCTTGTTGTTCTTCTTCTGCACAGCTAAGCTGGAAGTGGCATTTGCAGCTCGCAATAGTGCAGAGTTATCTCAAACAAAGGGGCCACGGTGTTTCTGTATCTCTATTATGTTGGTGCGGCTTCGGAACTTTTAAATATCTTGATATATCTCGAGAACTACGCATCTGATCAAAAAATATCATAGAACATAAAAAGTAGGAAACTTAATTCTCTACAAAAAAGGTCTCTTAACATTTTGCCATAGCTCGCTTCGTTTCCGAGATATTTGCACATATATCTCAAGGGAAGGGGCCTAACGGACATATTTCGAGATATTTCTTCTTCTTGTTGTTCTTCTTCTGCACAGCTAAACTGGAAGTGGCATTTCCAGCTCGCAATAGTGCAGAGTTATCTCAAAGAGAGGGGCCACGGTGTTTCTGTACCTCTATTATGTTGGTGCGGCTTCGGAACTTTTAAATATCTTGATATATCTCGAGAACTACGCATCTGATCAAAAAATATCATAGAAGATAAAAAGTAGGAAACTTAATTCTCTACACAAAAGGTCTCTTCACATTTTGCCATAGCTCGCTTCGTTTCCGAGATATTTGCAGATTCAACTCAAAGGAACTGGCCTGACGGACATATTTCGAGATATTTCTTCTTCTTGTTGTTCTTCTTCTGCACAGCTAAGCTGGAAGTGGCATTTGCAGCTCGCAATAGTGCAGAGTTATCTCAAAGAAAGGGGCCACGGTGTTTCTGTATCTCTATTATGTTGGTGCGGCTTCGGAACTTTTAAATATCTTGATATATCTCTAGAACTACGCTTCTGATCAAAAAATATCATAGAACGTAAATTGTAGGAAACATTATTCTCTACAAAAAAGGTCTCTTAACATTTTGCCATAGCTCGCTTCGTTTCCGAGATATTTGCAGATTCATCTCAAGGGAAGGGGTCTGACGGACATATTTCGAGATATTTCTTCTTCTTGTTGTTCTTCTTCTGCACAGCTAAGCTCGAAGTGGCATTTGCAGCTCGCAATAGTGCAGAGTTATCTCAAAGAAAGAGGCCACGGTGTTTCTGTACCTCTATTATGTTGGTGCAGCTTCGGAACTTTTAAATATCTTGATATATCTCGAGAACTACGCATCTGATCAAAAAATATCATAGAACATAAATTGTAGGAAGCATAATTGTCTACAAAAAAGGTCCCTCAACATTTTGCCATAGCTCGCTTCGTTTCCGAGATATTTGCAGATATATCTCAAGGGAAGGGGCCTGACGGACATATTTCGAGATATTTCTTCTTCTTGTTGTTCTTCTTCTGCACAGCTAAGCTGGAAGTGGCATTTACAGCTCGCAATAGTGCAGAGTTATCTCAAAGAAAGGGGCCACGGTGTTTCTGTATCTCTATTATGTTGGTGCGGGTTCGGAACTTTTAAATATCTTGATATATCTCGAGAACTACGCATCTGATCAAAAAATATCATAGAACATGAAAAGTAGGAAACTTAATTCTCTACAAAAAAGGTCTCTTAACATTTTGCCATAGCTCTCTTCGTTTCCGAGATATTTGCAGATTTATCTCAAGGGAAGGGGCCTGACGGACATATTTCGAGATATTTCTTCTTCTTGTTGTTCTTCTTCTGCACAGCTAAGCTGGAAGTGGCATTTGCAGCTCGCAATAGTGCAGAGTTATCTCAAAGAAAGAGGCCACGGTGTTTCTGTACCTCTATTATGTTGGTGCGTCTTCGGAACTTTTAAATATCTTGATATATCTCGAGAACTACGCATCTGATCAAAAAATATCATAGAAGATAAAAAGTAGGAAACTTAATTCTCTACACAAAAGGTCTCTTCACATTTTGCCATAGCTCGCTTCGTTTCCGAGATATTTGCAGATTCAACTCAAAGGAACTGGCCTGACGGACATATTTCGAGATATTTCTTCTTCTTGTTGTTCTTCTTCTGCACAGCTAAGCTGGAAGTGGCATTTGCGGCTCGCACTAGTGCAGAGTTATCTCAAAGAAAGGGGCCACGGTGTTTCTGTATCTCTATTATGTTGGTGCGGCTTCGGAACTTTTAAATATCTCGATATATCTCGAAAACTACGCTTCTGATCAAAAAATATCATAGAACATAAATTGTAGGAAACATAATTCTCTACAAAAAAGGTCTCTTAACATTTGGCCATAGCTCGCTTCGTTTCCGAGATATTTGCAGATTCAACTCAAAGGAACTGGCCTGACGGACATATTTCGAGATATTTCTTCTTCTTGTTGTTCTTCCTCTGCACAGCTAAGCTAGAAGTGGCATTTGCAGCTCGCAATAGTGCAGAGTTATCTCGAAGAAAGGGGCCACGGTGTTTCTGTATCTCTATTATGTTGGTGCGGCTTCGGAACTTTAAAATATCTTTATATATCTCGAGAACTACGCATCTGATTAAAAAATATCATAGAACGTAAAAAGTAGGAAACTTAATTCTCTACAAATAAAGTCGCTTCACATTTTGCCATAGCTCGCTTCGTTTCCGAGATATTTGCAGATTTATCTCAAGGGAAGGGGCCTGACGGACATATTTCGAGATATTTCTTCTTCTTGTTGTTCTTCTTCTGCACAGCTAAGCTGGAAGTGGCATTTGCAGCTCGCAATAGTGCAGAGTTATCTCAAAGAAAGGGGCCACGGTGTTTCTGTATCTCTATTATGTTGGTGCGGCTTCGGAACTTTTAAATATCTTGATATATCTCGAGAACTACGCATCTGATCAAAAAATATCATAGAAGATAAAAAGTAGGAAACTTAATTCTCTACACAAAAGGTCTCTTCACATTTTGCCATAGCTCGCTTCGTTTCCGAGATATGTGCAGATTTATCTCAAGGGAAGGGGCCTGACGGACATATTTCGAGATATTTCTTCTTCTTGTTGTTCTTCTTCTGCACAGCTAAGCTGGAAGTGGCATTTGCAGCTCGCAATAGTGCAGAGTTATCTCAAAGAAAGGGGCCACGGTGTTTCTGTATCTCTATTCTGTTGGTGCGGCTTCGAAACTTTTAAATATCTTGATATATCTCGAGAACTACGCATCTGATCAAAAAATATCATAGAAGATAAAAAGTAGGAAACTTAATTCTCTACAAAAAAGGTCGCTTAACATTTTGCCATAGCTCGCTTCGTTTCCGAGATATTTGCAGATTTATCTCAAGGGAAGGGGCCTGACGGACATATTTCGAGATATTTCTTCTTCTTGTTGTTCTTGTTCTGCACAGCTAAGCTGGAAGTGGCATTTACAGCTCGCAATAGTGCAGAGTTATCTCAAAGAAAGGGGCCACGGTGTTTCTGTATCTCTATTATGTTGGTGCGGCTTCGGAACTTTTAAATATCTTGATATATCTCGAGAAGTACGCATCTAATCAAAAAATATCATAGAACATAAAAAGTAGGAAACTTAATTCTCTACGAAAAAGGTCTCTTAACATTTTGCCATAGCTCGCTTCGTTTCCGAGATATTTGCAGATTTATCTCAAGGGAAGGGGCCTGACGGACATATTTCGAGATATTTCTTCTTCTTGTTGTTCTTCTTCTGCACAGCTAAGCTGGAAGTGGCATTTGCCGCTCGCACTGGTGCAGAGTTATCTCAAAGAAAGGGGCCACGGTGTTTCTGTATCTCTATTATGTTGGTGCGGCTTCGGAACTTTTAAATATCACGATATATCTCGAAAACTACGCTTCTGATCAAAAAATATCATAGAACATAAATTGTACGAAACATAATTCTCTACAAAAAACGTCTCTTAACATTTTGCCATAGCTCGCTTCGTTTCCGAGATATTTGCAGATTCAGCTCAAAGGAACGGGCCTGACGGACATATTTCAAGATATTTCTTCTTCTTGTTGTTCTTCTTCTGCACAGCTAAGCTGGAAGTGGCATTTGCAGCTCGCAATAGTGCAGAGTTATCTCAAAGAAAGGGGCCACGGTGTTTCTGTATCTCTATTATGTTGGTGCGGCTTCGGAACTTTTAAATATCTCGATATATCTCGAGAACTACGCATCTGATCAAAAAATATCATAAAACATAAAAAGTAGGAAACTTAATTCTCTACAAAAAAGGTATCTTAGCATTTTGCCATAGCTCGCTTCGTTTCCGAGATATTTGCAGATTTATCTCAAGGGAAGGGGCCTGACGGACATATTTTGAGACTTTTCTTCTTCTTGTTGTTCTTCTTCTGCACAGCTAAGCTGGAAGTGGCATTTGCGGCTCGCACTAGTGCAGAGTTATCTCAAAGAAAGGGGCCACGGTGTTTCTGTATCTCTATTATGTTGGTGCGGCTTCGGAACTTTTAAATATCACGATATATCTCGAAAACTACGCTTCTGATCAAAAAATATCATAGAACATAAATTGTACGAAACATAATTCTCTACAAAAAACGTCTCTTAACATTTTGCCATAGCTCGCTTCGTTTCCGAGATATTTGCAGATTCATCTCAAAGGAACGGGCCTGACGGACATATTTCGAGATATTTCTTCTTCTTGTTGTTCTTCTTCTGCACAGCTAAGCTGGAAGTGGCATTTGCAGCTCGCAATAGTGCAGAGTTATCTCAAAGAAAGGGGCCACGGTGTTTCTGTATCTCTATTATGTTGGTGCGGCTTCGGAACTTTCAAATATCTTGATATATCTCGAGAACTACGCATCTGATCAAAAAATATCATAGAACATAAAAAGTAGGAAACTTAATTCTCTACAAAAAAGGTCTCTTAAAATTTTGCCATAGCTCGCTTCGTTTCCGAGATATATGCAGATTTATCTCAAGGGAAGGGGCCTGACGGACATATTTCGAGATATTTCTTCTTCTTGTTGTTCTTCTTCTGCACAGCTAAGCTGGAAGTGGCATTTGCAGCTCGCAATAGTGCAGAGTTATCTCAAAGAAAGGGGCCACGGTGCTTCTGTATCTCTATTATGTTTGTGCGGCTTCGGAACTTTTAAATATCTTGATATATCTCGAGAACTACGCTTGTGATCAAAAAATATCATAGAACATAAAAAGTAGGAAACTTAATTCTCTACAAAAAAGGTCTCTTAATATTTTGCCATAGCTCGCTTCGTTTCCGAGATATTTGCAGATATATCTCAAGGGAAGGGGCCTGACGGACATATTTCGAGATATTTCTTCTTCTTGTTGTACTTCTTCTGCACAGCTAAGCTGGAAGTGGCATTTACAGCTCGCAATAGTGCAAAGTTATCTCAAAGAAAGGGGCCACGGTGTTTCTGTATCTCTATTATGTTGGTGCGGCTTCGGAACTTTTAAATATCTTGATATATCTCGAGAACTACGCATCTGATCAAAAAATATCATAGAACATAAAAAGTAGGAAACTTAATTCTCTACAAAAAAGGTCTCTTAACATTTTGCCATAGCTCGCTTCGTTTCCGAGATATTTGCAGATTTATCTCAAGGGAAGGGGCCTGACGGACATATTTCGAGATATTTCTTCTTCTTGTTGTTCTTCTTCTGCACAGCTAAGCTGGAAGTGGCATTTGCGGCTCGCACTGGTGCAGAGTTATCTCAAAGAAAGGGGCCACGGTGTTTCTGTATCTCTATTATGTTGGTGCGGCTTCGGAACTTTTAAATATCACGATATATCTCGAAAACTACGCTTCTGATCAAAAAATATCATAGAACATAAATTGTACGAAACATAATTCTCTACAAAAAACGTCTCTTAACATTTTGCCATAGCTCGCTTCGTTTCCGAGATATTTGCAGATTCAGCTCAAAGGAACGGGCCTGACGGACATATTTCGAGATATTTCTTCTTCTTGTTGTTCTTCTTCTGCACAGCTAAGCTGGAAGTGGCATTTGCAGCTCGCAATAGTGCAGAGTTATCTCAAAGAAAGGGGCCACGGTGTTTCTGTATCTCTATTATGTTGGTGCGGCTTCGGAACTTTCAAATATCTTGATATATCTCGAGAACTACGCATCTGATCAAAAAATATCATAGAACATAAAAAGTAGGAAACTTAATTGTCTACAAAAAAGGTCTCTTAACATTTTGCCATAGCTCGCTTCGTTTCCGAGATATATGCAGATTTATCTCAAGGGAAGGGGCCTGACGGACATATTTCGAGATATTTCTTCTTCTTGTTGTTCTTCTTCTGCACAGCTAAGCTGGAAGTGGCATTTGCAGCTCGCAATAGTGCAGAGTTATCTCAAAGAAAGGGGCCACGGTGTTTCTGTATCTCTATTATGTTGGTGCGGCTTCGGAACTTTTAAATATTATGATATATCTCGAGAACTACGCATCTGATCAAAAAATATCATAGAACATAAATTGTAGGAAACATAATTCTCTACAAAAAAGGTCTCTTAACATTTTGCCATAGCTCGCTTCGTTTCCGAGATATTTGCACATTTATCTCAAGGGAAGGGGCCTAACGGACATATTTCGAGATATTTCTTCTTCTTGTTGTTCTTCTTCTGCACAGCTAAGCTGGAAGTGGCATTTGCTGCTCGCACTAGTGCAGAGTTATCTCAAAGAAAGGGGCCACGGTGTTTCTGTATCTCTATTATGTTGGTGCGGCTTCGGAACTTTTAAATATCTCGATATATCTCGAAAACTACGCTTCTGATCAAAAAATATCATAGCACGTAAATTGTGGGAAACATAATTCTCTACAAAAAACGTCTCTTAACATTTTGCCATAGCTCGCTTCGTTTCCGAGATATTTGCAGATTTATCTCAAGGGAAGGGGCCTGACGGACATATTTCGAGATATTTCTTCTTCTTGTTGTTCTTCTTCTGCACAGCTAAGCTGGAAGTGGCATTTGCAGCTCGCAATAGTGCAGAGTTATCTCAAAGAGAGGGGCCACGGTGTTTCTGTATCTCTATTATGTTGGTGCGGCTTCGGAACTTTTAAATATCTTGATATATCTCGAGAACTACGCATCTGATCAAAAAATATCATAGAACATAAAAAGTAGAAAACTTAATTCTCTACAAAAAACGTCTCTTAACATTTTGCCATAGCTCGCTTCGTTTCCGAGATATTTGCAGATTGAGCTCAAAGGAACGGGCCTGACGGACATATTTCGAGATATTTCTTCTTCTTGTTGTTCTTCTTCTGCACAGCTAAGCTGGAAGTGGCATTTGCAGCTCGCAATAGTGCAGAGTAATCTCAAAGAAAGGGGCCACGGTGTTTCTGTATCTCTATTATGTTGGTGCGGCTTCGGAACTTTTAAATATCTTGATATATCTCGAGAACTACGCATCTGATCGAAAAATATCATAAAAGATAAAAAGTAGGAAACTTAATTCTCTACAAAAAAGGTCTCTTAACATTTTGCCATAGCTCGCTTCGTTTCCGAGATATTTGCAGATTTATCTCAAGGGAAGGGGCCTGACGGACATATTTCGAGATATTTCTTCTTCTTGTTGTTCTTCTTCTGCACAGCTAAGCTGGAAGTGGCATTTGCAGCTCGCAATAGTGCAGAGTTATCTCAAAGAAAGAGGCCACGGTGTTTCTGTACCTCTATTATGTTGGAGCGGCTTCGGAATTTTTAAATATCTCGATATATCTCGAAAACTACGCTTCTGATCAAAAAATATCATAGAAGATTAAAAGTAGGAAACTTAATTCTCTACAAAAAAGGTGTCTTAACATTTTGCCATAGCTCGCTTCGTTTCCGAGATATTTGCAGATTTATCTCAAGGGAAGGGGCCTGACGGACATATTTCGAGATATTTCTTCTTCTTGTCCTTCTTCTGCACAGCTAAGCTGGAAGTGGCATTTGCGGCTCGCACTAGTGCAGAGTTATCTCAAAGAAAGGGGCCACGGTGTTTCTGTATCTCTATTATGTTGGTGCGGCTTCGGAACTTTTAAATATCTCGATATATCTCGAAAACTACGCTTCTGATCAAAAAATATCATAGAACATAAATTGTAGGAAACATAATTCTCTACAAAAAACGTCTCTTAACATTTTGCCATAGCTCGCTTCGTTTCCGAGATATTTGCAGATTTATCTCAAGGGAAGGGGCCTGACGGACATATTTCGAGATATTTCTTCTTCTTGTTGTTCTTCTTCTGCACAGCTAAGCTGGAAGTGGCATTTGCGGCTCGCACTAGTGCAGAGTTATCTCAAAGAAAGGGGCCACGGTGTTTCTGTATCTCTATTATGTTGGTGCGGCTTCGGAACTTTTAAATATCTTGATATATCTCGAGAACTACGCATCTGATCAAAAAATATCATAGAACATAAAAAGTAGGAAACTTAATTCTCTACAAAAAAGGTCTCTTAACATTTTCCCATAGCTCGCTTCGTTTCCGAGATATTTGCAGATTTATCTCCAGGGAAGGGGCCTGACGGACATATTTCGAGATATTTCTTCTTCTTGTTGTTCTTCTTCTGCACAGCTAAGCTGGAAGTGGCATTTGCAGCTCGCAATAGTGCAGAGTAATCTCAAAGAAAGGGGCCACGGTGTTTCTGTATCTCTATTATGTTGGTGCGGCTTCGGAACTTTTAAATATCTTGATATATCTCGAGAACTACGCATCTGATCAAAAAATATCATAGAACATAAAAAGTAGGAAACTTAATTCTCTACAAAAAAGCTCTCTTAACATTTTGCCATAGCTCGCTTCGTTTCCGAGATATTTGCAGATTTATCTCAAGGGAAGGGGCCTGACGGACATATTTCGAGATATTTCTTCTTCTGCACAGCTAAGCTGGAAGTGGCATTTGCGGCTCGCACTAGTGCAGAGTTATCTCAAAGAAAGGGGCCACGGTGTTTCTGTATCTCTATTATGTTGGTGCGGCTTCGGAACTTTTAAATATCTTGATATATCTCGAGAACTACGCATCTGATCAAAAAATATCATAGAACATAAAAAGTAGGAAACTTAATTCTCTACAAAAAAGGTCTCTTAACATTTTGCCATAGCTCGCTCCGTTTCCGAGATATTTGCAGATTTATCTCAAGGGAAGGGGCCTGACGGACATATTTCGAGATATTTCTTCTTCTTGTCCTTCTTCTGCACAGCTAAGCTGGAAGTGGCATTTGTGGCTCGCACTAGTGCAGAGTTATCTCAAAGAAAGGGGCCACGGTGTTTCTGTATCTCTATTATGTTGGTGCGGCTTCGGAACTTTTAAATATCTCGATATATCTCGAAAACTACGCTTCTGATCAAAAAATATCATAGAACATAAATTGTAGGAAACATAATTCTCTACAAAAAACGTCTCTTAACATTTTGCCATAGCTCGCTTCGTTTCCGAGATATTTGCAGATTTATCTCAAGGGAAGGGGCCTGACGGACATATTTCGAGATATTTCTTCTTCTTGTTGTTCTTCTTCTGCACAGCTAAGCTGGAAGTGGCATTTGCGGCTCGCACTAGTGCAGAGTTATCTCAAAGAAAGGGGCCACGGTGTTTCTGTATCTCTATTATGTTGGTGCGGCTTCGGAACTTTTAAATATCTTGATATATCTCGAGAACTACGCATCTGATCAAAAAATATCATAGAACATAAAAAGTAGGAAACTTAATTCTCTACAAAAAAGGTCTCTTAATATTTTGCCATAGCTCGCTTCGTTTCCGAGATATTTGCAGATATATCTCAAGGGAAGGGGCCTGACGGACATATTTCGAGATATTTCTTCTTCTTGTTGTACTTCTTCTGCACAGCTAAGCTGGAAGTGGCATTTACAGCTCGCAATAGTGCAAAGTTATCTCAAAGAAAGGGGCCACGGTGTTTCTGTATCTCTATTATGTTGGTGCGGCTTCGGAACTTTTAAATATCTTGATATATCTCGAGAACTACGCATCTGATCAAAAAATATCATAGAACATAAAAAGTAGGAAACTTAATTCTCTACAAAAAAGGTCTCTTAACATTTTGCCATAGCTCGCTTCGTTTCCGAGATATTTGCAGATTTATCTCAAGGGAAGGGGCCTGACGGACATATTTCGAGATATTTCTTCTTCTTGTTGTTCTTCTTCTGCACAGCTAAGCTGGAAGTGGCATTTGCGGCTCGCACTGGTGCAGAGTTATCTCAAAGAAAGGGGCCACGGTGTTTCTGTATCTCTATTATGTTGGTGCGGCTTCGGAACTTTTAAATATCACGATATATCTCGAAAACTACGCTTCTGATCAAAAAATATCATAGAACATAAATTGTACGAAACATAATTCTCTACAAAAAACGTCTCTTAACATTTTGCCATAGCTCGCTTCGTTTCCGAGATATTTGCAGATTCAGCTCAAAGGAACGGGCCTGACGGACATATTTCGAGATATTTCTTCTTCTTGTTGTTCTTCTTCTGCACAGCTAAGCTGGAAGTGGCATTTGCAGCTCGCAATAGTGCAGAGTTATCTCAAAGAAAGGGGCCACGGTGTTTCTGTATCTCTATTATGTTGGTGCGGCTTCGGAACTTTCAAATATCTTGATATATCTCGAGAACTACGCATCTGATCAAAAAATATCATAGAACATAAAAAGTAGGAAACTTAATTGTCTACAAAAAAGGTCTCTTAACATTTTGCCATAGCTCGCTTCGTTTCCGAGATATATGCAGATTTATCTCAAGGGAAGGGGCCTGACGGACATATTTCGAGATATTTCTTCTTCTTGTTGTTCTTCTTCTGCACAGCTAAGCTGGAAGTGGCATTTGCAGCTCGCAATAGTGCAGAGTTATCTCAAAGAAAGGGGCCACGGTGTTTCTGTATCTCTATTATGTTGGTGCGGCTTCGGAACTTTTAAATATTATGATATATCTCGAGAACTACGCATCTGATCAAAAAATATCATAGAACATAAATTGTAGGAAACATAATTCTCTACAAAAAAGGTCTCTTAACATTTTGCCATAGCTCGCTTCGTTTCCGAGATATTTGCACATTTATCTCAAGGGAAGGGGCCTAACGGACATATTTCGAGATATTTCTTCTTCTTGTTGTTCTTCTTCTGCACAGCTAAGCTGGAAGTGGCATTTGCTGCTCGCACTAGTGCAGAGTTATCTCAAAGAAAGGGGCCACGGTGTTTCTGTATCTCTATTATGTTGGTGCGGCTTCGGAACTTTTAAATATCTCGATATATCTCGAAAACTACGCTTCTGATCAAAAAATATCATAGCACATAAATTGTGGGAAACATAATTCTCTACAAAAAACGTCTCTTAACATTTTGCCATAGCTCGCTTCGTTTCCGAGATATTTGCAGATTTATCTCAAGGGAAGGGGCCTGACGGACATATTTCGAGATATTTCTTCTTCTTGTTGTTCTTCTTCTGCACAGCTAAGCTGGAAGTGGCATTTGCAGCTCGCAATAGTGCAGAGTTATCTCAAAGAGAGGGGCCACGGTGTTTCTGTATCTCTATTATGTTGGTGCGGCTTCGGAACTTTTAAATATCTTGATATATCTCGAGAACTACGCATCTGATCAAAAAATATCATAGAAGATAAAAAGTAGGAAACTTATTTCTCTACAAAAGGGTCTCTTAACATTTTGCCATAGCTCGCTTCGTTTCCGAGATATTTGCAGATATATCTCAAGGGAAGGGCCCTGACGGACATATTTCGAGATATTTCTTCTTCTTGTTGTTCTTCTTCTGCACAGCTAAGCTGGAAGTGGCATTTGCAGCTCGCAATAGTGCAGAGTTATCTCAAAGAAGGGGGCCACGGTGTTTCTGTATCTCTATTATGTTGGTGCGGCTTCGGAACTTTTAAATATCTTGATATATCTCGAGAACTACGCATCTGATCAAAAAATATCATAGAACATAAAAAGTAGGAAACTTAATTCTCTACAAAAAAGGTCTCTTAACATTTTGCCATAGCTTGCTTCGTTTCCGAGATATTTGCAGATTTATCTCCAGGGAAGGGGCCTGACGGACATATTTCGAGATATTTCTTCTTCTTGTTGTTCTTCTTCTGCACAGCTAAGCTGGAAGTGGCATTTGCAGCTCGCAATAGTGCAGAGTTATCTCAAAGAAAGGGGCCACGGTGTTTCTGTATCTCTATTATGTTGGTGCGGCTTCGGAACTTTTAAATATCTTGATATATCTCGAGAACTACGCATCTGATCAAAAAATATCATAGAACATAAAAAGTAGAAAACTTAATTCTCTACAAAAAACGTCTCTTAACATTTTGCCATAGCTCGCTTCGTTTCCGAGATATTTGCAGATTGAGCTCAAAGGAACGGGCCTGACGGACATATTTCGAGATATTTCTTCTTCTTGTTGTTCTTCTTCTGCACAGCTAAGCTGGAAGTGGCATTTGCAGCTCGCAATAGTGCAGAGTAATCTCAAAGAAAGGGGCCACGGTGTTTCTGTATCTCTATTATGTTGGTGCGGCTTCGGAACTTTTAAATATCTTGATATATCTCGAGAACTACGCATCTGATCGAAAAATATCATAAAAGATAAAAAGTAGGAAACTTAATTCTCTACAAAAAAGGTCTCTTAACATTTTGCCATAGCTCGCTTCGTTTCCGAGATATTTGCAGATTTATCTCAAGGGAAGGGGCCTGACGGACATATTTCGAGATATTTCTTCTTCTTGTTGTTCTTCTTCTGCACAGCTAAGCTGGAAGTGGCATTTGCAGCTCGCAATAGTGCAGAGTTATCTCAAAGAAAGAGGCCACGGTGTTTCTGTACCTCTATTATGTTGGAGCGGCTTCGGAATTTTTAAATATCTCGATATATCTCGAAAACTACGCTTCTGATCAAAAAATATCATAGAAGATTAAAAGTAGGAAACTTAATTCTCTACAAAAAAGGTGTCTTAACATTTTGCCATAGCTCGCTTCGTTTCCGAGATATTTGCAGATTTATCTCAAGGGAAGGGGCCTGACGGACATATTTCGAGATATTTCTTCTTCTGCACAGCTAAGCTGGAAGTGGCATTTGCGGCTCGCACTAGTGCAGAGTTATCTCGAAGAAAGGGGCCACGGTGTTTCTGTATCTCTATTATGTTGGTGCGGCTTCGGAACTTTTAAATATATTGATATATCTCGAGAACTACGCATCTGATCAAAAAATATCATAGAAGATAAAAAGTAGGAAACTTAATTCTCTACAAAAAAGGTCTCTTAACATTTTGCCATAGCTCGCTCCGTTTCCGAGATATTTGCAGATTTATCTCAAGGGAAGGGGCCTGACGGACATATTTCGAGATATTTCTTCTTCTTGTCCTTCTTCTGCACAGCTAAGCTGGAAGTGGCATTTGCGGCTCGCACTAGTGCAGAGTTATCTCAAAGAAAGGGGCCACGGTGTTTCTGTATCTCTATTATGTTGGTGCGGCTTCGGAACTTTTAAATATCTCGATATATCTCGAAAACTACGCTTCTGATCAAAAAATATCATAGAACATAAATTGTAGGAAACATAATTCTCTACAAAAAACGTCTCTTAACATTTTGCCATAGCTCGCTTCGTTTCCGAGATATTTGCAGATTTATCTCAAGGGAAGGGGCCTGACGGACATATTTCGAGATATTTCTTCTTCTTGTTGTTCTTCTTCTGCACAGCTAAGCTGGAAGTGGCATTTGCGGCTCGCACTAGTGCAGAGTTATCTCAAAGAAAGGGGCCACGGTGTTTCTGTATCTCTATTATGTTGGTGCGGCTTCGGAACTTTTAAATATCTTGATATATCTCGAGAACTACGCATCTGATCAAAAAATATCATAGAACATAAAAAGTAGGAAACTTAATTCTCTACAAAAAAGGTCTCTTAACATTTTCCCATAGCTCGCTTCGTTTCCGAGATATTTGCAGATTTATCTCCAGGGAAGGGGCCTGACGGACATATTTCGAGATATTTCTTCTTCTTGTTGTTCTTCTTCTGCACAGCTAAGCTGGAAGTGGCATTTGCAGCTCGCAATAGTGCAGAGTAATCTCAAAGAAAGGGGCCACGGTGTTTCTGTATCTCTATTATGTTGGTGCGGCTTCGGAACTTTTAAATATCTTGATATATCTCGAGAACTACGCATCTGATCAAAAAATATCATAGAACATAAAAAGTAGGAAACTTAATTCTCTACAAAAAAGCTCTCTTAACATTTTGCCATAGCTCGCTTCGTTTCCGAGATATTTGCAGATTTATCTCAAGGGAAGGGGCCTGACGGACATATTTCGAGATATTTCTTCTTCTGCACAGCTAAGCTGGAAGTGGCATTTGCGGCTCGCACTAGTGCAGAGTTATCTCAAAGAAAGGGGCCACGGTGTTTCTGTATCTCTATTATGTTGGTGCGGCTTCGGAACTTTTAAATATCTTGATATATCTCGAGAACTACGCATCTGATCAAAAAATATCATAGAACATAAAAAGTAGGAAACTTAATTCTCTACAAAAAAGGTCTCTTAACATTTTGCCATAGCTCGCTCCGTTTCCGAGATATTTGCAGATTTATCTCAAGGGAAGGGGCCTGACGGACATATTTCGAGATATTTCTTCTTCTTGTCCTTCTTCTGCACAGCTAAGCTGGAAGTGGCATTTGTGGCTCGCACTAGTGCAGAGTTATCTCAAAGAAAGGGGCCACGGTGTTTCTGTATCTCTATTATGTTGGTGCGGCTTCGGAACTTTTAAATATCTCGATATATCTCGAAAACTACGCTTCTGATCAAAAAATATCATAGAACATAAATTGTAGGAAACATAATTCTCTACAAAAAACGTCTCTTAACATTTTGCCATAGCTCGCTTCGTTTCCGAGATATTTGCAGATTTATCTCAAGGGAAGGGGCCTGACGGACATATTTCGAGATATTTCTTCTTCTTGTTGTTCTTCTTCTGCACAGCTAAGCTGGAAGTGGCATTTGCGGCTCGCACTAGTGCAGAGTTATCTCAAAGAAAGGGGCCACGGTGTTTCTGTATCTCTATTATGTTGGTGCGGCTTCGGAACTTTTAAATATCTTGATATATCTCGAGAACTACGCATCTGATCAAAAAATATCATAGAACATAAAAAGTAGGAAACTTAATTCTCTACAAAAAAGGTCTCTTAACATTTTGCCATAGCTCGCTCCGTTTCCGAGATATTTGCAGATTTATCTCAAGGGAAGGGGCCTGACGGACATATTTCGAGATATTTCTTCTTCTTGTCCTTCTTCTGCACAGCTAAGCTGGAAGTGGCATTTGTGGCTCGCACTAGTGCAGAGTTATCTCAAAGAAAGGGGCCACGGTGTTTCTGTATCTCTATTATGTTGGTGCGGCTTCGGAACTTTTAAATATCTCGATATATCTCGAAAACTACGCTTCTGATCAAAAAATATCATAGAACATAAATTGTAGGAAACATAATTCTCTACAAAAAACGTCTCTTAACATTTTGCCATAGCTCGCTTCGTTTCCGAGATATTTGCAGATTTATCTCAAGGGAAGGGGCCTGACGGACATATTTCGAGATATTTCTTCTTCTTGTTGTTCTTCTTCTGCACAGCTAAGCTGGAAGTGGCATTTGCGGCTCGCACTAGTGCAGAGTTATCTCAAAGAAAGGGGCCACGGTGTTTCTGTATCTCTATTATGTTGGTGCGGCTTCGGAACTTTTAAATATCTTGATATATCTCGAGAACTACGCATCTGATCAAAAAATATCATAGAACATAAAAAGTAGGAAACTTAATTCTCTACAAAAAAGGTCTCTTAACATTTTGCCATAGCTCGCTTCGTTTCCGAGATATTTGCAGATTTATCTCCAGGGAAGGGGCCTGACGGACATATTTCGAGATATTTCTTCTTCTTGTTGTTCTTCTTCTGCACAGCTAAGCTGGAAGTGGCATTTGCAGCTCGCACTAGTGCAGAGTTATCTCAAAGAAAGGGGCCACGGTGTTTCTGTATCTCTATTATGTTGGTGCGGCTTCGGAACTTTTAAATATCTCGATATATCTCGAAAACTACGCTTCTGATCAAAAAATATCATAGAACATAAAAAGTAGGAAACTTAATTCTCTACAAAAAAGGTCTCTTAACATTTTGCCATAGCTCGCTTCGTTTCCGAGATATTTGCAGATTTATCTCAAGGGAAGGGGCCTGACGGACATATTTCGAGATATTTCTTCTTCTTGTTGTTCTTCTTCTGCACAGCTAAGCTGGAAGTGGCATTTGCGGCTCGCACTAGTGCAGAGTTATCTCAAAGAAAGGGGCCACGGTGTTTCTGTATCTCTATTATGTTGGTGCGGCTTCGGAACTTTTAAATATCTTGATATATCTCGAGAACTACGCATCTGATCAAAAAATATCATAGAACATAAATTGTAGGAAACATAATTCTCTACAAAAAACGTCTCTTAACATTTTGCCATAGCTCGCTTCGTTTCCGAGATATTTGCAGATTTATCTCAAGGGAAGGGGCCTGACGGACATATTTCGAGATATTTCTTCTTCTTGTTGTTCTTCTTCTGCACAGCTAAGCTGGAAGTGGCATTTGCGGCTCGCACTAGTGCAGAGTTATCTCGAAGAAAGGGGCCACGGTGTTTCTGTATCTCTATTATGTTGGTGCGGCTTGGGAACTTTTAAATATCTTGATATATCTCGAGAACTACGCATCTGATCAAAAAATATCATAGAACATAAAAAGTAGGAAACTTAATTCTCTACAAAAAAGGTCTCTTAACATTTTGCCATAGCTCGCTTCGTTTCCGAGATATTTGCAGATTTATCTCAAGGGAAGGGGCCTGACGGACATATTTCGAGATATTTCTTCTTCTTGTTGTTCTTCTTCTGCACAGCTAAGCTGGAAGTGGCATTTGCGGCTCGCACTAGTGCAGAGTTATCTCGAAGAAAGGGGCCACGGTGTTTCTGTATCTCTATTATGTTGGTGCGGCTTGGGAACTTTTAAATATCTTGATATATCTCGAGAACTACGCATCTGATCAAAAAATATCATAGAACATAAAAAGTAGGAAACTTAATTCTCTACAAAAAAGGTCTCTTAACATTTTGCCATAGCTCGCTTCGTTTCCGAGATATTTGCAGATTTATCTCAAGGGAAGGGGCCTGACGGACATATTTCGAGATATTTCTTCTTCTTGTTGTTCTTCTTCTGCACAGCTAAGCTGGAAGTGGCATTTGCGGCTCGCACTAGTGCAGAGTTATCTCGAAGGAAGGGGCCACGGTGTTTCTGTATCTCTATTATGTTGGTGCGGCTTCGGAACTTTTAAATATCTTGACATATCTCGAGAACTACGCATCTGATCAAAAAATATCATAGAACATAAAAAGTAGGAAACTTAATTCTCTACAAAAAAGGTCTCTTAACATTTTGCCATAGCTCGCTTCGTTTCCGAGATATTTGCAGATTTATCTCAAGGGAAGGGGCCTGACGGACATATTTCGAGATATTTCTTCTTCTTGTTGTTCTTCTTCTGCACAGCTAAGCTGGAAGTGGCATTTGCGGCTCGCACTAGTGCAGAGTTATCTCGAAGGAAGGGGCCACGGTGTTTCTGTATCTCTATTATGTTGGTGCGGCTTCGGAACTTTTAAATATCTTGATATATCTCGAGAACTACGCATCTGATCAAAAAATATCATAGAACATAAAAAGTAGCAAACTTAATTCTCTACAAAAAAGGTCTCTTAACATTTTGCCATAGCTCGCTTCGTTTCCGAGATATTTGCAGATTTATCTCAAGGGAAGGGGCCTGACGGACATATTTCGAGATATTTCTTCTTCTTGTTGTTCTTCTTCTGCACAGCTAAGCTGGAAGTGGCATTTGCAGCTCGCAATAGTGCAGAGTTATCTCAAAGAAGGGGGCCACGGTGTTTCTGTATCTCTATTATGTTGGTGCGGCTTCGGAACTTTTAAATATCTTGATATATCTCGAGAACTACGCATCTGATCAAAAAATATCATAGAAGATAAACAGTAGGAAACTTAATTGTCTACAAAAAAGGTCTCTTAATATTTTGCCATAGCTCGCTTCGTTTCCCAGATATTTGCAGATTTATCTCAAGGGAAGGGGCCTGACGGACATATTTCGAGATATTTCTTCTTCTTGTTGTTCTTCTTCTGCACAGCTAAGCTCGAAGTGGCATTTGCGGCTCGCACTAGTGCAGAGTTCTCTCAAAGAAAGGGGCCACGGTGTTTCTGTATCTCTATTATGTTGGTGCGGCTTCGGAACTTTTAAATATCTTGATATATCTCGAGAACTACGCATCTGATCAAAAAATATCATACAACATAAAAAGTAGGAAACTTAATTCTCTACAAAAAAGGTCTCTTAACATTTTGCCATAGCTCGCTTCGTTTCCGAGATATTTGCAGATTTATCTCAAGGGAAGGGGCCTGACGGACATATTTCGAGATATTTCTTCTTCTTGTTGTTCTTCTTCTGCACAGCTAAGCTGGAAGTGGCATTTGCGGCTCGCACTAGTGCAGAGTTATCTCAAAGAAAGGGGCCACGGTGTTTCTGTATCTCTATTATGTTGGTGCGGCTTCGGAACTTTTAAATATCTCGATATATCTCGAAAACTACGCTTCTGATCAAAAAATATCATAGCACATAAAGTGTAGGAAACATAGTTCTTTACAAAAAACGTCTCTTAACATTTTGCCATAGCTCGCTTCGTTTCCGAGATATTTGCAGATTTATCTCAAGGGAAGGGGCCTGACGGACATATTTCGAGATATTTCTTCTTCTTGTTGTTCTTCTTCTGCACAGCTAAGCTGGAAGTGGCATTTGCGGCTCGCACTAGTGCAGAGTTATCTCAAAGAAAGGGGCCACGGTGTTTCTGTATCTCTATTATGTTGGTGCGGCTTCGGAACTTTTAAATATCTCGATATATCTCGAAAACTACGCTTCTGATCAAAAAATATCATAGAACATAAATTGTAGGAAACATAATTCTGTACAAAAAACGTCTCTTAACATTTTGCCATAGCTCGCTTGGTTTCCGAGATATTTGCAGATTTATCTCAAGGGAAGGGGCCTGACGGACATATTTCGAGATATTTCTTCTTCTTGTTGTCCTTCTTCTGCACAGCTAAGCTGGAAGTGGCATTTGCGGCTCGCACTAGTGCAGAGTTATCTCAAAGAAAGGGGCCACGGTGTTTCTGTATCTCTATTATGTTGGTGCGGCTTCGGAACTTTTAAATATCTCGATATATCTCGAAAACTACGCTTCTGATCAAAAAATATCATAGAACATAAATTGTAGGAAACATAATTCTCTACAAAAAACGTCTCTTAACATTTTGCCATAGCTCGCTTCGTTTCCGAGATATTTGCAGATTCAGCTCAAAGGAACGGGCCTGACGGACATATTTCGAGATATTTCTTCTTCTTGTTGTTCTTCCTCTGCACAGCTAAGCTGGAAGTGGCATTTGCAGCTCGCAATAGTGCAGAGTTATCTCAAAGAGAGGGGCCACGGTGTTTCTGTGTCTCTATTATGTTGGTGCGGCTTCGGAACTTTTAAATATCTTGATATATCTCGAGAACTACGCATCTGATCAAAAAATATCATAGAACATAAAAAGTACGAAACTTAATTCTCTACAAAAAAGGTCTCTTAACATTTTGCCATAGCTCGTTTCGTTTCCGAGATATTTGCAGATTTATCTCAAGTGAAGGGGCCTGACGGACATATTTCGAGATATTTCTTCTTCTTGTTGTCCTTCTTCTGCACAGCTAAGCTGGAAGTGGCATTTGT
The DNA here is from genome assembly GCF_051020975.1 of Osmia lignaria lignaria. Taxonomy (NCBI): domain Eukaryota; kingdom Metazoa; phylum Arthropoda; class Insecta; order Hymenoptera; family Megachilidae; genus Osmia; species Osmia lignaria. The sequence continues at coordinate 3,750,124 of NW_027478159.1, read as the reverse complement.
GGCTCGCACTAGTGCAGAGTTATCTCAAAGAAAGGGGCCACGGTGTTTCTGTATCTCTATTATGTTGGTGCGGCTTCGGAACTTTTAAATATCTCGATATATCTCGAAAACTACGCTTCTGATCAAAAAATATCATAGAACATAAATTGTAGGAAACATAATTCTCTACATAAAACGTCTCTTAACATTTTGCCATAGCTCGCTTGGTTTCCGAGATATTTGCAGATTCAGCTCAAAGGAACGGGCCTGACGGACATATTTCGAGATATTTCTTCTTCTTGTTGTTCTTCTTCTGCACAGCTAAGCTGGAAGTGGCATTTGCGGCTCGCACTAGTGCAGAGTGAACTCAAAGAAAGGGGCCACGGTGTTTCTGTATCTCTATTATGTTGGTGCGGCTTCGGAACTTTTAAATATCACGATATATCTCGAAAACTACGCTTCTGATCAAAAAATATGATAGAACATAAATTGTAGGAAACACAATTCTCTACAAAAAACGTCTCTTAACATTTTGCAATAGCTCGCTTCGTTTCCGAGTTATTTGCAGATTTATCTCAAGGGAAGGGGCCTGACGGACATATTTCGAGATATTTCTTCTTCTTGTTGTTCTTCTTCTGCACAGCTAAGCTGGAAGTGGCATTTGCAGCTCGCAATAGTGCAGAATTATCTCAAAGAAAGGGGCCACGGTGTTTCTGTATCTCTATTATGTTGGTGTGGCTTCGGAACTTTTAAATATCTTGATATATCTCGAGAACTACGCATCTGATCAAAAAATATCATAGAACATAGAAAGTAGGAAACTTAATTCTCTACAAAAAAGGTCTCTTAACATTTTGCCATAGCTCGCTTCGTTTCCGAGATATTTGCAGATTTATCTCAAGGGAAGGGGCCTGACGGACATATTTCGAGATATTTCTTCTTCTTGTTGTTCTTCTTCTGCACAGCTAAGCTGGAAGTGGCATTTGCAGCTCGCAATAGTGCAGAGTTATCTCAAAGAAAGGGGCCACGGTGTTTCTGTATCTCTATTATGTTGGTGCGGCTTCGGAACTTTTAAATATCTTGATATATCTCGAGAACTACGCATCTGATCAAAAAATATCATAGAACATAGAAAGTAGGAAACTTAATTCTCTACAAAAAAGGTCTCTTAACATTTTGCCATAGCTCGCTTCGTTTCCGAGATATTTGCAGATTTATCTCAAGGGAAGGGGCCTGACGGACATATTTCGAGATATTTCTTCTTCTTGTTGTTCTTCTTCTGCACAGCTAAGCTGGAAGTGGCATTTGCGGCTCGCACTAGTGCAGAGTGAACTCAAAGAAAGGGGCCACGGTGTTTCTGTATCTCTATTATGTTGGTGCGGCTTCGGAACTTTTAAATATCACGATATATCTCGAAAACTACGCTTCTGATCAAAAAATATGATAGAACATGAATTGTAGGAAACACAATTCTCTACAAAAAACGTCTCTTAACATTTTGCCATAGCTCGCTTCGTTTCCGAGATATTTGCAGATTTATCTCAAGGGAAGGGGCCTGACGGACATATTTCGAGATATTTCTTCTTCTTGTTGTTCTTCTTCTGCACAGCTAAGCTGGAAGTGGCATTTGCAGCTCGCAATAGTGCAGAGTTATCTCAAAGAAAGGGGCCACGCTGTTTCTGTATCTCTATTATGTTGGTGCGGCTTCGGAACTTTTAAATATCTTGATATATCTCGAGAACTACGCATCTGATCCAAAAATATCATAGAACATAACTTGTAGGAGACATAATTCTCTACAAAAAAGGTCTCTTAACATTTTGCCATAGCTCGCTTCGTTTCCGAGATATTTGCAGATATATCTCAAGGGAAGGGGCCTGACGGACATATTTCGAGATATTTCTTCTTCTTGTTGTTCTTCTTCTGCACAGCTAAGCTGGAAGTGGCATTTGCAGCTCGCAATAGTGCAGAGTTATCTCAAAGAAAGGGGCCACGGTGTTTCTGTATCTCTATTATGTTGGTGCGGCTTCGGAACTTTTAAATATCTTGATATATCTCGAGAACTACGCATCTGATCAAAAAATATCATAGAACATAGAAAGTAGGAAACTTAATTCTCTACAAAAAAGGTCTCTTAACATTTTGCCATAGCTCGCTTCGTTTCCGAGATATTTGCAGATTTATCTCAAGGGAAGGGGCCTGACGGACATATTTCGAGATATTTCTTCTTCTTGTTGTTCTTCTTCTGCACAGCTAAGCTGGAAGTGGCATTTGCAGCTCGCAATAGTGCAGAATTATCTCAAAGAAAGGGGCCACGGTGTTTCTGTATCTCTATTATGTTGGTGCGGCTTCGGAACTTTTAAATATCTTGATATATCTCGAGAACTACGCATCTGATCAAAAAATATCATAGAACATAGAAAGTAGGAAACTTAATTCTCTACAAAAAAGGTCTCTTAACATTTTGCCATAGCTCGCTTCGTTTCCGAGATATTTGCAGATTTATCTCAAGGGAAGGGGCCTGACGGACATATTTCGAGATATTTCTTCTTCTTGTTGTTCTTCTTCTGCACAGCTAAGCTGGAAGTGGCATTTGCAGCTCGCAATAGTGCAGAGTTATCTCAAAGAAAGGGGCCACGGTGTTTCTGTATCTCTATTATGTTGGTGCGGCTTCGGAACTTTTAAATATCTTGATATATCTCGAGAACTACGCATCTGATCAAAAAATATCATACAACATAGAAAGTAGGAAACTTAATTCTCTACAAAAAAGGTCTCTTAACATTTTGCCATAGCTCGCTTCGTTTCCGAGATATTTGCAGATTTATCTCAAGGGAAGGGGCCTGACGGACATATTTCGAGATATTTCTTCTTCTTGTTGTTCTTCTTCTGCACAGCTAAGCTGGAAGTGGCATTTGCGGCTCGCACTAGTGCAGAGTTATCACAAAGAAAGGGGCCACGGTGTTTCTGTATCTCTATTATGTTGGTGCGGCTTCGGAACTTTTAAATATCACGATATATCTCGAAAACTACGCTTCTGATCAAAAAATATCATAGAACATAAATTGTAGGAAACATAATTCTCTACAAAAAACGTCTCTTAAGATTTTGCCATAGCTTGTTTCGTTTCCGAGATATTTGCAGATTTATCTCAAGGAAAGGGGCCTGACGGACATATTTCGAGATATTTCTTCTTCTTGTTGTTCTTCTTCTGCACAGCTAAGCTGGAAGTGGCATTTGCAGCTCGCAATAGTGCAGAGTTATCTCAAAGAAAGGGGCCACGGTGTTTCTGTATCTCTATTATGTTGGTGTGGCTTCGGAACTTTTAAATATCTTGATATATCTCGAGAACTACGCATCTGATCAAAAAATATCATAGAACATAGAAAGTAGGAAACTTAATTCTCTACAAAAAAGGTCTCTTAACATTTTGCCATAGCTCGCTTCGTTTCCGAGATATTTGCAGATTTATCTCAAGGGAAGGGGCCTGACGGACATATTTCGAGATATTTCTTCTTCTTGTTGTTCTTCTTCTGCACAGCTAAGCTGGAAGTGGCATTTGCAGCTCGCAATAGTGCAGAGTTATCTCAAAGAAAGGGGCCACGGTGTTTCTGTATCTCTATTATGTTGGTGCGGCTTCGGAACTTTTAAATATCTTGATATATCTCGAGAACTACGCATCTGATCAAAAAATATCATAGAACATAGAAAGTAGGAAACTTAATTCTCTACAAAAAAGGTCTCTTAACATTTTGCCATAGCTCGCTTCGTTTCCGAGATATTTGCAGATTTATCTCAAGGGAAGGGGCCTGACGGACATATTTCGAGATATTTCTTCTTCTTGTTGTTCTTCTTCTGCACAGCTAAGCTGGAAGTGGCATTTGCGGCTCGCACTAGTGCAGAGTGAACTCAAAGAAAGGGGCCACGGTGTTTCTGTATCTCTATTATGTTGGTGCGGCTTCGGAACTTTTAAATATCACGATATATCTCGAAAACTACGCTTCTGATCAAAAAATATGATAGAACATGAATTGTAGGAAACACAATTCTCTACAAAAAACGTCTCTTAACATTTTGCCATAGCTCGCTTCGTTTCCGAGATATTTGCAGATTTATCTCAAGGGAAGGGGCCTGACGGACATATTTCGAGATATTTCTTCTTCTTGTTGTTCTTCTTCTGCACAGCTAAGCTGGAAGTGGCATTTGCAGCTCGCAATAGTGCAGAGTTATCTCAAAGAAAGGGGCCACGCTGTTTCTGTATCTCTATTATGTTGGTGCGGCTTCGGAACTTTTAAATATCTTGATATATCTCGAGAACTACGCATCTGATCAAAAAATATCATAGAACATAACTTGTAGGAGACATAATTCTCTACAAAAAAGGTCTCTTAACATTTTGCCATAGCTCGCTTCGTTTCCGAGATATTTGCAGATATATCTCAAGGGAAGGGGCCTGACGGACATATTTCGAGATATTTCTACTTCTTGTTGTTCTTCTTCTGCACAGCTAAGCTGGAAGTGGCATTTGCAGCTCGCAATAGTGCAGAGTTATCTCAAAGAAAGGGGCCACGGTGTTTCTGTATCTCTATTATGTTGGTGCGGCTTCGGAACTTTTAAATATCTTGATATATCTCGAGAACTACGCATCTGATCAAAAAATATCATAGAACATAGAAAGTAGGAAACTTAATTCTCTACAAAAAAGGTCTCTTAACATTTTGCCATAGCTCGCTTCGTTTCCGAGATATTTGCAGATTTATCTCAAGGGAAGGGGCCTGACGGACATATTTCGAGATATTTCTTCTTCTTGTTGTTCTTCTTCTGCACAGCTAAGCTGGAAGTGGCATTTGCAGCTCGCAATAGTGCAGAATTATCTCAAAGAAAGGGGCCACGGTGTTTCTGTATCTCTATTATGTTGGTGCGGCTTCGGAACTTTTAAATATCTTGATATATCTCGAGAACTACGCATCTGATCAAAAAATATCATAGAACATAGAAAGTAGGAAACTTAATTCTCTACAAAAAAGGTCTCTTAACATTTTGCCATAGCTCGCTTCGTTTCCGAGATATTTGCAGATTTATCTCAAGGGAAGGGGCCTGACGGACATATTTCGAGATATTTCTTCTTCTTGTTGTTCTTCTTCTGCACAGCTAAGCTGGAAGTGGCATTTGCAGCTCGCAATAGTGCAGAGTTATCTCAAAGAAAGGGGCCACGGTGTTTCTGTATCTCTATTATGTTGGTGCGGCTTCGGAACTTTTAAATATCTTGATATATCTCGAGAACTACGCATCTGATCAAAAAATATCATACAACATAGAAAGTAGGAAACTTAATTCTCTACAAAAAAGGTCTCTTAACATTTTGCCATAGCTCGCTTCGTTTCCGAGATATTTGCAGATTTATCTCAAGGGAAGGGGCCTGACGGACATATTTCGAGATATTTCTTCTTCTTGTTGTTCTTCTTCTGCACAGCTAAGCTGGAAGTGGCATTTGCGGCTCGCACTAGTGCAGAGTTATCACAAAGAAAGGGGCCACGGTGTTTCTGTATCTCTATTATGTTGGTGCGGCTTCGGAACTTTTAAATATCACGATATATCTCGAAAACTACGCTTCTGATCAAAAAATATCATAGAACATAAATTGTAGGAAACATAATTCTCTACAAAAAACGTCTCTTAAGATTTTGCCATAGCTTGTTTCGTTTCCGAGATATTTGCAGATTTATCTCAAGGAAAGGGGCCTGACGGACATATTTCGAGATATTTCTTCTTCTTGTTGTTCTTCTTCTGCACAGCTAAGCTGGAAGTGGCATTTGCAGCTCGCAATAGTGCAGAGTTATCTCAAAGAAAGGGGCCACGGTGTTTCTGTATCTCTATTATGTTGGTGTGGCTTCGGAACTTTTAAATATCTTGATATATCTCGAGAACTACGCATCTGATCAAAAAATATCATAGAACATAGAAAGTAGGAAACTTAATTCTCTACAAAAAAGGTCTCTTAACATTTTGCCATAGCTCGCTTCGTTTCCGAGATATTTGCAGATTTATCTCAAGGGAAGGGGCCTGACGGACATATTTCGAGATATTTCTTCTTCTTGTTGTTCTTCTTCTGCACAGCTAAGCTGGAAGTGGCATTTGCAGCTCGCAATAGTGCAGAGTTATCTCAAAGAAAGGGGCCACGGTGTTTCTGTATCTCTATTATGTTGGTGCGGCTTCGGAACTTTTAAATATCTTGATATATCTCGAGAACTACGCATCTGATCAAAAAATATCATAGAACATAGAAAGTAGGAAACTTAATTCTCTACAAAAAAGGTCTCTTAACATTTTGCCATAGCTCGCTTCGTTTCCGAGATATTTGCAGATTTATCTCAAGGGAAGGGGCCTGACGGACATATTTCGAGATATTTCTTCTTCTTGTTGTTCTTCTTCTGCACAGCTAAGCTGGAAGTGGCATTTGCGGCTCGCACTAGTGCAGAGTGAACTCAAAGAAAGGGGCCACGGTGTTTCTGTATCTCTATTATGTTGGTGCGGCTTCGGAACTTTTAAATATCACGATATATCTCGAAAACTACGCTTCTGATCAAAAAATATGATAGAACATGAATTGTAGGAAACACAATTCTCTACAAAAAACGTCTCTTAACATTTTGCCATAGCTCGCTTCGTTTCCGAGATATTTGCAGATTTATCTCAAGGGAAGGGGCCTGACGGACATATTTCGAGATATTTCTTCTTCTTGTTGTTCTTCTTCTGCACAGCTAAGCTGGAAGTGGCATTTGCAGCTCGCAATAGTGCAGAGTTATCTCAAAGAAAGGGGCCACGCTGTTTCTGTATCTCTATTATGTTGGTGCGGCTTCGGAACTTTTAAATATCTTGATATATCTCGAGAACTACGCATCTGATCAAAAAATATCATAGAACATAACTTGTAGGAGACATAATTCTCTACAAAAAAGGTCTCTTAACATTTTGCCATAGCTCGCTTCGTTTCCGAGATATTTGCAGATATATCTCAAGGGAAGGGGCCTGACGGACATATTTCGAGATATTTCTTCTTCTTGTTGTTCTTCTTCTGCACAGCTAAGCTGGAAGTGGCATTTGCAGCTCGCAATAGTGCAGAGTTATCTCAAAGAAAGGGGCCACGGTGTTTCTGTATCTCTATTATGTTGGTGCGGCTTCGGAACTTTTAAATATCTTGATATATCTCGAGAACTACGCATCTGATCAAAAAATATCATAGAACATAGAAAGTAGGAAACTTAATTCTCTACAAAAAAGGTCTCTTAACATTTTGCCATAGCTCGCTTCGTTTCCGAGATATTTGCAGATTTATCTCAAGGGAAGGGGCCTGACGGACATATTTCGAGATATTTCTTCTTCTTGTTGTTCTTCTTCTGCACAGCTAAGCTGGAAGTGGCATTTGCAGCTCGCAATAGTGCAGAATTATCTCAAAGAAAGGGGCCACGGTGTTTCTGTATCTCTATTATGTTGGTGCGGCTTCGGAACTTTTAAATATCTTGATATATCTCGAGAACTACGCATCTGATCAAAAAATATCATAGAACATAGAAAGTAGGAAACTTAATTCTCTACAAAAAAGGTCTCTTAACATTTTGCCATAGCTCGCTTCGTTTCCGAGATATTTGCAGATTTATCTCAAGGGAAGGGGCCTGACGGACATATTTCGAGATATTTCTTCTTCTTGTTGTTCTTCTTCTGCACAGCTAAGCTGGAAGTGGCATTTGCAGCTCGCAATAGTGCAGAGTTATCTCAAAGAAAGGGGCCACGGTGTTTCTGTATCTCTATTATGTTGGTGCGGCTTCGGAACTTTTAAATATCTTGATATATCTCGAGAACTACGCATCTGATCAAAAAATATCATACAACATAGAAAGTAGGAAACTTAATTCTCTACAAAAAAGGTCTCTTAACATTTTGCCATAGCTCGCTTCGTTTCCGAGATATTTGCAGATTTATCTCAAGGGAAGGGGCCTGACGGACATATTTCGAGATATTTCTTCTTCTTGTTGTTCTTCTTCTGCACAGCTAAGCTGGAAGTGGCATTTGCGGCTCGCACTAGTGCAGAGTTATCACAAAGAAAGGGGCCACGGTGTTTCTGTATCTCTATTATGTTGGTGCGGCTTCGGAACTTTTAAATATCACGATATATCTCGAAAACTACGCTTCTGATCAAAAAATATCATAGAACATAAATTGTAGGAAACATAATTCTCTACAAAAAACGTCTCTTAAGATTTTGCCATAGCTTGTTTCGTTTCCGAGATATTTGCAGATTTATCTCAAGGAAAGGGGCCTGACGGACATATTTCGAGATATTTCTTCTTCTTGTTGTTCTTCTTCTGCACAGCTAAGCTGGAAGTGGCATTTACAGCTCGCAATAGTGCAGAGTTATCTCAAAGAAAGGGGCCACGGTGTTTCTGTATCTCTATTATGTTGGTGCGGCTTCGGAACTTTTAAATATCTTGATATATCTCGAGAACTACGCATCTGATCAAAAAATATCAGAGAACATAAAAAGTAGGAAACTTAATTCTCTACAAAAAAGGTCTCTTAATATTTTGCCATAGCTCGCTTCGTTTCCGAGATATTTGCAGATTTATCTCAAGGGAAGGGGCCTGACGGACATATTTCGAGATATTTCTTCTCCTTGTTGTTCTTCTTCTGCACAGCTAAGCTGGAAGTGGCATTTGCAGCTCGCAATAGTGCAGAGTTATCTCAAAGAAAGGGGCCACGGTGTTTCTGTATCTCTATTATGTTGGTGCGGCTTCGGAACTTTTAAATATCTTGATATATCTCGAGAACTACGCATCGGATCAAAAAATATCATACAACATAGAAAGTAGGAAACTTAATTCTCTACAAAAAAGGTCTCTTAACATTTTGCCATAGCTCGCTTCGTTTCCGAGATATTTGCAGATATATCTCAAGGGAAGGGGCCTGACGGACATATTTCGAGATATTTCTTCTTCTTGTTGTTCTTCTTCTGCACAGCTAAGCTGGAAGTGGCATTTGCGGCTCGCACTAGTGCAGAGTGAACTCAAAGAAAGGGGCCACGGTGTTTCTGTATCTCTATTATGTTGGTGCGGCTTCGGAACTTTTAAATATCTTGATATATCTCGAGAACTACGCATCTGATCAAAAAATATCATAGAACATAGAAAGTAGGAAACTTAATTCTCTACAAAAAAGGTCTCTTAACATTTTGCCATAGCTCGCTTCGTTTCCGAGATATTTGCAGATTTATCTCAAGGGAAGGGGCCTGACGGACATATTTCGAGATATTTCTTCTTCTTGTTGTTCTTCTTCTGCACAGCTAAGCTGGAAGTGGCATTTGCAGCTCGCAATAGTGCAGAATTATCTCAAAGAAAGGGGCCACGGTGTTTCTGTATCTCTATTATGTTGGTGCGGCTTCGGAACTTTTAAATATCTTGATATATCTCGAGAACTACGCATCTGATCAAAAAATATCATACAACATAGAAAGTAGGAAACTTAATTCTCTACAAAAAAGGTCTCTTAACATTTTGCCATAGCTCGCTTCGTTTCCGAGATATTTGCAGATTTATCTCAAGGGAAGGGGCCTGACGGACATATTTCGAGATATTTCTTCTTCTTGTTGTTCTTCTTCTGCACAGCTAAGCTGGAAGTGGCATTTGCAGCTCGCAATAGTGCAGAGTTATCTCAAAGAAAGGGGCCACGGTGTTTCTGTATCTCTATTATGTTGGTGCGGCTTCGGAACTTTTAAATATCTTGATATATCTCGAGAACTACGCATCTGATCAAAAAATATCATAGAACATAGAAAGTAGGAAACTTAATTCTCTACAAAAAAGGTCTCTTAACATTTTGCCATAGCGCGCTTCGTTTCCGAGATATTTGCAGATTTATCTCAAGGGAAGGGGCCTGACGGACATATTTCGAGATATTTCTTCTTCTTGTTGTTCTTCTTCTGCACAGCTAAGCTGGAAGTGGCATTTGCGGCTCGCACTAGTGCAGAGTTATCACAAAGAAAGGGGCCACGGTGTTTCTGTATCTGTATTATGTTGGTGCGGCTTCGGAACTTTTAAATATCACGATATATCTCGAAAACTACGCTTCTGATCAAAAAATATCATAGAACATAAATTGTAGGAAACATAATTCTCTACAAAAAACGTCTCTTAACATTTTGCCATAGCTTGTTTCGTTTCCGAGATATTTGCAGATTTATCTCAAGGAAAGGGGCCTGACGGACATATTTCGAGATATTTCTTCTTCTTGTTGTTCTTCTTCTGCACAGCTAAGCTGGAAGTGGCATTTACAGCTCGCAATAGTGCAGAGTTATCTCAAAGAAAGGGGCCGCGGTGTTTCTGTATCTCTATTATGTTGGTGGGGCTTCGGAACTTTTAAATATCTTGATATATCTCGAGAACTACGCATCTGATCAAAAAATATCATAGAACATAAAAAGTAGGAAACTTAATTCTCTACAAAAAAGGTCTCTTAATATTTTGCCATAGCTCGCTTCGTTTCCGAGATATTTGCAGATTTATCTCAAGGGAAGGGGCCTGACGGACATATTTCGAGATATTTCTTCTCCTTGTTGTTCTTCTTCTGCACAGCTAAGCTGGAAGTGGCATTTGCAGCTCGCAATAGTGCAGAGTTATCTCAAAGAAAGGGGCCACGGTGTTTCTGTATCTCTATTATGTTGGTGCGGCTTCGGAACTTTTAAATATCTTGATATATCTCGAGAACTACGCATCTGATCAAAAAATATCATAGAACATAAAAGGTAGGAAACTTAATTCTCTACAAAAAAGGTCTCTTAACATTTTGCCATAGCTCGCTTCGTTTCCGAGATATTTGCAGATTTATCTCAAGGGAAGGGGCCTGACGGACATATTTCGAGATATTTCTTCTTCTTGTTGTTCTTCTTCTGCACAGCTAAGCTGGAAGTGGCATTTGCAGCTCGCAATAGTGCAGAGTTATCTCAAAGAAAGGGGCCACGGTGTTTCTGTATCTCTATTATGTTGGTGCGGCTTCGGAACTTTTAAATATCTTGATATATCTCGAGAACTACGCATCTGATCAAAAAATATCATAGAACATGGAAAGTAGGAAACTTAATTCTCTATAAAAAAGGTCTCTTAACATTTTGCCATAGCTCGCTTCGTTTCCGAGATATTTGCAGATTTATCTCAAGGGAAGGGGCCTGACGGACATATTTCGAGATATTTCTTCTTCTTCTTGTTCTTCTTCTGCACAGCTAAGCTGGAAGTGGCATTTGCGGCTCGCACTAGTGCAGAGTGAACTCAAAGAAAGGGGCCACGGTGTTTCTGTATCTCTATTATGTTGGTGCGGCTTCGGAACTTTTAAATATCACGATATATCTCGAAAACTACGCTTCTGATCAAAAAATATGATAAAACATAAATTGTAGGAAACACAATTCTCTACAAAAAAGGTCTCTTAACATTTTGCCATAGCTCGCTTCGTTTCCGAGATATTTGCAGATTTATCTCAAGGGAAGGGGCCTGACGGACATATTTCGAGATATTTCTTCTTCTTGTTGTTCTTCTTCTGCACAGCTAAGCTGGAAGTGGCATTTGCAGCTCGCAATAGTGCAGAGTTATCTCAAAGAAAGGGGCCACGGTGTTTCTGTATCTCTATTATGTTGGTGCGGCTTCGGAACTTTTAAATATTATGATATATCTCGAGAACTACGCATCTGATCAAAAAATATCATACAACATAAAAAGTAGGAAACTTAATTCTCTACAAAAAAGGTCTCTTAACATTTTGCCATAGCTCGCTTCGTTTCCGAGATATTTGCAGATTTATCTCAAGGGAAGGGGCCTGACGGACATATTTCGAGATATTTCTTCTTCTTCTTGTTCTTCTTCTACACAGCTAAGCTGGAAGTGGCATTTGCAGCTCGCAATAGTGCAGAGTTATCTCAAAGAAAGGGGCCACGGTGTTTCTGTATCTCTATTATGTTGGTGCGGCTTCGGAACTTTTAAATATCTTGATATATCTCGAGAACTACGCATCTGATCAAAAAATATCATACAACATAAAAAGTAGGAAACTTAATTCTCTACAAAAAAGGTCTCTTAACATTTTGCCATAGCTCGCTTCGTTTCCGAGATATTTGCAGATTTATCTCAAGGGAAGGTGCCTGACGGACATATTTCGAGATATTTCTTCTTCTTGTTGTTCTTCTTCTGCACAGCTAAGCTGGAAGTGGCATTTGCAGGTCGCAATAGTGCAGAGTTATCTCAAAGAAAGGGGCCACGGTGTTTCTGTATCTCTATTATGTTGGTGCGGCTTCGGAACTTTTAAATATCTCGATATATCTCGAAAACTACGCTTCTGATCAAAAAATATCATAGAACATAAATTGTAGGAAACATAATTCTCTACAAAAAAGGTCTCTTAACATTTTGCCATAGCTCGCTTCGTTTCCGAGATATTTGCAGATTTATCTCAAGGGAAGGGGCCTGACGGACATATTTCGAGATATTTCTTCTTCTTGTTGTTCTTCTTCTGCACAGCTAAGCTGGAAGTGGCATTTGCAGGTCGCAATAGTGCAGAGTTATCTCAAAGAAAGGGGCCACGGTGTTTCTGTATCTCTATTATGTTGGTGCGGCTTCGGAACCTTTAAATATCTCGATATATCTCGAAAACTACGCTTCTGATCAAAAAATATCATAGAACTTAAAAAGTAGGAAACGTAATTCTCTACAAAAAAGGTCTCTTAACATTTTGCCATAGCTCGCTTCGTTTCCGAGATATTTGCAGATTTATCTCAAGGGAAGGGGCCTGACGGACATATTTCGAGATATTTCTTCTTCTTGTTGTTCTTCTTCTGCACAGCTAAGCTGGAAGTGGCATTTGCAGCTCGCAATAGTGCAGAGTTATCTCAAAGAAAGGGGCCACGGTGTTTCTGTATCTCTATTATGTTGGTGCGGCTTCGGAACTTTTAAATATCTTGATATATCTCGAGAACTACGCATCTGATCAAAAAATATCATAGAACATAAAAGGTAGGAAACGTAATTCTCTACAAAAAAGGTCTCTTAACATTTTGCCATAGCTCGCTTCGTTTCCGAGATATTTGCAGATTTATCTCAAGGGAAGGGGCCTGACGGACATATTTCGAGATATTTCTTCTTCTTGTTGTTCTTCTTCTGCACAGCTAAGCTGGAAGTGGCATTTGCAGGTCGCAATAGTGCAGAGTTATCTCAAAGAAAGGGGCCACCGTGTTTCTGTATCTCTATTATGTTGGTGCGGCTTCGGAACCTTTAAATATCTCGATATATCTCGAAAACTACGCTTCTGATCAAAAAATATCATAGAACTTAAAAAGTAGGAAACGTAATTCTCTAAAAAACAGGTCTCTTAACATTTTGCCATAGCTCGCTTCGTTTCCGAGATATTTGCAGATTTATCTCAAGGGAAGGGGCCTGACGGACATATTTCGAGATATTTCTTCTTCTTGTTGTTCTTCTTCTGCACAGCTAAGCTGGAAGTGGCATTTGCAGCTCGCAATAGTGCAGAGTTATCTCAAAGAAAGGGGCCACGGTGTTTCTGTATCTCTATTATGTTGGTGCGGCTTCGGAACTTTTAAATATCTTGATATATCTCGAGAACTACGCATCTGATCAAAAAATATCATAGAACATAAAAGGTAGGAAACGTAATTCTCCACAAAAAAGGTCTTTTAACATTTTGCCATAGCTCGGATTGTTTGCGAGATATTTGGAGATTTAGCTCACGGGAAGGGGCCTGACGTACATATTCCGAGATATTTCTTGATCTTGTTGTGCTTCTTCTGCACAGCTAAGCTGGAACTGGCATTTGCTGCTCGCAAAAGTGCAGAGTTATCTCAAAGAAAGGGGCCACGGTGTTTCTGTATCTCTATTATGTTGGTGCGGCTTCGGAACTTTTAAATATCTTGATATATCTCGAGAACTACGCATCTGATCAAAAAATATCATAGAACATAAAAAGTAGGAAACTTAATTCTCTACAAAAAAGGTCTCTTAACATTTTGCCATAGCTCGCTTCGTTTCCGAGATATTTGCAGATTTATCTCCAGGGAAGGGGCCTGACGGACATATTTCGAGATATTTCTTCTTCTTGTTGTTCTTCTTCTGCACAGTTAAGCTGGAAGTGGCATTTGCGGCTCGCACTAGTGCAGAGTTATCTCAAAGAAAGGGGCCACGGTGTTTCTGTATCTCTATTATGTTGGTGCGGCTTCGGAACTTTTAAATATCTCGATATATCTCGAAAACTACGCTTCTGATCAAAAAATATCATAGAACATAAATTGTAGGAAACATAATTCTCTACAAAAAACGTCTCTTAACATTTTGCCATGGCTCACTTCGTTTCCGAGATATATGCAGATTTATCTCAAGGGAAGGGGCCTGACGGACATATTTCGAGATATTTCTTCTTCTTGTTGTTCTTCTTCTGCACAGCTAAACTGGAAGTGGCATTTCCAGCTCGCAATAGTGCAGAGTTATCTCAAAGAAAGGGGCCACGGTGTTTCTGTATCTCTATTATGTTGGTGCGGCTTCGGAACTTTTAAATATCTTGATATATCTCGAGAACTACGCATCTGATCAAAAAATATCATAGAACATAAAAAGTAGGAAACTTAATTCTCTACAAAAAAGGTCTCTTAACATTTTGCCATAGCTCGCTTCGTTTCCGAGATATTTGCAGATTTATCTCCAGGGAAGGGGCCTGACGGACATATTTCGAGATATTTCTTCTTCTTGTTGTTCTTCTTCTGCACAGCTAAGCTGGAAGTGGCATTTGCAGCTCGCAATAGTGCAGAGTTATCTCAAAGAAAGGGGCCACGGTGTTTCTGTATCTCTATTATGTTGGTGCGGCTTCGGAACTTTTAAATATCTTGATATATCTCGAGAACTACGCATCTGATCAAAAAATATCATACAACATAAAAAGTAGGAAACTTAATTCTCTACAAAAAAGGTCTCTTAACATTTTGCCATAGCTCGCTTCGTTTCCGAGATATTTGCAGATTTATCTCAAGGGAAGGTGCCTGACGGACATATTTCGAGATATTTCTTCTTCTTGTTGTTCTTCTTCTGCACAGCTAAGCTGGAAGTGGCATTTGCAGGTCGCAATAGTGCAGAGTTATCTCAAAGAAAGGGGCCACGGTGTTTCTGTATCTCTATTATGTTGGTGCGGCTTCGGAACTTTTAAATATCTCGATATATCTCGAAAACTACGCTTCTGATCAAAAAATATCATAGAACATAAATTGTAGGAAACATAATTCTCTACAAAAAAGGTCTCTTAACATTTTGCCATAGCTCGCTTCGTTTCCGAGATATTTGCAGATTTATCTCAAGGGAAGGGGCCTGACGGACATATTTCGAGATATTTCTTCTTCTTGTTGTTCTTCTTCTGCACAGCTAAGCTGGAAGTGGCATTTGCAGGTCGCAATAGTGCAGAGTTATCTCAAAGAAAGGGGCCACGGTGTTTCTGTATCTCTATTATGTTGGTGCGGCTTCGGAACCTTTAAATATCTCGATATATCTCGAAAACTACGCTTCTGATCAAAAAATATCATAGAACTTAAAAAGTAGGAAACGTAATTCTCTACAAAAAAGGTCTCTTAACATTTTGCCATAGCTCGCTTCGTTTCCGAGATATTTGCAGATTTATCTCAAGGGAAGGGGCCTGACGGACATATTTCGAGATATTTCTTCTTCTTGTTGTTCTTCTTCTGCACAGCTAAGCTGGAAGTGGCATTTGCAGCTCGCAATAGTGCAGAGTTATCTCAAAGAAAGGGGCCACGGTGTTTCTGTATCTCTATTATGTTGGTGCGGCTTCGGAACTTTTAAATATCTTGATATATCTCGAGAACTACGCATCTGATCAAAAAATATCATAGAACATAAAAGGTAGGAAACGTAATTCTCTACAAAAAAGGTCTCTTAACATTTTGCCATAGCTCGCTTCGTTTCCGAGATATTTGCAGATTTATCTCAAGGGAAGGGGCCTGACGGACATATTTCGAGATATTTCTTCTTCTTGTTGTTCTTCTTCTGCACAGCTAAGCTGGAAGTGGCATTTGCAGGTCGCAATAGTGCAGAGTTATCTCAAAGAAAGGGGCCACCGTGTTTCTGTATCTCTATTATGTTGGTGCGGCTTCGGAACCTTTAAATATCTCGATATATCTCGAAAACTACGCTTCTGATCAAAAAATATCATAGAACTTAAAAAGTAGGAAACGTAATTCTCTAAAAAACAGGTCTCTTAACATTTTGCCATAGCTCGCTTCGTTTCCGAGATATTTGCAGATTTATCTCAAGGGAAGGGGCCTGACGGACATATTTCGAGATATTTCTTCTTCTTGTTGTTCTTCTTCTGCACAACTAAGCTGGAAGTGGCATTTGCAGCTCGCAATAGTGCAGAGTTATCTCAAAGAAAGGGGCCACGGTGTTTCTGTATCTCTATTATGTTGGTGCGGCTTCGGAACTTTTAAATATCTTGATATATCTCGAGAACTACGCATCTGATCAAAAAATATCATAGAACATAAAAGGTAGGAAACGTAATTCTCCACAAAAAAGGTCTTTTAACATTTTGCCATAGCTCGGATTGTTTGCGAGATATTTGGAGATTTAGCTCACGGGAAGGGGCCTGACGTACATATTCCGAGATATTTCTTGATCTTGTTGTGCTTCTTCTGCACAGCTAAGCTGGAAGTGGCATTTGCTGCTCGCAAAAGTGCAGAGTTATCTCAAAGAAAGGGGCCACGGTGTTTCTGTATCTCTATTATGTTGGTGCGGCTTCGGAACTTTTAAATATCTTGATATATCTCGAGAACTACGCATCTGATCAAAAAATATCATAGAACATAAAAAGTAGGAAACTTAATTCTCTACAAAAAAGGTCTCTTAACATTTTGCCATAGCTCGCTTCGTTTCCGAGATATTTGCAGATTTATCTCCAGGGAAGGGGCCTGACGGACATATTTCGAGATATTTCTTCTTCTTGTTGTTCTTCTTCTGCACAGCTAAGCTGGAAGTGGCATTTGCGGCTCGCACTAGTGCAGAGTTATCTCAAAGAAAGGGGCCACGGTGTTTCTGTATCTCTATTATGTTGGTGCGGCTTCGGAACTTTTAAATATCTCGATATATCTCGAAAACTACGCTTCTGATCAAAAAATATCATAGAACATAAATTGTAGGAAACATAATTCTCTACAAAAAACGTCTCTTAACATTTTGCCATGGCTCACTTCGTTTCCGAGATATATGCAGATTTATCTCAAGGGAAGGGGCCTGACGGACATATTTCGAGATATTTCTTCTTCTTGTTGTTCTTCTTCTGCACAGCTAAACTGGAAGTGGCATTTCCAGCTCGCAATAGTGCAGAGTTATCTCAAAGAAAGGGGCCACGGTGTTTCTGTATCTCTATTATGTTGGTGCGGCTTCGGAACTTTTAAATATCTTGATATATCTCGAGAACTACGCATCTGATCAAAAAATATCATAGAACATAAAAAGTAGGAAACTTAATTCTCTACAAAAAAGGTCTCTTAACATTTTGCCATAGCTCGCTTCGTTTCCGAGATATTTGCAGATTTATCTCCAGGGAAGGGGCCTGACGGACATATTTCGAGATATTTCTTCTTCTTGTTGTTCTTCTTCTGCACAGCTAAGCTGGAAGTGGCATTTGCAGCTCGCAATAGTGCAGAGTTATCTCAAAGAAAGGGGCCACGGTGTTTCTGTATCTCTATTATGATGGTGCGGCTTCGGAACTTTTAAATATCTTGATATATCTCGAGAACTACGCATCTGATCAAAAAATATCATAGAACATAAAAAGTAGGAAACTTAATTTTCTACAAAAAAGGTCTCTTAACATTTTGCCATAGCTCGCTTCGTTTCCGAGATATTTGCAGATTTATCTCAAGGGAAGGGGCCTGACGGACATATTTCGAGATATTTCTTCTTCTTGTTGTTCTTCTTCGTGCACAGCTAAGCTGGAAGTGGCATTTGCGGCTCGCACTAGTGCAGAGTTATCTCAAAGAAAGGGGCCACGGTGTTTCTGAATCTCTATTATGTTGGTGCGGCTTCGGAACTTTTAAATATCTCGATATATCTCGAAAACTGCGCTTCTGATCAAAAAATATCATAGAACATAAATTGTAGGAAACATAATTCTCTACAAAAAACGTCTCTTAACATTTTGCCATAGCTCGCTTCGTTTCCGAGATATTTGCAGATTCAGCTCAAAGGAACGGGCCTGACGGACATATTTCGAGATATTTCTTCTTCTTGTTGTTCTTCTTCTGCACAGCTAAGCTGGAAGTGGCATTTGCAGCTCGCAATAGTGCAGAGTAATCTCAAAGAAAGGGGCCACGGTGTTTCTGTATCTCTATTATGTTGGTGCGGCTTCGGAACTTTTGAATATCTTGATATATCTCGAGAACTACGCATCTGATCGAAAAATATCATAGAAGATAAAAAGTAGGAAACTTAATTCTCTACAAAAAAGGTCTCTTAACATTTTGCCATAGCTCGCTTCGTTTCCGAGATATTTGCAGATATATCTCAAGGGAAGGGGCCTGACGGACATATTTCGAGATATTTCTTCTTCTTGTTGTTCTTCTTCTGCACAGCTAAGCTGGAAGTGGCATTTGCAGCTCGCAATAGTGCAGAGTTATCTCAAAGAAGGGGGCCACGGTGTTTCTGTATCTCTATTATGTTGGTGCGGCTTCGGAACTTTTAAATATCATGATATATCTCGAGAACTACGCATCTGCTCAAAAAATATCATAGAACATAAATAGTAGGAAACTTAATTCTCTACAAAAAGGTCCCTCAACATTTTGCCATAGCTCGCTTCGTTTCCGAGATATTTGCACATTTATCTCAAGGGAAGGGGCCTAACGGACATATTTCGAGATATTTCTTCTTCTTGTTGTTCTTCTTCTGCACAGCTAAGCTGGAAGTGGCATTTGCAGCTCGCAATAGTGCAGAGTTATCTCAAAGAAACGGGCCACGGTGTTTCTGTATCTCTATTATGTTGGTGCGGCTTCGGAACTTTTAAATATCTTGATATATCTCGAGAACTACGCATCTGATCAAAAAATATCATAGAACATAAAAAGTAGGAAACTTAATTCTCTACAAAAAAGGTCTCTTAACATTTTGCCATAGCTCGCTTCGTTTCCGAGATATTTGCAGATTTATCTCAAGGGAAGGGGCCTGACGGACATATTTCGAGATATTTCTTCTTCTTGTTGTTCTTCTTCTGCACAGTTAAGCTGGAAGTGGCATTTGCGGCTCGCACTAGTGCAGAGTTATCTCAAAGAAAGGGGCCACGGTGTTTCTGTATCTCTATTATGTTGGTGCGGCTTCGGAACTTTTAAATATCTTGATATATCTCGAGAACTACGCATCTGATCAAAAAATATCATAGAACATAAAAAGTAGGAAACTTAATTCTCTACAAAAAAGGTCTCTTAACATTTTGCCATAGCTCGCTTCGTTTCCGAGATATTTGCAGATTTATCTCCAGGGAAGGGGCCTGACGGACATATTTCGAGATATTTCTTCTTCTTGTTGTTCTTCTTCTGCACAGCTAAGCTGGAAGTGGCATTTGCAGCTCGCAATAGTGCAGAGTTATCTCAAAGAAAGGGGCCACGGTGTTTCTGTATCTCTATTATGTTGGTGCGGCTTCGGAACTTTTAAATATCTTGATATATCTCGAGAACTACGCATCTGATCAAAAAATATCATAGAACATAAAAAGTAGGAAACTTAATTCTCTACAAAAAAGGTCTCTTAACATTTTGCCATAGCTCGCTTCGTTTCCGAAATATTTGCAGATTTATCTCAAGGGAAGGGGCCTGACGGACATATTTCGAGATATTTCTTCTTCTTGTTGTTCTTCTTCTGCACAGCTAAGCGGGAAGTGGCATTTGCGGCTCGCACTAGTGCAGAGTTATCTCAAAGAAAGGGGCCACGGTGTTTCTGAATCTCTATTATGTTGGTGCGGCTTCGGAACTTTTAAATATCTCGATATATCTCGAAAACTACGCTTCTGATCAAAAAATATCATACAACATAAATTGTAGGAAACATAATTCTCTACAAAAAACGTCTCTTAACATTTTGCCATAGCTCGCTTCGTTTCCGAGATATTTGCAGATTCAGCTCAAAGGAACGGGCCTGACGGACATATTTCGAGATATTTCTTCTTCTTGTTGTTCTTCTTCTGCACAGCTAAGCGGGAAGTGGCATTTGCGGCTCGCACTAGTGCAGAGTTATCTCAAAGAAAGGGGCCACGGTGTTTCTGTATCTCTATTATGTTGGTGCGGCTTCGGAACTTTTAAATATCTTGATATATCTCGAGAACTACGCATCTGATCAAAAAATATCATAGAACATAAAAAGTAGGAAACTTAATTCTCTACAAAAAAGGTCTCTAAACATTTTGCCATAGCTCGCTTCGTTTCCGAGATATTTGCAGATTTATCTCCAGGGAAGGGGCCTGACGGACATATTTCGAGATATTTCTTCTTCTTGTTGTTCTTCTTCTGCACAGCTAAGCTGGAAGTGGCATTTGCAGCTCGCAATAGTGCAGAGTTATCTCAAAGAAAGGGGCCACGGTGTTTCTGTATCTCTATTATGTTGGTGCGGCTTCGGAACTTTTAAATATCTTGATATATCTCGAGAACTACGCATCTGATCAAAAAATATCATAGAACATAAAAAGTAGGAAACTTAATTCTCTACAAAAAAGGTCTCTTAACATTTTGCCATAGCTCGCTTCGTTTCCGAGATATTTGCAGATTTATCTCAAGGGAAGGGGCCTGACGGACATATTTCGAGATATTTCTTCTTCTTGTTGTTCTTCTTCTGCACAGTTAAGCTGGAAGTGGCATTTGCGGCTCGCACTAGTGCAGAGTTATCTCAAAGAAAGGGGCCACGGTGTTTCTGTATCTCTATTATGTTGGTGCGGCTTCGGAACTTTTAAATATCTTGATATATCTCGAGAACTACGCATCTGATCAAAAAATATCATAGAACATAAAAAGTAGGAAACTTAATTCTCTACAAAAAAGGTCTCTTAACATTTTGCCATAGCTCGCTTCGTTTCCGAGATATTTGCAGATTTATCTCAAGGGAAGGGGCCTGACGGACATATTTCGAGATATTTCTTCTTCTTGTTGTTCTTCTTCTGCACAGTTAAGCTGGAAGTGGCATTTGCGGCTCGCACTAGTGCAGAGTTATCTCAAAGAAAGGGGCCACGGTGTTTCTGTATCTCTATTATGTTGGTGCGGCTTCGGAACTTTTAAATATCTTGATATATCTCGAGAACTACGCATCTGATCAAAAAATATCATAGAACATAAAAAGTAGGAAACTTAAGTCTCTACAAAAAAGGTCTCTTAACATTTTGCCATAGCTCGCTTCGTTTCCGAGATATTTGCAGATTTATCTCAAGGGAAGGGGCCTGACGGACATATTTCGAGATATTTCTTCTTCTTGTTGTTCTTCTTGTGCACAGCTAAGCTGGAAGTGGCATTTGCGGCTCGCACTAGTGCAGAGTTATCTCAAAGAAAGGGGCCACGGTGTTTCTGTATCTCTATTATGTTGGTGCGGCTTCGGAACTTTTAAATATCTTGATATATCTCGAGAACTACGCATCTGATCAAAAAATATCATAGAACATAAAAAGTAGGAAACTTAATTCTCTACAAAAAAGGTCTCTTAACATTTTGCCATAGCTCGCTTCGTTTCCGAGATATTTGCAGATTTATCTCCAGGGAAGGGGCCTGACGGACATATTTCGAGATATTTCTTCTTCTTGTTGTTCTTCTTCTGCACAGCTAAGCTGGAAGTGGCATTTGCAGCTCGCAATAGTGCAGAGTTATCTCAAAGAAAGGGGCCACGGTGTTTCTGTATCTCTATTATGTTGGTGCGGCTTCGGAACTTTTAAATATCTTGATATATCTCGAGAACTACGCATCTGATCAAAAAATATCATAGAACATAAAAAGTAGGAAACTTAATTCTCTACAAAAAAGGTCTCTTAACATTTTGCCATAGCTCGCTTCGTTTACGAGATATTTGCAGATTCAGCTCAAAGGAACGGGCCTGACGGACATATTTCGAGATATTTCTTCTTCTTGTTGTTCTTCTTCTGCACAGCTAAGCTGGAAGTGGCATTTGCAGCTCGCAATAGTGCAGAGTAATCTCAAAGAAAGGGGCCACGGTGTTTCTGTATCTCTATTATGTTGGTGCGGCTTCGGAACTTTTAAATATCTTGATATATCTCGAGAACTACGCATCTGATCAAAAAATACCGTAGGACATAAAAAGTAGGAAACTTAATTCTCTACAAAAAAGGTCTCTTAACATTTTGCCATAGCTCGCTTCGTTTCCGAGATATTTGCAGATTTATCTCAAGGGAAGGGGCCTGACGGACATATTTCGAGATATTTCTTCTTCTTGTTGTTCTTCTTCTGCACAGCTAAGCTGGAAGTGGCATTTGCGGCTCGCACTAGTGCAGAGTTATCTCAAAGAAAGGGGCCACGGTGTTTCTGTATCTCTATTATGTTGGTGCGGCTTCGGAACTTTTAAATATCTCGATATATCTCGAAAACTACGCTTCTGATCAAAAAATATCATAGAACATAAAAAGTAGGAAACTTAATTCTCTACAAAAAAGGTCTCTTAACATTCTGCCATAGCTCGCTTCGTTTCCGAGATATTTGCAGATTGATCTCAAGGGAAGGGGCCTGACGGACATATTTCGAGATATTTCTTCTTCTTGTTGTTCTTCTTCTGCACAGCTAAGCTGGAAGTGGCATTTGCGGCTCGCACTAGTGCAGAGTTATCTCAAAGAAAGGGGCCACGGTGTTTCTGTATCTCTATTATGTTGGTGCGGCTTCGGAACTTTTAAATATCTTGATATATCTCGAGAACTACGCATCTGATCAAAAAATATCATAGAACATAAATTGTAGGAAACATAATTCTCTACAAAAAAGGTCTCTTAACATTTTGCCATAGCTCGCTTCGTTTCCGAGATATTTGCAGATTTATCTCAAGGGAAGGGGCCTGACGGACATATTTCCAGATATTTCTTCTTCTTGTTGTTCTTCTTCTGCACAGCTAAGCTGGAAGTGGCATTTGCGGCTCGCACTAGTGCAGAGTTATCTCAAAGAAAGGGGCCACGGTGTTTCTGTATCTCTATTATGTTGGTGCGGCTTCGGAACTTTTAAATATCTTGATATATCTCGAGAACTACGCATCTGATCAAAAAATATCATAGAACATAAAAAGTAGGAAACTTAATTCTCTACAAAAAAGGTCTCTTAACATTTTGCCATAGCTCGCTTCGTTTCCGAGATATTTGCAGATTTATCTCAAGGGAAGGGGCCTGACGGACATATTTCGAGATATTTCTTCTTCTTGTTGTTCTTCTTCTGCACAGCTAAGCTGGAAGTGGCAATTGCGGCTCGCACTAGTGCAGAGTTATCTCGAAGAAAGGGGCCACGGTGTTTCTGTATCTCTATTATGTTGGTGCGGCTTCGGAACTTTTAAATATCTTGATATATCTCGAGAACTACGCATCTGATCAAAAAATATCATAGAACATAAAAAGTAGGAAACTTAATTCTCTACAAAAAAGGTCTCTTAACATTTTGCCATAGCTCGCTTCGTTTCCGAGATATTTGCAGATTTATCTCAAAGGAACGGGCCTGACGGACATATTTCGAGATATTTCTTCTTCTTGTTGTTCTTCTTCTGCACAGCTAAGCTGGAAGTGGCATTTGCAGCTCGCAATAGTGCAGAGTAGTCTCAAAGAAAGGGGCCACGGTGTTTCTGTATCTCTATTATGTTGGTGCGGCTTCGGAACTTTTAAATATCTTGATATATCTCGAGAACTACGCATCTGCTCAAAAAATATCATACAACATAAAAAGTAGGAAACTTAATTCTCTACAAAAAAGGTCTCTTAACATTTTGCCATAGCTCGCTTCGTTTCCGAGATATTTGCAGATTTATCTCAAGGGAAGGGGCCTGACGGACATATTTCGAGATATTTCTTCTTCTTGTTGTTCTTCTTCTGCACAGCTAAGCTGGAAGTGGCATTTGCGGCTCGCACTAGTGCAGAGTTATCTCGAAGAAAGGGGCCACGGTGTTTCTGTATCTCTATTATGTTGGTGCGGCTTCGGAACTTTTAAATATCTTGATATATCTCGAGAACTACGCATCTGATCAAAAAATATCATAGAACATAGAAAGTAGGAAACTTAATTCTCTACAAAAAAGGTCTCTTAACATTTTGCCATAGCTCGCTTCGTTTCCGAGATATTTGCAGATTTATCTCAAGGGAAGGGGCCTGACGGACATATTTCGAGATATTTCTTCTTCTTGTTGTTCTTCCTCTGCACAGCTAAGCTGGAAGTGGCATTTGCAGCTGGCAATAGTGCAGAGTAATCTCAAAGAAAGGGGCCACGGTGTTTCTGTATCTCTATTATGTTGGTGCGGCTTCGGAACTTTTAAATATCTTGATATATCTCGAGAACTACGCATCTGATCAAAAAATATCATAGAACATAAAAAGTAGGAAACTTAATTCTCTACAAAAAAGGTCTCTTAACATTTTGCCATAGCTCGCTTCGTTTCCGAGATATTTGCAGATTTATCTCAAGGGAAGGGGCCTGACGGACATATTTCGAGATATTTCTTCTTCTTGTTGTTCTTCTTCTGCACAGCTAAGCTGGAAGTGGCATTTGCGGCTCGCACTAGTGCAGAGTTATCTCGAAGAAAGGGGCCACGGTGTTTCTGTATCTCTATTATGTTGGTGCGGCTTCGGAACTTTTAAATATCTTGATATATCTCGAGAACTACGCATCTGATCAAAAAATATCATACAACATAAAAAGTAGGAAACTTAATTCTCTACAAAAAAGGTCTCTTAACATTTTGCCATAGCTCGCTTCGTTTCCGAGATATTTGTAGATTTATCTCAAGGGAAGGGGCCTGACGGACATATTTCGAGATATTTCTTCTTCTTGTTGTTCTTCTTCTGCACAGCTAAGCTGGAAGTGGCATTTGCAGCTCGCAATAGTGCAGAGTTAGCTCAAAGAAGGGGGCCACGGTGTTTCTGTATCTCTATTATGTTGGTGCGGCTTCGGAACTTTTAAATATCTTGATATATCTCGAGAACTACGCATCTGATCAAAAAATATCATAGAAGATAAACAGTAGGAAACTTAATTCTCTACAAAAAAGGTCTCGTAACATTTTGCCATAGCTCGCTTCGTTTCCGAGATATTTGCCGATTTATCTCAAGGGAAGGGGCCTGACGGACATATTTCGAGATATTTCTTCTTCTTGTTGTTCTTCTTCTGCACAGCTAAGCTGGAAGTGGCATCTGCGGCTCGCACTAGTGCAGAGTTATCTCAAAGAAAGGGGCCACGGTGTTTCTGTATCTCTATTATGTTGGTGCGGCTTCGGAACTTTTAAATATCTTGATATATCTCGAGAACTACGCATCTGATCAAAAAATATCATAGAACATAAATTGTAGCAAACATAATTCTCTACAAAAAACGTCTCTAAACATTTTGCCATAGCTCGCTTCGTTTCCGAGATATTTGCAGATATATCTCAAGGGAAGGGGCCTGACGGACATATTTCGAGATATTACTTCTTCTTGTTGTTCTTCTTCTGCACAGCTAAGCTGGAAGTGGCATTTGCAGCTCGCACTAGTGCAGAGTTATCTCAAAGAAAGGGGCCACGGTGTTTCTGTATCTCTATTATGTTGGTGCGGCTTCGGAACTTTTAAATATCTCGATATATCTCGAAAACTACGCTTCTGCTCAAAAAATATCATAGAACATAAATTGTAGGAAACATAATTCTCTACAAGAAACGTCTCTTAACATTTTGCCATAGCTCGCTTCGTTTCCGAGATATTTGCAGATTCAGCTCAAAGGAACGGGCCTGACGGACATATTTCGAGATATTTCTTCTTCTTGTTGTTCTTCTTCTGCACAGCTAAGCTGGAAGTGGCATTTGCGGCTCGCAATAGTGCAGAGTAATCTCAAAGAAAGGGGCCACGGTGTTTCTGTATCTCTATTATGTTGGTGCGGCTTCGGAACTTTTAAATATCTTGATATATCTCGAGAACTACGCATCTGATCAAAAAATATCATAGAACATAAAAAGTAGGAAACTTAATTCTCTACAAAAAAGGTCTCTTAACATTTTGCCATAGCTCGCTTCGTTTCCGAGATATTTGCAGATTTATCTCAAGGGAAGGGGCCTGACGGACATATTTCGAGATATTTCTTCTTCTTGTTGTTCTTCTTCTGCACAGCTAAGCTGGAAGTGGCATTTGCGGCTCGCACTAGTGCAGAGTTATCTCGAAGAAAGGGGCCACGGTGTTTCTGTATCTCTATTATGTTGGTGCGGCTTCGGAACTTTTAAATATCTCGATATATCTCGAGAACTACGCATCTGATCAAAAAATATCATAGAAGATAAACAGTAGGAAACTTAATTCTCTACAAAAAAGGTCTCTTAACATTTTGCCATAGCTCGCTTCGTTTCCGAGATATTTGCAGATTTATCTCAAGGGAAGGGGCCTGACGGACATATTTCGAGATATTTCTTCTTCTTGTTGTTCTTCTTCTGCACAGCTAAGCTGGAAGTGGCATCTGCGGCTCGCACTAGTGCAGAGTTATCTCAAAGAAAGGGGCCACGGTGTTTCTGTATCTCTATTATGTTGGTGCGGCTTCGGAACTTTTAAATATCTTGATATATCTCGAGAACTACGCATCTGATCAAAAAATATCATAGAACATAAATTGTAGCAAACATAATTCTCTACAAAAAACGTCTCTTAACATTTTGCCATAGCTCGCTTCGTTTCCGAGATATTTGCAGATATATCTCAAGGGAAGGGGCCTGACGGACATATTTCGAGATATTACTTCTTCTTGTTGTTCTTCTTCTGCACAGCTAAGCTGGAAGTGGCATTTGCAGCTCGCACTAGTGCAGAGTTATCTCAAAGAAAGGGGCCACGGTGTTTCTGTATCTCTATTATGTTGGTGCGGCTTCGGAACTTTTAAATATCTCGATATATCTCGAAAACTACGCTTCTGCTCAAAAAATATCATAGAACATAAATTGTAGGAAACATAATTCTCTACAAGAAACGTCTCTTAACATTTTGCCATAGCTCGCTTCGTTTCCGAGATATTTGCAGATTCAGCTCAAAGGAACGGGCCTGACGGACATATTTCGAGATATTTCTTCTTCTTGTTGTTCTTCTTCTGCACAGCTAAGCTGGAAGTGGCATTTGCGGCTCGCAATAGTGCAGAGTAATCTCAAAGAAAGGGGCCACGGTGTTTCTGTATCTCTATTATGTTGGTGCGGCTTCGGAACTTTTAAATATCTTGATATATCTCGAGAACTACGCATCTGATCAAAAAATATCATAGAACATAAAAAGTAGGAAACTTAATTCTCTACAAAAAAGGTCTCTTAACATTTTGCCATAGCTCGCTTCGTTTCCGAGATATTTGCAGATTTATCTCAAGGGAAGGGGCCTGACGGACATATTTCGAGATATTTCTTCTTCTTGTTGTTCTTCCTCTGCACAGCTAAGCTGGAAGTGGCATTTGCAGCTGGCAATAGTGCAGAGTAATCTCAAAGAAAGGGGCCACGGTGTTTCTGTATCTCTATTATGTTGGTGCGGCTTCGGAACTTTTAAATATCTTGATATATCTCGAGAACTACGCATCTGATCAAAAAATATCATAGAACATAAAAAGTAGGAAACTTAATTCTCTACAAAAAAGGTCTCTTAACATTTTGCCATAGCTCGCTTCGTTTCCGAGATATTTGCAGATTTATCTCAAGGGAAGGGGCCTGACGGACATATTTCGAGATATTTCTTCTTCTTGTTGTTCTTCTTCTGCACAGCTAAGCTGGAAGTGGCATTTGCGGCTCGCACTAGTGCAGAGTTATCTCGAAGAAAGGGGCCACGGTGTTTCTGTATCTCTATTATGTTGGTGCGGCTTCGGAACTTTTAAATATCTTGATATATCTCGAGAACTACGCATCTGATCAAAAAATATCATACAACATAAAAAGTAGGAAACTTAATTCTCTACAAAAAAGGTCTCTTAACATTTTGCCATAGCTCGCTTCGTTTCCGAGATATTTGTAGATTTATCTCAAGGGAAGGGGCCTGACGGACATATTTCGAGATATTTCTTCTTCTTGTTGTTCTTCTTCTGCACAGCTAAGCTGGAAGTGGCATTTGCAGCTCGCAATAGTGCAGAGTTAGCTCAAAGAAGGGGGCCACGGTGTTTCTGTATCTCTATTATGTTGGTGCGGCTTCGGAACTTTTAAATATCTTGATATATCTGGAGAACTACGCATCTGATCAAAAAATATCATAGAAGATAAACAGTAGGAAACTTAATTCTCTACAAAAAAGGTCTCGTAACATTTTGCCATAGCTCGCTTCGTTTCCGAGATATTTGCCGATTTATCTCAAGGGAAGGGGCCTGACGGACATATTTCGAGATATTTCTTCTTCTTGTTGTTCTTCTTCTGCACAGCTAAGCTGGAAGTGGCATTTGCGGCTCGCACTAGTGCAGAGTTATCTCAAAGAAAGGGGCCACGGTGTTTCTGTATCTCTATTATGTTGGTGCGGCTTCGGAACTTTTAAATATCTTGATATATCTCGAGAACTACGCATCTGATCAAAAAATATCATAGAACATAAATTGTAGCAAACATAATTCTCTACAAAAAACGTCTCTTAACATTTTGCCATAGCTCGCTTCGTTTCCGAGATATTTGCAGATATATCTCAAGGGAAGGGGCCTGACGGACATATTTCGAGATATTACTTCTTCTTGTTGTTCTTCTTCTGCACAGCTAAGCTGGAAGTGGCATTTGCAGCTCGCACTAGTGCAGAGTTATCTCAAAGAAAGGGGCCACGGTGTTTCTGTATCTCTATTATGTTGGTGCGGCTTCGGAACTTTTAAATATCTCGATATATCTCGAAAACTACGCTTCTGCTCAAAAAATATCATAGAACATAAATTGTAGGAAACATAATTCTCTACAAGAAACGTCTCTTAACATTTTGCCATAGCTCGCTTCGTTTCCGAGATATTTGCAGATTCAGCTCAAAGGAACGGGCCTGACGGACATATTTCGAGATATTTCTTCTTCTTGTTGTTCTTCTTCTGCACAGCTAAGCTGGAAGTGGCATTTGCGGCTCGCAATAGTGCAGAGTAATCTCAAAGAAAGGGGCCACGGTGTTTCTGTATCTCTATTATGTTGGTGCGGCTTCGGAACTTTTAAATATCTTGATATATCTCGAGAACTACGCATCTGATCAAAAAATATCATAGAACATAAAAAGTAGGAAACTTAATTCTCTACAAAAAAGGTCTCTTAACATTTTGCCATAGCTCGCTTCGTTTCCGAGATATTTGCAGATTTATCTCAAGGGAAGGGGCCTGACGGACATATTTCGAGATATTTCTTCTTCTTGTTGTTCTTCTTCTGCACAGCTAAGCTGGAAGTGGCATTTGCGGCTCGCACTAGTGCAGAGTTATCTCGAAGAAAGGGGCCACGGTGTTTCTGTATCTCTATTATGTTGGTGCGGCTTCGGAACTTTTAAATATCTCGATATATCTCGAGAACTACGCATCTGATCAAAAAATATCATAGAAGATAAACAGTAGGAAACTTAATTCTCTACAAAAAAGGTCTCTTAACATTTTGCCATAGCTCGCTTCGTTTCCGAGATATTTGCAGATTTATCTCAAGGGAAGGGGCCTGACGGACATATTTCGAGATATTTCTTCTTCTTGTTGTTCTTCTTGTGCACAGCTAAGCTGGAAGTGGCATTTGCGGCTCGCACTAGTGCAGAGTTATCTCAAAGAAAGGGGCCACGGTGTTTCTGTATCTCTATTATGTTGGTGCGGCTTCGGAACTTTTAAATATCTCGATATATCTCGAAAACTACGCTTCTGATCAAAAAATATCATAGAACATAAAAAGTAGGAAACTTAATTCTCTACAAAAAAGGTCTCTTAACATTTTGCCATAGCTCGCTTGGTTTCCGAGATATTTGCCGATTTATCTCAAGGGAAGGGGCCTGACGGACATATTTCGAGATATTTCTTCTTCTTGTTGTTCTTCTTCTGCACAGCTAAGCTGGAAGTGGCATTTGCGGCTCGCACTAGTGCAGAGTTATCTCAAAGAAAGGGGCCACGGTGTTTCTGTATCTCTATTATGTTGGTGCGGCTTCGGAACTTTTAAATATCTTGATATATCTCGAGAACTACGCATCTGCTCAAAAAATATCATAGAACATAAATAGTAGGAAACTTAATTCTCTACAAAAAGGTCCCTCAACATTTTGCCATAGCTCGCTTCGTTTCCGAGATATTTGCACATTTATCTCAAGGGAAGGGGCCTAACGGACATATTTCGAGATATTTCTTCTTCTTGTTGTTCTTCTTCTGCACAGCTAAGCTGGAAGTGGCATTTGCGGCTCGCACTAGTGCAGAGTTATCTCGAAGAAAGGGGCCACGGTGTTTCTGTATCTCTATTATGTTGGTGCGGCTTCGGAACTTTTAAATATCTTGATATATCTCGAGAACTACGCATCTGATCAAAAAATATCGTAGAACGTAAAAAGTAGCAAACTTAATTCTCTACAAAAAAGGTCTCTTAACATTTTGCCATAGCTCGCTTCGTTTCCGAGATATTTGCAGATTTATCTCAAGGGAAGGGGCCTGACGGACATATTTCGAGATATTTCTTCTTGTTGTTCTTCTTCTGCACAGCTAAGCTGGAAGTGGCATTTGCGGCTCGCACTAGTGCAGAGTTATCTCAAAGAAAGGGGCCACGGTGTTTCTGTATCTCTATTATGTTGGTGCGGCTTCGGAACTTTTAAATATCTCGATATATCTCGAAAACTACGCTTCTGATCAAAAAATATCATAGAACATAAATTGTAGGAAACATAATTCTCTACAAGAAACGTCTCTTAACATTTTGCCATAGCTCGCTTCGTTTCCGAGATATTTGCAGATTCAGCTCAAAGGAACGGGCCTGACGGACATATTTCGAGATATTTCTTCTTCTTGTTGTTCTTCTTCTGCACAGCTAAGCTGGAAGTGGCATTTGCAGCTCGCAATAGTGCAGAGTAATCTCAAAGAAAGGGGCCACGGTGTTTCTGTATCTCTATTATGTTGGTGCGGCTTCGGAACTTTTAAATATCTTGATATATCTCGAGAACTACGCATCTGATCAAAAAATATCATAGAACATAAAAAGTAGGAAACTTAATTCTCTACAAAAAAGGTCTCTTAACATTTTGCCATAGCTCGCTTCGTTTCCGAGATATTTGCAGATTTATCTCCAGGGAAGGGGCCTGACGGACATATTTCGAGATATTTCTTCTTCTTGTTGTTCTTCTTCTGCACAGCTAAGCTGGAAGTGGCATTTGCAGCTCGCAATAGTGCAGAGTAATCTCAAAGAAAGGGGCCACGGTGTTTCTGTATCTCTATTATGTTGGTGCGGCTTCGGAACTTTTAAATATCTTGATATATCTCGAGAACTACGCATCTGATCAAAAAATATCATAGAACATAAAAAGTAGGAAACTTAATTCTCTACAAAAAAGGTCTCTTAACATTTTGCCATAGCTCGCTTCGTTTCCGAGATATTTGCAGATTTATCTCCAGGGAAGGGGCCTGACGGACATATTTCGAGATATTTCTTCTTCTTGTTGTTCTTCTTCTGCACAGCTAAGCTGGAAGTGGCATTTGCAGCTCGCAATAGTGCAGAGTTATCTCAAAGAAAGGGGCCACGGTGTTTCTGTATCTCTATTATGTTGGTGCGGCTTCGGAACTTTTAAATATCTTGATATATCTCGAGAACTACGCAACTGATCAAAAAATATCATAGAACATAAAAAGTAGGAAACTGAATTCTCTACAAAAAAGGTCTCTTAACATTTTGCCATAGCTCGCTTCGTTTCCGAGATATTTGCAGATTTATCTCAAGGGAAGGGGCCTGACGGACATATTTCGAGATATTTCTTCTTCTTGTTGTTCTTCTTCTGCACAGCTAA
Source organism: Osmia lignaria lignaria (assembly GCF_051020975.1). Classification (NCBI taxonomy): domain Eukaryota; kingdom Metazoa; phylum Arthropoda; class Insecta; order Hymenoptera; family Megachilidae; genus Osmia; species Osmia lignaria. Next base: position 3,717,946 of record NW_027478159.1, on the reverse strand, counting down.
GCTGGAAGTGGCATTTGCAGCTCGCAATAGTGCAGAGTTATCTCAAAGAAAGGGGCCACGGTGTTTCTGTATCTCTATTATGTTGGTGCGGCTTCGGAACTTTTAAATATCTTGATATATCTCGAGAACTACGCATCTGATCAAAAAATATCATAGAACATAAAAAGTAGGAAACTGAATTCTCTACAAAAAAGGTCTCTTAACATTTTGCCATAGCTCGCTTCGTTTCCGAGATATTTGCAGATTTATCTCAAGGGAAGGGGCCTGACGGACATATTTCGAGATATTTCTTCTTCTTGTTGTTCTTCTTCTGCACAGCTAAGCTGGAAGTGGCATTTGCGGCTCGCACTAGTGCAGAGTTATCTCAAAGAAAGGGGCCACGGTGTTTCTGTATCTCTATTATGTTGGTGCGGCTTCGGAACTTTTAAATATCTTGATATATCTCGAGAACTACGCATCTGATCAAAAAATATCATAGAACATAAATTGTAGGAAACATAATTCTCTACAAAAAACGTCTCTTAACATTTTGCCATAGCTCGCTTCGTTTCCGAGATATTTGCAGATTCAGCTCAAAGGAACGGGCCTGACGGACATATTTCGAGATATTTCTTCTTCTTGTTGTTCTTCTTCTGCACAGCTAAGCTGGAAGTGGCATTTGCAGCTCGCAATAGTGCAGAGTAGTCTCAAAGAAAGGGGCCACGGTGTTTCTGTATCTCTATTATGTTGGTGCGGCTTTGGAACTTTTAAATATCTTGATATATCTCGAGAACTACGCATCTGATCAAAAAATATCATAGAACATAAAAAGTAGGAAACTTAATTCTCTACAAAAAAGGTCTCTTAACATTTTGCCATAGCTCGCTTCGTTTCCGAGATATTTGCAGATTTATCTCCAGGGAAGGGGCCTGACGGACATATTTCGAGATATTTCTTCTTCTTGTTGTTCTTCTTCTGCACAGCTAAGCTGGAAGTGGCATTTGCAGCTCGCAATAGTGCAGAGTTATCTCAAAGAAAGGGGCCACGGTGTTTCTGTATCTCTATTATGTTGGTGCGGCTTCGGAACTTTTAAATATCTTGATATATCTCGAGAACTACGCATCTGATCAAAAAATATCATAGAACATAAAAAGTAGGAAACTTAATTCTCTACAAAAAAGGTCTCTTAACATTTTGCCATAGCTCGCTTCGTTTACGAGATATTTGCAGATTCAGCTCAAAGGAACGGGCCTGACGGACATATTTCGAGATATTTCTTCTTCTTGTTGTTCTTCTTCTGCACAGCTAAGCTGGAAGTGGCATTTGCAGCTCGCAATAGTGCAGAGTAATCTCAAAGAAAGGGGCCACGGTGTTTCTGTATCTCTATTATGTTGGTGCGGCTTCGGAACTTTTAAATATCTTGATATATCTCGAGAACTACGCATCTGATCAAAAAATACCGTAGGCCATAAAAAGTAGGAAACTTAATTCTCTACAAAAAAGGTCTCTTAACATTTTGCCATAGCTCGCTTCGTTTCCGAGATATTTGCAGATTTATCTCAAGGGAAGGGGCCTGACGGACATATTTCGAGATATTTCTTCTTCTTGTTGTTCTTCTTCTGCACAGCTAAGCTGGAAGTGGCATTTGCGGCTCGCACTAGTGCAGAGTTATCTCAAAGAAAGGGGCCACGGTGTTTCTGTATCTCTATTATGTTGGTGCGGCTTCGGAACTTTTAAATATCTCGATATATCTCGAAAACTACGCTTCTGATCAAAAAATATCATAGAACATAAAAAGTAGGAAACTTAATTCTCTACAAAAAAGGTCTCTTAACATTCTGCCATAGCTCGCTTCGTTTCCGAGATATTTGCAGATTGATCTCAAGGGAAGGGGCCTGACGGACATATTTCGAGATATTTCTTCTTCTTGTTGTTCTTCTTCTGCACAGCTAAGCTGGAAGTGGCATTTGCGGCTCGCACTAGTGCAGAGTTATCTCAAAGAAAGGGGCCACGGTGTTTCTGTATCTCTATTATGTTGGTGCGGCTTCGGAACTTTTAAATATCTTGATATATCTCGAGAACTACGCATCTGATCAAAAAATATCATAGAACATAAATTGTAGGAAACATAATTCTCTACAAAAAACGTCTCTTAACATTTTGCCATAGCTCGCTTCGTTTCCGAGATATTTGCAGATTCAGCTCAAAGGAACGGGCCTGACGGACATATTTCGAGAGATTTCTTCTTCTTGTTGTTCTTCTTCTGCACAGCTAAGCTGGAAGTGGCATTTGCAGCTCGCAATAGTGCAGAGTAATCTCAAAGAAAGGGGCCACGGTGTTTCTGTATCTCTATTATGTTGGTGCGGCTTCGGAACTTTTAAATATCTTGATATATCTCGAGAACTACGCATCTGATCAAAAAATATCATAGAACATAAAAAGTAGGAAACTTAATTCTCTACAAAAAAGGTCTCTTAACATTTTGCCATAGCTCGCTTCGTTTCCGAGATATTTGCAGATTTATCTCAAGGGAAGGGGCCTGACGGACATATTTCGAGATATTTCTTCTTCTTGTTGTTCTTCTTCTGCACAGCTAAGCTGGAAGTGGCATTTGCGGCTCGCACTAGTGCAGAGTTATCTCGAAGAAAGGGGCCACGGTGTTTCTGTATCTCTATTATGTTGGTGCGGCTTCGGAACTTTTAAATATCTTGATATATCTCGAGAACTACGCATCTGCTCAAAAAATATCATAGAACATAAAAAGTAGGAAACTTAATTCTCTACAAAAAAGGTCTCTTAACATTTTGCCATAGCTCGCTTCGTTTCCGAGATATTTGCAGATTTATCTCAAGGGAAGGGGCCTGACGGACATATTTCGAGATATTTCTTCTTCTTGTTGTTCTTCTTCTGCACAGCTAAGCTGGAAGTGGCATTTGCGGCTCGCACTAGTGCAGAGTTATCTCGAAGAAAGGGGCCACGGTGTTTCTGTATCTCTATTATGTTGGTGCGGCTTCGGAACTTTTAAATATCTTGATATATCTCGAGAACTACGCATCTGATCAAAAAATATCATAGAACATAGAAAGTAGGAAACGTAATTCTCTACAAAAAAGGTCTCTTAATATTTTGCCATAGCTCGCTTCGTTTCCGAGATATTTGCAGATTTATCTCAAGGGAAGGGGCCTGACGGACATATTTCGAGATATTTCTTCTTCTTGTTGTTCTTCCTCTGCACAGCTAAGCTGGAAGTGGCATTTGCAGCTGGCAATAGTGCAGAGTAATCTCAAAGAAAGGGGCCACGGTGTTTCTGTATCTCTATTATGTTGGTGCGGCTTCGGAACTTTTAAATATCTTGATATATCTCGAGAACTACGCATCTGATCAAAAAATATCATAGAACATAAAAAGTAGGAAACTTAATTCTCTACAAGAAAGGTCTCTTAACATTTTGCCATAGCTCGCTTCGTTTCCGAGATATTTGCAGATTTATCTCAAGGGAAGGGGCCTGACGGACATATTTCGAGATATTTCTTCTTCTTGTTGTTCTTCTTCTGCACAGCTAAGCTGGAAGTGGCATTTGCGGCTCGCACTAGTGCAGAGTTATCTCGAAGAAAGGGGCCACGGTGTTTCTGTATCTCTATTATGTTGGTGCGGCTTCGGAACTTTTAAATATCTTGATATATCTCGAGAACTACGCATCTGATCAAAAAATATCATAGAACATAAAAAGTAGGAAACTTAATTCTCTACAAAAAAGGTCTCTTAACATTTTGCCATAGCTCGCTTCGTTTCCGAGATATTTGTAGATTTATCTCAAGGGAAGGGGCCTGACGGACATATTTCGAGATATTTCTTCTTCTTGTTGTTCTTCTTCTGCACAGCTAAGCTGGAAGTGGCATTTGCAGCTCGCAATAGTGCAGAGTTATCTCAAAGAAGGGGGCCACGGTGTTTCTGTATCTCTATTATGTTGGTGCGGCTTCGGAACTTTTAAATATCTTGATATATCTCGAGAACTACGCATCTGATCAAAAAATATCATAGAAGATAAACAGTAGGAAACTTAATTCTCTACAAAAAAGGTGTCTTAACATTTTGCCATAGCTCGCTTCGTTTCCGAGATATTTGCAGATTTATCTCAAGGGAAGGGGCCTGACGGACATATTTCGAGATATTTCTTCTTCTTGTTGTTCTTCTTGTGCACAGCTAAGCTGGAAGTGGCATTTGCGGCTCGCACTAGTGCAGAGTTATCTCAAAGAAAGGGGCCACGGTGTTTCTGTATCTCTATTATGTTGGTGCGGCTTCGGAACTTTCAAATATCTCGATATATCTCGAAAACTACGCTTCTGATCAAAAAATATCATAGAACATAAAAAGTAGGAAACTTAATTCTCTACAAAAAAGGTCTCTTATGATTTTGCCATAGCTCGCTTCGTTTCCGAGATATTTGCCGATTTATCTCAAGGGAAGGGGCCTGACGGACATATTTCGAGATATTTCTTCTTCTTGTTGTTCTTCTTCTGCACAGCTAAGCTGGAAGTGGCATTTGCGGCTCGCACTAGTGCAGAGTTATCTCAAAGAAAGGGGCCACGGTGTTTCTGTATCTCTATTATGTTGGTGCGGCTTCGGAACTTTTAAATATCTTGATATATCTCGAGAACTACGCATCTCATCAAAAAATATCATAGAACATAAATTGTAGCAAACATAATTCTCTACAAAAAACGTCTCTTAACATTTTGCCATAGCTCGCTTCGTTTCCGAGATATTTGCAGATATATCTCAAGGGAAGGGGCCTGACGGACATATTTCGAGATATTTCTTCTTCTTGTTGTTCTTCTTCTGCACAGCTAAGCTGGAAGTGGCATTTGCAGCTCGCAATAGTGCAGAGTTATCTCAAAGAAGGGGGCCACGGTGTTTCTGTATCTCTATTATGCTGGTGCGGCTTCGGAACTTTTAAATATCTTGATATATCTCGAGAACTACGCATCTGCTCAAAAAATATCATAGAACATAAATAGTAGGAAACTTAATTCTCTACAAAAAGGTCCCTCAACATTTTGCCATAGCTCGCTTCGTTTCCGAGATATTTGCACATTTATCTCAAGGGAAGGGGCCTAACGGACATATTTCGAGATATTTCTTCTTCTTGTTGTTCTTCTTCTGCACAGCTAAGCTGGAAGTGGCATTTGCGGCTCGCACTAGTGCAGAGTTATCTCAAAGAAAGGGGCCACGGTGTTTCTGTATCTCTATTATGTTGGTGCGGCTTCGGAACTTTTAAATATCTCGATATATCTCGAAAACTACGCTTCTGATCAAAAAATATCATAGAACATAAAAAGTAGGAAACTTAATTCTCTACAAAAAAGGTCTCTTAACATTCTGCCATAGCTCGCTTCGTTTCCGAGATATTTGCAGATTTATCTCAAGGGAAGGGGCCTGACGGACATATTTCGAGATATTTCTTCTTCTTGTTGTTCTTCTTGTGCACAGCTAAGCTGGAAGTGGCATTTGCGGCTCGCACTAGTGCAGAGTTATCTCAAAGAAAGGGGCCACGGTGTTTCTGTATCTCTATTATGTTGGTGCGGCTTCGGAACTTTCAAATATCTCGATATATCTCGAAAACTACGCTTCTGATCAAAAAATATCATAGAACATAAAAAGTAGGAAACTTAATTCTCTACAAAAAAGGTCTCTTATCATTTTGCCATAGCTCGCTTCGTTTCCGAGATATTTGCCGATTTATCTCAAGGGAAGGGGCCTGACGGACATATTTCGAGATATTTCTTCTTCTTGTTGTTCTTCTTCTGCACAGCTAAGCTGGAAGTGGCATTTGCGGCTCGCACTAGTGCAGAGTTATCTCAAAGAAAGGGGCCACGGTGTTTCTGTATCTCTATTATGTTGGTGCGGCTTCGGAACTTTTAAATATCTTGATATATCTCGAGAACTACGCATCTGCTCAAAAAATATCATAGAACATAAATAGTAGGAAACTTAATTCTCTACAAAAAGGTCCCTCAACATTTTGCCATAGCTCGCTTCGTTTCCGAGATATTTGCACATTTATCTCAAGGGAAGGGGCCTAACGGACATATTTCGAGATATTTCTTCTTCTTGTTGTTCTTCTTCTGCACAGCTAAGCTGGAAGTGGCATTTGCGGCTCGCACTAGTGCAGAGTTATCTCAAAGAAAGGGGCCACGGTGTTTCTGTATCTCTATTATGTTGGTGCGGCTTCGGAACTTTTAAATATCTCGATATATCTCGAAAACTACGCTTCTGATCAAAAAATATCATAGAACATAAAAAGTAGGAAACTTAATTCTCTACAAAAAAGGTCTCTTAACATTCTGCCATAGCTCGCTTCGTTTCCGAGATATTTGCAGATTGATCTCCAGGGAAGGGGCCTGACGGACATATTTCGAGATATTTCTTCTTCTTGTTGTTCTTCTTCTGCACAGCTAAGCTGGAAGTGGCATTTGCGGCTCGCACTAGTGCAGAGTTATCTCAAAGAAAGGGGCCACGGTGTTTCTGTATCTCTATTATGTTGGTGCGGCTTCGGAACTTTTAAATATCTTGATATATCTCGAGAACTACGCATCTGATCAAAAAATATCATAGAACATAAATTGTAGGAAACATAATTCTCTACAAAAAACGTCTCTTAACATTTTGCCATAGCTCGCTTCGTTTCCGAGATATTTGCAGATTCAGCTCAAAGGAACGGGCCTGACGGACATATTTCGAGAGATTTCTTCTTCTTGTTGTTCTTCTTCTGCACAGCTAAGCTGGAAGTGGCATTTGCAGCTCGCAATAGTGCAGAGTAATCTCAAAGAAAGGGGCCACGGTGTTTCTGTATCTCTATTATGTTGGTGCGGCTTCGGAACTTTTAAATATCTTGATATATCTCGAGAACTACGCATCTGATCAAAAAATATCATAGAACATAAAAAGTAGGAAACTTAATTCTCTACAAAAAGGTCTCTTAACATTTTGCCATAGCTCGCTTCGTTTCCGAGATATTTGCAGATTTATCTCAAGGGAAGGGGCCTGACGGACATATTTCGAGATATTTCTTCGTCTTGTTGTTCTTCTTCTGCACAGCTAAGCTGGAAGTGGCATTTGCGGCTCGCACTAGTGCAGAGTTATCTCGAAGAAAGGGGCCACGGTGTTTCTGTATCTCTATTATGTTGGTGCGGCTTCGGAACTTTTAAATATCTTGATATATCTCGAGAACTACGCATCTGCTCAAAAAATATCATAGAACATAAAAAGTAGGAAACTTAATTCTCTACAAAAAAGGTCTCTTAACATTTTGCCATAGCTCGCTTCGTTTCCGAGATATTTGCAGATTTATCTCAAGGGAAGGGGCCTGACGGACATATTTCGAGATATTTCTTCTTCTTGTTGTTCTTCTTCTGCACAGCTAAGCTGGAAGTGGCATTTGCGGCTCGCACTAGTGCAGAGTTATCTCGAAGAAAGGGGCCACGGTGTTTCTGTATCTCTATTATGTTGGTGCGGCTTCGGAACTTTTAAATATCTTGATATATCTCGAGAACTACGCATCTGATCAAAAAATATCATAGAACATAGAAAGTAGGAAACTTAATTCTCTACAAAAAAGGTCTCTTAACATTTTGCCATAGCTCGCTTCGTTTCCGAGATATTTGCAGATTTATCTCAAGGGAAGGGGCCTGACGGACATATTTCGAGATATTTCTTCTTCTTGTTGTTCTTCCTCTGCACAGCTAAGCTGGAAGTGGCATTTGCAGCTGGCAATAGTGCAGAGTAATCTCAAAGAAAGGGGCCACGGTGTTTCTGTATCTCTATTATGTTGGTGCGGCTTCGGAACTTTTAAATATCTTGATATATCTCGAGAACTACGCATCTGATCAAAAAATATCATAGAACATAAAAAGTAGGAAACTTAATTCTCTACAAAAAAGGTCTCTTAACATTTTGCCATAGCTCGCTTCGTTTCCGAGATATTTGCAGATTTATCTCAAGGGAAGGGGCCTGACGGACATATTTCGAGATATTTCTTCTTCTTGTTGTTCTTCTTCTGCACAGCTAAGCTGGAAGTGGCATTTGCGGCTCGCACTAGTGCAGAGTTATCTCGAAGAAAGGGGCCACGGTGTTTCTGTATCTCTATTATGTTGGTGCGGCTTCGGAACTTTTAAATATCTTGATATATCTCGAGAACTACGCATCTGATCAAAAAATATCATAGAACATAAAAAGTAGGAAACTTAATTCTCTACAAAAAAGGTCTCTTAACATTTTGCCATAGCTCGCTTCGTTTCCGAGATATTTGTAGATTTATCTCAAGGGAAGGGGCCTGACGGACATATTTCGAGATATTTCTTCTTCTTGTTGTTCTTCTTCTGCACAGCTAAGCTGGAAGTGGCATTTGCAGCTCGCAATAGTGCAGAGTTATCTCAAAGAAGGGGGCCACGGTGTTTCTGTATCTCTATTATGTTGGTGCGGCTTCGGAACTTTTAAATATCTTGATATATCTCGAGAACTACGCATCTGACCAAAAAATATCATAGAAGATAAACAGTAGGAAACTTAATTCTCTACAAAAAAGGTCTCTTAACATTTTGCCATAGCTCGCTTCGTTTCCGAGATATTTGCAGATTTATCTCAAGGGAAGGGGCCTGACGGACATATTTCGAGATATTTCTTCTTCTTGTTGTTCTTCTTGTGCACAGCTAAGCTGGAAGTGGCATTTGCGGCTCGCACTAGTGCAGAGTTATCTCAAAGAAAGGGGCCACGGTGTTTCTGTATCTCTATTATGTTGGTGCGGCTTCGGAACTTTCAAATATCTCGATATATCTCGAAAACTACGCTTCTGATCAAAAAATATCATAGAACATAAAAAGTAGGAAACTTAATTCTCTACAAAAAAGGTCTCTTATCATTTTGCCATAGCTCGCTTCGTTTCCGAGATATTTGCCGATTTATCTCAAGGGAAGGGGCCTGACGGACATATTTCGAGATATTTCTTCTTCTTGTTGTTCTTCTTCTGCACAGCTAAGCTGGAAGTGGCATTTGCGGCTCGCAATAGTGCAGAGTTATCTCAAAGAAAGGGGCCACGGTGTTTCTGTATCTCTATTATGTTGGTGCGGCTTCGGAACTTTTAAATATCTTGATATATCTCGAGAACTACGCATCTGATCAAAAAATATCATAGAACATAAAAAGTAGGAAACTTAATTCTCTACAAAAAAGGTCTCTTAACATTTTGCCATAGCTCGCTTCGTTTCCGAGATATTTGCAGATTTATCTCCAGGGAAGGGGCCTGACGGACATATTTCGAGATATTTCTTCTTCTTGTTGTTCTTCTTCTGCACAGCTAAGCTGGAAGTGGCATTTGCGGCTCGCAATAGTGCAGAGTTATCTCAAAGAAAGGGGCCACGGTGTTTCTGTATCTCTATTATGTTGGTGCGGCTTCGGAACTTTTAAATATCTTGATATATCTCGAGAACTACGCATCTGATCAAAAAATATCATAGAACATAAAAAGTAGGAAACTTAATTCTCTACAAAAAAGGTCTCTTAACATTTTGCCATAGCTCGCTTCGTTTCCGAGATATTTGCAGATTTATCTCAAGGGAAGGGGCCTGACGGACATATTTCGAGATATTTCTTCTTGTTGTTGTTCTTCTTCTGCACAGTTAAGCTGGAAGTGGCATTTGCGGCTCGCACTAGTGCAGAGTTATCTCAAAGAAAGGGGCCACGGTGTTTCTGTATCTCTATTATGTTGGTGCGGCTTCGGAACTTTTAAATATCTTGATATATCTCGAGAACTACGCATCTGATCAAAAAATATCATAGAACATAAATTGTAGCAAACATAATTCTCTACAAAAAACGTCTCTTAACATTTTGCCATAGCTCGCTTCGTTTCCGAGATATTTGCAGATATATCTCAAGGGAAGGGGCCTGACGGACATATTTCGAGATATTTCTTCTTCTTGTTGTTCTTCTTCTGCACAGCTAAGCTCGAAGTGGCATTTGCAGCTCGCAATAGTGCAGAGTTATCTCAAAGAAGGGGGCCACGGTGTTTCTGTATCTCTATTATGCTGGTGCGGCTTCGGAACTTTTAAATATCTTGATATATCTCGAGAAATACGCATCTGCTCAAAAAATATCATAGAACATAAATAGTAGGAAACTTAATTCTCTACAAAAAGGTCCCTCAACATTTTGCCATAGCTCGCTTCGTTTCCGAGATATTTGCACATTTATCTCAAGGGAAGGGGCCTAACGGACATATTTCGAGATATTTCTTCTTCTTGTTGTTCTTCTTCTGCACAGCTAAGCTGGAAGTGGCATTTGCGGCTCGCACTAGTGCAGAGTTATCTCGAAGAAAGGGGCCACGGTGTTTCTGTATCTCTATTATGTTGGTGCGGCTTCGGAACTTTTAAATATCTTGATATATCTCGAGAACTACGCATCTGATCAAAAAATATCATAGAAGATAAACAGTAGGAAACTTAATTCTCTACAAAAAAGGTCTCTTAACATTTTGCCATAGCTCGCTTCGTTTCCGAGATATTTGCAGATTTATCTCAAGGGAAGGGGCCTGACGGACATATTTCGAGATATTTCTTCTTCTTGTTGTTCTTCTTGTGCACAGCTAAGCTGGAAGTGGCATTTGCGGCTCGCACTAGTGCAGAGTTATCTCAAAGAAAGGGGCCACGGTGTTTCTGTATCGCTATTATGTTGGTGCGGCTTCGGAACTTTCAAATATCTCGATATATCTCGAAAACTACGCTTCTGATCAAAAAATATCATAGAACATAAAAAGTAGGAAACTTAATTCTCTACAAAAAAGGTCTCTTATCATTTTGCCATAGCTCGCTTCGTTTCCGAGATATTTGCCGATTTATCTCAAGGGAAGGGGCCTGACGGACATATTTCGAGATATTTCTTCTTCTTGTTGTTCTTCTTCTGCACAGCTAAGCTGGAAGTGGCATTTGCGGCTCGCACTAGTGCAGAGTTATCTCAAAGAAAGGGGCCACGGTGTTTCTGTATCTCTATTATGTTGGTGCGGCTTCGGAACTTTTAAATATCTTGATATATCTCGAGAACTACGCATCTGATCAAAAAATATCATAGAACATAAATTGTAGCAAACATAATTCTCTACAAAAAACGTCTCTTAACATTTTGCCATAGCTCGCTTCGTTTCCGAGATATTTGCAGATATATCTCAAGGGAAGGGGCCTGACGGACATATTTCGAGATATTTCTTCTTCTTGTTGTTCTTCTTCTGCACAGCTAAGCTGGAAATGGCATTTGCAGCTCGCAATAGTGCAGAGTTATCTCAAAGAAGGGGGCCACGGTGTTTCTGTATCTCTATTATGCTGGTGCGGCTTCGGAACTTTTAAATATCTTGATATATCTCGAGAACTACGCATCTGCTCAAAAAATATCATAGAACATAAATAGTAGGAAACTTAATTCTCTACAAAAAGGTCCCTCAACATTTTGCCATAGCTCGCTTCGTTTCCGAGATATTTGCACATTTATCTCAAGGGAAGGGGCCTAACGGACATATTTCGAGATATTTCTTCTTCTTGTTGTTCTTCTTCTGCACAGCTAAGCTGGAAGTGGCATTTGCGGCTCGCACTAGTGCAGAGTTATCTCAAAGAAAGGGGCCACGGTGTTTCTGTATCTCTATTATGTTGGTGCGGCTTCGGAACTTTTAAATATCTCGATATATCTCGAAAACTACGCTTCTGATCAAAAAATATCATAGAACATAAAAAGTAGGAAACTTAATTCTCTACAAAAAAGGTCTCTTAACATTCTGCCATAGCTCGCTTCGTTTCCGAGATATTTGCAGATTGATCTCAAGGGAAGGGGCCTGACGGACATATTTCGAGATATTTCTTCTTCTTGTTGTTCTTCTTCTGCACAGCTAAGCTGGAAGTGGCATTTGCGGCTCGCACTAGTGCAGAGTTATCTCAAAGAAAGGGGCCACGGTGTTTCTGTATCTCTATTATGTTGGTGCGGTTTCGGAACTTTTAAATATCTTGATATATCTCGAGAACTACGCATCTGATCAAAAAATATCATAGAACATAAATTGTAGGAAACATAATTCTCTACAAAAAACGTCTCTTAACATTTTGCCATAGCTCGCTTCGTTTCCGAGATATTTGCAGATTCAGCTCAAAGGAACGGGCCTGACGGACATATTTCGAGAGATTTCTTCTTCTTGTTGTTCTTCTTCTGCACAGCTAAGCTGGAAGTGGCATTTGCAGCTGGCAATAGTGCAGAGTAATCTCAAAGAAAGGGGCCACGGTGTTTCTGTATCTCTATTATGTTGGTGCGGCTTCGGAACTTTTAAATATCTTGATATATCTCGAGAACTACGCATCTGATCAAAAAATATCATAGAACATAGAAAGTAGGAAACGTAATTCTCTAGAAAAAAGGTCTCTTAATATTTTGCCATAGCTCGCTTCGTTTCCGAGATATTTGCAGATTTATCTCAAGGGAAGGGGCCTGACGGACATATTTCGAGATATTTCTTCTTCTTGTTGTTCTTCCTCTGCACAGCTAAGCTGGAAGTGGCATTTGCAGCTGGCAATAGTGCAGAGTAATCTCAAAGAAAGGGGCCACGGTGTTTCTGTATCTCTATTATGTTGGTGCGGCTTCGGAACTTTTAAATATCTTGATATATCTCGAGAACTACGCATCTGATCAAAAAATATCATAGAACATAAAAAGTAGGAAACTTAATTCTCTACAAAAAAGGTCTCTTAACATTTTGCCATAGCTCGCTTCGTTTCCGAGATATTTGCAGATTTATCTCAAGGGAAGGGGCCTGACGGACATATTTCGAGATATTTCTTCTTCTTGTTGTTCTTCTTCTGCACAGCTAAGCTGGAAGTGGCATTTGCGGCTCGCACTAGTGCAGAGTTATCTCGAAGAAAGGGGCCACGGTGTTTCTGTATCTCTATTATGTTGGTGCGGCGTCGGAACTTTTAAATATCTTGATATATCTCGAGAACTACGCATCTGATCAAAAAATATCATAGAACATAGAAAGTAGGAAACGTAATTCTCTACAAAAAAGGTCTCTTAATATTTTGCCATAGCTCGCTTCGTTTCCGAGATATTTGCAGATTTATCTCAAGGGAAGGGGCCTGACGGACATATTTCGAGATATTTCTTCTTCTTGTTGTTCTTCTTCTGCACAGCTAAGCTGGAAGTAGCATTTGCGGCTCGCACTAGTGCAGAGTTATCTCAAAGAAAGGGGCCACGGTGTTTCTGTATCTCTATTATGTTGGTGCGGCTTCGGAACTTTTAAATATCTCGATATATCTCGAAAACTACGCTTCTGATCAAAAAATATCATAGAACATAAATTGTAGGAAACATAATTCTCTACAAAAAACGTCTCTTAACATTTTGCCATAGCTCGCTTCGTTTCCGAGATATTTGCAGATTCAGCTCAAAGGAACGGGCCTGACGGACATATTTCGAGATATTTCTTCTTCTTGTTGTTCTTCTTCTGCACAGCTAAGCTGGAAGTGGCATTTGCAGCTCGCAATAGTGCAGAGTAATCTCAAAGAAAGGGGCCACGGTGTTTCTGTATCTCTATTATGTTGGTGCGGCTTCGGAACTTTTAAATATCTTGATATATCTCGAGAACTACGCATCTGATCAAAAAATATCATAGAACATAAAAAGTAGGAAACTTAATTCTCTACAAAAAAGGTCTCTTAACATTTTGCCATAGCTCGCTTCGTTTCCGAGATATTTGCAGATTTATCTCAAGGGAAGGGGCCTGACGGACATATTTCGAGATATTTCTTCTTCTTGTTGTTCTTCTTCTGCACAGTTAAGCTGGAAGTGGCATTTGCGGCTCGCACTAGTGCAGAGTTATCTCAAAGAAAGGGGCCACGGTGTTTCTGTATCTCTATTATGTTGGTGCGGCTTCGGAACTTTTAAATATCTTGATATATCTCGAGAACTACGCATCTGATCAAAAAATATCATAGAACATAAAAAGTAGGAAACTTAATTCTCTACAAAAAAGGTCTCTTAACATTTTGCCATAGCTCGCTTCGTTTCCGAGATATTTGCAGATTTATCTCCAGGGAAGGGGCCTGACGGACATATTTCGAGATATTTCTTCTTCTTGTTGTTCTTCTTCTGCACAGCTAAGCTGGAAGTGGCATTTGCAGCTCGCAATAGTTCAGAGTTATCTCAAAGAAAGGGGCCACGGTGTTTCTGTATCTCTATTATGTTGGTGCGGCTTCGGAACTTTTAAATATCTTGATATATCTCGAGAACTACGCATCTGATCAAAAAATATCATAGAACATAAAAAGTAGGAAACTTAATTCTCTACAAAAAAGGTCTCTTAACATTTTGCCATAGCTCGCTTCGTTTCCGAGATATTTGCAGATTTATCTCCAGGGAAGGGGCCTGACGGACATATTTCGAGATATTTCTTCTTCTTGTTGTTCTTCTTCTGCACAGCTAAGCTGGAAGTGGCATTTGCGGCTCGCAATAGTGCAGAGTTATCTCAAAGAAAGGGGCCACGGTGTTTCTGTATCTCTATTATGTTGGTGCGGCTTCGGAACTTTTAAATATCTTGATATATCTCGAGAACTACGCATCTGATCAAAAAATATCATAGAACATAAAAAGTAGGAAACTTAATTCTCTACAAAAAAGGTCTCTTAACATTTTGCCATAGCTCGCTTCGTTTCCGAGATATTTGCAGATTTATCTCCAGGGAAGGGGCCTGACGGACATATTTCGAGATATTTCTTCTTCTTGTTGTTCTTCTTCTGCACAGCTAAGCTGGAAGTGGCATTTGCAGCTCGCAATAGTTCAGAGTTATCTCAAAGAAAGGGGCCACGGTGTTTCTGTATCTCTATTATGTTGGTGCGGCTTCGGAACTTTTAAATATCTTGATATATCTCGAGAACTACGCATCTGATCAAAAAATATCATAGAACATAAAAAGTAGGAAACTTAATTCTCTACAAAAAAGGTCTCTTAACATTTTGCCATAGCTCGCTTCGTTTCCGAGATATTTGCAGATTTATCTCCAGGGAAGGGGCCTGACGGACATATTTCGAGATATTTCTTCTTCTTGTTGTTCTTCTTCTGCACAGCTAAGCTGGAAGTGGCATTTGCGGCTCGCAATAGTGCAGAGTTATCTCAAAGAAAGGGGCCACGGTGTTTCTGTATCTCTATTATGTTGGTGCGGCTCCGGAACTTTTAAATATCTTGATATATCTCGAGAACTACGCATCTGATCAAAAAATATCATAGAACATAAAAAGTAGGAAACTTAATTCTCTACAAAAAAGGTCTCTTAACATTTTGCCATAGCTCGCTTCGTTTCCGAGATATTTGCAGATTTATCTCCAGGGAAGGGGCCTGACGGACATATTTCGAGATATTTCTTCTTCTTGTTGTTCTTCTTCTGCACAGCTAAGCTGGAAGTGGCATTTGCAGCTCGCAATAGTTCAGAGTTATCTCAAAGAAAGGGGCCACGGTGTTTCTGTATCTCTATTATGTTGGTGCGGCTTCGGAACTTTTAAATATCTTGATATATCTCGAGAACTACGCATCTGATCAAAAAATATCATAGAACATAAAAAGTAGGAAACTTAATTCTCTACAAAAAAGGTCTCTTAACATTTTGCCATAGCTCGCTTCGTTTCCGAGATATTTGCAGATTTATCTCCAGGGAAGGGGCCTGACGGACATATTTCGAGATATTTCTTCTTCTTGTTGTTCTTCTTCTGCACAGCTAAGCTGGAAGTGGCATTTGCAGCTCGCAGTAGTGCAGAGTTATCTCAAAGAAAGGGGCCACGGTGTTTCTGAATCTCTATTATGTTGGTGCGGCTTCGGAACTTTTAAATATCTCGATATATCTCGAAAACTACGCTTCTGATCAAAAAATATCATACAACATAAATTGCAGGAAACATAATTCTCTACAAAAAACGTCTCTTAACATTTTGCCATAGCTCGCTTCGTTTCCGAGATATTTGCAGATTCAGCTCAAAGGAACGGGCCTGACGGACATATTTCGAGATATTTCTTCTTCTTGTTGTTCTTCCTCTGCACAGCTAAGCTGGAAGTGGCATTTGCAGCTCGCAATAGTGCAGAGTAATCTCAAAGAAAGGGGCCACGGTGTTTCTGTATCTCTATTATGTTGGTGCGTCTTCGGAACTTTTAAATATCTCGATATATCTCGAAAACTACGCTTCTGATCAAAAAATATCATAGAACATAAATTGTAGGAAACATAATTCTCTACAAAAAACGTCTCTTAACATTTTGCCATAGCTCGCTTCGTTTCCGAGATATTTGCAGATATATCTCAAGGGAAGGGGCCTGACGGACATATTTCGAGATATTTCTTCTTCTTGTTGTTCTTCTTCTGCACAGCTAAGCTGGAAGTGGCATTTGCGGCTCGCACTAGTGCAGAGTTATCTCGAAGAAAGGGGCCACGGTGTTTCTGTATCTCTATTATGTTGGTGCGGCTTCGGAACTTTTAAATATCTCGATATATCTCGAGAACTACGCATCTGATCAAAAAATATCATAGAAGATAAACAGTAGGAAACTTAATTCTCTACAAAAAAGGTCTCTTAACATTTTGCCATAGCTCGCTTCGTTTCCGAGATATTTGCAGATTTATCTCAAGGGAAGGGGCCTGACGGACATATTTCGAGATATTTCTTCTTCTTGTTGTTCTTCTTGTGCACAGCTAAGCTGGAAGTGGCATTTGCGGCTCGCACTAGTGCAGAGTTATCTCAAAGAAAGGGGCCACGGTGTTTCTGTATCTCTATTATGTTGGTGCGGCTTCGGAACTTTTAAATATCTCGATATATCTCGAAAACTACGCTTCTGATCAAAAAATATCATAGAACATAAAAAGTAGGAAACTTAATTCTCTACAAAAAAGGTCTCTTAACATTTTGCCATAGCTCGCTTCGTTTCCGAGATATTTGCCGATTTATCTCAAGGGAAGGGGCCTGACGGACATATTTCGAGATATTTCTTCTTCTTGTTGTTCTTCTTCTGCACAGCTAAGCTGGAAGTGGCATTTGCGGCTCGCACTAGTGCAGAGTTATCTCAAAGAAAGGGGCCACGGTGTTTCTGTATCTCTATTATGTTGGTGCGGCTTCGGAACTTTTAAATATCTTGATATATCTCGAGAACTACGCATCTGATCAAAAAATATCATAGAACATAAATTGTAGGAAACATAATTCTCTACAAAAAACGTCTCTTAACATTTTGCCATAGCTCGCTTCGTTTCCGAGATATTTGCAGATTCAGCTCAAAGGAACGGGCCTGACGGACATATTTCGAGATATTTCTTCTTCTTGTTGTTCTTCTTCTGCACAGCTAAGCTGGAAGTGGCATTTGCAGCTCGCAATAGTGCAGAGTAGTCTCAAAGAAAGGGGCCACGGTGTTTCTGTATCTCTATTATGTTGGTGCGGCTTTGGAACTTTTAAATATCTTGATATATCTCGAGAACTACGCATCTGATCAAAAAATATCATAGAACATAAAAAGTAGGAAACTTAATTCTCTACAAAAAAGGTCTGTTAACATTTTGCCATAGCTCGCTTCGTTTCCGAGATATTTGCAGATTTATCTCAAGGGAAGGGGCCTGACGGACATATTTCGAGATATTTCTTCTTCTTGTTGTTCTTCTTCTGCACAGCTAAGCTGGAAGTGGCATTTGCGGCTCGCACTAGTGCAGAGTTATCTCGAAGAAAGGGGCCACGGTGTTTCTGTATCTCTATTATGCTGGTGCGGCTTCGGAACTTTTAAATATCTTGATATATCTCGAGAAATACGCATCTGCTCAAAAAATATCATAGAACATAAATAGTAGGAAACTTAATTCTCTACAAAAAGGTCCCTCAACATTTTGCCATAGCTCGCTTCGTTTCCGAGATATTTGCACATTTATCTCAAGGGAAGGGGCCTAACGGACATATTTCGAGATATTTCTTCTTCTTGTTGTTCTTCTTCTGCACAGCTAAGCTGGAAGTGGCATTTGCGGCTCGCACTAGTGCAGAGTTATCTCGAAGAAAGGGGCCACGGTGTTTCTGTATCTCTATTATGTTGGTGCGGCTTCGGAACTTTTAAATATCTTGATATATCTCGAGAACTACGCATCTGATCAAAAAATAT
Source organism: Osmia lignaria lignaria (assembly GCF_051020975.1). Lineage (NCBI taxonomy): Eukaryota > Metazoa > Arthropoda > Insecta > Hymenoptera > Megachilidae > Osmia > Osmia lignaria. The sequence goes on along the minus strand of NW_027478159.1, from coordinate 3,699,769 downwards.
CATAGAACGTAAAAAGTAGCAAACTTAATTCTCTACAAAAAAGGTCTCTTAACATTTTGCCATAGCTCGCTTCGTTTCCGAGATATTTGCAGATATATCTCAAGGGAAGGGGCCTGACGGACATATTTCGAGATATTTCTTCTTCTTGTTGTTCTTCTTCTGCACAGCTAAGCTGGAAGTGGCATTTGCAGCTCGCAGTAGTGCAGAGTTATCTCAAAGAAAGGGGCCACGGTGTTTCTGAATCTCTATTATGTTGGTGCGGCTTCGGAACTTTTAAATATCTCGATATATCTCGAAAACTACGCTTCTGATCAAAAAATATCATACAACATAAATTGCAGGAAACATAATTCTCTACAAAAAACGTCTCTTAACATTTTGCCATAGCTCGCTTCGTTTCCGAGATATTTGCAGATTCAGCTCAAAGGAACGGGCCTGACGGACATATTTCGAGATATTTCTTCTTCTTGTTGTTCTTCCTCTGCACAGCTAAGCTGGAAGTGGCATTTGCAGCTCGCAATAGTGCAGAGTAATCTCAAAGAAAGGGGCCACGGTGTTTCTGTATCTCTATTATGTTGGTGCGTCTTCGGAACTTTTAAATATCTCGATATATCTCGAAAACTACGCTTCTGATCAAAAAATATCATAGAACATAAATTGTAGGAAACATAATTCTCTACAAAAAACGTCTCTTAACATTTTGCCATAGCTCGCTTCGTTTCCGAGATATTTGCAGATATATCTCAAGGGAAGGGGCCTGACGGACATATTTCGAGATATTTCTTCTTCTTGTTGTTCTTCTTCTGCACAGCTAAGCTGGAAGTGGCATTTGCGGCTCGCACTAGTGCAGAGTTATCTCGAAGAAAGGGGCCACGGTGTTTCTGTATCTCTATTATGTTGGTGCGGCTTCGGAACTTTTAAATATCTCGATATATCTCGAGAACTACGCATCTGATCAAAAAATATCATAGAAGATAAACAGTAGGAAACTTAATTCTCTACAAAAAAGGTCTCTTAACATTTTGCCATAGCTCGCTTCGTTTCCGAGATATTTGCAGATATATCTCAAGGGAAGGGGCCTGACGGACATATTTCGAGATATTTCTTCTTCTTGTTGTTCTTCTTGTGCACAGCTAAGCTGGAAGTGGCATTTGCGGCTCGCACTAGTGCAGAGTTATCTCAAAGAAAGGGGCCACGGTGTTTCTGTATCTCTATTATGTTGGTGCGGCTTCGGAACTTTTAAATATCTCGATATATCTCGAAAACTACGCTTCTGATCAAAAAATATCATAGAACATAAAAAGTAGGAAACTTAATTCTCTACAAAAAAGGTCTCTTAACATTTTGCCATAGCTCGCTTCGTTTCCGAGATATTTGCCGATTTATCTCAAGGGAAGGGGCCTGACGGACATATTTCGAGATATTTCTTCTTCTTGTTGTTCTTCTTCTGCACAGCTAAGCTGGAAGTGGCATTTGCGGCTCGCACTAGTGCAGAGTTATCTCAAAGAAAGGGGCCACGGTGTTTCTGTATCTCTATTATGTTGGTGCGGCTTCGGAACTTTTAAATATCTTGATATATCTCGAGAACTACGCATCTGATCAAAAAATATCATAGAACATAAATTGTAGGAAACATAATTCTCTACAAAAAACGTCTCTTAACATTTTGCCATAGCTCGCTTCGTTTCCGAGATATTTGCAGATTCAGCTCAAAGGAACGGGCCTGACGGACATATTTCGAGATATTTCTTCTTCTTGTTGTTCTTCTTCTGCACAGCTAAGCTGGAAGTGGCATTTGCAGCTCGCAATAGTGCAGAGTAGTCTCAAAGAAAGGGGCCACGGTGTTTCTGTATCTCTATTATGTTGGTGCGGCTTTGGAACTTTTAAATATCTTGATATATCTCGAGAACTACGCATCTGATCAAAAAATATCATAGAACATAAAAAGTAGGAAACTTAATTCTCTACAAAAAAGGTCTGTTAACATTTTGCCATAGCTCGCTTCGTTTCCGAGATATTTGCAGATTTATCTCAAGGGAAGGGGCCTGACGGACATATTTCGAGATATTTCTTCTTCTTGTTGTTCTTCTTCTGCACAGCTAAGCTGGAAGTGGCATTTGCGGCTCGCACTAGTGCAGAGTTATCTCGAAGAAAGGGGCCACGGTGTTTCTGTATCTCTATTATGTTGGTGCGGCTTCGGAACTTTTAAATATCTTGATATATCTCGAGAACTACGCATCTGATCAAAAAATATCATAGAACATAGAAAGTAGGAAACTTAATTCTCTACAAAAAAGGTCTCTTAACATTTTGCCATAGCTCGCTTCGTTTCCGAGATATTTGCAGATTTATCTCAAGGGAAGGGGCCTGACGGACATATTTCGAGATATTTCTTCTTCTTGTTGTTCTTCCTCTGCACAGCTAAGCTGGAAGTGGCATTTGCGGCTCGCACTAGTGCAGAGTTATCTCAAAGAAAGGGGTCACGGTGTTTCTGTATCTCTATTATGTTGGTGCGGCTTCGGAACTTTTAAATATCTTGATATATCTCGAGAACTACGCATCTGATCAAAAAATATCATAGAACATAAAAAGTAGGAAACTTAATTCTCTACAAAAAAGGTCTCTTAACATTTTGCCATAGCTCGCTTCGTTTCCGAGATATTTGCAGATTTATCTCCAGGGAAGGGGCCTGACGGACATATTTCGAGATATTTCTTCTTCTTGTTGTTCTTCTTCTGCACAGCTAAGCTGGAAGTGGCATTTGCGGCTCGCACTAGTGCAGAGTTATCTCAAAGAAAGGGGCCACGGTGTTTCTGTATCTCTATTATGTTGGTGCGGCTTCGGAACTTTTAAATATCCCGATATATCTCGAAAACTACGCTTCTGATCAAAAAATATCATAGAACATAAATAGTAGGAAACTTAATTCTCTACAAAAAGGTCCCTCAACATTTTGCCATAGCTCGCTTCGTTTCCGAGATATTTGCACATTTATCTCAAGGGAAGGGGCCTAACGGACATATTTCGAGATATTTCTTCTTCTTGTTGTTCTTCTTCTGCACAGCTAAGCTGGAAGTGGCATTTGCGGCTCGCACTAGTGCAGAGTTATCTCGAAGAAAGGGGCCACGGTGTTTCTGTATCTCTATTATGTTGGTGCGGCTTCGGAACTTTTAAATATCTTGATATATCTCGAGAACTACGCATCTGATCAAAAAATATCATAGAACGTAAAAAGTAGCAAACTTAATTCTCTACAAAAAAGGTCTCTTAACATTTTGCCATAGCTCGCTTCGTTTCCGAGATATTTGCAGATATATCTCAAGGGAAGGGGCCTGACGGACATATTTCGAGATATTTCTTCTTCTTGTTGTTCTTCTTCTGCACAGCTAAGCTGGAAGTGGCATTTGCAGCTCGCAGTAGTGCAGAGTTATCTCAAAGAAAGGGGCCACGGTGTTTCTGAATCTCTATTATGTTGGTGCGGCTTCGGAACTTTTAAATATCTCGATATATCTCGAAAACTACGCTTCTGATCAAAAAATATCATACAACATAAATTGCAGGAAACATAATTCTCTACAAAAAAGGTCTCTTAACATTTTGCCATAGCTCGCTTCGTTTCCGAGATATTTGCAGATTTATCTCCAGGGAAGGGGCCTGACGGACATATTTCGAGATATTTCTTCTTCTTGTTGTTCTTCTTCTGCACAGCTAAGCTGGAAGTGGCATTTGCGGCTCGCACTAGTGCAGAGTTATCTCAAAGAAAGGGGCCACGGTGTTTCTGTATCTCTATTATGTTGGTGCGGCTTCGGAACTTTTAAATATCCCGATATATCTCGAAAACTACGCTTCTGATCAAAAAATATCATAGAACATAAATAGTAGGAAACTTAATTCTCTACAAAAAGGTCCCTCAACATTTTGCCATAGCTCGCTTCGTTTCCGAGATATTTGCACATTTATCTCAAGGGAAGGGGCCTAACGGACATATTTCGAGATATTTCTTCTTCTTGTTGTTCTTCTTCTGCACAGCTAAGCTGGAAGTGGCATTTGCGGCTCGCACTAGTGCAGAGTTATCTCGAAGAAAGGGGCCACGGTGTTTCTGTATCTCTATTATGTTGGTGCGGCTTCGGAACTTTTAAATATCTTGATATATCTCGAGAACTACGCATCTGATCAAAAAATATCATAGAACGTAAAAAGTAGCAAACTTAATTCTCTACAAAAAAGGTCTCTTAACATTTTGCCATAGCTCGCTTCGTTTCCGAGATATTTGCAGATATATCTCAAGGGAAGGGGCCTGACGGACATATTTCGAGATATTTCTTCTTCTTGTTGTTCTTCTTCTGCACAGCTAAGCTGGAAGTGGCATTTGCAGCTCGCAGTAGTGCAGAGTTATCTCAAAGAAAGGGGCCACGGTGTTTCTGAATCTCTATTATGTTGGTGCGGCTTCGGAACTTTTAAATATCTCGATATATCTCGAAAACTACGCTTCTGATCAAAAAATATCATACAACATAAATTGCAGGAAACATAATTCTCTACAAAAAACGTCTCTTAACATTTTGCCATAGCTCGCTTCGTTTCCGAGATATTTGCAGATTCAGCTCAAAGGAACGGGCCTGACGGACATATTTCGAGATATTTCTTCTTCTTGTTGTTCTTCCTCTGCACAGCTAAGCTGGAAGTGGCATTTGCGGCTCGCACTAGTGCAGAGTTATCTCGAAGAAAGGGGCCACGGTGTTTCTGTATCTCTATTATGTTGGTGCGGCTTCGGAACTTTTAAATATCTCGATATATCTCGAGAACTACGCATCTGATCAAAAAATATCATAGAAGATAAACAGTAGGAAACTTAATTCTCTACAAAAAAGGTCTCTTAACATTTTGCCATAGCTCGCTTCGTTTCCGAGATATTTGCAGATTTATCTCAAGGGAAGGGGCCTGACGGACATATTTCGAGATATTTCTTCTTCTTGTTGTTCTTCTTGTGCACAGCTAAGCTGGAAGTGGCATTTGCGGCTCGCACTAGTGCAGAGTTATCTCAAAGAAAGGGGCCACGGTGTTTCTGTATCTCTATTATGTTGGTGCGGCTTCGGAACTTTTAAATATCTCGATATATCTCGAAAACTACGCTTCTGATCAAAAAATATCATAGAAGATAAACAGTAGGAAACTTAATTCTCTACAAAAAAGGTCTCTTAACATTTTGCCATAGCTCGCTTCGTTTCCGAGATATTTGCAGATTTATCTCAAGGGAAGGGGCCTGACGGACGTATTTCGAGATATTTCTTCTTCTTGTTGTTCTTCTTGTGCACAGCTAAGCTGGAAGTGGCATTTGCGGCTCGCACTAGTGCAGAGTTATCTCAAAGAAAGGGGCCACGGTGTTTCTGTATCTCTATTATGTTGGTGCGGCTTCGGAACTTTCAAATATCTCGATATATCTCGAAAACTACGCTTCTGATCAAAAAATATCATAGAACATAAAAAGTAGGAAACTTAATTCTCTACAAAAAAGGTCTCTTAACATTTTGCCATAGCTCTCTTCGTTTCCGAGATATTTGCAGATTTATCTCAAGGGAAGGGGCCTGACGGACATATTTCGAGATATTTCTTCTTCTTGATGTTCTTCTTCTGCACAGCTAAGCTGGAAGTGGCATTTGCAGCTCGCAATAGTGCAGAGTTATCTCAAAGAAAGGGGCCACGGTGTTTCTGTATCTCTATTATGTTGGTGCGGCTTCGGAACTTTTAAATATCTTGATATATCTCGAGAACTACGCATCTGATCAAAAAATATCATAGAACATAAAAAGTAGGAAACTCAATTCTCTACAAAAAAGGTCTCTTAACATTTTGCAATAGCTCGCTTCGTTTCCGAGATATTTGCAGATTTATCTCAAGGGAAGGGGCCTGACGGACATATTTCGAGATATTTCTTCTTCTTGTTGTTCTTCTTCTGCACAGCTAAGCTGGAAGTGGCATTTGCGGCTCGCACTAGTGCAGAGTTATCTCAAAGAAAGGGGCCACGGTGTTTCTGTATCTCTATTATGTTGGTGCTGCCTCGGAACTTTTAAATATCTTGATATATCTCGAGAACTACGCATCTGATCAAAAAATATCATACAACATAAAAAGTAGGAAACTTAATTCTCTACAAAAAAGTCTCGTAAGATTTTGCCATAGCTCGCTTCGTTTCCGAGATATTTGCAGATTTATCTCAAGGGAAGGGGCCTAACGGACATATTTCGAGATATTTCTTCTTCTTGTTGTTCTTCTTCTGCACAGCTAAGCTGGAAGTGGCATTTGCGGCTCGCACTAGTGCAGAGTTATCTCAAAGAAAGGGGCCACGGTGTTTCTGTATCTCTATTATGTTGGTGCGGCTTCGGAACTTTTAAATATCTTGATATATCTCGAGAACTACGCATCTGATCAAAAAATATCATAGAACATAAAAAGTAGGAAACCTAATTTTCTACAAAAAACGTCTCTGAACATTTTGCCGTAGCTCGCTTCGTTTCCGAGATATTTGCAGATTTATCTCAAGGGAAGGGGCCTGACGGACATATTTCGAGATATTTCTTCTTCTTGTTGTTCTTCCTCTGCACAGCTAAGCTGGAAGTGGCATTTCCAGCTAGCAATAGTGCAGAGTTATCTCAAAGAGAGGGGCCACGGTGTTTCTGTATCTCTATTATGTTGGTGCGGCTTCGGAACTTTTAAATATCTTGATATATCTCGAGAACTACGCATCTGATCAAAAAATATCATAGAACATAAAAAGTAGGAAACTTAATTCTCTACCAAAAAGGTCTCTTAACATTTTGCCATAGCTCGCTTCGTTTCCGAGATATTTGCAGATTTATCTCAAGGGAAGGGGCCTAACGGACATATTTCGAGATATTTCTTCTTCTTGTTGTTCTTCTTCTGCACAGCTAAACTGGAAGTGGCATTTCCAGCTCGCAATAGTGCAGAGTTATCTCAAAGAGAGGGGCCACGGTGTTTCTGTATCTCTATTATTTTGGTGCGGCTTCGGAACTTTTAAATATCTTGATATATCTCGAGAATTACGCATCTGATCAAAAAATCTCATAGAACATAAAAAGTAGGAAACTTAATTCTCTACAAAAAAGGTCTCTTAACATTTTGCCATAGCTCGCTTCGTTTCCGAGATATTTGCAGATTTATCTCAAGGGAAGGGGCCTGACGGACATATTTCGAGATATTTCTTCTTCTTGTTGTTCTTCTTCTGCACAGCTAAGCTGGAAGTGGCATCTGCGGCTCGCACTAGTGCAGAGTTATCTCGAAGAAAGGGGCCACGGTGTTTCTGTATCTCTATTATGTTGGTGCGGCTTCGGAACTTTTAAATATCTTGATATATCTCGAGAACTACGCATCTGATCAAAAAATATCGTAGAAGATAAACAGTAGGAAACTTAATTCTCTACAAAAAAGGTCTCTTAACATTTTGCCATAGCTCGCTTCGTTTCCGAGATATTTGCAGATTTATCTCAAGGGAAGGGGCCTGACGGACGTATTTCGAGATATTTCTTCTTCTTGTTGTTCTTCTTGTGCACAGCTAAGCTGGAAGTGGCATTTGCGGCTCGCACTAGTGCAGAGTTATCTCAAAGAAAGGGGCCACGGTGTTTCTGTATCTCTATTATGTTGGTGCGGCTTCGGAACTTTCAAATATCTCGATATATCTCGAAAACTACGCTTCTGATCAAAAAATATCATAGAACATAAAAAGTAGGAAACTTAATTCTCTACAAAAAAGGTCTCTTAACATTTTGCCATAGCTCGCTTCGTTTCCGAGATATTTGCAGATTTATCTCAAGGGAAGGGGCCTGACGGACATATTTCGAGATATTTCTTCTTCTTGTTGTTCTTCTTCTGCACAGCTAAGCTGGAAGTGGCATTTGCGGCTCGCACTAGTGCAGAGTTATCTCAAAGAAAGGGGCCACGGTGTTTCTGTATCTCTATTATGTTGGTGCGGCTTCGGAACTTTTAAATATCTCGATATATCTCGAAAACTACGCTTCTGATGAAAAAATATCATAGAACATAAATTGTAGGAAACGTAATTCTGTACAAAAAACGTCTCTTAACATTTTGCCATAGCTCGCTTCGTTTCCGAGATATTTGCAGATTCAGCTCAAAGGAACGGGCCTGACGGACATATTTCGAGATATTTCTTCTTCTTCTTGTTCTTCCTCTGCACAGCTAAGCTGGAAGTGGCATTTGCGGCTCGCACTAGTGCAGAGTTATCTCAAAGAAAGGGGCCACGGTGTTTCTGTATCTGTATTATGTTGGTGCGGCTTCGGAACTTTTAAATATCTCGATATATCTCGAAAACTACGCTTCTGATCAAAAAATATCATAGAACATAAATTGTAGGAAACATAATTCTCTACAAAAAACGTCTCTTAACATTTTGCCATAGCTCGCTTCGTTTCCGAGATATTTGCAGATTCAGCTCAAAGGAACGGGCCTGACGGACATATTTCGAGATATTTCTTCTTCTTGTTGTTCTTCTTCTGCACAGCTAAACTGGAAGTGGCATTTCCAGCTCGCAATAGTGCAGAGTTATCTCAAAGAGAGGAGCCACGGTGTTTCTGTATCTTTATTATGTTGGTGCGGCTTCGGAACTTTTAAATATCTTGATATATCTCGAGAACTACGCATCTGATCAAAAAATATCATAGAACATAAAAAGTAGGAAACTTAATTCTCTACAAAAAAGGTCTCTTAACATTTTGCCATAGCTCGCTTCGTTTCCGAGATATTTGCAGATTTATCTCAAGTGAAGGGGCCTGACGGACATATTTCGAGATATTTCTTCTTCTTGTTGTTCTTCCTCTGCACAGCTAAGCTGGAAGTGGCATTTGCAGCTCGCAATAGTGCAGAGTTATCTCAAAGAAAGAGGCCGCGGTGTTTCTGTACCCCTATTATGTTGGTGCAGCTTCGGAACTTTTAAATATCTTGATATATCTCGAGAACTACGCATCTGATCAAAAAATATCATAGAACATAAAAAGTAGGAAACCTAATTTTCTACAAAAAACGTCTCTGAACATTTTGCCGTAGCTCGCTTCGTTTCCGAGATATTTGCAGATTTATCTCAAGGGAAGGGGCCTGACGGACATATTTCGAGATATTTCTTCTTCTTGTTGTTCTTCCTCTGCACAGCTAAGCTGGAAGTGGCATTTCCAGCTAGCAATAGTGCAGAGTTATCTCAAAGAGAGGGGCCACGGTGTTTCTGTATCTCTATTATGTTGGTGCGGCTTCGGAACTTTTAAATATCTTGATATATCTCGAGAACTACGCATCTGATCAAAAAATATCATAGAACATAAAAAGTAGGAAACTTAATTCTCTACCAAAAAGGTCTCTTAACATTTTGCCATAGCTCGCTTCGTTTCCGAGATATTTGCAGATTTATCTCAAGGGAAGGGGCCTAACGGACATATTTCGAGATATTTCTTCTTCTTGTTGTTCTTCTTCTGCACAGCTAAACTGGAAGTGGCATTTCCAGCTCGCAATAGTGCAGAGTTATCTCAAAGAGAGGGGCCACGGTGTTTCTGTATCACTATTATTTTGGTGCGGCTTCGGAACTTTTAAATATCTTGATATATCTCGAGAACTACGCATCTGATCAAAAAATCTCATAGAACATAAAAAGTAGGAAACTTAATTCTCTACAAAAAAGGTCTCTTAACATTTTGCCATAGCTCGCTTCGTTTCCGAGATATTTGCAGATTTATCTCAAGTGAAGGGGCCTGACGGACATATTTCGAGATATTTCTTCTTCTTGTTGTCCTTCTTCTGCACAGCTAAGCTGGAAGTGGCATTTGCGGCTCGCACTAGTGCAGAGTTATCTCAAAGAAAGAGGCCACGGTGTTTCTGTATCTCTATTATGTTGGTGCGGCTTCGGAACTTTTAAATATCTCGATATATCTCGAAAACTACGCTTCTGATCAAAAAATATCATAGAACATAAATTGTAGGAAACATAATTCTCTACAAAAAACGTCTCTTAACATTTTGCCATAGCTCGCTTCGTTTCCGAGATATTTGCAGATTCATCTCAAAGGAACGGGCCTGACGGACATATTTCGAGATATTTCTTCTTCTTGTTGTTCTTCCTCTGCACAGCTAAGCTGGAAGTGGCATTTGCAGCTGGCAATAGTGCAGAGTTATCTCAAAGAGAGGGGCCACGGTGTTTCTGTGTCTCTATTATGTTGGTGCGGCTTCGGAACTTTTAAGTATCTTGATATATCTCGAGAACTACGCATCTGATCAAAAAATATCATAGAACATAAAAAGTAGGAAACTTAATTCTCTACAAAAAAGGTCTCTTAAGATTTTGCCATAGCTCGCCGGCGTTTCCGAGATATTTGCAGATTTATCTCAAGTGAAGGGGCCTGACGGACATATTTCGAGATATTTCTTCTTCTTGTTGTCCTTCTTCTGCACAGCTAAGCTGGAAGTGGCATTTGTGGCTCGCACTAGTGCAGAGTTATCTCAAAGAAAGAGGCCACGGTGTTTCTGTATCTCTATTATGTTGGTGCGGCTTCGGAACTTTTAAATATCTCGATATATCTCGAAAACTACGCTTCTGATCAAAAAATATCATAGAACATAAATTGTAGGAAACATAATTCTCTACACAAAACGTCTCTTAACATTTTGCCATAGCTCGCTTCGTTTCCGAGATATTAGCAGATTCAGCTCAAAGGAACGGGCCTGACGGACATATTTCGAGATATTTCTTCTTCTTGTTGTTCTTCCTCTGCACAGCTAAGCTGGAAGTGGCATTTGCAGCTCGCAATAGTGCAGAGTTATCTCAAAGAAAGGGGCCACGGTGTTTCTGTATCTCTATTATGTTGGTGCGGCTTCGGAACTTTTAAATATCTTGATATATCTCGAAAACTACGCTTCTGATCAAAAAATATCATAGAACATAACTTGTAGGAAACATAATTCTCTACAAAAAAGGTCTCTTAGCATTTTGCCATAGCTCGCTTCGTTTCCGAGATATTTGCAGATATATCTCAAGGGAAGGGGCCTGACGGACATATTTCGAGATATTTCTTCTTCTTGTTGTTCTTCTTCTGCACAGCTAAACTGGAAGTGGCATTTCCAGCTCGCAATAGTGCAGAGTTATCTGAAAGAAAGGGGCCACGGTGTTTCTGTATCTCTAATATGTTGGTGCGGCTTCGGAACTTTTAAATATCTTGATATATCTCGAGAACTACGCATCTGATCAAAAAATATCATAGAACATAAAAAGTAGGAAACTTAATTCTCTACAAAAAAGGTCTCTTAACATTTTGCCATAGCTCGCTTCGTTTCCGGGATATTTGCAGATTTATCTCGAGGGAAGGGGCCTGACGGACATATTTCGAGATATTTCTTCTTCTTGTTGTTCTTCTTCTGCACAGCTAAGCTGGAAGTGGCTTTTGCGGCTCGCACTAGTGCAGAGTTATCTCAAAGAAAGGGGCCACGGTGTTTCTGTATCTCTATTATGTTGGTGCGGCTTCGGAACTTTTAAATATCTCGATATATCTCGAGAACTACGCATCTGATCAAAAAATATCATAGAACATAAAAAGTAGGAAACTTAATTCTCTACAAAAAAGGTCTCTTAACATTTTGCCATAGCTCGCTTCGTTTCCGAGATATTTGCAGATTTATCTCAAGTGAAGGGGCCTGACGGACATATTTCGAGATATTTCTTCTTCTTGTTGTCCTTCTTCTGCACAGCTAAGCTGGAAGTGGCATTTGCGGCTCGCACTAGTGCAGAGTTATCTCAAAGAAAGGGGCCACGTTGTTTCTGTATCTCTATTATGTTGGTGCGGCTTCGGAACTTTTAAATATCTCGATATATCTCGAAAACTACGCTTCTGATCAAAAAACATCATAGAACATAAATTGTAGGAAACATAATTCTCTACAAAAAACGTCTCTTGACATTTTGCCATGGCTCGCTTCGTTTCCGAGATATTTGCAGATTCAGCTCAAAGGAACGGGCCTGACGGACATATTTCGAGATATTTCTTCTTCTTGTTGTTCTTCCTCTGCACAGCTAAGCTGGAAGTGGCATTTGCAGCTCGCAATAGTGCAGAGTTATCTCAAAGAAAGGGGCCACGGTGTTTCTGTATCTCTATTATGTTGGTGCGGCTTCGGAACTTTTAAATATCTCGATATATCTCGAAAACTACGCTTCTGATCAAAAAATATCATAGAACATAAATTGTAGGAAACATAATTCTCTACACAAAACGTCTCTTAACATTTTGCCATAGCTCGCTTCGTTTCCGAGATATTTGCAGATTCAGCTCAAAGGAACGGGCCTGACGGACATATTTCGAGATATTTCTTCTTCTTGTTGTTCTTCCTCTGCACAGCTAAGCTGGAAGTGGCATTTGCAGCTCGCAATAGTGCAGAGTTATCTCAAAGAAAGGGGCCACGGTGTTTCTGTATCTCTATTATGTTGGTGCGGCTTCGGAACTTTTAAATATCTTGATATATCTCGAAAACTACGCTTCTGATCAAAAAATATCATAGAACATAACTTGTAGGAAACATAATTCTCTACAAAAAAGGTCTCTTAGCATTTTGCCATAGCTCGCTTCGTTTCCGAGATATTTGCAGATATATCTCAAGGGAAGGGGCCTGACGGACATATTTCGAGATATTTCTTCTTCTTGTTGTTCTTCTTCTGCACAGCTAAACTGGAAGTGGCATTTCCAGCTCGCAATAGTGCAGAGTTATCTGAAAGAAAGGGGCCACGGTGTTTCTGTATCTCTAATATGTTGGTGCGGCTTCGGAACTTTTAAATATCTTGATATATCTCGAGAACTACGCATCTGATCAAAAAATATCATAGAACATAAAAAGTAGGAAACTTAATTCTCTACAAAAAAGGTCTCTTAACATTTTGCCATAGCTCGCTTCGTTTCCGGGATATTTGCAGATTTATCTCGAGGGAAGGGGCCTGACGGACATATTTCGAGATATTTCTTCTTCTTGTTGTTCTTCTTCTGCACAGCTAAGCTGGAAGTGGCTTTTGCGGCTCGCACTAGTGCAGAGTTATCTCAAAGAAAGGGGCCACGGTGTTTCTGTATCTCTATTATGTTGGTGCGGCTTCGGAACTTTTAAATATCTCGATATATCTCGAAAACTACGCTTCTGATCAAAAAATATGATAGAACATAGATTGTAGAAAACATAATTCTCTACAAAAAAGGTCTCTTAAGATTTTGCCATAGCTCGTTTCGTTTCCGAGATATTTGCAGATATATCTCAAGGGAAGGGGCCTGACGGACATATTTCGAGATATTTCTTCTTCTTGTTGTTGTCCTTCTGCACAGCTAAACTGGAAGTGGCATTTCCAGCTCGCAATAGTGCAGAGTTATCTCAAAGAAAGGGGCCACGGTGTTTCTGTATCTCTATTATGTTGGTGCGGCTTCGGAACTTTTAAATATCTTGATATATCTCGAGAACTACGCATCTGATCAAAAAATATCATAGAACATAAAAAGTAGGAAACTTAATTCTCTACAAAAAAGGTCTCTTAACATTTTGCCATAGCTCGCTTCGTTTCCGAGATATTTGCAGATTTATCTCAAGTGAAGGGGCCTGACGGACATATTTCGAGATATTTCTTCTTCTTGTTGTCCTTCTTCTGCACAGCTAACCTGGAAGTGGCATTTGCGGCTCGCACTAGTGCAGAGTTATCTCAAAGAAAGGGGCCACGTTGTTTCTGTATCTCTATTATGTTGGTGCGGCTTCGGAACTTTTAAATATCTCGATATATCTCGAAAACTACGCTTCTGATCAAAAAATATCATAGAACATAAATTGTAGAAAACATAATTCTCTACAAAAAAGGTCTCTTAAGATTTTGCCATAGCTCGTTTCGTTTCCGAGATATTTGCAGATATATCTCAAGGGAAGGGGCCTGACGGACATATTTCGAGATATTTCTTCTTCTTGTTGTTGTCCTTCTGCACAGCTAAACTGGAAGTGGCATTTCCAGCTCGCAATAGTGCAGAGTTATCTCAAAGAAAGGGGCCACGGTGTTTCTGTATCTCTATTATGTTGGTGCGGCTTCGGAACTTTTAAATATCTTGATATATCTCGAGAACTACGCATCTGATCAAAAAATATCATAGAACATAAAAAGCAGGAAACTTAATTCTCTACAAAAAAGGTCTCTTAACATTTTGCCATAGCTCGCTTCGTTTCCGAGATATTTGCAGATTTATCTCAAGGGAAGGGGCCTGACGGACATATTTCGAGATATTTCTTCTTCTTGATGTTCTTCTTCTGCACAGCTAAGCTGGAAGTGGCATTTACAGCTCGCAATAGTGCAGAGTTATCTCAAAGAAAGGGGCCACGGTGTTTCTGTATCTCTATTATGTTGGTGCGGCTTCGGAACTTTTAAATATCTTGATATATCTCTAGAACTACGCATCTGATCAAAAAATATCATAGAACATATAAAGTAGGAAACTTAATTCTCTACAAAAAAGGTCTCTTAACATTTTGCCATAGCTCGTTTCGTTTCCGAGATATTTGCAGATATATCTCAAGGGAAGGGGCCTGACGGACATATTTCGAAATATTTCTTCTTCTTGTTGTTCTTCTTCTGCACAGCTAAGCTGGAAGTGGCATTTGCGGCCCGCACTAGTGCAGAGTTATCTCAAAGAAAGGGGCCACGGTGTTTCTGAATCTCTATTATGTTGGTGCGGCTTCGGAACTTTTAAATATCTCGATATATCTCGAGAACTACGCTTCTGATCAAAAAATATCATAGAACATAAATTGTAGGAAACATAATTCTCTACAAAAAAGGTCTCTTAACATTTTGCCATAGCTCACTTCGTTTCCGAGATATATGCAGATTTATCTCAAGGGAAGGGGCCTGACGGACATATTTCGAGATATTTCTTCTTCTTGTTGTTCTTCTTCTGCATAGCTAAGCTGGAAGTGGCATTTGCGGCTCGCACTAGTGCAGAGTTATCTCAAAGAAAGGGGCCACGGTGTTTCTGTATCTCTATTATGTTGGTGCGGCTTCGGAACTTTTAAATATCTTGATATATCTCGAGAACTACGCATCTGATCAAAAAATATCATAGAACATAAAAAGTAGGAAACTTAATTCTCTACAAAAAAGGTCTCTTAACATTTTGCCATAGCTCGCTTCGTTTCCGAGATATTTGCAGATTTATCTCAAGGGAAGGGGCCTAACGGACATATTTCGAGATATTTCTTCTTCTTGTTGTTCTTCTTCTGCACAGCTAAACTGGAAGTGGCATTTCCAGCTCGCAATAGTGCAGAGCTATCTCAAAGAGAGGGGCCACGGTGTTTCTGTATCTCTATTATGTTGGTGCGGCTTCGGAACTTTTAAATATCTTGATATATCTCGAGAACTACGCATCTGATCAAAAAATATCATACAACATAAAAAGTAGGAAACTTAATTCTCTACAAAAAAGGTCTCTTAACATTTTGCCATAGCTCGCTTCGTTTCCGAGATATTTGCAGATTTATCTCAAGTGAAGGGGCCTGACGGACATATTTCGAGATATTTCTTCTTCTTGTTGTCCTTCTTCTGCACAGCTAAGCTGGAAGTGGCATTTGCGGCTCGCACTAGCGCAGAGTTATCTCAAAGAAAGGGGCCACGTTGTTTCTGTATCTCTATTATGTTGGTGCGGCTTCGGAACTTTTAAATATCTCGATATATCTCGAAAACTACGCTTCTGATCAAAAAAGATCATAGAACATAAATTGTAGGAAACATAATTCTCTACAAAAAACGTCTCTTAACATTTTGCCATAGCTCGCTTCGTTTCCGAGATATTTGCAGATTCAGCTCAAAGGAACGGGCCTGACGGACATATTTCGAGATATTTCTTCTTCTTGTTGTCCTTCTTCTGCACAGCTAAGCTGGAAGTGGCATTTACAGCTCGCAATCGTGCAGAGTTATCTCAAAGAAAGGGGCCACGGTGTTTCTGTATCTCTATTATGTTGGTGCGGCTTCGGAACTTTTAAATATCTTGATATATCTCGAGAACTACGCATCTGATCAAAAAATATCATAGAACATGAAACGTAGGAAACTTAATTCTCTACAAAAAAGGTCTCTTAACATTTCGCCATAGCTCGCTTCGTTTCCGAGATATTTGCAGATTTATCTCAAGGGAAGGGGCCTGACGGACATATTTCGAGATATTTCTTCTTCTTGTTGTTCTTCTTCTGCACAGCTAAGCTGGAAGTGGCATTTGCGGCTCGCACAAGTGCAGAGTTATCTCAAAGAAAGGGGCCACGGTGTTTCTGTATCCCTATTATGTTGGTGCGGCTTCGGAACTTTTAAATACCTCGATATATCTCGAAAACTACGCTTCTGATCAAAAAATATCATAGAACATAAATTGTAGGAAACATAATTCTCTACAAAAAACGTCTCTTAACATTTTGCCATAGCTCGCTTCGTTTCCGAGATATTTGCAGATTCAGCTCAAAGGAACTGGCCTGACGGACATATTTCGAGATATTTCTTCTTCTTGTTGTTCTTCCTCTGCACAGCTAAGCTGGAAGTGGCATTTGCAGCTCGCAATAGTGCAGAGTTATCTCAAAGAAAGGGGCCACGGTGTTTCTGTATCTCTATTATGTTGGTGCGGCTTCGGAACTTTTAAATATCTTGATATATCTCGAGAACTACGCATCTGATCAAAAAATATCATAGAAGATAAAAAGTAGGAAACTTAATTCTCTACAAAAAAGGTCTCTTAACATTTTGCCATAGCTCGCTTCGTTTCCGAGATATTTGCAGATATATCTCAAGGGAAGGGGCCTGACGGACATATTTCGAGATATTTCTTCTTGTTGTTGTTCTTCTTCTGCACAGCTAAGCTGGAAGTGGCATTTACAGCTCGCAATAGTGCAGAGTTATCTCAAAGAAAGGGGCCACGGTGTTTCTGTATCTCTATTATGTTGGTGCGGCTTCGGAACTTTTAAATATCTTAATATATCTCGAGAACTACGCATCTGATCAAAAAATATCATAGAAGATAAAAAGTAGGAAACTTAATTCTCTACAAAAAAGGTCTCTTAACATTTTGCCATAGCTCGCTTCGTTTCCGAGATATTTGCAGATTTATCTCAAGGGAAGGGGCCTGACGGACATATTTCGAGATATTTCTTCTTCTTGTTGTTCTTCTTCTGCACAGCTAAGCTGGAAGTGGCATTTGCGGCTCGCACTAGTGCAGAGTTATCTCAAAGAAAGGGGCCACCGTGTTTCTGTATCTCTATTATGTTGGTGCGGTTTCGGAACTTTTAAATATCTTGATATATCTCGAGAACTACGCATCTGATCAAAAAATATCATAGAACATAAAAAGTAGGAAACTTAATTCTCTGCAAATATGGTCTCTTAAGATTTTGCCATAGCTCGCTTCGTTTCCGAGATATTTGCAGATTTATCTCAAGGGAAGGGGCCTGACGGACATATTTCGAGATATTTCTTCTTCTTGTTGTCCTTCTTCTGCACAGCTAAGCTGGAACTGGCATTTGCGGCTCGCACTAGTGCAGAGTTATCTCAAAGAAAGGGGCCACGGTGTTTCTGTATCTCTATTATGTTGGTGCGGCTTCGGAACTTTTAAATATCTCGATGTATCTCGAAAACTACGCTTCTGATCAAAAAATATCATAGAACATAAATTGTAGGAAGCATAATTCTCTACAAAAAAGGTCTCTTAACATTTTGCCATAGCTCGCTTCGTTTCCGAGATATTTGCAGATATATCTCAAGGGAAGGGGCCTGACCGACATATTTCGAGATATTTCTTCTTCTTGTTGTTCTTCTTCTGCACAGCTAAGCTGGAAGTGGCATTTGCGGCTCGCACTAGTGCAGAGTTATCTCAAAGAAAGGGGCCACGGTGTTTCTGTATCCCTATTATGTTGGTGCGGCTTCGGAACTTTTAAATATCTCGATATATCTCGAAAACTACGCTTCTGATCAAAAAATATCATAGAACATAAATTGTAGGAAACATAATTCTCTATAAAAAACGTCTCTTAACATTTTGCCATAGCTCGCTTTGTTTCCGAGATATTTGCAGATTCAGCTCAAAGGAACTGGCCTGACGGACATATTTCGAGATATTTCTTCTTCTTGTTGTTCTTCCTCTGCACAGCTAAGCTGGAAGTGGCATTTGCAGCTCGCAATAGTGCAGAGTTATCTCAAAGAAAGGGGCCACGGTGTTTCTGTATCTCTATTATGTTGGTGCGGCTTCGGAACTTTTAAATATCTTGATATATCTCGAGAACTACGCATCTGATCAAAAAATATCATAGAACATAAAAAGTAGGAAACTTAATTCTCTACAAAAAAGGTCTCTTAACATTTTGCCATAGCTCGCTTCGTTTCCGAGATATTTGCAGATTTATCTCAAGGGAAGGGGCCTGACGGACATATTTCGAGATATTTCTTCTTCTTGTTGTTCTTCTTCTGCACAGCTAAGCTGGAAGTGGCATTTGCGGCTCGCACTAGTGCAGAGTTATCTCAAAGAAAGGGGCCACCGTGTTTCTGTATCTCTATTATGTTGGTGCGGTTTCGGAACTTTTAAATATCTTGATATATCTCGAGAACTACGCATCTGATCAAAAAATATCATAGAACATAAAAAGTAGGAAACTTAATTCTCTGCAAATAAGGTCTCTTAACATTTTGCCATAGCTCGCTTCGTTTCCGAGATATTTGCAGATTTATCTCAAGGGAAGTGGCCTGACGGACCTATTTCGAGATATTTCTTCTTCTTGTTGTTCTTCTTCTGCACAGCTAAGCTGGAAGTGGCATTTGCGGCTCGCTCTAGTGCAGAGTTATCTCAAAGAAAGGGGCCACGGTGTTTCTGTATCTCTATTATGTTGGTGCGGCTTCGGAACTTTTAAATATCTTGATATATCTCGAGAACTACGCATCTGATCCAAAAATATCATAGAACATAAATCGTAGGAAACTTAATTCTCTACAAAAAAGGTCTCTTAACATTTTGCCATAGCTCGCTTCGTTTCCGAGATATTTGCAGATTTATCTCAAGGGAAGGGGCCTGACGGACATATTTCCAGATATTTCTTCTTCTTGTTGTTCTTCTTCTGCACAGCTAAGCTGGAAGTGGCATTTACAGCTCGCAATAGTGCAGAGTTATCTCAAAGAAAGGGGCCACGGTGTTTCTGTATCTCTATTATGTTGGTGCGGCTTCGGAACTTTTAAATATCTTGGTATATCTCGAGAACTACGCATCAGATCAAAAAATATCATAGAACATAAATTGTAGGAAACATAATTCTCTACAAAAAAGGTCTCTTAACATTTTGCCATAGCTCGCTTCGTTTCCGAGATATTTGCAGATATATCTCAAGGGAAGGGGCCTGACGGACATATTTCGAGGTATGTCTTCTTCTTGTTGTTCTTCTTCTGCACAGCTAAGCTGGAAGTGGCATTTACAGCTCGCAATAGTGCAGAGTTATCTCAAAGAAAGGGGCCACGGTGTTTCTGTATCTCTATTATGTTGGTGCGGCTTCGGAACTTTTAAATATCTTGATATATCTCGAGAACTACGCATCTGATCAAAAAATATCATAGAACATGAAACGTAGGAAACTTAATTCTCTGCAAATAAGGTCTCTTAACATTTTGCCATAGCTCGCTTCGTTTCCGAGATATTTGCAGATTTATCTCGAGGGAAGGGGCCTGACGGACATATTTCGAGATATTTCTTCTTCTTGTTGTCCTTCTTCTGCACAGCTAAGCTGGAAGTGGCATTTACAGCTCGCAATCGTGCAGAGTTATCTCAAAGAAAGGGGCCACGGTGTTTCTGTATCTCTATTATGTTGGTGCGGCTTCGGAACTTTTAAATATCTTGATATATCTCGAGAACTACGCATCTGATCAAAAAATATCATAGAACATGAAACGTAGGAAACTTAATTCTCTACAAAAAAGGTCTCTTAACATTTCGCCATAGCTCGCTTCGTTTCCGAGATATTTGCAGATTCATCTCAAGGGAAGGGGCCTGACGGACATATTTCGAGATATTTCTTCTTCTTGTTGTTCTTCTTCTGCACAGCTAAGCTGGAAGTGGCATTTGCGGCTCGCACAAGTGCAGAGTTATCTCAAAGAAAGGGGCCACGGTGTTTCTGTATCCCTATTATGTTGGTGCGGCTTCGGAACTTTTAAATACCTCGATATATCTCGAAAACTACGCTTCTGATCAAAAAATATCATAGAACATAAATTGTAGGAAACATAATTCTCTACAAAAAACGTCTCTTAACATTTTGCCATAGCTCGCTTCGTTTCCGAGATATTTGCAGATTCAGCTCAAAGGAACTGGCCTGACGGACATATTTCGAGATATTTCTTCTTCTTGTTGTTCTTCCTCTGCACAGCTAAGCTGGAAGTGGCATTTGCAGCTCGCAATAGTGCAGAGTTATCTCAAAGAAAGGGGCCACGGTGTTTCTGTATCTCTATTATGTTGGTGCGGCTTCGGAACTTTTAAATATCTTGATATATCTCGAGAACTACGCATCTGATCAAAAAATATCATAGAAGATAAAAAGTAGGAAACTTAATTCTCTACAAAAAAGGTCTCTTAACATTTTGCCATAGCTCGCTTCGTTTCCGAGATATTTGCAGATTTATCTCAAGGGAAGGGGCCTGACGGACATATTTCGAGATATTTCTTCTTCTTGTTGTTCTTCTTCTGCACAGCTAAGCTGGAACTGGCATTTGCGGCTCGCACTAGTGCAGAGTTATCTCAAAGAAAGGGGCCACGGTGTTTCTGTATCTCTATTATGTTGGTGCGGCTTCGGAACTTTTAAATATCTTGATATATCTCGAGAACTACGCATCTGATCCAAAAATATCATAGAACATAAATAGTAGGAAACTTAATTCTCTACAAAAAAGGTCTCTTAACATTTTGCCATAGCTCGCTTCGTTTCCGAGATATTTGCAGATTTATCTCAAGGGAAGGGGCCTGACGGACATATTTCCAGATATTTCTTCTTCTTGTTGTTCTTCTTCTGCACAGCTAAGCTGGAAGTGGCATTTGCAGCTCGCAATAGTGCAGAGTTATCTCAAAGAAAGGGGCCACGGTGTTTCTGTATCTCTATTATGTTGGTGCGGCTTCGGAACTTTTAAATATCTTGATATATCTCGAGAACTACGCATCTGATCAAAAAATATCATAGAACATAAAAAGTAGGAAACTTAATTCCCTACAAAAAAGGTCTCTTAACATTTTGCCATAGCTCGCTTCGTTTCCGAGATATTTGCAGATTTATCTCAAGGGAAGGGGCCTGACGGACATATTTCGAGATATTTCTTCTTCTTGTTGTTCTTCTTCTGCACAGCTAAGCTGGAAGTGGCATTTGCGGCTCGCACTAGTGCAGAGTTATCTCAACGAAAGGGGCCACGGTGTTTCTGTATCTCTATTATGTTGGTGCGGCTTCGGAACTTTTAAATATCTTGATATATCTCGAGAACTACGCATCAGATCAAAAAATATCATAGAACATAAAAAGTAGGAAACTTAATTCTCTACAAAAAAGGTCTCTTAACATTTTGCCATAGCTCTCTTCGTTTCCGAGATATTTGCAGATTTATCTCAAGGGAAGGGGCCTGACGGACATATTTCGAGATATTGCTTCTTCTTGTTGTTCTTCTGCACAGCTAAGCTGGAAGTGGCATTTGCAGCTCGCAATAGTGCATAGTTATCTGAAAGAAAGGGGCCACGGTGTTTCTGTATCTCTATTATGTTGGTGCGGCTTCGGAACTTTTAAGTATCTTGATATATCTCGAGAACTACGCATCTAATCAAAAAATATTATAGAACATAAAAAGTAGGAAACTTAATTCTCTACAAAAAAGGTCTCTTAACATTTTGCCATAGCTCGCTTCGTTTCCGAGATATTTGCAGATTCAGCTCAAAGGAACTGGCCTGACGGACATATTTCGAGATATTTCTTCTTCTTGTTGTTCTTCTTCTGCACAGCTAAGCTGGAAGTGGCATTTGCAGCTCGCAATAGTGCAGAGTTATCTCAAAGAAAGGGGCCACGGTGTTTCTGTATCTCTATTATGTTGGTGCGGCTTCGGAACTTTTAGATATCTTGATATATCTCGAGAACTACGCATCTGATCAAAAAATATCATAGAACATAAAAAGTAGGAAACTTAATTCTCTACAAAAAAGGTCTCTTAACATTTTGCCATAGCTCGCTTCGTTTCCGAGATATTTGCAGATTTATCTCAAGGGAAGGGGCCTGACGGACATATTTCGAGATATTTCTTCTTCTTGTTGTTCTTCTCCTGCACAGCTAAGCTGGAAGTGGCATTTGCGGCTCGCACTAGTGCAGAGTTATCTCAACGAAAGGGGCCACGGTGTTTCTGTATCTCTATTATGTTGGTGCGGCTTCGGAACTTTTAAATATCTCGATATATCTCGAAAACTACGCTTCTGATCAAAAAATATCATAGAACATAAATTGTAGGAAACCTAATTCTCTACAAAAAAGGTCTCTTAACATTTTGCCATAGCTCTCTTCGTTTCCGAGATATTTGCAGATTTATCTCAAGGGAAGGGGCCTGACGGACATATTTCGAGATATTTCTTCTTCTTGTTGTTCTTCTGCACAGCTAAGCTGGAAGTGGCATTTGCAGCTCGCAATAGTGCATAGTTATCTGAAAGAAAGGGGCCACGGTGTTTCTGTATCTCTATTATGTTGGTGCGGCTTCGGAACTTTTAAATATCTTGATATATCTCGAGAACTACGCATCGAATCAAAAAATATCATAGAACATGAATTGTAGGAAAGATAATTCTCTACAAAAAAGGTCTCTTAACATTTTGCCATAGCTCTCTTCGTTTCCGAGATATTTGCAGATTTATCTCAAGGGAAGGGGCCTGACGGACATATTTCGAGATATTTCTTCTTCTTGATGTTCTTCTTCTGCACAGCTAAGCTGGAAGTGGCATTTGCAGCTCGCAATAGTGCAGAGTTATCTCAAAGAAAGGGGCCACGGTGTTTCTGTATCTCTATTATGTTGGTGCGGCTTCGGAACTTTTAAATATCTTGATATATCTCCAGAACTACGCATCTGATCAAAAAATATCATAGAACATAAAACGTAGGAAACTTAATTCTCTACAAAAAAGGTCTCTTAACATTTTGCCATAGCTCGCTTCGTTTCCGAGATATTTGCAGATTTATCTCAAGGGAAGGGACCTGACGGACATATTTCGAGATATTTCTTCTTCTTGTTGTTCTTCTCCTGCACAGCTAAGCTGGAAGTGGCATTTGCGGCTCGCACTAGTGCAGAGTTATCTCAACGAAAGGGGCCACGGTGTTTCTGTATCTCTATTATGTTGGTGCGGCTTCGGAACTTTTAAATATCTCGATATATCTCGAAAACTACGCTTCTGATCAAAAAATATCATAGAACATAAATTGTAGGAAACTTAATTCTCTACAAAAAAGGTATCTTAACATTTTGCCATAGCTCTCTTCGTTTCCGAGATATTTGCAGATTTATCTCAAGGGAAGGGGCCTGACGGACATATTTCGAGATATTTCTTCTTCTTGTTGTTCTTCTGCACAGCTAAGCTGGAAGTGGCATTTGCAGCTCGCAATAGTGCAGAGTTATCTCAAAGAAAGGGGCCACGGTGTTTCTGTATCTCTATTATGTTGGTGCGGCTTCGGAACTTTTAAATATCTTGATATATCTCGAGAACTACGCATCTGATCAAAAAATACCATAGAACATAAAAAGTAGGAAACTTAATTCGCTACAAAAAAGGTCTCTTAACAATTGGCCATAGCTCGCTTCGTTTCCGAGATATTTGCAGATTTATCTCAAGGGAAGGGGCCTGACGGACATATTTCGAGATATTTCTTCTTCTTGTTGTTCTTCTGCACAGCTAAGCTGGAAGTGGCATTTGCAGCTCGCAATAGTGCAGAGTTATCTCAAAGAAAGGGGCCACGGTGTTTCTGTATCTCTATTATGTTGGTGCGGCTTCGGAACTTTTAAATATCTTGATATATCTCGAGAACTACGCATCTGATCAAAAAATACCATAGAACATAAAAAGTAGGAAACTTAATTCGCTACAAAAAAGGTCTCTTAACAATTGGCCATAGCTCGCTTCGTTTCCGAGATATTTGCAGATTTATCTCAAGGGAAGGGGCCTGGCGGACATATTTCGAGATATTTCTTCTTCTTGTTGTTCTTCTTCTGCACAGCTAAGCTGGAAGTGGCATTTGCGGCTCGCACTAGTGCAGAGTTATCTCAAAGAAAGGGGCCACGGTGTTTCTGTATCCCTATTATGTTGGTGCGGCTTCGGAACTTTTAAATATCTTGATATATCTCGAAAACTGCGCTTCTGATCAAAAAATATCATAGAACATAAATTGTAGGAAACATAATTCTCTACAAAAAACGTCTCTTAACATTTTGCCATAGCTCGCTTCGTTTCCGAGATATTTGCAGATTTATCTCAAGGGAAGGGGCCTGACGGACATATTTCGAGATATTTCTTCTTCTTGTTGTTCTTCTTCTGCACAGCTAAGCTGGAAGTGGCATTTGCGGCTCGCACTAGTGCAGAGTTATCTCAACGAAAGGGGCCACGGTGTTTCTGTATCTCTATTATGTTGGTGCGGCTTCGGAACTTTTAAATATCTCGATATATCTCGAAAACTGCGCTTCTGATCAAAAAATATCATAGAAGATAAATTGTAGGAAACATAATTCTCTACAAAAAAGGTCTCTTAACATTTTGCCATAGCTCGCTTCGTTTCCGAGATATTTGCAGATATATCTCAAGGGAAGGGGCCTGACGGACATATTTCGAGATATTTCTTCTTCTTGTTGTTCTTCTTCTGCACAGCTAAGCTGGAAGTGGCATTTACAGCTCGCAATAGTGCAGAGTTATCTCAAAGAAAGGGGCCACGGTGTTTCTGTATCTCTATTATGTTGGTGCGGCTTCGGAACTTTTAAATATCTTGGTATATCTCGAGAACTACGCATCAGATCAAAAAATATCATAGAACATAAATTGTAGGAAACATAATTCTCTACAAAAAAGGTCTCTTAACATTTTGCCATAGCTCGCTTCGTTTCCGAGATATTTGCAGATATATCTCAAGGGAAGGGGCCTGACGGACATATTTCGAGGTATGTCTTCTTCTTGTTGTTCTTCTTCTGCACAGCTAAGCTGGAAGTGGCATTTACAGCTCGCAATAGTGCAGAGTTATCTCAAAGAAAGGGGCCACGGTGTTTCTGTATCTCTATTATGTTGGTGCGGCTTCGGAACTTTTAAATATCTTGATATATCTCGCGAACTACGCATCTGATCAAAAAATATCATAGAACATGAAAAGTAGGAAACTTAATTCTCTACAAAAAAGGTCTCTTAACATTTTGCCATAGCTCGCTTCGTTTCCGAGATATTTGCAGATTTATCTCAAGGGAAGGGGCCTAACGGACATATTTCGAGATATTTCTTCTTCTTGTTGTTCTTCTTCTGCACAGCTAAACTGGAAGTGGCATTTCCAGCTCGCAATAGTGCAGAGTTATCTCAAAGAGAGGGGCCACGGTGTTTCTGTATCTCTATTATGTTGGTGCGGCTTCGGAACTTTTAAATATCTTGATATATCTCGAGAACTACGCATCTGATCAAAAAATATCATAGAACATAAAAAGTAGGAAACTTAATTCTCTACAAAAAAGGTCTCCTAACATTTTGCCATAGCTCGCTTCGTTTCCGAGATATTTGCAGATTTATCTCAAGGGAAGGGGCCTGACGGACATATTTCGAGATATTTCCTCTTCTTGTTGTTCTTCTTCTGCACAGCTAAGCTGGAAGTGGCATTTGCGGCTCGCACTAGTGCAGAGTTATCTCAAAGAAAGGGGCCACGGTGTTTCTGTATCCCTATTATGTTGGTGCGGCTTCGGAACTTTTAAATATCTCGATATATCTCGAAAACTACGCTTCGGATCAAAAAATATCATAGAACATAAATTGTAGGAAACATAATTCTCTACAAGAAACGTCTCTTAACATTTTGCCATAGCTCGCTTCGTTTCCGAGATATTTGCAGATTCAGCTCAAAGGAACTGGCCTGACGGACATATTTCGAGATATTTCTTCTTCTTGTTGTTCTTCCTCTGCACAGCTAAGCTGGAAGTGGCAGTTGCAGCTCGCAATAGTGCAGAGTTATCTCAAAGAAAGGGGCCACGGTGTTTCTGTATCTCTATTATGTTGGTGCGGCTTCGGAACTTTTAAATATCTTGATATATCTCGAGAACTACGCATCCGATCAAAAAATATAATAGAACATAAAAAGTAGGAAACTTAATTCTCTACAAAAAAGGTCTCTTAACATTTTGCCATAGCTCGCTTCGTTTCCGAGATATTTGCAGATTTATCTCGAGGGAAGGGGCCTGACGGACATATTTCGAGATATTTCTTCTTCTTGTTGTTCTTCTTCTGCACAGCTAAGCTGGAAGCGGCATTTGCGGCTCGCACTAGTGCAGAGTTATCTCAAAGAAAGGGGCCACGGTGTTTCTGTATCTCTATTATGTTGGTGCGGCTTCGGAACTTTTAAATATCTCGATATATCTCGAAAACTACGCTTCTGATCAAAAAATATCATAGAACATAAATTGTAGGAAACATAATTCTCTACAAAAAAGGTCTCTTAACATTTTGCCATAGCTCGCTTCGTTTCCGAGATATTTGCAGATTTATCTCAAGGGAAGGGGCCTGACGGACATATTTCGAGATATTTCTTCTTCTTGTTGTTCTTCTTCTGCACAGCTAAACTGGAAGTGGCATTTCCAGCTCGCAATAGTGCAGAGTTATCTCAAAGAGAGGGGCCACGGTGTTTCTGTATCTCCATTATGTTGGTGCGGCTTCGGAACTTTTAAATATCTTGATATATCTCGAGAACTACGCATCTGATCAAAAAATATCATAGAACATAAAAAGTAGGAAACTGAATTCTCTACAAAAAAGGTCTCTCAACATTTTGCCATAGCTCGCTTCGTTTCCGAGATATTTGCAGATTTATCTCAAGGGAAGGGGCCTGACGGACATATTTCGAGATATTTCTTCTTCTTGTTGTTCTTCTTCTGCACAGCTAAGCTGGAAGTGGCATTTACAGCTCGCAATAGTGCAGAGTTATCTCAAAGAAAGGGGCCACGGTGTTTCTGTATCTCTATTATGTTGGTGCGGCTTCGGAACTTTTAAATATCTTGATATATCTCGAGAACTACGCATCTGATCAAAAAATATCATAGAACATAAAAAGTAGGAAACTTAATTCTCTACAAAAAAGGTCTCTTAACATTTTGCCATAGCTCGCTTCGTTTCCGAGATATTTGCAGATTTATCTCAAGGGAAGGGGCCTAACGGACATATTTCGGGATATTTCTTCTTCTTGTTGTTCTTCTTCTGCACAGCTAAACTGGAAGTGGCATTTCCAGCTCGCAATAGTGCAGAGTTATCTCAAAGAGAGGGGCCACGGTGTTTCTGTATCTCTATTATGTTGGTGCGGCTTCGGAACTTTTAAATATCTTGATATATCTCGAGAACTACGCATCTGATCAAAAAATATCATAGAACATAAAAAGTAGGAAACTTAATTCTCTACAAAAAAGGTCTCTTAACATTTTGCCATAGCTCGCTTCGTTTCCGAGATATTTGCAGATTTATCTCAAGGGAAGGGGCCTGACGGACATATTTCGAGATATTTCTTCTTCTTGTTGTTCTTCTTCTGCACAGCTAAGCTGGAAGTGGCATTTGCGGCTCGCACTAGTGCAGAGTTATCTCAAAGAAAGGGGCCATGGTGTTTCTGTATCCCTATTATGTTGGTGCGGCTTCGGAACTTTTAAATATCTCGATATATCTCGAAAACTACGCTTCTGATCAAAAAATATCATAGAACATAAATTGTAGGAAACATAATTGTCTACAAAAAAGGTCTCTTAACATTTTGCCATAGCTCGCTTCGTTTCCGAGATATTTGCAGATTCAGCTCAAAGGAACTGGCCTGACGGACATATTTCGAGATATTTCTTCTTCTTGTTGTTCTTCCTCTGCACAGCTAAGCTGGAAGTGGCATTTGCAGCTCGCAATAGTGCAGAGTTATCTCAAAGAAAGGGGCCACGGTGTTTTTGTATCTCTATTATGTTGGTGCGGCTTCGGAACTTTTAAATATCTTGATATATCTCGAGAACTACGCATCTGATCAAAAAATATCATAGAACATAAAAAGTAGGAAACTTAATTCTCTACAAAAAAGGTCTCTTAACATTTTGCCATAGCTCGCTTCGTTTCCGAGATATTTGCAGATTTATCTCAAGGGAAGGGGCCTAACGGACATATTTCGAGATATTTCTTCTTCTTGTTGTTCTTCTTCTGCACAGCTAAACTGGAAGTGGCATTTCCAGCTCGCAATAGTGCAGAGCTATCTCAAAGAGAGGGGCCACGGTGTTTCTGTATCTCTATTATGTTGGTGCGGCTTCGGAACTTTTAAATATCTTGATATATCTCGAGAGCTACGCGTCTGATCAAAAAATATCATAGAACATAAAAAGTAGGAAACATAATTCTCTACAAAAAAGGTCTCTTAAAATTTTGCCATAGCTCGCTTCGTTTCCGAGATATTTGCAGATTCAGCTCAAAGGAACTGGCCTGACGGACATATTTCGAGATATTTCTTCTTCTTGTTGTTCTTCCTCTGCACAGCTAAGCTGGAAGTGGCATTTGCAGCTCGCAATAGTGCAGAGTTATCTCAAAGAAAGGGGCCACGGTGTTTCTGTATCTCTATTATGTTGGTGCGGCTTCGGAACTTTTAAATATCTCGATATATCTCGAAAACTACGCTTCTGATCAAAAAATATAATAGAACATAAATTGTAGGAAACATAATTGTCTACAAAAAAGGTCTCTTAACATTTTGCCATAGCTCGCTTCGTTTCCGAGAAATTTGCAGATTTATCTCAAGGGAAGGGGCCTAACGGACATATTTCGAGATATTTCTTCTTCTTGTTGTTCTTCTTCTGCACAGCTAAACTGGAAGTGGCATTTCCAGCTCGCAATAGTGCAGAGTTATCTCAAAGAGAGGGGCCACGGTGTTTCTGTATCGCTATTATGTTGGTGAGGCTTCGGAACTTTTAAATATCTTGATATATCTCGAGAGCTACGCGTCTGAACAAAAAATATCATAGAACATAAAAAGTAGGAAACATAATTCTCTACAAAAAAGGTCTCTTAACATTTTGCCATAGCTCGCTACGTTTTCGAGATATCTGCAGATTTATCTCAAGGGAAGGGGCCTGACGGACATATTTCGAGATATTGCTTCTTCTTGTTGTTCTTCTGCACAGCTAAGCTGGAAGTGGCATTTGCAGCTCGCAATAGTGCATAGTTATCTGAAAGAAAGGGGCCACGGTGTTTCTGTATGTCTATTATGTTGGTGCGGCTTCGGAACTTTTAAGTATCTTGATATATCTCGAGAACTACGCATCTAATCAAAAAATATTATAGAACATAAAAAGTAGGAAACTTAATTCTCTACAAAAAAGGTCTCTTAACATTTTGCCATAGCTCGCTTCGTTTCCGAGATATTTGCAGATTCAGCTCAAAGGAACTGGCCTGACGGACATATTTCGAGATATTTCTTCTTCTTGTTGTTCTTCTTCTGCAGGGCTAAGCTGGAAGTGGCATTTACAGCTCGCAATAGTGCAGAGTTATCTCAAAGAAAGGGGCCACGGTGTTTCTGTATCTCTATTATGTTGGTGCGGCTTCGGAACTTTTAAATATCTTGATATATCTCGAGAACTACGCATCAGATCAAAAAATATTATAGAACATAAAAAGTAGGAAACTTAATTCTCTACAAGAAAGGTCTCTTAACATTTTGCCATAGCTCTCTTCGTTTCCGAGATATTTGCAGATTTATCTCAAGGGAAGGGGCCTGACGGACATATTTCGAGATATTTCTTCTTCTTGATGTTCTTCTTCTGCACAGCTAAGCTGGAAGTGGCATTTGCAGCTCGCAATAGTGCAGAGTTATCTCAAAGAAAGGGGCCACGGTGTTTCTGTATCTCTATTATGTTGGTGCGGCTTCGGAACTTTTAAATATCTTGATATATCTCCAGAACTACGCATCTGATCAAATAATATCATAGAACATAAAACGTAGGAAACTTAATTCTCTACAAAAAAGGTCTCTTAACATTTTGCCATAGCTCGCTTCGTTTCCGAGATATTTGCAGATTTATCTCAAGGGAAGGGACCTGACGGACATATTTCGAGATATTTCTTCTTCTTGTTGTTCTTCTCCTGCACAGCTAAGCTGGAAGTGGCATTTGCGGCTCGCACTAGTGCAGAGTTATCTCAACGAAAGGGGCCACGGTGTTTCTGTATCTCTATTATGTTGGTGCGGCTTCGGAACTTTTAAATATCTCGATATATCTCGAAAACTACGCTTCTGATCAAAAAATATCATAGAACATAAATTGTAGGAAACTTAATTCTCTACAAAAAAGGTATCTTAACATTTTGCCATAGCTCTCTTCGTTTCCGAGATATTTGCAGATTTATCTCAAGGGAAGGGGCCTGACGGACATATTTCGAGATATTTCTTCTTCTTGTTGTTCTTCTGCACAGCTAAGCTGGAAGTGGCATTTGCAGCTCGCAATAGTGCAGAGTTATCTCAAAGAAAGGGGCCACGGTGTTTCTGTATCTCTATTATGTTGGTGCGGCTTCGGAACTTTTAAATATCTTGATATATCTCCAGAACTACGCATCTGATCAAAAAATATCATAGAACATAAAACGTAGGAAACTTAATTCTCTACAAAAAAGGTCTCTCAACATTTTGCCATAGCTCGCTTCGTTTCCGAGATATTTGCAGATTTATCTCAAGGGAAGGGGCCTGACGGACATATTTCGAGATATTTCTTCTTCTTGTTGTTCTTCTTCTGCACAGCTAAGCTGGAAGTGGCATTTGCGGCTCGCACTAGTGCAGAGTTATCTCAAAGAAAGGGGCCACGGTGTTTCTGTATCTCTATTATGTTGGTGCGGCTTTGGAACTTTTAAATATCTCGATATATCTCGAAAACTACGCTTCTGACCAAAAAATATCATAGAACATAAATTGTACGAAACATAATTCTCTACAAAAAAGGTCTCTTAACATTTTGCCATAGCTCGCTTCGTTTCCGAGATATTTGCAGATATATCTCAAGGGAAGGGGCCTGACGGACATATTTCGAGATATTTCTTCTTCTTGTTGTTCTTCTTCTGCACAGCTAAGCTGGAAGTGGCATTTACAGCTCGCAATAGTGCAGAGTTATCTCAAAGAAAGGGGCCACGGTGTTTCTGTATCTCTATTATGTTGGTGCGGCTTCGGAACTTTTAAATATCTTGATATATCTCGAGAACTACGCATCTGATCAAAAAATACCATAGAACATAAAAGGTAGGAAACTTAATTCTCTACAAAAAAGGTCTCTTAACAATTGGCCATAGCTCGCTTCGTTTCCGAGATATTTGCAGATTTATCTCAAGGGAAGGGGCCTGGCGGACATATTTCGAGATATTTCTTCTTCTTGTTGTTCTTCTTCTGCACAGCTAAGCTGGAAGTGGCATTTGCGGCTCGCACTAGTGCAGAGTTATCTCAACGAAAGGGGCCACGGTGTTTCTGTATCTCTATTATGTTGGTGCGGCTTCGGAACTTTTAAATATCTCGATATATCTCGAAAACTGCGCTTCTGATCAAAAAATATCATAGAAGATAAATTGTAGGAAACATAATTCTCTACAAAAAAGGTCTCTTAACATTTTGCCATAGCTCGCTTCGTTTCCGAGATATTTGCAGATATATCTCAAGGGAAGGGGCCTGACGGACATATTTCGAGATATTTCTTCTTCTTGTTGTTCTTCTTCTGCACAGCTAAGCTGGAAGTGGCATTTACAGCTCGCAATAGTGCAGAGTTATCTCAAAGAAAGGGGCCACGGTGTTTCTGTATCTCTATTATGTTGGTGCGGCTTCGGAACTTTTAAATATCTTGGTATATCTCGAGAACTACGCATCAGATCAAAAAATATCATAGAACATAAATTGTAGGAAACATAATTCTCTACAAAAAAGGTCTCTTAACATTTTGCCATAGCTCGCTTCGTTTCCGAGATATTTGCAGATATATCTCAAGGGAAGGGGCCTGACGGACATATTTCGAGGTATGTCTTCTTCTTGTTGTTCTTCTTCTGCACAGCTAAGCTGGAAGTGGCATTTACAGCTCGCAATAGTGCAGAGTTATCTCAAAGAAAGGGGCCACGGTGTTTCTGTATCTCTATTATGTTGGTGCGGCTTCGGAACTTTTAAATATCTTGATATATCTCGCGAACTACGCATCTGATCAAAAAATATCATAGAACATGAAAAGTAGGAAACTTAATTCTCTACAAAAAAGGTCTCTTAACATTTTGCCATAGCTCGCTTCGTTTCCGAGATATTTGCAGATTTATCTCAAGGGAAGGGGCCTAACGGACATATTTCGAGATATTTCTTCTTCTTGTTGTTCTTCTTCTGCACAGCTAAACTGGAAGTGGCATTTCCAGCTCGCAATAGTGCAGAGTTATCTCAAAGAGAGGGGCCACGGTGTTTCTGTATCTCTATTATGTTGGTGCGGCTTCGGAACTTTTAAATATCTTGATATATCTCGAGAACTACGCATCTGATCAAAAAATATCATAGAACATAAAAAGTAGGAAACTTAATTCTCTACAAAAAAGGTCTCCTAACATTTTGCCATAGCTCGCTTCGTTTCCGAGATATTTGCAGATTTATCTCAAGGGAAGGGGCCTGACGGACATATTTCGAGATATTTCCTCTTCTTGTTGTTCTTCTTCTGCACAGCTAAGCTGGAAGTGGCATTTGCGGCTCGCACTAGTGCAGAGTTATCTCAAAGAAAGGGGCCACGGTGTTTCTGTATCCCTATTATGTTGGTGCGGCTTCGGAACTTTTAAATATCTCGATATATCTCGAAAACTACGCTTCGGATCAAAAAATATCATAGAACATAAATTGTAGGAAACATAATTCTCTACAAGAAACGTCTCTTAACATTTTGCCATAGCTCGCTTCGTTTCCGAGATATTTGCAGATTCAGCTCAAAGGAACTGGCCTGACGGACATATTTCGAGATATTTCTTCTTCTTGTTGTTCTTCCTCTGCACAGCTAAGCTGGAAGTGGCAGTTGCAGCTCGCAATAGTGCAGAGTTATCTCAAAGAAAGGGGCCACGGTGTTTCTGTATCTCTATTATGTTGGTGCGGCTTCGGAACTTTTAAATATCTTGATATATCTCGAGAACTACGCATCCGATCAAAAAATATAATAGAACATAAAAAGTAGGAAACTTAATTCTCTACAAAAAAGGTCTCTTAACATTTTGCCATAGCTCGCTTCGTTTCCGAGATATTTGCAGATTTATCTCGAGGGAAGGGGCCTGACGGACATATTTCGAGATATTTCTTCTTCTTGTTGTTCTTCTTCTGCACAGCTAAGCTGGAAGCGGCATTTGCGGCTCGCACTAGTGCAGAGTTATCTCAAAGAAAGGGGCCACGGTGTTTCTGTATCTCTATTATGTTGGTGCGGCTTCGGAACTTTTAAATATCTCGATATATCTCGAAAACTACGCTTCTGATCAAAAAATATCATAGAACATAAATTGTAGGAAACATAATTCTCTACAAAAAAGGTCTCTTAACATTTTGCCATAGCTCGCTTCGTTTCCGAGATATTTGCAGATTTATCTCAAGGGAAGGGGCCTGACGGACATATTTCGAGATATTTCTTCTTCTTGTTGTTCTTCTTCTGCACAGCTAAACTGGAAGTGGCATTTCCAGCTCGCAATAGTGCAGAGTTATCTCAAAGAGAGGGGCCACGGTGTTTCTGTATCTCCATTATGTTGGTGCGGCTTCGGAACTTTTAAATATCTTGATATATCTCGAGAACTACGCATCTCATCAAAAAATATCATAGAACATAAAAAGTAGGAAACTGAATTCTCTACAAAAAAGGTCTCTCAACATTTTGCCATAGCTCGCTTCGTTTCCGAGATATTTGCAGATTTATCTCAAGGGAAGGGGCCTGACGGACATATTTCGAGATATTTCTTCTTCTTGTTGTTCTTCTTCTGCACAGCTAAGCTGGAAGTGGCATTTACAGCTCGCAATAGTGCAGAGTTATCTCAAAGAAAGGGGCCACGGTGTTTCTGTATCTCTATTATGTTGGTGCGGCTTCGGAACTTTTAAATATCTTGATATATCTCGAGAACAACGCATCTGATCAAAAAATATCATAGAACATAAAAAGTAGGAAACTTAATTCTCTACAAAAAAGGTCTCTTAACATTTTGCCATAGCTCGCTTCGTTTCCGAGATATTTGCAGATTTATCTCAAGGGAAGGGGCCTAACGGACATATTTCGGGATATTTCTTCTTCTTGTTGTTC
Organism: Osmia lignaria lignaria; assembly: GCF_051020975.1. Lineage (NCBI taxonomy): Eukaryota > Metazoa > Arthropoda > Insecta > Hymenoptera > Megachilidae > Osmia > Osmia lignaria. The sequence continues at coordinate 3,665,181 of NW_027478159.1, read as the reverse complement.
TTCTTCTGCACAGCTAAACTGGAAGTGGCATTTCCAGCTCGCAATAGTGCAGAGTTATCTCAAAGAGAGGGGCCACGGTGTTTCTGTATCTCTATTATGTTGGTGCGGCTTCGGAACTTTTAAATATCTTGACATATCTCGAGAACTACGCATCTGATCAAAAAATATCATAGAACATAAAAAGTAGGAAACTTAATTCTCTACAAAAAAGGTCTCTTAACATTTTGCCATAGCTCGCTTTGTTTCCGAGATATTTGCAGATTTATCTCAAGGGAAGGGGCCTGACGGACATATTTCGAGATATTTCTTCTTCTTGTTGTTCTTCTTCTGCACAGCTAAGCTGGAAGTGGCATTTGCGGCTCGCACTAGTGCAGAGTTATCTCAAAGAAAGGGGCCATGGTGTTTCTGTATCCCTATTATGTTGGTGCGGCTTCGGAACTTTTAAATATCTCGATATATCTCGAAAACTACGCTTCTGATCAAAAAATATCATAGAACATAAATTGTAGGAAACATAATTGTCTACAAAAAAGGTCTCTTAACATTTTGCCATAGCTCGCTTCGTTTCCGAGATATTTGCAGATTCAGCTCAAAGGAACTGGCCTGACGGACATATTTCGAGATATTTCTTCTTCTTGTTGTTCTTCCTCTGCACAGCTAAGCTGGAAGTGGCATTTGCAGCTCGCAATAGTGCAGAGTTATCTCAAAGAAAGGGGCCACGGTGTTTTTGTATCTCTATTATGTTGGTGCGGCTTCGGAACTTTTAAATATCTTGATATATCTCGAGAACTACGCATCTGATCAAAAAATATCATAGAACATAAAAAGTAGGAAACTTAATTCTCTACAAAAAAGGTCTCTTAACATTTTGCCATAGCTCGCTTCGTTTCCGAGATATTTGCAGATTTATCTCAAGGGAAGGGGCCTAACGGACATATTTCGAGATATTTCTTCTTCTTGTTGTTCTTCTTCTGCACAGCTAAACTGGAAGTGGCATTTCCAGCTCGCAATAGTGCAGAGCTATCTCAAAGAGAGGGGCCACGGTGTTTCTGTATCTCTATTATGTTGGTGCGGCTTCGGAACTTTTAAATATCTTGATATATCTCGAGAGCTACGCGTCTGATCAAAAAATATCATAGAACATAAAAAGTAGGAAACATAATTCTCTACAAAAAAGGTCTCTTAAAATTTTGCCATAGCTCGCTTCGTTTCCGAGATATTTGCAGATTCAGCTCAAAGGAACTGGCCTGACGGACATATTTCGAGATATTTCTTCTTCTTGTTGTTCTTCCTCTGCACAGCTAAGCTGGAAGTGGCATTTGCAGCTCGCAATAGTGCAGAGTTATCTCAAAGAAAGGGGCCACGGTGTTTCTGTATCTCTATTATGTTGGTGCGGCTTCGGAACTTTTAAATATCTCGATATATCTCGAAAACTACGCTTCTGATCAAAAAATATAATAGAACATAAATTGTAGGAAACATAATTGTCTACAAAAAAGGTCTCTTAACATTTTGCCATAGCTCGCTTCGTTTCCGAGATATTTGCAGATTTATCTCAAGGGAAGGGGCCTAACGGACATATTTCGAGATATTTCTTCTTCTTGTTGTTCTTCTTCTGCACAGCTAAACTGGAAGTGGCATTTCCAGCTCGCAATAGTGCAGAGTTATCTCAAAGAGAGGGGCCACGGTGTTTCTGTATCGCTATTATGTTGGTGAGGCTTCGGAACTTTTAAATATCTTGATATATCTCGAGAGCTACGCGTCTGAACAAAAAATATCATAGAACATAAAAAGTAGGAAACATAATTCTCTACAAAAAAGGTCTCTTAACATTTTGCCATAGCTCGCTACGTTTCCGAGATATCTGCAGATTTATCTCAAGGGAAGTGGCCTGACGGACATATTTCGAGATATTTGTTCTTCTTGTTGTTCTTCTTCTGCACAGCTAAGCTGGAAGTGGCATTTGCGGCTCGCACTAGTGCAGAGTTATCTCAAACAAAGGGGCCACGGTGTTTCTGTATCTCTATTATGTTGGTGCGGCTTCGGAACTTTTAAATATCTTGATATATCTCGAGAACTACGCATCTGATCAGAAAATATCATAGAAGATAAAAAGTAGGAAACTTAATTCTCTACAAAAAAGGTCTCTTAACATTTTGCCATAGCTCGCTTCGTTTCCGAGATATTTGCAGATTTAGCTCAAAGGAACTGGCCTGACGGACATATTTCGAGATATTTCTTCTTCTTGTTGTTCTTCCTCTGCACAGCTAAGCTGGAAGTGGCATTTGCAGCTCGCAATAGTGCAGAGTTATCTCAAAGAAAGGGGCCACGGTGTTTCTGTATCTCTATTATGTTGGTGCGGCTTCGGAACTTTTAAATATCTCGATATATCTCGAAAACTACGCTTCTGATCAAAAAATATCATAGAACATAAATTGTGGGAAACATAATTCTCTACAAAAAAGGTCTCTTAACATTTTGCCATAGCTCGCTTCGTTTCCGAGATATTTGCAGATTTATCTCAAGGGAAGGGGCCTAACGGACATATTTCGTGATATTTCTTCTTCTTGTTGTTCTTCTTCTGCACAGCTAAACTGGAAGTGGCATTTCCAGCTCGCAATAGTGCAGAGTTATCTCAAAGAGAGGGGCCACGGTGTTTCTGTATCTCTATTATGTTGGTGCGGCTTCGGAACTTTTAAATATCTTGATATATCTCGAGAGCTACGCGTCTGATCAAAAAATATCATAGAACATAAAAAGTAGGAAACATAATTCTCTACAAAAAAGGTCTCTTAACATTTTGCCATAGCTCGCTTCGTTTCCGAGATATTTGCAGATTTATCTCAAGGGAAGTGGCCTGACGGACATATTTCGAGATATTTCTTCTTCTTGTTGTTCTTCTTCTGCACAGCTAAGCTGGAAGTGGCATTGGCGGCTCGCACTAGTGCAGAGTTATCTCAAAGAAAGGGGCCACGGTGTTTCTGTATCTCTATTATGTTGGTGCGGCTTCGGAACTTTTAAATATCTTGATATATCTCGAGAACTACGCATCTGATCAGAAAATATCATAGAAGATAAAAAGTAGGAAACTTAATTCTCTACAAAAAACGTCTCTTAACATTTTGCCATAGCTCGCTTCGTTTCCGAGATATTTGCAGATTTATCTCAAGGTAAGGGGCCTGACGGACATATTTCGAGATATTTCTTCTTCGTGTTGTTCTTCTTCTGCACAGCTAAGCTGGAAGTGGCATTTACAGCTCGCAATAGTGCATAGTTATCTGAAAGAAAGGGGCCACGGTGTTTCTGTATCTCTATTATGTTGGTGCTGCTTCGGAACTTTTAAATATCTCGATATATCTCGAAAACTACGCTTCTGATCAAAAAATATCATAGAACATAAATTGTAGGAAACATAATTCTCTACAAAAAACGTCTCTTAACATTTTGCCATAGCTCGCTTCGTTTCCGAGATATTTGCAGATTTATCTCAAGGGAAGGGGCCTAACGGACATATTTCGAGATATTTCTTCTTCTTGTTGTTCTTCTTCTGCACAGCTAAACTGGAAGTGGCATTTCCAGCTCGCAATAGTACAGAGTTATCTCAAAGAAAGGGGCCACGGTGTTTCTGTATCTCTATTATGTTGGTGCGGCTTCGGAACTTTTAAATATCTTGATATATCTCGAGAACTACGCGTCTGATCAGAAAATATCAGAGAACATAAAAAGTAGGAAACTTAATTCTCTACAAAAAAGGTCTCTTAACATTTTGCCATAGCTCTCTTCGTTTCCGAGATATTTGCAGATTTATCTCAAGGGAAGGGGCCTGACGGACACATTTCGAGATATTTCTTCTTCTTGTTGTTCTTCATCTGCACGCTAAGCTGGAAGTGGCATTTGCAGCTCGCAATAGTGCAGAGTTATCTCAAAGAAAGGGGCCACGGTGTTTCTGTATCTCTATTATGTTGGTGCGGCTTCGGAACTTTTAAATATCTTGATATATCTCGAGAACTACGCATCTGATCAAAAAATATCATAGAACATAAAAAGTAGGAAACATAATTCCATACAAAAAAGGTCTCTTAACATTTTGCCATAGCTCGCTTCGTTTCCGAGATATTTGCAGATTTATCTCAAGGGAAGTGGCCTGACGGACATATTTCGAGATATTTCTTCTTCTTGTTGTTCTTCTTCTGCACAGCTAAGCTGGAAGTGGCATTTGCGGCTCGCACTAGTGCAGAGTTATCTCAAAGAAAGGGGCCACGGTGTTTCTGTATCTCTATTATGTTGGTGCAGCTTCAGAACTTTTAAATATCTTGATATATCTCGAGAACTACGCATCTGATCAAAAAATATCATAGAACAAAAAAAGTAGGAAACATAATTCTCTACAGAAAAGGTCTCTTAACATTTTGCCATAGCTCGCTTCGTTTCCGAGATATTTGCAGATTTATCTCAAGGGAAGGGGCCTGACGGACATATTTCGAGATATTTCTTCTTCTTGTTGTTCTTCTTCTGCACAGCTAAGGTGGAAGTGGCATTTGCAGCTCGCAATAGTGCAGAGTTATCTCAAAGAAAGGGGCCACGGTGTTTCTGTATCTCTATTATGTTGGTGCGGCTTCGGAACTTTTAAATATCTTGATATATCTCGAGAACTACGCGTCTGATCAAAAAATATCATAGAACATAAAAAGTAGGAAACATAATTCCATACAAAAAAGGTCTCTTAACATTTTGCCATAGCTCGCTTCGTTTCCGAGATATTTGCAGATTTATCTCAAGGGAAGGGGCCTGACGGACATATTTCGAGATATTTCTTCTTCTTGTTGTTCTTCTTCTGCACAGCTAAGCTGGAAGTGGCATTTGCAGCTCGCAATAGTGCAGAGTTATCTCAAAGAAAGGGGCCACGGTGTTTCTGTATCTCTATTATGTTGGTGCGGCTTCGGAACTTTTAAATATCTTGATATATCTCGAGATCTACGCATCTGATCAAAAAATATCATAGAACATAAAAAGTAGGAAACTTAATTCTCTACAAAAAAGGTCTCTCAACATTTTGCCATAGCTCGCTTCGTTTCCGAGATACTTGCCGATTTATCTCAAGGGAAGGGGCCTAACGGACATATTTCGAGATATTTCTTCTTCTTGTTGTTCTTCTTCTGCACAGCTAAACTGGAAGTGGCATTTGCAGCTCGCAATAGTGCAGAGTTATCTCAAAGAGAGGGGCCACGGTGTTTCTGTATCTCTATTATGTTGGTGCGGCTTCGGAACTTTTAAATATCTTGATATATCTCGAGAACTACGCATCTGATCAAAAAATATCATACAACATAAAACGTAGGAAACTTAATTCTCTACAAAAAAGGTCTCTTAACATTTTGCCATAGCTCGCTTCGTTTCCGAGATATTTGCAGATTTATCTCAAGGGAAGGGGCCTAACGGAATTATTTCGAGATATTTCTTCTTCTTGTTGTTCTTCTTCTGCACAGCTAAACTGGAAGTGGCACTTCCAGGTCGCAATAGTGCAGAGTTATCTAAAAGAAAGGAGCCACGGTGTTTCTGTATCTCTATTATGTTGGTGCGGCTTCGGAACTTTTAAATATCTTGATATATCTCGAGAACTACGCGTCTGATCAAAAAATATCATAGAACATAAAAAGTAGGAAACTTAATTCTCTACAAAAAAGGTCTCTCAACATTTTGCCATAGCTCGCTTCGTTTCCGAGATATTTGCAGATTTATCTCAAGGGAAGGGGCCTGACGGACATATTTCGAGATATTTCTTCTTCTTGTTGTTCTTCTTCTGCACAGCTAAGCTGGAAGTGGCATTTGCGGCTCGCACTAGTGCAGAGTTATCTCAAAGAAAGGGGCCACGGTGTTTCTGTATCTCTATTATGTTGGTGCGGCTTTGGAACTTTTAAATATCTCGATATATCTCGAAAACTACGCTTCTGATCAAAAAATATCATAGAACATAAATTGTAGGAAACATAATTCTCTACAAAAAAGGTCTCTTAACATTTTGCCATAGCTCGCTTCGTTTCCGAGATATTTGCAGATATATCTCAAGGGAAGGGGCCTGACGGACATATTTCGAGATATGTCTTCTTCTTGTTGTTCTTCTTCTGCACAGCTAAGCTGGAAGTGGCATTTACAGCTCGCAATAGTGCAGAGTTATCTCAAAGAAAGGGGCCACGGTGTTTCTGTATCTCTATTATGTTGGTGCGGCTTCGGAACTTTTAAATATCTTGATATATCTCGAGAGCTACGCATCTGATCAAAAAATATCATAGAACATAAAAAGTAGGAAACATAATTCCATACAAAAAAGGTCTCCTAACATTTTGCCATAGCTCGCTTCGTTTCCGAGATATTTGCAGATTTATCTCAAGGGAAGTGGCATGACGGACATATTTCGAGATATTTCTTCTTCTTGTTGTTCTTCTTCTGCACAGCTAAGCTGGAAGTGGCATTTGCAGCTCGCAATAGTGCAGAGTTATCTCAAAGAAAGGGGCCACCGTGTTTCTGTATCTCTATTATGTTGGTGCGGCTTCGGAACTTTTAAATATCTTGATATATCTCGAGATCTACGCATCTGATCAAAAAATATCATAGAACATAAAAAGTAGGAAACTTAATTCTCTACAAAAAAGGTCTCTCAACATTTTGCCATAGCTCGCTTCGTTTCCGAGATACTTGCCGATTTATCTCAAGGGAAGGGGCCTAACGGACATATTTCGAGATATTTCTTCTTCTTGTTGTTCTTCTTCTGCACAGCTAAACTGGAAGTGGCATTTGCAGCTCGCAATAGTGCAGAGTTATCTCAAAGAGAGGGGCCACGGTGTTTCTGTATCTCTATTATGTTGGTGCGGCTTCGGAACTTTTAAATATCTTGATATATCTCGAGAACTACGCATCTGATCAAAAAATATCATACAAGATAAAACGTAGGAAACTTAATTCTCTACAAAAAAGGTCTCTTAACATTTTGCCATAGCTCGCTTCGTTTCCGAGATATTTGCAGATTTCTCTCAAGGGAAGGGGCCTGACGGACATTTTTCGAGATATTTCTTCTTCTTGTTGTTCTTCTTCTGCACAGCTAAGCTGGAAGTGGCATTTGCGGCTCGCACTAGTGCAGAGTTATCTCAAAGAAAGGGGCCACGGTGTTTCTGTATCTCTGTTATGTTGGTGCAGCTTCAGAACTTTTAAATATCTTGATATATCTCGAGAACTACGCATCTGATCAAAAAATATCATAGAACAAAAAAAGTAAGAAACATAATTCTCTACAGAAAAGGTCTCTTAACATTTTGCCATAGCTCGCTTCGTTTCCGAGATATTTGCAGATTTATCTCAAGGGAAGGGGCCTGACGGACATATTTCGAGATATTTCTTCTTCTTGTTGTTCTTCTTCTGCACAGCTAAGGTGGAAGTGGCATTTGCAGCTCGCAATAGTGCAGAGTTATCTCAAAGAAAGGGGCCACGGTGTTTCTGTATCTCTATTATGTTGGTGCGGCTTCGGAACTTTTAAATATCTTGATATATCTCGAGAACTACGCGTCTGATCAAAAAATATCATAGAACATAAAAAGTAGGAAACATAATTCCATACAAAAAAGGTCTCTTAACATTTTGCCATAGCTCGCTTCGTTTCCGAGATATTTGCAGATTTATCTCAAGGGAAGGGGCCTGACGGACATATTTCGAGATATTTCTTCTTCTTGTTGTTCTTCTTCTGCACAGCTAAGCTGGAAGTGGCATTTGCGGCTCGCACTAGTGCAGAGTTATCTCAAAGAAAGGGGCCACGGTGTTTCTGTATCTCTATTATGTTGGTGCGGCTTTGGAACTTTTAAATATCTCGATATATCTCGAAAACTACGCTTCTGATCAAAAAATATCATAGAACATAAATTGTAGGAAACATAATTCTCTACAAAAAAGGTCTCTTAACATTTTGCCATAGCTCGCTTCGTTTCCGAGATATTTGCAGATATATCTCAAGGGAAGGGGCCTGACGGACATATTTCGAGATATGTCTTCTTCTTGTTGTTCTTCTTCTGCACAGCTAAGCTGGAAGTGGCATTTACAGCTCGCAATAGTGCAGAGTTATCTCAAAGAAAGGGGCCACGGTGTTTCTGTATCTCTATTATGTTGGTGCGGCTTCGGAACTTTTAAATATCTTGATATATCTCGAGAGCTACGCATCTGATCAAAAAATATCATAGAACATAAAAAGTAGGAAACATAATTCCATACAAAAAAGGTCTCCTAACATTTTGCCATAGCTCGCTTCGTTTCCGAGATATTTGCAGATTTATCTCAAGGGAAGTGGCATGACGGACATATTTCGAGATATTTCTTCTTCTTGTTGTTCTTCTTCTGCACAGCTAAGCTGGAAGTGGCATTTGCAGCTCGCAATAGTGCAGAGTTATCTCAAAGAAAGGGGCCACCGTGTTTCTGTATCTCTATTATGTTGGTGCGGCTTCGGAACTTTTAAATATCTTGATATATCTCGAGATCTACGCATCTGATCAAAAAATATCATAGAACATAAAAAGTAGGAAACTTAATTCTCTACAAAAAAGGTCTCTCAACATTTTGCCATAGCTCGCTTCGTTTCCGAGATACTTGCCGATTTATCTCAAGGGAAGGGGCCTAACGGACATATTTCGAGATATTTCTTCTTCTTGTTGTTCTTCTTCTGCACAGCTAAACTGGAAGTGGCATTTGCAGCTCGCAATAGTGCAGAGTTATCTCAAAGAGAGGGGCCACGGTGTTTCTGTATCTCTATTATGTTGGTGCGGCTTCGGAACTTTTAAATATCTTGATATATCTCGAGAACTACGCATCTGATCAAAAAATATCATACAAGATAAAACGTAGGAAACTTAATTCTCTACAAAAAAGGTCTCTTAACATTTTGCCATAGCTCGCTTCGTTTCCGAGATATTTGCAGATTTCTCTCAAGGGAAGGGGCCTGACGGACATTTTTCGAGATATTTCTTCTTCTTGTTGTTCTTCTTCTGCACAGCTAAGCTGGAAGTGGCATTTGCAGCTCGCAATAGTGCAGAGTTATCTCAAAGAAAGGGGCCACGGTGTTTCTGTATCTCTATTATGTTGGTGCGGCTTCGGAACTTTTAAATATCTTGATATATCTCGAGAACTACGCATCTGATCAAAAAATATCATAGAACATAAAAAGTAGGAAACTTCATTCTCTACCAAAAAGGTCTCTTAACATTTTGCCATAGCTCGCTTCGTTTCCGAGATATATGCAGATTTATCTCAAGGGAAGGGGCCTGACGGACATATTTCGGGATATTTCTTCTTCTTGTTGTTCTTCTTCTGCACAGCTAAACAGGAAGTGGCATTTCCAGCTCGCAATAGTGCAGAGTTATCTGAAAGAAAGGGGCCACGGTGTTTCTGTATCTCTATTATGTTGGTGCGGCTTTGGAACTTTTAAATATCTTGATATATCTCGAGAACTACGCATCTGATCAAATAATATCATAGAACATAAAAAGTAGGAAACTTAATTCTCTACAAAAAAGGTCGCTTAACATTTTGCCATAGCTCGCTTCGTTTCCGAGATATTTGCAGATTTATCTCAAGGGAAGGGGCCTGACGGACATATTTCGAGATATTTCTTCTTCTTGTTGGTCTTCTTCTGCACAGCTAAGCTGGAAGTGGCATTTGCAGCTCGCAATAGTGCAGAGTTATCTCAAAGAAAGGGGCCACGGTGTTTCTGTACCTCTATTATGTTGGTGCAGCTTCGGAGCTTTTAAATATCTTGATATATCTCGAGAACTACGCATCTGATCAAAAAATATCATAGAACATAAAAAGTAGGAAACTTCATTCTCTACCAAAAAGGTCTCTTAACATTTTGCCATAGCTCGCTTCGTTTCCGAGATATATGCAGATTTATCTCAAGGGAAGGGGCCTGACGGACATATTTCGGGATATTTCTTCTTCTTGTTGTTCTTCTTCTGCACAGCTAAACAGGAAGTGGCATTTCCAGCTCGCAATAGTGCAGAGTTATCTGAAAGAAAGGGACCACGGTGTTTCTGTATCTCTATTATGTTGGTGCGGCTTTGGAACTTTTAAATATCTTGATATATCTCGAGAACTACGCATCTGATCAAATAATATCATAGAACATAAAAAGTAGGAAACTTAATTCTCTACAAAAAAGGTCGCTTAACATTTTGCCATAGCTCGCTTCGTTTCCGAGATATTTGCAGATTTATCTCAAGGGAAGGGGCCTGACGGACATATTTCGAGATATTTCTTCTTCTTGTTGGTCTTCTTCTGCACAGCTAAGCTGGAAGTGGCATTTGCAGCTCGCAATAGTGCAGAGTTATCTCAAAGAAAGGGGCCACGGTGTTTCTGTACCTCTATTATGTTGGTGCAGCTTCGGAGCTTTTAAATATCTTGATATATCTCGAGAACTACGCATCTGATCAAAAAATATCATAGAACATAAAAAGTAGGAAACTTAATTCTCTACAAAAAGGGTCTTTTAACGTTTTGCGATAGCTCGCTTCGTTTCCGAGATATTTGCAGATTTATCTCAAGGGAAGGGTCCTGACGGACATATTTCGAGATATTTCTTCTTCTTGTTGTTCTTCTTCTGCACAGCTAAACTGGAAGTGGCATTTCCAGCTCGCAATCATGCAGAGTTATCTCAAAGAGAGAGGCCACGGTGTTTCTGTATCTCTATTATGTTGGTGCGGCTTCGGAACTTTTAAATATCTTGATATATCTCGAGAACTACGCATCTGATCAAAAAATATCATAGAACATAAAAAGTAGGAAACTTCATTCTCTACCAAAAAGGTCTCTTAACATTTTGCCATAGCTCGCTTCGTTTCCGAGATATATGCAGATTTATCTCAAGGGAAGGGGCCTGACGGACATATTTCGGGATATTTCTTCTTCTTGTTGTTCTTCTTCTGCACAGCCAAACAGGAAGTGGCATTTCCAGCTCGCAATAGTGCAGAGTTATCTGAAAGAAAGGGGCCACGGTGTTTCTGTATCTCTATTATGTTGGTGCGGCTTTGGAACTTTTAAATATCTTGATATATCTCGAGAACTACGCATCTGATCAAATAATATCATAGAACATAAAAAGTAGGAAACTTAATTCTCTACAAAAAAGGTCGCTTAACATTTTGCCATAGCTCGCTTCGTTTCCGAGATATTTGCAGATTTATCTCAAGGGAAGGGGCCTGACGGACATATTTCGAGATATTTCTTCTTCTTGTTGTTCTTCTTCTGCACAGCTAAACTGGAAGTGGCATTTCCAGCTCGCAATCATGCAGAGTTATCTCAAAGAGAGGGGCCACGGTGTTTCTGTATCTCTATTATGTTGGTGCGGCTTCGGAACTTTTAAATATCTTGATATATCTCGAGAACTACGCCTCTGATCGAAAAATATCATAGAACATAAAAAGTAGGAAACTTAATTCTCTACAAAAAAGGTCCCTTAACATTTTGCCATAGCTCGCTTCGTTTCCGAGATATTTGCAGATTTATCTCAAGGGAAGGGGCCTGACGGACATATTTCGAGATATTTCTTCTTCTTGTTGTTCTTCTTCTGCACAGCTAAGCTGGAAGTGGCATTTGCAGCTCGCAATAGTGCAGAGTTATCGCAAAGAAAGGGGCCACGGTGTTTCTGTATCTCTATTATGTTGGTGCGGCTTCGGAACTTTTAAATATCTTGATATATCTCGAGAACTACGCATCTGATCAGAAAATATCATAGAACATAAAAAGTAGGAAACCTAATTTTCTACAAAAAAGGTCTCTTAACATTTTGCCGTAGCTCGCTTCGTTTCCGAGATATTTGCAGATTTATCTCAAGGGAAGGGGCCTGACGGACATATTTCGAAATATTTCTTCTTCTTGTTGTTCTTCTTCTGCACAGCTAAGCTGGAAGTGGCATTTGCAGCTCGCAATAGTGCAGAGTTACCTCAAAGAAAGGGGCCACGGTGTTTCTGTATCTCTATTATGTTGGTGCCGCTTCGGAACTTTTAAGTATCAGGATATATCTCGAGAACTACGCATCTGATCAAAAAATATCATAGAACATAAAAAGTAGGAATCCTATTTTTCTACAAAAAAGGTCTCTTAACATTTTGCCGTAGCTCGCTTCGTTTCCGAGATATTTGCAGATTTATCTCAAGGGAAGGGGCCTGACGGACATATTTCGAGATATTTCTTCTTCTTGTTGTTCTTCATCTGCACAGCTAAGCTGGAAGTGGCATTTGCAGCTCGCAATAGTGCAGAGTTACCTCAAAGAAAGGGGCCACGGTGTTTCTGTATCTCTATTATGTTGGTGCGGCTTCGGAACTTTTAAATATCTTGATATATCTCGAGAACTACGCATCTGATCAAAAAATATCATAGAACATAAAAAGTAGGAAACTTCATTCTCTACCAAAAAGGTCTCTTAACATTTTGCCATAGCTCGCTTCGTTTCCGAGATATATTCAGATTTATCTCAAGGGAAGGGGCCTGACGGACATATTTCGGGATATTTCTTCTTCTTGTTGTTCTTCTTCTGCACAGCTAAACAGGAAGTGGCATTTCCAGCTCGCAATAGTGCAGAGTTATCTGAAAGAAAGGGGCCACGGTGTTTCTGTATCTCTATTATGTTGGTGCGGCTTCGGATCTTTTAAATATCTCGATATATCTCGAAAACTACGCTTCTGATCAAAAAATATCATAGAACCTAAATTGTGGGAAACTTAATTCTCTACAAAAAAGGTCTCTTAACATTTTGCCATAGCTCGCTTCGTTTCCGAGATATTTGCAGATTTATCTCGAGGGAAGGGGCCTGACGGACATATTTCGAGATATTTCTTCTTCTTGTTGTTCTTCTTCTGCACAGCTAAGCTGGAAGCGGCATTTGCGGCTCGCACTAGTACAGAGTTATCTCAAAGAAAGGGGCCACGGTGTTTCTGTATCTCTATTATGTTGGTGCGGCTTCGGAACTTTTAGATATCTTGATATATCTCGAGAACTACGCATCTGATCAAAAAATATCGTAGAACATAAAAAGTAGGAAACTTAATTCTCTACAAATAAGGTCTCTTAACATTTTGCGATAGCTCGCTTGGTTTCCGAGATATTTGCAGATTTATCTCAAGGGAAGGGGCCTGACGGACATATTTCGAGATATTTCTTCTTCTTGTTGTTCTTCTTCTGCACAGCTAAGCTGGAAGTGGCATTTGCAGCTCGCAATAGTGCAGAGTTACCTCAAAGAAAGGGGCCACGGTGTTTCTGTATCTCTATTATGTTGGTGCGGCTTCGGAACTTTTAAATATCTTGATATATCTCGAGAACTACGCATCTGATCAAAAAATATCATAGAACATAAAAAGTAGGAAACTTCATTCTCTACCAAAAAGGTCTCTTAACATTTTGCCATAGCTCGCTTCGTTTCCGAGATATATGCAGATTTATCTCAAGGGAAGGGGCCTGACGGACATATTTCGGGATATTTCTTCTTCTTGTTGTTCTTCTTCTGCACAGCTAAACAGGAAGTGGCATTTCCAGCTCGCAATAGTGCAGAGTTATCTGAAAGAAAGGGGCCACGGTGTTTCTGTATCTCTATTATGTTGGTGCGGCTTCGGATCTTTTAAATATCTCGATATATCTCGAAAACTACGCTTCTGATCAAAAAATATCATAGAACCTAAATTGTGGGAAACTTAATTCTCTACAAAAAAGGTCTCTTAACATTTTGCCATAGCTCGCTTCGTTTCCGAGATATTTGCAGATTTATCTCGAGGGAAGGGGCCTGACGGACATATTTCGAGATATTTCTTCTTCTTGTTGTTCTTCTTCTGCACAGCTAAGCTGGAAGCGGCATTTGCGGCTCGCACTAGTACAGAGTTATCTCAAAGAAAGGGGCCACGGTGTTTCTGTATCTCTATTATGTTGGTGCGGCTTCGGAACTTTTAGATATCTTGATATATCTCGAGAACTACGCATCTGATCAAAAAATATCATAGAACGTAAAAAGTAGGAAACTTAATTCTCTACAAATAAAGTCGCTTAACATTTTACCATAGCTCGCTTCGTTTCCGAGATATATGCAGATTTATCTCAAGGGAAGGGGCCTGACGGACATATTTCGGGATATTTCTTCTTCTTGTTGTTCTTCTTCTGCACAGCTAAACAGGAAGTGGCATTTCCAGCTCGCAATAGTGCAGAGTTATCTGAAAGAAAGGGGCCACGGTGTTTCTGTATCTCTATTATGTTGGTGCGGCTTCGGAACTTTTAAATATCTTGATATATCTCGAGAACTACGCCTCTGATCGAAAAATATCATAGAACATAAAAAGTAGGAAACTTAATTCTCTACAAAAAAGGTCCCTTAACATTTTGCCATAGCTCGCTTCGTTTCCGAGATATTTGCAGATTTATCTCAAGGGAAGGGGCCTGACGGACATATTTCGAGATATTTCTTCTTCTTGTTGTTCTTCTTCTGCACAGCTAAGCTGGAAGTGGCATTTGCAGCTCGCAATAGTGCAGAGTTATCGCAAAGAAAGGGGCCACGGTGTTTCTGTATCTCTATTATGTTGGTGCGGCTTCGGAACTTTTAAATATCTTGATATATCTCGAGAACTACGCATCTGATCAAAAAATATCATAGAACATAAAAAGTAGGAAACCTAATTTTCTACAAAAAAGGTCTCTTAACATTTTCCCATAGCTGGCATCGTTTCCGAGATATTTGCAGATTTAGCTCAAGGGAAGGGGCCTGACGGACATATTTCGAGATATTCCTTCTTCTTGTTGTTCTTCTTCTGCACAGCTAAGCTGGAAGTGGCATTTGCAGCTCGCAATAGTGCAGAGTTACCGCAAAGAAAGGGGCCACGGTGTTTCTGTATCTCTATTATGTTGGTGCCGCTTCGGAACTTTTAAATATCAGGATATATCTCGAGAACTACGCATCTGATCAAAAAATATCATAGAACATAAAAAGTAGGAAACTTAATTCTCTACAAAAATGGTCTCTTAACATTTTGCCATAGCTGGCATCGTTTCCGAGATATTTGCAGATTTAGCTCAAGGGAAAGGGCCTGACGGACATATTCCGAGATATTTCTTCTTCTTGTTGTTCCTCTTCTGCACAGCTAAGCTGGAAGTGGCATTTGCAGCTCGCAATAGTGCAGAGTTATCTCAAAGAAAGGGGCCACGGTGTTTCTGTATCTCTATTATGTTGGTGCGGCTTCGGAACTTTTAAATATCTTGATATATCTCGAGAACTACGCATCTGATCAAAAAATATCATAGAACATAAAAAGTAGGAAACTTCATTCTCTACCAAAAAGGTCTCTTAACATTTTGCCATAGCTCGCTTCGTTTCCGAGATATATGCAGATTTATCTCAAGGGAAGGGGCCTGACGGACATATTTCGGGATATTTCTTCTTCTTGTTGTTCTTCTTCTGCACAGCTAAACAGGAAGTGGCATTTCCAGCTCGCAATAGTGCAGAGTTATCTGAAAGAAAGGGGCCACGGTGTTTCTGTATCTCTATTATGTTGGTGCGGCTTCGGATCTTTTAAATATCTCGATATATCTCGAAAACTACGCTTCTGATCAAAAAATATCATAGAACCTAAATTGTGGGAAACTTAATTCTCTACAAAAAAGGTCTCTTAACATTTTGCCATAGCTCGCTTCGTTTCCGAGATATTTGCAGATTTATCTCGAGGGAAGGGGCCTGACGGACATATTTCGAAATATTTCTTCTTCTTGTTGTTCTTCTTCTGCACAGCTAAGCTGGAAGCGGCATTTGCGGCTCGCACTAGTACAGAGTTATCTCAAAGAAAGGGGCCACGGTGTTTCTGTATCTCTATTATGTTGGTGCGGCTTCGGAACTTTTAGATATCTTGATATATCTCGAGAACTACGCATCTGATCAAAAAATATCATAGAACATAAAAAGTAGGAAACTTAATTCTCTACAAAAAAGGTGTCTTAACATTTTGCCATAGCTCGCTTCGTTTCCGAGATATTTGCAGATTTATCTCAAGGGAAGGGGCCTGACGGACATATTTCGAGATATTTCTTCTTCTTGTTGTTCTTCTTCTGCACAGCTAAGCTGGAAGTGGCATTTGCAGCTCGCAATAGTGCAGAGTTATCTCAAAGAAAGGGGCCACGGTGTTTCTGTATCTCTATTATGTTGGTGCGGCTTCGGAACTTTTAAATATCTTGATATATCTCGAGAACTACGCATCTGATCAAAAAATATCATAGAACATAAAAAGTAGGAAACTTCATTCTCTAAAAAAAAGGTCTCTTAACATTTTGCCATAGCTCGCTTCGTTTCCGAGATATATGCAGATTTATCTCAAGGGAAGGGGCCTGACGGACATATTTCGGGATATTTCTTCTTCTTGTTGTTCTTCTTCTGCACAGCTAAACAGGAAGTGGCATTTCCAGCTCGCAATAGTGCAGAGTTATCTGAAAGAAAGGGGCCACGGTGTTTCTGTATCTCTATTATGTTGGTGCGGCTTTGGAACTTTTAAATATCTTGATATATCTCGAGAACTACGCATCTGATCAAATAATATCATAGAACATAAAAAGTAGGAAACTTAATTCTCTACAAAAAAGGTCGCTTAACATTTTGCCATAGCTCGCTTCGTTTCCGAGATATTTGCAGATTTATCTCAAGGGAAGGGGCCTGACGGACATATTTCGAGATATTTCTTCTTCTTGTTGGTCTTCTTCTGCACAGCTAAGCTGGAAGTGGCATTTGCAGCTCGCAATAGTGCAGAGTTATCTCAAAGAAAGGGGCCACGGTGTTTCTGTACCTCTATTATGTTGGTGCAGCTTCGGAGCTTTTAAATATCTTGATATATCTCGAGAACTACGCATCTGATCAAAAAATATCATAGAACATAAAAAGTAGGAAACTTAATTCTCTACAAAAAGGGTCTTTTAACGTTTTGCAATAGCTCGCTTCGTTTCCGAGATATTTGCAGATCTATCTCAAGGGAAGGGTCCTGACGGACATATTTCGAGATATTTCTTCTTCTTGTTGTTCTTCTTCTGCACAGCTAAGCTGGAAGTGGCATTTCCAGCTCGCAATCATGCAGAGTTATCTCAAAGAGAGGGGCCACGGTGTTTCTGTATCTCTATTATGTTGGTGCGGCTTCGGAACTTTTAAATATCTTGATATATCTCGAGAACTACGCCTCTGATCGAAAAATATCATAGAACATAAAAAGTAGGAAACTTAATTCTCTACAAAAAAGGTCCCTTAACATTTTGCCATAGCTCGCTTCGTTTCCGAGATATTTGCAGATTTATCTCAAGGGAAGGGGCCTGACGGACATATTTCGAGATATTTCTTCTTCTTGTTGTTCTTCTTCTGCACAGCTAAGCTGGAAGTGGCATTTGCAGCTCGCAATAGTGCAGAGTTATCGCAAAGAAAGGGGCCACGGTGTTTCTGTATCTCTATTATGTTGGTGCGGCTTCGGAACTTTTAAATATCTTGATATATCTCGAGAACTACGCATCTGATCAAAAAATATCATAGAACATAAAAAGTAGGAAACCTAATTTTCTACAAAAAAGGTCTCTTAACATTTTCCCATAGCTGGCATCGTTTCCGAGATATTTGCAGATTTAGCTCAAGGGAAGGGGCCTGACGGACATATTTCGAGATATTCCTTCTTCTTGTTGTTCTTCTTCTGCACAGCTAAGCTGGAAGTGGCATTTGCAGCTCGCAATAGTGCAGAGTTACCGCAAAGAAAGGGGCCACGGTGTTTCTGTATCTCTATTATGTTGGTGCCGCTTCGGAACTTTTAAATATCAGGATATATCTCGAGAACTACGCATCTGATCAAAAAATATCATAGAACATAAAAAGTAGGAAACTTAATTCTCTACAAAAATGGTCTCTTAACATTTTGCCATAGCTGGCATCGTTTCCGAGATATTTGCAGATTTAGCTCAAGGGAAAGGGCCTGACGGACATATTCCGAGATATTTCTTCTTCTTGTTGTTCCTCTTCTGCACAGCTAAGCTGGAAGTGGCATTTGCAGCTCGCAATAGTGCAGAGTTATCTCAAAGAAAGGGGCCACGGTGTTTCTGTACCTCTATTATGTTGGTGCAGCTTCGGAGCTTTTAAATATCTTGATATATCTCGAGAACTACGCATGTGATCAAAAAATATCGTAGAACATAAAAAGTAGGAAACTTAATTCTCTACAAAAAAGGTCTCTTAACATTTTCCCATAGCTGGCATCGTTTCCGAGATATTTGCAGATTTAGCTCAAGGGAAGGGGCCTGACGGACATATTCCGAGAAATTTCTTCTTCTTGTTGTTCCTCTTCTGCACAGCTAAGCTGGAAGTGGCATTTGCAGGTCGCAATAGTGCAGAGTTATCTCAAAGAGAGGGGCCACGGTGTTTCTGTATCTCTATTATGTTGGTGCGGCTTCGGAACTTTTAAATATCTCGATATATCTCGAAAACTACGCTTCTGATCAAAAAATATCAGAGAACGTAAATTGTAGGAAACATAATTCTCTACAAAAAAGGTCTCTTAACATTTTGCCATAGCTCGCTTCGTTTCCGAGATATTTGCAGATTTATCTCAAGGGAAGGGGCCTGACGGACATATTTCGAGATATTTCTTCTTCTTGTTGTTCTTCTTCTGCACAGCTAAGCTGGAAGTGGCATTTGCAGCTCGCAATAGTGCAGAGTTATCTCAAAGAAAGGGGCCACGGTGTTTCTGTATCTCTATTATGTTGGTGCGGCTTCGGAACTTTTAAATATCTTGATATATCTCGAGAACTACGCATCTGATCAAAAAATATTGTAGAACATAAAAAGTAGGAAACATAATTCTCTACAAAAATGGTCTCTTAACATTTTGCCATAGCTCGCTTCGTTTCCGAGATATTTGCAGATTTATCTCAAGGGAAGGGGCCTGACGGACATATTTCGAGATATTTCTTCTTCTTGTTGTTCTTCTTCTGCACAGCTAAGCTGGAAGTGGCATTTGCAGCTCGCAATAGTGCAGAGTTACCTCAAAGAAAGGGGCCACGGTGTTTCTGTATCTCTATTATGTTGGTGCCGCTTCGGAACTTTTAAGTATCAGGATATATCTCGAGAACTACGCATCTGATCAAAAAATATCATACAACATAAAAAGTAGGAATCCTATTTTTCTACAAAAAAGGTCTCTTAACATTTTGCCGTAGCTCGCTTCGTTTCCGAGATATTTGCAGATTTATCTCAAGGGAAGGGGCCTGACGGACATATTTCCAGATATTTCTTCTTCTTGTTGTTCTTCTTCTGCACAGCTAAGCTGGAAGTGGCATTTGCAGCTCGCAATAGTGCAGAGTTATCTCAAAGAAAGGGGCCACGGTGTTTCTGTATCTCTATTATGTTGGTGCGGCTTCGGAACTTTTAAATATCTTGATATATCTCGAGAACTACGCATCTGATCAAAAAATATCGTAGAACATAAAAAGTAGGAAACTTAATTCTCTACAAAAATGGTCTCTTAACATTTTGCCATAGCTCGCTTCGTTTCCGAGATATTTGCAGATTTATCTCAAGGGAAGGGGCCTGACGGACATATTTCGAGATATTTCTTCTTCTTGTTGTTCTTCTTCTGCACAGCTAAGCTGGAAGTGGCATTTGCAGCTCGCAATAGTGCAGAGTTACCTCAAAGAAAGGGGCCACGGTGTTTCTGTATCTCTATTATGTTGGTGCCGCTTCGGAACTTTTAAGTATCAGGATATATCTCGAGAACTACGCATCTGATCAAAAAATATCATACAACATAAAAAGTAGGAATCCTATTTTTCTACAAAAAAGGTCTCTTAACATTTTGCCGTAGCTCGCTTCGTTTCCGAGATATTTGCAGATTTATCTCAAGGGAAGGGGCCTGACGGACATATTTCCAGATATTTCTTCTTCTTGTTGTTCTTCTTCTGCACAGCTAAGCTGGAAGTGGCATTCGCAGCTCGCAATAGTGCAGAGTTATCTCAAAGAAAGGGGCCACGGTGTTTCTGTATCTCTATTATGTTGGTGCGGCTTCGGAACTTTTAAATATCTTGATATATCTCGAGAACTACGCATCTGATCAAAAAATATCGTAGAACATAAAAAGTAGGAAACTTAATTCTCTACAAAAAAGGTCCCTTAACATTTTGCCATAGCTCGCTTCGTTTCCGAGATATTTGCAGATTTATCTCAAGGGAAGGGGCCTGACGGACATATTTCGAGATATTTCTTCTTCTTGTTGTTCTTCTTCTGCACAGCTAAGCTGGAAGTGGCATTTGCAGCTCGCAATAGTGCAGAGTTATCGCAAAGAAAGGGGCCACGGTGTTTCTGTATCTCTATTATGTTGGTGCGGCTTCGGAACTTTTAAATATCTTGATATATCTCGAGAACTACGCATCTGATCAAAAAATATCATAGAACATAAAAAGTAGGAAACCTAATTTTCTACAAAAAAGGTCTCTTAACATTTTCCCATAGCTGGCATCGTTTCCGAGATATTTGCAGATTTAGCTCAAGGGAAGGGGCCTGACGGACATATTTCGAGATATTCCTTCTTCTTGTTGTTCTTCTTCTGCACAGCTAAGCTGGAAGTGGCATTTGCAGCTCGCAATAGTGCAGAGTTACCTCAAAGAAAGGGGCCACGGTGTTTCTGTATCTCTATTATGTTGGTGCCGCTTCGGAACTTTTAAATATCAGGATATATCTCGAGAACTACGCATCTGATCAAAAAATATCATAGAACATAAAAAGTAGGAAACTTAATTCTCTACAAAAATGGTCTCTTAACATTTTGCCATAGCTGGCATCGTTTCCGAGATATTTGCAGATTTAGCTCAAGGGAAAGGGCCTGACGGACATATTCCGAGATATTTCTTCTTCTTGTTGTTCCTCTTCTGCACAGCTAAGCTGGAAGTGGCATTTGCAGCTCGCAATAGTGCAGAGTTATCTCAAAGAAAGGGGCCACGGTGTTTCTGTACCTCTATTATGTTGGTGCAGCTTCGGAGCTTTTAAATATCTTGATATATCTCGAGAACTACGCATGTGATCAAAAAATATCGTAGAACATAAAAAGTAGGAAACTTAATTCTCTACAAAAAAGGTCTCTTAACATTTTCCCATAGCTGGCATCGTTTCCGAGATATTTGCAGATTTAGCTCAAGGGAAGGGGCCTGACGGACATATTCCGAGAAATTTCTTCTTCTTGTTGTTCCTCTTCTGCACAGCTAAGCTGGAAGTGGCATTTGCAGGTCGCAATAGTGCAGAGTTATCTCAAAGAGAGGGGCCACGGTGTTTCTGTATCTCTATTATGTTGGTGCGGCTTCGGAACTTTTAAATATCTCGATATATCTCGAAAACTACGCTTCTGATCAAAAAATATCAGAGAACGTAAATTGTAGGAAACATAATTCTCTACAAAAAAGGTCTCTTAACATTTTGCCATAGCTCGCTTCGTTTCCGAGATATTTGCAGATTTATCTCAAGGGAAGGGGCCTGACGGACATATTTCGAGATATTTCTTCTTCTTGTTGTTCTTCTTCTGCACAGCTAAGCTGGAAGTGGCATTTGCAGCTCGCAATAGTGCAGAGTTATCTCAAAGAAAGGGGCCACGGTGTTTCTGTATCTCTATTATGTTGGTGCGGCTTCGGAACTTTTAAATATCTTGATATATCTCGAGAACTACGCATATGATCAAAAAATATTGTAGAACATAAAAAGTAGGAAACATAATTCTCTACAAAAATGGTCTCTTAACATTTTGCCATAGCTCGCTTCGTTTCCGAGATATTTGCAGATTTATCTCAAGGGAAGGGGCCTGACGGACATATTTCGAGATATTTCTTCTTCTTGTTGTTCTTCTTCTGCACAGCTAAGCTGGAAGTGGCATTTGCAGCTCGCAATAGTGCAGAGTTACCTCAAAGAAAGGGGCCACGGTGTTTCTGTATCTCTATTATGTTGGTGCCGCTTCGGAACTTTTAAGTATCAGGATATATCTCGAGAACTACGCATCTGATCAAAAAATATCATACAACATAAAAAGTAGGAATCCTATTTTTCTACAAAAAAGGTCTCTTAACATTTTGCCGTAGCTCGCTTCGTTTCCGAGATATTTGCAGATTTATCTCAAGGGAAGGGGCCTGACGGACATATTTCCAGATATTTCTTCTTCTTGTTGTTCTTCTTCTGCACAGCTAAGCTGGAAGTGGCATTCGCAGCTCGCAATAGTGCAGAGTTATCTCAAAGAAAGGGGCCACGGTGTTTCTGTATCTCTATTATGTTGGTGCGGCTTCGGAACTTTTAAATATCTTGATATATCTCGAGAACTACGCATCTGATCAAAAAATATCGTAGAACATAAAAAGTAGGAAACTTAATTCTCTACAAATAAGGTCTCTTAACATTTTGCGATAGCTCGCTTGGTTTCCGAGATATTTGCAGATTTATCTCAAGGGAAGGGGCCTGACGGACATATTTCGAGATATTTCTTCTTCTTGTTGTTCTTCTTCTGCACAGCTAAGCTGGAAGTGGCATTTGCAGCTCGCAATAGTGCAGAGTTACCTCAAAGAAAGGGGCCACGGTGTTTCTGTATCTCTATTATGTTGGTGCGGCTTCGGAACTTTTAAATATCTTGATATATCTCGAGAACTACGCATCTGATCAAAAAATATCATAGAACATAAAAAGTAGGAAACCTAATTTTCTACAAAAAAGGTCTCTTAACATTTTCCCATAGCTGGCATCGTTTCCGAGATATTTGCAGATTTAGCTCAAGGGAAGGGGCCTGACGGACATATTTCGAGATATTCCTTCTTCTTGTTGTTCTTCTTCTGCACAGCTAAGCTGGAAGTGGCATTTGCAGCTCGCAATAGTGCAGAGTTACCTCAAAGAAAGGGGCCACGGTGTTTCTGTATCTCTATTATGTTGGTGCCGCTTCGGAACTTTTAAATATCAGGATATATCTCGAGAACTACGCATCTGATCAAAAAATATCATAGAACATAAAAAGTAGGAAACTTAATTCTCTACAAAAATGGTCTCTTAACATTTTGCCATAGCTGGCATCGTTTCCGAGATATTTGCAGATTTAGCTCAAGGGAAAGGGCCTGACGGACATATTCCGAGATATTTCTTCTTCTTGTTGTTCCTCTTCTGCACAGCTAAGCTGGAAGTGGCATTTGCAGCTCGCAATAGTGCAGAGTTATCTCAAAGAAAGGGGCCACGGTGTTTCTGTACCTCTATTATGTTGGTGCAGCTTCGGAGCTTTTAAATATCTTGATATATCTCGAGAACTACGCATGTGATCAAAAAATATCGTAGAACATAAAAAGTAGGAAACTTAGTTCTCTACAAAAAAGGTCTCTTAACATTTTCCCATAGCTGGCATCGTTTCCGAGATATTTGCAGATTTAGCTCAAGGGAAGGGGCCTGACGGACATATTCCGAGAAATTTCTTCTTCTTGTTGTTCCTCTTCTGCACAGCTAAGCTGGAAGTGGCATTTGCAGGTCGCAATAGTGCAGAGTTATCTCAAAGAGAGGGGCCACGGTGTTTCTGTATCTCTATTATGTTGGTGCGGCTTCGGAACTTTTAAATATCTCGATATATCTCGAAAACTACGCTTCTGATCAAAAAATATCAGAGAACGTAAATTGTAGGAAACATAATTCTCTACAAAAAAGGTCTCTTAACATTTTGCCATAGCTCGCTTCGTTTCCGAGATATTTGCAGATTTATCTCAAGGGAAGGGGCCTGACGGACATATTTCGAGATATTTCTTCTTCTTGTTGTTCTTCTTCTGCACAGCTAAGCTGGAAGTGGCATTTGCAGCTCGCAATAGTGCAGAGTTATCTCAAAGAAAGTGGCCACGGTGTTTCTGTATCTCTATTATGTTGGTGCGGCTTCGGAACTTTTAAATATCTTGATATATCTCGAGAACTACGCATATGATCAAAAAATATTGTAGAACATAAAAAGTAGGAAACATAATTCTCTACAAAAATGGTCTCTTAACATTTTGCCATAGCTCGCTTCGTTTCCGAGATATTTGCAGATTTATCTCAAGGGAAGGGGCCTGACGGACATATTTCCAGATATTTCTTCTTCTTGTTGTTCTTCTTCTGCACAGCTAAGCTGGAAGTGGCATTCGCAGCTCGCAATAGTGCAGAGTTATCTCAAAGAAAGGGGCCACGGTGTTTCTGTATCTCTATTATGTTGGTGCGGCTTCGGAACTTTTAAATATCTTGATATATCTCGAGAACTACGCATCTGATCAAAAAATATCGTAGAACATAAAAAGTAGGAAACTTAATTCTCTACAAATAAGGTCTCTTAACATTTTGCGATAGCTCGCTTGGTTTCCGAGATATTTGCAGATTTATCTCAAGGGAAGGGGCCTGACGGACATATTTCGAGATATTTCTTCTTCTTGTTGTTCTTCTTCTGCACAGCTAAGCTGGAAGTGGCATTTGCAGCTCGCAATAGTGCAGAGTTACCTCAAAGAAAGGGGCCACGGTGTTTCTGTATCTCTATTATGTTGGTGCGGCTTCGGAACTTTTAAATATCTTGATATATCTCGAGAACTACGCATCTGATCAAAAAATATCATAGAACATAAAAAGTAGGAAACTTAATTCTCTACAAAAAAGGTCTCTTAACATTTTGCCATAGCTCGCTTCGTTTCCGAGATATTTGCAGATTTATCTCAAGGGAAGGGGCCTGACGGACATATTTCGAGATATTTCTTCTTCTTCTTGTTCTTCTTCTGCACAGCTAAGCTGGAAGTGGCATTTGCAGCTCGCAATAGTGCAGAGTTACCTCAAAGAAAGGGGCCACGGTGTTTCTGTATCTCTATTATGTTGGTGCCGCTTCGGAACTTTTAAGTATCAGGATATATCTCGAGAACTACGCATCTGATCAAAAAATATCATACAACATAAAAAGTAGGAATCCTATTTTTCTACAAAAAAGGTCTCTTAACATTTTGCCGTAGCTCGCTTCGTTTCCGAGATATTTGCAGATTTATCTCAAGGGAAGGGGCCTGACGGACATATTTCCAGATATTTCTTCTTCTTGTTGTTCTTCTTCTGCACAGCTAAGCTGGAAGTGGCATTCGCAGCTCGCAATAGTGCAGAGTTATCTCAAAGAAAGGGGCCACGGTGTTTCTGTATCTCTATTATGTTGGTGCGGCTTCGGAACTTTTAAATATCTTGATATATCTCGAGAACTACGCATCTGATCAAAAAATATCGTAGAACATAAAAAGTAGGAAACTTAATTCTCTACAAATAAGGTCTCTTAACATTTTGCGATAGCTCGCTTGGTTTCCGAGATATTTGCAGATTTATCTCAAGGGAAGGGGCCTGACGGACATATTTCGAGATATTTCTTCTTCTTGTTGTTCTTCTTCTGCACAGCTAAGCTGGAAGTGGCATTTGCAGCTCGCAATAGTGCAGAGTTACCTCAAAGAAAGGGGCCACGGTGTTTCTGTATCTCTATTATGTTGGTGCGGCTTCGGAACTTTTAAATATCTTGATATACCTCGAGAACTACGCATCTGATCAAAAAATATCATAGAACATAAAAAGTAGGAAACCTAATTTTCTACAAAAAAGGTCTCTTAACATTTTCCCATAGCTGGCATCGTTTCCGAGATATTTGCAGATTTAGCTCAAGGGAAGGGGCCTGACGGACATATTTCGAGATATTCCTTCTTCTTGTTGTTCTTCTTCTGCACAGCTAAGCTGGAAGTGGCATTTGCAGCTCGCAATAGTGCAGAGTTACCTCAAAGAAAGGGGCCACGGTGTTTCTGTATCTCTATTATGTTGGTGCCGCTTCGGAACTTTTAAATATCAGGATATATCTCGAGAACTACGCATCTGATCAAAAAATATCATAGAACATAAAAAGTAGGAAACTTAATTCTCTACAAAAATGGTCTCTTAACATTTTGCCATAGCTGGCATCGTTTCCGAGATATTTGCAGATTTAGCTCAAGGGAAAGGGCCTGACGGACATATTCCGAGATATTTCTTCTTCTTGTTGTTCCTCTTCTGCACAGCTAAGCTGGAAGTGGCATTTGCAGCTCGCAATAGTGCAGAGTTATCTCAAAGAAAGGGGCCACGGTGTTTCTGTACCTCTATTATGTTGGTGCAGCTTCGGAGCTTTTAAATATCTTGATATATCTCGAGAACTACGCATGTGATCAAAAAATATCGTAGAACATAAAAAGTAGGAAACTTAATTCTCTACAAAAAAGGTCTCTTAACATTTTCCCATAGCTGGCATCGTTTCCGAGATATTTGCAGATTTAGCTCAAGGGGAGGGGCCTGACGGACATATTCCGAGAAATTTCTTCTTCTTGTTGTTCCTCTTCTGCACAGCTAAGCTGGAAGTGGCATTTGCAGGTCGCAATAGTGCAGAGTTATCTCAAAGAGAGGGGCCACGGTGTTTCTGTATCTCTATTATGTTGGTGCGGCTTCGGAACTTTTAAATATCTCGATATATCTCGAAAACTACGCTTCTGATCAAAAAATATCAGAGAACGTAAATTGTAGGAAACATAATTCTCTACAAAAAAGGTCTCTTAACATTTTGCCATAGCTCGCTTCGTTTCCGAGATATTTGCAGATTTATCTCAAGGGAAGGGGCCTGACGGACATATTTCGAGATATTTCTTCTTCTTGTTGTTCTTCTTCTGCACAGCTAAGCTGGAAGTGGCATTTGCAGCTCGCAATAGTGCAGAGTTATCTCAAAGAAAGTGGCCACGGTGTTTCTGTATCTCTATTATGTTGGTGCGGCTTCGGAACTTTTAAATATCTTGATATATCTCGAGAACTACGCATATGATCAAAAAATATTGTAGAACATAAAAAGTAGGAAACATAATTCTCTACAAAAATGGTCTCTTAACATTTTGCCATAGCTCGCTTCGTTTCCGAGATATTTGCAGATTTATCTCAAGGGAAGGGGCCTGACGGACATATTTCCAGATATTTCTTCTTCTTGTTGTTCTTCTTCTGCACAGCTAAGCTGGAAGTGGCATTCGCAGCTCGCAATAGTGCAGAGTTATCTCAAAGAAAGGGGCCACGGTGTTTCTGTATCTCTATTATGTTGGTGCGGCTTCGGAACTTTTAAATATCTTGATATATCTCGAGAACTACGCATCTGATCAAAAAATATCGTAGAACATAAAAAGTAGGAAACTTAATTCTCTACAAATAAGGTCTCTTAACATTTTGCGATAGCTCGCTTGGTTTCCGAGATATTTGCAGATTTATCTCAAGGGAAGGGGCCTGACGGACATATTTCGAGATATTTCTTCTTCTTGTTGTTCTTCTTCTGCACAGCTAAGCTGGAAGTGGCATTTGCAGCTCGCAATAGTGCAGAGTTACCTCAAAGAAAGGGGCCACGGTGTTTCTGTATCTCTATTATGTTGGTGCGGCTTCGGAACTTTTAAATATCTTGATATATCTCGAGAACTACGCATCTGATCAAAAAATATCATAGAACATAAAAAGTAGGAAACTTAATTCTCTACAAAAAAGGTCTCTTAACATTTTGCCATAGCTCGCTTCGTTTCCGAGATATTTGCAGATTTATCTCAAGGGAAGGGGCCTGACGGACATATTTCGAGATATTTCTTCTTCTTGTTGTTCTTCTTCTGCACAGCTAAGCTGGAAGTGGCATTTGCAGCGCGCAATAGTGCAGAGTTATCTCAAAGAAAGGGGCCACGGTGTTTCTGTATCTCTATTATGTTGGTGCGGCTTCGGAACTTTTAAATATCTTGATATATCTCGAGAACTACGCATCTGTTCAAAAAATATCATAGAACATAAAAAGTAGGAATCCTAATTTTCTACAAAAAAGGTCTCTTAACATTTTGCCGTAGCTCGCTTCGTTTCCGAGATATTTGCAGATTTATCTCAAGGGAAGGGGCCTGACGGACATATTTCGAGATATTTCTTCTTCTTGTTGTTCTTCTTCTGCACAGCTAAGCTGGAAGTGGCATTTGCAGCTCGCAATAGTGCAGAGTTATCGCAAAGAAAGGGGCCACGGTGTTTCTGTATCTCTATTATGTTGGTGCGGCTTCGGAACTTTTAAATATCTTGATATATCTCGAGAACTACGCCTCTGATCGAAAAATATCATAGAACATAAAAAGTAGGAAACTTAATTCTCTACAAAAAAGGTCTCTTAACATTTTGCCATAGCTCGCTTCGTTTCCGAGATATTTGCAGATTTATCTCAAGGGAAGGGGCCTGACGGACATATTTCGAGATATTTCTTCTTCTTGTTGTTCTTCTTCTGCACAGCTAAGCTGGAAGTGGCATTTGCAGCTCGCAATAGTGCAGAGTTATCTCAAAGAAAGGGGCCACGGTGTTTCTGTATCTCTATTATGTTGGTGCGGCTTCGGAACTTTTAAATATCTTGATATATCTCGAGAACTACGCATCTGATCAAAAAATATCGTAGAACATAAAAAGTAGGAAACTTAAATCTCTACAAATAAGGTCTCTTAACATTTTGCCATAGCTCGCTTCGTTTCCGAGATATTTGCAGATTTATCTCAAGGGAAGGGGCCTGACGGACATATTTCGAGATATTTCTTCTTCTTGTTGTTCTTCTTCTGCACAGCTAAGCTGGAAGTGGCATTTGCAGCTCGCAATAGTGCAGAGTTACCTCAAAGAAAGGGGCCACGGTGTTTCTGTATCTCTATTATGTTGGTGCCGCTTCGGAACTTTTAAATATCAGGATATATCTCGAGAACTACGCATCTGATCAAAAAATATCATAGAACAAAAAAAGTAGGAATCCTAATTTTCTACAAAAAAGGTCTCTTAACATTTTGCGGTAGCTCGCTTCGTTTCCGAGATATTTGCAGATTTATCTCAAGGGAAGGGGCCTGACGGACATATTTCCAGATATTTCTTCTTCTTGTTGTTCTTCTTCTGCACAGCTAAGCTGGAAGTGGCATTTGCAGCGCGCAATAGTGTAGAGTTACCTCAAAGAAAGGGGCCACGGTGTTTCTGTATCTCTATTATGTTGGTGCGGCTTCGGAACTTTTAAATATCTTGATATATCTCGAGAACTACGCATCTGATCAAAAAATATCGTAGAACATAAAAAGTAGGAAACTTAATTCTCTACAAATAAGGTCTCTTAACATTTTGCGATAGCTCGCTTGGTTTCCGAGATATTTGCAGATTTATCTCAAGGGAAGGGGCCTGACGGACATATTTCGAGATATTTCTTCTTCTTGTTGTTCTTCTTCTGCACAGCTAAGCTGGAAGTGGCATTTGCAGCTCGCAATAGTGCAGAGTTATCTCAAAGAAAGGGGCCACGGTGTTTCTGTATCTCTATTATGTTTGTGCGGCTTCGGAACTTTTAAATATCTCGATATACCTCGAAAACTACGCTTCTGATCAAAAAATATCATAGAACATAAATTGTAGGAAGCATAATTCTCTACAAAAAAGGTCTCTTAACATTTTGCCATAGCTCGCTTCGTTTCCGAGATATTTGCAGATATATCTCAAGGGAAGGGGCCTGACGGGCATATTTCGAGATATTTCTTCTTCTTGTTGTTCTTCTTCTGCACAGCTGAGCTGGAAGTGGCATTTGCAGGTCGCAATAGTGCAGAGTTATCTCAAAGAAAGGGGCCACGGTGTTTCTGTATCTCTATTATGTTGGTGCGGCTTCGGAACTTTTAAATATCTCGATATATCTCGAAAACTACGCTTCTGATCAAAAAATATCATAGAACATAAATTGTAGGAAACATTATTCTCTACAAAAAAGGTCTCTTAACATTTTGCCATAGCTCGCTTCGTTTCCGAGATATTTGCAGATTCATCTCAAGGGAAGGGGTCTGACGGACATATTTCGAGATATTTCTTCTTCTTGTTGTTCTTCTTCTGCACAGCTAAGCTCGAAGTGGCATTTGCAGCTCGCAATAGTGCAGAGTTATCTCAAAGAAAGAGGCCACGGTGTTTCTGTACCTCTATTATGTTGGTGCAGCTTCGGAACTTTTAAATATCTTGATATATCTCGAGAACTACGCATCTGATCAAAAAATATCATCGAACATAAAAAGTAGGAAACATAATTCTCTACAAAAAAGATCTCTTAACATTTTGCCATAGCTCGCTTCGTTTCCGAGATATTTGCAGATTTATCTCAAGGGAAGTGGCCTGACGGACATATTTCGAGATATTCCTTCTTCTTGTTGTTCTTCTTCTGCACAGCTAAACTGGAAGTGGCATTTCCAGCTCGCAATCGTGCAGAGTTATCTCAAAGAAAGGGGCCACGGTGTTTCTGTATCTCTATTATGTTGGTGCGGCTTCGGAACTTTTAAATATCTTGATATATCTCGAGAACTACGCCTCTGATCGAAAAATATCATAGAACATAAAAAGTAGGAAACTTAATTCTCTACAAAAAAGGTCTCTTAACATTTTGCCATAGCTCGCTTCGTTTCCGAGATATTTGCAGATTTATCTCAAGGGAAGGGGCCTGACGGACAAATTTCGAGATATTTCTTCTTCTTGTTGTTCTTCTTCTGCACAGCTAAGCTGGAAGTGGCATTTGCGGCTCGCACTAGTGCAGAGTTATCTCAAAGAAAGGGGCCACGGTGTTTCTGTATCTCTATTATGTTGGTGCGGCTTCGGAACTTTTAAATATCTCGATATATCTCGAAAACTACGCTTCTGATCAAAAAATATCATAGAACATAAATTGTAGGAAAGATAATGCTCTACAAAAAACGTCTCTAAACATTTTGCCATAGCTCGCTTCGTTTCCGAGATATTTGCAGATTCAGCTCAAAGGAACGGGCCTGACGGACATATTTCGAGATACTTCTTCTTCTTGTTGTTCTTCCTCTGCACAGCTAAGCTGGAAGTGGCATTTGCAGCTCGCAATAGTGCAGAGTTATCTCAAAGAAAGGGGCCACGGTGTTTCTGTATCTCTATTATGTTGGTGCGGCCTCGGAACTTTTAAATATCTTGATATATCTCGAGAGCTACGCATCTGATCAAAAAATATCATAGAACATAAAAAGTAGGAAACTTAATTCTCTACAAAAAAGGTCTGTTAATATTTTGCCATAGCTCGCTTCGTTTCCGAGATATTTGCAGATTTATCTCAAGGGAAGGGCCTGACGGACATATTTCGAGATACTTCTTCTTCTTGTTGTTCTTCTTCTGCACAGCTAAGCTGGAAGTGGCATTTACAGCTCGCAATAGTGCAGAGTTATCTCAAAGAAAGGGGCCACGGTGTTTCTGTATCTCTATTATGTTGGTGCGGCTTCGGAACTTTTAAATATCTTGATATATCTCGAGAACTACGCATCTGATCAAAAAATATCATAGAACATAAAAAGTAGGAAACTTAATTCTCTACACAAAAGGTCTCTTAACATTTTGCCATAGCTCGCTTCGTTTCCGAGATATTTGCAGATTTATCTCAAGGGAAGGGGCCTGACGGACATATTTCGAGATATTTCTTCTTCTTGTTGTTCTTCTTCTGCACAGCTAAGCTGGAAGTGGCATTTGCGGCTCGCACTAGTGCAGAGTTATCTCAAAGAAAGGGGCCACGGTGTTTCTGTATCTCTATTATGTTGGTGCGGCTTCGGAACTTTTAAATATCTCGATATATCTCGAAAACTACGCTTCTGATCAAAAAATATCATAGAACATAAATTGTAGGAAAGATAATGCTCTACAAAAAACGTCTCTAAACATTTTGCCATAGCTCGCTTCGTTTCCGAGATATTTGCAGATTCAGCTCAAAGGAACGGGCCTGACGGACATATTTCGAGATACTTCTTCTTCTTGTTGTTCTTCCTCTGCACAGCTAAGCTGGAAGTGGCATTTGCAGCTCGCAATAGTGCAGAGTTATCTCAAAGAAAGGGGCCACGGTGTTTCTGTATCTCTATTATGTTGGTGCGGCTTCGGAACTTTTAAATATCTTGATATATCTCGAGAGCTACGCATCTGATCAAAAAATATCATAGAACATAAAAAGTAGGAAACTTAATTCTCTACAAAAAAGGTCTGTTAATATTTTGCCATAGCTCGCTTCGTTTCCGAGATATTTGCAGATTTATCTCAAGGGAAGGGGCCTGACGGACATATTTCGAGATACTTCTTCTTCTTGTTGTTCTTCTTCTGCACAGCTAAGCTGGAAGTGGCATTTACAGCTCGCAATAGTGCAGAGTTATCTCAAAGAAAGGGGCCACGGTGTTTCTGTATCTCTATTATGTTGGTGCGGCTTCGGAACTTTTAAATATCTTGATATATCTCGAGAACTACGCATCTGATCAAAAAATATCATAGAACATAAAAAGTAGGAAACTTAATTCTCTACACAAAAGGTCTCTTAACATTTTGCCATAGCTCGCTTCGTTTCCGAGATATTTGCAGATTTATCTCAAGGGAAGGGGCCTGACGGACATATTTCGAGATATTTCTTCTTCTTGTTGTTCTTCTTCTGCACAGCTAAGCTGGAAGTGGCATTTGCGGCTCGCACTAGTGCAGAGTTATCTCAAAGAAAGGGGCCACGGTGTTTCTGTATCCCTATTATGTTGGTGCGGCTTCGGAACTTTTAAATATCTCGATATATCTCGAAAACTACGCTTCGGATCAAAAAATATCATCGAACATAAAAAGTAGGAAACATAATTCTCTACAAAAAAGATCTCTTAACATTTTGCCATAGCTCGCTTCGTTTCCGAGATATTTGCAGATTTATCTCAAGGGAAGTGGCCTGACGGACATATTTCGAGATATTCCTTCTTCTTGTTGTTCTTCTTCTGCACAGCTAAACTGGAAGTGGCATTTCCAGCTCGCAATCGTGCAGAGTTATCTCAAAGAAAGGGGCCACGGTGTTTCTGTATCTCTATTATGTTGGTGCGGCTTCGGAACTTTTAAATATCTTGATATATCTCGAGAACTACGCCTCTGATCGAAAAATATCATAGAACATAAAAAGTAGGAAACTTAATTCTCTACAAAAAAGGTCTCTTAACATTTTGCCATAGCTCGCTTCGTTTCCGAGATATTTGCAGATTT
The DNA here is from genome assembly GCF_051020975.1 of Osmia lignaria lignaria. Taxonomy (NCBI): domain Eukaryota; kingdom Metazoa; phylum Arthropoda; class Insecta; order Hymenoptera; family Megachilidae; genus Osmia; species Osmia lignaria. Next base: position 3,632,075 of record NW_027478159.1, on the reverse strand, counting down.
ATCTCAAGGGAAGGGGCCTGACGGACAAATTTCGAGATATTTCTTCTTCTTGTTGTTCTTCTTCTGCACAGCTAAGCTGGAAGTGGCATTTGCGGCTCGCACTAGTGCAGAGTTATCTCAAAGAAAGGGGCCACGGTGTTTCTGTATCTCTATTATGTTGGTGCGGCTTCGGAACTTTTAAATATCTCGATATATCTCGAAAACTACGCTTCTGATCAAAAAATATCATAGAACATAAATTGTAGGAAAGATAATGCTCTACAAAAAACGTCTCTAAACATTTTGCCATAGCTCGCTTCGTTTCCGAGGTATTTGCAGATTCAGCTCAAAGGAACGGGCCTGACGGACATATTTCGAGATAGTTCTTCTTCTTGTTGTTCTTCCTCTGCACAGCTAAGCTGGAAGTGGCATTTGCAGCTCGCAATAGTGCAGAGTTATCTCAAAGAAAGGGGCCACGGTGTTTCTGTATCTCTATTATGTTGGTGCGGCTTCGGAACTTTTAAATATCTTGATATATCTCGAGAGCTACGCATCTGATCAAAAAATATCATAGAACATAAAAAGTAGGAAACTTAATTCTCTACAAAAAAGGTCTGTTAATATTTTGCCATAGCTCGCTTCGTTTCCGAGATATTTGCAGATTTATCTCAAGGGAAGGGGCCTGACGGACATATTTCGAGATACTTCTTCTTCTTGTTGTTCTTCTTCTGCACAGCTAAGCTGGAAGTGGCATTTACAGCTCGCAATAGTGCAGAGTTATCTCAAAGAAAGGGGCCACGGTGTTTCTGTATCTCTATTATGTTGGTGCGGCTTCGGAACTTTTAAATATCTTGATATATCTCGAGAACTACGCATCTGATCAAAAAATATCATAGAACATAAAAAGTAGGAAACTTAATTCTCTACACAAAAGGTCTCTCAACATTTTGCCATAGCTCGCTTCGTTTCCGAGATATTTGCAGATTTATCTCAATAGAAGGGGCCTGACGGACATATTTCGAGATATTTCTTCTTCTTGTTGTTCTTCTTCTGCACAGCTAAGCTGGAAGTGGCATTTGCGGCTCGCACTAGTGCAGAGTTATCTCAAAGAAAGGGGCCACGGTGTTTCTGTATCCCTATTATGTTGGTGCGGCTTCGGAACTTTTAAATATCTCGATATATCTCGAAAACTACGCTTCGGATCAAAAAATATCATAGAACATAAATAGTAGGAAACATAATTCTCTACAAAAAACGTCTCTTATCATTTTGCCATAGCTCGCTTCGTTTCCGAGATATGTGCAGATTTATCTCAAGGGAAGGGGCCTGACGGACATATTTCGAGATATTTCTTCTTCTTGTTGTTCTTCTTCTGCACAGCTAAGCTGGAAGTGGCATTTGCGGCTCGCACTAGTGCAGAGTTATCTCAACGAAAGGGGCCACGGTGTTTCTGTATCTCTATTATGTTGGTGCGGCTTCGGAACTTTTAAATATCTCGATATATCTCGAAAACTACGCTTCTGATCAAAAAATATCATAGAACATAAATTGTAGGAAACATAATTCTCTACAAAAAAGGTCTCTTAACATTTTGCCATAGGTCGCTTCGTTTCCGAGATATTTGCAGATTTGTCTCAAGGGAAGGGGCCTAACGGACATATTTCGAGATATTTCTTCTTCTTGTTGTCCTTCTTCTGCACAGCTAAACTGGAAGTGGCATTTCCAGCTCGCAATAGTGCAGAGTTATCTCAAAGAGAGGGGCCACGGTGTTTCTGTATCTCTATTATGTTGGTGCGGCTTCGGAACTTTTAAATATCTTGATATATCTCGAGAACTACGCATCTGATCAAAAAATATCATAGAAGATAAAAAGTAGGAAACTTAATTCTCTACAAAAAAGGTCTCTTAACATTTTGCCATAGCTCGCTTCGTTTCCGAGATATTTGCAGATTTATCTCAAGGGAAGGGGCCTGACGGACATATTTCGAGATATTTCTTCTTCTTGTTGTTCTTCTTCTGCACAGCTAAGCTGGAAGTGGCATTTGCGGCTCGCACTAGTGCAGAGTTATCTCAAAGAAAGGGGCCACGGTGTTTCTGTATCTCTATTATGTTGGTGCGGCTTCGGAACTTTTAAATATCTCGATATATCTCGAAAACTACGCTTCTGATCAAAAAATATCATAGAACATAAATTGTAGAAAACATAATTCTCCACAAAAAAGGTCTGTTAACATTTTGCCATAGCTCGCTTCGTTTCCGAGATATTTGCAGATATATCTCAAGGGAAGGGGCCTGACGGACATATTTCGAGATATTTCTTCTTCTTGTTGTTCTTCTTCTGCACAGCTAAGCTGGAAGTGGCATTTACAGCTCGCAATAGTGCAGAGTTATCTCAAAGAAAGGGGCCACGGTGTTTCTGTATCTCTATTATGTTGGTGCGGCTTCGGAACTTTTAAATATCTTGATATATCTCGAGAACTACGCATCTGATCAAAAAATATCATAGAACATAAAAAGTAGGAAACTTAATTCTCTACAAAAAAGGTCTCTGAACATTTTGCCATAGGTCGCTTCGTTTCCGAGATATTTGCAGATTTATCTCAAGGGAAGGAGCCTAACGGAAATATTTCGAGATATTTCTTCTTCTTGTTGTTCTTCTTCTGCACAGCTAAGCTGGAAGTGGCATTTGCGGCTCGCACTAGTGCAGAGTTATCTCAAAGAAAGGGGCCACGGTGTTTCTGTATCCCTATTATGTTGGTGCGGCTTCGGAACTTTTAAATATCTCGATATATCTCGAAAACTACGCATCTGATCAAAAAATATCATAGAACATAAAAAGTAGGAAACATAATTCTCTACAAAAAAGGTCTCTAAACATTTTGCCATAGCTCGCTTCGTTTCCGAGATATTTGCAGATTTATCTCAAGGGAAGGGGCCTGACGGACATATTTCGAGATATTTCTTCTTCTTGTTGTTCTTCTTCTGCACAGCTAAGCTGGAAGTGGCATTTGCGGCTCGCACTAGTGCAGAGTTATCTCAAAGAAAGGGGCCACGGTGTTTCTGTATCTCTATTATGTTGGTGCGGCTTCGGAACTTTTAAATATCTCGATATATCTCGAAAACTGCGCTTCTGATCAAAAAATATCATAGAACATAAATTGTAGAAAACATAATTCTCTACAAAAAAGGTCTGTTAACATTTTGCCATAGCTCGCTTCGTTTCCGAGATATTTGCAGATTTATCTCAAGGGAAGGGGCCTGACGGACATATTTCGAGATATTTCTTCTTCTTGTTGTTCTTCTTCTGCACAGCTAAGCTGGAAGTGGCATTTGCAGCTCGCAATAGTGCAGATTTATCTCAAAGAAAGGGGCCACGGTGTTTCTGTATCTCTATTATGTTTGTGCGGCTTCGGAACTTTTAAATATCTCGATATACCTCGAAAACTACGCTTCTGATCAAAAAATATCATAGAACATAAATTGTAGGAAGCATAATTCTCTACAAAAAAGGTCTCTTAACATTTTGCCATAGCTCGCTTCGTTTCCGAGATATTTGCAGATATATCTCAAGGGAAGGGGCCTGACGGGCATATTTCGAGATATTTCTTCTTCTTGTTGTTCTTCTTCTGCACAGCTAAGCTGGAAGTGGCATTTGCGGCTCGCACTAGTGCAGAGTTATCTCAAAGAAAGGGGCCACGGTGTTTCTGTATCCCTATTATGTTGGTGCGGCTTCGGAACTTTTAAATATCTCGATATATCTCGAAAACTACGCTTCGGATCAAAAAATATCATAGAACATAAATAGTAGGAAACATAATTCTCTACAAAAAACGTCTCTTAACATTTTGCCATAGCTCGCTTCGTTTCCGAGATATGTGCAGATTTATCTCAAGGGAAGGGGCCTGACGGACATATTTCGAGATATTTCTTCTTCTTGTTGTTCTTCTTCTGCACAGCTAAGCTGGAAGTGGCATTTGCGGCTCGCACTAGTGCAGAGTTATCTCAACGAAAGGGGCCACGGTGTTTCTGTATCTCTATTATGTTGGTGCGGCTTCGGAACTTTTAAATATCTCGATATATCTCGAAAACTACGCTTCTGATCAAAAAATATCATAGAACATAAATTGTAGGAAACATAATTCTCTACAAAAAAGGTCTCTCAACATTTTGCCATAGCTCGCTTCGTTTCCGAGATATTTGCAGATATATCTCAAGGGAAGGGGCCTGACGGACATATTTCGAGATATTTCTTCTTCTTGTTGTTCTTCTTCTGCACAGCTAAGCTGGAAGTGGCATTTACAGCTCGCAATAGTGCAGAGTTATCTCAAAGAAAGGGGCCACGGTGTTTCTGTATCTCTATTATGTTGGTGCGGCTTCGGAACTTTTAAATATCTTGATATATCTCGAGAACTACGCATCTGATCAAAAAATATCATAGAACATAAAAAGTAGGAAACTTAATTCTCTACAAAAAAGGTCTCGTAACATTTTGCCATAGCTCTCTTCGTTTCCGAGATATTTGCGGATTTATCTCAAGGGAAGGGGCCTGACGGACATATTTCGAGATATTTCTTCTTCTTGTTGTTCTTCTGCACAGCTAAGCTGGATGTGGCATTTGCGGCTCGCACTAGTGCAGAGTTATCTCAAAGAAAGGGGCCACGGTGTTTCTGTATCTCTATTATGTTGGTGCGGCTTCGGAACTTTTAAATATCTCGATGTATCTCGAAAACTACGCTTCTGATCAAAAAATATCATAGAACATAAATTGAAGGAAACATAATTCTCTATAAAAAACGTCTCTTAACATTTTGCCATAGCTCGCTTCGTTTCCGAGATATTTGCAGATTCATCTCAAAGGAACTGGCCTGACGGACATATTTCGAGATATTTCTTCTTCTTGTTGTTCTTCCTCTGCACAGCTAAGCTGGAAGTGGCATTTGCAGCTCGCAATAGTGCAGAGTTATCTCAAAGAAAGGGGCCACGGCGTTTCTGTATCTCTATTATGTTGGTGCGGCTTCGGAACTTTTAAATATCTTGATATATCTCGAGAACTACGCATCTGATCAAAAAATATCATAGAACATAAAAAGTAGGAAACTTAATTCTCTACAAAAAAGGTCTCTTAACATTTTGCCATAGGTCGCTTCGTTTCCGAGATATTTGCAGATTTGTCTCAAGGGAAGGGGCCTAACGGACATATTTCGAGATATTTCTTCTTCTTGTTGTCCTTCTTCTGCACAGCTAAACTGGAAGTGGCATTTCCAGCTCGCAATAGTGCAGAGTTATCTCAAAGAGAGGGGCCACGGTGTTTCTGTATCTCTATTATGTTGGTGCGGCTTCGGAACTTTTAAATATCTTGATATATCTCGAGAACTACGCATCTGATCAAAAAATATCATAGAAGATAAAAAGTAGGAAACTTAATTCTCTACAAAAAAGGTCTCTTAACATTTTGCCATAGCTCGCTTCGTTTCCGAGATATTTGCAGATTTATCTCAAGGGAAGGGGCCTGACGGACATATTTCGAGATATTTCTTCTTCTTGTTGTTCTTCTTCTGCACAGCTAAGCTGGAAGTGGCATTTGCGGCTCGCACTAGTGCAGAGTTATCTCAAAGAAAGGGGCCACGGTGTTTCTGTATCTCTATTATGTTGGTGCGGCTTCGGAACTTTTAAATATCTCGATATATCTCGAAAACTACGCTTCTGATCAAAAAATATCATAGAACATAAATTGTAGAAAACATAATTCTCCACAAAAAAGGTCTGTTAACATTTTGCCATAGCTCGCTTCGTTTCCGAGATATTTGCAGATATATCTCAAGGGAAGGGGCCTGACGGACATATTTCGAGATATTTCTTCTTCTTGTTGTTCTTCTTCTGCACAGCTAAGCTGGAAGTGGCATTTACAGCTCGCAATAGTGCAGAGTTATCTCAACGAAAGGGGCCACGGTGTTTCTGTATCTCTATTATGTTGGTGCGGCTTCGGAACTTTTAAATATCTTGATATATCTCGAGAACTACGCATCTGATCAAAAAATATCATAGAACATAAAAAGTAGGAAACTTAATTCTCTACAAAAAAGGTCTCTGAACATTTTGCCATAGGTCGCTTCGTTTCCGAGATATTTGCAGATTTATCTCAAGGGAAGGAGCCTAACGGAAATATTTCGAGATATTTCTTCTTCTTGTTGTTCTTCTTCTGCACAGCTAAGCTGGAAGTGGCATTTGCGGCTCGCACTAGTGCAGAGTTATCTCAAAGAAAGGGGCCACGGTGTTTATGTATCCCTATTATGTTGGTGCGGCTTCGGAACTTTTAAATATCTCGATATATCTCGAAAACTACGCATCTGATCAAAAAATATCATAGAACATAAAAAGTAGGAAACTTAATTCTCTACAAAAAAGGTCTCTAAACATTTTGCCATAGCTCGCTTCGTTTCCGAGATATTTGCAGATTTATCTCAAGGGAAGGGGCCTGACGGACATATTTCGAGATATTTCTTCTTCTTGTTGTTCTTCTTCTGCACAGCTAAGCTGGAAGTGGCATTTGCGGCTCGCACTAGTGCAGAGTTATCTCAAAGAAAGGGGCCACGGTGTTTCTGTATCTCTATTATGTTGGTGCGGCTTCGGAACTTTTAAATATCTCGATATATCTCGAAAACTGCGCTTCTGATCAAAAAATATCATAGAACATAAATTGTAGAAAACATAATTCTCTACAAAAAAGGTCTGTTAACATTTTGCCATAGCTCGCTTCGTTTCCGAGATATTTGCAGATATATCTCAAGGGAAGGGGCCTGACGGACATATTTCGAGATATTTCTTCTTCTTGTTGTTCTTCTTCTGCACAGCTAAGCTGGAAGTGGCATTTGCGGCTCGCACTAGTGCAGAGTTATCTCAACGAAAGGGGCCACGGTGTTTCTGTATCTCTATTATGTTGGTGCGGCTTCGGAACTTTCAAATATCTCGATATATCTCGAAAACTACGCTTCTGATCAAAAAATATCATAGAACATAAATTGTAGGAAACATAATTCTCTACAAAAAAGGTCTCTCAACATTTTGCCATAGCTCGCTTCGTTTCCGAGATATTTGCAGATATATCTCAAGGGAAGGGGCCTGACGGACATATTTCGAGATATTTCTTCTTCTTGTTGTTCTTCTTCTGCACAGCTAAGCTGGAAGTGGCATTTGCGGCTCGCACTAGTGCAGAGTTATCTCAAAGAAAGGGGCCACGGTGTTTCTGTATCTCTATTATGTTGGTGCGGCTTCGGAACTTTTAAATATCTCGATATATCTCGAAAACTACGCTTCGGCTCAAAAAATATCATAGAACATAAACAGTAGGAAACATAATTCTCTACAAAAAACGTCTCTTAACATTTTGCCATAGCTCGCTTCGTTTCCGAGATATGTGCAGATTTATCTCAAGGGAAGGGGCCTGACGGACATATTTCGAGATATTTCTTCTTCTTGTTGTTCTTCTTCTGCACAGCTAAGCTGGAAGTGGCATTTGCGGCTCGCACTAGTGCAGAGTTATCTCAAAGAAAGGGGCCACGGTGTTTCTGTATCTCTATTATGTTGGTGCGGCTTCGGAACTTTTAAATATCTCGATATATCTCGAGAACTACGCGTCTGATCAAAAAATATCATAGAACATAAATTGTAGGAAACATAATTCTCTACAAAAAAGGTCTCTCAACATTTTGCCATAGCTCGCTTCGTTTCCGAGATATTTGCAGATATATCTCAAGGGAAGGGGCCTGACGGACATATTTCGAGATATTTCTTCTTCTTGTTGTTCTTCTTCTGCACAGCTAAGCTGGAAGTGGCATTTGCAGCTCGCAATAGTGCAGAGTTACCTCAAAGAAAGGGGCCACGGTGTTTCTGTATCTCTATTATGTTGGTGCCGCTTCGGAACTTTTAAATATCTGGATATATCTCGAGAACTACGCATCTGATCAAAAAATATCATAGAACATAAAAAGTAGGAAACTTAATTCTCTACAAAAAAGGTCTCTTAACATTTTGCCATAGCTCGCTTCGTTTCCGAGATATTTGCAGATTTATCTCAAGGGAAGGGGCCTGACGGACATATTTCGAGATATTTCTTGTTCTTGTTGTTCTTCTTCTGCACAGCTAAGCTGGAAGTGGCATTTGCAGCTCGCAATAGTGCAGAGTTATCTCAAAGAAAGGGGCCACGGTGTTTCTGTATCTCTATTATGTTGGTGCGGCTTCGGAACTTTTAAGTATCTTGATATATCTCGAGAACTACGCATCTGATCAAAAAATATCGTAGAACATAAAAAGTAGGAAACTTAATTCTCTACAAATAAGGTCTCTTAACATTTTGCCATAGCTCGCTTGGTTTCCGAGATATTTGCAGATTTATCTCAAGGGAAGGGGCCTGAGGGACATATTTCGAGATATTTCTTCTTCTTGTTGTTCTTCTTCTGCACAGCTAAGCTGGAAGTGGCATTTGCAGCTCGCAATAGTGCAGAGTTACCTCAAAGAAAGGGGCCACGGTGTTTCTGTATCTCTATTATGTTGGTGCCGCTTCGGAACTTTTAAATATCTGGATATATCTCGAGAACTACGCATCTGATCAAAAAATATCATAGAACATAAAAAGTAGGAAACTTAATTCTCTACAAAAAAGGTCTCTTAACATTTTGCCATAGCTCGCTTCGTTTCCGAGATATTTGCAGATTTATCTCAAGGGAAGGGGCCTGACGGACATATTTCGAGATATTTCTTCTTCTTGTTGTTCTTCTTCTGCACAGCTAAGCTGGAAGTGGCATTTGCAGCTCGCAGTAGTGCAGAGTTATCTCAAAGAAAGGGGCCACGGTGTTTCTGTATCTCTATTATGTTGGTGCGGCTTCGGAACTTTTAAATATCTTGCTATATCTCGAGAACTACGCATCTGATCAAAAAATATCATAGAACAGAAAAAGTAGGAAACTTAATTCTCTACAAAAAAGGTCTCTTAACGTTTTGCAATAGCTCGCTTCGTTTCCGAGATATTTGCAGATTTATCTCAAGGGAAGGGTCCTGACGGACATATTTCGAGATATTTCTTCTTCTTGTTGTTCTTCTTCTGCACAGCTAAACTGGAAGTGGCATTTCCAGCTCGCAATAGTGCAGAGTTATCCCAAAGAAAGGGGCCACGATGTTTCTGTATCTCTATTATGTTGGTGCGGCTTCGGAACTTTTAAATATCTCGATATATCTCGAAAACTACGCTTCTGATCAAAAAATATCATAGAACATAAATTGTAGGAAACATAATTCTCTACAAAAAAGGTCTCTTAACATTTTGCCATAGCTCGCTTCGTTTCCGAGATATTTGCAGATTTATCTCAAGGGAAGGGGCCTGACGGACATATTTCGAGATATTTCTTCTTCTTGTTGTTCTTCTTCTGCACAGCTAAGCTGGAAGTGCCATTTGCAGCGCGCAATAGTGCAGAGTTATCTCAAAGAAAGGGGCCACGGTGTTTCTGTATCTCTATTATGTTGGTGCGGCTTCGGAACTTTTAAATATCTTGATATATCTCGAGAACTACGCATCTGTTCAAAAAATATCATAGAACATAAAAAGTAGGAATCCTAATTTTCTACAAAAAAGGTCTCTTAACATTTTGCCGTAGCTCGCTTCGTTTCCGAGATATTTGCAGATTTATCTCAAGGGAAGAGGCCTGACGGACATATTTCCAGATATTTCTTCTTCTTGTTGTTCTTCTTCTGCACAGCTAAGCTGGAAGTGGCATTTGCAGCTCGCAGTAGTGCAGAGTTATCTCATAGAAAGGGGCCACGGTGTTTCTGTATCTCTATTATGTTGGTGCGGCTTCGGAACTTTTAAATATCTTGATATATCTCGAGAACTACGCATCTGATCAAAAAATATCATAGAACATAAAAAGTAGGAAACTTAATTCTCTACAAAAAAGGTCTCTTAACATTTTGCCATAGCTCGCTTCGTTTCCGAGATATTTGCAGATTTATCTCAAGGGAAGGGGCCTAACGGACATATTTCGAGATATTTCTTCTTCTTGTTGTTCTTCTTCTGCACAGCTAAGCTGGAAGTGGCATTTGCAGCTCGCAGTAGTGCAGAGTTATCTCAAAGAAAGGGGCCACGGTGTTTCTGTATCTCTATTATGTTGGTGCGGCTTCGGAACTTTTAAATATCTTGCTATATCTCGAGAACTACGCATCTGATCAAAAAATATCATAGAACATAAAAAGTAGGAAACTTAATTCTCTACAAAAAAGGTCTCTTAACATTTTGCCATAGCTCGCTTCGTTTCCGAGATATTTGCAGATTTATCTCAAGGGAAGGGGCCTGACGGACATATTTCGAGATATTTCTTCTTCTTGTTGTTCTTCTTCTGCACAGCTAAGCTGGAAGTGGCATTTGCAGCGCGCAATAGTGCAGAGTTATCTCAAAGAAAGGGGCCACGGTGTTTCTGTATCTCTATTATGTTGGTGCGGCTTCGGAACTTTTAAATATCTTGATATATCTCGAGAACTACGCATCTGATCAAAAAATATCGTAGAACATAAAAAGTAGGAAACTTAATTCTCTACAAATAAGGTCTCTTAACATCTTGTCATAGCTCGCTTGGTTTCCGAGATATTTGCAGATTTATCTCAAGGGAAGGGGCCTGACGGACATATTTCCAGATATTTCTTCTTCTTGTTGTTCTTCTTCTGCACAGCTAAGCTGGAAGTGGCATTTGCAGCTCGCAATAGTGCAGAGTTATCTCAAAGAAAGGGGCCACGGTGTTTCTGTATCTCTATTATGTTGGTGCGGCTTCGGAACTTTTAAATATCTCGATATATCTCGAAAACTACGCTTCTGATCAAAAAATATCACAGAACATAAATTGTAGGAAACATAATTCTCTACAAAAAAGGTCTCTTAACATTTTTGCCATAGCTCGCTTCGTTTCCGAGATATTTGCAGATTTATCTCAAGGGAAGGGGCCTGACGGACATATTTCGAGATATTTCTTGTTCTTGTTGTTCTTCTGCACAGCTAAGCTGGAAGTGGCATTTGCAGCTCGCAATAGTGCAGAGTTATCTCAAAGAAAGGGGCCACGGTGTTTCTGTATCTCTATTATGTTGGTGCGGCTTCGGAACTTTTAAGTATCTTGATATATCTCGAGAACTACGCATCTGATCAAAAAATATCGTAGAACATAAAAAGTAGGAAACTTAATTCTCTACAAAAAAGGTCTCTTAACATTTTGCCATAGCTCGCTTCGTTTCCGAGATATTTGCAGATTTATCTCAAGGGAAGGGGCCTGACGGACATATTTCGAGATATTTCTTCTTCTTGTTGTTCTTCTTCTGCACAGCTAAGCTGGAAGTGGCATTTGCAGCGCGCAATAGTGCAGAGTTATCTCAAAGAAAGGGGCCACGGTGTTTCTGTATCTCTATTATGTTGGTGCGGCTTCGGAACTTTTAAATATCTTGATATATCTCGAGAACTACGCATCTGATCAAAAAATATCGTAGAACATAAAAAGTAGGAAACTTAATTCTCTACAAATAAGGTCTCTTAACATCTTGCCATAGCTCGCTTGGTTTCCGAGATATTTGCAGATTTATCTCAAGGGAAGGGGCCTGACGGACATATTTCCAGATATTTCTTCTTCTTGTTGTTCTTCTTCTGCACAGCTAAGCTGGAAGTGGCATTTGCAGCTAGCAATAGTGCAGAGTTATCTCAAAGAAAGGGGCCACGGTGTTTCTGTATCTCTATTATGTTGGTGCGGCTTCGGAACTTTTAAATATCTTGATATATCTCGAGAACTACGCCTCTGATCGAAAAATATCATAGAACATAAAAAGTAGGAAACTTAATTCTCTACAAAAAAGGTCTCTTAACATTTTGCCATAGCTCGCTTCGTTTCCGAGATATTTGCAGATTTATCTCAAGGGAAGGGGCCTGACGGACATATTTCGAGATATTTCTTCTTCTTGTTGTTCTTCTTCTGCGCAGCTAAGCTGGAAGTGGCATTTGCAGCGCGCAATAGTGCAGAGTTATCTCAAAGAAAGGGGCCACGGTGTTTCTGTATCTCTATTATGTTAGTGCGGCTTCGGAACTTTTAAATATCTTGATATATCTCGAGAACTACGCATCTGTTCAAAAAATATCATAGAACATAAAAAGTAGGAATCCTAATTTTCTACAAAAAAGGTCTCTTAACATTTTGCCGTAGCTCGCTTCGTTTCCGAGATATTTGCAGATTTATCTCAAGGGAAGGGTCCTGACGGACATATTTCGAGATACTTCTTCTTCTTGTTGTTCTTCTTCTGCACAGCTAAACTGGAAGTGGCATTTCCAACTCGCAATAGTGCAGAGTTATCCCAAAGAAAGGGGCCACGATGTTTCTGTATCTCTATTATGTTGGTGCGGCTTCGGAACTCTTAAATATCTCGATATATCTCGAAAACTACGCATCTGATCAAAAAATATCATAGAACATAAAAAGTAGGAAACTTAATTCTCTACAAAAAAGGTCTCTTAACATTTTCCGACAGCTGGCATCGTTTCCGAGATATTTGCAGATTTAGCTCAAGGGAAGGGGCCTGACGACATATTCCGAGATATTTCTTCTTCTTGTTGTTCCTCTTCTGCACAGCTAAGCTGGAAGTGGCATTTGCAGGTCGCAATAGTGCAGAGTTATCTCAAAGAAAGGGGCCACGGTGTTTCTGTATCTCTATTATGTTGGTGCGGCTTCGGAACTTTTAAATATCTCGATATATCTCGAAAACTACGCTTCTGATCAAAAAATATCACAGAACATAAATTGTAGGAAACATAATTCTCTACAAAAAAGGTCTCTTAACATTTTGCCATAGCTCGCTTCGTTTCCGAGATATTTGCAGATTTATCTCAAGGGAAGGGGCCTGACGGACATATTTCGAGATATTTCTTGTTCTTGTTGTTCTTCTTCTGCACAGCTAAGCTGGAAGTGGCATTTGCAGCTCGCAATAGTGCAGAGTTATCTCAAAGAAAGGGGCCACGGTGTTTCTGTATCTCTATTATGTTGGTGCGGCTTCGGAACTTTTAAGTATCTTGATATATCTCGAGAACTACGCATCTGATCAAAAAATATCGTAGAACATAAAAAGTAGGAAACTTAATTCTCTACAAATAAGGTCTCTTAACATTTTGCCATAGCTCGCTTGGTTTCCGAGATATTTGCAGATTTATCTCAAGGGAAGGGGCCTGAGGGACATATTTCGAGATATTTCTTCTTCTTGTTGTTCTTCTTCTGCACAGCTAAGCTGGAAGTGGCATTTGCAGCTCGCAATAGTGCAGAGTTACCTCAAAGAAAGGGGCCACGGTGTTTCTGTATCTCTATTATGTTGGTGCCGCTTCGGAACTTTTAAATATCTGGATATATCTCGAGAACTACGCATCTGATCAAAAAATATCATAGAACATAAAAAGTAGGAAACTTAATTCTCTACAAAAAAGGTCTCTTAACATTTTGCCATAGCTCGCTTCGTTTCCGAGATATTTGCAGATTTATCTCAAGGGAATCGGCCTGACGGACATATTTCGAGATATTTCTTCTTCTTGTTGTTCTTCTTCTGCACAGCTAAGCTGGAAGTGGCATTTGCAGCGCGCAATAGTGCAGAGTTATCTCAAAGAAAGGGGCCACGGTGTTTCTGTATCTCTATTATGTTGGTGCGGCTTCGGAACTTTTAAATATCTTGATATATCTCGAGAACTACGCATCTGATCAAAAAATATCGTAGAACATAAAAAGTAGGAAACTTAATTCTCTACAAATAAGGTCTCTTAACATCTTGCCATAGCTCGCTTGGTTTCCGAGATATTTGCAGATTTATCTCAAGGGAAGGGGCCTGACGGACATATTTCCAGATATTTCTTCTTCTTGTTGTTCTTCTTCTGCACAGCTAAGCTGGAAGTGGCATTTGCAGCTAGCAATAGTGCAGAGTTATCTCAAAGAAAGGGGCCACGGTGTTTCTGTATCTCTATTATGTTGGTGCGGCTTCGGAACTTTTAAATATCTTGATATATCTCGAGAACTACGCATCTGATCAAAAAATATCGTAGAACATAAAAAGTAGGAAACTTAATTCTCTACAAATAAGGTCTCTTAACATCTTGCCATAGCTCGCTTGGTTTCCGAGATATTTGCAGATTTATCTCAAGGGAAGGGGCCTGACGGACATATTTCCAGATATTTCTTCTTCTTGTTGTTCTTCTTCTGCACAGCTAAGCTGGAAGTGGCATTTGCAGCTAGCAATAGTGCAGAGTTATCTCAAAGAAAGGGGCCACGGTGTTTCTGTATCTCTATTATGTTGGTGCGGCTTCGGAACTTTTAAATATCTTGATATATCTCGAGAACTACGCATCTGATCAAAAAATATCGTAGAACATAAAAAGTAGGAAACTTAATTCTCTACAAATAAGGTCTCTTAACATCTTGTCATAGCTCGCTTGGTTTCCGAGATATTTGCAGATTTATCTCAAGGGAAGGGGCCTGACGGACATATTTCCAGATATTTCTTCTTCTTGTTGTTCTTCTTCTGCACAGCTAAGCTGGAAGTGGCATTTGCAGCTCGCAATAGTGCAGAGTTATCTCAAAGAAAGGGGCCACGGTGTTTCTGTATCTCTATTATGTTGGTGCGGCTTCGGAACTTTTAAATATCTCGATATATCTCGAAAACTACGCTTCTGATCAAAAAATATCACAGAACATAAATTGTAGGAAACATAATTCTCTACAAAAAAGGTCTCTTAACATTTTGCCATAGCTCGCTTCGTTTCCGAGATATTTGCAGATTTATCTCAAGGGAAGGGGCCTGACGGACATATTTCGAGATATTTCTTGTTCTTGTTGTTCTTCTTCTGCACAGCTAAGCTGGAAGTGGCATTTGCAGCTCGCAATAGTGCAGAGTTATCTCAAAGAAAGGGGCCACGGTGTTTCTGTATCTCTATTATGTCGGTGCGGCTTCGGAACTTTTAAGTATCTTGATATATCTCGAGAACTACGCATCTGATCAAAAAATATCGTAGAACATAAAAAGTAGGAAACTTAATTCTCTACAAAAAAGGTCTCTTAACATTTTGCCATAGCTCGCTTCGTTTCCGAGATATTTGCAGATTTATCTCAAGGGAAGGGGCCTGACGGACATATTTCGAGATATTTCTTCTTCTTGTTGTTCTTCTTCTGCACAGCTAAGCTGGAAGTGGCATTTGCAGCGCGCAATAGTGCAGAGTTATCTCAAAGAAAGGGGCCACGGTGTTTCTGTATCTCTATTATGTTGGTGCGGCTTCGGAACTTTTAAATATCTTGATATATCTCGAGAACTACGCATCTGATCAAAAAATATCGTAGAACATAAAAAGTAGGAAACTTAATTCTCTACAAATAAGGTCTCTTAACATCTTGCCATAGCTCGCTTGGTTTCCGAGATATTTGCAGATTTATCTCAAGGGAAGGGGCCTGACGGACATATTTCCAGATATTTCTTCTTCTTGTTGTTCTTCTTCTGCACAGCTAAGCTGGAAGTGGCATTTGCAGCTAGCAATAGTGCAGAGTTATCTCAAAGAAAGGGGCCACGGTGTTTCTGTATCTCTATTATGTTGGTGCGGCTTCGGAACTTTTAAATATCTTGATATATCTCGAGAACTACGCCTCTGATCGAAAAATATCATAGAACATAAAAAGTAGGAAACTTAATTCTCTACAAAAAAGGTCTCTTAACATTTTGCCATAGCTCCCTTCGTTTCCGAGATATTTGCAGATTTATCTCAAGGGAAGGGGCCTGACGGACATATTTCGAGATATTTCTTCTTCTTGTTGTTCTTCTTCTGCACAGCTAAGCTGGAAGTGGCATTTGCAGCTCGCAATAGTGCAGAGTTATCTCAAAGAAAGGGGCCACGGTGTTTCTGTATCTCTATTATGTTGGTGCGGCTTCGGAACTTTTAAATATCTTGATATATCTCGAGAACTACGCGTCTGATCAAAAAATATCATCGAACATAAAAAGTGGGAAACTTAATTCTCTACAAAAAGGGTCTCTTAACATTTTGCCATAGCTCGCTTCGTTTCCGAGATATTTGCAGATTTATCTCAAGGGAAGGGGCCTGACGGACATATTTCGAGATATTTCTTCTTCTTGTTGTTCTTCTTCTGCACAGCTAAGCTGGAAGTGGCATTTGCGGCTCGCACTAGTGCACAGTTATCTCAAAGAAAGGGGCCACGGTGTTTCTGTATCTCTATTATGTTGGTGCGGCTTCGGAACTTTTAAATATCTTGATATATCTCTAGAACTACGCATCTGATCAAAAAATATCATAGAAGATAAAAAGTAGGAAACTTAATTCTCTACAAAAAAGGTCTCTTAACATTTTCCCATAGCTGGCATCGTTTCCGAGATATTTGCAGATTTATCTCAAGGGAAGGGGCCTGACGGACATATTTCGAGATATTTCTTCTTCTTGTTGTTCTTCTTCTGCACAGCTAAGCTGAAAGTGGCATTTGCAGCGCGCAATAGTGCAGAGTCATCTCAAAGAAAGGGGCCACGGTGTTTCTGTATCTCTATTATGTTGGTGCGGCTTCGGAACTTTTAAATATCTCGATATATCTCGAAAACTACGCTTCTGATCAAAAAATATCATAGAACATAAAAAGTAGGAAACTTAATTCTCTACAAAAAAGGTCTCTTAACATTTTGCCATAGCTCGCTTCGTTTCCGAGATATTTGCAGATTTATCTCAAGGGAAGGGGCCTAACGGACATATTTCGAGATATTTCTTCTTCTTGTTGTTCTTCTTCTGCACAGCTAAACTGGAAGTGGCATTTCCAGCTCGCAATAGTGCAGAGTCATCTCAAAGAAAGGGGCCACGGTGTTTCTGTATCTCTATTATGTTGGTGCGGCTTCGGAACTTTTAAATATCTTGATATATCTCGAGAACTACGCGTCTGATCAAAAAATATCATCGAACATAAAAAGTGGGAAACTTAATTCTCTACAAAAAGGGTCTCTTAACATTTTGCCATAGCTCGCTTCGTTTCCGAGATATTTGCAGATTTATCTCAAGGGAAGGGGCCTGACGGACATATTTCGAGATATTTCTTCTTCTTGTTGTTCTTCTTCTGCACAGCTAAGCTGGAAGTGGCATTTGCGGCTCGCACTAGTGCACAGTTATCTCAAAGAAAGGGGCCACGGTGTTTCTGTATCTCTATTATGTTGGTGCGGCTTCGGAACTTTTAAATATCTTGATATATCTCTAGAACTACGCATCTCATCAAAAAATATCATAGAAGATAAAAAGTAGGAAACTTAATTCTCTACAAAAAAGGTCTCTTAACATTTTCCCATAGCTGGCATCGTTTCCGAGATATTTGCAGATTTATCTCAAGGGAAGGGGCCTGACGGACATATTTCGAGATATTTCTTCTTCTTGTTGTTCTTCTTCTGCACAGCTAAGCTGAAAGTGGCATTTGCAGCGCGCAATAGTGCAGAGTCATCTCAAAGAAAGGGGCCACGGTGTTTCTGTATCTCTATTATGTTGGTGCGGCTTCGGAACTTTTAAATATCTCGATATATCTCGAAAACTACGCTTCTGATCAAAAAATATCATAGAACATAAAAAGTAGGAAACTTAATTCTCTACAAAAAAGGTCTCTTAACATTTTGCCATAGCTCGCTTCGTTTCCGAGATATTTGCAGATTTATCTCAAGGGAAGGGGCCTAACGGACATATTTCGAGATATTTCTTCTTCTTGTTGTTCTTCTTCTGCACAGCTAAACTGGAAGTGGCATTTCCAGCTCGCAATAGTGCAGAGTCATCTCAAAGAAAGGGGCCACGGTGTTTCTGTATCTCTATTATGTTGGTGCGGCTTCGGAACTTTTAAATATCTCGATATATCTCGAAAACTACGCTTCTGATCAAAAAATATCATAGAACATAAATTGTAGGAAACATAATTCTCGACAAAAAAGGTCTCTTAACATTTTGCCATAGCTCGCTTCGTTTCCGAGATATTTGCAGATATATCTCAAGGGAAGGGGCCTGACGGACATATTTCGAGATATTTCTTCTTCTTGTTGTTCTTCTTCTGCACAGCTAAGCTGGAAGTGGCATTTACAGCTCGCAATAGTGCAGAGTTATCTCAAAGAAAGGGGCCACGGTGTTTCTGTATCTCTATTATGTTGGTGCGGCTTCGGAACTTTTAAATATCTTGATATATCTCGAGAACTACGCATCTGATCAAAAAATATCATAGAACATGAAAAGTAGGAAACTTAATTCTCTACAAAAAAGGTCTCTTAACATTTTGCCATAGCTCTCTTCGTTTCCGAGATATTTGCAGATTTATCTCAAGGGAAGGGGCCTGACGGACATATTTCGAGATATTTCTTCTTCTTGTTGTTCTTCTTCTGCACAGCTAAGCTGGAAGTGGCATTTGCAGCTCGCAATAGTGCAGAGTTATCTCAAAGAAAGGGGCCACGGTGTTTCTGTATCTCTATTATGTTGGTGCGGCTTCGGAACTTTTAAATATCTTGATATATCTCGAGAACTACGCATCTGATCAAAAAATATCATAGAACATGAAAAGTAGGAAACTTAATTCTCTACAAAAAAGGTCTCTTAACATTTTGCCATAGCTCTCTTCGTTTCCGAGATATTTGCAGATTTATCTCAAGGGAAGGGGCCTGACGGACATATTTCGAGATATTTCTTCTTCTTGTTGTTCTTCTTCTGCACAGCTAAGCTGGAAGTGGCATTTGCAGCTCGCAATAGTGCAGAGTTATCTCAAAGAAAGGGGCCACGGTGTTTCTGTATCTCTATTATGTTGGTGCGGCTTCGGAACTTTTAAATATCTTGATATATCTCGAGAACTACGCATCTGATCAAAAAATATCATAGAACATGAAAAGTAGGAAACTTAATTCTCTACAAAAAAGGTCTCTTAACATTTTGCCATAGCTCTCTTCGTTTCCGAGATATTTGCAGATTTATCTCAAGGGAAGGGGCCTAACGGACATATTTCGAGATATTTCTTCTTCTTGTTGTTCTTCTTCTGCACAGCTAAACTGGAAGTGGCATTTCCAGCTCGCAATAGTGCAGAGTCATCTCAAAGAAAGGGGCCACGGTGTTTCTGTATCTGTATTATGTTGGTGCGGCTTCGGAACTTTTAAATATCTCGATATATCTCGAAAACTACGCTTCTGATCAAAAAATATCATAGAACATAAATTGTAGGAAACATAATTCTCGACAAAAAAGGTCTCTTAACATTTTGCCATAGCTCGCTTCGTTTCCGAGATATTTGCAGATATATCTCAAGGGAAGGGGCCTGACGGACATATTTCGAGATATTTCTTCTTCTTGTTGTTCTTCTTCTGCACAGCTAAGCTGGAAGTGGCATTTACAGCTCGCAATAGTGCAGAGTTATCTCAAAGAAAGGGACCACGGTGATTCTGTATCTCTATTATGTTGGTGCGGCTTCGGAACTTTTAAATATCTTGATATATCTCGAGAACTGCGCATCTGATCAAAAAATATCATAGAACATAAAAAGTAGGAAACTTAATTCTCTACAAAAAAGGTCTCTTAACATTTTGCCATAGCTCGCTTCGTTTCCGAGATATTTGCAGATTTATCTCAAGGGAAGGGGCCTGACGGACATATTTCGAGATATTTCTTCTTCTTGTTGTTCTTCTTCTGCACAGCTAAGCTGGAAGTGGCATTTGCAGCTCGCAATAGTGCAGAGTTATCTCAAAGAAAGGGGCCACGGTGTTTCTGTATCTCTATTATGTTGGTGCGGCTTCGGAACTTTTAAATATCTTGATATATCTCGAGAACTACGCATCTGATCAAAAAATATCATAGAACATGAAAAGTAGGAAACTTAATTCTCTACAAAAAAGGTCTCTTAACATTTTGCCATAGCTCCCTTCGTTTCCGAGATATTTGCAGATTTATCTCAAGGGAAGGGGCCTAACGGACATATTTCGAGATATTTCTTCTTCTTGTTGTTCTTCTTCTGCACAGCTAAACTGGAAGTGGCATTTCCAGCTCGCAATAGTGCAGAGTCATCTCAAAGAAAGGGGCCACGGTGTTTCTGTATCTGTATTATGTTGGTGCGGCTTCGGAACTTTTAAATATCTCGATATATCTCGAAAACTACGCTTCTGATCAAAAAATATCATAGAACATAAATTGTAGGAAACATCATTCTCGACAAAAAAGGTCTCTTAACATTTTGCCATAGCTCGCTTCGTTTCCGAGATATTTGCAGATATATCTCAAGGGAAGGGGCCTGACGGACATATTTCGAGATATTTCTTCTTCTTGTTGTTCTTCTTCTGCACAGCTAAGCTGGAAGTGGCATTTACAGCTCGCAATAGTGCAGAGTTATCTCAAAGAAAGGGACCACGGTGTTTCTGTATCTCTATTATGTTGGTGCGGCTTCGGAACTTTTAAATATCTTGATATATCTCGAGAACTACGCATCTGATCAAAAAATATCATAGAACATAAAAAGTAGGAAACCTAATTCTCTACAAAAAAGGTCTCATAACATTTTGCCATAGCTCGCTTCGTTTCCGAGATATTTGCAGATTTATCTCAAGGGAAGGGGCCTGACGGACATATTTCGAGATATTTCTTCTTCTTGTTGTTCTTCTTCTGCACAGCTAAGCTGGAAGTGGCATTTACAGCTCGCAATAGTGCAGA
Organism: Osmia lignaria lignaria; assembly: GCF_051020975.1. Classification (NCBI taxonomy): domain Eukaryota; kingdom Metazoa; phylum Arthropoda; class Insecta; order Hymenoptera; family Megachilidae; genus Osmia; species Osmia lignaria. The sequence continues at coordinate 3,611,362 of NW_027478159.1, read as the reverse complement.
GTTATCTCAAAGAAAGGGGCCACGGTGTTTCTGTATCTCTATTATGTTGGTGCGGCTGCGGAACTTTTAAATATCTTAATATATCTCGAGAACTACGCATCTGATCAAAAAATATCATAGAACATAAAAAGTAGGAAACTTAATTCTCTACAAAAAAGGTCTCTTAACATTTTGCCATAGCTCGCTTCGTTTCCGAGATATTTGCAGATTTATCTCAAGGGAAGGGGCCTAACGGACATATTTCGAGATATTTCTTCTTCTTGTTGTTCTTCTTCTGCACAGCTAAGCTGGAAGTGGCATTTGCGGCTCGCACTAGTGCAGAGTTATCTCAAAGAAAGGGGCCAAGGTGTTTCTGTATCTCTATTATGTTGGTGCGGCTTCGGAACTTTTAAATATCTTGATATATCTCGAGAACTACGCATCTGATCAAAAAATGTCATAGAACGTAAAAAGTAGGAAACTTAATTCTCTACAAAAAAGGTCTCTTAACATTTTGCCATAGCTCTCCTCGTTTCCGAGATATTTCCAGATTTATCTCAAGGGAAGGGGCCTCACGGACATATTTCGAGATATTTCTTCTTCTTGTTGTTCTTCTTCTGCACAGCTAAACTGGAAGTGGCATTTCCAGCTCGCAATAGTGCAGAGTTATCTCAAAGAAAGGAGCCACGGTGTTTCTGTATCTCTATTATGTTGGTGCGGCTTCGGAACTTTTAAATATCTTGATATATCTCGAGCACTACGCGTCTGATCAAAAAATATCATAGAACATAAAAAGTAGGAAACATAATTCTGTACAAAAAAGGTCTCTTAACATTTTGCCATAGCTCGCATCGTTTCCGAGATATTTGCAGATTTATCTCAAGGGAAGGGGCCTGACGGACATATTTCGAAATATTTCTTATTCTTGTTGTTCTTCTTCTGCACAGCTAAGCTGGAAGTGGCATTTGCAGCTCGCAATAGTGCAGAGTTATCTCAAAGAAAGGGGCCACGGTGTTTCTGTATCTCTATTATGTTGGTGCGGCTTCGGAACTTTTAAATATCTTGATATATCTCGAGAACTACGCATCCGATCAAAAAATATCATAGAACATAAAAAGTAGGAAACCTAATTCTCTACAAAAAAGGTCTCTTAACATTTTGCCATAGCTCGCTTCGTTTCCGAGATATTTGCAGATTTATCTCAAGGGAAGGGGCCTGACGGACATATTCCGAGATATTTCTTCTTCTTGTTGTTCCTCTTCTGCACAGCTAAGCTGGAAGTGGCATTTGCAGCTCGCAATAGTGCAGAGTTATCTCAAAGAAAGGGGCCACGGTGTTTCTGTATCTCTATTATGTTGGTGCGGCTTCGGAACTTTTAAATATCTTGATATATCTCGAGAACTACGCATCTGATCAAAAAATATCATAGAACATAAAAAGCAGGAAACTTAATTCTCTACAAAAAAGGTCTCTTAACATTTTGCCATAGCTCGCTTCGTTTCCGAGATATTTGCAGATTTATCTCAAGGGAAGGGGCCTGACGGACATATTCCGAGATATTTCTTCTTCTTGTTGTTCCTCTTCTGCACAGCTAAGCTGGAAGTGGCATTTGCAGCTCGCAATAGTGCAGAGTTATCTCAAAGAAAGGGGCCACGGTGTTTCTGTATCTCTATTATGTTGGTGCGGCTTCGGAACTTTTAAATATCTTGATATATCTCGAGAACTACGCATCTGATCAAAAAATATCATAGAACATAAAAAGCAGGAAACTTAATTCTCTACAAAAAAGGTCTCTTAACATTTTGCCATAGCTCGCTTCGTTTCCGAGATATTTGCAGATTTATCTCAAGGGAAGGGGCCTGACGGACATATTTCGAGATATTTCTTCTTCTTGTTGTTCTTCTTCTGCACAGCTAAGCTGGAAGTGGCATTTGCAGCGCGCAATAGTGCAGAGTTATCTCAAAGAAAGGGGCCACGGTGTTTCTGTATCTCTATTATGTTGGTGCGGCTTCGGAACTTTTAAATATCTTGATATATCTCGAGAACTACGCGTCTGATCAAAAAATATCATAGAACATAAAAAGTGGGAAACTTAATTCTCTACAAAAAGGGTCTCTTAACATTTTGCCATAGCTCGCTTCGTTTCCGAGATATTTGCAGATTTATCTCAAGGGAAGGGGCCTGACGGACATATTTCGAGATATTTCTTCTTCTTGTTGTTCTTCTTCTGCACAGCTAAGCTGGAAGTGGCATTTGCGGCTCGCACTAGTGCACAGTTATCTCAAAGAAAGGGGCCACGGTGTTTCTGTATCTCTATTATGTTGGTGCGGCTTCGGAACTTTTAAATATCTTGATATATCTCTAGAACTACGCATCTGATCAAAAAATATCATAGAAGATAAAAAGTAGGAAACTTAATTCTCTACAAAAAAGGTCTCTTAACATTTTCCCATAGCTGGCATCGTTTCCGAGATATTTGCAGATTTATCTCAAGGGAAGGGGCCTGACGGACATATTCCGAGATATTTCTTCTTCTTGTTGTTCCTCTTCTGCACAGCTAAGCTGGAAGTGGCATTTGCAGCTCGCAATAGTGCAGAGTTATCTCAAAGAAAGGGGCCACGGTGTTTCTGTATCTCTATTATGTTGGTGCGGCTTCGGAACTTTTAAATATCTTGATATATCTCCAGAACTGCGCATCTGATCAAAAAATATCATAGAACATAAAAAGCAGGAAACTTAATTCTCTACAAAAAAGGTCTCTTAACATTTTGCCATAGCTCGCTTCGTTTCCGAGATATTTGCAGATTTATCTCAAGGGAAGGGGCCTGACGGACATATTTCGAGATATTTCTTCTTCTTGTTGTTCTTCTTCTGCACAGCTAAGCTGGAAGTGGCATTTGCAGCGCGCAATAGTGCAGAGTTATCTCAAAGAAAGGGGCCACGGTGTTTCTGTATCTCTATTATGTTGATGCGGCTTCGGAACTTTTAAATATCTTGATATATCTCGAGAACTACGCATCTGATCAAAAAATATCATAGGACATGAAAAGTAGGAAACTTAATTCTCTACAAAAAAGGTCTCTTAACATTTTGCCATAGCTCTCTTGGTTTCCGAGATATTTGCAGATTTATCTCGAGGGAAGGGGTCTGACGGACATATTTCGAGATATTTCTTCTTCTTGTTGTTCTTCTTCTGCACAGCTAAGCTGGAAGTGGCATTTGCAGCTCGCAATAGTGCAGAGTTATCTCAAAGAAAGGGGCCACGGTGTTTCTGTATCTCTATTATGTTGGTGCGGCTTCGGAACTTTTAAATATCTTGATATATCTCGAGAACTACGCATCTGATCAAAAAATATCATAGAACATGAAAAGTAGGAAACTTAATTCTCTACAAAAAAGGTCTCTTAACATTTTGCCATAGCTCTCTTCGTTTCCGAGATATTTGCAGATATATCTCAAGGGAAGGGGCCTGACGGACATATTTCAAGATATTTCTTCTTCTTGTTGTTCTTCTTCTGCACAGCTAAGCTGGAAGTGGCATTTACAGCTCGCAATAGTGCAGAGTTATCTCAAAGAAAGGGGCCACGGTGTTTCTGTATCTCTATTATGTTGGTGCGGCTTCGGAACTTTTAAATATCTTGATATATCTCGAGAACTACGCATCTGATCAAAAAATATCATAGAACATGAAAAGTAGGAAACTGAATTCTCTACAAAAAAGGTCTCTTATCATTTTGCCATAGCTCTCTTCGTTTCCGAGATATTTGCAGATTTATCTCAAGGGAAGGGGCCTGACGGACATATTTCGAGATATTTCTTCTTCTTGTTGTTCTTCTTCTGCACAGCTAAGCTGGAAGTGGCATTTGCAGCTCGCAATAGTGCAGAGTTATCTCAAAGAAAGGGGCCACGGTGTTTCTGTATCTCTATTATGTTGGTGCGGCTTCGGAACTTTTAAATATCTTGATATATCTCGAGAACTACGCATCTGATCAAAAAATATCATAGAACATAAAAAGTAGGAAACTTAATTCTCTAGAAATAAGGTCTCTTAATATTTTGCCATAGCTCGCTTCGTTTCCGAGATATTTGCAGATTTATCTCAAGGGAAGGGGCCTAACGGACATATTTCGAGATATTTCTTCTTCTTGTTGTTCTTCTTCTGCACAGCTAAACTGGAAGTGGCATTTCCAGCTCGCAATAGTGCAGAGTCATCTCAAAGAAAGGGGCCACGGTGTTTCTGTATCTCTATTATGTTGGTGCGGCTTCGGAACTTTTAAATATCTCGATATATCTCGAAAACTACGCTTCTGATCAAAAAATATCCCAGAACATAAATTGTAGGAAACATAATTCTTGACAAAAAAGGTCTCTCAGCATTTTGCCATAGCTCGCTTCGTTTCCGAGATATTTGCAGATATATCTCAAGGGAAGGGGCCTGACGGACATATTTCGAGATATTTCTTCTTCTTGTTGTTCTTCTTCTGCACAGCTAAGCTGGAAGTGGCATTTACAGCTCGCAATAGTGCAGAGTTATCTCAAAGAAAGGGGCCACGGTGTTTCTGTATCTCTATTATGTTGGTGCGGCTTCGGAACTTTTAAATATCTTGATATATCTCGAGAACTACGCATCTGATCAAAAAATATCATAGAACATGAAAAGTAGGAAACTTAATTCTCTACAAAAAAGGTCTCTTAACATTTTGCCATAGCTCTCTTCGTTTCCGAGATATTTGCAGATTTATCTCAAGGGAAGGGGCCTGACGGACATATTTGGAGATATTTCTTCTTCTTGTTGTTCTTCTTCTGCACAGCTAAGCTGGAAGTGGCATTTGCAGCTCGCAATAGTGCAGAGTTATCTCAAAGAAAGGGGCCACGGTGTTTCTGTATCTCTATTATGTTGGTGCGGCTTCGGAACTTTTAAATATCTTGATATATCTCGAGAACTACGCATCTGATCAAAAAATATCATAGAACATGAAAAGTAGGAAACTTAATTCTCTACAAAAAAGGTCTCTTAACATTTTGCCATAGCTCTCTTCGTTTCCGAGATATTTGCAGATATATCTCAACGGAAGGGGCCTGACGGACATATTTCGAGATATTTCTTCTTCTTGTTGTTCTTCTTCTGCACAGCTAAGCTGGAAGTGGCATTTGCAGCTCGCAATAGTGCAGAGTTATCTCAAAGAAAGGGGCCACGGTGTTTCTGTATCTCTCTTATGTTGGTGCGGCTTCGGAACTTTTAAATATCTTGATATATCTCGAGAACTACGCATCTGATCAACAAATATCATAGAACATAAAAAGTAGGAAACTTAATTCTCTACAAAAAAGGTCTCTTAACATTTTGCCATAGCTCGCTTCGTTTCCGAGATATTTGCAGATTTATCTCAAGGGAAGGGGCCTGACGGACATATTTCGAGATATTTCTTCTTCTTGTTGTTCTTCTTCTGCACAACTAAGCTGGAAGTGGCATTTGCGGCTCGCACTAGTGCAGAGTTATCTCAAAGAGAGGGGCCACGGTGTTTCTGTATCCCTATTATGTTTGTGCGGCTTCGGAACTTTTAAATATCTCGATATATCTCGAAAACTACGCTTCTCATCAAAAAATATCATAGAACATAAATTGTAGGAAACATAATTCTCTACAAAAAACGTCTCTTAACATTTTGCCATAGCTCGCTTCGTTTCCGAGATATTTGCAGATTCAGCTCAAAGGAACTGGCCTGACGGACATATTTCGAGATATTTCTTCTTCTTGTTGTTCTTCTTCTGCACAGCTAAACTGGAAGTGGCATTTCCAGCTCGCAATCGTGCAGAGTTATCTCAAAGAAAGGGGCCACGGTGTTTCTGTATCTCTATTATGTTGGTGCGGCTTCGGAACTTTTAAATATCTTGATATATCTCGAGAACTACGCATCTGATCAAAAAATATCATAGAACATAAAAAGTAGGAAACTTAATTCTCTACAAAAACGGTCTCTTAAGATTTTGCCATAGCTCGCTTCGTTTCCGAGATATTTGCAGATTTATCTCAAGGGAAGGGGCCTGACGGACATATTTCGAGATATTTCTTCTTCTTGTTGTTCTTCTTCTGCACAGCTAAGCTGGAAGTGGCATTTGCGGCTCGCAGTAGTGCAGAGTTATCTCAAAGAAAGGGGCCACGGTGTTTCTGTATCTCTATTATGTTGGTGCGGCTTCGGAACTTTTAAATATCTCGATATATCTCGAAAACTACGCTTCTGATCAAAAAATATCATAGAACATAAATTGTAGGAAACATAATTCTCAACAAAAAACGTCTCTTAACATTTTGCCATAGCTCGCTTCGTTTCCGAGATATTTGCAGATTCAGCTCAAAGGAACGGGCCTGACGGACATATTTCGAGATACTTCTTCTTCTTGTTGTTCTTCCTCTGCACAGCTAAGCTGGAAGTGGCATTTGCAGCTCGCAATAGTGCAGAGTTATCTCAAAGAAAGGGGCCACGGTGTTTCTGTATCCCTATTATGTTGGTGCGGCTTCGGAACTTTTAAATATCTCGATATATCTCGAAAACTACGCTTCTGATCAAAAAATATCATAGAACATAAATTGTAGGAAACATAATTCTCTACAAAAAACGTCTCTTAACATTTTGCCATAGCTCGCTTCGTTTCCGAGATATTTGCAGATTCAGCTCAAAGGAACTGGCCTGACGGACATATTTCGAGATATTTCTTCTTCTTGTTGTTCTTCTTCTGCACAGCTAAGCTGGAAGTGGCATTAACAGCTCGCAATAGTGCAGAGTTATCTCAAAGAAAGGGGCCACGGTGTTTCTGTATCTCTATTATGTTGGTGCGGCTTCGGAACTTTTAAATATCTTGATATATCTCGAGAACTACGCATCTGATCAAAAAATATCATAGAACATAAAAAGTAGGAAACCTAATTTTCTACAAAAAAGGTCTCTTAACATTTTGCCATAGCTCGCTTCGTTTCCGAGATATTTGCAGATTTATCTCAAGGGAAGGCGCCTGACGGACATATTTCGAGATATTTCTTCTTCTTGTTGTTCTTCTTCTGCACAGCTAAGCTGGAAGTGGCATTTGCGGCTCGCACTAGTGCAGAGTTATCTCAAAGAAAGGGGCCACGGTGTTTCTGTATCTCTATTATGTTGGTGCGGCTTCGGAACTTTTAAATATCTCGATATATCTCGAAAACTACGCTTCTGATCAAAAAATATCATAGAACAGAAATTGTAGGAAACATAATTCTCTACAAAAAACGTCTCTTAACATTTTGCCATAGCTCGCTTCGTTTCCGAGATATTTGCAGATATATCTCAAGGGAAGGGGCCTGACGGACATATTTCGAGATATTTCTTCTTCTTGTTGTTCTTCTTCTGCACAGCTAAGCTGGAAGTGGCATTTACAGCTCGCAATAGTGCAGAGTTATCTCAAAGAAAGGGGCCACGGTGTTTCTGTATCTCTATTATGTTGGTGCGGCTTCGGAACTTTTAAATATCTTGATATATCTCGAGAACTACGCATCTGATCAAAAAATATCATCGAACATGAAAAGTAGGAAACTTAATTCTCTACAAAAAAGGTCTCTTATCATTTTGCCATAGCTCTCTTCGTTTCCGAGATATTTGCAGATTTATCTCAAGGGAAGGGGCCTGACGGACATATTTCGAGATATTTCTTCTTCTTGTTGTTCTTCTTCTGCACAGCTAAGCTGGAAGTGGCATTTACAGCTCGCAATAGTGCAGAGTTATCTCAAAGAAAGGGGCCACGGTGTTTCTGTATCTCTATTATGTTGGTGCGGCTTCGGAACTTTTAAATATCTTGATATATCTCGAGAACTACGCATCTGATCAAAAAATATCATAGAACATGAAAAGTAGGAAACTTAATTCTCTACAAAAAAGGTCTCTTAACATTTTGCCATAGCTCTCTTCGTTTCCGAGATATTTGCAGATTTATCTCAAGGGAAGGGGCCTGACGGACATATTTCGAGATATTTCTTCTTCTTGTTGTTCTTCTTCTGCACAGCTAAGCTGGAAGTGGCATTTGCAGCTCGCAATAGTGCAGAGTTATCTCAAAGAAAGGGGCCACGGTGTTTCTGTATCTCTCTTATGTTGGTGCGGCTTCGGAACTTTTAAATATCTTGATATATCTCGAGAACTACGCATCTGATCAACAAATATCATAGAACATAAAAAGTAGGAAACTTAATTCTCTACAAAAAAGGTCTCTTAACATTTTGCCATAGCTCGCTTCGTTTCCGAGATATTTGCAGATTTATCTCAAGGGAAGGGGCCTGACGGACATATTTCGAGATATTTCTTCTTCTTGTTGTTCTTCTTCTGCACAACTAAGCTGGAAGTGGCATTTGCGGCTCGCACTAGTGCAGAGTTATCTCAAAGAAAGGGGCCACGGTGTTTCTGTATCCCTATTATGTTTGTGCGGCTTCGGAACTTTTAAATATCTCGATATATCTCGAAAACTACGCTTCTGATCAAAAAATATCATAGAACATAAATTGTAGGAAACATAATTCTCTACAAAAAACGTCTCTTAACATTTTGCCATAGCTCGCTTCGTTTCCGAGATATTTGCAGATTCAGCTCAAAGGAACTGGCCTGACGGACATATTTCGAGATATTTCTTCTTCTTGTTGTTCTTCTTCTGCACAGCTAAACTGGAAGTGGCATTTCCAGCTCGCAATCGTGCAGAGTTATCTCAAAGAAAGGGGCCACGGTGTTTCTGTATCTCTATTATGTTGGTGCGGCTTCGGAACTTTTAAATATCTTGATATATCTCGAGAACTACGCCTCTGATCGAAAAATATCATAGAACATAAAAAGTAGGAAACATAATTCTTGACAAAAAAGGTCTCTCAACATTTTGCCATAGCTCGCTTCGTTTCCGAGATATTTGCAGGTATATCTCAAGGGAAGGGGCCTGACGGACATATTTCGAGATATTTCTTCTTCTTGTTGTTCTTCTTCTGCACAGCTAAGCTGGAAGTGGCATTTACAGCTCGCAATAGTGCAGAGTTATCTCAAAGAAAGGGGCCACGGTGTTTCTGTATCTCTATTATGTTGGTGCGGCTTCGGAACTTTTAAATATCTTGATATATCTCGAGAACTACGCATCTGATCAAAAAATATCATAGAACATGAAAAGTAGGAAACTTAATTCTCTACAAAAAAGGTCTCTTAACATTTTGCCATAGCTCTCTTCGTTTCCGAGATATTTGCAGATTTATCTCAAGGGAAGGGGCCTGACGGACATATTTCGAGATATTTCTTCTTCTTGTTGTTCTTCTTCTGCACAGCTAAGCTGGAAGTGGCATTTGCAGCTCGCAATAGTGCAGAGTTATCTCAAAGAAAGGGGCCACGGTGTTTCTGTATCTCTCTTATGTTGGTGCGGCTTCGGAACTTTTAAATATCTTGATATATCTCGAGAACTACGCATCTGATCAACAAATATCATAGAACATAAAAAGTAGGAAACTTAATTCTCTACAAAAAAGGTCTCTTAACATTTTGCCATAGCTCGCTTCGTTTCCGAGATATTTGCAGATTTATCTCAAGGGAAGGGGCCTGACGGACATATTTCGAGATATTTCTTCTTCTTGTTGTTCTTCTTCTGCACAACTAAGCTGGAAGTGGCATTTGCGGCTCGCACTAGTGCAGAGTTATCTCAAAGAAAGGGGCCACGGTGTTTCTGTATCCCTATTATGTTTGTGCGGCTTCGGAACTTTTAAATATCTCGATATATCTCGAAAACTACGCTTCTGATCAAAAAATATCATAGAACATAAATTGTAGGAAACATAATTCTCTACAAAAAACGTCTCTTAACATTTTGCCATAGCTCGCTTCGTTTCCGAGATATTTGCAGATTCAGCTCAAAGGAACTGGCCTGACGGACATATTTCGAGATATTTCTTCTTCTTGTTGTTCTTCTTCTGCACAGCTAAACTGGAAGTGGCATTTCCAGCTCGCAATCGTGCAGAGTTATCTCAAAGAAAGGGGCCACGGTGTTTCTGTATCTCTATTATGTTGGTGCGGCTTCGGAACTTTTAAATATCTTGATATATCTCGAGAACTACGCCTCTGATCGAAAAATATCATAGAACATAAAAAGTAGGAAACTTAATTCTCTACAAAAAAGGTCTCTTAACATTTTGCCATAGCTCGCTTCGTTTCCGAGATATTTGCAGATTTATCTCAAGGGAAGGGGCCTGACGGACATATTTCGAGATATTTCTTCTTCTTGTTGTTCTTCTTCTGCACAGCTAAGCTGGAAGTGGCATTTGCGGCTCGCACTAGTGCAGACTTATCTCAAAGAAAGGAGCCACGGTGTTTCTGTATCTCTATTATGTTGGTGCGGCTTCGGAACTTTTAAATATCTTGATATATCTCGAGAACTACGCATCTGATCAAAAAATATCATAGAACAGAAAAAGTAGGAAACTTAATTCTCTACAAAAACGTTCTCTTAAGATTTTGCCATAGCTCGCTTCGTTTCCGAGATATTTGCAGATTTATCTCAAGGGAAGGGGCCTGACGGACATATTTCGAGATATTTCTTCTTCTTGTTGTTCTTCTTCTGCACAGCTAAGCTGGAAGTGGCATTTGCGGCTCGCAGTAGTGCAGAGTTATCTCAAAGAAAGGGGCCACGGTGTTTCTGTATCTCTATTATGTTGGTGCGGCTTCGGAACTTTTAAATATCTCGATATATCTCGAAAACTACGCTTCTGATCACAAAATATCATAGAACATAAATTGTAGGAAACATAATTCTCTACAAAAAACGTCTCTTAACATTTTGCCATAGCTCGCTTCGTTTCCGAGATATTTGCAGATTCAGCTCAAAGGAACGGGCCTGACGGACATATTTCGAGATACTTCTTCTTCTTGTTGTTCTTCCTCTGCACAGCTAAGCTGGAAGTGGCATTTGCAGCTCGCAATAGTGCAGAGTTATCTCAAAGAAAGGGGCCACGGTGTTTCTGTATCCCTATTATGTTGGTGCGGCTTCGGAACTTTTAAATATCTCGATATATCTCGAAAACTACGCTTCTGATCAAAAAATATCATAGAACATAAATTGTAGGAAACATAATTCTCTACAAAAAACGTCTCTTAACATTTTGCCATAGCTCGCTTCGTTTCCGAGATATTTGCAGATTCAGCTCAAAGGAACTGGCCTGACGGACATATTTCGAGATATTTCTTCTTCTTGTTGTTCTTCTTCTGCACAGCTAAGCTGGAAGTGGCATTAACAGCTCGCAATAGTGCAGAGTTATCTCAAAGAAAGGGGCCACGGTGTTTCTGTATCTCTATTATGTTGGTGCGGCTTCGGAACTTTTAAATATCTTGATATATCTCGAGAACTACGCATCTGATCAAAAAATATCATAGAACATAAAAAGTAGGAAACCTAATTTTCTACAAAAAAGGTCTCTTAACATTTTGCCATAGCTCGCTTCGTTTCCGAGATATTTGCAGATTTATCTCAAGGGAAGGCGCCTGACGGACATATTTCGAGATATTTCTTCTTCTTGTTGTTCTTCTTCTGCACAGCTAAGCTGGAAGTGGCATTTGCGGCTCGCACTAGTGCAGAGTTATCTCAAAGAAAGGGGCCACGGTGTTTCTGTATCTCTATTATGTTGGTGCGGCTTCGGAACTTTTAAATATCTCGATATATCTCGAAAACTACGCTTCTGATCAAAAAATATCATAGAACAGAAATTGTAGGAAACATAATTCTCTACAAAAAACGTCTCTTAACATTTTGCCATAGCTCGCTTCGTTTCCGAGATATTTGCAGATATATCTCAAGGGAAGGGGCCTGACGGACATATTTCGAGATATTTCTTCTTCTTGTTGTTCTTCTTCTGCACAGCTAAGCTGGAAGTGGCATTTACAGCTCGCAATAGTGCAGAGTTATCTCAAAGAAAGGGGCCACGGTGTTTCTGTATCTCTATTATGTTGGTGCGGCTTCGGAACTTTTAAATATCTTGATATATCTCGAGAACTACGCATCTGATCAAAAAATATCATAGAACATAAAAAGTAGGAAACCTAATTTTCTACAAAAAAGGTCGCTTAACATTTTGCCATAGCTCGCTTCGTTTCCGAGATATTTGCAGATTTATCTCAAGGGAAGGCGCCTGACGGACATATTTCGAGATATTTCTTCTTCTTGTTGTTCTTCTTCTGCACAGCTAAGCTGGAAGTGGCATTTGCGGCTCGCACTAGTGCAGAGTTATCTCAAAGAAAGGGGCCACGGTGTTTCTGTATCCCTATTATGTTGGTGCGGCTTCGGAACTTTTAAATATCTCGATATATCTCGAAAACTACGCTCCTGATCAAAAAATATCATAGAACATAAATTGTAGGAAACATAATTCTCTACAAAAAACGTATCTTACCATTTTGCCATAGCTCGCTTCGTTTCCGAGATATTTGCAGATTCAGCTCAAAGGAACTGGCCTGACGGACATATTCCGAGATATTTCTTCTTCTTGTTGTTCTTCTTCTGCACAGCTAAGCTGGAAGTGGCATTTACAGCTCGCAATAGTGCAGAGTTATCTCAAAGAAAGGGGCCACGGTGTTTCTGTATCTCTATTATGTTGGTGCGGCTTCGGAACTTTTAAATATCTTGATATATCTCGAGAACTACGCATCTGATCAAAAAATATCATAGAACATAAAATGTAGGAAACTTAATTCTCTACAAAAAAGGTCTCTTAACATTTTGCCATAGCTCGCTTCGTTTCCGAGATATTTGCAGATTTATCTCAAGGGAAGGGGCCTAACGGACATATTTCGAGATATTTCTTCTTCTTGTTGTTCTTCTTCTGCACAGCTAAGCTGGAAGCGGAATTTGCGGCTCGCACTAGTGCAGAGTTATCTCAAAGAAAGGGGCCACGGTGTTTCTGTATCTCTGTTATGTTGGTGCGGTTTCGGAACTTTTAAATATCTTAATATATCTCGAGAACTACGCATCTGATCAAAAAATATCATAGAACATAAAAAGTAGGAAACATAATTCTGTACAAAAAAGGTCTCTTAACATTTTGCCATAGCTCGCTTCGTTTCCGAGATATTTGCATATTTATCTCAAGGGAAGGGGCCTGACGGACATATTTCGAGATATTTCTTCTTCTTGTTGTTCTTCTTCTGCACAGCTAAGCTGGAAGTGGCATTTACAGCTCGCAATAGTGCAGAGTTATCTCAAAGAAAGGGGCCACGGTGTTTCTGTATCTCTATTATGTTGGTGCGGCTTCGGAACTTTTAAATATCTTGATATATCTCGAGAACTACGCATCTGATCAAAAAATATCATAGAACATAAAAAGTAGGAAACCTAATTTTCTACAAAAAAGGTCTCTTAGCATTTTGCAATAGCTCGCTTCGTTTCCGAGATATTTGCAGATTTATCTCAAGGGAAGGCGCCTGACGGACATATTTCGAGATATTTCTTCTTCTTGTTGTTCTTCTTCTGCACAGCTAAGCTGGAAGTGGCATTTGCGGCTCGCACTAGTGCAGAGTTATCTCAAAGAAAGGGGCCACGGTGTTTCTGTATCCCTATTATGTTGGTGCGGCTTCGGAACTTTTAAATATCTCGATATATCTCGAAAACTACGCTTCTGATCAAAAAATATCATAGAACATAAATTGTAGGAAACATAATTCTCTACAAAAAACGTCTCTTAACATTTTGCCATAGCTCGCTTCGTTTCCGAGATATTTGCAGATTCAGCTCAATGGAACTGGCCTGACGGACATATTTCGAGATATTTCTTCTTCTTGTTGTTCTTCTTCTGCACAGCTAAACTGGAAGTGGCATTTCCAGCTCGCAATCGTGCAGAGTTATCTCAAAGAAAGGGGCCACGGTGTTTCTGTATCTCTATTATGTTGGTGCGGCTTCGGAACTTTTAAATATCTTGATATATCTCGAGAACTACGCCTCTGATCGAAAAATATCATACAACATAAAAAGTAGGAAACTTAACTCTCTACAAAAAAGGTCTCTCAACATTTTGCCATAGCTCGCTTCGTTTCCGAGATATTTGCAGATTTATCTCAAGGGAAGGGGCCTGACGGACATATTTCGAGATATTTCTTCTTCTTGTTGTTCTTCTTCTGCACAGCTAAGCTGGAAGTGGCATTTGCGGCTCGCACTAGTGCAGACTTATCTCAAAGAAAGGAGCCACGGTGTTTCTGTATCTCTATTATGTTGGTGCGGCTTCGGAACTTTTAAATATCTTGATATATCTCGAGAACTACGCATCTGATCAAAAAATATCATAGAACATAAAAAGTAGGAAACCTAATTTTCTACAAAAAAGGTCTCTTAACATTTTGCAATAGCTCGCTTCGTTTCCGAGATATTTGCAGATTTATCTCAAGGGAAGGCGCCTGACGGACATATTTCGAGATATTTCTTCTTCTTGTTGTTCTTCTTCTGCACAGCTAAGCTGGAAGTGGCATTTGCGGCTCGCACTAGTGCAGAGTTATCTCAAAGAAAGGGGCCACGGTGTTTCTGTATCCCTATTATGTTGGTGCGGCTTCGGAACTTTTAAATATCTTGATATATCTCGAGAACTACGCATCTGATCAAAAAATATCATAGAACATAAAATGTAGGAAACTTAATTCTCTACAAAAAAGGTCTCTTAACATTTTGCCATAGCTCGCTTCGTTTCCGAGATATTTGCAGATTTATCTCAAGGGAAGGGGCCTAACGGACATATTTCGAGATATTTCTTCTTCTTGTTGTTCTTCTTCTGCACAGCTAAGCTGGAAGCGGAATTTGCGGCTCGCACTAGTGCAGAGTTATCTCAAAGAAAGGGGCCACGGTGTTTCTGTATCTCTGTTATGTTGGTGCGGTTTCGGAACTTTTAAATATCTTAATATATCTCGAGAACTACGCATCTGATCAAAAAATATCATAGAACATAAAAAGTAGGAAACATAATTCTGTACAAAAAAGGTCTCTTAACATTTTGCCATAGCTCGCTTCGTTTCCGAGATATTTGCAGATTCAGCTCAATGGAACTGGCCTGACGGACATATTTCGAGATATTTCTTCTTCTTGTTGTTCTTCTTCTGCACAGCTAAACTGGAAGTGGCATTTCCAGCTCGCAATCGTGCAGAGTTATCTCAAAGAAAGGGGCCACGGTGTTTCTGTATCTCTATTATGTTGGTGCGGCTTCGGAACTTTTAAATATCTTGATATATCTCGAGAACTACGCCTCTGATCGAAAAATATCATACAACATAAAAAGTAGGAAACTTAACTCTCTACAAAAAAGGTCTCTCAACATTTTGCCATAGCTCGCTTCGTTTCCGAGATATTTGCAGATTTATCTCAAGGGAAGGGGCCTGACGGACATATTTCGAGATATTTCTTCTTCTTGTTGTTCTTCTTCTGCACAGCTAAGCTGGAAGTGGCATTTGCGGCTCGCACTAGTGCAGACTTATCTCAAAGAAAGGAGCCACGGTGTTTCTGTATCTCTATTATGTTGGTGCGGCTTCGGAACTTTTAAATATCTTGATATATCTCGAGAACTACGCATCTGATCAAAAAATATCATAGAACATAAAAAGTAGGAAACCTAATTTTCTACAAAAAAGGTCTCTTAACATTTTGCAATAGCTCGCTTCGTTTCCGAGATATTTGCAGATTTATCTCAAGGGAAGGCGCCTGACGGACATATTTCGAGATATTTCTTCTTCTTGTTGTTCTTCTTCTGCACAGCTAAGCTGGAAGTGGCATTTGCGGCTCGCACTAGTGCAGAGTTATCTCAAAGAAAGGGGCCACGGTGTTTCTGTATCCCTATTATGTTGGTGCGGCTTCGGAACTTTTAAATATCTCGATATATCTCGAAAACTACGCTTCTGATCAAAAAATATCATAGAACATAAATTGTAGGAAACATAATTCTCTACAAAAAACGTCTCTTAACATTTTGCCATAGCTCGCTTCGTTTCCGAGATATTTGCAGATTCAGCTCAATGGAACTGGCCTGACGGACATATTTCGAGATATTTCTTCTTCTTGTTGTTCTTCTTCTGCACAGCTAAACTGGAAGTGGCATTTCCAGCTCGCAATCGTGCAGAGTTATCTCAAAGAAAGGGGCCACGGTGTTTCTGTATCTCTATTATGTTGGTGCGGCTTCGGAACTTTTAAATATCTTGATATATCTCGAGAACTACGCCTCTGATCGAAAAATATCATACAACATAAAAAGTAGGAAACTTAACTCTCTACAAAAAAGGTCTCTCAACATTTTGCCATAGCTCGCTTCGTTTCCGAGATATTTGCAGATTTATCTCAAGGGAAGGGGCCTGACGGACATATTTCGAGATATTTCTTCTTCTTGTTGTTCTTCTTCTGCACAGCTAAGCTGGAAGTGGCATTTGCGGCTCGCACTAGTGCAGACTTATCTCAAAGAAAGGAGCCACGGTGTTTCTGTATCTCTATTATGTTGGTGCGGCTTCGGAACTTTTAAATATCTTGATATATCTCGAGAACTACGCATCTGATCAAAAAATATCATAGAACATAAAAAGTAGGAAACTTAATTCTCTACAAAAACGGTCTCTTAACATTTTGCCATAGCTCGCTTCGTTTCCGAGATATTTGCAGATTTATCTCAAGGGAAGGGGCCTGACGGACATATTTCGAGATATTTCTTCTTCTTGTTGTTCTTCTTCTGCACAGCTAAGCTGGAAGTGGCATTTGCGGCTCGCACTAGTGCAGAGTTATCCCAAAGAAAGGGGCCACGGTGTTTCTGTATCTCTATTATGTTGGTGCGGCTTCGGAACTTTTAAATATCTCGATATATCTCGAAAACTACGCTTCTGATCAAAAAATATCATAGAACAGAAATTGTAGGAAACATAATTCTCTACAAAAAACGTCTCTTAACATTTTGCCATAGCTCGCTTCGTTTCCGAGATATTTGCAGATTCAGCTCAAAGGAACGGGCCTGACGGACATATTTCGAGATACTTCTTCTTCTTGTTGTTCTTCCTCTGCACAGCTAAGCTGGAAGTGGCATTTGCAGCTCGCAATAGTGCAGAGTTATCTCAAAGAAAGGGGCCACGGTGTTTCTGTATCTCTATTATGTTGGTGCGGCTTCGGAACTTTTAAATATCTTGATATATCTCGAGAACTACGCATCTGATCAAAAAATATCATAGAACATAAAAAGTAGGAAACTTAATTCTCTACAAAAAAGGTCTCTTAACATTTTGCCATAGCTCGCTTCGTTTCCGAGATATTTGCAGATTCAGCTCAAAGGAACTGGCCTGACGGACATATTTCGAGATATTTCTTCTTCTTGTTGTTCTTCCTCTGCACAGCTAAGCTGGAAGTGGCATTTGCAGCTCGCAATAGTGCAGAGTTATCTCAAAGAAAGGGGCCACGGTGTTTCTGTA
This sequence comes from Osmia lignaria lignaria, assembly GCF_051020975.1. NCBI lineage: Eukaryota > Metazoa > Arthropoda > Insecta > Hymenoptera > Megachilidae > Osmia > Osmia lignaria. The sequence goes on along the minus strand of NW_027478159.1, from coordinate 3,593,939 downwards.
TCTCTATTATGTTGGTGCGGCTTCGGAACTTTTAAATATCTTGATATATCTCGAGAACTACGCATCTGATCAAAAAATATCATAGAACATAAATTGTAGGAAACATAATTCTCTACAAAAAAGGTATCTTAACATTTTGCCAGAGCTCGCTTCGTTTCCGAGATATTTGCAGATATATCTCAAGGGAAGGGGCCTGCCGGACATATTTCGAGATATTTCTTCTTCTTGTTGTTCTTCTTCTGCACAGCTAAGCTGGAAGTGGCATTTACAGCTCGCAATAGTGCAGAGTTATCTCAAAGAAAGGGGCCTCGGTGTTTCTGTATCTCTATTATGTTGGTGCGGCTTCGGAACTTTTAAATATCTTGATATATCTCGAGAACTACGCATCTGATCAAAAAATATCATAGAACGTAAAAAGTAGGAAACTTAATTCTCTACAAAAAAGGTCTCTTAACATTTTGCCATAGCTCGCTTCGTTCCCGAGATATTTGCAGATTTATCTCAAGGGAAGGGGCCTGACGGACATATTTCGAGATATTTCTTCTTCTTGTTGTTCTTCTTCTGCACAGCTAAGCTGGAAGTGGCATTTGCGGCTCGCACTAGTGCAGAGTTATCTCAAAGAAAGGGGCCACGGTGTTTCTGTATCTCTATTATGTTGGTGCGGCTTCGGAACTTTTAAATATCTCGATATATCTCGAGAACTACGCGTCTGATCGAAAAATATCATAGAACATAAAAAGTAGGAAACTTAATTCTCTACAAAAAAGGTCTCTTAACATTTTGCCATAGCTCGCTTCGTTTCCGAGATATTTGCAGATTCAGCTCAAAGGAACGGGCCTGACGGACATATTTCGAGATATTTCTTCTTCTTGTTGTTCTTCTCCTGCACAGCTAAGCTGGAAGTGGCATTTGCAGCGCGCAATAGTGCAGAGTTATCTCAAAGAAAGGGGCCACGGTGTTTCTGTATCTCTATTATGTTGGTGCGGCTTCGGAACTTTTAAATATCTTGATATATCTCGAAAACTACGCATCTGATCAAAAAATATCATAGAACATAAAAAGTAGGAAACTTAATTCCCTACAAAAAAGGTCTCTTAACATTTTGCCATAGCTCGCTTCGTTTCCGAGATATTTGCAGATTTATCTCAAGGGAAGGGGCCTGACGGACATATTTCGAGATATTTCTTCTTCTTGTTGTTCTTCTTCTGCACAGGTAAGCTGGAAGTGGCATTTGCGGCTCGCACTAGTGCAGAGTTATCTCAAAGAAAGGAGCCACGGTGTTTCTGTATCTCTATTATCTTGGTGCGGCTTCGGAACTTTTAAATATCTCGATATATCTCGAAAACTACGCTTCTGATCGAAAAATATCATAGAACATAAATTGTAGGAAACATAATTCTCTACAAAAAACGTCTCTTAACATTTTGCCATAGCTCGCTTCGTTTCCGAGATATTTGCAGATTCAGCTCAAAGGAACGGTCCTGACGGACATATTTCGAGATACTACTTCTTCTTGTTGTTCTTCCTCTGCACAGCTAAGCTGGAAGTGGCATTTGCAGCTCGCAATAGTGCAGAGTTCTCTCAAAGAAAGGGGCCACGGTGTTTCTGTATCTCTATTATGTTGGTGCGGCTTCGGAACTTTTAAATATCTTGATATATCTCGAGAACTACGCATCTGATCAAAAAATATCATAGAACATAAAAAGTAGCAAACTTAATTCTCTACAAAAAAGGTCTCTTAACATTTTGCCATAGCTCGCTTCGTTTCCGAGATATTTGCAGATTTATCTCAAGGGAAGGGGCCTGACGGACATATTTCGAGATATTTCTTCTTCTTGTTGTTCTTCTTCTGCACAGCTGAGGTGGAAGTGGCATTTGCAGGTCGCAATAGTGCAGAGTTATCTCAAAGAAGGGGGCCACGGTGTTTCTGTATCTCTATTATGTTGGTGCGGCTTCGGAACTTTTAAATATCTTGATATATCTCGAGAACTACGCCTCTGATCGAAAAATATCATAGAACATAAAAAGTAGGAAACTTAATTCTCTACAAAAAAGGTCTCTTAACATTTTGCCATAGCTCGCTTCGTTTCCGAGATATTTGCAGATTTATCTCAAGGGAAGGGGCCTGACGGACATATTTCGAGATATTTCTTCTTCTTGTTGTTCTTCTTCTGCACAGCTAAGCTGGAAGTGGCATTTGCGGCTCGCACTAGTGCAGAGTTATCTCAAAGAAAGGAGCCACGGTGTTTCTGTATCTCTATTATGTTGGTGCGGCTTCGGAACTTTTAAATATCTCGATATATCTCGAAAACTACGCTTCTGGTCAAAAAATATCATAGAACATAAATTGTAGGAAACATAATTCACTACAAAAAACGTCTCTTAACATTTTGCCATAGCTCGCTTCGTTTCCGAGATATTTGCAGATTCAGCTCAAAGGAACGGGCCTGACGGACATATTTCGAGATACTTCTTCTTCTTGTTGTTCTTCCTCTGCGCAGCTAAGCTGGAACTGGCATTTGCAGCTCGCAATAGTGCAGAGTTATCTCAAAGAAAGGGGCCACGGTGTTTCTGTATCTCTATTATGTTGGTGCTGCTTCGGAACTTTTAAATATCTTGATATATCTCGAGAACTACGCATCTGATCAAAAAATATCATAGAACATGAAAAGTAGGAAACTTAATTCTCTACAAAAAAGGTCTCTTAACATTTTGCCATAGCTCGCTTCGTTTCCGAGATATTTGCAGATTTATCTCAAGGGAAGGGGCCTGACGGACATATTTCGAGATATTTCTTCTTCTTGTTGTTCTTCTTCTGCACAGCTAAGCTGGAAGTGGCATTTGCGGCTCACACTAGTGCAGAGTTATCTCAAAGAAAGGAGCCACGGTGTTTCTGTATCTCTATTATGTTGGTGCGGCTTCGGAACTTTTAAATATCTCGATATATCTCGAAAACTACGCTTCTGATCAAAAAATATCATAGAACATAAATTGTAGGAAACATAATTCACTACAAAAAACGTCTCTTAACATTTTGCCATAGCTCGCTTCGTTTCCGAGATATTTGCAGATTCAGCTCAAAGGAACTGGCCTGACGGACATATTTCGAGATATTTCTTCTTCTTGTTGTTCTTCCTCTGCACAGCTAAGCTGGAAGTGGCATTTGCAGCTCGCAATAGTGCAGAGTTATCTCAAAGAAAGGGGCCACGGTGTTTCTGTATCTCTATTATGTTGGTGCGGCTTCGGAACTTTTAAATATCTTGATATATCTCGAGAACTACGCATCTGATCAAAAAATATCATAGAACATAAATTGTAGGAAACATAATTCTCTACAAAAAAGGTATCTTAACATTTTGCCAGAGCTCGCTTCGTTTCCGAGATATTTGCAGATATATCTCAAGGGAAGGGGCCTGCCGGACATATTTCGAGATATTTCTTCTTCTTGTTGTTCTTCTTCTGCACAGCTAAGCTGGAAGTGGCATTTACAGCTCGCAATAGTGCAGAGTTATCTCAAAGAAAGGGGCCTCGGTGTTTCTGTATCTCTATTATGTTGGTGCGGCTTCGGAACTTTTAAATATCTTGATATATCTCGAGAACTACGCATCTGATCAAAAAATATCATAGAACGTAAAAAGTAGGAAACTTAATTCTCTACAAAAAAGGTCTCTTAACATTTTGCCATAGCTCGCTTCGTTCCCGAGATATTTGCAGATTTATCTCAAGGGAAGGGGCCTGACGGACATATTTCGAGATATTTCTTCTTCTTGTTGTTCTTCTTCTGCACAGCTAAGCTGGAAGTGGCATTTGCGGCTCGCACTAGTGCAGAGTTATCTCAAAGAAAGGGGCCACGGTGTTTCTGTATCTCTATTATGTTGGTGCGGCTTCGGAACTTTTAAATATCTCGATATATCTCGAGAACTACGCGTCTGATCGAAAAATATCATAGAACATAAAAAGTAGGAAACTTAATTCTCTACAAAAAAGGTCTCTTAACATTTTGCCATAGCTCGCTTCGTTTCCGAGATATTTGCAGATTCAGCTCAAAGGAACGGGCCTGACGGACATATTTCGAGATATTTCTTCTTCTTGTTGTTCTTCTCCTGCACAGCTAAGCTGGAAGTGGCATTTGCAGCGCGCAATAGTGCAGAGTTATCTCAAAGAAAGGGGCCACGGTGTTTCTGTATCTCTATTATGTTGGTGCGGCTTCGGAACTTTTAAATATCTTGATATATCTCGAAAACTACGCATCTGATCAAAAAATATCATAGAACATAAAAAGTAGGAAACTTAATTCCCTACAAAAAAGGTCTCTTAACATTTTGCCATAGCTCGCTTCGTTTCCGAGATATTTGCAGATTTATCTCAAGGGAAGGGGCCTGACGGACATATTTCGAGATATTTCTTCTTCTTGTTGTTCTTCTTCTGCACAGGTAAGCTGGAAGTGGCATTTGCGGCTCGCACTAGTGCAGAGTTATCTCAAAGAAAGGAGCCACGGTGTTTCTGTATCTCTATTATCTTGGTGCGGCTTCGGAACTTTTAAATATCTCGATATATCTCGAAAACTACGCTTCTGATCGAAAAATATCATAGAACATAAATTGTAGGAAACATAATTCTCTACAAAAAACGTCTCTTAACATTTTGCCATAGCTCGCTTCGTTTCCGAGATATTTGCAGATTCAGCTCAAAGGAACGGTCCTGACGGACATATTTCGAGATACTACTTCTTCTTGTTGTTCTTCCTCTGCACAGCTAAGCTGGAAGTGGCATTTGCAGCTCGCAATAGTGCAGAGTTCTCTCAAAGAAAGGGGCCACGGTGTTTCTGTATCTCTATTATGTTGGTGCGGCTTCGGAACTTTTAAATATCTTGATATATCTCGAGAACTACGCATCTGATCAAAAAATATCATAGAACATAAAAAGTAGGAAACTTAATTCTCTACAAAAAAGGTCTCTTAACATTTTGCCATAGCTCGCTTCGTTTCCGAGAAATTTGCAGATTTATCTCAAGGGAAGGGGCCTGACGGACATATTTCGAGATATTTCTTCTTCTTGTTGTTCTTCTTCTGCACAGCTGAGGTGGAAGTGGCATTTGCAGGTCGCAATAGTGCAGAGTTATCTCAAAGAAGGGGGCCACGGTGTTTCTGTATCTCTATTATGTTGGTGCGGCTTCGGAACTTTTAAATATCTTGATATATCTCGAGAACTACGCCTCTGATCGAAAAATATCATAGAACATAAAAAGTAGGAAACTTAATTCTCTACAAAAAAGGTCTCTTAACATTTTGCCATAGCTCGCTTCGTTTCCGAGATATTTGCAGATTTATCTCAAGGGAAGGGGCCTGACGGACATATTTCGAGATATTTCTTCTTCTTGTTGTTCTTCTTCTGCACAGCTAAGCTGGAAGTGGCATTTGCGGCTCGCACTAGTGCAGAGTTATCTCAAAGAAAGGAGCCACGGTGTTTCTGTATCTCTATTATGTTGGTGCGGCTTCGGAACTTTTAAATATCTCGATATATCTCGAAAACTACGCTTCTGGTCAAAAAATATCATAGAACATAAATTGTAGGAAACATAATTCACTACAAAAAACGTCTCTTAACATTTTGCCATAGCTCGCTTCGTTTCCGAGATATTTGCAGATTCAGCTCAAAGGAACGGGCCTGACGGACATATTTCGAGATACTTCTTCTTCTTGTTGTTCTTCCTCTGCGCAGCTAAGCTGGAACTGGCATTTGCAGCTCGCAATAGTGCAGAGTTATCTCAAAGAAAGGGGCCACGGTGTTTCTGTATCTCTATTATGTTGGTGCTGCTTCGGAACTTTTAAATATCTTGATATATCTCGAGAACTACGCATCTGATCAAAAAATATCATAGAACATGAAAAGTAGGAAACTTAATTCTCTACAAAAAAGGTCTCTTAACATTTTGCCATAGCTCGCTTCGTTTCCGAGATATTTGCAGATTTATCTCAAGGGAAGGGGCCTGACGGACATATTTCGAGATATTTCTTCTTCTTGTTGTTCTTCTTCTGCACAGCTAAGCTGGAAGTGGCATTTGCGGCTCACACTAGTGCAGAGTTATCTCAAAGAAAGGAGCCACGGTGTTTCTGTATCTCTATTATGTTGGTGCGGCTTCGGAACTTTTAAATATCTCGATATATCTCGAAAACTACGCTTCTGATCAAAAAATATCATAGAACATAAATTGTAGGAAACATAATTCACTACAAAAAACGTCTCTTAACATTTTGCCATAGCTCGCTTCGTTTCCGAGATATTTGCAGATTCAGCTCAAAGGAACGGGCCTGACGGACATATTTCGAGATACTTCTTCTTCTTGTTGTTCTTCCTCTGCACAGCTAAGCTGGAAGTGGCATTTGCAGCTCGCAATAGTGCAGAGTTATCTCAAAGAAAGGGGCCACGGTGTTTCTGTATCTCTATTATGTTGGTGCGGCTTCGGAACTTTTAAATATCTTGATATATCTCGAGAACTACGCATCTGATCAAAAAATATCATAGAACAGAAAAAGTAGGAAACTTAATTCTTTACAAAAAAGGTCTCTTAACATTTTGCCATAGCTCGCTTCGTTCCCGAGATATTTGCAGATTTATCTCAAGGGAAGGGGCCTGACCGACATATTTCGAGATATTTCTTCTTCTTGTTGTTCTTCTTGTGCACAGCTAAGCTGGAAGTGGCATTGGCGGCTCGCACTAGTGCAGAGTTATCTCAAAAAAAGGGGCCACGGTGTTTCTGTATCTCTATTATGTTGGTGCGGCTTCGGAACTTTTAAATATCTCGATATATCTCGAAAACTACGCTTCTGACCAAAAAATATCATAGAACCTAAATTGTAGGAAACATAATTCTCTACAAAAAAGGTCTCTTAACATTTTGCCATAGCTCGCTTCGTTTCCGAGATATTTGCAGATATATCTCAAGGGAAGGGGCCTGACGGACATATTTCGAGATATTTCTTCTTCTTGTTGTTCTTCTTCTGCACAGCTAAGCTGGAAGTGGCATTTACAGCTCGCAATAGTGCAGAGTTATCTCAAAGAAAGGGGCCACGGTGTTTCTGTATCTCTATTATGTTGGTGCTGCTTCGGAACTTTTAAATATCTTGATATATCTCGAGAACTACGCCTCTGATCGAAAAATATCATAGAACATAAAAAGTAGGAAACTTAATTCTCTACAAAAAAGGTCTCTTAACATTTTGCCATAGCTCGCTTCGTTTCCGAGATATTTGCAGATTTATCTCAAGGGAAGGGGCCTGACGGACATATTTCGAGATATTTCTTCTTCTTGTTGTTCTTCTTCTGCACAGCTAAGCTGGAAGTGGCATTTGCGGCTCGCACTAGTGCAGAGTTATCTCAAAGAAAGGAGCCACGGTGTTTCTGTATCTCTATTATGTTGGTGCGGCTTCGGAACTTTTAAATATCTCGATATATCTCGAAAACTACGCTTCTGATCAAAAAATATCATAGAACATAAATTGTAGGAAACATAATTCACTACAAAAAACGTCTCTTAACATTTTGCCATAGCTCGCTTCGTTTCCGAGATTATTGCAGATTCAGCTCAAAGGAACGGGCCTGACGGACATATTTCGAGATACTTCTTCTTCTTGTTGTTCTTCCTCTGCACAGCTAAGCTGGAAGTGGCATTGGCGGCTCGCACTAGTGCAGAGTTATCTCAAAGAAAGGGGCCACGGTGTTTCTGTATCTCTATTATGTTGGTGCGGCTTCGGAACTTTTAAATATCTCGATATATCTCGAAAACTACGCTTCTGGCCAAAAAATATCATAGAACCTAAATTGTAGGAAACATAATTCTCTACAAAAAAGGTCTCTTAACATTTTGCCATAGCTCGCTTCGTTTCCGAAATATTTGCAGATTCAGCTCAAAGGAACGGGCCTGACGGACATATTTCGAGATACTTCTTCTTCTTGTTGTTCTTCCTCTGCGCAGCTAAGCTGGAAGTGGCATTTGCAGCTCGCAATAGTGCAGAGTTATCTCAAAGAAAGGGGCCACGGTGTTTCTGTATCTCTATTATGTTGGTGCTGCTTCGGAACTTTTAAATATCTTGATATATCTCGAGAACTACGCATCTGATCAAAAAATATCATAGAACATGAAAAGTAGGAAACTTAATTCTCTACAAAAAAGGTCTCTTAACATTTTGCCATAGCTCGCTTCGTTTCCGAGATATTTGCAGATTTATCTCAAGGGAAGGGGCCTGACGGACATATTTCGAGATATTTCTTCTTCTTGTTGTTCTTCTTCTGCACAGCTAAGCTGTAAGTGGCATTTGCGGCTCACACTAGTGCAGAGTTATCTCAAAGAAAGGAGCCACGGTGTTTCTGTATCTCTATTATGTTGGTGCGGCTTCGGAACTTTTAAATATCTCGATATATCTCGAAAACTACGCTTCTGATCAAAAAATATCATAGAACATAAATTGTAGGAAACATAATTCACTACAAAAAACGTCTCTTAACATTTTGCCATAGCTCGCTTCGTTTCCGAGATATTTGCAGATTCAGCTCAAAGGAACGGGCCTGACGGACATATTTCGAGATACTTCTTCTTCTTGTTGTTCTTCCTCTGCACAGCTAAGCTGGAAGTGGCATTTGCAGCTCGCAATAGTGCAGAGTTATCTCAAAGAAAGGGGCCACGGTGTTTCTGTATCTCTATTATGTTGGTGCGGCTTCGGAACTTTTAAATATCTTGATATATCTCCAGAACTACGCATCTGATCAAAAAATATCATAGAACAGAAAAAGTAGGAAACTTAATTCTCTACAAAAAAGGTCTCTTAACATTTTGCCATAGCTCGCTTCGTTCCCGAGATATTTGCAGATTTATCTCAAGGGAAGGGGCCTGACCGACATATTTCGAGATATTTCTTCTTCTTGTTGTTCTTCTTGTGCACAGCTAAGCTGGAAGTGGCATTGGCGGCTCGCACTAGTGCAGAGTTATCTCAAAGAAAGGGGCCACGGTGTTTCTGTATCTCTATTATGTTGGTGCGGCTTCGGAACTTTTAAATATCTCGATATATCTCGAAAACTACGCTTCTGACCAAAAAATATCATAGAACCTAAATTGTAGGAAACATAATTCTCTACAAAAAAGGTCTCTTAACATTTTGCCATAGCTCGCTTCGTTTCCGAGATATTTGCAGATATATCTCAAGGGAAGGGGCCTGACGGACATATTTCGAGATATTTCTTCTTCTTGTTGTTCTTCTTCTGCACAGCTAAGCTGGAAGTGGCATTTACAGCTCGCAATAGTGCAGAGTTATCTCAAAGAAAGGGGCCACGGTGTTTCTGTATCTCTATTATGTTGGTGCTGCTTCGGAACTTTTAAATATCTTGATATATCTCGAGAACTACGCCTCTGATCGAAAAATATCATAGAACATAAAAAGTAGGAAACTTAATTCTCTACAAAAAAGGTCTCTTAACATTTTGCCATAGCTCGCTTCGTTTCCGAGATATTTGCAGATTTATCTCAAGGGAAGGGGCCTGACGGACATATTTCGAGATATTTCTTCTTCTTGTTGTTCTTCTTCTGCACAGCTAAGCTGGAAGTGGCATTTGCGGCTCGCACTAGTGCAGAGTTATCTCAAAGAAAGGAGCCACGGTGTTTCTGTATCTCTATTATGTTGGTGCGGCTTCGGAACTTTTAAATATCTCGATATATCTCGAAAACTACGCTTCTGATCAAAAAATATCATACAACATAAATTGTAGGAAACATAATTCACTACAAAAAACGTCTCTTAACATTTTGCCATAGCTCGCTTCGTTTCCGAGATTATTGCAGATTCAGCTCAAAGGAACGGGCCTGACGGACATATTTCGAGATACTTCTTCTTCTTGTTGTTCTTCCTCTGCACAGCTAAGCTGGAAGTGGCATTGGCGGCTCGCACTAGTGCAGAGTTATCTCAAAGAAAGGGGCCACGGTGTTTCTGTATCTCTATTATGTTGGTGCGGCTTCGGAACTTTTAAATATCTCGATATATCTCGAAAACTACGCTTCTGGCCAAAAAATATCATAGAACCTAAATTGTAGGAAACATAATTCTCTACAAAAAAGGTCTCTTAACATTTTGCCATAGCTCGCTTCGTTTCCGAGATATTTGCAGATATATCTCAAGGGAAGGGGCCTGACGGACATATTTCGAGATATTTCTTCTTCTTGTTGTTCTTCTTCTGCACAGCTAAGCTGGAAGTGGCATTTACAGCTCGCAATAGTGCAGAGTTATCTCAAAGAAAGGGGCCACGGTGTTTCTGTATCTCTATTATGTTGGTGCTGCTTCGGAACTTTTAAATATCTTGATATATCTCGAGAACTACGCCTCTGATCGAAAAATATCATAGAACATAAAAAGTAGGAAACTTAATTCTCTACAAAAAAGGTCTCTTAACATTTTGCCATAGCTCGCTTCGTTTCCGAGATATTTGCAGATTTATCTCAAGGGAAGGGGCCGGACGGACATATTTCGAGATATTTCTTCTTCTTGTTGTTCTTCTTCTGCACAGCTAAGCTGGAAGTGGCATTTGCGGCTCGCACTAGGGCAGAGTTATCTCAAAGAAAGGAGCCACGGTGTTTCTGTATCTCTATTATGTTGGTGCGGCTTCGGAACTTTTAAATATCTCGATATATCTCGAAAACTACGCTTCTGATCAAAAAATATCATAGAACATAAATTGTAGGAAACATAATTCACTACAAAAAATGTCTCTTAACATTTTGCCATAGCTCGCTTCGTTTCCGAGATATTTGCAGATTCAGCTCAAAGGAACGGGCCTGACGGACATATTTCGAGATATTTCTTCTTCTTGTTGTTCTTCTTGTGCACAGCTAAGCTGGAAGTGGCATTGGCGGCTCGCACTAGTGCAGAGTTATCTCAAAGAAAGGGGCCACGGTGTTTCTGTATCTCTATTATGTTGGTGCGGCTTCGGAACTTTTAAATATCTCGATATATCTCGAAAACTACGCTTCTGACCAAAAAATATCATAGAACCTAAATTGTAGGAAACATAATTCTCTACAAAAAAGGTCTCTTAACATTTTGCCATAGCTCGCTTCGTTTCCGAGATATTTGCAGATATATCTCAAGGGAAGGGGCCTGACGGACATATTTCGAGATATTTCTTCTTCTTGTTGTTCTTCTTCTGCACAGCTAAGCTGGAAGTGGCATTTACAGCTCGCAATAGTGCAGAGTTATCTCAATGAAAGGGGCCACGGTGTTTCTGTATCTCTATTATGTTGGTGCTGCTTCGGAACTTTTAAATATCTTGATATATCTCGAGAACTACGCCTCTGATCGAAAAATATCATCGAACATAGAAAGTAGGAAACTTAATTCTCTACAAAAAAGGTCTCTTAACATTTTGCCATAGCTCGCTTCGTTTCCGAGATATTTGCAGATTTATCTCAAGGGAAGGGGCCTGACGGACATATTTCGAGATATTTCTTCTTCTTGTTGTTCTTCTTCTGCACAGCTAAGCTGGAAGTGGCATTTACAGCTCGCAATAGTGCAGAGTTATCTCAAAGAAAGGGGCCACGGTGTTTCTGTATCTCTATTATGTTGGTGCTGCTTCGGAACTTTTAAATATCTTGATATATCTCGAGAACTACGCCTCTGATCGAAAAATATCATAGAACATAAAAAGTAGGAAACTTAATTCTCTACAAAAAAGGTCTCTTAACATTTTGCCATAGCTCGCTTCGTTTCCGAGATATTTGCAGATTTATCTCAAGGGAAGGGGCCGGACGGACATATTTCGAGATATTTCTTCTTCTTGTTGTTCTTCTTCTGCACAGCTAAGCTGGAAGTGGCATTTGCGGCTCGCACTAGGGCAGAGTTATCTCAAAGAAAGGAGCCACGGTGTTTCTGTATCTCTATTATGTTGGTGCGGCTTCGGAACTTTTAAATATCTCGATATATCTCGAAAACTACGCTTCTGATCAACAAATATCATAGAACATAAATTGTAGGAAACATAATTCACTACAAAAAATGTCTCTTAACATTTTGCCATAGCTCGCTTCGTTTCCGAGATATTTGCAGATTCAGCTCAAAGGAACGGGCCTGACGGACATATTTCGAGATACTTCTTCTTCTTGTTGTTCTTCCTCTGCACAGCTAAGCTGGAAGTGGCATTGGCGGCTCGCACTAGTGCAGAGTTATCTCAAAAAAAGGGGCCACGGTGTTTCTGTATCTCTATTATGTTGGTGCGGCTTCGGAACTTTTAAATATCTCGATATATCTCGAAAACTACGCTTCTGACCAAAAAATATCATAGAACCTAAATTGTAGGAAACATAATTCTCTACAAAAAAGGTCTCTTAACATTTTGCCATAGCTCGCTTCGTTTCCGAGATATTTGCAGATATATCTCAAGGGAAGGGGCCTGACGGACATATTTCGAGATATTTCTTCTTCTTGTTGTTCTTCTTCTGCACAGCTAAGCTGGAAGTGGCATTTACAGCTCGCAATAGTGCAGAGTTATCTCAAAGAAAGGAGCCACGGTGTTTCTGTATCTCTATTATGTTTGTGCGGCTTCGGAACTTTTAAATATCTCGATATATCTCGAAAACTACGCTTCTGATCAAAAAATATCATAGAACATAAATTGTAGGAAACATAATTCACTACAAAAAACGTCTCTTAACATTTTGCCATAGCTCGCTTCGTTTCCGAGATTATTGCAGATTCAGCTCAAAGGAACGGGCCTGACGGACATATTTCGAGATACTTCTTCTTCTTGTTGTTCTTCCTCTGCACAGCTAAGCTGGAAGTGGCATTGGCAGCTCGCACTAGTGCAGAGTTATCTCAAAGAAAGGGGCCACGGTGTTTCTGTATCTCTATTATGTTGGTGCGGCTTCGGAACTTTTAAATATCTCGATATATCTCGAAAACTACGCTTCTGGCCAAAAAATATCATAGAACCTAAATTGTAGGAAACATAATTCTCTACAAAAAAGGTCTCTTAACATTTTGCCATAGCTCGCTTCGTTTCCGAGATATTTGCAGATATATCTCAAGGGAAGGGGCCTGACGGACATATTTCGAGATATTTCTTCTTCTTGTTGTTCTTCTTCTGCACAGCTAAGCTGGAAGTGGCATTTACAGCTCGCAATAGTGCAGAGTTATCTCAAAGAAAGGGGCCACGGTGTTTCTGTATCTCTATTATGTTGGTGCTGCTTCGGAACTTTTAAATATCTTGATATATCTCGAGAACTACGCCTCTGATCGAAAAATATCATAGAACATAAAAAGTAGGAAACTTAATTCTCTACAAAAAAGGTCTCTTAACATTTTGCCATAGCTCGCTTCGTTTCCGAGATATTTGCAGATTTATCTCAAGGGAAGGGGCCGGACGGACATATTTCGAGATATTTCTTCTTCTTGTTGTTCTTCTTCTGCACAGCTAAGCTGGAAGTGGCATTTGCGGCTCGCACTAGGGCAGAGTTATCTCAAAGAAAGGAGCCACGGTGTTTCTGTATCTCTATTATGTTGGTGCGGCTTCGGAACTTTTAAATATCTCGATATATCTCGAAAACTACGCTTCTGATCAAAAAATATCATAGAACATAAATTGTAGGAAACATAATTCACTACAAAAAATGTCTCTTAACATTTTGCCATAGCTCGCTTCGTTTCCGAGATATTTGCAGATTCAGCTCAAAGGAACGGGCCTGACGGACATATTTCGAGATACTTCTTCTTCTTGTTGTTCTTCCTCTGCACAGCTAAGCTGGAAGTGGCATTGGCGGCTCGCACTAGTGCAGAGTTATCTCAAAGAAAGGGGCCACGGTGTTTCTGTATCTCTATTATGTTGGTGCGGCTTCGGAACTTTTAAATATCTCGATATATCTCGAAAACTACGCTTCTGACCAAAAAATATCATAGAACCTAAATTGTAGGAAACATAATTCTCTACAAAAAAGGTCTCTTAACATTTTGCCATAGCTCGCTTCGTTCCCGAGATATTTGCAGATTTATCTCAAGGGAAGGGGCCTGACCGACATATTTCGAGATATTTCTTCTTCTTGTTGTTCTTCTTCTGCACAGCTAAGCTGGAAGTGGCATTTGCGGCTCGCACTAGTGCAGAGTTATCTCAAAGAAAGGAGCCACGGTGTTTCTGTATCTCTATTATGTTGGTGCGGCTTCGGAACTTTTAAATATCTCGATATATCTCGAAAACTACGCTTCTGATCAAAAAATATCATAGCACATAAATTGTAGGAAACATAATTCACTACAAAAAACGTCTCTTAACATTTTGCCATAGCTCGCTTCGTTTCCGAGATATTTGCAGATTCAGCTCAAAGGAACGGGCCTGACGGACATATTTCGAGATACTTCTTCTTCTTGTTGTTCTTCCTCTGCACAGCTAAGCTGGAAGTGGCATTTACAGCTCGCAATAGTGCAGAGTTATCTCAAAGAAAGGGGCCACGGTGTTTCTGTATCTCTATTATGTTGGTGCGGCTTCGGAACTTTTAAATATCTTGATATATCTCGAAAACTACGCATCTGATCAAAAAATATCATAGAACATAAAAAGTAGGAAACTTAATTCTCTACAAAAAAGGTCTCTTAGCATTTTGCCATAGCTCGCTTCGTTTCCGAGATATTTGCAGATTTATCTCAAGGGAAGGGGCCTGACGGACATATTTCGAGATACTTCTTCTTCTTGTTGTTCTTCCTCTGCACAGCTAAGCTGGAAGTGGCATTTGCAGCTCGCAATAGTGCAGAGTTATCTCAAAGAAAGGGGCCACGGTGTTTCTGTATCTGTATTATGTTGGTGCGGCTTCGGAACTTTTAAATATCTTGATATATCTCGAGAACTACGCATCTGATCAAAAAATATCATAGAACATAAAAAGTAGGAAACTTAATTCTCTACAAAAAAGGTCTCTTAACATTTTGCCATAGCTCGCTTCGTTCCCGAGATATTTGCAGATTTATCTCAAGGGAAGGGGCCTGACCGACATATTTCGAGATATTTCTTCTTCTTGTTGTTCTTCTTCTGCACAGCTAAGCTGGAAGTGGCATTTGCGGCTCGCACTAGTGCAGAGTTATCTCACAGAAAGGGGCCACGGTGTTTCTGTATCTCTATTATGTTGGTGCGGCTTCGGAACTTTTAAATATCTCGATATATCTCGAAAACTACGCTTCTGACCAAAAAATATCATAGAACCTAAATTGTAGGAAACATAATTCTCTACAAAAAAGGTCTCTTAACATTTTGCCATAGCTCGCTTCGTTTCCGAGATATTTGCAGATATATCTCAAGGGAAGGGGCCTGACGGACATATTTCGAGATGTTTCTTCTTCTTGTTGTTCTTCTTCTGCACAGCTAAGCTGGAAGTGGCATTTACAGCTCGCAATAGTGCAGAGTCATCTCAAAGAAAGGGGCCACGGTGTTTCTGTATCTCTATTATGTTGGTGCTGCTTCGGAACTTTTAAATATCTTGATATATCTCGAGAACTACGCATCTGATCAAAAAATATCATAGAACATGGAAAGTAGGAAACTTAATTCTCTACAAAAAAGGTCTCTTAACATTTTGCCATAGCTCTCTTCGTTTCCGAGATATTTGCAGATTTATCTCAAGGGAAGGGGCCTGACGGACATATTTCGAGATATTTCTTCTTCTTGTTGTTCTTCTTCTGCACAGCTAAGCTGGAAGTGGCATTTGCAGCTCGCAATAGTGCAGAGTTATCTCAAAGAAAGGGGCCACGGTGTTTCTGTATCTCTATTATGTTGGTGCGGCTTCGGAACTTTGAAATATCTTGATATATCTCGAGAACTACGCATCTGATCAAAAAATATCATAGAACATAAAAAGTAGGAAACTTAATTCTCTACAAAAAAGGTCTCTTAACATTTTGCCATAGCTCGCTTCGTTTCCTCGATATTTGCAGATTTATCTCAAGGGAAGGGTCCTGATGGACATATTTCGAGATATTTCTTCTTCTTGTTGTTCTTCTTCTGCACAGCTAAACTGGAAGTGGCATTTCCAGCTCGCAATCGTGCAGAGTTATCTCAAAGAAAGGGGCCACGGTGTTTCTGTATCTCTATTATGTTGGTGCGGCTTCGGAACTTTTAAATATCTTGATATATCTCGAGAACTACGCCTCTGATCGAAAAATATCATAGAACATAAAAAGTAGGAAACTTAATTCTCTACAAAAAACGTCTCTTAACATTTTGCCATAGCTCGCTTCGTTTCCGAGATATTTGCAGATTCAGCTCAAAGGAACGGGCCTGACGGACATATTTCGAGATACTTCTTCTTCTTGTTGTTCTTCCTCTGCACAGCTAAGCTGGAACTGGCATTTGCAGCTCGCAATAGTGCAGAGTTATCTCAAAGAAAGGGGCCACGGTGTTTCTGTATCTCTATTATGTTGGTGCGGCTTCGGAACTTTTAAATATCTCGATATATCTCGAACACTACGCTTCTGATCAAAAAATATCATAGAACATAAATTGTAGGAAACTTAATTCTCTACAAAAAAGGTCTCTTAAGATTTTGCCATAGCTCGCTTCGTTTCCGAGATATTTGCAGATTTATCTCAAGGGAAGGGGCCTGACGGACATATTTCGAGATATTTCTTCTTCTTGTTGTTCTTCTTCTGCACAGCTAAGCTGGAAGTGGCATTTGCAGCGCGCAATAGTGCAGAGTTATCTCATAGAAAGGGGCCATGGTGTTTCTGTATCTCTATTATGTTGGTGCGGCTTCGGAACTTTTAAATATCTTGATATATCTCGAGAACTACGCATCTGATCAAAAAATATCGTAGAAGATAAAAAGTAGGAAACTTAATTCTCTACAAAAAAGGTCTCTTAACATTTTGCCATAGCTCGCTTCGTTTCCGAGATATTTGCAGATTCAGCTCAAAGGAACGGGCCTGACGGACATATTTCGAGATACTTCTTCTTCTTGTTGTTCTTCCTCTGCACAGCTAAGCTGGAAGTGGCATTTGCAGCTCGCAATAGTGCAGAGTTATCTCAAAGAAAGGGGCCACGGTGTTTCTGTATCTCTATTATGTTGGTGCGGCTTCGGAACTTTTAAATATCTTGATATATCTCGAGAACTACGCATCTGATCAAAAAATATCATAGAACATAAAAAGTAGGAAACTTAATTCTCTACAAAAAAGGTCTCTTAACATTTTGCCATAGCTCGCTTCGTTCCCGAGATATTTGCAGATTTATCTCAAGGGAAGGGGCCTGACCGACATATTTCGAGATATTTCTTCTTCTTGTTGTTCTTCTTCTGCACAGCTAAGCTGGAAGTGGCATTGGCGGCTCGCACTAGTGCAGAGTTATCTCAAAGAAAGGGGCCACGGTGTTTCTGTATCTCTATTATGTTGGTGCGGCTTCGGAACTTTTAAATATCTCGATATATCTCGAAAACTACGCTTCTGACCAAAAAATATCATAGAACCTAAATTGTAGGAAACATAATTCTCTACAAAAAAGGTCTCTTAACATTTTGCCATAGCTCGCTTCGTTTCCGAGATATTTGCAGATATATCTCAAGGGAAGGGGCCTGACGGACATATTTCGAGATATTTCTTCTTCTTGTTGTTTTTCTTCTGCACAGCTAAGCTGGAAGTGGCATTTGCAGCTGGCAATAGTGCAGAGTTATCTCAAAGAAAGGGGCCACGGTGTTTCTGTATCTCTATTATGTTGGTGCGGCTTCGGAACTTTTAAATATCTTGATATATCTCGAGAACTACGCATCTGATCAAAAAATATCATAGAACATAAAAAGTAGGAAACTTAATTCTCTACAAAAACGGTCTCTTAACATTTTGCCATAGCTCGCTTCGTTTCCGAGATATTTGCAGATTTATCTCAAGGGAAGGGTCCTGATGGACATATTTCGAGATATTTCTTCTTCTTGTTGTTCTTCTTCTGCACAGCTAAACTGGAAGTGGCATTTCCAGCTCGCAATCGTGCAGAGTTATCTCAAAGAAAGGGGCCACGGTGTTTCTGTATCTCTATTATGTTGGTGCGGCTTCGGAACTTTTAAATATCTCGATATATCTCGAAAACTACGCTTCTGATCAAAAAATATCATAGAACATAAATTGTAGGAAACTTAATTCTCTACAAAAAAGGTCTCTTAAGATTTTGCCATAGCTCGCTTCGTTTCCGAGATATTTGCAGATTTATCTCAAGGGAAGGGGCCTGACGGACATATTTCGAGATATTTCTTCTTCTTGTTGTTCTTCTTCTGCACAGCTAAGCTGGAAGTGGCATTTGCAGCGCGCAATAGTGCAGAGTTATCTCAAAGAAAGGGGCCATGGTGTTTCTGTATCTCTATTATGTTGGTGCGGCTTCGGAACTTTTAAATATCTTGATATATCTCGAGAACTACGCATCTGATCAAAAAATATCGTAGAAGATAAAAAGTAGGAAACTTAATTCTCTACAAAAAAGGTCTCTTAACATTTCGCCATAGCTCGCTTCGTTTCCGAGATATTTGCAGATTTATCTCAAGGGAAGGGGCCTGACGGACATATTTCGAGATATTTCTTCTTCTTGTTGTTCTTCTTCTGCACAGCTAAGCTGGAAGTGGCATTTACAGCTCGCAATAGTGCAGAGTTATCTCAAAGAAAGGAGCCACGGTGTTTCTGTATCTCTATTATGTTTGTGCGGCTTCGGAACTTTTAAATATCTCGATATATCTCGAAAACTACGCTTCTGATCAAAAAATATCATAGAACATAAATTGTAGGAAACATAATTCACTACAAAAAACGTCTCTTAACATTTTGCCATAGCTCGCTTCGTTTCCGAGATTATTGCAGATTCAGCTCAAAGGAACGGGCCTGACGGACATATTTCGAGATACTTCTTCTTCTTGTTGTTCTTCCTCTGCACAGCTAAGCTGGAAGTGGCATTGGCGGCTCGCACTAGTGCAGAGTTATCTCAAAGAAAGGGGCCACGGTGTTTCTGTATCTCTATTATGTTGGTGCGGCTTCGGAACTTTTAAATATCTCGATATATCTCGAAAACTACGCTTCTGGCCAAAAAATATCATAGAACCTAAATTGTAGGAAACATAATTCTCTACAAAAAAGGTCTCTTAACATTTTGCCATAGCTCGCTTCGTTTCCGAGATATTTGCAGATATATCTCAAGGGAAGGGGCCTGACGGACATATTTCGAGATATTTCTTCTTCTTGTTGTTCTTCTTCTGCACAGCTAAGCTGGAAGTGGCATTTACAGCTCGCAATAGTGCAGAGTTATCTCAAAGAAAGGGGCCACGGTGTTTCTGTATCTCTATTATGTTGGTGCTGCTTCGGAACTTTTAAATATCTTGATATATCTCGAGAACTACGCCTCTGATCGAAAAATATCATAGAACATAAAAAGTAGGAAACTTAATTCTCTACAAAAAAGGTCTCTTAACATTTTGCCATAGCTCGCTTCGTTTCCGAGATATTTGCAGATTTATCTCAAGGGAAGGGGCCGGACGGACATATTTCGAGATATTTCTTCTTCTTGTTGTTCTTCTTCTGCACAGCTAAGCTGGAAGTGGCATTTGCGGCTCGCACTAGGGCAGAGTTATCTCAAAGAAAGGAGCCACGGTGTTTCTGTATCTCTATTATGTTGGTGCGGCTTCGGAACTTTTAAATATCTCGATATATCTCGAAAACTACGCTTCTGATCAAAAAATATCATAGAACATAAATTGTAGGAAACATAATTCACTACAAAAAATGTCTCTTAACATTTTGCCATAGCTCGCTTCGTTTCCGAGATATTTGCAGATTCAGCTCAAAGGAACGGGCCTGACGGACATATTTCGAGATACTTCTTCTTCTTGTTGTTCTTCCTCTGCACAGCTAAGCTGGAAGTGGCATTGGCGGCTCGCACTAGTGCAGAGTTATCTCAAAGAAAGGGGCCACGGTGTTTCTGTATCTCTATTATGTTGGTGCGGCTTCGGAACTTTTAAATATCTCGATATATCTCGAAAACTACGCTTCTGACCAAAAAATATCATAGAACCTAAATTGTAGGAAACATAATTCTCTACAAAAAAGGTCTCTTAACATTTTGCCATAGCTCGCTTCGTTCCCGAGATATTTGCAGATTTATCTCAAGGGAAGGGGCCTGACCGACATATTTCGAGATATTTCTTCTTCTTGTTGTTCTTCTTCTGCACAGCTAAGCTGGAAGTGGCATTTGCGGCTCGCACTAGTGCAGAGTTATCTCAAAGAAAGGAGCCACGGTGTTTCTGTATCTCTATTATGTTGGTGCGGCTTCGGAACTTTTAAATATCTCGATATATCTCGAAAACTACGCTTCTGATCAAAAAATATCATAGCACATAAATTGTAGGAAACATAATTCACTACAAAAAACGTCTCTTAACATTTTGCCATAGCTCGCTTCGTTTCCGAGATATTTGCAGATTCAGCTCAAAGGAACGGGCCTGACGGACATATTTCGAGATACTTCTTCTTCTTGTTGTTCTTCCTCTGCACAGCTAAGCTGGAAGTGGCATTTACAGCTCGCAATAGTGCAGAGTTATCTCAAAGAAAGGGGCCACGGTGTTTCTGTATCTCTATTATGTTGGTGCGGCTTCGGAACTTTTAAATATCTTGATATATCTCGAAAACTACGCATCTGATCAAAAAATATCATAGAACATAAAAAGTAGGAAACTTAATTCTCTACAAAAAAGGTCTCTTAGCATTTTGCCATAGCTCGCTTCGTTTCCGAGATATTTGCAGATTTATCTCAAGGGAAGGGGCCTGACGGACATATTTCGAGATACTTCTTCTTCTTGTTGTTCTTCCTCTGCACAGCTAAGCTGGAAGTGGCATTTGCAGCTCGCAATAGTGCAGAGTTATCTCAAAGAAAGGGGCCACGGTGTTTCTGTATCTGTATTATGTTGGTGCGGCTTCGGAACTTTTAAATATCTTGATATATCTCGAGAACTACGCATCTGATCAAAAAATATCATAGAACATAAAAAGTAGGAAACTTAATTCTCTACAAAAAAGGTCTCTTAACATTTTGCCATAGCTCGCTTCGTTCCCGAGATATTTGCAGATTTATCTCAAGGGAAGGGGCCTGACCGACATATTTCGAGATATTTCTTCTTCTTGTTGTTCTTCTTCTGCACAGCTAAGCTGGAAGTGGCATTTGCGGCTCGCACTAGTGCAGAGTTATCTCACAGAAAGGGGCCACGGTGTTTCTGTATCTCTATTATGTTGGTGCGGCTTCGGAACTTTTAAATATCTCGATATATCTCGAAAACTACGCTTCTGACCAAAAAATATCATAGAACCTAAATTGTAGGAAACATAATTCTCTACAAAAAAGGTCTCTTAACATTTTGCCATAGCTCGCTTCGTTTCCGAGATATTTGCAGATATATCTCAAGGGAAGGGGCCTGACGGACATATTTCGAGATGTTTCTTCTTCTTGTTGTTCTTCTTCTGCACAGCTAAGCTGGAAGTGGCATTTACAGCTCGCAATAGTGCAGAGTCATCTCAAAGAAAGGGGCCACGGTGTTTCTGTATCTCTATTATGTTGGTGCTGCTTCGGAACTTTTAAATATCTTGATATATCTCGAGAACTACGCATCTGATCAAAAAATATCATAGAACATGGAAAGTAGGAAACTTAATTCTCTACAAAAAAGGTCTCTTAACATTTTGCCATAGCTCTCTTCGTTTCCGAGATATTTGCAGATTTATCTCAAGGGAAGGGGCCTGACGGACATATTTCGAGATATTTCTTCTTCTTGTTGTTCTTCTTCTGCACAGCTAAGCTGGAAGTGGCATTTGCAGCTCGCAATAGTGCAGAGTTATCTCAAAGAAAGGGGCCACGGTGTTTCTGTATCTCTATTATGTTGGTGCGGCTTCGGAACTTTGAAATATCTTGATATATCTCGAGAACTACGCATCTGATCAAAAAATATCATAGAACATAAAAAGTAGGAAACTTAATTCTCTACAAAAAAGGTCTCTTAACATTTTGCCATAGCTCGCTTCGTTTCCTCGATATTTGCAGATTTATCTCAAGGGAAGGGTCCTGATGGACATATTTCGAGATATTTCTTCTTCTTGTTGTTCTTCTTCTGCACAGCTAAACTGGAAGTGGCATTTCCAGCTCGCAATCGTGCAGAGTTATCTCAAAGAAAGGGGCCACGGTGTTTCTGTATCTCTATTATGTTGGTGCGGCTTCGGAACTTTTAAATATCTTGATATATCTCGAGAACTACGCCTCTGATCGAAAAATATCATAGAACATAAAAAGTAGGAAACTTAATTCTCTACAAAAAACGTCTCTTAACATTTTGCCATAGCTCGCTTCGTTTCCGAGATATTTGCAGATTCAGCTCAAAGGAACGGGCCTGACGGACATATTTCGAGATACTTCTTCTTCTTGTTGTTCTTCCTCTGCACAGCTAAGCTGGAACTGGCATTTGCAGCTCGCAATAGTGCAGAGTTATCTCAAAGAAAGGGGCCACGGTGTTTCTGTATCTCTATTATGTTGGTGCGGCTTCGGAACTTTTAAATATCTCGATATATCTCGAAAACTACGCTTCTGATCAAAAAATATCATAGAACATAAATTGTAGGAAACTTAATTCTCTACAAAAAAGGTCTCTTAAGATTTTGCCATAGCTCGCTTCGTTTCCGAGATATTTGCAGATTTATCTCAAGGGAAGGGGCCTGACGGACATATTTCGAGATATTTCTTCTTCTTGTTGTTCTTCTTCTGCACAGCTAAGCTGGAAGTGGCATTTGCAGCGCGCAATAGTGCAGAGTTATCTCATAGAAAGGGGCCATGGTGTTTCTGTATCTCTATTATGTTGGTGCGGCTTCGGAACTTTTAAATATCTTGATATATCTCGAGAACTACGCATCTGATCAAAAAATATCGTAGAAGATAAAAAGTAGGAAACTTAATTCTCTACAAAAAAGGTCTCTTAACATTTTGCCATAGCTCGCTTCGTTTCCGAGATATTTGCAGATTCAGCTCAAAGGAACGGGCCTGACGGACATATTTCGAGATACTTCTTCTTCTTGTTGTTCTTCCTCTGCACAGCTAAGCTGGAAGTGGCATTTGCAGCTCGCAATAGTGCAGAGTTATCTCAAAGAAAGGGGCCACGGTGTTTCTGTATCTCTATTATGTTGGTGCGGCTTCGGAACTTTTAAATATCTTGATATATCTCGAGAACTACGCATCTGATCAAAAAATATCATAGAACATAAAAAGTAGGAAACTTAATTCTCTACAAAAAAGGTCTCTTAACATTTTGCCATAGCTCGCTTCGTTCCCGAGATATTTGCAGATTTATCTCAAGGGAAGGGGCCTGACCGACATATTTCGAGATATTTCTTCTTCTTGTTGTTCTTCTTCTGCACAGCTAAGCTGGAAGTGGCATTGGCGGCTCGCACTAGTGCAGAGTTATCTCAAAGAAAGGGGCCACGGTGTTTCTGTATCTCTATTATGTTGGTGCGGCTTCGGAACTTTTAAATATCTCGATATATCTCGAAAACTACGCTTCTGACCAAAAAATATCATAGAACCTAAATTGTAGGAAACATAATTCTCTACAAAAAAGGTCTCTTAACATTTTGCCATAGCTCGCTTCGTTTCCGAGATATTTGCAGATATATCTCAAGGGAAGGGGCCTGACGGACATATTTCGAGATATTTCTTCTTCTTGTTGTTTTTCTTCTGCACAGCTAAGCTGGAAGTGGCATTTGCAGCTGGCAATAGTGCAGAGTTATCTCAAAGAAAGGGGCCACGGTGTTTCTGTATCTCTATTATGTTGGTGCGGCTTCGGAACTTTTAAATATCTTGATATATCTCGAGAACTACGCATCTGATCAAAAAATATCATAGAACATAAAAAGTAGGAAACTTAATTCTCTACAAAAACGGTCTCTTAACATTTTGCCATAGCTCGCTTCGTTTCCGAGATATTTGCAGATTTATCTCAAGGGAAGGGTCCTGATGGACATATTTCGAGATATTTCTTCTTCTTGTTGTTCTTCTTCTGCACAGCTAAACTGGAAGTGGCATTTCCAGCTCGCAATCGTGCAGAGTTATCTCAAAGAAAGGGGCCACGGTGTTTCTGTATCTCTATTATGTTGGTGCGGCTTCGGAACTTTTAAATATCTCGATATATCTCGAAAACTACGCTTCTGATCAAAAAATATCATAGAACATAAATTGTAGGAAACTTAATTCTCTACAAAAAAGGTCTCTTAAGATTTTGCCATAGCTCGCTTCGTTTCCGAGATATTTGCAGATTTATCTCAAGGGAAGGGGCCTGACGGACATATTTCGAGATATTTCTTCTTCTTGTTGTTCTTCTTCTGCACAGCTAAGCTGGAAGTGGCATTTGCAGCGCGCAATAGTGCAGAGTTATCTCAAAGAAAGGGGCCATGGTGTTTCTGTATCTCTATTATGTTGGTGCGGCTTCGGAACTTTTAAATATCTTGATATATCTCGAGAACTACGCATCTGATCAAAAAATATCGTAGAAGATAAAAAGTAGGAAACTTAATTCTCTACAAAAAAGGTCTCTTAACATTTCGCCATAGCTCGCTTCGTTTCCGAGATATTTGCAGATTTATCTCAAGGGAAGGGGCCTGTCGGACATATTTCGAGATATTTCTTCTTCTTGTTGTTCTTCTTCTGCACAGCTAAGCTGGAAGTGGCATTTGCGGCTCGCACTAGTGCAGAGTTATCTCAAAGAAAGGGGCCACGGTGTTTCTGTATCTCTATTATGTTGGTGCTGCTTCGGAACTTTTAAATATCTTGATATATCTCGAGAACTACGCCTCTGATCGAAAAATATCATAGAACATAAAAAGTAGGAAACTTAATTCTCTACAAAAAAGGTCTCTTAACATTTTGCCATAGCTCGCTTCGTTTCCGAGATATTTGCAGATTTATCTCAAGGGAAGGGGCCGGACGGACATATTTCGAGATATTTCTTCTTCTTGTTGTTCTTCTTCTGCACAGCTAAGCTGGAAGTGGCATTTGCGGCTCGCACTAGGGCAGAGTTATCTCAAAGAAAGGAGCCACGGTGTTTCTGTATCTCTATTATGTTGGTGCGGCTTCGGAACTTTTAAATATCTCGATATATCTCGAAAACTACGCTTCTGATCAACAAATATCATAGAACATAAATTGTAGGAAACATAATTCACTACAAAAAATGTCTCTTAACATTTTGCCATAGCTCGCTTCGTTTCCGAGATATTTGCAGATTCAGCTCAAAGGAACGGGCCTGACGGACATATTTCGAGATACTTCTTCTTCTTGTTGTTCTTCCTCTGCACAGCTAAGCTGGAAGTGGCATTGGCGGCTCGCACTAGTGCAGAGTTATCTCAAAAAAAGGGGCCACGGTGTTTCTGTATCTCTATTATGTTGGTGCGGCTTCGGAACTTTTAAATATCTCGATATATCTCGAAAACTACGCTTCTGACCAAAAAATATCATAGAACCTAAATTGTAGGAAACATAATTCTCTACAAAAAAGGTCTCTTAACATTTTGCCATAGCTCGCTTCGTTTCCGAGATATTTGCAGATATATCTCAAGGGAAGGGGCCTGACGGACATATTTCGAGATATTTCTTCTTCTTGTTGTTCTTCTTCTGCACAGCTAAGCTGGAAGTGGCATTTACAGCTCGCAATAGTGCAGAGTTATCTCAAAGAAAGGAGCCACGGTGTTTCTGTATCTCTATTATGTTGGTGCTGCTTCGGAACTTTTAAATATCTTGATATATCTCGAGAACTACGCATCTGATCAAAAAATATCATAGAACATGGAAAGTAGGAAACTTAATTCTCTACAAAAAAGGTCTCTTAACATTTTGCCATAGCTCTCTTCGTTTCCGAGATATTTGCAGATTTATCTCAAGGGAAGGGGCCTGACGGACATATTTCGAGATATTTCTTCTTCTTGTTGTTCTTCTTCTGCACAGCTAAGCTGGAAGTGGCATTTGCAGCTCGCAATAGTGCAGAGTTATCTCAAAGAAAGGGGCCACGGTGTTTCTGTATCTCTATTATGTTGGTGCGGCTTCGGAACTTTGAAATATCTTGATATATCTCGAGAACTACGCATCTGATCAAAAAATATCATAGAACATAAAAAGTAGGAAACTTAATTCTCTACAAAAAAGGTCTCTTAACATTTTGCCATAGCTCGCTTCGTTTCCTCGATATTTGCAGATTTATCTCAAGGGAAGGGTCCTGATGGACATATTTCGAGATATTTCTTCTTCTTGTTGTTCTTCTTCTGCACAGCTAAACTGGAAGTGGCATTTCCAGCTCGCAATCGTGCAGAGTTATCTCAAAGAAAGGGGCCACGGTGTTTCTGTATCTCTATTATGTTGGTGCGGCTTCGGAACTTTTAAATATCTTGATATATCTCGAGAACTACGCCTCTGATCGAAAAATATCATAGAACATAAAAAGTAGGAAACTTAATTCTCTACAAAAAACGTCTCTTAACATTTTGCCATAGCTCGCTTCGTTTCCGAGATATTTGCAGATTCAGCTCAAAGGAACGGGCCTGACGGACATATTTCGAGATACTTCTTCTTCTTGTTGTTCTTCCTCTGCACAGCTAAGCTGGAACTGGCATTTGCAGCTCGCAATAGTGCAGAGTTATCTCAAAGAAAGGGGCCACGGTGTTTCTGTATCTCTATTATGTTGGTGCGGCTTCGGAACTTTTAAATATCTCGATATATCTCGAAAACTACGCTTCTGATCAAAAAATATCATAGAACATAAATTGTAGGAAACTTAATTCTCTACAAAAAAGGTCTCTTAAGATTTTGCCATAGCTCGCTTCGTTTCCGAGATATTTGCAGATTTATCTCAAGGGAAGGGGCCTGACGGACATATTTCGAGATATTTCTTCTTCTTGTTGTTCTTCTTCTGCACAGCTAAGCTGGAAGTGGCATTTGCAGCGCGCAATAGTGCAGAGTTATCTCATAGAAAGGGGCCATGGTGTTTCTGTATCTCTATTATGTTGGTGCGGCTTCGGAACTTTTAAATATCTTGATATATCTCGAGAACTACGCATCTGATCAAAAAATATCGTAGAAGATAAAAAGTAGGAAACTTAATTCTCTACAAAAAAGGTCTCTTAACATTTTGCCATAGCTCGCTTCGTTTCCGAGATATTTGCAGATTCAGCTCAAAGGAACGGGCCTGACGGACATATTTCGAGATACTTCTTCTTCTTGTTGTTCTTCCTCTGCACAGCTAAGCTGGAAGTGGCATTTGCAGCTCGCAATAGTGCAGAGTTATCTCAAAGAAAGGGGCCACGGTGTTTCTGTATCTCTATTATGTTGGTGCGGCTTCGGAACTTTTAAATATCTTGATATATCTCGAGAACTACGCATCTGATCAAAAAATATCATAGAACATAAAAAGTAGGAAACTTAATTCTCTACAAAAAAGGTCTCTTAACATTTTGCCATAGCTCGCTTCGTTTCCGAGATATTTGCAGATATATCTCAAGGGAAGGGGCCTGACGGACATATTTCGAGATATTTCTTCTTCTTGTTGTTCTTCTTCTGCACAGCTAAGCTGGAAGTGGCATTTACAGCTCGCAATAGTGCAGAGTTATCTCAAAGAAAGGGGCCACGGTGTTTCTGTATCTCTATTATGTTGGTGCTGCTTCGGAACTTTTAAATATCTTGATATATCTCGAGAACTACGCCTCTGATCGAAAAATATCATAGAACATAAAAAGTAGGAAACTTAATTCTCTACAAAAAAGGTCTCTTAACATTTTGCCATAGCTCGCTTCGTTTCCGAGATATTTGCAGATTTATCTCAAGGGAAGGGGCCGGACGGACATATTTCGAGATATTTCTTCTTCTTGTTGTTCTTCTTCTGCACAGCTAAGCTGGAAGTGGCATTTGCGGCTCGCACTAGGGCAGAGTTATCTCAAAGAAAGGAGCCACGGTGTTTCTGTATCTCTATTATGTTGGTGCGGCTTCGGAACTTTTAAATATCTCGATATATCTCGAAAACTACGCTTCTGATCAAAAAATATCATAGAACATAAATTGTAGGAAACATAATTCACTACAAAAAATGTCTCTTAACATTTTGCCATAGCTCGCTTCGTTTCCGAGATATTTGCAGATTCAGCTCAAAGGAACGGGCCTGACGGACATATTTCGAGATACTTCTTCTTCTTGTTGTTCTTCCTCTGCACAGCTAAGCTGGAAGTGGCATTTACAGCTCGCAATAGTGCAGAGTTATCTCAAAGAAAGGGGCCACGGTGTTTCTGTATCTCTATTATGTTGGTGCGGCTTCGGAACTTTTAAATATCTTGATATATCTCGAAAACTACGCATCTGATCAAAAAATATCATAGAACATAAAAAGTAGGAAACTTAATTCTCTACAAAAAAGGTCTCTTAGCATTTTGCCATAGCTCGCTTCGTTTCCGAGATATTTGCAGATTTATCTCAAGGGAAGGGGCCTGACGGACATATTTCGAGATATTTCTTCTTCTTGTTGTTCTTCTTCTGCACAGCTAAGCTGGAAGTGGCATTTGCAGCTCGCAATAGTGCAGAGTTATCTCAAAGAAAGGGGCCACGGTGTTTCTGTATCTGT
Source organism: Osmia lignaria lignaria (assembly GCF_051020975.1). Classification (NCBI taxonomy): domain Eukaryota; kingdom Metazoa; phylum Arthropoda; class Insecta; order Hymenoptera; family Megachilidae; genus Osmia; species Osmia lignaria. Next base: position 3,565,276 of record NW_027478159.1, on the reverse strand, counting down.
ATTATGTTGGTGCGGCTTCGGAACTTTTAAATATCTTGATATATCTCGAGAACTACGCATCTGATCAAAAAATATCATAGAACATAAAAAGTAGGAAACTTAATTCTCTACAAAAAAGGTCTCTTAACATTTTGCCATAGCTCGCTTCGTTCCCGAGATATTTGCAGATTTATCTCAAGGGAAGGGGCCTGACCGACATATTTCGAGATATTTCTTCTTCTTGTTGTTCTTCTTCTGCACAGCTAAGCTGGAAGTGGCATTTGCGGCTCGCACTAGTGCAGAGTTATCTCACAGAAAGGGGCCACGGTGTTTCTGTATCTCTATTATGTTGGTGCGGCTTCGGAACTTTTAAATATCTCGATATATCTCGAAAACTACGCTTCTGACCAAAAAATATCATAGAACCTAAATTGTAGGAAACATAATTCTCTACAAAAAAGGTCTCTTAACATTTTGCCATAGCTCGCTTCGTTTCCGAGATATTTGCAGATATATCTCAAGGGAAGGGGCCTGACGGACATATTTCGAGATGTTTCTTCTTCTTGTTGTTCTTCTTCTGCACAGCTAAGCTGGAAGTGGCATTTACAGCTCGCAATAGTGCAGAGTCATCTCAAAGAAAGGGGCCACGGTGTTTCTGTATCTCTATTATGTTGGTGCTGCTTCGGAACTTTTAAATATCTTGATATATCTCGAGAACTACGCATCTGATCAAAAAATATCATAGAACATGGAAAGTAGGAAACTTAATTCTCTACAAAAAAGGTCTCTTAACATTTTGCCATAGCTCTCTTCGTTTCCGAGATATTTGCAGATTTATCTCAAGGGAAGGGGCCTGACGGACATATTTCGAGATATTTCTTCTTCTTGTTGTTCTTCTTCTGCACAGCTAAGCTGGAAGTGGCATTTGCAGCTCGCAATAGTGCAGAGTTATCTCAAAGAAAGGGGCCACGGTGTTTCTGTATCTCTATTATGTTGGTGCGGCTTCGGAACTTTGAAATATCTTGATATATCTCGAGAACTACGCATCTGATCAAAAAATATCATAGAACATAAAAAGTAGGAAACTTAATTCTCTACAAAAAAGGTCTCTTAACATTTTGCCATAGCTCGCTTCGTTTCCTCGATATTTGCAGATTTATCTCAAGGGAAGGGTCCTGATGGACATATTTCGAGATATTTCTTCTTCTTGTTGTTCTTCTTCTGCACAGCTAAACTGGAAGTGGCATTTCCAGCTCGCAATCGTGCAGAGTTATCTCAAAGAAAGGGGCCACGGTGTTTCTGTATCTCTATTATGTTGGTGCGGCTTCGGAACTTTTAAATATCTTGATATATCTCGAGAACTACGCCTCTGATCGAAAAATATCATAGAACATAAAAAGTAGGAAACTTAATTCTCTACAAAAAACGTCTCTTAACATTTTGCCATAGCTCGCTTCGTTTCCGAGATATTTGCAGATTCAGCTCAAAGGAACGGGCCTGACGGACATATTTCGAGATACTTCTTCTTCTTGTTGTTCTTCCTCTGCACAGCTAAGCTGGAACTGGCATTTGCAGCTCGCAATAGTGCAGAGTTATCTCAAAGAAAGGGGCCACGGTGTTTCTGTATCTCTATTATGTTGGTGCGGCTTCGGAACTTTTAAATATCTCGATATATCTCGAAAACTACGCTTCTGATCAAAAAATATCATAGAACATAAATTGTAGGAAACTTAATTCTCTACAAAAAAGGTCTCTTAAGATTTTGCCATAGCTCGCTTCGTTTCCGAGATATTTGCAGATTTATCTCAAGGGAAGGGGCCTGACGGACATATTTCGAGATATTTCTTCTTCTTGTTGTTCTTCTTCTGCACAGCTAAGCTGGAAGTGGCATTTGCAGCGCGCAATAGTGCAGAGTTATCTCATAGAAAGGGGCCATGGTGTTTCTGTATCTCTATTATGTTGGTGCGGCTTCGGAACTTTTAAATATCTTGATATATCTCGAGAACTACGCATCTGATCAAAAAATATCGTAGAAGATAAAAAGTAGGAAACTTAATTCTCTACAAAAAAGGTCTCTTAACATTTTGCCATAGCTCGCTTCGTTTCCGAGATATTTGCAGATTCAGCTCAAAGGAACGGGCCTGACGGACATATTTCGAGATACTTCTTCTTCTTGTTGTTCTTCCTCTGCACAGCTAAGCTGGAAGTGGCATTTGCAGCTCGCAATAGTGCAGAGTTATCTCAAAGAAAGGGGCCACGGTGTTTCTGTATCTCTATTATGTTGGTGCGGCTTCGGAACTTTTAAATATCTTGATATATCTCGAGAACTACGCATCTGATCAAAAAATATCATAGAACATAAAAAGTAGGAAACTTAATTCTCTACAAAAAAGGTCTCTTAACATTTTGCCATAGCTCGCTTCGTTCCCGAGATATTTGCAGATTTATCTCAAGGGAAGGGGCCTGACCGACATATTTCGAGATATTTCTTCTTCTTGTTGTTCTTCTTCTGCACAGCTAAGCTGGAAGTGGCATTGGCGGCTCGCACTAGTGCAGAGTTATCTCAAAGAAAGGGGCCACGGTGTTTCTGTATCTCTATTATGTTGGTGCGGCTTCGGAACTTTTAAATATCTCGATATATCTCGAAAACTACGCTTCTGACCAAAAAATATCATAGAACCTAAATTGTAGGAAACATAATTCTCTACAAAAAAGGTCTCTTAACATTTTGCCATAGCTCGCTTCGTTTCCGAGATATTTGCAGATATATCTCAAGGGAAGGGGCCTGACGGACATATTTCGAGATATTTCTTCTTCTTGTTGTTTTTCTTCTGCACAGCTAAGCTGGAAGTGGCATTTGCAGCTCGCAATAGTGCAGAGTTATCTCAAAGAAAGGGGCCACGGTGTTTCTGTATCTCTATTATGTTGGTGCGGCTTCGGAACTTTTAAATATCTTGATATATCTCGAGAACTACGCATCTGATCAAAAAATATCATAGAACATAAAAAGTAGGAAACTTAATTCTCTACAAAAACGGTCTCTTAACATTTTGCCATAGCTCGCTTCGTTTCCGAGATATTTGCAGATTTATCTCAAGGGAAGGGTCCTGATGGACATATTTCGAGATATTTCTTCTTCTTGTTGTTCTTCTTCTGCACAGCTAAACTGGAAGTGGCATTTCCAGCTCGCAATCGTGCAGAGTTATCTCAAAGAAAGGGGCCACGGTGTTTCTGTATCTCTATTATGTTGGTGCGGCTTCGGAACTTTTAAATATCTCGATATATCTCGAAAACTACGCTTCTGATCAAAAAATATCATAGAACATAAATTGTAGGAAACTTAATTCTCTACAAAAAAGGTCTCTTAAGATTTTGCCATAGCTCGCTTCGTTTCCGAGATATTTGCAGATTTATCTCAAGGGAAGGGGCCTGACGGACATATTTCGAGATATTTCTTCTTCTTGTTGTTCTTCTTCTGCACAGCTAAGCTGGAAGTGGCATTTGCAGCGCGCAATAGTGCAGAGTTATCTCAAAGAAAGGGGCCATGGTGTTTCTGTATCTCTATTATGTTGGTGCGGCTTCGGAACTTTTAAATATCTTGATATATCTCGAGAACTACGCATCTGATCAAAAAATATCGTAGAAGATAAAAAGTAGGAAACTTAATTCTCTACAAAAAAGGTCTCTTAACATTTCGCCATAGCTCGCTTCGTTTCCGAGATATTTGCAGATTTATCTCAAGGGAAGGGGCCTGTCGGACATATTTCGAGATATTTCTTCTTCTTGTTGTTCTTCTTCTGCACAGCTAAGCTGGAAGTGGCATTTGCGGCTCGCACTAGTGCAGAGTTATCTCAAAGAAAGGAGCCACGGTGTTTCTGTATCTCTATTATGTTGGTGCGGCTTCGGAACTTTTAAATATCTCGATATATCTCGAAAACTACGCTTCTGATCAAAAAATATCATAGAACCTAAATTGTAGGAAACATAATTCTCTACAAAAAAGGTCTCTTAACATTTTGCCATAGCTCGCTTCGTTTCCGAGATATTTGCAGATATATCTCAAGGGAAGGGGCCTGACGGACATATTTCGAGATATTTCTTCTTCTTGTTGTTCTTCTTCTGCACAGCTAAGCTGGAAGTGGCATTTGCAGCTCGCAATAGTGCAGAGTTATCTCAAAGAAAGGGGCCACGGTGTTTCTGTATCTCTATTATGTTGGTGCGGCTTCGGAACTTTTAAATATTTCGATATATCTCGAAAACTACGCTTCTGATCAAAAAATATCATAGAACGTAAATTGTAGGAAACATTATTCTCTACAAAAAAGGTCTCTTAACATTTTGCCATAGCTCGCTTCGTTTCCGAGATATTTGCAGATTTATCTCAAGGGAAGGGTCCTGATGGACATATTTCGAGATATTTCTTCTTCTTGTTGTTCTTCTACTGCACAGCTAAACTGGAAGTGGCATTTCCAGCTCGCAATCGTGCAGAGTTATCTCAAAGAAAGGGGCCACGGTGTTTCTGTATCACTATTATGTTGGTGCGGCTTCGGAACTTTTAAATATCTTGATATATCTCGAGAACTACGCCTCTGATCGAAAAATATCATAGAACATAAAAAGTAGGAAACTTAATTCTCTACAAAAAAGGTCTCTTAACATTTTGCCATAGCTCGCTTCGTTTCCGAGATATTTGCAGATTTATCTCAAGGGAAGGGGCCTGACGGACATATTTCGAGATATTTCTTCTTCTTGTTGTTCTTCTTCTGCACAGCTAAGCTGGAAGTGGCATTTGCAGCGCGCAATAGTGCAGAGTTATCTCAAAGAAAGGGGCCACGGTGTTTCTGTATCTCTATTATGTTGGTGCGGCTTCGGAACTTTTAAATATCTTGATATATCTCGAGAACTACGCATCTGATCAAAAAATATCATAGAAGATAAAAAGTAGGAAACTTAATTCTCTACAAAAAAGGTCTCTTAACATTTCGCCATAGCTCGCTTCGTTTCCGAGATATTTGCAGATTTATCTCAAGGGAAGGGGCCTGTCGGACATATTTCGAGATATTTCTTCTTCTTGTTGTTCTTCTTCTGCACAGCTAAGCTGGAAGTGGCATTTGCGGCTCGCACTAGTGCAGAGTTATCTCAAAGAAAGGGGCCACGGTGTTTCTGTATCTCTATTATGTTGGTGCGGCTTCGGAACTTTTAAATATCTCGATATATCTCGAAAACTACGCTTCTGATCAAAAAATATCATAGAACATAAATTGTAGGAAACATAATTCTCTACAAAAAATGTCTCTTAACATTTTGCCATAGCTCGCTTCGTTTCCGAGATATTTGCAGATTCAGCTCAAAGGAACGGGCCTGACGGACATATTTCGAGATACTTCTTCTTCTTGTTGTTCTTCCTCTGCACAGCTAAGCTGGAAGTGGCATTTGCAGCTCGCAATAGTGCAGAGTTATCTCAAAGAAAGGGGCCACGGTGTTTCTGTATCTCTATTATGTTGGTGCGGCTTCGGAACTTTTAAATATCTTGATATATCTCGAGAACTACGCATCTGATCAAAAAATATCATAGAACATAAAAAGTAGGAAGCTTAATTCTCTACAAAAAAGGTCTCTTAACATTTTGCCATAGCTCGCTTCGTTTCCGAGATATTTGCAGATTTATCTCAAGGGAAGGGGCCTGACGGACATATTTCGAGATATTTCTTCTTCTTGTTGTTCTTCTTCTGCACAGCTAAGCTGGAAGTGGCATTTGCGGCTCGCACTAGTGCAGAGTTATCTCAAAGAAAGGGGCCACGGTGTTTCTGTATCTCTATTATGTTGGTGCGGCTTCGGAACTTTTAAATATCTCGATATATCTCGAAAACTACGCTTCTGATCAAAAAATATCATAGAACATAAATTGTAGGAAACTTAATTCTCTACAAAAAAGGTCTCTTAACATTTTGCCATAGCTCGCTTCGTTTCCGAGATATTTGCAGATTTATCTCAAGCGAAGGGGCCTGACGGACATATTTCGAGATATTTCTTCTTCTTGTTGTTCTTCTTCTGCACAGCTAAGCTGGAAGTGGCATTTGCAGCGCGCAATAGTGCAGAGTTATCTCAAAGAAAGGGGCCACGGTGTTTCTGTATCTCTATTATGTTGGTGCGGCTTCGGAACTTTTAAATATCTTGATATATCTCGAGAACTACGCATCTGATCAAAAAATATCGTAGAAGATAAAAAGTAGGAAACTTAATTCTCTACAAAAAAGGTCTCTTAACATTTCGCCATAGCTCGCTTCGTTTCCGAGATATTTGCAGATTTATCTCAAGGGAAGGGTCCTGATGGACATATTTCGAGATATTTCTTCTTCTTGTTGTTCTTCTTCTGCACAGCTAAACTGGAAGTGGCATTTCCAGCTCGCAATCGTGCAGAGTTATCTCAAAGAAAGGGGCCACGGTGTTTCTGTATCTCTATTATGTTGGTGCGGCTTCGGAACTTTTAAATATCTCGATATATCTCGAAAACTACGCTTCTGATCAAAAAATATCATAGTACGTAAATTGTAGCAAACATTATTCTCTACAAAAAAGGTCTCTTAACATTTTGCCATAGCTCGCTTCGTTTCCGAGATATTTGCAGATATATCTCAAGGGAAGGGGCCTGACGGACATATTTCGAGATATTTCTTCTTCTTGTTGTTCTTCTTCTGCACAGCTAAGCTGGAAGTGGCATTTGCAGCTCGCAATCGTGCAGAGTTATCTCAAAGAAAGGGGCCACGGTGTTTCTGTATCTCTATTATGTTGGTGCGGCTTCGGAACTTTTAAATATCTCGATATATCTCGAAAACTACGCTTCTGATCAAAAAATATCATAGTACGTAAATTGTAGCAAACATTATTCTCTACAAAAAAGGTCTCTTAACATTTTGCCATAGCTCGCTTCGTTTCCGAGATATTTGCAGATTTATCTCAAGGGAAGGGTCCTGATGGACATATTTCGAGATATTTCTTCTTCTTGTTGTTCTTCTTCTGCACAGCTAAACTGGAAGTGGCATTTCCAGCTCGCAATCGTGCAGAGTTATCTCAAAGAAAGGGGCCACGGTGTTTCTGTATCTCTATTATGTTGGTGCGGCTTCGGAACTTTTAAATATCTCGATATATCTCGAAAACTACGCTTCTGATCAAAAAATATCATAGAACATAAATTGTAGGAATCTTAATTCTCTACAAAAAAGGTCTCTTAACATTTTGCCATAGCTCGCTTCGTTTCCGAGATATTTGCAGATTTATCTCAAGGGAAGGGGCCTGACGGACATATTTCGAGATATTTCTTCTTCTTGTTGTTCTTCTTCTGCACAGCTAAGCTGGAAGTGGCATTTGCAGCGCGCAATAGTGCAGAGTTATCTCAAAGAAAGGGGCCACGGTGTTTCTGTATCTCTATTATGTTGGTGCGGCTTCGGAACTTTTAAATATCTTGATATATCTCGAGAACTACGCATCTGATCAAAAAATATCGTAGAAGATAAAAAGTAGGAAACTTAATTCTCTACAAAAAAGGTCTCTTAACATTTCGCCATAGCTCGCTTCGTTTCCGAAATATTTGCAGATTTATCTCAAGGGAAGGGGCCTGTCGGACATATTTCGAGATATTTCTTCTTCTTGTTGTTCTTCTTCTGCACAGCTAAGCTGGAAGTGGCATTTACAGCTCGCAATAGTGCAGAGTTATCTCAAAGAAAGGGGCCACGGTGTTTCTGTATCTCTATTATGTTGGTGCGGCTTTGGAACTTTTAAATATCTCGAAACATCTCGAAAACTACGCTTCTGACCAAAAAATATCATAGAACATAAATTGTACGAAACATAATTCTCTACAAAAAAGGTCTCTTAACATTTTGCCATAGCTCGCTTCGTTTCCGAGATATTTGCAGATATATCTCAAGGGAAGGGGCCTGACGGACATATTTCGAGATATTTCTTCTTCTTGTTGTTCTTCTTCTGCACAGCTAAGCTGGAAGTGGCATTTGCGGCTCGCACTAGTGCAGAGTTATCTCAAAGAAAGGGGCCACGGTGTTTCTGTATCTCTATTATGTTGGTGCGGCTTCGGAACTTTTAAATATCTCGATATATCTCGAAAACTACGCTTCTGATCAAAAAATATCATAGAACATAAATTGTACGAAACATAATTCTCTACAAAAAAGGTCTCTTAACATTTTGTCATAGCTCGCTTCGTTTCCGAGATATTTGCAGATATATCTCAAGGGAAGGGGCCTGACGGACATATTTCGAGATATTTCTTCTTCTTGTTGTTCTTCTTCTGCACAGCTAAGCTGGAAGTGGCATTTACAGCGCGCAATAGTGCAGAGTTATCTCAAAAAAAGGGGCCACGGTGTTTCTGTGTCTCTATTATGTTGGTGCGGCTTCGGAACTTTTAAATATCTTGATATATCTCGAGAACTACGCATCTGATCAAAAAATATCATAGAACATAAAAAGTAGGAAGCTTAATTCTCTACAAAAGAGGTCTCTTAACATTTTGCCATAGCTCGCTTCGTTTCCGAGATATTTGCAGATTTATCTCAAGGGAAGGGGCCTAACGGACATATTTCGAGATATTTCTTCTTCTTGTTGTTCTTCTTCTGCACAGCTAAGCTGGAAGTGGCATTTACAGCGCGCAATAGTGCAGAGTTATCTCAAAAAAAGGGGCCACGGTGTTTCTGTGTGTCTATTATGTTGGTGCGGCTTCGGAACTTTTAAATATCTTGATATATCTCGAGAACTACGCATCTGATCAAAAAATATCATAGAACATAAAAAGTAGGAAGCTTAATTCTCTACAAAAGAGGTCTCTTAACATTTTGCCATAGCTCGCTTCGTTTCCGAGATATTTGCAGATTTATCTCAAGGGAAGGGGCCTAACGGACATATTTCGAGATATTTCTTCTTCTTGTTGTTCTTCTTCTGCACAGCTAAGCTGGAAGTGGCATTTACAGCTCGCAATAGTGCAGAGTTATCTCAAAGAAAGGGGCCACGGTGTTTCTGTATCTCTATTATGTTGGTGCGGCTTCGGAACTTTTAAATATCTTGATATATCTCGAGAACTACGCATCAGATCAAAAAATATCATAGAACATGAAAAGTAGGAAACTTAATTCTCTACACAAAAGGTCTCTTAACATTTTGCCATAGCTCGCTTCGTTTCCGAGATATTTGCAGATATATCTCAAGGGAAGGGGCCTGACGGACATATTTCGAGATATTTCTTCTTCTTGTTGTTCTTCTTCTGCACAGCTAAGCTGGAAGTGGCATTTACAGCTCGCAATAGTGCAGAGTTATCTCAAAGAAAGGGGCCACGGTGTTTCTGTATCTCTATTATGTTGGTGCGGCTTCGGAACTTTTAAATATCTTGATATATCTCGAGAACTACGCATCTGATCAAAAAATATCATAGAACATAAAAAGTAGGAAACTTAATTCTCTACAAAAAAGGTCTCTTAACATTTTGGCATAGCTCGCTTCGTTTCCGAGATATTTGCAGATATATCTCAAGGGAAGGGGCCTGACGGACATATTTCGAGATATTTCTTCTTCTTGTTGTTCTTCTTCTGCACAGCTAAGCTGGAAGTGGCATTTGCGGCTCGCACTAGTGCAGAGTTATCTCAACGAAAGGGGCCACGGTGTTTCTGTATCTCTATTATGTTGGTGCGGCATCGGAACTTTTAAATATCTCGATATATCTCGAAAACTACGCTTCTGATCAAAAAATATCATAGAACATAAATTGTAGGAAACATAATTCTCTACAAAAAAGGTCTCTCAACATTTTGCCATAGCTCGCTTCGTTTCCGAGATATTTGCAGATATATCTCAAGGGAAGGGACCTGACGGACATATTTCGAGATATTTCTTCTTCTTGTTGTTCTTCTTCTGCACAGCTAAGCTGGAAGTGGCATTTGCGGCTCGCACTAGTGCAGAGTTATCTCAACGAAAGGGGCCACGGTGTTTCTGTATCTCTATTATGTTGGTGCGGCTTCGGAACTTTTAAATATCTCGATATATCTCGAAAACTACGCTTCTGATCAAAAAATATCATAGAACATAAATTGTAGGAAACATAATTCTCTACAAAGAAGGTCTCTTAACATTTTGCCATAGCTCGCTTCGTTTCCGAGATATTTGCAGATATATCTCAAGGGAAGGGGCCTGACGGACATATTTCGAGATATTTCTTCTCCTTGTTGTTCTTCTTCTGCACAGCTAAGCTGGAAGTGGCATTTACAGCTCGCAATAGTGCAGAGTTATCTCAAAGAAAGGGGCCACGGTGTTTCTGTATCTCTATTATGTTGGTGCGGCTTCGGAACTTTTAAATATCTTGATATATCTCGAGAACTACGCATCAGATCAAAAAATATCATAGAACATAAAAAGTAGGAAACTTAATTCTCTACAAAAAAGGTCTCTTAACATTTTGCCATAGCTCTCTTCGTTTCCGAGATATTTGCAGATTTATCTCAAGGGAAGGGGCCTGACGGACATATTTCGAGATATTTCTTCTTCTTGATGTTCTTCTTCTGCACAGCTAAGCTGGAAGTGGCATTTGCAGCTCGCAATAGTGCAGAGTTATCTCAAAGAAAGGGGCCACGGTGTTTCTGTATCTCTATTATGTTGGTGCGGCTTCGGAACTTTTAAATATCTTGATATATCTCGAGAACTACGCATCTGATCAAAAAATATCATAGAACATAAAACGTAGGAAACTTAATTCTCTACAAAAAAGGTCTCTCAACATTTTGCCATAGCTCGCTTCGTTTCCGAGATATTTGCAGATTTATCTCAAGGGAAGGGGCCTGACGGACATATTTCGAGATATTTCTTCTTCTTGTTGTTCTTCTTCTGCACAGCTAAGCTGGAAGTGGCATTTGCGGCTCGCAATAGTGCAGAGTTATCTCAAAGAAAGGGGCCACGGTGTTTCTGTATCTCTATTATGTTGGTGCGGCTTCGGAACTTTTAAGTATCTCGATATATCTCGAAAACTACGCTTCTGATCAAAAAATATCATAGAACATAAATTGTAGGAAACATAATTCTCTACAAAAAAGGTCTCTCAACATTTTGCCATAGCTCGCTTCGTTTCCGAGATATTTGCAGATTTATCTCAAGGGAAGGGGCCTGACGGACATATTTCGAGATATTTCTTCTTCTTGATGTTCTTCTTCTGCACAGCTAAGCTGGAAGTGGCATTTGCAGCTCGCAATAGTGCAGAGTTATCTCAAAGAAAGGGGCCACGGTGTTTCTGTATCTCTATTATGTTGGTGCGGCTTCGGAACTTTTAAATATCTTGATATATCTCGAGAACTACGCATCTGATCAAAAAATATCATAGAACATAAAACGTAGGAAACTTAATTCTCTACAAAAAAGGTCTCTCAACATTTTGCAATAGCTCGCTTCGTTTCCGAGATATTTGCAGATTTATCTCAAGGGAAGGGGCCTGACGGACATATTTCGAGATATTTCTTCTTCTTGTTGTTCTTCTTCTGCACAGCTAAGCTGGAAGTGGCATTTGCGGCTCGCAATAGTGCAGAGTTATCTCAAAGAAAGGGGCCACGGTGTTTCTGTATCTCTATTATGTTGGTGCGGCTTCGGAACTTTTAAATATCTCGATATATCTCGAAAACTACGCTTCTGATCAAAAAATATCATAGAACATAAATTGTACGAAACATAATTCTCTACAAAAAAGGTCTCTTAACATTTTGCCATAGCTCGCTTCGTTTCCGAGATATTTGCAGATATATCTCAAGGGAAGGGGCCTGACGGACATATTTCGAGATATGTCTTCTTCTTGTTGTTCTTCTTCTGCACAGCTAAGCTGGAAGTGGCATTTACAGCTCGCAATAGTGCAGAGTTATCTCAAAGAAAGGGGCCACGGTGCTTCTGTATCTCTATTATGTTGGTGCGGCTTCGGAACTTTTAAATATCTTGATATATCTCGAGAACTACGCATCAGATCAAAAAATATCATAGAACATAAAAAGTAGGAAACTTAATTCTCTACAAAAAAGGTCTCTTAACATTTTGCCATAGCTCTCTTCGTTTCCGAGATATTTGCAGATTTATCTCAAGGGAAGGGGCCTGACGGACATATTTCGAGATATTTCTTCTTCTTGATGTTCTTCTTCTGCACAGCTAAGCTGGAAGTGGCATTTGCAGCTCGCAATAGTGCAGAGTTATCTCAAAGAAAGGGGCCACGGTGTTTCTGTATCTCTATTATGTTGGTGCGGCTTCGGAACTTTTAAATATCTTGATATATCTCGAGAACTACGCATCTGATCAAAAAATATCATAGAACATAAAACGTAGGAAACTTAATTCTCTACAAAAAAGGTCTCTCAACATTTTGCCATAGCTCGCTTCGTTTCCGAGATATTTGCAGATTTATCTCAAGGGAAGGGGCCTGACGGACATATTTCGAGATATTTCTTCTTCTTGTTGTTCTTCTTCTGCACAGCTAAGCTGGAAGTGGCATTTGCGGCTCGCAATAGTGCAGAGTTATCTCAAAGAAAGGGGCCACGGTGTTTCTGTATCTCTATTATGTTGGTGCGGCTTCGGAACTTTTAAGTATCTCGATATATCTCGAAAACTACGCTTCTGATCAAAAAATATCATAGAACATAAATTGTAGGAAACATAATTCTCTACAAAAAAGGTCTCTCAACATTTTGCCATAGCTCGCTTCGTTTCCGAGATATTTGCAGATTTATCTCAAGGGAAGGGGCCTGACGGACATATTGCGAGATATTTCTTCTTCTTGATGTTCTTCTTCTGCACAGCTAAGCTGGAAGTGGCATTTGCAGCTCGCAATAGTGCAGAGTTATCTCAAAGAAAGGGGCCACGGTGTTTCTGTATCTCTATTATGTTGGTGCGGCTTCGGAACTTTTAAATATCTTGATATATCTCGAGAACTACGCATCTGATCAAAAAATATCATAGAACATAAAACGTAGGAAACTTAATTCTCTACAAAAAAGGTCTCTCAACATTTTGCAATAGCTCGCTTCGTTTCCGAGATATTTGCAGATTTATCTCAAGGGAAGGGGCCTGACGGACATATTTCGAGATATTTCTTCTTCTTGTTGTTCTTCTTCTGCACAGCTAAGCTGGAAGTGGCATTTGCGGCTCGCAATAGTGCAGAGTTATCTCAAAGAAAGGGGCCACGGTGTTTCTGTATCTCTATTATGTTGGTGCGGCTTCGGAACTTTTAAATATCTCGATATATCTCGAAAACTACGCTTCTGATCAAAAAATATCATAGAACATAAATTGTACGAAACATAATTCTCTACAAAAAAGGTCTCTTAACATTTTGCCATAGCTCGCTTCGTTTCCGAGATATTTGCAGATATATCTCAAGGGAAGGGGCCTGACGGACGTATTTCGAGATATGTCTTCTTCTTGTTGTTCTTCTTCTGCACAGCTAAGCTGGAAGTGGCATTTACAGCTCGCAATAGTGCAGAGTTATCTCAAAGAAAGGGGCCACGGTGTTTCTGTATCTCTATTATGTTGGTGCGGCTTCGGAACTTTTAAATATCTTGATATATCTCGAGAACTACGCATCTGATCAAAAAATATCATAGAACATAAAACGTAGGAAACTTAATTCTCTACAAAATAGGTCTCTCAACATTTTGCCATAGCTCGCTTCGTTTCCGAGATATTTGCAGATTTATCTCAAGGGAAGGGGCCTGACGGACATATTTCGAGATATTTCTTCTTCTTGTTGTTCTTCTTCTGCACAGCTAAGCTGGAAGTGGCATTTGCGGCTCGCACTAGTGCAGAGTTATCTCAAAGAAAGGGGCCACGGTGTTTCTGTATCTCTATTATGTTGGTGCGGCTTTGGAACTTTTAAATATCTCGATATATCTCGAAAACTACGCTTCTGACCAAAAAATATCATAGAACATAAATTGTACGAAACATAATTCTCTACAAAAAAGGTCTCTTAACATTTTGCCATAGCTCGCTTCGTTTCCGAGATATTTGCAGATATATCTCAAGGGAAGGGGCCTGACGGACATATCTCGAGATATTTCTTCTTCTTGTTGTTCTTCTTCTGCACAGCTAAGCTGGAAGTGGCATTTACAGCTCGCAATAGTGCAGAGTTATCTCAAAGAAAGGGGCCACGGTGTTTCTGTATCTCTATTATGTTGGTGCGGCTTCGGAACTTTTAAATATCTTGATATATCTCGAGAACTACGCATCTGATCAAAAAATATCATAGAACATAAAAAGTAGGAAACTTAATTCTCTACAAAAAAGGTCTCTTAACATTTTGCCATAGCTCGCTTCGTTTCCGAGATATTTGCAGATATATCTCAAGGGAAGGGGCCTGACGGACATATTTCGAGATATTTCTTCTTCTTGTTGTTCTTCTTCTGCACAGGTAAGCTGGAAGTGGCATTTGCGGCTCGCACTAGTGCAGAGTTATCTCAAAGAAAGGGGCCACGGTGTTTCTGTATCTCTATTATGTTGGTGCGGCTTCGGAACTTTTAAATATCTCGATATATCTCGAAAACTACGCTTCTGATCAAAAAATATCATAGAACATAAATTGTAGGAAACATAATTCTCTACAAAAAAGGTCTCTCAACATTTTGTCATAGCTCGCTTCGTTTCCGAGATATTTGCAGATATATCTCAAGGGAAGGGGCCTGACGGACATATTTCGAGATATTTCTTCTTCTTGTTGTTCTTCTTCTGCACAGCTAAGCTGGAAGTGGCATTTACAGCGCGCAATAGTGCAGAGTTATCTCAAAGAAAGGGGCCACGGTGTTTCTGTATCTCTATTATGTTGGTGCGGCTTCGGAACTTTTAAATATCTTGATATATCTCGAGAACTACGCATCTGATCAAAAAATATCATAGAACATAAAAAGTAGGAAGCTTAATTCTCTACAAAAGAGGTCTCTTAACATTTTGCCATAGCTCGCTTCGTTTCCGAGATATTTGCAGATTTATCTCAAGGGAAGGGGCCTAACGGACATATTTCGAGATATTTCTTCTTCTTGTTGTTCTTCTTCTGCACAGCTAAGCTGGAAGTGGCATTTACAGCTCGCAATAGTGCAGAGTTATCTCAAAGAAAGGGGCCACGGTGTTTCTGTATCTCTATTATGTTGGTGCGGCTTCGGAACTTTTAAATATCTTGATATATCTCGAGAACTACGCATCAGATCAAAAAATATCATAGAACATAAAAAGTAGGAAACTTAATTCTCTACACAAAAGGTCTCTTAACATTTTGCCATAGCTCTCTTCGTTTCCGAGATATTTGCAGATTTATCTCAAGGGAAGGGGCCTGACGGACATATTTCGAGATATTTTTTCTTCTTGATGTTCTTCTTCTGCACAGTTAAGCTGGAAGTGGCATTTACAGCTCGCAATAGTGCAGAGTTATCTCAAAGAAAGGGGCCGCGGTGTTTCTGTATCTCTACTATGTTGGTGCGGCTTCGGAACTTTTAAATATCTTGATATATCTCGAGAACTACGCATCTGATCAAAAAATATCATAGAACATAAAACGTAGGAAACTTAATTCTCTACAAAATAGGTCTCTCAACATTTTGCCATCGCTCGCTTCGTTTCCGAGATATTTGCAGATTTATCTCAAGGGAAGGGGCCTGACGGACATATTTCGAGATATTTCTTCTTCTTGTTGTTCTTCTTCTGCACAGCTAAGCTGGAAGTGGCATTTGCGGCTCGCACTAGTGCAGAGTTATCTCAAAGAAAGGGGCCACGGTGTTTCTGTATCTCTATTATGTTGGTGCGGCTTTGGAACTTTTAAATATCTCGATATATCTCGAAAACTACGCTTCTGACCAAAAAATATCATAGAACATAAATTGTACGAAACATAATTCTCTACAAAAAAGGTCTCTTAACATTTTGCCATAGCTCGCTTCGTTTCCGAGATATTTGCAGATATATCTCAAGGGATGGGGCCTGACGGACATATTTCGAGATATTTCTTCTTCTTGTTGTTCTTCTTCTGCACAGCTAAGCTGGAAGCGGCATTTACAGCTCGCAATAGTGCAGAGTTATCTCAAAGAAAGGGGCCACGGTGTTTCTGTATCTCTATTATGTTGGTGCGGCTTCGGAACTTTTAAATATCTTGATATATCTCGAGAACTACGCATCTGATCAAAAAATATCATAGAACATAAAAAGTAGGAAACCTAATTCTCTACAAAAAAGGTCTCTTAACATTTTGCCATAGCTCGCTTCGTTTCCGAGATATTTGCAGATATATCTCAAGGGAAGGGGCCTGACGGACATATTTCGAGATATTTCTTCTTCTTGTTGTTCTTCTTCTGCACAGCTAAGCTGGAAGTGGCATTTGCGGCTCGCACTAGTGCAGAGTTATCTCAAAGAAAGGGGCCACGGTGTTTCTGTATCTCTATTATGTTGGTGCGGCTTCGGAACTTTTAAATATCTCGATATATCTCGAAAACTACGCTTCTGACCAAAAAATATCATAGAACATAAATTGTACGAAACATAATTCTCTACAAAAAGGGTCTCTTAACATTTTGCCATAGCTCGCTTCGTTTCCGAGATATTTGCAGATATATCTCAAGGGAAGGGGCCTGACGGACATATCTCGAGATATTTCTTCTTCTTGTTGTTCTTCTTCTGCACAGCTAAGCTGGAAGTGGCATTTACAGCTCGCAATAGTGCAGAGTTATCTCAAAGAAAGGGGCCACGGTGTTTCTGTATCTCTATTATGTTGGTGCGGCTTCGGAACTTTTAAATATCTTGATATATCTCGAGAACTACGCATCTGATCAAAAAATATCATAGAACATAAAAAGTAGGAAACTTAATTCTCTACAAAAAAGGTCTCTTAACATTTTGCCATAGCTCGCTTCGTTTCCGAGATATTTGCAGATATATCTCAAGGGAAGGGGCCTGACGGACATATTTCGAGATATTTCTTCTTCTTGTTGTTCTTCTTCTGCACAGCTAAGCTGGAAGTGGCATTTGCGGCTCGCACTAGTGCAGAGTTATCTCAACGAAAGGGGCCACGGTGTTTCTGTATCTCTATTATGTTGGTGCGGCTTCGGAACTTTTAAATATCTCGATATATCTCGAAAACTACGCTTCTGACCAAAAAATATCATAGAACATAAATTGTACGAAACATAATTCTCTACAAAAAGGGTCTCTTAACATTTTGCCATAGCTCGCTTCGTTTCCGAGATATTTGCAGATTTATCTCAAGGGAAGGGGCCTGACGGACATATTTCGAGATATTTCTTCTTCTTGTTGTTCTTCTTCTGCACAGCTAAGCTGGAAGTGGCATTTGCGGCTCGCACTAGTGCAGAGTTATCTCAAAGAAAGGGGCCACGGTGTTTCTGTATCTCTATTATGTTGGTGCGGCTTTGGAACTTTTAAATATCTCGATATATCTCGAAAACTACGCTTCTGACCAAAAAATATCATAGAACATAAATTGTACGAAACATAATTCTCTACAAAAAAGGTCTCTTAACATTTTGCCATAGCTCGCTTCGTTTCCGAGATATTTGCAGATATATCTCAAGGGATGGGGCCTGACGGACATATTTCGAGATATTTCTTCTTCTTGTTGTTCTTCTTCTGCACAGCTAAGCTGGAAGTGGCATTTACAGCTCGCAATAGTGCAGAGTTATCTCAAAGAAAGGGGCCACGGTGTTTCTGTATCTCTATTATGTTGGTGCGGCTTCGGAACTTTTAAATATCTTGATATATCTCGAGAACTACGCATCTGATCAAAAAATATCATAGAACATAAAAAGTAGGAAACCTAATTCTCTACAAAAAAGGTCTCTTAACATTTTGCCATAGCTCGCTTCGTTTCCGAGATATTTGCAGATATATCTCAAGGGAAGGGGCCTGACGGACATATTTCGAGATATTTCTTCTTCTTGTTGTTCTTCTTCTGCACAGCTAAGCTGGAAGTGGCATTTGCGGCTCGCACTAGTGCAGAGTTATCTCAACGAAAGGGGCCACGGTGTTTCTGTATCTCTATTATGTTGGTGCGGCTTCGGAACTTTTAAATATCTCGATATATCTCGAAAACTACGCTTCTGACCAAAAAATATCATAGAACATAAATTGTACGAAACATAATTCTCTACAAAAAGGGTCTCTTAACATTTTGCCATAGCTCGCTTCGTTTCTGAGATATTTGCAGATATATCTCAAGGGAAGGGGCCTGACGGACATATCTCGAGATATTTCTTCTTCTTGTTGTTCTTCTTCTGCACAGCTAAGCTGGAAGTGGCATTTACAGCTCGCAATAGTGCAGAGTTATCTCAAAGAAAGGGGCCACGGTGTTTCTGTATCTCTATTATGTTGGTGCGGCTTCGGAACTTTTAAATATCTTGATATATCTCGAGAACTACGCATCTGATCAAAAAATATCATAGAACATAAAAAGTAGGAAACTTAATTCTCTACAAAAAAGGTCTCTTAACATTTTGCCATAGCTCGCTTCGTTTCCGAGATATTTGCAGATATATCTCAAGGGAAGGGGCCTGACGGACATATTTCGAGATATTTCTTCTTCTTGTTGTTCTTCTTCTGCACAGGTAAGCTGGAAGTGGCATTTGCGGCTCGCACTAGTGCAGAGTTATCTCAAAGAAAGGGGCCACGGTGTTTCTGTATCTCTATTATGTTGGTGCGGCTTCGGAACTTTTAAATATCTCGATATATCTCGAAAACTACGCTTCTGATCAAAAAATATCATAGAACATAAATTGTAGGAAACATAATTCTCTACAAAAAAGGTCTCTTAACATTTTGTCATAGCTCGCTTCGTTTCCGAGATATTTGCAGATATATCTCAAGGGAAGGGGCCTGACGGACATATTTCGAGATATTTCTTCTTCTTGTTGTTCTTCTTCTGCACAGCTAAGCTGGAAGTGGCATTTACAGCGCGCAATAGTGCAGAGTTATCTCAAAGAAAGGGGCCACGGTGTGTCTGTATCTCTATTATGTTGGTGCGGCTTCGGAACTTTTAAATATCTTGATATATCTCGAGAACTACGCATCTGATCAAAAAATATCATAGAACATAAAAAGTAGGAAACCTAATTCTCTACAAAAAAGGTCTCTTAACATTTTGCCATAGCTCGCTTCGTTTCCGAGATATTTGCAGATATATCTCAAGGGAAGGGGCCTGACGGACATATTTCGAGATATTTCTTCTTCTTGTTGTTCTTCTTCTGCACAGCTAAGCTGGAAGTGGCATTTGCGGCTCGCACTAGTGCAGAGTTATCTCAACGAAAGGGGCCACGGTGTTTCTGTATCTCTATTATGTTGGTGCGGCTTCGGAACTTTTAAATATCTCGATATATCTCGAAAACTACGCTTCTGACCAAAAAATATCATAGAACATAAATTGTACGAAACATAATTCTCTACAAAAAGGGTCTCTTAACATTTTGCCATAGCTCGCTTCGTTTCTGAGATATTTGCAGATATATCTCAAGGGAAGGGGCCTGACGGACATATCTCGAGATATTTCTTCTTCTTGTTGTTCTTCTTCTGCACAGCTAAGCTGGAAGTGGCATTTACAGCTCGCAATAGTGCAGAGTTATCTCAAAGAAAGGGGCCACGGTGTTTCTGTATCTCTATTATGTTGGTGCGGCTTCGGAACTTTTAAATATCTTGATATATCTCGAGAACTACGCATCTGATCAAAAAATATCATAGAACATAAAAAGTAGGAAACTTAATTCTCTACAAAAAAGGTCTCTTAACATTTTGCCATAGCTCGCTTCGTTTCCGAGATATTTGCAGATATATCTCAAGGGAAGGGGCCTGACGGACATATTTCGAGATATTTCTTCTTCTTGTTGTTCTTCTTCTGCACAGGTAAGCTGGAAGTGGCATTTGCGGCTCGCACTAGTGCAGAGTTATCTCAAAGAAAGGGGCCACGGTGTTTCTGTATCTCTATTATGTTGGTGCGGCTTCGGAACTTTTAAATATCTCGATATATCTCGAAAACTACGCTTCTGATCAAAAAATATCATAGAACATAAATTGTAGGAAACATAATTCTCTACAAAAAAGGTCTCTTAACATTTTGTCATAGCTCGCTTCGTTTCCGAGATATTTGCAGATATATCTCAAGGGAAGGGGCCTGACGGACATATTTCGAGATATTTCTTCTTCTTGTTGTTCTTCTTCTGCACAGCTAAGCTGGAAGTGGCATTTACAGCGCGCAATAGTGCAGAGTTATCTCAAAGAAAGGGGCCACGGTGTTTCTGTATCTCTATTATGTTGGTGCGGCTTCGGAACTTTTAAATATCTTGATATATCTCGAGAACTACGCATCTGATCAAAAAATATCATAGAACATAAAAAGTAGGAAGCTTAATTGTCTACAAAAGAGGTCTCTTAACATTTTGCCATAGCTCGCTTCGTTTCCGAGATATTTGCAGATTTATCTCAAGGGAAGGGGCCTAACGGACATATTTCGAGATATTTCTTCTTCTTGTTGTTCTTCTTCTGCACAGCTAAGCTGGAAGTGGCATTTACAGCTCGCAATAGTGCAGAGTTATCTCAAAGAAAGGGGCCACGGTGTTTCTGTATCTCTATTATGTTGGTGCGGCTTCGGAACTTTTAAATATCTTGATATATCTCGAGAACTACGCATCAGATCAAAAAATATCATAGAACATAAAAAGTAGGAAACTTAATTCTCTACACAAAAGGTCTCTTAACATTTTGCCATAGCTCTCTTCGTTTCCGAGATATTTGCAGATTTATCTCAAGGGAAGGGGCCTGACGGACATATTTCGAGATATTTCTTCTTCTTGATGTTCTTCTTCTGCACAGTTAAGCTGGAAGTGGCATTTACAGCTCGCAATAGTGCAGAGTTATCTCAAAGAAAGGGGCCGCGGTGTTTCTGTATCTCTATTATGTTGGTGCGGCTTCGGAACTTTTAAATATCTTGATATATCTCGAGAACTACGCATCTGATCAAAAAATATCATAGAACATAAAACGTAGGAAACTTAATTCTCTACAAAATAGGTCTCTCAACATTTTGCCATAGCTCGCTTCGTTTCCGAGATATTTGCAGATTTATCTCAAGGGAAGGGGCCTGACGGACATATTTCGAGATATTTCTTCTTCTTGTTGTTCTTCTTCTGCACAGCTAAGCTGGAAGTGGCATTTGCGGCTCGCACTAGTGCAGAGTTATCTCAACGAAAGGGGCCACGGTGTTTCTGTATCTCTATTATGTTGGTGCGGCTTCGGAACTTTTAAATATCTCGATATATCTCGAAAACTACGCTTCTGATCAAAAAATATCATAGAACATAAATTGTAGGAAACATAATTCTCTACAAAAAAGGTCTCTTAACATTTTGCCATAGCTCGCTTCGTTTCCGAGATATTTGCAGATATATCTCAAGGGAAGGGGCCTGACGGACATATTTCGAGATATTTCTTCTTCTTGTTGTTCTTCTTCTGCACAGCTAAGCTGGAAGTGGCGTTTACAGCTCGCAATAGTGCAGAGTTATCTCAAAGAAAGGGGCCACGGTGTTTCTGTATCTCTATTATGTTGGTGCGGCTTCGGAACTTTTAAATATCTTGATATATCTCGAGAACTACGCATCTGACCAAAAAATATCATAGAACATAAAACGTAGGAAACTTAATTCTCTACAAAAAAGGTCTCTTAACAATTGGCCATAGCTCGCTTCGTTTCCGAGATATTTGCAGATATATCTCAAGGGAAGGGGCCTGACGGACATATTTCGAGATATTTCTTCTTCTTGTTGTTCTTCTTCTGCACAGCTAAGCTGGAAGTGGCATTTACAGCTCGCAATAGTGCAGAGTTATCTCAAAGAAAGGGGCCACGGTGTTTCTGTATCTCTATTATGTTGGTGCGGCTTCGGAACTTTTAAATATCTTGATATATCTCGAGAACTACGCATCAGATCAAAAAATATCATAGAACATAAAAAGTAGGAAACTTAATTCTCTACAAAAAAGGTCTCTTAACATTTTGCCATAGCTCTCTTCGTTTCCGAGATATTTGCAGATTTATCTCAAGGGAAGGGGCCTGACGGACATATTTCGAGATATTTCTTCCTCTTGTTGTTCTTCTTCTGCACAGCTAAGCTGGAAGTGGCATTGGCGGCTCGCACTAGAGCAGAGTTATCTCAAAGAAAGGGGCCACGGTGTTTCTGTATCTCTATTATGTTGGTGCGGCTTTGGAACTTTTAAATATCTTGATATATCTCGAGAACTACGCATCTGATCAAAAAATATCATAGAACATAAAAAGTAGGAAACTTAATTCTCTACAAAAAAGGTCTCCTAACATTTTGCCATAGCTCGCTTCGTTTCCGAGATATTTGCAGATTTATCTCAAGGGAAGGGGCCTGACGGACATATTTCGAGATATTTCTTCTTCTTGTTGTTCTTCTTCTGCACAGCTAAGCTGGAAGTGGCATTTGCGGCTCGCACTAGTGCAGAGTTATCTCAAAGAAAGGGGCCACGGTGTTTCTGTATCTCTATTATGTTGGTGCGGCTTCGGAACTTTTAAATATCTCGATATATCTCGAAAACTACGCTTCTGATCAAAAAATATCATAGAACATAAATTGTAGGAAACATAATTCTCTACAAAAAAGGTCTCTTAACATTTTGCCATAGCTCGCTTCGTTTCCGAGATATTTGCAGATTTATCTCAAGGGAAGGGGCCTGACGGACATATTTCGAGATACTTCTTCTTCTTGTTGTTCTTCTTCTGCACAGCTAAACTGGAAGTGGCATTTCCAGCTCGCAATAGTGCAGAGTTATCTCAAAGAGAGGGGCCACGGTGTTTCTGTATCTCTATTATGTTGGTGCGGCTTCGGAACTTTTAAATATCTTGATATATCTCGAGAACTACGCATCTGATCAAAAAATATCATAGAACATAAAACGTAGGAAACTTAATTCTCTACAAAAAAGGTCTCTCAACATTTTGCCATAGCTCGCTTCGTTTCCGAGATATTTGCAGATTTATCTCAAGGGAAGGGGCCTGACGGACATATTTCGAGATATTTCTTCTTCCTGTTGTTCTTCTTCTGCACAGCTAAGCTGGAAGTGGCATTTGCGGCTCGCACTAGTGCAGAGTTATCTCAAAGAAAGGGGCCACGGTGTTTCTGTATCTCTATTATGTTGGTGCGGCTTCGGAACTTTTAAATATCTCGATATATCTCGAAAACTACGCTTCTGATCAAAAAATATCATAGAACATAAATTGTAGGAAACATAATTCTCTACAAAAAAGGTCTCTTAACATTTTGCCATAGCTCGCTTCGTTTCCGAGATAT
Source organism: Osmia lignaria lignaria (assembly GCF_051020975.1). Taxonomy (NCBI): domain Eukaryota; kingdom Metazoa; phylum Arthropoda; class Insecta; order Hymenoptera; family Megachilidae; genus Osmia; species Osmia lignaria. The sequence goes on along the minus strand of NW_027478159.1, from coordinate 3,541,931 downwards.
TTGCAGATTTATCTCAAGGGAAGGGGCCTGACGGACATATTTCGAGATACTTCTTCTTCTTGTTGTTCTTCTTCTGCACAGCTAAACTGGAAGTGGCATTTCCAGCTCGCAATAGTGCAGAGTTATCTCAAAGAGAGGGGCCACGGTGTTTCTGTATCTCTATTATGTTGGTGCGGCTTCGGAACTTTTAAATATCTTGATATATCTCGAGAACTACGCATCTGATCAAAAAATATCATAGAACATAAAACGTAGGAAACTTAATTCTCTACAAAAAAGGTCTCTCAACATTTTGCCATAGCTCGCTTCGTTTCCGAGATATTTGCAGATTTATCTCAAGGGAAGGGGCCTGACGGACATATTTCGAGATATTTCTTCTTCCTGTTGTTCTTCTTCTGCACAGCTAAGCTGGAAGTGGCATTTGCGGCTCGCAATAGTGCAGAGTTATCTCAAAGAAAGGGGCCACGGTGTTTCTGTATCTCTATTATGTTGGTGCGGCTTCGGAACTTTTAAATATCTTGATATATCTCGAGAACTACGCATCAGATCAAAAAATATCATAGAACATAAAAAGTAGGAAACTTAATTCTCTACAAAAAAGGTCTCTTAACATTTTGCCATAGCTCTCTTCGTTTCCGAGATATTTGCAGATTTATCTCAAGGGAAGGGGCCTGACGGACATATTTCGAGATATTTCTTCTTCTTGATGTTCTTCTTCTGCACAGCTAAGCTGGAAGTGGCATTTGCAGCTCGCAATAGTGCAGAGTTATCTCAAAGAAAGGGGCCACGGTGTTTCTGTATCTCTATTATGTTGGTGCGGCTTCGGAACTTTTAAATATCTTGATATATCTCGAGAACTACGCATCTGATCAAAAAATATCATAGAACATAAAAAGTAGGAAACTCAATTCTCTACAAAAAAGGTCTCTTAACATTTTGCAATAGCTCGCTTCGTTTCCGAGATATTTGCAGATTTATCTCAAGGGAAGGGGCCTGACGGACATATTTCGAGATATTTCTTCTTCTTGTTGTTCTTCTTCTGCACAGCTAAGCTGGAAGTGGCATTTGCGGCTCGCACTAGTGCAGAGTTATCTCAAAGAAAGGGGCCACGGTGTTTCTGTATCTCTATTATGTTGGTGCTGCCTCGGAACTTTTAAATATCTTGATATATCTCGAGAACTACGCATCTGATCAAAAAATATCATACAACATAAAAAGTAGGAAACTTAATTCTCTACAAAAAAGTCTCGTAAGATTTTGCCATAGCTCGCTTCGTTTCCGAGATATTTGCAGATTTATCTCAAGGGAAGGGGCCTAACGGACATATTTCGAGATATTTCTTCTTCTTGTTGTTCTTCTTCTGCACAGCTAAACTGGAAGTGGCATTTCCAGCTCGCAATAGTGCAGAGTTATCTCAAAGAGAGGGGCCACGGTGTTTCTGTATCTCTATTATGTTGGTGCGGCTTCGGAACTTTTAAATATCTTGATATATCTCGAGAACTACGCATCTGATCAGAAAATATCATACAACATAAAACGTAGGAAACTTAATTCTCTACAAAAAAGGTCTCTTAACATTTTGCCATAGCTCGCTTCGTTTCCGAGATATTTGCAGATTTATCTCAAGGTAAGGGGCCTGACGGACATATTTCGAGATATTTCTTCTTCTTGTTGTTCTTCTTCTGCACAGCTAAGCTGGAAGTGGCATTTGCGGCTCGCACTAGTGCAGAGTTATCTCAAAGAAAGGGGCCACGGTGTTTCTGTATCTCTATTATGTTGGTGCTGCTTCGGAACTTTTAAATATCTCGATATATCTCGAAAACTACGCTTCTGATCAAAAAATATCATAGAACATAAATTGTAGGAAACATAATTCTCTACAAAAAACGTCTCTTAACATTTTGCCATAGCTCGCTTCGTTTCCGAGATATTTGCAGATTTATCTCAAGGGAAGGGGCCTAACGGACATATTTCGAGATATTTCTTCTTCTTGTTGTTCTTCTTCTGCACAGCTAAACTGGAAGTGGCATTTCCAGCTCGCAATAGTACAGAGTTATCTCAAAGAAAGGGGCCACGGTGTTTCTGTATCTCTATTATGTTGGTGCGGCTTCGGAACTTTTAAATATCTTGATATATCTCGAGAACTACGCATCTGATCAAAAAATATCATAGAACATAAAAAGTAGGAAACTTAATTCTCTACAAAAAAGGTCTCTTAACATTTTGCCATAGCTCTCTTCGTTTCCGAGATATTTGCAGATTTATCTCAAGGGAAGGGGCCTGACGGACACATTTCGAGATATTTCTTCTTCTTGTTGTTCTTCTTCTGCACAGCTAAGCTGGAAGTGGCATTTGCAGCTCGCAATAGTGCAGAGTTATCTCAAAGAAAGGGGCCACGGTGTTTCTGTATCTCTATTATGTTGGTGCGGCTTCGGAACTTTTAAATATCTTGATATATCTCGAGAACTACGCATCTGATCAAAAAATATCATAGAACATAAAAAGTAGGAAACTTAATTCTCTACAAAAAAGTCTGGTAAGATTTTGCCATAGCTCGCTTCGTTTCCGAGATATTTGCAGATTTATCTCAAGGGAAGGGGCCTAACGGACATATTTCGAGATATTTCTTCTTCTTGTTGTTCTTCTTCTGCACAGCTAAACTGGAAGTGGCATTTCCAGCTCGCAATAGTGCAGAGTTATCTCAAAGAGAGGGGCCACGGTGTTTCTGTATCTCTATTATGTTGGTGCGGCTTCGGAACTTTTAAATATCTTGATATATCTCGAGAACTACGCATCTGATCAAAAAATATCATAGAACATAAAAAGTAGGAAACTCAATTCTCTACAAAAAAGGTCTCTTAACATTTTGCAATAGCTCGCTTCGTTTCCGAGATATTTGCAGATTTATCTCAAGGGAAGGGGCCTGACGGACATATTTCGAGATATTTCTTCTTCTTGTTGTTCTTCTTCTGCACAGCTAAGCTGGAAGTGGCATTTGCGGCTCGCACTAGTGCAGAGTTATCTCAAAGAAAGGGGCCACGGTGTTTCTGTATCTCTATTATGTTGGTGCGGCTTTGGAACTTTTAAATATCTCGATATATCTCGAAAACGACGCTTCTGATCAAAAAATATCATAGAACATAAATTGTAGGAAACATAATTCTCTACAAAAAAGGTCTCTTAACATTTTGCCATAGCTCGCTTTGTTTCCGAGATATTTGCAGATATATCTCAAGGGAAGGGGCCTGACGGACATATTTCGAGATATTTCTTCTTCTTGTTGTTCTTCTCCTGCACAGCTAAGCTGGAAGTGGCATTTACAGCTCGCAATACTGCAGAGTTATCTCAAAGAAAGGGGCCACGGTGTTTCTGTATCTCTATTATGTTGGTGCGGCTTCGGAACTTTTAAATATCTTGATATATCTCGAGAACTACGCATCTGATGAAAAAATATCATAGAACATAAAAAGTAGGAAACTTAATTCTCTACAAAAAAGGTCTCTTAACATTTTGCCATAGCTCGCTTCGTTTCCGAGATATTTGCAGATTTATCTCAAGGGAAGGGGCCTGACGGACATATTTCGAGATATTTCTTCTTCTTGTTGTTCTTCTTCTGCACAGCTAAGCTAGAAGTGGCATTTGCGGCTCGCACTAGTGCAGAGTTATCTCAAAGAAAGGGGCCACGGTGTTTCTGTATCCCTATTATGTTGGTGCGGCTTCGGAACTTTTAAATATCTCGATATATCTCGAAAACTACGCTTCTGATCAAAAAATATCATAGAACATAAATTGTAGGAAACATAATTCTCTACAAAAAACGTCTCTTAACATTTTGCCATAGCTCGCTTCGTTTCCGAGATATTTGCAGATTCAGCTCAAAGGAACTGGCCTGACGGACATATTTCGAGATATTTCTTCTTCTTGTTGTTCTTCCTCTGCACAGCTAAGCTGGAAGTGGCATTTGCAGCTCGCAATAGTGCAGAGTTATCTCAACGAAAGGGGCCACGGTGTTTCTGTATCTCTATTATGTTGGTGCGGCTTCGGAACTTTTAAATATCTTGATATATCTCGAGAACTACGCATCTGATCAAAAAATATCATAGACCATAAAAAGTAGGAAACTTAATTCTCTACAAAAAAGGTCTCTTAACATTTTGCCATAGCTCGCGTCGTTTCCGAGATATTTGCAGATTTATCTCAAGGGAAGGGGCCTAACGGACATATTTCCAGATATTTCTTCTTCTTGTTGTTCTTCTTCTGCACAGCTAAGCTGGAAGTGGCATTTGCGGCTCGCACTAGTGCAGAGTTATCTCAAAGAAAGGGGCCACGGTGTTTCTGTATCTCTATTATGTTGGTGCAGCTTCAGAACTTTTAAATATCTTGATATATCTCGAGAACTACGCATCTGATCAAAAAATATCATGGAACATAAAAAGTAGAAAACTTAATTCTCTACAGAAAAGGTCTCTTAACATTTTGCCATAGCTCGCTTCGTTTCCGAGATATTTGCAGATTTATCTCAAGGGAAGGGGCCTGACGGACATATTTCGAGATATTTCTTCTCCTTGTTGTTCTTCTTCTGCACAGCTAAGCTGGAAGTGGCATTTGCAGCTCGCAATAGTGCAGAGTTATCTCAAAGAAAGGGGCCACGGTGTTTCTGTATCTCTATTATGTTGGTGCGGCTTCGGAACTTTTAAATATCTTGATATATCTCGAGATCTACGCATCTGATCAAAAAATATCATAGAACATAAAAAGTAGGAAACTTAATTCTCTACAAAAAAGGTCTCTCAACATTTTGCCATAGCTCGCTTCGTTTCCGAGATACTTGCCGATTTATCTCAAGGGAAGGGGCCTGACGGACATATTTCGAGATATTTCTTCTTCTTGTTGTTCTTCTTCTGCACAGCTAAGCTGGAAGTGGCATTTGCAGCTCGCAATTGTGCAGAGTTATCTCAAAGAGAGGGGCCACGGTGTTTCTGTATCTCTATTATGTTGGTGCGGCTTCGGAACTTTTAAATATCTTGATATATCTCGAGAACTACGAATCTGATCAGAAAATATCATAGAAGATAAAAAGTAGGAAACTTAATTCTCTACAAAAAAGGTCTCTTAACATTTTGCCATAGCTCGCTTCGTTTCCGAGATATTTGCAGATTTATCTCAAGGGAAGGGGCCTGACGGACATATTTCGAGATATTTCTTCTTCTTGTTGTTCTTCTTCTGCACAGCTAAGCTGGAAGTGGCATTTGCAGCTCGCAATAGTGCACAGTTATCTCAAAGAAAGGGGCCACGGTGTTTCTGTATCTCTATTATGTTGGTGCGGCTTCGGAACTTTTAAATATCTCTATATATCTCGAAAACTACGCTTCTGATCAAAAAATATCATAGAACATAAATTGTAGGAAACATAATTCTCTACAAAAAACGTCTCTTAACATTTTGCCATAGCTCGCTTCGTTTCCGAGATATTTGCAGATTTATCTCAAGGGAAGGGGCCTAACGGACATATTTCGAGATATTTCTTCTTCTTGTTGTTCTTCTTCTGCACAGCTAAACTGTAAGAGGCATTTCCAGCTCGCAATAGTACAGAGTTATCTCAAAGAAAGGGGCCACGGTGTTTCTGTATCTCTATTATGTTGGTGCGGCTTCGGAACTTTTAAATATCTTGATATATCTCGAGAACTACGCATCTGATCAAAAAATATCATAGAACATAAAAAGTAGGAAACTTAATTCTCTACAAAAAAGGTCTCTTAACATTTTGCCATAGCTCTCTTCGTTTCCGAGATATTTGCAGATTTATCTCAAGGGAAGGGGCCTGACGGACACATTTCGAGATATTTCTTCTTCTTGTTGTTCTTCTTCTGCACAGCTAAGCTGGAAGTGGCATTTGCAGCTCGCAATAGTGCAGAGTTATCTCAAAGAAAGGGGCCACGGTGTTTCTGTATCTCTATTATGTTGGTGCGGCTTCGGAACTTTTAAATATCTTGATATATCTCGAGAACTACGCATCTGATCCAAAACTATCATAGAACATAAATAGTAGGAAACTTAATTCTCTACAAAAAAGGTCTCTCAACATTTTGCCATAGCTCGCTTCGTTTCCGAGATATTTGCAGATTTATCTCAAGGGAAGGGGCCTAACGGACATATTTCCAGATATTTCTTCTTCTTGTTGTTCTTCTTCTGCACAGCTAAGCTGGAAGTGGCATTTGCGGCTCGCACTAGTGCAGAGTTATCTCAAAGAAAGGGGCCACGGTGTTTCTGTATCTCTATTATGTTGGTGCAGCTTCAGAACTTTTAAATATCTTGATATATCTCGAGAACTACGCATCTGATCAAAAAATATCATGGAACATAAAAAGTAGAAAACTTAATTCTCTACAGAAAAGGTCTCTTAACATTTTGCCATAGCTCGCTTCGTTTCCGAGATATTTGCAGATTTATCTCAAGGGAAGGGGCCTGACGGACATATTTCGAGATATTTCTTCTTCTTGTTCTTCTTCTTCTGCACAGCTAAGCTGGAAGTGGCATTTGCAGCTCGCAATAGTGCACAGTTATCTCAAAGAAAGGGGCCACGGTGTTTCTGTATCTCTATTATGTTGGTGCGGCTTCGGAACTTTTAAATATCTTGATATATCTCGAGATCTACGCATCTGATCAAAAAATATCATAGAACATAAAAAGTAGGAAACTTAATTCTCTACAAAAAAGGTCTCTCAACATTTTGCCATAGCTCGCTTCGTTTCCGAGATACTTGCCGATTTATCTCAAGGGAAGGGGCCTGACGGACATATTTCGAGATATTTCTTCTTCTTGTTGTTCTTCTTCTGCACAGCTAAGCTGGAAGTGGCATTTGCGGCTCGCACTAGTGCAGAGTTATCTCAAAGAAAGGGGCCACGGTGTTTCTGTATCTCTATTATGTTGGTGCGGCTTCGGAACTTTTGAATATCTTGATATATCTCGAGAACTACGCATCTGATCAAAAAATATCATAGAACATAAAAAGTAGGAAACTTAATTCGCTACAAAAAGGTCTCTTAACATTTTGCCATAGCTCGCTTCGTTTCCGAGATATTTGCAGATTTATCTCAAGGGAAGGGGCCTAACGGACATATTTCGTGATATTTCTTCTTCTTGTTGTTCTTCTTCTGCACAGCTAAGCTGGAAGTGGCATTTGCAGCTCGCATTAGTGCAGAGTTATCTCAAAGAGAGGGGCCACGGTGTTTCTGTATCTCTATTATGTTGGTGCGGCTTCGGAACTTTTAAATATCTTGATATATCTCGAGAACTACGCATCTGATCAAAAAATATCATAGAACATAAAAAGTAGGAAACTTAATTCTCTACAAAAAAGGTCTCTTAACATTTTGCCATAGCTCGCTTCGTTTCCGAGATATTTGCAGATATATCTCAAGGGAAGGGGCCTGACGGACATATTTCGAGATATTTCTTCTTCTTGTTGTTCTTCTTCTGCACAGCTAAACTGGAAGTGGCATTTCCAGCTCGCAATAGTGCAGAGTTATCTCAAAGAGAGGGGCCACGGTGTTTCTGTATCTCTATTATGTTGGTGCGGCTTCGGAACTTTTGAATATCTTGATATATCTCGAGAACTACGCATCTGATCAAAAAATATCATAGAACATAAAAAGTAGGAAACTTAATTCGCTACAAAAAGGTCTCTTAACATTTTGCCATAGCTCGCTTCGTTTCCGAGATATTTGCAGATTTATCTCAAGGGAAGGGGCCTAACGGACATATTTCGTGATATTTCTTCTTCTTGTTGTTCTTCTTCTGCACAGCTAAGCTGGAAGTGGCATTTGCAGCTCGCATTAGTGCAGAGTTATCTCAAAGAGAGGGGCCACGGTGTTTCTGTATCTCTATTATGTTGGTGCTGCTTCGGAACTTTTAAATATCTTGATATATCTCGAGAACTACGCATCTGATCAAAAAATATCATAGAACATAAAAAGTAGGAAACTTAATTCTCTACAAAAAAGGTCTCTTAACATTTTGCCATAGCTCGCTTCGTTTCCGAGATATTTGCAGATATATCTCAAGGGAAGGGGCCTGACGGACATATTTCGAGATATTTCTTCTTCTTGTTGTTCTTCTTCTGCACAGCTAAACTGGAAGTGGCATTTCCAGCTCGCAATAGTGCAGAGTTATCTCAAAGAGAGGGGCCACGGTGTTTCTGTATCTCTATTATGTTGGTGCGGCTTCGGAACTTTTAAATATCTTGATATATCTCGAGAGCTACGCGTCTGATCAAAAAATATCATAGAACATAAAAAGTAGGAAACATAATTCTCTACAAAAAAGGTCTCTTAACATTTTGCCATAGCTCGCTTCGTTTCCGAGATATTTGCAGATTTATCTCAAGGGAAGGGGCCTAACGGACATATTTCGAGATATTTCTTCTTCTTGTTGTTCTTCTTCTGCACAGCTAAACTTGAAGTGGCATTTCCAGCTCGCAATAGTGCAGAGTTATCTCAAAGAGAGGGGCCACGGTGTTTCTGTATCTCTATTATGTTGGTGCGGCTTCGGAACTTTTAAATATCTTGATATATCTCGAGAGCTACGCGTCTGATCAAAAAATATCATAGAACATAAAAAGTAGGAAACGTAATTCTCTACAAAAAAGGTCTCTTAACATTTTGCCATAGCTCGCTTCGTTTCCGAGATATTTGCAGATTTATCTCAAGGGAAGTGGCCTGACGGACATATTTCGAGATATTTCTTCTTCTTGTTGTTCTTCTTCTGCACAGCTAAGCTGGAAGTGGCATTTGCGGCTCGCACTAGTGCAGAGTTATCTCAAAGAAAGGGGCCACGGTGTTTCTGTATCTCTATTATGTTGGTGCGGCTTCGGAACTTTTAAATATCTTGATATATCTCGAGAACTACGCATCTGATCAAAAAATATCATAGAACATAAAAAGTAGGAAACTCAATTCTCTACAAAAAAGGTCTCTTAACATTTTGCAATAGCTCGCTTCGTTTCCGAGATATTTGCAGATTTATCTCAAGGGAAGGGGCCTGACGGACATATTTCGAGATATTTCTTCTTCTTGTTGTTCTTCTTCTGCACAGCTAAGCTGGAAGTGGCATTTGCGGCTCGCACTAGTGCAGAGTTATCTCAAAGAAAGGGGCCACGGTGTTTCTGTATCTCTATTATGTTGGTGCGGCTTCGGAACTTTTAAATATCTTGATATATCTCGAGAACTACGCATCTGATCCAAAACTATCATAGAACATAAATAGTAGGAAACTTAATTCTCTACAAAAAAGGTCTCTCAACATTTTGCCATAGCTCGCTTCGTTTCCGAGATATTTGCAGATTTATCTCAAGGGAAGGGGCCTAACGGACATATTTCCAGATATTTCTTCTTCTTGTTGTTCTTCTTCTGCACAGCTAAGCTGGAAGTGGCATTTGCGGCTCGCACTAGTGCAGAGTTATCTCAAAGAAAGGGGCCACGGTGTTTCTGTATCTCTATTATGTTGGTGCAGCTTCAGAACTTTTAAATATCTTGATATATCTCGAGAACTACGCATCTGATCAAAAAATATCATGGAACATAAAAAGTAGAAAACTTAATTCTCTACAAAAAAGGTCTCTCAACATTTTGCCATAGCTCGCTTCGTTTCCGAGATACTTGCCGATTTATCTCAAGGGAAGGGGCCTGACGGACATATTTCGAGATATTTCTTCTTCTTGTTGTTCTTCTTCTGCACAGCTAAGCTGGAAGTGGCATTTGCAGCTCGCAATTGTGCAGAGTTATCTCAAAGAGAGGGGCCACGGTGTTTCTGTATCTCTATTATGTTGGTGCGGCTTCGGAACTTTTAAATATCTTGATATATCTCGAGAACTACGAATCTGATCAGAAAATATCATAGAAGATAAAAAGTAGGAAACTTCATTCTCTACAAAAAAGGTCTCTTAACATTTTGCCATAGCTCGCTTCGTTTCCGAGATATTTGCAGATTTATCTCAAGGGAAGGGGCCTGACGGACATATTTCGAGATATTTCTTCTTCTTGTTGTTCTTCTTCTGCAAAGCTAAGCTGGAAGTGGCATTTGCAGCTCGCAATAGTGCAGAGTTATCTCAAAGAAAGGGGCCACGGTGTTTCTGTATCTCTATTATGTTGGTGCGGCTTCGGAACTTTTAAATATCTTGATATATCTCGAGATCTACGCATCTGATCAAAAAATATCATAGAACATAAAAAGTAGGAAACTTAATTCTCTACAAAAAAGGTCTCTCAACATTTTGCCATAGCTCGCTTCGTTTCCGAGATACTTGCCGATTTATCTCAAGGGAAGGGGCCTAACGGACATATTTCGTGATATTTCTTCTTCTTGTTGTTCTTCTTCTGCACAGCTAAGCTGGAAGTGGCATTTGCAGCTCGCATTAGTGCAGAGTTATCTCAAAGAAAGGGGCCACGGTGTTTCTGTATCTCTATTATGTTGGTGCGGCTTCTTAACTTTTAAATATCTTGATATATCTCGAGAACTACGCATCTGATCAAAAAATATCATAGAACATAGAAAGTAGGAAACTCAATCCTCTACAAAAAAGGTCTCTTAACATTTTGCAATAGCTCGCTTCGTTTCCGAGATATTTGCAGATTTATCTCAAGGGAAGGGGCCTGACGGACATATTTCGAGATATTTCTTCTTCTGGTTGTTCTTCTTCTGCACAGCTAAGCTGGAAGTGGCATTTGCAGCTCGCAATTGTGCAGAGTTATCTCAAAGAGAGGGGCCACGGTGTTTCTGTATCTCTATTATGTTGGTGCGGCTTCGGAACTTTTAAATATCTTGATATATCTCGAGATCTACGCATCTGATCAAAAAATATCATAGAACATAAAAAGTAGGAAACTTAATTCTCTACAAAAAAGGTCTCTTAACATTTTGCCATAGCTCGCTTCGTTTCCGAGATATTTGCAGATTTATCTCAAGGGAAGGGGCCTAACGGACTTATTTCGAGATATTTCTTCTTCTTGTTGTTCTTCTTCTGCACAGCTAAACTGGAAGTGGCATTTCCAGGTCGCAATAGTGCAGAGTTATCTAAAAGAAAGGAGCCACGGTGTTTCTGTATCTCTATTATGTTGGTGCGGCTTCGGAACTTTTAAATATCTTGATATATCTCGAGAACTACGCGTCTGATCAAAAAATATCATAGAACATAAAAAGTAGGAAACATAATTCCATACAAAAAAGGTCTCTTAACATTTTGCCATAGCTCGCTTCGTTTCCGAGATATTTGCAGATTTATCTCAAGGGAAGGGGCCTGACGGACATATTTCGAGATATTTCTTCTTCTTGTTGTTCCTCTTCTGCACAGCTAAGCTGGAAGTGGCATTTGCAGCTCGCAATAGTGCAGAGTTATCGCAAAGAAAGGGGCCACGGTGTTTCTGTATCTCTATTATGTTGGTGCGGCTTCGGAACTTTTAAATATCTTGATATATCTCGAGAACTACGCATCTGATGAAAAAATATCATAGAACATAAAAAGTAGGAAACTTAATTCTCTACAAAAAAGGTCTCTTAACGTTTTGCAATAGCTCGCTTCGTTTCCGAGATATTTGCAGATTTATCTCAAGGGAAGGGTCCTGATGGACATATTTCGAGATATTTCTTCTTCTTGTTGTTCTTCTTCTGCACAGCTAAACTGGAAGTGGCATTTCCAGCTCGCAATCGTGCAGAGTTATCTCAAAGAAAGGGGCCACGGTGTTTCTGTATCTCTATTATGTTGGTGCGGCTTCGGAACTTTTGAATATCTTGATATATCTCGAGAACTACGCATCTGATCAAAAAATATCATAGAACATAAAAAGTAGGAAACTTAATTCGCTACAAAAAGGTCTCTTAACATTTTGCCATAGCTCGCTTCGTTTCCGAGATATTTGCAGATTTATCTCAAGGGAAGGGGCCTAACGGACATATTTCGTGATATTTCTTCTTCTTGTTGTTCTTCTTCTGCACAGCTAAGCTGGAAGTGGCATTTGCAGCTCGCATTAGTGCAGAGTTATCTCAAAGAAAGGGGCCACGGTGTTTCTGTATCTCTATTATGTTGGTGCGGCTTCTTAACTTTTAAATATCTTGATATATCTCGAGAACTACGCATCTGATCAAAAAATATCATAGAACATAGAAAGTAGGAAACTCAATCCTCTACAAAAAAGGTCTCTTAACATTTTGCAATAGCTCGCTTCGTTTCCGAGATATTTGCAGATTTATCTCAAGGGAAGGGGCCTGACGGACATATTTCGAGATATTTCTTCTTCTGGTTGTTCTTCTTCTGCACAGCTAAGCTGGAAGTGGCATTTGCAGCTCGCAATTGTGCAGAGTTATCTCAAAGAGAGGGGCCACGGTGTTTCTGTATCTCTATTATGTTGGTGCGGCTTCGGAACTTTTAAATATCTTGATATAACTCGAGATCTACGCATCTGATCAAAAAATATCATAGAACATAAAAAGTAGGAAACTTAATTCTCTACAAAAAAGGTCTCTTAACATTTTGCCATAGCTCGCTTCGTTTCCGAGATATTTGCAGATTCATCTCAAGGGAAGGGGCCTAACGGACTTATTTCGAGATATTTCTTCTTCTTGTTGTTCTTCTTCTGCACAGCTAAACTGGAAGTGGCATTTCCAGGTCGCAATAGTGCAGAGTTATCTAAAAGAAAGGAGCCACGGTGTTTCTGTATCTCTATTATGTTGGTGCGGCTTCGGAACTTTTAAATATCTTGATATATCTCGAGAACTACGCGTCTGATCAAAAAATATCATAGAACATAAAAAGTAGGAAACATAATTCCATACAAAAGAGGTCTCTTAACATTTTGCCATAGCTCGCTTCGTTTCCGAGATATTTGCAGATTTATCTCAAGGGAAGGGGCCTGACGGACATATTTCGAGATATTTCTTCTTCTTGTTGTTCTTCTTCTGCACAGCTAAGCTGGAAGTGGCATTTGCAGCTCGCAATAGTGCAGAGTTATCTCAAAGAAAGGGGCCACGGTGTTTCTGTATCTCTATTATGTTGGTGCGGCTTCGGAACTTTTAAATATCTTGATATATCTCGAGATCTACGCATCTGATCAAAAAATATCATAGAACATAAAAAAGTAGGAAACTTAATTCTCTACAAAAAAGGTCTCTCAACATTTTGCCATAGCTCGCTTCGTTTCCGAGATACTTGCCGATTTATCTCAAGGGAAGGGGCCTGACGGACATATTTCGAGATACTTCTTCTTCTTGTTGTTCTTCTTCTGCACAGCTAAGCTGGAAGTGGCATTTGCAGCTCGCAATTGTGCAGAGTTATCTCAAAGAGAGGGGCCACGGTGTTTCTGTATCTCTATTATGTTGGTGCGGCTTCGGAACTTTTAAATATCTTGATATATCTCGAGAACTACGCATCTGATCAAAAAATATCATAGAACATAAAAAGTAGGAAACCTAATTTTCTACAAAAAAGGTCTCTTAACATTTTGCCGTAGCTCGCTTCGTTTCCGAGATATTTGCAGATTTATCTCAAGGGAAGGGGCCTGACGGACATATTTCGAGATATTTCTTATTCTTGTTGATCTTCTTCTCCACAGCTAAGCTGGAAGTGGCATCTGCAGCTCGCAATAGTGCAGAGTTATCTCAAAGAAAGGGGCCACGGTGTTTCTGTACCTCTATTATGTTGGTGCAGCTTCGGAGCTTTTAAATATCTTGATATATCTCGAGAACTACGCATCTGATCAAAAAATATCATAGAACGTAAAAAGTAGGAAACTTAATTCTCTACAAAAAAGGTCTCTTAACATTTTGCCATAGCTCGCTTCGTTTCCGAGATATTTGCAGATTTATCTCAAGGGAAGGGGCCTGACGGACATATTTCGAGATATTTCTTCTTCTTGTTGTTCTTCTTCTGCACAGCTAAGCTGGAAGTGGCATTTGCAGCTCGCAATAGTGCAGAGTTATCGCAAAGAAAGGGGCCACGGTGTTTCTGTATCTCTATTATGTTGGTGCGGCTTCGGAACTTTTAAATATCTTGATATATCTCGAGAACTACGCATCTGATCAAAAAATATCATAGAACATAAAAAGTAGGAAACCTAATTTTCTACAAAAAAGGTCTCTTAACATTTTGCCGTAGCTCGCTTCGTTTCCGAGATACTTGCCGATTTATCTCAAGGGAAGGGGCCTAACGGACATATTTCGAGATATTTCTTCTTCTTGTTGTTCTTCTTCTGCACAGCTAAACTGGAAGTGGCATTTGCAGCTCGCAATAGTGCAGAGTTATCTCAAAGAGAGGGGCCACGGTGTTTCTGTATCTCTATTATGTTGGTGCGGCTTCGGAACTTTTAAATATCTTGATATATCTCGAGAACTACGCATCTGATCAAAAAATATCATACAACATAAAACGTAGGAAACTTAATTCTCTACAAAAAAGGTCTCTTAACATTTTGCCATAGCTCGCTTCGTTTCCGAGATATTTGCAGATTTATCTCAAGGGAAGGGGCCTAACGGACATATTTCGAGATATTTCTTCTTCCTGTTGTTCTTCTTCTGCACAGCTAAACTGGAAGTGGCATTTGCAGCTCGCAATAGTGCAGAGTTATCTCAAAGAGAGGGGCCACGGTGTTTCTGTATCTCTATTATGTTGGTGCGGCTTCGGAACTTTTAAATATCTTGATATATCTCGAGAACTACGCATCTGATCAAAAAATATCATACAACATAAAACGTAGGAAACTTAATTCTCTACAAAAAAGGTCTCTTAACATTTTGCCATAGCTCGCTTCGTTTCCGAGATATTTGCAGATTTATCTCAAGGGAAGGGGCCTAACGGACTTATTTCGAGATATTTCTTCTTCTTGTTGTTCTTCTTCTGCACAGCTAAACTGGAAGTGGCATTTCCAGGTCGCAATAGTGGAGAGTTATCTAAAAGAAAGGAGCCACGGTGTTTCTGTATCTCTATTATGTTGGTGCGGCTTCGGAACTTTTAAATATCTTGATATATTTCGAGAACTACGCGTCTGATCAAAAAATATCATAGAACATAAAAAGTAGGAAACATAATTCCATACAAAAAAGGTCTCTTAACATTTTGCCATAGCTCGCTTCGTTTCCGAGATATTTGCAGATTTGTCTCAAGGGAAGGGGCCTGACGGACATATTTCGAGATATTTCTTCTTCTTGTTGTTCTTCTTCTGCACAGCTAAGCTGGAAGTGGCATTTGCAGCTCGCAATAGTGCAGAGTTATCTCAAAGAAAGGGGCCACGGTGTTTCTGTATCTCTATTATGTTGGTGCGGCTTCGGAACTTTTAAATATCTTGATATATCTCGAGATCTACGCATCTGATCAAAAAATATCATAGAACATAAAAAGTAGGAAACTTAATTCTCTACAAAAAAGGTCTCTTAACATTTTGCCATAGCTCGCTTCGTTTCCGAGATATTTGCAGATTTATCTCAAGGGAAGGGGCCTGACGGACATATTTCGAGATATTTCTTCTTCTTGTTGTTCTTCTTCTGCACAGCTAAGCTGGAAGTGGCATTTGCAGCTCGCAATAGTGCAGAGTTATCGCAAAGAAAGGGGCCACGGTGTTTCTGTATCTCTATTATGTTGGTGCGGCTTCGGAACTTTTAAATATCTTGATATATCTCGAGAACTACGCATCTGATCAAAAAATATCATAGAATATAAAAAGTAGGAAACCTAATTTTCTACAAAAAAGGTCTCTTAACATTTTGCCGTAGCTCGCTTCGTTTCCGAGATATTTGCAGATTTATCTCAAGGGAAGGGGTCTGACGGACATATTTCGAGATATTCCTTCTTCTTGTTGTTCTTCTTCTGCACAGCTAAGCTGGAAGTGGCATTTGCAGCTCGCAATAGTGCAGAGTTATCGCAAAGAAAGGGGCCACGGTGTTTCTGTATCTCTATTATGTTGGTGCGGCTTCGGAACTTTTAAATATCTTGATATATCTCGAGAACTACGCATCTGATCAAAATATATCATACAACATAAAACGTAGGAAACTTAATTCTCTACAAAAAAGGTCTCTTAACATTTTGCCATAGCTCGCTTCGTTTCCGAGATATTTGCAGATTTATCTCAAGGGAAGGGGCCTAACGGACTTATTTCGAGATATTTCTTCGTCTTGTTGTTCTTCTTCTGCACAGCTAAACTGGAAGTGGCATTTCCAGGTCGCAATAGTGCAGAGTTATCTAAAAGAAAGGAGCCACGGTGTTTCTGTATCTCTATTATGTTGGTGCGGCTTCGGAACTTTTAAATATCTTGATATATCTCGAGAACTACGCGTCTGATCAAAAAATATCATAGAACATAAAAAGTAGGAAACATAATTCCATACAAAAAAGGTCTCTCAACATTTTGCCATAGCTCGCTTCGTTTCCGAGATACTTGCCGATTTATCTCAAGGGAAGGGGCCTGACGGACATATTTCGAGATATTTCTTCTTCTTGTTGTTCTTCTTCTGCACAGCTAAGCTGGAAGTGGCATTTGCAGCTCGCAATTGTGCAGAGTTATCTCAAAGAGAGGGGCCACGGTGTTTCTGTATCTCTATTATGTTGGTGCGGCTTCGGAACTTTTAAATATCTTGATATATCTCGAGAACTACGAATCTGATCAGAAAATATCATAGAAGATAAAAAGTAGGAAACTTAATTCTCTACAAAAAAGGTCTCTTAACATTTTGGCATAGCTCGCTTCGTTTCCGAGATATTTGCAGATTTATCTCAAGGGAATGGGCCTGACGGACATATTTCGAGATATTTCATCTTCTTGTTGTTCTTCTTCTGCACAGCTAAGCTGGAAGTGGCATTTGCAGCTCGCAATAGTGCAGAGTTATCTCAAAGAAAGGGGCCACGGTGTTTCTGTATCTCTATTATGTTGGTGCGGCTTCGGAACTTTTAAATATCTTGATATATCTCGAGAACTACGCCTCTGATCGAAAAATATCATAGAACATAAAAAGTAGGAAACTTAATTCTCTACAAAAAAGGTCTCTTAACATTTTGACATAGCTCGCTTCGTTTCCGAGATATTTGCAGATTTATCTCAAGGGAAGGGGCCTGACGGACATATTTCGGGATATTTCTTCTTCTTGTTGTTCTTCTTCTGCACAGCGAAGCTGGAAGTGGCATTTGCAGCTCGCAATAGTGCAGAGTTATCTCAAAGAAAGGGGCCACGGTGTTTCTGTATCTCTATTATGTTTGTGCGGCTTCGGAACTTTTAAATATCTTGATATATCTCGAGAACTACGAATCTGATCCGAAAATATCATAGAACATAAAAAGTAGGAAACTTAATTCTCTACAAAAAAGGTCTCTTAACATTTTGCCATAGCTCGCTTCGTTTCCGAGATATTTGCAGATTTATCTCAAGGGAAGGGGCCTGACGGACATATTTCGAGATATTTCTTCTTCTTGTTGTTCTTCTTCTGCACAGCTAAGCTGGAAGTGGCATTTGCAGCTCGCAATAGTGCAGAGTTATCGCAAAGAAAGGGGCCACGGTGTTTCTGTATCTCTATTATGTTGGTGCGGCTTCGGAACTTTTAAATATCTTGATATATCTCGAGAACTACGCATCTGATCAAAAAATATCATAGAACATAAAAAGTAGGAAACCTAATTTTCTACAAAAAAGGTCTCATAACATTTTGCCGTAGCTCGCTTCGTTTCCGAGATATTTGCAGATTTATCTCAAGGGAAGGGGTCTGACGGACATATTTCGAGATATTTCTTCTTCTTGTTGTTCTTCTTCTGCACAGCTAAGCTGGAAGTGGCATTTGCAGCTCGCAATAGTGCAGAGTTATCGCAAAGAAAGGGGCCACGGTGTTTCTGTATCTCTATTATGTTGGTGCGGCTTCGGAACTTTTAAATATCTTGATATATCTCGAGAACTACGCATCTGATCAAAAAATATCATAGAACATAAAAAGTAGGAAACCTAATTTTCTACAAAAAAGGTCTCTTAACATTTTGCCGTAGCTCGCTTCGTTTCCGAGATACTTGCCGATTTATCTCAAGGGAAGGGGCCTAACGGACATATTTCGAGATATTTCTTCTTCTTGTTGTTCTTCTTCTGCACAGCTAAACTGGAAGTGGCATTTGCAGCTCGCAATAGTGCAGAGTTATCTCAAAGAGAGGGGCCACGGTGTTTCTGTATCTCTATTATGTTGGTGCGGCTTCGGAACTTTTAAATATCTTGATATATCTCGAGAACTACGCATCTGATCAAAAAATATCATACAACATAAAACGTAGGAAACTTAATTCTCTACAAAAAAGGTCTCTTAACATTTTGCCATAGCTCGCTTCGTTTCCGAGATATTTGCAGATTTATCTCAAGGGAAGGGGCCTAACGGACTTATTTCGAGATATTTCTTCTTCTTGTTGTTCTTCTTCTGCACAGCTAAACTGGAAGTGGCATTTCCAGGTCGCAATAGTGCAGAGTTATCCAAAAGAAAGGAGCCACGGTGTTTCTGTATCTCTATTATGTTGGTGCGGCTTCGGAACTTTTAAATATCTTGATATATCTCGAGAACTACGCGTCTGATCAAAAAATATCATAGAACATAAAAAGTAGGAAACATAATTCCATACAAAAAAGCTCTCTTAACATTTTGCCATAGCTCGCTTCGTTTCCGAGATATTTGCAGATTTATCTCAAGGGAAGGGGCCTGACGGACATATTTCGAGATATTTCTTCTTCTTGTTGTTCTTCTTCTGCACAGCTAAGCTGGAAGTGGCATTTGCAGCTCGCAATTGTGCAGAGTTATCTCAAAGAAAGGGGCCACGGTGTTTCTGTATCTCTATTATGTTGGTGCGGCTTCGGAACTTTTAAATATGTTGATATATCTCGAGATCTACGCATCTGATCAGAAAATATCATAGAACATAAAAAGTAGGAAACTTAATTCTCTACAAAAAAGGTCTCTCAACATTTTGCCATAGCTCGCTTCGTTTCCGAGATACTTGCCGATTTATCTCAAGGGAAGGGGCCTGACGGACATATTTCGAGATATTTCTTCTTCTTGTTGTTCTTCTTCTGCACAGCTAAGCTGGAAGTGGCATTTGCAGCTCGCAATTGTGCAGAGTTATCTCAAAGAGAGGGGCCACGGTGTTTCTGTATCTCTATTATGTTGGTGCGGCTTCGGAACTTTTAAATATCTTGATATATCTCGAGAACTACGAATCTGATCAGAAAATATCATAGAACATAAAAAGTAGGAAACTTAATTCTCTACAAAAAAGGTCTCTTAACATTTTGCCATAGCTCGCTTCGTTTCCGAGATATTTGCAGATTTATCTCAAAGGAAGGGGCCTGACGGACATATTTCGAGATATTTCTTCTTCTTGTTGTTCTTCTTCTGCACAGCTAAGCTGGAAGTGGCATTTGCAGCTCGCAATAGTGCAGAGTTATCGCAAAGAAAGGGGCCACGGTGTTTCTGTATCTCTATTATGTTGGTGCGGCTTCGGAACTTTTAAATATCTTGATATATCTCGAGAACTACGCATCTGATCAAAAAATATCATAGAACATAAAAAGTAGGAAACCTAATTTTATACAAAAAAGGTCTCTTAACATTTTGCCGTAGCTCGCTTCGTTTCCGAGATATTTGCAGATTTATCTCAAGGGAAGGGGTCTGACGGACATATTTCGAGATATTCCTTCTTCTTGTTGTTCTTCTTCTGCACAGCTAAGCTGGAAGTGGCATTTGCAGCTCGCAATAGTGCAGAGTTATCTCAAAGAGAGGGGCCACGGTGTTTCTGTATCTCTATTATGTTGGTGCGGCTTCGGAACTTTTAAATATCTTGATATATCTCGAGAACTACGCATCTGATCAAAAAATATCATAGAACATAAAAAGTAGGAAACCTAATTTTCTACAAAAAAGGTCTCTTAACATTTTGCCGTAGCTCGCTTCGTTTCCGAGATACTTGCCGATTTATCTCAAGGGAAGGGGCCTAACGGACATATTTCGAGATATTTCTTCTTCTTGTTGTTCTTCTTCTGCACAGCTAAACTGGAAGTGGCATTTGCAGCTCGCAATAGTGCAGAGTTATCTCAAAGAGAGGGGCCACGGTGTTTCTGTATCTCTATTATGTTGGTGCGGCTTCGGAACTTTTAAATATCTTGATATATCTCGAGAACTACGCATCTGATCAAAAAATATCATACAACATAAAACGTAGGAAACTTAATTCTCTACAAAAAAGGTCTCTTAACATTTTGCCATAGCTCGCTTCGTTTCCGAGATATTTGCAGATTTATCTCAAGGGAAGGGGCCTAACGGACTTATTTCGAGATATTTCTTCTTCTTGTTGTTCTTCTTCTGCACAGCTAAACTGGAAGTGGCATTTCCAGGTCGCAATAGTGCAGAGTTATCCAAAAGAAAGGAGCCACGGTGTTTCTGTATCTCTATTATGTTGGTGCGGCTTCGGAACTTTTAAATATCTTGATATATCTCGAGAACTACGCGTCTGATCAAAAAATATCATAGAACATAAAAAGTAGGAAACATAATTCCATACAAAAAAGCTCTCTTAACATTTTGCCATAGCTCGCTTCGTTTCCGAGATATTTGCAGATTTATCTCAAGGGAAGGGGCCTGACGGACATATTTCGAGATATTTCTTCTTCTTGTTGTTCTTCTTCTGCACAGCTAAGCTGGAAGTGGCATTTGCAGCTCGCAATAGTGCAGAGTTATCTCAAAGAAAGGGGCCACGGTGTTTCTGTATCTCTATTATGTTGGTGCGGCTTCGGAACTTTTAAATATGTTGATATATCTCGAGATCTACGCATCTGATCAGAAAATATCATAGAACATAAAAAGTAGGAAACTTAATTCTCTACAAAAAAGGTCTCTCAACATTTTGCCATAGCTCGCTTCGTTTCCGAGATACTTGCCGATTTATCTCAAGGGAAGGGGCCTGACGGACATATTTCGAGATATTTCTTCTTCTTGTTGTTCTTCTTCTGCACAGCTAAGCTGGAAGTGGCATTTGCAGCTCGCAATTGTGCAGAGTTATCTCAAAGAGAGGGGCCACGGTGTTTCTGTATCTCTATTATGTTGGTGCGGCTTCGGAACTTTTAAATATCTTGATATATCTCGAGAACTACGAATCTGATCAGAAAATATCATAGAACATAAAAAGTAGGAAACTTAATTCTCTACAAAAAAGGTCTCTTAACATTTTGCCATAGCTCGCTTCGTTTCCGAGATATTTGCAGATTTATCTCAAAGGAAGGGGCCTGACGGACATATTTCGAGATATTTCTTCTTCTTGTTGTTCTTCTTCTGCACAGCTAAGCTGGAAGTGGCATTTGCAGCTCGCAATAGTGCAGAGTTATCGCAAAGAAAGGGGCCACGGTGTTTCTGTATCTCTATTATGTTGGTGCGGCTTCGGAACTTTTAAATATCTTGATATATCTCGAGAACTACGCATCTGATCAAAAAATATCATAGAACATAAAAAGTAGGAAACCTAATTTTATACAAAAAAGGTCTCTTAACATTTTGCCGTAGCTCGCTTCGTTTCCGAGATATTTGCAGATTTATCTCAAGGGAAGGGGTCTGACGGACATATTTCGAGATATTCCTTCTTCTTGTTGTTCTTCTTCTGCACAGCTAAGCTGGAAGTGGCATTTGCAGCTCGCAATAGTGCAGAGTTATCTCAAAGAGAGGGGCCACGGTGTTTCTGTATCTCTATTATGTTGGTGCGGCTTCGGAACTTTTAAATATCTTGATATATCTCGAGAACTACGCATCTGATCAAAAAATATCATAGAACATAAAAAGTAGGAAACCTAATTTTCTACAAAAAAGGTCTCTTAACATTTTGCCGTAGCTCGCTTCGTTTCCGAGATACTTGCCGATTTATCTCAAGGGAAGGGGCCTAACGGACATATTTCGAGATATTTCTTCTTCTTGTTGTTCTTCTTCTGCACAGCTAAACTGGAAGTGGCATTTGCAGCTCGCAATAGTGCAGAGTTATCTCAAAGAGAGGGGCCACGGTGTTTCTGTATCTCTATTATGTTGGTGCGGCTTCGGAACTTTTAAATATCTTGATATATCTCGAGAACTACGCATCTGATCAAAAAATATCATACAACATAAAACGTAGGAAACTTAATTCTCTACAAAAAAGGTCTCTTAACATTTTGCCATAGCTCGCTTCGTTTCCGAGATATTTGCAGATTTATCTCAAGGGAAGGGGCCTAACGGACTTATTTCGAGATATTTCTTCTTCTTGTTGTTCTTCTTCTGCACAGCTAAACTGGAAGTGGCATTTCCAGGTCGCAATAGTGCAGAGTTATCCAAAAGAAAGGAGCCACGGTGTTTCTGTATCTCTATTATGTTGGTGCGGCTTCGGAACTTTTAAATATCTTGATATATCTCGAGAACTACGCGTCTGATCAAAAAATATCATAGAACATAAAAAGTAGGAAACATAATTCCATACAAAAAAGCTCTCTTAACATTTTGCCATAGCTCGCTTCGTTTCCGAGATATTTGCAGATTTATCTCAAGGGAAGGGGCCTGACGGACATATTTCGAGATATTTCTTCTTCTTGTTGTTCTTCTTCTGCACAGCTAAGCTGGAAGTGGCATTTGCAGCTCGCAATAGTGCAGAGTTATCTCAAAGAAAGGGGCCACGGTGTTTCTGTATCTCTATTATGTTGGTGCGGCTTCGGAACTTTTAAATATGTTGATATATCTCGAGATCTACGCATCTGATCAGAAAATATCATAGAACATAAAAAGTAGGAAACTTAATTCTCTACAAAAAAGGTCTCTCAACATTTTGCCATAGCTCGCTTCGTTTCCGAGATACTTGCCGATTTATCTCAAGGGAAGGGGCCTGACGGACATATTTCGAGATATTTCTTCTTCTTGTTGTTCTTCTTCTGCACAGCTAAGCTGGAAGTGGCATTTGCAGCTCGCAATTGTGCAGAGTTATCTCAAAGAGAGGGGCCACGGTGTTTCTGTATCTCTATTATGTTGGTGCGGCTTCGGAACTTTTAAATATCTTGATATATCTCGAGAACTACGAATCTGATCAGAAAATATCATAGAACATAAAAAGTAGGAAACTTAATTCTCTACAAAAAAGGTCTCTTAACATTTTGCCATAGCTCGCTTCGTTTCCGAGATATTTGCAGATTTATCTCAAAGGAAGGGGCCTGACGGACATATTTCGAGATATTTCTTCTTCTTGTTGTTCTTCTTCTGCACAGCTAAGCTGGAAGTGGCATTTGCAGCTCGCAATAGTGCAGAGTTATCGCAAAGAAAGGGGCCACGGTGTTTCTGTATCTCTATTATGTTGGTGCGGCTTCGGAACTTTTAAATATCTTGATATATCTCGAGAACTACGCATCTGATCAAAAAATATCATAGAACATAAAAAGTAGGAAACCTAATTTTCTACAAAAAAGGTCTCTTAACATTTTGCCGTAGCTCGCTTCGTTTCCGAGATATTTGCAGATTTATCTCAAGGGAAGGGGTCTGACGGACATATTTCGAGATATTCCTTCTTCTTGTTGTTCTTCTTCTGCACAGCTAAGCTGGAAGTGGCATTTGCAGCTCGCAATAGTGCAGAGTTATCTCAAAGAGAGGGGCCACGGTGTTTCTGTATCTCTATTATGTTGGTGCGGCTTCGGAACTTTTAAATATCTTGATATATCTCGAGAACTACGCATCTGATCAAAAAATATCATACAACATAAAACGTAGGAAACTTAATTCTCTACAAAAAAGGTCTCTTAACATTTTGCCATAGCTCGCTTCGTTTCCGAGATATTTGCAGATTTATCTCAAGGGAAGGGGCCTAACGGACTTATTTCGAGATATTTCTTCTTCTTGTTGTTCTTCTTCTGCACAGCTAAACTGGAAGTGGCATTTCCAGGTCGCAATAGTGCAGAGTTATCTAAAAGAAAGGAGCCACGGTGTTTCTGTATCTCTATTATGTTGGTGCGGCTTCGGAACTTTTAAATATCTTGATATATCTCGAGAACTACGCGTCTGATCAAAAAATATCATAGAACATAAAAAGTAGGAAACATAATTCCATACAAAAAAGGTCTCTTAACATTTTGCCATAGCTCGCTTCGTTTCCGAGATATTTGCAGATTTATCTCAAGGGAAGGGGCCTGACGGACATATTTCGAGATATTTCTTCTTCTTGTTGTTCTTCTTCTGCACAGCTAAGCTGGAAGTGGCATTTGCAGCTCGCAATAGTGCAGAGTTATCTCAAAGAGAGGGGCCACGGTGTTTCTGTATCTCTATTATGTTGGTGCGGCTTCGGAACTTTTAAATATCTTGATATATCTCGAGAACTACGCATCTGATCAAAAAATATCATAGAACATAAAAAGTAGGAAACCTAATTTTCTACAAAAAAGGTCTCTTAAGATTTTGCCGTAGCTCGCTTCGTTTCCGAGATACTTGCCGATTTATCTCAAGGGAAGGGGCCTAACGGACATATTTCGAGATATTTCTTCTTCTTGTTGTTCTTCTTCTGCACAGCTAAACTGGAAGTGGCATTTGCAGCTCGCAATAGTGCAGAGTTATCTCAAAGAGAGGGGCCACGGTGTTTCTGTATCTCTATTATGTTGGTGCGGCTTCGGAACTTTTAAATATCTTGATATATCTCGAGAACTACGCATCTGATCAAAAAATATCATACAACATAAAACGTAGGGAACTTAATTCTCTACAAAAAAGGTTCCTAACATTTTGCCATAGCTCGCTTCGTTTCCGAGATATTTGCAGATTTATCTCAAGGGAAGGGGCCTAACGGACTTATTTCGAGATATTTCTTCTTCTTGTTGTTCTTCTTCTGCACAGCTAAACTGGAAGTGGCATTTCCAGGTCGCAATAGTGCAGAGTTATCTAAAAGAAAGGAGCCACGGTGTTTCTGTATCTCTATTATGTTGGTGCGGCTTCGGAACTTTTAAATATCTTGATATATCTCGAGAACTACGCGTCTGATCAAAAAATATCGTAGAACATAAAAAGTAGGAAACATAATTCCATACAAAAAAGGTCTCTTAACATTTTGCCATAGCTCGCTTCGTTTCCGAGATATTTACAGATTTATCTCAAGGGAAGGGGCCTGACGGACATATTTCGAGATATTTCTTCTTCTTGTTGTTCTTCTTCTGCACAGCTAAGCTGGAAGTGGCATTTGCAGCTCGCAATAGTGCAGAGTTATCTCAAAGAAAGGGGCCACGGTGTTTCTGTATCTCTATTATGTTGGTGCGGCTTCGGAACTTTTAAATATCTTGATATATCTCGAGATCTACGCATCTGATCAAAAAATATCATAGAACATAAAAAGTAGGAAACTTAATTCTCTACAAAAAAGGTCTCTCAACATTTTGCCATAGCTCGCTTCGTTTCCGAGATACTTGCCGATTTATCTCAAGGGAAGGGGCCTGACGGACATATTTCGAGATATTTCTTCTTCTTGTTGTTCTTCTTCTGCACAGCTAAGCTGGAAGTGGCATTTGCAGCTCGCAATTGTGCAGAGTTATCTCAAAGAGAGGGGCCACGGTGTTTCTGTATCTCTATTATGTTGGTGCGGCTTCGGAACTTTTAAATATCTTGATATATCTCGAGAACTACGAATCTGATCAGAAAATATCATAGAACATAAAAAGTAGGAAACTTAATTCTCTACAAAAAAGGTCTCTTAACATTTTGCCATAGCTCGCTTCGTTTCCGAGATATTTGCAGATTTATCTCAAAGGAAGGGGCCTGACGGACATATTTCGAGATATTTCTTCTTCTTGTTGTTCTTCTTCTGCACAGCTAAGCTGGAAGTGGCATTTGCAGCTCGCAATAGTGCAGAGTTATCGCAAAGAAAGGGGCCACGGTGTTTCTGTATCTCTATTATGTTGGTGCGGCTTCGGAACTTTTAAATATCTTGATATATCTCGAGAACTACGCATCTGATCAAAAAATATCATAGAACATAAAAAGTAGGAAACCTAATTTTCTACAAAAAAGGTCTCTTAACATTTTGCCGTAGCTCGCTTCGTTTCCGAGATATTTGCAGATTTATCTCAAGGGAAGGGGCCTGACGGACATATTTCGAGATATTTCTTCTTTTTGTTGTTCTTCTTCTGCACAGCTAAGCTGGAAGTGGCATTTGCAGCTCGCAATAGTGCAGAGTTATCTCAAAGAAAGGGGCCACGGTGTTTCTGTATCTCTATTATGTTGGTGCGGCTTCGGAACTTTTAAATAGCTTGATATATCTCGAGAACTACGCATCCGATCAAAAAATATCATAGAACATAAAAAGTAGGAAACTTAATTCTCTACAAAAAAGGTCTCTTAACATTTTGCCATAGCTCGCTTCGTTTCCGAGATATTTGCAGATTTATCTCGAGGGACGGGGCCTGACGGACATATTTCGAGATATTTCTTCTTCTTGTTGTTCTTCTTCTGCACAGCTAAGCTGGACGTGGCATTTACAGCTCGCAATAGTGCAGAGTTATCTCAAAGAAAGGGGCCACGGTGTTTCTGTATCTCTATTATGTTGGTGCGGCTTCGGAACTTTTAAATATCTTGATATATCTCGAGAACTACGCATCTGATCAAAAAATATCATGGAACATAAAAAGTAGGAAACTTAATTCTCAACAAAAAAGGTCTCTTAACATTTTGCCATCGCTCGCTTCGTTTCCGAGATATTTGCAGATTTATCTCAAGGGAAGGGGCCTGACGGACATATTTCGAGATATTTCTTCTTCTTGTTGTTCTTCTTCTGCACAGCTAAACTGGAAGTGGCATTTCCAGCTCGCAGTAGTGCAGAGTTATCTCAAAGAAAGGGGCCACGGTGTTTCTGTATCTCTATTATGTTGGTGCGGCTTCGGAACTTTTAAATATCTTGATATATCTCGAGAACTACGCATCTGATCAAATAATATCATAGAACATAAAAAGTAGGAAACTTAATTCTCTACAAATAAGGTCTCTTAACATTTTGCCATAGCTCGCTTCGTTTCCGAGATATTTGCAGATTTATCTCAAGGGAAGGAGCCCGACGGACATATTTCGAGATATTTCTTCTTCTTGTTGGTCTTCTTCTGCACAGCTAAGCTGGAAGTGGCATTTGCAGCTCGCAATGGTGCAGAGTTATCTCAAAGAAAGGGGCCACGGTGTTTCTGTATCTCTATTATGTTGGTGCGGCTTCGGATCTTTTAAATATCTCGATATATTTCGAAAACTACGCTTCTGATCAAAAAATATCATAGAACCTAAATTGTGGGAAATATAATTCTCTACAAAAAAGGTCCTTTAACATTTTGCCGTAGCTCGCTTCGTTTCCGAGATATTTGCAGATTTATCTCAAGGGAAGGGGCCTGACGGACATATTTCCAGATATTTCTTCTTCTTGTTGTTCTTCTTCTGCACAGCTAAGCTGGAAGCGGCATTTGCGGCTCGCACTAGTGCAGAGTTATCTCAAAGAAAGGGGCCACGGTGTTTCTGTATCTCTATTATGTTGTTGCGGCTTCGGAACTTTTAAATATCTTGATATAACGCGAGAACTACGCATCCGATCAAAAAATATCATAGAACATAAAAAGTAGGAAACTTAATTCTCTACAAAAAAGGTCTCTTAACATTTTGCCATAGCTCGCTTCGTTTCCGAGATATTTGCAGATTTATCTCGAGGGAAGGGGCCTGACGGACATATTTCGAGATATTTCTTCTTCTTGTTGTTCTTCTTCTGCACAGCTAAGCTGGAAGCGGCATTTGCGGCTCGCACTAGTGCAGAGTTATCTCAAAGAAAGGGGCCACGGTGTTTCTGTATCTCTATTATGTTGTTGCGGCTTCGGAACTTTTAAATATCTTGATATAACGCGAGAACTACGCATCCGATCAAAAAATATCATAGAACATAAAAAGTAGGAAACTTAATTCTCTACAAAAAAGGTCTCTTAACATTTTGCCATAGCTCGCTTCGTTTCCGAGATATTTGCAGATTTATCTCGAGGGAAGGGGCCTGACGGACATATTTCGAGATATTTCTTCTTCTTGTTGTTCTTCTTCTGCACAGCTAAGCTGGAAGCGGCATTTGCGGCTCGCACTAGTGCAGAGTTATCTCAAAGAAAGGGGCCACGGTGTTTCTGTATCTCTATTATGTTGGTGCAGCTTCGGATCTTTTAAATATCTCGATATATCTCGAAAACTACGCTTCTGATCAAAAAATATCATAGAACATAAATTGTAGGAAACATAATTCTCTACAAAAAAGGTCTCTTAACATTTTGCCATAGCTCGTTTCGTTTCCGAGATATTTGCAGATATATCTCAACGGAAGGGGCCTGACGGACATATTTCGAGATATTTCCTCTTCTTGTTGTTCTTCTTCTGCACAGCTAAACTGGAAGTGGCATTTCCAGCTCGCAATAGCGCAGAGTTATCTCAAAGAAAGGGGCCACGGTGTTTCTGTATCTCTATTATGTTGGTGCGGCTTCGGATCTTTTAAATATCTCGATATATCTCGAAAACTACGCTTCTGATCAAAAAATATCATAGAACCTAAATTGTGGGAAATATAATTCTCTACAAAAAAGGTCTCTTAACATGTTGCCATAGCTCGCTTCGTTTCCGAGATATTTGCAGATTTATCTCGAGGGAAGGGGCCTGACGGACATATTTCGAGATATTTCTTCTTCTTGTTGTTCTTCTTTTGCACAGCTAAGCTGTAAGCGGCATTTGCGGCTCGCACTGGTGCAGAGTTATCTCAAAGAAAGGGGCCACGGTGTTTCTGTATCTCTATTATGTTGGTGCAGCTTCGGATCTTTTAAATATCTTGATATATCTCGAGAGCTACGCATCCGATCAAAAAATATCATAGAACATAAAAAGTAGGAAACTTAATTCTCTACAAAAAAGGTCTCTTAACATTTTGCCATAGCTCGCTTCGTTTCCGAGATATTTGCAGATTTATCTCGAGGGAAGGGGCCTGACGGACATATTTCGAGATATTTCCTCTTCTTGTTGTTCTTCTTCTGCACAGCTAAGCTGGACGTGGCATTTACAGCTCGCAATAGTGCAGAGTTATCTCAAAGAAAGGGGCCACGGTGTTTCTGTATCTCTATTATGTTGGTGCGGCTTCGGAACTTTTAAATATCTTGATATATCTCGAGAACTACGCATCTGATCAAAAAATATCATAGAACATAAAAAGTAGGAAACTTAATTCTCTACAAAAAAGGTCTCTTAACATTTTGCCATAGCTCGCTTCGTTTCCAAGATACTCGCAGATATATCTCAAGGGAAGGGGCCTGACGGACATATTTCGAGATATTTCTTCTTCTTGTTGGTCTTCTTCTGCACAGCTAAGCTGGAAGTGGCATTTGCAGCTCGCAATAGTGCAGAGTTATCTCGAAGAAAGGGGCCACGGTGTTTCTGTATCTCTATTATGTTGGTGCGGCTTCGGATCTTTTAAATATCTCGATATATCTCGAAAACTACGCTTCTGATCAAAAAATATCATAGAACGTAAATTGTGGGAAACATAATTCTCTACAAAAAAGGTCTCTTAACATTTTGCCATAGCTCGCTTCGTTTCCGAGATATTTGCAGATTTATCTCAAGGGAAGGGGTCTGACGGACATATTTCGAGATATTTCTTCTTCTTGTTGTTCTTCTTCTGCACAGCTAAGCTGGAAGTGGCATTTGCAGCTCGCAATAGTGCAGAGTTATCTCAAAGAAAGGGGCCACCGTGTTTCTGTATCTCTATTATGTTGGTGCGGCTTCGGAACTTTTAAATAGCTTGATATATCTCGAGAACTACGCATCCGATCAAAAAATATCATAGAACGTAAAAAGTAGGAAACTTAATTCTCTACAAAAAAGGTCTCTTAACATTTTGCCATAGCTCGCTTCGTTTCCGAGATATTTGCAGATTTATCTCGAGGGAAGGGGCCTGACGGACATATTTCGAGATATTTCTTCTTCTTGTTGTTCTTCTTCTGCACAGCTAAACTGGAAGTGGCATTTCCAGCTCGCAGTAGTGCAGAGTTATCTCAAAGAAAGGAGCCACGGTGTTTCTGTATCTCTATTATGTTGGTGCGGCTTCGGAACTTTTAAATATCTTGATATATCTCGAGAACTACGCGTCTGATCAAATAATATCATAGAACATAAAAAGTAGGAAACTTAATTCTCTACAAATAAGGTCTCTTAACATTTTGCCATAGCTCGCTTCGTTTCCGAGATATTTGCAGATTTATCTCAAGGGAAGGGGCCCGACGGACATATTTCGAGATATTTCTTCTTCTTGTTGGTCTTCTTCTGCACAGCTAAGCTGGAAGTGGCATTTGCAGCTCGCAATAGTGCAGAGTTATCTCAAAGAAAGGGGCCACGGTGTTTCTGTATCTCTATTATGTTGGTGCAGCTTCGGATCTTTTAAATATCTTGATATATCTCGAGAGCTACGCATCCGATCAAAAAATATCATAGAACATAAAAAGTAGGAAACTTAATTCTCTACAAAAAAGGTCTCTTAACATTTTGCCATAGCTCGCTTCGTTTCCGAGATATTTGCAGATTTATCTCGAGGGAAGGGGCCTGACGGACATATTTCGAGATATTTCTTCTTCTTGTTGTTCTTCTTCTGCACAGCTAAGCTGGACGTGACATTTACAGCTCGCAATAGTGCAGACTTATCTCAAAGAAAGGGGCCACGGTGTTTCTGTATCTCTATTATGTTGGTGCGGCTTCGGAACTTTTAAATATCTTGATATATCTCGAGAACTACGCATCTGATCAAAAAATATCATAGAACATAAAAAGTAGGAAACTTAATTCTCTACAAATAAGGTCTCTTAACATTTTGCCATAGCTCGCTTCGTTTCCGAGATATTTGCAGATTTATCTCAAGGGAAGGGGCCTGACGGACATTTTTCGAGATATTTCTTCTTCTTGTTGTTCTTCTTCTGCACAGCTAAGCTGGAAGTGGCATTTGCAGCTCGCAATAGTGCAGAGTTATCTCGAAGAAAGGGGCCACGGTGTTTCTGTATCTCTATTATGTTGGTGCGGCTTCGGAACTTTAAAATATCTTTATATATCTCGAGAACTATGCATCTGATTAAAAAATATCATAGAACGTAAAAAGTAGGAAACTTAATTCTCTACAAATAAAGTCGCT
Source organism: Osmia lignaria lignaria (assembly GCF_051020975.1). Taxonomy (NCBI): domain Eukaryota; kingdom Metazoa; phylum Arthropoda; class Insecta; order Hymenoptera; family Megachilidae; genus Osmia; species Osmia lignaria. Next base: position 3,510,739 of record NW_027478159.1, on the reverse strand, counting down.
TAACATTTTGCCATAGCTCGCTTCGTTTCCGAGATATTTGCAGATTCAACTCAAAGGAACTGGCCTGACGGACATATTTCGAGATATTTCTTCTTCTTGTTGTTCTTCCTCTGCACAGCTAAGCTGGAAGTGGCATTTGCAGCTCGCAATAGTGCAGAGTTATCTCAAAGAAAGGGGCCACGGTTTTTCTGTATCTCTATTATGTTGGTGCGGCTTCGGAACTTTTAAATATCTTGATATATCTCGAGAACTACGCATCTGATCAAAAAATATCATAGAAGATAAAAAGTAGAAAACTTAATTCTCTACAAAAAAGGTCTCTTAACATTTCGCCATAGCTCGCTTCGTTTCCGAGATATTTGCAGATATATCTCAAGGGAAGGGGCCTGACGGACATATTTCGAGATATTTCTTCTTCTTGTTGTTCTTCTTCTGCACAGCTAAGCTGGAAGTGGCATTTACAGCTCGCAATAGTGCAGAGTTATATCAAAGAAAGGGGCCACGGTGTTTCTGTATCTCTATTATATTGGTGCGGCTTCGGAACTTTTAAATATCTTGATATATCTCGAGAACTACGCGTCTGATCAAAAAATATCATAGAACATAAAAAGTAGGAAACTTAATTCTCTACAAAAAACGTCTCTTAACATTTTGCCATAGCTCGCTTCGTTTCCGAGATATTTGCAGATTCAGCTCAAAGGAACGGGCCTGACGGACATATTTCGAGATACTTCTTCTTCTTGTTGTTCTTCCTCTGCACAGCTAAGCTGGAAGTGGCATTTGCAGCTCGCAATAGTGCAGAGTTATCTCAAAGAAAGGGGCCACGGTGTTTCTGTATCTCTATTATGTTGGTGCGGCTTCGGAACTTTTAAATATCTCGATATATCTCGAAAACTACGCTTCTGATCAAAAAATATCATAGAACATAAATTGTAGGAAACATAATTCTCTACAAAAAAGGTCTCTTAACATTTTGCCATAGCTCGCTTCGTTTCCGAGATATTTGCAGATTCAACTCAAAGGAACTGGCCTGACGGACATATTTCGAGATATTTCTTCTTCTTGTTGTTCTTCCTCTGCACAGCTAAGCTGGAAGTGGCATTTGCAGCTCGCAATAGTGCAGAGTTATCTCAAAGAGAGGGGCCACGGTTTTTCTGTATCTGTATTATGTTGGTGCGGCTTCGGAACTTTTAAATATCTTGATATATCTCGAGAACTACGCATCTGATCAAAAAATATCATAGAAGATAAAAAGTAGGAAACTTAATTCTCTACAAAAAAGGTCTCTTAACATTTTGCCATAGCTCGCTTCGTTTCCGAGATATTTGCAGATTCAGCTCAAAGGAACGGGCCTGACGGACATATTTCGAGATACTTCTTCTTCTTGTTGTTCTTCCTCTGCACAGCTAAGCTGGAAGTGGCATTTGCAGCTCGCAATAGTGCAGAGTTATCTCAAAGAAAGGGGCCACGGTGTTTCTGTATCTCTATTATGTTGGTGCGGCTTCGGAACTTTTAAATATCTCGATATATCTCGAAAACTACGCTTCTGATCAAAAAATATCATAGAACATAAATTGTAGGAAAGATAATTCTCTACAAAAAAGGTCTCTTAACATTTTGCCATAGCTCGCTTCGTTTCCGAGATATTTGCAGATATATCTCAAGGGAAGGGGCCTGACGGACATATTTCGAGATATTTCTTCTTCTTGTTGTTCTTCTTCTGCACAGCTAAGCTGGAAGTGGCATTTACAGCTCGCAATAGTGCAGAGTTATCTCAAAGAAAGGGGCCACGGTGTTTCTGTATCTCTATTATGTTGGTGCGGCTTCGGAACTTTTAAATACCTTGATATATCTCGAGAACTACGCATCTGATCAAAAAATATCATAGAACATGAAAAGTTGGAAACTTAATTCTCTACAAAAAAGGTCTCTTAACATTTTGCCATAGCTCTCTTCGTTTCCGAGATATTTGCAGATTTATCTCAAGGGAAGGGGCCTGACGGACATATTTCGAGATATTTCTTCTTCTTGTTGTTCTTCTTCTGCACAGCTAAGCTGGAAGTGGCATTTGCAGCTCGCAATAGTGCAGAGTTATCTCAAAGAAAGGGGCCACGGTGTTTCTGTATCTCTATTATGTTGGTGCGGCTTCGGAACTTTTAAATATCTTGATATATCTTGAGAACTACGCGTCTGATCAAAAAATATCATAGAACATAAAAAGTAGGAAACTTAATTCTCTACAAAAACGTCTGTTAACATTTTGCCATAGCTCGCTTCGTTTCCGAGATATTTGCAGATTCAACTCAAAGGAACTGGCCTGACGGACATATTTCGAGATATTTCTTCTTCTTGTTGTTCTTCCTCTGCACAGCTAAGCTGGAAGTGGCATTTGCAGCTCGCAATAGTGCAGAGTTATCTCAAAGAAAGGGGCCACGGTGTTTCTGTATCTCTATTATGTTGGTGCGGCCTCGGAACTTTTAAATATCTTGATATATCTCGAGAACTACGCTTCTGATCAAAAAATATCATAGAACGTAAATTGTAGGAAACATTATTCTCTACAAAAAAGGTCTCTTAACATTTTGCCATAGCTCGCTTCGTTTCCGAGATATTTGCAGATTCATCTCAAGGGAAGAGGTCTGACGGACATATTTCGAGATATTTCTTCTTCTTGTTGTTCTTCTTCTGCACAGCTAAGCTGGAAGTGGCATTTGCAGCTCGCAATAGTGCAGAGTTATCTCAAAGAAAGGGGCCACGGTGTTTCTGTATCTCTATTATGTTCGTGCGGCCTCGGAACTTTTAAATATCTTGATATATCTCGAGAACTACGCATCTGATCAAAAAATATCATAGAACATAAAAAGTAGGAAACTTAATTCTCTACAAAAAAGGTCTCTTAACATTTTGCCATAGCTCGCTTCGTTTCCGAGATATTTGCATATTTATCTCAAGGGAAGGGGCCTGACGGACATGTTTCGAGATATTTCTTCTTCTTGTTGTTCTTCTTCTGCACAGCTAAGCTGGAAGTGGAATTTACGGCTCGCACTAGTGCAGAGTTATCTCAAAGAAAGGGGCCACGGTGTTTCTGTATCTCTATTATGTTGGTGCGGCTTCGGAACTTTTAAATATCTCGATATATCTCGAAAACTACGCTTCTGATCAAAAAATATCATAGAACATAAATTGTAGGAAACATAATTCTCTACAAAAAACGTCTCTTAAGATTTTGCCATAGCTCGCTTCGTTTCCGAGATATTTACAGATTCAGCTCAAAGGAACGGGCCTGACGGACATATTTCGAGATACTTCTTTTTCTTGTTGTTCTTCCTCTGCACAGCTAAGCTGGAAGTGGCATTTGCAGCTCGCAATAATGCAGAGTTATCTCAAAGAAAGGGGCGACGGTGTTTCTGTATCTCTATTATGTTGGTGCGGCTTCGGAACTTTTAAATATCTTGATATATCTCGAGAACTACGCATCTGATCAAAAAATATCATAGAACATAGAAAGTAGGAAACTTAATTCTCTACAAAAAAGGTCTCTTAACATTTTGCCATAGCTCGCTTCGTTTCCGAGATATTTGCAGATTTATCTCAAGGGAAGGGGCCTGACGGACATATTTCGAGATATTTCTTCTTCTTGTTGTTCTTCTTCTGCACAGCTAAGCTGGAAGTGGCATTTGCGGCTCGCACTAGTGCAGAGTTATCTCAAAGAAAGGGGCCACGGTGTTTCTGTATCTCTATTATGTTGGTGCGGCTTCGGAACTTTTAAATATCTCGATATATCTCGAAAACTACGCTTCTGATCAAAAAATATCATAGAACATAAAAAGTAGGAAACTTAATTCTCTACAAAAAACGTCTCTTAACATTTTGCCATAGCTCGCTTCGTTTCCGAGATATTTACAGATTCAGCTCAAAGGAACGGGCCTGACGGACATATTTCGAGATACTTCTTTTTCTTGTTGTTCTTCCTCTGCACAGCTAAGCTGGAAGTGGCATTTGCAGCTCGCAATAATGCAGAGTTATCTCAAAGAAAGGGGCGACGGTGTTTCTGTATCTCTATTATGTTGGTGCGGCTTCGGAACTTTTAAATATCTTGATATATCTCGAGAACTACGCATCTGATCAAAAAATATCATAGAACATAAAAAGTAGGAAACTTAATTCTCTACAAAAAAGGTCTCTTAACATTTTGCCATAGCTCGCTTCGTTTCCGAGATATTTGCAGATTTATCTCAAGGGAAGGGGCCTGACGGACATATTTCGAGATATTTCTTCTTCTTGTTGTTCTTCTTCTGCACAGCTAAGCTGGAAGTGGCATTTGCGGCTCGCACTAGTGCAGAGTTATCTCAAAGAAAGGGGCCACGGTGTTTCTGTATCTCTATTATGTTGGTGCGGCTTCGGAACTTTTAAATATCTCGATATATCTCGAAAACTACGCTTCTGATCAAAAAATATCATAGAACATAAAAAGTAGAAGACTTAATTCTCTACAAAAAAGGTCTCTTAACATTTTGCCATAGCTCGCATCGTTTCCGAGATATTTGCAGATTTATCTTAAGGGAAGGGGCCTGACGGACATATTTCGAGATATTTCTTCTTCTTGTTGTTCTTCTTCTGCACAGCTAAGCTGGAAGTGGCATTTGCGGCTCGCACTAGTGCAGAGTTATCTCAAAGAAAGGGGCCACGGTGTTTCTGTATCTGTATTATGTTGGTGCGGCTTCGGAACTTTTAAATATCTTGATATATCTCGAGAACTACGCATCTGATCAAAAAATATCATAGAAGATAAAAAGTAGGAAACTTAATTCTCTACAAAAAAGGTCTCTTAACATTTCGCCATAGCTCGCTTCGTTTCCGAGATATTTGCAGATTTATCTCAAGGGAAGGGGCCTGTCGGACATATTTCGAGATATTTCTTCTTCTTGTTGTTCTTCTTCTGCACAGCTAAGCTGGAAGTGGCATTTGCGGCTCGCACTAGTGCAGAGTTATCTCAAAGAAAGGGGCAACGGTGTTTCTGTATCTCTATTATGTTGGTGCGGCTTCGGAACTTTTAAATATCTCGATATATCTCGAAAACTACGCTTCTGATCAAAAAATATCATAGAACATAAATTGTAGGAAACATAATTCTCTACAAAAAACGTCTCTTAAGATTTTGCCATAGCTCGCTTCGTTTCCGAGATATTTACAGATTCAGCTCAAAGGAACGGGCCTGACGGACATATTTCGAGATACTTCTTTTTCTTGTTGTTCTTCCTCTGCACAGCTAAGCTGGAAGTGGCATTTGCAGCACGCAATAATGCAGAGTTATCTCAAAGAAAGGGGCGACGGTGTTTCTGTATCTCTATTATGTTGGTGCGGCTTTGGAACTTTTAAATATCTTGATATATCTCGAGAACTACGCATCTGATCAAAAAATATCATAGAACATAAAAAGTAGGAAACTTAATTCTCTACAAAAAAGGTCTCTTAACATTTTGCCATAGCTCGCTTCGTTTCCGAGATATTTGCAGATTTATCTCAAGGGAAGGGGCCTGACGGACATATTTCGAGATATTTCTTCTTCTTGTTGTTCTTCTTCTGCACAGCTAAGCTGGAAGTGGCATTTGCGGCTCGCACTAGTGCAGAGTTATCTCAAAGAAAGGGGCCACGGTGTTTCTGTATCTCTATTATGTTGGTGCGGCTTCGGAACTTTTAAATATCTCGATATATCTCGAAAACTACGCTTCTGATCAAAAAATATCATAGAACATAAAAAGTAGGAAACTTAATTCTCTACAAAAAAGGTCTCTTAACATTTTGCCATAGCTCGCTTCGTTTCCGAGATATTTGCAGATTTATCTCAAGGGAAGGGGCCTGACGGACATATTTCGAGATATTTCTTCTTCTTGTTGTTCTTCTTCTGCACAGCTAAGCTGGAAGTGGCATTTGCGGCTCGCACTAGTGCAGAGTTATCTCAAAGAAAGGGGCCACGGTGTTTCTGTATCTGTATTATGTTGGTGCGGCTTCGGAACTTTTAAATATCTTGATATATCTCGAGAACTACGCATCTGATCAAAAAATATCATAGAAGATAAAAAGTAGGAAACTTAATTCTCTACAAAAAAGGTCTCTTAATATTTCGCCATAGCTCGCTTCGTTTCCGAGATATTTGCAGATTTATCTCAAGGGAAGGGGCCTGTCGGACATATTTCGAGATATTTCTTCTTCTTGTTGTTCTTCTTCTGCACAGCTAAGCTGGAAGTGGCATTTGCGGCTCGCACTAGTGCAGAGTTATCTCAAAGAAAGGGGCCACGGTGTTTCTGTATCTCTATTATGTTGGTGCGGCTTCGGAACTTTTAAATATCTCGATATATCTCGAAAACTACGCTTCTGATCAAAAAATATCATAGAACATAAATTGTAGGAAACATAATTCTCTACAAAAAACGTCTCTTAACATTTTGCCATAGCTCGCTTCGTTTCCGAGATATTTGCAGATTCAGCTCAAAGGAACGGGCCTGACGGACATATTTCGAGATACTTCTTTTTCTTGTTGTTCTTCCTCTGCACAGCTAAGCTGGAAGTGGCATTTGCAGCTCGCAATAATGCAGAGTTATCTCAAAGAAAGGGGCCACGGTGTTTCTGTATCTCTATTATGTTGGTGCGGCTTCGGAAGTTTTAAATATCTCGATATATCTCGAAAACTACGCTTCTGATCAAAAAATATCATAGAGCGTAAATTGTAGGAAACATTATTCTCTACAAAAAAGGTCTCTTAATATTTTGCCATAGCTCGCTTCGTTTCCGAGATATTTGCAGATTCATCTCAAGGGAAGGGGTCTGACGGACATATTTCGAGATATTTCTTCTTCTTGTTGTTCTTCTTCTGCACAGCTAAGCTGGAAGTGGCATTTGCGGCTCGCACTAGTGCAGAGTTATCTCAAAGAAAGGGGCCACGGTGTTTCTGTATCTCTATTATGTTGGTGCGGCTTCGGAACTTTTAAATATCTCGATATATCTCGAAAACTACGCTTCTGATCAAAAAATATCATAGAACATAAAAAGTAGGAAACTTAATTCTCTACAAAAAAGGTCTCTTAACATTTTGCCATAGCTCGCTTCGTTTCCGAGATATTTGCAGATTTATCTCAAGGGAAGGGGCCTGACGGACATATTTCGAGATATTTCTTCTTCTTGTTGTTCTTCTTCTGCACAGCTAAGCTGGAAGTGGCATTTGCGGCTCGCACTAGTGCAGAGTTATCTCAAAGAAAGGGGCCACGGTGTTTCTGTATCTGTATTATGTTGGTGCGGCTTCGGAACTTTTAAATATCTTGATATATCTCGAGAACTACGCATCTGATCAAAAAATATCATAGAAGATAAAAAGTAGGAAACTTAATTCTCTACAAAAAAGGTCTCTTAATATTTCGCCATAGCTCGCTTCGTTTCCGAGATATTTGCAGATTTATCTCAAGGGAAGGGGCCTGTCGGACATATTTCGAGATATTTCTTCTTCTTGTTGTTCTTCTTCTGCACAGCTAAGCTGGAAGTGGCATTTGCGGCTCGCACTAGTGCAGAGTTATCTCAAAGAAAGGGGCCACGGTGTTTCTGTATCTCTATTATGTTGGTGCGGCTTCGGAACTTTTAAATATCTCGATATATCTCGAAAACTACGCTTCTGATCAAAAAATATCATAGAACATAAATTGTAGGAAACATAATTCTCTACAAAAAACGTCTCTTAACATTTTGCCATAGCTCGCTTCGTTTCCGAGATATTTGCAGATTCAGCTCAAAGGAACGGGCCTGACGGACATATTTCGAGATACTTCTTTTTCTTGTTGTTCTTCCTCTGCACAGCTAAGCTGGAAGTGGCATTTGCAGCTCGCAATAATGCAGAGTTATCTCAAAGAAAGGGGCCACGGTGTTTCTGTATCTCTATTATGTTGGTGCGGCTTCGGAAGTTTTAAATATCTCGATATATCTCGAAAACTACGCTTCTGATCAAAAAATATCATAGAGCGTAAATTGTAGGAAACATTATTCTCTACAAAAAAGGTCTCTTAATATTTTGCCATAGCTCGCTTCGTTTCCGAGATATTTGCAGATTCATCTCAAGGGAAGGGGTCTGACGGACATATTTCGAGATATTTCTTCTTCTTGTTGTTCTTCTTCTGCACAGCTAAGCTCGAAGCGGCATTTGCAGCTCGCAATAGTGCAGAGTTATCTCAAAGAAAGAGGCCACGGTGTTTCTGTACCTCTATTATGTTGGTGCTGCTTCGGAACTTTTAAATATCTTGATATATCTCGAGAACTACGCATCTGATCAAAAAATATCATCGAACATAAAAAGTAGGAAACTTAATTCTCTACAAAAACGGTCTCTTAACATTTTGCCATAGCTCGCTTCGTTTCCGAGATATTTGCAGATTTATCTCAAGGGAAGTGGCCTGACGGACATATTTCGAGATATTTCTCCTTCTTGTTGTTCTTCTTCTGCACAGCTAAGCTGGAAGTGGCATTTGCAGCTCGCAATAGTGCAGAGTTATCCCAAAGAAAGGGGCCACGGTGTTTCTGTATCTCTATTATGTTGGTGCGGCTTCGGAACTTTTAAATATCTTGATATATCTCGAGAACTACGCATCTGATCAAAAAATATCATACTACATAAAAAGTAGGAAACTTGATTCTCTACAAGAAAGGTCTCTAAACATTTTGCCATAGCTCGCTTCGTTTCCGAGATATTTGCAGATTTATCTCAAGGGAAGGGGCCTGACGGACATATTTCGAGATATTTCTTCTTCTTGTTGTTCTTGTTCTGCACAGCTAAGCTGGAAGTGGCATTTGCAGCTCGCAATAGTGCAGAGTTATCTCAAAGAGAGGGGCCACGGTGTTTCTGTATCTCTATTATGTTTGTGCGGCTTCGGAACTTTTAAATATCTTGATATATCTCGAGAACTACGCATCTGATCAAAAAATATCATAGAACATAAATTGTAGGAAACATAATTCTCTACAAAAAAGGTCTCTTAACATTTTGCCATAGCTCGCTTCGTCTCCGAGATATTTGCAGATTTATCTCAAGGGAAGGGGCCTAACGGACATATTTCGAGATATTTCTTCTTCTTGTTGTTCTTCTTCTGCACAGCTAAACTGGAAGTGGCATTTCCAGCTCGCAATAGTGCAGAGTTATCTCAAAGAAAGGGGCCACGGTGTTTCTGTATCTCTATTATGTTGGTGCGGCTTCGGAACTTTTAAATATCTTGATATATCTCGAGAACTACGCATCTGATCAAAAAATATCATAGAGCGTAAATTGTAGGAAACGTTATTCTCTACAAAAAAGGTCTCTTAACATTTTGCCATAGCTCGCTTCGTTTCCGAGATATTTGCAGATTCATCTCAAGGGAAGGGGTCTGACGGACATATTTCGAGATATTTCTTCTTCTTGTTGTTCTTCTTCTGCACAGCTAAGCTGGAAGTGGCATTTGCAGCTCGCAATAGTGCAGAGTTATCCCAAAGAAAGGGGCCACGGTGTTTCTGTATCTCTATTATGTTGGTGCGGCTTCGGAACTTTTAAATAACTTGATATATCTCGAGAACTACGCATCTGATCAAAAAATATCATACTACATAAAAAGTAGGAAACTTAATTCTCTACAAGAAAGGTCTCTAAACATTTTGCCATAGCTCGCTTCGTTTCCGAGATATTTGCAGATTTATCTCAAGGGAAGGGGCCTGACGGACATATTTCGAGATATTTCTTCTTCTTGTTGTTCTTCTTCTGCACAGCTAAGCTGGAAGTGGCATTTGCAGCTCGCAATAGTGCAGAGTTATCTCAAAGAGAGGGGCCACGGTGTTTCTGTATCTCTATTATGTTGGTGCGGCTTCGGAACTTTTAAATATCTTGATATATCTCGAGAACTACGCATCTGATCAAAAAATATCATAGAAGATAAAAAGTAGGAAACTTAATTCTCTACAAAAAAGGTCTCTTAACATTTTCCCATAGCTCGCTTCGTTTCCGAGATATTTGCATATTTATCTCAAGGGAAGGGGCCTGACGGACATATTTCGAGATATTTCTTCTTCTTGTTGTTCTTCTTCTGCACAGCTGAGCTGGAAGTGGCATTTGCAGGTCGCAATAGTGCAGAGTTATCTCAATGAAAGGGGCCACGGTGTTTCTGTATCTCTATTATGTTGGTGCGGCTTCGGAACTTTTAAATATCTTGATATATCTCGGGAACTACGCATCTGATCAAAAAATATCATAGAACATAAAAAGTAGGAAACTTAATACTCTACAAAAAAGGTCTCTTAACATTTTGCCATAGCTCGCTTCGTTTCCGAGATATTTGCAGATTCATCTCAAGGGAAGGGGTCTGACGGACATATTTCGAGATATTTCTTCTTCTTGTTGTTCTTCTTCTGCACAGCTAAGCTCGAAGCGGCATTTGCAGCTCGCAATAGTGCAGAGTTATCTCAAAGAAAGAGGCCACGGTGTTTCTGTACCTCTATTATGTTGGTGCAGCTTCGGAACTTTTAAATATCTTGATATATCTCGAGAACTACGCATCTGATCAAAAAATATCATCGAACATAAAAAGTAGGAAACTTAATTCTCTACAAAAAAGGTCTCTTAACATTTTGCCATAGCTCGCTTCGTTTCCGAGATATTTGCAGATTTATCTCAAGGGAAGTGGCCTGACGGACATATTTCGAGATATTTCTTCTTCTTGTTGTTCTTCTTCTGCACAGCTGAGCTGGAAGTGGCATTTGCAGGTCGCAATAGTGCAGAGTTATCTCAATGAAAGGGGCCACGGTGTTTCTGTATCTCTATTATGTTGGTGCGGCTTCGGAACTTTTAAATATCTTGATATATCTCGGGAACTACGCATCTGATCAAAAAATATCATAGAACATAAAAAGTAGGAAACTTAATACTCTACAAAAAAGGTCTCTTAACATTTTGCCATAGCTCGCTTCGTTTCCGAGATATTTGCAGATTTATCTCAAGGGAAGGGGCCTGACGGACATATTTCGAGATATTTCTTCTTCTTGTTGTTCTTCTTCTGCACAGCTGAGCTGGAAGTGGCATTTGCAGGTCGCAGTAGTGCAGTGTTATCTCAAAGAAAGGGGCCACGGTGTTTCTGTATCTCTATTATGTTGGTGCGGCTTCGGAACTTTTAAATATCTCGATATATCTCGAAAACTACGCTTCTGATCAAAAAATATCATAGAACATAAATTGTAGGAAACATAATTCTCTACAAAAAAGGTCTCTTAACATTTTGCCATAGCTCGCTTCGTTTCCGAGATATTTGCAGATTTATCTCAAGGGAAGGGGCCTGACGGACATATTTCGAGATATTTCTTCTTCTTGTTGTTCTTCTTCTGCACAGCTAAGCTGGACGTGGCATTTGCGGCTCGCACTAGTGCAGAGTTATCTCAAAGAAAGGGGCCACGGTGTTTCTGTATCTCTATTATGTTGGTGCGGCTTCGGAACTTTTAAATATCTCGATATATCTCGAAAACTACGCTTCTGATCAAAAAATATCATAGAACATAAATTGTAGGAAACATAATTCTCTACAAAAAACGTATCTTAACATTTTGCCATAGCTCGCTTCGTTTCCGAGATATTTGCAGATTCAGCTCAAAGGAACGGGCCTGACGGACATATTTCGAGATACTTCTTCCTCTTGTTGTTCTTCCTCTGCACAGCTAAGCTGGAAGTGGCATTTGCAGCTCGCAATAGTGCAGAGTTATCTCAAAGAAAGGGGCCACGGTGTTTCTGTATCTCTATTATGTTGGTGCGGCTTCGGAACTTTTAAATATCTCGATATATCTCGAAAACTACGCTTGTGATCAAAAAATATCATAGAACATAAAAAGTAGGAAACATAATTCTCTACAAAAAAGGTCTCTTAACATTTTGCAATAGCTCGCTTCGTTTCCGAGATATTTGCAGATTTATCTCAAGGGACGGGGCCTGACGGACATATTTCGAGATATTTCTTCTTCTTGTTGTTCTTCTTCTGCACAGCTAAGCTGGAAGTGGCATTTACAGCTCGCAATAGTGCAGAGTTATCTCAAAGAAAGGGGCCACGGTGTTTCTGTATCTCTATTATGTTGGTGTGGCTTCGGAACTTTTAAATATCTTGATATATCTCGAGAACTACGCATCTGATCAAAAAACATCATAGAACATAAATTGTAGGAAACATAATTCTCTACAAAAAAGGTCTCTTAACATTTTCCCATAGCTCGCTTCGTTTCCGAGATATTTGCAGATTTATCTCAAGGGATGGGGCCTGACGGACATATTTCGTGATATTTCTTCTTCTTGTTGTTCTTCTTCTGCACAGCTAAGCTGGAAGTGGCATTTGCGGCTCGCACTAGTGCAGAGTTATCTCAAAGAAAGGGGCCACGGTGTTTCTGTATCCCTATTATGTTGGTGCGGCTTCGGAACTTTTAAATATCTTGATATATCTCGAGAGCTACGCATCTGATCAAAAAATATCATAGAACATGAAAAGTAGGAAACTTAATTCTCTACAAAAAAGGTCTCTTAACATTTTGCCATAGCTCTCTTCGTTTCCGAGATATTTGCAGATTTATCTCAAGGGAAGGGGCCTGACGGACATATTTCGAGATATTTCTTCTTCTTATTGTTCTTCTTCTGCACAGCTAAGCTCGAAGTGGCATTTGCAGCTCGCAATAGTGCAGAGTTATCTCAAAGAAAGAGGCCACGGTGTTTCTGTACCTCTATTATGTTGTTGCAGCTTCGGAACTTTTAAATATCTTGATATATCTCGAGAACTACGCATCTGATCAAAAAATATCATCGAACATAAAAAGTAGGAAACTTAATTCTCTACAAAAAAGGTCTCTTAACATTTTGCCATAGCTCGCTTCATTTCCGAGATATTTGCAGATTCAGCTCAAAGGAACTGGCCTGACGGACATACTTCGAGATATTTCTTCTTCTTGTTGTTCTTCCTCTGCACAGCTAAGCTGGAAGTGGCATTTGCAGCTCGCAATTGTGCAGAGTTATCTTAAAGAAAGGGGCCACGGTGTTTCTGTATCTCTATTATGTTGGTGCGGCTTCGGAACTTTTAAATATCTTGATATATCTCGAGAACTACGCATCTGATCAAAAAATGTCATAGAACATAAAAAGTAGGAAACTTAATTCTTTACAGAAAAGGTCTCTTAACATTTTGCCATAGCTCGCTTCGTTTCCGAGATATTTGCATATTTATCTCAAGGGAAGGGGCCTGACGGACATATTTCGAGATATTTCTTCTTCTTGTTGTTCTTCTTCTGCACAGCTAAGCTGGAAGTGGCATTTGCGGCTCGCACTAGTGCAGAGTTATCTCAAAGAAAGGGGCCACGGTGTTTCTGTATCTCTATTATGTTGGTGCGGCTTCGGAACTTTTAAATATCTTGATATATCTCGAGAACTACGCATCTGATCAAAAAATATCATAGAACGTAAAAAGTAGGAAACTTAATTCTCTACAAAAAAGGTCTCTTAACATTTTGCCATAGCTCGCTTCGTTTCCGAGATATTTGCAGATTTATCTCAAGGGAAGGGGCCTGACGGACATATTTCGAGATATTTCTTCTTCTTGTTGTTCTTCTTCTGCACAGCTGAGCTGGAAGTGGCATTTGCAGGTCGCAATAGTGCAGAGGTATCTCAAAGAAAGGGGCCACGGTGTTTCTGTATCTCTATTATGTTGGTGCGGCTTCGGAACTTTTAAATATCTCGATATATCTCGAAAACTACGCTTCTGATCAAAAAATGTCATAGAGCGTAAATTGTAGGAAACGTTATTCTCTACAAAAAAGGTCTCTTAACATTTTGCCATAGCTCGCTTCGTTTCCGAGATATTTGCAGATTCATCTCAAGGGAAGGGGTCTGACGGACATATTTCGAGATATTTCTTCTTCTTGTTGTTCTTCTTCTGCACAGCGAAGCTCGAAGCGGCATTTGCAGCTCGCAATAGTGCAGAGTTATCTCAAAGAAAGAGGCCACGGTGTTTCTGTACCTCTATTATGTTGGTGCAGCTTCGGAACTTTTAAATATCTTGATATATCTCGAGAACTACGCATCTGATCAAAAAATATCATCGAACATAAAAAGTAGGAAACTTAATTCTCTACAAAAAAGGTCTCTTAACATTTTGCCATAGCTCGCTTCGTTTCCGAGATATTTGCAGATTTATCTCAAGGGAAGTGGCCTGACGGACATATTTCGAGATATTTCTTCTTCTTGTTGTTCTTCTTCTGCACAGCTAAGCTGGAAGTGGCATTTGCGGCTCGCAGTAGTGCAGAGTTATCTCAAAGAAAGGGGCCACGGTGTTTCTGTATCTCTATTATGTTGGTGCGGCTTCGGAACTTTTAAATATCTCGATATAACTCGAAAACTACGCTTCTGATAAAAAAATATCATAGAACATAAAAAGTAGGAAACTTAATTCTCTACAAAAAAGGTCTCTTAACATTTTGCCATAGCTCGCTTCGTTTCCGAGATATTTGCAGATTTCTCTCAAGGGAAGGGGCCTAACGGACATATTTCGAGATATTTCTTCTTCTTGTTGTTCTTCTTCTGCACAGCTAAACTGGAAGTGGCATTTCCAGCTCGCAATAGTGCAGAGTTATCTCAAAGAAAGGGGCCACGGTGTTTCTGTATCTCTATTATGTTGGTGCGGCTTCGGAACTTTTAAATATCTTGATATATCTCGAGAACTACGCATCTGATCAAAAAATATCATAGAACATAAAAAGTAGGAAACTTAATTCTCTACAAAAAAGGTCACTTAACATTTTGCCATAGCTCGCTTCGTTTCCGAGATATTTGCAGATTTATCTCAAGGGAAGTGGCCTGACGGACATATTTCGAGATATTTCTTCTTCTTGTTGTTCTTCTTCTGCACAGCTAAGCTGGAAGTGGCATTTCCAGCTCGCAATAGTGCAGAGTTATCTCAATGAAAGGGGCCACGGTGTTTCTGTATCTCTATTATGTTGGTGCGGCTTCGGAACTTTTAAATATCTTGATATATCTCGGGAACTACGCATCTGATCAAAAAATATCATAGAACATAAAAAGTAGGAACCTTAATACTCTACAAAAAAGGTCTCTTAACATTTTGCCATAGCTCGCTTCGTTTCCGAGATATTTGCAGATTTATCTCAAGGGAAGGGGCCTGACGGACATATTTCGAGATATTTCTTCTTCTTGTTGTTCTTCTTCTGCACAGCTGAGCTGGAAGTGGCATTTGCAGGTCGCAGTAGTGCAGTGTTATCTCAAAGAAAGGGGCCACGGTGTTTCTGTATCTCTATTATGTTGGTGCGGCTTCGGAACTTTTAAATATCTCGATATATCTCGAAAACTACGCTTCTGATCAAAAAATATCATAGAACATAAATTGTAGGAAACATAATTCTCTACAAAAAAGGTCTCTTAACATTTTGCCATAGCTCGCTTCGTTTCCGAGATATTTGCAGATTTATCTCAAGGGAAGGGGCCTGACGGACATATTTCGAGATATTTCTTCTTCTTATTGTTCTTCTTCTGCACAGCTAAGCTGGACGTGGCATTTGCGGCTCGCACTAGTGCAGAGTTATCTCAAAGAAAGGGGCCACGGTGTTTCTGTATCTCTATTATGTTGGTGCGGCTTCGGAACTTTTAAATATCTCGATATATCTCGAAAACTACGCTTCTGATCAAAAAATATCATAGAACATAAATTGTAGGAAACATAATTCTCTACAAAAAACGTATCTTAACATTTTGCCATAGCTCGCTTCGTTTCCGAGATATTTGCAGATTCAGCTCAAAGGAACGGGCCTGACGGACATATTTCGAGATACTTCTTCCTCTTGTTGTTCTTCCTCTGCACAGCTAAGCTGGAAGTGGCATTTGCAGCTCGCAATAGTGCAGAGTTATCTCAAAGAAAGGGGCCACGGTGTTTCTGTATCTCTATTATGTTGGTGCGGCTTCGGAACTTTTAAATATCTCGATATATCTCGAAAACTACGCTTGTGATCAAAAAATATCATAGAACATAAAAAGTGGGAAACATAATTCTCTACAAAAAAGGTCTCTTAACATTTTGCAATAGCTCGCTTCGTTTCCGAGATATTTGCAGATTCAGCTCAAAGGAACTGGCCTGACGGACATACTTCGAGATATTTCTTCTTCTTGTTGTTCTTCCTCTGCACAGCTAAGCTGGAAGTGGCATTTGCAGCTCGCAATAGTGCAGAGTTATCTTAAAGAAAGGGGCCACGGTGTTTCTGTATCTCTATTATGTTGGTGCGGCTTCGGAACTTTTAAATATCTTGATATATCTCGAGAACTACGCATCTGATCAAAAAATGTCATAGAACATAAAAAGTAGGAAACTTAATTCTTTACAAAAAAGGTCTCTTAACATTTTGCCATAGCTCGCTTCGTTTCCGAGATATTTGCATATTTATCTCAAGGGAAGGGGCCTGACGGACATATTTCGAGATATTTCTTCTTCTTGTTGTTCTTCTTCTGCACAGCTAAGCTGGAAGTGGCATTTGCGGCTCGCACTAGTGCAGAGTTATCTCAAAGAAAGGGGCCACGGTGTTTCTGTATCTCTATTATGTTGGTGCGGCTTCGGAACTTTTAAATATCTTGATATATCTCGAGAACTACGCATCTGATCAAAAAATATCATACAACATAAAAAGTAGGAAACTTAATTCTCTACAAAAAAGGTCTCTTAACATTTTGCCATAGCTCGCTTCGTTTCCGAGATATTTGCAGATTTATCTCAAGGGAAGGGGCCTGACGGACATATTTCGAGATATTTCTTCTTCTTGTTGTTCATCTTCTGCACAGATGAGCTGGAAGTGGCATTTGCAGGTCGCAATAGTGCAGAGTTATCTCAAAGAAAGGGGCCACGGTGTTTCTGTATCTCTATTATGTTGGTGCGGCTTCGGAACTTTTAAATATCTCGATATATCTCGAAAACTACGCTTCTGATCAAAAAATATCATAGAACGTAAATTGTAGGAAACATTATTCTCTACAAAAAAGGTCTCTTAGCATTTTGCCATAGCTCGCTTCGTTTCCGAGATATTTGCAGATTCATCTCAAGGGAAGGGGTCTGACGGACATATTTCGAGATATTTCTTCTTCTTGTTGTTCTTCTTCTGCACAGCTAAGCTCGAAGCGGCATTTGCAGCTCGCAATAGTGCAGAGTTATCTCAAAGAAAGAGGCCACGGTGTTTCTGTACCTCTATTATGTTGGTGCAGCTTCGGAACTTTTAAATATCTTGATATATCTCGAGAACTACGCATCTGATCAAAAAATATCATCGAACATAAAAAGTAGGAAACTTAATTCTCTACAAAAAAGGTCTCTTAACATTTTGCCATAGCTCGCTTCGTTTCCGAGATATTTGCAGATTTATCTCAAGGGAAGGGCCCTGACGGACATATTTCGAGATATTTCTTCTTCTTGTTGTTCTTCTTCTGCACAGCTAAGCTGGAAGTGGCATTTGCGGCTCGCACTAGTGCAGAGTTATCTCAAAGAAAGGGGCCACGGTGTTTCTGTATCTCTATTATGTTGGTGCGGCTTCGGAACTTTTAAATATATCGATATATCTCGAAAACTACGCTTCTGACCAAAAAATATCATACAACATAAAAAGTAGAAAACTTAATTCTCTACAAAAAAGGTCTCTTAACATTTTGCCATAGCTCTCTTCGTTTCCGAGATATTTGCAGATTTATCTCAAGGGAAGGGGCCTGACGGACATATTTCGAGATATTTCTTCTTCTTATTGTTCTTCTTCTGCACAGCTAAGCTCGAAGTGGCATTTGCAGCTCGCAATAGTGCAGAGTTATCTCAAAGAAAGAGGCCACGGTGTTTCTGTACCTCTATTATGTTGGTGCAGCTTCGGAACTTTTAAATATCTTGATATATCTCGAGAACTACGCATCTGATCAAAAAATATCATCGAACATAAAAAGTAGGAAACTTAATTCTCTACAAAAAAGGTCTCTTAACATTTTGCCATAGCTCGCTTCATTTCCGAGATATTTGCAGATTCAGCTCAAAGGAACTGGCCTGACGGACATATTTCGAGATATTTCTTCTTCTTGTTGTTCTTCCTCTGCACAGCTAAGCTGGAAGTGGCATTTGCAGCTCGCAATAGTGCAGAGTTATCTTAAAGAAAGGGGCCACGGTGTTTCTGTATCTCTATTATGTTGGTGCGGCTTCGGAACTTTTAAATATCTTGATATATCTCGAGAACTACGCATCTGATCAAAAAATGTCATAGAACATAAAAAGTAGGAAACTTAATTCTTTACAAAAAAGGTCTCTTAACATTTTGCCATAGCTCGCTTCGTTTCCGAGATATTTGCATATTTATCTCAAGGGAAGGGGCCTGACGGACATATTTCGAGATATTTCTTCTTCTTGTTGTTCTTCTTCTGCACAGCTAAGCTGGAAGTGGCATTTGCGGCTCGCACTAGTGCAGAGTTATCTCAAAGAAAGGGGCCACGGTGTTTCTGTATCTCTATTATGTTGGTGCGGCTTCGGAACTTTTAAATATCTTGATATATCTCGAGAACTACGCATCTGATCAAAAAATATCATAGAACATAAAAAGTAGGAAACTTAATTCTCTACAAAAAAGGTCTCTTAACATTTTGCCATAGCTCGCTTCGTTTCCGAGATATTTGCAGATTTATCTCAAGGGAAGAGGCCTGACGGACATATTTCGAGATATTTCTTCTTCTTGTTGTTCATCTTCTGCACAGATGAGCTGGAAGTGGCATTTGCAGGTCGCAATAGTGCAGAGTTATCTCAAAGAAAGGGGCCACGGTGTTTCTGTATCTCTATTATGTTGGTGCGGCTTCGGAACTTTTAAATATCTCGATATATCTCGAAAACTACGCTTCTGATCAAAAAATATCATAGAACGTAAATTGTAGGAAACATTATTCTCTACAAAAAAGGTCTCTTAACATTTTGCCATAGCTCGCTTCGTTTCCGAGATATTTGCAGATTCATCTCAAGGGAAGGGGTCTGACGGACATATTTCGAGATATTTCTTCTTCTTGTTGTTCTTCTTCTGCACAGCTAAGCTCGAAGCGGCATTTGCAGCTCGCAATAGTGCAGAGTTATCTCAAAGAAAGAGGCCACGGTGTTTCTGTACCTCTATTATGTTGGTGCAGCTTCGGAACTTTTAAATATCTTGATATATCTCGAGAACTACGCATCTGATCAAAAAATATCATCGAACATAAAAAGTAGGAAACTTAATTCTCTACAAAAAAGGTCTCTTAACATTTTGCCATAGCTCGCTTCGTTTCCGAGATATTTGCAGATTTATCTCAAGGGAAGGGCCCTGACGGACATATTTCGAGATATTTCTTCTTCTTGTTGTTCTTCTTCTGCACAGCTAAGCTGGAAGTGGCATTTGCGGCTCGCACTAGTGCAGAGTTATCTCAAAGAAAGGGGCCACGGTGTTTCTGTATCCCTATTATGTTGGTGCGGCTTCGGAACTTTTAAATATCTCGATATATCTCGAAAACTACGCTTCTGACCAAAAAATATCATACAACATAAAAAGTAGAAAACTTAATTCTCTACAAAAAAGGTCTCTTAACATTTTGCCATAGCTCGCTTCGTTTCCGAGATATTTGCAGATTTATCTCAAGGGAAGGGGCCTAACGGACATATTTCGAGATATTTCTTCTTCTTGTTGTTCTTCTTCTGCACAGCTAAGCTGGAAGTGGCATTTCCAGCTCGCAATAGTGCAGAGTTATCTCAAAGAAAGGGGCCACGGTGTTTCTGTATCTCTATTATGTTGGTGCGGTTTCGGAACTTTTAAATATCTTGATATATCTCGAGAACTACGCATCTGATCAAAAAATATCATAGAACATAAAAAGTAGGAAACTTAATTCTCTACAAAAAAGGTCTCTTAACATTTTGCCATAGCTCCCTTCGTTTCCGAGATATTTGCAGATTTATCTCAAGGGAAGGGGCCTGACGGACATATTTCGAGATATTTCTTCTTCTTGTTGTTCTTCTTCTGCACAGCTGAGCTGGAAGTGGCATTTGCAGGTCGCAATAGTGCAGAGTTATCTCAAAGAAAGGGGCCACGGTGTTTCTGTATCTGTATTATGTTGGTGCGGCTTCGGAACTTTTAAATATCTCGATATATCTCGAAAACTACGCTTCTGATCAAAAAATATCATAGAACGTAAATTGTAGGAAACATTATTCTCTACAAAAAAGGTCTCTTAACATTTTGCCATAGCTCGCTTCGTTTCCGAGAGATTTGCAGATTCATCTCAAGGGAAGGGGTCTGACGGACATATTTCGAGATATTTCTTCTTCTTGTTGTTCTTCTTCTGCACAGCTAAGCTCGAAGCGGCATTTGCAGCTCGCAATAGTGCAGAGTTATCTCAAAGAAAGAGGCCACGGTGTTTCTGTACCTCTATTATGTTGGTGCAGCTTCGGAACTTTTAAATATCTTGATATATCTCGAGAACTACGCATCTGATCAAAAAATATCATCGAACATAAAAAGTAGGAAACTTAATTCCCTACAAAAAAGGTCTCTTAACATTTTGCCATAGCTCGCTTCGTTTCCGAGATATTTGCAGATTTATCTCAAGGGAAGGGCCCTGACGGACATATTTCGAGATATTTCTTCTTCTTGTTGTTCTTCTTCTGCACAGCTAAGCTCGAAGCGGCATTTGCAGCTCGCAATAGTGCAGAGTTATCTCAAAGAAAGAGGCCACGGTGTTTCTGTACCTCTATTATGTTGGTGCAGCTTCGGAACTTTTAAATATCTTGATATATCTCGAGAACTACGCATCTGATCAAAAAATATCATCGAACATAAAAAGTAGGAAACTTAATTCCCTACAAAAAAGGTCTCTTAACATTTTGCCATAGCTCGCTTCGTTTCCGAGATATTTGCAGATTTATCTCAAGGGAAGGGCCCTGACGGACATATTTCGAGATATTTCTTCTTCTTGTTGTTCTTCTTCTGCACAGCTAAGCTGGAAGTGGCATTTGCGGCTCGCACTAGTGCAGAGTTATCTCAAAGAAAGGGGCCACGGTGTTTCTGTATCTCTATTATGTTGGTGCGGCTTCGGAACTTTTAAATATCTCGATATATCTCGAAAACTACGCTTCTGACCAAAAAATATCATACAACATAAAAAGTAGAAAACTTAATTCTCTACAAAAAAGGTCTCTTAACATTTTGCCATAGCTCGCTTCGTTTCCGAGATATTTGCAGATTTATCTCAAGGGAAGGGGCCTAACGGACATATTTCGAGATATTTCTTCTTCTTGTTGTTCTTCTTCTGCACAGATAAGCTGGAAGTGGCATTTCCAGCTCGCAATAGTGCAGAGTTATCTCAAAGAAAGGGGCCACGGTGTTTCTGTATCTCTATTATGTTGGTGCGGTTTCGGAACTTTTAAATATCTTGATATATCTCGAGAACTACGCATCTGATCAAAAAATATCATAGAACATAAAAAGTAGGAAACTTAATTCTCTACAAAAAAGGTCTCTTAACATTTTGCCATAGCTCCCTTCGTTTCCGAGATATTTGCAGATTTATCTCAAGGGAAGGGGCCTGACGGACATATTTCGAGATATTTCTTCTTCTTGTTGTTCTTCTTCTGCACAGCTGAGCTGGAAGTGGCATTTGCAGGTCGCAATAGTGCAGAGTTATCTCAAAGAAAGGGGCCACGGTGTTTCTGTATCTGTATTATGTTGGTGCGGCTTCGGAACTTTTAAATATCTCGATATATCTCGAAAACTACGCTTCTGATCAAAAAATATCATAGAACGTAAATTGTAGGAAACATTATTCTCTACAAAAAAGGTCTCTTAACATTTTGCCATAGCTCGCTTCGTTTCCGAGATATTTGCAGATTCATCTCAAGGGAAGGGGTCTGACGGACATATTTCGAGATATTTCTTCTTCTTGTTGTTCTTCTTCTGCACAGCTAAGCTCGAAGCGGCATTTGCAGCTCGCAATAGTGCAGAGTTATCTCAAAGAAAGAGGCCACGGTGTTTCTGTACCTCTATTATGTTGGTGCAGCTTCGGAACTTTTAAATATCTTGATATATCTCGAGAACTACGCATCTGATCAAAAAATATCATCGAACATAAAAAGTAGGAAACTTAATTCTCTACAAAAAAGGTCTCTTAACATTTTGCCATAGCTCGCTTCGTTTCCGAGATATTTGCAGATTTATCTCAAGGGAAGGGGCCTGACGGACATATTTCGAGATATTTCTTCTTCTTGTTGTTCTTCTTCTGCACAGCTGAGCTGGAAGTGGCATTTGCAGGTCGCAATAGTGCAGAGTTATCTCAAAGAAAGGGGCCACGGTGTTTCTGTATCTGTATTATGTTGGTGCGGGTTCGGAACTTTTAAATATCTCGATATATCTCGAGAACTACGCATCTGATCAAAAAATATCATCGAACATAAAAAGTAGGAAACTTAATTCTCTACAAAAAAGGTCTCTTAACATTTTGCCATAGCTCGCTTCATTTCCGAGATATTTGCAGATTCAGCTCAAAGGAACTGGCCTGACGGACATATTTCGAGATATTTCTTCTTCTTGTTGTTCTTCCTCTGCACAGCTAAGCTGGAAGTGGCATTTGCAGCTCGCAATAGTGCAGAGTTATCTTAAAGAAAGGGGCCACGGTGTTTCTGTATCTCTATTATGTTGGTGCGGCTTCGGAACTTTTAAATATCTTGATATATCTCGAGAACTACGCATCTGATCAAAAAATGTCATAGAACATAAAAAGTAGGAAACTTAATTCTTTACAAAAAAGGTCTCTTAACATTTTGCCATAGCTCGCTTCGTTTCCGAGATATTTGCATATTTATCTCAAGGGAAGGGGCCTGACGGACATATTTCGAGATATTTTTTCTTCTTGTTGTTCTTCTTCTGCACAGCTAAGCTGGAAGTGGCATTTGCGGCTCGCACTAGTGCAGAGTTATCTCAAAGAAAGGGGCCACGGTGTTTCTGTATCTCTATTATGTTGGTGCGGCTTCGGAACTTTTAAATATCTTGATATATCTCGAGAACTACGCATCTGATCAAAAAATATCATAGAACATAAAAAGTAGGAAACTTAATTCTCTACAAAAAAGGTCTCTTAACATTTTGCCATAGCTCGCTTCGTTTCCGAGATATTTGCAGATTTATCTCAAGGGAAGGGGCCTGACGGACATATTTCGAGATATTTCTTCTTCTTGTTGTTCATCTTCTGCACAGATGAGCTGGAAGTGGCATTTGCAGGTCGCAATAGTGCAGAGTTATCTCAAAGAAAGGGGCCACGGTGTTTCTGTATCTCTATTATGTTGGTGCGGCTTCGGAACTTTTAAATATCTCGATATATCTCGAAAACTACGCTTCTGATCAAAAAATATCATAGAACGTAAATTGTAGGAAACATTATTCTCTACAAAAAAGGTCTCTTAGCATTTTGCCATAGCTCGCTTCGTTTCCGAGATATTTGCAGATTCATCTCAAGGGAAGGGGTCTGACGGACATATTTCGAGATATTTCTTCTTCTTGTTGTTCTTCTTCTGCACAGCTAAGCTCGAAGCGGCATTTGCAGCTCGCAATAGTGCAGAGTTATCTCAAAGAAAGAGGCCACGGTGTTTCTGTACCTCTATTATGTTGGTGCAGCTTCGGAACTTTTAAATATCTTGATATATCTCGAGAACTACGCATCTGATCAAAAAATATCATCGAACATAAAAAGTAGGAAACTTAATTCTCTACAAAAAAGGTCTCTTAACATTTTGCCATAGCTCGCTTCGTTTCCGAGATATTTGCAGATTTATCTCAAGGGAAGGGCCCTGACGGACATATTTCGAGATATTTCTTCTTCTTGTTGTTCTTCTTCTGCACAGCTAAGCTGGAAGTGGCATTTGCGGCTCGCACTAGTGCAGAGTTATCTCAAAGAAAGGGGCCACGGTGTTTCTGTATCTCTATTATGTTGGTGCGGCTTCGGAACTTTTAAATATCTCGATATATCTCGAAAACTACGCTTCTGACCAAAAAATATCATACAACATAAAAAGTAGAAAACTTAATTCTCTACAAAAAAGGTCTCTTAA
Organism: Osmia lignaria lignaria; assembly: GCF_051020975.1. NCBI lineage: Eukaryota > Metazoa > Arthropoda > Insecta > Hymenoptera > Megachilidae > Osmia > Osmia lignaria. The sequence continues at coordinate 3,486,587 of NW_027478159.1, read as the reverse complement.
CATTTTGCCATAGCTCTCTTCGTTTCCGAGATATTTGCAGATTTATCTCAAGGGAAGGGGCCTGACGGACATATTTCGAGATATTTCTTCTTCTTATTGTTCTTCTTCTGCACAGCTAAGCTCGAAGTGGCATTTGCAGCTCGCAATAGTGCAGAGTTATCTCAAAGAAAGAGGCCACGGTGTTTCTGTACCTCTATTATGTTGGTGCAGCTTCGGAACTTTTAAATATCTTGATATATCTCGAGAACTACGCATCTGATCAAAAAATATCATCGAACATAAAAAGTAGGAAACTTAATTCTCTACAAAAAAGGTCTCTTAACATTTTGCCATAGCTCGCTTCATTTCCGAGATATTTGCAGATTCAGCTCAAAGGAACTGGCCTGACGGACATATTTCGAGATATTTCTTCTTCTTGTTGTTCTTCCTCTGCACAGCTAAGCTGGAAGTGGCATTTGCAGCTCGCAATAGTGCAGAGTTATCTTAAAGAAAGGGGCCACGGTGTTTCTGTATCTCTATTATGTTGGTGCGGCTTCGGAACTTTTAAATATCTTGATATATCTCGAGAACTACGCATCTCATCAAAAAATGTCATAGAACATAAAAAGTAGGAAACTTAATTCTTTACAAAAAAGGTCTCTTAACATTTTGCCATAGCTCGCTTCGTTTCCGAGATATTTGCATATTTATCTCAAGGGAAGGGGCCTGACGGACATATTTCGAGATATTTCTTCTTCTTGTTGTTCTTCTTCTGCACAGCTAAGCTGGAAGTGGCATTTGCGGCTCGCACTAGTGCAGAGTTATCTCAAAGAAAGGGGCCACGGTGTTTCTGTATCTCTATTATGTTGGTGCGGCTTCGGAACTTTTAAATATCTTGATATATCTCGAGAACTACGCATCTGATCAAAAAATATCATAGAACATAAAAAGTAGGAAACTTAATTCTCTACAAAAAAGGTCTCTTAACATTTTGCCATAGCTCCCTTCGTTTCCGAGATATTTGCAGATTTATCTCAAGGGAAGGGGCCTGACGGACATATTTCGAGATATTTCTTCTTCTTGTTGTTCTTCTTCTGCACAGCTGAGCTGGAAGTGGCATTTGCAGGTCGCAATAGTGCAGAGTTATCTCAAAGAAAGGGGCCACGGTGTTTCTGTATCTGTATTATGTTGGTGCGGCTTCGGAACTTTTAAATATCTCGATATATCTCGAAAACTACGCTTCTGATCAAAAAATATCATAGAACGTAAATTGTAGGAAACATTATTCTCTACAAAAAAGGTCTCTTAACATTTTGCCATAGCTCGCTTCCTTTCCGAGAGATTTGCAGATTCATCTCAAGGGAAGGGGTCTGACGGACATATTTCGAGATATTTCTTCTTCTTGTTGTTCTTCTTCTGCACAGCTAAGCTCGAAGCGGCATTTGCAGCTCGCAATAGTGCAGAGTTATCTCAAAGAAAGAGGCCACGGTGTTTCTGTACCTCTATTATGTTGGTGCAGCTTCGGAACTTTTAAATATCTTGATATATCTCGAGAACTACGCATCTGATCAAAAAATATCATCGAACATAAAAAGTAGGAAACTTAATTCCCTACAAAAAAGGTCTCTTAACATTTTGCCATAGCTCGCTTCGTTTCCGAGATATTTGCAGATTTATCTCAAGGGAAGGGCCCTGACGGACATATTTCGAGATATTTCTTCTTCTTGTTGTTCTTCTTCTGCACAGCTAAGCTGGAAGTGGCATTTGCGGCTCGCACTAGTGCAGAGTTATCTCAAAGAAAGGGGCCACGGTGTTTCTGTATCTCTATTATGTTGGTGCGGCTTCGGAACTTTTAAATATCTCGATATATCTCGAAAACTACGCTTCTGCCCAAAAAATATCATACAACATAAAAAGTAGAAAACTTAATTCTCTACAAAAAAGGTCTCTTAACATTTTGCCATAGCTCGCTTCGTTTCCGAGATATTTGCAGATTTATCTCAAGGGAAGGGGCCTAACGGACATATTTCGAGATATTTCTTCTTCTTGTTGTTCTTCTTCTGCACAGATAAGCTGGAAGTGGCATTTCCAGCTCGCAATAGTGCAGAGTTATCTCAAAGAAAGGGGCCACGGTGTTTCTGTATCTCTATTATGTTGGTGCGGTTTCGGAACTTTTAAATATCTTGATATATCTCGAGAACTACACATCTGATCAAAAAATATCATAGAACATAAAAAGTAGGAAACTTAATTCTCTACAAAAAAGGTCTCTTAACATTTTGCCATAGCTCCCTTCGTTTCCGAGATATTTGCAGATTTATCTCAAGGGAAGGGGCCTGACGGACATATTTCGAGATATTTCTTCTTCTTGTTGTTCTTCTTCTGCACAGCTGAGCTGGAAGTGGCATTTGCAGGTCGCAATAGTGCAGAGTTATCTCAAAGAAAGGGGCCACGGTGTTTCTGTATCTGTATTATGTTGGTGCGGCTTCGGAACTTTTAAATATCTCGATATATCTCGAAAACTACGCTTCTGATCAAAAAATATCATAGAACGTAAATTGTAGGAAACATTATTCTCTACAAAAAAGGTCTCTTAACATTTTGCCATAGCTCGCTTCCTTTCCGAGAGATTTGCAGATTCATCTCAAGGGAAGGGGTCTGACGGACATATTTCGAGATATTTCTTCTTCTTGTTGTTCTTCTTCTGCACAGCTAAGCTCGAAGCGGCATTTGCAGCTCGCAATAGTGCAGAGTTATCTCAAAGAAAGAGGCCACGGTGTTTCTGTACCTCTATTATGTTGGTGCAGCTTCGGAACTTTTAAATATCTTGATATATCTCGAGAACTACGCATCTGATCAAAAAATATCATCGAACATAAAAAGTAGGAAACTTAATTCCCTACAAAAAAGGTCTCTTAACATTTTGCCATAGCTCGCTTCGTTTCCGAGATATTTGCAGATTTATCTCAAGGGAAGGGCCCTGACGGACATATTTCGAGATATTTCTTCTTCTTGTTGTTCTTCTTCTGCACAGCTAAGCTGGAAGTGGCATTTGCGGCTCGCACTAGTGCAGAGTTATCTCAAAGAAAGGGGCCACGGTGTTTCTGTATCTCTATTATGTTGGTGCGGCTTCGGAACTTTTAAATATCTCGATATATCTCGAAAACTACGCTTCTGACCAAAAAATATCATACAACATAAAAAGTAGAAAACTTAATTCTCTACAAAAAAGGTCTCTTAACATTTTGCCATAGCTCGCTTCGTTTCCGAGATATTTGCAGATTTATCTCAAGGGAAGGGGCCTAACGGACATATTTCGAGATATTTCTTCTTCTTGTTGTTCTTCTTCTGCACAGATAAGCTGGAAGTGGCATTTCCAGCTCGCAATAGTGCAGAGTTATCTCAAAGAAAGGGGCCACGGTGTTTCTGTATCTCTATTATGTTGGTGCGGTTTCGGAACTTTTAAATATCTTGATATATCTCGAGAACTACGCATCTGATCAAAAAATATCATAGAACATAAAAAGTAGGAAACTTAATTCTCTACAAAAAAGGTCTCTTAACATTTTGCCATAGCTCCCTTCGTTTCCGAGATATTTGCAGATTTATCTCAAGGGAAGGGGCCTGACGGACATATTTCGAGATATTTCTTCTTCTTGTTGTTCTTCTTCTGCACAGCTGAGCTGGAAGTGGCATTTGCAGGTCGCAATAGTGCAGAGTTATCTCAAAGAAAGGGGCCACGGTGTTTCTGTATCTGTATTATGTTGGTGCGGCTTCGGAACTTTTAAATATCTCGATATATCTCGAAAACTACGCTTCTGATCAAAAAATATCATAGAACGTAAATTGTAGGAAACATTATTCTCTACAAAAAAGGTCTCTTAACATTTTGCCATAGCTCGCTTCGTTTCCGAGATATTTGCAGATTCATCTCAAGGGAAGGGGTCTGACGGACATATTTCGAGATATTTCTTCTTCTTGTTGTTCTTCTTCTGCACAGCTAAGCTCGAAGCGGCATTTGCAGCTCGCAATAGTGCAGAGTTATCTCAAAGAAAGAGGCCACGGTGTTTCTGTACCTCTATTATGTTGGTGCAGCTTCGGAACTTTTAAATATCTTGATATATCTCGAGAACTACGCATCTGATCAAAAAATATCATCGAACATAAAAAGTAGGAAACTTAATTCTCTACAAAAAAGGTCTCTTAACATTTTGCCATAGCTCGCTTGGTTTCCGAGATATTTGCAGATTTATCTCAAGGGAAGTGGCCTGACGGACATATTTCGAGATATTTCTTCTTCTTGTTGTTCTTGTTCTGCACAGCTAAGCTGGAAGTGGCATTTGCAGCGCGCAATAGTGCAGAGTTATCCCAAAGAAAGGGGCCACGGTGTTTCTGTATCTCTATTATGTTGGTGCGGCTTCGGAACTTTTAAATATCTTGATATATCTCGAGAACTACGCATCTGATCAAAAAATATCATAGAACATAAAAAGTAGGAAACTTAATTCTCTACAAAAAAGGTCTCTTAACATTTTGCCATAGCTCGCTTCGTTTCCGAGATATTTGCAGATTTATCTCAAGGGAAGGGGCCTGACGGACATATTTCGAGATATTTCTTCTTCTTGTTGTTCTTCTTCTGCACAGCTGAGCTGGAAGTGGCATTTGCAGGTCGCAATAGTGCAGAGTTATCTCAAAGAAAGGGGCCACGGTGTTTCTGTATCTGTATTATGTTGGTGCGGCTTCGGAACTTTTAAATATCTCGATATATCTCGAGAACTACGCATCTGATCAAAAAATATCATCGAACATAAAAAGTAGGAAACTTAATTCTCTACAAAAAAGGTCTCTTAACATTTTGCCATAGCTCGCTTCATTTCCGAGATATTTGCAGATTCAGCTCAAAGGAACTGGCCTGACGGACATATTTCGAGATATTTCTTCTTCTTGTTGTTCTTCCTCTGCACAGCTAAGCTGGAAGTGGCATTTGCAGCTCGCAATAGTGCAGAGTTATCTTAAAGAAAGGGGCCACGGTGTTTCTGTATCTCTATTATGTTGGTGCGGCTTCGGAACTTTTAAATATCTTGATATATCTCGAGAACTACGCATCTGATCAAAAAATGTCATAGAACATAAAAAGTAGGAAACTTAATTCTTTACAAAAAAGGTCTCTTAACATTTTGCCATAGCTCGCTTCGTTTCCGAGATATTTGCAGATTCATCTCAAGGGAAGGGGTCTGACGGACATATTTCGAGATATTTCTTCTTCTTGTTGTTCTTCTTCTGCACAGCTAAGCTCGAAGCGGCATTTGCAGCTCGCAATAGTGCAGAGTTATCTCAAAGAAAGAGGCCACGGTGTTTCTGTACCTCTATTATGTTGGTGCAGCTTCGGAACTTTTAAATATCTTGATATATCTCGAGAACTACGCATCTGATCAAAAAATATCATCGAACATAAAAAGTAGGAAACTTAATTCTCTACAAAAAAGGTCTCTTAACATTTTGCCATAGCTCGCTTCGTTTCCGAGATATTTGCAGATATATCTCAAGGGAAGGGCCCTGACGGACATATTTCGAGATATTTCTTCTTCTTGTTGTTCTTCTTCTGCACAGCTAAGCTGGAAGTGGCATTTGCGGCTCGCACTAGTGCAGAGTTATCTCAAAGAAAGGGGCCACGGTGTTTCTGTATCTCTATTATGTTGGTGCGGCTTCGGAACTTTTAAATATCTCGATATATCTCGAAAACTACGCTTCTGACCAAAAAATATCATACAACATAAAAAGTAGAAAACTTAATTCTCTACAAAAAAGGTCTCTTAACATTTTGCCATAGCTCGCTTCGTTTCCGAGATATTTGCAGATTTATCTCAAGGGAAGGGGCCTAACGGACATATTTCGAGATATTTCTTCTTCTTGTTGTTCTTCTTCTGCACAGCTAAGCTGGAAGTGGCATTTCCAGCTCGCAATAGTGCAGAGTTATCTCAAAGAAAGGGGCCACGGTGTTTCTGTATCTCTATTATGTTGGTGCGGTTTCGGAACTTTTAAATATCTTGATATATCTCGAGAACTACGCATCTGATCAAAAAATATCATAGAACATAAAAAGTAGGAAACTTAATTCTCTACAAAAAAGGTCTCTTAACATTTTGCCATAGCTCCCTTCGTTTCCGAGATATTTGCAGATTTATCTCAAGGGAAGGGGCCTGACGGACATATTTCGAGATATTTCTTCTTCTTGTTGTTCTTCTTCTGCACAGCTGAGCTGGAAGTGGCATTTGCAGGTCGCAATAGTGCAGAGTTATCTCAAAGAAAGGGGCCACGGTGTTTCTGTATCTGTATTATGTTGGCGCGGCTTCGGAACTTTTAAATATCTCGATATATCTCGAAAACTACGCTTCTGATCAAAAAATATCATAGAACGTAAATTGTAGGAAACATTATTCTCTACAAAAAAGGTCTCTTAACATTTTGCCATAGCTCGCTTCGTTTCCGAGAGATTTGCAGATTCATCTCAAGGGAAGGGGTCTGACGGACATATTTCGAGATATTTCTTCTTCTTGTTGTTCTTCTTCTGCACAGCTAAGCTCGAAGCGGCATTTGCAGCTCGCAATAGTGCAGAGTTATCTCAAAGAAAGAGGCCACGGTGTTTCTGTACCTCTATTATGTTGGTGCAGCTTCGGAACTTTTAAATATCTTGATATATCTCGAGAACTACGCATCTGATCAAAAAATATCATCGAACATAAAAAGTAGGAAACTTAATTCTCTACAAAAAAGGTCTCTTAACATTTTGCCATAGCTCGCTTCGTTTCCGAGATATTTGCAGATTTATCTCAAGGGAAGGGCCCTGACGGACATATTTCGAGATATTTCTTCTTCTTGTTGTTCTTCTTCTGCACAGCTAAGCTGGAAGTGGCATTTGCGGCTCGCACTAGTGCAGAGTTATCTCAAAGAAAGGGGCCACGGTGTTTCTGTATCTCTATTATGTTGGTGCGGCTTCGGAACTTTTAAATATCTCGATATATCTCGAAAACTACGCTTCTGACCAAAAAATATCATACAACATAAAAAGTAGAAAACTTAATTCTCTACAAAAAAGGTCTCTTAACATTTTGCCATAGCTCGCTTCGTTTCCGAGATATTTGCAGATTTATCTCAAGGGAAGGGGCCTAACGGACATATTTCGAGATATTTCTTCTTCTTGTTGTTCTTCTTCTGCACAGATAAGCTGGAAGTGGCATTTCCAGCTCGCAATAGTGCAGAGTTATCTCAAAGAAAGGGGCCACGGTGTTTCTGTATCTCTATTATGTTGGTGCGGTTTCGGAACTTTTAAATATCTTGATATATCTCGAGAACTACGCATCTGATCAAAAAATATCATAGAACATAAAAAGTAGGAAACTTAATTCTCTACAAAAAAGGTCTCTTAACATTTTGCCATAGCTCCCTTCGTTTCCGAGATATTTGCAGATTTATCTCAAGGGAAGGGGCCTGACGGACATATTTCGAGATATTTCTTCTTCTTGTTGTTCTTCTTCTGCACAGCTGAGCTGGAACTGGCATTTGCAGGTCGCAATAGTGCAGAGTTATCTCAAAGAAAGGGGCCACGGTGTTTCTGTATCTGTATTATGTTGGTGCGGCTTCGGAACTTTTAAATATCTCGATATATCTCGAAAACTACGCTTCTGATCAAAAAATATCATAGAACGTAAATTGTAGGAAACATTATTCTCTACAAAAAAGGTCTCTTAACATTTTGCCATAGCTCGCTTCGTTTCCGAGATATTTGCAGATTCATCTCAAGGGAAGGGGTCTGACGGACATATTTCGAGATATTTCTTCTTCTTGTTGTTCTTCTTCTGCACAGCTAAGCTCGAAGCGGCATTTGCAGCTCGCAATAGTGCAGAGTTATCTCAAAGAAAGAGGCCACGGTGTTTCTGTACCTCTATTATGTTGGTGCAGCTTCGGAACTTTTAAATATCTTGATATATCTCGAGAACTACGCATCTGATCAAAAAATATCATCGAACATAAAAAGTAGGAAACTTAATTCTCTACAAAAAAGGTCTCTTAACATTTTGCCATAGCTCGCTTGGTTTCCGAGATATTTGCAGATTTATCTCAAGGGAAGTGGCCTGACGGACATATTTCGAGATATTTCTTCTTCTTGTTGTTCTTGTTCTGCACAGCTAAGCTGGAAGTGGCATTTGCAGCTCGCAATAGTGCAGAGTTATCCCAAAGAAAGGGGCCACGGTGTTTCTGTATCTCTATTATGTTGGTGCGGCTTCGGAACTTTTAAATATCTTGATATATCTCGAGAACTACGCATCTGATCAAAAAATATCATACTACATAAAAAGTAGGAAACTTAATTCTCTACAAGAAAGGTCTCTAAACATTTTGCCATAGCTCGCTTCGTTTCCGAGATATATGCAGATTTATCTCAAGGGAAGGGGCCTGACGGACATATTTCGAGATATTTCTTCTTCTTGTTGTTCTTCTTCTGCACAGCTAAGCTGGAAGTGGCATTTGCAGCTCGCAATAGTGCAGAGTTATCTCAAAGAGAGGGGCCACGGTGTTTCTGTATCTCTATTATGTTGGTGCGGCTTCGGAACTTTTAAATATCTTGATATATCTCGAGAACTACGCATCTGATCAAAAAATATCATAGAAGATAAAAAGTAGGAAACTTAATTCTCTACAAAAAACGTCTCTTAACATTTTGCCATAGCTCGCTTCGTTACCGAGATATTTGCATATTTATCTCAAGGGAAGGGGTCTGACGGACATATTTCGAGATATTTCTTCTTCTTGTTGTTCTTCTGCACAGCTAAGCTGGAAGTGGCATTTGCGGCTCGCACTAGTGCAGAGTTATCTCAAAGAAAGGGGCCACGGTGTTTCTGTATCTCTATTATGTTGGTGCGGCTTCGGAACTTTTAAATATCTCGATATATCTCGAAAACTACGCTTCTGATCAAAAAATATGATAGAACATAAAAAGTAGGAAACTTAATTCTCTACAAAAAAGGTCTCTTAACATTTTGCCATAGCTCGCTTCGTTTCCGAGATATTTGCAGATTTATCTCAAGGGAAGGGGTCTAACGGACATATTTCGAGATATTTCTTCTTCTTGTTGGTCTTCTTCTGCACAGCTAAACTGGAAGTGGCATTTCCAGCTCGCAATAGTGCAGAGTTATCCCAAAGAAAGGGGCCACGGTGTTTCTGTATCTCTATTATGTTGGTGCGGCTTCGGAACTTTTAAATATCTTGATATATCTCGAGAACTACGCATCTGATCAAAAAATATCATACTACATAAAAAGTAGGAAACTTAATTCTCTACAAGAAAGGTCTCTAAACATTTTGCCATAGCTCGCTTCGTTTCCGAGATATTTGCAGATTTATCTCAAGGGAAGGGGCCTGACGGACATATTTCGAGATATTTCTTCTTCTTGTTGTTCTTCTTCTGCACAGCTGAGCTGGAAGTGGCATTTGCAGGTCGCAATAGTGCAGAGTTATCTCAAAGAAAGGGGCCACGGTGTTTCTGTATCTGTATTATGTTGGTGCGGCTTCGGAACTTTTAAATATCTCGATATATCTCGAAAACTACGCTTCTGATCAGAAAATATCATAGAACGTAAAAAGTAGGAAACTTAATTCTCTACAAAAAAGGTCTCCTAACATTTTGCCATAGCTCGCTTGGTTTCCGAGATATTTGCAGATTTATCTCAAGGGAAGTGGCCTGACGGACATATTTCGAGATATTTCTTCTTCTTGTTGTTCTTGTTCTGCACAGCTAAGCTGGAAGTGGCATTTGCAGCTCGCAATAGTGCAGAGTTATCCCAAAGAAAGGGGCCACGGTGTTTCTGTATCTCTATTATGTTGGTGCGGCTTCGGAACTTTTAAATATCTTGATATATCTCGAGAACTACGCATCTGATCAAAAAATATCATACTACATAAAAAGTAGGAAACTTAATTCTCTACAAGAAAGGTCTCTAAACATTTTGCCATAGCTCGCTTCGTTTCCGAGATATTTGCAGATTTATCTCAAGGGAAGGGGCCTGACGGACATATTTCGAGATATTTCTTCTTCTTGTTGTTCTTCTTCTGCACAGCTAAGCTGGAAGTGGCATTTGCAGCTCGCAATAGTGCAGAGTTATCTCAAAGAGAGGGGCCACGGTGTTTCTGTATCTCTATTATGTTGGTGCGGCTTCGGAACTTTTAAATATCTCGATATATCTCGAAAACTACGCTTCTGATCAAAAAATATGATAGAACATAAAAAGTAGGAAACTTAATTCTCTACAAAAAAGGTCTCTTAACATTTTGCCATAGCTCGCTTCGTTTCCGAGATATTTGCAGATTTATCTCAAGGGAAGGGGTCTAACGGACATATTTCGAGATATTTCTTCTTCTTGTTGGTCTTCTTCTGCACAGCTAAACTGGAAGTGGCATTTCCAGCTCGCAATAGTGCAGAGTTATCTCAAAGAAAGGGACCACGGTGTTTCTGTATCTCTATTATGTTGGTGCGGCTTCGGAACTTTTAAATATCTTGATATAACTCGAGAACTACGCCTCTGATCAAAAAATATCATAGAACATAAAAAGTAGGAAACTTAATTCTCTACAAAAAAGGTCTCTTAACATTTTGCCATAGCTCGCTTCGTTTCCGAGATATTTGCAGATTTATCTCAAGGGAAGGGGCCTGACGGACATATTTCGAGATATTTCTTCTTCTTGTTGTTCTTCTTCTGCACAGCTGAGCTGGAAGTGGCATTTGCAGGTCGCAATAGTGCAGAGTTATCTCAAAGAAAGGGGCCACGGTGTTTCTGTATCTCTATTATGTTGGTGCGGCTTCGGAACTTTTAAATATCTCGATATATCTCGAAAACTACGCTTCTGATCAAAAAATGTCATAGAACGTAAATTGTAGGAAACATTATTCTCTACAAAAAAGGTCTCTTAACATTTTGCCATAGCTCGCTTCGTTTCCGAGATATTTGCAGATTCATCTCAAGGGAAGGGGTCTGACGGACATATTTCGAGATATTTCTTCTTCTTGTTGTTCTTCTTCTGCACAGCTAAGCTCGAAGCGGCATTTGCAGCTCGCAATAGTGCAGAGTTATCTCAAAGAAAGAGGCCACGGTGTTTCTGTACCTCTATTATGTTGGTGCAGCTTCGGAACTTTTAAATATCTTGATATATCTCGAGAACTACGCATCTGATCAAAAAATATCATCGAACATAAAAAGTAGGAAACTTAATTCTCTACAAAAAAGGTCTCTTAACATTTTGCCATAGCTCGCTTCGTTTCCGAGATATTAGCAGATTTATCTCAAGGGAAGTGGCCTGACGGACATATTTCGAGATATTTCTTCTTCTTGTTATTCTTGTTCTGCACAGCTAAGCTGGAAGTGGCATTTGCAGCTCGCAATAGTGCAGAGTTATCCCAAAGAAAGGGGCCACGGTGTTTCGGTATCTCTATTATGTTGGTGCGGCTTCGGAACTTTTAAATATCTTGATATATCTCGAGAACTACGCATCTGATCAAAAAATATCATACTATATAAAAAGTAGGAAACTTAATTCTCAACAAGAAAGGTCTCTAAACATTTTGCCATAGCTCGCTTCGTTTCCGAGATATTTGCAGATTTATCTCAAGGGAAGGGGCCTGACGGACATATTTCGAGATATTTCTTCTTCTTGTTGTTCTTCTTCTGCACAGCTAAGCTGGAAGTGGCATTTGCAGCTCGCAATAGTGCAGAGTTATCTCAAAGAGAGGGGCCACGGTGTTTCTGTATCTCTATTATGTTGGTGCGGCTTCGGAACTTTTAAATATCTTGATATATCTCGAGAACTACGCATCTGATCAAAAAATATCATAGAAGATAAAAAGTAGGAAACTTAATTCTCTACAAAAAACGTCTCTTAACATTTTGCCATAGCTCGCTTCGTTACCGAGATATTTGCATATTTATCTCAAGGGAAGGGGCCTGACGGACATATTTCGAGATATTTCTTCTTCTTGTTGTTCTTCTGCACAGCTAAGCTGGAAGTGGCATTTGCGGCTCGCACTAGTGCAGAGTTATCTCAAAGAAAGGGGCCACGGTGTTTCTGTATCTCTATTATGTTGGTGCGGCTTCGGAACTTTTAAATATCTCGATATATCTCGAAAACTACGCTTCTGATCAAAAAATATGATAGAACATAAAAAGTAGGAAACTTAATTCTCTACAAAAAAGGTCTCTTAACATTTTGCCATAGCTCGCTTCGTTTCCGAGATATTTGCAGATTTATCTCAAGGGAAGGGGTCTAACGGACATATTTCGAGATATTTCTTCTTCTTGTTGTTCTTCTTCTGCACAGCTAACCTGGAAGTGGCATTTCCAGCTCGCAATAGTGCAGAGTTATCTCAAAGAAAGGGGCCACGGTGTTTCTGTATCTCTATTATGTTGGTGCGGCTTCGGAACTTTTAAATATCTTGATATATCTCGAGAACTACGCCTCTGATCAAAAAATATCATAGGACATAAAAAGTAGGAAACTTAATTCTCTACAAAAAAGGTCTCTTAACATTTTGCCATAGCTCGCTTCGTTTCCGAGATATTTGCAGATTTATCTCAAGGGAAGGGGCCTGACGGACATATTTCGAGATATTTCTTCTTCTTGTTGTTCTTCTTCTGCACAGCTGAGCTGGAAGTGGCATTTGCAGGTCGCAATAGTGCAGAGTTATCTCAAAGAAAGGGGCCACGGTGTTTCTGTATCTCTATTATGTTGGTGCGGCTTCGGAACTTTTAAATATCTCGATATATCTCGAAAACTACGCTTCTGATCAAACAATATCATAGAACGTAAATTGTAGGAAACATTATTCTCTACAAAAAAGGTCTCTTAACATTTTGCCATAGCTCGCTTCGTTTCCGAGATATTTGCAGATTCATCTCAAGGGAAGGGGTCTGACGGACATATTTCGAGATATTTCTTCTTCTTGTTGTTCTTCTTCTGCACAGCTAAGCTGGAAGTGGCATTTGCAGCTCGCACTAGTGCAGAGTTATCTCAAAGAAAGGGGCCACGGTGTTTCTGTATCTCTATTATGTTGGTGCGGCTTCGGAACTTTTAAATATCTCGATATATCTCGAAAACTACGCTTCTGATCAAAAAATATCATAGAACATAAAAAGTAGGAAACTTAATTCTCTACAAAAAAGGTCTCTTAACATTTTGCCATAGCTCGCTTCGTTTCCGAGATATTTGCAGATTTATCTCAAGGGAAGGGCCCTGACGGACATATTTCGAGATATTTCTTCTTCTTGTTGTTCTTCTTCTGCACAGCTAAGCTGGAAGTGGCATTTACAGCTCGCAATAGTGCAGAGTTATCTCAAAGAAAGGGGCCACGGTGTCTCTGTATCTCTATTATGTTGGTGTGGCTTCGGAACTTTTAAATATCTTGATATATCTCGAGAACTACGCATCTGATCAAAAAATATCATAGAACATAAATTGTAGGAAACATAATTCTCTACAAAAAAGGTCTCTTAACATTTTGCCATAGCTCGCTTCGTTTCCGAGATATTTGCAGATTTATCTCAAGGGAAGGGGCCTGACGGACATATTTCGAGATATTTCTTCTTCTTGTTGTTCTTCTTCTGCACAGCTAAGCTGGAAGTGGCATTTGCGGCTCGCACTAGTGCAGAGTTATCTCAAAGAAAGGGGCCACGGTGTTTCTGTATCCCTATTATGTTGGTGCGGCTTCGGAACTTTTAAATATCTCGATATATCTCGAAAACTACGCTTCTGATCAAAAAATATCATAGAACATAAATTGTAGGAAACATAATTCTCTACAAAAAACGTCTCTTAACATTTTGCCATAGATCGCTTCGTTTCCGAGATATTTGCAGATTCAGCTCAAAGGAACTGGCCTGACGGACATATTTCGAGATATTTCTTCTTCTTGTTGTTCTTGTTCTGCACAGCTAAGCTGGAAGTGGCATTTGCAGCTCGCAATAGTGCAGAGTTATCCCAAAGAAAGGGGCCACGGTGTTTCTGTATCTCTATTATGTTGGTGCGGCTTCGGAACTTTTAAATATCTTGATATATCTCGAGAACTACGCCTCTGATCAAAAAATATCATAGAACATAAAAAGTAGGAAACTTAATTCTCTACAAAAAAGGTCTCTTAACATTTTGCCATAGCTCGCTTCGTTTCCGAGATATTTGCAGATTTATCTCAAGGGAAGGGGCCTGACGGACATATTTCGAGATATTTCTTCTTCTTGTTGTTCTTCTTCTGCACAGCTGAGCTGGAAGTGGCATTTGCAGGTCGCAATAGTGCAGAGTTATCTCAAAGAAAGGGGCCACGGTGTTTCTGTATCTCTATTATGTTGGTGCGGCTTCGGAACTTTTAAATATCTCGATATATCTCGAAAACTACGCTTCTGATCAAAAAATATCATAGAACGTAAATTGTAGGAAACATTATTCTCTACAAAAAAGGTCTCTTAACATTTTGCCATAGCTCGCTTCGTTTCCGAGATATTTGCAGATTCATCTCAAGGGAAGGGGTCTGACGGACATATTTCGAGATATTTCTTCTTCTTGTTGTTCTTCTTCTGCACAGCTAAGCTCGAAGCGGCATTTGCAGCTCGCAATAGTGCAGAGTTATCTCAAAGAAAGAGGCCACGGTGTTTCTGTACCTCTATTATGTTGGTACAGCTTCGGAACTTTTAAATATCTTGATATATCTCGAGAACTACGCATCTGATCAAAAAATATCATAGAACATAAAAAGTAGAAAACTTAATTCTCTACAAAAAAGGTCCCTTAACATTTTGCCATAGCTCGCTTCGTTTCCGAGATATTTGCAGATTTATCTCAAGGGAAGGGGCCTGACGGATATATTTCGAGATATTTCTTCTTCTTGTTGTTCTTCTTCTGCACAGCTAAGCTGGAAGTGGCATTTGCAGCTCGCACTAGTGCAGAGTTATCTCAAAGAAAGGGGCCACGGTGTTTCTGTATCTCTATTATGTTGGTGCGGCTTCGGAACTTTTAAATATCTCGATATATCTCGAAAACTACGCTTCTGATCAAAAAATATCATAGAACATAAAAAGTAGGAAACTTAATTCTCTACAAAAAAGGTCTCTTAACATTTTGCCATAGCTCGCTTCGTTTCCGAGATATTTGCAGATTTATCTCAAGGGAAGGGGCCTGACGGACATATTTCGAGATATTTCTTCTTCTTGTTGTTCTTCTTCTGCACAGCTAAGCTGGAAGTAGCATTTGCGGCTCGCACTAGTGCAGAGTTATCTCAAAGAAAGGGGCCACGGTGTTTCTGTATCTCTATTATGTTGGTGCGGCTTCGGAACTTTTAAATATCTCGATATATCTCGAAAACTACGCTTCTGATCAAAAAATATCATAGAACATAAATTGTAGGAAACATAATTCTCTACAAAAAAGGTCTCTTAACATTTTGCCATAGCTCGCTTCGTTTCCGAGATATTTGCAGATATATCTCAAGGGAAGGGGCCTGACGGACATACTTCGAGATAATTCTTCTTCTTGTTGTTCTTCTTCTGCACAGCTAAGCTGGAAGTGGCATTTGCAGCTCGCACTAGTGCAGAGTTATCTCAAAGAAAGGGGCCACGGTGTTTCTGTATCTCTATTATGTTGGTGCGGCTTCGGAACTTTTAAATATCTCGATATATCTCGAAAACTACGCTTCTGATCAAAAAATATCATAGAACATAAAAAGTAGGAAACTTAATTCTCTACAAAAAAGGTCTCTTAACATTTTGCCATAGCTCGCTTCGTTTCCGAGATATTTGCAGATTTATCTCAAGGGAAGGGCCCTGACGGACATATTTCGAGATATTTCTTCTTCTTGTTGTTCTTCTTCTGCACAGCTAAGCTGGAAGTGGCATTTACAGCTCGCAATAGTGCAGAGTTATCTCAAAGAAAGGGGCCACGGTGTCTCTGTATCTCTATTATGTTGGTGTGGCTTCGGAACTTTTAAATATCTTGATATATCTCGAGAACTACGCTTCTGATCAAAAAATATGATAGAACATAAAAAGTAGGAAACTTAATTCTCTACAAAAAAGGTCTCTTAACATTTTGCCATAGCTCGCTTCGTTTCCGAGATATTTGCAGATTTATCTCAAGGGAAGGGGTCTAACGGACATATTTCGAGATATTTCTTCTTCTTGTTGTTCTTCTTCTGCACAGCTAAACTGGAAGTGGCATTTCCAGCTCGCAATAGTGCAGAGTTATCTCAAAGAAAGGGGCCACGGTGTTTCTGTATCTCTATTATGTTGGTGCGGCTTCGGAACTTTTAAATATCTTGATATATCTCGAGAACTACGCCTCTGATCAAAAAATATCATAGAACATAAAAAGTAGGAAACTTAATTCTCTACAAAAAAGGTCTCTTAACATTTTGCCATAGCTCGCTTCGTTTCCGAGATATTTGCAGATTTATCTCAAGGGAAGGGGCCTGACGGACATATTTCGAGATATTTCTTCTTCTTGTTGTTCTTCTTCTGCACAGCTGAGCTGGAAGTGGCATTTGCAGGTCGCAATAGTGCAGAGTTATCTCAAAGAAAGGGGCCACGGTGTTTCTGTATCTCTATTATGTTGGTGCGGCTTCGGAACTTTTAAATATCTCGATATATCTCGAAAACTACGCTTCTGATCAAAAAATATCATAGAACGTAAATTGTAGGAAACATTATTCTCTACAAAAAAGGTCTCTTAACATTTTGCCATAGCTCGCTTCGTTTCCGAGATATTTGCAGATTCATCTCAAGGGAAGGGGCCTGACGGACATACTTCGAGATAATTCTTCTTCTTGTTGTTCTTCTTCTGCACAGCTAAGCTGGAAGTGGCATTTGCAGCTCGCACTAGTGCAGAGTTATCTCAAAGAAAGGGGCCACGGTGTTTCTGTATCTCTATTATGTTGGTGCGGCTTCGGAACTTTTAAATATCTCGATATATCTCGAAAACTACGCTTCTGATCAAAAAATATCATAGAACATAAAAGGTAGGAAACTTAATTCTCTACAAAAAAGGTCTCTTAACATTTTGCCATAGCTCGCTTCGTTTCCGAGATATTTGCAGATTTATCTCAAGGGAAGGGCCCTGACGGACATATTTCGAGATATTTCTTCTTCTTGTTGTTCTTCTTCTGCACAGCTAAGCTGGAAGTGGCATTTACAGCTCGCAATAGTGCAGAGTTATCTCAAAGAAAGGGGCCACGGTGTCTCTGTATCTCTATTATGTTGGTGCGGCTTCGGAACTTTTAAATATCTTGATATATCTCGAGAACTACGCATCTGATCAAAAAATATCATAGAACATAAATTGTAGGAAACTTAATTCTCTACAAAAAAGGTCTCTAAACATTTTGCCATAGCTCGCTTCGTTTCCGAGATATTTGCAGATTTATCTCAAGGGAAGGGGCCTGACGGACATATTTCGAGATATTTCTTCTTCTTGTTGCTCTTCTTCTGCACAGCTAAGCTGGAAGTGGCATTTGCGGCTCGCACTAGTGCAGAGTTATCTCAAAGAAAGGGGCCACGGTGTTTCTGTATCCCTATTATGTTGGTGCGGCTTCGGAACTTTTAAATATCTCGATATATCTCGAAAACTACGCTTCTGATCAAAAAATATCATAGAACATAAATTGTAGGAAACATAATTCTCTACAAAAAACGTCTCTTAACATTTTGCCATAGCTCGCTTCGTTTCCGAGATATTTGCAGATTCAGCTCAAAGGAACTGGCCTGACGGACATATTTCGAGATATTTCTTCATCTTGTTGTTCTTCCTCTGCACAGCTAAGCTGGAAGTGGCATTTGCAGCTCGCAATAGTGCAGAGTTATCTCAAAGAAAGGGGCCACGGTGTTTCTGTATCTCTATTATGTTGGTGCGGCTTCGGAACTTTTAAATATCTTGATATATCTCGAGAACTACGCATCTGATCAAAAAATATCATAGAACATAAAAAGTAGGAAACTTAATTCTCTACAAAAAAGGTCTCTTAACATTTTGCCATAGCTCTCTTCGTTTCCGAGATATTTGCAGATTTATCTCAAGGGAAGGGGCCTGACGGACATATTTCGAGATATTTCTTCTTCTTGTTGTTCTTCTTCTGCACAGCTAAGCTGGAAGTGGCATTTGCAGCTCGCAATAGTGCAGAGTTATCTCAAAGAAAGGGGCCACGGTGTTTCTGTATCTCTATTATGTTGGTGCGGCTTCGGAACTTTTAAATATCTTGATATATCTCGAGAACTACGCGTCTCATCAAAAAATATCATAGAACATAAAAAGTAGGAAACATAATTCTCTACAAAAACGGTCTCTTAACATTTTGCAATAGCTCGCTTCGTTTCCGAGATATTTGCAGATATATCTCAAGGGAACGGGCCTGACGGACATATTTCGAGATATTTCTTCTTCTTGTTGTTCTTCTTCTGCACAGCTAAGCTGGAAGTGGCATTTGCGGCTCGCACTAGTGCAGAGTTATCTCAAAGAAAGGGGCCACGGTGTTTCTGTATCCCTATTATGTTGGTGCGGCTTCGGAACTTTTAAATATCTTGATATATCTCGAGAACTACGCATCTGATCAAAAAATATCATAGAACATAAAAAGTAGGAAACTTAATTCCCTACAAAAAAGGTCTCTTAAGATTTTGCCATAGCTCGCTTCGTTTCCGAGATATTTGCAGATTTATCTCAAGGGAAGGGGCCTGACGGAACATATTTCGAGATATTTCTTCTTCTTGTTGTTCTTCTTCTGCACAGCTAAGCTGGAAGTGGCATTTGCGGCTCGCACTAGTGCAGAGTTATCTCAAAGAAAGGGGCCACGGTGTTTCTGTATCTCTATTATGTTGGTGCGGCTTCGGAACTTTTAAATATCTCGATATATCTCGAAAACTACGCTTCTGATCAAAAAATATCATAGAACATAAATTGTAGGAAACATAATTCTCTACAAAAAAGGTCTCTTAACATTTTGCCATAGCTCGCTTCGTTTCCGAGATATTTGCAGATATATCTCAAGGGAAGGGGCCTGACGGACATACTTCGAGATAATTCTTCTTCTTGTTGTTCTTCTTCTGCACAGCTAAGCTGGAAGTGGCATTTACAGCTCGCAATAGTGCAGAGTTATCTCAAAGAAAGGGGCCACGGTGTTTCTGTATCTCTATTATGTTGGTGCGGCTTCGGAACTTTTAAATATCTTGATATATCTCGAGAACTACGGCTCTGATCAAAAAATATCATAGAACATGAAAAGTAGGAAACTTAATTCTCTACAAAAAAGGTCTCTTAACATTTTGCCATAGCTCGCTTCGTTTCCGAGATATTTGCAGATTTATCTCAAGGGAAGGGGCCTGACGGACATATTTCGAGATATTTCTTCTTCTTGTTGTTCTTCTTCTGCACAGCTAAGCTGGAAGTGGCATTTGCAGCTCGGACTAGTGCAGAGTTATCTCAAAGAAAGGGGCCACGATGTTTCTGTATCTCTATTATGTTGGTGCGGCTTCGGAACTTTTAAATATCTCGATATATCTCGAAAACTACGCTTCTGATCAAAAAATATCATAGAACATAAATTGTAGGAAACATAATTCTCTACAAAAAAGGTCTCTTAACATTTTGCCATAGCTCGCTTCGTTTCCGAGATATTTGCAGATATATCTCAAGGGAAGGGGCCTGACGGACATATTTCGAGATATTTCTTCTTCTTGTTGTTCTTCTTCTGCACAGCTAAGCTGGAAGTGGCATTTACAGCTCGCAATAGTGCAGAGTTATCTCAAAGAAAGGGGCCACGGCGTTTCTGTATCTCTATTATGTTGGTGCGGCTTCGGAACTCTTCAATATCTTGATATATCTCGAGAACTACGCATCTGATCAAAAAATATCATAGAACATGAAAAGTAGGAAACGTAATTCTCTACAAAAAAGGTCTCTTAACATTTTGCCATAGCTCTCTTCGTTTCCGAGATATTTGCAGATTTATCTCAAGGGAAGGGGCCTGACGGACATATTTCGAGATATTTCTTCTTCTTGTTGTTCTTCTTCTGCACAGCTAAGCTGGAAGTGGCATTTGCGGCTCGCACTAGTGCAGAGTTATCTCAAAGAAAGGGGCCACGGTGTTTCTGTATCTCTATTATGTTGGTGCGGCTTCGGAACTTTTAAATATCTCGATATATCTCGAAAACTACGCTTCTGATCAAAAAATTTCGTAGAACATAAATTGTAGGAAACATAATTCTCTACAAAAAAGATCTCTTAACATTTTGCGATAGCTCGCTTCGTTTCCGAGATATTTGCAGATTTATCTCAAGGGAAGGGGCCTGACGGACATATTTCGAGATATTTCTTCTTCTTGTTGTTCTTCTTCTGCACAGCTGAGCTGGAAGTGGCATTTGCGGCTCGCACTAGTGCAGAGTTATCTCAAAGAAAGGGGCCACGGTGTTTCTGTATCTCTATTATGTTGGTGCGGCTTCGGAACTTTTAAATATCTTGATATATCTCGAGAACGACGCATCTGATCAAAAAATATCATACTACATAAAAAGTAGGAAACTTAATTCTCTACAAGAAAGGTCTCTAAACATTTTGCCATAGCTCGCTTCGTTTCCGAGATATTTGCAGATTTATCTCAAGGGAAGGGGCCTGACGGACATATTTCGAGATATTTCTTCTTCTTGTTGTTCTTCTTCTGCACAGCTAAGCTGGAAGTGGCATTTGCGGCTCGCACTGGTGCACAGTTATCTCAAAGAAAGGGGCCACGGTGTTTGTGTATCTCTATTATGTTGGTGCGTCTTCGGAACTTTTAAATATCTCGATATATCTCGAAGACTACGCTTCTGATCAAAAAATATCATAGAACATAAATTGTAGGAAACATAATTCTCTACAAAAAACGTCTCTTAACATTTTGCCATAGCTCGCTTCGTTTCCGAGATATTTGCAGATTCAGCTCAAAGGAACTGGCCTGACGGACATATTTCGAGATATTTCTTCTTCTTGTTGTTCTTCCTCTGCACAGCTAAGCTGGAAGTGGCATTTGCAGCTCGCAATAGTGCAGAGTTATCTCAAAGAAAGGGGCCACGGTGTTTCTGTATCTCTATTATGTTGGTGCGGCTTCGGAACTTTTAAATATCTTGATATATCTCGAGAACTACGCATCTGATCAAAAAATATCATAGAACATGAAAAGTAGGAAACTTAATTCTCTACAAAAAAGGTCTCTTAACATTTTGCCATAGCTCGCTTCGTTTCCGAGATATTTGCATATTTATCTCAAGGGAAGGGGCTTGACGGACATATTTCGAGATATTTCTTCTTCTTGTTGTTCTTCTTCTGCACAGCTAAGCTGGAAGTGGCATTTGCGGCTCGCACTAGTGCAGAGTTATCTCAAAGAAAGAGGCCACGGTGTTTCTGTACCTCTATTATGTTGGTGCAGCTTCGGAACTTTTAAATATCTTGATATATCTCGAGAACTACGCATCTGATCAAAAAATATCATCGAACATAAAAAGTAGGAAACTTAATTCTCTACAAAAAAGGTCTCTTAACATTTTGCCATAGCTCGCTTCCTTTCCGAGGTATTTGCAGATTTATCTCAAGGGAAGTGGCCTGACGGACATATTTCGAGATATTTCTTCTTCTTGTTGTTCTTCTTCTGCACAGCTAAGCTGGAAGTGGCATTTGCAGCTCGCAATAGTGCAGAGTTATCCCAAAGAAAGGGGCCACGATGTTTCTGTATCTCTATTATGTTGGTGCGGCTTCGGAACTTTTAAATATCTCGATATATCTCGAAAACTACGCTTCTGATCAAAAAATATCATAGAACATAAATTGTAGGAAACATAATTCTCTACAAAAAAGGTCTCTTAACATTTTGCCATAGCTCGCTTCGTTTCCGAGATATTTGCAGATTTATCTCAAGGGAAGGGGCCTGACGGACATATTTCGAGATATTTCTTCTTCTTGTTGTTCTTCTTCTGCACAGCTAAGCTGGAAGTGGCATTTGCAGCGCGCAATAGTGCAGAGTTATCTCAAAGAAAGGGGCCACGGTGTTTCTGTATCTCTATTATGTTGGTGCGGCTTCGGAACTTTTAAATATCTTGATATATCTCGAGAACTACGCATCTGATCAAAAAATATCATACTACATAAAAAGTAGGAAACTTAATTCTCTACAAGAAAGGTCTCTAAACATTTTGCCAGAGCTCGCTTCGTTTCCGAGATATTTGCAGATTTATCTCAAGGGAAGTGGCCTGACGGACATATTTCGAGATATTTCTTCTTCTTGTTGTTCTTCTTCTGCACAGCTAAGCTGGAAGTGGCATTTGCGGCTCGCACTAGTGCAGAGTTATCTCAAAGAAAGGGGCCACGGTGTTTCTGTATCCCTATTATGTTGGTGCGGCTTCGGAACTTTTAAATATCTCGATATATCTCGAAAACTACGCTTCTGATCAAAAAATATCATAGAACATAAATTGTAGGAAACATAATTCTCTACAAAAAACGTCTCAACATTTTGCCATAGCTCGCTTCGTTTCCGAGATATTTGCAGATTCAGCTCAAAGGAACTGGCCTGACGGACATATTTCGAGATATTTCTTCTTCTTGTTGTTCTTCCTCTGCACAGCTAAGCTGGAAGTGGCATTTGCAGCTCGCAATAGTGCAGAGTTATCTCAAAGAAAGGGGCCACGGTGTTTCTGTATCTCTATTATGTTGG
This sequence comes from Osmia lignaria lignaria, assembly GCF_051020975.1. Taxonomy (NCBI): domain Eukaryota; kingdom Metazoa; phylum Arthropoda; class Insecta; order Hymenoptera; family Megachilidae; genus Osmia; species Osmia lignaria. The sequence goes on along the minus strand of NW_027478159.1, from coordinate 3,463,849 downwards.
TGCGGCTTCGGAACTTTTAAATATCTTGATATATCTCGTGAACTACGCATCTGATCAAAAAATATCATAGAACATAAAAAGTAGGAAACTTAATTCTCTACAAGAAAGGTCTCTTAACATTTTGCCATAGCTCGCTTCGTTTCCGAGATATTTGCAGATATATCTCAAGGGAAGGGGCCTGACGGGCATATTTCGAGATATTTCTTCTTCTTGTTGTTCTTCTTCTGCACAGCTAAGCTCGAAGCGGCATTTGCAGCTCGCAATAGTGCAGAGTTATCTCAAAGAAAGAGGCCACGGTGTTTCTGTACCTCTATTATGTTGGTACAGCTTCGGAACTTTTAAATATCTTGATATATCTCGAGAACTACGCATCTGATCAAAAAATATCATAGAACATAAAAAGTAGAAAACTTAATTCTCTACAAAAAAGGTCCCTTAACATTTTGCCATAGCTCGCTTCGTTTCCGAGATATTTGCAGATTTATCTCAAGGGAAGGGGCCTGACGGATATATTTCGAGATATTTCTTCTTCTTGTTGTTCTTCTTCTGCACAGCTAAGCTGGAAGTGGCATTTGCAGCTCGCACTAGTGCAGAGTTATCTCAAAGAAAGGGGCCACGGTGTTTCTGTATCTCTATTATGTTGGTGCGGCTTCGGAACTTTTAAATATCTCGATATATCTCGAAAACTACGCTTCTGATCAAAAAATATCATAGAACATAAAAAGTAGGAAACTTAATTCTCTACAAAAAAGGTCTCTTAACATTTTGCCATAGCTCGCTTCGTTTCCGAGATATTTGCAGATTTATCTCAAGGGAAGGGGCCTGACGGACATATTTCGAGATATTTCTTCTTCTTGTTGTTCTTCTTCTGCACAGCTAAGCTGGAAGTAGCATTTGCGGCTCGCACTAGTGCAGAGTTATCTCAAAGAAAGGGGCCACGGTGTTTCTGTATCTCTATTATGTTGGTGCGGCTTCGGAACTTTTAAATATCTCGATATATCTCGAAAACTACGCTTCTGATCAAAAAATATCATAGAACATAAATTGTAGGAAACATAATTCTCTACAAAAAAGGTCTCTTAACATTTTGCCATAGCTCGCTTCGTTTCCGAGATATTTGCAGATATATCTCAAGGGAAGGGGCCTGACGGACATACTTCGAGATAATTCTTCTTCTTGTTGTTCTTCTTCTGCACAGCTAAGCTGGAAGTGGCATTTGCAGCTCGCACTAGTGCAGAGTTATCTCAAAGAAAGGGGCCACGGTGTTTCTGTATCTCTATTATGTTGGTGCGGCTTCGGAACTTTTAAATATCTCGATATATCTCGAAAACTACGCTTCTGATCAAAAAATATCATAGAACATAAAAAGTAGGAAACTTAATTCTCTACAAAAAAGGTCTCTTAACATTTTGCCATAGCTCGCTTCGTTTCCGAGATATTTGCAGATTTATCTCAAGGGAAGGGCCCTGACGGACATATTTCGAGATATTTCTTCTTCTTGTTGTTCTTCTTCTGCACAGCTAAGCTGGAAGTGGCATTTACAGCTCGCAATACTGCAGAGTTATCTCAAAGAAAGGGGCCACGGTGTCTCTGTATCTCTATTATGTTGGTGTGGCTTCGGAACTTTTAAATATCTTGATATATCTCGAGAACTACGCTTCTGATCAAAAAATATGATAGAACATAAAAAGTAGGAAACTTAATTCTCTACAAAAAAGGTCTCTTAACATTTTGCCATAGCTCGCTTCGTTTCCGAGATATTTGCAGATTTATCTCAAGGGAAGGGGTCTAACGGACATATTTCGAGATATTTCTTCTTCTTGTTGTTCTTCTTCTGCACAGCTAAACTGGAAGTGGCATTTCCAGCTCGCAATAGTGCAGAGTTATCTCAAAGAAAGGGGCCACGGTGTTTCTGTATCTCTATTATGTTGGTGCGGCTTCGGAACTTTTAAATATCTTGATATATCTCGAGAACTACGCCTCTGATCAAAAAATATCATAGAACATAAAAAGTAGGAAACTTAATTCTCTACAAAAAAGGTCTCTTAACATTTTGCCATAGCTCGCTTCGTTTCCGAGATATTTGCAGATTTATCTCAAGGGAAGGGGCCTGACGGACATATTTCGAGATATTTCTTCTTCTTGTTGTTCTTCTTCTGCACAGCTGAGCTGGAAGTGGCATTTGCAGGTCGCAATAGTGCAGAGTTATCTCAAAGAAAGGGGCCACGGTGTTTCTGTATCTCTATTATGTTGGTGCGGCTTCGGAACTTTTAAATATCTCGATATATCTCGAAAACTACGCTTCTGATCAAAAAATATCATAGAACGTAAATTGTAGGAAACATTATTCTCTACAAAAAAGGTCTCTTAACATTTTGCCATAGCTCGCTTCGTTTCCGAGATATTTGCAGATTCATCTCAAGGGAAGGGGCCTGACGGACATACTTCGAGATAATTCTTCTTCTTGTTGTTCTTCTTCTGCACAGCTAAGCTGGAAGTGGCATTTGCAGCTCGCACTAGTGCAGAGTTATCTCAAAGAAAGGGGCCACGGTGTTTCTGTATCTCTATTATGTTGGTGCGGCTTCGGAACTTTTAAATATCTCGATATATCTCGAAAACTACGCTTCTGATCAAAAAATATCATAGAACATAAAAGGTAGGAAACTTAATTCTCTACAAAAAAGGTCTCTTAACATTTTGCCATAGCTCGCTTCGTTTCCGAGATATTTGCAGATTTATCTCAAGGGAAGGGCCCTGACGGACATATTTCGAGATATTTCTTCTTCTTGTTGTTCTTCTTCTGCACAGCTAAGCTGGAAGTGGCATTTACAGCTCGCAATAGTGCAGAGTTATCTCAAAGAAAGGGGCCACGGTGTCTCTGTATCTCTATTATGTTGGTGCGGCTTCGGAACTTTTAAATATCTTGATATATCTCGAGAACTACGCATCTGATCAAAAAATATCATAGAACATAAATTGTAGGAAACTTAATTCTCTACAAAAAAGGTCTCTAAACATTTTGCCATAGCTCGCTTCGTTTCCGAGATATTTGCAGATTTATCTCAAGGGAAGGGGCCTGACGGACATATTTCGAGATATTTCTTCTTCTTGTTGCTCTTCTTCTGCACAGCTAAGCTGGAAGTGGCATTTGCGGCTCGCACTAGTGCAGAGTTATCTCAAAGAAAGGGGCCACGGTGTTTCTGTATCCCTATTATGTTGGTGCGGCTTCGGAACTTTTAAATATCTCGATATATCTCGAAAACTACGCTTCTGATCAAAAAATATCATAGAACATAAATTGTAGGAAACATAATTCTCTACAAAAAACGTCTCTTAACATTTTGCCATAGCTCGCTTCGTTTCCGAGATATTTGCAGATTCAGCTCAAAGGAACTGGCCTGACGGACATATTTCGAGATATTTCTTCATCTTGTTGTTCTTCCTCTGCACAGCTAAGCTGGAAGTGGCATTTGCAGCTCGCAATAGTGCAGAGTTATCTCAAAGAAAGGGGCCACGGTGTTTCTGTATCTCTATTATGTTGGTGCGGCTTCGGAACTTTTAAATATCTTGATATATCTCGAGAACTACGCATCTGATCAAAAAATATCATAGAACATAAAAAGTAGGAAACTTAATTCTCTACAAAAAAGGTCTCTTAACATTTTGCCATAGCTCTCTTCGTTTCCGAGATATTTGCAGATTTATCTCAAGGGAAGGGGCCTGACGGACATATTTCGAGATATTTCTTCTTCTTGTTGTTCTTCTTCTGCACAGCTAAGCTGGAAGTGGCATTTGCAGCTCGCAATAGTGCAGAGTTATCTCAAAGAAAGGGGCCACGGTGTTTCTGTATCTCTATTATGTTGGTGCGGCTTCGGAACTTTTAAATATCTTGATATATCTCGAGAACTACGCGTCTCATCAAAAAATATCATAGAACATAAAAAGTAGGAAACATAATTCTCTACAAAAACGGTCTCTTAACATTTTGCAATAGCTCGCTTCGTTTCCGAGATATTTGCAGATATATCTCAAGGGAACGGGCCTGACGGACATATTTCGAGATATTTCTTCTTCTTGTTGTTCTTCTTCTGCACAGCTAAGCTGGAAGTGGCATTTGCGGCTCGCACTAGTGCAGAGTTATCTCAAAGAAAGGGGCCACGGTGTTTCTGTATCCCTATTATGTTGGTGCGGCTTCGGAACTTTTAAATATCTTGATATATCTCGAGAACTACGCATCTGATCAAAAAATATCATAGAACATAAAAAGTAGGAAACTTAATTCCCTACAAAAAAGGTCTCTTAAGATTTTGCCATAGCTCGCTTCGTTTCCGAGATATTTGCAGATTTATCTCAAGGGAAGGGGCCTGACGGAACATATTTCGAGATATTTCTTCTTCTTGTTGTTCTTCTTCTGCACAGCTAAGCTGGAAGTGGCATTTGCGGCTCGCACTAGTGCAGAGTTATCTCAAAGAAAGGGGCCACGGTGTTTCTGTATCTCTATTATGTTGGTGCGGCTTCGGAACTTTTAAATATCTCGATATATCTCGAAAACTACGCTTCTGATCAAAAAATATCATAGAACATAAATTGTAGGAAACATAATTCTCTACAAAAAAGGTCTCTTAACATTTTGCCATAGCTCGCTTCGTTTCCGAGATATTTGCAGATATATCTCAAGGGAAGGGGCCTGACGGACATACTTCGAGATAATTCTTCTTCTTGTTGTTCTTCTTCTGCACAGCTAAGCTGGAAGTGGCATTTACAGCTCGCAATAGTGCAGAGTTATCTCAAAGAAAGGGGCCACGGTGTTTCTGTATCTCTATTATGTTGGTGCGGCTTCGGAACTTTTAAATATCTTGATATATCTCGAGAACTACGGCTCTGATCAAAAAATATCATAGAACATGAAAAGTAGGAAACTTAATTCTCTACAAAAAAGGTCTCTTAACATTTTGCCATAGCTCGCTTCGTTTCCGAGATATTTGCAGATTTATCTCAAGGGAAGGGGCCTGACGGACATATTTCGAGATATTTCTTCTTCTTGTTGTTCTTCTTCTGCACAGCTAAGCTGGAAGTGGCATTTGCAGCTCGGACTAGTGCAGAGTTATCTCAAAGAAAGGGGCCACGATGTTTCTGTATCTCTATTATGTTGGTGCGGCTTCGGAACTTTTAAATATCTCGATATATCTCGAAAACTACGCTTCTGATCAAAAAATATCATAGAACATAAATTGTAGGAAACATAATTCTCTACAAAAAAGGTCTCTTAACATTTTGCCATAGCTCGCTTCGTTTCCGAGATATTTGCAGATATATCTCAAGGGAAGGGGCCTGACGGACATATTTCGAGATATTTCTTCTTCTTGTTGTTCTTCTTCTGCACAGCTAAGCTGGAAGTGGCATTTACAGCTCGCAATAGTGCAGAGTTATCTCAAAGAAAGGGGCCACGGCGTTTCTGTATCTCTATTATGTTGGTGCGGCTTCGGAACTCTTCAATATCTTGATATATCTCGAGAACTACGCATCTGATCAAAAAATATCATAGAACATGAAAAGTAGGAAACGTAATTCTCTACAAAAAAGGTCTCTTAACATTTTGCCATAGCTCTCTTCGTTTCCGAGATATTTGCAGATTTATCTCAAGGGAAGGGGCCTGACGGACATATTTCGAGATATTTCTTCTTCTTGTTGTTCTTCTTCTGCACAGCTAAGCTGGAAGTGGCATTTGCGGCTCGCACTAGTGCAGAGTTATCTCAAAGAAAGGGGCCACGGTGTTTCTGTATCTCTATTATGTTGGTGCGGCTTCGGAACTTTTAAATATCTCGATATATCTCGAAAACTACGCTTCTGATCAAAAAATTTCGTAGAACATAAATTGTAGGAAACATAATTCTCTACAAAAAAGATCTCTTAACATTTTGCGATAGCTCGCTTCGTTTCCGAGATATTTGCAGATTTATCTCAAGGGAAGGGGCCTGACGGACATATTTCGAGATATTTCTTCTTCTTGTTGTTCTTCTTCTGCACAGCTGAGCTGGAAGTGGCATTTGCGGCTCGCACTAGTGCAGAGTTATCTCAAAGAAAGGGGCCACGGTGTTTCTGTATCTCTATTATGTTGGTGCGGCTTCGGAACTTTTAAATATCTTGATATATCTCGAGAACGACGCATCTGATCAAAAAATATCATACTACATAAAAAGTAGGAAACTTAATTCTCTACAAGAAAGGTCTCTAAACATTTTGCCATAGCTCGCTTCGTTTCCGAGATATTTGCAGATTTATCTCAAGGGAAGGGGCCTGACGGACATATTTCGAGATATTTCTTCTTCTTGTTGTTCTTCTTCTGCACAGCTAAGCTGGAAGTGGCATTTGCGGCTCGCACTGGTGCACAGTTATCTCAAAGAAAGGGGCCACGGTGTTTGTGTATCTCTATTATGTTGGTGCGTCTTCGGAACTTTTAAATATCTCGATATATCTCGAAGACTACGCTTCTGATCAAAAAATATCATAGAACATAAATTGTAGGAAACATAATTCTCTACAAAAAACGTCTCTTAACATTTTGCCATAGCTCGCTTCGTTTCCGAGATATTTGCAGATTCAGCTCAAAGGAACTGGCCTGACGGACATATTTCGAGATATTTCTTCTTCTTGTTGTTCTTCCTCTGCACAGCTAAGCTGGAAGTGGCATTTGCAGCTCGCAATAGTGCAGAGTTATCTCAAAGAAAGGGGCCACGGTGTTTCTGTATCTCTATTATGTTGGTGCGGCTTCGGAACTTTTAAATATCTTGATATATCTCGAGAACTACGCATCTGATCAAAAAATATCATAGAACATGAAAAGTAGGAAACTTAATTCTCTACAAAAAAGGTCTCTTAACATTTTGCCATAGCTCGCTTCGTTTCCGAGATATTTGCATATTTATCTCAAGGGAAGGGGCTTGACGGACATATTTCGAGATATTTCTTCTTCTTGTTGTTCTTCTTCTGCACAGCTAAGCTGGAAGTGGCATTTGCGGCTCGCACTAGTGCAGAGTTATCTCAAAGAAAGAGGCCACGGTGTTTCTGTACCTCTATTATGTTGGTGCAGCTTCGGAACTTTTAAATATCTTGATATATCTCGAGAACTACGCATCTGATCAAAAAATATCATCGAACATAAAAAGTAGGAAACTTAATTCTCTACAAAAAAGGTCTCTTAACATTTTGCCATAGCTCGCTTCCTTTCCGAGGTATTTGCAGATTTATCTCAAGGGAAGTGGCCTGACGGACATATTTCGAGATATTTCTTCTTCTTGTTGTTCTTCTTCTGCACAGCTAAGCTGGAAGTGGCATTTGCAGCTCGCAATAGTGCAGAGTTATCCCAAAGAAAGGGGCCACGATGTTTCTGTATCTCTATTATGTTGGTGCGGCTTCGGAACTTTTAAATATCTCGATATATCTCGAAAACTACGCTTCTGATCAAAAAATATCATAGAACATAAATTGTAGGAAACATAATTCTCTACAAAAAAGGTCTCTTAACATTTTGCCATAGCTCGCTTCGTTTCCGAGATATTTGCAGATTTATCTCAAGGGAAGGGGCCTGACGGACATATTTCGAGATATTTCTTCTTCTTGTTGTTCTTCTTCTGCACAGCTAAGCTGGAAGTGGCATTTGCAGCGCGCAATAGTGCAGAGTTATCTCAAAGAAAGGGGCCACGGTGTTTCTGTATCTCTATTATGTTGGTGCGGCTTCGGAACTTTTAAATATCTTGATATATCTCGAGAACTACGCATCTGATCAAAAAATATCATACTACATAAAAAGTAGGAAACTTAATTCTCTACAAGAAAGGTCTCTAAACATTTTGCCAGAGCTCGCTTCGTTTCCGAGATATTTGCAGATTTATCTCAAGGGAAGTGGCCTGACGGACATATTTCGAGATATTTCTTCTTCTTGTTGTTCTTCTTCTGCACAGCTAAGCTGGAAGTGGCATTTGCGGCTCGCACTAGTGCAGAGTTATCTCAAAGAAAGGGGCCACGGTGTTTCTGTATCCCTATTATGTTGGTGCGGCTTCGGAACTTTTAAATATCTCGATATATCTCGAAAACTACGCTTCTGATCAAAAAATATCATAGAACATAAATTGTAGGAAACATAATTCTCTACAAAAAACGTCTCAACATTTTGCCATAGCTCGCTTCGTTTCCGAGATATTTGCAGATTCAGCTCAAAGGAACTGGCCTGACGGACATATTTCGAGATATTTCTTCTTCTTGTTGTTCTTCCTCTGCACAGCTAAGCTGGAAGTGGCATTTGCAGCTCGCAATAGTGCAGAGTTATCTCAAAGAAAGGGGCCACGGTGTTTCTGTATCTCTATTATGTTGGTGCGGCTTCGGAACTTTTAAATATCTTGATATATCTCGTGAACTACGCATCTGATCAAAAAATATCATAGAACATAAAAAGTAGGAAACTTAATTCTCTACAAGAAAGGTCTCTTAACATTTTGCCATAGCTCGCTTCGTTTCCGAGATATTTGCAGATATATCTCAAGGGAAGGGGCCTGACGGGCATATTTCGAGATATTTCTTCTTCTTGTTGTTCTTCTTCTGCACAGCTAAGCTGGAAGTGGCATTTGCAGCTCGCACTAGTGCAGAGTTATCTCAAAGAAAGGGGCCACGGTGTTTCTGTATCTCTATTATGTTGGTGCGGCTTCGGAACTTTTAAATATCTCGATATATCTCGAAAACTACGCTTCTGATCAAAAAATATCGTAGAACATAAATTGTAGGAAACATAATTCTCTACAAAAAAGGTCTCTTAACATTTTGCGATAGCTCGCTTCGTTTCCGAGATATTTGCAGATTTATCTCAAGGGAAGGGGCCTGACGGACATATTTCGAGGTATTTCTTCTTCTTGTTGTTCTTCTTCTGCACAGCTAAGCTGGAAGTGGCATTTGCGGCTCGCACTAGTGCAGAGTTATCTCAAAGAAAGGGGCCACGGTGTTTCTGTATCCCTATTATGTTGGTGCGGCTTCGGAACTTTTAAATATCTTGATATATCTCGAGAACTACGCATCTGATCAAAAAATATCATAGAACATAAAAAGTAGGAAACTTAATTCTCTACAAAAAAGGTCTCTTAACATTTTGCCATAGCTCGCTTCGTTTCCGAGATATTTGCAGATTTATCTCAAGGGAAGGGGCCTGACGGACATATTTCGAGATATTTCTTCTTCTTGTTGTTCTTCTTCTGCACAGCTAAGCTGGAAGTGGCATTTGCGGCTCGCACTAGTGCAGAGTTATCTCAAAGAAAGGGGCCACGGTGTTTCTGTATCTCTATTATGTTGGTGCGGCTTCGGAACTTTTAAATATCTCGATATATCTCGAAAACTACGCTTCTGATCAAAAAATATCGTAGAACATAAATTGTAGGAAACATAATTCTCTACAAAAAAGGTCTCTTAACATTTTGCGATAGCTCGCTTCGTTTCCGAGATATTTGCAGATTGATCTCAAGGGAAGGGGCCTGACGGACATATTTCGAGATATTTCTTCTTCTTGTTGTTCTTCTTCTGCACAGCTAAGCTGGAAGTGGCATTTGCCGCTCGCACTAGTGCAGAGTTATCTCAAAGAAAGGGGCCACGGTGTTTCTGTATCCCTATTATGTTGGTGCGGCTTCGGAACTTTTAAATATCTTGATATATCTCGAGAACTACGCATCTGATCAAAAAATATCATAGAACATAAAAAGTAGGAAACTTAATTCTCTACAAAAAAGGTCTCTTAACATTTTGCCATAGCTCGCTTCGTTTCCGAGATATTTGCAGATTTATCTCAAGGGAAGGGGCCTGACGGACATATTTCGAGATATTTCTTCTTCTTGTTGTTCTTCTTCTGCACAGCTAAGCTGGAAGTGGCATTTGCGGCTCGCACTAGTGCAGAGTTATCTCAAAGAAAGGGGCCACGGTGTTTCTGTATCTCTATTATGTTGGTGCGGCTTCGGAACTTTTAAATATCTCGATATATCTCGAAAACTACGCTTCTGATCAAAAAATATCATAGAACATAAATTGTAGGAAACATAATTCTCTACAAAAAAGGTCTCTTAACATTTTGCCATAGCTCGCTTCGTTTCCGAGATATTTGCAGATATATCTCAAGGGAAGGGGCCTGACGGACATACTTCGAGATATTTCTTCTTCTTGTTGTTCTTCTTCTGCACAGCTAAACTGGAAGTGGCATTTCCAGCTCGCAATAGTGCAGAGTTATCCCAAAGAAAGGGGCCACGATGTTTCTGTATCTCTATTATGTTGGTGCGGCTTCGGAACTTTTAAATATCTTGATATATCTCGAGAACTACGCATCTGATCAAAAAATATCATACCACATAAAAAGTAGGAAACTTAATTCTCTACAAGAAAGGTCTCTAAACATTTTGCCATAGCTCGCTTCGTTTCCGAGATATTTGCAGATTTATCTCAAGGGAAGGGGCCTGACGGACATATTTCGAGATATTTCTTCTTCTTGTTGTTCTTCTTCTGCACAGCTAAGCTGGAAGTGGCATTTGCAGCTCGCACTAGTGCAGAGTTATCTCAAAGAAAGGGGCCACGGTGTTTCTGTATCTCTATTATGTTGGTGCGGCTTCGGAACTTTTAAATATCTCGATATATCTCGAAAACTACGCTTCTGATCAAAAAATATCGTAGAACATAAATTGTAGGAAACATAATTCTCTACAAAAAAGGTCTCTTAACATTTTGCGATAGCTCGCTTCGTTTCCGAGATATTTGCAGATTTATCTCAAGGGAAGGGGCCTGACGGACATATTTCGAGATATTTCTTCTTCTTGTTGTTCTTCTTCTGCACAGCTAAGCTGGAAGTGGCATTTGCGGCTCGCACTAGTGCAGAGTTATCTCAAAGAAAGGGGCCACGGTGTTTCTGTATCCCTATTATGTTGGTGCGGCTTCGGAACTTTTGAATATCTTGATATATCTCGAGAACTACGCATCTGATCAAAAAATATCATAGAACATAAAAAGTAGGAAACTTAATTCTCTACAAAAAAGGTCTCTTAACATTTTGCCATAGCTCGCTTCGTTTCCGAGATATTTGCAGATTTATCTCAAGGGAAGGGGCCTGACGGACATATTTCGAGATATTTCTTCTTCTTGTTGTTCTTCTTCTGCACAGCTAAGCTGGAAGTGGCATTTGCGGCTCGCACTAGTGCAGAGTTATCTCAAAGAAAGGGGCCACGGTGTTTCTGTATCTCTATTATGTTGGTGCGGCTTCGGAACTTTTAAATATCTCGATATATCTCGAAAACTACGCTTCTGATCAAAAAATATCATAGAACATAAATTGTAGGAAACATAATTCTCTACAAAAAAGGTCTCTTAACATTTTGCCATAGCTCGCTTCGTTTCCGAGATATTTGCAGATATATCTCAAGGGAAGGGGCCTGACGGACATACTTCGAGATATTTCTTCTTCTTGTTGTTCTTCTTCTGCACAGCTAAGCTGGAAGTGGCATTTACAGCTCGCAATAGTGCAGAGTTATCTCAAAGAAAGGGGCCACGGTGTTTCTGTATCTCTATTATGTTGGTGCGGCTTCGGAACTTTTAAATATCTTGATATATCTCGAGAACTACGCATCTGATCAAAAAATATCATAGAACATGAAAAGTAGCAAACTTAATTCTCTACAAAAAAGGTCTCTTAACATTTTGCCATAGCTCGCTTCGTTTCCGAGATATTTGCAGATTTATCTCAAGGGAAGGGGCCTGACGGACATATTTCGAGATATTTCTTCTTCTTGTTGTTCTTCTTCTGCACAGCTAAGCTGGAAGTGGCATTTGCAGCTCGCACTAGTGCAGAGTTATCTCAAAGAAAGGGGCCACGGTGTTTCTGTATCTCTATTATGTTGGTGCGGCTTCGGAACTTTTAAATATCTCTATATATCTCGAAAACTACGCTTCTGATCAAAAAATATCATAGAACATAAATTGTAGGAAACTTAATTCTCTACAAAAAAGGTCTCTTAACATTTTGCCATAGCTCGCTTCGTTTCCGAGATATTTGCAGATTTATCTCAAGGGAAGGGGCCTGACGGACATATTTCGAGATATTTCTTCTTCTTGTTGTTCTTCTCCTGCACAGCTAAGCTGGAAGTGGCATTTGCGGCTCGCACTAGTGCAGAGTTATCTCAAAGAAAGGGGCCACGGTGTTTCTGTATCCCTATTATGTTGGTGCGGCTTCGGAACTTTTAAATATCTTGATATATCTCGAGAACTACGCATCTGATCAAAAAATATCATAGAACATAAAAAGTATGAAACTTAATTCTCTACAAAAAAGGTCTCTTAACATTTTGCCATAGCTCGCTTCGTTTCCGAGATATTTGCAGATTTATCTCAAGGGAAGGGGTCTGACGGACATATTTCGAGATATTTCTTCTTCTTGTTGTTCTTCTTCTGCACAGCTAAGCTGGAAGTGGCATTTGCGGCTCGCACTAGTGCAGAGTTATCTCAAAGAAAGGGGCCACGGTGTTTCTGTATCCCTATTATGTTGGTGCGGCTTCGGAACTTTTAAATATCTCGATATATCTGGAAAACTACGCTTCTGATCAAAAAATATCATAGAACATAAATTGTAGGAAACATAATTCTCTACAAAAAACGTCTCTTAACATTTTGCCATAGCTCGCTTCGTTTCCGAGATATTTGCAGATTCAGCTCAAAGGAACTGGCCTGACGGACATATTTCGAGATATTTCTTCTTCTTGTTGTTCTTCCTCTGCACAGCTAAGCTGGAAGTGGCATTTGCAGCTCGCAATAGTGCAGAGTTATCTCAAAGAAAGGGGCCACGGTGTTTCTGTATCTCTATTATGTTGGTGCGGCTTCGGAACTTTTAAATATCTTGATATATCTCGAGAACTACGCATCTGATCAAAAAATATCATAGAACATAAAAAGTAGGAAACTTAATTCTCTACAAAAAAGGTCTCTTAACATGTTGCCATAGCTCGCTTCGTTTCCGAGATATTTGCAGATTTATCTCAAGGGAAGGGGCCTGACGGACATATTTCGAGATATTTCTTCTTCTTGTTGTTCTTCTTCTGCACAGCTAAGCTGGAAGTGGCATTTGCAGCTCGCACTAGTGCAGAGTTATCTCAAAGAAAGGGACCACGGTGTTTCTGTATCTCTATTATGTTGGTGCGGCTTCGAAACTTTTAAATATCTCGATATATCTCGAAAACTACGCTTCTGATCAAAAAATATCGTAGAACATAAATTGTAGGAAACATAATTCTCTACAAAAAAGGTCTCTTAACATTTTGCGATAGCTCGCTTCGTTTCCGAGATATTTGCAGATTTATCTCAAGGGAAGGGGCCTGACGGACATATTTCGAGATATTTCTTCTTCTTGTTGTTCTTCTTCTGCACAGCTAAGCTGGAAGTGGCATTTGCGGCTCGCACTAGTGCAGAGTTATCTCAAAGAAAGGGGCCACGGTGTTTCTGTATCCCTATTATGTTGGTGCGGCTTCGGAACTTTTAAATATCTTGATATGTCTCGAGAACTACGCATCTGATCAAAAAATATCATAGAACATAAAAAGTAGGAAACTTAATTCTCTACAAAAAAGGTCTCTTAACATTTTGCCATAGCTCGCTTCGTTTCCGAGATATTTGCAGATTTATCTCAAGGGAAGGGGCCTGACGGACATATTTCGAGATATTTCTTCTTCTTGTTGTTCTTCTTCTGCACAGCTAAGCTGGAAGTGGCATTTGCGGCTCGCACTAGTGCAGAGTTATCTCAAAGAAAGGGGCCACGGTGTTTCTGTATCCCTATTATGTTGGTGCGGCTTCGGAACTTTTAAATATCTCGATATATCTGGAAAACTACGCTTCTGATCAAAAAATATCATAGAACATAAATTGTAGGAAACATAATTCTCTACAAAAAACGTCTCTTAACATTTTGCCATAGCTCGCTTCGTTTCCGAGATATTTGCAGATTCAGCTCAAAGGAACTGGCCTGACGGACATATTTCGAGATATTTCTTCTTCTTGTTGTTCTTCCTCTGCACAGCTAAGCTGGAAGTGGCATTTGCAGCTCGCAATAGTGCAGAGTTATCTCAAAGAAAGGGGCCACGGTGTTTCTGTATCTCTATTATGTTGGTGCGGCTTCGGAACTTTTAAATATCTTGATATATCTCGAGAACTACGCATCTGATCAAAAAATATCATAGAACATAAAAAGTAGGAAACTTAATTCTCTACAAAAAAGGTCTCTTAACATTTTGCCATAGCTCGCTTCGTTTCCGAGATATTTGCAGATTTATCTCAAGGGAAGGGGCCTGACGGACATATTTCGAGATATTTCTTCTTCTTGTTGTTCTTCTTCTGCACAGCTAAGCTGGAAGTGGCATTTGCAGCTCGCACTAGTGCAGAGTTATCTCAAAGAAAGGGGCCACGGTGTTTCTGTATCTCTATTATGTTGGTGCGGCTTCGGAACTTTTAAATATCTCGATATATCTCGAAAACTACGCTTCTGATCAAAAAATATCGTAGAACATAAATTGTAGGAAACATAATTCTCTACAAAAAAGGTCTCTTAACATTTTGCGATAGCTCGCTTCGTTTCCGAGATATTTGCAGATTTATCTCAAGGGAAGGGGCCTGACGGACATATTTCGAGATATTTCTTCTTCTTGTTGTTCTTCTTCTGCACAGCTAAGCTGGAAGTGGCATTTGCGGCTCGCACTAGTGCAGAGTTATCTCAAAGAAAGGGGCCACGGTGTTTCTGTATCCCTATTATGTTGGTGCGGCTTCGGAACTTTTAAATATCTTGATATATCTCGAGAACTGCGCATCTGATCAAAAAATATCATAGAACATAAAAAGTAGGAAACTTAATTCTCTACAAAAAAGGTCTCTTAACATTTTGCCATAGCTCGCTTCGTTTCCGAGATATTTGCAGATTTATCTCAAGGGAAGGGGCCTGTCGGACATATTTCGAGATATTTCTTCTTCTTGTTGCTCTTCTTCTGCACAGCTAAGCTGGAAGTGGCATTTGCGGCTCGCACTAGTGCAGAGTTATCTCAAAGAAAGGGGCCACGGTGTTTCTGTATCCCTATTATGTTGGTGCGGCTTCGGAACTTTTAAATATCTCGATATATCTGGAAAACTACGCTTCTGATCAAAAAATATCATAGAACATAAATTGTAGGAAACATAATTCTCTACAAAAAACGTCTCTTAACATTTTGCCATAGCTCGCTTCGTTTCCGAGATATTTGCAGATTCAGCTCAAAGGAACTGGCCTGACGGACATATTTCGAGATATTTCTTCTTCTTGTTGTTCTTCCTCTGCACAGCTAAGCTGGAAGTGGCATTTGCAGCTCGCAATAGTGCAGAGTTATCTCAAAGAAAGGGGCCACGGTGTTTCTGTATCTCTATTATGTTGGTGCGGCTTCGGAACTTTTAAATATCTTGATATATCTCGAGAACTACGCATCTGATCAAAAAATATCATAGAACATAAAAAGTAGGAAACTTAATTCTCTACAAAAAAGGTCTCTTAACATTTTGCCATAGCTCGCTTCGTTTCCGAGATATTTGCAGATTTATCTCAAGGGAAGGGGCCTGACGGACATATTTCGAGATATTTCTTCTTCTTGTTGTTCTTCTTCTGCACAGCTAAGCTGGGAGTGGCATTTGCAGCTCGCACTAGTGCAGAGTTATCTCAAAGAAAGGGGCCACGGTGTTTCTGTATCTCTATTATGTTGGTGCGGCTTCGGAACTTTTAAATATCTCGATATATCTCGAAAACTACGCTTCTGATCAAAAAATATCGCAGAACATAAATTGTAGGAAACATAATTCTCTACAAAAAAGGTCTCTTAACATTTTGCGATAGCTCGCTTCGTTTCCGAGATATTTGCAGATTTATCTCAAGGGAAGGGGCCTGACGGACATATTTCGAGATATTTCTTCTTCTTGTTGTTCTTCTTCTGCACAGCTAAGCTGGAAGTGGCATTTGCGGCTCGCACTAGTGCAGAGTTATCTCAAAGGAAGGGGCCACGGTGTTTCTGTATCCCTATTATGTTGGTGCGGCTTCGGAACTTTTAAATATCTTGATATATCTCGAGAACTACGCATCTGATCAAAAAATATCATAGAACATAAAAAGTAGGAAACTTAATTCTCTACAAAAAAGGTCTCTTAACATTTTGCCATAGCTCGCTTCGTTTCCGAGATATTTGCAGATTTATCTCAAGGGAAGGGGCCTGTCGGACATATTTCGAGATATTTCTTCTTCTTGTTGTTCTTCTTCTGCACAGCTAAGCTGGAAGTGGCATTTGCAGCTCGCAATAGTGCAGAGTTATCTCAAAGAGAGGGGCACGGTGTTTCTGTACCCCTATTATGTTGGTGCGGCTTCGGAACTTTTAAATATCTTGATATATCTCGAGAACTACGCATCTGATCAAAAAATATCATAGAAGATAAAACGTAGGAAACTTAATTCTCTACAAAAAAGGTCTCGTAACATTTTGCCATAGCTCGCTGCGTTTCCGAGAAATTTGCAGATTTATCTCAAGGGAAGGGGCCTAACGGACATATTTCGAGATATTTCTTCTTCTTGTTGTTCTTCTTCTGCACAGCTAAACTGGAAGTGGCATTTCCAGGTCGCAATAGTGCAGAGTTATCTCAAAGAAAGGAGCCACGGTGTTTCTGTATCTCTATTATGTTGGTGCGGCTTCGGAACTTTTAAATATCTTGATATATCTCGAGAACTACGCGTCTGATCAAAAAATATCATAGAACATAAAAAGTAGGAAACATAATTCTCTACAAAAAAGGTGTCTTAACATTTTGCCATAGCTCGCTTCGTCTCCGAGATATTTGCAGATATATCTCAAGGGAAGGGGCCTGACGGACATATTTCCACATATTTCTTCATCTTGTTGTTCTTCTTCTGCACAGCTAAACTGGAAGTGGCATTTCCAGCTGGCAATAGTGCAGAGTTATCTCAAAGAGAGGGGCACGGTGTTTCTGTATCCCGATTATTTTGGTGCGGCTTCGGAACTTTTAAATATCTTGATATATCTCGAGAACTACGCATCTGATCAAAAAATATCATAGAACATAAAACGTAGGAAACTTAATTCTCTACAAAAAAGGTCTCTTAACATTTTGCCATAGCTCGCTTCGTTTCCGAGATATTTGCAGATGTATCTCAAGGGAAGGGGCCTAACGGACATATTTCGAGATATTTCTTCTTCTTGTTGTTCTTCTTCTGCACAGATAAACTGGAAGTGGCATTTGCAGGTCGCAATAGTGCAGAGTTATCTCAAAGGAAGGAGCCACGGTGTTTCTGTATCTCTATTATGTTGGTGCGGCTTCGGAACTTTTAAATATCTTGATATATCTCGAGAACTACGCATCTGATCAAAAAATATCATAGAACATAAAAAGTAGGAAACTTAATTCCCTACAAAAAAGGTCTCTTAACATTTTGCCATAGCTCGCTTCGTTTCCGAGATATTTGCAGATTTATCTCAAGGGAAGGGGCCTGACGGACATATTTCGAGATATTTCTTCTTCTTGTTGTTCTTCTTCTGCACAGCTAAGCTGGAAGTGGCATTTGCAGCTCGCACTAGTGCAGAGTTATCTCAAAGAAAGGGGCCACGGTGTTTCTGTATCTCTATTATGTTGGTGCGGCTTCGGAACTTTTAAATATCTCGATATATCTCGAAAACTACGCTTCTGATCAAAAAATATCGTAGAACATAAATTGTAGGAAACATAATTCTCTACAAAAAAGGTCTCTTAACATTTTGCGATAGCTCGCTTCGTTTCCGAGATATTTGCAGATTTATCTCAAGGGAAGGGGCCTGACGGACATATTTCGAGATATTTCTTCTTCTT
This sequence comes from Osmia lignaria lignaria, assembly GCF_051020975.1. Lineage (NCBI taxonomy): Eukaryota > Metazoa > Arthropoda > Insecta > Hymenoptera > Megachilidae > Osmia > Osmia lignaria. The sequence continues at coordinate 3,445,930 of NW_027478159.1, read as the reverse complement.
GTTGTTCTTCTTCTGCACAGCTAAGCTGGAAGTGGCATTTGCGGCTCGCACTAGTGCAGAGTTATCTCAAAGGAAGGGGCCACGGTGTTTCTGTATCCCTATTATGTTGGTGCGGCTTCGGAACTTTTAAATATCTTGATATATCTCGAGAACTACGCATCTGATCAAAAAATATCATAGAACATAAAAAGTAGGAAACTTAATTCTCTACAAAAAAGGTCTCTTAACATTTTGCCATAGCTCGCTTCGTTTCCGAGATATTTGCAGATTTATCTCAAGGGAAGGGGCCTGTCGGACATATTTCGAGATATTTCTTCTTCTTGTTGCTCTTCTTCTGCACAGCTAAGCTGGAAGTGGCATTTGCGGCTCGCACTAGTGCAGAGTTATCTCAACGAAAGGGGCCACGGTGTTTCTGTATCTCTATTATGTTGGTGCGGCTTCGGAACTTTTAAATATCTCGATATATCTCGAAAACTACGCTTCTGATCACAAAATATCATAGAACATAAATTGTAGGAAACATAATTCTCTACAAAAAAGGTCTCTTAACATTTTGCCATAGCTCGCTTCGTTTCCGAGATATTTGCAGATATATCTCAAGGGAAGGGGCCTGACGGACATATTTCGAGATATTTCTTCTTCTTGTTGTTCTTCTTCTGCACAGCTAAGCTGGAAGTGGCATTTGCAGCTCGCAATAGTGCAGAGTTATCTCAAAGAGAGGGGCACGGTGTTTCTGTATCCCTATTATGTTGGTGCGGCTTCGGAACTTTTAAATATCTTGATATATCTCGAGAACTACGCATCTGATCAAAAAATATCATAGAACATAAAACGTAGGAAACTTAATTCTCTACAAAAAAGGTCTCTTAACATTTTGCCATAGCTCGCTTCGTTTCCGAGATATTTGCAGATTTATCTCAAGGGAAGGGGCCTAACGGACATATTTCGAGATATTTCTTCTTCTTGTTGTTCTTCTTCTGCACAGCTAAACTGGAAGTGGCATTTCCAGGTCGCAATAGTGCAGAGTTATCTCAAAGAAAGGAGCCACGGTGTTTCTGTATCTCTATTATGTTGGTGCGGCTTCGGAACTTTTAAATATCTTGATATATCTCGAGAACTACGCGTCTGATCAAAAAATATCATAGAACATAAAAAGTAGGAAACATAATTCTCTACAAAAAAGGTGTCTTAACATTTTGCCATAGCTCGCTTCGTCTCCGAGATATTTGCAGATATATCTCAAGGGAAGGGGCCTGACGGACATATTTCCAGATATTTCTTCATCTTGTTGTTCTTCTTCTGCACAGCTAAGCTGGAAGTGGCATTTACAGCTCGCAATAGTGCAGAGTTATCTCAAAGAAAGGGGCCACGGTGTTTCTGTATCTCTATTATGTTGGTGCGGCTTCGGAACTTTTAAATATCTTGATATATCTCGAGAACTACGCATCTGATCAAAAAATATCATAGAACATAAAAAGTAGGAAACCTAATTCTCTACAAAAAAGGTCTCTTAACATTTTGCCATAGCTCTCTTTGTTTCCGAGATATTTGCAGATTTATCTCAAGGGAAGGGGCCTAACGGACATATTTCCAGATATTTCTTCTTCTTGTTGTTCTTCTTCTGCACAGCTAAACTGGAAGTGGCATTTCCAGCTCGCAATAGTGCAGAGTTATCTCAAAGAGAGGGGCACGGTGTTTCTGTATCCCGATTATTTTGGTGCGGCTTCGGAACTTTTAAATATCTTGATATATCTCGAGAACTACGCATCTGATCAAAAAATATCATAGAACATAAAACGTAGGAAACTTAATTCTCTACAAAAAAGGTCTCTTAACATTTTGCCATAGCTCGCTTCGTTTCCGAGATATTTGCAGATGTATCTCAAGGGAAGGGGCCTAACGGACATATTTCGAGATATTTCTTCTTCTTGTTGTTCTTCTTCTGCACAGATAAACTGGAAGTGGCATTTGCAGGTCGCAATAGTGCAGAGTTATCTCAAAGGAAGGAGCCACGGTGTTTCTGTATCTCTATTATGTTGGTGCGGCTTCGGAACTTTTAAATATCTTGATATATCTCGAGAACTACGCATCTGATCAAAAAATATCATAGAACATAAAAAGTAGGAAACTTAATTCTCTACAAAAAAGGTCTCTTAACATTTTGCCATAGCTCGCTTCGTTTCCGAGATATTTGCAGATTTATCTCAAGGGAAGGGGCCTGACGGACATATTTCGAGATATTTCTTCTTCTTGTTGTTCTTCTTCTGCACAGCTAAGCTGGAAGTGGCATTTGCAGCTCGCACTAGTGCAGAGTTATCTCAAAGAAAGGGGCCACGGTGTTTCTGTATCTCTATTATGTTGGTGCGGCTTCGGAACTTTTAAATATCTCGATATATCTCGAAAACTACGCTTCTGATCAAAAAATATCGTAGAACATAAATTGTAGGAAACATAATTCTCTACAAAAAAGGTCTCTTAACATTTTGCGATAGCTCGCTTCGTTTCCGAGATATTTGCAGATTTATCTCAAGGGAAGGGGCCTGACGGACATATTTCGAGATATTTCTTCTTCTTGTTGTTCTTCTTCTGCACAGCTAAGCTGGAAGTGGCATTTGCGGCTCGCACTAGTGCAGAGTTATCTCAAAGGAAGGGGCCACGGTGTTTCTGTATCCCTATTATGTTGGTGCGGCTTCGGAACTTTTAAATATCTTGATATATCTCGAGAACTACGCATCTGATCAAAAAATATCATAGAACATAAAAAGTAGGAAACTTAATTCTCTACAAAAAAGGTCTCTTAACATTTTGCCATAGCTCGCTTCGTTTCCGAGATATTTGCAGATTTATCTCAAGGGAAGGGGCCTGTCGGACATATTTCGAGATATTTCTTCTTCTTGTTGCTCTTCTTCTGCACAGCTAAGCTGGAAGTGGCATTTGCGGCTCGCACTAGTGCAGAGTTATCTCAACGAAAGGGGCCACGGTGTTTCTGTATCTCTATTATGTTGGTGCGGCTTCGGAACTTTTAAATATCTCGATATATCTCGAAAACTACGCTTCTGATCACAAAATATCATAGAACATAAATTGTAGGAAACATAATTCTCTACAAAAAAGGTCTCTTAACATTTTGCCATAGCTCGCTTCGTTTCCGAGATATTTGCAGATATATCTCAAGGGAAGGGGCCTGACGGACATATTTCGAGATATTTCTTCTTCTTGTTGTTCTTCTTCTGCACAGCTAAGCTGGAAGTGGCATTTGCAGCTCGCAATAGTGCAGAGTTATCTCAAAGAGAGGGGCACGGTGTTTCTGTATCCCTATTATGTTGGTGCGGCTTCGGAACTTTTAAATATCTTGATATATCTCGAGAACTACGCATCTGATCAAAAAATATCATAGAACATAAAACGTAGGAAACTTAATTCTCTACAAAAAAGGTCTCTTAACATTTTGCCATAGCTCGCTTCGTTTCCGAGATATTTGCAGATTTATCTCAAGGGAAGGGGCCTAACGGACATATTTCGAGATATTTCTTCTTCTTGTTGTTCTTCTTCTGCACAGCTAAACTGGAAGTGGCATTTCCAGGTCGCAATAGTGCAGAGTTATCTCAAAGAAAGGAGCCACGGTGTTTCTGTATCTCTATTATGTTGGTGCGGCTTCGGAACTTTTAAATATCTTGATATATCTCGAGAACTACGCGTCTGATCAAAAAATATCATAGAACATAAAAAGTAGGAAACATAATTCTCTACAAAAAAGGTGTCTTAACATTTTGCCATAGCTCGCTTCGTCTCCGAGATATTTGCAGATATATCTCAAGGGAAGGGGCCTGACGGACATATTTCCAGATATTTCTTCATCTTGTTGTTCTTCTTCTGCACAGCTAAGCTGGAAGTGGCATTTACAGCTCGCAATAGTGCAGAGTTATCTCAAAGAAAGGGGCCACGGTGTTTCTGTATCTCTATTATGTTGGTGCGGCTTCGGAACTTTTAAATATCTTGATATATCTCGAGAACTACGCATCTGATCAAAAAATATCATAGAACATAAAAAGTAGGAAACCTAATTCTCTACAAAAAAGGTCTCTTAACATTTTGCCATAGCTCTCTTTGTTTCCGAGATATTTGCAGATTTATCTCAAGGGAAGGGGCCTAACGGACATATTTCCAGATATTTCTTCTTCTTGTTGTTCTTCTTCTGCACAGCTAAACTGGAAGTGGCATTTCCAGCTCGCAATAGTGCAGAGTTATCTCAAAGAGAGGGGCACGGTGTTTCTGTATCCCGATTATTTTGGTGCGGCTTCGGAACTTTTAAATATCTTGATATATCTCGAGAACCACGCATCTGATCAAAAAATATCATAGAACATAAAACGTAGGAAACTTAATTCTCTACAAAAAAGGTCTCTTAACATTTTGCCATAGCTCGCTTCGTTTCCGAGATATTTGCAGATGTATCTCAAGGGAAGGGGCCTAACGGACATATTTCGAGATATTTCTTCTTCTTGTTGTTCTTCTTCTGCACAGATAAACTGGAAGTGGCATTTCCAGGTCGCAATAGTGCAGAGTTATCTCAAAGGAAGGAGCCACGGTGTTTCTGTATCTCTATTATGTTGGTGCGGCTTCGGAACTTTGAAATATCTTGATATATCTCGAGAACTACGCGTCTGATCAAAAAATATCATAGAAGATAAAAAGTAGAAAACTTAATTCTCTACAAAAAAGGTCTCTTAACATTTTGCCATAGCTCGCTTCGTTTCCGAGATATTTGCAGATTTATCTCAAGGTAAGGGGCCTGACGGACATATTTCGAGATATTTCTTCTTCTTGTTGTTCTTCTTCTGCACAGCTAAGCTGGAAGTGGCATTTGCAGCTCGCAATAGTGCATAGCTATCTGAAAGAAAGGGGCCACGGTGTTTCTGTATCTCTATTATGTTGGTGCGGCTTCGGAACTTTTAAATATCTTGATATATCTCGAGAACTACGCATCTGATCAAAAAATATCATAGAACATAAAAAGTAGGAAACTTAATTCGCTACAAAAAGGGTCTCTTAACATTTTGCCATAGCTCGGTTCGTTTCCGAGATATTTGCAGATTTATCTCAAGGGAAGGGGCCTAACGGACATATTTCGTGATATTTCTTCTTCTTGTTGTTCTTCTTCTGCACAGCTAAGCTGGAAGTGGCATTTGCAGCTCGCAATAGTGCAGAGTTATCTCAAAGAAAGGGGCCACGGTGTTTCTATATCTCTATTATGTTGGTGCGGCTTCTTAACTTTTAAATATCCTGATATATCTCGAGAACTACGCATCTGATCAAAAAATATCATAGAACATAAAAAGTAGGAAACTCAATTCTCTACAAAAAAGGTCTCTTAACATTTTGCAATAGCTCGCTTCGTTTCCGAGATATTTGCAGATTTATCTCAAAGGAACTGGTCTGACGGACATATTTCGAGATATTTCTTCTTCTTGTTGTTCTTCTTCTGCACAGCTAAGCTGGAAGTGGCATTTGCGGCTCGCACTAGTGCAGAGTTATCTCAAAGAAAGGGGCCACGGTGTTTCTGTATCTCTATTATGTTGGTGCGGCTTCGGAACTTTTAAATATCTTGATATATCTCGAGAACTACGCATCTGATCAAAAAATATCATAGAACATAAAAAGTAGGCAACTTAATTCTCTACAAAAAAGGTCTCTTATCATTTTGCCATAGCTCTCTTCGTTTCCGAGATATTTGCAGATTTATCTCAAGGGAAGGGGCCTGACGGACATATTTCGAGATATTTCTTCTTCTTGTTGTTCTTCTTCTGCACAGCTAAGCTGGAAGTGGCATTTGCAGCTCGCAATAGTGCAGAGTTATCTCAAAGAAAGGGGCCACGGTGTTTCTGTATCTATATTATGTTGGTGCGGCTTCGGAACTTTTAAATATCCTGATATATCTCGAGAACTACGCATCTGATCAAAAAATATCATAGAATATAAAAAGTAGCAAACTCAATTCTCTACAAAAAAGGTCTCTTAACATTTTGCAATAGCTCGCTTCGTTTCCGAGATATTTGCAGATTTATCTCAAGGGAAGGGGCCTGACGGACATATTTCGAGATATTTCTTCTTCTTGTTGTTCTTCTTCTGCACAGCTAAGCTGGAAGTGGCATTTGCGGCTCGCACTAGTGCAGAGTTATCTCAAAGAAAGGGGCCACGGTGTTTCTGTATCTCTATTATGTTGGTGCGGCTTCGGAACTTTTAAATATCTCGATATATCTCGAAAACTACGCTTCTGATCAAAAAATATCATAGAACATAAATTGTAGGAAACATAATTCTCTACAAAAAACGTCTCTTAAGATTTTGCCATAGCTCGCTTCGTTTCCGAGATATTTGCAGATTCAGCTCAAAGGAACTGGCCTGACGGACATATTTCGAGATATTTCTTCTTCTTGTTGTTCTTCCTCTGCACAGCTAAGCTGGAAGTGGCATTTCCAGCTCGCAATAGTGCAGAGTTATCTCAAAGAAAGGGGCCACGGTGTTTCTGTATCTCTATTATGTTGGTGCGGCTTCGGAACTTTTAAATATCTTGATATATCTCGAGAACTACGCGTCTGATCAAAAAATATCATAGAACATAAAAAGTAGGAAACATAATTCTCTACAAAAAAGGTCTCTTAACATTTTGCCATAGCTCGCTTCGTTTCCGAGATATTTGCAGATTTATCTCAAGGGAAGGGGCCTGACGGACATATTTCGAGATATTTCTTCTTCTTGTTGTTCTTCTTCTGCACAGCTAAACTGGACGTGGCATTTCCAGCTCGCAATAGTGCAGAGTTATCTCAAAGAGAGGGGCCACGGTGTTTCTGTATCTCTATTATGTTGGTGCGGCTTCGGAACTTTTAAATATCTTGATATATCTCGAGAACTACGCATCTGATCAAAAAATATCATAGAACATAAATTGTAGGAAACATAATTCTCTACAAAAAAGGTCTCTTATCATTTTGCCATAGCTCTCTTCGTTTCCGAGATATTTGCAGATTTATCTCAAGGGAAGGGGCCTGACGGACATATTTCGAGATATTTCTTCTTCTTGTTGTTCTTCTTCTGCACAGCTAAGCTGGAAGTGGCATTTGCAGCTCGCAATAGTGCAGAGTTATCTCAAAGAAAGGGGCCACGGTGTTTCTGTATCTATATTATGTTGGTGCGGCTTCGGAACTTTTAAATATCCTGATATATCTCGAGAACTACGCATCTGATCAAAAAATATCATAGAATATAAAAAGTAGCAAACTCAATTCTCTACAAAAAAGGTCTCTTAACATTTTGCAATAGCTCGCTTCGTTTCCGAGATATTTGCAGATTTATCTCAAGGGAAGGGGCCTGACGGACATATTTCGAGATATTTCTTCTTCTTGTTGTTCTTCTTCTGCACAGCTAAGCTGGAAGTGGCATTTGCGGCTCGCACTAGTGCAGAGTTATCTCAAAGAAAGGGGCCACGGTGTTTCTGTATCTCTATTATGTTGGTGCGGCTTCGGAACTTTTAAATATCTCGATATATCTCGAAAACTACGCTTCTGATCAAAAAATATCATAGAACATAAATTGTAGGAAACATAATTCTCTACAAAAAACGTCTCTTAAGATTTTGCCATAGCTCGCTTCGTTTCCGAGATATTTGCAGATTCAGCTCAAAGGAACTGGCCTGACGGACATATTTCGAGATATTTCTTCTTCTTGTTGTTCTTCCTCTGCACAGCTAAGCTGGAAGTGGCATTTCCAGCTCGCAATAGTGCAGAGTTATCTCAAAGAAAGGGGCCACGGTGTTTCTGTATCTCTATTATGTTGGTGCGGCTTCGGAACTTTTAAATATCTTGATATATCTCGAGAACTACGCGTCTGATCAAAAAATATCATAGAACATAAAAAGTAGGAAACATAATTCTCTACAAAAAAGGTCTCTTAACATTTTGCCATAGCTCGCTTCGTTTCCGAGATATTTGCAGATTTATCTCAAGGGAAGGGGCCTGACGGACATATTTCGAGATATTTCTTCTTCTTGTTGTTCTTCTTCTGCACAGCTAAACTGGACGTGGCATTTCCAGCTCGCAATAGTGCAGAGTTATCTCAAAGAGAGGGGCCACGGTGTTTCTGTATCTCTATTATGTTGGTGCGGCTTCGGAACTTTTAAATATCTTGATATATCTCGAGAACTACGCATCTGATCAAAAAATATCATAGAACATAAATTGTAGGAAACATAATTCTCTACAAAAAAGGTCTCTTAACATTTTGCCATAGCTCGCTTCGTTTCCGAGATATTTGCAGATATATCTCAAGGGAAGGGGCCTGACGGACATATTTCGAGATATTTCTTCTTCTTGTTGTTCTTCTTCTGCACAGCTAAGCTGGAAGTGGCATTTACAGCTCGCAATAGTGCAGAGTTATCTCAAAGAAAGGGGCCACGGTGTTTCTGTATCTCTATTATGTTGGTGCGGCTTCGGAACTTTTAAATATCTTGATATATCTCGAGAACTACGCATCTGATCAAAAAATATCATAGAAGATAAAAAGTAGAAAACTTAATTCTCTACAAAAAAGGTTTCTTAACATTTTCCCATAGCTGGCATCGTTTCCGAGATATTTGCAGATTTATCTCAAGGGAAGGGGCCTGACGGACATATTCCGAGATATTTCTTCTTCTTGTTGTTCCTCTTCTGCACAGCTAAGCTGGAAGTGGCATCTGCAGCTCGCAATAGTGCGGAGTTATCTCAAAGAAAGAGGCCACGGTGTTTCTGCACCTCTATTATGTTGGTGCAGCTTCGGAACTTTTAAATATCTTGATATATCTCGAGAACTACGCATCTGATCAAAAAATATCATAGAACATAAAAAGTAGGCAACTTAATTCTCTACAAAAAAGGTCTCCTATCATTTTGCCATAGCTCTCTTCGTTTCCGAGATATTTGCAGATTTATCTCAAGGGAAGGGGCCTGACGGACATATTTCGAGATATTTCTTCTTCTTGTTGTTCTTCTTCTGCACAGCTAAGCTGGAAGTGGCATTTGCAGCTCGCAATAGTGCAGAGTTATCTCAAAGAAAGGGGCCACGGTGTTTCTGTATCTATATTATGTTGGTGCGGCTTCGGAACTTTTAAATATCCTGATATATCTCGAGAACTACGCATCTGATCAAAAAATATCATAGAATATAAAAAGTAGCAAACTCAATTCTCTACAAAAAAGGTCTCTTAACATTTTGCAATAGCTCGCTTCGTTTCCGAGATATTTGCAGATTTATCTCAAGGGAAGGGGCCTGACGGACATATTTCGAGATATTTCTTCTTCTTGTTGTTCTTCTTCTGCACAGCTAAGCTGGAAGTGGCATTTGCGGCTCGCACTAGTGCAGAGTTATCTCAAAGAAAGGGGCCACGGTGTTTCTGTATCTCTATTATGTTGGTGCGGCTTCGGAACTTTTAAATATCTCGATATATCTCGAAAACTACGCTTCTGATCAAAAAATATCATAGAACATAAATTGTAGGAAACATAATTCTCTACAAAAAACGTCTCTTAAGATTTTGCCATAGCTCGCTTCGTTTCCGAGATATTTGCAGATTCAGCTCAAAGGAACTGGCCTGACGGACATATTTCGAGATATTTCTTCTTCTTGTTGTTCTTCCTCTGCACAGCTAAGCTGGAAGTGGCATTTCCAGCTCGCAATAGTGCAGAGTTATCTCAAAGAAAGGGGCCACGGTGTTTCTGTATCTCTATTATGTTGGTGCGGCTTCGGAACTTTTAAATATCTTGATATATCTCGAGAACTACGCGTCTGATCAAAAAATATCATAGAACATAAAAAGTAGGAAACATAATTCTCTACAAAAAAGGTGTCTTAACATTTTGCCATAGCTCGCTTCGTTTCCGAGATATTTGCAGATTTATCTCAAGGGAAGGGGCCTGACGGACATATTTCGAGATATTTCTTCTTCTTGTTGTTCTTCTTCTGCACAGCTAAACTGGACGTGGCATTTCCAGCTCGCAATAGTGCAGAGTTATCTCAAAGAGAGGGGCCACGGTGTTTCTGTATCTCTATTATGTTGGTGCAGCTTCGGAACTTTTAAATATCTTGATATATCTCGAGAACTACGCATCTGATCAAAAAATATCATAGAACATAAAAAGTAGGAAACTTAATTGTCTACAAATAAGGTCTCTTAACATTTTGGCATAGCTCGCTTCGTTTCCGAGATACTTGCCGATTTATCTCAAGGGAAGGGGCCTGACGGACATATTTCGAGATATTTCTTTTTCTTGTTGTTCTTCTTCTGCACAGCTAAGCTGGAAGTGGCATTTGCAGCTCGCAATTGTGCAGAGTTATCTCAAAGAGAGGGGCCACGGTGTTTCTGTATCTCTATTATGTTGGTGCGGCTTCGGAACTTTTAAATATCTTGATATATCTCGAGAACTACGAATCTGGTCAGAAAATATCATAGAAGATAAAAAGTAGGAAACTTAATTCTCTACAAAAAAGGTCTCTTAACATTTTGCCATAGCTCGCTTCGTTTCCGAGATATTTGCAGATTTATCTCAAGGTAAGGGGCCTGACGGACATATTTCGAGATATTTCTTCTTCTTGTTGTTCTTCTTCTGCACAGCTAAGCTGGAAGTGGCATTTGCAGCTCGCAATAGTGCATAGTTATCTGAAAGAAAGGGGCCACGGTGTTTCTGTATCTCTATTATGTTGGTGCGGCTTCGGAACTTTTAAATATCTCGATATATCTCGAAAACTACGCTTCTGATCAAAAAATATCATAGAACATAAATTGTAGGAAACATAATTCATTACAAAAAAGGTCTCTTAACATTTTGCCATAGCTCGCTTTGTTTCCGAGATATTTGCAGATATATCTCAAGGGAAGGGGCCTGACGGACATATTTCGAGATATTTCTTCTTCTTGTTGTTCTTCTTCTGCACAGCTAAGCTGGAAGTGGCATTTACAGCTCGCAATAGTGCATAGTTATCTGAAAGAAGGGGGCCACGGTGTTTCTGTATCTCTATTATGTTGATGCGGCTTCGGAACTTTTAAATATCTCGATATATCTCGAAAACTACGCTTCTGATCAAAAAATATCATACAACATAAATTGTAGGAAACATAATTCTCTACAAAAAAGGTCTCTTAACATTTTGCCATAGCTCGCTTCGTTTCCGAGATATTTGCAGATTTATCTCAAGGGAAGGGTCCTGATGGACATATTTCGTGATATTTCTTCTTCTTGTTGTTCTTCTTCTGCACAGCTAAACTGGAAGTGGCATTTCCAGCTCGCAATAGTGCAGAGTTATCTCAAAGAGAGGGGCCACGGTGTTTCTGTATCTCTATTATGTTGGTGCGGCTTCGGAACTTTTAAATATCTTGATATATCTCGAGAACTACGCATCTGATCAAAAAATATCATAGAACATAAATTGTAGGAAACATAATTCTCTACAAAAAAGGTCTCTTAACATTTTGGCATAGCTCGCTTCGTTTCCGAGATACTTGCCGATTTATCTCAAGGGAAGGGGCCTGACGGACATATTTCGAGATATTTCTTCTTCTTGTTGTTCTTCTTCTGCACAGCTAAGCTGGAAGTGGCATTTGCAGCTCGCAATTGTGCAGAGTTATCTCAAAGAGAGGGGCCACGGTGTTTCTGTATCTCTATTATGTTGGTGCGGCTTCGGAACTTTTAAATATCTTGATATATCTCGAGAACTACGAATCTGGTCAGAAAATATCATAGAAGATAAAAAGTAGGAAACTTAATTCTCTACAAAAAAGGTCTCTTAACATTTTGCCATAGCTCGCTTCGTTTCCGAGATATTTGCAGATTTATCTCAAGGGAAGGGGCCTGACGGACATATTTCGAGATATTTCTTCTTCTTGTTGTTCTTCTTCTGCACAGCTAAGCTGGAAGTGGCATTTGCCGCTCGCACTAGTGCAGAGTTATCTCAAAGAAAGGGGCCACGGTGTTTCTGTATCTCTATTATGTTGGTGCGGCTTCGGAACTTTTAAATATCTCGATATATCTCGAAAACTACGCGTCTGATCAAAAAATATCATAGAACATAAAAAGTAGGAAACTTAATTCTCTACAAAAAAGTCTCTTAACATTTTGCCATAGCTCGCTTCGTTTCCGAGATATTTGCAGATTTATCTCAAGGGAATGGGCCTAACGGACATATTTCGAGATATTTCTTCTTCTTGTTGTTCTTCTTCTGCACAGCTAAACTGGAAGTGGCATTTCCAGCTCGCAATAGTGCAGAGTTATCTCAAGGAGAGGGGCCACGGTGTTTCTGTATCTCTATTATGTTGGTGCGGCTTCTTAACTTTTAAATATCCTGATATATCTCGAGAACTACGCATCTGATCAAAAAATATCATAGAACATAAAAAGTAGGAAACTCAATTCTCTACAAAAAAGGTCTCTTAACATTTTGCCATAGCTCGCTTCGTTTCCGAGATATTTGCAGATTTATCTCAAGGGAATGGGCCTAACGGACATATTTCGAGATATTTCTTCTTCTTGTTGTTCTTCTTCTGCACAGCTAAACTGGAAGTGGCATTTCCAGCTCGCAATAGTGCAGAGTTATCTCAAGGAGAGGGGCCACGGTGTTTCTGTATCTCTATTATGTTGGTGCGGCTTCTTAACTTTTAAATATCCTGATATATCTCGAGAACTACGCATCTGATCAAAAAATATCATAGAACATAAAAAGTAGGAAACTCAATTCTCTACAAAAAAGGTCTCTTAACATTTTGCAATAGCTCGCTTCGTTTCCGAGATATTTGCAGATTCAGCTCAAAGGAACTGGCCTGACGGACATATTTCGAGATATTTCTTCTTCTTGTTGTTCTTCTTCTGCACAGCTAAGCTGGAAGTGGCATTTGCAGCTCGCAGTAGTGCAGAGTTATCTCAAAGAAAGGGGCCACGGTGTTTCTGTATCTCTATTATGTTGGTGCGGCTTCGGAACTTTTAAATATCATGATATATCTCGAGAACTACGCATCTGATCAAAAAATATCATAGAACATAAAAAGTAGGAAACTTAATTCTCTACAAAAAAGGTCTCTTAACATTTTGCCATAGCTCGCTTCGTTTCCGAGATATTTGCAGATTTATCTCAAGGCAAGGGGCCTGACGGACATATTTCGAGATATTTCTTCTTCTTGTTGTTCTTCTTCTGCACAGCTAAGCTGGAAGTGGCATTTGCAGCTGGCAGTAGTGCATAGTTATCTGAAAGAAAGGAGCCACGGTGTTTCTGTATCTCTATTATGTTGGTGCGGCTTCGGAACTTTTAAATGTCTCGATATATCTCGAAAACTACGCTTCTGATCAAAAAATATCATAGAACATAAATTGTAGGAAACATAATTCTCTACAAAAAAGGTCTCTTAACATTTTGCCATAGCTCGCTTTGTTTCCGAGATATTTGCAGATATATCTCAAGGGAAGGGGCCTGACGGACATATTTCGAGATATTTCTTCTTCTTGTTGTTCTTCTTCTGCACAGCTAAGCTGGAAGTGGCATTTACAGCTCGCAATAGTGCAGAGTTATCTCAAAGAAAGGGGCCACGGTGTTTCTGTATCTCTATTATGTTGGTGCGGCTTCGGAACTTTTAAATATCTTGATATATCTCGAGAACTACGCATCTGATCAAAAAATATCATAGAACATAAAAAGTAGGAAACTTAATTGTCTACAAATAAGGTCTCTTAACATTTTGGCATAACTCGCTTCGTTTCCGAGATATTTGCAGATTTATCTCAAGGGAAGGGGCCTGACGGACATATTTCGAGATATTTCTTCTTCTTGTTGTTCTTCTTCTGCACAGCTAAGCTGGAAGTGGCATTTGCAGCTCGCAATAGTGCAGAGTTATCGTAAAGAAAGGGGCCACGGTGTTTCTGTATCTCTATTATATTGGTGCGGCTTCGGAACTTTTAAATATCTTGATATATCTCGAGAACTACTCCTCTGATCGAAAAATATCATAGAACATAAAAAGTAGGAAACTTAATTCTCTACAAAAAAGGTCTCTTAACATTTTGCCATAGCTCGCTTGGTTTCCGAGGTATTTGCAGATTTATCTCAAGGGAAGGGGCCTGACGGACATATTTCGAGATATTTCTTCTTCTTGTTGTTCTTCTTCTGCACAGCTAAGCTGGAAGTGGCATTTGCAGCTCGCAATAGTGCAGAGTTATCTCAAAGAAAGGGGCCACGGTGTTTCTGTACCTCTATTATGTTGGTGCAGCTTCGGAGCTTTTAAATATCTTGATATATCTCGAGAACTACGCATCTGATCAAAAAATAGCATAGAAGATAAAAAGTAGGAAACATAATTGTCTACAAAAAAGGTCTCTTAACATTTTGCCATAGCTCGCTTCGTTTCCGAGATACTTGCCGATTTATCTCAAGGGAAGGGACCTGACGGACATATTTCGAGATATTTCTTCTTCTTGTTGTTCTTCTTCTGCACAGCTAAGCTGGAAGTGGCATTTACAGCTCGCAATAGTGCAGAGTTATCTCAAAGAAAGGGGCCACGGTGTTTCTGTATCTCTATTATGTTGGTGCGGCTTCGGAACTTTTAAATATCTTGATATATCTCGAGAACTACGCATCTGATCAAAAAATAGCATAGAAGATAAAAAGTAGGAAACTTAATTCTCTACAAAAAAGGTCTCTTAACATTTTCCCATAGCTGGCATCGTTTCCGAGATATTTGCAGATATATCTCAAGGGAAGGGGCCTGACGGACATATTCCGAGATATTTCTTCTTGTTGTTGTTCCTCTTCTGCACAGCTAAGCTGGAAGTGGCATTTGCAGCTCGCAATAGTGCAGAGTTATCTCAAAGAAAGAGGCCACGGTGTTTCTGCACCTCTATTATGTTGGTGCAGCTTCGGAACTTTAAAATATCTTGATATATCTCGAGAACTACGCATCTGATCAGAAAATATCATAGAAGATAAAAAGTAGGAAACTTAATCCTCTACAAAAAAGGTTTTTTAACATTTTCCCATAGCTGGCATCGTTTCCGAGATATTTGCAGATTTATCTCAAGGGAAGGGGCCTGACGGACATATTCCGAGATATTTCTTCTTCTTGTTGTTCCTCTTCTGCACAGCTAAGCTGGAAGTGGCATTTGCAGCTCGCAATAGTGCAGAGTTATCTCAAAGAAAGAGGCCACGGTGTTTCTGCACCTCTATTATGTTGGTGCAGCTTCGGAACTTTTAAATATCTTGATATATCTCGAGAACTACGCATCTGATCAAAAAATATCATAGAACATAAAAAGTAGGAAACTTAATTGTCTACAAATAAGGTCTCTTAACATTTTGGCATAGCTCGCTTCGTTTCCGAGATATTTGCAGATTTATCTCAAGGGAAGGGGCCTGACGGACATATTTCGAGATATTTCTTCTTCTTGTTGTTCTTCTTCTGCACAGCTAAGCTGGAAGTGGCATTTCCAGCTCGCAATAGTGCAGAGTTATCCCAAAGAAAGGGGCCACGGTGTTTCTGTATCTCTATTATGTTGGTGCGGCTTCGGCACTTTTAAATATCTCGATATATCTCGAAAACTACGCTTCTGATGAAAAAATATCATAGAACATAAATTGTAGGAAACATAATTCTCTACGAAAAAGGTCTCTCAACATTTTGCCATAGCTCGCTTCGTTTCCGAGATATTTGCAGATTTATCTCAAGGGAAGGGTCCTGATGGACATATTTCGAGATATTTCTTCTTCTTGTTGTTCTTCTTCTGCACAGCTAAACTGGAAGTGGCATTTCCAGCTCGCAATCGTGCAGAGTAATCTCAAAGAAAGGGGCCACGGTGTTTCTGTATCTCTATTATGTTGGTGCGGCTTCGGAACTTTTAAATATCTTGATATATCTCGAGAACTACGCCTCTGATCGAAAAATATCATAGAACATAAAAAGTAGGAAACTTAATTCTCTACAAAAAAGGTCTCTTAACATTTTGCCATAGCTCGCTTCGTTTCCGAGATATTTGCAGATTTATCTCAAGGGAAGGGGCCGACGGACATATTTCGAGATATTTCTTCTTCTTGTTGTTCTTCTTCTGCACAGCTAAGCTGGAAGTGGCATTTGCAGCTCGCACTAGTGCACAGTTATCTCAAAGAAAGGGGCCACGGTGTTTCTGTATCTCTATTATGTTGGTGCGGCTTCGGAACTTTTAAGTATCTCGATATATCTCGAAAACTACGCTTCTGAACAAAAAATATCATAGAACATAAATTGTAGGAAACATAATTCTCTACAAAAAACGTCTCTTAACATTTTGCCATAGCTCGCTTCGTTTCCGAGATATTTGCAGATT
The DNA here is from genome assembly GCF_051020975.1 of Osmia lignaria lignaria. Lineage (NCBI taxonomy): Eukaryota > Metazoa > Arthropoda > Insecta > Hymenoptera > Megachilidae > Osmia > Osmia lignaria. The sequence goes on along the minus strand of NW_027478159.1, from coordinate 3,429,566 downwards.
CATCTCAAAGGAACTGGCCTGACGGACATATTTCGAGATATTTCTTCTTCTTGTTGTTCTTCCTCTGCACAGCTAAGCTGGAAGTGGCATTTGCAGCTCGCAATAGTGGAGAGTTATCTCAAAGAAAGGGGCCACGGTGTTTCTGTATCTCTATTATGTTGGTGCGGCTCCGGAACTTTTAAATATCTTGATATATCTCGAGAACTACGCATCTGATCAAAAAATATCATAGAACATAAAAAGTAGGAAACTTAATTTTCTACAAAAAAGGTCTCTTAACATTTTGCCATAGCTCGCTTCGTTTCCGAGATATTTGCATATTTATCTCAAGGGAAGGGGCCTGACGGACATATTTCGAGATATTTCTTCTTCTTGTTGTTCTTCTTCTGCACAGCTAAGCTGGAAGTGGCATTTGCGGCTCGCACTATTGCAGAGTTATCTCAAAGAAAGGGGCCACGGTGTTTCTGTATCTCTATTATGTTGGTGCGGCTTCGGAACTTTTAAGTATCTCGATATATCTCGAAAACTACGCTTCTGAACAAAAAATATCATAGAACATAAATTGTAGGAAACATAATTCTCTACAAAAAACGTCTCTTAACATTTTGCCATAGCTCGCTTCGTTTCCGAGATATTTGCAGATTCATCTCAAAGGAACTGGCCTGACGGACATATTTCGAGATATTTCTTCTTCTTGTTGTTCTTCCTCTGCACAGCTAAGCTGGAAGTGGCATTTGCAGCTCGCAATAGTGCAGAGTTATCTCAAAGAAAGGGGCCACGGTGTTTCTGTATCTCTATTATGTTGGTGCGGCTCCGGAACTTTTAAATATCTTGATATATCTCGAGAACTACGCATCTGATCAAAAAATATCATAGAACATAAAAAGTAGGAAACTTAATTTTCTACAAAAAAGGTCTCTTAACATTTTGCCATAGCTCGCTTCGTTTCCGAGATATTTGCATATTTATCTCAAGGGAAGGGGCCTGACGGACATATTTCGAGATATTTCTTCTTCTTGTTGTTCTTCTTCTGCACAGCTAAGCTGGAAGTGGCATTTGCGGCTCGCACTATTGCAGAGTTATCTCAAAGAAAGGGGCCACGGTGTTTCTGTATCTCTATTATGTTGGTGCGGCTTCGGAACTTTTAAATATCTCGATATATCTCGAAAACTACGCTTCTGATCAAAAAATATCATAGAACATAAATTGTAGGAAACATAATTCTCTACAAAAAAGGTCTCTTAACATTTTGCCATAGCTCGCTTCGTTTCCGAGATATTTGCAGATATATCTCAAGGGAAGGGGCCTGACGGACATATTTCGAGATATTTCTTCTTCTTGTTGTTCTTCTTCTGCACAGCTAAGCTGGAAGTGGCATTTACAGCTCGCAATAGTGCAGAGTTATCTCAAAGAAAGGGGCCACGGTGTTTCTGTATCTCTATTATGTTGGTGCGGCTTCGGAACTTTTAAATATCTTGATATATCTCGAGAACTACGCATCTGATCAAAAAATATCATAGAACATAAAAAGTAGGAAACGTAATTCTCTACAAAAAAGGTCTCTCAACATTTTGCCATAGCTCGCTTCGTTTCCGAGATATTTGCATATTTATTTCAAGGGAAGGGGCCTGACGGACATATTTCGAGATATTTCTTCTTCTTGGTGTTCTTCTTCTGCACAGCTAAGCTGGAAGTGGCATTTGCGGCTCGCACTAGTGCAGAGTTATCTCAAAGAAAGGGGCCACGGTGTTTCTGTATCTCTATTATGTTGGTGCGGCTTCGGAACTTTTAAATATCTCGATATATCTCGAAAACTACGCTTCTGATCAAAAAATATCATAGAACATAAATTGTAGGAAACATAATTCTCTACAAAAAAGGTCTCTTAACATTTTGCCATAGCTCGCTTCTTTTCCGAGATATCTGCAGATATATCTCAAGGGAAGGGGCCTGACGGACATATTTCGAGATATTTCTTCTTCTTGTTGTTCTTCTTCTGCACAGCTAAGCTGGAAGTGGCATTTACAGCTCGCAATAGTGCAGAGTTATCTCAAAGAAAGGGGCCACGGTGTTTCTGTATCTCTATTATGTTGGTGCGGCTTCGGAACTTTTAAATATCTCGATATATCTCGAAAACTACGCTTCTGATCAAAAAATATCATAGAACATAAATTGTAGGAAACATAATTCTCTACAAAAAACGTCTCTTAACATTTTGCCATAGCTCGCTTCGTTTCCGAGATATTTGCAGATTCATCTCAAAGGAACTGGCCTGACGGACATATTTCGAGATATTTCTTCTTCTTGTTGTTCTTCCTCTGCACAGCTAAGCTGGAAGTGGCATTTGCAGCTCGCAATAGTGCAGAGTTATCTCAAAGAAAGGGGCCACGGTGTTTCTGTATCTCTATTATGTTGGTGCGGCTCCGGAACTTTTAAATATCTTGATATATCTCGAGAACTACGCATCTGATCAAAAAATATCATAGAACATAAAAAGTAGGAAACTTAATTGTCTACAAAAAAGGTCTCTTAACATTTTGCCATAGCTCGCTTCGTTTCCGAGATATTTGCATATTTATCTCAAGGGAAGGGGCCTGACGGACATATTTCGAGATATTTCTTCTTCTTGTTGTTCTTCTTCTGCACAGCTAAGCTGGAAGTGGCATTTGCGGCTCGCACTATTGCAGAGTTATCTCAAAGAAAGGGGCCACGGTGTTTCTGTATCTCTATTATGTTGGTGCGGCTTCGGAACTTTTAAATATCTCGATATATCTCGAAAACTACGCTTCTGATCAAAAAATATCATAGAACATAAATTGTAGGAAACATAATTCTCTACAAAAAAGGTCTCTTAACATTTTGCCATAGCTCGCTTCGTTTCCGAGATATTTGCAGATATATCTCAAGGAACGGGGCCTGACGGACATATTTCGAGATATTTCTTCTTCTTGTTGTTCTTCTTCTGCACAGCTAAGCTGGAAGTGGCATTTACAGCTCGCAATAGTGCAGAGTTATCTCAAAGAAAGGGGCCACGGTGTTTCTGTATCTCTATTATGTTGGTGCGGCTTCGGAACTTTTAAATATCTTGATATATCTCGAGAACTACGCATCTGATCAAAAAATATCATAGAACATAAAAAGTAGGAAACTTAATTCTCTACAAAAAAGGTCTCTTAACATTTTGCCATAGCTCGCTTCGTTTCCGAGATATTTGCAGATATATCTCAAGGGAAGGGGCCTGACGGACATATTTCGAGATATTTCTTCTTCTTGTTGTTCTTCTTCTGCACAGCTAAGCTGGAAGTGGCATTTGCGGCTCGCACTAGTGCACAGTTATCTCAAAGAAAGGGGCCACGGTGTTTCTGTATCTCTATTATGTTGGTGCGGCTTCGGAACTTTTAAGTATCTCGATATATCTCGAAAACTACGCTTCTGAACAAAAAATATCATAGAACATAAATTGTAGGAAACATAATTCTCTACAAAAAACGTCTCTTAACATTTTGCCATAGCTCGCTTCGTTTCCGAGATATTTGCAGATTCATCTCAAAGGAACTGGCCTGACGGACATATTTCGAGATATTTCTTCTTCTTGTTGTTCTTCCTCTGCACAGCTAAGCTGGAAGTGGCATTTGCAGCTCGCAATAGTGCAGAGTTATCTCAAAGAAAGGGGCCACGGTGTTTCTGTATCTCTATTATGTTGGTGCGGCTCCGGAACTTTTAAATATCTTGATATATCTCGAGAACTACGCATCTGATCAAAAAATATCATAGAACATAAAAAGTAGGAAACTTAATTTTCTACAAAAAAGGTCTCTTAACATTTTGCCATAGCTCGCTTCGTTTCCGAGATATTTGCATATTTATCTCAAGGGAAGGGGCCTGACGGACATATTTCGAGATATTTCTTCTTCTTGTTGTTCTTCTTCTGCACAGCTAAGCTGGAAGTGGCATTTGCGGCTCGCACTATTGCAGAGTTATCTCAAAGAAAGGGGCCACGGTGTTTCTGTATCTCTATTATGTTGGTGCGGCTTCGGAACTTTTAAGTATCTCGATATATCTCGAAAACTACGCTTCTGAACAAAAAATATCATAGAACATAAATTGTAGGAAACATAAATCTCTACAAAAAACGTCTCTTAACATTTTGCCATAGCTCGCTTCGTTTCCGAGATATTTGCAGATTCATCTCAAAGGAACTGGCCTGACGGACATATTTCGAGATATTTCTTCTTCTTGTTGTTCTTCCTCTGCACAGCTAAGCTGGAAGTGGCATTTGCAGCTCGCAATAGTGCAGAGTTATCTCAAAGAAAGGGGCCACGGTGTTTCTGTATCTCTATTATGTTGGTGCGGCTCCGGAACTTTTAAATATCTTGATATATCTCGAGAACTACGCATCTGATCAAAAAATATCATAGAACATAAAAAGTAGGAAACTTAATTTTCTACAAAAAAGGTCTCTTAACATTTTGCCATAGCTCGCTTCGTTTCCGAGATATTTGCATATTTATCTCAAGGGAAGGGGCCTGACGGACATATTTCGAGATATTTCTTCTTCTTGTTGTTCTTCTTCTGCACAGCTAAGCTGGAAGTGGCATTTGCGGCTCGCACTATTGCAGAGTTATCTCAAAGAAAGGGGCCACGGTGTTTCTGTATCTCTATTATGTTGGTGCGGCTTCGGAACTTTTAAATATCTCGATATATCTCGAAAACTACGCTTCTGATCAAAAAATATCATAGAACATAAATTGTAGGAAACATAATTCTCTACAAAAAAGGTCTCTTAACATTTTGCCATAGCTCGCTTCGTTTCCGAGATATTTGCAGATATATCTCAAGGGAAGGGGCCTGACGGACATATTTCGAGATATTTCTTCTTCTTGTTGTTCTTCTTCTGCACAGCTAAGCTGGAAGTGGCATTTACAGCTCGCAATAGTGCAGAGTTATCTCAAAGAAAGGGGCCACGGTGTTTCTGTATCTCTATTATGTTGGTGCGGCTTCGGAACTTTTAAATATCTCGATATATCTCGAAAACTACGCTTCTGATCAAAAAATATCATAGAACATAAATTGTAGGAAACATAATTCTCTACAAAAAACGTCTCTTAACATTTTGCCATAGCTCGCTTCGTTTCCGAGATATTTGCAGATTCATCTCAAAGGAACTGGCCTGACGGACATATTTCGAGATATTTCTTCTTCTTGTTGTTCTTCCTCTGCACAGCTAAGCTGGAAGTGGCATTTGCAGCTCGCAATAGTGCAGAGTTATCTCAAAGAAAGGGGCCACGGTGTTTCTGTATCTCTATTATGTTGGTGCGGCTCCGGAACTTTTAAATATCTTGATATATCTCGAGAACTACGCATCTGATCAAAAAATATCATAGAACATAAAAAGTAGGAAACTTAATTCTCTACAAAAAAGGTCTCTTAACATTTTGCCATAGCTCGCTTCGTTTCCGAGATATTTGCATATTTATATCAAGGGAAGGGGCCTGACGGACATATTTCGAGATATTTCTTCTTCTTGTTGTTCTTCTTCTGCACAGCTAAGCTGGAAGTGGCATTTGCGGCTCGCACTATTGCAGAGTTATCTCAAAGAAAGGGGCCACGGTGTTTCTGTATCTCTATTATGTTGGTGCGGCTTCGGAACTTTTAAATATCTCGATATATCTCGAAAACTACGCTTCTGATCAAAAAATATCATAGAACATAAATTGTAGGAAACATAATTCTCTACAAAAAAGGTCTCTTAACATTTTGCCATAGCTCGCTTCGTTTCCGAGATATTTGCAGATATATCTCAAGGGAAGGGGCCTGACGGACATATTTCGAGATATTTCTTCTTCTTGTTGTTCTTCTTCTGCACAGCTAAGCTGGAAGTGGCATTTACAGCTCGCAATAGTGCAGAGTTATCTCAAAGAAAGGGGCCACGGTGTTTCTGTATCTCTATTATGTTGGTGCGGCTTCGGAACTTTTAAATATCTTGATATATCTCGAGAACTACGCATCTGATCAAAAAATATCATAGAACATAAAAAGTAGGAAACTTAATTCTCTACAAAAAAGGTCTCTCAACATTTTGCCATAGCTCGCTTCGTTTCCGAGATATTTGCATATTTATTTCAAGGGAAGGGGCCTGACGGACATATTTCGAGATATTTCTTCTTCTTGGTGTTCTTCTTCTGCACAGCTAAGCTGGAAGTGGCATTTGCGGCTCGCACTAGTGCAGAGTTATCTCAAAGAAAGGGGCCACGGTGTTTCTGTATCTCTATTATGTTGGTGCGGCTTCGGAACTTTTAAATATCTGGATATATCTCGAAAACTACGCTTCTGATCAAAAAATATCATAGAACATAAATTGTAGGAAACATAATTCTCTACAAAAAAGGTCTCTTAACATTTTGCCATAGCTCGCTTCGTTTCCGAGATATTTGCAGATATATCTCAAGGGAAGGGGCCTGACGGACATATTTCGAGATATTTCTTCTTCTTGTTGTTCTTCTTCTGCACAGCTAAGCTGGAAGTGGCATTTGCGGCTCGCACTAGTGCAGAGTTATCTCAAAGAAAGGGGCCACGGTGTTTCTGTATCTCTATTATGTTGGTGCGGCTTCGGAACTTTTAAATATCTGGATATATCTCGAGAACTACGGATCTGATCAAAAAATATCATAGAAGATAAATTGTAGGAAACATAATTCTCTACAAAAAACGTCTCTTAACATTTTGCCATAGCTCGCTTCGTTTCCGAGATATTTGCAGATTCAGCTCAAAGGAACTGGCCTGACGGACATATTTCGAGATATTTCTTCTTCTTGTTGTTCTTCCTCTGCACAGCTAAGCTGGAATGGCATTTGCAGCTCGCAATAGTGCAGAGTTATCTCAAAGAAAGGGGCCACGGTGTTTCTGTATCTCTATTATGTTGGTGCGGCTTCGGAACTTTTAAATATCTTGATATATCTCGAGAACTACGCATCTGATCAAATAATATCATAGAACATAAAATGTAGGAAACTTAATTCTCTACAAAAAAGGTCTCTTAACATTTTGCCATAGCTCGCTTCGTTTCCGCGATATTTGCAGATATATCTCAAGGGAAGGGGCCTCACGGACATATTTCGAGATATTTCTTCTTCTTGTTGTTCTTCTTCTGCACAGCTAAGCTGGAAGTGGCATTTACAGCTCGCAATAGTGCAGAGTTATCTCAAAGAAAGGGGCCACGGTGTTTCTGTATCTCTATTATGTTGGTGCGGCTTCGGAACTTTTAAATATCTTGATATATCTCGAGAACTACGCATCTGATCAAAAAATATCATAGAACATGAAAAGTAGGAAACTTAATTCTCTACAAAAAAGCTCTCTTAACATTTTGCCATAGCTCGCTTCGTTTCCGAGATATTTGCAGATTTATCTCAAGGGAAGGGGCCTAACGGACATATTTCGAGATATTTCTTCTTCTTGTTGTTCTTCTTCTGCACAGCTAAACTGGAAGTGGCATTTCCAGCTCGCAATAGTGCAGAGTTATCTCAAAGAAAGGGGTCACGGTGTTTCTGTATCTCTATTATGTTGGTGCGGCTTCGGAACTTTTAAATGTCTCGATATATCTCGAAAACTACGCTTCTGATCAAAAAATATCATAGAACGTAAATTGTAGGAAACATTATTCTCTACAAAAAAGGTCTCTTAACATTTTGCCATAGCTCGCTTCGTTTCCGAGATATTTGCAGATTCAGCTCAAAGGAACGGGCCTGACGGACATATTTCGAGATACTTCTTCTTCTTGTTGTTCTTCTTCTGCAGAGCTAAGCTGGAAGTGGCATTTGCAGCTCGCACTAGTGCAGAGTTATCTCAAAGAAAGGGGCCACGGTGTTTCTGTATCTCTATTATGTTGGTGCGGCTTCGGAACTTTTAAATATCTCGATATATCTCGAAAACTACGCTTTTGATCAAGAAATATCATACAACATAAATTGTAGGAAACATAATTCTCTACAAAAAAGGTCTCTTAACATTTTGCCATAGCTCGCTTCGTTTCCGAGATATTTGCAGATTTATCTCAAGGGAAGGGGCCTCACGGACATATTTCGAGATATTTCTTCTTCTTGTTGTTCTTCTTCTGCACAGCTAAGCTGGAAGTGGCATTTACAGCTCGCAATAGTGCAGAGTTATCTCAAAGAAAGGGGCCACGGTGTTTCTGTATCTCTATTATGTTGGTGCGGCTTCGGAACTTTTAAATATCTTGATATATCTCGAGAACTACGCATCTGATCAAAAAATATCATAGAACATGAAAGGTAGGAAACTTAATTCTCTACAAAAAAGGTCTCCTAACAATTTGCCATAGCTCGCTTCGTTTCCGAGATATTTGCAGATTTATCTCAAGGGAAGGGGCCTAACGGACATATTTCGAGATATTTCTTCTTCTTGTTGTTCTTCTTCTGCACAGCTAAACTGGAAGTGGCATTTCCAGCTCGCAATAGTGCAGAGTTATCTCAAAGAAAGGGGTCACGGTGTTTCTGTATCTCTATTATGTTGGTGCGGCTTCGGAACTTTTAAATATCTCGATATATCTCGAAAACTACGCTTCTGATCAAAAAATATCATAGAACGTAAATTGTAGGAAACATTATTCTCTACAAAAAAGGTCTCTTAACATTTTGCCATAGCTCGCTTCGTTTCCGAGATATTTGCAGATTCAGCTCAAAGGAACGGGCCTGACGGACATATTTCGAGATACTTCTTCTTCTTGTTGTTCTTCTTCTGCAGAGCTAAGCTGGAAGTGGCATTTGCAGCTCGCACTAGTGCAGAGTTATCTCAAAGAAAGGGGCCACGGTGTTTCTGTATCTCTATTATGTTGGTGCGGCTTCGGAACTTTTAAATATCTCGATATATCTCGAAAACTACGCTTCTGATCAAAAAATATCATACAACATAAATTGTAGGAAACATAATTCTCTACAAAAAAGGTCTCTTAACATTTTGCCATAGCTCGCTTCGTTTCCGAGATATTTGCAGATTTATCTCAAGGGAAGGGGCCTGACGGACATATTTCGAGATATTTCTTCTTCTTGTTGTTCTTCTTCTGCACAGCTAAGCTGCAAGTGGCATTTGCGGCTCGCACTAGTGCAGAGTTATCTCAAAGAAAGGGGCCACGGTGTTTCTGTATCTCTATTATGTTGGTGCGGCTTCGGAACTTTTAAATATCTCGATATATCTCGAAAACTACGCTTCTGATCAAAAAATATCATAGAACATAAATTGTAGGAAACATAATTCTCTACAAAAAACGTCTCTTAACATTTTGCCATAGCTCGCTTCGTTTCCGAGATATTTGCAGATTCAGCTCAAAGGAACGGGCCTGACGGACATATTTCGAGATACTTCTTCTTCTTGTTGTTCTTCTTCTGCACAGCTGAGCTGGAAGTGGCATTTGCAGGTCGCAATAGTGCAGAGTTATCTCAAAGAAAGGGGCCACGGTGTTTCTGTATCTCTATTATGTTGGTGCGGCTACGGAACTTTTAAATATCTCGATATATCTCGAAAACTACGCTTCTGATCAAAAAATATCATAGAGCGTAAATTGTAGGAAACATTATTCTCTACAAAAAAGGTCTCTTAACATTTTGCCATAGCTCGCTTCGTTTCCAAGATATTTGCAGATTCATCTCAAGGGAAGGGGTCTGACGGACATATTTCGAGATATTTCTTCTTCTTGTTGTTCTTCTTCTGCACAGCTAAGCTCGAAGCGGCATTTGCAGCTCGCAATAGTGCAGAGTTATCTCAAAGAAAGAGGCCACGGTGTTTCTGTACCTCTATTATGTTGGTGCAGCTTCGGAACTTTTAAATATCTTGATATATCTCGAGAACTACGCATCTGATCAAAAAATATCATACTACATAAAAAGTAGGAAACTTAATTCTCTACAAGAAAGGTCTCTAAACATTTTGCCATAGCTCGCTTCGTTTCCGAGATATTTGCAGATTTATCTCAAGGGAAGGGGCCTGACGGACATATTTCGAGATATTTCTTCTTCTTGTTGTTCTTCTTCTGCACAGCTAAGCTGGAAGTGGCATTTGCGGCTCGCACTAGTGCAGAGTTATCTCAACGAAAGGGGCCACGGTGTTTCTGTATCTCTATTATGTTGGTGCGGCTTCGGAACTTTTAAATATCTCGATATATCTCGAAAACTACGCTTCTGATCAAAAAATATCATAGAACATAAATTGTAGGAAACATAATTCTCTACAAAAAAGGTCTCTCAACATTTTGCCATAGCTCGCTTCGTTTCCGAGATATTTGCAGATTCAGCTCAAAGGAACTGGCCTGACGGACATATTTCGAGATATTTCTTCTTCTTGTTGTTCTTCCTCTGCACAGCTAAGCTGGAATGGCATTTGCAGCTCGCAATAGTGCAGAGTTATCTCAAAGAAAGGGGCCACGGTGTTTCTGTATCTCTATTATGTTGGTGCGGCTTCGGAACTTTTAAATATCTTGATATATCTCGAGAACTACGCATCTGATCAAAAAATATCATAGAACATGAAAAGTAGGAAACCTAATTCTCTACAAAAAAGGTCTCTTAACATTTTGCCATAGCTCGCTTCGTTTCCGAGATATTTGCAGATTTATCTCAAGGGAAGGGGCCTAACGGACATATTTCGAGATATTTCTTCTTCTTGTTGTTCTTCTTCTGCACAGCTAAGCTGGAAGTGGCATTTGCGGCTCGCACTAGTGCAGAGTTATCTCAACGAAAGGGGCCACGGTGTTTCTGTATCTCTATTATGTTGGTGCGGCTTCGGAACTTTTAAATATCTCGATATATCTCGAAAACTACGCTTCTGATCAAAAAATATCATAGAACATAAATTGTAGGAAGCATAATTCTCTACAAAAAAGGTCTCTTAACATTTTGCCATAGCTCGCTTCGTTTCCGAGATATTTGCATATTTATCTCAAGGGAAGGGGCCTGACGGACATATTTCGAGATATTTCTTCTTCTTGTTGTTCTTCTTCTGCACAGCTAAGCTGGAAGTGGCGTTTGCGGCTCTCACTAGTGCAGAGTTATCTCAGAGAAAGGGGCACGGTGTTTCTGTATCTCTATTATGTTGGTGCGGCTTCGGAACTTTTAAATATCTCGATATATCTCGAAAACTACGCTTCTGATCAAAAAATATCATAGAACATAAATTGTAGGAAACATAATTCTCTACAAAAAAGGTCTCTTAACATTTTGCCATAGCTCGCTTCGTTTCCGAGATATTTGCAGATATATCTCAAGGGAAGGGGCCTCACGGACATATTTCGAGATATTTCTTCTTCTTGTTGTTCTTCTTCTGCACAGCTAAGCTGGAAGTGGCATTTACAGCTCGCAATAGTGCAGAGTTATCTCAAAGAAAGGGGCCACGGTGTTTCTGTATCTCTATTATGTTGGTGCGGCTTCGGAACTTTTAAATATCTTGATATATCTCGAAAACTACGCTTCTGATCAAAAAATATCATAGAACGTAAATTGTAGGAAACATTATTCTCTACAAAAAAGGTCTCTTAACATTTTGCCATAGCTCGCTTCGTTTCCAAGATATTTGCAGATTCATCTCAAGGGAAGGGGTCTGACGGACATATTTCGAGATATTTCTTCTTCTTGTTGTTCTTCTTCTGCACAGCTAAGCTGGAAGTGGCATTTGCAGCTCGCAATAGTGCAGAGTTATCTCAAAGAAAGAGGCCACGGTGTTTCTGTACCTCTATTATGTTGGTGCAGCTTCGGAACTTTTAAATATCTTGATATATCTCGAGAACTACGCATCTGATCAAAAAATATCATACTACATAAAAAGTAGGAAACTTAATTCTCTACAAGAAAGGTCTCTAAACATTTTGCCATAGCTCGCTTCGTTTCCGAGATATTTGCAGATTTATCTCAAGGGAAGGGGCCTGACGGACATATTTCGAGATATTTCTTCTTCTTGTTGTTCTTCTTCTGCACAGCTAAGCTGGAAGTGGCATTTGCAGCTCGCAATAGTGCAGAGTTATCTCAACGAGAGGGGCCACGGTGTTTCTGTATCTCTATTATGTTGGTGCGGCTTCGGAACTTTTAAATATCTTGATATATCTCGAGAACTACGCATCTGATCAAAAAATATCATAGAAGATAAATTGTAGGAAACATAATTCTCTACAAAAAACGTCTCTTAACATTTTGCCATAGCTCGCTTCGTTTCCGAGATATTTGCAGATTCAGCTCAAAGGAACTGGCCTGACGGACATATTTCGAGATATTTCTTCTTCTTGTTGTTCTTCCTCTGCACAGCTAAGCTGGAATGGCATTTGCAGCTCGCAATAGTGCAGAGTTATCTCAAAGAAAGGGGCCACGGTGTTTCTGTATCTCTATTATGTTGGTGCGGCTTCGGAACTTTTAAATATCTTGATATATCTCGAGAACTACGCATCTGATCAAAAAATATCATAGAACATGAAAAGTAGGAAACCTAATTCTCTACAAAAAAGGTCTCTTAACATTTTGCCATAGCTCGCTTCGTTTCCGAGATATTTGCAGATTTATCTCAAGGGAAGGGGCCTAACGGACATATTTCGAGATATTTCTTCTTCTTGTTGTTCTTCTTCTGCACAGCTAAGCTGGAAGTGGCATTTGCGGCTCGCACTAGTGCAGAGTTATCTCAACGAAAGGGGCCACGGTGTTTCTGTATCTCTATTATGTTGGTGCGGCTTCGGAACTTTTAAATATCTCGATATATCTCGAAAACTACGCTTCTGATCAAAAAATATCATAGAACATAAATTGTAGGAAGCATAATTCTCTACAAAAAAGGTCTCTTAACATTTTGCCATAGCTCGCTTCGTTTCCGAGATATTTGCATATTTATCTCAAGGGAAGGGGCCTGACGGACATATTTCGAGATATTTCTTCTTCTTGTTGTTCTGCTTCTGCACAGCTAAGCTGGAAGTGGCATTTGCGGCTCTCACTAGTGCAGAGTTATCTCAGAGAAAGGGGCACGGTGTTTCTGTATCTCTATTATGTTGGTGCGGCTTCGGAACTTTTAAATATCTCGATATATCTCGAAAACTACGCTTCTGATCAAAAAATATCATACTACATAAAAAGTAGGAAACTTAATTCTCTACAAGAAAGGTCTCTAAACATTTTGCCATAGCTCGCTTCGTTTCCGAGATATTTGCAGATTTATCTCAAGGGAAGGGGCCTGACGGACATATTTCGAGATATTTCTTCTTCTTGTTGTTCTTCTTCTGCACAGCTAAGCTGGAAGTGGCATTTGCAGCTCGCAATAGTGCAGAGTTATCTCAACGAGAGGGGCCACGGTGTTTCTGTATCTCTATTATGTTGGTGCGGCTTCGGAACTTTTAAATATCTTGATATATCTCGAGAACTACGCATCTGATCAAAAAATATCATAGAAGATAAATTGTAGGAAACATAATTCTCTACAAAAAACGTCTCTTAACATTTTGCCATAGCTCGCTTCGTTTCCGAGATATTTGCAGATTCAGCTCAAAGGAACTGGCCTGACGGACATATTTCGAGATATTTCTTCTTCTTGTTGTTCTTCCTCTGCACAGCTAAGCTGGAATGGCATTTGCAGCTCGCAATAGTGCAGAGTTATCTCAAAGAAAGGGGCCACGGTGTTTCTGTATCTCTATTATGTTGGTGCGGCTTCGGAACTTTTAAATATCTTGATATATCTCGAGAACTACGCATCTGATCAAAAAATATCATAGAACATGAAAAGTAGGAAACCTAATTCTCTACAAAAAAGGTCTCTTAACATTTTGCCATAGCTCGCTTCGTTTCCGAGATATTTGCAGATTTATCTCAAGGGAAGGGGCCTAACGGACATATTTCGAGATATTTCTTCTTCTTGTTGTTCTTCTTCTGCACAGCTAAGCTGGAAGTGGCATTTGCGGCTCGCACTAGTGCAGAGTTATCTCAACGAAAGGGGCCACGGTGTTTCTGTATCTCTATTATGTTGGTGCGGCTTCGGAACTTTTAAATATCTCGATATATCTCGAAAACTACGCTTCTGATCAAAAAATATCATAGAACATAAATTGTAGGAAGCATAATTCTCTACAAAAAAGGTCTCTTAACATTTTGCCATAGCTCGCTTCGTTTCCGAGATATTTGCATATTTATCTCAAGGGAAGGGGCCTGACGGACATATTTCGAGATATTTCTTCTTCTTGTTGTTCTTCTTCTGCACAGCTAAGCTGGAAGTGGCATTTGCGGCTCTCACTAGTGCAGAGTTATCTCAGAGAAAGGGGCACGGTGTTTCTGTATCTCTATTATGTTGGTGCGGCTTCGGAACTTTTAAATATCTCGATATATCTCGAAAACTACGCTTCTGATCAAAAAATATCATAGAACATAAATTGTAGGAAACATAATTCTCTACAAAAAAGGTCTCTTAACATTTTGCCATAGCTCGCTTCGTTTCCGAGATATTTGCAGATATATCTCAAGGGAAGGGGCCTCACGGACATATTTCGAGATATTTCTTCTTCTTGTTGTTCTTCTTCTGCACAGCTAAGCTGGAAGTGGCATTTACAGCTCGCAATAGTGCAGAGTTATCTCAAAGAAAGGGGCCACGGTGTTTCTGTATCTCTATTATGTTGGTGCGGCTTCGGAACTTTTAAATATCTTGATATATCTCGAAAACTACGCTTCTGATCAAAAAATATCATAGAACGTAAATTGTAGGAAACATTATTCTCTACAAAAAAGGTCTCTTAACATTTTGCCATAGCTCGCTTCGTTTCCGAGATATTTGCAGATTCAGCTCAAAGGAACGGGCCTGACGGACATATTTCGAGATACTTCTTCTTCTTGTTGTTCTTCTTCTGCACAGCTAAGCTGGAAGTGGCATTTGCAGCTCGCACTAGTGCAGAGTTATCTCAAAGAAAGGGGCCACGGTGTTTCTGTATCTCTATTATGTTGGTGCGGCTTCGGAACTTTTAAATATCTCGATATATCTCGAAAACTACGCTTCTGATCAAAAAATATCATAGAACATAAATTGTAGGAAACATAATTCTCTACAAAAAAGGTCTCTTAACATTTTGCCATAGCTCGCTTCGTTTCCGAGATATTTGCAGATTTATCTCAAGGGAAGGGGCCTGACGGACATATTTCGAGATATTTCTTCTTCTTGTTGTTCTTCTTCTGCACAGCTAAGCTGGAAGTGGCATTTGCGGCTCGCACTAGTGCAGAGTTATCTCAAAGAAAGGGGCCACGGTGTTTCTGTATCTCTATTATGTTGGTGCGGCTTCGGAACTTTTAAATATCTTGATATATCTCGAGAACTACGCATCTGATCAAAAAATATCATAGAACGTAAAAAGTAGGAAACTTAATTCTCTACAAAAAAGGTCTCTTAACATTTTGCCATAGCTCGCTTCGTTTCCGAGATATTTGCAGATTCAGCTCAAAGGAACTGGCCTGACGGACATATTTCGAGATATTTCTTCTTCTTGTTGTTCTTCCTCTGCACAGCTAAGCTGGAATGGCATTTGCAGCTCGCAATAGTGCAGAGTTATCTCAAAGAAAGGGGCCACGGTGTTTCTGTATCTCTATTATGTTGGTGCGGCTTCGGAACTTTTAAATATCTTGATATATCTCGAGAACTACGCATCTGATCAAAAAATATCATAGAACATGAAAAGTAGGAAACCTAATTCTCTACAAAAAAGGTCTCTTAACATTTTGCCATAGCTCGCTTCGTTTCCGAGATATTTGCAGATTTATCTCAAGGGAAGGGGCCTAACGGACATATTTCGAGATATTTCTTCTTCTTGTTGTTCTTCTTCTGCACAGCTAAGCTGGAAGTGGCATTTGCGGCTCGCACTAGTGCAGAGTTATCTCAACGAAAGGGGCCACGGTGTTTCTGTATCTCTATTATGTTGGTGCGGCTTCGGAACTTTTAAATATCTCGATATATCTCGAAAACTACGCTTCTGATCAAAAAATATCATAGAACATAAATTGTAGGAAGCATAATTCTCTACAAAAAAGGTCTCTTAACATTTTGCCATAGCTCGCTTCGTTTCCGAGATATTTGCATATTTATCTCAAGGGAAGGGGCCTGACGGACATATTTCGAGATATTTCTTCTTCTTGTTGTTCTTCTTCTGCACAGCTAAGCTGGAAGTGGCATTTGCGGCTCTCACTAGTGCAGAGTTATCTCAGAGAAAGGGGCACGGTGTTTCTGTATCTCTATTATGTTGGTGCGGCTTCGGAACTTTTAAATATCTCGATATATCTCGAAAACTACGCTTCTGATCAAAAAATATCATAGAACATAAATTGTAGGAAACATAATTCTCTACAAAAAAGGTCTCTTAACATTTTGCCATAGCTCGCTTCGTTTCCGAGATATTTGCAGATATATCTCAAGGGAAGGGGCCTCACGGACATATTTCGAGATATTTCTTCTTCTTGTTGTTCTTCTTCTGCACAGCTAAGCTGGAAGTGGCATTTACAGCTCGCAATAGTGCAGAGTTATCTCAAAGAAAGGGGCCACGGTGTTTCTGTATCTCTATTATGTTGGTGCGGCTTCGGAACTTTTAAATATCTTGATATATCTCGAAAACTACGCTTCTGATCAAAAAATATCATAGAACGTAAATTGTAGGAAACATTATTCTCTACAAAAAAGGTCTCTTAACATTTTGCCATAGCTCGCTTCGTTTCCGAGATATTTGCAGATTCAGCTCAAAGGAACGGGCCTGACGGACATATTTCGAGATACTTCTTCTTCTTGTTGTTCTTCTTCTGCACAGCTAAGCTGGAAGTGGCATTTGCAGCTCGCACTAGTGCAGAGTTATCTCAAAGAAAGGGGCCACGGTGTTTCTGTATCTCTATTATGTTGGTGCGGCTTCGGAACTTTTAAATATCTCGATATATCTCGAAAACTACGCTTCTGATCAAAAAATATCATAGAACATAAATTGTAGGAAACATAATTCTCTACAAAAAAGGTCTCTTAACATTTTGCCATAGCTCGCTTCGTTTCCGAGATATTTGCAGATTTATCTCAAGGGAAGGGGCCTGACGGACATATTTCGAGATATTTCTTCTTCTTGTTGTTCTTCTTCTGCACAGCTAAGCTGGAAGTGGCATTTGCGGCTCGCACTAGTGCAGAGTTATCTCAAAGAAAGGGGCCACGGTGTTTCTGTATCTCTATTATGTTGGTGCGGCTTCGGAACTTTTAAATATCTTGATATATCTCGAGAACTACGCATCTGATCAAAAAATATCATAGAACGTAAAAAGTAGGAAACTTAATTCTCTACAAAAAAGGTCTCTTAACATTTTGCCATAGCTCGCTTCGTTTCCGAGATATTTGCATATTTATCTCTAGGGAAGGGGCCTGACAGACATATTTCGAGATATTTCTTCTTCTTGTTGTTCTTCTTCTGCATAGCTAAGCTGGAAGTGGCATTTGCGGCTCGCACTAGTGCAGAGTTATCTCAAAGAAAGGGGCCACGGTGTTTCTGTATCTCTATTATGTTGGTGCGGCTTCGGAACTTTTAAATATCTCGATATATCTCGAAAACTACGCATCTGATCAAAAAATATCATCGAACATAAAAAGTAGGAAACTTAATTCTCTACAAAAAAGGTCTCTTAACATTTTGCCATAGCTCGCTTCGTTTCCGAGATATTTGCATATTTATCTCAAGGGAAGGGGCCTGACGGACATATTTCGAGATATTTCTTCTTCTTGTTGTTCTTCTTCTGCACAGCTAAGCTGGAAGTGGCATTTGCGGCTCGCACTAGTGCAGAGTTATCTCAAAGAAAGGGGCCACGGTGTTTCTGTATCTCTATTATGTTGGTGCGGCTTCGGAACTTTTAAATATCTCGATATATCTCGAAAACTACGCATCTGATCAAAAAATATCATCGAACATAAAAAGTAGGAAACTTAATTCTCTACAAAAAAGGTCTCTTAACATTTTGCCATAGCTCGCTTCGTTTCCGAGATATTTGCAGATTTATCTCAAGGGAAGTGGCCTGACGGACATATTTCGAGATATTTCTTCTTCTTGTTGTTCTTCTTCTGCACAGCTAAGCTGGAAGTGGCATTTGCAGCTCGCAATAGTGCAGAGTTATCCCAAAGAAAGGGGCCACGGTGTTTCTGTATCTCTATTATGTTGGTGCGGCTTCGGAACTTTTAAATATCTCGATATATCTCGAAAACTACGCTTCTGATCAAAAAATATCATAGAACATAGATTGTAGGAAACATAATTCTCTACAAAAAAGTTCTCTTAACATTTTGCCATAGCTCGCTTCGTTTCCGAGATATTTGCAGATTTATCTCAAGGGAAGGGTCCTGATGGACATATTTCGAGATATTTCTTCTTCTTGTTGTTCTTCTTCTGCACAGCTAAACTGGAAGTGGCATTTCCAGCTCGCAATCGTGCAGAGTGATCTCAAAGAAAGGGGCCACGGTGTTTCTGTATCTCTATTATGTTGGTGCGGCTTCGGAACTTTTAAATGTCTTGATATATCTCGAGAACTACGCCTCTGATCGAAAAATATCATAGAACATAAAAAGTAGGAAACTTAATTATCTACAAAAAAGGTCTCTTAACATTTTGCCATAGCTCGCTTCGTTTCCGAGATATTTGCAGATTCAGCTCAAAGGAACTGGCCTGACGGACATATTTCGAGATATTTCTTCTTCTTGTTGTTCTTCCTCTGCACAGCTAAGCTGGAATGGCATTTGCAGCTCGCAATAGTGCAGAGTTATCTCAAAGAAAGGGGCCACGGTGTTTCTGTATCTCTATTATGTTGGTGCGGCTTCGGAACTTTTAAATATCTTGATATATCTCGAGAACTACGCATCTGATCAAAAAATATCATAGAACATGAAAAGTAGGAAACCTAATTCTCTACAAAAAAGGTCTCTTAACATTTTGCCATAGCTCGCTTCGTTTCCGAGATATTTGCAGATTTATCTCAAGGGAAGGGGCCTGACGGACATATTTCGAGATATTTCTTCTTCTTGTTGTTCTTCTTCTGCACAGCTAAGCTGGAAGTGGCATTTGCGGCTCGCACTGGTGCACAGTTATCTCAAAGAAAGGGGCCACGGTGTTTCTGTATCTCTATTATGTTGGTGCGGCTTCGAAACTTTTAAGTATCTCGATATATCTCGAAAACTACGCTTCTGATCAAAAAATATCATAGAACATAAATTGTAGGAAACATAATTCTCTACAAAAAACGTCTCTTAACATTTTGCCATAGCTCGCTTCGTTTCCGAGATATTTGCAGATTTATCTCAAGGGAAGGGGCCTAACGGACATATTTCGAGATATTTCTTCTTCTTGTTGTTCTTCTTCTGCACAGCTAAGCTGGAAGTGGCATTTGCGGCTCGCAATAGTGCAGAGATATCTCAAAGAAAGGGGCCACGGTGTTTCTGTATCTCTATTATGTTGGTGCGGCTTCGGAACTTTTAAATATCTTGATATATCTCGAGAACTACGCGTCTGATCAAAAAATATCATAGAACATAAAAAGTAGGAAACATAATTCTCTACAAAAAAGGTCTCTCAACATTTTGCCATAGCTCGCTTCGTTTCCGAGATATTTGCAGATTTATCTCAAGGGAAGGGGCCTGACGGACATATTTCGAGATATTTCTTCTTCTTGTTGTTCTTCTTCTGCACAGCTAAGCTGGAAGTGGCATTTGCGGCTCGCACTAGTGCACAGATATCTCAAAGAAAGGGGCCACGGTGTTTCTGTATCTCTATTATGTTGGTGCGGCTTCGGAACTTTTAAGTATCTCGATATATCTCGAAAACTACGCTTCTGATCAAAAAATATCATAGAACATAAATTGTAGGAAACATAATTCTCTACAAAAAACGTCTCTTAACATTTTGCCATAGCTCGCTTCGTTTCCGAGATATTTGCAGATTCAGCTCAAAGGAACTGGCCTGACGGACATATTTCGAGATATTTCTTCTTCTTGTTGTTCTTCCTCTGCACACCTAAGCTGGAAGTGGCATTTGCAGCTCGCAATAGTGCAGAGTTATCTCAAAGAATGGGGCCACGGTGTTTCTGTACCTCTATTATGTTGGTGCGGCTTCGGAACTTTTAAATATCTTGATATATCTCGAGAACTACGCATCTGATCAAAAAATATCATAGAACATGAAAAGTAGGAAACTTAATTCTCTACAAAAAAGGTCTCTTAACATTTTGCCATAGCTCTCTTCGTTTCCGAGATATTTGCAGATTTATCTCAAGGGAAGGGGCCTGACGGACATATTTCGAGATATTTCTTCTTCTTGTTGTTCTTCTTCTGCACAGCTAAGCTGGAAGTGGCATTTACAGCTCGCAATAGTGCAGAGTTATCTCAAAGAAAGGGGCCACGGTGTTCCTGTATCTCTATTATGTTGGTGCGGCTTCGGAACTTTTAAATATCTTGATATATCTCGAGAACTACGCATCTGATCAAAAAATATCATAGAACATGAAAAGTAGGAAACTTAATTCTCTACAAAAAAGGTCTCTTAACATTTTGCCATAGCTCGCTTCGTTTCCGAGATATTTGCAGATTTATCTCAAGGGCAGGGGCCTGACGGACATATTTCGAGATATTTCTTCTTCTTGTTGTTCTTCTTCTGCACAGCTAAGCTGGAAGTGGCATTTGCAGCTCGCAATAGTGCAGAGTTATCTCAAAGAAAGGGGCCACGGTGTTTCTGTATCTCTATTATGTTGGAGCGGCTTCGGAACTTTTAAATATCTTGATATATCTCGAGAACTACGCATCTGATCAAAAAATATCATAGAACATGAAAAGTAGGAAACTTAATTCTCTACAAAAAAGGTCTCTTAACATTTTGCCATAGCTCTCTTCGTTTCCGAGATATTTGCAGATTTATCTCAAGGGAAGGGGCCTGACGGACATATTTCGAGATATTTCTTCTTCTTGTTGTTCTTCTTCTGCACAGCTAAGCTGGAAGTGGCATTTGCAGCTCGCAATAGTGCAGAGTTATCTCAAAGAAAGGGGCCACGGTGTTTCTGTATCTCTATTATGTTGGAGCGGCTTCGGAACTTTTAAATATCTTGATATATCTCGAGAACTACGCATCTGATCAAAAAATATCATAGAACATGAAAAGTAGGAAACTTAATTCTCTACAAAAAAGGTCTCTTAACATTTTGCCATAGCTCTCTTCGTTTCCGAGATATTTGCAGATTTATCTCAAGGGAAGGGGCCTGACGGACATATTTCGAGATATTTCTTCTTCTTGTTGTTCTTCTTCTGCACAGCTAAGCTGGAAGTGGCATTTGCAGCTCGCAATAGTGCAGAGTTATCTCAAAGAAAGGGGCCACGGTGTTTCTGTATCTCTATTATGTTGGTGCGGCTTCGGTACTTTTAAATATCTTGATATATCTCGAGAACTACGCGTCTGATCAAAAAATATCATAGAACATAAAAAGTAGGAAACATAATTCTCTACAAAAACGGTCTCTTAACATTTTGCCATAGCTCGCTTCGTTTCCGAGATATTTGCAGATATATCTCAAGGGAAGGGGCCTGACGGACATATTTCGAGATATTTCTTTTTCTTGTTGTTCTTCTTCTGCACAGCTAAGCTGGAAGTGGCATTTGCGGCTCGCACTGGTGCACAGTTATCTCAAAGAAAGGGGCCACGGTGTTTCTGTATCTCTATTATGTTGGTGCGGCTTCGGTACTTTTAAATATCTTGATATATCTCGAGAACTACGCGTCTGATCAAAAAATATCATAGAACATAAAAAGTAGGAAACATAATTCTCTACAAAAAAGGTCTCTCAACATTTTGCCATAGCTCGCTTCGTTTCCGAGATATTTGCAGATTTATCTCAAGGGAAGGGGCCTGACGGACATATTTCGAGATATTTCTTCTTCTTGTTGTTCTTCTTCTGCACAGCTAAGCTGGAAGTGGCATTTGCGGCTCGCACTAGTGCACAGATATCTCAAAGAAAGGGGCCACGGTGTTTCTGTATCTCTATTATGTTGGTGCGGCTTCGGAACTTTTAAGTATCTCGATATATCTCGAAAACTACGCTTCTGATCAAAAAATATCATAGAACATAAATTGTAGGAAACATAATTCTCTACAAAAAACGTCTCTTAACATTTTGCCATAGCTCGCTTCGTTTCCGAGATATTTGCAGATTCAGCTCAAAGGAACTGGCCTGACGGACATATTTCGAGATATTTCTTCTTCTTGTTGTTCTTCCTCTGCACACCTAAGCTGGAAGTGGCATTTGCAGCTCGCAATAGTGCAGAGTTATCTCAAAGAATGGGGCCACGGTGTTTCTGTACCTCTATTATGTTGGTGCGGCTTCGGAACTTTTAAATATCTTGATATATCTCGAGAACTACGCATCTGATCAAAAAATATCATAGAACATGAAAAGTAGGAAACTTAATTCTCTACAAAAAAGGTCTCTTAACATTTTGCCATAGCTCTCTTCGTTTCCGAGATATTTGCAGATTTATCTCAAGGGAAGGGGCCTGACGGACATATTTCGAGATATTTCTTCTTCTTGTTGTTCTTCTTCTGCACAGCTAAGCTGGAAGTGGCATTTACAGCTCGCAATAGTGCAGAGTTATCTCAAAGAAAGGGGCCACGGTGTTCCTGTATCTCTATTATGTTGGTGCGGCTTCGGAACTTTTAAATATCTTGATATATCTCGAGAACTACGCATCTGATCAAAAAATATCATAGAACATGAAAAGTAGGAAACTTAATTCTCTACAAAAAAGGTCTCTTAACATTTTGCCATAGCTCGCTTCGTTTCCGAGATATTTGCAGATTTATCTCAAGGGAAGGGGCCTGACGGACATATTTCGAGATATTTCTTCTTCTTGTTGTTCTTCTTCTGCACAGCTAAGCTGGAAGTGGCATTTGCAGCTCGCAATAGTGCAGAGTTATCTCAAAGAAAGGGGCCACGGTGTTTCTGTATCTCTATTATGTTGGAGCGGCTTCGGAACTTTTAAATATCTTGATATATCTCGAGAACTACGCATCTGATCAAAAAATATCATAGAACATGAAAAGTAGAAAACTTAATTCTCTACAAAAAAGGTCTCTTAACATTTTGCCATAGCTCTCTTCGTTTCCGAGATATTTGCAGATTTATCTCAAGGGAAGGAGCCTGACGGACATATTTCGAGATATTTCTTCTTCTTGTTGTTCTTCTTCTGCACAGCTAAGCTGGAAGTGGCATTTGCAGCTCGCAATAGTGCAGAGTTATCTCAAAGAAAGGGGCCACGGTGTTTCTGTATCTCTATTATGTTGGAGCGGCTTCGGAACTTTTAAATATCTTGATATATCTCGAGAACTACGCATCTGATCAAAAAATATCATAGAACATGAAAAGTAGGAAACTTAATTCTCTACAAAAAAGGTCTCTTAACATTTTGCCATAGCTCTCTTCGTTTCCGAGATATTTGCAGATTTATCTCAAGGGAAGGGGCCTGACGGACATATTTCGAGATATTTCTTCTTCTTGTTGTTCTTCTTCTGCACAGCTAAGCTGGAAGTGGCATTTGCAGCTCGCAATAGTGCAGAGTTATCTCAAAGAAAGGGGCCACGGTGTTTCTGTATCTCTATTATGTTGGTGCGGCTTCGGTACTTTTAAATATCTTGATATATCTCGAGAACTACGCGTCTGATCAAAAAATATCATAGAACATAAAAAGTAGGAAACATAATTCTCTACAAAAACGGTCTCTTAACATTTTGCCATAGCTCGCTTCGTTTCCGAGATATTTGCAGATATATCTCAAGGGAAGGGGCCTGACGGACATATTTCGAGATATTTCTTTTTCTTGTTGTTCTTCTTCTGCACAGCTAAGCTGGAAGTGGCATTTGCGGCTCGCACTGGTGCACAGTTATCTCAAAGAAAGGGGCCACGGTGTTTCTGTATCTCTATTATGTTGGTGCGGCTTCGGTACTTTTAAATATCTTGATATATCTCGAGAACTACGCGTCTGATCAAAAAATATCATAGAACATAAAAAGTAGGAAACATAATTCTCTACAAAAACGGTCTCTTAACATTTTGCCATAGCTCGCTTCGTTTCCGAGATATTTGCAGATATATCTCAAGGGAAGGGGCCTGACGGACATATTTCGAGATATTTCTTTTTCTTGTTGTTCTTCTTCTGCACAGCTAAGCTGGAAGTGGCATTTGCGGCTCGCACTGGTGCACAGTTATCTCAAAGAAAGGGGCCACGGTGTTTCTGTATCTCTATTATGTTGGTGCGGCTTCGGAACTTTTAAATATCTCGATATATCTCGAAAACTACGCTTCTGATCAAAAAATATCATAGAACCTAAATTGTAGGAAACATAATTCTCTACAAAAAAGGTCTCTTAACATTTTGCCATAGCTCGCTTCGTTTCCGAGATATTTGCAGATATATCTCAAGGGAAGGGGCCTGACGGACATATTTCGAGATATTTCTTCTTCTTGTTGTTCTTCTTCTGCACAGCTGAGCTGGAAGTGGCATTTGCAGGTCGCAATAGTGCAGAGTTATCTCAAAGAAAGGGGCCACGGTGTATCTGTATCTCTATTATGTTGGTGCGGCTTCGGAACTTTTAAATATCTCGATATATCTCGAAAAGTACGCTTCTGATCAAAAAATATCATAGAACGTAAATTGTAGGAAATATTATTCTCTACAAAAAAGGTCTCTCAACATTTTGCCATAGCTCGCTTCGTTTCCGAGATATCTGCAGATTCATCTCAAGGGAAGGGGTCTGACGGACATATTTCGAGATATTTCTTCTTCTTGTTGTTCTTCTTCTGCACAGCTAAGCTCGAAGTGGCATTTGCAGCTCGCAATAGTGCAGAGTTATCTCAAAGAAAGAGGCCACGGTGTTTCTGTACCTCTATTATGTTGGTGCAGCTTCGGAACTTTTAAATATCTTGATATATCTCGAGAACTACGCATCTGATCAAAAAATATCATAGAACATAAAAAGTAGGAAACATAATTCTCTACAGAAAAGGTCTCTTAACATTTTGCCATAGCTCGCTTCGTTTCCGAGATATTTGCAGATTTATCTCAAGGGAAGGGGCCTGACGGACATATTTCGAGATATTTCTTCTTCTTGTTGTTCTTCTTCTGCACAGCTGAGCTGGAAGTGGCATTTGCAGGTCGCAATAGTGCAGAGTTATCTCAAAGAAAGGGGCCACGGTGTATCTGTATCTCTATTATGTTGGTGCGGCTTCGGAACTTTTAAATATCTCGATATATCTCGAAAAGTACGCTTCTGATCAAAAAATATCATAGAACGTAAATTGTAGGAAATATTATTCTCTACAAAAAAGGTCTCTCAACATTTTGCCATAGCTCGCTTCGTTTCCGAGATATTTGCAGATTCATCTCAAGGGAAGGGGTCTGACGGACATATTTCGAGATATTTCTTCTTCTTGTTGTTCTTCTTCTGCACAGCTAAGCTCGAAGTGGCATTTGCAGCTCGCAATAGTGCAGAGTTATCTCAAAGAAAGAGGCCACGGTGTTTCTGTACCTCTATTATGTTGGTGCAGCTTCGGAACTTTTAAATATCTTGATATATCTCGAGAACTACGCATCTGATCAAAAAATATCATAGAACATAAAAAGTAGGAAACATAATTCTCTACAGAAAAGGTCTCTTAACATTTTGCCATAGCTCGCTTCGTTTCCGAGATATTTGCAGATATATCTCAAGGGAAGGGGCCTGACGGACATATTTCGAGATATTCCTTCTTCTTGTTGTTCTTCTTCTGCACAGCTAAGCTGGAAGTGGCATTTGCGGCTCGCACTGGTGCACAGTTATCTCAAAGAAAGGGGCCACGGTGTTTCTGTATCTCTATTATGTTGGTGCGTCTTCGGAACTTTTAAATATCTCGATATATCTCGAAAAGTACGCTTCTGATCAAAAAATATCATAGAACATAAATTGTTGGAAACATAATTCTCTACAAAAAACGTCTCTTAACATTTTGCCATAGCTCGCTTCGTTTCCGAGATATTTGCAGATTCAGCTCAAAGGAACTGGCCTGACGGACATATTTCGAGATATTTCTTCTTCTTGTTGTTCTTCCTCTGCACAGCTAAGCTGGAAGTGGCATTTGCAGCTCGCAATAGTGCAGAGTTATCTCAAAGAAAGGGGCCACGGTGTTTCTGTATCTCTATTATGTTGGTGCGGCTTCGGAACTTTTATATATCTTGATATATCTCGAGAACTACGCATCTGATCAAAAAATATCATAGAACATAAAAAGTAGGAAACTTAATTCTCTACAAAAAAGGTCTCTTAACATTTTGCCATAGCTCGCTTCGTTTCCGAGATATTTGCAGATTTATCTCAAGGGGAGGGGCCTGACGGACATATTTCGAGATATTTCTTCTTCTTGTTGTTCTTCTTCTGCACAGCTAAGCTGGAAGTGGCATTTACAGCTCGCAATAGTGCAGAGTTATCTCAAAGAAAGGGGCCACGGTGTTCCTGTATCTCTATTATGTTGGTGCGGCTTCGGAACTTTTAAATATCTTGATATATCTCGAGAACTACGCATCTGATCAAAAAATATCATAGAACATGAAAAGTAGGAAACTTAATTCTCTACAAAAAAGGTCTCTTAACATTTTGCCATAGCTCGCTTCGTTTCCGAGATATTTGCAGATTTATCTCAAGGGAAGGGGCCTGACGGACATATTTCGAGATATTTCTTCTTCTTGTTGTTCTTCTTCTGCACAGCTAAGCTGGAAGTGGCATTTGCAGCTCGCAATAGTGCAGAGTTATCTCAAAGAAAGGGGCCACGGTGTTTCTGTATCTCTATTATGTTGGAGCGGCTTCGGAACTTTTAAATATCTTGATATATCTCGAGAACTACGCATCTGATCAAAAAATATCATAGAACATGAAAAGTAGGAAACTTAATTCTCTACAAAAAAGGTCTCTTAACATTTTGCCATAGCTCTCTTCGTTTCCGAGATATTTGCAGATTTATCTCAAGGGAAGGGGCCTGACGGACATATTTCGAGATATTTCTTCTTCTTGTTGTTCTTCTTCTGCACAGCTAAGCTGGAAGTGGCATTTGCAGCTCGCAATAGTGCAGAGTTATCTCAAAGAAAGGGGCCACGGTGTTTCTGTATCTCTATTATGTTGGAGCGGCTTCGGAACTTTTAAATATCTTGATATATCTCGAGAACTACGCATCTGATCAAAAAATATCATAGAACATGAAAAGTAGGAAACTTAATTCTCTACAAAAAAGGTCTCTTAACATTTTGCCATAGCTCTCTTCGTTTCCGAGATATTTGCAGATTTATCTCAAGGGAAGGGGCCTGACGGACATATTTCGAGATATTTCTTCTTCTTGTTGTTCTTCTTCTGCACAGCTAAGCTGGAAGTGGCATTTGCAGCTCGCAATAGTGCAGATTTATCTCAAAGAAAGGGGCCACGGTGTTTCTGTATCTCTATTATATTGGTGCGGCTTCGGTACTTTTAAATATCTTGATATATCTCGAGAACTACGCGTCTGATCAAAAAATATCATAGAACATAAAAAGTAGGAAACATAATTCTCTACAAAAACGGTCTCTTAACATTTTGCCATAGCTCGCTTCGTTTCCGAGATATTTGCAGATATATCTCAAGGGAAGGGGCCTGACGGACATATTTCGAGATATTTCTTTTTCTTGTTGTTCTTCTTCTGCACAGCTAAGCTGGAAGTGGCATTTGCGGCTCGCACTGGTGCACAGTTATCTCAAAGAAAGGGGCCACGGTGTTTCTGTATCTCTATTATGTTGGTGCGGCTTCGGAACTTTGAAATATCTCGATATATCTCGAAAACTACGCTTCTGATCAAAAAATATCATAGAACCTAAATTGTAGGAAACATAATTCTCTACAAAAAAGGTCTCTTAACATTTTGCCATAGCTCGCTTCGTTTCCGAGATATTTGCAGATATATCTCAAGGGAAGGGGCCTGACGGACATATTTCGAGATATTTCTTCTTCTTGTTGTTCTTCTTCTGCACAGCTGAGCTGGAAGTGGCATTTGCAGGTCGCAATAGTGCAGAGTTATCTCAAAGAAAGGGGCCACGGTGTATCTGTATCTCTATTATGTTGGTGCGGCTTCGGAACTTTTAAATATCTCGATATATCTCGAAAAGTACGCTTCTGATCAAAAAATATCATAGAGCGTAAATTGTAGGAAATATTATTCTCTACAAAAAAGGTCTCTCAACATTTTGCCATAGCTCGCTTCGTTTCCGAGATATTTGCAGATTCATCTCAAGGGAATGGGTCTGACGGACATATTTCGAGATATTTCTTCTTCTTGTTGTTCTTCTTCTGCACAGCTAAGCTCGAAGTGGCATTTGCAGCTCGCAATAGTGCAGAGTTATCTCAAAGAAAGAGGCCACGGTGTTTCTGTACCTCTATTATGTTGGTGCAGCTTCGGAACTTTTAAGTATCTTGATATATCTCGAGAACTACGCATCTGATCAAAAAATATCATAGAACATAAAAAGTAGGAAACATAATTCTCTACAGAAAAGGTCTCTTAACATTTTGCCATAGCTCGCTTCGTTTCCGAGATATTTGCAGATTTATCTCAAGGGAAGGGGCCTGACGGACATATTTCGAGATATTTCTTCTTCTTGTTGTTCTTCTTCTGCACAGCTGAGCTGGAAGTGGCATTTGCAGGTCGCAATAGTGCAGAGTTATCTCAAAGAAAGGGGCCACGGTGTATCTGTATCTCTATTATGTTGGTGCGGCTTCGGAACTTTTAAATATCTCGATATATCTCGAAAACTACGCTTCTGATCAAAAAATATCATAGAACGTAAATTGTAGGAAATATTATTCTCTACAAAAAAGGTCTCTCAACATTTTGCCATAGCTCGCTTCGTTTCCGAGATATTTGCAGATTCATCTCAAGGGAAGGGGTCTGACGGACATATTTCGAGATATTTCTTCTTCTTGTTGTTCTTCTTCTGCACAGCTAAGCTCGAAGTGGCATTTGCAGCTCGCAATAGTGCAGAGTTATCTCAAAGAAAGAGGCCACGGTGTTTCTGTACCTCTATTATGTTGGTGCAGCTTCGGAACTTTTAAATATCTTGATATATCTCGAGAACTACGCATCTGATTAAAAAATATCATAGAACATAAAAAGTAGGAAACATAATTCTCTACAGAAAAGGTCTCTTAACATTTTGCCATAGCTCGCTTCGTTTCCGAGATATTTGCAGATATATCTCAAGGGAAGGGGCCTGACGGACATATTTCGAGATATTCCTTCTTCTTGTTGTTCTTCTTCTGCACAGCTAAGCTGGAAGTGGCATTTGCGGCTCGCACTGGTGCACAGTTATCTCAAAGAAAGGGGCCACGGTGTTTCTGTATCTCTATTATGTTGGTGCGTCTTCGGAACTTTTAAATATCTCGATATATCTCGAAAACTACGCTTCTGATCAAAAAATATCATAGAACATAAATTGTTGGAAACATAATTCTCTACAAAAAACGTCTCTTAACATTTTGCCATAGCTCGCTTCGTTTCCGAGATATTTGCAGATTCAGCTCAAAGGAACTGGCCTGACGGACATATTTCGAGATATTTCTTCTTCTTGTTGTTCTTCCTCTGCACAGCTAAGCTGGAAGTGGCATTTGCAGCTCGCAATAGTGCAGAGTTATCTCAAAGAAAGGGGCCACGGTGTTTCTGTATCTCTATTATGTTGGTGCGGCTTCGGAACTTTTAAATATCTTGATATATCTCGAGAACTACGCATCTGATCAAAAAATATCATAGAACATAAAAAGTAGGAAACTTAATTCTCTACAAAAAAGGTCTCTTAACATTTTGCCATAGCTCGCTTCGTTTCCGAGATATTTGCAGATTTATCTCAAGGGGAGGGGCCTGACGGACATATTTCGAGATATTTCTTCTTCTTGTTGTTCTTCTTCTGCACAGCTGAGCTGGAAGTGGCATTTGCAGGTCGCAATAGTGCAGAGTTATCTCAAAGAAAGGGGCCACGGTGTTTCTGTATCTCTATTATGTTGGTGCGGCTTCGGAACTTTTAAATATCTCGATATATCTCGAAAACTACGCTTCTGATCAAAAAATATCATAGAACATAAATTGTAGGAAATATTATTCTCTACAAAAAAGGTCTCTCAACGTTTTGCCATAGCTCGCTTCGTTTCCGAGATATTTGCAGATTCATCTCAAGGGAAGGGGTCTGACGGACATATTTCGAGATATTTCTTCTTCTTGTTGTTCTTCTTCTGCACAGCTAAGCTGGAAGTGGCATTTGCGGCTCGCACTGGTGCACAGTTATCTCAAAGAAAGGGGCCACGGTGTTTCTGTATCTCTATTATGTTGGTGCGTCTTCGGAACTTTTAAATATCTCGATATATCTCGAAAACTACGCTTCTGATCAAAAAATATCATAGAACATAAATTGTAGGAAACATAATTCTGTACAAAAAACGTCTCTTAACATTTTGCCATAGCTCGCTTCGTTTCCGAGATATTTGCAGATTCAGCTCAAAGGAACTGGCCTGACGGACATATTTCGAGATATTTCTTCTTCTTGTTGTTCTTCCTCTGCACAGCTAAGCTGGAAGTGGCATTTGCAGCTCGCAATAGTGCAGAGTTATCTCAAAGAAAGGGGCCACGGTGTTTCTGTATCTCTATTATGTTGGTGCGGCTTCGGAACTTTTAAATATCTTGATATATCTCGAGAACTACGCATCTGATCAAAAAATATCATAGAACATAAAAAGTAGGAAACTTAATTCTCTACAAAAAAGGTCTCTTAACATTTTGCCATAGCTCGCTTCGTTTCCGAGATATTTGCAGATTTATCTCAAGGGAAGGGGCCTGACGGACATATTTCGAGATATTTCTTCTTCTTGTTGTTCTTCTTCTGCACAGCTGAGCTGGAAGTGGCATTTGCAGGTCGCAATAGTGCAGAGTTATCTCAAAGAAAGGGGCCACGGTGTATCTGTATCTGTATTATGTTGGTGCGGCTTCGGAACTTTTAAATATCTCGATATATCTCGAAAAGTACGCTTCTGATCAAAAAATATCATAGAACGTAAATTGTAGGAAATATTATTCTCTACAAAAAAGGTCTCTCAACATTTTGCCATAGCTCGCTTCGTTTCCGAGATATTTGCAGATTCATCTCAAGGGAAGGGGTCTGACGGACATATTTCGAGATATTTCTTCTTCTTGTTGTTCTTCTTCTGCACAGCTAAGCTGGAAGTGGCATTTGCAGCTCGCAATAGTGCAGAGTTATCTCAAAGAAAGGGGCCACGGTGTTTCTGTATCTCTATTATGTTGGAGCGGCTTCGGAACTTTTAAATATCTTGATATATCTCGAGAACTACGCATCTGATCAAAAAATATCATAGAACATGAAAAGTAGGAAACTTAATTCTCTACAAAAAAGGTCTCTTAACATTTTGCCATAGCTCTCTTCGTTTCCGAGATATTTGCAGATTTATCTCAAGGGAAGGGGCCTGACGGACATATTTCGAGATATTTCTTCTTCTTGTTGTTCTTCTTCTGCACAGCTAAGCTGGAAGTGGCATTTGCAGCTCGCAATAGTGCAGAATTATCTCAAAGAAAGGGGCCACGGTGTTTCTGTATCTCTATTATGTTGGTGCGGCTTCGGTACTTTTAAATATCTTGATATATCTCGAGAACTACGCGTCTGATCAAAAAATATCATAGAACATAAAAAGTAGGAAACATAATTCTCTACAAAAACGGTCTCTTAACATTTTGCCATAGCTCGCTTCGTTTCCGAGATATTTGCAGATATATCTCAAGGGAAGGGGCCTGACGGACATATTTCGAGATATTTCTTTTTCTTGTTGTTCTTCTTCTGCACAGCTAAGCTGGAAGTGGCATTTGCGGCTCGCACTGGTGCACAGTTATCTCAAAGAAAGGGGCCACGGTGTTTCTGTATCTCTGTTATGTTGGTGCGGCTTCGGAACTTTTAAATATCTCGATATATCTCGAAAACTACGCTTCTGATCAAAAAATATCATAGAACCTAAATTGTAGGAAACATAATTCTCTACAAAAAAGGGCTCTTAACATTTTGCCATAGCTCGCTTCGTTTCCGAGATATTTGCAGATATATCTCAAGGGAAGGGGCCTGACGGACATATTTCGAGATATTTCTTCTTCTTGTTGTTCTTCTTCTGCACAGCTGAGCTGGAAGTGGCATTTGCAGGTCGCAATAGTGCAGAGTTATCTCAAAGAAAGGGGCCACGGTGTATCTGTATCTCTATTATGTTGGTGCGGCTTCGGAACTTTTAAATATCTCGATATATCTCGAAAAGTACGCTTCTGATCAAAAAATATCATAGAACGTAAATTGTAGGAAATATTATTCTCTACAAAAAAGGTCTCTCAACATTTTGCCATAGCTCGCTTCGTTTCCGAGATATTTGCAGATTCATCTCAAGGGAAGGGGTCTGACGGACATATTTCGAGATATTTCTTCTTCTTGTTGTTCTTCTTCTGCACAGCTAAGCTCGAAGTGGCATTTGCAGCTCGCAATAGTGCAGAGTTATCTCAAAGAAAGAGGCCACGGTGTTTCTGTACCTCTATTATGTTGGTGCAGCTTCGGAACTTTTAAATATCTTGATATATCTCGAGAACTACGCATCTGATCAAAAAATATCATAGAACATAAAAAGTAGGAAACATAATTCTCTACAGAAAAGGTCTCTTAACATTTTGCCATAGCTCGCTTCGTTTCCGAGATATTTGCAGATATATCTCAAGGGAAGGGGCCTGACGGACATATTTCGAGATATTCCTTCTTCTTGTTGTTCTTCTTCTGCACAGCTAAGCTGGAAGTGGCATTTGCAGCTCGCAATAGTGCAGAGTTATCCCAAAGAAAGGGGCCACGGTGTTTCTGTATCTCTATTATGTTGGTGCGGCTTCGGAACTTTTAAATATCTCGATATATCTCGAAAACTACGCTTCTGATCAAAAAATATCATAGAACATAAATTGTAGGAAACATAATTCTCTACAAAAAAGGTCTCTTAACATTTTGCCATAGCACGCTTCGTTTCCGAGATATTTGCAGATTTATCTCAAGGGAAGGGTCCTGATGGACATATTTCGAGATATTTCTTCTTCTTGTTGTTCTTCTTCTGCACAGCTAAACTGGAAGTGGCATTTCCAGCTCGCAATCGTGCAGAGTTATCTCAAAGAAAGGGGCCACGGTGTTTCTGTATCTCTATTATGTTGGTGCGGCTTCGGAACTTTTAAATATCTTGATATATCTCGAGAACTACGCCTCTGATCGAAAAATATCATAGAACATAAAAAGTAGGAAACTTAATTATCTACAAAAAAGGTCTCTCAACATTTTGCCATAGCTCGCTTCGTTTCCGAGATATTTGCATATTTATCTCAAGGGAAGGGGCCTGACGGACATATTTCGAGATATTTCTTCTTCTTGTTGTTCTTCTTCTGCACAGCTAAGCTGGAAGTGGCATTTGCGGCTCGCACTAGTGCAGAGTTATCTCAAAGAAAGGGGCCACGGTGTTTCTGTATCTTTATTATGTTGGTGCGGCTTCGGAACTTTTAAATATCTCGATATATCTCGAAAACTACGCTTCTGATCAAAAAATATCATAGAACATAAAAAGTAGGAAACTTAATTCTCTACAAAAAAGGTCTCTTAACATTTTGCCATAGCTCGCTTCGTTTCCGAGATATTTGCAGATTTATCTCAAGGGAAGGGTCCTGATGGACATATTTCGAGATATTTCTTCTTCTTGTTGTTCTTCTTCTGCAAAGCTAAGCTGGAAGTGGCATTTGCGGCTCGCACTAGTGCAGAGTTATCTCAAAGAAAGGGGCCACGGTGTTTCTGTATCTCTATTATGTTGGTGCAGCTTCGGAACTTTTAAATATCTTGATATATCTCGAGAACTACGCATCTGATCAAAAAATATCATCGAACATAAAAAGTAGGAAACTTAATTCTCTACAAAAAAGGTCTCTTAACATTTTGCCATAGCTCGCTTCGTTTCCGAGATATTTGCAGATTTATCTCAAGGGAAGGGTCCTGATGGACATATTTCGAGATATTTCTTCTTCTTGTTGTTCTTCTTCTGCACAGCTGAGCTGGAAGTGGCATTTGCAGGTCGCAATAGTGCAGAGTTATCTCAAAGAAAGGGGCCACGGTGTATCTGTATCTCTATTATGTTGGTGCGGCTTCGGAACTTTTAAATATCTCGATATATCTCGAAAAGTACGCTTCTGATCAAAAAATATCATAGAACGTAAATTGTAGGAAATATTATTCTCTACAAAAAAGGTCTCTCAACATTTTGCCATAGCTCGCTTCGTTTCCGAGATATTTGCAGATTCATCTCAAGGGAAGGGGTCTGACGGACATATTTCGAGATATTTCTTCTTCTTGTTGTTCTTCTTCTGCACAGCTAAGCTCGAAGTGGCATTTGCAGCTCGCAATAGTGCAGAGTTATCTCAAAGAAAGAGGCCACGGTGTTTCTGTACCTCTATTATGTTGGTGCAGCTTCGGAACTTTTAAATATCTTGATATATCTCGAGAACTACGCATCTGATCAAAAAATATCATCGAACATAAAAAGTAGTAAACTTAATTCTCTACAAAAAAGGTCTCTTAACATTTTGCCATAGCTCGCTTCGTTTCCGAGATATTTGCAGATTTATCTCAAGGGAAGTGGCCTGACGGACATATTTCGAGATATTTCTTCTTCTTGTTGTTCTTCTTCTGCACAGCTAAGCTGGAAGTGGCATTTGCAGCTCGCAATAGTGCAGAGTTATCTCAAAGAAAGGGGCCACGGTGTTTCTGTATCTCTATTATGTTGGTGCGGCTTCGGAACTTTTAAATATCTTGATATATCTCGAGAACTACGCATCTGATCAAAAAATGTCATAGAACATAAAAAGTAGGAAACTTAATTCTCTACAAAAAAGGTCTCTTAACATTTTGCCATAGCTCGCTTCGTTTCCGAGATATTTGCAGATTTATCTCAAGGGAAGGGGCCTGACGGACATATTTCGAGATATTTCTTCTTCTTGTTGTTCTTCTTCTGCACAGCTGAGCTGGAAGTGGCATTTGCAGGTCGCAATAGTGCAGAGTTATCTCAAAGAAAGGGGCCACGGTGTTTCTGTATCTCTATTATGTTGGTGCGGCTACGGAACTTTTAAATATCTTGATATATCTCGAGAACTACGCCTCTGATCGAAAAATATCATAGAACATAAAAAGTAGGAAACTTAATTATCTACAAAAAAGGTCTCTCAACATTTTGCCATAGCTCGCTTCGTTTCCGAGATATTTGCAGATTCATCTCAAGGGAAGGGGTCTGACGGACATATTTCGAGATATTTCTTCTTCTTGTTGTTCTTCTTCTGCACAGCTAAGCTCGAAGTGGCATTTGCAGCTCGCAATAGTGCAGAGTTATCTCAAAGAGAGGGGCCACGGTGTTTCTGTATCTCTATTATGTTGGTGCGGCTTCGGAACTTTTAAATATCTCGATATATCTCGAAAACTACGCTTCTGATCAAAAAATATCATAGAACATAAATTGTAGGAAACTTAATTATCTACAAAAAAGGTCTCTTAACATTTTGCCATAGCTCGCTTCGTTTCCGAGATATTTGCAGATTTATCTCAAGGGAAGGGGCCTGACGGACATATTTCGAGATATTTCTTCTTCTTGTTGTTCTTCTTCTGCACAGCTAAGCTGGAAGTGGCATTTGCAGCTCGCAATAGTGCAGAGTTATCTCAAAGAGAGGGGCCACGGTGTTTCTGTATCTCTATTATGTTTGGTGCGGCTTCGGAACTTTTAAGTATCTTGATCTATCTCAAAAACTACGCTTCTGATCAAAAAATATCATAGAACATAAATTGTAGGAAATATAATTCTCTACAAAAAACGTCTCTTAACATTTTGCCATAGCTCGCTTCGTTTCCGAGATATTTGCAGATTTATCTCAAGGGAAGTGGCCTGACGGACATATTTCGAGATATTTCTTCTTCTTGTTGTTCTTCTTCTGCACAGCTAAGCTGGAAGTGGCATTTGCGGCTCGCACTA
Organism: Osmia lignaria lignaria; assembly: GCF_051020975.1. Lineage (NCBI taxonomy): Eukaryota > Metazoa > Arthropoda > Insecta > Hymenoptera > Megachilidae > Osmia > Osmia lignaria. Next base: position 3,393,406 of record NW_027478159.1, on the reverse strand, counting down.
GTGCACAGTTATCTCAAAGAAAGGGGCCACGGTGTTTCTGTATCTCTATTATGTTGGTGCGTCTTCGGAACTTTTAAATATCTCGATATATCTCGAAAACTACGCTTCTGATCAAAAAATATCATAGAACATAAATTGTAGGAAACATAATTCTCTACAAAAAACGTCTCCTAACATTTTGCCATAGCTCGCTTCGTTTCCGAGATATTTGCAGATACAGCTCAAAGGAACTGGCCTGACGGACATATTTCGAGATATTTCTTCTTCTTGTTGTTCTTCCTCTGCGCAGCTAAGCTGGAAGTGGCATTTGCAGCTCGCAATAGTGCAGAGTTATCTCAAAGAAAGAGGCCACGGTGTTTCTGTATCTCTATTATGTTGGTGCGGCTTCGGAACTTTTAAATACCTTGATATATCTCGAGAACTACGCATCTGATCAAAAAATATCATAGAACATAAAAAGTAGGAAACTTAATTATCTACAAAAAAGGTCTCTCAACATTTTGCCATAGCTCGCTTCGTTTCCGAGATATTTGCAGATTCATCTCAAGGGAAGGGGTCTGACGGACATATTTCGAGATATTTCTTCTTCTTGTTGTTCTTCTTCTGCACAGCTAAGCTCGAAGTGGCATTTGCAGCTCGCAATAGTGCAGAGTTATCTCAAAGAGAGGGGCCACGGTGTTTCTGTATCTCTATTATGTTGGTGCGGCTTCGGAACTTTTAAATATCTCGATATATCTCGAAAACTACGCTTCTGATCAAAAAATATCATAGAACATAAATTGTAGGAAACTTAATTATCTACAAAAAAGGTCTCTTAACATTTTGCCATAGCTCGCTTCGTTTCCGAGATATTTGCAGATTTATCTCAAGGGAAGGGGCCTGACGGACATATTTCGAGATATTTCTTCTTCTTGTTGTTCTTCTTCTGCACAGCTAAGCTGGAAGTGGCATTTGCAGCTCGCAATAGTGCAGAGTTATCTCAAAGAGAGGGGCCACGGTGTTTCTGTATCTCTATTATGTTTGGTGCGGCTTCGGAACTTTTAAGTATCTTGATCTATCTCAAAAACTACGCTTCTGATCAAAAAATATCATAGAACATAAATTGTAGGAAATATAATTCTCTACAAAAAACGTCTCTTAACATTTTGCCATAGCTCGCTTCGTTTCCGAGATATTTGCAGATTTATCTCAAGGGAAGTGGCCTGACGGACATATTTCGAGATATTTCTTCTTCTTGTTGTTCTTCTTCTGCACAGCTAAGCTGGAAGTGGCATTTGCGGCTCGCACTAGTGCACAGTTATCTCAAAGAAAGGGGCCACGGTGTTTCTGTATCTCTATTATGTTGGTGCGTCTTCGGAACTTTTAAATATCTCGATATATCTCGAAAACTACGCTTCTGATCAAAAAATATCATAGAACATAAATTGTAGGAAACATAATTCTCTACAAAAAACGTCTCCTAACATTTTGCCATAGCTCGCTTCGTTTCCGAGATATTTGCAGATACAGCTCAAAGGAACTGGCCTGACGGACATATTTCGAGATATTTCTTCTTCTTGTTGTTCTTCCTCTGCGCAGCTAAGCTGGAAGTGGCATTTGCAGCTCGCAATAGTGCAGAGTTATCTCAAAGAAAGAGGCCACGGTGTTTCTGTATCTCTATTATGTTGGTGCGGCTTCGGAACTTTTAAATACCTTGATATATCTCGAGAACTACGCATCTGATCAAAAAATATCATAGAACATAAAAAGTAGGAAACTTAATTCTCTACAAAAAAGGTCTCTTAACCTTTTGCCATAGCTCGCTTCGTTTCCGAGATATTTGCATATTTATCTCAAGGGAAGGGGCCTGACGGACATATTTCGAGATATTTCTTCTTCTTGTTGTTCTTCTTCTGCACAGCTAAGCTGGAAGTGGCATTTGCGGCTCGCACTAGTGCAGAGTTATCTCAAAGAAAGGGGCCACGGTGTTTCTGTATCTCTATTATGTTGGTGCGGCTTCGGAACTTTTAAATATCTTGATATATCTCGAGAACTACGCATCTGATCAAAAAATATCATAGAACATAAAAAGTAGGAAACTTAATTCTCTACAAAAAAGGTCTCTTAACATTTTGCCATAGCTCGCTTCGTTTCCGAGATATTTGCATATTTATCTCAAGGGAAGGGGCCTGACGGACATATTTCGAGATATTTCTTCTTCTTGTTGTTCTTCTTCTGCACAGCTAAGCTGGAAGTGGCATTTGCGGCTCGCACTAGTGCAGAGTTATCCCAAAGAAAGGGGCCACGGTGTTTCTGTATCTTTATTATATTGGTGCGGCTTCGGAACTTTTAAATATCTCGATATATCTCGAAAACTACGCTTCTGATCAAAAAATATCATAGAACATAAAAAGTAGGAAACTTAATTCTCTACAAAAAAGGTCTCTTAACATTTTGCCATAGCTCGCTTCGTTTCCGAGATATTTGCAGATTTATCTCAAGGGAAGGGGCCTAACGGACATATTTCGAGATATTTCTTCTTCTTGTTGTTCTTCTTCTGCACAGCTAAACTGGAAGTGGCATTTCCAGCTCGCAATAGTGCAGAGTTATCTCAAAGAAAGGGGCCACGGTGTTTCTGTATCTCTATTATGTTGGTGCGGCTTCGGAACTTTTAAATATCTTGATATATCTCGAGAACTACGCATCTGATCAAAAAATATCATAGAACATAAAAAGTAGGAAACTTAATTCTCTACAAAAAAGCTCTCTTAACATTTTGCCATAGCTCGCTTCGTTTCCGAGATATTTGCAGATTCATCTCAAGGGAAGTGGCCTGACGGACATATTTCGAGATATTTCTTCTTCTTGTTGTTCTTCTTCTGCACAGCTAAGCTGGAAGTGGCATTTGCGGCTCGCACTAGTGCAGAGTTATCTCAAAGAAAGGGGCCACGGTGTTTCTGTATCCCTATTATGTTGGTGCGGCTTCGGAACTTTTAAATATCTCGATATATCTCGAAAACTACGCTTCTGATCAAAAAATATCATACAACATAAATTGTAGGAAACATAATTCTCTACAAAAAAGGTCTCTTAACATTTTGCCATAGCTCGCTTCGTTTCCGAGATATTTGCAGATATATCTCAAGGGAAGGGGCCTGACGGACATATTTCGAGATATTTCTTCTTCTTGTTGTTCTTCTTCTGCACAGCTAAGCTGGAAGTGGCATTTACAGCTCGCAATAGTGCAGAGTTATCTCAAAGAAAGGGGCCACGGTATTTCTGTATCTCTATTATGTTGGTGCGGCTTCGGAACTTTTAAATATCTTGATATATCTCGAGAACTACGCATCTGATCAAAAAATATCATAGAACATAAAAAGTAGGAAACTTAATTCTCTACAAAAAAGGTCTCTTAACATTTTGCCATAGCTCGCTTCGTTTCCGAGATATTTGCAGATTTATCTCAAGGGAAGGGGCCTGACGGACATATTTCGAGATATTTCTTCTTCTTGTTGTTCTTCTTCTGCACAGCTAAGCTGGAAGTGGCATTTGCGGCTCGCACTAATGCAGAGTTATCTCAAAGAAAGGGGCCACGGTGTTTCTGTATCCCTATTATGTTGGTGCGGCTTCGGAACTTTTAAATATCTTGATATATCTCGAGAACTACGCATCTGATCAAAAAATATCATCGAACATAAAAAGGAGGCAACTTAATTCTCTACAAAAAAGGTCTCTTAACATTTTGCCATAGCTCGCTTCGTTTCCGAGATATTTGCAGATTTATCTCAAGGGAAGTGGCCTGACGGACATATTTCGAGATATTTCTTCTTCTTGTTGTTCTTCTTCTGCACAGCTAAGCTGGAAGTGGCATTTGCAGCTCGCAATAGTGCAGAGTTATCTCAAAGAGAGGGGCCACGGTGTTTCTGTATCTCTATTATGTTTGGTGCGGCTTCGGAACTTTTAAGTATCTTGATCTATCTCGAGAACTACGCTTCTGATCAAAAAATATCATAGAACATAAATTGTAGGAAATATAATTCTCTACAAAAAACGTCTCTTAACATTTTGCCATAGCTCGCTTCGTTTCCGAGATATTTGCAGATTTATCTCAAGGGAAGGGGCCTAACGGACATATTTCGAGATATTTCTTCTTCTTGTTGTTCTTCTTCTGCACAGCTAAACTGGAAGTGGCATTTCCAGCTCGCAATAGTGCAGAGTTATCTCAAAGAAAGGGGCCACGGTGTTTCTGTATCTCTATTATGTTGGTGCGGCTTCGGAACTTTTAAATATCTTGATATATCTCGAGAACTACGCATCTGATCAAAAAATATCATAGAACATAAAAAGTAGGAAACTTAATTCTCTACAAAAAAGGTCTCTTAACATTTTGCCATAGCTCGCATCGTTTCCGAGATATTTGCAGATTTATCTCAAGGGAAGGGGCCTGACGGACATATTTCGAGATATTTCTTCTTCTTGTTGTTCTTCTTCTGCACAGCTAAGCTGGAAGTGGCATTTGCGGCTCGCACTAGTGCAGAGTTATCTCAAAGAAAGGGGCCACGGTGTTTCTGTATCTTTATTATGTTGGTGCGGCTTCGGAACTTTTAAATATCTCGATATATCTCGAAAACTACGCTTCTGATCAAAAAATATCATAGAACATAAAAAGTAGGACACTTAATTCTCTACAAAAAAGGTCTCTTAACATTTTGCCATAGCTCGCTTCGTTTCCGAGATATTTGCAGATTTATCTCAAGGGAAGGGGCCTAACGGACATATTTCGAGATATTTCTTCTTCTTGTTGTTCTTCTTCTGCACAGCTAAACTGGAAGTGGCATTTCCAGCTCGCAATAGTGCAGAGTTATCTCAAAGAAAGGGGCCACGGTGTTTCTGTATCTCTATTATGTTGGTGCGGCTTCGGAACTTTTAAATATCTTGATATATCTCGAGAACTACGCATCTGATCAAAAAATATCATCGAACATAAAAAGGAGGCAACTTAATTCTCTACAAAAAAGGTCTCTTAACATTTTGCCATAGCTCGCTTCGTTTCCGAGATATTTGCAGATTTATCTCAAGGGAAGTGGCCTGACGGACATATTTCGAGATATTTCTTCTTCTTGTTGTTCTTCTTCTGCACAGCTAAGCTGGAAGTGGCATTTGCAGCTCCCAATAGTGCAGAGTTATCCCAAAGAAAGGGGCCACGGTGTTTCTGTATCTCTATTATGTTGGTGCGGCTTCGGAACTTTTAAATATCTCGATATATCTCGAAAACTACGCTTCTGATCAAAAAATATCATAGAACATAAATTGTAGGAAACATAATTCTCTACAAAAAAGGTCTCTTAACATTTTGCCATAGCTCGCTTCGTTTCCGAGATATTTGCAGATTTATCTCAAGGGAAGGGTCCTGATGGACATATTTCGAGATATTTCTTCTTCTTGTTGTTCTTCTTCTGCACAGCTAAACTGGAACTGGCATTTCCAGCTCGCAATCGTGCAGAGTTATCTCAAAGAAAGGGGCCACGGTGTTTCTGTATCTCTATTATGTTGGTGCGGCTTCGGAACTTTTAAATATCTTGATATATCTCGAGAACTACGCCTCTGATCGAAAAATAGCATAGAACATAAAAAGTTGGAAACTTAATTATCTACAAAAAAGGTCTCTTAACATTTTGCCATAGCTCGCTTCGTTTCCGAGATATTTGCAGATTTATCTCAAGGGAAGGGGCCTGACGGACATATTTCGAGATATTTCTTCTTCTTGTTGTTCTTCTTCTGCACAGCTAAGCTGGAAGTGGCATTTGCAGCTCGCAATAGTGCAGAGTTATCTCAAAGAGAGGGGCCACGGTGTTTCTGTATCTCTATTATGTTTGGTGCGGCTTCGGAACTTTTAAGTATCTTGATCTATCTCGAGAACTACGCTTCTGATCAAAAAATATCATAGAACATAAATTGTAGGAAATATAATTCTCTACAAAAAACGTCTCTTAACATTTTGCCATAGCTCGCTTCGTTTCCGAGATATTTGCAGATTTATCTCAAGGGAAGTGGCCTGACGGACATATTTCGAGATATTTCTTCTTCTTGTTGTTCTTCTTCTGCACAGCTAAGCTGGAAGTGGCATTTGCGGCTCGCACTAGTGCAGAGTTATCTCAAAGAAAGGGGCCACGGTGTTTCTGTATCTTTATTATGTTGGTGCGGCTTCGGAACTTTTAAATATCTCGATATATCTCGAAAACTACGCTTCTGATCAAAAAATATCATAGAACATAAAAAGTAGGAAACTTAATTATCTACAAAAAAGGTCTCTTAACATTTTGCCATAGCTCGCTTCGTTTCCGAGATATTTGCAGATTTATCTCAAGGGAAGGGGCCTGACGGACATATTTCGAGATATTTCTTCTTCTTGTTGTTCTTCTTCTGCACAGCTAAGCTGGAAGTGGCATTTGCAGCTCGCAATAGTGCAGAGTTATCTCAAAGAGAGGGGCCACGGTGTTTCTGTATCTCTATTATGTTTGGTGCGGCTTCGGAACTTTTAAGTATCTTGATCTATCTCGAGAACTACGCTTCTGATCAAAAAATATCATAGAACATAAATTGTAGGAAATATAATTCTCTACAAAAAACGTCTCTTAACATTTTGCCATAGCTCGCTTCGTTTCCGAGATATTTGCAGATTCACCTCAAGGGAAGGGGTCTGACGGACATATTTCGAGATATTTCTTCTTCTTGTTGTTCTTCTTCTGCACAGCTAAGCTCGAAGTGGCATTTGCAGCTCGCAATAGTGCAGAGTTATCTCAAAGAAAGAGGCCACGGTGTTTCTGTACCTCTATTATGTTGGTGCGGCTTCGGAACTTTTAAATATCTCGATATATCTCGAAAACTACGCTTCTGATCAAAAAATATCATAGAACATAAATTGTAGGAAACATAATTCTCTACAAAAAAGGTCTCTTAACATTTTGCCATAGCTCGCTTCGTTTCCGAGATATTTGCAGATTTATCTCAAGGGAAGGGTCCTGATGGACATATTTCGAGATATTTCTTCTTCTTGTTGTTCTTCTTCTGCACAGCTAAACTGGAAGTGGCATTTCCAGCTCGCAATCGTGCAGAGTTATCTCAAAGAAAGGGGCCACGGTGTTTCTGTATCTCTATTATGTTGGTGCGGCTTCGGAACTTTTAAATATCTTGATATATCTCGAGAACTACGCCTCTGATCGAAAAATATCATAGAACATAAAAAGTAGGAAACTTAATTATCTACAAAAAAGGTCTCTTAACGTTTTGCCATAGCTCGCTTCGTTTCCGAGATATTTGCAGATTTATCTCAAGGGAAGGGGCCTGACGGACATATTTCGAGATATTTCTTCTTCTTGTTGTTCTTCTTCTGCACAGCTAAGCTGGAAGTGGCATTTGCGGCTCGCACTAGTGCAGAGTTATCTCAAAGAAAGGGGCCACGGTGTTTCTGTATCTCTATTATGTTGGTGCGGCTTCGGAACTTTTAAATATCTCGATATATCTCGAAAACTACGCTTCTGATCAAAAAATATCATAGATCATAAATTGTAGGAAACATAATTCTCTACAAAAAACGTCTCTTAACATTTTGCCATAGCTCGCTTCGTTTCCGAGATATTTGCAGATTCAGCTCAAAGGAACTGGCCTGACGGACATATTTCGAGATATTTCTTCTTCTTGTTGTTCTTCCTCTGCACAGCTAAGCTGGAAGTGGCATTTGCAGCTCGCAATAGTGCAGAGTTATCTCAAAGAAAGGGGCCACGGTGTTTCTGTATCTCTATTATGTTGGTGCGGCTTCGGAACTTTTAAATATCTTGATATATCTCGAGAACTACGCATCTGATCAAAAAATATCATAGAACATAAAAAGTAGGCAACTTAATTCTCTACAAAAAAGGTCTCTTATCATTTTGCCATAGCTCTCTTCGTTTCCGAGATATTTGCAGATTTATCTCAAGGGAAGGGGCCTGACGGACATATTTCGAGATATTTCTTCTTCTTGTTGTTCTTCTTCTGCACAGCTAAGCTGGAAGTGGCATTTGCAGCTCGCAATAGTGCAGAGTTATCTCAAAGAAAGGGGCCACGGTGTTTCTGTATCTCTATTATGTTGGTGCGGCTTCGGAACTTTTAAATATCTTGATATATCTCGAGAACTACGGGTCTGATCAAAAAATATCATAGAACATAAAAAGTAGGAAACTCAATTCTGTACAAAAAAGGTCTCTTAACATTTTGCAATAGCTCGCTTCGTTTCCGAGATATTTGCAGATTTATCTCAAGGGAAGGGGACTGACGGACATATTTCGAGATATTTCTTCTTCTTGTTGTTCTTCTTCTGCACAGCTAAGCTGGAAGTGGCATTTGCGGCTCGCACTAGTGCAGAGTTATCTCAAAGAAAGGGGCCACGGTGTTTCTGTATCTCTATTATGTTGGTGCGGCTTCGGAACTTTTAAATATCTCGATATATCTCGAAAACTACGCTTCTGATCAAAAAATATCATAGAACATAAATTGTAGGAAACATAATTCTTTACAAAAAACGTCTCTGAACATTTTGCCATAGCTCGCTTCGTTTCCGAGATATTTGCAGATTCAGCTCAAAGGAACTGGCCTGACGGACATATTTCGAGATATTTCTTCTTCTTGTTGTTCTTCCTCTGCACAGCTAAGCTGGAAGTGGCATTTGCAGCTCGCAATAGTGCAGAGTTATCTCAAAGAAAGGGGCCACGGTGTTTCTGTATCTCTATTATGTTGGTGCGGCTTCGGAACTTTTAAATATCTTGATATATCTCGAGAACTACGCATCTGATCAAAAAATATCATAGAACATAAAAAGTAGGTAACTTATTTCTCTACAAAAAAGGTCTCTTATCATTTTGCCATAGCTCTCTTCGTTTCCGAGATATTTGCAGATTTATCTCAAGGGAAGGGGCCTGACGGACATATTTCGAGATATTTCTTCTTCTTGTTGTTCTTCTTCTGCACAGCTAAGCTGGAAGTGGCATTTGCAGCTTGCAATAGTGCAGAGTTATCTCAAAGAAAGGGGCCACGGTGTTTCTGTATCTCTATTATGTTGGTGCGGCTTCGGAACTTTTAAATATCTTGATATATCTCGAGAACTACGCGTCTGATCAAAAAATATCATAGAACATAAAAAGTAGGAAACATAATTCTCTACAAAAAAGGTCTCTTAACATTTTGCCATAGCTCGCTTCGTTTCCGAGATATTTGCAGATTTATCTCAAGGGAAGGGGCCTGACGGACATATTTCGAGATATTTCTTCTTCTTGTTGTTCTTCTTCTGCACAGCTAAACTGGACGTGGCATTTCCAGCTCGCAATGGTGCAGAGTTATCTCAAAGAGAGGGGCCACGGTGTTTCTGTATCTCTATTATGTTGGTGCGGCTTCGGAACTTTTAACTATCTTGATATATCTCGAGAACTACGCATCTGATCAAAAAATATCACAGAACATAAATTGTAGGAAACATAATTGTCTACAAAAAAGGTCTCTTAACATTTTGCCATAGCTCGCTTCGTTTCCGAGATACTTGCCGATTTATCTCAAGGGAAGGGGCCTGACGGACATATTTCGAGATATTTCTTCTTCTTGTTGTTCTTCTTCTGCACAGCTAAGCTGGAAGTGGCATTTACAGCTCGCAATAGTGCAGAGTTATCTCAAAGAAAGGGGCCACGGTGTTTCTGTATCTCTATTATGTTGGTGCGGCTTCGGAACTTTTAAATATCTTGATATATCTCGAGAACTACGCATCTGATCAAAAAATAGCATAGAAGATAAAAAGTAGGAAACTTAATTCTCTACAAAAAAGGTCTCTTAACATTTTCCCATAGCTGGCATCGTTTCCGAGATATTTGCAGATATATCTCAAGGGAAGGGGCCTGACGGACATATTCCGAGATATTTCTTCTTCTTGTTGTTCCTCTTCTGCACAGCTAAGCTGGAAGTGGCATTTGCAGCTCGCAATAGTGCAGAGTTATCTCAGAGAAAGAGGCCACGGTGTTTCTGCACCTCTATTATGTTAGTGCAGCTTCGGAACTTTTAAATATCTTGATATATCTCGAGAACTACGCATCTGATCAAAAAATATCATAGAACATAAAAAGTAGGAAACTTAATTCTCTACAAAAAAGGTCTCTTAACGTTTTGCAATAGCTCGCTTTGTTTCCGAGATATTTGCAGATTTATCTCAAGGGAAGGATCCTGACGGACATATTTCGAGATATTTCTTCTTCTTGTTGTTCTTCTTCTGCACAGCTAAACTGGAAGTGGCATTTCCAGCTCGCAATAGTGCAGAGTTATCCCAAAGAAAGGGGCCACGGTGTTTCTGTATCTCTATTATGTTGGTGCGGCTTCGGAACTTTTAAATATCTTGATATATCTCGAAAACTACGCTTCTGATCAAAAAATATCATAGAACATAAATTGTAGGAAACATAATTCTCTACAAAAAAGGTCTCTTAACATTTTGCCATAGCTCGCTTCGTTTCCGAGATATTTGCAGATTTATCTCAAGGGAAGGGGCCTGACGGACATATTTCGAGATATTTCTTCTTCTTGTTGTTCTTCTTCTGCACAGCTAAACTGGACGTGGCATTTCCAGCTCGCAATAGTGCAGAGTTATCTCAAAGAGAGGGGCCACGGTGTTTCTGTATCTCTATTATGTTGGTGCGGCTTCGGAACTTTTAAATATCTTGATATATCTCGAGAACTACGCATCTGATCAAAAAATTTCATAGAACATAAATTGTAGGAAACATAATTGTCTACAAAAAAGGTCTCTTAACATTTTGCCATAGCTCGCTTCGTTTCCGAGATACTTGCCGATTTATCTCAAGGGAAGGGGCCTGACGGACATATTTCGAGATATTTCTTCTTCTTGTTGTTCTTCTTCTGCACAGCTAATCTGGAAGTGGCATTTACAGCTCGCAATAGTGCAGAGTTATCTCAAAGAAAGGGGCCACGGTGTTTCTGTATCTCTATTATGTTGGTGCGGCTTCGGAACTTTTAAATATCTTGATATATCTCGAGAACTACGCATCTGATCAAAAAATATCATAGAAGATAAAAAGTAGGAAACTTAATTCTCTACAAAAAAGGTCTCTTAACATTTTGCCATAGCTCGCTTGGTTTCCGAGGTATTTGCAGATTTATTTCAAGGGAAGGGGCCTGACGGACATATTTCGAGATATTTCTTCTTCTTGTTGTTCTTCTTCTGCACAGCTAAGCTGGAAGTGGCATTTGCAGCTCGCAATAGTGCAGAGTTATCTCAAAGAAAGGGGCCACGGTGTTTCTGTACCTCTATTATGTTGGTGCAGCTTCGGAGCTTTTAAATATCTTGATATATCTCGAGAACTACGCATCTGATCAAAAAATATCATACAACATAAAAAGTAGGAAACTTAATTCTCTACAAAAAAGGTCTCTTAACGTTTTGCAATAGCTCGCTTCGTTTCCGAGATATTTGCAGATTTATCTCAAGGGAAGGGTCCTGACGGACATATTTCGAGATATTTCTTCTTCTTGTTGTTCTTCTTCTGCACAGCTAAACTGGAAGTGGCATTTCCAGCTCGCAATAGTGCAGAGTTATCCCAAAGAAAGGGGCCACGGTGTTTCTGTATCTCTATTATGTTGGTGCGGCTTCGGCACTTTTAAATATCTCGATATATCTCGAAAACTACGCTTCTGATCAAAAAATATCATAGAACATAAATTGTAGGAAACATAATTCTCTACGAAAAAGGTCTCTTAACATTTTGCCATAGCTCGCTTCGTTTCCGAGATATTTGCAGATTTATCTCAAGGGAAGGGTCCTGATGGACATATTTCGAGATATTTCTTCTTCTTGTTGTTCTTCTTCTGCACAGCTAAACTGGAAGTGGCATTTCCAGCTCGCAATCGTGCAGAGTAATCTCAAAGAAAGGGGCCACGGTGTTTCTGTATCTCTATTATGTTGGTGCGGCTTCGGAACTTTTAAATATCTTGATATATCTCGAGAACTACGCATCTGATCAAAAAATATCATAGAACATAAAAAGTAGGAAACTTAATTGTCTACAAATAAGGTCTCTTAACATTTTGGCATAGCTCGCTTCTTTCCGAGATACTTGCCGATTTATCTCAAGGGAAGGGGCCTGACGGACATATTTCGAGATATTTCTTCTTCTTGTTGTTCTTCTTCTGCACAGCTAAGCTGGAAGTGGCATTTGCAGCTCGCAATAGTGCAGAGTTATCTCAAAGAGAGGGGCCACGGTGTTTCTGTATCTCTATTATGTTGGTGCTGCTTCGGAACTTTTAAATATCTTGATATATCTCGAGAACTACGAATCTGGTCAGAAAATATCATAGAAGATAAAAAGTAGGAAACTTAATTCTCTACAAAAAAGGTCTCTTAACATTTTGCCATAGCTCGCTTCGTTTCCGAGATATTTGCAGATTTATCTCAAGGTAAGGGGCCTGACGGACATATTTCGAGATATTTCTTCTTCTTGTTGTTCTTCTTCTGCACAGCTAAGCTGGAAGTGGCATTTGCAGCTCGCAATTGTGCAGAGTTATCTCAAAGAGAGGGGCCACGGTGTTTCTGTATCTCTATTATGTTGGTGCGGCTTCGGAACTTTTAAATATCTTGATATATCTCGAGAACTACGAATCTGGTCAGAAAATATCATAGAAGATAAAAAGTAGGAAACTTAATTCTCTACAAAAAAGGTCTCTTAACATTTTGCCATAGCCCGCTTCGTTTCCGAGATATTTGCAGATTTATCTCAAGGTAAGGGGCCTGACGGACATATTTCGAGATATTTCTTCTTCTTGTTGTTCTTCTTCTGCACAGCTAAGCTGGAAGTGGCATTTGCAGCTCGCAATAGTGCATAGTTATCTGAAAGAAAGGGGCCACGGTGTTTCTGTATCTCTATTATGTTGGTGCGGCTTCGGAACTTTTAAATATCTTGATATATCTCGAGAACTACGCATCTGATCAAAAAATATCATAGAAGATAAAAAGTAGGAAACTTAATCCTCTACAAAAAAGGTTTCTTAACATTTTCCCATAGCTGGCATCGTTTCCGAGATATTTGCAGATTTATCTCAAGGGAAGGGGCCTGACGGACATATTCCGAGATATTTCTTCTTCTTGTTGTTCCTCTTCTGCACAGCTAAGCTGGAAGTGGCATTTGCAGCTCGCAATAGTGCAGAGTTATCTCAAAGAAAGAGGCCACGGTGTTTCTGCACCTCTATTATGTTGGTGCAGCTTCGGAACTTTTAAATATCTTGATATATCTCGAGAACTACGCATCTGATCAAAAAATCTCATAGAACATAAAAAGTAGGAAACTCAATTCTCTACAAAAAAGGTCTCTTAACATTTTGCAATAGCTCGCTTCGTTTCCGAGATATTTGCAGATTTATCTCAAGGGAAGGGGCCTGACGGACATATTTCGAGATATTTCTTCTTCTTGTTGTTCTTGTTCTGCACATCTAAGCTGGAAGTGGCATTTGCAGCTCGCAATAGTGCAGAGTTATCGCAAAGAAAGGGGCCACGGTGTTTCTGTATCTCTATTATATTGGTGCGGCTTCGGAACTTTTAAATATCTTGATATATCTCGAGAACTACGCCTCTGATCGAAAAATATCATAGAACATAAAAAGTAGGAAACTTAATTCTCTACAAAAAAGGTCTCTTAACATTTTGCCATAGCTCGCTTGGTTTCCGAGGTATTTGCAGATTTATCTCAAGGGAAGGGGCCTGACGGACATATTTCGAGATATTTCTTCTTCTTGTTGTTCTTCTTCTGCACAGCTAAGCTGGAAGTGGCATTTGCAGCTCGCAATAGTGCAGAGTTATCTCAAAGAAAGGGGCCACGGTGTTTCTGTACCTCTATTATGTTGGTGCAGCTTCGGAGCTTTTAAATATCTTGATATATCTCGAGAACTACGCATCTGATCAAAAAATATCATACAACATAAAAAGTAGGAAACTTAATTCTCTACAAAAAAGGTCTCTTAACGTTTTGCAATAGCTCGCTTCGTTTCCGAGATATTTGCAGATTTATCTCAAGGGAAGGGTCCTGACGGACATATTTCGAGATATTTCTTCTTCTTGTTGTTCTTCTTCTGCACAGCTAAACTGGAAGTGGCATTTCCAGCTCGCAATAGTGCAGAGTTATCTCAAAGAAAGGGGCCACGGTGTTTCTGTATCTCTATTATGTTGGTGCGGCTTCGGAACTTTTAAATATCTCGATATATCTCGAAAACTACGCTTCTGATCAAAAAATATCAGAGAAGGTAAATTGTAGGAAACATAATTCTCTACAAAAAAGGTCTCTTAACATTTTGCCATAGCTCGCTTCGTTTCCGAGATATTTGCAGATTTATCCCAAGGGAAGGGGCCTGACGGACATATTTCGAGATATTTCTTCTTCTTGTTGTTCTTCTTCTGCACAGCTAAACTGGAAGTGGCATTTGCAGCTCGCAGTAGTGCAGAGTTATCTCAAAGAAAGGGGCCACGGTGTTTCTGTATCTCTATTATGTTGGTGCGGCTTCGGAACTTTTAAATATCTTGATATATCTCGAGAACTACGCATCTGATCAAAAAATATCATAGAACATAAAAAGTAGGAAACTTAATTGTCTACAAATAAGGTCTCTTAACATTTTGGCATAGCTCGCTTCTTTCCGAGATACTTGCCGATTTATCTCAAGGGAAGGGGCCTGACGGACATATTTCGAGATATTTCTTCTTCTTGTTGTTCTTCTTCTGCACAGCTAAGCTGGAAGTGGCATTTGCAGCTCGCAATAGTGCAGAGTTATCTCAAAGAGAGGGGCCACGGTGTTTCTGTATCTCTATTATGTTGGTGCGGCTTCGGAACTTTTAAATATCTTGATATATCTCGAGAACTACGAATCTGGTCAGAAAATATCATAGAAGATAAAAAGTAGGAAACTTAATTCTCTACAAAAAACGTCTCTTAACATTTTGCCATAGCTCGCTTCGTTTCCGAGATATTTGCAGATTTATCTCAAGGGAAGGGGCCTGACGGACATATTTCGAGATATTTCTTCTTCTTGTTGTACTTCTTCTGCACAGCTAAGCTGGAAGTGGCATTTGCAGCTCGCAATAGTGCAGAGTTATCTCAAAGAAAGGGGCCACGGTGTTTCTGTATCTCTATTATGTTGGTGCGGCTTCGGAACTTTTAAATATCTTGATATATCTCGAGAACTACGCATCTGATCAAAAAATATCGTAGAACATAAAAAGTAGGAAACTTAATTCTCTACAAATAAGGTCTCTTACCATTTTGCCATAGCTCGCTTGGTTTCCGAGATATTTGCAGATTTATCTCAAGGGAAGGGGCCTGAGGGACATATTTCGAGATATTTCTTCTTCTTGTTGTTCTTCTTCTGCACAGCTAAGCTGGAAGTGGCATTTGCAGCTCGCAATAGTGCAGAGTTACCTCAAAGAAAGGGGCCACGGTGTTTCTGTATCTCTATTATGTTGGTGCGGCTTCGGAACTTTTAAATATCTTGATATATCTCGAGAACTACGCATCTGATCAAAAAATTTCATAGAACATAAAAAGTAGGAAACCTAATTTTCTACAAAAAAGGTCGCTTAACATTTTGCCGTAGCTCGCTTCGTTTCCGAGATATTTGCAGATTTATCTCAAGGGAAGGGACCTGACGGACATATTTCGAAATATTTCTTATTCTTGTTGTTCTTCTTCTGCACAGCTAAGCTGGAAGTGGCATTTGCAGCTCGCAATAGTGCAGAGGTATCTCAAAGAAAGGGGCCACGGTGTTTCTGTACCTCTATTATGTTGGTGCAGCTTCGGAGCTTTTAAATATCTTGATATATCTCGAGAAATACGCATCTGATCAAAAAATATCATAGAACATAAAAAGTAGGAAACTTAATTCTCTACAAAAAAGGTCTCTTAACATTTTGCCATAGCTCGCTTCGTTTCCGAGATATTTGCAGATTTATCTCAAGGGAAGGGGCCTGACGGACATATTTCGAGATATTTCTTCTTCTTGTTGTTCTTCTTCTGCATAGCTAAGCTGGAAGTGGCATTTGCAGCGCGCAATAGTGCAGAGTTATCTCAAAGAAAGGGGCCACGGTGTTTCTGTATCTCTATTATGTTGGTGCGGCTTCGGAACTTTTAAATATCTTGATATATCTCGAGAACTACGCATCTGATCAAAAAATATCGTAGAACATAAAAAGTAGGAAACTTAATTCTCTACAAATAAGGTCTCTTAACATTTTGCCATAGCTCGCTTGGTTTCCGAGATATTTGCAGATTTATCTCAAGGGAAGGGGCCTGACGGACATATTTCGAAATATTTCTTATTCTTGTTGTTCTTCTTCTGCACAGCTAAGCTGGAAGTGGCATTTGCAGCTCGCAATAGTGCAGAGTTATCTCAAAGAAAGGGGCCACGGTGTTTCTGTACCTCTATTATGTTGGTGCAGCTTCGGAGCTTTTAAATATCTTGATATATCTCGAGAACTACGCATCTGATCAAAAAATATCATAGAACATAAAAAGTAGGAAACTTAATTCTCTACAAAAAAGGTCTCTCAACGTTTTGCAATAGCTCGCTTCGTTTCCGAGATATTTGCAGATTTATCTCAAGGGAAGGGTCCTGACGGACATATTTCGAGATATTTCTTCTTCTTGTTGTTCTTCTTCTGCACAGCTAAACTGGAAGTGGCATTTGCAGCGCGCAATAGTGCAGAGTTATCTCAAAGAAAGGGGCCACGGTGTTTCTGTATCTCTATTATGTTAGTGCGGCTTCGGAACTTTTAAATATCTTGATATATCTCGAGAACTACGCATCTGTTCAAAAAATATCATAGAACATAAAAAGTAGGAATCCTAATTTTCTACAAAAAAGGTCTCTTAACATTTTGCCGTAGCTCGCTTCGTTTCCGAGATATTTGCAGATTTATCTCAAGGGAAGGGGCCTGACGGACATATTTCGAGATATTTCTTCTTCTTGTTGTTCTTCTTCTGCACAGCTAAGCTGGAAGTGGCATTTGCAGCGCGCAATAGTGCAGAGTTATCTCAAAGAAAGGGGCCACGGTGTTTCTGTATCTCTATTATGTTAGTGCGGCTTCGGAACTTTTAAATATCTTGATATATCTCGAGAACTACGCATCTGTTCAAAAAATATCATAGAACATAAAAAGTAGGAATCCTGATTTTCTACAAAAAAGGTCTCTAAACATTTTGCCGTAGCTCGCTTCGTTTCCGAGATATTTGCAGATTTATCTCAAGGGAAGGGGCCTGACGGACATATTTCGAGATATTTCTTCTTCTTGTTGTTCTTCTTCTGCACAGCTAAGCTGGAAGTGGCATTTGCAGCGCGCAATAGTGCAGAGTTATCTCAAAGAAAGGGGCCACGGTGTTTCTGTATCTCTATTATGTTGGTGCGGCTTCGGAACTTTTAAATATCTTGATATATCTCGAAAACTACGCTTCTGATCAAAAAATATCAGAGAACGTAAATTGTAGGAAACCTAATTTTCTACAAAAAAGGTCTCTTAACATTTTGCCGTAGCTCGCTTCGTTTCCGAGATATTTGCAGATTTATCTCAAGGGAAGGGGCCTGACGGACATATTTCGAAATATTTCTTATTCTTGTTGTTCTTCTTCTGCACAGCTAAGCTGGAAGTGGCATTTGCAGCTCGCAATAGTGCAGAGTTATCTCAAAGAAAGGGGCCACGGTGTTTCTGTATCTCTATTATGTTGGTGCGGCTTCGGAACTTTTAAATATCTTGATATATCTCGAGAACTGCGCATCTGATCAAAAAATATCATAGAACATAAAAAGTAGGAAACTTAATTCTCTACAAAAAAGGTCTCTTAACATTTTGCCATAGCTCGCTTTGTTTCCGAGATATTTGCAGATTTATCTCAAGGGAAGGGGCCTGACGGACATATTTCGAGATATTTCTTCTTCTTGTTGTTCTTCTTCTGCACAGCTAAGCTGGAAGTGGCATTTGCGGCTCGCACTAGTGCAGAGTTATCTCAAAGAAAGGGGCCACGGTGTTTCTGTATCTCTATTATGTTGGTGCGGCTTCGGAACTTTTAAATATCTTGATATATCTCGAGAACTACGCATCTGATCAAAAAATATCATAGAACATAAAAAGTAGGAAACCTAATTCTCTACAAAAAAGGTCTCTTAACATTTTGCCATAGCTCGCTTCGTTTCCGAGATATTTGCAGATTTATCTCAAGGGAAGGGGCCTGACGGACATATTTCGAGATATTTCTTCTTCTTGTTGTTCTTCTTCTGCACAGCTAAGCTGGAAGTGGCATTTGCGGCTCGCACTAGTGCAGAGTTATCTCAAAGAAAGGGGCCACGGTGTTTCTGTATCTCTATTAGGTTGGTGCGGCTTCGGAACCTTTAAATATCTCGATATATCTCGAAAACTACGCTTCTGATCAAAAAATATCATAGAAGATAAATTGTAGGAAACATAATTCTCTACAAAAAAGGTCTCTTAACATTTTGCCATAGCTCGCTTTGTTTCCGAGATATTTGCAGATATATCTCAAGGGCAGGGGCCTGACGGACATATTTCGAGATATTTCTTCTTCTTGTTGTTCTTCTTCTGCACAGCTAAGCTGGAAGTGGCATTTGCAGCTCGCAATAGTGCAGAGTTATCTCAAAGAAAGGGGCCACGGTGTTTCTGTATCTCTATTATGTTGGTGCGGCTTCGGAACCTTTAAATATCACGATATATCTCGAAAACTACGCTTCTGATCAAAAAATATCATAGAAGATAAATTGTAGGAAACATAATTCTCTACAAAAAAGGTCTCTTAACATTTTGCCATAGCTCGCTTCGTTTCCGAGATATTTGCAGATATATCTCAAGGGCAGGGGCCTGACGGACATATTTCGAGATATTTCTTCTTCTTGTTGTTCTTCTTCTGCACAGCTAAGCTGGAAGTGGCATTTGCAGCTTGCAATAGTGCAGAGTTATCTCAAAGAAAGGGGCCACGGTGTTTCTGTATCTCTATTATGTTGGTGCGGCTTCGGAACTTTTAAATATCTTGATATATCTCGAGAACTACGCGTCTGATCAAAAAATATCATAGAACATAAAAAGTAGGAAACTTAATTCTCTACAAAAACGGTCTCTTAACATTTTGCCATAGATCGCTTCGTTTCCGAGATATTTGCAGATATATCTCAAGGGAAGGGGCCTGACGGACATATTTCGAGATATTTCTTCTCCTTGTTGTTCTTCTTCTGCACAGCTAAGCTGGAAGTGGCATTTGCGGCTCGCACTAGTGCACAGTTATCTCAAAGATAGGGGCCACGGTGTTTCTGTATCCCTATTATGTTGGTGCGGCTTCGGAACTTTTAAATATCTCGATATATCTCGAAAACTACGCTTCGCATCAAAAAATATCATAGAACATAAATAGTAGGAAACATAATTCTCTACAAAAAACGTCTCTTAACATTTTGCCATAGCTCGCTTCGTTTCCGAGATATGTGCAGATTTATCTCAAGGGAAGGGGCCTGACGGACATATTTCGAGATATTTCTTCTTCTTGTTGTTCTTCTTCTGCACAGCTAAGCTGGAAGTGGCATTTGCGGCTCGCACTAGTGCAGAGTTATCTCAAAGAAAGGGGCCACGGTGTTTCTGTATCTCTATTATGTTGGTGCGGCTTCGGAACTTTTAAATATCTCGATGTATCTCGAAAACTACGCTTCTGATCAAAAAATATCATACAGCATGAATTGTAGGAAACATAATTCTCTACAAAAAAGGTCTCTTAACATTTTGCCATAGCTCGCTTCGTTTCCGAGATATTTGCAGATATATCTCAAGGGAAGGGGCCTGACGGACATATTTCGAGATATTTCTTCTTCTTGTTGTTCTTCTTCTGCACAGCTAAGCTGGAAGTGGCATTTACAGCTCGCAATAGTGCAGAGTTATCTCAAAGAAAGTGGCCACGGTGTTTCTGTATCTCTATTATGTTGGTGCGGCTTCGGAACTTTTAAATATCTTGGTATATCTCGAGAACTACGCATCTGATCAAAAAATATCATAGAACATGAAAGGTAGGAAACTTAATTCTCTACAAAAAAGGTCTCTTAACATTTTGCCATAGCTCTCTTCGTTTCCGAGATATTTGCAGATTTATCTCAAGGGAAGGGGCCTAACGGACATATTTCGAGATATTTCTTCTTCTTGTTGTTCTTCTTCTGCACAGCTAAACTGGAAGTGGCATTTCCAGCTCGCAATAGTGCAGAGTTATCTCAAAGAGAGGGGCCACGGTGTTTCTGTATCTCTATTATGTTGGTGCGGCTTCGGAACTTTTAAATATCTTGATATATCTCGAGAACTACGCATCAGATAAAAAAATATCATAGAACATAAAAAGTAGGAAACTTAATTCTCTACAAAAAAGGTCTCTTAACATTTTGCCATAGCCCTCTTCGTTTCCGAGATATTTGCAGATTTATCTCAAGGGAAGGGGCCTGACGGACATTAATCGAGATATTTCTTCTTCTTGATGTTCTTCTTCTGCACAGCTAAGCTGGAAGTGGCATTTGCAGCTCGCAATAGTGCAGAGTTATCTCAAAGAAAGGGGCCACGGTGTTTCTGTATCTCTATTATGTTGGTGCGGCTTCGGAACTTTTAAATATCTTGATATATCTCGAGAACTACGCATCTGATCAAAGAATATCATAGAACATAAATTGTAGGAAACATAATTCTCTACAAAAAAGGTCTCTTAACATTTCGCCATAGCTCGCTTCGATTCCGAGATATTTGCAGATTTATCTCAAGGGAAGGGGCCTGACGGACATATTTCGAGATATTTCTTCTTCTTGTTGTTCTTCTTCTGCACAGCTAAGCTGGAAGTGGCATTTGCGGCTCGCACTAGTGCAGAGTTATCTCAAAGAAAGGGGCCACGGTGTTTCTGTATCCCTATTATGTTGGTGCGGCTTCGGAACTTTTAAATATCTCGATATATCTCGAGAACTACGCTTCTGATCAAAAAATATCATAGAACATAAATTGTAGGAAACATAATTCTCTACAAAAAACGTCTCTCAACATTTTGCCATAGCTCGCTTCGTTTCCGAGATATTTGCCGATTCAGCTCAAAGGAACTGGCCTGACGGACATATTTCGAGATATTTCTTCTTCTTGTTGTTCTTCCTCTGCACAGCTAAGCTGGAAGTGGCATTTGCAGCTCGCAATAGTGCAGAGTTATCTCAAAGAAAGGGGCCACGGTGTTTCTGTATCTCTATTATGTTGGTGCGGCTTCGGAACTTTTAAATATCTTGATATATCTCGAGAACTACGCATCTGATCAAAAAATATCATAGAACATAAAAAGTAGGAAACCTAATTCTCTACAAAAAACGTCTCTTAACATTTTGCCATAGCTCGCTTCGTTTCCGAGATATTTGCCGATTCAGCTCAAAGGAACTGGCCTGACGGACATATTTCGAGATATTTCTTCTTCTTGATGTTCTTCTTCTGCACAGCTAAGCTGGAAGTGGCATTTGCAGCTCGCAATAGTGCAGAGTTATCTCAAAGAAAGGGGCCACGGTGTTTCTGTATCTCTATTATGTTAGTGCGGCTTCGGAACTTTTAAATATCTTGATATATCTCGAAAACTACGCTTCTATATCAAAAAATATCATAGAACATAAATTGTAGGAAACATAATTCTCTACAAAAAAGGTCTCTTAACATTTTGCCATAGCTCGCTTCGTTTCCGAGATATTTGCAGATATATCTCAAGGGAAGGGGCCTGACGGACATATTTCGAGATATTTCTTCTTCTTGTTGTTCTTCTTCTGCACAGCTAAGCTGGAAGTGGCATTTACAGCTCGCAATAGTGCAGAGTTATCTCAAAGAAAGGGGCCACGGTGTTTCTGTATCTCTATTATGTTGGTGCGGCTTCGGAACTTTTAAATATCTTGATATATCTCGAGAACTACGCATCTGATCAAAAAATAACATAGAACATAAAAAGTAGGAAACTTAATTCTCTACAAAAAAGGTCTCTTAACATTTTGCCATAGCTCGCTTCGTTTCCGAGATATTTGCAGATTTATCTCAAGGGAAGGGGCCTGACGGACATATTTCGAGATATTTCTTCTTCTTGTTGTTCTTCTTCTGCACAGCTAAGCTGGAAGTGGCATTTGCGGCTCGCACTAGTGCAGAGTTATCTCAAAGAAAGGGGCCACGGTGTTTCTGTATCTCTATTATGTTGGTGCGGCTTCGGAACTTTTAAATATCTTGATATATCTCGAGAACTGCGCATCTGATCAAAAAATATCATAGAACATAAAAAGTAGGAAACTTAATTCTCTACAAAAAAGGTCTCTTAACATTTTGCCATAGCTCGCTTTGTTTCCGAGATATTTGCAGATTTATCTCAAGGGAAGGGGCCTGACGGACATATTTCGAGATATTTCTTCTTCTTGTTGTTCTTCTTCTGCACAGCTAAGCTGGAAGTGGCATTTGCGGCTCGCACTAGTGCAGAGTTATCTCAAAGAAAGGGGCCACGGTGTTTCTGTATCTCTATTATGTTGGTGCGGCTTCGGAACCTTTAAATATCTCGATATATCTCGAAAACTACGCTTCTGATCAAAAAATATCATAGAAGATAAATTGTAGGAAACATAATTCTCTACAAAAAAGGTCTCTTAACATTTTGCCATAGCTCGCTTCGTTTCCGAGATATTTGCAGATATATCTCAAGGGCAGGGGCCTGACGGACATATTTCGAGATATTTCTTCTTCTTGTTGTTCTTCTTCTGCACAGCTAAGCTGGAAGTGGCATTTGCAGCTCGCAATAGTGCAGAGTTATCTCAAAGAAAGGGGCCACGGTGTTTCTGTATCTCTATTATGTTGGTGCGGCTTCGGAACTTTTAAATATCTTGATATATCTCGAGAACTACGCATCTGATCAAAAAATATCATAGAACATAAAAAGTAGGAAACCTAATTCTCTACAAAAAACGTCTCTCAACATTTTGCCATAGCTCGCTTCGTTTCCGAGATATTTGCCGATTCAGCTCAAAGGAACTGGCCTGACGGACATATTTCGAGATATTTCTTCTTCTTGTTGTTCTTCCTCTGCACAGCTAAGCTGGAAGTGGCATTTGCAGCTCGCAATAGTGCAGAGTTATCTCAAAGAAAGGGGCCACGGTGTTTCTGTATCTCTATTATCTTGGTGCGGCTTCGGAACTTTTAAATATCTCGATATATCTCGAAAACTACGCTTCTGATCAAAAAATATCATAGAACATAAATTGTAGGAAACATAATTCTCTACAAAAAACGTCTCTTAACATTTTGCCATAGCTCGCTTCGTTTCCGAGATATTTGCCGATTCAGCTCAAAGGAACTGGCCTGACGGACATATTTCGAGATATTTCTTCTTCTTGATGTTCTTCTTCTGCACAGCTAAGCTGGAAGTGGCATTTGCAGCTCGCAATAGTGCAGAGTTATCTCAAAGAAAGGGGCCACGGTGTTTCTGTATCTCTATTATGTTAGTGCGGCTTCGGAACTTTTAAATATCTTGATATATCTCGAAAACTACGCTTCTATATCAAAAAATATCATAGAACATAAATTGTAGGAAACATAATTCTCTACAAAAAAGGTCTCTTAACATTTTGCCATAGCTCGCTTCGTTTCCGAGATATTTGCAGATATATCTCAAGGGAAGGGGCCTGACGGACATATTTCGAGATATTTCTTCTTCTTGTTGTTCTTCTTCTGCACAGCTAAGCTGGAAGTGGCATTTACAGCTCGCAATAGTGCAGAGTTATCTCAAAGAAAGGGGCCACGGTGTTTCTGTATCTCTATTATGTTGGTGCGGCTTCGGAACTTTTAAATATCTTGATATATCTCGAGAACTACGCATCTGATCAAAAAATATCATAGAACATAAAAAGTAGGAAACTTAATTCTCTACAAAAAAGGTCTCTTAACATTTTGCCATAGCTCGCTTCGTTTCCGAGATATTTGCAGATTTATCTCAAGGGAAGGGGCCTGACGGACATATTTCGAGATATTTCTTCTTCTTGTTGTTCTTCTTCTGCACAGCTAAGCTGGAAGTGGCATTTGCGGCTCGCACTAGTGCAGAGTTATCTCAAAGAAAGGGGCCACGGTGTTTCTGTATCTCTATTATGTTGGTGCGGCTTCGGAACTTTTAAATATCTTGATATATCTCGAGAACTACGCATCTGATCAAAAAATATCATAGAACATAAAAAGTAGGAAACCTAATTCTCTACAAAAAACGTCTCTTAACATTTTGCCATAGCTCGCTTCGTTTCCGAGATATTTGCCGGTTCAGCTCAAAGGAACTGGCCTGACGGACATATTTCGAGATATTTCTTCTTCTTGATGTTCTTCTTCTGCACAGCTAAGCTGGAAGTGGCATTTCCAGCTCGCAATAGTGCAGAGTTATCTCAATGAAAGGGGCCACGGTGTTTCTGTATCTCTATTATGTTAGTGCGGCTTCGGAACTTTTAAATATCTTGATATATCTCGAAAACTACGCTTCTATATCAAAAAATATCATAGAACATAAATTGTAGGAAACATAATTCTCTACAAAAAAGGTCTCTTAACATTTTGCCATAGCTCGCTTCGTTTCCGATATATTTGCAGATATATCTCAAGGGAAGGGGCCTGACGGACATATTTCGAGATATTTCTTCTTCTTGTTGTTCTTCTTCTGCACAGCTAAACTGGAAGTGGCATTTCCAGCTCGCAATAGTGCAGAGTTATCTCAAAGAAAGGGGCCACGGTGTTTCTGTATCTCTATTATGTTGGTGCGGCTTCGGAACTTTTAAATATCTTGATATATCTCGAGAACTACGCGTCTGATCAAAAAATATCATAGAACATAAAAAGTAGGAAACATAATTCTCTACCAAAAAGGTCTCTTAACATTTTGCAATAGCTCGCTTCGTTTCCGAGATATTTGCAGATTTATCTCAAGGGAAGGGGCCTGACGGACATATTTCGAGATATTTCTTCTTCTTGTTGTACTTCTTCTGCACAGCTAAGCTGGAAGTGGCATTTGCGGCTCGCACTAGTGCACAGTTATCTCAAAGAAAGGGGCCACGGTGTTTCTGTATCTCTATTATGTTGGTGCGGCTTCGGAACTTTTAAATATCTTGATATATCTCGAGAACTGCGCATCTGATAAAAAAATATCATAGAACATAAAAAGTAGGAAACTTAATTCTCTACAAAAAAGGTCTCTTAACATTTTGCCATAGCCCTCTTCGTTTCCGAGATATTTGCAGATTTATCTCAAGGGAAGGGGCCTGACGGACATTAATCGAGATATTTCTTCTTCTTGATGTTCTTCTTCTGCACAGCTAAGCTGGAAGTGGCATTTGCAGCTCGCAATAGTGCAGAGTTATCTCAAAGAAAGGGGCCACGGTGTTTCTGTATCTCTATTATGTTGGTGCGGCTTCGGAACTTTTAAATATCTTGATATATCTCGAGAACTACGCATCTGATCAAAGAATATCATAGAACATAAATTGTAGGAAACATAATTCTCTACAAAAAAGGTCTCTTAACATTTCGCCATAGCTCGCTTCGATTCCGAGATATTTGCAGATTTATCTCAAGGGAAGGGGCCTGACGGACATATTTCGAGATATTTCTTCTTCTTGTTGTTCTTCTTCTGCACAGCTAAGCTGGAAGTGGCATTTGCGGCTCGCACTAGTGCAGAGTTATCTCAAAGAAAGGGGCCACGGTGTTTCTGTATCCCTATTATGTTGGTGCGGCTTCGGAACTTTTAAATATCTCGATATATCTCGAAAACTACTCTTCTGATCAAAAAATATCATAGAACATAAATTGTAGGAAACATAATTCTCTACAAAAAACGTCTCTCAACATTTTGCCATAGCTCGCTTCGTTTCCGAGATATTTGCCGATTCAGCTCAAAGGAACTGGCCTGACGGACATATTTCGAGATATTTCTTCTTCTTGTTGTTCTTCCTCTGCACAGCTAAGCTGGAAGTGGCATTTGCAGCTCGCAATAGTGCAGAGTTATCTCAAAGAAAGGGGCCACGGTGTTTCTGTATCTCTATTATGTTGGTGCGGCTTCGGAACTTTTAAATATCTCGATATATCTCGAAAACTACGCTTCTGATCAAAAAATATCATAGAACATAAATTGTAGGAAACATAATTCTCTACAAAAAACGTCTCTTAACATTTTGCCATAGCTCGCTTCGTTTCCGAGATATTTGCCGATTCAGCTCAAAGGAACTGGCCTGACGGACATATTTCGAGATATTTCTTCTTCTTGATGTTCTTCTTCTGCACAGCTAAGCTGGAAGTGGCATTTGCAGCTCGCAATAGTGCAGAGTTATCTCAAAGAAAGGGGCCACGGTGTTTCTGTATCTCTATTATGTTAGTGCGGCTTCGGAACTTTTAAATATCTTGATATATCTCGAAAACTACGCTTCTATATCAAAAAATATCATAGAACATAAATTGTAGGAAACATAATTGTCTACAAAAAAGGTCTCTTAACATTTTGCCATAGCTCGCTTCGTTTCCGAGATATTTGCAGATATATCTCAAGGGAAGGGGCCTGACGGACATATTTCGAGATATTTCTTCTTCTTGTTGTTCTTCTTCTGCACAGCTAAGCTGGAAGTGGCATTTACAGCTCGCAATAGTGCAGAGTTATCTCAAAGAAAGGGGCCACGGTGTTTCTGTATCTCTATTATGTTGGTGCGGCTTCGGAACTTTTAAATATCTTGATATATCTCGAGAACTACGCATCTGATCAAAAAATATCATAGAACATAAAAAGTAGGAAACTTAATTCTCTACAAAAAAGGTCTCTTAACATTTTGCCATAGCTCGCTTCGTTTCCGAGATATTTGCAGATTTATCTCAAGGGAAGGGGCCTGACGGACATATTTCGAGATATTTCTTCTTCTTGTTGTTCTTCTTCTGCACAGCTAAGCTGGAAGTGGCATTTGCGGCTCGCACTAGTGCAGAGTTATCTCAAAGAAAGGGGCCACGGTGTTTCTGTATCTCTATTATGTTGGTGCGGCTTCGGAACTTTTAAATATCTTGATATATCTCGAGAACTGCGCATCTGATCAAAAAATATCATAGAACATAAAAAGTAGGAAACTTAATTCTCTACAAAAAAGGTCTCTTAACATTTTGCCATAGCTCGCTTTGTTTCCGAGATATTTGCAGATTTATCTCAAGGGAAGGGGCCTGACGGACATATTTCGAGATATTTCTTCTTCTTGTTGTTCTTCTTCTGCACAGCTAAGCTGGAAGTGGCATTTGCGGCTCGCACTAGTGCAGAGTTATCTCAAAGAAAGGGGCCACGGTGTTTCTGTATCTCTATTATGTTGGTGCGGCTTCGGAACTTTTAAATATCTTGATATATCTCGAGAACTACGCATCTGATCAAAAAATATCATAGAACATAAAAAGTAGGAAACCTAATTCTCTACAAAAAACGTCTCTTAACATTTTGCAATAGCTCGCTTCGTTTCCGAGATATTTGCCGATACAGCTCAAAGGAACTGGCCTGACGGACATATTTCGAGATATTTCTTCTTCTTGATGTTCTTCTTCTGCACAGCTAAGCTGGAAGTGGCATTTGCAGCTCGCAATAGTGCAGAGTTATCTCAAAGAAAGGGGCCACGGTGTTTCTGTATCTCTATTATGTTAGTGCGGCTTCGGAACTTTTAAATATCTTGATATATCTCGAAAACTACGCTTCTATATCAAAAAATATCATAGAACATAAATTGTAGGAAACATAATTCTCTACAAAAAAGGTCTCTTAACATTTTGCCATAGCTCGCTTCGTTTCCGAGATATTTGCAGATATATCTCAAGGGAAGGGGCCTGACGGACATATTTCGAGATATTTCTTCTTCTTGTTGTTCTTCTTCTGCACAGCTAAGCTGGAAGTGGCATTTACAGCTCGCAATAGTGCAGAGTTATCTCAAAGAAAGGGGCCACGGTGTTTCTGTATCTCTATTATGTTGGTGCGGCTTCGGAACTTTTAAATATCTTGATATATCTCGAGAACTACGCATCTGATCAAAAAATATCATAGAACATAAAAAGTAGGAAACTTAATTCTCTACAAAAAAGGTCTCTTAACATTTTGCCATAGCTCGCTTCGTTTCCGAGATATTTGCAGATTTATCTCAAGGGAAGGGGCCTGACGGACATATTTCGAGATATTTCTTCTTCTTGTTGTTCTTCTTCTGCACAGCTAAGCTGGAAGTGGCATTTGCGGCTCGCACTAGTGCAGAGTTATCTCAAAGAAAGGGGCCACGGTGTTTCTGTATCTCTATTATGTTGGTGCGGCTTCGGAACTTTTAAATATCTTGATATATCTCGAGAACTGCGCATCTGATCAAAAAATATCATAGAACATAAAAAGTAGGAAACTTAATTCTCTACAAAAAAGGTCTCTTAACATTTTGCCATAGCTCGCTTTGTTTTCGAGATATTTGCAGATTTATCTCAAGGGAAGGGGCCTGACGGACATATTTCGAGATATTTCTTCTTCTTGTTGTTCTTCTTCTGCACAGCTAAGCTGGAAGTGGCATTTGCGGCTCGCACTAGTGCAGAGTTATCTCAAAGAAAGGGGCCACGGTGTTTCTGTATCTCTATTATGTTGGTGCGGCTTCGGAACTTTTAAATATCTTGATATATCTCGAGAACTACGCATCTGATCAAAAAATATCATAGAACATAAAAAGTAGGAAACTTAATTCTCTACAAAAAAGGTCTCTTAACATTTTGCCATAGCTCGCTTCGTTTCCGAGATATTTGCAGATTTATCTCAAGGGAAGGGGCCTGACGGACATATTTCGAGATATTTCTTCTTCTTGTTGTTCTTCTTCTGCACAGCTAAGCTGGAAGTGGCATTTGCGGCTCGCACTAGTGCAGAGTTATCTCAAAGAAAGGGGCCACGGTGTTTCTGTATCTCTATTATGTTGGTGCGGCTTCGGAACTTTTAAATATCTTGATATATCTCGAGAACTGCGCATCTGATCAAAAAATATCATAGAACATAAAAAGTAGGAAACTTAATTCTCTACAAAAAAGGTCTCTTAACATTTTGCCATAGCTCGCTTCGTTTCCGAGATATTTGCAGATATATCTCAAGGGCAGGGGCCTGACGGACATATTTCGAGATATTTCTTCTTCTTGTTGTTCTTCTTCTGCACAGCTAAGCTGGAAGTGGCATTTGCAGCTTGCAATAGTGCAGAGTTATCTCAAAGAAAGGGGCCACGGTGTTTCTGTATCTCTATTATGTTGGTGCGGCTTCGGAACTTTTAAATATCTTGATATATCTCGAGAACTACGCGTCTGATCAAAAAATATCATAGAACATAAAAAGTAGGAAACTTAATTCTCTACAAAAACGGTCTCTTAACATTTTGCCATAGCTCGCTTCGTTTCCGAGATATTTGCAGATATATCTCAAGGGAAGGGGCCTGACGGACATATTTCGAGATATTTCTTCTTCTTGTTGTTCTTCTTCTGCACAGCTAAGCTGGAAGTGGCATTTGCGGCTCGCACTAGTGCAGAGTTATCTCAAAGAAAGGGGCCACGGTGTTTCTGTATCTCTATTATGTTGGTGCGGCTTCGGAACTTTTAAATATCTCGATGTATCTCGAAAACTACGCTTCTGATCAAAAAATATCATACAGCATAAATTGTAGGAAACATAATTCTCTACAAAAAAGGTCTCTTAACATTTTGCCATAGCTCGCTTCGTTTCCGAGATATTTGCAGATATATCTCAAGGGAAGGGGCCTGACGGACATATTTCGAGATATTTCTTCTTCTTGTTGTTCTTCTTCTGCACAGCTAAGCTGGAAGTGGCATTTACAGCTCGCAATAGTGCAGAGTTATCTCAAAGAAAGTGGCCACGGTGTTTCTGTATCTCTATTATGTTGGTGCGGCTTCGGAACTTTTAAATATCTTGATATATCTCGAGAACTACGCATCTGATCAAAAAATATCATAGAACATGAAAAGTAGGAAACTTAATTCTCTACAAAAAAGGTCTCTTAACATTTTGCCATAGCTCTCTTCGTTTCCGAGATATTTGCAGATTTATCTCAAGGGAAGGGGCCTAACGGACATATTTCGAGATATTTCTTCTTCTTGTTGTTCTTCTACTGCACAGCTAAGCTGGAAGTGGCATTTGCGGCTCGCACTAGTGCAGAGTTATCTCAAAGAAAGGGGCCACGGTGTTTCTGTATCTCTATTATGTTGGTGCGGCTTCGGAACTTTTAAATATCTTGATATATCTCGAGAACTACGCATCTGATCAAAAAATATCATAGAACATAAAAAGTAGGAAACCTAATTCTCTACAAAAAAGGTCTCTTAACATTTTGCCATAGCTCGCTTCGTTTCCGAGATATTTGCAGATTTATCTCAAGGGAAGGGGCCTGACGGACATATTTCGAGATATTTCTTCTTCTTGTTGTTCTTCTTCTGCACAGCTAAGCTGGAAGTGGCATTTGCAGCTCGCAATAGTGCAGAGTTATCTCAAAGAAAGGGGCCACGGTGTTTCTGTATCTCTATTATGTTGGTGCGGCTTCGGAACCTTTAAATATCTCGATATATCTCGAAAACTACGCTTCTGATCAAAAAATATCATAGAAGATAAATTGTAGGAAACATAATTCTCTACAAAAAAGGTCTCTTAACATTTTGCCATAGCTCGCTTCGTTTCCGAGATATTTGCAGATATATCTCAAGGGCAGGGGCCTGACGGACATATTTCGAGATATTTCTTCTTCTTGTTGTTCTTCTTCTGCACAGCTAAGCTGGAAGTGGCATTTGCAGCTTGCAATAGTGCAGAGTTATCTCAAAGAAAGGGGCCACGGTGTTTCTGTATCTCTATTATGTTGGTGCGGCTTCGGAACTTTTAAATATCTTGATATATCTCGAAAACTACGCTTCTATATCAAAAAATATCATAGAACATAAATTGTAGGAAACATAATTCTCTACAAAAAAGGTCTCTTAACATTTTGCCATAGCTCGCTTCGCTTCCGAGATATTTGCAGATATATCTCAAGGGAAGGGGCCTGACGGACATATTTCGAGATATTTCTTCTTCTTGTTGTTCTTCTTCTGCACAGCTAAACTGGAAGTGGCATTTCCAGCTCGCAATAGTGCAGAGTTATCTCAAA
The DNA here is from genome assembly GCF_051020975.1 of Osmia lignaria lignaria. NCBI lineage: Eukaryota > Metazoa > Arthropoda > Insecta > Hymenoptera > Megachilidae > Osmia > Osmia lignaria. Next base: position 3,362,146 of record NW_027478159.1, on the reverse strand, counting down.
GAAAGGGGCCTCGGTGTTTCTGTATCTCTATTATGTTGGTGCGGCTTCGGAACTTTTAGATATCTTGATATATCTCGAGAACTACGCGTCTGATCAAAAAATATCATAGAACATAAAAAGTAGGAAACATAATTCTCTACCAAAAAGGTCTCTTAACATTTTGCAATAGCTCGCTTCGTTTCCGAGATATTTGCAGATTTATCTCAAGGGAAGGGGCCTGACGGACATATTTCGAGATATTTCTTCTTCTTGTTGTTCTTCTTCTGCACAGCTAAGCTGGAAGTGGCATTTGCGGCTCGCACTAGTGCACAGTTATCTCAAAGAAAGGGGCCACGGTGTTTCTGTATCTCTATTATGTTGGTGCGGCTTCGGAACTTTTAAATATCTTGATATATCTCGAGAACTGCGCATCTGATAAAAAAATATCATAGAACATAAAAAGTAGGAAACTTAATTCTCTACAAAAAAGGTCTCTTAACATTTTGCCATAGCCCTCTTCGTTTCCGAGATATTTGCAGATTTATCTCAAGGGAAGGGGCCTGACGGACATTAATCGAGATATTTCTTCTTCTTGATGTTCTTCTTCTGCACAGCTAAGCTGGAAGTGGCATTTGCAGCTCGCAATAGTGCAGAGTTATCTCAAAGAAAGGGGCCACGGTGTTTCTGTATCTCTATTATGTTGGTGCGGCTTCGGAACTTTTAAATATCTTGATATATCTCGAGAACTACGCATCTGATCAAAGAATATCATAGAACATAAATTGTAGGAAACATAATTCTCTACAAAAAAGGTCTCTTAACATTTCGCCATAGCTCGCTTCGATTCCGAGATATTTGCAGATTTATCTCAAGGGAAGGGGCCTGACGGACATATTTCGAGATATTTCTTCTTCTTGTTGTTCTTCTTCTGCACAGCTAAGCTGGAAGTGGCATTTGCGGCTCGCACTAGTGCAGAGTTATCTCAAAGAAAGGGGCCACGGTGTTTCTGTATCCCTATTATGTTGGTGCGGCTTCGGAACTTTTAAATATCTCGATATATCTCGAAAACTACTCTTCTGATCAAAAAATATCATAGAACATAAATTGTAGGAAACATAATTCTCTACAAAAAACGTCTCTCAACATTTTGCCATAGCTCGCTTCGTTTCCGAGATATTTGCCGATTCAGCTCAAAGGAACTGGCCTGACGGACATATTTCGAGATATTTCTTCTTCTTGTTGTTCTTCCTCTGCACAGCTAAGCTGGAAGTGGCATTTGCAGCTCGCAATAGTGCAGAGTTATCTCAAAGAAAGGGGCCACGGTGTTTCTGTATCTCTATTATGTTGGTGCGGCTTCGGAACTTTTAAATATCTCGATATATCTCGAAAACTACGCTTCTGATCAAAAAATATCATAGAACATAAATTGTAGGAAACATAATTCTCTACAAAAAACGTCTCTTAACATTTTGCCATAGCTCGCTTCGTTTCCGAGATATTTGCCGATTCAGCTCAAAGGAACTGGCCTGACGGACATATTTCGAGATATTTCTTCTTCTTGATGTTCTTCTTCTGCACAGCTAAGCTGGAAGTGGCATTTGCAGCTCGCAATAGTGCAGAGTTATCTCAAAGAAAGGGGCCACGGTGTTTCTGTATCTCTATTATGTTAGTGCGGCTTCGGAACTTTTAAATATCTTGATATATCTCGAAAACTACGCTTCTATATCAAAAAATATCATAGAACATAAATTGTAGGAAACATAATTCTCTACAAAAAAGGTCTCTTAACATTTTGCCATAGCTCGCTTCGTTTCCGAGATATTTGCAGATATATCTCAAGGGAAGGGGCCTGACGGACATATTTCGAGATATTTCTTCTTCTTGTTGTTCTTCTTCTGCACAGCTAAGCTGGAAGTGGCATTTACAGCTCGCAATAGTGCAGAGTTATCTCAAAGAAAGGGGCCACGGTGTTTCTGTATCTCTATTATGTTGGTGCGGCTTCGGAACTTTTAAATATCTTGATATATCTCGAGAACTACGCATCTGATCAAAAAATATCATAGAACATAAAAAGTAGGAAACTTAATTCTCTACAAAAAAGGTCTCTTAACATTTTGCCATAGCTCGCTTCGTTTCCGAGATATTTGCAGATTTATCTCAAGGGAAGGGGCCTGACGGACATATTTCGAGATATTTCTTCTTCTTGTTGTTCTTCTTCTGCACAGCTAAGCTGGAAGTGGCATTTGCGGCTCGCACTAGTGCAGAGTTATCTCAAAGAAAGGGGCCACGGTGTTTCTGTATCTCTATTATGTTGGTGCGGATTCGGAACTTTTAAATATCTTGATATATCTCGAGAACTGCGCATCTGATCAAAAAATATCATAGAACATAAAAAGTAGGAAACTTAATTCTCTACAAAAAAGGTCTCTTAACATTTTGCCATAGCTCGCTTTGTTTCCGAGATATTTGCAGATTTATCTCAAGGGAAGGGGCCTGACGGACATATTTCGAGATATTTCTTCTTCTTGTTGTTCTTCTTCTGCACAGCTAAGCTGGAAGTGGCATTTGCGGCTCGCACTAGTGCAGAGTTATCTCAAAGAAAGGGGCCACGGTGTTTCTGTATCTCTATTATGTTGGTGCGGCTTCGGAACTTTTAAATATCTTGATATATCTCGAGAACTACGCATCTGATCAAAAAATATCATAGAACATAAAAAGTAGGAAACCTAATTCTCTACAAAAAACGTCTCTTAACATTTTGCAATAGCTCGCTTCGTTTCCGAGATATTTGCCGATACAGCTCAAAGGAACTGGCCTGACGGACATATTTCGAGATATTTCTTCTTCTTGATGTTCTTCTTCTGCACAGCTAAGCTGGAAGTGGCATTTGCAGCTCGCAATAGTGCAGAGTTATCTCAAAGAAAGGGGCCACGGTGTTTCTGTATCTCTATTATGTTAGTGCGGCTTCGGAACTTTTAAATATCTTGATATATCTCGAAAACTACGCTTCTATATCAAAAAATATCATAGAACATAAATTGTAGGAAACATAATTCTCTACAAAAAAGGTCTCTTAACATTTTGCCATAGCTCGCTTCGTTTCCGAGATATTTGCAGATATATCTCAAGGGAAGGGGCCTGACGGACATATTTCGAGATATTTCTTCTTCTTGTTGTTCTTCTTCTGCACAGCTAAGCTGGAAGTGGCATTAACAGCTCGCAATAGTGCAGAGTTATCTCAAAGAAAGGGGCCACGGTGTTTCTGTATCTCTATTATGTTGGTGCGGCTTCGGAACTTTTAAATATCTTGATATATCTCGAGAACTACGCATCTGATCAAAAAATATCATAGAACATAAAAAGTAGGAAACTTAATTCTCTACAAAAAAGGTCTCTTAACATTTTGCCATAGCTCGCTTCGTTTCCGAGATATTTGCAGATTTATCTCAAGGGAAGGGGCCTGACGGACATATTTCGAGATATTTCTTCTTCTTGTTGTTCTTCTTCTGCACAGCTAAGCTGGAAGTGGCATTTGCGGCTCGCACTAGTGCAGAGTTATCTCAAAGAAAGGGGCCACGGTGTTTCTGTATCTCTATTATGTTGGTGCGGCTTCGGAACTTTTAAATATCTTGATATATCTCGAGAACTGCGCATCTGATCAAAAAATATCATAGAACATAAAAAGTAGGAAACTTAATTCTCTACAAAAAAGGTCTCTTAACATTTTGCCATAGCTCGCTTTGTTTTCGAGATATTTGCAGATTTATCTCAAGGGAAGGGGCCTGACGGACATATTTCGAGATATTTCTTCTTCTTGTTGTTCTTCTTCTGCACAGCTAAGCTGGAAGTGGCATTTGCGGCTCGCACTAGTGCAGAGTTATCTCAAAGAAAGGGGCCACGGTGTTTCTGTATCTCTATTATGTTGGTGCGGCTTCGGAACTTTTAAATATCTTGATATATCTCGAGAACTACGCATCTGATCAAAAAATATCATAGAACATAAAAAGTAGGAAACCTAATTCTCTACAAAAAAGGTCTCTTAACATTTTGCCATAGCTCGCTTCGTTTCCGAGATATTTGCAGATTTATCTCAAGGGAAGGGGCCTGACGGACATATTTCGAGATATTTCTTCTTCTTGTTGTTCTTCTTCTGCACAGCTAAGCTGGAAGTGGCATTTGCAGCTCGCAATAGTGCAGAGTTATCTCAAAGAAAGGGGCCACGGTGTTTCTGTATCTCTATTATGTTGGTGCGGCTTCGGAACCTTTAAATATCTCGATATATCTCGAAAACTACGCTTCTGATCAAAAAATATCATACAAGATAAATTGTAGGAAACATAATTCTCTACAAAAAAGGTCTCTTAACATTTTGCCATAGCTCGCTTCGTTTCCGAGATATTTGCAGATATATCTCAAGGGCAGGGGCCTGACGGACATATTTCGAGATATTTCTTCTTCTTGTTGTTCTTCTTCTGCACAGCTAAGCTGGAAGTGGCATTTGCAGCTTGCAATAGTGCAGAGTTATCTCAAAGAAAGGGGCCACGGTGTTTCTGTATCTCTATTATGTTGGTGCGGCTTCGGAACTTTTAAATATCTTGATATATCTCGAGAACTACGCGTCTGATCAAAAAATATCATAGAACATAAAAAGTAGGAAACTTAATTCTCTACAAAAACGGTCTCTTAACATTTTGCCATAGCTCGCTTCGTTTCCGAGATATTTGCAGATATATCTCAAGGGAAGGGGCCTGACGGACATATTTCGAGATATTTCTTCTTCTTGTTGTTCTTCTTCTGCACAGCTAAGCTGGAAGTGGCATTTGCGGCTCGCACTAGTGCAGAGTTATCTCAAAGAAAGGGGCCACGGTGTTTCTGTATCTCTATTATGTTGGTGCGGCTTCGGAACTTTTAAATATCTCGATGTATCTCGAAAACTACGCTTCTGATCAAAAAATATCATACAGCATAAATTGTAGGAAACATAATTCTCTACAAAAAAGGTCTCTTAACATTTTGCCATAGCTCGCTTCGTTTCCGAGATATTTGCAGATATATCTCAAGGGAAGGGGCCTGACGGACATATTTCGAGATATTTCTTCTTCTTGTTGTTCTTCTTCTGCACAGCTAAGCTGGAAGTGGCATTTACAGCTCGCAATAGTGCAGAGTTATCTCAAAGAAAGTGGCCACGGTGTTTCTGTATCTCTATTATGTTGGTGCGGCTTCGGAACTTTTAAATATCTTGATATATCTCGAGAACTACGCATCTGATCAAAAAATATCATAGAACATGAAAAGTAGGAAACTTAATTCTCTACAAAAAAGGTCTCTTAACATTTTGCCATAACTCTCTTCGTTTCCGAGATATTTGCAGATTTATCTCAAGGGAAGGGGCCTAACGGACATATTTCGAGATATTTCTTCTTCTTGTTGTTCTTCTTCTGCACAGCTAAGCTGGAAGTGGCATTTGCGGCTCGCACTAGTGCAGAGTTATCTCAAAGAAAGGGGCCACGGTGTTTCTGTATATCTATTATGTTGGTGCGGCTTCGGAACTTTTAAATATCTTGATATATCTCGAGAACTACGCATCTGATCAAAAAATATCATAGAACATAAAAAGTAGGAAACCTAATTCTCTACAAAAAAGGTCTCTTAACATTTTGCCATAGCTCGCTTCGTTTCCGAGATATTTGCAGATTTATCTCAAGGGAAGGGGCCTGACGGACATATTTCGAGATATTTCTTCTTCTTGTTGTTCTTCTTCTGCACAGCTAAGCTGGAAGTGGCATTTGCAGCTCGCAATAGTGCAGAGTTATCTCAAAGAAAGGGGCCACGGTGTTTCTGTATCTCTATTATGTTGGTGCGGCTTCGGAACCTTTAAATATCTCGATATATCTCGAAAACTACGCTTCTGATCAAAAAATATCATAGAAGATAAATTGTAGGAAACATAATTCTCTACAAAAAAGGTCTCTTAACATTTTGCCATAGCTCGCTTCGTTTCCGAGATATTTGCAGATATATCTCAAGGGCAGGGGCCTGACGGACATATTTCGAGATATTTCTTCTTCTTGTTGTTCTTCTTCTGCACAGCTAAGCTGGAAGTGGCATTTGCAGCTTGCAATAGTGCAGAGTTATCTCAAAGAAAGGGGCCACGGTGTTTCTGTATCTCTATTATGTTGGTGCGGCTTCGGAACTTTTAAATATCTTGATATATCTCGAGAACTACGCGTCTGATCAAAAAATATCATAGAACATAAAAAGTAGGAAACTTAATTCTCTACAAAAACGGTCTCTTAACATTTTGCCATAGCTCGCTTCGTTTCCGAGATATTTGCAGATATATCTCAAGGGAAGGGGCCTGACGGACATATTTCGAGATATTTCTTCTTCTTGTTGTTCTTCTTCTGCACAGCTAAGCTGGAAGTGGCATTTGCGGCTCGCACTAGTGCACAGTTATCTCAAAGAAAGGGGCCACGGTGTTTCTGTATCCCTATTATGTTGGTGCGGCTTCGGAACTTTTAAATATCTCGATATATCTCGAAAACTACGCTTCGGATCAAAAAATATCATAGAACATAAATAGTAGGAAACATAATTCTCTACAAAAAACGTCTCTTAACATTTTGCCATAGCTCGCTTCGTTTCCGAGATATGTGCAGATTTATCTCAAGGGAAGGGGCCTGACGGACATATTTCGAGATATTTCTTCTTCTTGTTGTTCTTCTTCTGCACAGCTAAGCTGGAAGTGGCATTTGCGGCTCGCACTAGTGCAGAGTTATCTCAAAGAAAGGGGCCACGGTGTTTCTGTATCTCTATTATGTTGGTGCGGCTTCGGAACTTTTAAATATCTCGATGTATCTCGAAAACTACGCTTCTGATCAAAAAATATCATACAGCATAAATTGTAGGAAACATAATTCTCTACAAAAAAGGTCTCTTAACATTTTGCCATAGCTCGCTTCGTTTCCGAGATATTTGCAGATATATCTCAAGGGAAGGGGCCTGACGGATATATTTCGAGATATTTCTTCTTCTTGTTGTTCTTCTTCTGCACAGCTAAGCTGGAAGTGGCATTTACAGCTCGCAATAGTGCAGAGTTATCTCAAAGAAAGTGGCCACGGTGTTTCTGTATCTCTATTATGTTGGTGCGGCTTCGGAACTTTTAAATATCTTGATATATCTCGAGAACTACGCATCTGATCAAAAAATATCATAGAACATGAAAAGTAGGAAACTTAATTCTCTACAAAAAAGGTCTCTTAACATTTTGCCATAGCTCTCTTCGTTTCCGAGATATTTGCAGATTTATCTCAAGGGAAGGGGCCTAACGGACATATTTCGAGATATTTCTTCTTCTTGTTGTTCTTCTTCTGCACAGCTAAACTGGAAGTGGCATTTCCAGCTCGCAATAGTGCAGAGTTATCTCAAAGAGAGGTGCCACGGTGTTTCTGTATCTCTATTATGTTGGTGCGGCTTCGGAACTTTTAAATATCTTGATATATCTCGAGAACTACGCATCTGATCAAAAAATATCATAGAAGATAAAAAGTAGGAAACTTAATGCTCTACAAAAAAGGTCTCTTAACATTTTGCCATAGCTCGCTTCGTTTCCGAGATATTTGCAGATTTATCTCAAGGGAAGGGGCCTGACGGACATTAATCGAGATATTTCTTCTTCTTGATGTTCTTCTTCTGCACAGCTAAGCTGGAAGTGGCATTTGCAGCTCGCAATAGTGCAGAGTTATCTCAAAGAAAGGGGCCACGGTGTTTCTGTATCTCTATTATGTTGGTGCGGCTTCGGAACTTTTAAATATCTTGATATATCTCGAGAACTACGCATCTGATCAAAGAATATCATAGAACATAAATTGTAGGAAACATAATTCTCTACAAAAAAGGTCTCTTAACATTTCGCCATAGCTCGCTTCGATTCCGAGATATTTGCAGATTTATCTCAAGGGAAGGGGCCTGACGGACATATTTCGAGATATTTCTTCTTCTTGTTGTTCTTCTTCTGCACAGCTAAGCTGGAAGTGGCATTTGCGGCTCGCACTAGTGCAGAGTTATCTCAAAGAAAGGGGCCACGGTGTTTCTGTATCTGTATTATGTTGGTGCGGCTTCTGCACTTTTAAATATCTTGATATATCTCGAGAACTACGCATCTGATCAAAAAATATCATAGAAGATAAAAAGTAGGAAACTTAATTCTCTACAAAAAAGGTCTCTTAACATTTCGCCATAGCTCGCTTCGTTTCCGAGATATTTGCAGATTTATCTCAAGGGAAGGGGCCTGTCGGACATATTTCGAAATATTTTTTCTTCTTGTTGTTCTTCTTCTGCACAGCTAAGCTGGAAGTGGCATTTGCGGCTCGCACTATTGCAGAGTTATCTCAAAGAAAGGGGCCACGGTGTTTCTGTATCTCTATTATGTTGGTGCGGCTTCGTAACTTTTAATTATCTCGATATATCTCGAAAACTACGCTTCTGATCAAAAAATATCATAGAACATAAATTGTAGGAAACATAATTCTCTACAAAAAAGGTCTCTTAACATTTTGCCATAGCTCGCTTGGTTTCCGAGATATTTGCAGATATATCTCAAGGGCAGGGGCCTGACGGACATATTTCGAGATATTTCTTCTTCTTGTTGTTCTTCTTCTGCACAGCTAAGCTGGAAGTGGCATTTACAGCTCGCAATAGTGCAGAGTTATCTCAAAGAAAGGGGCCACGGTGTTTCTGTATCTCTATTACGTTGGTGCGGTTTCGGAAGTTTTAAATATCTTGATATATCTCGAGAACTACGCATCTGATCAAAAAATATCATAGAACATAAAAAGTAGGAAACTTAATTCTCTACAAAAAAGGTCTCTTAACATTTTACCATAGCTCGCTTCGTTTCCGAGATATTTGCAGATTTATCTCAAGGGAAGGGGCCTGACGGACATATTTCGAGAAGTTTCTTCTTCTTGTTGTTCTTCTTCTGCACAGCTAAGCTGGAAGTGGCATTTGCAGCTCGCAATAGTGCAGAGTTATCTCAAAGAGAGGGGCCACGGTGTTTCTGTATCTCTATTATGTTGGTGCGGCTTCGGAACTTTTAAATATCTTGATATATCTCGAGAACTACGCATCTGATCAAAAAATATCATAGAACATGAAAAGTAGGAAACTTAATTCTCTACAACAAAGGTCTCTTAACATTTTGCCATAGCTCTCTTCGTTTCCGAGATATTTGCAGGTTTATCTCAAGGGAAGGGGCCTGACGGACATATTTCGAGATATTTCTTCTTCTTGTTGTTCTTCTTCTGCACAGCTAAACTGGAAGTGGCATTTCCTGCTCGCAATAGTGCAGAGTTATCTCAAAGAAAGAGGCCACGGTGTTTCTGTACCTCTATTATGTTGGTGCAGCTTCGGAACTTTTAAATATCTTGATATATCTCGAGAACTACGTATCTGATCAAAAAATATCATCGAACATAAAAAGTAGGAAACTTAATTCTCTACAAAAAAGGTCTCTTAACATTTTGCCATAGCTCTCTTCGTTTCCGAGATATTTGCAGATTCAGCTCAAAGGAACTGGCCTGACGGACATATTTCGAGATATTTCTTCTTCTTGTTGTTCTTCCTCTGCACAGCTAAGCTGGAAGTGGCATTTGCAGCTCGCAATAGTGCAGAGTTATCTTAAAGAAAGGGGCCACGGTGTTTCTGTATCTCTATTATGTAGGTGCGGCTTCGGAACTTTTAAATATCTTGATATATCTCGAGAACTACGCATCTGATCAAAAAATGTCATAGAACATAAAAAGTAGGAAACTTAATTGTCTACAAAAAAGGTCTCTTAACATTTTGCCATAGCTCGCTTCGTTTCCGAGATATTTGCATATTTATCTCAAGGGAAGGGGCCTGACGGACATATTTCGAGATATTTCTTCTTCTTGTTGTTCTTCTTCTGCACAGCTAAGCTGGAAGTGGCATTTGCGGCTCGCACTAGTGCAGAGTTATCTCAAAGAAAGGGGCCACCGTGTTTCTGTATCTCTATTATGTTGGTGCGGCTTCGGAACTTTTAAATATCTCGATATATCTCGAAAACTACGCTTCTGATCAAAAAATATCATAGAACATAAATTGTAGGAAACATAATTCTATACAAAAAAGGTCTCTTAACATTTTGCCATAGCTCGCTTCGTTTCCGAGATATTTGCAGATTCAGCTCAAAGGAACTGGCCTGACGGACATATTTCGAGATATTTCTTCTTCTTGTTGTTCTTCCTCTGCACAGCTAAGCTGGAAGTGGCATTTGCGGCTCGCACTAGTGCAGAGTTATCTCAAAGAAAGGGGCCACGGTGTTTCTGTATCTCTATTATGTTGGTGCGGCTTCGGAACTTTTAAATATCTTGATATATCTCGAGAACTACGCATCTGATCAAAAAATATCATAGAACATGAAAAGTATGAAACTTAATTCTCTACAAAAAAGGTCTCTTAACATTTTGCCATAGCTCTCTTCGTTTCCGAGATATTTACAGATTTATCTCAAGGGAAGGGGCCTGACGGACATATTTCGAGATATTTCTTCTTCTTGTTGTTCTTCTTCTGCACAGCTAAACTGGAAGTGGCATTTCCAGCTCGCAATAGGGCAGAGTTATCTCAAAGAAAGAGGCCACGGTGTTTCTGTACCTCTATTATGTTGGTGCAGCTTCGGAACTTTTAAATATCTTGATATATCTCGACAACTACGTATCTGATCAAAAAATATCATCGAACATAAAAAGTAGGAAACTTAATTCTCTACAAAAAAGGTCTCTTAACATTTTGCCATAGCTCTCTTCGTTTCCGAGATATTTGCAGATTCAGCTCAAAGGAACTGGCCTGACGGACATATTTCGAGATATTTCTTCTTCTTGTTGTTCTTCCTCTGCACAGCTAAGCTGGAAGTGGCATTTGCAGATCGGAATAGTGCAGAGTTATCTTAAAGAAAGGGGCCACGGTGTTTCTGTATCTCTATTATGTAGGTGCGGCTTCGGAACTTTTAAATATCTTGATATATCTCGAGAACTACGCATCTGATCAAAAAATGTCATAGAACATAAAAAGTAGGAAACTTAATTCTCTACAAAAAAGGTCTCTTAACATTTTGCCATAGCTCGCTTCGTTTCCGAGATATTTGCATATTTATCTCAAGGGAAGGGGCCTGACGGACATATTTCGAGATATTTCTTCTTCTTGTTGTTCTTCTTCTGCACAGCTAAGCTGGAAGTGGCATTTGCGGCTCGCACTAGTGCAGAGTTATCTCAAAGAAAGGGGCCACCGTGTTTCTGTATCTTTATTATGTTGGTGCGGCTTCGGAACTTTTAAATATCTCGATATATCTCGAAAACTACGCTTCTGATCAAAAAATATCATAGAACATAAATTGTAGGAAACTTAATTCTCTACAAAAAAGGTCTCTTAACATTTTGCCATAGCTCGCTTCGATTCCGAGATATTTGCAGATTTATCTCAAGGGAAGTGGCCTGACGGACATATTTCGAGATATTTCTTCTTCTTGTTGTTCTTCTTCTGCACAGCTAAGCTGGAAGTGGCATTTGCAGCTCGCAATAGTGCAGAGTTATCCCAAAGAAAGGGGCCACGGTGTTTCTGTATCTCTATTATGTTGGTGCGGCTTCGGAACTTTTAAATATCTTGATATATCTCGAGAACTACGCATCTGATCAAAAAATATCATACTACATAAAAAGTAGGAAACTTAATTCTCTACAAGAAAGGTCTCTAAACATTTTGCCATAGCTCGCTTCGTTTCCGAGATATTTGCAGATTTATCTCAAGGGAAGGGGCCTGACGGACATATTTCGAGATATTTCTTCTTCTTGTTGTTCTTCTTCTGCACAGCTAAGCTGGAAGTGGCATTTGCAGCTCGCAATAGTGCAGAGTTATCTCAAAGAAAGGGGCCACGGTGTTTCTGTATCTCTATTATGTAGGTGCGGCTTCGGAACTTTTAAATATCTTGATATATCTCGAGAACTACGCATCTGATCAAAAAATGTCATAGAACATAAAAAGTAGGAAACTTAATTCTCTACAAAAAAGGTCTCTTAACATTTTGCCATAGCTCGCTTCGTTTCCGAGATATTTGCATATTTATCTCAAGGGAAGGGGCCTGACGGACATATTTCGAGATATTTCTTCTTCTTGTTGTTCTTCTTCTGCACAGCTAAGCTGGAAGTGGCATTTGCGGCTCGCACTAGTGCAGAGTTATCTCAAAGAAAGGGGCCACGGTGTTTCTGTATCTCTATTATGTTGGTGCGGCTTCGGAACTTTTAAATATCTCGATATATCTCGAAAACTACGCTTCTGATCAAAAAATATCATAGAACGTAAATTGTATCAAACATTATTCTCTACAAAAAAGGTATCTTAACATTTTGCCATAGCTCGCTTCGTTTCCGAGATATTTGCAGATTCATCTCAAGGGAAGGGGTCTGACGGACATATTTCGAGATATTTCTTCTTCTTGTTGTTCTTCTTCTGCACAGCTAAGCTGGAAGTGGCATTTGCAGCTCGCAATAGTGCAGAGTTATCTTAAAGAAAGGGGCCACGGTGTTTCTGTATCTCTATTATGTAGGTGCGGCTTCGGAACTTTTAAATATCTTGATATATCTCGAGAACTACGCATCTGATCAAAAAATGTCATAGAACATAAAAAGTAGGAAACTTAATTCTCTACAAAAAAGGTCTCTTAACATTTTGCCATAGCTCGCTTCGTTTCCGAGATATTTGCATATTTATCTCAAGGGAAGGGGCCTGACGGACATATTTCGAGATATTTCTTCTTCTTGTTGTTCTTCTTCTGCACAGCTAAGCTGGAAGTGGCATTTGCGGCTCGCACTAGTGCAGAGTTATCTCAAAGAAAGGGGCCACCGTGTTTCTGTATCTTTATTATGTTGGTGCGGCTTCGGAACTTTTAAATATCTCGATATATCTCGAAAACTACGCTTCTGATCAAAAAATATCATAGAACATAAATTGTAGGAAACTTAATTCTCTACAAAAAAGGTCTCTTAACATTTTGCCATAGCTCGCTTCGATTCCGAGATATTTGCAGATTTATCTCAAGGGAAGTGGCCTGACGGACATATTTCGAGATATTTCTTCTTCTTGTTGTTCTTCTTCTGCACAGCTAAGCTGGAAGTGGCATTTGCAGCTCGCAATAGTGCAGAGTTATCCCAAAGAAAGGGGCCACGGTGTTTCTGTATCTCTATTATGTTGGTGCGGCTTCGGAACTTTTAAATATCTTGATATATCTCGAGAACTACGCATCTGATCAAAAAATATCATACTACATAAAAAGTAGGAAACTTAATTCTCTACAAGAAAGGTCTCTGAACATTTTGCCATAGCTCGCTTCGTTTCCGAGATATTTGCAGATTTATCTCAAGGGAAGGGGCCTGACGGACATATTTCGAGATATTTCTTCTTCTTGTTGTTCTTCTTCTGCACAGCTAAGCTGGAAGTGGCATTTGCAGCTCGCAATAGTGCAGAGTTATCTCAAAGAAAGGGGCCACGGTGTTTCTGTATCTCTATTATGTAGGTGCGGCTTCGGAACTTTTAAATATCTTGATATATCTCGAGAACTACGCATCTGATCAAAAAATGTCATAGAACATAAAAAGTAGGAAACTTAATTCTCTACAAAAAAGGTCTCTTAACATTTTGCCATAGCTCGCTTCGTTTCCGAGATATTTGCAGATTCATCTCAAGGGAAGGGGTCTGACGGACATATTTCGAGATATTTCTTCTTCTTGTTGTTCTTCTTCTGCACAGCTAAGCTCGAAGCGGCATTTGCAGCTCGCAATAGTGCAGAGTTATCTCAAAGAAAGAGGCCACGGTGTTTCTGTACCTCTATTATGTTGGTGCAGCTTCGGAACTTTTAAATATCTTGATATATCTCGAGAACTACGCATCTGATCAAAAAATATCATCGAACATAAAAAGTAGGAAACTTAATTCTCTACAAAAAAGGTCTCTTAACATTTTGCCATAGCTCGCTTCGTTTCCGAGATATTTGCAGATTTATCTCAAGGGAAGTGGCCTGACGGACATATTTCGAGATATTTCTTCTTCTTGTTGTTCTTCTTCTGCACAGCTAAGCTGGAAGTGGCATTTCCAGCTCGCAATAGTGCAGAGTTATCTCAATGAAAGGGGCCACGGTGTTTCTGTATCTCTATTATGTTGGTGCGGCTTCGGAACTTTTAAATATCTCGATATATCTCGAAAACTACGCTTCTGATCAAAAAATATCATAGAACGTAAATTGTAGGAAACATTATTCTCTACAAAAAAGGTCTCTTAACATTTTGCCATAGCTCGCTTCGTTTCCGAGATATTTGCAGATACATCTCAAGGGAAGGGGTCTGACGGACATATTTCGAGATATTTCTTCTTCTTGTTGTTCTTCTTCTGCACAGCTAAGCTCGAAGCGGCATTTGCAGCTCGCAATAGTGCAGAGTTATCTCAAAGAAAGAGGCCACGGTGTTTCTGTACCTCTATTATGTTGGTGCAGCTTCGGAACTTTTAAATATCTTGATATATCTCGAGAACTACGCATCTGATCAAAAAATATCATCGAACATAAAAAGTAGGAAACTTAATTCTCTACAAGAAAGGTCTCTAAACATTTTGCCATAGCTCGCTTCGTTTCCGAGATATTTGCAGATTTATCTCAAGGGAAGGGGCCTGACGGACATATTTCGAGATATTTCTTCTTCTTGTTGTTCTTCTTCTGCACAGCTAAGCTGGAAGTGGCATTTGCAGCTCGCAATAGTGCAGAGTTATCTCAAAGAAAGGGGCCACGGTGTTTCTGTATCTCTATTATGTAGGTGCGGCTTCGGAACTTTTAAATATCTTGATATATCTCGAGAACTACGCATCTGATCAAAAAATGTCATAGAACATAAAAAGTAGGAAACTTAATTCTCTACAAAAAAGGTCTCTTAACATTTTGCCATAGCTCGCTTCGTTTCCGAGATATTTGCATATTTATCTCAAGGGAAGGGGCCTGACGGACATATTTCGAGATATTTCTTCTTCTTGTTGTTCTTCTTCTGCACAGCTAAGCTGGAAGTGGCATTTGCGGCTCGCACTAGTGCAGAGTTATCTCAAAGAAAGGGGCCACGGTGTTTCTGTATCTCTATTATGTTGGTGCGGCTTCGGAACTTTTAAATATCTCGATATATCTCGAAAACTACGCTTCTGATCAAAAAATATCATAGAACGTAAATTGTATCAAACATTATTCTCTACAAAAAAGGTATCTTAACATTTTGCCATAGCTCGCTTCGTTTCCGAGATATTTGCAGATTCATCTCAAGGGAAGGGGTCTGACGGACATATTTCGAGATATTTCTTCTTCTTGTTGTTCTTCTTCTGCACAGCTAAGCTGGAAGTGGCATTTGCAGCTCGCAATAGTGCAGAGTTATCTTAAAGAAAGGGGCCACGGTGTTTCTGTATCTCTATTATGTAGGTGCGGCTTCGGAACTTTTAAATATCTTGATATATCTCGAGAACTACGCATCTGATCAAAAAATGTCATAGAACATAAAAAGTAGGAAACTTAATTCTCTACAAAAAAGGTCTCTTAACATTTTGCCATAGCTCGCTTCGTTTCCGAGATATTTGCATATTTATCTCAAGGGAAGGGGCCTGACGGACATATTTCGAGATATTTCTTCTTCTTGTTGTTCTTCTTCTGCACAGCTAAGCTGGAAGTGGCATTTGCGGCTCGCACTAGTGCAGAGTTATCTCAAAGAAAGGGGCCACCGTGTTTCTGTATCTTTATTATGTTGGTGCGGCTTCGGAACTTTTAAATATCTCGATATATCTCGAAAACTACGCTTCTGATCAAAAAATATCATAGAACATAAATTGTAGGAAACTTAATTCTCTACAAAAAAGGTCTCTTAACATTTTGCCATAGCTCGCTTCGATTCCGAGATATTTGCAGATTTATCTCAAGGGAAGTGGCCTGACGGACATATTTCGAGATATTTCTTCTTCTTGTTGTTCTTCTTCTGCACAGCTAAGCTGGAAGTGGCATTTGCAGCTCGCAATAGTGCAGAGTTATCCCAAAGAAAGGGGCCACGGTGTTTCTGTATCTCTATTATGTTGGTGCGGCTTCGGAACTTTTAAATATCTTGATATATCTCGAGAACTACGCATCTGATCAAAAAATATCATACTACATAAAAAGTAGGAAACTTAATTCTCTACAAGAAAGGTCTCTGAACATTTTGCCATAGCTCGCTTCGTTTCCGAGATATTTGCAGATTTATCTCAAGGGAAGGGGCCTGACGGACATATTTCGAGATATTTCTTCTTCTTGTTGTTCTTCTTCTGCACAGCTAAGCTGGAAGTGGCATTTGCAGCTCGCAATAGTGCAGAGTTATCTCAAAGAAAGGGGCCACGGTGTTTCTGTATCTCTATTATGTAGGTGCGGCTTCGGAACTTTTAAATATCTTGATATATCTCGAGAACTACGCATCTGATCAAAAAATGTCATAGAACATAAAAAGTAGGAAACTTAATTCTCTACAAAAAAGGTCTCTTAACATTTTGCCATAGCTCGCTTCGTTTCCGAGATATTTGCAGATTCATCTCAAGGGAAGGGGTCTGACGGACATATTTCGAGATATTTCTTCTTCTTGTTGTTCTTCTTCTGCACAGCTAAGCTCGAAGCGGCATTTGCAGCTCGCAATAGTGCAGAGTTATCTCAAAGAAAGAGGCCACGGTGTTTCTGTACCTCTATTATGTTGGTGCAGCTTCGGAACTTTTAAATATCTTGATATATCTCGAGAACTACGCATCTGATCAAAAAATATCATCGAACATAAAAAGTAGGAAACTTAATTCTCTACAAAAAAGGTCTCTTAACATTTTGCCATAGCTCGCTTCGTTTCCGAGATATTTGCAGATTTATCTCAAGGGAAGTGGCCTGACGGACATATTTCGAGATATTTCTTCTTCTTGTTGTTCTTCTTCTGCACAGCTAAGCTGGAAGTGGCATTTCCAGCTCGCAATAGTGCAGAGTTATCTCAATGAAAGGGGCCACGGTGTTTCTGTATCTCTATTATGTTGGTGCGGCTTCGGAACTTTTAAATATCTCGATATATCTCGAAAACTACGCTTCTGATCAAAAAATATCATAGAACGTAAATTGTAGGAAACATTATTCTCTACAAAAAAGGTCTCTTAACATTTTGCCATAGCTCGCTTCGTTTCCGAGATATTTGCAGATACATCTCAAGGGAAGGGGTCTGACGGACATATTTCGAGATATTTCTTCTTCTTGTTGTTCTTCTTCTGCACAGCTAAGCTCGAAGCGGCATTTGCAGCTCGCAATAGTGCAGAGTTATCTCAAAGAAAGAGGCCACGGTGTTTCTGTACCTCTATTATGTTGGTGCAGCTTCGGAACTTTTAAATATCTTGATATATCTCGAGAACTACGCATCTGATCAAAAAATATCATCGAACATAAAAAGTAGGAAACCTAATTCTCTACAAAAAAGGTCTCTTAACATTTTGCCATAGCTCGCTTCGTTTCCGAGATATTTGCAGATTTATCTCAAGGGAAGTGGCCTGACGGACATATTTCGAGATATTTCTTCTTCTTGTTGTTCTTCTTCTGCACAGCTAAGCTGGAAGTGGCATTTCCAGCTCGCAATAGTGCAGAGTTATCTCAATGAAAGGGGCCACGGTGTTTCTGTATCTCTATTATGTTGGTGCGGCTTCGGAACTTTTAAATATCTTGATATATGTCGAGAACTACGCATCTGATCAAAAAATATCATAGAACATAAAAAGTAGGAAACTTAATTCTCTACAAATAAAGGTCTCTTTACATTTTGCCATAGCTCGCTTCGTTTCCGAGATATTTGCAGATTTATCTGAAGGGAAGGGGCCTAACGGACATATTTCGAGATATTTCTTCTTTTTGTTGTTCTTCTTCTGCACAGCTAAACTGGAAGTGGCATTTCCAGCTCGCAATAGTGCAGAGTTATCTCAAAGAAAGGGGCCACGGTGTTTCTGTATCTCTATTATGTTGGTGCGGCTTCGGAACTTTTAAATATCTTGATATATCTCGAGAACTACGCATCTGATCAAAAAATATCATAGAACATAAAAAGTAGGAAACTTAATTCTCTACAAAAAAGGTCTCTTAACATTTTGCCATAGCTCGCTTCGTTTCCGAGATATTTGCAGATTTATCTCAAGGGAAGGGGCCTGACGGACATATTTCGAGATATTTCTTCTTCTTGTTGTTCTTCTTCTGCACAGCTGAGCTGGAAGTGGCATTTGCAGGTCGCAATAGTGCAGAGTTATCTCAAAGAAAGGGGCCACGGTGTTTCTGTATCTCTATTATGTTGGTGCGGCTTCGGAACTTTTAAATATCTCGATATATCTCGAAAACTACGCTTCTGATCAAAAAATATCATAGAACATAAATTGTAGGAAACATGATTCTTTACAAAAAAGGTCTCTTAACATTTTGCCATAGCTCGCTTCGATTCCGAGATATTTGCAGATTTATCTCAAGGGAAGTGGCCTGACGGACATATTTCGAGATATTTCTTCTTCTTGTTGTTCTTCTTCTGCACAGATAAGCTGGAAGTGGCATTTGCAGCTCGCAATAGTGCAGAGTTATCCCAAAGAAAGGGGCCACGGTGTTTCTGTATCTCTATTATGTTGGTGCGGCTTCGGAACTTTTAAATATCTTGATATATCTCGAGAACTACGCATCTGATCAAAAAATATCATACTACATAAAAAGTAGGAAACTTAATTCTCTACAAGAAAGGTCTCTAAACATTTTGCCATAGCTCGCTTCGTTTCCGAGATATTTGCAGATTTATCTCAAGGGAAGGGGCCTGACGGACATATTTCGAGATATTTCTTCTTCTTGTTGTTCTTCTTCTGCACAGCTAAGCTGGAAGTGGCATTTGCAGCTCGCAATAGTGCAGAGTTATCTCAAAGAAAGGGGCCACGGTGTTTCTGTATCTCTATTATGTAGGTGCGGCTTCGGAACTTTTAAATATCTTGATATATCTCGAGAACTACGCATCTGATCAAAAAATGTCATAGAACATAAAAAGTAGGAAACTTAATTCTCTACAAAAAAGGTCTCTTAACATTTTGCCATAGCTCGCTTCGTTTCCGAGATATTTGCATATTTATCTCAAGGGAAGGGGCCTGACGGACATATTTCGAGATATTTCTTCTTCTTGTTGTTCTTCTTCTGCACAGCTAAGCTGGAAGTGGCATTTGCGGCTCGCACTAGTGCAGAGTTATCTCAAAGAAAGGGGCCACGGTGTTTCTGTATCTCTATTATGTTGGTGCGGCTTCGGAACTTTTAAATATCTCGATATATCTCGAAAACTACGCTTCTGATCAAAAAATATCATAGAACGTAAATTGTATCAAACATTATTCTCTACAAAAAAGGTATCTTAACATTTTGCCATAGCTCGCTTCGTTTCCGAGATATTTGCAGATTCATCTCAAGGGAAGGGGTCTGACGGACATATTTCGAGATATTTCTTCTTCTTGTTGTTCTTCTTCTGCACAGCTAAGCTCGAAGCGGCATTTGCAGCTCGCAATAGTGCAGAGTTATCTCAAAGAAAGAGGCCACGGTGTTTCTGTACCTCTATTATGTTGGTGCAGCTTCGGAACTTTTAAATATCTTGATATATCTCGACAACTACGTATCTGATCAAAAAATATCATCGAACATAAAAAGTAGGAAACTTAATTCTCTACAAAAAAGGTCTCTTAACATTTTGCCATAGCTCTCTTCGTTTCCGAGATATTTGCAGATTCAGCTCAAAGGAACTGGCCTGACGGACATATTTCGAGATATTTCTTCTTCTTGTTGTTCTTCCTCTGCACAGCTAAGCTGGAAGTGGCATTTGCAGCTCCCAATAGTGCAGAGTTATCTTAAAGAAAGGGGCCACGGTGTTTCTGTATCTCTATTATGTAGGTGCGGCTTCGGAACTTTTAAATATCTTGATATATCTCGAGAACTACGCATCTGATCAAAAAATGTCATAGAACATAAAAAGTAGGAAACTTAATTCTCTACAAAAAAGGTCTCTTAACATTTTGCCATAGCTCGCTTCGTTTCCGAGATATTTGCATATTTATCTCAAGGGAAGGGGCCTGACGGACATATTTCGAGATACTTCTTCTTCTTGTTGTTCTTCTTCTGCACAGCTAAGCTGGAAGTGGCATTTGCGGCTCGCACTAGTGCAGAGTTATCTCAAAGAAAGGGGCCACCGTGTTTCTGTATCTTTATTATGTTGGTGCGGCTTCGGAACTTTTAAATATCTCGATATATCTCGAAAACTACGCTTCTGATCAAAAAATATCATAGAACATAAATTGTAGGAAACTTAATTCTCTACAAAAAAGGTCTCTTAACATTTTGCCATAGCTCGCTTCGTTTCCGAGATATTTGCAGATTCATCTCAAGGGAAGGGGTCTGACGGACATATTTCGAGATATTTCTTCTTCTTGTTGTTCTTCTTCTGCACAGCTAAGCTCGAAGCGGCATTTGCAGCTCGCAATAGTGCAGAGTTATCTCAAAGAAAGAGGCCACGGTGTTTCTGTACCTCTATTATGTTGGTGCAGCTTCGGAACTTTTAAATATCTTGATATATCTCGAGAACTACGCATCTGATCAAAAAATATCATCGAACATAAAAAGTAGGAAACTTAATTCTCTACAAAAAAGGTCTCTTAACATTTTGCCATAGCTCGCTTCGTTTCCGAGATATTTGCAGATTTATCTCAAGGGAAGTGGCCTGACGGACATATTTCGAGATATTTCTTCTTCTTGTTGTTCTTCTTCTGCACAGCTAAGCTCGAAGCGGCATTTGCAGCTCGCAATAGTGCAGAGTTATCTCAAAGAAAGAGGCCACGGTGTTTCTGTACCTCTATTATGTTGGTGCGGCTTCGGAACTTTTAAATATCTTGATATATCTCGAGAACTACGCATCTGATCAAAAAATATCATAGAACATAAAAAGTAGGAAACTTGATTCTCTACAAAAAAGGTCTCTTAACATTTTGCCATAGCTCGCTTCGTTTCCGAGATATTTGCAGATTTATCTGAAGGGAAGGGGCCTAACGGACATATTTCGAGATATTTCTTCTTCTTGTTGTTCTTCTTCTGCACAGCTAAACTGGAAGTGGCATTTCCAGCTCGCAATAGTGCAGAGTTATCTCAAAGAAAGGGGCCACGGTGTTTCTGTATCTCTATTATGTTGGTGCGGCTTCGGAACTTTTAAATATCTTGATATATCTCGAGAACTACGCATCTGATCAAAAAATATCATAGAACATAAAAAGTAGGAAACTTAATTCTCTACAAATAAAGGTCTCTTTACATTTTGCCATAGCTCGCTTCGTTTCCGAGATATTTGCAGATTTATCTGAAGGGAAGGGGCCTAACGGACATATTTCGAGATATTTCTTCTTCTTGTTGTTCTTCTTCTGCACAGCTAAACTGGAAGTGGCATTTCCAGCTCGCAATAGTGCAGAGTTATCTCAAAGAAAGGGGCCACGGTGTTTCTGTATCTCTATTATGTTGGTGCGGCTTCGGAACTTTTAAATATCTTGATATATCTCGAGAACTACGCATCTGATCAAAAAATATCATAGAACATAAAAAGTAGGAAACTTAATTCTCTACAAAAAAGGTCTCTTAACATTTTGCCATAGCTCGCTTCGTTTCCGAGATATTTGCAGATTTATCTCAAGGGAAGGGGCCTGACGGACATATTTCGAGATATTTCTTCTTCTTGTTGTTCTTCTTCTGCACAGCTGAGCTGGAAGTGGCATTTGCAGGTCGCAATAGTGCAGAGTTATCTCAAAGAAAGGGGCCACGGTGTTTCTGTATCTCTATTATGTTGGTGCGGCTTCGGAACTTTTAAATATCTCGATATATCTCGAGAACTACGCATCTGATCAAAAAATATCATAGAACATAAAAAGTAGGAAACTTAATTCTCTACAAAAAAGGTCTCTTAACATTTTGCCATAGCTCGCTTCGTTTCCGAGATATTTGCAGATTCATCTCAAGGGAAGGGGCCTGACGGACATATTTCGAGATATTTCTTCTTCTTGTTGTTCTTCTTCTGCACAGCTGAGCTGGAAGTGGCATTTGCAGGTCGCAATAGTGCAGAGTTATCTCAAAGAAAGGGGCCACGGTGTTTCTGTATCTCTATTATGTTGGTGCGGCTTCGGAACTTTTAAATATCTCGATATATCTCGAAAACTACGCTTCTGATCAAAAAATATCATAGAACGTAAATTGTATCAAACATTATTCTCTACAAAAAAGGTCTCTTAACATTTTGCCATAGCTCGCTTCGTTTCCGAGATATTTGCAGATTCATCTCAAGGGAAGGGGTCTGACGGACATATTTCGAGATATTTCTTCTTCTTGTTGTTCTTCTTCTGCACAGCTAAGCTCGAAGCGGCATTTGCAGCTCGCAATAGTGCAGAGTTATCTCAAAGAAAGAGGCCACGGTGTTTCTGTACCTCTATTATGTTGGTGCAGCTTCGGAACTTTTAAATATCTTGATATATCTCGAGAACTACGCATCTGATCAAAAAATATCATCGAACATAAAAAGTAGGAAACCTAATTCTCTACAAAAAAGGTCTCTTAACATTTTGCCATAGCTCGCTTCGTTTCCGAGATA
This sequence comes from Osmia lignaria lignaria, assembly GCF_051020975.1. Lineage (NCBI taxonomy): Eukaryota > Metazoa > Arthropoda > Insecta > Hymenoptera > Megachilidae > Osmia > Osmia lignaria. Next base: position 3,339,413 of record NW_027478159.1, on the reverse strand, counting down.
TTTGCAGATTTATCTCAAGGGAAGTGGCCTGACGGACATATTTCGAGATATTTCTTCTTCTTGTTGTTCTTCTTCTGCACAGCTAAGCTGGAAGTGGCATTTCCAGCTCGCAATAGTGCAGAGTTATCTCAATGAAAGGGGCCACGGTGTTTCTGTATCTCTATTATGTTGGTGCGGCTTCGGAACTTTTAAATATCTTGATATATCTCGAGAACTACGCATCTGATCAAAAAATATCATAGAACATAAAAAGTAGGAAACTTAATTCTCTACAAAAAAGGTCTCTTAACATTTTGCCATAGCTCGCTTCGTTTCCGAGATATTTGCAGATTTATCTGAAGGGAAGGGGCCTAACGGACATATTTCGAGATATTTCTTCTTCTTGTTGTTCTTCTTCTGCACAGCTAAACTGGAAGTGGCATTTCCAGCTCGCAATAGTGCAGAGTTATCTCAAAGAAAGGGGCCACGGTGTTTCTGTATCTCTATTATGTTGGTGCGGCTTCGGAACTTTTAAATATCTCGATATATCTCGAAAACTACGCTTCTGATCAAAAAATATCATAGAACATAAATTGTAGGAAACATAATTCTTTACAAAAAAGGTCTCTTAACATTTTGCCATAGCTCGCTTCGTTTCCGAGATATTTGCAGATTTATCTCAAGGGAAGGGGCCTGACGGACATATTTCGAGATATTTCTTCTTCTTGTTGTTCTTCTTCTGCACAGCTAAGCTGGAAGTGGCATTTGCGGCTCGCACTAGCGCAGAGTTATCTCAAAGAAAGGGGCCACGGTGTTTCTGTATCTCTATTATGTTGGTGCGGCTTCGGAACTTTTAAATATCTCGATATATCTCAAAAACTACGCTTCTGATCAAAAAATATCATAGAACATAAATTGTAGGAAACATAATTCTCTACAAAAAAGGTCTCTTAACATTTTGCCATAGATCGCTTCGTTTCCGAGATATTTGCAGATATATCTCAAGGGAAGGGGCCTGACGGACATATTTCGAGATATTTCTTCTTCTTGTTGTTCTTCTTCTGCACAGCTAAGCTGGAAGTGGCATTTACAGCTCGCAATAGTGCAGAGTTATCTCAAAGAAAGGGGCCACGGTGTTTCTGTATCTCTATTATGTTGGTGCGGCTTCGGAACTTTTAAATATCTTGATATATCTCGAGAACTACGCATCTGATCAAAAAATATCATAGAACATGAAAAGTAGGAAACTTAATTCTCTACAAAAAAGGTCTCTTAACATTCTGCCATAGCTCGCTTCGTTTCCGAGATATTTGCAGATTTATCTGAAGGGAAGGGGCCTAACGGACATATTTCGAGATATTTCTTCTTCTTGTTGTTCTTCTTCTGCACAGCTAAACTGGAAGTGGCATTTCCAGCTCGCAATAGTGCAGAGTTATCTCAAAGAAAGGGGCCACGGTGTTTCTGTATCTCTATTATGTTGGTGCGGCTTCGGAACTTTTAAATATCTTGATATATCTCGAGAACTACGCATCTGATCAAAAAATATCATAGAACATAAAAAGTACGAAACTTAATTCTCTACAAAAAAGGTCTCTTAACATTTTGCCATAGCTCGCTTCGTTTCCGAGATATTTGCAGATTTATCTCAAGGGAAGGGGCCTAACGGACATATTTCGAGATATTTCTTCTTCTTGTTGTTCTTCTTCTGCACAGCTAAACTGGAAGTGGCATTTCCAGCTCGCAATAGTGCAGAGTTATCTCAAAGAAAGGGGCCACGGTGTTTCTGAATCTCTATTATGTTGGTGCGGCTTCGGAACTTTTAAATATCTTGATATATCTCGAGAACTACGCATCTGATCAAAAAATATCATAGAACATAAAAAGTAGGAAACTTAATTCTCTACAAAAAAGGTCTCTTAACATTTTGCCATAGCTCGCTTCGTTTCCGAGATATTTGCAGATTTATTTCAAGGGAAGGGGCCTGACGGACATATTTCGAGATATTTCTTCTTCTTGTTGTTCTTCTTCTGCACAGCTGAGCTGGAAGTGGCATTTGCAGGTCGCAATAGTGCAGAGTTATCTCAAAGAAAGGGGCCACGGTGTTTCTGTATCTCTATTATGTTGGTGCGGCTTCGGAACTTTTAAATATCTCGATATATCTCGAAAACTACGCTTCTGATCAAAAAATATCATAGAACGTAAATTGTAGGAAACATTATTCTCTACAAAAAAGGTCTCTTAACATTTTGCCATAGCTCGTTTCGTTTCCGAGATATTTGCAGATTTATCTCAAGGGAAGGGGCCTAACGGACATATTTCGAGATATTTCTTCTTCTTGTTGTTCTCCTTCTGCACAGCTAAACTGGACGTGGCATTTCCAGCTCGCAATAGTGCAGAGTTATCTCAAAGAAAGGGGCCACGGTGTTTCTGTATCTCTATTATGTTGGTGCGGCTTCGGAACTTTTAAATATCTTGATATATCTCGAGAACTACGCATCTGATCAAAAAATATCATAGAACATAAAAAGTAGGGAACTTAATTCTCTACAAAAAAGGTCTCTTAACATTTTGCCATAGCTCGCTTCGTTTCCGAGATATTTGCAGATTTATCTCAAGGGAAGGGGCCTGACGGACATATTTCGAGATATTTCTTCTTCTTGTTGTTCTTCTTCTGCACAGCTGAGCTGGAAGTGGCATTTGCAGGTCGCAATAGTGCAGAGTTATCTCAAAGAAAGGGGCCACGGTGTTTCTGTATCTCTATTATGTTGGTGCGGCTTCGGAACTTTTAAATATCTCGATATATCTCGAAAACTACGCTTCTGATCAAAAAATATCATAGAACGTAAATTGTAGGAAACATTATTCTCTACAAAAAAGGTCTCTTAACATTTTGCCATAGCTCGCTTCGTTTCCGAGATATTTGCAGATTCATCTCAAGGGAAGGGGTCTGACGGACATATTTCGAGATATTTCTTCTTCTTGTTGTTCTTCTTCTGCACAGCTAAGCTCGAAGCGGCATTTGCAGCTCGCAATAGTGCAGAGTTATCTCAAAGAAAGAGGCCACGGTGTTTCTGTACCTCTATTATGTTGGTGCAGCTTCGGAACTTTTAAATATCTTGATATATCTCGAGAACTACGCATCTGATCAAAAAATATCATCGAACATAAAAAGTAGGAAACTTAGTTCTCTACAAAAAAGGTCTCTTAACATTTTGCCATAGCTCGCTTCGTTTCCGAGATATTTGCAGATTTATCTCAAGGGAAGTGGCCTGACGGACATATTTCGAGATATTTCTTCTTCTTGTTGTTCTTGTTCTGCACAGCTAAGCTGGAAGTGGCATTTGCAGCTCGCAATAGTGCAGAGTTATCCCAAAGAAAGGGGCCACGGTGTTTCTGTATCTCTATTATGTTGGTGCCGCTTCGGAACTTTTAAATATCTGGATATATCTCGAGAACTACGCATCTGATCAGAAAATATCATAGAGCATAAAAAGTAGGAAACTTAATTCTCTACAAAAAAGGTGTCTTAACATTTTGCCATAGCTCGCTTCGTTTCCGAGATATTTGCAGATTTATCTCAAGGGAAGGGGCCTGACGGACATATTTCGAGATATTTCTTCTTCTTGTTGTTCTTCTTCTGCACAGCTAAGCTGGAAGTGGCATTTCCAGCTCGCAGTAGTGCAGAGTTATCTCAAAGAAAGGGGCCACGGTGTTTCTGTATCTCTATTATGTTGGTGCGGCTTCGGAACTTTTAAATATCTTGATATATCTCGAGAACTACGCATCTGATCAAAAAATATCATAGAACATAAAAAGTAGGAAACTTAATTCTCTACAAAAAAGGTCTCTTAACATTTTGCCATAGCTCGCTTCGTTTCCGAGATATTTGCAGATTTATCTCAAGGGAAGGGGCCTGACGGACATATTTCGAGATACTTCTTCTTCTTGTTGTTCTTCTTCTGCACAGCTGAGCTGGAAGTGGCATTTGCAGGTCGCAATAGTGCAGAGTTATCTCAAAGAAAGGGGCCACGGTGTTTCTGTATCTCTATTATGTTGGTGCGGCTTCGGAACTTTTAAATATCTCGATATATCTCGAAAACTACGCTTCTGATCAAAAAATATCATAGAAGGTAAATTGTAGGAAACATTATTCTCTACAAAAAAGGTCTCTTAACATTTTGCCATAGCTCGCTTCGTTTCCGAGATATTTGCAGATTCATCTCAAGGGAAGGGGTCTGACGGACATATTTCGAGATATTTCTTCTTCTTGTTGTTCTTCTTCTGCACAGCTAAGCTCGAAGGGGCACTTACAGCTCGCAATAGTGCAGAGTTATCTCAAAGAAAGAGGCCACGGTGTTTCTGTACCTCTATTATGTTGGTGCAGCTTCGGAACTTTTAAATATCTGGATATATCTCGAGAACTACGCATCTGATCAAAAAATATCATAGAACATAAAAAGTAGGAAACTTAATTCTCTACAAAAAAGGTGTCTTAACATTTTGCCATAGCTCGCTTCGTTTCCGAGATATTTGCAGATTTATCTCAAGGGAAGGGGCCTGACGGACATATTTCGAGATATTTCTTCTTCTTGTTGTTCTTCTTCTGCACAGCTAAGCTGGAAGTGGCATTTGCAGCTCGCAGTAGTGCAGAGTTATCTCAAAGACAGGGGCCACGGTGTTTCTGTATCTCTATTATGTTGGTGCGGCTTCGGAACTTTTAAATATCTTGATATATCTCGAGAACTACGCATCTGATCAAAAAATATCATAGAAGATAAAAAGTAGGAAACTTAATTCTCTACAAAAAAGGTCTCCTAACATTTTGCCATAGCTCGCTTCGTTTCCGAGATATTTGCAGATTCATCTCAAGGGAAGGGGTCTGACGGACATATTTCGAGATATTTCTTCTTCTTGTTGTTCTTCTTCTGCACAGCTAAGCTCGAAGCGGCATTTACAGCTCGCAATAGTGCAGAGTTATCTCAAAGAAAGAGGCCACGGTGTTTCTGTACCTCTATTATGTTGGTGCAGCTTCGGAACTTTTAAATATCTTGATATATCTCGAGAACTACGCATCTGATCAAAAAATATCATCGAACATAAAAAGTAGGAAACTTAATTCTCTACAAAAAAGGTCTCCTAACATTTTGCCATAGCTCGCTTCGTTTCTGAGATATTTGCAGATTTATCTCAAGGGAAGGGGCCTGACGGACATATTTCGAGATATTTCTTCTTCTTGTTGTTCTTCTTCTGCACAGCTGAGCTGGAAGTGGCATTTGCAGGTCGCAATAGTGCAGAGTTATCTCAAAGAAAGGGGCCACGGTGTTTCTGTATCTCTATTATGTTGGTGCGGCTTCGGAACTTTTAAATATCTCGATATATCTCGAAAACTACGCTTCTGATCAAAAAATATCATAGAACGTAAATTGTAGGAAACATTATTCTCTACAAAAAAGGTCTCTTAACATTTTGCCATAGCTCGCTTCGTTTCCGAGATATTTGCAGATTCATCTCAAGGGAAGGGGTCTGACGGACATATTTCGAGATATTTCTTCTTCTTGTTGTTCTTCTTCTGCACAGCTAAGCTCGAAGCGGCATTTGCAGCTCGCAATAGTGCAGAGTTATCTCAAAGAAAGAGGCCACGGTGTTTCTGTACCTCTATTATGTTGGTGCAGCTTCGGAACTTTTAAATATCTTGATATATCTCGAGAACTACGCATCTGATCAAAAAATATCATCGAACATAAAAAGTAGGAAACTTAATTCTCTACAAAAAAGGTCTCTTAACATTTTGCCATAGCTCGCTTCGTTTCCGAGATATTTGCAGATTTATCTCAAGGGAAGTGGCCTGACGGACATATTTCGAGATATTTCTTCTTCTTGTTGTTCTTGTTCTGCACAGCTAAGCTGGAAGTGGCATTTGCAGCTCGCAATAGTGCAGAGTTATCCCAAAGAAAGGGGCCACGGTGTTTCTGTATCTCTATTATGTTGGTGCCGCTTCGGAACTTTTAAATATCTGGATATATCTCGAGAACTACGCATCTGATCAGAAAATATCATAGAGCATAAAAAGTAGGAAACTTAATTCTCTACAAAAAAGGTGTCTTAACATTTTGCCATAGCTCGCTTCGTTTCCGAGATATTTGCAGATTTATCTCAAGGGAAGGGGCCTGACGGACATATTTCGAGATATTTCTTCTTCTTGTTGTTCTTCTTCTGCACAGCTAAGCTGGAAGTGGCATTTCCAGCTCGCAGTAGTGCAGAGTTATCTCAAAGAAAGGGGCCACGGTGTTTCTGTATCTCTATTATGTTGGTGCGGCTTCGGAACTTTTAAATATCTTGATATATCTCGAGAACTACGCATCTGATCAAAAAATATCATAGAAGATAAAAAGTAGGAAACTTAATTCTCTACAAAAAAGGTCTCCTAACATTTTGCCATAGCTCGCTTCGTTTCCGAGATATTTGCATATTTATCTCAAGGGAAGGGGCCTGACGGACATATTTCGAGATATTTCTTCTTCTTATTGTTCTTCTTCTGCACAGCTAAGCTGGAAGTGGCATTTGCGGCTCGCACTAGTGCAGAGTTATCTCAAAGAAAGGGGCCACGGTGTTTCTGTATCTCTATTATGTTGGTGCGGCTTCGGAACTTTTAAATATCTCGATATATCTCGAAAACTACGCTTCTGATCAAAAAATATCATAGAACATAAAAAGTAGGAAACTTAATTCTCTACAAAAAAGGTCTCTTAACATTTTGCCATAGCTCGCTTCGTTTCCGAGATATTTGCAGATTTATCTCAAGGGAAGGGGCCTAACGGACATATTTCGAGATATTTCTTCTTCTTGTTGTTCTTCTTCTGCACAGCTAAACTGGAAGTGGCATTTCCAGCTCGCAATAGTGCAGAGTTATCTCAAAGAAAGGGGCCACGGTGTTTCTGTATCTCTATTATGTTGGTGCGGCTTCGGAACTTTTAAATATCTTGATATATCTCGAGAACTACGCATCTGATCAAAAAATATCATAGAACATAAAAAGTAGGAAACTTAATTCTCTACAAAAAAGGTCTCTTAACATTTTGCCATAGCTCGCTTCGTTTCCGAGATATTTGCAGATTTATCTCAAGGGAAGGGGCCTGACGGACATATTTCGAGATACTTCTTCTTCTTGTTGTTCTTCTTCTGCACAGCTGAGCTGGAAGTGGCATTTGCAGGTCGCAATAGTGCAGAGTTATCTCAAAGAAAGGGGCCACGGTGTTTCTGTATCTCTATTATGTTGGTGCGGCTTCGGAACTTTTAAATATCTCGATATATCTCGAAAACTACGCTTCTGATCAAAAAATATCATAGAACGTAAATTGTAGGAAACATTATTCTCTACAAAAAAGGTCTCTTAACATTTTGCCATAGCTCGCTTCGTTTCCGAGATATTTGCAGATTCATCTCAAGGGAAGGGGTCTGACGGACATATTTCGAGATATTTCTTCTTCTTGTTGTTCTTCTTCTGCACAGCTAAGCTCGAAGGGGCATTTACAGCTCGCAATAGTGCAGAGTTATCTCAAAGAAAGAGGCCACGGTGTTTCTGTACCTCTATTATGTTGGTGCAGCTTCGGAACTTTTAAATATCTGGATATATCTCGAGAACTACGCATCTGATCAAAAAATATCATAGAGCATAAAAAGTAGGAAACTTAATTCTCTACAAAAAAGGTGTCTTAACATTTTGCCATAGCTCGCTTCGTTTCCGAGATATTTGCAGATTTATCTCAAGGGAAGGGGCCTGACGGACATATTTCGAGATATTTCTTCTTCTTGTTGTTCTTCTTCTGCACAGCTAAGCTGGAAGTGGCATTTGCAGCTCGCAGTAGTGCAGAGTTATCTCAAAGACAGGGGCCACGGTGTTTCTGTATCTCTATTATGTTGGTGCGGCTTCGGAACTTTTAAATATCTTGATATATCTCGAGAACTACGCATCTGATCAAAAAATATCATAGAAGATAAAAAGTAGGAAACTTAATTCTCTACAAAAAAGGTCTCCTAACATTTTGCCATAGCTCGCTTCGTTTCCGAGATATTTGCAGATTCATCTCAAGGGAAGGGGTCTGACGGACATATTTCGAGATATTTCTTCTTCTTGTTGTTCTTCTTCTGCACAGCTAAGCTCGAAGCGGCATTTACAGCTCGCAATAGTGCAGAGTTATCTCAAAGAAAGAGGCCACGGTGTTTCTGTACCTCTATTATGTTGGTGCAGCTTCGGAACTTTTAAATATCTTGATATATCTCGAGAACTACGCATCTGATCAAAAAATATCATCGAACATAAAAAGTAGGAAACTTAATTCTCTACAAAAAAGGTCTCTTAACATTTTGCCATAGCTCGCTTCGTTTCCGAGATATTTGCAGATCTATCTCAAGGGAAGTGGCCTGACGGACATATTTCGAGATATTTCTTCTTCTTGTTGTTCTTGTTCTGTACAGCTAAGCTGGAAGTGGCATTTGCAGCTCGCAATAGTGCAGAGTTATCCCAAAGAAAGGGGCCACGGTGTTTCTGTATCTCTATTATGTTGGTGCCGCTTCGGAACTTTTAAATATCTGGATATATCTCGAGAACTACGCATCTGATCAAAAAATATCATAGAACATGAAAAGTAGGAAACTTAATTCTCTACAAAAAAGGTCTCCTAACATTTTGCCATAGCTCGCTTCGTTTCTGAGATATTTGCAGATTTATCTCAAGGGAAGGGGCCTGACGGACATATTTCGAGATATTTCTTCTTCTTGTTGTTCTTCTTCTGCACAGCTAAGCTGGAAGTGGCATTTGCAGCTCGCAGTAGTGCAGAGTTATCTCAAAGAAAGGGGCCACGGTGTTTCTGTATCTCTATTATGTTGGTGCGGCTTCGGAACTTTTAAATATCTTGATATATCTCGAGAACTACGCATCTGATCAAAAAATATCATAGAAGATAAAAAGTAGGAAACTTAATTCTCTACAAAAAAGGTCTCCTAACATTTTGCCATAGCTCGCTTCGTTTCCGAGATATTTGCATATTTATCTCAAGGGAAGGGGCCTGACGGACATATTTCGAGATATTTCTTCTTCTTGTTGTTCTTCTTCTGCACAGCTAAGCTGGAAGTGGCATTTGCGGCTCGCACTAGTGCAAGTTATCTCAAAGAAAGGGGCCACGGTGTTTCTGTATCTCTATTATGTTGGTGCGGCTTCGGAACTTTTAAATATCTCGATATATCTCGAAAACTACGCTTCTGATCAAAAAATATCATAGAACATAAAATGTAGGAAACTTAATTCTCTACAAAAAAGGTCTCTTAACATTTTGCCATAGCTCGCTTCGTTTCCGAGATATTTGCAGATTTATCTCAAGGGAAGGGGCCTAACGGACATATTTCGAGATATTTCTTCTTCTTGTTGTTCTTCTTCTGCACAGCTAAACTGGAAGTGGCATTTCCAGCTCGCAATAGTGCAGAGTTATCTCAAAGAAAGGGGCCACGGTGTTTCTGTATCTCTATTATGTTGTTGCGGCTTCGGAACTTTTAAATATCTTGATATATCTCGAGAACTACGCATCTGATCAAAAAATATCATAGAAGATAAAAAGTAGGAAACTTAATTCTCTACAAAAAAGGTCTCTTAACATTTTGCCATAGCTCGCTTCGTTTCCGAGATATTTGCAGATTTATCTCAAGGGAAGGGGCCTGACGGACATATTTCGAGATATTTCTTCTTCTTGTTGTTCTTCTTCTGCACAGCTGAGCTGGAAGTGGCATTTGCAGGTCGCAATAGTGCAGAGTTATCTCAAAGAAAGGGGCCACGGTGTTTCTGTATCTCTATTATGTTTGTGCGGCTTCGGAACTTTTAAATATCTCGATATATCTCGAAAACTACGCTTCTGATCAAAAAATATCGTAGAACGTAAATTGTAGGAAACATTATTCTCTACAAAAAAGGTCTCTTAACATTTTGCCATAGCTCGTTTCGTTTCCGAGATATTTGCAGATTTATCTCAAGGGAAGGGGCCTGACGGACATATTTCGAGATATTTCTTCTTCTTGTTGTTCTTCTTCTGCACAGCTAAGCTGGAAGTGGCATTTACAGCTCGCAATAGTGCAGAGTTATCTCAAAGAAAGGGGCCACGGTGTTTCTGTATCTCTATTATGTTGGTGTGGCTTCGGAACTTTTAAATATCTTGATATATCTCGAGAACTACGCATCTGATCAAAAAATATCATAGAACATAAATTGTAGGAAACATAATTCTCTACAAAAAAGGTCTCTTAACATTTTGCCATAGCTCGCTTCGTTTCCGAGATATTTGCAGATTTATCTCAAGGGAAGGGGCCTGACGGACATATTTCGAGATATTTCTTCTTCTTGTTGTTCTTCTTCTGCACAGCTAAGCTGGAAGTGGCATTTGCGGCTCGCACTAGTGCAGAGTTATCTCAAAGAAAGGGGCCACGGTGTTTCTGTATCCCTATTATGTTGGTGCGGCTTCGGAACTTTTAAATATCTCGATATATCTCGAAAACTACGCTTCTGATCAAAAAATATCATAGAACATAAATTGTAGGAAACATAATTCTCTACAAAAAACGTCTCTTAACATTTTGCCATAGATCGCTTCGTTTCCGAGATATTTGCAGATTCAGCTCAAAGGAACTGGCCTGACGGACATATTTCGAGATATTTCTTCTTCTTGTTGTTCTTCCTCTGCACAGCTAAGCTGGAAGTGGCATTTGCAGCTCGCAATAGTGCAGAGTTATCTCAAAGAAAGGCGCCACGGTGTTTCTGTATCTCTATTATGTTGGTGCGGCTTCGGAACTTTTAAATATCTTGATATATCTCGAGAACTACGCATCTGATCAAAAAATATCATAGAACATAAAAGTAGGAAACATAATTCTCTACAAAAAACGTCTCTTAACATTTTGCCATAGCTCGCTTCGTTTCCGAGATATTTGCAGATTTATCTCAAGGGAAGGGGCCTGACGGACATATTTCGAGATATTTCTTCTTCTTGTTGTTCTTCTTCTGCACAGCTGAGCTGGAAGTGGCATTTGCAGGTCGCAATAGTGCAGAGTTATCTCAAAGAAAGGGGCCACGGTGTTTCTGTATATCTATTATGTTGGTGCGGCTTCGGAAGTTTTAAATATCTCGATATATCTCGAAAACTACGCTTCTGATCAAAAAATATCATAGAACGTAAATTGTAGGAAACATTATTCTCTACAAAAAAGGTCTCTTAACATTTTGCCATAGCTCGCTTCGTTTCCGAGATATTTGCAGATTCATCTCAAGGGAAGGGGTCTGACGGACATATTTCCAGATATTTCTTCTTCTTGTTGTTCTTCTGCACAGCTAAGCTCGAAGCGGCATTTGCAGCTCGCAATAGTGCAGAGTTATCTCAAAGAAAGAGGCCACGGTGTTTCTGTACCTCTATTATGTTGGTGCAGCTTCGGAACTTTTAAATATCTTGATATATCTCGAGAACTACGCATCTGATCAAAAAATATCATCGAACATAGAAAGTAGGAAACTTAATTCTCTACAAAAAACGTCTCTTAACATTTTGCCATAGCTCGCTTCGTTTCCGAGATATTTGCAGATTTATCTCAAGGGAAGTGGCCTGACGGACATATTTCGAGATATTTCTTCTTCTTGTTGTTCTTGTTCTGCACAGCTAAGCTGGAAGTGGCATTTGCAGCTCGCAATAGTGCAGAGTTATCCCAAAGAAAGGGGCCACGGTGTTTCTGTATCTCTATTATGTTGGTGCGGCTTCGGAACTTTTAAATATCTTGATATATCTCGAGAACTACGCATCTGATCAAAAAATATCATACTACATAGAAAGTAGGAACCTTAATTCTCTACAAGAAAGGTCTCTAAACATTTTGCCATAGCTCGCTTCGTTTCCGAGATATTTGCAGATTTATCTCAAGGGAAGGGGCCTGACGGACATATTTCGAGATATTTCTTCTTCTTGTTGTTCTTCTTCTGCACAGCTAAGCTGGAAGTGGCATTTGCGGCTCGCACTAGTGCAGAGTTATCTCATAGAAAGGGGCCACGGTGTTTCTGTATCTCTATTATGTTGGTGCGGCTTCGGAACTTTTAAATATCTCGATATATCTCGAAAACTACGCTTCTGATCAAAAAATATCATAGAACATAAAAAGTAGGAAACTTAATTCTCTACAAAAAAGGTCTCTTAACATTTTGCCATAGCTCGCTTCGTTTCCGAGATATTTGCAGATTTATCTCAAGGGAAGGGGCCTAACGAACATATTTCGAGATATTTCTTCTTCTTGTTGTTCTTCTTCTGCACAGCTAAACTGGAAGTGGCATTTCCAGCTCGCAATAGTGCAGAGTTATCTCAAAGAATGGGGCCACGGTGTTTCTGTATCTCTATTATGTTGGTGCGGCTTCGGAACTTTTAAATATCTTGATATATCTCGAGAACTACGCATCTGATCAAAAAATATCATAGCACATAAAAAGTAGGAAACTTAATTCTCTACAAAAAAGGTCTCTTAACATTTTGCCATAGCTCGCTTCGTTTCCGAGATATTTGCAGATTTATCTCAAGGGAAGGGGCCTGACGGACATATTTCGAGATATTTGTTCTTCTTGTTGTTCTTCTTCTGCACAGCTAAGCTGGAAGTGGCATTTGCGGCTCTCACTAGTGCAGAGTTATCTCAAAGAAAGGGGCCACGGTGTTTCTGTATCTCTATTATGTTGGTGCGGCTTCGGAACTTTTAAATATCTCGATATATCTCGAAAACTACGCTTCTGATCAAAAAATATCATACAACATAAAAAGTAGGAAACTTAATTCTCTACAAAAAAGGTCTCTTAACATTTTGCCATAGCTCGCTTCGTTTCCGAGATATTTGCAGATTTATCTCAAGGGAAGGGGCCTAACGGACATATTTCGAGATATTTCTTCTTCTTGTTGTTCTTCTTCTGCACAGCTAAACTGGAAGTGGCATTTCCAGCTCGCAATAGTGCAGAGTTATCTCAAAGAAAGGGGCCACGGTGTTTCTGTATCTCTATTATGTTGGTGCGGCTTCGGAACTTTTAAATATCTTGATATATCTCGAGAACTACGCATCTGATCAAAAAATATCATACTACATAAAAAGTAGGAAACATAATTCTCTACAAAAAAGGTCTCTTAACATTTTGCCATAGCTCGCTTCGTTTCCGAGATATTTGCAGATTCAGCTCAAAGGAACTGGCCTGACGGACATATTTCGAGATATTTCTTCTTCTTGTTGTTCTTCCTCTGCACAGCTAAGCTGGAAGTGGCATTTGCAGCTCGCAATAGTGCAGAGTTATCTCAAAGAAAGGGGCCACGGTGTTTCTGTATCTCTATTATGTTGGTGCGGCTTCGGAACTTTTAAATATCTTGATATATCTCGAGAACTACGCATCTGATCAAAAAATATCATAGAACATAAAAAGTAGGAAACTTAATTCTCTACAAAAGAGGTCTCTTAACATTTTGCCATAGCTCGCTTCGTTTCCGAGATATTTGCAGATTTATCTCAAGGGAAGGGGCCTGACGGACATATTTCGAGATATTTCTTCTTCTTGTTGTTCTTCTTCTGCACAGCTAAGCTGGAAGTGGCATTTGCAGCTCGCACTAGTGCAGAGTTATCTCAAAGAAAGGGGCCACGCTGTTTCTGTATCTCTATTATGTTGGTGCGGCTTCGGAACTTTTAAATATCTCGATATATCTCGAAAACTACGCTTCTGATCAAAAAATATCATAGAACGTAAATTGTAGGAAACATTATTCTCTACAAAAAAGGTCTCTTAACATTTTGCCATAGCTCGCTTCGTTTCCGAGATATTTGCAGATTTATCTCAAGGGAAGGGGCCTGACGGACATATTTCGAGATATTTCTTCTTCTTGTTGTTCTTCTTCTGCACAGCTAAGCTGGAAGTGCCATTTGCAGCGCGCAATAGTGCAGAGTTATCTCAAAGAAAGGGGCCACGGTGTTTCTGTATCTCTATTATGTTGGTGCGGCTTCGGAACTTTTAAATATCTTGATATATCTCGAGAACTACGCATCTGTTGAAAAAATATCATAGAACATAAAAAGTAGGAATCCTAATTTTCTACAAAAAAGGTCTCTTAACATTTTGCCGTAGCTCGCTTCGTTTCCGAGATATTTGCAGATTTATCTCAAGGGAAGGGGCCTAACGGACATATTTCGAGATATTTCTTCTCCTTGTTGTTCTTCTTCTGCACAGCTAAACTGGAAGTGGCATTTCCAGCTCGCAATAGTGCAGAGTTATCTCAAAGAAAGGGGCCACGGTGTTTCTGTATCTCTATTATGTTGGTGCGGTTTCGGAACTTTTAAATATCTTGATATATCTCGAGAACTACGCATCTGATCAAAAAATATCATAGAACATAAAAAGTAGGTAACTTAATTCTCTACAAGAAGGTCTCTTAACATTTTGCCATAGCTCGCTTCGTTTCCGAGATATTTGCAGATTTATCTCAAGGGAAGGGGCCTGACGGACGTATTTCGAGATATTTCTTCTTCTTGTTGTTCTTCTTCTGCACAGCTGAGCTGGAAGTGGCATTTGCAGGTCGCAATAGTGCAGAGTTATCTCAAAGAAAGGGGCCACGGTGTTTCTGTATCTCTATTATGTTGGTGCGGCTTCGGAACTTTTAAATATCTCGATATATCTCGAAAACTACGCTTCTGATCAAAAAATATCATAGAACGTAAATTGTAGGAAACATTATTCTCTACAAAAAAGGTCTCTTAACATTTTGCCATAGCTCGCTTCGTTTCCGAGATATTTGCAGATTCGTCTCAAGGGAAGGGGTCTGACGGACATATTTCGAGATATTTCTTCTTCTTGTTGTTCTTCTTCTGCACAGCTAAGCTCGAAGCGGCATTTGCAGCTCGCAATAGTGCAGAGTTATCTCAAAGAAAGAGGCCACGGTGTTTCTGTACCTCTATTATGTTGGTGCAGCTTCGGAACTTTTAAATATCTTGATATATCTCGAGAACTACGCATCTGATCAAAAAATATCATCGAACATAAAAAGTAGGAAACTTAATTCCCTACAAAAAAGGTCTCTTAACATTTTGCCATAGCTCGCTTCGTTTCCGAGATATTTGCAGATTTATCTCAAGGGAAGTGGCCTGACGGACATATTTCGAGATATTTCTTCTTCTTGTTGTTCTTGTCCTGCACAGCTAAGCTGGAAGTGGCATTTCCAGCTCGCAATAGTGCAGAGTTATCTCAAAGAAAGGGGCCACGGTGTTTCTGTATCTCTATTATGTTGGTGCGGCTTCGGAACTTTTAAATATCTTGATATATCTCGAGAACTACGCATCTGATCAAAAAATATCATACTACATAAAAAGTAGGAAACATAATTCTCTACAAAAAAGGTCTCTTAACATTTTGCCATAGCTCGCTTCGTTTCCGAGATATTTGCAGATTCAGCTCAAAGGAACTGGCCTGACGGACATATTTCGAGATATTTCTTCTTCTTGTTGTTCTTCCTCTGCACAGCTAAGCTGGAAGTGGCATTTGCAGCTCGCAATAGTGCAGAGTTATCTCAAAGAAAGGGGCCACGGTGTTTCTGTATCTCTATTATGTTGGTGCGGCTTCGGAACTTTTAAATATCTTGATATATCTCGAGAACTACGCATCTGATCAAAAAATATCATAGAACATAAAAAGTAGGAAACTTAATTCTCTACAAAAAAGGTCTCTTAACATTTTGCCATAGCTCGCTTCGTTTCCGAGATATTTGCAGATTTATCTCAAGGGAAGGGGCCTGACGGACATATTTCGAGATATTTCTTCTTCTTGTTGTTCTTCTTCTGCACAGCTAAGCTGGAAGTGCCATTTGCAGCGCGCAATAGTGCAGAGTTATCTCAAAGAAAGGGGCCACGGTGTTTCTGTATCTCTATTATGTTGGTGCGGCTTCGGAACTTTTAAATATCTTGATATATCTCGAGAACTACGCATCTGTTCAAAAAATATCATAGAACATAAAAAGTAGGAATCCTAATTTTCTACAAAAAAGGTCTCTTAACATTTTGCCGTAGCTCGCTTCGTTTCCGAGATATTTGCAGATTTATCTCAAGGGAAGGGGCCTGACGGACATATTTCCAGATATTTCTTCTTCTTGTTGTTCTTCTTCTGCACAGCTAAGCTGGAAGTGGCATTTGCAGCTCGCAATAGTGCAGAGTTATCTCAAAGAAAGGGGCCACGGTGTTTCTGTATCTCTATTATGTTGGTGCGGCTTCGGAACTTTTAAATATCTTGATATATCTCGAGAACTACGCATCTGATCAAAAAATATCATAGAACATAAAAAGTAGGAAACTTAATTCTCTACAAAAAAGGTCTCTTAACGTTTTGCAATAGCTCGCTTCGTTTCCGAGATATTTGCAGATTTATCTCAAGGGAAGGGGCCTGACGGACATGTTTCGAGATATTTCTTCTTCTTGTTGTTCTTCTTCTGCACAGCTAAGCTGGAAGTGGCATTTGCAGCTCGCACTAGTGCAGAGTTATCTCAAAGAAAGGGGCCACGGTGTTTCTGTATCTCTATTATGTTGGTGCGGCTTCGGAACTTTTAAATATCTCGATATATCTCGAAAACTACGCTTCTGATCAAAAAATATCATAGAACGTAAATTGTAGGAAACATTATTCTCTACAAAAAAGGTCTCTTAACATTTTGCCATAGCTCGCTTCGTTTCCGAGATATTTGCAGATTCGTCTCAAGGGAAGGGGTCTGACGGACATATTTCGAGATATTTCCTCTTCTTGTTGTTCTTCTTCTGCACAGCTAAGCTCGAAGCGGCATTTGCAGCTCGCAATAGTGCAGAGTTATCTCAAAGAAAGAGGCCACGGTGTTTCTGTACCTCTATTATGTTGGTGCAGCTTCGGAACTTTTAAATATCTTGATATATCTCGAGAACTACGCATCTGATCAAAAAATATCATCGAACATAAAAAGTAGGAAACTTAATTCTCTACAAAAAAGGTCTCTTAACATTTTGCCATAGCTCGCTTCCTTTCCGAGATATTTGCAGATTTATCTCAAGGGAAGTGGCCTGACGGACATATTTCGAGATATTTCTTCTTCTTGTTGTTCTTGTTCTGCACAGCTAAGCTGGAAGTGGCATTTGCAGCTCGCAATAGTGCAGAGTTATCCCAAAGAAAGGGGCCACGGTGTTTCTGTATCTCTATTATGTTGGTGCGGCTTCGGAACTTTTAAATATCTTGATATATCTCGAGAACTACGCATCTGATCAAAAAATATCATACTACACAAAAAGTAGGAAACATAATTCTCTACAAAAAAGGTCTCTTAACATTTTGCCATAGCTCGCTTCGTTTCCGAGATATTTGCAGATTCAGCTCAAAGGAACTGGCCTGACGGACATATTTCGAGATATTTCTTCTTCTTGTTGTTCTTCCTCTGCACAGCTAAGCTGGAAGTGGCATTTGCAGCTCGCAATAGTGCAGAGTTATCTCAAAGAAAGGGGCCACGGTGTTTCTGTATCTCTATTATGTTGGTGCGGCTTCGGAACTTTTAAATATCTTGATATATCTCGAGAACTACGCATCTGATCAAAAAATATCATAGAACATAAAAAGTAGGAAACTTAATTCTCTACAAAAAAGGTCTCTTAACATTTTGCCATAGCTCGCTTCGTTTCCGAGATATTTGCAGATTTATCTCAAGGGAAGGGGCCTGACGGACATATTTCGAGATATTTCTTCTTCTTGTTGTTCTTCTTCTGCACAGCTAAGCTGGAAGTGGCATTTGCAGCTCGCACTAGTGCAGAGTTATCTCAAAGAAAGGGGCCACGGTGTTTCTGTATCTCTATTATGTTGGTGCCGCTTCGGAACTTTTAAATATCTGGATATATCTCGAGAACTACGCATCTGATCAAAAAATATCATAGAACATAAAAAGTAGGAAACTTAATTCTCTACAAAAAAGGTCTCTTAACATTTTGCCATAGCTCGCTTCGTTTCCGAGATATTTGCAGATTTATCTCAAGGGAAGGGGCCTGACGGACATATTTCGAGATATTTCTTCTTCTTGTTGTTCTTCTTCTGCACAGCTAAGCTGGAAGTGGCAATTGCAGCTCGCAGTAGTGCAGAGTTATCTCAAAGAAAGGGGCCACGGTGTTTCTGTATCTCTATTATGTTGGTGCGGCTTCGGAACTTTTAAATATCTTGATATATCTCGAGAACTACGCATCTGATCAAAAAATATCATAGAACATAAAAAGTAGGAAACTTAATTCTCTACAAAAAAGGTCTCTTATCATTTTGCCATAGCTCGCTTCGTTTCCGAGATATTTGCAGATTTATCTCAAGGGAAGGGGCCTGACGGACATATTTCGAGATATTTCTTCTTCTTGTTGTTCTTCTTCTGCACAGCTAAGCTGGAAGTGGCATTTGCAGCGCGCAATAGTGCAGAGTTATCTCAAAGAAAGTGGCCACGGTGTTTCTGTATCTCTATTATGTTAGTGCGGCTTCGGAACTTTTAAATATCTTGATATATCTCGAGAACTACGCATCTGATCAAAAAATATCATAGAACATAAAAAGTAGGAAACTTAATTCTCTACAAAAAAGGTCTCTTAACATTTTGCCATAGCTCGCTTCGTTTCCGAGATATTTGCAGATTTATCTCAAGGGAAGGGGCCTGACGGACATATTTCCAGATATTTCTTCTTCTTGTTGTTCTTCTTCTGCACAGCTAAACTGGAAGTGGCATTTCCAGCTCGCAATAGTGCAGAGTTATCCCAAAGAAAGGGGTCACGGTGTTTCCGTATCTCTATTATGTTGGTGCGGCTTCGGAACTTTTAAATATCTCGATATATCTCGAAAACTACGCTTCTGATCAAAAAATATCATAGAACATAAATTGTAGGAAGCATAATTCTCTACAAAAAAGGTCTCCTAACATTTTGCCATAGCTCGCTTCGTTTCCGAGATATTTGCAGATTTATCTCAAGGGAAGGGTCCTGATGGACATATTTCGAGATATTTCTTCTTCTTGTTGTTCTTCTTCTGCACAGCTAAACTGGTAGTGGCATTTCCAGCTCGCAATCGTGCAGAGTTATCTCAAAGAAAGGGGCCACGGTGTTTCTGTATCTCTATTATGTTGGTGCGGCTTCGGAACTTTTAAATATCTTGATATATCTCGAGAACTACGCATCTGATCAAAAAATATCATAGAACATAAAAAGTAGGAAACTTAATTCTCTACAAAAAAGGTCTCTTAACATTTTCCGATAGCTGGCATCGTTTCCGAGATATTTGCAGATTTAGCTCAAGGGAAGGGGCCTGACGACATATTCCGAGATATTTCTTCTTCTTGTTGTTCCTCTTCTGCACAGCTAAGCTGGAAGTGGCATTTGCAGGTCGCAATAGTGCAGAGTTATCTCAAAGAAAGGGGCCACGGTGTTTCTGTATCTCTATTATGTTGGTGCGGCTTCGGAACTTTTAAATATCTTGATATATCTCGAGAACTACGCATCTGATCAAAAAATATCATAGAACATAAAAAGTAGGAAACCTAATTTCCTACACAAAAGGTCGCTTAACATTTTGCCGTAGCTCGCTTCGTTTCCGAGATATTTGCAGATTTATCTCAAGGGAAGGGTCCTGATGGACATATTTCGAGATATTTCTTCTTCTTGTTGTTCTTCTTCTGCACAGCTAAACTGGAAGTGGCATTTCCAGCTCGCAATAGTGCAGAGTTATCTCAAAGAAAGGGGCCACGGTGTTTCTGTATCTCTATTATGTTGGTGCGGCTTCGGAACTTTTAAATATCTTGATATATCTCGAGAACTACGCATCTGATCAAAAAATATCATAGAACATAAAAAGTAGGAAACTTAATTCTCTACAAAAAAGGTCTCTTAACGTTTTGCAATAGCTCGCTTCGTTTCCGAGATATTTGCAGATTTATCTCAAGGGAAGGGTCCTGACGGACATATTTCGAGATATTTCTTCTTCTTGTTGTTCTTCTTCTGCACAGCTAAACTGGAAGTGGCATTTCCAGCTCGCAATAGTGCAGAGTTATCCCAAAGAAAGGGGCCACGGTGTTTCTGTATCTCTATTATGTTAGTGCGGCTTCGGAACTTTTAAATATCTTGATATATCTCGAGAACTACGCATCTGGTCAAAAAATATCATAGAACATAAAAAGTAGGAATCCTAATTTTCTACAAAAAAGGTCTCTTAACATTTTGCCGTAGCTCGCTTCGTTTCCGAGATATTTGCAGATTTATCTCAAGGGAAGGGGCCTGACGGACATATTTCCAGATATTTCTTCTTCTTGTTGTTCCTCTTCTGCACAGCTAAACTGGAAGTGGCATTTCCAGCTCGCAATAGTGCAGAGTTATCCCAAAGAAAGGGGTCACGGTGTTTCCGTATCTCTATTATGTTGGTGCGGCTTCGGAACTTTTAAATATCTCGATATATCTCGAAAACTACGCTTCTGATCAAAAAATATCATAGAACATAAATTGTAGGAAGCATAATTCTCTACAAAAAAGGTCTCCTAACATTTTGCCATAGCTCGCTTCGTTTCCGAGATATTTGCAGATTTATCTCAAGGGAAGGGTCCTGATAGACATATTTCGAGATATTTCTTCTTCTTGTTGTTCTTCTTCTGCACAGCTAAACTGGTAGTGGCATTTCCAGCTCGCAATCGTGCAGAGTTATCTCAAAGAAAGGGGCCACGGTGTTTCTGTATCTCTATTATGTTGGTGCGGCTTCGGAACTTTTAAATATCTTGATATATCTCGAGAACTACGCATCTGATCAAAAAATATCATAGACCATAAAAAGTAGGAAACTTAATTCTCTACAAAAAAGGTCTCTTAACATTTTCCGATAGCTGGCATCGTTTCCGAGATATTTGCAGATTTAGCTCAAGGGAAGGGGCCTGACGACATATTCCGAGATATTTCTTCTTCTTGTTGTTCCTCTTCTGCACAGCTAAGCTGGAAGTGGCATTTGCAGGTCGCAATAGTGCAGAGTTATCTCAAAGAAAGGGGCCACGGTGTTTCTGTATCTCTATTATGTTGGTGCGGCTTCGGAACTTTTAAATATCTTGATATATCTCGAGAACTACGCATCTGATCAAAAAATATCATAGAACATAAAAAGTAGGGAACCTAATTTCCTACACAAAAGGTCGCTTAACATTTTGCCGTAGCTCGCTTCGTTTCCGAGATATTTGCAGATTTATCTCAAGGGAAGGGTCCTGATGGACATATTTCGAGATATTTCTTCTTCTTGTTGTTCTTCTTCTGCACAGCTAAACTGGAAGTGGCATTTCCAGCTCGCAATCGTGCAGAGTTATCTCAAAGAAAGGGGCCACGGTGTTTCTGTATCTCTATTATGTTGGTGCGGCTTCGGAACTTTTAAATATCTTGATATATCTCGAGAACTACGCCTCTGATCGAAAAATATCATAGAACATAAAAAGTAGGAAACTTAATTCTCTACAACAAAGGTCTCTTAACATTTTGCCATAGCTCGCTTCGTTTCCGAGATATTTGCAGATTCAGCTCAAAGGAACGGGCCTGACGGACATATTTCGAGATACTTCTTCTTCTTGTTGTTCTTCCTCTGCACAGCTAAGCTGGAAGTGGCATTTGCAGCTCGCAATAGTGCAGAGTTATCTCAAAGAAAGGGGCCACGGTGTTTCTGTATCTCTATTATGTTGGTGCGGCTTCGGAACTTTTAAATATCTTGATATATCTCGAAAACTACGCTTCTGATCAAAAAATATCATAGAACATAAATTGTAGGAAGCATAATTCTCTACAAAAAAGGTCTCCTAACATTTTGCCATAGCTCGCTTTGTTTCCGAGATATTTGCAGATTTATCTCAAGGGAAGGGTCCTGATGGACATATTTCGAGATATTTCTTCTTCTTGTTGTTCTTCTTCTGCACAGCTAAACTGGTAGTGGCATTTCCAGCTCGCAATCGTGCAGAGTTATCTCAAAGAAAGGGGCCACGGTGTTTCTGTATCTCTATTATGTTGGTGCGGCTTCGGAACTTTTAAATATCTTGATATATCTCGAGAACTACGCATCTGATCAAAAAATATCATAGAACATAAAAAGTAGGAAACTTAATTCTCTACAAAAAAGGTCTCTTAACATTTTCCGATAGCTGGCATCGTTTCCGAGATATTTGCAGATTTAGCTCAAGGGAAGGGGCCTGACGACATATTCCGAGATATTTCTTCTTCTTGTTGTTCCTCTTCTGCACAGCTAAGCTGGAAGTGGCATTTGCAGGTCGCAATAGTGCAGAGTTATCTCAAAGAAAGGGGCCACGGTGTTTCTGTATCTCTATTATGTTGGTGCGGCTTCGGAACTTTTAAATATCTTGATATATCTCGAGAACTACGCATCTGATCAAAAAATATCATAGAACATAAAAAGTAGGAAACCTAATTTCCTACACAAAAGGTCGCTTAACATTTTGCCGTAGCTCGCTTCGTTTCCGAGATATTTGCAGATTTATCTCAAGGGAAGGGTCCTGATGGACATATTTCGAGATATTTCTTCTTCTTGTTGTTCTTCTTCTGCACAGCTAAACTGGAAGTGGCATTTCCAGCTCGCAATCGTGCAGAGTTATCTCAAAGAAAGGGGCCACGGTGTTTCTGTATCTCTATTATGTTGGTGCGGCTTCGGAACTTTTAAATATCTTGATATATCTCGAGAACTACGCCTCTGATCGAAAAATATCATAGAACATAAAAAGTAGGAAACTTAATTCTCTACAACAAAGGTCTCTTAACATTTTGCCATAGCTCGCTTCGTTTCCGAGATATTTGCAGATTCAGCTCAAAGGAACGGGCCTGACGGACATATTTCGAGATACTTCTTCTTCTTGTTGTTCTTCCTCTGCACAGCTAAGCTGGAAGTGGCATTTGCAGCTCGCAATAGTGCAGAGTTATCTCAAAGAAAGGGGCCACGGTGTTTCTGTATCTCTATTATGTTGGTGCGGCTTCGGAACTTTTAAATATCTTGATATATGTCGAGAACTACGCATCTGATCAAATAATATCATAGAACATGAAAAGTAGGAAAATTAATTCTCTACAAAAAAGGTCTCTTAATATTTTGCCATAGCTCGCTTCGTTTCCGAGATATTTGCAGATTTATCTCAAGGGAAGGGGCCTAACGGACATATTTCGAGATATTTCTTCTTCTTGTTGTTCTTCTTCTGCACAGCTAAACTGGAAGTGGCATTTCCAGCTCGCAATAGTGCAGAGTCATCTCAAAGAAAGGGGCCACGGTGTTTCTGTATCTCTATTATGTTGGTGCGGCTTCGGAACTTTTAAATATCTCGATATATCTCGAAAACTACGCTTCTGATCAAAAAATATCATAGAACATAAAAAGTAGGAAACTTAATTCTCTACAAAAAAGGTCTCTTAACATTTTGCCATAGCTCGCTTCGTTTCCGAGATATTTGCAGATTTATCTCAAGGGAAGGGGCCTAACGGACATATTTCGAGATATTTCTTCTTCTTGTTGTTCTTCTTCTGCACAGCTAAACTGGAAGTGGCATTTCCAGCTCGCAATAGTGCAGAGTCATCTCAAAGAAAGGGGCCACGGTGTTTCTGTATCTCTATTATGTTGGTGCGGCTTCGGAACTTTTAAATATCTCGATATATCTCGAAAACTACGCTTCTGATCAAAAAATATCATAGAACATAAATTGTAGGAAACATAATTCTCGACAAAAAAGGTCTCTTAACATTTTGCCATAGCTCGCTTCGTTTCCGAGATATTTGCAGATATATCTCAAGGGAAGGGGCCTGACGGACATATTTCGAGATATTTCTTCTTCTTGTTGTTCTTCTTCTGCACAGCTAAGCTGGAAGTGGCATTTACAGCTCGCAATAGTGCAGAGTTATCTCAAAGAAAGGGACCACGGTGTTTCTGTATCTCTATTATGTTGGTGCGGCTTCGGAACTTTTAAATATCTTGATATATCTCGAGAACTACGCATCTGATCAAAAAATGTCATAGAACGTAAAAAGTAGGAAACTTAATTCTCTACAAAAAAGGTCTCTTAACATTTTGCCATAGCTCTCTTCGTTTCCGAGATATTTCCAGATTTATCTCAAGGGAAGGGGCCTGACGGACATATTTCGAGATATTTCTTCTTCTTGTTGTTCTTCTTCTGCACAGCTAAGCTGGAAGTGGCATTTGCAGCTCGCAATAGTGCAGAGTTATCTCAAAGAAAGGGGCCACGGTGTTTCTGTATCTCTATTATGTTGGTGCGGCTTCGGAACTTTTAAATATCTTGATATATCTCGAGAACTACGCATCTGATCAAAAAATATCATAGAACATGAAAAGTAGGAAAATTAATTCTCTACAAAAAAGGTCTCTTAACATTTTGCCATAGCTCGCTTCGTTTCCGAGATATTTGCAGATTTATCTCAAGGGAAGGGGCCTAACGGACATATTTCGAGATATTTCTTCTTCTTGTTGTTCTTCTTCTGCACAGCTAAACTGGAAGTAGCATTTCCAGCTCGCAATAGTGCAGAGTCATCTCAAAGAAAGGGGCCACGGTGTTTCTGTATCTCTATTATGTTGGTGCGGCTTCGGAACTTTTAAATATCTCGATATATCTCGAAAACTACGCTTCTGATCAAAAAATATCATAGAACATAAATTGTAGGAAACATAATTCTCGACAAAAAAGGTCTCTTAACATTTTGCCATAGCTCGCTTCGTTTCCGAGATATTTGCAGATATATCTCAAGGGAAGGGGCCTGACGGACATATTTCGAGATATTTCTTCTTCTTGTTGTTCTTCTTCTGCACAGCTAAGCTGGAAGTGGCATTTACAGCTCGCAATAGTGCAGAGTTATCTCAAAGAAAGGGGCCACGGTGTTTCTGTATCTCTATTATGTTGGTGCGGCTTCGGAACTTTTAAATATCTTGATATATCTCGAGAACTACGCATCTGATCAAAAAATATCATAGAACATAAAAAGTAGGAAACTTAATTCACTACAAAAAAGGTCTCTTAACATTTTGCCATAGCTCTCTTCGTTTCCGAGATATTTGCAGATTTATCTCAAGGGAAGGGGCCTGACGGACATATTTCGAGATATTTCTTCTTCTTGTTGTTCTTCTTCTGCACAGCTAAGCTGGAAGTGGCATTTGCAGCTCGCAATAGTGCAGAGTCATCTCAAAGAAAGGGGCCGCGGTGTTTCTGTATCTCTATTATGTTGGTGCGGCTTCGGAACTTTTAAATATCTTGATATATCTCGAGAACTACGCATCTGATCAAAAAATATCATAGAACATAAAAAGTAGGAAACTTAATTCTCTACAAAAAAGGTCTCTTAACATTTTCCCATAGCTGGCATCGTTTCCGAGATATTTGCAGATTTAGCTCAAGGGAAGGGGCCTGACGGACATATTTCGAAATATTTCTTATTCTTGTTGTTCTTCTTCTGCACAGCTAAGCTGGAAGTGGCATTTGCAGCTCGCAATAGTGCAGAGTTATCTCAAAGAAAGGGGCCGCGGTGTTTCTGTATCTCTATTATGTTGGTGCGGCTTCGGAACTTTTAAATATCTTGATATATCTCGAGAACTACGCATCTGATCAAAAAATATCATAGAACATAAAAAGTAGGAAACTTAATTCTCTACAAAAAAGGTCTCTTAACATTTTCCCATAGCTGGCATCGTTTCCGAGATATTTGCAGATTTAGCTCAAGGGAAGGGGCCTGACGGACATATTTCGAAATATTTCTTATTCTTGTTGTTCTTCTTCTGCACAGCTAAGCTGGAAGTGGCATTTGCAGCTCGCAATAGTGCAGAGTTATCTCAAAGAAAGGGGCCACGGTGTTTCTGTACCTCTATTATGTTGGTGCAGCTTCGGAGCTTTTAAATATCTTGATATATCTCGAGAACTACGCATCTGATCAAAAAATATCATAGAACATAAAAAGTAGGAAACTTAATTCTCTACAAAAAAGGTCTCTTAACATTTTCCCATAGCTGGCATCGTTTCCGAGATATTTGCAGATTTAGCTCAAGGGAAGGGGCCTGACGGACATATTCCGAGATATTTCTCCTTCTTGTTGTTCCTCTTCTGCACAGCTAAGCTGGAAGTGGCATTTGCAGGTCGCAATAGTGCAGAGTTATCTCAAAGAAAGGGGCCACGGTGTTTCTGTATCTCTATTATGTTGGTGCGGCTTCGGAACTTTTAAATATCTCGATATATCTCGAAAACTACGCTTCTGATCAAAAAATATCAGAGAACCTAAATTGTAGGAAACATAATTCTCTACAAGAAAGGTCTCTTAACATTTTGCCATAGCTCGCTTCGTTTCCGAGATATTTACAGATTTATCTCAAGGGAAGGGGCCTGACGGACATATTTCGAGATATTTCTTCTTCTTGTTGTTCTTCTTCTGCACAGCTAAGCTGGAAGTGGCATTTGCAGCTCGCAATAGTGCAGAGTTATCTCAAAGAAAGGGGCCACGGTGTTTCTGTATCTCTATTATGTTGGTGCGGCTTCGGAACTTTTAAATATCTTGATATATCTCGAGAACTACGCATCTGATCAAAAAATATCATAGAACATAAAAAGTAGGAAACTTAATTCTCTACAAAAAAGGTCTCTTAACATTTTGCCATAGCTCGCTTCGTTTCCGAGATATTTGCAGATTTATCTCAAGGGAAGGGGCCTGACGGACATATTTCGAGATATTTCTTCTTCTTGTTGTTCTTCTTCTGCACAGCTAAGCTGGAAGTGGCATTTGCAGCTCGCACTAGTGCAGAGTTATCTCAAAGAAAGGGGCCACGGTGTTTCTGTATCTCTATTATGTTGGTGCCGCTTCGGAACTTTTAAATATCTGGATATATCTCGAGAACTACGCATCTGATCAAAAAATATCATAGAACATAAAAAGTAGGAAACTTAATTCTCTACAAAAAAGGTCTCTTAACATTTTGCCATAGCTCGCTTCGTTTCCGAGATATTTGCAGATTTATCTCAAGGGAAGGGGCCTGACGGACATATTTCGAGATATTTCTTCTTCTTGTTGTTCTTCTTCTGCACAGCTAAGCTGGAAGTGGCAATTGCAGCTCGCAGTAGTGCAGAGTTATCTCAAAGAAAGGGGCCACGGTGTTTCTGTATCTCTATTATGTTGGTGCGGCTTCGGAACTTTTAAATATCTTGATATATCTCGAGAACTACGCATCTGATCAAAAAATATCATAGAACATAAAAAGTAGGAAACTTAATTCTCTACAAAAAAGGTCTCTTATCATTTTGCCAAAGCTCGCTTCGTTTCCGAGATATTTGCAGATTTATCTCAAGGGAAGGGGCCTGACGGACATATTTCGAGATATTTCTTCTTCTTGTTGTTCTTCTTCTGCACAGCTAAGCTGGAAGTGGCATTTGCAGCGCGCAATAGTGCAGAGTTATCTCAAAGAAAGTGGCCACGGTGTTTCTGTATCTCTATTATGTTAGTGCGGCTTCGGAACTTTTAAATATCTTGATATATCTCGAGAACTACGCATCTGATCAAAAAATATCATAGAACATAAAAAGTAGGAAACTTAATTCTCTACAAAAAAGGTCTCCTAACATTTTGCCATAGCTCGCTTCGTTTCCGAGATATTTGCAGATTTATCTCAAGGGAAGGGTCCTGATGGACATATTTCGAGATATTTCTTCTTCTTGTTGTTCTTCTTCTGCACAGCTAAACTGGTAGTGGCATTTCCAGCTCGCAATCGTGCAGAGTTATCTCAAAGAAAGGGGCCACGGTGTTTCTGTATCTCTATTATGTTGGTGCGGCTTCGGAACTTTTAAATATCTTGATATATCTCGAGAACTACGCATCTGATCAAAAAATATCATAGAACATAAAAAGTAGGAAACTTAATTCTCTACAAAAAAGGTCTCTTAACATTTTCCGATAGCTGGCATCGTTTCCGAGATATTTGCAGATTTAGCTCAAGGGAAGGGGCCTGACGACATATTCCGAGATATTTCTTCTTCTTGTTGTTCCTCTTCTGCACAGCTAAGCTGGAAGTGGCATTTGCAGGTCGCAATAGTGCAGAGTTATCTCAAAGAAAGGGGCCACGGTGTTTCTGTATCTCTATTATGTTGGTGCGGCTTCGGAACTTTTAAATATCTTGATATATCTCGAGAACTACGCATCTGATCAAAAAATATCATAGAACATAAAAAGTAGGAAACCTAATTTCCTACACAAAAGGTCGCTTAACATTTTGCCGTAGCTCGCTTCGTTTCCGAGATATTTGCAGATTTATCTCAAGGGAAGGGTCCTGATGGACATATTTCGAGATATTTCTTCTTCTTGTTGTTCTTCTTCTGCACAGCTAAACTGGAAGTGGCATTTCCAGCTCGCAATCGTGCAGAGTTATCTCAAAGAAAGGGGCCACGGTGTTTCTGTATCTCTATTATGTTGGTGCGGCTTCGGAACTTTTAAATATCTTGATATATCTCGAGAACTACGCCTCTGATCGAAAAATATCATAGAACATAAAAAGTAGGAAACTTAATTCTCTACAACAAAGGTCTCTTAACATTTTGCCATAGCTCGCTTCGTTTCCGAGATATTTGCAGATTCAGCTCAAAGGAACGGGCCTGACGGACATATTTCGAGATACTTCTTCTTCTTGTTGTTCTTCCTCTGCACAGCTAAGCTGGAAGTGGCATTTGCAGCTCGCAATAGTGCAGAGTTATCTCAAAGAAAGGGGCCACGGTGTTTCTGTATCTCTATTATGTTGGTGCGGCTTCGGAACTTTTAAATATCTTGATATATCTCGAGAACTACGCATCTGATCAAAAAATATCATAGAACATAAAAAGTAGGAAACTTAATTCTCTACAAAAAAGGTCTCTTAACGTTTTGCAATAGCTCGCTTCGTTTCCGAGATATTTGCAGATTTATCTCAAGGGAAGGGTCCTGACGGACATATTTCGAGATATTTCTTCTTCTTGTTGTTCTTCTTCTGCACAGCTAAACTGGAAGTGGCATTTCCAGCTCGCAATAGTGCAGAGTTATCCCAAAGAAAGGGGCCACGATGTTTCTGTATCTCTATTATGTTGGTGCGGCTTCGGAACTTTTAAATATCTCGATATATCTCGAAAACTACGCTTCTGATCAAAAAATATCATAGAACATAAATTGTAGGAAACATAATTCTCTACAAAAAAGGTCTCTTAACATTTTGCCATAGCTCGCTTCGTTTCCGAGATATTTGCAGATTTATCTCAAGGGAAGGGGCCTGACGGACATATTTCGAGATATTTCTTCTTCTTGTTGTTCTTCTTCTGCACAGCTAAGCTGGAAGTGGCATTTGCAGCTCGCAGTAGTGCAGAGTTATCTCAAAGAAAGGGGCCACGGTGTTTCTGTATCTCTATTATGTTGGTGCGGCTTCGGAACTTTTAAATATCTTGATATATCTCGAGAACTACGCATCTGATCAAAAAATATCATAGAACATAAAAAGTAGGAAACTTAATTCTCTACAAAAAAGGTCTCTTATCATTTTGCCATAGCTCGCTTCGTTTCCGAGATATTTGCAGATTTATCTCAAGGGAAGGGGCCTGACGGACATATTTCGAGATATTTCTTCTTCTTGTTGTTCTTCTTCTGCACAGCTAAGCTGGAAGTGGCATTTGCAGCGCGCAATAGTGCAGAGTTATCTCAAAGAAAGGGGCCACGGTGTTTCTGTATCTCTATTATGTTAGTGCGGCTTCGGAACTTTTAAATATCTTGATATATCTCGAGAACTACGCATCTGGTCAAAAAATATCATAGAACATAAAAAGTAGGAATCCTAATTTTCTACAAAAAAGGTCTCTTAACATTTTGCCGTAGCTCGCTTCGTTTCCGAGATATTTGCAGATTTATCTCAAGGGAAGGGGCCTGACGGACATATTTCCAGATATTTCTTCTTCTTGTTGTTCCTCTTCTGCACAGCTAAACTGGAAGTGGCATTTCCAGCTCGCAATAGTGCAGAGTTATCCCAAAGAAAGGGGTCACGGTGTTTCCGTATCTCTATTATGTTGGTGCGGCTTCGGAACTTTTAAATATCTCGATATATCTCGAAAACTACGCTTCTGATCAAAAAATATTATAGAACATAAATTGTAGGAAGCATAATTCTCTACAAAAAAGGTCTCCTAACATTTTGCCATAGCTCGCTTCGTTTCCGAGATATTTGCAGATTTATCTCAAGGGAAGGGTCCTGATAGACATATTTCGAGATATTTCTTCTTCTTGTTGTTCTTCTTCTGCACAGCTAAACTGGTAGTGGCATTTCCAGCTCGCAATCGTGCAGAGTTATCTCAAAGAAAGGGGCCACGGTGTTTCTGTATCTCTATTATGTTGGTGCGGCTTCGGAACTTTTAAATATCTTGATATATCTCGAGAACTACGCATCTGATCAAAAAATATCATAGACCATAAAAAGTAGGAAACTTAATTCTCTACAAAAAAGGTCTCTTAACATTTTCCGATAGCTGGCATCGTTTCCGAGATATTTGCAGATTTAGCTCAAGGGAAGGGGCCTGACGACATATTCCGAGATATTTCTTCTTCTTGTTGTTCCTCTTCTGCACAGCTAAGCTGGAAGTGGCATTTGCAGGTCGCAATAGTGCAGAGTTATCTCAAAGAAAGGGGCCACGGTGTTTCTGTATCTCTATTATGTTGGTGCGGCTTCGGAACTTTTAAATATCTTGATATATCTCGAGAACTACGCATCTGATCAAAAAATATCATAGAACATAAAAAGTAGGAAACCTAATTTCCTACACAAAAGGTCGCTTAACATTTTGCCGTAGCTCGCTTCGTTTCCGAGATATTTGCAGATTTATCTCAAGGGAAGGGTCCTGATGGACATATTTCGAGATATTTCTTCTTCTTGTTGTTCTTCTTCTGCACAGCTAAACTGGAAGTGGCATTTCCAGCTCGCAATCGTGCAGAGTTATCTCAAAGAAAGGGGCCACGGTGTTTCTGTATCTCTATTATGTTGGTGCGGCTTCGGAACTTTTAAATATCTTGATATATCTCGAGAACTACGCCTCTGATCGAAAAATATCATAGAACATAAAAAGTAGGAAACTTAATTCTCTACAACAAAGGTCTCTTAACATTTTGCCATAGCTCGCTTCGTTTCCGAGATATTTGCAGATTCAGCTCAAAGGAACGGGCCTGACGGACATATTTCGAGATACTTCTTCTTCTTGTTGTTCTTCCTCTGCACAGCTAAGCTGGAAGTGGCATTTGCAGCTCGCAATAGTGCAGAGTTATCTCAAAGAAAGGGGCCACGGTGTTTCTGTATCTCTATTATGTTGGTGCGGTTTCGGAACTTTTAAATATCTTGATATATCTCGAAAACTACGCTTCTGATCAAAAAATATCATAGAACATAAATTGTAGGAAGCATAATTCTCTACAAAAAAGGTCTCCTAACATTTTGCCATAGCTCGCTTTGTTTCCGAGATATTTGCAGATTTATCTCAAGGGAAGGGTCCTGATGGACATATTTCGAGATATTTCTTCTTCTTGTTGTTCTTCTTCTGCACAGCTAAACTGGTAGTGGCATTTCCAGCTCGCAATCGTGCAGAGTTATCTCAAAGAAAGGGGCCACGGTGTTTCTGTATCTCTATTATGTTGGTGCGGCTTCGGAACTTTTAAATATCTTGATATATCTCGAGAACTACGCATCTGATCAAAAAATATCATAGAACATAAAAAGTAGGAAACTTAATTCTCTACAACAAAGGTCTCTTAACATTTTGCCATAGCTCGCTTCGTTTCCGAGATATTTGCAGATTTATCTCAAGGGAAGGGGCCTGACGGACATATTTCGAGATATTTCTTCTTCTTGTTGTTCTTCTTCTGCACAGCTAAGCTGGAAGTGGCATTTGCGGCTCGTACTAGTGCAGAGTTATCTCAAAGAAAGGAGCCACGGTGTTTCTGTATCTCTATTATGTTGGTGCGGCTTCGGAACTTTTAAATATCTCGATATATCTCGAAAACTACGCTTCTGATCAAAAAATATCAAAGAACATAAATTGTAGGAAACTTAATTCTCTACAAAAAAGGTCTCTTAACATTTTGCCATAGCTCGCTTCGTTTCCGAGATATTTGCAGATTTATCTCAAGGAAAGGGGCCTGACGGACATATTTCGAGATATTTCTTCTTCTTGTTGTTCTTCTTCTGCACAGCTAAGCTGGAAGTGGCATTTGCAGCTAGCAATAGTGCAGAGTTATCTCAAAGAAAGGGGCCACGGTGTTTCTGTATCTCTATTATGTTGGTGCGGCTTCGGAACTTTTAAATATCTTGATATATCTCGAGAACTACGCGTCTGATCAAAAAATATCATAGAACATAAAAAGTAGGAAACCTAATTTTCTACAAAAAAGGTCTCTTAACATTTTCCCATAGCTGGCATCGTTTCCGAGATATTTGCAGATTTATCTCAAGGGAAGGGGCCTGACGGACATATTTCGAGATATTTCTTCTTCTTGTTGTTCTTCTTCTGCACAGCTAAGCTGAAAGTGGCATTTGCAGCGCGCAATAGTGCAGAGTTATCTCAAAGAAAGGGGCCACGGTGTTTCTGTATCTCTATTATGTTGGTGCGGCTTCGGAACTTTTAAATATCTTGATATATCTCGAGAACTACGCATCTGATCAAAAAATATCATAGAACATGAAAAGTAGGAAACTTAATTCTCTACAAAAAAGGTCTCTTAACATTTTGCCGTAGCCCGCTTCGTTTCCGAGATATTTGCAGATTTATCTCAAGGGAAGGGGCCTGACGGACATATTTCGAGATATTTCTTCTTCTTGTTGTTCTTCTTCTGCACAGCTAAGCTGGAAGTGGCATTTGCGGCTCGCACTAGTGCACAGTTATCTCAAAGAAAGGGGCCACGGTGTTTCTGTATCTCTATTATGTTGGTGCGGCTTCGGAACTTTTAAATATCTTGATATATCTCTAGAACCACGCATCTGATCAAAAAATATCATAGAAGATAAAAAGTAGGAAACTTAATTCTCTACAAAAAAGGTCTCTTAACATTTTCCCATAGCTGGCATCGTTTCCGAGATATTTGCAGATTTATCTCAAGGGAAGGGGCCTGACGGACATATTTCGAGATATTTCTTCTTGTTGTTGTTCTTCTTCTGCACAGCTAAGCTGAAAGTGGCATTTGCAGCGCGCAATAGTGCAGAGTTCTCTCAAAGAAAGGGGCCACGGTGTTTCTGTATCTCTATTATGTTGGTGCGGCTTCGGAACTTTTAAATATCTTGATATATCTCGAGAACTACGCATCTGATCAAAAAATATCATAGAACATGAAAAGTAGGAAACTTAATTCTCTACAAAAAAGGTCTCTTAACATTTTGCCATAGCTCTCTTCGTTTCCGAGATATTTGCAGATTTATCTCGAGGGAAGGGGTCTGACGGACATATTTCGAGATATTTCTTCTTCTTGTTGTTCTTCTTCTGCACAGCTAAGCTGGAAGTGGCATTTGCAGCTCGCAATAGTGCAGAGTTATCTCAAAGAAAGGGGCCACGGTGTTTCTGTATCTCTATTATGTTGGTGCGGCTTCGGAACTTTTAAATATCTTGATATATCTCGAGAACTACGCATCTGATCAAATAATATCATAGAACATGAAAAGTAGGAAAATTAATTCTCTACAAAAAAGGTCTCTTAACATTTTGCCATAGCTCGCTTCGTTTCCGAGATATTTGCAGATTTATCTCAAGGGAAGGGGCCTAACGGACATATTTCGAGATATTTCTTCTTCTTGTTGTTCTTCTTCTGCACAGCTAAACTGGAAGTGGCATTTCCAGCTCGCAATAGTGCAGAGTCATCTCAAAGAAAGGGGCCACGGTGTTTCTGTATCTCTATTATGTTGGTGCGGCTTCGGAACTTTTAAATATCTCGATATATCTCGAAAACTACGCTTCTGATCAAAAAATATCATAGAACATAAAAAGTAGGAAACTTAATTCTCTACAAAAAAGGTCTCTTAACATTTTGCCATAGCTCGCTTCGTTTCCGAGATATTTGCAGATTTATCTCAAGGGAAGGGGCCTAACGGACATATTTCGAGATATTTCTTCTTCTTGTTGTTCTTCTTCTGCACAGCTAAACTGGAAGTGGCATTTCCAGCTCGCAATAGTGCAGAGTCATCTCAAAGAAAGGGGCCACGGTGTTTCTGTATCTCTATTATGTTGGTGCGGCTTCGGAACTTTTAAATATCTCGATATATCTCGAAAACTACGCTTCTGATCAAAAAATATCATAGAACATAAATTGTAGGAAACATAATTCTCGACAAAAAAGGTCTCTTAACATTTTGCCATAGCTCGCTTCGTTTCCGAGATATTTGCAGATATATCTCAAGGGAAGGGGCCTGACGGACATATTTCAAGATATTTCTTCTTCTTGTTGTTCTTCTTCTGCACAGCTAAGCTGGAAGTGGCATTTACAGCTCGCAATAGTGCAGAGTTATCTCAAAGAAAGGGGCCACGGTGTTTCTGTATCTCTATTTTGTTGGTGCGGCTTCGGAACTTTTAAATATCTTGATATATCTCGAGAACTACGCATCTGATCAAAAAATGTCATAGAACGTAAAAAGTAGGAAACTTAATTCTCTACAAAAAAGGTCTCTTCACATTTTGCCATAGCTCTCTTCGTTTCCGAGATATTTCCAGATTTATCTCAAGGGAAGGGGCCTGACGGACATATTTCGAGATATTTCTTCTTCTTGTTGTTCTTCTTCTGCACAGCTAAGCTGGAAGTGGCATTTGCAGCTCGCAATAGTGCAGAGTTATCTCAAAGAAAGGGGCCACGGTGTTTCTGTATCTCTATTATGTTGGTGCGGCTTCGGAACTTTTAAATATCTTGATATATCTCGAGAACTACGCATCTGATCAAAAAATATCATAGAACATGAAAAGTAGGAAAATTAATTCTCTACAAAAAAGGTCTCTTAACATTTTGCCATAGCTCGCTTCGTTTCCGAGATATTTGCAGATTTATCTCAAGGGAAGGGGCCTAACGGACATATTTCGAGATATTTCTTCTTCTTGTTGTTCTTCTTCTGCACAGCTAAACTGGAAGTGGCATTTCCAGCTCGCAATAGTGCAGAGTCATCTCAAAGAAAGGGGCCACGGTGTTTCTGTATCTCTATTATGTTGGTGCGGCTTCGGAACTTTTAAATATCTCGATATATCTCGAAAACTACGCTTCTGATCAAAAAATATCATAGAACATAAATTGTAGGAAACATAATTCTCGACAAAAAAGGTCTCTTAACATTTTGCCATAGCTCGCTTCGTTTCCGAGATATTTGCAGATATATCTCAAGGGAAGGGGCCTGACGGACATATTTCGAGATATTTCTTCTTCTTGTTGTTCTTCTTCTGCACAGCTAAGCTGGAAGTGGCATTTACAGCTCGCAATAGTGCAGAGTTATCTCAAAGAAAGGGGCCACGGTGTTTCTGTATCTCTATTATGTTGGTGCGGCTTCGGAACTTTTAAATATCTTGATATATCTCGAGAACTACGCATCTGATCAAAAAATATCATAGAACATGAAAAGTAGGAAACTTAATTCTCTACAAAAAAGGTCTCTTAACATTTTGCCATAGCTCTCTTCGTTTCCGAGATATTTGCAGATTTATCTCAAGGGAAGGGGCCTGACGGACATATTTCGAGATATTTCTTCTTCTTGTTGTTCTTCTTCTGCACAGCTAAACTGGAAGTGGCATTTCCAGCTCGCAATAGTGCAGAGTCATCTCAAAGAAAGGGGCCACGGTGTTTCTGTATCTCTATTATGTTGGTGCGGCTTCGGAACTTTTAAATATCTCGATATATCTCGAAAACTACGCTTCTGATCAAAAAATATCATAGAACATAAATTGTAGGAAACATAATTCTCGACAAAAAAGGTCTCTTAACATTTTGCCATAGCTCGCTTCGTTTCCGAGATATTTGCAGATATATCTCAAGGGAAGGGGCCTGACGGACATATTTCAAGATATTTCTTCTTCTTGTTGTTCTTCTTCTGCACAGCTAAGCTGGAAGTGGCATTTACAGCTCGCAATAGTGCAGAGTTATCTCAAAGAAAGGGGCCACGGTGTTTCTGTATCTCTATTTTGTTGGTGCGGCTTCGGAACTTTTAAATATCTTGATATATCTCGAGAACTACGCATCTGATCAAAAAATGTCATAGAACGTAAAAAGTAGGAAACTTAATTCTCTACAAAAAAGGACTCTTCACATTTTGCCATAGCTCTCTTCGTTTCCGAGATATTTCCAGATTTATCTCAAGGGAAGGGGCCTGACGGACATATTTCGAGATATTTCTTCTTCTTGTTGTTCTTCTTCTGCACAGCTAAGCTGGAAGTGGCATTTGCAGCTCGCAATAGTGCAGAGTTATCTCAAAGAAAGGGGCCACGGTGTTTCTGTATCTCTATTATGTTGGTGCGGCTTCGGAACTTTTAAATATCTTGATATATCTCGAGAACTACGCATCTGATCAAAAAATATCATAGAACATGAAAAGTAGGAAACTTAATTCTCTACAAAAAAGGTCTCTTAACATTTTGCCATAGCTCGCTTCGTTTCCGAGATATTTGCAGATTTATCTCATGGAAAGGGGCCTGACGGACATATTTCGAGATATTTCTTCTTCTTGTTGTTCTTCTTCTGCACAGCTAAGCTGGAAGTGGCATTTGCAGCTCGCAATAGTGCAGAGTTATCTCAAAGAAAGGGGCCACGGTGTTTCTGTATCTCTATTATGTTGGTGCGGCTTCGGAACTTTTAAATATCTTGATATATCTCGAGAACTACGCCTCTGATCGAAAAATATCATAGAACATAAAAAGTAGGAAACTTAATTCTCTACAAAAAAGGTCTCTTAACATTTTGCCATAGCTCTCTTCGTTTCCGAGATATTTGCAGATTTATCTCAAGGGAAGGGGCCTGACGGACATATTTCGAGATATTTCTTCTTCTTGTTGTTCTTCTTCTGCACAGCTAAGCTGGAAGTGGCATTTGCAGCTCGCAATAGTGCAGAGTTATCTCAAAGAAAGGGGCCACGGTGTTTCTGTATCTCTATTATGTTGGTGCGGCTTCGGAACTTTTAAATATCTTGATATATCTCGAGAACTACGCATCTGATCAAAAAATATCATAGAACATAAAAAGTAGGAAACCTAATTTTCTACAAAAAAGGTCTCTTAACATTTTGCCGTAGCCCGCTTCGTTTCCGAGATATTTGCAGATTCATCTCAAGGGAAGGGGCCTGACGGACATATTTCGAGATATTTCTTCTTCTTGTTGTTCTTCTTCTGCACAGCTAAGCTGGAAGTGGCATTTGCGGCTCGCACTAGTGCACAGTTATCTCAAAGAGAGGGGCCACGGTGTTTCTGTATCTCTATTATGTTGGTGCGGCTTCGGAACTTTTAAATATCTTGATATATCTCTAGAACTACGCATCTGATCAAAAAATATCATAGAAGATAAAAAGTAGGAAACTTAATTCTCTACAAAAAAGGTCTCTTAACATTTTCCCATAGCTGGCATCGTTTCCGAGATATTTGCAGATTTATCTCAAGGGAAGGGGCCTGACGGACATATTTCGAGATATTTCTTCTTCTTGTTGTTCTTCTTCTGCACAGCTAAGCTGAAAGTGGCATTTGCAGCGCGCAATAGTGCAGAGTTCTCTCAAAGAAAGGGGCCACGGTGTTTCTGTATCTCTATTATGTTGGTGCGGCTTCGGAACTTTTAAATATCTTGATATATCTCGAGAACTACGCATCTGATCAAAAAATATCATAGAACATGAAAAGTAGGAAACTTAATTCTCTACAAAAAAGGTCTCTTAACATTTTGCCATAGCTCGCTTCGTTTCCGAGATATTTGCAGATTTATCTCAAGGGAAGGGGCCTAACGGACATATTTCGAGATATTTCTTCTTCTTGTTGTTCTTCTTCTGCACAGCTAAGCTGGAAGTGGCATTTGCAGCTCGCAATAGTGCAGAGTTATCTCAAAGAAAGGGGCCACGGTGTTTCTGTATCTCTATTATGTTGGTGCGGCTTCGGAACTTTTAAATATCTTGATATATCTCGAGAACTACGCATCTGATCAAAAAATATCATAGAACATGAAAAGTAGGAAACTTAATTCTCTACAAAAAAGGTCTCTTAACATTTTGCCATAGCTCGCTTCGTTTCCGAGATATTTGCAGATTTATCTCAAGGGAAGGGGCCTAACGGACATATTTCGAGATATTTCTTCTTCTTGTTGTTCTTCTTCTGCACAGCTAAGCTGGAAGTGGCATTTGCAGCTCGCAATAGTGCAGAGTTATCTCAAAGAAAGGGGCCACGGTGTTTCTGTATCTCTATTATGTTGGTGCGGCTTCGGAACTTTTAAATATCTTGATATATCTCGAGAACTACGCATCTGATCAAAAAATATCATAGAACATGAAAAGTAGGAAACTTAATTCTCTACAAAAAAGGTCTCTTAACATTTTGCCATAGCTCTCTTCGTTTCCGAGATATTTGCAGATTTATCTCAAGGGAAGGGGCCTGACGGACATATTTCGAGATATTTCTTCTTCTTGTTGTTCTTCTTCTGCACAGCTAAGCTGGAAGTGGCATTTGCAGCTCGCAATAGTGCAGAGTGATCTCAAAGAAAGGGGCCACGGTGTTTCTGTATCTCTATTATGTTGGTGCGGCTTCGGAACTTTTAAATATCTTGATATATCTCGAGAACTACGCATCTGATCAAAAAATATCATAGAACATGAAAAGTAGGAAACTTAATTCTCTACAAAAAAGGTCTCTTAACATTTTGCCATAGCTCTCTTCGTTTCCGAGATATTTGCAGATTTATCTCAAGGGAAGGGGCCTGACGGACATATTTCGAGATACTTCTTCTTCTTGTTGTTCTTCTTCTGCACAGCTAAGCTGGAAGTGGCATTTGCAGCTCGCAATAGTGCAGAGTTATCTCAAAGAAAGGGGCCACGGTGTTTCTGTATCTCTCTTATGTTGGTGCGGCTTCGGAACTTTTAAATATCTTGATATATCTCGAGAACTACGCATCTGATCAAAAAATATCATAGAACATAAAAAGTAGGAAACTTAATTCTCTACAAAAAAGGTCTCTTCACATTTTGCCATAGCTCGCTTCGTTTCCGAGATATTTGCAGATTTATCTCAAGGGAAGGGGCCTGACGGACATATTTCGAAATATTTCTTATTCTTGTTGTTCTTCTTCTGCACAGCTAAGCTGGAAGTGGCATTTGCAGCTCGCAATAGTGCAGAGTTATCTCAAAGAAAGGGGCCACGGTGTTTCTGTATCTCTATTATGTTGGTGCGGCTTCGGAACTTTTAAATATTGATATATCTCGAGAACTACGCATCTGATCAAAAAATATCATAGAACATGAAAAGTAGGAAACTTAATTCTCTACAAAAAAGGTCTCTTAACATTTTGCCATAGCTCTCTTCGTTTCCGAGATATTTGCAGATTTATCTCAAGGGAAGGGGCCTGACGGACATATTTCGAGATATTTCTTCTTCTTGTTGTTCTTCTTCTGCACAGCTAAGCTGGAAGTGGCATTTGCAGCTCGCAATAGTGCAGAGTTATCTCAAAGAAAGGGGCCACGGTGTTTCTGTATCTCTATTATGTTGGTGCGGCTTCGGAACTTTTAAATATCTTGATATATCTCGAGAACTACGCATCTGATCAAAAAATATCATAGAACATAAAAAGTAGGAAACCTAATTTTCTACAAAAAAGGTCTCTTAACATTTTGCCGTAGCCCGCTTCGTTTCCGAGATATTTGCAGATTTATCTCAAGGAAAGGGGCCTGACGGACATATTTCGAGATATTTCTTCTTCTTGTTGTTCTTCTTCTGCACAGCTAAGCTGGAAGTGGCATTTGCGGCTCGCACTGGTGCACAGTTATCTCAAAGAAAGGGGCCACGGTGTTTCTGTATCTCTATTATGTTGGTGCGGCTTCGGAACTTTTAAATATCTTGATATATCTCGAGAACTACGCATCTGATCAAAAAATATCATAGAACATGAAAAGTAGGAAACTTAATTCTCTACAAAAAAGGTCTCTTAACATTTTGCCATAGCTCTCTTCCTTTCCGAGATATTTGCAGATTTATCTCGAGGGAAGGGGTCTGACGGACATATTTCGAGATATTTCTTCTTCTTGTTGTTCTTCTTCTGCACAGCTAAGCTGGAAGTGGCATTTGCAGCTCGCAATAGTGCAGAGTTATCTCAAAGAAAGGGGCCACGGTGTTTCTGTATCTCTATTATGTTGGTGCGGCTTCGGAACTTTTAAATATCTTGATATATCTCGAGAACTACGCATCTGATCAAAAAATATCATAGAACATGAAAAGTAGGAAACTTAATTCTCTACAAAAAAGGTCTCTTAACATTTTGCCATAGCTCGCTTCGTTTCCGAGATATTTGCAGATTTATCTCAAGGGAAGGGGCCTAACGGACATATTTCGAGATATTTCTTCTTCTTGTTGTTCTTCTTCTGCACAGCTAAGCTGGAAGTGGCATTTGCAGCTCGCAATAGTGCAGAGTTATCTCAAAGAAAGGGGCCACGGTGTTTCTGTATCTCTATTATGTTGGTGCGGCTTCGGAACTTTTAAATATCTTGATATATCTCGAGAACTACGCATCTGATCAAAAAATATCATAGAACATGAAAAGTAGGAAACTTAATTCTCTACAAAAAAGGTCTCTTAACATTTTGCCATAGCTCGCTTCGTTTCCGAGATATTTGCAGATTTATCTCAAGGGAAGGGGCCTAACGGACATATTTCGAGATATTTCTTCTTCTTGTTGTTCTTCTTCTGCACAGCTAAGCTGGAAGTGGCATTTGCAGCTCGCAATAGTGCAGAGTTATCTCAAAGAAAGGGGCCACGGTGTTTCTGTATCTCTATTATGTTGGTGCGGCTTCGGAACTTTTAAATATCTTGATATATCTCGAGAACTACGCATCTGATCAAAAAATATCATAGAACATGAAAAGTAGGAAACTTAATTCTCTACAAAAAAGGTCTCTTAACATTTTGCCATAGCTCTCTTCGTTTCCGAGATATTTGCAGATTTATCTCAAGGGAAGGGGCCTGACGGACATATTTCGAGATATTTCTTCTTCTTGTTGTTCTTCTTCTGCACAGCTAAGCTGGAAGTGGCATTTGCAGC
Organism: Osmia lignaria lignaria; assembly: GCF_051020975.1. NCBI lineage: Eukaryota > Metazoa > Arthropoda > Insecta > Hymenoptera > Megachilidae > Osmia > Osmia lignaria. Next base: position 3,298,103 of record NW_027478159.1, on the reverse strand, counting down.
TCGCAATAGTGCAGAGTGATCTCAAAGAAAGGGGCCACGGTGTTTCTGTATCTCTATTATGTTGGTGCGGCTTCGGAACTTTTAAATATCTTGATATATCTCGAGAACTACGCATCTGATCAAAAAATATCATAGAACATGAAAAGTAGGAAACTTAATTCTCTACAAAAAAGGTCTCTTAACATTTTGCCATAGCTCTCTTCGTTTCCGAGATATTTGCAGATTTATCTCAAGGGAAGGGGCCTGACGGACATATTTCGAGATACTTCTTCTTCTTGTTGTTCTTCTTCTGCACAGCTAAGCTGGAAGTGGCATTTGCAGCTCGCAATAGTGCAGAGTTATCTCAAAGAAAGGGGCCACGGTGTTTCTGTATCTCTCTTATGTTGGTGCGGCTTCGGAACTTTTAAATATCTTGATATATCTCGAGAACTACGCATCTGATCAAAAAATATCATAGAACATAAAAAGTAGGAAACTTAGTTCTCTACAAAAAAGGTCTCTTCACATTTTGCCATAGCTCGCTTCGTTTCCGAGATATTTGCAGATTTATCTCAAGGGAAGGGGCCTGACGGACATATTTCGAAATATTTCTTATTCTTGTTGTTCTTCTTCTGCACAGCTAAGCTGGAAGTGGCATTTGCAGCTCGCAATAGTGCAGAGTTATCTCAAAGAAAGGGGCCACGGTGTTTCTGTATCTCTATTATGTTGGTGCGGCTTCGGAACTTTTAAATATTGATATATCTCGAGAACTACGCATCTGATCAAAAAATATCATAGAACATGAAAAGTAGGAAACTTAATTCTCTACAAAAAAGGTCTCTTAACATTTTGCCATAGCTCTCTTCGTTTCCGAGATATTTGCAGATTTATCTCAAGGGAAGGGGCCTGACGGACATATTTCGAGATATTTCTTCTTCTTGTTGTTCTTCTTCTGCACAGCTAAGCTGGAAGTGGCATTTGCAGCTCGCAATAGTGCAGAGTTATCTCAAAGAAAGGGGCCACGGTGTTTCTGTATCTCTATTATGTTGGTGCGGCTTCGGAACTTTTAAATATCTTGATATATCTCGAGAACTACGCATCTGATCAAAAAATATCATAGAACATAAAAAGTAGGAAACCTAATTTTCTACAAAAAAGGTCTCTTAACATTTTGCCGTAGCCCGCTTCGTTTCCGAGATATTTGCAGATTTATCTCAAGGAAAGGGGCCTGACGGACATATTTCGAGATATTTCTTCTTCTTGTTGTTCTTCTTCTGCACAGCTAAGCTGGAAGTGGCATTTGCGGCTCGCACTGGTGCACAGTTATCTCAAAGAAAGGGGCCACGGTGTTTCTGTATCTCTATTATGTTGGTGCGGCTTCGGAACTTTTAAATATCTTGATATATCTCGAGAACTACGCATCTGATCAAAAAATATCATAGAACATGAAAAGTAGGAAACTTAATTCTCTACAAAAAAGGTCTCTTAACATTTTGCCATAGCTCTCTTCCTTTCCGAGATATTTGCAGATTTATCTCGAGGGAAGGGGTCTGACGGACATATTTCGAGATATTTCTTCTTCTTGTTGTTCTTCTTCTGCACAGCTAAGCTGGAAGTGGCATTTGCAGCTCGCAATAGTGCAGAGTTATCTCAAAGAAAGGGGCCACGGTGTTTCTGTATCTCTATTATGTTGGTGCGGCTTCGGAACTTTTAAATATCTCGATATATCTCGAAAACTACGCTTCTGATCAAAAAATATCATAGAACATAAAAAGTAGGAAACTTAATTCTCTACAAAAAAGGTCTCTTAACATTTTGCCATAGCTCGCTTCGTTTCCGAGATATTTGCAGATTTATCTCAAGGGAAGGGGCCTAACGGACATATTTCGAGATATTTCTTCTTCTTGTTGTTCTTCTTCTGCACAGCTAAACTGGAAGTGGCATTTCCAGCTCGCAATAGTGCAGAGTCATCTCAAAGAAAGGGGCCACGGTGTTTCTGTATCTCTATTATGTTGGTGCGGCTTCGGAACTTTTAAATATCTCGATATATCTCGAAAACTACGCTTCTGATCAAAAAATATCATAGAACATAAATTGTAGGAAACATAATTGTCGACAAAAAAGGTCTCTTAACATTTTGCCATAGCTCGCTTCGTTTCCGAGATATTTGCAGATATATCTCAAGGGAAGGGGCCTGACGGACATATTTCAAGATATTTCTTCTTCTTGTTGTTCTTCTTCTGCACAGCTAAGCTGGAAGTGGCATTTACAGCTCGCAATAGTGCAGAGTTATCTCAAAGAAAGGGGCCACGGTGTTTCTGTATCTCTATTTTGTTGGTGCGGCTTCGGAACTTTTAAATATCTTGATATATCTCGAGAACTACGCGTCTGATCAAAAAATATCATAGAACATAAAAAGTAGGAAACCTAATTTTCTACAAAAAAGGTCTCTTAACATTTTGCCGTAGCCCGCTTCGTTTCCGAGATATTTGCAGATTTATCTCAAGGGAAGGGGCCTGACGGACATATTTCGAGATATTTCTTCTTCTTGTTGTTCTTCTTCTGCACAGCTAAGCTGGAAGTGGCATTTGCGGCTCGCACTAGTGCACAGTTATCTCAAAGAAAGGGGCCACGGTGTTTCTGTATCTCTATTATGTTGGTGCGGCTTCGGAACTTTTAAATATCTTGATATATCTCTAGAACTACGCATCTGATCAAAAAATATCATAGAAGATAAAAAGTAGGAAACTTAATTCTCTACAAAAAAGGTCTCTTAACATTTTCCCATAGCTGGCATCGTTTCCGAGATATTTGCAGATTTATCTCAAGGGAAGGGGCCTGACGGACATATTTCGAGATATTTCTTCTTCTTGTTGTTCTTCTTCTGCACAGCTAAGCTGAAAGTGGCATTTGCAGCGCGCAATAGTGCAGAGTTCTCTCAAAGAAAGGGGCCACGGTGTTTCTGTATCTCTATTATGTTGGTGCGGCTTCGGAACTTTTAAATATCTTGATATATCTCGGGAACTACGCATCTGATCAAAAAATATCATAGAACATGAAAAGTAGGAAACTTAATTCTCTACAAAAAAGGTCTCTTAACATTTTGCCATAGCTCGCTTCGTTTCCGAGATATTTGCAGATTTATCTCAAGGGAAGGGGCCTAACGGACATATTTCGAGATATTTCTTCTTCTTGTTGTTCTTCTTCTGCACAGCTAAGCTGGAAGTGGCATTTGCAGCTCGCAATAGTGCAGAGTTATCTCAAAGAAAGGGGCCACGGTGTTTCTGTATCTCTATTATGTTGGTGCGGCTTCGGAACTTTTAAATATCTTGATATATCTCGAGAACTACGCATCTGATCAAAAAATATCATAGAACATGAAAAGTAGGAAACTTAATTCTCTACAAAAAAGGTCTCTTAACATTTTGCCATAGCTCTCTTCGTTTCCGAGATATTTGCAGATTTATCTCAAGGGAAGGGGCCTGACGGACATATTTCGAGATATTTCTTCTTCTTGTTGTTCTTCTTCTGCACAGCTAAGCTGGAAGTGGCATTTGCAGCTCGCAATAGTGCAGAGTGATCTCAAAGAAAGGGGCCACGGTGTTTCTGTATCTCTATTATGTTGGTGCGGCTTCGGAACTTTTAAATATCTTGATATATCTCGAGAACTACGCATCTGATCAAAAAATATCATAGAACATGAAAAGTAGGAAACTTAATTCTCTACAAAAAAGGTCTCTTAACATTTTGCCATAGCTCTCTTCGTTTCCGAGATATTTGCAGATTTATCTCAAGGGAAGGGGCCTGACGGACATATTTCGAGATACTTCTTCTTCTTGTTGTTCTTCTTCTGCACAGCTAAGCTGGAAGTGGCATTTGCAGCTCGCAATAGTGCAGAGTTATCTCAAAGAAAGGGGCCACGGTGTTTCTGTATCTCTCTTATGTTGGTGCGGCTTCGGAACTTTTAAATATCTTGATATATCTCGAGAACTACGCATCTGATCAAAAAATATCATAGAACATAAAAAGTAGGAAACTTAATTCTCTACAAAAAAGGTCTCTTAACATTTTGCCATAGCTCGCTTCGTTTCCGAGATATTTGCAGATTTATCTCAAGGGAAGGGGCCTGACGGACATATTTCGAAATATTTCTTATTCTTGTTGTTCTTCTTCTGCACAGCTAAGCTGGAAGTGGCATTTGCAGCTCGCAATAGTGCAGAGTTATCTCAAAGAAAGGGGCCACGGTGTTTCTGTATCTCTATTATGTTGGTGCGGCTTCGGAACTTTTAAATATTGATATATCTCGAGAACTACGCATCTGATCAAAAAATATCATAGAACATGAAAAGTAGGAAACTTAATTCTCTACAAAAAAGGTCTCTTAACATTTTGCCATAGCTCTCTTCGTTTCCGAGATATTTGCAGATTTATCTCAAGGGAAGGGGCCTGACGGACATATTTCGAGATATTTCTTCTTCTTGTTGTTCTTCTTCTGCACAGCTAAGCTGGAAGTGGCATTTGCAGCTCGCAATAGTGCAGAGTTATCTCAAAGAAAGGGGCCACGGTGTTTCTGTATCTCTATTATGTTGGTGCGGCTTCGGAACTTTTAAATATCTTGATATATCTCGAGAACTACGCATCTGATCAAAAAATATCATAGAACATAAAAAGTAGGAAACCTAATTTTCTACAAAAAAGGTCTCTTAACATTTTGCCGTAGCCCGCTTCGTTTCCGAGATATTTGCAGATTTATCTCAAGGAAAGGGGCCTGACGGACATATTTCGAGATATTTCTTCTTCTTGTTGTTCTTCTTCTGCACAGCTAAGCTGGAAGTGGCATTTGCGGCTCGCACTAGTGCACAGTTATCTCAAAGAAAGGGGCCACGGTGTTTCTGTATCTCTATTATGTTGGTGCGGCTTCGGAACTTTTAAATATCTTGATATATCTCGAGAACTACGCATCTGATCAAAAAATATCATAGAACATGAAAAGTAGGAAACTTAATTCTCTACAAAAAAGGTCTCTTAACATTTTGCCATAGCTCTCTTCCTTTCCGAGATATTTGCAGATTTATCTCGAGGGAAGGGGTCTGACGGACATATTTCGAGATATTTCTTCTTCTTGTTGTTCTTCTTCTGCACAGCTAAGCTGGAAGTGGCATTTGCAGCTCGCAATAGTGCAGAGTTATCTCAAAGAAAGGGGCCACGGTGTTTCTGTATCTCTATTATGTTGGTGCGGCTTCGGAACTTTTAAATATCTCGATATATCTCGAAAACTACGCTTCTGATCAAAAAATATCATAGAACATAAAAAGTAGGAAACTTAATTCTCTACAAAAAAGGTCTCTTAACATTTTGCCATAGCTCGCTTCGTTTCCGAGATATTTGCAGATTTATCTCAAGGGAAGGGGCCTAACGGACATATTTCGAGATATTTCTTCTTCTTGTTGTTCGTCTTCTGCACAGCTAAACTGGAAGTTGCATTTCCAGCTCGCAATAGTGCAGAGTCATCTCAAAGAAAGGGGCCACGGTGTTTCTGTATCTCTATTATGTTGGTGCGGCTTCGGAACTTTTAAATATCTCGATATATCTCGAAAACTACGCTTCTGATCAAAAAATATCATAGAACATAAATTGTAGGAAACATAATTCTCGACAAAAAAGGTCTCTTAACATTTTGCCATAGCTCGCTTCGTTTCCGAGATATTTGCAGATATATCTCAAGGGAAGGGGCCTGACGGACATATTTCAAGATATTTCTTCTTCTTGTTGTTCTTTTTCTGCACAGGTAAGCTGGAAGTGGCATTTACAGCTCGCAATAGTGCAGAGTTATCTCAAAGAAAGGGGCCACGGTGTTTCTGTATCTCTATTTTGTTGGTGCGGCTTCGGAACTTTTAAATATCTTGATATATCTCGAGAACTACGCATCTGATCAAAAAATGTCATAGAACGTAAAAAGTAGGAAACTTAATTCTCTACAAAAAAGGTCTCTTCACATTTTGCCATAGCTCTCTTCGTTTCCGAGATATTTCCAGATTTATCTCAAGGGAAGGGGCCTGACGGACATATTTCGAGATATTTCTTCTTCTTGTTGTTCTTCTTCTGCACAGCTAAGCTGGAAGTGGCATTTGCAGCTCGCAATAGTGCAGAGTTATCTCAAAGAAAGGGGCCACGGTGTTTCTGTATCTCTATTATGTTGGTGCGGCTTCGGAACTTTTAAATATCTTGATATATCTCGAGAACTACGCATCTGATCAAAAAATATCATAGAACATGAAAAGTAGGAAACTTAATTCTCTACAAAAAAGGTCTCTTAACATTTTGCCATAGCTCTCTTCCTTTCCGAGATATTTGCAGATTTATCTCGAGGGAAGGGGTCTGACGGACATATTTCGAGATATTTCTTCTTCTTGTTGTTCTTCTTCTGCACAGCTAAGCTGGAAGTGGCATTTGCAGCTCGCAATAGTGCAGAGTTATCTCAAAGAAAGGGGCCACGGTGTTTCTGTATCTCTATTATGTTGGTGCGGCTTCGGAACTTTTAAATATCTCGATATATCTCGAAAACTACGCTTCTGATCAAAAAATATCATAGAACATAAATTGTAGGAAACTTAATTCTCGACAAAAAAGGTCTCTCAACATTTTGCCATAGCTCGCTTCGTTTCCGAGATATTTGCAGATATATCTCAAGGGAAGGGGCCTGACGGACATATTTCAAGATATTTCTTCTTCTTGTTGTTCTTCTTCTGCACAGCTAAGCTGGAAGTGGCATTTACAGCTCGCAATAGTGCAGAGTTATCTCAAAGAAAGGGGCCACGGTGTTTCTGTATCTCTATTTTGTTGGTGCGGCTTCGGAACTTTTAAATATCTTGATATATCTCGAGAACTACGCATCTGATCAAAAAATGTCATAGAACATAAAAAGTAGGAAACTTAATTCTCTACAAAAAAGGTCTCTTAACATTTTGCCATAGCTCGCTTCGTTTCCGAGATATTTGCAGATTTATCTCAAGGAAAGGGGCCTGACGGACATATTTCGAGATATTTCTTCTTCTTGTTGTTCTTCTTCTGCACAGCTAAGCTGGAAGTGGCATTTGCAGCTCGCAATAGTGCAGAGTTATCTCAAAGAAAGGGGCCACGGTGTTTCTGTATCTCTATTATGTTGGTGCGGCTTCGGAACTTTTAAATATCTTGATATATCTCGAGAACTACGCGTCTGATCAAAAAATATCATAGAACATAAAAAGTAGGAAACCTAATTTTCTACAAAAAAGGTCTCTTAACATTTTGCCGTAGCCCGCTTCGTTTCCGAGATATTTGCAGATTTATCTCAAGGGAAGGGGCCTGACGGACATATTTCGAGATATTTCTTCTTCTTGTTGTTCTTCTTCTGCACAGCTAAGCTGGAAGTGGCATTTGCGGCTCGCACTAGTGCAGAGTTATCTCAAAGAAAGGGGCCACGGTGTTTCTGTATCTCTATTATGTTGGTGCGGCTTCGGAACTTTTAAATATCTCGATATATCTCGAAAACTACGCTTCTGATCAAAAAATATCATAGAACATAAAAAGTAGGAAACTTAATTCTCTACAAAAAAGGTCGCTTAACATTTTGCCATAGCTCGCTTCGTTTCCGAGATATTTGCAGATTTATCTCAAGGGAAGGGGCCTAACGGACATATTTCGAGATATTTCTTCTTCTTGTTGTTCTTCTTCTGCACAGCTAAGCTGAAAGTGGCATTTGCAGCGCGCAATAGTGCAGAGATCTCTCAAAGAAAGGGGCCACGGTGTTTCTGTATCTCTATTATGTTGGTGCGGCTTCGGAACTTTTAAATATCTTGATATATCTCGAGAACTACGCATCTGATCAAAAAATATCATAGAACATGAAAAGTAGGAAACGTAATTCTCTACAAAAAAGGTCTCTTAACATTTTGCCATAGCTCGCTTCGTTTCCGAGATATTTGCAGATTTATCTCAAGGGAAGGGGCCTAACGGACATATTTCGAGATATTTCTTCTTCTTGTTGTTCTTCTTCTGCACAGCTAAGCTGGAAGTGGCATTTGCAGCTCGCAATAGTGCAGAGTTATCTCAAAGAAAGGGGCCACGGTGTTTCTGTATCTCTATTATGTTGGTGCGGCTTCGGAACTTTTAAATATCTTGATATATCTCGAGAACTACGCATCTGATCAAAAAATATCATAGAACATGAAAAGTAGGAAACTTAATTCTCTACAAAAAAGGTCTCTTAACATTTTGCCATAGCTCTCTTCGTTTCCGAGATATTTGCAGATTTATCTCAAGGGAAGGGGCCTGACGGACATATTTCGAGATATTTCTTCTTCTTGTTGTTCTTCTTCTGCACAGCTAAGCTGGAAGTGGCATTTGCAGCTCGCAATAGTGCAGAGTGATCTCAAAGAAAGGGGCCACGGTGTTTCTGTATCTCTATTATGTTGGTGCGGCTTCGGAACTTTTAAATATCTTGATATATCTCGAGAACTACGCATCTGATCAAAAAATATCATAGAACATGAAAAGTAGGAAACTTAATTCTCTACAAAAAAGGTCTCTTAACATTTTGCCATAGCTCTCTTCGTTTCCGAGATATTTGCAGATTTATCTCAAGGGAAGGGGCCTGACGGACATATTTCGAGATATTTCTTCTTCTTGTTGTTCTTCTTCTGCACAGCTAAGCTGGAAGTGGCATTTGCAGCTCGCAATAGTGCAGAGTTATCTCAAAGAAAGGGGCCACGGTGTTTCTGTATCTCTATTATGTTGGTGCGGCTTCGGAACTTTTAAATATCTTGATATATCTCGAGAACTACGCATCTGATCAAAAAATATCATAGAACATGAAAAGTAGGAAACTTAATTCTGTACAAAAAAGGTCTCTTAACATTTTGCCATAGCTCTCTTCGTTTCCGAGATATTTGCAGATTTATCTCAAGGGACGGGGCCTGACGGACATATTTCGAGATATTTCTTCTTCTTGTTGTTCTTCTTCTGCACAGCTAAGCTGGAAGTGGCATTTGCAGCTCGCAATAGTGCAGAGTTATCTCAAAGAAAGGGGCCACGGTGTTTCTGTATCTCTCTTATGTTGGTGCGGCTTCGGAACTTTTAAATATCTTGATATATATCGAGAACTACGCATCTGATCAAAAAATATCATAGAACATAAAAAGTAGGAAACTTAATTCTCTACAAAAAAGGTCTCTTAACATTTTGCCATAGCTCGCTTCGTTTCCGAGATATTTGCAGATTTATCTCAAGGGAAGGGGCCTAACGGACATATTTCGAGATATTTCTTCTTCTTGTTGTTCTTCTTCTGCACAGCTAAACTGGAAGTGGCATTTCCAGCTCGCAATAGTGCAGAGTCATCTCAAAGAAAGGGGCCACGGTGTTTCTGTATCTCTATTATGTTGGTGCGGCTTCGGAACTTTTAAATATCTTGATATATCTCGAGAACTACGCATCCGATCAAAAAATATCATAGAACATAAAAAGTAGCAAACTTAATTCTCTACAAAAAAGGTCTCTTAACATTTTGCCATAGCTCGCTTCGTTTCCGAGATATTTGCAGATATATCTCAAGGGCAGGGGCCTGACGGACATATTTCGAGATATTTCTTCTTCTTGTTGTTCTTCTTCTGCACAGCTAAGCTGGAAGTGGCATTTACAGCTCGCAATAGTGCAGAGTTATCTCAAAGAAAGGGGCCACGGTGTTTCTGTATCTCTATTATGTTGGTGCGGCTTCGGAACTTTTAAATATCTTGATATATCTCGAGAACTACGCATCCGATCAAAAAATATCATAGAACAGAAAAAGTCGGAAACTTAATTCTCTACAAAAAAGGTCTCTTAACATTTTGCCATAGCTCGCTTCGTTTCCGAGATATTTGCAGATATATCTCAAGGGCAGGGGCCTGACGGACATATTTCGAGATATTTCTTCTTCTTGTTGTTCTTCTTCTGCACAGCTAAGCTGGAAGTGGCATTTACAGCTCGCAATAGTGCAGAGTTATCTCAAAGAAAGGGGCCACGGTGTTTCTGTATCTCTATTATGTTGGTGCGGCTTCGGAACTTTTAAATATCTTGATATATCTCGAGAACTACGCATCCGATCAAAAAATATCATAGAACATAAAAAGTAGGAAACTTAATTCTCTACAAAAAAGGTCTCTTAACATTTTGCCATAGCTCGCTTCGTTTCCGAGATATTTGCAGATTTATCTCGAGGGAAGGGGCCTGACGGACATATTTCGAGATATTTCTTCTTCTTGTTGTTCTTCTTCTGCACAGCTAAGCTGGAAGCGGCATTTGCGGCTCGCACTAGTGCAGAGTTATATCAAAGAAAAGGGCCACGGTGTTTCTGTATCTCTATTATGTTGGTGCGGCTTCGGATCTTTTAAATATCTCGATATATCTCGAAAACTACGCATCTGATCAAAAAATATCATAGAACATAAATTGTAGGAACCATAATTGTCTACAAAAAAGGTCTCTTAAGATTTTGCCATAGCTCGCTTCGTTTCCGAGATATTTGCAGATATATCTCAAGGGAAGGGGCCTGACGGACATATTTCGAGATATTTCTTCTTCTTGTTGTTCTTCTTCTGCACAGCTAAGCTGGAAGTGGCATTTACAGCTCGCAATAGTGCAGAGTTATCTCAAAGAAAGGGGCCACGGTGTTTCTGTATCTCTATTATGTTGGTGCGGCTTCGGAACTTTTAAATATCTTGATATATCTCGAGAACTACGCATCTGATCAAAAAATGTCATAGAACGTAAAAAGTAGGAAACTTAATTCTCTACAAAAAAGGTCTCTTAACATTTTGCCATAGCTCTCTTCGTTTCCGAGATATTTCCAGATTTATCTCAAGGGAAGGGGCCTGACGGACATATTTCGAGATATTTCTTCTTCTTGTTGTTCTTCTTCTGCACAGCTAAGCTGGAAGTGGCATTTGCAGCTCGCTATAGTGCAGAGTTATCTCAAAGAAAGGGGCCACGGTGTTTCTGTATCTCTATTATGTTGGTGCGGCTTCGGAACTTTTAAATATCTTGATATATCTCGAGAACTACGCATCTGATCAAAAAATATCATAGAACATAAAAAGTAGGAAACTTAATTCTCTAGAAAAAAGGTCTCTTAATATTTTGCCATAGCTCGCTTCGTTTCCGAGATATTTGCAGATTTATCTCAAGGGAAGGGGCCTAACGGACATATTTCGAGATATTTCTTCTTCTTGTTGTTCTTCTTCTGCACAGCTAAACTGGAAGTGGCATTTCCAGCTCGCAATAGTGCAGAGTCATCTCAAAGAAAGGGGCCACGGTGTTTCTGTATCTCTATTATGTTGGTGCGGCTTCGGAACTTTTAAATATCTCGATATATCTCGAAAACTACGCTTCTGATCAAAAAATATCATAGAACATAAATTGTAGGAAACATAATTCTCGACAAAAAAGGTCTCTTAAGATTTTGCCATAGCTCGCTTCGTTTCCGAGATATTTGCAGATATATCTCAAGGGAAGGGGCCTGACGGACATATTTCGAGATATTTCTTCTTCTTGTTGTTCTTCTTCTGCACAGCTAAGCTGGAAGTGGCATTTACAGCTCGCAATAGTGCAGAGTTATCTCAAAGAAAGGGGCCACGGTGTTTCTGTATCTCTATTATGTTGGTGCGGCTTCGGAACTTTTAAATATCTTGATACATCTCGAGAACTACGCATCTGATCAAAAAATATCATAGAACATGAAAAGTAGGAAACTTAATTCTCTACAAAAAAGGTCTCTTAACATTTTGCCATAGCTCTCTTCGTTTCCGAGATATTTGCAGATTTATCTCAAGGGAAGGGGCCTGACGGACATATTTGGAGATATTTCTTCTTCTTGTTGTTCTTCTTCTGCACAGCTAAGCTGGAAGTGGCATTTGCAGCTCGCAATAGTGCAGAGTTATCTCAAAGAAAGGGGCCACGGTGTTTCTGTATCTCTATTATGTTGGTGCGGCTTCGGAACTTTTAAATATCTCGATATATCTCGAAAACTACGCTTCTGATCAAAAAATATCATAGAACATAAATTGTAGGAAACATAATTCTCTACAAAAAACGTCTCTTAACATTTTGCCATAGCTCGCTTCGTTTCCGAGATATTTGCAGATTCAGCTCAAAGGAACTGGCCTGACGGACATATTTCGAGATATTTCTTCTTCTTGTTGTTCTTCTTCTGCACAGCTAAACTGGAAGTGGCATTTCCAGCTCGCAATCGTGCAGAGTTATCTCAAAGAAAGGGGCCACGGTGTTTCTGTATCTCTATTATGTTGGTGCGGCTTCGGAACTTTTAAATATCTTGATATATCTCGAGAACTACGCCTCTGATCGAAAAATATCATAGAACATAAAAAGTAGGAAACTTAATTCTCTACAAAAAAGGTCTCTTAACATTTTGCCATAGCTCGCTTCGTTTCCGAGATATTTGCAGATTTATCTCAAGGGAAGGGGCCTGACGGACATATTTCGAGATATTTCTTCTTCTTGTTGTTCTTCTTCTGCACAGCTAAGCTGGAAGTGGCATTTACAGCTCGCAATAGTGCAGAGTTATCTCAAAGAAAGGGGCCACGGTGTTTCTGTATCTCTATTATGTTGGTGCGGCTTCGGAACTTTTAAATATCTTGATATATCTCGGGAACTACGCATCTGATCAAAAAATATCATAGAACATGAAAAGTAGGAAACTTAATTCTCTACAAAAAAGGTCTCTTAACATTTTGCCATAGCTCTCTTCGTTTCCGAGATATTTGCAGATTTATCTCAAGGGAAGGGGCCTGACGGACATATTTGGAGATATTTCTTCTTCTTGTTGTTCTTCTTCTGCACAGCTAAGCTGGAAGTGGCATTTGCAGCTCGCAATAGTGCAGAGTTATCTCAAAGAAAGGGGCCACGGTGTTTCTGTATCTCTATTATGTTGGTGCGGCTTCGGAACTTTTAAATATCTCGATATATCTCGAAAACTACGCTTCTGATCAAAAAATATCATAGAACATAAATTGTAGGAAACATAATTCTCTACAAAAAACGTCTCTTAACATTTTGCCATAGCTCGCATCGTTTCCGAGATATTTGCAGATGCAGCTCAAAGGAACTGGCCTGACGGACATATTTCGAGATATTTCTTCTTCTTGTTGTTCTTCTTCTGCACAGCTAAACTGGAAGTGGCATTTCCAGCTCGCAATCGTGCTGAGTTATCTCAAAGAAAGGGGCCACGGTGTTTCTGTATCTCTATTATGTTGGTGCGGCTTCGGAACTTTTAAATATCTTGATATATCTCGAGAACTACGCCTCTGATCGAAAAATATCATAGAACATAAAAAGTAGGAAACTTAATTCTCTACAAAAAAGGTCTCTTAACATTTTGCCATAGCTCGCTTCGTTTCCGAGATATTTGCAGATTTATCTCAAGGGAAGGGGCCTGACGGACATATTTCGAGATATTTCTTCTTCTTGTTGTTCTTCTTCTGCACAGCTAAGCTGGAAGTGGCATTTCCAGCTCTCAATAGTGCAGAGTTATCTCAAAGAAAGGGGCCACGGTGTTTCTGTATCTCTATTATGTTGGTGCGGCTTCGGAACTTTTAAATATCTTGATATATCTCGAGAACTACGCATCTGATCAAAAAATATCATAGAACATAAAAAGTAGGAAACTTAATTCTCTACAAAAAAAGTCTCTTAACATTTTGCCATAGCTCGCTTCGTTTCCGAGATATTTGCAGATTTATCTCAAGGGAAGGGTCCTGATGGACATATTTCGAGATATTTCTTCTTCTTGTTGTTCTTCTTCTGCACAGCTAAACTGGAAGTGGCATTTCCAGCTCGCAATCGTGCAGAGTTATCTCAAAGAAAGGGGCCACGGTGTTTCTGTATCTCTATTATGTTGGTGCGGCTTCGGAACTTTTAAATATCTTGATATATCTCGAGAACTACGCCTCTGATCGAAAAATATCATACAACATAAAAAGTAGGAAACTTAATTCTCTACAAAAAAGGTCTCTCAACATTTTGCCATAGCTCGCTTCGTTTCCGAGATATTTGCAGATTTATCTCAAGGGAAGGGGCCTGACGGACATATTTCGAGATATTTCTTCTTCTTGTTGTTCTTCTTCTGCACAGCTAAGCTGGAAGTGGCATTTGCGGCTCGCACTAGTGCAGAGTTATCTCAAAGAAAGGAGCCACGGTGTTTCTGTATCTCTATTATGTTGGTGCGGCTTCGGAACTTTTAAATATCTCGATATATCTCGAAAACTACGCTTCTGATCAAAAAATATCATAGAACATAAATTGTAGGAAACATAATTCTCGACAAAAAAGGTCTCTTACGATTTTGCCATAGCTCGCTTCGTTTCCGAGATATTTGCAGATATATCTCAAGGGAAGGGGCTTGACGGACATATTTCGAGATATTTCTTCTTCTTGTTGTTCTTCTTCTGCACAGCTAAGCTGGAAGTGGCATTTACAGCTCGCAATAGTGCAGAGTTATCTCAAAGAAAGGGGCCACGGTGTTTCTGTATCTCTATTATGTTGGTGCGGCTTCGGAACTTTTAAATATCTTGATATATCTCGAGAACTACGCATCTGATCAAAAAATATCATAGAACATGAAAAGTAGGAAACTTAATTCTCTACAAAAAAGGTCTCTTAACATTTTGCCATAGCTCTCTTCGTTTCCGAGATATTTGCAGATTTATCTCAAGGGAAGGGGCCTGACGGACATATTTGGAGATATTTCTTCTTCTTGTTGTTCTTCTTCTGCACAGCTAAGCTGGAAGTGGCATTTGCAGCTCGCAATAGTGCAGAGTTATCTCAAAGAAAGGGGCCACGGTGTTTCTGTATCTCTTTATGTTGGTGCGGCTTCGGAACTTTTAAATATCTCGATATATCTCGAAAACTACGCTTCTGATCAAAAAATATCATAGAACATAAATTGTAGGAAACATAATTCTCTACAAAAAACGTCTCTCAACATTTTGCCATAGCTCGCTTCGTTTCCGAGATATTTGCAGATTCAGCTCAAAGGAACTGGCCTGACGGACATATTTCGAGATATTTCTTCTTCTTGTTGTTCTTCTTCTGCACAGCTAAACTGGAAGTGGCATTTCCAGCTCGCAATCGTGCAGAGTTATCTCAAAGAAAGGGGCCACGGTGTTTCTGTATCTCTATTATGTTGGAGCGGCTTCGGAACTTTTAAATATCTTGATATATCTCGAGAACTACGCCTCTGATCGAAAAATATCATAGAACATAAAAAGTAGGAAACTTAATTCTCTACAAAAAAGGTCTCTTAACATTTTGCCATAGCTCGCTTCGTTTCCGAGATATTTGCAGATTTATCTCAAGGGAAGGGGCCTGACGGACATATTTCGAGATATTTCTTCTTCTTGTTGTTCTTCTTCTGCACAGCTAAGCTGGAAGTGGCATTTGCAGCTCGCAATAGTGCAGAGTTATCTCAAAGAAAGGGGCCACGGTGTTTCTGTATCTCTATTATGTTGGTGCGGCTTCGGAACTTTTAAATATCTTGATATATCTCGAGAACTACGCATCTGATCAAAAAATATCATAGAACATAAAAAGTAGGAAACTTAATTCTCTACAAAAAAGGTCTCTTAACATTTTGCCATAGCTCGCTTCGTTTCCGAGATATTTGCAGATTTATCTCAAGGGAAGGGTCCTGATGGACATATTTCGAGATATTTCTTCTTCTTGTTGTTCTTCTTCTGCACAGCTAAACTGGAAGTGGCATTTCCAGCTCGCAATCGTGCAGAGTTATCTCAAAGAAAGGGGCCACGGTGTTTCTGTATCTCTATTATGTTGGTGCGGCTTCGGAACTTTTAAATATCTTGATATATCTCGAGAACTACGCCTCTGATCGAAAAATATCATACAACATAAAAAGTAGGAAACTTAATTCTCTACAAAAAAGGTCTCTTAACATTTTGCCATAGCTCGCTTCGTTTCCGAGATATTTGCAGATTTATCTCAAGGGAAGGGGCCTGACGGACATATTTCGAGATATTTCTTCTTCTTGTTGTTCTTCTTCTGCACAGCTAAGCTGGAAGTGGCATTTGCGGCTCGCACTAGTGCAGAGTTATCTCAAAGAAAGGAGCCACGGTGTTTCTGTATCTCTATTATGTTGGTGCGGCTTCGGAACTTTTAAATATCTCGATATATCTCGAAAACTACGCTTCTGATCAAAAAATATCATAGAACATAAATTGTAGGAAACATAATTCTCGACAAAAAAGGTCTCTTAAGATTTTGCCATAGCTCGCTTCGTTTCCGAGATATTTGCAGATATATCTCAAGGGAAGGGGCCTGACGGACATATTTCGAGATATTTCTTCTTCTTGTTGTTCTTCTTCTGCACAGCTAAGCTGGAAGTGGCATTTACAGCTCGCAATAGTGCAGAGTTATCTCAAAGAAAGGGGCCACGGTGTTTCTGTATCTCTATTATGTTGGTGCGGCTTCGGAACTTTATCTATCTTGATATATCTCGAGAACTACGCCTCTGATCGAAAAATATCATAGAACATAAAAAGTAGGAAACTTAATTCTCTACAAAAAAGGTCTCTTAACATTTTGCCATATCTCGCTTCGTTTCCGAGATATTTGCAGATTTATCTCAAGGGAAGGGGCCTGACGGACATATTTCGAGATATTTCTTCTTCTTGTTGTTCTTCTTCTGCACAGCTAAGCTGGAAGTGGCATTTGCGGCTCGCACTAGTGCAGAGTTATCTCAAAGAAAGGAGCCACGGTGTTTCTGTATCTCTATTATGTTGGTGCGGCTTCGGAACTTTTAAATATCTCGATATATCTCGAAAACTACGCTTCTGATCAAAAAATATCATAGAACATAAATTGTAGGAAACATAATTCTCTACAAAAAAGGTCTCTTAACATTTTGCCATAGCTCGCTTCGTTTCCGAGATATTTGCAGATATATCTCAAGGGCAGGGGCCTGACGGACATATTTCGAGATATTTCTTCTTCTTGTTGTTCTTCTTCTGCACAGCTAAGCTGGAAGTGGCATTTACAGCTCGCAATAGTGCAGAGTTATCTCAAAGAAAGGGGCCACGGTGTTTCTGTATCCCTATTATGTTGGTGCGGCTTCGGAACTTTTAAATATCTCGATATATCTCGAAAACTACGCTTCTGATCAAAAAATATCATTGAACATAAATTGTAGGAAACATAATTCTCTACAAAAAACGTCCCTTAACATTTTGCCATAGCTCGCTTCGTTTCCGAGATATTTGCAGATTCAGCTCAAAGGAACTGGCCTGACGGACATATTTCGAGATATTTCTTCTTCTTGTTGTTCTTCTTCTGCACAGCTAAACTGGAAGTGGCATTTCCAGCTCGCAATCGTGCAGAGTTATCTCAAAGAAAGGGGCCACGGTGTTTCTGTATCTCTATTATGTTGGTGCGGCTTCGGAACTTTTAAATATCTTGATATATCTCGAGAACTACGCATCTGATCAAAAAATATCATAGAACATAAAAAGTAGGAAACCTAATTTTCTACAAAAAAGGTCTCTTAACATTTTTCCATAGCTCGCTTCGTTTCCGAGATATTTGCAGATTTATCTCAAGGGAAGGCGCCTGACGGACATATTTCGAGATATTTCTTCTTCTTGTTGTTCTTCTTCTGCACAGCTAAGCTGGAAGTGGCATTTGCGGCTCGCACTAGTGCAGAGTTATCTCAAAGAAAGGGGCCACGGTGTTTCTGTATCCCTATTATGTTGGTGCGGCTTCGGAACTTTTAAATATCTCGATATATCTCGAAAACTACGCTTCTGATCAAAAAATATCATAGAACATAAATTGTAGGAAACATAATTCTCTACAAAAAACGTCTCTTAACATTTTGCCATAGCTCGCTTCGTTTCCGAGATATTTGCAGATTCAGCTCAATGGAACTGGCCTGACGGACATATTTCGAGATATTTCTCCTTCTCGTTGTTCTTCTTCTGCACAGCTAAACTGGAAGTGGCATTTCCAGCTCGCAATCGTGCAGAGTTATCTCAAAGAAAGGGGCCACGGTGTTTCTGTATCTCTATTATGTTGGTGCGGCTTCGGAACTTTTAAATATCTTGATATATCTCGAGAACTACGCCTCTGATCGAAAAATATCATGGAACATAAAAAGTAGGAAACTTAATTCTCTACAAAAAAGGTCTCTCAACATTTTGCCATAGCTCGCTTCGTTTCCGAGATATTTGCAGATTTATCTCAAGGGAAGGGGCCTGAGGGACATATTTCGAGATATTTCTTCTTCTTGTTGTTCTTCTTCTGCACAGCTAAGCTGGAAGTGGCATTTACAGCTCGCAATAGTGCAGAGTTATCTCAAAGAAAGGGGCCACGGTGTTTCTGTATCTCTATTATGTTGGTGCTGCTTCGGAACTTTTAAATATCTTGATATATCTCGAGAACTACACATCTGATCAAAAAATATCGTAGAACATGAAAAGTAGGAAACTTAATTCTCTACAAAAAAGGTCTCTTAACATTTTGCCATAGCTCTCTTCGTTTCCGAGATATTTGCAGATTTATCTCAAGGGAAGGGTCCTGATGGACATATTTCGAGATATTTCTTCTTCTTGTTGTTCTTCTTCTGCACAGCTAAACTGGAAGTGGCATTTCCAGCTCGCAATCGTGCAGAGTTATCTCAAAGAAAGGGGCCACGGTGTTTCTGTATCTCTATTATGTTGGTGCGGCTTCGGATCTTTTAAATATCTTGATATATCTCGAGAACTACGCCTCTGATCGAAAAATATCATAGAACATAAAAAGTAGGAAACTTAATTCTCTACAAAAAAGGTCTCTTAACATTTTGCCATAGCTCTCTTTGTTTCCGAGATATTTGCAGATTTATCTCAAGGGAAGGGGCCTGACGGACATATTTCGAGATATTTCTTCTTCTTGTTGTTCTTCTTCTGCACAGCTAAGCTGGAAGTGGCATTTGCAGCTCGCAATAGTGCAGAGTTATCTCAAAGAAAGGGGCCACGGTGTTTCTGTATCTCTATTATGTTGGTGCGGCTTCGGAACTTTTAAATATCTGGATATATCTCGAGAACTACGCATCTGATCAAAAAATATCATAGAACATAAAAAGTAGGAAACTTAATTCTCTACAAAAAAGGTCTCTTAACATTTTGCCATAGCTCGCTTCGTTTCCGAGATATTTGCAGATTTATCTCAAGGGAAGGGTCCTGATGGACATATTTCGAGATATTTCTTCTTCTTGTTGTTCTTCTTCTGCACAGCTAAACTGGAAGTGGCATTTCCAGCTCGCAATCGTACAGAGTTATCTCAAAGAAAGGGGCCACGGTGTTTCTGTATCTCTATTATGTTGGTGCGGCTTCGGAACTTTTAAATATCTTGATATATCTCGAGAACTACGCCTCTGATCGAAAAATATCATACAACATAAAAAGTAGGAAACTTAATTCTCTACAAAAAAGGTCTCTTAACATTTTGCCATAGCTCGCTTCGTTTCCGAGATATTTGCAGATTTATCTCAAGGGAAGGGGCCTGACGGACATATTTCGAGATATTTCATCTTCTTGTTGTTCTTCTTCTGCACAGCTAAGCTGGAAGTGGCATTTGCGGCTCGCACTAGTGCAGAGTTATCTCAAAGAAAGGAGCCACGGTGTTTCTGTATCTCTATTATGTTGGTGCGGCTTCGGAACTTTTAAATATCTCGATATATCTCGAAAACTACGCTTCTGATCAAAAAATATCATAGAACATAAATTGTAGGAAACATAATTCTCGACAAAAAAGGTCTCTTAAGATTTTGCCATAGCTCGCTTCGTTTCCGAGATATTTGCAGATATATCTCAAGGGAAGGGGCCTGACGGACATATTTCGAGATATTTCTTCTTCTTGTTGTTCTTCTTCTGCACAGCTAAGCTGGAAGTGGCATTTACAGCTCGCAATAGTGCAGAGTTATCTCAAAGAAAGGGGCCACGGTGTTTCTGTATCCCTATTATGTTGGTGCGGCTTCGGAACTTTTAAATATCTCGATATATCTCGAAAACTACGCTTCTGATCAAAAAATATCATAGAACGTAAATTGTAGGAAACATTATTCTCTACAGAAAAGGTCTCTTAACATTTTGCCATAGCTCGCTTCGTTTCCGAGATATTTGCAGATTTATCTCAAGGGAAGGGTCCTGATGGACATATTTCGAGATATTTCTTCTTCTTGTTGTTCTTCTTCTGCACAGCTAAACTGGAAGTGGCATTTCCAGCTCGCAATCGTGCAGAGTTATCTCAAAGAAAGGGGCCACGGTGTTTCTGTATCTCTATTATGTTGGTGCGGCTTCGGAGCTTTTAAATATCTTGATATATCTCGAGAACTACGCCTCTGATCGAAAAATATCATAGAACATAAAAAGTAGGAAACTTAATTCTCTACAAAAAAGGTCTCTTAACATTTTGCCATAGCTCGCTTCGTTTCCGAGATATTTGCAGATTTATCTCAAGGGAAGGGGCCTGACGGACATATTTCGAGATATTTCTTCTTCTTGTTGTTCTTCTTCTGCACAGCTAAGCTGGAAGTGGCATTTGCGGCTCGCACTAGTGCAGAGTTATCTCAAAGAAAGGAGCCACGGTGTTTCTGTATCTCTATTATGTTGGTGCGGCTTCGGAACTTTTAAATATCTCGATATATCTCGAAAACTACGCTTCTGATCAAAAAATATCATAGAACATAAATTGTAGGAAACATAATTCACTACAAAAAACGTCTCTTAACATTTTGCCATAGCTCGCTTCGTTTCCGAGATATTTGCAGATTCAGCTCAAAGGAACGGGCCTGACGGACATATTTCGAGATACTTCTTCTTCTTGTTGTTCTTCCTCTGCACAGCTAAGCTGGAAGTGGCATTTGCAGCTCGCAATAGTGCAGAGTTATCTCAAAGAAAGGGGCCACGGTGTTTCTGTATCTCTATTATGTTGGTGCGGCTTCGGAACTTTTAAATATCTTGATATATCTCGAGAACTACGCATCTGATCAAAAAATATCATAGAACATAAAAAGTAGGAAACTTAATTCTCTACAAAAAAGGTCTCTTAACATTTTGCCATAGCTCGCTTCGTTCCCGAGATATTTGCAGATTTATCTCAAGGGAAGGGGCCTGACCGACATATTTCGAGATATTTCTTCTTCTTGTTGTTCTTCTTGTGCACAGCTAAGCTGGAAGTGGCATTTGCAGGTCGCAATAGTGCAGAGTTATCTCAAAGAAAGGGGCCACGGTGTTTCTGTATCTCTATTATGTTGGTGCGGCTTCGGAACTTTTAAATATCTCGATATATCTCGAAAACTACGCTTCTGATCAAAAAATATCATAGAACATAAATTGTAGGAAACATAATTCTCTACAAAAAAGGTCTCCTAACATTTTGCCATAGCTCGCTTCGTTTCCGAGATATTTGCAGATATATCTCAAGGGAAGGGGCCTGACGGACATATTTCGAGATATTTCTTCTTCTTGTTGTTCTTCTTCTGCACAGCTAAGCTGGAAGTGGCATTTGCGGCTCGCACTAGTGCAGAGTTATCTCAAAGAAAGGGGCCACGGTGTTTCTGTATCTCTATTATGTTGGTACGGCTTCGGAACTTTTAAATATCCCGATATATCTCGAAAACTACGCTTCTGATCAAAAAATATCATAGAACATAGATTGTAGGAAACATAATTCTCTACAAAAAAGGTCTCTTAACATTTTGCCATAGCTCGCTTCGTTTCCGAGATATTTGCAGATTTATCTCAAGGGAAGGGGCCTGACGGACATATTTCGAGATACTTCTTCTTCTTGTTGTTCTTCTTCTGCACAGCTAAACTGGAAGTGGCATTTCCAGCTCGCAATAGTGCAGAGTTATCTCAAAGAGAGGGGCCACGGTGTTTCTGTATCTCTATTATGTTGGTGCGGCTTCGGAACTTTTAAATATCTTGATATATCTCGAGAGCTACGCGTCTGATCAAAAAATATCATAGAACATAAAAAGTAGGAAACATAATTCTCTACAAAAAAGGTCTCTTAATATTTTGCCATAGCTCGCTTCGTTTCCGAGATATTTGCAGATTCAGCTCAAAGGAACTGGCCTGACGGACATATTTCGAGATATTTCTTCTTCTTGTTGTTCTTCCTCTGCACAGCTAAGCTGGAAGTGGCATTTGCAGCTCGCAATAGTGCAGAGTTATCTCAAAGAAAGGGGCCACGGTGTTTCTGTATCCCTATTATGTTGGTGCGGCTTCGGAACTTTTAAATATCTCGATATATCTCGAAAACTACGCTTCTGATCAAAAAATATCATAGAACATAAATTGTAGGAAACATAATTCTCTAGAAAAAACGTCTGTTAACATTTTGCCATAGCTCGCTTCGTTTCCGAGATATTTGCAGATTCAGCTCAAAGGAACTGGCCTGACGGACATATTTCGAGATATTTCTTCTTCTTGTTGTTCTTCCTCTGCACAGCTAAGCTGGAAGTGGCATTTGCAGCTCGCAATAGTGCAGAGTTATCTCAAAGAAAGGGGCCACGGTGTTTCTGTATCTCTATTATGTTGGTGCGGCTTCGGAACTTTTAAATATCTTGATATATCTCGAGAGCTACGCGTCTGATCAAAAAATATCATAGAACATAAAAAGTAGGAAACATAATTCTCTACAAAAAAGGTCTCTTAACATTTTGCCATAGCTCGCTTCGTTTCCGAGATATTTGCAGATTTATCTCAAGGGAAGTGGCCTGACGGACATATTTCGAGATATTTCTTCTTCTTGTTGTTCTGCTTCTGCACAGCTAAGCTGGAAGTGGCATTTGCGGCTCGCACTAGTGCAGAGTTATCTCAAAGAAAGGGGCCACGGTGTTTCTGTATCTCTATTATGTTGGTGCGGCTTCGGAACTTTTAAATATCTTGATATATCTCGAGAACTACGCATCTGATCAAAAAATATCATAGAACATAAAAAGTAGGAAACTCAATTCTCTACAAAAAAGGTCTCTTAACATTTTGCAATAGCTCGCTTCGTTTCCGAGATATTTGCAGATTTATCTCAAGGGAAGGGGCCTGACGGACATATTTCGAGATATTTCTTCTTCTTGTTGTTCTTCTTCTGCACAGCTAAGCTGGAAGTGGCATTTGCGGCTCGCACTAGTGCAGAGTTATCTCAAAGAAAGGGGCCACGGTGTTTCTGTATCTCTATTATGTTGGTGCTGCCTCGGAACTGTTAAATATCTCGATATATCTCGAAAACTACGCTTCTGATCAAAAAATATCATAGAACATAAATTGTAGGAAACATAATTCTCTACAAAAAACGTCTCTTAACATTTTGCCATAGCTCGCTTCGTTTCCGAGATATTTGCAGATTTATCTCAAGGGAAGGGGCCTAACGGACATATTTCGAGATATTTCTTCTTCTTGTTGTTCTTCTTCTGCAGAGCTAAACTGGAAGTGGCATTTCCAGCTCGCAATAGTACAGAGTTATCTCAAAGAAAGGGGCCACGGTGTTTCTGTATCTCTATTATGTTGGTGCGGCTTCGGATCTTTTAAATATCTTGATATATCTCGAGAACTACGCATCTGATCAAAAAATATCATAGAACATAAAAAGGAGGAAACTTAATTCTCTACAAAAAAGGTCTCTTAACATTTTGCCATAGCTCTCTTCGTTTCCGAGATATTTGCAGATTTATCTCAAGGGAAGGGGCCTAACGGACATATTTCGAGATATTTCTTCTTCTTGTTGTTCTTCTTCTGCACAGCTAAACTGGAAGTGGCATTTCCAGCTCGCAATAGTACAGAGTTATCTCAAAGAAAGGGGCCACGGTGTTTCTGTATCTCTATTATGTTGGTGCGGCTTCGGAACTTTTAAATATCTTGATATATCTCGAGAACTACGCATCTGATCAAAAAATATCATAGAACATAAAAAGGAGGAAACTTAATTCTCTACAAAAAAGGTCTCTTAACATTTTGCCATAGCTCTCTTCGTTTCCGAGATATTTGCAGATTTATCTCAAGGGAAGGGGCCTGACGGACACATTTCGAGATATTTCTTCTTCTTGTTGTTCTTCTTCTGCACAGCTAAGCTGGAAGTGGCATTTGCGGCTCGCACTAGTGCAGAGTTATCTCAAAGAGAGGGGCCACGGTGTTTCTGTATCTCTATTATGTTGGTGCGGCTTCGGAACTTTTAAATATCTTGATATATCTCGAGAGCTACGCGTCTGATCAAAAAATATCATAGAACATAAAAAGTAGGAAACATAATTCTCTACAAAAAAGGTCTCTTAATATTTTGCCATAGCTCGCTTCGTTTCCGAGATATTTGCAGATTTATCTCAAGGGAAGGGGCCTGACGGACATATTTCGAGATATTTCTTCTTCTTGTTGTTCTTCTGCTGCACAGCTAAGCTGGAAGTGGCATTTGCGGCTCGCACTAGTGCAGAGTTATCTCAAAGAGAGGGGCCACGGTGTTTCTGTATCTCTATTATGTTGGTGCGGCTTCGGAACTTTTAAATATCTTGATATATCTCGAGAGCTACGCGTCTGATCAAAAAATATCATAGAACATAAATTGTAGGAAACATAATTCTCTACAAAAAACGTCTCTTAACATTTTGCCATAGCTCGCTTCGTTTCCGAGAAATTTGCAGATTCAGCTCAAAGGAACTGGCCTGACGGACATATTTCGAGATATTTCTTCTTCTTGTTGTTCTTCCTCTGCACAGCTAAGCTGGAAGTGGCATTTGCAGCTCGCAATAGTGCAGAGTTATCTCAAAGAAAGGGGCCACGGTGTTTCTGTATCCCTATTATGTTAGTGCGGCTTCGGAACTTTTAAATATCTCGATATATCTCGAAAACTACGCTTCTGATCAAAAAATATCATAGAACATAAATTGTAGGAAACATAATTCTCTACAAAAAACGTCTGTTAACATTTTGCCATAGCTCGCTTCGTTTCCGAGATATTTGCAGATTCAGCTCAAAGGAACTGGCCTGACGGACATATTTCGAGATATTTCTTCTTCTTGTTGTTCTTCCTCTGCACAGCTAAGCTGGAAGTGGCATTTGCAGCTCGCAATAGTGCAGAGTTATCTCAAAGAAAGGGGCCACGGTGTTTCTGTATCTCTATTATGTTGGTGCGGCTTCGGAACTTTTAAATATCTTGATATATCTCGAGAGCTACGCGTCTGATCAAAAAATATCATAGAACATAAAAAGTAGGAAACATAATTCTCTACAAAAAAGGTCTCTTAACATTTTGCCATAGCTCGCTTCGTTTCCGAGATATTTGCAGATTTATCTCAAGGGAAGTGGCCTGACGGACATATTTCGAGATATTTCTTCTTCTTGTTGTTCTTCTTCTGCACAGCTAAGCTGGAAGTGGCATTTGCGGCTCGCACTAGTGCAGAGTTATCTCAAAGAAAGGGGCCACGGTGTTTCTGTATCTCTATTATGTTGGTGCGGCTTCGGAACTTTTAAATATCTTGATATATCTCGAGAACTACGCATCTGATCAAAAAATATCATAGAACATAAAAAGTAGGAAACTCAATTCTGTACAAAAAAGGTCTCTTAACATTTTGCAATAGCTCGCTTCGTTTCCGAGATATTTGCAGATTTATCTCAAGGGAAGGGGCCTGACGGACATATTTCGAGATATTTCTTCTTCTTGTTGTTCTTCTTCTGCACAGCTAAGCTGGAAGTGGCATTTGCGGCTCGCACTAGTGCAGAGTTATCTCAAAGAAAGGGGCCACGGTGTTTCTGTATCTCTATTATGTTGGTGCTGCCTCGGAACTGTTAAATATCTCGATATATCTCGAAAACTACGCTTCTGATCAAAAAATATCATAGAACATAAATTGTAGGAAACATAATTCTCTACAAAAAACGTCTCTTAACATTTTGCCATAGCTCGCTTCGTTTCCGAGATATTTGCAGATTTATCTCAAGGGAAGGGGCCTAACGGACATATTTCGAGATATTTCTTCTTCTTGTTGTTCTTCTTCTGCACAGCTAAACTGGAAGTGGCATTTCCAGCTCGCAATAGTACAGAGTTATCTCAAAGAAAGGGGCCACGGTGTTTCTGTATCTCTATTATGTTGGTGCGGCTTCGGAACTTTTAAATATCTTGATATATCTCGAGAACTACGCATCTGATCAAAAAATATCATAGAACATAAAAAGGAGGAAACTTAATTCTCTACAAAAAAGGTCTCTTAACATTTTGCCATAGCTCTCTTCGTTTCCGAGATATTTGCAGATTTATCTCAAGGGAAGGGGCCTAACGGACATATTTCGAGATATTTCTTCTTCTTGTTGTTCTTCTTCTGCACAGCTAAACTGGAAGTGGCATTTCCAGCTCGCAATAGTACAGAGTTATCTCAAAGAAAGGGGCCACGGTGTTTCTGTATCTCTATTATGTTGGTGCGGCTTCCGAACTTTTAAATATCTTGATATATCTCGAGAACTACGCATCTGATCAAAAAATATCATAGAACATAAAAAGGAGGAAACTTAATTCTCTACAAAAAAGGTCTCTTAACATTTTGCCATAGCTCTCTTCGTTTCCGAGATATTTGCAGATTTATCTCAAGGGAAGGGGCCTGACGGACACATTTCGAGATATTTCTTCTTCTTGTTGTTCTTCTTCTGCACAGCTAAGCTGGAAGTGGCATTTGCGGCTCGCACTAGTGCAGAGTTATCTCAAAGAGAGGGGCCACGGTGTTTCTGTATCTCTATTATGTTGGTGCGGCTTCGGAACTTTTAAATATCTTGATATATCTCGAGAGCTACGCGTCTGATCAAAAAATATCATAGAACATAAAAAGTAGGAAACATAATTCTCTACAAAAAAGGTCTCTTAATATTTTGCCATAGCTCGCTTCGTTTCCGAGATATTTGCAGATTTATCTCAAGGGAAGTGGCCTGACGGACATATTTCGAGATATTTCTTCTTCTTGTTGTTCTTCTGCTGCACAGCTAAGCTGGAAGTGGCATTTGCGGCTCGCACTAGTGCAGAGTTATCTCAAAGAAAGGGGCCACGGTGTTTCTGTATCCCTATTATGTTGGTGCGGCTTCGGAACTTTTAAATATCTCGATATATCTCGAAAACTACGCTTCTGATCAAAAAATATCATAGAACATAAATTGTAGGAAACATAATTCTCTACAAAAAACGTCTCTTAACATTTTGCCATAGCTCGCTTCGTTTCCGAGATATTTGCAGATTCAGCTCAAAGGAACTGGCCTGACGTACATATTTCGAGATATTTCTTCTTCTTGTTGTTCTTCCTCTGCACAGCTAAGCTGGAAGTGGCATTTGCAGCTCGCAATAGTGCAGAGTTATCTCAAAGAAAGGGGCCACGGTGTTTCTGTATCTCTATTATGTTGGTGCGGCTTCGGAACTTTTAAATATCTTGATATATCTCGAGAACTACGCATCTGATCAAAAAATATCATAGAACATAAAAAGTAGGAAACTTAATTCTCTACAAAAAAGGTCTCTTAACATTTTGCCATAGCTCGCTTCGTTTCCGAGATATTTGCAGATTTATCTCAAGGGAAGGGGCCTGACGGACATATTTCGAGATATTTCTTCTTCTTGTTGTTCTTCTTCTGCACAGCTAAGCTGGAAGTGGCATTTGCGGCTCGCACTAGTGCAGAGTTATCTCAAAGAAAGGGGCCACGGTGTTTCTGTATCCCTATTATGTTGGTGCGGCTTCGGAACTTTTAAATATCTCGATATATCTCGAAAACTACGCTTCTGATCAAAAAATATCATAGAACATGAATTGTAGGAAACATAATTCTCTACAAAAAACGTCTCTTAACATTTTGCCATAGCTCGCTTCGTTTCCGAGATATTTGCAGATATATCTCAAGGGAAGGGGCCTGACGGACATATTTCGAGATATTTCTTCTTCTTGTTGTTCTTCTTCTGCACAGCTAAACTGGAAGTGGCATTTCCAGCTCGCAATAGTGCAGAGTTATCTCAAAGAGAGGGGCCACGGTGTTTCTGTATCTCTATTATGTTGGTGCGGCTTCGGAACTTTTAAATATCTTGATATATCTCGAGATGTACGCGTCTGATCAAAAAATATCATAGAACATAAAAAGTAGGAAACATAATTCTCTACAAAAAAGGTCTCTTAACATTTTGCCATAGCTCGCTTCGTTTCCGAGATATTTGCAGATTTATCTCAAGGGAAGGGGCCTAACGGACATATTTCGAGATATTTCTTCTTCTTGTTGTTCTTCTTCTGCACAGCTAAACTGGAAGTGGCATTTCCAGCTCGCAATAGTGCAGAGTTATCTCAAAGAGAGGGGCCACGTTGTTTCTGTATCTCTATTCTGTTGGTGCGGCTTCGGAACTTTTAAATATCTTGATATATCTCGAGAGCTACGCGTCTGATCAAAAAATATCATAGAACATAAAAAGTAGGAAACATAATTCTCTACAAAAAAGGTCTCTTAACATTTTGCCATAGCTCGCTTCGTTTCCGAGATATTTGCAGATTTATCTCAAGGGAAGTGGCCTGACGGACATATTTCGAGATATTTCTTCTTCTTGTTGTTCTTCTTCTGCACAGCTAAGCTGGAAGTGGCATTTGCGGCTCGCACTAGTGCAGAGTTATCTCAAAGAAAGGGGCCACGGTGTTTCTGTATCTCTATTATGTTGGTGCGGCTTCGGAACTTTTAAATATCTTGATATATCTCGAGAACTACGCATCTGATCAAAAAATATCATAGAACATAAAAAGTAGGAAACTCAATTCTCTACAAAAAAGGTCTCTTAACATTTTGCAATAGCTCGCTTCGTTTCCGAGATATTTGCAGATTTATCTCAAGGGAAGGGGCCTGACGGACACATTTCGAGATATTTCTTCTTCTTGTTGTTCTTCTTCTGCACAGCTAAGCTGGAAGTGGCATTTGCAGCTCGCAATAGTGCAGAGTTATCTCAAAGAAAGGGGCCACGGTGTTTCTGTATCTCTATTATGTTGGTGCGGCTTCGGAACTTTTAAATATCTTGATATATCTCGAAAACTACGCTTCTGATCAAAAAATATCATAGAACATAAATTGTAGGAAACATAATTCTCTACAAAAAAGGTCTCTTAACATTTTGCCATAGCTCGCTTCGTTTCCGAGATATTTGCAGATATATCTCAAGGGAAGGGGCCTGACGGACATATTACGAGATATTTCTTCTTCTTGTTGTTCTTCTTCTGCACAGCTAAACTGGAAGTGGCATTTCCAGCTCGCAATAGTGCAGAGTTATCTCAAAGAGAGGGGCCACGGTGTTTCTGTATCTCTATTATGTTGGTGCGGCTTCGGAACTTTTAAATATCTTGATATATCTCGAAAACTACGCTTCTGATCAAAAAATATCATAGAACATAAATTGTAGGAAACATAATTCTCTACAAAAAAGGTCTCTTAACATTTTGCCATTGCTCGCTTCGTTTCCGAGATATTTGCAGATATATCTCAAGGGAAGGGGCCTGACGGACATATTTCGAGATATTTCTTCTTCTTGTTGTTCTTCTTCTGCACAGCTAAACTGGAAGTGGCATTTCCAGCTCGCAATAGTGCAGAGTTATCTCAAAGAGAGGGGCCACGGTGTTTCTGTATCTCTATTATGTTGGTGCGGCTTCGGAACTTTTAAATATCTTGATATATCTCGAGATGTACGCGTCTGATCAAAAAATATCATAGAACATAAAAAGTAGGAAACATAATTCTCTACAAAAAAGGTCTCTTAACATTTTGCCATAGCTCGCTTCGTTTCCGAGATATTTGCAGATTTATCTCAAGGGAAGGGGCCTAACGGACATATTTCGAGATATTTCTTCTTCTTGTTGTTCTTCTTCTGCACAGCTAAACTGGAAGTGGCATTTCCAGCTCGCAATAGTGCAGAGTTATCTCAAAGAGAGGGGCCACGTTGTTTCTGTATCTCTATTCTGTTGGTGCGGCTTCGGAACTTTTAAATATCTTGATATATCTCGAGAGCTACGCGTCTGATCAAAAAATATCATAGAACATAAAAAGTAGGAAACATAATTCTCTACAAAAAAGGTCTCTTAACATTTTGCCATAGCTCGCTTCGTTTCCGAGATATTTGCAGATTTATCTCAAGGGAAGTGGCCTGACGGACATATTTCGAGATATTTCTTCTTCTTGTTGTTCTTCTTCTGCACAGCTAAGCTGGAAGTGGCATTTGCGGCTCGCACTAGTGCAGAGTTATCTCAAAGAAAGGGGCCACGGTGTTTCTGTATCTCTATTATGTTGGTGCGGCTTCGGAACTTTTAAATATCTTGATATATCTCGAGAACTACGCATCTGATCAAAAAATATCATAGAACATAAAAAGTAGGAAACTCAATTCTCTACAAAAAAGGTCTCTTAACATTTTGCAATAGCTCGCTTCGTTTCCGAGATATTTGCAGATTTATCTCAAGGGAAGGGGCCTGACGGACATATTTCGAGATATTTCTTCTTCTTGTTGTTCTTCTTCTGCACAGCTAAGCTGGAAGTGGCATTTGCGGCTCGCACTAGTGCAGAGTTATCTCAAAGAAAGGGGCCACGGTGTTTCTGTATCTCTATTATGTTGGTGCGGCTTCGGAACTTTTAAATATCTTGATATATCTCGAGAACTACGCATCTGAGCAAAAAATATCATAGAACATAAAAAGTAGGAAACTTAATTCTCTACAAAAAAGGTCTCTTAACATTTTGCCATAGCTCTCTTCGTTTCCGAGATATTTGCAGATTTATCTCAAGGGAAGGGGCCTGACGGACACATTTCGAGATATTTCTTCTTCTTGTTGTTCTTCTTCTGCACAGCTAAGCTGGAAGTGGCATTTGCAGCTCGCAATAGTGCAGAGTTATCTCAAAGAAAGGGGCCACGGTGTTTCTGTATCTCTATTATGTTGGTGCGGCTTCGGAACTTTTAAATATCTTGATATATCTCGAGAACTACGCATCTGATCAAAAAATATCATACAACATAAAAAGTAGGAAACTTAATTCTCTACAAAAAAGTCTCGTAAGATTTTGCCATAGCTCGCTTCGTTTCCGAGATATTTGCAGATTTATCTCAAGGGAAGGGGCCTAACGGACATATTTCGAGATATTTCTTCTTCTTGTTGTTCTTCTTCTGCACAGCTAAACTGGAAGTGGCATTTCCAGCTCGCAATAGTGCAGAGTTATCTCAAAGAGAGGGGCCACGGTGTTTCTGTATCTCTATTATGTTGGTGCGGCTTCGGAACTTTTAAATATCTTGATATATCTCGAGAACTACGCATCTGATCAGAAAATATCATACAACATAAAACGTAGGAAACTTAATTCTCTACAAAAAAGGTCTCTTAACATTTTGCCATAGCTCGCTTCGTTTCCGAGATATTTGCAGATTTATCTCAAGGTAAGGGGCCTGACGGACATATTTCGAGATATTTCTTCTTCTTGTTGTTCTTCTTCTGCACAGCTAAGCTGGAAGTGGCATTTACAGCTCGCAATAGTGCATAGTTATCTGAAAGAAAGGGGCCACGGTGTTTCTGTATCTCTATTATGTTGGTGCGGCTTCGGAACTTTTAAATATCTTGATATATCTCGAGAACTACGCATCTGATCAAAAAATATCATAGAACATAAAAAGTAGGAACCTCAATTCTCTACATAAAAGGTCTCTTAACATTTTGCAATAGCTCGCTTCGTTTCCGAGATATTTGCAGATTTATCTCAAGGGAAGGGGCCTGACGGACATATTTCGAGATATTTCTTCTTCTTGTTGTTCTTCTTCTGCACAGCTAAGCTGGAAGTGGCATTTGCGGCTCGCACTAGTGCAGAGTTATCTCAAAGAAAGGGGCCACGGTGTTTCTGTATCTCTATTATGTTGGTGCTGCTTTGGAACTTTTAAATATCTCGATATATCTCGAAAACTACGCTTCTGATCAAAAAATATCATAGAACATAAATTATAGGAAACATAATTCTCTACAAAAAACGTCTCTTAACATTTTGCCATAGCTCGCTTCGTTTCCGAGATATTTGCAGATTTATCTCAAGGGAAGGGGCCTAACGGACATATTTCGAGATATTTCTTCTTCTTGTTGTTCTTCTTCTGCACAGCTAAACTGGAAGTGGCATTTCCAGCTCGCAATAGTACAGAGTTATCTCAAAGAAAGGGGCCACGGTGTTTCTGTATCTCTATTATGTTGGTGCGGCTTCGGAACTTTTAAATATCTTGATATATCTCGAGAACTACGCATCTGATCAAAAAATATCATAGAACATAAAAAGTAGGAAACTTAATTCTCTACAAAAAAGGTCTCTTAACATTTTGCCATAGCTCTCTTGGTTTCCGAGATATTTGCAGATTTATCTCAAGGGAAGGGGCCTGACGGACACATTTCGAGATATTTCTTCTTCTTGTTGTTCTTCTTCTGCACAGCTAAGCTGGAAGTGGCATTTGCAGCTCGCAATAGTGCAGAGTTATCTCAAAGAAAGGGGCCACGGTGTTTCTGTATCTCTATTATGTTGGTGCGGCTTCGGAACTTTTAAATATCTTGATATATCTCGAGAACTACGCATCTGATCAAAAAATATCATAGAACATAAAAAGTAGGAAACTTAATTCTCTACAAAAAAGTCTGGTAAGATTTTGCCATAGCTCGCTTCGTTTCCGAGATATTTGCAGATTTATCTCAAGGGAAGGGGCCTAACGGACATATTTCGAGATATTTCTTCTTCTTGTTGTTCTTCTTCTGCACAGCTAAGCTGGAAGTGGCATTTGCGGCTCGCACTAGTGCAGAGTTATCTCAAAGAAAGGGGCCACGGTGTTTCTGTATCTCTATTATGTTGGTGCGGCTTTGGAACTTTTAAATATCTCGATATATCTCGAAAACGACGCTTCTGATCAAAAAATATCATAGAACATAAATTGTAGGAAACATAATTCTCTACAAAAAACGTCTCTTAACATTTTGCCATAGCTCGCTTCGTTTCCGAGATATTTGCAGATTCAGCTCAAAGGAACTGGCCTGACGGACATATTTCGAGATATTTCTTCTTCTTGTTGTTCTTCCTCTGCACAGCTAAGCTGGAAGTGGCATTTGCAGCTCGCAATAGTGCAGAGTTATCTCAAAGAAAGGGGCCACGGTGTTTCTGTATCTCTATTATGTTGGTGCGGCTTCGGAACTTTTAAATATCTTGATATATCTCGAGAACTACGCATGTGATCAAAAAATATCATAGAACATAAAAAGTAGGAAACTTAATTCTCTACAAAAAAGGTCTCTTAACATTTTGCCATAGCTCGCTTCGTTTCCGAGATATTTGCAGATTTATCTCAAGCGAAGGGGCCTGACGGACATATTTCGAGATATTTCTTCTTCTTGTTGTTCTTCTTCTGCACAGCTAAGCTGGAAGTGGCATTTGCGGCTCGCACTAGTGCAGAGTTATCTCAAAGAAAGGGGCCACGGTGTTTCTGTATCTCTATTATGTTGGTGCGGCTTTGGAACTTTTAAATATCTCGATATATCTCGAAAACGACGCTTCTGATCAAAAAATATCATAGAACATAAATTGTAGGAAACATAATTCTCTACAAAAAACGTCTCTTAACATTTTGCCATAGCTCGCTTCGTTTCCGAGATATTTGCAGATTCAGCTCAAAGGAACTGGCCTGACGGACATATTTCGAGATATTTCTTCTTCTTGTTGTTCTTCCTCTGCACAGCTAAGCTGGAAGTGGCATTTGCAGCTCGCAATAGTGCAGAGTTATCTCAAAGAAAGGGGCCACGGTGTTTCTGTATCTCTATTATGTTGGTGCGGCTTCGGAACTTTTAAATATCTTGATATATCTCGAGAACTACGCATCTGATCAAAAAATATCATAGAACATAAAAAGTAGGAAACTTAATTCTCTACAAAAAAGGTCTCTTAACATTTTGCCATAGCTCGCTTCGTTTCCGAGATATTTGCAGATTTATCTCAAGGGAAGGGGCCTGACGGACATATTTCGAGATATTTCTTCTTCTTGTTGTTCTTCTTCTGCACAGCTAAGCTGGAAGTGGCATTTGCGGCTCGCACTAGTGCAGAGTTATCTCAAAGAAAGGGGCCACGGTGTTTCTGTATCTCTATTATGTTGGTGCGGCTTTGGAACTTTTAAATATCTCGATATATCTCGAAAACTACGCTTCTGATCAAAAAATATCATAGAACATAAATTGTAGTAAACATAATTCTCTACAAAAAAGGTCTCTTAACATTTTGCCATAGCTCGCTTCGTTTCCGAGATATTTGCAGATATATCTCAAGGGAAGGGGCCTGACGGACATATTTCGAGATATTTCTTCTTCTTGTTGTTCTTCTCCTGCACAGCTAAGCTGGAAGTGGCATTTACAGCTCGCAATACTGCAGAGTTATCTCAAAGAAAGGGGCCACGGTGTTTCTGTATCTCTATTATGTTGGTGCGGCTTCGGAACTTTTAAATATCGTGATATATCTCGAGAACTACGCATCTGATCAAAAAATATCATAGAACATAAAAAGTAGGAAACTTAATTCTCTACAAAAAAGGTCTCTTAACATTTTGCCATAGCTCGCTTCGTTTCCGAGATATTTGCAGATTTATCTCAAGGGAAGGGGCCTGACGGACATATTTCGAGATATTTCTTCTTCTTGTTGTTCTTCTTCTGCACAGCTAAGCTGGAAGTGGCATTTGCGGCTCGCACTAGTGCAGAGTTATCTCAAAGAAAGGGGCCACGGTGTTTCTGTATCCCTATTATGTTGGTGCGGCTTCGGAACTTTTAAATATCTCGATATATCTCGAAAACTACGCTTCTGATCAAAAAATATCATAGAACATGAATTGTAGGAAACATAATTCTCTACAAAAAACGTCTCTTAACATTTTGCCATAGCTCGCTTCGTTTCCGAGATATTTGCAGATATATCTCAAGGGAAGGGGCCTGACGGACATATTTCGAGATATTTCTTCTTCTTGTTGTTCTTCTTCTGCACAGCTAAACT
This sequence comes from Osmia lignaria lignaria, assembly GCF_051020975.1. Lineage (NCBI taxonomy): Eukaryota > Metazoa > Arthropoda > Insecta > Hymenoptera > Megachilidae > Osmia > Osmia lignaria. Next base: position 3,263,031 of record NW_027478159.1, on the reverse strand, counting down.
GGAAGTGGCATTTCCAGCTCGCAATAGTGCAGAGTTATCTCAAAGAGAGGGGCCACGGTGTTTCTGTATCTCTATTATGTTGGTGCGGCTTCGGAACTTTTAAATATCTTGATATATCTCGAGATGTACGCGTCTGATCAAAAAATATCATAGAACATAAAAAGTAGGAAACATAATTCTCTACAAAAAAGGTCTCTTAACATTTTGGCATAGCTCGCTTCGTTTCCGAGATATTTGCAGATTTATCTCAAGGGAAGGGGCCTAACGGACATATTTCGAGATATTTCTTCTTCTTGTTGTTCTTCTTCTGCACAGCTAAACTGGAAGTGGCATTTCCAGCTCGCAATAGTGCAGAGTTATCTCAAAGAGAGGGGCCACGTTGTTTCTGTATCTCTATTCTGTTGGTGCGGCTTCGGAACTTTTAAATATCTTGATATATCTCGAGAGCTACGCGTCTGATCAAAAAATATCATAGAACATAAAAAGTAGGAAACATAATTCTCTACAAAAAAGGTCTCTTAACATTTTGCCATAGCTCGCTTCGTTTCCGAGATATTTGCAGATTTATCTCAAGGGAAGTGGCCTGACGGACATATTTCGAGATATTTCTTCTTCTTGTTGTTCTTCTTCTGCACAGCTAAGCTGGAAGTGGCATTTGCGGCTCGCACTAGTGCAGAGTTATCTCAAAGAAAGGGGCCACGGTGTTTCTGTATCTCTATTATGTTGGTGCGGCTTCGGAACTTTTAAATATCTTGATATATCTCGAGAACTACGCATCTGATCAAAAAATATCATAGAACATAAAAAGTAGGAAACTCAATTCTCTACAAAAAAGGTCTCTTAACATTTTGCAATAGCTCGCTTCGTTTCCGAGATATTTGCAGATTTATCTCAAGGGAAGGGGCCTGACGGACACATTTCGAGATATTTCTTCTTCTTGTTGTTCTTCTTCTGCACAGCTAAGCTGGAAGTGGCATTTGCAGCTCGCAATAGTGCAGAGTTATCTCAAAGAAAGGGGCCACGGTGTTTCTGTATCTCTATTATGTTGGTGCGGCTTCGGAACTTTTAAATATCTTGATATATCTCGAGAGCTACGCGTCTGATCAAAAAATATCATAGAACATAAAAAGTAGGAAACATAATTCTCTACAAAAAAGTCTCTTAACATTTTGCCATAGCTCGCTTCGTTTCCGAGATATTTGCAGATTTATCTCAAGGGAAGGGGCCTAACGGACATATTTCGAGATATTTCTTCTTCTTGTTGTTCTTCTTCTGCACAGCTAAACTGGAAGTGGCATTTCCAGCTCGCAATAGTGCAGAGTTATCTCAAAGAGAGGGGCCACGTTGTTTCTGTATCTCTATTCTGTTGGTGCGGCTTCGGAACTTTTAAATATCTTGATATATCTCGAGAGCTACGCGTCTGATCAAAAAATATAATAGAACATAAAAAGTAGGAAACATAATTCTCTACAAAAAAGGTCTCTTAACATTTTGCCATAGCTCGCTTCGTTTCCGAGATATTTGCAGATTTATCTCAAGGGAAGTGGCCTGACGGACATATTTCGAGATATTTCTTCTTCTTGTTGTTCTTCTTCTGCACAGCTAAGCTGGAAGTGGCATTTGCGGCTCGCACTAGTGCAGAGTTATCTCAAAGAAAGGGGCCACGGTGTTTCTGTATCTCTATTATGTTGGTGCGGCTTCGGAACTTTTAAATATCTTGATATATCTCGAGAACTACGCATCTGATCAAAAAATATCATAGAACATAAAAAGTAGGAAACTCAATTCTCTACAAAAAAGGTCTCTTAACATTTTGCAATAGCTCGCTTCGTTTCCGAGATATTTGCAGATTTATCTCAAGGGAAGGGGCCTGACGGACATATTTCGAGATATTTCTTCTTCTTGTTGTTCTTCTTCTGCACAGCTAAGCTGGATGTGGCATTTGCGGCTCGCACTAGTGCAGAGTTATCTCAAAGAAAGGGGCCACGGTGTTTCTGTATCTCTATTATGTTGGTGCGGCTTCGGAACTTTTAAATATCTTGATATATCTCGAGAACTACGCATCTGATCAAAAAATATCATGGAACATAAAAAGTAGGAAACTTAATTCTCTACAAAAAAGGTCTCTTAACATTTTGCCATAGCTCTCTTCGTTTCCGAGATATTTGCAGATTTATCTCAAGGGAAGGGGCCTGACGGACACATTTCGAGATATTTCTTCTTCTTGTTGTTCTTCTTCTGCACAGCTAAGCTGGAAGTGGCATTTGCAGCTCGCAATAGTGCAGAGTTATCTCAAAGAAAGGGGCCACGGTGTTTCTGTATCTCTATTATGTTGGTGCGGCTTCGGAACTTTTAAATATCTTGATATATCTCGAAAACTACGCTTCTGATCAAAAAATATCATAGAACATAAATTGTAGGAAACATAATTCTCTACAAAAAAGGTCTCTTAACATTTTGCCATAGCTCGCTTCGTTTCCGAGATATTTGCAGATATATCTCAAGGGAAGGGGCCTGACGGACATATTTCGAGATATTTCTTCTTCTTGTTGTTCTTCTTCTGCACAGCTAAACTGGAAGTGGCATTTCCAGCTCGCAATAGTGCAGAGTTATCTCAAAGAGAGGGGCCACGGTGTTTCTGTATCTCTATTATGTTGGTGCGGCTTCGGAACTTTTAAATATCTTGATATATCTCGAGGTGTACGCGTCTGATCAAAAAATATCATAGATCATAAAAAGTAGGAAACATAATTCTCTACAAAAAAGGTCTCTTAACATTTTGCCATAGCTCGCTTCGTTTCCGAGATATTTGCAGATTTATCTCAAGGGAAGGGGCCTAACGGACATATTTCGAGATATTTCTTCTTCTTGTTGTTCTTCTTCTGCACAGCTAAACTGGAAGTGGCATTTCCAGCTCGCAATAGTGCAGAGTTATCTCAAAGAGAGGGGCCACGTTGTTTCTGTATCTCTATTCTGTTGGTGCGGCTTCGGAACTTTTAAATATCTTGATATATCTCGAGAGCTACGCGTCTGATCAAAAAATATCATAGAACATAAAAAGTAGGAAACATAATTCTCTACAAAAAAGGTCTCTTAACATTTTGCCATAGCTCGCTTCGTTTCCGAGATATTTGCAGATTTATCTCAAGGGAAGTGGCCTGACGGACATATTTCGAGATATTTCTTCTTCTTGTTGTTCTTCTTCTGCACAGCTAAGCTGGAAGTGGCATTTGCGGCTCGCACTAGTGCAGAGTTATCTCAAAGAAAGGGGCCACGGTGTTTCTGTATCTCTATTATGTTGGTGCGGCTTCGGAACTTTTAAATATCTTGATATATCTCGAGAACTACGCATCTGATCAAAAAATATCATAGAACATAAAAAGTAGGAAACTCAATTCTCTACAAAAAAGGTCTCTTAACATTTTGCAATAGCTCGCTTCGTTTCCGAGATATTTGCAGATTTATCTCAAGGGAAGGGGCCTGACGGACATATTTCGAGATATTTCTTCTTCTTGTTGTTCTTCTTCTGCACAGCTAAGCTGGAAGTGGCATTTGCGGCTCGCACTAGTGCAGAGTTATCTCAAAGAAAGGGGCCACGGTGTTTCTGTATCTCTATTATGTTGGTGCGGCTTCGGAACTTTTAAATATCTTGATATATCTCGAGAACTACGCATCTGATCAAAAAATATCATAGAACATAAAAAGTAGGAAACTTAATTCTCTACAAAAAAGGTCTCTTAACATTTTGCCATAGCTCTCTTCGTTTCCGAGATATTTGCAGATTTATCTCAAGGGAAGGGGCCTGACGGACACATTTCGAGATATTTCTTCTTCTTGTTGTTCTTCTTCTGCACAGCTAAGCTGGAAGTGGCATTTGCAGCTCGCAATAGTGCAGAGTTATCTCAAAGAAAGGGGCCACGGTGTTTCTGTATCTCTATTATGTTGGTGCGGCTTCGGAACTTTTAAATATCTTGATATATCTCGAGAACTACGCATCTGATCAAAAAATATCATACAACATAAAAAGTAGGAAACTTAATTCTCTACAAAAAAGTCTCGTAAGATTTTGCCATAGCTCGCTTCGTTTCCGAGATATTTGCAGATTTATCTCAAGGGAAGGGGCCTAACGGACATATTTCGAGATATTTCTTCTTCTTGTTGTTCTTCTTCTGCACAGCTAAACTGGAAGTGGCATTTCCAGCTCGCAATAGTGCAGAGTTATCTCAAAGAGAGGGGCCACGGTGTTTCTGTATCTCTATTATGTTGGTGCGGCTTCGGAACTTTTAAATATCTTGATATATCTCGAGAACTACGCATCTGATCAGAAAATATCATACAACATAAAACGTAGGAAACTTAATTCTCTACAAAAAAGGTCTCTTAACATTTTGCCATAGCTCGCTTCGTTTCCGAGATATTTGCAGATTTATCTCAAGGTAAGGGGCCTGACGGACATATTTCGAGATATTTCTTCTTCTTGTTGTTCTTCTTCTGCACAGCTAAGCTGGAAGTGGCATTTACAGCTCGCAATAGTGCATAGTTATCTGAAAGAAAGGGGCCACGATGTTTCTGTATCTCTATTATGTTGGTGCGGCTTCGGAACTTTTAAATATCTTGATATATCTCGAGAACTACGCATCTGATCAAAAAATATCATACAACATAAAAAGTAGGAACCTCAATTCTCTACATAAAAGGTCTCTTAACATTTTGCAATAGCTCGCTTCGTTTCCGAGATATTTGCAGATTTATCTCAAGGGAAGGGGCCTGACGGACATATTTCGAGATATTTCTTCTTCTTGTTGTTCTTCTTCTGCACAGCTAAGCTGGAAGTGGCATTTGCGGCTCGCACTAGTGCAGAGTTATCTCAAAGAAAGGGGCCACGGTGTTTCTGTATCTCTATTATGTTGGTGCTGCTTTGGAACTTTTAAATATCTCGATATATCTCGAAAACTACGCTTCTGATCAAAAAATATCATAGAACATAAATTATAGGAAACATAATTCTCTACAAAAAACGTCTCTTAACATTTTGCCATAGCTCGCTTCGTTTCCGAGATATTTGCAGATTTATCTCAAGGGAAGGGGCCTAACGGACATATTTCGAGATATTTCTTCTTCTTGTTGTTCTTCTTCTGCACAGCTAAACTGGAAGTGGCATTTCCAGCTCGCAATAGTGCATAGTTATCTGAAAGAAAGGGGCCACGGTGTTTCTGTATCTCTATTATGTTGGTGCGGCTTCGGAACTTTTAAATATCTTGATATATCTCGAGAACTACGCATCTGATCAAAAAATATCATACAACATAAAAAGTAGGAACCTCAATTCTCTACATAAAAGGTCTCTTAACATTTTGCAATAGCTCGCTTCGTTTCCGAGATATTTGCAGATTTATCTCAAGGGAAGGGGCCTGACGGACATATTTCGAGATATTTCTTCTTCTTGTTGTTCTTCTTCTGCACAGCTAAGCTGGAAGTGGCATTTGCGGCTCGCACTAGTGCAGAGTTATCTCAAAGAAAGGGGCCACGGTGTTTCTGTATCTCTATTATGTTGGTGCTGCTTTGGAACTTTTAAATATCTCGATATATCTCGAAAACTACGCTTCTGATCAAAAAATATCATAGAACATAAATTATAGGAAACATAATTCTCTACAAAAAACGTCTCTTAACATTTTGCCATAGCTCGCTTCGTTTCCGAGATATTTGCAGATTTATCTCAAGGGAAGGGGCCTAACGGACATATTTCGAGATATTTCTTCTTCTTGTTGTTCTTCTTCTGCACAGCTAAACTGGAAGTGGCATTTCCAGCTCGCAATAGTACAGAGTTATCTCAAAGAAAGGGGCCACGGTGTTTCTGTATCTCTATTATGTTGGTGCGGCTTCGGAACTTTTAAATATCTTGATATATCTCGAGAACTACGCATCTGATCAAAAAATATCATAGAACATAAAAAGTAGGAAACTTAATTCTCTACAAAAAAGGTCTCTTAACATTTTGCCATAGCTCTCTTCGTTTCCGAGATATTTGCAGATTTATCTCAAGGGAAGGGGCCTGACGGACACATTTCGAGATATTTCTTCTTCTTGTTGTTCTTCTTCTGCACAGCTAAGCTGGAAGTGGCATTTGCAGCTCGCAATAGTGCAGAGTTATCTCAAAGAAAGGGGCCACGGTGTTTCTGTATCTCTATTATGTTGGTGCGGCTTCGGAACTTTTAAATATCTTGATATATCTCGAGAACTACGCATCTGATCAAAAAATATCATAGAACATAAAAAGTAGGAAACTTAATTCTCTACAAAAAAGTCTGGTAAGATTTTGCCATAGCTCGCTTCGTTTCCGAGATATTTGCAGATTTATCTCAAGGGAAGGGGCCTAACGGACATATTTCGAGATATTTCTTCTTCTTGTTGTTCTTCTTCTGCACAGCTAAGCTGGAAGTGGCATTTGCGGCTCGCACTAGTGCAGAGTTATCTCAAAGAAAGGGGCCACGGTGTTTCTGTATCTCTATTATGTTGGTGCGGCTTTGGAACTTTAGATATCTCGATATATCTCGAAAACGACGCTTCTGATCAAAAAATATCATAGAACATAAATTGTAGGAAACATAATTCTCTACAAAAAACGTCTCTTAACATTTTGCCATAGCTCGCTTCGTTTCCGAGATATTTGCAGATTCAGCTCAAAGGAACTGGCCTGACGGACATATTTCGAGATATTTCTTCTTCTTGTTGTTCTTCCTCTGCACAGCTAAGCTGGAAGTGGCATTTGCAGCTCGCAATAGTGCAGAGTTATCTCAAAGAAAGGGGCCACGGTGTTTCTGTATCTCTATTATGTTGGTGCGGCTTCGGAACTTTTAAATATCTTGATATATCTCGAGAACTACGCATCTGATCAAAAAATATCATAGAACATAAAAAGTAGGAAACTTAATTCTCTACAAAAAAGGTCTCTTAACATTTTGCCATAGCTCGCTTCGTTTCCGAGATATTTGCAGATTTATCTCAAGCGAAGGGGCCTGACGGACATATTTCGAGATATTTCTTCTTCTTGTTGTTCTTCTTCTGCACAGCTAAGCTGGAAGTGGCATTTGCGGCTCGCACTAGTGCAGAGTTATCTCAAAGAAAGGGGCCACGGTGTTTCTGTATCTCTATTATGTTGGTGCGGCTTTGGAACTTTTAAATATCTCGATATATCTCGAAAACGACGCTTCTGATCAAAAAATATCATAGAACATAAATTGTAGGAAACATAATTCTCTACAAAAAACGTCTCTTAACATTTTGCCATAGCTCGCTTCGTTTCCGAGATATTTGCAGATTCAGCTCAAAGGAACTGGCCTGACGGACATATTTCGAGATATTTCTTCTTCTTGTTGTTCTTCCTCTGCACAGCTAAGCTGGAAGTGGCATTTGCAGCTCGCAATAGTGCAGAGTTATCTCAAAGAAAGGGGCCACGGTGTTTCTGTATCTCTATTATGTTGGTGCGGCTTCGGAACTTTTAAATATCTTGATATATCTCGAGAACTACGCATCTGATCAAAAAATATCATAGAACATAAAAAGTAGGAAACTTAATTCTCTACAAAAAAGGTCTCTTAACATTTTGCCATAGCTCGCTTCGTTTCCGAGATATTTGCAGATTTATCTCAAGGGAAGGGGCCTAACGGACATATTTCGAGATATTTCTTCTTCTTGTTGTTCTTCTTCTGCACAGCTAAGCTGGAAGTGGCATTTGCGGCTCGCACTAGTGCAGAGTTATCTCAAAGAAAGGGGCCACGGTGTTTCTGTATCTCTATTATGTTGGTGCGGCTTTGGAACTTTTAAATATCTCGATATATCTCGAAAACGACGCTTCTGATCAAAAAATATCATAGAACATAAATTGTAGGAAACATAATTCTCTACAAAAAACGTCTCTTAACATTTTGCCATAGCTCGCTTCGTTTCCGAGATATTTGCAGATTCAGCTCAAAGGAACTGGCCTGACGGACATATTTCGAGATATTTCTTCTTCTTGTTGTTCTTCCTCTGCACAGCTAAGCTGGAAGTGGCATTTGCAGCTCGCAATAGTGCAGAGTTATCTCAAACAAAGGGGCCACGGTGTTTCTGTATCTCTATTATGTTGGTGCGGCTTCGGAACTTTTAAATATCTTGATATATCTCGAGAACTACGCATCTGATCAAAAAATATCATAGAACATAAAAAGTAGGAAACTTAATTCTCTACAAAAAAGGTCTCTTAACATTTTGCCATAGCTCGCTTCGTTTCCGAGATATTTGCAGATTTATCTCAAGCGAAGGGGCCTGACGGACATATTTCGAGATATTTCTTCTTCTTGTTGTTCTTCTTCTGCACAGCTAAGCTGGAAGTGGCATTTGCGGCTCGCACTAGTGCAGAGTTATCTCAAAGAAAGGGGCCACGGTGTTTCTGTATCTCTATTATGTTGGTGCGGCTTTGGAACTTTTAAATATCTCGATATATCTCGAAAACTACGCTTCTGATCAAAAAATATCATAGAACATAAATTGTAGGAAACATAATTCTCTACAAAAAAGGTCTCTTAACATTTTGCCATAGCTCGCTTCGTTTCCGAGATATTTGCAGATATATCTCAAGGGAAGGGGCCTGACGGACATATTTCGAGATATTTCTTCTTCTTGTTGTTCTTCTCCTGCACAGCTAAGCTGGAAGTGGCATTTACAGCTCGCAATACTGCAGAGTTATCTCAAAGAAAGGGGCCACGGTGTTTCTGTATCTCTATTATGTTGGTGCGGCTTCGGAACTTTTAAATATCTTGATATATCTCGAGAACTACGCATCTGATCAAAAAATATCATAGAACATAAAAAGTAGGAAACTTAATTCTCTACAAAAAAGGTCTCTTAACATTTTGCCATAGCTCTCTTCGTTTCCGAGATATTTGCAGATTTATCTCAAGGGAAGGGGCCTGACGGACATATTTCGAGATATTTCTTCTTCTTGTTGTTCTTCTTCTGCACAGCTAAGCTGGAAGTGGCATTTGCGGCTCGCACTAGTGCAGAGTTATCTCAAGGAAAGGGGCCACGGTGTTTCTGTATCCCTATTATGTTGGTGCGGCTTCGGAACTTTTAAATATCTCGATATATCTCGAAAACTACGCTTCTGATCAAAAAATATCATAGAACATAAATTGTAGGAAACATAATTCTCTACAAAAAACGTCTCTTAACATTTTGCCATAGCTCGCTTCGTTTCCGATATATTTGCAGATTCAGCTCAAAGGAACTGGCCTGACGGACATATTTCGAGATATTTCTTCTTCTTGTTGTTCTTCCTCTGCACAGCTAAGCTGGAAGTGGCATTTGCAGCTCGCAATAGTGCAGAGTTATCTCAAAGAAAGGGGCCACGGTGTTTCTGTATCTCTATTATGTTGGTGCGGCTTCGGAACTTTTAAATATCTTGATATATCTCGAGAACTACGCATCTGATCAAAAAATATCATAGAACATAAAAAGTAGGAAACTTAATTCTCTACAAAAAAGGTCTCTTAACATTTTGCCATAGCTCGCTTCGTTTCCGAGATATTTGCAGATTTATCTCAAGGGAAGGGGCCTGACGGACATATTTCGAGATATTTCTTCTTCTTGTTGTTCTTCTTCTGCACAGCTAAGCTGGAAGTGGCATTTGCGGCTCGCACTAGTGCAGAGTTATCTCAAAGAAAGGGGCCACGGTGTTTCTGTATCTCTATTATGTTGGTGCTGCCTCGGAACTGTTAAATATCTCGATATATCTCGAAAACTACGCTTCTGATCAAAAAATATCATAGAACATAAATTGTAGGAAACATAATTCTCTACAAAAAACGTCTCTTAACATTTTGCCATAGCTCGCTTCGTTTCCGAGATATTTGCAGATTTATCTCAAGGGAAGGGGCCTAACGGACATATTTCGAGATATTTCTTCTTCTTGTTGTTCTTCTTCTGCACAGCTAAACTGGAAGTGGCATTTCCAGCTCGCAATATTACAGAGTTATCTCAAAGAAAGGGGCCACGGTGTTTCTGTATCTCTATTATGTTGGTGCGGCTTCGGAACTTTTAAATATCTTGATATATCTCGAGAACTACGCATCTGATCAAAAAATATCATAGAACATAAAAAGTAGGAAACTTAATTCTCTACAAAAAAGGTCTCTTAACATTTTGCCATAGCTCTCTTCGTTTCTGAGATATTTGCAGATTTATCTCAAGGGAAGGGGCCTGACGGACACATTTCGAGATATTTCTTCTGCTTGTTGTTCTTCTTCTGCACAGCTAAGCTGGAAGTGGCATTTGCAGCTCGCAATAGTGCAGAGTTATCTCAAAGAAAGGGGCCACGGTGTTTCTGTATCTCTATTATGTTGGTGCGGCTTCGGAACTTTTAAATATCTTGATATATCTCGAGAACTACGCATCTGATCAAAAAATATCATACAACATAAAAAGTAGGAAACTTAATTCTCTACAAAAAAGTCTCGTAAGATTTTGCCATAGCTCGCTTCGTTTCCGAGATATTTGCAGATTTATCTCAAGGGAAGGGGCCTAACGGACATATTTCGAGATATTTCTTCTTCTTGTTGTTCTTCTTCTGCACAGCTAAGCTGGAAGTGGCATTTGCAGCTCGCAATAGTGCAGAGTTATCTCAAAGAAAGGGGCCACGGTGTTTCTGTATCTCTATTATGTTGGTGCGGCTTCGGAACTTTTAAATATCTTGATATATCTCGAGAACTACGCATCTGATCAAAAAATATCATACAACATAAAAAGTAGGAAACTTAATTCTCTACAAAAAAGTCTTGTAAGATTTTGCCATAGCTCGCTTCGTTTCCGAGATATTTGCAGATTTATCTCAAGGGAAGGGGCCTAACGGACATATTTCGAGATATTTCTTCTTCTTGTTGTTCTTCTTCTGCACAGCTAAACTGGAAGTGGCATTTCCAGCTCGCAATAGTGCAGAGTTATCTCAAAGAGAGGGGCCACGGTGTTTCTGTATCTCTATTATGTTGGTGCGGCTTCGGAACTTTTAAATATCTTGATATATCTCGAGAACTACGCATCTGATCAGAAAATATCATACAACATAAAACGTAGGAAACTCAATTCTCTACATAAAAGGTCTCTTAACATTTTGCAATAGCTCGCTTCGTTTCCGAGATATTTGCAGATTTATCTCAAGGGAAGGGGCCTGACGGACATATTTCGAGATATCTCTTCTTCTTGTTGTTCTTCTTCTGCACAGCTAAGCTGGAAGTGGCATTTGCGGCTCGCACTAGTGCAGAGTTATCTCAAAGAAAGGGGCCACGGTGTTTCTGTATCTCTATTATGTTGGTGCTGCTTCGGAACTTTTAAATATCTCGATATATCTCGAAAACTACGCTTCTGATCAAAAAATATCATAGAACATAAATTGTAGGAAACATAATTCTCTACAAAAAACGTCTCTTAACATTTTGCCATAGCTCGCTTCGTTTCCGAGATATTTGCAGATTTATCTCAAGGGAAGGGGCCTAACGGACATATTTCGAGATATTTCTTCTTCTTGTTGTTCTTCTTCTGCACAGCTAAACTGGAAGTGGCATTTCCAGCTCGCAATAGTACAGAGTTATCTCAAAGAAAGGGGCCACGGTGTTTCTGTATCTCTATTATGTTGGTGCGGCTTCGGAACTTTTAAATATCTTGATATATCTCGAGAACTACGCATCTGATCAAAAAATATCATAGAACATAAAAAGTAGGAAACTTAATTCTCTACAAAAAAGGTCTCTTAACATTTTGCCATAGCTCTCTTCGTTTCCGAGATATTTGCAGATTTATCTCAAGGGAAGGGGCCTGACGGACACATTTCGAGATATTTCTTCTTCTTGTTGTTCTTCTTCTGCACAGCTAAGCTGGAAGTGGCATTTGCAGCTCGCAATAGTGCAGAGTTATCTCAATGAAAGGGGCCACGGTGTTTCTGTATCTCTATTATGTTGGTGCGGCTTCGGAACTTTTAAATATCTTGATATATCTCGAGAACTACGCATCTGATCAAAAAATATCATAGAACATAAAAAGTAGGAAACTTAATTCTCTACAAAAAAGTCTCGTAAGATTTTGCCATAGCTCGCTTCGTTTCCGAGATATTTGCAGATTTATCTCAAGGGAAGGGGCCTAACGGACATATTTCGAGATATTTCTTCTTCTTGTTGTTCTTCTTCTGCACAGCTAAACTGGAAGTGGCATTTCCAGCTCGCAATAGTGCAGAGTTATCTCAAAGAGAGGGGCCACGGTGTTTCTGTATCTCTATTATGTTGGTGCGGCTTCGGAACTTTTAAATATCTTGATATATCTCGAGAACTACGCATCTGATCAAAAAATATCATAGAACATAAAAAGTAGGAAACTCAATTCTCTACAAAAAAGGTCTCTTAACATTTTGCAATAGCTCGCTTCGTTTCCGAGATATTTGCAGATTTAGCTCAAGGGAAGGGGCCTGACGGACATATTTCGAGATATTTCTTCTTCTTATTGTTCTTCTTCTGCACAGCTAAGCTGGAAGTGGCATTTGCGGCTCGCACTAGTGCAGAGTTATCTCAAAGAAAGGGGCCACGGTGTTTCTGTATCTCTATTATGTTGGTGCGGCTTCGGAACTTTTAAATATCTTGATATATCTCGAGAACTACGCATCTGATCAAAAAATATCATGGAACATAAAAAGTAGAAAACTTAATTCTCTACAGAAAAGGTCTCTTAACATTTTGCCATAGCTCGCTTCGTTTCCGAGATATTTGCAGATTTATCTCAAGGGAAGGGGCCTGACGGACATATTTCGAGATATTTCTTCTTCTTGTTGTTCTTCTTCTGCACAGCTAAGCTGGAAGTGGCATTTGCAGCTCGCAATAGTGCAGAGTTATCTCAAAGAAAGGGGCCACGGTGTTTCTGTATCTCTATTATGTTGGTGCGGCTTCGGAACTTTTAAATATCTTGATATATCTCGAGATCTACGCATCTGATCAAAAAATATCATAGAACATAAAAAGTAGGAAACTTAATTCTCTACAAAAAAGGTCTCTCAACATTTTGCCATAGCTCGCTTCGTTTCCGAGATACTTGCCGATTTATCTCAAGGGAAGGGGCCTGACGGACATATTTCGAGATATTTCTTCTTCTTGTGGTTCTTCTTCTGCACAGCTAAGCTGGAAGTGGCATTTGCAGCTCGCAATTGTGCAGAGTTATCTCAAAGAGAGGGGCCACGGTGTTTCTGTATCTCTATTATGTTGGTGCGGCTTCGGAACTTTTAAATATCTTGATATATCTCGAGAACTACGAATCTGATCAGAAAATATCATAGAAGATAAAAAGTAGGAAACTTAATTCTCTACAAAAAAGGTCTCTTAACATTTTGCCATAGCTCGCTTCGTTTCCGAGATATCTGCAGATTTATCTCAAGGGAAGGGGCCTAACGGACATCTTTCGAGATATTTCTTCTTCTTGTTGTTCTTCTTCTGCACAGCTAAACTGGAAGTGGCATTTCCAGCTCGCAATAGTGCAGAGTTATCTCAAAGAGAGGGGCCACGGTGTTTCTGTATCTCTATTATGTTGGTGCGGCTTCGGAACTTTTAAATATCTTGATATATCTCGAGAACTACGCATCTGATCAAAAAATATCATAGAACATAAAAAGTAGGAAACTCAATTCTCTACAAAAAAGGTCTCTTAACATTTTGCAATAGCTCGCTTCGTTTCCGAGATATTTGCAGATTTAGCTCAAGGGAAGGGGCCTGACGGACATATTTCGAGATATTTCTTCTTCTTATTGTTCTTCTTCTGCACAGCTAAGCTGGAAGTGGCATTTGCGGCTCGCACTAGTGCAGAGTTATCTCAAAGAAAGGGGCCACGGTGTTTCTGTATCTCTATTATGTTGGTGCGGCTTCGGAACTTTTAAATATCTTGATATATCTCGAGAACTACGCATCTGATCAAAAAATATCATGGAACATAAAAAGTAGAAAACTTAATTCTCTACAGAAAAGGTCTCTTAACATTTTGCCATAGCTCGCTTCGTTTCCGAGATATTTGCAGATTTATCTCAAGGGAAGGGGCCTGACGGACATATTTCGAGATATTTCTTCTTCTTGTTGTTCTTCTTCTGCACAGCTAAGCTGGAAGTGGCATTTGCAGCTCGCAATAGTGCAGAGTTATCTCAAAGAAAGGGGCCACGGTGTTTCTGTATCTCTATTATGCTGGTGCGGCTTCGGAACTTTTAAATATCTTGATATATCTCGAGATCTACGCATCTGATCAAAAAATATCATAGAACATAAAAAGTAGGAAACTTAATTCTCTACAAAAAAGGTCTCTCAACATTTTGCCATAGCTCGCTTCGTTTCCGAGATACTTGCCGATTTATCTCAAGGGAAGGGGCCTGACGGACATATTTCGAGATATTTCTTCTTCTTGTTGTTCTTCTTCTGCACAGCTAAGCTGGAAGTGGCATTTGCAGCTCGCAATTGTGCAGAGTTATCTCAAAGAGAGGGGCCACGGTGTTTCTGTATCTCTATTATGTTGGTGCGGCTTCGGAACTTTTAAATATCTTGATATATCTCGAGAACTACGAATCTGATCAGAAAATATCATAGAAGATAAAAAGTAGGAAACTTAATTCTCTACAAAAAAGGTCTCTTAACATTTTGCCATAGCTCGCTTCGTTTCCGAGATATTTGCAGATTTATCTCAAGGGAAGGGGCCTGACGGACATATTTCGAGATATTTCTTCTTCTGGTTGTTCTTCTTCTGCACAGCTAAGCTGGAAGTGGCATTTGCAGCACGCAATTGTGCAGAGTTATCTCAAAGAGAGGGGCCACGGTGTTTCTGTATCTCTATTATGTTGGTGCGGCTTCGGAACTTTTAAATATCTTGATATATCTCGAGATCTACGCATCTGATCAAAAAATATCATAGAACATAAAAAGTAGGAAACTTAATTCTCTACAAAAAAGGTCTCTTAACATTTTGCCATAGCTCGCTTCGTTTCCGAGATATTTGCAGATTTATCTCAAGGGAAGGGGCCTAACGGACTTATTTCGAGATATTTCTTCTTCTTGTTGTTCTTCTTCTGCACAGCTAAACTGGAAGTGGCATTTCCAGGTCGCAATAGTGCAGAGTTATCTAAAAGAAAGGAGCCACGGTGTTTCTGTATCTCTATTATGTTGGTGCGGCTTCGGAACTTTTAAATATCTTGATATATCTCGAGAACTACGCGTCTGATCAAAAAATATCATAGAACATAAAAAGTAGGAAACATAATTCCATACAAAAAAGGTCTCTTAACATTTTGCCATAGCTCGCTTCGTTTCCGAGATATTTGCAGATTTATCTCAAGGGAAGGGGCCTGACGGACATATTTCGAGATATTTCTTCTTCTTGTTGTTCTTCTTCTGCACAGCTAAGCTGGAAGTGGCATTTGCAGCTCGCAATAGTGCAGAGTTATCTCAAAGAAAGGGGCCACGGTGTTTCTGTATCTCTATTATGTTGGTGCGGCTTCGGAACTTTTAAATATCTTGATATATCTCGAGATCTACGCATCTGATCAAAAAATATCATAGAACATAAAAAGTAGGAAACTTAATTCTCTACAAAAAAGGTCTCTCAACATTTTGCCATAGCTCGCTTCGTTTCCGAGATACTTGCCGATTTATCTCAAGGGAAGGGGCCTGACGGACATATTTCGAGATATTTCTTCTTCTTGTTGTTCTTCTTCTGCACAGCTAAGCTGGAAGTGGCATTTGCAGCTCGCAATTGTGCAGAGTTATCTCAAAGAGAGGGGCCACGGTGTTTCTGTATCTCTATTATGTTGGTGCGGCTTCGGAACTTTTAAATATCTTGATATATCTCGAGATCTACGCATCTGATCAAAAAATATCATAGAACATAAAAAGTAGGAAACTTAATTCTCTACAAAAAAGGTCTCTTAACATTTTGCCATAGCTCGCTTCGTTTCCGAGATATTTGCAGATTTATCTCAAGGGAAGGGGCCTAACGGACTTATTTCGAGATATTTCTTCTTCTTGTTGTTCTTCTTCTGCACAGCTAAACTGGAAGTGGCATTTCCAGGTCGCAATAGTGCAGAGTTATCTAAAAGAAAGGAACCACGGTGTTTCTGTATCTCTATTATGTTGGTGCGGCTTCGGAACTTTTAAATATCTTGATATATCTCGAGAACTACGCGTCTGATCAAAAAATATCATAGAACATAAAAAGTAGGAAACATAATTCCATACAAAAAAGGTCTCTTAACATTTTGCCATAGCTCGCTTCGTTTCCGAGATATTTGCAGATTTATCTCAAGGGAAGGGGCCTGACGGACATATTTCGAGATATTTCTTCTTATTGTTGTTCTTCTTCTGCACAGCTAAGCTGGAAGTGGCATTTGCAGCTCGCAATAGTGCAGAGTTATCTCAAAGAAAGGGGCCACGGTGTTTCTGTATCTCTATTATGTTGGTGCGGCTTCGGAACTTTTAAATATCTTGATATATCTCGAGATCTACGCATCTGATCAAAAAATATCATAGAACATAAAAAGTAGGAAACCTAATTTTCTACAAAAAAGGTCTCTTAACATTTTGCCGTAGCTCGCTTCGTTTCCGAGATATTTGCAGATTTATCTCAAGGGAAGGGGTCTGACGGACATATTTCGAGATATTTCTTCTTCTTGTTGTTCTTCTTCTGCACAGCTAAGCTGGAAGTGGCATTTGCAGCTCGCAATAGTGCAGAGTTATCGCAAAGAAAGGGGCCACGGTGTTTCTGTATATCTATTATGTTGGTGCGGCTTCGGAACTTTTAAATATCTTGATATATCTCGAGAACTACGCATCTGATCAAAAAATATCATAGAACATAAAAAGTAGGAAACCTAATTTTCTACAAAAAAGGTCTCTTAACATTTTGCCGTAGCTCGCTTCGTTTCCGAGATACTTGCCGATTTATCTCAAGGGAAGGGGCCTAACGGACATATTTCGAGATATTTCTTCTTCTTGTTGTTCTTCTTCTGCACAGCTAAACTGGAAGTGGCATTTGCAGCTCGCAATAGTGCAGAGTTATCTCAAAGAGAGGGGCCACGGTGTTTCTGTATCTCTATTATGTTGGTGCGGCTTCGGAACTTTTAAATATCTTGATATATCTCGAGAACTACGCCCCTGATCGAAAAATATCATAGAACATAAAAAGTAGGAAACTTAATTCTCTACAAAAAAGGTCTCTTAACATTTTGCCATAGCTCGCTTCGTTTCCGAGATATTTGCAGATTTATCTCAAGGGAAGGGGCCTGACGGACATATTTCGAGATATTTCTTCTTCTGGTTGTTCTTCTTCTGCACAGCTAAGCTGGAAGTGGCATTTGCAGCACGCAATTGTGCAGAGTTATCTCAAAGAGAGGGGCCACGGTGTTTCTGTATCTCTATTATGTTGGTGCGGCTTCGGAACTTTTAAATATCTTGATATATCTCGAGATCTACGCATCTGATCAAAAAATATCATAGAACATAAAAAGTAGGAAACTTAATTCTCTACAAAAAAGGTCTCTTAACATTTTGCCATAGCTCGCTTCGTTTCCGAGATATTTGCAGATTTATCTCAAGGGAAGGGGCCTAACGGACTTATTTCGAGATATTTCTTCTTCTTGTTGTTCTTCTTCTGCACAGCTAAACTGGAAGTGGCATTTCCAGGTCGCAATAGTGCAGAGTTATCTAAAAGAAAGGAGCCACGGTGTTTCTGTATCTCTATTATGTTGGTGCGGCTTCGGAACTTTTAAATATCTTGATATATCTCGAGAACTACGCGTCTGATCAAAAAATATCATAGAACATAAAAAGTAGGAAACATAATTCCATACAAAAAAGGTCTCTTAACATTTTGCCATAGCTCGCTTCGTTTCCGAGATATTTGCAGATTTATCTCAAGGGAAGGGGCCTGACGGACATATTTCGAGATATTTCTTCTTCTTGTTGTTCTTCTTCTGCACAGCTAAGCTGGAAGTGGCATTTGCAGCTCGCAATAGTGCAGAGTTATCTCAAAGAAAGGGGCCACGGTGTTTCTGTATCTCTATTATGTTGGTGCGGCTTCGGAACTTTTAAATATCTTGATATATCTCGAGATCTACGCATCTGATCAAAAAATATCATAGAACATAAAAAGTAGGAAACTTAATTCTCTACAAAAAAGGTCTCTCAACATTTTGCCATAGCTCGCATCGTTTCCGAGATACTTGCCGATTTATCTCAAGGGAAGGGGCCTGACGGACATATTTCGAGATATTTCTTCTTCTTGTTGTTCTTCTTCTGCACAGCTAAGCTGGAAGTGGCATTTGCAGCTCGCAATTGTGCAGAGTTATCTCAAAGAGAGGGGCCACGGTGTTTCTGTATCTCTATTATGTTGGTGCGGCTTCGGAACTTTTAAATATCTTGATATATCTCGAGATCTACGCATCTGATCAAAAAATATCATAGAACATAAAAAGTAGGAAACTTAATTCTCTACAAAAAAGGTCTCTTAACATTTTGCCATAGCTCGCTTCGTTTCCGAGATATTTGCAGATTCATCTCAAGGGAAGGGGCCTAACGGACTTATTTCGAGATATTTCTTCTTCTTGTTGTTCTTCTACTGCACAGCTAAACTGGAAGTGGCATTTCCAGGTCGCAATAGTGCAGAGTTATCTAAAAGAAAGGAGCCACGGTGTTTCTGTATCTCTATTATGTTGGTGCGGCTTCGGAACTTTTAAATATCTTGATATATCTCGAGAACTACGCGTCTGATCAAAAAATATCATAGAACATAAAAAGTAGGAAACATAATTCCATACAAAAAAGGTCTCTTAACATTTTGCCATAGCTCGCTTCGTTTCCGAGATATTTGCAGATTTATCTCAAGGGAAGGGGCCTGACGGACATATTTCGAGATATTTCTTCTTCTGGTTGTTCTTCTTCTGCACAGCTAAGCTGGAAGTGGCATTTGCAGCACGCAATTGTGCAGAGTTATCTCAAAGAGAGGGGCCACGGTGTTTCTGTATCTCTATTATGTTGGTGCGGCTTCGGAACTTTTAAATATCTTGATATATCTCGAGATCTACGCATCTGATCAAAAAATATCATAGAACATAAAAAGTAGGAAACTTAATTCTCTACAAAAAAGGTCTCTTAACATTTTGCCATAGCTCGCTTCGTTTCCGAGATATTTGCAGATTTATCTCAAGGGAAGGGGCCTAACGGACTTATTTCGAGATATTTCTTCTTCTTGTTGTTCTTCTTCTGCACAGCTAAACTGGAAGTGGCATTTCCAGGTCGCAATAGTGCAGAGTTATCTAAAAGAAAGGAGCCACGGTGTTTCTGTATCTCTATTATGTTGGTGCGGCTTCGGAACTTTTAAATATCTTGATATATCTCGAGAACTACGCGTCTGATCAAAAAATATCATAGAACATAAAAAGTAGGAAACATAATTCCATACAAAAAAGGTCTCTTAACATTTTGCCATAGCTCGCTTCGTTTCCGAGATATTTGCAGATTTATCTCAAGGGAAGGGGCCTGACGGACATATTTCGAGATATTTCTTCTTCTTGTTGTTCTTCTTCTGCACAGCTAAGCTGGAAGTGGCATTTGCAGCTCGCAATAGTGCAGAGTTATCTCAAAGAAAGGGGCCACGGTGTTTCTGTATCTCTATTATGTTGGTGCGGCTTCGGAACTTTTAAATATCTTGATATATCTCGAGATCTACGCATCTGATCAAAAAATATCATAGAACATAAAAAGTAGGAAACTTAATTCTCTACAAAAAAGGTCTCTCAACATTTTGCCATAGCTCGCTTCGTTTCCGAGATACTTGCCGATTTATCTCAAGGGAAGGGGCCTGACGGACATATTTCGAGATATTTCTTCTTCTTGTTGTTCTTCTTCTGCACAGCTAAGCTGGAAGTGGCATTTGCAGCTCGCAATTGTGCAGAGTTATCTCAAAGAGAGGGGCCACGGTGTTTCTGTATCTCTATTATGTTGGTGCGGCTTCGGAACTTTTAAATATCTTGATATATCTCGAGATCTACGCATCTGATCAAAAAATATCATAGAACATAAAAAGTAGGAAACTTAATTCTCTACAAAAAAGGTCTCTTAACATTTTGCCATAGCTCGCTTCGTTTCCGAGATATTTGCAGATTTATCTCAAGGGAAGGGGCCTAACGGACTTATTTCGAGATATTTCTTCTTCTTGTTGTTCTTCTACTGCACAGCTAAACTGGAAGTGGCATTTCCAGGTCGCAATAGTGCAGAGTTATCTAAAAGAAAGGAGCCACGGTGTTTCTGTATCTCTATTATGTTGGTGCGGCTTCGGAACTTTTAAATATCTTGATATATCTCGAGAACTACGCGTCTGATCAAAAAATATCATAGAACATAAAAAGTAGGAAACATAATTCCATACAAAAAAGGTCTCTTAACATTTTGCCATAGCTCGCTTCGTTTCCGAGATATTTGCAGATTTATCTCAAGGGAAGGGGCCTGACGGACATATTTCGAGATATTTCTTCTTCTTGTTGTTCTTCTTCTGCACAGCTAAGCTGGAAGTGGCATTTGCAGCTCGCAATAGTGCAGAGTTATCTCAAAGAAAGGGGCCACGGTGTTTCTGTATCTCTATTATGTTGGTGCGGCTTCGGAACTTTTAAATATCTTGATATATCTCGAGATCTACGCATCTGATCAAAAAATATCATAGAACATAAAAAGTAGGAAACTTAATTCTCTACAAAAAAGGTCTCTCAACATTTTGCCATAGCTCGCTTCGTTTCCGAGATACTTGCCGATTTATCTCAAGGGAAGGGGCCTGACGGACATATTTCGAGATATTTCTTCTTCTTGTTGTTCTTCTTCTGCACAGCTAAGCTGGAAGTGGCATTTGCAGCTCGCAATAGTGCACAGTTATCTCAAAGAAAGGGGCCACGGTGTTTCTGTATCTCTATTATGTTGGTGCGGCTTCGGAACTTTTAAATATCTTGATATATCTCGAGAACTACGCATCTGATCAAAAAATATCATAGAACATAAAAAGTAGGAAACCTAATTTTCTACAAAAAAGGTCTCTAAACATTTTGCCGTAGCTCGCTTCGTTTCCGAGATATTTGCAGATTTATCTCAAGGGAAGGGGCCTGACGGACATATTTCGAAATATTTCTTATTCTTGTTGTTCTTCTTCTGCACAGCTAAACTGGAAGTGGCATTTCCAGCTCGCAATCGTGCAGAGTTATCGCAAAGAAAGGGGCCACGGTGTTTCTGTATCTCTATTATGTTGGTGCGGCTTCGGAACTTTTAAATATCTTGATATATCTCGAGAACTACGCATCTGATCAAAAAATATCATAGAACATAAAAAGTAGGAAACCTAATTTTCTACAAAAAAGGTCTCTTAACATTTTGCCGTAGCTCGCTTCGTTTCCGAGATATTTGCAGATTTATCTCAAGGGAAGGGGCCTAACGGACTTATTTCGAGATATTTCTTCTTCTTGTTGTTCTTCTTCTGCACAGCTAAACTGGAAGTGGCATTTCCAGGTCGCAATAGTGCAGAGTTATCTAAAAGAAAGGAACCACGGTGTTTCTGTATCTCTATTATGTTGGTGCGGCTTCGGAACTTTTAAATATCTTGATATATCTCGAGAACTACGCGTCTGATCAAAAAATATCATAGAACATAAAAAGTAGGAAACATAATTCCATACAAAAAAGGTCTCTTAACATTTTGCCATAGCTCGCTTCGTTTCCGAGATATTTGCAGATTTATCTCAAGGGAAGGGGCCTGACGGACATATTTCGAGATATTTCTTCTTATTGTTGTTCTTCTTCTGCACAGCTAAGCTGGAAGTGGCATTTGCAGCTCGCAATAGTGCAGAGTTATCTCAAAGAAAGGGGCCACGGTGTTTCTGTATCTCTATTATGTTGGTGCGGCTTCGGAACTTTTAAATATCTTGATATATCTCGAGATCTACGCATCTGATCAAAAAATATCATAGAACATAAAAAGTAGGAAACCTAATTTTCTACAAAAAAGGTCTCTTAACATTTTGCCGTAGCTCGCTTCGTTTCCGAGATATTTGCAGATTTATCTCAAGGGAAGGGGTCTGACGGACATATTTCGAGATATTTCTTCTTCTTGTTGTTCTTCTTCTGCACAGCTAAGCTGGAAGTGGCATTTGCAGCTCGCAATAGTGCAGAGTTATCGCAAAGAAAGGGGCCACGGTGTTTCTGTATATCTATTATGTTGGTGCGGCTTCGGAACTTTTAAATATCTTGATATATCTCGAGAACTACGCATCTGATCAAAAAATATCATAGAACATAAAAAGTAGGAAACCTAATTTTCTACAAAAAAGGTCTCTTAACATTTTGCCGTAGCTCGCTTCGTTTCCGAGATACTTGCCGATTTATCTCAAGGGAAGGGGCCTAACGGACATATTTCGAGATATTTCTTCTTCTTGTTGTTCTTCTTCTGCACAGCTAAACTGGAAGTGGCATTTGCAGCTCGCAATAGTGCAGAGTTATCTCAAAGAGAGGGGCCACGGTGTTTCTGTATCTCTATTATGTTGGTGCGGCTTCGGAACTTTTAAATATCTTGATATATCTCGAGAACTACGCCCCTGATCGAAAAATATCATAGAACATAAAAAGTAGGAAACTTAATTCTCTACAAAAAAGGTCTCTTAATATTTTGCCATAGCTCGCTTCGTTTCCGAGATATTTGCAGATTTATCTCAAGGGAAGGGGCCTGACGGACATATTTCCAGATATTTCTTCTTCTTGTTGTTCTTCTTCTGCACAGCTAAGCTGGAAGTGGCATTTGCAGCTCGCAATAGTGCAGAGTTATCTCAAAGAAAGGGGCCACGGTGTTTCTGTATCTCTATTATGTTGGTGCGGCTTCGGAACTTTTAAATATCTTGATATATCTCGAGAACTACGCATCTGATCAAAAAATATCATAGAACATAAAAAGTAGGAAACTTAATTCTCTACAAAAAAGGTCTCTTAACATTTTGCCATAGCTCGCTTCGTTTCCGAGATATTTGCAGATTTATCTCGAGGGAAGGGGCCTGACGGACATATTTCGAGATATTTCTTCTTCTTGTTGTTCTTCTTCTGCACAGCTAAGCTGGAAGCGGCATTTGCGGCTCGCACTAGTGCAGAGTTATCTCAAAGAAAGGGGCCACGGTGTTTCTGTATCTCTATTATGTTGGTGCGGCTTCGGAACTTTTAAATATCTTGATATATCTCGAGAACTACGCATCTGATCAAAAAATATCATGGAACATAAAAAGTAGGAAACTTAATTCTCAACAAAAAAGGTCTCTTAATATTTTGCCATAGCTCGCTTCGTTTCCGAGATATTTGCAGATTTATCTCAAGGGAAGGGGCCTGACGGACATATTTCGGGATATTTCTTCTTCTTGTTGTTCTTCTTCTGCACAGCTAAACAGGAAGTGGCATTTCCAGCTCGCAATAGTGCAGAGTTATCTGAAAGAAAGGGGCCACGGTGTTTCTGTATCTCTATTATGTTGGTGCGGCTTCGGAACTTTTAAATATCTTGATATATCTCGAGAACTACGCATCTGATCAAATAATATCATAGAACATAAAAAGTAGGAAACTTAATTCTCTACAAATAAGGTCTCTTAACATTTTGCCATAGCTCGCTTCGTTTCCGAGATATTTGCAGATTTATCTCAAGGGAAGGGGCCCGACGGACATATTTCGAGATATTTCTTCTTCTTGTTGGTCTTCTTCTGCACAGCTAAGCTGGAAGTGGCATTTGCAGCTCGCAATGGTGCAGAGTTATCTCAAAGAAAGGGGCCACGGTGTTTCTGTATCTCTATTATGTTGGTGCAGCTTCGGATCTTTTAAATATCTCGATATATCTCGAAAACTACGGTTCTGATCAAAAAATATCATAGAACATAAATTGTAGGAAACATAATTCTCTACAATAAAGGTCTCTTAACATTTTGCCATAGCCCGTTTCGTTTCCGAGATATTTGCAGATATATCTCAAGGGAAGGGGCCTGACGGACATATTTCGAGATATTTCCTCTTCTTGTTGTTCTTCTTCTGCACAGCTAAACTGGAAGTGGCATTTCCAGCTCGCAATAGCGCAGAGTTATCTCAAAGAAAGGGGCCACGGTGTTTCTGTATCTCTATTATGTTGGTGCGGCTTCGGAACTTTTAAATATCTTTATATATCTCGAGAACTACGCATCTGATTAAAAAATATCATAGAACGTAAAAAGTAGGAAACTTAATTCTCTACAAATAAAGTCGCTTAACATTTTGCCATAGCTCGCTTCGTTTCCGAGATATTTGCAGATATATCTCAAGGGAAGGGGCCTGACGGACATATTTCCAGATATTTCTTCTTCTTGTTGTTCTTCTTCTGCACAGCTAAGCTGGAAGTGGCATTTGCAGCTCGCAATAGTGCAGAGTTATCTCAAAGAAAGGGGCCACGGTGTTTCTGTATCTCTATTATGTTGGTGCGGCTTCGGAACTTTTAAATATCTTGATATATCTCGAGAACTACGCATCTGATCAAAAAATATCATAGAACATAAAAAGTAGGAAACTTAATTCTCTACAAAAAAGGTCTCTTAACATTTTGCCATAGCTCGCTTCGTTTCCAAGATACTTGCAGGTTTATCTCAAGGGAAGGGGCCTGACGGACATATTTCGAGATATTTCTTCTTCTTGTTGGTCTTCTTCTGCACAGCTAAGCTGGAAGTGGCATTTGCAGCTCGCAATAGTGCAGAGTTATCTCGAAGAAAGGGGCCACGGTGTTTCTGTATCTCTATTATGTTGGTGCGGCTTCGGATCTTTTAAATATCTCGATATATCTCGAAAACTACGCTTCTGATCAAAAAATATCATAGAACGTAAATTGTGGGAAACATAATTCTCTACAAAAAAGTCTCTTAACATTTTGCCATAGCTCGCTTCGTTTCCGAGATATTTGCAGATTTACCTCAAGGGAAGGGGTCTGACGGACATATTTCGAGATATTTCTTCTTCTTGTTGTTCTTCTTCTGCACAGCTAAGCTGGAAGTGGCATTTGCAGCTCGCAATAGTGCAGAGTTATCTCAAAGAAAGGGGCCACGGTGTTTCTGTATCTCTATTATGTTGGTGCGGCTTCGGAACTTTTAAATAGCTTGATATATCTCGAGAACTACGCATCCGATCAAAAAATATCATAGAACATAAAAAGTAGGAAACTTAATTCTCTACAAAAAAGGTCTCTTAACATTTTGCCATAGCTCGCTTCGTTTCCGAGATATTTGCAGATTTATCTCGAGGGAAGGGGCCTGACGGACATATTTCGAGATATTTCTTCTTCTTGTTGTTCTTCTTCTGCACAGCTAAGCTGGAAGTGGCATTTGCAGCTCGCAATAGTGCAGAGTTATCTCAAAGAAAGGGGCCACGGTGTTTCTGTATCTCTATTATGTTGGTGCGGCTTCGGAACTTTTAAATATCTTGATATATCTCGAGAACTACGCATCTGATCAAAAAATATCATAGAACATAAAAAATAGGAAACTTAATTCTCTACAAAAAAGGTCTCTTAACATTTTGCCATAGCTCGCTTCGTTTCCAAGATACTTGCAGATTTATCTCAAGGGAAGGGGCCTGACGGACATATTTCGAGATATGTCTTCTTCTTGTTGGTCTTCTTCTGCACAGCTAAGCTGGAAGTGGCATTTTCAGCTCGCAATAGTGCAGAGTTAT
The DNA here is from genome assembly GCF_051020975.1 of Osmia lignaria lignaria. Lineage (NCBI taxonomy): Eukaryota > Metazoa > Arthropoda > Insecta > Hymenoptera > Megachilidae > Osmia > Osmia lignaria. The sequence continues at coordinate 3,237,241 of NW_027478159.1, read as the reverse complement.
CTCGAAGAAAGGGGCCACGGTGTTTCTGTATCTCTATTATGTTGGTGCGGCTTCGGATCTTTTAAATATCTCGATATATCTCGAAAACTACGCTTCTGCTCAAAAAATATCATAGAACGTAAATTGTGGGAAACATAATTCTCTACAACAAAGGTCTCTTAACATTTTGCCATAGCTCGCTTCGTTTCCGAGATATTTGCAGATTTATCTCAAGGGAAGGGGTCTGACGGACATATTTCGAGATATTTCTTCTTCTTGTTGTTCTTCTTCTGCACAGCTAAGCTGGAAGTGGCATTTGCAGCTCGCAATAGTGCAGAGTTATCTCAAAGAAAGGGGCCACGCTGTTTCTGTATCTCTATTATGTTGGTGCGGCTTCGGAACTTTTAAATATCTTGATATATCTCGAGAACTACGCATCTGATCAAAAAATATCATAGAACCTAAATTGTGGGAAATATAATTCTCTACAAAAAAGGTCTCTTAACATTTTGCCGTAGCTCGCTTCGTTTCCGAGATATTTGCAGATTTATCTCAAGGGAAGGGGCCTGACGGACATATTTCGAGATATTTCTTCTTCTTGTTGTTCTTCTTCTGCACAGCTAAGCTGGAAGTGGCATTTCCAGCTCGCAATAGCGCAGAGTTATCTCAAAGAAAGGGGCCACGGTGTTTCTGTATCTCTATTATGTTGGTGCGGCTTCGGAACTTTTAAATATCTTGATATATCTCGAGAACTACGCATCTGATCAAGAAATATCATAGAACATAAAAAGTAGGAAACTTAATTCTCTACAAATAAGGTCTCTTAACATTTTGCCATAGCTCGCTTCGTTTCCGAGATATTTGCAGATTTATCTCGGGGGAAGGGGCCTGACGGACATATTTCGAGATATTTCTTCTTCTTGTTGTTCTTCTTCTGCACAGCTAAGCTGGAAGTGGCATTTGCAGCTCGCAATAGTGCAGAGTTATCTCAAAGAAAGGGGCCACGGTGTTTCTGTATCTCTATTATGTTGGTGCGGCTTCGGAACTTTTAAATATCTTGATATATCTCGAGAGCTACGCATCCGATCAAAAAATATCATAGAACATAAAAAGTAGGAAACTTAATTCTCTACAAAAAAGGTCTCTTAACATTTTGCCATAGCTCGCTTCGTTTCCGAGATATTTGCAGATTTATCTCGAGGGAAGGGGCCTGACGGACATATTTCGAGATATTTCTTCTTCTTGTTGTTCTTCTTCTGCACAGCTAAGCTGGACGTGGCATTTACAGCTCGCAATAGTGCAGAGTTATCTCAAAGAAAGGGGCCACGGTGTTTCTGTATCTCTATTATGTTGGTGCGGCTTCGGAACTTTTAAATATCTTGATATATCTCGAGGACTACGCATCTGATCAAAAAATATCATAGAACATAAAAAGTAGGAAACTTAATTCTCTACAAATAAGGTCTCTTAACATTTTGCCATAGCTCGCTTCGTTTCCGAGATATTTGCAGATTTATCTCAAGGGAAGGGGCCTGACGGACATTTTTCGAGATATTTCTTCTTCTTGTTGTTCTTCTTCTGCACAGCTAAGCTGGAAGTGGCATTTGCAGCTCGCCATAGTGCAGAGTTATCTCGAAGAAAGGGGCCACGGTGTTTCTGTATCTCTATTATGTTGGTGCGGCTTCGGAACTTTTAAATATCTTTATATATCTCGAGAACTACGCATCTGATTAAAAAATATCATAGAACGTAAAAAGTAGGAAACTTAATTCTCTACAAATAAAGTCGCTTAACATTTTGCCATAGCTCGCTTCGTTTCCGAGATATTTGCAGATTTATCTCAAGGGAAGGGGCCTGACGGACATATTTCCAGATATTTCTTCTTCTTGTTGTTCTTCTTCTGCACAGCTAAGCTGGAAGTGGCATTTGCAGCTCGCAATAGTGCAGAGTTATCTCAAAGAAAGGGGCCACGGTGTTTCTGTATCTCTATTATGTTGGTGCGGCTTCGGAACTTTTAAATATCTTGATATATCTCGAGAACTACGCATCTGATCAAAAAATATCATAGAACATAAAAAGTAGGAAACTTAATTCTCTACAAAAAAGGTCTCTTAACATTTTGCCATAGCTCGCTTCGTTTCCAAGATACTTGCAGATTTATCTCAAGGGAAGGGGCCTGACGGACATATTTCGAGATATTTCTTCTTCTTGTTGGTCTTCTTCTGCACAGCTAAGCTGGAAGTGGCATTTGCAGCTCGCAATAGTGCAGAGTTATCTCGAAGAAAGGGGCCACGGTGTTTCTGTATCTCTATTATGTTGGTGCGGCTTCGGATCTTTTAAATATCTCGATATATCTCGAAAACTACGCTTCTGATCAAAAAATATCATAGAACGTAAATTGTGGGAAACATAATTCTCTACAAAAAAGTCTGTTAACATTTTGCCATAGCTCGCTTCGTTTCCGAGATATTTGCAGATTTATCTCAAGGGAAGGGGTCTGACAGACATATTTCGAGATATTTCTTCTTCTTGTTGTTCTTCTTCTGCACAGCTAAGCTGGAAGTGGCATTTGCAGCTCGCAATAGTGCAGAGTTATCTCAAAGAAAGGGGCCACGGTGTTTCTGTATCTCTATTATGTTGGTGCGGCTTCGGAACTTTTAAATAGCTTGATATATCTCGAGAACTACGCATCCGATCAAAAAATATCATAGAACATAAAAAGTAGGAAACTTAATTCTCTACAAAAAAGGTCTCTTAACATTTTGCCATAGCTCGCTTCGTTTCCGAGATATTTGCAGATTTATCTCGAGGGAAGGGGCCTGACGGACATATTTCGAGATATTTCTTCTTCTTGTTGTTCTTCTTCTGCACAGCTAAGCTGGAAGTGGCATTTGCAGCTCGCAATAGTGCAGAGTTATCTCAAAGAAAGGGGCCACGGTGTTTCTGTATCTCTATTATGTTGGTGCGGCTTCGGAACTTTTAAATATCTTGATATATCTCGAGAACTACGCATCTGATCAAAAAATATCATAGAACATAAAAAATAGGAAACTTAATTCTCTACAAAAAAGGTCTCTTAACATTTTGCCATAGCTCGCTTCGTTTCCAAGATACTTGCAGATTTATCTCAAGGGAAGGGGCCTGACGGACATATTTCGAGATATTTCTTCTTCTTGTTGGTCTTCTTCTGCACAGCTAAGCTGGAAGTGGCATTTGCAGCTCGCAATAGTGCAGAGTTATCTCGAAGAAAGGGGCCACGGTGTTTCTGTATCTCTATTATGTTGGTGCGGCTTCGGATCTTTTAAATATCTCGATATATCTCGAAAACTACGCTTCTGCTCAAAAAATATCATAGAACGTAAATTGTGGGAAACATAATTCTCTACAAAAAAGGTCTCTTAACATTTTGCCATAGCTCGCTTCGTTTCCGAGATATTTGCAGATTTATCTCAAGGGAAGGGGTCTGACGGACATATTTCGAGATATTTCTTCTTCTTGTTGTTCTTCTTCTGCACAGCTAAGCTGGAAGTGGCATTTGCAGCTCGCAATAGTGCAGAGTTATCTCAAAGAAAGGGGCCACGGTGTTTCTGTATCTCTATTATGTTGGTGCGGCTTCGGAACTTTTAAATATCTTGATATATCTCGAGAACTACGCATCTGATCAAAAAATATCATAGAACCTAAATTGTGGGAAATATAATTCTCTACAAAAAAGGTCTCTTAACATTTTGCCGTAGCTCGCTTCGTTTCCGAGATATTTGCAGATTTATCTCAAGGGAAGGGGCCTGACGGACATATTTCGAGATATTTCTTCTTCTTGTTGTTCTTCTTCTGCACAGCTAAGCTGGAAGTGGCATTTGCAGCTCGCAATAGTGCAGAGTTATCTCAAAGAAAGGGGCCACGGTGTTTCTGTATCTCTATTATGTTGGTGCGGCTTCGGATCTTTTAAATATCTCGATATATCTCGAAAACTACGCTTCTGATCAAAAAATATCATAGAACCTAAATTGTGGGAAATATAATTCTCTACAAAAAAGGTCTCTTAACATTTTGCCATAGCTCGCTTCGTTTCCGAGATATTTGCAGATTTATCTCGAGGGAAGGGGCCTGACGGACATATTTCGAGATATTTCTTCTTCTTGTTGTTCTTCTTCTGCACAGCTAAGCTGGAAGCGGCATTTGCGGCTCGCACTAGTGCAGAGTTATCTCAAAGAAAGGGGCCACGGTGTTTCTGTATCTCTATTATGTTGGTGCAGCTTCGGATCTTTTAAATATCTCGATATATCTCGAAAACTACGCTTCTGATCAAAAAATATGATAGAACATAAATTGTAGGAAACATAATTCTCTACAAAAAAGGTCTCTTAACATTTTGCCATAGCTCGTTTCGTTTCCGAGATATTTGCAGATATATCTCAAGGGAAGGGGCCTGACGGACATATTTCGAGATATTTCCTCTTCTTGTTGTTCTTCTTCTGCACAGCTAAACTGGAAGTGGCATTTCCAGCTCGCAATAGCGCAGAGTTATCTCAAAGAAAGGGGCCACGGTGTTTCTGTATCTCTATTATGTTGGTGCGGCTTCGGAACTTTTAAATATCTTGATATATCTCGAGAACTACGCATCTGATCAAAAAATATCATAGAACATAAAAAGTAGGAAACTTAATTCTCTACAAATAAGGTCTCTTAACATTTTGCCATAGCTCGCTTCGTTTCCGAGATATTTGCAGATTTATCTCAAGGGAAGGGGCCTGACGGACATTTTTCGAGATATTTCTTCTTCTTGTTGTTCTTCTTCTGCACAGCTAAGCTGGAAGTGGCATTTGCAGCTCGCAATAGTGCAGAGTTATCTCGAAGAAAGGGGCCACGGTGTTTCTGTATCTCTATTATGTTGGTGCGGCTTCGGAACTTTTAGATATCTTGATATATCTCGAGAACTACGCATCTGATCAAAAAATATCATAGAACATAAAAAGTAGGAAACTTAATTCTCTACAAAAAAGGTCTCTTAACATTTTGCCATAGCTCGCTTCGTTTCCGAGATATTTGCAGATTTATCTCAAGGGAAGGGGCCTGACGGACATATTTCGAGATATTTCTTCTTCTTGTTGTTCTTCTTCTGCACAGCTAAGCTGGAAGTGGCATTTGCAGCTCGCAATAGTGCAGAGTTATCTCAAAGAAAGGGGCCACGGTGTTTCTGTATCTCTATTATGTTGGTGCGGCTTCGGATTTTTTAAATATCTTGATATATCTCGAGAACTACGCATCCGATCAAAAAATATCATAGAGCATAAAAAGTAGGAAACTTAATTCTCTACAAAAAAGGTCTCTTAACATTTTGCCATAGCTCGCTTCGTTTCCGAGATATTTGCAGATTTATCTCGAGGGAAGGGGCCTGACGGACATATTTCGAGATATTTCTTCTTCTTGTTGTTCTTCTTCTGCACAGCTAAGCTGGAAGCGGCATTTGCGGCTCGCACTAGTGCAGGGTTATCTCAAAGAAAGGGGCCACGGTGTTTCTGTATCTCTATTATGTTGGTGCGGCTTCGGAACTTTTAAATATCTCGATATATCTCGAAAACTACGCTTCTGATCAAAAAATATCATAGAACATAAATTGTAGGAAACATAATTCTCTACAAAAAAGGTCTCTTAACATTTTGCCATAGCTCGCTTCGTTTCCGAGATATTTGCAGATATATCTCAAGGGAAGGGGCCTGACGGACATATTTCGAGATATTTCTTCTTCTTGTTGTTCTTCTTCTGCACAGCTAAACTGGAAGTGGCATTTACAGCTCGCAATAGGGCAGAGTTATCTCAAAGAAAGGGGCCACGGTGTTTCTGTATCTCTATTATGTTGGTGCGGCTTCGGAACTTTTAAATATCTTGATATATCTCGAGAACTACGCATCTGATCAAAAAATATCGTAGAACATGAAAAGTAGGAAACTTAATTCTCTACAAAAAAGGTCTCTTAACATTTTGCCGTAGCTCGCTTCGTTTCCGAGATATTTGCAGATTTATCTCAAGGGAAGGGGCCTGACGGACATATTTCGAGATATTTCTTCTTCTTGTTGTTCTTCTTCTGCACAGCTTAGCTGGAAGTGGCATTTGCAGCTCGCAATAGTGCAGAGTTATCTCAAAGAAAGGGGCCACGGTGTTTCTGTATCTCTATTATGTTGGTGCGGCTTCGGATTTTTTAAATATCTTGATATATCTCGAGAACTACGCATCCGATCAAAAAATATCATAGAGCATAAAAAGTAGGAAACTTAATTCTCTACAAAAAAGGTCTCTTAACATTTTGCCATAGCTCGCTTCGTTTCCGAGATATTTGCAGATTTATCTCGAGGGAAGGGGCCTGACGGACATATTTCGAGATATTTCTTCTTCTTGTTGTTCTTCTTCTGCACAGCTAAGCTGGAAGCGGCATTTGCGGCTCGCACTAGTGCAGGGTTATCTCAAAGAAAGGGGCCACGGTGTTTCTGTATCTCTATTATGTTGGTGCGGCTTCGGAACTTTTAAATATCTCGATATATCTCGAAAACTACGCTTCTGATCAAAAAATATCATAGAACATAAATTGTAGGAAACATAATTCTCTACAAAAAAGGTCTCTTAACATTTTGCCATAGCTCGCTTCGTTTCCGAGATATTTGCAGATATATCTCAAGGGAAGGGGCCTGACGGACATATTTCGAGATATTTCTTCTTCTTGTTGTTCTTCTTCTGCACAGCTAAACTGGAAGTGGCATTTACAGCTCGCAATAGTGCAGAGTTATCTCAAAGAAAGGGGCCACGGTGTTTCTGTATCTCTATTATGTTGGTGCGGCTTCGGAACTTTTAAATATCTTGATATATCTCGAGAACTACGCATCTGATCAAAAAATATCATAGAACATGAAAAGTAGGAAACTTAATTCTCTACAAAAAAGGTCTCTTAACATTTTGCCATAGCTCTCTTCGTTTCCGAGATATTTGCAGATTTATCTCAAGGGAAGGGGCCTGACGGACATATTTCGAGATATTTCTTCTTCTTGTTGTTCTTCTTCTGCACAGCTAAACTGGAAGTGGCATTTCCAGCTCGCAATAGTGCAGAGTTATCTCAAAGAGAGGGGCCACGGTGTTTCTGTATCTCTATTATGTTGGTGCGGCTTCGGAACTTTTAAATATCTTGATATATCTCGAGAACTACGCATCTGATCAAAAAATATCATAGAACATAAAAAGTAGGAAACTTAATTCTCTACAAAAAAGGTCTCTTAACATTTTGCCACAGCTCGCTTCGTTTCCGAGATATTTGCAGATTTATCTCAAGGGAAGGGGCCTGACGGACATATTTCGAGATATTTCTTCTTCTTGTTGTTCTTCTTCTGCACAGCTAAGCTGGAAGTGGCATTTGCGGCTCGCACTAGTGCAGAGTTATCTCAAAGGAAGGAGCCACGGTGTTTCTGTATCTCTATTATGTTGGTGCGGCTTCGGAACTTTTAAATATCTCGATATATCTCGAAAACTACGCTTCTGATCAAAAAATATCATAGAACATAAATTGTAGGAAACATAATTCTCTACAAAAAACGTCTCTTAACATTTTGCCATAGCTCGCTTCGTTTCCGAGATATTTGCAGATTCAGCTCAAAGGAACGGGCCTGACGGACATATTTCGAGATACTTCTTCTTCTTGTTGTTCTTCCTCTGCACAGCTAAGCTGGAAGTGGCATTTGCAGCTCGCAATAGTGCAGAGTTATCTGAAAGAATGGGGCCACGTTGTTTCTGTATCTCTATCATGTTGGTGCGGCTTCGGAACTTTTAAATATCTTGATATATCTCGAGAACTACGCATCTGATCAAAAAATATCATAGAACATAAAAAGTAGGAAACTTAATTCTCTACAAAAAAGGTCTCTTAACATTTTGCCATAGCTCGCTTCGTTTCCGAGATATTTGCAGATTTATCTCAAGGGAAGGGGCCTGACGGACATATTTCGAGATATTTCTTCTTCTTGTTGTTCTTCTTCTGCACAGCTAAGCTGGAAGTGGCATTTGCGGCTCGCACTAGTGCAGAGTTATCTCAACGAAAGGGGCCACGGTGTTTCTGTATCTCTATTATGTTGGTGCGGCTTCGGAACTTTTAAATATCTCGATATATCTCGAAAACTACGCTTCTGATCAAAACATATCATAGAACATAAATTGTAGGAAGCATAATTCTCTACAAAAAAGGTCTCTCAACATTTTGCCATAGCTCGCTTCGTTTCCGAGATATTTGCAGATATATCTCAAGGGAAGGGGCCTGACGGACATATTTCGAGATATTTCTTCTTGTTGTTGTTCTTCCTCTGCACAGCTAAGCTGGAAGTGGCATTTGCAGCTCGCAATAGTGCAGAGTTATCTCAAAGAGAGGGGCCACGGTGTTTCTGTATCTCTATTATGTTGGTGCGGCTTCGGAACTTTTAAATATCTTGATATATCTCGAGAACTACGCATCTGATCAAAAAATATCATAGAAGATAAAAAGTAGGAAACTTAATTCTCTACACAAAAGGTCTCTTGACATTTTGCCATAGCTCGCTTCGTTTCCGAGATATGTGCAGATTTATCTCAAGGGAAGGGGCCTGACGGACATATTTCGAGATATTTCTTCTTCTTGTTGTTCTTCTTCTGCACAGCTAAGCTGGAAGTGGCATTTGCGGCTCGCACTAGTGCAGAGTTATCTCAAAGAAAGGGGCCACGGTGTTTCTGTATCTCTATTATGTTGGTGCGGCTTCGGAACTTTTAAATATCTCGATATATCTCGAAAACTACGCTTCTGATCAAAAAATATCATAGAACATAAATTGTAGGAAACATAATTCTCTACAAAAAAGGTCTCTTAACATTTTGCCATAGCTCCCTTCGTTTCCGAGATATTTGCAGATTCAACTCAAAGGAACTGGCCTGACGGACATATTTCGAGATATTTCTTCTTCTTGTTGTTCTTCTTCTGCACAGCTAAGCTGGAAGTGGCATTTGCAGCTCGCAATAGTGCAGAGTTATCCCAAAGAAAGGGGCCACGGTGTTTCTGTATCTCTATTATGTTGGTGAGGCTTCGGAACTTTTAAATATCTTGATATATCTCGAGAACTACGCCTCTGATCGAAAAATATCATAGAACATAAAAAGTAGGAAACTTAATTCTCTACAAAAAAGGTCTCTTAACATTTTGCCACAGCTCGCTTCGTTTCCGAGATATTTGCAGATTTATCTCAAGGGAAGGGGCCTGACGGACATATTTCGAGATATTTCTTCTTCTTGTTGTTCTTCTTCTGCACAGCTAAGCTGGAAGCGGCATTTGCGGCTCGCACTAGTGCAGGGTTATCTCAAAGAAAGGGGCCACGGTGTTTCTGTATCTCTATTATGTTGGTGCGGCTTCGGAACTTTTAAATATCTCGATATATCTCGAAAACTACGCTTCTGATCAAAAAATATCATAGAACATAAATTGTAGGAAACATAATTCTCTACAAAAAAGGTCTCTTAACATTTTGCCATAGCTCGCTTCGTTTCCGAGATATTTGCAGATATATCTCAAGGGAAGGGGCCTGACGGACATATTTCGAGATATTTCTTCTTCTTGTTGTTCTTCTTCTGCACAGCTAAACTGGAAGTGGCATTTACAGCTCGCAATAGGGCAGAGTTATCTCAAAGAAAGGGGCCACGGTGTTTCTGTATCTCTATTATGTTGGTGCGGCTTCGGATTTTTTAAATATCTTGATATATCTCGAGAACTACGCATCCGATCAAAAAATATCATAGAGCATAAAAAGTAGGAAACTTAATTCTCTACAAAAAAGGTCTCTTAACATTTTGCCATAGCTCGCTTCGTTTCCGAGATATTTGCAGATTTATCTCGAGGGAAGGGGCCTGACGGACATATTTCGAGATATTTCTTCTTCTTGTTGTTCTTCTTCTGCACAGCTAAGCTGGAAGCGGCATTTGCGGCTCGCACTAGTGCAGGGTTATCTCAAAGAAAGGGGCCACGGTGTTTCTGTATCTCTATTATGTTGGTGCGGCTTCGGAACTTTTAAATATCTCGATATATCTCGAAAACTACGCTTCTGATCAAAAAATATCATAGAACATAAATTGTAGGAAACATAATTCTCTACAAAAAAGGTCTCTTAACATTTTGCCATAGCTCGCTTCGTTTCCGAGATATTTGCAGATATATCTCAAGGGAAGGGGCCTGACGGACATATTTCGAGATATTTCTTCTTCTTGTTGTTCTTCTTCTGCACAGCTAAACTGGAAGTGGCATTTACAGCTCGCAATAGTGCAGAGTTATCTCAAAGAAAGGGGCCACGGTGTTTCTGTATCTCTATTATGTTGGTGCGGCTTCGGAACTTTTAAATATCTTGATATATCTCGAGAACTACGCATCTGATCAAAAAATATCATAGAACATAAAAAGTAGGAAACTTAATTCTCTACAAAAAAGGTCTCTTAACATTTTGCCATAGCTCTCTTCGTTTCCGAGATATTTGCAGATTTATCTCAAGGGAAGGGGCCTGACGGACATATTTCGAGATATTTCTTCTTCTTGTTGTTCTTCTTCTGCACAGCTAAACTGGAAGTGGCATTTCCAGCTCGCAATAGTGCAGAGTTATCTCAAAGAGAGGGGCCACGGTGTTTCTGTATCTCTATTATGTTGGTGCGGCTTCGGAACTTTTAAATATCTTGATATATCTCGAGAACTACGCATCTGATCAAAAAATATCATAGAACATAAAAAGTAGGAAACTTAATTCTCTACAAAAAAGGTCTCTTAACATTTTGCCACAGCTCGCTTCGTTTCCGAGATATTTGCAGATTTATCTCAAGGGAAGGGGCCTGACGGACATATTTCGAGATATTTCTTCTTCTTGTTGTTCTTCTTCTGCACAGCTAAGCTGGAAGTGGCATTTGCGGCTCGCACTAGTGCAGAGTTATCTCAAAGGAAGGAGCCACGGTGTTTCTGTATCTCTATTATGTTGGTGCGGCTTCGGAACTTTTAAATATCTCGATATATCTCGAAAACTACGCTTCTGATCAAAAAATATCATAGAACATAAATTGTAGGAAACATAATTCTCTACAAAAAACGTCTCTTAACATTTTGCCATAGCTCGCTTCGTTTCCGAGATATTTGCAGATTCAGCTCAAAGGAACGGGCCTGACGGACATATTTCGAGATACTTCTTCTTCTTGTTGTTCTTCCTCTGCACAGCTAAGCTGGAAGTGGCATTTGCAGCTCGCAATAGTGCAGAGTTATCTGAAAGAATGGGGCCACGTTGTTTCTGTATCTCTATCATGTTGGTGCGGCTTCGGAACTTTTAAATATCTTGATATATCTCGAGAACTACGCATCTGATCAAAAAATATCATAGAACATAAAAAGTAGGAAACTTAATTCTCTACAAAAAAGGTCTCTTAACATTTTGCCATAGCTCGCTTCGTTTCCGAGATATTTGCAGATTTATCTCAAGGGAAGGGGCCTGACGGACATATTTCGAGATATTTCTTCTTCTTGTTGTTCTTCTTCTGCACAGCTAAGCTGGAAGTGGCATTTGCGGCTCGCACTAGTGCAGAGTTATCTCAACGAAAGGGGCCACGGTGTTTCTGTATCTCTATTATGTTGGTGCGGCTTCGGAACTTTTAAATATCTCGATATATCTCGAAAACTACGCTTCTGATCAAAACATATCATAGAACATAAATTGTAGGAAGCATAATTCTCTACAAAAAAGGTCTCTCAACATTTTGCCATAGCTCGCTTCGTTTCCGAGATATTTGCAGATATATCTCAAGGGAAGGGGCCTGACGGACATATTTCGAGATATTTCTTCTTGTTGTTGTTCTTCCTCTGCACAGCTAAGCTGGAAGTGGCATTTGCAGCTCGCAATAGTGCAGAGTTATCTCAAAGAGAGGGGCCACGGTGTTTCTGTATCTCTATTATGTTGGTGCGGCTTCGGAACTTTTAAATATCTTGATATATCTCGAGAACTACGCATCTGATCAAAAAATATCATAGAAGATAAAAAGTAGGAAACTTAATTCTCTACACAAAAGGTCTCTTGACATTTTGCCATAGCTCGCTTCGTTTCCGAGATATGTGCAGATTTATCTCAAGGGAAGGGGCCTGACGGACATATTTCGAGATATTTCTTCTTCTTGTTGTTCTTCTTCTGCACAGCTAAGCTGGAAGTGGCATTTGCGGCTCGCACTAGTGCAGAGTTATCTCAAAGAAAGGGGCCACGGTGTTTCTGTATCTCTATTATGTTGGTGCGGCTTCGGAACTTTTAAATATCTCGATATATCTCGAAAACTACGCTTCTGATAAAAAAATATCATAGAACATAAATTGTAGGAAACATAATTCTCTACAAAAAAGGTCTCTTAACATTTTGCCATAGCTCCCTTCGTTTCCGAGATATTTGCAGATTCAACTCAAAGGAACTGGCCTGACGGACATATTTCGAGATATTTCTTCTTCTTGTTGTTCTTCTTCTGCACAGCTAAGCTGGAAGTGGCATTTGCAGCTCGCAATAGTGCAGAGTTATCCCAAAGAAAGGGGCCACGGTGTTTCTGTATCTCTATTATGTTGGTGAGGCTTCGGAACTTTTAAATATCTTGATATATCTCGAGAACTACGCCTCTGATCGAAAAATATCATAGAACATAAAAAGTAGGAAACTTAATTCTCTACAAAAAAGGTCTCTTAACATTTTGCCACAGCTCGCTTCGTTTCCGAGATATTTGCAGATTTATCTCAAGGGAAGGGGCCTGACGGACATATTTCGAGATATTTCTTCTTCTTGTTGTTCTTCTTCTGCACAGCTAAGCTGGAAGTGGCATTTGCGGCTCGCACTAGTGCAGAGTTATCTCAAAGGAAGGAGCCACGGTGTTTCTGTATCTCTATTATGTTGGTGCGGCTTCGGAACTTTTAAATATCTCGATATATCTCGAAAACTACGCATCTGATCAAAAAATATCATAGAACATAAAAAGTTGGAAACTTAATTCTCTACAAATAAGGTCTCTTAACATTTTGCCATAGCTCGCTTCGTTTCCGAGATATTTGCAGATTTATCTCAAGGGAAGGGGCCTGACGGACATTTTTCGAGATATTTCTTCTTCTTGTTGTTCTTCTTCTGCACAGCTAAGCTGGAAGTGGCATTTGCAGCTCGCAATAGTGCAGAGTTATCTCGAAGAAAGGGGCCACGGTGTTTCTGTATCTCTATTATGTTGGTGCGGCTTCGGAACTTTTAGATATCTTGATATATCTCGAGAACTACGCATCTGATCAAAAAATATCATAGAACATAAAAAGTAGGAAACTTAATTCTCTACAAAAAAGGTCTCTTAACATTTTGCCATAGCTCGCTTCGTTTCCGAGATATTTGCAGATTTATCTCAAGGGAAGGGGCCTGACGGACATATTTCGAGATATTTCTTCTTCTTGTTGTTCTTCTTCTGCACAGCTAAGCTGGAAGTGGCATTTGCAGCTCGCAATAGTGCAGAGTTATCTCAAAGAAAGGGGCCACGGTGTTTCTGTATCTCTATTATGTTGGTGCGGCTTCGGAACTTTTAAATATCTCGATATATCTCGAGAACTACGCATCTGATCGAAAAATATCATAGAACATAAAAAGTAGGAAACTGAATTCTCTACAAAAGAGGTCTCTTAACATTTTGCCATAGCTCGCTTCGTTTCCGAGATATTTGCAGATTTATCTCAAGGGAAGGGGCCTGACGGACATATTTCGAGATATTTCTTCTTTTTGTTGTTCTTCTTCTGCACAGCTAAGCTGGAAGTGGCATTTGCAGCTCGCAATAGTGCAGAGTTATCTCAAAGAAAGGGGCCACGGTGTTTCTGTATCTCTATTATGTTGGTGCGGCTTCGGATTTTTTAAATATCTTGATATATCTCGAGAACTACGCATCCGATCAAAAAATATCATAGAACATAAAAAATAGGAAACTTAATTCTCTACAAAAAAGGTCTCTTAACATTTTGCCATAGCTCGCTTCGTTTCCAAGATACTTGCAGATATATCTCAAGGGAAGGGGCCTGACGGACATATTTCGAGATATTTCTTCTTCTTGTTGGTCTTCTTCTGCACAGCTAAGCTGGAAGTGGCATTTGCAGCTCGCAATAGTGCAGAGTTATCTCGAAGAAAGGGGCCACGGTGTTTCTGTATCTCTATTATGTTGGTGCGGCTTCGGATCTTTTAAATATCTCGATATATCTCGAAAACTACGCTTCTGCTCAAAAAATATCATAGAACGTAAATTGTGGGAAACATAATTCTCTACAAAAAAGGTCTCTTAACATTTTGCCATAGCTCGCTTCGTTTCCGAGATATTTGCAGATTTATCTCAAGGGAAGGGGTCTGACGGACATATTTCGAGATATTTCTTCTTCTTGTTGTTCTTCTTCTGCACAGCTAAGCTGGAAGTGGCATTTGCAGCTCGCAATAGTGCAGAGTTATCTCAAAGAAAGGGGCCACGGTGTTTCTGTATCTCTATTATGTTGGTGCGGCTTCGGAACTTTTAAATATCTCGATATATCTCGAAAACTACGCTTCTGATCAAAAAATATCATAGAACATAAATTGTAGGAAACATAATTCTCTACAAAAAAGGTCTCTTAACATTTTGCCATAGCTCGCTTCGTTTCCGAGATATTTGCAGATATATCTCAAGGGAAGGGGCCTGACGGACATATTTCGAGATATTTCTTCTTCTTGTTGTTCTTCTTCTGCACAGCTAAACTGGAAGTGGCATTTACAGCTCGCAATAGGGCAGAGTTATCTCAAAGAAAGGGGCCACGGTGTTTCTGTATCTCTATTATGTTGGTGCGGCTTCGGAACTTTTAAATATCTTGATATATCTCGAGAACTACGCATCTGATCAAAAAATATCATAGAACCTGAAAAGTAGGAAACTTAATTCTCTACAAAAAAGGTCTCTTAACATTTTGCCGTAGCTCGCTTCGTTTCCGAGATATTTGCAGATTTATCTCAAGGGAAGGGGCCTGACGGACATATTTCGAGATATTTCTTCTTCTTGTTGTTCTTCTTCTGCACAGCTTAGCTGGAAGTGGCATTTGCAGCTCGCAATAGTGCAGAGTTATCTCAAAGAAAGGGGCCACGGTGTTTCTGTATCTCTATTATGTTGGTGCGGCTTCGGATTTTTTAAATATCTTGATATATCTCGAGAACTACGCATCCGATCAACAAATATCATAGAGCATAAAAAGTAGGAAACTTAATTCTCTACAAAAAAGGTCTGTTAACATTTTGCCATAGCTCGCTTCGTTTCCGAGATATTTGCAGATTTATCTCGAGGGAAGGGGCCTGACGGACATATTTCGAGATATTTCTTCTTCTTGTTGTTCTTCTTCTGCACAGCTAAGCTGGAAGCGGCATTTGCGGCTCGCACTAGTGCAGGGTTATCTCAAAGAAAGGGGCCACGGTGTTTCTGTATCTCTATTATGTTGGTGCGGCTTCGGAACTTTTAAATATCTCGATATATCTCGAAAACTACGCTTCTGATCAAAAAATATCATAGAACATAAATTGTAGGAAACATAATTCTCTACAAAAAAGGTCTCTTAACATTTTGCCATAGCTCGCTTCGTTTCCGAGATATTTGCAGATATATCTCAAGGGAAGGGGCCTGACGGACATATTTCGAGATATTTCTTCTTCTTGTTGTTCTTCTTCTGCACAGCTAAACTGGAAGTGGCATTTACAGCTCGCAATAGTGCAGAGTTATCTCAAAGAAAGGGGCCACGGTGTTTCTGTATCTCTATTATGTTGGTGCGGCTTCGGAACTTTTAAATATCTTGATATATCTCGAGAACTACGCATCTGATCAAAAAATATCATAGAACATGAAAAGTAGGAAACTTAATTCTCTACAAAAAAGGTCTCTTAACATTTTGCCATAGCTCTCTTCGTTTCCGAGATATTTGCAGATTTATCTCAAGGGAAGGGGCCTGACGGACATATTTCGAGATATTTCTTCTTCTTGTTGTTCTTCTTCTGCACAGCTTAGCTGGAAGTGGCATTTGCAGCTCGCAATAGTGCAGAGTTATCTCAAAGAAAGGGGCCACGGTGTTTCTGTATCTCTATTATGTTGGTGCGTCTTCGGAACTTTTAAATATCTTGATATATCTCGAGAACTACGCATCTGATCAAAAAATATCATAGAACGTAAATTGTAGGAAACATTATTCTCTACAAAAAAGGTCTCTTAACATTTTGCCATAGCTCGCTTCGTTTCCGAGATATTTGCAGATTCATCTCAAGGGAAGGGGTCTGACGGACATATTTCGAGATATTTCTTCTTCTTGTTGTTCTTCTTCTGCACGGCTAAACTGGAAGTGGCATTTCCAGCTCGCAATCGTGCAGAGTTATCTCAAAGAAAGGGGCCACGGTGTTTCTGTATCTCTATTATGTTGGTGCGGCTTCGGAACTTTTAAATATCTCGATATATCTCGAAAACTACGCTTCTGATCAAAAAATATCATAGAACATAAATTGTAGGAAACATAATTCTCTACAAAAAAGGTCTCTTAACATTTTGCCATAGCTCACTTCGTTTCCGAGATATTTGCAGATATATCTCAAGGGAAGGGGCCTGACGGACATATTTCGAGATATTTCTTCTTCTTGTTGTTCTTCTTCTGCACAGCTAAGCTGGAAGTGGCATTTACAGCTCGCAATAGTGCAGAGTTATCTCAAAGAAAGGGGCCACGGTGTTTCTGTATCTCTATTATGTTGGTGCGGCTTCGGAACTTTTAAATATCTTGATATATCTCGAGAACTACGCATCTGATCAAAAAACATCATAGAACATGAAAAGTAGGAAACTTAATTCTCTACAAAAAAGGTCTCTTAACATTTTGCCATAGCTCTCTTCGTTTCCGAGATATTTGCAGATTTATCTCAAGGGAAGGGGCCTGACGGACATATTTCGAGATATTTCTTCTTCTTGTTGTTCTTCTTCTGCACAGCTAAACTGGAAGTGGCATTTCCAGCTCGCAATAGTGCAGAGTTATCTCAAAGAGAGGGGCCACGGTGTTTCTGTATCTCTATTATGTTGGTGCGGCTTCGGAACTTTTAAATATCTTGATATATCTCGAGAACTACGCATCTGATCAAAAAATATCATAGAACATAAAAAGTAGGAAACTTAATTCTCTACAAAAAAGGTCTCTTAACATTTTGCCACAGCTCGCTTCGTTTCCGAGATATTTGCAGATTTATCTCAAGGGAAGGGGCCTGACGGACATATTTCGAGATATTTCTTCTTCTTGTTGTTCTTCTTCTGCACAGCTAAGCTGGAAGTGGCATTTGCGGCTCGCACTAGTGCAGAGTTATCTCAAAGGAAGGAGCCACGGTGTTTCTGTATCTCTATTATGTTGGTGCGGCTTCGGAACTTTTAAATATCTCGATATATCTCGAAAACTACGCTTCTGATCAAAAAATATCATAGAACATAAATTGTAGGAAACATAATTCTCTACAAAAAACGTCTCTTAACATTTTGCCATAGCTCGCTTCGTTTCCGAGATATTTGCAGATTCAGCTCAAAGGAACGGGCCTGACGGACATATTTCGAGATACTTCTTCTTCTTGTTGTTCTTCCTCTGCACAGCTAAGCTGGAAGTGGCATTTGCAGCTCGCAATAGTGCAGAGTTATCTGAAAGAATGGGGCCACGTTGTTTCTGTATCTCTATCATGTTGGTGCGGCTTCGGAACTTTTAAATATCTTGATATATCTCGAGAACTACGCATCTGATCAAAAAATATCATAGAACATAAAAAGTAGGAAACTTAATTCTCTACAAAAAAGGTCTCCTAACATTTTGCCATAGCTCGCTTCGTTTCCGAGATATTTGCAGATTTATCTCAAGGGAAGGGGCCTGACGGACATATTTCGAGATATTTCTTCTTCTTGTTGTTCTTCTTCTGCACAGCTAAGCTGGAAGTGGCATTTGCGGCTCGCACTAGTGCAGAGTTATCTCAACGAAAGGGGCCACGGTGTTTCTGTATCTCTATTATGTTGGTGCGGCTTCGGAACTTTTAAATATCTCGATATATCTCGAAAACTACGCTTCTGATCAAAACATATCATAGAACATAAATTGTAGGAAGCATAATTCTCTACAAAAAAGGTCTCTCAACATTTTGCCATAGCTCGCTTCGTTTCCGAGATATTTGCAGATATATCTCAAGGGAAGGGGCCTGACGGACATATTTCGAGATATTTCTTCCTGTTGTTGTTCTTCCTCTGCACAGCTAAGCTGGAAGTGGCATTTGCAGCTCGCAATAGTGCAGAGTTATCTCAAAGAGAGGGGCCACGGTGTTTCTGTATCTCTATTATGTTGGTGCGGCTTCGGAACTTTTAAATATCTTGATATATCTCGAGAACTACGCATCTGATCAAAAAATATCATAGAAGATAAAAAGTAGGAAACTTAATTCTCTACACAAAAGGTCTCTTGACATTTTGCCATAGCTCGCTTCGTTTCCGAGATATGTGCAGATTTATCTCAAGGGAAGGGGCCTGACGGACATATTTCGAGATATTTCTTCTTCTTGTTGTTCTTCTTCTGCACAGCTAAGCTGGAAGTGGCATTTGCGGCTCGCACTAGTGCAGAGTTATCTCAAAGAAAGGGGCCACGGTGTTTCTGTATCTCTATTATGTTGGTGCGGCTTCGGAACTTTTAAATATCTCGATATATCTCGAAAACTACGCTTCTGATCAAAAAATATCATAGAACATAAATTGTAGGAAACATAATTCTCTACAAAAAAGGTCTCTTAAGATTTTGCCATAGCTCGCTTCCTTTCCGAGATATTTGCAGATTTATCTCAAGGGAAGGGGCCTGACGGACATATTTCGAGATATTTCTTCTTCTTGTTGTTCTTCCTCTGCACAGCTAAGCTGGAAGTGGCATTTGCAGCTCGCAATAGTGCAGAGTTATCTCAAAGAAAGGGGCCACGGTGTTTCTGTATCTCTATTATGTTGGTGCGGCCTCGGAACTTTTAAATATTTTGATATATCTCGAGAACTACGCATCTGATCAAAAAATATCATAGAACATAAAAAGTAGGAAACTTAATTCTCTACAAAAAAGGTCTCTTAACATTTTGCCATAGCTCGCTTCGTTTCCGAGATATTTGCAGATTTATCTCAAGGGAAGGGGCCTAACGGACATATTTCGAGATATTTCTTCTTCTTGTTGTTCTTCTTCTGCACAGCTAAACTGGAAGTGGCATTTCCAGCTCGCAATAGTGCAGAGTTATCTCAAAGAAAGGGGCCACGGTGTTTCTGTATCTCTATTATGTTGGTGCGGCTTCGGAACTTTTAAATATCTTGATATATCTCGAGAACTACGCATCTGATCAAAAAATACCATACAACATAAAAAGTAGGAAACTTAATTCTCTACAAAAAAGGTCTCTTAACATTTTGCCATAGCTCTCTTCGTTTCCGAGATATTTGCAGATTTATCTCAAGGGAAGGGGCCTGACGGACATATTTCGAGATATTTCTTCTTCTTGTTGTTCTTCTTCTGCACAGCTAAGCTGGAAGTGGCATTTGCAGCTCGCAATAGTGCCGAGTTATCTCAAAGAAAGGGGCCACGGTGTTTCTGTATCTCTATTATGTTTGTGCGGCTTCGGAACTTTTAAATATCTTGATATATCTCGAGAACTACGCATCTGATCAAAAAATATCATAGAACATAAAAAGTAGGAAACTTAGTTCTCTACAAAAAAGGTCTCTTAACATTTTACCATAGCTCTCTTCGTTTCCGAGATATTTGCAGATTTATCTCAAGGGAAGGGGCCTGACGGACATATTTCGAGATATTTCTTCTTCTTGTTGTTCTTCTTCTGCACAGCTAAGCTGGAAGTGGCATTTGCAGCTCGCAATAGTGCAGAGTTATCTCAAAAAAAGGGGCCACGGTGTTTCTGTATCTCTATTATGTTGGTGCGGCTTCGGAACTTTTAAATATCTTGATATATCTCGAGAACTACGCATCTGATCAAAAAATATCGTAGAACATAAAAAGTAGGAAACTTAATTCTGTACAAATAAGGTCTCTTAACATTTTGCCATAGCTCGGTTCGTTCCCGAGATATTTGCAGATTTATCTCAAGGGAAGGGGCCTGACGGACATATTTCGAGATATTTCTTCTTCTTGTTGTTCTTCTTCTGCACAGCTAAGCTGGAAGTGGCATTTGCAGCTCGCAATAGTGCAGAGTTACCTCAAAGAAAGGGGCCACGCTGTTTCTGTATCTCTATTATGTTGGTGCGGCTTCGGAACTTTTAAATATCTTGATATATCTCGAGAACTGCGCATCTGATCAAAAAATATTATAGAACATAAAAAGTAGGAAACTTAATTCTCTACAAAAAAGGTCTCTTAACATTTTGCCATAGCTCGCTTCGTTTCCGAGATATTTGCAGATTTATCTCAAGGGAAGGGGCCTAACGGACATATTTCGAGATATTTTTGCTTCTTGTTGTTCTTCTTCTGCACAGCTAAACTGGAAGTGGCATTTCCAGCTCGCAATAGTGCAGAGTTATCTCAAAGAGAGGGGCCACGGTGTTTTTGTATCTCTATTATGTTGGTGCGGCTTCGGAACTTTTAAATATCTTGATATATCTCGAGAACTACGCATCTGATCAAAAAATATCATAGAACATAAAAAGTAGGAAACTTAATTCTCTACAAAACAGGTCCCTTAACATTTTGCCATAGCTCGCTTCGTTTCCGAGATATTTGCAGATATATCTCAAGGGAAGGGGCCTGACGGACATATTTCGAGATATTTCTTCTTCTTGTTGTTCTTCTTCTGCACAGCTAAGCTGGAAGTGGCATTTGCGGCTCGCACTAGTGCACAGTTATCTCAAAGAAAGGGGCCACGGTGTTTCTGTATCTCTATTATGTTGGTGCGGCTTCGGAACTTTTAAATATCTCGATATATCTCGAAAACTACGCTTCTGATCAAAAAATATCATAGAGCATAAATTGTAGGAAACATAATTCTCTACAAAAAACGTCTCTTATCATTTTGCCATAGCTCGCTTCGTTTCCGAGATATTTGCAGATTCAGCTCAAAGGAACTGGCCTGACGGACATATTTCGAGATATTTCTTCTTCTTGTTGTTCTTCCTCTGCACAGCTAAGCTGGAAGTGGCATTTGCAGCTCGCAATAGTGCAGAGTTATCTCACAGAAAGGGGCCACGGTGTTTCTGTATCTCTATTATGTTGGTGCGGCTTCGGAACTTTTAAATATCTTGATATATCTCGAGAACTAAGCATCTGATCAAAAAATATCATACAACATAAATTGTAGGAAACATAATTCTCTACAAAAAAGGTCTCTTAACATTTTGCCATAGCTCGCTTCGTTTCCGAGATATTTGCAGATATATCTCAAGGGAAGGGGCCTGACGGACATATTTCGAGATATTTCTTCTTCTTGTTGTTCTTCTTCTGCACAGCGAAGCTGGAAGTGGCATTCGCAGCTCGCTATAGTGCAGAGTTATCTCAAAGAAAGGGGCCACGGTGTTTCTGTATCTCTATTATGTTGGTGCGGCTTCGGAACTTTTAAATATCTTGATATATCTCGATAACTACGTATCTGATCAAAAAATATGATAGAACATAAAAAGTAGGAAACTTAATTCTCTACAAAAAAGGTCTCTTAACATTTTGCCATAGCTCGCTTCGTTTCCGAGATATTTGCACATTTATCTCAAGGGAAGGGGCCTAACGGACATATTTCGAGATATTTCTTCTTCTTGTTGTTCTTCTTCTGCACAGCTAAGCTGGAAGTGGCATTTGCGGCTCGCACTAGTGCAGAGTTATCTCAAAGAAAGGGGCCACGGTGTTTCTGTATCACTATTATGTTGGTGCGGCTTCGGAACTTTTAAATATCTTGATATATCTCGAGAACTACGCATCTGATCAAAAAATATCATAGAACATAAAAAGTAGGAAACCTAATTCTCTACAAAAAAGGTCTCTTAACATTTTGCCATAGCTCGCTTCGTTTCCGAGATATTTGCAGATTTATCTCAAGGGAAGGGGCCTGACGGACATATTTCGAGATATTTCTTCTTCTTGTTGTTCTTCTTCTGCACAGCTAAACTGGAAGTGGCATTTCCAGCTCGCAATAGTGCAGAGGTATCTCAAAGAATGGGGCCACGGTGTTTCTGTATCTCTATTATGTTGTTGCGGCTTCGGAACTTTTAAATATCTTGATATATCTCGAGAACTACGCATCTGATCAAAAAATATCATAGAACATAAAAAGTAGGTAACTTAATTCTCTACAAAAAAGGTCTCTTAACATTTTGCCATAGCTCGCTTCGTTTCCGAGATATGTGCAGATTTATCGCAAGGGAAGGGGCCTGACGGACATATTTCGAGATATTTCTTCTTCCTGTTGTTCTTCTTCTGCACAGCTAAGCTGGAAGTGGCATTTGCGGCTCGCACTAGTGCAGAGTTATCTCAAAGAAAGGGGCCACGGTGTTTCTGAATCTCTATTATGTTGGTGCGGCTTCGGAACTTTTAAATATCTCGATATATCTCGAGAACTACGCTTCTGATCAAAAAATATCATAGAACATAAATTGTAGGAAACATAATTCTCTACAAAAAACGTCTCTCAACATTTTGCCATAGCTCGCTTCGTTTCCGAGATATTTGCAGATTCAGCTCAAAGGAACTGGCCTGACGGACATATTTCGAGATATTTCTTCTTCTTGTTGTTCTTCCTCTGCACAGCTAAGCTGGAAGTGGCATTTGCAGCTCGCAATACTGCAGAGTTATCTCAAAGAAAGCGGCCACGGTGTTTCTGTATCTCTATTATGTTGGTGCGGCTTCGGAACTTTTAAATATCTTGATATATCTCCAGAACTACGCATCTGATCAAATAATATCATTGAACATAAAAAGTAGGAAACTTAATTCTCTACAAGTAAGGTCTCTTAACATTTTGCCATAGATCGCTTCGTTTCCGAGATATTTGCAGATTTATCTCAAGAGAAGGGGCCTGACGGACATATTTCGAGATATTTCTTCTTCTTGTTGTTCTTCTTCTGCACAGCTAAGCTGGAAGTGGCATTTGCAGCTCGCAATAGTGCAGAGTTATCTCAAAGAAAGGGGCCACGGTGTTTCTGTATCTCTATTATGTTGGTGC
Organism: Osmia lignaria lignaria; assembly: GCF_051020975.1. NCBI lineage: Eukaryota > Metazoa > Arthropoda > Insecta > Hymenoptera > Megachilidae > Osmia > Osmia lignaria. Next base: position 3,214,010 of record NW_027478159.1, on the reverse strand, counting down.
GGCTTCGGAACTTTTAAATATCTTGATATATGTCGAGAACTACGCATCTGATCAAAAAATATCACAGAACATAAAAAGTAGGAAACTTAATTCTCTACAAAAAAGGTCCCTTAACATTTTGCCATAGCTCGCTTCGTTTCCGAGATATTTGCAGATCTATCTCAAGGGAAGGGGCCTGGCGGACATATTTCGAGATATTTCTTCTTCTTGTCGTTCTTCTTCTGCACAGCTAAACTGGAAGTGGCATTTCCAGCTCGCAATAGTGCAGAGTTATCTCAAAGAAAGGGGCCACGGTGTTTCTGTATCTCTATTATGTTGGTGCGGCTTCGGAACTTTTAAATATCTTGATATATCTCGAGAACTACGCATCTGATCAAAAAATATCATAGAACATAAAAAGTAGGAAACTTAATTCTCTACAAAAAAGGTCTCTTAACATTTTGCCATCGCTCGCTTCGTTTCCGAGATATTTGCAGATTTATCTCAAGGGAAGAGGACTGACGGACATATTTCGAGATATTTCTTCTTCTTGTTGTTCTTCTTCTGCACAGCTAAGCTGGAAGTGGCATTTGCAGCTCGCAATAGTGCAGAGTTATCTCAAAGAAAGAGGCCACGGTGTTTCTGTACCTCTATTATGTTGGTGCAGCTTCGGAACTTTTAAATATCTTGATCTATCTCGAGAACTACGCATCTGATCAAAAAATATCATAGAACATAAAAAGTAGGAAACATAATTCTCTACAAAAAAGGTCTCTTAAGATTTTGCCATAGCTCGTTTCGTTTCCGAGATATTTGCAGATATATCTCAAGGGAAGGGGCCTGACGGATATATTTCGAGATATTTCTTCTTCTTGTTGTTCTTCTTCTGCACAGCTAAACTGCAAGTGGCATTTCCAGCTCGCAATAGTGCAGAGGTATCTCAAAGAATGGGGCCACGGTGTTTCTGTATCTCTATTATGTCGTTGCGGCTTCCGAACTTTTAAATATCTTGATATATCTCGAGAACTACGCATCTGATCAAAAAATATCATAGAACATAAAAAGTAGGTAACTTAATTCTCTACAAAAAAGGTCTCTTAACATTTTGCCATAGCTCGCTTCGTTTCCGAGATATGTGCAGATTTATCGCAAGGGAAGGGGCCTGACGGACATATTTCGAGATATTTCTTCTTCCTGTTGTTCTTCTTCTACACAGCTAAGCTGGAAGTGGCATTTGCGGCTCGCACTAGTGCAGAGTTATCTCAAAGAAAGGGGCCACGGTGCTTCTGAATCTCTATTATGTTGGTGCGGCTTCGGAACTTTTAAATATCTCGATATATCTCGAGAACTACGCTTCTGATCAAAAAATATCATAGAACATAAATTGTAGGAAACCTAATTCTCTACAAAAAACGTCTCTCAACATTTTGCCATAGCTCGCTTCGTTTCCGAGATATCTGCAGATTCAGCTCAAAGGAACTGGCCTGACGGACATATTTCGAGATATTTCTTCTTCTTGTTGTTCTTCCTCTGCACAGCTAAGCTGGAAGTGGCATTTGCAGCTCGCAATACTGCAGAGTTATCTCAAAGAAAGGGGCCACGGTGTTTCTGTATCTCTATTATGTTGGTGCGGCTTCGGAACTTTTAAATATCTTGATATATCTCCAGAACTACGCATCTGATCAAATAATATCATTGAACATAAAAAGTAGGAAACTTAATTCTCTACAAGTAAGGTCTCTTAACATTTTGCCATAGCTCGCTTCGTTTCCGAGATATTTGCAGATTTATCTCAAGGCAAGGGGCCTAACGGACATATTTCGAGATATTTCTTCTTCTTGTTGTTCTTCTTCTGCACAGCTAAGCTGGAAGTGGCATTTGCAGCTCGCAATAGTGCAGAGTTATCTCAAAGAAAGGGGCCACGGTGTTTCTGTATCTCTATTATGTTGGTGCGGCTTCGGAACTTTTAAATATCTCGATATATCTCGAAAACTACGCTTCTGATCAAAAAATATCATAGAACATAAATTGTAGGAAACATAATTCTCTACAAAAAAGATCTCTTAACGTTTTGCCATAGCTCGCTTCGTTTCCGAGATATTTGCAGATTTATCTCAAGGGAAGGGTCCTAACGGACATATTTCGAGATATTTCTTCTTCTTGTTGTTCTTCTTCTGCACAGCTAAACTGGAAGTGGCATTTCCAGCTCGCAATAGTGCAGAGTTATCCCGAAGAAAGGGGCCACGGTGTTTCTGAATCTGTATTATGTTGGTGCGGCTTCGGAACTTTTAAATATCTCGATATATCTCGAAAACTGCGCTTCTGATCAAAAAATATCATAGAACATAAATTGTAGGAAACATAATTCTCTACAAAAAAGGTCTCTCAACATTTTGCCATAGCTCGCTTCATTTCCGAGATATTTGCAGATTTATCTCAAGGGAAGGGTCCTGACGGACATATTTCGGGATATTTCTTTTTCTTGTTGTTCTTCTTCTGCACAGCTAAACTGGAAGTGGCATTTCCAGCTCGCAATAGTGCAGAGTTATCTCAAAGAAAGGGGCCACTGTGTTTCTGTATCTCTATTATGTTGGTGCGGCTTCGGAACTTTTAAATATCTTGATATATCTCGAGAACTACGCATCTGATCGAAAAATATCATAGAACATAAAAAGAAGGAAACTTAATTCTCTACAAAAAAGGTCTCTTAAGATTTTGCCATAGCTCGTTTCGTTTCCGAGATATTTGCAGATATATCTCAAGGGAAGGGGCCTGACGGATATATTTCGAGATATTTCTTCTTCTTGTTGTTCTTCTTCTGCACAGCTAAACTGGAAGTGGCATTTCCAGCTCGCAATAGTGCAGAGGTATCTCAAAGAATGGGGCCACGGTGTTTCTGTATCTCTATTATGTTGTTGCGGCTTCGGAACTTTTAAATATCTTGATATATCTCGAGAACTACGCATCTGATCAAAAAATATCATAGAACATAAAAAGTAGGAAACTTAATTCTCTACAAGTAAGGTCTCTTAACATTTTGCCATAGCTCGCTTCGTTTCCGAGATATTTGCAGATTTATCTCAAGAGAAGGGGCCTGACGGACATATTTCGAGATATTTCTTCTTCTTGTTGTTCTTCTTCTGCACAGCTAAGCTGGAAGTGGCATTTGCAGCTCGCAATAGTGCAGAGTTATCTCAAAGAAAGGGGCCACGGTGTTTCTGTATCTCTATTATGTTGGTGCGGCTTCGGAACTTTTAAATATCTCGATATATCTCGAAAACTACGCTTCTGATCAAAAAATATCATAGAACATAAATTGTAGGAAACATAATTCTCTACAAAAAAGGTCTCTTAAGATTTTGCCATAGCTCGCTTCCTTTCCGAGATATTTGCAGATTTATCTCAAGGGAAGGGGCCTGACGGACATATTTCGAGATATTTCTTCTTCTTGTTGTTCTTCCTCTGCACAGCTAAGCTGGAAGTGGCATTTGCAGCTCGCAATAGTGCAGAGTTATCTCAAAGAAAGGGGCCACGGTGTTTCTGTATCTCTATTATGTTGGTGCGGCCTCGGAACTTTTAAATATTTTGATATATCTCGAGAACTACGCATCTGATCAAAAAATATCATAGAACATAAAAAGTAGGAAACTTAATTCTCTACAAAAAAGGTCTCTTAACATTTTGCCATAGCTCGCTTCGTTTCCGAGATATTTGCAGATTTATCTCAAGGGAAGGGGCCTAACGGACATATTTCGAGATATTTCTTCTTCTTGTTGTTCTTCTTCTGCACAGCTAAACTGGAAGTGGCATTTCCAGCTCGCAATAGTGCAGAGTTATCTCAAAGAAAGGGGCCACGGTGTTTCTGTATCTCTATTATGTTGGTGCGGCTTCGGAACTTTTAAATATCTTGATATATCTCGAGAACTACGCATCTGATCAAAAAATACCATACAACATAAAAAGTAGGAAACTTAATTCTCTACAAAAAAGGTCTCTTAACATTTTGCCATAGCTCTCTTCGTTTCCGAGATATTTGCAGATTTATCTCAAGGGAAGGGGCCTGACGGACATATTTTGAGATATTTCTTCTTCTTGTTGTTCTTCTTCTGCACAGCTAAGCTGGAAGTGGCATTTGCAGCTCGCAATAGTGCAGAGTTATCTCAAAGAAAGGGGCCACGGTGTTTCTGTATCTCTATTATGTTTGTGCGGCTTCGGAACTTTTAAATATCTTGATATATCTCGAGAACTACGCATCTGATCAAAAAATATCATAGAACATAAAAAGTAGGAAACTTAGTTCTCTACAAAAAAGGTCTCTTAACATTTTACCATAGCTCTCTTCGTTTCCGAGATATTTGCAGATTTATCTCAAGGGAAGGGGCCTGACGGACATATTTCGAGATATTTCTTCTTCTTGTTGTTCTTCTTCTGCACAGCTAAGCTGGAAGTGGCATTTGCAGCTCTCAATAGTGCAGAGTTATCTCAAAAAAAGGGGCCACGGTGTTTCTGTATCTCTATTATGTTGGTGCGGCTTCGGAACTTTTAAATATCTTGATATATCTCGAGAACTACGCATCTGATCAAAAAATATCATAGAACATAAAAAGTAGGAAACTTAATTCTCTACAAAAAAGGTCCCTTAACATTGTGCCATAGCTCGCTTCGTTTCCGAGATATTTGCAGATATATCTCAAGGGAAGGGGCCTGACGGACATATTTCGAGATATTTCTTCTTCTTGTTGTTCTTCCTCTGCACAGCTAAGCTGGAAGTGGCATTTGCGGCTCGCACTAGTGCACAGTTATCTCAAAGAAAGGGGCCACGGTGTTTCTGTATCTCTATTATGTTGGTGCGGCTTCGGAACTTTTAAATATCTCGATATATCTCGAAAACTACGCTTCTGATCAAAAAATATCATAGAGCATAAATTGTAGGAAACATAATTCTCTACAAAAAACGTCTCTTAACGTTTTGCCATAGCTCGCTTCCTTTCCGAGATATTTGCAGATTTATCTCAAGGGAAGGGGCCTGACGGACATATTTCGAGATATTTCTTCTTCTTGTTGTTCTTCTTCTGCACAGCTATGCTGGGAGTGGCATTTGCAGCTCGCAATAGTGCAGAGTTATCTCAAAGAAAGGGGCCACGGTGTTTCTGTACCTCTATTATGTTGGTGCGGCTTCGGAACTTTTAAATATCTTGATATATCTCGAGAACTACGCATCTGATCAAAAAATATCATAGAACATAGAAAGTAGCAAACTTAATTCTCCACAAAAAAGCTGTCTTAACATTTTGCCATAGCTCGCTTCGTTTCCGAGATATTTGCAGATTTATCTCAAGGGAAGGGGCCTGACGGACATGTTTCGAGATATTTCTTCTTCTTGTTGTTCTTCTTCTGCACAGCTAAACTGGAAGTGGCATTTCCAGCTCGCAATAGTGCAGAGTTATCTCAAAGAAAGGGGCCACGGTGTTTCTGTATCTCTATTATGTTGGTGCGGCTTCGGAACTTTTAAATATCTTGATATATCTCGAGATCTACGCATCTGATCAAAAAATATCATACAACATAAAAAGTAGGAAACCTAATTCTCTACAAAAAAGGTCTCTTAACATTTTGCTATAGCTCGCTTCGTTTCCGAGATATTTGCAAATTTATCTCAAGGGAAGGGGCCTGACGGACATATTTCGAGATATTTCTTCTTCTTGTTGTTCTTCTTCTGCACAGCTAAACTGGAAGTGGCATTTCCAGCTCGCAATAGTGCAGAGTTATCTCAAAGAAAGGGGCCACGGTGTTTCTGTATCTCTATTATGTTGGTGCGGCTTCGGAACTTTTAAATATCTTGATATATCTCGAGAACTACGCATCTGATCAAAAAATATCATAGAACATAAAAAGTAGGAAACTTAATTCTCTACAAAAAAGGTCTCTTAACATTTTGCCATAGCTCGCTTCGTTTCCGAGATATTTGCAGATTTATCTCAAGGGAAGGGGCCTGACGGACATATTTCGAGATATTTCTTCTTCTTGTTGTTCTTCTTCTGCACAGCTAAGCTGGAAGTGGCATTTACAGCTCGCAATAGTGCAGAGTTATCTCAAAGAAAGGGGCCACGGTGTTTCTGTATCTCTATTATGTTGGTGCGGCTTCGGAACTTTTAAATATCTTGATATATCTCGAGAACTACGCATCTGATCAAGAAATATCATAGAACATAAAAAGTAGGAAACTTAATTCTCTACAAAAAAGGTCTCTTAACATTTTGCCATAGCTCGCTTCGTTTCCGATATATTTGCAGATTCATCTCAAGGGAAGGGGCCTGACGGACATATTTCGAGATATTTCTTCTTCTTGTTGTTCTTCTTCTGCACAGCTAAGCTGGAAGTGGCATTTGCAGCTCGCAATAGTGCAGAGTTATCTCAAAGAAAGGGGCCACGGTGTTTCTGTATCTCTAGTATGTTGGTGCGGCTTCGGAACTTTTAAATATCTTGATATATCTCGGGAACTACGCATCTGATCAAAAAATATCATAGAACATAAAAAGTAGGAAACTTAATTCTCTACAAAAAAGGGTCTCTTAACATTTTGCCATAGCTCGCTTCCTTTCCGAGATATTTGCAGATTTATCTCAAGGGAAGGGGCCTGACGGACATGTTTCGAGATATTTCTTCTTCTTGTTGTTCTTCTTCTGCACAGCTAAACTGGAAGTGGCATTTCCAGCTCGCAATAGTGCAGAGTTATCTCAAAGAAAGGGGCCACGGTGTTTCTGTATCTCTATTATGTTGGTGCGGCTTCGGAACTTTTAAATATCTTTATATATCTCGAGATCTACGCATCTGATCAAAAAATATCATACAACATAAAAAGTAGGAAACATAATTCTCTACAAAAAAGGTCTCTTAACATTTTGCCATAGCTCGCTTCGTTTCCGAGATATTTGCAAATTTATCTCAAGGGAAGGGGCCTGACGGACATATTTCGAGATATTTCTTCTTCTGGTTGTTCTTCTTCTGCACAGCTAAACTGGAAGTGGCATTTCCAGCTCGCAATAGTGCAGAGTTATCTCAAAGAAAGGGGCCACGGTGTTTCTGTATCTCTATTATGTTGGTGCGGCTTCGGAACTTTTAAATATCTTGATATATCTCGAGAACTACGCATCTGATCAAAAAATATCATAGAACATAAAAAGTAGGAAACTTAATTCTCTACAAAAAAGGTCTCTTAACATTTTGCCATAGCTCGCTTCGTTTCCGAGATATTTGCAGATTTATCTCAAGGGAAGGGGCCTGACGGACATATTTCGAGATATTTCTTCTTCTTGTTATTCTTCTTCTGCACAGCTAAGCTGGAAGTGGCATTTACAGCTCGCAATAGTGCAGAGTTATCTCAAAGAAAGGGGCCACGGTGTTTCTGTATCTCTATTATGTTGGTGCGGCTTCGGAACTTTTAAATATCTTGATATATCTCGAGAACTACGCATCTGATCAAGAAATATCATAGAACATAAAAAGTAGGAAACTTAATTCTCTACAAAAAAGGTCTCTTAACATTTTGCCATAGCTCGCTTCGTTTCCGATATATTTGCAGATTTATCTCAAGGGAAGGGGCCTGACGGACATATTTCGAGATATTTCTTCTTCTTGTTGTTCTTCTTCTGCACAGCTAAGCTGGAAGTGGCATTTGCAGCTCGCAATAGTGCAGAGTTATCTCAAAGAAAGGGGCCACGGTGTTTCTGTATCTCTATTATGTTGGTGCGGCTTCGGAACTTTTAAATATCTTGATATATCTCGAGAACTACGCATCTGATCAAAAAATATCATAGAACATAAAAAGTAGGAAACTTAATTCTCTACAAAAAAGGTCTCTTAACGTTTTGCCATAGCTCGCTTCCTTTCCGAGATATTTGCAGATTTATCTCAAGGGAAGGGGCCTGACGGACATATTTCGAGATATTTCTTCTTCTTGTTGTTCTTCTTCTGCACAGCTATGCTGGGAGTGGCATTTGCAGCTCGCAATAGTGCAGAGTTATCTCAAAGAAAGGGGCCACGGTGTTTCTGTACCTCTATTATGTTGGTGCGGCTTCGGAACTTTTAAATATCTTGATATATCTCGAGAACTACGCATCTGATCAAAAAATATCATAGAACATAGAAAGTAGCAAACTTAATTCTCCACAAAAAAGCTGTCTTAACATTTTGCCATAGCTCGCTTCGTTTCCGAGATATTTGCAGATTTATCTCAAGGGGAGGGGCCTGACGGACATGTTTCGAGATATTTCTTCTTCTTGTTGTTCTTCTTCTGCACAGCTAAACTGGAAGTGGCATTTCCAGCTCGCAATAGTGCAGAGTTATCTCAAAGAAAGGTGCCACGGTGTTTCTGTATCTCTATTATGTTGGTGCGGCTTCGGAACTTTTAAATATCTTGATATATCTCGAGATCTACGCATCTGATCAAAAAATATCATACAACATAAAAAGTAGGAAACCTAATTCTCTACAAAAAAGGTCTCTTAACATTTTGCCATAGCTCGCTTCGTTTCCGAGATATTTGCAAATTTATCTCAAGGGAAGGGGCCTGACGGACATATTTCGAGATATTTCTTCTTCTTGTTGTTCTTCTTCTGCACAGCTAAACTGGAAGTGGCATTTCCAGCTCGCAATAGTGCAGAGTTATCTCAAAGAAAGGGGCCACGGTGTTTCTGTATCTCTATTATGTTGGTGCGGCTTCGGAACTTTTAAATATCTTGATATATCTCGAGAACTACGCATCTGATCAAAAAATATCATAGAACATAAAAAGTAGGAAACTTAATTCTCTACAAAAAAGGTCTCTTAACATTTTGCCATAGCTCGCTTCGTTTCCGAGATATTTGCAGATTTATCTCAAGGGAAGGGGCCTGACGGACATATTTCGAGATATTTCTTCTTCTTGTTGTTCTTCTTCTGCACAGCTAAGCTGGAAGTGGCATTTACAGCTTGCAATAGTGCAGAGTTATCTCAAAGAAAGGGGCCACGGTGTTTCTGTATCTCTATTATGTTGGTGCGGCTTCGGAACTTTTAAATATCTTGATATATCTCGAGAACTACGCATCTGATCAAGAAATATCATAGAACATAAAAAGTAGGAAACTTAATTCTCTACAAAAAAGGTCTCTTAACATTTTGCCATAGCTCGCTTCGTTTCCGATATATTTGCAGATTCATCTCAAGGGAAGGGGCCTGACGGACATATTTCGAGATATTTCTTCTTCTTGTTGTTCTTCTTCTGCACAGCTAAACTGGAAGTGGCATTTCCAGCTCGCAATAGTGCAGAGTTATCTCAAAGAAAGGGGCCACGGTGTTTCTGTATCTCTATTATGTTGGTGCGGCTTCGGAACTTTTAAATATCTTGATATATCTCGAGAACTACGCATCTGATCAAAAAATATCATAGAACATAAAAAGTAGGAAACTTAATTCTCTACAAAAAAGGTCTCTTAACATTTTGCCATAGCTCGCTTCGTTTCCGAGATATTTGCAGATTTATCTCAAGGGAAGGGGCCTGACGGACATATTTCGAGATATTTCTTCTTCTTGTTGTTCTTCTTCTGCACAGCTAAGCTGGAAGTGGCATTTACAGCTCGCAATAGTGCAGAGTTATCTCAAAGAAAGGGGCCACGGTGTTTCTGTATCTCTATTATGTTGGTGCGGCTTCGGAACTTTTAAATATCTTGATATATCTCGAGAACTACGCATCTGATCAAGAAATATCATAGAACATAAAAAGTAGGAAACTTAATTCTCTACAAAAAAGGTCTCTTAACATTTTGCCATAGCTCGCTTCGTTTCCGATATATTTGCAGATTCATCTCAAGGGAAGGGGCCTGACGGACATATTTCGAGATATTTCTTCTTCTTGTTGTTCTTCTTCTGCACAGCTAAGCTGGAAGTGGCATTTGCAGCTCGCAATAGTGCAGAGTTATCTCAAAGAAAGGGGCCACGGTGTTTCTGTATCTCTATTATGTTGGTGCGGCTTCGGAACTTTTAAATATCTTGATATATCTCGGGAACTACGCATCTGATCAAAAAATATCATAGAACATAAAAAGTAGGAAACTTAATTCTCTACAAAAAAGGGTCTCTTAACATTTTGCCATAGCTCGCTTCGTTTCCGAGATATTTGCAGATTTATCTCAAGGGAAGGGGCCTGACGGACATATTTCGAGATATTTCTTCTTCTTGTTGTTCTTCTTCTGCACAGCTATGCTGGGAGTGGCATTTGCAGCTCGCAATAGTGCAGAGTTATCTCAAAGAAAGGGGCCACGGTGTTTCTGTATCTCTATTATGTTGGTGCGGCTTCGGAAATTTTACATATCTTGATATATCTCGAGAACTACGCATCTGATCAAAAAATATCATAGAACATAAAAAGTAGGAAACTTAATTCTCTACAAAAAAGGTCTCTTAACATTTTGCCATAGCTCGCTTCGTTTCCGAGATATTTGCAGATTTATCTCAAGGGAAGGGGCCTGACGGACATATTTCGAGATATTTCTTCTTCTTGTTGTTCTTCTTCTGCACAGCTAAGCTGGAAGTGGCATTTACAGCTCGCAATAGTGCAGAGTTATCTCAAAGAAAGGGGCCACGGTGTTTCTGTATCTCTATTATGTTGGTGCGGCTTCGGAACTTTTAAATATCTTGATATATCTCGAGAACTACGCATCTGATCAAGAAATATCATAGAACATAAAAAGTAGGAAACTTAATTCTCTACAAAAAAGGTCTCTTAACATTTTGCCATAGCTCGCTTCGTTTCCGATATATTTGCAGATTTATCTCAAGGGAAGGGGCCTGACGGACATATTTCGAGATATTTCTTCTTCTTGTTGTTCTTCTTCTGCACAGCTAAGCTGGAAGTGGCATTTGCAGCTCGCAATAGTGCAGAGTTATCTCAAAGAAAGGGGCCACGGTGTTTCTGTATCTCTATTATGTTGGTGCGGCTTCGGAACTTTTAAATATCTTGATATATCTCGAGAACTACGCATCTGATCAAAAAATATCATAGAACATAAAAAGTAGGAAACTTAATTCTCTACAAAAAAGGTCTCTTAACGTTTTGCCATAGCTCGCTTCCTTTCCGAGATATTTGCAGATTTATCTCAAGGGGAGGGGCCTGACGGACATGTTTCGAGATATTTCTTCTTCTTGTTGTTCTTCTTCTGCACAGCTAAACTGGAAGTGGCATTTCCAGCTCGCAATAGTGCAGAGTTATCTCAAAGAAAGGTGCCACGGTGTTTCTGTATCTCTATTATGTTGGTGCGGCTTCGGAACTTTTAAATATCTTGATATATCTCGAGATCTACGCATCTGATCAAAAAATATCATACAACATAAAAAGTAGGAAACCTAATTCTCTACAAAAAAGGTCTCTTAACATTTTGCCATAGCTCGCTTCGTTTCCGAGATATTTGCAAATTTATCTCAAGGGAAGGGGCCTGACGGACATATTTCGAGATATTTCTTCTTCTTGTTGTTCTTCTTCTGCACAGCTAAACTGGAAGTGGCATTTCCAGCTCGCAATAGTGCAGAGTTATCTCAAAGAAAGGGGCCACGGTGTTTCTGTATCTCTATTATGTTGGTGCGGCTTCGGAACTTTTAAATATCTTGATATATCTCGAGAACTACGCATCTGATCAAAAAATATCATAGAACATAAAAAGTAGGAAACTTAATTCTCTACAAAAAAGGTCTCTTAACATTTTGCCATAGCTCGCTTCGTTTCCGAGATATTTGCAGATTTATCTCAAGGGAAGGGGCCTGACGGACATATTTCGAGATATTTCTTCTTCTTGTTGTTCTTCTTCTGCACAGCTAAGCTGGAAGTGGCATTTACAGCTCGCAATAGTGCAGAGTTATCTCAAAGAAAGGGGCCACGGTGTTTCTGTATCTCTATTATGTTGGTGCGGCTTCGGAACTTTTAAATATCTTGATATATCTCGAGAACTACGCATCTGATCAAGAAATATCATAGAACATAAAAAGTAGGAAACTTAATTCTCTACAAAAAAGGTCTCTTAACATTTTGCCATAGCTCGCTTCGTTTCCGATATATTTGCAGATTCATCTCAAGGGAAGGGGCCTGACGGACATATTTCGAGATATTTCTTCTTCTTGTTGTTCTTCTTCTGCACAGCTAAACTGGAAGTGGCATTTCCAGCTCGCAATAGTGCAGAGTTATCTCAAAGAAAGGGGCCACGGTGTTTCTGTATCTCTATTATGTTGGTGCGGCTTCGGAACTTTTAAATATCTTGATATATCTCGAGAACTACGCATCTGATCAAAAAATATCATAGAACATAAAAAGTAGGAAACTTAATTCTCTACAAAAAAGGTCTCTTAACATTTTGCCATAGCTCGCTTCGTTTCCGAGATATTTGCAGATTTATCTCAAGGGAAGGGGCCTGACGGACATATTTCGAGATATTTCTTCTTCTTGTTGTTCTTCTTCTGCACAGCTAAGCTGGAAGTGGCATTTACAGCTCATAATAGTGCAGAGTTATCTCAAAGAAAGGGGCCACGGTGTTTCTGTATCTCTATTATGTTGGTGCGGCTTCGGAACTTTTAAATATCTTGATATATCTCGAGAACTACGCATCTGATCAAGAAATATCATAGAACATAAAAAGTAGGAAACTTAATTCTCTACAAAAAAGGTCTCTTAACATTTTGCCATAGCTCGCTTCGTTTCCGATATATTTGCAGATTTATCTCAAGGGAAGGGGCCTGACGGACATATTTCGAGATATTTCTTCTTCTTGTTGTTCTTCTTCTGCACAGCTAAGCTGGAAGTGGCATTTGCAGCTCGCAATAGTGCAGAGTTATCTCAAAGAAAGGGGCCACGGTGTTTCTGTATCTCTATTATGTTGGTGCGGCTTCGGAACTTTTAAATATCTTGATATATCTCGAGAACTACGCATCTGATCAAAAAATATCATAGAACATAGAAAGTAGCAAACTTAATTCTCCACAAAAAAGCTCTCTTAACATTTTGCCATAGCTCGCTTCGTTTCCGAGATATTTGCAGATTTATCTCAAGGGAAGGGGCCTGACGGACATATTTCGAAATATTTCTTCTTCTTGTTGTTCTTCTTCTGCACAGCTAAACTGGAAGTGGCATTTCCAGCTCGCAATAGTGCAGAGTTATCCCAAACAAAGGGGCCACGGTGTTTCTGTATCTCTATTATGTTGGTGCGGCTTCGGAACTTTTAAATATCTTGATATATCTCGAAAACTACGCTTCTGATTAAAAAATATCATAGAACATAAATTGTAGGAAACATAATTCTCTACAAAAAAGGTCTCTTAACATTTTGCCATAGCTCGCTTCGTTTCCGAGATATTTGCAGATATATCTCAAGGGAAGGGACCTGACGGACATATTTCGAGATATTTCTTCTTCTTGTTGTTCTTCCTCTGCACAGCTAAGCTGGAAGTGGCATTTGCAGCTCGCAATAGTGCAGAGTTATCTCAAAGAAAGGGGCCACGGTGTTTCTGTATCTCTATTATGTTGGTGCGGCTTCGGAACTTTTAAATATCTTGATATACCTCGAGAACTACGCTTCTGATCAAAAAATATCATAGAACATAAATTGTAGGAACCATAATTCTCTACAAAAGAGGTCTCTTAACATTTTGCCATAGCTCGCTTCGTTTCCGAGATATTTGCAGATTTATCTCAAGGGAAGGGGCCTGACGGACATATTTCGAGATATTTCTTCTTCTTGTTGTTCTTCTTCTGCACAGCTAAGCTGGAAGTGGCATTTACAGCTCGCAATAGTGCAGAGTTATCTCAAAGAAAGGGGCCACGGTGTTTCTGTATCTCTATTATGTTGGTGCGGCTTCGGAACTTTTAAATATCTTGATATATCTCGAGAACTACGCATCTGATCAAGAAATATCATAGAACATAAAAAGTAGGAAACTTAATTCTCTACAAAAAAGGTCTCTTAAAATTTTGCCATAGCTCGCTTCGTTTCCGATATATTTGCAGATTTATCTCAAGGGAAGGGGCCTGACGGACATATTTCGAGATATTTCTTCTTCTTGTTGTTCTTCTTCTGCACAGCTAAGCTGGAAGTGGCATTTGCAGCTCGCAATAGTGCAGAGTTATCTCAAAGAAAGGGGCCACGGTGTTTCTGTATCTCTATTATGTTGGTGCGGCTTCGGAACTTTTAAATATCTTGATATATCTCGGGAACTACGCATCTGATCAAAAAATATCATAGAACATAAAAAGTAGGAAACTTAATTCTCTACAAAAAAAGGTCTCTTAACATTTTGCCATAGCTCGCTTCGTTTCCGAGATATTTGCAGATTTATCTCAAGGGAAGGGGCCTGACGGACATATTTCGAGATATTTCTTCTTCCTGTTGTTCTTCTTCTGCACAGCTATGCTGGGAGTGGCATTTGCAGCTCGCAATAGTGCAGAGTTATCTCAAAGAAAGGGGCCACGGTGTTTCTGTATCTCTATTATGTTGGTGCGGCTTCGGAACTTTTAAATATCTTGATATATCTCGAGAACTACGCATCTGATCAAAAAATATCATAGAACATAGAAAGTAGCAAACTTAATTCTCCACAAAAAAGCTCTCTCAACATTTTGCCATAGCTCGCTTCGTTTCCGAGATATTTGCAGATTTATCTCAAGGGAAGGGGCCTGACGGACATGTTTCGAGATATTTCTTCTTCTTGTTGTTCTTCTTCTGCACAGCTAAACTGGAAGTGGCATTTCCAGCTCGCAATAGTGCAGAGTTATCTCAAAGAAAGGGGCCACGGTGTTTCTGTATCTCTATTATGTTGGTGCGGCTTCGGAACTTTTAAATATCTTGATATATCTCGAGATCTACGCATCTGATCAAAAAATATCATACAACATAAAAAGTAGGAAACCTAATTCTCTACAAAACAGGTCTCTTAACATTTTGCCATAGCTCGCTTCGTTTCCGAGATATTTGCAAATTTATCTCAAGGGAAGGGGCCTGACGGACATATTTCGAGATATTTCTTCTTCTTGTTGTTCTTCTTCTGCACAGCTAAGCTGGAAGTGGCATTTACAGCTCGCAATAGTGCAGAGTTATCTCAAAGAAAGGGGCCACGGTGTTTCTGTATCTCTATTATGTTGGTGCGGCTTCGGAACTTTTAAATATCTTGATATATCTCGAGAACTACGCATCTGATCAAGAAATATCATAGAACATAAAAAGTAGGAAACTTAATTCTCTACAAAAAAGGTCTCTTAACATTTTGCCATAGCTCGCTTCGTTTCCGATATATTTGCAGATTCATCTCAAGGGAAGGGGCCTGACGGACATATTTCGAGATATTTCTTCTTCCTGTTGTTCTTCTTCTGCACAGCTATGCTGGGAGTGGCATTTGCAGCTCGCAATAGTGCAGAGTTATCTCAAAGAAAGGGGCCACGGTGTTTCTGTATCTCTATTATGTTGGTGCGGCTTCGGAACTTTTAAATATCTTGATATATCTCGAGAACTACGCATCTGATCAAAAAATATCATAGAACATAGAAAGTAGCAAACTTAATTCTCCACAAAAAAGCTCTCTCAACATTTTGCCATAGCTCGCTTCGTTTCCGAGATATTTGCAGATTTATCTCAAGGGAAGGGGCCTGACGGACATGTTTCGAGATATTTCTTCTTCTTGTTGTTCTTCTTCTGCACAGCTAAACTGGAAGTGGCATTTCCAGCTCGCAATAGTGCAGAGTTATCTCAAAGAAAGGGGCCACGGTGTTTCTGTATCTCTATTATGTTGGTGCGGCTTCGGAACTTTTAAATATCTTGATATATCTCGAGATCTACGCATCTGATCAAAAAATATCATACAACATAAAAAGTAGGAAACCTAATTCTCTACAAAACAGGTCTCTTAACATTTTGCCATAGCTCGCTTCGTTTCCGAGATATTTGCAAATTTATCTCAAGGGAAGGGGCCTGACGGACATATTTCGAGATATTTCTTCTTCTTGTTGTTCTTCTTCTGCACAGCTAAGCTGGAAGTGGCATTTACAGCTCGCAATAGTGCAGAGTTATCTCAAAGAAAGGGGCCACGGTGTTTCTGTATCTCTATTATGTTGGTGCGGCTTCGGAACTTTTAAATATCTTGATATATCTCGAGAACTACGCATCTGATCAAGAAATATCATAGAACATAAAAAGTAGGAAACTTAATTCTCTACAAAAAAGGTCTCTTAACATTTTGCCATAGCTCGCTTCGTTTCCGATATATTTGCAGATTCATCTCAAGGGAAGGGGCCTGACGGACATATTTCGAGATATTTCTTCTTCTTGTTGTTCTTCTTCTGCACAGCTAAACTGGAAGTGGCATTTCCAGCTCGCAATAGTGCAGAGTTATCTCAAAGAAAGGGGCCACGGTGTTTCTGTATCTCTATTATGTTGGTGCGGCTTCGGAACTTTTAAATATCTTGATATATCTCGAGAACTACGCATCTGATCAAAAAATATCATAGAACATAAAAAGTAGGAAACTTAATTCTCTACAAAAAAGGTCTCTTAACATTTTGCCATAGCTCGCTTCGTTTCCGAGATATTTGCAGATTTATCTCAAGGGAAGGGGCCTGACGGACATATTTCGAGATATTTCTTCTTCTTGTTGTTCTTCTTCTGCACAGCTAAGCTGGAAGTGGCATTTACAGCTCATAATAGTGCAGAGTTATCTCAAAGAAAGGGGCCACGGTGTTTCTGTATCTCTATTATGTTGGTGCGGCTTCGGAACTTTTAAATATCTTGATATATCTCGAGAACTACGCATCTGATCAAGAAATATCATAGAACATAAAAAGTAGGAAACTTAATTCTCTACAAAAAAGGTCTCTT
Source organism: Osmia lignaria lignaria (assembly GCF_051020975.1). Classification (NCBI taxonomy): domain Eukaryota; kingdom Metazoa; phylum Arthropoda; class Insecta; order Hymenoptera; family Megachilidae; genus Osmia; species Osmia lignaria. The sequence continues at coordinate 3,197,151 of NW_027478159.1, read as the reverse complement.
AACATTTTGCCATAGCTCGCTTCGTTTCCGATATATTTGCAGATTTATCTCAAGGGAAGGGGCCTGACGGACATATTTCGAGATATTTCTTCTTCTTGTTGTTCTTCTTCTGCACAGCTAAGCTGGAAGTGGCATTTGCAGCTCGCAATAGTGCAGAGTTATCTCAAAGAAAGGGGCCACGGTGTTTCTGTATCTCTATTATGTTGGTGCGGCTTCGGAACTTTTAAATATCTTGATATATCTCGAGAACTACGCATCTGATCAAAAAATATCATAGAACATAGAAAGTAGCAAACTTAATTCTCCACAAAAAAGCTCTCTTAACATTTTGCCATAGCTCGCTTCGTTTCCGAGATATTTGCAGATTTATCTCAAGGGAAGGGGCCTGACGGACATATTTCGAAATATTTCTTCTTCTTGTTGTTCTTCTTCTGCACAGCTAAACTGGAAGTGGCATTTCCAGCTCGCAATAGTGCAGAGTTATCCCAAACAAAGGGGCCACGGTGTTTCTGTATCTCTATTATGTTGGTGCGGCTTCGGAACTTTTAAATATCTTGATATATCTCGAAAACTACGCTTCTGATTAAAAAATATCATAGAACATAAATTGTAGGAAACATAATTCTCTACAAAAAAGGTCTCTTAACATTTTGCCATAGCTCGCTTCGTTTCCGAGATATTTGCAGATATATCTCAAGGGAAGGGACCTGACGGACATATTTCGAGATATTTCTTCTTCTTGTTGTTCTTCCTCTGCACAGCTAAGCTGGAAGTGGCATTTGCAGCTCGCAATAGTGCAGAGTTATCTCAAAGAAAGGGGCCACGGTGTTTCTGTATCTCTATTATGTTGGTGCGGCTTCGGAACTTTTAAATATCTTGATATACCTCGAGAACTACGCTTCTGATCAAAAAATATCATAGAACATAAATTGTAGGAACCATAATTCTCTACAAAAGAGGTCTCTTAACATTTTGCCATAGCTCGCTTCGTTTCCGAGATATTTGCAGATTTATCTCAAGGGAAGGGGCCTGACGGACATATTTCGAGATATTTCTTCTTCTTGTTGTTCTTCTTCTGCACAGCTAAGCTGGAAGTGGCATTTACAGCTCGCAATAGTGCAGAGTTATCTCAAAGAAAGGGGCCACGGTGTTTCTGTATCTCTATTATGTTGGTGCGGCTTCGGAACTTTTAAATATCTTGATATATCTCGAGAACTACGCATCTGATCAAGAAATATCATAGAACATAAAAAGTAGGAAACTTAATTCTCTACAAAAAAGGTCTCTTAAAATTTTGCCATAGCTCGCTTCGTTTCCGATATATTTGCAGATTTATCTCAAGGGAAGGGGCCTGACGGACATATTTCGAGATATTTCTTCTTCTTGTTGTTCTTCTTCTGCACAGCTAAGCTGGAAGTGGCATTTGCAGCTCGCAATAGTGCAGAGTTATCTCAAAGAAAGGGGCCACGGTGTTTCTGTATCTCTATTATGTTGGTGCGGCTTCGGAACTTTTAAATATCTTGATATATCTCGGGAACTACGCATCTGATCAAAAAATATCATAGAACATAAAAAGTAGGAAACTTAATTCTCTACAAAAAAAGGTCTCTTAACATTTTGCCATAGCTCGCTTCGTTTCCGAGATATTTGCAGATTTATCTCAAGGGAAGGGGCCTGACGGACATATTTCGAGATATTTCTTCTTCCTGTTGTTCTTCTTCTGCACAGCTATGCTGGGAGTGGCATTTGCAGCTCGCAATAGTGCAGAGTTATCTCAAAGAAAGGGGCCACGGTGTTTCTGTATCTCTATTATGTTGGTGCGGCTTCGGAACTTTTAAATATCTTGATATATCTCGAGAACTACGCATCTGATCAAAAAATATCATAGAACATAGAAAGTAGCAAACTTAATTCTCCACAAAAAAGCTCTCTCAACATTTTGCCATAGCTCGCTTCGTTTCCGAGATATTTGCAGATTTATCTCAAGGGAAGGGGCCTGACGGACATGTTTCGAGATATTTCTTCTTCTTGTTGTTCTTCTTCTGCACAGCTAAACTGGAAGTGGCATTTCCAGCTCGCAATAGTGCAGAGTTATCTCAAAGAAAGGGGCCACGGTGTTTCTGTATCTCTATTATGTTGGTGCGGCTTCGGAACTTTTAAATATCTTGATATATCTCGAGATCTACGCATCTGATCAAAAAATATCATACAACATAAAAAGTAGGAAACCTAATTCTCTACAAAACAGGTCTCTTAACATTTTGCCATAGCTCGCTTCGTTTCCGAGATATTTGCAAATTTATCTCAAGGGAAGGGGCCTGACGGACATATTTCGAGATATTTCTTCTTCTTGTTGTTCTTCTTCTGCACAGCTAAACTGGAAGTGGCATTTCCAGCTCGCAATAGTGCACAGTTATCTCAAAGAAAGGGGCCACGGTGTTTCTGTATCTCTATTATGTTGGTGCGGCTTCGGAACTTTTAAATATCTTGATATATCTCGAGAACTACGCATCTGATCAAAAAATATCATAGAACATAAAAAGTAGGAAACTTAATTCTCTACAAAAAAGGTCTCTTAACATTTTGCCATAGCTCGCTTCGTTTCCGAGATATTTGCAGATTTATCTCAAGGGAAGGGGCCTGACGGACATATTTCGAGATATTTCTTCTTCTTGTTGTTCTTCTTCTGCACAGCTAAGCTGGAAGTGGCATTTACAGCTCGCAATAGTGCAGAGTTATCTCAAAGAAAGGGGCCACGGTGTTTCTGTATCTCTATTATGTTGGTGCGGCTTCGGAACTTTTAAATATCTTGATATATCTCGAAAACTACGCTTCTGATTAAAAAATATCATAGAACATAAATTGTAGGAAACATAATTCTCTACAAAAAAGGTCTCTTAACATTTTGCCATAGCTCGCTTCGTTTCCGAGATATTTGCAGATATATCTCAAGGGAAGGGACCTGACGGACATATTTCGAGATATTTCTTCTTCTTGTTGTTCTTCCTCTGCACAGCTAAGCTGGAAGTGGCATTTGCAGCTCGCAATAGTGCAGAGTTATCTCAAAGAAAGGGGCCACGGTGTTTCTGTATCTCTATTATGTTGGTGCGGCTTCGGAACTTTTAAATATCTTGATATACCTCGAGAACTACGCTTCTGATCAAAAAATATCATAGAACATAAATTGTAGGAACCATAATTCTCTACAAAAGAGGTCTATTAACATTTTGCCATAGCTCGCTTCGTTTCCGAGATATTTGCAGATTTATCTCAAGGGAAGGGGCCTGACGGACATATTTCGAGATATTTCTTCTTCTTGTTGTTCTTCTTCTGCACAGCTAAGCTGGAACTGGCATTTGCAGGTCGCAATAGTGCAGAGTTATCTCAAAGAAAGGGGCCACGGTGTTTCTGTATCTCTATTATGTTGGTGCGGCTTCGGAACTTTTAAATATCTCGATATATCTCGAAAACTACGCTTCTGATCAAAAAATATCAGAGAACGTAAATTGTAGGAAACATAATTCTCTACAAAAAAGGTCTCTTAACATTTTGCCATAGCTCGCTTCGTTTCCGAGATATTTGCAGATTTATCTCAAGGGAAGGGTCCTGATGGACATATTTCGTGATATTTCTTCTTCTTGTTGTTGTTCTTCTGCACAGCTAAACTGGAAGTGGCATTTCCAGCTCGCAATCGTGCAGAGTTATCTCAAAGAAAGGGGCCACGGTGTTTCTGTATCTCTATTATGTTGGTGCGTCTTCGGAACTTTTAAATATCTTGATATATCTCGAGAACTACGCATCTGATCAAAAAATATCATAGAACATAAAAAGTAGGAAACTCAATTCTCTACAAAAAAGGTCTCTTAACATTTTGCCATAGCTCGCTTCGTTTCCGAGATATTTGCAGATTTATCTCAAGGGAAGGGGCCTGACGGACATATTTCGAAATATTTCTTCTTCTTGTTGTTCTTCTTCTGCACAGCTAAGCTGGAAGTGGCATTTGCAGCTCGCAATAGTGCAGAGTTATCTCAAAGAAAGGGGCCACGGTGTTTCTGTATCTCTATTATGTTGGTGCGGCTTCGGAACTTTTAAATATCTTGATATATCTCGAGAACTGCGCATCTGATCAAAAAATATCATACAACATAAAAAGTAGGAAACTTAATTCTCTACAAAAAAGGTCTCTTAACATTTTGCCATAGCTCGCTTCGTTTCCGAGATATTTGCAGATTTATCTCAAGGGAAGGGGCCTGACGGACATATTTCGAGATATTTCTTCTTCTTGTTGTTCTTCCTCTGCACAGCTAAGCTGGAAGTGGCATTTGCAGCTCGCAATAGTGCAGAGTTATCTCAAAGAAAGGGGCCACGGTGTTTCTGTATCTCTATTATGTTGGTGCGGCTTCGGAACTTTTAAATATCTTGATATATCTCGAGAACTACGCTTCTGATCAAAAAATATCATAGAACATAAATTGTAGGAACCATAATTCTCTACAAAAGAGGTCTCTTCACATTTTGCGATAGCTCGCTTCGTTTCCGAGATATTTGCAGATTTATCTCAAGGGAAGGGTCCTGATGGACATATTTCGAGATATTTCTTCTTCTTGTTGTTCTTCTTCTGCACAGCTAAACTGGAAGTGGCATTTCCAGCTCGCAATCGTGCAGAGTTATCTCAAAGAAAGGGGCCATGGTGTTTCTGTATCTCTATTATGTTGGTGCGGCTTCGGAACTTTTAAATATCTTGATATATCTCGAGAACTACGCCTCTGATCGAAAAATATCATAGAACATAAAAAGTAGGAAACTTAATTCTCTACAAAAAAGGTCTCTTAACATTTTGCCATAGCTCGCTTCGTTTCCGAGATATTTGCAGATATATCTCAAGGGAAGGGGCCTGACGGACATATTTCGAGATATTTCTTCTTCTTGTTGTACTTCTTCTGCACAGCTAAGCTGGAAGTGGCATTTACAGCTCGCAATAGTGCAAAGTTATCTCAAAGAAAGGGGCCACGGTGTTTCTGTATCTCTATTATGTTGGTGCGGCTTCGGAACTTTTAAATATCTTGATATATCTCGAGAACTACGCATCTGATCAAAAAATATCATAGAACATAAAAAGTAGGAAACTTAATTCTCTAGAAAAAAGGTCTCTTATCATTTTGCCATAGCTCGCTTCGTTTCCGAGATATTTGCAGATTTATCTCAAGGGAAGGGGCCTGACGGACATATTTCGAGATATTTCTTCTTCTTGTTGTTCTTCTTCTGCACAGCTAAGCTGGAAGTGGCATTTGCGGCTCGCACTAGTGCAGAGTTATCTCAAAGAAAGGGGCCACGGTGTTTCTGTATCTCTATTATGTTGGTGCGGCTTCGGAACTTTTAAATATCTTGATATATCTCGAGAACTACGCATCTGATCAAAAAATATCATAGAACATAAAAAGTAGGAAACTTAATTCTCTACAAAAAAGGTCTGTTAACATCTTGCCATAGCTCGCTTCGTTTCCGAGATATTTGCAGATTTATCTCAAGGGAAGGGGCCTGACGGACATATTTCGAGATATTTCTTATTCTTGTTGTTCATCTTCTGCACAGCTAAGCTGGAAGTGGCATTTGCAGCTCGCAATAGTGCAGAGTTATCTCAAAGAAAGGGGCCACGGTGTTTCTGTATCTCTATTATGTTGGTGCGGCTTCGGAACTTTTAAATATCTCGATATATCTCGAAAACTACGCATCTGATCAAAAAATATCATAGAACATAAATTGTAGGAAACATAATTCTCTACAAAAAAGTTCTCTTAACATTTTGCCATAGCTCGCTTCGTTTCCGAGATATTTGCAGATATATCTCAAGGGAAGGGGCCTGACGGACATATTTCGAGATATTTCTTCTTCTTGTTGTTCTTCTTCTGCACAGCTAACCTGGAAGTGGCATTTGCAGCTCGCAATAGTGCAGAGTTATCTCAAAGAAAGGGGCCACGGTGTTTCTGTATCTCTATTATGTTGGTGCGGCTTCGGAACTTTTAAATATCTTGATATATCTCGAGAACTACGCATCTGATCAAAAAATATCATAGAACATAAAAAGTAGGAAACTTAATTCTCGACAAAAAAGGTCTCTTAACATTTTGCCATAGCTCGCTTCGTTTCCGAGATATTTGCAGATATATCTCAAGGGAAGGGGCCTGACGGACATATTTCAAGATATTTCTTCTTCTTGTTGTTCTTCTTCTGCACAGCTAAGCTGGAAGTGGCATTTGCAGCTCGCAATAGTGCAGAGTTATCTCAAAGAAGGGGGCCACGGTGTTTCTGTATCTCTATTATGTTGGTGCGGCTTCGGAACTTTTAAATATCTCGATATATCTCGAAAACTACGCTTCTGATCAAAAAATATCATAGAACATAAATTGTAGGAAACATAATTCTCTACAAAAAAGTTCTCTTAACATTTTGCCATAGCTCGCTTCGTTTCCGAGATATTTGCAGATATATCTCAAGGGAAGGGGCCTGACGGACATATTTCGAGATATTTCTTCTTCTTGTTGTTCTTCTTCTGCACAGCTAAGCTGGAAGTGGCATTTGCAGCTCGCAATAGTGCAGAGTTATCTCAAAGAAGGGGGCCACGGTGTTTCTGTATCTCTATTATGTTGGTGCGGCTTCGGAACTTTTAAATATCTTGATATATCTCGAGAACTACGCATCTGATCAAAAAATATCATAGAACATAAAAAGTAGGAAACTTAATTCTCTACAAAAAAGGTCTCTTAACATTTTGCCATAGCTCGCTTCGTTTCCGAGATATTTGCAGATTTATCTCAAGGGAAGGGGCCTAACGGACATATTTCGAGATATTTCTTCTTCTTGTTGTTCTTCTTCTGCACAGCTAAACTGGAAGTAGCATTTCCAGCTCGCAATAGTGCAGAGTTATCTCAAAGAAAGGGGCCACGGTGTTTCTGTATCTCTATTATGTTGGTGCGGCTTCGGAACTTTTAAAGATCTTGATATATCTCGAGAACCACGCATCTGATCGAAAAATATCATAGAACATAAAAAGTAGGAAACTTAATTCTCTACAAAAAAGGTTTCTTAACATTTTGCCATAGCTCGCTTCGTTTCCGAGATATTTGCAGATTTATCTCAAGGGAAGGGGCCTGACGGACATATTTCGAGATATTTCTTCTTCTTGTTGTTCTTCTTCTGCACAGCTGAGCTGGAAGTGGCATTTGCAGGTCGCAATAGTGCAGAGTTATCTCAAAGAAAGGGGCCACGGTGTTTCTGTATCTCTATTATGTTGGTGCGGCTTCGGAACTTTTAAATATCTCGATATATCTCGAAAACTACGCTTCTGATCAAAAAATATCATAGAACGTAAATTGTAGGAAATATTATTCTCTACAAAAAAGGTCTCTCAACATTTTGCCATAGCTCTCTTCGTTTCCGAGATATTTGCAGATTTATCTCAAGGGAAGGGGCCTGACGGACATATTTCGAGATATTTCTTATTCTTGTTGTTCATCTTCTGCACAGCTAAGCTGGAAGTGGCATTTGCAGCTCGCAATAGTGCAGAGTTATCTCAAAGAAAGGGGCCACGGTGTTTCTGTATCTCTATTATGTTGGTGCGGCTTCGGAACTTTTAAATATCTCGATATATCTCGAAAACTACGCATCTGATCAAAAAATATCATAGAACATAAATTGTAGGAAACATAATTCTCTACAAAAAAGTTCTCTTAACATTTTGCCATAGCTCGCTTCGTTTCCGAGATATTTGCAGATATATCTCAAGGGAAGGGGCCTGACGGACATATTTCGAGATATTTCTTCTTCTTGTTGTTCTTCTTCTGCACAGCTAACCTGGAAGTGGCATTTGCAGCTCGCAATAGTGCAGAGTTATCTCAAAGAAAGGGGCCACGGTGTTTCTGTATCTCTATTATGTTGGTGCGGCTTCGGAACTTTTAAATATCTTGATATATCTCGAGAACTACGCATCTGATCAAAAAATATCATAGAACATAAAAAGTAGGAAACTTAATTCTCGACAAAAAAGGTCTCTTAACATTTTGCCATAGCTCGCTTCGTTTCCGAGATATTTGCAGATTTATCTCAAGGGAAGGGGCCTGACGGACATATTTCGAGATATTTCTTCTTCTTGTTGTTTTTCTTCTGCACAGCTAAGCTGGAAGTGGCATTTGCAGCTCGCAATAGTGCAGAGTTATCTCAAAGAAGGGGGCCACGGTGTTTCTGTATCTCTATTATGTTGGTGCGGCTTCGGAACTTTTAAATATCTCGATATATCTCGAAAACTACGCTTCTGATCAAAAAATATCATAGAACATAAATTGTAGGAAACATAATTCTCTACAAAAAAGTTCTCTTAACATTTTGCCATAGCTCGCTTCGTTTCCGAGATATTTGCAGATATATCTCAAGGGAAGGGGCCTGACGGACATATTTCGAGATATTCCTTCTTCTTGTTGTTCTTCTTCTGCACAGCTAAGCTGGAAGTGGCATTTGCAACTCGCAATAGTGCAGAGTTATCTCAAAGAAGGGGGCCACGGTGTTTCTGTATCTCTATTATGTTGGTGCGGCTTCGGAACTTTTAAATATCTTGATATATCTCGAGAACTACGCATCTGATCAAAAAATATCATAGAACATAAAAAGTAGGAAACTTAATTCTCTACAAAAAAGGTCTCTTAACATTTTGCCATAGCTCGCTTCGTTTCCGAGATATTTGCAGATTTATCTCAAGGGAAGGGGCCTAACGGACATATTTCGAGATATTTCTTCTTCTTGTTGTTCTTCTTCTGCACAGCTAAACTGGAAGTAGCATTTCCAGCTCGCAATAGTGCAGAGTTATCTCAAAGAAAGGGGCCACGGTGTTTCTGTATCTCTATTATGTTGGTGCGGCTTCGGAACTTTTAAATATCTTGATATATCTCGAGAACTACGCATCTGATCAAAAAATATCATAGAACATAAAAAGTAGGAAACTTAATTCTCTACAAAAAAGGTTTCTTAACATTTGGCCATAGCTCGCTTCGTTTCCGAGATATTTGCAGATTTATCTCAAGGGAAGGGGCCTGACGGACATATTTCGAGATATTTCTTCTTCTTGTTGTTCTTCTTCTGCACAGCTGAGCTGGAAGTGGCATTTGCAGGTCGCAATAGTGCAGAGTTATCTCAAAGAAAGGGGCCACGGTGTTTCTGTATCTCTATTATGTTGGTGCGGCTTCGGAACTTTTAAATATCTCGATATATCTCGAAAACTACGCTTCTGATCAAAAAATATCATAGAACATAAATTGTAGGAAACATAATTCTCTACAAAAAAAGTCTCTTAACATTTTGCCATAGCTCGCTTCGTTTCCGAGATATTTGCAGATTTATCTCAAGGGAAGGGGCCTGACGGACATATTTCGAGATATTTCTTCTTCTTGTTGTTCTTCTTCTTCACAGCTAAGCTGGAAGTGGCATTTGCAGCGCGCAATAGTGCAGAGTTATCTCAAAGAAAGGGGCCACGGTGTTTCTGTATCTCTATTATGTTGGTGCGGCTTCGGAACTTTTAAATATCTTGATATATCTCGAGAACTACGCATCTGATCAAAAAATATCATACTACATAAAAAGTAGGAAACTTAATTCTCTACAAGAAAGGTCTCTAAACATTTTGCCATAGCTCGTTTCGTTTCCGAGATATTTGCAGATTTATCTCAAGGGAAGGGGCCTGACGGACATATTTCGAGATATTTCTTCTTCTTGTTGTTCTTCTTCTGCACAGCTAAGCTGGAAGTGGCATTTGCAGCTCGCAATAGTGCAGAGTTATCTCAAAGAGAGGGGCCACGGTGCACAGTGGTCCAATTTTCCGATTTGGCTGGCCAAAATTATTTATGATGCTTAATAGGTTTAGGATGCTTCCCAATAATGCCTTATACAGTTTTCCTTCAAAAAAATTATTTTTTTATGTATTAAACAGGAATTATGTTAATCAAATGAAACAAAAAAATAAATTGTTGAAATAACCAATAAAAACTAGTACAAAATTTTAATATTAAAACTATTTTTAATATTTAAATAGTACATTTTTTTCAATTATAAGGGTACTTGATCATGTTTATAAATCTCCGTCCGAAAGTTGTTCATCAGATGAAGAATCTTCTGCAGTACGTGGAGTTTCTGCTGGAAGGAACATTTCAATAGTCTCCTTCAGAAATTGCTTTGTCCTTTTTCTCGGCATCTTTCGTATACCAGTTAATAGTGGGTCTGATGTTAAAAGTAATCTGTTAATTACGTCTAGGTTACATGATTCTCTGGAAAATTTTCTTGAATAATTTTGCCTATATAGTCTAAAATGTTTGTTGCGAGCTTCAGCTGCTTCCTCCGATAACTGACCAATCGGCAGTAAAGCGTGTTCAATTATAATTGAACCGTGAAGAAGAATCTTATGCATGGTTGGTGTCATCGGATACCAAGAATACAAATTTATATATAATTTTGCAGTATCTAGAGTGTATGTATCGAATTTTTTGGTATTTATTTTATGACCACTTGAAATTAATTCTAAAATTACTGCAAAACGGTATATCAAATCACGGTCTAATCCCGTTATTTCAGCACACAAATCAGGATTGGCAAAGAATTTTCTGCTAGTATTGCCATTATTAGTATTTCCAAATCCTGGTTTTGGAATATCAACGAGTAAACCTAGTTTACTTTTAAATTCTTTCTGTATGTTCAATTTACGGTCTTCAATTATTTTTTTTTGTTGAACATCTGTCTTACGTATAATCCATTTTTTAACGGTAACTTTGTATGATAAATGTAGTAAGCTTTCAAATAATCGAATCCTAGCGTGCAAAATGGATAAACCGAATTCTAATGAATCTGGATTTATATCCTTCACTTGCAGTTTCGTCAAATCATTGAATTCGGTTGACGTTGCTCCGCAAATATAACACCTTCGTGTGGACAATGTTTGAGTGATGGCATTGCATATTTTACCATCAACCATGGTTAAAATCATTTTGTGTTGGATTGAAAAATCTCTTCCGAAAAGTGTCAATTTCGTGGGTTGTAGTGAATTTATTGCATTACGTATGTAATCAATTTCGCTTGTTATTACATCAAATGTCTCTTTTACGAATCTAATTCTGATAGGGCGACAATAGCGTGGAGACGAAGGCGTTGGATTTTGCCATACAAGTTTCTTACCACTTAAAGCACAATTCAATTGTAGAGGTACAAATGAAGATTGAAATATATTTTCATCAGATTCGAATTCATTGTCAAATGCCTGTTTGAAATGACTTTGTTGTGATCCATCACAACCCCACTTTGATATTAAAGACAATGATTTGCACTCGTCTTCATCTAGATTTATCAAAACATGTTCTAAATATGTTAACAACCGGGTGGCGGTATGATTGAGCAAGTCTTGAAGATTTACTTCAGCACATGTGGACGTCACTTGGTACGATTCTTTCTGTGGGTAGCAATTCAGTTTTTCCTTTAGTAATTTGTTATACGATGGATAGAATAAATGATTTGACTTTCTGATAATTAAATATTTGATAGACCAGCTTCAACAAACATTGACAAGGCTTTTAATGACGACAATTGCAATGTTTCATTAGATCTGTGCTGGAATATTGAATAAGCAGTTTTATACTTTTTTGCTCGTTCAGGAGAATTAGTAATTTCTTTCAATATTGTCGAAGCACTTCTTTTTCCTGAAGATTGCAATTTCATTTGAGCAGAAAAAACTAATTCATCCGTATTTGTAGTGCTTCGAAGGACTGCCGTTTTCCTCCTCTTTGTTCTATCACTTGATTCCTCGAATGATTTTGATGGCCGACCAGATCGTACTGTAACCACTGGTAATTCAAATGTTCCATTTAACCAGTTGTTGTTCTTTTTGTAAAATCTATCTTTTGTGTTTTGAGCTTCCGACCATCTTCGTTTCAGTTCAGACTTGATATATGAAAATCTCTTCCTAATGTCCTGGACTTGTTCACTGGAATAATTATCATAGGTTGTAATGTAACTTTCAATATACTCCAATTTGTCAGAAAATTGTAAATCTTCTCTGTCCAACATGAGGTCCACTAAGCGTCTCCGAGAGATTAGATTCACTACAATATATATCATTTAGAACAAAATCCGAAACATCGATAAACAAAGTGATCGATTTGGTGTGAAATTACCCAAAAGGTAACTAAAATAAAGGTTCAATTATTGTACTACGCTACATACCTGCTTCAGGAGATTCCATAACTGTAAGTTAATGTAATTATTTGCACGTTTCAGTTTACGAGATATCTCGTTTTAATGATTTTTCGACACGACAATGATCAATGAGACTCGACAAAAGAAATTAACAATACATTTCGTTTGTTACGTTACCAAGGCAATGAAACCTTGCATATTCTTATGACAAATGATTAGCGAATTAAATGTATATCGAAATTCCGAAGTATTAGAAAACAGTCAGTCTGTATTCTGTATATCTATCGAAGAGAAAAGTTATTGAAAAGATTTTCACCTTTTTCATCAAATACGCATTAATAAGCGTGAATGCCAGCCAGAGTTGCAGACAGTCCCAAAAATCTACTGCACACGACATGTTTTACTGCTCCGACCGCTTTGTGTCGCGATAAAGAAAATGCTTTAAAAACTAAAGGGGTGCGTTTGGGCGCCCAATTCCTTTTTTATTGTAAATGTAAATCTTTGCCAAGTGTAATGATGCTCAAACAAATGCCGGGACTCACCCGGAAGTATAACAAAATCATCTGCGAAATATTAAAATTATCGAAGACATCACTGATATCCTGGTCATTTTCAAATATCAATAAAAGCAAAACAACACATAGTAGAAGGCTGCAGATTATCCAAGAATATAAAACATACCTTCCTGAAAATTTTTTGTATCGCAACGAAGTTTGTACAACTTCTTTAAAGCATAAAATCATTGCTTATAAGTAAACGATGTTTCGGAGAATTTGAAAAGCGATACGTGTACTATAAAAACTCTTCACTTCCGACAAAGGTCAGCACTTCATGAGTGTACAAATGATAAAAATCATATTGGTGCATTGTTATTTACATATTCAACTATCTAAAATAACCAACATTTTATGATTTACGTAAAATTTTTGAAATTGACTTTTGGCCAGCCAAATCGGTGAATTAGGCCACTGTGCACCGTGGCCCCTTTCTTTGAGATAACTCTGCACTATTGCGAGCTGTAAATGCCACTTCCAGCTTAGCTGTGCAGAAGAAGAACAACAAGAAGAAGAAATATCTCGAAATATGTCCGTCAGGCCCCTTCCCTTGAGATAAATCTGCAAATATCTCGGAAACGAAGCGAGCTATGGCAAAATGTTAAGAGACCTTTTTTGTAGAGAATTAAGTTTCCTACTTTTTATGTTCTATGATATTTTTTGATCAGATGCGTAGTTCTCGAGATATATCAAGATATTTAAAAGTTCCGAAGCCGCACCAACATAATAGAGATACAGAAACACCGTGGCCCCTTTCTTTGAGATAACTCTGCACTAGTGCGAGCCGCAAATGCCACTTCCAGCTTAGCTGTGCAGAAGAAGAACAACAAGAAGAAGAAATATCTCGAAATATGTCCGTCAGGCCCCTTCCCTTGAGATAAATCTGCAAATATCTCGGAAACGAAGCGAGCTATGGCAAAATGTTAAGAGACCTTTTTTGTAGAGAATTAAGTTTCCTACTTTTTATGTTCTATGATATTTTTTGATCAGATGCGTAGTTCTCGAGATATATCAAGATATTTAAAAGTTCCGAAGCCGCACAAACATAATAGAGATACAGAAACTCCGTGGCCCCTTTCTTTGAGATAACTCTGCACTATTGCGAGCTGCAAATGCCACTTCCAGCTTAGCTGTGCAGAGGAAGAACAACAAGAAAAAGAAGTATCTCGAAATATGTCCGTCAGGCCCGTTCCTTTGAGCTGAATCTGCAAATATCTCGGAAACGAAGCGAGCTATGGCAAAATGTTAAGAGACGTTTTTTGTAGAGAATTATGTTTCCTACAATTTATGTTCTATGATATTTTTCGATCAGAAGCGTAGTTTTCGAGATATATCGAGATATTTAAAAGTTCCGAAGCCGCACCAACATAATAGAGATACCGAAACACCGTGGCCCCTTTCTTTGAGATAACTCTGCACTAGTGCGAGCCGCAAATGCCACTTACAGCTTAGCTGTGCAGAAGAAGAACAACAAGAAGAAGAAATATCTCGAAATATGTCCGACAGGCCCCTTCCCTTGAGATAAATCTGCAAATATCTCGGAAAGGAAGCGAGCTATGGCGAAATGTTAAGAGACCTTTTTTGTAGAGAATTAAGTTTCCTACTTTTTATCTCCTATGATATTTTTTGATCAGATGCGTAGTTCTCGAGATATATCAAGATATTTAAAAGTGCCGAAGCCGCACCAACATAATGCAGATACAGAAACACCGTGGCCCCTTTCTTTGAGATAACTCTGCACTAGTGCGAGCCGCAAATGCCACTTCCAGCTTAGCTGTGCAGAAGAAGAACAACAGGAAGAAGAAATATCTCGAAATATGTCCGTCAGGCCCCTTCCCTTGAGATAAATCTGCAAATATCTCGGAAACGAAGCGAGCTATGGCAAAATGTTAAGAGACCTTTTTTGTAGAGAATTAAGTTTCCTACTTTTTATGTTCTATGATATTTTTTGATCAGATGCGTAGTTCTCGAGATATATCAAGATATTTAAAAGTTCCGAAGCCGCACCAACATAATGCAGATACAGAAACACCGTGGCCCCTTTCTTTGAGATAACTCTGCACTAGTGCGAGCCGCAAATGCCACTTCCGGCTTAGCTGTGCAGAAGAAGAACAACAGGAAGAAGAAATATCTCGAAATATGTCCGTCAGGCCCCTTCCCTTGAGATAAATCTGCAAATATCTCGGAAACGAAGCGAGCTATGGCAAAATGTTCAGAGACCTTTTTTGTAGGGAATTAAGTTTCCTACTTTTTATGTTCTATGATATTTTTTGATCAGATGCGTAGTTCTCGAGATATATCAAGATATTTAAAAGTTCCGAAGCCGCACCAACATAATACAGATACAGAAACACCGTGGCCCCTTTCTTTGAGATAACTCTGCACTAGTGCGAGCCGCAAATGCCACTTCCAGCTTAGCTGTGCAGAAGAAGAACAACAAGAAGAAGAAATATCTCGAAATATGTCCGTCAGGCCCCTTCCCTTGAGATAAATCTGCAAATATCTCGGAAACGAAGCGAGGTATGGCAAAATGTTAAGCGACCTTTTTTGTAGAGAATTAAGTTTCCTACTTTTTATGTTCTATGATATTTTTTGATCAGATGCGTAGTTCTCGAGATATATCAAGATATTTAAAAGTTCCGAAGCCGCACCAACATAATAGAGATACAGAAACACCGTGGCCCCTTTCTTTGAGATAACTCTGCACTATTGCGAGCTGTAAATGCCACTTCCAGCTTAGCTGTGCAGAAGAAGAACAACAAGAAGAAGAAATATCTCGAAATATGTCCGTCAGGCCCCTGCCCTTGAGATATATCTGCAAATATCTCGGAAACGAAGCGAGCTATGGCAAAATGTTGAGAGACCTTTTTTGTAGAGAATTATGTTTCCTACAATTTATGTTCTATGATATTTTTTGATCAGAAGCGTAGTTTTCGAGATATATCGAGATATTTAAAAGTTCCGAAGCCGCACCAACATAATAGAGATACAGAAACACCGTGGCCCCTTTCTTTGAGATAACTCTGCATTAGTGCGAGCCGCAAATGCCACTTCCAGCTTAGCTGTGCAGAAGAAGAACAACAAGAAGAAGAAATATCTCGAAATATGTCCGTCAGGCCCCTTCCCTTGAGATAAATCTGCAAATATCTCGGAAACGAAGCGAGCTATGGCAAAATGTTAAGAGACCTTTTTTGTAGAGAATTAAGTTTCCTACTTTTTATGTTCTATGATATTTTTTGATCAGATGCGTAGTTCTCGAGATATATCAAGATATTTAAAAGTTCCGAAGCCGCACCAACATAATAGAGATACAGAAACACCGTGGCCCCTTTCTTTGAGATAACTCTGCACTAGTGCGAGCCGCAAATGCCACTTCCAGCTTAGCTGTGCAGAAGAAGAACAACAAGAAGAAGAAATATCTCGAAATATGTCCGTCAGGCCCCTTCCCTTGAGATAAATCTGCAAATATCTCGGAAACGAAGCGAGCTATGGCAAAATGTTAAGAGACCTTTTTTGTAGAGAATTAAGTTTCCTACTTTTTATGTTCTATGATATTTTTTGATCAGATGCGTAGTTCTCGAGATATATCAAGATATTTAAAAGTTCCGAAGCCGCACCAACATAATAGAGATACAGAAACACCGTGGCCCCTTTCTTTGAGATAACTCTGCACTATTGCGAGCTGCAAATGCCACTTCCAGCTTAGCTGTGCAGAGGAAGAACAACAAGAAAAAGAAGTATCTCGAAATATGTCCGTCAGGCCCGTTCCTTTGAGCTGAATCTGCAAATATCTCGGAAACGAAGCGAGCTATGGCAAAATGTTAAGAGACCTTTTTTGTAGAGAATTAAGTTTCCTACTTTTTATGTTCTATGATATTTTTTGATCAGATGCGTAGTTTTCGAGATATATCGAGATATTTAAAAGTTCCGAAGCCGCACCAACATAATAGAGATACAGAAACACCGTGGCCCCTTTCTTTGAGATAACTCTGCACTAGTGCGAGCCGCAAATGCCACTTCCAGCTTAGCTGTGCAGAAGAAGAACAACAAGAAGAAGAAATATCTCGAAATATGTCCGTCAGGCCCCTTCCCTTGAGATAAATCTGCAAATATCTCGGAAACGAAGCGAGCTATGGCAAAATGTTAAGAGACCTTTTTTGTAGAGAATTAAGTTTCCTACTTTTTATGTTCTATGATATTTTTTGATCAGAAGCGTAGTTTTCGAGATATATCGAGATATTTAAAAGTTCCGAAGCCGCACCAACATAATTTAGATACAGAAACACCGTGGCCCCTTTCTTTGAGATAACTCTGCACTAGTGCGAGCCGCAAATGCCACTTCCAGCGTAGCTGTGCAGAAGAAGAACAACAAGAAGAAGAAATATCTCGAAATATGTCCGTCAGGCCCCTTCCCTTGAGATAAATCTGCAAATATCTCGGAAACGAAGCGAGGTATGGCAAAATGTTAAGAGACCTTTTTTGTAGAGAATTAAGTTTCCTACTTTTTATGTTCTATGATATTTTTTGATCAGATGCGTAGTTCTCGAGATATATCAAGATATTTAAAAGTTCCGAAGCCGCACCAACATAATAGAGATACAGAAACACCGTGGCCCCTTTCTTTGAGATAACTCTGCAATAGTGCGAGCCGCAAATGCCACTTCCAGCTTAGCTGTGCAGAAGAAGAACAACAAGAAGAAGAAATATCTCGAAATATGTCCGTCAGGCCCCTTCCCTTGAGATAAATCTGCAAATATCTCGGAAACGAAGCGAGCTATGGCAAAATGTTAAGAGACCTTTTTTGTAGAGAATTAAGTTTCCTACTTTTTATGTTCTATGATATTTTTTGATCAGATGCGTAGTTCTCGAGATATATCAAGATATTTAAAAGTTCCGAAGCCGCACCAACATAATAGAGATACAGAAACACCGTGGCCCCTTTCTTTGAGATAACTCTGCACTAGTGCGAGCCGCAAATGCCACTTCCAGCTTAGCTGTGCAGAAGAAGAACAACAAGAAGAAGAAATATCTCGAAATATGTCCGTCAGGCCCCTTCCCTTGAGATAAATCTGCAAATATCTCGGAAACGAAGCGAGCTATGGCAAAATGTTAAGAGACCTTTTTTGTAGAGAATTAAGTTTCCTACTTTTTATGTTCTACGATATTTTTTGATCAGATGCGTAGTTCTCGAGATATATCAAGATATTTAAAAGTTCCGAAGCCGCACCAACATAATAGAGATACAGAAACACCGTGGCCCCTTTCTTTGAGATAACTCTGCACTATTGCGAGCTGCAAATGCCACTTCCAGCTTAGCTGTGCAGAGGAAGAACAACAAGAAAAAGAAGTATCTCGAAATATGTCCGTCAGTCCCGTTCCTTTGAGCTGAATCTGCAAATATCTCGGAAACCAAGCGAGCTATGGCAAAATGTTAAGAGACGTTTTTTGTAGAGAATTATGTTTCCTACAATTTATGTTCTATGATATTTTTTGATCAGAAGCGTAGTTTTCGAGATATATCGAGATATTTAAAAGTTCCGAAGCCGCACCAACATAATAGAGATACAGAAACACCGTGGCCCCTTTCTTTGAGATAACTCTGCAATAGTGCGAGCCGCAAATGCCACTTCCAGCTTAGCTGTGCAGAAGAAGAACAACAAGAAGAAGAAATATCTCGAAATATGTCCGTCAGGCCCCTTCCCTTGAGATAAATCTGTAAATATCTCGGAAACGAAGCGAGCTATGGCAAAATGTTAAGAGACCTTTTTTGTAGAGAATTAAGTTTCCTACTTTTTATGTTCTATGATATTTTTTGATCAGATGCGTAGTTCTCGAGATATATCAAGATATTTAAAAGTTCCGAAGCCGCACCAACATAATAGAGATACAGAAACACCGCGGCCCCTTTCTTTGAGATAACTCTGCACTATTGCGAGCTGCAAATGCCACTTCCAGCTTAGCTGTGCAGAGGAAGAACAACAAGAAAAAGAAGTATCTCGAAATATGTCCGTCAGGCCCGTTCCTTTGAGCTGAATCTGCAAATATCTCGGAAACGAAGCGAGCTATGGCAAAATGTTAAGAGACGTTTTTTGTAGAGAATTATGTTTCCTACAATTTATGTTCTATGATATTTTTCGATCAGAAGCGTAGTTTTCGAGATATATCGAGATATTTAAAAGTTCCGAAGCCGCACCAACATAATAGAGATACCGAAACACCGTGGCCCCTTTCTTTGAGATAACTCTGCACTAGTGCGAGCCGCAAATGCCACTTCCAGCTTAGCTGTGCAGAAGAAGAACAACAAGAAGAAGAAATATCTCGAAATATGTCCGTTAGGCCCCTTCCCTTGAGATAAATCTGCAAATATCTCGGAAACGAAGCGAGCTATGGCAAAATGTTAAGAGACCTTTTTTGTAGAGAATTAAGTTTCCTACTTTTTATGTTCTATGATATTTTTTGATCAGATGCGTAGTTCTCGAGATATATCAAGATATTTAAAAGTTCCGAAGCCGCACCAACATAATAGAGATACAGAAACACCGTGGCCCCTTTCTTTGAGATAACTCAGCACTATTGCGAGCTGTAAATGCCACTTCCAGCTTAGCTGTGCAGAAGAAGAACAACAAGAAGAAGAAATATCTCGAAATATGTCCGTCAGGCCCCTGCCCTTGAGATATATCTGCAAATATCTCGGAAACGAAGCGAGCTATCGCAAAATGTTGAGAGACCTTTTTTGTAGCGAATTATGTTTCCTACAATTTATGTTCTATGATATTTTTTGATCAGAAGCGTAGTTTTCGAGATATATCGAGATATTTAAAAGTTCCGAAGCCGCACCAACATAATAGAGATACAGAAACACCGTGGCCCCTTTCTTTGAGATAACTCTGCACTAGTGCGAGCCGCAAATGCCACTTCCAGCTTAGCTGTGCAGAAGAACAACAAGAAGAAGAAATATCTCGAAATATGTCCGTCAGGCCCCTTCCCTTGAGATAAATCTGCAAATATCTCGGAAACGAAGCGAGCTATGGCAAAATGTTAAGAGACCTTTTTTGTAGAGAATTAAGTTTCCTACTTTTTATGTTCTATGATATTTTTTGATCAGATGCGTAGTTCTCGAGATATATCAAGATATTTAAAAGTTCCGAAGCCGCACCAACATAATAGAGATACAGAAACACCGTGGCCCCTTTCTTTGAGATAACTCTGCACTATTGCGCGCTGCAAATGGCACTTCCAGCTTAGCTGTGCAGAAGAAGAACAACAAGAAGAAGAAATATCTCGAAATATGTCCGTCAGGCTCCTTCCCTTGAGATAAATCTGCAAATATCTCGGAAACGAAGCGAGCTATGGCAAAATGTTAAGAGACCTTTTTTGTAGAGAATTAAGTTTCCTACTTTTTATGTTCTATGATATTTTTTGATCAGATGCGTAGTTCTCGAGATATATCAAGATATTTAAAAGTTCCGAAGCCGCACCAACATAATAGAGATACAGAAACACCGTGGCCCCTTTCTTTGAGATAACTCTGCACTACTGCGAGCTGCAAATGCCACTTCCAGCTTAGCTGTGCAGAAGAAGAACAACAAGAAGAAGAAATATATCGAAATATGTCCGTCAGGCCCCTTCCCTTGGGATAAATCTGCAAATATCTCGGAAACGAAGCGAGCTATGGCAAAATGTTAAGAGACCTTTTTTGTAGAGAATTAAGTTTCCTACTTTTTATGTCCTATGATATTTTTTGATCAGAAGCGTAGTTTTCGAGATATATCGAGATATTTAAAAGTTCCGAAGCCGCACCAACATAATAGAGATACAGAAACATCGTGGCCCCTTTCTTTGGGATAACTCCGCACTATTGCGAGCTGGAAATGCAACTTCCAGTTTAGCTGTGCAGAAGAAGAACAACAAGAAGAAGAAATATCTCGAAATATGTCCGTCAGGACCCTTCCCTTGAGATAAATCTGCAAATATCTCGGAAACGAAGCGAGCTATTGCAAAACGTTAAGAGACCTTTTTTGTAGAGAATTAAGTTTCCTACTTTTTATGTTCTATGATATTTTTTGATCAGATGCGTAGTTCTCGAGATATATCAAGATATTTAAAAGTTCCGAAGCCGCACCAACATAATAGAGATACAGAAACACCGTGGCCCCTTTCTTTGAGATAACTCTGCACTATTGCGCGCTGCAAATGGCACTTCCAGCTTAGCTGTGCAGAAGAAGAACAACAAGAAGAAGAAATATCTCGAAATATGTCCGTCAGGCCCCTTCCCTTGAGATAAATCTGCAAATATCTCGGAAACGAAGCGAGCTATGGCAAAATGTTAAGAGACCTTTTTTGTAGAGAATTAAGTTTCCTACTTTTTATGTTCTATGATATTTTTTGATCAGATGTGTAGTTCTCGAGATATATCAAGATATTTAAAAGTTCCGAAGCCGCACCAACACAATAGAGATACAGAAACACCGTGGCCCCTTTCTTTGAGATAACTCTGCACTACTGCGAGCTGCAAATGCCACTTCCAGCTTAGCTGTTCAGAAGAAGAACAACAAGAAGAAGAAATATCTCGAAATATGTCCGTCAGGCCCCTTCCCTTGAGATAAATCTGCAAATATCTCGGAAACGAAGCGAGCTATGGCAAAATCTTAAGAGACCTTTTTTGTAGAGAATTATGTTTCCTACAATTTACGTTCTCTGATATTTTTTGATCAGAAGCGTAGTTTTCGGGATATATCGAGATATTTAAAAGTTCCGAAGCCGCACCAACATAATAGAGATACAGAAACACCGTGGCCCCTTTCTTTGAGATAACTCTGCACTATTGCGACCTGCAAATGCCACTTCCAGCTTAGCTGTGCAGAAGAAGAACAACAAGAAGAAGAAATATCTCGAAATATGTCCCTCAGGCCCCTTCCCTTGAGATAAATCTGCAAATATCTCGGAAACCAAGCGAGCTATGGCAAAATGTTAAGAGACCTTATTTGTAGACAATTAAGTTTCCTACTTTTTATGTTCTACGATATTTTTTGATCAGATGCGTAGTTCTCGAGATATATCAAGATATTTAAAAGTTCCGAAGCCGCACCAACATAATAGAGATACAGAAACACCGTGGCCCCTTTCTTTGAGATAACTCTGCACTATTGCGAGCTGCAAATGCCACTTCCAGCTTAGCTGTGCAGAAGAAGAACAACAAGAAGAAGAAATATCTCGAAATATGTCCGTCAGGACCCTTCCCTTGAGATAAATCTGCAATTATCTCGGAAACGAAGCGAGCTATGGCAAAATCTTAAGAGACCTTTTTTGTAGAGAATTATGTTTCCTACAATTTACGTTCTCTGATATTTTTTGATCAGAAGCGTAGTTTTCGAGATATATCGAGATATTTAAAAGTTCCGAAGCCGCACTAACATAATAGAGATACAGAAACACCGTGGCCCCTTTCTTTGAGATAACTCTGCACTACTGCGAGCTGGAAATGCCACTTCCAGTTTAGCTGTGCAGAAGAAGAACAACAAGAAGAAGAAACATCTCGAAATATGTCCATCAGGACCCTTCCCTTGAGATAAATCTGCAAATATCTCGGAAACGAAGCGAGCTATGGCAAAAGGTTAAGAGACCTTTTTTGTAGAGAATTATGTTTCCTACAATTTATGTTCTATGATATTTTTTGATCAGAAGCGTAGTTTTCGAGATATATCGAGATATTTAAAAGTTCCGAAGCCGCACCAACATAATAGAGATACAGAAACACCGTGGCCCCTTTCTTTGGGATAACTCTGCACTATTGCGAGCTGGAAATGCCACTTCCAGTTTAGCTGTGCAGAAGAAGAACAACAAGAAGAAGAAATATCTCGAAATATGTCCGTCAGGACCCTTCCCTTGAGATAAATCTGCAAATATCTCGGAAACGAAGCGAGCTATTGCAAAACGTTAAGAGACCTTTTTCGTAGAGAATTAAGTTTCCTACTTTTTATGTTCTATGATATTTTTTGATCAGATGCGTAGTTCTCGAGATATATCAAGATATTTAAAAGCTCCGAAGCTGCACCAACATAATAGAGGTACAGAAACACCGTGGCCCCTTTCTGTGAGATAACTCTGCACTATTGCGAGCTGCAAATGCCACTTCCAGCTGAGCTGTGCAGAAGAAGAACAACAAGAAGAAGAAATATCTCGAAATATGTCCGTCGGCCCCTTCCCTTGAGATAAATCTGCAAATATCTCGGAAACGAAGCGAGATATGGCAAAATGTTAAGAGACCTTTTTTGTAGAGAATTCAGTTTCCTACTTTTTATGTTCTATGATATTTTTCGATCAGAGGCGTAGTTCTCGAGATATATCAAGATATTTAAAAGTTCCGAAGCCGCACCAACATAATAGAGATACAGAAACACCGTGGCCCCTTTCTTTGAGATAACTCTGCACTATTGCGCGCTGCAAATGGCACTTCCAGCTTAGCTGTGCAGAAGAAGAACAACAAGAAGAAGAAATATCTCGAAATATGTCCGTCAGGCCCCTTCCCTTGAGATAAATCTGCAAATATCTCGGAAACGAAGCGAGCTATGGCAAAATGCTAAGAGACCTTTTTTGTAGAGAATTAAGTTTCCTACTTTTTATGTTCTATGATATTTTTTGATCAGATGCGTAGTTCTCGAGACATATCAAGATATTTAAAAGTTCCGAAGCCGCACCAACATAATAGAGATACAGAAACACCGTGGCCCCTTTCTTTGAGATAACTCTGCACTACTGCGAGCTGCAAATGCCACTTCCAGCTTAGCTGTGCAGAAGAAGAACAACAAGAAGAAGAAATATATCGAAATATGTCCGTCAGGCCCCTTCCCTTGGGATAAATCTGCAAATATCTCGGAAACGAAGCGAGCTATGGCAAAATGTTAGGAGACCTTTTTTGTAGAGAATTAAGTTTCCTACTTTTTATGTTCTATGATATTTTTTGATCAGATGCGTAGTTCTCGAGATATATCCAGATATTTAAAAGTTCCGAAGCGGCACCAACATAATAGAGATACAGAAACACCGTGGCCCCTTTCTTTGAGGTAACTCTGCACTATTGCGAGTTGCAAATGCCACTTCCAGCTTAGCTGTGCAGAAGAAGAACAACAAGAAGAAGAAATATCTCGAAATATGTCCCTCAGGCCCCTTCCCTTGAGATAAATCTGCAAATATCTCGGAAACCAAGCGAGCTATGGCAAAATGTTAAGAGACCTTTTTTGTAGAGAATTATGTTTCCTACAATTTATGTCCTATGATATTTTTTGATCAGAAGCGTAGTTTTCGAGATATATCGAGATATTTAAAAGTTCCGAAGCCGCACCAACATAATAGAGATACAGAAACATCGTGGCCCCTTTCTTTGGGATAACTCTGCACTATTGCGAGCTGGAAATGCCACTTCCAGTTTAGCTGTGCAGAAGAAGAACAACAAGAAGAAGAAATATCTCGAAATATGTCCGTCAGGACCCTTCCCTTGAGATAAATCTGCAAATATCTCGGAAACGAAGCGAGCTATTGCAAAACGTTAAGAGACCTTTTTTGTAGAGAATTAAGTTTCCTACTTTTTATGTTCTACGATATTTTTTGATCAGATGCGTAGTTCTCGAGATATATCAAGATATTTAAAAGTTCCGAAGCCGCACCAACATAATAGAGATACAGAAACACCGTGGCCCCTTTCTTTGAGATAACTCTGCACTATTGCGCGCTGCAAATGGCACTTCCAGCTTAGCTGTGCAGAAGAAGAACAACAAGAAGAAGAAATATCTCGAAATATGTCCGTCAGGCCCCTTCCCTTGAGATAAATCTGCAAATATCTCGGAAACGAAGCGAGCTATGGCAAAATGTTAAGAGACCTTTTTTGTAGAGAATTAAGTTTCCTACTTTTTATGTTCTATGATATTTTTTGATCAGATGCGTAGTTCTCGAGATATATCAAGATATTTAAAAGTTCCGAAGCTGCACCAACATAATAGAGGTGCAGAAACACCGTGGCCTCTTTCTTTGAGATAACTCTGCACTATTGCGAGCTGCAAATGCCACTTCCAGCTTAGCTGTGCAGAAGAGGAACAACAAGAAGAAGAAATATCTCGGAATATGTCCGTCAGGCCCCTTCCCTTGAGATAAATCTGCAAATATCTCGGAAACGATGCCAGCTATGGGAAAATGTTAAGAAACCTTTTTTGTAGAGAATTAAGTTTCCTACTTTTTATCTTCTATGATATTTTTTGATCAGATGCGTAGTTCTCGAGATATATCAAGATATTTAAAAGTTCCGAAGCCGCACCAACATAATAGAGATACAGAAACACCGTGGCCCCTTTCTTTGAGATAACTCTGCACTATTGCGCGCTGCAAATGGCACTTCCAGCTTAGCTGTGCAGAAGAAGAACAACAAGAAGAAGAAATATCTCGAAATATGTCCGTCAGGCCCCTTCCCTTGAGATAAATCTGCAAATATCTCGGAAACGAAGCGAGCTATGGCAAAATGTTAAGAGACCTTTTTTGTAGAGAATTAAGTTTCCTACTTTTTATGTTCTATGATATTTTTTGATCAGATGCGTAGTTCTCGAGATATATCAAGATATTTAAAAGTTCCGAAGCTGCACCAACATAATAGAGGTGCAGAAACACCGTGGCCTCTTTCTTTGAGATAACTCTGCACTATTGCGAGCTGCAAATGCCACTTCCAGCTTGGCTGTGCAGAAGAGGAACAACAAGAAGAAGAAATATCTCGGAATATGTCCGTCAGGCCCCTTCCCTTGAGATAAATCTGCAAATATCTCGGAAACGATGCCAGCTATGGGAAAATGTTAAGAAACCTTTTTTGTAGAGAATTAAGTTTCCTACTTTTTATCTTCTATGATATTTTTTGATCAGATGCGTAGTTCTCGAGATATATCAAGATATTTAAAAGTTCCGAAGCCGCACCAACATAATAGAGATACAGAAACA
Organism: Osmia lignaria lignaria; assembly: GCF_051020975.1. Lineage (NCBI taxonomy): Eukaryota > Metazoa > Arthropoda > Insecta > Hymenoptera > Megachilidae > Osmia > Osmia lignaria. Next base: position 3,171,400 of record NW_027478159.1, on the reverse strand, counting down.
CCGTGGCCCCTTTCTTTGAGATAACTCTGCACTATTGCGAGCTGTAAATGCCACTTCCAGCTTAGCTGTGCAGAAGAAGAACAACAAGAAGAAGAAATATCTCGAAATATGTCCGTCAGGCCCCTTCCCTTGAGATATATCTGCAAATATCTCGGAAACAAAGCGAGCTATGGCAAAATGTTAAGAGACCTTTTTTGTAGAGAATTATGTTTCCTACAATTTATGTTCTATGATATTTTTTGATCAGAAGCGTAGTTTTCGAGATATATCGAGATATTTAAAAGTTCCGAAGCCGCACCAACATAATAGAGATACAGAAACACCGTGGCCCCTTTCTTTCAGATAACTATGCACTATTGCGAGCTGCAAATGCCACTTCCAGCTTAGCTGTGCAGAAGAAGAACAACAAGAAGAAGAAATATCTCGAAATATGTCCGTCAGGCCCCTTCCCTTGAGATAAATCTGCAAGTATCTCGGAAACGAAGCGAGCTATGGCAAAATGTTAAGAGACCTTTTTTGTAGAGAATTATGTTTCCTACAATTTATGTTCTATGATATTTTTTGATCAGATGCGTAGTTCTCGAGATATATCAAGATATTTAAAAGTTCCGAAGCCGCACCAACATAATAGAGATACAGAAACACCGTGGCCCCTCTCTTTGAGATAACTCTGCACTATTGCGAGCTGGAAATGCCACTTCCAGTTTAGCTGTGCAGAAGAAGAACAACAAGAAGAAGAAATATCTCGAAATATCTCCGTCAGGACCCTTCCCTTCAGATAAATCTGCAAATATCTCGGAAACAAAGCGAGCTATTGCAAAACGTTAAGAGACCTTTTTTGTAGAGAATTAAGTTTCCTACTTTTTATGTTCTATGATATTTTTTGATCAGATGCGTAGTTCTCGAGATATATCAAGATATTTAAAAGTTCCGAAGCTGCACCAACATAATAGAGGTGCAGAAACACCGTGGCCTCTTTCTTTGAGATAACTCTGCACTATTGCGAGCTACAAATGCCACTTCCAGCTTAGCTGTGCAGAAGAGGAACAACAAGAAGAAGAAATATCTCGGAATATGTCCGTCAGGCCCCTTCCCTTGAGACATATCTGCAAATATCTCGGAAACGATGCCAGCTATGGGAAAATGTTAAGAGACCTTTTTTGTAGAGAATTAAGTTCCCTACTTTTTATCTTCTATGATATTTTTTGATCAGATGCGTAGTTCTCGAGATATATCAAGATATTTAAAAGTTCCGAAGCCGCACCAACATAATAGAGATACAGAAACACCGTGGCCCCTTTCTTTCAGATAACTATGCACTATTGCGAGCTGCAAATGCCACTTCCAGCTTAGCTGTGCAGAAGAAGAACAACAAGAAGAAGAAATATCTCGAAATATGTCCGTCAGGCCCCTTCCCTTGAGATAAATCTGCAAATATCTCGGAAACGAAGCGAGCTATGGCAAAATGTTAAGAGACCTTTTTTGTAGAGAATTAAGTTTCCTACTTTTTATGTTCTATGATATTTTTTGATCAGATGCGTAGTTCTCGAGATATATCAAGATATTTAAAAGTTCCGAAGCTGCACCAACATAATAGAGGTGCAGAAACACCGTGGCCTCTTTCTTTGAGATAACTCTGCACTATTGCGAGCTGCAAATGCCACTTCCAGCTTAGCTGTGCAGAAGAGGAACAACAAGAAGAAGAAATATCTCGGAATATGTCCGTCAGGCCCCTTCCCTTGAGATAAATCTGCAAATATCTCGGAAACGAAGCGAGCTATGGCAAAATGTTAAGAGACCTTTTTTGTAGAGAATTAAGTTTCCTACTTTTTATGTTCTATGATATTTTTTGATCAGATGTGTAGTTCTCGAGATATATCAAGATATTTAAAAGTTCCGAAGCCGCACCAACACAATAGAGATACAGAAACACCGTGGCCCCTTTCTTTGAGATAACTCTGCACTACTGCGAGCTGCAAATGCCACTTCCAGCTTAGCTGTTCAGAAGAAGAACAACAAGAAGAAGAAATATCTCGAAATATGTCCGTCAGGCCCCTTCCCTTGAGATAAATCTGCAAATATCTCGGAAACGAAGCGAGCTATGGCAAAATCTTAAGAGACCTTTTTTGTAGAGAATTATGTTTCCTACAATTTACGTTCTCTGATATTTTTTGATCAGAAGCGTAGTTTTCGGGATATATCGAGATATTTAAAAGTTCCGAAGCCGCACCAACATAATAGAGATACAGAAACACCGTGGCCCCTTTCTTTGAGATAACTCTGCACTATTGCGACCTGCAAATGCCACTTCCAGCTTAGCTGTGCAGAAGAAGAACAACAAGAAGAAGAAATATCTCGAAATATGTCCCTCAGGCCCCTTCCCTTGAGATAAATCTGCAAATATCTCGGAAACCAAGCGAGCTATGGCAAAATGTTAAGAGACCTTATTTGTAGACAATTAAGTTTCCTACTTTTTATGTTCTACGATATTTTTTGATCAGATGCGTAGTTCTCGAGATATATCAAGATATTTAAAAGTTCCGAAGCCGCACCAACATAATAGAGATACAGAAACACCGTGGCCCCTTTCTTTGAGATAACTCTGCACTATTGCGAGCTGCAAATGCCACTTCCAGCTTAGCTGTGCAGAAGAAGAACAACAAGAAGAAGAAATATCTCGAAATATGTCCGTCAGGACCCTTCCCTTGAGATAAATCTGCAATTATCTCGGAAACGAAGCGAGCTATGGCAAAATCTTAAGAGACCTTTTTTGTAGAGAATTATGTTTCCTACAATTTACGTTCTCTGATATTTTTTGATCAGAAGCGTAGTTTTCGAGATATATCGAGATATTTAAAAGTTCCGAAGCCGCACTAACATAATAGAGATACAGAAACACCGTGGCCCCTTTCTTTGAGATAACTCTGCACTACTGCGAGCTGGAAATGCCACTTCCAGTTTAGCTGTGCAGAAGAAGAACAACAAGAAGAAGAAACATCTCGAAATATGTCCATCAGGACCCTTCCCTTGAGATAAATCTGCAAATATCTCGGAAACGAAGCGAGCTATGGCAAAAGGTTAAGAGACCTTTTTTGTAGAGAATTATGTTTCCTACAATTTATGTTCTATGATATTTTTTGATCAGAAGCGTAGTTTTCGAGATATATCGAGATATTTAAAAGTTCCGAAGCCGCACCAACATAATAGAGATACAGAAACACCGTGGCCCCTTTCTTTGGGATAACTCTGCACTATTGCGAGCTGGAAATGCCACTTCCAGTTTAGCTGTGCAGAAGAAGAACAACAAGAAGAAGAAATATCTCGAAATATGTCCGTCAGGACCCTTCCCTTGAGATAAATCTGCAAATATCTCGGAAACGAAGCGAGCTATTGCAAAACGTTAAGAGACCTTTTTCGTAGAGAATTAAGTTTCCTACTTTTTATGTTCTATGATATTTTTTGATCAGATGCGTAGTTCTCGAGATATATCAAGATATTTAAAAGCTCCGAAGCTGCACCAACATAATAGAGGTACAGAAACACCGTGGCCCCTTTCTGTGAGATAACTCTGCACTATTGCGAGCTGCAAATGCCACTTCCAGCTGAGCTGTGCAGAAGAAGAACAACAAGAAGAAGAAATATCTCGAAATATGTCCGTCGGCCCCTTCCCTTGAGATAAATCTGCAAATATCTCGGAAACGAAGCGAGATATGGCAAAATGTTAAGAGACCTTTTTTGTAGAGAATTCAGTTTCCTACTTTTTATGTTCTATGATATTTTTCGATCAGAGGCGTAGTTCTCGAGATATATCAAGATATTTAAAAGTTCCGAAGCCGCACCAACATAATAGAGATACAGAAACACCGTGGCCCCTTTCTTTGAGATAACTCTGCACTATTGCGCGCTGCAAATGGCACTTCCAGCTTAGCTGTGCAGAAGAAGAACAACAAGAAGAAGAAATATCTCGAAATATGTCCGTCAGGCCCCTTCCCTTGAGATAAATCTGCAAATATCTCGGAAACGAAGCGAGCTATGGCAAAATGCTAAGAGACCTTTTTTGTAGAGAATTAAGTTTCCTACTTTTTATGTTCTATGATATTTTTTGATCAGATGCGTAGTTCTCGAGACATATCAAGATATTTAAAAGTTCCGAAGCCGCACCAACATAATAGAGATACAGAAACACCGTGGCCCCTTTCTTTGAGATAACTCTGCACTACTGCGAGCTGCAAATGCCACTTCCAGCTTAGCTGTGCAGAAGAAGAACAACAAGAAGAAGAAATATATCGAAATATGTCCGTCAGGCCCCTTCCCTTGGGATAAATCTGCAAATATCTCGGAAACGAAGCGAGCTATGGCAAAATGTTAGGAGACCTTTTTTGTAGAGAATTAAGTTTCCTACTTTTTATGTTCTATGATATTTTTTGATCAGATGCGTAGTTCTCGAGATATATCCAGATATTTAAAAGTTCCGAAGCGGCACCAACATAATAGAGATACAGAAACACCGTGGCCCCTTTCTTTGAGGTAACTCTGCACTATTGCGAGTTGCAAATGCCACTTCCAGCTTAGCTGTGCAGAAGAAGAACAACAAGAAGAAGAAATATCTCGAAATATGTCCCTCAGGCCCCTTCCCTTGAGATAAATCTGCAAATATCTCGGAAACCAAGCGAGCTATGGCAAAATGTTAAGAGACCTTTTTTGTAGAGAATTATGTTTCCTACAATTTATGTCCTATGATATTTTTTGATCAGAAGCGTAGTTTTCGAGATATATCGAGATATTTAAAAGTTCCGAAGCCGCACCAACATAATAGAGATACAGAAACATCGTGGCCCCTTTCTTTGGGATAACTCTGCACTATTGCGAGCTGGAAATGCCACTTCCAGTTTAGCTGTGCAGAAGAAGAACAACAAGAAGAAGAAATATCTCGAAATATGTCCGTCAGGACCCTTCCCTTGAGATAAATCTGCAAATATCTCGGAAACGAAGCGAGCTATTGCAAAACGTTAAGAGACCTTTTTTGTAGAGAATTAAGTTTCCTACTTTTTATGTTCTACGATATTTTTTGATCAGATGCGTAGTTCTCGAGATATATCAAGATATTTAAAAGTTCCGAAGCCGCACCAACATAATAGAGATACAGAAACACCGTGGCCCCTTTCTTTGAGATAACTCTGCACTATTGCGCGCTGCAAATGGCACTTCCAGCTTAGCTGTGCAGAAGAAGAACAACAAGAAGAAGAAATATCTCGAAATATGTCCGTCAGGCCCCTTCCCTTGAGATAAATCTGCAAATATCTCGGAAACGAAGCGAGCTATGGCAAAATGTTAAGAGACCTTTTTTGTAGAGAATTAAGTTTCCTACTTTTTATGTTCTATGATATTTTTTGATCAGATGCGTAGTTCTCGAGATATATCAAGATATTTAAAAGTTCCGAAGCTGCACCAACATAATAGAGGTGCAGAAACACCGTGGCCTCTTTCTTTGAGATAACTCTGCACTATTGCGAGCTGCAAATGCCACTTCCAGCTTAGCTGTGCAGAAGAGGAACAACAAGAAGAAGAAATATCTCGGAATATGTCCGTCAGGCCCCTTCCCTTGAGATAAATCTGCAAATATCTCGGAAACGATGCCAGCTATGGGAAAATGTTAAGAAACCTTTTTTGTAGAGAATTAAGTTTCCTACTTTTTATCTTCTATGATATTTTTTGATCAGATGCGTAGTTCTCGAGATATATCAAGATATTTAAAAGTTCCGAAGCCGCACCAACATAATAGAGATACAGAAACACCGTGGCCCCTTTCTTTGAGATAACTCTGCACTATTGCGCGCTGCAAATGGCACTTCCAGCTTAGCTGTGCAGAAGAAGAACAACAAGAAGAAGAAATATCTCGAAATATGTCCGTCAGGCCCCTTCCCTTGAGATAAATCTGCAAATATCTCGGAAACGAAGCGAGCTATGGCAAAATGTTAAGAGACCTTTTTTGTAGAGAATTAAGTTTCCTACTTTTTATGTTCTATGATATTTTTTGATCAGATGCGTAGTTCTCGAGATATATCAAGATATTTAAAAGTTCCGAAGCTGCACCAACATAATAGAGGTGCAGAAACACCGTGGCCTCTTTCTTTGAGATAACTCTGCACTATTGCGAGCTGCAAATGCCACTTCCAGCTTGGCTGTGCAGAAGAGGAACAACAAGAAGAAGAAATATCTCGGAATATGTCCGTCAGGCCCCTTCCCTTGAGATAAATCTGCAAATATCTCGGAAACGATGCCAGCTATGGGAAAATGTTAAGAAACCTTTTTTGTAGAGAATTAAGTTTCCTACTTTTTATCTTCTATGATATTTTTTGATCAGATGCGTAGTTCTCGAGATATATCAAGATATTTAAAAGTTCCGAAGCCGCACCAACATAATAGAGATACAGAAACACCGTGGCCCCTTTCTTTGAGATAACTCTGCACTATTGCGAGCTGTAAATGCCACTTCCAGCTTAGCTGTGCAGAAGAAGAACAACAAGAAGAAGAAATATCTCGAAATATGTCCGTCAGGCCCCTTCCCTTGAGATATATCTGCAAATATCTCGGAAACAAAGCGAGCTATGGCAAAATGTTAAGAGACCTTTTTTGTAGAGAATTATGTTTCCTACAATTTATGTTCTATGATATTTTTTGATCAGAAGCGTAGTTTTCGAGATATATCGAGATATTTAAAAGTTCCGAAGCCGCACCAACATAATAGAGATACAGAAACACCGTGGCCCCTTTCTTTCAGATAACTATGCACTATTGCGAGCTGCAAATGCCACTTCCAGCTTAGCTGTGCAGAAGAAGAACAACAAGAAGAAGAAATATCTCGAAATATGTCCGTCAGGCCCCTTCCCTTGAGATAAATCTGCAAGTATCTCGGAAACGAAGCGAGCTATGGCAAAATGTTAAGAGACCTTTTTTGTAGAGAATTATGTTTCCTACAATTTATGTTCTATGATATTTTTTGATCAGATGCGTAGTTCTCGAGATATATCAAGATATTTAAAAGTTCCGAAGCCGCACCAACATAATAGAGATACAGAAACACCGTGGCCCCTCTCTTTGAGATAACTCTGCACTATTGCGAGCTGGAAATGCCACTTCCAGTTTAGCTGTGCAGAAGAAGAACAACAAGAAGAAGAAATATCTCGAAATATCTCCGTCAGGACCCTTCCCTTCAGATAAATCTGCAAATATCTCGGAAACAAAGCGAGCTATTGCAAAACGTTAAGAGACCTTTTTTGTAGAGAATTAAGTTTCCTACTTTTTATGTTCTATGATATTTTTTGATCAGATGCGTAGTTCTCGAGATATATCAAGATATTTAAAAGTTCCGAAGCTGCACCAACATAATAGAGGTGCAGAAACACCGTGGCCTCTTTCTTTGAGATAACTCTGCACTATTGCGAGCTACAAATGCCACTTCCAGCTTAGCTGTGCAGAAGAGGAACAACAAGAAGAAGAAATATCTCGGAATATGTCCGTCAGGCCCCTTCCCTTGAGACATATCTGCAAATATCTCGGAAACGATGCCAGCTATGGGAAAATGTTAAGAGACCTTTTTTGTAGAGAATTAAGTTCCCTACTTTTTATCTTCTATGATATTTTTTGATCAGATGCGTAGTTCTCGAGATATATCAAGATATTTAAAAGTTCCGAAGCCGCACCAACATAATAGAGATACAGAAACACCGTGGCCCCTTTCTTTCAGATAACTATGCACTATTGCGAGCTGCAAATGCCACTTCCAGCTTAGCTGTGCAGAAGAAGAACAACAAGAAGAAGAAATATCTCGAAATATGTCCGTCAGGCCCCTTCCCTTGAGATAAATCTGCAAATATCTCGGAAACGAAGCGAGCTATGGCAAAATGTTAAGAGACCTTTTTTGTAGAGAATTAAGTTTCCTACTTTTTATGTTCTATGATATTTTTTGATCAGATGCGTAGTTCTCGAGATATATCAAGATATTTAAAAGTTCCGAAGCTGCACCAACATAATAGAGGTGCAGAAACACCGTGGCCTCTTTCTTTGAGATAACTCTGCACTATTGCGAGCTGCAAATGCCACTTCCAGCTTAGCTGTGCAGAAGAAGAACAACAAGAAGAAGAAATATCACGAAATATGTCCGTTAGGCCCCTTCCCTTGAGATAAATCTGCAAATATCTCGGAAACGAAGCGAGCTATGGCAAAATGTTAAGAGACCTTTTTTGTAGCGAATTAAGTTTCCTACTTTTTATGTTCTATGATATTTTTTGATCAGATGCGTAGTTCTCGAGATATATCAAGATATTTAAAAGTTCCGAAGCCGCACCAACATAATAGAGATACAGAAACACCGTGGCCCCTTTCTTTCAGATAGCTATGCACTATTGCGAGCTGCAAATGCCACTTCCAGCTTAGCTGTGCAGAAGAAGAACAACAAGAAGAAGAAATATCTGGAAATATGTCCGTCATGCCCCTTACCTTGAGATAAATCTGCAAATATCTCGGAAACGAAGCGAGCTATGGCAAAATGTTAAGAGACCTTTTTTGTAGAGAATTAAGTTTCCTACTTTTTATCTTCTATGATATTTTCTGATCAGATGCGTAGTTCTCGAGATATATCAAGATATTTAAAAGTTCCGAAGCCGCACCAACATAATAGAGATACAGAAACACCGTGGCCCCTCTCTTTGAGATAACTCTGCACTATTGCGAGCTGCAAATGCCACTTCCAGCTTAGCTGTGCAGAAGAGGAACAACAAGAAGAAGAAATATCTCGGAATATGTCCGTCAGGCCCCTTCCCTTGAGATAAATCTGCAAATATCTCGGAAACGATGCCAGCTATGGGAAAATGTTAAGAGACCTTTTTTGTAGAGAATTAAGTTCCCTACTTTTTATCTTCTATGATATTTTTTGATCAGATGCGTAGTTCTCGAGATATATCAAGATATTTAAAAGTTCCGAAGCCGCACCAACATAATAGAGATACAGAAACACCGTGGCCCCTTTCTTTGAGATAACTCTGCACTATTGCGAGCTGCAAATGCCACTTCCAGCTTAGCTGTGCAGAAGAAGAACAACAAGAAGAAGAAATATCTCGAAATATGTCCGTCAGGCCCCTTCCCTTGAGATAAATCGGCAAGTATCTCGGAAACGAAGCGAGCTATGGCAAAATGTTAAGAGACCTTTTTTGTAGACAATTATGTTTCCTACAATTTATGTTCTATGATATTTTTTGATCAGATGCGTAGTTCTCGAGATATATCAAGATATTTAAAAGTTCCGAAGCCGCACCAACATAATAGAGATACAGAAACACCGTGGCCCCTCTCTTTGAGATAACTCTGCACTATTGCGAGCTGGAAATGCCACTTCCAGTTTAGCTGTGCAGAAGAAGAACAACAAGAAGAAGAAATATCTCGAAATATGTCCGTCAGGACCCTTCCCTTCAGATAAATCTGCAAATATCTCGGAAACAAAGCGAGCTATTGCAAAACGTTAAGAGACCTTTTTTGTAGAGAATTAAGTTTCCTACTTTTTATGTTCTATGATATTTTTTGATCAGATGCGTAGTTCTCGAGATATATCAAGATATTTAAAAGTTCCGAAGCTGCACCAACATAATAGAGGTGCAGAAACACCGTGGCCTCTTTCTTTGAGATAACTCTGCACTATTGCGAGCTACAAATGCCACTTCCAGCTTAGCTGTGCAGAAGAGGAACAACAAGAAGAAGAAATATCTCGGAATATGTCCGTCAGGCCCCTTCCCTTGAGATATATCTGCAAATATCTCGGAAACGATGCCAGCTATGGGAAAATGTTAAGAGACCTTTTTTGTAGAGAATTAAGTTTCCTACTTTTTATCTTCTATGATATTTTTTGATCAGATGCGTAGTTCTCGAGATATATCAAGATATTTAAAAGTTCCGAAGCCGCACCAACATAATAGAGATACAGAAACACCGTGGCCCCTTTCTTTCAGATAACTATGCACTATTGCGAGCTGCAAATGCCACTTCCAGCTTAGCTGTGCAGAAGAAGAACAACAAGAAGAAGAAATATCTCGAAATATGTCCGTCAGGCCCCTTACCATGAGATAAATCTGCAAATATCTCGGAAACGAAGCGAGCTATGGCAAAATGTTAAGAGAGCTTTTTTGTAGAGAATTAAGTTTCCTACTTTTTATCTTCTATGATATTTTCTGGTCAGATTCGTAGTTCTCGAGATATATCAAGATATTTAAAAGTTCCGAAGCCGCACCAACATAATAGAGATACAGAAACACCGTGGCCCCTTTCTTTGAGATAACTCTGCACTATTGCGCGCTGCAAATGGCACTTCCAGCTTAGCTGTGCAGAAGAAGAACAACAAGAAGAAGAAATATCTCGAAATATGTCCGTCAGGCTCCTTCCCTTGAGATAAATCTGCAAATATCTCGGAAACGAAGCGAGCTATGGCAAAATGTTAAGAGACCTTTTTTGTAGAGAATTAAGTTTCCTACTTTTTATGTTCTATGATATTTTTTGATCAGATGCGTAGTTCTCGAGATATATCAAGATATTTAAAAGTTCCGAAGCCGCACCAACATAATAGAGATACAGAAACACCGTGGCCCCTTTCTTTGAGATAACTCTGCACTACTGCGAGCTGCAAATGCCACTTCCAGCTTAGCTGTGCAGAAGAAGAACAACAAGAAGAAGAAATATATCGAAATATGTCCGTCAGGCCCCTTCCCTTGGGATAAATCTGCAAATATCTCGGAAACGAAGCGAGCTATGGCAAAATGTTAAGAGACCTTTTTTGTAGAGAATTAAGTTTCCTACTTTTTATGTTCTATGATATTTTTTGATCAGATGCGTAGTTCTCGAGATATATCCAGATATTTAAAAGTTCCGAAGCGGCACCAACATAATAGAGATACAGAAACACCGTGGCCCCTTTCTTTGAGGTAACTCTGCACTATTGCGAGCTGCAAATGCCACTTCCAGCTTAGCTGTGCAGAAGAAGAACAACAAGAAGAAGAAATATCTCGAAATATGTCCCTCAGGCCCCTTCCCTTGAGATAAATCTGCAAATATCTCGGAAACCAAGCGAGCTATGGCAAAATGTTAAGAGACCTTTTTTGTAGAGAATTATGTTTCCTACAATTTATGTCCTATGATATTTTTTGATCAGAAGCGTAGTTTTCGAGATATATCGAGATATTTAAAAGTTCCGAAGCCGCACCAACATAATAGAGATACAGAAACATCGTGGCCCCTTTCTTTGGGATAACTCCGCACTATTGCGAGCTGGAAATGCAACTTCCAGTTTAGCTGTGCAGAAGAAGAACAACAAGAAGAAGAAATATCTCGAAATATGTCCGTCAGGACCCTTCCCTTGAGATAAATCTGCAAATATCTCGGAAACGAAGCGAGCTATTGCAAAACGTTAAGAGACCTTTTTTGTAGAGAATTAAGTTTCCTACTTTTTATGTTCTATGATATTTTTTGATCAGATGCGTAGTTCTCGAGATATATCAAGATATTTAAAAGTTCCGAAGCCGCACCAACATAATAGAGATACAGAAACACCGTGGCCCCTTTCTTTGAGATAACTCTGCACTATTGCGCGCTGCAAATGGCACTTCCAGCTTAGCTGTGCAGAAGAAGAACAACAAGAAGAAGAAATATCTCGAAATATGTCCGTCAGGCCCCTTCCCTTGAGATAAATCTGCAAATATCTCGGAAACGAAGCGAGCTATGGCAAAATGTTAAGAGACCTTTTTTGTAGAGAATTAAGTTTCCTACTTTTTATGTTCTATGATATTTTTTGATCAGATGTGTAGTTCTCGAGATATATCAAGATATTTAAAAGTTCCGAAGCCGCACCAACACAATAGAGATACAGAAACACCGTGGCCCCTTTCTTTGAGATAACTCTGCACTACTGCGAGCTGCAAATGCCACTTCCAGCTTAGCTGTTCAGAAGAAGAACAACAAGAAGAAGAAATATCTCGAAATATGTCCGTCAGGCCCCTTCCCTTGAGATAAATCTGCAAATATCTCGGAAACGAAGCGAGCTATGGCAAAATCTTAAGAGACCTTTTTTGTAGAGAATTATGTTTCCTACAATTTACGTTCTCTGATATTTTTTGATCAGAAGCGTAGTTTTCGGGATATATCGAGATATTTAAAAGTTCCGAAGCCGCACCAACATAATAGAGATACAGAAACACCGTGGCCCCTTTCTTTGAGATAACTCTGCACTATTGCGACCTGCAAATGCCACTTCCAGCTTAGCTGTGCAGAAGAAGAACAACAAGAAGAAGAAATATCTCGAAATATGTCCCTCAGGCCCCTTCCCTTGAGATAAATCTGCAAATATCTCGGAAACCAAGCGAGCTATGGCAAAATGTTAAGAGACCTTATTTGTAGACAATTAAGTTTCCTACTTTTTATGTTCTACGATATTTTTTGATCAGATGCGTAGTTCTCGAGATATATCAAGATATTTAAAAGTTCCGAAGCCGCACCAACATAATAGAGATACAGAAACACCGTGGCCCCTTTCTTTGAGATAACTCTGCACTATTGCGAGCTGCAAATGCCACTTCCAGCTTAGCTGTGCAGAAGAAGAACAACAAGAAGAAGAAATATCTCGAAATATGTCCGTCAGGACCCTTCCCTTGAGATAAATCTGCAATTATCTCGGAAACGAAGCGAGCTATGGCAAAATCTTAAGAGACCTTTTTTGTAGAGAATTATGTTTCCTACAATTTACGTTCTCTGATATTTTTTGATCAGAAGCGTAGTTTTCGAGATATATCGAGATATTTAAAAGTTCCGAAGCCGCACTAACATAATAGAGATACAGAAACACCGTGGCCCCTTTCTTTGAGATAACTCTGCACTACTGCGAGCTGGAAATGCCACTTCCAGTTTAGCTGTGCAGAAGAAGAACAACAAGAAGAAGAAACATCTCGAAATATGTCCATCAGGACCCTTCCCTTGAGATAAATCTGCAAATATCTCGGAAACGAAGCGAGCTATGGCAAAAGGTTAAGAGACCTTTTTTGTAGAGAATTATGTTTCCTACAATTTATGTTCTATGATATTTTTTGATCAGAAGCGTAGTTTTCGAGATATATCGAGATATTTAAAAGTTCCGAAGCCGCACCAACATAATAGAGATACAGAAACACCGTGGCCCCTTTCTTTGGGATAACTCTGCACTATTGCGAGCTGGAAATGCCACTTCCAGTTTAGCTGTGCAGAAGAAGAACAACAAGAAGAAGAAATATCTCGAAATATGTCCGTCAGGACCCTTCCCTTGAGATAAATCTGCAAATATCTCGGAAACGAAGCGAGCTATTGCAAAACGTTAAGAGACCTTTTTCGTAGAGAATTAAGTTTCCTACTTTTTATGTTCTATGATATTTTTTGATCAGATGCGTAGTTCTCGAGATATATCAAGATATTTAAAAGCTCCGAAGCTGCACCAACATAATAGAGGTACAGAAACACCGTGGCCCCTTTCTGTGAGATAACTCTGCACTATTGCGAGCTGCAAATGCCACTTCCAGCTGAGCTGTGCAGAAGAAGAACAACAAGAAGAAGAAATATCTCGAAATATGTCCGTCGGCCCCTTCCCTTGAGATAAATCTGCAAATATCTCGGAAACGAAGCGAGATATGGCAAAATGTTAAGAGACCTTTTTTGTAGAGAATTCAGTTTCCTACTTTTTATGTTCTATGATATTTTTCGATCAGAGGCGTAGTTCTCGAGATATATCAAGATATTTAAAAGTTCCGAAGCCGCACCAACATAATAGAGATACAGAAACACCGTGGCCCCTTTCTTTGAGATAACTCTGCACTATTGCGCGCTGCAAATGGCACTTCCAGCTTAGCTGTGCAGAAGAAGAACAACAAGAAGAAGAAATATCTCGAAATATGTCCGTCAGGCCCCTTCCCTTGAGATAAATCTGCAAATATCTCGGAAACGAAGCGAGCTATGGCAAAATGCTAAGAGACCTTTTTTGTAGAGAATTAAGTTTCCTACTTTTTATGTTCTATGATATTTTTTGATCAGATGCGTAGTTCTCGAGACATATCAAGATATTTAAAAGTTCCGAAGCCGCACCAACATAATAGAGATACAGAAACACCGTGGCCCCTTTCTTTGAGATAACTCTGCACTACTGCGAGCTGCAAATGCCACTTCCAGCTTAGCTGTGCAGAAGAAGAACAACAAGAAGAAGAAATATATCGAAATATGTCCGTCAGGCCCCTTCCCTTGGGATAAATCTGCAAATATCTCGGAAACGAAGCGAGCTATGGCAAAATGTTAGGAGACCTTTTTTGTAGAGAATTAAGTTTCCTACTTTTTATGTTCTATGATATTTTTTGATCAGATGCGTAGTTCTCGAGATATATCCAGATATTTAAAAGTTCCGAAGCGGCACCAACATAATAGAGATACAGAAACACCGTGGCCCCTTTCTTTGAGGTAACTCTGCACTATTGCGAGTTGCAAATGCCACTTCCAGCTTAGCTGTGCAGAAGAAGAACAACAAGAAGAAGAAATATCTCGAAATATGTCCCTCAGGCCCCTTCCCTTGAGATAAATCTGCAAATATCTCGGAAACCAAGCGAGCTATGGCAAAATGTTAAGAGACCTTTTTTGTAGAGAATTATGTTTCCTACAATTTATGTCCTATGATATTTTTTGATCAGAAGCGTAGTTTTCGAGATATATCGAGATATTTAAAAGTTCCGAAGCCGCACCAACATAATAGAGATACAGAAACATCGTGGCCCCTTTCTTTGGGATAACTCTGCACTATTGCGAGCTGGAAATGCCACTTCCAGTTTAGCTGTGCAGAAGAAGAACAACAAGAAGAAGAAATATCTCGAAATATGTCCGTCAGGACCCTTCCCTTGAGATAAATCTGCAAATATCTCGGAAACGAAGCGAGCTATTGCAAAACGTTAAGAGACCTTTTTTGTAGAGAATTAAGTTTCCTACTTTTTATGTTCTACGATATTTTTTGATCAGATGCGTAGTTCTCGAGATATATCAAGATATTTAAAAGTTCCGAAGCCGCACCAACATAATAGAGATACAGAAACACCGTGGCCCCTTTCTTTGAGATAACTCTGCACTATTGCGCGCTGCAAATGGCACTTCCAGCTTAGCTGTGCAGAAGAAGAACAACAAGAAGAAGAAATATCTCGAAATATGTCCGTCAGGCCCCTTCCCTTGAGATAAATCTGCAAATATCTCGGAAACGAAGCGAGCTATGGCAAAATGTTAAGAGACCTTTTTTGTAGAGAATTAAGTTTCCTACTTTTTATGTTCTATGATATTTTTTGATCAGATGCGTAGTTCTCGAGATATATCAAGATATTTAAAAGTTCCGAAGCTGCACCAACATAATAGAGGTGCAGAAACACCGTGGCCTCTTTCTTTGAGATAACTCTGCACTATTGCGAGCTGCAAATGCCACTTCCAGCTTAGCTGTGCAGAAGAGGAACAACAAGAAGAAGAAATATCTCGGAATATGTCCGTCAGGCCCCTTCCCTTGAGATAAATCTGCAAATATCTCGGAAACGATGCCAGCTATGGGAAAATGTTAAGAAACCTTTTTTGTAGAGAATTAAGTTTCCTACTTTTTATGTTCTATGATATTTTTTGATCAGATGCGTAGTTCTCGAGATATATCAAGATATTTAAAAGTTCCGAAGCTGCACCAACATAATAGAGGTGCAGAAACACCGTGGCCTCTTTCTTTGAGATAACTCTGCACTATTGCGAGCTGCAAATGCCACTTCCAGCTTGGCTGTGCAGAAGAGGAACAACAAGAAGAAGAAATATCTCGGAATATGTCCGTCAGGCCCCTTCCCTTGAGATAAATCTGCAAATATCTCGGAAACGATGCCAGCTATGGGAAAATGTTAAGAAACCTTTTTTGTAGAGAATTAAGTTTCCTACTTTTTATCTTCTATGATATTTTTTGATCAGATGCGTAGTTCTCGAGATATATCAAGATATTTAAAAGTTCCGAAGCCGCACCAACATAATAGAGATACAGAAACACCGTGGCCCCTTTCTTTGAGATAACTCTGCACTATTGCGAGCTGTAAATGCCACTTCCAGCTTAGCTGTGCAGAAGAAGAACAACAAGAAGAAGAAATATCTCGAAATATGTCCGTCAGGCCCCTTCCCTTGAGATATATCTGCAAATATCTCGGAAACAAAGCGAGCTATGGCAAAATGTTAAGAGACCTTTTTTGTAGAGAATTATGTTTCCTACAATTTATGTTCTATGATATTTTTTGATCAGAAGCGTAGTTTTCGAGATATATCGAGATATTTAAAAGTTCCGAAGCCGCACCAACATAATAGAGATACAGAAACACCGTGGCCCCTTTCTTTCAGATAACTATGCACTATTGCGAGCTGCAAATGCCACTTCCAGCTTAGCTGTGCAGAAGAAGAACAACAAGAAGAAGAAATATCTCGAAATATGTCCGTCAGGCCCCTTCCCTTGAGATAAATCTGCAAGTATCTCGGAAACGAAGCGAGCTATGGCAAAATGTTAAGAGACCTTTTTTGTAGAGAATTATGTTTCCTACAATTTATGTTCTATGATATTTTTTGATCAGATGCGTAGTTCTCGAGATATATCAAGATATTTAAAAGTTCCGAAGCCGCACCAACATAATAGAGATACAGAAACACCGTGGCCCCTCTCTTTGAGATAACTCTGCACTATTGCGAGCTGGAAATGCCACTTCCAGTTTAGCTGTGCAGAAGAAGAACAACAAGAAGAAGAAATATCTCGAAATATCTCCGTCAGGACCCTTCCCTTCAGATAAATCTGCAAATATCTCGGAAACAAAGCGAGCTATTGCAAAACGTTAAGAGACCTTTTTTGTAGAGAATTAAGTTTCCTACTTTTTATGTTCTATGATATTTTTTGATCAGATGCGTAGTTCTCGAGATATATCAAGATATTTAAAAGTTCCGAAGCTGCACCAACATAATAGAGGTGCAGAAACACCGTGGCCTCTTTCTTTGAGATAACTCTGCACTATTGCGAGCTACAAATGCCACTTCCAGCTTAGCTGTGCAGAAGAGGAACAACAAGAAGAAGAAATATCTCGGAATATGTCCGTCAGGCCCCTTCCCTTGAGACATATCTGCAAATATCTCGGAAACGATGCCAGCTATGGGAAAATGTTAAGAGACCTTTTTTGTAGAGAATTAAGTTCCCTACTTTTTATCTTCTATGATATTTTTTGATCAGATGCGTAGTTCTCGAGATATATCAAGATATTTAAAAGTTCCGAAGCCGCACCAACATAATAGAGATACAGAAACACCGTGGCCCCTTTCTTTCAGATAACTATGCACTATTGCGAGCTGCAAATGCCACTTCCAGCTTAGCTGTGCAGAAGAAGAACAACAAGAAGAAGAAATATCTCGAAATATGTCCGTCAGGCCCCTTCCCTTGAGATAAATCTGCAAATATCTCGGAAACGAAGCGAGCTATGGCAAAATGTTAAGAGACCTTTTTTGTAGAGAATTAAGTTTCCTACTTTTTATGTTCTATGATATTTTTTGATCAGATGCGTAGTTCTCGAGATATATCAAGATATTTAAAAGTTCCGAAGCTGCACCAACATAATAGAGGTGCAGAAACACCGTGGCCTCTTTCTTTGAGATAACTCTGCACTATTGCGAGCTGCAAATGCCACTTCCAGCTTAGCTGTGCAGAAGAGGAACAACAAGAAGAAGAAATATCTCGGAATATGTCCGTCAGGCCCCTTCCCTTGAGATAAATCTGCAAATATCTCGGAAACGATGCCAGCTATGGGAAAATGTTAAGAAACCTTTTTTGTAGAGAATTAAGTTTCCTACTTTTTATCTTCTATGATATTTTTTGATCAGATGCGTAGTTCTCGAGATATATCAAGATATTTAAAAGTTCCGAAGCCGCACCAACATAATAGAGATACAGAAACACCGTGGCCCCTTTCTTTGAGATAACTCTGCACTATTGCGAGCTGTAAATGCCACTTCCAGCTTAGCTGTGCAGAAGAAGAACAACAAGAAGAAGAAATATCTCGAAATATGTCCGTCAGGCCCCTTCCCTTGAGATATATCTGCAAATATCTCGGAAACAAAGCGAGCTATGGCAAAATGTCTAGAGACCTTTTTTGTAGAGAATTATGTTTCCTACAATTTATGTTCTATGATATTTTTTGATCAGAAGCGTAGTTTTCGAGATATATCGAGATATTTAAAAGTTCCGAAGCCGCACCAACATAATAGAGATACAGAAACACCGTGGCCCCTTTCTTTCAGATAACTATGCACTATTGCGAGCTGCAAATGCCACTTCCAGCTTAGCTGTGCAGAAGAAGAACAACAAGAAGAAGAAATATCTCGAAATATGTCCGTCAGGCCCCTTCCCTTGAGATAAATCTGCAAATATCTCGAAAACAAAGAGAGCTATGGCAAAATGTTGAGAGACCTTTTTTGTAGAGAATTAAGTTTCCTACTATTTATGTTCTATGATATTTTTTGATCAGATGCGTAGTTCTCGAGATATATCAAGATATTTAAAAGTTCCGAAGCCGCACCAACATAATAGAGATACAGAAACACCGTGGCCCCTTTCTTTGAGATAATTCTGCACTATTGCGAGCTGCAAATGCCACTTCCAGCTTAGCTGTGCAGAAGAAGAACAACAAGAAGAAGAAATATCTCGAAATATGTCCGTCAGGCCCCTCCCCTTGAGATAAATCTGCAAATATCTCGGAAACGAAGCGAGCTATGGCAAAATGTTAAGAGACCTTATTTGTAGAGAATTATGTTTCCTACAATTTATGTTCTATGATATTTTTTGATCAGAAGCGTAGTTTTCGAGATATATCGAGATATTTAAAAGTTCCGAAGCCGCACCAACATAATAGAGATACAGAAACACCGTGGCCCCTTTCTTTGAGATAACTGTGCACTAGTGCGAGCCGCAAATGCCACTTCCAGCTTAGCTGTGCAGAAGAAGAACAACAAGAAGAAGAAATATCTCGAAATATGTCCGTCAGGCCCCTTCCCTTGAGATAAATCTGCAAATATCTCGGAAACGAAGCGAGCTATGGCAAAATGTTAAGAGACCGTTTTTGTAGAGAATTAAGTTTCCTACTTTTTATGTTCTATGATATTTTTT
Organism: Osmia lignaria lignaria; assembly: GCF_051020975.1. Classification (NCBI taxonomy): domain Eukaryota; kingdom Metazoa; phylum Arthropoda; class Insecta; order Hymenoptera; family Megachilidae; genus Osmia; species Osmia lignaria. Next base: position 3,152,163 of record NW_027478159.1, on the reverse strand, counting down.
GATCAGATGCGTAGTTCTCGAGATATATCAAGATATTTAAAAGTTCCGAAGCCGCACCAACATAATAGAGATACAGAAACACCGTGGCCCCTTTCTTTGAGATAACTCTGCACTATTGCGAGCTGCAAATGCCACTTCCAGGTTAGCTGTGCAGAAGAAGAACAACAAGAAGAAGAAATATCTCGAAATATGTCCGTCAGGCCCCTTCCCTTGAGATATATCTGCAAATATCTCGGAAACAAAGCGAGCTATGGCAAAATGTTAAGAGAACTTTTTTGTAGAGAATTATGTTTCCTACAATTTATGTTCTATGATATTTTTTGATCGAAAGCGTAGTTTTCGAGATATATCGAGATATTTAAAAGTTCCGAAGCCGCACCAACATAATAGAGATACAGAAACACCGTGGCCCCTTTCTTTGAGATAACTCTGCATTAGTGCGAGCCGCAAATGCCACTTCCAGCTTAGCTGTGCAGAAGAAGAACAACAAGAAGAAGAAATATCTCGAAATATGTCCGTCATGCCCCTTCCCTTGAGATAAATCTGCAAATATCTCGGAAACGAAGCGAGCTATGGCAAAATGTTAAGAGACCTTTTTTGTAGACAATTAAGTTTCCTACTTTTTATGCTCTATCATATTTTTTGATCAGATGCGTAGTTCTCGAGATATATCAAGATATTTAAAAGTTCCGAAGCCGCACCAACATAATAGAGATACAGAAACACCGTGGCCCCTTTCTTTGAGATAACGCTGCACTAGTGCGAGCCGCAAATGCCACTTCCAGCTTAGCTGTGCAGAAGAAGAACAACAAGAAGAAGAAATATCTCGAAATAAGTCCGTCAGGCCCCTTCCCTTGAGATAAATCTGCAAATATCTCGGAAACGAAGCGAGCTATGGCAAAATCTTAAGAGACCTTTTTTGTAGAGAATTAAGTTTCCTACTTTTTATGTTCTATGATATTTTTTGATCAGATGCGTAGTTCTCGAGATATATCAAGATATTTAAAAGTTCCGAAGCCGCACCATCATAATAGAGATACAGAAACACCGTGGCCCCTTTCTTTGAGATAACTCTGCACTATTGCGAGCTGCAAATGCCACTTCCAGCTTAGCTGTGCAGAAGAAGAACAACAAGAAGAAGAAATATCTCGAAATATGTCCGTCAGGCCCCTTCCCTTGAGATAAATCTGCAAATATCTCGGAAACGAAGAGAGCTATGGCAAAATGTTAAGAGACCTTTTTTGTAGAGAATTAAGTTTCCTACAATTTATGTTCTATGATATTTTTTGATCATAAGCGTAGTTTTCGAGATATATCGAGATATTTAAAAGTTCCGAAGCCGCACCAACATAATAGAGATACAGAAACACCGTGGCCCCTTTCTTTGAGATAACTTTGCACTATTGCGAGCTGTAAATGCCACTTTCAGCTTAGCTGTGCAGAAGAAGAACAACAAGAAGAAGAAATATCTCGAAATATGTCCGTCAGGCCCCTTCCCTTGAGATATATCTGCAAATATCTCGGAAACGAAGCGAGCTATGGCAAAATGTTAAGAGACCTTTTTTGTAGAGAATTAAGTTTCCTACTTTTTATGTTCTATGATATTTTTTGATCAGATGCGTAGTTCTCGAGATATATCAAGATATTTAAAAGTTCCGAAGCCGCACCAACATAATAGAGATACAGAAACACCGTGGCCCCTTTCTTTGAGATAACTCTGCACTATTGCGAGCTGCAAATGCCACTTCCAGGTTAGCTGTGCAGAAGAAGAACAACAAGAAGAAGAAATATCTCGAAATATGTCCGTCAGGCCCCTTCCCTTGAGATATATCTGCAAATATCTCGGAAACGAAGCGAGCTATGGCAAAATGTTAAGAGAACTTTTTTGTAGAGAATTATGTTTCCTACAATTTATGTTGTATGATATTTTTTGATCAGAAGCGTAGTTTTCGAGATATATCGAGATATTTAAAAGTTCCGAAGCCGCACCAACATAATAGAGATACAGAAACACCGTGGCCCCTTTCTTTGAGATAACTCTGCACTAGTGCGAGCCGCAAATGCCACTTCCAGCTTAGCTGTGCAGAAGAAGAACAACAAGAAGAAGAAATATCTCGAAATATGTCCGTTAGGCCCCTTCCCTTGAGATAAACCTGCAAATATCTCGGAAACGAAGCGAGCTATGGCAAAATGTTAAGAGACCTTTTTTGTAGAGAATTAAGTTTCCTACTTTTTATGTTCTATGATATTTTTTGATCAGATGCGTAGTTTTCGAGATATATCGAGATATTTAAAAGTTCCGAAGCCGCACCAACATAATAGAGATACAGAAACACCGTGGCCCCTTTCTTTGAGATAACTCTGCACTATTGCGAGCTGCAAATGCCACTTCCAGCTTAGCTGTGCAGAAGAAGAACAAAAAGAATAAGAAATATCTCGAAATATGTCCGTCAGGCCCCTTCCCTTGAGATAAATCTGCAAATATCTCGGAAACGAAGAGAGCTATGGCAAAATGTTGAGAGACCTTTTTTGTAGAGAATTAAGTTTCCTACTATTTATGTTCTATGATATTTTTTGATCAGATGCGTAGTTCTCGAGATATATCAAGATATTTAAAAGTTCCGAAGCCGCACCAACATAATAGAGATACAGAAACACCGTGGCCCCTTTCTTTGAGATAATTCTGCACTATTGCGAGCTGCAAATGCCACTTCCAGCTTAGCTGTGCAGAAGAAGAACAACAAGAATAAGAAATATCTCGAAATATGTCCGTCAGGCCCCTTCCCTTGAGATAAATCTGCAAATATCTCGGAAACGAAGAGAGCTATGGCAAAATGTTGAGAGACCTTTTTTGTAGAGAATTAAGTTTCCTACTATTTATGTTCTATGATATTTTTTGATCAGATGCGTAGTTCTCGAGATATATCAAGATATTTAAAAGTTCCGAAGCCGCACCAACATAATAGAGATACAGAAACACCGTGGCCCCTTTCTTTGAGATAACTCTGCACTAGTGCGAGCTGCAAATGCCACTTCCAGCTTAGCTGTGCAAGAAGAAGAACAACAAGAAGAAGAAATATCTCGAAATATGTCCGTCAGGCCCCTCCCCTTGAGATAAATCTGCAAATATCTCGGAAACGAAGCGAGCTATGGCAAAATGTTAAGAGACCTTATTTGTAGAGAATTATGTTTCCTACAATTTATGTTCTATGATATTTTTTGATCAGAAGCGTAGTTTTCGAGATATATCGAGATATTTAAAAGTTCCGAAGCCGCACCAACATAATAGAGATACAGAAACACCGTGGCCCCTTTCTTTGAGATAACTGTGCACTAGTGCGAGCCGCAAATGCCACTTCCAGCTTAGCTGTGCAGAAGAAGAACAACAAGAAGAAGAAATATCTCGAAATATGTCCGTCAGGCCCCTTCCCTTGAGATAAATCTGCAAATATCTCGGAAACGAAGCGAGCTATGGCAAAATGTTAAGAGACCGTTTTTGTAGAGAATTAAGTTTCCTACTTTTTATGTTCTATGATATTTTTTGATCAGATGCGTAGTTCTCGAGATATATCAAGATATTTAAAAGTTCCGAAGCCGCACCAACATAATAGAGATACAGAAACACCGTGGCCCCTTTCTTTGAGATAACTCTGCACTATTGCGAGCTGCAAATGCCACTTCCAGGTTAGCTGTGCAGAAGAAGAACAACAAGAAGAAGAAATATCTCGAAATATGTCCGTCAGGCCCCTTCCCTTGAGATAAATCTGCAAATATCTCGGAAACGAAGAGAGCTATGGCAAAATGTTAAGAGACCTTTTTTGTATAGAATTAAGTTTCCTACAATTTATGTTGTATGATATTTTTTGATCATAAGCGTAGTTTTCGAGATATATCGAGATATTTAAAAGTTCCGAAGCCGCACCAACATAATAGAGATACAGAAACACCGTGGCCCCTTTCTTTGAGATAACTTTGCACTATTGCGAGCTGTAAATGCCACTTTCAGCTTAGCTGTGCAGAAGAAGAACAACAAGAAGAAGAAATATCTCGAAATATGTCCGTCAGGCCCCTTCCCTTGAGATATATCTGCAAATATCTCGGAAACGAAGCGAGCTATGGCAAAATGTTAAGAGACCTTTTTTGTAGAGAATTATGTTTCCTACAATTTATGTTCTATGATATTTTTTGATCAGAAGCGTAGTTTTCGAGATATATCGAGATATTTAAAAGTTCCGAAGCCGCACCAACATAATAGAGATACAGAAACACCGTGGCCCCTTTCTTTGAGATAACTCTGCACTAGTGCGAGCCGCAAATGCCACTTCCAGCTTAGCTGTGCAGAAGAAGAACAACAAGAAGAAGAAATATCTCGAAATATGTCCGTCAGGCCCCTTCCCTTGAGATAAATCTGCAAATATCTCGGAAACGAAGCGAGCTATGGCAAAATGTTAAGAGACCTTTTTTGTAGAGAATTAAGTTTCCTACTTTTTATGTTCTATGATATTTTTTGATCAGATGCGTAGTTCTCGAGATATATCAAGATATTTAAAAGTTCCGAAGCCGCACCAACATAATAGAGATACAGAAACACCGTGGCCCCTTTCTTTGAGATAACTCTGCACTATTGCGAGCTGCAAATGCCACTTCCAGGTTAGCTGTGCAGAAGAAGAACAACAAGAAGAAGAAATATCTCGAAATATGTCCGTCAGGCCCCTTCCCTTGAGATATATCTGCAAATATCTCGGAAACGAAGCGAGCTATGGCAAAATGTTAAGAGAACTTTTTTGTACAGAATTATGTTTCCTACAATTTATGTTCTATGATATTTTTTGATCAGAAGCGTAGTTTTCGAGATATATCGAGATATTTAAAAGTTCCGAAGCCGCACCAACATAATAGAGATACAGAAACACCGTGGCCCCTTTCTTTGAGATAACTCTGCACTAGTGCGAGCCGCAAATGCCACTTCCAGCTTAGCTGTGCAGAAGAAGAACAACAAGAAGAAGAAATATCTCGAAATATGTCCGTTAGGCCCCTTCCCTTGAGACAAACCTGCAAATATCTCGGAAACGAAGCGAGCTATGGCAAAATGTTAAGAGACCTTTTTTGTAGAGAATTAAGTTTCCTACTTTTTATGTTCTATGATATTTTTTGATCAGATGCGTAGTTTTCGAGATATATCGAGATATTTAAAAGTTCCGAAGCCGCACCAACATAATAGAGATACAGAAACACCGTGGCCCCTTTCTTTGAGATAACTCTGCACTATTGCGAGCTGCAAATGCCACTTCCAGCTTTGCTGTGCAGAAGAAGAACAACAAGAATAAGAAATATCTCGAAATATGTCCGTCAGGCCCCTTCCCTTGAGGTAAATCTGCAAATATCTCGGAAACGAAGAGAGGTATGGCAAAATGTTGAGAGACCTTTTTTGTAGAGAATTAAGTTTTCTACTATTTATGTTCTATGATATTTTTTGATCAGATGCGTAGTTCTCGAGATATATCAAGATATTTAAAAGTTCCGAAGCCGCACCAACATAATAGAGATACAGAAACACCGTGGCCCCTTTCTTTGAGATAACTCTGCACTAGTGCGAGCCGCAAATGCCACTTCCAGCTTAGCTGTGCAGAAGAAGAACAACAAGAAGAAGAAATATCTCGAAATATGTCCGTCAGGCCCCTTGCCTTGAGATAAATCTGCAAATATCTCGGAAACGAAGCGAGCTATGGCAAAATGTTAAGAGACCGTTTTTGTAGAGAATTAAGTTTCCTACTTTTTATGTTCTATGATATTTTTTGATCAGATGCGTAGTTCTCGAGATATATCAAGATATTTAAAAGTTCCGAAGCCGCACCAACATAATAGAGATACAGAAACACCGTGGCCCCTTTCTTTGAGATAATTCTGCACTATTGCGAGCTGCAAATGCCACTTCCAGCTTAGCTGTGCAGAAGAAGAACAACAAGAATAAGAAATATCTCGAAATATGTCCGTCAGGCCCCTTCCCTTGAGATAAATCTGCAAATATCTCGGAAACGAAGAGAGCTATGGCAAAATGTTGAGAGACCTTTTTTGTAGAGAATTAAGTTTCCTACTATTTACGTTCTATGATATTTTTTGATCAGATGCGTAGTTCTCGAGATATATCAAAATATTTAAAAGCTCCGAAGCCGCACCAACATAATAGAGATACAGAAACACCGTGGCCCCTTTCTTTGAGATAACTCTGCACTAGTGCGAGCCGCAAATGCCACTTCCAGCTTAGCTGTGCAAGAAGAAGAACAACAAGAAGAAGAAATATCTCGAAATATGTCCGTCAGGCCCCTCCCCTTGAGATAAATCTGCAAATATCTCGGAAACGAAGCGAGCTATGGCAAAATGTTAAGAGACCTTATTTGTAGAGAATTATGTTTCCTACAATTTATGTTCTATGATATTTTTTGATCAGAAGCGTAGTTTTCGAGATATATCGAGATATTTAAAAGTTCCGAAGCCGCACCAACATAATAGAGATACAGAAACACCGTGGCCCCTTTCTTTGAGATAACTGTGCACTAGTGCGAGCCGCAAATGCCACTTCCAGCTTAGCTGTGCAGAAGAAGAACAACAAGAAGAAGAAGTATCTCGAAATATGTCCGTCAGGCCCCTTCCCTTGAGATAAATCTGCAAATATCTCGGAAACGAAGCGAGCTATGGCAAAATGTTAAGAGACCGTTTTTGTAGAGAATTAAGTTTCCTACTTTTTATGTTCTATGATATTTTTTGATCAGATGCGTAGTTCTCGAGATATATCAAGATATTTAAAAGTTCCGAAGCCGCACCAACATAATAGAGATACAGAAACACCGTGGCCCCTTTCTTTGAGATAACTCTGCACTATTGCGAGCTGCGAATGCCACTTCCAGGTTAGCTGTGCAGAAGAAGAACAACAAGAAGAAGAAATATCTCGAAATATGTCCGTCAGGCCCCTTCCCTTGAGATATATCTGCAAATATCTCGGAAACGAAGCGAGCTATGGCAAAATGTTAAGAGAACTTTTTTGTAGAGAATTATGTTTCCTACAATTTATGTTCTATGATATTTTTTGATCAAAAGCGTAGTTTTCGAGATATATCGAGATATTTAAAAGTTCCGAAGCCGCACCAACATAATAGAGATACAGAAACACCGTGGCCCCTTTCTTTGAGATAACCCTGCACTAGTGCGAGCCGCAAATGCCACTTCCAGCTTAGCTGTGCAGAAGAAGAACAACAAGAAGAAGAAATATCTCGAAATATGTCCGTCATGCCCCTTCCCTTGAGATAAATCTGCAAATATCTCGGAAACGAAGCGAGCTATGGCAAAATGTTAAGAGACCTTTTTTGTAGAAAATTAAGTTTCCTACTTTTTATGTTCTATCATATTTTTTGATCAGATGCGTAGTTCTCGAGATATATCAAGATATTTAAAAGTTCCGAAGCCGCACCAACATAATAGAGATACAGAAACACCGTGGCCCCTTTCTTTGAGATAACGCTGCACTAGTGCGAGCCGCAAATGCCACTTCCAGCTTAGCTGTGCAGAAGAAGAACAACAAGAAGAAGAAATATCTCGAAATAAGTCCGTCAGGCCCCTTCCCTTGAGATAAATCTGCAAATATCTCGGAAACGAAGCGAGCTATGGCAAAATGTTAAGAGACCTTTTTTGTAGAGAATTAAGTTTCCTACTTTTTATGTTCTATGATATTTTTTGATCAGATGCGTAGTTCTCGAGATATATCGAGATATTTAAAAGTTCCGAAGCCGCACCAACATAATAGAGATACAGAAACACCGTGGCCCCTTTCTTTGAGATAACTGTGCACTAGTGCGAGCCGCAAATGCCACTTCCAGCTTAGCTGTGCAGAAGAAGAACAACAAGAAGAAGAAATATCTCGAAATATGTCCGTCAGGCCCCTTCCCTTGAGATAAATCTGCAAATATCTCGGAAACGAAGCGAGCTATGGCAAAATGTTAAGAGACCGTTTTTGTAGAGAATTAAGTTTCCTACTTTTTATGTTCTATGATATTTTTTGATCAGATGCGTAGTTCTCGAGATATATCAAGATATTTAAAAGTTCCGAAGCCGCACCAACATAATAGAGATACAGAAACACCGTGGCCCCTTTCTTTGAGATAACTCTGCACTATTGCGAGCTGCGAATGCCACTTCCAGGTTAGCTGTGCAGAAGAAGAACAACAAGAAGAAGAAATATCTCGAAATATGTCCGTCAGGCCCCTTCCCTTGAGATATATCTGCAAATATCTCGGAAACGAAGCGAGCTATGGCAAAATGTTAAGAGAACTTTTTTGTAGAGAATTATGTTTCCTACAATTTATGTTCTATGATATTTTTTGATCAAAAGCGTAGTTTTCGAGATATATCGAGATATTTAAAAGTTCCGAAGCCGCACCAACATAATAGAGATACAGAAACACCGTGGCCCCTTTCTTTGAGATAACCCTGCACTAGTGCGAGCCGCAAATGCCACTTCCAGCTTAGCTGTGCAGAAGAAGAACAACAAGAAGAAGAAATATCTCGAAATATGTCCGTCATGCCCCTTCCCTTGAGATAAATCTGCAAATATCTCGGAAACGAAGCGAGCTATGGCAAAATGTTAAGAGACCTTTTTTGTAGAAAATTAAGTTTCCTACTTTTTATGTTCTATCATATTTTTTGATCAGATGCGTAGTTCTCGAGATATATCAAGATATTTAAAAGTTCCGAAGCCGCACCAACATAATAGAGATACAGAAACACCGTGGCCCCTTTCTTTGAGATAACGCTGCACTAGTGCGAGCCGCAAATGCCACTTCCAGCTTAGCTGTGCAGAAGAAGAACAACAAGAAGAAGAAATATCTCGAAATAAGTCCGTCAGGCCCCTTCCCTTGAGATAAATCTGCAAATATCTCGGAAACGAAGCGAGCTATGGCAAAATGTTAAGAGACCTTTTTTGTAGAGAATTAAGTTTCCTACTTTTTATGTTCTATGATATTTTTTGATCAGATGCGTAGTTCTCGAGATATATCAAGATATTTAAAAGTTCCGAAGCCGCACCAACATAATAGAGATACAGAAACACCGGGGCCCCTTTCTTTGAGATAACTCTGCACTATTGCGAGCTGCAAATGCCACTTCCAGGTGAGCTGTGCAGAAGAAGAACAACAAGAAGAAGAAATATCTCGAAATATGTCCGTCAGGCCCCTTCCCTTGAGATATATCTGCAAATATCTCGGAAACGAAGCGAGCTATGGCAAAATGTTAAGAGAACTTTTTTGTAGAGAATTATGTTTCCTACAATTTACGTTCTATGATATTTTTTGATCAGAAGCGTAGTTTTCGAGATATATCGAGATATTTAAAAGTTCCGAAGCCGCACCAACATAATAGAGATACAGAAACACCGTGGCCCCTTTCTTTGAGATAACTCTGCACTAGTGCGAGCCGCAAATGCCACTTCCAGCTTAGCTGTGCAGAAGAAGAACAACAAGAAGAAGAAATATCTCGAAATATGTCCGTTAGGCCCCTTCCCTTGAGATAAACCTGCAAATATCTCGGAAACGAAGCGAGCTATGGCAAAATGTTAAGAGACCTTTTTTGTAGAGAATTAAGTTTCCTACTTTTTATGTTCTATGATATTTTTTGATCAGATGCGTAGTTTTCGAGATATATCGAGATATTTAAAAGTTCCGAAGCCGCACCAACATAATAGAGATACAGAAACACCGTGGCCCCTTTCTTTGAGATAACTCTGCACTATTGCGAGCTGCAAATGCCACTTCCAGCTTAGCTGTGCAGAAGAAGGACAACAAGAATAAGAAATATCTCGAAATATGTCCGTCAGGCCCCTTCCCTTGAGATAAATCTGCAAATATCTCGGAAACGAAGAGAGGTATGGCAAAATGTTGAGAGACCTTTTTTGTAGAGAATTAAGTTTCCTACTATTTATGTTCTATGATATTTTTTGATCAGATGCGTAGTTCTCGAGATATATCAAGATATTTAAAAGTTCCGAAGCCGCACCAACATAATAGAGATACAGAAACACCGTGGCCCCTTTCTTTGAGATAACTCTGCACTATTGCGAGCTGCGAATGCCACTTCCAGGTTAGCTGTGCAGAAGAAGAACAACAAGAAGAAGAAATATCTCGAAATATGTCCGTCAGGCCCCTTCCCTTGAGATATATCTGCAAATATCTCGGAAACGAAGCGAGCTATGGCAAAATGTTAAGAGAACTTTTTTGTAGAGAATTATGTCTCCTACAATTTATGTTCTATGATATTTTTTGATCAAAAGCGTAGTTTTCGAGATATATCGAGATATTTAAAAGTTCCGAAGCCGCACCAACATAATAGAGATACAGAAACACCGTGGCCCCTTTCTTTGAGATAACTCTGCACTAGTGCGAGCCGCAAATGCCACTTCCAGCTTAGCTGTGCAGAAGAAGAACAACAAGAAGAAGAAATATCTCGAAATATGTCCGTCATGCCCCTTCCCTTGAGATAAATCTGCAAATATCTCGGAAACGAAGCGAGCTATGGCAAAATGTTAAGAGACCTTTTTTGTAGAGAATTAAGTTTCCTACTTATTATGTTCTATGATATTTTTTGATCAGATGCGTAGTTCTCGAGATATATCAAGATATTTAAAAGTTCCGAAGCCGCACCAACATAATAGAGATACAGAAACACCGTGGCCCCTTTCTTTGAGATATCTCTGCACTATTGCGAGCTGCACATGCCACTTCCAGCTTAGCTGTGCAGAAGAAGAACAACAAGAAGAAGAAATATCTCGAAATATGTCCGTCAGGCCCCTTCCCTTGAGATAAATCTGCAAATATCTCGGAAACGAAGCGAGCTATGGCAAAATGTTAAGAGACCTTTTTTGTAGAGAATTAAGTTTCCTACTTATTATGTTCTATGATATTTTTTGATCAGATGCCTAGTTCTCGAGATATATCAAGATATTTAAAAGTTCCGAAGCCGCACCAACAGAATAGAGATACAGAAACACCGTGGCTCCTTTCTTTGAGATAACTCTGCACTATTGCGAGCTGGAAATGCCACTTCCAGTTTAGCTGTGCAGAAGAAGAACAACAAGAAGAAGAAATATCTCGAAATATGTCCGTTAGGCCCCTTCCCTTGAGATAAACCTGCAAATATCTCGGAAACGAAGCGAGCTATGGCAAAATGTTAAGAGACCTTTTTTGTAGAGAATTAAGTTTCCTACTTTTTATGTTCTATGATATTTTTTGATCAGATGCGTAGTTCTCGAGATATATCAAGATATTTAAAAGTTCCGAAGCCGCACCAACATAATAGAGATACAGAAACACCGTGGCCCCTTTCTTTGAGATATCTCTGCACTATTGCGAGCTGCACATGCCACTTCCAGCTTAGCTGTGCAGAAGAAGAACAACAAGAAGAAGAAATATCTCGAAATATGTCCGTCAGGCCCCTTCCCTTGAGATAAATCTGCAAATATCTCGGAAACGAAGCGAGCTATGGCAAAATGTTAAGAGACCTTATTTGTAGAGAATTATGTTTCCTACAATTTATGTTCTATGACATTTTTTGATCAGAAGCGTAGTTTTCGAGATATATCGAGATATTTAAAAGTTCCGAAGCCGCACCAACATAATAGAGATACAGAAACACCGTGGCCCCTTTCTTTGAGATAACTGTGCACTAGTGCGAGCCGCAAATGCCACTTCCAGCTTAGCTGTGCAGAAGAAGAACAACAAGAAGAAGAAATATCTCGAAATATGTCCGTTAGGCCCCTTCCCTTGAGATAAACCTGCAAATATCTCGGAAACGAAGCGAGCTATGGCAAAATGTTAAGAGACCTTTTTTGTAGAGAATTATGTTTCCTACAATTTATGTTCTATGATATTTTTTGATCAGAAGCGTAGTTTTCGAGATATATCGAGATATTTAAAAGTTCCGAAGCCGCACCAACATAATAGAGATACAGAAACACCGTGGCCCCTTTCCTTGAGATAACTCTGCACTAGTGCGAGCCGCAAATGCCACTTCCAGCTTAGCTGTGCAGAAGAAGAACAACAAGAAGAAGAAATATCTCGAAATATGTCCGTCATGCCCCTTCCCTTGAGATAAATCTGCAAATATCTCGGAAACGAAGCGAGCTATAGCGAAATGTTAAGAGACCTTTTTTGTAGAGAATTAAGTTTCCTACTTTTTATGTTCTATGATATTTTTTGATCAGATGCGTAGTTCTCGAGATATATCAAGATATTTAAAAGTTCCGAAGCCGCACCAACATAATAGAGATACAGAAACACCGTGGCCCCTTTCTTTGAGATAACGCTGCACTAGTGCGAGCCGCAAATGCCACTTCCAGCTTAGCTGTGCAGAAGAAGAACAACAAGAAGAAGAAATATCTCGAAATATGTCCGTCAGGCCCCTTCCCTTGAGATAAATCTGCAAATATCTCGGAAACGAAGCGAGCTATGGCAAAATGTTAAGAGACCTTTTTTGTAGAGAATTAAGTTTCCTACTTATTATGTTCTATGATATTTTTTGATCAGATGCGTAGTTCTCGAGATATATCAAGATATTTAAAAGTTCCGAAGCCGCACCAACAGAATAGAGATACAGAAACACCGTGGCTCCTTTCATTGAGATAACTCTGCACTATTGCGAGCTGGAAATGCCACTTCCAGTTTAGCTGTGCAGAAGAAGAACAACAAGAAGAAGAAATATCTCGAAATATGTCCGTTAGGCCCCTTCCCTTGAGATAAACCTGCAAATATCTCGGAAACGAAGCGAGCTATGGCAAAATGTTAAGAGACCTTTTTTGTAGAGAATTAAGTTTCCTACTTTTTATGTTCTATGATATTTTTTGATCAGATGCGTAGTTCTCGAGATATATCAAGATATTTAAAAGTTCCGAAGCCGCACCAACATAATAGAGATACAGAAACACCGTGGCCCCTTTCTTTGAGATATCTCTGCACTATTGCGAGCTGCACATGCCACTTCCAGCTTAGCTGTGCAGAAGAAGAACAACAAGAAGAAGAAATATCTCGAAATATGTCCGTCAGGCCCCTTCCCTTGAGATAAATCTGCAAATATCTCGGAAACGAAGCGAGCTATGGCAAAATGTTAAGAGACCTTATTTGTAGAGAATTATGTTTCCTACAATTTATGTTCTATGACATTTTTTGATCAGAAGCGTAGTTTTCGAGATATATCGAGATATTTAAAAGTTCCGAAGCCGCACCAACATAATAGAGATACAGAAACACCGTGGCCCCTTTCTTTGAGATAACTGTGCACTAGTGCGAGCCGCAAATGCCACTTCCAGCTTAGCTGTGCAGAAGAAGAACAACAAGAAGAAGAAATATCTCGAAATATGTCCGTTAGGCCCCTTCCCTTGAGATAAACCTGCAAATATCTCGGAAACGAAGCGAGCTATGGCAAAATGTTAAGAGACCTTTTTTGTAGAGAATTATGTTTCCTACAATTTATGTTCTATGATATTTTTTGATCAGAAGCGTAGTTTTCGAGATATATCGAGATATTTAAAAGTTCCGAAGCCGCACCAACATAATAGAGATACAGAAACACCGTGGCCCCTTTCCTTGAGATAACTCTGCACTAGTGCGAGCCGCAAATGCCACTTCCAGCTTAGCTGTGCAGAAGAAGAACAACAAGAAGAAGAAATATCTCGAAATATGTCCGTCATGCCCCTTCCCTTGAGATAAATCTGCAAATATCTCGGAAACGAAGCGAGCTATAGCGAAATGTTAAGAGACCTTTTTTGTAGAGAATTAAGTTTCCTACTTTTTATGTTCTATGATATTTTTTGATCAGATGCGTAGTTCTCGAGATATATCAAGATATTTAAAAGTTCCGAAGCCGCACCAACATAATAGAGATACAGAAACACCGTGGCCCCTTTCTTTGAGATAACGCTGCACTAGTGCGAGCCGCAAATGCCACTTCCAGCTTAGCTGTGCAGAAGAAGAACAACAAGAAGAAGAAATATCTCGAAATATGTCCGTCAGGCCCCTTCCCTTGAGATAAATCTGCAAATATCTCGGAAACGAAGCGAGCTATGGCAAAATGTTAAGAGACCTTTTTTGTAGAGAATTAAGTTTCCTACTTATTATGTTCTATGATATTTTTTGATCAGATGCGTAGTTCTCGAGATATATCAAGATATTTAAAAGTTCCGAAGCCGCACCAACAGAATAGAGATACAGAAACACCGTGGCTGCTTTCATTGAGATAACTCTGCACTATTGCGAGCTGGAAATGCCACTTCCAGTTTAGCTGTGCAGAAGAAGAACAACAAGAAGAAGAAATATCTCGAAATATGTCCGTTAGGCCCCTTCCCTTGAGATAAACCTGCAAATATCTCGGAAACGAAGCGAGCTATGGCAAAATGTTAAGAGACCTTTTTTGTAGAGAATTAAGTTTCCTACTTTTTATGTTCTATGATATTTTTTGATCAGATGCGTAGTTCTCGAGATATATCAAGATATTTAAAAGTTCCGAAGCCGCACCAACATAATAGAGATACAGAAACACCGTGGCCCCTTTCTTTGAGATATCTCTGCACTATTGCGAGCTGCACATGCCACTTCCAGCTTAGCTGTGCAGAAGAAGAACAACAAGAAGAAGAAATATCTCGAAATATGTCCGTCAGGCCCCTTCCCTTGAGATAAATCTGCAAATATCTCGGAAACGAAGCGAGCTATGGCAAAATGTTAAGAGACCTTATTTGTAGAGAATTATGTTTCCTACAATTTATGTTCTATGACATTTTTTGATCAGAAGCGTAGTTATCGAGATATATCGAGATATTTAAAAGTTCCGAAGCCGCACCAACATAATAGAGATACAGAAACACCGTGGCCCCTTTCTTTGAGATAACTGTGCACTAGTGCGAGCCGCAAATGCCACTTCCAGCTTAGCTGTGCAGAAGAAGAACAACAAGAAGAAGAAATATCTCGAAATATGTCCGTTAGGCCCCTTCCCTTGAGATAAACCTGCAAATATCTCGGAAACGAAGCGAGCTATGGCAAAATGTTAAGAGACCTTTTTTGTAGAGAATTAAGTTTCCTACTTTTTATGTTCTATGATATTTTTTGATCAGATGCGTAGTTCCCGAGATATATCAAGATATTTAAAAGTTCCGAAGCCGCACCAACAGAATAGAGATACAGAAACACCGTGGCTCCTTTCTTTGAGATAACTCTGCACTATTGCGAGCTGGAAATGCCACTTCCAGTTTAGCTGTGCAGAAGAAGAACAACAAGAAGAAGAAATATCTCGAAATATGTCCGTTAGGCCCCTTCCCTTGAGATAAACCTGCAAATATCTCGGAAACGAAGCGAGCTATGGCAAAATGTTAAGAGACCTTTTTTGTAGAGAATTAAGTTTCCTACTTTTTATGTTCTATGATATTTTTTGATCAGATGCGTAGTTCTCGAGATATATCAAGATATTTAAAAGTTCCGAAGCCGCACCAACATAATAGAGATACAGAAACACCGTGGCCCCTTTCTTTGAGATATCTCTGCACTATTGCGAGCTGCACATGCCACTTCCAGCTTAGCTGTGCAGAAGAAGAACAACAAGAAGAAGAAATATCTCGAAATATGTCCGTCAGGCCCCTTCCCTTGAGATAAATCTGCAAATATCTCGGAAACGAAGCGAGCTATGGCAAAATGTTAAGAGACCTTTTTTGTAGAGAATTAAGTTTCCTACTTTTTATGTTCTATGATATTTTCTGATCAGATGCGTAGTTCTCGAGATATATCAAGATATTTAAAAGTTCCGAAGCCGCACCAACATAATAGAGATACAGAAACACCGTGGCCCCTTTCTTTGAGATATCTCTGCACTATTGCGAGCTGCACATGCCACTTCCAGCTTAGCTGTGCAGAAGAAGAACAACAAGAAGAAGAAATATCTCGAAATATGTCCGTCAGGCCCCTTCCCTTGAGATAAATCTGCAAATATCTCGGAAACGAAGCGAGCTATGGCAAAATGTTAAGAGACCTTATTTGTAGAGAATTATGTTTCCTACAATTTATGTTCTATGATATTTTTTGATCAGAAGCGTAGTTTTCGAGATATATCGAGATATTTAAAAGTTCCGAAGCCGCACCAACATAATAGAGATACAGAAACACCGTGGCCCCTTTCTTTGAGATAACTGTGCACTAGTGCGAGCCGCAAATGCCACTTCCAGCTTAGCTGTGCAGAAGAAGAACAACAAGAAGAAGAAATATCTCGAAATATGTCCGTCAGGCCCCTTCCCTTGAGATAAATCTGCAAATATCTCGGAAACGAAGCGAGCTATGGCAAAATGTTAAGAGACCATTTTTGTAGAGAATTAAGTTTCCTACTTTTTATGTTCTATGATATTTTTTGATCAGATGCGTAGTTCTCCAGATATATCAAGATATTTAAAAGTTCCGAAGCCGCACCAACATAATAGAGATACAGAAACACCGTGGCCCCTTTCTTTGAGATAACTCTGCACTATTGCGAGCTGCAAATGCCACTTCCAGCTTAGCTGTGCAGAAGAAGAACAACAAGAATAAGAAATATCTCGAAATATGTCCGTCAGGCCCCTTCCCTTGAGATAAATCTGCAAATATCTCGGAAACGAAGAGAGCTATGGCAAAATGTTAAGAGACCTTTTCTGTAGAGAATTAAGTTTCCTACTTTTTATGTTCTATGATATTTTTTGATCAGATGCGTAGTTCTCGAGATATATCAAGATATTTAAAAGTTCCGAAGCCGCACCAACATAATAGAGATACAGAAACACCGTGGCCCCCTTCTTTGAGATAACTCTGCACTATTGCGAGCTGCAAATGCCACTTCCAGCTTAGCTGTGCAGAAGAAGAACAACAAGAAGAAGAAATATCTCGAAATATGTCCGTCAGGCCCCTTCCCTTGAGATATATCTGCAAATATCTCGGAAACGAAGCGAGCTATGGCAAAATGTTAAGAGACCTTTTTTGTAGAGAATTAAGTTTCCTACTTTTTATGTTCTATGATATTTTTTGATCAGATGCGTAGTTCTCGAGATATATCAAGATATTTAAAAGTTCCGAAGCCGCACCAACATAATAGAGATACAGAAACACCGTGGCCCCTTTCTTTGAGATAACTCTGCACTATTGCGAGCTGCAAATGCCACTTCCAGCTTAGCTGTGCAGAAGAAGAACAACAAGAAGAAGAAATATCTCGAAATATGTCCGTCAGGCCCCTTCCCTTGAGATAAATCTGCAAATATCTCGGAAACCAAGAGAGCTATGGCAAAATGTTAAGAGACCTTTTTTGTAGAGAATTAAGTTTCCTACTTTTTATGTTCTATGATATTTTTTGGTCAGATGCGTAGTTCTCCAGATATATCAAGATATTTAAAAGTTCCGAAGCCGCACCAACATAATAGAGATACAGAAACACCGTGGCCCCTTTCTTTGAGATAACTCTGCACTATTGCGAGCTGCAAATGCCACTTCCAGCTTAGCTGTGCAGAAGAAGAACAACAAGAAGAAGAAATATCTCGAAATATGTCCGTCAGGCCCCTTCCCTTGAGGTAAATCTGCAAATATCTCGGAAACGAAGAGAGCTATGGCAAAATGTTAAGAGACCTTTTTTGTAGAGAATTAAGTTTCCTACTTTTTATGTTCTATGATATTTTTTGATCAGATGCGCAGTTCTCGAGATATATCAAGATATTTAAAAGTTCCGAAGCCGCACCAACATAATAGAGATACAGAAACACCGTGGCCCCTTTCTTTGAGATAACTCTGCACTATTGCGAGCTGCAAATGCCACTTCCAGCTTAGCTGTGCAGAAGAAGAACAACAAGAAGAAGAAATATCTCGAAATATGTCCGTCAGGCCCCTTCCCTTGAGATAAATCTGCAAATATCTCGGAAACGAAGAGAGCTATGGCAAAATGTTAAGAGACCTTTTTTGTAGAGAATTAAGTTTCCTACTTTTTATGTTCTATGATCTTTTTTGATCAGATGCGTAGTTCTCGAGATATATCAAGATATTTAAAAGTTCCGAAGCCGCACCAACATAATAGAGATACAGAAACACCGTGGCCCCTTTCTTTGAGATAACTCTGCACTATTGCGAGCTGGAGATGCCACTTCCAGTTTAGCTGTGCAGAAGAAGAACAACAAGAAGAAGAAATATCTCGAAATATGTCCGTCAGGCCCCTTCCCTTGAGATAAATCTGCAAATATCTCGGAAACGAAGCGAGCTATGGCAAAATGTTAAGAGACCTTTTTTGTAGAGAATTAAGTTTCCTACTTTTTATGTTCTATGATATTTTTTGATCAGATGCGTAGTTCCCGAGATATATCAAGATATTTAAAAGTTCCGAAGCCGCACCAACAGAATAGAGATACAGAAACACCGTGGCTCCTTTCTTTGAGATAACTCTGCACTATTGCGAGCTGGAAATGCCACTTCCAGTTTAGCTGTGCAGAAGAAGAACAACAAGAAGAAGAAATATCTCGAAATATGTCCGTTAGGCCCCTTCCCTTGAGATAAACCTGCAAATATCTCGGAAACGAAGCGAGCTATGGCAAAATGTTAAGAGACCTTTTTTGTAGAGAATTAAGTTTCCTACTTTTTATGTTCTATGATATTTTTTGATCAGATGCGTAGTTCTCGAGATATATCAAGATATTTAAAAGTTCCGAAGCCGCACCAACATAATAGAGATACAGAAACACCGTGGCCCCTTTCTTTGAGATATCTCTGCACTATTGCGAGCTGCACATGCCACTTCCAGCTTAGCTGTGCAGAAGAAGAACAACAAGAAGAAGAAATATCTCGAAATATGTCCGTCAGGCCCCTTCCCTTGAGATAAATCTGCAAATATCTCGGAAACGAAGCGAGCTATGGCAAAATGTTAAGAGACCTTTTTTGTAGAGAATTAAGTTTCCTACTTTTTATGTTCTATGATATTTTCTGATCAGATGCGTAGTTCTCGAGATATATCAAGATATTTAAAAGTTCCGAAGCCGCACCAACATAATAGAGATACAGAAACACCGTGGCCCCTTTCTTTGAGATATCTCTGCACTATTGCGAGCTGCACATGCCACTTCCAGCTTAGCTGTGCAGAAGAAGAACAACAAGAAGAAGAAATATCTCGAAATATGTCCGTCAGGCCCCTTCCCTTGAGATAAATCTGCAAATATCTCGGAAACGAAGCGAGCTATGGCAAAATGTTAAGAGACCTTATTTGTAGAGAATTATGTTTCCTACAATTTATGTTCTATGATATTTTTTGATCAGAAGCGTAGTTTTCGAGATATATCGAGATATTTAAAAGTTCCGAAGCCGCACCAACATAATAGAGATACAGAAACACCGTGGCCCCTTTCTTTGAGATAACTGTGCACTAGTGCGAGCCGCAAATGCCACTTCCAGCTTAGCTGTGCAGAAGAAGAACAACAAGAAGAAGAAATATCTCGAAATATGTCCGTCAGGCCCCTTCCCTTGAGATAAATCTGCAAATATCTCGGAAACGAAGCGAGCTATGGCAAAATGTTAAGAGACCGTTTTTGTAGAGAATTAAGTTTCCTACTTTTTATGTTCTATGATATTTTTTGATCAGATGCGTAGTTCTCGAGATATATCAAGATATTTAAAAGTTCCGAAGCCGCACCAACATAATAGAGATACAGAAACACCGTGGCCCCTTTCTTTGAGATAACTCTGCACTATTGCGCGCTGCAAATGCCACTTCCAGCTTAGCTGTGCAGAAGAAGAACAACAAGAAGAAGAAATATCTCGAAATATGTCCGTCAGGCCCCTTCCCTTGAGATAAATCTGCAAATATCTCGGAAACGAAGCGAGCTATGGCAAAATGTTAAGAGACCTTTTTTGTAGAGAAATAAGTTTCCTACTTTTTATGTTCTATGATATTTTTTGATCAGATGCGTAGTTCTCGAGATATATCAAGATATTTAAAAGTTCCGAAGCCGCACCAACATAATAGAGATACAGAAACACCGTGGCCCCTTTCTTTGAGATAACTCTGCACTATTGCGAGCTGCAAATGCCACTTCCAGCTTAGCTGTGCAGAAGAAGAACAACAAGAAGAAGAAATATCTCGAAATATGTCCGTCAGGCCCCTTCCCTTGAGATAAATCTGCAAATATCTCGGAAACGAAGAGAGCTATGGCAAAATGTTAAGAGACCTTTTTTGTAGATAATTAAGTTTCCTACTTTTTATGTTCTATGATATTTTTTGGTCAGATGCGTAGTTCTCCAGATATATCAAGATATTTAAAAGTTCCGAAGCCGCACCAACATAATAGAGATACAGAAACACCGTGGCCCCTTTCTTTGAGATAACTCTGCACTATTGCGAGCTGCAAATGCCACTTCCAGCTTAGCTGTGCAGAAGAAGAACAACAAGAAGAAGAAATATCTCGAAATATGTCCGTCAGGCCCCTTCCCTTGAGATAAATCTGCAAATATCTCGGAAACGAAGAGAGCTATGGCAAAATGTTAAGAGACCTTTTTTGTAGAGAATTAAGTTTCCTACTTTTTATGTTCTATGATATTTTTTGGTCAGATGCGTAGTTCTCCAGATATATCAAGATATTTAAAAGTTCCGAAGCCGCACCAACATAATAGAGATACAGAAACACCGTGGCCCCTTTCTTTGAGATAACTCTGCACTATTGCGAGCTGCAAATGCCACTTCCAGCTTAGCTGTGCAGAAGAAGAACAACAAGAAGAAGAAATATCTCGAAATATGTCCGTCAGGCCCCTTCCCTTGAGGTAAATCTGCAAATATCTCGGAAACGAAGAGAGCTATGGCAAAATGTTAAGAGACCTTTTTTGTAGAGAATTAAGTTTCCTACTTTTTATGTTCTATGATATTTTTTGATCAGATGCGCAGTTCTCGAGATATATCAAGATATTTAAAAGTTCCGAAGCCGCACCAACATAATAGAGATACAGAAACACCGTGGCCCCTTTCTTTGAGATAACTCTGCACTAGTGCGAGCCGCAAATGCCACTTCCAGCTTAGCTGTGCAGAAGAAGAACAACAAGAAGAAGAAATATCTCGAAATATGTCCGTCAGGCCCCTTCCCTTGAGATATATCTGCAAATATCTCGGAAACGAAGCGAGCTATGGCAAAATGTTAAGAGACCTTTTTTGTAGAGAATTAAGTTTCCTACTTTTTATGTTCTATGATATTTTTTGATCAGATGCGCAGTTCTCGAGATATATCAAGATATTTAAAAGTTCCGAAGCCGCACCAACATAATAGAGATACAGAAACACCGTGGCCCCTTTCTTTGAGATAACTCTGCACTAGTGCGAGCCGCAAATGCCACTTCCAGCTTAGCTGTGCAGAAGAAGAACAACAAGAAGAAGAAATATCTCGAAATATGTCCGTCAGGCCCCTTCCCTTGAGATAAATCTGCAAATATCTCGGAAACGAAGAGAGCTATGGCAAAATGTTAAGAGACCTTTTTTGTAGAGAATTATGTTTCCTACAATTTATGTTCTATGATATTTTTCGATCAGATGCGTAGTTCTCGAGATATATCGAGATATTTAAAAGTTCCGAAGCCGCACCAACATAATAGAGATACAGAAACACCGTGGCCCCTTTCTTTGAGATAACTGTGCACTAGTGCGAGCCGCAAATGCCACTTCCAGCTTAGCTGTGCAGAAGAAGAACAACAAGAAGAAGAAATATCTCGAAATATGTCCGTCAGGCCCCTTCCCTTGAGATAAATCTGCAAATATCTCGGAAACGAAGCGAGCTATGGCAAAATGTTAAGAGACCATTTTTGTAGAGAATTAAGTTTCCTACTTTTTATGTTCTATGATATTTTTTGATCAGATGCGTAGTTCTCCAGATATATCAAGATATTTAAAAGTTCCGAAGCCGCACCAACATAATAGAGATACAGAAACACCGTGGCCCCTTTCTTTGAGATAACTCTGCACTATTGCGAGCTGCAAATGCCACTTCCAGCTTAGCTGTGCAGAAGAAGAACAACAAGAATAAGAAATATCTCGAAATATGTCCGTCAGGCCCCTTCCCTTGAGATAAATCTGCAAATATCTCGGAAACGAAGAGAGCTATGGCAAAATGTTAAGAGACCTTTTCTGTAGAGAATTAAGTTTCCTACTTTTTATGTTCTATGATATTTTTTGATCAGATGCGTAGTTCTCGAGATATATCAAGATATTTAAAAGTTCCGAAGCCGCACCAACATAATAGAGATACAGAAACACCGTGGCCCCCTTCTTTGAGATAACTCTGCACTATTGCGAGCTGCAAATGCCACTTCCAGCTTAGCTGTGCAGAAGAAGAACAACAAGAAGAAGAAATATCTCGAAATATGTCCGTCAGGCCCCTTCCCTTGAGATATATCTGCAAATATCTCGGAAACGAAGCGAGCTATGGCAAAATGTTAAGAGACCTTTTTTGTAGAGAATTAAGTTTCCTACTTTTTATGTTCTATGATATTTTTTGATCAGATGCGTAGTTCTCGAGATATATCAAGATATTTAAAAGTTCCGAAGCCGCACCAACATAATAGAGATACAGAAACACCGTGGCCCCTTTCTTTGAGATAACTCTGCACTATTGCGAGCTGCAAATGCCACTTCCAGCTTAGCTGTGCAGAAGAAGAACAACAAGAAGAAGAAATATCTCGAAATATGTCCGTCAGGCCCCTTCCCTTGAGATAAATCTGCAAATATCTCGGAAACCAAGAGAGCTATGGCAAAATGTTAAGAGACCTTTTTTGTAGAGAATTAAGTTTCCTACTTTTTATGTTCTATGATATTTTTTGGTCAGATGCGTAGTTCTCCAGATATATCAAGATATTTAAAAGTTCCGAAGCCGCACCAACATAATAGAGATACAGAAACACCGTGGCCCCTTTCTTTGAGATAACTCTGCACTATTGCGAGCTGCAAATGCCACTTCCAGCTTAGCTGTGCAGAAGAAGAACAACAAGAAGAAGAAATATCTCGAAATATGTCCGTCAGGCCCCTTCCCTTGAGGTAAATCTGCAAATATCTCGGAAACGAAGAGAGCTATGGCAAAATGTTAAGAGACCTTTTTTGTAGAGAATTAAGTTTCCTACTTTTTATGTTCTATGATATTTTTTGATCAGATGCGCAGTTCTCGAGATATATCAAGATATTTAAAAGTTCCGAAGCCGCACCAACATAATAGAGATACAGAAACACCGTGGCCCCTTTCTTTGAGATAACTCTGCACTATTGCGAGCTGCAAATGCCACTTCCAGCTTAGCTGTGCAGAAGAAGAACAACAAGAAGAAGAAATATCTCGAAATATGTCCGTCAGGCCCCTTCCCTTGAGATAAATCTGCAAATATCTCGGAAACGAAGAGAGCTATGGCAAAATGTTAAGAGACCTTTTTTGTAGAGAATTAAGTTTCCTACTTTTTATGTTCTATGATCTTTTTTGATCAGATGCGTAGTTCTCGAGATATATCAAGATATTTAAAAGTTCCGAAGCCGCACCAACATAATAGAGATACAGAAACACCGTGGCCCCTTTCTTTGAGATAACTCTGCACTATTGCGAGCTGGAGATGCCACTTCCAGTTTAGCTGTGCAGAAGAAGAACAACAAGAAGAAGAAATATCTCGAAATATGTCCGTCAGGCCCCTTCCCTTGAGATAAATCTGCAAATATCTCGGAAACGAAGCGAGCTATGGCAAAATGTTAAGAGACCTTTTTTGTAGAGAATTAAGTTTCCTACTTTTTATGTTCTATGATATTTTTTGATCAGATGCGTAGTTCCCGAGATATATCAAGATATTTAAAAGTTCCGAAGCCGCACCAACAGAATAGAGATACAGAAACACCGTGGCTCCTTTCTTTGAGATAACTCTGCACTATTGCGAGCTGGAAATGCCACTTCCAGTTTAGCTGTGCAGAAGAAGAACAACAAGAAGAAGAAATATCTCGAAATATGTCCGTTAGGCCCCTTCCCTTGAGATAAACCTGCAAATATCTCGGAAACGAAGCGAGCTATGGCAAAATGTTAAGAGACCTTTTTTGTAGAGAATTAAGTTTCCTACTTTTTATGTTCTATGATATTTTTTGATCAGATGCGTAGTTCTCGAGATATATCAAGATATTTAAAAGTTCCGAAGCCGCACCAACATAATAGAGATACAGAAACACCGTGGCCCCTTTCTTTGAGATATCTCTGCACTATTGCGAGCTGCACATGCCACTTCCAGCTTAGCTGTGCAGAAGAAGAACAACAAGAAGAAGAAATATCTCGAAATATGTCCGTCAGGCCCCTTCCCTTGAGATAAATCTGCAAATATCT
Organism: Osmia lignaria lignaria; assembly: GCF_051020975.1. NCBI lineage: Eukaryota > Metazoa > Arthropoda > Insecta > Hymenoptera > Megachilidae > Osmia > Osmia lignaria. The sequence goes on along the minus strand of NW_027478159.1, from coordinate 3,127,778 downwards.
CGGAAACGAAGCGAGCTATGGCAAAATGTTAAGAGACCTTTTTTGTAGAGAATTAAGTTTCCTACTTTTTATGTTCTATGATATTTTCTGATCAGATGCGTAGTTCTCGAGATATATCAAGATATTTAAAAGTTCCGAAGCCGCACCAACATAATAGAGATACAGAAACACCGTGGCCCCTTTCTTTGAGATATCTCTGCACTATTGCGAGCTGCACATGCCACTTCCAGCTTAGCTGTGCAGAAGAAGAACAACAAGAAGAAGAAATATCTCGAAATATGTCCGTCAGGCCCCTTCCCTTGAGATAAATCTGCAAATATCTCGGAAACGAAGCGAGCTATGGCAAAATGTTAAGAGACCTTATTTGTAGAGAATTATGTTTCCTACAATTTATGTTCTATGATATTTTTTGATCAGAAGCGTAGTTTTCGAGATATATCGAGATATTTAAAAGTTCCGAAGCCGCACCAACATAATAGAGATACAGAAACACCGTGGCCCCTTTCTTTGAGATAACTGTGCACTAGTGCGAGCCGCAAATGCCACTTCCAGCTTAGCTGTGCAGAAGAAGAACAACAAGAAGAAGAAATATCTCGAAATATGTCCGTCAGGCCCCTTCCCTTGAGATAAATCTGCAAATATCTCGGAAACGAAGCGAGCTATGGCAAAATGTTAAGAGACCGTTTTTGTAGAGAATTAAGTTTCCTACTTTTTATGTTCTATGATATTTTTTGATCAGATGCGTAGTTCTCGAGATATATCAAGATATTTAAAAGTTCCGAAGCCGCACCAACATAATAGAGATACAGAAACACCGTGGCCCCTTTCTTTGAGATAACTCTGCACTATTGCGCGCTGCAAATGCCACTTCCAGCTTAGCTGTGCAGAAGAAGAACAACAAGAAGAAGAAATATCTCGAAATATGTCCGTCAGGCCCCTTCCCTTGAGATAAATCTGCAAATATCTCGGAAACGAAGCGAGCTATGGCAAAATGTTAAGAGACCTTTTTTGTAGAGAAATAAGTTTCCTACTTTTTATGTTCTATGATATTTTTTGATCAGATGCGTAGTTCTCGAGATATATCAAGATATTTAAAAGTTCCGAAGCCGCACCAACATAATAGAGATACAGAAACACCGTGGCCCCTTTCTTTGAGATAACTCTGCACTATTGCGAGCTGCAAATGCCACTTCCAGCTTAGCTGTGCAGAAGAAGAACAACAAGAAGAAGAAATATCTCGAAATATGTCCGTCAGGCCCCTTCCCTTGAGATAAATCTGCAAATATCTCGGAAACGAAGAGAGCTATGGCAAAATGTTAAGAGACCTTTTTTGTAGAGAATTAAGTTTCCTACTTTTTATGTTCTATGATATTTTTTGGTCAGATGCGTAGTTCTCCAGATATATCAAGATATTTAAAAGTTCCGAAGCCGCACCAACATAATAGAGATACAGAAACACCGTGGCCCCTTTCTTTGAGATAACTCTGCACTATTGCGAGCTGCAAATGCCACTTCCAGCTTAGCTGTGCAGAAGAAGAACAACAAGAAGAAGAAATATCTCGAAATATGTCCGTCAGGCCCCTTCCCTTGAGGTAAATCTGCAAATATCTCGGAAACGAAGAGAGCTATGGCAAAATGTTAAGAGACCTTTTTTGTAGAGAATTAAGTTTCCTACTTTTTAGGTTCTATGATATTTTTTGATCAGATGCGCAGTTCTCGAGATATATCAAGATATTTAAAAGTTCCGAAGCCGCACCAACATAATAGAGATACAGAAACACCGTGGCCCCTTTCTTTGAGATAACTCTGCACTATTGCGAGCTGCAAATGCCACTTCCAGCTTAGCTGTGCAGAAGAAGAACAACAAGAAGAAGAAATATCTCGAAATATGTCCGTCAGGCCCCTTCCCTTGAGATAAATCTGCAAATATCTCGGAAACGAAGAGAGCTATGGCAAAATGTTAAGAGACCTTTTTTGTAGAGAATTAAGTTTCCTACTTTTTATGTTCTATGATATTTTTTGGTCAGATGCGTAGTTCTCCAGATATATCAAGATATTTAAAAGTTCCGAAGCCGCACCAACATAATAGAGATACAGAAACACCGTGGCCCCTTTCTTTGAGATAACTCTGCACTATTGCGAGCTGCAAATGCCACTTCCAGCTTAGCTGTGCAGAAGAAGAACAACAAGAAGAAGAAATATCTCGAAATATGTCCGTCAGGCCCCTTCCCTTGAGGTAAATCTGCAAATATCTCGGAAACGAAGAGAGCTATGGCAAAATGTTAAGAGACCTTTTTTGTAGAGAATTAAGTTTCCTACTTTTTAGGTTCTATGATATTTTTTGATCAGATGCGCAGTTCTCGAGATATATCAAGATATTTAAAAGTTCCGAAGCCGCACCAACATAATAGAGATACAGAAACACCGTGGCCCCTTTCTTTGAGATAACTCTGCACTATTGCGAGCTGCAAATGCCACTTCCAGCTTAGCTGTGCAGAAGAAGAAATATCTCGAAATATGTCCGTCAGGCCCCTTCCCTTGAGATAAATCTGCAAATATCTCGGAAACGAAGAGAGCTATGGCAAAATGTTAAGAGACCTTTTTTGTAGAGAATTAAGTTTCCTACTTTTTATGTTCTATGATATTTTTTGGTCAGATGCGTAGTTCTCCAGATATATCAAGATATTTAAAAGTTCCGAAGCCGCACCAACATAATAGAGATACAGAAACACCGTGGCCCCTTTCTTTGAGATAACTCTGCACTATTGCGAGCTGCAAATGCCACTTCCAGCTTAGCTGTGCAGAAGAAGAACAACAAGAAGAAGAAATATCTCGAAATATGTCCGTCAGGCCCCTTCCCTTGAGGTAAATCTGCAAATATCTCGGAAACGAAGAGAGCTATGGCAAAATGTTAAGAGACCTTTTTTGTAGAGAATTAAGTTTCCTACTTTTTATGTTCTATGATATTTTTTGATCAGATGCGCAGTTCTCGAGATATATCAAGATATTTAAAAGTTCCGAAGCCGCACCAACATAATAGAGATACAGAAACACCGTGGCCCCTTTCTTTGAGATAACTCTGCACTAGTGCGAGCCGCAAATGCCACTTCCAGCTTAGCTGTGCAGAAGAAGAACAACAAGAAGAAGAAATATCTCGAAATATGTCCGTCAGGCCCCTTCCCTTGAGATATATCTGCAAATATCTCGGAAACGAAGCGAGCTATGGCAAAATGTTAAGAGACCTTTTTTGTAGAGAATTAAGTTTCCTACTTTTTATGTTCTATGATATTTTTTGATCAGATGCGCAGTTCTCGAGATATATCAAGATATTTAAAAGTTCCGAAGCCGCACCAACATAATAGAGATACAGAAACACCGTGGCCCCTTTCTTTGAGATAACTCTGCACTAGTGCGAGCCGCAAATGCCACTTCCAGCTTAGCTGTGCAGAAGAAGAACAACAAGAAGAAGAAATATCTCGAAATATGTCCGTCAGGCCCCTTCCCTTGAGATAAATCTGCAAATATCTCGGAAACGAAGAGAGCTATGGCAAAATGTTAAGAGACCTTTTTTGTAGAGAATTAAGTTTCCTACTTTTTATGTTCTATGATCTTTTTTGATCAGATGCGTAGTTCTCGAGATATATCAAGATATTTAAAAGTTCCGAAGCCGCACCAACATAATAGAGATACAGAAACACCGTGGCCCCTTTCTTTGAGATAACTCTGCACTATTGCGAGCTGGAGATGCCACTTCCAGTTTAGCTGTGCAGAAGAAGAACAACAAGAAGAAGAAATATCTCGAAATATGTCCGTCAGGCCCCTTCCCTTGAGATAAATCTGCAAATATCTCGGAAACGAAGCGAGCTATGGCAAAATGTTAAGAGACCTTTTTTGTAGAGAATTAAGTTTCCTACTTTTTATGTTCTATGATATTTTTTGATCAGATGCGCAGTTCTCGAGATATATCAAGATATTTAAAAGTTCCGAAGCCGCACCAACATAATAGAGATACAGAAACACAGTGGCCCCTTTCTTTGAGATAACTCTGCACTATTGCGAGCTGCAAATGCCACTTCCGGCTTAGCTGTGCAGAAGAAGAACAACAAGAAGAAGAAATATCTCGAAATATGTCCGTCAGGCCCTTTCCCTTCAGATAAATCTGCAAATATCTCGGAAACGAAGCGAGCTATGGCAAAATGCTAAGAGACCTTTTTTGTAGAGAATTATGTTTCCTACAATTTATGTTCTATGATATTTTTTGACCAGAAGCGTAGTTTTCGAGATATATCGAGATATTTAAAAGTTCCGAAGCCGCACCAACATAATAGAGATACAGAAACACCGTGGCCCCTTTCTTTGAGATAACTCTGCACTAGTGCGAGCCGCAAATGCCACTTCCAGCTTAGCTGTGCAGAAGAAGAACAACAAGACGAAGAAATATCTCGAAATATGTCCGTCAGGCCCCTTCCCTTGAGATAAATCTGCAAATATCTCGGAAACGAAGCGAGCTATGGCAAAATGTTAAGAGACCTTTTTTGTAGAGAATTAAGTTTCCTACTTCTTATGTTCTATGATATTTTTTGATCAGATGCGTAGTTCTCGAGATATATCAAGATATTTAAAAGTTCCGAAGCCGCACCAACATAATAGAGATACAGAAACACCGTGGCCCCTTTCTTTGAGATAACTCTGCACTAGTGCGAGCCGCAAATGCCACTTCCAGCTTAGCTGTGCAGAAGAAGAACAACAAGAAGAAGAAATATCTCGAAATATGTCCGTCAGGCCCCTTCCCGTCAGATAAATCTGCAAATATCTCGGAAACGAAGCGAGCTATGGCAAAATGTTAAGAGACCTTTTTTGTAGAGAATTACGTTTCCTACAATTTATGTTCTATGATATTTTTTGATCAGAAGCGTAGTTTTCGAGATATATCGAGATATTTAAAAGTTCCGAAGCCGCACCAACATAATAGAGATATAGAAACACCGTGGCCCCTTTCTTTGAGATAACTCTGCACTAGTGCGAGCCGCAAATGCCACTTCCAGCTTAGCTGTGCAGAAGAAGAACAACAAGAAGAAGAAATATCTCGAAATATGTCCGTTAGGCCCCTTCCCTTGAGATAAACCTGCAAATATCTCGGAAACGAAGCGAGCTATGGCAAAATGTTAAGAGACCTTTTTTGTAGAGAATTAAGTTTCCTACTTTTTATGTTCTATGATATTTTTTGATCAGATGCGTAGTTCTCGAGATATATCAAGATATTTAAAAGTTCCGAAGCCGCACCAACATAATAGAGATACAGAAACACCGTGGCCCCTTTCTTTGAGATATCTCTGCACTATTGCGAGCTGCACATGCCACTTCCAGCTTAGCTGTGCAGAAGAAGAACAACAAGAAGAAGAAATATCTCGAAATATGTCCGTCAGGCCCCTTCCCTTGAGATAAATCTGCAAATATCTCGGAAACGAAGCGAGCTATGGCAAAATGTTAAGAGACCTTTTTTGTAGAGAATTAAGTTTCCTACTTTTTATGTTCTATGATATTTTCTGATCAGATGCGTAGTTCTCGAGATATATCAAGATATTTAAAAGTTCCGAAGCCGCACCAACATAATAGAGATACAGAAACACCGTGGCCCCTTTCTTTGAGATATCTCTGCACTATTGCGAGCTGCACATGCCACTTCCAGCTTAGCTGTGCAGAAGAAGAACAACAAGAAGAAGAAATATCTCGAAATATGTCCGTCAGGCCCCTTCCCTTGAGATAAATCTGCAAATATCTCGGAAACGAAGCGAGCTATGGCAAAATGTTAAGAGACCTTATTTGTAGAGAATTATGTTTCCTACAATTTATGTTCTATGATATTTTTTGATCAGAAGCGTAGTTTTCGAGATATATCGAGATATTTAAAAGTTCCGAAGCCGCACCAACATAATAGAGATACAGAAACACCGTGGCCCCTTTCTTTGAGATAACTGTGCACTAGTGCGAGCCGCAAATGCCACTTCCAGCTTAGCTGTGCAGAAGAAGAACAACAAGAAGAAGAAATATCTCGAAATATGTCCGTCAGGCCCCTTCCCTTGAGATAAATCTGCAAATATCTCGGAAACGAAGCGAGCTATGGCAAAATGTTAAGAGACCGTTTTTGTAGAGAATTAAGTTTCCTACTTTTTATGTTCTATGATATTTTTTGATCAGATGCGTAGTTCTCGAGATATATCAAGATATTTAAAAGTTCCGAAGCCGCACCAACATAATAGAGATACAGAAACACCGTGGCCCCTTTCTTTGAGATAACTCTGCACTATTGCGAGCTGCAAATGCCACTTCCAGCTTAGCTGTGCAGAAGAAGAACAACAAGAATAAGAAATATCTCGAAATATGTCCGTCAGGCCCCTTCCCTTGAGATAAATCTGCAAATATCTCGGAAACGAAGAGAGCTATGGCAAAATGTTAAGAGACCTTTTCTGTAGAGAATTAAGTTTCCTACTTTTTATGTTCTATGATATTTTTTGATCAGATGCGTAGTTCTCGAGATATATCAAGATATTTAAAAGTTCCGAAGCCGCACCAACATAATAGAGATACAGAAACACCGTGGCCCCCTTCTTTGAGATAACTCTGCACTATTGCGAGCTGCAAATGCCACTTCCAGCTTAGCTGTGCAGAAGAAGAACAACAAGAAGAAGAAATATCTCGAAATATGTCCGTCAGGCCCCTTCCCTTGAGATATATCTGCAAATATCTCGGAAACGAAGCGAGCTATGGCAAAATGTTAAGAGGCCTTTTTTGTAGAGAATTAAGTTTCCTACTTTTTATGTTCTATGATATTTTTTGATCAGATGCGTAGTTCTCGAGATATATCAAGATATTTAAAAGTTCCGAAGCCGCACCAACATAATAGAGATACAGAAACACCGTGGCCCCTTTCTTTGAGATAACTCTGCACTATTGCGAGCTGCAAATGCCACTTCCAGCTTAGCTGTGCAGAAGAAGAACAACAAGAAGAAGAAATATCTCGAAATATGTCCGTCAGGCCCCTTCCCTTGAGATAAATCTGCAAATATCTCGGAAACGAAGAGAGCTATGGCAAAATGTTAAGAGACCTTTTTTGTAGAGAATTAAGTTTCCTACTTTTTATGTTCTATGATATTTTTTGGTCAGATGCGTAGTTCTCCAGATATATCAAGATATTTAAAAGTTCCGAAGCCGCACCAACATAATAGAGATACAGAAACACCGTGGCCCCTTTCTTTGAGATAACTCTGCACTATTGCGAGCTGCAAATGCCACTTCCAGCTTAGCTGTGCAGAAGAAGAACAACAAGAAGAAGAAATATCTCGAAATATGTCCGTCAGGCCCCTTCCCTTGAGGTAAATCTGCAAATATCTCGGAAACGAAGAGAGCTATGGCAAAATGTTAAGAGACCTTTTTTGTAGAGAATTAAGTTTCCTACTTTTTAGGTTCTATGATATTTTTTGATCAGATGCGCAGTTCTCGAGATATATCAAGATATTTAAAAGTTCCGAAGCCGCACCAACATAATAGAGATACAGAAACACCGTGGCCCCTTTCTTTGAGATAACTCTGCACTATTGCGAGCTGCAAATGCCACTTCCAGCTTAGCTGTGCAGAAGAAGAACAACAAGAAGAAGAAATATCTCGAAATATGTCCGTCAGGCCCCTTCCCTTGAGATAAATCTGCAAATATCTCGGAAACGAAGAGAGCTATGGCAAAATGTTAAGAGACCTTTTTTGTAGAGAATTAAGTTTCCTACTTTTTATGTTCTATGATATTTTTTGGTCAGATGCGTAGTTCTCCAGATATATCAAGATATTTAAAAGTTCCGAAGCCGCACCAACATAATAGAGATACAGAAACACCGTGGCCCCTTTCTTTGAGATAACTCTGCACTATTGCGAGCTGCAAATGCCACTTCCAGCTTAGCTGTGCAGAAGAAGAACAACAAGAAGAAGAAATATCTCGAAATATGTCCGTCAGGCCCCTTCCCTTGAGGTAAATCTGCAAATATCTCGGAAACGAAGAGAGCTATGGCAAAATGTTAAGAGACCTTTTTTGTAGAGAATTAAGTTTCCTACTTTTTATGTTCTATGATATTTTTTGATCAGATGCGCAGTTCTCGAGATATATCAAGATATTTAAAAGTTCCGAAGCCGCACCAACATAATAGAGATACAGAAACACCGTGGCCCCTTTCTTTGAGATAACTCTGCACTAGTGCGAGCCGCAAATGCCACTTCCAGCTTAGCTGTGCAGAAGAAGAACAACAAGAAGAAGAAATATCTCGAAATATGTCCGTCAGGCCCCTTCCCTTGAGATATATCTGCAAATATCTCGGAAACGAAGCGAGCTATGGCAAAATGTTAAGAGACCTTTTTTGTAGAGAATTAAGTTTCCTACTTTTTATGTTCTATGATATTTTTTGATCAGATGCGCAGTTCTCGAGATATATCAAGATATTTAAAAGTTCCGAAGCCGCACCAACATAATAGAGATACAGAAACACCGTGGCCCCTTTCTTTGAGATAACTCTGCACTAGTGCGAGCCGCAAATGCCACTTCCAGCTTAGCTGTGCAGAAGAAGAACAACAAGAAGAAGAAATATCTCGAAATATGTCCGTCAGGCCCCTTCCCTTGAGATAAATCTGCAAATATCTCGGAAACGAAGAGAGCTATGGCAAAATGTTAAGAGACCTTTTTTGTAGAGAATTAAGTTTCCTACTTTTTATGTTCTATGATCTTTTTTGATCAGATGCGTAGTTCTCGAGATATATCAAGATATTTAAAAGTTCCGAAGCCGCACCAACATAATAGAGATACAGAAACACCGTGGCCCCTTTCTTTGAGATAACTCTGCACTATTGCGAGCTGGAGATGCCACTTCCAGTTTAGCTGTGCAGAAGAAGAACAACAAGAAGAAGAAATATCTCGAAATATGTCCGTCAGGCCCCTTCCCTTGAGATAAATCTGCAAATATCTCGGAAACGAAGCGAGCTATGGCAAAATGTTAAGAGACCTTTTTTGTAGAGAATTAAGTTTCCTACTTTTTATGTTCTATGATATTTTTTGATCAGATGCGCAGTTCTCGAGATATATCAAGATATTTAAAAGTTCCGAAGCCGCACCAACATAATAGAGATACAGAAACACAGTGGCCCCTTTCTTTGAGATAACTCTGCACTATTGCGAGCTGCAAATGCCACTTCCGGCTTAGCTGTGCAGAAGAAGAACAACAAGAAGAAGAAATATCTCGAAATATGTCCGTCAGGCCCTTTCCCTTCAGATAAATCTGCAAATATCTCGGAAACGAAGCGAGCTATGGCAAAATGCTAAGAGACCTTTTTTGTAGAGAATTATGTTTCCTACAATTTATGTTCTATGATATTTTTTGACCAGAAGCGTAGTTTTCGAGATATATCGAGATATTTAAAAGTTCCGAAGCCGCACCAACATAATAGAGATACAGAAACACCGTGGCCCCTTTCTTTGAGATAACTCTGCACTAGTGCGAGCCGCAAATGCCACTTCCAGCTTAGCTGTGCAGAAGAAGAACAACAAGACGAAGAAATATCTCGAAATATGTCCGTCAGGCCCCTTCCCTTGAGATAAATCTGCAAATATCTCGGAAACGAAGCGAGCTATGGCAAAATGTTAAGAGACCTTTTTTGTAGAGAATTAAGTTTCCTACTTCTTATGTTCTATGATATTTTTTGATCAGATGCGTAGTTCTCGAGATATATCAAGATATTTAAAAGTTCCGAAGCCGCACCAACATAATAGAGATACAGAAACACCGTGGCCCCTTTCTTTGAGATAACTCTGCACTAGTGCGAGCCGCAAATGCCACTTCCAGCTTAGCTGTGCAGAAGAAGAACAACAAGAAGAAGAAATATCTCGAAATATGTCCGTCAGGCCCCTTCCCTTGAGATAAATCTGCAAATATCTCGGAAACGAAGCGAGCTATGGCAAAATGTTAAGAGACCTTTTTTGTAGAGAATTATGTTTCCTACAATTTATGTTCTATGATATTTTTTGATCAGAAGCGTAGTTTTCGAGATATATCGAGATATTTAAAAGTTCCGAAGCCGCACCAACATAATAGCGATACAGAAACACCGTGGCCCCTTTCTTTGAGATAACTCTGCACTAGTGCGAGCCGCAAATGCCACTTCCAGCTTAGCTGTGCAGAAGAAGAACAACAAGAAGAAGAAATATCTCGAAATATGTCCGTCAGGCCCCTTCCCGTCAGATAAATCTGCAAATATCTCGGAAACGAAGCGAGCTATGGCAAAATGTTAAGAGACCTTTTTTGTAGAGAATTACGTTTCCTACAATTTATGTTCTATGATATTTTTTGATCAGAAGCGTAGTTTTCGAGATATATCGAGATATTTGAAAGTTCCGAAGCCGCACCAACATAATAGAGATATAGAAACACCGTGGCCCCTTTCTTTGAGATAACTCTGCACTAGTGCGAGCCGCAAATGCCACTTCCAGCTTAGCTGTGCAGAAGAAGAACAACAAGAAGAAGAAATATCTCGAAATATGTCCGTCAGGCCCCTTCCCTTGAGATATATCTGCAAATATCTCGGAAACGAAGCGAGCTATGGCAAAATGTTAAGAGACCTTTTTTGTAGAGAATTATGTTTCCTACAATTTATGTTCTATGATATTTTTTGATCAGAAGCGTAGTTTTCGAGATATATCGAGATATTTAAAATTTCCGAAGCCGCACCAACATAATAGAGATACAGAAACACCGTGGCCCCTTTCTTTGAGATAACTCTGCACTAGTGCGAGCCGCAAATGCCACTTCCAGCTTAGCTGTGCAGAAGAAGAACAACAAGAAGAAGAAATATCTCGAAATATGTCCGTCAGGCCCCTTCCCTTGAGATAAATCTGCAAATATCTCGGAAACGAAGAGAGCTATGGCAAAATGTTAAGAGACCTTTTTTGTAGAGAATTATGTTTCCTACTTTTTATGTTCTATGATATTTTTTGATCAGATGCGTAGTTCTCGAGATATATCAAGATATTTAAAAGTTCCGAAGCCGCACCAACATAATAGAGATACAGAAACACCGTGGCCCCTTTCTTTGAGATAACTCTGCACTATTGCGAGCTGGAAATGCCACTTCCAGTTTAGCTGTGCAGAAGAAGAACAACAAGAAGAAGAAATATCTCGAAATATGTCCGTCAGGCCCCTTCCCTTGAGATAAATCTGCAAATATCTCGGAAACGAAGCGAGCTATGGCAAAATGTTAAGAGACCTTTTTTGTAGAGAATTAAGTTTCCTACTTTTTATCTTCTATGATATTTTTTGATCAGATGCGCAGTTCTCGAGATATATCAAGATATTTAAAAGTTCCGAAGCCGCACCAACATAATAGAGATACAGAAACACCGTGGCCCCTTTCTTTGAGATAACTCTGCACTATTGCGAGCTGCAAATGCCACTTCCAGCTTACTGTGCAGAAGAAGAACAACAAGAAGAGGAAATATCTCGAAATATGTCCGTCAGGCCCCTTCCCTTGAGATAAATCTGCAAATATCTCGGAAACGAAGCGAGCTATGGCAAAATGTTAAGAGACGTTATTTGTAGAGAATTAAGTTTCCTACTTTTTATGTTCTACGATATTTTTTGATCAGATGCGTAGTTCTCGAGATATATCAAGATATTTAAAAGTTCCGAAGCCGCACCAACATAATAGAGATACAGAAACACCGTGGCTCCTTTCTTTGAGATAACTCTGCACTATTGCGAGCTGCAAATGCCACTTCCAGCTTAGCTGTGCAGAGGAAGAACAACAAGAAGAAGAAATATCTCGAAATATGTCCGTCAGGCCAGTTCCTTTGAGCTGAATCTGCAAATATCTCGGAAACGAAGCGAGCTATGGCAAAATGTTAAGAGACGTTTTTTGTAGAGAATTATGTTTCCTACAATTTATGTTCTATGATATTTTTTGATCAGAAGCGTAGTTTTCGAGATATATCGAGATATTTAAAAGTTCCGAAGACGCACCAACATAATAGAGATACAGAAACACCGTGGCCCCTTTCTTTGAGATAACTGTGCACCAGTGCCAGCCGCAAATGCCACTTCCAGCTTAGCTGTGCAGAAGAAGAACAACAAGAAGAAGAAATATCTCGAAATATGTCCGTCAGGCCCCTTCCCTTGAGATATATCTGCAAATATCTCGGAAACGAAGCGAGCTATGGCAAAATGTTAAGAGACCGTTTTTGTAGAGAATTATGTTTCCTACTTTTTATGTTCCATGATATTTTTTGATCAGACGCGTAGTTCTCGAGATATATCAAGATATTTAAAAGTTCCGAAGCCGCACCAACATAATAGGGATACAGAAACACCGTGGCCCCTTTCTTTGAGATAAGTCTGCACTAGTGCGAGCCGCAAATGCCACTTCCAGCTTAGCTGTGCAGAAGAAGAACAACAAGAAGAAGAAATATCTCGAAATATGTCCGTCAGGCCCCTTCCCTTGAGATAAATCTGCAAATATCTCGGAAACGAAGAGAGCTATGGCAAAATGTTAAGAGACCTTTTTTGTAGAGAATTAAGTTTCCTACTTTTCATGTTCTATGATATTTTTTGATCAGATGCGTAGTTCTCGAGATATATCAAGATATTTAAAAGTTCCGAAGCCGCACCAACATAATAGAGATACAGAAACTCCGTGGCCCCTTTCTTTGAGATAACTCTGCACTAGTGCGAGCTGCAAATGCCACTTCCAGCTTAGCTGTGCAGAAGAAGAACAACAAGAAGAAGAAATATCTCGAAATATGTCCGTCAGGCCCCTTCCCTTGAGATAAATCTGCAAATATCTCGGAAACGAAGCGAGCTATGGCAAAATGTTAAGAGACCTTTTTTGTAGAGAATTAAGTTTCCTACTTTTCATGTTGTATGATATTTTTTATCAGATGCGTAGTTCTCGAGATATATCAAGATATTTAAAAGTTCCGAAGCCGCACCAACATAATAGAGATACAGAAACACCGTGGCCCCTTTCTTTGAGATAACTCTGCACTATTGCGAGCTGTAAATGCCACTTCCAGCTTAGCTGTGCAGAAGAAGAACAACAAGAAGAAGAAATATCTCGAAATATGTCCGTCAGGCCCCTTCCCTTGAGATATATCTGCAAATATCTCGGAAACGAAGCGAGCTATGGCAAAATGTTAAGAGATCTTTTTTGTAGAGAATTATGTTTCCTACAATTTATGTTCTATGATATTTTTTGATCAGAAGCGTAGTTTTCGAGATATATCGAGATATTTAAAAGTTCCGAAGCCGCACCAACATAATAGAGATACAGAAACACCGTGGCCCCTTTCTTTGAGATAACTCTGCACTAGTGCGAGCCGCAAATGCCACTTCCAGCTTAGCTGTGCAGAAGAAGAACAACAAGAAGAAGAAATATCTCGAAATATGTCCGTCAGGCCCCTTCCCTTGAGATAAATCTGCAAATATCTCGGAAACCAAGCGAGCTATGGCAAAATGTTAAGAGACCTTTTTTGTAGAGAATTAAGTTTCCTACTTTTTATGTTCTATGATATTTTTTGATCAGATGCGTAGTTCTCGAGATATATCAAGATATTTAAAAGTTCCGAAGCCGCACCAACATAATAGGGATACAGAAACACCGTGGCCCCTTTCTTTGAGATAACTCTGCACTATTGCGAGCTGCAAATGCCACTTCCAGCTTAGCTGTGCAGAGGAAGAACAACAAGAAGAAGAAATATTTCGAAATATGTCCGTCAGGCCAGTTCCTTTGAGCTGAATCTGCAAATATCTCGGAAACGAAGCGAGCTATGGCAAAATGTTAAGAGACGTTTTTTGTAGAGAACTATGTTTCCTACAATTTATGTTCTATGATATTTTTTGATCAGAAGCGTAGTTTTCGAGATATCGAGATATTTAAAAGTTCCGAAGCCGCACCAACATAATAGGGATACAGAAACACCGTGGCCCCTTTCTTTGAGATAACTCTGCACTAGTGCGAGCCGCAAATGCCACTTCCAGCTTAGCTGTGCAGAAGAAGAACAACAAGAAGAAGAAATATCTCGAAATATGTCCGTCAGGCCAGTTCCTTTGAGCTGAATCTGCAAATATCTCGGAAACGAAGCGAGCTATGGCAAAATGTTAAGAGACGTTTTTTGTAGAGAATTATGTTTCCTACAATTTATGTTCTATGATATTTTTTGATCAGAAGCGTAGTTTTCGAGATATATCGAGATATTTAAAAGTTCCGAAGACGCACCAACATAATAGAGATACAGAAACACCGTGGCCCCTTTCTTTGAGATAACTGTGCACCAGTGCCAGCCGCAAATGCCACTTCCAGCTTAGCTGTGCAGAAGAAGAACAACAAGAAGAAGAAATATCTCGAAATATGTCCGTCAGGCCCCTTCCCTTGAGATATATCTGCAAATATCTCGGAAACGAAGCGAGCTATGGCAAAATGTTAAGAGACCGTTTTTGTAGAGAATTATGTTTCCTACTTTTTATGTTCTATGATATTTTTTGATCAGACGCGTAGTTCTCGAGATATATCAAGATATTTAAAAGTTCCGAAGCCGCACCAACATAATAGAGATACAGAAACACCGTGGCCCCTTTCTTTGAGATAACTCTGCACTAGTGCGAGCCGCAAATGCCACTTCCAGCTTAGCTGTGCAGAAGAAGAACAACAAGAAGAAGAAATATCTCGAAATATGTCCGTCAGGCCCCTTCCCTTGAGATAAATCTGCAAATATCTCGGAAACCAAGCGAGCTATGGCAAAATGTTAAGAGACCTTTTTTGTAGAGAATTAAGTTTCCTACTTTTCATGTTCTATGATATTTTTTGATCAGATGCGTAGTTCTCGAGATATATCAAGATATTTAAAAGTTCCGAAGCCGCACCAACATAATAGAGATACAGAAACTCCGTGGCCCCTTTCTTTGAAATAACTCTGCACTAGTGCGAGCTGCAAATGCCACTTCCAGCTTAGCTGTGCAGAAGAAGAACAACAAGAAGAAGAAATATCTCGAAATATGTCCGTCAGGCCCCTTCCCTTGAGATAAATCTGCAAATATCTCGGAAACGAAGCGAGCTATGGCAAAATGTTAAGAGACCTTTTTTGTAGAGAATTAAGTTTCCTACTTTTCATGTTGTATGATATTTTTTATCAGATGCGTAGTTCTCGAGATATATCAAGATATTTAAAAGTTCCGAAGCCGCACCAACATAATAGAGATACAGAAACACCGTGGCCCCTTTCTTTGAGATAACTCTGCACTATTGCGAGCTGTAAATGCCACTTCCAGCTTAGCTGTGCAGAAGAAGAACAACAAGAAGAAGAAATATCTCGAAATATGTCCGTCAGGCCCCTTCCCTTGAGATATATCTGCAAATATCTCGGAAACGAAGCGAGCTATGGCAAAATGTTAAGAGATCTTTTTTGTAGAGAATTATGTTTCCTACAATTTATGTTCTATGATATTTTTTGATCAGAAGCGTAGTTTTCGCGATATATCGAGATATTTAAAAGTTCCGAAGCCGCACCAACATAATAGAGATACAGAAACACCGTGGCCCCTTTCTTTGAGATAACTCTGCACTAGTGCGAGCCGCAAATGCCACTTCCAGCTTAGCTGTGCAGAAGAAGAACAACAAGAAGAAGAAATATCTCGAAATATGTCCGTCAGGCCCCTTCCCTTGAGATAAATCTGCAAATATCTCGGAAACCAAGCGAGCTATGGCAAAATGTTAAGAGACCTTTTTTGTAGAGAATTAAGTTTCCTACTTTTTATGTTCTATGATATTTTTTGATCAGATGCGTAGTTCTCGAGATATATCAAGATATTTAAAAGTTCCGAAGCCGCACCAACATAATAGGGATACAGAAACACCGTGGCCCCTTTCTTTGAGATAACTCTGCACTATTGCGAGCTGCAAATGCCACTTCCAGCTTAGCTGTGCAGAGGAAGAACAACAAGAAGAAGAAATATTTCGAAATATGTCCGTCAGGCCAGTTCCTTTGAGCTGAATCTGCAAATATCTCGGAAACGAAGCGAGCTATGGCAAAATGTTAAGAGACGTTTTTTGTAGAGAACTATGTTTCCTACAATTTATGTTCTATGATATTTTTTGATCAGAAGCGTAGTTTTCGAGATATCGAGATATTTAAAAGTTCCGAAGCCGCACCAACATAATAGGGATACAGAAACACCGTGGCCCCTTTCTTTGAGATAACTCTGCACTAGTGCGAGCCGCAAATGCCACTTCCAGCTTAGCTGTGCAGAAGAAGAACAACAAGAAGAAGAAATATCTCGAAATATGTCCGTCAGGCCACTTCCCTTGAGATAAATCTGCAAATATCTCGGAAACGAAGCGAGCTATGGCAAAATGTTAAGAGACGTTTTTTGTAGAGAATTATGTTTCCTACAATTTATGTTCTATGATATTTTTTGATCAGAAGCGTAGTTTTCGAGATATATCGAGATATTTAAAAGTTCCGAAGCCGCACCAACATAATAGAGATACAGAAACACCGTGGCCCCTTTCTTTGAGATAACTCTGCACTAGTGCGAGCCGCAAATGCCACTTCCAGCTTAGCTGTGCAGAAGAAGAGCAACAAGAAGAAGAAATATCTCGAAATATGTCCGACAGGCCCCTTCCCTTGAGATAAATCTGCAAATATCTCGGAAACGAAGCGAGCTATGGCAAAATGTTAAGAGACCTTTTTTGTAGAGAATTAAGTTTCCTACTTTTTATGTTCTATGATATTTTTTGATCAGATGCGTAGTTCTCGAGATATATCAAGATATTTAAAAGTTCCGAAGCCGCACCAACATAATAGGGATACAGAAACACGGTGGCCCCTTTCTTTGAGATAACTCTGCACTAGTGCGAGCCGCAAATGCCACTTCCAGCTTAGCTGTGCAGAAGAAGAACAACAAGAAGAAGAAATATCTCGAAATATGTCCGTCAGGCCCCTTCCCTTGAGATAAATCTGCAAATATCTCGGAAACGAAGCGAGCTATGGCAAAATGTTAAGAGACCTTTTTTGTAGAGAATTATGTTTCCTACAATTTATGTTCTATGATATTTTTTGATCAGAAGCGTAGTTTTCGAGATATATCGAGATATTTAAAAGTTCCGAAGACGCACCAACATAATAGAGATACAGAAACACCGTGGCCCATTTCGGTGAGATAACTCTGCACTAGTGCGAGCTGCAAATGCCACTTCCAGCTTAGCTGTGCAGAAGAAGAACAACAAGAAGAAGAAATATCTCGAAATATGTCCGTCAGGCCCCTTCCCTTGAGATAAATCTGCAAATATCTCGGAAACGAAGCGAGCTATGGCAAAATGTTAAGCGACCTTTTTTGTAGAGAATTAAGTTTCCTACTTTTTATGTTCTATGATATTTTTTGATCAGATGCGTAGTTCTCGAGATATATCAAGATATTTAAAAGTTCCGAAGCCGCACCAACATAATAGAGATACAGAAACACCGTGGCCCCTTTCTTTGAGATAACTCTGCACTATTGCGAGCTGCAAATGCCACTTCCAGCTTAGCTGTGCAGAGGAAGAACAACAAGAAGAAGAAATATCTCGAAATATGTCCGTCAGGCCAGTTCCTTTGAGCTGAATCTGCAAATATCTCGGAAACGAAGCGAGCTATGGCAAAATGTTAAGAGACGTTTTTTGTAGAGAATTATGTTTCCTACAATTTATGTTCTATGATATTTTTTGATCAGAAGCGTAGTTTTCGAGATATATCGAGATATTCAAAAGTTCCGAAGACGCACCAACATAATAGAGATACAGAAACACCGTGGCCCCTTTCTTTGAGATAACTGTGCACTAGTGCGAGCCGCAAATGCCACTTCCAGCTTACCTGTGCAGAAGAAGAACAACAAGAAGAAGAAATATCTCGAAATATGTCCGTCAGGCCCCTTCCCTTGAGATAAATCTGCAAATATCTCGGAAACGAAGCGAGCTATGGCAAAATGTTAAGAGACCTTTTTTGTAGAGAATTATGTTTCCTACTTTTTATGTTCTATGATATTTTTTGATCAGATGCGTAGTTCTCGAGATATATCAAGATATTTAAAAGTTCCGAAACCGCACCAACATAATAGAGATACAGAAACACCGTGGCCCCTTTCTTTGAGATAACTCTGCACTATTGCGAGCTGGAAATGCCACTTCCAGTTTAGCTGTGCAGAAGAAGAACAACAAGAAGAAGAAATATCTCGAAATATGTCCGTTAGGCCCCTTCCCTTGAGATAAATCTGCAAATATCTCGGAAACGAAGCGAGCTATGGCAAAATGTTAAGAGACCTTTTTTGTAGAGAATTAAGTTTCCTACTTTTTATGTTGTATGATATTTTTTGATCAGAAGCGTAGTTTTCGGGATATATCGAGATATTTAAAAGTTCCGAAGCCGCACCAACATAATAGAGATACAGAAACACCGTGGCCCCTTTCTTTGAGATAACTCTGCACTAGTGCGAGCCGCAAAGGCCACTTCCAGCTTAGCTGTGCAGAAGAAGAACAACAAGAAGAAGAAATATCTCGAAATATGTCCGTCAGGCCCCTTCCCTTGAGATAAATATGCAAATATCTCGGAAACGAAGCGAGCTATGGCAAAATGTTAAGAGACCTTTTTTGTAGAGAATTAAGTTTCCTACTTTTTATGTTGTATGACATTTTTTGATCAGATGCGTAGTTCTCGAGATATATCAAGATATTTAAAAGTTCCGAAGCCGCACCAACATAATAGAGATACAGAAACACCGTGGCCCCTTTCTTTAAGATAACTCTGCACTATTGCGAGCTGCAAATGCCACTTCCAGCTTAGCTGTGCAGAGGAAGAACAACAAGAAGAAGAAATATCTCGAAATATGTCCGTCAGGCCAGTTCCTTTGAGCTGAATCTGCAGATATCTCGGAAACGAAGCGAGCTATGGCAAAATGTTAAGAGACCTTTTTTGTAGAGAATTAAGTTTCCTACTTTTCATGTTCTATGATATTTTTTGATCAGATGCGTAGCTCTCGAGATATATCAAGATATTTAAAAGTTCCGAAGCCGCACCAACATAATAGAGATACAGAAACACCGTGGCCCCTTTCTTTGAGATAACTCTGCACTATTGCGAGCTGCAAATGCCACTTCCAGCTTAGCTGTGCAGAGGAAGAACAACAAGAAGAAGAAATATCTCGAAATATGTCCGTCAGGCCAGTTCCTTTGAGCTGAATCTGCAAATATCTCGGAAACGAAGCGAGCTATGGCAAAATGTTAAGAGACGTTTTTTGTAGAGAATTATGTATCCTACAATTTATGTTCTATGATATTTTTTGATCAGAAGCGTAGTTTTCGAGATATATCGAGATATTTAAAAGTTCCGAAGACGCACCAACATAATAGAGATACAGAAACACCGTGGCCCCTTTCTTTGAGATAACTGTGCACTAGTGCGAGCCGCAAATGCAACTTCCAGCTTAGCTGTGCAGAAGAAGAACAACAAGAAGAAGAAATATCTCGAAATATGTCCGTCAGGCCCCTTCCCTTGAGATATATCTGCAAATATCTCGGAAACGAAGCGAGCTATGGCAAAATGTTAAGAGACCGTTTTTGTAGAGAATTATGTTTCCTACTTTTTATGTTCTATGATATTTTTTGATCAGACGCGTAGTTCTCGAGATATATCAAGATATTTAAAAGTTCCGAAGCCGCACCAACATAATAGAGATACAGAAACACCGTGGCCTCTTTCTTTGAGATAACTCTGCACTATTGCGAGCTGCAAATGCCACTTCCAGCTTAGCTGTGCAGAAGAAGAACAACAAGAAGAAGAAATATCTCGAAATATGTCCGTCAGGCCGCTTCCCTTGAGATATATCTGCAAATATCTCGGAAACGAAGCGAGCTATGGCAAAATGTTAAGAGACCTTTTTTGTAGAGAATTATGCTTCCTACAATTTATGTTCTATGATATTTTTTGATCAGAAGCGTAGTTTTCGAGATATATCGAGATATTTAAAAGTTCAGAAGCCGCACCAACATAATAGAGATACAGAAACACCGTGGCCCCTTTCGTTGAGATAACTCTGCACTAGTGCGAGCCGCAAATGCCACTTCCAGCTTAGCTGTGCAGAAGAAGAACAACAAGAAGAAGAAATATCTTGAAATATGTCCGTCAGGCCCCTTCCCTTGAGATAAATCTGCAAATATCTCGGAAACGAAGCGAGCTATGGCAAAATGTTAAGAGACCTTTTTTGTAGAGAATTAAGTTTCCTACTTTTTATGTTTTATGATATTTTTTGATCAGATGCGTAGTTCTCGAGATATATCAAGATATTTAAAAGTTCCGAAGCCGCACCAACATAATAGAGATACAGAAACACCGTGGCCCCTTTCTTTGAGATAACTCTGCACTATTGCGAGCCGCAAATGCCACTTCCAGCTTAGCTGTGCAGAGGAAGAACAACAAGAAGAAGAAGTATCTCGAAATATGTCCGTCAGGCCCGTTCCTTTGAGCTGAATCTGCAAATATCTCGGAAACGACGCGAGCTATGGCAAAATGTTAAGATACGTTTTTTGTAGAGAATTATGTTTCCTACAATTTATGTTCTATGATATTTTTTGATCAGAAGCGTAGTTTTCGAGATATATCGAGATATTTAAAAGTTCCGAAGCCGCACCAACATAATAGAGATACAGAAACACCGTGGCCCCTTTCTTTGAGATAACTCTGCACTAGTGCGAGCCGCAAATGCCACTTCCAGCTTAGCTGTGCAGAAGAAGAACAACAAGAAGAAGAAATATCTCGAAATATGTCCGTCAGGCCGCTTCCCTTGAGATATATCTGCAAATATCTCGGAAACGAAGCGAGCTATGGCAAAATGTTAAGAGACCTTTTTTGTAGAGAATTATGCTTCCTACAATTTATGTTCTATGATATTTTTTGATCAGAAGCGTAGTTTTCGAGATATATCGAGATATTTAATAGTTCCGAAGCCGCACCAACATAATAGAGATACAGAAACACCGTGGCCCCTTTCGTTGAGATAACTCTGCACTAGTGCGAGCCGCAAATGCCACTTCCAGCTTAGCTGTGCAGAAGAAGAACAACAAGAAGAAGAAATATCTTGAAATATGTCCGTCAGGCCCCTTCCCTTGAGATAAATCTGCAAATATCTCGGAAACGAAGCGAGCTATGGCAAAATGTTAAGAGACCTTTTTTGTAGAGAATTAAGTTTCCTACTTTTTATGTTTTATGATATTTTTTGATCAGATGCGTAGTTCTCGAGATATATCAAGATATTTAAAAGTTCCGAAGCCGCACCAACATAATAGAGATACAGAAACACCGTGGCCCCTTTCTTTGAGATAACTCTGCACTATTGCGAGCCGCAAATGCCACTTCCAGCTTAGCTGTGCAGAGGAAGAACAACAAGAAGAAGAAGTATCTCGAAATATGTCCGTCAGGCCCCTTCCCTTGAGATAAATCTGCAAATATCTCGGAAACGAAGCGAGCTATGGCAAACGTTAAGAGACCTTTTTTGTAAAGAATTATGTTTCCTACAATTTATGTTCTATGATATTTTTTGATCAGAAGCGTAGTTTTCGAGATATATCGAGATATTTAAAAGTTCCGAAGCCGCACCAACATAATAGAGATACAGAAACACCGTGGCCCCTTTCTTTGAGATAACTCTGCACTATTGCGACCTGCAAATGCCACTTCCAGCTCAGCTGTGCAGAAGAAGAACAACAAGAAGAAGAAATATCTCGAAATATGTCCGTCAGACCCCTTCCCTTGAGATGAATCTGCAAATATCTCGGAAACGAAGCGAGCTATGGCAAAATGTTAAGAGACCTTTTTTGTAGAGAATAATGTTTCCTACAATTTACGCTCTATGATATTTTTTGATCAGAAGCGTAGTTTTCGAGATATATCGAGATACTTAAAAGTTCCGAAGCCGCACCAACATAATAGAGATACAGAAACACCGTGGCCCCTTTCTTTGAGATAACTCTGCACTATTGCGACCTGCAAATGCCACTTCCAGCTCAGCTGTGCAGAAGAAGAACAACAAGAAGAAGAAATATCTCGAAATATGTCCGTCAGGCCCCTTCCCTTGAGATAAATCTGCAAATATCTCGGAAACGAAGCGAGCTATGGCAAAATGTTAAGAGACCTTTTTTGTAGAGAATTAAGTTTCCTACTTTTTGTGTTCTATGATATTTTTTGATCAGATGCGTAGTTCTCGAGATATATCAAGATATTTAAAAGTTCCGAAGCCGCACCAACATAATAGAGATACAGAAACACCGTGGCCCCTTTCTTTGAGATAACTCTGCACTAGTGCGAGCCGCAAATGCCACTTCCAGCTTAGCTGTGCAGAAGAAGAACAACAAGAAGAAGAAATATCTCGAAATATGTCCGTCAGGCCCCTTCCCTTGAGATAAATATGCAAATATCTCGGAAACGAAGCGAGCTATGGCAAAATGTTAAGAGACCTTTTTTGTAGAGAATTAAGTTTCCTACTTTTTATGTTCTATGACATTTTTTGATCAGATGCGTAGTTCTCGAGATATATCAAGATATTTAAAAGTTCCGAAGCCGCACCTACATAATAGAGATACAGCAACACCGTGGCCCCTTTCTTTAAGATAACTCTGCACTATTGCGAGCTGCAAATGCCACTTCCAGCTTAGCTGTGCAGAGGAAGAACAACAAGAAGAAGAAATATCTCGAAATATGTCCGTCAGGCCAGTTCCTTTGAGCTGAATCTGCAAATATCTCGGAAACGAAGAGAGCTATGGCAAAATGTAAAGAGACCCTTTTTGTAGAGAATTAAGTTTCCTACTTTTTATGTTCGATGATATTTTTTGATCAGATGCGTAGTTCTCGAGATATATCAAGACATTTAAAAGTTCCGAAGCTGCACCAACATAATGGAGGTACAGAAACTCCGTGGCCTCTTTCTTTGAGATAACTCTGCACTATTGCGAGCCGCAAATGTCACTTCCAGCTTAGCTGTGCAGAAGAAGAACAACAAGAAGAAGAAATATCTTGAAATATGTCCGTCAGGCCCCTTCCCTTGAGATAAATCTGCAAATATCTCGGAAACGAAGCGAGCTATGGCAAAATGTTAAGAGACCTTTTTTGTAGAGAATTATGTTTCCTACTTTTTATGTTCTATGATATTTTTTGATCAGACGCGTAGTTCTCGAGATATATCAAGATATTTAAAAGTTCCGAAGCCGCACCAACATAATAGAGATACAGAAACACCGTGGCCTCTTTCTTTGAGATAACTCTGCACTATTGCGAGCTGCAAATGCCACTTCCAGCTTAGCTGTGCAGAAGAAGAACAACAAGAAGAAGAAATATCTCGAAATATGTCCGTCAGGCCCCTTCCCTTGAGATATATCTGCAAATATCTCGGAAACGAAGCGAGCTATGGCAAAATGTTAAGAGACCTTTTTTGTAGAGAATTATGTTTCCTACAATTTAGGTTCTATGATATTTTTTGATCAGAAGCGTAGTTTT
The DNA here is from genome assembly GCF_051020975.1 of Osmia lignaria lignaria. Lineage (NCBI taxonomy): Eukaryota > Metazoa > Arthropoda > Insecta > Hymenoptera > Megachilidae > Osmia > Osmia lignaria. The sequence continues at coordinate 3,104,188 of NW_027478159.1, read as the reverse complement.
CGAGATATATCGAGATATTTAAAAGTTCCGAAGCCGCACCAACATAATAGAGATACAGAAACACCGTGGCCCCTTTCTTTGAGATAACTCTGCACTAGTGCGAGCAGCAAATGCCACTTCCAGCTTAGCTGTGCAGAAGAAGAACAACAAGAAGAAGAAATATCTCGAAATATGTCCGTCAGGCCGCTTCCCTTGAGATATATCTGCAAATATCTCGGAAACGAAGCGAGCTATGGCAAAATGTTAAGAGACCTTTTTTGTAGAGAATTATGCTTCCTACAATTTATGTTCTATGATATTTTTTGATCAGAAGCGTAGTTTTCGAGATATATCGAGATATTTAAAAGTTCCGAAGCCGCACCAACATAATAGAGATACAGAAACACCGTGGCCCCTTTCGTTGAGATAACTCTGCACTAGTGCGAGCCGCAAATGCCACTTCCAGCTTAGCTGTGCAGAAGAAGAACAACAAGAAGAAGAAATATCTTGAAATATGTCCGTCAGGCCCCTTCCCTTGAGATAAATCTGCAAATATCTCGGAAACGAAGCGAGCTATGGCAAAATGTTAAGAGACCTTTTTTGTAGAGAATTAAGTTTCCTACTTTTTATGTTTTATGATATTTTTTGATCAGATGCGTAGTTCTCGAGATATATCAAGATATTTAAAAGTTCCGAAGCCGCACCAACATAATAGAGATACAGAAACACCGTGGCCCCTTTCTTTGAGATAACTCTGCACTATTGCGAGCCGCAAATGCCACTTCCAGCTTAGCTGTGCAGAGGAAGAACAACAAGAAGAAGTATCTCGAAATATGTCCGTCAGGCCCGTTCCGTTGAGCTGAATCTGCAAATATCTCGGAAACGACGCGAGCTATGGCAAAATGTTAAGATACGTTTTTTGTAGAGAATTATGTTTCCTACAATTTATGTTCTATGATATTTTTTGATCAGAAGCGTAGTTTTCGAGATATATCGAGATATTTAAAAGTTCCGAAGCCGCACCAACATAATAGAGATACAGAAACACCGTGGCCCCTTTCTTTGAGATAACTCTGCACTAGTGCGAGCCGCAAATGCCACTTCCAGCTTAGCTGTGCAGAAGAAGAACAACAAGAAGAAGAAATATCTCGAAATATGTCCGTCAGGCCGCTTCCCTTGAGATATATCTGCAAATATCTCGGAAACGAAGCGAGCTATGGCAAAATGTTAAGAGACCTTTTTTGTAGAGAATTATGCTTCCTACAATTTATGTTCTATGATATTTTTTGATCAGAAGCGTAGTTTTCGAGATATATCGAGATATTTAAAAGTTCCGAAGCCGCACCAACATAATAGAGATACAGAAACACCGTGGCCCCTTTCGTTGAGATAACTCTGCACTAGTGCGAGCCGCAAATGCCACTTCCAGCTTAGCTGTGCAGAAGAAGAACAACAAGAAGAAGAAATATCTTGAAATATGTCCGTCAGGCCCCTTCCCTTGAGATAAATCTGCAAATATCTCGGAAACGAAGCGAGCTATGGCAAAATGTTAAGAGACCTTTTTTGTAGAGAATTAAGTTTCCTACTTTTTATGTTTTATGATATTTTTTGATCAGATGCGTAGTTCTCGAGATATATCAAGATATTTAAAAGTTCCGAAGCCGCACCAACATAATAGAGATACAGAAACACCGTGGCCCCTTTCTTTGAGATAACTCTGCACTATTGCGAGCCGCAAATGCCACTTCCAGCTTAGCTGTGCAGAGGAAGAACAACAAGAAGAAGAAGTATCTCGAAATATGTCCGTCAGGCCCCTTCCCTTGAGATAAATCTGCAAATATCTCGGAAACGAAGCGAGCTATGGCAAACGTTAAGAGACCTTTTTTGTAAAGAATTATGTTTCCTACAATTTATGTTCTATGATATTTTTTGATCAGAAGCGTAGTTTTCGAGATATATCGAGATATTTAAAAGTTCCGAAGCCGCACCAACATAATAGAGATACAGAAACACCGTGGCCCCTTTCTTTGAGATAACTCTGCACTATTGCGACCTGCAAATGCCACTTCCAGCTCAGCTGTGCAGAAGAAGAACAACAAGAAGAAGAAATATCTCGAAATATGTCCGTCAGACCCCTTCCCTTGAGATGAATCTGCAAATATCTCGGAAACGAAGCGAGCTATGGCAAAATGTTAAGAGACCTTTTTTATAGAGAATAATGTTTCCTACAATTTACGCTCTATGATATTTTTTGATCAGAAGCGTAGTTTTCGAGATATATCGAGATACTTAAAAGTTCCGAAGCCGCACCAACATAATAGAGATACAGAAACACCGTGGCCCCTTTCTTTGAGATAACTCTGCACTATTGCGACCTGCAAATGCCACTTCCAGCTCAGCTGTGCAGAAGAAGAACAACAAGAAGAAGAAATATCTCGAAATATGTCCGTCAGGCCAGTTCCTTTGAGCTGAATCTGCAAATATCTCGGAAACGAAGAGAGCTATGGCAAAATGTTAAGAGACCCTTTTTGTAGAGAATTAAGTTTCCTACTTTTTATGTTCGATGATATTTTTTGATCAGATGCGTAGTTCTCGAGATATATCAAGACATTTAAAAGTTCCGAAGCTGCACCAACATAATGGAGGTACAGAAACTCCGTGGCCTCTTTCTTTGAGATAACTCTGCACTATTGCGAGCTGCAAATGCCACTTCGAGCTTAGCTGTGCAGAAGAAGAACAACAAGAAGAAGAAATATCTCGAAATATGCCCGTCAGACCCCTTCCCTTGAGATAAATCTGCAAATATCTCGGAAACGAAGCGAGCTATGGCAAAATGTTAAGAGAGCTTTTTTGTAGAGAATTAAGTTTCCTACTTTTTATGTTCCACGATATTTTTTGATCAGATGCGTAGTTCTCGAGATATATCAAGATATTTCAAAGTTCCGAAGCTGCACCAACATAATAGAGATACAGAAACACCGTGGCCCCTTTCTTTGAGATAACTCTGCACTAGTGCGAGCCGCAAATGCCACTTCCAGCTTAGCTGTGCAGAAGAAGAACAACAAGAAGAAGAAATATCTCGAAATATGTCCGTTAGGCCCCTTCCCTTGAGATAAATGTGCAAATATCTCGGAAACGAAGCGAGCTATGGCAAAATGTTGAGAGACCTTTTTTGTAGAGAATTAAGTTTCCTACAATTTATGTTCTATGATATTTTTTGATCAGAAGCGTAGTTTTCGAGATATATCGAGATATTTAAAAGTTACGAAGCCGCACCAACATAATAGAGATACAGAAACACCGTGGCCCCTTTCTTTGAGATAACTCTGCAATAGTGCGAGCCGCAAATGCCACTTCCAGCTTAGCTGTGCAGAAGAAGAACAACAAGAAGAAGAAATATTTCGAAATATGTCCGACAGGCCCCTTCCCTTGAGATAAATCTGCAAATATCTCGGAAACGAAGCGAGCTATGGCGAAATGTTAAGAGACCTTTTTTGTAGAGAATTAAGTTTCCTACTTTTTATCTTCTATGATATTTTTTGATCAGATGCGTAGTTCTCGAAATATATCAAGATATTTAAAAGTTCCGAAGCCGCACCAACATAATAGAGATACAGAAACACCGTGGCCCCTTTCTTTGAGATAACTCTGCACTATTGCGACCTGCAAATGCCACTTCCAGCTCAGCTGTGCAGAAGAAGAACAACAAGAAGAAGAAATATCTCGAAATATGTCCGTCAGGCCAGTTCCTTTGAGCTGAATCTGCAAATATCTCGGAAACGAAGAGAGCTATGGCAAAATGTTAAGAGACCCTTTTTGTAGAGAATTAAGTTTCCTACTTTTTATGTTCGATGATATTTTTTGATCAGATGCGTAGTTCTCGAGATATATCAAGACATTTAAAAGTTCCGAAGCTGCACCAACATAATGGAGGTACAGAAACTCCGTGGCCTCTTTCTTTGAGATAACTCTGCACTATTGCGAGCTGCAAATGCCACTTCGAGCTTAGCTGTGCAGAAGAAGAACAACAAGAAGAAGAAATATCTCGAAATATGCCCGTCAGACCCCTTCCCTTGAGATAAATCTGCAAATATCTCGGAAACGAAGCGAGCTATGGCAAAATGTTAAGAGAGCTTTTTTGTAGAGAATTAAGTTTCCTACTTTTTATGTTCCACGATATTTTTTGATCAGATGCGTAGTTCTCGAGATATATCAAGATATTTCAAAGTTCCGAAGCTGCACCAACATAATAGAGATACAGAAACACCGTGGCCCCTTTCTTTGAGATAACTCTGCACTAGTGCGAGCCGCAAATGCCACTTCCAGCTTAGCTGTGCAGAAGAAGAACAACAAGAAGAAGAAATATCTCGAAATATGTCCGTTAGGCCCCTTCCCTTGAGATAAATGTGCAAATATCTCGGAAACGAAGCGAGCTATGGCAAAATGTTGAGAGACCTTTTTTGTAGAGAATTAAGTTTCCTACAATTTATGTTCTATGATATTTTTTGATCAGAAGCGTAGTTTTCGAGATATATCGAGATATTTAAAAGTTACGAAGCCGCACCAACATAATAGAGATACAGAAACACCGTGGCCCCTTTCTTTGAGATAACTCTGCAATAGTGCGAGCCGCAAATGCCACTTCCAGCTTAGCTGTGCAGAAGAAGAACAACAAGAAGAAGAAATATTTCGAAATATGTCCGACAGGCCCCTTCCCTTGAGATAAATCTGCAAATATCTCGGAAACGAAGCGAGCTATGGCGAAATGTTAAGAGACCTTTTTTGTAGAGAATTAAGTTTCCTACTTTTTATCTTCTATGATATTTTTTGATCAGATGCGTAGTTCTCGAAATATATCAAGATATTTAAAAGTGCCGAAGCCGCACCAACATAATACAGATACAGAAACACCGTGGCCCCTTTCTTTGAGATAACTCTGCACTAGTGCGAGCCGCAAATGCCACTTCCAGCTTAGCTGTGCAGAAGAAGAACAACAAGAAGAAGAAATATCTCGAAATATGTCCGTCAGGCCCCTTCCCTTGAGATAAATCTGCAAATATCTCGGAAACGAAGCGAGCTATGGCAAAATGTTAAGAGACCTTTTTTGTAGAGAATTAAGTTTCCTACTTTTTATGTTCTATGATATTTTTTGATCAGATGCGTAGTTCTCGAGATATATCAAGATATTTAAAAGTTCCGAAGCCGCACCAACATAATACAGATACAGAAACACCGTGGCCCCTTTCTTTGAGATAACTCTGCACTAGTGCGAGCCGCAAATGCCACTTCCAGCTTAGCTGTGCAGAAGAAGAACAACAAGAAGAAGAAATATCTCGAAATATGTCCGTCAGGCCCCTTCCCTTGAGATAAATCTGCAAATATCTCGGAAACGAAGCGAGGTATGGCAAAATGTTAAGAGACCTTTTTTGTAGAGAATTAAGTGTCCTACTTTTTATGTTCTATGATATTTTCTGATCAGATGCGTAGTTCTCGAGATATATCAAGATATTTAAAAGTTCCGAAGCCGCACCTACATAATAGAGATACAGAAACACCGTGGCCCCTTTCTTTAAGATAACTCTGCACTATTGCGAGCTGCAAATGCCACTTCCAGCTTAGCTGTGCAGAGGAAGAACAACAAGAAGAAGAAATATCTCGAAATATGTCCGTCAGGCCAGTTCCTTTGAGCTGAATCTGCAAATATCTCGGAAACGAAGAGAGCTATGGCAAAATGTTAAGAGACCTTTTTTGTAGAGAATTAAGTTTCCTACTTTTTATGTTCGATGATATTTTTTGATCAGATGCGTAGTTCTCGAGATATATCAAGATATTTAAAAGTTCCGAAGCTGCACCAACATAATGGAGGTACAGAAACACCGTGGCCTCTTTCTTTGAGATAACTCTGCACTATTGCGAGCTGCAAATGCCACTTCGAGCTTAGCTGTGCAGAAGAAGAACAACAAGAAGAAGAAATATCTCGAAATATGTCCGTCAGGCCCCTTCCCTTGAGATAAATCTGCAAATATCTCGGAAACGAAGCGAGCTATGGCAAAATGTTAAGAGACCTTTTTTGTAGAGAATTAAGTTTCCTACTTTTTATGTTCCACGATATTTTTTGATCAGATGCGTAGTTCTCGAGATATATCAAGATATTTCAAAGTTCCGAAGCTGCACCAACATAATAGAGATACAGAAACACCGTGGCCCCTTTCTTTGAGATAACTCTGCACTAGTGCGAGCCGCAAATGCCACTTCCAGCTTAGCTGTGCAGAAGAAGAACAACAAGAAGAAGAAATATCTCGAAATATGTCCGTTAGGCCCCTTCCCTTGAGATAAATGTGCAAATATCTCGGAAACGAAGCGAGCTATGGCAAAATGTTGAGAGACCTTTTTTGTAGAGAATTAAGTTTCCTACAATTTATGTTCTATGATATTTTTTGATCAGAAGCGTAGTTTTCGAGATATATCGAGATATTTAAAAGTTACGAAGCCGCACCAACATAATAGAGATACAGAAACACCGTGGCCCCTTTCTTTGAGATAACTCTGCAATAGTGCGAGCCGCAAATGCCACTTCCAGCTTAGCTGTGCAGAAGAAGAACAACAAGAAGAAGAAATATTTCGAAATATGTCCGACAGGCCCCTTCCCTTGAGATAAATCTGCAAATATCTCGGAAACGAAGCGAGCTATGGCGAAATGTTAAGAGACCTTTTTTGTAGAGAATTAAGTTTCCTGCTTTTTATCTTCTATGATATTTTTTGATCAGATGCGTAGTTCTCGAAATATATCAAGATATTTAAAAGTGCCGAAGCCGCACCAACATAATACAGATACAGAAACACCGTGGCCCCTTTCTTTGAGATAACTCTGCACTAGTGCGAGCCGCAAATGCCACTTCCAGCTTAGCTGTGCAGAAGAAGAACAACAAGAAGAAGAAATATCTCGAAATATGTCCGTCAGGCCCCTTCCCTTGAGATAAATCTGCAAATATCTCGGAAACGAAGCGAGCTATTGCAAAATGTTAAGAGACCTTTTTTGTAGAGAATTAAGTTTCCTACTTTTTATGTTCTATGATATTTTTTGATCAGATGCGTAGTTCTCGAGATATATCAAGATATTTAAAAGTTCCGAAGCCGCACCAACATAATACAGATACAGAAACACCGTGGCCCCTTTCTTTGAGATAACTCTGCACTAGTGCGAGCCGCAAATGCCACTTCCAGCTTAGCTGTGCAGAAGAAGAACAACAAGAAGAAGAAATATCTCGAAATATGTCCGTCAGGCCCCTTCCCTTGAGATAAATCTGCAAATATCTCGGAAACGAAGCGAGGTATGGCAAAATGTTAAGAGACCTTTTTTGTAGAGAATTAAGTTTCCTACTTTTTATGTTCTATGATATTTTCTGATCAGATGCGTAGTTCTCGAGATATATCAAGATATTTAAAAGTTCCGAAGCCGCACCTACATAATAGAGATACAGAAACACCGTGGCCCCTTTCTTTAAGATAACTCTGCACTATTGCGAGCTGCAAATGCCACTTCCAGCTTAGCTGTGCAGAGGAAGAACAACAAGAAGAAGAAATATCTCGAAATATGTCCGTCAGGCCAGTTCCTTTGAGCTGAATCTGCAAATATCTCGGAAACGAAGAGAGCTATGGCAAAATGTTAAGAGACCTTTTTTGTAGAGAATTAAGTTTCCTACTTTTTATGTTCGATGATATTTTTTGATCAGATGCGTAGTTCTCGAGATATATCAAGATATTTAAAAGTTCCGAAGCGCACCAACATAATGGAGGTACAGAAACACCGTGGCCTCTTTCTTTGAGATAACTCTGCACTATTGCGAGCTGCAAATGCCACTTCGAGCTTAGCTGTGCAGAAGAAGAACAACAAGAAGAAGAAATATCTCGAAATATGTCCGTCAGGCCCCTTCCCTTGAGATAAATCTGCAAATATCTCGGAAACGAAGCGAGCTATGGCAAAATGTTAAGAGACCTTTTTTGTAGAGAATTAAGTTTCCTACTTTTTATGTTCCACGATATTTTTTGATCAGATGCGTAGTTCTCGAGATATATCAAGATATTTAAAAGTTCCGAAGCTGCACCAACATAATAGAGATACAGAAACACCGTGGCCCCTTTCTTTGAGATAACTCTGCACTAGTGCGAGCCGCAAATGCCACTTCCAGCTTAGCTGTGCAGAAGAAGAACAACAAGAAGAAGAAATATCTCGAAATATGTCCGTTAGGCCCCTTCCCTTGAGATAAATGTGCAAATATCTCGGAAACGAAGCGAGCTATGGCAAAATGTTGAGAGACCTTTTTTGTAGAGAATTAAGTTTCCTACAATTTATGTTCTATGATATTTTTTGATCAGAAGCGTAGTTTTCGAGATATATCGAGATATTTAAAAGTTACGAAGCCGCACCAACATAATAGAGATACAGAAACACCGTGGCCCCTTTCTTTGAGATAACTCTGCAATAGTGCGAGCCGCAAATGCCACTTCCAGCTTAGCTGTGCAGAAGAAGAACAACAAGAAGAAGAAATATCTCGAAATATGTCCGTCAGGCCCCTTCCCTTGAGATAAATCTGCAAATATCTCGGAAACGAAGCGAGCTATGGCAAAATGTTAAGAGACCTTTTTTGTAGAGAATTAAGTTTCCTACTTTTTATGTTCTATGATATTTTTTGATCAGATGCGTAGTTCTCGAGATATATCAAGATATTTAAAAGTTCCGAAGCCGCACCAACATAATACAGATACAGAAACACCGTGGCCCCTTTCTTTGAGATAACTCTGCACTAGTGCGAGCCGCAAATGCCACTTCCAGCTTAGCTGTGCAGAAGAAGAACAACAAGAAGAAGAAATATCTCGAAATATGTCCGTCAGGCCCCTTCCCTTGAGATAAATCTGCAAATATCTCGGAAACGAAGCGAGCTATGGCAAAATGTTGAGAGACCTTTTTTGTAGAGAATTAAGTTTCCTACAATTTATGTTCTATGATATTTTTTGATCAGAAGCGTAGTTTTCGAGATATATCGAGATATTTAAAAGTTACGAAGCCGCACCAACATAATAGAGATACAGAAACACCGTGGCCCCTTTCTTTGAGATAACTCTGCAATAGTGCGAGCCGCAAATGCCACTTCCAGCTTAGCTGTGCAGAAGAAGAACAACAAGAAGAAGAAATATCTCGAAATATGTCCGTCAGGCCCCTTCCCTTGAGATAAATCTGCAAATATCTCGGAAACGAAGCGAGCTATGGCAAAATGTTAAGAGACCTTTTTTGTAGAGAATTAAGTTTCCTACTTTTTATGTTCTATGATATTTTTTGATCAGATGCGTAGTTCTCGAGATATATCAAGATATTTAAAAGTTCCGAAGCCGCACCAACATAATACAGATACAGAAACACCGTGGCCCCTTTCTTTGAGATAACTCTGCACTAGTGCGAGCCGCAAATGCCACTTCCAGCTTAGCTGTGCAGAAGAAGAACAACAAGAAGAAGAAATATCTCGAAATATGTCCGTCAGGCCCCTTCCCTTGAGATAAATCTGCAAATATCTCGGAAACGAAGCGAGGTATGGCAAAATGTTAAGAGACCTTTTTTGTAGAGAATTAAGTTTCCTACTTTTTATGTTCTATGATATTTTCTGATCAGATGCGTAGTTCTCGAGATATATCAAGATATTTCAAAGTTCCGAAGCTGCACCAACATAATAGAGATACAGAAACACCGTGGCCCCTTTCTTTGAGATAACTCTGCACTAGTGCGAGCCGCAAATGCCACTTCCAGCTTAGCTGTGCAGAAGAAGAACAACAAGAAGAAGAAATATCTCGAAATATGTCCGTCAGGCCAGTTCCTTTGAGCTGAATCTGCAAATATCTCGGAAACGAAGAGAGCTATGGCAAAATGTTAAGAGACCTTTTTTGTAGAGAATTAAGTTTCCTACTTTTTATGTTCGATGATATTTTTTGATCAGATGCGTAGTTCTCGAGATATATCAAGATATTTAAAAGTTCCGAAGCTGCACCAACATAATGGAGGTACAGAAACACCGTGGCCTCTTTCTTTGAGATAACTCTGCACTATTGCGAGCTGCAAATGCCACTTCGAGCTTAGCTGTGCAGAAGAAGAACAACAAGAAGAAGAAATATCTCGAAATATGTCCGTCAGGCCCCTTCCCTTGAGATAAATCTGCAAATATCTCGGAAACGAAGCGAGCTATGGCAAAATGTTAAGAGACCTTTTTTGTAGAGAATTAAGTTTCCTACTTTTTATGTTCCACGATATTTTTTGATCAGATGCGTAGTTCTCGAGATATATCAAGATATTTAAAAGTTCCGAAGCTGCACCAACATAATAGAGATACAGAAACACCGTGGCCCCTTTCTTTGAGATAACTCTGCACTAGTGCGAGCCGCAAATGCCACTTCCAGCTTAGCTGTGCAGAAGAAGAACAACAAGAAGAAGAAATATCTCGAAATATGTCCGTTAGGCCCCTTCCCTTGAGATAAATGTGCAAATATCTCGGAAACGAAGCGAGCTATGGCAAAATGTTGAGAGACCTTTTTTGTAGAGAATTAAGTTTCCTACAATTTATGTTCTATGATATTTTTTGATCAGAAGCGTAGTTTTCGAGATATATCGAGATATTTAAAAGTTACGAAGCCGCACCAACATAATAGAGATACAGAAACACCGTGGCCCCTTTCTTTGAGATAACTCTGCAATAGTGCGAGCCGCAAATGCCACTTCCAGCTTAGCTGTGCAGAAGAAGAACAACAAGAAGAAGAAATATCTCGAAATATGTCCGTCAGGCCCCTTCCCTTGAGATAAATCTGCAAATATCTCGGAAACGAAGCGAGCTATGGCAAAATGTTAAGAGACCTTTTTTGTAGAGAATTAAGTTTCCTACTTTTTATGTTCTATGATATTTTTTGATCAGATGCGTAGTTCTCGAGATATATCAAGATATTTCAAAGTTCCGAAGCCGCACCAACATAATACAGATACAGAAACACCGTGGCCCCTTTCTTTGAGATAACTCTGCACTAGTGCGAGCCGCAAATGCCACTTCCAGCTTAGCTGTGCAGAAGAAGAACAACAAGAAGAAGAAATATCTCGAAATATGTCCGTCAGGCCCCTTCCCTTGAGATAAATCTGCAAATATCTCGGAAACGAAGCGAGGTATGGCAAAATGTTAAGAGACCTTTTTTGTAGAGAATTAAGTTTCCTACTTTTTATGTTCTATGATATTTTCTGATCAGATGCGTAGTTCTCGAGATATATCAAGATATTTCAAAGTTCCGAAGCTGCACCAACATAATAGAGATACAGAAACACCGTGGCCCCTTTCTTTGAGATAACTCTGCACTAGTGCGAGCCGCAAATGCCACTTCCAGCTTAGCTGTGCAGAAGAAGAACAACAAGAAGAAGAAATATCTCGAAATATGTCCGTTAGGCCCCTTCCCTTGAGATAAATGTGCAAATATCTCGGAAACGAAGCGAGCTATGGCAAAATGTTGAGAGACCTTTTTTGTAGAGAATTAAGTTTCCTACAATTTATGTTCTATGATATTTTTTGATCAGAAGCGTAGTTTTCGAGATATATCGAGATATTTAAAAGTTACGAAGCCGCACCAACATAATAGAGATACAGAAACACCGTGGCCCCTTTCTTTGAGATAACTCTGCAATAGTGCGAGCCGCAAATGCCACTTCCAGCTTAGCTGTGCAGAAGAAGAACAACAAGAAGAAGAAATATTTCGAAATATGTCCGACAGGCCCCTTCCCTTGAGATAAATCTGCAAATATCTCGGAAACGAAGCGAGCTATGGCAAAATGTTAAGAGAGCTTTTTTGTAGAGAATTAAGTTTCCTACTTTTTATGTTCCACGATATTTTTTGATCAGATGCGTAGTTCTCGAGATATATCAAGATATTTCAAAGTTCCGAAGCTGCACCAACATAATAGAGATACAGAAACACCGTGGCCCCTTTCTTTGAGATAACTCTGCACTAGTGCGAGCCGCAAATGCCACTTCCAGCTTAGCTGTGCAGAAGAAGAACAACAAGAAGAAGAAATATCTCGAAATATGTCCGTCAGGCCCCTTCCCTTGAGATAAATCTGCAAATATCTCGGAAACGAAGCGAGCTATGGCAAAATGTTAAGAGACCTTTTTTGTAGAGAATTAAGTTTCCTACTTTTTATGTTCTATGATATTTTTTGATCAGATGCGTAGTTCTCGAGATATATCAAGATATTTAAAAGTTCCGAAGCCGCACCAACATAATACAGATACAGAAACACCGTGGCCCCTTTCTTTGAGATAACTCTGCACTAGTGCGAGCCGCAAATGCCACTTCCAGCTTAGCTGTGCAGAAGAAGAACAACAAGAAGAAGAAATATCTCGAAATATGTCCGTCAGGCCCCTTCCCTTGAGATAAATCTGCAAATATCTCGGAAACGAAGCGAGGTATGGCAAAATGTTAAGAGACCTTTTTTGTAGAGAATTAAGTGTCCTACTTTTTATGTTCTATGATATTTTCTGATCAGATGCGTAGTTCTCGAGATATATCAAGATATTTAAAAGTTCCGAAGCCGCACCTACATAATAGAGATACAGAAACACCGTGGCCCCTTTCTTTAAGATAACTCTGCACTATTGCGAGCTGCAAATGCCACTTCCAGCTTAGCTGTGCAGAGGAAGAACAACAAGAAGAAGAAATATCTCGAAATATGTCCGTCAGGCCAGTTCCTTTGAGCTGAATCTGCAAATATCTCGGAAACGAAGAGAGCTATGGCAAAATGTTAAGAGACCTTTTTTGTAGAGAATTAAGTTTCCTACTTTTTATGTTCGATGATATTTTTTGATCAGATGCGTAGTTCTCGAGATATATCAAGATATTTAAAAGTTCCGAAGCTGCACCAACATAATGGAGGTACAGAAACACCGTGGCCTCTTTCTTTGAGATAACTCTGCACTATTGCGAGCTGCAAATGCCACTTCGAGCTTAGCTGTGCAGAAGAAGAACAACAAGAAGAAGAAATATCTCGAAATATGTCCGTCAGGCCCCTTCCCTTGAGATAAATCTGCAAATATCTCGGAAACGAAGCAAGCTATGGCAAAATGTTAAGAGACCTTTTTTGTAGAGAATTAAGTTTCCTACTTTTTATGTTCCACGATATTTTTTGATCAGATGCGTAGTTCTCGAGATATATCAAGATATTTCAAAGTTCCGAAGCTGCACCAACATAATAGAGATACAGAAACACCGTGGCCCCTTTCTTTGAGATAACTCTGCACTAGTGCGAGCCGCAAATGCCACTTCCAGCTTAGCTGTGCAGAAGAAGAACAACAAGAAGAAGAAATATCTCGAAATATGTCCGTTAGGCCCCTTCCCTTGAGATAAATGTCCAAATATCTCGGAAACGAAGCGAGCTATGGCAAAATGTTGAGAGACCTTTTTTGTAGAGAATTAAGTTTCCTACAATTTATGTTCTATGATATTTTTTGATCAGAAGCGTAGTTTTCGAGATATATCGAGATATTTAAAAGTTACGAAGCCGCACCAACATAATAGAGATACAGAAACACCGTGGCCCCTTTTTTTGAGATAACTCTGCAATAGTGCGAGCCGCAAATGCCACTTCCAGCTTAGCTGTGCAGAAGAAGAACAACAAGAAGAAGAAATATTTCGAAATATGTCCGACAGGCCCCTTCCCTTGAGATAAATCTGCAAATATCTCGGAAACGAAGCGAGCTATGGCGAAATGTTAAGAGACCTTTTTTGTAGAGAATTAAGTTTCCTGCTTTTTATCTTCTATGATATTTTTTGATCAGATGCGTAGTTCTCGAAATATATCAAGATATTTAAAAGTGCCGAAGCCGCACCAACATAATACAGATACAGAAACACCGTGGCCCCTTTCTTTGAGATAACTCTGCACTAGTGCGAGCCGCAAATGCCACTTCCAGCTTAGCTGTGCAGAAGAAGAACAACAAGAAGAAGAAATATCTCGAAATATGTCCGTCAGGCCCCTTCCCTTGAGATAAATCTGCAAATATCTCGGAAACGAAGCGAGCTATTGCAAAATGTTAAGAGACCTTTTTTGTAGAGAATTAAGTTTCCTACTTTTTATGTTCTATGATATTTTTTGATCAGATGCGTAGTTCTCGAGATATATCAAGATATTTAAAAGTTCCGAAGCTGCACCAACATAATAGAGATACAGAAACACCGTGGCCCCTTTCTTTGAGATAACTCTGCACTAGTGCGAGCCGCAAATGCCACTTCCAGCTTAGCTGTGCAGAAGAAGAACAACAAGAAGAAGAAATATCTCGAAATATGTCCGTTAGGCCCCTTCCCTTGAGATAAATGTGCAAATATCTCGGAAACGAAGCGAGCTATGGCAAAATGTTGAGAGACCTTTTTTGTAGAGAATTAAGTTTCCTACAATTTATGTTCTATGATATTTTTTGATCAGAAGCGTAGTTTTCGAGATATATCGAGATATTTAAAAGTTACGAAGCCGCACCAACATAATAGAGATACGGAAACACCGTGGCCCCTTTCTTTGAGATAACTCTGCAATAGTGCGAGCCGCAAATGCCACTTCCAGCTTAGCTGTGCAGAAGAAGAACAACAAGAAGAAGAAATATTTCGAAATATGTCCGACAGGCCCCTTCCCTTGAGATAAATCTGCAAATATCTCGGAAACGAAGCGAGCTATGGCAAAATGTTAAGAGAGCTTTTTTGTAGAGAATTAAGTTTCCTACTTTTTATGTTGCACGATATTTTTTGATCAGATGCGTAGTTCTCGAGATATATCAAGATATTTCAAAGTTCCGAAGCTGCACCAACATAATAGAGATACAGAAACACCGTGGCCCCTTTCTTTGAGATAACTCTGCACTAGTGCGAGCCGCAAATGCCACTTCCAGCTTAGCTGTGCAGAAGAAGAACAACAAGAAGAAGAAATATCTCGAAATATGTCCGTTAGGCCCCTTCCCTTGAGATAAATGTGCAAATATCTCGGAAACGAAGCGAGCTATGGCAAAATGTTGAGAGACCTTTTTTGTAGTGAATTAAGTTTCCTACAATTTATGTTCTATGATATTTTTTGATCAGAAGCGTAGTTTTCGAGATATATCGAGATATTTAAAAGTTACGAAGCCGCACCAACATAATAGAGATACAGAAACACCGTGGCCCCTTTCTTTGAGATAACTCTGCAATAGTGCGAGCCGCAAATGCCACTTCCAGCTTAGCTGTGCAGAAGAAGAACAACAAGAAGAAGAAATATTTCGAAATATGTCCGACAGGCCCCTTCCCTTGAGATAAATCTGCAAATATCTCGGAAACGAAGCGAGCTATGGCGAAATGTTAAGAGACCTTTTTTGTAGAGAATTAAGTTTCCTACTTTTTATCTTCTATGATATTTTTTGATCAGATGCGTAGTTCTCGAAATATATCAAGATATTTAAAAGTGCCGAAGCCGCACCAACATAATACAGATACAGAAACACCGTGGCCCCTTTCTTTGAGATAACTCTGCACTAGTGCGAGCCGCAAATGCCACTTCCAGCTTAGCTGTGCAGAAGAAGAACAACAAGAAGAAGAAATATCTCGAAATATGTCCGTCAGGCCCCTTCCCTTGAGATAAATCTGCAAATATCTCGGAAACGAAGCGAGCTATGGCAAAATGTTAAGAGACCTTTTTTGTAGAGAATTAAGTTTCCTACTTTTTATGTTCTATGATATTTTTTGATCAGATGCGTAGTTCTCGAGATATATCAAGATATTTAAAAGTTCCGAAGCCGCACCAACATAATACAGATACAGAAACACCGTGGCCCCTTTCTTTGAGATAACTCTGCACTAGTGCGAGCCGCAAATGCCACTTCCAGCTTAGCTGTGCAGAAGAAGAACAACAAGAAGAAGAAATATCTCGAAATATGTCCGTCAGGCCCCTTCCCTTGAGATAAATCTGCAAATATCTCGGAAACGAAGCGAGGTATGGCAAAATGTTAAGAGACCTTTTTTGTAGAGAATTAAGTGTCCTACTTTTTATGTTCTATGATATTTTCTGATCAGATGCGTAGTTCTCGAGATATATCAAGATATTTAAAAGTTCCGAAGCCGCACCTACATAATAGAGATACAGAAACACCGTGGCCCCTTTCTTTAAGATAACTCTGCACTATTGCGAGCTGCAAATGCCACTTCCAGCTTAGCTGTGCAGAGGAAGAACAACAAGAAGAAGAAATATCTCGAAATATGTCCGTCAGGCCAGTTCCTTTGAGCTGAATCTGCAAATATCTCGGAAACGAAGAGAGCTATGGCAAAATGTTAAGAGACCTTTTTTGTAGAGAATTAAGTTTCCTACTTTTTATGTTCGATGATATTTTTTGATCAGATGCGTAGTTCTCGAGATATATCAAGATATTTAAAAGTTCCGAAGCTGCACCAACATAATGGAGGTACAGAAACACCGTGGCCTCTTTCTTTGAGATAACTCTGCACTATTGCGAGCTGCAAATGCCACTTCGAGCTTAGCTGTGCAGAAGAAGAACAACAAGAAGAAGAAATATCTCGAAATATGTCCGTCAGGCCCCTTCCCTTGAGATAAATCTGCAAATATCTCGGAAACGAAGCGAGCTATGGCAAAATGTTAAGAGAGCTTTTTTGTAGAGAATTAAGTTTCCTACTTTTTATGTTGCACGATATTTTTTGATCAGATGCGTAGTTCTCGAGATATATCGAGATATTTAAAAGTTACGAAGCCGCACCAACATAATAGAGATACAGAAACACCGTGGCCCCTTTCTTTGAGATAACTCTGCAATAGTGCGAGCCGCAAATGCCACTTCCAGCTTAGCTGTGCAGAAGAAGAACAACAAGAAGAAGAAATATTTCGAAATATGTCCGACAGGCCCCTTCCCTTGAGATAAATCTGCAAATATCTCGGAAACGAAGCGAGCTATGGCAAAATGTTAAGAGACCTTTTTTGTAGAGAATTAAGTTTCCTACTTTTTATGTTCTATGATATTTTTTGATCAGATGCGTAGTTCTCGAGATATATCAAGATATTTAAAAGTTCCGAAGCCGCACCAACATAATACAGATACAGAAACACCGTGGCCCCTTTCTTTGAGATAACTCTGCACTAGTGCGAGCCGCAAATGCCACTTCCAGCTTAGCTATGCAGAAGAAGAACAACAAGAAGAAGAAATATCTCGAAATATGTCCGTCAGGCCCCTTCCCTTGAGATAAATCTGCAAATATCTCGGAAACGAAGCGAGGTATGGCAAAATGTTAAGAGACCTTTTTTGTAGAGAATTAAGTGTCCTACTTTTTATGTTCTATGATATTTTCTGATCAGATGCGTAGTTCTCGAGATATATCAAGATATTTAAAAGTTCCGAAGCCGCACCTACATAATAGAGATACAGAAACACCGTGGCCCCTTTCTTTAAGATAACTCTGCACTATTGCGAGCTGCAAATGCCACTTCCAGCTTAGCTGTGCAGAGGAAGAACAACAAGAAGAAGAAATATCTCGAAATATGTCCGTCAGGCCAGTTCCTTTGAGCTGAATCTGCAAATATCTCGGAAACGAAGAGAGCTATGGCAAAATGTTAAGAGACCTTTTTTGTAGAGAATTAAGTTTCCTACTTTTTATGTTCGATGATATTTTTTGATCAGATGCGTAGTTCTCGAGATATATCAAGATATTTAAAAGTTCCGAAGCTGCACCAACATAATGGAGGTACAGAAACACCGTGGCCTCTTTCTTTGAGATAACTCTGCACTATTGCGAGCTGCAAATGCCACTTCGAGCTTAGCTGTGCAGAAGAAGAACAACAAGAAGAAGAAATATCTCGAAATATGTCCGTCAGGCCCCTTCCCTTGAGATAAATCTGCAAATATCTCGGAAACGAAGCGAGCTATGGCAAAATGTTAAGAGACCTTTTTTGTAGAGAATTAAGTTTCCTACTTTTTATGTTCCACGATATTTTTTGATCAGATGCGTAGTTCTCGAGATATATCAAGATATTTCAAAGTTCCGAAGCTGCACCAACATAATAGAGATACAGAAACACCGTGGCCCCTTTCTTTGAGATAACTCTGCACTAGTGCGAGCCGCAAATGCCACTTCCAGCTTAGCTGTGCAGAAGAAGAACAACAAGAAGAAGAAATATCTCGAAATATGTCCGTTAGGCCCCTTCCCTTGAGATAAATGTGCAAATATCTCGGAAACGAAGCGAGCTATGGCAAAATGTTGAGAGACCTTTTTTGTAGAGAATTAAGTTTCCTACAATTTATGTTCTATGATATTTTTTGATCAGAAGCGTAGTTTTCGAGATATATCGAGATATTTAAAAGTTACGAAGCCGCACCAACATAATAGAGATACGGAAACACCGTGGCCCCTTTCTTTGAGATAACTCTGCAATAGTGCGAGCCGCAAATGCCACTTCCAGCTTAGCTGTGCAGAAGAAGAACAACAAGAAGAAGAAATATTTCGAAATATGTCCGACAGGCCCCTTCCCTTGAGATAAATCTGCAAATATCTCGGAAACGAAGCGAGCTATGGCAAAATGTTAAGAGAGCTTTTTTGTAGAGAATTAAGTTTCCTACTTTTTATGTTGCACGATATTTTTTGATCAGATGCGTAGTTCTCGAGATATATCAAGATATTTCAAAGTTCCGAAGCTGCACCAACATAATAGAGATACAGAAACACCGTGGCCCCTTTCTTTGAGATAACTCTGCACTAGTGCGAGCCGCAAATGCCACTTCCAGCTTAGCTGTGCAGAAGAAGAACAACAAGAAGAAGAAATATCTCGAAATATGTCCGTTAGGCCCCTTCCCTTGAGATAAATGTGCAAATATCTCGGAAACGAAGCGAGCTATGGCAAAATGTTGAGAGACCTTTTTTGTAGTGAATTAAGTTTCCTACAATTTATGTTCTATGATATTTTTTGATCAGAAGCGTAGTTTTCGAGATATATCGAGATATTTAAAAGTTACGAAGCCGCACCAACATAATAGAGATACAGAAACACCGTGGCCCCTTTCTTTGAGATAACTCTGCAATAGTGCGAGCCGCAAATGCCACTTCCAGCTTAGCTGTGCAGAAGAAGAACAACAAGAAGAAGAAATATTTCGAAATATGTCCGACAGGCCCCTTCCCTTGAGATAAATCTGCAAATATCTCGGAAACGAAGCGAGCTATGGCGAAATGTTAAGAGACCTTTTTTGTAGAGAATTAAGTTTCCTACTTTTTATCTTCTATGATATTTTTTGATCAGATGCGTAGTTCTCGAAATATATCAAGATATTTAAAAGTGCCGAAGCCGCACCAACATAATACAGATACAGAAACACCGTGGCCCCTTTCTTTGAGATAACTCTGCACTAGTGCGAGCCGCAAATGCCACTTCCAGCTTAGCTGTGCAGAAGAAGAACAACAAGAAGAAGAAATATCTCGAAATATGTCCGTCAGGCCCCTTCCCTTGATATAAATCTGCAAATATCTCGGAAACGAAGCGAGGTATGGCAAAATGTTAAGAGACCTTTTTTGTAGAGAATTAAGTGTCCTACTTTTTATGTTCTATGATATTTTCTGATCAGATGCGTAGTTCTCGAGATATATCAAGATATTTAAAAGTTCCGAAGCCGCACCTACATAATAGAGATACAGAAACACCGTGGCCCCTTTCTTTAAGATAACTCTGCACTATTGCGAGCTGCAAATGCCACTTCCAGCTTAGCTGTGCAGAGGAAGAACAACAAGAAGAAGAAATATCTCGAAATATGTCCGTCAGGCCAGTTCCTTTGAGCTGAATCTGCAAATATCTCGGAAACGAAGAGAGCTATGGCAAAATGTTAAGAGACCTTTTTTGTAGAGAATTAAGTTTCCTACTTTTTATGTTCGATGATATTTTTTGATCAGATGCGTAGTTCTCGAGATATATCAAGATATTTAAAAGTTCCGAAGCTGCACCAACATAATGGAGGTACAGAAACACCGTGGCCTCTTTCTTTGAGATAACTCTGCACTATTGCGAGCTGCAAATGCCACTTCGAGCTTAGCTGTGCAGAAGAAGAACAACAAGAAGAAGAAATATCTCGAAATATGTCCGTCAGGCCCCTTCCCTTGAGATAAATCTGCAAATATCTCGGAAACGAAGCGAGCTATGGCAAAATGTTAAGAGAGCTTTTTTGTAGAGAATTAAGTTTCCTACTTTTTATGTTGCACGATATTTTTTGATCAGATGCGTAGTTCTCGAGATATATCGAGATATTTAAAAGTTACGAAGCCGCACCAACATAATAGAGATACAGAAACACCGTGGCCCCTTTCTTTGAGATAACTCTGCAATAGTGCGAGCCGCAAATGCCACTTCCAGCTTAGCTGTGCAGAAGAAGAACAACAAGAAGAAGAAATATTTCGAAATATGTCCGACAGGCCCCTTCCCTTGAGATAAATCTGCAAATATCTCGGAAACGAAGCGAGCTATGGCGAAATGTTAAGAGACCTTTTTTGTAGAGAATTAAGTTTCCTACTTTTTATCTTCTATGATATTTTTTGATCAGATGCGTAGTTCTCGAAATATATCAAGATATTTAAAAGTGCCGAAGCCGCACCAACATAATACAGATACAGAAACACCGTGGCCCCTTTCCTGGAGATAACTCTGCACTAGTGCGAGCCGCAAATGCCACTTCCAGCTTAGCTGTGCAGAAGAAGAACAACAAGAAGAAGAAATATCTCGAAATATGTCCGTCAGGCCCCTTCCCTTGAGATGAATCTGCAAATATCTCGGAAACGAAGCGAGCTATGGCAAAATGTTAAGAGACCTTTTTTGTAGAGAATTAAGTTTCCTACTTTTTATGTTCTATGATATTTTTTGATCAGATGCGTAGTTCTCGAGATATATCAAGATATTTAAAAGTTCCGAAGCCGCACCAACATAATACAGATACAGAAACACCGTGGCCCCTTTCTTTGAGATAACTCTGCACTAGTGCGAGCCGCAAATGCCACTTCCAGCTTAGCTATGCAGAAGAAGAACAACAAGAAGAAGAAATATCTCGAAATATGTCCGTCAGGCCCCTTCCCTTGAGATAAATCTGCAAATATCTCGGAAACGAAGCGAGGTATGGCAAAATGTTAAGAGACCTTTTTTGTAGAGAATTAAGTGTCCTACTTTTTATGTTCTATGATATTTTCTGATCAGATGCGTAGTTCTCGAGATATATCAAGATATTTAAAAGTTCCGAAGCCGCACCTACATAATAGAGATACAGAAACACCGTGGCCCCTTTCTTTAAGATAACTCTGCACTATTGCGAGCTGCAAATGCCACTTCCAGCTCAGCTGTGCAGAGGAAGAACAACAAGAAGAAGAAATATCTCGAAATATGTCCGTCAGGCCAGTTCCTTTGAGCTGAATCTGCAAATATCTCGGAAACGAAGAGAGCTATGGCAAAATGTTAAGAGACCTTTTTTGTAGAGAATTAAGTTTCCTACTTTTTATGTTCGATGATATTTTTTGATCAGATGCGTAGTTCTCGAGATATATCAAGATATTTAAAAGTTCCGAAGCTGCACCAACATAATGGAGGTACAGAAACACCGTGGCCTCTTTCTTTGAGATAACTCTGCACTATTGCGAGCTGCAAATGCCACTTCGAGCTTAGCTGTGCAGAAGAAGAACAACAAGAAGAAGAAATATCTCGAAATATGTCCGTCAGGCCCCTTCCCTTGAGATAAATCTGCAAATATCTCGGAAACGAAGCGAGCTATGGCAAAATGTTAAGAGACCTTTTTTGTAGAGAATTAAGTTTCCTACCTTTTATGTTCCACGATATTTTTTGATCAGATGCGTAGTTCTCGAGATATATCAAGATATTTCAAAGTTCCGAAGCTGCACCAACATAATAGAGATACAGAAACACCGTGGCCCCTTTCTTTGAGATAACTCTGCACTAGTGCGAGCCGCAAATGCCACTTCCAGCTTAGCTGTGCAGAAGAAGAACAACAAGAAGAAGAAATATCTCGAAATATGTCCGTTAGGCCCCTTCCCTTGAGATAAATGTGCAAATATCTCGGAAACGAAGCGAGCTATGGCAAAATGTTGAGAGACCTTTTTTGTAGAGAATTAAGTTTCCTACAATTTATGTTCTATGATATTTTTTGATCAGAAGCGTAGTTTTCGAGATATATCGAGATATTTAAAAGTTACGAAGCCGCACCAACATAATAGAGATACAGAAACACCGTGGCCCCTTTCTTTGAGATAACTCTGCAATAGTGCGAGCCGCAAATGCCACTTCCAGCTTAGCTGTGCAGAAGAAGAACAACAAGAAGAAGAAATATTTCGAAATATGTCCGACAGGCCCCTTCCCTTGAGATAAATCTGC
Organism: Osmia lignaria lignaria; assembly: GCF_051020975.1. Taxonomy (NCBI): domain Eukaryota; kingdom Metazoa; phylum Arthropoda; class Insecta; order Hymenoptera; family Megachilidae; genus Osmia; species Osmia lignaria. The sequence goes on along the minus strand of NW_027478159.1, from coordinate 3,081,768 downwards.
AAATATCTCGGAAACGAAGCGAGCTATGGCGAAATGTTAAGAGACCTTTTTTGTAGAGAATTAAGTTTCCTGCTTTTTATCTTCTATGATATTTTTTGATCAGATGCGTAGTTCTCGAAATATATCAAGATATTTAAAAGTGCCGAAGCCGCACCAACATAATACAGATACAGAAACACCGTGGCCCCTTTCTTTGAGATAACTCTGCACTAGTGCGAGCCGCAAATGCCACTTCCAGCTTAGCTGTGCAGAAGAAGAACAACAAGAAGAAGAAATATCTCGAAATATGTCCGTCAGGCCCCTTCCCTTGAGATAAATCTGCAAATATCTCGGAAACGAAGCGAGCTATTGCAAAATGTTAAGAGACCTTTTTTGTAGAGAATTAAGTTTCCTACTTTTTATGTTCTATGATATTTTTTGATCAGATGCGTAGTTCTCGAGATATATCAAGATATTTAAAAGTTCCGAAGCCGCACCAACATAATACAGATACAGAAACACCGTGGCCCCTTTCTTTGAGATAACTCTGCACTAGTGCGAGCCGCAAATGCCACTTCCAGCTTAGCTGTGCAGAAGAAGAACAACAAGAAGAAGAAATATCTCGAAATATGTCCGTCAGGCCCCTTCCCTTGAGATAAATCTGCAAATATCTCGGAAACGAAGCGAGGTATGGCAAAATGTTAAGAGACCTTTTTTGTAGAGAATTAAGTTTCCTACTTTTTATGTTCTATGATATTTTCTGATCAGATGCGTAGTTCTCGAGATATATCAAGATATTTAAAAGTTCCGAAGCCGCACCTACATAATAGAGATACAGAAACACCGTGGCCCCTTTCTTTAAGATAACTCTGCACTATTGCGAGCTGCAAATGCCACTTCCAGCTTAGCTGTGCAGAGGAAGAACAACAAGAAGAAGAAATATCTCGAAATATGTCCGTCAGGCCAGTTCCTTTGAGCTGAATCTGCAAATATCTCGGAAACGAAGAGAGCTATGGCAAAATGTTAAGAGACCTATTTGTAGAGAATTAAGTTTCCTACTTTTTATGTTCGATGATATTTTTTGATCAGATGCGTAGTTCTCGAGATATATCAAGATATTTAAAAGTTCCGAAGCTGCACCAACATAATGGAGGTACAGAAACACCGTGGCCTCTTTCTTTGAGATAACTCTGCACTATTGCGAGCTGCAAATGCCACTTCCAGCTTAGCTGTGCAGAGGAAGAACAACAAGAAGAAGAAATATCTCGAAATATGTCCGTCAGGCCAGTTCCTTTGAGCTGAATCTGCAAATATCTCGGAAACGAAGAGAGCTATGGCAAAATGTTAAGAGACCTTTTTTGTAGAGAATTAAGTTTCCTACTTTTTATGTTCGATGATATTTTTTGATCAGATGCGTAGTTCTCGAGATATATCAAGATATTTAAAAGTTCCGAAGCTGCACCAACATAATGGAGGTACAGAAACACCGTGGCCTCTTTCTTTGAGATAACTCTGCACTATTGCGAGCTGCAAATGCCACTTCGAGCTTAGCTGTGCAGAAGAAGAACAACAAGAAGAAGAAATATCTCGAAATATGTCCGTTAGGCCCCTTCCCTTGAGATAAATGTGCAAATATCTCGGAAACGAAGCGAGCTATGGCAAAATGTTGAGAGACCTTTTTTGTAGAGAATTAAGTTTCCTACAATTTATGTTCTATGATATTTTTTGATCAGAAGCGTAGTTTTCGAGATATATCGAGATATTTAAAAGTTACGAAGCCGCACCAACATAATAGAGATACAGAAACACCGTGGCCCCTTTCTTTGAGATAACTCTGCAATAGTGCGAGCCGCAAATGCCACTTCCAGCTTAGCTGTGCAGAAGAAGAACAACAAGAAGAAGAAATATTTCGAAATATGTCCGACAGGCCCATCCCTTGAGATAAATCTGCAAATATCTCGGAAACGAAGCGAGCTATGGCGAAATGTTAAGAGACCTTTTTTGTAGAGAATTAAGTTTCCTACTTTTTATGTTCTATGATATTTTTTGATCAGATGCGTAGTTCTCGAGATATATCAAGATATTTAAAAGTTCCGAAGCCGCACCAACATAATAGAGATACAGAAACACCGTGGCCCCTTTCTTTGAGATAACTCTGCACTAGTGCGAGCCGCAAATGCCACTTCCAGCTTAGCTGTGCAGAAGAAGAACAACAAGAAGAAGAAATATCTCGAAATATGTCCGTCAGGCCCCTTCCCTTGAGATAAATCTGCAAATATCTCGGAAACCAAGCGAGCTATGGCAAAATGTTAAGAGACCTTTTTTGTAGAGAATTAAGTTTCCTACTTTTTATCTTCTATGAGATTTTTTGATCAGAAGCGTAGTTTTCGAGATATATCGAGATATTTAAAAGTTCCGAAGACGCACCAACATAATAGAGATACAGAAACACCGTGGCCCCTTTCTTTGAGATAACTGTGCACTAGTGCGAGCCGCAAATGCCACTTCCAGCTTAGCTGTGCAGAAGAAGAACAACAAGAAGAAGAAATATCTCGAAATATGACCGTCAGGCCAGTTCCTTTGAGCTGAATCTGCAAATATCTCGGAAACGAAGCGAGCTATGGCAAAATGTTAAGAGACGTTTTTTGTAGAGAATTATGTTTCCTACAATTTATGTTCTATGATATTTTTTGATCAGAAGCGTAGTTTTCGAGATATATCGAGATATTTAAAAGTTCCGAAGACGCACCAACATAATAGAGATACAGAAACACCGTGGCCCCTTTCTTTGAGATAACTCTGCACTATTGCGAGCTGCAAATGCCACTTCCAGCTTAGCTGTGCAGAAGAACAACAACAAGAAGAAGAAATATCTCGAAATATGTCCGTCAGGCCCCTTCCCTTGAGATAAATCTGCAAATATCTCGGAAACGAAGCGAGCTATGGCAAAATGTTAAGAGACCTTTTTTGTAGAGAATTAAGTTTCCTACTTTTTATCTTCTATGATATTTTTTGATCAGATGCGTAGTTCTCGAGATATATCAAGATATTTAAAAGTTCCGAAGCCGCACCAACATAATAGAGATACAGAAACACCGTGGCCCCTCTCTTTGAGATAACTCTGCACTATTGCGAGCTGGAAATGCCACTTCCAGTTTAGCTGTTGCAGAAGAAGGACAACAAGAAGAAGAAATATCTCGAAATATGTCCGTTAGGCCCCTTCCCTTGAGATAAATCTGCAAATATCTCGGAAACGAAGCGACCTATCGCAAAATGTTAAGAGACCTTTTTTGTAGAGAATTATCTTTCCTACAATTTATGTTCTATGATATTTTTTGATCAGATGCGTAGTTCTCGAGATATATCAAGATATTTAAAAGTTCCGAAGCCGCACCAACATAATAGAGATACAGAAACACCGTGGCCCCTTTCTTTGAGATAACTCTGCACTATTGCGAGCTGCAAATGCCACTTCCAGCTTAGCTGTGCAGAGGAAGAACAACAAGAAGAAAAAGTATCTCGAAATATGTCCGTCAGGCCCGTTCCTTTGAGCTGAATCTGCAAATATCTCGGAAACGAAGCGAGCTATGGCAAAATGTTAAGAGACGTTTTTTGTAGAGAATTATCTTTCCTACAATTTATGTTCTATGATATTTTTTGATCAGAAGCGCAGTTTTCGAGATATATCGAGATATTTAAAAGTTCCGAAGCCGCACCAACATAATAGAGATACAGAAACACCGTGGCCCCTTTCTTTGAGATAACTCTGCACTAGTGCGAGCCGCAAATGCCACTTCCAGCTTAGCTGTGCAGAAGAAGAACAACAAGAAGAAGAAATATCTCGAAACATGTCCGTCAGGCCCCTTCCCTTGAGATAAATCTGCAAATATCTCGGAAACCAAGCGAGCTATGGCAAAATGTTAAGAGACCTTTTTTGTAGAGAATTAAGTTTCCTACTTTTTATGTTCTATGATATTTTTTGATCAGATGCGTAGTTCTCGAGATATATCAAGATATTTAAAAGTTCCGAAGCCGCACCAACATAATAGGGATACAGAAACACCGTGGCCCCTTTCTTTGAGATAACTCTGCACTAGTGCGAGCCGCAAATGCCACTTCCAGCTTAGCTGTGCAGAAGAAGAACAACAAGAAGAAGAAATATCTCGAAATATTTCCGTTAGGCTCCTTCCCTTGAGATAAATCTGCAAATATCTCGGAAACGAAGCGACCTATGGCAAAATGTTCAGAGACCTTTTTTGTAGAGAATTAAGTTTCCTACTTTTTATGTTCTATGATATTTTTTGATCAGATGCGTAGTTCTCGAGATATATCAAGATATTTAAAAGTTCCGAAGCCGTACCAACATAATAGAGATACAGAAACACCGTGGCCCCTTTCTTTGAGATAACTCTGCACTATTGCGAGCTGTAAATGCCACTTCCAGCTTAGCTGTGCAGAAGAAGAACAACAAGAAGAAGAAATATCTCGAAATATGTCCGTCAGGCCCCTTCCCTTGAGATAATTCTGCAAATATCTCGGAAACGGAGCGAGCTATGGCAAAATGTTAAGAGACTTTTTTTGTAGAGAATTATGTTTCCTACAATTTATGTTCTATGATATTTTTTGATCAGAAGCGTAGTTTTCGAGATATATCGAGATATTTAAAAGTTCCGAAGCCGCACCAACATAATAGAGATACAGAAACACCGTGGCCCCTTTCTTTGAGATAACTCTGCACTAGTGCGAGCCGCAAATGCCACTTCCAGCTTAGCTGTGCAGAAGAAGAACAACAAGAAGAAGAAATATCACGAAATATGTCCGACAGGCCCCTTCCCTTGAGATAAATCTGCAAATATCTCGGAAACGAAGCGAGCTATGGCGAAATGTTAAGAGACCTTTTTTGTAGAGAATTATGTTTCCTACAATTTATGTTCTATGATATTTTTTGATCAGAAGCGTAGTTTTCGAGATATATCGAGATATGTAAAAGTTCCGAAGCCGCACCAACATAATAGAGATACAGAAACACCGTGGCCCCTTTCTTTGAGATAACTCTGCACTATTGCGAGCTGCAAATGCCACTTCCAGCTTAGCTGTGCAGAAGAAGAACAACAAGAAGAAGAAATATCTCGAAATATGTCCGTCAGGCCCCTTCCCTTGAGATATATCTGCAAATATCTCGGAAACGAAGAGAGCTACGGCAAAATGTTAAGAGACCTTTTTTGTAGAGAATTAAGTTTCCTACTTTTCATGTTCTATGATATTTTTTGATCAGATGCGTAGTTCTCGAGATATATCAAGATATTTAAAAGTTCCGAAGCCGCACCTACATAATAGAGATACAGAAACACCGTGGCCCCTTTCTTTAAGATAACTCTGCACTATTGCGAGCTGCAAATGCCACTTCCAGCTTAGCTGTGCAGAGGAAGAACAACAAGAAGAAGAAATATCTCGAAATATGTCCGTCAGGCCAGTTCCTTTGAGCTGAATCTGCAAATATCTCGGAAACGAAGAGAGCTATGGCAAAATGTTAAGAGACCTATTTGTAGAGAATTAAGTTTCCTACTTTTTATGTTCGATGATATTTTTTGATCAGATGCGTAGTTCTCGAGATATATCAAGATATTTAAAAGTTCCGAAGCTGCACCAACATAATGGAGGTACAGAAACACCGTGGCCTCTTTCTTTGAGATAACTCTGCACTATTGCGAGCTGCAAATGCCACTTCCAGCTTAGCTGTGCAGAGGAAGAACAACAAGAAGAAGAAATATCTCGAAATATGTCCGTCAGGCCAGTTCCTTTGAGCTGAATCTGCAAATATCTCGGAAACGAAGAGAGCTATGGCAAAATGTTAAGAGACCTTTTTTGTAGAGAATTAAGTTTCCTACTTTTTATGTTCGATGATATTTTTTGATCAGATGCGTAGTTCTCGAGATATATCAAGATATTTAAAAGTTCCGAAGCTGCACCAACATAATGGAGGTACAGAAACACCGTGGCCTCTTTCTTTGAGATAACTCTGCACTATTGCGAGCTGCAAATGCCACTTCGAGCTTAGCTGTGCAGAAGAAGAACAACAAGAAGAAGAAATATCTCGAAATATGTCCGTCAGGCCCCTTCCCTTGAGATAAATCTGCAAATATCTCGGAAACGAAGCGAGCTATGGCAAAATGTTGAGAGACCTTTTTTGTAGAGAATTAAGTTTCCTACAATTTATGTTCTATGATATTTTTTGATCAGAAGCGTAGTTTTCGAGATATATCGAGATATTTAAAAGTTACGAAGCCGCACCAACATAATAGAGATACAGAAACACCGTGGCCCCTTTCTTTGAGATAACTCTGCAATAGTGCGAGCCGCAAATGCCACTTCCAGCTTAGCTGTGCAGAAGAAGAACAACAAGAAGAAGAAATATCTCGAAATATGTCCGTCAGGCCCCTTCCCTTGAGATAAATCTGCAAATATCTCGGAAACGAAGCGAGGTATGGCAAAATGTTAAGAGACCTTTTTTGTAGAGAATTAAGTTTCCTACTTTTTATGTTCTATGATATTTTCTGATCAGATGCGTAGTTCTCGAGATATATCAAGATATTTAAAAGTTCCGAAGCCGCACCTACATAATAGAGATACAGAAACACCGTGGCCCCTTTCTTTAAGATAACTCTGCACTATTGCGAGCTGCAAATGCCACTTCCAGCTTAGCTGTGCAGAGGAAGAACAACAAGAAGAAGAAATATCTCGAAATATGTCCGTCAGGCCAGTTCCTTTGAGCTGAATCTGCAAATATCTCGGAAACGAAGAGAGCTATGGCAAAATGTTAAGAGACCTTTTTTGTAGAGAATTAAGTTTCCTACTTTTTATGTTCGATGATATTTTGTGATCAGATGCGTAGTTCTCGAGATATATCAAGATATTTAAAAGTTCCGAAGCTGCACCAACATAATGGAGGTACAGAAACACCGTGGCCTCTTTCTTTGAGATAACTCTGCACTATTGCGAGCTGCAAATGCCACTTCGAGCTTAGCTGTGCAGAAGAAGAACAACAAGAAGAAGAAATATCTCGAAATATGTCCGTCAGGCCCCTTCCCTTGAGATAAATCTGCAAATATCTCGGAAACGAAGCGAGCTATGGCAAAATGTTAAGAGACCTTTTTTGTAGAGAATTAAGTTTCCTACTTTTTATGTTCCACGATATTTTTTGATCAGATGCGTAGTTCTCGAGATATATCAAGATATTTAAAAGTTCCGAAGCTGCACCAACATAATAGAGATACAGAAACACCGTGGCCCCTTTCTTTGAGATAACTCTGCACTAGTGCGAGCCGCAAATGCCACTTCCAGCTTAGCTGTGCAGAAGAAGAACAACAAGAAGAAGAAATATCTCGAAATATGTCCGTTAGGCCCCTTCCCTTGAGATAAATGTGCAAATATCTCGGAAACGAAGCGAGCTATGGCAAAATGTTGAGAGACCTTTTTTGTAGAGAATTAAGTTTCCTACAATTTATGTTCTATGATATTTTTTGATCAGAAGCGTAGTTTTCGAGATATATCGAGATATTTAAAAGTTACGAAGCCGCACCAACATAATAGAGATACAGAAACACCGTGGCCCCTTTCTTTGAGATAACTCTGCAATAGTGCGAGCCGCAAATGCCACTTCCAGCTTAGCTGTGCAGAAGAAGAACAACAAGAAGAAGAAATATTTCGAAATATGTCCGACAGGCCCATCCCTTGAGATAAATCTGCAAATATCTCGGAAACGAAGCGAGCTATGGCGAAATGTTAAGAGACCTTTTTTGTAGAGAATTAAGTTTCCTACTTTTTATGTTCTATGATATTTTTTGATCAGATGCGTAGTTCTCGAGATATATCAAGATATTTAAAAGTTCCGAAGCCGCACCAACATAATAGAGATACAGAAACACCGTGGCCCCTTTCTTTGAGATAACTCTGCACTAGTGCGAGCCGCAAATGCCACTTCCAGCTTAGCTGTGCAGAAGAAGAACAACAAGAAGAAGAAATATCTCGAAATATGTCCGTCAGGCCCCTTCCCTTGAGATAAATCTGCAAATATCTCGGAAACCAAGCGAGCTATGGCAAAATGTTAAGAGACCTTCTTTGTAGAGAATTAAGTTTCCTACTTTTTATCTTCTATGAGATTTTTTGATCAGAAGCGTAGTTTTCGAGATATATCGAGATATTTAAAAGTTCCGAAGACGCACCAACATAATAGAGATACAGAAACACCGTGGCCCCTTTCTTTGAGATAACTGTGCACTAGTGCGAGCCGCAAATGCCACTTCCAGCTTAGCTGTGCAGAAGAAGAACAACAAGAAGAAGAAATATCTCGAAATATGACCGTCAGGCCAGTTCCTTTGAGCTGAATCTGCAAATATCTCGGAAACGAAGCGAGCTATGGCAAAATGTTAAGAGACGTTTTTTGTAGAGAATTATGTTTCCTACAATTTATGTTCTATGATATTTTTTGATCAGAAGCGTAGTTTTCGAGATATATCGAGATATTTAAAAGTTCCGAAGACGCACCAACATAATAGAGATACAGAAACACCGTGGCCCCTTTCTTTGAGATAACTCTGCACCATTGCGAGCTGCAAATGCCACTTCCAGCTTAGCTGTGCAGAAGAACAACAACAAGAAGAAGAAATATCTCGAAATATGTCCGTCAGGCCCCTTCCCTTGAGATAAATCTGCAAATATCTCGGAAACGAAGCGAGCTATGGCAAAATGTTAAGAGACCTTTTTTGTAGAGAATTAAGTTTCCTACTTTTTATCTTCTATGATATTTTTTGATCAGATGCGTAGTTCTCGAGATATATCAAGATATTTAAAAGTTCCGAAGCCGCACCAACATAATAGAGATACAGAAACACCGTGGCCCCTCTCTTTGAGATAACTCTGCACTATTGCGAGCTGGAAATGCCACTTCCAGTTTAGCTGTTGCAGAAGAAGGACAACAAGAAGAAGAAATATCTCGAAATATGTCCGTTAGGCCCCTTCCCTTGAGATAAATCTGCAAATATCTCGGAAACGAAGCGACCTATCGCAAAATGTTAAGAGACCTTTTTTGTAGAGAATTATCTTTCCTACAATTTATGTTCTATGATATTTTTTGATCAGATGCGTAGTTCTCGAGATATATCAAGATATTTAAAAGTTCCGAAGCCGCACCAACATAATAGAGATACAGAAACACCGTGGCCCCTTTCTTTGAGATAACTCTGCACTATTGCGAGCTGCAAATGCCACTTCCAGCTTAGCTGTGCAGAGGAAGAACAACAAGAAGAAAAAGTATCTCGAAATATGTCCGTCAGGCCCGTTCCTTTGAGCTGAATCTGCAAATATCTCGGAAACGAAGCGAGCTATGGCAAAATGTTAAGAGACGTTTTTTGTAGAGAATTATCTTTCCTACAATTTATGTTCTATGATATTTTTTGATCAGAAGCGCAGTTTTCGAGATATATCGAGATATTTAAAAGTTCCGAAGCCGCACCAACATAATAGAGATACAGAAACACCGTGGCCCCTTTCTTTGAGATAACTCTGCACTAGTGCGAGCCGCAGATGCCACTTCCAGCTTAGCTGTGCAGAAGAAGAACAACAAGAAGAAGAAATATCTCGAAACATGTCCGTCAGGCCCCTTCCCTTGAGATAAATCTGCAAATATCTCGGAAACCAAGCGAGCTATGGCAAAATGTTAAGAGACCTTTTTTGTAGAGAATTAAGTTTCCTACTTTTTATGTTCTATGATATTTTTTGATCAGATGCGTAGTTCTCGAGATATATCAAGATATTTAAAAGTTCCGAAGCCGCACCAACATAATAGGGATACAGAAACACCGTGGCCCCTTTCTTTGAGATAACTCTGCACTAGTGCGAGCCGCAAATGCCACTTCCAGCTTAGCTGTGCAGAAGAAGAACAACAAGAAGAAGAAATATCTCGAAATATTTCCGTTAGGCTCCTTCCCTTGAGATAAATCTGCAAATATCTCGGAAACGAAGCGACCTATGGCAAAATGTTCAGAGACCTTTTTTGTAGAGAATTAAGTTTCCTACTTTTTATGTTCTATGATATTTTTTGATCAGATGCGTAGTTCTCGAGATATATCAAGATATTTAAAAGTTCCGAAGCCGCACCAACATAATAGGGATACAGAAACACCGTGGCCCCTTTCTTTGAGATAACTCTGCACTAGTGCGAGCCGCAAATGCCACTTCCAGCTTAGCTGTGCAGAAGAAGAACAACAAGAAGAAGAAATATCTCGAAATATGTCCATCAGGACCCTTCCCTTGAGATAAATCTGCAAATATCTCGGAAACCAAATGAGCTATGGCAAAATGTTAAGAGACTTTTTTCGTAGAGAATTATGTTTCCTACAATTTATGTTCTATGATATTTTTTGATCAGAAGCGTAGTTTTCGAGATATATCGAGATATGTAAAAGTTCCGAAGCCGCACCAACATAATAGAGATACAGAAACACCGTGGCCCCTTTCTTTGGGATAACTCTGCACTCTTGCGAGCTGCAAATGCCACTTCCAGCTTAGCTGTGCAGAAGAAGAACAACAAGAAGAAGAAATATCTCGAAATATGTCCGTCAGGCCACTTCCCTTGAGATAAATCTGCAAATATCTCGGAAACGAAGCGAGCTATGGCAAAATGTTAAGAGACCTTTTTTGTAGAGAATTAAGTTTCCTACTTTTTATGTTCTATGATATTTTCTGATCAGATGCGTAGTTCTCGAGATATATCAAGATATTTAAAAGTTCCGAAGCCGCACCAACATAATAGAGATACAGAAACACCGTGGCCCCTTTCTTTGAGATAACTCTGCACTATTGCGAGCTGCAAATGCCACTTCCAGCTTAGCTGTGCAGAGGAAGAACAACAAGAAGAAGAAATATCTCGAAATATGTCCGTCAGCCAGTTCCTTTGAGCTGAATCTGCAAATATCTCGGAAACGAAACGAGCTATGGCAAAATGTTAAGAGACCTTTTTTGTAGAGAATTATGTTTCCTACAATTTATGTTCTATGATATTTTTTGATCAGAAGCGTAGTTTTCGAGATATATCGAGATATTTAAAAGTTCCGAAGACGCACCAACATAATAGAGATACAGAAACACCGTGGCCCCTTTCTTTGAGATAACTCTGCACTATTGCGAGCTGCAAATGGCACTTCCAGCTTAGCTGTGCAGAAGAAGAACAACAAGAAGAAGAAATATCTCGAAATATGTCCGTCAGGCCCCTTCCCTTGAGATATATCTGCAAATATCTCGGAAACGAAGAGAGCTACGGCAAAATGTTGAGAGACCTTTTTTGTAGAGAATTAAGTTTCCTACTTTTCATGTTCTATGATATTTTTTGATCAGATGCGTAGTTCTCGAGATATATCAAGATATTTAAAAGTTCCGAAGCCGCACCAACGTAATAGAGATACAGAAACACCGTGGCCCCTTTCTTTGAGATAACTCTGCACTATTGCGAGCTGTAAATGCCACTTCCAGCTTAGCTGTGCAGAAGAAGAACAACAAGAAGAAGAAATATCTCGAAATATGTCCATCAGGACCCTTCCCTTGAGATAAATCTGCAAATATCTCGGAAACGAAATGAGCTATGGCAAAATGTTAAGAGACCTTTTTCGTAGAGAATTATGTTTCCTACAATTTATGTTCTATGATATTTTTTGATCAGAAGCGTAGTTTTCGAGATATATCGAGATATGTAAAAGTTCCGAAGCCGCACCAACATAATAGAGATACAGAAACACCGTGGCCCCTTTCTTTGGGATAACTCTGCACTCTTGCGAGCTGCAAATGCCACTTCCAGCTTAGCTGTGCAGAGGAAGAACAACAAGAAGAAGAAATATCTCGAAATATGTCCGTCGGGCCACTTCCCTTGAGATAAATCTGCAAATATCTCGGAAACGAAGCGAGCTATGGCAAAATGTTAAGAGACCTTTTTTGTAGAGAATTAAGTTTCCTACTTTTTATGTTCTATGATATTTTTTGATCAGATGCGTAGTTCTCGAGATATATCAAGATATTTAAAAGTTCCGAAGCCGCACCAACATAATAGAGATACAGAAACACCGTGGCCCCTTTCTTTGAGATAACTCTGCACTATTGCGAGCTGCAAATGCCACTTCCAGCTTAGCTGTGCAGAAGAAGAACAACAAGAATCAGAAATATTTCGAAATATGTCCGTCAGGCCCCTTCCCTTGAGATAAATCTGCAAATATCTCGGAAACGAAGCGAGCTATGGCAAAATCTTAAGAGACCTTTTTTGTAGAGAATTAAGTTTCCTACTTTTTATGTTCTATGATATTTTCTGATCAGATGCGTAGTTCTCGAGATATATCAAGATATTTAAAAGTTCCGAAGCCGCACCAACATAATAGAGATACAGAAACACCGTGGCCCCTTTCTTTGAGATAACACTGCACTACTGCGAGCTGCAAATGCCACTTCCAGCTTAGCTGTGCAGAAGAAGAACAACAAGAAGAAGAAATATCTCGAAATATGTCCGTCAGGCCCCTTCCCTTGAGATAAATCTGCAAATATCTCGGAAACGAAGCGAGCTATGGCAAAATGTTGAGAGACCATTTTTGTAGAGAATTAAGTTTCCTACTTTTTATGTTCTATGATATTTTTTGATCAGATGCGTAGTTCTCGAGATATATCCTGATATTTAAAAGTTCCGAAGCGGCACCAACATAATAGAGATACAGAAACACCGTGGCCCCTTTCTTTGAGGTAACTCTGCACTATTGGGGGCTGCAAATGCCACTTCCAGCTTAGCTGTGCAGAAGAAGAACAACAAGAAGAATGAATATCTCGAAATATGTCCGTCAGGCCCCTTCCCTTGAGATAAATCTGCAAATATCTCGGAAACCAAGCGAGCTATGGCAAAATGTTTAGAGACCTTATTTGTAGAGAATTAAGTTTCCTACTTTTTATGTTCTACGATATTTTTTGATCAGATGCGTAGTTCTCGAGATATATCAAGATATTTAAAAGTTCCGAAGCCGCACCAACATAATAGAGATACAGAAACACCGTGGCCCCTTTCTTTGAGATAACTCTGCACTATTGCGAGCTGCAAATGCCACTTCCAGCTTAGCTGTGCAGAAGAAGAACAACAAGAAGAAGAAATATCTCGAAATATGTCCGTCAGGCCCCTTCCCTTGAGATAAATCTGCAAATATCTCGGAAACGAAGCGAGCTATGGCAAAATGTTAAGAGACCTTTTTTGTAGAGAATTATGTGCCCTACAATTTACGTTCTCTGATATTTTTTGATCAGAAGCGTAGTTTTCGAGATATATCGAGATATTTAAAAGTTCCGAAGCCGCACCAACATAATAGAGATACAGAAACACCGTGGCCCCTTTCTTTGAGATAACTCTGCACTATTGCGACCTGCAAATGCGACTTCCAGCTTAGCTGTGCAGAAGAGGAACAACAAGAAGAAGAAATATCTCGGAATATGTCCGTCAGGCCCCTTCCCTTGAGCTAAATCTGCAAATATCTCGGAAACGATGCCAGCTATGGGAAAATGTTAAGAGACCTTTTTTGTAGAGAATTAAGTTTCCTACTTTTTATGTTCTGTGATATTTTTTGATCAGATGCGTAGTTCTCGAGATATATCAAGATATTTAAAAGCTCCGAAGCTGCACCAACATAATAGAGGTACAGAAACACCGTGGCCCCTTTCTTTGAGATAACTCTGCACTATTGCGAGCTGCAAATGCCACTTCCAGCTTAGCTGTGCGGAAGAAGAACAACAAGAATAAGAAATATTTCGAAATATGTCCGTCAGGCCCCTTCCCTTGAGATAAATCTGCAAATATCTCGGAAACGAAGCGAGCTATGGCAAAATGTTAAGAGACCATTTTTGTAGAGAATTAAGTTTCCTACTTTTTATGGTCTATGTTATTTTTTGATCAGATGCGTAGTTCTCGAGATATATCCTGATATTTAAAAGTTCCGAAGCGGCACCAACATAATAGAGATACAGAAACACCGTGGCCCCTTTCTTTGAGGTAACTCTGCACTATTGCGAGCTGCAAATGCCACTTCCAGCTTAGCTGTGCAGAAGAAGAACAACAAGAAGAAGGAATATCTCGAAATATGTCCGTCAGGCCCCTTCCCTTGAGATAAATCTGCAAATATCTCGGAAACGAAGCGAGCTATGGCAAAATGTTAAGAGACCATTTTTGTAGAGAATTAAGTTTCCTACTTTTTATGTTCTATGTTATTTTTTGATCAGATGCGTAGTTCTCGAGATATATCCTGATATTTAAAAGTTCCGAAGCGGCACCAACATAATAGAGATACAGAAACACCGTGGCCCCTTTCTTTGAGATAACTCTGCACTATTGCGAGCTGCAAATGCCACTTCCAGCTTAGCTGTGCAGAAGAAGAACAACAAGAATAAGAAATATTTCGAAATATGTCCGTCAGGCCCCTTCCCTTGAGATAAATCTGCAAATATCTCGGAAACGAAGCGAGCTACGGCAAAATGTTAAGAGACCTTTTTTGTAGAGAATTATGTTTCCTACAATTTACGTTCTCTGATATTTTTTGATCAGAAGCGTAGTTTTCGAGATATATCGAGATATTTAAAAGTTCCGAAGCCGCACCAACATAATAGAGATACAGAAACACCGTGGCCCCTTTCTTTGAGATAACTCTGCACTATTGCGACCTGCAAATGCCACTTCCAGCTTAGCTGTGCAGAAGAGGAACAACAAGAAGAAGAAATATCTCGGAATATGTCCGTCAGGCCCCTTCCCTTGAGCTAAATCTGCAAATATCTCGGAAACGATGCCAGCTATGGGAAAATGTTAAGAGACCTTTTTTGTAGAGAATTAAGTTTCCAACTTTTTATGTTCTATGATATTTTTCGATCAGAGGCGTAGTTCTCGAGATATATCAAGATATTTCAAAGTTCCGAAGCCGCACCAACATAATAGAGATACAGAAACACCGTGGCCCCTCTCTTTGAGATAACTCTGCACTATTGCGCGCTGCAAATGCCACTTCCAGCTTAGCTGTGCAGAAGAAGAACAACAAGAAGAAGAAATATCTCGAAATATGTCCGTCAGGCCCCTTCCCTTGAGATAAATCTGCAAATATCTCGGAAACGAAGCGAGCTATTGCAAAACGTTAAGAGACCTTTTTTGTAGAGAATTACGTTTCCTACTTTTTATGTTCTATGATATTTTTTGATCAGATGCGTAGTTCTCGAGATATATCAAGATATTTAAAAGTTCCGAAGCCGCACCAACATAATAGAGATACAGAAACACCGTGGCCCCTTTCTTTGCGATAACTCTGCACTATTGCGAGCTGCAAATGCCACTTCCATCTTAGCTGTGCAGAAGAAGAACAACAAGAAGAAGAAATATCTCGAAATATGTCCGTCAGGCCCCTTCCCTTGAGATAAATCTGCAAATATCTCGGAAACGAAGCGAGCTATGGCAAAATGTTAAGAGACCTTTTTTGTAGAGAATTAAGTTTCCTACTTTTCATGTTCTACGATATTTTTTGATCAGATGCGTAGTTCTCGAGATATATCAAGATATTTAAAACCTCCGAAGCTGCACCAACATAATAGAGGTACAGAAACACCGTGGCCCCTTTCTTTGAGATAACTCTGCACTATTGCGAGCTGCAAATGCCACTTCCAGCTTAGCTGTGCAGAAGAAGAACAACAAGACGAAGAAATATCTCGAAATATGTCCGTCAGGCCCCTTCCCTTGAGATAAATCTGCAAATATCTCGGAAACGAAGCGAGCCATGGGAAAATGTTGAGAGACCTTTTTTGTAGAGAATTATGTTTCCTACAATTTACGTTCTCTGATATTTTTTGATCAGAAGCGTAGTTTTCGAGATATATCGAGATATTTAAAAGTTCCGAAGCCGCACCAACATAATAGAGATACAGAAACACCGTGGCCCCTTTCTTTGAGATAACTCTGCACTATTGCGACCTGCAAATGGCACTTCCAGCTTAGCTGTGCAGAAGAGGAACAACAAGAAGAAGAAATATCTCGGAATATGTCCGTCAGGCCCCTTCCCTTGAGCTAACTCTGCAAATATCTCGGAAACGATGCCAGCTATGGGAAAATGTTAAGAGACCTTTTTTGTAGAGAATTAAGTTTCCTACTTTTTATGTTCTATGATATTTTTCGATCAGAGGCGTAGTTCTCGAGATATATCAAGATATTTAAAAGTTCCGAAGCCGCACCAACATAATAGAGATGCAGAAACACCGTGGCCCCTTTCTTTGAGATAACTCTGCACGATTGCGAGCTGGAAATGCCACTTCCAGTTTAGCTGTGCAGAAGAAGAACAACAAGAAGAAGAAATATCTCGAAATATGTCCATCAGGACCCTTCCCTTGAGATAAATCTGCAAATATCTCGGAAACGAAGCGAGCTATGGCAAAATGTTAGGAGACCTTTTTTGTAGAGAATTATGTTTCCTAGAATTTATGTTCTATGATATTTTTTGATCAGAAGCGTAGTTTTCGAGATATATCGAGATATTTAAAAGTTCCGAAGCCGCACCAACATAATAGAGATACAGAAACACCGTGGCCCCTCTCTTTGAGATAACTGTGCACTATTGCGCGCTGCAAATGCCACTTCCAGCTTAGCTGTGCAGAAGAAGAACAACAAGAAGAAGAAATATCTCGAAATATGTCCGTCAGGCCCCTTCCCTTGAGATAAATCTGCAAATATCTCGGAAACGAAGCGAGCTACGGCAAAATGTTAAGAGACCTTTTTTGTAGAAAATTAGGATTCCTACTTTTTATGTTCTATGATATTTTTTGAACAGATGCGTAGTTCTCGAGATATATCAAGATATTTAAAAGTTCCGAAGCCGCACCAACATAATAGAGATACAGAAACACCGTGGCCCCTTTCTTTGAGATAACTCTGCACTATTGCGCGCTGCAAATGCCACTTCCACCTTAGCTGTGCAGAAGAAGAACAACAAGAAGAAGAAATATCTCGAAATATGTCCGTCAGGCCCCTTCCCTTGAGATAAATCTGCAAATATCTCGGAAACGAAGCGAGCTATGGCAAAATGTTAAGAGACCTTTTTTGTAGAGAATTAAGTTTCCTACTTTTTATGTTCTATGATATTTTTTGATCAGATGCGTAGTTCTCGAGATATATCAAGATATTTAAAAGCTCCGAAGCTGCACCAACATAATAGAGGTACAGAAACACCGTGGCCCCTTTCTTTGAGATAACTCTGCACTATTGCGAGCTGCAAATGCCACTTCCAGCTTAGCTGTGCAGAAGAAGAACAACAAGAAGAAGAAATATCTCGAAATATGTCCGTCAGGACCCTTCCCTTGAGATAAATCTGCAAATATCTCGGAAACGAAGCGAGCTATTGCAAAACGTTAAGAGACCTTTTTTGTAGAGAATTAAGTTTCCTACTTTTTATGTTCTATGATATTTTTTGATCAGATGCGTAGTTCTCGAGATATATCAAGATATTTAAAAGTTCCGAAGCCGCACCAACATAATAGAGATACAGAAACACCGTGGCCCCTTTCTTTGAGATAACTCTGCACTATTGCGAGCTGTAAATGCCACGTCCAGCTTAGCTGTGCAGAAGAAGAACAACAAGAAGAAGAAATATCTCGAAATATGTCCGTCAGGCCCCTTCCCTCGAGATAAATCTGCAAATATCTCGGAAACGAAGCGAGCTATGGCAAAATGTTAAGAGACCTTTTTTGTAGAGGATTAAGTTTCCTACTTTTTATGTTCTATGATATTTTTTGATCAGATGCGTAGTTCTCGAGATATATCAAGATATTTAAAAGTTCCGAAGCCGCACCAACATAATAGAGATACAGAAACACCGTGGCCCCTCTCTTTGAGATAACTCTGCACTATTGCGAGCTGCAAATGCCACTTCCAGCTTAGCTGTGCAGAAGAAGAACAACAAGAAGAAGAAATATCTCGAAATATGTCCGTCAGGCCCCTTCCCTCGAGATAAATCTGCAAATATCTCGGAAACGAAGCGAGCTATGGCAAAATGTTAAGAGACCTTTTTTGTAGAGAATTAAGTTTCCCACAATTTAGGTTCTATGATATTTTTTGATCAGAAGCGTAGTTTTCGAGATATATCGAGATATTTAAAAGATCCGAAGCCGCACCAACATAATAGAGATACAGAAACACCGTGGCCCCTTTCTTTGAGATAACTCTGCACCATTGCGAGCTGCAAATGCCACTTCCAGCTTAGCTGTGCAGAAGAAGACCAACAAGAAGAAGAAATATCTCGAAATATGTCCGTCAGGCCCCTTCCCTTGAGATAAATCTGCAAATATCTCGGAAACGAAGCGAGCTATGGCAAAATGTTAAGAGACCTTATTTGTAGAGAATTAAGTTTCCTACTTTTTATGTTGTATGATATTATTTGATCAGATGCGTAGTTCTCGAGATATATCAAGATATTTAAAAGTTCCGAAGCCGCACCAACATAATAGAGATACAGAAACACCGTGGCCCCTTTCTTTGAGATAACTCTGCACTATTGCGAGCTGTAAATGCCACGTCCAGCTTAGCTGTGCAGAAGAAGAACAACAAGAAGAAGAAATATCTCGAAATATGTCCGTCAGGCCCCTTCCCTCGAGATAAATCTGCAAATATCTCGGAAACGAAGCGAGCTATGGCAAAATGTTAAGAGACCTTTTTTGTAGAGAATTAAGTTTCCTACTTTTTATGTTCTATGATATTTTTTGATCGGATGCGTAGTTCTCGAGATATATCAAGATATTTAAAAGTTCCGAAGCCGCACCAACATAATAGAGATACAGAAACACCGTGGCCCCTTTCTTTGAGATAACTCTGCACTATTGCGAGCTGCAAATGCCACTTCCAGCTTAGCTGTGCAGAAGAAGAACAACAAGAAGAAGAAATATCTCGAAATATGTCCGTCAGACCCCTTCCCTTGAGATAAATCTGCAAATACCTCGGAAACGAAGCGAGCTATGGCAAAATGTTAAGAGACCTTTTTTGTAGAGAATTATGTTTCCCACAATTTACGTTCTATGATATTTTTTGATCAGAAGCGTAGTTTTCGAGATATATCGAGATATTTAAAAGATCCGAAGCCGCACCAACATAATAGAGATACAGAAACACCGTGGCCCCTTTCTTCGAGATAACTCTGCACTATTGCGAGCTGCAAATGCCACTTCCAGCTTAGCTCTGCAGAAGAAGACCAACAAGAAGAAGAAATATCTCGAAATATGTCCGTCAGGCCCCTTCCCTTGAGATAAATCTGCAAATATCTCGGAAACGAAGCGAGCTATGGCAAAATGTTAAGAGACCTTATTTGTGGAGAATTAAGTTTCCTACTTTTTATGTTCTATGATATTATTTGATCAGATGCGTAGTTCTCGAGATATATCAAGATATTTAAAAGTTCCGAAGCCGCACCAACATAATAGAGATACAGAAACACCGTGGCCCCTTTCTTTGAGATAACTCTGCACTATTGCGAGCTGCAAATGCCACTTCCAGCTTAGCTGTGAAGAAGAAGAACAACAAGAAGAAGAAATATCTCGAAAAATGTCCGTCAGGCCCCTTCCCTTGAGATAAATCTGCAAATATCTCGGAAACGAAGCGAGCTATGGCAAAATGTTAAGAGACCTTATTTGTAGAGAATTAAGTTTCCTACTTTTTACGTTCTATGATATTTTTTGATCGGATGCGTAGCTCTCGAGATATATCAAGATATTTAAAAGTTCCGAAGCCGCACCAACATAATAGAGATACAGAAACACCGTGGCCCCTTTCTTTGAGATAACTCTGCACTATTGCGAGCTGCAAATGCCACTTCCAGCTTAGCTGTGCAGAAGAAGAACAACAAGAAGAAGAAATATCTCGAAATATGTCCGTCAGGCCCCTTCCCTTGAGATAAATCTGCATATATCTCGGAAACGAAGCGAGCTATGGCAAAATTATGAGAGACCTTTTTTGTAGAGAATTAAGTTTTCTACTTTTTATGTTCTATGATATTTTTTGATCAGATGCGTAGTTCTCGAGATATATCAAGATATTTAAAAGTTCCGAAGCCGCACCAACATAATAGAGATACAGAAACACCGTGGCCCCTTTCTTTGAGATAACTCGGCACTACTGCGAGCAGGAAATGCCACTTCCAGTTTAGCTGTGCAGAAGAAGAACAACAAGAAGAAGAAATATCTCGAAATATGTCCGTCAGGCCCCTTCCCTTGAGATAAATCTGCAAGTATCTTGGAAACGAAGCGAGCTATGGCAAAATGATAAGAGACCTTTTTTGTAGAGAATTAAGTTTCCTACTTTTTATGTTCTATGATATTTTTTGATCAGATGCGTAGTTCTCGAGATATATCAAGATATTTAAAAGTTCCGAAGCCGCACCAACATAATAGAGATACAGAAACACCGTGGCCCCTTTCTTTGAGATAACTCTGCACTATTGCGAGCTGCAAATGCCACTTCCCGCTTAGCTGTGCAGAAGAAGAACAACAAGAAGAAGAAATATCTCGAAATATGTCCGTCAGGCCCCTTCCCTTGAGATAAATCTGCATATATCTCGGAAACGAAGCGAGCTATGGCAAAATGTTGAGAGACCTTTTTTGTAGAGAATTAAGTTTTCTACTTTTTATGTTCTATGATATTTTTTGATCAGATGCGTAGTTCTCGAGATATATCAAGATATTTAAAAGTTCCGAAGCCGCACCAACATAATAGAGATACAGAAACACCGTGGCCCCTTTCTTTGAGATAACTCGGCACTACTGCGAGCTGGAAATGCCACTTCCAGTTTAGCTGTGCAGAAGAAGAACAACAAGAAGAAGAAATATCTCGAAATATGTCCGTCAGGCCCCTTCCCTTGAGATAAATCTGCAAGTATCTTGGAAACGAAGCGAGCTATGGCAAAATGTTAAGAGACCTTTTTTGTAGAGAATTAAGTTTCCTACTTTTTATGTTCTATGATATTTTTTGATCAGATGCGTAGTTCTCGAGATATATCAAGATATTTAAAAGTTCCGAAGCCGCACCAACATAATAGAGATACAGAAACACCGTGGCCCCTTTCTTTGAGATAACTCTGCACTATTGCGAGCTGCAAATGCCACTTCCAGCTTAGCTGTGCAGAAGAAGAACAACAAGTAGAAGAAATATCTCGAAATATGTCCGTCAGGCCCCTTCCCTTGAGATAAATCTGCAAATATCTCGGAAACGAAGCGAGCTATGGCAAAATGTTAAGAGACCTTATTTGTGGAGAATTAAGTTTCCTACTTTTTATGTTCTATGATATTATTTGATCAGATGCGTAGTTCTCGAGATATATCAAGATATTTAAAAGTTCCGAAGCCGCACCAACATAATAGAGATACAGAAACACCGTGGCCCCTTTCTTTGAGATAACTCTGCACTATTGCGAGCTGCAAATGCCACTTCCAGCTTAGCTGTGCAGAAGAAGAACAACAAGAAGAAGAAATATCTCGAAATATGTCCGTCAGGCCCCTTCCCTTGAGATAAATCTGCAAATATCTCGGAAACGAAGCGAGCTATGGCAAAATGTTAAGAGACCTTATTTGTAGAGAATTAAGTTTCCTACTTTTTATGTTCTATGATATTTTTTGATCAGATGCGTAGTTCTCGAGATATATCAAGATATTTAAAAGTTCCGAAGCCGCACCAACATAATAGAGATACAGAAACACCGTGGCCCCTTTCTTTGAGATAACTCTGCGCTATTGCGAGCTGGAAATGCCACTTCCAGTTTAGCTGTGCAGAAGAAGAACAACAAGAAGAGGAAATATCTCGAAATATGTCCGTCAGGCCCCTTCCCTTGAGATATATCTGCAAATATCTCGGAAACGAAACGAGCTATGGCAAAATGTTCAGAGACCTTTTTTGTAGAGAATTATGTTTCCTACAATTTATGTTGTATGATATTTTTTGATCAGAAGCATAGTTTTCGAGATATATCGAGATATTTAAAAGATCCGAAGCTGCACCAACATAATAGAGATACAGAAACACCGTGGCCCCTTTCTTTGAGATAACTCTGCACTAGTGCGAGCCGCAAATGCCGCTTCCAGCTTAGCTGTGCAGAAGAAGAACAACAAGAAGAAGAAATATCTCGAAATATGTCCGTCAGGCCCCTTCCCTCGAGATAAATCTGCAAATATCTTGGAAACGAAGCGAGCTATGGCAAAATGTTAAGAGACCTTTTTTGTAGAGAATTAAGTTTCCTACTTTTTATGTTCTACGATATTTTTTGATCGGATGCGTAGTTCTCGAGATATATCAAGATATTTAAAAGTTCCGAAGCCGCACCAACATAATAGAGATACAGAAACACCGTGGCCCCTTTCTTTGAGATAACTCTGCACTATTGCGAGCTGCAAATGCCACTTCCAGCTTAGCTGTGCAGAAGAAGAACAACAAAAAGAAGAAATATCTCGAAATATGTCCGTCAGGCCCCTTCCCTTGAGATAAATCTGCAAATATCTCGGAAACGAAGCGAGCTATGGCAAAATGTGAAGAGACCTCTTTTGTAGAGAATTAAGTTTCCTACTTTTTATGTTCTATGATATTTTTCGATCAGATGCGTAGTTCTCGAGATATATCAAGATATTTAAAAGTTCCGAAGCCGCACCAACATAATAGAGATACAGACACACCGTGGCCCCTTTCTTTGAGATAACTCTGCACTATTGCGAGCTGCAAATGCCACTTCCAGCTTAGCTGTGCAGAAGAAGACCAACAAGAAGAAGAAATATCTCGGAATATGTCCGTCAGGCCCCTTCCCTTGAGATAAATCTGCAAATATCTCGGAAACGAAGCGAGCTATGGCAAAATGTTAAGAGACCTTATTTGTAGAGAATTAAGTTTCCTACTTTTTATGTTCTATGATATTATTTGATCAGATGCGTAGTTCTCGAGATATATCAAGATATTTAAAAGTTCCGAAGCCGCACCAACATAATAGAGATACAGAAACACCGTGGCCCCTTTCTTTGAGATAACTCTGCGCTATTGCGAGCTGGAAATGCCACTTCCAGTTTAGCTGTGCAGAAGAAGAACAACAAGAAGAGGAAATATCTCGAAATATGTCCGTCAGGCCCCTTCCCTTGAGATATATCTGCAAATATCTCGGAAACGAAACGAGCTATGGCAAAATGTTAAGAGACCTTTTTTGTAGAGAATTATGTTTCCTACAATTTATGTTCTATGATATTTTTTGATCAGAAGCATAGTTTTCGAGATATATCGAGATATTTAAAAGATCCGAAGCTGCACCAACATAATAGAGATACAGAAACACCGTGGCCCCTTTCTTTGAGATAACTCTGCACTAGTGCGAGCCGCAAATGCCGCTTCCAGCTTAGCTGTGCAGAAGAAGAACAACAAGAAGAAGAAATATCTCGAAATATGTCCGTCAGGCCCCTTCCCTCGAGATAAATCTGCAAATATCTTGGAAACGAAGCGAGCTATGGCAAAATGTTAAGAGACCTTTTTTGTAGAGAATTAAGTTTCCTACTTTTTATGTTCTATGATATTTTTTGATCGGATGCGTAGTTCTCGAGATATATCAAGATATTTAAAAGTTCCGAAGCCGCACCAACATAATAGAGATACAGAAACACCGTGGCCCCTTTCTTTGAGATAACTCTGCACTATTGCGAGCTGCAAATGCCACTTCCAGCTTAGCTGTGCAGAAGAAGAACAACAAAAAGAAGAAATATCTCGAAATATGTCCGTCAGGCCCCTTCCCTTGAGATAAATCTGCAAATATCTCGGAAACGAAGCGAGCTATGGCAAAATGTTAAGAGACCTCTTTTGTAGAGAATTAGGTTTCCTACTTTTTATGTTCTATGATATTTTTCGATCAGATGCGTAGTTCTCGAGATATATCAGGATATTTAAAAGTTCCGAAGCCGCACCAACATAATAGAGATACAGACACACCGTGGCCCCCTTCTTTGAGATAACTCTGCACTATTGCGAGCTGCAAATGCCACTTCCAGCTTAGCTGTGCAGAAGAAGAACAACAAGAAGAAGAAATATCTCGAAATATGTCCGTCAGGCCCCTTCCCTTGAGATAAATCTGCAAATATCTCGGAAACGAAGCGAGCTATGGCAAAATGTTAAGAGACCTGTTTTGTAGAGAATTAAGTTTCCTACTTTTTATGTTCTATGATATTTTTCGATCAGATGCGTAGTTCTCGAGATATATCAAGATATTTAAAAGTTCCGAAGCCGCACCAACATAATAGAGATACAGAAACACCGTGGCCCCTTTCTTTGAGATAACTCTGCACTATTGCGAGCTGCAAATGCCACTTCCAGCTTAGCTGTGCAGAAGAAGAACAACAAGAAGAAGAAATATCTCGAAATATGTCCGTCAGACCCCTTCCCTTGAGATAAATCTGCAAATATCTCGGAAACGAAGCGAGCTACGGCAAAATGTTAAGAGACCTTTTTTGTAGAAAATTAGGTTTCTTACTTTTTATGTTCTATGATATTTTTTGATCAGATGCGTAGTTCTCGAGATATATCAAGATATTTAAAAGTTCCGAAGCCGCACCAACATAATAGAGATACAGAAACACCGTGGCCCCTTTCTTTGAGATAACTCTGCACTAATGCGAGCTGGAAATGCCACTTCCAGCTTAGCTGTGCAGAAGAAGAACAACAAGAAGAAGAAATATCACGAAATATGTCCGTTAGGCCCCTTCCCTTGAGATAAATCTGCAAATATCTCGGAAACGAAGCGAGCTATGGCAAAATGTTAAGAGACCTTTTTGTAGCGAATTAAGTTTCCTACTTTTTATGTTCTATGATATTTTTTGATCAGATGCGTAGTTCTAGAGATATATCAAGATATTTAAAAGTTCCGAAGCCGCACCAACATAATAGAGATACAGACACACCGTGGCCCCTTTCTTTGAGATAACTCTGCACTATTGCGAGCTGCAAATGCCACTTCCAGCTTAGCTGTGCAGAAGAAGAACAACAAGAAGAAGAAATATCTCGAAATATGTCCGTCAGGCCCCTTCCCTTGAGATAAATCTGCAAATATCTCGGAAACGAAGCGAGCTATGGCAAAATGTTAAGAGACCTGTTTTGTAGAGAATTAAGTTTCCTACTTTTTATGTTCTATGATATTTTTCGATCAGATGCGTAGTTCTCGAGATATATCAAGATATTTAAAAGTTCCGAAGCCGCACCAACATAATAGAGATACAGAAACACCGTGGCCCCTTTCTTTGAGATAACTCTGCACTATTGCGAGCTGCAAATGCCACTTCCAGCTTAGCTGTGCAGAAGAAGAACAACAAGAAGAAGAAATATCTCGAAATATGTCCGTCAGACCCCTTCCCTTGAGATAAATCTGCAAATATCTCGGAAACGAAGCGAGCTATGGCAAAATGTTAAGAGACCTTTTTGTAGCGAATTAAGTTTCCTACTTTTTATGTTCTATGATATTTTTTGATCAGATGCGTAGTTCTAGAGATATATCAAGATATTTAAAAGTTCCGAAGCCGCACCAACATAATAGAGATACAGAAACACCGTGGCCCCTTTCTTTGAGATAACTCTGCACTATTGCGAGCTGCAAATGCCACTTCCAGCTTAGCTGTGCAGAAGAAGAACAACAAGAAGAAGAAATATCTCGAAATATGTCCGTCAGGCCCCTTCCCTTGAGATAAATCTGCAAATATCTCGGAAACGAAGCGAGCTATGGCAAAATGTTAAGAGACCTTATTTGTAGAGAATTAAGTTTCCTACTTTTTATGTTCTATGATATTTTTTGATCAGATGCGTAGTTCTCGAGATATATCAAGATATTTAAAAGTTCCGAAGCCGCACCAACATAATAGAGATACAGAAACACCGTGGCCCCTTTCTTTGAGATAACTCTGCGCTATTGCGAGCTGCAAATGCCACTTCCAGTTTAGCTGTGCAGAAGAAGAACAACAAGAAGAGGAAATATCTCGAAATATGTCCGTCAGGCCCCTTCCCTTGAGATATATCTGCAAATATCTCGGAAACGAAACGAGCTATGGCAAAATGTTAAGAGACCTTTTTTGTAGAGAATTATGTTTCCTACAATTTATGTTCTATGATATTTTTTGATCAGAAGCGTAGTTTTCGAGATATATCGAGATATTTAAAAGATCCGAAGCTGCACCAACATAATAGACATACAGAAACACCGTGGCCCCTTTCTTTGAGATAACTCTGCACTATTGCGAGCTGCAAATGCCACTTCCAGCTTAGCTGTGCAGAAGAAGAACAACAAGAAGAAGAAATATCTCGAAATATGTCCGTCAGGCCCCTTCCCTTGAGATAAATCTGCAAATATCTCGGAAACGAAGCGAGCTATGGCAAAATGTTAAGAGACCTCTTTTGTAGAGAATTAAGTTTCCTACTTTTTATGTTGTATGATATTTTTCGATCAGATGCGTAGTTCTCGAGATATATCAAGATATTTAAAAGTTCCGAAGCCGCACCAACATAATAGAGATACAGAAACACCGTGGCCCCTTTCTTTGAGATAACTCTGCACTAGTGCGAGCCGCAAATGCCACTTCCAGCTTAGCTGTGCAGAAGAAGAACAACAAGAAGAAGAAATATCTCGAAATATGTCCGTCAGGCCCCTTCCCTTGAGATAAATCTGCAAATATCTCGGAAACGAAGCGAGCTATGGCAAAATATTAAGAGACCTTTTTTGTAGAGAATTAAGTTTCCTACTTTTTATCTTCTATGATATTTTCTGATCAGATTCGTAGTTCTCGAGATATATCGAGATATTTAAAAGATCCGAAGCCGCACCAACATAATAGAGATACAGAAACACCGTGGCCCCTTTCTTCGAGATAACTCTGCACTATTGCGAGCTGCAAATGCCACTTCCAGCTTAGCTGTGCAGAAGAAGACCAACAAGAAGAAGAAATATCTCGAAATATGTCCGTCAGGCCCCTTCCCTTGAGATAAATCTGCAAATATCTCGGAAACGAAGCGAGCTATGGCAAAATGTTAAGAGACCTTTTTGTAGCGAATTAAGTTTCCTACTTTTTATGTTCTATGATATTTTTTGATCAGATGCGTAGTTCTAGAGATATATCAAGATATTTAAAAGTTCCGAAGCCGCACCAACATAATAGAGATACAGAAACACCGTGGCCCCTTTCTTTGAGATAACTCTGCACTATTGCGAGCTGCAAATGCCACTTCCAGCTTAGCTGTGCAGAAGAAGAACAACAAGAAGAAGAAATATCTCGAAATATGTCCGTCAGGCCCCTTCCCTTGAGATAAATCTGCAAATATCTCGGAAACGAAGCGAGCTATGGCAAAATGTTAAGAGACCTTATTTGTAGAGAATTAAGTTTCCTACTTTTTATGTTCTATGATATTTTTTGATCAGATGCGTAGTTCTCGAGATATATCAAGATATTTAAAAGTTCCGAAGCCGCACCAACATAATAGAGATACAGAAACACCGTGGCCCCTTTCTTTGAGATAACTCTGCGCTATTGCGAGCTGCAAATGCCACTTCCAGTTTAGCTGTGCAGAAGAAGAACAACAAGAAGAGGAAATATCTCGAAATATGTCCGTCAGGCCCCTTCCCTTGAGATATATCTGCAAATATCTCGGAAACGAAACGAGCTATGGCAAAATGTTAAGAGACCTTTTTTGTAGAGAATTATGTTTCCTACAATTTATGTTCTATGATATTTTTTGATCAGAAGCGTAGTTTTCGAGATATATCGAGATATTTAAAAGATCCGAAGCTGCACCAACATAATAGACATACAGAAACACCGTGGCCCCTTTCTTTGAGATAACTCTGCACTATTGCGAGCTGCAAATGCCACTTCCAGCTTAGCTGTGCAGAAGAAGAACAACAAGAAGAAGAAATATCTCGAAATATGTCCGTCAGGCCCCTTCCCTTGAGATAAATCTGCAAATATCTCGGAAACGAAGCGAGCTATGGCAAAATGTTAAGAGACCTTTTTTGTAGAGAATTAAGTTTCCTACTTTTTATGTTCTACGATATTTTTTGATCAGATGCGTAGTTCTCGAGATATATCAAGATATTTAAAAGTTAAGAAGCCGCACCAACATAATAGAGATACAGAAACACCGTGGCCCCTTTCTTTGAGATAACTCTGCACTAATGCGAGCTGCAAATGCCACTTCCAGCTTAGCTGTGCAGAAGAAGAACAACAAAAAGAAGAAATATCTCGAAATATGTCCGTCAGGCCCCTTCCCTTGAGATAAATCTGCAAATATCTCGGAAACGAAGCGAGCTATGGCAAAATGTTAAGAGACCTCTTTTGTAGAGAATTAAGTTTCCTACTTTTTATGTTGTATGATATTTTTCGATCAGATGCGTAGTTCTCGAGATATATCAAGATATTTAAAAGTTCCGAAGCCGCACCAACATAATAGAGATACAGAAACACCGTGGCCCCTTTCTTTGAGATAACTCTGCACTAGTGCGAGCCGCAAATGCCACTTCCAGCTTAGCTGTGCAGAAGAAGAACAACAAGAAGAAGAAATATCTCGAAATATGTCCGTCAGGCCCCTTCCCTTGAGATAAATCTGCAAATATCTCGGAAACGAAGCGAGCTATGGCAAAATATTAAGAGACCTTTTTTGTAGAGAATTAAGTTTCCTACTTTTTATCTTCTATGATATTTTCTGATCAGATTCGTAGTTCTCGAGATATATCGAGATATTTAAAAGATCCGAAGCCGCACCAACATAATAGAGATACAGAAACACCGTGGCCCCTTTCTTCGAGATAACTCTGCACTATTGCGAGCTGCAAATGCCACTTCCAGCTTAGCTGTGCAGAAGAAGACCAACAAGAAGAAGAAATATCTCGAAATATGTCCGTCAGGCCCCTTCCCTTGAGATAAATCTGCAAATATCTCGGAAACGAAGCGAGCTATGGCAAAATGTTAAGAGACCTTATTTGTGGAGAATTAAGTTTCCTACTTTTTATGTTCTATGATATTATTTTATCAGATGCGTAGTTCTCGAGATATATCAAGATATTTAAAAGTTCCGAAGCCGCACCAACATAATAGAGATACAGAAACACCGTGGCCCCTTTCTTTGAGATAACTCTGCACTATTGCGAGCTGCAAATGCCACTTCCAGCTTAGCTGTGCAGAAGAAGAACAACAAGAAGAAGAAATATCTCGAAATATGTCCGTCAGGCCCCTTCCCTTGAGATAAATCTGCAAATATCTCGGAAACGAAGCGAGCTATGGCAAAATGTTAAGAGACCTTATTTGTAGAGAATTAAGTTTCCTACTTTTTATGTTCTATGATATTTTTTGATCAGATGCGTAGTTCTCGAGATATATCAAGATATTTAAAAGTTCCGAAGCCGCACCAACATAATAGAGATACAGAAACACCGTGGCCCCTTTCTTTGAGATAACTCTGCGCTATTGCGAGCTGGAAATGCCACTTCCAGTTTAGCTGTGCAGAAGAAGAACAACAAGAAGAGGAAATATCTCGAAATATGTCCGTCAGGCCCCTTCCCTTGAGATATATCTGCAAATATCTCGGAAACGAAACGAGCTATGGCAAAATGTTAAGAGACCTTTTTTGTAGAGAATTATGTTTCCTACAATTTATGTTCTATGATATTTTTTGATCAGATGCGTAGTTCTCGAGATATATCAAGATATTTAAAAGTTCCGAAGCCGTACCAACATAATAGAGATACAGAAACACCGTGGCCCCTTTCTTTGCGATAACTCTGCACTATTGCGAGCTGCAAATGCCACTTCCAGTTTAGCTGTGCAGAAGAAGAACAACAAGAAGAAGAAATATCTCGAAATATGTCCGTTAGGCCCCTTCCCTTGAGATAAATCGGCAAGTATCTCGGAAACGAAGCGAGCTATGGCAAAATGTTGAGAGACCTTTTTTGTAGAGAATTAAGTTTCCTACTTTTTATGTTCTATGATATTTTTTGATCAGATGCGTAGATCTCGAGATATATCAAGATATTTAAAAGTTCCGAAGCCGCACCAACATAATAGAGATACAGAAACACCGTGGCCCCTCTCTTTGAGATAACTCTGCACTATTGCGAGCTGCAAATGCCACTTCCAGTTTAGCTGTGCAGAAGAAGAACAACAAGAAGAAGAAATATCTCGAAATATGTCCGTCAGGCCCCTTCCCTTGAGATAAATCTGCAAATATCTCGGAAACGAAGAGAGCTATGGCAAAATGTTAAGAGACCTTTTTTGTAGAGAATTAAGTTTCCTACTTTTTATGTTCTATGATATTTTTTGATCAGATGCGTAGTTCTCGAGATATATCAAGATATTTAAAAGTTCCGAAGCCGCACCAACATAATAGAGATACAGAAACACCGTGGCCCCTTTCTTTGAGATAACTCTGTACTAGTGCGAGCCGCAAATGCCACTTCCAGCTTAGCTGTGCAGAAGAAGAACAACAAGAAGAAGAAATATCACGAAATATGTCCGTGAGGCCCCTTCCCTTGAGATAAATCTGCAAATATCTCGGAAACGAAGCGAGCTATGGCAAAATGTTAAGAGACCTTTTTTGTAGCGAATTAAGTTTCCTACTTTTTATGTTCTATGATATTTTTTGATCAGATGCGTAGTTCTCGAGATATATCAAGATATTTTGTCACGTAGACAGACCGTTTTTATCAAACGTGTCTCCTTTCAAATAAGCTTAAACATCTGGAAAGGAAAACTCTCGGGCAAACCGACCATTTACTCTCGTAATAAACAGAAGGCCCACCGATAGCAGAACCAAACACTTGGGAAAGCAATGGGTCCGCCGTAATCAAATAGCAGATGCAACCACTCTAAACTGTCGCAGAGGCAGGTGGACCCAGCCTGATCACTCGAATAGTAACCAGACCACCCTTCTTAATTAGTATATAAACCCGTTCGTACCAACGATCGGGGGCAGTACCAGAGTTCATCTCGTGTCGAGCACGTCGTGTACGGTAGTGAGTTGGTTACTATTAGTGAGATCGGGTTGAAGTCCCCTTCGAGCAACATTCACCTTATAGAATCCGCGAGTCGTGTTTCTATTTGGCATTACAATCAACCACACACAACACCCCCGCATTGCCAGTGCGTGAACACCGAGCATAGTGGAAATAGGTAATATATCACATTATACACCTATATTCGCGACAACAACATCTGTAATTTGACCAAGATTGTAGAATATATACATTGCTGTGTCAAACCCACATTAGCATTCTCCTTTAAACCCAGTGAAACCTTGTGACAGTTCCTACCACAATACAATCTTACCGCTCGGGTTGTATTGATAATAAAATAAGTTACGCGGCCGCCAATCAGAAAGCCTCTGATAGCCACGCGCGCTACCAAGCCGTCGGCCACGTAACAGAACTGGTGACAGCGGTGGGATATAGTCACATAGATCATTTTCACTGGCATAATTACTTTCGTGGAATTTGACACACGGCTATTACTTTGTTGAACAACGATTGTATACTAGTTTTCCTAGTCAATCGGGTAACAAGAGGTATATACTAGTTTTCCTAGTTACAATTCTTTAACCAACAAATTCATTCAACATGGCGAATGAACAAGCCAATATTTCTTCAGCCGATCTTATGAACTTAACAGTTTCGATCGCAAATTCTATGACACTTTTGACACAAAGATCCTGCATACAAAATGTTGCGTTAACAATACCAACATTTGATGGTGAGAATCCACCTTTATCACGTTTTGCACAACTGGTAGAAGATGGATTGACCTTGATTCCTGAGGGAACAGAAAGGGAATACCTTACAATTATTTTAACTAAACTCACCGGTCCGGCGCGAAGAAGTACTTTAGAACATCAATTCACTTCGGTATCCGCGTTGATCAAGCATTTGAAGAGAAGATTTGGACCAGGAAAGAGCTTATCGCAATTTCAAACAGAAATTGCCAGGCTTCAAATTAGGGAATACGAAAGTTTGAGAAACTACATCGATAGAACAAGCCATCTTGTTTATTGTACAAGAGGAGCGATTAAAGAGAAATATCCTAGACATTCAGAGGAAAATATTAAACAAATGGAAATGGATATTTTAGAAAATTTCCTAGATGGATTACCAGACCGCATCTCTTTTAAGGTATCAGCACAAAATAGAGACATTAAAAACTTAGAGGAAGCTTTTGACGCTGTGCTAGAGGTAGACAGGAAATTAAGAAGTCGTCGTGATTTGGCACGAAACACATCACCAGGAGGCTGGAACAACAGGGATCACCACAGCAACGAACGTCGAAATGAAATTTCATACCCTCAATCTCCAACACGACACGATCGATATAGAGATCGACAGAGGAGACCATCTAACTCTGAAGACGAGAGAGAAGGACGACCACGTACATCAGCATGGACTGTGCGATCCAGGAATCAATCGAATTCACCTTCTTATCGTTCAAATTCACCACGCACAGATCAAGATGAAAAACGGTTTACAGTTTTAAAACGCAGTGAAAGGGATGATACTTCGCAGCTATATTGTTGGCGATGTGATACCCAAGGACACGATGAAAAACGTTGTAGGAGGAATTCGCAAAATTTCAGACAGCGATCATACTCTCGAAATTCTTCAGTCGAATCAAACAAGTCTTTAAACTCAGAAAACGCTCAACGGAAAGGCGAGGCGGTGAGCGATCTGCAAAGACCTCGCCAAAAGATAGTCAGATTCACGGGAGAATTCTCATCAAGGAAACCCCAGCACCAAGAATAAAAATCAAAGTTCCGGAATTAGAATTAGAAACAGCTGAATTTTTAATTGACGGTGGCGCGGCAGTTAACTTAATAGTGCGCGATGTTCTCGGAGATCAAGCCAAACGTATCACTAAAGAAGTTATTGAAATCACAGGACTTACAAAATCACCTATTTATAGCATAGGAACCACAATTCTTCACATTCACGGTAAGCCTGCATTATTTTACGTAGTAGAGAACCTTGCAATAGAAGCCGATGGAATTATAGGCAGCCCATTTTTATTACAAGAAGAAGCAGAAATTTCATATTATCATGGAACACTAGTATTGAAAGATAAACCTATTCGACCACTTCGTTTTTCAAATTACCGAGATTTAGCTCAGCAGAAAAATCCGAAATCGACTAAACACCGTATCGAAGCTCGAACAACAAAACAAATTGCAATTCACATAGCTAATCCAAATATTAAAGAGGGATACTTACCGCGACTCAAAACATCAGAAAATATATACATTGGCGAAGCAGCAGTATATAATCGTGACGGCATTTGTTACGCGTTAGCAACGAATACCGGAGAAGACGATGTAGACATCGAAATTGAACCTCAATACATTCATCCTTACGATATTTACGACTCGTCGGACGACGACCCAATTTCTTCATATATGACCGAAAACACACCAGAAAATAGAGCAACACGAATTAGAAATCTTTTAAGAACCGATCATCTCAATGCAGAAGAACGTAAACATGTATTCAACATCGTCGACGAATTTTCAGACAGATTTTACTTGCCTGGAGACAAACTAGGAGAAGTACCGAATTTTTACCATTCAATTCATACAACAGATGACGTACCGATTAATACAAGACAATACCGATATCCACCAGTACACCAAGACGAAATACAACGTCAAGTAAAGGCTCTGTTATTACAAGGAGTCATACAGCCATCTAGTTCACCATATAATTCTCCGTTATGGATTGTACCAAAGAAACCAGACGCTAAGGGCAATAAGCGTTGGCGTATGGTAATCGATTTCCGAGCCTTAAACGAAAAGACTTTGAGTGATAAATTTCCTTTGCCGAATATCACCGAAATTCTAGATAAATTGGGAGGAGCAAAATATTTCACAATTTTTGATATAGCAAATGGATTTCATCAAGTTCAAATGGATCCTAAGGATTGTCCGAAAACAGCATTCACAACACCGGATGGGCATTTTGAATTTGTACGCATGCCATTTGGTTTAAAAAATGCACCACCGACATTTCAACGCTTAATGAATCAAGTTATATCTGGTCTAGAGAACGCTCATGTATTCATAGACGATATGGTTGTTTTCTCTTCATCACTACGAGAACATGAAATAAAAGTAAAAAAATTACTCAATCGGCTCAGAGAATTTGGACTTACACTGCAGATTGATAAATGCGAATTCTTACGTAAGGAGGTTACTTATTTAGGACACATTTTAACAGAAAATGGTGTTAAGCCAGATCCTCGTAAATTACAAGCTGTAAAAGAATTTCCCATTCCTAAAACACAGAAAAATGTCCAGCAGTTCTTGGGACTGACAGGATATTATCGCCGTTTCATAAAAGATTATTCTATTAAATCAAAACCATTAGTTCAGTTATTAGGTAAAGGAATTCGTTTTAAGTGGACCGAAGACCAGCAAAAAAGTTTTGAAAATTTACGCGACGAACTCTGTACACAACCAATTTTACAATATCCGGATTTTAATCGACCGTTCATTGTTACCACTGGCGCAATCAACGGGTTTGTTTTACGATAAATTGTCAGACATACGGACATATCAATCGCAATGGCGATTGGTCACGTCATTGGATGTTGATAAATACCTTGCACATGCACCACCAGTAGAACAGATAATTCTGGCCATGAACCAACTTTGCAAAAAACACGGTTTAGAAACTTGCCTCAGCATGGAAGTAGGACCACGGTTACTTAAAAGAGAAGAAAGCACTATGCAGTATAGGAATCTAATACAAACAGCAATAGGAAACGATGCCTTTCCAAAAAGACGACCATTACGACGCAATGCACCATTTGGATTTATTGGCACAATCAACAAAGCATTATTTGGAACCTTAACTCAAGAAGACGCAGATTTTTACAACCAGGAATTGAATAAGTTATATAAAA
Source organism: Osmia lignaria lignaria (assembly GCF_051020975.1). Classification (NCBI taxonomy): domain Eukaryota; kingdom Metazoa; phylum Arthropoda; class Insecta; order Hymenoptera; family Megachilidae; genus Osmia; species Osmia lignaria. Next base: position 3,046,791 of record NW_027478159.1, on the reverse strand, counting down.
ATCAACTTGAAATAACGGAACTCAACTCGAAGCAAATACACATTGTGAAAGGGGAGTTTTCAGCCATACACGAAAGATTAGTAAATTTAACACAGGTTACATCTGAGCTGATAAAAGCTGCATCAGAACATTCGCGATTCTTAGAAGAAACTAGGTCCGAAATTGCCCAACTCCGTTTTGAAACAGCTATAAGGGATACCATTTTAGAATTAGAAAGAGGATTGGACGACTACAGCACTAATTTACTATTATTAATAGACGCAATATTATTAGCGAAACAAGGAATAATGCATCCTGCCGTTTTTTCACCACAGCAATTATTGAAGTCAGCATTAAAGATCAAACAATCTTTAACTTATGAATTTCCATTATCTCCAGAAGAATTATTAACTGAACAAATCGAGAAACTAACGAAATTAAATGTAGTATTTGCAAAAGGCAGAGTATTATTTGAACTCACCATACCGCTTTTGGAACAAAAGGTGTTCAATTTGTATAAAATCTATCCTTGTCCATCAAAGCAGGTTATTAAAGAAAAAGAAGTAGTTACGTACATACAACCACAAATTTCATACATTGCAGTCACTACAGATGAGCAGCAATACTTTTTACCTACCGAGGAATATCTTGGAGTTTGCCGAGTTCATAATAATCAGTTAATAGGACCATCAACATTACCATTATATCAGGTAGAAGGTCATGCAACCTGCGAATCTACCTTGCTTTTGAACCCATCCGCCATAAACTGGGAAACCTGCGATGTAAGGGTAACCACCAAGCTTCAACCATTCTGGCAAGTGTTAAGCGCTCCTGCTACCTGGTTTTTCTTTATGCCAACCCATAAAAAGGCCCAGGTATATTGTAAAGGGGAAAAACCAACTATAGCAAACATTTACAATACTGGAATTTTCAACCTCGAACCGGGATGTAGAGCCACAGTAAATGCGATGCAATTAAAAGCAATGGACACAATAGTAACCATGGAAAATATTATACATTACCCATCAGCGTCATACAATTTATCAGTAATCATTCCGAAAATAACAGAACATCACCTATCAGTTTTAGAAACCAATTACACTAATACAGATCAAGTAATCACAAATTGGAAGAACCTTCCGACAGCACCAAACCTAGAGGAATTGGAGCATCGGGCGAAAGAATTGGAACTTCAAGAAATTTCCACAAATCGTATAAAAATATCAACATTTTCCTCGTTTGGAGTAGTATCTTTGATCCTACTATTAATAATTGGGACAATAATAAAAAGTAATATACACAAAATCATTAATAAACTAAAACCTTTGGACAAACCGAACGAAATTGAATTGCAACTGGAAGAAATACCTAAAAACTCAGAAGAATCAAATTCATATAATATAAATTTACCAAGGGAAAAATCTTCAGCACCTAGACCAAGTGCCACAATATTCTAAGGGGCCGTAGCCACTCCTACACATCCCTCCTCTAAGAGTCGAAATAAGAGTGGGGTAAGATAAGGGTTTTCAGACTATATAAGCAGTTCTCGGCACCATAGTCTCATCAGTAGACATCCTCAAGAAAATGAACACCATCAAAAATATAGTTTTGAGCAGTTCTGTTCGGATCGGAATTGTCCACGTGGACAATCCGGTAGAATTCTGGGCGCAGGTGGACGACGGTCGGGAAGAAGCTAGGCGACTGTACCGGGACCTGTATCGGTACATGAGCGACCGCGGCCACCTCCACTTTCCAAACCAGGGAAGACTGACCACTGGACGTCTGGTGGCGTACAGAAGTAAAGAAGGTACCTGGGTCCGAGGAGAAGTTCAACACCTGGTGGACGGCCAGTTCGAGGTGGCTCTTCGTGACCACGGCAAGGTGGTAAGGGCACCGGTCGACCAACTTCGGACCTTGCCGCCACGCTTTCAAAATCTACCGTGGCAGGCCTTCAAGGTACGAGTACGGGGTATCCGCCCTGTATGCAGGACCTGGAAGATAGAGCAGGCCAAGAGGGTGTTGGAAGGAAGGAGGGGTCTGCTAACCAACATCAGAGGCGAGGGTGAGGTCGTGGCAGATGTAGCCCTCGATCGTCTACCAGGACAACCACCATTCAACGTGGCGGAGGCGTGGTTGGGCATGAGATACGCGGTTCCAGGCCGGGTATAAAAGCAGACCACAACACCATTCTTCCAAAACACTTATCTGAGCGGACCGAAATGTGCTACATCAGGGAACAACCAACTGAGAGGGACACCAGTCGCATCGAGCTGCTGATGAACTTGACGGCCTGCCTGTGCATGCGCAGCACTTGCTACAGATTAGACGTTGGCATTGTCTGTATGCAGTGTGCTCTCGAAGCAGCCCTTGGAGCAGCAAGGATCTATGACATGGTGGAGGTACACTATCCACTACCAACGGCATATCCGCCTGGGGCCTGCGATATTTGCAGCGCGCCCCTGATGGAGTCGCAGGCCGCCTATCACTGCGAGGAGTGTATTGCCGCCATCATCATGGAAATGGAATACCAAAGAGCAAACCAACCCATACCACCGCCTGCAATAGTACCAACCTGGTACACCGAGAGACAAATCCGATCGAGGCAGCCTGGACCCAGACGTACGCTTCGACTTCATACCGCAGTTAGCAGCATCACCAACCATCACACGTAGCGATAAGTACACACACATCACACATAACACCCGACATATTGCATTACAACACCAAAACTTCAACACATTCTAGTGAGTGTTTTCCTTTCCAATTGAAAGCATCACGATTACCGCGATGTTTCATCTAAGGGGGGAGGTGTCACGTAGACAGACCGTTTTTATCAAACGTGTCTCCTTTCAAATAAGCTTAAACATCTGGAAAGGAAAACTCTCGGGCAAACCGACCATTTACTCTCGTAATAAACAGAAGGCCCACCGATAGCAGAACCAAACACTTGGGAAAGCAATGGGTCCGCCGTAATCAAATAGCAGATGCAACCACTCTAAACTGTCGCAGAGGCAGGTGGACCCAGCCTGATCACTCGAATAGTAACCAGACCACCCTTCTTAATTAGTATATAAACCCGTTCGTACCAACGATCGGGGGCAGTACCAGAGTTCATCTCGTGACGAGCACGTCGTGTACGGTAGTGAGTTGGTTACTATTAGTGAGATCGGGTTGAAGTCCCCTTCGAGCAACATTCACCTTATAGAATCCGCGAGTCGTGTTTCTATTTGGCATTACAATCAACCACACACAACACCCCCGCATTGCCAGTGCGTGAACACCGAGCATAGTGGAAATAGGTAATATATCACATTATACACCTATATTCGCGACAACAACATCTGTAATAGACCAAGATTGTAGAATATATACATTGCTGTGTCAAACCCACATTAGCATTCTCCTTTAAACCCAGTGAAACCTTGTGACAGTTCCTACCACAATACAATCTTACCGCTCGGGTTGTATTGATAATAAAATACGTTACGCGGCCGCCAATCAGAAAGCCTCTGATAGCCACGCGCGCTGCCAAGACGTCGGCCACGTAACAATTTAAAAGTTCCGAAGCCGCACCAACATAATAGAGATACAGAAACACCGTGGCCCCTCTCTTTGAGATAACTCTGCACAATTGCGAGCTGCAAATGCCACTTCCAGCGTAGCTGTGCAGAAGAAGAACAACAAGAAGAAGAAATATCTCGAAATATGTCCGTCAGGCCCCTTCCCTTGAGATAAATCTGCAAATATCTCGGAAACGAAGCGAGCTATTGCAAAATGTTAAGAGACCTTTTTTGTAGAGAATTGAGTTTCCTACTTTTTATGTTCTATGATATTTTTTGATCAGATGCGTAGTTCTCGAGATATATCAAGATATTTAAAAGTTAAGAAGCCGCACCAACATAATAGAGATACAAAAACACCGTGGCCCCTTTCTTTCAGATAACTATGCACTATTGCGAGCTGTAAATGCCACTTCCAGCTTAGCTGTGCAGAAGAAGAACAACAAGAAGAAGAAATATCTCGAAATATGTCCGTCAGGCCCCTTACCTTGAGCTAAATCTGCAAATATCTCGGAAACGAAGCGAGGTATGGCAAAATCTTACCAGACTTTTTTGTAGAGAATTAAGTTTCCTACTTTATATGTTCTATGATATTTTTTGATCAGATGCGTAGTTCTCGAGATATATCAAGATATTTAAAAGTTCCGAAGCCGCACCAACATAATAGAGATACAGAAACACCGTGGCCCCTTTCTTTGAGATAACTCTGTACTATTGCGAGCTGGAAATGCCACTTCCAGTTTAGCTGTGCAGAAGAAGAACAACAAGAAGAAGAAATATCTCGAAATATGTCCGTCAGGCCACTTCCCTTGAGATAAATCTGCAAATATCTCGGAAACGAAGCGAGCTATGGCAAAATGTTAAGAGACCTTTTTTGTAGAGAATTATGTTTCCTACTTTTTATGTTCTATGATATTTTTTGATCAGACGCGTAGCTCTCGAGATATATCAAGATATTTAAAAGTTCCGAAGCCGCACCAACATAATAGAGATACAGAAACACCGTGGCCCCTCTCTTTGAGATAACTCTGCACTATTGCGAGCTGGAAAAGCCACTTCCAGTTTAGCTGTGCAGAAGAAGAACAACAAGAAGAAGAAATATCTCGAAATATGTCCGTCAGGCCACTTCCCTTGAGATAAATCTGCAAATATCTCGGAAACGAAGCGAGCTATGGCAAAATGTTAAGAGACCTTTTTTGTAGAGAATTATGTTTCCTACTTTTTATGTTCTATGATATTTTTTGATCAGACGCGTAGCTCTCGAGATATATCAAGATATTTAAAAGTTCCGAAGCCGCACCAACATAATAGAGATACAGAAACACCGTGGCCCCTCTCTTTGAGATAACTCTGCACTATTGCGAGCTGGAAATGCCACTTCCAGTTTAGCTGTGCAGAAGAAGAACAACAAGAAGAAGAAATATCTCGAAATATGTCCGTTAGGCCCCTTCCCTTGAGATAAATCTGCAAATATCTCGGAAACCAAGCGAGCTATGGCAAAATGTTAAGAGACCTTTTTTGTAGAGAATTATGTTTCCTACAATTTATGTTCCATGATATTTTTTGATCAGAAGCGTAGTTTTCGAGATATATCGAGATATTTAAAAGTTCCGAAGCCGCACCAACATAATAGAGATACAGAAACACCGTGGCCCCTTTCTTTGAGATAACTCTGCACTATTGCGAGCTGCAAATGCCACTTCCAGCTTAGCTGTGCAGAAGAAGAACAACAAGAAGAAGAAATATCTCGAAATATGTCCGTCAGGCCAGTTCCTTTGAGCTGAATCTGCAAATATCTCGGAAACGAAGCGAGCTATGGCAAAATGTTAAGAGACCTTTTTTGTAGAGAATTATGTTTCCTACTTTTTATGTTCTATGATATTTTTTGATCAGACGCGTAGCTCTCGAGATATATCAAGATATTTAAAAGTTCCGAAGCCGCACCAACATAATAGAGATACAGAAACACCGTGGCCCCTCTCTTTGAGATAACTCTGCACTATTGCGAGCTGGAAAAGCCACTTCCAGTTTAGCTGTGCAGAAGAAGAACAACAAGAAGAAGAAATATCTCGAAATATGTCCGTTAGGCCCCTTCCCTTGAGATAAATCTGCAAATATCTCGGAAACCAAGCGAGCTATGGCAAAATGTTAAGAGACCTTTTTTGTAGAGAATTATGTTTCCTACAATTTATGTTCTATGATATTTTTTGATCAGAAGCGTAGTTTTCGAGATATATCGAGATATTTAAAAGTTCCGAAGCCGCACCAACATAATAGAGATACAGAAACACCGTGGCCCCTTTCTTTGAGATAACTCTGCACTATTGCGAGCTGCAAATGCCACTTCCAGCTTAGCTGTGCAGAGGAAGAACAACAAGAAGAAGAAATATCTCGAAACATGTCCGTCAGGCCAGTTCCTTTGAGCTGAATCTGCAAATATCTCGGAAACGAAGCGAGCTATGGCAAAATGTTAAGATACCTTTTTTGTAGAGATTTAATTTCCTACTTTTTATCTTCTATGATATTTTCTGATCAGATGCGTAGTTCTCGAGATATATCACGATATTTAAAAGTTCCGAAGCCGCACCAACATAATAGAGATACAGAAACACCGTGGCCCCTTTCTTTGAGATAACTCTGCACTAGTGCGAGCCGCAAATGCCACTTCCAGCTTAGCTGTGCAGCAGAAGAACAACAAGAAGAAGCAATATCTCGAAATATGTCCGTCAGGCCACTTCCCTTGAGATAAATCTGCAAATATCTCGGAAACGAAGCGAGCTATGGCAAAATGTTAAGAGACCTTTTTTGTAGAGAATTATGTTTCCTACTTTTTATGTTCTATGATATTTTTTGATCAGACGCGTAGCTCTCGAGATATATCAAGATATTTAAAAGTTCCGAAGCCGCACCAACATAATAGAGATACAGAAACACCGTGGCCCCTCTCTTTGAGATAACTCTGCACTATTGCGAGCTGGAAATGCCACTTCCAGTTTAGCTGTGCAGAAGAAGAACAACAAGAAGAAGAAATATCTCGAAATATGTCCGTTAGGCCCCTTCCCTTGAGATAAATCTGCAAATATCTCGGAAACCAAGCGAGCTATGGCAAAATGTTAAGAGACCTTTTTTGTAGAGAATTATGTTTCCTACAATTTATGTTCTATGATATTTTTTGATCAGAAGCGTAGTTTTCGAGATATATCGAGATATTTAAAAGTTCCGAAGCCGCATCAACATAATAGAGATACAGAAACACCGTGGCCCCTTTCTTTGAGATAACTCTGCACTATTGCGAGCTGCAAATGCCACTTCCAGCTTAGCTGTGCAGAGGAAGAACAACAAGAAGAAGAAATATCTCGAAATATGTCCGTCAGGCCAGTTCCTTTGAGCTGAATCTGCAAATATCTCGGAAACGAAGCGAGCTATGGCAAAATGTTAAGAGACCTTTTTTGTAGAGAATTATGTTTCCTACTTTTTATGTTCTATGATATTTTTTGATCAGACGCGTAGCTCTCGAGATATATCAAGATATTTAAAAGTTCCGAAGCCGCACCAACATAATAGAGATACAGAAACACCGTGGCCCCTCTCTTTGAGATAACTCTGCACTATTGCGAGCTGGAAAAGCCACTTCCAGTTTAGCTGTGCAGAAGAAGAACAACAAGAAGAAGAAATATCTCGAAATATGTCCGTTAGGCCCCTTCCCTTGAGATAAATCTGCAAATATCTCGGAAACCAAGCGAGCTATGGCAAAATGTTAAGAGACCTTTTTTGTAGAGAATTATGTTTCCTACAATTTATGTTCTATGATATTTTTTGATCAGAAGCGTAGTTTTCGAGATATATCGAGATATTTAAAAGTTCCGAAGCCGCACCAACATAATAGAGATACAGAAACACCGTGGCCCCTTTCTTTGAGATAACTCTGCACTATTGCGAGCTGCAAATGCCACTTCCAGCTTAGCTGTGCAGAGGAAGAACAACAAGAAGAAGAAATATCTCGAAACATGTCCGTCAGGCCAGTTCCTTTGAGCTGAATCTGCAAATATCTCGGAAACGAAGCGAGCTATGGCAAAATGTTAAGATACCTTTTTTGTAGAGATTTAATTTCCTACTTTTTATCTTCTATGATATTTTCTGATCAGATGCGTAGTTCTCGAGATATATCACGATATTTAAAAGTTCCGAAGCCGCACCAACATAATAGAGATACAGAAACACCGTGGCCCCTTTCTTTGAGATAACTCTGCACTAGTGCGAGCCGCAAATGCCACTTCCAGCTTAGCTGTGCAGCAGAAGAACAACAAGAAGAAGCAATATCTCGAAATATGTCCGTCAGGCCACTTCCCTTGAGATAAATCTGCAAATATCTCGGAAACGAAGCGAGCTATGGCAAAATGTTAAGAGACCTTTTTTGTAGAGAATTATGTTTCCTACTTTTTATGTTCTATGATATTTTTTGATCAGACGCGTAGCTCTCGAGATATATCAAGATATTTAAAAGTTCCGAAGCCGCACCAACATAATAGAGATACAGAAACACCGTGGCCCCTCTCTTTGAGATAACTCTGCACTATTGCGAGCTGGAAAAGCCACTTCCAGTTTAGCTGTGCAGAAGAAGAACAACAAGAAGAAGAAATATCTCGAAATATGTCCGTTAGGCCCCTTCCCTTGAGATAAATCTGCAAATATCTCGGAAACCAAGCGAGCTATGGCAAAATGTTAAGAGGCCTTTTTTGTAGAGAATTATGTTTCCTACAATTTATGTTCTATGATATTTTTTGATCAGAAGCGTAGTTTTCGAGATATATCGAGATATTTAAAAGTTCCGAAGCCGCACCAACATAATAGAGATACAGAAACACCGTGGCCCCTTTCTTTGAGATAACTCTGCACTATTGCGAGCTGCAAATGCCACTTCCAGCTTAGCTGTGCAGAGGAAGAACAACAAGAAGAAGAAATATCTCGAAATATGTCCGTCAGGCTAGTTCCTTTGAGCTGAATCTGCAATTATCTCGGAAACGAAGCGAGCTATGGCAAAATGTTAAGAGACCTTTTTTGTAGAGAATTAAGTTTCCTACTTTTTATGTTCTATGATATTTTCTGATCAGATGCGTAGTTCTCGAGATATATCAAGATATTTAAAAGTTCCGAAGCCGCACCAACATAATAGAGATACAGAAACACCGTGGCCCCTTTCTTTGAGATAACTCTGCAGTATTGCGAGCTGTAAATGCCACTTCCAGCTTAGCTGTGCAGGAGAAGAACAACAAGAAGAAGAAATATCTCGAAATATGTCCGTCAGGCCCCTTCCCTTGAGATAAATCTGCAAATATCTCGGAAACGAAGCGAGCTATGGCAAAATGTTGAGAGACCTTTTTTGTAGAGAATTAAGTTTCCTACTTTTTATGTTCTATGATATTTTTTGATCAGATGCGTAGTTCTCGAGATATATCAAGATATTTAAAAGTTCCGAAGCCGCACCAACATAATAGAGATACAGAAACACCGTGGCCCCTTTCTTTGAGATAACTCTGCAGTATTGCGAGCTGTAAATGCCACTTCCAGCTTAGCTGTGCAGGAGAAGAACAACAAGAAGAAGAAATATCTCGAAATATGTCCGTCAGGCCCCTTCCCTTGAGATAAATCTGCAAATATCTCGGAAACGAAGCGAGCTATGGCAAAATGTTGAGAGACCTTTTTTGTAGAGAATTAAGTTTCCTACTTTTTATGTTCTATGATATTTTTTGATCAGATGCGTAGTTCTCGAGATATATCTAGATATTTAAAAGTTCCGAAGCCGCACCAACATAATAGAGATACAGAAACACCGTGGCCCCTCTCTTGGAGATAACTCTGCACTATTGCGAGCTGGAAATGCCACTTCCAGTTTAGCTGTGCAGAAGAAGAACAACAAGAAGAAGAAATATCTCGAAATATGTCCGTCAGGCCCCTTCCCTTGAGATAAATCTGCAAATATCTCGGAAACGAAGCGAGCTATGGCAAAATGTTAAGAGACCTTTTTTGTAGAGAATTATGTTTCCTACAATTTATGTTCTATGATATTTTTTGATCAGAAGCGTAGTTTTCGAGATATATCGAGATATTTAAAAGTTCCGAAGCCGCACCAACATAATAGAGATACAGAAACACCGTGGCCCCTTTCTTTGAGATAACTCTGCACTAGTGCGAGCCGCAAATGCCACTTCCAGCTTAGCTGTGCAGAAGAAGAACAACAAGAAGAAGAAATATCTCGAAATATGTCCGTCAGGCCCCTTCCCTTGAGATAAATCTGCAAATATCTCGGAAACGAAGCGAGCTATGGTAAAATGTTAAGAGACCTTTTTTGTAGAGAATTAAGTTTCCTACTTTTTATGTTCTATGATATTTTTTGATCAGATGCGTAGTTCTCGAGATATATCAAGATATTTAAATGGTTCCGAAGCCGCACCAACATAATAGAGATACAGAAACACCGTGGCCCCTTTCTTTGAGATAACTCTGCACTATTGCGAGCTGCAAATGCCACTTCCAGCTTAGCTGTGCAGAGGAAGAACAACAAGAAGAAGAAATATCTCGAAATATGTCCGTCAGGCCAGTTCCTTTGAGCTGAATCTGCAAATATCTCGGAAACGAAGCGAGCTATGGCAAAATGTTAAGAGACGTTTTTTGTAGAGAATTATGTTTCCTACAATTTATGTTCTATGATATTTTTTGATCAGAAGCGTAGTTTTCGAGATATATCGAGATATTTAAAAGTTCCGAAGCCGCACCAACATAATAGAGATACAGAAACACCGTGGCCCCTTTCTTTGAGATAACTCTGCACTATTGCGAGCTGCAAATGCCACTTCCAGCTTAGCTGTGCAGAGGAAGAACAACAAGAAGAAGAAATATCTCGAAATATGTCCGTCAGGCTAGTTCCTTTGAGCTGAATCTGCAATTATCTCGGAAACGAAGCGAGCTATGGCAAAATGTTAAGAGACCTTTTTTGTAGAGAATTAAGTTTCCTACTTTTCATGTTCTATGATATTTTTTGATCAGATGCGTACTTCGCGAGATATATCAAGATATTTAAAAGTTCCGAAGCCGCACCAACATAATAGAGATACAGAAACACCGTGGCCCCTTTCTTTGAGATAACTCTGCACTATTGCGAGCTGTAAATGCCACTTCCAGCTTAGCTGTGCAGAAGAAGAACAACAAGAAGAAGACATATCTCGAAATATGTCCGTCAGGCCCCTTCCCTTGAGATATATCTGCAAATATCTCGGAAACGAAGCGAGCTATGGCAAAATGTTAAGAGACCTTTTTTGTAGAGAATTATGTTTCCTACAATTTATGTTCTATGATATTTTTTGATCTGATGCGTAGTTCTCGAGATATATCAAGATATTTAAAAGTTCCGAAGCCGCACCAACATAATAGAGATACAGAAACACCGTGGCCCCTTTCTTTGAGATAACTCTGCACTATTGCGAGCTGTAAATGCCACTTCCAGCTTAGCTGTGCAGAAGAAGAACAACAAGAAGAAGAAATATCTCGAAATATGTCCGTCAGGCCCCTTCCCTTGAGATAAATCTGCAAATATCTCGGAAACGAAGCGAGCTATGGCAAAATGTTGAGAGATCTTTTTTGTAGAGAATTAAGTTTCCTACTTTTTATATTCTATGATATTTTTTGATCAGATGCGTAGTTCTCGAGATATATCAAGATATTTAAAAGTTCCGAAGCCGCACCAACATAATAGAGATACAGAAACACCGTGGCCCCTCTCTTTGAGATAACTCTGCACTATTGCGAGCTGGAAATGCCACTTCCAGTTTAGCTGTGCAGAAGAAGAACAACAAGAAGAAGAAATATCTCGAAATATGTCCGTCAGGCCCCTTCCCTTGAGATAAATCTGCAAATATCTCGGAAACGAAGCGAGCTATGGCAAAATGTTAAGAGACGTTTTTTGTAGAGAATTATGTTTCCTACAATTTATGTTCTATGATATTTTTTGATCAGAAGCGTAGTTTTCGAGATATATCGAGATATTTAAAAGTTCCGAAGCCGCACCAACATAATAGGGATACAGAAACACCGTGGCCCCTTTCTTTGAGATAACTCTGCACTAGTGCGAGCCGCAAATGCCACTTCCACCTTAGCTGTGCAGAAGAAGAACAACAAGAAGAAGGAATATCTCGAAATATGTCCGTCAGGCCCCTTCCCTTGAGATAAATCTGCAAATATCTCGGAAACGAAGCGAGCTATGGCAAAATGTTAAGAGACCTTTTTTGTAGAGAATTAAGTTTCCTACTTTTCATGTTCTATGATATTTTTTGATCAGATGCGTACTTCGCGAGATATATCAAGATATTTAAAAGTTCCGAAGCCGCACCAACATAATAGAGATACAGAAACACCGTGGCCCCTTTCTTTGAGATAACTCTGCACTATTGCGAGCTGTAAATGCCACTTCCAGCTTAGCTGTGCAGAAGAAGAACAACAAGAAGAAGACATATCTCGAAATATGTCCGTCAGGCCCCTTCCCTTGAGATATATCTGCAAATATCTCGGAAACGAAGCGAGCTATGGCAAAATGTTAAGAGACCTTTTTTGTAGAGAATTATGTTTCCTACAATTTATGTTCTATGATATTTTTTGATCTGATGCGTAGTTCTCGAGATATATCAAGATATTTAAAAGTTCCGAAGCCGCACCAACATAATAGAGATACAGAAACACCGTGGCCCCTTTCTTTGAGATAACTCTGCACTATTGCGAGCTGTAAATGCCACTTCCAGCTTAGCTGTGCAGAAGAAGAACAACAAGAAGAAGAAATATCTCGAAATATGTCCGTCAGGCCCCTTCCCTTGAGATAAATCTGCAAATATCTCGGAAACGAAGCGAGCTATGGCAAAATGTTGAGAGATCTTTTTTGTAGAGAATTAAGTTTCCTACTTTTTATATTCTATGATATTTTTTGATCAGATGCGTAGTTCTCGAGATATATCAAGATATTTAAAAGTTCCGAAGCCGCACCAACATAATAGAGATACAGAAACACCGTGGCCCCTCTCTTTGAGATAACTCTGCACTATTGCGAGCTGGAAATGCCACTTCCAGTTTAGCTGTGCAGAAGAAGAACAACAAGAAGAAGAAATATCTCGAAATATGTCCGTCAGGCCCCTTCCCTTGAGATAAATCTGCAAATATCTCGGAAACGAAGCGAGCTATGGCAAAATGTTAAGAGACGTTTTTTGTAGAGAATTATGTTTCCTACAATTTATGTTCTATGATATTTTTTGATCAGAAGCGTAGTTTTCGAGATATATCGAGATATTTAAAAGTTCCGAAGCCGCACCAACATAATAGGGATACAGAAACACCGTGGCCCCTTTCTTTGAGATAACTCTGCACTAGTGCGAGCCGCAAATGCCACTTCCACCTTAGCTGTGCAGAAGAAGAACAACAAGAAGAAGGAATATCTCGAAATATGTCCGTCAGGCCCCGTCCCTTGAGATGAATCTGCAAATATCTCGGAAACGAAGCGAGCTATGGCAAAATGTTGAGAGACCTTTTTTGTAGAGAATTAAGTTTCCTACTTTTTATGTTCTATGATATTTTTTGATCAGATGCGTAGTTCTCGAGATATATCAAGATATTAAAAAGTTCCGAAGCCGCACCAACATAATAGAGATACAGAAACACCGTGGCCCCTCTCTTTGAGATAACTCTGCACTATTGCGAGCTGGAAATGCCACTTCCAGTTTAGCTGTGCAGAAGAAGAACAACAAGAAGAAGAAATATCTCGAAATATGTCCGTCAGGCCCCTTCCCTTGAGATATATCTGCAAATATCTCGGAAACGAAGCGAGCTATGGCAAAATGTTAGGAGACCTTTTTTGTAGAGAATTATGTTTCCTACAATTTATGTTCTATGATATTTTTTGATCAGAAGCGTAGTTTTCGAGATATATCGAGATATTTAAAAGTTCCGAAGCCGCACCAACATAATAGAGATACAGAAACACCGTGGCCCCTTTCGTTGAGATAACTCTGCACTAGTGCGAGCCGCAAATGCCACTTCCAGCTTAGCTGTGCAGAAGAAGAACAACAAGAAGAAGAAATATCTCGAAATATGTCCGTCAGGCCCCTTCCCTTGAGATAAATCTGCAAATATCTCGGAAACGAAGCGAGCTATGGCAAAATCTTAAGAGACGTTTTTTGTAGAGAATTATGTTTCCTACAATTTATGTTCTATGATATTTTTTGATCAGAAGCGTAGTTTTCGAGATATATCGAGATATTTAAAAGATCCGAAGCCGCACCAACATAATAGGGATACAGAAACACCGTGGCCCCTTTCTTTGAGATAACTCTGCACTAGTGCGAGCCGCAAATGCCACTTCCAGCTTAGCTGTGCAGAAGAAGAACAACAAGAAGAAGAAATATCTCGAAATATGTCCGTCAGGCCCCTTCCCTTGAGATAAATCTGCAAATATCTCGGAAACGAAGCGAGCTATGGCAAAATGTAGAGAGACCTTTTTTGTAGAGAATTAAGTTTCCTACTTTTTATGTTCTATGATATTTTTTGATCAGATGCGTAGTTCTCGAGATATATCAAGATATTTAAAAGTTCCGAAGCCGCACCAACATAATAGAGATACAGAAACACCGTGGCTCCTCTCTTTGAGATAACTCTGCACTATTGCGAGCTGGAAATGCCACTTCCAGTTTAGCTGTGCAGAAGAAGAACAACAAGAAGAAGAAATATCTCGAAATATGTCCGTCAGGCCCCTTCCCTTGAGATAAATCTGCAAATATCTCGGAAACGAAGCGAGCTATGGCAAAATGTTAAGAGACGTTTTTTGTAGAAAATTATGTTTCCTACAATTTATGTTCTATGATATTTTTTGATCAGAAGCGTAGTTTTCGAGATATATCGAGATATTTAGAAGTTCCGAAGCCGCACCAACATAATAGGGATACAGAAACACCGTGGCCCCTTTCTTTGAGATAACTCTGCACTAGTGCGAGCCGCAAATGCCACTTCCACCTTAGCTGTGCAGAAGAAGAACAACAAGAAGAAGGAATATCTCGAAATATGTCCGTCAGGCCCCTTCCCTTGAGATAAATCTGCAAATATCTCGGAAACGAAGCGAGCTATGGCAAAATGTTGAGAGACCTTTTTTGTAGAGAATTAAGTTTCCTACTTTTTATGTTCTATGATATTTTTTGATCAGATGCGTAGTTCTCGAGATATATCAAGATATTTAAAAGTTCCGAAGCCGCACCAACATAATAGAGATACAGAAACACCGTGGCCCCTCTCTTTGAGATAACTCTGCACTATTGCGAGCTGGAAATGCCACTTCCAGTTTAGCTGTGCAGAAGAAGAACAACAAGAAGAAGAAATATCTCGAAATATGTCCGTCAGGCCCCTTCCCTTGAGATATATCTGCAAATATCTCGGAAACGAAGCGAGCTATGGCAAAATGTTAGGAGACCTTTTTTGTAGAGAATTATGTTTCCTACAATTTATGTTCTATGATATTTTTTGATCAGAAGCGTAGTTTTCGAGATATATCGAGATATTTAAAAGTTCCGAAGCCGCACCAACATAATAGGGATACAGAAACACCGTGGCCCCTTTCTTTGAGATAACTCTGCACTATTGCGAGCTGTAAATGCCACTTCCAGCTTAGCTGTGCAGAAGAAGAACAACAAGAAGAAGAAATATCTCGAAATATGTCCGTCAGGCCCCTTCCCTTGAGATATATCTGCAAATATCTCGGAAACGAAGCGAGCTATGGCAAAATGTTAAGAGACCTTTTTTGTAGAGAATTATGTTTGGTACAATTTATGTTCTATGATATTTTTTGGTGAGAATCGTAGTTTTCGAGATATATCGAGATATTTAAAAGTTCCAAAGCCGCACCAACATAATAGAGATACAGAAACACCGTGGCCCCTTTCTTTGAGATAACTCTGCACTATTGCGAGCTGTAAATGCCACTTCCAGCTTAGCTGTGCAGAAGAAGAACAACAAGAAGAAGACATATCTCGAAATATGTCCGTCAGGCCCCTTCCCTTGAGATAAATCTGCAAATATCTCGGAAACGAAGCGAGCTATGGCAAAATGTTGAGAGACCTTTTTTGTAGAGAATTAAGTTTCCTACTTTTTATGTTCTATGATATTTTTTGATCAGATGCGTAGTTCTCGAGATATATCAAGATATTTAAAAGTTCCGAAGCCGCACCAACATAATAGAGATACAGAAACACCGTGGCCCCTCTCTTTGAGATAACTCTGCACTATTGCGAGCTGGAAATGCCACTTCCAGTTTAGCTGTGCAGAAGAAGAACAACAAGAAGAAGAAATATCTCGAAATATGTCCGTCAGGCCCCTTCCCTTGAGATAAATCTGCAAATATCTCGGAAACGAAGCGAGCTATGGCAAAATGTTAAGAGACGTTTTTTGTAGAAAATTATGTTTCGTACAATTTATGTTCTATGATATTTTTTGATCAGAAGCGTAGTTTTCGAGATATATCGAGATATTTAGAAGTTCCGAAGCCGCACCAACATAATAGGGATACAGAAACACCGTGGCCCCTTTCTTTGAGATAACTCTGCACTGGTGCGAGCCGCAAATGCCACTTCCACCTTAGCTGTGCAGAAGAAGAACAACAAGAAGAAGGAATATCTCGAAATATGTCCGTCAGGCCCCTTCCCTTGAGATAAATCTGCAAATATCTCGGAAACGAAGCGAGCTATGGCAAAATGTTGAGAGACCTTTTTTGTAGAGAATTAAGTTTCCTACTTTTTATGTTCTATGATATTTTTTGATCAGATGCGTAGTTCTCGAGATATATCAAGATATTTAAAAGTTCCGAAGCCGCACCAACATAATAGAGATACAGAAACACCGTGGCCCCTCTCTTTGAGATAACTCTGCACTATTGCGAGCTGGAAATGCCACTTCCAGTTTAGCTGTGCAGAAGAAGAACAACAAGAAGAAGAAATATCTCGAAATATGTCCGTCAGGCCCCTTCCCTTGAGATATATCTGCAAATATCTCGGAAACGAAGCGAGCTATGGCAAAATGTTAGGAGACCTTTTTTGTAGAGAATTATGTTTCCTACAATTTATGTTCTATGATATTTTTTGATCAGAAGCGTAGTTTTCGAGATATATCGAGATATTTAAAAGTTCCGAAGCCGCACCAACATAATAGGGATACAGAAACACCGTGGCCCCTTTCTTTGAGATAACTCTGCACTATTGCGAGCTGTAAATGCCACTTCCAGCTTAGCTGTGCAGAAGAAGAACAACAAGAAGAAGACATATCTCGAAATATGTCCGTCAGGCCCCTTCCCTTGAGATATATCTGCAAATATCTCGGAAACGAAGCGAGCTATGGCAAAATGTTAAGAGACCTTTTTTGTAGAGAATTATGTTTCCTACAATTTATGTTCTATGATATTTTTTGATCAGAAGCGTAGTTTTCGAGATATATCGAGATATTTAAAAGTTCCAAAGCCGCACCAACATAATAGAGATACAGAAACACCGTGGCCCCTTTCTTTGAGATAACTCTGCACTATTGCGAACTGCAAATGCCACTTCCAGCTTAGCTGTGCAGAGGAAGAACAACAAGAAGAAGAAATATCTCGAAATATGTCCGTCAGGCCAGTTCCTTTGAGCTGAATCTGCAAATATCTCGGAAACGAAGCGAGCTATGGCAAAATGTTAAGAGACGTTTTTTGTAGAGAATTATGTTTCCGACAATTTATGTTCTATGATATTTTTTGATCAGAAGCGTAGTTTTCGAGATATATCGAGATATTTAAAAGTTCCGAAGCCGCACCAACATGATAGGGATACAGAAACACCGTGGCCCCTTTCTTTGAGATAACTCTGCAGTATTGCGAGCTGTAAATGCCACTTCCAGCTTAGCTGTGCAGAAGAAGAACAACAAGAAGAAGAAATATCTCGAAATATGTCCGTCAGGCCCCTTCCCTTGAGATAAATCTGCAAATATCTCGGAAACGAAGAGAGCTATGGCAAAATGTTAAGAGACCTTTTTTGTAGAGAATTAAGTTCCCTACTTTTTATGTTCTATCATATTTTTTGATCTGATGCGTAGTTCTCGAGATATATCAAGATATTTAAAAGTTCCGAAGCCGCACCAACATAATAGAGATACAGAAACACCGTGGCCCCTTTCTTTGAGATAACTCTGCACTATTGCGAGCTGTAAATGCCACTTCCAGCTTAGCTGTGCAGAAGAAGAGCAACAAGAAGAAGAAATATCTCGAAATATGTCCGTCAGGCCCCTTCCCTTGAGATAAATCTGCAAATATCTCGGAAACGAAGCGAGCTATGGCAAAATGTTGAGAGACCTTTTTTGTAGAGAATTAAGTTTCCTACTTTTCATGTTCTATGATATTTTTTGATCAGATGCGTAGTTCTCGAGATATATCAAGATATTTAAAAGTTCCGAAGCCGCACCAACATAATAGAGATACAGAAACACCGTGGCCCCTCTCTTTGAGATAACTCTGCACTATTGCGAGCTGGAAATGCCACTTCCAGTTTAGCTGTGCAGAAGAAGAACAACAAGAAGAAGAAATATCTCGAAATATGTCCGTCAGGCCCCTTCCCTTGAGATATATCTGCAAATATCTCGGAAACGAAGCGAGCTATGGCAAAATGTTAGGAGACCTTTTTTGTAGAGAATTATGTTTCCTACAATTTATGTTCTATGATATTTTTTGATCAGAAGCGTAGTTTTCGAGATATATCGAGATATTTAAAAGTTCCGAAGCCGCACCAACATAATAGGGATACAGAAACACCGTGGCCCCTTTCTTTGAGATAACTCTGCACTATTGCGAGCTGTAAATGCCACTTCCAGCTTAGCTGTGCAGAAGAAGAACAACAAGAAGAAGACATATCTCGAAATATGTCCGTCAGGCCCCTTCCCTTGAGATATATCTGCAAATATCTCGGAAACGAAGCGAGCTATGGCAAAATGTTAAGAGACCTTTTTTGTAGAGAATTATGTTTCCTACAATTTATGTTCTATGATATTTTTTGATCAGAAGCGTAGTTTTCGAGATATATCGAGATATTTAAAAGTTCCAAAGCCGCACCAACATAATAGAGATACAGAAACACCGTGGCCCCTTTCTTTGAGATAACTCTGCACTATTGCGAACTGCAAATGCCACTTCCAGCTTAGCTGTGCAGAGGAAGAACAACAAGAAGAAGAAATATCTCGAAATATGTCCGTCAGGCCAGTTCCTTTGAGCTGAATCTGCAAATATCTCGGAAACGAAGCGAGCTATGGCAAAATGTTAAGAGACGTTTTTTGTAGAGAATTATGTTTCCGACAATTTATGTTCTATGATATTTTTTGATCAGAAGCGTAGTTTTCGAGATATATCGAGATATTTAAAAGTTCCGAAGCCGCACCAACATGATAGGGATACAGAAACACCGTGGCCCCTTTCTTTGAGATAACTCTGCAGTATTGCGAGCTGTAAATGCCACTTCCAGCTTAGCTGTGCAGAAGAAGAACAACAAGAAGAAGAAATATCTCGAAATATGTCCGTCAGGCCCCTTCCCTTGAGATAAATCTGCAAATATCTCGGAAACGAAGAGAGCTATGGCAAAATGTTAAGAGACCTTTTTTGTAGAGAATTAAGTTTCCTACTTTTTATGTTCTATCATATTTTTTGATCTGATGCGTAGTTCTCGAGATATATCAAGATATTTAAAAGTTCCGAAGCCGCACCAACATAATAGAGATACAGAAACACCGTGGCCCCTTTCTTTGAGATAACTCTGCACTATTGCGAGCTGTAAATGCCACTTCCAGCTTAGCTGTGCAGAAGAAGAACAACAAGAAGAAGAAATATCTCGAAATATGTCCGTCAGGCCCCTTCCCTTGAGATATATCTGCAAATATCTCGGAAACGAAGCGAGCTATGGCAAAATGTTAAGAGACCTTTTTTGTAGAGAATTATGTTTCCTACAATTTATGTTCTACGATATTTTTTGATCAGAAGCGTAGTTTTCGAGATATATCGAGATATTTAAAAGTTCCGAAGCCGCACCAACATAATAGAGATACAGAAACACCGTGGCCCCTTTCGTTGAGATAACTCTGCACTAGTGCGAGCCGCAAATGCCACTTCCAGCTTAGCTGTGCAGAAGAAGAACAACAAGAAGAAGAAATATCTCGAAATATGTCCGTCAGGCCCCTTCCCTTGAGATAAATCTGCAAATATCTCGGAAACGAAGCGAGCTATGGCAAAATGTTAAGAGACGTTTTTTGTAGAGAATTATGTTTCCTACAATTTATGTTCTATGATATTTTTTGATCAGAAGCGTAGTTTTCGAGATATATCGAGATATTTAAAAGTTCCGAAGCCGCACCAACATAATAGGGATACAGAAACACCGTGGCCCCTTTCTTTGAGATAACTCTGCACTAGTGCGAGCCGCAAATGCCACTTCCAGCTTAGCTGTGCAGAAGAAGAACAACAAGAAGAAGAAATATCTCGAAATATGTCCGTCAGCCCCTTCCCTTGAGATAAATCTGCAAATATCTCGGAAACGAAGCGAGCTATGGCCAATTGTTAAGAGACCTTTTTTGTAGAGAATTAAGTTTCCTACTTTTTATGTTCTATGATATTTTTTGATCAGATGCGTAGTTCTCGAGATATATCAAGATATTTAAAAGTTCCGAAGCCGCACCAACATAATAGGGATACAGAAACACCGTGGCCCCTTTCTTTGAGATAACTCTGCACTAGTGCGAGCCGCAAATGCCACTTCCACCTTAGCTGTGCAGAAGAAGAACAACAAGAAGAAGAAATATCTCGAAATATGTCCGTCAGGCCCCTTCCCTTGAGATATATCTGCAAATATCTCGGAAACGAAGCGAGCTATTGCAAAATGTTAAGAGACCTTTTTTGTAGAGAATTATGTTTCGTACAATTTATGTTCTATGATATTTTTTGGTGAGAAGCGTAGTTTTCGAGATATATCGAGATATTTAAAAGTTCCAAAGCCGCACCAACATAATAGAGATACAGAAACACCGTGGCCCCTTTCTTTGAGATAACTCTGCACTAGTGCGAGCCGCAAATGCCACTTCCAGCTTAGCTGTGCAGAAGAAGAACAACAAGAAGAAGAAATATCTCGAAATATGTCCGTCAGGCCCCTTCCCTTGAGATAAATCTGCAAATATCTCGGAAACGAAGCGAGCTATGGCAAAATGTTGAGAGACCTTTTTTGTAGAGAATTAAGTTTCCTACGTTTTATGTTCTATGATATTTTTTGATCAGATGCGTAGTTCTCGAGATATATCTAGATATTTAAAAGTTCCGAAGCCGCACCAACATAATAGAGATACAGAAACACCGTGGCCCCTCTCTTTGAGATAACTCTGCACTATTGCGAGCTGGAAATGCCACTTCCAGTTTAGCTGTGCAGAAGAAGAACAACAAGAAGAAGAAATATCTCGAAATATGTCCGTCAGGCCCCTTCCCTTGAGATAAATCTGCAAATATCTCGGAAACGAAGCGAGCTATGGCAAAATGTTAGGAGACCTTTTTTGTAGAGAATTAAGTTTCCTACTTTTTATGTTCTATGATATTTTTTGATCAGATGCGTAGTTCTCGAGATATATCAAGATATTTAAAAGTTCCGAAGCCGCACCAACATAATAGAGATACAGAAACACCGTGGCCCCTCTCTTTGAGATAACTCTGCACTATTGCGAGCTGTAAATGCCACTTCCAGCATAGCTGTGCAGAAGAAGAACAACAAGAAGAAGACATATCTCGAAATATGTCCATCAGGCCCCTTCCCTTGAGATATATCTGCAAATATCTCGGAAACGAAGCGAGCTATGGCAAAATGTTAAGAGACCTTTTTTGTGGAGAATTATGTTTCCTATAATTTATGTTCTATGATATTTTTTGATCAGAAGCGTAGTTCTCGAGATATATCGAGATATTTAAAAGTTCCAAAGCCGCACCAACATAATAGAGATACAGAAACACCGTGGCCCCTTTCTTTGAGATATCTCTGCACTATTGCGAGCTGCAAATGCCACTTCCAGCTTAGCTGTGCAGAGGAAGAACAACAAGAAGAAGAAATATCTCGAAATATGTCCGTCAGGCCAGTTCCTTTGAGCTGAATCTGCAAATATCTCGGAAACGAAGAGAGCTATGGCAAAATGTTAAGAGACCTTTTTTGTAGAGAATTAAGTTTCCTACTTTTTATGTTCTATCATATTTTTTGATCTGATGCGTAGTTCTCGTGATATATCAAGATATTTAAAAGTTCCGAAGCCGCACCAACATAATAGAGATACAGAAACACCGTGGCCCCTTTCTTTGAGATAACTCTGCACTATTGCGAGCTGTAAATGCCACTTCCAGCTTAGCTGTGCAGAAGAAGAACAACAAGAAGAAGAAATATCTCGAAATATGTCCGTCAGGCCCCTTCCCTTGAGATATATCTGCAAATATCTCGGAAACGAAGCGAGCTATGGCAAAATGTTAAGAGACCTTTTTTGTAGAGAATTATGTTTCCTACAATTTATGTTCTATGATATTTTTTGATCAGAAGCGTAGTTTTCGAGATATATCGAGATATTTAAAAGTTCCGAAGCCGCACCAACATAATAGAGATACAGAAACACCGTGGCCCCTTTCGTTGAGATAACTCTGCACTAGTGCGAGCCGCAAATGCCACTTCCAGCTTAGCTGTGCAGAAGAAGAACAACAAGAAGAAGAAATATCTCGAAATATGTCCGTCAGGCCCCTTCCCTTGAGATAAATCTGCAAATATCTCGGAAACGAAGCGAGCTATGGCAAAATGTTAAGAGACGTTTTTTGTAGAGAATTATGTTTCCTACAATTTATGTTCTATGATATTTTTTGATCAGAAGCGTAGTTTTCGAGATATATCGAGATATTTAAAAGTTCCGAAGCCGCACCAACATAATAGGGATACAGAAACACCGTGGCCCCTTTCTTTGAGATAACTCTGCACTAGTGCGAGCCGCAAATGCCACTTCCAGCTTAGCTGTGCAGAAGAAGAACAACAAGAAGAAGAAATATCTCGAAATATGTCCGTCAGGCCCCTTCCCTTGAGATAAATCTGCAAATATCTCGGAAACGAAGCGAGCTATGGCCAATTGTTAAGAGACCTTTTTTGTAGAGAATTAAGTTTCCTACTTTTTATGTTCTATGATATTTTTTGATCAGATGCGTAGTTCTCGAGATATATCAAGATATTTAAAAGTTCCGAAGCCGCACCAACATAATAGAGATACAGAAACACCGTGGCCCCTTTCTTTGAGATAACTCTGCACTATTGCGAACTGCAAATGCCACTTCCAGCTTAGCTGTGCAGAGGAAGAACAACAAGAAGAAGAAATATCTCGAAATATGTCCGTCATGCCAGTTCCTTTGAGCTGAATCTGCAAATATCTCGGAAACGAAGCGAGCTATGGCAAAATGTTAAGAGACGTTTTTTGTAGAGAATTATGTTTCCGACAATTTATGTTCTATGATATTTTTTGATCAGAAGCGTAGTTTTCGAGATATATCGAGATATTTAAAAGTTCCGAAGCCGCACCAACATAATAGGGATACAGAAACACCGTGGCCCCTTTCTTTGAGATAACTCTGCAGTATTGCGAGCTGTAAATGCCACTTCCAGCTTAGCTGTGCAGAAGAAGAACAACAAGAAGAAGAAATATCTCGAAATATGTCCGTCAGGCCCCTTCCCTTGAGATAAATCTGCAAATATCTCGGAAACGAAGAGAGCTATGGCAAAATGTTAAGAGACCTTTTTTGTAGAGAATTAAGTTTCCTACTTTTTATGTTCTATCATATTTTTTGATCTGATGCGTAGTTCTCGAGATATATCAAGATATTTAAAAGTTCCGAAGCCGCACCAACATAATAGAGATACAGAAACACCGTGGCCCCTTTCTTTGAGATAACTCTGCACTATTGCGAGCTGTAAATGCCACTTCCAGCTTAGCTGTGCAGAAGAAGAACAACAAGAAGAAGAAATATCTCGAAATATGTCCGTCAGGCCCCTTCCCTTGAGATAAATCTGCAAATATCTCGGAAACGAAGCGAGCTATGGCAAAATGTTGAGAGACCTTTTTTATAGAGAATTAAGTTTCCTACTTTTCATGTTCTATGATATTTTTTGATCAGATGCGTAGTTCTCGAGATATATCAAGATATTTAAAAGTTCCGAAGCCGCACCAACATAATAGAGATACAGAAACACCGTGGCCCCTCTCTTTGAGATAACTCTGCACTATTGCGAGCTGGAAATGCCACTTCCAGTTTAGCTGTGCAGAAGAAGAACAACAAGAAGAAGAAATATCTCGAAATATGTCCGTCAGGCCCCTTCCCTTGAGATATATCTGCAAATATCTCGGAAACGAAGCGAGCTATGGCAAAATGTTAGGAGACCTTTTTTGTAGAGAATTATGTTTCCTACAATTTATGTTCTATGATATTTTTTGATCAGAAGCGTAGTTTTCGAGATATATCGAGATATTTAAAAGTTCCGAAGCCGCACCAACATAATAGGGATACAGAAACACCGTGGCCCCTTTCTTTGAGATAACTCTGCACTATTGCGAGCTGTAAATGCCACTTCCAGCTTAGCTGTGCAGAAGAAGAACAACAAGAAGAAGACATATCTCGAAATATGTCCGTCAGGCCCCTTCCCTTGAGATATATCTGCAAATATCTCGGAAACGAAGCGAGCTATGGCAAAATGTTAAGAGACCTTTTTTGTAGAGAATTATGTTTCCTACAATTTATGTTCTATGATATTTTTTGATCAGAAGCGTAGTTTTCGAGATATATCGAGATATTTAAAAGTTCCAAAGCCGCACCAACATAATAGAGATACAGAAACACCGTGGCCCCTTTCTTTGAGATAACTCTGCACTATTGCGAACTGCAAATGCCACTTCCAGCTTAGCTGTGCAGAGGAAGAACAACAAGAAGAAGAAATATCTCGAAATATGTCCGTCAGGCCAGTTCCTTTGAGCTGAATCTGCAAATATCTCGGAAACGAAGCGAGCTATGGCAAAATGTTAAGAGACGTTTTTTGTAGAGAATTATGTTTCCGACAATTTATGTTCTATGATATTTTTTGATCAGAAGCGTAGTTTTCGAGATATATCGAGATATTTAAAAGTTCCGAAGCCGCACCAACATGATAGGGATACAGAAACACCGTGGCCCCTTTCTTTGAGATAACTCTGCAGTATTGCGAGCTGTAAATGCCACTTCCAGCTTAGCTGTGCAGAAGAAGAACAACAAGAAGAAGAAATATCTCGAAATATGTCCGTCAGGCCCCTTCCCTTGAGATAAATCTGCAAATATCTCGGAAACGAAGAGAGCTATGGCAAAATGTTAAGAGACCTTTTTTGTAGAGAATTAAGTTTCCTACTTTTTATGTTCTATCATATTTTTTGATCTGATGCGTAGTTCTCGAGATATATCAAGATATTTAAAAGTTCCGAAGCCGCACCAACATAATAGAGATACAGAAACACCGTGGCCCCTTTCTTTGAGATAACTCTGCACTATTGCGAGCTGTAAATGCCACTTCCAGCTTAGCTGTGCAGAAGAAGAACAACAAGAAGAAGAAATATCTCGAAATATGTCCGTCAGGCCCCTTCCCTTGAGATATATCTGCAAATATCTCGGAAACGAAGCGAGCTATGGCAAAATGTTAAGAGACCTTTTTTGTAGAGAATTATGTTTCCTACAATTTATGTTCTACGATATTTTTTGATCAGAAGCGTAGTTTTCGAGATATATCGAGATATTTAAAAGTTCCGAAGCCGCACCAACATAATAGAGATACAGAAACACCGTGGCCCCTTTCGTTGAGATAACTCTGCACTAGTGCGAGCCGCAAATGCCACTTCCAGCTTAGCTGTGCAGAAGAAGAACAACAAGAAGAAGAAATATCTCGAAATATGTCCGTCAGGCCCCTTCCCTTGAGATATATCTGCAAATATCTCGGAAACGAAGCGAGCTATTGCAAAATGTTAAGAGACCTTTTTTGTAGAGAATTATGTTTCGTACAATTTATGTTCTATGATATTTTTTGGTGAGAAGCGTAGTTTTCGAGATATATCGAGATATTTAAAAGTTCCAAAGCCGCACCAACATAATAGAGATACAGAAACACCGTGGCCCCTTTCTTTGAGATAACTCTGCACTAGTGCGAGCCGCAAATGCCACTTCCAGCTTAGCTGTGCAGAAGAAGAACAACAAGAAGAAGAAATATCTCGAAATATGTCCGTCAGGCCCCTTCCCTTGAGATAAATCTGCAAATATCTCGGAAACGAAGCGAGCTATGGCAAAATGTTGAGAGACCTTTTTTGTAGAGAATTAAGTTTCCTACGTTTTATGTTCTATGATATTTTTTGATCAGATGCGTAGTTCTCGAGATATATCAAGATATTTAAAAGTTCCGAAGCCGCACCAACATAATAGAGATACAGAAACACCGTGGCCCCTCTCTTTGAGATAACTCTGCACTATTGCGAGCTGGAAATGCCACTTGCAGTTTAGCTGTGCAGAAGAAGAACAACAAGAAGAAGAAATATCTCGAAATATGTCCGTCAGGCCCCTTCCCTTGAGATAAATCTGCAAATATCTCGGAAACGAAGCGAGCTATGGCAAAATGTTAGGAGACCTTTTTTGTAGAGAATTAAGTTTCCTACTTTTTATGTTCTATGATATTTTTTGATCAGATGCGTAGTTCTCGAGATATATCAAGATATTTAAAAGTTCCGAAGCCGCACCAACATAATAGAGATACAGAAACACCGTGGCCCCTCTCTTTGAGATAACTCTGCACTATTGCGAGCTGTAAATGCCACTTCCAGCATAGCTGTGCAGAAGAAGAACAACAAGAAGAAGACATATCTCGAAATATGTCCGTCAGGCCCCTTCCCTTGAGATATATCTGCAAATATCTCGGAAACGAAGCGAGCTATGGCAAAATGTTAAGAGACCTTTTTTGTAGAGAATTATGTTTCCTACAATTTATGTTCTATGATATTTTTTGATCAGAAGCGTAGTTTTCGAGATATATCGAGATATTTAAAAGTTCCAAAGCCGCACCAACATAATAGAGATACAGAAACACCGTGGCCCCTTTCTTTGAGATAACTCTGCACTATTGCGAACTGCAAATGCCACTTCCAGCTTAGCTGTGCAGAGGAAGAACAACAAGAAGAAGAAATATCTCGAAATATGTCCGTCAGGCCAGTTCCTTTGAGCTGAATCTGCAAATATCTCGGAAACGAAGCGAGCTATGGCAAAATGTTAAGAGACGTTTTTTGTAGAGAATTATGTTTCCGACAATTTATGTTCTATGATATTTTTTGATCAGAAGCGTAGTTTTCGAGATATATCGAGATATTTAAAAGTTCCGAAGCCGCACCAACATAATAGGGATACAGAAACACCGTGGCCCCTTTCTTTGAGATAACTCTGCAGTATTGCGAGCTGTAAATGCCACTTCCAGCTTAGCTGTGCAGAAGAAGAACAACAAGAAGAAGAAATATCTCGAAATATGTCCGTCAGGCCCCTTCCCTTGAGATAAATCTGCAAATATCTCGGAAACGAAGAGAGCTATGGCAAAATGTTAAGAGACCTTTTTTGTAGAGAATTAAGTTTCCTACTTTTTATGTTCTATCATATTTTTTGATCTGATGCGTAGTTCTCGAGATATATCAAGATATTTAAAAGTTCCGAAGCCGCACCAACATAATAGAGATACAGAAACACCGTGGCCCCTTTCTTTGAGATAACTCTGCACTATTGCGAGCTGTAAATGCCACTTCCAGCTTAGCTGTGCAGAAGAAGAACAACAAGAAGAAGAAATATCTCGAAATATGTCCGTCAGGCCCCTTCCCTTGAGATATATCTGCAAATATCTCGGAAACGAAGCGAGCTATGGCAAAATGTTAAGAGACCTTTTTTGTAGAGAATTATGTTTCCTACAATTTATGTTCTACGATATTTTTTGATCAGAAGCGTAGTTTTCGAGATATATCGAGATATTTAAAAGTTCCGAAGCCGCACCAACATAATAGAGATACAGAAACACCGTGGCCCCTTTCGTTGAGATAACTCTGCACTAGTGCGAGCCGCAAATGCCACTTCCAGCTTAGCTGTGCAGAAGAAGAACAACAAGAAGAAGAAATATCTCGAAATATGTCCGTCAGGCCCCTTCCCTTGAGATAAATCTGCAAATATCTCGGAAACGAAGCGAGCTATGGCAAAATGTTAAGAGACGTTTTTTGTAGAGAATTATGTTTCCTACAATTTATGTTCTATGATATTTTTTGATCAGAAGCGTAGTTTTCGAGATATATCGAGATATTTAAAAGTTCCGAAGCCGCACCAACATAATAGGGATACAGAAACACCGTGGCCCCTTTCTTTGAGATAACTCTGCACTAGTGCGAGCCGCAAATGCCACTTCCAGCTTAGCTGTGCAGAAGAAGAACAACAAGAAGAAGAAATATCTCGAAATATGTCCGTCAGCCCCTTCCCTTGAGATAAATCTGCAAATATCTCGGAAACGAAGCGAGCTATGGCCAATTGTTAAGAGACCTTTTTTGTAGAGAATTAAGTTTCCTACTTTTTATGTTCTATGATATTTTTTGATCAGATGCGTAGTTCTCGAGATATATCAAGATATTTAAAAGTTCCGAAGCCGCACCAACATAATAGGGATACAGAAACACCGTGGCCCCTTTCTTTGAGATAACTCTGCACTAGTGCGAGCCGCAAATGCCACTTCCACCTTAGCTGTGCAGAAGAAGAACAACAAGAAGAAGAAATATCTCGAAATATGTCCGTCAGGCCCCTTCCCTTGAGATATATCTGCAAATATCTCGGAAACGAAGCGAGCTATTGCAAAATGTTAAGAGACCTTTTTTGTAGAGAATTATGTTTCGTACAATTTATGTTCTATGATATTTTTTGGTGAGAAGCGTAGTTTTCGAGATATATCGAGATATTTACAAGTTCCAAAGCCGCACCAACATAATAGAGATACAGAAACACCGTGGCCCCTTTCTTTGAGATAACTCTGCACTAGTGCGAGCCGCAAATGCCACTTCCAGCTTAGCTGTGCAGAAGAAGAACAACAAGAAGAAGAAATATCTCGAAATATGTCCGTCAGGCCCCTTCCCTTGAGATAAATCTGCAAATATCTCGGAAACGAAGCGAGCTATGGCAAAATGTTGAGAGACCTTTTTTGTAGAGAATTAAGTTTCCTACGTTTTATGTTCTATGATATTTTTTGATCAGATGCGTAGTTCTCGAGATATATCTAGATATTTAAAAGTTCCGAAGCCGCACCAACATAATAGAGATACAGAAACACCGTGGCCCCTCTCTTTGAGATAACTCTGCACTATTGCGAGCTGGAAATGCCACTTCCAGTTTAGCTGTGCAGAAGAAGAACAACAAGAAGAAGAAATATCTCGAAATATGTCCGTCAGGCCCCTTCCCTTGAGATAAATCTGCAAATATCTCGGACACGAAGCGAGCTATGGCAAAATGTTAGGAGACCTTTTTTGTAGAGAATTAAGTTTCCTACTTTTTATGTTCTATGATATTTTTTGATCAGATGCGTAGTTCTCGAGATATATCAAGATATTTAAAAGTTCCGAAGCCGCACCAACATAATAGAGATACAGAAACACCGTGGCCCCTCTCTTTGAGATAACTCTGCACTATTGCGAGCTGTAAATGCCACTTCCAGCATAGCTGTGCAGAAGAAGAACAACAAGAAGAAGACATATCTCGAAATATGTCCATCAGGCCCCTTCCCTTGAGATATATCTGCAAATATCTCGGAAACGAAGCGAGCTATGGCAAAATGTTAAGAGACCTTTTTTGTGGAGAATTATGTTTCCTATAATTTATGTTCTATGATATTTTTTGATCAGAAGCGTAGTTCTCGAGATATATCGAGATATTTAAAAGTTCCAAAGCCGCACCAACATAATAGAGATACAGAAACACCGTGGCCCCTTTCTTTGAGATATCTCTGCACTATTGCGAGCTGCAAATGCCACTTCCAGCTTAGCTGTGCAGAGGAAGAACAACAAGAAGAAGAAATATCTCGAAATATGTCCGTCAGGCCAGTTCCTTTGAGCTGAATCTGCAAATATCTCGGAAACGAAGAGAGCTATGGCAAAATGTTAAGAGACCTTTTTTGTAGAGAATTAAGTTTCCTACTTTTTATGTTCTATCATATTTTTTGATCTGATGCGTAGTTCTCGTGATATATCAAGATATTTAAAAGTTCCGAAGCCGCACCAACATAATAGAGATACAGAAACACCGTGGCCCCTTTCTTTGAGATAACTCTGCACTATTGCGAGCTGTAAATGCCACTTCCAGCTTAGCTGTGCAGAAGAAGAACAACAAGAAGAAGAAATATCTCGAAATATGTCCGTCAGGCCCCTTCCCTTGAGATATATCTGCAAATATCTCGGAAACGAAGCGAGCTATGGCAAAATGTTAAGAGACCTTTTTTGTAGAGAATTATGTTTCCTACAATTTATGTTCTATGATATTTTTTGATCAGAATCGTAGTTTTCGAGATATATCGAGATATTTAAAAGTTCCGAAGCCGCACCAACATAATAGAGATACAGAAACACCGTGGCCCCTTTCGTTGAGATAACTCTGCACTAGTGCGAGCCGCAAATGCCACTTCCAGCTTAGCTGTGCAGAAGAAGAACAACAAGAAGAAGAAATATCTCGAAATATGTCCGTCAGGCCCCTTCCCTTGAGATATATCTGCAAATATCTCGGAAACGAAGCGAGCTATGGCAAAATGTTAAGAGACCTTTTTTGTAGAGAATTATGTTTCGTACAATTTATGTTCTATGATATTTTTTGGTGAGAAGCGTAGTTTTCGAGATATATCGTGATATTTAAAAGTTCCGAAGCCGCACCAACATAATAGGGATACAGAAACACCGTGGCCCCTTTCTTTGAGATAACTCTGCACTAGTGCGAGCCGCAAATGCCACTTCCAGCTTAGCTGTGCAGAAGAAGAACAACAAGAAGAAGAAATATCTCGAAATATGTCCGTCAGCCCCTTCCCTTGAGATAAATCTGCAAATATCTCGGAAACGAAGCGAGCTATGGCCAATTGTTAAGAGACCTTTTTTGTAGAGAATTAAGTTTCCTACTTTTTATGTTCTATGATATTTTTTGATCAGATGCGTAGTTCTCGAGATATATCAAGATATTTAAAAGTTCCGAAGCCGCACCAACATAATAGGGATACAGAAACACCGTGGCCCCTTTCTTTGAGATAACTCTGCACTAGTGCGAGCCGCAAATGCCACTTCCACCTTAGCTGTGCAGAAGAAGAACAACAAGAAGAAGAAATATCTCGAAATATGTCCGTCAGGCCCCTTCCCTTGAGATATATCTGCAAATATCTCGGAAACGAAGCGAGCTATTGCAAAATGTTAAGAGACCTTTTTTGTAGAGAATTATGTTTCGTACAATTTATGTTCTATGATATTTTTTGGTGAGAAGCGTAGTTTTCGAGATATATCGAGATATTTACAAGTTCCAAAGCCGCACCAACATAATAGAGATACAGAAACACCGTGGCCCCTTTCTTTGAGATAACTCTGCACTAGTGCGAGCCGCAAATGCCACTTCCAGCTTAGCTGTGCAGAAGAAGAACAACAAGAAGAAGAAATATCTCGAAATATGTCCGTCAGGCCCCTTCCCTTGAGATAAATCTGCAAATATCTCGGAAACGAAGCGAGCTATGGCAAAATGTTGAGAGACCTTTTTTGTAGAGAATTAAGTTTCCTACGTTTTATGTTCTATGATATTTTTTGATCAGATGCGTAGTTCTCGAGATATATCTAGATATTTAAAAGTTCCGAAGCCGCACCAACATAATAGAGATACAGAAACACCGTGGCCCCTCTCTTTGAGATAACTCTGCACTATTGCGAGCTGGAAATGCCACTTCCAGTTTAGCTGTGCAGAAGAAGAACAACAAGAAGAAGAAATATCTCGAAATATGTCCGTCAGGCCCCTTCCCTTGAGATAAATCTGCAAATATCTCGGACACGAAGCGAGCTATGGCAAAATGTTAGGAGACCTTTTTTGTAGAGAATTAAGTTTCCTACTTTTTATGTTCTATGATATTTTTTGATCAGATGCGTAGTTCTCGAGATATATCAAGATATTTAAAAGTTCCGAAGCCGCACCAACATAATAGAGATACAGAAACACCGTGGCCCCTCTCTTTGAGATAACTCTGCACTATTGCGAGCTGTAAATGCCACTTCCAGCATAGCTGTGCAGAAGAAGAACAACAAGAAGAAGACATATCTCGAAATATGTCCATCAGGCCCCTTCCCTTGAGATATATCTGCAAATATCTCGGAAACGAAGCGAGCTATGGCAAAATGTTAAGAGACCTTTTTTGTGGAGAATTATGTTTCCTATAATTTATGTTCTATGATATTTTTTGATCAGAAGCGTAGTTCTCGAGATATATCGAGATATTTAAAAGTTCCAAAGCCGCACCAACATAATAGAGATACAGAAACACCGTGGCCCCTTTCTTTGAGATATCTCTGCACTATTGCGAGCTGCAAATGCCACTTCCAGCTTAGCTGTGCAGAGGAAGAACAACAAGAAGAAGAAATATCTCGAAATATGTCCGTCAGGCCAGTTCCTTTGAGCTGAATCTGCAAATATCTCGGAAACGAAGAGAGCTATGGCAAAATGTTAAGAGACCTTTTTTGTAGAGAATTAAGTTTCCTACTTTTTATGTTCTATCATATTTTTTGATCTGATGCGTAGTTCTCGTGATATATCAAGATATTTAAAAGTTCCGAAGCCGCACCAACATAATAGAGATACAGAAACACCGTGGCCCCTTTCTTTGAGATAACTCTGCACTATTGCGAGCTGTAAATGCCACTTCCAGCTTAGCTGTGCAGAAGAAGAACAACAAGAAGAAGAAATATCTCGAAATATGTCCGTCAGGCCCCTTCCCTTGAGATATATCTGCAAATATCTCGGAAACGAAGCGAGCTATGGCAAAATGTTAAGAGACCTTTTTTGTAGAGAATTATGTTTCCTACAATTTATGTTCTATGATATTTTTTGATCAGAATCGTAGTTTTCGAGATATATCGAGATATTTAAAAGTTCCGAAGCCGCACCAACATAATAGAGATACAGAAACACCGTGGCCCCTTTCGTTGAGATAACTCTGCACTAGTGCGAGCCGCAAATGCCACTTCCAGCTTAGCTGTGCAGAAGAAGAACAACAAGAAGAAGAAATATCTCGAAATATGTCCGTCAGGCCCCTTCCCTTGAGATATATCTGCAAATATCTCGGAAACGAAGCGAGCTATGGCAAAATGTTAAGAGACCTTTTTTGTAGAGAATTATGTTTCGTACAATTTATGTTCTATGATATTTTTTGGTGAGAAGCGTAGTTTTCGAGATATATCGTGATATTTAAAAGTTCCAAAGCCGCACCAACATAATAGAGATACAGAAACACCGTGGCCCCTTTCTTTGAGATAACTCTGCACTAGTGCGAGCCGCAAATGCCACTTCCAGCTTAGCTGTGCAGAAGAAGAACAACAAGAAGAAGAAATATCTCGAAATATGTCCGTCAGGCCCCTTCCCTTGAGATAAATCTGCAAATATCTCGGAAACGAAGCGAGCTATGGCAAAATGTTGAGAGACCTTTTTTGTAGAGAATTAAGTTTCCTACGTTTTATGTTCTATGATATTTTTTGATCAGATGCGTAGTTCTCGAGATATATCAAGATATTTAAAAGTTCCGAAGCCGCACCAACATAATAGGGATACAGAAACACCGTGGCCCCTTTCTTTGAGATAACTCTGCACTAGTGCGAGCCGCAAATGCCACTTCCAGCTTAGCTGTGCAGAAGAAGAACAACAAGAAGAAGAAATATCTCGAAATATGTCCGTCAGGCCCCTTCCCTTGAGATATATCTGCAAATATCTCGGAAACGAAGCGAGCTATGGCAAAATGTTAAGAGACCTTTTTTGTAGAGAATTATGTTTCGTACAATTTATGTTCTATGATATTTTTTGGTGAGAAGCGTAGTTTTCGAGATATATCGAGATATTTAAAAGTTCCAAAGCCGCACCAACATAATAGAGATACAGAAACACCGTGGCCCCTTTCTTTGAGATAACTCTGCACTAGTGCGAGCCGCAAATGCCACTTCCAGCTTAGCTGTGCAGAAGAAGAACAACAAGAAGAAGAAATATCTCGAAATATGTCCGTCAGGCCCCTTCCCTTGAGATCAATCTGCAAATATCTCGGAAACGAAGAGAGCTATGGCAAAATGTTAAGAGACCTTTTCTGTAGAGAGTTAAGTTTCCTACTTTTTATGTTCTATGATATTTTTTGATCTGATGCGTAGTTCTCGAGATATATCAAGATATTTAAAAGTTCCAAAGCCGCACCAACATAATAGAGATACAGAAACACCGTGGCCCCTTTCTTTGAGATAACTCTGCACTATTGCGAGCTGCAAATGCCACTTCCAGCTTAGCTGTGCAGAAGAAGAACATCAAGAAGAAGAAATATCTCGAAATATGTCAGTCAGGCCCCTTCCCTTGAGATATATCTGCAAATATCTCGGAAACGAAGAGAGCTATGGCAAAATGTTAAGAGACCTTTTTTGTAGAGAATTAAGTTTCCTACTTTTTATGTTCTATGATATTTTTTGATCAGAAGCGTAGTTTTCGAGATATATCGAGATATTTAAAAGTTCCAAAGCCGCACCAACATAATAGAGATACAGAAACACCGTGGCCCCTTTCTTTGAGATAACTCTGCACTATAGCGAGCTGCAAATGCCACTTCCAGCTTAGCTGTGCAGAGGAAGAACAACAAGAAGAAGAAATATCTCGAAATATGTCCGTCAGGCCAGTTCCTTTGAGCTGAATCTGCAAATATCTCGGAAACGAAGCGAGCTATGGCAAAATGTTAAGAGACGTTTTTTGTAGAGAATTATGTTTCCTACAATTTATGTTCTATGATATTTTTTGATCAGAAGCGTAGTTTTCGAGATGTATCGAGATATTTAAAAGTTCCGAAGCCGCACCAACATAATAGGGATACAGAAACACCGTGGCCCCTTTCTTTGAGATAACTCTGCAGTATTGCGAGCTGTAAATGCCACTTCCAGCTTAGCTGTGCAGAAGAAGAACAACAAGAAGAAGAAATATCTCGAAATATGTCCGTCAGGCCTTGAGATAAATCTGCAAATATCTCGGAAACGAAGCGAGCTATGGCAAAATGTTAAGAGACGTTTTTTGTAGAGAATTATGTTTCCTACAATTTATGTTCTATGATATTTTTTGATCAGAAGCGTAGTCTTCGAGATATATCGAGATATTTAAAAGTTCCGAAGCCGCACCAACATAATAGGGATACAGAAACACCGTGGCCCCTTTCTTTGAGATAACTCTGCACTAGTGCGAGCCGCAAATGCCACTTCCAGCTTAGCTGTGCAGAAGAAGAACAACAAGAAGAAGAAGTATCTCGAAATATGTCCGCCAGGCCCCTTCCCTTGAGATAAATCTGCAAATATCTCGGAAACGAAGCCAGCTATGGCCAATTGTTAAGAGACCTTTTTTGTAGAGAATTAAGTTTCCTACTTTTTATGTTCTATGACATTTTTTGATCAGATGCGTAGTTCTCGAGATATATCAAGATATTTAAAAGTTCCGAAGCCGCACCAACATAATAGGGATACAGAAACACCGTGGCCCCTTTCTTTGAGATAACTCTGCACTAGTGCGAGCCGCAAATGCCACTTCCAGCTTAGCTGTGCAGAAGAAGAACAACAAGAAGAAGAAATATCTCGAAATATGTCCGTCAGGCCCCTTCCCTTGAGATATATCTGCAAATATCTCGGAAACGAAGCGAGCTATGGCAAAATGTTAAGAGACCTTTTTTGTAGAGAATTAAGTTTCCTACTTTTTATGTTCTATGATATTTTTTGATCAGATGCGTAGTTCTCGAGATATATCAAGATATTTAAAAGTTCCGAAGCCGCACCAACATAATAGAGATACAGAAACACCGTGGCCCCTTTCTTTGAGATAACTCTGCACTATTGCGAGCTGTAAATGCCACTTCCAGCTTAGCTGTGCAGAAGAAGAACAACAAGAAGAAGAAGTATCTCGAAATATGTCCGTCAGGCCCCTTCCCTTGAGATAAATCTGCAAATATCTCGGAAACGAAGCGAGCTATGGCAAAATGTTGAGAGACCTTTTTTGTAGAGAATTAAGTTTCCTACGTTTTATGTTCTATGATATTTTTTGATCAGATGCGTAGTTCTCGAGATATATCTAGATATTTAAAAGTTCCGAAGCCGCACCAACATAATAGAGATACAGAAACACCGTGGCCCCTCTCTTTGAGATAACTCTGCACTATTGCGAGCTGGAAATGCCACTTCCAGTTTAGCTGTGCAGAAGAAGAACAACAAGAAGAAGAAATATCTCGAAATATGTCCGTCAGGCCCCTTCCCTTGAGATAAATCTGCAAATATCTCGGACACGAAGCGAGCTATGGCAAAATGTTAGGAGACCTTTTTTGTAGAGAATTAAGTTTCCTACTTTTTATGTTCTATGATATTTTTTGATCAGATGCGTAGTTCTCGAGATATATCAAGATATTTAAAAGTTCCGAAGCCGCACCAACATAATAGAGATACAGAAACACCGTGGCCCCTCTCTTTGAGATAACTCTGCACTATTGCGAGCTGTAAATGCCACTTCCAGCATAGCTGTGCAGAAGAAGAACAACAAGAAGAAGACATATCTCGAAATATGTCCATCAGGCCCCTTCCCTTGAGATATATCTGCAAATATCTCGGAAACGAAGCGAGCTATGGCAAAATGTTAAGAGACCTTTTTTGTGGAGAATTATGTTTCCTATAATTTATGTTCTATGATATTTTTTGATCAGAAGCGTAGTTCTCGAGATATATCGAGATATTTAAAAGTTCCAAAGCCGCACCAACATAATAGAGATACAGAAACACCGTGGCCCCTTTCTTTGAGATATCTCTGCACTATTGCGAGCTGCAAATGCCACTTCCAGCTTAGCTGTGCAGAGGAAGAACAACAAGAAGAAGAAATATCTCGAAATATGTCCGTCAGGCCAGTTCCTTTGAGCTGAATCTGCAAATATCTCGGAAACGAAGAGAGCTATGGCAAAATGTTAAGAGACCTTTTTTGTAGAGAATTAAGTTTCCTACTTTTTATGTTCTATCATATTTTTTGATCTGATGCGTAGTTCTCGTGATATATCAAGATATTTAAAAGTTCCGAAGCCGCACCAACATAATAGAGATACAGAAACACCGTGGCCCCTTTCTTTGAGATAACTCTGCACTATTGCGAGCTGTAAATGCCACTTCCAGCTTAGCTGTGCAGAAGAAGAACAACAAGAAGAAGAAATATCTCGAAATATGTCCGTCAGGCCCCTTCCCTTGAGATATATCTGCAAATATCTCGGAAACGAAGCGAGCTATGGCAAAATGTTAAGAGACCTTTTTTGTAGAGAATTATGTTTCCTACAATTTATGTTCTATGATATTTTTTGATCAGAAGCGTAGTTTTCGAGATATATCGAGATATTTAAAAGTTCCGAAGCCGCACCAACATAATAGAGATACAGAAACACCGTGGCCCCTTTCGTTGAGATAACTCTGCACTAGTGCGAGCCGCAAATGCCACTTCCAGCTTAGCTGTGCAGAAGAAGAACAACAAGAAGAAGAAATATCTCGAAATATGTCCGTCAGGCCCCTTCCCTTGAGATATATCTGCAAATATCTCGGAAACGAAGCGAGCTATGGCAAAATGTTAAGAGACCTTTTTTGTAGAGAATTATGTTTCGTACAATTTATGTTCTATGATATTTTTTGGTGAGAAGCGTAGTTTTCGAGATATATCGTGATATTTAAAAGTTCCAAAGCCGCACCAACATAATAGAGATACAGAAACACCGTGGCCCCTTTCTTTGAGATAACTCTGCACTAGTGCGAGCCGCAAATGCCACTTCCAGCTTAGCTGTGCAGAAGAAGAACAACAAGAAGAAGAAATATCTCGAAATATGTCCGTCAGGCCCCTTCCCTTGAGATAAATCTGCAAATATCTCGGAAACGAAGCGAGCTATGGCAAAATGTGGAGAGACCTTTTTTGTAGAGAATTAAGTTTCCTACGTTTTATGTTCTATGATATTTTTTGATCAGATGCGTAGTTCTCGAGATATATCAAGATATTTAAAAGTTCCGAAGCCGCACCAACATAATAGGGATACAGAAACACCGTGGCCCCTTTCTTTGAGATAACTCTGCACTAGTGCGAGCCGCAAATGCCACTTCCAGCTTAGCTGTGCAGAAGAAGAACAACAAGAAGAAGAAATATCTCGAAATATGTCCGTCAGGCCCCTTCCCTTGAGATATATCTGCAAATATCTCGGAAACGAAGCGAGCTATGGCAAAATGTTAAGAGACCTTTTTTGTAGAGAATTATGTTTCGTACAATTTATGTTCTATGATATTTTTTGGTGAGAAGCGTAGTTTTCGAGATATATCGAGATATTTAAAAGTTCCAAAGCCGCACCAACATAATAGAGATACAGAAACACCGTGGCCCCTTTCTTTGAGATAACTCTGCACTAGTGCGAGCCGCAAATGCCACTTCCAGCTTAGCTGTGCAGAAGAAGAACAACAAGAAGAAGAAATATCTCGAAATATGTCCGTCAGGCCCCTTCCCTTGAGATAAATCTGCAAATATCTCGGAAACGAAGAGAGCTATGGCAAAATGTTAAGAGACCTTTTCTGTAGAGAGTTAAGTTTCCTACTTTTTATGTTCTATGATATTTTTTGATCTGATGCGTAGTTCTCGAGATATATCAAGATATTTAAAAGTTCCAAAGCCGCACCAACATAATAGAGATACAGAAACACCGTGGCCCCTTTCTTTGAGATAACTCTGCACTATTGCGAGCTGCAAATGCCACTTCCAGCTTAGCTGTGCAGAAGAAGAACATCAAGAAGAAGAAATATCTCGAAATATGTCAGTCAGGCCCCTTCCCTTGAGATATATCTGCAAATATCTCGGAAACGAAGAGAGCTATGGCAAAATGTTAAGAGACCTTTTTTGTAGAGAATTAAGTTTCCTACTTTTTATGTTCTATGATATTTTTTGATCAGAAGCGTAGTTTTCGAGATATATCGAGATATTTAAAAGTTCCAAAGCCGCACCAACATAATAGAGATACAGAAACACCGTGGCCCCTTTCTTTGAGATAACTCTGCACTATAGCGAGCTGCAAATGCCACTTCCAGCTTAGCTGTGCAGAGGAAGAACAACAAGAAGAAGAAATATCTCGAAATATGTCCGTCAGGCCAGTTCCTTTGAGCTGAATCTGCAAATATCTCGGAAACGAAGCGAGCTATGGCAAAATGTTAAGAGACGTTTTTTGTAGAGAATTATGTTTCCTACAATTTATGTTCTATGATATTTTTTGATCAGAAGCGTAGTTTTCGAGATGTATCGAGATATTTAAAAGTTCCGAAGCCGCACCAACATAATAGGGATACAGAAACACCGTGGCCCCTTTCTTTGAGATAACTCTGCAGTATTGCGAGCTGTAAATGCCACTTCCAGCTTAGCTGTGCAGAAGAAGAACAACAAGAAGAAGAAATATCTCGAAATATGTCCGTCAGGCCCCTTCCCTTGAGATAAATCTGCAAATATCTCGGAAACGAAGCGAGCTATGGCAAAATGTTAAGAGACGTTTTTTGTAGAGAATTATGTTTCCTACAATTTATGTTCTATGATATTTTTTGATCAGAAGCGTAGTCTTCGAGATATATCGAGATATTTAAAAGTTCCGAAGCCGCACCAACATAATAGGGATACAGAAACACCGTGGCCCCTTTCTTTGAGATAACTCTGCACTAGTGCGAGCCGCAAATGCCACTTCCAGCTTAGCTGTGCAGAAGAAGAACAACAAGAAGAAGAAGTATCTCGAAATATGTCCGCCAGGCCCCTTCCCTTGAGATAAATCTGCAAATATCTCGGAAACGAAGCCAGCTATGGCCAATTGTTAAGAGACCTTTTTTGTAGAGAATTAAGTTTCCTACTTTTTATGTTCTATGACATTTTTTGATCAGATGCGTAGTTCTCGAGATATATCAAGATATTTAAAAGTTCCGAAGCCGCACCAACATAATAGGGATACAGAAACACCGTGGCCCCTTTCTTTGAGATAACTCTGCACTAGTGCGAGCCGCAAATGCCACTTCCAGCTTAGCTGTGCAGAAGAAGAACAACAAGAAGAAGAAATATCTCGAAATATGTCCGTCAGGCCCCTTCCCTTGAGATATATCTGCAAATATCTCGGAAACGAAGCGAGCTATGGCAAAATGTTAAGAGACCTTTTTTGTAGAGAATTAAGTTTCCTACTTTTTATGTTCTATGATATTTTTTGATCAGATGCGTAGTTCTCGAGATATATCAAGATATTTAAAAGTTCCGAAGCCGCACCAACATAATAGAGATACAGAAACACCGTGGCCCCTTTCTTTGAGATAACTCTGCACTATTGCGAGCTGTAAATGCCACTTCCAGCTTAGCTGTGCAGAAGAAGAACAACAAGAAGAAGAAGTATCTCGAAATATGTCCGTCAGGCCCCTTCCCTTGAGATATATCTGCAAATATCTCGGAAACGAAGCGAGCTATGGCAAAATGTTAAGAGACCTTTTTTGTAGAGAATTATGTTTCGTACAATTTATGTTCTATGATATTTTTTGATCAGAAGCGTAGTTTTCGAGATGTATCGAGATATTTAAAAGTTCCGAAGCCGCACCAACATAATAGGGATACAGAAACACCGTGGCCCCTTTCTTTGAGATAACTCTGCAGTATTGCGAGCTGTAAATGCCACTTCCAGCTTAGCTGTGCAGAAGAAGAACAACAAGAAGAAGAAATATCTCGAAATATGTCCGTCAGGCCCCTTCCCTTGAGATATATCTGCAAATATCTCGGAAACGAAGCGAGCTATGGCAAAATGTTAAGAGACCTTTTTTGTAGAGAATTAAGTTTCCTACTTTTTATGCTCTATGATATTTTTTGATCAGATGCGTAGTTCTCGAGATATATCAAGATATTTAAAAGTTCCGAAGCCGCACCAACATAATAGAGATACAGAAACACCGTGGCCCCTTTCTTTGAGATAACTCTGCACTATTGCGAGCTGCAAATGCCACTTCCAGCTTAGCTGTGCAGAGGAAGAACAACAAGAAGAAGAAATATCTCGAAATATGTCCGTCAGGCCAGTTCCTTTGAGCTGAATCTGCAAATATCTCCGAAACGAAGC
The DNA here is from genome assembly GCF_051020975.1 of Osmia lignaria lignaria. Lineage (NCBI taxonomy): Eukaryota > Metazoa > Arthropoda > Insecta > Hymenoptera > Megachilidae > Osmia > Osmia lignaria. The sequence goes on along the minus strand of NW_027478159.1, from coordinate 3,005,711 downwards.
GAGCTATGGCAAAATGTTAAGAGACGTTTTTTATAGAGAATTATGTTTCCTACTTTTCATGTTCTATGATATTTTTTGATCAGATGCGTAGTTCTCGAGATATATCAAGATATTTAAAAGTTCCGAAGCAGCACCAACATAATAGAGGTACAGAAACACCGTGGCCCCTTTCTTTGAGATAACTCTGCACGATTGCGAGCTGTAAATGCCACTTCCAGCTTAGCTGTGCAGAAGAAGGACAACAAGAAGAAGAAATATCTCGAAATATGTCCGTCAGGCCCCTTCCCTTGAGATAAATCTGCAAATATCTCGGAAACGAAGCGAGCTATGGCAAAATGTTAAGAGACCTTATTTGCAGAGAATTAAGTTTCCTACTTTTTATGTTCTATGATATTTTTTGATCAGATGCGTAGTTCTCGAGATATATCAAGATATTTAAAAGTTCCGAAACCGCACCAACATAATAGAGATACAGAAACACGGTGGCCCCTTTCTTTGAGATAACTCTGCACTAGTGCGAGCCGCAAATGCCACTTCCAGCTTAGCTGTGCAGAAGAAGAACAACAAGAAGAAGAAATATCTCGAAATATGTCCGTCAGGCCCCTTCCCTTGAGATAAATCTGCAAATATCTCGGAATCGAAGCGAGCTATGGCAAAATGTTAAGAGACCTTTTTTGTAGAGAATTAAGTGTCCTACTTTTTATCTTCTATGATATTTTTTGATCAGATGCGTAGTTCTCGAGATATATTAAGATATTTAAAAGTTCCGAAGCCGCACCAACATAATAGAGATACAGAAACACCGTGGCCCCTTTCTTTGAGATAACTCTGCACTATTGCGAGCTGTAAATGCCACTTCCAGCTTAGCTGTGCAGAAGAAGAACAACAAGAAGAAGAAATATCTCGAAATATGTCCGTCAGGCCCCTTCCCTTGAGATAAATCTGCAAATATCTCGGAATCGAAGCGAGCTATGGCAAAATGTTAAGAGACCTTTTTTGTAGAGAATTAAGTTTCCTACTTTTTATCTTCTATGATATTTTTTGATCAGATGCGTAGTTCTCGAGATATATTAAGATATTTAAAAGTCCGAAGCCGCACCAACATAATAGAGATACAGAAACACCGTGGTCCCTTTCTTTGAGATAACTCTGCACTATTGCGAGCTGTAAATGCCACTTCCAGCTTAGCTGTGCAGAAGAAGAACAACAAGAAGAAGAAATATCTCGAAATATGTCCGTCAGGCCCCTTCCCTTGAGATATATCTGCAAATATCTCGGAAACGAAGCGAGCTATGGCAAAATGTTGAGAGACCTTTTTTATAGAGAATTAAGTTTCCTACTTTTTATGTTCTATGATATTTTTTGATCAGATGCGTAGTTCTCGAGATATATCAAGATATTTAAAAGTTCCGAAGCCGCACCAACATAATAGAGATACAGAAACATCGTGGCCCCTTTCTTTGAGATAACTCTGCACTATTGCGAGCTGCAAATGCCACTTCCAGCTTAGCTGTGCAGAGGAAGAACAACAAGAAGAAGAAATATCTCGAAATATGTCCGTCAGGCCAGTTCCTTTGAGCTGAATCTGCAAATATCTCGGAAACGAAGCGAGCTATGGCAAAATGTTAAGAGACGTTTTTTATAGAGAATTATGTTTCCTACAATTTATGTTCTATGATATTTTTTGATCAGAAGCGTAGTTTTCGAGATATATCGAGATATTTAAAAGTTCCGAAGCCGCACCAACATAATAGGGATACAGAAACACCGTGGCCCCTTTCTTTGAGATAACTCTGCACTAGTGCGAGCCGCAAATGCCACTTCCAGCTTAGCTGTGCAGAAGAAGAACAACAAGAAGAAGAAATATCTCGATATATGTCCGTCAGGCCCCTTCCCTTGAGATATATCTGCAAATATCTCGGAAACGAAGCGAGCTATGGCAAAATGTTAAGAGACCTTTTTTGCAGAGAATTAAGTTTCCTACTTTTTATGTTCTATGATATTTTTTGATCAGATGCGTAGTTCTCGAGATATATCAAGATATCTAAAAGTTCCGAAGCCGCACCAACATAATAGAGATACAGAAACACGGTGGCCCCTTTCTTTGAGATAACTCTGCACTAGTGCGAGCCGCAAATGCCACTTCCAGCTTAGCTGTGCAGAAGAAGAACAACAAGAAGAAGAAATATCTCGAAATATGTCCGTCAGGCCCCTTCCCTTGAGATAAATCTGCAAATATCTCGGAATCGAAGCGAGCTATGGCAAAATGTTAAGAGACCTTTTTTGTAGAGAATTAAGTTTCCTACTTTTTATCTTCTATGATATTTTTTGATCAGATGCGTAGTTCTCGAGATATATTAAGATATTTAAAAGTTCCGAAGCCGCACCAACATAATAGAGATACTGAAACACCGTGGCCCCTTTCTTTGAGATAACGCTGCACTATTGCGAGCTGTAAATGCCACTTCCAGCTTAGCTGTGCAGAAGAAGAACAACAAGAAGAAGAAATATCTCGAAATATGTCCGTCAGGCCCCTTCCCTTGAGATATATCTGCAAATATCTCGGAAACGAAGCGAGCTATGGCAAAATGTTAAGAGACTTTTTTTGTAGAGAATTAAGTTTCCTACTTTTTATGTTCTATGATATTTTTTGATCAGATGCGTAGTTCTCGAGATATATCAAGATATTTAAAAGTTCCGAAGCCGCACCAACATAATAGAGATACAGAAACACCGTGGCCCCTTTCTTTGAGATAACTCTGCACTATTGCGAGCTGCAAATGCCACTTCCAGCTTAGCTGTGCAGAGGAAGAACAACAAGAAGAAGAAATATCTCGAAATATGTCCGTCAGGCCAGTTCCTTTGAGATAAATCTGCAAATATCTCGGAAACGAAGAGAGCTATGGCAAAATGTTAAGAGACCTTTTTTGTAGAGAATTAAGTTTCCTACAATTTATGTACTATGACATTTTTTGATCAGAAGCGTAGTTTTCGAGATATATCGAGATATTTAAAAGTTCCGAAGCCGCACCAACATAATAGAGATACAGAAACACCGTGGCCCCTTTCGTTGAGATAACTCTGCACTAGTGCGAGCCGCAAATGCCAGTTCCAGCTTAGCTGTGCAGAAGAAGAACAACAAGAAGAAGAAATATCTCGAAATATGTCCGTCAGGCCCCTTCCCTTGAGATAAATCTGCAAATATCTCGGAAACGAAGCGAGCTATGGCAAAATGTTAAGAGACCTTTTTTGTAGAGAATTAAGTTTCCTACTTTTTATGTTGTATGATATTTTTTGATCAGATGCGTAGTTCTCGAGATATATCAAGATATTTAAAAGTTCCGAAGCCGCACCAACATAATAGAGATACAGAAACACCGTGGCCCCTTTCTTTGAGATAACTCTGCACTATTGCGAGCTGCAAATGCCAGTTCCAGCTTAGCTGTGCAGAGGAAGAACAACAAGAAGAAGAAATATCTCGAAATATGTCCGTCAGGCCCCTTCCCTTGAGATAAATCTGCAAATATCTCGGAAACGAAGCGAGCTATGGCAAAATGTTAAGAGACCTTTTTTGTAGAGAATTAAGTTTCCTACTTTTTATGTTCTATGATATTTTTTGATCAGATGCGTAGTTCTCGAGATATATCAAGATATTTAAAAGTTCCGAAGCCGCACCAACATAATAGAGATACAGAAACACCGTGGCCCCTTTCTTTGAGATAACTCTGCACTATTGCGAGCTGTAAATGCCACTTCCAGCTTAGCTGTGCAGAAGAAGAACAACAAGAAGGAGAAATATCTCGAAATATGTCCGTCAGGCCCCTTCCCTTGAGATATATCTGCAAATATCTCGGAAACGAAGCGAGCTATGGCAAAATGTTAAGAGACCTTTTTTGTAGAGAATTCTGTGTCCTACAATTTATGTTCTATGATATTTTTTGATCAGAAGCGTAGTTTTCGAGATATATCGAGATATTTAAAAGTTCCGAAGCCGCACCAACATAATAGAGATACAGAAACACCGTGGCCCCTTTCTCTGAGATAACTCTGCACTAGTGCGAGCCGCAAATGCCACTTCCAGCTTAGCTGTGCAGAAGAAGAACAACAAGAAGAAGAAATATCTCGAAATATGTCCGTCAGGCCCCTTCCCTTGAGATAAATCTGCAAATATCTCGGAAACGAAGCGAGCTATGGCAAAATGTTGAGAGACCTTTTTTGTAGAGAATTAAGTTTCCTACTTTTTATGTTCTATGATATTTTTTGATCAGATGCGTAGTTCTCGAGATATATCAAGATATTTAAAAGTTCCGAAGCCGCACCAACATAATAGAGATACAGAAACACCGTGGCCCCTTTCTTTGAGATAACTCTGCACTATTGCGAGCTGCAAATGCCACTTCCAGCTTAGCTGTGCAGAGGAAGAACAACAGGAAGAAGAAATATCTCGAAATATGTCCGTCAGGCCAGTTCCTTTGAGCTGAATCCGCAAATATCTCGGAAACGAAGCGAGCTATGGCAAAATGTTAAGAGACGTTTTTTGTAGAGCATTATGTTTCCTACAATTCATGTTCTATGATATTTTTTGATCAGAAGCGTAGTTTTCGAGATATATCGAGATATTTAAAAGTTCCGAAGCCGCACCAACATAATAGAGATACAGAAACACCGTGGCCCCTTTCTTTGAGATAACTCTGCACTAGTGCGAGCCGCAAATGCCACTTCCAGCTTAGCTGTGCAGAAGAAGAACAACAAGAAGAAGAAATATCTCGAAATATGTCCGTCAGGCCCCTTCCCTTGAGATAAATCTGCAAATATCTCGGAAACGAAGCGAGCTATGGCAAAATGTTCAGAGACCTTTTTTGTAGAGAATTAAGTTTCCTACTTTTTATGTTCTATGATATTTTTTGATCAGATGCGTAGTTCTCGAGATATATCAAGATATTTAAAAGTTCCGAAGCCGCACCAACATAATAGAGATACAGAAACACCGTGGCCCCTTTCTTTGAGATAACTCTGCACTATTGCGAGCTGCAAATGCCACTTCCAGCTTAGCTGTGCAGAGGAAGAACAACAAGAAGAAGAAATATCTCGAAATATGTCCGTCAGGCCAGTTCCTTTGAGCTGAATCTGCAAATATCTCGGAAACGAAGCGAGCTATGGCAAAATGTTACGAGACGTTTTTTATAGAGAATTATGTTTCCTACAATTTATGTTCTATGATATTTTTTGATCAGAAGCGTAGTTTTCGAGATATATCGAGATATTTAAAAGTTCCGAAGCCGCACCAACATAATAGAGATACAGAAACACCGTGGCCCCTTTCTTTGGGATAACTCTGCACTAGTGCGAGCCGCAAATGCCACTTCCAGCTTAGCTGTGCAGAAGAAGAACAACAAGAAGAAGAAATATCTCGAAATATGTCCGTCAGGCCCCTTCCCTTGAGATAAATCTGCAAATATCTCGGAAACGAAGCGAGCTATGGCAAAATGTTGAGAGACCTTTTTTGTAGAGAATTAAGTTTCCTACTTTTTATGTTCTATGATATTTTTTGATCAGATGCGTAGTTCTCGAGATATATCAAGATATTTAAAAGTTCCGAAGCCGCACCAACATAATAGAGATACAGAAACACCGTGGCCCCTTTCTTTGAGATAACTCTGCACTATTGCGAGCTGTAAATGCCACTTCCAGCTTAGCTGTGCAGAAGAAGAACAACAAGAAGAAGAAATATCTCGAAATATGTCCGTCAGGCCCCTTCCCTTGAGATATATCTGCAAATATCTCGGAAACGAAGCGAGCTATGGCAAAATGTTGAGAGACCTTTTTTGTAGAGAATTAAGTTTCCTACTTTTTATGTTCTATGATATTTTTTGATCAGATGCGTAGTTCTCGAGATATATCAAGATATTTAAAAGTTCCGAAGCCGCACCAACATAATAGAGATACAGAAACATCGTGGCCCCTTTCTTTGAGATAACTCTGCACTATTGCGAGCTGCAAATGCCACTTCCAGCTTAGCTGTGCAGAGGAAGAACAACAAGAAGAAGAAATATCTCGAAATATGTCCGTCAGGCCAGTTCCTTTGAGCTGAATCTGCAAATATCTCGGAAACGAAGCGAGCTATGGCAAAATGTTAAGAGACGTTTTTTATAGAGAATTATGTTTCCTACAATTTATGTTCTATGATATTTTTTGATCAGAAGCGTAGTTTTCGAGATATATCGAGATATTTAAAAGTTCCGAAGCCGCACCAACATAATAGGGATACAGAAACACCGTGGCCCCTTTCTTTGAGATAACTCTGCACTAGTGCGAGCCGCAAATGCCACTTCCAGCTTAGCTGTGCAGAAGAAGAACAACAAGAAGAAGAAATATCTCGATATATGTCCGTCAGGCCCCTTCCCTTGAGATATATCTGCAAATATCTCGGAAACGAAGCGAGCTATGGCAAAATGTTAAGAGACCTTTTTTGCAGAGAATTAAGTTTCCTACTTTTTATGTTCTATGATATTTTTTGATCAGATGCGTAGTTCTCGAGATATATCAAGATATCTAAAAGTTCCGAAGCCGCACCAACATAATAGAGATACAGAAACACGGTGGCCCCTTTCTTTGAGATAACTCTGCACTAGTGCGAGCCGCAAATGCCACTTCCAGCTTAGCTGTGCAGAAGAAGAACAACAAGAAGAAGAAATATCTCGAAATATGTCCGTCAGGCCCCTTCCCTTGAGATAAATCTGCAAATATCTCGGAATCGAAGCGAGCTATGGCAAAATGTTAAGAGACCTTTTTTGTAGAGAATTAAGTTTCCTACTTTTTATCTTCTATGATATTTTTTGATCAGATGCGTAGTTCTCGAGATATATTAAGATATTTAAAAGTTCCGAAGCCGCACCAACATAATAGAGATACTGAAACACCGTGGCCCCTTTCTTTGAGATAACGCTGCACTATTGCGAGCTGTAAATGCCACTTCCAGCTTAGCTGTGCAGAAGAAGAACAACAAGAAGAAGAAATATCTCGAAATATGTCCGTCAGGCCCCTTCCCTTGAGATATATCTGCAAATATCTCGGAAACGAAGCGAGCTATGGCAAAATGTTAAGAGACTTTTTTTGTAGAGAATTAAGTTTCCTACTTTTTATGTTCTATGATATTTTTTGATCAGATGCGTAGTTCTCGAGATATATCAAGATATTTAAAAGTTCCGAAGCCGCACCAACATAATAGAGATACAGAAACACCGTGGCCCCTTTCTTTGAGATAACTCTGCACTATTGCGAGCTGCAAATGCCACTTCCAGCTTAGCTGTGCAGAGGAAGAACAACAAGAAGAAGAAATATCTCGAAATATGTCCGTCAGGCCAGTTCCTTTGAGATAAATCTGCAAATATCTCGGAAACGAAGAGAGCTATGGCAAAATGTTAAGAGACCTTTTTTGTAGAGAATTAAGTTTCCTACAATTTATGTACTATGACATTTTTTGATCAGAAGCGTAGTTTTCGAGATATATCGAGATATTTAAAAGTTCCGAAGCCGCACCAACATAATAGAGATACAGAAACACCGTGGCCCCTTTCGTTGAGATAACTCTGCACTAGTGCGAGCCGCAAATGCCAGTTCCAGCTTAGCTGTGCAGAAGAAGAACAACAAGAAGAAGAAATATCTCGAAATATGTCCGTCAGGCCCCTTCCCTTGAGATAAATCTGCAAATATCTCGGAAACGAAGCGAGCTATGGCAAAATGTTAAGAGACCTTTTTTGTAGAGAATTAAGTTTCCTACTTTTTATGTTGTATGATATTTTTTGATCAGATGCGTAGTTCTCGAGATATATCAAGATATTTAAAAGTTCCGAAGCCGCACCAACATAATAGAGATACAGAAACACCGTGGCCCCTTTCTTTGAGATAACTCTGCACTATTGCGAGCTGCAAATGCCAGTTCCAGCTTAGCTGTGCAGAGGAAGAACAACAAGAAGAAGAAATATCTCGAAATATGTCCGTCAGGCCCCTTCCCTTGAGATAAATCTGCAAATATCTCGGAAACGAAGCGAGCTATGGCAAAATGTTAAGAGACCTTTTTTGTAGAGAATTAAGTTTCCTACTTTTTATGTTCTATGATATTTTTTGATCAGATGCGTAGTTCTCGAGATATATCAAGATATTTAAAAGTTCCGAAGCCGCACCAACATAATAGAGATACAGAAACATCGTGGCCCCTTTCTTTGAGATAACTCTGCACTATTGCGAGCTGCAAATGCCACTTCCAGCTTAGCTGTGCAGAGGAAGAACAACAAGAAGAAGAAATATCTCGAAATATGTCCGTCAGGCCAGTTCCTTTGAGCTGAATCTGCAAATATCTCGGAAACGAAGCGAGCTATGGCAAAATGTTAAGAGACGTTTTTTATAGAGAATTATGTTTCCTACAATTTATGTTCTATGATATTTTTTGATCAGAAGCGTAGTTTTCGAGATATATCGAGATATTTAAAAGTTCCGAAGCCGCACCAACATAATAGGGATACAGAAACACCGTGGCCCCTTTCTTTGAGATAACTCTGCACTAGTGCGAGCCGCAAATGCCACTTCCAGCTTAGCTGTGCAGAAGAAGAACAACAAGAAGAAGAAATATCTCGATATATGTCCGTCAGGCCCCTTCCCTTGAGATATATCTGCAAATATCTCGGAAACGAAGCGAGCTATGGCAAAATGTTAAGAGACCTTTTTTGCAGAGAATTAAGTTTCCTACTTTTTATGTTCTATGATATTTTTTGATCAGATGCGTAGTTCTCGAGATATATCAAGATATCTAAAAGTTCCGAAGCCGCACCAACATAATAGAGATACAGAAACACGGTGGCCCCTTTCTTTGAGATAACTCTGCACTAGTGCGAGCCGCAAATGCCACTTCCAGCTTAGCTGTGCAGAAGAAGAACAACAAGAAGAAGAAATATCTCGAAATATGTCCGTCAGGCCCCTTCCCTTGAGATAAATCTGCAAATATCTCGGAATCGAAGCGAGCTATGGCAAAATGTTAAGAGACCTTTTTTGTAGAGAATTAAGTTTCCTACTTTTTATCTTCTATGATATTTTTTGATCAGATGCGTAGTTCTCGAGATATATTAAGATATTTAAAAGTTCCGAAGCCGCACCAACATAATAGAGATACTGAAACACCGTGGCCCCTTTCTTTGAGATAACGCTGCACTATTGCGAGCTGTAAATGCCACTTCCAGCTTAGCTGTGCAGAAGAAGAACAACAAGAAGAAGAAATATCTCGAAATATGTCCGTCAGGCCCCTTCCCTTGAGATATATCTGCAAATATCTCGGAAACGAAGCGAGCTATGGCAAAATGTTAAGAGACTTTTTTTGTAGAGAATTAAGTTTCCTACTTTTTATGTTCTATGATATTTTTTGATCAGATGCGTAGTTCTCGAGATATATCAAGATATTTAAAAGTTCCGAAGCCGCACCAACATAATAGAGATACAGAAACACCGTGGCCCCTTTCTTTGAGATAACTCTGCACTATTGCGAGCTGCAAATGCCACTTCCAGCTTAGCTGTGCAGAGGAAGAACAACAAGAAGAAGAAATATCTCGAAATATGTCCGTCAGGCCAGTTCCTTTGAGATAAATCTGCAAATATCTCGGAAACGAAGAGAGCTATGGCAAAATGTTAAGAGACCTTTTTTGTAGAGAATTAAGTTTCCTACAATTTATGTACTATGACATTTTTTGATCAGAAGCGTAGTTTTCGAGATATATCGAGATATTTAAAAGTTCCGAAGCCGCACCAACATAATAGAGATACAGAAACACCGTGGCCCCTTTCGTTGAGATAACTCTGCACTAGTGCGAGCCGCAAATGCCAGTTCCAGCTTAGCTGTGCAGAAGAAGAACAACAAGAAGAAGAAATATCTCGAAATATGTCCGTCAGGCCCCTTCCCTTGAGATAAATCTGCAAATATCTCGGAAACGAAGCGAGCTATGGCAAAATGTTAAGAGACCTTTTTTGTAGAGAATTAAGTTTCCTACTTTTTATGTTGTATGATATTTTTTGATCAGATGCGTAGTTCTCGAGATATATCAAGATATTTAAAAGTTCCGAAGCCGCACCAACATAATAGAGATACAGAAACACCGTGGCCCCTTTCTTTGAGATAACTCTGCACTATTGCGAGCTGCAAATGCCAGTTCCAGCTTAGCTGTGCAGAGGAAGAACAACAAGAAGAAGAAATATCTCGAAATATGTCCGTCAGGCCCCTTCCCTTGAGATAAATCTGCAAATATCTCGGAAACGAAGCGAGCTATGGCAAAATGTTAAGAGACCTTTTTTGTAGAGAATTAAGTTTCCTACTTTTTATGTTCTATGATATTTTTTGATCAGATGCGTAGTTCTCGAGATATATCAAGATATTTAAAAGTTCCGAAGCCGCACCAACATAATAGAGATACAGAAACACCGTGGCCCCTTTCTTTGAGATAACTCTGCACTATTGCGAGCTGTAAATGCCACTTCCAGCTTAGCTGTGCAGAAGAAGAACAACAAGAAGGAGAAATATCTCGAAATATGTCCGTCAGGCCCCTTCCCTTGAGATATATCTGCAAATATCTCGGAAACGAAGCGAGCTATGGCAAAATGTTAAGAGACCTTTTTTGTAGAGAATTCTGTGTCCTACAATTTATGTTCTATGATATTTTTTGATCAGAAGCGTAGTTTTCGAGATATATCGAGATATTTAAAAGTTCCGAAGCCGCACCAACATAATAGAGATACAGAAACACCGTGGCCCCTTTCTCTGAGATAACTCTGCACTAGTGCGAGCCGCAAATGCCACTTCCAGCTTAGCTGTGCAGAAGAAGAACAACAAGAAGAAGAAATATCTCGAAATATGTCCGTCAGGCCCCTTCCCTTGAGATAAATCTGCAAATATCTCGGAAACGAAGCGAGCTATGGCAAAATGTTGAGAGACCTTTTTTGTAGAGAATTAAGTTTCCTACTTTTTATGTTCTATGATATTTTTTGATCAGATGCGTAGTTCTCGAGATATATCAAGATATTTAAAAGTTCCGAAGCCGCACCAACATAATAGAGATACAGAAACACCGTGGCCCCTTTCTTTGAGATAACTCTGCACTATTGCGAGCTGCAAATGCCACTTCCAGCTTAGCTGTGCAGAGGAAGAACAACAGGAAGAAGAAATATCTCGAAATATGTCCGTCAGGCCAGTTCCTTTGAGCTGAATCTGCAAATATCTCGGAAACGAAGCGAGCTATGGCAAAATGTTAAGAGACGTTTTTTGTAGAGCATTATGTTTCCTACAATTCATGTTCTATGATATTTTTTGATCAGAAGCGTAGTTTTCGAGATATATCGAGATATTTAAAAGTTCCGAAGCCGCACCAACATAATAGAGATACAGAAACACCGTGGCCCCTTTCTTTGAGATAACTCTGCACTTGTGCGAGCCGCAAATGCCACTTCCAGCTTAGCTGTGCAGAAGAAGAACAACAAGAAGAAGAAATATCTCGAAATATGTCCGTCAGGCCCCTTCCCTTGAGATAAATCTGCAAATATCTCGGAAACGAAGCGAGCTATGGCAAAATGTTCAGAGACCTTTTTTGTAGAGAATTAAGTTTCCTACTTTTTATGTTCTATGATATTTTTTGATCAGATGCGTAGTTCTCGAGATATATCAAGATATTTAAAAGTTCCGAAGCCGCACCAACATAATAGAGATACAGAAACACCGTGGCCCCTTTCTTTGAGATAACTCTGCACTATTGCGAGCTGCAAATGCCACTTCCAGCTTAGCTGTGCAGAGGAAGAACAACAAGAAGAAGAAATATCTCGAAATATGTCCGTCAGGCCAGTTCCTTTGAGCTGAATCTGCAAATATCTCGGAAACGAAGCGAGCTATGGCAAAATGTTACGAGACGTTTTTTATAGAGAATTATGTTTCCTACAATTTATGTTCTATGATATTTTTTGATCAGAAGCGTAGTTTTCGAGATATATCGAGATATTTAAAAGTTCCGAAGCCGCACCAACATAATAGAGATACAGAAACACCGTGGCCCCTTTCTTTGGGATAACTCTGCACTAGTGCGAGCCGCAAATGCCACTTCCAGCTTAGCTGTGCAGAAGAAGAACAACAAGAAGAAGAAATATCTCGAAATATGTCCGTCAGGCCCCTTCCCTTGAGATAAATCTGCAAATATCTCGGAAACGAAGCGAGCTATGGCAAAATGTTGAGAGACCTTTTTTGTAGAGAATTAAGTTTCCTACTTTTTATGTTCTATGATATTTTTTGATCAGATGCGTAGTTCTCGAGATATATCAAGATATTTAAAAGTTCCGAAGCCGCACCAACATAATAGAGATACAGAAACACCGTGGCCCCTTTCTTTGAGATAACTCTGCACTATTGCGAGCTGTAAATGCCACTTCCAGCTTAGCTGTGCAGAAGAAGAACAACAAGAAGAAGAAATATCTCGAAATATGTCCGTCAGGCCCCTTCCCTTGAGATATATCTGCAAATATCTCGGAAACGAAGCGAGCTATGGCAAAATGTTAAGAGACCTTTTTTGTAGAGAATTCTGTGTCCTACAATTTATGTTCTATGATATTTTTTGATCAGAAGCGTAGTTTTCGAGATATATCGAGATATTTAAAAGTTCCGAAGCCGCACCAACATAATAGAGATACAGAAACACCGTGGCCCCTTTCTTAGAGATAACTCTGCACTATTGCGAGCTGCAAATGCCACTTCCAGCTTAGCTGTGCAGAAGAAGAACAACAAGAAGAAGAAATATCTCGAAATATGTCCGTCAGGCCCCTTCCCTTGAGATATATCTGCAAATATCTCGGAAACGAAGCGAGCTATGGCAAAATGCTAAGAGACCTTTTTTGTAGAGAATTAAGTTTCCTACTTTTTATGTTCTATGATATTTTTCGATCAGACGCGTAGTTCTCGAGATATATCGAGATATTTAAAAGTTCCGAAGCCGCACCAACATAATAGAGATACAGAAACACCGTGGCCCCTTTCTGTGAGATAACTCTGCACTAGTGCGAGCCGCAAATGCCACTTCCAGCTTAGCTGTGCAGAAGAAGAACAACAAGAAGAAGAAATATCTCGAAATATGTCCGTCAGGCCCCTTCCCTTGAGATAAATCTGCAAATATCTCGGAAACGAAGCGAGCTATGGCAAAATGTTAAGAGACCTTTTTTGTAGAGAATTAAGTTTCCTACTTTTTATGTTCTATGATATTTTTTGATCAGATGCGTAGTTTTCGAGATATATCGAGATATTTAAAAGTTCCGAAGCCGCACCAACATAATAGAGATACAGAAACACCGTGGCCCCTTTCTTTGGGATAACTCTGCACTAGTGCGAGCCGCAAATGCCACTTCCAGCTTAGCTGTGCAGAAGAAGAACAACAAGAAGAAGAAATATCTCGAAATATGTCCGTCAGGCCCCTTCCCTTGAGATAAATCTGCAAATATCTCGGAAACGAAGCGAGCTATGGCAAAATGTTGAGAGACCTTTCTTGTAGAGAATTAAGTTTCCTACTTTTTATGTTCTATGATATTTTTTGATCAGATGCGTAGTTCTCGAGATATATCAAGATATTTAAAAGTTCCGAAGCCGCACCAACATAATAGAGATACAGAAACACCGTGGCCCCTTTCTTTGAGATAACTCTGCACTATTGCGAGCTGCAAATGCCACTTCCAGCTTAGCTGTGCAGAGGAAGAACAACAAGAAGAAGAAATATCTCGAAATATGTCCGTCAGGCCAGTTCCTTTGAGCTGAATCTGCAAATATCTCGGAAACGAAGCGAGCTATGGCAAAATGTTAAGAGACGTTTTTTGTAGAGAATTATGTTTCCTACAATTCATGTTCTATGATATTTTTTGATCAGAAGCGTAGTTTTCGAGATATATCGAGATATTTAAAAGTTCCGAAGCCGCACCAACATAATAGGGATACAGAAACACCGTGGCCCCTTTCTTTGAGATAACTCTGCACTAGTGCGAGCCGCAAATGCCACTTCCAGCTTAGCTGTGCAGAAGAAGAACAACAAGAAGAAGAAATATCTCGAAATATGTCCGTCAGGCCCCTTCCCTTGAGATAAATCTGCAAATATCTCGGAAACGAAGCGAGCTATGGCAAAATGTTAAGAGACCTTTTTTGTAGAGAATTAAGTTTCCTACTTTTTATGTTCTATGATATTTTTTGATCAGATGCGTAGTTCTCGAGATATATCAAGATATTTAAAAGTTCCGAAGCCGCACCAACATAATAGAGATACAGAAACACCGTGGCCCCTTTCTTTGAGATAACTCTGCACTATTGCGAGCTGTAAATGCCACTTCCAGCTTAGCTGTGCAGAGGAAGAACAACAAGAAGAAGAAATATCTCGAAATATGTCCGTCAGGCCAGTTCCTTTGAGCTGAATCTGCAAATATCTCGGAAACGAAGCGAGCTATGGCAAAATGTTAAGAGACGTTTTTTGTAGAGAATTATGTTTCCTACAATTCATGTTCTATGATATTTTTTGATCAGAAGCGTAGTTTTCGAGATATATCGAGATATTTAAAAGTTCCGAAGCCGCACCAACATAATAGGGATACAGAAACACCGTGGCCCCTTTCTTTGAGATAACTCTGCACTAGTGCGAGCCGCAAATGCCACTTCCAGCTTAGCTGTGCAGAAGAAGAACAACAAGAAGAAGAAATATCTCGAAATATGTCCGTCAGGCCCCTTCCCTTGAGATAAATCTGCAAATATCTCGGAAACGAAGCGAGCTATGGCAAAATGTTAAGAGACCTTTTTTGTAGAGAATTAAGTTTCCTACTTTTTATGTTCTATGATATTTTTTGATCAGATGCGTAGTTCTCGAGATATATCAAGATATTTAAAAGTTCCGAAGCCGCACCAACATAATAGAGATACAGAAACACCGTGGCCCCTTTCTTTGAGATAACTCTGCACTATTGCGAGCTGTAAATGCCACTTCCAGCTTAGCTGTGCAGAAGAAGAACAACAAGAAGAAGAAATATCTCGAAATATGTCCGTCAGGCCCCTTCCCTTGAGATATATCTGCGAATATCTCGGAAACGAAGCGAGCTATGGCAAAATGTTAAGAGACCTTTTTTGTAGAGAATTCTGTGTCCTACAATTTATGTTCTATGATATTTTTTGATCAGAAGCGTAGTTTTCGAGATATATCGAGATATTTAAAAGTTCCGAAGCCGCACCAACATAATAGAGATACAGAAACACCGTGGCCCCTTTCTTAGAGATAACTCTGCACTATTGCGAGCTGCAAATGCCACTTCCAGCTTAGCTGTGCAGAAGAAGAACAACAAGAAGAAGAAATATCTCGAAATATGTCCGTCAGGCCCCTTCCCTTGAGATATATCTGCAAATATCTCGGAAACGAAGCGAGCTATGGCAAAATGCTAAGAGACCTTTTTTGTAGAGAATTAAGTTTCCTACTTTTTATGTTCTATGATATTTTTCGATCAGACGCGTAGTTCTCGAGATATATCGAGATATTTAAAAGTTCCGAAGCCGCACCAACATAATAGAGATACAGAAACACCGTGGCCCCTTTCTGTGAGATAACTCTGCACTAGTGCGAGCCGCAAATGCCACTTCCAGCTTAGCTGTGCAGAAGAAGAACAACAAGAAGAAGAAATATCTCGAAATATGTCCGTCAGGCCCCTTCCCTTGAGATAAATCTGCAAATATCTCGGAAACGAAGCGAGCTATGGCAAAATGTTAAGAGACCTTTTTTGTAGAGAATTAAGTTTCCTACTTTTTATGTTCTATGATATTTTTTGATCAGATGCGTAGTTCTCGAGATATATCAAGATATTTAAAAGTTCCGAAGCCGCACCAACATAATAGAGATACAGAAACACCGTGGCCCCTTTCTTTGAGATAACTCTGCACTATTGCGAGCTGCAAATGCCACTTCCAGCTTAGCTGTGCAGAGGAAGAACAACAAGAAGAAGAAATATCTCGAAATATGTCCGTCAGGCCAGTTCCTTTGAGCTGAATCTGCAAATATCTCGGAAACGAAGCGAGCTATGGCAAAATGTTACGAGACGTTTTTTATAGAGAATTATGTTTCCTACAATTTATGTTCTATGATATTTTTTGATCAGAAGCGTAGTTTTCGAGATATATCGAGATATTTAAAAGTTCCGAAGCCGCACCAACATAATAGAGATACAGAAACACCGTGGCCCCTTTCTTTGGGATAACTCTGCACTAGTGCGAGCCGCAAATGCCACTTCCAGCTTAGCTGTGCAGAAGAAGAACAACAAGAAGAAGAAATATCTCGAAATATGTCCGTCAGGCCCCTTCCCTTGAGATAAATCTGCAAATATCTCGGAAACGAAGCGAGCTATGGCAAAATGTTGAGAGACCTTTTTTGTAGAGAATTAAGTTTCCTACTTTTTATGTTCTATGATATTTTTTGATCAGATGCGTAGTTCTCGAGATATATCAAGATATTTAAAAGTTCCGAAGCCGCACCAACATAATAGAGATACAGAAACACCGTGGCCCCTTTCTTTGAGATAACTCTGCACTATTGCGAGCTGCAAATGCCACTTCCAGCTTAGCTGTGCAGAGGAAGAACAACAAGAAGAAGAAATATCTCGAAATATGTCCGTCAGGCCAGTTCCTTTGAGCTGAATCTGCAAATATCTCGGAAACGAAGCGAGCTATGGCAAAATGTTAAGAGACGTTTTTTGTAGAGAATTATGTTTCCTACAATTCATGTTCTATGATATTTTTTGATCAGAAGCGTAGTTTTCGAGATATATCGAGATATTTAAAAGTTCCGAAGCCGCACCAACATAATAGGGATACAGAAACACCGTGGCCCCTTTCTTTGAGATAACTCTGCACTAGTGCGAGCCGCAAATGCCACTTCCAGCTTAGCTGTGCAGAAGAAGAACAACAAGAAGAAGAAATATCTCGAAATATGTCCGTCAGGCCCCTTCCCTTGAGATAAATCTGCAAATATCTCGGAAACGAAGCGAGCTATGGCAAAATGTTAAGAGACCTTTTTTGTAGAGAATTAAGTTTCCTACTTTTTATGTTCTATGATATTTTTTGATCAGATGCGTAGTTCTCGAGATATATCAAGATATTTAAAAGTTCCGAAGCCGCACCA
This sequence comes from Osmia lignaria lignaria, assembly GCF_051020975.1. Lineage (NCBI taxonomy): Eukaryota > Metazoa > Arthropoda > Insecta > Hymenoptera > Megachilidae > Osmia > Osmia lignaria. The sequence goes on along the minus strand of NW_027478159.1, from coordinate 2,988,510 downwards.
ACATAATAGAGATACAGAAACACCGTGGCCCCTTTCTTTGAGATAACTCTGCACTATTGCGAGCTGTAAATGCCACTTCCAGCTTAGCTGTGCAGAAGAAGAACAACAAGAAGAAGAAATATCTCGAAATATGTCCGTCAGGCCCCTTCCCTTGAGATATATCTGCAAATATCTCGGAAACGAAGCGAGCTATGGCAAAATGTTAAGAGACCTTTTTTGTAGAGAATTCTGTGTCCTACAATTTATGTTCTATGATATTTTTTGATCAGAAGCGTAGTTTTCGAGATATATCGAGATATTTAAAAGTTCCGAAGCCGCACCAACATAATAGAGATACAGAAACACCGTGGCCCCTTTCTTTGAGATAACTCTGCACTATTGCGAGCTGCTAATGCCACATCCAGCTTAGCTGTGCAGAGGAAGAACAACAAGAAGAAGAAATATCTCGAAATATGTCCGTCAGGCCAGTTCCTTTGAGCTGAATCTGCAAATATCTCGGAAACGAAGCGAGCTATGGCAAAATGTTAAGAGACGTTTTTTGTAGAGCATTATGTTTCCTACAATTCATGTTCTATGATATTTTTTGATCAGATGCGTAGTTCTCGAGATATATCAAGATATTTAAAAGTTCCGAAGCCGCACCAACATAATAGAGATACAGAAACACCGTGGCCCCTTTCTTTGAGATAACTCTGCACTATTGCGAGCTGTAAATGCCACTTCCAGCTTAGCTGTGCAGAAGAAGAACAACAAGAAGGAGAAATATCTCGAAATATGTCCGTCAGGCCCCTTCCCTTGAGATATATCTGCAAATATCTCGGAAACGAAGCGAGCTATGGCAAAATGTTAAGAGACCTTTTTTGTAGAGAATTCTGTGTCCTACAATTTATGTTCTATGATATTTTTTGATCAGAAGCGTAGTTTTCGAGATATATCGAGATATTTAAAAGTTCCGAAGCCGCACCAACATAATAGAGATACAGAAACACCGTGGCCCCTTTCTCTGAGATAACTCTGCACTAGTGCGAGCCGCAAATGCCACTTCCAGCTTAGCTGTGCAGAAGAAGAACAACAAGAAGAAGAAATATCTCGAAATATGTCCGTCAGGCCCCTTCGCTTGAGATAAATCTGCAAATATCTCGGAAACGAAGCGAGCTATGGCAAAATGTTAAGAGACCGTTTTTGTAGAGAATTAAGTTTCCTACTTTTTATGTTCTATGATATTTTTTGATCAGATGCGTGGTTCTCGAGATATATCAAGATATTTAAAAGTTCCGAAGCCGCACCAACATAATAGAGATACAGAAACACCGTGGCCCCTTTCTTAGAGATAACTCGGCACTATTGCGAGCTGCAAATGCCACTTCCAGCTTAGCTGTGCAGAAGAAGAACAACAAGAAGAAGAAATATCTCGAAATATGTCCGTCAGGCCCCTTCCCTTGAGATATATCTGCAAATATCTCGGAAACGAAGCGAGCTATGGCAAAATGCTAAGAGACCTTTTTTGTAGAGAATTAAGTTTCCTACTTTTTATGTTCTATGATATTTTTCGATCAGACGCGTAGTTCTCGAGATATATCGAGATATTTAAAAGTTCCGAAGCCGCACCAACATAATAGAGATACAGAAACACCGTGGCCCCTTTCTGTGAGATAACTCTGCACTAGTGCGAGCCGCAAATGCCACTTCCAGCTTAGCTGTGCAGAAGAAGAACAACAAGAAGAAGAAATATCTCGAAATATGTCCGTCAGGCCCCTTCCCTTGAGATAAATCTGCAAATATCTCGGAAACGAAGCGAGCTATGGCAAAATGTTAAGAGACCTTTTTTGTAGAGAATTAAGTTTCCTACTTTTTATGTTCTATGATATTTTTTGATCAGATGCGTAGTTCTCGAGATATATCAAGATATTTAAAAGTTCCGAAGCCGCACCAACATAATAGAGATACAGAAACACCGTGGCCCCTTTCTTTGAGATAACTCTGCACTATTGCGAGCTGTAAATGCCACTTCCAGCTTAGCTGTGCAGAAGAAGAACAACAAGAAGGAGAAATATCTCGAAATATGTCCGTCAGGCCCCTTCCCTTGAGATATATCTGCAAATATCTCGGAAACGAAGCGAGCTATGGCAAAATGTTAAGAGACCTTTTTTGTAGAGAATTCTGTGTCCTACAATTTATGTTCTATGATATTTTTTGATCAGAAGCGTAGTTTTCGAGATATATCGAGATATTTAAAAGTTCCGAAGCCGCACCAACATAATAGAGATACAGAAACACCGTGGCCCCTTTCTCTGAGATAACTCTGCACTAGTGCGAGCCGCAAATGCCACTTCCAGCTTAGCTGTGCAGAAGAAGAACAACAAGAAGAAGAAATATCTCGAAATATGTCCGTCAGGCCCCTTCGCTTGAGATAAATCTGCAAATATCTCGGAAACGAAGCGAGCTATGGCAAAATGTTAAGAGACCTTTTTTGTAGAGAATTAAGTTTCCTACTTTTTATGTTCTATGATATTTTTTGATCAGATGCGTAGTTCTCGAGATATATCAAGATATTTAAAAGTTCCGAAGCCGCACCAACATAATAGAGATACAGAAACACCGTGGCCCCTTTCTTTGAGATAACTCTGCACTATTGCGAGCTGCAAATGCCACTTCCAGCTTAGCTGTGCAGAGGAAGAACAACAAGAAGAAGAAATATCTCGAAATATGTCCGTCAGGCCAGTTCCTTTGAGCTGAATCTGCAAATATCTCGGAAACGAAGCGAGCTATGGCAAAATGTTACGAGACGTTTTTTATAGAGAATTATGTTTCCTACAATTTATGTTCTATGATATTTTTTGATCAGAAGCGTAGTTTTCGAGATATATCGAGATATTTAAAAGTTCCGAAGCCGCACCAACATAATAGAGATACAGAAACACCGTGGCCCCTTTCTTTGGGATAACTCTGCACTAGTGCGAGCCGCAAATGCCACTTCCAGCTTAGCTGTGCAGAAGAAGAACAACAAGAAGAAGAAATATCTCGAAATATGTCCGTCAGGCCCCTTCCCTTGAGATATATCTGCAAATATCTCGGAAACGAAGCGAGCTATGGCAAAATGCTAAGAGACCTTTTTTGTAGAGAATTAAGTTTCCTACTTTTTATGTTCTATGATATTTTTCGATCAGACGCGTAGTTCTCGAGATATATCGAGATATTTAAAAGTTCCGAAGCCGCACCAACATAATAGAGATACAGAAACACCGTGGCCCCTTTCTGTGAGATAACTCTGCACTAGTGCGAGCCGCAAATGCCACTTCCAGCTTAGCTGTGCAGAAGAAGAACAACAAGAAGAAGAAATATCTCGAAATATGTCCGTCAGGCCCCTTCCCTTGAGATAAATCTGCAAATATCTCGGAAACGAAGCGAGCTATGGCAAAATGTTAAGAGACCTTTTTTGTAGAGAATTAAGTTTCCTACTTTTTATGTTCTATGATATTTTTTGATCAGATGCGTAGTTCTCGAGATATATCAAGATATTTAAAAGTTCCGAAGCCGCACCAACATAATAGAGATACAGAAACACCGTGGCCCCTTTCTTTGAGATAACTCTGCACTATTGCGAGCTGTAAATGCCACTTCCAGCTTAGCTGTGCAGAAGAAGAACAACAAGAAGGAGAAATATCTCGAAATATGTCCGTCAGGCCCCTTCCCTTGAGATATATCTGCAAATATCTCGGAAACGAAGCGAGCTATGGCAAAATGTTAAGAGACCTTTTTTGTAGAGAATTCTGTGTCCTACAATTTATGTTCTATGATATTTTTTGATCAGAAGCGTAGTTTTCGAGATATATCGAGATATTTAAAAGTTCCGAAGCCGCACCAACATAATAGAGATACAGAAACACCGTGGCCCCTTTCTCTGAGATAACTCTGCACTAGTGCGAGCCGCAAATGCCACTTCCAGCTTAGCTGTGCAGAAGAAGAACAACAAGAAGAAGAAATATCTCGAAATATGTCCGTCAGGCCCCTTCGCTTGAGATAAATCTGCAAATATCTCGGAAACGAAGCGAGCTATGGCAAAATGTTAAGAGACCTTTTTTGTAGAGAATTAAGTTTCCTACTTTTTATGTTCTATGATATTTTTTGATCAGATGCGTAGTTCTCGAGATATATCAAGATATTTAAAAGTTCCGAAGCCGCACCAACATAATAGAGATACAGAAACACCGTGGCCCCTTTCTTTGAGATAACTCTGCACTATTGCGAGCTGCAAATGCCACTTCCAGCTTAGCTGTGCAGAGGAAGAACAACAAGAAGAAGAAATATCTCGAAATATGTCCGTCAGGCCAGTTCCTTTGAGCTGAATCTGCAAATATCTCGGAAACGAAGCGAGCTATGGCAAAATGTTACGAGACGTTTTTTATAGAGAATTATGTTTCCTACAATTTATGTTCTATGATATTTTTTGATCAGAAGCGTAGTTTTCGAGATATATCGAGATATTTAAAAGTTCCGAAGCCGCACCAACATAATAGAGATACAGAAACACCGTGGCCCCTTTCTTTGGGATAACTCTGCACTAGTGCGAGCCGCAAATGCCACTTCCAGCTTAGCTGTGCAGAAGAAGAACAACAAGAAGAAGAAATATCTCGAAATATGTCCGTCAGGCCCCTTCCCTTGAGATAAATCTGCAAATATCTCGGAAACGAAGCGAGCTATGGCAAAATGTTGAGAGACCTTTTTTGTAGAGAATTAAGTTTCCTACTTTTTATGTTCTATGATATTTTTTGATCAGATGCGTAGTTCTCGAGATATATCAAGATATTTAAAAGTTCCGAAGCCGCACCAACATAATAGAGATACAGAAACACCGTGGCCCCTTTCTTTGAGATAACTCTGCACTATTGCGAGCTGCAAATGCCACTTCCAGCTTAGCTGTGCAGAGGAAGAACAACAAGAAGAAGAAATATCTCGAAATATGTCCGTCAGGCCAGTTCCTTTGAGCTGAATCTGCAAATATCTCGGAAACGAAGCGAGCTATGGCAAAATGTTAAGAGACGTTTTTTGTAGAGAATTATGTTTCCTACAATTCATGTTCTATGATATTTTTTGATCAGAAGCGTAGTTTTCGAGATATATCGAGATATTTAAAAGTTCCGAAGCCGCACCAACATAATAGGGATACAGAAACACCGTGGCCCCTTTCTTTGAGATAACTCTGCACTAGTGCGAGCCGCAAATGCCACTTCCAGCTTAGCTGTGCAGAAGAAGAACAACAAGAAGAAGAAATATCTCGAAATATGTCCGTCAGGCCCCTTCCCTTGAGATAAATCTGCAAATATCTCGGAAACGAAGCGAGCTATGGCAAAATGTTAAGAGACCTTTTTTGTAGAGAATTAAGTTTCCTACTTTTTATGTTCTATGATATTTTTTGATCAGATGCGTAGTTCTCGAGATATATCAAGATATTTAAAAGTTCCGAAGCCGCACCAACATAATAGAGATACAGAAACACCGTGGCCCCTTTCTTTGAGATAACTCTGCACTATTGCGAGCTGTAAATGCCACTTCCAGCTTAGCTGTGCAGAGGAAGAACAACAAGAAGAAGAAATATCTCGAAATATGTCCGTCAGGCCAGTTCCTTTGAGCTGAATCTGCAAATATCTCGGAAACGAAGCGAGCTATGGCAAAATGTTAAGAGACGTTTTTTGTAGAGAATTCTGTGTCCTACAATTTATGTTCTATGATATTTTTTGATCAGAAGCGTAGTTTTCGAGATATATCGAGATATTTAAAAGTTCCGAAGCCGCACCAACATAATAGGGATACAGAAACACCGTGGCCCCTTTCTTTGAGATAACTCTGCACTAGTGCGAGCCGCAAATGCCACTTCCAGCTTAGCTGTGCAGAAGAAGAACAACAAGAAGAAGAAATATCTCGAAATATGTCCGTCAGGCCCCTTCGCTTGAGATAAATCTGCAAATATCTCGGAAACGAAGCGAGCTATGGCAAAATGTTAAGAGACCGTTTTTGTAGAGAATTAAGTTTCCTACTTTTTATGTTCTATGATATTTTTTGATCAGATGCGTGGTTCTCGAGATATATCAAGATATTTAAAAGTTCCGAAGCCGCACCAACATAATAGAGATACAGAAACACCGTGGCCCCTTTCTTAGAGATAACTCGGCACTATTGCGAGCTGCAAATGCCACTTCCAGCTTAGCTGTGCAGAAGAAGAACAACAAGAAGAAGAAATATCTCGAAATATGTCCGTCAGGCCCCTTCCCTTGAGATATATCTGCAAATATCTCGGAAACGAAGCGAGCTATGGCAAAATGCTAAGAGACCTTTTTTGTAGAGAATTAAGTTTCCTACTTTTTATGTTCTATGATATTTTTCGATCAGACGCGTAGTTCTCGAGATATATCGAGATATTTAAAAGTTCCGAAGCCGCACCAACATAATAGAGATACAGAAACACCGTGGCCCCTTTCTGTGAGATAACTCTGCACTAGTGCGAGCCGCAAATGCCACTTCCAGCTTAGCTGTGCAGAAGAAGAACAACAAGAAGAAGAAATATCTCGAAATATGTCCGTCAGGCCCCTTCCCTTGAGATAAATCTGCAAATATCTCGGAAACGAAGCGAGCTATGGCAAAATGTTAAGAGACCTTTTTTGTAGAGAATTAAGTTTCCTACTTTTTATGTTCTATGATATTTTTTGATCAGATGCGTAGTTCTCGAGATATATCAAGATATTTAAAAGTTCCGAAGCCGCACCAACATAATAGAGATACAGAAACACCGTGGCCCCTTTCTTTGAGATAACTCTGCACTATTGCGAGCTGTAAATGCCACTTCCAGCTTAGCTGTGCAGAAGAAGAACAACAAGAAGGAGAAATATCTCGAAATATGTCCGTCAGGCCCCTTCCCTTGAGATATATCTGCAAATATCTCGGAAACGAAGCGAGCTATGGCAAAATGTTAAGAGACCTTTTTTGTAGAGAATTCTGTGTCCTACAATTTATGTTCTATGATATTTTTTGATCAGAAGCGTAGTTTTCGAGATATATCGAGATATTTAAAAGTTCCGAAGCCGCACCAACATAATAGAGATACAGAAACACCGTGGCCCCTTTCTCTGAGATAACTCTGCACTAGTGCGAGCCGCAAATGCCACTTCCAGCTTAGCTGTGCAGAAGAAGAACAACAAGAAGAAGAAATATCTCGAAATATGTCCGTCAGGCCCCTTCGCTTGAGATAAATCTGCAAATATCTCGGAAACGAAGCGAGCTATGGCAAAATGTTAAGAGACCTTTTTTGTAGAGAATTAAGTTTCCTACTTTTTATGTTCTATGATATTTTTTGATCAGATGCGTAGTTCTCGAGATATATCAAGATATTTAAAAGTTCCGAAGCCGCACCAACATAATAGAGATACAGAAACACCGTGGCCCCTTTCTTTGAGATAACTCTGCACTATTGCGAGCTGCAAATGCCACTTCCAGCTTAGCTGTGCAGAGGAAGAACAACAAGAAGAAGAAATATCTCGAAATATGTCCGTCAGGCCAGTTCCTTTGAGCTGAATCTGCAAATATCTCGGAAACGAAGCGAGCTATGGCAAAATGTTACGAGACGTTTTTTATAGAGAATTATGTTTCCTACAATTTATGTTCTATGATATTTTTTGATCAGAAGCGTAGTTTTCGAGATATATCGAGATATTTAAAAGTTCCGAAGCCGCACCAACATAATAGAGATACAGAAACACCGTGGCCCCTTTCTTTGGGATAACTCTGCACTAGTGCGAGCCGCAAATGCCACTTCCAGCTTAGCTGTGCAGAAGAAGAACAACAAGAAGAAGAAATATCTCGAAATATGTCCGTCAGGCCCCTTCCCTTGAGATAAATCTGCAAATATCTCGGAAACGAAGCGAGCTATGGCAAAATGTTGAGAGACCTTTTTTGTAGAGAATTAAGTTTCCTACTTTTTATGTTCTATGATATTTTTTGATCAGATGCGTAGTTCTCGAGATATATCAAGATATTTAAAAGTTCCGAAGCCGCACCAACATAATAGAGATACAGAAACACCGTGGCCCCTTTCTTTGAGATAACTCTGCACTATTGCGAGCTGCAAATGCCACTTCCAGCTTAGCTGTGCAGAGGAAGAACAACAAGAAGAAGAAATATCTCGAAATATGTCCGTCAGGCCAGTTCCTTTGAGCTGAATCTGCAAATATCTCGGAAACGAAGCGAGCTATGGCAAAATGTTAAGAGACGTTTTTTGTAGAGAATTATGTTTCCTACAATTCATGTTCTATGATATTTTTTGATCAGAAGCGTAGTTTTCGAGATATATCGAGATATTTAAAAGTTCCGAAGCCGCACCAACATAATAGGGATACAGAAACACCGTGGCCCCTTTCTTTGAGATAACTCTGCACTAGTGCGAGCCGCAAATGCCACTTCCAGCTTAGCTGTGCAGAAGAAGAACAACAAGAAGAAGAAATATCTCGAAATATGTCCGTCAGGCCCCTTCCCTTGAGATAAATCTGCAAATATCTCGGAAACGAAGCGAGCTATGGCAAAATGTTAAGAGACCTTTTTTGTAGAGAATTAAGTTTCCTACTTTTTATGTTCTATGATATTTTTTGATCAGATGCGTAGTTCTCGAGATATATCAAGATATTTAAAAGTTCCGAAGCCGCACCAACATAATAGAGATACAGAAACACCGTGGCCCCTTTCTTTGAGATAACTCTGCACTATTGCGAGCTGTAAATGCCACTTCCAGCTTAGCTGTGCAGAAGAAGAACAACAAGAAGGAGAAATATCTCGAAATATGTCCGTCAGGCCCCTTCCCTTGAGATATATCTGCAAATATCTCGGAAACGAAGCGAGCTATGGCAAAATGTTAAGAGACCTTTTTTGTAGAGAATTCTGTGTCCTACAATTTATGTTCTATGATATTTTTTGATCAGAAGCGTAGTTTTCGAGATATATCGAGATATTTAAAAGTTCCGAAGCCGCACCAACATAATAGAGATACAGAAACACCGTGGCCCCTTTCTCTGAGATAACTCTGCACTAGTGCGAGCCGCAAATGCCACTTCCAGCTTAGCTGTGCAGAAGAAGAACAACAAGAAGAAGAAATATCTCGAAATATGTCCGTCAGGCCCCTTCGCTTGAGATAAATCTGCAAATATCTCGGAAACGAAGCGAGCTATGGCAAAATGTTAAGAGACCTTTTTTGTAGAGAATTAAGTTTCCTACTTTTTATGTTCTATGATATTTTTTGATCAGATGCGTAGTTCTCGAGATATATCAAGATATTTAAAAGTTCCGAAGCCGCACCAACATAATAGAGATACAGAAACACCGTGGCCCCTTTCTTTGAGATAACTCTGCACTATTGCGAGCTGCAAATGCCACTTCCAGCTTAGCTGTGCAGAGGAAGAACAACAAGAAGAAGAAATATCTCGAAATATGTCCGTCAGGCCAGTTCCTTTGAGCTGAATCTGCAAATATCTCGGAAACGAAGCGAGCTATGGCAAAATGTTACGAGACGTTTTTTATAGAGAATTATGTTTCCTACAATTTATGTTCTATGATATTTTTTGATCAGAAGCGTAGTTTTCGAGATATATCGAGATATTTAAAAGTTCCGAAGCCGCACCAACATAATAGAGATACAGAAACACCGTGGCCCCTTTCTTTGGGATAACTCTGCACTAGTGCGAGCCGCAAATGCCACTTCCAGCTTAGCTGTGCAGAAGAAGAACAACAAGAAGAAGAAATATCTCGAAATATGTCCGTCAGGCCCCTTCCCTTGAGATAAATCTGCAAATATCTCGGAAACGAAGCGAGCTATGGCAAAATGTTGAGAGACCTTTTTTGTAGAGAATTAAGTTTCCTACTTTTTATGTTCTATGATATTTTTTGATCAGATGCGTAGTTCTCGAGATATATCAAGATATTTAAAAGTTCCGAAGCCGCACCAACATAATAGAGATACAGAAACACCGTGGCCCCTTTCTTTGAGATAACTCTGCACTATTGCGAGCTGCAAATGCCACTTCCAGCTTAGCTGTGCAGAGGAAGAACAACAAGAAGAAGAAATATCTCGAAATATGTCCGTCAGGCCAGTTCCTTTGAGCTGAATCTGCAAATATCTCGGAAACGAAGCGAGCTATGGCAAAATGTTAAGAGACGTTTTTTGTAGAGAATTATGTTTCCTACAATTCATGTTCTATGATATTTTTTGATCAGAAGCGTAGTTTTCGAGATATATCGAGATATTTAAAAGTTCCGAAGCCGCACCAACATAATAGGGATACAGAAACACCGTGGCCCCTTTCTTTGAGATAACTCTGCACTAGTGCGAGCCGCAAATGCCACTTCCAGCTTAGCTGTGCAGAAGAAGAACAACAAGAAGAAGAAATATCTCGAAATATGTCCGTCAGGCCCCTTCCCTTGAGATAAATCTGCAAATATCTCGGAAACGAAGCGAGCTATGGCAAAATGTTGAGAGACCTTTTTTGTAGAGAATTAAGTTTCCTACTTTTTATGTTCTATGATATTTTTTGATCAGATGCGTAGTTCTCGAGATATATCAAGATATTTAAAAGTTCCGAAGCCGCACCAACATAATAGAGATACAGAAACACCGTGGCCCCTTTCTTTGAGATAACTCTGCACTATTGCGAGCTGTAAATGCCACTTCCAGCTTAGCTGTGCAGAAGAAGAACAACAAGAAGAAGAAATATCTCGAAATATGTCCGTCAGGCCCCTTCCCTTGAGATATATCTGCAAATATCTCGGAAACGAAGCGAGCTATGGCAAAATGTTAAGAGACCTTTTTTGTAGAGAATTCTGTGTCCTACAATTTATGTTCTATGATATTTTTTGATCAGAAGCGTAGTTTTCGAGATATATCGAGATATTTAAAAGTTCCGAAGCCGCACCAACATAATAGAGATACAGAAACACCGTGGCCCCTTTCTTTGAGATAACTCTGCACTATTGCGAGCTGCTAATGCCACATCCAGCTTAGCTGTGCAGAGGAAGAACAACAAGAAGAAGAAATATCTCGAAATATGTCCGTCAGGCCAGTTCCTTTGAGCTGAATCTGCAAATATCTCGGAAACGAAGCGAGCTATGGCAAAATGTTAAGAGACGTTTTTTGTAGAGAATTATGTTTTCTACAATTCATGTTCTATGATATTTTTTGATCAGAAGCGTAGTTTTCGAGATATATCAAGATATTTAAAAGTTCGGAAGCAGCACCAACATAATAGAGATACAGAAACACCGTGGCCCCTTTCTTTGAGATAACTCTGCACTACTGCGAGCTGTAAATGCCACTTCCAGCTTAGCTGTGCAGCAGAAGAACAACAAGAAGAAGAAATATCTCGAAATATGTCCGGCAGGCCCCTTCCCTTGAGATATATCTGCAAATATCTCGGAAACGAAGCGAGCTATGGCAAAATGTTAAGAGACGTTTTTTGTAGAGAATTATGTTTCCTACAATTTATGTTCTATGATATTTTTTGATCAGAGGCGTAGTTCTCGAGATATATCAAGATATTTAAAAGTTCCGAAGCCGCACCAACATAATAGAGATACAGAAACACCGTGGCCCCTTTCTTTGAGATAACTCTGCACGATTGCGAGCTGGAAATGCCACTTCCAGTTTAGCTGTGCAGAAGAAGAACAACAAGAAGAAGAAATATCTCGAAATATGTCCATCAGGACCCTTCCCTTGAGATAAATCTGCAAATATCTCGGAAACGAAGCGAGCTATGGCAAAATGTTAAGAGACCTTTTTTGTAGAGAATAATGTTTCCTACAATTTACGTTCTATGATATTTTTTGATCAGAAGCGTAGTTTTCGAGATATATCGAGATATTTAAAAGTTCCGAAGCCGCACCAACATAATAGAGATACAGAAACACCGTGGCCCCTTTCTTTGAGATAACTCTGCACTATTGCGACCTGCAAATGCCACTTCCAGCTCAGCTGTGCAGAAGAAGAACAACAAGAAGAAGAAATATCTCGAAATATGTCCGTCAGGCCAGTTCCTTTGAGCTGAATCTGCAAATATCTCGGAAACGAAGCGAGCTATGGCAAAATGTTAAGAGACCGTTTTTGTAGAGAATTAAGTTTCCTACTTTTTATGTTCTATGATATTTTTTGATCAGATGCGTGGTTCTCGAGATATATCAAGATATTTAAAAGTTCCGAAGCCGCACCAACATAATAGAGATACAGAAACACCGTGGCCCCTTTCTTAGAGATAACTCTGCACTATTGCGAGCTGCAAATGCCACTTCCAGCTTAGCTGTGCAGAAGAAGAACAACAAGAAGAAGAAATATCTCGAAATATGTCCGTCAGGCCCCTTCCCTTGAGATATATCTGCAAATATCTCGGAAACGAAGCGAGCTATGGCAAAATGCTAAGAGACCTTTTTTGTAGAGAATTAAGTTTCCTACTTTTTATGTTCTATGATATTTTTCGATCAGACGCGTAGTTCTCGAGATATATCGAGATATTTAAAAGTTCCGAAGCCGCACCAACATAATAGAGATACAGAAACACCGTGGCCCCTTTCTGTGAGATAACTCTGCACTAGTGCGAGCCGCAAATGCCACTTCCAGCTTAGCTGTGCAGAAGAAGAACAACAAGAAGAAGAAATATCTCGAAATATGTCCGTCAGGCCCCTTCCCTTGAGATAAATCTGCAAATATCTCGGAAACGAAGCGAGCTATGGCAAAATGTTAAGAGACCTTTTTTGTAGAGAATTAAGTTTCCTACTTTTTATGTTCTATGATATTTTTCGATCAGAGGCGTAGTTCTCGAGATATATCAAGATATTTAAAAGTTCCGAAGCCGCACCAACATAATAGAGATACAGAAACACCGTGGCCCCTTTCTTTGAGATAACACTGCACGATTGCGAGCTGTAAATGCCACTTCCAGCTTAGCTGTGCAGAAGAAGAACAACAAGAAGAAGAAATATCTCGAAATATGTCCGTCAGGCCCCTTCCCTTGAGATAAATCTGCAAATATCTCGGAAACGAAGCGAGCTATGGCAAAATGTTAAGAGACCTTTTTTGTAGAGAATTAAGTTTCCTACTTTTTATGTTCTATGATATTTTTTGATCAGATGCGTAGTTCTCGAGATATATCAAGATATTTAAAAGTTTCGAAGCCGCACCAACATAATAGAGATACAGAAACACCGTGGCCCCTTTCTTTGAGATAACTCTGCACTATTGCGAGCTGTAAATGCCACTTCCAGCTTAGCTGTGCAGAAGAAGAACAACAAGAAGAAGAAATATCTCGAAATATGTCCGTCAGGCCAGTTCCTTTGAGCTGAATCTGCAAATATCTCGGAAACGAAGCGAGCTATGGCAAAATGTTACGAGACGTTTTTTATAGAGAATTATGTTTCCTACAATTTATGTTCTATGATATTTTTTGATCAGAAGCGTAGTTTTCGAGATATATCGAGATATTTAAAAGTTCCGAAGCCGCACCAACATAATAGAGATACAGAAACACCGTGGCCCCTTTCTTTGGGATAACTCTGCACTAGTGCGAGCCGCAAATGCCACTTCCAGCTTAGCTGTGCAGAAGAAGAACAACAAGAAGAAGAAATATCTCGAAATATGTCCGTCAGGCCCCTTCCCTTGAGATAAATCTGCAAATATCTCGGAAACGAAGCGAGCTATGGCAAAATGTTGAGAGACCTTTTTTGTAGAGAATTAAGTTTCCTACTTTTTATGTTCTATGATATTTTTTGATCAGATGCGTAGTTCTCGAGATATATCAAGATATTTAAAAGTTCCGAAGCCGCACCAACATAATAGAGATACAGAAACACCGTGGCCCCTTTCTTTGAGATAACTCTGCACTATTGCGAGCTGCAAATGCCACTTCCAGCTTAGCTGTGCAGAGGAAGAACAACAAGAAGAAGAAATATCTCGAAATATGTCCGTCAGGCCAGTTCCTTTGAGCTGAATCTGCAAATATCTCGGAAACGAAGCGAGCTATGGCAAAATGTTAAGAGACGTTTTTTGTAGAGAATTATGTTTCCTACAATTCATGTTCTATGATATTTTTTGATCAGAAGCGTAGTTTTCGAGATATATCGAGATATTTAAAAGTTCCGAAGCCGCACCAACATAATAGGGATACAGAAACACCGTGGCCCCTTTCTTTGAGATAACTCTGCACTAGTGCGAGCCGCAAATGCCACTTCCAGCTTAGCTGTGCAGAAGAAGAACAACAAGAAGAAGAAATATCTCGAAATATGTCCGTCAGGCCCCTTCCCTTGAGATAAATCTGCAAATATCTCGGAAACGAAGCGAGCTATGGCAAAATGTTAAGAGACCTTTTTTGTAGAGAATTAAGTTTCCTACTTTTTATGTTCTATGATATTTTTTGATCAGATGCGTAGTTCTCGAGATATATCAAGATATTTAAAAGTTCCGAAGCCGCACCAACATAATAGAGATACAGAAACACCGTGGCCCCTTTCTTTGAGATAACTCTGCACTATTGCGAGCTGTAAATGCCACTTCCAGCTTAGCTGTGCAGAAGAAGAACAACAAGAAGAAGAAATATCTCGAAATATGTCCGTCAGGCCCCTTCCCTTGAGATATATCTGCAAATATCTCGGAAACGAAGCGAGCTATGGCAAAATGTTAAGAGACCTTTTTTGTAGAGAATTCTGTGTCCTACAATTTATGTTCTATGATATTTTTTGATCAGAAGCGTAGTTTTCGAGATATATCGAGATATTTAAAAGTTCCGAAGCCGCACCAACATAATAGAGATACAGAAACACCGTGGCCCCTTTCTTTGAGATAACTCTGCACTATTGCGAGCTGCTAATGCCACATCCAGCTTAGCTGTGCAGAGGAAGAACAACAAGAAGAAGAAATATCTCGAAATATGTCCGTCAGGCCAGTTCCTTTGAGCTGAATCTGCAAATATCTCGGAAACGAAGCGAGCTATGGCAAAATGTTAAGAGACGTTTTTTGTAGAGAATTATGTTTTCTACAATTCATGTTCTATGATATTTTTTGATCAGAAGCGTAGTTTTCGAGATATATCAAGATATTTAAAAGTTCCGAAGCAGCACCAACATAATAGAGATACAGAAACACCGTGGCCCCTTTCTTTGAGATAACTCTGCACTACTGCGAGCTGTAAATGCCACTTCCAGCTTAGCTGTGCAGCAGAAGAACAACAAGAAGAAGAAATATCTCGAAATATGTCCGGCAGGCCCCTTCCCTTGAGATATATCTGCAAATATCTCGGAAACGAAGCGAGCTATGGCAAAATGTTAAGAGACCTTTTTGTAGAGAATTAAGTTTCCTACTTTTTATGTTCTATGATATTTTTTGATCAGATGCGTAGTTCTCGAGATATATCAAGATATTTAAAAGTTCCGAAGCCGCACCAACATAATAGAGATACAGAAACACCGTGGCCCCTTTCTTTGAGATAACTCTGCACTATTGCGAGCTGCAAATGCCACTTCCAGCTTAGCTGTGCAGAGGAAGAACAACAAGAAGAAGAAGTATCTCGAAATATGTCCGTCAGGCCCGTTCCTTTGAGCTGAATCTGCAAATATCTCGGAAACGAAGCGAGCTATGGCAAAATGTTAAGAGACGTTTTTTGTAGAGAATTATGTTTCCTACAATTTATGTTCTATGATATTTTTTGATCAGACGCGTAGTTTTCGAGATATATCGAGATATTTAAAAGTTCCGAAGCCGCACCAACTTAATAGAGATACAGAAACACCGTGGCCCCTTTCTTTGAGATAACTCTGCACTAGTGCGAGCCGCAAATGCCACTTCCAGCTTAGCTGTGCAGAAGAAGAACAACAAGAAGAAGAAATATCTCGAAATATGTCCGACAGGCCCCTTCCCTTGAGATAAATCTGCAAATATCTCGGAAACGAAGCGAGCTATGTCAAAATGTTAAGAGACCTTTTTTGTAGAGAATAATGTTTCCTACAATTTACGTTCTATGATATTTTTTGATCAGAAGCGTAGTTTTCGAGATATATCGAGATATTTAAAAGTTCCGAAGCCGCACCAACATAATAGAGATACAGAAACACCGTGGCCCCTTTCTTTGAGATAACTCTGCACTATTGCGACCTGCAAATGCCACTTCCAGCTCAGCTGCGCAGAAGAAGAACAACAAGAAGAAGAAATATCTCGAAATATGTCCGTCAGGCCCCTTCCCTTGAGATAAATCTGCAAATATCTCGGAAACGAAGCGAGCTATGGCAAAATGTTAAGAGACCGTTTTTGTAGAGAATTAAGTTTCCTACTTTTTATGTTCTATGATATTTTTTGATCAGAGGCGTAGTTCTCGAGATATATCAAGATATTTAAAAGTTCCGAAGCCGCACCAACATAATAGAGATACAGAAACACCGTGGCCCCTTTCTTTGAGATAACTCTGCACGATTGCGAGCTGGAAATGCCACTTCCAGTTTAGCTGTGCAGAAGAAGAACAACAAGAAGAAGAAATATCTCGAAATATGTCCATCAGGACCCTTCCCTTGAGATAAATCTGCAAATATCTCGGAAACGAAGCGAGCTATGGCAAAATGTTAAGAGACCTTTTTTGTAGAGAATAATGTTTCCTACAATTTACGTTCTATGATATTTTTTGATCAGAAGCGTAGTTTTCGAGATATATCGAGATATTTAAAAGTTCCGAAGCCGCACCAACATAATAGAGATACAGAAACACCGTGGCCCCTTTCTTTGAGATAACTCTGCACTATTGCGACCTGCAAATGCCACTTCCAGCTCAGCTGTGCAGAAGAAGAACAACAAGAAGAAGAAATATCTCGAAATATGTCCGTCAGGCCAGTTCCTTTGAGCTGAATCTGCAAATATCTCGGAAACGAAGCGAGCTATGGCAAAATGTTAAGAGACCGTTTTTGTAGAGAATTAAGTTTCCTACTTTTTATGTTCTATGATATTTTTTGATCAGATGCGTGGTTCTCGAGATATATCAAGATATTTAAAAGTTCCGAAGCCGCACCAACATAATAGAGATACAGAAACACCGTGGCCCCTTTCTTAGAGATAACTCTGCACTATTGCGAGCTGCAAATGCCACTTCCAGCTTAGCTGTGCAGAAGAAGAACAACAAGAAGAAGAAATATCTCGAAATATGTCCGTCAGGCCCCTTCCCTTGAGATATAGCTGCAAATATCTCGGAAACGAAGCGAGCTATGGCAAAATGCTAAGAGACCTTTTTTGTAGAGAATTAAGTTTCCTACTTTTTATGTTCTATGATATTTTTCGATCAGACGCGTAGTTCTCGAGATATATCGAGATATTTAAAAGTTCCGAAGCAGCACCAACATAATAGAGATACAGAAACACCGTGGCCCCTTTCTGTGAGATAACTCTGCACTAGTGCGAGCCGCAAATGCCACTTCCAGCTTAGCTGTGCAGAAGAAGAACAACAAGAAGAAGAAATATCTCGAAATATGTCCGTCAGGCCCCTTCCCTTGAGATAAATCTGCAAATATCTCGGAAACGAAGCGAGCTATGGCAAAATGTTAAGAGACCTTTTTTGTAGAGAATTAAGTTTCCTACTTTTTATGTTCTATGATATTTTTCGATCAGAGGCGTAGTTCTCGAGATATATCAAGATATTTAAAAGTTCCGAAGCCGCACCAACATAATAGAGATACAGAAACACCGTGGCCCCTTTCTTTGAGATAACACTGCACGATTGCGAGCTGTAAATGCCACTTCCAGCTTAGCTGTGCAGAAGAAGAACAACAAGAAGAAGAAATATCTCGAAATATGTCCGTCAGGCCCCTTCCCTTGAGATAAATCTGCAAATATCTCGGAAACGAAGCGAGCTATGGCAAAATGTTAAGAGACCTTTTTTGTAGAGAATTAAGTTTCCTACTTTTTATGTTCTATGATATTTTTTGATCAGATGCGTAGTTCTCGAGATATATCAAGATATTTAAAAGTTTCGAAGCCGCACCAACATAATAGAGATACAGAAACACCGTGGCCCCTTTCTTTGAGATAACTCTGCACTATTGCGAGCTGTAAATGCCACTTCCAGCTTAGCTGTGCAGAAGAAGAACAACAAGAAGAAGAAATATCTCGAAATATGTCCGTCAGGCCAGTTCCTTTGAGCTGAATCTGCAAATATCTCGGAAACGAAGCGAGCTATGGCAAAATCTTAAGAGACGTTTTTTGTAGAGAATTATGTTTCCTACAATTTATGTTCTATCATATTTTTTGATCAGATGCGTAGTTTTCGAGATATATCGAGATATTTAAAAGTTCCGAAGCCGCACCAACATAATAGAGATACAGAAACACCGTGGCCCCTTTCTTTGAGATAACTCTGCACTATTGCGACCTACAAATGCCACTTCCAGCTCAGCTGTGCAGAAGAAGAACAACAAGAAGAAGAAATATCTCGAAATATGTCCGTCAGGCCCCTTCCCTTGAGATAAATCTGCAAATATCTCGGAAACGAAGCGAGCTATGGCAAAATGTTAAGAGACCGTTTTTGTAGAGAATTAAGTTTCCTACTTTTTATGTTCTATGATATTTTTTGATCAGATGCGTAGTTCTCGAGATATATCAAGATATTTGAACGTTCCGAAGCCGCACCAACATAATAGAGATACAGAAACACCGTGGCCCCTTTCTTTGAGATAACTCTGCACTATTGCGAGCTGCAAATGCCACTTCCAGCTTAGCTGTGCAGAGGAAGAACAACAAGAAGAAGAAGTATCTCGAAATATGTCCGTCAGGCCCGTTCCTTTGAGCTGAATCTGCAAATATCTCGGAAACGAAGCGAGCTATGGCAAAATGTTAAGAGACGTTTTTTGTAGAGAATTATGTTTCCTACAATTTATGTTCTATGATATTTTTTGATCAGACGCGTAGTTTTCGAGATATATCGAGATATTTAAAAGTTCCGAAGCCGCACCAACATAATAGAGATACAGAAACACCGTGGCCCCTTTCTTTGAGATAACTCTGCACTAGTGCGAGCCGCAAATGCCACTTCCAGCTTAGCTGTGCAGAAGAAGAACAACAAGAAGAAGAAATATCTCGAAATATGTCCGACAGGCCCCTTCCCTTGAGATAAATCTGCAAATATCTCGGAAACGAAGCGAGCTATGGCAAAATGTTAAGAGACCTTTTTTGTAGAGAATAATGTTTCCTACAATTTACGTTCTATGATATTTTTTGATCAGAAGCGTAGTTTTCGAGATATATCGAGATATTTAAAAGTTCCGAAGCCGCACCAACATAATAGAGATACAGAAACACCGTGGCCCCTTTCTTTGAGATAACTCTGCACTATTGCGACCTGCAAATGCCACTTCCAGCTCAGCTGCGCAGAAGAAGAACAACAAGAAGAAGAAATATCTCGAAATATGTCCGTCAGGCCCCTTCCCTTGAGATAAATCTGCAAATATCTCGGAAACGAAGCGAGCTATGGCAAAATGTTAAGAGACCGTTTTTGTAGAGAATTAAGTTTCCTACTTTTTATGTTCTATGATATTTTTTTATCAGATGCGTGGTTCTCGAGATATATCAAGATATTTAAAAGTTCCGAAGCCGCACCAACATAATAGAGATACAGATACACCGTGGCCCCTTTCTTAGAGATAACTCTGCACTATTGCGAGCTGCAAATGCCACTTCCAGCTTAGCTGTGCAGAAGAAGAACAACAAGAAGAAGAAATATCTCGAAATATGTCCGTCAGGCCCCTTCCCTTGAGATATATCTGCAAATATCTCGGAAACGAAGCGAGCTATGGCAAAATGTTAAGAGACGTTTTTTGTAGAGAATTATGTTTCCTACAATTTATGTTCTATGATATTTTTTGATCAGAGGCGTAGTTCTCGAGATATATCAAGATATTTAAAAGTTCCGAAGCCGCACCAACATAATAGAGATACAGAAACACCGTGGCCCCTTTCTTTGAGATAACTCTGCACGATTGCGAGCTGGAAATGCCACTTCCAGTTTAGCTGTGCAGAAGAAGAACAACAAGAAGAAGAAATATCTCGAAATATGTCCATCAGGACCCTTCCCTTGAGATAAATCTGCAAATATCTCGGAAACGAAGCGAGCTATGGCAAAATGTTAAGAGACCTTTTTTGTAGAGAATAATGTTTCCTACAATTTACGTTCTATGATATTTTTTGATCAGAAGCGTAGTTTTCGAGATATATCGAGATATTTAAAAGTTCCGAAGCCGCACCAACATAATAGAGATACAGAAACACCGTGGCCCCTTTCTTTGAGATAACTCTGCACTATTGCGACCTGCAAATGCCACTTCCAGCTCAGCTGTGCAGAAGAAGAACAACAAGAAGAAGAAATATCTCGAAATATGTCCGTCAGGCCAGTTCCTTTGAGCTGAATCTGCAAATATCTCGGAAACGAAGCGAGCTATGGCAAAATGTTAAGAGACCGTTTTTGTAGAGAATTAAGTTTCCTACTTTTTATGTTCTATGATATTTTTTGATCAGATGCGTGGTTCTCGAGATATATCAAGATATTTAAAAGTTCCGAAGCCGCACCAACATAATAGAGATACAGAAACACCGTGGCCCCTTTCTTAGAGATAACTCTGCACTATTGCGAGCTGCAAATGCCACTTCCAGCTTAGCTGTGCAGAAGAAGAACAACAAGAAGAAGAAATATCTCGAAATATGTCCGTCAGGCCCCTTCCCTTGAGATATATCTGCAAATATCTCGGAAACGAAGCGAGCTATGGCAAAATGTTAAGAGACCGTTTTTGTAGAGAATTAAGTTTCCTACTTTTTATGTTCTATGATATTTTTTGATCAGATGCGTGGTTCTCGAGATATATCAAGATATTTAAAAGTTCCGAAGCCGCACCAACATAATAGAGATACAGAAACACCGTGGCCCCTTTCTTAGAGATAACTCTGCACTATTGCGAGCTGCAAATGCCACTTCCAGCTTAGCTGTGCAGAAGAAGAACAACAAGAAGAAGAAATATCTCGAAATATGTCCGTCAGGCCCCTTCCCTTGAGATATATCTGCAAATATCTCGGAAACGAAGCGAGCTATGGCAAAATGCTAAGAGACCTTTTTTGTAGAGAATTAAGTTTCCTACTTTTTATGTTCTATGATATTTTTCGATCAGACGCGTAGTTCTCGAGATATATCGAGATATTTAAAAGTTCCGAAGCAGCACCAACATAATAGAGATACAGAAACACCGTGGCCCCTTTCTGTGAGATAACTCTGCACTAGTGCGAGCCGCAAATGCCACTTCCAGCTTAGCTGTGCAGAAGAAGAACAACAAGAAGAAGAAATATCTCGAAATATGTCCGTCAGGCCCCTTCCCTTGAGATAAATCTGCAAATATCTCGGAAACGAAGCGAGCTATGGCAAAATGTTAAGAGACCTTTTTTGTAGAGAATTAAGTTTCCTACTTTTTATGTTCTATGATATTTTTCGATCAGAGGCGTAGTTCTCGAGATATATCAAGATATTTAAAAGTTCCGAAGCCGCACCAACATAATAGAGATACAGAAACACCGTGGCCCCTTTCTTTGAGATAACACTGCACGATTGCGAGCTGTAAATGCCACTTCCAGCTTAGCTGTGCAGAAGAAGAACAACAAGAAGAAGAAATATCTCGAAATATGTCCGTCAGGCCCCTTCCCTTGAGATAAATCTGCAAATATCTCGGAAACGAAGCGAGCTATGGCAAAATGTTAAGAGACCTTTTTTGTAGAGAATTAAGTTTCCTACTTTTTATGTTCTATGATATTTTTTGATCAGATGCGTAGTTCTCGAGATATATCAAGATATTTAAAAGTTTCGAAGCCGCACCAACATAATAGAGATACAGAAACACCGTGGCCCCTTTCTTTGAGATAACTCTGCACTATTGCGAGCTGTAAATGCCACTTCCAGCTTAGCTGTGCAGAAGAAGAACA
The DNA here is from genome assembly GCF_051020975.1 of Osmia lignaria lignaria. Classification (NCBI taxonomy): domain Eukaryota; kingdom Metazoa; phylum Arthropoda; class Insecta; order Hymenoptera; family Megachilidae; genus Osmia; species Osmia lignaria. Next base: position 2,966,510 of record NW_027478159.1, on the reverse strand, counting down.
ACAAGAAGAAGAAATATCTCGAAATATGTCCGTCAGGCCAGTTCCTTTGAGCTGAATCTGCAAATATCTCGGAAACGAAGCGAGCTATGGCAAAATCTTAAGAGACGTTTTTTGTAGAGAATTATGTTTCCTACAATTTATGTTCTATCATATTTTTTGATCAGATGCGTAGTTTTCGAGATATATCGAGATATTTAAAAGTTCCGAAGCCGCACCAACATAATAGAGATACAGAAACACCGTGGCCCCTTTCTTTGAGATAACTCTGCACTATTGCGACCTACAAATGCCACTTCCAGCTCAGCTGTGCAGAAGAAGAACAACAAGAAGAAGAAATATCTCGAAATATGTCCGTCAGGCCCCTTCCCTTGAGATAAATCTGCAAATATCTCGGAAACGAAGCGAGCTATGGCAAAATGTTAAGAGACCGTTTTTGTAGAGAATTAAGTTTCCTACTTTTTATGTTCTATGATATTTTTTGATCAGATGCGTAGTTCTCGAGATATATCAAGATATTTGAACGTTCCGAAGCCGCACCAACATAATAGAGATACAGAAACACCGTGGCCCCTTTCTTTGAGATAACTCTGCACTATTGCGAGCTGCAAATGCCACTTCCAGCTTAGCTGTGCAGAGGAAGAACAACAAGAAGAAGAAGTATCTCGAAATATGTCCGTCAGGCCCGTTCCTTTGAGCTGAATCTGCAAATATCTCGGAAACGAAGCGAGCTATGGCAAAATGTTAAGAGACGTTTTTTGTAGAGAATTATGTTTCCTACAATTTATGTTCTATGATATTTTTTGATCAGACGCGTAGTTTTCGAGATATATCGAGATATTTAAAAGTTCCGAAGCCGCACCAACATAATAGAGATACAGAAACACCGTGGCCCCTTTCTTTGAGATAACTCTGCACTAGTGCGAGCCGCAAATGCCACTTCCAGCTTAGCTGTGCAGAAGAAGAACAACAAGAAGAAGAAATATCTCGAAATATGTCCGACAGGCCCCTTCCCTTGAGATAAATCTGCAAATATCTCGGAAACGAAGCGAGCTATGGCAAAATGTTAAGAGACCTTTTTTGTAGAGAATAATGTTTCCTACAATTTACGTTCTATGATATTTTTTGATCAGAAGCGTAGTTTTCGAGATATATCGAGATATTTAAAAGTTCCGAAGCCGCACCAACATAATAGAGATACAGAAACACCGTGGCCCCTTTCTTTGAGATAACTCTGCACTATTGCGACCTGCAAATGCCACTTCCAGCTCAGCTGCGCAGAAGAAGAACAACAAGAAGAAGAAATATCTCGAAATATGTCCGTCAGGCCCCTTCCCTTGAGATAAATCTGCAAATATCTCGGAAACGAAGCGAGCTATGGCAAAATGTTAAGAGACCGTTTTTGTAGAGAATTAAGTTTCCTACTTTTTATGTTCTATGATATTTTTTTATCAGATGCGTGGTTCTCGAGATATATCAAGATATTTAAAAGTTCCGAAGCCGCACCAACATAATAGAGATACAGATACACCGTGGCCCCTTTCTTAGAGATAACTCTGCACTATTGCGAGCTGCAAATGCCACTTCCAGCTTAGCTGTGCAGAAGAAGAACAACAAGAAGAAGAAATATCTCGAAATATGTCCGTCAGGCCCCTTCCCTTGAGATATATCTGCAAATATCTCGGAAACGAAGCGAGCTATGGCAAAATGTTAAGAGACGTTTTTTGTAGAGAATTATGTTTCCTACAATTTATGTTCTATGATATTTTTTGATCAGAGGCGTAGTTCTCGAGATATATCAAGATATTTAAAAGTTCCGAAGCCGCACCAACATAATAGAGATACAGAAACACCGTGGCCCCTTTCTTTGAGATAACTCTGCACGATTGCGAGCTGGAAATGCCACTTCCAGTTTAGCTGTGCAGAAGAAGAACAACAAGAAGAAGAAATATCTCGAAATATGTCCATCAGGACCCTTCCCTTGAGATAAATCTGCAAATATCTCGGAAACGAAGCGAGCTATGGCAAAATGTTAAGAGACCTTTTTTGTAGAGAATAATGTTTCCTACAATTTACGTTCTATGATATTTTTTGATCAGAAGCGTAGTTTTCGAGATATATCGAGATATTTAAAAGTTCCGAAGCCGCACCAACATAATAGAGATACAGAAACACCGTGGCCCCTTTCTTTGAGATAACTCTGCACTATTGCGACCTGCAAATGCCACTTCCAGCTCAGCTGTGCAGAAGAAGAACAACAAGAAGAAGAAATATCTCGAAATATGTCCGTCAGGCCAGTTCCTTTGAGCTGAATCTGCAAATATCTCGGAAACGAAGCGAGCTATGGCAAAATGTTAAGAGACCGTTTTTGTAGAGAATTAAGTTTCCTACTTTTTATGTTCTATGATATTTTTTGATCAGATGCGTGGTTCTCGAGATATATCAAGATATTTAAAAGTTCCGAAGCCGCACCAACATAATAGAGATACAGAAACACCGTGGCCCCTTTCTTAGAGATAACTCTGCACTATTGCGAGCTGCAAATGCCACTTCCAGCTTAGCTGTGCAGAAGAAGAACAACAAGAAGAAGAAATATCTCGAAATATGTCCGTCAGGCCCCTTCCCTTGAGATATATCTGCAAATATCTCGGAAACGAAGCGAGCTATGGCAAAATGCTAAGAGACCTTTTTTGTAGAGAATTAAGTTTCCTACTTTTTATGTTCTATGATATTTTTCGATCAGACGCGTAGTTCTCGAGATATATCGAGATATTTAAAAGTTCCGAAGCCGCACCAACATAATAGAGATACAGAAACACCGTGGCCCCTTTCTGTGAGATAACTCTGCACTAGTGCGAGCCGCAAATGCCACTTCCAGCTTAGCTGTGCAGAAGAAGAACAACAAGAAGAAGAAATATCTCGAAATATGTCCGTCAGGCCCCTTCCCTTGAGATAAATCTGCAAATATCTCGGAAACGAAGCGAGCTATGGCAAAATGTTAAGAGACCTTTTTTGTAGAGAATAATGTTTCCTACTTTTTATGTTCTATGATATTTTTTGATCAGATGCGTAGTTCTCGAGATATATCAAGATATTTAAAAGTTCCGAAGCCGCACCAACATAATAGAGATACAGAAACACCGTGGCCCCTTTCTTTGAGATAACTCTGCACTATTGCGAGCTGCAAATGCCACTTCCAGCTTAGCTGTGCAGAAGAAGAACAACAAGAAGAAGAAATATCTCGAAATATGTCCATCAGGACCCTTCCCTTGAGATAAATCTGCAAATATCTCGGAAACGAAGCGAGCTATGGCAAAATGTTAAGAGACCGTTTTTGTAGAGAATTAAGTTTCCTACTTTTTATGTTCTATGATATTTTTTGATCAGAGGCGTAGTTCTCGAGATATATCAAGATATTTAAAAGTTCCGAAGCCGCACCAACATAATAGAGATACAGAAACACCGTGGCCCCTTTCTTTGAGATAACTCTGCACGATTGCGAGCTGGAAATGCCACTTCCAGTTTAGCTGTGCAGAAGAAGAACAACAAGAAGAAGAAATATCTCGAAATATGTCCATCAGGACCCTTCCCTTGAGATAAATCTGCAAATATCTCGGAAACGAAGAGAGCTATGGCAAAATGTTAAGAGACCTTTTTTGTAGAGAATTAAGTTTCCTACTTTTCATGTTCTATGATATTTTTTGATCAGATGCGTAGTTCTCGAGATATATCAAGATATTTACAAGTTCCGAAGCAGCACCAACATAATAGAGATACAGAAACACCGTGGCCCCTTTCTTTGAGATAACTCTGCACTATTGCGAGCTGTAAATGCCACTTCCAGCTTAGCTGTGCAGAAGAAGAACAACAAGAAGAAGAAATATCTCGAAATATGTCCGGCAGGCCCCTTCCCTTGAGATATATCTGCAAATATCTCGGAAACGAAGCGAGCTATGGCAAAATGTTAAGAGACCTTTTTGTAGAGAATTAAGTTTCCTACTTTTTATGTTCTATGATATTTTTTGATCAGATGCGTAGTTCTCGAGATATATCAAGATATTTAAAAGTTCCGAAGCCGCACCAACATAATAGAGATGCAGAAACACCGTGGCCCCTTTCTTTGAGATAACCCTGCACTATTGCGAGCTGCAAATGCCACTTCCAGCTTAGCTGTGCAGAGGAAGAACAACAAGAAGAAGAAGTATCTCGAAATATGTCCGTCAGGCCCGTTCCTTTGAGCTGAATCTGCAAATATCTCGGAAACGAAGCGAGCTATGGCAAAATGTTAAGAGACGTTTTTTGTAGAGAATTATGTTTCCTACAATTTATGTTCTATGATATTTTTTGATCAGACGCGTAGTTTTCGAGATATATCGAGATATTTAAAAGTTCCGAAGCCGCACCAACATAATAGAGATACAGAAACACCGTGGCCCCTTTCTTTGGGATAACTCTGCACTAGTGCGAGCCGCAAATGCCACTTCCAGCTTAGCTGTGCAGAAGAAGAACAACAAGAAGAAGAAATATCTCGAAATATGTCCGTCAGGCCCCTTCCCTTGAGATATATCTGCAAATATCTCGGAAACGAAGCGAGCTATGGCAAAATGTTAAGAGACGTTTTTTGTAGAGAATTATGTTTCCTACAATTTATGTTCTATGATATTTTTTGATCAGACGCGTAGTTTTCGAGATATATCGAGATATTTAAAAGTTCCGAAGCCGCACCAACATAATAGAGATACAGAAACACCGTGGCCCCTTTCTTTGGGATAACTCTGCACTAGTGCGAGCCGCAAATGCCACTTCCAGCTTAGCTGTGCAGAAGAAGAACAACAAGAAGAAGAAATATCTCGAAATATGTCCGACAGGCCCCTTCCCTTGAGATAAATCTGCAAATATCTCGGAAACGAAGCGAGCTATGGCAAAATGTTAAGAGACCTTTTTTGTAGAGAATAATGTTTCCTACAATTTACGTTCTATGATATTTTTTGATCAGAAGCGTAGTTTTCGAGATATATCGAGATATTTAAAAGTTCCGAAGCCGCACCAACATAATAGAGATACAGAAACACCGTGGCCCCTTTCTTTGAGATAACTCTGCACTATTGCGACCTGCAAATGCCACTTCCAGCTCAGCTGCGCAGAAGAAGAACAACAAGAAGAAGAAATATCTCGAAATATGTCCGTCAGGCCCCTTCCCTTGAGATAAATCTGCAAATATCTCGGAAACGAAGCGAGCTATGGCAAAATGCTAAGAGACCTTTTTTGTAGAGAATTAAGTTTCCTACTTTTTATGTTCTATGATATTTTTCGATCAGACGCGTAGTTCTCGAGATATATCGAGATATTTAAAAGTTCCGAAGCCGCACCAACATAATAGAGATACAGAAACACCGTGGCCCCTTTCTGTGAGATAACTCTGCACTAGTGCGAGCCGCAAATGCCACTTCCAGCTTAGCTGTGCAGAAGAAGAACAACAAGAAGAAGAAATATCTCGAAATATGTCCGTCAGGCCCCTTCCCTTGAGATAAATCTGCAAATATCTCGGAAACGAAGCGAGCTATGGCAAAATGTTAAGAGACCTTTTTTGTAGAGAATAATGTTTCCTACTTTTTATGTTCTATGATATTTTTTGATCAGATGCGTAGTTCTCGAGATATATCAAGATATTTAAAAGTTCCGAAGCCGCACCAACATAATAGAGATACAGAAACACCGTGGCCCCTTTCTTTGAGATAACTCTGCACTATTGCGAGCTGCAAATGCCACTTCCAGCTTAGCTGTGCAGAAGAAGAACAACAAGAAGAAGAAATATCTCGAAATATGTCCATCAGGACCCTTCCCTTGAGATAAATCTGCAAATATCTCGGAAACGAAGCGAGCTATGGCAAAATGTTAAGAGACCGTTTTTGTAGAGAATTAAGTTTCCTACTTTTTATGTTCTATGATATTTTTTGATCAGAGGCGTAGTTCTCGAGATATATCAAGATATTTAAAAGTTCCGAAGCCGCACCAACATAATAGAGATACAGAAACACCGTGGCCCCTTTCTTTGAGATAACTCTGCACGATTGCGAGCTGGAAATGCCACTTCCAGTTTAGCTGTGCAGAAGAAGAACAACAAGAAGAAGAAATATCTCGAAATATGTCCATCAGGACCCTTCCCTTGAGATAAATCTGCAAATATCTCGGAAACGAAGAGAGCTATGGCAAAATGTTAAGAGACCTTTTTTGTAGAGAATTAAGTTTCCTACTTTTCATGTTCTATGATATTTTTTGATCAGATGCGTAGTTCTCGAGATATATCAAGATATTTACAAGTTCCGAAGCAGCACCAACATAATAGAGATACAGAAACACCGTGGCCCCTTTCTTTGAGATAACTCTGCACTATTGCGAGCTGTAAATGCCACTTCCAGCTTAGCTGTGCAGAAGAAGAACAACAAGAAGAAGAAATATCTCGAAATATGTCCGGCAGGCCCCTTCCCTTGAGATATATCTGCAAATATCTCGGAAACGAAGCGAGCTATGGCAAAATGTTAAGAGACCTTTTTGTAGAGAATTAAGTTTCCTACTTTTTATGTTCTATGATATTTTTTGATCAGATGCGTAGTTCTCGAGATATATCAAGATATTTAAAAGTTCCGAAGCCGCACCAACATAATAGAGATGCAGAAACACCGTGGCCCCTTTCTTTGAGATAACCCTGCACTATTGCGAGCTGCAAATGCCACTTCCAGCTTAGCTGTGCAGAGGAAGAACAACAAGAAGAAGAAGTATCTCGAAATATGTCCGTCAGGCCCGTTCCTTTGAGCTGAATCTGCAAATATCTCGGAAACGAAGCGAGCTATGGCAAAATGTTAAGAGACGTTTTTTGTAGAGAATTATGTTTCCTACAATTTATGTTCTATGATATTTTTTGATCAGACGCGTAGTTTTCGAGATATATCGAGATATTTAAAAGTTCCGAAGCCGCACCAACATAATAGAGATACAGAAACACCGTGGCCCCTTTCTTTGGGATAACTCTGCACTAGTGCGAGCCGCAAATGCCACTTCCAGCTTAGCTGTGCAGAAGAAGAACAACAAGAAGAAGAAATATCTCGAAATATGTCCGACAGGCCCCTTCCCTTGAGATAAATCTGCAAATATCTCGGAAACGAAGCGAGCTATGGCAAAATGTTAAGAGACCTTTTTTGTAGAGAATAATGTTTCCTACAATTTACGTTCTATGATATTTTTTGATCAGAAGCGTAGTTTTCGAGATATATCGAGATATTTAAAAGTTCCGAAGCCGCACCAACATAATAGAGATACAGAAACACCGTGGCCCCTTTCTTTGAGATAACTCTGCACTATTGCGACCTGCAAATGCCACTTCCAGCTCAGCTGCGCAGAAGAAGAACAACAAGAAGAAGAAATATCTCGAAATATGTCCGTCAGGCCCCTTCCCTTGAGATAAATCTGCAAATATCTCGGAAACGAAGCGGGCTATGGCAAAATGTTAAGAGACCGTTTTTGTAGAGAATTAAGTTTCCTACTTTTTATGTTCTATGATATTTTTTGATCAGAGGCGTAGTTTTCGAGATATATCAAGATATTTAAAAGTTCCGAAGCCGCACCAACATAATAGAGATACAGAAACACCGTGGCCCCTTTCTTTGAGATAACTCTGCACTAGTGCGAGCCGCAAATGCCACTTCCAGCTTAGCTGTGCAGAAGAAGAACAACAAGAAGAAGAAATATCTCGAAATAGGTCCGACAGGCCCCTTCCCTTGAGATAAATCTGCAAATATCTCGGAAACAAAGCGAGCTATGGCGAAATGTTAAGAGACCTTTTTTGTAGAGAATTAAGTTTCCTACTTTTTATCTTCTATGATATTTTTTGATCAGATGCGTAGTTCTCGAGATATATCAAGATATTTAAAAGTTCCGAAGCCGCACCAACATAATAGAGATACAGAAACACCGTGGCCCCTTTCTTTGAGATAACTCTGCACTATTGCGCGCTGCAAATGCCACTTCCAGCTTAGCTGTGCAGAAGAAGAACAACAAGAAGAAGAAATATCTCGAAATATGTCCGTCAGGCCCCTTCCCTTGAGATAAATCTGCAAATATCTCGGAAACGAAGCGAGCTATGGCAAAATGTTAAGAGACCTTTTTTGTAGAGAATTAAGTTTCCTACTTTTTATGTTCTATGATATTTTTCGATCAGAGGCGTAGTTCTCGAGATATATCAAGATATTTAAAAGTTCCGAAGCCGCACCAACATAATAGAGATACAGAAACACCGTGGCCCCTTTCTTTGAGATAACTCTGCACGATTGCGAGCTGGAAATGCCACTTCCAGTTTAGCTGTGCAGAAGAAGAACAACAAGAAGAAGAAATATCTCGAAATATGTCCATCAGGACCCTTCCGTTGAGATAAATCTGCAAATATCTCGGAAACGAAGCGAGCTATGGCAAAATGTTAGGAGACCTTTTTTGTAGAGAATAATGTTTCCTACAATTTACGTTCTATGATATTTTTTGATCAGAAGCGTAGTTTTCGAGATTTATCGAGATATTTAAAAGTTCCGAAGCCGCACCAACATAATAGAGATACAGAAACACCGTGGCCCCTTTCTTTGAGATAACTCTGCACTATTGCGACCTGCAAATGCCACTTCCAGCTCAGCTGTGCAGAAGAAGAACAACAAGAAGAAGAAATATCTCGAAATATGTCCGTCAGGCCCCTTCCCTTGAGATAAATCTGCAAATATCTCGGAAACGAAGCGAGCTATGGCAAAATGTTAAGAGACCGTTTTTGTAGAGAATTAAGTTTCCTACTTTTTATGTTCTATGATATTTTTTGATCAGATGCGTGGTTCTCGAGATATATCAAGATATTTAAAAGTTCCGAAGCCGCACCAACATAATAGAGATACAGAAACACCGTGGCCCCTTTCTTAGAGATAACTCTGCACTATTGCGAGCTGCAAATGCCACTTCCAGCTTAGCTGTGCAGAAGAAGAACAACAAGAAGAAGAAATATCTCGAAATATGTCCGTCAGGCCCCTTCCCTTGAGATATATCTGCAAATATCTCGGAAACGAAGCGAGCTATGGCAAAATGCTAAGAGACCTTTTTTGTAGAGAATTAAGTTTCCTACTTTTTATGTTCTATGATATTTTTCGATCAGACGCGTAGTTCTCGAGATATATCGAGATATTTAAAAGTTCCGAAGCCGCACCAACATAATAGAGATACAGAAACACCGTGGCCCCTTTCTGTGAGATAACTCTGCACTAGTGCGAGCCGCAAATGCCACTTCCAGCTTAGCTGTGCAGAAGAAGAACAACAAGAAGAAGAAATATCTCGAAATATGTCCGTCAGGCCCCTTCCCTTGAGATAAATCTGCAAATATCTCGGAAACGAAGCGAGCTATGGCAAAATGTTAAGAGACCTTTTTTGTAGAGAATTAAGTTTCCTACTTTTTATGTTCTATGATATTTTTCGATCAGAGGCGTAGTTCTCGAGATATATCAAGATATTTAAAAGTTCCGAAGCCGCACCAACATAATAGAGATACAGAAACACCGTGGCCCCTTTCTTTGAGATAACTCTGCACGATCGCGAGCTGGAAATGCCACTTCCAGTTTAGCTGTGCAGAAGAAGAACAACAAGAAGAAGAAATATCTCGAAATATGTCCATCAGGACCCTTCCCTTGAGATAAATCTGCAAATATCTCGGAAACGAAGCGAGCTATGGCAAAATGTTAAGAGACCTTTTTTGTAGAGAATTAAGTTTCCTACTTTTTATGTTCTATGATATTTTTTGATCAGATGCGTAGTTCTCGAGATATATCAAGATATTTAAAAGTTCCGAAGCCGCACCAACATAATAGAGATACAGAAACACCGTGGCCCCTTTCTTTGAGATAACTCTGCACTAGTGCGAGCCGCAAATGCCACTTCCAGCTTAGCTGTGCAGAAGAAGAACAACAAGAAGAAGAAATATCTCGAAATATGTCCGACAGGCCCCTTCCCTTGAGATAAATCTGCAAATATCTCGGAAACGAAGCGAGCTATGGCGAAATGTTAAGAGACCTTTTTTGTAGAGAATTAAGTTTCCTACTTTTTATCTTCTATGATATTTTTTGATCAGATGCGTAGTTCTCGAGATGTATCAAGATATTTAAACGTTCCGAAGCCGCACCAACATAATAGAGATACAGAAACACCGTGGCCCCTTTCTTTGAGATAACTCTGCACTATTGCGAGCTGTAAATGCCACTTCCAGCTTAGCTGTGCAGAAGAAGAACAACAAGAAGAAGAAATATCTCGAAATATGTCCGTCAGGCCCCTTCCCTTGAGATATATCTGCAAATATCTCGGAAACGAAGCGAGCTATGGCAAAATGTTAAGAGACCTTTTTTGTAGAGAATTCTGTGTCCTACAATTTATGTTCTATGATATTTTTTGATCAGAAGCGTAGTTTTCGAGATATATCGAGATATTTAAAAGTTCCGAAGCCGCACCAACATAATAGAGATACAGAAACACCGTGGCCCCTTTCTTTGAGATAACTCTGCACTAGTGCGAGCCGCAAATGCCACTTCCAGCTTAGCTGTGCAGAAGAAGAACAACAAGAAGAAGAAATATCTCGAAATATGTCCGTCAGGCCCCTTCCCTTGAGATAAATCTGCAAATATCTCGGAAACGAAGCGAGCTATGGCAAAATCTTAAGAGACGTTTTTTGTAGAGAATTATGTTTCCTACAATTTATGTTCTATCATATTTTTTGATCAGAAGCGTAGTTTTCGAGATATATCGAGATATTTAAAAGTTCCGAAGCCGCACCAACATAATAGAGATACAGAAACACCGTGGCCCCTTTCTTTGAGATAACTCTGCACTATTGCGACCTACAAATGCCACTTCCAGCTCAGCTGTGCAGAAGAAGAACAACAAGAAGAAGAAATATCTCGAAATATGTCCGTCAGGCCCCTTCCCTTGAGATAAATCTGCAAATATCTCGGAAACGAAGCGAGCTATGGCAAAATGTTAAGAGACCGTTTTTGTAGAGAATTAAGTTTCCTACTTTTTATGTTCTATGATATTTTTTGATCAGATGCGTAGTTCTCGAGATATATCAAGATATTTAAAAGTTCCGAAGCCGCACCAACATAATAGAGATACAGAAACACCGTGGCCCCTTTCTTTGAGATAACTCTGCACTATTGCGAGCTGCAAATGCCACTTCCAGCTTAGCTGTGCAGAAGAAGAACAACAAGAAGAAGAAATATCTCGAAATATGTCCATCAGGACCCTTCCCTTGAGATAAATCTGCAAATATCTCGGAAACGAAGCGAGCTATTGCAAAATGTTAAGAGACCGTTTTTGTAGAGAGTAATGTTTCCTACTTTTTATGTTCTATGATATTTTTTGATCAGATGCGTAGTTCTCGAGATATATCAAGATATTTAAAAGTTCCGAAGCCGCACCAACATAATAGAGATACAGAAACACCGTGGCCCCTTTCTTTGAGATAACTCTGCACTATTGCGAGCTGTAAATGCCACTTCCAGCTTAGCTGTGCAGCAGAAGAACAACAACAAGAAGAAATATCTCGAAATATGTCCGTCAGGCCAGTTCCTTTGAGCTGAATCTGCAAATATCTCGGAAACGAAGCGAGCTATGGCAAAATCTTAAGAGACGTTTTTTGTAGAGAATTATGTTTCCTACAATTTATGTTCTATCATATTTTTTGATCAGAAGCGTAGTTTTCGAGATATATCGAGATATTTAAAAGTTCCGAAGCCGCACCAACATAATAGAGATACAGAAACACCGTGGCCCCTTTCTTTGAGATAACTCTGCACTATTGCGACCTACAAATGCCACTTCCAGCTCAGCTGTGCAGAAGAAGAACAACAAGAAGAAGAAATATCTCGAAATATGTCCGTCAGGCCCCTTCCCTTGAGATAAATCTGCAAATATCTCGGAAACGAAGCGAGCTATGCCAAAATGTTAAGAGACCGTTTTTGTAGAGAATTAAGTGTCCTACTTTTTATGTTCTATGATATTTTTTGATCAGATGCGTAGTTCTCGAGATATATCAATATATTTAAAAGTTCCGAAGCCGCACCAACATAATAGAGATACAGAAACACCGTGGCCCCTTTCTTTGAGATAACTCTGCACTATTGCGAGCTGCAAATGCCACTTCCAGCTTAGCTGTGCAGAAGAAGAACAACAAGAAGAAGAAATATCTCGAAATATGTCCATCAGGACCCTTCCCTTGAGATAAATCTGCAAATATCTCGGAAACGAAGCGAGCTATGGCAAAATGTTAAGAGACCGTTTTTGTAGAGAGTAATGTTTCCTACTTTTTATGTTCTATGATATTTTTTGATCAGATGCGTAGTTCTCGAGATATATCAAGATATTTAAAAGTTCCGAAGCCGCACCAACATAATAGAGATACAGAAACACCGTGGCCCCTTTCTTTGAGATAACTCTGCACTATTGCGAGCTGCAAATGCCACTTCCAGCTTAGCTGTGCAGAAGAAGAACAACAAGAAGAAGAAATATCTCGAAATATGTCCATCAGGACCCTTCCCTTGAGATAAATCTGCAAATATCTCGGAAACGAAGCGAGCTATGGCAAAATGTTAAGAGACGTTTTTTGTAGAGAATTATGTTTCCTACAATTTATGTTCTATGATATTTTTTGATCAGACGCGTAGTTTTCGAGATATATCGAGATATTTAAAAGTTCCGAAGCCGCACCAACATAATAGAGATACAGAAACACCGTGGCCCCTTTCTTTGAGATAACTCTGCACTAGTGCGAGCCGCAAATGCCACTTCCAGCTTAGCTGTGCAGAAGAAGAACAACAAGAAGAAGAAATATCTCGAAATATGTCCGACAGGCCCCTTCCCTTGAGATAAATCTGCAAATATCTCGGGAACGAAGCGAGCTATGGCAAAATGTTAAGAGACCTTTTTTGTAGAGAATAATGTTTCCTACAATTTACGTTCTATGATATTTTTTGATCAGAAGCGTAGTTTTCGAGATATATCGACATATTTAAAAGTTCCGAAGCCGCACCAACATAATAGAGATACAGAAACACCGTGGCCCCTTTCTTTGAGATAACTCTGCACTAGTGCGAGCCGCAAATGCCACTTCCAGCTTAGCTGTGCAGAAGAAGAACAACAAGAAGAAGAAATATCTCGAAATATGTCCGACAGGCCCCTTCCCTTGAGATAAATCTGCAAATATCTCGGGAACGAAGCGAGCTATGGCAAAATGTTAAGAGACCTTTTTTGTAGAGAATAATGTTTCCTACAATTTACGTTCTATGATATTTTTTGATCAGAAGCGTAGTTTTCGAGATATATCGAGATATTTAAAAGTTCCGAAGCCGCACCAACATAATAGAGATACAGAAACACCGTGGCCCCTTTCTTTGAGATAACTCTGCACTATTGCGACCTGCAAATGCCACTTCCAGCTCAGCTGCGCAGAAGAAGAACAACAAGAAGAAGAAATATCTCGAAATATGTCCGTCAGGCCCCTTCCCTTGAGATATATCTGCAAATATCTCGGAAACGAAGCGAGCTATGGCAAAATGTTAAGAGACGTTTTTTGTAGACAATTATGTTTCCTACAATTTATGTTCTGCGATATTTTTTGATCAGAGGCGTAGTTTTCGAGATATATCGAGATATTTAAAAGTTCCGAAGCCGCACCAACATAATAGAGATACAGAAACACCGTGGCCCCTTTCTTTGAGATAACTCTGCACTAGTGCGAGCCGCAAATGCCACTTCCAGCTTAGCTGTGCAGAAGAAGAACAACAAGAAGAAGAAATATCTCGAAATAGGTCCGACAGGCCCCTTCCCTTGAGATAAATCTGCAAATATCTCGGAAACAAAGCGAGCTATGGCGAAATGTTAAGAGACCTTTTTTGTAGAGAATTAAGTTTCCTACTTTTTATCTTCTATGATATTTTTTGAACAGATGCGTAGTTCTCGAGATATATCAAGATATTTAAAAGTTCCGAAGCCGCACCAACATAATAGAGATACAGAAACACCGTGGCCCCTTTCTTTGAGATAACTCTGCACTATTGCGCGCTGCAAATGCCACTTCCAGCTTAGCTGTGCAGAAGAAGAACAACAAGAAGAAGAAATATCTCGAAATATGTCCGTCAGGCCCCTTCCCTTGAGATAAATCTGCAAATATCTCGGAAACGAAGCGAGCTATGGCAAAATGTTAAGAGACCTTTTTTGTAGAGAATTAAGTTTCCTACTTTTTATCTTCTATGATATTTTTTGATCAGATGCGTAGTTCTCGAGATGTGTCAAGATATTTAAAAGTTCCGAAGCCGCACCAACATAATAGAGATACAGAAACACCGTGGCCCCTTTCTTTGAGATAACTCTGCACTATTGCGAGCTGTAAATGCCACTTCCAGCTTAGCTGTGCAGAAGAAGAACAACAAGAAGAAGAAATATCTCGAAATATGTCCGTCAGGCCCCTTCCCTTGAGATAAATCTGCAAATATCTCGGAAACGAAGCGAGCTATGGCAAAATGTTAAGAGACCTTTTTTGTAGAGAATTAAGTTTCCTACTTTTTATGTTCTATGATATTTTTTGATCAGATGCGTAGTTCTCGAGATATATCAAGATATTTAAAAGTTCCGAAGCCGCACCAACATAATAGAGATACAGAAACACCGTGGCCCCTTTCTTTGAGATAACTCTGCACTATTGCGAGCTGTAAATGCCACTTCCAGCTTAGCTGTGCAGAAGAAGAACAACAAGAAGAAGAAATATCTCGAAATATGTCCGTCAGGCCAGTTCCTTTGAGCTGAATCTGCAAATATCTCGGAAACGAAGCGAGCTATGGCAAAATCTTAAGAGACGTTTTTTGTAGAGAATTATGTTTCCTACAATTTATGTTCTATCATATTTTTTGATCAGAAGCGTAGTTTTCGAGATATATCGAGATATTTAAAAGTTCCGAAGCCGCACCAACATAATAGAGATACAGAAACACCGTGGCCCCTTTCTTTGAGATAACTCTGCACTATTGCGACCTGCAAATGCCACTTCCAGCTCAGCTGTGCAGAAGAAGAACAACAAGAAGAAGAAATATCTCGAAATATGTCCGTCAGGCCCCTTCCCTTGAGATAAATCTGCAAATATCTCGGAAACGAAGCGAGCTATGGCAAAATGTTAAGAGACCGTTTTTGTAGAGAATTAAGTTTCCTAATTTTTATGTTGTATGATATTTTTTGATCAGATGCGTAGTTCTCGAGATATATCAAGATATTTAAAAGTTCCGAAGCCGCACCAACATAATAGAGATACAGAAACACCGTGGCCCCTTTCTTTGAGATAACTCTGCACTATTGCGAGCTGCAAATGCCACTTCCAGCTTAGCTGTGCAGAAGAAGAACAACAAGAAGAAGAAATATCTCGAAATATGTCCATCAGGACCCTTCCCTTGAGATAAATCTGCAAATATCTCGGAAACGAAGCGAGCTATGGCAAAATGTTAAGAGACCGTTTTTGTAGAGAATTAAGTTTCCTACTTTTTATGTTCTATGATATTTTTTGATCAGAGGCGTAGTTCTCGAGATATATCAAGATATTTAAAAGTTCCGAAGCCGCACCAACATAATAGAGATACAGAAACACCGTGGCCCCTTTCTTTGAGATAACTCTGCACGATTGCGAGCTGGAAATGCCACTTCCAGTTTAGCTGTGCAGAAGAAGAACAACAAGAAGAAGAAATATCTCGAAATATGTCCATCAGGACCCTTCCCTTGAGATAAATCTGCAAATATCTCGGAAACGAAGAGAGCTATGGCAAAATGTTAAGAGACCTTTTTTGTAGAGAATTAAGTTTCCTACTTTTCATGTTCTATGATATTTTTTGATCAGAAGCGTAGTTCTCGAGATATATCAAGATATTTAAAAGTTCCGAAGCAGCACCAACATAATAGAGATACAGAAACACCGTGGCCCCTTTCTTAGAGATAACTCTGCACTATTGCGAGCTGCAAATGCCACTTCCAGCTTAGCTGTGCAGAAGAAGAACAACAAGAAGAAGAAATATCTCGAAATATGTCCGTCAGGCCCCTTCCCTTGAGATATATCTGCAAATATCTCGGAAACGAAGCGAGCTATGGCAAAATGTTAAGAGAGGTTTTTTGTAGAGAATTATGTTTCCTACAATTTATGTTCTATGATATTTTTGATCAGAGGCGTAGTTTTCGAGATATATCGAGATATTTAAAAGTTCCGAAGCCGCACCAACATAATAGAGATACAGAAACACCGTGGCCCCTTTCTTTGAGATAACTCTGCACTAGTACGAGCCGCAAATGCCACTTCCAGCTTAGCTGTGCAGAAGAAGAACAACAAGAAGAAGAAATATCTCGAAATAGGTCCGACAGGCCCCTTCCCTTGAGATAAATCTGCAAATATCTCGGAAACAAAGCGAGCTATGGCGAAATGTTAAGAGACCTTTTTTGTAGAGAATTAAGTTTCCTACTTTTTATCTTCTATGATATTTTTTGATCAGATGCGTAGTTCTCGAGATATATCAAGATATTTAAAAGTTCCGAAGCCGCACCAACATAATAGAGATACAGAAACACCGTGGCCCCTTTCTTTGAGATAACTCTGCACTATTGCGCGCTGCAAATGCCACTTCCAGCTTAGCTGTGCAGAAGAAGAACAACAAGAAGAAGAAATATCTCGAAATATGTCCGTCAGGCCCCTTCCCTTGAGATAAATCTGCAAATATCTCGGAAACGAAGCGAGCTATGGCAAAATGTTAAGAGACCGTTTTTGTAGAGAATTAAGTTTCCTAATTTTTATGTTCTATGATATTTTTTGATCAGATGCGTAGTTCTCGAGATATATCAAGATATTTAAAAGTTCCGAAGCCGCACCAACATAATAGAGATACAGAAACACCGTGGCCCCTTTCTTTGAGATAACTCTGCACTATTGCGAGCTGCAAATGCCACTTCCAGCTTAGCTGTGCAGAAGAAGAACAACAAGAAGAAGAAATATCTCGAAATATGTCCATCAGGACCCTTCCCTTGAGATAAATCTGCAAATATCTCGGAAACGAAGCGAGCTATGGCAAAATGTTAAGAGACCGTTTTTGTAGAGAATAATGTTTCCTACTTTTTATGTTCTATGATATTTTTTGATCAGATGCGTAGTTCTCGAGATATATCAAGATATTTAAAAGTTCCGAAGCCGCACCAACATAATAGAGATACAGAAACACCGTGGCCCCTTTCTTTGAGATAACTCTGCACAATTGCGAGCTGCAAATGCCACTTCCAGCTTAGCTGTGCAGAAGAAGAACAACAAGAAGAAGAAATATCTCGAAATATGTCCATCAGGACCCTTCCCTTGAGATAAATCTGCAAATATCTCGGAAACGAAGCGAGCTATGGCAAAATGTTAAGAGACCGTTTTTGTAGAGAATTAAGTTTCCTACTTTTTATGTTCTATGATATTTTTTGATCAGAGGCGTAGTTCTCGAGATATATCAAGATATTTAAAAGTTCCGAAGCCGCACCAACATAATAGAGATACAGAAACACCGTGGCCCCTTTCTTTGAGATAACTCTGCACGATTTCGAGCTGGAAATGCCACTTCCAGTTTAGCTGTGCAGAAGAAGAACAACAAGAAGAAGAAATATCTCGAAATATGTCCATCAGGACCCTTCCCTTGAGATAAATCTGCAAATATCTCGGAAACGAAGAGAGCTATGGCAAAATGTTAAGAGACCTTTTTTGTACAGAATTAAGTTTCCTACTTTTCATGTTCTATGATATTTTTTGATCAGATGCGTAGTTCTCGAGATATATCAAGATATTTAAAAGTTCCGAAGCAGCACCAACATAATAGAGATACAGAAACACCGTGGCCCCTTTCTTAGAGATAACTCTGCACTATTGCGAGCTGCAAATGCCACTTCCAGCTTAGCTGTGCAGAAGAAGAACAACAAGAAGAAGAAATATCTCGAAATATGTCCGTCAGGCCCCTTCCCTTGAGATATATCTGCAAATATCTCGGAAACGAAGCGAGCTATGGCAAAATGTTAAGAGACGTTTTTTGTAGAGAATTATGTTTCCTACAATTTATGTTCTATGATATTTTTTGATCAGAGGCGTAGTTTTCGAGATATATCGAGATATTTAAAAGTTCCGAAGCCGCACCAACATAATAGAGATACAGAAACACCGTGGCCCCTTTCTTTGAGATAACTCTGCACTAGTGCGAGCCGCAAATGCCACTTCCAGCTTAGCTGTGCAGAAGAAGAACAACAAGAAGAAGAAATATCTCGAAATAGGTCCGACAGGCCCCTTCCCTTGAGATAAATCTGCAAATATCTCGGAAACAAAGCGAGCTATGGCGAAATGTTAAGAGACCTTTTTTGTAGAGAATTAAGTTTCCTACTTTTTATCTTCTATGATATTTTTTGATCAGATGCGTAGTTCTCGAGATATATCAAGATATTTAAAAGTTCCGAAGCCGCACCAACATAATAGAGATACAGAAACACCGTGGCCCCTTTCTTTGAGATAACTCTGCACTATTGCGCGCTGCAAATGCCACTTCCAGCTTAGCTGTGCAGAAGAAGAACAACAAGAAGAAGAAATATCTCGAAATATGTCCGTCAGGCCCCTTCCCTTGAGATATATCTGCAAATATCTCGGAAACGAAGCGAGCTATGGCAAAATGTTAAGAGACGTTTTTTGTAGAGAATTATGTTTCCTACAATTTATGTTCTATGATATTTTTTGATCAGAGGCGTAGTTTTCGAGATATATCGAGATATTTAAAAGTTCCGAAGCCGCACCAACATAATAGAGATACAGAAACACCGTGGCCCCTTTCTTTGAGATAACTCTGCACTAGTGCGAGCCGCAAATGCCACTTCCAGCTTAGCTGTGCAGAAGAAGAACAACAAGAAGAAGAAATATCTCGAAATAGGTCCGACAGGCCCCTTCCCTTGAGATAAATCTGCAAATATCTCGGAAACAAAGCGAGCTATGGCGAAATGTTAAGAGACCTTTTTTGTAGAGAATTAAGTTTCCTACTTTTTATCTTCTATGATATTTTTTGATCAGATGCGTAGTTCTCGAGATATATCAAGATATTTAAAAGTTCCGAAGCCGCACCAACATAATAGAGATACAGAAACACCGTGGCCCCTTTCTTTGAGATAACTCTGCACTATTGCGCGCTGCAAATGCCACTTCCAGCTTAGCTGTGCAGAAGAAGAACAACAAGAAGAAGAAATATCTCGAAATATGTCCGTCAGGCCCCTTCCCTTGAGATAAATCTGCAAATATCTCGGAAACGAAGCGAGCTATGGCAAAATGTTAAGATACCGTTTTTGTAGAGAATTAAGTTTCCTAATTTTTATGTTCTATGATATTTTTTGATCAGATGCGTAGTTCTCGAGATATATCAAGATATTTAAAAGTTCCGAAGCCGCACCAACATAATAGAGATACAGAAACACCGTGGCCCCTTTCTTTGAGATAACTCTGCACTATTGCGAGCTGCAAATGCCACTTCCAGCTTAGCTGTGCAGAAGAAGAACAACAAGAAGAAGAAATATCTCGAAATATGTCCATCAGCACCCTTCCCTTGAGATAAATCTGCAAATATCTCGGAAACGAAGCGAGCTATGGCAAAATGTTAAGAGACCGTTTTTGTAGAGAATAATGTTTCCTACTTTTCATGTTCTATGATATTTTTTGATCAGATGCGTAGTTCTCGAGATATATCAAGATATTTAAAAGTTCCGAAGCCGCACCAACATAATAGAGATACAGAAACACCGTGGCCCCTTTCTTTGAGATAACTCTGCACTATTGCGAGCTGCAAATGCCACTTCCAGCTTAGCTGTGCAGAAGAAGAACAACAAGAAGAAGAAATATCTCGAAATATGTCCATCAGGACCCTTCCCTTGAGATAAATCTGTAAATATCTCGGAAACGAAGCGAGCTATGGCAAAATGTTAAGAGACCTTTTTCGTAGAGAATTAAGTTTCCTACTTTTTATGTTCTATGATATTTTTCGATCAGAGGCGTAGTTCTCGAGATATATCAAGATATTTAAAAGTTCCGAAGCCGCACCAACATAATAGAGATACAGAAACACCGTGGCCCCTCTCTTTGAGATAACTCTGCACGATTGCGAGCTGGAAATGCCACTTCCAGTTTAGCTGTGCAGAAGAAGAACAACAAGAAGAAGAAATATCTCGAAATATGTCCGTCAGGACCCTTCCCTTGAGATAAATCTGCAAATATCTCGGAAACGAAGCGAGCTATGGCAAAATGTTAAGAGACCTTTTTTGTAGAGAATTAAGTTTCCTACTTTTTATGTTCTATGATATTTTTTGATCAGATGCGTAGTTCTCGAGATATATCAAGATATTTAAAAGCTCCGAAGCTGCACCAACATAATAGAGGTACAGAAACACCGTGGCCCCTTTCTTTGAGATAACTCTGCACTATTGCGAGCTGCAAATGCCACTTCCAGCTTAGCTGTGCAGAAGAAGAACAACAAGAATAAGAAATATTTCGAAATATGTCCGTCAGGCCCCTTCCCTTGAGATAAATCTGCAAATATCTCGGAAACGAAGCGAGCTACGGCAAAATGTTAAGCGACCTTTTTTGTAGAAAATTAGGTTTCCTACTTTTTATGTTCTATGATATTTTTTGATCAGATGCGTAGTTCTCGAGATATATCAAGATATTTAAAAGTTCCGAAGCCGCACCAACATAATAGAGATACAGAAACACCGTGGCCCCTTTCTTTGAGATAACTCTGCACGATTGCGAGCTGGAAATGCCACTTCCAGTTTAGCTGTGCAGAAGAAGAACAACAAGAAGAAGAAATATCTCGAAATATGTCCGTCAGGCCCCTTCCGTTGAGATAAATCTGCAAATATCTCGGAAACGAAGCGAGCTACGGCAAAATGTTGAGAGACCTTTTTTGTAGAAAATTGGGTTTCCTACTTTTTATGTTCTATGATATTTTTTGATCAGATACGTAGTTCTCGAGATATATCAAGATATTTAAAAGTTCCGAAGCCGCACCAACATAATAGAGATACAGAAACACCGTGGCCCCTTTCTTTGCGATAACTCTGCACTATTGCGAGCTGCAAATGCCACTTCCAGCTTAGCTGTGCAGAAGAAGAACAACAAGAAGAAGAAATATCTCGAAATATGTCCGTCAGGCCCCTTCCCTTGAGATAAATCTGTAAATATCTCAGAAACGAAGCGAGCTATGGCAAAATGTTAAGAGACCTTTGTTGTAGAGAATTAAGTTTCCTACTTTCTTTGTTCTATGATATTTTTCGATCAGAGGCGTAGTTCTCGAGATATATCAAGATATTTAAAAGTTCCGAAGCCGCACCAACATAATAGAGATACAGAAACACCGTGGCCCCTCTCTTTGAGATAACTCTGCACGATTGCGAGCTGGAAATGCCACTTCCAGTTTAGCTGTGCAGAAGAAGAACAACAAGAAGAAGAAATATCTCGAAATATGTCCGTCAGGCCCCTTCCGTTGAGATAAATCTGCAAATATCTCGGAAACGAAGCGAGCTATGGCAAAATGTTAAGAGACCTTTTTTGTAGAGAATTAAGTTTCCTACTTTTTATGTTCTATGATATTTTTTGATCAGATGCGTAGTTCTCGAGATATATCAAGATATTTAAAAGTTCCCAAGCCGCACCAACATAATAGAGATACAGAAACACCGTGGCCCCTTTCTTTGAGATAACTCTGCACTATTGCGAGCTGCAAATGCCACTTCCAGCTTAGCTGTGCAGAAGAAGAACAACAAGAACAAGAAATATCTCGAAATATGTCCGTCAGGCCCCTTCCCTTGAGATAAATCTGCAAATATCTCGGAAACGAAGCGAGCTATGGCAAAATGTTAAGAGACCTTTTTTGTAGAGAATTAAGTTTCCTACTTTTTATGTTCTATGATATTTTTTGATCAGATGCGTAGTTCTCGAGATATATCAAGATATTTAAAAGTTCCGAACCCGCACCAACATAATAGAGATACAGAAACACCGTGGCCCCTTTCTTTGAGATAACTCTGCACTATTGCGAGCTGCAAATGCCACTTCCAGCTTAGCTGTGCAGAAGAAGAACAACAAGAAGAAGAAATATCTCGAAATATGTCCGTCAGGACCCTTCCCTTGAGATAAATCTGCAAATATCTCGGAAACGAAGCGAGCTATTGCAAAACGTTAAGAGACCTTTTTTGTAGAGAATTAAGTTTCCTACTTTTTATGTTCTATGATATTTTTTGATCAGATGCGTAGTTCTCGAGATATATCAAGATATTCAAAAGTTCCGAAGCCGCACTAACATAATAGAGATACAGAAACACCGTGGCCCCTTTCTTTGAGATAACTCTGCACTATTGCGCGCTGCAAATGCCACTTTCAGCTTAGCTGTGCAGAAGAAGAACAACAACAAGAAGAAATATCTCGAAATATGTCCGTCAGGCCCCTTCCCTTGAGATAAATCTGCAAATATCTCGGAAACGAAGCGAGCTATGGCAAAATGTTAAGAGACCTTTCTTGTAGAGAATTAAGTTTCCTACTTTTTATGTTCTATGATATTTTTTGATCAGATGCGTAGTTCTCGAGATATATCCAGATATTTAAAAGTTCCGAAGCGGCACAAACATAATAGAGATACAGAAACACCGTGGCCCCTTTCTTTGAGGTAACACTGCACTATTGCGAGCTGCAAATGCCACTTCCAGCTTAGCTGTGCAGAAGAAGAACAACAAGAAGAAGAAATATCTCGAAATATGTCCCTCAGGCCCCTTCCCTTGAGATAAATCTGCAAATATCTCGGAAACGAAGCGAGCTATGGCAAAATGTTAAGAGACCTTTTTTGTAGAGAATTAAGTTTCCTACTTTTTATGTTCTATGATATTTTTTGATCAGATGCGTAGTTCTCGAGATATATCCAGATATTTAAAAGTTCCGAAGCGGCACAAACATAATAGAGATACAGAAACACTGTGGCCCCTTTCTTTGAGGTAACTCTGCACTATTGCGAGCTGCAAATGCCACTTCCAGCTTAGCTGTGCAGAAGAAGAACAACAAGAAGAAGAAATATCTCGAAATATGTCCCTCAGGCCCCTTCCCTTGAGATAAATCTGCAAATATCTCGGAAACCAAGCGGGCTATGGCAAAATGTTAAGAGACCTTATTTGTAGAGAATTAAGTTTCCTACTTTTTATGTTCTACGATATTTTTTGATCAGATGCGTAGTTCTCGAGATATATCAAGATATTTAAAAGTTCCCAAGCCGCACCAACATAATAGAGATACAGAAACACCGTGGCCCCTTTCTTTGAGATAACTCTGCACTATTGCGAGCTGCAAATGCCACTTCCAGCTTAGCTGTGCAGAAGAAGAACAACAAGAACAAGAAATATCTCGAAATATGTCCGTCAGGCCCCTTCCCTTGAGATAAATCTGCAAATATCTCGGAAACGAAGCGAGCTATGGCAAAATGTTAAGAGACCTTTTTTGTAGAGAATTAAGTTTCCTACTTTTTATGTTCTATGATATTTTTTGATCAGATGCGTAGTTCTCGAGATATATCAAGATATTTAAAAGTTCCGAACCCGCACCAACATAATAGAGATACAGAAACACCGTGGCCCCTTTCTTTGAGATAACTCTGCACTATTGCGAGCTGCAAATGCCACTTCCAGCTTAGCTGTGCAGAGGAAGAACAACAAGAAGAAGAAATATCTCGAAATATGTCCGTCAGGCCAGTTCCTTTGAGCTGAATCTGCAAATATCTCGGAAACGAAGAGAGCTATGGCAAAATGTTAAGAGACCTTTTTTGTAGAGAATTAAGTTTCCTACAATTTATGTTCTATGATATTTTTTGATCAGAAGCGTAGTTTTCGAGATATATCGAGATATTTAAAATTTCCGAAGCCGCACCAACATAATAGGGATACAGAAACACCGTGGCCCCTTTCTTTGAGATAACTCTGCACTAGTGCGAGCCGCAAATGCCACTTCCAGCTTAGCTGTGCAGAAGAAGAACAACAAGAAGAAGAAATATCTCGAAATATGTCCGTCAGGCCCCTTCCCTTGAGATAAATCTGCAAATATCTCGGAAACGAAGCGAGCTACGGCAAAATGTTAAGAGATCTTTTTTGTAGAGAATTGAGTTTCCTACTTTTTATCTTCTATGATATTTTTTGATCAGATGCGTAGTTCTCGAGATATATCAAGATATTTAAAAGTTCCGAAGCCGCACCAACATAATAGAGATACAGAAACACCGTGGCCCCTCTCTTTGAGATAACTCTGCACTATTGCGAGCTGGAAATGCCACTTCCAGTTTAGCTGTGCAGAAGAAGAACAACAAGAAGAAGAAATATCTCGAAATATGTCCGTTAGGCCTCTTCCCTTGAGATAAATCTGCAAATATCTCGGAAACGAAGCGAGCTATGGCAAAATGTTAAGAGACCTTTTTTGTAGAGAATTAAGTTTCCTACAATTTATGTTCTATGATATTTTTTGATCAGATGCGTAGTTCTCGAGATATATCGAGATATTTAAAAGTTCCGAAGCCGCACCAACATAATAGAGATACAGAAACACCGTGACCCCTTTCTTTGAGATAACTCTGCACTAGTGCGAGCTGCAAATGCCACTTCCAGCTTAGCTGTGCAGAAGAAGAACAACAAGAAGAAGAAATATCTCGAAATATGTCCGTCAGGCCCCTTCCCTTGAGATAAATCTGCAAATATCTCGGAAACGAAGCGAGCTATGGCAAAATGTTAAGAGACCTTTTTTGTAAAGAATTATGTTTCCTACAATTTATGTTCTATGATATTTTTTGATCAGAAGCGTAGTTTTCGAGATATATCGAGATATTTAAAAGTTCCGAAGCCGCACCAACATAATAGAGATACAGAAACACCGTGGCCCCTTTCTTTGGGATAACTCTGCACTATTGCGAGCTGCAAATGCCACTTCCAGCTTAGCTGTGCAGAAGAAGAACAACAAGAAGAAGAAATATCTCGAAATATGTCCGTCAGGCCCCTTCCCTTGAGATAAATCTGCAAATATCTCGGAAACGAAGAGAGCTATGGCAAAATGTTAAGAGACCTTTTTTGTAGAGAATTATGTTTCCTACAATTTATGTTCTATGATATTTTTTGATCAGAAGCGTAGTTTTCGAGATATATCGAGATATTTAAAAGTTCCGAAGCCGCACCAACATAATAGAGATACAGAAACACCGTGGCCCCTTTCTTTGAGATAACTCTGCACTAGTGCGAGCCGCAAATGCCACTTCCAGCTTAGCTGTGCAGAAGAAGAACAACAAGAAGAAGAAATATCTCGAAATATGTCCGTCAGGCCCCTTCCCTTGAGATATATCTGCAAATATCTCGGAAACGAAGTGAGCTATGGCAAAATGTTAAGAGACCGTTTTTGTAGAGAATTAAGTTTCCTACTTTTTATGTTCTATGACATTTTTTGATCAGACGCGTAGTTCTCGAGATATATCAAGATATTTAAAAGTTCCGAAGCCGCACCAACATAATAGAGATGCAGAAACACCGTGGCCCCTTTCTTTGAGATAACTCTGCACTATTGCGAGCTGCAAATGCCACTTCCAGCTTAGCTGTGCAGAAGAACAACAAGAAGAAGAAATATCTCGAAATATGTCCGTCAGGCCAGTTCCTTTGAGCTGAATCTGCAAATATCTCGGAAACGAAGCGAGCTATGGCAAAATGTTAAGAGACGTTTTTGGTAGAGAATTATGTTTCCTACAATTTATGTTCTATGATATTTTTTGATCAGAAGCGTAGTTTTCGAGATATATCGAGATATTTAAAAGTTCCGAAGACGCACCAACATAATAGAGATACAGAAACACCGTGGCCCCTTTCTTTGAGATAACTGTGCACTAGTGCGAGCCGCAAATGCCACTTCCAGCTTAGCTGTGCAGAAGAAGAACAACAAGAAGAAGAAATATCTCGTAATATGCCCGTCAGGCCCCTTCCCTTGAAATATATCTGCAAATATCTCGGAAACGAAGCGAGCTATGGCAAAATGTTAAGAGACCGTTTTTGTAGAGAATTAAGTTTGCTACTTTTTATGTTCTATGATATTTTTTGATCAGACGCGTAGTTCTCGAGATATATCAAGATATTTAAAAGTTCCGAAGCTGCACCAACATAATAGAGGTACAGAAACACCGTGGCCTCTTTCTTTGAGATAACTCTGCACTATTGCGAGCTGCAAATGCCACTTCGAGCTTAGCTGTGCAGAAGAAGAACAACAAGAAGAAGAAATATCTCGAAATATGTCCGTCAGACCCCTTCCCCTGAGATGAATCTGCAAATATCTCGGAAACGAAGCGAGCTATGGCAAAATGTTAAGAGACCTTTTTTGTAGAGAATAATGTTTCCTACAATTTACGTTCTATGATATTTTTTGATCAGAAGCGTAGTTCTCGAGATATATCAAGATATTTAAAAGTTCCGAAGCCGCACCAACATAATAGAGATACAGAAACACCGTGGCCCCTTTCTTTGAGATAACTCTGCACTAGTGCGAGCCGCAAATGCCACTTCCAGCTTAGCTGTGCAGAAGAAGAACAACAAGAAGAAGAAATATCTCGAAATATGTCCGTCAGGCCCCTTCCCTTGAGATATATCTGCAAATATCTCGGAAACGAAGCGAGCTATGGCAAAATGTTAAGAGACCTTTTTTGTAGAGAATTAAGTTTCCTACTTTTTATGTTCTATGATATTTTTTGATCAGATGCGTAGTTCTCGAGATATATCAAGATATTTAAAAGTTCCGAAGCCGCACCAACATAATAGAGATACAGAAACACCGTGGCCCCTTTCTTTGAGATAACTCTGCACTATGGCGAGCTGCAAATGCCACTTCCAGCTTAGCTGTGCAGAGGAAGAACAACAAGAAGAAGAAATATCTCGAAATATGTCCGTCAGGCCAGTTCCTTTGAGCTGAATCTGCAAATATCTCGGAAACGAAGCGAGCTATGGCAAAATGTTAAGAGACGTTTTTTGTAGAGAATTATGTTTCCTACAATTTATGTTCTATGATATTTTTTGATCAGAAGCGTAGTTTTCGAGATATATCGAGATATTTAAAAGTTCCGAAGCCGCACCAACATGATAGAGATACAGAAACACCGTGGCCCCTTTCTTTGAGATAACTCTGCACTATTGCGAGCTGCAAATGCCACTTCCAGCTTAGCTGTGCAGAGGAAGAACAACAAGAAGAAGAAATATCTCGAAATATGTCCGTCAGGCCAGTTCCTTTGAGCTGAATCTGCAAATATCTCGGAAACGAAGCGAGCTATGGCAAAATGTTAAGAGACCTTTTTTGTAGAGAATTATGTTTCCTACAATTTATGTTCTATGATATTTTTTGATCAGAAGCGTAGTTTTCGAGATATATCGAGATATTTAAAAGTTCCGAAGCCGCACCAACATAATAGGGATACAGAAACACCGTGGCCCCTTTCTTTGAGATAACTCTGCACTAGTGCGAGCCGCAAATGCCACTTCCAGCTTAGCTGTGCAGAAGAAGAACAACAAGAAGAAGAAATATGTCGAAATATGTCCGTCAGGCCCCTTCCCTTGAGATAAATCTGCAAATATCTCGGAAACGAAGCGAGCTATGGCAAAATGTTAAGAGACCTTTTTTGTAGAGAATTATGTTTTCTACAATTTATGTTCTATGATATTTTTTGATCAGAAGCGTAGTTTTCGAGATATATCGAGATATTTAAAAGTTCCGAAGCCGCACCAACATAATAGAGATACAGAAACACCGTGGCCCCTTTCTTTGAGATAACTCTGCACTAGTGCGAGCTGCAAATGCCACTTCCAGCTTAGCTGTGCAGAAGAAGAACAACAAGAAGAAGAAATATCTCGAAATATGTCCGTCAGGCCCCTTCCCTTGAGATAAATCTGCAAATATCTCGGAAACGAAGCGAGCTATGGCAAAATGTTAAGAGACCGTTTTTGTAGAGAATTAAGTTTCCTACTTTTTATGTTCTATGACATTTTTTGATCAGACGCGTAGTTCTCGAGATATATCAAGATATTTAAAAGTTCCGAAGCCGCACCAACATAATAGAGATGCAGAAACACCGTGGCCCCTTTCTTTGAGATAACTCTGCACTATTGCGAGCTGCAAATGCCACTTCCAGCTTAGCTGTGCAGAAGAACAACAAGAAGAAGAAATATCTCGAAATATGTCCGTCAGGCCAGTTCCTTTGAGCTGAATCTGCAAATATCTCGGAAACGAAGCGAGCTATGGCAAAATGTTAAGAGACGTTTTTGGTAGAGAATTATGTTTCCTACAATTTATGTTCTATGATATTTTTTGATCAGAAGCGTAGTTTTCGAGATATATCGAGATATTTAAAAGTTCCGAAGACGCACCAACATAATAGAGATACAGAAACACCGTGGCCCCTTTCTTTGAGATAACTGTGCACTAGTGCGAGCCGCAAATGCCACTTCCAGCTTAGCTGTGCAGAAGAAGAACAACAAGAAGAAGAAATATCTCGTAATATGCCCGTCAGGCCAGTTCCTTTGAGCTGAATCTGCAAATATCTCGGAAACGAAGCGAGCTATGGCAAAATGTTAAGAGACCTTTTTTGTAGAGAATTAAGTTTCCTACTTTTTATGTTCTATGATATTTTTTGATCAGATGCGTAGTTCTCGAGATATATCAAGATATTTAAAAGTTCCGAACCCGCACCAACATAATAGAGATACAGAAACACCGTGGCCCCTTTCTTTGAGATAACTCTGCACTATTGCGAGCTGCAAATGCCACTTCCAGCTTAGCTGTGCAGAGGAAGAACAACAAGAAGAAGAAATATCTCGAAATATGTCCGTCAGGCCAGTTCCTTTGAGCTGAATCTGCAAATATCTCGGAAACGAAGAGAGCTATGGCAAAATGTTAAGAGACCTTTTTTGTAGAGAATTAAGTTTCCTACAATTTATGTTCTATGATATTTTTTGATCAGAAGCGTAGTTTTCGAGATATATCGAGATATTTAAAATTTCCGAAGCCGCACCAACATAATAGGGATACAGAAACACCGTGGCCCCTTTCTTTGAGATAACTCTGCACTATTGCGAGCTGCAAATGCCACTTCCAGCTTAGCTGTGCAGAGGAAGAACAACAAGAAGAAGAAATATCTCGAAATATGTCCGTCAGGCCAGTTCCTTTGAGCTGAATCTGCAAATATCTCGGAAACGAAGCGAGCTATGGCAAAATGTTAAGAGACGTTTTTTGTAGAGAATTATGTTTCCTACAATTTATGTTCTATGATATTTTTTGATCCGAAGCGTAGTTTTCGAGATATATCGAGATATTTAAAAGTTCCGAAGCCGCACCAACATAATAGGGATACAGAAACACCGTGGCCCCTTTCTTTGAGATAACTCTGCACTAGTGCGAGCCGCAAATGCCACTTCCAGCTTAGCTGTGCAGAAGAAGAACAACAAGAAGAAGAAATATCTCGAAATATGTCCGTCAGGCCCCTTCCCTTGAGATAAATCTGCAAATATCTCGGAAACGAAGCGAGCTACGGCAAAATGTTAAGAGATCTTTTTTGTAGAGAATTGAGTTTCCTACTTTTTATATTCTATGATATTTTTTGATCAGATGCGTAGTTCTCG
Organism: Osmia lignaria lignaria; assembly: GCF_051020975.1. Classification (NCBI taxonomy): domain Eukaryota; kingdom Metazoa; phylum Arthropoda; class Insecta; order Hymenoptera; family Megachilidae; genus Osmia; species Osmia lignaria. The sequence continues at coordinate 2,936,717 of NW_027478159.1, read as the reverse complement.
AGATATATCAAGATATTTAAAAGTTCCGAAGCCGCACCAACATAATAGAGATACAGAAACACCGTGGCCCCTCTCTTTGAGATAACTCTGCACTATTGCGAGCTGGAAATGCCACTTCCAGTTTAGCTGTGCAGAAGAAGAACAACAAGAAGAAGAAATATCTCGAAATATGTCCGTTAGGCCTCTTCCCTTGAGATAAATCTGCAAATATCTCGGAAACGAAGCGAGCTATGGCAAAATGTTAAGAGACCTTTTTTGTAGAGAATTAAGTTTCCTACAATTTATGTTCTATGATATTTTTTGATCAGATGCGTAGTTCTCGAGATATATCGAGATATTTAAAAGTTCCGAAGCCGCACCAACATAATAGAGATACAGAAACACCGTGACCCCTTTCTTTGAGATAACTCTGCACTAGTGCGAGCTGCAAATGCCACTTCCAGCTTAGCTGTGCAGAAGAAGAACAACAAGAAGAAGAAATATCTCGAAATATGTCCGTCAGGCCCCTTCCCTTGAGATAAATCTGCAAATATCTCGGAAACGAAGCGAGCTATGGCAAAATGTTAAGAGACCTTTTTTGTAAAGAATTATGTTTCCTACAATTTATGTTCTATGATATTTTTTGATCAGAAGCGTAGTTTTCGAGATATATCGAGATATTTAAAAGTTCCGAAGCCGCACCAACATAATAGAGATACAGAAACACCGTGGCCCCTTTCTTTGGGATAACTCTGCACTATTGCGAGCTGCAAATGCCACTTCCAGCTTAGCTGTGCAGAAGAAGAACAACAAGAAGAAGAAATATCTCGAAATATGTCCGTCAGGCCCCTTCCCTTGAGATAAATCTGCAAATATCTCGGAAACGAAGAGAGCTATGGCAAAATGTTAAGAGACCTTTTTTGTAGAGAATTATGTTTCCTACAATTTATGTTCTATGATATTTTTTGATCAGAAGCGTAGTTTTCGAGATATATCGAGATATTTAAAAGTTCCGAAGCCGCACCAACATAATAGAGATACAGAAACACCGTGGCCCCTTTCTTTGAGATAACTCTGCACTAGTGCGAGCCGCAAATGCCACTTCCAGCTTAGCTGTGCAGAAGAAGAACAACAAGAAGAAGAAATATCTCGAAATATGTCCGTCAGGCCCCTTCCCTTGAGATATATCTGCAAATATCTCGGAAACGAAGTGAGCTATGGCAAAATGTTAAGAGACCGTTTTTGTAGAGAATTAAGTTTCCTACTTTTTATGTTCTATGACATTTTTTGATCAGACGCGTAGTTCTCGAGATATATCAAGATATTTAAAAGTTCCGAAGCCGCACCAACATAATAGAGATGCAGAAACACCGTGGCCCCTTTCTTTGAGATAACTCTGCACTATTGCGAGCTGCAAATGCCACTTCCAGCTTAGCTGTGCAGAAGAACAACAAGAAGAAGAAATATCTCGAAATATGTCCGTCAGGCCAGTTCCTTTGAGCTGAATCTGCAAATATCTCGGAAACGAAGCGAGCTATGGCAAAATGTTAAGAGACGTTTTTGGTAGAGAATTATGTTTCCTACAATTTATGTTCTATGATATTTTTTGATCAGAAGCGTAGTTTTCGAGATATATCGAGATATTTAAAAGTTCCGAAGACGCACCAACATAATAGAGATACAGAAACACCGTGGCCCCTTTCTTTGAGATAACTGTGCACTAGTGCGAGCCGCAAATGCCACTTCCAGCTTAGCTGTGCAGAAGAAGAACAACAAGAAGAAGAAATATCTCGTAATATGCCCGTCAGGCCCCTTCCCTTGAAATATATCTGCAAATATCTCGGAAACGAAGCGAGCTATGGCAAAATGTTAAGAGACCGTTTTTGTAGAGAATTAAGTTTGCTACTTTTTATGTTCTATGATATTTTTTGATCAGACGCGTAGTTCTCGAGATATATCAAGATATTTAAAAGTTCCGAAGCTGCACCAACATAATAGAGGTACAGAAACACCGTGGCCTCTTTCTTTGAGATAACTCTGCACTATTGCGAGCTGCAAATGCCACTTCGAGCTTAGCTGTGCAGAAGAAGAACAACAAGAAGAAGAAATATCTCGAAATATGTCCGTCAGACCCCTTCCCCTGAGATGAATCTGCAAATATCTCGGAAACGAAGCGAGCTATGGCAAAATGTTAAGAGACCTTTTTTGTAGAGAATAATGTTTCCTACAATTTACGTTCTATGATATTTTTTGATCAGAAGCGTAGTTCTCGAGATATATCAAGATATTTAAAAGTTCCGAAGCCGCACCAACATAATAGAGATACAGAAATACCGTGGCCCCTTTCTTTGAGATAACTCTGCACTAGTGCGAGCCGCAAATGCCACTTCCAGCTTAGCTGTGCAGAAGAAGAACAACAAGAAGAAGAAATATCTCGAAATATGTCCGTCAGGCCCCTTCCCTTGAGATATATCTGCAAATATCTCGGAAACGAAGCGAGCTATGGCAAAATGTTAAGAGACCTTTTTTGTAGAGAATTAAGTTTCCTACTTTTTATGTTCTATGATATTTTTTGATCAGATGCGTAGTTCTCGAGATATATCAAGATATTTAAAAGTTCCGAAGCCGCACCAACATAATAGAGATACAGAAACACCGTGGCCCCTTTCTTTGAGATAACTCTGCACTATGGCGAGCTGCAAATGCCACTTCCAGCTTAGCTGTGCAGAGGAAGAACAACAAGAAGAAGAAATATCTCGAAATATGTCCGTCAGGCCAGTTCCTTTGAGCTGAATCTGCAAATATCTCGGAAACGAAGCGAGCTATGGCAAAATGTTAAGAGACCTTTTTTGTAGAGAATTATGTTTCCTACAATTTATGTTCTATGATATTTTTTGATCAGAAGCGTAGTTTTCGAGATATATCGAGATATTTAAAAGTTCCGAAGCCGCACCAACATAATAGGGATACAGAAACACCGTGGCCCCTTTCTTTGAGATAACTCTGCACTAGTGCGAGCCGCAAATGCCACTTCCAGCTTAGCTGTGCAGAAGAAGAACAACAAGAAGAAGAAATATGTCGAAATATGTCCGTCAGGCCCCTTCCCTTGAGATAAATCTGCAAATATCTCGGAAACGAAGCGAGCTATGGCAAAATGTTAAGAGACCTTTTTTGTAGAGAATTATGTTTTCTACAATTTATGTTCTATGATATTTTTTGATCAGAAGCGTAGTTTTCGAGATATATCGAGATATTTAAAAGTTCCGAAGCCGCACCAACATAATAGAGATACAGAAACACCGTGGCCCCTTTCTTTGAGATAACTCTGCACTAGTGCGAGCTGCAAATGCCACTTCCAGCTTAGCTGTGCAGAAGAAGAACAACAAGAAGAAGAAATATCTCGAAATATGTCCGTCAGGCCCCTTCCCTTGAGATAAATCTGCAAATATCTCGGAAACGAAGCGAGCTATGGCAAAATGTTAAGAGACCGTTTTTGTAGAGAATTAAGTTTCCTACTTTTTATGTTCTATGACATTTTTTGATCAGACGCGTAGTTCTCGAGATATATCAAGATATTTAAAAGTTCCGAAGCCGCACCAACATAATAGAGATGCAGAAACACCGTGGCCCCTTTCTTTGAGATAACTCTGCACTATTGCGAGCTGCAAATGCCACTTCCAGCTTAGCTGTGCAGAAGAACAACAAGAAGAAGAAATATCTCGAAATATGTCCGTCAGGCCAGTTCCTTTGAGCTGAATCTGCAAATATCTCGGAAACGAAGCGAGCTATGGCAAAATGTTAAGAGACGTTTTTGGTAGAGAATTATGTTTCCTACAATTTATGTTCTATGATATTTTTTGATCAGAAGCGTAGTTTTCGAGATATATCGAGATATTTAAAAGTTCCGAAGACGCACCAACATAATAGAGATACAGAAACACCGTGGCCCCTTTCTTTGAGATAACTGTGCACTAGTGCGAGCCGCAAATGCCACTTCCAGCTTAGCTGTGCAGAAGAAGAACAACAAGAAGAAGAAATATCTCGTAATATGCCCGTCAGGCCAGTTCCTTTGAGCTGAATCTGCAAATATCTCGGAAACGAAGCGAGCTATGGCAAAATGTTAAGAGACCTTTTTTGTAGAGAATTATGTTTCCTACAATTTATGTTCTATGATATTTTTTGATCAGAAGCGTAGTTTTCGAGATGTATCGAGATATTTAAAAGTTCCGAAGCCGCACCAACATAATAGAGATACAGAAACACCGTGGCCCCTTTCTTTGAGATAACTCTGCACTATGGCGAGCTGCAAATGCCACTTCCAGCTTAGCTGTGCAGAGGAAGAACAAGAAGAAGAAGAAATATCTCGAAATATGTCCGTCAGGCCAGTTCCTTTGAGCTGAATCTGCAAATATCTCGGAAACGAAGCGAGCTATGGCAAAATGTTAAGAGACGTTTTTTGTAGAGAATTATGTTTCCTACAATTTATGTTCTATGATATTTTTTGATCAGAAGCGTAGTTTTCGAGATATATCGAGATATTTAAAAGTTCCGAAGCCGCACCAACATAATAGAGATACAGAAACACCGTGACCCCTTTCTTTGAGATAACTCTGCACTAGTGCGAGCTGCAAATGCCACTTCCAGCTTAGCTGTGCAGAAGAAGAACAACAAGAAGAAGAAATATCTCGAAATATGTCCGTCAGGCCCCTTCCCTTGAGATAAATCTGCAAATATCTCGGAAACGAAGCGAGCTATGGCAAAATGTTAAGAGACCTTTTTTGTAAAGAATTATGTTTCCTACAATTTATGTTCTATGATATTTTTTGATCAGAAGCGTAGTTTTCGAGATATATCGAGATATTTAAAAGTTCCGAAGCCGCACCAACATAATAGAGATACAGAAACACCGTGGCCCCTTCCTTTGGGATAACTCTGCACTATTGCGAGCTGCAAATGCCACTTCCAGCTTAGCTGTGCAGAAGAAGAACAACAAGAAGAAGAAATATCTCGAAATACGTCCGTCAGGCCACTTCCCTTGAGATAAATCTGCAAATATCTCGGAAACGAAGCGAGCTATGGCAAAATGTTAAGAGACCTTTTTTGTAGAGAATTAAGTTTCCTACTTTTTATGTTCGATGATATTTTTTGATCAGATGCGTAGTTCTCGAGATATATCAAGATATTTAAAAGTTCCGAAGCCGCACCAACATAATAGAGATACAGAAACACCGTGGCCCCTTTCTTTGAGATAACTCTGCACTATTGCGAGCTGCAAATGCCACTTCCAGCTTAGCTGTGCAGAAGAAGAACAACAAGAAGAAGAAATATCTCGAAATATGTCCGTCAGGCCCCTTCCCTTGAGATAAATCTGCAAATATCTCGGAAACGAAGAGAGCTATGGCAAAATGTTAAGAGACCTTTTTTGTAGAGAATTATGTTTCCTACAATTTATGTTCTATGATATTTTTTGATCAGAAGCGTAGTTTTCGAGATATATCGAGATATTTAAAAGTTCCGAAGCCGCACCAACATAATAGAGATACAGAAACACCGTGGCCCCTTTCTTTGAGATAACTCTGCACTAGTGCGAGCCGCAAATGCCACTTCCAGCTTAGCTGTGCAGAAGAAGAACAACAAGAAGAAGAAATATCTCGAAATATGTCCGTCAGGCCCCTTCCCTTGAGATATATCTGCAAATATCTCGGAAACGAAGTGAGCTATGGCAAAATGTTAAGAGACCGTTTTTGTAGAGAATTAAGTTTCCTACTTTTTATGTTCTATGACATTTTTTGATCAGACGCGTAGTTCTCGAGATATATCAAGATATTTAAAAGTTCCGAAGCCGCACCAACATAATAGAGATGCAGAAACACCGTGGCCCCTTTCTTTGAGATAACTCTGCACTATTGCGAGCTGCAAATGCCACTTCCAGCTTAGCTGTGCAGAGGAAGAACAACAAGAAGAAGAAATATCTCGAAATATGTCCGTCAGGCCAGTTCCTTTGAGCTGAATCTGCAAATATCTCGGAAACGAAGCGAGCTATGGCAAAATGTTAAGAGACGTTTTTTGTAGAGAATTATGTTTCCTACAATTTATGTTCTATGATATTTTTTGATCAGAAGCGTAGTTTTCGAGATATATCGAGATATTTAAAAGTTCCGAAGCCGCACCAACATAATAGAGATACAGAAACACCGTGGCCCCTTTCTTTGAGATAACTCTGCACTAGTGCGAGCCGCAAATGCCACTTCCAGCTTAGCTGTGCAGAAGAAGAACAACAAGAAGAAGAAATATCTCGAAATATGTCCACCAGGCCCCTTCCCTTGAGATATATCTGCAAATATCTCGGAAACGAAGTGAGCTATGGCAAAATGTTAAGAGACCGTTTTTGTAGAGAATTAAGTTTCCTACTTTTTATGTTCTATGACATTTTTTGATCAGACGCGTAGTTCTCGAGATATATCAAGATATTTAAAAGTTCCGAAGCTGCACCAACATAATAGAGGTACAGAAACACCGTGGCCTCTTTCTTTGAGATAACTCTGCACTATTGCGAGCTGCAAATGCCACTTCGAGCTTAGCTGTGCAGAAGAAGAACAACAAGAAGAAGAAATATCTCGAAATATGTCCGTCAGACCCCTTCCCCTGAGATGAATCTGCAAATATCTCGGAAACGAAGCGAGCTATGGCAAAATGTTAAGAGACGTTTTTTGTAGAGAATTATGTTTCCTACAATTTATGTTCTATGATATTTTTTGATCAGAAGCGTAGTTTTCGAGATATATCGAGATATTTAAAAGTTCCGAAGCCGCACCAACATGATAGAGATACAGAAACACCGTGGCCCCTTTCTTTGAGATAACTCTGCACTATTGCGAGCTGCAAATGCCACTTCCAGCTTAGCTGTGCAGAGGAAGAACAACAAGAAGAAGAAATATCTCGAAATATGTCCGTCAGGCCAGTTCCTTTGAGCTGAATCTGCAAATATCTCGGAAACGAAGCGAGCTATGGCAAAATGTTAAGAGACGTTTTTTGTAGAGAATTATGTTTCCTACAATTTATGTTCTATGATATTTTTTGATCAGAAGCGTAGTTTTCGAGATATATCGAGATATTTAAAAGTTCCGAAGCCGCACCAACATAATAGGGATACAGAAACACCGTGGCCCCTTTCTTTGAGATAACTCTGCACTAGTGCGAGCCGCAAATGCCACTTCCAGCTTAGCTGTGCAGAAGAAGAACAACAAGAAGAAGAAATATGTCGAAATATGTCCGTCAGGCCCCTTCCCTTGAGATAAATCTGCAAATATCTCGGAAACGAAGCGAGCTATGGCAAAATGTTAAGAGACCTTTTTTGTAGAGAATTATGTTTTCTACAATTTATGTTCTATGATATTTTTTGATCAGAAGCGTAGTTTTCGAGATATATCGAGATATTTAAAAGTTCCGAAGCCGCACCAACATAATAGAGATACAGAAACACCGTGGCCCCTTTCTTTGAGATAACTCTGCACTAGTGCGAGCTGCAAATGCCACTTCCAGCTTAGCTGTGCAGAAGAAGAACAACAAGAAGAAGAAATATCTCGAAATATGTCCGTCAGGCCCCTTCCCTTGAGATAAATCTGCAAATATCTCGGAAACGAAGCGAGCTATGGCAAAAGGTTAAGAGACCTTTTTTGTAGAGAATTAAGTTTCCTACTTTTTATGTTCTATGATATTTTTCGATCAGAGGCGTAGTTCTCGAGATATATCAAGATATTTAAAAGTTCCGAAGCCGCACCAACATAATAGAGATACAGAAACACCGTGGCCCCTTTCTTTGGGATAACTCTGCACTATTGCGAGCTGCAAATGCCACTTCCAGCTTAGCTGTGCAGAAGAAGAACAACAAGAAGAAGAAATATCTCGAAATACGTCCGTCAGGCCACTTCCCTTGAGATAAATCTGCAAATATCTCGGAAACGAAGCGAGCTATGGCAAAATGTTAAGAGACCTTTTTTGTAGAGAATTAAGTTTCCTACTTTTTATGTTCGATGATATTTTTTGATCAGATGCGTAGTTCTCGAGATATATCAAGATATTTAAAAGTTCTGAAGCTGCACCAACATAATAGAGGTACAGAAACACCGTGGCCTCTTTCTTTGAGATAACTCTGCACTATTGCGAGCTGCAAATGCCACTTCGAGCTTAGCTGTGCAGAAGAAGAACAACAAGAAGAAGAAATATCTCGAAATATGTCCGTCAGACCCCTTCCCCTGAGATGAATCTGCAAATATCTCGGAAACGAAGCGAGCTATGGCAAAATGTTAAGAGACCTTTTTTGTAGAGAATAATGTTTCCTACAATTTACGTTCTATGATATTTTTTGATCAGAAGCGTAGTTCTCGAGATATATCAAGATATTTAAAAGTTCCGAAGCCGCACCAACATAATAGAGATACAGAAACACCGTGGCCCCTTTCTTTGAGATAACTCTGCACTAGTGCGAGCCGCAAATGCCACTTCCAGCTTAGCTGTGCAGAAGAAGAACAACAAGAAGAAGAAATATCTCGAAATATGTCCGTCAGGCCCCTTCCCTTGAGATAAATATGCAAATATCTCGGAAACGAAGCGAGCTATGGCAAAATGTTAAGAGACCGTTGTTGTAGAGAATTAAGTTTCCTACTTTTTATGTTCTATGATATTTTTTGATCAGAAGCGTAGTTTTCGAGATATATCGAGATATTTAAAAGTTCCGAAGCCGCACCAACATAATAGGGATACAGAAACACCGTGGCCCCTTTCTTTGAGATAACTCTGCACTAGTGCGAGCCGCAAATGCCACTTCCAGCTTAGCTGTGCAGAAGAAGAACAACAAGAAGAAGAAATATCTCGAAATATGTCCGTCAGGCCCCTTCCCTTGAGATAAATCTGCAAATATCTCGGAAACGAAGCGAGCTATGGCAAAATGTTAAGAGACCTTTTTTGTGGAGAATTATGTTTTCTACAATTTATGTTCTATGATATTTTTTGATCAGAAGCGTAGTTTTCGAGATATATCGAGATATTTAGAAGTTCCGAAGCCGCACCAACATAATAGAGATACAGAAACACCGTGGCCCCTTTCTTTGAGATAACTCTGCACTAGTGCGAGCTGCAAATGCCACTTCCAGCTTAGCTGTGCAGAAGAAGAACAACAAGAAGAAGAAATATCTCGAAATATGTCCGTCAGGCCCCTTCCCTTGAGATAAATCTGCAAATATCTCGGAAACGAAGCGAGCTATGGCAAAAGGTTAAGAGACCTTTTTTGTAGAGAATTAAGTTTCCTACTTTTTATGTTCTATGATATTTTTTGATCAGATGCGTAGTTCTCGAGATATATCAAGATATTTAAAAGTTCCGAAGCCGCACCAACATAATAGAGATACAGAAACACCGTGGCCCCTTTCTTTGAGATAACTCTGCACTAGTGCGAGCCGCAAATGCCACTTCCAGCTTAGCTGTGCAGAAGAAGAACAACAAGAAGAAGAAATATCTCGAAATATGTCCGACAGGCCCCTTCCCTTGAGATAAATCTGCAAATATCTCGGAAACGAAGCGAGCTATGGCGAAATGTTAAGAGACCTTTTTTGTAGAGAATTAAGTTTCCTACTTTTTATCTTCTATGATATTTTTTGATCAGATCCGTAGTTCTCGAAATGTATCAAGATATTTAAAAGTTCCGAAGCCGCACCAACATAATAGAGATACAGAAACACGGTGGCCCCTCTCTTTGAGATAACTCTGCACTATTGCGAGCTGCAAATGCCACTTCCAGCTTAGCTGTGCAGAAGAAGAACAACAAGAAGAAGAAATATCTCGAAATATGTCCGTCACGCCCCTTCCCTTGAGATATATCTGCAAATATCTCGGAAACGAAGCGAGCTATGGCAAAATGTTTAGAGACCTTTCTTGTAGAGAATTAAGTTTCCTACTTTTTATGTAGTATGATATTTTTTGATCAGATGCGTAGTTCTCGAGATATATCAAGATATTTAAAAGTTCCGAAGCCGCACCAACATGATAGAGATACAGAAACACCGTGGCCCCTTTCTTTGAGATAACTCTGCACTATTGCGCGCTGCAAATGCCACTTCCAGCTTAGCTGTGCAGAAGAAGAACAACAAAAAGAAGAAATATCTCGAAATATGTCCGTCAGGCCCCTTCCCTTGAGATAAATCTGCAAATATCTCGGAAACGAAGCGAGCTATGGCAAAATGTTAAGAGACCTTTTTTGTAGAGAATTAAGTTTCCTACTTTTTATGTTCTATGATATTTTTCGATCAGAGGCGTAGTTCTCGAGATATATCAAGATATTTAAAAGTTCCGAAGCCGCACCAACATAATACAGATACAGAAACACCATGGCCCCTTTCTTTGAGATAACTCTGCACGATTGCGAGCTGGAAATGCCACTTTCAGTTTAGCTGTGCAGAAGAAGAACAACAAGAAGAAGAAATATCTCGAAATATGTTCGTTAGGCCCCTTCCCTTGAGATAAATCTGCAAATATCTCGGAAACGAAGCGAGCTATGGCAAAATGTTAAGCGACCTTTTTTGTAGAGAATTAAGTTTCCTACTTTTTATGTTCTATGATATTTTTTGATCAGAAGCGTAGTTTTCGAGATATATCGAGATATTTAAAAGTTCCGAAGCCCCCCCACATAATAGAGATACAGAAACACCGTGGCCCCTTTCTTTGAGATAACTCTGCACTAGTGCGAGCCGCAAATGCCACTTCCAGCTTAGCTGTGCAGAAGAAGAACAACAAGAAGAAGAAATATCTCGAAATATGTCCGTCAGGCCCCTTCCCTTGAGATAAATCTGCAAATATCTCGGAAACGAAGCGAGCTATGGCAAAATGTTAAGAGACCTTTTTTGTAGAGAATTAAGTTTCCTACTTTTTATGTTCTATGATATTTTTTGATCAGATGCGTAGTTCTCGAGATATATCAAGATATTTAAAAGTTCCGAAGCCGCACCAACATAATAGAGATACAGAAACACCGTGGCCCCTTTCTTTGAGATAACTCTGCACTATTGCGAGCTGGAAATGCCACTTCCAGTTTAGCTGTGCAGAAGAAGAACAACAAGAAGAAGAAATATCTCGAAATATGTCCGTTAGGCCCCTTCCCTTGAGATAAATCTGCAAATATCTCGGAAACGAAGCGAGCTATGGCAAAATGTTAAGAGACCTTTTTTGTAGAGAATTAAGTTTCCTACTTTTTATGTTCTATGATATTTTTTGATCAGAAGCGTAGTTTTCGAGATATATCGAGATATTTAAAAGTTCCGAAGCCGCACCAACATAATAGAGATACAGAAACACCGTGGCCCCTTTCTTTGAGATAACTCTGCACTAGTGCGAGCCGCAAATGCCACTTCCAGCTTAGCTGTGCAGAAGAAGAACAACAAGAAGAAGAAATATCTCGAAATATGTCCGTCAGGCCCCTTCCCTTGAGATATATCTGCAAATATCTCGGAAACGAAGCGAGCTATGGCAAAATGTTAAGAGACCTTTTTTGTAGAGAATTAAGTTTCCTACTTTTTATGTTCTATGATATTTTTTGATCAGATGCGTAGTTCTCGAGATATATCAAGATATTTAAAAGTTCCGAAGCCGCACCAACATAATAGAGATACAGAAACACCGTGGCCCCTTTCTTTGAGATAACTCTGCACTAGTGCGAGCCGCAAATGCCACTTCCAGCTTAGCTGTGCAGAAGAAGAACAACAAGAAGAAGAAATATCTCGAAATATGTCCGTCAGGCCCCTTCCCTTGAGATAAATCTGCAAATATCTCGGAAACGAAGCGAGCTATGGCAAAATGTTAAGAGACCTTTTTTGTAGAGAATTAAGTTTCCTACTTTTTATGTTCTATGATATTTTTTGATCAGATGCGTAGTTCTCGAGATATATCAAGATATTTAAAAGTTCCGAAGCTGCACCAACATAATAGAGATACAGAAACACCGTGGCCCCTTTCTTTGAGATAACTCTGCACTATTGCGAGCTGGAAATGCCACTTCCAGTTTAGCTGTGCAGAAGAAGAACAACAAGAAGAAGAAATATCTCGAAATATGTCCGTTAGGCCCCTTCCCTTGAGATAAATCTGCAAATATCTCGGAAACGAAGCGAGCTATGGCAAAATGTTAAGAGACCTTTTTTGTAGAGAATTAAGTTTCCTACTTTTTATGTTCTATGATATTTTTTGATCAGAAGCGTAGTTTTCGAGATATATCGAGATATTTAAAAGTTCCGAAGCCGCACCAACATAATAGAGATACAGAAACACCGTGGCCCCTTTCTTTGAGATAACTCTGCACTAGTGCGAGCCGCAAATGCCACTTCCAGCTTAGCTGTGCAGAAGAAGAACAACAAGAAGAAGAAATATCTCGAAATATGTCCGTGAGGCCCCTTCCCTTGAGATATATCTGCAAATATCTCGGAAACGAAGCGAGCTATGGCAAAATGTTAAGAGACCTTTTTTGTAGAGAATTAAGTTTCCTACTTTTTATGTTCTATGATATTTTTTGATCAGATGCGTCGTTCTCGAGATATATCCAGATATTTAAAAGTTCCGAAGCCGCACCAACATAATAGAGATACAGAAACACCGTGGCCCCTTTCTTTGAGATAACTCTGCACTAGTGCGAGCCGCAAATGCCACTTCCAGCTTAGCTGTGCAGAAGAAGAACAACAAGAAGAAGAAATATCTCGAAATATGTCCGTCAGGCCCCTTCCCTTGAGATAAATCTGCAAATATCTCGGAAACGAAGCGAGCTATGGCAAAATGTTAAGAGACCTTTTTTGTAGAGAATTAAGTTTCCTACTTTTTATGTTCTATGATATTTTTTGATCAGATGCGTAGTTCTCGAGATATATCAAGATATTTAAAAGTTCCGAAGCCGCACCAACATAATAGAGATACAGAAACACCGTGGCCCCTTTCTTTGAGATAACTCTGCACTATTGCGAGCTGGAAATGCCACTTCCAGTTTAGCTGTGCAGAAGAAGAACAACAAGAAGAAGAAATATCTCGAAATATGTCCGTTAGGCCCCTTCCCTTGAGATAAATCTGCAAATATCTCGGAAACCAAGCGAGCTATGGCAAAATGTTAAGAGACCTTTTTTGTAGAGAATTAAGTTTCCTACTTTTTATGTTCTATGATATTTTTTGATCAGAAGCGTAGTTTTCGAGATATATCGAGATATTTAAAAGTTCCGAAGCCGCACCAACATAATAGAGATACAGAAACAACGTGGCCCCTTTCTTTGAGATAACTTTGCACTAGTGCGAGCCGCAAATGCCACTTCCAGCTTAGCTGTGCAGAAGAAGAACAACAAGAAGAAGAAATATCTCGAAATATGTCCGTCAGGCCCCTTCCCTTGAGATAAATCTGCAAATATCTCGGAAACGAAGCGAGCTATGGCAAAATGTTAAGAGACCTTTTTTGTAGAGAATTAAGTTTCCTACTTTTTATGTTCTATGATATTTTTTGATCAGATGCGTAGTTCTCGAGATATATCAAGATATTTAAAAGTTCCGAAGCTGCACCAACATAATAGAGATACAGAAACACCGTGGCCCCTTTCTTTGAGATAACTCTGCACTATTGCGAGCTGGAAATGCCACTTCCAGTTTAGCTGTGCAGAAGAAGAACAACAAGAAGAAGAAATATCTCGAAATATGTCCGTTAGGCCCCTTCCCTTGAGATAAATCTGCAAATATCTCGGAAACGAAGCGAGCTATGGCAAAATGTTAAGAGACCTTTTTTGTAGAGAATTAAGTTTCCTACTTTTTATGTTCTATGATATTTTTTGATCAGAAGCGTAGTTTTCGAGATATATCGAGATATTTAAAAGTTCCGAAGCCGCACCAACATAATAGAGATACAGAAACACCGTGGCCCCTTTCTTTGAGATAACTCTGCACTAGTGCGAGCCGCAAATGCCACTTCCAGCTTAGCTGTGCAGAAGAAGAACAACAAGAAGAAGAAATATCTCGAAATATGTCCGTCAGGCCCCTTCCCTTGAGATATATCTGCAAATATCTCGGAAACGAAGCGAGCTATGGCAAAATGTTAAGAGACCTTTTTTGTAGAGAATTAAGTTTCCTACTTTTTATGTTCTATGATATTTTTTGATCAGATGCGTCGTTCTCGAGATATATCCAGATATTTAAAAGTTCCGAAGCCGCACCAACATAATAGAGATACAGAAACACCGTGGCCCCTTTCTTTGAGATAACTCTGCACTAGTGCGAGCCGCAAATGCCACTTCCAGCTTAGCTGTGCAGAAGAAGAACAACAAGAAGAAGAAATATCTCGAAATATGTCCGTCAGGCCCCTTCCCTTGAGATAAATCTGCAAATATCTCGGAAACGAAGCGAGCTATGGCAAAATGTTAAGAGACCTTTTTTGTAGAGAATTAAGTTTCCTACTTTTTATGTTCTATGATATTTTTTGATCAGATGCGTAGTTCTCGAGATATATCAAGATATTTAAAAGTTCCGAAGCCGCACCAACATAATAGAGATACAGAAACACCGTGGCCCCTTTCTTTGAGATAACTCTGCACTATTGCGAGCTGGAAATGCCACTTCCAGTTTAGCTGTGCAGAAGAAGAACAACAAGAAGAAGAAATATCTCGAAATATGTCCGTTAGGCCCCTTCCCTTGAGATAAATCTGCAAATATCTCGGAAACCAAGCGAGCTATGGCAAAATGTTAAGAGACCTTTTTTGTAGAGAATTAAGTTTCCTACTTTTTATGTTCTATGATATTTTTTGATCAGAAGCGTAGTTTTCGAGATATATCGAGATATTTAAAAGTTCCGAAGCCGCACCAACATAATAGAGATACAGAAACAACGTGGCCCCTTTCTTTGAGATAACTTTGCACTAGTGCGAGCCGCAAATGCCACTTCCAGCTTAGCTGTGCAGAAGAAGAACAACAAGAAGAAGAAATATCTCGAAATATGTCCGTCAGGCCCCTTCCCTTGAGATAAATATGCAAATATCTCGGAAACGAAGCGAGCTATGGCAAAATGTTAAGAGACCTTTTTTGTAGAGAGTTAAGTTTCCTACTTTTTATGTTCTATGATATTTTTTGATCAGATGCGTAGTTCTCGAGATATATCAAGATATTTAAAAGTTCCGAAGCCGCAACAACATAATAGAGATACAGAAACACCGTGGCCCCTTTCTTTGAGATAACTCTGCACTAGTGCGAGCGGCAAATGCCACTTCCAGCTTAGCTGTGCAGAAGAAGAACAACAAGAAGAAGAAATATCTCGAAATATGTCCGTCAGGCCACTTCCCTTGAGATAAATCTGCAAATATCTCGGAAACGAAGCGAGCTATGGCAAAATGTTAAGAGACCTTTTTTGTAGAGAATGAAGTTTCCTACTTTTTATGTTCTATGATATTTTTTGATCAGATGCTTAGTTCTCGAGATATATCAAGATATTTAAAAGTTCCGAAGCCGCACCAACATAATAGAGATACAGAAACACCGTGGCCCCTTTCTGTGAGATAACTCTGCAATATTGCGAGCTGCAAATGCCACTTCCAGCTTAGCTGTGCAGAGGAAGAACAACAAGAAGAAGAAATATCTCGAAATATGTCCGTCAGGCCAGTTCCTTTGAGCTGAATCTGCAAATATCTCGGAAACGAAGCGAGCTATGGCAAAATGTTAAGAGACCTTTTTTGTAGAGAATTAAGTTTCCTACTTTTTATGTTCGATGATATTTTTTGATCAGATGCGTAGTTCTCGAGATATATCAAGATATTTAAAAGTTCCGAAGCTGCACCAACATAATAGAGGTACAGAAACACCGTGGCCTCTTTCTTTGAGATAACTCTGCACTATTGCGAGCTGCAAATGCCACTTCGAGCTTAGCTGTGCAGAAGAAGAACAACAAGAAGAAGAAATATCTCGAAATATGTCCGTCAGACCCCTTCCCTTGAGATGAATCTGCAAATATCTCGGAAACGAAGCGAGCTATGGCAAAATGTTAAGAGACCTTTTTTGTAGAGAATTAAGTTTCCTACTTTTTATGTTCTATGATATTTTTTGATCAGAAGCGTAGTTTTCGAGATATATCGAGATATTTAAAAGTTCCGAAGCCGCACCAACATAATAGAGATACAGAAACACCGTGGCCCCTTTCTTTGAGATAACTCTGCACTAGTGCGAGCCGCAAATGCCACTTCCAGCTTAGCTGTGCAGAAGAAGAACAACAAGAAGAAGAAATATCTCGAAATATGTCCGTCAGGCCCCTTCCCTTGAGATAAATATGCAAATATCTCGGAAACGAAGCGAGCTATGGCAAAATGTTAAGAGATCTTTTTTGTAGAGAATTAAGTTTCCTACTTTTTATGTTCTATGATATTTTTTGATCAGATGCGTAGTTCTCGAGATATATCAAGATATTTAAAAGTTCCGAAGCCGCACCAACATAATAGAGATACAGAAACACCGTGGCCCCTTTCTTTGAGATAACTCTGCACTATTGCGAGCTGGAAATGCCACTTCCAGTTTAGCTGTGCAGAAGAAGAACAACAAGAAGAAGAAATATCTCGAAATATGTCCGTCAGGCCCCTTCCCTTGAGATATATCTGCAAATATCTCGGAAACGAAGCGAGCTATGGCAAAATGTTAAGAGACCTTTTTTGTAGAGAATTAAGTTTCCTACTTTTTATGTTGTATGATATTTTTTGATCAGATGCGTAGTTCTCGAGATATATCAAGATATTTAAAAGTTCCGAAGCCGCACCAACATAATAGAGATACAGAAACACCGTGGCCCCTTTCTTTGAGATAACTCTGCACTAGTGCGAGCCGCAAATGCCACTTCCAGCTTAGCTGTGCAGAAGAAGAACAACAAGAAGAAGAAATATCTCGAAATATGTCCGTCAGGCCCCTTCCCTTGAGATAAATCTGCAAATATCTCGGAAACGAAGCGAGCTATGGCAAAATGTTAAGAGACCTTTTTTGTAGAGAATTAAGTTTCCTACTTTTTATGTTCTATGATATTTTTTGATCAGATGCGTAGTTCTCGAGATATATCAAGATATTTAAAAGTTCCGAAGCCGCACCAACATAATAGAGATACAGAAACACCGTGGCCCCTTTCTTTGAGATAACTCTGCACTATTGCGAGCTGGAAATGCCACTTCCAGTTTAGCTGTGCAGAAGAAGAACAACAAGAAGAAGAAATATCTCGAAATATGTCCGTTAGGCCCCTTCCCTTGACATAAATCTGCAAATATCTCGGAAACCAAGCGAGCTATGGCAAAATGTTAAGAGACCTTTTTTGTAGAGAATTAAGTTTCCTACTTTTTATGTTCTATGATATTTTTTGATCAGAAGCGGAGTTTTCGAGATATATCGAGATATTTAAAAGTTCCGAAGCCGCACCAACATAATAGAGATACAGAAACAACGTGGCCCCTTTCTTTGAGATAACTTTGCACTAGTGCGAGCCGCAAATGCCACTTCCAGCTTAGCTGTGCAGAAGAAGAACAACAAGAAGAAGAAATATCTCGAAATATGTCCGTCAGGCCCCTTCCCTTGAGATAAATATGCAAATATCTCGGAAACGAAGCGAGCTATGGCAAAATCTTAAGAGACCTTTTTTGTAGAGAATTAAGTTTCCTACTTTTTATGTTCTATGATATTTTTTGATCAGATGCGTAGTTCTCGAGATATATCAAGATATTTAAAAGTTCCGAAGCCGCACCAACATAATAGAGATACAGAAACACCGTGGCCCCTTTCTTTGAGATAACTCTGCACTAGTGCGAGCGGCAAATGCCACTTCCAGCTTAGCTGTGCAGAAGAAGAACAACAAGAAGAAGAAATATCTCGAAATATGTCCGTCAGGCCACTTCCCTTGAGATAAATCTGCAAATATCTCGGAAACGAAGCGAGCTATGGCAAAATGTTAAGAGACCTTTTTTGTAGAGAATTAAGTTTCCTACTTTTTATGTTCTATGATATTTTTTGATCAGATGCTTAGTTCTCGAGATATATCAAGATATTTAAAAGTTCCGAAGCCGCACCAACATAATAGAGATACAGAAACACCGTGGCCCCTTTCTGTGAGATAACTCTGCAATATTGCGAGCTGCAAATGCCACTTCCAGCTTAGCTGTGCAGAGGAAGAACAACAAGAAGAAGAAATATCTCGAAATATGTCCGTCAGGCCAGTTCCTTTGAGCTGAATCTGCAAATATCTCGGAAACGAAGCGAGCGATGGCAAAATGTTAAGAGACCTTTTTTGTAGAGAATTAAGTTTCCTACTTTTTATGTTCGATGATATTTTTTGATCAGATGCGTAGTTCTCGAGATATATCAAGATATTTAAAAGTTCCGAAGCTGCACCAACATAATAGAGGTACAGAAACACCGTGGCCTCTTTCTTTGAGATAACTCTGCACTATTGCGAGCTGCAAATGCCACCTCGAGCTTAGCTGTGCAGAAGAAGAACAACAAGAAGAAGAAATATCTCGAAATATGTCCGTCAGACCCCTTCCCTTGAGATGAATCTGCAAATATCTCGGAAACGAAGCGAGCTATGGCAAAATGTTAAGAGACCTTTTTTGTAGAGAATTAGTTTCCTACTTTTTATGTTCTATGATATTTTTTGATCAGAAGCGTAGTTTTCGAGATATATCGAGATATTTAAAAGTTCCGAAGCCGCACCAACATAATAGAGATACAGAAACACCGTGGCCCCTTTCTTTGAGATAACTCTGCACTAGTGCGAGCCGCAAATGCCACTTCCAGCTTAGCTGTGCAGAAGAAGAACAACAAGAAGAAGAAATACCTCGAAATATGTCCGTCAGGCCCCTTCCCTTGAGATAAATATGCAAATATCTCGGAAACGAAGCGAGCTATGGCAAAATGTTAAGAGATCTTTTTTGTAGAGAATTAAGTTTCCTACTTTTTATCTTCTATGATATTTTTTGATCAGATGCGTAGTTCTCGAGATATATCAAGATATTTAAAAGTTCCGAAGCCGCACCAACATAATAGAGATACAGAAACACCGTGGCCCCTTTCTTTGAGATAACTCTGCACTATTGCGAGCTGGAAATGCCACTTCCAGTTTAGCTGTGCAGAAGAAGAACAACAAGAAGAAGAAATATCTCGAAATATGTCCGTTAGGCCCCTTCCCTTGAGATAAATCTGCAAATATCTCGGAAACGAAGCGAGCTATGGCAAAATGTTAAGCGACCTTTTTTGTAGAGAATTAAGTTTCCTACTTTTTATGTTCTATGATATTTTTTGATCAGAAGCGTAGTTTTCGAGATATATCGAGATATTTAAAAGTTCCGAAGCCGCACCAACATAATAGAGATACAGAAACACCGTGGCCCCTTTCTTTGAGATAACTCTGCACTAGTGCGAGCCGCAAATGCCACTTCCAGCTTAGCTGTGCAGAAGAAGAACAACAAGAAGAAGAAATATCTCGAAATATGTCCGTCAGGCCCCTTCCCTTGAGATAAATATGCAAATATCTCGGAAACGAAGCGAGCTATGGCAAAATGTTAAGAGATCTTTTTTGTAGAGAATTAAGTTTCCTACTTTTTATGTTCTATGATATTTTTTGATCAGATGCGTAGTTCTCGAGATATATCAAGATATTTAAAAGTTCGGAAGCCGCACCAACATAATAGAGATACAGAAACACCGTGGCCCCTTTCTTTGAGATAACTCTGCACTATTGCGAGCTGGAAATGCCACTTCCAGTTTAGCTGTGCAGAAGAAGAACAACAAGAAGAAGAAATATCTCGAAATATGTCCGTTAGGCCCCTTCCCTTGAGATAAATCTGCAAATATCTCGGAAACGAAGCGAGCTATGGCAAAATGTTAAGCGACCTTTTTTGTAGAGAATTAAGTTTCCTACTTTTTATGTTCTATGATATTTTTTGATCAGAAGCGTAGTTTTCGAGATATATCGAGATATTTAAAAGTTCCGAAGCCGCACCAACATAATAGAGATACAGAAACACCGTGGCCCCTTTCTTTGAGATAACTCTGCACTAGTGCGAGCCGCAAATGCCACTTCCAGCTTAGCTGTGCAGAAGAAGAACAACAAGAAGAAGAAATATCTCGAAATATGTCCGTCAGGCCCCTTCCCTTGAGATAAATATGCAAATATCTCGGAAACGAAGCGAGCTATGGCAAAATGTTAAGAGATCTTTTTTGTAGAGAATTAAGTTTCCTACTTTTTATGTTCTATGATATTTTTTGATCAGATGCGTAGTTCTCGAGATATATCAAGATATTTAAAAGTTCCGAAGCCGCACCAACATAATAGAGATACAGAAACACCGTGGCCCCTTTCTTTGAGATAACTCTGCACTATTGCGAGCTGGAAATGCCACTTCCAGTTTAGCTGTGCAGAAGAAGAACAACAAGAAGAAGAAATATCTCGAAATATGTCCGTTAGGCCCCTTCCCTTGAGATAAATCTGCAAATATCTCGGAAACGAAGCGAGCTATGGCAAAATGTTAAGCGACCTTTTTTGTAGAGAATTAAGTTTCCTACTTTTTATGTTCTATGATATTTTTTGATCAGAAGCGTAGTTTTCGAGATATATCGAGATATTTAAAAGTTCCGAAGCCGCACCAACATAATAGAGATACAGAAACACCGTGGCCCCTTTCTTTGAGATAACTCTGCACTAGTGCGAGCCGCAAATGCCACTTCCAGCTTAGCTGTGCAGAAGAAGAACAACAAGAAGAAGAAATATCTCGAAATATGTCCGTCAGGCCCCTTCCCTTGAGATAAATCTGCAAATATCTCGGAAACGAAGCGAGCTATGGCAAAATGTTAAGAGACCTTTTTTGTAGAGAATTAAGTTTCCTACTTTTTATGTTCTATGATATTTTTTGATCAGATGCGTAGTTCTCGAGATATATCAAGATATTTAAAAGTTCCGAAGCCGCACCAACATAATAGAGATACAGAAACACCGTGGCCCCTTTCTTTGAGATAACTCTGCACTATTGCGAGCTGGAAATGCCACTTCCAGTTTAGCTGTGCAGAAGAAGAACAACAAGAAGAAGAAACATCTCGAAATATGTCCGTTAGGCCCCTTCCCTTGAGATAAATCTGCAAATATCTCGGAAACGAAGCGAGCTATGGCAAAATGTTAAGAGACCTTTTTTGTAGAGAATTAAGTTTCCTACTTTTTATGTTCTATGATATTTTTTGATCAGAAGCGTAGTTTTCGAGATATATCGAGATATTTAAAAGTTCCGAAGCCGCACCAACATAATAGAGATACAGAAACACCGTGGCCCCTTTCTTTGAGATAACTCTGCACTAGTGCGAGCCGCAAATGCCACTTCCAGCTTAGCTGTGCAGAAGAAGAACAACAAGAAGAAGAAATATCTCGAAATATGTCCGTCAGGCCCCTTCCCTTGAGATAAATATGCAAATATCTCGGAAACGAAGCGACGTATGGCAAAATGTTAAGAGATCTTTTTTGTAGAGAATTAAGTTTCCTACTTTTTATGTTCTATGATATTTTTTGATCAGATGCGTAGTTCTCGAGATATATCAAGATATTTAAAAGTTCCGAAGCCGCACCAACATAATAGAGATACAGAAACACCGTGGCCCCTTTCTTTGAGATAACTCTGCACTATTGCGAGCTGGAAATGCCACTTCCAGTTTAGCTGTGCAGAAGAAGAACAACAAGAAGAAGAAATTTCTCGAAATATGTCCGTTAGGCCCCTTCCCTTGAGATAAATCTGCAAATATCTCGGAAACGAAGCGAGCTATGGCAAAATGTTAAGCGACCTTTTTTGTAGAGAATTAAGTTTCCTACTTTTTATGTTCTATGATATTTTTTGATCAGAAGCGTAGTTTTCGAGATATATCGAGATATTTAAAAGTTCCGAAGCCGCACCAACATAATAGAGATACAGAAACACCGTGGCCCCTTTCTTTGAGATAACTCTGCACTAGTGCGAGCCGCAAATGCCACTTCCAGCTTAGCTGTGCAGAAGAAGAACAACAAGAAGAAGAAATATCTCGAAATATGTCCGTCAGGCCCCTTCCCTTGAGATAAATATGCAAATATCTCGGAAACGAAGCGAGCTATGGCAAAATGTTAAGAGATCTTTTTTGTAGAGAATTAAGTTTCCTACTTTTTATGTTCTATGATATTTTTTGATCAGATGCGTAGTTCTCGAGATATATCAAGATATTTAAAAGTTCCGAAGCCGCACCAACATAATAGAGATACAGAAACACCGTGGCCCCTTTCTTTGAGATAACTCTGCACTATTGCGAGCTGGAAATGCCACTTCCAGTTTAGCTGTGCAGAAGAAGAACAACAAGAAGAAGAAATATCTCGAAATATGTCCGTTAGGCCCCTTCCCTTGAGATAAATCTGCAAATATCTCGGAAACGAAGCGAGCTATGGCAAAATGTTAAGCGACCTTTTTTGTAGAGAATTAAGTTTCCTACTTTTTATGTTCTATGATATTTTTTGATCAGAAGCGTAGTTTTCGAGATATATCGAGATATTTAAAAGTTCCGAAGCCGCACCAACATAATAGAGATACAGAAACACCGTGGCCCCTTTCTTTGAGATAACTCTGCACTAGTGCGAGCCGCAAATGCCACTTCCAGCTTAGCTGTGCAGAAGAAGAACAACAAGAAGAAGAAATATCTCGAAATATGTCCGTCAGGCCCCTTCCCTTGAGATAAATCTGGAAATATCTCGGAAACGAAGCGAGCTATGGCAAAATGTTAAGAGACCTTTTTTGTAGAGAATTAAGTTTCCTACTTTTTATGTTCTATGATATTTTTTGATCAGATGCGTAGTTCTCGAGATATATCAAGATATTTAAAAGTTCCGAAGCCGCACCAACATAATAGAGATACAGAAACACCGTGGCCCCTTTCTTTGAGATAACTCTGCACTATTGCGAGCTGGAAATGCCACTTCCAGTTTAGCTGTGCAGAAGAAGAACAACAAGAAGAAGAAATATCTCGAAATATGTCCGTTAGGCCCCTTCCCTTGAGATAAATCTGCAAATATCTCGGAAACGAAGCGAGCTATGGCAAAATGTTAAGAGACCTTTTTTGTAGAGAATTAAGTTTCCTACTTTTTATGTTCTATGATATTTTTTGATCAGAAGCGTAGTTTTCGAGATATATCGAGATATTTAAAAGTTCCGAAGCCGCACCAACATAATAGAGATACAGAAACACCGTGGCCCCTTTCTTTGAGATAACTCTGCACTAGTGCGAGCCGCAAATGCCACTTCCAGCTTAGCTGTGCAGAAGAAGAACAACAAGAAGAAGAAATATCTCGAAATATGTCCGTCAGGCCCCTTCCCTTGAGATATATCTGCAAATATCTCGGAAACGAAGCGAGCTATGGCAAAATGTTAAGCGACCTTTTTTGTAGAGAATTAAGTTTCCTACTTTTTATGTTCTATGATATTTTTTGATCAGATGCGTAGTTCTCGAGATATATCAAGATATTTAAAAGTTCCGAAGCCGCACCAACATAATAGAGATACAGAAACACCGTGGCCCCTTTCTTTGAGATAACTCTGCACTAGTGCGAGCCGCAAATGCCACTTCCAGCTTAGCTGTGCAGAAGAAGAACAACAAGAAGAAGAAATATCTCGAAATATGTCCGTCAGGCCCCTTCCCTTGAGATAAATATGCAAATATCTCGGAAACGAAGCGAGCTATGGCAAAATGTTAAGAGACCTTTTTTGTAGAGAATTAAGTTTCCTACTTTCTATGTTCTATGATATTTTTTGATCAGATGCGTAGTTCTCGAGATATATCAAGATATTTAAAAGTTCCGAAGCCGCACCAACATAATAGAGATACAGAAACACCGTGGCCCCTTTCTTTGAGATAACTCTGCACTAGTGCGAGCCGCAAATGCCACTTCCAGCTTAGCTGTGCAGAAGAAGAACAACAAGAAGAAGAAATATCTCGAAATATGTCCGTCAGGCCCCTTCCCTTGAGATAAATCTGCAAATATCTCGGAAACGAAGCGAGCTATGGCAAAATGTTAAGAGACCTTTTTTGTAGAGAATTAAGTTTCCTACTTTTTATGTTCTATGATATTTTTTGATCAGATGCGTAGTTCTCGAGATATATCGAGATATTTAAAAGCTCCGAAGCCGCACCAACATAATAGAGATAAAGAAACACCGTGGCCCCTTTCTTTGAGATAACTCTGCACTAGTGCGAGCCGCAAATGCCACTTCCAGCTTAGCTGTGCAGAAGAAGAACAACAAGAAGAAGAAATATCTCGAAATATGTCCGTCAGGCCCCTTCCCTTGAGATAAATCTGCAAATATCTCGGAAACGAAGCGAGCTATGGCAAAATGTTAAGAGACCTTTTTTGTAGAGAATTAAGTTTTCTACTTTTTATGTTCTATGATATTTTTTGATCAGATGCGTAGTTCTCGAGATATATCAAGATATTTAAAAGTTCCGAAGCCGCACCAACATAATAGAGATACAGAAACACCGTGGCCCCTTTCTTTGAGATAACTCTGCACTAGTGCGAGCCGCAAATGCCACTTCCAGCTCAGCTGTGCAGAAGAAGAACAACAAGAAGAAGAAATATCTCGAAATATGTCCGTCAGGCCCCTTCCCTTGAGATATATCTGCAAATATCTCGGAAACGAAGCGAGCTATGGCAAAATGTTAAGAGACCTTTTTTGTAGAGAATTATGTTTCCTACAATTTATGTTCTATGATATTTTTTGATCAGAAGCGTAGTTTTCGAGATATATCGAGATATTTAAAAGTTCCGAAGCCGCACCAACATAATAGAGATACAGAAACACCGTGGCCCCTTTCTTTGAGATAACTCTGCACTAGTGCGAGCCGCAAATGCCACTTCCAGCTTAGCTGTGCAGAAGAAGAACAACAAGAAGAAGAAATATCTCGAAATATGTCCGTTAGGCCCCTTCCCTTGAGATAAATCTGCAAATATCTCGGAAACGAAGCGAGCTATGGCAAAATGTTAAGAGACCTTTTTTGTAGAGAATTAAGTTTCCTACTTTTTATGTTCTATGATATTTTTTGATCAGAAGCGTAGTTTTCGAGATATATCGAGATATTTAAAAGTTCCGAAGCCGCACCAACATAATAGAGATACAGAAACACCGTGGCCCCTTTCTTTGAGATAACTCTGCACTAGTGCGAGCCGCAAATGCCACTTCCAGCTTAGCTGTGCAGAAGAAGAACAACAAGAAGAAGAAATATCTCGAAATATGTCCGTCAGGCCCCTTCCCTTCAGATAAATATGCAAATATCTCGGAAACGAAGCGAGCTATGGCAAAATGTTAAGAGATCTTTTTTGTAGAGAATTAAGTTTCCTACTTTTTATGTTCTATGATATTTTTTGATCAGATGCGTAGTTCTCGAGATATATCAAGATATTTAAAAGTTCCGAAGCCGCACCAACATAATAGAGATACAGAAACACCGTGGCCCCTTTCCTTGAGATAACTCTGCACTATTGCGAGCTGGAAATGCCACTTCCAGTTTAGCTGTGCAGAAGAAGAACAACAAGAAGAAGAAATATCTCGAAATATGTCCGTTAGGCCCCTTCCCTTGAGATAAATCTGCAAATATCTCGGAAACGAAGCGAGCTATGGCAAAATGTTAAGCGACCTTTTTTGTAGAGAATTAAGTTTCCTACTTTTTATGTTCTATGATATTTTTTGATCAGAAGCGTAGTTTTCGAGATATATCGAGATATTTAAAAGTTCCGAAGCCGCACCAACATAATAGAGATACAGAAACACCGTGGCCCCTTTCTTTGAGATAACTCTGCACTAGTGCGAGCCGCAAATGCCACTTCCAGCTTAGCTGTGCAGAAGAAGAACAACAAGAAGAAGAAATATCTCGAAATATGTCCGTCAGGCCCCTTCCCTTGAGATAAATATGCAAATATCTCGGAAACGAAGCGAGCTATGGCAAAATGTTAAGAGATCTTTTTTGTAGAGAATTAAGTTTCCTACTTTTTATGTTCTATGATATTTTTTGATCAGATGCGTAGTTCTCGAGATATATCAAGATATTTAAAAGTTCCGAAGCCGCACCAACATAATAGAGATACAGAAACACCGTGGCCCCTTTCTTTGAGATAACTCTGCACTATTGCGAGCTGGAAATGCCACTTCCAGTTTAGCTGTGCAGAAGAAGAACAACAAGAAGAAGAAATATCTCGAAATATGTCCGTTAGGCCCCTTCCCTTGAGATAAATCTGCAAATATCTCGGAAACGAAGCGAGCTATGGCAAAATGTTAAGCGACCTTTTTTGTAGAGAATTAGGTTTCCTACTTTTTATGTTCTATGATATTTTTTGATCAGAAGCGTAGTTTTCGAGATATATCGAGATATTTAAAAGTTCCGAAGCCGCACCAACATAATAGAGATACAGAAACACCGTGGCCCCTTTCTTTGAGATAACTCTGCACTAGTGCGAGCCGCAAATGCCACTTCCAGCTTAGCTGTGCAGAAGAAGAACAACAAGAAGAAGAAATATCTCGAAATATGTCCGTCAGGCCCCTTCCCTTGAGATAAATATGCAAATATCTCGGAAACGAAGCGAGCTATGGCAAAATGTTAAGAGACCTTTTTTGTAGAGAATTAAGTTTCCTACTTTTTATGTTCTATGATATTTTTTGATCAGATGCGTAGTTCTCGAGATATATCAAGATATTTAAAAGTTCCGAAGCCGCACCAACATAATAGAGATACAGAAACACCGTGGCCCCTTTCTTTGAGATAACTCTGCACTAGTGCGAGCCGCAAATGCCACTTCCAGCTTAGCTGTGCAGAAGAAGAACAACAAGAAGAAGAAATATCTCGAAATATGTCCGTCAGGCCCCTTCCCTTGAGATAAATCTGCAAATATCTCGGAAACGAAGCTAGCTATGTCAAAATGTTAAGAGACCTTTTTTGTAGAGAATTAAGTTTCCTACTTTTTATGTTCTATGATATTTTTTGATCAGATGCGTAGTTCTCGAGATATATCGAGATATTTAAAAGTTCCGAAGCCGCACCAACATAATAGAGATACAGAAACACCGTGGCCCCTTTCTTTGAGATAACTCTGCACTAGTGCGAGCCGCAAATGCCACTTCCAGCTTAGCTGTGCAGAAGAAGAACAACAAGAAGAAGAAATATCTCGAAATATGTCCGTCAGGCCCCTTCCCTTGAGATAAATCTGCAAATATCTCGGAAACGAAGCGAGCTATGGCAAAATGTTAAGAGACCTTTTTTGTAGAGAATTAAGTTTCCTACTTTTTATGTTCTATGATATTTTTTGATCAGATGCGTAGTTCTCGAGATATATCAAGATATTTAAAAGTTCCGAAGCCGCACCAACATAATAGAGATACAGAAACACCGTGGCCCCTTTCTTTGAGATAACTCTGCACTAGTGCGAGCCGCAAATGCCACTTCCAGCTTAGCTGTGCAGAAGAAGAACAACAAGAAGAAGAAATATCTCGAAATATGTCCGTCAGGCCCCTTCCCTTGAGATAAATCTGCAAATATCTCGGAAACGAAGCGAGCTATGGCAAAATGTTAAGAGACCTTTTTTGTAGAGATTAAGTTTCCTACTTTTTATGTTCTATGATATTTTTTGATCAGATGCGTAGTTCTCGAGATATATCAAGATATTTAAAAGTTCCGAAGCCGCACCAACATAATAGAGATACAGAAACACCGTGGCCCCTTTCTTTGAGATAACTCTGCACTAGTGCGAGCCGCAAATGCCACTTCCAGCTTAGCTGTGCAGAAGAAGAACAACAAGAAGAAGAAATATCTCGAAATATGTCCGTCAGGCCCCTTCCCTTGAGATAAATCTGCAAATATCTCGGAAACGAAGCGAGCTATGGCAAAATGTTAAGAGACCTTTTTTGTAGAGAATAAGTTTCCTACTTTTTATGTTCTGTGATATTTTTTAATCAGATGCGTAGTTCTCGAGATATATCAAGATATTTAAAAGTTCCGAAGCCGCACCAACATAATAGAGATACAGAAACACCGTGGCCCCTTTCTTTGAGATAACTCTGCACTAGTGCGAGCCGCAAATGCCACTTCCAGCTTAGCTGTGCAGAAGAAGAACAACAAGAAGAAGAAATATCTCGAAATATGTCCGTCAGGCCCCTTCCCATGAGATAAATATGCAAATATCTCGGAAACGAAGCGAGCTATGGCAAAATGTTAAGAGACCTTTTTTGTAGAGAATTAAGTTTCCTACTTTTTATGTTCTATGATATTTTTTGATCAGATGCGTAGTTCTCGAGATATATCAAGATATTTAAAAGTTCCGAAGCCGCACCAACATAATAGAGATACAGAAACACCGTGGCCCCTTTCTTTGAGATAACTCTGCACTATTGCGAGCTGCAAATGCCACTTCCAGCTTAGCTGTGCAGAGGAAGAACAACAAGAAGAAGAAATATCTCGAAATATGTCCGTCAGGCCCCTTCCCTTGAGATATATCTGCAAATATCTCGGAAACGAAGCGAGCTATGGCAAAATGTTAAGAGACCTTTTTTGTAGAGAATTATGTTTCCAACAATTTATGTTCTATGATATTTTTTGATCAGAAGCGTAGTTTTCGAGATATATCGAGATATTTAAAAGTTCCGAAGCCGCACCAACATAATAGAGATACAGAAACACCGTGGCCCCTTTCTTTGAGATAACTCTGCACTAGTGCGAGCCGCAAATGCCACTTCCAGCTTAGCTGTGCAGAAGAAGAACAACAAGAAGAAGAAATATCTCGAAATATGTCCGTCAGGCCCCTTCCCTTGAGATAAATCTGCAAATATCTCGGAAACGAAGCGAGCTATGGCAAAATGTTAAGAGACCTTTTTTGTAGAGAATTAAGTTTCCTACTTTTTATGTTCTATGATATTTTTTGATCAGATGCGTAGTTCTCGAGATATATCAAGATATTTAAAAGTTCCGAAGCCGCACCAACATAATAGAGATACAGAAACACCGTGGCCCCTTTCTTTGAGATAACTCTGCACTATTGCGAGCTGGAAATGCCACTTCCAGTTTAGCTGTGCAGAAGAAGAACAACAAGAAGAAGAAATATCTCGAAATATGTCCGTTAGGCCCCTTCCCTTGAGATAAATCTGCAAATATCTCGGAAACGAAGCGAGCTATGGCAAAATGTTAAGAGACGTTTTTTGTAGAGAATTCTGTTTCCTACAATTTATGTTCTATGATATTTTTTGATCAGAAGCGTAGTTTTCGAGATATATCGAGATATTTAAAAGTTCCGAAGCCGCACCAACATAATAGAGATACAGAAACACCGTGGCCCCTTTCTTTGAGATAACTCTGCGCTAGTGCGAGCCGCAAATGCCACTTCCAGCTTAGCTGTGCAGAAGAAGAACAACAAGAAGAAGAAATATCTCGAAATATGTCCGTCAGGCCCCTTCCCTTGAGATAAATCTGCAAATATCTCGGAAACGAAGCGAGCTATGGCAAAATGTTAAGAGACCTTTTTTGTAGAGAATTAAGTTTCCTACTTTTTATGTTCTATGATATTTTTTGATCAGATGCGCAGTTCTCGAGATATATCAAGATATTTAAAAGTTCCGAAGCCGCACCAACATAATAGAGATACAGAAACACCGTGGCCCCTTTCTTTGAGATAACTCTGCACTATTGCGAGCTGCAAATGCCGCTTCCAGCTTAGCTGTGCAGAAGAAGAACAACAAGAAGAAGAAATATCTCGAAATATGTCCGTCAGGCCCCTTCCCTTGAGATAAATCTGGAAATATCTCGGAAACCAAGAGAGCTATGGCAAAATGTTAAGAGACCTTTTTTGTAGAGAATTAAGTTTCCTACTTTTTATGTTCTATGACATTTTTTGATCAGATGCGTAGTTCTCGAGATATATCAAGATATTTAAAAGTTCCGAAGCCGCACCAACATAATAGAGATACAGAAACACCGTGGCCCCTTTCTTTGAGATAACTCTGCACTATTGCGAGCTGTAAATGCCACTTCCAGCTTAGCTGTGCAGAAGAAGAACAACAAGAAGAAGAAATATCTCGAAATATGTCCGTCAGGCCCCTTCCCTTGAGATATATCTGCAAATATCTCGGAAACGAAGCGAGCTATGGCAAAATGTTAAGAGACCTTTTTTGTAGAGAATTATGTTTCCTACAATTTATGTTCTATGATATTTTTTGATCAGAAGCGTAGTTTTCGAGATATATCGAGATATTTAAAAGTTCCGAAGCCGCACCAACATAATAGAGATACAGAAACACCGTGGCCCCTTTCTTTGAGATAACTCTGCACTAGTGCGAGCCGCAAATGCCACTTCCAGCTTAGCTGTGCAGAAGAAGAACAACAAGAAGAAGAAATATCTCGAAATATGTCCGTCAGGCCCCTTCCCTTGAGATAAATCTGCAAATATCTCGGAAACGAAGCGAGCTATGGCAAAATGTTAAGAGACCGTTTTTGTAGAGAATTAAGTTTCCTACTTTTTATGTTCTATGATATTTTTTGATCAGATGCGTAGTTCTCGAGATATATCAAGATATTTAAAAGTTCCGAAGCCGCACCAACATAATAGAGATACAGAAACACCGTGGCCCCTTTCTTTGAGATAACTCTGCACTATTGCGAGCTGCAAATGCCACTTCCAGCTTAGCTGTGCAGAAGAAGAACAACAAGAAGAAGAAATATCTCGAAATATGTCCGTCAGGCCCCTTCCCTTGAGATAAATCTGCAAATATCTCGGAAACGAAGAGAGCTATGGCAAAATGTTAAGAGACCTTTTTTGTAGAGAATTAAGTTTCCTACTTTTTATGTTCTATGATATTTTTTGATCAGATGCGTAGTTCTCGAGATATATCAAGATATTTAAAAGTTCCGAAGCCGCACCAACATAATAGAGATACAGAAACACCGTGGCCCCTTTCTTTCAGATAACTATGCACTATTGCGAGCTGCAAATGCCACTTCCAGCTTAGCTGTGCAGAAGAACAACAAGAAGAAGAAATATCTCGAAATATGTCCGTCAGGCCCCTTCCCTTGAGATAAATCTGCAAATATCTCGGAAACGAAGAGAGCTATGGCAAAATGTTGAGAGACTTTTTTTGTAGAGAATTAAGTTTCCTACTTTTTATGTTCTATGATATTTTTTGATCTGATGCGTAGTTCTCGAGATATATCAAGATATTTAAAAGTTCCGAAGCCGCACCAACATAATAGAGATACAGAAACACCGTGGCCCCTTTCTTTGAGATAACTCTGCACTATTGCGAGCTGGGAATGCCACTTCCAGCTTAGCTGTGCAGAAGAAGAACAACAAGAAGAAGGAATATCTCGAAATATGCCCGTCAGGCCCCTTCCCTTGAGATATATCTGCAAATATCTCGGAAACGAAGCGAGCTATGGCAAAATGTTAAGAGACCTTTTTTGTAGAGAATTCTGTTTCCTACAATTTATGTTCTATGATATTTTTTGATCAGATGCGTAGTTCTCGAGATATATCAAGATATTTAAAAGTTCCGAAGCCGCACCAACATAATAGAGATACAGAAACACCGTGGCCCCTTTCTTTGAGATAACTCTGCACTATTGCGAGCTGCAAATGCCACTTCCAGCTTAGCTGTGCAGAGGAAGAACAACAAGAAGAAGAAATATCTCGAAATATGTCCGTCAGGCCAGTTCCTTTGAGCTGAATCTGCAAATATCTCGGAAACGAAGCGAGCTATGGCAAAATGTTAAGAGACGTTTTTTATAGAGAATTATGTTTCCTACAATTTATGTTCTATGATATTTTTTGATCAGAAGCGTAGTTTTCGAGATACATCGAGATATTTAAAAGTTCCGAAGCCGCACCAACATAATAGAGATACAGAAACACCGTGGCCCCTTTCTTTGAGATAACTCTGCACTAGTGCGAGCCGCAAATGCCACTTCCAGCTTAGCTGTGCAGAAGAAGAACAACAAGAAGAAGAAATATCTCGAAATATGTCCGTCAGGCCCCTTCCCTTGAGATATATCTGCAAATATCTCGGAAACGAAGCGAGCTATGGCAAAATGTTAAGAGACCTTCTTTGTAGAGAATTCTGTTTCCTACAATTTATGTTCTATGATATTTTTTGATCAGAAGCGTAGTTTTCGAGATATATCGAGATATTTAAAAGTTCCGAAGCCGCACCAACATAATAGAGATACAGAAACACCGTGGCCCCTTTCTTTGAGATAACTCTGCACTAGTGCGAGCCGCAAATGCCACTTCCAGCTTAGCTGTGCAGAAGAAGAACAACAAGAAGAAGAAATATCTCGAAATATGTCCGTCAGGCCCCTTCCCTTGAGATAAATCTGCAAATATCTCGGAAACGAAGCGAGCTATGGCAAAATGTTAAGAGACCTTTTTGTAGAGAATTAAGTTTCCTACTTTTTATGTTCTATGATATTTTTTGATCAGATGCGTAGTTCTCGAGATATATCAAGATATTTAAAAGTTCCGAAGCCGCACCAACATAATAGAGATACAGAAACACCGTGGCCCCTTTCTTTGAGATAACTCTGCACTATTGCGAGCTGCAAATGCCACTTCCAGCTTAGCTGTGCAGAGGAAGAACAACAAGAAGAAGAAATATCTCGAAATATGTCCGTCAGGCCAGTTCCTTTGAGCTGAATCTGCAAATATCTCGGAAACGAAGCGAGCTATGACAAAATGTTAAGAGACGTTTTTTATAGAGAATTATGTTTCCTACAATTTATGTTCTATGATATTTTTTGATCAGAAGCGTAGTTTTCGAGATATATCGAGATATTTAAAAGTTCCGAAGCCGCACCAACATAATAGGGATACAGAAACACCGTGGCCCCTTTCTTTGAGATAACTCTGCACTAGTGCGAGCCGCAAATGCCACTTCCAGCTTAGCTGTGCAGAAGAAGAACAACAAGAAGAAGAAATATCTCGAAATATGTCCGTCAGGCCCCTTCCCTTGAGATAAATCTGCAAATATCTCGGAAACGAAGCGAGCTATGGCAAAATGTTAAGAGACCTTTTTTGTAGAGAATTAAGTTTCCTACTTTTTATGTTCTATGATATTTTTTGATCAGATGCGTAGTTCTCGAGATATATCAAGATATTTAAAAGTTCCGAAGCCGCACCAACATAATAGAGATACAGAAACACCGTGGCCCCTTTCTTTGAGATAACTCTGCACTATTGCGAGCTGTAAATGCCACTTCCAGCTTAGCTGTGCAGAAGAAGAACAACAAGAAGAAGAAATATCTCGAAATATGTCCGTCAGGCCCCTTCCCTTGAGATATATCTGCAAATATCTCGGAAACGAAGCGAGCTATGGCAAAATGTTAAGAGACGTTTTTTATAGAGAATTATGTTTCCTACAATTTATGTGCTATGATATTTTTTGATCAGAAGCGTAGTTTTCGAGATACATCGAGATATTTAAAAGTTCCGAAGCCGCACCAACATAATAGAGATACAGAAACACCGTGGCCCCTTTCTTTGAGATAACTCTGCACTAGTGCGAGCCGCAAATGCCACTTCCAGCTTAGCTGTGCAGAAGAAGAACAACAAGAAGAAGAAATATCTCGAAATATGTCCGTCAGGCCCCTTCCCTTGAGATAAATCTGCAAATATCTCGGAAACGAAGCGAGCTATGGCAAAATGTTAAGAGACCTTTTTTGTAGAGAATTAAGTTTCCTACTTTTTATGTTCTATGATATTTTTTGATCAGATGCGTAGTTCTCCAGATATATCAAGATATTTAAAAGTTCCGAAGCCGCACCAACATAATAGAAATACAGAAACACCGTGGCCCCTTTCTTTCAGATAACTATGCGCTATTGCGAGCTGCAAATGCCACTTCCAGCTTAGCTGTGCAGAAGAACAACAAGAAGAAGAAATATCTCGAAATATGTCCGTCAGGCCCCTTCCCTTGAGATAAATCTGCAAATATCTCGGAAACCAAGAGAGCTATGGCAAAATGTTAAGAGACTTTTTTTGTAGAGAATTAAGTTTCCTACTTTTTATGTTCTATGATATTTTTTGATCTGATGCGTAGTTCTCGAGATATATCAAGATATTTAAAAGTTCCGAAGCCGCACCAACATAATAGAGATACAGAAACACCGTGGCCCCTTTCTTTGAGATAACTCTGCACTATTGCGAGCTGGGAATGCCACTTCCAGCTTAGCTGTGCAGAAGAAGAACAACAAGAAGAAGAAATATCTCGAAATATGTCCGTCAGGCCCCTTCCCTTGAAATATATCAGCAAATATCTCGGAAACGAAGCGAGCTATGGCAAAATGTTAAGAGACCTTTTTTGTAGAGAATTATGTTTCCTACAATTTATGTTCTATGATATTTTTTGATCAGAAGCGTAGTTTTCGAGATACATCGAGATATTTAAAAGTTCCGAAGCCGCACCAACATAATAGAGATACAGAAACACCGTGGCCCCTTTCTTTGAGATAACTCTGCACTAGTGCGAGCCGCAAATGCCACTTCCAGCTTAGCTGTGCAGAAGAAGAACAACAAGAAGAAGAAATATCTCGAAATATGTCCGTCAGGCCCCTTCCCTTGAGATATATCTGCAAATATCTCGGAAACGAAGCGAGCTATGGCAAAATGTTAAGAGACCTTTTTTGTAGAGAATTCTGTTTCCTACAATTTATGTTCTATGATATTTTTTGATCAGATGCGTAGTTCTCGAGATATATCAAGATATTTAAAAGTTCCGAAGCCGCACCAACATAATAGAGATACAGAAACACCGTGGCCCCTTTCTTTGAGATAACTCTGCACTATTGCGAGCTGCAAATGCCACTTCCAGCTTAGCTGTGCAGAGGAAGAACAACAAGAAGAAGAAATATCTCGAAATATGTCCGTCAGGCCAGTTCCTTTGAGCTGAATCTGCAAATATCTCGGAAACGAAGCGAGCTATGGCAAAATGTTAAGAGACGTTTTTTATAGAGAATTATGTTTCCTACAATTTATGTTCTATGATATTTTTTGATCAGAAGCGTAGTTTTCGAGATACATCGAGATATTTAAAAGTTCCGAAGCCGCACCAACATAATAGAGATACAGAAACACCGTGGCCCCTTTCTTTGAGATAACTCTGCACTAGTGCGAGCCGCAAATGCCACTTCCAGCTTAGCTGTGCAGAAGAAGAACAACAAGAAGAAGAAATATCTCGAAATATGTCCGTCAGGCCCCTTCCCTTGAGATATATCTGCAAATATCTCGGAAACGAAGCGAGCTATGGCAAAATGTTAAGAGACCTTTTTTGTAGAGAATTAAGTTTCCTACTTTTTATGTTCTATGATATTTTTTGATCAGATGCGTAGTTCTCCAGATATATCAAGATATTTAAAAGTTCCGAAGCCGCACCAACATAATAGAAATACAGAAACACCGTGGCCCCTTTCTTTCAGATAACTATGCGCTATTGCGAGCCGCAAATGCCACTTCCAGCTTAGCTGTGCAGAAGAACAACAAGAAGAAGAAATATCTCGAAATATGTCCGTCAGGCCCCTTCCCTTGAGATAAATCTGCAAATATCTCGGAAACGAAGAGAGCTATGGCAAAATGTTAAGAGACTTTTTTTGTCGAGAATTAAGTTTCCTACTTTTTATGTTGTATGATATTTTTTGATCTGATGCGTAGTTCTCGAGATATATCAAGATATTTAAAAGTTCCGAAGCCGCACCAACATAATAGAGATACAGAAACACCGTGGCCCCTTTCTTTGAGATAACTCTGCACTATTGCGAGCTGGGAATGCCACTTCCAGCTTAGCTGTGCAGAAGAAGAACAACAAGAAGAAGAAATATCTCGAAATATGTCCGTCAGGCCCCTTCCCTTGAAATATATCAGCAAATATCTCGGAAACGAAGCGAGCTATGGCAAAATGTTAAGAGACCTTTTTTGTAGAGAATTATGTTTCCTACAATTTATGTTCTATGATATTTTTTGATCAGAAGCGTAGTTTTCGACATACATCGAGATATTTAAAAGTTCCGAAGCCGCACCAACATAATAGAGATACAGAAACACCGTGGCCCCTTTCTTTGAGATAACTCTGCACTAGTGCGAGCCGCAAATGCCACTTCCAGCTTAGCTGTGCAGAAGAAGAACAACAAGAAGAAGAAATATCTCGAAATATGTCCGTCAGGCCCCTTCCCTTGAGATATATCTGCAAATATCTCGGAAACGAAGCGAGCTATGGCAAAATGTTAAGAGACCTTTTTTGTAGAGAATTCTGTTTCCTACAATTTATGTTCTATGATATTTTTTGATCAGATGCGTAGTTCTCGAGATATATCAAGATATTTAAAAGTTCCGAAGCCGCACCAACATAATAGAGATACAGAAACACCGTGGCCCCTTTCTTTGAGATAACTCTGCACTATTGCGAGCTGCAAATGCCACTTCCAGCTTAGCTGTGCAGAGGAAGAACAACAAGAAGAAGAAATATCTCGAAATATGTCCGTCAGGCCAGTTCCTTTGAGCTGAATCTGCAAATATCTCGGAAACGAAGCGAGCTATGGCAAAATGTTAAGAGACGTTTTTTATAGAGAATTATGTTTCCTACAATTTATGTTCTATGATATTTTTTGATCAGAAGCGTAGTTTTCGAGATACATCGAGATATTTAAAAGTTCCGAAGCCGCACCAACATAATAGAGATACAGAAACACCGTGGCCCCTTTCTTTGAGATAACTCTGCACTAGTGCGAGCCGCAAATGCCACTTCCAGCTTAGCTGTGCAGAAGAAGAACAACAAGAAGAAGAAATATCTCGAAATATGTCCGTCAGGCCCCTTCCCTTGAGATATATCTGCAAATATCTCGGAAACGAAGCGAGCTATGGCAAAATGTTAAGAGACCTTTTTTGTAGAGAATTCTGTTTCCTACAATTTATGTTCTATGATATTTTTTGATCAGATGCGTAGTTTTCGAGATATATCGAGATATTTAAAAGTTCCGAACCCGCACCAACATAATAGAGATACAGAAACACCGTGGCCCCTTTCTTTGAGATAACTCTGCACTAGTGCGAGCCGCAAATGCCACTTCCAGCTTAGCTGTGCAGAAGAAGAACAACAAGAAGAAGAAATATCTCGAAATATGTCCGTCAGGCCCCTTCCCTTGAGATAAATCTGCAAATATCTCGGAAACGAAGCGAGCTATGGCAAAATGTTAAGAGACCTTTTTTGTAGAGAATTAAGTTTCCTACTTTTTATGTTCTATGCTATTTTTTGATCAGATGCGTAGTTCTCGAGATATATCAAGATATTTAAAAGTTCCGAAGCCGCACCAACATAATAGAGATACAGAAACACCGTGGCCCCTTTCTTTGAGATAACTCTGCACTATTGCGAGCTGCAAATGCCACTTCCAGCTTAGCTGTGCAGAGGAAGAACAACAAGAAGAAGAAATATCTGGAAATATGTCCGTCAGGCCAGTTCCTTTGAGCTGAATCTGCAAATATCCCGGAAACGAAGCGAGCTATGGCAAAATGTTAAGAGACGTTTTTTATAGAGAATTATGTTTCCTACAATTTATGTTCTATGATATTTTTTGATCAGAAGCGTAGTTTTCGAGATACATCGAGATATTTAAAAGTTCCGAAGCCGCACCAACATAATAGAGATACAGAAACACCGTGGCCCCTTTCTTTGAGATAACTCTGCACTAGTGCGAGCCGCAAATGCCACTTCCAGCTTAGCTGTGCAGAAGAAGAACAACAAGAAGAAGAAATATCTCGAAATATGTCCGTCAGGCCCCTTCCCTTGAGATAAATCTGCAAATATCTCGGAAACGAAGCGAGCTATGGCAAAATGTTAAGAGACGTTTTTTATAGAGAATTATGTTTCCTACAATTTATGTTCTATGATATTTTTTGATCAGAAGCGTAGTTTTCGAGATACATCGAGATATTTAAAAGTTCCGAAGCCGCACCAACATAATAGAGATACAGAAACGCCGTGGCCCCTTTCTTTGAGATAACTCTGCACTAGTGCGAGCCGCAAATGCCACTTCCAGCTTAGCTGTGCAGAAGAAGAACAACAAGAAGAAGAAATATCTCGAAATATGTCCGTCAGGCCCCTTCCCTTGAGATAAATCTGCAAATATCTCAGAAACGAAGCGAGCTATGGCAAAATGTTAAGAGACCTTTTTTGTAGAGAATTAAGTTTCCTACTTTTTATGTTCTATGATATTTTTTGATCAGATGCGTAGTTCTCCAGATATATCAAGATATTTAAAAGTTCCGAAGCCGCACCAACATAATAGAAATACAGAAACACCGTCGCCCCTTTCTTTCAGATAACTATGCACTATTGCGAGCTGCAAATGCCACTTCCAGCTTAGCTGTGCAGAAGAACAACAAGAAGAAGAAATATCTCGAAATATGTCCGTCAGGCCCCTTCCCTTGAGATAAATCTGCAAATATCTCGGAAACGAAGCGAGCTATAGCAAAATGTTAAGAGACCGTTTTTGTAGAGAATTAAGTTTCCTACTTTTTATGTTCTATGATATTTTTTGATCAGATGCGTAGTTCTCGAGATATATCAAGATATTTAAAAGTTCCGAAGCCGCACCAACATAATAGAGATACAGAAACACCGTGGCCCCTTTCTTTGAGATAACTCTGCACTATTGCGAGCTGTAAATGCCACTTCCAGCTTAGCTGTGCAGAAGAAGAACAACAAGAAGAAGAAATATCTCGAAATATGTCCGTCAGGCCCCTTCCCTTGAGATATATCTGCAAATATCTCGGAAACGAAGCGAGCTATGGCAAAATGTTAAGAGACCTTTTTTGTTGAGAATTATGTTTCCTACAATTTATGTTCTATGATATTTTTTGATCAGAAGCGTAGTTTTCGAGATATATCGAGATATTTAAAAGTTCCGAAGCCGCACCAACATAATAGAGATACAGAAACACCGTGGCCCCTTTCTTTGAGATAACTCTGCACTAGTGCGAACCGCAAATGCCACTTCCAGCTTAGCTGTGCAGAAGAAGAACAACAAGAAGAAGAAATATCTCGAAATATGTCCGTCAGGCCCCTTCCCTTGAGATAAATATGCAAATATCTCGGAAACGAAGCGATCTATGGCAAAATGTTAAGAGACGTTTTTTGTAGAGAATTATGTTTCCTACAATTTATGTTCTATGATATTTTTTGATCTGAAGCGTAGTTTTCGAGATATATCGAGATATTTAAAAGTTCCGAAGCCGCACCAACATAATAAAGATACAGAAACACCGTGGCCCCTTTCTTTGAGATAACTGTGCACTAGTGCGAGCCGCAAATGCCACTTCCAGCTTAGCTGTGCAGAAGAAGAACAACAAGAAGAAGAAATATCTCGAAATATGTCCGTCAGGCCCCTTCCCTTGAGATAAATCTGCAAATATCTCGGAAACGAAGCGAGCTATAGCAAAATGTTAAGAGACCGTTTTTGTAGAGAATTAAGTTTCCTACTTTTTATGTTCTATGATATTTTTTGATGAGACGCGTAGTTCTCGAGATATATCAAGATATTTAAAAGTTCCGAAGCCGCACCAACATAATAGAGATACAGAAACACCGTGGCCCCTTTCTTTGAGATAACTCTGCACTATTGCGAGCTGCAAATGCCACTTCCAGCTTAGCTGTGCAGAAGAAGAACAACAAGAAGAAGAAATATCTCGAAATATGTCCGTCAGGCCCCTTCCCTTGAGATAAATCTGCAAATATCTCGGAAACGAAGAGAGCTATGGCAAAATGTTAAGAGACCTTTTTTGTAGAGAATTAAGTTTCCTACTTTTCATGTTCTATGATATTTTTTGATCAGATGCGTAGTTCTCGAGATATATCAAGATATTTAAAAGTTCCGAAGCCGCACCAACATAATAGAGATACAGAAACACCGTGGCCCCTTTCTTTGAGATAACTCTGCACTATTGCGAGCTGTAAATGCCACTTCCAGCTTAGCTGTGCAGAAGAAGAACAACAAGAAGAAGAAATATCTCGAAATATGTCCGTCAGGCCCCTTCCCTTGAGATATATCTGCAAATATCTCGGAAACGAAGCGAGCTATGGCAAAATGTTAAGAGACCTTTTTTGTAGAGAATTATGTTTCCTACAATTTATGTTCTATGATATTTGTTGGTCAGAAGCGTAGTTTTCGAGATATATCGAGATATTTAAAAGTTCCAAAGCCGCACCAACATAATAGAGATACAGAAACACCGTGGCCCCTTTCTTTGAGATAACTCTGCACTAGTACGAGCCGCAAATGCCACTTCCAGCCTAGCTGTGCAGAAGAAGAACAACAAGAAGAAGAAATATCTCGAAATATGTCCGTCAGGCCCCTTCCCTTGAGATAAATCTGCAAATATCTCGGAAACGAAGCGAGCTATGGCAAAATGTTAAGAGACCTTTTTTGTAGAGAATTAAGTTTCCTACTTTTTATGTTCTATGATATTTTTTGATCAGATGCGTAGTTCTCGAGATATATCAAGATATTTAAAAGTTCCGAAGCCGCACCAACATAATAGAGATACAGAAACACCGTGGCCCCTTTCTTTGAGATAACTCTGCACTATTGCGAGCTGCAAATGCCACTTCCAGCTTAGCTGTGCAGAAGAAGAACAACAAGAAGAAGAAATATCTCGAAATATGTCCGTCAGGCCCCTTCCCTTGAGATAAATCTGCAAATATCTCGGAAACGAAGAGAGCTATGGCAAAATGTTAAGAGACCTTTTTTGTAGAGAATTAAGTTTCCTACTTTTTATGTTCTATGATATTTTTTGATCAGATGCGTAGTTCTCGAGATATATCAAGATATTTAAAAGTTCCGAAGCCGCACCAACATAATAGAGATACAGAAACACCGTGGCCCCTTTCTTTGAGATAACTCTGCACTAGTGCGAGCCGCAAATGCCACTTCCAGCTTAGCTGTGCAGAAGAAGAACAACAAGAAGAAGAAATATCTCGAAATATGTCCGTCAGGCCCCTTCCCTTGAGATAAATATGCAAATATCTCGGAAACGAAGCGATCTATGGCAAAATGTTAAGAGACGTTTTTTGTAGAGAATTATGTTTCCTACAATTTATGTTCTATGATATTTTTTGATCTGAAGCGTAGTTTTCGAGATATATCGAGATATTTAAAAGTTCCGAAGCCGCACCAACATAATAAAGATACAGAAACACCGTGGCCCCTTTCTTTGAGATAACTGTGCACTAGTGCGAGCCGCAAATGCCACTTCCAGCCTAGCTGTGCAGAAGAAGAACAACAAGAAGAAGAAATATCTCGAAATATGTCCGTCAGGCCCCTTCCCTTGAGATAAATCTGCAAATATCTCGGAAACGAAGCGAGCTATGGCAAAATGTTAAGAGACCTTTTTTGTAGAGAATTAAGTTTCCTACTTTTTATGTTCTATGATATTTTTTGATCAGATGCGTAGTTCTCGAGATATATCAAGATATTTAAAAGTTCCGAAGCCGCACCAACATAATAGAGATACAGAAACACCGTGGCCCCTTTCTTTGAGATAACTCTGCACTATTGCGAGCTGCAAATGCCACTTCCAGCTTAGCTGTGCAGAAGAAGAACAACAAGAAGAAGAAATATCTCGAAATATGTCCGTCAGGCCCCTTCCCTTGAGATAAATCTGCAAATATCTCGGAAACGAAGAGAGCTATGGCAAAATGTTAAGAGACCTTTTTTGTAGAGAATTAAGTTTCCTACTTTTTATGTTCTATGATATTTTTTGATCAGATGCGTAGTTCTCGAGATATATCAAGATATTTAAAAGTTCCGAAGCCGCACCAACATAATAGAGATACAGAAACACCGTGGCCCCTTTCTTTCAGATAACTATGCACTATTGCGAGCTGCAAATGCCACTTCCAGCTTAGCTGTGCAGAAGAACAACAAGAAGAAGAAATATCTCGAAATATGTCCGTCAGGCCCCTTCCCTTGAGATAAATCTGCAAATATCTCGGAAATGAAAAGAGAGCTATGGCAAAATGTTAAGAGACTTTTTTTGTAGAGAATTAAGTTTCCTACTTTTTATGTTCTATGATATTTTTTGATCTGATGCGTAGTTCTCGAGATATATCAAGATATTTAAAAGTTCCGAAGCCGCACCAACATAATAGAGATACAGAAACACCGTGGTCCCTTTCTTTGAGATAACTCTGCACTATTGCGAGCTGCAAATGCCACTTCCAGCTTAGCTGTGCAGAGGAAGAACAACAAGAAGAAGAAATATCTCGAAATATGTCCGTCAGGCCAGTTCCTTTGAGCTGAATCTGCAAATATCTCGGAAACGAAGCGAGCTATGGCAAAATGTTAAGAGACGTTTTTTGTAGAGAATTATGTTTCCTACAATTTATGTTCTATGATATTTTTTGATCAGAAGCGTAGTTTTCGAGATACATCGAGATATTTAAAAGTTCCGAAGCCGCACCAACATAATAGAGATACAGAAACACCGTGGCCCCTTTCTTTGAGATAACTCTGCACTAGTGCGAGCCGCAAATGCCACTTCCAGCTTAGCTGTGCAGAAGAAGAACAACAAGAAGAAGAAATATCTCGAAATATGTCCGTCAGGCCCCTTCCCTTGAGATATATCTGCAAATATCTCGGAAACGAAGCGAGCTATGGTAAAATGTTAAGAGACCTTTTTTGTAGAGAATTCTGTTTCCTACAATTTATGTTCTATGATATTTTTTGATCAGAAGCGTAGTTTTCGAGATATATCGAGATATTTAAAAGTTCCGAAGCCGCACCAACATAATAGAGATACAGAAACACCGTGGCCCCTTTCTTTGAGATAACTCTGCACTAGTGCGAGCCGCAAATGCCACTTCCAGCTTAGCTGTGCAGAAGAAGAACAACAAGAAGAAGAAATATCTCGAAATATGTCCGTCAGGCCCCTTCCCTTGAGATAAATCTGCAAATATCTCGGAAACGAAGCGAGCTATGGCAAAATGTTAAGAGACCTTTTTTGTAGAGAATTAAGTTTCCTACTTTTTATGTTCTATGATATTTTTTGATCAGATGCGTAGTTCTCGAGATATATCAAGATATTTAAAAGTTCCGAAGCCGCACCAACATAATAGAGATACAGAAACACCGTGGCCCCTTTCTTTGAGATAACTCTGCACTATTGCGAGCTGCAAATGCCACTTCCAGCTTAGCTGTGCAGAGGAAGAACAACAAGAAGAAGAAATATCTCGAAATATGTCCGTCAGGCCAGTTCCTTTGAGCTGAATCTGCAAATATCTCGGAAACGAAGCGAGCTATGGCAAAATGTTCAGAGACGTTTTTTATAGAGAATTATGTTTCCTACAATTTATGTTCTATGATATTTTTTGATCAGAAGCGTAGTTTTCGAGATACATCGAGATATTTAAAAGTTCCGAAGCCGCACCAACATAATAGAGATACAGAAACACCGTGGCCCCTTTCTTTGAGATAACTCTGCACTAGTGCGAGCCGCAAATGCCACTTCCAGCTTAGCTGTGCAGAAGAAGAACAACAAGAAGAAGAAATATCTCGAAATATGTCCGTCAGGCCCCTTCCCTTGAGATAAATCTGCAAATATCTCGGAAACGAAGCGAGCTATGGCAAAATGTTAAGAGACGTTTTTTATAGAGAATTATGTTTCCTACAATTTATGTTCTATGATATTTTTTGATCAGAAGCGTAGTTTTCGAGATACATCGAGATATTTAAAAGTTCCGAAGCCGCACCAACATAATAGAGATACAGAAACGCCGTGGCCCCTTTCTTTGAGATAACTCTGCACTAGTGCGAGCCGCAAATGCCACTTCCAGCTTAGCTGTGCAGAAGAAGAACAACAAGAAGAAGAAATATCTCGAAATATGTCCGTCAGGCCCCTTCCCTTGAGATAAATCTGCAAATATCTCGGAAACGAAGAGAGCTATGGCAAAATGTTAAGAGACTTTTTTTGTAGAGAATTATGTTTCCTACTTTTTATGTTCTATGATATTTTTTGATCTGATGCGTAGTTCTCGAGATATATCAAGATATTTAAAAGTTCCGAAGCCGCACCAACATAATAGAGATACAGAAACACCGTGGCCCCTTTCTTTGAGATAACTCTGCACTATTGCGAGCTGTAAATGCCACTTCCAGCTTAGCTGTGCAGAAGAAGAACAACAAGAAGAAGAAATATCTCGAAATATGTCCGTCAGGCCCCTTCCCTTGAGATATATCTGCAAATATCTCGGAAACGAAGCGAGCTATGGCAAAATGTTAAGAGACCTTTTTTGTTGAGAATTATGTTTCCTACAATTTATGTTCTATGATATTTTTTGATCAGAAG
Source organism: Osmia lignaria lignaria (assembly GCF_051020975.1). Classification (NCBI taxonomy): domain Eukaryota; kingdom Metazoa; phylum Arthropoda; class Insecta; order Hymenoptera; family Megachilidae; genus Osmia; species Osmia lignaria. The sequence continues at coordinate 2,892,316 of NW_027478159.1, read as the reverse complement.
CGTAGTTTTCGAGATATATCGAGATATTTAAAAGTTCCGAAGCCGCACCAACATAATAGAGATACAGAAACACCGTGGCCCCTTTCTTTGAGATAACTCTGCACTAGTGCGAGCCGCAAATGCCACTTCCAGCTTAGCTGTGCAGAAGAAGAACAACAAGAAGAAGAAATATCTCGAAATATGTCCGTCAGGCCCCTTCCCTTGAGATAAATATGCAAATATCTCGGAAACGAAGCGATCTATGGCAAAATGTTAAGAGACGTTTTTTGTAGAGAATTATGTTTCCTACAATTTATGTTCTATGATATTTTTTGATCTGAAGCGTAGTTTTCGAGATATATCGAGATATTTAAAAGTTCCGAAGCCGCACCAACATAATAAAGATACAGAAACACCGTGGCCCCTTTCTTTGAGATAACTGTGCACTAGTGCGAGCCGCAAATGCCACTTCCAGCTTAGCTGTGCAGAAGAAGAACAACAAGAAGAAGAAATATCTCGAAATATGTCCGTCAGGCCCCTTCCCTTGAGATAAATCTGCAAATATCTCGGAAACGAAGCGAGCTATAGCAAAATGTTAAGAGACCGTTTTTGTAGAGAATTAAGTTTCCTACTTTTTATGTTCTATGATATTTTTTGATGAGACGCGTAGTTCTCGAGATATATCAAGATATTTAAAAGTTCCGAAGCCGCACCAACATAATAGAGATACAGAAACACCGTGGCCCCTTTCTTTGAGATAACTCTGCACTATTGCGAGCTGCAAATGCCACTTCCAGCTTAGCTGTGCAGAAGAAGAACAACAAGAAGAAGAAATATCTCGAAATATGTCCGTCAGGCCCCTTCCCTTGAGATAAATCTGCAAATATCTCGGAAACGAAGAGAGCTATGGCAAAATGTTAAGAGACCTTTTTTGTAGAGAATTAAGTTTCCTACTTTTCATGTTCTATGATATTTTTTGATCAGATGCGTAGTTCTCGAGATATATCAAGATATTTAAAAGTTCCGAAGCCGCACCAACATAATAGAGATACAGAAACACCGTGGCCCCTTTCTTTGAGATAACTCTGCACTATTGCGAGCTGTAAATGCCACTTCCAGCTTAGCTGTGCAGAAGAAGAACAACAAGAAGAAGAAATATCTCGAAATATGTCCGTCAGGCCCCTTCCCTTGAGATATATCTGCAAATATCTCGGAAACGAAGCGAGCTATGGCAAAATGTTAAGAGACCTTTTTTGTAGAGAATTATGTTTCCTACAATTTATGTTCTATGATATTTGTTGGTCAGAAGCGTAGTTTTCGAGATATATCGAGATATTTAAAAGTTCCAAAGCCGCACCAACATAATAGAGATACAGAAACACCGTGGCCCCTTTCTTTGAGATAACTCTGCACTAGTACGAGCCGCAAATGCCACTTCCAGCCTAGCTGTGCAGAAGAAGAACAACAAGAAGAAGAAATATCTCGAAATATGTCCGTCAGGCCCCTTCCCTTGAGATAAATCTGCAAATATCTCGGAAACGAAGCGAGCTATGGCAAAATGTTAAGAGACCTTTTTTGTAGAGAATTAAGTTTCCTACTTTTTATGTTCTATGATATTTTTTGATCAGATGCGTAGTTCTCGAGATATATCAAGATATTTAAAAGTTCCGAAGCCGCACCAACATAATAGAGATACAGAAACACCGTGGCCCCTTTCTTTGAGATAACTCTGCACTATTGCGAGCTGCAAATGCCACTTCCAGCTTAGCTGTGCAGAAGAAGAACAACAAGAAGAAGAAATATCTCGAAATATGTCCGTCAGGCCCCTTCCCTTGAGATAAATCTGCAAATATCTCGGAAACGAAGAGAGCTATGGCAAAATGTTAAGAGACCTTTTTTGTAGAGAATTAAGTTTCCTACTTTTTATGTTCTATGATATTTTTTGATCAGATGCGTAGTTCTCGAGATATATCAAGATATTTAAAAGTTCCGAAGCCGCACCAACATAATAGAGATACAGAAACACCGTGGCCCCTTTCTTTGAGATAACTCTGCACTAGTGCGAGCCGCAAATGCCACTTCCAGCTTAGCTGTGCAGAAGAAGAACAACAAGAAGAAGAAATATCTCGAAATATGTCCGTCAGGCCCCTTCCCTTGAGATAAATATGCAAATATCTCGGAAACGAAGCGATCTATGGCAAAATGTTAAGAGACGTTTTTTGTAGAGAATTATGTTTCCTACAATTTATGTTCTATGATATTTTTTGATCTGAAGCGTAGTTTTCGAGATATATCGAGATATTTAAAAGTTCCGAAGCCGCACCAACATAATAAAGATACAGAAACACCGTGGCCCCTTTCTTTGAGATAACTGTGCACTAGTGCGAGCCGCAAATGCCACTTCCAGCCTAGCTGTGCAGAAGAAGAACAACAAGAAGAAGAAATATCTCGAAATATGTCCGTCAGGCCCCTTCCCTTGAGATAAATCTGCAAATATCTCGGAAACGAAGCGAGCTATGGCAAAATGTTAAGAGACCTTTTTTGTAGAGAATTAAGTTTCCTACTTTTTATGTTCTATGATATTTTTTGATCAGATGCGTAGTTCTCGAGATATATCAAGATATTTAAAAGTTCCGAAGCCGCACCAACATAATAGAGATACAGAAACACCGTGGCCCCTTTCTTTGAGATAACTCTGCACTATTGCGAGCTGCAAATGCCACTTCCAGCTTAGCTGTGCAGAAGAAGAACAACAAGAAGAAGAAATATCTCGAAATATGTCCGTCAGGCCCCTTCCCTTGAGATAAATCTGCAAATATCTCGGAAACGAAGAGAGCTATGGCAAAATGTTAAGAGACCTTTTTTGTAGAGAATTAAGTTTCCTACTTTTTATGTTCTATGATATTTTTTGATCAGATGCGTAGTTCTCGAGATATATCAAGATATTTAAAAGTTCCGAAGCCGCACCAACATAATAGAGATACAGAAACACCGTGGCCCCTTTCTTTGAGATAACTCTGCACTATTGCGAGCTGCAAATGCCACTTCCAGCTTAGCTGTGCAGAAGAAGAACGACAAGAAGAAGAAATATCTCGAAATATGTCCGTCAGGCCCCTTCCCTTGAGATAAATCTGCAAATATATCGGAAACGAAGAGAGCTATGGCAAAATGTTAAGAGACCTTTTTTGTAGAGAATTAAGTTTCCTACTTTTTATGTTCTATGATATTTTTTGATCAGATGCGTAGTTCTCGAGATATATCAAGATATTTAAAAGTTCCGAAGCCGCACCAACATAATAGAGATACAGAAACACCGTGGCCCCTTTCTTTCAGATAACTATGCACTATTGCGAGCTGCAAATGCCACTTCCAGCTTAGCTGTGCAGAAGAACAACAAGAAGAAGAAATATCTCGAAATATGTCCGTCAGGCCCCTTCCCTTGAGATAAATCTGCAAATATCTCGGAAATGAAAAGAGAGCTATGGCAAAATGTTAAGAGACTTTTTTTGTAGAGAATTAAGTTTCCTACTTTTTATGTTCTATGATATTTTTTGATCTGATGCGTAGTTCTCGAGATATATCAAGATATTTAAAAGTTCCGAAGCCGCACCAACATAATAGAGATACAGAAACACCGTGGTCCCTTTCTTTGAGATAACTCTGCACTATTGCGAGCTGCAAATGCCACTTCCAGCTTAGCTGTGCAGAGGAAGAACAACAAGAAGAAGAAATATCTCGAAATATGTCCGTCAGGCCAGTTCCTTTGAGCTGAATCTGCAAATATCTCGGAAACGAAGCGAGCTATGGCAAAATGTTAAGAGACGTTTTTTGTAGAGAATTATGTTTCCTACAATTTATGTTCTATGATATTTTTTGATCAGAAGCGTAGTTTTCGAGATACATCGAGATATTTAAAAGTTCCGAAGCCGCACCAACATAATAGAGATACAGAAACACCGTGGCCCCTTTCTTTGAGATAACTCTGCACTAGTGCGAGCCGCAAATGCCACTTCCAGCTTAGCTGTGCAGAAGAAGAACAACAAGAAGAAGAAATATCTCGAAATATGTCCGTCAGGCCCCTTCCCTTGAGATATATCTGCAAATATCTCGGAAACGAAGCGAGCTATGGTAAAATGTTAAGAGACCTTTTTTGTAGAGAATTCTGTTTCCTACAATTTATGTTCTATGATATTTTTTGATCAGAAGCGTAGTTTTCGAGATATATCGAGATATTTAAAAGTTCCGAAGCCGCACCAACATAATAGAGATACAGAAACACCGTGGCCCCTTTCTTTGAGATAACTCTGCACTAGTGCGAGCCGCAAATGCCACTTCCAGCTTAGCTGTGCAGAAGAAGAACAACAAGAAGAAGAAATATCTCGAAATATGTCCGTCAGGCCCCTTCCCTTGAGATAAATCTGCAAATATCTCGGAAACGAAGCGAGCTATGGCAAAATGTTAAGAGACCTTTTTTGTAGAGAATTAAGTTTCCTACTTTTTATGTTCTATGATATTTTTTGATCAGATGCGTAGTTCTCGAGATATATCAAGATATTTAAAAGTTCCGAAGCCGCACCAACATAATAGAGATACAGAAACACCGTGGCCCCTTTCTTTGAGATAACTCTGCACTATTGCGAGCTGCAAATGCCACTTCCAGCTTAGCTGTGCAGAGGAAGAACAACAAGAAGAAGAAATATCTCGAAATATGTCCGTCAGGCCAGTTCCTTTGAGCTGAATCTGCAAATATCTCGGAAACGAAGCGAGCTATGGCAAAATGTTCAGAGACGTTTTTTATAGAGAATTATGTTTCCTACAATTTATGTTCTATGATATTTTTTGATCAGAAGCGTAGTTTTCGAGATACATCGAGATATTTAAAAGTTCCGAAGCCGCACCAACATAATAGAGATACAGAAACACCGTGGCCCCTTTCTTTGAGATAACTCTGCACTAGTGCGAGCCGCAAATGCCACTTCCAGCTTAGCTGTGCAGAAGAAGAACAACAAGAAGAAGAAATATCTCGAAATATGTCCGTCAGGCCCCTTCCCTTGAGATAAATCTGCAAATATCTCGGAAACGAAGCGAGCTATGGCAAAATGTTAAGAGACGTTTTTTATAGAGAATTATGTTTCCTACAATTTATGTTCTATGATATTTTTTGATCAGAAGCGTAGTTTTCGAGATACATCGAGATATTTAAAAGTTCCGAAGCCGCACCAACATAATAGAGATACAGAAACGCCGTGGCCCCTTTCTTTGAGATAACTCTGCACTAGTGCGAGCCGCAAATGCCACTTCCAGCTTAGCTGTGCAGAAGAAGAACAACAAGAAGAAGAAATATCTCGAAATATGTCCGTCAGGCCCCTTCCCTTGAGATAAATCTGCAAATATCTCGGAAACGAAGAGAGCTATGGCAAAATGTTAAGAGACTTTTTTTGTAGAGAATTATGTTTCCTACTTTTTATGTTCTATGATATTTTTTGATCTGATGCGTAGTTCTCGAGATATATCAAGATATTTAAAAGTTCCGAAGCCGCACCAACATAATAGAGATACAGAAACACCGTGGCCCCTTTCTTTGAGATAACTCTGCACTATTGCGAGCTGGGAATGCCACTTCCAGCTTAGCTGTGCAGAAGAAGAACAACAAGAAGAAGAAATATCTCGAAATATGTCCGTCAGGCCCCTTCCCTTGAGATATATCAGCAAATATCTCGGAAACGAAGCGAGCTATGGCAAAATGTTAAGAGACCTTTTTTGTAGAGAATTATGTTTCCTACAATTTATGTTCTATGATATTTTTTGATCAGAAGCGTAGTTTTCGAGATACATCGAGATATTTAAAAGTTCCGAAGCCGCACCAACATAATAGAGATACAGAAACACCGTGGCCCCTTTCTTTGAGATAACTCTGCACTAGTGCGAGCCGCAAATGCCACTTCCAGCTTAGCTGTGCAGAAGAAGAACAACAAGAAGAAGAAATATCTCGAAATATGTCCGTCAGGCCCCTTCCCTTGAGATATATCTGCAAATATCTCGGAAACGAAGCGAGCTATGGCAAAATGTTAAGAGACCTTTTTTGTAGGGAATTAAGTTTCCTACTTTTTATGTTCTATGATATTTTTTGATCAGATGCGTAGTTCTCGAGATATATCAAGATATTTAAAAGTTCCGAAGCCGCACCAACATAATAGAGATACAGAAACACCGTGGCCCCTTTCTTTGAGATAACTCTGCACTATTGCGAGCTGCAAATGCCACTTCCAGCTTAGCTGTGCAGAGGAAGAACAACAAGAAGAAGAAATATCTCGAAATATGTCCGTCAGGCCAGTTCCTTTGAGCTGAATCTGCAAATATCTCGGAAACGAAGCGAGCTATGGCAAAATGTTAAGAGACGTTTTTTGTAGAGAATTATGTTTCCTACAATTTATGTTCTATGATATTTTTTGATCAGAAGCGTAGTTTTCGAGATACATCGAGATATTTAAAAGTTCCGAAGCCGCACCAACATAATAGAGATACAGAAACACCGTGGCCCCTTTCTTTGAGATAACTCTGCACTAGTGCGAGCCGCAAATGCCACTTCCAGCTTAGCTGTGCAGAAGAAGAACAACAAGAAGAAGAAATATCTCGAAATATGTCCGTCAGGCCCCTTCCCTTGAGATATATCTGCAAATATCTCGGAAACGAAGCGAGCTATGGCAAAATGTTAAGAGACCTTTTTTGTAGAGAATTCTGTTTCCTACAATTTATGTTCTATGATATTTTTTGATCAGAAGCGTAGTTTTCGAGATATATCGAGATATTTAAAAGTTCCGAAGCCGCACCAACATAATAGAGATACAGAAACACCGTGGCCCCTTTCTTTGAGATAACTCTGCACTAGTGCGAGCCGCAAATGCCACTTCCAGCTTAGCTGTGCAGAAGAAGAACAACAAGAAGAAGAAATATCTCGAAATATGTCCGTCAGGCCCCTTCCCTTGAGATAAATCTGCAAATATCTCGGAAACGAAGCGAGCTATGGCAAAATGTTAAGAGACCTTTTTTGTAGAGAATTAAGTTTCCTACTTTTTATGTTCTATGATATTTTTTGATCAGATGCGTAGTTCTCGAGATATATCAAGATATTTAAAAGTTCCGAAGCCGCACCAACATAATAGAGATACAGAAACACCGTGGCCCCTTTCTTTGAGATAACTCTGCACTATTGCGAGCTGCAAATGCCACTTCCAGCTTAGCTGTGCAGAGGAAGAACAACAAGAAGAAGAAATATCTCGAAATATGTCCGTCAGGCCAGTTCCTTTGAGCTGAATCTGCAAATATCTCGGAAACGAAGCGAGCTATGGCAAAATGTTAAGAGACGTTTTTTATAGATAATTATGTTTCCTACAATTTATGTTCTATGATATTTTTTGATCAGAAGCGTAGTTTTCGAGATACATCGAGATATTTAAAAGTTCCGAAGCCGCACCAACATAATAGAGATACAGAAACACCGTGGCCCCTTTCTTTGAGATAACTCTGCACTAGTGCGAGCCGCAAATGCCACTTCCAGCTTAGCTGTGCAGAAGAAGAACAACAAGAAGAAGAAATATCTCGAAATATGTCCGTCAGGCCCCTTCCCTTGAGATAAATCTGCAAATATCTCGGAAACGAAGCGAGCTATGGCAAAATGTTAAGAGACGTTTTTTATAGAGAATTATGTTTCCTACAATTTATGTTCTATGATATTTTTTGATCAGAAGCGTAGTTTTCGAGATACATCGAGATATTTAAAAGTTCCGAAGCCGCACCAACATAATAGAGATACAGAAACGCCGTGGCCCCTTTCTTTGAGATAACTCTGCACTAGTGCGAGCCGCAAATGCCACTTCCAGCTTAGCTGTGCAGAAGAAGAACAACAAGAAGAAGAAATATCTCGAAATATGTCCGTCAGGCCCCTTCCCTTGAGATAAATCTGCAAATATCTCGGAAACGAAGAGAGCTATGGCAAAATGTTAAGAGACTTTTTTTGTAGAGAATTAAGTTTCCTACTTTTTATGTTCTATGATATTTTTTGATCTGATGCGTAGTTCTCGAGATATATCAAGATATTTAAAAGTTCCGAAGCCGCACCAACATAATAGAGATACAGAAACACCGTGGCCCCTTTCGTTGAGATAACTCTGCACTATTGCGAGCTGCAAATGCCACTTTCAGCTTAGCTGTGCAGACGAAGAACAACAAGAAGAGGAAATATCTCGAAATATGTCCGTCAGGCCAGTTCCTTTGAGCTGATCCTGCAAATATCTCGGAAACGAAGCGAGCTATGGCAAAATGTTAAGAGACGTTTTTTATAGAGAATTATGTTTCCTACAATTTTTGTTCTATGATATTTTTTGATCAGAAGCGTAGTTTTCGAGATATATCGAGATATTTAAAAGTTCCGAAGCCGCACCAACATAATAGGGATACAGAAACACCGTGGCCCCTTTCGTAGAGATAACTCTGTACTATTGCGAGCTGGAAATGCCACTTCCAGTTTAGCTGTGCAGAAGAAGAACAACAAGAAGAAGAAATATCTCGAAATATGTCCGTTAGGCCCCTTCCCGTGAGATAAATCTGCAAATATCTCGGAAACGAAGCGAGCTATGGCAAAATGTTGAGAGACCTCTTTTGTAGAGAATTAAGTTTCCTACTTTTTATGTTGTATGATATTTTTTGATCAGATGCGTAGTTCTCGAGATATATCAAGATATTTAAAAGTTCCGAAGCCGCACCAACATAATAGAGACACAGAAACACCGTGGCCCCTTTCTTTGAGATAACTCTGCACTATTGCGAGCTGCAAATGCCACTTCCAGCTTAGCTGTGCAGAGGAAGAACAACAAGAAGAAGAAATATCTCGAAATATGTCCGTCAGGCCAGTTCCTTTGAGCTGAATCTGCAAATATCTCGGAAACGAAGCGAGCTATGGCAAAATGTTAAGAGACGTTTTTTGTAGAGAATTATGTTTCCTACAATTTATGTTCTATGATATTTTTTGATCAGAAGCATAGTTTTCGAGATATATCGAGATATTTAAAAGTTCCGAAGACGCACCAACATAATAGAGATACAGAAACACCGTGGCCCCTTTCTTTGAGATAACTGTGCACTAGTGCGAGCCGCAAATGCCACTTCCAGCTTAGCTGTGCAGAAGAAGAACAACAAGAAGAAGAAATATCTCGAAATACGTCCGTCAGGCCCCTTCCCTTGAGATATATGTGCAAATATCTCGGAAACGAAGCGAGCTATGGCAAAATGTTAAGAGACCGTTTTTGTAGAAAATTAAGTTTCCTACTTTTTATGTTCTATGATATTTTTCGATCAGAGGCGTAGTTCTCGAGATATATCAAGATATTTAAAAGTTCCGAAGCCGCACCAACATAATAGAGATACAGAAACACCGTGGCCCCTTTCTTTGAGATAACTCTGCACGATTGCGAGCTGGAAATGCCACTTCCAGTTTAGCTGTGCAGACGAAGAACAACAAGAAGAAGAAATATCTCGAAATATGTCCATCAGGACCCTTCCCTTGAGATAAATCTGCAAATATCTCGGAAACGAAGCGAGCTATGGCAAAATGTTAAGAGACCTTTTTTGTAGAGAATAATGTTTCCTACAATTTACGCTCTATTATATTTTTTGATCAGAAGCGTAGTTTTCGAGATATATCGAGATATTTAAAAGTTCCGAAGCCGCACCAACATAATAGGGATACAGAAACACCGTGGCCCCTTTCTTTGAGATAACTCTGCACTAGTGCGAGCCGCAAATGCCACTTCCAGCTTAGCTGTGCAGAAGAAGAACAACAAGAAGAAGAAATATCTCGAAATATGTCCGTCAGGCCCCTTCCCTTGAGATAAATCTGCAAATATCTCGGAAACGAAGCGAGCTATGGCAAAATGTTAAGAGACCTTTTTTGTAGAGAATTAAGTTTCCTACTTTTTATGTTCTATGATATTTTTTGATCAGATGCGTAGTTCTCGAGATATATCAAGATATTTAAAAGTTCCGAAGCCGCACCAACATAATAGAGATACAGAAACACCGTGGCCCCTTTCTTTGAGATAACTCTGCACTATTGCGAGCTGCAAATGCCACTTCCAGCTTAGCTGTGCAGAGGAAGAACAACAAGAAGAAGAAATATCTCGAAATATGTCCGTCAGGCCAGTTCCTTTGAGCTGAATCTGCAAATATCTCGGAAACGAAGCGAGCTATGGCAAAATGTTAAGAGACGTTTTTTATAGAGAATTATGTTTCCTACAATTTATGTTCTATGATATTTTTTGATCAGAAGCGTAGTTTTCGAGATACATCGAGATATTTAAAAGTTCCGAAGCCGCACCAACATAATAGAGATACAGAAACACCGTGGCCCCTTTCTTTGAGATAACTCTGCACTAGTGCGAGCCGCAAATGCCACTTCCAGCTTAGCTGTGCAGAAGAAGAACAACAAGAAGAAGAAATATCTCGAAATATGTCCGTCAGGCCCCTTCCCTTGAGATAAATCTGCAAATATCTCGGAAACGAAGCGAGCTATGGCAAAATGTTAAGAGACGTTTTTTATAGAGAATTATGTTTCCTACAATTTATGTTCTATGATATTTTTTGATCAGAAGCGTAGTTTTCGAGATACATCGAGATATTTAAAAGTTCCGAAGCCGCACCAACATAATAGAGATACAGGAACACCGTGGCCCCTTTCTTTGAGATAACTCTGCACTATTGCGAGCTGCAAATGCCACTTCCAGCTTAGCTGTGCAGAGGAAGAACAACAAGAAGAAGAAATATCTCGAAATATGTCCGTCAGGCCAGTTCCTTTGAGCTGAATCTGCAAATATCTCGGAAACGAAGCGAGCTATGGCAAAACGTTAAGAGACGTTTTTTGTAGAGAATTATGTTTCCTACAATTTATGTTCTATGATATTTTTTGATCAGAAGCGTAGTTTTCGAGATATATCGAGATATTTAAAAGTTCCGAAGACGCACCAACATAATAGAGATACAGAAACACCGTGGCCCCTTTCTTTGAGATAACTGTGCACTAGTGCGAGCCGCAAATGCCACTTCCAGCTTAGCTGTGCAGAAGAAGAACAACAAGAAGAAGAAATATCTTGAAATATGTCCGTCAGGCCCCTTCCCTTGAGATATATGTGCAAATATCTCGGAAACGAAGCGAGCTATGGCAAAATGTTAAGAGACCGTTTTTGTAGGGAATTAAGTTTCCTACTTTTCATGTTCTATGATATTTTTTGATCAGACGCGTAGTTCTCGAGATATATCAAGATATTTAAAAGTTCCGAAGCCGCACCAACATAATAGAGATACAGAAACACCGTGGCCCCTTTCTTTGAGATAACTCTGCACTATTGCGAGCTGCAAATGCCACTTCCAGCTTAGCTGTGCAGAAGAAGAACAACAAGAAGAAGAAATATCTCGAAATATGTCCGTCAGGCCCCTTCCCTTGAGATAAATCTGCAAATATCTCGGAAACGAAGAGAGCTATGGCAAAATGTTAAGAGACGTTTTTTGTAGAGAATTAAGTTTCCTACTTTTCATGTTCTATGATATTTTTTGATCAGATGCGTAGTTCTCGAGATATATCAAGATATTTAAAAGTTCCGAACCCGCACCAACATAATAGAGATACAGAAACACCGTGGCCTCTTTCTTTGAGATAACTCTGCACGATTGCGAGCTGGAAATGCCACTTCCAGTTTAGCTGTGCAGAAGAAGAACAACAAGAAGAAGAAATATCTCGAAATATGTCCATCAGGACCCTTCCCTTGAGATAAATCTGCAAATATCTCGGAAACGAAGCGAGCTATGGCAAAATGTTAAGAGACCTTTTTTGTAGAGAATTATGTTTCCTACAATTTATGTTCTATGATATTTTTTGATCAGAAGCGTAGTTTTCGAGATATATCGAGATATTTAAAAGTTCCGAAGCCGCACCAACATAATAGAGATACAGAAACACCGTGGCCCCTTTCTTTGAGATAACTCTGCACTATTGCGAGCTGCAAATGCCACTTCCAGCTTAGCTGTGCAGAAGAACAACAACAAGAAGAAGAAATATCTCGAAATATGTCCGTCAGGCCCCTTCCCTTGAGATAAATATGCAAATATCTCGGAAACGAAGCGAGGTATGGCAAAATGTTAAGAGACCTTTTTTGTAGAGAATTAAGTTTCCTACTTTTTATGTTCTATGATATTTTTTGATCAGATGCGTAGTTCTCGAGATATATCAAGATATTTAAAAGTTCCGAAGCCGCACCAACATAATAGAGATACAGGAACACCGTGGCCCCTTTCTTTGAGATAACTCTGCACTATTGCGAGCTGCAAATGCCACTTCCAGCTTAGCTGTGGAGAAGAAGAACAACAAGAATAAGAAATATTTCGAAATATGTCCGTCAGGCCCCTTCCCTTGAGATAAATCTGCAAATATCTCGGAAACTAAGCGAGCTACGGCAAAAAGTTAAGAGACCTTTTTTGTAGAAAATTAGGTTTACTACTTTTTATGTTCTATGATATTTTTTGATCAGATGCGTAGTTCTCGAGATATATCGAGATATTTAAAAGTTCCGAAGCCGCACCAACATAATAGAGATACAGAAACACCGTGGCCCCTTTCTTTGAGATAACTGTGCACTATTGCGAGCTGCAAATGCCACTTCCAGCTTAGCTGTCCAGAAGAAGAACAACAAGAAGAAGAAATATCTCGAAATATGTCCGTCAGGCCCCTTCCCTTGAGATAAATCTGCAAATATCTCGGAAACGAAGCGAGCTATGTCAAAATGTTAAGAGACCTTTTTTGTAGAGAATGAAGTTTCCTACTTTTCATCTTCTATGATATTTTCTGATCAGATTCGTAGTTCTCGAGATATATCAAGATATTTAAAAGTTCCGAAGCCGCACCAACATAATAGAGATACAGAAACACCGTGGCCCCTCTCTTTGAGATAACTCTGCACAATTGCGAGCTGCAAATGCCACTTCCAGCTTAGCTGTGCAGAAGAAGAACAACAAGAAGAAGAAATATCTCGAAATATGTCCGTCAGGCCCCTTCCCTTGAGATAAATCGGCAAGTATCTCGGAAACGAAGCGAGCTATGGCAAAATGTTGAGAGACCTTTTTTGTAGAGAATTAAGTTTCCTACTTTTTATGTTCTATGATATTTTTTGATCAGATGCGTAGATCTCGAGATATATCAAGATATTTAAAAGTTCCGAAGCCGCACCAACATAATAGAGATACAGAAACACCGTGGCCCCTTTCTTTGAGATAACTCTGCACTATTGCGAGCTGCAAATGCCACTTCCAGCTTAGCTGTGCAGAAGAAGAACAACAAGAAGAAGAAATATCTCGAAATATGTCCGTCAGGCCCCTTCCCTTGAGATAAATCTGCAAATATCTCGGAAACGAAGCGAGCTATGGCAAAATGTTAAGAGACCTTTTTTGTATGGAATTATGTTTCCTACTTTTTATGTTCTATGATATTTTTTGATCAGACGCGTAGTTCTCGAGATATATCAAGATATTTAAAAGTTCCGAAGCCGCACCAACATAATAGAGATACAGAAACACCGTGGCTCCTTTCTTTTAGATAACTCTGCATTATTGCGACCTGGAAATGCCACTTCCAGTTTAGCTGTGCAGAAGAAGAACAACAAGAAGAAGAAATATCTCGAAATAAGTCCGTTAGGCCCCTTCCCTTGAGATAAATCTGCAAATATCTCGGAAACGAAGCGAGCTATGGCAAAATGTTAAGAGACCTTTTTTGTAGAGAATTAAGTTTCCTACGTTTTATGTTGTATGATATTTTTTGATCAGATGCGTAGTTCTCGAGATATATCAAGATATTTAAAAGTTCCGAAGCCGCACCAACATAATAGAGATACAGAAACACCGTGGCCCCTCTCTTTGAGATAACTCTGCACTATTGCGAGCGGCAAATGCCACTTCCAGTTTAGCTGTGCAGAAGAAGAACAACAAGAAGAAGAAATATCTCGAAATATGTCCGTTAGGCCCCTTCCCTTGAGATAAATCGGCAAGTATCTCGGAAACGAAGCGAGCTACGGCAAAATGTTAAGAGACCTTTTTTGTAGAAAATTAGGTTTCCTACTTTTTATCTTCTATGATATTTTTTGATCAGATGCGTAGTTCTCGAGATATATCAAGATATTTAAAAGTTCCGAAGCCGCACCAACATAATAGAGATACAGAAACACCGTGGCCCCTTTCTTTGCGATAACTCTGCACTATTGCGAGCTGCAAATGCCACTTCCAGCTTAGCTGTGCAGAAGAAGAACAACAAGAAGAAGAAATATCTCGAAATATGTCCGTCAGACCCCTTCCCTTGAGATAAATCTGCAAATATCTCGGAAACGAAGCGAGCTACGGCAAAATGTTAAGAGATCTTTTTTGTAGAAAATTAGGTTTCCTACTTTTTATGTTCTATGATATTTTTTGATCAGATGCGTAGTTCTCGAGATATATCAAGATATTTAAAAGTTCCGAAGCCGCACCAACATAATAGAGATACAGAAACACCGTGGCCCCTCTCTTTGAGATAACTCTGCACAATTGCGAGCTGCAAATGCCACTTCCAGCTTAGCTGTGCAGAAGAAGAACAACAAGAAGAAGAAATATCTCGAAATATGTCCGTCAGGCCCCTTCCCTTGAGATAAATCGGCAAGTATCTTGGAAACGAAGCGAGCTATGGCAAAATGTTGAGAGACCTTTTTTGTAGAGAATTAAGTTTCCTACTTTTTATGTTCTATGATATTTTTTGATCAGATGCGTAGATCTCGAGATATATCAAGATATTTAAAAGTTCCGAAGCCGCACCAACATAATAGAGATACAGAAACACCGTGGCCCCTTTCTTTGAGATAACTCTGCACTATTGCGAGCTGCAAATGCCACTTCCAGCTTAGCTGTGCAGAAGAAGAACAACAAGAAGAAGAAATATCTCGAAATATGTCCGTCAGGCCCCTTCCCTTGAGATAAATCTGCAAATATCTCGGAAACGAAGCGAGCTATGTCAAAATGTTAAGAGACCTTTTTTGTAGAGAATTAAGTTTCCTACTTTTTATGTTCTATGATATTTTTCGATCAGAGGCGTAGTTCTCGAGATATATCAAGATATTTAAAAGTTCCGAAGCCGCACCAACATAATAGAGATACAGAAACACCGTGGCCCCTTTCTTTGAGATAACTCTGCACGATTGCGAGCTGGAAATGCCACTTCCAGTTTAGCTGTGCAGAAGAAGAACAACAAGAAGAAGAAATATCTCGAAATATGTCCATCAGGACCCTTCCCTTGAGATAAATCTGCAAATATCTCGGAAACGAAGCGAGCTATTGCAAAACGTTAAGAGACCTTTTTTGTAGAGAATTAAGTTTCCTACTTTTTATGTTCTATGATATTTTTTGATCAGATGCGTAGTTCTCGAGATATATCAAGATATTTAAAAGCTCCGAAGCTGCACCAACATAATAGAGGTACAGAAACACCGTGGCCCCTTTCTTTGAGATAACTCTGCACTATTGCGAGCTGCAAATGCAACTTCCAGCTTAGCTGTGGAGAAGAAGAACAACAAGAATAAGAAATATTTCGAAATATGGCCGTCAGGCCCCTTCCCTTGAGATAAATCTGCAAATATCTCGGAAACTAAGCGAGCTACGGCAAAAAGTTAAGAGACCTTTTTTGTAGAAAATTAGGTTTCCTACTTTTTATGTTCTATGATATTTTTTGAGCAGATGCGTAGTTCTCGAGATATATCAAGATATTTAAAAGTTCCGAAGCCGCACCAACATAATAGAGATACAGAAACACCGTGGCCCCTTTCTTTGCGATAACTCTGCACTATTGCGAGCTGCAAATGCCACTTCCAGCTTAGCTGTGCAGAAGAAGAACAACAAGAAGATGAAATATCTCGAAATATGTCCGTCAGGCCCATTCCCTTGAGATAAATCTGCAAATATCTCGGAAACGAAGCGAGCTATGCCAAAATGTTAAGAGACCTTATTTGTAGAGAATTAAGTTTCCTACTTTCTATGTTCTATGATATTTTTTGATCAGATGCGTAGTTCTCGAGATATATCGAGATATTTAAAAGTTCCGAAGCCGCACCAACATAATAGAGATACAGAAACACCGTGGCCCCTTTCTTTGAGATAACTGTGCACTATTGCGAGCTGCAAATGCCACTTCCAGCTTAGCTGTGCAGAAGAAGAACAACAAGAAGAAGAAATATCTCGAAATATGTCCGTCAGGCCCCTTCCCTTGAGATAAATCTGCAAATATCTCGGAAACGAAGCGAGCTATGTCAAAATGTTAAGAGACCTTTTTTGTAGAGAATTAAGTTTCCTACTTTTTATCTTCTATGATATTTTCTGATCAGATTCGTAGTTCTCGAGATATATCAAGATATTTAAAAGTTCCGAAGCCGCACCAACATAATAGAGATACAGAAACACCGTGGCCCCTCTCTTTGAGATAACTCTGCACAATTGCGAGCTGCAAATGCCACTTCCAGCTTAGCTGTGCAGAAGAAGAACAACAAGAAGAAGAAATATCTCGAAATATGTCCGTCAGGCCCCTTCCCTTGAGATAAATCGGCAAGTATCTCGGAAACGAAGCGAGCTATGGCAAAATGTTGAGAGACCTTTTTTGTAGGGAATTAAGTTTCCTACTTTTTATGTTCTATGATATTTTTTGATCAGATGCGTAGATCTCGAGATATATCAAGGTATTTAAAAGTTCCGAAGCCGCACCAACATAATAGAGATACAGAAACACCGTGGCCCCTTTCTTTGAGATAACTCTGCACTATTGCGAGCTGCAAATCCCACTTCCAGCTTAGCTGTGCAGAAGAAGAACAACAAGAAGAAGAAATATCTCGAAATATGTCCGTCAGGCCCCTTCCCTTGAGATAAATCTGCAAATATCTCGGAAACGAAGCGAGCTATGGCAAAATGTTAAGAGACCTTTTTTGTATGGAATTATGTTTCCTACTTTTTATGTTCTATGATATTCTTTGATCAGACGCGTAGTTCTCGAGATATATCAAGATATTTAAAAGTTCCGAAGCCGCACCAACATAATAGAGATACAGAAACACCGTGGCTCCTTTCTTTTAGATAACTCTGCACTATTGCGACCTGGAAATGCCACTTCCAGTTTAGCTGTGCAGAAGAAGAACAACAAGAATAAGAAATATTTCGAAATATGTCCGTCAGGCCCCTTCCCTTGAGATAAATCTGCAAATATCTCGGAAACTAAGCGAGCTACGGCAAAAAGTTAAGAGACCTTTTTTGTAGAAAATTAGGTTTCCTACTTTTTATGTTCTATGATATTTTTTGATCAGATGCGTAGTTCTCGAGATATATCAAGATATTTAAAAGTTCCGAAGCCGCACCAACATAATAGAGATACAGAAACACCGTGGCCCCTTTCTTTGCGATAACTCTGCACTATTGCGAGCTGCAAATGCCACTTCCAGCTTAGCTGTGCAGAAGAAGAACAACAAGAAGATGAAATATCTCGAAATATGTCCGTCAGGCCCATTCCCTTGAGATAAACCTGCAAATATCTCGGAAACGAAGCGAGCTATGCCAAAATGTTAAGAGACCTTATTTGTACAGAATTAAGTTTCCTACTTTTTATGTTCTATGATATTTTTTGATCAGATGCGTAGTTCTCGAGATATATCGAGATATTTAAAAGTTCCGAAGCCGCACCAACATAATAGAGATACAGAAACACCGTGGCCCCTTTCTTTGAGATAACTGTGCACTATTGCGAGCTGCAAATGCCACTTCCAGCTTAGCTGTGCAGAAGAAGAACAACAAGTAGAAGAAATATCTCGAAATATGTCCGTCAGGCCCCTTCCCTTGAGATAAATCTGCAAATATCTCGGAAACGAAGCGAGCTATGGCAAAACGTTAAGAGACCTTTTTTGTAGAGAATTAAGTTTCCTACGTTTTATGTTGTATGATATTTTTTGATCAGATGCGTAGTTCTCGAGATATATCAAGATATTTAAAAGTTCCGAAGCCGCACCAACATAATAGAGATACAGAAACACCGTGGCCCCTCTCTTTGAGATAACTCTGCACAATTGCGAGCTGCAAATGCCACTTCCAGCTTAGCTGTGCAGAAGAAGAACAACAAGAAGAAGAAATATCACGAAATATGTCCGTTAGGCCCCTTCCCTTGAGATAAATCTGCAAATATCTCGGAAACGAAGCGAGCTATGGCAAAATGTTAAGAGACCTTTTTGTAGCGAATTAAGTTTCCTACTTTTTATGTTCTATGATATTTTTTGATCAGATGCGTAGTTCTCGAGATATATCAAGATATTCAAAAGTTCCGAAGCCGCACCAACATAATAGAGATACAGAAACACCGTGGCCCCTTTCTTTGAGATAACTCTGTACTATTGCGAGCTGGAAATGCCTCTTCCAGTTTAGCTGTGCAGAAGAAGAACAACAAGAAGAAGAAATATCTCGAAATATGTCCGTTAGGCCCCTTCCCTTGAGATAAATCTGCAAATATCTCGGAAACGAAGCGAGCTATGGCAAAATGTTAAGAGACGTTTTTTGTAGAGAATTATGTTTCCTACAATTTATGTTCTATGATATTTTTTGATCAGAAGCGTAGTTTTCGAGATATATCGAGATATTTAAAAGTTCCGAAGCAGCACCAACATAATAGAGATACAGAAACACCGTGGCCCCTTTATTTCAGATAACTCTGCACTAGTGCGAGCCGCAAATGCCACTTCCAGCTTAGCTGTGCAGAAGAAGAACAACAAGAAGAAGAAATATCTCGAAATATGTCCGTCAGGCCCCTTCCCTTGAGATAAATCTGCAAATATCTCGGAAACGAAGCGAGCTATTGCAAAATGTTAAGAGACCTTTTATGTAGAGAATTGAGTTTCCTACTTTTTATGTTCTATGATATTTTTTGATCAGATGCGTAGTTCTCGAGATATATCAAGATATTTAAAAGTTCCGAAGCCGCACCAACATAATAGAGATACAGAAACACCGTGGCCCCTTTCTTTCAGATAACTATGCACTATTGCGAGCTGTAAATGCCACTTCCAGCTTAGCTGTGCAGAAGAAGAACAACAAGAAGAAGAAATATCTCGAAATATGTCCGTCAGGCCCCTTACCTTGAGATAAATCTGCAAATATCTCGGAAACGAAGCGAGCTATGGCAAAATGTTAAGAGACCTTTTTTGTAGAGAATTAAGTTTCCTACGTTTGATGTTGTATGATATTTTCTGATCAGATGCGTAGTTCTCGAGATATATCAAGATATTTAAAAGTTCCGAAGCCGCACCAACATAATAGAGATACAGAAACACCGTGGCCCCTCTCTTTGAGATAACTCTGCACTACTGCGAGCTGGAAATGCCACTTCCAGTTTAGCTGTGCAGAAGAAGAACAACAAGAAGAAGAAATATCTCGAAATATGTCCGTTAGGCCCCTTCGCTTGAGATAAATCTGCAAATATCTCGGAAACGAAGCGAGCTATGGCAAAATCTTACCAGACTTTTTTGTAGAGAACTAAGTTTCCTACTTTTTATGTTGTATGATATTTTTTGATCAGATGCGTAGTTCTCGAGATATATCAAGATATTTAAAAGTTCCGAAGTCGCACCAACATAATAGAGATACAGAAACACCGTGGCCCCTTTCTTTGAGATAACTCTGTACTATTGCGAGCTGGAAATGCCACTTCCAGTTTAGCTGTGCAGAAGAAGAACAACAAGAAGAAGAAATATCTCGAAATATGTCCGTTAGGCCCCTTCCCTTGAGATAAATCTGCAAATATCTCGGAAACGAAGCGAGCTATGGCAAAATGTTAAGAGACGTTTTTTGTAGAGAATTATGTTTCCTACAATTTATGTTCTATGATATTTTTTGATCAGAAGCGTAGTTTTCGAGATATATCGAGATATTTAAAAGTTCCGAAGCAGCACCAACATAATAGAGATACAGAAACACCGTGGCCCCTTTATTTCAGATAACTCTGCACTAGTGCGAGCCGCAAATGCCACTTCCAGCTTAGCTGTGCAGAAGAAGAACAACAAGAAGAAGAAATATCTCGAAATATGTCCGTCAGGCCCCTTCCCTTGAGATAAATCTGCAAATATCTCGGAAACGAAGCGAGCTATTGCAAAATGTTAAGAGACCTTTTATGTAGAGAATTGAGTTTCCTACTTTTTATGTTCTATGATATTTTTTGATCAGATGCGTAGTTCTCGAGATATATCAAGATATTTAAAAGTTCCGAAGCCGCACCAACATAATAGAGATACAGAAACACCGTGGCCCCTTTCTTTCAGATAACTATGCACTATTGCGAGCTGTAAATGCCACTTCCAGCTTAGCTGTGCAGAAGAAGAACAACAAGAAGAAGAAATATCTCGAAATATGTCCGTCAGGCCCCTTACCTTGAGATAAATCTGCAAATATCTCGGAAACGAAGCGAGCTATGGCAAAATGTTAAGAGACCTTTTTTGTAGAGAATTAAGTTTCCTACGTTTTATGTTGTATGATATTTTCTGATCAGATGTGTAGTTCTCGAGATATATCAAGATATTTAAAAGTTCCGAAGCCGCACCAACATAATAGAGATACAGAAACACCGTGGCCCCTCTCTTTGAGATAACTCTGCACTACTGCGAGCTGGAAATGCCACTTCCAGTTTAGCTGTGCAGAAGAAGAACAACAAGAAGAAGAAATATCTCGAAATATGTCCGTTAGGCCCCTTCGCTTGAGATAAATCTGCAAATATCTCGGAAACGAAGCGAGCTATGGCAAAATCTTACCAGACTTTTTTGTAGAGAACTAAGTTTCCTACTTTTTATGTTGTATGATATTTTTTGATCAGATGCGTAGTTCTCGAGATATATCAAGATATTTAAAAGTTCCGAAGTCGCACCAACATAATAGAGATACAGAAACACCGTGGCCCCTTTCTTTGAGATAACTCTGTACTATTGCGAGCTGGAAATGCCACTTCCAGTTTAGCTGTGCAGAAGAAGAACAACAAGAAGAAGAAATATCTCGAAATATGTCCGTTAGGCCCCTTCCCTTGAGATAAATCTGCAAATATCTCGGAAACGAAGCGAGCTATGGCAAAATGTTAAGAGACGTTTTTTGTAGAGAATTATGTTTCCTACAATTTATGTTCTATGATATTTTTTGATCAGAAGCGTAGTTTTCGAGATATATCGAGATATTTAACAGTTCCGAGGCAGCACCAACATAATAGAGATACAGAAACACCGTGGCCCCTTTCTTTGAGATAACTCTGCACTAGTGCGAGCCGCAAATGCCACTTCCAGCTTAGCTGTGCAGAAGAAGAACAACAAGAAGAAGAAATATCTCGAAATATGTCCGTCAGGCCAGTTCCTTTGAGCTGAATCTGCAAATATCTCGGAAACGAAGCGAGCTATGGCAAAATGTTAAGAGACGTTTTTTGTAGAGAATTATGTTTCCTACAATTTATGTTCTATGATATTTTTTGATCAGAAGCGTAGTTTTCGAGATATATCGAGATATTTAAAAGTTCCGAAGCCGCACCAACATAATAGGGATACAGAAACACCGTGGCCCCTTTCTTTGAGATAACTCTGCACTAGTGCGAGCCGCAAATGCCACTTCCAGCTTAGCTGTGCAGAAGAAGAACAACAAGAAGAAGAAATATCTCGAAATATGTCCGTCAGGCCCCTTCCCTTGAGATAAATCTGCAAATATCTCGGAAACGAAGCGAGCTATGGCAAAATGTTGAGAGACCTTTTTTGTAGAGAATTAAGTTTCCTACGTTTTATGTTCTATGATATTTTTTGATCAGATGCGTAGTTCTCGAGATATATCAAGATATTTAAAAGTTCCGAAGCCGCACCAACATAATAGAGATACAGAAACACCGTGGCCCCTTTCTTTGAGATAACTCTGCACTAT
This sequence comes from Osmia lignaria lignaria, assembly GCF_051020975.1. Lineage (NCBI taxonomy): Eukaryota > Metazoa > Arthropoda > Insecta > Hymenoptera > Megachilidae > Osmia > Osmia lignaria. The sequence goes on along the minus strand of NW_027478159.1, from coordinate 2,870,317 downwards.
TGCGAGCTGCAAATGCCACTTCCAGCTTAGCTGTGCAGAAGAAGAACATCAAGAAGAAGAAATATCTCGAAATATGTCCGTCAGGCCCCTTCCCTTGAGATAAATCTGCAAATATCTCGGAAACGAAGAGAGCTATGGCAAAATGTTAAGAGACCTTTTTTGTAGAGAATTAAGTTTCCTACTTTTTATGTTCTATGATATTTTTTGATCTGATGCGTAGTTCTCGAGATATATCAAGATATTTAAAAGTTCCGAAGCCGCACCAACATAATAGAGATACAGAAACACCGTGGCCCCCCTCTTTGAGATAACTCTGCACTATTGCGAGCTGGAAATGCCACTGCCAGTTTAGCTGTGCAGAAGAAGAACAACAAGAAGAAGAAGTATCTCGAAATATGTCCGTCAGGCCCCTTCCCTTGAGATAAATCTGCAAATATCTCGGAAACGAAGCGAGCAATGGCAAAATGTTGAGAGACCTTTTTTGTAGAGAATTAAGTTTCCTACTTTTTATGTTCTATGATATTTTTTGATCAGATGCGTAGTTCTCGAGATATATCAAGATATTTAAAAGTTCCGAAGCCGCACCAACATAATAGAGATACAGAAACACCGTGGCCCCTTTCTTTGAGATAACTCTGCACTATTGCGAGCTGTAAATGCCACTTCCAGCTTAGCTGTGCAGAAGAAGAACAACAAGAAGAAGACATATCTCGAAATATGTCCGTCAGGCCCCTTCCCTTGAGATATATCTGCAAATATCTCGGAAACGAAGCGAGCTATGGCAAAATGTTAAGAGACCTTTATTGTAGAGAATTATGTTTCCTACAATTTATGTTCTATGATATTTTTTGGTGAGAAGCGTAGTTTTCGAGATATATCGAGATATTTAAAAGTTCCGAAGCCGCACCAACATAATAGAGATACAGAAACACCGTGGCCCCGTTCTTTGAGATAACTCTGCACTATTGCGAGCCGCAAATGCCACTTCCAGCTTAGCTGTGCAGAAGAAGAACAACAAGAAGAAGAAATATCTCGAAATATGTCCGTCAGGCCCTTTCCCTTGAGATAAATCTGCAAATATCTCGGAAACGAAGCGAGCTATGGCAAAATGTTGAGAGACCTTTTTTGTAGAGAATTAAGTTTCCTACGTTTTATGTTCTATGATATTTTTTGATCAGATGCGTAGTTCTCGAGATATATCAAGATATTTAAAAGTTCCGAAGCCGCACCAACATAATAGAGATACAGAAACACCGTGGCCCCTTTCTTTGAGATAACTCTGCACTATTGCGAGCTGCAAATGCCACTTCCAGCTTAGCTGTGCAGAAGAAGAACATCAAGAAGAAGAAATATCTCGAAATATGTCCGTCAGGCCCCTTCCCTTGAGATAAATCTGCAAATATCTCGGAAACGAAGCGAGCTATGGCAAAATGTTAAGAGACCTTTTTTGTAGAGAATTATGTTTCCTACAATTTATGTTCTATGATATTTTTTGATCAGAAGCGTAGTTTTCGAGATATATCGAGATATTTAAAAGTTCCGAAGCCGCACCAACATAATAGAGTTACAGAAACACCGTGGCCCCTTTCTTTGAGATAACTCTGCACTATTGCGAGCCGCAAATGCCACTTCCAGCTTAGCTGTGCAGAAGAAGAACAACAAGAAGAAGAAATATCTCGAAATATGTCCGTCAGGCCCCTTCCCTTGAGATAAATCTGCAAATATCTCGGAAACGAAGCGAGCTATGGCAAAATGTTGAGAGACCTTTTTTGTAGAGAATTAAGTTTCCTACGTTTTATGTTCTATGATATTTTTTGATCAGATGCGTAGTTCTCGAGATATATCAAGATATTTAAAAGTTCCGAAGCCGCACCAACATAATAGAGATACAGAAACACCGTGGCCCCGTTCTTTGAGATAACTCTGCACTATTGCGAGCCGCAAATGCCACTTCCAGCTTAGCTGTGCAGAAGAAGAACAACAAGAAGAAGAAATATCTCGAAATATGTCCGTCAGGCCCCTTCCCTTGAGATAAATCTGCAAATATCTCGGAAACGAAGCGAGCTATGGCAAAATGTTGAGAGACCTTTTTTGTAGAGAATTAAGTTTCCTACGTTTTATGTTCTATGATATTTTTTGATCAGATGCGTAGTTCTCGAGATATATCAAGATATTTAAAAGTTCCGAAGCCGCACCAACATAATAGAGATACAGAAACACCGTGGCCCCTTTCTTTGAGATAACTCTGCACTATTGCGAGCTGCAAATGCCACTTCCAGCTTAGCTGTGCAGAAGAAGAACATCAAGAAGAAGAAATATCTCGAAATATGTCCGTCAGGCCCCTTCCCTTGAGATAAATCTGCAAATATCTCGAAAACGAAGAGAGCTATGGCAAAATGTTAAGAGACCTTTTTTGTAGAGAATTAAGTTTCCTACTTTTTATGTTCTATGATATTTTTTGATCTGATGCGTAGTTCTCGAGATATATCAAGATATTTAAAAGTTCCGAAGCCGCACCAACATAATAGAGATACAGAAACACCGTGGCCCCTTTCTTTGAGATAACTCTGCACTATTGCGAGCTGTAAATGCCACTTCCAGCTTAGCTGTGCAGAAGAAGAACAACAAGAAGAAGACATATCTCGAAATATGTCCGTCAGGCCCCTTCCCTTGAGATATATCTGCAAATATCTCGGAAACGAAGCGAGCTATGGCAAAATGTTAAGAGACGTTTTTTGTAGAGGATTATGTTTCCTACAATTTATGTTGTATGATATTTTTTGATCAGAAGCGTAGTTTTCGAGATATATCGAGATATTTAAAAGTTCCGAAGCCGCACCAACATAATAGGGATACAGAAACACCGTGGCCCCTTTCTTTGAGATAACTCTGCAGTATTGCGAGCTGTAAATGCCACTTCCAGCTTAGCTGTGCAGAAGAAGAACAACAAGAAGAAGAAATATCTCGAAATATGTCCGTCAGGCCCCTTCCCTTGAGATAAATCTGCAAATATCTCGGAAACGAAGAGAGCTATGGCAAAATGTTAAGAGACCTTTTGTGTAGAGAATTACGTTTCCTACTTTTTATGTTCTATGATATTTTTTGATCTGATGCGTAGTTCTCGACATATATCAAGATATTTAAAAGTTCCGAAGCCGCACCAACATAATAGAGATACAGAAACACCGTGGCCCCTTTCTTTGAGATAACTCTGCACTATTGCGAGCTGTAAATGCCACTTCCAGCTTACCTGTGCAGAAGAAGAACAACAAGAAGAAGAAATATCTCGAAATATGTCCGTCAGGCCCCTTCCCTTGAGATATATCTGCAAATATCTCGGAAACGAAGCGAGCTATGGCAAAATGTTAAGAGACCTTTTTTGTAGAGAATTATGTTTCCTACAATTTATGTTCTATGATATTTTTTGATCAGAAGCGTAGTTTTCGAGATATATCGAGATATTTAAAAGTGCCGAAGCCGCACCAACATAATAGAGATACAGAAACACCGTGGCCCCTTTCGTTGAGATAACTCTGCACTAGTGCGAGCCGCAAATGCCACTTCCAGCTTAGCTGTGCAGAAGAAGAACAACAAGAAGAAGAAATATCTCGAAATATGTCCGTCAGGCCCCTTCCCTTGAGATATATCTGCAAATATCTCGGAAACGAAGCGAGCTATGGCAAAATGTTAAGAGACCTTTTTTGTAGAGAATTAAGTTTCCTACTTTTTATGTTCTATGATATTTTTTGATCAGATGCGTAGTTCTCGAGATATATCAAGATATTTAAAAGTTCCGAAGCCGCACCAACATAATAGAGATACAGAAACACCGTGGCCCCTTTCTTTGAGATAACTCTGCACTATTGCGAGCTGTAAATGCCACTTCCAGCTTAGCTGTGCAGAAGAAGAACAACAAGAAGAAGAAATATCTCGAAATATGTCCGTCAGGCCCCTTCCCTTGAGATATATCTGCAAATATCTCGGAAACGAAGCGAGCTATGGCAAAATGTTAAGAGACCTTTTTTGTAGAGAATTATGTTTCGTACAATTTATGTTCTATGATATTTTTTGGTCAGAAGCGTAGTTTTCGAGATATATCGAGATATTTAAAAGTTCCAAAGCCGCACCAACATAATAGAGATACAGAAACACCGTGGCCCCTTTCTTTGAGATAACTCTGCACTAGTGCGAGCCGCAAATGCCACTTCCAGCTTAGCTGTGCAGAAGAAGAACAACAAGAAGAAGAAATATCTCGAAATATGTCCGTCAGGCCCCTTCCCTTGAGATAAATCTGCAAATATCTCGGAAACGAAGAGAGCTATGGCAAAATGTTAAGAGACCTTTTGTGTAGAGAATTAAGTTTCCTACTTTTTATGTTCTATGATATTTTTTGATCTGATGCGTAGTTCTCGAGATATATCAAGATATTTAAAAGTTCCGAAGCCGCACCAACATAATAGAGATACAGAAACACCGTGGCCCCTTTCTTTGAGATAACTCTGCACTATTGCGAGCTGTAAATGCCACTTCCAGCTTAGCTGTGCAGAAGAAGAACAACAAGAAGAAGAAATATCTCGAAATATGTCCGTCAGGCCCCTTCCCTTGAGATATATCTGCAAATATCTCGGAAACGAAGCGAGCTATGGCAAAATGTTAAGAGACCTTTTTTGTAGAGAATTATGTTTCCTACAATTTATGTTCTATGATATTTTTTGATCAGAAGCGTAGTTTTCGAGATATATCGAGATATTTAAAAGTTCCGAAGCCGCACCAACATAATAGAGATACAGAAACACCGTGGCCCCTTTCGTTGAGATAACTCTGCACTAGTGCGAGCCGCAAATGCCACTTCCAGCTTAGCTGTGCAGAAGAAGAACAACAAGAAGAAGAAATATCTCGAAATATGTCCGTCAGGCCCCTTCCCTTGAGATATATCTGCAAATATCTCGGAAACGAAGCGAGCTATGGCAAAATGCTAAGAGACCTTTTTTGTAGAGAATTAAGTTTCCTACTTTTTATGTTCTATGGTATTTTTTGATCAGATGCGTAGTTCTCGAGATATATCAAGATATTTAAAAGTTCCGAAGCCGCACCAACATAATAGGGATACAGAAACACCGTGGCCCCTTTCTTTGAGATAACTCTGCACTATTGCGAGCTGTAAATGCCACTTCCAGTTTAGCTGTGCAGAAGAAGAACAACAAGAAGAAGAAATATCTCGAAATATGTCCGTCAGGCCCCTTCCCTTGAGATATATCTGCAAATATCTCGGAAACGAAGCGAGCTATGGCAAAATGTTAAGAGACCTTTTTTGTAGAGAATTGTGTTTCGTATAATTTATGTTCTATGATATTTTTTGGTCAGAAGCGTAGTTTTCGAGATATATCGAGATATTTAAAAGTTCCAAAGCCGCACCAACATAATAGAGATACAGAAACACCGTGGCCCCTTTCTTTGAGATAACTCTGCACTAGTGCGAGCCGCAAATGCCACTTCCAGCTTAGCTGTGCAGAAGAAGAACAACAAGAAGAAGAAATATCTCGAAATATGTCCGTCAGGCCCCTTCCCTTGAGATAAATCTGCAAATATCTCGGAAACGAAGCGAGCTATGGCAAAATGTTGAGAGACCTATTTTGTAGAGAATTAAGTTTCCTACGTTTTATGTTCTATGATATTTTTTGATCAGATGCGTAGTTCTCGAGATATATCAAGATATTTAAAAGTTCCGAAGCCGCACCAACATAATAGAGATACAGAAACACCGTGGCCCCTTTCTTTGAGATAACTCTGCACTATTGCGAGCTGTAAATGCCACTTCCAGCTTAACTGTGCAGAAGAAGAACATCAAGAAGAAGAAATATCTCGAAATATGTCCGTCAGGCCCCTTCCCTTGAGATAAATCTGCAAATATCTCGGAAACGAAGAGAGCTATGGCAAAATGTTAAGAGACCTTTTGTGTAGAGAATTAAGTTTCCTACTTTTTATGTTCTATGATATTTTTTGATCTGATGCGTAGTTCTCGAGATATATCAAGATATTTAAAAGTTCCGAAGCCGCACCAACATAATAGAAATACAGAAACACCGTGGCCCCTTTCTTTGAGATAACTCTGCACTATTGCGAGCTGTAAATGCCACTTCCAGCTTAGCTGTGCAGAAGAAGAACAACAAGAAGAAGAAATATCTCGAAATATGTCCGTTAGGCCCCTTCCCTTGAGATAAATCTGCAAATATCTCGGAAACGAAGCGAGCTATGGCAAAATGTTAAGAGACCTCTTTTGTAGAGAATTAAGCTTCCTACTTTTTATGTTCTATGATATTTTTTGATCAGATGCGTAGTTCTCGAGATATATCAAGATATTTAAAAGTTCCGAAGCCGCACCAACATAATAGAGATACAGAAACACGGTGGCCCCTTTCTTTGAGATAACTCTGCACTATTGCGCGCTGTAAATGCCACTTCCAGCTTAGCTGTGCAGAAGAAGAACAACAAGAAGAAGAAATATCTCGAAATATGTCCGTCAGGCCCCTTCCCTTGAGATATATCTGCAAATATCTCGGAAACGAAGCGAGCTATGGCAAAATGTTAAGAGACCTTTTTTGTAGAGAATTAAGTTTCCTACTTTTTATGTTCTATGATATTTTTTGATCAGATGCGTAGTTCTCGAGATATATCAAGATATTTAAAAGTTCCGAAGCCCCACCAACATAATAGAGACACAGAAACACCGTGGCCCCTTTCTTTGAGATAACTCTGCACTATTGCGAGCTGCAAATGCCACTTCCAGCTTAGCTGTGCAGAAGAAGAACAACAAGAAGAAGAAATATCTCGAAATATGTCCGTCAGGCCCCTTCCCTTGAGATAAATCTGCAAATATCTCGGAAACGAAGAGAGCTATGGCAAAATGTTAAGAGACCTTTTTTGTAGAGAATTAAGTTTCCTACTTTTTATGTTCTACGATATTTTTTGATTAGATGCGTAGTTCTCGAGATATATCAAGATATTTAAAAGTTCCGAAGCCGCACCAACATAATAGAGATACAGAAACACCGTGGCCCCTTTCTTTCAGATAACTATGCACTATTGCGAGCTGCAAATGCCACTTCCAGCTTAGCTGTGCAGAAGAACAACAAGAAGAAGAAATATCTCGAAATATGTCCGTCAGGCCCCTTCCCTTGAGATAAATCTGCAAATATCTCGGAAACGAAGAGAGCTATGGCAAAATGTGAAGAGACCTTTTTTGTAGAGAATTAAGTTTCCTACAATTTACGTTCTATGATATTTTTTGATCAGAAGCGTAGTTTTCGAGATATATCGAGATATTTAAAAGTTCCGAAGCCGCACCAACATAATAGAGATACAGAAACACCGTGGCCCCTTTCTTTGAGATAACTCTGCACTAGTGCGAGCCGCAAATGCCACTTCCAGCTTAGCTGTGCAGAAGAAGAACAACAAGAAGAAGAAATATCTCGAAATATGTCCGTCAGGCCCCTTCCCTTGAGATAAATCTGCAAATATCTCGGAAACGAAGCGAGCTATGGCAAAATGTTAGGAGACCTTTTTTGTAGAGAATTAAGTTTCCTACTTTTTATGTTCTATGATATTTTTTGATCAGATGCGTAGTTCTCGAGATATATCAAGATATTTAAAAGTTCCGAAGCCGCACCAACATAATAGAGATACAGAAACACCGTGGCCCCTTTCTTTGAGATAACTCTGCACTATTGCGAGCTGTAAATGCCACTTCCAGCTTAGCTGTGCAGAAGAAGAACAACAAGAAGAAGACATATCTCGAAATATGTCCGTCAGGCCCCTTCCCTTGAGATATATCTGCAAATATCTCGGAAACCAAGCGAGCTATGGCAAAATGTTAAGAGACCTTTTTTGTAGAGAATTATGTTTCCTACAATTTATGTTCTATGATATTTTTTGATCAGAAGCGTAGTTTTCGAGATATATCGAGATATTTAAAAGTTCCGAAGCCGCACCAACATAATAGAGATACAGAAACACCGTGGCCCCTTTCTTTGAGATAACTCTGCACTAGTGCGAGCCGCCAATGCCACTTCCAGCTTAGCTGTGCAGAAGAAGAACAACAAGAGGAAGAAATATCTCGAAATATGTCCGTCAGGCCCCTTCCCTTGAGATAAATCTGCAAATATCTCGGAAACGAAGAGAGCTATGGCAAAATGTTAAGAGACCTTTTTTGTAGAGAATTAAGTTTCCTACTTTTTATGTTCTATGATATTTTTTGATCTGATGCGTAGTTCTCGAGATATATCAAGATATTTAAAAGTTCCGAAGCCGCACCAACATAATAGAGATACAGAAACACCGTGGCCCCTTTCTTTGAGATAACTCTGCACCATTGCGAGCTGTAAATGCCACTTCCAGCTTAGCTGTGCAGAAGAAGAACAACAAGAAGAAGAAATATCTCGAAATATGTCCGTCAGGCCCCTTCCCTTGAGATATATCTGCAAATATCTCGGAAACGAAGCGAGCTATGGCAAAATGTTAAGAGACCTTTTTTGTAGAGAATTATGTTTCCTACAATTTATGTTCTATGATATTTTTTGATCAGAAGCGTAGTTTTCGAGATATATCGAGATATTTAAAAGTTCCGAAGCCGCACCAACATAATAGAGATACAGAAACACCGTGGCCCCTTTCTTTGAGATAACTCTGCACTAGTGCGAGCCGCAAATGCCACTTCCAGCTTAGCTGTGCAGAAGAAGAACAACAAGAAGAAGAAATATCTCGAAATATGTCCGTCAGGCCCCTTCCCTTGAGATAAATCTGCAAATATCTCGGAAACGAAGCGAGCTATGGCAAAATGTTAGGAGACCTTTTTTGTAGAGAATTAAGTTTCCTACTTTTTATGTTCTATGATATTTTTTGATCAGATGCGTAGTTCTCGAGATATATCAAGATATTTAAAAGTTCCGAAGCCGCACCAACATAATAGAGATACAGAAACACCGTGGCCCCTTTCTTTGAGATAACTCTGCACTATTGCGAGCTGTAAATGCCACTTCCAGCTTAGCTGTGCAGAAGAAGAACAACAAGAAGAAGACATATCTCGAAATATGTCCGTCAGGCCCCTTCCCTTGAGATATATCTGCAAATATCTCGGAAACGAAGCGAGCTATGGCAAAATGTTAAGAGACCTTTTTTGTAGAGAATTATGTTTCCTACAATTTATGTTCTATTATATTTTTTGATCAGAAGCGTAGTTTTCGAGATATATCGAGATATTTAAAAGTTCCAAAGCCGCACCAACATAATAGAGATACAGAAACACCGTGGCCCCTTTCTTTGAGATAACTCTGCACTAGTGCGAGCCGCCAATGCCACTTCCAGCTTAGCTGTGCAGAAGAAGAACAACAAGAGGAAGAAATATCTCGAAATATGTCCGTCAGGCCCCTTCCCTTGAGATAAATCTGCAAATATCTCGGAAACGAAGCGAGCTATGGCAAAATGTTAGGAGACCTTTTTTGTAGAGAATTAAGTTTCCTACTTTTTATGTTCTATGATATTTTTTGATCAGATGCGTAGTTCTCGAGATATATCAAGATATTTAAAAGTTCCGAAGCCGCACCAACATAATAGAGATACAGAAACACCGTGGCCCCTTTCTTTGAGATAACTCTGCACTATTGCGAGCTGTAAATGCCACTTCCAGCTTAGCTGTGCAGAAGAAGAACAACAAGAAGAAGACATATCTCGAAATATGTCCGTCAGGCCCCTTCCCTTGAGATATATCTGCAAATATCTCGGAAACGAAGCGAGCTATGGCAAAATGTTAAGAGACCTTTTTTGTAGAGAATTATGTTTCCTACAATTTATGTTCTATGATATTTTTTGATCAGAAGCGTAGTTTTCGAGATATATCGAGATATTTAAAAGTTCCAAAGCCGCACCAACATAATAGAGATACAGAAACACCGTGGCCCCTTTCTTTGAGATAACTCTGCACTAGTGCGAGCCGCCAATGCCACTTCCAGCTTAGCTGTGCAGAAGAAGAACAACAAGAGGAAGAAATATCTCGAAATATGTCCGTCAGGCCCCTTCCCTTGAGATAAATCTGCAAATATCTCGGAAACGAAGAGAGCTATGGCAAAATGTTAAGAGACCTTTTTTGTAGAGAATTAAGTTTCCTACTTTTTATGTTCTATGATATTTTTTGATCTGATGCGTAGTTCTCGAGATATATCAAGATATTTAAAAGTTCCGAAGCCGCACCAACATAATAGAGATACAGAAACACCGTGGCCCCTTTCTTTGAGATAACTCTGCACCATTGCGAGCTGTAAATGCCACTTCCAGCTTAGCTGTGCAGAAGAAGAACAACAAGAAGAAGAAATATCTCGAAATATGTCCGTCAGGCCCCTTCCCTTGAGATATATCTGCAAATATCTCGGAAACGAAGCGAGCTATGGCAAAATGTTAAGAGACCTTTTTTGTAGAGAATTATGTTTCCTACAATTTATGTTCTATGATATTTTTTGATCAGAAGCGTAGTTTTCGAGATATATCGAGATATTTAAAAGTTCCGAAGCCGCACCAACATAATAGAGATACAGAAACACCGTGGCCCCTTTCGTTGAGATAACTCTGCACTATTGCGAGCTGTAAATGCCACTTCCAGCTTAGCTGTGCAGAAGAAGAACAACAAGAAGAAGAAATATCTCGAAATATGTCCGTCAGGCCCCTTCCCTTGAGATATATCTGCAAATATCTCGGAAACGAAGCGAGCTATGGCAAAATGTTGAGAGACCTTTTTTGTAGTGAATTATGTTTCGTACAATTTATGTTCTATGATATTTTTTGGTGAGAAGCGTAGTTTTCGAGATATATCGAGATATTTAAAAGTTCCAAAGCCGCACCAACATAATAGAGATACAGAAACACCGTGGCCCCTTTCTTTGAGATAACTCTGCACTAGTGCGAGCCGCAAATGCCACTTCCAGCTTAGCTGTGCAGAAGAAGAACAACAAGAAGAAGAAATATCTCGAAATATGTCCGTCAGGCCCCTTCCCTTGAGATAAATCTGCAAATATCGCGGAAACGAAGCGAGCTATGGCAAAATGTTGAGAGACCTTTTTTGTAGAGAATTAAGTTTCCTACGTTTTATGTTCTATGATATTTTTTGATCAGATGCGTAGTTCTCGAGATATATCAAGATATTTAAAAGTTCCGAAGCCGCACCAACATAATAGAGATACAGAAACACCGTGGCCCCTTTCTTTGAGATAACTCTGCACTATTGCGAGCCGCAAATGCCACTTCCAGCTTAGCTGTGCAGAAGAAGAACAACAAGAAGAAGAAATATCTCGAAATATGTCCGTCAGGCCCCTTCCCTTGAGATAAATCTGCAAATATCTCGGAAACGAAGCGAGCTATGGCAAAATGTTGAGAGACCTTTTTTGTAGAGAATTAAGTTTCCTACGTTTTATGTTCTATGATATTTTTTGATCAGATGCGTAGTTCTCGAGATATATCAAGATATTTAAAAGTTCCGAAGCCGCACCAACATAATAGAGATACAGAAACACCGTGGCCCCTTTCTTTGAGATAACTCTGCACTATTGCGAGCTGCAAATGCCACTTCCAGCTTAGCTGTGCAGAAGAAGAACATCAAGAAGAAGAAATATCTCGAAATATGTCCGTCAGGCCCCTTCCCTTGAGATAAATCTGCAAATATCTCGGAAACGAAGCGAGCTATGGCAAAATGTTAAGAGACCTTTTTTGTAGAGAATTATGTTTCCTACAATTTATGTTCTATGATATTTTTTGATCAGAAGCGTAGTTTTCGAGATATATCGAGATATTTAAAAGTTCCGAAGCCGCACCAACATAATAGAGATACAGAAACACCGTGGCCCCTTTCTTTGAGATAACTCTGCACTATTGCGAGCCGCAAATGCCACTTCCAGCTTAGCTGTGCAGAAGAAGAACAACAAGAAGAAGAAATATCTCGAAATATGTCCGTCAGGCCCCTTCCCTTGAGATAAATCTGCAAATATCTCGGAAACGAAGCGAGCTATGGCAAAATGTTGAGAGACCTTTTTTGTAGAGAATTAAGTTTCCTACGTTTTATGTTCTATGATATTTTTTGATCAGATGCGTAGTTCTCGAGATATATCAAGATATTTAAAAGTTCCGAAGCCGCACCAACATAATAGAGATACAGAAACACCGTGGCCCCTTTCTTTGAGATAACTCTGCACTATTGCGAGCCACAAATGCCACTTCCAGCTTAGCTGTGCAGAAGAAGAACAACAAGAAGAAGAAATATCTCGAAATATGTCCGTCAGGCCCCTTCCCTTGAGATAAATCTGCAAATATCTCGGAAACGAAGCGAGCTATGGCAAAATGTTAAGAGACCTTTTTTGTAGAGAATTATGTTTCCTACAATTTATGTTCTATGATATTTTTTGATCAGAAGCGTAGTTTTCGAGATATATCGAGATATTTAAAAGTTCCGAAGCCGCACCAACATAATAGAGATACAGAAACACCGTGGCCCCTTTCTTTGAGATAACTCTGCACTAGTGCGAGCCGCAAATGCCACTTCCAGCTTAGCTGTGCAGAAGAAGAACAACAAGAAGAAGAAATATCTCGAAATATGTCCGTCAGGCCCCTTCCCTTGAGATAAATCTGCAAATATCTCGGAAACGAAGCGAGCTATGGCAAAATGTTAGAAGACCTTTTTTGTAGAGAATTAAGTTTCCTACTTTTTATGTTCTATGATATTTTTTGATCAGATGCGTAGTTCTCGAGATATATCAAGATATTTAAAAGTTCCGAAGCCGCACCAACATAATAGAGATACAGAAACACCGTGGCCCCTTTCTTTGAGATAACTCTGCACTATTGCGAGCTGTAAATGCCACTTCCAGCTTAGCTGTGCAGAAGAAGAACAACAAGAAGAAGACATATCTCGAAATATGTCCGTCAGGCCCCTTCCCTTGAGATATATCTGCAAATATCTCGGAAACGAAGCGAGCTATGGCAAAATGTTAAGAGACCTTTTTTGTAGAGAATTATGTTTCCTACAATTTATGTTCTATGATATTTTTTGATCAGAAGCGTAGTTTTCGAGATATATCGAGATATTTAAAAGTTCCAAAGCCGCACCAACATAATAGAGATACAGAAACACCATGGCCCCTTTCTTTGAGATAACTCTGCACTAGTGCGAGCCGCCAATGCCACTTCCAGCTTAGCTGTGCAGAAGAAGAACAACAAGAGGAAGAAATATCTCGAAATATGTCCGTCAGGCCCCTTCCCTTGAGATATATCTGCAAATATCTCGGAAACGAAGCGAGCTATGGCAAAATGTTAAGAGACGTTTTTTGTAGAGAATTATGTTTCCTACAATTTATGTTGTATGATATTTTTTGATCAGAAGCGTAGTTTTCGAGATATATCGAGATATTTAAAAGTTCCGAAGCCGCACCAACATAATAGGGATACAGAAACACCGTGGCCCCTTTCTTTGAGATAACTCTGCAGTATTGCGAGCTGTAAATGCCACTTCCAGCTTAGCTGTGCAGAAGAAGAACAACAAGAAGAAGAAATATCTCGAAATATGTCCGTCAGGCCCCTTCCCTTGAGATAAATCTGCAAATATCTCGGAAACGAAGAGAGCTATGGCAAAATGTTAAGAGACCTTTTGTGTAGAGAATTAAGTTTCCTACTTTTTATGTTCTATGATATTTTTTGATGTGATACGTAGTTCTCGAGATATATCAAGATATTTAAAAGTTCCGAAGCCGCACCAACATAATAGAGATACAGAAACACCGTGGCCCCTTTCTTTGAGATAACTCTGCACTATTGCGAGCTGTAAATGCCACTTCCAGCTTAGCTGTGCAGAAGAAGAACAACAAGAAGAAGACATATCTCGAAATATGTCCGTCAGGCCCCTTCCCTTGAGATATATCTGCAAATATCTCGGAAACCAAGCGAGCTATGGCAAAATGTTAAGAGACCTTTTTTGTAGAGAATTATGTTTCCTACAATTTATGTTCTATGATATTTTTTGATCAGAAGCGTAGTTTTCGAGATATATCGAGATATTTAAAAGTTCCGAAGCCGCACCAACATAATAGAGATACAGAAACACCGTGGCCCCTTTCTTTGAGATAACTCTGCACTAGTGCGAGCCGCCAATGCCACTTCCAGCTTAGCTGTGCAGAAGAAGAACAACAAGAGGAAGAAATATCTCGAAATATGTCCGCCAGGCCCCTTCCCTTGAGATATATCTGCAAATATCTCGGAAACGAAGAGAGCTATGGCAAAATGTTAAGAGACCTTTTTTGTAGAGAATTAAGTTTCCTACTTTTTATGTTCTATGATATTTTTTGATCAGATGCGTAGTTCTCGAGATATATCAAGATATTTAAAAGTTCCGAAGCCGCACCAACATAATAGAGATACAGAAACACCGTGGCCCCTTTCTTTGAGATAACTCTGCACTATTGCGAGCTGTAAATGCCACTTCCAGCTTAGCTGTGCAGAAGAAGAACAACAAGAAGAAGAAATATCTCGAAATATGTCCGTCAGGCCCCTTCCCTTGAGATATATCTGCAAATATCTCGGAAACGAAGCGAGCTATGGCAAAATGTTAAGAGACCTTTTTTGTAGAGAATTATGTTTCGTACAAGTTATGTTCTATGATATTTTTTGGTCAGAAGCGTAGTTTTCGAAATATATCGAGATATTTAAAAGTTCCAAAGCCGCACCAACATAATAGAGATACAGAAACACCGTGGCCCCTTTCTTTGAGATAACTCTGCACTATTGCGAGCTGTAAATGCCACTTCCAGCTTAGCTGTGCAGAAGAAGAACAACAAGAAGAAGAAATATCTCGAAATATGTCCGTCAGGCCCCTTCCCTTGAGATATATCTGCAAATATCTCGGAAACGAAGCGAGCTATGGCAAAATGTTAAGAGACCTTTTTTGTAGAGAATTAAGTTTCCTACTTTTTATGTTCTATGATATTTTTCGATCAGAGGGGTAGTTCTCGAGATATATCAAGATATTTAAAAGCTCCGAAGCCGCACCAACATAATAGAGATACAGAAACACCGTGGCCCCTTTCTTTGAGATAACTCTGCACGATTGCGAGCTGGAAATGCCACTTCCAGTTTAGCTGTGCAGAAGAAGAACAACAAGAAGAAGAAATATCTCGAAATATGTCCGTCAGGCCCCTTCCCTTGAGATAAATCTGCAAATATCTCGGAAACGAAGCGAGCTATGGCAAAATGTTAAGAGACCTTTTTTGTAGAGAATTAAGTTTCCTACTTTTTATGTTCTATGGTATTTTTTGATCAGATGCGTAGTTTTCGAGATATATCGAGATATTTAAAAGTTCCAAAGCCGCACCAACATAATAGAGATACAGAAACACCGTGGCCCCTTTCTTTGAGATAACTCTGCACTAGTGCGAGCCGCAAATGCCACTTCCAGCTTAGCTGTGCAGAAGAAGAACAACAAGAAGAAGAAATATCTCGAAATATGTCCGTCAGGCCCCTTCCCTTGAGATAAATCTGCAAATATCTCGGAAACGAAGCGAGCTATGGCAAAATGTTAAGAGACGTTTTTTGTAGAGAATTATGTTTCCTACAATTTATGTTCTATGATATTTTTTGATCAGAAGCGTAGTTTTCGAGATATATCGAGATATTTAAAAGTTCCGAAGCCGCACCAACATAATAGGGATACAGAAACACCGTGGCCCCTTTCTTTGAGATAACTCTGCAGTATTGCGAGCTGTAAATGCCACTTCCAGCTTAGCTGTGCAGAAGAAGAACAACAAGAAGAAGAAATATCTCGAAATATGTCCGTCAGGCCCCTTCCCTTGAGATATATCTGCAAATATCTCGGAAACGAAGCGAGCTATGGCAAAATGTTAAGAGACCTTTTTTGTAGAGAATTAAGTTTCCTACTTTTTATGTTCTATGGTATTTTTTGATCAGATGCGTAGTTCTCGAGATATATCAAGATATTTAAAAGTTCCGAAGCCGCACCAACATAATAGAGATACAGAAACACCGTGGCCCCTTTCTTTGAGATAACTCTGCACTATTGCGAGCTGTAAATGCCACTTCCAGCTTAGCTGTGCAGAAGAAGAACAACAAGAAGAAGAAATATCTCGAAATATGTCCGTCAGGCCCCTTCCCTTGAGATATATCTGCAAATATCTCGGAAACGAAGCGAGCTATGGCAAAATGTTAAGAGACCTTTTTTGTAGAGAATTATGTTTCGTACAAGTTATGTTCTATGATATTTTTTGGTCAGAAGCGTAGTTTTCGAAATATATCGAGATATTTAAAAGTTCCAAAGCCGCACCAACATAATAGAGATACAGAAACACCGTGGCCCCTTTCTTTGAGATAACTCTGCACTATTGCGAGCTGTAAATGCCACTTCCAGCTTAGCTGTGCAGAAGAAGAACAACAAGAAGAAGAAATATCTCGAAATATGTCCGTCAGGCCCCTTCCCTTGAGATATATCTGCAAATATCTCGGAAACGAAGCGAGCTATGGCAAAATGTTAAGAGACCTTTTTTGTAGAGAATTATGTTTCGTACAATTTATGTTCTATGATATTTTTTGGTCAGAAGCGTAGTTTTCGAGATATATCGAGATATTTAAAAGTTCCGAAGCCGCACCAACATAATAGAGATACAGAAACACCGTGGCCCCTTTCTTTGAGATAACTCTGCACTATTGCGCGCTGCAAATGCCACTTCCAGCTTAGCTGTGCAGAAGAAGAACAACAAGAAGAAGAAATATCTCGAAATATGTCCGTCAGGCCCCTTGCCTTGAGATAAATCTGCAAATATCTCGGAAACGAAGCGAGCTATGGCAAAATGTTAAGAGACCTTTTTTGTAGAGAATTAAGTTTCCTACTTTTTATGTTCTATGATATTTTTCGATCAGAGGCGTAGTTCTCGAGATATATCAAGATATTTAAAAGCTCCGAAGCCGCACCAACATAATAGAGATACAGAAACACCGTGGCCCCTTTCTTTGAGATAACTCTGCACGATTGCGAGCTGGAAATGCCACTTCCAGTTTAGCTGTGCAGAAGAAGAACAACAAGAAGAAGAAATATCTCGAAATATGTCCGTCAGGCCCCTTCCCTTGAGATAAATCTGCAAATATCTCGGAAACGAAGCGAGCTATGGCAAAATGTTAAGAGACCTTTTTTGTAGAGAATTAAGTTTCCTACTTTTTATGTTCTATGGTATTTTTTGATCAGATGCGTAGTTCTCGAGATATATCAAGATATTTAAAAGTTCCGAAGCCGCACCAACATAATAGAGATACAGAAACACCGTGGCCCCTTTCTTTGAGATAACTCTGCACTATTGCGAGCTGTAAATGCCACTTCCAGCTTAGCTGTGCAGAAGAAGAACAACAAGAAGAAGAAATATCTCGAAATATGTCCGTCAGGCCCCTTCCCTTGAGATATATCTGCAAATATCTCGGAAACGAAGCGAGCTATGGCAAAATGTTAAGAGACCTTTTTTGTAGAGAATTATGTTTCGTACAAGTTATGTTCTATGATATTTTTTGGTCAGAAGCGTAGTTTTCGAAATATATCGAGATATTTAAAAGTTCCAAAGCCGCACCAACATAATAGAGATACAGAAACACCGTGGCCCCTTTCTTTGAGATAACTCTGCACTATTGCGAGCTGTAAATGCCACTTCCAGCTTAGCTGTGCAGAAGAAGAACAACAAGAAGAAGAAATATCTCGAAATATGTCCGTCAGGCCCCTTCCCTTGAGATATATCTGCAAATATCTCGGAAACGAAGCGAGCTATGGCAAAATGTTAAGAGACCTTTTTTGTAGAGAATTATGTTTCGTACAATTTATGTTCTATGATATTTTTTGGTCAGAAGCGTAGTTTTCGAGATATATCGAGATATTTAAAAGTTCCGAAGCCGCACCAACATAATAGAGATACAGAAACACCGTGGCCCCTTTCTTTGAGATAACTCTGCACTATTGCGCGCTGCAAATGCCACTTCCAGCTTAGCTGTGCAGAAGAAGAACAACAAGAAGAAGAAATATCTCGAAATATGTCCGTCAGGCCCCTTGCCTTGTGATAAATCTGCAAATATCTCGGAAACGAAGCGAGCTATGGCAAAATGTTAAGAGACCTTTTTTGTAGAGAATTAAGTTTCCTACTTTTTGTGTTCTATGATATTTTTCGATCAGAGGCGTAGTTCTCGAGATATATCAAGATATTTAAAAGCTCCGAAGCCGCACCAACATAATAGAGATACAGAAACACCGTGGCCCCTTTCTTTGAGATAACTCTGCACGATTGCGAGCTGGAAATGCCACTTCCAGTTTAGCTGTGCAGAAGAAGAACAACAAGAAGAAGAAATATCTCGAAATATGTCCGTCAGGCCCCTTCCCTTGAGATAAATCTGCAAATATCTCGGAAACGAAGCGAGCTATGGCAAAATGTTAAGAGACCTTTTTTGTAGAGAATTAAGTTTCCTACTTTTTATGTTCTATGATATTTTTTGATCACATGCGTAGTTCTCGAGATATATCAAGATATTTAAAAGTTCCGACGCCGCACCAACATAATAGAGATACAGAAACACCGTGGCCCCTTCCTTTGAGATAACTCTGCACTATTGTGAGCTGCAAATGCCACTTCCAGCTTAGCTGTGCAGAGGAAGAACAACAAGAAGAAGAAGTATCTCGAAATATGTCCGTCAGGCCCGTTCCTTTGAGCTGAATCTGCAAATATCTCGGAAACGAAGCGAGCTATGGCAAAATGTTAAGAGACGTTTTTTGTAGAGAATTATGTTTCCTACAATTTATGTTCTATGATATCTTTCGATCAGAAGCGTAGTTTTCGAGATATATCGAGATATTTAAAAGTTCCGAAGCCGCACCAAGATAATAGAGATACAGAAACACCGTGGCTCCTTTCTTTGAGATAACTCTGCACTAGTGCGAGCCGCAAATGCCACTTCCAGCTTAGCTGTGCAGAAGAAGAACAACAAGAAGAAGAAATATCTCGAAATATGTCCGTCAGGCCCCTTCCCTTGAATTAAATCTGCAAATATCTCGGAAACGAAGCGAGCTATGGCAAAATGTTAAGAGACCTTTTTTGTAGAGAATTAAGTTTCCTACTTTTTATGTTCTATGATATTTTTCGATCAGACGCGTAGTTCTCGAGATATATCGAGATATTTAAAAGTTCCGAAGCCGCACCAACATAATAGAGATACAGAAACACCGTGGCCCCTTTCTTTGAGATAACTCTGCACTATTGCGAGCTGTAAATGCCACTTCCAGTTTAGCTGTGCAGAAGAAGAACAACAAGAAGAAGAAATATCTCGAAATATGTCCGTCAGGCCCCTTCCCTTGAGATATATCTGCAAATATCTCGGAAACGAAGCGAGCTATGGCAAAATGTTAAGAGACCTTTTTTGTAGAGAATTATGTTTCGTACAATTTATGTTCTATGATATTTTTTGGTCAGAAGCGTAGTTTTCGAGATATATCGAGATATTTAAAAGTTCCAAAGCCGCACCAACATAATAGAGATACAGAAACACCGTGGCCCCTTTCTTTGAGATAACTCTGCACTAGTGCGAGCCGCAAATGCCACTTCCAGCTTAGCTGTGCAGAAGAAGAACAACAAGAAGAAGAAATATCTCGAAATATGTCCGTCAGGCCCCTTCCCTTGAGATATATCTGCAAATATCTCGGAAACGAAGCGAGCTATGGCAAAATGTTAAGAGACCTTTTTTGTAGAGAATTATGTTTCGTACAATTTATGTTCTATGATATTTTTTGGTCAGAAGCGTAGTTTTCGAGATATATCGAGATATTTAAAAGTTCCGAAGCCGCACCAACATAATAGAGATACAGAAACACCGTGGCCCCTTTCTTTGAGATAACTCTGCACTATTGCGCGCTGCAAATGCCACTTCCAGCTTAGCTGTGCAGAAGAAGAACAACAAGAAGAAGAAATATCTCGAAATATGTCCGTCAGGCCCCTTGCCTTGAGATAAATCTGCAAATATCTCGGAAACGAAGCGAGCTATGGCAAAATGTTAAGAGACCTTTTTTGTAGAGAATTAAGTTTCCTACTTTTTATGTTCTATGATATTTTTCGATCAGAGGCGTAGTTCTCGAGATATATCAAGATATTTAAAAGCTCCGAAGCCGCACCAACATAATAGAGATACAGAAACACCGTGGCCCCTTTCTTTGAGATAACTCTGCACGATTGCGAGCTGGAAATGCCACTTCCAGTTTAGCTGTGCAGAAGAAGAACAACAAGAAGAAGAAATATCTCGAAATATGTCCGTCAGGCCCCTTCCCTTGAGATAAATCTGCAAATATCTCGGAAACGAAGCGAGCTATGGCAAAATGTTAAGAGACCTTTTTTGTAGAGAATTAAGTTTCCTACTTTTTATGTTCTATGGTATTTTTTGATCAGATGCGTAGTTCTCGAGATATATCAAGATATTTAAAAGTTCCGAAGCCGCACCAACATAATAGAGATACAGAAACACCGTGGCCCCTTTCTTTGAGATAACTCTGCACGATTGCGAGCTGGAAATGCCACTTCCAGTTTAGCTGTGCAGAAGAAGAACAACAAGAAGAAGAAATATCTCGAAATATGTCCGTCAGGCCCCTTCCCTTGAGATAAATCTGCAAATATCTCGGAAACGAAGCGAGCTATGGCAAAATGTTAAGAGACCTTTTTTGTAGAGAATTAAGTTTCCTACTTTTTATGTTCTATGATATTTTTTGATCAGATGCGTAGTTCTCGAGATATATCAAGATATTTAAAAGTTCCGAAGCCGCACCAACATAATAGAGATACAGAAACACCGTGGCCCCTTCCTTTGAGATAACTCTGCACTATTGTGAGCTGCAAATGCCACTTCCAGCTTAGCTGTGCAGAGGAAGAACAACAAGAAGAAGAAGTATCTCGAAATATGTCCGTCAGGCCCGTTCCTTTGAGCTGAATCTGCAAATATCTCGGAAACGAAGCGAGCTATGGCAAAATGTTAAGAGACGTTTTTTGTAGAGAATTATGTTTCCTACAATTTATGTTCTATGATATTTTTCGATCAGAAGCGTAGTTTTCGAGATATATCGAGATATTTAAAAGTTCCGAAGCCGCACCAAGATAATAGAGATACAGAAACACCGTGGCTCCTTTCTTTGAGATAACTCTGCACTAGTGCGAGCCGCAAATGCCACTTCCAGCTTAGCTGTGCAGAAGAAGAACAACAAGAAGAAGAAATATCTCGAAATATGTCCGTCAGGCCCCTTCCCTTGAATTAAATCTGCAAATATCTCGGAAACGAAGCGAGCTATGGCAAAATGTTAAGAGACCTTTTTTGTAGAGAATTAAGTTTCCTACTTTTTATGTTCTATGATATTTTTCGATCAGACGCGTAGTTCTCGAGATATATCGAGATATTTAAAAGTTCCGAAGCCGCACCAACATAATAGAGATACAGAAACACCGTGGCCCCTTTCTTTGAGATAACTCTGCACTATTGCGAGCTGTAAATGCCACTTCCAGTTTAGCTGTGCAGAAGAAGAACAACAAGAAGAAGAAATATCTCGAAATATGTCCGTCAGGCCCCTTCCCTTGAGATATATCTGCAAATATCTCGGAAACGAAGCGAGCTATGGCAAAATGTTAAGAGACCTTTTTTGTAGAGAATTATGTTTCGTACAATTTATGTTCTATGATATTTTTTGGTCAGAAGCGTAGTTTTCGAGATATATCGAGATATTTAAAAGTTCCAAAGCCGCACCAACATAATAGAGATACAGAAACACCGTGGCCCCTTTCTTTGAGATAACTCTGCACTAGTGCGAGCCGCAAATGCCACTTCCAGCTTAGCTGTGCAGAAGAAGAACAACAAGAAGAAGAAATATCTCGAAATATGTCCGTCAGGCCCCTTCCCTTGAGATAAATCTGCAAATATCTCGGAAACGAAGCGAGCTATGGCAAAATGTTGAGAGACCTATTTTGTAGAGAATTAAGTTTCCTACGTTTTATGTTCTATGATATTTTTTGATCAGATGCGTAGTTCTCGAGATATATCAAGATATTTAAAAGTTCCGAAGCCGCACCAACATAATAGAGATACAGAAACACCGTGGCCCCTTTCTTTGAGATAACTCTGCACTATTGCGAGCTGTAAATGCCACTTCCAGCTTAACTGTGCAGAAGAAGAACATCAAGAAGAAGAAATATCTCGAAATATGTCCGTTAGGCCCCTTCCCTTGAGATAAATCTGCAAATATCTCGGAAACGAAGCGAGCTATGGCAAAATGTTAAGAGACCTCTTTTGTAGAGAATTAAGCTTCCTACTTTTTATGTTCTATGATATTTTTTGATCAGATGCGTAGTTCTCGAGATATATCAAGATATTTAAAAGTTCCGAAGCCGCACCAACATAATAGAGATACAGAAACACCGTGGCCCCTTTCTTTGAGATAACTCTGCACTATTGCGCGCTGTAAATGCCACTTCCAGCTTAGCTGTGCAGAAGAAGAACAACAAGAAGAAGACATATCTCGAAATATGTCCGTCAGGCCCCTTCCCTTGAGATATATCTGCAAATATCTCGGAAACGAAGCGAGCTATGGCAAAATGTTAAGAGACCTTTTTTGTAGAGAATTATGTTTCCTACAATTTATGTTCTATGATATTTTTTGATCAGAAGCGTAGTTTTCGAGATATATCGAGATATTTAAAAGTTCCAAAGCCGCACCAACATAATAGAGATACAGAAACACCATGGCCCCTTTCTTTGAGATAACTCTGCACTAGTGCGAGCCGCCAATGCCACTTCCAGCTTAGCTGTGCAGAAGAAGAACAACAAGAGGAAGAAATATCTCGAAATATGTCCGTCAGGCCCCTTCCCTTGAGATAAATCTGCAAATATCTCGGAAACGAAGAGAGCTATGGCAAAATGTTAAGAGACCTTTTTTGTAGAGAATTAAGTTTCCTACTTTTTATGTTCTATGATATTTTTTGATCTGATGCGTAGTTCTCGAGATATATCAAGATATTTAAAAGTTCCGAAGCCGCACCAACATAATAGAGATACAGAAACACCGTGGCCCCTTTCTTTGAGATAACTCTGCACTATTGCGAGCTGTAAATGCCACTTCCAGCTTAGCTGTGCAGAAGAAGAACAACAAGAAGAAGAAATATCTCGAAATATGTCCGTCAGGCCCCTTCCCTTGAGATAAATCTGCAAATATCTCGGAAACGAAGAGAGCTATGGCAAAATGTTAAGAGACCTTTTTTGTAGAGAATTAAGTTTCCTACAATTTACGTTCTATGATATTTTTTGATCAGAAGCGTAGTTTTCGAGATATATCGAGATATTTAAAAGTTCCGAAGCCGCACCAACATAATAGAGATACAGAAACACCGTGGCCCCTTTCGTTGAGATAACTCTGCACTAGTGCGAGCCGCAAATGCCACTTCCAGCTTAGCTGTGCTGAAGAAGAACAACAAGAAGAAGAAATATCTCGAAATATGTCCGTCAGGCCCCTTCCCTTGAGATAAATCTGCAAATATCTCGGAAACGAAGAGAGCTATGGCAAAATGTTAAGAGACCTTTTTTGTAGAGAATTAAGTTTCCTACTTTTTATGTTCTATGATATTTTTTGATCTGATGCGTAGTTCTCGAGATATATCAAGATATTTAAAAGTTCCGAAGCCGCACCAACATAATAGAGATACAGAAACACCGTGGCCCCTTTCTTTGAGATAACTCTGCACTATTGCGAGCCGCAAATGCCACTTCCAGCTTAGCTGTGCAGAAGAAGAACAACAAGAAGAAGAAATATCTCGAAATATGTCCGTCAGGCCCCTTCCCTTGAGATAAATCTGCAAATATCTCGGAAACGAAGCGAGCTATGGCAAAATGTTGAGAGACCTTTTTTGTAGAGAATTATGTTTCCTACAATTTAGGTTCTATGATATTTTTTGATCAGAAGCGTAGTTTTCGAGATATATCGAGATATTTAAAAGTTCCGAAGCCGCACCAACATAATAGAGATACAGAAACACCGTGGCCCCTTTCTTTGAGATAACTCTGCACTAGTGCGAGCCGCAAATGCCACTTCCAGCTTAGCTGTGCAGAAGAAGAACAACAAGAAGAAGAAATATCTCGAAATATGTCCGTCAGGCCCCTTCCCTTGAGATAAATCTGCAAATATCTCGGAAACGAAGCGAGCTATGGCAAAATGTTAGGAGACCTTTTTTGTAGAGAATTAAGTTTCCTACTTTTTATGTTCTATGATATTTTTTGATCAGATGCGTAGTTCTCGAGATATATCAAGATATTTAAAAGTTCCGAAGCCGCACCAACATAATAGAGATACAGAAACACCGTGGCCCCTTTCTTTGAGATAACTCTGCACTATTGCGAGCTGTAAATGCCACTTCCAGCTTAGCTGTGCAGAAGAAGAACAACAAGAAGAAGACATATCTCGAAATATGTCCGTCAGGCCCCTTCCCTTGAGATATATCTGCAAATATCTCGGAAACGAAGCGAGCTATGGCAAAATGTTAAGAGACCTTTTTTGTAGAGAATTATGTTTCCTACAATTTATGTTCTATGATATTTTTTGATCAGAAGCGTAGTTTTCGAGATATATCGAGATATTTAAAAGTTCCAAAGCCGCACCAACATAATAGAGATACAGAAACACCGTGGCCCCTTTCTTTGAGATAACTCTGCACTAGTGCGAGCCGCCAATGCCACTTCCAGCTTAGCTGTGCAGAAGAAGAACAACAAGAGGAAGAAATATCTCGAAATATGTCCGTCAGGCCCCTTCCCTTGAGATAAATCTGCAAATATCTCGGAAACGAAGCGAGCTATGGCAAAATGTTAGGAGACCTTTTTTGTAGAGAATTAAGTTTCCTACTTTTTATGTTCTATGATATTTTTTGATCAGATGCGTAGTTCTCGAGATATATCAAGATATTTAAAAGTTCCGAAGCCGCACCAACATAATAGAGATACAGAAACACCGTGGCCCCTTTCTTTGAGATAACTCTGCACTATTGCGAGCTGTAAATGCCACTTCCAGCTTAGCTGTGCAGAAGAAGAACAACAAGAAGAAGACATATCTCGAAATATGTCCGTCAGGCCCCTTCCCTTGAGATATATCTGCAAATATCTCGGAAACGAAGCGAGCTATGGCAAAATGTTAAGAGACCTTTTTTGTAGAGAATTATGTTTCCTACAATTTATGTTCTATGATATTTTTTGATCTGATGCGTAGTTCTCGAGATATATCAAGATATTTAAAAGTTCCGAAGCCGCACCAACATAATAGAGATACAGAAACACCGTGGCCCCTTTCTTTGAGATAACTCTGCACTATTGCGAGCCGCAAATGCCACTTCCAGCTTAGCTGTGCAGAAGAAGAACAACAAGAAGAAGAAATATCTCGAAATATGTCCGTCAGGCCCCTTCCCTTGAGATAAATCTGCAAATATCTCGGAAACGAAGCGAGCTATGGCAAAATGTTGAGAGACCTTTTTTGTAGAGAATTATGTTTCCTACAATTTAGGTTCTATGATATTTTTTGATCAGAAGCGTAATTTTCGAGATATATCGAGATATTTAAAAGTTCCGAAGCCGCACCAACATAATAGAGATACAGAAACACCGTGGCCCCTTTCTTTGAGATAACTCTGCACTAGTGCGAGCCGCAAATGCCACTTCCAGCTTAGCTGTGCAGAAGAAGAACAACAAGAAGAAGAAATATCTCGAAATATGTCCGTCAGGCCCCTTCCCTTGAGATAAATCTGCAAATATCTCGGAAACGAAGCGAGCTATGGCAAAATGTTAGGAGACCTTTTTTGTAGAGAATTAAGTTTCCTACTTTTTATGTTCTATGATATTTTTTGATCAGATGCGTAGTTCTCGAGATATATCAAGATATTTAAAAGTTCCGAAGCCGCACCAACATAATAGAGATACAGAAACACCGTGGCCCCTTTCTTTGAGATAACTCTGCACTATTGCGAGCTGTAAATGCCACTTCCAGCTTAGCTGTGCAGAAGAAGAACAACAAGAAGAAGACATATCTCGAAATATGTCCGTCAGGCCCCTTCCCTTGAGATATATCTGCAAATATCTCGGAAACGAAGCGAGCTATGGCAAAATGTTAAGAGACCTTTTTTGTAGAGAATTATGTTTCCTACAATTTATGTTCTATGATATTTTTTGATCAGAAGCGTAGTTTTCGAGATATATCGAGATATTTAAAAGTTCCAAAGCCGCACCAACATAATAGAGATACAGAAACACCGTGGCCCCTTTCTTTGAGATAACTCTGCACTAGTGCGAGCCGCCAATGCCACTTCCAGCTTAGCTGTGCAGAAGAAGAACAACAAGAGGAAGAAATATCTCGAAATATGTCCGTCAGGCCCCTTCCCTTGAGATAAATCTGCAAATATCTCGGAAACGAAGCGAGCTATGGCAAAATGTTAGGAGACCTTTTTTGTAGAGAATTAAGTTTCCTACTTTTTATGTTCTATGATATTTTTTGATCAGATGCGTAGTTCTCGAGATATATCAAGATATTTAAAAGTTCCGAAGCCGCACCAACATAATAGAGATACAGAAACACCGTGGCCCCTTTCTTTGAGATAACTCTGCACTATTGCGAGCTGTAAATGCCACTTCCAGCTTAGCTGTGCAGAAGAAGAACAACAAGAAGAAGACATATCTCGAAATATGTCCGTCAGGCCCCTTCCCTTGAGATATATCTGCAAATATCTCGGAAACGAAGCGAGCTATGGCAAAATGTTAAGAGACCTTTTTTGTAGAGAATTATGTTTCGTACAATTTATGTTCTATGATATTTTTTGGTGAGAAGCGTAGTTTTCGAGATATATCGAGATATTTA
The DNA here is from genome assembly GCF_051020975.1 of Osmia lignaria lignaria. Taxonomy (NCBI): domain Eukaryota; kingdom Metazoa; phylum Arthropoda; class Insecta; order Hymenoptera; family Megachilidae; genus Osmia; species Osmia lignaria. The sequence goes on along the minus strand of NW_027478159.1, from coordinate 2,843,349 downwards.
AAAGTTCCAAAGCCGCACCAACATAATAGAGATACAGAAACACCGTGGCCCCTTTCTTTGAGATAACTCTGCACTAGTGCGAGCCGCAAATGCCACTTCCAGCTTAGCTGTGCAGAAGAAGAACAACAAGAAGAAGAAATATCTCGAAATATGTCCGTCAGGCCCCTTCCCTTGAGATAAATCTGCAAATATCGCGGAAACGAAGCGAGCTATGGCAAAATGTTGAGAGACCTTTTTTGTAGAGAATTAAGTTTCCTACGTTTTATGTTCTATGATATTTTTTGATCAGATGCGTAGTTCTCGAGATATATCAAGATATTTAAAAGTTCCGAAGCCGCACCAACATAATAGAGATACAGAAACACCGTGGCCCCTTTCTTTGAGATAACTCTGCACTATTGCGAGCCGCAAATGCCACTTCCAGCTTAGCTGTGCAGAAGAAGAACAACAAGAAGAAGAAATATCTCGAAATATGTCCGTCAGGCCCCTTCCCTTGAGATAAATCTGCAAATATCTCGGAAACGAAGCGAGCTATGGCAAAATGTTAAGAGACCTTTTTTGTAGAGAATTATGTTTCCTACAATTTATGTTCTATGATATTTTTTGATCAGAAGCGTAGTTTTCGAGATATATCGAGATATTTAAAAGTTCCGAAGCCGCACCAACATAATAGAGATACAGAAACACCGTGGCTCCTTTCTTTGAGATAACTCTGCACTATTGCGAGCCGCAAATGCCACTTCCAGCTTAGCTGTGCACAAGAAGAACAACAAGAAGAAGAAATATCTCGAAATATGTCCGTCAGGCCCCTCCCCTTGAGATAAATCTGCAAATATCTCGGAAACGAAGCGAGCTATGGCAAAATGTTGAGAGACCTTTTTTGTAGAGAATTAAGTTTCCTACGTTTTATGTTCTATGATATTTTTTGATCAGATGCGTAGTTCTCGAGATATATCAAGATATTTAAAAGTTCCGAAGCCGCACCAACATAATAGAGATACAGAAACACCGTGGCCCCTTTCTTTGAGATAACTCTGCACTATTGCGAGCTGCAAATGCCACTTCCAGCTTAGCTGTGCAGAAGAAGAACATCAAGAAGAAGAAATATCTCGAAATATGTCCGTCAGGCCCCTTCCCTTGAGATAAATCTGCAAATATCTCGGAAACGAAGAGAGCTATGGCAAAATGTTAAGAGACCTTTTTTGTAGAGAATTAAGTTTCCTACTTTTTATGTTCTATGATATTTTTTGATCTGATGCGTAGTTCTCGAGATATATCAAGATATTTAAAAGTTCCGAAGCCGCACCAACATAATAGAGATACAGAAACACCGTGGCCCCTTTCTTTGAGATAACTCTGCACTATTGCGAGCTGTAAATGCCACTTCCAGCTTAGCTGTGCAGAAGAAGAACAACAAGAAGAAGACATATCTCGAAATATGTCCGTCAGGCCCCTTCCCTTGAGATATATCTGCAAATATCTCGGAAACGAAGCGAGCTATGGCAAAATGTTAAGAGACGTTTTTTGTAGAGAATTATGTTTCCTACAATTTATGTTGTATGATATTTTTTGATCAGAAGCGTAGTTTTCGAGATATATCGAGATATTTAAAAGTTCCGAAGCCGCACCAACATAATAGGGATACAGAAACACCGTGGCCCCTTTCTTTGAGATAACTCTGCAGTATTGCGAGCTGTAAATGCCACTTCCAGCTTAGCTGTACAGAAGAAGAACAACAAGAAGAAGAAATATCTCGAAATATGTCCGTCAGGCCCCTTCCCTTGAGATATATCTGCAAATATCTCGGGAACGAAGCGAGCTATGGCAAAATGTTAAGAGACCTTTTTTGTAGAGAATTATGTTTCCTACAATTTATGTTCTATGATATTTTTTGATCAGAAGCGTAGTTTTCGAGATATATCGAGATATTTAAAAGTTCCGAAGCCGCACCAACATAATAGAGATACAGAAACACCGTGGCCCCTTTCGTTGGGATAACTCTGCACTAGTGCGAGCCGCAAATGCCACTTCCAGCTTAGCTGTGCAGAAGAAGAACAACAAGAAGAAGAAATATCTCGAAATATGTCCGTCAGGCCCCTTCCCTTGAGATATATCTGCAAATATCTCGGAAACGAAGCGAGCTATGGCAAAATGTTAAGAGACCTTTTTTGTAGAGAATTAAGTTTCCTACTTTTTATGTTCTATGATATTTTTTGATCAGATGCGTAGTTCTCGAGATATATCAAGATATTTAAAAGTTCCGAAGCCGCACCAACATAATAGAGATACAGAAACACCGTGGCCCCTTTCTTTGAGATAACTCTGCACTATTGCGAGCTGTAAATGCCACTTCCAGCTTAGCTGTGCAGAAGAAGAACAACAAGAAGAAGAAATATCTCGAAATATGTCCGTCAGGCCCCTTCCCTTGAGATATATCTGCAAATATCTCGGAAACGAAGCGAGCTATGGCAAAATGTTAAGAGACCTTTTTTGTAGAGAATTATGTTTCGTACAATTTATGTTCTATGATATTTTTTGGTCAGAAGCGTAGTTTTCGAGATATATCGGGATATTTAAAAGTTCCAAAGCCGCACCAACATAATAGAGATACAGAAACACCGTGGCCCCTTTCTTTGAGATAACTCTGCACTAGTGCGAGCCGCAAATGCCACTTCCAGCTTAGCTGTGCAGAAGAAGAACAACAAGAAGAAGAAATATCTCGAAATATGTCCGTCAGGCCCCTTCCCTTGAGATAAATCTGCAAATATCTCGGAAACGAAGCGAGCTATGGCAAAATGTTAAGAGACGTTTTTTGTAGAGAATTATGTTTCCTACAATTTATGTTCTATGATATTTTTTGATCAGAAGCGTAGTTTTCGAGATATATCGAGATATTTAAAAGTTCCGAAGCCGCACCAACATAATAGGGATACAGAAACACCGTGCCCCTTTCTTTGAGATAACTCTGCAGTATTGCGAGGTGTAAATGCCACTTCCAGCTTAGCTGTGCAGAAGAAGAACAACAAGAAGAAGAAATATCTCGAAATATGTCCGTCAGGCCCCTTCCCTTGAGATAAATCTGCAAATATCTCGGAAACGAAGAGAGCTATGGCAAAATGTTAAGAGACCTTTTGTGTAGAGAATTAAGTTTCCTACTTTTTATGTTCTATGATATTTTTTGATCTGATGCGTAGTTCTCGAGATATATCAAGATATTTAAAAGTTCCGAAGCCGCACCAACATAATAGAGATACAGAAACACCGTGGCCCCTTTCTTTGAGATAACTCTGCACTATTGCGAGCCGCAAATGCCACTTCCAGCTTAGCTGTGCAGAAGAAGAACAACAAGAAGAAGAAATATCTCGAAATATGTCCGTCAGGCCCCTTCCCTTGAGATATATCTGCAAATATCTCGGAAACGAAGCGAGCTATGGCAAAATGTTAAGAGACCTTTTTTGTAGAGAATTATGTTTCCTACAATTTATGTTCTATGATATTTTTTGATCAGAAGCGTAGTTTTCGAGATATATCGAGATATTTAAAAGTTCCGAAGCCGCACCAACATAATAGAGATACAGAAACACCGTGGCCCCTTTCTTTGAGATAACTCTGCACTATTGCGCGCTGCAAATGCCACTTCCAGCTTAGCTGTGCAGAAGAAGAACAACAAGAAGAAGAAATATCTCGAAATATGTCCGTCAGGCCCCTTCCCTTGAGATAAATCTGCAAATATCTCGGAAACGAAGCGAGCTATGGCAAAATGTTAAGAGACCTTTTTTGTAGAGAATTAAGTTTCCTACTTTTTATGTTCTATGATATTTTTCGATCAGAGGCGTAGTTCTCGAGATATATCAAGATATTTAAAAGTTCCGAAGCCGCACCAACATAATAGAGATACAGAAACACCGTGGCCCCTTTCTTTGAGATAACTCTGCACGATTGCGAGCTGGAAATGCCACTTCCAGTTTAGCTGTGCAGAAGAAGAACAACAAGAAGAAGAAATATCTCGAAATATGTCCATCAGGACCCTTCCCTTGAGATAAATCTGCAAATATCTCGGAAACGAAGCGAGCTATGGCAAAATGTTAAGAGACCTTTTTTGTAGAGAATAATGTTTCCTACAATTTACGTTCTATGATATTTTTTGATCAGAAGCGTAGTTTTCGAGATATATCGAAATATTTAAAAGTTCCGAAGCCGCACCAACATAATAGAGATACAGAAACACCGTGGCCCCTTTCTTTGAGATAACTCTGCACTATTGCGAGCTGCAAATGCCACTTCCAGCTTAGCTGTGCAGAGGAAGAACAACAAGAAGAAGAAATATCTCGAAATATGTCCGTCAGGCCAGTTCCTTTGAGCTGAATCTGCAAATATCTCGGAAACGAAGCGAGCTATGGCAAAATGTTAAGAGACGTTTTTTGTAGAGAATTATGTTTCCTACAATTTATGTTCTATGATATTTTTTGATCAGAAGCGTAGGTTTCGAGATATATCGAGATATTTAAAAGTTCCGAAGCCGCACCAACATAATAGGGATACAGAAACACCGTGGCCCCTTTCTTTGAGATAACTCTGCACTAGTGCGAGCCGCAAATGCCACTTCCAGCTTAGCTGTGCAGAAGAAGAACAACAAGAAGAAGAAATATCTCGAAATATGTCCGTCAGGCCCCTTCCCTTGAGATAAATCTGCAAATATCTCGGAAACGAAGCGAGCTATGGCAAAATGTTAAGAGACCTTTTTTGTAGAGAATTAAGTTTCCTACTTTTTATCTTCTATGATATTTTTTGATCAGATGCGTAGTTCTCGAGATATATCAAGATATTTAAAAGTTCCGAAGCCGCACCAACATAATAGAGATACAGAAACACCGTGGCCCCTTTCTTTGAGATAACTCTGCACTATTGCGAGCTGCAAATGCCACTTCCAGCTTAGCTGTGCAGAGGAAGAACAACAAGAAGAAGAAATATCTCGAAATATGTCCGTCAGGCCAGTTCCTTTGAGCTGAATCTGCAAATATCTCGGAAACGAAGCGAGCTATGGCAAAATGTTAAGAGACGTTTTTTGTAGAGAATTATGTTTCCTACAATTTATGTTCTATGATATTTTTTGATCAGATGCGTAGTTCTCGAGATATATCAAGATATTTAAAAGTTCCGAAGCCGCACCAACATAATAGAGATACAGAAACACCGTGGCCCCTTTCTTTGAGATAACTCTGCACTATTGCGAGCTGTAAATGCCACTTCCAGCTTAGCTGTGCAGAGGAAGAACAACAAGAAGAAGAAATATCTCGAAATATGTCCGTCAGGCCAGTTCCTTTGAGCTGAATCTGCAAATATCTCGGAAACGAAGCGAGCTATGGCAAAATGTTAAGAGACGTTTTTTGTAGAGAATTATGTTTCCTACAATTTATGTTCTATGATATTTTTTGATCAGAAGCGTAGTTTTCGAGATATATCGAGATATTTAAAAGTTCCGAAGCCGCACCAACATAATAGAGATACAGAAACACCTTGGCCCCTTTCTTTGAGATAACTCTGCACTAGTGCGAGCCGCAAATGCCACTTCCAGCTTAGCTGTGCAGAAGAAGAACAACAAGAAGAAGAAATATCTCGAAATATGTCCGACAGGCCCCTTCCCTTGAGATAAATCTGCAAATATCTCGGAAACGAAGCGAGCTATGGCGAAATGTTAAGAGACCTTTTTTGTAGAGAATTAAGTTTCCTACTTTTTATCTTCTATGATATTTTTTGATCAGATGCGTAGTTCTCGAGATATATCAAGATATTTAAAAGTTCCGAAGCCGCACCAACATAATAGAGATACAGAAACACCGTGGCCCCTTTCTTTGAGATAACTCTGCACTATTGCGCGCTGCAAATGCCACTTCTAGCTTAGCTGTGCAGAAGAAGAACAACAAGAAGAAGAAATATCTCGAAATATGTCCGTCAGGCCCCTTCCCTTGAGATAAATCTGCAAATATCTCGGAAACGAAGCGAGCTATGGCAAAATGTTAAGAGACCTTTTTTGTAGAGAATTAAGTTTCCTACTTTTTATGTTCTATGATATTTTTCGATCAGAGGCGTAGTTCTCGAGATATATCAAGATATTTAAAAGTTCCGAAGCCGCACCAACATAATAGAGATACAGAAACACCGTGGCCCCTTTCTTTGAGATAACTCTGCACGATTGCGAGCTGGAAATGCCACTTCCAGTTTAGCTGTGCAGAAGAAGAACAACAAGAAGAAGAAATATCTCGAAATATGTCCATCAGGACCCTTCCCTTGAGATAAATCTGCAAATATCTCGGAAACGAAGCGAGCTATGGCAAAATGTTAAGAGACCTTTTTTGTAGAGAATAATGTTTCCTACAATTTACGTTCTATGATATTTTTTGATCAGAAGCGTAGTTTTCGAGATATATCGAAATATTTAAAAGTTCCGAAGCCGCACCAACATAATAGAGATACAGAAACACCGTGGCCCCTTTCTTTGAGATAACTCTGCACGATTGCGAGCTGGAAATGCCACTTCCAGTTTAGCTGTGCAGAAGAAGAACAACAAGAAGAAGAAATATCTCGAAATATGTCCATCAGGACCCTTCCCTTGAGATAAATCTGCAAATATCTCGGAAACGAAGCGAGCTATGGCAAAATGTTAAGAGACCTTTTTTGTAGAGAATTAAGTTTCCTACTTTTTATGTTCTATGATATTTTTTGATCAGATGCGTAGTTCTCGAGATATATCAAGATATTTAAAAGTTCCGAAGCTGCACCAACATAATAGAGATACAGAAACACCGTGGCCCCTTTCTTTGAGATAACTCTGCACTATTGCGAGCTGCAAATGCCACTTCCAGCTTAGCTGTGCAGAAGAAGAACAACAAGAAGAAGAAATATCTCGAAATATGTCCGTCAGGCCCCTTCCCTTGAGATAAATCTGCAAATATCTCGAAAACGAAGAGAGCTATGGCAAAATGTTAAGAGACCTTTTTTGTAGAGAATTAAGTTTCCTACTTTTCATGTTCTATGATATTTTTCGATCAGATGCGTAGTTCTCGAGATATATCAAGATATTTAAAAGTTCCGAAGCAGCACCAACATAATAGAGATACAGAAACACCGTGGCCCCTTTCTTTGAGATAACTCTGCACTATTGCGAGCTGTAAATGCCACTTCCAGCTTAGCTGTGCAGAAGAAGAACAACAAGAAGAAGAAGTATCTCGAAATATGTCCGTCAGGCCCGTTCCTTTGAGCTGAATCTGCAAATATCTCGGAAACGAAGCGAGCTATGGCAAAATGTTAAGAGACGTTTTTTGTAGTGAATTATGTTTCCTACAATTTATGTTCTATGATATTTTTTGATCAGAAGCGTAGTTTTCGAGATATATCGAGATATTTAAAAGTTCCGAAGCCGCACCAAGATAATAGAGATACAGAAACACCGTGGCTCCTTTCTTTGAGATAACTCTGCACTAGTGCGAGCCGCAAATGCCACTTCCAGCTTAGCTGTGCAGAAGAAGAACAACAAGAAGAAGAAATATCTCGAAATATGTCCGTCAGGCCCCTTCCCTTGAGATAAATCTGCAAATATCTCGGAAACGAAGCGTGCTATGGCAAAATGTTAAGAGACCTTTTTTGTAGAGAATTAAGTTTCCTACTTTTTATGTTCTATGATATTTTTCGATCAGAGGCGTAGTTCTCGAGATATATCAAGATATTTAAAAGTTCCGAAGCCGCACCAACATAATAGAGATACAGAAACACCGTGGCCCCTTTCTTTGAGATAACTCTGCACTATTGCGAGCTGCAAATGCCACTTCCAGCTTAGCTGTGCAGAAGAAGAACAACAAGAAGAAGAAATATCTCGAAATATGTCCGTCAGGCCCCTTCCCTTGAGATAAATCTGCAAATATCTCGGAAACGAAGAGAGCTATGGCAAAATGTTAAGAGACCTTTTTTGTAGAGAACTAAGTTTCCTACTTTTCATGTTCTATGATATTTTTTGATCAGATGCGTAGTTCTCGAGATATATCAAGATATTTAAAAGTTCCGAAGCAGCACCAACATAATAGAGATACAGAAACACCGTGGCCCCTTTCTTTGAGATAACTCTGCACTATTGCGAGCTGTAAATGCCACTTCCAGCTTAGCTGTGCAGAAGAAGAACAACAAGAAGAAGAAATATCTCGAAATATGTCCGGCAGGCCCCTTCCCTTGAGATATATCTGCAAATATCTCGGAAACGAAGCGAGCTATGGCAAAATGTTAAGAGACCTTTTTCGTAGAGAATTAAGTTTCCTACTTTTTATGTTCTATGATATTTTTTGATCAGATGCGTAGTTCTCGAGATATATCAAGATATTTAAAAGTTCCGAAGCCGCACCAACATAATAGAGATACAGAAACACCGTGGCCCCTTTCTTTGAGATAACTCTGCACTATTGCGAGCTGCAAATGCCACTTCCAGCTTAGCTGTGCAGAGGAAGAACAACAAGAAGAAGAAATATCTCGAAATATGTCCGTCAGGCCAGTTCCTTTGAGCTGAATCTGCAAATATCTCGGAAACGAAGCGAGCTATGGCAAAATGTTAAGAGACGTTTTTTGTAGAGAATTATGTTTCCTACAATTTATGTTCTACGATATTTTTTGATCAGAAGCGTAGTTTTCGAGATATATCGAGATATTTAAAAGTTCCGAAGCCGCACCAACATAATAGAGATACAGAAACACCGTGGCCCCTTTCTTTGAGATAACTCTGCACGATTGCGAGCTGGAAATGCCACTTCCAGTTTAGCTGTGCAGAAGAAGAACAACAAGAAGAAGAAATATCTCGAAATATGTCCGTCAGGCCCCTTCCCTTGAGATAAATCTGCAAATATCTCGGAAACGAAGCGAGCTATGGCAAAATGTTAAGAGACCTTTTTTGTAGAGAATTAAGTTTCCTACTTTTCATGTTCTATGATATTTTTTGATCAGATGCGTAGTTCTCGAGATATATCAAGATATTTAAAAGTTCCGAAGCCGCACCAACATAATAGAGATACAGAAACACCGTGGCCCCTTTCTTTGAGATAACTCTGCACTATTGCGAGCTGCAAATGCCAGTTCCAGCTTAGCTGTGCAGAGGAAGAACAACAAGAAGAAGAAGTATCTCGAAATATGTCCGTCAGGCCCGTTCCTTTGAGCTGAATCTGCAAATATCTCGGAAACGAAGCGAGCTATGGCAAAATGTTAAGAGACATTTTTTGTAGAGAATTATGTTTCCTACAATTTATGTTCTATGATATTTTTCGATCAGAAGCGTAGTTTTCGAGATATATCGAGATATTTAAAAGTTCCGAAGCCGCACCAAGATAATAGAGATACAGAAACACCGTGGCTCCTTTCTTTGAGATAACTCTGCACTAGTGCGAGCCGCAAATGCCACTTCCAGCTTAGCTGTACAGAAGAAGAACAACAAGAAGAAGAAATATCTCGAAATATGTCCGTCAGGCCCCTTCCCTTGAATTAAATCTGCAAATATCTCGGAAACGAAGCGAGCTATGGCAAAATGTTAAGAGACCTTTTTTGTAGAGAATTAAGTTTCCTACTTTTTATGTTCTATGATATTTTTCGATCAGACGCGTAGTTCTCGAGATATATCGAGATATTTAAAAGTTCCGAAGCCGCACCAACATAATAGAGATACAGAAACACCGTGGCCCCTTTCTTTGAGATAACTCTGCACTAGTGCGAGCCGCAAATGCCACTTGCAGCTTAGCTGTGCAGAAGAAGAACAACAAGAAGAAGAAGTATCTCGAAATATGTCCGTCAAGACCCTTCCCTTGAGATAAATCTGCAAATATCTCGGAAACGAAGCGAGCTATTGCAAAACGTTAAGAGACCTTTTTTGTAGAGAATTAAGTTTCCTACTTTTTATGTTCTATGATAGTTTTTGATCAGATGCGTAGTTCTCGAGATATATCAAGATATTTAAAAGTTCCGAAGCCGCACCAACATAATAGAGATACAGAAACACCGTGGCCCCTTTCTTTGAGATAACTCTGCACTATTGCGAGCTGCAAATGCCACTTCCAGCTTAGCTGTGCAGAGGAAGAACAAGAAGAAGAAGAAGTATCTCGAAATATGTCCGTCAGGCCCGTTCCTTTGAGCTGAATCTGCAAATATCTCGGAAACGAAGCGAGCTATGGCAAAATGTTAAGAGACCTTTTTTGTAGAGAATTAAGTTTCCTACTTTTTATGTTCTATGATATTTTTCGATCAGAGGCGTAGTTCTCGAGATATATCAAGATATTTAAAAGTTCCGAAGCCGCACCAACATAATAGAGATACAGAAACACCGTGGCCCCCTTCTTTGAGATAACTCTGCACTATTGCGACCTGCAAATGCCACTTCCAGCTCAGCTGTGCAGAAGAAGAACAACAAGAAGAAGAAATATCTCGAAATATGTCCGTCAGGCCCCTTCCCTTGAGATAAATCTGCAAATATCTCGGAAACGAAGCGAGCTATGGCAAAATGTTAAGAGACCTTTTTTGTAGAGAATTAAGTTTCCTACTTTTTATGTTCTATGATATTTTTTGATCAGATGCGTAGTTCTCGAGATATATCAAGATATTTAAAAGTTCCGAAGCCGCACCAACATAATAGAGATACAGAAACACCGTGGCCCCTTCCTTTGAGATAACTCTGCACTATTGCGAGCTGCACATGCCACTTCCAGCTTAGCTGTGCAGAGGAAGAACAACAAGAAGAAGAAGTATCTCGAAATATGTCCGTCAGGCCCGTTCCTTTGAGCTGAATCTGCAAATATCTCGGAAACGAAGCGAGCTATGGCAAAATGTTAAGAGACGTTTTTTGTAGAGAATTATGTTTCCTACAATTTATGTTCTATGATATTTTTCGATCAGAAGCGTAGTTTTCGAGATATATCGAGATATTTAAAAGTTCCGAAGCCGCACCAAGATAATAGAGATACAGAAACACCGTGGCTCCTTTCTTTGAGATAACTCTGCACTAGTGCGAGCCGCAAATGCCACTTCCAGCTTAGCTGTGCAGAAGAAGAACAACAAGAAGAAGAAATATCTCGAAATATGTCCGTCAGGCCCCTTCCCTTGAATTAAATCTGCAAATATCTCGGAAACGAAGCGAGCTATGGCAAAATGTTAAGAGACCTTTTTTGTAGAGAATTAAGTTTCCTACTTTTTATGTTCTATGATATTTTTCGATCAGACGCGTAGTTCTCGAGATATATCGAGATATTTAAAAGTTCCGAAGCCGCACCAACATAATAGAGATACAGAAACACCGTGGCCCCTTTCTTTGAGATAACTCTGCACTAGTGCGAGCCGCAAATGCCACTTCCAGCTTAGCTGTGCAGAAGAAGAACAACAAGAAGAAGAAATATCTCGAAATATGTCCGTCAGGACCCTTCCCTTGAGATAAATCTGCAAATATCTCGGAAACGAAGCGAGCTATTGCAAAACGTTAAGAGACCTTTTTTGTAGAGAATTAAGTTTCCTACTTTTTATGTTCTATGATAGTTTTTGATCAGATGCGTAGTTCTCGAGATATATCAAGATATTTAAAAGTTCCGAAGCCGCACCAACATAATAGAGATACAGAAACACCGTGGCCCCTTTCTTTGAGATAACTCTGCACTATTGCGAGCTGCAAATGCCACTTCCAGCTTAGCTGTGCAGAGGAAGAACAAGAAGAAGAAGAAGTATCTCGAAATATGTCCGTCAGGCCCGTTCCTTTGAGCTGAATCTGCAAATATCTCGGAAACGAAGCGAGCTATGGCAAAATGTTAAGAGACGTTTTTTGTAGTGAATTATGTTTCCTACAATTTATGTTCTATGATATTTTTTGATCAGAAGCGTAGTTTTCGAGATATATCGAGATATTTAAAAGTTCCGAAGCCGCACCAACATAATAGAGATACAGAAACACCGTGGCTCCTTTCTTTGAGATAACTCTGCACTAGTGCGAGCCGCAAATGCCACTTCCAGCTTAGCTGTGCAGAAGAAGAACAACAAGAAGAAGAAATATCTCGAAATATGTCCGTCACGCCCCTTCCCTTGAGATAAATCTGCAAATATCTCGGACACGAAGCAAGCTATGGCAAAATGTTAAGAGACCTTTTTTGTAGAGAATTAAGTTTCCTACTTTTTATGTTCTATGATATTTTTCGATCAGAGGCGTAGTTCTCGAGATATATCAAGATATTTAAAAGTTCCGAAGCCGCACCAACATAATAGAGATACAGAAACACCGTGGCCCCTTTCTTTGAGATAACTCTGCACGATTGCGAGCTGGAAATGCCACTTCCAGTTTAGCTGTGCAGAAGAAGAACAACAAGAAGAAGAAATATCTCGAAATATGTCCATCAGGACCCTTCCCTTGAGATAAATCTGCAAATATCTCGGAAACGAAGCGAGCTATGGCAAAATGTTAAGAGACCTTTTTTGTAGAGAATTAAGTTTCCTACTTTTTATGTTCTATGATATTTTTTGATCAGATGCGTAGTTCTCGAGATATGTCCAGATATTTAAAAGTTCCGAAGCCGCACCAACATAATAGAGATACAGAAACACCGTGGCCCCTTTCTTTGAGATAACTCTGCACTATTGCGCGCTGCAAATGCCACTTCCAGCTTAGCTGTGCAGAGGAAGAACAACAAGAAGAAGAAGTATCTCGAAATATGTCCGTCAGGCCCGTTCCTTTGAGCTGAATCTGCAAATATCTCGGAAACGAAGCGAGCTATGGCAAAATGTTAAGAGACGTTTTTTGTAGTGAATTATGTTTCCTACAATTTATGTTCTATGATATTTTTTGATCAGAAGCGTAGTTTTCGAGATATATCGAGATATTTAAAAGTTCCGAAGCCGCACCAACATAATAGAGATACAGAAACACCGTGGCTCCTTTCTTTGAGATAACTCTGCACTAGTGCGAGCCGCAAATGCCACTTCCAGCTTAGCTGTGCAGAAGACGAACAACAAGAAGAAGAAATATCTCGAAATATGTCCGTCAGGCCCCTTCCCTTGAGATAAATCTGCAAATATCTCGGAAACGAAGCGAGCTATGGCAAAATGTTAAGAGACCTTTTTTGTAGAGAATTAAGTTTCCTACTTTTTATGTTCTATGATATTTTTCGATCAGAGGCGTAGTTCTCGAGATATATCAAGATATTTAAAAGTTCCGAAGCCGCACCAACATAATAGAGATACAGAAACACCGTGGCCCCTTTCTTTGAGATAACTCTACACGATTGCGAGCTGGAAATGCCACTTCCAGTTTAGCTGTGCAGAAGAAGAACAACAAGAAGAAGAAATATCTCGAAATATGTCCATCAGGACCCTTCCCTTGAGATAAATCTGCAAATATCTCGGAAACGAAGCGAGCTATGGCAAAATGTTAAGAGACCTTTTTTGTAGAGAATTAAGTTTCCTACTTTTTATGTTCTATGATATTTTTTGATCAGATGCGTAGTTCTCGAGATATATCCAGATATTTAAAAGTTCCGAAGCCGCACCAACATAATAGAGATACAGAAACACCGTGGCCCCTTTCTTTGAGATAACTCTGCACTATTGCGAGCTGCAAATGCCACTTCCAGCTTAGCTGTGCAGAGGAAGAACAACAAGAAGAAGAAGTATCTCGAAATATGTCCGTCAGGCCCCTTCCCTTGAGATAAATCTGCAAATATCTCGGAAACGAAGCGAGCTATGGCAAAATGTTAAGAGACCTTTTTTGTAGAGAATTAAGTTTCCTACTTTTTATGTTCTATGATATTTTTCGATCAGAGGCGTAGTTCTCGAGATATATCAAGATATTTAAAAGTTCCGAAGCCGCACCAACATAATAGAGATACAGAAACACCGTGGCCCCCTTCTTTGAGATAACTCTGCACTATTGCGACCTGCAAATGCCACTTCCAGCTCAGCTGTGCAGAAGAAGAACAACAAGAAGAAGAAATATCTCGAAATATGTCCGTCAGGCCCCTTCCCTTGAGATAAATCTGCAAATATCTCGGAAACGAAGCGAGCTATGGCAAAATGTTAAGAGACCTTTTTTGTAGAGAATTAAGTTTCCTACTTTTTATGTTCTATGATATTTTTTGATCAGATGCGTAGTTCTCGAGATATATCAAGATATTTAAAAGTTCCGAAGCCGCAGCAACATAATAGAGATACAGAAACACCGTGGCCCCTTCCTTTGAGATAACTCTGCACTATTGCGAGCTGCAAATGCCACTTCCAGCTTAGCTGTGCAGAGGAAGAACAACAAGAAGAAGAAGTATCTCGAAATATGTCCGTCAGGCCCGTTCCTTTGAGCTGAATCTGCAAATATCTCGGAAACGAAGCGAGCTATGGCAAAATGTTAAGAGACGTTTTTTGTAGAGAATTATGTTTCCTACAATTTATGTTCTATGATATTTTTCGATCAGAAGCGTAGTTTTCGAGATATATCGAGATATTTAAAAGTTCCGAAGCCGCACCAAGATAATAGAGATACAGAAACACCGTGGCTCCTTTCTTTGAGATAACTCTGCACTAGTGCGAGCCGCAAATGCCACTTCCAGCTTAGCTGTGCAGAAGAAGAACAACAAGAAGAAGAAATATCTCGAAATATGTCCGTCAGGCCCCTTCCCTTGAATTAAATCTGCAAATATCTCGGAAACGAAGCGAGCTATGGCAAAATGTTGAGAGACCTTTTTTGTAGAGAATTAAGTTTCCTACTTTTTATGTTCTATGATATTTTTCGATCAGACGCGTAGTTCTCGAGATATATCGAGATATTTAAAAGTTCCGAAGCCGCACCAACATAATAGAGATACAGAAACACCGTGGCCCCTTTCTTTGAGATAACTCTGCACTAGTGCGAGCCGCAAATGCCACTTCCAGCTTAGCTGTGCAGAAGAAGAACAACAAGAAGAAGAAATATCTCGAAATATGTCCGTCAGGACCCTTCCCTTGAGATAAATCTGCAAATATCTCGGAAACGAAGCGAGCTATTGCAAAACGTTAAGAGACCTTTTTTGTAGAGAATTAAGTTTCCTACTTTTTATGTTCTATGATAGTTTTTGATCAGATGCGTAGTTCTCGAGATATATCAAGATATTTAGAAGTTCCGAAGCCGCACCAACATAATAGAGATACAGAAACACCGTGGCCCCTTTCTTTGAGATAACTCTGCACTATTGCGAGCTGCAAATGCCACTTCCAGCTTAGCTGTGCAGAGGAAGAACAAGAAGAAGAAGAAGTATCTCGAAATATGTCCGTCAGGCCCGTTCCTTTGAGCTGAATCTGCAAATATCTCGGAAACGAAGCGAGCTATGGCAAAATGTTAAGAGACGTTTTTTGTAGTGAATTATGTTTCCTACAATTTATGTTCTATGATATTTTTTGATCAGAAGCGTAGTTTTCGAGATATATCGAGATATTTAAAAGTTCCGAAGCCGCACCAACATAATAGAGATACAGAAACACCGTGGCTCCTTTCTTTGAGATAACTCTGCACTAGTGCGAGCCGCAAATGCCACTTCCAGCTTAGCTGTGCAGAAGAAGAACAACAAGAAGAAGAAATATCTCGAAATATGTCCGTCACGCCCCTTCCCTTGAGATAAATCTGCAAATATCTCGGACACGAAGCGAGCTATGGCAAAATGTTAAGAGACCTTTTTTGTAGAGAATTAAGTTTCCTACTTTTTATCTTCTATGATATTTTTCGATCAGAGGCGTAGTTCTCGAGATATATCAAGATATTTAAAAGTTCCGAAGCCGCACCAACATAATAGAGATACAGAAACACCGTGGCCCCTTTCTTTGAGATAACTCTGCACGATTGCGAGCTGGAAATGCCACTTCCAGTTTAGCTGTGCAGAAGAAGAACAACAAGAAGAAGAAATATCTCGAAATATGTCCATCAGGACCCTTCCCTTGAGATAAATCTGCAAATATCTCGGAAACGAAGCGAGCTATGGCAAAATGTTAAGAGACCTTTTTTGTAGAGAATTAAGTTTCCTACTTTTTATGTTCTATGATATTTTTTGATCAGATGCGTAGTTCTCGAGATATATCCAGATATTTAAAAGTTCCGAAGCCGCACCAACATAATAGAGATACAGAAACACCGTGGCCCCTTTCTTTGAGATAACTCTGCACTATTGCGAGCTGCAAATGCCACTTCCAGCTTAGCTGTGCAGAAGAAGAACATCAAGAAGAAGAAATATCTCGAAATATGTCCGTCAGGCCCCTTCCCTTGAGATAAATCTGCAAATATCTCGGAAACGAAGAGAGCTATGGCAAAATGTTAAGAGACCTTTTTTGTAGAGAATTAAGTTTCCTACTTTTCATGTTCTATGATATTTTTTGATCAGATGCGTAGTTCTCGAGATATATCAAGATATTTAAAAGTTCCGAAGCAGCACCAACATAATAGAGATACAGAAACACCGTGGCCCCTTTCTTTGAGATAACTCTGCACTATTGCGAGCTGTAAATGCCACTTCCAGCTTAGCTGTGCAGAAGAAGAACAACAAGAAGAAGAAATATCTCGAAATATGTCCGTCAGGCCCCTTCCCTTGAGATAAATCTGCAAATATCTCGGAAACGAAGCGAGCTATGGCAAAATGTTAAGAGACCTTTTTTGTAGAGAATTAAGTTTCCTACTTTTTATGTTCTACGATATTTTTCGATCAGAGGCGTAGTTCTCGAGATATATCAAGATATTTAAAAGTTCCGAAGCCGCACCAACATAATAGAGATACAGAAACACCGTGGCCCCTTTCTTTGAGATAACTCTGCACGATTGCGAGCTGGAAATGCCACTTCCAGTTTAGCTGTGCAGAAGAAGAACAACAAGAAGAAGAAATATCTCGAAATATGTCCATCAGGCCCGTTCCTTTGAGCTGAATCTGCAAATACCTCGGAAACGAAGCGAGCTATGGCAAAATGTTAAGAGACGTTTTTTGTAGAGAATTATGTTTCCTACAATTTATGTTCTATGATATTTTTTGATCAGAAGCGTAGTTTTCGAGATATATCGAGATATTTAAAAGTTCCGAAGCCGCACCAACATAATAGAGATACAGAAACACCGTGGCCCCTTTCTTTGAGATAACTCTGCACTAGTGCGAGCCGCAAATGCCACTTCCAGCTTAGCTGTGCAGAAGAAGAACAACAAGAAGAAGAAATATCTCGAAATATGTCCGACAGGCCCCTTCCCTTGAGATAAATCTGCAAATATCTCGGAAACGAAGCGAGCTATGGCGAAATGTTAAGAGACCTTTTTTGTAGAGAATTAAGTTTCCTGCTTTTTATGTTCTATGATATTTTTTGATCAGATGCGTAGTTCTGGAGATATATCAAGATATTTAAAAGTTCCGAAGCCGCACCAACATAATAGAGATACAGAAACACCGTGGCCCCTTTCTTTGAGATAACTTTGCACTATTGCGAGCTGCAAATGCCACTTCCAGCTTAGCTGTGCAGAAGAGGAACAACAAGAAGAAGAAGTATCTCGAAATATGTCCGTCAGGCCCGTTCCTTTGAGCTGAATCTGCAAATATCTCGGAAACGAAGCGAGCTATGGCAAAATGTTAAGAGACGTTTTTTGTAGTGAATTATGTTTCCTACAATTTATGTTCTATAATATTTTTTGATCAGAAGCGTAGTTTTCGAGATATATCGAGATATTTAAAAGTTTCGAAGCCGCACCAACATAATAGAGATACAGAAACACCGTGGCCCCTTTCTTTGAGATAACTCTGCACGATTGCGAGCTGGAAATGCCACTTCCAGTTTAGCTGTGCAGAAGAAGAACAACAAGAAGAAGAAATATCTCGAAATATGTCCATCAGGACCCTTCCCTTGAGATAAATCTGCAAATATCTCGGAAACGAAGCGAGCTATGGCAAAATGTTAAGAGACCTTTTTTGTAGAGAATTAAGTTTCCTACTTTTTATGTTCTATGATATTTTTTGATCAGATGCGTAGTTCTCGAGATATATCCAGATATTTAAAAGTTCCGAAGCCGCACCAACATAATAGAGATACAGAAACACCGTGGCCCCTTTCTTTGAGATAACTCTGCACTATTGCGAGCTGCAAATGCCACTTCCAGCTTAGCTGTGCAGAGGAAGAACAACAAGAAGAAGAAATATCTCGAAATATGTCCGTCAGGCCAGTTCCTTTGAGCTGAATCTGCAAATATCTCGGAAACGAAACGAGCTATGGCAAAATGTTAAGAGACATTTTTTGTAGAGAATTATGTTTCCTACAATTTATGTTCTATGATATTTTTTGATCAGAAGCGTAGTTTTCGAGATATATCGAGATATTTAAAAGTTCCGAAGCCGCACCAACATAATAGAGATACAGAAACACCGTGGCCCCTTTCTTTGAGATAACTCTGCACTAGTGCGAGCCGCAAATGCCACTTCCAGCTTAGCTGTGCAGAAGAAGAACAACAAGAAGAAGAAATATCTCGAAATATGTCCGACAGGCCCCTTCCCTTGAGATAAATCTGCAAATATCTCGGAAACGACGCGAGCTATGGCGAAATGTTAAGAGACCTTTTTTGTAGAGAATTAAGTTTCCTACTTTTTATCTTCTATGATATTTTTTGATCAGATGCGTAGTTCTCGAGATATATCGAGATATTTAAAAGTTCCGAAGCCGCACCAACATAATGGAGATACAGAAACACCGTGGCCCCTTTCTTTGAGATAACTCTGCACTAGTGCGAGCCGCAAATGCCACTTCCAGCTTAGCTGTGCAGAAGAAGAACAACAAGAAGAAGAAATATCTCGAAATATGTCCGACAGGCCCCTTCCCTTGAGATAAATCTGCAAATATCTCGGAAACGAAGCGAGCTATGGCGAAATGTTAAGAGACCTTTTTTGTAGAGAATTAAGTTTCCTACTTTTTATCTTCTATGATATTTTTTGATCAGATGCGTAGTTCTCGAGATATATCAAGATATTTAAAAGTTCCGAAGCCGCACCAACATAATAGAGATACAGAAACACCGTGGCCCCTTTCTTTGAGATAACTCTGCACTATTGCGCGCTGCAAATGCCACTTCCAGTTTAGCTGTGCAGAAGAAGAACAACAAGAAGAAGAAATATCTCGAAATATGTCCATCAGGACCCTTCCCTTGAGATAAATCTGCAAATATCTCGGAAACGAAGCGAGCTATGGCAAAATGTTAAGAGACCTTTTTTGTAGAGAATTAAGTTTCCTACTTTTTATGTTCTATGATATTTTTCGATCAGAGGCGTAGTTCTCGAGATATATCAAGATATTTAAAAGTTCCGAAGCCGCACCAACATAATAGAGATACAGAAACACCGTGGCCCCTTTCTTTGAGATAACTCTGCACTAGTGCGAGCCGCAAATGCCACTTCCAGCTTAGCTGTACAGAAGAAGAACAACAAGAAGAAGAAATATCTCGAAATATGTCCGTCAGGCCCCTTCCCTTGAGATAAATATGCAAATATCTCGGAAACGAAGCGAGCTATGGCAAAATGTTAAGAGACCTTTTTTGTACAGAATTATGTTTCCTACTTTTTATGTTCTATGATATTTTTTGATCAGATGCGTAGTTCTCGAGATATATTAAGATATTTAAAAGTTCCGAAGCCGCACCAACATAATAGAGATACAGAAACACCGTGGCCCCTTTCTTTGAGATAACTCTGCACTATTGCGAGCTGTAAATGCCACCTCCAGCTTAGCTGTGCAGAAGAAGAACAACAAGAAGAAGAAATATCTCGAAATATGTCCGTCAGGCCCCTGCCCTTGAGATATATCTGCAAATATCTCGGAAACGAAGCGAGCTATGGCAAAATGTTAAGAGACATTTTTTGTAGAGAATTATGTTTCCTACAATTTATGTTCTATGATATTTTTTGATCAGATGCGTAGTTCTCGAGATATATCAAGATATTTAAAAGTTCCGAAACCGCACCAACATAACAGAGATACAGAAACACCGTGGCCCCTTTCTTTGAGATAACTCTGCACTAGTGCGAGCCGCAAATGCCGCTTCCAGCTTAGCTGTGCAGAAGAAGAACAACAAGAAGAAGAAATATCTCGAAATATGTCCGTTAGGCCCCTTCCCTTGAGATAAATCTGCAAATATCTCGGAAACGAAGCGAGCTATGGCAAAATGTTAAGAGACCTTTTTTGTAGAGAATTAAGTTTCCTACATTTTATGTTCTATGATATTTTTTGATCAGATGCGTAGTTCTCGAGATATATCAAGATATTTAAAAGTTCCGAAGCCGCACCAACATAATAGAGATACAGAAACACCGTGGCCCCTTTCTTTGAGATAACTCTGCACTATTGCGAGCTGTAACTGCCACTTCCAGCTTAGCTGTGCAGAAGAAGAACAACAAGAAGAAGAAATATCTCGAAATATGTCCGTCAGGCCAGTTCCTTTGAGATGAATCTGCAAATATCTCGGAAACGAAGCGAGCTATGGCAAAATGTTAAGAGACCTTTTTTGTAGAGAATTAAGTTTCCTACTTTTTGTGTTCTATGATATTTTTTGATCAGATGCGTAGTTCTCGAGATATATCAAGATATTTAAAAGTTCCGAAGCCGCACCAACATAATAGAGATACAGAAACACCGTGGCCCCTTTCTTTGAGATAACTCTGCACGATTGCGAGCTGGAAATGCCACTTCCAGTTTAGCTGTGCAGAAGAAGAACAACAAGAAGAAGAAATATCTCGAAATATGTCCATCAGGACCCTTCCCTTGAGATAAATCTGCAAATATCTCGGAAACGAAGCGAGCTATGGCAAAATGTTAAGAGACCTTTTTTGTAGAGAATTAAGTTTCCTACTTTTTATGTTCTATGATATTTTTTGATCAGATGCGTAGTTCTCGAGATATATCAAGATATTTAAAAGTTCCGAAGCCGCACCAACATAATAGAGATACAGAAACACCGTGGCCCCTTTCTTTGAGATAACTCTGCACTATTGCGAGCTGCAAATGCCACTTCCAGCTTAGCTGTGCAGAAGAAGAACAACAAGAAGAAGAAATATCTCGAAATATGTCCGGCAGGCCCCTTCCCTTGAGATATATCTGCAAATATCTCGGAAACGAAGCGAGCTATGGCAAAATGTTAAGATACCTTTTTTGTAGAGAATTATGTTTCCTACAATTTATGTTCTATCATATTTTTTGATCAGATGCGTAGTTCTCGAGATATATCAAGATATTTAAAAGTTCCGAAGCCGCACCAACATAATAGAGATACAGAAACACCGTGGCCCCTTTCTTTGAGATAACTCTGCACTATTGCGAGCTGCAAATGCCACTTCCAGCTTAGCTGTGCAGAGGAAGAACAACAAGAAGAAGAAATATCTCGAAATATGTCCGTCAGGCCAGTTCCTTTGAGCTGAATCTGCAAATATCTCGGAAACGAAGCGAGCTATGGCAAAATGTTAAGAGACGTTTTTTGTAGAGAATTATGTTTCCTACAATTTATGTTCTATGATATTTTTTGATCAGAAGCGTAGTTTTCGAGATATATCGAGATATTTAAAAGTTCCGAAGCCGCACCAACATAATAGAGATACAGAAACACCGTGGCCCCTTTCTTTGAGATAACTCTGCACTATTGCGAGCTGCAAATGCCACTTCCAGCTTAGCTGTGCAGAGGAAGAACAACAAGAAGAAGAAGTATCTCGAAATATGTCCGTCAGGCCCGTTCCTTTGAGCTGAATCTGCAAATATCTCGGAAACGAAGCGAGCTATGGCAAAATGTTAAGAGACCTTTTTTGTAGACAATTATGTTTGCTACTTTTTATGTTCTATGATATTTTTTGATCAGATGCGTAGTTCTCGAGATATATCAAGATATTTAAAAGTTCCGAAGCCGCACCAACATAATAGAGATACAGAAACACCGTGGCCCCTTTCTTTGAGATAACTCTGCACTATTGCGAGCTGCAAATGCCACTTCCAGCTTAGCTGTGCAGAAGAAGAACAACAAGAAGAAGAAATATCTCGAAATATGTCCGTCAGGCCCCTGCCCTTGAGATATATCTGCAAATATCTCGGAAACGAAGCGAGCTATGGCAAAATGTTGAGAGACCTTTTTTGTAGAGAATTAAGTTTCCTACTATTTATGTTCTATGATATTTTTGGATCAGATGCGTAGTTCTCGAGATATATCAAGATATTTAAAAGTTCCGAAGCCGCACCAACATAATAGAGATACAGAAACACCGTGGCCCCTTTCTTTGAGATAACTCTGCACTATTGCGAGCTGCAAATGCCACTTCCAGCTTAGCTGTGCAGAGGAAGAACAACAAGAAGAAGAAATATCTCGAAATATGTCCGTCAGGCCCCTTCCCTTGAGATATATCTGCAAATATCTCGGAAACGAAGCGAGCTATGGCAAAATGTAAACAGACCTTTTTGTAGAGAATTAAGTTTCCTACTTTTTATGTTCTATGATATTTTTTGATCAGATGCGTAGTTCTCGAGATATATCAAGATATTTAAAAGTTCCGAAGCCGCACCAACATAATAGAGATACAGAAACACCGTGGCCCCTTTCTTTGAGATAACTCTGCACTATTGCGAGCTGCAAATGCCACTTCCAGCTTAGCTGTGCAGAGGAAGAACAACAAGAAGAAGAAATATCTCGAAATATGTCCGTCAGGCCAGTTCCTTTGAGCTGAATCTGCAAATATCTCGGAAACGAAGCGAGCTATGGCAAAATGTTAAGAGACGTTTTTTGTAGCGAATTATGTTTCCTACAATTCATGTTCTATGATATTTTTTGATCAGAAGCGTAGTTTTCGAGATATATCGAGATATTTAAAAGTTCCGAAGCCGCACCAACATAATAGAGATACAGAAACACCGTGGCCCCTTTCTTTGAGATAACTCTGCACTAGTGCTAGCCGCAAATGCCACTTCCAGCTTAGCTGTGCAGAGGAAGAACAACAAGAAGAAGAAATACCTCGAAATATGTCCGTCAGGCCAGTTCCTTTGAGCTGAATCTGCAAATATCTCGGAAACGAAGCGAGCTATGGCAAAATGTTAAGAGACGTTTTTTGTAGAGAATTATGTTTGCTACAATTCATGTTCTATGATATTTTTTGATCAGAAGCGTAGTTTTCGAGATATATCGAGATATTTAAAAGTTCCGAAGCCGCACCAACATAATAGGGATACAGAAACACCGTGGCCCCTTTCTTTGAGATAACTCTGCACTAGTGCGAGCCGCAAATGCCACTTCCAGCTTAGCTGTGCAGAAGAAGAACAACAAGAAGAAGAAATATCTCGAAATATGTCCGTCAGGCCCCTTCCCTTGAGATAAATCTGCAAATATCTCGGAAACGAAGCGAGCTATGGCAAAATGTTAAGAGACCTTTTTTGTAGAGAATTATGTTTCCTACTTTTTATGTTCTATGATATTTTTTGATCAGATGCGTAGTTCTCGAGATATATCAAGATATTTAAAAGTTCCGAAGCCGCACCAACATAATAGAGATACAGAAACACCGTGGCCCCTTTCTTTGAGATAACTCTGCACTATTGCGAGCTGCAAATGCCACTTCCAGCTTAGCTGTGCAGAGGAAGAACAACAAGAAGAAGAAATATCTCGAAATATGTCCGTCAGGCCAGTTCCTTTGAGCTGAATCTGCAAATATCTCGGAAACGAAGCGAGCTATGGCAAAATGTTAGGAGACGTTTTTTGTAGAGAATTATGTTTCCTACAATTTATGTTCTATGATATTTTTTGATCAGAAGCGTAGTTTTCGAGATATATCGAGATATTTAAAAGTTCCGAAGCCGCACCAACATAATAGGGATACAGAAACACCGTGGCCCCTTTCTTTGAGATAACTCTGCACTAGTGCGAGCCGCAAATGCCACTTCCAGCTTAGCTGTGCAGAAGAAGAACAACAAGAAGAAGAAATATCTCGAAATATGTCCGTCAGGCCCCTTCCCTTGAGATAAATCTGCAAATATCTCGGAAACGAAGCGAGCTATGGCAAAATGTTAAGAGACCTTTTTTGTAGAGAATTAAGTTTCCTACTTTCTATGTTCTATGATATTTTTTGATCAGATGCGTAGTTCTCGAGATATATCAAGATATTTAAAAGTTCCGAAGCCGCACCAACATAATAGAGATACAGAAACACCGTGGCCCCTTTCTTTGAGATAACTCTGCACTATTGCGAGCTGCAAATGCCACTTCCAGCTTAGCTGTGCAGAGGAAGAACAACAAGAAGAAGAAATATCTCGAAATATGTCCGTCAGGCCAGTTCCTTTGAGCTGAATCTGCAAATATCTCGGAAACGAAGCGAGCTATGGCAAAATGTTGAGAGACGTTTTTTGTAGAGAATTATGTTTCCTACAATTTATGTTCTATGATATTTTTTGATCAGAAGCGTAGTTTTCGAGATATATCGAGATATTTAAAAGTTCCGAAGCCGCACCAACATAATAGGGATACAGAAACACCGTGGCCCCTTTCTTTGAGATAACTCTGCACTAGTGCGAGCCGCAAATGCCACTTCCAGCTTAGCTGTGCAGAAGAAGAACAACAAGAAGAAGAAATATCTCGAAATATGTCCGTCAGGCCCCTTCCCTTGAGATAAATCTGCAAATATCTCGGAAACGAAGCGAGCTATGGCAAAATGTTAAGAGACCTTTTTTGTAGAGAATTAAGTTTCCTACTTTTTATGTTCTATGATATTTTTTGATCAGATGCGTAGTTCTCGAGATATATCAAGATATTTAAAAGTTCCGAAGCCGCACCAACATAATAGAGATACAGAAACACCGTGGCCCCTTTCTTTGAGATAACTCTGCACTATTGCGAGCTGTAAATGCCACTTCCAGCTTAGCTGTGCAGAGGAAGAACAACAAGAAGAAGAAATATCTCGAAATATGTCCGTCAGGCCAGTTCCTTTGAGCTGAATCTGCAAATATCTCGGAAACGAAGCGAGCTATGGCAAAATGTTAAGAGACGTTTTTTGTAGAGAATTATGTTTCCTA
Organism: Osmia lignaria lignaria; assembly: GCF_051020975.1. Lineage (NCBI taxonomy): Eukaryota > Metazoa > Arthropoda > Insecta > Hymenoptera > Megachilidae > Osmia > Osmia lignaria. The sequence continues at coordinate 2,818,299 of NW_027478159.1, read as the reverse complement.
CAATTTATGTTCTATGATATTTTTTGATCAGAAGCGTAGTTTTCGAGATATATCGAGATATTTAAAAGTTCCGAAGCCGCACCAACATAATAGAGATACAGAATCACCGTGGCCCCTTTCTTTGAGATAACTCTGCACTAGTGCGAGCCGCAAATGCCACTTCCAGCTTAGATGTGCAGAAGAAGAACAACAAGAAGAAGAAATATCTCGAAATATGTCCGACAGGCCCCTTCCCTTGAGATAAATCTGCAAATATCTCGGAAACGAAGCGAGCTATGGCGAAATGTTAAGAGACCTTTTTTGTAGAGAATTAAGATTCCTACTTTTTATCTTCTATGATATTTTTTGATCAGATGCGTAGTTCTCGAGATATATCAAGATATTTAAAAGTTCCGAAGCCGCACCAACATAATAGAGATACAGAAACACCGTGGCCCCTTTCTTTGAGATAACTCTGCACTATTGCGCGCTGCAAATGCCACTTCCAGCTTAGCTGTGCAGAAGAAGAACAACAAGAAGAAGAAATATCTCGAAATATGTCCGTCAGGCCCCTTCCTTTGAGATAAATCTGCAAATATCTCGGAAACGAAGCGGGCTATGGCAAAATGTTAAGAGACCTTTTTTGTAGAGAATTAAGTTTCCTACTTTTTATGTTCTATGATATTTTTCGATCAGAGGCGTAGTTCTCGAGATATATCAAGATATTTAAAAGTTCCGAAGCCGCACCAACATAATAGAGATACAGAAACACCGTGGCCCCTTTCTTTGAGATAACTCTGCACGATTGCGAGCTGGAAATGCCACTTCCAGTTTAGCTGTGCAGAAGAAGAACAACAAGAAGAAGAAATATCTCGAAATATGTCCATCAGGACCCTTCCCTTGAGATAAATCTGCAAATATCTCGGAAACGAAGCGAGCTATGGCAAAATGTTAAGAGACCTTTTTTGTAGAGAATAATGTTTCCTACAATTTACGTTCTATGATATTTTTTGATCAGAAGCGTAGTTTTCGAGATATATCGAAATATTTAAAAGTTCCGAAGCCGCACCAACATAATAGAGATACAGAAACACCGTGGCCCCTTTCTTTGAGATAACTCTGCACTATTGCGAGCTGCAAATGCCACTTCCAGCTTAGCTGTGCAGAAGAAGAACAACAAGAAGAAGAAATATCTCGAAATATGTCCGTCAGGCCCCTTCCCTTGAGATATATCTGCAAATATCTCGGAAACGAAGCGAGCTATGGCAAAATGTTAAGAGACCTTTTTTGTAGAGAATTATGTTTCCTACAATTTAGGTTCTATGATATTTTTTGATCAGAAGCGTAGTTTTCGAGATATATCGAGATATTTAAAAGTTCCGAAGCCGCACCAACATAATAGAGATACAGAAACACCGTGGCTCCTTTCTTTGAGATAACTCTGCACTAGTGCGAGCCGCAAATGCCACTTCCAGCTTAGCTGTGCAGAAGAAGAACAACAAGAAGAAGAAATATCTCGAAATATGTCCGACAGGCCCCTTCCCTTGAGATAAATCTGCAAATATCTCGGAAACGAAGCGAGCTATGGCGAAATGTTAAGAGACCTTTTTTGTAGAGAATTAAGTTTCCTACTTTTTATCTTCTACGATATTTTTTGATCAGATGCGTAGTTCTCGAGATATATCAAGATATTTAAAAGTTCCGAAGCCGCACCAACATAATAGAGATACAGAAACACCGTGGCCCCTTTCTTTGAGATAACTCTGCACTATTGCGCGCTGCAAATGCCACTTCCAGCTTAGGTGTGCAGAAGAAGAACAACAAGAAGAAGAAATATCTCGAAATATGTCCGTCAGGCCCCTTCCCTTGAGATAAATCTGCAAATATCGCGGAAACGAAGCGAGCTATGGCAAAATGTTAAGAGACCTTTTTTGTAGAGAATTATTTTTCCTACAATTTAGGTTCTATGATATTTTTTGGTCAGAAGCGTAGTTTTCGAGATATATCGAGATATTTAAAAGTTCCGAAGCCGCACCAACATAATAGAGATACAGAAACACCGTGGCCCCTTTCTTTGAGATAACTCTGCACTAGTGCGAGCCGCAAATGCCACTTCCAGCTTAGCTGTGCAGAAGAAGAACAACAAGAAGAAGAAATATCTCGAAATATGTCCGTCAGGCCCCTTCCCTTGAGATATATCTGCAAATATCTCGGAAACGAAGCGAGCTATGGCGAAATGTTAAGAGACCTTTTTTGTAGAGAATTATGTTTCCTACAATTTAGGTTCTATGATATTTTTTGGTCAGAAGCGTAGTTTTCGAGATATATCGAGATATTTAAAAGTTCCGAAGCCGCACCAACATAATAGAGATACAGAAACACCGTGGCCCCTTTCTTTGAGATAACTCTGCACTAGTGCGAGCCGCAAATGCCACTTCCAGCTTAGCTGTGCAGAAGAAGAACAACAAGAAGAAGAAATATCTCGAAATATGTCGGTCAGGCCCCTTCCCTTGAGATAAATCTGCAAATATCTCGGGAACGAAGCGAGCTATGGCAAAATGTTAAGAGACCTTTTTTGTAGAGAATTAAGTTTCCTACTTTTTATGTTCTATGATATTTTTTGATCAGATGCGTAGTTCTCGAGATATATCAAGATATTTAAAAGTTCCGAAGCCGCACCAACATAATAGAGATACAGAAACACCGTGGCCCCTTTCTTTGAGATAACTCTGCACTATTGCGAGCTGCAAATGCCACTTCGAGCTTAGCTGTGCAGAGGAAGAACAACAAGAAGAAGAAGTATCTCGAAATATGTCCGTCAGGCCCGTTCCTTTGAGCTGAATCTGCGAATATCTCGGAAACGAAGCGAGCTATGGCAAAATGTTAAGAGACGTTTTTTGTAGTGAATTATGTTTCCTACAATTTATGTTCTATGATATTTTTTGATCAGAAGCGTTGTTTTCGAGATATATCGAGATATTTAAAAGTTCCGAAGCCGCACCAACATAATAGAGATACAGAAACACCGTGGCTCCTTTCTTTGAGATAACTCTGCACTAGTGCGAGCCGCAAATGCCACTTCCAGCTTAGCTGTGCAGAAGAAGAACAACAAGAAGAAGAAATATCTCGAAATATGTCCGTCAGGCCCCTTCCCTTGAGATAAATCTGCAAATATCTCGGAAACGAAGCGAGCTATGGCAAAATGTTAAGAGACCTTTTTTGTAGAGAATTATGTTTCCTACAATTTAGGTTCTATGATATTTTTTGGTCAGAGGCGTAGTTTTCGAGATATATCGAGATATTTAAAAGTTCCGAAGCCGCACCAACATAATAGAGATACAGAAACACCGTGGCCCCTTTCTTTGAGATAACTCTGCACTATTGCGAGCTGCAAATGCCACTTCCAGCTTAGCTGTGCAGAGGAAGAACAACAAGAAGAAGAAGTATCTCGAAATATGTCCGTCAGGCCCGTTCCTTTGAGCTGAATCTGCAAATATCTCGGAAACGAAGCGAGCTATGGCAAAATGTTAAGAGACGTTTTTTGTAGTGAATTATGTTTCCTACAATTTATGTTCTATGATATTTTTTGATCAGAAGCGTAGTTTTCGAGATATATCGAGATATTTAAAAGTTCCGAAGCCGCACCGACATAATAGAGATACAGAAACACCGTGGCTCCTTTCTTTGAGATAACTCTGCACTAGTGCGAGCCGCAAATGCCACTTCCAGCTTAGCTGTGCAGAAGAAGAACAACAAGAAGAAGAAATATCTCGAAATATGTCCATCAGGACCCTTCCCTTGAGATAAATCTGCAAATATCTCGGAAACGAAGAGAGCTATGGCAAAATGTTAAGAGACCTTTTTTGTAGAGAATTAAGTTTCCTACTTTTCATGTTCTATGATATTTTTTGATCAGATGCGTAGTTCTCGAGATATATCAAGATATTTAAAAGTTCCGAAGCAGCACCAACATAATAGAGATACAGAAACACCGTGGCCCCTTTCTTTGAGATAACTCTGCACTATTGCGAGCTGTAAATGCCACTTCCAGCTTAGCTGTGCAGAAGAAGAACAACAAGAAGAAGAAATATCTCGAAATATGTCCGTCAGGCCCCTTCCCTTGAGATAAATCTGCAAATATCTCGGAAACGAAGCGAGCTATGGCAAAATCTTAAGAGTCCTTTTTTGTAGAGAATTAAGTTTCCTACTTTTTATGTTCTATGATATTTTTCGATCAGAGGCGTAGTTCTCGAGATATATCAAGATATTTAAAAGCTCCGAAGCCGCACCAACATAATAGAGATACAGAAACACCGTGGCCCCTTTCTTTGAGATAACTCTGCACGATTGCGAGCTGGAAATGCCACTTCCAGTTTAGCTGTGCAGAAGAAGAACAACAAGAAGAAGAAATATCTCGAAATATGTCCATCAGGACCCTTCCCTTGAGATAAATCTGCAAATATCTCGGAAACCACGCGAGCTATGGCAAAATGTTAAGAGCCCTTTTCTGTAGACAATAATGTTTCCTACAATTTACGTTCTATGATATTTTTTGATCAGAAGCGTAGTTTTCGAGATATATCGAGATATTTAAAAGCTCCGAAGCCGCACCAACATAATAGAGATACAGAAACACCGTGGCCCCCTTCTTTGAGATAACTCTGCACTATTGCGACCTGCAAATGCCACTTCCAGCTCAGCTGTGCAGAAGAAGAACAACAAGAAGAAGAAATATCTCGAAATATGTCCGTCAGGCCCCTTCCCTTGAGATAAATCTGCAAATATCTCGGAAACGAAGCGAGCTATGGCAAAATGTTAAGAGACCTTTTTTGTAGAGAATTAAGTTTCCTACTTTTTATGTTCTATGATATTTTTTGATCAGATGCGTAGTTCTCGAGATATATCAAGATATTTAAAAGTTCCGAAGCCGCACCAACATAATAGAGATACAGAAACACCGTGGCCCCTTCCTTTGAGATAACTCTGCACTATTGCGAGCTGCAAATGCCACTTCCAGCTTAGCTGTGCAGAGGAAGAACAACAAGAAGAAGAAGTATCTCGAAATATGTCCGTCAGGCCCGTTCCTTTGAGCTGAATCTGCAAATATCTCGGAAACGAAGCGAGCTATGGCAAAATGTTAAGAGACGTTTTTTGTAGAGAATTATGTTTCCTACAATTTATGTTCTATGATATTTTTCGATCAGAAGCGTAGTTTTCGAGATATATCGAGATATTTAAAAGTTCCGAAGCCGCACCAAGATAATAGAGATACAGAAACACCGTGGCTCCTTTCTTTGAGATAACTCTGCACTAGTGCGAGCCGCAAATGCCACTTCCAGCTTAGCTGTGCAGAAGAAGAACAACAAGAAGAAGAAATATCTCGAAATATGTCCGTCAGGCCCCTTCCCTTGAATTAAATCTGCAAATATCTCGGAAACGAAGCGAGCTATGGCAAAATGTTAAGATACCTTTTTTGTAGAGAATTGAGTTTCCTACTTTTTATGTTCTATGATATTTTTCGATCAGACGCGTAGTTCTCGAGATATATCGAGATATTTAAAAGTTCCGAAGCCGCACCAACATAATAGAGATACAGAAACACCGTGGCCCCTTTCTTTGAGATAACTCTGCACTAGTGCGAGCCGCAAATGCCACTTCCAGCTTAGCTGTGCAGAAGAAGAACAACAAGAAGAAGAAATATCTCGAAATATGTCCGTCAGGACCCTTCCCTTGAGATAAATCTGCAAATATCTCGGAAACGAAGCGAGCTATTGCAAAACGTTAAGAGACCTTTTTTGTAGAGAATTAAGTTTCCTACTTTTTATGTTCTATGATATTTTTTGATCAGATGCGTAGTTCTCGAGATATATCAAGATATTTAAAAGTTCCGAAGCCGCACCAACATAATAGAGATACAGAAACACCGTGGCCCCTTTCTTTGAGATAACTCTGCACTATTGCGAGCTGCAAATGCCACTTCCAGCTTAGCTGTGCAGAGGAAGAACAACAAGAAGAAGAAGTATCTCGAAATATGTCCGTCAGGCCCGTTCCTTTGAGCTGAATCTGCAAATATCTCGGAAACGAAGCGAGCTATGGCAAAATGTTAAGAGACGTTTTTTGTAGTGAATTATGTTTCCTACAATTTATGTTCTATGATATTTTTTGATCAGAAGCGTAGTTTTCGAGATATATCGAGATATTTAAAAGTTCCGAAGCCGCACCAACATAATAGAGATACAGAAACACCGTGGCTCCTTTCTTTGAGATAACTCTGCACTAGTGCGAGCCGCAAATGCCACTTCCAGCTTAGCTGTGCAGAAGAAGAACAACAAGAAGAAGAAATATCTCGAAATATGTCCGTCACGCCCCTTCCCTTGAGATAAATCTGCAAATATCTCGGACACGAAGCGAGCTATGGCAAAATGTTAAGAGACCTTTATTGTAGAGAATTATGTTTCCTACAATTTATGTTCTATGATATTTTTTGATCAGAAGCGTAGTTTTCGAGATATATCGAGATATTTAAAAGTTCCGAAGCCGCACCAACATAATAGAGATACAGAAACACCGTGGCCCCTTTCTTTGAGATAACTCTGCACTAGTGCGAGCCGCAAATGCCACTTCCAGCTTAGCTGTGCAGAAGAAGAACAACAAGAAGAAGAAATATCTCGAAATATGTCCGTCAGGCCCCTTCCCTTGAGATAAATCTGCAAATATCTCGGAAACGAAGCGAGCTATGGCAAAATGTTAAGAGACCTTTTTTGTAGAGAATTAAGTTTCCTACTTTTTATGTTCTATGATATTTTTTGATCAGATGCGTAGTTTTCGAGATATATCAAGATATTTAAAAGTTCCGAAGCCGCACCAACATAATAGAGATACAGAAACACCGTGGCCCCTTTCTTTGAGATAACTCTGCACTATTGCGAGCTGCAAATGCCACTTCCAGCTTAGCTGTGCAGAGGAAGAACAACAAGAAGAAGAAGTATCTCGAAATATGTCCGTCAGGCCCGTTCCTTTGAGCTGAATCTGCAAATATCTCGGAAACGAAGCGAGCTATGGCAAAATGTTAAGAGACGTTTTTTGTAGAGAATTATGTTTCCTACAATTTATGTTCTATGATATTTTTTGATCAGAAGCGTAGTTTTCGAGATATATCGAGATATTTAAAAGTTCCGAAGCCGCACCAACAAAATAGAGATACAGAAACACCGTGGCCCCTTTCTTTGAGATAACTCTGCACTAGTGCGAGCCGCAAATGCCACTTCCAGCTTAGCTGTGCAGAAGAAGAACAACAAGAAGAAGAAATATCTCGAAATATGTCCGACAGGCCCCTTCCCTTGAGATAAATCTGCAAATATCTCGGAAACGAAGCAAGCTATGGCGAAATGTTAAGAGACCTTTTTTGTAGAGAATTAAGTTTCCTACTTTTTATCTTCTATGATATTTTTTGATCAGATGCGTAGTTCTCGAGATATATCAAGATATTTAAAAGTTCCGAAGCCGCACCAACATAATAGAGATACAGAAACACCGTGGCCCCTTTCTTTGAGATAACTCTGCACTATTGCGCGCTGCAAATGCCACTTCCAGCTTAGCTGTGCAGAAGAAGAACAACAAGAAGAAGAAATATCTCGAAATATGTCCGTCAGGCCCCTTCCCTTGAGATAAATCTGCAAATATCTCGGAAACGAAGCGAGCTATGGCAAAATGTTAAGAGACCTTTTTTGTAGAGAATTAAGTTTCCTACTTTTTATGTTCTATGATATTTTTCGATCAGAGGCGTAGTTCTCGAGATATATCAAGATATTTAAAAGCTCCGAAGCCGCACCAACATAATAGAGATACAGAAACACCGTGGCCCCTTTCTTTGAGATAACTCTGCACGATTGCGAGCTGGAAATGCCACTTCCAGTTTAGCTGTGCAGAAGAAGAAGAACAAGAAGAAGAAATATCTCGAAATATGTCCATCAGGACCCTTCCCTTGAGATAAATCTGCAAATATCTCGGAAACCAAGCGAGCTATGGCAAAATGTTAAGAGCCCTTTTCTGTAGAGAATAATGTTTCCTACAATTTACGTTCTATGATATTTTTTGATCAGAAGCGTAGTTTTCGAGATATATCGAGATATTTAAAAGTTCCGAAGCCGCAACAACATAATAGAGATACAGAAACACCGTGGCCCCCTTCTTTGAGATAACTCTGCACTATTGCGACCTGCAAATGCCACTTCCAGCTCAGCTGTGCAGAAGAAGAACAACAAGAAGAAGAAATATCTCGAAATATGTCCGTCAGGCCCCTTCCCTTGAGATAAATCTGCAAATATCTCGGAAACGAAGCGAGCTATGGCAAAATGTTAAGAGACCTTTTTTGTAGAGAATTAAGTTTGCTACTTTTTATGTTCTATGATATTTTTTGATCAGATGCGTAGTTCTCGAGATATATCAAGATATTTAAAAGTTCCGAAGCCGCACCAACATAATAGAGATACAGAAACACCGTGGCCCCTTCCTTTGAGATAACTCTGCACTATTGCGAGCTGCAAATGCCACTTCCAGCTTAGCTGTGCAGAGGAAGAACAACAAGAAGAAGAAGTATCTCGAAATATGTCCGTCAGGCCCGTTCCTTTGAGCTGAATCTGCAAATATCTCGGAAACGAAGCGAGCTATGGCAAAATGTTAAGAGACGTTTTTTGTAGAGAATTATGTTTCCTACAATTTATGTTCTATGATATTTTTCGATCAGAAGCGTAGTTTTCGAGATATATCGAGATATTTAAAAGTTCCGAAGCCGCACCAAGATAATAGAGATACAGAAACACCGTGGCTCCTTTCTTTGAGATAACTCTGCACTAGTGCGAGCCGCAAATGCCACTTCCAGCTTAGCTGTGCAGAAGAAGAACAACAAGAAGAAGAAATATCTCGAAATATGTCCGTCAGGCCCCTTCCCTTGAATTAAATCTGCAAATATCTCGGAAACGAAGCGAGCTATGGCAAAATGTTAAGAGACCTTTTTTGTAGAGAATTAAGTTTCCTACTTTTTATGTTCTATGATATTTTTCGATCAGACGCGTAGTTCTCGAGATATATCGAGATATTTAAAAGTTCCGAAGCCGCACCAACATAATAGAGATACAGAAACACCGTGGCCCCTTTCTTTGAGATAACTCTGCACTAGTGCGAGCCGCAAATGCCACTTCCAGCTTAGCTGTGCAGAAGAAGAACAACAAGAAGAAGAAATATCTCGAAATATGTCCGTCAGGACCCTTCCCTTGAGATAAATCTGCAAATATCTCGGAAACGAAGCGAGCTATTGCAAAACGTTAAGAGACCTTTTTTGTAGAGAATTAAGTTTCCTACTTTTTATGTTCTATGATATTTTTTGATCAGATGCGTAGTTCTCGAGATATATCAAGATATTTAAAAGTTCCGAAGCCGCACCAACATAATAGAGATACAGAAACACCGTGGCCCCTTTCTTTGAGATAACTCTGCACTATTGCGAGCTGCAAATGCCACTTCCAGCTTAGCTGTGCAGAGGAAGAACAACAAGAAGAAGAAGTATCTCGAAATATGTCCGTCAGGCCCGTTCCTTTGAGCTGAATCTGCAAATATCTCGGAAACGAAGCGAGCTATGGCAAAATGTTAAGAAACGTTTTTTGTAGTGAATTATGTTTCCTACAATTTATGTTCTATGATATTTTTTGATCAGAAGCGTAATTTTCGAGATATATCGAGATATTTAAAAGTTCCGAAGCCGCACCAACATAATAGAGATACAGAAACACCGTGGCTCCTTTCTTTGAGATAACTCTGCACTAGTGCGAGCCGCAAATGCCACTTCCAGCTTAGCTGTGCAGAAGAAGAACAACAAGAAGAAGAAATATCTCGAAATATGTCCGTCAGGCCCCTTCCCTTGAGATATATCTGCAAATATCTCGGAAACGAAGCGAGCTATGGCAAAATGTAAACAGACCTTTTTGTAGAGAATTAAGTTTCCTACTTTTTATGTTCTATGATATTTTTTGATCAGATGCGTAGTTCTCGAGATATATCAAGATATTTAAAAGTTCCGAAGCCGCACCAACATAATAGAGATACAGAAACACCGTGGCCCCTTTCTTTGAGATAACTCTGCACTATTGCGAGCTGCAAATGCCACTTCCAGCTTAGCTGTGCAGAGGAAGAACAACAAGAAGAAGAAATATCTCGAAATATGTCCGTCAGGCCAGTTCCTTTGAGCTGAATCTGCAAATATCTCGGAAACGAAGCGAGCTATGGCAAAATGTTAAGAGACGTTTTTTGTAGCGAATTATGTTTCCTACAATTCATGTTCTATGATATTTTTTGATCAGAAGCGTAGTTTTCGAGATATATCGAGATATTTAAAAGTTCCGAAGCCGCACCAACATAATAGAGATACAGAAACACCGTGGCCCCTTTCTTTGAGATAACTCTGCACTAGTGCTAGCCGCAAATGCCACTTCCAGCTTAGCTGTGCAGAGGAAGAACAACAAGAAGAAGAAATACCTCGAAATATGTCCGTCAGGCCAGTTCCTTTGAGCTGAATCTGCAAATATCTCGGAAACGAAGCGAGCTATGGCAAAATGTTAAGAGACGTTTTTTGTAGAGAATTATGTTTGCTACAATTCATGTTCTATGATATTTTTTGATCAGAAGCGTAGTTTTCGAGATATATCGAGATATTTAAAAGTTCCGAAGCCGCACCAACATAATAGGGATACAGAAACACCGTGGCCCCTTTCTTTGAGATAACTCTGCACTAGTGCGAGCCGCAAATGCCACTTCCAGCTTAGCTGTGCAGAAGAAGAACAACAAGAAGAAGAAATATCTCGAAATATGTCCGTCAGGCCCCTTCCCTTGAGATAAATCTGCAAATATCTCGGAAACGAAGCGAGCTATGGCAAAATGTTAAGAGACCTTTTTTGTAGAGAATTAAGTTTCCTACTTTTTATGTTCTATGATATTTTTTGATCAGATGCGTAGTTCTCGAGATATATCAAGATATTTAAAAGTTCCGAAGCCGCACCAACATAATAGAGATACAGAAACACCGTGGCCCCTTTCTTTGAGATAACTCTGCACTATTGCGAGCTGCAAATGCCACTTCCAGCTTAGCTGTGCAGAGGAAGAACAACAAGAAGAAGAAATATCTCGAAATATGTCCGTCAGGCCAGTTCCTTTGAGCTGAATCTGCAAATATCTCGGAAACGAAGCGAGCTATGGCAAAATGTTAGGAGACGTTTTTTGTAGAGAATTATGTTTCCTACAATTTATGTTCTATGATATTTTTTGATCAGAAGCGTAGTTTTCGAGATATATCGAGATATTTAAAAGTTCCGAAGCCGCACCAACATAATAGGGATACAGAAACACCGTGGCCCCTTTCTTTGAGATAACTCTGCACTAGTGCGAGCCGCAAATGCCACTTCCAGCTTAGCTGTGCAGAAGAAGAACAACAAGAAGAAGAAATATCTCGAAATATGTCCGTCAGGCCCCTTCCCTTGAGATAAATCTGCAAATATCTCGGAAACGAAGCGAGCTATGGCAAAATGTTAAGAGACCTTTTTTGTAGAGAATTAAGTTTCCTACTTTCTATGTTCTATGATATTTTTTGATCAGATGCGTAGTTCTCGAGATATATCAAGATATTTAAAAGTTCCGAAGCCGCACCAACATAATAGAGATACAGAAACACCGTGGCCCCTTTCTTTGAGATAACTCTGCACTATTGCGAGCTGCAAATGCCACTTCCAGCTTAGCTGTGCAGAGGAAGAACAACAAGAAGAAGAAATATCTCGAAATATGTCCGTCAGGCCAGTTCCTTTGAGCTGAATCTGCAAATATCTCGGAAACGAAGCGAGCTATGGCAAAATGTTAAGAGACGTTTTTTGTAGAGAATTATGTTTCCTACAATTTATGTTCTATGATATTTTTTGATCAGAAGCGTAGTTTTCGAGATATATCGAGATATTTAAAAGTTCCGAAGCCGCACCAACATAATAGGGATACAGAAACACCGTGGCCCCTTTCTTTGAGATAACTCTGCACTAGTGCGAGCCGCAAATGCCACTTCCAGCTTAGCTGTGCAGAAGAAGAACAACAAGAAGAAGAAATATCTCGAAATATGTCCGTCAGGCCCCTTCCCTTGAGATAAATCTGCAAATATCTCGGAAACGAAGCGAGCTATGGCAAAATGTTAAGAGACCTTTTTTGTAGAGAATTAAGTTTCCTACTTTTTATGTTCTATGATATTTTTTGATCAGATGCGTAGTTCTCGAGATATATCAAGATATTTAAAAGTTCCGAAGCCGCACCAACATAATAGAGATACAGAAACACCGTGGCCCCTTTCTTTGAGATAACTCTGCACTATTGCGCGCTGCAAATGCCACTTCCAGCTTAGCTGTGCAGAAGAAGAACAACAAGAAGAAGAAATATCTCGAAATATGTCCGTCAGGCCCCTTCCTTTGAGATAAATCTGCAAATATCTCGGAAACGAAGCGGGCTATGGCAAAATGTTAAGAGACCTTTTTTGTAGAGAATTAAGTTTCCTACTTTTTATGTTCTATGATATTTTTCGATCAGAGGCGTAGTTCTCGAGATATATCAAGATATTTAAAAGTTCCGAAGCCGCACCAACATAATAGAGATACAGAAACACCGTGGCCCCTTTCTTTGAGATAACTCTGCACGATTGCGAGCTGGAAATGCCACTTCCAGTTTAGCTGTGCAGAAGAAGAACAACAAGAAGAAGAAATATCTCGAAATATGTCCATCAGGACCCTTCCCTTGAGATAAATCTGCAAATATCTCGGAAACGAAGCGAGCTATGGCAAAATGTTAAGAGACCTTTTTTGTAGAGAATAATGTTTCCTACAATTTACGTTCTATGATATTTTTTGATCAGAAGCGTAGTTTTCGAGATATATCGAAATATTTAAAAGTTCCGAAGCCGCACCAACATAATAGAGATACAGAAACACCGTGGCCCCTTTCTTTGAGATAACTCTGCACTATTGCGAGCTGCAAATGCCACTTCCAGCTTAGCTGTGCAGAAGAAGAACAACAAGAAGAAGAAATATCTCGAAATATGTCCGTCAGGCCCCTTCCCTTGAGATATATCTGCAAATATCTCGGAAACGAAGCGAGCTATGGCAAAATGTTAAGAGACCTTTTTTGTAGAGAATTATGTTTCCTACAATTTAGGTTCTATGATATTTTTTGATCAGAAGCGTAGTTTTCGAGATATATCGAGATATTTAAAAGTTCCGAAGCCGCACCAACATAATAGAGATACAGAAACACCGTGGCTCCTTTCTTTGAGATAACTCTGCACTAGTGCGAGCCGCAAATGCCACTTCCAGCTTAGCTGTGCAGAAGAAGAACAACAAGAAGAAGAAATATCTCGAAATATGTCCGACAGGCCCCTTCCCTTGAGATAAATCTGCAAATATCTCGGAAACGAAGCGAGCTATGGCGAAATGTTAAGAGACCTTTTTTGTAGAGAATTAAGTTTCCTACTTTTTATCTTCTACGATATTTTTTGATCAGATGCGTAGTTCTCGAGATATATCAAGATATTTAAAAGTTCCGAAGCCGCACCAACATAATAGAGATACAGAAACACCGTGGCCCCTTTCTTTGAGATAACTCTGCACTATTGCGCGCTGCAAATGCCACTTCCAGCTTAGGTGTGCAGAAGAAGAACAACAAGAAGAAGAAATATCTCGAAATATGTCCGTCAGGCCCCTTCCCTTGAGATAAATCTGCAAATATCGCGGAAACGAAGCGAGCTATGGCAAAATGTTAAGAGACCTTTTTTGTAGAGAATTATTTTTCCTACAATTTAGGTTCTATGATATTTTTTGGTCAGAAGCGTAGTTTTCGAGATATATCGAGATATTTAAAAGTTCCGAAGCCGCACCAACATAATAGAGATACAGAAACACCGTGGCCCCTTTCTTTGAGATAACTCTGCACTAGTGCGAGCCGCAAATGCCACTTCCAGCTTAGCTGTGCAGAAGAAGAACAACAAGAAGAAGAAATATCTCGAAATATGTCCGTCAGGCCCCTTCCCTTGAGATATATCTGCAAATATCTCGGAAACGAAGCGAGCTATGGCGAAATGTTAAGAGACCTTTTTTGTAGAGAATTATGTTTCCTACAATTTAGGTTCTATGATATTTTTTGGTCAGAAGCGTAGTTTTCGAGATATATCGAGATATTTAAAAGTTCCGAAGCCGCACCAACATAATAGAGATACAGAAACACCGTGGCCCCTTTCTTTGAGATAACTCTGCACTAGTGCGAGCCGCAAATGCCACTTCCAGCTTAGCTGTGCAGAAGAAGAACAACAAGAAGAAGAAATATCTCGAAATATGTCGGTCAGGCCCCTTCCCTTGAGATAAATCTGCAAATATCTCGGGAACGAAGCGAGCTATGGCAAAATGTTAAGAGACCTTTTTTGTAGAGAATTAAGTTTCCTACTTTTTATGTTCTATGATATTTTTTGATCAGATGCGTAGTTCTCGAGATATATCAAGATATTTAAAAGTTCCGAAGCCGCACCAACATAATAGAGATACAGAAACACCGTGGCCCCTTTCTTTGAGATAACTCTGCACTATTGCGAGCTGCAAATGCCACTTCGAGCTTAGCTGTGCAGAGGAAGAACAACAAGAAGAAGAAGTATCTCGAAATATGTCCGTCAGGCCCGTTCCTTTGAGCTGAATCTGCGAATATCTCGGAAACGAAGCGAGCTATGGCAAAATGTTAAGAGACGTTTTTTGTAGTGAATTATGTTTCCTACAATTTATGTTCTATGATATTTTTTGATCAGAAGCGTAGTTTTCGAGATATATCGAGATATTTAAAAGTTCCGAAGCCGCACCAACATAATAGAGATACAGAAACACCGTGGCTCCTTTCTTTGAGATAACTCTGCACTAGTGCGAGCCGCAAATGCCACTTCCAGCTTAGCTGTGCAGAAGAAGAACAACAAGAAGAAGAAATATCTCGAAATATGTCCGTCAGGCCCCTTCCCTTGAGATAAATCTGCAAATATCTCGGAAACGAAGCGAGCTATGGCAAAATGTTAAGAGACCTTTTTTGTAGAGAATTATGTTTCCTACAATTTAGGTTCTATGATATTTTTTGGTCAGAGGCGTAGTTTTCGAGA
This sequence comes from Osmia lignaria lignaria, assembly GCF_051020975.1. Lineage (NCBI taxonomy): Eukaryota > Metazoa > Arthropoda > Insecta > Hymenoptera > Megachilidae > Osmia > Osmia lignaria. Next base: position 2,803,118 of record NW_027478159.1, on the reverse strand, counting down.
TATATCGAGATATTTAAAAGTTCCGAAGCCGCACCAACATAATAGAGATACAGAAACACCGTGGCCCCTTTCTTTGAGATAACTCTGCACTATTGCGAGCTGCAAATGCCACTTCCAGCTTAGCTGTGCAGAGGAAGAACAACAAGAAGAAGAAGTATCTCGAAATATGTCCGTCAGGCCCGTTCCTTTGAGCTGAATCTGCAAATATCTCGGAAACGAAGCGAGCTATGGCAAAATGTTAAGAGACGTTTTTTGTAGTGAATTATGTTTCCTACAATTTATGTTCTATGATATTTTTTGATCAGAAGCGTAGTTTTCGAGATATATCGAGATATTTAAAAGTTCCGAAGCCGCACCGACATAATAGAGATACAGAAACACCGTGGCTCCTTTCTTTGAGATAACTCTGCACTAGTGCGAGCCGCAAATGCCACTTCCAGCTTAGCTGTGCAGAAGAAGAACAACAAGAAGAAGAAATATCTCGAAATATGTCCATCAGGACCCTTCCCTTGAGATAAATCTGCAAATATCTCGGAAACGAAGAGAGCTATGGCAAAATGTTAAGAGACCTTTTTTGTAGAGAATTAAGTTTCCTACTTTTCATGTTCTATGATATTTTTTATCAGATGCGTAGTTCTCGAGATATATCAAGATATTTAAAAGTTCCGAAGCAGCACCAACATAATAGAGATACAGAAACACCGTGGCCCCTTTCTTTGAGATAACTCTGCACTATTGCGAGCTGTAAATGCCACTTCCAGCTTAGCTGTGCAGAAGAAGAACAACAAGAAGAAGAAATATCTCGAAATATGTCCGTCAGGCCCCTTCCCTTGAGATAAATCTGCAAATATCTCGGAAACGAAGCGAGCTATGGCAAAATCTTAAGAGACCTTTTTTGTAGAGAATTAAGTTTCCTACTTTTTATGTTCTATGATATTTTTCGATCAGAGGCGTAGTTCTCGAGATATATCAAGATATTTAAAAGCTCCGAAGCCGCACCAACATAATAGAGATACAGAAACACCGTGGCCCCTTTCTTTGAGATAACTCTGCACGATTGCGAGCTGGAAATGCCACTTCCAGTTTAGCTGTGCAGAAGAAGAACAACAAGAAGAAGAAATATCTCGAAATATGTCCATCAGGACCCTTCCCTTGAGATAAATCTGCAAATATCTCGGAAACCACGCGAGCTATGGCAAAATGTTAAGAGCCCTTTTCTGTAGACAATAATGTTTCCTACAATTTACGTTCTATGATATTTTTTGATCAGAAGCGTAGTTTTCGAGATATATCGAGATATTTAAAAGCTCCGAAGCCGCACCAACATAATAGAGATACAGAAACACCGTGGCCCCCTTCTTTGAGATAACTCTGCACTATTGCGACCTGCAAATGCCACTTCCAGCTCAGCTGTGCAGAAGAAGAACAACAAGAAGAAGAAATATCTCGAAATATGTCCGTCAGGCCCCTTCCCTTGAGATAAATCTGCAAATATCTCGGAAACGAAGCGAGCTATGGCAAAATGTTAAGAGACCTTTTTTGTAGAGAATTAAGTTTCCTACTTTTTATGTTCTATGATATTTTTTGATCAGATGCGTAGTTCTCGAGATATATCAAGATATTTAAAAGTTCCGAAGCCGCACCAACATAATAGAGATACAGAAACACCGTGGCCCCTTCCTTTGAGATAACTCTGCACTATTGCGAGCTGCAAATGCCACTTCCAGCTTAGCTGTGCAGAGGAAGAACAACAAGAAGAAGAAGTATCTCGAAATATGTCCGTCAGGCCCGTTCCTTTGAGCTGAATCTGCAAATATCTCGGAAACGAAGCGAGCTATGGCAAAATGTTAAGAGACGTTTTTTGTAGAGAATTATGTTTCCTACAATTTATGTTCTATGATATTTTTCGATCAGAAGCGTAGTTTTCGAGATATATCGAGATATTTAAAAGTTCCGAAGCCGCACCAAGATAATAGAGATACAGAAACACCGTGGCTCCTTTCTTTGAGATAACTCTGCACTAGTGCGAGCCGCAAATGCCACTTCCAGCTTAGCTGTGCAGAAGAAGAACAACAAGAAGAAGAAATATCTCGAAATATGTCCGTCAGGCCCCTTCCCTTGAATTAAATCTGCAAATATCTCGGAAACGAAGCGAGCTATGGCAAAATGTTAAGATACCTTTTTTGTAGAGAATTGAGTTTCCTACTTTTTATGTTCTATGATATTTTTCGATCAGACGCGTAGTTCTCGAGATATATCGAGATATTTAAAAGTTCCGAAGCCGCACCAACATAATAGAGATACAGAAACACCGTGGCCCCTTTCTTTGAGATAACTCTGCACTAGTGCGAGCCGCAAATGCCACTTCCAGCTTAGCTGTGCAGAAGAAGAACAACAAGAAGAAGAAATATCTCGAAATATGTCCGTCAGGACCCTTCCCTTGAGATAAATCTGCAAATATCTCGGAAACGAAGCGAGCTATTGCAAAACGTTAAGAGACCTTTTTTGTAGAGAATTAAGTTTCCTACTTTTTATGTTCTATGATATTTTTTGATCAGATGCGTAGTTCTCGAGATATATCAAGATATTTAAAAGTTCCGAAGCCGCACCAACATAATAGAGATACAGAAACACCGTGGCCCCTTTCTTTGAGATAACTCTGCACTATTGCGAGCTGCAAATGCCACTTCCAGCTTAGCTGTGCAGAGGAAGAACAACAAGAAGAAGAAGTATCTCGAAATATGTCCGTCAGGCCCGTTCCTTTGAGCTGAATCTGCAAATATCTCGGAAACGAAGCGAGCTATGGCAAAATGTTAAGAGACGTTTTTTGTAGTGAATTATGTTTCCTACAATTTATGTTCTATGATATTTTTTGATCAGAAGCGTAGTTTTCGAGATATATCGAGATATTTAAAAGTTCCGAAGCCGCACCAACATAATAGAGATACAGAAACACCGTGGCTCCTTTCTTTGAGATAACTCTGCACTAGTGCGAGCCGCAAATGCCACTTCCAGCTTAGCTGTGCAGAAGAAGAACAACAAGAAGAAGAAATATCTCGAAATATGTCCGTCACGCCCCTTCCCTTGAGATAAATCTGCAAATATCTCGGACACGAAGCGAGCTATGGCAAAATGTTAAGAGACCTTTATTGTAGAGAATTATGTTTCCTACAATTTATGTTCTATGATATTTTTTGATCAGAAGCGTAGTTTTCGAGATATATCGAGATATTTAAAAGTTCCGAAGCCGCACCAACATAATAGAGATACAGAAACACCGTGGCCCCTTTCTTTGAGATAACTCTGCACTAGTGCGAGCCGCAAATGCCACTTCCAGCTTAGCTGTGCAGAAGAAGAACAACAAGAAGAAGAAATATCTCGAAATATGTCCGTCAGGCCCCTTCCCTTGAGATAAATCTGCAAATATCTCGGAAACGAAGCGAGCTATGGCAAAATGTTAAGAGACCTTTTTTGTAGAGAATTAAGTTTCCTACTTTTTATGTTCTATGATATTTTTTGATCAGATGCGTAGTTTTCGAGATATATCAAGATATTTAAAAGTTCCGAAGCCGCACCAACATAATAGAGATACAGAAACACCGTGGCCCCTTTCTTTGAGATAACTCTGCACTATTGCGAGCTGCAAATGCCACTTCCAGCTTAGCTGTGCAGAGGAAGAACAACAAGAAGAAGAAGTATCTCGAAATATGTCCGTCAGGCCCGTTCCTTTGAGCTGAATCTGCAAATATCTCGGAAACGAAGCGAGCTATGGCAAAATGTTAAGAGACGTTTTTTGTAGAGAATTATGTTTCCTACAATTTATGTTCTATGATATTTTTTGATCAGAAGCGTAGTTTTCGAGATATATCGAGATATTTAAAAGTTCCGAAGCCGCACCAACAAAATAGAGATACAGAAACACCGTGGCCCCTTTCTTTGAGATAACTCTGCACTAGTGCGAGCCGCAAATGCCACTTCCAGCTTAGCTGTGCAGAAGAAGAACAACAAGAAGAAGAAATATCTCGAAATATGTCCGACAGGCCCCTTCCCTTGAGATAAATCTGCAAATATCTCGGAAACGAAGCAAGCTATGGCGAAATGTTAAGAGACCTTTTTTGTAGAGAATTAAGTTTCCTACTTTTTATCTTCTATGATATTTTTTGATCAGATGCGTAGTTCTCGAGATATATCAAGATATTTAAAAGTTCCGAAGCCGCACCAACATAATAGAGATACAGAAACACCGTGGCCCCTTTCTTTGAGATAACTCTGCACTATTGCGCGCTGCAAATGCCACTTCCAGCTTAGCTGTGCAGAAGAAGAACAACAAGAAGAAGAAATATCTCGAAATATGTCCGTCAGGCCCCTTCCCTTGAGATAAATCTGCAAATATCTCGGAAACGAAGCGAGCTATGGCAAAATGTTAAGAGACCTTTTTTGTAGAGAATTAAGTTTCCTACTTTTTATGTTCTATGATATTTTTCGATCAGAGGCGTAGTTCTCGAGATATATCAAGATATTTAAAAGCTCCGAAGCCGCACCAACATAATAGAGATACAGAAACACCGTGGCCCCTTTCTTTGAGATAACTCTGCACGATTGCGAGCTGGAAATGCCACTTCCAGTTTAGCTGTGCAGAAGAAGAAGAACAAGAAGAAGAAATATCTCGAAATATGTCCATCAGGACCCTTCCCTTGAGATAAATCTGCAAATATCTCGGAAACCAAGCGAGCTATGGCAAAATGTTAAGAGCCCTTTTCTGTAGAGAATAATGTTTCCTACAATTTACGTTCTATGATATTTTTTGATCAGAAGCGTAGTTTTCGAGATATATCGAGATATTTAAAAGTTCCGAAGCCGCACCAACATAATAGAGATACAGAAACACCGTGGCCCCCTTCTTTGAGATAACTCTGCACTATTGCGACCTGCAAATGCCACTTCCAGCTCAGCTGTGCAGAAGAAGAACAACAAGAAGAAGAAATATCTCGAAATATGTCCGTCAGGCCCCTTCCCTTGAGATAAATCTGCAAATATCTCGGAAACGAAGCGAGCTATGGCAAAATGTTAAGAGACCTTTTTTGTAGAGAATTAAGTTTGCTACTTTTTATGTTCTATGATATTTTTTGATCAGATGCGTAGTTCTCGAGATATATCAAGATATTTAAAAGTTCCGAAGCCGCACCAACATAATAGAGATACAGAAACACCGTGGCCCCTTCCTTTGAGATAACTCTGCACTATTGCGAGCTGCAAATGCCACTTCCAGCTTAGCTGTGCAGAGGAAGAACAACAAGAAGAAGAAGTATCTCGAAATATGTCCGTCAGGCCCGTTCCTTTGAGCTGAATCTGCAAATATCTCGGAAACGAAGCGAGCTATGGCAAAATGTTAAGAGACGTTTTTTGTAGAGAATTATGTTTCCTACAATTTATGTTCTATGATATTTTTCGATCAGAAGCGTAGTTTTCGAGATATATCGAGATATTTAAAAGTTCCGAAGCCGCACCAAGATAATAGAGATACAGAAACACCGTGGCTCCTTTCTTTGAGATAACTCTGCACTAGTGCGAGCCGCAAATGCCACTTCCAGCTTAGCTGTGCAGAAGAAGAACAACAAGAAGAAGAAATATCTCGAAATATGTCCGTCAGGCCCCTTCCCTTGAATTAAATCTGCAAATATCTCGGAAACGAAGCGAGCTATGGCAAAATGTTAAGAGACCTTTTTTGTAGAGAATTAAGTTTCCTACTTTTTATGTTCTATGATATTTTTCGATCAGACGCGTAGTTCTCGAGATATATCGAGATATTTAAAAGTTCCGAAGCCGCACCAACATAATAGAGATACAGAAACACCGTGGCCCCTTTCTTTGAGATAACTCTGCACTAGTGCGAGCCGCAAATGCCACTTCCAGCTTAGCTGTGCAGAAGAAGAACAACAAGAAGAAGAAATATCTCGAAATATGTCCGTCAGGACCCTTCCCTTGAGATAAATCTGCAAATATCTCGGAAACGAAGCGAGATATTGCAAAACGTTAAGAGACCTTTTTTGTAGAGAATTAAGTTTCCTACTTTTTATGTTCTATGATATTTTTTGATCAGATGCGTAGTTCTCGAGATATATCAAGATATTTAAAAGTTCCGAAGCCGCACCAACATAATAGAGATACAGAAACACCGTGGCCCCTTTCTTTGAGATAACTCTGCACTATTGCGAGCTGCAAATGCCACTTCCAGCTTAGCTGTGCAGAGGAAGAACAACAAGAAGAAGAAGTATCTCGAAATATGTCCGTCAGGCCCGTTCCTTTGAGCTGAATCTGCAAATATCTCGGAAACGAAGCGAGCTATGGCAAAATGTTAAGAAACGTTTTTTGTAGTGAATTATGTTTCCTACAATTTATGTTCTATGATATTTTTTGATCAGAAGCGTAATTTTCGAGATATATCGAGATATTTAAAAGTTCCGAAGCCGCACCAACATAATAGAGATACAGAAACACCGTGGCTCCTTTCTTTGAGATAACTCTGCACTAGTGCGAGCCGCAAATGCCACTTCCAGCTTAGCTGTGCAGAAGAAGAACAACAAGAAGAAGAAATATCTCGAAATATGTCCGTCAGGCCCCTTCCCTTGAGATAAATCTGCAAATATCTCGGAAACGAAGCGAGCTATGGCAAAATGTTAAGAGACCTTTTTTGTAGAGAATTAAGTTTCCTACTTTTTATGTTCTATGATATTTTTCGATCAGAGGCGTAGTTCTCGAGATATATCAAGATATTTAAAAGTTCCGAAGCCGCACCAACATAATAGAGATACAGAAACACCGTGGCCCCTTCCTTTGAGATAACGCTGCACTATTGCGAGCTGCAAATGCCACTTCCAGCTTAGCTGTGCAGAGGAAGAACAACAAGAAGAAGAAGTATCTCGAAATATGTCCGTCAGGCCCGTTCCTTTGAGCTGAATCTGCAAATATCTCGGAAACGAAGCGAGCTATGGCAAAATGTTAAGAGACGTTTTTTGTAGAGAATTATGTTTCCTACAATTTATGTTCTATGATATTTTTCGATCAGAAGCGTAGTTTTCGAGATATATCGAGATATTTAAAAGTTCCGAAGCCGCACCAAGATAATAGAGATACAGAAACACCGTGGCTCCTTGCTTTGAGATAACTCTGCACTAGTGCGAGCCGCAAATGCCACTTCCAGCTTAGCTGTGCAGAAGAACAACAAGAAGAAGAAATATCTCGAAATATGTCCGTCAGGCCCCTTCCCTTGAATTAAATCTGCAAATATCTCGGAAACGAAGCGAGCTATGGCAAAATGTTAAGAGACCTTTTTTGTAGAGAATTAAGTTTCCTACTTTTTATGTTCTATGATATTTTTCGATCAGACGCGTAGTTCTCGAGATATATCGAGATATTTAAAAGTTCCGAAGCCGCACCAACATAATAGAGATACAGAAACACCGTGGCCCCTTTCTTTGAGATAACTCTGCACTAGTGCGAGCCGCAAATGCCACTTCCAGCTTAGCTGTGCAGAAGAAGAACAACAAGAAGAAGAAATATCTCGAAATATGTCCGTCAGGACCCTTCCCTTGAGATAAATCTGCAAATATCTCGGAAACGAAGCGAGCTATTGCAAAACGTTAAGCGACCTTTTTTGTAGAGAATTAAGTTTCCTACTTTTTATGTTCTATGATAGTTTTTGATCAGATGCGTAGTTCTCGAGATATATCAAGATATTTAAAAGTTCCGAAGCCGCACCAACATAATAGAGATACAGAAACACCGTGGCCCCTTTCTTTGAGATAACTCTGCACTATTGCGAGCTGCAAATGCCACTTCCAGCTTAGCTGTGCAGAGAAAGAACAACAAGAAGAAGAAGTATCTCGAAATATGTCCGTCAGGCCCGTTCCTTTGAGCTGAATCTGCAAATATCTCGGAAACGAAGCGAGCTATGGCAAAATGTTAAGAGACGTTTTTTGTAGTGAATTATGTTTCCTACAATTTATGTTCTATGATATTTTTTGATCAGAAGCGTAGTTTTCGAGATATATCGAGATATTTAAAAGTTCCGAAGCCGCACCAACATAATAGAGATACAGAAACACCGTGGCTCCTTTCTTTGAGATAACTCTGCACTAGTGCGAGCCGCAAATGCCACTTCCAGCTTAGCTGTGCAGAAGAAGAACAACAAGAAGAAGAAATATCTCGAAATATGTCCGTCACGCCCCTTCCCTTGAGATAAATCTGCAAATATCTCGGACACGAAGCGAGCTATGGCAAAATGTTAAGAGACCTTTATTGTAGAGAATTATGTTTCCTACAATTTATGTTCTATGATATTTTTTGATCAGAAGCGTAGTTTTCGAGATATATCGAGATATTTAAAAGTTCCGAAGCCGCACCAACATAATAGAGATACAGAAACACCGTGGCCCCTTTCTTTGAGATAACTCTGCACTAGTGCGAGCCGCAAATGCCACTTCCAGCTTAGCTGTGCAGAAGAAGAACAACAAGAAGAAGCAATATCTCGAAATATGTCCGACAGGCCCCTTCCCTTGAGATAAATCTGCAAATATCTCGGAAACGACGCGAGCTATGGCGAAATGTTAAGAGACCTTTTTTGTAGAGAATTAAGTTTCCTACTTTTTATCTTCTATGATATTTTTTGATCAGATGCGTAGTTCTCGAGATATATCGAGATATTTAAAAGTTCCGAAGCCGCACCAACATAATAGAGATACAGAAACACCGTGGCCCCTTTCTTTGAGATAACTCTGCACTAGTGCGAGCCGCAAATGCCACTTCCAGCTTAGCTGTGCAGAAGAAGAACAGCAAGAAGAAGAAATATCTCGAAATATGTCCGTCAGGACCCTTCCCTTGAGATAAATCTGCAAATATCTCGGAAACGAAGCGAGCTATTGCAAAACGTTAAGAGACCTTTTTTGTAGAGAATTAAGTTTCCTACTTTTTATGTTCTATGATATTTTTTGATCAGATGCGTAGTTCTCGAGATATATCAAGATATTTAAAAGTTCCGAAGCCGCACCAACATAATAGAGATACAGAAACACCGTGGCCCCTTTCTTTGAGATAACTCTGCACTATTGCGAGCTGCAAATGCCACTTCCAGCTTAGCTGTGCAGAGGAAGAACAACAAGAAGAAGAAGTATCTCGAAATATGTCCGTCAGGCCCGTTCCTTTGAGCTGAATCTGCAAATATCTCGGAAACGAAGCGAGCTATGGCAAAATGTTAAGAAACGTTTTTTGTAGTGAATTATGTTTCCTACAATTTATGTTCTATGATATTTTTTGATCAGAAGCGTAATTTTCGAGATATATCGAGATATTTAAAAGTTCCGAAGCCGCACCAACATAATAGAGATACAGAAACACCGTGGCTCCTTTCTTTGAGATAACTCTGCACTAGTGCGAGCCGCAAATGCCACTTCCAGCTTAGCTGTGCAGAAGAAGAACAACAAGAAGAAGAAATATCTCGAAATATGTCCGTCAGGCCCCTTCCCTTGAGATAAATCTGCAAATATCTCGGAAACGAAGCGAGCTATGGCAAAATGTTAAGAGACCTTTTTTGTAGAGAATTAAGTTTCCTACTTTTTATGTTCTATGATATTTTTCGATCAGAGGCGTAGTTCTCGAGATATATCAAGATATTTAAAAGTTCCGAAGCCGCACCAACATAATAGAGATACAGAAACACCGTGGCCCCTTCCTTTGAGATAACGCTGCACTATTGCGAGCTGCAAATGCCACTTCCAGCTTAGCTGTGCAGAGGAAGAACAACAAGAAGAAGAAGTATCTCGAAATATGTCCGTCAGGCCCGTTCCTTTGAGCTGAATCTGCAAATATCTCGGAAACGAAGCGAGCTATGGCAAAATGTTAAGAGACGTTTTTTGTAGAGAATTATGTTTCCTACAATTTATGTTCTATGATATTTTTCGATCAGAAGCGTAGTTTTCGAGATATATCGAGATATTTAAAAGTTCCGAAGCCGCACCAAGATAATAGAGATACAGAAACACCGTGGCTCCTTGCTTTGAGATAACTCTGCACTAGTGCGAGCCGCAAATGCCACTTCCAGCTTAGCTGTGCAGAAGAACAACAAGAAGAAGAAATATCTCGAAATATGTCCGTCAGGCCCCTTCCCTTGAATTAAATCTGCAAATATCTCGGAAACGAAGCGAGCTATGGCAAAATGTTAAGAGACCTTTTTTGTAGAGAATTAAGTTTCCTACTTTTTATGTTCTATGATATTTTTCGATCAGACGCGTAGTTCTCGAGATATATCGAGATATTTAAAAGTTCCGAAGCCGCACCAACATAATAGAGATACAGAAACACCGTGGCCCCTTTCTTTGAGATAACTCTGCACTAGTGCGAGCCGCAAATGCCACTTCCAGCTTAGCTGTGCAGAAGAAGAACAACAAGAAGAAGAAATATCTCGAAATATGTCCGTCAGGACCCTTCCCTTGAGATAAATCTGCAAATATCTCGGAAACGAAGCGAGCTATTGCAAAACGTTAAGCGACCTTTTTTGTAGAGAATTAAGTTTCCTACTTTTTATGTTCTATGATAGTTTTTGATCAGATGCGTAGTTCTCGAGATATATCAAGATATTTAAAAGTTCCGAAGCCGCACCAACATAATAGAGATACAGAAACACCGTGGCCCCTTTCTTTGAGATAACTCTGCACTATTGCGAGCTGCAAATGCCACTTCCAGCTTAGCTGTGCAGAGAAAGAACAACAAGAAGAAGAAGTATCTCGAAATATGTCCGTCAGGCCCGTTCCTTTGAGCTGAATCTGCAAATATCTCGGAAACGAAGCGAGCTATGGCAAAATGTTAAGAGACGTTTTTTGTAGTGAATTATGTTTCCTACAATTTATGTTCTATGATATTTTTTGATCAGAAGCGTAGTTTTCGAGATATATCGAGATATTTAAAAGTTCCGAAGCCGCACCAACATAATAGAGATACAGAAACACCGTGGCTCCTTTCTTTGAGATAACTCTGCACTAGTGCGAGCCGCAAATGCCACTTCCAGCTTAGCTGTGCAGAAGAAGAACAACAAGAAGAAGAAATATCTCGAAATATGTCCGTCACGCCCCTTCCCTTGAGATAAATCTGCAAATATCTCGGACACGAAGCGAGCTATGGCAAAATGTTAAGAGACCTTTATTGTAGAGAATTATGTTTCCTACAATTTATGTTCTATGATATTTTTTGATCAGAAGCGTAGTTTTCGAGATATATCGAGATATTTAAAAGTTCCGAAGCCGCACCAACATAATAGAGATACAGAAACACCGTGGCCCCTTTCTTTGAGATAACTCTGCACTAGTGCGAGCCGCAAATGCCACTTCCAGCTTAGCTGTGCAGAAGAAGAACAACAAGAAGAAGAAATATCTCGAAATATGTCCGACAGGCCCCTTCCCTTGAGATAAATCTGCAAATATCTCGGAAACGACGCGAGCTATGGCGAAATGTTAAGAGACCTTTTTTGTAGAGAATTAAGTTTCCTACTTTTTATCTTCTATGATATTTTTTGATCAGATGCGTAGTTCTCGAGATATATCGAGATATTTAAAAGTTCCGAAGCCGCACCAACATAATAGAGATACAGAAACACCGTGGCCCCTTTCTTTGAGATAACTCTGCACTAGTGCGAGCCGCAAATGCCACTTCCAGCTTAGCTGTGCAGAAGAAGAACAACAAGAAGAAGAAATATCTCGAAATATGTCCGACAGGCCCCTTCCCTTGAGATAAATCTGCAAATATCTCGGAAACGAAGCGAGCTATGGCGAAATGTTAAGAGACCTTTTTTGTAGAGAATTAAGTTTCCTGCTTTTTATGTTCTATGATATTTTTTGATCAGATGCGTAGTTCTGGAGATATATCAAGATATTTAAAAGTTCCGAAGCCGCACCAACATAATAGAGATACAGAAACACCGTGGCCCCTTTCTTTGAGATAACTCTGCACTATTGCGAGCTGCAAATGCCACTTCCAGCTTAGCTGTGCAGAAGAGGAACAACAAGAAGAAGAAGTATCTCGAAATATGTCCGTCAGGCCCGTTCCTTTGAGCTGAATCTGCAAATATCTCGGAAACGAAGCGAGCTATGGCAAAATGTTAAGAGACATTTTTTGTAGTGAATTATGTTTCCTACAATTTATGTTCTATGATATTTTTTGATCAGAAGCGTAGTTTTCGAGATATATCGAGATATTTAAAAGTTCCGAAGCCGCACCAACATAATAGAGATACAGAAACACCATGGCTCCTTTCTTTGAGATAACTCTGCACTAGTGCGAGCCGCAAATGCCACTTCCAGCTTAGCTGTGCAGAAGAAGAACAACAAGAAGAAGAAATATCTCGAAATATGTCCGTCACGCCCCTTCCCTTGAGATAAATCTGCAAATATCTCGGACACGAAGCGAGCTATGGCAAAATGTTAAGAGACCTTTATTGTAGAGAATTATGTTTCCTACAATTTATGTTCTATGATATTTTTTGATCAGAAGCGTAGTTTTCGAGATATATCGAGATATTTAAAAGTTCCGAAGCCGCACCAACATAATAGAGATACAGAAACACCGTGGCCCCTTTCTTTGAGATAACTCTGCACTAGTGCGAGCCGCAAATGCCACTTCCAGCTTAGCTGTGCAGAAGAAGAACAACAAGAAGAAGAAATATCTCGAAATATGTCCGACAGGCCCCTTCCCTTGAGATAAATCTGCAAATATCTCGGAAACGACGCGAGCTATGGCGAAATGTTAAGAGACCTTTTTTGTAGAGAATTAAGTTTCCTACTTTTTATCTTCTATGATATTTTTTGATCAGATGCGTAGTTCTCGAGATATATCGAGATATTTAAAAGTTCCGAAGCCGCACCAACATAATAGAGATACAGAAACACCGTGGCCCCTTTCTTTGAGATAACTCTGCACTAGTGCGAGCCGCAAATGCCACTTCCAGCTTAGCTGTGCAGAAGAAGAACAACAAGAAGAAGAAATATCTCGAAATATGTCCGACAGGCCCCTTCCCTTGAGATAAATCTGCAAATATCTCGGAAACGAAGCGAGCTATGGCGAAATGTTAAGAGACCTTTTTTGTAGAGAATTAAGTTTCCTGCTTTTTATGTTCTATGATATTTTTTGATCAGATGCGTAGTTCTGGAGATATATCAAGATATTTAAAAGTTCCGAAGCCGCACCAACATAATAGAGATACAGAAACACCGTGGCCCCTTTCTTTGAGATAACTCTGCACTATTGCGAGCTGCAAATGCCACTTCCAGCTTAGCTGTGCAGAAGAGGAACAACAAGAAGAAGAAGTATCTCGAAATATGTCCGTCAGGCCCGTTCCTTTGAGCTGAATCTGCAAATATCTCGGAAACGAAGCGAGCTATGGCAAAATGTTAAGAGACGTTTTTTGTAGTGAATTATGTTTCCTACAATTTATGTTCTATGATATTTTTTGATCAGAAGCGTAGTTTTCGAGATATATCGAGATATTTAAAAGTTCCGAAGCCGCACCAACATAATAGAGATACAGAAACACCGTGGCTCCTTTCTTTGAGATAACTCTGCACTAGTGCGAGCCGCAAATGCCACTTCCAGCTTAGCTGTGCAGAAGAAGAACAACAAGAAGAAGAAATATCTCGAAATATGTCCGTCAGGCCCCTTCCCTTGAGATAAATCTGCAAATATCTCGGAAACGAAGCGAGCTATGGCAAAATGTTAAGAGACCTTTTTTGTAGAGAATTAAGTTTCCTACTTTTTATGTTCTATGATATTTTTCGATCAGAGGCGTAGTTCTCGAGATATATCAAGATATTTAAAAGTTCCGAAGCCGCACCAACATAATAGAGATACAGAAACACCGTGGCCCCTTTCTTTGAGATAACTCTGCACGATTGCGAGCTGGAAATGCCACTTCCAGTTTAGCTGTGCAGAAGAAGAACAACAAGAAGAAGAAATATCTCGAAATATGTCCATCAGGACCCTTCCCTTGAGATAAATCTGCAAATATCTCGGAAACGAAGCGAGCTATGGCAAAATGTTAAGAGACCTTTTTTGTAGAGAATTAAGTTTCCTACTTTTTATGTTCTATGATATTTTTTGATCAGATGCGTAGTTCTCGAGATATATCCAGATATTTAAAAGTTCCGAAGCCGCACCAACATAATAGAGATACAGAAACACCGTGGCCCCTTTCTTTGAGATAACTCTGCACTATTGCGAGCTGCAAATGCCACTTCCAGCTTAGCTGTGCAGAGGAAGAACAACAAGAAGAAGAAATATCTCGAAATATGTCCGTCAGGCCAGTTCCTTTGAGATGAATCTGCAAATATCTCGGAAACGACGCGAGCTATGGCGAAATATTAAGAGAACTTTTTTGTAGAGAATTAAGTTTCCTACTTTTTATCTTCTATGATATTTTTTGATCAGATGCGTAGTTCTCGAGATATATCGAGATATTTAAAAGTTCCGAAGCGGCACCAACATAATAGAGATACAGAAACACCGTGGCCCCTTTCTTTGAGATAACTCTGCACTAGTGCGAGCCGCAAATGCCACTTCCAGCTTAGCTGTGCAGAAGAAGAACAACAAGAAGAAGAAATATCTCGAAATATGTCCGTCAGGCCAGTTCCTTTGAGCTGAATCTGCAAATATCTCGGAAACGAAGCGAGCTATGGCAAAATGTTAAGAGACGTTTTTTGTAGAGAATTATGTTTCCTACAATTTATGTTCTATGATATTTTTTGATCAGAAGCGTAGTTTTCGAGATATATCGAGATATTTAAAAGTTCCGAAGCCGCACCAACATAATAGGGATACAGAAACACCGTGGCCCCTTTCTTTGAGATAACTCTGCACTAGTGCGAGCCGCAAGTGCCACTTCCAGCTTAGCTGTGCAGAAGAAGAACAACAAGAAGAAGAAATATCTCGAAATATGTCCGTCAGGCGCCTTCCCTTGAGATAAATCTGCAAATATCTCGGAAACGAAGCGAGCTATGGCAAAATGTTAAGAGACCTTTTTTGTAGAAAACTAGGTTTCCTACTTTTTATGTTCTATGATATTTTTCGATCAGAGGCGTAGTTCTCGAGATATATCAAGATATTTAAAAGTTCCGAAGCCGCACCAACATAATAGAGATACAGAAACACCGTGGCCCCTTTCTTTGAGATAACTCTGCACTAGTGCGAGCCGCAAATGCCACTTCCAGCTTAGCTGTACAGAAGAAGAACAACAAGAAGAAGAAATATCTCGAAATATGTCCGTCAGGCCCCTTCCCTTGAGATAAATATGCAAATATCTCGGAAACGAAGCGAGCTATGGCAAAATGTTAAGAGACCTTTTTTGTACAGAATTATGTTTCCTACTTTTTATGTTCTATGATATTTTTTGATCAGATGCGTAGTTCTCGAGATATATTAAGATATTTAAAAGTTCCGAAGCCGCACCAACATAATAGAGATACAGAAACACCGTGGCCCCTTTCTTTGAGATAACTCTGCACTATTGCGAGCCGCAAGTGCCACTTCCAGCTTAGCTGTGCAGAAGAAGAACAACAAGAAGAAGAAATATCTCGAAATATGTCCGTCAGGCCCCTGCCCTTGAGATATATCTGCAAATATCTCGGAAACGAAGCGAGCTATGGCAAAATGTTAAGAGACCTTTTTTGTAGAAAACTAGGTTTCCTACTTTTTATGTTCTATGATATTTTTTGATCAGATGCGTAGTTCTCGAGATATATCAAGATATTTAAAAGTTCCGAAGCCGCACCAACATAATAGAGATACAGAAACACCGTGGCTCCTTTCTTTGAGATAACTCTGCACTAGTGCGAGCCGCAAATGCCACTTCCAGCTTAGCTGTGCAGAAGAAGAACAACAAGAAGAAGAAATATCTCGAAATATGTCCGTCAGGCCCCTTCCCTTGAGATAAATCTGCAAATATCTCGGAAACGAAGCGAGCTATGGCAAAATGTTAAGAGACCTTTTTTGTAGAGAATTAAGTTTCCTACTTTTTATGTTCTATGATATTTTTCGATCAGAGGCGTAGTTCTCGAGATATATCAAGATATTTAAAAGTTCCGAAGCCGCACCAACATAATAGAGATACAGAAACACCGTGGCCCCTTTCTTTGAGATAACTCTGCACGATTGCGAGCTGGAAATGCCACTTCCAGTTTAGCTGTGCAGAAGAAGAACAACAAGAAGAAGAAATATCTCGAAATATGTCCATCAGGACCCTTCCCTTGAGATAAATCTGCAAATATCTCGGAAACGAAGCGAGCTATGGCAAAATGTTAAGAGACCTTTTTTGTAGAGAATTAAGTTTCCTACTTTTTATGTTCTATGATATTTTTTGATCAGATGCGTAGTTCTCGAGATATATCCAGATATTTAAAAGTTCCGAAGCCGCACCAACATAATAGAGATACAGAAACACCGTGGCCCCTTTCTTTGAGATAACTCTGCACTATTGCGAGCTGCAAATGCCACTTCCAGCTTAGCTGTGCAGAGGAAGAACAACAAGAAGAAGAAATATCTCGAAATATGTCCGTCAGGCCAGTTCCTTTGAGATGAATCTGCAAATATCTCGGAAACGAAGCGAGCTATGGCAAAATGTTAAGAGACATTTTTTGTAGAGAATTATGTTTCCTACAATTTACGTTCTATGATATTTTTTGATCAGAAGCGTAGTTTTCGAGATATATCGAGATATTTAAAAGTTCCGAAGCCGCACCAACATAATAGAGATACAGAAACACCGTGGCCCCTTTCTTTGAGATAACTCTGCACTAGTGCGAGCCGCAAATGCCACTTCCAGCTTAGCTGTGCAGAAGAAGAACAACAAGAAGAAGAAATATCTCGAAATATGTCCGTCAGGCGCCTTCCCTTGAGATAAATCTGCAAATATCTCGGAAACGAAGCGAGCTATGGCAAAATGTTAAGAGACCTTTTTTGTAGAAAATTAGGTTTCCTACTTTTTATGTTCTATGATATTTTTTGATCAGATGCGTAGTTCTCGAGATATATCAAGATATTTAAAAGTTCCGAAGCCGCACCAACATAATAGAGATACAGAAACACCGTGGCCCCTTTCTTTGAGATAACTCTGCACTATTGCGAGCTGTAAATGCCACTTCCAGCTTAGCTGTGCAGAAGAAGAACAACAAGAAGAAGAAATATCTCGAAATATGTCCGTCAGGCCAGTTCCTTTGAGCTGAATCTGCAAATATCTCGGAAACGAAGCGAGCTATGGCAAAATGTTAAGAGACGTTTTTTGTAGAGAATTATGTTTCCTACAATTTATGTTCTATGATATTTTTTGATCAGAAGCGTAGTTTTCGAGATATATCGAGATATTTAAAAGTTCCGAAGCCGCACCAACATAATAGGGATACAGAAACACCGTGGCCCCTTTCTTTGAGATAACTCTGCACTAGTGCGAGCCGCAAGTGCCACTTCCAGCTTAGCTGTGCAGAAGAAGAACAACAAGAAGAAGAAATATCTCGAAATATGTCCGTCAGGCGCCTTCCCTTGAGATAAATCTGCAAATATCTCGGAAACGAAGCGAGCTATGGCAAAATGTTAAGAGACCTTTTTTGTAGAAAACTAGGTTTCCTACTTTTTATGTTCTATGATATTTTTTGATCAGATGCGTAGTTCTCGAGATATATCAAGATATTTAAAAGTTCCGAAGCCGCACCAACATAATAGAGATACAGAAACACCGTGGCCCCTTTCTTTGAGATAACTCTGCACTAGTGCGAGCCGCAAATGCCACTTCCAGCTTAGCTGTACAGAAGAAGAACAACAAGAAGAAGAAATATCTCGAAATATGTCCGTCAGGCCCCTTCCCTTGAGATAAATATGCAAATATCTCGGAAACGAAGCGAGCTATGGCAAAATGTTAAGAGACCTTTTTTGTACAGAATTATGTTTCCTACTTTTTATGTTCTATGATATTTTTTGATCAGATGCGTAGTTCTCGAGATATATTAAGATATTTAAAAGTTCCGAAGCCGCACCAACATAATAGAGATACAGAAACACCGTGGCCCCTTTCTTTGAGATAACTCTGCACTATTGCGAGCTGTAAATGCCACCTCCAGCTTAGCTGTGCAGAAGAAGAACAACAAGAAGAAGAAATATCTCGAAATATGTCCGTCAGGCCCCTGCCCTTGAGATATATCTGCAAATATCTCGGAAACGAAGCGAGCTGTCGCAATATGTTAAGAGACCTTTTTTGTAGAGAATTATGTTTCCTACAATTTATGTTCTATGATATTTTTTGATCAGATGCGTAGTTCTCGAGATATATCAAGATATTTAAAAGTTCCGAAACCGCACCAACATAACAGAGATACAGAAACACCGTGGCCCCTTTCTTTGAGATAACTCTGCACTAGTGCGAGCCGCAAATGCCGCTTCCAGCTTAGCTGTGCAGAAGAAGAACAACAAGAAGAAGAAATATCTCGAAATATGTCCGTCAGGCCAGTTCCTTTGAGCTGAATCTGCAAATATCTCGGAAACGAAGCGAGCTATGGCAAAATGTTAAGAGACATTTTTTGTAGAGAATTATGTTTCCTACAATTTATGTTCTATGATATTTTTTGATCAGAAGCGTAGTTTTCGAGATATATCGAGATATTTAAAAGTTCCGAAGCCGCACCAACATAATAGGGATACAGAAACACCGTGGCCCCTTTCTTTGAGATAACTCTGCACTAGTGCGAGCCGCAAATGCCACTTCCAGCTTAGCTGTACAGAAGAAGAACAACAAGAAGAAGAAATATCTCGAAATATGTCCGACAGGCCCCTTCCCTTGAGATAAATCTGCAAATATCTCGGAAACGAAGCGAGCTATGGCAAAATGTTAAGAGACCTTTTTTGTAGAAAACTAGGTTTCCTACTTTTTATGTTCTATGATATTTTTCGATCAGAGGCGTAGTTCTCGAGATATATCAAGATATTTAAAAGTTCCGAAGCCGCACCAACATAATAGAGATACAGAAACACCGTGGCCCCTTTCTTTGAGATAACTCTGCAGTAGTGCGAGCCGCAAATGCCACTTCCAGCTTAGCTGTACAGAAGAAGAACAACAAGAAGAAGAAATATCTCGAAATATGTCCGTCAGGCCCCTTCCCTTGAGATAAATATGCAAATATCTCGGAAACGAAGCGAGCTGTGGCAAAATGTTAAGAGACCTTTTTTGTACAG
Organism: Osmia lignaria lignaria; assembly: GCF_051020975.1. Lineage (NCBI taxonomy): Eukaryota > Metazoa > Arthropoda > Insecta > Hymenoptera > Megachilidae > Osmia > Osmia lignaria. The sequence goes on along the minus strand of NW_027478159.1, from coordinate 2,783,867 downwards.
AATTATGTTTCCTACTTTTTATGTTCTATGATATTTTTCGATCAGAGGCGTAGTTCTCGAGATATATCAAGATATTTAAAAGTTCCGAAGCCGCACCAACATAATAGAGATACAGAAACACCGTGGCCCCTTTCTTTGAGATAACTCTGCAGTAGTGCGAGCCGCAAATGCCACTTCCAGCTTAGCTGTACAGAAGAAGAACAACAAGAAGAAGAAATATCTCGAAATATGTCCGTCAGGCCCCTTCCCTTGAGATAAATATGCAAATATCTCGGAAACGAAGCGAGCTGTGGCAAAATGTTAAGAGACCTTTTTTGTACAGAATTATGTTTCCTACTTTTTATGTTCTATGATATTTTTTGATCAGATGCGTAGTTCTCGAGATATATTAAGATATTTAAAAGTTCCGAAGCCGCACCAACATAATAGAGATACAGAAACACCGTGGCCCCTTTCTTTGAGATAACTCTGCACTATTGCGAGCTGTAGATGCCAGCTCCAGCTTAGCTGTGCAGAAGAAGAACAACAAGAAGAAGAAATATCTCGAAATATGTCCGTCAGGCCCCTGCCCTTGAGATATATCTGCAAATATCTCGGAAACGAAGCGAGCTATGGCAAAATGTTAAGAGACCTTTTTTGTAGAGAATTATGTTTCCTACAATTTATGTTCTATGATATTTTTTGATCAGATGCGTAGTTCTCGAGATATATCAAGATATTTAAAAGTTCCGAAACCGCACCAACATAACAGAGATACAGAAACACCGTGGCCCCTTTCTTTGAGATAACTCTGCACTAGTGCGAGCCGCAAATGCCGCTTCCAGCTTAGCTGTGCAGAAGAAGAACAACAAGAAGAAGAAATATCTCGAAATATGTCCGTTAGGCCCCTTCCCTTGAGATAAATCTGCAAATATCTCGGAAACGAAGCGAGCTATGGCAAAATGTTAAGAGACCTTTTTTGTAGAGAATTAAGTTTCCTACATTTTATGTTCTATGATATTTTTTGATCAGATGCGTAGTTCTCGAGATATATCAAGATATTTAAAAGTTCCGAAGCCGCACCAACATAATAGAGATACAGAAACACCGTGGCCCCTTTCTTTGAGATAACTCTGCACTATTGCGAGCTGTAAATGCCACTTCCAGCTTAGCTGTGCAGAAGAAGAACAACAAGAAGAAGAAATATCTCGAAATATGTCCGTCAGGCCAGTTCCTTTGAGCTGAATCTGCAAATATCTCGGAAACGAAGCGAGCTATGGCAAAATGTTAAGAGACGTTTTTTGTAGAAAATTATGTTTCCTACAATTTATGTTCTATGATATTTTTTGATCAGAAGCGTAGTTTTCGAGATATATCGAGATATTTAAAAGTTCCGAAGCCGCACCAACATAATAGGGATACAGAAACACCGTGGCCCCTTTCTTTGAGATAACTCTGTACTAGTGCGAGCCGCAAATGCCACTTCCAGCTTAGCTGTGCAGAAGAAGAACAACAAGAAGAAGAAATATCTCGAAATATGTCCGTCAGGCGCCTTCCCTTGAGATAAATCTGCAAATATCTCGGAAACGAAGCGAGCTACGGCAAAATGTTAAGAGACCTTTTTTGTAGAAAATTAGGTTTCCTACTTTTTATGTTCTATGATATTTTTTGATCAGATGCGTAGTTCTCGAGATATATCAAGATATTTAAAAGTTCCGAAGCCGCACCAACATAATAGAGATACAGAAACACCGTGGCCCCTTTCTTTGAGATAACTCTGCACTATTGCGAGCTGTAAATGCCACTTCCAGCTTAGCTGTGCAGAAGAAGAACAACAAGAAGAAGAAATATCTCGAAATATGTCCGTCAGGCCAGTTCCTTTGAGCTGAATCTGCAAATATCTCGGAAACGAAGCGAGTTATGGCAAAATGTTAAGAGACGTTTTTTGTAGAGAATTATGTTTCCTACAATTTATGTTCTATGATATTTTTTGATCAGAAGCGTAGTTTTCGAGATATATCGAGATATTTAAAAGTTCCGAAGCCGCACCAACATAATAGGGATACAGAAACACCGTGGCCCCTTTCTTTGAGATAACTCTGCACTAGTGCGAGCCGCAAGTGCCACTTCCAGCTTAGCTGTGCAGAAGAAGAACAACAAGAAGAAGAAATATCTCGAAATATGTCCGTCAGGCCAGTTCCTTTGAGCTGAATCTGCAAATATCTCGGAAACGAAGCGAGCTATGGCAAAATGTTAAGAGACGGTTTTTGTAGTGAATTATGTTTCCTACACTTTATGTTCTATGATATTTTTTGATCAGAAGCGTAGTTTTCGAGATATATCGAGATATTCAAAAGTTCCGAAGCCGCACCAACATAATAGAGATACAGAAACACCGTGGCTCCTTTCTTTGAGATAACTCTGCACTAGTGCGAGCTGCAAATGCCACTTCCAGCTTAGCTGTGCAGAAGAAGAACAACAAGAAGAAGAAATATCTCGAAATATGTCCGTCAGGCCCCTTCCCTTGAGATAAATCTGCAAATATCTCGGAAACGAAGCGAGCTATGGCAAAATGTTGAGAGACCTTTTTTGTAGAGAATTAAGTTTCCTACTTTTTATGTTCTATGATATTTTTCGATCAGAGGCGTAGTTCTCGAGATATATCAAGATATTTAAAAGTTCCGAAGCCGCACCAACATAATAGAGATACAGAAACACCGTGGCCCCTTTCTTTGAGATAACTCTGCACGATTGCGAGCTGGAAATGCCACTTCCAGTTTAGCTGTGCAGAAGAAGAACAACAAGAAGAAGAAATATCTCGAAATATGTCCGTCAGGCCAGTTCCATTGAGCTGAATCTGCAAATATCTCGGAAACGAAGCGAGCTATGGCAAAATGTTAAGAGACGTTTTTTGTAGAGAATTATGTTTCCTACAATTTATGTTCTATGATATTTTTTGATCAGAAGCGTAGTTTTCGAGATATATCGAGATATTTAAAAGTTCCGAAGCCGCACCAACATAATAGGGATACAGAAACACCGTGGCCCCTTTCTTTGAGATAACTCTGCACTAGTGCGAGCCGCAAGTGCCACTTCCAGCTTAGCTGTGCAGAAGAAGAACAACAAGAAGAAGAAATATCTCGAAATATGTCCGTCAGGCGCCTTCCCTTGAGATAAATCTGCAAATATCTCGGAAACGAAGCGAGCTATGGCAAAATGTTAAGAGGCCTTTTTTGTAGAAAACTAGGTTTCCTACTTTTTATGTTCTATGATATTTTTCGATCAGAGGCGTAGTTCTCGAGATATATCAAGATATTTAAAAGTTCCGAAGCCGCACCAACATAATAGAGATACAGAAACACCGTGGCCCCTTTCTTTGAGATAACTCTGCACTAGTGCGAGCCGCAAATGCCACTTCCAGCTTAGCTGTACAGAAGAAGAACAACAAGAAGAAGAAATATCTCGAAATATGTCCGTCAGGCCCCTTCCCTTGAGATAAATATGCAAATATCTCGGAAACGAAGCGAGCTATGGCAAAATGTTAAGAGACCTTTTTTGTACAGAATTATGTTTCCTACTTTTTATGTTCTATGATATTTTTTGATCAGATGCGTAGTTCTCGAGATATATTAAGATATTTAAAAGTTCCGAAGCCGCACCAACATAATAGAGATACAGAAACACCGTGGCCCCTTTCTTTGAGATAACTCTGCACTATTGCGAGCTGTAAATGCCACCTCCAGCTTAGCTGTGCAGAAGAAGAACAACAAGAAGAAGAAATATCTCGAAATATGTCCGTCAGGCCCCTGCCCTTGAGATATATCTGCAAATATTTCGGAAACGAAGCGAGCTATGGCAAAATGTTAAGAGACCTTTTTTGTAGAGAATTAAGTTTCCTACATTTTATGTTCTATGATATTTTTTGATCAGATGCGTAGTTCTCGAGATATATCAAGATATTTAAAAGTTCCGAAGCCGCACCAACATAATAGAGATACAGAAACACCGTCGCCCCTTTCTTTGAGATAACTCTGCACTATTGCGAGCTGTAAATGCCACTTCCAGCTTAGCTGTGCAGAAGAAGAACAACAAGAAGAAGAAATATCTCGAAATATGTCCGTCAGGCCAGTTCCTTTGAGCTGAATCTGCAAATATCTCGGAAACAAAGCGAGCTATGGCAAAATGTTAAGAGACGTTTTTTGTAGAGAATTATGTTTCCTACAATTTATGTTCTATGATATTTTTTGATCAGAAGCGTAGTTTTCGAGATATATCGAGATATTTAAAAGTTCCGAAGCCGCACCAACATAATAGGGATACAGAAACACCGTGGCCCCTTTCTTTGAGATAACTCTGCACTAGTGCGAGCCGCAAATGCCACTTCCAGCTTAGCTGTACAGAAGAAGAACAACAAGAAGAAGAAATATCTCGAAATATGTCCGACAGGCCCCTTCCCTTGAGATAAATCTGCAAATATCTCGGAAACGAAGCGAGCTATGGCGAAATGTTAAGAGACCTTTTTTGTAGAGAATTAAGTTTCCTACTTTTTATCTTCTATGATATTTTTTGATCAGATGCGTAGTTCTCGAGATATATCAAGATATTTAAAAGTTCCGAAGCCGCACCAACATAATAGAGATACAGAAACACCGTGGCCCCTTTCTTTGAGATAACTCTGCACTATTGCGCGCTGCAAATGCCACTTCCAGTTTAGCTGTGCAGAAGAAGAACAACAAGAAGAAGAAATATCTCGAAATATGTCCATCAGGACCCTTCCCTTGAGATAAATCTGCAAATATCTCGGAAACGAAGCGAGCTATGGCAAAATGTTAAGAGACCTTTTTTGTAGAGAATTAAGTTTCCTACTTTTTATGTTCTATGATATTTTTCGATCAGACGCGTAGTTCTCGAGATATATCGAGATATTTAAAAGTTCCGAAGCCGCACCAACATAATAGAGATACATAAACACCGTGGCCCCTTTCTTTGAGATAACTCTGCACTAGTGCGAGCCGCAAATGCCACTTCCAGCTTAGCTGTGCAGAAGAAGAACAACAAGAAGAAGAAATATCTCGAAATATGTCCGTCAGGCCCCTTCCCTTGAGATAAATCTGCAAATATCTCGGAAACGAAGCGAGCTATGGCAAAATGTTAAGAGACGGTTTTTGTAGTGAATTATGTTTCCTACAATTTATGTTCTATGATATTTTTTGATCAGAAGCGTAGTTTTCGAGATATATCGAGATATTTAAAAGTTCCGAAGCCGCACCAACATAATAGAGATACAGAAACACCGTGGCTCCTTTCTTTGAGATAACTCTGCACTAGTGCGAGCTGCAAATGCCACTTCCAGCTTAGCTGTGCAGAGGAAGAACAACAAGAAGAAGAAATATCTCGAAATATGTCCGTCAGGCCCCTTCCCTTGAGATAAATCTGCAAATATCTCGGAAACGAAGCGAGCTATGGCAAAATGTTAAGAGACCGTTTTTGTAGAGAATTAAGTTTCCTACTTTTTATGTTCTATGATATTTTTTGATCAGATGCGTAGTTCTCGAGATATATCAAGATATTTAAAAGTTCCGAAGCCGCACCAACATAATAGAGATACAGAAACACCGTGGCTCCTTTCTTTGAGATAAGTCTGCACTAGTGCGAGCCGCAAATGCCACTTCCAGCTTAGCTGTGCAGAAGAAGAACAACAAGAAGAAGAAATATCTCGAAATATGTCCGTCAGGCCCCTTCCCTTGAGATAAATCTGTAAATATCTCGGAAACGAAGCGAGCTATGGCAAAATGTTGAGAGACCTTTTTTGTAGAGAATTAAGTTTCCTACTTTTCATGTTCTATGATATTTTTCGATCAGAGGCGTAGTTCTCGAGATATATCAAGATATTTAAAAGTTCCGAAGCCGCACCAACATAATAGAGATACAGAAACACCGTGGCCCCTTTCTTTGAGATAACTCTGCACGATTGCGAGCTGGAAATGCCACTTCCAGTTTAGCTGTGCAGAAGAAGAACAACAAGAAGAAGAAATATCTCGAAATATGTCCGTCAGGCCAGTTCCATTGAGCTGAATCTGCAAATATCTCGGAAACGAAGCGAGCTATGGCAAAATGTTAAGAGACGTTTTTTGTAGAGAATTATGTTTCCTACAATTTATGTTCTATGATATTTTTTGATCAGAAGCGTAGTTTTCGAGATATATCGAGATATTTAAAAGTTCCGAAGCCGCACCAACATAATAGGGATACAGAAACACCGTGGCCCCTTTCTTTGAGATAACTCTGCACTAGTGCGAGCCGCAAATGCCACTTCCAGCTTAGCTGTGCAGAAGAAGAACAACAAGAAGAAGAAATATCTCGAAATATGTCCGTCAGGCGCCTTCCCTTGAGATAAATCTGCAAATATCTCGGAAACGAAGCGAGCTATGGCAAAATGTTAAGAGACCTTTTTTGTAGAAAATTAGGTTTCCTACTTTTTATGTTCTATGATATTTTTTGATCAGATGCGTAGTTCTCGAGATATATCAAGATATTTAAAAGTTCCGAAGCCGCACCAACATAATAGAGATACAGAAACACCGTGGCCCCTTTCTTTGAGATAACTCTGCACTATTGCGAGCTGTAAATGCCACTTCCAGCTTAGCTGTGCAGAAGAAGAACAACAAGAAGAAGAAATATCTCGAAATATGTCCGTCAGGCCCCTTCCCTTGAGATAAATATGCAAATATCTCGGAAACGAAGCGAGCTATGGCAAAATGTTAAGAGACCTTTTTTGTACAGAATTATGTTTCCTACTTTTTATGTTCTATGATATTTTTTGATCAGATGCATAGTTCTCGAGATATATTAAGATATTTAAAAGTTCCGAAGCCGCACCAACATAATAGAGATACAGAAACACCGTGGCCCCTTTCTTTGAGATAACTCTGCACTATTGCCAGCTGTAAATGCCACCTCCAGCTTAGCTGTGCAGAAGAAGAACAACAAGAAGAAGAAATACCTCGAAATATGTCCGTCAGGCCCCTGCCCTTGAGATATATCTGCAAATATCTCGGAAACGAAGCGAGCTATGGCAAAATGTTAAGAGACCGTTTTTGTAGAGAATTAAGTTTCCTACTTTTTATGTTCTATGATATTTTTTGATCAGATGCGTAGTTCTCGAGATATATCACGATATTTAAAAGTTCCGAAGCCGCACCAACATAATAGAGATACAGAAACACCGTGGCTCCTTTCTTTGAGATAAGTCTGCACTAGTGCGAGCCGCAAATGCCACTTCCAGCTTAGCTGTGCAGAAGAAGAACAACAAGAAGAAGAAATATCTCGAAATATGTCCGTCAGGCCCCTTCCCTTGAGATAAATCTGCAAATATCTCGGAAACGAAGCGAGCTATGGCAAAATGTTGAGAGACCTTTTTTGTAGAGAATTAAGTTTCCTACTTTTTATGTTCTATGATATTTTTCGATCAGAGGCGTAGTTCTCGAGATATATCAAGATATTTAAAAGTTCCGAAGCCGCACCAACATAATAGAGATACAGAAACACCGTGGCCCCTTTCTTTGAGATAACTCTGCACGATTGCGAGCTGGAAATGCCACTTCCAGTTTAGCTGTGCTGAAGAAGAACAACAAGAAGAAGAAATATCTCGAAATATGTCCGTCAGGCCAGTTCCATTGAGCTGAATCTGCAAATATCTCGGAAACGAAGCGAGCTATGGCAAAATGTTAAGAGACGTTTTTTGTAGAGAATTATGTTTCCTACAATTTATGTTCTATGATATTTTTTGATCAGAAGCGTAGTTTTCGAGATATATCGAGATATTTAAAAGTTCCGAAGCCGCACCAACATAATAGGGATACAGAAACACCGTGGCCCCTTTCTTTGAGATAACTCTGCACTAGTGCGAGCCGCAAGTGCCACTTCCAGCTTAGCTGTGCAGAAGAAGAACAACAAGAAGAAGAAATATCTCGAAATATGTCCGTCAGGCGCCTTCCCTTGAGATAAATCTGCAAATATCTCGGAAACGAAGCGAGCTATGGCAAAATGTTAAGAGACCTTTTTTGTAGAAAACTAGGTTTCCTACTTTTTATGTTCTATGATAGTTTTCGATCAGAGGCGTAGTTCTCGAGATATATCAAGATATTTAAAAGTTCCGAAGCCGCACCAACATAATAGAGATACAGAAACACCGTGGCCCCTTTCTTTGAGATAACTCTGCACTAGTGCGAGCCGCAAATGCCACTTCCAGCTTAGCTGTACAGAAGAAGAACAACAAGAAGAAGAAATATCTCGAAATATGTCCGTCAGGCCCCTTCCCTTGAGATAAATATGCAAATATCTCGGAAACGAAGCGAGCTATGGCAAAATGTTAAGAGACCTTTTTTGTACAGAATTATGTTTCCTACTTTTTATGTTCTATGATATTTTTTGATCAGATGCGTAGTTCTCGAGATATATTAAGATATTTAAAAGTTCCGAAGCCGCACCAACATAATAGAGATACAGAAACACCGTGGCCCCTTTCTTTGAGATAACTCTGCACTATTGCGAGCTGTAAATGCCACCTCCAGCTTAGCTGTGCAGAAGAAGAACAACAAGAAGAAGAAATATCTCGAAATATGTCCGTCAGGCCCCTGCCCTTGAGATATATCTGCAAATATCTCGGAAACGAAGCGAGCTATGGCAAAATGGTAAGAGACCTTTTTTGTAGAGAATTATGTTTCCTACAATTTATGTTCTATGATATTTTTTGATCAGATGCATAGTTCTCGAGATATATTAAGATATTTAAAAGTTCCGAAGCCGCACCAACATAATAGAGATACAGAAACACCGTGGCCCCTTTCTTTGAGATAACTCTGCACTATTGCCAGCTGTAAATGCCACCTCCAGCTTAGCTGTGCAGAAGAAGAACAACAAGAAGAAGAAATACCTCGAAATATGTCCGTCAGGCCCCTGCCCTTGAGATATATCTGCAAATATCTCGGAAACGAAGCGAGCTATGGCAAAATGTTAAGAGACCGTTTTTGTAGAGAATTAAGTTTCCTACTTTTTATGTTCTATGATATTTTTTGATCAGATGCGTAGTTCTCGAGATATATCAAGATATTTAAAAGTTCCGAAGCCGCACCAACATAATAGAGATACAGAAACACCGTGGCTCCTTTCTTTGAGATAAGTCTGCACTAGTGCGAGCCGCAAATGCCACTTCCAGCTTAGCTGTGCAGAAGAAGAACAACAAGAAGAAGAAATATCTCGAAATATGTCCGTCAGGCCCCTTCCCTTGAGATAAATCTGCAAATATCTCGGAAACGAAGCGAGCTATGGCAAAATGTTTAGAGACCTTTTTTGTAGAGAATTAAGTTTCCTACTTTTTATGTTCTATGATATTTTTCGATCAGAGGCGTAGTTCTCGAGATATATCAAGATATTTAAAAGTTCCGAAGCCGCACCAACATAATAGAGATACAGAAACACCGTGGCCCCTTTCTTTGAGATAACTCTGCACGATTGCGAGCTGGAAATGCCACTTCCAGTTTAGCTGTGCTGAAGAAGAACAACAAGAAGAAGAAATATCTCGAAATATGTCCGTCAGGCCAGTTCCATTGAGCTGAATCTGCAAATATCTCGGAAACGAAGCGAGCTATGGCAAAATGTTAAGAGACGTTTTTTGTAGAGAATTATGTTTCCTACAATTTATGTTCTATGATATTTTTTGATCAGAAGCGTAGTTTTCGAGATATATCGAGATATTTAAAAGTTCCGAAGCCGCACCAACATAATAGGGATACAGAAACACCGTGGCCCCTTTCTTTGAGATAACTCTGCACTAGTGCGAGCCGCAAGTGCCACTTCCAGCTTAGCTGTGCAGAAGAAGAACAACAAGAAGAAGAAATATCTCGAAATATGTCCGTCAGGCGCCTTCCCTTGAGATAAATCTGCAAATATCTCGGAAACGAAGCGAGCTATGGCAAAATGTTAAGAGACCTTTTTTGTAGAAAACTAGGTTTCCTACTTTTTATGTTCTATGATAGTTTTCGATCAGAGGCGTAGTTCTCGAGATATATCAAGATATTTAAAAGTTCCGAAGCCGCACCAACATAATAGAGATACAGAAACACCGTGGCCCCTTTCTTTGAGATAACTCTGCACTATTGCCAGCTGTAAATGCCACCTCCAGCTTAGCTGTGCAGAAGAAGAACAACAAGAAGAAGAAATACCTCGAAATATGTCCGTCAGGCCCCTGCCCTTGAGATATATCTGCAAATATCTCGGAAACGAAGCGAGCTATGGCAAAATGTTAAGAGACCGTTTTTGTAGAGAATTAAGTTTCCTACTTTTTATGTTCTATGATATTTTTTGATCAGATGCGTAGTTCTCGAGATATATCAAGATATTTAAAAGTTCCGAAGCCGCACCAACATAATAGAGATACAGAAACACCGTGGCTCCTTTCTTTGAGATAAGTCTGCACTAGTGCGAGCCGCAAATGCCACTTCCAGCTTAGCTGTGCAGAAGAAGAACAACAAGAAGAAGAAATATCTCGAAATATGTCCGTCAGGCCCCTTCCCTTGAGATAAATCTGCAAATATCTCGGAAACGAAGCGAGCTATGGCAAAATGTTGAGAGACCTTTTTTGTAGAGAATTAAGTTTCCTACTTTTTATGTTCTATGATATTTTTCGATCAGAGGCGTAGTTCTCGAGATATATCAAGATATTTAAAAGTTCCGAAGCCGCACCAACATAATAGAGATACAGAAACACCGTGGCCCCTTTCTTTGAGATAACTCTGCACGATTGCGAGCTGGAAATGCCACTTCCAGTTTAGCTGTGCTGAAGAAGAACAACAAGAAGAAGAAATATCTCGAAATATGTCCGTCAGGCCAGTTCCATTGAGCTGAATCTGCAAATATCTCGGAAACGAAGCGAGCTATGGCAAAATGTTAAGAGACGTTTTTTGTAGAGAATTATGTTTCCTACAATTTATGTTCTATGATATTTTTTGATCAGAAGCGTAGTTTTCGAGATATATCGAGATATTTAAAAGTTCCGAAGCCGCACCAACATAATAGGGATACAGAAACACCGTGGCCCCTTTCTTTGAGATAACTCTGCACTAGTGCGAGCCGCAAGTGCCACTTCCAGCTTAGCTGTGCAGAAGAAGAACAACAAGAAGAAGAAATATCTCGAAATATGTCCGTCAGGCGCCTTCCCTTGAGATAAATCTGCAAATATCTCGGAAACGAAGCGAGCTATGGCAAAATGTTAAGAGACCTTTTTTGTAGAAAACTAGGTTTCCTACTTTTTATGTTCTATGATAGTTTTCGATCAGAGGCGTAGTTCTCGAGATATATCAAGATATTTAAAAGTTCCGAAGCCGCACCAACATAATAGAGATACAGAAACACCGTGGCCCCTTTCTTTGAGATAACTCTGCACTAGTGCGAGCCGCAAATGCCACTTCCAGCTTAGCTGTACAGAAGAAGAACAACAAGAAGAAGAAATATCTCGAAATATGTCCGTCAGGCCCCTTCCCTTGAGATAAATATGCAAATATCTCGGAAACGAAGCGAGCTATGGCAAAATGTTAAGAGACCTTTTTTGTACAGAATTATGTTTCCTACTTTTTATGTTCTATGATATTTTTTGATCAGATGCGTAGTTCTCGAGATATATTAAGATATTTAAAAGTTCCGAAGCCGCACCAACATAATAGAGATACAGAAACACCGTGGCCCCTTTCTTTGAGATAACTCTGCACTATTGCGAGCTGTAAATGCCACCTCCAGCTTAGCTGTGCAGAAGAAGAACAACAAGAAGAAGAAATATCTCGAAATATGTCCGTCAGGCCCCTGCCCTTGAGATATATCTGCAAATATCTCGGAAACGAAGCGAGCTATGGCAAAATGGTAAGAGACCTTTTTTGTAGAGAATTATGTTTCCTACAATTTATGTTCTATGATATTTTTTGATCAGATGCGTAGTTCTCCAGATATATCAAGATATTTAAAAGTTCCGAAACCGCACCAACATAACAGAGATACAGAAACACCGTGGCCCCTTTCTTTGAGATAACTCTGCACTAGTGCGAGCCGCAAATGCCGCTTCCAGCTTAGCTGTGCAGAAGAAGAACAACAAGAAGAAGAAATATCTCGAAATATGTCCGTTAGGCCCCTTCCCTTGAGATAAATCTGCAAATATCTCGGAAACGAAGCGAGCTATGGCAAAATGTTAAGAGACCTTTTTTGTAGAGAATTAAGTTTACTACTTTTTATGTTCTATGATATTTTTCGATCAGACGCGTAGTTCTCGAGATATATCGAGATATTTAAAAGTTCCGAAGCCGCACCAACATAATAGAGATACATAAACACCGTGGCCCCTTTCTTTGAGATAACTCTGCACTAGTGCGAGCCGCAAATGCCACTTCCAGCTTAGCTGTGCAGAAGAAGAACAACAAGAAGAAGAAATATCTCGAAATATGTCCGTCAGGCCCCTTCCCTTGAGATAAATCTGCAAATATCTCGGAAACGAAGCGAGCTATGGCAAAATGTTGAGAGACCTTTTTTGTAGAGAATTAAGTTTCCTACTTTTTATGTTCTATGATATTTTTCGATCAGAGGCGTAGTTCTCGAGATATATCAAGATATTTAAAAGTTCCGAAGCCGCACCAACATAATAGAGATACAGAAACACCGTGGCCCCTTTCTTTGAGATAACTCTGCACGATTGCGAGCTGGAAATGCCACTTCCAGTTTAGCTGTGCTGAAGAAGAACAACAAGAAGAAGAAATATCTCGAAATATGTCCGTCAGGCCAGTTCCATTGAGCTGAATCTGCAAATATCTCGGAAACGAAGCGAGCTATGGCAAAATGTTAAGAGACGTTTTTTGTAGAGAATTATGTTTCCTACAATTTATGTTCTATGATATTTTTTGATCAGAAGCGTAGTTTTCGAGATATATCGAGATATTTAAAAGTTCCGAAGCCGCACCAACATAATAGGGATACAGAAACACCGTGGCCCCTTTCTTTGAGATAACTCTGCACTAGTGCGAGCCGCAAGTGCCACTTCCAGCTTAGCTGTGCAGAAGAAGAACAACAAGAAGAAGAAATATCTCGAAATATGTCCGTCAGGCGCCTTCCCTTGAGATAAATCTGCAAATATCTCGGAAACGAAGCGAGCTATGGCAAAATGTTAAGAGACCTTTTTTGTAGAAAACTAGGTTTCCTACTTTTTATGTTCTATGATAGTTTTCGATCAGAGGCGTAGTTCTCGAGATATATCAAGATATTTAAAAGTTCCGAAGCCGCACCAACATAATAGAGATACAGAAACACCGTGGCCCCTTTCTTTGAGATAACTCTGCACTAGTGCGAGCCGCAAATGCCACTTCCAGCTTAGCTGTACAGAAGAAGAACAACAAGAAGAAGAAATATCTCGAAATATGTCCGTCAGGCCCCTTCCCTTGAGATAAATATGCAAATATCTCGGAAACGAAGCGAGCTATGGCAAAATGTTAAGAGACCTTTTTTGTACAGAATTATGTTTCCTACTTTTTATGTTCTATGATATTTTTTGATCAGATGCGTAGTTCTCGAGATATATTAACATATTTAAAAGTTCCGAAGCCGCACCAACATAATAGAGATACAGAAACACCGTGGCCCCTTTCTTTGAGATAACTCTGCACTATTGCGAGCTGTAAATGCCACCTCCAGCTTAGCTGTGCAGAAGAAGAACAACAAGAAGAAGAAATATCTCGAAATATGTCCGTCAGGCCCCTGCCCTTGAGATATATCTGCAAATATCTCGGAAACGAAGCGAGCTATGGCAAAATGGTAAGAGACCTTTTTTGTAGAGAATTATGTTTCCTACAATTTATGTTCTATGATATTTTTTGATCAGATGCATAGTTCTCGAGATATATTAAGATATTTAAAAGTTCCGAAGCCGCACCAACATAATAGAGATACAGAAACACCGTGGCCCCTTTCTTTGAGATAACTCTGCACTATTGCCAGCTGTAAATGCCACCTCCAGCTTAGCTGTGCAGAAGAAGAACAACAAGAAGAAGAAATACCTCGAAATATGTCCGTCAGGCCCCTGCCCTTGAGATATATCTGCAAATATCTCGGAAACGAAGCGAGCTATGGCAAAATGTTAAGAGACCGTTTTTGTAGAGAATTAAGTTTCCTACTTTTTATGTTCTATGATATTTTTTGATCAGATGCGTAGTTCTCGAGATATATCAAGATATTTAAAAGTTCCGAAGCCGCACCAACATAATAGAGATACAGAAACACCGTGGCTCCTTTCTTTGAGATAAGTCTGCACTAGTGCGAGCCGCAAATGCCACTTCCAGCTTAGCTGTGCAGAAGAAGAACAACAAGAAGAAGAAATATCTCGAAATATGTCCGTCAGGCCCCTTCCCTTGAGATAAATCTGCAAATATCTCGGAAACGAAGCGAGCTATGGCAAAATGTTGAGAGACCTTTTTTGTAGACAATTAAGTTTCCTACTTTTTATGTTCTATGATATTTTTCGATCAGAGGCGTAGTTCTCGAGATATATCAAGATATTTAAAAGTTCCGAAGCCGCACCAACATAATAGAGATACAGAAACACCGTGGCCCCTTTCTTTGAGATAACTCTGCACGATTGCGAGCTGGAAATGCCACTTCCAGTTTAGCTGTGCTGAAGAAGAACAACAAGAAGAAGAAATATCTCGAAATATGTCCGTCAGGCCAGTTCCATTGAGCTGAATCTGCAAATATCTCGGAAACGAAGCGAGCTATGGCAAAATGTTAAGAGACGTTTTTTGTAGAGAATTATGTTTCCTACAATTTATGTTCTATGATATTTTTTGATCAGAAGCGTAGTTTTCGAGATATATCGAGATATTTAAAAGTTCCGAAGCCGCACCAACATAATAGGGATACAGAAACACCGTGGCCCCTTTCTTTGAGATAACTCTGCACTAGTGCGAGCCGCAAGTGCCACTTCCAGCTTAGCTGTGCAGAAGAAGAACAACAAGAAGAAGAAATATCTCGAAATATGTCCGTCAGGCGCCTTCCCTTGAGATAAATCTGCAAATATCTCGGAAACGAAGCGAGCTATGGCAAAATGTTAAGAGACCTTTTTTGTAGAAAACTAGGTTTCCTACTTTTTATGTTCTATGATAGTTTTCGATCAGAGGCGTAGTTCTCGAGATATATCAAGATATTTAAAAGTTCCGAAGCCGCACCAACATAATAGAGATACAGAAACACCGTGGCCCCTTTCTTTGAGATAACTCTGCACTATTGCCAGCTGTAAATGCCACCTCCAGCTTAGCTGTGCAGAAGAAGAACAACAAGAAGAAGAAATACCTCGAAATATGTCCGTCAGGCCCCTGCCCTTGAGATATATCTGCAAATATCTCGGAAACGAAGCGAGCTATGGCAAAATGTTAAGAGACCGTTTTTGTAGAGAATTAAGTTTCCTACTTTTTATGTTCTATGATATTTTTTGATCAGATGCGTAGTTCTCGAGATATATCAAGATATTTAAAAGTTCCGAAGCCGCACCAACATAATAGAGATACAGAAACACCGTGGCTCCTTTCTTTGAGATAAGTCTGCACTAGTGCGAGCCGCAAATGCCACTTCCAGCTTAGCTGTGCAGAAGAAGAACAACAAGAAGAAGAAATATCTCGAAATATGTCCGTCAGGCCCCTTCCCTTGAGATAAATCTGCAAATATCTCGGAAACGAAGCGAGCTATGGCAAAATGTTGAGAGACCTTTTTTGTAGAGAATTAAGTTTCCTACTTTTTATGTTCTATGATATTTTTCGATCAGAGGCGTAGTTCTCGAGATATATCAAGATATTTAAAAGTTCCGAAGCCGCACCAACATAATAGAGATACAGAAACACCGTGGCCCCTTTCTTTGAGATAACTCTGCACGATTGCGAGCTGGAAATGCCACTTCCAGTTTAGCTGTGCTGAAGAAGAACAACAAGAAGAAGAAATATCTCGAAATATGTCCGTCAGGCCAGTTCCATTGAGCTGAATCTGCAAATATCTCGGAAACGAAGCGAGCTATGGCAAAATGTTAAGAGACGTTTTTTGTAGAGAATTATGTTTCCTACAATTTATGTTCTATGATATTTTTTGATCAGAAGCGTAGTTTTCGAGATATATCGAGATATTTAAAAGTTCCGAAGCCGCACCAACATAATAGGGATACAGAAACACCGTGGCCCCTTTCTTTGAGATAACTCTGCACTAGTGCGAGCCGCAAGTGCCACTTCCAGCTTAGCTGTGCAGAAGAAGAACAACAAGAAGAAGAAATATCTCGAAATATGTCCGTCAGGCGCCTTCCCTTGAGATAAATCTGCAAATATCTCGGAAACGAAGCGAGCTATGGCAAAATGTTAAGAGACCTTTTTTGTAGAAAACTAGGTTTCCTACTTTTTATGTTCTATGATAGTTTTCGATCAGAGGCGTAGTTCTCGAGATATATCAAGATATTTAAAAGTTCCGAAGCCGCACCAACATAATAGAGATACAGAAACACCGTGGCCCCTTTCTTTGAGATAACTCTGCACTAGTGCGAGCCGCAAATGCCACTTCCAGCTTAGCTGTACAGAAGAAGAACAACAAGAAGAAGAAATATCTCGAAATATGTCCGTCAGGCCCCTTCCCTTGAGATAAATATGCAAATATCTCGGAAACGAAGCGAGCTATGGCAAAATGTTAAGAGACCTTTTTTGTACAGAATTATGTTTCCTACTTTTTATGTTCTATGATATTTTTTGATCAGATGCGTAGTTCTCGAGATATATTAAGATATTTAAAAGTTCCGAAGCCGCACCAACATAATAGAGATACAGAAACACCGTGGCCCCTTTCTTTGAGATAACTCTGCACTATTGCGAGCTGTAAATGCCACCTCCAGCTTAGCTGTGCAGAAGAAGAACAACAAGAAGAAGAAATATCTCGAAATATGTCCGTCAGGCCCCTGCCCTTGAGATATATCTGCAAATATCTCGGAAACGAAGCGAGCTATGGCAAAATGGTAACAGACCTTTTTTGTAGAGAATTATGTTTCCTACAATTTATGTTCTATGATATTTTTTGATCAGATGCGTAGTTCTCCAGATATATCAAGATATTTAAAAGTTCCGAAACCGCACCAACATAACAGAGATACAGAAACACCGTGGCCCCTTTCTCTGAGATAACTCTGCACTAGTGCGAGCTGTAAATGCCACTTCCAGCTTAGCTGTGCAGAAGAAGAACAACAAGAAGAAGAAATATCTCGAAATATGTCCGTCAGGCCCCTGCCCTTGAGATATATCTGCAAATATCTCGGAAACGAAGCGAGCTATGGCAAAATGTTAAGAGACCTTTTTTGTAGAAAATTAGGTTTCCTACTTTTTATGTTCTATGATATTTTTTGATCAGATGCGTAGTTCTCGAGATATATCAAGATATTTAAAAGTTCCGAAGCCGCACCAACATAATAGAGATACAGAAACACCGTGGCCCCTTTCTCTGAGATAACTCTGCACTATTGCGAGCTGTAAATGCCACTTCCAGCTTAGCTGTGCAGAAGAAGAACAACAAGAAGAAGAAATATCTCGAAATATGTCCGTCAGGCCAGTTCCTTTGAGCTGAATCTGCAAATATCTCGGAAACGAAGCGAGCTATGGCAAAATGTTAAGAGACGTTTTTTGTAGAGAATTATGTTTCCTACAATTTATGTTCTATGATATTTTTTGATCAGAAGCGTAGTTTTCGAGATATATCGAGATATTTAAAAGTTCCGAAGCCGCACCAACATAATAGGGATACAGAAACACCGTGGCCCCTTTCTTTGAGATAACTCTGCACTAGTGCGAGCCGCAAGTGCCACTTCCAGCTTAGCTGTGCAGAAGAAGAACACCAAGAAGAAGAAATATCTCGAAATATGTCCGCCAGGCGCCTTCCCTTGAGATAAATCTGCAAATATCTCGGAAACGAAGCGAGCTATGGCAAAATGTTAAGAGACCTTTTTTGTAGAAAACTAGGTTTCCTACTTTTTATGTTCTATGATATTTTTTGATCAGATGCGTAGTTCTCGAGATATATCAAGATATTTAAAAGTTCCGAAGCCGCACCAACATAATAGAGATACAGAAACACCGTGGCCCCTTTCTTTGAGATAACTCTGCACTAGTGCGAGCCGCAAATGCCACTTCCAGCTTAGCTGTACAGAAGAAGAACAACAAGAAGAAGAAATATCTCGAAATATGTCCGTCAGGCCCCTTCCCTTGAGATAAATATGCAAATATCTCGGAAACGAAGCGAGCTATGGCAAAATGTTAAGAGACCTTTTTTGTACAGAATTATGTTTCCTACTTTTTATGTTCTATGATATTTTTTGATCAGATGCGTAGTTCTCGAGATATATTAAGATATTTAAAAGTTCCGAAGCCGCACCAACATAATAGAGATACAGAAACACCGTGGCCCCTTTCTTTGAGATAACTCTGCACTATTGCCAGCTGTAAATGCCACCTCCAGCTTAGCTGTGCAGAAGAAGAACAACAAGAAGAAGAAATATCTCGAAATATGTCCGTCAGGCCCCTGCCCTTGAGATATATCTGCAAATATCTCGGAAACGAAGCGAGCTATGGCAAAATGTTAAGAGACCTTTTTTGTAGAGAATTATGTTTCCTACAATTTATGTTGTATGATATTTTTTGATCAGATGCGTAGTTCTCGAGATATATCAAGATATTTAAAAATTCCGAAACCGCACCAACATAACAGAGATACAGAAACACCGTGGCCCCTTTCTTTGAGATAACTCTGCACTAGTGCGAGCCGCAAATGCCGCTTCCAGCTTAGCTGTGCAGAAGAAGAACAACAAGAAGAAGAAATATCTCGAAATATGTCCGTTAGGCCCCTTCCCTTGAGATAAATCTGCAAATATCTCGGAAACGAAGCGAGCTATGGCAAAATATTAAGAGACCTTTTTTGTAGAGAATTAAGTTTCCTACATTTTATGTTCTATGATATTTTTTGATCAGATGCGTAGTTCTCGAGATATATTAAGATATTTAAAAGTTCCGAAGCCGCACCAACATAATAGAGATACAGAAACACCGTGGCCCCTTTCTTTGAGATAACTCTGCACTATTGCGAGCTGCAAATGCCACTTCCAGCTTAGCTGTGCAGAAGAAGAACAACAAGAAGAAGAAGTATCTCGAAATATGTCCGTCAGGCCCCTTCCCTTGAGATAAATCTGCAAATATCTCGGAAACGAAGAGAGCTATGGCAAAATGTTAAGAGACCTTTTTTGTAGAGAATTAAGTTTCCTACTTTTTATGTTCTATGATATTTTTTGATCAGATGCGTAGTTCTCGAGATATATCAAGATATTTAAAAGTTCCGAAGCCGCACCAACATAATAGAGATACAGAAACACCGTGGCCCCTTTCTTTGAGATAACTCTGCACGATTGCGAGCTGGAAATGCCACTTCCAGTTTAGCTGTGCAGAAGAAGAACAACAAGAAGAAGAAATATCTCGAAATATGTCCATCAGGACCCTTCCCTTGAGATAAATCTGCAAATATCTCGGAAACGAAGCGAGCTATGGCAAAATGTTAAGAGACCTTTTTTGTAGAGAATTATGTTTCCCACAATTTATGTTGTATGATATTTTTTGATCAGATGCGTAGTTCTCGAGATATATCAAGATATTTAAAAATTCCGAAACCGCACCAACATAACAGAGATACAGAAACACCGTGGCCCCTTTCTTTGAGATAACTCTGCACTATTGCGAGCTGCAAATGCCGCTTCCAGCTTAGCTGTGCAGAAGAAGAACAACAAGAAGAAGAAGTATCTCGAAATATGTCCGTCAGGCCCCTTCCCTTGAGATAAATCTGCAAATATCTCGGAAACGAAGAGAGCTATGGCAAAATGTTAAGAGACCTTTTTTGTAGAGAATTAAGTTTCCTACATTTTATGTTCTATGATATTTTTTGATCAGATGCGTAGGTCTCGAGATATATCAAGATATTTAAAAGTTCCGAAGCCGCACCAACATAATAGAGATACAGAAACACCGTGGCCCCTTTCTTTGAGATAACTCTGCACTATTGCGAGCTGTAAATGCCACTTCCAGCTTAGCTGTGCAGAAGAAGAACAACAAGAAGAAGAAGTATCTCGAAATATGTCCGTCAGGCCCCTTCCCTTGAGATAAATCTGCAAATATCTCGGAAACGAAGAGAGCTATGGCAAAATGTTAAGAGACCTTTTTTGTAGAGAATTAAGTTTCCTACTTTTTATGTTCTATGATATTTTTGGATCAGATGCGTAGTTCTCGAGATATATCAAGATATTTAAAAGTTCCGAAGCCGCACCAACATAATAGAGATACAGAAACACCGTGGCCCCTTTCTTTGAGATAACTCTGCACGATTGCGAGCTGGAAATGCCACTTCCAGTTTAGCTGTGCAGAAGAAGAACAACAAGAAGAAGAAATATCTCGAAATATGTCCATCAGGACCCTTCCCTTGAGATAAATCTGCAAATATCTCGGAAACGAAGCGAGCTATGGCAAAATATTAAGAGACCTTTTTTGTAGAGAATTAAGTTTCCTACATTTTATGTTCTATGATATTTTTTGATCAGATGCGTAGTTCTCGAGATATATTAAGATATTTAAAAGTTCCGAAGCCGCACCAACATAATAGAGATACAGAAACACCGTGGCCCCTTTCTTTGAGATAACTCTGCACTATTGCGAGCTGCAAATGCCGCTTCCAGCTTAGCTGTGCAGAAGAAGAACAACAAGAAGAAGAAGTATCTCGAAATATGTCCGTCAGGCCCCTTCCCTTGAGATAAATCTGCAAATATCTCGGAAACGAAGAGAGCTATGGCAAAATGTTAAGAGACCTTTTTTGTAGAGAATTGAGTTTCCTACTTTTTATGTTCTATGATATTTTTTGATCAGATGCGTAGTTCTCGAGATATATCAAGATATTTAAAAGTTCCGAAGCCGCACCAACATAATAGAGATACAGAAACACCGTGGCCCCTTTCTTTGAGATAACTCTGCACGATTGCGAGCTGGAAATGCCACTTCCAGTTTAGCTGTGCAGAAGAAGAACAACAAGAAGAAGAAATATCTCGAAATATGTCCATCAGGACCCTTCCCTTGAGATAAATCAGCAAATATCTCGGAAAGGAAGCGAGCTATGGCAAAATGTTAAGAGACCTTTTTTGTAGAGAATTAAGTTTCCTACTTTTTATGTTCTATGATATTTTTTGATCAGATGCGTAGTTCTCGAGATATATCAAGATATTTAAAAGTTCCGAAGCCGCACCAACATAATAGAGATACAGAAACACCGTGGCCCCTTTCTTTGAGATAACTCTGCACTATTGCGAGCTGCAAATGCCACTTCCAGCTTAGCTGTGCAGAAGAAGAACAACAAGAAGAAGAAATATCTCGAAATATGTCCGGCAGGCCCCTTCCCTTGAGATATATCTGCAAATATCTCGGAAACGAAGCGAGCTATGGGAAAATGTTAAGATACCTTTTTTGTAGAGAATTATGTTTCCTACTTTTTATGTTCTATGATATTTTTTGATCAGATGCGTAGTTCTCGAGATATATTAAGATATTTAAAAGTTCCGAAGCCGCACCAACATAATAGAGATACAGAAACACCGTGGCCCCTTTCTTTGAGATAACTCTGCACTATTGCGAGCTGTAAATGCCACCTCCAGCTTAGCTGTGCAGAAGAAGAACAACAAGAAGAAGAAATATCTCGAAATATGTCCGTCAGGCCCCTGCCCTTGAGATATATCTGCAAATATCTCGGAAACGAAGCGAGCTATGGCAAAATGGTAAGAGACCTTTTTTGTAGAGAATTATGTTTCCTACAATTTATGTTCTATGATATTTTTTCATCAGATGCGTAGTTCTCGAGATATATCAAGATATTTAAAAGTTCCGAAACCGCACCAACATAACAGAGATACAGAAACACCGTGGCCCCTTTCTTTGAGATAACTCTGCACTAGTGCGAGCCGCAAATGCCGCTTCCAGCTTAGCTGTGCAGAAGAAGAACAACAAGAAGAAGAAATATCTAGAAATATGTCCGTCAGGCCAGTTCCTTTGAGCTGAATCTGCAAATATCTCGGAAACGAAGCGAGCTATGGCAAAATGTTAAGAGACGTTTTTTGTAGAGAATTATGTTTCCTACAATTTATGTTCTATGATATTTTTTGATCAGAAGCGTAGTTTTCGAGATATATCGAGATATTTAAAAGTTCCGAAGCCGCACCAACATAATAGGGATACAGAAACACCGTGGCCCCTTTCTTTGAGATAACTCTGCACTAGTGCGAGCCGCAAATGCCACTTCCAGCTTAGCTGTGCAGAAGAAGAACAACAAGAAGAAGAAATATCTCGAAATATGTCCGTCAGGCGCCTTCCCTTGAGATAAATCTGCAAATATCTCGGAAACGAAGCGAGCTATGGCAAAATGTTAAGAGACCTTTTTTGTAGAAAATTAGGTTTCCTACTTTTTATGTTCTATGATATTTTTTGATCAGATGCGTAGTTCTCGAGATATATCAAGATATTTAAAAGTTCCGAAGCCGCACCAACATAATAGAGATACAGAAACACCGTGGCCCCTTTCTTTGAGATAACTCTGCACTATTGCGAGCTGTAAATGCCACTTCCAGCTTAGCTGTGCAGAAGAAGAACAACAAGAAGAAGAAATATCTCGAAATATGTCCGTCAGGCCAGTTCCTTTGAGCTGAATCTGCAAATATCTCGGAAACGAAGCGAGCTATGGCAAAATGTTAAGAGACGTTTTTTGTAGAGAATTATGTTTCCTACAATTTATGTTCTATGATATTTTTTGATCAGAAGCGTAGTTTTCGAGATATATCGAGATATTTAAAAGTTCCGAAGCCGCACCAACATAATAGGGATACAGAAACACCGTGGCCCCTTTCTTTGAGATAACTCTGCACTAGTGCGAGCCGCAAGTGCCACTTCCAGCTTAGCTGTGCAGAAGAAGAACACCAAGAAGAAGAAATATCTCGAAATATGTCCGCCAGGCGCCTTCCCTTGAGATAAATCTGCAAATATCTCGGAAACGAAGCGAGCTATGGCAAAATGTTAAGAGACCTTTTTTGTAGAAAACTAGGTTTCCTACTTTTTATGTTCTATGATATTTTTTGATCAGATGCGTAGTTCTCGAGATATATCAAGATATTTAAAAGTTCCGAAGCCGCACCAACATAATAGAGATACAGAAACACCGTGGCCCCTTTCTTTGAGATAACTCTGCACTAGTGCGAGCCGCAAATGCCACTTCCAGCTTAGCTGTACAGAAGAAGAACAACAAGAAGAAGAAATATCTCGAAATATGTCCGTCAGGCCCCTTCCCTTGAGATAAATATGCAAATATCTCGGAAACGAAGCGAGCTATGGCAAAATGTTAAGAGACCTTTTTTGTACAGAATTATGTTTCCTACTTTTTATGTTCTATGATATTTTTTGATCAGATGCGTAGTTCTCGAGATATATCAAGATATTTAAAAGTTCCGAAGCCGCACCAACATAATAGAGATACAGAAACACCGTGGCCCCTTTCTTTGAGATAACTCTGCACTATTGCGAGCTGCAAATGCCACTTCCAGCTTAGCTGTGCAGAAGAAGAACAACAAGAAGAAGAAATATCTCGAAATATGTCCGGCAGGCCCCTTCCCTTGAGATATATCTGCAAATATCTCGGAAACGAAGCGAGCTATGGGAAAATGTTAAGATACCTTTTTTGTAGAGAATTATGTTTCCTACTTTTTATGTTCTATGATATTTTTTGATCAGATGCGTAGTTCTCGAGATATATTAAGATATTTAAAAGTTCCGAAGCCGCACCAACATAATAGAGATACAGAAACACCGTGGCCCCTTTCTTTGAGATAACTCTGCACTATTGCGAGCTGTAAATGCCACCTCCAGCTTAGCTGTGCAGAAGAAGAACAACAAGAAGAAGAAATATCTCGAAATATGTCCGGCAGGCCCCTTCCCTTGAGATATATCTGCAAATATCTCGGAAACGAAGCGAGCTATGGGAAAATGTTAAGATACCTTTTTTGTAGAGAATTAGTTTCCTACTTTTTATGTTCTATGATATTTTTTGATCAGATGCGTAGTTCTCGAGATATATCAAGATATTTAAAAGTTCCGAAACCGCACCAACATAACAGAGATACAGAAACACCGTGGCCCCTTTCTTTGAGATAACTCTGCACTAGTGCGAGCCGCAAATGCCGCTTCCAGCTTAGCTGTGCAGAAGAAGAACAACAAGAAGAAGAAATATCTAGAAATATGTCCGTCAGGCCAGGTCCTTTGAGCTGAATCTGCAAATATCTCGGAAACGAAGCGAGCTATGGCAAAATGTTAAGAGACGTTTTTTGTAGAGAATTATGTTTCCTACAATTTATGTTCTATGATATTTTTTGATCAGAAGCGTAGTTTTCGAGATATATCGAGATATTTAAAAGTTCCGAAGCCGCACCAACATAATAGGGATACAGAAACACCGTGGCCCCTTTCTTTGAGATAACTCTGCACTAGTGCGAGCCGCAAATGCCACTTCCAGCTTAGCTGTGCAGAAGAAGAACAACAAGAAGAAGAAATATCTCGAAATATGTCCGTCAGGCGCCTTCCCTTGAGATAAATCTGCAAATATCTCGGAAACGAAGCGAGCTATGGCAAAATGTTAAGAGACCTTTTTTGTAGAAAATTAGGTTTCCTACTTTTTATGTTCTATGATATTTTTTGATCAGATGCGTAGTTCTCGAGATATATCAAGATATTTAAAAGTTCCGAAGCCGCACCAACATAATAGAGATACAGAAACACCGTGGCCCCTTTCTTTGAGATAACTCTGCACTATTGCGAGCTGTAAATGCCACTTCCAGCTTAGCTGTGCAGAAGAAGAACAACAAGAAGAAGAAATATCTCGAAATATGTCCGTCAGGCCAGTTCCTTTGAGCTGAATCTGCAAATATCTCGGAAACGAAGCGAGCTATGGCAAAATGTTAAGAGACGTTTTTTGTAGAGAATTATGTTTCCTACAATTTATGTTCTATGATATTTTTTGATCAGAAGCGTAGTTTTCGAGATATATCGAGATATTTAAAAGTTCCGAAGCCGCACCAACATAATAGGGATACAGAAACACCGTGGCCCCTTTCTTTGAGATAACTCTGCACTAGTGCGAGCCGCAAGTGCCACTTCCAGCTTAGCTGTGCAGAAGAAGAACACCAAGAAGAAGAAATATCTCGAAATATGTCCGCCAGGCGCCTTCCCTTGAGATAAATCTGCAAATATCTCGGAAACGAAGCGAGCTATGGCAAAATGTTAAGAGACCTTTTTTGTAGAAAACTAGGTTTCCTACTTTTTATGTTCTATGATATTTTTTGATCAGATGCGTAGTTCTCGAGATATATCAAGATATTTAAAAGTTCCGAAGCCGCACCAACATAATAGAGATACAGAAACACCGTGGCCCCTTTCTTTGAGATAACTCTGCACTAGTGCGAGCCGCAAATGCCACTTCCAGCTTAGCTGTACAGAAGAAGAACAACAAGAAGAAGAAATATCTCGAAATATGTCCGTCAGGCCCCTTCCCTTGAGATAAATATGCAAATATCTCGGAAACGAAGCGAGCTATGGCAAAATGTTAAGAGACCTTTTTTGTACAGAATTATGTTTCCTACTTTTTATGTTCTATGATATTTTTTGATCAGATGCGTAGTTCTCGAGATATATTAAGATATTTAAAAGTTCCGAAGCCGCACCAACATAATAGAGATACAGAAACACCGTGGCCCCTTTCTTTGAGATAACTCTGCACTATTGCCAGCTGTAAATGCCACCTCCAGCTTAGCTGTGCAGAAGAAGAACAACAAGAAGAAGAAATATCTCGAAATATGTCCGTCAGGCCCCTGCCCTTGAGATATATCTGCAAATATCTCGGAAACGAAGCGAGCTATGGCAAAATGTTAAGAGACCTTTTTTGTAGAGAATTATGTTTCCTACAATTGATGTTGTATGATATTTTTTGATCAGATGCGTAGTTCTCGAGATATATCAAGATATTTAAAAATTCCGAAACCGCACCAACATAACAGAGATACAGAAACACCGTGGCCCCTTTCTTTGAGATAACTCTGCACTAGTGCGAGCCGCAAATGCCGCTTCCAGCTTAGCTGTGCAGAAGAAGAACAACAAGAAGAAGAAATATCTCGAAATATGTCCGTTAGGCCCCTTCCCTTGAGATAAATCTGCAAATATCTCGGAAACGAAGCGAGCTATGGCAAAATATTAAGAGACCTTTTTTGTAGAGAATTAAGTTTCCTACATTTTATGTTCTATGATATTTTTTGATCAGATGCGTAGTTCTCGAGATATATTAAGATATTTAAAAGTTCCGAAGCCGCACCAACATAATAGAGATACAGAAACACCGTGGCCCCTTTCTTTGAGATAACTCTGCACTATTGCGAGCTGCAAATGCCACTTCCAGCTTAGCTGTGCAGAAGAAGAACAACAAGAAGAAGAAGTATCTCGAAATATGTCCGTCAGGCCCCTTCCCTTGAGATAAATCTGCAAATATCTCGGAAACGAAGAGAGCTATGGCAAAATGTTGAGAGACCTTTTTTGTAGAGAATTAAGTTTCCTACTTTTTATGTTCTATGATATTTTTTGATCAGATGCGTAGTTCTCGAGATATATCAAGATATTTAAAAGTTCCGAAGCCGCACCAACATAATAGAGATACAGAAACACCGTGGCCCCTTTCTTTGAGATAACTCTGCACGATTGCGAGCTGGAAATGCCACTTCCAGTTTAGTTGTGCAGAAGAAGAACAACAAGAAGAAGAAATATCTCGAAATATGTCCATCAGGACCCTTCCCTTGAGATAAATCTGCAAATATCTCGGAAACGAAGCGAGCTATGGCAAAATGTTAAGAGACCTTTTTTGTAGAGAATTAAGTTTGCTACTTTTTATGTTCTATGATATTTTTTGATCAGATGCGTAGTTCTCGAGATATATCAAGATATTTAAAAGTTCCGAAGCCGCACCAACATAATAGAGATACAGAAACACCGTGGCCCCTTCCTTTGAGATAACTCTGCACTATTGCGAGCTGCAAATGCCACTTCCAGCTTAGCTGTGCAGAGGAAGAACAACAAGAAGAAGAAGTATCTCGAAATATGTCCGTCAGGCCCGTTCCTTTGAGCTGAATCTGCAAATATCTCGGAAACGAAGCGAGCTATGGCAAAATGTTAAGAGACGTTTTTTGTAGAGAATTATGTTTCCTACAATTTATGTTCTATGATATTTTTCGATCAGAAGCGTAGTTTTCGAGATATATCGAGATATTTAAAAGTTCCGAAGCCGCACCAAGATAATAGAGATACAGAAACACCGTGGCTCCTTTCTTTGAGATAACTCTGCACTAGTGCGAGCCGCAAATGCCACTTCCAGCTTAGCTGTGCAGAAGAAGAACAACAAGAAGAAGAAATATCTCGAAATATGTCCGTCAGGCCCCTTCCCTTGAATTAAATCTGCAAATATCTCGGAAACGAAGCGAGCTATGGCAAAATGTTAAGAGACCTTTTTTGTAGAGAATTAAGTTTCCTACTTTTTATGTTCTATGATATTTTTCGATCAGACGCGTAGTTCTCGAGATATATCGAGATATTTAAAAGTTCCGAAGCCGCACCAACATAATAGAGATACAGAAACACCGTGGCCCCTTTCTTTGAGATAACTCTGCACTAGTGCGAGCCGCAAATGCCACTTCCAGCTTAGCTGTGCAGAAGAAGAACAACAAGAAGAAGAAATATCTCGAAATATGTCCGTCAGGACCCTTCCCTTGAGATAAATCTGCAAATATCTCGGAAACGAAGCGAGCTATTGCAAAACGTTAAGAGACCTTTTTTGTAGAGAATTAAGTTTCCTACTTTTTATGTTCTATGATATTTTTTGATCAGATGCGTAGTTCTCGAGATATATCAAGATATTTAAAAGTTCCGAAGCCGCACCAACATAATAGAGATACAGAAACACCGTGGCCCCTTTCTTTGAGATAACTCTGCACTATTGCGAGCTGCAAATGCCACTTCCAGCTTAGCTGTGCAGAGGAAGAACAACAAGAAGAAGAAGTATCTCGAAATATGTCCGTCAGGCCCGTTCCTTTGAGCTGAATCTGCAAATATCTCGGAAACGAAGCGAGCTATGGCAAAATGTTAAGAAACGTTTTTTGTAGTGAATTATGTTTCCTACAATTTATGTTCTATGATATTTTTTGATCAGAAGCGTAATTTTCGAGATATATCGAGATATTTAAAAGTTCCGAAGCCGCACCAACATAATAGAGATACAGAAACACCGTGGCTCCTTTCTTTG
The DNA here is from genome assembly GCF_051020975.1 of Osmia lignaria lignaria. Taxonomy (NCBI): domain Eukaryota; kingdom Metazoa; phylum Arthropoda; class Insecta; order Hymenoptera; family Megachilidae; genus Osmia; species Osmia lignaria. The sequence continues at coordinate 2,755,394 of NW_027478159.1, read as the reverse complement.
AGATAACTCTGCACTAGTGCGAGCCGCAAATGCCACTTCCAGCTTAGCTGTGCAGAAGAAGAACAACAAGAAGAAGAAATATCTCGAAATATGTCCGTCAGGCCCCTTCCCTTGAGATAAATCTGCAAATATCTCGGAAACGAAGCGAGCTATGGCAAAATGTTAAGAGACCTTTTTTGTAGAGAATTAAGTTTCCTACTTTTTATGTTCTATGATATTTTTCGATCAGAGGCGTAGTTCTCGAGATATATCAAGATATTTAAAAGTTCCGAAGCCGCACCAACATAATAGAGATACAGAAACACCGTGGCCCCTTCCTTTGAGATAACGCTGCACTATTGCGAGCTGCAAATGCCACTTCCAGCTTAGCTGTGCAGAGGAAGAACAACAAGAAGAAGAAGTATCTCGAAATATGTCCGTCAGGCCCGTTCCTTTGAGCTGAATCTGCAAATATCTCGGAAACGAAGCGAGCTATGGCAAAATGTTAAGAGACGTTTTTTGTAGAGAATTATGTTTCCTACAATTTATGTTCTATGATATTTTTCGATCAGAAGCGTAGTTTTCGAGATATATCGAGATATTTAAAAGTTCCGAAGCCGCACCAAGATAATAGAGATACAGAAACACCGTGGCTCCTTGCTTTGAGATAACTCTGCACTAGTGCGAGCCGCAAATGCCACTTCCAGCTTAGCTGTGCAGAAGAACAACAAGAAGAAGAAATATCTCGAAATATGTCCGTCAGGCCCCTTCCCTTGAATTAAATCTGCAAATATCTCGGAAACGAAGCGAGCTATGGCAAAATGTTAAGAGACCTTTTTTGTAGAGAATTAAGTTTCCTACTTTTTATGTTCTATGATATTTTTCGATCAGACGCGTAGTTCTCGAGATATATCGAGATATTTAAAAGTTCCGAAGCCGCACCAACATAATAGAGATACAGAAACACCGTGGCCCCTTTCTTTGAGATAACTCTGCACTAGTGCGAGCCGCAAATGCCACTTCCAGCTTAGCTGTGCAGAAGAAGAACAACAAGAAGAAGAAATATCTCGAAATATGTCCGTCAGGACCCTTCCCTTGAGATAAATCTGCAAATATCTCGGAAACGAAGCGAGCTATTGCAAAACGTTAAGCGACCTTTTTTGTAGAGAATTAAGTTTCCTACTTTTTATGTTCTATGATAGTTTTTGATCAGATGCGTAGTTCTCGAGATATATCAAGATATTTAAAAGTTCCGAAGCCGCACCAACATAATAGAGATACAGAAACACCGTGGCCCCTTTCTTTGAGATAACTCTGCACTATTGCGAGCTGCAAATGCCACTTCCAGCTTAGCTGTGCAGAGAAAGAACAACAAGAAGAAGAAGTATCTCGAAATATGTCCGTCAGGCCCGTTCCTTTGAGCTGAATCTGCAAATATCTCGGAAACGAAGCGAGCTATGGCAAAATGTTAAGAGACGTTTTTTGTAGTGAATTATGTTTCCTACAATTTATGTTCTATGATATTTTTTGATCAGAAGCGTAGTTTTCGAGATATATCGAGATATTTAAAAGTTCCGAAGCCGCACCAACATAATAGAGATACAGAAACACCGTGGCTCCTTTCTTTGAGATAACTCTGCACTAGTGCGAGCCGCAAATGCCACTTCCAGCTTAGCTGTGCAGAAGAAGAACAACAAGAAGAAGAAATATCTCGAAATATGTCCGTCACGCCCCTTCCCTTGAGATAAATCTGCAAATATCTCGGACACGAAGCGAGCTATGGCAAAATGTTAAGAGACCTTTTTTGTAGAAAACTAGGTTTCCTACTTTTTATGTTCTATGATATTTTTTGATCAGATGCGTAGTTCTCGAGATATATCAAGATATTTAAAAGTTCCGAAGCCGCACCAACATAATAGAGATACAGAAACACCGTGGCCCCTTTCTTTGAGATAACTCTGCACTAGTGCGAGCCGCAAATGCCACTTCCAGCTTAGCTGTACAGAAGAAGAACAACAAGAAGAAGAAATATCTCGAAATATGTCCGTCAGGCCCCTTCCCTTGAGATAAATATGCAAATATCTCGGAAACGAAGCGAGCTATGGCAAAATGTTAAGAGACCTTTTTTGTACAGAATTATGTTTCCTACTTTTTATGTTCTATGATATTTTTTGATCAGATGCGTAGTTCTCGAGATATATTAAGATATTTAAAAGTTCCGAAGCCGCACCAACATAATAGAGATACAGAAACACCGTGGCCCCTTTCTTTGAGATAACTCTGCACTATTGCCAGCTGTAAATGCCACCTCCAGCTTAGCTGTGCAGAAGAAGAACAACAAGAAGAAGAAATATCTCGAAATATGTCCGTCAGGCCCCTGCCCTTGAGATATATCTGCAAATATCTCGGAAACGAAGCGAGCTATGGCAAAATGTTAAGAGACCTTTTTTGTAGAGAATTATGTTTCCTACAATTGATGTTGTATGATATTTTTTGATCAGATGCGTAGTTCTCGAGATATATCAAGATATTTAAAAATTCCGAAACCGCACCAACATAACAGAGATACAGAAACACCGTGGCCCCTTTCTTTGAGATAACTCTGCACTAGTGCGAGCCGCAAATGCCGCTTCCAGCTTAGCTGTGCAGAAGAAGAACAACAAGAAGAAGAAATATCTCGAAATATGTCCGTTAGGCCCCTTCCCTTGAGATAAATCTGCAAATATCTCGGAAACGAAGCGAGCTATGGCAAAATATTAAGAGACCTTTTTTGTAGAGAATTAAGTTTCCTACATTTTATGTTCTATGATATTTTTTGATCAGATGCGTAGTTCTCGAGATATATTAAGATATTTAAAAGTTCCGAAGCCGCACCAACATAATAGAGATACAGAAACACCGTGGCCCCTTTCTTTGAGATAACTCTGCACTATTGCGAGCTGCAAATGCCACTTCCAGCTTAGCTGTGCAGAAGAAGAACAACAAGAAGAAGAAGTATCTCGAAATATGTCCGTCAGGCCCCTTCCCTTGAGATAAATCTGCAAATATCTCGGAAACGAAGAGAGCTATGGCAAAATGTTAAGAGACCTTTTTTGTAGAGAATTAAGTTTCCTACTTTTTATGTTCTATGATATTTTTTGATCAGATGCGTAGTTCTCGAGATATATCAAGATATTTAAAAGTTCCGAAGCCGCACCAACATAATAGAGATACAGAAACACCGTGGCCCCTTCCTTTGAGATAACTCTGCACTATTGCGAGCTGCAAATGCCACTTCCAGCTTAGCTGTGCAGAGGAAGAACAACAAGAAGAAGAAATATCTCGAAATATGTCCGTCAGGCCCGTTCCTTTGAGCTGAATCTGCAAATATCTCGGAAACGAAGCGAGCTATGGCAAAATGTTAAGAGACGTTTTTTGTAGAGAATTATGTTTCCTACAATTTATGTTCTATGATATTTTTCGATCAGAAGCGTAGTTTTCGAGATATATCGAGATATTTAAAAGTTCCGAAGCCGCACCAAGATAATAGAGATACAGAAACACCGTGGCTCCTTTCTTTGAGATAACTCTGCACTAGTGCGAGCCGCAAATGCCACTTCCAGCTTAGCTGTGCAGAAGAAGAACAACAAGAAGAAGAAATATCTCGAAATATGTCCGTCAGGCCCCTTCCCTTGAATTAAATCTGCAAATATCTCGGAAACGAAGCGAGCTATGGCAAAATGTTAAGAGACCTTTTTTGTAGAGAATTAAGTTTCCTACTTTTTATGTTCTATGATATTTTTCGATCAGACGCGTAGTTCTCGAGATATATCGAGATATTTAAAAGTTCCGAAGCCGCACCAACATAATAGAGATACAGAAACACCGTGGCCCCTTTCTTTGAGATAACTCTGCACTAGTGCGAGCCGCAAATGCCACTTCCAGCTTAGCTGTGCAGAAGAAGAACAACAAGAAGAAGAAATATCTCGAAATATGTCCGTCAGGACCCTTCCCTTGAGATAAATCTGCAAATATCTCGGAAACGAAGCGAGCTATTGCAAAACGTTAAGAGACCTTTTTTGTAGAGAATTAAGTTTCCTACTTTTTATGTTCTATGATATTTTTTGATCAGATGCGTAGTTCTCGAGATATATCAAGATATTTAAAAGTTCCGAAGCCGCACCAACATAATAGAGATACAGAAACACCGTGGCCCCTTTCTTTGAGATAACTCTGCACTATTGCGAGCTGCAAATGCCACTTCCAGCTTAGCTGTGCAGAGGAAGAACAACAAGAAGAAGAAGTATCTCGAAATATGTCCGTCAGGCCCGTTCCTTTGAGCTGAATCTGCAAATATCTCGGAAACGAAGCGAGCTATGGCAAAATGTTAAGAAACGTTTTTTGTAGTGAATTATGTTTCCTACAATTTATGTTCTATGATATTTTTTGATCAGAAGCGTAATTTTCGAGATATATCGAGATATTTAAAAGTTCCGAAGCCGCACCAACATAATAGAGATACAGAAACACCGTGGCTCCTTTCTTTGAGATAACTCTGCACTAGTGCGAGCCGCAAATGCCACTTCCAGCTTAGCTGTGCAGAAGAAGAACAACAAGAAGAAGAAATATCTCGAAATATGTCCGTCAGGCCCCTTCCCTTGAGATAAATCTGCAAATATCTCGGAAACGAAGCGAGCTATGGCAAAATGTTAAGAGACCTTTTTTGTAGAGAATTAAGTTTCCTACTTTTTATGTTCTATGATATTTTTCGATCAGAGGCGTAGTTCTCGAGATATATCAAGATATTTAAAAGTTCCGAAGCCGCACCAACATAATAGAGATACAGAAACACCGTGGCCCCTTCCTTTGAGATAACGCTGCACTATTGCGAGCTGCAAATGCCACTTCCAGCTTAGCTGTGCAGAGGAAGAACAACAAGAAGAAGAAGTATCTCGAAATATGTCCGTCAGGCCCGTTCCTTTGAGCTGAATCTGCAAATATCTCGGAAACGAAGCGAGCTATGGCAAAATGTTAAGAGACGTTTTTTGTAGAGAATTATGTTTCCTACAATTTATGTTCTATGATATTTTTCGATCAGAAGCGTAGTTTTCGAGATATATCGAGATATTTAAAAGTTCCGAAGCCGCACCAAGATAATAGAGATACAGAAACACCGTGGCTCCTTGCTTTGAGATAACTCTGCACTAGTGCGAGCCGCAAATGCCACTTCCAGCTTAGCTGTGCAGAAGAACAACAAGAAGAAGAAATATCTCGAAATATGTCCGTCAGGCCCCTTCCCTTGAATTAAATCTGCAAATATCTCGGAAACGAAGCGAGCTATGGCAAAATGTTAAGAGACCTTTTTTGTAGAGAATTAAGTTTCCTACTTTTTATGTTCTATGATATTTTTCGATCAGACGCGTAGTTCTCGAGATATATCGAGATATTTAAAAGTTCCGAAGCCGCACCAACATAATAGAGATACAGAAACACCGTGGCCCCTTTCTTTGAGATAACTCTGCACTAGTGCGAGCCGCAAATGCCACTTCCAGCTTAGCTGTGCAGAAGAAGAACAACAAGAAGAAGAAATATCTCGAAATATGTCCGTCAGGACCCTTCCCTTGAGATAAATCTGCAAATATCTCGGAAACGAAGCGAGCTATTGCAAAACGTTAAGCGACCTTTTTTGTAGAGAATTAAGTTTCCTACTTTTTATGTTCTATGATAGTTTTTGATCAGATGCGTAGTTCTCGAGATATATCAAGATATTTAAAAGTTCCGAAGCCGCACCAACATAATAGAGATACAGAAACACCGTGGCCCCTTTCTTTGAGATAACTCTGCACTATTGCGAGCTGCAAATGCCACTTCCAGCTTAGCTGTGCAGAGAAAGAACAACAAGAAGAAGAAGTATCTCGAAATATGTCCGTCAGGCCCGTTCCTTTGAGCGGAATCTGCAAATATCTCGGAAACGAAGCGAGCTATGGCAAAATGTTAAGAGACGTTTTTTGTAGTGAATTATGTTTCCTACAATTTATGTTCTATGATATTTTTTGATCAGAAGCGTAGTTTTCGAGATATATCGAGATATTTAAAAGTTCCGAAGCCGCACCAACATAATAGAGATACAGAAACACCGTGGCTCCTTTCTTTGAGATAACTCTGCACTAGTGCGAGCCGCAAATGCCACTTCCAGCTTAGCTGTGCAGAAGAAGAACAACAAGAAGAAGAAATATCTCGAAATATGTCCGTCACGCCCCTTCCCTTGAGATAAATCTGCAAATATCTCGGACACGAAGCGAGCTATGGCAAAATGTTAAGAGACCTTTATTGTAGAGAATTATGTTTCCTACAATTTATGTTCTATGATATTTTTTGATCAGAAGCGTAGTTTTCGAGATATATCGAGATATTTAAAAGTTCCGAAGCCGCACCAACATAATAGAGATACAGAAACACCGTGGCCCCTTTCTTTGAGATAACTCTGCACTAGTGCGAGCCGCAAATGCCACTTCCAGCTTAGCTGTGCAGAAGAAGAACAACAAGAAGAAGAAATATCTCGAAATATGTCCGACAGGCCCCTTCCCTTGAGATAAATCTGCAAATATCTCGGAAACGACGCGAGCTATGGCGAAATGTTAAGAGACCGTTTTTGTAGAGAATTAAGTTTCCTACTTTTTATCTTCTATGATATTTTTTGATCAGATGCGTAGTTCTCGAGATATATCGAGATATTTAAAAGTTCCGAAGCCGCACCAACATAATAGAGATACAGAAACACCGTGGCCCCTTTCTTTGAGATAACTCTGCACTAGTGCGAGCCGCAAATGCCACTTCCAGCTTAGCTGTGCAGAAGAAGAACAACAAGAAGAAGAAATATCTCGAAATATGTCCGTCAGGACCCTTCCCTTGAGATAAATCTGCAAATATCTCGGAAACGAAGCGAGCTATTGCAAAACGTTAAGAGACCTTTTTTGTAGAGAATTAAGTTTCCTACTTTTTATGTTCTATGATATTTTTTGATCAGATGCGTAGTTCTCGAGATATATCAAGATATTTAAAAGTTCCGAAGCCGCACCAACATAATAGAGATACAGAAACACCGTGGCCCCTTTCTTTGAGATAACTCTGCACTATTGCGAGCTGCAAATGCCACTTCCAGCTTAGCTGTGCAGAGGAAGAACAACAAGAAGAAGAAGTATCTCGAAATATGTCCGTCAGGCCCGTTCCTTTGAGCTGAATCTGCAAATATCTCGGAAACGAAGCGAGCTATGGCAAAATGTTAAGAGACGTTTTTTGTAGAGAATTATGTTTCCTACAATTTATGTTCTATGATATTTTTCGATCAGAAGCGTAGTTTTCGAGATATATCGAGATATTTAAAAGTTCCGAAGCCGCACCAAGATAATAGAGATACAGAAACACCGTGGCTCCTTGCTTTGAGATAACTCTGCACTAGTGCGAGCCGCAAATGCCACTTCCAGCTTAGCTGTGCAGAAGAACAACAAGAAGAAGAAATATCTCGAAATATGTCCGTCAGGCCCCTTCCCTTGAATTAAATCTGCAAATATCTCGGAAACGAAGCGAGCTATGGCAAAATGTTAAGAGACCTTTTTTGTAGAGAATTAAGTTTCCTACTTTTTATGTTCTATGATATTTTTCGATCAGACGCGTAGTTCTCGAGATATATCGAGATATTTAAAAGTTCCGAAGCCGCACCAACATAATAGAGATACAGAAACACCGTGGCCCCTTTCTTTGAGATAACTCTGCACTAGTGCGAGCCGCAAATGCCACTTCCAGCTTAGCTGTGCAGAAGAAGAACAACAAGAAGAAGAAATATCTCGAAATATGTCCGTCAGGACCCTTCCCTTGAGATAAATCTGCAAATATCTCGGAAACGAAGCGAGCTATTGCAAAACGTTAAGCGACCTTTTTTGTAGAGAATTAAGTTTCCTACTTTTTATGTTCTATGATAGTTTTTGATCAGATGCGTAGTTCTCGAGATATATCAAGATATTTAAAAGTTCCGAAGCCGCACCAACATAATAGAGATACAGAAACACCGTGGCCCCTTTCTTTGAGATAACTCTGCACTATTGCGAGCTGCAAATGCCACTTCCAGCTTAGCTGTGCAGAGAAAGAACAACAAGAAGAAGAAGTATCTCGAAATATGTCCGTCAGGCCCGTTCCTTTGAGCTGAATCTGCAAATATCTCGGAAACGAAGCGAGCTATGGCAAAATGTTAAGAGACGTTTTTTGTAGTGAATTATGTTTCCTACAATTTATGTTCTATGATATTTTTTGATCAGAAGCGTAGTTTTCGAGATATATCGAGATATTTAAAAGTTCCGAAGCCGCACCAACATAATAGAGATACAGAAACACCGTGGCTCCTTTCTTTGAGATAACTCTGCACTAGTGCGAGCCGCAAATGCCACTTCCAGCTTAGCTGTGCAGAAGAAGAACAACAAGAAGAAGAAATATCTCGAAATATGTCCGTCACGCCCCTTCCCTTGAGATAAATCTGCAAATATCTCGGACACGAAGCGAGCTATGGCAAAATGTTAAGAGACCTTTATTGTAGAGAATTATGTTTCCTACAATTTATGTTCTATGATATTTTTTGATCAGAAGCGTAGTTTTCGAGATATATCGAGATATTTAAAAGTTCCGAAGCCGCACCAACATAATAGAGATACAGAAACACCGTGGCCCCTTTCTTTGAGATAACTCTGCACTAGTGCGAGCCGCAAATGCCACTTCCAGCTTAGCTGTGCAGAAGAAGAACAACAAGAAGAAGAAATATCTCGAAATATGTCCGACAGGCCCCTTCCCTTGAGATAAATCTGCAAATATCTCGGAAACGACGCGAGCTATGGCGAAATGTTAAGAGACCTTTTTTGTAGAGAATTAAGTTTCCTACTTTTTATCTTCTATGATATTTTTTGATCAGATGCGTAGTTCTCGAGATATATCGAGATATTTAAAAGTTCCGAAGCCGCACCAACATAATAGAGATACAGAAACACCGTGGCCCCTTTCTTTGAGATAACTCTGCACTAGTGCGAGCCGCAAATGCCACTTCCAGCTTAGCTGTGCAGAAGAAGAACAACAAGAAGAAGAAATATCTCGAAATATGTCCGACAGGCCCCTTCCCTTGAGATAAATCTGCAAATATCTCGGAAACGAAGCGAGCTATGGCGAAATGTTAAGAGACCTTTTTTGTAGAGAATTAAGTTTCCTGCTTTTTATGTTCTATGATATTTTTTGATCAGATGCGTAGTTCTGGAGATATATCAAGATATTTAAAAGTTCCGAAGCCGCACCAACATAATAGAGATACAGAAACACCGTGGCCCCTTTCTTTGAGATAACTCTGCACTATTGCGAGCTGCAAATGCCACTTCCAGCTTAGCTGTGCAGAAGAGGAACAACAAGAAGAAGAAGTATCTCGAAATATGTCCGTCAGGCCCGTTCCTTTGAGCTGAATCTGCAAATATCTCGGAAACGAAGCGAGCTATGGCAAAATGTTAAGAGACGTTTTTTGTAGTGAATTATGTTTCCTACAATTTATGTTCTATGATATTTTTTGATCAGAAGCGTAGTTTTCGAGATATATCGAGATATTTAAAAGTTCCGAAGCCGCACCAACATAATAGAGATACAGAAACACCGTGGCTCCTTTCTTTGAGATAACTCTGCACTAGTGCGAGCCGCAAATGCCACTTCCAGCTTAGCTGTGCAGAAGAAGAACAACAAGAAGAAGAAATATCTCGAAATATGTCCGTCAGGCCCCTTCCCTTGAGATAAATCTGCAAATATCTCGGAAACGAAGCGAGCTATGGCAAAATGTTAAGAGACCTTTTTTGTAGAGAATTAAGTTTCCTACTTTTTATGTTCTATGATATTTTTCGATCAGAGGCGTAGTTCTCGAGATATATCAAGATATTTAAAAGTTCCGAAGCCGCACCAACATAATAGAGATACAGAAACACCGTGGCCCCTTTCTTTGAGATAACTCTGCACGATTGCGAGCTGGAAATGCCACTTCCAGTTTAGCTGTGCAGAAGAAGAACAACAAGAAGAAGAAATATCTCGAAATATGTCCATCAGGACCCTTCCCTTGAGATAAATCTGCAAATATCTCGGAAACGAAGCGAGCTATGGCAAAATGTTAAGAGACCTTTTTTGTAGAGAATTAAGTTTCCTACTTTTTATGTTCTATGATATTTTTTGATCAGATGCGTAGTTCTCGAGATATATCCAGATATTTAAAAGTTCCGAAGCCGCACCAACATAATAGAGATACAGAAACACCGTGGCCCCTTTCTTTGAGATAACTCTGCACTATTGCGAGCTGCAAATGCCACTTCCAGCTTAGCTGTGCAGAGGAAGAACAACAAGAAGAAGAAATATCTCGAAATATGTCCGTCAGGCCAGTTCCTTTGAGATGAATCTGCAAATATCTCGGAAACGACGCGAGCTATGGCGAAATATTAAGAGAACTTTTTTGTAGAGAATTAAGTTTCCTACTTTTTATCTTCTATGATATTTTTTGATCAGATGCGTAGTTCTCGAGATATATCGAGATATTTAAAAGTTCCGAAGCGGCACCAACATAATAGAGATACAGAAACACCGTGGCCCCTTTCTTTGAGATAACTCTGCACTATTGCGAGCTGTAAATGCCACTTCCAGCTTAGCTGTGCAGAAGAAGAACAACAAGAAGAAGAAATATCTCGAAATATGTCCGTCAGGCCAGTTCCTTTGAGCTGAATCTGCAAATATCTCGGAAACGAAGCGAGCTATGGCAAAATGTTAAGAGACGTTTTTTGTAGAGAATTATGTTTCCTACAATTTATGTTCTATGATATTTTTTGATCAGAAGCGTAGTTTTCGAGATATATCGAGATATTTAAAAGTTCCGAAGCCGCACCAACATAATAGGGATACAGAAACACCGTGGCCCCTTTCTTTGAGATAACTCTGCACTAGTGCGAGCCGCAAATGCCACTTCCAGCTTAGCTGTGCAGAAGAAGAACAACAAGAAGAAGAAATATCTCGAAATATGTCCGTCAGGCGCCTTCCCTTGAGATAAATCTGCAAATATCTCGGAAACGAAGCGAGCTATGGCAAAATGTTAAGAGACCTTTTTTGTAGAAAATTAGGTTTCCTACTTTTTATGTTCTATGATATTTTTTGATCAGATGCGTAGTTCTCGAGATATATCAAGATATTTAAAAGTTCCGAAGCCGCACCAACATAATAGAGATACAGAAACACCGTGGCCCCTTTCTTTGAGATAACTCTGCACTATTGCGAGCTGTAAATGCCACTTCCAGCTTAGCTGTGCAGAAGAAGAACAACAAGAAGAAGAAATATCTCGAAATATGTCCGTCAGGCCAGTTCCTTTGAGCTGAATCTGCAAATATCTCGGAAACGAAGCGAGCTATGGCAAAATGTTAAGAGACGTTTTTTGTAGAGAATTATGTTTCCTACAATTTATGTTCTACGATATTTTTTGATCAGAAGCGTAGTTTTCGAGATATATCGAGATATTTAAAAGTTCCGAAGCCGCACCAACATAATAGGGATACAGAAACACCGTGGCCCCTTTCTTTGAGATAACTCTGCACTAGTGCGAGCCGCAAGTGCCACTTCCAGCTTAGCTGTGCAGAAGAAGAACAACAAGAAGAAGAAATATCTCGAAATATGTCCGTCAGGCGCCTTCCCTTGAGATAAATCTGCAAATATCTCGGAAACGAAGCGAGCTATGGCAAAATGTTAAGAGACCTTTTTTGTAGAAAACTAGGTTTCCTACTTTTTATGTTCTATGATATTTTTTGATCAGATGCGTAGTTCTCGAGATATATCAAGATATTTAAAAGTTCCGAAGCCGCACCAACATAATAGAGATACAGAAACACCGTGGCTCCTTTCTTTGAGATAACTCTGCACTAGTGCGAGCCGCAAATGCCACTTCCAGCTTAGCTGTGCAGAAGAAGAACAACAAGAAGAAGAAATATCTCGAAATATGTCCGTCAGGCCCCTTCCCTTGAGATAAATCTGCAAATATCTCGGAAACGAAGCGAGCTATGGCAAAATGTTAAGAGACCTTTTTTGTAGAGAATTAAGTTTCCTACTTTTTATGTTCTATGATATTTTTCGATCAGAGGCGTAGTTCTCGAGATATATCAAGATATTTAAAAGTTCCGAAGCCGCACCAACATAATAGAGATACAGAAACACCGTGGCCCCTTTCTTTGAGATAACTCTGCACGATTGCGAGCTGGAAATGCCACTTCCAGTTTAGCTGTGCAGAAGAAGAACAACAAGAAGAAGAAATATCTCGAAATATGTCCATCAGGACCCTTCCCTTGAGATAAATCTGCAAATATCTCGGAAACGAAGCGAGCTATGGCAAAATGTTAAGAGACCTTTTTTGTAGAGAATTAAGTTTCCTACTTTTTATGTTCTATGATATTTTTTGATCAGATGCGTAGTTCTCGAGATATATCCAGATATTTAAAAGTTCCGAAGCCGCACCAACATAATAGAGATACAGAAACACCGTGGCCCCTTTCTTTGAGATAACTCTGCACTATTGCGAGCTGCAAATGCCACTTCCAGCTTAGCTGTGCAGAAGAAGAACAACAAGAAGAAGAAATATCTCGAAATATGTCTGTCAGGCCAGTTCCTTTGAGATGAATCTGCAAATATCTCGGAAACGAAGCGAGCTATGGCAAAATGTTAAGAGACATTTTTTGTAGAGAATTATGTTTCCTACAATTTACGTTCTATGATATTTTTTGATCAGAAGCGTAGTTTTCGAGATATATCGAGATATTTAAAAGTTCCGAAGCCGCACCAACATAATAGAGATACAGAAACACCGTGGCCCCTTTCTTTGAGATAACTCTGCACTAGTGCGAGCCGCAAATGCCACTTCCAGCTTAGCTGTGCAGAAGAAGAACAACAAGAAGAAGAAATATCTCGAAATATGTCCGACAGGCCCCTTCCCTTGAGATAAATCTGCAAATATCTCGGAAACGACGCGAGCTATGGCGAAATATTAAGAGAACTTTTTTGTAGAGAATTAAGTTTCCTACTTTTTATCTTCTATGATATTTTTTGATCAGATGCGTAGTTCTCGAGATATATCGAGATATTTAAAAGTTCCGAAGCCGCACCAACATAATAGAGATACAGAAACACCGTGGCCCCTTTCTTTGAGATAACTCTGCACTATTGCGAGCTGTAAATGCCACTTCCAGCTTAGCTGTGCAGAAGACGAACAACAAGAAGAAGAAATATCTCGAAATATGTCCGTCAGGCCAGTTCCTTTGAGCTGAATCTGCAAATATCTCGGAAACGAAGCGAGCTATGGCAAAATGTTAAGAGACGTTTTTTGTAGAGAATTATGTTTCCTACAATTTATGTTCTATGATATTTTTTGATCAGAAGCGTAGTTTTCGAGATATATCGAGATATTTAAAAGTTCCGAAGCCGCACCAACATAATAGGGATACAGAAACACCGTGGCCCCTTTCTTTGAGATAACTCTGCACTAGTGCGAGCCGCAAATGCCACTTCCAGCTTAGCTGTGCAGAAGAAGAACAACAAGAAGAAGAAATATCTCGAAATATGTCCGTCAGGCGCCTTCCCTTGAGATAAATCTGCAAATATCTCGGAAACGAAGCGAGCTATGGCAAAATGTTAAGAGACGTTTTTTGTAGAGAATTATGTTTCCTACAATTTATGTTCTACGATATTTTTTGATCAGAAGCGTAGTTTTCGAGATATATCGAGATATTTAAAAGTTCCGAAGCCGCACCAACATAATAGGGATACAGAAACACCGTGGCCCCTTTCTTTGAGATAACTCTGCACTAGTGCGAGCCGCAAGTGCCACTTCCAGCTTAGCTGTGCAGAAGAAGAACAACAAGAAGAAGAAATATCTCGAAATATGTCCGTCAGGCGCCTTCCCTTGAGATAAATCTGCAAATATCTCGGAAACGAAGCGAGCTATGGCAAAATGTTAAGAGACCTTTTTTGTAGAAAACTAGGTTTCCTACTTTTTATGTTCTATGATATTTTTTGATCAGATGCGTAGTTCTCGAGATATATCAAGATATTTAAAAGTTCCGAAGCCGCACCAACATAATAGAGATACAGAAACACCGTGGCTCCTTTCTTTGAGATAACTCTGCACTAGTGCGAGCCGCAAATGCCACTTCCAGCTTAGCTGTGCAGAAGAAGAACAACAAGAAGAAGAAATATCTCGTAATATGTCCGTCAGGCCCCTTCCCTTGAGATAAATCTGCAAATATCTCGGAAACGAAGCGAGCTATGGCAAAATGTTAAGAGACCTTTTTTGTAGAGAATTAAGTTTCCTACTTTTTATGTTCTATGATATTTTTCGATCAGAGGCGTAGTTCTCGAGATATATCAAGATATTTAAAAGTTCCGAAGCCGCACCAACATAATAGAGATACAGAAACACCGTGGCCCCTTTCTTTGAGATAACTCTGCACGATTGCGAGCTGGAAATGCCACTTCCAGTTTAGCTGTGCAGAAGAAGAACAACAAGAAGAAGAAATATCTCGAAATATGTCCATCAGGACCCTTCCCTTGAGATAAATCTGCAAATATCTCGGAAACGAAGCGAGCTATGGCAAAATGTTAAGAGACCTTTTTTGTAGAGAATTAAGTTTCCTACTTTTTATGTTCTATGATATTTTTTGATCAGATGCGTAGTTCTCGAGATATATCCAGATATTTAAAAGTTCCGAAGCCGCACCAACATAATAGAGATACAGAAACACCGTGGCCCCTTTCTTTGAGATAACTCTGCACTATTGCGAGCTGCAAATGCCACTTCCAGCTTAGCTGTGCAGAAGAAGAACAACAAGAAGAAGAAATATCTCGAAATATGTCCGTCAGGCCAGTTCCTTTGAGATGAATCTGCAAATATCTCGGAAACGAAGCGAGCTATGGCAAAATGTTAAGAGACATTTTTTGTAGAGAATTATGTTTCCTACAATTTACGTTCTATGATATTTTTTGATCAGAAGCGTAGTTTTCGAGATATATCGAGATATTTAAAAGTTCCGAAGCCGCACCAACATAATAGAGATACAGAAACACCGTGGCCCCTTTCTTTGAGATAACTCTGCACTAGTGCGAGCCGCAAATGCCACTTCCAGCTTAGCTGTGCAGAAGAAGAACAACAAGAAGAAGAAATATCTCGAAATATGTCCGACAGGCCCCTTCCCTTGAGATAAATCTGCAAATATCTCGGAAACGACGCGAGCTATGGCGAAATATTAAGAGAACTTTTTTGTAGAGAATTAAGTTTCCTACTTTTTATCTTCTATGATATTTTTTGATCAGATGCGTAGTTCTCGAGATATATCGAGATATTTAAAAGTTCCGAAGCCGCACCAACATAATAGAGATACAGAAACACCGTGGCCCCTTTCTTTGAGATAACTCTGCACTATTGCGAGCTGTAAATGCCACTTCCAGCTTAGCTGTGCAGAAGACGAACAACAAGAAGAAGAAATATCTCGAAATATGTCCGTCAGGCCAGTTCCTTTGAGCTGAATCTGCAAATATCTCGGAAACGAAGCGAGCTATGGCAAAATGTTAAGAGACGTTTTTTGTAGAGAATTATGTTTCCTACAATTTATGTTCTATGATATTTTTTGATCAGAAGCGTAGTTTTCGAGATATATCGAGATATTTAAAAGTTCCGAAGCCGCACCAACATAATAGGGATACAGAAACACCGTGGCCCCTTTCTTTGAGATAACTCTGCACTAGTGCGAGCCGCAAATGCCACTTCCAGCTTAGCTGTGCAGAAGAAGAACAACAAGAAGAAGAAATATCTCGAAATATGTCCGTCAGGCGCCTTCCCTTGAGATAAATCTGCAAATATCTCGGAAACGAAGCGAGCTATGGCAAAATGTTAAGAGACCTTTTTTGTAGAAAATTAGGTTTCCTACTTTTTATGTTCTATGATATTTTTTGATCAGATGCGTAGTTCTCGAGATATATCAAGATATTTAAAAGTTCCGAAGCCGCACCAACATAATAGAGATACAGAAACACCGTGGCCCCTTTCTTTGAGATAACTCTGCACTATTGCGAGCTGTAAATGCCACTTCCAGCTTAGCTGTGCAGAAGAAGAACAACAAGAAGAAGAAATATCTCGAAATATGTCCGTCAGGCCAGTTCCTTTGAGCTGAATCTGCAAATATCTCGGAAAGGAAGCGAGCTATGGCAAAATGTTAAGAGACGTTTTTTGTAGAGAATTATGTTTCCTACAATTTATGTTCTATGATATTTTTTGATCAGAAGCGTAGTTTTCGAGATATATCGAGATATTTAAAAGTTCCGAAGCCGCACCAACATAATAGGGATACAGAAACACCGTGGCCCCTTTCTTTGAGATAACTCTGCACTAGTGCGAGCCGCAAGTGCCACTTCCAGCTTAGCTGTGCAGAAGAAGAACAACAAGAAGAAGAAATATCTCGAAATATGTCCGTCAGGCGCCTTCCCTTGAGATAAATCTGCAAATATCTCGGAAACGAAGCGAGCTATGGCAAAATGTTAAGAGACCTTTTTTGTAGAAAACTAGGTTTCCTACTTTTTATGTTCTATGATATTTTTTGATCAGATGCGTAGTTCTCGAGATATATCAAGATATTTAAAAGTTCCGAAGCCGCACCAACATAATAGAGATACAGAAACACCGTGGCCCCTTTCTTTGAGATAACTCTGCACTAGTGCGAGCCGTAAATGCCACTTCCAGCTTAGCTGTACAGAAGAAGAACAACAAGAAGAAGAAATATCTCGAAATATGTCCGACAGGCCCCTTCCCTTGAGATAAATCTGCAAATATCTCGGAAACGAAGCGAGCTATGGCGAAATGTTAAGAGACCTTTTTTGTAGAGAATTAAGTTTCCTACTTTTTATCTTCTATGATATTTTTTGATCAGATGCGTAGTTCTCGAGATATATCAAGATATTTAAAAGTTCCGAAGCCGCACCAACATAATAGAGATACAGAAACACCGTGGCCCCTTTCTTTGAGATAACTCTGCACTATTGCGCGCTGCAAATGCCACTTCCAGTTTAGCTGTGCAGAAGAAGAACAACAAGAAGAAGAAATATCTCGAAATATGTCCATCAGGACCCTTCCCTTGAGATAAATCTGCAAATATCTCGGAAACGAAGCTAGCTATTGCAAAATGTTAAGAGACCTTTTTTGTAGAGAATTAAGTTTCCTACTTTTTATGTTCTATGATATTTTTCGATCAGACGCGTAGTTCTCGAGATATATCGAGATATTTAAAAGTTCCGAAGCCGCACCAACATAATAGAGATACAGAAACACCGTGGCCCCTTTCTTTGAGATAACTCTGCACTAGTGCGAGCCGCAAATGCCACTTCCAGCTTAGCTGTGCAGAAGAAGAACAACAAGAAGAAGAAATATCTCGAAATATGTCCGTCAGGCCCCTTCCCTTGAGATAAATCTGCAAATATCTCGGAAACGAAGCGAGCTATGGCAAAATGTTAAGAGACGGTTTTTGTAGTGAATTATGTTTCCTACAATTTATGTTCTATGATATTTTTTGATCAGAAGCGTAGTTTTCGAGATATATCGAGATATTTAAAAGTTCCGAAGCCGCACCAACATAATAGAGATACAGAAACACCGTGGCTCCTTTCTTTGAGATAACTCTGCACTAGTGCGAGCTGCAAATGCCACTTCCAGCTTAGCTGTGCAGAGGAAGAACAACAAGAAGAAGAAATATCTCGAAATATGTCCGTCAGGCCCCTTCCCTTGAGATAAATCTGCAAATATCTCGGAAACGAAGCGAGCTATGGCAAAATGTTAAGAGACCGTTTTTGTAGAGAATTAAGTTTCCTACTTTTTATGTTCTATGATATTTTTTGATCAGATGCGTAGTTCTCGAGATATATCAAGATATTTAAAAGTTCCGAAGCCGCACCAACATAATAGAGATACAGAAACACCGTGGCTCCTTTCTTTGAGATAAGTCTGCACTAGTGCGAGCCGCAAATGCCACTTCCAGCTTAGCTGTGCAGAAGAAGAACAACAAGAAGAAGAAATATCTCGAAATATGTCCGTCAGGCCCCTTCCCTTGAGATAAATCTGCAAATATCTCGGAAACGAAGCGAGCTATGGCAAAATGTTGAGAGACCTTTTTTGTAGAGAATTAAGTTTCCTACTTTTTATGTTCTCTGATATTTTTCGATCAGAGGCGTAGTTCTCGAGATATATCAAGATATTTAAAAGTTCCGAAGCCGCACCAACATAATATAGATACAGAAACACCGTGGCCCCTTTCTTTGAGATAACTCTGCACGATTGCGAGCTGGAAATGCCACTTCCAGTTTAGCTGTGCAGAAGAAGAACAACAAGAAGAAGAAATATCTCGAAATATGTCCGTCAGGCCAGTTCCATTGAGCTGAATCTGCAAATATCTCGGAAACGAAGCGAGCTATGGCAAAATGTTAAGAGACGTTTTTTGTAGAGAATTATGTTTCCTACAATTTATGTTCTATGATATTTTTTGATCAGAAGCGTAGTTTTCGAGATATATCGAGATATTTAAAAGTTCCGAAGCCGCACCAACATAATAGGGATACAGAAACACCGTGGCCCCTTTCTTTGAGATAACTCTGCACTAGTGCGAGCCGCAAGTGCCACTTCCAGCTTAGCTGTGCAGAAGAAGAACAACAAGAAGAAGAAATATCTCGAAATATGTCCGTCAGGCGCCTTCCCTTGAGATAAATCTGCAAATATCTCGGAAACGAAGCGAGCTATGGCAAAATGTTAAGAGACCTTTTTTGTAGAAAACTAGGTTTCCTACTTTTTATGTTCTATGATATTTTTCGATCAGAGGCGTAGTTCTCGAGATATATCAAGATATTTAAAAGTTCCGAAGCCGCACCAACATAATAGAGATACAGAAACACCGTGGCCCCTTTCTTTGAGATAACTCTGCACTAGTGCGAGCCGCAAATGCCACTTCCAGCTTAGCTGTACAGAAGAAGAACAACAAGAAGAAGAAATATCTCGAAATATGTCCGTCAGGCCCCTTCCCTTGAGATAAATATGCAAATATCCCGGAAACGAAGCGAGCTATGGCAAAATGTTAAGAGACCTTTTTTGTACAGAATTATGTTTCCTACTTTTTATGTTCTATGATATTTTTTGATCAGATGCGTAGTTCTCGAGATATATTAAGATATTTAAAAGTTCCGAAGCCGCACCAACATAATAGAGATACAGAAACACCGTGGCCCCTTTCTTTGAGATAACTCTGCACTATTGCGAGCTGTAAATGCCACCTCCAGCTTAGCTGTGCAGAAGAAGAACAACAAGAAGAAGAAATATCTCGAAATATGTCCGTCAGGCCCCTGCCCTTGAGATATATCTGCAAATATCTCGGAAACGAAGCGAGCTATGGCAAAATGTTAAGAGACCTTTTTTGTAGAGAATTATGTTTCCTACAATTTATGTTCTATGATATTTTTTGATCAGATGCGTAGTTCTCGAGATATATCAAGATATTTAAAAGTTCCGAAGCCGCACCAACATAATAGAGATACAGAAACACCGTGGCCCCTTTCTTTGAGATAACTCTGCACTAGTGCGAGCCGCAAATGCCACTTCCAGCTTAGCTGTGCAGAAGAAGAACAACAAGAAGAAGAAATATCTCGAAATATGTCCGTCAGGCCCCTTCCCTTGAGATAAATCTGCAAATATCTCGGAAACGAAGCGAGCTATGGCAAAATGTTAAGAGACGGTTTTTGTAGTGAATTATGTTTCCTACAATTTATGTTCTATGATATTTTTTGATCAGAAGCGTAGTTTTCGAGATATATCGAGATATTTAAAAGTTCCGAAGCCGCACCAACATAATAGAGATACAGAAACACCGTGGCTCCTTTCTTTGAGATAACTCTGCACTAGTGCGAGCTGCAAATGCCACTTCCAGCTTAGCTGTGCAGAGGAAGAACAACAAGAAGAAGAAATATCTCGAAATATGTCCGTCAGGCCCCTTCCCTTGAGATAAATCTGCAAATATCTCGGAAACGAAGCGAGCTATGGCAAAATGTTAAGAGACCGTTTTTGTAGAGAATTAAGTTTCCTACTTTTTATGTTCTATGATATTTTTTGATCAGATGCGTAGTTCTCGAGATATATCAAGATATTTAAAAGTTCCGAAGCCGCACCAACATAATAGAGATACAGAAACACCGTGGCTCCTTTCTTTGAGATAAGTCTGCACTAGTGCGAGCCGCAAATGCCACTTCCAGCTTAGCTGTGCAGAAGAAGAACAACAAGAAGAAGAAATATCTCGAAATATGTCCGTCAGGCCCCTTCCCTTGAGATAAATCTGCAAATATCTCGGAAACGAAGCGAGCTATGGCAAAATGTTGAGAGACCTTTTTTGTAGAGAATTAAGTTTCCTACTTTTTATGTTCTATGATATTTTTCGATCAGAGGCGTAGTTCTCGAGATATATCAAGATATTTAAAAGTTCCGAAGCCGCACCAACATAATAGAGATACAGAAACACCGTGGCCCCTTTCTTTGAGATAACTCTGCACGATTGCGAGCTGGAAATGCCACTTCCAGTTTAGCTGTGCAGAAGAAGAACAACAAGAAGAAGAAATATCTCGAAATATGTCCGTCAGGCCAGTTCCATTGAGCTGAATCTGCAAATATCTCGGAAACGAAGCGAGCTATGGCAAAATGTTAAGTGACGTTTTTTGTAGAGAATTATGTTTCCTACAATTTATGTTCTATGATATTTTTTGATCAGAAGCGTAGTTTTCGAGATATATCGAGATATTTAAAAGTTCCGAAGCCGCACCAACATAATAGGGATACAGAAACACCGTGGCCCCTTTCTTTGAGATAACTCTGCACTAGTGCGAGCCGCAAGTGCCACTTCCAGCTTAGCTGTGCAGAAGAAGAACAACAAGAAGAAGAAATATCTCGAAATATGTCCGTCAGGCGCCTTCCCTTGAGATAAATCTGCAAATATCTCGGAAACGAAGCGAGCTATGGCAAAATGTTAAGAGACCTTTTTTGTAGAAAACTAGGTTTCCTACTTTTTATGTTCTATGATATTTTTCGATCAGAGGCGTAGTTCTCGAGATATATCAAGATATTTAAAAGTTCCGAAGCCGCACCAACATAATAGAGATACAGAAACACCGTGGCCCCTTTCTTTGAGATAACTCTGCACTAGTGCGAGCCGCAAATGCCACTTCCAGCTTAGCTGTACAGAAGAAGAACAACAAGAAGAAGAAATATCTCGAAATATGTCCGTCAGGCCCCTTCCCTTGAGATAAATATGCAAATATCTCGGAAACGAAGCGAGCTATGGCAAAATGTTAAGAGACCTTTTTTGTACAGAATTATGTTTCCTACTTTTTATGTTCTATGATATTTTTTGATCAGATGCGTAGTTCTCGAGATATATTAAGATATTTAAAAGTTCCGAAGCCGCACCAACATAATAGAGATACAGAAACACCGTGGCCCCTTTCTTTGAGATAACTCTGCACTATTGCGAGCTGTAAATGCCACTTCCAGCTTAGCTGTGCAGAAGAAGAACAACAAGAAGAAGAAATATCTCGAAATATGTCCGTCAGGCCAGTTCCTTTGAGCTGAATCTGCAAATATCTCGGAAACGAAGCGAGCTATGGCAAAATGTTAAGAGACGTTTTTTGTAGAGAATTATGTTTGCTACAATTTATGTTCTATGATATTTTTTGATCAGAAGCGTAGTTTTCGAGATATATCGAGATATTTAAAAGTTCCGAAGCCGCACCAACATAATAGGGATACAGAAACACCGTGGCCCCTTTCTTTGAGATAACTCTGCACTAGTGCGAGCCGCAAATGCCACTTCCAGCTTAGCTGTGCAGAAGAAGAACAACAAGAAGAAGAAATATCTCGAAATATGTCCGTCAGGCGCCTTCCCTTGAGATAAATCTGCAAATATCTCGGAAACGAAGCGAGCTATGGCAAAATGTTAAGAGACCTTTTTTGTAGAAAATTAGGTTTCCTACTTTTTATGTTCTATGATATTTTTTGATCAGATGCGTAGTTCTCGAGATATATCAAGATATTTAAAAGTTCCGAAGCCGCACCAACATAATAGAGATACAGAAACACCGTGGCCCCTTTCTTTGAGATAACTCTGCACTATTGCGAGCTGTAAATGCCACTTCCAGCTTAGCTGTGCAGAAGAAGAACAACAAGAAGAAGAAATATCTCGAAATATGTCCGTCAGGCCAGTTCCTTTGAGCTGAATCTGCAAATATCTCGGAAACGAAGCGAGCTATGGCAAAATGTTAAGAGACGTTTTTTGTAGAGAATTATGTTTCCTACAATTTATGTTCTATGATATTTTTTGATCAGAAGCGTAGTTTTCGAGATATATCGAGATATTTAAAAGTTCCGAAGCCGCACCAACATAATAGGGATACAGAAACACCGTGGCCCCTTTCTTTGAGATAACTCTGCACTAGTGCGAGCCGCAAGTGCCACTTCCAGCTTAGCTGTGCAGAAGAAGAACAACAAGAAGAAGAAATATCTCGAAATATGTCCGTCAGGCGCCTTCCCTTGAGATAAATCTGCAAATATCTCGGAAACGAAGCGAGCTATGGCAAAATGTTAAGAGACCTTTTTTGTAGAAAACTAGGTTTCCTACTTTTTATGTTCTATGATATTTTTCGATCAGAGGCGTAGTTCTCGAGATATATCAAGATATTTAAAAGTTCCGAAGCCGCACCAACATAATAGAGATACAGAAACACCGTGGCCCCTTTCTTTGAGATAACTCTGCACTAGTGCGAGCCGCAAATGCCACTTCCAGCTTAGCTGTACAGAAGAAGAACAACAAGAAGAAGAAATATCTCGAAATATGTCCGTCAGGCCCCTTCCCTTGAGATAAATATGCAAATATCTCGGAAACGAAGCGAGCTATGGCAAAATGTTAAGAGACCTTTTTTGTACAGAATTATGTTTCCTACTTTTTATGTTCTATGATATTTTTTGATCAGATGCGTAGTTCTCGAGATATATTAAGATATTTAAAAGTTCCGAAGCCGCACCAACATAATAGAGATACAGAAACACCGTGGCCCCTTTCTTTGAGATAACTCTGCACTATTGCGAGCTGTAAATGCCACCTCCAGCTTAGCTGTGCAGAAGAAGAACAACAAGAAGAAGAAATATCTCGAAATATGTCCGTCAGGCCCCTGCCCTTGAGATATATCTGCAAATATCTCGGAAACGAAGCGAGCTGTCGCAATATGTTAAGAGACCTTTTTTGTAGAGAATTATGTTTCCTACAATTTATGTTCTATGATATTTTTTGATCAGATGCGTAGTTCTCGAGATATATCAAGATATTTAAAAGTTCCGAAACCGCACCAACATAACAGAGATACAGAAACACCGTGGCCCCTTTCTTTGAGATAACTCTGCACTAGTGCGAGCCGCAAATGCCGCTTCCAGCTTAGCTGTGCAGAAGAAGAACAACAAGAAGAAGAAATATCTCGAAATATGTCCGTCAGGCCAGTTCCTTTGAGCTGAATCTGCAAATATCTCGGAAACGAAGCGAGCTATGGCAAAATGTTAAGAGACATTTTTTGTAGAGAATTATGTTTCCTACAATTTATGTTCTATGATATTTTTTGATCAGAAGCGTAGTTTTCGAGATATATCGAGATATTTAAAAGTTCCGAAGCCGCACCAACATAATAGGGATACAGAAACACCGTGGCCCCTTTCTTTGAGATAACTCTGCACTAGTGCGAGCCGCAAATGCCACTTCCAGCTTAGCTGTACAGAAGAAGAACAACAAGAAGAAGAAATATCTCGAAATATGTCCGACAGGCCCCTTCCCTTGAGATAAATCTGCAAATATCTCGGAAACGAAGCGAGCTATGGCAAAATGTTAAGAGACCTTTTTTGTAGAAAACTAGGTTTCCTACTTTTTATGTTCTATGATATTTTTCGATCAGAGGCGTAGTTCTCGAGATATATCAAGATATTTAAAAGTTCCGAAGCCGCACCAACATAATAGAGATACAGAAACACCGTGGCCCCTTTCTTTGAGATAACTCTGCAGTAGTGCGAGCCGCAAATGCCACTTCCAGCTTAGCTGTACAGAAGAAGAACAACAAGAAGAAGAAATATCTCGAAATATGTCCGTCAGGCCCCTTCCCTTGAGATAAATATGCAAATATCTCGGAAACGAAGCGAGCTATGGCAAAATGTTAAGAGACCTTTTTTGTACAGAATTATGTTTCCTACTTTTTATGTTCTATGATATTTTTTGATCAGATGCGTAGTTCTCGAGATATATTAAGATATTTAAAAGTTCCGAAGCCGCACCAACATAATAGAGATACAGAAACACCGTGGCCCCTTTCTTTGAGATAACTCTGCACTATTGCGAGCTGTAGATGCCAGCTCCAGCTTAGCTGTGCAGAAGAAGAACAACAAGAAGAAGAAATATCTCGAAATATGTCCGTCAGGCCCCTGCCCTTGAGATATATCTGCAAATATCTCGGAAACGAAGCGAGCTATGGCAAAATGTTAAGAGACCTTTTTTGTAGAGAATTAAGTTTCCTACATTTTATGTTCTATGATATTTTTTGATCAGATGCGTAGTTCTCGAGATATATCAAGATATTTAAAAGTTCCGAAGCCGCACCAACATAATAGAGATACAGAAACACCGTGGCCCCTTTCTTTGAGATAACTCTGCACTATTGCGAGCTGTAAATGCCACTTCCAGCTTAGCTGTGCAGAAGAAGAACAACAAGAAGAAGAAATATCTCGAAATATGTCCGTCAGGCCAGTTCCTTTGAGCTGAATCTGCAAATATCTCGGAAACGAAGCGAGCTATGGCAAAATGTTAAGAGACGTTTTTTGTAGAAAATTATGTTTCCTACAATTTATGTTCTATGATATTTTTTGATCAGAAGCGTAGTTTTCGAGATATATCGAGATATTTAAAAGTTCCGAAGCCGCACCAACATAATAGGGATACAGAAACACCGTGGCCCCTTTCTTTGAGATAACTCTGTACTAGTGCGAGCCGCAAATGCCACTTCCAGCTTAGCTGTGCAGAAGAAGAACAACAAGAAGAAGAAATATCTCGAAATATGTCCGTCAGGCGCCTTCCCTTGAGATAAATCTGCAAATATCTCGGAAACGAAGCGAGCTACGGCAAAATGTTAAGAGACCTTTTTTGTAGAAAATTAGGTTTCCTACTTTTTATGTTCTATGATATTTTTTGATCAGATGCGTAGTTCTCGAGATATATCAAGATATTTAAAAGTTCCGAAGCCGCACCAACATAATAGAGATACAGAAACACCGTGGCCCCTTTCTTTGAGATAACTCTGCACTATTGCGAGCTGTAAATGCCACTTCCAGCTTAGCTGTGCAGAAGAAGAACAACAAGAAGAAGAAATATCTCGAAATATGTCCGTCAGGCCAGTTCCTTTGAGCTGAATCTGCAAATATCTCGGAAACGAAGCGAGTTATGGCAAAATGTTAAGAGACGTTTTTTGTAGAGAATTATGTTTCCTACAATTTATGTTCTATGATATTTTTTGATCAGAAGCGTAGTTTTCGAGATATATCGAGATATTTAAAAGTTCCGAAGCCGCACCAACATAATAGGGATACAGAAACACCGTGGCCCCTTTCTTTGAGATAACTCTGCACTAGTGCGAGCCGCAAGTGCCACTTCCAGCTTAGCTGTGCAGAAGAAGAACAACAAGAAGAAGAAATATCTCGAAATATGTCCGTCAGGCCAGTTCCTTTGAGCTGAATCTGCAAATATCTCGGAAACGAAGCGAGCTATGGCAAAATGTTAAGAGACGGTTTTTGTAGTGAATTATGTTTCCTACACTTTATGTTCTATGATATTTTTTGATCAGAAGCGTAGTTTTCGAGATATATCGAGATATTCAAAAGTTCCGAAGCCGCACCAACATAATAGAGATACAGAAACACCGTGGCTCCTTTCTTTGAGATAACTCTGCACTAGTGCGAGCTGCAAATGCCACTTCCAGCTTAGCTGTGCAGAAGAAGAACAACAAGAAGAAGAAATATCTCGAAATATGTCCGTCAGGCCCCTTCCCTTGAGATAAATCTGCAAATATCTCGGAAACGAAGCGAGCTATGGCAAAATGTTGAGAGACCTTTTTTGTAGAGAATTAAGTTTCCTACTTTTTATGTTCTATGATATTTTTCGATCAGAGGCGTAGTTCTCGAGATATATCAAGATATTTAAAAGTTCCGAAGCCGCACCAACATAATAGAGATACAGAAACACCGTGGCCCCTTTCTTTGAGATAACTCTGCACGATTGCGAGCTGGAAATGCCACTTCCAGTTTAGCTGTGCAGAAGAAGAACAACAAGAAGAAGAAATATCTCGAAATATGTCCGTCAGGCCAGTTCCATTGAGCTGAATCTGCAAATATCTCGGAAACGAAGCGAGCTATGGCAAAATGTTAAGAGACGTTTTTTGTAGAGAATTATGTTTCCTACAATTTATGTTCTATGATATTTTTTGATCAGAAGCGTAGTTTTCGAGATATATCGAGATATTTAAAAGTTCCGAAGCCGCACCAACATAATAGGGATACAGAAACACCGTGGCCCCTTTCTTTGAGATAACTCTGCACTAGTGCGAGCCGCAAGTGCCACTTCCAGCTTAGCTGTGCAGAAGAAGAACAACAAGAAGAAGAAATATCTCGAAATATGTCCGTCAGGCGCCTTCCCTTGAGATAAATCTGCAAATATCTCGGAAACGAAGCGAGCTATGGCAAAATGTTAAGAGACCTTTTTTGTAGAAAACTAGGTTTCCTACTTTTTATGTTCTATGATATTTTTCGATCAGAGGCGTAGTTCTCGAGATATATCAAGATATTTAAAAGTTCCGAAGCCGCACCAACATAATAGAGATACAGAAACACCGTGGCCCCTTTCTTTGAGATAACTCTGCACTAGTGCGAGCCGCAAATGCCACTTCCAGCTTAGCTGTACAGAAGAAGAACAACAAGAAGAAGAAATATCTCGAAATATGTCCGTCAGGCCCCTTCCCTTGAGATAAATATGCAAATATCTCGGAAACGAAGCGAGCTATGGCAAAATGTTAAGAGACCTTTTTTGTACAGAATTATGTTTCCTACTTTTTATGTTCTATGATATTTTTTGATCAGATGCGTAGTTCTCGAGATATATTAAGATATTTAAAAGTTCCGAAGCCGCACCAACATAATAGAGATACAGAAACACCGTGGCCCCTTTCTTTGAGATAACTCTGCACTATTGCGAGCTGTAAATGCCACCTCCAGCTTAGCTGTGCAGAAGAAGAACAACAAGAAGAAGAAATATCTCGAAATATGTCCGTCAGGCCCCTGCCCTTGAGATATATCTGCAAATATTTCGGAAACGAAGCGAGCTATGGCAAAATGTTAAGAGACCTTTTTTGTAGAGAATTAAGTTTCCTACATTTTATGTTCTATGATATTTTTTGATCAGATGCGTAGTTCTCGAGATATATCAAGATATTTAAAAGTTCCGAAGCCGCACCAACATAATAGAGATACAGAAACACCGTCGCCCCTTTCTTTGAGATAACTCTGCACTATTGCGAGCTGTAAATGCCACTTCCAGCTTAGCTGTGCAGAAGAAGAACAACAAGAAGAAGAAATATCTCGAAATATGTCCGTCAGGCCAGTTCCTTTGAGCTGAATCTGCAAATATCTCGGAAACAAAGCGAGCTATGGCAAAATGTTAAGAGACGTTTTTTGTAGAGAATTATGTTTCCTACAATTTATGTTCTATGATATTTTTTGATCAGAAGCGTAGTTTTCGAGATATATCGAGATATTTAAAAGTTCCGAAGCCGCACCAACATAATAGGGATACAGAAACACCGTGGCCCCTTTCTTTGAGATAACTCTGCACTAGTGCGAGCCGCAAATGCCACTTCCAGCTTAGCTGTACAGAAGAAGAACAACAAGAAGAAGAAATATCTCGAAATATGTCCGACAGGCCCCTTCCCTTGAGATAAATCTGCAAATATCTCGGAAACGAAGCGAGCTATGGCGAAATGTTAAGAGACCTTTTTTGTAGAGAATTAAGTTTCCTACTTTTTATCTTCTATGATATTTTTTGATCAGATGCGTAGTTCTCGAGATATATCAAGATATTTAAAAGTTCCGAAGCCGCACCAACATAATAGAGATACAGAAACACCGTGGCCCCTTTCTTTGAGATAACTCTGCACTATTGCGCGCTGCAAATGCCACTTCCAGTTTAGCTGTGCAGAAGAAGAACAACAAGAAGAAGAAATATCTCGAAATATGTCCATCAGGACCCTTCCCTTGAGATAAATCTGCAAATATCTCGGAAACGAAGCGAGCTATGGCAAAATGTTAAGAGACCTTTTTTGTAGAGAATTAAGTTTCCTACTTTTTATGTTCTATGATATTTTTCGATCAGACGCGTAGTTCTCGAGATATATCGAGATATTTAAAAGTTCCGAAGCCGCACCAACATAATAGAGATACATAAACACCGTGGCCCCTTTCTTTGAGATAACTCTGCACTAGTGCGAGCCGCAAATGCCACTTCCAGCTTAGCTGTGCAGAAGAAGAACAACAAGAAGAAGAAATATCTCGAAATATGTCCGTCAGGCCCCTTCCCTTGAGATAAATCTGCAAATATCTCGGAAACGAAGCGAGCTATGGCAAAATGTTAAGAGACGGTTTTTGTAGTGAATTATGTTTCCTACAATTTATGTTCTATGATATTTTTTGATCAGAAGCGTAGTTTTCGAGATATATCGAGATATTTAAAAGTTCCGAAGCCGCACCAACATAATAGAGATACAGAAACACCGCGGCTCCTTTCTTTGAGATAACTCTGCACTAGTGCGAGCTGCAAATGCCACTTCCAGCTTAGCTGTGCAGAGGAAGAACAACAAGAAGAAGAAATATCTCGAAATATGTCCGTCAGGCCCCTTCCCTTGAGATAAATCTGCAAATATCTCGGAAACGAAGCGAGCTATGGCAAAATGTTAAGAGACCGTTTTTGTAGAGAATTAAGTTTCCTACTTTTTATGTTCTATGATATTTTTTGATCAGATGCGTAGTTCTCGAGATATATCAAGATATTTAAAAGTTCCGAAGCCGCACCAACATAATAGAGATACAGAAACACCGTGGCTCCTTTCTTTGAGATAAGTCTGCACTAGTGCGAGCCGCAAATGCCACTTCCAGCTTAGCTGTGCAGAAGAAGAACAACAAGAAGAAGAAATATCTCGAAATATGTCCGTCAGGCCCCTTCCCTTGAGATAAATCTGTAAATATCTCGGAAACGAAGCGAGCTATGGCAAAATGTTGAGAGACCTTTTTTGTAGAGAATTAAGTTTCCTACTTTTCATGTTCTATGATATTTTTCGATCAGAGGCGTAGTTCTCGAGATATATCAAGATATTTAAAAGTTCCGAAGCCGCACCAACATAATAGAGATACAGAAACACCGTGGCCCCTTTCTTTGAGATAACTCTGCACGATTGCGAGCTGGAAATGCCACTTCCAGTTTAGCTGTGCAGAAGAAGAACAACAAGAAGAAGAAATATCTCGAAATATGTCCGTCAGGCCAGTTCCATTGAGCTGAATCTGCAAATATCTCGGAAACGAAGCGAGCTATGGCAAAATGTTAAGAGACGTTTTTTGTAGAGAATTATGTTTCCTACAATTTATGTTCTATGATATTTTTTGATCAGAAGCGTAGTTCTCGAGATATATCAAGATATTTAAAAGTTCCGAAGCCGCACCAACATAATAGAGATACAGAAACACCGTGGCCCCTTTCTTTGAGATAACTCTGCACTAGTGCGAGCCGCAAATGCCACTTCCAGCTTAGCTGTACAGAAGAAGAACAACAAGAAGAAGAAATATCTCGAAATATGTCCGTCAGGCCCCTTCCCTTGAGATAAATATGCAAATATCTCGGAAACGAAGCGAGCTATGGCAAAATGTTAAGAGACCTTTTTTGTACAGAATTATGTTTCCTACTTTTTATGTTCTATGATATTTTTTGATCAGATGCGTAGTTCTCGAGATATATTAAGATATTTAAAAGTTCCGAAGCCGCACCAACATAATAGAGATACAGAAACACCGTGGCCCCTTTCTTTGAGATAACTCTGCACTATTGCGAGCTGTAAATGCCACCTCCAGCTTAGCTGTGCAGAAGAAGAACAACAAGAAGAAGAAATATCTCGAAATATGTCCGTCAGGCCCCTGCCCTTGAGATATATCTGCAAATATCTCGGAAACGAAGCGAGCTATGGCAAAATGGTAAGAGACCTTTTTTGTAGAGAATTATGTTTCCTACAATTTATGTTCTATGATATTTTTTGATCAGATGCATAGTTCTCGAGATATATTAAGATATTTAAAAGTTCCGAAGCCGCACCAACATAATAGAGATACAGAAACACCGTGGCCCCTTTCTTTGAGATAACTCTGCACTATTGCCAGCTGTAAATGCCACCTCCAGCTTAGCTGTGCAGAAGAAGAACAACAAGAAGAAGAAATACCTCGAAATATGTCCGTCAGGCCCCTGCCCTTGAGATATATCTGCAAATATCTCGGAAACGAAGCGAGCTATGGCAAAATGTTAAGAGACCGTTTTTGTAGAGAATTAAGTTTCCTACTTTTTATGTTCTATGATATTTTTTGATCAGATGCGTAGTTCTCGAGATATATCAAGATATTTAAAAGTTCCGAAGCCGCACCAACATAATAGAGATACAGAAACACCGTGGCTCCTTTCTTTGAGATAAGTCTGCACTAGTGCGAGCCGCAAATGCCACTTCCAGCTTAGCTGTGCAGAAGAAGAACAACAAGAAGAAGAAATATCTCGAAATATGTCCGTCAGGCCCCTTCCCTTGAGATAAATCTGCAAATATCTCGGAAACGAAGCGAGCTATGGCAAAATGTTGAGAGACCTTTTTTGTAGAGAATTAAGTTTCCTACTTTTTATGTTCTATGATATTTTTCGATCAGAGGCGTAGTTCTCGAGATATATCAAGATATTTAAAAGTTCCGAAGCCGCACCAACATAATAGAGATACAGAAACACCGTGGCCCCTTTCTTTGAGATAACTCTGCACGATTGCGAGCTGGAAATGCCACTTCCAGTTTAGCTGTGCTGAAGAAGAACAACAAGAAGAAGAAATATCTCGAAATATGTCCGTCAGGCCAGTTCCATTGAGCTGAATCTGCAAATATCTCGGAAACGAAGCGAGCTATGGCAAAATGTTAAGAGACGTTTTTTGTAGAGAATTATGTTTCCTACAATTTATGTTCTATGATATTTTTTGATCAGAAGCGTAGTTTTCGAGATATATCGAGATATTTAAAAGTTCCGAAGCCGCACCAACATAATAGGGATACAGAAACACCGTGGCCCCTTTCTTTGAGATAACTCTGCACTAGTGCGAGCCGCAAGTGCCACTTCCAGCTTAGCTGTGCAGAAGAAGAACAACAAGAAGAAGAAATATCTCGAAATATGTCCGTCAGGCGCCTTCCCTTGAGATAAATCTGCAAATATCTCGGAAACGAAGCGAGCTATGGCAAAATGTTAAGAGACCTTTTTTGTAGAAAACTAGGTTTCCTACTTTTTATGTTCTATGATAGTTTTCGATCAGAGGCGTAGTTCTCGAGATATATCAAGATATTTAAAAGTTCCGAAGCCGCACCAACATAATAGAGATACAGAAACACCGTGGCCCCTTTCTTTGAGATAACTCTGCACTATTGCCAGCTGTAAATGCCACCTCCAGCTTAGCTGTGCAGAAGAAGAACAACAAGAAGAAGAAATACCTCGAAATATGTCCGTCAGGCCCCTGCCCTTGAGATATATCTGCAAATATCTCGGAAACGAAGCGAGCTATGGCAAAATGTTAAGAGACCGTTTTTGTAGAGAATTAAGTTTCCTACTTTTTATGTTCTATGATATTTTTTGATCAGATGCGTAGTTCTCGAGATATATCAAGATATTTAAAAGTTCCGAAGCCGCACCAACATAATAGAGATACAGAAACACCGTGGCTCCTTTCTTTGAGATAAGTCTGCACTAGTGCGAGCCGCAAATGCCACTTCCAGCTTAGCTGTGCAGAAGAAGAACAACAAGAAGAAGAAATATCTCGAAATATGTCCGTCAGGCCCCTTCCCTTGAGATAAATCTGCAAATATCTCGGAAACGAAGCGAGCTATGGCAAAATGTTGAGAGACCTTTTTTGTAGAGAATTAAGTTTCCTACTTTTTATGTTCTATGATATTTTTCGATCAGAGGCGTAGTTCTCGAGATATATCAAGATATTTAAAAGTTCCGAAGCCGCACCAACATAATAGAGATACAGAAACACCGTGGCCCCTTTCTTTGAGATAACCCTGCACGATTGCGAGCTGGAAATGCCACTTCCAGTTTAGCTGTGCTGAAGAAGAACAACAAGAAGAAGAAATATCTCGAAATATGTCCGTCAGGCCAGTTCCATTGAGCTGAATCTGCAAATATCTCGGAAACGAAGCGAGCTATGGCAAAATGTTAAGAGACGTTTTTTGTAGAGAATTATGTTTCCTACAATTTATGTTCTATGATATTTTTTGATCAGAAGCGTAGTTTTCGAGATATATCGAGATATTTAAAAGTTCCGAAGCCGCACCAACATAATAGGGATACAGAAACACCGTGGCCCCTTTCTTTGAGATAACTCTGCACTAGTGCGAGCCGCAAGTGCCACTTCCAGCTTAGCTGTGCAGAAGAAGAACAACAAGAAGAAGAAATATCTCGAAATATGTCCGTCAGGCGCCTTCCCTTGAGATAAATCTGCAAATATCTCGGAAACGAAGCGAGCTATGGCAAAATGTTAAGAGACCTTTTTTGTAGAAAACTAGGTTTCCTACTTTTTATGTTCTATGATAGTTTTCGATCAGAGGCGTAGTTCTCGAGATATATCAAGATATTTAAAAGTTCCGAAGCCGCACCAACATAATAGAGATACAGAAACACCGTGGCCCCTTTCTTTGAGATAACTCTGCACTAGTGCGAGCCGCAAATGCCACTTCCAGCTTAGCTGTACAGAAGAAGAACAACAAGAAGAAGAAATATCTCGAAATATGTCCGTCAGGCCCCTTCCCTTGAGATAAATATGCAAATATCTCGGAAACGAAGCGAGCTATGGCAAAATGTTAAGAGACCTTTTTTGTACAGAATTATGTTTCCTACTTTTTATGTTCTATGATATTTTTTGATCAGATGCGTAGTTCTCGAGATATATTAAGATATTTAAAAGTTCCGAAGCCGCACCAACATAATAGAGATACAGAAACACCGTGGCCCCTTTCTTTGAGATAACTCTGCACTATTGCGAGCTGTAAATGCCACCTCCAGCTTAGCTGTGCAGAAGAAGAACAACAAGAAGAAGAAATATCTCGAAATATGTCCGTCAGGCCCCTGCCCTTGAGATATATCTGCAAATATCTCGGAAACGAAGCGAGCTATGGCAAAATGGTAAGAGACCTTTTTTGTAGAGAATTATGTTTCCTACAATTTATGTTCTATGATATTTTTTGATCAGATGCGTAGTTCTCGAGATATATCAAGATATTTAAAAGTTCCGAAACCGCACCAACATAACAGAGATACAGAAACACCGTGGCCCCTTTCTTTGAGATAACTCTGCACTAGTGCGAGCCGCAAATGCCGCTTCCAGCTTAGCTGTGCAGAAGAAGAACAACAAGAAGAAGAAATATCTCGAAATATGTCCGTTAGGCCCCTTCCCTTGAGATAAATCTGCAAATATCTCGGAAACGAAGCGAGCTATGGCAAAATGTTAAGAGACCTTTTTTGTAGAGAATTAAGTTTACTACTTTTTATGTTCTATGATATTTTTCGATCAGACGCGTAGTTCTCGAGATATATCGAGATATTTAAAAGTTCCGAAGCCGCACCAACATAATAGAGATACATAAACACCGTGGCCCCTTTCTTTGAGATAACTCTGCACTAGTGCGAGCCGCAAATGCCACTTCCAGCTTAGCTGTGCAGAAGAAGAACAACAAGAAGAAGAAATATCTCGAAATATGTCCGTCAGGCCCCTTCCCTTGAGATAAATCTGCAAATATCTCGGAAACGAAGCGAGCTATGGCAAAATGTTAAGAGACGGTTTTTGTAGTGAATTATGTTTCCTACAATTTATGTTCTATGATATTTTTTGATCAGAAGCGTAGTTTTCGAGATATATCGAGATATTTAAAAGTTCCGAAGCCGCACCAACATAATAGAGATACAGAAACACCGTGGCTCCTTTCTTTGAGATAACTCTGCACTAGTGCGAGCTGCAAATGCCACTTCCAGCTTAGCTGTGCAGAGGAAGAACAACAAGAAGAAGAAATATCTCGAAATATGTCCGTCAGGCCCCTTCCCTTGAGATAAATCTGCAAATATCTCGGAAACGAAGCGAGCTATGGCAAAATGTTAAGAGACCTTTTTTGTACAGAATTATGTTTCCTACTTTTTATGTTCTATGATATTTTTTGATCAGATGCGTAATTCTCGAGATATATTAAGATATTTAAAAGTTCCGAAGCCGCACCAACATAATAGAGATACAGAAACACCGTGGCCCCTTTCTTTGAGATAACTCTGCACTATTGCGAGCTGTAAATGCCACCTCCAGCTTAGCTGTGCAGAAGAAGAACAACAAGAAGAAGAAATATCTCGAAATATGTCCGTCAGGCCCCTGCCCTTGAGATATATCTGCAAATATCTCGGAAACGAAGAGAGCTATGGCAAAATGTTAAGAGACCTTTTTTGTAGAGAATTAAGTTTCCTACTTTTTATGTTCTATGATATTTTTTGATCAGATGCGTAGTTCTCGAGATATATCAAGATATTTAAAAGTTCCGAAACCGCACCAACATAACAGAGATACAGAAACACCGTGGCCCCTTTCTTTGAGATAACTCTGCACTAGTGCGAGCCGCAAATGCCGCTTCCAGCTTAGCTGTGCAGAAGAAGAACAACAAGAAGAAGAAATATCTAGAAATATGTCCGTCAGGCCAGTTCCTTTGAGCTGAATCTGCAAATATCTCGGAAACGAAGCGAGCTATGGCAAAATGTTAAGAGACGTTTTTTGTAGAGAATTATGTTTCCTACAATTTATGTTCTATGATATTTTTTGATCAGAAGCGTAGTTTTCGAGATATATCGAGATATTTAAAAGTTCCGAAGCCGCACCAACATAATAGGGATACAGAAACACCGTGGCCCCTTTCTTTGAGATAACTCTGCACTAGTGCGAGCCGCAAATGCCACTTCCAGCTTAGCTGTGCAGAAGAAGAACAACAAGAAGAAGAAATATCTCGAAATATGTCCGTCAGGCGCCTTCCCTTGAGATAAATCTGCAAATATCTCGGAAACGAAGCGAGCTATGGCAAAATGTTAAGAGACCTTTTTTGTAGAAAATTAGGTTTCCTACTTTTTATGTTCTATGATATTTTTTGATCAGATGCGTAGTTCTCGAGATATATCAAGATATTTAAAAGTTCCGAAGCCGCACCAACATAATAGAGATACAGAAACACCGTGGCCCCTTTCTCTGAGATAACTCTGCACTATTGCGAGCTGTAAATGCCACTTCCAGCTTAGCTGTGCAGAAGAAGAACAACAAGAAGAAGTAATATCTCGAAATATGTCCGTCAGGCCAGTTCCTTTGAGCTGAATCTGCAAATATCTCGGAAACGAAGCGAGCTATGGCAAAATGTTAAGAGACGTTTTTTGTAGAGAATTATGTTTCCTACAATTTATGTTCTATGATATTTTTTGATCAGAAGCGTAGTTTTCGAGATATATCGAGATATTTAAAAGTTCCGAAGCCGCACCAACATAATAGGGATACAGAAACACCGTGGCCCCTTTCTTTGAGATAACTCTGCACTAGTGCGAGCCGCAAGTGCCACTTCCAGCTTAGCTGTGCAGAAGAAGAACACCAAGAAGAAGAAATATCTCGAAATATGTCCGCCAGGCGCCTTCCCTTGAGATAAATCTGCAAATATCTCGGAAACGAAGCGAGCTATGGCAAAATGTTAAGAGACCTTTTTTGTAGAAAACTAGGTTTCCTACTTTTTATGTTCTATGATATTTTTTGATCAGATGCGTAGTTCTCGAGATATATCAAGATATTTAAAAGTTCCGAAGCCGCACCAACATAATAGAGATACAGAAACACCGTGGCCCCTTTCTTTGAGATAACTCTGCACTAGTGCGAGCCGCAAATGCCACTTCCAGCTTAGCTGTACAGAAGAAGAACAACAAGAAGAAGAAATATCTCGAAATATGTCCGTCAGGCCCCTTCCCTTGAGATAAATATGCAAATATCTCGGAAACGAAGCGAGCTATGGCAAAATGTTAAGAGACCTTTTTTGTACAGAATTATGTTTCCTACTTTTTATGTTCTATGATATTTTTTGATCAGATGCGTAGTTCTCGAGATATATTAAGATATTTAAAAGTTCCGAAGCCGCACCAACATAATAGAGATACAGAAACACCGTGGCCCCTTTCTTTGAGATAACTCTGCACTATTGCCAGCTGTAAATGCCACCTCCAGCTTAGCTGTGCAGAAGAAGAACAACAAGAAGAAGAAATATCTCGAAATATGTCCGTCAGGCCCCTGCCCTTGAGATATATCTGCAAATATCTCGGAAACGAAGCGAGCTATGGCAAAATGTTAAGAGACCTTTTTTGTAGAGAATTATGTTTCCTACAATTTATGTTGTATGATATTTTTTGATCAGATGCGTAGTTCTCGAGATATATCAAGATATTTAAAAATTCCGAAACCGCACCAACATAACAGAGATACAGAAACACCGTGGCCCCTTTCTTTGAGATAACTCTGCACTAGTGCGAGCCGCAAATGCCGCTTCCAGCTTAGCTGTGCAGAAGAAGAACAACAAGAAGAAGAAATATCTCGAAATATGTCCGTTAGGCCCCTTCCCTTGAGATAAATCTGCAAATATCTCGGAAACGAAGCGAGCTATGGCAAAATATTAAGAGACCTTTTTTGTAGAGAATTAAGTTTCCTACATTTTATGTTCTATGATATTTTTTGATCAGATGCGTAGTTCTCGAGATATATTAAGATATTTAAAAGTTCCGAAGCCGCACCAACATAATAGAGATACAGAAACACCGTGGCCCCTTTCTTTGAGATAACTCTGCACTATTGCGAGCTGCAAATGCCACTTCCAGCTTAGCTGTGCAGAAGAAGAACAACAAGAAGAAGAAGTATCTCGAAATATGTCCGTCAGGCCCCTTCCCTTGAGATAAATCTGCAAATATCTCGGAAACGAAGAGAGCTATGGCAAAATGTTAAGAGACCTTTTTTGTAGAGAATTAAGTTTCCTACTTTTTATGTTCTATGATATTTTTTGATCAGATGCGTAGTTCTCGAGATATATCAAGATATTTAAAAGTTCCGAAGCCGCACCAACATAATAGAGATACAGAAACACCGTGGCCCCTTTCTTTGAGATAACTCTGCACGATTGCGAGCTGGAAATGCCACTTCCAGTTTAGCTGTGCAGAAGAAGAACAACAAGAAGAAGAAATATCTCGAAATATGTCCATCAGGACCCTTCCCTTGAGATAAATCTGCAAATATCTCGGAAACGAAGCGAGCTATGGCAAAATGTTAAGAGACCTTTTTTGTAGAGAATTATGTTTCCCACAATTTATGTTGTATGATATTTTTTGATCAGATGCGTAGTTCTCGAGATATATCAAGATATTTAAAAATTCCGAAACCGCACCAACATAACAGAGATACAGAAACACCGTGGCCCCTTTCTTTGAGATAACTCTGCACTATTGCGAGCTGCAAATGCCGCTTCCAGCTTAGCTGTGCAGAAGAAGAACAACAAGAAGAAGAAGTATCTCGAAATATGTCCGTCAGGCCCCTTCCCTTGAGATAAATCTGCAAATATCTCGGAAACGAAGAGAGCTATGGCAAAATGTTAAGAGACCTTTTTTGTAGAGAATTAAGTTTCCTACATTTTATGTTCTATGATATTTTTTGATCAGATGCGTAGGTCTCGAGATATATCAAGATATTTAAAAGTTCCGAAGCCGCACCAACATAATAGAGATACAGAAACACCGTGGCCCCTTTCTTTGAGATAACTCTGCACTATTGCGAGCTGTAAATGCCACTTCCAGCTTAGCTGTGCAGAAGAAGAACAACAAGAAGAAGAAGTATCTCGAAATATGTCCGTCAGGCCCCTTCCCTTGAGATAAATCTGCAAATATCTCGGAAACGAAGAGAGCTATGGCAAAATGTTAAGAGACCTTTTTTGTAGAGAATTAAGTTTCCTACTTTTTATGTTCTATGATATTTTTGGATCAGATGCGTAGTTCTCGAGATATATCAAGATATTTAAAAGTTCCGAAGCCGCACCAACATAATAGAGATACAGAAACACCGTGGCCCCTTTCTTTGAGATAACTCTGCACGATTGCGAGCTGGAAATGCCACTTCCAGTTTAGCTGTGCAGAAGAAGAACAACAAGAAGAAGAAATATCTCGAAATATGTCCATCAGGACCCTTCCCTTGAGATAAATCTGCAAATATCTCGGAAACGAAGCGAGCTATGGCAAAATATTAAGAGACCTTTTTTGTAGAGAATTAAGTTTCCTACATTTTATGTTCTATGATATTTTTTGATCAGATGCGTAGTTCTCGAGATATATTAAGATATTTAAAAGTTCCGAAGCCGCACCAACATAATAGAGATACAGAAACACCGTGGCCCCTTTCTTTGAGATAACTCTGCACTATTGCGAGCTGCAAATGCCGCTTCCAGCTTAGCTGTGCAGAAGAAGAACAACAAGAAGAAGAAGTATCTCGAAATATGTCCGTCAGGCCCCTTCCCTTGAGATAAATCTGCAAATATCTCGGAAACGAAGAGAGCTATGGCAAAATGTTAAGAGACCTTTTTTGTAGAGAATTGAGTTTCCTACTTTTTATGTTCTATGATATTTTTTGATCAGATGCGTAGTTCTCGAGATATATCAAGATATTTAAAAGTTCCGAAGCCGCACCAACATAATAGAGATACAGAAACACCGTGGCCCCTTTCTTTGAGATAACTCTGCACGATTGCGAGCTGGAAATGCCACTTCCAGTTTAGCTGTGCAGAAGAAGAACAACAAGAAGAAGAAATATCTCGAAATATGTCCATCAGGACCCTTCCCTTGAGATAAATCAGCAAATATCTCGGAAAGGAAGCGAGCTATGGCAAAATGTTAAGAGACCTTTTTTGTAGAGAATTAAGTTTCCTACTTTTTATGTTCTATGATATTTTTTGATCAGATGCGTAGTTCTCGAGATATATCAAGATATTTAAAAGTTCCGAAGCCGCACCAACATAATAGAGATACAGAAACACCGTGGCCCCTTTCTTTGAGATAACTCTGCACTATTGCGAGCTGCAAATGCCACTTCCAGCTTAGCTGTGCAGAAGAAGAACAACAAGAAGAAGAAATATCTCGAAATATGTCCGGCAGGCCCCTTCCCTTGAGATATATCTGCAAATATCTCGGAAACGAAGCGAGCTATGGGAAAATGTTAAGATACCTTTTTTGTAGAGAATTATGTTTCCTACTTTTTATGTTCTATGATATTTTTTGATCAGATGCGTAGTTCTCGAGATATATTAAGATATTTAAAAGTTCCGAAGCCGCACCAACATAATAGAGATACAGAAACACCGTGGCCCCTTTCTTTGAGATAACTCTGCACTATTGCGAGCTGTAAATGCCACCTCCAGCTTAGCTGTGCAGAAGAAGAACAACAAGAAGAAGAAATATCTCGAAATATGTCCGTCAGGCCCCTGCCCTTGAGATATATCTGCAAATATCTCGGAAACGAAGCGAGCTATGGCAAAATGGTAAGAGACCTTTTTTGTAGAGAATTATGTTTCCTACAATTTATGTTCTATGATATTTTTTGATCAGATGCGTAGTTCTCGAGATATATCAAGATATTTAAAAGTTCCGAAACCGCACCAACATAACAGAGATACAGAAACACCGTGGCCCCTTTCTTTGAGATAACTCTGCACTAGTGCGAGCCGCAAATGCCGCTTCCAGCTTAGCTGTGCAGAAGAAGAACAACAAGAAGAAGAAATATCTAGAAATATGTCCGTCAGGCGCCTTCCCTTGAGATAAATCTGCAAATATCTCGGAAACGAAGCGAGCTATGGCAAAATGTTAAGAGACCTTTTTTGTAGAAAATTAGGTTTCCTACTTTTTATGTTCTATGATATTTTTTGATCAGATGCGTAGTTCTCGAGATATATCAAGATATTTAAAAGTTCCGAAGCCGCACCAACATAATAGAGATACAGAAACACCGTGGCCCCTTTCTTTGAGATAACTCTGCACTATTGCGAGCTGTAAATGCCACTTCCAGCTTAGCTGTGCAGAAGAAGAACAACAAGAAGAAGAAATATCTCGAAATATGTCCGTCAGGCCAGTTCCTTTGAGCTGAATCTGCAAATATCTCGGAAACGAAGCGAGCTATGGCAAAATGTTAAGAGACGTTTTTTGTAGAGAATTATGTTTCCTACAATTTATGTTCTATGATATTTTTTGATCAGAAGCGTAGTTTTCGAGATATATCGAGATATTTAAAAGTTCCGAAGCCGCACCAACATAATAGGGATACAGAAACACCGTGGCCCCTTTCTTTGAGATAACTC
This sequence comes from Osmia lignaria lignaria, assembly GCF_051020975.1. Lineage (NCBI taxonomy): Eukaryota > Metazoa > Arthropoda > Insecta > Hymenoptera > Megachilidae > Osmia > Osmia lignaria. The sequence goes on along the minus strand of NW_027478159.1, from coordinate 2,714,500 downwards.
TGCACTAGTGCGAGCCGCAAGTGCCACTTCCAGCTTAGCTGTGCAGAAGAAGAACACCAAGAAGAAGAAATATCTCGAAATATGTCCGCCAGGCGCCTTCCCTTGAGATAAATCTGCAAATATCTCGGAAACGAAGCGAGCTATGGCAAAATGTTAAGAGACCTTTTTTGTAGAAAACTAGGTTTCCTACTTTTTATGTTCTATGATATTTTTGGATCAGATGCGTAGTTCTCGAGATATATCAAGATATTTAAAAGTTCCGAAGCCGCACCAACATAATAGAGATACAGAAACACCGTGGCCCCTTTCTTTGAGATAACTCTGCACGATTGCGAGCTGGAAATGCCACTTCCAGTTTAGCTGTGCAGAAGAAGAACAACAAGAAGAAGAAATATCTCGAAATATGTCCATCAGGACCCTTCCCTTGAGATAAATCTGCAAATATCTCGGAAACGAAGCGAGCTATGGCAAAATATTAAGAGACCTTTTTTGTAGAGAATTAAGTTTCCTACATTTTATGTTCTATGATATTTTTTGATCAGATGCGTAGTTCTCGAGATATATTAAGATATTTAAAAGTTCCGAAGCCGCACCAACATAATAGAGATACAGAAACACCGTGGCCCCTTTCTTTGAGATAACTCTGCACTATTGCGAGCTGCAAATGCCGCTTCCAGCTTAGCTGTGCAGAAGAAGAACAACAAGAAGAAGAAGTATCTCGAAATATGTCCGTCAGGCCCCTTCCCTTGAGATAAATCTGCAAATATCTCGGAAACGAAGAGAGCTATGGCAAAATGTTAAGAGACCTTTTTTGTAGAGAATTGAGTTTCCTACTTTTTATGTTCTATGATATTTTTTGATCAGATGCGTAGTTCTCGAGATATATCAAGATATTTAAAAGTTCCGAAGCCGCACCAACATAATAGAGATACAGAAACACCGTGGCCCCTTTCTTTGAGATAACTCTGCACGATTGCGAGCTGGAAATGCCACTTCCAGTTTAGCTGTGCAGAAGAAGAACAACAAGAAGAAGAAATATCTCGAAATATGTCCATCAGGACCCTTCCCTTGAGATAAATCAGCAAATATCTCGGAAAGGAAGCGAGCTATGGCAAAATGTTAAGAGACCTTTTTTGTAGAGAATTAAGTTTCCTACTTTTTATGTTCTATGATATTTTTTGATCAGATGCGTAGTTCTCGAGATATATCAAGATATTTAAAAGTTCCGAAGCCGCACCAACATAATAGAGATACAGAAACACCGTGGCCCCTTTCTTTGAGATAACTCTGCACTATTGCGAGCTGCAAATGCCACTTCCAGCTTAGCTGTGCAGAAGAAGAACAACAAGAAGAAGAAATATCTCGAAATATGTCCGGCAGGCCCCTTCCCTTGAGATATATCTGCAAATATCTCGGAAACGAAGCGAGCTATGGGAAAATGTTAAGATACCTTTTTTGTAGAGAATTATGTTTCCTACTTTTTATGTTCTATGATATTTTTTGATCAGATGCGTAGTTCTCGAGATATATTAAGATATTTAAAAGTTCCGAAGCCGCACCAACATAATAGAGATACAGAAACACCGTGGCCCCTTTCTTTGAGATAACTCTGCACTATTGCGAGCTGTAAATGCCACCTCCAGCTTAGCTGTGCAGAAGAAGAACAACAAGAAGAAGAAATATCTCGAAATATGTCCGTCAGGCCCCTGCCCTTGAGATATATCTGCAAATATCTCGGAAACGAAGCGAGCTATGGCAAAATGGTAAGAGACCTTTTTTGTAGAGAATTATGTTTCCTACAATTTATGTTCTATGATATTTTTTGATCAGATGCGTAGTTCTCGAGATATATCAAGATATTTAAAAGTTCCGAAACCGCACCAACATAACAGAGATACAGAAACACCGTGGCCCCTTTCTTTGAGATAACTCTGCACTAGTGCGAGCCGCAAATGCCGCTTCCAGCTTAGCTGTGCAGAAGAAGAACAACAAGAAGAAGAAATATCTAGAAATATGTCCGTCAGGCCAGTTCCTTTGAGCTGAATCTGCAAATATCTCGGAAACGAAGCGAGCTATGGCAAAATGTTAAGAGACGTTTTTTGTAGAGAATTATGTTTCCTACAATTTATGTTCTATGATATTTTTTGATCAGAAGCGTAGTTTTCGAGATATATCGAGATATTTAAAAGTTCCGAAGCCGCACCAACATAATAGGGATACAGAAACACCGTGGCCCCTTTCTTTGAGATAACTCTGCACTAGTGCGAGCCGCAAATGCCACTTCCAGCTTAGCTGTGCAGAAGAAGAACAACAAGAAGAAGAAATATCTCGAAATATGTCCGTCAGGCGCCTTCCCTTGAGATAAATCTGCAAATATCTCGGAAACGAAGCGAGCTATGGCAAAATGTTAAGAGACCTTTTTTGTAGAAAATTAGGTTTCCTACTTTTTATGTTCTATGATATTTTTTGATCAGATGCGTAGTTCTCGAGATATATCAAGATATTTAAAAGTTCCGAAGCCGCACCAACATAATAGAGATACAGAAACACCGTGGCCCCTTTCTCTGAGATAACTCTGCACTATTGCGAGCTGTAAATGCCACTTCCAGCTTAGCTGTGCAGAAGAAGAACAACAAGAAGAAGAAATATCTCGAAATATGTCCGTCAGGCCAGTTCCTTTGAGCTGAATCTGCAAATATCTCGGAAACGAAGCGAGCTATGGCAAAATGTTAAGAGACGTTTTTTGTAGAGAATTATGTTTCCTACAATTTATGTTCTATGATATTTTTTGATCAGAAGCGTAGTTTTCGAGATATATCGAGATATTTAAAAGTTCCGAAGCCGCACCAACATAATAGGGATACAGAAACACCGTGGCCCCTTTCTTTGAGATAACTCTGCACTAGTGCGAGCCGCAAGTGCCACTTCCAGCTTAGCTGTGCAGAAGAAGAACACCAAGAAGAAGAAATATCTCGAAATATGTCCGCCAGGCGCCTTCCCTTGAGATAAATCTGCAAATATCTCGGAAACGAAGCGAGCTATGGCAAAATGTTAAGAGACCTTTTTTGTAGAAAACTAGGTTTCCTACTTTTTATGTTCTATGATATTTTTTGATCAGATGCGTAGTTCTCGAGATATATCAAGATATTTAAAAGTTCCGAAGCCGCACCAACATAATAGAGATACAGAAACACCGTGGCCCCTTTCTTTGAGATAACTCTGCACTAGTGCGAGCCGCAAATGCCACTTCCAGCTTAGCTGTACAGAAGAAGAACAACAAGAAGAAGAAATATCTCGAAATATGTCCGTCAGGCCCCTTCCCTTGAGATAAATATGCAAATATCTCGGAAACGAAGCGAGCTATGGCAAAATGTTAAGAGACCTTTTTTGTACAGAATTATGTTTCCTACTTTTTATGTTCTATGATATTTTTTGATCAGATGCGTAGTTCTCGAGATATATTAAGATATTTAAAAGTTCCGAAGCCGCACCAACATAATAGAGATACAGAAACACCGTGGCCCCTTTCTTTGAGATAACTCTGCACTATTGCCAGCTGTAAATGCCACCTCCAGCTTAGCTGTGCAGAAGAAGAACAACAAGAAGAAGAAATATCTCGAAATATGTCCGTCAGGCCCCTGCCCTTGAGATATATCTGCAAATATCTCGGAAACGAAGCGAGCTATGGCAAAATGTTAAGAGACCTTTTTTGTAGAGAATTATGTTTCCTACAATTTATGTTGTATGATATTTTTTGATCAGATGCGTAGTTCTCGAGATATATCAAGATATTTAAAAATTCCGAAACCGCACCAACATAACAGAGATACAGAAACACCGTGGCCCCTTTCTTTGAGATAACTCTGCACTAGTGCGAGCCGCAAATGCCGCTTCCAGCTTAGCTGTGCAGAAGAAGAACAACAAGAAGAAGAAATATCTCGAAATATGTCCGTTAGGCCCCTTCCCTTGAGATAAATCTGCAAATATCTCGGAAACGAAGCGAGCTATGGCAAAATATTAAGAGACCTTTTTTGTAGAGAATTAAGTTTCCTACATTTTATGTTCTATGATATTTTTTGATCAGATGCGTAGTTCTCGAGATATATTAAGATATTTAAAAGTTCCGAAGCCGCACCAACATAATAGAGATACAGAAACACCGTGGCCCCTTTCTTTGAGATAACTCTGCACTATTGCGAGCTGCAAATGCCACTTCCAGCTTAGCTGTGCAGAAGAAGAACAACAAGAAGAAGAAGTATCTCGAAATATGTCCGTCAGGCCCCTTCCCTTGAGATAAATCTGCAAATATCTCGGAAACGAAGAGAGCTATGGCAAAATGTTAAGAGACCTTTTTTGTAGAGAATTAAGTTTCCTACTTTTTATGTTCTATGATATTTTTTGATCAGATGCGTAGTTCTCGAGATATATCAAGATATTTAAAAGTTCCGAAGCCGCACCAACATAATAGAGATACAGAAACACCGTGGCCCCTTTCTTTGAGATAACTCTGCACGATTGCGAGCTGGAAATGCCACTTCCAGTTTAGCTGTGCAGAAGAAGAACAACAAGAAGAAGAAATATCTCGAAATATGTCCATCAGGACCCTTCCCTTGAGATAAATCTGCAAATATCTCGGAAACGAAGCGAGCTATGGCAAAATGTTAAGAGACCTTTTTTGTAGAGAATTATGTTTCCCACAATTTATGTTGTATGACATTTTTTGATCAGATGCGTAGTTCTCGAGATATATCAAGATATTTAAAAATTCCGAAACCGCACCAACATAACAGAGATACAGAAACACCGTGGCCCCTTTCTTTGAGATAACTCTGCACTATTGCGAGCTGCAAATGCCGCTTCCAGCTTAGCTGTGCAGAAGAAGAACAACAAGAAGAAGAAGTATCTCGAAATATGTCCGTCAGGCCCCTTCCCTTGAGATAAATCTGCAAATATCTCGGAAACGAAGAGAGCTATGGCAAAATGTTAAGAGACCTTTTTTGTAGAGAATTAAGTTTCCTACATTTTATGTTCTATGATATTTTTTGATCAGATGCGTAGGTCTCGAGATATATCAAGATATTTAAAAGTTCCGAAGCCGCACCAACATAATAGAGATACAGAAACACCGTGGCCCCTTTCTTTGAGATAACTCTGCACTATTGCGAGCTGTAAATGCCACTTCCAGCTTAGCTGTGCAGAAGAAGAACAACAAGAAGAAGAAGTATCTCGAAATATGTCCGTCAGGCCCCTTCCCTTGAGATAAATCTGCAAATATCTCGGAAACGAAGAGAGCTATGGCAAAATGTTAAGAGACCTTTTTTGTAGAGAATTAAGTTTCCTACTTTTTATGTTCTATGATATTTTTGGATCAGATGCGTAGTTCTCGAGATATATCAAGATATTTAAAAGTTCCGAAGCCGCACCAACATAATAGAGATACAGAAACACCGTGGCCCCTTTCTTTGAGATAACTCTGCACGATTGCGAGCTGGAAATGCCACTTCCAGTTTAGCTGTGCAGAAGAAGAACAACAAGAAGAAGAAATATCTCGAAATATGTCCATCAGGACCCTTCCCTTGAGATAAATCTGCAAATATCTCGGAAACGAAGCGAGCTATGGCAAAATATTAAGAGACCTTTTTTGTAGAGAATTAAGTTTCCTACATTTTATGTTCTATGATATTTTTTGATCAGATGCGTAGTTCTCGAGATATATTAAGATATTTAAAAGTTCCGAAGCCGCACCAACATAATAGAGATACAGAAACACCGTGGCCCCTTTCTTTGAGATAACTCTGCACTATTGCGAGCTGCAAATGCCGCTTCCAGCTTAGCTGTGCAGAAGAAGAACAACAAGAAGAAGAAGTATCTCGAAATATGTCCGTCAGGCCCCTTCCCTTGAGATAAATCTGCAAATATCTCGGAAACGAAGAGAGCTATGGCAAAATGTTAAGAGACCTTTTTTGTAGAGAATTGAGTTTCCTACTTTTTATGTTCTATGATATTTTTTGATCAGATGCGTAGTTCTCGAGATATATCAAGATATTTAAAAGTTCCGAAGCCGCACCAACATAATAGAGATACAGAAACACCGTGGCCCCTTTCTTTGAGATAACTCTGCACGATTGCGAGCTGGAAATGCCACTTCCAGTTTAGCTGTGCAGAAGAAGAACAACAAGAAGAAGAAATATCTCGAAATATGTCCATCAGGACCCTTCCCTTGAGATAAATCAGCAAATATCTCGGAAAGGAAGCGAGCTATGGCAAAATGTTAAGAGACCTTTTTTGTAGAGAATTAAGTTTCCTACTTTTTATGTTCTATGATATTTTTTGATCAGATGCGTAGTTCTCGAGATATATCAAGATATTTAAAAGTTCCGAAGCCGCACCAACATAATAGAGATACAGAAACACCGTGGCCCCTTTCTTTGAGATAACTCTGCACTATTGCGAGCTGCAAATGCCACTTCCAGCTTAGCTGTGCAGAAGAAGAACAACAAGAAGAAGAAATATCTCGAAATATGTCCGGCAGGCCCCTTCCCTTGAGATATATCTGCAAATATCTCGGAAACGAAGCGAGCTATGGGAAAATGTTAAGATACCTTTTTTGTAGAGAATTATGTTTCCTACTTTTTATGTTCTATGATATTTTTTGATCAGATGCGTAGTTCTCGAGATATATTAAGATATTTAAAAGTTCCGAAGCCGCACCAACATAATAGAGATACAGAAACACCGTGGCCCCTTTCTTTGAGATAACTCTGCACTATTGCGAGCTGTAAATGCCACCTCCAGCTTAGCTGTGCAGAAGAAGAACAACAAGAAGAAGAAATATCTCGAAATATGTCCGTCAGGCCCCTGCCCTTGAGATATATCTGCAAATATCTCGGAAACGAAGCGAGCTATGGCAAAATGGTAAGAGACCTTTTTTGTAGAGAATTATGTTTCCTACAATTTATGTTCTATGATATTTTTTGATCAGATGCGTAGTTCTCGAGATATATCAAGATATTTAAAAGTTCCGAAACCGCACCAACATAACAGAGATACAGAAACACCGTGGCCCCTTTCTTTGAGATAACTCTGCACTAGTGCGAGCCGCAAATGCCGCTTCCAGCTTAGCTGTGCAGAAGAAGAACAACAAGAAGAAGAAATATCTAGAAATATGTCCGTCAGGCCAGTTCCTTTGAGCTGAATCTGCAAATATCTCGGAAACGAAGCGAGCTATGGCAAAATGTTAAGAGACGTTTTTTGTAGAGAATTATGTTTCCTACAATTTATGTTCTATGATATTTTTTGATCAGAAGCGTAGTTTTCGAGATATATCGAGATATTTAAAAGTTCCGAAGCCGCACCAACATAATAGGGATACAGAAACACCGTGGCCCCTTTCTTTGAGATAACTCTGCACTAGTGCGAGCCGCAAATGCCACTTCCAGCTTAGCTGTGCAGAAGAAGAACAACAAGAAGAAGAAATATCTCGAAATATGTCCGTCAGGCGCCTTCCCTTGAGATAAATCTGCAAATATCTCGGAAACGAAGCGAGCTATGGCAAAATGTTAAGAGACCTTTTTTGTAGAAAATTAGGTTTCCTACTTTTTATGTTCTATGATATTTTTTGATCAGATGCGTAGTTCTCGAGATATATCAAGATATTTAAAAGTTCCGAAGCCGCACCAACATAATAGAGATACAGAAACACCGTGGCCCCTTTCTTTGAGATAACTCTGCACTATTGCGAGCTGTAAATGCCACTTCCAGCTTAGCTGTGCAGAAGAAGAACAACAAGAAGAAGAAATATCTCGAAATATGTCCGTCAGGCCAGTTCCTTTGAGCTGAATCTGCAAATATCTCGGAAACGAAGCGAGCTATGGCAAAATGTTAAGAGACGTTTTTTGTAGAGAATTATGTTTCCTACAATTTATGTTCTATGATATTTTTTGATCAGAAGCGTAGTTTTCGAGATATATCGAGATATTTAAAAGTTCCGAAGCCGCACCAACATAATAGGGATACAGAAACACCGTGGCCCCTTTCTTTGAGATAACTCTGCACTAGTGCGAGCCGCAAGTGCCACTTCCAGCTTAGCTGTGCAGAAGAAGAACACCAAGAAGAAGAAATATCTCGAAATATGTCCGCCAGGCGCCTTCCCTTGAGATAAATCTGCAAATATCTCGGAAACGAAGCGAGCTATGGCAAAATGTTAAGAGACCTTTTTTGTAGAAAACTAGGTTTCCTACTTTTTATGTTCTATGATATTTTTTGATCAGATGCGTAGTTCTCGAGATATATCAAGATATTTAAAAGTTCCGAAGCCGCACCAACATAATAGAGATACAGAAACACCGTGGCCCCTTTCTTTGAGATAACTCTGCACTAGTGCGAGCCGCAAATGCCACTTCCAGCTTAGCTGTACAGAAGAAGAACAACAAGAAGAAGAAATATCTCGAAATATGTCCGTCAGGCCCCTTCCCTTGAGATAAATATGCAAATATCTCGGAAACGAAGCGAGCTATGGCAAAATGTTAAGAGACCTTTTTTGTACAGAATTATGTTTCCTACTTTTTATGTTCTATGATATTTTTTGATCAGATGCGTAGTTCTCGAGATATATCAAGATATTTAAAAGTTCCGAAGCCGCACCAACATAATAGAGATACAGAAACACCGTGGCCCCTTTCTTTGAGATAACTCTGCACTATTGCGAGCTGCAAATGCCACTTCCAGCTTAGCTGTGCAGAAGAAGAACAACAAGAAGAAGAAATATCTCGAAATATGTCCGGCAGGCCCCTTCCCTTGAGATATATCTGCAAATATCTCGGAAACGAAGCGAGCTATGGGAAAATGTTAAGATACCTTTTTTGTAGAGAATTATGTTTCCTACTTTTTATGTTCTATGATATTTTTTGATCAGATGCGTAGTTCTCGAGATATATTAAGATATTTAAAAGTTCCGAAGCCGCACCAACATAATAGAGATACAGAAACACCGTGGCCCCTTTCTTTGAGATAACTCTGCACTATTGCGAGCTGTAAATGCCACCTCCAGCTTAGCTGTGCAGAAGAAGAACAACAAGAAGAAGAAATATCTCGAAATATGTCCGTCAGGCCCCTGCCCTTGAGATATATCTGCAAATATCTCGGAAACGAAGCGAGCTATGGCAAAATGGTAAGAGACCTTTTTTGTAGAGAATTATGTTTCCTACAATTTATGTTCTATGATATTTTTTGATCAGATGCGTAGTTCTCGAGATATATCAAGATATTTAAAAGTTCCGAAACCGCACCAACATAACAGAGATACAGAAACACCGTGGCCCCTTTCTTTGATATAACTCTGCACTAGTGCGAGCCGCAAATGCCGCTTCCAGCTTAGCTGTGCAGAAGAAGAACAACAAGAAGAAGAAATATCTCGAAATATGTCCGTCAGGCCCCTTCCCTCGAGATAAATCTGCAAATATCTCGGAAACGAAGCGAGCTATGGCAAAATGTTAAGAGACCTTGTTTGTAGAGAATTATGTTTCCTACAATTTACGTTCTCTGATATTTTTTGATCAGAAGCGTAGTTTTCGAGATATATCGAGATATTTAAAAGTTCCGAAGCCGCACCAACATAATAGAGATACAGAAACACCGTGGCCCCTTTTTTTGGGATAACTCTGCACTATTGCGAGCTGGAAATGCCACTTCCAGTTTAGCTGTGCAGAAGAAGAACAACAAGAAGAAGAAATATCTCGAAATATGTCCGTCAGGACCCTTCCCTTGAGATAAATCTGCAAATATCTCGGAAACGAAGCGAGCTATTGCAAAACGTTAAGAGACCTTTTTTGTAGAGAATTAAGTTTCCTACTTTTTATGTTGTATGATATTTTTTGATCAGATGCGTAGTTCTCGAGATATATCAAGATATTTAAAAGCTCCGAAGCTGCACCAACATAATAGAGGTACAGAAACACCGTGGCCCCTTTCTTTGAGATAACTCTGCACCATTGCGAGCTGCAAATGCCACTTCCAGCTTAGCTGTGCAGAAGAAGAACAACAAGAATAAGAAATATTTCGAAATATGTCCGTCAGGCCCCTTCCCTTGAGATAAATCTGCAAATATCTCGGAAACGAAGCGAGCTACGGCAAAATGTTAAGAGACCTTTTTTGTAGAAAATTAGGTTTCCTACTTTTTATGTTCTAGGATATTTTTTGATCAGATGCGTAGTTCTCGAGATATATCAAGATATTTAAAAGTTCCGAAGCCGCACCAACATAATAGAGATACAGAAACACCGTGGCCCCTTTCTTTGCGATAACTCTGCACTATTGCGAGCTGCAAATGCCACTTCCAGCTTAGCTGTGCAGAAGAAGAACAACAAGAAGAAGAAATATCTCGAAATATGTCCGTCAGGCCCCTTCCCTTGAGATAAATCTGCAAATACCTCGGAAACCAAGCGAGCTATGGCAAAATGTTAAGAGACCTTTTTTGTAGAGAATTAAGTTTCCTACTTTTTATCTTCTATGATATTTTTTGATCAGATGCGTAGTTCTAGAGATATATCAAGATATTTAAAAGTTCCGAAGCCGCACCAACATAATAGAGATACAGAAACACCGTGGCCCCTTTCTTTGAGATAACTGTGCACTAGTGCGAGCCGCAAATGCCACTTCCAGCTTAGCTGTGCAGAAGAAGAACAACAAGAAGAAGAAATATCTCGAAATATGTCCGTCAGGCCCCTTCCCTTGAGATAAATCTGCAAATATCTCGGAAACGAAGCGAGCTATGGCAAAATGTTAAGAGACCCTTTTTGTAGAGAATTAAGTTTCCCACTTTCTTTGTTCTATGATATTTTTTGATCAGACGCGTAGTTCTCGAGATATATCAAGATATTTAAAAGTTCCGAAGCCGCACCAACATAATAGAGATACAGAAACACCGTGGCCCCTTTCTTTGAGATAACTCTGCACTATTGCGAGCTGCAAATGCCACTTCCAGCTTAGCTGTGCAGAAGAAGAACAACAAGAAGAAGAAATATTTCGAAATATGTCCGTCAGGCCCCTTCCCTTGAGATATATCTGCAAATATCTCGGAAACGAAGCGAGCTATGGCAAAATGTTAAGAGACCTTTTTTGTAGACAATTATGTTTCCTACAATTTATGTTCTATGATATTTTTTGATCAGATGCGTAGTTTTCGAGATATATCGAGATATTTAAAAGATCCGAAGCCGCACCAACATAATAGAGATACAGAAACACCGTGGCCCCTTTCTTTGATATAACTCTGCACTAGTGCGAGCCGCAAATGCCGCTTCCAGCTTAGCTGTGCAGAAGAAGAACAACAAGAAGAAGAAATATCTCGAAATATGTCCGTCAGGCCCCTTCCCTCGAGATAAATCTGCAAATATCTCGGAAACGAAGCGAGCTATGGCAAAATGTTAAGAGACCTTGTTTGTAGAGAATTATGTTTCCTACAATTTACGTTCTCTGATATTTTTTGATCAGAAGCGTAGTTCTCGAGATATATCGAGATATTTAAAAGTTCCGAAGCCGCACCAACATAATAGAGATACAGAAACACCGTGGCCCCTTTTTTTGGGATAACTCTGCACTATTGCGAGCTGGAAATGCCACTTCCAGTTTAGCTGTGCAGAAGAAGAACAACAAGAAGAAGAAATATCTCGAAATATGTCCGTCAGGACCCTTCCCTTGAGATAAATCTGCAAATATCTCGGAAACGAAGCGAGCTATTGCAAAACGTTAAGAGACCTTTTTTGTAGAGAATTAAGTTTCCTACTTTTTATGTTGTATGATATTTTTTGATCAGATGCGTAGTTCTCGAGATATATCAAGATATTTAAAAGCTCCGAAGCTGCACCAACATAATAGAGGTACAGAAACACCGTGGCCCCTTTCTTTGAGATAACTCTGCACCATTGCGAGCTGCAAATGCCACTTCCAGCTTAGCTGTGCAGAAGAAGAACAACAAGAATAAGAAATATTTCGAAATATGTCCGTCAGGCCCCTTCCCTTGAGATAAATCTGCAAATATCTCGGAAACGAAGCGAGCTACGGCAAAATGTTAAGAGACCTTTTTTGTAGAAAATTAGGTTTCCTACTTTTTATGTTCTAGGATATTTTTTGATCAGATGCGTAGTTCTCGAGATATATCAAGATATTTAAAAGTTCCGAAGCCGCACCAACATAATAGAGATACAGAAACACCGTGGCCCCTTTCTTTGCGATAACTCTGCACTATTGCGAGCTGCAAATGCCACTTCCAGCTTAGCTGTGCAGAAGAAGAACAACAAGAAGAAGAAATATCTCGAAATATGTCCGTCAGGCCCCTTCCCTTGAGATAAATCTGCAAATACCTCGGAAACCAAGCGAGCTATGGCAAAATGTTAAGAGACCTTTTTTGTAGAGAATTAAGTTTCCTACTTTTTATGTTCTATGATATTTTTCGATCAGAGGCGTAGTTCTCGAGATATATCAAGATATTTAAAAGTTCCGAAGCCGCACCAACATAATAGAGATACAGAAACACCGTGGCCCCTTTCTTTGAGATAACTCTGCACGATTGCGAGCTGGAAATGCCACTTCCAGTTTAGCTGTGCAGAAGAAGAACAACAAGAAGAAGAAATATCTCGAAATATGTCCATCAGGACCCTTCCCTTGAGATAAATCTGCAAATATCTCGGAAACGAAGCGAGCTATGGCAAAATGTTAAGAGACCTTTTTTGTAGAGAATTATGTTCCCTACAATTTATGTTCTATGATATTTTTTGATCAGATGCGTTGTTCTCGAGATATATCAAGATATTTAAAAGTTCCGAAGCCGCACCAACATAATAGAGATACAGAAACACCGTGGCCCCTTTCTTTGCGATAACTCTGCACTATTGCGAGCTGCAAATGCCACTTCCAGCTTAGCTGTGCAGAAGAAGAACAACAAGAAGAAGAAATATCTCGAAATATGTCCGTCAGGCCCCTTCCCTTGAGATATATCTGCAAATATCTCGGAAACAAAGCGAGCTATGGCAAAATGTTAAGAGACCTTTTTTGTAGAGAATTATGTTTCCTACAATTTATGTTCTATGATATTTTTTGATCAGAAGCGTAGTTTTCGAGATATATCGAGATATTTAAAAGTTCCGAAGCCGCACGAACATAATAGAGATACAGAAACACCGTGGCCCCTTTCTTTCAGATAACTATGCACTATTGCGAGCTGCAAATGCCACTTCCAGCTTAGCTGTGCAGAAGAAGAACAACAAGAAGAAGAAATATCTCGAAATATGTCCGTCAGGCCCCTTACCTTGAGATAAATCTGCAAATATCTCGGAAACGAAGCGAGCTATGGCAAAATGTTAAGAGACCTTTTTTGTAGAGAATTAAGTTTCCTACTTTTTATGTTCTATGATATTTTTTGATCAGATGCGTAGTTTTCGAGATATATCGAGATATTTAAAAGTTCCGAAGCCGCACCAACATAATAGAGATACAGAAACACCGTGGCCCCTTTCTTTGAGATAACTCTGCACTAGTGCGAGCTGCAAATGCCACTTCCAGCTTAGCTGTGCAGAAGAAGAACAACAAGAAGAAGAAATATCTCGAAATATGTCCGTCAGGCCCCTTCCCTTGAGATAAATCTGCAAATATCCCGGAAACGAAGCGAGCTATGGCAAAATGTTAAGAGACCTTTTTTGTAGAGAATTAAGTTTCCTACTTTTTATGTTCTATGATATTTTTTGATCAGAAGCGTAGTTTTCGAGATATATCGAGATATTTAAAAGTTCCGAAGACGCACCAACATAATAGAGATACAGAAACACCGTGGCCCCTTTCTTTGAGATAACTGTGCACTAGTGCGAGCCGCAAATGCCACTTCCAGCTTAGCTGTGCAGAAGAAGAACAACAAGAAGAAGAAATATCTCGAAATATGTCCGTCAGGCCCCTTCCCTTGAGATATATCTGCAAATATCTGGGAAACGAAGCGAGCTATGGCGAAATGTTAAGAGACCTTTTTTGTAGAGAATTAAGTTTCCTACTTTTTATCTTCTGTGAAATTTTTTGATCAGATGCGTAGTTCTCGAGATATATCAAGATATTTAAAAGTTCCGAAGCCGCACCAACATAATAGAGATACAGAAACACCGTGGCCCCTCTCTTTGAGATAACTCTGCGCTATTGCGAGCTGCAAATGCCACTTCCAGCTTAGCTGTGCAGAAGAAGAACAACAAGAAGAAGAAATATCTCGAAATATGTCCGTCAGGCCCCTTCCCTTGAGATAAATCTGCAAATATCTCGGAAACGAAGCGAGCTATGGCAAAATGTTTAGAGACCTTTCTTGTAGAGAATTAAGTTTCCTACTTTTTATGTAGTATGATATTTTTTGATCAGATGCGTAGTTCTCGAGATATATCAAGATATTTAAAAGTTCCGAAGCCGCACCAACATAATAGAGATACAGAAACACCGTGGCCCCTTTCTTTGGGATAACTCTGCACTATTGCGAGCTGCAAATGCCACTTCCAGCTTAGCTGTGCAGAACAAGAACAACAAGAAGAAGAAATATCTCGAAATATGTCCGTCAGGCCACTTCCCTTGAGATAAATCTACAAATATCTCGGAAACGAAGCGAGCTATGGCAAAATGTTAAGAGACCTTTTTTGTAGAGAATTAAGTTTCCTACTTTTTATGTTCGATGATATTTTTTGATCAGATGCGTAGTTCTCGAGATATATCAAGATATTTAAAAGTTCCGAAGCTGCACCAACATAATAGAGGTACAGAAACACCGTGGCCTCTTTCTTTGAGATAACTCTGCACTATTGCGAGCTGCAAATGCCGCTTCGAGCTTAGCTGTGCAGAAGAAGAACAACAAGAAGAAGAAATATCTCGAAATATGTCCGTCAGGCCCCTTCCCTTGAGATAAATCTGCAAATATCTCGGAAACGAAGCGAGCTATCGCAAAATGTTAGGAGACCTTTTTTGTAGAGAATTATGTTTCCTACAATTTATGTTCTACGATATTTTTTGATCAGAAGCGTAGTTTTCGAGATATATCGAGATATTTAAAAGTTCCGAAGCCGCACCAACATAATAGAGATACAGAAACACCGTGGCCCCTTTCTTTGAGATAACTCTGCACTAGTGCGAGCTGCAAATGCCACTTCCAGCTTAGCTGTGCAGAAGAAGAACAACAAGAAGAAGAAATATCTGGAAATATGTCCGTCAGGCCCCTTCCCTTGAGATAAATCTGCAAATATCTCGGAAACGAAGCGAGCTATGGCAAAATGTTAGGACACCTTTTTTGTAGAGAATTAAGTTTCCTACTTTTCATGTTCTATGATATTTTTTGATCAGATGCGTAGTTCTCGTATATATCAAGATATTTAAAAGTTCCGAAGGCGCACCAACATAATAGAGATACAGAAACACCGTGGCCCCTTTCTTTGAGATAACTCTGCACTATTGCGAGCTGTAAATGCCACTTCCAGCTTAGCTGTGCAGAAGAAGAACAACAAGAAGAAGAAATATCTCGAAATATGTCCGTCAGGCCCCTTCCCTTGAGATATATCTGCAAATATCTCGGAAACGAAGCGAGCTATGGCAAAATGTTAAGAGACCTTTTTTGTAGAGAATTATGTTTCCTACAATTTATGTTCTATGATATTTTTTGATCAGAAGCGTAGTTTTCGAGATATATCGAGATATTTAAAAGTTCCGAAGCCGCACCAACATAATAGAGATACAGAAACACCGTGGCCCCTTTCTTTGAGATAACTCTGCACTAGTACGAGCCGCAAATGCCACTTCCAGCTTAGCTGTGCAGAAGAAGAACAACAAGAAGAAGAAATATCTCGAAATATGTCCGTCAGGCCCCTTCCCTTGAGATAAATCTGCAAATATCTCGGAAACGAAGCGAGCTATGGCAAAATGTTAAGAGACCTTTTTTGTAGAGAATTAAGTTTCCTACTTTTTATGTTCTATGATATTTTTTGATCAGATGCGTAGTTTTCGAGATATATCGAGATATTTAAAAGTTCCGAAGCCGCACCAACATAATAGAGATACAGAAACACCGTGGCCCCTTTCTTTGAGATAACTCTGCACTAGTGCGAGCTGCAAATGCCACTTCCAGCTTAGCTGTGCAGAAGAAGAACAACAAGAAGAAGAAATATCTCGAAATATGTCCGTCAGGCCCCTTCCCTTGAGATAAATCTGCAAATATCTCGGAAACGAAGCGAGCTATGGCAAAATGTTAAGAGACCTTTTTTGTAGAGAATTAAGTTTCCTACTTTTTATGTTCTATGATATTTTTTGATCAGATGCGTAGTTCTCGAGATATATCAAGATATTTAAAAGTTCCGAAGCCGCACCAACATAATAGGGATACAGAAACACCGTGGCCCCTTTCTTTGAGATAACTCTGCACTAGTGCGAGCCGCAAATGCCACTTCCAGCTTAGCTGTGCAGAAGAAGAACAACAAGAAGAAGAAATATCTCGAAATATGTCCGTCAGGCCCCTTCCCTTGAGATAAATCTGCAAATATCTCGGAAACGAAGCGAGCTATCGCAAAATGTTAGGAGACCTTTTTTGTAGAGAATTATGTTTCCTACAATTTATGTTCTACGATATTTTTTGATCAGAAGCGTAGTTTTCGAGATATATCGAGATATTTAAAAGTTCCGAAGCCGCACCAACATAATAGAGATACAGAAACACCGTGGCCCCTTTCTTTGAGATAACTCTGCACTAGTGCGAGCTGCAAATGCCACTTCCAGCTTAGCTGTGCAGAAGAAGAACAACAAGAAGAAGAAATATCTCGAAATATGTCCGTCAGGCCCCTTCCCTTGAGATAAATCTGCAAATATCTCGGAAACGAAGCGAGCTATGGCAAAATGTTAGGACACCTTTTTTGTAGAGAATTAAGTTTCCTACTTTTCATGTTCTATGATATTTTTTGATCAGATGCGTAGTTCTCGTATATATCAAGATATTTAAAAGTTCCGAAGCCGCACCAACATAATAGAGATACAGAAACACCGTGGCCCCTTTCTTTGAGATAACTCTGCACTATTGCGAGCTGTAAATGCCACTTCCAGCTTAGCTGTGCAGAAGAAGAACAACAAGAAGAAGAAATATCTCGAAATATGTCCGTCAGGCCCCTTCCCTTGAGATATATCTGCAAATATCTCGGAAACGAAGCGAGCTATGGCAAAATGTTAAGAGACCTTTTTTGTAGAGAATTATGTTTCCTACAATTTATGTTCTATGATATTTTTTGATCAGAAGCGTAGTTTTCGAGATATATCGAGATATTTAAAAGTTCCGAAGCCGCACCAACATAATAGAGATACAGAAACACCGTGGCCCCTTTCTTTGAGATAACTCTGCACTAGTACGAGCCGCAAATGCCACTTCCAGCTTAGCTGTGCAGAAGAAGAACAACAAGAAGAAGAAATATCTCGAAATATGTCCGTCAGGCCCCTTCCCTTGAGATAAATCTGCAAATATCTCGGAAACGAAGCGAGCTATGGCAAAATGTTAAGAGACCTTTTTTGTAGAGAATTAAGTTTCCTACTTTTTATGTTCTATGATATTTTTTGATCAGATGCGTAGTTTTCGAGATATATCGAGATATTTAAAAGTTCCGAAGCCGCACCAACATAATAGAGATACAGAAACACCGTGGCCCCTTTCTTTGAGATAACTCTGCACTATTGCGAGCTGCAAATGCCACTTCCAGCTTAGCTGTGCAGAAGAAGAACAACAAGAAGAAGAAATATCTCGAAATATGTCCGTCAGGCCCCTTCCCTTGAGATAAATCTGCAAATATCTCGGAAACGAAGCGAGCTATGGCAAAATGTTAAGAGACATTTTTTGTAGAGAATTAAGTTTCCTACTTTTTATGTTCTATGATATTTTTTGATCAGATGCGTAGTTCTCGAGATATATCAAGATATTTAAAAGTTCCGAAGCCGCACCAACATAATAGAGATACAGAAACACCGTGGCCCCTTTCTTTGAGATAACTCTGCACTATGGCGAGCTGCAAATGCCACTTCCAGCTTAGCTGTGCAGAGGAAGAACAACAAGAAGAAGAAATATCTCGAAATATGTCCGTCAGGCCAGTTCCTTTGAGCTGAATCTGCAAATATCTCGGAAACGAAGCGAGCTATGGCAAAATGTTAAGAGACCTTTTTTGTAGAGAATTATGTTTCCTACAATTTATGTTCTATGATATTTTTTGATCAGAAGCGTAGTTTTCGAGATATATCGAGATATTTAAAAGTTCCGAAGACGCACCAACATAATAGAGATACAGAAACACCGTGGCCCCTTTCTTTGAGATAACTGTGCACTAGTGCGAGCCGCAAATGCCACTTCCAGCTTAGCTGTGCAGAAGAAGAACAACAAGAAGAAGAAATATCTCGAAATATGTCCGTCAGGCCCCTTCCCTTGAGATATATCTGCAAATATCTCGGAAACGAAGCGAGCTATGGCAAAATGTTAAGAGACCTTTTTTGTAGAGAATTAAGTTTCCTACTTTTTATGTTCGATGGTATTTTTTGATCAGATGCGTAGTTCTCGAGATATATCAAGATATTTAAAAGTTCCGAAGCTGCACCAACATAATAGAGGTACAGAAACACCGTGGCCTCTTTCTTTGAGATAACTCTGCACTATTGCGAGCTGCAAATGCCGCTTCGAGCTTAGCTGTGCAGAAGAAGAACAACAAGAAGAAGAAATATCTCGAAATATGTCCGTCAGACCCCTTCCCTTGAGATGAATCTGCAAATATCTCGGAAACGAAGCGAGCTATGGCAAAATGTTAAGAGACCTTTTTTGTAGAGAATAATGTTTCCTACAATTTACGTTCTATGATATTTTTTGATCAGAAGCGTAGTTTTCGAGATATATCGAGATATTTAAAAGTTCCGAAGCCGCACCAACATAATAGAGATACAGAAACACCGTGGCCCCTTTCTTTGAGATAACTCTGCACTATTGCGACCTGCAAATGCCACTTCCAGCTCAGCTGTGCAGAAGAAGAACAACAAGAAGAAGAAATATCTCGAAATACGTCCGTCAGGCCCCTTCCCTTGAGATAAATCTGCAAATATCTCGGAAACGAAGCGAGCTATGGCAAAATGTTAAGAGACCTTTTTTGTAGAGAATTAAGTTACCTACTTTTTATGTTCTATGATATTTTTTGATCAGATGCGTAGTTCTCGAGATATATCAAGATATTTAAAAGTTCCGAAACCGCACCAACATAATAGAGATACAGAAACACCGTGGCCCCTTTCTTTGAGATAACTCTGCACTATTGCGAGCTGGAAATGCCACTTCCAGTTTAGCTGTGCAGAAGAAGAACAACAAGAAGAAGAAATATCTCGAAATATGTCCGTCAGGCCCCTTCCCTTGAGATAAATCTGCAAATATCTCGGAAACGAAGCGAGCTATGGCAAAATGTTAAGAGACCTTTTTTGTAGAGAATTAAGTTACCTACTTTTTATGTTCTATGATATTTTTTGATCAGATGCGTAGTTCTCGAGATATATCAAGATATTTAAAAGTTCCGAAACCGCACCAACATAATAGAGATACAGAAACACCGTGGCCCCTTTCTTTGAGATAACTCTGCACTAGTGCGAGCCGCAAATGCCACTTCCAGCTTAGCTGTGCAGAAGAAGAACAACAAGAAGAAGAAATATCTCGAAATATGTCCGTCAGGCCCCTTCCCTTGAGATAAATATGCAAATATCTCGGAAACGAAGCGAGCTATGGCAAAATGTTAAGAGACCCTTTTTGTAGAGAATTAAGTTTCCTACTTTTTATGTTCTATGACATTTTTTGATCAGATGCGTAGTTCTCGAGATATATCAAGATATTTAAAAGTTCCGAAGCCGCACCAACATAATAGAGATACAGAAACACCGTGGCCCCTTTCTTTAAGATAACTCTGCACTATTGCGAGCTGCAAATGCCACTTCCAGCTTAGCTGTGCAGAGGAGGAACAACAAGAAGAAGAAATATCTCGAAATATGTCCGTCAGGCCAGTTCCTTTGAGCTGAATCTGCAAATATCTCGGAAACGAAGCGAGCTATGGCAAAATGTTAAGAGACCTTTTTTGTAGAGAATTATGTTTCCTACAATTTATGTTGTATGATATTTTTTGATCAGAAGCGTAGTTTTCGAGATATATCGAGATACTTAAAAGTTCCGAAGCCGCACCAACATAATAGAGATACAGAAACACCGTGGCCCCTTTCTTTGAGATAACTCTGCACTAGTGCGAGCCGCAAATGCCACTTCCAGCTTAGCTGTGCAGAAGAAGAACAACAACAAGAAGAAATATCTCGAAATATGTCCGTCAGGCCCCTTCCCTTGAGATAAATATGCAAATATCTCGGAAACGAAGCGAGCTATGGCAAAATGCTAAGAGACCTTTTTTGTAGAGAATTAAGTTTCCTACTTTTTATGTTCTATGATATTTTTTGATCAGATGCGTAGTTCTCGAGATATATCACGATATTTAAAAGTTCCGAAGCCGCACCAACATAATAGAGATACAGAAACACCGTGGCCCCTTTCTTTGAGATAACTCTGCACTATTGCGAGCTGCAAATGCCACTTCCAGCTTAGCTGTGCAGAGGAAGAACAACAAGAAGAAGAAATATCTCGAAATATGTCCGTCAGGCCAGTTCCTTTGAGCTGAATCTGCAAATATCTCGGAAACGAAGCGAGCTATGGCAAAATGTTAAGAGACGTTTTTTGTAGAGAATTATGTTTCCTACAATTTATGTTCTATGATATTTTTTGATCAGAAGCGTAGTTTTCGAGATATATCGAGATATTTAAAAGTTCCGAAGACGCACCAACATAATAGAGATACAGAAACACCGTGGCCCCTTTCTTTGAGATAACTGTGCACTAGTGCGAGCCGCAAATGCAACTTCCAGCTTAGCTGTGCAGAAGAAGAACAACAAGAAGAAGAAATATCTCGAAATATGTCCGTCAGGCCCCTTCCCTTGAGATAAATCTGCAAATGTCTCGGAAACGAAGCGAGCTATGGCAAAATGTTAAGAGACCTTTTTTGTAGAGAATTAAGTTTCCTACTTTTATGTTCTATGATATTTTTTGATCAGATGCGTAGTTCTCGAGATATATCAAGATATTTAAAAGTTCCGAAGCCGCACCAACATAATAGAGATACAGAAACACCGTGGCCCCTTTCTTTGAGATAACTCTGCACTATTGCGAGCTGCAAATGCCACTTCCAGCTTAGCTGTGCAGAGGAAGAACAACAAGAAGAAGAAATATCTCGAAATATGTCCGTCAGGCCAGTTCCTTTGAGCTGAATCTGCAAATATCTCGGAAACGAAGCGAGCTATGGCAAAATGTTAAGAGACCTTTTTTGTAGAGAATTATGTTTCCTACAATTTATGTTCTATGATATTTTTTGATCAGATGCGTAGTTCTCGAGATATATCAAGATATTTAAAAGTTCCGAAGCCACACCAACATAATAGAGATACAGAAACACCGTGGCCCCTTTCTTTGAGATAACTCTGCACTATTGCGAGCTGTAAATGCCACTTCCAGCTTAGCTGTGCAGAAGAAGAACAACAAGAAGAAGAAATATCTCGAAATATGTCCGTCAGGCCCCTTCCCTTGAGATAAATCTGCAAATATCTCGGAAACGAAACGAGCTATGGCAAAATGTTAAGAGACCTTTTTTGTAGAGAATTAAGTTTCCTACTTTTTATGTTCTATGATATTTTTTGATCAGATGCGTAGTTCTCGAGATATATCAAGATATTTAAAAGTTCCGAAGCCGCACCAACATAATAGGGATACAGAAACACCGTGGCCCCTTTCTTTGAGATAACTCTGCACTAGTGCGAGCCGCAAATGCCACTTCCAGCTTAGCTGTGCAGAAGAAGAACAACAAGAAGAAGAAATATCTCGAAATATGTCCGTCAGGCCCCTTCCCTTGAGATAAATCTGCAAATATCTCGGAAACGAAGCGAGCTATGGCAAAATGTTAAGAGACCTTTTTTGTAGAGAATTATGTTTCCTACAATTTATGTTCTATGATATTTTTTGATCAGATGCGTAGTTCTCGAGATATATCAAGATATTTAAAAGTTCCGAAGCCACACCAACATAATAGAGATACAGAAACACCGTGGCCCCTTTCTTTGAGATAACTCTGCACTATTGCGAGCTGTAAATGCCACTTCCAGCTTAGCTGTGCAGAAGAAGAACAACAAGAAGAAGAAATATCTCGAAATATGTCCGTCAGGCCCCTTCCCTTGAGATAAATCTGCAAATGTCTCGGAAACGAAGCGAGCTATGGCAAAATGTTAAGAGACCTTTTTTGTAGAGAATTATGTTTCCTACAATTTATGTTCTATGATATTTTTTGATCAGATGCGTAGTTCTCGAGATATATCAAGATATTTAAAAGTTCCGAAGCTGCACCAACATAATAGAGGTACAGAAACACCGTGGCCTCTTTCTTTGAGATAACTCTGCACTATTGCGAGCTGCAAATGCCGCTTCGAGCTTAGCTGTGCAGAAGAAGAACAACAAGAAGAAGAAATATCTCGAAATATGTCCGTCAGACCCCTTCCCTTGAGATACATCTGCAAATATCTCGGAAAGGAAACGAGCTATGGCAAAATGATAAGAGACCTTTTTTGTAGAGAATTAAGTTTCCTACTTTTTATGTTCTATGATATTTTTTGAACAGAAGCGTAGTTTTCGAGATATATCGAGATATTTAAAAGTTCCGAAGCCGCACCAACATAATAGGGATACAGAAACACCGTGGCCCCTTTCTTTGAGATAACTCTGCACTAGTGCGAGCCGCAAATGCCACTTCCAGCTTAGCTGTGCAGAAGAAGAACAACAAGAAGAAGAAATATCTCGAAATATGTCCGTCAGGCCCCTTCCCTTGAGATAAATCTGCAAATATCTCGGAAACGAAGCGAGCTATGGCAAAATGTTAAGAGACCTTTTTTGTAGAGAATTATGTTTCCTACAATTTATGTTCTATGATATTTTTTGATCAGATGCGTAGTTCTCGAGATATATCAAGATATTTAAAAGTTCCGAAGCCACACCAACATAATAGAGATACAGAAACACCGTGGCCCCTTTCTTTGAGATAACTCTGCACTATTGCGAGCTGTAAATGCCACTTCCAGCTTAGCTGTGCAGAAGAAGAACAACAAGAAGAAGAAATATCTCGAAATATGTCCGTCAGGCCCCTTCCCTTGAGATAAATCTGCAAATATCTCGGAAACGAAGCGAGCTATGGCAAAATGTTAAGAGACCTTTTTTGTAGAGAATTAAGTTTCCTACTTTTTATGTTCTATGATATTTTTTGATCAGATGCGTAGTTCTCGAGATATATCAAGATATTTAAAAGTTCCGAAGCCGCACCAACATAATAGAGATACAGAAACACCGTGGCCCCTTTCTTTGAGATAACTCTGCACTATTGCGAGCTGTAAATGCCACTTCCAGCTTAGCTGTGCAGAAGAAGAACAACAAGAAGAAGAAATATCTCGAAATATGTCCGTCAGGCCCCTTCCCTTGAGATAAATCTGCAAATGTCTCGGAAACGAAGCGAGCTATGGCAAAATGTTAAGAGACCTGTTTTGTAGAGAATTATGTTTCCTACAATTTATGTTCTATGATATTTTTTGATCAGAAGCGTAGTTTTCGAGATATATCGAGATATTTAAAAGTTCCGAAGCCGCACCAACATAATACAGATACAGAAACACCGTGGCCCCTTTCTTTGAGATAACTCTGCACTAGTGAGAGCCGCAAATGCCACTTCCAGCTTAGCTGTGCAGAAGAAGAACAACAAGAAGAACAAATATCTCGAAATATGTCCGTCAGGCCCCTTCCCTTGAGATAAATCTGCAAATGTCTCGGAAACGAAGCGAGCTATGGCAAAATGTTAAGAGACCTTTTTTGTAGAGAATTAAGTTTCCTACTTTTATGTTCTATGATATTTTTTGATCAGATGCGTAGTTCTCGAGATATATCAAGATATTTAAAAGTTCCGAAGCCGCACCAACATAATAGAGATACAGAAACACCGTGGCCCCTTTCTTTGAGATAACTCTGCACTATTGCGAGCTGCAAATGCCACTTCCAGCTTAGCTGTGCAGAGGAAGAACAACAAGAAGAAGAAATATCTCGAAATATGTCCGTCAGGCCAGTTCCTTTGAGCTGAATCTGCAAATATCTCGGAAACGAAGCGATCTATGGCAAAATGTTAAGAGACGTTTTTTGTAGAGAATTATGTTTCCTACAATTTATGTTCTATGATATTTTTTGATCAGAAGCGTAGTTTTCGAGATATATCGAGATATTTAAAAGTTCCGAAGCCGCACCAACATAATAGGGATACAGAAACACCGTGGCCCCTTTCTTTGAGATAACTCTGCACTAGTGCGAGCCGCAAATGCCACTTCCAGCTTAGCTGTGCAGAAGAAGAACAACAAGAAGAAGAAATATCTCGAAATATGTCCGTCAGGCCCCTTCCCTTGAGATAAATCTGCAAATATCTCGGAAACGAAGCGAGCTATGGCAAAATGTTAAGAGACCTTTTTTGTAGAGAATTATGTTTCCTACAATTTATGTTCTATGATATTTTTTGATCAGATGCGTAGTTCTCGAGATATATCAAGATATTTAAAAGTTCCGAAGCCACACCAACATAATAGAGATACAGAAACACCGTGGCCCCTTTCTTTGAGATAACTCTGCACTATTGCGAGCTGTAAATGCCACTTCCAGCTTAGCTGTGCAGAAGAAGAACAACAAGAAGAAGAAATATCTCGAAATATGTCCGTCAGGCCCCTTCCCTTGAGATAAATCTGCAAATATCTCGGAAACGAAACGAGCTATGGCAAAATGTTAAGAGACCTTTTTTGTAGAGAATTAAGTTTCCTACTTTTTATGTTCTATGATATTTTTTGATCAGATGCGTAGTTCTCGAGATATATCAAGATATTTAAAAGTTCCGAAGCCGCACCAACATAATAGGGATACAGAAACACCGTGGCCCCTTTCTTTGAGATAACTCTGCACTAGTGCGAGCCGCAAATGCCACTTCCAGCTTAGCTGTGCAGAAGAAGAACAACAAGAAGAAGAAATATCTCGAAATATGTCCGTCAGGCCCCTTCCCTTGAGATAAATCTGCAAATATCTCGGAAACGAAGCGAGCTATGGCAAAATGTTAAGAGACCTTTTTTGTAGAGAATTATGTTTCCTACAATTTATGTTCTATGATATTTTTTGATCAGATGCGTAGTTCTCGAGATATATCAAGATATTTAAAAGTTCCGAAGCCACACCAACATAATAGAGATACAGAAACACCGTGGCCCCTTTCTTTGAGATAACTCTGCACTATTGCGAGCTGTAAATGCCACTTCCAGCTTAGCTGTGCAGAAGAAGAACAACAAGAAGAAGAAATATCTCGAAATATGTCCGTCAGGCCCCTTCCCTTGAGATAAATCTGCAAATGTCTCGGAAACGAAGCGAGCTATGGCAAAATGTTAAGAGACCTTTTTTGTAGAGAATTATGTTTCCTACAATTTATGTTCTATGATATTTTTTGATCAGAAGCGTAGTTTTCGAGATATATCGAGATATTTAAAAGTTCCGAAGCCGCACCAACATAATAGAGATACAGAAACACCGTGGCCCCTTTCTTTGAGATAACTCTGCACTAGTGAGAGCCGCAAATGCCACTTCCAGCTTAGCTGTGCAGAAGAAGAACAACAAGAAGAACAAATATCTCGAAATATGTCCGTCAGGCCCCTTCCCTTGAGATAAATATGCAAATATCTCGGAAACGAAGCGAGCTATGGCGAAATGTTAAGAGACCTTTTTTGTAGAGAATTAAGTTTCCTACTTTTTATGTTCTATGATATTTTTTGATCAGATGCGTAGTTCTCGAGATATATCAAGATATTTAAAAGTTCCGAAGCTGCACCAACATAATGGAGGTACAGAAACACCGTGGCCTCTTTCTTTGAGATAACTCTGCACTATTGCGAGCTGCAAATGCCGCTTCGAGCTTAGCTGTGCAGAAGAAGAACAACAAGAAGAAGAAATATCTCGAAATATGTCCGTCAGACCCCTTCCCTTGAGATACATCTGCAAATATCTCGGAAACGAAACGAGCTATGGCAAAATGTTAAGAGACCTTTTTTGTAGAGAATTAAGTTTCCTACTTTTTATGTTCTATGATATTTTTTGATCAGAAGCGTAGTTTTCGAGATATATCGAGATATTTAAAAGTTCCGAAGCCGCACCAACATAATAGGGATACAGAAACACCGTGGCCCCTTTCTTTGAGATAACTCTGCACTAGTGCGAGCCGCAAATGCCACTTCCAGCTTAGCTGTGCAGAAGAAGAACAACAAGAAGAAGAAATATCTCGAAATATGTCCGTCAGGCCCCTTCCCTTGAGATAAATCTGCAAATATCTCGGAAACGAAGCGAGCTATGGCAAAATGTTAAGAGACCTTTTTTGTAGAGAATTATGTTTCCTACAATTTATGTTGTATGATATTTTTTGATCAGATGCGTAGTTCTCGAGATATATCAAGATATTTAAAAGTTCCGAAGCCACACCAACATAATAGAGATACAGAAACACCGTGGCCCCTTTCTTTGAGATAACTCTGCACTATTGCGAGCTGTAAATGCCACTTCCAGCTTAGCTGTGCAGAAGAAGAACAACAAGAAGAAGAAATATCTCGAAATATGTCCGTCAGGCCCCTTCCCTTGAGATAAATCTGCAAATATCTCGGAAACGAAGCGTGCTATGGCAAAATGTTAAGAGACCTTTTTTGTAGAGAATTAAGTTTCCTACTTTTTATGTTCTATGATATTTTTTGATCAGATGCGTAGTTCTCGAGATATATCAAGATATTTAAAAGTTCCGAAGCCGCACCAACATAATAGAGATACAGAAACACCGTGGCCCCTTTCTTTGAGATAACTCTGCACTATTGCGAGCTGTAAATGCCACTTCCAGCTTAGCTGTGCAGAAGAAGAACAACAAGAAGAAGAAATATCTCGAAATATGTCCGTCAGGCCCCTTCCCTTGAGATAAATCTGCAAATGTCTCGGAAACGAAGCGAGCTATGGCAAAATGTTAAGAGACCTGTTTTGTAGAGAATTATGTTTCCTACAATTTATGTTCTATGATATTTTTTGATCAGAAGCGTAGTTTTCGAGATATATCGAGATATTTAAAAGTTCCGAAGCCGCACCAATATAATAGAGATACAGAAACACCGTGGCCCCTTTCTTTGAGATAACTCTGCACTAGTGCGAGCCGCAAATGCCACTTCCAGCTTAGCTGTGCAGAAGAAGAACAACAAGAAGAAGAAATATCTCGAAATATGTCCGTCAGGCCCCTTCCCTTGAGATAAATATGCAAATATCTCGGAAACGAAGCGAGCTATGGCAAAATGTTAGGAGACCTTTTTTGTAGAGAATTAAGTTTCCTACTTTTTATCTTCTATGATATTTTTTGATCAGATGCGTAGTTCTCGAGATATATCAAGATATTTAAAAGTTCCGAAGCCGCACCAACATAATAGAGATACAGAAACACCGTGGCCCCTCTCTTTGAGATAACTCTGCACTATTGCGAGCTGCAAATGCCACTTCCAGCTTAGCTGTGCAGAAGAAGAACAACAAGAAGAAGAAATATCTCGAAATATGTCCGTCAGGCCCCTTCCCTTGATATAAATCTGCAAATATCTCGGAAACGAAGCGAGCTATGGCAAAATGTTTACAGACCTTTCTTGTAGAGAATTATGTTTCCTACTTTTTATGTAGTATGATATTTTTTGATCAGATGCGTAGTTCTCGAGATATATCAAGATATTTAAAAGTTCCGAAGCCGCACCAACATAATAGAGATACAGAAACACCGTGGCCCCTTTCTTTGGGATAACTCTGCACTATTGCGAGCTGCAAATGCCACTTCCAGCTTAGCTGTGCAGAACAAGAACAACAAGAAGAAGAAATATCTCGAAATATGTCCGTCAGGCCACTTCCCTTGAGATAAATCTGCAAATATCTCGGAAACGAAGCGAGCTATGGCAAAATGTTGAGAGACCTTTTTTGTAGAGAATTAAGTTTCCTACTTTTTATGTTCGATGATATTTTTTGATCAGATGCGTAGTTCTCGAGATATATCAAGATATTTAAAAGTTCCGAAGCTGCACCAACATAATAGAGGTACAGAAACACCGTGGCCTCTTTCTTTGAGATAACTCTGCACTATTGCGAGCTGCAAATGCCGCTTCGAGCTTAGCTGTGCAGAAGAAGAACAACAAGAAGAAGAAATATCTCGAAATATGTCCGTCAGGCCCCTTCCCTTGAGATAAATCTGCAAATATCTCGGAAACGAAGCGAGCTATGGCAAAATGTTAAGAGACCTTTTTTGTAGAGAATTATGTTTCCTACAATTTATGTTCTATGATATTTTTTGATCAGATGCGTAGTTCTCGAGATATATCAAGATATTTAAAAGTTCCGAAGCCACACCAACATAATAGAGATACAGAAACACCGTGGCCCCTTTCTTTGAGATAACTCTGCACTATTGCGAGCTGTAAATGCCACTTCCAGCTTAGCTGTGCAGAAGAAGAACAACAAGAAGAAGAAATATCTCGAAATATGTCCGTCAGGCCCCTTCCCTTGAGATAAATCTGCAAATATCTCGGAAACGAAGCGAGCTATGGCAAAATGTTAAGAGACCTTTTTTGTAGAGAATTAAGTTTCCTACTTTTTATGTTCTATGATATTTTTTGATCAGATGCGTAGTTCTCGAGATATATCAAGATATTTAAAAGTTCCGAAGCCGCACCAACATAATAGAGATACAGAAACACCGTGGCCCCTTTCTTTGAGATAACTCTGCACTATTGCGAGCTGGAAATGCCACTTCCAGTTTAGCTGTGCAGAAGAAGAACAACAAGAAGAAGAAATGTCTCGAAATATGTCCGTTAGGCCCCTTCCCTTGAGATAAATCTGCAAATATCTCGGAAACGAAGCGAGCTATGGCAAAATGTTAAGAGACCTTTTTTGTAGAGAATTAAGTTTCCTACTTTTTATGTTCTATGATATTTTTTGATCAGAAGCGTAGTTTTCGAGATATATCGAGATATTTAAAAGTTCCGAAGCCGCACCAACATAATAGAGATACAGAAACACCGTGGCCCCTTTCTTTGAGATAACTCTGCACTAGTGCGAGCCGCAAATGCCACTTCCAGCTTAGCTGTGCAGAAGAAGAACAACAAGAAGAAGAAATATCTCGAAATATGTCCGTCAGGCCCCTTCCCTTGAGATAAATATGCAAATATCTCGGAAACGAAGCGAGCTATGGCAAAATGTTAGGAGACCTTTTTTGTAGAGAATTAAGTTTCCTGCTTTTTATCTTCTATGATATTTTTTGATCAGATGCGTAGTTCTCGAGATATATCAAGATATTTAAAAGTTCCGAAGCCGCACCAACATAATAGAGATACAGAAACACCGTGGCCCCTCTCTTTGAGATAACTCTGCACTATTGCGAGCTGCAAATGCCACTTCCAGCTTAGCTGTGCAGAAGAAGAACAACAAGAAGAAGAAATATCTCGAAATATGTCCGTCAGGCCCCTTCCCTTGAGATAAATCTGCAAATATCTCGGAAACGAAGCGAGCTATGGCAAAATGTTTACAGACCTTTCTTGTAGAGAATTATGTTTCCTACTTTTTATGTGGTATGATATTTTTTGATCAGATGCGTAGTTCTCGAGATATATCAAGATATTTAAAAGTTCCGAAGCCGCACCAACATAATAGAGATACAGAAACACCGTGGCCCCTTTCTTTGGGATAACTCTGCACTATTGCGAGCTGCAAATGCCACTTCCAGCTTAGCTGTGCAGAACAAGAACAACAAGAAGAAGAAATATCTCGAAATATGTCCGTCAGGCCACTTCCCTTGAGATAAATCTGCAAATATCTCGGAAACGAAGCGAGCTATGGCAAAATGTTAAGAGACCTTTTTTGTAGAGAATTAAGTTTCCTACTTTTTATGTTCGATGATATTTTTTGATCAGATGCGTAGTTCTCGAGATATATCAAGATATTTAAAAGTTCCGAAGCTGCACCAACATAATAGAGGTACAGAAACACCGTGGCCTCTTTCTTTGAGATAACTCTGCACTATTGCGAGCTGCAAATGCCGCTTCGAGCTTAGCTGTGCAGAAGAAGAACAACAAGAAGAAGAAATATCTCGAAATATGTCCGTCAGACCCCTTCCCTTGAGATGAATCTGCAAATATCTCGGAAACGAAGCGAGCTATGGCAAAATGTTAAGAGACCTTTTTTGTAGAGAATAATGTTTCCTACAATTTACGTTCTATGATATTTTTTGATCAGAAGCGTAGTTTTCGAGATATATCGAGATATTTAAAAGTTCCGAAGCCGCACCAACATAATAGAGATACAGAAACACCGTGGCCCCTTTCTTTGAGATAACTCTGCACTATTGCGACCTGCAAATGCCACTTCCAGCTCAGCTGTGCAGAAGAAGAACAACAAGAAGAAGAAATATCTCGAAATATGTCCGTCAGGCCCCTTCCCTTGAGATAAATCTGCAAATATCTCGGAAACGAAGCGAGCTATGGCAAAATGTTAAGAGACGTTTTTTGTAGAGAATTATGTTTCCTACAATTTATGTTCTATGATATTTTTTGATCAGAAGCGTAGTTTTCGAGATATATCGAGATATTTAAAAGTGCCGAAGACGCACCAACATAATAGAGATACAGAAACACCGTGGCCCCTTTCTTTGAGATAACTGTGCACTAGTGCGAGCCGCAAATGCAACTTCCAGCTTAGCTGTGCAGAAGAAGAACAACAAGAAGAAGAAATATCTCGAAATATGTCCGTCAGGCCCCTTCCCTTGAGATAAATCTGCAAATGTCTCGGAAACGAAGCGAGCTATGGCAAAATGTTAAGAGACCTTTTTTGTAGAGAATTAAGTTTCCTACTTTTATGTTCTATGATATTTTTTGATCAGATGCGTAGTTCTCGAGATATATCAAGATATTTAAAAGTTCCGAAGCCGCACCAACATAATAGAGATACAGAAACACCGTGGCCCCTCTCTTTGAGATAACTCTGCACTATTGCGAGCTGCAAATGCCACTTCCAGCTTAGCTGTGCAGAAGAAGAACAACAAGAAGAAGAAATATCTCGAAATATGTCCGTCAGGCCCCTGCCCTTGAGATAAATCTGCAAATATCTCGGAAACGAAGCGAGCTATGGCAAAATGTTAAGAGACCTTTTTTGTAGAGAATTAAGTTTCCTACTTTTTATGTTCGATGATATTTTTTGATCAGATGCGTAGTTCTCGAGATATATCAAGATATTTAAAAGTTCCGAAGCTGCACCAACATAATAGAGGTACAGAAACACCGTGGCCTCTTTCTTTGAGATAACTCTGCACTATTGCGAGCTGCAAATGCCGCTTCGAGCTTAGCTGTGCAGAAGAAGAACAACAAGAAGAAGAAATATCTCGAAATATGTCCGTCAGACCCCTTCCCTTGAGCTGAATCTGCAAATATCTCGGAAACGAAGCGATCTATGGCAAAATGTTAAGAGACGTTTTTTGTAGAGAATTATGTTTCCTACAATTTATGTTCTATGATATTTTTTGATCAGAAGCGTAGTTTTCGAGATATATCGAGATATTTAAAAGTTCCGAAGCCGCACCAACATAATAGGGATACAGAAACACCGTGGCCCCTTTCTTTGAGATAACTCTGCACTAGTGCGAGCCGCAAATGCCACTTCCAGCTTAGCTGTGCAGAAGAAGAACAACAAGAAGAAGAAATATCTCGAAATATGTCCGTCAGGCCCCTTCCCTTGAGATAAATCTGCAAATATCTCGGAAACGAAGCGAGCTATGGCAAAATGTTAAGAGACCTTTTTTGTAGAGAATTATGTTTCCTACAATTTATGTTCTATGATATTTTTTGATCAGATGCGTAGTTCTCGAGATGTATCAAGATATTTAAAAGTTCCGAAGCCACACCAACATAATAGAGATACAGAAACACCGTGGCCCCTTTCTTTGAGATAACTCTGCACTATTGCGAGCTGTAAATGCCACTTCCAGCTTAGCTGTGCAGAAGAAGAACAACAAGAAGAAGAAATATCTCGAAATATGTCCGTCAGGCCCCTTCCCTTGAGATAAATCTGCAAATATCTCGGAAACGAAACGAGCTATGGCAAAATGTTAAGAGACCTTTTTTGTAGAGAATTAAGTTTCCTACTTTTTATGTTCTATGATATTTTTTGATCAGATGCGTAGTTCTCGAGATATATCAAGATATTTAAAAGTTCCGAAGCCAAACCAACATAATAGAGATACAGAAACACCGTGGCCCCTTTCTTTGAGATAACTCTGCACTATTGCGAGCTGTGAATGCCACTTCCAGCTTATCTGTGCAGAAGAAGAACAACAAGAAGAAGAAATATCTCGAAATATGTCCGTCAGGCCCCTTCCCTTGAGATAAATCTGCAAATATCTCGGAAACGAAGCGAGCTATGGCAAAATGTTAAGAGACCTTTTTTGTAGAGAATTAAGTTTCCTACTTTTTATGTTCTATGATATTTTTTGATCAGATGCGTAGTTCTCGAGATATATCAAGATATTTAAAAGTTCCGAAGCCGCACCAACATAATAGAGATACAGAAACACCGTGGCCCCTTTCTTTGAGATAACTCTGCACTATTGCGAGCTGTAAATGCCACTTCCAGCTTAGCTGTGCAGAAGAAGAACAACAAGAAGAAGAAATATCTCGAAATATGTCCGTCAGGCCCCTTCCCTTGAGATAAATCTGCAAATGTCTCGGAAACGAAGCGAGCTATGGCAAAATGTTAAGAGACCTGTTTTGTAGAGAATTATGTTTCCTACAATTTATGTTCTATGATATTTTTTGATCAGAAGCGTAGTTTTCGAGATATATCGAGATATTTAAAAGTTCCGAAGCCGCACCAACATAATAGAGATACAGAAACACCGTGGCCCCTTTCTTTGAGATAACTCTGCACTAGTGAGAGCCGCAAATGCCACTTCCAGCTTAGCTGTGCAGAAGAAGAACAACAAGAAGAACAAATATCTCGAAATATGTCCGTCAGGCCCCTTCCCTTGAGATAAATATGCAAATATCTCGGAAACGAAGCGAGCTATAGCAAAATGTTAAGAGACCTTTTTTGTAGAGAATTAAGTTTCCTACTTTTTATGTTCTATGATATTTTTTGATCAGATGCGTAGTTCTCGAGATATATCAAGATATTTAAAAGTTCCGAAGCCGCACCAACATAATAGAGATACAGAAACACCGTGGCCCCTCTCTTTGAGATAACTCTGCACTATTGCGAGCTGCAAATGCCACTTCCAGCTTAGCTGTGCAGAAGAAGAACAACAAGAAGAAGAAATATCTCGAAATATGTCCGTCAGGCCCCTTCCCTTGAGATAAATCTGCAAATATCTCGGAAACGAAGCGAGCTATGGCAAAATGTTTACAGACCTTTCTTGTAGAGAATTATGTTTCCTACTTTTTATGTGGTATGATATTTTTTGATCAGATGCGTAGTTCTCGAGATATATCAAGATATTTAAAAGTTCCGAAGCCGCACCAACATAATAGAGATACAGAAACACCGTGGCCCCTTTCTTTGGGATAACTCTGCACTATTGCGAGCTGCAAATGCCACTTCCAGCTTAGCTGTGCAGAACAAGAACAACAAGAAGAAGAAATATCTCGAAATATGTCCGTCAGGCCACTTCCCTTGAGATAAATCTGCAAATATCTCGGAAACGAAGCGAGCTATGGCAAAATGTTAAGAGACCTTTTTTGTAGAGAATTAAGTTTCCTACTTTTTATGTTCGATGATATTTTTTGATCAGATGCGTAGTTCTCGAGATATATCAAGATATTTAAAAGTTCCGAAGCTGCACCAACATAATAGAGGTACTGAAACACCGTGGCCTCTTTCTTTGAGATAACTCTGCACTATTGCGAGCTGCAAATGCCGCTTCGAGCTTAGCTGTGCAGAAGAAGAACAACAAGAAGAAGAAATATCTCGAAATATGTCCGTCAGACCCCTTCCCTTGAGATGAATCTGCAAATATCTCGGAAACGAAGCGAGCTATGGCAAAATGTTAAGAGACCTTTTTTGTAGAGAATAATGTTTCCTACAATTTACGTTCTATGATATTTTTTGATCAGAAGCGTAGTTTTCGAGATATATCGAGATATTTAAAAGTTCCGAAGCCGCACCAACATAATAGAGATACAGAAACACCGTGGCCCCTTTCTTTGAGATAACTCTGCACTATTGCGACCTGCAAATGCCACTTCCAGCTCAGCTGTGCAGAAGAAGAACAACAAGAAGAAGAAATATCTCGAAATATGTCCGTCAGGCCCCTTCCCTTGAGATAAATCTGCAAATATCTCGGAAACGAAGCGAGCTATGGCAAAATGTTAAGAGACGTTTTTTGTAGAGAATTATGTTTCCTACAATTTATGTTCTATGATATTTTTTGATCAGAAGCGTAGTTTTCGAGATATATCGAGATATTTAAAAGTGCCGAAGACGCACCAACATAATAGAGATACAGAAACACCGTGGCCCCTTTCTTTGAGATAACTGTGCACTAGTGCGAGCCGCAAATGCAACTTCCAGCTTAGCTGTGCAGAAGAAGAACAACAAGAAGAAGAAATATCTCGAAATATGTCCGTCAGGCCCCTTCCCTTGAGATAAATCTGCAAATGTCTCGGAAACGAAGCGAGCTATGGCAAAATGTTAAGAGACCTTTTTTGTAGAGAATTAAGTTTCCTACTTTTATGTTCTATGATATTTTTTGATCAGATGCGTAGTTCTCGAGATATATCAAGATATTTAAAAGTTCCGAAGCCGCACCAACATAATAGAGATACAGAAACACCGTGGCCCCTTTCTTTGAGATAACTCTGCACTATTGCGAGCTGCAAATGCCACTTCCAGCTTAGCTGTGCAGAGGAAGAACAACAAGAAGAAGAAATATCTCGAAATATGTCCGTCAGGCCAGTTCCTTTGAGCTGAATCTGCAAATATCTCGGAAACGAAGCGATCTATGGCAAAATGTTAAGAGACGTTTTTTGTAGAGAATTATGTTTCCTACAATTTATGTTCTATGATATTTTTTGATCAGAAGCGTAGTTTTCGAGATATATCGAGATATTTAAAAGTTCCGAAGCCGCACCAACATAATAGGGATACAGAAACACCGTGGCCCCTTTCTTTGAGATAACTCTGCACTAGTGCGAGCCGCAAATGCCACTTCCAGCTTAGCTGTGCAGAAGAAGAACAACAAGAAGAAGAAATATCTCGAAATATGTCCGTCAGGCCCCTTCCCTTGAGATAAATCTGCAAATATCTCGGAAACGAAGCGAGCTATGGCAAAATGTTAAGAGACCTTTTTTGTAGAGAATTATGTTTCCTACAATTTATGTTCTATGATATTTTTTGATCAGATGCGTAGTTCTCGAGATATATCAAGATATTTAAAAGTTCCGAAGCCACACCAACATAATAGAGATACAGAAACACCGTGGCCCCTTTCTTTGAGATAACTCTGCACTATTGCGAGCTGTAAATGCCACTTCCAGCTTAGCTGTGCAGAAGAAGAACAACAAGAAGAAGAAATATCTCGAAATATGTCCGTCAGGCCCCTTCCCTTGAGATAAATCTGCAAATATCTCGGAAACGAAACGAGCTATGGCAAAATGTTAAGAGACCTTTTTTGTAGAGAATTAAGTTTCCTACTTTTTATGTTCTATGATATTTTTTGATCAGAAGCGTAGTTTTCGAGATATATCGAGATATTTAAAAGTTCCGAAGCCGCACCAACATAATAGAGATACAGAAACACCGTGGCCCCTTTCTTTGAGATAACTCTGCACTAGTGCGAGCTGCAAATGCCACTTCCAGCTTAGCTGTGCAGAAGAAGAACAACAAGAAGAAGAAATATCTCGAAATATGTCCGTCAGGCCCCTTCCCTTGAGATAAATCTGCAAATGTCTCGGAAACGAAGCGAGCTATGGCAAAATGTTAAGAGACCTTTTTTGTAGAGAATTATGTTTCCTACAATTTATGTTCTATGATATTTTTTGATCAGAAGCGTAGTTTTCGAGATATATCGAGATATTTAAAAGTTCCGAAGCCGCACCAACATAATAGAGATACAGAAACACCGTGGCCCCTTTCTTTGAGATAACTCTGCACTAGTGAGAGCCGCGAATGCCACTTCCAGCTTAGCTGTGCAGAAGAAGAACAACAAGAAGAACAAATATCTCGAAATATGTCCGTCAGGCCCCTTCCCTTGAGATAAATATGCAAATATCTCGGAAACGAAGCGAGCTATGGCAAAATGTTAAGAGACCTTTTTTGTAGAGAATTAAGTTTCCTACTTTTTATGTTCTATGATATTTTTTGATCAGATGCGTAGTTCTCGAGATATATCAAGATATTTAAAAGTTCCGAAGCCGCACCAACATAATAGAGATACAGAAACACCGTGGCCCCTTTCTTTGAGATAACTCTGCACTATTGCGAGCTGGAAATGCCACTTCCAGTTTAGCTGTGCAGAAGAAGAACAACAAGAAGAAGAAATATCTCGAAATATGTCCGTTAGGCCCCTTCCCTTGAGATAAATCTGCAAATATCTCGGAAACGAAGCGAGCTATGGCAAAATGTTAAGAGACCTTTTTTGTAGAGAATTAAGTTTCCTACTTTTTATGTTCTATGATATTTTTTGATCAGAAGCGTAGTTTTCGAGATATATCGAGATATTTAAAAGTTCCGAAGCCGCACCAACATAATAGAGATACAGAAACACCGTGGCCCCTTTCTTTGAGATAACTCTGCACTAGTGCGAGCCGCAAATGCCACTTCCAGCTTAGCTGTGCAGAAGAAGAACAACAAGAAGAAGAAATATCTCGAAATATGTCCGTCAGGCCCCTTCCCTTGAGATAAATATGCAAATATCTCGGAAACGAAGCGAGCTATGGCAAAATGTTAGGAGACCTTTTTTGTAGAGAATTAAGTTTCCTACTTTTTATCTTCTATGATATTTTTTGATCAGAAGCGTAGTTTTCGAGATATATCGAGATATTTAAAAGTTCCGAAGCCGCACCAACATAATAGAGATACAGAAACACCGTGGCCCCTTTCTTTGACATAACTCTGCACTATTGCGACCTGCAAATGCCACTTCCAGCTCAGCTGTGCAGAAGAAGAACAACAAGAAGAAGAAATATCTCGAAATATGTCCGTCAGGCCCCTTCCCTTGAGATAAATATGCAAATATCTCGGAAACGAAGCGAGCTATGGCAAAACGTTAAGAGACCTTTTTTGTAGAGAATTAAGTTTCCTACTTTTTATGTTCTATGATATTTTTTGATCAGATGCGTAGTTCTCGAGATATATCAAGATATTTAAAAGTTCCGAAGCCGCACCAACATAATGGAGATACAGAAACACCGTGGCCTCTTTCCTTGAGATAACTCTGCACTATTGCGAGCTGCAAATGCCACTTCCAGCTTAGCTGTGCAGAAGAAGAACAACAAGAAGAAGAAATATCTCGAAATATGTCCGTCAGGCCCCTTCCCTTGAGATAAATCTGCAAATATCTCGGAAACGAAGCGAGCTATGGCAAAATGTTTAGAGACCTTTCTTGTAGAGAATTAAGGTTCCTACTTTTTATGTAGTATGATATTTTTTGATCAGATGCGTAGTTCTCGAGATATATTGTCACGTAGACAGACCGTTTTTATCAAACGTGTCTCCTTTCAAATAAGCTTAAACATCTGGAACGGAAAACTCTCGGGCAAACCGACCATTTACTCTCGTAATAAACAGAAGGCCCACCGATAGCAGAACCAAACACTTGGGAAAGCAATGGGTCCGCCGTAATCAAATAGCAGATGCAACCACTCTAAACTGTCGCAGAGGCAGGTGGACCCAGCCTGATCACTCGAATAGTAACCAGACCACCCTTCTTAATTAGTATATAAACCCGTTCGTACCAACGATCGGGGGCAGTACCAGAGCTCATCTCGTGTCGAGCACGTCGTGTACGGTAGTGAGTTGGTTACTATTAGTGAGATCGGGTTGAAGTCCCCTTCGAGCAACATTCACCTTATAGAATCCGCGAGTCGTGTTTCTATTTGGCATTACAATCAACCACACACAACACCCCCGCATTGCCAGTGCGTGAACACCGAGCATAGTGGAAATAGGTAATATATCACATTATACACCTATATTCGCGACAACAACATCTGTAATAGACCAAGATTGTAGAATATATACATTGCTGTGTCAAACCCACATTAGCATTCTCCTTTAAACCCAGTGAAACCTTGTGACAGTTCCTACCACAATACAATCTTACCGCTCGGGTTGTATTGATAATAAAATAAGTTACGCGGCCGCCAATCAGAAAGCCTCTGATAGCCACGCGCGCTGCCAAGCCGTCGGCCACGTAACAATATCAAGATATTTAAAAGTTCCGAAGCCGCACCAACATAATAGAGATACAGAAACACCGTGGCCCCTTTCTTTGGGATAACTCTGCACTATTGCGAGCTGCAAATGCCACTTCCAGCTTAGCTGTGCAGAAGAAGAACAACAAGAAGAAGAAATATCTCGAAATATGTCCGTCAGGCCACTTCCCTTGAGATAAATCTGCAAATATCTCGGAAACGAAGCGAGCTATGGCAAAATGTTAAGAGACCTTTTTTGTAGAGAATTAAGTTTCCTACTTTTTATGTTCGATGATATTTTTTGATCAGATGCGTAGTTCTCGAGATATATCAAGATATTTAAAAGTTCCGAAGCTGCACCAACATAATAGAGGTACAGAAACACCGTGGCCTCTTTCTTTGAGATAACTCTGCACTATTGCGAGCTGGAAATGCCACTTCCAGTTTAGCTGTGCAGAAGAAGAACAACAAGAAGAAGAAATATCTCGAAATATGTCCGTTGGGCCCCTTCCCTTGAGATAAATCTGCAAATATCTCGGAAACGAAGCGAGCTATGGCAAAATGTTAAGAGACCTTTTTTGTAGAGAATTATGTTTCCTACAATTTATGTTCTATGATATTTTTTGATCAGAAGCGTAGTTTTCGAGATATATCGAGATATTTAAAAGTTCCGAAGCCGCACCAACATAATAGAGATACAGAAACACGGTGGCCCCTTTCTTTGAGATAACTCTGCACTAGTGCGAGCCGCAAATGCCACTTCCAGCTTAGCTGTGCAGAAGAAGAACAACAAGAAGAAGAAATATCTCGAAATATGTCCGTCAGGCCCCTTCCCTTGAGATAAATATGCAAATATCTCGGAAACGAAGCGAGCTATGGCAAAACGTTAAGAGACCTTTTTTGTAGAGAATTAAGTTTCCTACTTTTTATGTTCTATGACATTTTTTGATCAGATGCGTAGTTCTCGAGATATATCAAGATATTTAAAAGTTCCGAAGCCGCACCTACATAATAGAGATACAGAAACACCGTGGCCCCTTTCTTTGAGATAACTCTGCACTATTGCGAGCTGGAAATGCCACTTCCAGCTTAGCTGTGCAGAAGAAGAACAAGAAGAAGAAGAAATATCTCGAAATATTTCCGTCAGGCCCCTTCCCTTGAGATAAATCTGCAAATATCTCGGAAACGAAGCGAGCTATGGCAAAATGTTTAGAGACCTTTCTTGTAGAGAATTAAGTTTCCTACTTTTTATGTAGTATGATATTTTTTGATCAGATGCGTAGTTCTCGAGATATATCAAGATATTTAAAAGTTCCGAAGCCGCACCAACATAATAGAGATACAGAAACACCGTGGCCCCTTTCTTTGGGATAACTCTGCACTATTGCGAGCTGCAAATGCCACTTCCAGCTTAGCTGTGCAGAAGAAGAACAACAAGAAGAAGAAATATCTCGAAATATGTCCGTCAGGCCACTTCCCTTGAGATAAATCTGCAAATATCTCGGAAACGAAGCGAGCTATGGCAAAATGTTAAGAGACCTTTTTTGTAGAGAATTAAGTTTCCTACTTTTTATGTTCGATGATATTTTTTGATCAGATGCGTAGTTCTCGAGATATATCAAGATATTTAAAAGTTCCGAAGCTGCACCAACATAATAGAGGTACAGAAACACCGTGGCCTCTTTCTTTGAGATAACTCTGCACTATTGCGAGCTGGAAATGCCACTTCCAGTTTAGCTGTGCAGAAGAAGAACAACAAGAAGAAGAAATATCTCGAAATATGTCCGTTAGGCCCCTTCCCTTGAGATAAATCTGCAAATATCTCGGAAACGAAGCGAGCTATGGCAAAATGTTAAGAGACCTTTTTTGTAGAGAATTATGTTTCCTACAATTTATGTTCTATGATATTTTTTGATCAGAAGCGTAGTTTTCGAGATATATCGAGATATTTAAAAGTTCCGAAGCCGCACCAACATAATAGAGATACAGAAACACGGTGGCCCCTTTCTTTGAGATAACTCTGCACTAGTGCGAGCCGCAAATGCCACTTCCAGCGTAGCTGTGCAGAAGAAGAACAACAAGAAGAAGAAATATCTCGAAATATGTCCGTCAGGCCCCTTCCCTTGAGATAAATATGCAAATATCTCGGAAACGAAGCGAGCTATGGCAAAATGTTAAGAGACCTTTTTTGTAGAGAATTATGTTTCCTACAATTTATGTTCTATGATATTTTTTGATCAGAAGCGTAGTTTTCGAGATATATCGAGATATTTAAAAGTTCCGAAGCCGCACCAACATAATAGAGATACAGAAACACGGTGGCCCCTTTCTTTGAGATAACTCTGCACTAGTGCGAGCCGCAAATGCCACTTCCAGCTTAGCTGTGCAGAAGAAGAACAACAAGAAGAAGAAATATCTCGAAATATGTCCGTCAGGCCCCTTCCCTTGAGATAAATATGCAAATATCTCGGAAACGAAGCGAGCTATGGCAAAATGTTAAGAGACCTTTTTTGTAGAGAATTAAGTTTCCTACTTTTTATGTTCTACGACATTTTTTGATCAGATGCGTAGTTCTCGAGATATATCAAGATATTTAAAAGTTCCGAAGCCGCACCTACATAATAGAGATACAGAAACACCGTGGCCCCTTTCTTTGAGACAACTCTGCACTATTGCGAGCTGCAAATGCCACTTCCAGCTTAGCTGTGCAGAAGAAGAACAACAAGAAGAAGAAATATCTCGAAATATGTCCGTCAGGCCCCTTCCCTTGAGATAAATCTGCAAATATCTCGGAAACGAAGCGAGCTATGGCAAAATGTTTAGAGACCTTTCTTGTAGAGAATTAAGTTTCGTACTTTTTATGTAGTATGATATTTTTTGATCAGATGCGTAGTTCTCGAGATATATCAAGATATTTAAAAGTTCCGAAGCTGCACCAACATAATAGAGGTACAGAAACACCGTGGCCTCTTTCTTTGAGATAACTCTGCACTATTGCGAGCTGGAAATGCCACTTCCAGTTTAGCTGTGCAGAAGAAGAACAACAAGAAGAAGAAATATCTCGAAATATGTCCGTCAGGCCCCTTCCCTTGAGATAAATATGCAAATATCTCGGAAACGAAGCGAGCTGTGGCAAAATGTTAAGAGACCTTTTTTGTAGAGAATTAAGTTTCCTAATTTTTATGTTCTATGACATTTTTTGATCAGATGCGTAGTTCTCGAGATATATCAAGATATTTAAAAGTTCCGAAGCCGCACCTACATAATAGAGATACAGAAACACCGTGGCCCCTTTCTTTAAGATAACTCTGCACTATTGCGAGCTGCAAATGCCACTTCCAGCTTAGCTGTGCAGAGGAAGAACAACAAGAAGAAGAAATATCTCGAAATATGTCCGTCAGGCCAGTTCCTTTGAGCTGAATCTGCAAATATCTCGGAAACGAAGAGAGCTATGGCAAAATGTTAAGAGACCTTTTTTGTAGAGAATTAAGTTTCCTACTTTTTATGTTCGATGATATTTTTTGATCAGATACGTAGTTCTCGAGATATATCAAGATATTTAAAAGTTCCGAAGCCGCACCAACATAATACAGATACAGAAACACCGTGGCCCCTTTCTTTGAGATAACTCTGCACTAGTGCGAGCCGCAAATGCCACTTCCAGCTTAGCTGTGCAGAAGAAGAACAACAAGAAGAAGAAATATCTCGAAATATGTCCGTCAGGCCCCTTCCCTTGAGATAAATCTGCAAATATCTCGGAAACGAAGCGAGCTATGGCAAAATGTTTAGAGACCTTTCTTGTAGAGAATTAAGTTTCCTACTTTTTATGTAGTATGATATTTTTTGATCAGATGCGTAGTTCTCGAGATATATCAAGATATTTAAAAGTTCCGAAGCCGCACCAACATAATAGAGATACAGAAACACCGTGGCCCCTTTCTTTGGGATAACTCTGCACTATTGCGAGCTGCAAATGCCGCTTCGAGCTTAGCTGTGCAGAAGAAGAACAACAAGAAGAAGAAATATCTCGAAATATGTCCGTTAGGCCCCTTCCCTTGAGATAAATCTGCAAATATCTCGGAAACGAAGCGAGCTATGGCAAAATGTTAAGAGACCTTTTTTGTAGAGAATTAAGTTTCCTACTTTTTATATTCTATGATATTTTTTGATCAGAAGCGTAGTTGTCGAGATATATCGAGATATTTAAAAGTTCCGAAGCCGCACCAACATAATAGAGATACAGAAACACGGTGGCCCCTTTCTTTGAGATAACTCTGCACTAGTGCGAGCCGCAAATGCCACTTCCAGCTTAGCTGTGCAGAAGAAGAACAACAAGAAGAAGAAATATCTCGAAATATGTCCGTTAGGCCCCTTCCCTTGAGATAAATATGCAAATATCTCGGAAACGAAGCGAGCTATGGCAAAATGTTAAGAGACCTTTTTTGTAGAGAATTAAGTTTCCTACTTTTTATGTTCTATGACATTTTTTGATCAGATGCGTAGTTCTCGAGATATATCAAGATATTTAAAAGTTCCGAAGCCGCACCATCATAATAGAGATACAGAAACACCGTGGCCCCTTTCTTTAAGATAACTCTGCACTATTGCGAGCTGCAAATGCCACTTCCAGCTTAGCTGTGCAGAGGAAGAACAACAAGAAGAAGAAATATCTCGAAATATGTCCGTCAGGCCAGTTCCTTTGAGCTGAATCTGCA
The DNA here is from genome assembly GCF_051020975.1 of Osmia lignaria lignaria. Taxonomy (NCBI): domain Eukaryota; kingdom Metazoa; phylum Arthropoda; class Insecta; order Hymenoptera; family Megachilidae; genus Osmia; species Osmia lignaria. The sequence continues at coordinate 2,671,139 of NW_027478159.1, read as the reverse complement.
AATATCTCGGAAACGAAGCGAGCTATGGCAAAATGTTAAGAGACCTTTTTTGTAGAGAATTAAGTTTCCTACTTTTTATGTTCTATGATATTTTTTGATCAGATGCGTAGTTCTCGAGATATATCAAGATATTTAAAAGTTCCGAAACCGCACCAACATAATAGAGATACAGAAACACCGTGGCCCCTTTCTTTGAGATAACTCTGCACTATTGCGAGCTGTAAATGCCACTTCCAGCTTAGCTGTGCAGAAGAAGAACAACAAGAAGAAGAAATATCTCGAAATATGTCCGTCAGGCCCCTGCCCTTGAGATATATCTGCAAATATCTCGGAAACCAAGCGAACTATGGCAAAATGTTAAGAGACCTTTTTTGTAGAGAATTATGTTTCCTACAATTTATGTTCTATGATATTTTTTGATCAGAAGCGTAGTTTTCGAGATATATCGAGAGATTTAAAAGTTACGAAGCCGCACCAACATAATAGAGATACAGAAACACCGTGGCCCCTTTCTTTGAGATAACTCTGCACTATTGCGAGCCGCAAATGCCACTTCCAGCTTAGCTGTGCAGAAGAAGAACAACAAGAAGAAGAAATATCTCGAAATATGTCCGACAGGCCCCTTCCCTTGAGATAAATCTGCAAATATCTCGGAAACGAAGCGAGCTATGGCGAAATGTTAAGAGACCTTTTTTGTAGAGAATTAAGTTTCCTACTTTTTATCTTCTATGATATTTTTTGATCAGATGCGTAGTTCTCGAGATATATCAAGATATTTAAAAGTGCCGAAGCCGCACCAACATAATACAGATACAGAAACACCGTGGCCCCTTTCTTTGAGATAACTCTGCACTATTGCGAGCTGGAAATGCCACTTCCAGTTTAGCTGTGCAGAAGAAGAACAACAAGAAGAAGTAATATCTCGAAATATGTCCGTTAGGCCCCTTTCCTTGAGATAAATCTGCAAATATCTCGGAAACGAAGTGAGCTATGGCAAAATGTTAAGAGACCATTTTTGTAGAGAATTAAGTTTCCTACTTTTTATGTTCTATGATATTTTTTGATCAGATGCGTAGTTCTCGAGATATATCAAGATATTTAAAAGTTCCGAAGCCGCACCAACATAATAGAGATACAGAAACACCGTGGCCCCTTTCTTTGAGATAACTCTGCACTATTGCGAGCTGGAAATGCCACTTCCAGTTTAGCTGTGCAGAAGAAGAACAACAAGAAGAAGAAATATCTCGAAATATGTCCGTTAGGCCCCTTCCCTTGAGATAAATCTGCAAATATCTCGGAAACGAAGCGAGCTATGGCAAAATGTTAAGAGACCTTTTTTGTAGAGAATTAACTTTCCTACTTTTTATGTTCTATGAAATTTTTTGATCAGATGCGTAGTTCTCGAGATATATCAAGATATTTAAAAGTTCCGAAGCCGCACCAACATAATAGAGATACAGAAACACCGTGGCTCCTTTCTTTGAGATAACTCTGCACTATTGCGAGCTGGAAATGCCACTTCCAGCTTAGCTGTGCAGAGGAAGAACAACAAGAAAAAGAAGTATCTCGAAATATGTCCGTCAGGCCCGTTCCTTTGAGCTGAATCTGCAAATATCTCGGAAACGAAGCGAGGTATGTCAAAATGTTAAGAGACCTTTCTTGTAGAGAATTAAGTTTCCCACTTTTCATGTAGTATGATATTTTTTGATCAGATGCGTAGTTCTCGAGATATATGAAGATATTTAAAAGTTCCGAAGCCGCACCAACATAATAGAGATACAGAAACACCGTGGCCCCTTTCTTTGGGATAACTCTGCACTATTGCGAGCTGCAAATGCCGCTTCGAGCTTAGCTGTGCAGAAGAAGAACAACAAGAAGAAGAAATATCTCGAAATATGTCCGTCAGGCCAGTTCCTTTGAGCTGAATCTGCAAATATCTCGGAAACGAAGCGAGCTATGGCAAAATGTTAAGAGACCTTTTTTGTAGAGAATTAAGTTTCCTACCTTTTATGTTCGATGATATTTTTTGATGAGATGCGTAGTTCTCGGGATATATCAAGATATTTAAAAGTTCCGAAGCTGCACCAACATAATAGAGGTACAGAAACACCGTGGCCTCTTTCTTTGAGATAACTCTGCACTATTGCGAGCTGCAAATGCCACTTCGAGCTTAGCTGTGCAGAAGAAGAACAACAAGAAGAAGAAATATCTCGAAATATGTCCGTCAGGCCCCTTCCCTTGAGATAAATCTGCAAATATCTCGGAAACGAAGAGAGCTATGGCAAAATGTTAAGAGACCTTTTTTGTAGAGAATTAAGTTTCCTACTTTTCATGTTCTATGATATTTTTTGATCAGATGCGTAGTTCTCGAGATATATCAAGATATTTAAAAGTTCCGAAGCCGCACCAACATAATAGAGATACAGAAACACCGTGGCCCCTCTCTTTGAGATAACTCTGCACTATTGCGAGCTGGAAATGCCACTTCCAGTTTAGCTGTGCAGAAGAAGAACAACAAGAAGAAGAAATATCTCGAAATATGTCCGTCAGGCCAGTTCCTTTGAGCTGAATCTGCAAATATCTCGGAAACGAAGCGAGCTATGGCAAAATGTTAAGAGACCTTTTTTGTAGAGAATTATGTTTCCTACAATTTATGTTCTATGATATTTTTTGATCAGAAGCGTAGTTTTCGAGATATATCGAGATATTTAAAAGTTCCGAAGCCGCACCAACATAATAGGGATACAGAAACACCGAGGCCCCCTTCTTTGAGATAACTCTGCACTAGTGCGAGCCGCAAATGCCACTTCCAGCTTAGCTGTGCAGAAGAAGAACAACAAGAAGAAGAAATATCTCGAAATATGTCCGTCAGGCCCCTTCCCTTGAGATAAATCTGCAAATATCTCGGAAACGAAGCGAGCTATGGCAAAATGTTAACAGACCTTTTTTGTAGAGAATTAAGTTTCCTACTTTTTATGTTCTATGATATTTTTTGATCAGATGCGTAGTTCTCGAGATATATCAAGATATTTAAAAGTTCCGAAGCCGCACCAACATAATACAGATACAGAAACACCGTGGCCCCTTTCTTTGAGATAACTCTGCACTAGTGCGAGCCGCAAATCCCACTTCCAGCTTAGCTGTGCAGAAGAAGAACAACAAGAAGAAGAAATATCTCGAAATATGTCCGTCAGGCCCCTTCCCTTGAGATAAATCTGCAAATATCTCGGAAACGAAGCGAGGTATGGCAAAATGTTAAGAGACCTTTTTTGTAGAGAATTAAGTTTCCTACTTTTTATGTTCTATGATATTTTTTGATCAGATGCGTAGTTCTCGAGATATATCAAGATATTTAAAAGTTCCGAAGCCGCACCAACATAATAGAGATACAGAAACACCGTGGCTCCTTTCTTTGAGATAACTCTGCACTATTGCGAGCTGCAAATGCCACTTCCAGCTTAGCTGTGCAGAAGAAGAACAACAAGAAGAAGAAATATCTCGAAATATGTCCGTCAGGCCCCTTCCCTTGAGATAAATCTGCAAATATCTCGGAAACGAAGAGAGCTATGGCAAAATGTGAAGAGACCTTTTTTGTAGAGAATTAAGTTTCCTACTTTTCATGTTCTATGATATTTTTTGATCAGATGCGTAGTTCTCGAGATATATCAAGATATTTAAAAGTTCCGAAGCCGCACCAACATAATAGAGATACAGAAACACCGTGGCCCCTCTCTTTGAGATAACTCTGCACTATTGCGAGCTGGAAATGCCACTTCCAGTTTAGCTGTGCAGAAGAAGAACAACAAGAAGAAGAAATATCTCGAAATATGTCCGTCAGGCCAGTTCCTTTGAGCTGAATCTGCAAATATCTCGGAAACGAAGCGAGCTATGGCAAAATGTTAAGAGACCTTTTTTGTAGAGAATTATGTTTCCTACAATTTATGTTCTATGATATTTTTTGATCAGAAGCGTAGTTTTCGAGATATATCGAGATATTTAAAAGTTCCGAAGCCGCACCAACATAATAGGGATACAGAAACACCGAGGCCCCCTTCTTTGAGATAACTCTGCACTAGTGCGAGCCGCAAATGCCACTTCCAGCTTAGCTGTGCAGAAGAAGAACAACAAGAAGAAGAAATATCTCGAAATATGTCCGTCAGGCCCCTTCCCTTGAGATAAATCTGCAAATATCTCGGAAACGAAGCGAGCTATGGCAAAATGTTAACAGACCTTTTTTGTAGAGAATTAAGTTTCCTACTTTTTATGTTCTATGATATTTTTTGATCAGATGCGTAGTTCTCGAGATATATCAAGATATTTAAAAGTTCCGAAGCCGCACCAACATAATACAGATACAGAAACACCGTGGCCCCTTTCTTTGAGATAACTCTGCACTAGTGCGAGCCGCAAATCCCACTTCCAGCTTAGCTGTGCAGAAGAAGAACAACAAGAAGAAGAAATATCTCGAAATATGTCCGTCAGGCCCCTTCCCTTGAGATAAATCTGCAAATATCTCGGAAACGAAGCGAGGTATGGCAAAATGTTAAGAGACCTTTTTTGTAGAGAATTAAGTTTCCTACTTTTTATGTTCTATGATATTTTTTGATCAGATGCGTAGTTCTCGAGATATATCAAGATATTTAAAAGTTCCGAAGCCGCACCAACATAATAGAGATACAGAAACACCGTGGCTCCTTTCTTTGAGATAACTCTGCACTATTGCGAGCTGCAAATGCCACTTCCAGCTTAGCTGTGCAGAAGAAGAACAACAAGAAGAAGAAATATCTCGAAATATGTCCGTCAGGCCCCTTCCCTTGAGATAAATCTGCAAATATCTCGGAAACGAAGCGAGCTATGGCAAAATGTTTAGAGACCTTTCTTGTAGAGAATTAAGTTTCCTACTTTTTATGTAGTATGATATTTTTTGATCAGATGCGTAGTTCTCGAGATATATCAAGATATTTAAAAGTTCCGAAGCCGCACCAACATAATAGAGATACAGAAACACCGTGGCCCCTTTCTTTGGGATAACTCTGCACTATTGCGAGCTGCAAATGCCGCTTCGAGCTTAGCTGTGCAGAAGAAGAACAACAAGAAGAAGAAATATCTCGAAATATGTCCGTTAGGCCCCTTCCCTTGAGATAAATCTGCAAATATCTCGGAAACGAAGCGAGCTATGGCAAAATGTTAAGAGACCTTTTTTGTAGAGAATTAAGTTTCCTACTTTTTATGTTCTATGATATTTTTTGATCAGAAGCGTAGTTGTCGAGATATATCGAGATATTTAAAAGTTCCGAAGCCGCACCAACATAATAGAGATACAGAAACACGGTGGCCCCTTTCTTTGAGATAACTCTGCACTAGTGCGAGCCGCAAATGCCACTTCCAGCTTAGCTGTGCAGAAGAAGAACAACAAGAAGAAGAAATATCTCGAAATATGTCCGTTAGGCCCCTTCCCTTGAGATAAATATGCAAATATCTCGGAAACGAAGCGAGCTATGGCAAAATGTTAAGAGACCTTTTTTGTAGAGAATTAAGTTTCCTACTTTTTATGTTCTATGACATTTTTTGATCAGATGCGTAGTTCTCGAGATATATCAAGATATTTAAAAGTTCCGAAGCCGCACCAACATAATAGAGATACAGAAACACCGTGGCCCCTTTCTTTGAGATAACTCTGCACTAGTGCGAGCCGCAAATGCCACTTCCAGCTTAGCTGTGCAGAAGAAGAACAACAAGAAGAAGAAATATCTCGAAATATGTCCGTCAGGCCCCTTCCCTTGAGATAAATCTGCAAATATCTCGGAAACGAAGCGAGCTATGGCAAAATGTTTAGAGACCTTTCTTGTAGAGAATTAAGTTTCCTACTTTTTATGTAGTATGATATTTTTTGATCAGATGCGTAGTTCTCGAGATATATCAAGATATTTAAAAGTTCCGAAGCCGCACCAACATAATAGAGATACAGAAACACCGTGGCCCCTTTCTTTGGGATAACTCTGCACTATTGCGAGCTGCAAATGCCGCTTCGAGCTTAGCTGTGCAGAAGAAGAACAACAAGAAGAAGAAATATCTCGAAATATGTCCGTTAGGCCCCTTCCCTTGAGATAAATCTGCAAATATCTCGGAAACGAAGCGAGCTATGGCAAAATGTTAAGAGACCTTTTTTGTAGAGAATTAAGTTTCCTACTTTTTATGTTCTATGATATTTTTTGATCAGAAGCGTAGTTGTCGAGATATATCGAGATATTTAAAAGTTCCGAAGCCGCACCAACATAATAGAGATACAGAAACACGGTGGCCCCTTTCTTTGAGATAACTCTGCACTAGTGCGAGCCGCAAATGCCACTTCCAGCTTAGCTGTGCAGAAGAAGAACAACAAGAAGAAGAAATATCTCGAAATATGTCCGTTAGGCCCCTTCCCTTGAGATAAATATGCAAATATCTCGGAAACGAAGCGAGCTATGGCAAAATGTTAAGAGACCTTTTTTGTAGAGAATTAAGTTTCCTACTTTTTATGTTCTATGACATTTTTTGATCAGATGCGTAGTTCTCGAGATATATCAAGATATTTAAAAGTTCCGAAGCCGCACCAACATAATAGAGATACAGAAACACCGTGGCCCCTTTCTTTGAGATAACTCTGCACTAGTGCGAGCCGCAAATGCCACTTCCAGCTTAGCTGTGCAGAAGAAGAACAACAAGAAGAAGAAATATCTCGAAATATGTCCGTCAGGCCCCTTCCCTTGAGATAAATCTGCAAATATCTCGGAAACGAAGCGAGCTATGGCAAAATGTTTAGAGACCTTTTTGGTAGAGAATTAAGGTTCCTACTTTTTATGTTCTATGATATTTTTTGATCAGATGCGTAGTTTTCGAGATATATCGAGATATTTAAAAGTTCCGAAGCCGCACCAACATAATAGGGATACAGAAACACCGTGGCCCCTTTCTTTGAGATAACTCTGCACTAGTGCGAGCCGCAAATGCCACTTCCAGCTTAGCTGTGCAGAAGAAGAACAACAAGAAGAAGAAATATCTCGAAATATTTCCGTTAGGCTCCTTCCCTTGAGATAAATCTGCAAATATCTCGGAAACGAAGCGACCTATGGCAAAATGTTCAGAGACCTTTTTTGTAGAGAATTAAGTTTCCTACTTTTCATGTTCTATGATATTTTTTGATCAGATGCGTAGTTCTCGAGATATATCAAGATATTTAAAAGATCCGAAGCCGCACCAACATAATAGGGATACTGAAACACCGTGGCCCCTTTCTTTGAGATAACTCTGCACTATTGCGAGCTGCAAATGCCACTTCCAGCTTAGCTGTGCAGAGGAAGAACAACAAGAAGAAGAAATATCTCGAAATATGTCCGTCAGGCCAGTTCCTTTGAGATGAATCTGCAAATATCTCGGAAACGAAGCGAGCTATGGCAAAATGTTAAGAGACGTTTTTTATAGAGAATTATGTTTCCTACAATTTATGTTCTATGATATTTTTTGATCAGAAGCGTAGTTTTCGAGATACATCGAGATATTTAAAAGTTCCGAAGCCGCACCAACATAATAGAGATACAGAAACACCGTGGCCCCTTTCTTTGAGATAACTCTGCACTAGTGCGAGCCGCAAATGCCACTTCCAGCTTAGCTGTGCAGAAGAAGAACAACAAGAAGAAGAAATATCTCGAAATATGTCCGTCAGGCCCCTTCCCTTGAGATAAATCCGCAAATATCTCGGAAACGAAGGGAGCTATGGCAAAATGTTACGAGACCTTTTTTGTAGAGAATTAAATTTCCTACTTTTTATGTTCTATGATATTTTTTGATCAGATGCGTAGCTCTCGAGATATATCAAGATATTTAAAAGTTCCGAAGCCGCATCAACATAATAGAGATACAGAAACACCGTGGCCCCTTTCTTTGAGATAACTCTGCACTATTGCGAGCTGTAAATGCCACTTCCAGCTTAGCTGTGCAGAAGAAGAACAACAAGAAGAAGAAATATCTCGAAATATGTCCGTCAGGCCCCTTCCCTTGAGATATATCTGCAAATATCTCGGAAACGAAGCGAGCTATGGCAAAATGTTGAGAGACCTTTTTTGTAGAGAATTATGTTTCCTACAATTTATGTTCTATGATATTTTTTGATCAGAAGCGTAGTTTTCGAGATATATCGAGATATTTAAAAGTTCCGAAGCCGCACCAACATAATAGAGATACAGAAACACCGTGGCCCCTTTCGTTGAGATAACTCTGCACTAGTGCGAGCCGCAAATGCCACTTCCAGCTTAGCTGTGCAGAAGAAGAACAACAAGAAGAAGAAATATCTCGAAATATGTCCGTCAGGCCCCTTCCCTTGAGATAAATCTGCACATATCTCGGAAACGAAGCGAGCTATGGCAAAATGTTAAGAGACGTTTTTTGTAGAGAATTATGTTTCCTACTATTTATGTTCTATGATATTTTTTGATCCGAAGCGTAGTTTTCGAGATATATCGAGATATTTAAAAGTTCCGAAGCCGCACCAACATAATAGAGATACAGAAACACCGTGGCCCCTTTCTTTGAGATAACTCTGCACTATTGCGAGCTGTAAATGCCACTTCCAGCTTAGCTGTGCAGAAGAAGAACAACAAGAAGAAGAAGTATCTCGAAATATGTCCGTCAGGCCCCTTCCCTTGAGATAAATCTGCAAATATCTCGGAAACGAAGCGAGCTATGGCAAAATGTTAAGAGACCTTTTTTGTAGAGAATTAAGTTTCCTACTTTTTATGTTCTATGATATTTTTTGATCAGATGCGTAGTTCTCGAGATATATCAAGATATTTAAAAGTTCCGAAGCCGCACCAACATAATAGAGATACAGAAACACCGTGGCCCCTTTCTTTGAGATAACTCTGCACTATTGCGAGCTGTAAATGCCACTTCCAGCTTAGCTGTGCAGAAGAAGAACAACAAGAAGAAGAAATATCTCGAAATATGTCCGTCAGGCCCCTTCCCTTGAGATATATCTGCAAATATCTCGGAAACGAAGCGAGCTATGGCAAAATGTTGAGAGACCTTTTTTGTAGAGAATTATGTTTCCTACAATTTATGTTCTATGATATTTTTTGATCAGAAGCGTAGTTTTCGAGATATATCGAGATATTTAAAAGTTCCGAAGCCGCACCAACATAATAGAGATACAGAAACACCGTGGCCCCTTTCGTTGAGATAACTCTGCACTAGTGCGAGCCGCAAATGCCACTTCCAGCTTAGCTGTGCAGAAGAAGAACAACAAGAAGAAGAAATATCTCGAAATATGTCCGTCAGGCCCCTTCCCTTGAGATAAATCTGCACATATCTCGGAAACGAAGCGAGCTATGGCAAAATGTTAAGAGACGTTTTTTGTAGAGAATTATGTTTCCTACTATTTATGTTCTATGATATTTTTTGATCCGAAGCGTAGTTTTCGAGATATATCGAGATATTTAAAAGTTCCGAAGCCGCACCAACATAATAGAGATACAGAAACACCGTGGCCCCTTTCTTTGAGATAACTCTGCACTATTGCGAGCTGTAAATGCCACTTCCAGCTTAGCTGTGCAGAAGAAGAACAACAAGAAGAAGAAGTATCTCGAAATATGTCCGTCAGTCCCCTTCCCTTGAGATAAATCTGCAAATATCTCGGAAACGAAGCGAGCTATGGCAAAATGTTAACAGACCTTTTTTGTAGAGAATTAAGTTTCCTACTTTTTATGTTCTATGATATTTTTTGATCAGATGCGTAGTTCTCGAGATATATCAAGATATTTAAAAGTTCCGAAGCCGCACCAACATAATAGAGATACAGAAACACCGTGGCCCCTTTCTTTGAGATAACTCTGCACTATTGCGAGCTGCAAATGCCACTTCCAGCTTAGCTGTGCAGAGGAAGAACAACAAGAAGAAGAAGTATCTCGAAATATGTCCGTCAGGCCCGTTCCTTTGAGCTGAATCTGCAAATATCTCGGAAACGAAGCGAGCTATGGCAAAATGTTAAGAGACGTTTTTTGTAGAGAATTACCTTTCCTACAATTTATGTTCTATGATATTTTTTGATCAGAAGCGTAGTTTTCGAGATATATCGAGATATTTAAAAGTTCCGAAGCCGCACCAACATAATAGAGATACAGAAACACCGTGGCCCCTTTCTTTGAGATAACTCTGCACTAGTGCGAGCCGCAAATGCCACTTCCAGCTTAGCTGTGCAGAAGAAGAACAACAAGAAGAAGAAATATCTCGAAATATGTCCGTCAGGCCCCTTCCCTTGAGATAAATCTGCAAATATCTCGGAAACGAAGCGAGCTATGGCAAAATGTTAAGAGACCTTTTTTGTAGAGAATTATGTTTCCTACTTTTTATGTTCGATGATATTTTTTGATCAGATGCGTAGTTCTCGAGATATATCAAGATATTTAAAAGTTCCGAAGCTGCACCAACATAATAGAGGTACAGAAACACCGTGGCCTCTTTCTTTGAGATAACTCTGCACTACTGCGAGCTGCAAATGTCACTTCCAGCTTAGCTGTGCAGGAGAAGAACAAGAAGAAGAAGAAATATCTCGAAATAGGTCCGTCAGGCCCCTTCCCTTGAGATAAATCTGCAAATATCTCGGAAACGAAGCGAGCTATGGCAAAATATTAAGAGACCTTTTTTGTAGAGAATTATGTTTCCTATAATTTATGTTCTATGATATTTTTTGATCAGAAGCGTAGTTTTCGAGATATATCGAGATATTTAAAAGTTCCGAAGCCGCACCAACATAATAGAGATACAGAAACACCGTGGCCCCTTTCTTTGAGATAACTCTGCACTATTGCGAGCTGTAAATGCCACTTCCAGCTTAGCTGTGCAGAAGAAGAACAACAAGAAGAAGAAATATCTCGAAATATGTCCATCAGGACCCTTCCCTTGAGATAAATCTGCAAATATCTCGGAAACGAAATGCGCTATGGTAAAATGTTAAGAGACCTTTTTTGTAGAGAATTATGTTTCCTACAATTTATGTTCTATGATATTTTTTGATCAGAAGCGTAGTTTTCGAGATATATCGAGATATGTAAAAGTTCCGAAGCCGCACCAACATAATAGAGATACAGAAACACCGTGGCCCCTTTCTTTGGGATAACTCTGCACTCTTGCGAGCTGCAAATGCCACTTCCAGCTTAGCTGTGCAGAAGAAGAACAACAAGAAGAAGAAATATCTCGAAATATGTCCGTCAGGCCACTTCCCTTGAGATAAATCTGCAAATATCTCGGAAACGAAGCGAGCTATGGCAAAATGTTAAGAGACCTTTTTTGTAGAGAATTAAGTTTCCTACTTTTCATGTTCGATGATATTTTTTGATCAGATGCGTAGTTCTCGAGATATATCAAGATATTTAAAAGTTCCGAAGCTGCACCAACATAATAGAGGTACAGAAACACCGTGGCCTCTTTCTTTGAGATAACTCTGCACTATTGCGAGCTGCAAATGCCACTTCGAGGTTAGCTGTGCAGAAGAAGAACAACAAGAAGAAGAAATATCTCGAAATATGTCCGTCAGGCCCCTTCCCTTGAGATAAATCTGCAAATATCTCGGAAACGAAGAGAGCTATGGCAAAATGTTAAGAGACCTTTTTCGTAGAGAATTAAGTTCCCTACTTTTCATGTTCTATGATATTTTTTGATCAGATGCGTAGTTCTCGAGATATATCAAGATATTTAAAAGTTCCGAAGCAGCACCAACATAATAGAGATACAGAAACACCGTGGCCCCTTTCTTTGAGATAACTCTGCAATATTGCGAGCTGTAAATGCCACTTCCAGCTTAGCTGTGCAGAAGAAGAACAACAAGAAGAAGAAATATCTCGAAATATGTCCGTCAGGCCCCTCCCCTTTAGATAAATATGCAAATATCTCGGAAACGAAGCGAGCTATGGCAAAATGTTAAGAGACCTTTTTTGTAGAGAATTAAGTTTCCTACTTTTTATGTTCTATGATATTTTTTGATCAGATGCGTAGTTCTCGAGATATATCAAGATATTTAAAAGTTCCGAAGCCGCACCAACATAATAGAGATACAGAAACACCGTGGCCCCTTTCTTTGAGATAACTCTGCACTATTGCGAGCTGTAAATGCCACTTCCAGCTTAGCTGTGCAGAAGAAGAACAACAAGAAGAAGAAATATCTCGAAATATGTCCGTCAGGCCCCTTCCCTTGAGATAAATCTGCAAATATCTCGGAAATGAAGCGAGCTATGGCAAAATGTTAACAGACCTTTTTTGTACAGAATTATGTTTCCTACTTTTTACGTTCTATGATATTTTTTGATCAGACGCGTAGTTCTCGAGATATATCGAGATATTTAAAAGTTCCGAAGCCGCACCAACATAATAGAGATACAGAAACACCGTGGCCCCTTTCTTTGAGATAACTCTGCAATAGTGCGAGCCGCAAATGCCACTTCCAGCTTAGCTGTGCAGAAGAAGAACAACAAGAAGAAGAAATATCTCGAAATATGTCCGTCAGGCCCCTGCCCTTGAGATATATCTGCAAATATCTCGGAAACGAAGCGAGCTATGGCAAAATGTTCAGAGACCTTTTTTGTAGCGAATTATGTTTCCTACAATTTATGTTCTATGATATTTTTTGATCAGAAGCGTAGTTTTCGAGATATATCGAGATATTTAAAAGTTCCGAAGCCGCACCAACATAATAGAGATACAGAAACACCGTGGCCCCTTTCTTTGAGATAACTCTGCACTATTGCGAGCTGCAATTGCCACTTCCAGCTTAGCTGTGCAGAGGAAGAACAAGAAGAAGAAGAAGTATCTCGAAATATGTCCGTTAGGCCCCTTCCCTTGAGATAAATCTGCAAATATCTCGGAAACGAAGCGACCTATGGCAAAATGTTAAGAGACCTTTTTTGTAGAGAATTAAGTTTCCTACTTTTTATGTTCTATGATATTTTTTGATCAGATGCGTAGTTCTCGAGATATATCAAGATATTTAAAAGTTCCGAAGCCGCACCAACATAATAGAGATACAGAAACGCCGTGGCCCCATTCTTTGAGATAACTCTGCACTATTGCGAGCTGCAAATGCCACTTCCAGCTTAGCTGTGCAGAGGAAGAACAACAAGAAGAAGAAATATCTCGAAATATGTCCGTCAGGCCAGTTCCTTTGAGATGAATCTGCAAATATCTCGGAAACGAAGCGAGCTATGGCAAAATGTTAAGAGACGTTTTTTATAGAGAATTATGTTTCCTACAATTTATGTTCTATGATATTTTTTGATCAGAAGCGTAGTTTTCGAGATACATCGAGATATTTAAAAGTTCCGAAGCCGCACCAACATAATAGAGATACAGAAACACCGTGGCCCCTTTCTTTGAGATAACTCTGCACTAGTGCGAGCCGCAAATGCCACTTCCAGCTTAGCTGTGCAGAAGAAGAACAACAAGAAGAAGAAATATCTCGAAATATGTCCGTCAGGCCCCTTCCCTTGAGATAAATCCGCAAATATCTCGGAAACGAAGAGAGCTATGGCAAAATGTTACGAGACGTTTTTTGTAGAGAATTAAGTTTCCTACTTTTTATGTTCTATGATATTTTTTGATCAGATGCGTAGTTCTCGAGATATATCAAGATATTTAAAAGTTCCGAAGCCGCACCAACATAATAGAGATACAGAAACACCGTGGCCCCTTTCTTTGAGATAACTCTGCACTATTGCGAGCTGTAAATGCCACTACCAGCTTAGCTGTGCAGAAGAAGAACAACAAGAAGAAGAAATATCTCGAAATATGTCCGTCAGGCCCCTTCCCTTGAGATATATCTGCAAATATCTCGGAAACGAAGCGAGCTATGGCAAAATGTTGAGAGACCTTTTTTGTAGAGAATTATGTTTCCTACTATTTATGTTCTATGATATTTTTTGATCAGAAGCGTAGTTTTCGAGATATATCGAGATATTTAAAAGTTCCGAAGCCGCACCAACATAATAGAGATACAGAAACACCGTGGCCCCTTTCGTTGAGATAACTCTGCACTAGTGCGAGCCGCAAATGCCACTTCCAGCTTAGCTGTGCAGAAGAAGAACAACAAGAAGAAGAAATATCTCGAAATATGTCCGTCAGGCCCCTTCCCTTGAGATAAATCTGCAAATATCTCGGAAATGAAGCGAGCTATGGCAAAATGTTAAGAGACCTTTTGTGTAGAGAATTAAGTTTCCTACTTTTTATGTTCTATGATATTTTTTGATCAGATGCGTAGTTCTCGAGATATATCAAGATATTTAAAAGTTCCGAAGCCGCACCAACATAATAGAGATACAGAAACACCGTGGCCCCTTTCTTTGAGATAACTCTGCACTATTGCGAGCTGTAAATGCCACTTCCAGCTTAGCTGTGCAGAAGAAGAACAACAAGAAGAAGAAATATCTCGAAATATGCCCGTCAGGCCCCTTCCCTTGAGATATATCTGCAAATATCTCGGAAACGAAGCGAGCTATGGCAAAATGTTGAGAGACCTTTTTTGTAGAGAATTATGCTTCCTACAATTTATGTTCTATGATATTTTTTGATCCGAAGCGTAGTTTTCGAGATATATCGAGATATTTAAAAGTTCCGAAGCCGCACCAACATAATAGGGATACAGAAACACCGTGGCCCCTTTCTTTGAGATAACTCTGCACTAGTGCGAGCCGCAAATGCCACTTCCAGCTTAGCTGTGCAGAAGAAGAACAACAAGAAGAAGAAATATCTCGAAATATGTCCGTCAGGCCCCTTCCCTTAAGATAAATCTGCAAATATCTCGGAAACGAAGCGAGCTATGGCAAAATGTTAAGAGACCTTTTGTGTAGAGAATTAAGTTTCCTACTTTTTATGTTCTATGATATTTTTTGATCAGATGCGTAGTTCTCGAGATATATCAAGATATTTAAAAGTTCCGAAGCCGCACCAACATAATAGAGATACAGAAACACCGTGGCCCCTTTCTTTGAGATAACTCTGCACTATTGCGAGCTGTAAATGCCACTTCCAGCTTAGCTGTGCAGAAGAAGAACAACAAGAAGAAGAAGTATCTCGAAATATGTCCGTCAGGCCCCTTCCCTTGAGATAAATCTGCAAATATCTCGGAAACGAAGCGAGCTATGGCAAAATGTTAACTGACCTTTTTTGTAGAGAATTAAGTTTCCTACTTTTTATGTTCTATGATATTTTTTGATCAGATGCGTAGTTCTCGAGATATATCAAGATATTTAAAAGTTCCGAAGCCGCACCAACATAATAGAGATACAGAAACACCGTGGCCCCTTTCTTTGAGATAACTCTGCACTATTGCGAGCTGCAAATGCCACTTCCAGCTTAGCTGTGCAGAGGAAGAACAACAAGAAGAAGAAGTATCTCGAAATATGTCCGTCAGGCCCGTTCCTTTGAGCTGAATCTGCAAATATCTCGGAAACGAAGCGAGCTATGGCAAAATGTTAAGAGACGTTTTTTGTAGAGAATTATCTTTCCTACAATTTATGTTCTATGATATTTTTTGATCAGAAGCGTAGTTTTCGAGATATATCGAGATATTTAAAAGTTCCGAAGCCGCACCAATATAATAGAGATACAGAAACACCGTGGCCCCTTTCTTTGAGATAACTCTGCACTAGTGCGAGCCGCAAATGCCACTTCCAGCTTAGCTGTGCAGAAGAAGAACAACAAGAAGAAGAAATATCTCGAAATATGTCCGTCAGGCCCCTTCCCTTGAGATAAATCTGCAAATATCTCGAAAACGAAGCGAGCTATGGCAAAATGTTAAGAGACCTTTTTTGTAGAGAATTATGTTTCCTACTTTTTATGTTCGATGATATTTTTTGATCAGATGCGTAGTTCTCGAGATATATCAAGATATTTAAAAGTTCCGAAGCTGCACCAACATAATAGAGGTACAGAAACACCGTGGCCTCTTTCTTTGAGATAACTCTGCACTATTGCGAGCTGCAAATGCCACTACGAGCTTAGCTGTGCAGAAGAAGAACAACAAGAAGAAGAAATATCTCGAAATATGTCCGTCAGACCCCTTCCCTTGAGATGAATCTGCAAATATCTCGGAAACGAAGCGAGCTATGGCAAAATGTTAAGAGACCTTTTTTGTAGAGAATAATGTTTCCTACAATTTATGTTCTATGATATTTTTTGATCAGAAGCGTAGTTTTCGAGATATATCGAGATATTTAAAAGTTCCGAAGCCGCACCAACATAATAGAGATACAGAAACACCGTGGCCCCTTTCTTTGAGATAACTCTGCACTATTGCGACCTGCAAATGCCACTTCCAGCTCAGCTGTGCAGAAGAAGAACAACAAGAAGAAGAAATATCTCGAAATATGCCCGTCAGGCCCCTTCCCTTGAGATATATCTGCAAATATCTCGGAAACGAAGCGAGCTATGGCAAAATGTTAAGAGACCTTTTTTGTAGAGAATTATGCTTCCTACAATTTATGTTCTATGATATTTTTTGATCAGAAGCGTAGTTTTCGAGGTATATCGAGATATTTAAAAGTTCCGAAGCCGCACAAACATAATAGAGATACAGAAACACCGTGGCCCCTTTCTTTGAGATAACTCTGCACTAGTGCGAGCCGCAAATGCCACTTCCAGCTTAGCTGTGCAGAAGAAGAACAACAAGAAGAAGAAATATCTCGAAATATGTCCGTCAGGCCCCTTCCCTTGAGATAAATATGCAAATATCTCGGAAACGAAGCGAGCTATGGCAAAATGTTAAGCGACCTTTTTTGTAGAGAATTAAGTTTCCTACTTTTTATGTTCTATGATATTTTTTGATCAGATGCGTAGTTCTCGAGATATATCAAGATATTTAAAAGTTCCGAAGCCGCACCAACATAATAGAGATACAGAAACACCGTGGCCCCTTTCTTTGAGATAACTCTGCACTATTGCGAGCTGCAAATGCCACTTCCAGCTTAGCTGTGCAGAAGAAGAACAACTAGAAGAAGAAATATCTCGAAATATGTCCGTCAGGCCCCTTCCCTTGAGATATATCTGCAAATATCTCGGAAACGAAGAGAGCTACGGCAAAATGTTAAGAGACCTTTTTTGTAGAGAATTAAGTTTCCTACTTTTCATGTTCTATGATATTTTTTGATCAGATGCGTAGTTCTCGAGATATATCAAGATATTTAAAAGTTCCGAAGCCGCACCAACGTAATAGAGATACAGAAACACCGTGGCCCCTTTCTTTGAGATAACTCTGCACTATTGCGAGCTGTAAATGCCACTTCCAGCTTAGCTGTGCAGAAGAAGAACAACAAGAAGAAGAAATATCTCGAAATATGTCCATCAGGACCCTTCCCTTGAGATAAATCTGCAAATATCTCGGAAACGAAATGCGCTATGGCAAAATGTTAAGAGACCTTTTTTGTAGAGAATTAAGTTTCCTACTTTTTATGTTCGATGATATTTTTTGATCAGATGCGTAGTTCTCGAGATATATCAACATATTTAAAAGTTCCGAAGCTGCACCAACATAATAGAGGTACAGAAACACCGTGGCCTCTTTCTTTGAGATAACTCTGCACTATTACGAGCTGCAAATGCCACTTCGAGGTTAGCTGTGCAGAAGAAGAACAACAAGAAGAAGAAATATCTCGAAATATGTCCGTCAGGCCCCTTCCCTTGAGATAAATCTGCAAATATCTCGGAAACGAAGAGAGCTATGGCAAAATGTTAAGAGACCTTTTTTGTAGAGAATTAAGTTCCCTACTTTTCATGTTCTATGATATTTTTTGATCAGATGCGTAGTTCTCGAGATATATCAAGATATTTAAAAGTTCCGAAGCAGCACCAACATAATAGAGATACAGAAACACCGTGGCCCCTTTCTTTGAGATAACTCTGCACTATTGCGAGCTGTAAATGCCACTTCCAGCTTAGCTGTGCAGAAGAAGAACAACAAGAAGAAGAAATATCTCGAAATATGTCCGTCAGGCCCCTCCCCTTGAGATAAATATGCAAATATCTCGGAAACGAAGCGAGCTATGGCAAAATGTTAAGAGACCTTTTTTGTAGAGAATTAAGTTTCCTACTTTTTATGTTCTATGATATTTTTTGATCAGATGCGTAGTTCTCGAGATATATCAAGATATTTAAAAGTTCCGAAGCCGCACCAACATAATAGAGATACCGAAACACCGTGGCCCCTTTCTTTGAGATAACTCTGCACTATTGCGAGCTGTAAATGCCACTTCCAGCTTAGCTGTGCAGAAGAAGAACAACAAGAAGAAGAAATATCTCGAAATATGTCCGTCAGGCCCCTTCCCTTGAGATAAATCTGCAAATATCTCGGAAACGAAGCGAGCTATGGCAAAATGTTAACAGACCTTTTTTGTACAGAATTATGTTTCCTACTTTTTACGTTCTATGATATTTTTTGATCAGACGCGTAGTTCTCGAGATATATCAAGATATTTAAAAGTTCCGAAGCCGCACCAACATAATAGAGATACAGAAACACCGTGGCCCCTTTCTTTGAGATATCTCTGCACTATTGCGAGCTGCAAATGCCACTTCCAGCTTAGCTGTGCAGAAGAAGAACAACAAGAAGAAGAAATATCTCGAAATATGTCCGTCAGGACCCTGCCCTTGAGATATATCTGCAAATATCTCGGAAACGAAGCGAGCTATGGCAAAATGTTGAGAGACCTTTTTTGTAGAGAATTATGTTTCCTACAATTTATGTTCTATGATATTTTTTGATCAGAAGCGTAGTTTTCGAGATATGTCGAGATA
This sequence comes from Osmia lignaria lignaria, assembly GCF_051020975.1. Classification (NCBI taxonomy): domain Eukaryota; kingdom Metazoa; phylum Arthropoda; class Insecta; order Hymenoptera; family Megachilidae; genus Osmia; species Osmia lignaria. The sequence continues at coordinate 2,652,332 of NW_027478159.1, read as the reverse complement.
TTTAAAAGTTCCGTAGCCGCACCAACATAATAGAGATACAGAAACACCGTGGCCCCTTTCTTTGAGATAACTCTGCACTAGTGCGAGCCGCAAATGCCACTTCCAGCTTAGCTGTGCAGAAGAAGAACAACAAGAAGAAGAAATATCTCGAAATATGTCCGTTAGGCCCCTTCCCTTGAGATAAATCTGCAAATATCTCGGAAACGAAGCGAGCTATGGCAAAATGTTAAGCGACCTTTTTTGTAGAGAATTAAGTTTCCTACTTTTTATGTTCTATGATATTTTTTGATCAGATGCGTAGTTCTCGAGATATATCAAGATATTTAAAAGTTCCGAAGCCCCACCAACATAATAGAGATACAGAAACACCGTGGCCCCTTTCTTTGAGATAACTCTGCACTATTGCGAGCTGCAAATGCCACTTCCAGCTTAGCTGTGCAGAGGAAGAACAACAAGAAGAAGAAATATCTCGAAATATGTCCGTCAGGCCAGTTCCCTTGAGATAAATCTGCAAATATCTCGGAAACAAAGCGAGCTACGGCAAAATGTTAAGAGACCTTTTTTGTAGAAAATTAGGATTCCTACTTTTTATGTTCTATGATATTTTTTGATCAGATGCGTAGTTCTCGAGATATATCAAGATATTTAAAAGTTCCGAAGCCGCACCAACATAATAGAGATACAGAAACACCGTGGCCCCTTTCTTTGGGATAACTCTACACTATTGCGCGCTGCAAATGCCACTTCCAGCTTAGCTGTGCAGAAGAAGAACAACAAGAAGAAGAAATATTTCGAAATATGTCCGTCAGGCCCCTTCCCTCGAGATAAATCTGCAAATATCTCGGAAACGAAGCGAGCTATGGCAAAATGTTAAGAGACCTTTTTTGTAGAGAATTAAATTTCCTACTTTTTACGTTCTATGATATTTTTCGATCGGATGCGTAGTTCTCGAGATATATCAAGATATTTAAAAGTTCCGAAGCCGCACCAACATAATAGAGATACAGAAACACCGTGGCCCCTTTCTTTGAGATATCTCTGCACTATTGCGAGCTGCAAATGCCACTTCCAGCTTAGCTGTGCAGAAGAAGAACAACAAGAAGAAGAAATATCTCGAAATATGTCCGTCAGGACCCTGCCCTTGAGATATATCTGCAAATATCTCGGAAACGAAGCGAGCTATGGCAAAATGTTGAGAGACCTTTTTTGTAGAGAATTATGTTTCCTACAATTTATGTTCTATGATATTTTTTGATCAGAAGCGTAGTTTTCGAGATATGTCGAGATATTTAAAAGTTCCGTAGCCGCACCAACATAATAGAGATACAGAAACACCGTGGCCCCTTTCTTTGAGATAACTCTGCACTAGTGCGAGCCGCAAATGCCACTTCCAGCTTAGCTGTGCAGAACAAGAACAACAAGAAGAAGAAATATCTCGAAATATGTCCGTTAGGCCCCTTCCCTTGAGATAAATCTGCAAATATCTCGGAAACGAAGCGAGCTATGGCAAAATGTTAAGCGACCTTTTTTGTAGAGAATTAAGTTTCCTACTTTTTATGTTCTATGATATTTTTTGATCAGATGCGTAGTTCTCGAGATATATCAAGATATTTAAAAGTTCCGAAGCCCCACCAACATAATAGAGATACAGAAACACCGTGGCCCCTTTCTTTGAGATAACTCTGCACTATTGCGAGCTGCAAATGCCACTTCCAGCTTAGCTGTGCAGAGGAAGAACAACAAGAAGAAGAAATATCTCGAAATATGTCCGTCAGGCCAGTTCCCTTGAGATAAATCTGCAAATATCTCGGAAACAAAGCGAGCTACGGCAAAATGTTAAGAGACCTTTTTTGTAGAAAATTAGGATTCCTACTTTTTATGTTCTATGATATTTTTTGATCAGATGCGTAGTTCTCGAGATATATCAAGATATTTAAAAGTTCCGAAGCCGCACCAACATAATAGAGATACAGAAACACCGTGGCCCCTTTCTTTGGGATAACTCTACACTATTGCGCGCTGCAAATGCCACTTCCAGCTTAGCTGTGCAGAAGAAGAACAACAAGAAGAAGAAATATTTCGAAATATGTCCGTCAGGCCCCTTCCCTCGAGATAAATCTGCAAATATCTCGGAAACGAAGCGAGCTATGGCAAAATGTTAAGAGACCTTTTTTGTAGAGAATTAAATTTCCTACTTTTTACGTTCTATGATATTTTTCGATCGGATGCGTAGTTCTCGAGATATATCAAGATATTTAAAAGTTCCGAAGCCGCACCAACATAATAGAGATACAGAAACACCGTGGCCCCTTTCTTTGAGATAACTCTGCACTATTGCGAGCTGCAAATGCCACTTCCAGCTTAGCTGTGCAGAAGAAGAACAACAAGAAGAAGAAATATCTGGAAATATGTCCGTCAGGCCCCTTCCCTTGAGATAAATCTGCAGATATCTCGGAAACGAAGCGAGCTACGGCAAAATGTTAAGAGACCTTTTTTGTAGAGAATTAAGTTTCCTACTTTTTATGTTCTATGATATTTTTTGATCAGATGCGTAGTTCTCGAGATATATCAAGATATTTAAAAGTTCCGAAGCCGCACCAACATAATAGAGATACAGAAACACCGTGGCCCCTTTCTTTGAGATAACTCTGCACTATTGCGAGCTGCAAATGCCACTTCCAGCTTAGCTGTGCAGAGGAAGAACAACAAGAAGAAGAAGTATCTCGAAATATGTCCGTCAGGTCAGTTCCTTTGAGCTGAATCTGCAAATATCTCGGAAACGAAGCGAGCTATGGCAAAATGTTAAGAGACGTTTTTTGTAGAGAATTATCTTTCCTACAATTTATGTTCTATGATATTTTTTGATCAGAAGCGTAGTTTTCGAGATATATCGAGATATTTAAAAGTTCCGAAGCCGCACCAACATAATAGAGATACAGAAACACCGTGGCCCCTTTCTTTGAGATAACTCTGCACTAGTGCGAGCCGCAAATGCCACTTCCAGCTTAGCTGTGCAGAAGAAGAACAACAAGAAGAAGAAATATCTCGAAATATGTCCGTCAGGCCCCTTCCCTTGAGATAAATCTGCAAATATCTCGAAAACGAAGCGAGCTATGGCAAAATGTTAAGAGACCTTTTTTGTAGAGAATTATGTTTCCTACTTTTTATGTTCGATGATATTTTTTGATCAGATGCGTAGTTCTCGAGATATATCAAGATATTTAAAAGTTCCGAAGCTGCACCAACATAATAGAGGTACAGAAACACCGTGGCCTCTTTCTTTGAGATAACTCTGCACTATTGCGAGCTGCAAATGCCACTTCGAGCTTAGCTGTGCAGAAGAAGAACAACAAGAAGAAGAAATATCTCGAAATATGTCCGTCAGACCCCTTCCCTTGAGATGAATCTGCAAATATCTCGGAAACGAAGCGAGCTATGGCAAAATGTTAAGAGACCTTTTTTGTAGAGAATAATGTTTCCTACAATTTATGTTCTATGATATTTTTTGATCAGAAGCGTAGTTTTCGAGATATATCGAGATATTTAAAAGTTCCGAAGCCGCACCAACATAATAGAGATACAGAAACACCGTGGCCCCTTTCTTTGAGATAACTCTGCACTATTGCGACCTGCAAATGCCACTTCCAGCTCAGCTGTGCAGAAGAAGAACAACAAGAAGAAGAAATATCTCGAAATATGCCCGTCAGGCCCCTTCCCTTGAGATATATCTGCAAATATCTCGGAAACGAAGCGAGCTATGGCAAAATGTTAAAAGACCTTTTTTGTAGAGAATTATGCTTCCTACAATTTATGTTCTATGATATTTTTTGATCAGAAGCGTAGTTTTCGAGGTATATCGAGATATTTAAAAGTTCCGAAGCCGCACAAACATAATAGAGATACAGAAACACCGTGGCCCCTTTCTTTGAGATAACTCTGCACTAGTGCGAGCCGCAAATGCCACTTCCAGCTTAGCTGTGCAGAAGAAGAACAACAAGAAGAAGAAATATCTCGAAATATGTCCGTCAGGCCCCTTCCCTTGAGATAAATATGCAAATATCTCGGAAACGAAGCGAGCTATGGCAAAATGTTAAGCGACCTTTTTTGTAGAGAATTAAGTTTCCTACTTTTTATGTTCTATGATATTTTTTGATCAGATGCGTAGTTCTCGAGATATATCAAGATATTTAAAAGTTCCGAAGCCGCACCAACGTAATAGAGATACAGAAACACCGTGGCCCCTTTCTTTGAGATAACTCTGCACTATTGCGAGCTGTAAATGCCACTTCCAGCTTAGCTGTGCAGAAGAAGAACAACAAGAAGAAGAAATATCTCGAAATATGTCCATCAGGACCCTTCCCTTGAGATAAATCTGCAAATATCTCGGAAACGAAATGCGCTATGGCAAAATGTTAAGAGACCTTTTTTGTAGAGAATTATGTTTCCTACAATTTATGTTCTATGATATTTTTTGATCAGAAGCGTAGTTTTCGAGATATATCGAGATATGTAAAAGTTCCGAAGCCGCACCAACATAATAGAGATACAGAAACACCGTGGCCCCTTTCTTTGGGATAACTCTGCACTCTTGCGAGCTGCAAATGCCACTTCCAGCTTAGCTGTGCAGAAGAAGAACAACAAGAAGAAGAAATATCTCGAAATATGTCCGTCAGGCCACTTCCCTTGAGATAAATCTGCAAATATCTCGGAAACGAAGCGAGATATGGCAAAATGTTAAGAGACCTTTTTTGTAGAGAATTAAGTTTCCTACTTTTTATGTTCGATGATATTTTTTGATCAGATGCGTAGTTCTCGAGATATATCAACATATTTAAAAGTTCCGAAGCTGCACCAACATAATAGAGGTACAGAAACACCGTGGCCTCTTTCTTTGAGATAACTCTGCACTATTGCGAGCTGCAAATGCCACTTCGAGGTTAGCTGTGCAGAAGAAGAACAACAAGAAGAAGAAATATCTCGAAATATGTCCGTCAGGCCCCTTCCCTTGAGATAAATCTGCAAATATCTCGGAAACGAAGAGAGCTATGGCAAAATGTTAAGAGACCTTTTTTGTAGAGAATTAAGTTCCCTACTTTTCATGTTCTATGATATTTTTTGATCAGATGCGTAGTTCTCGAGATATATCAAGATATTTAATAGTTCCGAAGCAGCACCAACATAATAGAGATACAGAAACACCGTGGCCCCTTTCTTTGAGATAACTCTGCACTATTGCGAGCTGTAAATGCCACTTCCAGCTTAGCTGTGCAGAAGAAGAACAACAAGAAGAAGAAATATCTCGAAATATGTCCGTCAGGCCCCTCCCCTTGAGATAAATATGCAAATATCTCGGAAACGAAGCGAGCTATGGCAAAATGTTAAGAGACCTTTTTTGTAGAGAATTAAGTTTCCTACTTTTTATGTTCTATGATATTTTTTGATCAGATGCGTAGTTCTCGAGATATATCAAGATATTTAAAAGTTCCGAAGCCGCACCAACATAATAGAGATACCGAAACACCGTGGCCCCTTTCTTTGAGATAACTCTGCACTATTGCGAGCTGTAAATGCCACTTCCAGCTTAGCTGTGCAGAAGAAGAACAACAAGAAGAAGAAATATCTCGAAATATGTCCGTCAGGCCCCTTCCCTTGAGATAAATCTGCAAATATCTCGGAAACGAAGCGAGCTATGGCAAAATGTTAAGAGACCTTTTTTGTAGAGAATTATGTTTCCTACTTTTTATGTTTGATGATATTTTTTGATCAGATGCGTAGTTCTCGAGATATATCAAGATATTTAAAAGTTCCGAAGCTGCACCAACATAATAGAGGTACAGAAACACCGTGGCCTCTTTCTTTGAGATAACTCTGCACTATTGCGAGCTGCAAATGCCACTTCGAGCTTAGCTGTGCAGAAGAAGAACAACAAGAAGAAGAAATATCTCGAAATATGTCCGTCAGACCCCTTCCCTTGAGATGAATCTGCAAATATCTCGGAAACGAAGCGAGCTATGGCAAAATGTTAAGAGACCTTTTTTGTAGAGAATAATGTTTCCTACAATTTATGTTCTATGATATTTTTTGATCAGAAGCGTAGTTTTCGAGATATATCGAGATATTTAAAAGTTCCGAAGCCGCACCAACATAATAGAGATACAGAAACACCGTGGCCCCTTTCTTTGAGATAACTCTGCACTATTGCGACCTGCAAATGCCACTTCCAGCTCAGCTGTGCAGAAGAAGAACAACAAGAAGAAGAAATATCTCGAAATATGCCCGTCAGGCCCCTTCCCTTGAGATATATCTGCAAATATCTCGGAAACGAAGCGAGCTATGGCAAAATGTTAAAAGACCTTTTTTGTAGAGAATTATGCTTCCTACAATTTATGTTCTATGATATTTTTTGATCAGAAGCGTAGTTTTCGAGGTATATCGAGATATTTAAAAGTTCCGAAGCCGCACAAACATAATAGAGATACAGAAACACCGTGGCCCCTTTCTTTGAGATAACTCTGCACTAGTGCGAGCCGCAAATGCCACTTCCAGCTTAGCTGTGCAGAAGAAGAACAACAAGAAGAAGAAATATCTCGAAATATGTCCGTCAGGCCCCTTCCCTTGAGATAAATATGCAAATATCTCGGAAACGAAGCGAGCTATGGCAAAATGTTAAGCGACCTTTTTTGTAGAGAATTAAGTTTCCTACTTTTTATGTTCTATGATATTTTTTGATCAGATGCGTAGTTCTCGAGATATATCAAGATATTTAAAAGTTCCGAAGCCGCACCAACGTAATAGAGATACAGAAACACCGTGGCCCCTTTCTTTGAGATAACTCTGCACTATTGCGAGCTGTAAATGCCACTTCCAGCTTAGCTGTGCAGAAGAAGAACAACAAGAAGAAGAAATATCTCGAAATATGTCCATCAGGACCCTTCCCTTGAGATAAATCTGCAAATATCTCGGAAACGAAATGCGCTATGGCAAAATGTTAAGAGACCTTTTTTGTAGAGAATTATGTTTCCTACAATTTATGTTCTATGATATTTTTTGATCAGAAGCGTAGTTCTCGAGATATATCAAGATATTTAATAGTTCCGAAGCAGCACCAACATAATAGAGATACAGAAACACCGTGGCCCCTTTCTTTGAGATAACTCTGCACTCTTGCGAGCTGTAAATGCCACTTCCAGCTTAGCTGTGCAGAAGAAGAACAACAAGAAGAAGAAATATCTCGAAATATGTCCGTCAGGCCCCTCCCCTTGAGATAAATATGCAAATATCTCGGAAACGAAGCGAGCTATGGCAAAATGTTAAGAGACCTTTTTTGTAGAGAATTAAGTTTCCTACTTTTTATGTTCTATGATATTTTTTGATCAGATGCGTAGTTCTCGAGATATATCAAGATATTTAAAAGTTCCGAAGCCGCACCAACATAATAGAGATACCGAAACACCGTGGCCCCTTTCTTTGAGATAACTCTGCACTATTGCGAGCTGTAAATGCCACTTCCAGCTTAGCTGTGCAGAAGAAGAACAACAAGAAGAAGAAATATCTCGAAATATGTCCGTCAGGCCCCTTCCCTTGAGATAAATCTGCAAATATCTCGGAAACGAAGCGAGCTATGGCAAAATGTTAACAGACCTTTTTTGTACAGAATTATGTTTCCTACTTTTTACGTTCTATGATATTTTTTGATCAGACGCGTAGTTCTCGAGATATATCAAGATATTTAAAAGTTCCGAAGCCGCACCAACATAATAGAGATACAGAAACACCGTGGCCCCTTTCTTTGAGATATCTCTGCACTATTGCGAGCTGCAAATGCCACTTCCAGCTTAGCTGTGCAGAAGAAGAACAACAAGAAGAAGAAATATCTCGAAATATGTCCGTCAGGACCCTGCCCTTGAGATATATCTGCAAATATCTCGGAAACGAAGCGAGCTATGGCAAAATGTTGAGAGACCTTTTTTGTAGAGAATTATGTTTCCTACAATTTATGTTCTATGATATTTTTTGATCAGAAGCGTAGTTTTCGAGATATGTCGAGATATTTAAAAGTTCCGTAGCCGCACCAACATAATAGAGATACAGAAACACCGTGGCCCCTGTCTTTGAGATAACTCTGCACTAGTGCGAGCCGCAAATCCCACTTCCAGCTTAGCTGTGCAGAAGAAGAACAACAAGAAGAAGAAATATCTCGAAATATGTCCGTTAGGCCCCTTCCCTTGAGATAAATCTGCAAATATCTCGGAAACGAAGCGAGCTATGGCAAAATGTTAAGCGACCTTTTTTGTAGAGAATTAAGTTTCCTACTTTTTATGTTCTATGATATTTTTTGATCAGATGCGTAGTTCTCGAGATATATCAAGATATTTAAAAGTTCCGAAGCCCCACCAACATAATAGAGATACAGAAACACCGTGGCCCCTTTCTTTGAGATAACTCTGCACTATTGCGAGCTGCAAATGCCACTTCCAGCTTAGCTGTGCAGAGGAAGAACAACAAGAAGAAGAAATATCTCGAAATATGTCCGTCAGGCCAGTTCCCTTGAGATAAATCTGCAGATATCTCGGAAACGAAGCGAGCTACGGCAAAATGTTAAGAGACCTTTTTTGTAGAAAATTAGGATTCCTACTTTTTATGTTCTATGATATTTTTTGAACAGATGCGTAGTTCTCGAGATATATCAAGATATTTAAAAGTTCCGAAGCCGCACCAACATAATAGAGATACAGAAACACCGTGGCCCCTTTCTTTGAGATAACTCTGCACTATTGCGAGCTGTAAATGCCACTTCCAGCTTAGCTGTGCAGAAGAAGAACAACAAGAAGAAGAAATATCTCGAAATATGTCCGTCAGGCCCCTTCCCTTGAGATAAATCTGCAAATATCTCGGAAACGAAGCGAGCTATGGCAAAATGTTAAGAGACCTTTTTTGTAGAGAATTATGTTTCCTACTTTTTATGTTCGATGATATTTTTTGATCAGATGCGTAGTTCTCGAGATATATCAAGATATTTAAAAGTTCCGAAGCTGCACCAACATAATAGAGGTACAGAAACACCGTGGCCTCTTTCTTTGAGATAACTCTGCACTATTGCGAGCTGCAAATGCCACTTCGAGCTTAGCTGTGCAGAAGAAGAACAACAAGAAGAAGAAATATCTCGAAATATGTCCGTCAGGCCCCTTCCCTTGAGATGAATCTGCAAATATCTCGGAAACGAAGCGAGCTATGGCAAAATGTTAAGAGACCTTTTTTGTAGAGAATAATGTTTCTTACAATTTATGTTCTATGATATTTTTTGATCAGAAGCGTAGTTTTCGAGATATATCGAGATATTTAAAAGTTCCGAAGCCGCACCAACATAATAGAGATACAGAAACACCGTGGCCCCTTTCTTTGAGATAACTCTGCACTATTGCGACCTGCAAATGCCACTTCCAGCTCAGCTGTGCAGAAGAAGAACAACAAGAAGAAGAAATATCTCGAAATATGCCCGTCAGGCCCCGTCCCTTGAGATATATCTGCAAATATCTCGGAAACGAAGCGAGCTATGGCAAAATGTTAAGAGACCTTTTTTGTAGAGAATTATGCTTCCTACAATTTATGTTCTATGATATTTTTTGATCAGAAGCGTAGTTTTCGAGGTATATCGAGATATTTAAAAGTTCCGAAGCCGCACAAACATAATAGAGATACAGAAACACCGTGGCCCCTTTCTTTGAGATAACTCTGCACTAGTGCGAGCCGCAACTGCCACTTCCAGCTTAGCTGTGCAGAAGAAGAACAACAAGAAGAAGAAATATCTCGAAATATGTCCGTCAGGCCCCTTCCCTTGAGATATATCTGCAAATATCTCGGAAACGAAGAGAGCTACGGCAAAATGTTAAGAGACCTTTTTTGTAGAGAATTAAGTTTCCTACTTTTCATGTTCTATGATATTTTTTGATCAGATGCGTAGTTCTCGAGATATATCAAGATATTTAAAAGTTCCGAAGCCGCACCAACGTAATAGAGATACAGAAACACCGTGGCCCCTTTCTTTGAGATAACTCTGCACTATTGCGAGCTGTAAATGCCACTTCCAGCTTAGCTGTGCAGAAGAAGAACAACAAGAAGAAGAAATATCTCGAAATATGTCCATCAGGACCCTTCCCTTGAGATAAATCTGCAAATATCTCGGAAACGAAGAGAGCTATGGCAAAATGTTAAGAGACCTTTTTTGTAGAGAATTAAGTTCCCTACTTTTCATGTTCTATGATATTTTTTGATCAGATGCGTAGTTCTCGAGATATATCAAGATATTTAAAAGTTCCGAAGCAGCACCAACATAATAGAGATACAGAAACACCGTGGCCCCTTTCTTTGAGATAACTCTGCACTATTGCGAGCTGTAAATGCCACTTCCAGCTTAGCTGTGCAGAAGAAGAACAACAAGAAGAAGAAATATCTCGAAATATGTCCGTCAGGCCCCTCCCCTTGAGATAAATATGCAAATATCTCGGAAACGAAGCGAGCTATGGCAAAATGTTAAGAGACCTTTTTTGTAGAGAATTAAGTTTCCTACTTTTTATGTTCTATGATATTTTTTGATCAGATGCGTAGTTCTCGAGATATATCAAGATATTTAAAAGTTCCGAAGCCGCACCAACATAATAGAGATACCGAAACACCGTGGCCCCTTTCTTTGAGATAACTCTGCACTACTGCGAGCTGTAAATGCCACTTCCAGCTTAGCTGTGCAGAAGAAGAACAACAAGAAGAAGAAATATCTCGAAATATGTCCGTCAGGCCCCTTCCCTTGAGATAAATCTGCAAATATCTCGGAAACGAAGCGAGCTATGGCAAAATGTTAACAGACCTTTTTTGTACAGAATTATGTTTCCTACTTTTTACGTTCTATGATATTTTTTGATCAGACGCGTAGTTCTCGAGATATGTCGAGATATTTAAAAGTTCCGTAGCCGCACCAACATAATAGAGATACAGAAACACCGTGGCCCCTTTCTTTGAGATAACTCTGCACTAGTGCGAGCCGCAAATGCCACTTCCAGCTTAGCTGTGCAGAAGAAGAACAACAAGAAGAAGAAATATCTCGAAATATGTCCGTTAGGCCCCTTCCCTTGAGATAAATCTGCAAATATCTCGGAAACGAAGCGAGCTATGGCAAAATGTTAAGCGACCTTTTTTGTAGAGAATTAAGTTTCCTACTTTTTATGTTCTATGATATTTTTTGATCAGATGCGTAGTTCTCGAGATATATCAAGATATTTAAAAGTTCCGAAGCCCCACCAACATAATAGAGATACAGAAACACCGTGGCCCCTTTCTTTGAGATAACTCTGCACTATTGCGAGCTGCAAATGCCACTTCCAGTTTAGCTGTGCAGAGGAAGAACAACAAGAAGAAGAAATATCTCGAAATATGCCCGTCAGGCCCCTTCCCTTGAGATATATCTGCAAATATCTCGGAAACGAAGCGAGCTATGGCAAAATGTTAAGAGACCTTTTTTGTAGAGAATTATGCTTCCTACAATTTATGTTCTATGATATTTTTTGATCAGAAGCGTAGTTTTCGAGGTATATCGAGATATTTAAAAGTTCCGAAGCCGCACAAACATAATAGAGATACAGAAACACCGTGGCCCCTTTCTTTGAGATAACTCTGCACTAGTGCGAGCCGCAACTGCCACTTCCAGCTTAGCTGTGCAGAAGAAGAACAACAAGAAGAAGAAATATCTCGAAATATGTCCGTCAGGCCCCTTCCCTTGAGATATATCTGCAAATATCTCGGAAACGAAGAGAGCTACGGCAAAATGTTAAGAGACCTTTTTTGTAGAGAATTAAGTTTCCTACTTTTCATGTTCTATGATATTTTTTCATCAGATGCGTAGTTCTCGAGATATATCAAGATATTTAAAAGTTCCGAAGCCGCACCAACGTAATAGAGATACAGAAACACCGTGGCCCCTTTCTTTGAGATAACTCTGCACTATTGCGAGCTGTAAATGCCACTTCCAGCTTAGCTGTGCAGAAGAAGAACAACAAGAAGAAGAAATATCTCGAAATATGTCCATCAGGACCCTTCCCTTGAGATAAATCTGCAAATATCTCGGAAACGAAGAGAGCTATGGCAAAATGTTAAGAGACCTTTTTTGTAGAGAATTAAGTTCCCTACTTTTCATGTTCTATGATATTTTTTGATCAGATGCGTAGTTCTCGAGATATATCAAGATATTTAAAAGTTCCGAAGCAGCACCAACATAATAGAGATACAGAAACACCGTGGCCCCTTTCTTTGAGATAACTCTGCACTATTGCGAGCTGTAAATGCCACTTCCAGCTTAGCTGTGCAGAAGAAGAACAACAAGAAGAAGAAATATCTCGAAATATGTCCGTCAGGCCCCTTCCCTTGAGATAAATCTGCAAATATCTCGGAAACGAAGCGAGCTATGGCAAAATGTTAACAGACCTTTTTTGTACAGAATTATGTTTCCTACTTTTTACGTTCTATGATATTTTTTGATCAGACGCGTAGTTCTCGAGATATGTCGAGATATTTAAAAGTTCCGTAGCCGCACCAACATAATAGAGATACAGAAACACCGTGGCCCCTTTCTTTGAGATAACTCTGCACTAGTGCGAGCCGCAAATGCCACTTCCAGCTTAGCTGTGCAGAAGAAGAACAACAAGAAGAAGAAATATCTCGAAATATGTCCGTCAGGCCCCTTCCCTTGAGATAAATCTGCAAATATCTCGGAAACGAAGCGAGCTATGGCAAAATGTTAACAGACCTTTTTTGTACAGAATTATGTTTCCTACTTTTTACGTTCTATGATATTTTTTGATCAGACGCGTAGTTCTCGAGATATGTCGAGATATTTAAAAGTTCCGTAGCCGCACCAACATAATAGAGATACAGAAACACCGTGGCCCCTTTCTTTGAGATAACTCTGCACTAGTGCGAGCCGCAAATGCCACTTCCAGCTTAGCTGTGCAGAAGAAGAACAACAAGAAGAAGAAATATCTCGAAATATGTCCGTTAGGCCCCTTCCCTTGAGATAAATCTGCAAATATCTCGGAAACGAAGCGAGCTATGGCAAAATGTTAAGCGACCTTTTTTGTAGAGAATTAAGTTTCCTACTTTTTATGTTCTATGATATTTTTTGATCAGATGCGTAGTTCTCGAGATATATCAAGATATTTAAAAGTTCCGAAGCCCCACCAACATAATAGAGATACAGAAACACCGTGGCCCCTTTCTTTGAGATAACTCTGCACTATTGCGAGCTGCAAATGCCACTTCCAGCTTAGCTGTGCAGAGGAAGAACAACAAGAAGAAGAAATATCTCGAAATATGTCCGTCAGGCCAGTTCCCTTGAGATAAATCTGCAAATATCTCGGAAACAAAGCGAGCTACGGCAAAATGTTAAGAGACCTTTTTTGTAGAAAATTAGGATTCCTACTTTTTATGTTCTATGATATTTTTTGATCAGATGCGTAGTTCTCGAGATATATCAAGATATTTAAAAGTTCCGAAGCCGCACCAACATAATAGAGATACAGAAACACCGTGGCCCCTTTCTTTGAGATAACTCTACACTATTGCGCGCTGCAAATGCCACTTCCAGCTTAGCTGTGCAGAAGAAGAACAACAAGAAGAAGAAATATCTCGAAATATGTCCATCAGGACCCTTCCCTTGAGATAAATCTGCAAATATCTCGGAAACGAAGAGAGCTATGGCAAAATGTTAAGAGACCTTTTTTGTAGAGAATTAAGTTCCCTACTTTTCATGTTCTATGATATTTTTTGATCAGATGCGTAGTTCTCGAGATATATCAAGATATTTAAAAGTTCCGAAGCAGCACCAACATAATAGAGATACAGAAACACCGTGGCCCCTTTCTTTGAGATAACTCTGCACTATTGCGAGCTGTAAATGCCACTTCCAGCTTAGCTGTGCAGAAGAAGAACAACAAGAAGAAGAAATATCTCGAAATATGTCCGTCAGGCCCCTCCCCTTGAGATAAATATGCAAATATCTCGGAAACGAAGCGAGCTATGGCAAAATGTTAAGAGACCTTTTTTGTAGAGAATTAAGTTTCCTACTTTTTATGTTCTACGATATTTTTTGATCAGATGCGTAGTTCTCGAGATATATCAAGATATTTAAAAGTTCCGAAGCCGCACCAACATAATAGAGATACCGAAACACCGTGGCCCCTTTCTTTGAGATAACTCTGCACTATTGCGAGCTGTAAATGCCACTTCCAGCTTAGCTGTGCAGAAGAAGAACAACAAGAAGAAGAAATATCTCGAAATATGTCCGTCAGACCCCTTCCCTTGAGATGAATCTGCAAATATCTCGGAAACGAAGCGAGCTATGGCAAAATGTTAAGAGACCTTTTTTGTAGAGAATAATGTTTCCTACAATTTATGTTCTATGATATTTTTTGATCAGAAGCGTAGTTTTCGAGATATATCGAGATATTTAAAAGTTCCGAAGCCGCACCAACATAATAGAGATACAGAAACACCGTGGCCCCTTTCTTTGAGATAACTCTGCACTATTGCGACCTGCAAATGCCACTTCCAGCTCAGCTGTGCAGAAGAAGAACAACAAGAAGAAGAAATATCTCGAAATATGCCCGTCAGGCCCCTTCCCTTGAGATATATCTGCAAATATCTCGGAAACGAAGCGAGCTATGGCAAAATGTTAAAAGACCTTTTTTGTAGAGAATTATGCTTCCTACAATTTATGTTCTATGATATTTTTTGATCAGAAGCGTAGTTTTCGAGGTATATCGAGATATTTAAAAGTTCCGAAGCCGCACAAACATAATAGAGATACAGAAACACCGTGGCCCCTTTCTTTGAGATAACTCTGCACTAGTGCGAGCCGCAAATGCCACTTCCAGCTTAGCTGTGCAGAAGAAGAACAACAAGAAGAAGAAATATCTCGAAATATGTCCGTCAGGCCCCTTCCCTTGAGATAAATATGCAAATATCTCGGAAACGAAGCGAGCTATGGCAAAATGTTAAGCGACCTTTTTTGTAGAGAATTAAGTTTCCTACTTTTTATGTTCTATGATATTTTTTGATCAGATGCGTAGTTCTCGAGATATATCAAGATATTTAAAAGTTCCGAAGCCGCACCAACGTAATAGAGATACAGAAACACCGTGGCCCCTTTCTTTGAGATAACTCTGCACTATTGCGAGCTGTAAATGCCACTTCCAGCTTAGCTGTGCAGAAGAAGAACAACAAGAAGAAGAAATATCTCGAAATATGTCCATCAGGACCCTTCCCTTGAGATAAATCTGCAAATATCTCGGAAACGAAATGCGCTATGGCAAAATGTTAAGAGACCTTTTTTGTAGAGAATTATGTTTCCTACAATTTATGTTCTATGATATTTTTTGATCAGAAGCGTAGTTCTCGAGATATATCAAGATATTTAATAGTTCCGAAGCAGCACCAACATAATAGAGATACAGAAACACCGTGGCCCCTTTCTTTGAGATAACTCTGCACTCTTGCGAGCTGTAAATGCCACTTCCAGCTTAGCTGTGCAGAAGAAGAACAACAAGAAGAAGAAATATCTCGAAATATGTCCGTCAGGCCCCTCCCCTTGAGATAAATATGCAAATATCTCGGAAACGAAGCGAGCTATGGCAAAATGTTAAGAGACCTTTTTTGTAGAGAATTAAGTTTCCTACTTTTTATGTTCTATGATATTTTTTGATCAGATGCGTAGTTCTCGAGATATATCAAGATATTTAAAAGTTCCGAAGCCGCACCAACATAATAGAGATACCGAAACACCGTGGCCCCTTTCTTTGAGATAACTCTGCACTATTGCGAGCTGTAAATGCCACTTCCAGCTTAGCTGTGCAGAAGAAGAACAACAAGAAGAAGAAATATCTCGAAATATGTCCGTCAGGCCCCTTCCCTTGAGATAAATCTGCAAATATCTCGGAAACGAAGCGAGCTATGGCAAAATGTTAACAGACCTTTTTTGTACAGAATTATGTTTCCTACTTTTTACGTTCTATGATATTTTTTGATCAGACGCGTAGTTCTCGAGATATATCAAGATATTTAAAAGTTCCGAAGCCGCACCAACATAATAGAGATACAGAAACACCGTGGCCCCTTTCTTTGAGATATCTCTGCACTATTGCGAGCTGCAAATGCCACTTCCAGCTTAGCTGTGCAGAAGAAGAACAACAAGAAGAAGAAATATCTCGAAATATGTCCGTCAGGACCCTGCCCTTGAGATATATCTGCAAATATCTCGGAAACGAAGCGAGCTATGGCAAAATGTTGAGAGACCTTTTTTGTAGAGAATTATGTTTCCTACAATTTATGTTCTATGATATTTTTTGATCAGAAGCGTAGTTTTCGAGATATGTCGAGATATTTAAAAGTTCCGTAGCCGCACCAACATAATAGAGATACAGAAACACCGTGGCCCCTGTCTTTGAGATAACTCTGCACTAGTGCGAGCCGCAAATCCCACTTCCAGCTTAGCTGTGCAGAAGAAGAACAACAAGAAGAAGAAATATCTCGAAATATGTCCGTTAGGCCCCTTCCCTTGAGATAAATCTGCAAATATCTCGGAAACGAAGCGAGCTATGGCAAAATGTTAAGCGACCTTTTTTGTAGAGAATTAAGTTTCCTACTTTTTATGTTCTATGATATTTTTTGATCAGATGCGTAGTTCTCGAGATATATCAAGATATTTAAAAGTTCCGAAGCCCCACCAACATAATAGAGATACAGAAACACCGTGGCCCCTTTCTTTGAGATAACTCTGCACTATTGCGAGCTGCAAATGCCACTTCCAGCTTAGCTGTGCAGAGGAAGAACAACAAGAAGAAGAAATATCTCGAAATATGTCCGTCAGGCCAGTTCCCTTGAGATAAATCTGCAGATATCTCGGAAACGAAGCGAGCTACGGCAAAATGTTAAGAGACCTTTTTTGTAGAAAATTAGGATTCCTACTTTTTATGTTCTATGATATTTTTTGAACAGATGCGTAGTTCTCGAGATATATCAAGATATTTAAAAGTTCCGAAGCCGCACCAACATAATAGAGATACAGAAACACCGTGGCCCCTTTCTTTGAGATAACTCTGCACTATTGCGAGCTGTAAATGCCACTTCCAGCTTAGCTGTGCAGAAGAAGAACAACAAGAAGAAGAAATATCTCGAAATATGTCCGTCAGGCCCCTTCCCTTGAGATAAATCTGCAAATATCTCGGAAACGAAGCGAGCTATGGCAAAATGTTAAGAGACCTTTTTTGTAGAGAATTATGTTTCCTACTTTTTATGTTCGATGATATTTTTTGATCAGATGCGTAGTTCTCGAGATATATCAAGATATTTAAAAGTTCCGAAGCTGCACCAACATAATAGAGGTACAGAAACACCGTGGCCTCTTTCTTTGAGATAACTCTGCACTATTGCGAGCTGCAAATGCCACTTCGAGCTTAGCTGTGCAGAAGAAGAACAACAAGAAGAAGAAATATCTCGAAATATGTCCGTCAGGCCCCTTCCCTTGAGATGAATCTGCAAATATCTCGGAAACGAAGCGAGCTATGGCAAAATGTTAAGAGACCTTTTTTGTAGAGAATAATGTTTCTTACAATTTATGTTCTATGATATTTTTTGATCAGAAGCGTAGTTTTCGAGATATATCGAGATATTTAAAAGTTCCGAAGCCGCACCAACATAATAGAGATACAGAAACACCGTGGCCCCTTTCTTTGAGATAACTCTGCACTATTGCGACCTGCAAATGCCACTTCCAGCTCAGCTGTGCAGAAGAAGAACAACAAGAAGAAGAAATATCTCGAAATATGCCCGTCAGGCCCCGTCCCTTGAGATATATCTGCAAATATCTCGGAAACGAAGCGAGCTATGGCAAAATGTTAAGAGACCTTTTTTGTAGAGAATTATGCTTCCTACAATTTATGTTCTATGATATTTTTTGATCAGAAGCGTAGTTTTCGAGGTATATCGAGATATTTAAAAGTTCCGAAGCCGCACAAACATAATAGAGATACAGAAACACCGTGGCCCCTTTCTTTGAGATAACTCTGCACTAGTGCGAGCCGCAACTGCCACTTCCAGCTTAGCTGTGCAGAAGAAGAACAACAAGAAGAAGAAATATCTCGAAATATGTCCGTCAGGCCCCTTCCCTTGAGATATATCTGCAAATATCTCGGAAACGAAGAGAGCTACGGCAAAATGTTAAGAGACCTTTTTTGTAGAGAATTAAGTTTCCTACTTTTCATGTTCTATGATATTTTTTGATCAGATGCGTAGTTCTCGAGATATATCAAGATATTTAAAAGTTCCGAAGCCGCACCAACGTAATAGAGATACAGAAACACCGTGGCCCCTTTCTTTGAGATAACTCTGCACTATTGCGAGCTGTAAATGCCACTTCCAGCTTAGCTGTGCAGAAGAAGAACAACAAGAAGAAGAAATATCTCGAAATATGTCCATCAGGACCCTTCCCTTGAGATAAATCTGCAAATATCTCGGAAACGAAGAGAGCTATGGCAAAATGTTAAGAGACCTTTTTTGTAGAGAATTAAGTTCCCTACTTTTCATGTTCTATGATATTTTTTGATCAGATGCGTAGTTCTCGAGATATATCAAGATATTTAAAAGTTCCGAAGCAGCACCAACATAATAGAGATACAGAAACACCGTGGCCCCTTTCTTTGAGATAACTCTGCACTATTGCGAGCTGTAAATGCCACTTCCAGCTTAGCTGTGCAGAAGAAGAACAACAAGAAGAAGAAATATCTCGAAATATGTCCGTCAGGCCCCTCCCCTTGAGATAAATATGCAAATATCTCGGAAACGAAGCGAGCTATGGCAAAATGTTAAGAGACCTTTTTTGTAGAGAATTAAGTTTCCTACTTTTTATGTTCTATGATATTTTTTGATCAGATGCGTAGTTCTCGAGATATATCAAGATATTTAAAAGTTCCGAAGCCGCACCAACATAATAGAGATACCGAAACACCGTGGCCCCTTTCTTTGAGATAACTCTGCACTACTGCGAGCTGTAAATGCCACTTCCAGCTTAGCTGTGCAGAAGAAGAACAACAAGAAGAAGAAATATCTCGAAATATGTCCGTCAGGCCCCTTCCCTTGAGATAAATCTGCAAATATCTCGGAAACGAAGCGAGCTATGGCAAAATGTTAACAGACCTTTTTTGTACAGAATTATGTTTCCTACTTTTTACGTTCTATGATATTTTTTGATCAGACGCGTAGTTCTCGAGATATGTCGAGATATTTAAAAGTTCCGTAGCCGCACCAACATAATAGAGATACAGAAACACCGTGGCCCCTTTCTTTGAGATAACTCTGCACTAGTGCGAGCCGCAAATGCCACTTCCAGCTTAGCTGTGCAGAAGAAGAACAACAAGAAGAAGAAATATCTCGAAATATGTCCGTTAGGCCCCTTCCCTTGAGATAAATCTGCAAATATCTCGGAAACGAAGCGAGCTATGGCAAAATGTTAAGCGACCTTTTTTGTAGAGAATTAAGTTTCCTACTTTTTATGTTCTATGATATTTTTTG
Organism: Osmia lignaria lignaria; assembly: GCF_051020975.1. Taxonomy (NCBI): domain Eukaryota; kingdom Metazoa; phylum Arthropoda; class Insecta; order Hymenoptera; family Megachilidae; genus Osmia; species Osmia lignaria. The sequence goes on along the minus strand of NW_027478159.1, from coordinate 2,632,724 downwards.
ATCAGATGCGTAGTTCTCGAGATATATCAAGATATTTAAAAGTTCCGAAGCCCCACCAACATAATAGAGATACAGAAACACCGTGGCCCCTTTCTTTGAGATAACTCTGCACTATTGCGAGCTGCAAATGCCACTTCCAGTTTAGCTGTGCAGAGGAAGAACAACAAGAAGAAGAAATATCTCGAAATATGCCCGTCAGGCCCCTTCCCTTGAGATATATCTGCAAATATCTCGGAAACGAAGCGAGCTATGGCAAAATGTTAAGAGACCTTTTTTGTAGAGAATTATGCTTCCTACAATTTATGTTCTATGATATTTTTTGATCAGAAGCGTAGTTTTCGAGGTATATCGAGATATTTAAAAGTTCCGAAGCCGCACAAACATAATAGAGATACAGAAACACCGTGGCCCCTTTCTTTGAGATAACTCTGCACTAGTGCGAGCCGCAACTGCCACTTCCAGCTTAGCTGTGCAGAAGAAGAACAACAAGAAGAAGAAATATCTCGAAATATGTCCGTCAGGCCCCTTCCCTTGAGATATATCTGCAAATATCTCGGAAACGAAGAGAGCTACGGCAAAATGTTAAGAGACCTTTTTTGTAGAGAATTAAGTTTCCTACTTTTCATGTTCTATGATATTTTTTCATCAGATGCGTAGTTCTCGAGATATATCAAGATATTTAAAAGTTCCGAAGCCGCACCAACGTAATAGAGATACAGAAACACCGTGGCCCCTTTCTTTGAGATAACTCTGCACTATTGCGAGCTGTAAATGCCACTTCCAGCTTAGCTGTGCAGAAGAAGAACAACAAGAAGAAGAAATATCTCGAAATATGTCCATCAGGACCCTTCCCTTGAGATAAATCTGCAAATATCTCGGAAACGAAGAGAGCTATGGCAAAATGTTAAGAGACCTTTTTTGTAGAGAATTAAGTTCCCTACTTTTCATGTTCTATGATATTTTTTGATCAGATGCGTAGTTCTCGAGATATATCAAGATATTTAAAAGTTCCGAAGCAGCACCAACATAATAGAGATACAGAAACACCGTGGCCCCTTTCTTTGAGATAACTCTGCACTATTGCGAGCTGTAAATGCCACTTCCAGCTTAGCTGTGCAGAAGAAGAACAACAAGAAGAAGAAATATCTCGAAATATGTCCGTCAGGCCCCTTCCCTTGAGATAAATCTGCAAATATCTCGGAAACGAAGCGAGCTATGGCAAAATGTTAACAGACCTTTTTTGTACAGAATTATGTTTCCTACTTTTTACGTTCTATGATATTTTTTGATCAGACGCGTAGTTCTCGAGATATGTCGAGATATTTAAAAGTTCCGTAGCCGCACCAACATAATAGAGATACAGAAACACCGTGGCCCCTTTCTTTGAGATAACTCTGCACTAGTGCGAGCCGCAAATGCCACTTCCAGCTTAGCTGTGCAGAAGAAGAACAACAAGAAGAAGAAATATCTCGAAATATGTCCGTCAGGCCCCTTCCCTTGAGATAAATCTGCAAATATCTCGGAAACGAAGCGAGCTATGGCAAAATGTTAACAGACCTTTTTTGTACAGAATTATGTTTCCTACTTTTTACGTTCTATGATATTTTTTGATCAGACGCGTAGTTCTCGAGATATGTCGAGATATTTAAAAGTTCCGTAGCCGCACCAACATAATAGAGATACAGAAACACCGTGGCCCCTTTCTTTGAGATAACTCTGCACTAGTGCGAGCCGCAAATGCCACTTCCAGCTTAGCTGTGCAGAAGAAGAACAACAAGAAGAAGAAATATCTCGAAATATGTCCGTTAGGCCCCTTCCCTTGAGATAAATCTGCAAATATCTCGGAAACGAAGCGAGCTATGGCAAAATGTTAAGCGACCTTTTTTGTAGAGAATTAAGTTTCCTACTTTTTATGTTCTATGATATTTTTTGATCAGATGCGTAGTTCTCGAGATATATCAAGATATTTAAAAGTTCCGAAGCCCCACCAACATAATAGAGATACAGAAACACCGTGGCCCCTTTCTTTGAGATAACTCTGCACTATTGCGAGCTGCAAATGCCACTTCCAGCTTAGCTGTGCAGAGGAAGAACAACAAGAAGAAGAAATATCTCGAAATATGTCCGTCAGGCCAGTTCCCTTGAGATAAATCTGCAAATATCTCGGAAACAAAGCGAGCTACGGCAAAATGTTAAGAGACCTTTTTTGTAGAAAATTAGGATTCCTACTTTTTATGTTCTATGATATTTTTTGATCAGATGCGTAGTTCTCGAGATATATCAAGATATTTAAAAGTTCCGAAGCCGCACCAACATAATAGAGATACAGAAACACCGTGGCCCCTTTCTTTGAGATAACTCTACACTATTGCGCGCTGCAAATGCCACTTCCAGCTTAGCTGTGCAGAAGAAGAACAACAAGAAGAAGAAATATCTCGAAATATGTCCATCAGGACCCTTCCCTTGAGATAAATCTGCAAATATCTCGGAAACGAAGAGAGCTATGGCAAAATGTTAAGAGACCTTTTTTGTAGAGAATTAAGTTCCCTACTTTTCATGTTCTATGATATTTTTTGATCAGATGCGTAGTTCTCGAGATATATCAAGATATTTAAAAGTTCCGAAGCAGCACCAACATAATAGAGATACAGAAACACCGTGGCCCCTTTCTTTGAGATAACTCTGCACTATTGCGAGCTGTAAATGCCACTTCCAGCTTAGCTGTGCAGAAGAAGAACAACAAGAAGAAGAAATATCTCGAAATATGTCCGTCAGGCCCCTCCCCTTGAGATAAATATGCAAATATCTCGGAAACGAAGCGAGCTATGGCAAAATGTTAAGAGACCTTTTTTGTAGAGAATTAAGTTTCCTACTTTTTATGTTCTACGATATTTTTTGATCAGATGCGTAGTTCTCGAGATATATCAAGATATTTAAAAGTTCCGAAGCCGCACCAACATAATAGAGATACCGAAACACCGTGGCCCCTTTCTTTGAGATAACTCTGCACTATTGCGAGCTGTAAATGCCACTTCCAGCTTAGCTGTGCAGAAGAAGAACAACAAGAAGAAGAAATATCTCGAAATATGTCCGTCAGGCCCCTTCCCTTGAGATAAATCTGCAAATATCTCGGAAACGAAGCGAGCTATGGCAAAATGTTAACAGACCTTTTTTGTACAGAATTATGTTTCCTACTTTTTACGTTCTATGATATTTTTTGATCAGACGCGTAGTTCTCGAGATATATCAAGATATTTAAAAGTTCCGAAGCCGCACCAACATAATAGAGATACAGAAACACCGTGGCCCCTTTCTTTGAGATATCTCTGCACTATTGCGAGCTGCAAATGCCACTTCCAGCTTAGCTGTGCAGAAGAAGAACAACAAGAAGAAGAAATATCTCGAAATATGTCCGTCAGGACCCTGCCCTTGAGATATATCTGCAAATATCTCGGAAACGAAGCGAGCTATGGCAAAATGTTGAGAGACCTTTTTTGTAGAGAATTATGTTTCCTACAATTTATGTTCTAGGATATTTTTTGATCAGAAGCGTAGTTTTCGAGATATGTCGAGATATTTAAAAGTTCCGTAGCCGCACCAACATAATAGAGATACAGAAACACCGTGGCCCCTTTCTTTGAGATAACTCTGCACTAGTGCGAGCCGCAAATGCCACTTCCAGCTTAGCTGTGCAGAAGAAGAACAACAAGAAGAAGAAATATCTCGAAATATGTCCGTTAGGCCCCTTCCCTTGAGATAAATCTGCAAATATCTCGGAAACGAAGCGAGCTATGGCAAAATGTTAAGCGACCTTTTTTGTAGAGAATTAAGTTTCCTACTTTTTATGTTCTATGATATTTTTTGATCAGATGCGTAGTTCTCGAGATATATCAAGATATTTAAAAGTTCCGAAGCCCCACCAACATAATAGAGATACAGAAACACCGTGGCCCTTTTCTTTGAGATAACTCTGCACTATTGCGAGCTGCAAATGCCACTTCCAGCTTAGCTGTGCAGAGGAAGAACAACAAGAAGAAGAAATATCTCGAAATATGTCCGTCAGGCCAGTTCCCTTGAGATAAATCTGCAAATATCTCGGAAACAAAGCGAGCTACGGCAAAATGTTAAGAGACATTTTTTGTAGAAAATTAGGATTCCTACTTTTTATGTTCTATGATATTTTTTGATCAGATGCGTAGTTCCCGAGATATATCAAGATATTTAAAAGTTCCGAAGCCGCACCAACATAATAGAGATACAGAAACACCGTGGCCCCTTTCTTTGAGATAACTCTACACTATTGCGCGCTGCAAATGCTACTTCCAGCTTAGCTGTGCAGAAGAAGAACAACAAGAAGAAGAAATATCTCGAAATATGTCCGTCAGGCCCCTTCCCTCGAGATAAATCTGCAAATATCTCGGAAACGAAGCGAGCTATGGCAAAATGTTAAGAGACCTATTTTGTAGAGAATAAAATTTCCTACTTTTTACGTTCTATGATATTTTTCGATCGGATGCGTAGTTCTCGAGATATATCAAGATATTTAAAAGTTCCGAAGCCGCACCAACATAATAGAGATACAGAAACACCGTGGCCCCTTTCTTTGAGATAACTCTGCACTATTGCGAGCTGCAAATGCCACTTCCAGCTTAGCTGTGCAGAAGAAGAACAACAAGAAGAAGAAATATCTGGAAATATGTCCGTCAGGCCCCTTCCCTTGAGATAAATCTGCAGATATCTCGGAAACGAAGCGAGCTACGGCAAAATGTTAAGAGACCTTTTTTGTAGAAAATTAGGATTCCTACTTTTTATGTTCTATGATATTTTTTGAACAGATGCGTAGTTCTCGAGATATATCAAGATATTTAAAAGTTCCGAAGCCGCACCAACATAATAGAGATACAGAAACACCGTGGCCCCTTTCTTTGAGATAACTCTGCACTATTGCGAGCTGCAAATGCCACTTCCAGCTTAGCTGTGCAGAAGAAGAACAACAAGAAGAAGAAATATCTGGAAATATGTCCGTCAGGCCCCTTCCCTTGAGATAAATCTGCAAATATCTCGGAAACGAAGCGAGCTATGGCAAAATGTTAAGCGACCTTTTTTGTAGAGAATTAAGTTTCCTACTTTTTATGTTCTATGATATTATTTGATCAGATGCGTAGTTCTCGAGATATATCAAGATATTTAAAAGTTCCGAAGCCCCACCAACATAATAGAGATACAGAAACACCGTGGCCCCTTTCTTTGAGATAACTCTGCACTATTGCGAGCTGCAAATGCCACTTCCAGCTTAGCTGTGCAGAGGAAGAACAACAAGAAGAAGAAATATCTCGAAATATGTCCGTCAGGCCAGTTCCCTTGAGATAAATCTGCAAATATCTCGGAAACAAAGCGAGCTACGGCAAAATGTTAAGAGACCTTTTTTGTAGAAAATTAGGATTCCTACTTTTTATGTTCTATGATATTTTTTGATCAGATGCGTAGTTCTCGAGATATATCAAGATATTTAAAAGTTCCGAAGCCGCACCAACATAATAGAGATACAGAAACACCGTGGCCCCTTTCTTTGAGATAACTCTACACTATTGCGCGCTGCAAATGCCACTTCCAGCTTAGCTGTGCAGAAGAAGAACAACAAGAAGAAGAAATATCTCGAAATATGTCCGTCAGGCCCCTTCCCTCGAGATAAATCTGCAAATATCTCGGAAACGAAGCGAGCTATGGCAAAATGTTAAGAGACCTTTTTTGTAGAAAATTAGGATTCCTACTTTTTATGTTCTATGATATTTTTTGAACAGATGCGTAGTTCTCGAGATATATCAAGATATTTAAAAGTTCCGAAGCCTCACCAACATAATAGAGATACAGAAACACCGTGGCCCCTTTCTTTGAGATATCTCTGCACTATTGCGAGCTGCAAATGCCACTTCCAGCTTAGCTGTGCAGAAGAAGAACAACAAGAAGAAGAAATATCTAGAAATATGTCCGTCAGGACCCTGCCCTTGAGATATATCTGCAAATATCTCGGAAACGAAGCGAGCTATGGCAAAATGTTGAGAGACCTTTTTTGTAGAGAATTATGTTTCCTACAATTTATGTTCTATGATATTTTTTGATCAGAAGCGTAGTTTTCGAGATATGTCGAGATATTTAAAAGTTCCGTAGCCGCACCAACATAATAGAGATACAGAAACACCGTGGCCCCTTTCTTTGAGATCACTCTGCACTAGTGCGAGCCGCAAATGCCACTTCCAGCTTAGCTGTGCAGAAGAAGAACAACAAGAAGAAGAAATATCTCGAAATATGTCCGTTAGGCCCCTTCCCTTGAGATAAATCTGCAAATATCTCGGAAACGAAGCGAGCTATGGCAAAATGTTAAGCGACCTTTTTTGTAGAAAATTAGGATTCCTACTTTTTATGTTCTATGATATTTTTTGATCAGATGCGTAGTTCTCGAGATATATCAAGATATTTAAAAGTTCCGAAGCCGCACCAACATAATAGAGATACAGAAACACCGTGGCCCCTTTCTTTGAGATAACTCTGCACTATTGCGACCTGCAAATGCCACTTCCAGCTTAGCTGTGCAGAAGAGGAACAACAAGAAGAAGAAATATCTCGGAATATGTCCGTCAGGCCCCTTCCCTTGAGCTAAATCTGCAAATATCTCGGAAACGATGCCAGCTATGGGAAAATGTTGAGAGACCTTTTTTGCAGAGAATTAAGTTTTCTACTTTTTATGTTTTATGATATTTCTTGATCAGATGCGTAGTTCTCGAGATATATCAAGATATTTAAAAGTTCCGAAGCCGCACCAACATAATAGAGATACAGAAACACCGTGGCCCCTTTCTTTGAGATAACTCTGCACTATTGCGCGCAGCAAATGCCACTTCCAGCTTAGCTGTGCAGAAGAAGAACAACAAGAAGAAGAAATATCTCGAAATATGTCCGTCAGGCCCCTTCCCTTGAGATAAATCTGCAAATATCTCGGAAACGAAGCGAGCTATGGCAAAATGTTAGGAGACCTTTTTTGTAGAGAATTAAGTTTCCTACTTTTTATGTTGTATGATATTTTTTGATCAGATGCGTAGTTCTCGAGATATATCAAGATATTTAAAAGTTCCGAAGCCGCACCAACATAATAGAGAAACAGAAACACCGTGGCCCCTTTCTTTGAGGTAACTCTGCACTATTGCGAGCTGCAAATGCCACTTCCAGCTTAGCTGTGCAGAAGAAGAACAACAAGAAGAAGAAATATCTCGAAATATGTCCGTCAGGCCCCTTCCCTTGAGATAAATCTGCAAATATCTCGGAAACCAAGCGAGCGATCGCAAAATGTTAAGAGACCTTATTTGTAGAGAATTAAGTTTCCTACTTTTTATGTTCTACGATATTTTTTGATCAGATGCGTAGTTCTCGAGATATATCAAGATATTTAAAAGTTCCGAAGCCGCACCAACATAATAGAGATACAGAAACACCGTGGCCCCTTTCTTTGAGATAACTCTGCACTATTGCGAGCTGCAAATGCCACTTCCAGCTTAGCTGTGCAGAAGAAGAACAACAAGAAGAAGAAATATCTGGAAATATGTCCGTCAGGCCCCTTCCCTTGAGATAAATCTGCAAATATCTCGGAAACGAAGCGAGCTACGGCAAAATGTTAAGAGACCTTTTTTGTAGAAAAATAGGATTCCTACTTTTTATGTTCTATGATATTTTTTGATCAGATGCGTAGTTCTCGAGATATATCCTGATACTTAAAAGTTCCGAAGCGGCACCAACATAATAGAGATACCGAAACACCGTGGCCCCTTTCTTTGAGGTAACTCTGCACTATTGCGAGCTGCAAATGCCACTTCCAGCTTAGCTGTGCAGAAGAAGAACAACAAGAAGAAGAAATATCTCGAAATATGTCCGTCAGGCCCCTTCCCTTGAGATAAATATGCAAATATCTCGGAAACGAAGCGAGCTATGGCAAAATGTTAAGAGACCATTTTTGTAGAGAATTAAGTTTCCTACTTTTTATGTTCTACGATATTTTTTGATCAGATGCGTAGTTCTCGAGATATATCAAGATATTTAAAAGTTCCGAAGCCGCACCAACATAATAGAGATACAGAAACACCGTGGCCCCTTTCTTTGAGATAACTCAGCACTATTGCGAGCTGGAAATGCCACTTCCAGTTTAGCTGTGCACAAGAAGAACAACAAGAAGAAGAAATATCTCGAAATATGTCCGTTAGGCCCCTTCCCTTGAGATAAATCTGCAAATATCTCGGAAACGAAGCGAGCTATGGCAAAATGTTAAGAGACCTTTTTTGTAGAGAATTAAGTTTCCTACTTTTTATGTTCTATGATATTTTTTGATCAGATGCGTAGTTCTCGAGATATACCAAGATATTTAAAAGTTCCGAAGCCGCACCAACATAATAGAGATACAGAAACACCGTGGCCCCTTTCTTTGAGGTAACTCTGCACTATTGCGAGCTGGAAATGCCACTTCCAGTTTAGCTGTGCAGAAGAAGAACAACAAGAAGAGGAAATATCTCGAAATATGTCCGTCAGGCCCCTTCCCTTGAGATATATCTGCAAATATCTCGGAAACGAAACGAGCTATGGCAAAATGTTAAGAGACCTTTTTTGTAGAGAATTATGTTTCCTACAATTTATGTTCTATGATATTTTTTGATCAGAAGCGTAGTTTTCGAGATATATCGAGATATTTAAAAGATCCGAAGCTGCACCAACATAATAGAGATACAGAAACACCGTGGCCCCTTTCTTTGAGATAACTCTGCACTAATGCGAGCCGCAAATGCCGCTTCCAGCTTAGCTGTGCAGAAGAAGAACAACAAGAAGAAGAAATATCTCGAAATATGTCGGTCAGGCCCCTTCCCTCGAGATAAATCTGCAAATATCTCGGAAACGAAGCGAGCTATGGCAAAATGTTAAGAGACCTTTTTTGTAGAGAATTAAGTTTGCCACAATTTAGGTTCTATGATATTTTTTGATCAGAAGCGTAGTTTTCGAGATATATCGAGATATTTAAAAGATCCGAAGCCGCACCATCATAATAGAGATACAGAAACACCGTGGCCCCTTTCTTTGAGATAACTCTGCACCATTGCGAGCTGCAAATGCCACTTCCAGCTTAGCTGTGCAGAAGAAGACCAACAAGAAGAAGAAATATCTCGAAATATGTCCGTCAGGCCCCTTCCCTTGAGATAAATCTGCAAATATCTCGGAAACGAAGCGAGCTATGGCAAAATGTTAAGAGACCTTATTTGTAGAGAATTAAGTTTCCTACTTTTTATGTTCTATGATATTATTTGATCAGAAGCGTAGTTCTCGAGATATATCAAGATATTTAAAAGTTCCGAAGCCGCACCAACATAATAGAGATACAGAAACACCGTGGCCCCTTTCTTTCAGATAACTCTGCACTATTGCGAGCTGGAAATGCCACTTCCTGTTTAGCTGTGCAGAAGAAGACCAACAAGAAGAAGAAATATCTCGAAATATGTCCGTCAGGCCCCTTCCCTTGAGATAAATCTGCAAATATCTCGGAAACGAAGCGAGCTATGGCAAAATGTTAAGAGACCTTATTTGTAGAGAATTAAGTTTCCTACTTTTTATGTTCTATGATATTATTTGATCAGATGCGTAGTTCTCGAGATATATCAAGATATTTAAAAGTTCCGAAGCCGCACCAACATAATAGAGATACAGAAACACCGTGGCCCCTTTCTTTCAGATAACTCTGCACTATTGCGAGCTGGAAATGCCACTTCCTGTTTAGCTGTGCAGAAGAAGAACAACAAGAAGAAGAAATATCCCGAAATATGTCCGTCGGGCCCCTTCCCTTGAGATACATCTGCATATATCTCCGAAACGAAGCGAGCTATGGCAAAATGTTAAGAGACCTTTTTGGTAGAGAATGAAGTTTCCTACTTTTTATGTTCTATGATATTTTTTGATCAGATGCGTAGTTCTCGAGATATATCAAGATATTTAAAAGTTCCGAAGCCGCACCAACATAATAGAGATACAGAAACACCGTGGCCCCTTTCTTTGAGATAACTCTGCACTATTGCGAGCTGCAAATGCCACTTCCAGCTTAGCTGTGCAGAAGAAGAACAACAAGAAGAAGAAATATCTCGAAATATGTCCGTCAGGCTCCTTCCCTTGAGATAAATCTGCAAATATCTCGGAAACGAAGCGAGCTATGGCAAAATGTTAAGCGACTTTATTTGTAGAGAATTAAGTTTCCTACTTTTTACGTTCTATGATATTTTTTGATCAGATGCGTAGTTCTCGAGATATATCAAGATATTTTAAAGTTCCGAAGCCGCACCAACATAATAGAGATACAGAAACACCGTGGCCCCTTTCTTTGAGATAACTCTGCACTACTGCGAGCTGGAAATGCCACTTCCAGTTTAGCTGTGCAGAAGAAGAACAACAAGAAGAAGAAATATCTCGAAATATGTCCGTCAGGCCCCTTCCCTTGAGATAAATCTGCAAATATCTCGGAAACGAAGCGAGCTATGGCAAAATGTTAAGAGACCTTTTTTGTAGAGAATTAAGTTTCCTACTTTTTATGTTCTATGATATTTTTTGATCGGATGCGTAGTTCTCGAGATATATCAAGATATTTAAAAGTTCCGAAGCCGCACCAACATAATAGAGATACAGAAACACCGTGGCCCCTTTCTTTGAGATAACTCTGCACTATTGCGAGCTGCAAATGCCACTTCCAGCTTAGCTGTGCAGAAGAAGAACAACAAGAAGAAGAAATATCTCGAAATATGTCCGTCAGACCCCTTCCCTTGAGATAAATCTGCAAATATCTCGGAAACGAAGCGAGCTATGGCAAAATGTTAAGAGACCTTTTTTGTAGAGAATTATGTTTCCCACAATTTACGTTCTATGATATTTTTTGATCAGAAGCGTAGTTTTCGAGATATATCGAGAAATTTAAAAGATCCGAAGCCGCACCAACATAATAGAGATACAGAAACACCGTGGCCCCTTTCTTCGAGATAACTCTGCACTATTGCGAGCTGCAAATGCCACTTCCAGCTTAGCTGTGCAGAAGAAGACCAACAAGAAGAAGAAATATCTCGAAATATGTCCGTCAGGCCCCTTCCCTTGAGATAAATCTGCAAATATCTCGGAAACGAAGCGAGCTATGGCAAAATGTTAAGAGACCTTTTTTGTAGAGAATTAAGTTTCCTACTTTTTATGTTCTATGATATTTTTTGATCACATGCGTAGTTCTCGAGATATATCAAGATATTTAAAAGTTCCGAAGCCGCACCAACATAATAGAGATACAGAAACACCGTGGCCCCTTTCTTTGAGATAACTCTGCACTATTGCGAGCTGCAAATGCCACTTCCAGCTTAGCTGTGCAGAGGAAGAACAACAAGAAGAAGAAATATCTCGAAATATGTCCGTCAGGCCAGTTCCTTTGAGCTGAATCTGCAAATATCTCGGAAACGAAGCGAGCTATGGCAAAATGTTAAGAGACGTTTTTTGTAGAGAATTATGTTTCCTACAATTTATGTTCTATGATATTTTTTGATCAGAAGCGTAGTTTTCGAGATATATCGAGATATTTAAAAGTTCCGAAGCCGCACCAACATAATAGGGATACAGAAACACCGTGGCCCCTTTCTTTGAGTTAACTCTGCACTAGTGCGAGCCGCAAATGCCACTTCCAGCTTAGCTGTGCAGGAGAAGAACAACAAGAAGAAGAGATATCTCGAAATATGTCCGTCAGGCCCCTTCCCTTGAGATATATCTGCAAATATCTCGGAAACGAAGCGAGCTATGGCAAAATGTTAAGAGACCTTTTTTGTAGAGAATTATGTTTCCTACAATTTATGTTCTATGATATTTTTTGATCAGACGCGTAGTTCTCGAGATATATCAAGATATTTAAAAGTTCCGAAGCCGCACCAACATAATAGAGATACAGAAACACCGTGGCTCCTTTCTTTTAGATAACTCTGCACTATTGCGACCTGGAAGTGCCACTTCCAGTTTAGCTGTGCAGAAGAAGAACAACAAGAAGAAGAAATATCTCGAAATAAGTCCGTTAGGCCCCTTCCCTTGAGATAAATCTGCAAATATCTCGGAAACGAAGCGAGTTATGGCAAAATGTTAAGAGACCTTTTTTGTAGAGAATTAAGTTTCCTACGTTTTATGTTGTATGATATTTTTTGATCAGATGCGTAGTTCTCGAGATATATCAAGATATTTAAAAGTTCCGAAGCCGCACCAACATAATAGAGATACAGAAACACCGTGGTCCCTCTCTTTGAGATAACTCTGCACTATTGCGAGCTGCAAATGCCACTTCCAGTTTAGCTGTGCAGAAGAAGAACAACAAGAAGAAGAAATATCTCGAAATATGTCCGTTAGGCCCCTTCCCTTGAGATAAATCGGCAAGTATCTCGGAAACGAAGCGAGCTATGGCAAAATGTTGAGAGACCTTTTTTGTAGAGAATTAAGTTTCCTACTTTTTATGTTCTATGATATTTTTTGATCAGATGCGTAGATCTCGAGATATATCAAGATATTTAAAAGTTCCGAAGCCGCACCAACATAATAGAGATACAGAAACACCGTGGCCCCTTTCTTTGAGATAACTCTGCACTATTGCGAGCTGCAAATGCCACTTCCAGCTTAGCTGTGCAGAAGAAGAACAACAAGAAGAAGAAATATCTCGAAATATGTCCGTCAGGCCCCTTCCCTTGAGATAAATCTGCAAATATCTCGGAAACGAAGCGAGCTATGGCAAAATGTTAAGAGACCTTTTTTGTATGGAATTATGTTTCCTACTTTTTATGTTCTATGATATTTTTTGATCAGATGCGTAGTTCTCGAGATATATCAAGATATTTAAAAGTTCCGAAGCCGCACCAACATAATAGAGATACAGAAACACCGTGGCTCCTTTCTTTTAGATAACTCTGCACTATTGCGACCTGGAAGTGCCGCTTCCAGTTTAGCTGTGCAGAAGAAGAACAACAAGAAGAAGAAATATCTCGAAATAAGTCCGTTAGGCCCCTTCCCTTGAGATAAATCTGCAAATATCTCGGAAACGAAGCGAGCTATGGCAAAATGTTGAGAGACCTTTTTTGTAGAGAATTATGTTCCCTACAATTTATGTTCTATGATATTTTTTGATCAGAAGCGTAGTTTTCGAGATATATCGAGATATTTAAAAGTTCCGAAGCCGCACCAACATAATAGAGATACAGAAACACCGTGGCCCCTTTCTTTGAGATAACTCTGCACTATTGCGAGCTGCAAATGCCACTTCCAGCTTAGCTGTGCAGAGGAAGAACAACAAGAAGAAGAAATATCTCGAAATATGTCCGTCAGGCCAGTTCCTTTGAGCTAAATCTGCAAATATATCGGAAACGAAGCGAGCTATGGCAAAATGTTAAGAGACCTTTTTTGTAGAGAATTAAGTTTCCTACTTTTTATCTTCTATGATATTTTCTGATCAGATGCGTAGTTCTCGAGATATATCAAGATATTTAAAAGTTCCGAAGCCGCACCAACATAATAGAGATACAGAAACACCGTGGCCCCTTTGTTTGAGATAACTCTGCACTAGTGCGAGCCGCAAATGCCACTTCCAGCTTAGCTGTGCAGAAGAAGAACAACAAGAAGAACAAATATCTCGAAATATGTCCGTCAGGCCACTTCCCTTGAGATAAATCTGCAAATATCTCGGAAACGAAGCGAGCTATGGCAAAATGTTAAGAGACCTTTTTTGTAGAGAATTATGTTTCCTACTTTTTATGTTCTATGATATTTTTTGATCAGACGCGTAGCTCTCGAGATATATCAAGATATTTAAAAGTTCCGAAGCCTCACCAACATAATAGCGATACAGAAACACCGTGGCCCCTCTCTTTGAGATAACTCTGCACTATTGCGAGCTGGAAATGCCACTTCCAGTTTAGCTGTGCAGAAGAAGAACAACAAGAAGAAGAAATATCTCGAAATATGTCCGTTAGGCCCCTTCCCTTGAGATAAATCTGCAAATATCTCGGAAACGAAGCGAGCTATGGCAAAATGTTAAGAGACCTTTTTTGTAGAGAATTAAGTTTCCTACTTTTTATCTTCTATGATATTTTCTGATCAGATGCGTAGTTCTCGAGATATATCAAGATATTTAAAAGTTCCGAAGCCGCACCAACATAATAGAGATACAGAAACACCGTGGCCCCTTTGTTTGAGATAACTCTGCACTAGTGCGAACCGCAAATGCCACTTCCAGCTTAGCTGTGCAGAAGAAGAACAACAAGAAGAACAAATATCTCGAAATATGTCCGTCAGGCCACTTCCCTTGAGATAAATCTGCAAATATCTCGGAAACGAAGCGAGCTATGGCAAAATGTTAAGAGACCTTTTTTGTAGAGAATTATGTTTCCTACTTTTTATGTTCTATGATATTTTTTGATCAGACGCGTAGCTCTCGAGATATATCAAGATATTTAAAAGTTCCGAAGCCTCACCAACATAATAGCGATACAGAAACACCGTGGCCCCTTTCTTTGAGATAACTCTGCACTATTGCGAGCTGCAAATGCCACTTCCAGCTTAGCTGTGCAGAGGAAGAACAACAAGAAGAAGAAATATCTCGAAATATGTCCGTCAGGCCAGTTCCTTTGAGCTGAATCTGCAAATATCTCGGAAACGAAGCGAGCTATGGCAAAATGTTAAGAGACGTTTTTTGTAGAGAATTATGTTTCCTACAATTTATGTTCTATGATATTTTTTGATCAGAAGCGTAGTTTTCGAGATATATCGAGATATTTAAAAGTTCCGAAGCCGCACCAACATAATAGGGATACAGAAACACCATGGCCCCTTTCTTTGAGATAACTCTGCACTAGTGCGAGCCGCAAATGCCACTTCCAGCTTAGCTGTGCAGAAGAAGAACAACAAGAAGAAGAAATATCTCGAAATATGTCCGTCAGGCCCCTTCCCTTGAGATAAATCTGCAAATATCTCGGAAACGAAGCGAGCTATGGCAAAATGTTAAGAGACGTTTTTTGTAGAGAATTAAGTTTCCTACTTTTTATGTTCTATGATATTTTTTGATCAGATGCGTAGTTCTCGAGATATATCAAGATATTTAAAAGTTCCGAAGCCGCACCAACATAATAGAGATACAGAAACACCGTGGCCCCTCTCTTTGAGATAACTCTGCACTATTGCGAGCTGGAAATGCCACTTCCAGTTTAGCTGTGCAGAAGAAGAACAACAAGAAGAAGAAATATCTCGAAATATGTCCGTTAGGCCCCTTCCCTTGAGATAAATCTGCAAATATCTCGGAAACGAAGCGAGCTATGGCAAAATGTTAAGAGACCTTTTTTGTAGAGAATTAAGTTTCCTACTTTTTATGTTCTATGATATTTTTTGATCAGATGCGTAGTTCTCGAGATATATCAAGATATTTAAAAGTTCCGAAGCCGCACCAACATAATAGAGATACAGAAACACCGTGGCCCCTCTCTTTGAGATAACTCTGCACTATCGCGAGCTGGAAATGCCACTTCCAGTTTAGCTGTGCAGAAGAAGAACAACAAGAAGAAGAAATATCTCGAAATATGTCCGTTAGGCCCCTTCCCTTGAGATAAATCTGCAAATATCTCGGAAACGAAGCGAGCTATGGCAAAATGTTAAGAGACCTTTTTTGTAGAGAATTAAGTTTCCTACAATTTATGTTCTATGATATTTTTTGATCAGAAGCGTAGTTTTCGAGATATATCGAGATATTTAAAAGTTCCGAAGCCGCACCAACATAATAGAGATACAGAAACACCGTGGCCCCTTTCTTTGAGATAACTCTGCACTAGTGCGAGCCGCAAATGCCGCTTCCAGCTTAGCTGTGCAGAAGAAGAACAACAAGAAGAAGAAATATCTCGAAATATGTCCGTCAGGCCCCTTCCCTCGAGATAAATCTGCAAATATCTCGGAAACGAAGCGAGCTATGGCAAAATGTTAAGAGACCTTTTTTGTAGAGAATTAAGTTTCCTACTTTTTATGTTCTATTATATTTTTTGATCGGATGCGTAGTTCTCGAGATATATCAAGATATTTAAAAGTTCCGAAGCCGCACCAACATAATAGAGATACAGAAACACCGTGGCCCCTTTCTTTGAGATAACTCTGCACTATTGCGAGCTGCAAATGCCACTTCCAGCTTAGCTGTGCAGAGGAAGAACAACAAGAAGAAGAAATATCTCGAAATATGTCCGTCAGGCCAGTTCCTTTGAGCTGAATCTGCAAATATCTCGGAAACGAAGCGAGCTATGGCAAAATGTTAAGAGACGTTTCTTGTAGAGAATTATGTTTCCTACAATTTATGTTCTATGATATTTTTTGATCAGAAGCGTAGTTTTCGAGATATATCGAGATATTTAAAAGTTCCGAAGCCGCACCAACATAATAGGGATACAGAAACACCGTGGCCCCTTTCTTTGAGATAACTCTGCACTAGTGCGAGCCGCAAATGCCACTTCCAGCTTAGCCGTGCAGAAGAAGAACAACAAGAAGAGGAAATATCTCGAAATATGTCCGTCAGGCCCCTTCCCTTGAGATAAATCTGCAAATATCTCGGAAACGAAGCGAGCTATGGCAAAATGTTAGGAGACCTTTTTTGTAGAGAATTAAGTTTCCTACTTTTTATGTTCTATGATATTTTTTGATCAGATGCGTAGTTCTCGAGATATATCAAGATATTTAAAAGTTCCGAAGCCGCACCAACATAATAGAGATACAGAAACACCGTGGCCCCTCTCTTTGAGATAACTCTGCACTATTGCGAGCTGGAAATGCCACTTCCAGTTTAGCTGTGCAGAAGAAGAACAACAAGAAGAAGAAATATCTCGAAATATGTCCGTTAGGCCCCTTCCCTTGAGATAAATCTGCAAATATCTCGGAAACGAAGCGAGCTATGGCAAAATGTTAAGAGACCTTTTTTGTAGAGAATTAAGCTTCCTACTTTTCATGTTCTATGATATTTTTTGATCAGATGCGTAGTTCGCGAGATATATCAAGATATTTAAAAGTTCCGAAGCCGCACCAACATAATAGAGATACAGAAACACCGTGGCCCCTTTCTTTGAGATAACTCTGCACTATTGCGAGCTGTAAATGCCACTTCCAGCTTAGCTGTGCAGAAGAAGAACAACAAGAAGAAGAAATATCTCGAAATATGTCCGTCAGGCCCCTTCCCTCGAGATAAATCTGCAAATATCTCGGAAACGAAGCGAGCTATGGCAAAATGTTAAGAGACCTTTTTTGTAGAGAATTAAGTTTCCTACTTTTTATGTTCTATTATATTTTTTGATCGGATGCGTAGTTCTCGAGATATATCAAGATATTTAAAAGTTCCGAAGCCGCACCAACATAATAGAGATACAGAAACACCGTGGCCCCTTTCTTTGAGATAACTCTGCACTATTGCGAGCTGCAAATGCCACTTCCAGCTTAGCTGTGCAGAAGAAGAACAACAAGAGGAAGACATACCTCGAAATATGTCCGTCAGGCCCTTCCCTTGAGATATATCTGCAAATATCTCGGAAACGAAGCGAGCTATGGCAAAATGTTAAGAGACCTTTTTTGTAGAGAATTATGTTTCCTACAATTTATGCTCTATGATATTTTTTGATCTGATGCGTAGTTCTCGAGATATATCAAGATATTTAAAAGTTCCGAAGCCGCACCAACATAATAGAGATACAGAAACACCGTGGCCCCTTTCTTTGAGATAACTCTGCACTATTGCGAGCTGTAAATGCCACTTCCAGCTTAGCTGTGCAGAAGAAGAACAACAAGAAGAAGAAATATCTCGAAATATGTCCGTCAGGCCCCTTCCCTTGAGATATATCTGCAAATATCTCGGAAACGAAGCGAGCTATGGCAAAATGTTAAGAGACCTTTTTTGTAGAGAATTATGTTTCCTACAATTTATGTTCTATTATATTTTTTGATCAGAAGCGTAGTTTTCGAGATATATCGAGATATTTAAAAGTTCAAAAGCCGCACCAACATAATAGAGATACAGAAACACCGTGGCCCCTTTCTTTGAGATAACTCTGCACTAGTGCGAGCCGCCAATGCCACTTCCAGCTTAGCTGTGCAGAAGAAGAACAACAAGAAGAAGAAATATCTCGAAATATGTCCGTTAGGCCCCTTCCCTTGAGATAAATCTGCAAATATCTCGGAAACGAAGCGAGCTATGGCAAAATGTTAAGAGACCTTTTTTGTAGAGAATTAAGTTTCCTACTTTTCATGTTCTATGATATTTTTTGATCAGATGCGTAGTTCGCGAGATATATCAAGATATTTAAAAGTTCCGAAGCCGCACCAACATAATAGAGATACAGAAACACCGTGGCCCCTTTCTTTGAGATAACTCTGCACTATTGCGAGCTGTAAATGCCACTTCCAGCTTAGCTGTGCAGAAGAAGAACAACAAGAAGAAGACATACCTCGAAATATGTCCGTCAGGCCCCTTCCCTTGAGATATATCTGCAAATATCTCGGAAACGAAGCGAGCTATGGCAAAATGTTAAGAGACCTTTTTTGTAGAGAATTATGTTTCCTACAATTTATGCTCTATGATATTTTTTGATCTGATGCGTAGTTCTCGAGATATATCAAGATATTTAAAAGTTCCGAAGCCGCACCAACATAATAGAGATACAGAAACACCGTGGCCCCTTTCTTTGAGATAACTCTGCACTATTGCGAGCTGTAAATGCCACTTCCAGCTTAGCTGTGCAGAAGAAGAACAACAAGAAGAAGAAATATCTCGAAATATGTCCGTCAGGCCCCTTCCCTTGAGATAAATCTGCAAATATCTCGGAAACGAAGCGAGCTATGGCAAAATGTTAAGAGACGTTTCTTGTAGAGAATTATGTTTCCTACAATTTATGTTCTATGATATTTTTTGATCAGAAGCGTAGTTTTCGAGATATATCGAGATATTTAAAAGTTCCGAAGCCGCACCAACATAATAGGGATACAGAAACACCGTGGCCCCGTTCTTTGAGATAACTCTGCACTAGTGCGAGCCGCAAATGCCACTTCCAGCTTAGCTGTGCAGAAGAAGAACAACAAGAAGAGGAAATATCTCGAAATATGTCCGTCAGGCCCCTTCCCTTGAGATAAATCTGCAAATATCTCGGAAACGAAGCGAGCTATGGCAAAATGTTAGGAGACCTTTTTTGTAGAGAATTAAGTTCTCTACTTTTTATGTTCTATGATATTTTTTGATCAGATGCGTAGTTCTCGAGATATATCAAGATATTTAAAAGTTCCGAAGCCGCACCAACATAATAGAGATACAGAAACACCGTGGCCCCTCTCTTTGAGATAACTCTGCACTATTGCGAGCTGGAAATGCCACTTCCAGTTTAGCTGTGCAGAAGAAGAACAACAAGAAGAAGAAATATCTCGAAATATGTCCGTTAGGCCCCTTCCCTTGAGATAAATCTGCAAATATCTCGGAAACGAAGCGAGCTATGGCAAAATGTTAAGAGACCTTTTTTGTAGAGAATTAAGTTTCCTACTTTTCATGTTCTATGATATTTTTTGATCAGGTGCGTAGTTCGCGAGATATATCAAGATATTTAAAAGTTCCGAAGCCGCACCAACATAATAGAGATACAGAAACACCGTGGCCCCTTTTTTTGAGATAACTCTGCACTATTGCGAGCTGTAAATGCCACTTCCAGCTTAGCTGTGCAGAAGAAGAACAACAAGAAGAAGACATACCTCGAAATATGTCCGTCAGGCCCCTTCCCTTGAGATATATCTGCAAATATCTCGGAAACGAAGCGAGCTATGGCAAAATGTTAAGAGACCTTTTTTGTAGAGAATTATGTTTCCTACAATTTATGTTCTATGATATTTTTTGATCTGATGCGTAGTTCTCGAGATATATCAAGATATTTAAAAGTTCCGAAGCCGCACCAACATAATAGAGATACAGAAACACCGTGGCCCCTTTCTTTGAGATAACTCTGCACTATTGCGAGCTGTAAATGCCACTTCCAGCTTAGCTGTGCAGAAGAAGAACAACAAGAAGAAGAAATATCTCGAAATATGTCCGTCAGGCCCCTTCCCTTGAGATATATCTGCAAATATCTCGGAAACGAAGCGAGCTATGGCAAAATGTTAAGAGACCTTTTTTGTAGAGAATTATGTTTTCTACAATTTATGTTCTATGATATTTTTTGATCAGAAGCGTAGTTTTCGAGATATATCGAGATATTTAAAAGTTCCGAAGCCGCACCAACATAATAGAGATACAGAAACACCGTGGCCCCTTTCGTTGAGATAACTCTGCACTAGTGCGAGCCGCAAATGCCACTTCCAGCTTAGCTGTGCAGAAGAAGAACAACAAGAAGAAGAAATATCTCGAAATATGTCCGTCAGGCCCCTTCCCTTGAGATAAATCTGCAAATATCTCGGAAACGAAGCGAGCTATGGCAAAATGTTAAGAGACGTTTTTTGTAGAGAATTATGTTTCCTACAATTTCTGTTCTATGATATTTTTTGGTCAGAAGCGTAGTTTTCGAGATATATCGAGATATTTAAAAGTTCCGAAGCCGCACCAACATAATAGGGATACAGAAACACCGTGGCCCCTTTCTTTGAGATAACTCTGCACTAGTGCGAGCCGCAAATGCCACTTCCAGCTTAGCTGTGCAGAAGAAGAACAACAAGAAGAAGAAATATCTCGAAATATGTCCGTCAGGCCCCTTCCCTTGAGATAAATCTGCAAATATCTCGGAAACGAAGCGAGCTATGGCGAAATGTTAAGAGACCTTTTTTGTAGAGAATTAAGTTTCCTACTTTTTGTGTTCTATGATATTTTTTGATCAGATGCGTAGTTCTCGAGATATATCAAGATATTTAAAAGTTCCGAAGCCGCACCAACATAATAGAGATACAGAAACACCGTGGCCCCTTTCTTTGAGATAACTCTGCACTATTGCGAGCTGTAAATGCCACTTCCAGCTTAGCTGTGCAGAAGAAGAACAACAAGAAGAAGACATACCTCGAAATATGTCCGTCAGGCCCCTTCCCTTGAGATATATCTGCAAATATCTCGGAAACGAAGCGAGCTATGGCAAAATGTTAAGAGACCTTTTTTGTAGAGAATTATGTTTCCTACAATTTATGTTCTATGATATTTTTTGATCTGATGCGTAGTTCTCGAGATATATCAAGATATTTAAAAGTTCCGAAGCCGCACCAACATAATAGAGATACAGAAACACCGTGGCCCCTTTCTTTGAGATAACTCTGCACTATTGCGAGCTGTAAATGCCACTTCCAGCTTAGCTGTGCAGAAGAAGAACAACAAGAAGAAGAAATATCTCGAAATATGTCCGTCAGGCCCATTCCCTTGAGATATATCTGCAAATATCTCGGAAACGAAGCGAGCTATGGCAAAATGTTAAGAGACCTTTTTTGTAGAGAATTATGTTTTCTACAATTTATATTCTATGATATTTTTTGATCAGAAGCGTAGTTTTCGAGATATATCGAGATATTTAAAAGTTCCGAAGCCGCACCAACATAATAGAGATACAGAAACACCGTGGCCCCTTTCGTTGAGATAACTCTGCACCAGTGCGAGCCGCAAATGCCACTTCCAGCTTAGCTGTGCAGAAGAAGAACAACAAGAAGAAGAAATATCTCGAAATATGTCCGTCAGGCCCCTTCCCTTGAGATAAATCTGCAAATATCTCGGAAACGAAGCGAGCTATGGCAAAATGTTAAGAGACGTTTTTTGTAGAGAATTATGTTTCCTACAATTTATGTTCTATGATATTTTTTGGTCAGAAGCGTAGTTTTCGAGATATATCGAGATATTTAAAAGTTCCGAAGCCGCACCAACATAATAGGGATACAGAAACACCGTGGCCCCTTTCTTTGAGATAACTCTGCACTAGTGCGAGCCGCAAATGCCACTTCCAGCTTAGCTGTGCAGAAGAAGAACAACAAGAAGAAGAAATATCTCGAAATATGTCCGTCAGGCCCCTTCCCTTGAGATAAATCTGCAAATATCTCGGAAACGAAGCGAGCTATGGCGAAATGTTAAGAGACCTTTTTTGTAGAGAATTAAGTTTCCTACTTTTTGTGTTCTATGATATTTTTTGATCAGATGCGTAGTTCTCGAGATATATCAAGATATTTAAAAGTTCCGAAGCCGCACCAACATAATAGAGATACAGAAACACCGTGGCCCCTTTCTTTGAGATAACTCTGCACGATTGCGAGCTGTAAATGCCACTTCCAGCTTAGCTGTGCAGAAGAAGGACAACAAGAAGAAGAAATATCTCGAAATATGTCCGTCAGGCCCCTTCCCTTGAGATAAATCTGCGAATATCTCGGAAACGAAGCGAGCTATGGCGAAATGTTAAGAGACCTTTTTTGTAGAGAATTAAGTTTCCTACTTTTTATGTTCTATGATATTTTTTGAACAGATGCGTAGTTCTCGAGATATATCAAGATATTTAAAAGCTCCGAAGCCGCACCAACATAATAGAGATACAGAAACACCGTGGCCCCTTTCTTTGAGATAACTCTGCACTATTGCGAGCTGCAAATGCCACTTCCAGCTTAGCTGTGCAGAGGAAGAACAACAAGAGGAAGAAATATCTCGAAATATGTCCGTCAGGCCAGTTCCTTTGAGCTGAATCTGCAAATATCTCGGAAACGAAGCGAGCTATGGCAAAATGTTAAGAGACGTTTTTTATAGAGAATTATGTTTCCTACAATTTATGTTCTATGATATTTTTTGATCAGAAGCGTAGTTTTCGAGATATATCGAGATATTTAAAAGTTCCGAAGCCGCACCAACATAATAGGGATACAGAAACACCGTGGCCCCTTTCTTTGAGATAACTCTGCACTAGTGCGAGCCGCAAATGCCACTTCCAGCTTAGCTGTGCAGAAGAAGAACAACAAGAAGAAGAAATATCTCGAAATATGTCCGTCAGGCCCCTTCCCTTGAGATAAATCTGCAAATATCTCGGAAACGAAGCGAGCTATGGCAAAATGTTAAGAGACCTTTTTTGTAGAGAATTAAGTTTCCTACTTTTTATGTTCTATGATATTTTTTGATCAGATGCGTAGTTCTCGAGATATATCAAGATATTTAAAAGTTCCGAAGCCGCACCAACATAATAGAGATACAGAAACACCGTGGCCCCTTTCTTTGAGATAACTCTGCACGATTGCGAGCTGTAAATGCCACTTCCAGCTTAGCTGTGCAGAAGAAGGACAACAAGAAGAAGAAATATCTCGAAATATGTCCGTCAGGCCCCTTCCCTTGAGATAAATCTGCGAATATCTCGGAAACGAAGCGAGCTATGGCGAAATGTTAAGAGACCTTTTTTGTAGAGAATTAAGTTTCCTACTTTTTATGTTCTATGATATTTTTTGATCAGATGCGTAGTTCTCGAGATATATCAAGATATTTAAAAGCTCCGAAGCCGCACCAACATAATAGAGATACAGAAACACCGTGGCCCCTTTCTTTGAGATAACTCTGCACCATTGCGAGCTGCAAATGCCACTTCCAGCTTAGCTGTGCAGAGGAAGAACAACAAGAAGAAGAAATATCTCGAAATATGTCCGTCAGGCCAGTTCCTTTGAGCTGAATCTGCAAATATCTCGGAAACGAAGCGAGCTATGGCAAAATGTTAAGAGACGTTTTTTGTAGAGAATTATGTTTCCTACAATTTATGTTCTATGATATTTTTTGATCAGAAGCGTAGTTTTCGAGATATATCGAGGTATTTAAAAGTTCCGAAGCCGCACCAACATAATAGGGATACAGAAACACCGTGGCCCCTTTCTTTGAGATAACTCTGCACGATTGCGAGCTGTAAATGCCACTTCCAGCTTAGCTGTGCAGAAGAAGGACAACAAGAAGAAGAAATATCTCGAAATATGTCCGTCAGGCCCCTTCCCTTGAGATAAATCTGCAAATATCTCGGAAACGAAGCGAGCTATGGCAAAATGTAAAGAGACCTTATTTGCAGAGAATTAAGTTTCCTACTTTTTATGCTCTATGATATTTTTTGATCAGATGCGTAGTTCTCGAGATATATCAAGATATTTAAAAGTTCCGAAACCGCACCAACATAATAGAGATACAGAAACACGGTGGCCCCTTTCTTTGAGATAACTCTGCACTAGTGCGAGCCGCAAATGCCACTTCCAGCTTAGCTGTGCAGAAGAAGAACAACAAGAAGAAGAAATATCTCGAAATATGTCCGTCAGGCCCCTTCCCTTGAGATATATCTGCAAATATCTCGGAAACGAAGCGAGCTATGGCAAAATGTTAAGAGACCTTTTTTGTAGAGAATTAAGTTTCCTACTTTTTATGTTCTATGATATTTTTTGATCAGATGCGTAGTTCTCGAGATATATCAAGATATTTAAAAGTTCCGAAGCCGCACCAACATAATAGAGATACAGAAACACCGTGGCCCCTTTCTTTGAGATAACTCTGCACTATTGCGAGCTGCAAATGCCACTTCCAGCTTAGCTGTGCAGAGGAAGAACAACAAGAAGAAGAAATATCTCGAAATATGTCCGTCAGGCCAGTTCCTTTGAGCTGAATCTGCAAATATCTCGGAAACGAAGTGAGCTATGGCAAAATGTTAAGAGACGTTTTTTATAGAGAATTATATTTCCTACAATTTATGTTCTATGATATTTTTTGATCAGAAGCGTAGTTTTCGAGATATATCGAGATATTTAAAAGTTCCGAAGCCGCACCAACATAATAGGGATACAGAAACACCGTGGCCCCTTTCTTTGAGATAACTCTGCACTAGTGCGAGCCGCAAATGCCACTTCCAGCTTAGCTGTGCAGAAGAAGAACAAGAAGAACAAGAAATATCTCGAAATATGTCGGTCAGGCCCCTTCCCTTGAGATATATCTGCAAATATCTCGGAAACGAAGCGAGCTATGGCAAAATGTTAAGAGACCTTTTTTGTAGAGAATTATGCTTCCTACAATTTATGTTCTATGATATTTTTTGATCAGAAGCGTAGTTTTCGAGATACATCGAGATATTTAAAAGTTCCGAAGCCGCACCAACATAATAGAGATACAGAAACACCGTGGCCCCTTTCTTTGAGATAACTCTGCACTAGTGCGAGCCGCAAATGCCAGTTCCAGCTTAGCTGTGCAGAAGAAGAACAACAAGAAGAAGAAATATCTGGAAATATGTCCGTCAGGCCCCTTCCCTTGAGATAAATCTGCAAGTATCTCGGAAACGAAGCGAGCTATGGCAAAATGTTAAGAGACCTTTTTTGTAGAGAATTAAGTTTCCTACTTTTTATGTTGTATGATATTTTTTGATCAGATGCGTAGTTCTCGAGATATATCAAGATATTTAAAAGTTCCGAAGCCGCACCAACATAATAGAGATACAGAAACACCGTGGCCCCTTTTTTTGAGATAACTCTGCACTATTGCGAGCTGCAAATGCCACTTCCAGCTTAGCTGTGCAGAGGAAGAACAACAAGAAGAAGAAATATCTCGAAATATGTCCGTCAGGCCAGTTCCTTTGAGCTGAATCTGCAAATATCTCGGAAACGAAGCGAGCTATGGCAAAATGTAAAGAGACCTTATTTGCAGAGAATTAAGTTTCCTACTTTTTATGTTCTATGATATTTTTTGATCAGATGCGTAGTTCTCGAGATATATCAAGATATTTAAAAGTTCCGAAGACGCACCAACATAATAGGGATACAGAAACACCGTGGCCCCTTTCTTTGAGATAACTCTGCACTAGTGCGAGCCGCAAATGCCACTTCCAGCTTAGCTGTGCAGAAGAAGAACAACAAGAAGAAGAAATATCTCGAAATATGTCCGTCAGGCCCCTTCCCTTGAGATAAATCTGCAAATATCTCGGAAACGAAGCGAGCTATGGCGAAATGTTAAGAGACCTTTTTTGTAGAGAATTAAGTTTCCTACTTTTCATGTTCTATGATATTTTTTGATCAGATGCGTAGTTCTCGAGATATATCAAGATATTTAAAAGTTCCGAAGCCGCACCAACATAATAGAGATACAGAAACACCGTGGCCCCTTTCTTTGAGATAACTCTGCACGATTGCGAGCTGTAAATGCCACTTCCAGCTTAGCTGTGCAGAAGAAGGACAACAAGAAGAAGAAATATCTCGAAATATGTCCGTCAGGCCCCTTCCCTTGAGATAAATCTGCAAATATCTCGGAAACGAAGCGAGCTATGGCAAAATGTTAAGAGACCTTATTTGCAGAGAATTAAGTTTCCTACTTTTTATGTTCTATGATATTTTTTGATCAGATGCGTAGTTCTCGAGATATATCAAGATATTTAAAAGTTCCGAAACCGCACCAACATAATAGAGATACAGAAACACGGTGGCCCCTTTCTTTGAGATAACTCTGCACTAGTGCGAGCCGCAAATGCCACTTCCAGCTTAGCTGTGCAGAAGAAGAACAACAAGAAGAAGAAATATCTCGAAATATGTCCGTCAGGCCCCTTCCCTTGAGATAAATCTGCAAATATCTCGGAAACGAAGCGAGCTATGGCGAAATGTTAAGAGACCTTTTTTGTAGAGAATTAAGTTTCCTACTTTTTATGTTCTATGATATTTTTTGATCAGATGCGTAGTTCTCGAGATATATCAAGATATTCAAAAGTTCCGAAGCAGCACCAACATAATAGAGATACAGAAACACCGTGGCCCCTTTCTTTGAGATAACTCTGCACGATTGCGAGCTGTAAATGCCACTTCCAGCTTAGCTGTGCAGAAGAAGGACAACAAGAAGAAGAAATATCTCGAAATATGTCCGTCAGGCCCCTTCCCTTGAGATAAATCTGCAAATATCTCGGAAACGAAGCGAGCTATGGCGAAATGTTAAGAGACCTTTTTTGTAGAGAATTAAGTTTCCTACTTTTTATGTTGTATGATATTTTTTGATCAGATGCGTAGTTCTCGAGATATATCAAGATATTTAAAAGTTCCGAAGCCGCACCAACATAATAGAGATACAGAAACACCGTGGCCCCTTTTTTTGAGATAACTCTGCACTATTGCGAGCTGCAAATGCCACTTCCAGCTTAGCTGTGCAGAGGAAGAACAACAAGAAGAAGAAATATCTCGAAATATGTCCGTCAGGCCAGTTCCTTTGAGCTGAATCTGCAAATATCTCGGAAACGAAGCGAGCTATGGCAAAATGTAAAGAGACCTTATTTGCAGAGAATTAAGTTTCCTACTTTTTATGTTCTATGATATTTTTTGATCAGATGCGTAGTTCTCGAGATATATCAAGATATTTAAAAGTTCCGAAGACGCACCAACATAATAGGGATACAGAAACACCGTGGCCCCTTTCTTTGAGATAACTCTGCACTAGTGCGAGCCGCAAATGCCACTTCCAGCTTAGCTGTGCAGAAGAAGAACAACAAGAAGAAGAAATATCTCGAAATATGTCCGTCAGGCCCCTTCCCTTGAGATAAATCTGCAAATATCTCGGAAACGAAGCGAGCTATGGCGAAATGTTAAGAGACCTTTTTTGTAGAGAATTAAGTTTCCTACTTTTCATGTTCTATGATATTTTTTGATCAGATGCGTAGTTCTCGAGATATATCAAGATATTTAAAAGTTCCGAAGCCGCACCAACATAATAGAGATACAGAAACACCGTGGCCCCTTTCTTTGAGATAACTCTGCACGATTGCGAGCTGTAAATGCCACTTCCAGCTTAGCTGTGCAGAAGAAGGACAACAAGAAGAAGAAATATCTCGAAATATGTCCGTCAGGCCCCTTCCCTTGAGATAAATCTGCAAATATCTCGGAAACGAAGCGAGCTATGGCAAAATGTTAAGAGACCTTATTTGCAGAGAATTAAGTTTCCTACTTTTTATGTTCTATGATATTTTTTGATCAGATGCGTAGTTCTCGAGATATATCAAGATATTTAAAAGTTCCGAAACCGCACCAACATAATAGAGATACAGAAACACGGTAGCCCCTTTCTTTGAGATAACTCTGCACTAGTGCGAGCCGCAAATGCCACTTCCAGCTTAGCTGTGCAGAAGAAGAACAACAAGAAGAAGAAATATCTCGAAATATGTCCGTCAGGCCCCTTCCCTTGAGATAAATCTGCAAATATCTCGGAAACGAAGCGAGCTATGGCGAAATGTTAAGAGACCTTTTTTGTAGAGAATTAACTTTCCTACTTTTTATGTTCTATGATATTTTTTGATCAGATGCGTAGTTCTCGAGATATATCAAGATATTCAAAAGTTCCGAAGCCGCACCAACATAATAGAGATACAGAAACACCGTGGCCCCTTTCTTTGAGATAACTCTGCACGATTGCGATCTGTAAATGCCACTTCCAGCTTAGCTGTGCAGAAGAAGGACAACAAGAAGAAGAAATATCTCGAAATATGTCCGTCAGGCCCCTTCCCTTGAGATAAATCTGCAAATATCTCGGAAACGAAGCGAGCTATGGCGAAATGTTAAGAGACCTTTTTTGTAGAGAATTATGTTTCCTACTTTTTATGTTCTATGATATTTTTTGATCAGATGCGTAGTTCTCGAGATATATCAAGATATTTAAAAGCTCCGAAGCCGCACCAACATAATAGAGATACAGAAACACCGTGGCCCCTTTCTTTGAGATAACTCTGCACTATTGCGAGCTGCAAATGCCACTTCCAGCTTAGCTGTGCAGAGGAAGAACAACAAGAAGAAGAAATATCTCGAAATATGTCCGTCAGGCCAGTTCCTTTGAGCTGAATCTGCAAATATCTCGGAAATGAAGCAAGCTATGGCAAAATGTTAAGAGACGTTTTTTATAGAGAATTATGTTTCCTACAATTTATGTTCTATGATATTTTTTGATCAGAAGCGTAGTTTTCGAGATATATCGAGATATTTAAAAGTTCCGAAGCCGCACCAACATAATAGGGATACAGAAACACCGTGGCCCCTTTCTTTGAGATAACTCTGCACTAGTGCGAGCCGCAAATGCCAGTTCCAGCTTAGCTGTGCAGAAGAAGAACAACAAGAAGAAGAAATATCTCGAAATATGTCCGTCAGGCCCCTTCCCTTGAGATAAATCTGCAAATATCTCGGAAACGAAGCGAGCTATGGCAAAATGTTAAGAGACCTTTTTTGTAGAGAATTAAGTTTCCTACTTTTTATGTTGTATGATATTTTTTGATCAGATGCGTAGTTCTCGAGATATATCAAGATATTTAAAAGTTCCGAAGCCGCACCAACATAATAGAGATACAGAAACACCGTGGCCCCTTTCTTTGAGATAACTCTGCACTATTGCGAGCTGCAAATGCCACTTCCAGCTTAGCTGTGCAGAGGAAGAACAACAAGAAGAAGAAATATCTCGAAATATGTCCGTCAGGCCAGTTCCTTTGAGCTGAATCTGCAAATATCTCGGAAACGAAGCGAGCTATGGCAAAATGTTAAGAGACGTTTTTTGTAGAGAATTATGTTTCCTACAATTTATGTTCTATGATATTTTTTGATCAGAAGCGTAGTTTTCGAGATATATCGAGGTATTTAAAAGTTCCGAAGCCGCACCAACATAATAGGGATACAGAAACACCGTGGCCCCTTTCTTTGAGATAACTCTGCACGATTGCGAGCTGTAAATGCCACTTCCAGCTTAGCTGTGCAGAAGAAGGACAACAAGAAGAAGAAATATCTCGAAATATGTCCGTCAGGCCCCTTCCCTTGAGATAAATCTGCAAATATCTCGGAAACGAAGCGAGCTATGGCAAAATGTTAAGAGACCTTTTTTGTAGAGAATTAAGTTTCCTACTTTTTATCTTCGATGATATTTTTTGATCAGATGCGTAGTTCTCGAGATATATTAAGATATTTAAAAGTTCCGAAGCCGCACCAACATAATAGAGATACAGAAACACCGTGGCCCCTTTCTTTGAGATAACTCTGCACTATTGCGAGCTGTAAATGCCACTTCCAGCTTAGCTGTGCAGAAGAAGAACAACAAGAAGAAGAAATATCTCGAAATATGTCCGTCAGGCCCCTTCCCTTGAGATATATCTGCAAATATCTCGGAAACGAAGCGAGCTATGGCAAAATGTTAAGAGACCTTTTTTGTAGAGAATTAAGTTTCCTACTTTTTATGTTCTATGATATTTTTTGATCAGAAGCGTAGTTTTCGAGATATATCGAGATATTTAAAAGTTCCGAAGCCGCACCAACATAATAGGGATACAGAAACACCGTGGCCCCTTTCTTTGAGATAACTCTGCACTAGTGCGAGCCGCAAATGCCACTTCCAGCTTAGCTGTGCAGAAGAAGAACAACAAGAAGAAGAAATATCTCGAAATATGTCCGTCAGGCCCCTTCCCTTGAGATAAATCTGCAAATATCTCGGAAACGAAGCGAGCTATGGCGAAATGTTAAGAGACCTTTTTTGTAGAGAATTAAGTTTCCTACAATTTATGTTCTATGATATTTTTTGATCAGAAGCGTAGTTTTCGAGATATATCGAGGTATTTAAAAGTTCCGAAGCCGCACCAACATAATAGGGATACAGAAACACCGTGGCCCCTTTCTTTGAGATAACTCTGCACGATTGCGAGCTGCAAATGCCACTTCCAGCTTAGCTGTGCAGAAGAAGGACAACAAGAAGAAGAAATATCTCGAAATATGTCCGTCAGGCCCCTTCCCTTGAGATAAATCTGCAAATATCTCGGAAACGAAGCGAGCTATGGCAAAATGTTAAGAGACCTTATTTGCAGAGAATTAAGTTTCCTACTTTTTATGTTCTATGATATTTTTTGATCAGATGCGTAGTTCTCGAGATATATCAAGATATTTAAAAGTTCCGAAACCGCACCAACATAATAGAGATACAGAAACACGGTGGCCCCTTTCTTTGAGATAACTCTGCACTAGTGCGAGCCGCAAATGCCAGTTCCAGCTTAGCTGTGCAGAAGAAGAACAACAAGAAGAAGAAATATCTCGAAATATGTCCGTCAGGCCCCTTCCCTTGAGATAAATCTGCAAATATCTCGGAAACGTAGCGAGCTATGGCAAAATGTTAAGAGACCTTTTTTGTAGAGAATTAAGTTTCCTACTTTTTATCTTCTATGATATTTTTTGATCAGATGCGTAGTTCTCGAGATATATCAAGATATTTAAAAGTTCCGAAGCCGCACCAACATAATAGAGATACAGAAACACCGTGGCCACTTTCTTTGAGATAACTCTGCACTATTGCGAGCTGCAAATGCCACTTCCAGCTTAGCTGTGCAGAGGAAGAACAACAAGAAGAAGAAATATCTCGAAATATGTCCGTCAGGCCAGTTCCTTTGAGCTGAATCTGCAAATATCTCGGAAACGAAGCGAGCTATGGCAAAATGTTAAGAGACGTTATTTATAGAGAATTATGTTTCCTACAATTTATGTTCTATGATATTTTTTGATCAGAAGCGTAGTTTTCGAGATATATCGAGATATTTAAAAGTTCCGAAGCCGCATCAACATAATAGGGATACAGAAACACCGTGGCCCCTTTCTTTGAGATAACTCTGCACTAGTGCGAGCCGCAAATGCCACTTCCAGCTTAGCTGTGCAGAAGAAGAACAACAAGAAGAAGAAATATCTCGAAATATGTCCGTCAGGCCCCTTCCCTTGAGATAAATCTGCAAATATCTCGGAAACGAAGCGAGCTATGGCGAAATGTTAAGAGACCTTTTTTGTAGAGAATTAAGTTTCCTACAATTTATGTTCTATGATATTTTTTGATCAGAAGCGTAGTTTTCGAGATATATCGAGGTATTTAAAAGTTCCGAAGCCGCACCAACATAATAGGGATACAGAAACACCGTGGCCCCTTTCTTTGAGATAACTCTGCACGATTGCGAGCTGCAAATGCCACTTCCAGCTTAGCTGTGCAGAAGAAGGACAACAAGAAGAAGAAATATCTCGAAATATGTCCGTCAGGCCCCTTCCCTTGAGATAAATCTGCAAATATCTCGGAAACGAAGCGAGCTATGGCAAAATGTTAAGAGACCTTATTTGCAGAGAATTAAGTTTCCTACTTTTTATGTTCTATGATATTTTTTGATCAGATGCGTAGTTCTCGAGATATATCAAGATATTTAAAAGTTCCGAAACCGCACCAACATAATAGAGATACAGAAACACGGTGGCCCCTTTCTTTGAGATAACTCTGCACTAGTGCGAGCCGCAAATGCCAGTTCCAGCTTAGCTGTGCAGAAGAAGAACAACAAGAAGAAGAAATATCTCGAAATATGTCCGTCAGGCCCCTTCCCTTGAGATAAATCTGCAAATATCTCGGAAACGTAGCGAGCTATGGCAAAATGTTAAGAGACCTTTTTTGTAGAGAATTAAGTTTCCTACTTTTTATCTTCTATGATATTTTTTGATCAGATGCGTAGTTCTCGAGATATATCAAGATATTTAAAAGTTCCGAAGCCGCACCAACATAATAGAGATACAGAAACACCGTGGCCACTTTCTTTGAGATAACTCTGCACTATTGCGAGCTGCAAATGCCACTTCCAGCTTAGCTGTGCAGAGGAAGAACAACAAGAAGAAGAAATATCTCGAAATATGTCCGTCAGGCCAGTTCCTTTGAGCTGAATCTGCAAATATCTCGGAAACGAAGCGAGCTATGGCAAAATGTTAAGAGACGTTATTTATAGAGAATTATGTTTCCTACAATTTATGTTCTATGATATTTTTTGATCAGAAGCGTAGTTTTCGAGATATATCGAGATATTTAAAAGTTCCGAAGCCGCATCAACATAATAGGGATACAGAAACACCGTGGCCCCTTTCTTTGAGATAACTCTGCACTAGTGCGAGCCGCAAATGCCACTTCCAGCTTAGCTGTGCAGAAGAAGAACAACAAGAAGAAGAAATATCTCGAAATATGTCCGTCAGGCCCCTTCCCTTGAGATAAATCTGCAAATATCTCGGAAACGTAGCGAGCTATGGCAAAATGTTAAGAGACCTTTTTTGTAGAGAATTAAGTTTCCTACTTTTTATCTTCTATGATATTTTTTGATCAGATGCGTAGTTCTCGAGATATATTAAGATATTTAAAAGTTCCGAAGCCGCACCAACATAATAGAGATACAGAAACACCGTGGCCCCTTTCTTTGAGATAACTCTGCACTATTGCGAGCTGTAAATGCCACTTCCAGCTTAGCTGTGCAGAAGAAGAACAACAAGAAGAAGAAATATCTCGAAATATGTCCGTCAGGCCCCTTCCCTTGAGATATATCTGCAAATATCTCGGAAACGAAGCGAGCTATGGCAAAATGTTAAGAGACCTTTTTTGTAGAGAATTAAGTTTCCTACTTTTTATGATCTATGATATTTTTTGATCAGATGCGTAGTTCTCGAGATATATCAAGATATTTAAAAGTTCCGAAGCCGCACCAACATAATAGAGATACAGAAACACCGTGGCCCCTTTCTTTGAGATAACTC
The DNA here is from genome assembly GCF_051020975.1 of Osmia lignaria lignaria. Classification (NCBI taxonomy): domain Eukaryota; kingdom Metazoa; phylum Arthropoda; class Insecta; order Hymenoptera; family Megachilidae; genus Osmia; species Osmia lignaria. The sequence goes on along the minus strand of NW_027478159.1, from coordinate 2,599,130 downwards.
TGCACTATTGCGAGCTGCAAATGCCACTTCCAGCTTAGCTGTGCAGAGGAAGAACAACAAGAAGAAGAAATATCTCGAAATATGTCCGTCAGGCCAGTTCCTTTGAGCTGAATCTGCAAATATCTCGGAAACGAAGCGAGCTATGGCAAAATGTTAAGAGACGTTATTTATAGAGAATTATGTTTCCTACAATTTATGTTCTATGATATTTTTTGATCAGAAGCGTAGTTTTCGAGATATATCGAGATATTTAAAAGTTCCGAAGCCGCATCAACATAATAGGGATACAGAAACACCGTGGCCCCTTTCTTTGAGATAACTCTGCACTAGTGCGAGCCGCAAATGCCACTTCCAGCTTAGCTGTGCAGAAGAAGAACAACAAGAAGAAGAAATATCTCGAAATATGTCCGTCAGGCCCCTTCCCTTGAGATAAATCTGCAAATATCTCGGAAACGAAGCGAGCTATGGCGAAATGTTAAGAGACCTTTTTTGTAGAGAATTAAGTTTCCTACTTTTTATGTTCTATGATATTTTTTGATCAGATGCGTAGTTCTCGAGATATATCAAGATATTTAAAAGTTCCGAAGCCGCACCAACATAATAGAGATACAGAAACACCGTGGCCCCTTTTTTTGAGATAACTCTGCACGATTGCGAGCTGTAAATGCCACTTCCAGCTTAGCTGTGCAGAAGAAGGACAACAAGAAGAAGAAATATCTCGAAATATGTCCGTCAGGCCCCGTCCCTTGAGATAAATCTGCAAATATCTCGGAAACGAAGCGAGCTATGGCAAAATGTTAAGAGACCTTATTTGCAGAGAATTAAGTTTCCTACTTTTTATGTTCTATGATATTTTTTGATCAGATGCGTAGTTCTCGAGATATATCAAGATATTTAAAAGTTCCGAAACCGCACCAACATAATAGAGATACAGAAACACGGTGGCCCCTTTCTTTGAGATAACTCTGCACTAGTGCGAGCCGCAAATGCCACTTCCAGCTTAGCTGTGCAGAAGAAGAACAACAAGAAGAAGAAATATCTCGAAATATGTCCGTCAGGCCCCTTCCCTTGAGATAAATCTGCAAATATCTCGGAAACGAAGCGAGCTATGGCAAAATGTTAAGAGACCTTTTTTGTAGAGAATTAAGTTTCCTACTTTTCATGTTCTATGATATTTTTTGATCAGATGCGTAGTTCTCGAGATATATTAAGATATTTAAAAGTTCCGAAGCCGCACCAACATAATGGAGATACAGAAACACCGTGGCCCCTTTCTTTGAGATAACTCTGCACTATTGCGAGCTGTAAATGCCACTTCCAGCTTAGCTGTGCAGAAGAAGAACAACAAGAAGAAGAAATATCTCGAAATATGTCCGTCAGGCCCCTTCCCTTGAGATATATCTGCAAATATCTCGGAAACGAAGCGAGCTATGGCAAAATGTTAAGAGACCTTTTTTGTAGAGAATTAAGTTTCCTACTTTTTATGTTCTATGATATTTTTTGATCAGATGCGTAGTTCTCGAGATATATCAAGATATTTAAAAGTTCCGAAGCCGCACCAACATAATAGAGATACAGAAACACCGTGGCCCCTTTCTTTGAGATAACTCTGCACTATTGCGAGCTGCAAATGCCACTTCCAGCTTAGCTGTGCAGAGGAAGAACAACAAGAAGAAGAAATATCTCGAAATATGTCCGTCAGGCCAGTTCCTTTGAGCTGAATCTGCAAATATCTCGGAAACGAAGCGAGCTATGGCAAAATGTTAAGAGACGTTTTTTATAGAGAATTATGTTTCCTACAATTTATGTTCTATGATATTTTTTGATCAGAAGCGTAGTTTTCGAGATATATCGAGATATTTAAAAGTTCCGAAGCCGCACCAACATAATAGGGATACAGAAACACCGTGGCCCCTTTCTTTGAGATAACTCTGCACTAGTGCGAGCCGCAAATGCCACTTCCAGCTTAGCTGTGCAGAAGAAGAACAACAAGAAGAAGAAATATCTCGAAATATGTCCGTCAGGCCCCTTCCCTTGAGATAAATCTGCAAATATCTCGGAAACGTAGCGAGCTATGGCAAAATGTTAAGAGACCTTTTTTGTAGAGAATTAAGTTTCCTACTTTTTATCTTCTATGATATTTTTTGATCAGATGCGTAGTTCTCGAGATATATTAAGATATTTAAAAGTTCCGAAGCCGCACCAACATAATAGAGATACAGAAACACCGTGGCCCCTTTCTTTGAGATAACTCTGCACTATTGCGAGCTGTAAATGCCACTTCCAGCTTAGCTGTGCAGAAGAAGAACAACAAGAAGAAGAAATATCTCGAAATATGTCCGTCAGGCCCCTTCCCTTGAGATATATCTGCAAATATCTCGGAAACGAAGCGAGCTATGGCAAAATGTTAAGAGACCTTTTTTGTAGAGAATTAAGTTTCCTACTTTTTATGTTCTATGATATTTTTTGATCAGATGCGTAGTTCTCGAGATATATCAAGATATTTAAAAGTTCCGAAGCCGCACCAACATAATAGAGATACCGAAACACCGTGGCCCCTTTCTTTGAGATAACTCTGCACTATTGCGAGCTGCAAATGCCACTTCCAGCTTAGCTGTGCAGAGGAAGAACAACAAGAAGAAGAAATATCTCGAAATATGTCCGTCAGGCCAGTTCCTTTGAGCTGAATCTGCAAATATCCCGGAAACGAAGCGAGCTATGGCAAAATGTTAAGAGACGTTTTTTATAGAGAATTATGTTTCCTACAATTTATGTTCTATGATATTTTTTGATCAGAAGCGTAGTTTTCGAGATATATCGAGATATTTAAAAGTTCCGAAGCCGCACCAACATAATAGGGATACAGAAACACCGTGGCCCCTTTCTTTGAGATAACTCTGCACGATTGCGAGCTGTAAATGCCACTTCCAGCTTAGCTGTGCAGAAGAAGAACAACAAGAAGAAGAAATATCTCGAAATATGTCCGTTAGGCCCCTTCCCTTGAGATAAATTTGCAAATATCTCGGAAACGAAGCGAGCTATGGCGAAATGTTAAGAGACCTTTTTCGTAGAGAATTAAGTTTCCTACTTTTTATGTTCTATGATATTTTTTGATCAGATGCGTAGTTCTCGAGATATATCTAGATATTTAAAAGTTCCGAAGCCGCACCAACATAATAGAGATACAGAAACACCGTGGCCCCTTTCTTTGAGATAACTCTGCACTATTGCGAGCTGCAAATGCCACTTCCAGCTTAGCTGTGCAGAGGAAGAACAACAAGAAGAAGAAATATCTCGAAATATGTCCGTCAGGCCAGTTCCTTTGAGCTGAATCTGCAAATATCTCGGAAAGGAAGCGAGCTATGGCAAAATGTTAAGAGACGTTTTTTGTTGAGAATTATGTTTCCTACAATTTAGGTTCTATGATATTTTTTGATCAGAAGCGTAGTTTTCGAGATATATCGAGATATTTAAAAGTTCCGAAGCCGCACCAACATAATAGGGATACAGAAACACCGTGGCCCCTTTCTTTGAGATAACTCTGCACTAGTGCGAGCCGCAAATGCCACTTCCAGCTTAGCTGTGCAGAAGAAGAACAACAAGAAGAAGAAATATCTCGAAATATGTCCGTCAGGCCCCTTCCCTTGAGATAAATCTGCAAATATCTCGGAAACGAAGCGAGCTATGGCAAAATGTTAAGAGACCTTTTTTGTAGAGAATTATGTTTCCTACAATTTATGTTCTATGATATTTTTTGATCAGATGCGTAGTTCTCGAGATATATCAAGATATTTAAAAGTTCCGAAGCCGCACCAACATAATAGAGATACAGAAACACCGTGGCCCCTTTCTTTGAGATAACTCTGCACTATTGCGAGCTGTAAATGCCACTTCCAGCTTAGCTGTGCAGAAGAAGAACAACAAGAAGAAGAAACATCTCGAAATATGTCCGTCAGGCCCCTTCCCTTGAGATATATCTGCAAATATCTCGGAAACGAAGCGAGCTATGGCAAAATGTTAAGAGACCTTTTTTGTAGAGAATTCTGTTTCCTACAATTTATGTTCTATGATATTTTTTGATCAGATGCGTAGTTCTCGAGATATATCAAGATATTTAAAAGTTCCGAAGCCGCACCAACATAATAGAGATACAGAAACACCGTGGCCCCTTTCTTTGAGATAACTCTGCACTATTGCGAGCTGCAAATGCCACTTCCAGCTTAGCTGTGCAGAGGAAGAACAACAAGAAGAAGAAATATCTCGAAATATGTCCGTCAGGCCAGTTCCTTTGAGCTGAATCTGCAAATATCTCGGAAACGAAGCGAGCTATGGCAAAATGTTAAGAGACGTTTTTTATAGAGAATTATGTTTCCTACAATTTATGTTCTATGATATTTTTTGATCAGATGCGTAGTTCTCGAGATATATCAAGATATTTAAAAGTTCCGAAACCGCACCAACATAATAGAGATACAGAAACACGGTGGCCCCTTTCTTTGAGATAACTCTGCACTAGTGCGAGCCGCAAATGCCAGTTCCAGCTTAGCTGTGCAGAAGAAGAACAACAAGAAGAAGAAATATCTCGAAATATGTCCGTCAGGCCCCTTCCCTTGAGATAAATCTGCAAATATCTCGGAAACGTAGCGAGCTATGGCAAAATGTTAAGAGACCTTTTTTGTAGAGAATTAAGTTTCCTACTTTTTATCTTCTATGATATTTTTTGATCAGATGCGTAGTTCTCGAGATATATTAAGATATTTAAAAGTTCCGAAGCCGCACCAACATAATAGAGATACAGAAACACCGTGGCCCCTTTCTTTGAGATAACTCTGCACTATTGCGAGCTGTAAATGCCACTTCCAGCTTAGCTGTGCAGAAGAAGAACAACAAGAAGAAGAAATATCTCGAAATATGTCCGTCAGGCCCCTTCCCTTGAGATATATCTGCAAATATCTCGGAAACGAAGCGAGCTATGGCAAAATGTTAAGAGACCTTTTTTGTAGAGAATTAAGTTTCCTACTTTTTATGTTCTATGATATTTTTTGATCAGATGCGTAGTTCTCGAGATATATCAAGATATTTAAAAGTTCCGAAGCCGCACCAACATAATAGAGATACAGAAACACCGTGGCCCCTTTCTTTGAGATAACTCTGCACTATTGCGAGCTGCAAATGCCACTTCCAGCTTAGCTGTGCAGAGGAAGAACAACAAGAAGAAGAAATATCTCGAAATATGTCCGTCAGGCCAGTTCCTTTGAGCTGAATCTGCAAATATCTCGGAAACGAAGCGAGCTATGGCAAAATGTTAAGAGACGTTATTTATAGAGAATTATGTTTCCTACAATTTATGTTCTATGATATTTTTTGATCAGAAGCGAAGTTTTCGAGATATATCGAGATATTTAAAAGTTCCGAAGCCGCATCAACATAATAGGGATACAGAAACACCGTGGCCCCTTTCTTTGAGATAACTCTGCACTAGTGCGAGCCGCAAATGCCACTTCCAGCTTAGCTGTGCAGAAGAAGAACAACAAGAAGAAGAAATATCTCGAAATATGTCCGTCAGGCCCCTTCCCTTGAGATAAATCTGCAAATATCTCGGAAACGTAGCGAGCTATGGCAAAATGTTAAGAGACCTTTTTTGTAGAGAATTAAGTTTCCTACTTTTTATCTTCTATGATATTTTTTGATCAGATGCGTAGTTCTCGAGATATATTAAGATATTTAAAAGTTCCGAAGCCGCACCAACATAATAGAGATACAGAAACACCGTGGCCCCTTTCTTTGAGATAACTCTGCACTATTGCGAGCTGTAAATGCCACTTCCAGCTTAGCTGTGCAGAAGAAGAACAACAAGAAGAAGAAATATCTCGAAATATGTCCGTCAGGCCCCTTCCCTTGAGATATATCTGCAAATATCTCGGAAACGAAGCGAGCTATGGCAAAATGTTAAGAGACCTTTTTTGTAGAGAATTAAGTTTCCTACTTTTTATGTTCTATGATATTTTTTGATCAGATGCGTAGTTCTCGAGATATATCAAGATATTTAAAAGTTCCGAAGCCGCACCAACATAATAGAGATACAGAAACACCGTGGCCCCTTTCTTTGAGATAACTCTGCACTATTGCGAGCTGCAAATGCCACTTCCAGCTTAGCTGTGCAGAGGAAGAACAACAAGAAGAAGAAATATCTCGAAATATGTCCGTCAGGCCAGTTCCTTTGAGCTGAATCTGCAAATATCTCGGAAACGAAGCGAGCTATGGCAAAATGTTAAGAGACGTTATTTATAGAGAATTATGTTTCCTACAATTTATGTTCTATGATATTTTTTGATCAGAAGCGTAGTTTTCGAGATATATCGAGATATTTAAAAGTTCCGAAGCCGCATCAACATAATAGGGATACAGAAACACCGTGGCCCCTTTCTTTGAGATAACTCTGCACTAGTGCGAGCCGCAAATGCCACTTCCAGCTTAGCTGTGCAGAAGAAGAACAACAAGAAGAAGAAATATCTCGAAATATGTCCGTCAGGCCCCTTCCCTTGAGATAAATCTGCAAATATCTCGGAAACGAAGCGAGCTATGGCGAAATGTTAAGAGACCTTTTTTGTAGAGAATTAAGTTTCCTACTTTTTATGTTCTATGATATTTTTTGATCAGATGCGTAGTTCTCGAGATATATCAAGATATTTAAAAGTTCCGAAGCCGCACCAACATAATAGAGATACAGAAACACCGTGGCCCCTTTCTTTGAGATAACTCTGCACGATTGCGAGCTGTAAATGCCACTTCCAGCTTAGCTGTGCAGAAGAAGGACAACAAGAAGAAGAAATATCTCGAAATATGTCCGTCAGGCCCCGTCCCTTGAGATAAATCTGCAAATATCTCGGAAACGAAGCGAGCTATGGCAAAATGTTAAGAGACCTTATTTGCAGAGAATTAAGTTTCCTACTTTTTATGTTCTATGATATTTTTTGATCAGATGCGTAGTTCTCGAGATATATCAAGATATTTAAAAGTTCCGAAACCGCACCAACATAATAGAGATACAGAAACACGGTGGCCCCTTTCTTTGAGATAACTCTGCACTAGTGCGAGCCGCAAATGCCACTTCCAGCTTAGCTGTGCAGAAGAAGAACAACAAGAAGAAGAAATATCTCGAAATATGTCCGTCAGGCCCCTTCCCTTGAGATAAATCTGCAAATATCTCGGAAACGAAGCGAGCTATGGCAAAATGTTAAGAGACCTTTTTTGTAGAGAATTAAGTTTCCTACTTTTCATGTTCTATGATATTTTTTGATCAGATGCGTAGTTCTCGAGATATATTAAGATATTTAAAAGTTCCGAAGCCGCACCAACATAATGGAGATACAGAAACACCGTGGCCCCTTTCTTTGAGATAACTCTGCACTATTACGAGCTGTAAATGCCACTTCCAGCTTAGCTGTGCAGAAGAAGAACAACAAGAAGAAGAAATATCTCGAAATATGTCCGTCAGGCCCCTTCCCTTGAGATATATCTGCAAATATCTCGGAAACGAAGCGAGCTATGGCAAAATGTTAAGAGACCTTTTTTGTAGAGAATTAAGTTTCCTACTTTTTATGTTCTATGATATTTTTTGATCAGATGCGTAGTTCTCGAGATATATCAAGATATTTAAAAGTTCCGAAGCCGCACCAACATAATAGAGATACAGAAACACCGTGGCCCCTTTCTTTGAGATAACTCTGCACTATTGCGAGCTGCAAATGCCACTTCCAGCTTAGCTGTGCAGAGGAAGAACAACAAGAAGAAGAAATATCTCGAAATATGTCCGTCAGGCCAGTTCCTTTGAGCTGAATCTGCAAATATCTCGGAAACGAAGCGAGCTATGGCAAAATGTTAAGAGACGTTTTTTATAGAGAATTATGTTTCCTACAATTTATGTTCTATGATATTTTTTGATCAGAAGCGTAGTTTTCGAGATATATCGAGATATTTAAAAGTTCCGAAGCCGCACCAACATAATAGGGATACAGAAACACCGTGGCCCCTTTCTTTGAGATAACTCTGCACTAGTGCGAGCCGCAAATGCCACTTCCAGCTTAGCTGTGCAGAAGAAGAACAACAAGAAGAAGAAATATCTCGAAATATGTCCGTTAGGCCCCTTCCCTTGAGATAAATTTGCAAATATCTCGGAAACGAAGCGAGCTATGGCGAAATGTTAAGAGACCTTTTTCGTAGAGAATTAAGTTTCCTACTTTTTATGTTCTATGATATTTTTTGATCAGATGCGTAGTTCTCGAGATATATCTAGATATTTAAAAGTTCCGAAGCCGCACCAACATAATAGAGATACAGAAACACCGTGGCCCCTTTCTTTGAGATAACTCTGCACTATTGCGAGCTGCAAATGCCACTTCCAGCTTAGCTGTGCAGAGGAAGAACAACAAGAAGAAGAAATATCTCGAAATATGTCCGTCAGGCCAGTTCCTTTGAGCTGAATCTGCAAATATCTCGGAAAGGAAGCGAGCTATGGCAAAATGTTAAGAGACGTTTTTTGTTGAGAATTATGTTTCCTACAATTTATGTTCTATGATATTTTTTGATCAGAAGCGTAGTTTTCGAGATATATCGAGATATTTAAAAGTTCCGAAGCCGCACCAACATAATAGGGATACAGAAACACCGTGGCCCCTTTCTTTGAGATAACTCTGCACTAGTGCGAGCCGCAAATGCCACTTCCAGCTTAGCTGTGCAGAAGAAGAACAACAAGAAGAAGAAATATCTCGAAATATGTCCGTCAGGCCCCTTCCCTTGAGATAAATCTGCAAATATCTCGGAAACGAAGCGAGCTATGGCAAAATGTTAAGAGACCTTTTTTGTAGAGAATTATGTTTCCTACAATTTATGTTCTATGATATTTTTTGATCAGATGCGTAGTTCTCGAGATATATCAAGATATTTAAAAGTTCCGAAGCCGCACCAACATAATAGAGATACAGAAACACCGTGGCCCCTTTCTTTGAGATAACTCTGCACTATTGCGAGCTGTAAATGCCACTTCCAGCTTAGCTGTGCAGAAGAAGAACAACAAGAAGAAGAAACATCTCGAAATATGTCCGTCAGGCCCCTTCCCTTGAGATATATCTGCAAATATCTCGGAAACGAAGCGAGCTATGGCAAAATGTTAAGAGACCTTTTTTGTAGAGAATTCTGTTTCCTACAATTTATGTTCTATGATATTTTTTGATCAGATGCGTAGTTCTCGAGATATATCAAGATATTTAAAAGTTCCGAAGCCGCACCAACATAATAGAGATACAGAAACACCGTGGCCCCTTTCTTTGAGATAACTCTGCACTATTGCGAGCTGCAAATGCCACTTCCAGCTTAGCTGTGCAGAGGAAGAACAACAAGAAGAAGAAATATCTCGAAATATGTCCGTCAGGCCAGTTCCTTTGAGCTGAATCTGCAAATATCTCGGAAACGAAGCGAGCTATGGCAAAATGTTAAGAGACGTTTTTTATAGAGAATTATGTTTCCTACAATTTATGTTCTATGATATTTTTTGATCAGAAGCGTAGTTTTCGAGATATATCGAGATATTTAAAAGTTCCGAAGCCGCACCAACATAATAGGGATACAGAAACACCGTGGCCCCTTTCTTTGAGATAACTCTGCACGATTGCGAGCTGTAAATGCCACTTCCAGCTTAGCTGTGCAGAAGAAGAACAACAAGAAGAAGAAATATCTCGAAATATGTCCGTTAGGCCCCTTCCCTTGAGATAAATTTGCAAATATCTCGGAAACGAAGCGAGCTATGGCGAAATGTTAAGAGACCTTTTTCGTAGAGAATTAAGTTTCCTACTTTTTATGTTCTATGATATTTTTTGATCAGATGCGTAGTTCTCGAGATATATCTAGATATTTAAAAGTTCCGAAGCCGCACCAACATAATAGAGATACAGAAACACCGTGGCCCCTTTCTTTGAGATAACTCTGCACTATTGCGAGCTGCAAATGCCACTTCCAGCTTAGCTGTGCAGAGGAAGAACAACAAGAAGAAGAAATATCTCGAAATATGTCCGTCAGGCCAGTTCCTTTGAGCTGAATCTGCAAATATCTCGGAAAGGAAGCGAGCTATGGCAAAATGTTAAGAGACGTTTTTTGTTGAGAATTATGTTTCCTACAATTTATGTTCTATGATATTTTTTGATCAGAAGCGTAGTTTTCGAGATATATCGAGATATTTAAAAGTTCCGAAGCCGCACCAACATAATAGGGATACAGAAACACCGTGGCCCCTTTCTTTGAGATAACTCTGCACTAGTGCGAGCCGCAAATGCCACTTCCAGCTTAGCTGTGCAGAAGAAGAACAACAAGAAGAAGAAATATCTCGAAATATGTCCGTCAGGCCCCTTCCCTTGAGATAAATCTGCAAATATCTCGGAAACGAAGCGAGCTATGGCAAAATGTTAAGAGACCTTTTTTGTAGAGAATTATGTTTCCTACAATTTATGTTCTATGATATTTTTTGATCAGATGCGTAGTTCTCGAGATATATCAAGATATTTAAAAGTTCCGAAGCCGCACCAACATAATAGAGATACAGAAACACCGTGGCCGCTTTCTTTGAGATAACTCTGCACTATTGCGAGCTGTAAATGCCACTTCCAGCTTAGCTGTGCAGAAGAAGAACAACAAGAAGAAGAAACATCTCGAAATATGTCCGTCAGGCCCCTTCCCTTGAGATATATCTGCAAATATCTCGGAAACGAAGCGAGCTATGGCAAAATGTTAAGAGACCTTTTTTGTAGAGAATTCTGTTTCCTACAATTTATGTTCTATGATATTTTTTGATCAGAAGTGTAGTTTTCGAGATATATCGAGATATTTAAAAGTTCCGAAGCCGCACCAACATAATAGAGATACAGAAACACCGTGGCCCCTTTCTTTGAGATAACTCTGCACTAGTGCGAGCCGCAAATGCCACTTCCAGCTTAGCTGTGCAGAAGAAGAACAACAAGAAGAAGAAATATCTCGAAATATGTCCGTCAGGCCCCTTCCCTTGAGATAAATCTGCAAATATCTCGGAAACGAAGCGAGCTATGGCGAAATGTTAAGAGACCTTTTTTGTAGAGAATTAAGTTTCCTACTTTTCATCTTCTATGATATTTTTTGATCAGATGCGTAGTTCTCGAGATATATCAAGATATTTAAAAGTTCCGAAGCCGCACCAACATAATAGAGATACAGAAACACCGTGGCCCCTTTCTTTGAGATAACTCTGCACGATTGCGAGCTGCAAATGCCACTTCCAGCTTAGCTGTGCAGAGGAAGAACAACAAGAAGAAGAAATATCTCGAAATATGTCCGTCAGGCCAGTTCCTTTGAGCTGAATCTGCAAATATCTCGGAAACGAAGCGAGCTATGGCAAAATGTTAAGAGACGTTTTTTATAGAGAATTATGTTTCCTACAATTTATGTTCTATGATATTTTTTGATCAGAAGCGTAGTTTTCGAGATATATCGAGATATTTAAAAGTTCCGAAGCCGCACCAACATAATAGGGATACAGAAACACCGTGGCCCCTTTCTTTGAGATAACTCTGCACTAGTGCGAGCCGCAAATGCCACTTCCAGCTTAGCTGTGCAGAAGAAGAACAACAAGAAGAAGAAATATCTCGAAATATGTCCGTCAGGCCCCTTCCCTTGAGATATATCTGCAAATATCTCGGAAACGAAGCGAGCTATGGCGAAATGTTAAGAGACCTTTTTTGTAGAGAATTAAGTTTCCTACTTTTTATGTTCTATGATATTTTTTGATCAGATGCGTAGTTCTCGAGATATATCAAGATATTTAAAAGTTCCGAAGCCGCACCAACATAATAGAGATACAGAAACACCGTGGCCCCTTTCTTTGAGATAACTCTGCACTATTGCGAGCTGTAAATGCCACTTCCAGCTTAGCTGTGCAGAAGAAGAACAACAAGAAGAAGAAATATCTCGAAATATGTCCGTCAGGCCCCTTCCCTTGAGATATATCTGCAAATATCTCGGAAACGAAGCGAGCTATGGCAAAATGTTAAGAGACCTTTTTTGTAGAGAATTAAGTTTCCTACTTTTTATGTTGTATGATATTTTTTGATCAGATGCGTAGTTCTCGAGATATATCAAGATATTTAAAAGTTCCGAAGCCGCACCAACATAATAGAGATACAGAAACACCGCGGCCCCTTTCTTTGAGATAACTCTGCACTATTGCGAGCTGCAAATGCCACTTCCAGCTTAGCTGTGCAGAGGAAGAACAACAAGAAGAAGAAATATCTCGAAATATGTCCGTCAGGCCAGTTCCTTTGAGCTGAATCTGCAAATATCTCGGAAAGGAAGCGAGCTATGGCAAAATGTTAAGAGACGTTTTTTGTTGAGAATTATGTTTCCTACAATTTATGTTCTATGATATTTTTTGATCAGAAGCGTAGTTTTCGAGATATATCGAGATATTTAAAAGTTCCGAAGCCGCACCAACATAATAGGGATACAGAAACACCGTGGCCCCTTTCTTTGAGATAACTCTGCACTAGTGCGAGCCGCAAATGCCACTTCCAGCTTAGCTGTGCAGAAGAAGAACAACAAGAAGAAGAAATATCTCGAAATATGTCCGTCAGGCCCCTTCCCTTGAGATAAATCTGCAAATATCTCGGAAACGAAGCGAGCTATGGCAAAATGTTAAGAGACCTTTTTTGTAGAGAATTATGTTTCCTACAATTTATGTTCTATGATATTTTTTGATCAGATGCGTAGTTCTCGAGATATATCAAGATATTTAAAAGTTCCGAAGCCGCACCAACATAATAGAGATACAGAAACACCGTGGCCCCTTTCTTTGAGATAACTCTGCACTATTGCGAGCTGGAAATGCCACTTCCAGCTTAGCTGTGCAGAAGAAGAACAACAAGAAGAAGAAATATCTCGAAATATGTCCGTCAGGCCCCTTCCCTTGAGATATATCTGCAAATATCTCGGAAACGAAGCGAGCTATGGCAAAATGTTAAGAGACCTTTTTTGTAGAGAATTCTGTTTCCTACAATTTATGTTCTATGATATTTTTTGATCAGAAGTGTAGTTTTCGAGATATATCGAGATATTTAAAAGTTCCGAAGCCGCACCAACATAATAGAGATACAGAAACACCGTGGCCCCTTTCTTTGAGATAACTCTGCACTAGTGCGAGCCGCAAATGCCACTTCCAGCTTAGCTGTGCAGAAGAAGAACAACAAGAAGAAGAAATATCTCGAAATATGTCCGTCAGGCCCCTTCCCTTGAGATAAATCTGCAAATATCTCGGAAACGAAGCGAGCTATGGCGAAATGTTAAGAGACCTTTTTTGTAGAGAATTAAGTTTCCTACTTTTCATCTTCTATGATATTTTTTGATCAGATGCGTAGTTCTCGAGATATATCAAGATATTTAAAAGTTCCGAAGCCGCACCAACATAATAGAGATACAGAAACACCGTGGCCCCTTTCTTTGAGATAACTCTGCACGATTGCGAGCTGTAAATGCCACTTCCAGCTTAGCTGTGCAGAAGAAGGACAACAAGAAGAAGAAATATCTCGAAATATGTCCGTCAGGCCCCTTCCCTTGAGATAAATCTGCAAATATCTCGGAAACGAAGCGAGCTATGGCGAAATGTTAAGAGACCTTTTTTGTAGAGAATTAAGTTTCCTACTTTTTATGTTCTATGATATTTTTTGATGAGATGCGTCGATCTCGAGATATATCAAGATATTTAAAAGTTCCGAAGCCGCACCAACATAATAGAGATACAGAAACACCGTGGCCCCTTTCCTTGAGACAACTCTGCACTATTGCGAGCTGCAAATGCCACTTCCAGCTTAGCTGTGCAGAGGAAGAACAACAAGAAGAAGAAATATCTCGAAATATGTCCGTCAGGCCAGTTCCTTTGAGCTGAATCTGCAAATATCTCGGAAACGAAGCGAGCTATGGCAAAATGTTAAGAGACGTTTTTTGTAGAGAATTATGTTTCCTACAATTTATGTTCTATGATATTTTTTGATCAGAAGCGTAGTTTTCGAGATATATCGAGATATTTAAAAGTTCCGAAGCCGCACCAACATAATAGGGATACAGAAACACCGTGGCCCCTTTCTTTGAGATAACTCTGCACTAGTGCGAGCCGCAAATGCCACTTCCAGCTTAGCTGTGCAGAAGAAGAACAACAAGAAGAAGAAATATCTCGAAATATGTCCGTCAGGCCCCTTCCCTTGAGATAAATCTGCAAATATCTCGGAAACGAAGCGAGCTATGGCAAAATCTTAAGAGACCTTTTTTGTAGAGAATTAAGTTTCCTACTTTTTATGTTCTATGATATTTTTTGATCAGATGCGTAGTTCTCGAGATATATCAAGATATTTAAAAGTTCCGAAGCCGCACCAACATAATAGAGATACAGAAACACCGTGGCCCCTTTCTGTGAGATAACTCTGCACTAGTGCGAGCCGCAAATGCCACTTCCAGCTTAGCTGTGCAGAAGAAGAACAGCAAGAAGAAGAAATATCTCGAAATATGTCCGTCAGGCCCCTTCCCTTGAGATATATCTGCAAATATCTCGGAAACGAAGCGAGCTATGGCAAAATGTTAAGAGACCTTTTTTGTAGAGAATTAAGTTTCCTACTTTTTATGTTCTCTGATATTTTTTGATCAGATGCGTAGTTCTCGAGATATATCAAGATATTTAAAAGTTCCGAAGCCGCACCAACATAATAGAGATACAGAAACACCGTGGCCCCTTTCTTTGAGATAACTCTGCACTATTGCGAGCTGCAAATGCCACTTCCAGCTTAGCTGTGCAGAGGAAGAACAACAAGAAGAAGAAATATCTCGAAATATGTCCGTCAGGCCAGTTCCTTTGAGCTGAATCTGCAAATATCTCGGAAACGAAGCGAGCTATGGCAAAATGTTAAGAGACGTTTTTTGTAGAGAATTACGTTTCCTACAATTTATGTTCTATGATATTTTTTGATCAGAAGCGTAGTTTTCGAGATATATCGAGATATTTAAAAGTTCCGAAGCCGCACCAACATAATAGGGATACAGAAACACCGTGGCCCCTTTCTTTGAGATAACTCTGCACTAGTGCGAGCCGCAAATGCCACTTCCAGCTTAGCTGTGCAGAAGAAGAACAACAAGAAGAAGAAATATCTCGAAATATGTCCGTCAGGCCCCTTCCCTTGAGATAAATCTGCAAATATCTCGGAAACGAAGCGAGCTATGGCGAAATGTTAAGAGACCTTTTTTGTAGAGAATTAAGTTTCCTACTTTTTATGTTGTATGATATTTTTTGATCAGATGCGTAGTTCTCGAGATATATCAAGATATTTAAAAGTTCCGAAGCCGCACCAACATAATAGAGATACAGAAACACCGTGGCCCCTTTCTTTGAGATAACTCTGCACTATTGCGAGCTGCAAATGCCACTTCCAGCTTAGCTGTGCAGAGGAAGAACAACAAGAAGAAGAAATATCTCGAAATATGTCCGTCAGGCCAGTTCCTTTGAGCTGAATCTGCAAATATCTCGGAAACGAAGCGAGCTATGGCAAAATGTTAAGAGACGTTTTTTGTAGAGAATTATGTTTCCTACAATTTATGTTCTATGATATTTTTTGATCAGAAGCGTAGTTTTCGAGATATATCGAGATATTTAAAAGTTCCGAAGCCGCACCAACATAATAGGGATACAGAAACACCGTGGCCCCTTTCTTTGAGATAACTCTGCACTAGTGCGAGCCGCAAATGCCACTTCCAGCTTAGCTGTGCAGAAGAAGAACAACAAGAAGAAGAAATATCTCGAAATATGTCCGTCAGGCCCCTTCCCTTGAGATAAATCTGCAAATATCTCGGAAACGAAGCGAGCTATGGCAAAATGTTAAGAGACCTTTTTTGTAGAGAATTAAGTTTCCTACTTTTTATGTTCTATGATATTTTTTGATGAGATGCGTCGATCTCGAGATATATCAAGATATTTAAAAGTTCCGAAGCCGCACCAACATAATAGAGATACAGAAACACCGTGGCCCCTTTCTTTGAGACAACTCTGCACTACTGCGAGCTGCAAATGCCACTTCCAGCTTAGCTGTGCAGAGGAAGAACAACAAGAAGAAGAAATATCTCGAAATATGTCCGTCAGGCCAGTTCCTTTGAGCTGAATCTGCAAATATCTCGGAAACGAAGCGAGCTATGGCAAAATGTTAAGAGACGTTTTTTGTAGAGAATTATGTTTCCTACAATTTATGTTCTATGATATTTTTTGATCAGAAGCGTAGTTTTCGAGATATATCGAGATATTTAAAAGTTCCGAAGCCGCACCAACATAATAGGGATACAGAAACACCGTGGGCCCTTTCTTTGAGATAACTCTGCACTAGTGCGAGCCGCAAATGCCACTTCCAGCTTAGCTGTGCAGAAGAAGAACAACAAGAAGAAGAAATATCTCGAAATATGTCCGTCAGGCCCCTTCCCTTGAGATAAATCTGCAAATATCTCGGAAACGAAGCGAGCTATGGCAAAATCTTAAGAGACCTTTTTTGTAGAGAATTAAGTTTCCTACTTTTTATGTTCTATGATATTTTTTGATCAGATGCGTAGTTCTCGAGATATATCAGGATATTTAAAAGTTCCGAAGCCGCACCAACATAATAGAGATACAGAAACACCGTGGCCCCTTTCTTTGAGATAACTCTGCACTATTGCGAGCTGTAAATGCCACTTCCAGCTTAGCTGTGCAGAAGAAGAACAACAAGAAGAAGAAATATCTCGAAATATGTCCGTCAGGCCCCTTCCCTTGTGATATATCTGCAAATATCTCGGAAACGAAGCGAGCTATGGCAAAATGTTAAGAGACCTTTTTTGTAGAGCATTCTGTTTCCTACAATTTATGTTCTATGATATTTTTTGATCAGAAGCGTAGTTTTCGAGATATATCGAGATATTTAAAAGTTCCGAAGCCGCACCAACATAATAGAGATACAGAAACACCGTGGCCCCTTTCTTTGAGATAACTCTGCACTATTGCGAGCTGTAAATGCCACTTCCAGCTTAGCTGTGCAGAAGAAGAACAACAAGAAGAAGAAATATCTCGAAATATATCCGTCAGGCCCCTTCCCTTGAGATATATCTGCAAATATCTCGGAAACGAAGCGAGCTATGGCAAAATGTTAAGAGACCTTTTTTGTAGAGAATTAAGTTTGCTACTTTTTATGTTCTATGATATTTTTTGATCAGATGCGTAGTTCTCGAGATATATCAAGATATTTAAAAGTTCCGAAGCCGCACCAACATAATAGAGATACAGAAACACCGTGGCCCCTTTCTTTGAGATAACTCTGCACTATTGCGAGCTGCAAATGCCACTTCCAGCTTAGCTGTGCAGAGGAAGAACAACAAGAAGAAGAAATATCTCGAAATATGTCCGTCAGGCCAGTTCCTTTGAGCTGAATCTGCAAATATCTCGGAAACGAAGCGAGCTATGGCAAAATGTTAGGAGACGTTTTTTGTAGAGAATTACGTTTCATACAATTTATGTTCTATGATATTTTTTGATCAGAAGCGTAGTTTTCGAGATATATCGAGATATTTAAAAGTTCCGAAGCCGCACCAACATAATAGGGATACAGAAACACCGTGGCCCCTTTCTTTGAGATAACTCTGCACTAGTGCGAGCCGCAAATGCCACTTCCAGCTTAGCTGTGCAGAAGAAGAACAACAAGAAGAAGAAATATCTCGAAATATGTCCGTCAGGCCCCTTCCCTTGAGATAAATCTGCAAATATCTCGGAAACGAAGCGAGCTATGGCGAAATGTTAAGAGACCTTTTTTGTAGAGAATTAAGTTTCCTACTTTTTATGTTGTATGATATTTTTTGATCAGATGCGTAGTTCTCGAGATATATCAAGATATTTAAAAGTTCCGAAGCCGCACCAACATAATAGAGATACAGAAACACCGTGGCCCCTTTCTTTGAGATAACTCTGCACTATTGCGAGCTGCAAATGCCACTTCCAGCTTAGCTGTGCAGAGGAAGAACAACAAGAAGAAGAAATATCTCGAAATATGTCCGTCAGGCCAGTTCCTTTGAGCTGAATCTGCAAATATCTCGGAAACGAAGCGAGCTATGGCAAAATGTTAAGAGACGTTTTTTATAGAGAATTATGTTTCCCACAATTTATGTTCTATGATATTTTTTGATCAGAAGCGTAGTTTTCGAGATATATCGAGATATTTAAAAGTTCCGAAGCCGCACCAACATAATAGGGATACAGAAACACCGTGGCCCCTTTCTTTGAGATAACTCTGCACTAGTGCGAGCCGCAAATGCCACTTCCAGCTTAGCTGTGCAGAAGAAGAACAACAAGAAGAAGAAATATCTCGAAATATGTCCGTCAGGCCCCTTCCCTTGAGATAAATCTGCAAATATCTCGGAAACGAAGCGAGCTATGGCAAAATGTTAAGAGACCTTTTTTGTAGAGAATTATGCTTCCTACAATTTATGTTCTATGATATTTTTTGATCAGAAGCGTAGTTTTCGAGATACATCGAGATATTTAAAAGTTCCGAAGCCGCACCAACATAATAGAGATACAGAAACACCGTGGCCCCTTTCTTTGAGATAACTCTGCACTAGTGCGAGCCGCAAATGCCAGTTCCAGCTTAGCTGTGCAGAAGAAGAACAACAAGAAGAAGAAATATCTCGAAATATGTCCGTCAGGCCCCTTCCCTTGAGATAAATCTGCAAATATCTCGGAAACGAAGCGAGCTATGGCAAAATGTTAAGAGACCTTTTTTGTAGAGAATTAAGTTTCCTACTTTTTATGTTGTATGACATTTTTTGATCAGATGCGTAGTTCTCGAGATATATCAAGATATTTAAAAGTTCCGAAGCCGCACCAACATAATAGAGATACAGAAACACCGTGGCCCCTTTCTTTGAGATAACTCTGCACTATTGCGAGCTGCAAATGCCACTTCCAGCTTAGCTGTGCAGAGGAAGAACAACAAGAAGAAGAAATATCTCGAAATATGTCCGTCAGGCCAGTTCCTTTGAGCTGAATCTGCAAATATCTCGGAAACGAAGCGAGCTATGGCAAAATGTTAAGAGACGTTTTTTGTAGAGAATTATGTTTCCTACAATTTATGTTCTATGATATTTTTTGATCAGAAGCGTAGTTTTCGAGATATATCGAGATATTTAAAAGTTCCGAAGCCGCACCAACATAATAGGGATACAGAAACACCGTGGCCCCTTTCTTTGAGATAACTCTGCACTAGTGCGAGCCGCAAATGCCACTTCCAGCTTAGCTGTGCAGAAGAAGAACAACAAGAAGAAGAAATATCTCGAAATATGTCCGTCAGGCCCCTTCCCTTGAGATAAATCTGCAAATATCTCGGAAACGAAGCGAGCTATGGCAAAATGTTAAGAGACCTTTTTTGTAGAGAATTAAGTTTCCTACTTTTTATGTTCTATGATATTTTTTGATGAGATGCGTCGATCTCGAGATATATCAAGATATTTAAAAGTTCCGAAGCCGCACCAACATAATAGAGATACAGAAACACCGTGGCCCCTTTCTTTGAGACAACTCTGCACTACTGCGAGCTGCAAATGCCACTTCCAGCTTAGCTGTGCAGAGGAAGAACAACAAGAAGAAGAAATATCTCGAAATATGTCCGTCAGGCCAGTTCCTTTGAGCTGAATCTGCAAATATCTCGGAAACGAAGCGAGCTATGGCAAAATGTTAAGAGACGTTTTTTGTAGAGACTTATGTTTCCTACAATTTATGTTCTATGATATTTTTTGATCAGAAGCGTAGTTTTCGAGATATATCGAGATATTTAAAAGTTCCGAAGCCGCACCAACATAATAGAGATACAGAAACACCGTGGCCCCTTTCTTTGAGATAACTCTGCACTAGTGCGAGCCGCAAATGCCACTTCCAGCTTAGCTGTGCAGAAGAAGAACAACAAGAAGAAGAAATATCTCGAAATATGTCCGTCAGGCCCCTTCCCTTGAGATAAATCTGCAAATATCTCGGAAACGAAGCGAGCTATGGCAAAATCTTAAGAGACCTTTTTTGTAGAGAATTAAGTTTCCTACTTTTTATGTTATATGATATTTTTTGATCAGATGCGTAGTTCTCGAGATATATCAAGATATTTAAAAGTTCCGAAGCCGCACCAACATAATAGAGATACAGAAACACCGTGGCCCCTTTCTTTGAGATAACTCTGCACTATTGCGAGCTGTAAATGCCACTTCCAGCTTAGCTGTGCAGAAGAAGAACAACAAGAAGAAGAAATATCTCGAAATATGTCCGTCAGGCCCCTTCCCTTGAGATATATCTGCAAATATCTCGGAAACGAAGCGAGCTATGGCAAAATGTTAAGAGACCTTTTTTGTAGAGAATTCTGTTTCCTACAATTTTTGTTCTATGATATTTTTTGATCAGAAGCGTAGTTTTCGAGATATATCGAGATATTTAAAAGTTCCGAAGCCGCACCAACATAATAGAGATACAGAAACACCGTGGCCCCTTTCTTTGAGATAACTCTGCACTAGTGCGAGCCGCAAATGCCACTTCCAGCTTAGCTGTGCAGAAGAAGAACAACAAGAAGAAGAAATATCTCGAAATATGTCCGTCAGGCCCCTTCCCTTGAGATAAATCTGCAAATATCTCGGAAACGAAGCGAGCTATGGCAAAATGTTAAGAGACCTTTTTTGTAGAGAATTAAGTTTCCTACTTTTTATGTTGTATGATATTTTTTGATCAGATGGGTAGTTCTCGAGATATATCAAGATATTTAAAAGTTCCGAAGCCGCACCAACATAATAGAGATACAGAAACACCGTGGCCCCTTTCTTTGAGATAACTCTGCACTATTGCGAGCTGCAAATGCCACTTCCAGCTTAGCCGTGCAGAGGAAGAACAACAAGAAGAAGAAATATCTCGAAATATGTCCGTCAGGCCAGTTCCTTTGAGCTGAATCTGCAAATATCTCGGAAACGAAGCGAGCTATGGCAAAATGTTAAGAGACGTTTTTTGTAGAGAATTATGTTTCCTACAATTCATGTTCTATGATATTTTTTGATCAGAAGCGTAGTTTTCGAGATATATCGAGATATTTAAAAGTTCCGAAGCCGCACCAACATAATAGGGATACAGAAACACCGTGCCCATTTCTTTGAGATAACTCTGCACTAGTGCGAGCCGCAAATGCCACTTCCAGCTTAGCTGTGCAGAAGAAGAACAACAAGAAGAAGAAATATCTCGAAATATGTCCGTCAGGCCCCTTCCCTTGAGATAAATCTGCAAAAATCTCGGAAACGAAGCGAGCTATGGCAAAATGTTGAGAGACCTTTTTTGTACAGAATTATGTTTCCTACTTTTTATGTTCTATGATATTTTTTGATCAGACGCGTAGTTCTCGAGATATATCAAGATATTTAAAAGTTCCGAAGCCGCACCAACATAATAGAGATACAGAAACACCGTGGCCCCTTTCTTTGAGATATCTCTGCACTATTGCGAGCTGCAAATGCCACTTCCAGCTTAGCTGTGCAGAAGAAGAACAACAAGAAGAAGAAATATCTCGAAATATGTCCGTGAGGCCCCTTCCCTTGAGATAAATCTGCAAATATCTCGGAATCGAAGCGAGCTATGGCAAAATGTTAAGAGACCTTATTTGTAGAGAATTAAGTTTCCTACTTTTTATGTTCTATGATATTTTTTGATCAGACGCGTAGTTCTCGAGATATATCAAGATATTTAAAAGTTCCGAAGCCGCACCAACATAATAGAGATACAGAAACACCGTGGCCCCTTTCTTTGAGATATCTCTGCACTATTGCGAGCTGCAAATGCCACTTCCAGCTTAGCTGTGCAGAAGAAGAACAACAAGAAGAAGAAATATCTCGAAATATGTCCGTGAGGCCCCTTCCCTTGAGATAAATCTGCAAATATCTCGGAATCGAAGCGAGCTATGGCAAAATGTTAAGAGACCTTTTTTGTAGAGAATTAAGTTTCCTACTTTTTATGTTGTATGATATTTTTTGATCAGATGCGTAGTTCTCGAGATATATCAAGATATTTAAAAGTTCCGAAGCCGCACCAACATAATAGAGATACAGAAACACCGTGGCCCCTTTCTTTGAGATATCTCTGCACTATTGCGAGCTGCAAATGCCACTTCCAGCTTAGCTGTGCAGAAGAAGAACAACAAGAAGAAGAAATATCTCGAAATATGTCCGTGAGGCCCCTTCCCTTGAGATAAATCTGCAAATATCTCGGAATCGAAGCGAGCTATGGCAAAATGTTAAGAGACCTTTTTTGTAGAGAATTAAGTTTCCTACTTTTTATGTTCTATGATATTTTTTGATCAGATGCGTAGTTCTCGAGATATATCAAGATATTTAAAAGTTCCGAAGCCGCACCAACATAATAGAGATACAGAAACACCGTGGCCCCTTTCTTTGAGATAACTCTGCACTAGCGCGAGCCGCAAATGCCACTTCCAGCTTAGCTGTGCAGAAGAAGAACAACAAGAAGAAGAAATATCTCGAAATATGTCCGTGAGGCCCCTTCCCTTGAGATAAATCTGCAAATATCTCGGAATCGAAGCGAGCTATGGCAAAATGTTAAGAGACCTTTTTTGTAGAGAATTAAGTTTCCTACTTTTTATGTTCTATGATATTTTTTGATCAGATGCGTAGTTCTCGAGATATATCAAGATATTTAAAAGTTCCGAAGCCGCACCAACATAATAGAGATACAGAAACACCGTGGCCCCTTTCTTTGAGATAACTCTGCACTAGCGCGAGCCGCAAATGCCACTTACAGCTTAGCTGTGCAGAAGAAGAACAACGAGAAGAAGAAATATCTCGAAATATGTCCGTCAGGCCCCTTCCCTTGAGATAAATCTGCAAATATCTCGGAAACGAAGCGAGCTATGGCAAAATGTTAAGAGACTTTTTTGTAGAGAATTAAGTTTCCTACATTTTATGTTCTAGGATATTTTTTGATCAGATGCGTAGTTCTCGAGATATATCAAGATATTTAAAAGTTCCGAAGCCGCACCAACATAATAGAGATACAGAAACACCGTGGCCCCTTTCTTTGAGATAACTCTGCACTATTGCGAGCTGGAAATGCCACTTCCAGTTTAGCTGTGCAGAAGAAGAACAACAAGAAGAAGAAATATCTCGAAATATGTCCGTCAGGCCCCTTCCCTTGAGATAAATATGCAAATATCTCGGAAACGAAGCGAGCTATGGCAAAATGTTAAGCGACCTTTTTTGTAGAGAATTAAGTTTCCTACTTTTTATGTTCTATGGTATTTTTTGATCAGATGCGTAGTTCTCGAGATATATCAAGATATTTAAAAGTTCCGAAGCCCCACCAACATAATAGAGATACAGAAACACCGTGGCCCCTTTCTTTGAGATAACTCTGCACTATTGCGAGCTGCAAATGCCACTTCCAGCTTAGCTGTGCAGAGGAAGAACAACAAGAAGAAGAAATATCTCGAAATATGTCCGCCAGGCCAGTTCCTTTGAGCTGAATCTGCAAATATCTCGGAAACGAAGCGAGCTATGGCAAAATGTTAAGAGACGTTTTTTGTAGAGAATTATGTTTCCTACAATTTATGTTCTATGATATTTTTTGATCCGAAGCGTAGTTTTCGAGATATATCGAGATACTTAAAAGTTCCGAAGCCGCACCAACATAATAGAGATACAGAAACACCGTGGCCCCTTTCTTTGAGATAACTGTGCACTAGTGCGAGCCGCAAATGCCACTTCCAGCTTAGCTGTGCAGAAGAAGAACAACAAGAAGAAGAAATATCTCGAAACATGTCCGTCAGGCCCCTTCCCTTGAGATAAATCTGCAAATATCTCGGAAACGAAGCGAGCAATGGCAAAATGTTAAGAGACCTTTTTTGTACAGAATTATGTTTCCTACTTTTTATGTTCTATGATATTTTTTGATCAGACGCGTAGTTCTCGAGATATATCAAGATATTTAAAAGTTCCGAAGCCGCACCAACATAATAGAGATACAGAAACACCGTGGCCCCTTTCTTTGAGATATCTCTGCACTATTGCGAGCTGCAAATGCCACTTCCAGCTTAGCTGTGCAGAAGAAGAACAACAAGAAGAAGAAATATCTCGAAATATGTCCGTGAGGCCCCTTCCCTTGAGATAAATCTGCAAATATCTCGGAATCGAAGCGAGCTATGGCAAAATGTTAAGAGACCTTATTTGTAGAGAATTAAGCTTCCTACTTTTTATGTTCTATGATATTTTTTGATCAGACGCGTAGTTCTCGAGATATATCAAGATATTTAAAAGTTCCGAAGCCGCACCAACATAATAGAGATACAGAAACACCGTGGCCCCTTTCTTTGAGATATCTCTGCACTATTGCGAGCTGCAAATGCCACTTCCAGCTTAGCTGTGCAGAAGAAGAACAACAAGAAGAAGAAATATCTCGAAATATGTCCGTGAGGCCCCTTCCCTTGAGATAAATCTGCAAATATCTCGGAATCGAAGCGAGCTATGGCAAAATGTTAAGAGACCTTTTTTGTAGAGAATTAAGTTTCCTACTTTTTATGTTGTATGATATTTTTTGATCAGATGCGTAGTTCTCGAGATATATCAAGATATTTAAAAGTTCCGAAGCCGCACCAACATAATAGAGATACAGAAACACCGTGGCCCCTTTCTTTGAGATATCTCTGCACTATTGCGAGCTGCAAATGCCACTTCCAGCTTAGCTGTGCAGAAGAAGAACAACAAGAAGAAGAAATATCTCGAAATATGTCCGTGAGGCCCCTTCCCTTGAGATAAATCTGCAAATATCTCGGAATCGAAGCGAGCTATGGCAAAATGTTAAGAGACCTTTTTTGTAGAGAATTAAGTTTCCTACTTTTTATGTTCTATGATATTTTTTGATCAGATGCGTAGTTCTCGAGATATATCAAGATATTTAAAAGTTCCGAAGCCGCACCAACATAATAGAGATACAGAAACACCGTGGCCCCTTTCTTTGAGATATCTCTGCACTATTGCGAGCTGCAAATGCCACTTCCAGCTTAGCTGTGCAGAAGAAGAACAACAAGAAGAAGAAATATCTCGAAATATGTCCGTGAGGCCCCTTCCCTTGAGATAAATCTGCAAATATCTCGGAATCGAAGCGAGCTATGGCAAAATGTTAAGAGACCTTTTTTGTAGAGAATTAAGTTTCCTACTTTTTATGTTCTATGATATTTTTTGATCAGATGCGTAGTTCTCGAGATATATCAAGATATTTAAAAGTTCCGAAGCCGCACCAACATAATAGAGATACAGAAACACCGTGGCCCCTTTCTTTGAGATAACTCTGCACTAGCGCGAGCCGCAAATGCCACTTCCAGCTTAGCTGTGCAGAAGAAGAACAACAAGAAGAAGAAATATCTCGAAATATGTCCGTCAGGCCCCTTCCCTTGAGATAAATATGCAAATATCTCGGAAACGAAGCGAGCTATGGCAAAATGTTAAGCGACCTTTTTTGTAGAGAATTAAGTTTCCTACTTTTTATGTTCTATGGTATTTTTTGATCAGATGCGTAGTTCTCGAGATATATCAAGATATTTAAAAGTTCCGAAGCCCCACCAACATAATAGAGATACAGAAACACCGTGGCCCCTTTCTTTGAGATAACTCTGCACTATTGCGAGCTGCAAATGCCACTTCCAGCTTAGCTGTGCAGAGGAAGAACAACAAGAAGAAGAAATATCTCGAAATATGTCCGCCAGGCCAGTTCCTTTGAGCTGAATCTGCAAATATCTCGGAAACGAAGCGAGCTATGGCAAAATGTTAAGAGACGTTTTTTGTAGAGAATTATGTTTCCTACAATTTATGTTCTATGATATTTTTTGATCCGAAGCGTAGTTTTCGAGATATATCGAGATACTTAAAAGTTCCGAAGCCGCACCAACATAATAGAGATACAGAAACACCGTGGCCCCTTTCTTTGAGATAACTGTGCACTAGTGCGAGCCGCAAATGCCACTTCCAGCTTAGCTGTGCAGAAGAAGAACAACAAGAAGAAGAAATATCTCGAAATATGTCCGTCAGGCCCCTTCCCTTGAGATAAATCTGCAAATATCTCGGAAACGAAGCGAGCTATGGCAAAATGTTAAGAGACCTTTTTTGTACAGAATTATGTTTCCTACTTTTTATGTTCTATGATATTTTTTGATCAGACGCGTAGTTCTCGAGATATATCAAGATATTTAAAAGTTCCGAAGCCGCACCAACATAATAGAGATACAGAAACACCGTGGCCCCTTTCTTTGAGATATCTCTGCACTATTGCGAGCTGCAAATGCCACTTCCAGCTTAGCTGTGCAGAAGAAGAACAACAAGAAGAAGAAATATCTCGAAATATGTCCGTTAGGCCCCTTCCCTTGAGATAAATCTGCAAATATCTCGGAAACGAAGCGAGCTATGGCAAAATGTTAAGAGACCTTTTTTGTAGAGAATTAAGTTTCCTACTTTTTATGTTCTATGATATTTTTTGATCAGATGCGTAGTTCTCGAGATATATCAAGATATTTAAAAGTTCCGAAGCCGCACCAACATAATAGAGATACAGAAACACCGTGGCCCCTTTCTTTGAGATAACTCTGCACTAGCGCGAGCCGCAAATGCCACTTACAGCTTAGCTGTGCAGAAGAAGAACAACGAGAAGAAGAAATATCTCGAAATATGTCCGTCAGGCCCCTTCCCTTGAGATAAATCTGCAAATATCTCGGAAACGAAGCGAGCTATGGCAAAATGTTAAGAGACCTTTTTTGTAGAGAATTAAGTTTCCTACATTTTATGTTCTATGATATTTTTTGATCAGATGCGTTGTTCTCGAGATATATCAAGATATTTAAAAGTTCCGAAGCCGCACCAACATAATAGAGATACAGAAACACCGTGGCTCCTTTCTTTGAGATAACTCTGCACTATTGCGAGCTGGAAATGCCACTTCCAGTTTAGCTGTGCAGAAGAAGAACAACAAGAAGAAGAAATATCTCGAAATATGTCCGTCAGGCCCCTTCCCTTGAGATAAATATGCAAATATCTCGGAAACGAAGCGAGCTATGGCAAAATGTTAAGGGACCTTTTTTGTAGACAATTAAGTTTCCTACTTTTTATGTTCTATGGTATTTTTTGATCAGATGCGTAGTTCTCGAGATATATCAAGATATTTAAAAGTTCCGAAGCCCCACCAACATAATAGAGATACAGAAACACCGTGGCCCCTTTCTTTGAGATAACTCTGCACTATTGCGAGCTGCAAATGCCACTTCCAGCTTAGCTGTGCAGAGGAAGAACAACAAGAAGAAGAAATATCTCGAAATTTGTCGCCAGGCCAGTTCCTTTGAGCTGAATCTGCAAATATCTCGGAAACGAAGCGAGCTATGGCAAAATGTTAAGAGACCTTTTTTGTAGAGAATTAAGTTTCCTACATTTTATGTTCTATGATATTTTTTGATCAGATGCGTTGTTCTCGAGATATATCAAGATATTTAAAAGTTCCGAAGCCGCACCAACATAATAGAGATACAGAAACACCGTGGCTCCTTTCTTTGAGATAACTCTGCACCATTGCGAGCTGGAAATGCCACTTCCAGTTTAGCTGTGCAGAAGAAGAACAACAAGAAGAAGAAATATCGCGAAATATGTCCGTCAGGCCCCTTCCCTTGAGATAAATATGCAAATATCTCGGAAACGAAGCGAGCTATGGCAAAATGTTAAGGGACCTTTTTTGTAGAGAATTAAGTTTCCTACTTTTTATGTTCTATGGTATTTTTTGATCAGATGCGTAGTTCTCGAGATATATCAAGATATTTAAAAGTTCCGAAGCCCCACCAACATAATAGAGATACAGAAACACCGTGGCCCCTTTCTTTGAGATAACTCTGCACTATTGCGAGCTGCAAATGCCACTTCCAGCTTAGCTGTGCAGAGGAAGAACAACAAGAAGAAGAAATATCTCGAAATTTGTCGCCAGGCCAGTTCCTTTGAGCTGAATCTGCAAATATCTCGGAAACGAAGCGAGCTATGGCAAAATGTTAAGAGAGGTTTTTTGTAGAGAATTATGTTTCCTACAATTTATGTTCTATGATATTTTTTGATCAGAAGCGTAGTTTTCGAGATATATCGAGATACTTAAAAGTTCCGAAGCCGCACCAACATAATAGAGATACAGAAACACCGTGGCCCCTTTCTTTGAGATAACTGTGCACTAGTGCGAGCCGCAAATGCCACTTCCAGCTTAGCTGTGCAGAAGAAGAACAACAAGGAGAAGAAATATCTCGAAATATGTCCGTGAGGCCCCTTCCCTTGAGATAAATCTGCAAATATCTCGGAAACGAAGCGAGCTATGGCAAAATGTTAAGAAACCTTATTTGTAGAGAATTAAGTTTCCTACTTTTTATGTTATATGATATTTTTTGATCAGATGCGTAATTCTCGAGATATATCAAGATATTTAAAAGTTCCGAAACCGCACCAACATAATAGAGATACAGAAACACCGTGGCCCCTTTCTTTGAGATAACTCTGCACTAGTGCGAGCCGCAAATGCCACTTCCAGCTTAGCTGTGCAGAAGAAGAACAACAAGAAGAAGAAATATCTCGAAATATGTCCGTCAGGCCCCTTCCCTTGAGATAAATCTGCAAATATCTCGGAAACGAAGCGAGCTATGGCAAAATGTTAAGAGACCTTTTTTGTAGAGAATTAAGTTTCCTACATTTTATGTTCTATGATATTTTTTGATCAGATGCGTTGTTCTCGAGATATATCAAGATATTTAAAAGTTCCGAAGCCGCACCAACATAATAGAGATACAGAAACACCGTGGCTCCTTTCTTTGAGATAACTCTGCACTATTGCGAGCTGGAAATGCCACTTCCAGTTTAGCTGTGCAGAAGAAGAACAACAAGAAGAAGAAATATCGCGAAATATGTCCGTCAGGCCCCTTCCCTTGAGATAAATATGCAAATATCTCGGAAACGAAGCGAGCTATGGCAAAATGTTAAGGGACCTTTTTTGTAGAGAATTAAGTTTCCTACTTTTTATGTTCTATGGTATTTTTTGATCAGATGCGTAGTTCTCGAGATATATCAAGATATTTAAAAGTTCCGAAGCCCCACCAACATAATAGAGATACAGAAACACCGTGGCCCCTTTCTTTGAGATAACTCTGCACTATTGCGAGCTGCAAATGCCACTTCCAGCTTAGCTGTGCAGAGGAAGAACAACAAGAAGAAGAAATATCTCGAAATTTGTCGCCAGGCCAGTTCCTTTGAGCTGAATCTGCAAATATCTCGGAAACGAAGCGAGCTATGGCAAAATGTTAAGAGAGGTTTTTTGTAGAGAATTATGTTTCCTACAATTTATGTTCTATGATATTTTTTGATCAGAAGCGTAGTTTTCGAGATATATCGAGATACTTAAAAGTTCCGAAGCCGCACCAACATAATAGAGATACAGAAACACCGTGGCCCCTTTCTTTGAGATAACTGTGCACTAGTGCGAGCCGCAAATGCCACTTCCAGCTTAGCTGTGCAGAAGAAGAACAACAAGGAGAAGAAATATCTCGAAATATGTCCGTGAGGCCCCTTCCCTTGAGATAAATCTGCAAATATCTCGGAAACGAAGCGAGCTATGGCAAAATGTTAAGAAACCTTATTTGTAGAGAATTAAGTTTCCTACTTTTTATGTTCTATGATATTTTTTGATCAGATGCGTAATTCTCGAGATATATCAAGATATTTAAAAGTTCCGAAACCGCACCAACATAATAGAGATACAGAAACACCGTGGCCCCTTTCTTTGAGATAACTCTGCACTAGTGCGAGCCGCAAATGCCACTTCCAGCTTAGCTGTGCAGAAGAAGAACAACAAGAAGAAGAAATATCTCGAAATATGTCCGTCAGGCCCCTTCCCTTGAGATAAATCTGCAAATACCTCGGAAACCAAGCGAGCTATGGCAAAATGTTAAGAGACCTTTTTTGTAGAGAATTAAGTTTCCTACTTTTTATGTTCTATGATATTTTTCGATCAGAGGCGTAGTTCTCGAGATATATCAAGATATTTAAAAGTTCCGAAGCCGCACCAATATAATAGAGATACAGAAACACCGTGGCCCCTTTCTTTGAGATAACTCTGCACGATTGCGAGCTGGAAATGCCACTTCCAGTTTAGCTGTGCAGAAGAAGAACAACAAGAAGAAGAAATATCTCGAAATATGTCCATCAGGACCCTTCCCTTGAGATAAATCTGCAAATATCTCGGAAACGAAGCGAGCTATGGCAAAATGTTAAGAGACCTTTTTTGTAGAGAATTATGTTCCCTACAATTTATGTTCTATGATATTTTTTGATCAGATGCGTAGTTCTCGAGATATATCAAGATATATAAAATTTCCGAAGCCGCACCAACATAATAGAGATACAGAAACACCGTGGCCCCTTTCTTTGCGATAACTCTGCACTATTGCGAGCTGCAAATGCCACTTCCAGCTTAGCTGTGCAGAAGAAGAACAACAAGAAGAAGAAATATCTCGAAATATGTCCGTCAGGCCCCTTCCCTTGAGATAAATCTGCAAATATCTCGGAAACGAAGCGAGCTATGCCAAAATGTTAAGAGACCTTATTTGTAGATAATTAAGTTTCCTACTTTTTATGTTCTATGATATTTTTTGATCAGATGCGTAGTTCTCGAGATATATCAAGATATTTAAAAGTTCCGAAGCTGCACCAACATAATAGAGGTGCAGAAACACCGTGGCCTCTTTCTTTGAGATAACTCTGCACTATTGCGAGCTGCAAATGCCACTTCCAGCTTAGCTGTGCAGAAGAGGAACAACAAGAAGAAGAAATATCTCGGAATATGTCCGTCAGGCCCCTTCCCTTGAGATAAATCTGCAAATATCTCGGAAACGATGCCAGCTATGGGAAAATGTTAAAAAACCTTTTTTGTAGAGGATTAAGTTTCCTACTTTTTATCTTCTATGATATTTTCTGATCAGATGCGTAGTTCTCGAGATATATCAAGATATTTAAAAGTTCCGAAGCCGCACCAACATAATAGAGATACAGAAACACCGTGGCCCCTTTCTTTGAGATAACTCTGCACTATTGCGAGCTGTAAATGCCACTTCCAGCTTAGCTGTGCAGAAGAAGAACAACAAGAAGAAGAAATATCTCGAAATATGTCCGTCAGGCCCCTTCCCTTGAGATATATCTGCAAATATCTCGGAAACGAAGCGAGCTATGGCAAAATGTTAAGAGACCTTTTTTGTAGAGAATTATGTTTCCTACAATTTATGTTCTATGATATTTTTTGATCAGAAGCGTAGTTTTCGAGATATATCGAGATATTTAAAAGTTCCGAAGCCGCACCAACATAATAGAGATACAGAAACACCGTGGCCCCTTTCTTTCAGATAACTATGCACTATTGCGAGCTGCAAATGCCACTTCCAGCTTAGCTGTGCAGAAGAAGAACAACAAGAAGAAGAAATATCTCGAAATATGTCCGTCAGGGCCCTTACCTTGAGATAAATCTGCAAATATCTCGGAAACGAAGCGAGCTATGGCAAAATGTTAAGAGACCTTTTTTGTAGAGAATTAAGTTTCCTACTTTTTATCTTCTATGATATTTTCTGACCAGATTCGTAGTTCTCGAGATATATCAAGATATTTAAAAGTTCCGAAGCCGCACCAACATAATAGAGATACAGAAACACCGTGGCCCCTCTCTTTGAGATAACTCTGCACTATTGCGAGCTGCAAATGCCACTTCCAGCTTAGCTGTGCAGAAGAAGAACAACAAGAAGAAGAAATATCTCGAAATATGTCCGTCAGGACCCTTCCCTTGAGATAAATCTGCAAATATCTCGGAAACAAAGCGAGCTATTGCAAAACGTTAAGAGACCTTTTTTGTAGAGAATTAAGTTTCCTACTTTTTATGTTCTATGATATTTTTTGATCAGATGCGTAGTTCTCGAGATATATCAAGATATTTAAAAGTTCCGAAGCCGCACCAACATAATAGAGATACAGAAACACCGTGGCCCCTGTCTTTGAGATAACTCTGCACTATTGCGAGCTGTAAACGCCACTTCCAGCTTAGCTGTGCAGAAGAAGAACAACAAGAAGAAGAAATATCTCGAAATATGTCCGTCAGGCCCCTTCCCTTGAGATATATCTGCAAATATCTCGGAAACAAAGCGAGCTATGGCAAAATGTTAAGAGACCTTTTTTGTAGAGAATTATGTTTCCTACAATTTATGTTCTATGATATTTTTTGATCAGATGCGTAGTTCTCGAGATATATCAAGATATTTAAAAGTTCCGAAGCCGCACCAACATAATAGAGATACAGAAACACCGTGGCCCCTTTCTTTCAGATAACTATGCACTATTGCGAGCTGCAAATGCCACTTCCAGTTTAGCTGTGCAGAAGAAGAACAACAAGAAGAAGAAATATCTCGAAATATGTCCATCAGGACCCTTCCCTTGAGATAAATCTGCAAATATCTCGGAAACGAAGCGAGCTATGGCAAAATGTTAAGAGACCTTTTTTGTAGAGAATTATGTTTCCTACAATTTATGTTCTATGATATTTTTTGATCAGAAGCGTAGTTTTCGAGATATATCGAGATATTTAAAAGTTCCGAAGCCGCACCAACATAATAGAGATACAGAAACACCGTGGCCCCTTTCTTTGGGATAACTCTGCACTATTGCGAGCTGGAAATGCCACTTCCAGTTTAGCTGTGCAGAAGAAGAACAACAAGAAGAAGAAATATCTCGAAATATGTCCGTCAGGACCCTTCCCTTGAGATAAATCTGCAAATATCTCGGAAACAAAGCGAGCTATTGCAAAACGTTAAGAGACCTTTTTTGTAGAGAATTAAGTTTCCTACTTTTTATGTTCTATGATATTTTTTGATCAGATGCGTAGTTCTCGAGATATATCAAGATATTTAAAAGTTCCGAAGCTGCACCAACATAATAGAGGTGCAGAAACACCGTGGCCTCTTTCTTTGAGATAACTCTGCACTATTGCGAGCTGCAAATGCCACTTCCAGCTTAGCTGTGCAGAAGAAGAACAACAAGAAGAAGAAATATCTCGAAATATGTCCGTCAGGCCCCTTACCTTGAGATAAATCTGCAAATATCTCGGAAACGAAGCGAGCTATGGCAAAATGTTAAGCGACCTTTTTTGTAGAGAATTAAGTTTCCTACTTTTTATCTTCTATGATATTTTCTGACCAGATTCGTAGTTCTCGAGATATATCAAGATATTTAAAAGTTCCGAAGCCGCACCAACATAATAGAGATACAGAAACACCGTGGCCCCTCTCTTTGAGATAACTCTGCACTATTGCGAGCTGCAAATGCCACTTCCAGCTTAGCTGTGCAGAAGAAGAACAACAAGAAGAAGAAATATCTCGAAATATGTCCGTCAGGACCCTTCCCTTGAGATAAATCTGCAAATATCTCGGAAACAAAGCGAGCTATTGCAAAACGTTAAGAGACCTTTTTTGTAGAGAATTAAGTTTCCTACTTTTTATGTTCTATGATATTTTTTGATCAGATGCGTAGTTCTCGAGATATATCGAGATATTTAAAAGTTCCGAAGCCGCACCAACATAATAGAGATACAGAAACACCGTGGCCCCTTTCTTTGGGATAACTCTGCACTATTGCGAGCTGGAAATGCCACTTCCAGTTTAGCTGTGCAGAAGAAGAACAACAAGAAGAAGAAATATCTCGAAATATGTCCGTCAGGCCCCTTCCCTTGAGATATATCTGCAAATATCTCGGAAACGATGCCAGCTATGGGAAAATGTTAAGAGACCTTTTTTGTAGAGAATTAAGTTTCCTACTTTTTATCTTCTATGCTATTTTTTGATCAGATGCGTAGTTCTCGAGATATATCAAGATATTTAAAAGTTCCGAAGCCGCACCAACATAATAGAGATACAGAAACACCGTGGCCCCTTTCTTTGAGATAACTCTGCACTATTGCGAGCTGTAAATGCCACTTCCAGCTTAGCTGTGCAGAAGAAGAACAACAAGAAGAAGAAATATCTCGAAATATGTCCGTCAGGCCCCTTCCCTTGAGATAAATCGGCAAGTATCTCGGAAACGAAGCGAGCTATGGCAAAATGTTAAGAGACCTTTTTCGTAGACAATTATGTTTCCTACTTTTTATCTTCTATGCTATTTTTTGATCAGATGCGTAGTTCTCGAGATATATCAAGATATTTAAAAGTTCCGAAGCCGCACCAACATAATAGAGATACAGAAACACCGTGGCCCCTGTCTTTGAGATAACTCTGCACTATTGCGAGCTGTAAATGCCACTTCCAGCTTCGCTGTGCAGAAGAAGAACAACAAGAAGAAGAAATATCTCGAAATATGTCCGTCAGGCCCCTTCCCTTGAGATAAATCGGCAAGTATCTCGGAAACGAAGCGAGCTATGGCAAAATGTTAAGAGACCTTTTTTGTAGACAATTATGTTTCCTACAATTTATGTTGTATGATATTTTTTGATCAGATGCGTAGTTCTCGAGATATATCAAGATATTTAAAAGTTCCGAAGCCGCACCAACATAATAGAGATACAGAAACACCGTGGCCCCTCTCTTTGAGATAACTCTGCACTATTGCGAGCTGGAAATGCCACGTCCAGTTTAGCTGTGCAGAAGAAGAACAACAAGAAGAAGAAATATCTCGAAATATGTCCGTCAGGCCCCTTCCCTTGAGATAAATCTGCAAATATCTCGGAAACGAAGCGAGCTATGGCAAAATGTTAAGAGACCTTTTTTGTAGAGAATTATGTTTCCTACTTTTTATGTTCTATGATATTTTTTGATCAGACGCGTAGTTCTCGAGATATATCAAGATATTTAAAAGTTCCGAAGCCGCACCAACATAATAGAGATAC
This sequence comes from Osmia lignaria lignaria, assembly GCF_051020975.1. Lineage (NCBI taxonomy): Eukaryota > Metazoa > Arthropoda > Insecta > Hymenoptera > Megachilidae > Osmia > Osmia lignaria. The sequence goes on along the minus strand of NW_027478159.1, from coordinate 2,564,071 downwards.
AGAAACACCGTGGCCCCTCTCTTTGAGATAACTCTGCACTATTGCGAGCTGGAAATGCCACTTCCAGTTTAGCTGTGCAGAAGAAGAACAACAAGAAGAAGAAATATCTCGAAATATGTCCGTTAGGCCCCTTCCCTTGAGATAAATCTGCAAATATCTCGGAAACGAAGCGAGCTATGGCAAAATATTAAGAGACCTTTTTTGTAGAGAATTAAGTTTCCTACTTTTTATGTTCTATGATATTTTTTGATCAGATGCGCAGTTCTCGAGATATATCAAGATATTTAAAAGTTCCGAAGCCGCACCAACATAATAGAGATACAGAAACACCGTGGCCCCTTTCTTTGAGATAACTCTGCACTATTGCGAGCCGCAAATGCCACTTCCAGCTCAGCTGTGCAGAAGAAGAACAACAAGAAGAAGAAATATCTCGAAATATGTCCGTCAGGCCCCTTCCCTTGAGATAAATGTGCAAATATCTCGGAAACAAAGCGAGCTATGGCAAAATGTTAAGAGACCTTTTTTGTAGAGAATTAAGTTTCCTACTTTTTATGTTCTATGATATTTTTTGATCAGATGCGCAGTTCTCGAGATATATCAAGATATTTAAAAGTTCCGAAGCCGCACCAACATAATAGAGATACAGAAACACCGTGGCCCCTTTCTTTGAGATAACTCTGCACTATTGCGCGCTGCAAATGCCACTTCCAGCTTAGCTGTGCAGAAGAAGAACAACAAGAAGAAGAAATATCTCGAAATATGTCCGTCAGGCCCCATCCCTTGAGATAAATCTGCAAATATCTCGGAAACGAAGCGAGCTATGGCAAAATGTTAAGAGACCTTTTTTGTAGAGAATTATGTTTCCTACTTTTTATCTTCTATGCTATTTTTTGATCAGATGCGTAGTTCTCGAGATATATCAAGATATTTAAAAGTTCCGAAGCCGCACCAACATAATAGAGATACAGAAACACCGTGGCCCCTGTCTTTGAGATAACTCTGCACTATTGCGAGCTGTAAATGCCACTTCCAGCTTCGCTGTGCAGAAGAAGAACAACAAGAAGAAGAAATATCTCGAAATATGTCCGTCAGGCCCCTTCCCTTGAGATAAATCGGCAAGTATCTCGGAAACGAAGCGAGCTATGGCAAAATGTTAAGAGACCTTTTTTGTAGACAATTATGTTTCCTACAATTTATGTTCTATGATATTTTTTGATCAGAAGCGTAGTTTTCGAGATATATCGAGATATTTAAAAGTTCCGAAGCCGCACCAACATAATAGAGATACAGAAACACCGTGGCCCCTTTCTTTCAGATAACTATGCACTATTGCGAGCTGCAAATGCCACTTCCAGCTTAGCTGTGCAGAAGAAGAACAACAAGAAGAAGAAATATCTCGAAATATGTCCGTCAGGCCCCTTACCTTGAGATAAATCTGCAAATATCTCGGAAACGAAGCGAGCTATGGCAAAATGTTAAGCGACCTTTTTTGTAGAGAATTAAGTTTCCTACTTTTTATCTTCTATGATATTTTTTGATCAGATGCGTAGTTCTCGAGATATATCAAGATATTTAAAAGTTCCGAAGCCGCACCAACATAATAGAGATACAGAAACACCGTGGCCCCTGTCTTTGAGATAACTCTGCACTATTGCGAGCTGTAAATGCCACTTCCAGCTTAGCTGTGCAGAAGAAGAACAACAAGAAGAAGAAATATCTCGAAATATGTCCGTCAGGCCCCTTCCCTTGAGATAAATCGGCAAGTATCTCGGAAACGAAGCGAGCTATGGCAAAATGTTAAGAGACCTTTTTTGTAGACAATTATGTTTCCTACAATTTATGTTCTATGATATTTTTTGATCAGATGCGTAGTTCTCGAGATATATCAAGATATTTAAAAGTTCCGAAGCCGCACCAACATAATAGAGATACAGAAACACCGTGGCCCATCTCTTTGAGATAACTCTGCACGATTGCGAGCTGCAAATGGCACTTCCAGCTTAGCTGTGCAGAAGAAGAACAACAAGAAGAAGAAATATCTCGAAATATGTCCGTCAGGCCCCTTCCCTTGAGATAAATCTGCAAATATCTCGGAAACGAAGCGAGCTATGGCAAAATGTTAAGAGACGTTTTTTGTAGTGAATTATGTTTCCTACAATTTATGTTCTATGATATTTTTTGATCAGAAGCGTAGTTTTCGAGATATATCGAGATATTTAAAAGTTCCGAAGCCGCACCAACATAATAGAGATACAGAAACACCGTGGCTCCTTTCTTTGAGATAACTCTGCACTATTGCGACCTGCAAATGCCACTTCCAGCTTAGCTGTGCAGAAGAAGAACAACAAGAAGAAGAAATATCTCGAAATATGTCCCTCAGGCCCCTTCCCTTGAGATAAATCTGCAAATATCGCGGAAACCAAGCGAGCTATGGCAAAATATTAAGAGACCTTATTTGTAGAGAATTAAGTTTCCTACTTTTTATGTTCTACGATATTTTTTGATCAGATGCGTAGTTCTCGAGATATATCAAGATATTTAAAAGTTCCGAAGCCGCACCAACATAATAGAGATACAGAAACACCGTGGCCCCTTTCTTTGAGATAACTCTGCACTATTGCGAGCTGCAAATGCCACGTCCAGCTTAGCTGTGCAGAAGAAGAACAACAAGAAGAAGAAATATCTGGAAATATGTCCGTCAGGCCCCTTCCCTTGAGATAAATCTGCAAATATCTCGGAAACGAAGCGAGCTACGGCAAAATGTTAAGAGACCTTTTTTGTAGAAAATTAGGATTCCTACTTTTTATGTTCTATGATATTTTTTGAACAGATGCGTAGTTCTCGAGATATATCAAGATATTTAAAAGTTCCGAAGCCGCACCAACATAATAGAGATACAGAAACACCGTGGCCCCTTTCTTTGAGATAACTCTGCACTATTGCGACCTGCAAATGCCACTTCCAGCTTAGCTGTGCAGAAGAAGAACAACAAGAAGAAGAAATATCTCGAAATATGTCCCTCAGGCCCCTTCCCTTGAGATAAATCTGCAAATATCTCGGAAACCAAGCGAGCTATGGCAAAATGTTAAGAGACCTTATTTGTAGAGAATTAAGTTTCCTACTTTTTATGTTCTATGATATTTTTTGATCAGAAGCGTAGTTTTCGAGATATATCGAGATATTTAAAAGTTCCGAAGCCGCACCAACATAATAGAGATACAGAAACACCGTGGCTCCTTTCTTTGAGATAACTCTGCACGATTGCGAGCTGGAAATGCCACTTCCAGTTTAGCTGTGCAGAAGAAGAACAACAAGAAGAAGAAATATCTCGAAATATGTCCGTCAGGCCCCTTCCCTTGAGATAGATCTGCAAATATCTCGGAAACGAAGCGAGCTATGCCAAAATGTTAAGAGACCTTATTTGTAGACAATTAAGTTTCCTACTTTTTATGTTCTATGATATTTTTTGATCAGATGCGTAGTTCTCGAGATATATCAAGATATTTAAAAGTTCCGAAGCTGCACCAACATAATAGAGGTGCAGAAACACCGTGGCCTCTTTCTTTGAGATAACTCTGCACTATTGCGAGCTGCAAATGCCACTTCCAGCTTAGCTGTGCAGAAGAGGAACAACAAGAAGAAGAAATATCTCGGAATATGTCCGTCAGGCCCCTTCCCTTGAGATAAATCTGCAAATATCTCGGAAACGATGCCAGCTATGGGAAAATGTTAAAAAACCTTTTTTGTAGAGGATTAAGTTTCCTACTTTTTATCTTCTATGATATTTCCTGATCAGATGCGTAGTTCTCGAGATATATCAAGATATTTAAAAGTTCCGAAGCCGCACCAACATAATAGAGATACAGAAACACCGTGGCCCCTTTCTTTGAGATAACTCTGCACTATTGCGAGCTGTAAATGCCACTTCCAGCTTAGCTGTGCAGAAGAAGAACAACAAGAAGAAGAAATATCTCGAAATATGTCCCTCAGGCCTCTTCCCTTGAGATAAATCTGCAAATATCTCGGAAACCAAGCGAGCTATGGCAAAATGTTAAGAGACCTTATTTGTAGAGAATTAAGTTTCCTACTTTTTATGTTCTACGATATTTTTTGATCAGATGCGTAGTTCTCGAGATATATCAAGATATTTAAAAGTTCCGAAGCCGCACCAACATAATAGAGATACAGAAACACCGTGGCCCCTTTCTTTGAGATAACTCTGCTCTATTGCGAGCTGCAAATGGCACTTCCAGCTTAGCTGTGCAGAAGAAGAACAACAAGAAGAAGAAATATCTCGAAATATGTCCGTCAGGCCCCTTCCCTTGAGATAAATCTGCAAATATCTCGGAAACGAAGCGAGCTATGGCAAAATGTTAAGAGACGTTTTTTGTAGTGAATTATGTTTCCTACAATTTATGTTCTATGATATTTTTTGATCAGAAGCGTAGTTTTCGAGATATATCGAGATATTTAAAAGTTCCGAAGCCGCACCAACATAATAGAGATACAGAAACACCGTGGCTCCTTTCTTTGAGATAACTCTGCACTATTGCGACCTGCAAATGCCACTTCCAGCTTAGCTGTGCAGAAGAAGAACAACAAGAAGAAGAAATATCTCGAAATATGTCCCTCAGGCCCCTTCCCTTGAGATAAATCTGCAAATATCGCGGAAACCAAGCGAGCTATGGCAAAATATTAAGAGACCTTATTTGTAGAGAATTAAGTTTCCTACTTTTTATGTTCTACGATATTTTTTGATCAGATGCGTAGTTCTCGAGATATATCAAGATATTTAAAAGTTCCGAAGCCGCACCAACATAATAGAGATACAGAAACACCGTGGCCCCTTTCTTTGAGATAATTCTGCACTATTGCGAGCTGCAAATGCCACTTCCAGCTTAGCTGTGCAGAAGAAGAACAACAAGAAGAAGAAATATCTGGAAATATGTCCGTCAGGCCCCTTCCCTTGAGATAAATCTGCAAATATCTCGGAAACGAAGCGAGCTACGGCAAAATGTTAAGAGACCTTTTTTGTAGAAAATTAGGATTCCTACTTTTTATGTTCTATGATATTTTTTGAACAGATGCGTAGTTCTCGAGATATATCAAGATATTTAAAAGTTCCGAAGCCGCACCAACATAATAGAGATACAGAAACACCGTGGCCCCTTTCTTTGAGATAACTCTGCACTATTGCGACCTGCAAATGCCACTTCCAGCTTAGCTGTGCAGAAGAAGAACAACAAGAAGAAGAAATATCTCGAAATATGTCCCTCAGGCCCCTTCCCTTGAGATAAATCTGCAAATATCTCGGAAACCAAGCGAGCTATGGCAAAATGTTAAGAGACCTTATTTGTAGAGAATTAAGTTTCCTACTTTTTATGTTCTATGATATTTTTTGATCAGAAGCGTAGTTTTCGAGATATATCGAGATATTTAAAAGTTCCGAAGCCGCACCAACATAATAGAGATACAGAAACACCGTGGCTCCTTTCTTTGAGATAACTCTGCACTATTGCGACCTGCAAATGCCACTTCCAGCTTAGCTGTGCAGAAGAAGAACAACAAGAAGAAGAAATATCTGGAAATATGTCCGTCAGGCCCCTTCCCTTGAGATAAATCTGCAAATATCTCGGAAACGAAGCGAGCTACGGCAAAATGTTAAGAGACCTTTTTTGTAGAAAATTAGGATTCCTACTTTTTATGTTCTATGATATTTTTTGAACAGATGCGTAGTTCTCGAGATATATCAAGATATTTAAAAGTTCCGAAGCCGCACCAACATAATAGAGATACAGAAACACCGTGGCCCCTTTCTTTGAGATAACTCTGCACTATTGCGCGCTGCAAATGGCACTTCCAGCTTAGCTGTGCAGAAGAAGAACAACAAGAAGAAGAAATATCTCGAAATATGTCCGTCAGGCCCCTTCCCTTGAGATAAATCTGCAAATATCTCGGAAACGAAGCGAGCTATGGCAAAATGTTAAGAGACCTTTTTTGTAGAGAATTATGTTTCCTACAATTTACGTTCTCTGATATTTTTTGATCAGAAGCGTAGTTTTCGAGATATATCGAGATATTTCAAAGTTCCGAAGCCGCACCAACATAATAGAGATACAGAAACACCGTGGCCCCTTTCTTTGAGATAACTCTGCACTATTGCGACCTGCAAATGCCACTTCCAGCTTAGCTGTGCAGAAGAAGAACAACAAGAAGAAGAAATATCTCGAAATATGTCCCTCAGGCCCCTTCCCTTGAGATAAATCTGCAAATATCTCGGAAACCAAGCGAGCTATGGCAAAATGTTAAGAGACCTTATTTGTAGAGAATTAAGTTTCCTACTTTTTATGTTCTACGATATTTTTTGATCAGATGCGTAGTTCTCGAGATATATCAAGATATTTAAAAGTTCCGAAGCCGCACCAACATAATAGAGATACAGAAACACCGTGGCCCCTTTCTTTGAGATAACTCTGCACTATTGCGAGCTGCAAATGCCACTTCCAGCTTAGCTGTGCAGAAGAAGAACAACAAGAAGAAGAAATATCTGGAAATATGTCCGTCAGGCCCCTTCCCTTGAGATAAATCTGCAAATATCTCGGAAACGAAGCGAGCTACGGCAAAATGTTAAGAGACCTTTTTTGTAGAAAATTGGGATTCCTACTTTTTATGTTCTATGATATTTTTTGAACAGATGCGTAGTTCTCGAGATATATCAAGATATTTAAAAGTTCCGAAGCCGCACCAACATAATAGAGATACAGAAACACCGTGGCCCCTTTCTTTGAGATAACTCTGCACTATTGCGCGCTGCAAATGGCACTTCCAGCTTAGCTGTGCAGAAGAAGAACAACAAGAAGAAGAAATATCTCGAAATATGTCCGTCAGGACCCTTCCCTTGAGATAAATCTGCAAATATCTCGGAAATGAAGCGATCTATTGCAAAACGTTAAGAGACCTTTTTTGTAGAGAATTAAGTTTCCTACTTTTTATGTTGTATGATATTTTTTGATCAGATACGTAGTTCTCGAGATATATCAAGATATTTAAAAGCTCCGAAGCTGCACCAACATAATAGAGGTACAGAAACACCGTGGCCCCTTTCTTTGAGATAACTCTGCACTATTGCGAGCTGCAAATGCCACTTCCAGCTTAGCTGTGCAGAAGAAGAACAACAAGAAGAAGAAATATCTCGAAATATGTCCGTCAGGCCCCTTCCCTTGAGATAAATCTGCAAATACCTCGGAAACCAAGCGAGCTATGGCAAAATGTTAAGAGACCTTTTTTGTAGAGAATTAAGTTTCCTACTTTTTATGTTCTATGATATTTTTCGATCAGAGGCGTAGTTCTCGAGATATATCAAGATATTTAAAAGTTCCGAAGCCGCACCAATATAATAGAGATACAGAAACACCGTGGCCCCTTTCTTTGAGATAACTCTGCACGATTGCGAGCTGGAAATGCCACTTCCAGTTTAGCTGTGCAGAAGAAGAACAACAAGAAGAAGAAATATCTCGAAATATGTCCGTCAGGCCCCTTCCCTTGAGATAAATCTGCAAATATCTCGGAAACGAAGCGAGCTATGCCAAAATGTTAAGAGACCTTATTTGTAGACAATTAAGTTTCCTACTTTTTATGTTCTATGATATTTTTTGATCAGATGCGTAGTTCTCGAGATATATCAAGATATTTAAAAGTTCCGAAGCTGCACCAACATAATAGAGGTGCAGAAACACCGTGGCCTCTTTCTTTGAGATAACTCTGCACTATTGCGAGCTGCAAATGCCACTTCCAGCTTAGCTGTGCAGAAGAGGAACAACAAGAAGAAGAAATATCTCGGAATATGTCCGTCAGGCCCCTTCCCTTGAGATAAATCTGCAAATATCTCGGAAACGATGCCAGCTATGGGAAAATGTTAAAAAACCTTTTTTGTAGAGGATTAAGTTTCCTACTTTTTATCTTCTATGATATTTCCTGATCAGATGCGTAGTTCTCGAGATATATCAAGATATTTAAAAGTTCCGAAGCCGCACCAACATAATAGAGATACAGAAACACCGTGGCCCCTTTCTTTGAGATAACTCTGCACTATTGCGAGCTGTAAATGCCACTTCCAGCTTAGCTGTGCAGAAGAAGAACAACAAGAAGAAGAAATATCTCGAAATATGTCCCTCAGGCCTCTTCCCTTGAGATAAATCTGCAAATATCTCGGAAACCAAGCGAGCTATGGCAAAATGTTAAGAGACCTTATTTGTAGAGAATTAAGTTTCCTACTTTTTATGTTCTACGATATTTTTTGATCAGATGCGTAGTTCTCGAGATATATCAAGATATTTAAAAGTTCCGAAGCCGCACCAACATAATAGAGATACAGAAACACCGTGGCCCCTTTCTTTGAGATAACTCTGCTCTATTGCGAGCTGCAAATGGCACTTCCAGCTTAGCTGTGCAGAAGAAGAACAACAAGAAGAAGAAATATCTCGAAATATGTCCGTCAGGCCCCTTCCCTTGAGATAAATCTGCAAATATCTCGGAAACGAAGCGAGCTATGGCAAAATGTTAAGAGACGTTTTTTGTAGTGAATTATGTTTCCTACAATTTATGTTCTATGATATTTTTTGATCAGAAGCGTAGTTTTCGAGATATATCGAGATATTTAAAAGTTCCGAAGCCGCACCAACATAATAGAGATACAGAAACACCGTGGCTCCTTTCTTTGAGATAACTCTGCACTATTGCGACCTGCAAATGCCACTTCCAGCTTAGCTGTGCAGAAGAAGAACAACAAGAAGAAGAAATATCTCGAAATATGTCCCTCAGGCCCCTTCCCTTGAGATAAATCTGCAAATATCGCGGAAACCAAGCGAGCTATGGCAAAATATTAAGAGACCTTATTTGTAGAGAATTAAGTTTCCTACTTTTTATGTTCTACGATATTTTTTGATCAGATGCGTAGTTCTCGAGATATATCAAGATATTTAAAAGTTCCGAAGCCGCACCAACATAATAGAGATACAGAAACACCGTGGCCCCTTTCTTTGAGATAATTCTGCACTATTGCGAGCTGCAAATGCCACTTCCAGCTTAGCTGTGCAGAAGAAGAACAACAAGAAGAAGAAATATCTGGAAATATGTCCGTCAGGCCCCTTCCCTTGAGATAAATCTGCAAATATCTCGGAAACGAAGCGAGCTACGGCAAAATGTTAAGAGACCTTTTTTGTAGAAAATTAGGATTCCTACTTTTTATGTTCTATGATATTTTTTGAACAGATGCGTAGTTCTCGAGATATATCAAGATATTTAAAAGTTCCGAAGCCGCACCAACATAATAGAGATACAGAAACACCGTGGCCCCTTTCTTTGAGATAACTCTGCACTATTGCGACCTGCAAATGCCACTTCCAGCTTAGCTGTGCAGAAGAAGAACAACAAGAAGAAGAAATATCTCGAAATATGTCCCTCAGGCCCCTTCCCTTGAGATAAATCTGCAAATATCTCGGAAACCAAGCGAGCTATGGCAAAATGTTAAGAGACCTTATTTGTAGAGAATTAAGTTTCCTACTTTTTATGTTCTATGATATTTTTTGATCAGAAGCGTAGTTTTCGAGATATATCGAGATATTTAAAAGTTCCGAAGCCGCACCAACATAATAGAGATACAGAAACACCGTGGCTCCTTTCTTTGAGATAACTCTGCACTATTGCGACCTGCAAATGCCACTTCCAGCTTAGCTGTGCAGAAGAAGAACAACAAGAAGAAGAAATATCTGGAAATATGTCCGTCAGGCCCCTTCCCTTGAGATAAATCTGCAAATATCTCGGAAACGAAGCGAGCTACGGCAAAATGTTAAGAGACCTTTTTTGTAGAAAATTAGGATTCCTACTTTTTATGTTCTATGATATTTTTTGAACAGATGCGTAGTTCTCGAGATATATCAAGATATTTAAAAGTTCCGAAGCCGCACCAACATAATAGAGATACAGAAACACCGTGGCCCCTTTCTTTGAGATAACTCTGCACTATTGCGCGCTGCAAATGGCACTTCCAGCTTAGCTGTGCAGAAGAAGAACAACAAGAAGAAGAAATATCTCGAAATATGTCCGTCAGGCCCCTTCCCTTGAGATAAATCTGCAAATATCTCGGAAACGAAGCGAGCTATGGCAAAATGTTAAGAGACCTTTTTTGTAGAGAATTATGTTTCCTACAATTTACGTTCTCTGATATTTTTTGATCAGAAGCGTAGTTTTCGAGATATATCGAGATATTTCAAAGTTCCGAAGCCGCACCAACATAATAGAGATACAGAAACACCGTGGCCCCTTTCTTTGAGATAACTCTGCACTATTGCGACCTGCAAATGCCACTTCCAGCTTAGCTGTGCAGAAGAAGAACAACAAGAAGAAGAAATATCTCGAAATATGTCCCTCAGGCCCCTTCCCTTGAGATAAATCTGCAAATATCTCGGAAACCAAGCGAGCTATGGCAAAATGTTAAGAGACCTTATTTGTAGAGAATTAAGTTTCCTACTTTTTATGTTCTACGATATTTTTTGATCAGATGCGTAGTTCTCGAGATATATCAAGATATTTAAAAGTTCCGAAGCCGCACCAACATAATAGAGATACAGAAACACCGTGGCCCCTTTCTTTGAGATAACTCTGCACTATTGCGAGCTGCAAATGCCACTTCCAGCTTAGCTGTGCAGAAGAAGAACAACAAGAAGAAGAAATATCTGGAAATATGTCCGTCAGGCCCCTTCCCTTGAGATAAATCTGCAAATATCTCGGAAACGAAGCGAGCTACGGCAAAATGTTAAGAGACCTTTTTTGTAGAAAATTGGGATTCCTACTTTTTATGTTCTATGATATTTTTTGAACAGATGCGTAGTTCTCGAGATATATCAAGATATTTAAAAGTTCCGAAGCCGCACCAACATAATAGAGATACAGAAACACCGTGGCCCCTTTCTTTGAGATAACTCTGCACTATTGCGCGCTGCAAATGGCACTTCCAGCTTAGCTGTGCAGAAGAAGAACAACAAGAAGAAGAAATATCTCGAAATATGTCCGTCAGGACCCTTCCCTTGAGATAAATCTGCAAATATCTCGGAAATGAAGCGAGCTATTGCAAAACGTTAAGAGACCTTTTTTGTAGAGAATTAAGTTTCCTACTTTTTATGTTGTATGATATTTTTTGATCAGATACGTAGTTCTCGAGATATATCAAGATATTTAAAAGCTCCGAAGCTGCACCAACATAATAGAGGTACAGAAACACCGTGGCCCCTTTCTTTGAGATAACTCTGCACTATTGCGAGCTGCAAATGCCACTTCCAGCTTAGCTGTGCAGAAGAAGAACAACAAGAAGAAGAAATATCTCGAAATATGTCCGTCAGGCCCCTTCCCTTGAGATAAATCTGCAAATACCTCGGAAACCAAGCGAGCTATGGCAAAATGTTAAGAGACCTTTTTTGTAGAGAATTAAGTTTCCTACTTTTTATGTTCTATGATATTTTTCGATCAGAGGCGTAGTTCTCGAGATATATCAAGATATTTAAAAGTTCCGAAGCCGCACCAATATAATAGAGATACAGAAACACCGTGGCCCCTTTCTTTGAGATAACTCTGCACGATTGCGAGCTGGAAATGCCACTTCCAGTTTAGCTGTGCAGAAGAAGAACAACAAGAAGAAGAAATATCTCGAAATATGTCCGTCAGGCCCCTTCCCTTGAGATAAATCTGCAAATATCTCGGAAACGAAGCGAGCTATGCCAAAATGTTAAGAGACCTTATTTGTAGACAATTAAGTTTCCTACTTTTTATGTTCTATGATATTTTTTGATCAGATGCGTAGTTCTCGAGATATATCAAGATATTTAAAAGTTCCGAAGCTGCACCAACATAATAGAGGTGCAGAAACACCGTGGCCTCTTTCTTTGAGATAACTCTGCACTATTGCGAGCTGCAAATGCCACTTCCAGCTTAGCTGTGCAGAAGAGGAACAACAAGAAGAAGAAATATCTCGGAATATGTCCGTCAGGCCCCTTCCCTTGAGATAAATCTGCAAATATCTCGGAAACGATGCCAGCTATGGGAAAATGTTAAAAAACCTTTTTTGTAGAGGATTAAGTTTCCTACTTTTTATCTTCTATGATATTTTCTGATCAGATGCGTAGTTCTCGAGATATATCAAGATATTTAAAAGTTCCGAAGCCGCACCAACATAATAGAGATACAGAAACACCGTGGCCCCTTTCTTTGAGATAACTCTGCACTATTGCGAGCTGTAAATGCCACTTCCAGCTTAGCTGTGCAGAAGAAGAACAACAAGAAGAAGAAATATCTCGAAATATGTCCGTCAGGCCCCTTCCCTTGAGATAAATCTGCAAATATCTCGGAAACGAAGCGAGCTATGGCAAAATGTTAAGAGACCTTTTTTGTAGAGAATTAAGTTTCCCACTTTTTATGTTCTATGATATTTTTTGATCAGATGCGTAGTTCTCGAGATATATCAAGATATTTAAAAGCTCCGAAGCTGCACCAACATAATAGAGGTACAGAAACACCGTGGCCCCTTTCTTTGAGATAACTCTGCACTATTGCGAGCTGCAAATGCCACTTCCAGCTTAGCTGTGCAGAAGAAGAACAACATGAAGAAGAAATATCTCGCAATATGTCCGTCGGCCCCTTCCCTTGAGATAAATCTGCAAATATCTCGGAAACGAAGCGAGCTATGGCAAAATGTTAAGAGACCTTTTTTGTAGAGAATTAAGTTTCCTACTTTTTATGTTGTATGATATTTTTTGATCAGATGCGTAGTTCTCGAGATATATCAAGATATTTAAAAGCTCCGAAGCTGCACCAACATAATAGAGGTACAGAAACACCGTGGCCCCTTTCTTTGAGATTACTCTGCACGATTGCGAGCTGGAAATGCCACTTCCAGTTTAGCTGTGCAGAAGAAGAACAACAAGAAGAAGAAATATCTCGAAATATGTCCATCAGGACCCTTCCCTTGAGATAAATCTGCAAATATCTCGGAAACGAAGCGAGCTATGGCAAAATGTTAAGAGACCTTTTTCGTAGAGAATTATGTTTCCTACAATTTATGTTCTATGATATTTTTTGATCAGAAGCGTAGTTTTCGAGATATATCGAGATATTTAAAAGTGCCGAAGCCGCACCAACATAATAGAGATACAGAAACACCGTGGCCCCTTTCTTTGAGATAACTCTGCACTATTGCGCGCTGCAAATGGCACTTCCAGCTTAGCTGTGCAGAAGAAGAACAACAAGAAGAAGAAATATCTCGAAATATGTCCGTCAGGACCCTTCCCTTGAGATAAATCTGCAAATATCTCGGAAATGAAGCGAGCTATTGCAAAACGTTAAGAGACCTTTTTTGTAGAGAATTAAGTTTCCTACTTTTTATGTTGTATGATATTTTTTGATCAGATGCGTAGTTCTCGAGATATATCAAGATATTTAAAAGCTCCGAAGCTGCACCAACATAATAGAGGTACAGAAACACCGTGGCCCCTTTCTTTGAGATAACTCTGCACTATTGCGAGCTGCAAATGCCACTTCCAGCTTAGCTGTGCAGAAGAAGAACAACAAGAAGAAGAAATATCTCGAAATATGTCCGTCAGGCCCCTTCCCTTGAGATAAATCTGCAAATACCTCGGAAACCAAGCGAGCTATGGCAAAATGTTAAGAGACCTTTTTTGTAGAGAATTAAGTTTCCTACTTTTTATGTTCTATGATATTTTTCGATCAGAGGCGTAGTTCTCGAGATATATCAAGATATTTAAAAGTTCCGAAGCCGCACCAATATAATAGAGATACAGAAACACCGTGGCCCCTTTCTTTGAGATAACTCTGCACGATTGCGAGCTGGAAATGCCACTTCCAGTTTAGCTGTGCAGAAGAAGAACAACAAGAAGAAGAAATATCTCGAAATATGTCCGTCAGGCCCCTTCCCTTGAGATAAATCTGCAAATATCTCGGAAACGAAGCGAGCTATGCCAAAATGTTAAGAGACCTTATTTGTAGACAATTAAGTTTCCTACTTTTTATGTTCTATGATATTTTTTGATCAGATGCGTAGTTCTCGAGATATATCAAGATATTTAAAAGTTCCGAAGCTGCACCAACATAATAGAGGTGCAGAAACACCGTGGCCTCTTTCTTTGAGATAACTCTGCACTATTGCGAGCTGCAAATGCCACTTCCAGCTTAGCTGTGCAGAAGAGGAACAACAAGAAGAAGAAATATCTCGGAATATGTCCGTCAGGCCCCTTCCCTTGAGATAAATCTGCAAATATCTCGGAAACGATGCCAGCTATGGGAAAATGTTAAAAAACCTTTTTTGTAGAGGATTAAGTTTCCTACTTTTTATCTTCTATGATATTTTCTGATCAGATGCGTAGTTCTCGAGATATATCAAGATATTTAAAAGTTCCGAAGCCGCACCAACATAATAGAGATACAGAAACACCGTGGCCCCTTTCTTTGAGATAACTCTGCACTATTGCGAGCTGTAAATGCCACTTCCAGCTTAGCTGTGCAGAAGAAGAACAACAAGAAGAAGAAATATCTCGAAATATGTCCGTCAGGCCCCTTCCCTTGAGATAAATCTGCAAATATCTCGGAAACGAAGCGAGCTATGGCAAAATGTTAAGAGACCTTTTTTGTAGAGAATTAAGTTTCCCACTTTTTATGTTCTATGATATTTTTTGATCAGATGCGTAGTTCTCGAGATATATCAAGATATTTAAAAGCTCCGAAGCTGCACCAACATAATAGAGGTACAGAAACACCGTGGCCCCTTTCTTTGAGATAACTCTGCACTATTGCGAGCTGCAAATGCCACTTCCAGCTTAGCTGTGCAGAAGAAGAACAACATGAAGAAGAAATATCTCGCAATATGTCCGTCGGCCCCTTCCCTTGAGATAAATCTGCAAATATCTCGGAAACGAAGCGAGCTATGGCAAAATGTTAAGAGACCTTTTTTGTAGAGAATTAAGTTTCCTACTTTTTATGTTCTATGATATTTTTCGATCGAGAGGCGTAGTTCTCGAGATATATCAAGATATTTCAAAGTTCCGAAGCCGCACCAACATAATAGAGATACAGAAACACCGTGGCCCCTTTCTTTGAGATTACTCTGCACGATTGCGAGCTGGAAATGCCACTTCCAGTTTAGCTGTGCAGAAGAAGAACAACAAGAAGAAGAAATATCTCGAAATATGTCCATCAGGACCCTTCCCTTGAGATAAATCTGCAAATATCTCGGAAACGAAGCGAGCTATGGCAAAATGTTAAGAGACCTTTTTCGTAGAGAATTATGTTTCCTACAATTTATGTTCTATGATATTTTTTGATCAGAAGCGTAGTTTTCGAGATATATCGAGATATTTAAAAGTGCCGAAGCCGCACCAACATAATAGAGATACAGAAACACCGTGGCCCCTTTCTTTGGGATAACTCTGCACTATTGCGAGCTGGAAATGCCACTTCCAGTTTAGCTGTGCAGAAGAAGAACAACAAGAAGAAGAAATATCTCGAAATATGTCCGTCAGGCCCCTTCCCTTGAGATATATCTGCAAATATCTCGGAAACAAAGCGAGCTATGGCAAAATGTTAAGAGACCTTTTTTGTAGAGAATTATGTTTCCTACAATTTATGTTCTATGATATTTTTTGATCAGAAGCGTAGTTTTCGAGATATATCGAGATATTTAAAAGTTCCGAAGCCGCACCAACATAATAGAGATACAGAAACACCGTGGCCCCTTTCTTTGAGATAACTCTGCACTATTGCGAGCTGTAAATGCCACTTCCAGCTTAGCTGTGCACAAGAAGAACAACAAGAAGAAGAAATATCTCGAAATATGTCCGTCAGGCCCCTTCCCTTGAGATATATCTGCAAATATCTCGGAAACAAAGCGAGCTATGGCAAAATGTTAAGAGACCTTTTTTGTAGAGAATTATGTTTCCTACAATTTATGTTCTATGATATTTTTTGATCAGAAGCGTAGTTTTCGAGATATATCGAGATATTTAAAAGTTCCGAAGCCGCACCAACATAATAGAGATACAGAAACACCGTGGCCCCTCTCTTTGAGATAACTCTGCACTATTGCGAGCTGCAAATGCCACTTCCAGCTTAGCTGTGCAGAAGAAGAACAACAAGAAGAAGAAATATCTCGAAATATGTCCGTCAGGCCCCTTCCCTTGAGATAAATCGGCAAGTATCTCGGAAAGAAGCGAGCTATGCCAAAATGTTAAGAGACCTTATTTGTAGACAATTAAGTTTCCTACTTTTTATGTTCTATGATATTTTTTGATCAGATGCGTAGTTCTCGAGATATATCAAGATATTTAAAAGTTCCGAAGCTGCACCAACATAATAGAGGTGCAGAAACACCGTGGCCTCTTTCTTTGAGATAACTCTGCACTATTGCGAGCTGCAAATGCCACTTCCAGCTTAGCTGTGCAGAAGAGGAACAACAAGAAGAAGAAATATCTCGGAATATGTCCGTCAGGCCCCTTCCCTTGAGATAAATCTGCAAATATCTCGGAAACGATGCCAGCTATGGGAAAATGTTAAGAAACCTTTTTTGTAGAGAATTAAGTTTCCTACTTTTTATCTTGTATGATATTTTTTGATCAGATGCGTAGTTCTCGAGATATATCAAGATATTTAAAAGTTCCGAAGCCGCACCAACATAATAGAGATACAGAAACACCGTGGCCCCTTTCTTTGAGATAACTCTGCACTATTGCGAGCTGTAAATGCCACTTCCAGCTTAGCTGTGCAGAAGAAGAACAACAAGAAGAAGAAATATCTCGAAATATGTCCGTCAGGCCCCTTCCCTTGAGATATATCTGCAAATATCTCGGAAACAAAGCGAGCTATGGCAAAATATTAAGAGACCTTTTTTGTAGAGAATTATGTTTCCTACAATTTATGTTCTATGATATTTTTTGATCAGAAGCGTAGTTTTCGAGATATATCGAGATATTTAAAAGTTCCGAAGCCGCACCAACATAATAGAGATACAGAAACACCGTGGCCCCTCTCTTTGAGATAACTCTGCACTATTGCGAGCTGCAAATGCCACTTCCAGCTTAGCTGTGCAGAAGAAGAACAACAAGAAGAAGAAATATCTCGAAATATGTCCGTCAGGCCCCTTCCCTTGAGATAAATCGGCAAGTATCTCGGAAAGAAGCGAGCTATGCCAAAATGTTAAGAGACCTTATTTGTAGACAATTAAGTTTCCTACTTTTTATGTTCTATGATATTTTTTGATCAGATGCGTGGTTCTCGAGATATATCAAGATATTTAAAAGTTCCGAAGCTGCACCAACATAATAGAGGTGCAGAAACACCGTGGCCTCTTTCTTTGAGATAACTCTGCACTATTGCGAGCTGCAAATGCCACTTCCAGCTTAGCTGTGCAGAAGAGGAACAACAAGAAGAAGAAATATCTCGGAATATGTCCGTCAGGCCCCTTCCCTTGAGATAAATCTGCAAATATCTCGGAAACGATGCCAGCTATGGGAAAATGTTAAGAAACCTTTTTTGTAGAGAATTAAGTTTCCTACTTTTTATCTTGTATGATATTTTTTGATCAGATGCGTAGTTCTCGAGATATATCAAGATATTTAAAAGTTCCGAAGCCGCACCAACATAATAGAGATACAGAAACACCGTGGCCCCTTTCTTTGAGATAACTCTGCACTATTGCGAGCTGTAAATGCCACTTCCAGCTTAGCTGTGCAGAAGAAGAACAACAAGAAGAAGAAATATCTCGAAATATGTCCGTCAGGCCCCTTCCCTTGAGATATATCTGCAAATATCTCGGAAACAAAGCGAGCTATGGCAAAATGTTAAGAGACCTTTTTTGTAGAGAATTATGTTTCCTACAATTTATGTTCTATGATATTTTTTGATCAGAAGCGTAGTTTTCGAGATATATCGAGATATTTAAAAGTTCCGAAGCCGCACCAACATAATAGAGATACAGAAACACCGTGGCCCCTCTCTTTGAGATAACTCTGCACTATTGCGAGCTGCAAATGCCACTTC
Source organism: Osmia lignaria lignaria (assembly GCF_051020975.1). Classification (NCBI taxonomy): domain Eukaryota; kingdom Metazoa; phylum Arthropoda; class Insecta; order Hymenoptera; family Megachilidae; genus Osmia; species Osmia lignaria. The sequence continues at coordinate 2,545,978 of NW_027478159.1, read as the reverse complement.
CAGCTTAGCTGTGCAGAAGAAGAACAACAAGAAGAAGAAATATCTCGAAATATGTCCGTCAGGCCCCTTCCCTTGAGATAAATCGGCAAGTATCTCGGAAAGAAGCGAGCTATGCCAAAATGTTAAGAGACCTTATTTGTAGACAATTAAGTTTCCTACTTTTTATGTTCTATGATATTTTTTGATCAGATGCGTAGTTCTCGAGATATATCAAGATATTTAAAAGTTCCGAAGCTGCACCAACATAATAGAGGTGCAGAAACACCGTGGCCTCTTTCTTTGAGATAACTCTGCACTATTGCGAGCTGCAAATGCCACTTCCAACTTAGCTGTGCAGAAGAGGAACAACAAGAAGAAGAAATATCTCGGAATATGTCCGTCAGGCCCCTTCCCTTGAGATAAATCTGCAAATATCTCGGAAACGAAGCGAGCTATGGCAAAATGTTAAGAGACCTTTTTTGTAGACAATTATGTTTCCTACTTTTTATCTTCTATGCTATTTTTTGATCAGATGCGTAGTTCTCGAGATATATCAAGATATTTAAAAGTTCCGAAGCCGCACCAACATAATAGAGATACAGAAACACCGTGGCCCTTGTCTTTGAGATAACTCTGCACTATTGCGAGCTGTAAATGCCACTTCCAGCTTAGCTGTGCAGAAGAAGAACAACAAGAAGAAGAAATATCTCGAAATATGTCCGTCAGGCCCCTTCCCTTGAGATAAATCTGCAAATATCTCGGAAACGAAGCGAGCTATTGCAAAACGTTAAGAGACCTTTTTTGTAGAGAATTAAGTTTCCTACTTTTTATGTTGTATGATATTTTTTGATCAGATGCGTAGTTCTCGAGATATATCATGATATTTAAAAGCTCCGAAGCTGCACCAACATAATAGAGGTACAGAAACACCGTGGCCCCTTTCTTTGAGATAACTATGCACTATTGCGAGCTGCAAATGCCACTTCCAGCTTAGCTGTGCAGAAGAAGAACAACAAGAAGAAGAAATATCTCGAAATATGTCCGTCAGGCCCCTTACCTTGAGATAAATCTGCAAATATCTCGGAAACGAAGCGAGCTATGGCAAAATGTTAAGAGACCTTTTTTGTAGAGAATTAAGTTTCCTACTTTTTATGTTCTATGATATTTTTCGATCAGAGGCGTAGTTCTCGAGATATATCAAGATATTTAAAAGTTCCGAAGCCGCACCAATATAATAGAGATACAGAAACACCGTGGCCCCTTTCTTTGAGATAACTCTGCACGATTGCGAGCTGGAAATGCCACTTCCAGTTTAGCTGTGCAGAAGAAGAACAACAAGAAGAAGAAATATCTCGAAATATGTCCATCAGGACCCTTCCCTTGAGATAAATCTGCAAATATCTCGGAAACGAAGCGAGCTATGGCAAAATGTTAAGAGACCTTTTTTGTAGAGAATTATGTTCCCTACAATTTATGTTCTATGATATTTTTTGATCAGATGCGTAGTTCTCGAGATATATCAAGATATTTAAAATTTCCGAAGCCGCACCAACATAATAGAGATACAGAAACACCGTGGCCCCTTTCTTTGCGATAACTCTGCACTATTGCGAGCTGCAAATGCCACTTCCAGCTTAGCTGTGCAGAAGAAGAACAACAAGAAGAAGAAATATCTCGAAATATGTCCGTCAGGTCCCTTCCCTTGAGATAAATCTGCAAATATCTCGGAAACGAAGCGAGCTATGCCAAAATGTTGAGAGACCTTATTTGTAGACAATTAAGTTTCCTACTTTTTATGTTCTATGATATTTTTTGATCAGATGCGTAGTTCTCGAGATATATCAAGATATTTAAAAGTTCCGAAGCTGCACCAACATAATAGAGGTGCAGAAACACCGTGGCCTCTTTCTTTGAGATAACTCTGCACTATTGCGAGCTGCAAATGCCACTTCCAGCTTAGCTGTGCAGAAGAGGAACAACAAGAAGAAGAAATATCTCGGAATATGTCCGTCAGGCCCCTTCCCTTGAGATAAATCTGCAAATATCTCGGAAACGAAGCGAGCTATGGCAAAATGTTAAGAGACCTTTTTTGTAGAGAATTAAGTTTCCTACTTTTTATGTTCTATGATATTTTTCGATCAGAGGCGTAGTTCTCGAGATATATCAAGATATTTAAAAGTTCCGAAGCCGCACCAATATAATAGAGATACAGAAACACCGTGGCCCCTTTCTTTGAGATAACTCTGCACGATTGCGAGCTGGAAATGCCACTTCCAGTTTAGCTGTGCAGAAGAAGAACAACAAGAAGACGAAATATCTCGAAATATGTCCATCAGGACCCTTCCCTTGAGATAAATCTGCAAATATCTCGGAAACGAAGCGAGCTATGGCAAAATGTTAAGAGACCTTTTTTGTAGAGAATTATGTTCCCTACAATTTATGTTCTATGATATTTTTTGATCAGATGCGTAGTTCTCGAGATATATCAAGATATTTAAAATTTCCGAAGCCGCACCAACATAATAGAGATACAGAAACACCGTGGCCCCTTTCTTTGCGATAACTCTGCACTATTGCGAGCTGCAAATGCCACTTCCAGCTTAGCTGTGCAGAAGAAGAACAACAAGAAGAAGAAATATCTCGAAATATGTCCGTCAGGCCCCTTCCCTTGAGATAAATCTGCAAATATCTCGGAAACGAAGCGAGCTATGCCAAAATGTTAAGAGACCTTATTTGTAGACAATTAAGTTTCCTACTTTTTATGTTCTATGATATTTTTTGATCAGATGCGTAGTTCTCGAGATATATCAAGATATTTAAAAGTTCCGAAGCTGCACCAACATAATAGAGGTGCAGAAACACCGTGGCCTCTTTCTTTGAGATAACTCTGCACTATTGCGAGCTGCAAATGCCACTTCCAGCTTAGCTGTGCAGAAGAGGAACAACAAGAAGAAGAAATATCTCGGAATATGTCCGTCAGGCCCCTTCCCTTGAGATAAATCTGCAAATATCTCGGAAACGATGCCAGCTATGGGAAAATGTTAAAAAACCTTTTTTGTAGAGGATTAAGTTTCCTACTTTTTATCTTCTATGATATTTTCTGATCAGATGCGTAGTTCTCGAGATATATCAAGATATTTAAAAGTTCCGAAGCCGCACCAACATAATAGAGATACAGAAACACCGTGGCCCCTTTCTTTGAGATAACTCTGCACTATTGCGAGCTGTAAATGCCACTGCCAGCTTAGCTGTGCAGAAGAAGAACAACAAGAAGAAGAAATATCTCGAAATATGTCCGTCAGGCCCCTTCCCTTGAGATATATCTGCAAATATCTCGGAAACAAAGCGAGCTATGGCAAAATGTTAAGAAACCTTTTTTGTAGAGAATTATGTTTCCTACAATTTATGTTCTATGATATTTTTTGATCAGAAGCGTAGTTTTCGAGATATATCGAGATATTTAAAAGTTCCGAAGCCGCACCAACATAATAGAGATACAGAAACACCGTGGCCCCTCTCTTTGAGATAACTCTGCACTATTGCGAGCTGCAAATGCCACTTCCAGCTTAGCTGTGCAGAAGAAGAACAACAAGAAGAAGAAATATCTCGAAATATGTCCGTCAGGCCCCTTCCCTTGAGATAAATCGGCAAGTATCTCGGAAAGAAGCGAGCTATGCCAAAATGTTAAGAGACCTTATTTGTAGACAATTAAGTTTCCTACTTTTTATGTTCTATGATATTTTTTGATCAGATGCGTAGTTCTCGAGATATATCAAGATATTTAAAAGTTCCGAAGCTGCACCAACATAATAGAGGTGCAGAAACACCGTGGCCTCTTTCTTTGAGATAACTCTGCACTATTGCGAGCTGCAAATGCCACTTCCAGCTTAGCTGTGCAGAAGAGGAACAACAAGAAGAAGAAATATCTCGGAATATGTCCGTCAGGCCCCTTCCCTTGAGATAAATCTGCAAATATCTCGGAAACGAAGCGAGCTATGGCAAAATGTTAAGAGACCTTTTTTGTAGACAATTATGTTTCCTACTTTTTATCTTCTATGCTATTTTTTGATCAGATGCGTAGTTCTCGAGATATATCAAGATATTTAAAAGTTCCGAAGCCGCACCAACATAATAGAGATACAGAAACACCGTGGCCCCTGTCCTTGAGATAACTCTGCACTATTGCGAGCTGTAAATGCCACTTCCAGCTTAGCTGTGCAGAAGAAGAACAACAAGAAGAAGAAATATCTCGAAATATGTCCGTCAGGCCCCTTCCCTTGAGATATATCTGCAAATATCTCGGAAACGAAGCGAGCTATTGCAAAATGTTAAGAGACCTTTTTTGTACAGAATTGAGTTTCCTACTTTTTATGTTCTATGATATTTTTTGATCAGACGCGTAGTTCTCGAGATATATCAAGATATTTAAAAGTTCCGAAGCCGCACCAACATAATAGAGATACAGAAACACCGTGGCCCCTTTCTTTGAGATAACTCTGCACTATTGCGAGCTGCAAATGCCACTTCCAGCTTAGCTGTGCAGAAGAAGAACAACAAGAAGAAGAAATATCTCGAAATATGTCCGTCAGGCCCCTTCCCTTGAGATAAATCTGCAAATATCTCGGAAACAAAGCGAGCTATGGCAAAATGTTAAGAGACGTTTTTTGTAGAGAATTATGTTTCCTACAATTTATGTTCTATGATATTTTTTGATCAGAAGCGTAGTTTTCGAGATATATCGAGATATTTAAAAGTTCCGAAGCCGCACCAACATAATAGAGATACAGAAACACCGTGGCCCCTTTCTTTGAGATAACTCTGCACTAGTGCGAGCCGCAAATGCCACTTCCAGCTTAGCTGTGCAGAAGAAGAACAACAAGAAGAAGAAATATCTCGAAATATGTCCGTCAGGCCCCTTACCTTGAGATAAATCTGCAAATATCTCGGAAACGAAGCGAGCTATGGCAAAATGTTAAGAGACCTTTTTTGTAGAGAATTAAGTTTCCTACTTTTTATGTTCTATGATATTTTTCGATCAGAGGCGTAGTTCTCGAGATATATCAAGATATTTAAAAGTTCCGAAGCCGCACCAATATAATAGAGATACAGAAACACCGTGGCCCCTTTCTTTGAGATAACTCTGCACTATTGCGAGCTGCAAATGCCACTTCCAGCTTAGCTGTGCAGAAGAGGAACAACAAGAAGAAGAAATATCTCGGAATATGTCCGTCAGGCCCCTTCCCTTGAGATAAATCTGCAAATATCTCGGAAACGATGCCAGCTATGGGAAAATGTTAAAAAACCTTTTTTGTAGAGGATTAAGTTTCCTACTTTTTATCTTCTATGATATTTTCTGATCAGATGCGTAGTTCTCGAGATATATCAAGATATTTAAAAGTTCCGAAGCCGCACCAACATAATAGAGATACAGAAACACCGTGGCCCCTTTCTTTGAGATAACTCTGCACTATTGCGAGCTGTAAATGCCACTGCCAGCTTAGCTGTGCAGAAGAAGAACAACAAGAAGAAGAAATATCTCGAAATATGTCCGTCAGGCCCCTTCCCTTGAGATATATCTGCAAATAGCTCGGAAACAAAGCGAGCTATGGCAAAATGTTAAGAGACCTTTTTTGTAGAGAATTATGTTTCCTACAATTTATGTTCTATGATATTTTTTGATCAGAAGCGTAGTTTTCGAGATATATCGAGATATTTAAAAGTTCCGAAGCCGCACCAACATAATAGAGATACAGAAACACCGTGGCCCCTCTCTTTGAGATAACTCTGCACTATTGCGAGCTGCAAATGCCACTTCCAGCTTAGCTGTGCAGAAGAAGAACAACAAGAAGAAGAAATATCTCGAAATATGTCCGTCAGGCCCCTTCCCTTGAGATAAATCGGCAAGTATCTCGGAAAGAAGCGAGCTATGCCAAAATGTTAAGAGACCTTATTTGTAGACAATTAAGTTTCCTACTTTTTATGTTCTATGATATTTTTTGATCAGATGCGTAGTTCTTGAGATATATCAAGATATTTAAAAGTTCCGAAGCTGCACCAACATAATAGAGGTGCAGAAACACCGTGGCCTCTTTCTTTGAGATAACTCTGCACTATTGCGAGCGGCAAATGCCACTTCCAGCTTAGCTGTGCAGAAGAGGAACAACAAGAAGAAGAAATATCTCGGAATAAGTCCGTCAGGCCCCTTCCCTTGAGATAAATCTGCAAATATCTCGGAAACGAAGCGAGCTATGGCAAAATGTTAAGAGACCTTTTTTGTAGAGAATTATGTTTCCTACAATTTATGTTCTATGATATTTTTTGATCAGAAGCGTAGTTTTCGAGATATATCGAGATATTTAAAAGTTCCGAAGCCGCACCAACATAATAGAGATACAGAAACACCGTGGCCCCTCTCTTTGAGATAACTCTGCACTATTGCGAGCTGCAAATGCCACTTCCAGCTTAGCTGTGCAGAAGAAGAACAACAAGAAGAAGAAATATCTCGAAATATGTCCGTCAGGCCCCTTCCCTTGAGATAAATCGGCAAGTATCTCGGAAAGAAGCGAGCTATGCCAAAATGTTAAGAGACCTTATTTGTAGACAATTAAGTTTCCTACTTTTTATGTTCTATGATATTTTTTGATCAGATGCGTAGTTCTTGAGATATATCAAGATATTTAAAAGTTCCGAAGCTGCACCAACATAATAGAGGTGCAGAAACACCGTGGCCTCTTTCTTTGAGATAACTCTGCACTATTGCGAGCGGCAAATGCCACTTCCAGCTTAGCTGTGCAGAAGAGGAACAACAAGAAGAAGAAATATCTCGGAATAAGTCCGTCAGGCCCCTTCCCTTGAGATAAATCTGCAAATATCTCGGAAACGAAGCGAGCTATGGCAAAATGTTAAGAGACCTTTTTTGTAGACAATTATGTTTCCTACTTTTTATCTTCTATGCTATTTTTTGATCAGATGCGTAGTTCTCGAGATATATCAAGATATTTAAAAGTTCCGAAGCCGCACCAACATAATAGAGATACAGAAACACCGTGGCCCCTGTCCTTGAGATAACTCTGCACTATTGCGAGCTGTAAATGCCACTTCCAGCTTAGCTGTGCAGAAGAAGAACAACAAGAAGAAGAAATATCTCGAAATATGTCCGTCAGGCCCCTTCCCTTGAGATCAATCTGCAAATATCTCGGAAACGAAGCGAGCTATTGCAAAATGTTAAGAGACCTTTTTTGTAGAGAATTGAGTTTCCTACTTTTTATGTTCTATGATATTTTTTGATCAGATGCGTAGTTCTCGAGATATATCAGGATATTTAAAAGTTAAGAAGCCGCACCAACATAATAGAGATACAGAAACACCGTGGCCCCTCTCTTTGAGATAACTCTGCACTATTGCGAGCTGGAAATGCCGCTTCCAGTTTAGCTGTGCAGAAGAAGAACAACAAGAAGAAGAAATATCTCGAAATATGTCCGTCAGGCCCCTTCCCTTGAGATAAATCTGCAAATATCTCGGAAACGAAGAGAGCTATGGCAAAATGATAAGAGACCTTTTTTGTAGAGAATTAAGTTGCCTACTTTTTATGTTCTATGATATTTTTTGATCAGATGCGTAGTTCTCGAGATATATCAAGATATTTAAAAGTTCCGAAGCCGCACCAACATAATAGAGATACAGAAACACCGTGGCCCCTTTCTTTGAGATAACTCTGCACTATTGCGAGCTGCAAATGCCACTTCCAGCTTAGCTGTGCAGAGGAAGAACAACAAGAAGAAGAAATATCTCGAAATATGTCCGTCAGGCCAGTTCCTTTGAGCTGAATCTGCAAATATCTCGGAAACGAAGCGAGCTATGGCAAAATGTTAAGAGACGTTTTTTGTAGAGAATTATGTTTCCTACAATTTATGTTCTATGATATTTTTTGATCAGAAGCGTAGTTTTCGAGATATATCGAGATATTTAAAAGTTCCGAAGCCGCACCAACATAATAGAGATACAGAAACACCGTGGCCCCTTTCTTTGAGAAAGCTCTGCACTAGTGCGAGCCGCAAATGCCACTTCCAGCTTAGCTGTGCAGAAGAAGAACAACAAGAAGAAGAAATATCTCGAAATATGTCCGTCAGGCCCCTTCCCTTGAGATAAATCTGCAAATATCTCGGAAACGAAGCGAGCTATTGCAAAATGTTAAGAGACCTTTTTTGTAGAGAATTATGTTTCCTACAATTTATGTTCTATGATATTTTTTGATCAGAAGCGTAGTTTTCGAGATATATCGAGATATTTAAAAGTTCCGAAGCCGCACCAACATAATAGAGATACAGAAACACCGTGGCCCCTTTCTTTGAGATAACTCTGCACTAGTGCGAGCCGCAAATGCCACTTCCAGCTTAGCTGTGCAGAAGAAGAACAACAAGAAGAAGAAATATCTCGAAATATGTCCGTCAGGCCCCTTCCCTTGAGATAAATCTGCAAATATCTCGGAAACGAAGCGAGCTATTGCAAAATGTTAAGAGACCTTTTTTGTAGAGAATTGAGTTTCCTACTTTTTATGTTCTATGATATTTTTTGATCAGATGCGTAGTTCTCGAGATATATCAGGATATTTAAAAGTTAAGAAGCCGCACCAACATAATAGAGATACAGAAACACCGTGGCCCCTCTCTTTGAGATAACTCTGCACTATTGCGAGCTGGAAATGCCACTTCCAGTTTAGCTGTGCAGAAGAAGAACAACAAGAAGAAGAAATATCTCGAAATATGTCCGTTAGGCCCATTCCCTTGAGATAAATCTGCAAATATCTCGGAAACGAAGCGAGCTATGGCAAAATGTTAACAGACTTTTTTGTAGAGAATTAAGTTTCCTACTTTTTATGTTCTATGATATTTTTTGATCAGACGCGTAGTTTTCGAGATATATCGAGATATTTAAAAGTTCCGAAGCCGCACCAACATAATAGAGATACAGAAACACCGTGGCCCCTTTCTTTGAGATAACTCTGCACTAGTGCGAGCCGCAAATGCCACTTCCAGCTTAGCTGTGCAGAAGAAGAACAACAAGAAGAAGAAATATCTCGAAATATGTCCGTCAGGCCCCTTCCCTTGAGATAAATATGCAAATATCTCGGAAACGAAGCGAGCTATTGCAAAATGTTAAGAGAACTTTTTTGTAGAGAATTGAGTTTCCTACTTTTTATGTTCTATGATATTTTTTGATCAGACGCGTAGTTCTCGAGATATATCAAGATATTTAAAAGTTCCGAAGCCGCACCAACATAATAGAGATACAGAAACACCGTGGCCCCTTTCTTTGAGATAACTCTGCACTATTGCGAGCTGCAAATGCCACTTCCAGCTTAGCTGTGCAGAAGAAGAACAACAAGCAGAAGAAATATCTCGAAATATGTCCGTCAGGCCCCTTCCCTTGAGATAAATCTGCAAATATCTCGGAAACGAAGAGAGCTATGGCAAAATGATAAGAGACCTTCTTTGTAGAGAATTAAGTTGCCTACTTTTTATGTTCTATGATATTTTTTGATCAGATGCGTAGTTCTCGAGATATATCAAGATATTTAAAAGTTCCGAAGCCGCACCAACATAATAGAGATTCAGAAACACCGTGGCCCCTTTCTTTGAGATAACTCTGCACTATTGCGAGCTGCAAATGCCACTTCCAGCTTAGCTGTGCAGAGGAAGAACAACAAGAAGAAGAAATATCTCGAAATATGTCCGTCAGGCCAGTTCCTTTGAGCTGAATCTGCAAATATCTCGGAAACGAAGCGAGCTATGGCAAAATGTTGAGAGACATTTTTTGTAGAGAATTATGTTTCCTACAATTTATGTTCTATGATATTTTTTGATCAGAAGCGTAGTTTTCGAGATATATCGAGATATTTAAAAGTTCCGAAGCCGCACCAACATAATAGAGATACAGAAACACCGTGGCCCCTTTCTTTGAGATAACTCTGCACTAGTGCGAGCCGCAAATGCCACTTCCAGCTTAGCTGTGCAGAAGAAGAACAACAAGAAGAAGAAATATCTCGAAATATGTCCGTCAGGCCCCTTCCCTTGAGATAAATCTGCAAATATCTCGGAAACGAAGCGAGCTATTGCAAAATGTTAAGAGAACTTTTTTGTAGAGAATTGAGTTTCCTACTTTTTATGTTCTATGAGATTTTTTGATCAGACGCGTAGTTCTCGAGATATATCAAGATATTTAAAAGTTCCGAAGCCGCACCAACATAATAGAGATACAGAAACACCGTGGCCCCTTTCTTTGAGATAACTCTGCACTATTGCGAGCTGCAAATGCCACTTCCAGCTTAGCTGTGCAGAAGAAGAACAACAAGCAGAAGAAATATCTCGAAATATGTCCGTCAGGCCCCTTCCCTTGAGATAAATCTGCAAATATCTCGGAAACGAAGAGAGCTATGGCAAAATGATAAGAGACCTTCTTTGTAGAGAATTAAGTTTCCTACTTTTTATGTTCTATGATATTTTTTGATCAGATGCGTAGTTCTCGAGATATATCAAGATATTTAAAAGTTCCGAAGCCGCACCAACATAATAGAGATTCAGAAACACCGTGGCCCCTTTCTTTGAGATAACTCTGCACTATTGCGAGCTGCAAATGCCACTTCCAGCTTAGCTGTGCAGAGGAAGAACAACAAGAAGAAGAAATATCTCGAAATATGTCCGTCAGGCCAGTTCCTTTGAGCTGAATCTGCAAATATCTCGGAAACGAAGCGAGCTATGGCAAAATGTTGAGAGACATTTTTTGTAGAGAATTATGTTTCCTACAATTTATGTTCTATGATATTTTTTGATCAGAAGCGTAGTTTTCGAGATATATCGAGATATTTAAAAGTTCCGAAGCCGCACCAACATAATAGAGATACAGAAACACCGTGGCCCCTTTCTTTGAGATAACTCTGCACTAGTGCGAGCCGCAAATGCCACTTCCAGCTTAGCTGTGCAGAAGAAGAACAACAAGAAGAAGAAATATCTCGAAATATGTCCGTCAGGCCCCTTCCCTTGAGATAAATCTGCAAATATCTCGGAAACGAAGAGAGCTATGGCAAAATGATAAGAGACCTTTTTTGTAGAGAATTAAGTTGCCTACTTTTTATGTTCTATGATATTTTTTGATCAGATGCGTAGTTCTCGAGATATATCAAGATATTTAAAAGTTCCGAAGCCGCACCAACATAATAGAGATTCAGAAACACCGTGGCCCCTTTCTTTGAGATAACTCTGCACTATTGCGAGCTGCAAATGCCACTTCCAGCTTAGCTGTGCAGAGGAAGAACAACAAGAAGAAGAAATATCTCGAAATATGTCCGTCAGGCCAGTTCCTTTGAGCTGAATCTGCAAATATCTCGGAAACGAAGCGAGCTATGGCAAAATGTTAACAGACTTTTTTGTAGAGAATTAAGTTTCCTACTTTTTATGTTCTATGATATTTTTTGATCAGACGCGTAGTTCTCGAGATATATCAAGATATTTAAAAGTTCCGAAGCCGCACCAACATAATAGAGATACAGAAACACCGTGGCCCCTTTCTTTGAGATAACTCTGCACTATTGCGAGCTGCAAATGCCACTTCCAGCTTAGCTGTGCAGAAGAAGAACAACAAGAAGAAGAAATATCTCGAAATATGTCCGTCAGGCCCCTTCCCTTGAGATAAATCGGCAAGTATCTCGGAAACGAAGCGAGCTATGCCAAAATGTTAAGAGACCTTTTTTGTAGAGAATTAAGATTCCTACTTTTTATCTTCTATGATGTTTTTTGATCAGATGCGTAGTTCTCGAGATATATCAAGATATTTAAAAGTTCCGAAGCCGCACCAACATAATAGAGATACAGAAACACCGTGGCCCCTTTCTTTGAGATAACTCTGCACTATTGCGAGCTGTAAATGCCAGTTCCAGCTTAGCTGTGCAGAAGAAGAACAACAAGAAGAAGAAATATCTCGAAATATGTCCGTCAGGCCCCTTCCCTTGAGATATATCTGCAAATATCTCGGAAACAAAGCGAGCTATGGCAAAATGTTAAGAGACCTTTTTTGTAGAGAATTATGCTTCCTACAATTTATGTTCTATGATATTTTTTGATCAGAAGCGTAGTTTTCGAGATATATCGAGATATTTAAAAGTTCCGAAGCCGCACCAACATAATAGAGATACAGAAACACCGTGGCCCCTTTCTTTCAGATAACTATGCACTATTGCGAGCTGCAAATGCCACTTCCAGCTTAGCTGTGCAGAAGAAGAACAACAAGAAGAAGAAATATCTCGAAATATGTCCGTCAGGCCCCTTACCTTGAGATAAATCTGCAAATATCTCGGAAACGAAGCGTGCTATGGCAAAATGTTAAGAGACCTTTTTTGTAGAGAATTAAGTTTCCTACTTTTTATCTTCTATGATATTTTCTGACCAGATTCGTAGTTCTCGAGATATATCAAGATATTTAAAAGTTCCGAAGCCGCACCAACATAATAGAGATACAGAAACACCGTGGCCCCACTCTTTGAGATAACTCTGCACAATTGCGAGCTGCAAATGCCACTTCCAGCTTAGCTGTGCAGAAGAGGAACAACAAGAAGAAGAAATATCTCGGAATATGTCCGTCAGGCCCCTTCCCTTGAGATAAATCTGCAAATATCTCGGAAACGATGCCAGCTATGGGAAAATGTTAAGAAACCTTTTTTGTAGAGAATTAAGTTTCCTACTTTTTATCTTCTATGATATTTTTTGATCAGATGCGTAGTTCTCGAGATATATCAAGATATTTAAAAGTTCCGAAGCCGCACCAACATAATAGAGATACAGAAACACCGTGGCCCCTCTCTTTGAGATAACTCTGCACTATTGCGAGCTGGAAATGCCACTTCCAGTTTAGCTGTGCAGAAGAAGAACAACAAGAAGAAGAAATATATCGAAATATGTCCGTCAGGCCCCTTCCCTTGAGATATATCTGCAAATATCTCGGAAACGAAGAGAGCTATGGCAAAATGATAAGAGACCTTTTTTGTAGAGAATTAAGTTGCCTACTTTTTATGTTCTATGATATTTTTTGATCAGATGTGTAGTTCTCGAGATATATCAAGATATTTAAAAGTTCCGAAGCCGCACCAACATAATAGAGATACAGAAACACCGTGGCCCCTTTCTTTGAGATAACTCTGCACTATTGCGAGCTGCAAATGCCACTTCCAGCTTAGTTGTGCAGAGGAAGAACAACAAGAAGAAGAAATATCTCGAAATATGTCCGTCAGGCCAGTTCCTTTGAGCTGAATCTGCAAATATCTCGGAAACGAAGCGAGCTATGGCAAAATCTTAAGAGACGTTTTTTGTAGAGAATTATGTTTCCTACAATTTATGTTCTATGATATTTTTTGATCAGAAGCGTAGTTTTCGAGATATATCGAGATATTTAAAAGTTCCGAAGCCGCACCAACATAATAGAGATACAGAAACACCGTGGCCCCTTTCTTTGAGATAACTCTGCACTAGTGCGAGCCGCAAATGCCACTTCCAGCTTAGCTGTGCAGAAGAAGAACAACAAGAAGAAGAAATATCTCGAAATATGTCCGTCAGGCCCCTTCCCTTGAGATAAATCTGCAAATATCTCGGAAACGAAGCGAGCTATTGCAAAATGTTAAGAGACCTTTTTTGTAGAGAATTGAGTTTCCTACTTTTTATGTTCTATGATATTTTTTGATCAGATGCGTAGTTCTTGAGATATATCAGGATATTTAAAAGTTAAGAAGCCGCACCAACATAATAGAGATACAGAAACACCGTGGCCCCTCTCTTTGAGATAACTCTGCACTATTGCGAGCTGGAAATGCCACTTCCAGTTTAGCTGTGCAGAAGAAGAACAACAAGAAGAAGAAATATCCCGAAATATGTCCGTTAGGCCCATTCCCTTGAGATAAATCTGCAAATATCTCGGAAACGAAGCGAGCTATGGCAAAATGTTAACAGACTTTTTTGTAGAGAATTAAGTTTCCTACTTTTTATGTTCTATGATATTTTTTGATCAGACGCGTAGTTTTCGAGATATATCGAGATATTTAAAAGTTCCGAAGCCGCACCAACATAATAGAGATACAGAAACACCGTGGCCCCTTTCTTTGAGATAACTCTGCACTAGTGCGAGCCGCAAATGCCACTTCCAGCTTAGCTGTGCAGAAGAAGAACAACAAGAAGAAGAAATATCTCGAAATATGTCCGTCAGGCCCCTTCCCTTGAGATAAATCTGCAAATATCTCGGAAACGAAGCGAGCTATTGCAAAATGTTAAGAGAACTTTTTTGTAGAGAATTGAGTTTCCTACTTTTTATGTTCTATGATATTTTTTGATCAGACGCGTAGTTCTCGAGATATATCAAGATATTTAAAAGTTCCGAAGCCGCACCAACATAATAGAGATACAGAAACACCGTGGCCCCTTTCTTTGAGATAACTCTGCACTATTGCGAGCTGCAAATGCCACTTCCAGCTTAGCTGTGCAGAAGAAGAACAACAAGCAGAAGAAATATCTCGAAATATGTCCGTCAGGCCCCTTCCCTTGAGATAAATCGGCAAGTATCTCGGAAACAAAGCGAGCTATTGCAAACCGTTAAGAGACCTTTTTTGTAGAGAATTAAGTTTCCTACTTTTTATCTTCTATGATATTTTCTGATCAGATTCGTAGTTCTCGAGATATATCAAGATATTTAAAAGTTCCGAAGCCGCACCAACATAATAGAGATACAGAAACACCGTGGCCCCTCTCTTTGAGATAACTCTGCACAATTGCGAGCTGCAAATGCCACTTCCAGCTTAGCTGTGCAGAAGAAGAACAACAAGAAGAAGAAATATCTCGAAATATGTCCGTCAGGCCCCTTCCCTTGAGATAAATCTGCAAATATCTCGGAAACGAAGCGAGCTATGGCAAAATGTTAAGAGACCTATTTTGTAGAGAATTATGTTTCCTACAATTTATGTTCTATGATATTTTTTGATCAGAAGCGTAGTTTTCGAGATATATCGAGATATTTAAAAGTTCCGAAGCCGCACCAACATAATAGAGATACAGAAACACCGTGGCCCCTTTCTTTCAGATAACTATGCACTATTGCGAGCTGCAAATGCCACTTCCAGCTTAGCTGTGCAGAAGAAGAACAACAAGAAGAAGAAATATCTCGAAATATGTCCGTCAGGCCCCTTACCTTGAGATAAATCTGCAAATATCTCGGAAACGAAGCGTGCTATGGCAAAATGTTAAGAGACCTTTTTTGTAGAGAATTAAGTTTCCTACTTTTTATCTTCTATGATATTTTCTGACCAGATTCGTAGTTCTCGAGATATATCAAGATATTTAAAAGTTCCGAAGCCGCACCAACATAATAGAGATACAGAAACACCGTGGCCCCACTCTTTGAGATAACTCTGCACAATTGCGAGCTGCAAATGCCACTTCCAGCTTAGCTGTGCAGAAGAGGAACAACAAGAAGAAGAAATATCTCGGAATATGTCCGTCAGGCCCCTTCCCTTGAGATAAATCTGCAAATATCTCGGAAACGATGCCAGCTATGGGAAAATGTTAAGAAACCTTTTTTGTAGAGAATTAAGTTTCCTACTTTTTATCTTCTATGATATTTTTTGATCAGATGCGTAGTTCTCGAGATATATCAAGATATTTAAAAGTTCCGAAGCCGCACCAACATAATAGAGATACAGAAACACCGTGGCCCCTCTCTTTGAGATAACTCTGCACTATTGCGAGCTGGAAATGCCACTTCCAGTTTAGCTGTGCAGAAGAAGAACAACAAGAAGAAGAAATATATCGAAATATGTCCGTCAGGCCCCTTCCCTTGAGATAAATCTGCAAATATCTCGGAAACGAAGAGAGCTATGGCAAAATGATAAGAGACCTTTTTTGTAGAGAATTAAGTTGCCTACTTTTTATGTTCTATGATATTTTTTGATCAGATGTGTAGTTCTCGAGATATATCAAGATATTTAAAAGTTCCGAAGCCGCACCAACATAATAGAGATACAGAAACACCGTGGCCCCTTTCTTTGAGATAACTCTGCACTATTGCGAGCTGCAAATGCCACTTCCAGCTTAGTTGTGCAGAGGAAGAACAACAAGAAGAAGAAATATCTCGAAATATGTCCGTCAGGCCAGTTCCTTTGAGCTGAATCTGCAAATATCTCGGAAACGAAGCGAGCTATGGCAAAATCTTAAGAGACGTTTTTTGTAGAGAATTATGTTTCCTACAATTTATGTTCTATGATATTTTTTGATCAGAAGCGTAGTTTTCGAGATATATCGAGATATTTAAAAGTTCCGAAGCCGCACCAACATAATAGAGATACAGAAACACCGTGGCCCCTTTCTTTCAGATAACTATGCACTATTGCGAGCTGCAAATGCCACTTCCAGCTTAGCTGTGCAGAAGAAGAACAACAAGAAGAAGAAATATCTCGAAATATGTCCGTCAGGCCCCTTACCTTGAGATAAATCTGCAAATATCTCGGAAACGAAGCGTGCTATGGCAAAATGTTAAGAGACCTTTTTTGTAGAGAATTAAGTTTCCTACTTTTTATCTTCTATGATATTTTCTGACCAGATTCGTAGTTCTCGAGATATATCAAGATATTTAAAAGTTCCGAAGCCGCACCAACATAATAGAGATACAGAAACACCGTGGCCCCACTCTTTGAGATAACTCTGCACAATTGCGAGCTGCAAATGCCACTTCCAGCTTAGCTGTGCAGAAGAGGAACAACAAGAAGAAGAAATATCTCGGAATATGTCCGTCAGGCCCCTTCCCTTGAGATAAATCTGCAAATATCTCGGAAACGATGCCAGCTATGGGAAAATGTTAAGAAACCTTTTTTGTAGAGAATTAAGTTTCCTACTTTTTATCTTCTATGATATTTTTTGATCAGATGCGTAGTTCTCGAGATATATCAAGATATTTAAAAGTTCCGAAGCCGCACCAACATAATAGAGATACAGAAACACCGTGGCCCCTCTCTTTGAGATAACTCTGCACTATTGCGAGCTGGAAATGCCACTTCCAGTTTAGCTGTGCAGAAGAAGAACAACAAGAAGAAGAAATATATCGAAATATGTCCGTCAGGCCCCTTCCCTTGAGATATATCTGCAAATATCTCGGAAACGAAGAGAGCTATGGCAAAATGATAAGAGACCTTTTTTGTAGAGAATTAAGTTGCCTACTTTTTATGTTCTATGATATTTTTTGATCAGATGTGTAGTTCTCGAGATGTATCAAGATATTTAAAAGTTCCGAAGCCGCACCAACATAATAGAGATACAGAAACACCGTGGCCCCTTTCTTTGAGATAACTCTGCACTATTGCGAGCTGCAAATGCCACTTCCAGCTTAGTTGTGCAGAGGAAGAACAACAAGAAGAAGAAATATCTCGAAATATGTCCGTCAGGCCAGTTCCTTTGAGCTGAATCTGCAAATATCTCGGAAACGAAGCGAGCTATGGCAAAATCTTAAGAGACGTTTTTTGTAGAGAATTATGTTTCCTACAATTTATGTTCTATGATATTTTTTGATCAGAAGCGTAGTTTTCGAGATATATCGAGATATTTAAAAGTTCCGAAGCCGCACCAACATAATAGAGATACAGAAACACCGTGGCCCCTTTCTTTGAGATAACTCTGCACTAGTGCGAGCCGCAAATGCCACTTCCAGCTTAGCTGTGCAGAAGAAGAACAACAAGAAGAAGAAATATCTCGAAATATGTCCGTCAGGCCCCTTCCCTTGAGATAAATCTGCAAATATCTCGGAAACGAAGCGAGCTATTGCAAAATGTTAAGAGACCTTTTTTGTAGAGAATTGAGTTTCCTACTTTTTATGTTCTATGATATTTTTTGATCAGATGCGTAGTTCTTGAGATATATCAGGATATTTAAAAGTTAAGAAGCCGCACCAACATAATAGAGATACAGAAACACCGTGGCCCCTCTCTTTGAGATAACTCTGCACTATTGCGAGCTGGAAATGCCACTTCCAGTTTAGCTGTGCAGAAGAAGAACAACAAGAAGAAGAAATATCCCGAAATATGTCCGTTAGGCCCATTCCCTTGAGATAAATCTGCAAATATCTCGGAAACGAAGCGAGCTATGGCAAAATGTTAACAGACTTTTTTGTAGAGAATTAAGTTTCCTACTTTTTATGTTCTATGATATTTTTTGATCAGACGCGTAGTTTTCGAGATATATCGAGATATTTAAAAGTTCCGAAGCCGCACCAACATAATAGAGATACAGAAACACCGTGGCCCCTTTCTTTGAGATAACTCTGCACTAGTGCGAGCCGCAAATGCCACTTCCAGCTTAGCTGTGCAGAAGAAGAACAACAAGAAGAAGAAATATCTCGAAATATGTCCGTCAGGCCCCTTCCCTTGAGATAAATCTGCAAATATCTCGGAAACGAAGCGAGCTATTGCAAAATGTTAAGAGAACTTTTTTGTAGAGAATTGAGTTTCCTACTTTTTATGTTCTATGATATTTTTTGATCAGACGCGTAGTTCTCGAGATATATCAAGATATTTAAAAGTTCCGAAGCCGCACCAACATAATAGAGATACAGAAACACCGTGGCCCCTTTCTTTGAGATAACTCTGCACTATTGCGAGCTGCAAATGCCACTTCCAGCTTAGCTGTGCAGAAGAAGAACAACAAGCAGAAGAAATATCTCGAAATATGTCCGTCAGGCCCCTTCCCTTGAGATAAATCGGCAAGTATCTCGGAAACAAAGCGAGCTATTGCAAACCGTTAAGAGACCTTTTTTGTAGAGAATTAAGTTTCCTACTTTTTATCTTCTATGATATTTTCTGATCAGATTCGTAGTTCTCGAGATATATCAAGATATTTAAAAGTTCCGAAGCCGCACCAACATAATAGAGATACAGAAACACCGTGGCCCCTCTCTTTGAGATAACTCTGCACAATTGCGAGCTGCAAATGCCACTTCCAGCTTAGCTGTGCAGAAGAAGAACAACAAGAAGAAGAAATATCTCGAAATATGTCCGTCAGGCCCCTTCCCTTGAGATAAATCTGCAAATATCTCGGAAACGAAGCGAGCTATGGCAAAATGTTAAGAGACCTATTTTGTAGAGAATTATGTTTCCTACAATTTATGTTCTATGATATTTTTTGATCAGAAGCGTAGTTTTCGAGATATATCGAGATATTTAAAAGTTCCGAAGCCGCACCAACATAATAGAGATACAGAAACACCGTGGCCCCTTTCTTTCAGATAACTATGCACTATTGCGAGCTGCAAATGCCACTTCCAGCTTAGCTGTGCAGAAGAAGAACAACAAGAAGAAGAAATATCTCGAAATATGTCCGTCAGGCCCCTTACCTTGAGATAAATCTGCAAATATCTCGGAAACGAAGCGTGCTATGGCAAAATGTTAAGAGACCTTTTTTGTAGAGAATTAAGTTTCCTACTTTTTATCTTCTATGATATTTTCTGACCAGATTCGTAGTTCTCGAGATATATCAAGATATTTAAAAGTTCCGAAGCCGCACCAACATAATAGAGATACAGAAACACCGTGGCCCCACTCTTTGAGATAACTCTGCACAATTGCGAGCTGCAAATGCCACTTCCAGCTTAGCTGTGCAGAAGAGGAACAACAAGAAGAAGAAATATCTCGGAATATGTCCGTCAGGCCCCTTACCTTGAGATAAATCTGCAAATATCTCGGAAACGATGCCAGCTATGGGAAAATGTTAAGAAACCTTTTTTGTAGAGAATTAAGTTTCCTACTTTTTATCTTCTATGATATTTTTTGATCAGATGCGTAGTTCTCGAGATATATCAAGATATTTAAAAGTTCCGAAGCCGCACCAACATAATAGAGATACAGAAACACCGTGGCCCCTCTCTTTGAGATAACTCTGCACTATTGCGAGCTGGAAATGCCACTTCCAGTTTAGCTGTGCAGAAGAAGAACAACAAGAAGAAGAAATATATCGAAATATGTCCGTCAGGCCCCTTCCCTTGAGATAAATCTGCAAATATCTCGGAAACGAAGAGAGCTATGGCAAAATGATAAGAGACCTTTTTTGTAGAGAATTAAGTTGCCTACTTTTTATGTTCTATGATATTTTTTGATCAGATGTGTAGTTCTCGAGATATATCAAGATATTTAAAAGTTCCGAAGCCGCACCAACATAATAGAGATACAGAAACACCGTGGCCCCTTTCTTTGAGATAACTCTGCACTATTGCGAGCTGCAAATGCCACTTCCAGCTTAGTTGTGCAGAGGAAGAACAACAAGAAGAAGAAATATCTCGAAATATGTCCGTCAGGCCAGTTCCTTTGAGCTGAATCTGCAAATATCTCGGAAACGAAGCGAGCTATGGCAAAATCTTAAGAGACGTTTCTTGTAGAGAATTATGTTTCCTACAATTTATGTTCTATGATATTTTTTGATCAGAAGCGTAGTTTTCGAGATATATCGAGATATTTAAAAGTTCCGAAGCCGCACCAACATAATAGAGATACAGAAACACCGTGGCCCCTTTCTTTGAGATAACTCTGCACTAGTGCGAGCCGCAAATGCCACTTCCAGCTTAGCTGTGCAGAAGAAGAACAACAAGAAGAAGAAATATCTCGAAATATGTCCGTCAGGCCCCTTCCCTTGAGATAAATCTGCAAATATCTCGGAAACGAAGAGAGCTATGGCAAAATGATAAGAGACCTTTTTTGTAGAGAATTAAGTTGCCTACTTTTTATGTTCTATGATATTTTTTGATCAGATGCGTAGTTCTCGAGATATATCAAGATATTTAAAAGTTCCGAAGCCGCACCAACATAATAGAGATTCAGAAACACCGTGGCCCCTTTCTTTGAGATAACTCTGCACTATTGCGAGCTGCAAATGCCACTTCCAGCTTAGCTGTGCAGAGGAAGAACAACAAGAAGAAGAAATATCTCGAAATATGTCCGTCAGGCCAGTTCCTTTGAGCTGAATCTGCAAATATCTCGGAAACGAAGCGAGCTATGGCAAAATGTTAACAGACTTTTTTGTAGAGAATTAAGTTTCCTACTTTTTATGTTCTATGATATTTTTTGATCAGGCGCGTAGTTCTCGAGATATATCAAGATATTTAAAAGTTCCGAAGCCGCACCAACATAATAGAGATACAGAAACACCGTGGCCCCTCTCTTTGAGATAACTCTGCACTATTGCGAGCTGCAAATGCCACTTCCAGCTTAGCTGTGCAGAAGAAGAACAACAAGAAGAAGAAATATCTCGAAATATGTCCGTCAGGCCCCTT
This sequence comes from Osmia lignaria lignaria, assembly GCF_051020975.1. NCBI lineage: Eukaryota > Metazoa > Arthropoda > Insecta > Hymenoptera > Megachilidae > Osmia > Osmia lignaria. The sequence goes on along the minus strand of NW_027478159.1, from coordinate 2,524,666 downwards.
CCCTTGAGATAAATCGGCAAGTATCTCGGAAACGAAGCGAGCTATGCCAAAATGTTAAGAGACCTTTTTTGTAGAGAATTAAGATTCCTACTTTTTATCTTCTATGATGTTTTTTGATCAGATGCGTAGTTCTCGAGATATATCAAGATATTTAAAAGTTCCGAAGCCGCACCAACATAATAGAGATACAGAAACACCGTGGCCCCTTTCTTTGAGATAACTCTGCACTATTGCGAGCTGTAAATGCCAGTTCCAGCTTAGCTGTGCAGAAGAAGAACAACAAGAAGAAGAAATATCTCGAAATATGTCCGTCAGGCCCCTTCCCTTGAGATATATCTGCAAATATCTCGGAAACAAAGCGAGCTATGGCAAAATGTTAAGAGACCTTTTTTGTAGAGAATTATGCTTCCTACTTTTTATCTTCTATGATATTTTCTGACCAGATTCGTAGTTCTCGAGATATATCAAGATATTTAAAAGTTCCGAAGCCGCACCAACATAATAGAGATACAGAAACACCGTGGCCCCACTCTTTGAGATAACTCTGCACAATTGCGAGCTGCAAATGCCACTTCCAGCTTAGCTGTGCAGAAGAAGAACAACAAGAAGAAGAAATATCTCGAAATATGTCCGTCAGGCCCCTTCCCTTGAGATAAATCGGCAAGTATCTCGGAAACAAAGCGAGCTATTGCAAACCGTTAAGAGACCTTTTTTGTAGAGAATTAAGTTTCCTACTTTTTATCTTCTATGATATTTTCTGATCAGATTCGTAGTTCTCGAGATATATCAAGATATTTAAAAGTTCCGAAGCCGCACCAACATAATAGAGATACAGAAACACCGTGGCCCCTCTCTTTGAGATAACTCTGCACAATTGCGAGCTGCAAATGCCACTTCCAGCTTAGCTGTGCAGAAGAAGAACAACAAGAAGAAGAAATATCTCGAAATATGTCCGTCAGGCCCCTTCCCTTGAGATAAATCTGCAAATATCTCGGAAACGAAGCGAGCTATGGCAAAATGTTAAGAGACCTATTTTGTAGAGAATTATGTTTCCTACAATTTATGTTCTATGATATTTTTTGATCAGAAGCGTAGTTTTCGAGATATATCGAGATATTTAAAAGTTCCGAAGCCGCACCAACATAATAGAGATACAGAAACACCGTGGCCCCTTTCTTTCAGATAACTATGCACTATTGCGAGCTGCAAATGCCACTTCCAGCTTAGCTGTGCAGAAGAAGAACAACAAGAAGAAGAAATATCTCGAAATATGTCCGTCAGGCCCCTTACCTTGAGATAAATCTGCAAATATCTCGGAAACGAAGCGTGCTATGGCAAAATGTTAAGAGACCTTTTTTGTAGAGAATTAAGTTTCCTACTTTTTATCTTCTATGATATTTTCTGACCAGATTCGTAGTTCTCGAGATATATCAAGATATTTAAAAGTTCCGAAGCCGCACCAACATAATAGAGATACAGAAACACCGTGGCCCCACTCTTTGAGATAACTCTGCACAATTGCGAGCTGCAAATGCCACTTCCAGCTTAGCTGTGCAGAAGAAGAACAACAAGAAGAAGAAATATCTCGAAATATGTCCGTCAGGCCCCTTCCCTTGAGATAAATCGGCAAGTATCTCGGAAACAAAGCGAGCTATTGCAAAACGTTAAGAGACCTTTTTTGTAGAGAATTAAGTTTCCTACTTTTTATGTTCTATGATATTTTTTGATCAGATGCGTAGTTCTCGAGATATATCAAGATATTTAAAAGTTCCGAAGCTGCACCAACATAATAGAGGTGCAGAAACACCGTGGCCTCTTTCTTTGAGATAACTCTGCACTATTGCGAGCTGCAAATGCCACTTCCAGCTTAGCTGTGCAGAAGAGGAACAACAAGAAGAAGAAGTATCTCGGAATATGTCCGTCAGGCCCGTTCCCTTGAGATATATCTGCAAATATCTCGGAAACGATGCCAGCTATGGGAAAATGTTAAGAGACCTTTTTTGTAGAGAATTAAGTTTCCTACTTTTTATCTTCTATGATATTTTTTGATCAGATGCGTAGTTCTCGAGATATATCAAGATATTTAAAAGTTCCGAAGCCGCACCAACATAATAGAGATACAGAAACACCGTGGCCCCTTTCTTTGAGATAACTCTGCACTATTGCGAGCTGTAAATGCCACTTCCAGCTTAGCTGTGCAGAAGAAGAACAACAAGAAGAAGAAATATCTCGAAATATGTCCGTCAGGCCCCTTCCCTTGAGATAAATCGGCAAGTATCTCGGAAACGAAGCGAGCTATGCCAAAATGTTAAGAGACCTTATTTGTAGACTATTAAGTTTCCTACTTTTTATGTTCTATGATATTTTTTGATCAGATGCGTAGTTCTCGAGATATATCAAGATATTTAAAAGTTCCGAAGCTGCACCAACATAATAGAGGTGCAGAAACACCGTGGCCTCTTTCTATGAGATAACTCCGCACTATTGCGAGCTGCAAATGCCACTTCCAGCTTAGCTGTGCAGAAGAGGAACAACAAGAAGAAGAAATATCTCGGAATATGTCCGTCAGGCCCCTTCCCTTGAGATAAATCTGCAAATATCTCGGAAACGATGCCAGCTATGGGAAAATGTCAAGAAACCTTTTTTGTAGAGAATTAAGTTTCCTACTTTTTATCTTCTACGATATTTTTTGATCAGATGCGTAGTTCTCGAGATATATCAAGATATTTAAAAGTTCCGAAGCCGCACCAACATAATAGAGATACAGAAACACCGTGGCCCCTTTCTTTGAGATAACTCTGCACTATTGCGAGCTATAAATGCCACTTCCAGCTTAGCTGTGCAGAAGAAGAACAACAAGAAGAAGAAATATCTCGAAATATGTCCGTCAGGCCCCTTCCCTTGAGATATATCTGCAAATATCTCGGAAACAAAGCGAGCTATGGCAAAATGTTAAGAGACCTTTTTTGTAATGAATTAAGTTGCCTACTTTTTATGTTCTAGGATATTTTTTGATCAGAAGCGTAGTTTTCGAGATATATCGAGATATTTAAAAGTTCCGAAGCCGCACCAACATAATAGAGATACAGAAACACCGTGGCCCCTCTCTTTGAGATAACTCTGCACAATTGCGAGCTGCAAATGCCACTTCCAGCTTAGCTGTGCAGAAGAAGAACAACAAGAAGAAGAAATATCTCGAAATATGTCCGTCAGGCCCCTTCCCTTGAGATAAATCGGCAAGTATCTCGGAAACGAAGCGAGCTATGCCAAAATGTTAAGAGACCTTTTTTGTAGAGAATTAAGTTTCCTACTTTTTATCTTCTATGATGTTTTTTGATCAGATGCGTAGTTCTCGAGATATATCAAGATATTTAAAAGTTCCGAAGCCGCACCAACATAATAGAGATACAGAAACACCGTGGCCCCTTTCTTTGAGATAACTCTGCACTATTGCGAGCTGTAAATGCCAGTTCCAGCTTAGCTGTGCAGAAGAAGAACAACAAGAAGAAGAAATATCTCGAAATATGTCCGTCAGGCCCCTTCCCTTGAGATATATCTGCAAATATCTCGGAAACAAAGCGAGCTATGGCAAAATGTTAAGAGACCTTTTTTGTAGAGAATTATGCTTCCTACAATTTATGTTCTATGATATTTTTTGATCAGAAGCGTAGTTTTCGAGATATATCGAGATATTTAAAAGTTCCGAAGCCGCACCAACATAATAGAGATACAGAAACACCGTGGCCCCTTTCTTTCAGATAACTATGCACTATTGCGAGCTGCAAATGCCACTTCCAGCTTAGCTGTGCAGAAGAAGAACAACAAGAAGAAGAAATATCTCGAAATATGTCCGTCAGGCCCCTTACCTTGAGATAAATCTGCAAATATCTCGGAAACGAAGCGAGCTATGGCAAAATGTTAAGAGACCTTTTTTGTAGAGAATTAAGTTTCCTACTTTTTATGTTCTATGATATTTTCTGACCAGATTCGTAGTTCTCGAGATATATCAAGATATTTAAAAGTTCCGAAGCCGCACCAACATAATAGAGATACAGAAACACCGTGGCCCCACTCTTTGAGATAACTCTGCACAATTGCGAGCTGCAAATGCCACTTCCAGCTTAGCTGTGCAGAAGAAGAACAACAAGAAGAAGAAATATCTCGAAATATGTCCGTCAGGCCCCTTCCCTTGAGATAAATCGGCAAGTATCTCGGAAACAAAGCGAGCTATTGCAAACCGTTAAGAGACCTTTTTTGTAGAGAATTAAGTTTCCTACTTTTTATCTTCTATGATATTTTCTGATCAGATTCGTAGTTCTCGAGATATATCAAGATATTTAAAAGTTCCGAAGCCGCACCAACATAATAGAGATACAGAAACACCGTGGCCCCTCTCTTTGAGATAACTCTGCACAATTGCGAGCTGCAAATGCCACTTCCAGCTTAGCTGTGCAGAAGAAGAACAACAAGAAGAAGAAATATCTCGAAATATGTCCGTCAGGCCCCTTCCCTTGAGATAAATCTGCAAATATCTCGGAAACGAAGCGAGCTATGGCAAAATGTTAAGAGACCTATTTTGTAGAGAATTATGTTTCCTACAATTTATGTTCTATGATATTTTTTGATCAGAAGCGTAGTTTTCGAGATATATCGAGATATTTAAAAGTTCCGAAGCCGCACCAACATAATAGAGATACAGAAACACCGTGGCCCCTTTCTTTCAGATAACTATGCACTATTGCGAGCTGCAAATGCCACTTCCAGCTTAGCTGTGCAGAAGAAGAACAACAAGAAGAAGAAATATCTCGAAATATGTCCGTCAGGCCCCTTACCTTGAGATAAATCTGCAAATATCTCGGAAACGAAGCGTGCTATGGCAAAATGTTAAGAGACCTTTTTTGTAGAGAATTAAGTTTCCTACTTTTTATCTTCTATGATATTTTCTGACCAGATTCGTAGTTCTCGAGATATATCAAGATATTTAAAAGTTCCGAAGCCGCACCAACATAATAGAGATACAGAAACACCGTGGCCCCACTCTTTGAGATAACTCTGCACAATTGCGAGCTGCAAATGCCACTTCCAGCTTAGCTGTGCAGAAGAAGAACAACAAGAAGAAGAAATATCTCGAAATATGTCCGTCAGGCCCCTTCCCTTGAGATAAATCGGCAAGTATCTCGGAAACGAAGCGAGCTATGCCAAAATGTTAAGAAACCTTTTTTGTAGAGAATTAAGTTTCCTACTTTTTATCTTCTATGATGTTTTTTGATCAGACGCGTAGTTCTCGAGATATATCAAGATATTTAAAAGTTCCGAAGCCGCACCAACATAATAGAGATACAGAAACACCGTGGCCCCTTTCTTTGAGATAACTCTGCACTATTGCGAGCTGTAAATGCCAGTTCCAGCTTAGCTGTGCAGAAGAAGAACAACAAGAAGAAGAAATATCTCGAAATATGTCCGTCAGGCCCCTTCCCTTGAGATATATCTGCAAATATCTCGGAAACAAAGCGAGCTATGGCAAAATGTTAAGAGACCTTTTTTGTAGAGAATTATGCTTCCTACTTTTTATCTTCTATGATATTTTCTGACCAGATTCGTAGTTCTCGAGATATATCAAGATATTTAAAAGTTCCGAAGCCGCACCAACATAATAGAGATACAGAAACACCGTGGCCCCACTCTTTGAGATAACTCTGCACAATTGCGAGCTGCAAATGCCACTTCCAGCTTAGCTGTGCAGAAGAAGAACAACAAGAAGAAGAAATATCTCGAAATATGTCCGTCAGGCCCCTTCCCTTGAGATAAATCGGCAAGTATCTCGGAAACAAAGCGAGCTATTGCAAACCGTTAAGAGACCTTTTTTGTAGAGAATTAAGTTTCCTACTTTTTATCTTCTATGATATTTTCTGATCAGATTCGTAGTTCTCGAGATATATCAAGATATTTAAAAGTTCCGAAGCCGCACCAACATAATAGAGATACAGAAACACCGTGGCCCCTCTCTTTGAGATAACTCTGCACAATTGCGAGCTGCAAATGCCACTTCCAGCTTAGCTGTGCAGAAGAAGAACAACAAGAAGAAGAAATATCTCGAAATATGTCCGTCAGGCCCCTTCCCTTGAGATAAATCTGCAAATATCTCGGAAACGAAGCGAGCTATGGCAAAATGTTAAGAGACCTATTTTGTAGAGAATTATGTTTCCTACAATTTATGTTCTATGATATTTTTTGATCAGAAGCGTAGTTTTCGAGATATATCGAGATATTTAAAAGTTCCGAAGCCGCACCAACATAATAGAGATACAGAAACACCGTGGCCCCTTTCTTTCAGATAACTATGCACTATTGCGAGCTGCAAATGCCACTTCCAGCTTAGCTGTGCAGAAGAAGAACAACAAGAAGAAGAAATATCTCGAAATATGTCCGTCAGGCCCCTTACCTTGAGATAAATCTGCAAATATCTCGGAAACGAAGCGTGCTATGGCAAAATGTTAAGAGACCTTTTTTGTAGAGAATTAAGTTTCCTACTTTTTATCTTCTATGATATTTTCTGACCAGATTCGTAGTTCTCGAGATATATCAAGATATTTAAAAGTTCCGAAGCCGCACCAACATAATAGAGATACAGAAACACCGTGGCCCCACTCTTTGAGATAACTCTGCACAATTGCGAGCTGCAAATGCCACTTCCAGCTTAGCTGTGCAGAAGAAGAACAACAAGAAGAAGAAATATCTCGAAATATGTCCGTCAGGCCCCTTCCCTTGAGATAAATCGGCAAGTATCTCGGAAACAAAGCGAGCTATTGCAAAACGTTAAGAGACCTTTTTTGTAGAGAATTAAGTTTCCTACTTTTTATGTTCTATGATATTTTTTGATCAGATGCGTAGTTCTCGAGATATATCAAGATATTTAAAAGTTCCGAAGCTGCACCAACATAATAGAGGTGCAGAAACACCGTGGCCTCTTTCTTTGAGATAACTCTGCACTATTGCGAGCTGCAAATGCCACTTCCAGCTTAGCTGTGCAGAAGAGGAACAACAAGAAGAAGAAGTATCTCGGAATATGTCCGTCAGGCCCGTTCCCTTGAGATATATCTGCAAATATCTCGGAAACGATGCCAGCTATGGGAAAATGTTAAGAGACCTTTTTTGTAGAGAATTAAGTTTCCTACTTTTTATCTTCTATGATATTTTTTGATCAGATGCGTAGTTCTCGAGATATATCAAGATATTTAAAAGTTCCGAAGCCGCACCAACATAATAGAGATACAGAAACACCGTGGCCCCTTTCTTTGAGATAACTCTGCACTATTGCGAGCTGTAAATGCCACTTCCAGCTTAGCTGTGCAGAAGAAGAACAACAAGAAGAAGAAATATCTCGAAATATGTCCGTCAGGCCCCTTCCCTTGAGATAAATCGGCAAGTATCTCGGAAACGAAGCGAGCTATGCCAAAATGTTAAGAGACCTTATTTGTAGACTATTAAGTTTCCTACTTTTTATGTTCTATGATATTTTTTGATCAGATGCGTAGTTCTCGAGATATATCAAGATATTTAAAAGTTCCGAAGCTGCACCAACATAATAGAGGTGCAGAAACACCGTGGCCTCTTTCTATGAGATAACTCCGCACTATTGCGAGCTGCAAATGCCACTTCCAGCTTAGCTGTGCAGAAGAGGAACAACAAGAAGAAGAAATATCTCGGAATATGTCCGTCAGGCCCCTTCCCTTGAGATAAATCTGCAAATATCTCGGAAACGATGCCAGCTATGGGAAAATGTCAAGAAACCTTTTTTGTAGAGAATTAAGTTTCCTACTTTTTATCTTCTACGATATTTTTTGATCAGATGCGTAGTTCTCGAGATATATCAAGATATTTAAAAGTTCCGAAGCCGCACCAACATAATAGAGATACAGAAACACCGTGGCCCCTTTCTTTGAGATAACTCTGCACTATTGCGAGCTATAAATGCCACTTCCAGCTTAGCTGTGCAGAAGAAGAACAACAAGAAGAAGAAATATCTCGAAATATGTCCGTCAGGCCCCTTCCCTTGAGATATATCTGCAAATATCTCGGAAACAAAGCGAGCTATGGCAAAATGTTAAGAGACCTTTTTTGTAATGAATTAAGTTGCCTACTTTTTATGTTCTAGGATATTTTTTGATCAGAAGCGTAGTTTTCGAGATATATCGAGATATTTAAAAGTTCCGAAGCCGCACCAACATAATAGAGATACAGAAACACCGTGGCCCCTCTCTTTGAGATAACTCTGCACAATTGCGAGCTGCAAATGCCACTTCCAGCTTAGCTGTGCAGAAGAAGAACAACAAGAAGAAGAAATATCTCGAAATATGTCCGTCAGGCCCCTTCCCTTGAGATAAATCGGCAAGTATCTCGGAAACGAAGCGAGCTATGCCAAAATGTTAAGAGACCTTTTTTGTAGAGAATTAAGTTTCCTACTTTTTATCTTCTATGATGTTTTTTGATCAGATGCGTAGTTCTCGAGATATATCAAGATATTTAAAAGTTCCGAAGCCGCACCAACATAATAGAGATACAGAAACACCGTGGCCCCTTTCTTTGAGATAACTCTGCACTATTGCGAGCTGTAAATGCCAGTTCCAGCTTAGCTGTGCAGAAGAAGAACAACAAGAAGAAGAAATATCTCGAAATATGTCCGTCAGGCCCCTTCCCTTGAGATATATCTGCAAATATCTCGGAAACAAAGCGAGCTATGGCAAAATGTTAAGAGACCTTTTTTGTAGAGAATTATGCTTCCTACAATTTATGTTCTATGATATTTTTTGATCAGAAGCGTAGTTTTCGAGATATATCGAGATATTTAAAAGTTCCGAAGCCGCACCAACATAATAGAGATACAGAAACACCGTGGCCCCTTTCTTTCAGATAACTATGCACTATTGCGAGCTGCAAATGCCACTTCCAGCTTAGCTGTGCAGAAGAAGAACAACAAGAAGAAGAAATATCTCGAAATATGTCCGTCAGGCCCCTTACCTTGAGATAAATCTGCAAATATCTCGGAAACGAAGCGAGCTATGGCAAAATGTTAAGAGACCTTTTTTGTAGAGAATTAAGTTTCCTACTTTTTATGTTCTATGATATTTTCTGACCAGATTCGTAGTTCTCGAGATATATCAAGATATTTAAAAGTTCCGAAGCCGCACCAACATAATAGAGATACAGAAACACCGTGGCCCCACTCTTTGAGATAACTCTGCACAATTGCGAGCTGCAAATGCCACTTCCAGCTTAGCTGTGCAGAAGAAGAACAACAAGAAGAAGAAATATCTCGAAATATGTCCGTCAGGCCCCTTCCCTTGAGATAAATCGGCAAGTATCTCGGAAACAAAGCGAGCTATTGCAAACCGTTAAGAGACCTTTTTTGTAGAGAATTAAGTTTCCTACTTTTTATCTTCTATGATATTTTCTGATCAGATTCGTAGTTCTCGAGATATATCAAGATATTTAAAAGTTCCGAAGCCGCACCAACATAATAGAGATACAGAAACACCGTGGCCCCTCTCTTTGAGATAACTCTGCACAATTGCGAGCTGCAAATGCCACTTCCAGCTTAGCTGTGCAGAAGAAGAACAACAAGAAGAAGAAATATCTCGAAATATGTCCGTCAGGCCCCTTCCCTTGAGATAAATCTGCAAATATCTCGGAAACGAAGCGAGCTATGGCAAAATGTTAAGAGACCTATTTTGTAGAGAATTATGTTTCCTACAATTTATGTTCTATGATATTTTTTGATCAGAAGCGTAGTTTTCGAGATATATCGAGATATTTAAAAGTTCCGAAGCCGCACCAACATAATAGAGATACAGAAACACCGTGGCCCCTTTCTTTCAGATAACTATGCACTATTGCGAGCTGCAAATGCCACTTCCAGCTTAGCTGTGCAGAAGAAGAACAACAAGAAGAAGAAATATCTCGAAATATGTCCGTCAGGCCCCTTACCTTGAGATAAATCTGCAAATATCTCGGAAACGAAGCGTGCTATGGCAAAATGTTAAGAGACCTTTTTTGTAGAGAATTAAGTTTCCTACTTTTTATCTTCTATGATATTTTCTGACCAGATTCGTAGTTCTCGAGATATATCAAGATATTTAAAAGTTCCGAAGCCGCACCAACATAATAGAGATACAGAAACACCGTGGCCCCACTCTTTGAGATAACTCTGCACAATTGCGAGCTGCAAATGCCACTTCCAGCTTAGCTGTGCAGAAGAAGAACAACAAGAAGAAGAAATATCTCGAAATATGTCCGTCAGGCCCCTTCCCTTGAGATAAATCGGCAAGTATCTCGGAAACGAAGCGAGCTATGCCAAAATGTTAAGAAACCTTTTTTGTAGAGAATTAAGTTTCCTACTTTTTATCTTCTATGATGTTTTTTGATCAGACGCGTAGTTCTCGAGATATATCAAGATATTTAAAAGTTCCGAAGCCGCACCAACATAATAGAGATACAGAAACACCGTGGCCCCTTTCTTTGAGATAACTCTGCACTATTGCGAGCTGTAAATGCCAGTTCCAGCTTAGCTGTGCAGAAGAAGAACAACAAGAAGAAGAAATATCTCGAAATATGTCCGTCAGGCCCCTTCCCTTGAGATATATCTGCAAATATCTCGGAAACAAAGCGAGCTATGGCAAAATGTTAAGAGACCTTTTTTGTAGAGAATTATGCTTCCTACTTTTTATCTTCTATGATATTTTCTGACCAGATTCGTAGTTCTCGAGATATATCAAGATATTTAAAAGTTCCGAAGCCGCACCAACATAATAGAGATACAGAAACACCGTGGCCCCACTCTTTGAGATAACTCTGCACAATTGCGAGCTGCAAATGCCACTTCCAGCTTAGCTGTGCAGAAGAAGAACAACAAGAAGAAGAAATATCTCGAAATATGTCCGTCAGGCCCCTTCCCTTGAGATAAATCGGCAAGTATCTCGGAAACAAAGCGAGCTATTGCAAACCGTTAAGAGACCTTTTTTGTAGAGAATTAAGTTTCCTACTTTTTATCTTCTATGATATTTTCTGATCAGATTCGTAGTTCTCGAGATATATCAAGATATTTAAAAGTTCCGAAGCCGCACCAACATAATAGAGATACAGAAACACCGTGGCCCCTCTCTTTGAGATAACTCTGCACAATTGCGAGCTGCAAATGCCACTTCCAGCTTAGCTGTGCAGAAGAAGAACAACAAGAAGAAGAAATATCTCGAAATATGTCCGTCAGGCCCCTTCCCTTGAGATAAATCTGCAAATATCTCGGAAACGAAGCGAGCTATGGCAAAATGTTAAGAGACCTATTTTGTAGAGAATTATGTTTCCTACAATTTATGTTCTATGATATTTTTTGATCAGAAGCGTAGTTTTCGAGATATATCGAGATATTTAAAAGTTCCGAAGCCGCACCAACATAATAGAGATACAGAAACACCGTGGCCCCTTTCTTTCAGATAACTATGCACTATTGCGAGCTGCAAATGCCACTTCCAGCTTAGCTGTGCAGAAGAAGAACAACAAGAAGAAGAAATATCTCGAAATATGTCCGTCAGGCCCCTTACCTTGAGATAAATCTGCAAATATCTCGGAAACGAAGCGTGCTATGGCAAAATGTTAAGAGACCTTTTTTGTAGAGAATTAAGTTTCCTACTTTTTATCTTCTATGATATTTTCTGACCAGATTCGTAGTTCTCGAGATATATCAAGATATTTAAAAGTTCCGAAGCCGCACCAACATAATAGAGATACAGAAACACCGTGGCCCCACTCTTTGAGATAACTCTGCACAATTGCGAGCTGCAAATGCCACTTCCAGCTTAGCTGTGCAGAAGAAGAACAACAAGAAGAAGAAATATCTCGAAATATGTCCGTCAGGCCCCTTCCCTTGAGATAAATCGGCAAGTATCTCGGAAACAAAGCGAGCTATTGCAAAACGTTAAGAGACCTTTTTTGTAGAGAATTAAGTTTCCTACTTTTTATGTTCTATGATATTTTTTGATCAGATGCGTAGTTCTCGAGATATATCAAGATATTTAAAAGTTCCGAAGCTGCACCAACATAATAGAGGTGCAGAAACACCGTGGCCTCTTTCTTTGAGATAACTCTGCACTATTGCGAGCTGCAAATGCCACTTCCAGCTTAGCTGTGCAGAAGAGGAACAACAAGAAGAAGAAGTATCTCGGAATATGTCCGTCAGGCCCGTTCCCTTGAGATATATCTGCAAATATCTCGGAAACGATGCCAGCTATGGGAAAATGTTAAGAGACCTTTTTTGTAGAGAATTAAGTTTCCTACTTTTTATCTTCTATGATATTTTTTGATCAGATGCGTAGTTCTCGAGATATATCAAGATATTTAAAAGTTCCGAAGCCGCACCAACATAATAGAGATACAGAAACACCGTGGCCCCTTTCTTTGAGATAACTCTGCACTATTGCGAGCTGTAAATGCCACTTCCAGCTTAGCTGTGCAGAAGAAGAACAACAAGAAGAAGAAATATCTCGAAATATGTCCGTCAGGCCCCTTCCCTTGAGATAAATCGGCAAGTATCTCGGAAACGAAGCGAGCTATGCCAAAATGTTAAGAGACCTTATTTGTAGACTATTAAGTTTCCTACTTTTTATGTTCTATGATATTTTTTGATCAGATGCGTAGTTCTCGAGATATATCAAGATATTTAAAAGTTCCGAAGCTGCACCAACATAATAGAGGTGCAGAAACACCGTGGCCTCTTTCTATGAGATAACTCCGCACTATTGCGAGCTGCAAATGCCACTTCCAGCTTAGCTGTGCAGAAGAGGAACAACAAGAAGAAGAAATATCTCGGAATATGTCCGTCAGGCCCCTTCCCTTGAGATAAATCTGCAAATATCTCGGAAACGATGCCAGCTATGGGAAAATGTCAAGAAACCTTTTTTGTAGAGAATTAAGTTTCCTACTTTTTATCTTCTACGATATTTTTTGATCAGATGCGTAGTTCTCGAGATATATCAAGATATTTAAAAGTTCCGAAGCCGCACCAACATAATAGAGATACAGAAACACCGTGGCCCCTTTCTTTGAGATAACTCTGCACTATTGCGAGCTATAAATGCCACTTCCAGCTTAGCTGTGCAGAAGAAGAACAACAAGAAGAAGAAATATCTCGAAATATGTCCGTCAGGCCCCTTCCCTTGAGATATATCTGCAAATATCTCGGAAACAAAGCGAGCTATGGCAAAATGTTAAGAGACCTTTTTTGTAATGAATTAAGTTGCCTACTTTTTATGTTCTAGGATATTTTTTGATCAGAAGCGTAGTTTTCGAGATATATCGAGATATTTAAAAGTTCCGAAGCCGCACCAACATAATAGAGATACAGAAACACCGTGGCCCCTTTCTTTGAGATAACTCTGCACTATTGCGAGCTGCAAATGCCACTTCCAGCTTAGCTGTGCAGAAGAAGAACAACAAGAAGAAGAAATATCTCGAAATATGTCCGTCAGGCCCCTTACCTTGAGATAAATCTGCAAATATCTCGGAAACGAAGCGAGCTATGGCAAAATGTTAAGAGACCTTTTTTGTAGAGAATTAAGTTTCCTACTTTTTATCTTGTATGATATTTTCTGACCAGATTCGTAGTTCTCGAGATATATCAAGATATTTAAAAGTTCCGAAGACGCACCAACATAATAGAGATACAGAAACACCGTGGCCCCTCTCTTTGAGATAACTCTGCACAATTGCGAGCTGCAAATGCCACTTCCAGCTTAGCTGTGCAGAAGAAGAACAACAAGAAGAAGAAATATCTCGAAATATGTCCGTCAGGCCCCTTCCCTTGAGATAAATCGGCAAGTATCTCGGAAACGAAGCGAGCTATGCCAAAATGTTAAGAGACCTTTTTTGTAGAGAATTAAGTTTCCTACTTTTTATCTTCTATGATGTTTTTTGATCAGATGCGTAGTTCTCGAGATATATCAAGATATTTAAAAGTTCCGAAGCCGCACCAACATAATAGAGATACAGAAACACCGTGGCCCCTTTCTTTGAGATAACTCTGCACTATTGCGAGCTGTAAATGCCAGTTCCAGCTTAGCTGTGCAGAAGAAGAACAACAAGAAGAAGAAATATCTCGAAATATGTCCGTCAGGCCCCTTCCCTTGAGATATATCTGCAAATATCTCGGAAACAAAGCGAGCTATGGCAAAATGTTAAGAGACCTTTTTTGTAGAGAATTATGCTTCCTACAATTTATGTTCTATGATATTTTTTGATCAGAAGCGTAGTTTTCGAGATATATCGAGATATTTAAAAGTTCCGAAGCCGCACCAACATAATAGAGATACAGAAACACCGTGGCCCCTTTCTTTCAGATAACTATGCACTATTGCGAGCTGCAAATGCCACTTCCAGCTTAGCTGTGCAGAAGAAGAACAACAAGAAGAAGAAATATCTCGAAATATGTCCGTCAGGCCCCTTACCTTGAGATAAATCTGCAAATATCTCGGAAACGAAGCGAGCTATGGCAAAATGTTAAGAGACCTTTTTTGTAGAGAATTAAGTTTCCTACTTTTTATCTTCTATGATATTTTCTGACCAGATTCGTAGTTCTCGAGATATATCAAGATATTTAAAAGTTCCGAAGCCGCACCAACATAATAGAGATACAGAAACACCGTGGCCCCACTCTTTGAGATAACTCTGCACAATTGCGAGCTGCAAATGCCACTTCCAGCTTAGCTGTGCAGAAGAAGAACAACAAGAAGAAGAAATATCTCGAAATATGTCCGTCAGGCCCCTTCCCTTGAGATAAATCGGCAAGTATCTCGGAAACAAAGCGAGCTATTGCAAACCGTTAAGAGACCTTTTTTGTAGAGAATTAAGTTTCCTACTTTTTATCTTCTATGATATTTTCTGATCAGATTCGTAGTTCTCGAGATATATCAAGATATTTAAAAGTTCCGAAGCCGCACCAACATAATAGAGATACAGAAACACCGTGGCCCCTCTCTTTGAGATAACTCTGCACAATTGCGAGCTGCAAATGCCACTTCCAGCTTAGCTGTGCAGAAGAAGAACAACAAGAAGAAGAAATATCTCGAAATATGTCCGTCAGGCCCCTTCCCTTGAGATAAATCTGCAAATATCTCGGAAACGAAGCGAGCTATGGCAAAATGTTAAGAGACCTATTTTGTAGAGAATTATGTTTCCTACAATTTATGTTCTATGATATTTTTTGATCAGAAGCGTAGTTTTCGAGATATATCGAGATATTTAAAAGTTCCGAAGCCGCACCAACATAATAGAGATACAGAAACACCGTGGCCCCTTTCTTTCAGATAACTATGCACTATTGCGAGCTGCAAATGCCACTTCCAGCTTAGCTGTGCAGAAGAAGAACAACAAGAAGAAGAAATATCTCGAAATATGTCCGTCAGGCCCCTTACCTTGAGATAAATCTGCAAATATCTCGGAAACGAAGCGTGCTATGGCAAAATGTTAAGAGACCTTTTTTGTAGAGAATTAAGTTTCCTACTTTTTATCTTCTATGATATTTTCTGACCAGATTCGTAGTTCTCGAGATATATCAAGATATTTAAAAGTTCCGAAGCCGCACCAACATAATAGAGATACAGAAACACCGTGGCCCCACTCTTTGAGATAACTCTGCACAATTGCGAGCTGCAAATGCCACTTCCAGCTTAGCTGTGCAGAAGAAGAACAACAAGAAGAAGAAATATCTCGAAATATGTCCGTCAGGCCCCTTCCCTTGAGATAAATCGGCAAGTATCTCGGAAACAAAGCGAGCTATTGCAAAACGTTAAGAGACCTTTTTTGTAGAGAATTAAGTTTCCTACTTTTTATGTTCTATGATATTTTTTGATCAGATGCGTAGTTCTCGAGATATATCAAGATATTTAAAAGTTCCGAAGCTGCACCAACATAATAGAGGTGCAGAAACGCCGTGGCCTCTTTCTTTGAGATAACTCTGCACTATTCCGAGCTGCAAATGCCACTTCCAGCTTAGCTGTGCAGAAGAGGAACAACAAGAAGAAGAAGTATCTCGGAATATGTCCGTCAGGCCCGTTCCCTTGAGATATATCTGCAAATATCTCGGAAACGATGCCAGCTATGGGAAAATGTTAAGAGACCTTTTTTGTAGAGAATTAAGTTTCCTACTTTTTATGTTCTATGATATTTTTTGATCAGATGCGTAGTTCTCGAGATATATCAAGATATTTAAAAGTTCCGAAGCTGCACCAACATAATAGAGGTGCAGAAACACCGTGGCCTCTTTCTATGAGATAACTCCGCACTATTGCGAGCTGCAAATGCCACTTCCAGCTTAGCTGTGCAGAAGAGGAACAACAAGAAGAAGAAATATCTCGGAATATGTCCGTCAGGCCCCTTCCCTTGAGATAAATCTGCAAATATCTCGGAAACGATGCCAGCTATGGGAAAATGTTAAGAAACCTTTTTTGTAGAGAATTAAGTTTCCTACTTTTTATCTTCTATGATGTTTTTTGATCAGACGCGTAGTTCTCGAGATATATCAAGATATTTAAAAGTTCCGAAGCCGCACCAACATAATAGAGATACAGAAACACCGTGGCCCCTTTCTTTGAGATAACTCTGCACTATTGCGAGCTGCAAATGCCACTTCCAGCTTAGCTGTGCAGAAGAAGAACAACAAGAAGAAGAAATATCTCGAAATATGTCCGTCAGGCCCCTTCCCTTGAGATAAATCTGCAAATATCTCGGAAACGAAGCGAGCTATGGCAAAATGTTAAGAGACCTTATTTGTAGAGAATTAAGTTTCCTACTTTTTATGTTCTATGGTATTTTTTGATCAGATGCGTAGTTCTCGAGATATATCAAGATATTTAAAAGTTCCGAAGCCGCACCAACATAATAAAGATACAGAAACACCGTGGCCCCTCTCTTTGAGATAACTCTGCACTATTGCGAGCTGGAAATGCCACTTCCAGCTTAGCTGTGCAGAGGAAGAACAACAAGAAGAAGAAATATCTCGAAATATGTCCGTCAGGCCAGTTCCTTTGAGCTGAATCTGCAAATATCTCGGAAACGAAGCGAGCTATGGCAAAATCTTAAGAGACGTTTTTTGTAGAGAATTATGTTTCCTACAATTTATGTTCTATGATATTTTTTGATCAGAAGCGTAGTTTTCGAGATATATCGAGATATTTAAAAGTTCCGAAGCCGCACCAACATAATAGAGATACAGAAACACCGTGGCCCCTTTCTTTGAGATAACTCTGCACTAGTGCGAGCCGCAAATGCCACTTCCAGCTTAGCTGTGCAGAAGAAGAACAACAAGAAGAAGAAATATCTCGAAATATGTCCGTCAGGCCCCTTCCCTTGAGATAAATCTGCAAATATCTCGGAAACGAAGCGAGCTATTGCAAAATGTTAAGAGACCTTTTTTGTAGAGAATTGAGTTTCCTACTTTTTATGTTCTATGATATTTTTTGATCAGATGCGTAGTTCTCGAGATATATCAGGATATTTAAAAGTTAAGATGCCGCACCAACATAATAGAGATACAGAAACACCGTGGCCCCTTTCTTTGAGATAACTCTGCACTATTGCGAGCTGCAAATGCCACTTCCAGCTTAGCTGTGCAGAAGAAGAACAACAAGAAGAAGAAATATCACGAAATATGTCCGTTAGGCCCCTTCCCTTGAGATAAATCTGCAAATATCTCGGAAACGAAGCGAGCTATGGCAAAATGTTAAGAGACCTTTTTTGTAGCGAATTAAGTTTCCTACTTTTTATGTTCTATGATATTTTTTGATCAGATGCGTAGTTCTCGAGATATATCAAGATATTTAAAAGTTCCGAAGCCGCACCAACATAATAGAGATACAGAAACACCGTGGCCCCTTTCTTTCAGATAGCTATGCACTATTGCGAGCTGCAAATGCCACTTCCAGCTTAGCTGTGCAGAAGAAGAACAACAAGAAGAAGAAATATCTCGAAATATGTCCGTCAGGCCCCTTACCTTGAGATAAATCTGCAAATATCTCGGAAACGAAGAGAGCTACGGCAAAATGTTAAGAGACCTTTTTTGTAGAGAATTAGGTTTCCTACTTTTTATGTTCTATGATATTTTTTGATCAGATGCGTAGTTCTCGAGATATATCAAGATATTTAAAAGTTCCGAAGCCGCACCAACATAATAGAGATACAGAAACACCGTGGCCCCTTTCTTTGAGATAACTCTGCACTATTGCGAGCTGTAAATGCCACTTCCAGCTTAGCTGTGCAGAAGAAGAACAACAAGAAGAAGAAATATCTCGAAGTATGTCCGTCAGGCCCCTTCCCTTGAGATAAATCTGCAAATATCTCGGAAACGAAGCGAGCTATGGCAAAATGTTAAGAGACCTTTTTTGTAGAGAATTAAGTTTCCTACTTTGTATGTTCTATGATATTTTTTGATCAGACGCGTAGTTCTCGAGATATATCAAGATATTTAAAAGTTCCGAAGCCGCACCAACATAATAGAGATACAGAAACACCGTGGCCCCTTTCTTTGAGATAACTCTGCACTATTGCGAGCTGCAAATGCCACTTCCAGCTTAGCTGTGCAGAGGAAGAACAACAAGAAGAAGGAATATCTCGAAATATGTCCGTCGGGCCCCTTACCTTGAGATAAATATGCAAATATCTCGGAAACGAAGCGAGCTATGGCAAAATGTTAAGAGACCTTTTTTGTAGAGAATTAAGTTTCCTACTTTTTATCTTCTATGATATTTTTTAATCAGACGCGTAGTTCTCGAGATATATCAAGATATTTAAAAGTTCCGAAGCCGCACCAACATAATAGAGATACACAAACACCGTGGCCCCTTTCTTTGAGATAACTCTGCACTATTGCGAGCTGCAAATGCCAGTTCCAGCTTAGCTGTGCAGAGGAAGAACAACAAGAAGAAGGAATATCTCGAAATATGTCCGTCAGGCCAGTTCCCTTGAGCTGAATCTGCAAATATCTCGGAAACGAAGCGAGCTATGGCAAAATGTTAAGAGACGTTTTTTGTAGAGAATTATGTTTCCTACAATTTATGTTCTATGATATTTTTTGATCAGAAGCGTAGTTTTCGAGATATATCGAGATATTTAAAAGTTCCGAAGCCGCACCAACATAATAGAGATACAGAAACACCGTGGCCCCTTTCTTTGAGATAACTCTGCACTATTGCCAGCTGTAAATGCCACTTCCAGCTTAGCTGTGCAGAAGAAGAACAACAAGAAGAAGAAATATCTGGAAATATGTCCGTCAGGCCCCGTCCCTTGAGATATATCTGCAAATATCTCGGAGACGAAGCGAGCTATGGCAAAATGTTAAGAGACCTTTTTTGTAGAGAATTATGTTTCCTACTTTTTATGTTCTATGATATTTTTTGATCAGACGCGTAGTTCTCGAGATATATCAAGATATTTAAAAGTTCCGAAGCCGCACCAACATGATAGAGATACAGAAACACCGTGGCCCCTTTCTTTCAGATAACTATGCACTATTGCGAGCTGCAAATGCCACTTCCAGCTTAGCTGTGCAGAAGAAGAACAACAAGAAGAAGAAATATCTGGAAATATGTCCGTCAGGCCCCTTCCCTTGAGATATATCTGCAAATATCTCGGAGACGAAGCGAGCTATGGCAAAATGTTAAGAGACCTTTTTTGTAGAGAATTATGTTTCCTACTTTTTATGTTCTATGATATTTTTTGATCAGACGCGTAGTTCTCGAGATATATCAAGATATTTAAAAGTTCCGAAGCCGCACCAACATAATAGAGATACAGAAACACCGTGGCCCCTTTCTTTCAGATAACTATGCACTATTGCGAGCTGCAAATGCCACTTCCAGCTTAGCTGTGCAGAAGAAGAACAACAAGAAGAAGAAATATCTCGAAATATGTCCGTCGGGCCCCTTACCTTGAGATAAATATGCAAATATCTCGGAAACGAAGCGAGCTATGGCAAAATGTTAAGAGACCTTTTTTGTAGAGAATTAAGTTTCCTACTTTTTATCTTCTATGATATTTTCTGATCAGATGAGTAGTTCTCGAGATATATCAAGATATTTAAAAGTTCCGAAGCCGCACCAACATAATAGAGATACAGAAACACCGTGGCCCCTTTCTTTGAGATAACTCTGCACTAGTGCGAGCCGCAAATGCCACTTCCAGCTTAGCTGTGCAGAAGAAGAGCAACAAGAAGAAGAAATATCTCGAAATATGTCCGACAGGCCCCTTCCCTTGAGATAAATCTGCAAATATCTCGGAAACGAAGCGAGCTATGGCAAAATGTTAAGAGACCTTTTTTGTAGAGAATTAAGTTTCCTACTTTTTATCTTCTATGATATTTTTTGATCAGACGCGTAGTTCTCGAGATATATCAAGATATTTAAAAGTTCCGAAGCCGCACCAACATAATAGAGATACAGAAACACAGTGGCTCCTTCCTTTGAGATAACTCTGCACTATTGCGACCTGGAAATGCCACTTCCAGTTTAGCTGTGCAGAAGAAGAACAACAAGAAGAAGAAATATCACGAAATATGTCCGTTAGGCCCCTTCCCTTGAGATAAATCTGCAAATATCTCGGAAACGAAGCGAGCTATGGCAAAATGTTAAGAGACCTTTTTTGTAGCGAATTAAGTTTCCTACTTTTTATGTTCTATGATATTTTTTGATCAGATGCGTAGTTCTCGAGATATATCAAGATATTTAAAAGTTCCGAAGCCGCACCAACATAATAGAGATACAGAAACACCGTGGCCCCTTTCTTTCAGATAGCTATGCACTATTGCGAGCTGCAAATGCCACTTCCAGCTTAGCTGTGCAGAAGAAGAACAACAAGAAGAAGAAATATCTCGAAATATGTCCGTCAGGCCCCTTACCTTGAGATAAATCTGCAAATATCTCGGAAACGAAGCGAGCTATGGCAAAATGTTAAGAGACCTTTTTTGTAGAGAATTAAGTTTCCTACTTTTTATCTTCTATGATATTTTTTGATCAGACGCGTAGTTCTCGAGATATATCAAGATATTTAAAAGTTCCGAAGCCGCACCAACATAATAGCGATACAGAAACACCGTGGCCCCTTTCTTTGAGATAACTCTGCACTAGTGCGAGCCGCAAATGCCACTTCCAGCTTAGCTGTGCAGAAGAAGAACAACAAGAAGAAGAAATATCTCGAAATATGTCCCTTAGGCCCCTTCCCTTGAGATAAATCTGCAAATATCTCGGAAACGAAGCGAGCTATCGCAAAATGTTAAGAGACCTTTTTTGTAGCGAATTATGTTTCCTACAATTTATGTTCTACGATATTTTTTGATCAGAAGCGTAGTTTTCGAGATATATCAGGATATTTAAAAGTTAAGAAGCCGCACCAACATAATAGAGATACAGAAACACCGTGGCCCCTTTCTTTGAGATAACACTGCACTATTGCGAGCTGCAAATGCCACTTCCAGCTTAGCTGTGCAGAAGAAGAACAACAAGAAGAAGAAATATCACGAAATATGTCCGTTAGGCCCCTTCCCTTGAGATAAATCTGCAAATATCTCGGAAACGAAGCGAGCTATGGCAAAATGTTAAGAGACCTTTTTTGTAGCGAATTAAGTTTCCTACTTTTTATGTTCTATGATATTTTTTGATCAGATGCGTAGTTCTCGAGATATATCAAGATATTTAAAAGTTCCGAAGCCGCACCAACATAATAGAGATACAGAAACACCGTGGCCCCTTTCTTTCAGATAGCTATGCACTATTGCGAGCTGCAAATGCCACTTCCAGCTTAGCTGTGCAGAAGAAGAACAACAAGAAGAAGAAATATCTCGAAATATGTCCGTCAGGCCCCTTACCTTGAGATAAATCTGCAAATATCTCGGAAACGAAGCGAGCTATGGCAAAATGTTAAGAGACCTTTTTTGTAGAGAATTAAGTTTCCTACTTTTTATCTTCTATGATATTTTTTGATCAGACGCGTAGTTCTCGAGATATATCAAGATATTTAAAAGTTCCGAAGCCGCACCAACATAATAGAGATACAGAAACACAGTGGCTCCTTCCTTTGAGATAACTCTGCACTATTGCGACCTGGAAATGCCACTTCCAGTTTAGCTGTGCAGAAGAAGAACAACAAGAAGAAGAAATATCTCGAAATATGTCCGTTAGGCCCCTTCCCTTGAGATAAATCTGCAAATATCTCGGAAACGAAGCGAGCTATCGCAAAATGTTAAGAGACCTTTTTTGTAGAGAATTATGTTTCCTACAATTTATGTTCTACGATATTTTTTGATCAGAAGCGTAGTTTTCGAGATATATCAGGATATTTAAAAGTTAAGAAGCCGCACCAACATAATAGAGATACAGAAACACCGTGGCCCCTTTCTTTGAGATAACTCTGCACTATCGCGAGCTGCAAATGCCACTTCCAGCTTAGCTGTGCAGAAGAAGAACAACAAGAAGAAGAAATATCACGAAATATGTCCGTTAGGCCCCTTCCCTTGAGATAAATCTGCAAATATCTCGGAAACGAAGCGAGCTATGGCAAAATGTTAAGAGACCTTTTTTGTAGCGAATTAAGTTTCCTACTTTTTATGTTCTATGATATTTTTTGATCAGACGCGTAGTTCTCGAGATATATCAAGATATTTAAAAGTTCCGAAGCCGCACCAACATAATAGAGATACAGAAACACCGTGGCTCCTTCCTTTGAGATAACTCTGCACTATTGCGACCTGGAAATGCCACTTCCAGTTTAGCTGTGCAGAAGAAGAACAACAAGAAGAAGAAATATCTCGAAATATGTCCGTTAGGCCCCTTCCCTTGAGATAAATCTGCAAATATCTCGGAAACGAAGCGAGCTATGGCAAAATGTTAAGAGACCTTTTTTGTAGAGAATTAAGTTTCCTACTTTTTATGTTCTATGATATTTTTTGATCAGATGCGTAGTTCTCGAGATATATCAAGATATTTAAAAGTTCCGAAGCCGCACCAACATAATAGGGATACAGAAACACTGTGGCCCCTTTCTTTGAGATAACTCTGCACTAGTGCGAGCCGCAAATGCCACTTCCAGCTTAGCTGTGCAGAAGAAGAACAACAAGAAGAAGAAATATCTCGAAATATGTCCGTCAGACCCCTTCCCTTGAGATAAATCTGCAAATATCTCGGAAACGAGGCGAGCTATCGCAAAATGTTAAGAGACCTTTTTTGTAGAGAATTATGTTTCCTACAATTTATGTTCTACGATATTTTTTGATCAGAAGCGTAGTTTTCGAGATATATCAGGATATTTAAAAGTTAAGAAGCCGCACCAACATAATAGAGATACAGAAACACCGTGGCCCCTTTCTTTGAGATAACTCTGCACTATTGCGAGCTGCAAATGCCACTTCCAGCTTAGCTGTGCAGAAGAAGAACAACAAGAAGAAGAAATATCACGAAATATGTCCGTTAGGCCCCTTCCCTTGAGATACATCTGCAAATATCTCGGAAACGAAGCGAGCTATGGCAAAATGTTAAGAGACCTTTTTTGTAGCGAATTAAGTTTCCTACTTTTTATGTTCTATGATATTTTTTGATCAGATGCGTAGTTCTCGAGATATATCAAGATATTTAAAAGTTCCGAAGCCGCACCAACATAATAGAGATACAGAAACACCGTGGCCCCTTTCTTTCAGATAGCTATGCACTATTGCGAGCTGCAAACGCCACTTCCAGCTTAGCTGTGCAGAAGAAGAACAACAAGAAGAAGAAATATCTCGAAATATGTCCGTCAGGCCCC
Source organism: Osmia lignaria lignaria (assembly GCF_051020975.1). Lineage (NCBI taxonomy): Eukaryota > Metazoa > Arthropoda > Insecta > Hymenoptera > Megachilidae > Osmia > Osmia lignaria. The sequence continues at coordinate 2,500,840 of NW_027478159.1, read as the reverse complement.
TTACCTTGAGATAAATCTGCAAATATCTCGGAAACGAAGCGAGCTATGGCAAAATGTTAAGAGACCTTTTTTGTAGAGAATTAAGTTTCCTACTTTGTATCTTCTATGATATTTTTTGATCAGACGCGTATTTCTCGAGATATATCAAGATATTTAAAAGTTCCGAAGCCGCACCAACATAATAGAGATACAGAAACACCGTGGCTCCTTCCTTTGAGATAACTCTGCACTATTGCGACCTGGAAATGCCACTTCCAGTTTAGCTGTGCAGAAGAAGAACAACAAGAAGAAGAAATATCTCGAAATATGTCCGTTAGGCCCCTTCCCTTGAGATACATCTGCAAATATCTCGGAAACGAAGCGAGCTATGGCAAAATGTTAAGAGACCTTTTTTGTAGAGAATTAGGTTTCCTACGTTTTATGTTCTATGATATTTTTTGATCAGATGCGTAGTTCTCGAGATATATCAAGATATTTAAAAGTTCCGAAGCCGCACCAACATAATCGGGATACAGAAACACCGTGCCCCTCTCTTTGAGATAACTCTGCACTATTGCGAGCTGGAAATGCCACTTCCAGTTTAGCTGTGCAGAAGAAGAACAACAAGAAGAAGAAATATCTCGAAATATGTCCGTCAGGCCCCTTCCCTTGAGATAAATCTGCAAATATCTCGGAAACGAAGAGAGCTATGGCAAAATGTTAAGAGACCTTTTTTGTAGAGAATTAGGTTTCCTACTTTTTATGTTCTATGATATTTTTTGATCAGATGCGTAGTTCTCGAGATATATCAAGATATTTAAAAGTTCCAAAGCCGCACCAACATAATAGAGATACAGAAACACCGTGGCCCCTTTCTTTGAGATAACTCTGCACTATTGCGAGCTGTAAATGCCACTTCCAGCTTAGCTGTGCAGAAGAAGAACAACAAGAAGAAGAAATATCTGGAAATATGTCCGTCAGGCCCCTTCCCTTGAGATATATCTGCAAATATCTCGGAGACGAAGCGAGCTATGGCAAAATGTTAAGAGACCTTTTTTGTAGAGAATTATGTTTCCTACTTTTTATGTTCTATGATATTTTTTGATCAGACGCGTAGTTCTCGAGATATATCAAGATATTTAATAGTTCCGAAGCCGCACCAACATAATAGAGATACAGAAACACCGTGGCCCCTTTCTTTGAGATAACTCTGCACTATTGCGAGCTGTAAATGCCACTTCCAGCTTAGCTGTGCAGAAGAAGAACAACAAGAAGAAGAAATATCTGGAAATATGTCCGTCAGGCCCCTTCCCTTGAGATATATCTGCAAATATCTCGGAGACGAAGCGAGCTATGGCAAAATGTTAAGAGACCTTTTTTGTAGAGAATTATGTTTCCTACTTTTTATGTTCTATGATATTTTTTGATCAGACGCGTAGTTCTCGAGATATATCAAGATATTTAAAAGTTCCGAAGCCGCACCAACATAATAGAGATACAGAAACACCGTGGCCCCTTTCTTTGAGATAACTCTACACTATCGCGAGCTGTAAATGCCACTTCCAGCTTAGTTGTGCAGAAGAAGAACAACAAGAAGAAGAAATATCTCGAAATATGTCCGTCAGGCCCCTTCCCTTGAGATATATCTGCAAATATCTCGGAAACGAAGCAAGCTATGGCAAAATATTAAGAGACCTTTTTTGTAGAGAATTATGTTTCCTACAATTTACGTTCTATGATATTTTTTGATCAGAAGCGTAGTTTTCGAGATATATCGAGATATTTAAAAGTTCCGAAGCCGCACCAACATAATAGGGATACAGAAACACCGTGGCCCCTTTCTTTGAGATAACTCTGCACTAGTGCTAGCCGCAAATGCCACTTCCAGCTTAGCTGTGCAGAAGAAGAACAACAAGAAGAAGAAATATCTCGAAATATGTCCGTCAGGCCCCTTCCCTTGAGATAAATCTGCAAATATCTCGGAAACGAAGAGAGCTATGGCAAAATGTTAAGAGACCTTTTTTGTAGAGAATTAAGTTTCCTACTTTTTATGTTCTATGATATTTTTTGATCAGACGCGTAGTTCTCGAGATATATCAAGATGTTTAAAAGTTCCGAAGCCGCACCAACATAATAGAGATACAGAAACACCGTGGCCCCTTTCTTTGAGATAACTCTGCACTATTGCGAGCTGCAAATGCCACTTCCAGCTTAGCTGTGCAGAAGAAGAACAACAAGAAGAAGAAATATCTCGAAATATGTCCGTCAGGCCACTTCCCTTGAGATAAATCTGCAAATATCTCGGAAACGAAGCGAGCTATGGCAAAATGTTAAGAGACATTTTTTGTAGAGAATTATGTTTCCTACAATTTATGTTCTATGATATTTTTTGATCAGAAGCGTAGTTTTCGAGATATATCGAGATATTTAAAAGTTCCGAAGCCGCACCAACATAATAGAGATACAGAAACACCGTGGCCCCTTTCTTTGAGATAACTCTGCACTAGTGCGAGCCGCAAATGCCAATTCCAGCTTAGCTGTGCAGAAGAAGAGCAACAAGAAGAAGAAATATCTCGAAATATGTCCGTCAGGCCCCTTCCCTTGAGATATATCTGCAAATATCTCGGAAACGAAGCGAGCTATGGCAAAATGTTAAGAGACCTTTTTTGTAGAGAATTAAGTTTCCTACTTTTTATGTTCTATGATATTTTTTGATCAGATGCGTAGTTCTCGAGATATATCAAGATATTTAAAAGTTCCGAAGCTGCACCAACATAATAGAGGTACAGAAGCACCGTGGCCTCTTTCTTTGAGATAACTCTGCACTATTGCGAGCTGTAAATGCCACTTCCAGCTTAGCTGTGCAGAGGAAGAACAACAAGAAGAAGAAATATCTCGAAATATGTCCGTCAGGCCAGTTCCTTTGAGCTGAATCTGCAAATATCTCGGAAACGAAGCGAGCTATGGCAAAATGTTAAGAGACGTTTTTTGTAGAGAATTATGTTTCCTACAATTTATGTTCTATGATATTTTTTGATCAGAAGCGTAGTTTTCGAGATATATCGAGATATTTAAAAGTTCCGAAGCCGCACCAACATAATAGAGATACAGAAACACCGTGGCCCCTTTCTTTGAGATAACTCTGCACTAGTGCGAGCCGCAAATGCCACTTCCAGCTCAGCTGTGCAGAAGAAGAACAACAAGAAGAAGAAATATCTCGAAATATGTCCGTCAGGCCCCTTCCCTTGAGATAAATCTGCAAATATCTCGGAAACGAAGCGAGCTATCGCAAAATGTTAAGAGACCTTTTTTGTAGAGAATTATGTTTCCTACAATTTATGTTCTACGAAATTTTTTGATCAGAAGCGTAGTTTTCGAGATATATCGAGATATTTAAAAGTTCCGAAGCCGCACCAACATAATAGAGATACAGAAACACCGTGGCCCCTTTCTTTGAGATAACTCTGCACTAGTGCGAGCTGCAAGTGCCACTTCCAGCTTAGCTGTGCAGAAGAAGAACAACAAGAAGAAGAAATATCTCGAAATATGTCCGTCAGGCCCCTTCCCTTGAGATAAATCTGCAAATATCTCGGAAACGAAGCGAGCTATGGCAAAATGTTAAGAGACCTTTTTTGTAGAGAATTAAGTTTCCTACTTTTTATGTTCTATGATATTTTTTGATCAGATGCGTAGTTCTCGAGATATATCAAGATATTTAAAAGTTCCGAAGCCGCACCAACATAATAGAGATACAGAAACACCGTGGCCCCTTCCTTTGAGATAACTCTGCACTAGTGCGAGCCGCAAATGCCACTTCCAGCTTAGCTGTGCAGAAGAAGAACAACAAGAAGAAGAAATATCTCGAAATATGTCCGTCAGGCCCCTTCCCTTGAGATAAATCTGCAAATATCTCGGAAACGAAGCGAGCTATGGCAAAATGTTAAGAGACATTTTTGGAAGAGAATTAAGTTTCCTACTTTTTATGTTCTATGATATTTTTTGATCAGATGCGTAGTTCTCGAGATATATCAAGATATTTAAAAGTTCCGAAGCCGCACCAACATAATAGAGATACAGAAACACCGTGGCCCCTTTCTTTGAGATAACTCTGCACTAGTGCGAGCCGCAAATGCCACTTCCAGCTTAGCTGTGCAGAAGAAGAACAACAAGAAGAAGAAATATCTCGAAATATGTCCGTTAGGCCCCTTCCCTTGAGATAAATCTGCAAATATCTCGGAAAGGAAGCGAGCTATGGCAAAATGTTAAGAGACCTTTTTTGTAGAGAATTAAGTTTCCTACTTTTTATGTTCTATGATATTTTTTGATCAGACGCGTAGTTCTCGAGATATATCAAGATATTTAAAAGTTCCGAAGCCGCACCAACATAATAGAGATACAGAAACACCGTGGCCCCTTTCTTTGAGATAACTCTGCACTATTGCGAGCTGCAAATGCCACTTCCAGCTTAGCTGTGCAGAAGAAGAACAACAAGAAGAAGAAATATCTCGAAATATGTCCGTCAGGCCCCTTCCCTTGAGATATATCTGCAAATATCTCGGAAACGAAACGAGCTATGGCAAAATGTTAAGAGACAGTTTTTGTAGAGAATTAAGTTTCCTACTTTTTATGTTGTATGATATTTTTTGATCAGACGAGTAGTTCTCGAGATATATCAAGATATTTAAAAGTTCCGAAGCCGCACCAACATAATAGAGATACAGAAACACCGTGGCCCCCTTCTTTGAGATAACTCTGCTCTATTGCGAGCTGCAAATGCCACTTCCAGCTTAGCTGTGCAGAAGAAGAACAACAAGAAGAAGAAATATCTCGAAATATGTCCGTCAGGCCCATTCCCTTGAGATAAATCTGCAAATATCTCGGAAACGAAGAGAGCTATGGCAAAATGTTAAGAGACCTTTTTTGTAGAGAATTAAGTTTCCTACTTTTCATGTTCTATGATATTTTTTGATCAGATGCGTAGTTCTCGAGATATATCAAGATATTTAAAAGTTCCGAAGCCGCACCAACATAATAGAGATACAGAAACACCGTGGCACCTTTTTTTGAGATAACTCTGCACTATTGCGAGCTGTAAATGCCACTTCCAGCTTAGGTGTGCAGAAGAAGAACAACAAGAAGAAGAAATATCTCGAAATATGTCCGTCAGGCCCCTTCCCTTGAGATATATCTGCAAATATCTCGGAAACGAAGCGAGCTATGGCAAAATGTTAAGAGACCTTTTTTGTAGACAATTATGTTTCCTACAATTTATGTTCTATGATATTTTTTGATCAGAAGCGTAGTTTTCGAGATATATCGAGATATTTAAAAGTTCCGAAGACGCACCAACATAATAGAGATACAGAAACACCGTGGCACCTTTCTTTGAGATAACTCTGCACTATTGCGAGCTGTAAATGCCACTTCCAGCTTAGCTGTGCAGAAGAAGAACAACAAGAAGAAGAAATATCTCGAAATATGTCCGTCAGGCCCCTTCCCTTGAGATATATCTGCAAATATCTCGGAAACGAAACGAGCTATGGCAAAATGTTAAGAGACAGTTTTTGTAGAGAATTAAGTTTCCTACTTTTTATGTTGTATGATATTTTTTGATCAGACGAGTAGTTCTCGAGATATATCAAGATATTTAAAAGTTCCGAAGCCGCACCAACATAATAGAGATACAGAAACACCGTGGCCCCCTTCTTTGAGATAACTCTGCTCTATTGCGAGCTGCAAATGCCACTTCCAGCTTAGCTGTGCAGAAGAAGAACAACAAGAAGAAGAAATATCTCGAAATATGTCCGTCAGGCCCATTCCCTTGAGATAAATCTGCAAATATCTCGGAAACGAAGAGAGCTATGGCAAAATGTTAAGAGACCTTTTTTGTAGAGAATTAAGTTTCCTACTTTTCATGTTCTATGATATTTTTTGATCAGATGCGTAGTTCTCGAGATATATCAAGATATTTAAAAGTTCCGAAGCCGCACCAACATAATAGAGATACAGAAACACCGTGGCACCTTTTTTTGAGATAACTCTGCACTATTGCGAGCTGTAAATGCCACTTCCAGCTTAGGTGTGCAGAAGAAGAACAACAAGAAGAAGAAATATCTCGAAATATGTCCGTCAGGCCCCTTCCCTTGAGATATATCTGCAAATATCTCGGAAACGAAGCGAGCTATGGCAAAATGTTAAGAGACCTTTTTTGTAGACAATTATGTTTCCTACAATTTATGTTCTATGATATTTTTTGATCAGAAGCGTAGTTTTCGAGATATATCGAGATATTTAAAAGTTCCGAAGACGCACCAACATAATAGAGATACAGAAACACCGTGGCACCTTTCTTTGAGATAACTCTGCACTATTGCGAGCTGTAAATGCCACTTCCAGCTTAGCTGTGCAGAAGAAGAACAACAAGAAGAAGAAATATCTCGAAATATGTCCGTCAGGCCCCTTCCCTTGAGATAAATCTGCAAATATCTCGGAAACGAAGCGAGCTATGGCAAAATGTTAAGAGACCTTTTTTGTAGAGAATTAAGTTTCCTACTTTTTATGTTCTATGATATTTTTTGATCAGATGCGTAGTTCTCGAGATATATCAAGATATTTAAAAGTTCCGAAGCCGCACCAACATAATAGAGATACAGAAACACCGTGGCTCCTTCCTTTGAGATAACTCTGCACTATTGCGACCTGGAAATGCCACTTCCAGTTTAGCTGTGCAGAAGAAGAACAACAAGAAGAAGAAATATCTCGAAATATGTCCGTTAGGCCCCTTCCCTTGAGATAAATCTGCAAATATCTCGGAAACGAAGCGAGCTATGGCAAAATGTTAAGAGACCTTTTTTGTAGAGAATTAAGTTTCCTACTTTTTATGTTCTATGATATTTTTTGATCAGATGCGTAGTTCTCGAGATACATCAAGATATTTAAAAGTTCCGAAGCCGCACTAACATAATAGGGATACAGAAACACTGTGGCCCCTTTCTTTGAGATAACTCTGCACTAGTGCGAGCCGCAAATGCCACTTCCAGCTTAGCTGTGCAGAAGAAGAACAACAAGAAGAAGAAATATCTCGAAATATGTCCGTCAGACCCCTTCCCTTGAGATAAATCTGCAAATATCTCGGAAACGAGGCGAGCTATCGCAAAATGTTAAGAGACCTTTTTTGTAGAGAATTATGTTTCCTACAATTTATGTTCTACGATATTTTTTGATCAGAAGCGTAGTTTTCGAGATATATCAGGATATTTAAAAGTTAAGAAGCCGCACCAACATAATAGAGATACAGAAACACCGTGGCCCCTTTCTTTGAGATAACTCTGCACTATTGCGAGCTGCAAATGCCACTTCCAGCTTAGCTGTGCAGAAGAAGAACAACAAGAAGAAGAAATATCACGAAATATGTCCGTTAGGCCCCTTCCCTTGAGATACATCTGCAAATATCTCGGAAACGAAGCGAGCTATGGCAAAATGTTAAGAGACCTTTTTTGTAGCGAATTAAGTTTCCTACTTTTTATGTTCTATGATATTTTTTGATCAGATGCGTAGTTCTCGAGATATATCAAGATATTTAAAAGTTCCGAAGCCGCACCAACATAATAGAGATACAGAAACACCGTGGCCCCTTTCTTTCAGATAGCTATGCACTATTGCGAGCTGCAAACGCCACTTCCAGCTTAGCTGTGCAGAAGAAGAACAACAAGAAGAAGAAATATCTCGAAATATGTCCGTCAGGCCCCTTACCTTGAGATAAATCTGCAAATATCTCGGAAACGAAGCGAGCTATGGCAAAATGTTAAGAGACCTTTTTTGTAGAGAATTAAGTTTCCTACTTTGTATCTTCTATGATATTTTTTGATCAGACGCGTAGTTCTCGAGATATATCAAGATATTTAAAAGTTCCGAAGCCGCACCAACATAATAGAGATACAGAAACACCGTGGCTCCTTCCTTTGAGATAACTCTGCACTATTGCGACCTGGAAATGCCACTTCCAGTTTAGCTGTGCAGAAGAAGAACAACAAGAAGAAGAAATATCTCGAAATATGTCCGTCAGGCCCATTCCCTTGAGATAAATCTGCAAATATCTCGGAAACGAAGAGAGCTATGGCAAAATGTTAAGAGACCTTTTTTGTAGAGAATTAAGTTTCCTACTTTTCATGTTCTATGATATTTTTTGATCAGATGCGTAGTTCTCGAGATACATCAAGATATTTAAAAGTTCCGAAGCCGCACCAACATAATAGGGATACAGAAACACTGTGGCCCCTTTCTTTGAGATAACTCTGCACTAGTGCGAGCCGCAAATGCCACTTCCAGCTTAGCTGTGCAGAGGAAGAACAACAAGAAGAAGAAATATCTCGAAATATGTCCGTCAGACCCCTTCCCTTGAGATAAATCTGCAAATATCTCGGAAACGAGGCGAGCTATCGCAAAATGTTAAGAGACCTTTTTTGTAGAGAATTATGTTTCCTACAATTTATGTTCTACGATATTTTTTGATCAGAAGCGTAGTTTTCGAGATATATCAGGATATTTAAAAGTTAAGAAGCCGCACCAACATAATAGAGATACAGAAACACCGTGGCCCCTTTCTTTGAGATAACTCTGCACTATTGCGAGCTGCAAATGCCACTTCCAGCTTAGCTGTGCAGAAGAAGAACAACAAGAAGAAGAAATATCACGAAATATGTCCGTTAGGCCCCTTCCCTTGAGATACATCTGCAAATATCTCGGAAACGAAGCGAGCTATGGCAAAATGTTAAGAGACCTTTTTTGTAGCGAATTAAGTTTCCTACTTTTTATGTTCTATGATATTTTTTGATCAGATGCGTAGTTCTCGAGATATATCAAGATATTTAAAAGTTCCGAAGCCGCACCAACATAATAGAGATACAGAAACACCGTGGCCCCTTTCTTTCAGATAGCTATGCACTATTGCGAGCTGCAAACGCCACTTCCAGCTTAGCTGTGCAGAAGAAGAACAACAAGAAGAAGAAATATCTCGAAATATGTCCGTCAGGCCCCTTACCTTGAGATAAATCTGCAAATATCTCGGAAACGAAGCGAGCTATGGCAAAATGTTAAGAGACCTTTTTTGTAGAGAATTAAGTTTCCTACTTTGTATCTTCTATGATATTTTTTGATCAGACGCGTAGTTCTCGAGATATATCAAGATATTTAAAAGTTCCGAAGCCGCACCAACATAATAGAGATACAGAAACACCGTGGCTCCTTCCTTTGAGATAACTCTGCACTATTGCGACCTGGAAATGCCACTTCCAGTTTAGCTGTGCAGAAGAAGAACAACAAGAAGAAGAAATATCTCGAAATATGTCCGTCAGGCCCATTCCCTTGAGATAAATCTGCAAATATCTCGGAAACGAAGAGAGCTATGGCAAAATGTTAAGAGACCTTTTTTGTAGAGAATTAAGTTTCCTACTTTTCATGTTCTATGATATTTTTTGATCAGATGCGTAGTTCTCGAGATATATCAAGATATTTAAAAGTTCCGAAGCCGCACCAACATAATAGAGATACAGAAACACCGTGGCACCTTTTTTTGAGATAACTCTGCACTATTGCGAGCTGTAAATGCCACTTCCAGCTTAGGTGTGCAGAAGAAGAACAACAAGAAGAAGAAATATCTCGAAATATGTCCGTCAGGCCCCTTCCCTTGAGATATATCTGCAAATATCTCGGAAACGAAGCGAGCTATGGCAAAATGTTAAGAGACCTTTTTTGTAGACAATTATGTTTCCTACAATTTATGTTCTATGATATTTTTTGATCAGAAGCGTAGTTTTCGAGATATATCGAGATATTTAAAAGTTCCGAAGACGCACCAACATAATAGAGATACAGAAACACCGTGGCACCTTTCTTTGAGATAACTCTGCACTATTGCGAGCTGTAAATGCCACTTCCAGCTTAGCTGTGCAGAAGAAGAACAACAAGAAGAAGAAATATCTCGAAATATGTCCGTCAGGCCCCTTCCCTTGAGATAAATCTGCAAATATCTCGGAAACGAAGCGAGCTATGGCAAAATGTTAAGAGACCTTTTTTGTAGAGAATTAAGTTTCCTACTTTTTATGTTCTATGATATTTTTTGATCAGATGCGTAGTTCTCGAGATATATCAAGATATTTAAAAGTTCCGAAGCCGCACCAACATAATAGAGATACAGAAACACCGTGGCTCCTTCCTTTGAGATAACTCTGCACTATTGCGACCTGGAAATGCCACTTCCAGTTTAGCTGTGCAGAAGAAGAACAACAAGAAGAAGAAATATCTCGAAATATGTCCGTTAGGCCCCTTCCCTTGAGATAAATCTGCAAATATCTCGGAAACGAAGCGAGCTATGGCAAAATGTTAAGAGACCTTTTTTGTAGAGAATTAAGTTTCCTACTTTTTATGTTCTATGATATTTTTTGATCAGATGCGTAGTTCTCGAGATACATCAAGATATTTAAAAGTTCCGAAGCCGCACCAACATAATAGGGATACAGAAACACTGTGGCCCCTTTCTTTGAGATAACTCTGCACTAGTGCGAGCCGCAAATGCCACTTCCAGCTTAGCTGTGCAGAAGAAGAACAACAAGAAGAAGAAATATCTCGAAATATGTCCGTCAGACCCCTTCCCTTGAGATAAATCTGCAAATATCTCGGAAACGAGGCGAGCTATCGCAAAATGTTAAGAGACCTTTTTTGTAGAGAATTATGTTTCCTACAATTTATGTTCTACGATATTTTTTGATCAGAAGCGTAGTTTTCGAGATATATCAGGATATTTAAAAGTTAAGAAGCCGCACCAACATAATAGAGATACAGAAACACCGTGGCCCCTTTCTTTGAGATAACTCTGCACTATTGCGAGCTGCAAATGCCACTTCCAGCTTAGCTGTGCAGAAGAAGAACAACAAGAAGAAGAAATATCACGAAATATGTCCGTTAGGCCCCTTCCCTTGAGATACATCTGCAAATATCTCGGAAACGAAGCGAGCTATGGCAAAATGTTAAGAGACCTTTTTTGTAGCGAATTAAGTTTCCTACTTTTTATGTTCTATGATATTTTTTGATCAGATGCGTAGTTCTCGAGATATATCAAGATATTTAAAAGTTCCGAAGCCGCACCAACATAATAGAGATACAGAAACACCGTGGCCCCTTTCTTTCAGATAGCTATGCACTATTGCGAGCTGCAAACGCCACTTCCAGCTTAGCTGTGCAGAAGAAGAACAACAAGAAGAAGAAATATCTCGAAATATGTCCGTCAGGCCCCTTACCTTGAGATAAATCTGCAAATATCTCGGAAACGAAGCGAGCTATGGCAAAATGTTAAGAGACCTTTTTTGTAGAGAATTAAGTTTCCTACTTTGTATCTTCTATGATATTTTTTGATCAGACGCGTAGTTCTCGAGATATATCAAGATATTTAAAAGTTCCGAAGCCGCACCAACATAATAGAGATACAGAAACACCGTGGCTCCTTCCTTTGAGATAACTCTGCACTATTGCGACCTGGAAATGCCACTTCCAGTTTAGCTGTGCAGAAGAAGAACAACAAGAAGAAGAAATATCTCGAAATATGTCCGTTAGGCCCCTTCCCTTGAGATACATCTGCAAATATCTCGGAAACGAAGCGAGCTATGGCAAAATGTTAAGAGACCTTTTTTGTAGAGAATTAGGTTTCCTACGTTTTATGTTCTATGATATTTTTTGATCAGATGCGTAGTTCTCGAGATATATCAAGATATTTAAAAGTTCCGAAGCCGCACCAACATAATCGGGATACAGAAACACCGTGCCCCTCTCTTTGAGATAACTCTGCACTATTGCGAGCTGGAAATGCCACTTCCAGTTTAGCTGTGCAGAAGAAGAACAACAAGAAGAAGAAATATCTCGAAATATGTCCGTCAGGCCCCTTCCCTTGAGATAAATCTGCAAATATCTCGGAAACGAAGAGAGCTATGGCAAAATGTTAAGAGACCTTTTTTGTAGAGAATTAGGTTTCCTACTTTTTATGTTCTATGATATTTTTTGATCAGATGCGTAGTTCTCGAGATATATCAAGATATTTAAAAGTTCCAAAGCCGCACCAACATAATAGAGATACAGAAACACCGTGGCCCCTTTCTTTGAGATAACTCTGCACTATTGCGAGCTGTAAATGCCACTTCCAGCTTAGCTGTGCAGAAGAAGAACAACAAGAAGAAGAAATATCTGGAAATATGTCCGTCAGGCCCCTTCCCTTGAGATATATCTGCAAATATCTCGGAGACGAAGCGAGCTATGGCAAAATGTTAAGAGACCTTTTTTGTAGAGAATTATGTTTCCTACTTTTTATGTTCTATGATATTTTTTGATCAGACGCGTAGTTCTCGAGATATATCAAGATATTTAATAGTTCCGAAGCCGCACCAACATAATAGAGATACAGAAACACCGTGGCCCCTTTCTTTGAGATAACTCTGCACTATTGCGAGCTGTAAATGCCACTTCCAGCTTAGCTGTGCAGAAGAAGAACAACAAGAAGAAGAAATATCTGGAAATATGTCCGTCAGGCCCCTTCCCTTGAGATATATCTGCAAATATCTCGGAGACGAAGCGAGCTATGGCAAAATGTTAAGAGACCTTTTTTGTAGAGAATTATGTTTCCTACTTTTTATGGTCTATGATATTTTTTGATCAGACGCGTAGTTCTCGAGATATATCAAGATATTTAAAAGTTCCGAAGCCGCACCAACATAATAGAGATACAGAAACACCGTGGCCCCTTTCTTTGAGATAACTCTGCACTATCGCGAGCTGTAAATGCCACTTCCAGCTTAGTTGTGCAGAAGAAGAACAACAAGAAGAAGAAATATCTCGAAATATGTCCGTCAGGCCCCTTCCCTTGAGATATATCTGCAAATATCTCGGAAACGAAGCAAGCTATGGCAAAATATTAAGAGACCTTTTTTGTAGAGAATTATGTTTCCTACAATTTATGTTCTATGATATTTTTTGATCAGAAGCGTAGTTTTCGAGATATATCGAGATATTTAAAAGTTCCGAAGCCGCACCAACATAATAGGGATACAGAAACACCGTGGCCCCTTTCTTTGAGATAACTCTGCACTAGTGCTAGCCGCAAATGCCACTTCCAGCTTAGCTGTGCAGAAGAAGAACAACAAGAAGAAGAAATATCTCGAAATATGTCCGTCAGGCCCCTTCCCTTGAGATAAATCTGCAAATATCTCGGAAACGAAGAGAGCTATGGCAAAATGTTAAGAGACCTTTTTTGTAGAGAATTAAGTTTCCTACTTTTTATGTTCTATGATATTTTTTGATCAGACGCGTAGTTCTCGAGATATATCAAGATGTTTAAAAGTTCCGAAGCCGCACCAACATAATAGAGATACAGAAACACCGTGGCCCCTTTCTTTGAGATAACTCTGCACTATTGCGAGCTGCAAATGCCACTTCCAGCTTAGCTGTGCAGAAGAAGAACAACAAGAAGAAGAAATATCTCGAAATATGTCCGTCAGGCCAGTTCCCTTGAGATAAATCTGCAAATATCTCGGAAACGAAGCGAGCTATGGCAAAATGTTAAGAGACATTTTTTGTAGAGAATTATGTTTCCTACAATTTATGTTCTATGATATTTTTTGATCAGAAGCGTAGTTTTCGAGATATATCGAGATATTTAAAAGTTCCGAAGCCGCACCAACATAATAGAGATACAGAAACACCGTGGCCCCTTTCTTTGAGATAACTCTGCACTAGTGCGAGCCGCAAATGCCACTTCCAGCTTAGCTGTGCAGAAGAAGAGCAACAAGAAGAAGAAATATCTCGAAATATGTCCGTCAGGCCCCTTCCCTTGAGATATATCTGCAAATATCTCGGAAACGAAGCGAGCTATGGCAAAATGTTAAGAGACCTTTTTTGTAGAGAATTAAGTTTCCTACTTTTTATGTTCTATGATATTTTTTGATCAGATGCGTAGTTCTCGAGATATATCAAGATATTTAAAAGTTCCGAAGCTGCACCAACATAATAGAGGTACAGAAGCACCGTGGCCTCTTTCTTTGAGATAACTCTGCACTATTGCGAGCTGTAAATGCCACTTCCAGCTTAGCTGTGCAGAGGAAGAACAACAAGAAGAAGAAATATCTCGAAATATGTCCGTCAGGCCAGTTCCTTTGAGCTGAATCTGCAAATATCTCGGAAACGAAGCGAGCTATGGCAAAATGTTAAGAGACGTTTTTTGTAGAGAATTATGTTTCCTACAATTTATGTTCTATGATATTTTTTGATCAGAAGCGTAGTTTTCGAGATATATCGAGATATTTAAAAGTTCCGAAGCCGCACCAACATAATAGAGATACAGAAACACCGTGGCCCCTTTCTTTGAGATAACTCTGCACTAGTGCGAGCCGCAAATGCCACTTCCAGCTCAGCTGTGCAGAAGAAGAACAACAAGAAGAAGAAATATCTCGAAATATGTCCGTCAGGCCCCTTCCCTTGAGATAAATCTGCAAATATCTCGGAAACGAAGCGAGCTATCGCAAAATGTTAAGAGACCTTTTTTGTAGAGAATTATGTTTCCTACAATTTATGTTCTACGAAATTTTTTGATCAGAAGCGTAGTTTTCGAGATATATCGAGATATTTAAAAGTTCCGAAGCCGCACCAACATAATAGAGATACAGAAACACCGTGGCCCCTTTCTTTGAGATAACTCTGCACTAGTGCGAGCTGCAAGTGCCACTTCCAGCTTAGCTGTGCAGAAGAAGAACAACAAGAAGAAGAAATATCTCGAAATATGTCCGTCAGGCCCCTTCCCTTGAGATAAATCTGCAAATATCTCGGAAACGAAGCGAGCTATGGCAAAATGTTAAGAGACCTTTTTTGTAGAGAATTAAGTTTCCTACTTTTTATGTTCTATGATATTTTTTGATCAGATGCGTAGTTCTCGAGATATATCAAGATATTTAAAAGTTCCGAAGCCGCACCAACATAATAGAGATACAGAAACACCGTGGCCCCTTCCTTTGAGATAACTCTGCACTAGTGCGAGCCGCAAATGCCACTTCCAGCTTAGCTGTGCAGAAGAAGAACAACAAGAAGAAGAAATATCTCGAAATATGTCCGTCAGGCCCCTTCCCTTGAGATAAATCTGCAAATATCTCGGAAACGAAGCGAGCTATGGCAAAATGTTAAGAGACATTTTTGGAAGAGAATTAAGTTTCCTACTTTTTATGTTCTATGATATTTTTTGATCAGATGCGTAGTTCTCGAGATATATCAAGATATTTAAAAGTTCCGAAGCCGCACCAACATAATAGAGATACAGAAACACCGTGGCCCCTTTCTTTGAGATAACTCTGCACTAGTGCGAGCCGCAAATGCCACTTCCAGCTTAGCTGTGCAGAAGAAGAACAACAAGAAGAAGAAATATCTCGAAATATGTCCGTCAGGCCCCTTCCCTTGAGATATATCTGCAAATATCTCGGAAACGAAACGAGCTATGGCAAAATGTTAAGAGACAGTTTTTGTAGAGAATTAAGTTTCCTACTTTTTATGTTGTATGATATTTTTTGATCAGACGAGTAGTTCTCGAGATATATCAAGATATTTAAAAGTTCCGAAGCCGCACCAACATAATAGAGATACAGAAACACCGTGGCCCCCTTCTTTGAGATAACTCTGCTCTATTGCGAGCTGCAAATGCCACTTCCAGCTTAGCTGTGCAGAAGAAGAACAACAAGAAGAAGAAATATCTCGAAATATGTCCGTCAGGCCCATTCCCTTGAGATAAATCTGCAAATATCTCGGAAACGAAGAGAGCTATGGCAAAATGTTAAGAGACCATTTTTGTAGAGAATTAAGTTTCCTACTTTTCATGTTCTATGATATTTTTTGATCAGATGCGTAGTTCTCGAGATATATCAAGATATTTAAAAGTTCCGAAGCCGCACCAACATAATAGAGATACAGAAACACCGTGGCACCTTTTTTTGAGATAACTCTGCACTATTGCGAGCTGTAAATGCCACTTCCAGCTTAGCTGTGCAGAAGAAGAACAACAAGAAGAAGAAATATCTCGAAATACAGTAATGCTTCGAAATAAGCAAGTGGTCTCTGCTTCGAAATAAGCAAGTCGCTATCCCCTCTTCTTTGTTTGAAGTCGCCCGCAAAGTGAGAGGTACGAGAAACGAGTGAGAGGTCCATCAAAGCGCGAAGCCGATGTTTAGGGTAATAAATTTCACGCTCGACTGAGCAGTGACATCGGTTAGTAGAAGAAGGATGGAATATATATAATGCTTTCTCAGTCTGGTATATTTGCTTCGAAATAAAGCATAGTGCGAGAATGAGAGGGCATGTTATATTCTATCCTTGTCCAAAAAATAACATCGCTGCTCGACCGATCACTTTATGATTTGCCGCTACCTCGGATCTCTCACTCGTTTCTCGCGTTTTCTATCGTCCCGTTTCAAGAACAAAGTCAAGCCGAATAGGTACCTGCTTCGAAATAAGCAACTGTTCGGTCCCGAGCCACTTGCTTATTTCGAAGCATTACTGTATGTCCGTCAGGCCCCTTCCCTTGGGATATATCTGCAAATATCTCGGAAACGAAGCGAGCTATGGCAAATTGTTAAGAGACCTTTTTTGTAGAGAATTAAGTTTCCTACTTTTTATGTTCTATGATATTTTTTGATCAGATGCGTAGTTCTCGAGATATATCAAGATATTTAAAAGTTCCGAAGCCGCACCAACATAATAGAGATACAGAAACACCGTGGCCCCTTTCTTTGAGATAACTCTGCACTATTGCGTGCTGTAAATGCCACTTCCAGCTTAGCTGTGCAGAAGAAGAACAACAAGAAGAAGAAATATCTCGAAATATGTCCGTCAGGCCCCTTCCCTTGAGATATATCTGCAAATATCTCGGAAACGAAGCTAGCTATGGGAAAATGTTAAGAGACCTTTTTTGTAGAGAATTATGTTTCCTACAATTTATGTTCTATGATATTTTTTGATCAGAAGCGTAGTTTTCGAGATATATCGAGATATTTAAAAGTTCCGAAGCCGCACCAACATAATAGAGATACAGAAACACCGTGGCCCCTTTCTTTGAGATAACTCTGCACTATTGCGAGCCGCAAATGCCACTTCCAGCTTAGCTGTGCAGAAGAAGAACAACAAGAAGAAGAAATATCTCGAAATATGTCCGTCAGGCCCCTTCCTTTGAGATATATCTGCAAATATCTCGGAAACGAAGCGAGCTATGGCAAAATGTTAAGAGACCTTTTATGTAGAGAATTATGTTTCCTACTTTTTATGTTCTATAATATTTTTGGATCAGATGCGTAGTTTTCGAGATATATCAAGATATTTAAAAGTTCCGAAGCCGCACCAACATAATAGAGATACAGAAACACCGTGGCCCCTTTCTTTGAGATAACTCTGCACTATTGTGAGCTGTAAATGCCACTTCCAGCTTAGCTGTGCAGAAGAAGAACAACAAGAAGAAGAAATATCTCGAAATCTGTCCGACAGGCCCCTTCCCTTGAGATAAATCTGCAAATATCTCGGAAACGAAGCGAGCTATGGCAAAATGTTAAGAGACCTTTTTTGTAGAGAATTAAGTTTCCTACTTTTTATGTTCTATGATATTTTTTGATCAGATGCGTAGTTCTCGAGATATATCAAGATATTTAAAAGTTCCGAAGCCGCACCAACATAATAGAGATACAGAAACACCGTGGCCCCTTCCTTTGAGATAACTCTGCACTAGTGCGAGCCGCAAATGCCACTTCCAGCTTAGCTGTGCAGAAGAAGAACAACAAGAAGAAGAAATATCTCGAAATATGTCCGTCAGGCCCCTTCCCTTGAGATAAATCTGCAAATATCTCGGAAACGAAGCGAGCTATGGCAAAATGTTAAGAGACATTTTTGGAAGAGAATTAAGTTTCCTACTTTTTATGTTCTATGATATTTTTTGATCAGATGCGTAGTTCTCGAGATATATCAAGATATTTAAAAGTTCCGAAGCCGCACCAACATAATAGAGATACAGAAACACCGTGGCCCCTTTCTTTGAGATAACTCTGCACTAGTGCGAGCCGCAAATGCCACTTCCAGCTTAGCTGTGCAGAAGAAGAACAACAAGAAGAAGAAATATCTCGAAATATGTCCGTCAGGCCCCTTCCCTTGAGATATATCTGCAAATATCTCGGAAACGAAACGAGCTATGGCAAAATGTTAAGAGACAGTTTTTGTAGAGAATTAAGTTTCCTACTTTTTATGTTGTATGATATTTTTTGATCAGACGAGTAGTTCTCGAGATATATCAAGATATTTAAAAGTTCCGAAGCCGCACCAACATAATAGAGATACAGAAACACCGTGGCCCCCTTCTTTGAGATAACTCTGCTCTATTGCGAGCTGCAAATGCCACTTCCAGCTTAGCTGTGCAGAAGAAGAACAACAAGAAGAAGAAATATCTCGAAATATGTCCGTCAGGCCCATTCCCTTGAGATAAATCTGCAAATATCTCGGAAACGAAGAGAGCTATGGCAAAATGTTAAGAGACCATTTTTGTAGAGAATTAAGTTTCCTACTTTTCATGTTCTATGATATTTTTTGATCAGATGCGTAGTTCTCGAGATATATCAAGATATTTAAAAGTTCCGAAGCCGCACCAACATAATAGAGATACAGAAACACCGTGGCACCTTTTTTTGAGATAACTCTGCACTATTGCGAGCTGTAAATGCCACTTCCAGCTTAGCTGTGCAGAAGAAGAACAACAAGAAGAAGAAATATCTCGAAATACAGTAATGCTTCGAAATAAGCAAGTGGTCTCTGCTTCGAAATAAGCAAGTCGCTATCCCCTCTTCTTTGTTTGAAGTCGCCCGCAAAGTGAGAGGTACGAGAAACGAGTGAGAGGTCCATCAAAGCGCGAAGCCGATGTTTAGGGTAATAAATTTCACGCTCGACTGAGCAGTGACATCGGTTAGTAGAAGAAGGATGGAATATATATAATGCTTTCTCAGTCTGGTATATTTGCTTCGAAATAAAGCATAGTGCGAGAATGAGAGGGCATGTTATATTCTATCCTTGTCCAAAAAATAACATCGCTGCTCGACCGATCACTTTATGATTTGCCGCTACCTCGGATCTCTCACTCGTTTCTCGCGTTTTCTATCGTCCCGTTTCAAGAACAAAGTCAAGCCGAATAGGTACCTGCTTCGAAATAAGCAACTGTTCGGTCCCGAGCCACTTGCTTATTTCGAAGCATTACTGTATGTCCGTCAGGCCCCTTCCCTTGGGATATATCTGCAAATATCTCGGAAACGAAGCGAGCTATGGCAAATTGTTAAGAGACCTTTTTTGTAGAGAATTAAGTTTCCTACTTTTTATGTTCTATGATATTTTTTGATCAGATGCGTAGTTCTCGAGATATATCAAGATATTTAAAAGTTCCGAAGCCGCACCAACATAATAGAGATACAGAAACACCGTGGCCCCTTTCTTTGAGATAACTCTGCACTATTGCGTGCTGTAAATGCCACTTCCAGCTTAGCTGTGCAGAAGAAGAACAACAAGAAGAAGAAATATCTCGAAATATGTCCGTCAGGCCCCTTCCCTTGAGATATATCTGCAAATATCTCGGAAACGAAGCTAGCTATGGGAAAATGTTAAGAGACCTTTTTTGTAGAGAATTATGTTTCCTACAATTTATGTTCTATGATATTTTTTGATCAGAAGCGTAGTTTTCGAGATATATCGAGATATTTAAAAGTTCCGAAGCCGCACCAACATAATAGAGATACAGAAACACCGTGGCCCCTTTCTTTGAGATAACTCTGCACTATTGCGAGCCGCAAATGCCACTTCCAGCTTAGCTGTGCAGAAGAAGAACAACAAGAAGAAGAAATATCTCGAAATATGTCCGTCAGGCCCCTTCCTTTGAGATATATCTGCAAATATCTCGGAAACGAAGCGAGCTATGGCAAAATGTTAAGAGACCTTTTATGTAGAGAATTATGTTTCCTACTTTTTATGTTCTATAATATTTTTGGATCAGATGCGTAGTTTTCGAGATATATCAAGATATTTAAAAGTTCCGAAGCCGCACCAACATAATAGAGATACAGAAACACCGTGGCCCCTTTCTTTGAGATAACTCTGCACTATTGTGAGCTGTAAATGCCACTTCCAGCTTAGCTGTGCAGAAGAAGAACAACAAGAAGAAGAAATATCTCGAAATCTGTCCGACAGGCCCCTTCCCTTGAGATAAATCTGCAAATATCTCGGAAACGAAGCGAGCTATGGCAAAACGTTAAGAAACCTTTTTTGTAGAGAATTAAGTTTCCTACTTTTTATGTTGTATGATATTTTTTGATCAGATGCGTAGTTCTCGAGATATATCAAGATATTTAAAAGTTCCGAAGCCGCACCAACATAATAGAGATACAGAAACACCGTGGCCCCTTTCTTTGAGATAACTCTGCACTAGTGCGAGCCGCAAATGCCACTTCCAGCTTAGCTGTGCAGAAGAAGAACAACAAGAAGAAGAAATATCTCGAAAAATGTCCGTCAGGCCCCTTCCCTTGAGATGTATCTGCAAATATCTCGGAAACGAAGCGAGCTATGGCAAAATGTTAAGAGACCTTGTTTGTAGAGAATTATGTTTCCTACAATTTATGTTCTATGATATTTTTTGATCAGAAGCGTAGTTTTCGAGATATATCGAGATATTTAAAAGTTCCGAAGCCGCACCAACATAATAGAGATACAGAAACACCGTGGCCCCTTTCTTTGAGATAACTCTGCGTTTAGTGCGAGCCGCAAATGCCACTTCCAGCTTAGCTGTGCAGAAGAAGAACAACAAGAAGAAGAAATATCTCGAAATATGTCCGTCAGGCCCCTTCCCTTGAGATAAATCTGCAAATATCTCGGAAACGAAGCGAGCTATGGCAAAATGTTAAGACACCTTTTTTGTAGAGAATTAAGTTTCCTACTTTTTATGTTCTATGATATTTTTTGATCAGATGCGTAGTTCTCGAGATATATCAAGATATTTAAAAGTTCCGAAGCCGCACCAACATAATAGAGATACAGAAACACCGTGGCCCCTTTCTTTGAGATAACTCTGCACTATTGCGAGCTGGAAATGCCACTTCCAGTTTTGCTGTGCAGAAGAAGAACAACAAGAAGAAGAAATATCTCGAAATATGTCCGTCAGGCCCCTTCCCTTGAGATAAATCTGCAAATATTTCGGAAACGAAGCGAGCTATGGCAAAATGTTAAGAGACCTTTTTTGTAGAGAATTAAGTTTCCTACTTTTTATGTTGTATAATATTTTTTGATCAGATGCGTAGTTCTCGAGATATATCAAGATATTTAAAAGTTCCGAAGCCGCACCAACATAATAGAGATACAGAAACACCGTGGCCCCTTTCTTTGAGATAACTCTGCACTATTGTGAGCTGTAAATGCCACTTCCAGCTTAGCTGTGCAGAAGAAGAACAACAAGAAGAAGAAATATCTCGAAATCTGTCCGACAGGCCCCTTCCCTTGAGATAAATCTGCAAATATCTCGGAAACGAAGCGAGCTATGGCAAAATGTTAAGACACCGTTTTTGTAGAGAATTAAGTTTCCTACTTTTTATGTTCTATGATATTTTTTGATCAGATGCGTAGTTCACGAGATATATCAAGATATTTAAAAGTTCCGAAGCCGCACCAACATAATAGAGATACAGAAACACCGTGGCCCCTTTCTTTGAGATAACTCTGCACTATTGCGTGCTGTAAATGCCACTTCCAGCTTAGCTGTGCAGAAGAAGAACAACAAGAAGAAGAAATATCTCGAAATATGTCCGTCAGGCCCCTTCCCTTGAGATATATCTGCAAATATCTCGGAAACGAAGCTAGCTATGGCAAAATGTTAAGAGACCTTTTTTGTAGAGAATTATGTTTCCTACAATTTATGTTCTATGATATTTTTTGATCAGAAGCGTAGTTTTCGAGATATATCGAGATATTTAAAAGTTCCGAAGCCGCACCAACATAATAGAGATACAGAAACACCGTGGCCCCTTTCTTTGAGATAACTCTGCACTATTGCGAGCCGCAAATGCCACTTCCAGCTTAGCTGTGCAGAAGAAGAACAACAAGAAGAAGAAATATCTCGAAATATGTCCGTCAGGCCCCTTCCTTTGAGATATATCTGCAAATATCTCGGAAACGAAGCGAGCTATGGCAAAATGTTAAGAGACCTTTTTTGTAGAGAATTATGTTTCCTACAATTTATGTTCTATGATATTTTTTGATCAGAAGCGTAGTTTTCGAGATATATCGAGATATTTAAAAGTTCCGAAGCCGCACCAACATAATAGAGATACAGAAACACCGTGGCCCCTTTCTTTGAGATAACTCTGCGTTTAGTGCGAGCCGCAAATGCCACTTCCAGCTTAGCTGTGCAGAAGAAGAACAACAAGAAGAAGAAATATCTCGAAATATGTCCGTCAGGCCCCTTCCCTTGAGATGTATCTGCAAATATCTCGGAAACGAAGCGAGCTATGGCAAAATGTTAAGAGACCTTTTTTGTAGAGAATTATGTTTCCTACAATTTATGTTCTATGATATTTTTTGATCAGAAGCGTAGTTTTCGAGATATATCGAGATATTTAAAAGTTCCGAAGCCGCACCAACATAATAGAGATACAGAAACACCGTGGCCCCTTTCTTTGAGATAACTCTGCGTTTAGTGCGAGCCGCAAATGCCTCTTCCAGCTTAGCTGTGCAGAAGAAGAACAACAAGAAGAAGAAATATCTCGAAAAATGTCCGTCAGGCCCCTTCCCTTGAGATGTATCTGCAAATATCTCGGAAACGAAGCGAGCTATGGCAAAATGTTAAGACACCTTTTTTGTAGAGAATTAAGTTTCCTACTTTTTATGTTCTATGATATTTTTTGATCAGATGCGTAGTTCTCGAGATATATCAAGATATTTAAAAGTTCCGAAGCCGCACCAACATAATAGAGATACAGAAACACCGTGGCCCCTTTCTTTGAGATAACTCTGCACTATTGCGAGCTGGAAACGCCACTTCCAGTTTAGCTGTGCAGAAGAAGAACAACAAGAAGAAGAAATATCTCGAAATATGTCCGTCAGGCCCCTTCCCTTGAGATAAATCTGCAAATATCTCGGAAACGAAGCGAGCTATGGCAAAATGTTAAGAGACCTTTTTTGTAGAGAATTAAGTTTCCTACTTTTTATGTTCTATAATATTTTTGGATCAGATGCGTAGTTCTCGAGATATATCAAGATATTTAAAAGTTCCGAAGCCGCACCAACATAATAGAGATACAGAAACACCGTGGCCCCTTTCTTTGAGATAACTCTGCACTATTGTGAGCTGTAAATGCCACTTCCAGTTTAGCTGTGCAGAAGAAGAACAACAAGAAGAAGAAATATCTCGAAATATGTCCGTCAGGCCCCTTCCCTTGAGATATATCTGCAAATATCTCGGAAACGAAGCTAGCTATGGCAAAATGTTAAGAGACCTTTTTTGTAGAGAATTATGTTTCCTACAATTTATCTTCTATGATATTTTTTGATCAGAAGCGTAGTTTTCGAGATATATCGAGATATTTAAAAGTTCCGAAGCCGCACCAACATAATAGAGATACAGAAACACCGTGGCCCCTTTCTTTGAGATAACTCTGCACTATTGCGAGCCGCAAATGCCACTTCCAGCTTAGCTGTGCAGAAGAAGAACAACAAGAAGAAGAAATATCTCGAAATATGTCCGTCAGGCCCCTTCCCTTGAGATATATCTGCAAATATCTCGGAAACGAAGCGAGCTATGGCAAAATGTTAAGAGACCTTTTTTGTAGAGAATTATGTTTCCTACAATTTATGTTCTATGATATTTTTTTATCTGATGCGTAGTTCTCGAGATATATCAAGATATTTAAAAGTTCCGAAGCCGCACCAACATAATAGAGATACAGAAACACCGTGGCCCCTTTCTTTGAGATAACTCTGCACTATTGCGAGCTGGAAACGCCACTTCCAGTTTAGGTGTGCAGAAGAAGAACAACAAGAAGAAGAAATATCTCGAAATATGTCCGTCAGGCCCCTTCCCTTGAGATAAATCTGCAAATATCTCGGAAACGAAGCGAGCTATGGCAAAATGTTAAGAGACCTTTTTTGTAGAGAATTAAGTTTCCTACTTTTTATGTTCTATAATATTTTTGGATCAGATGCGTAGTTCTCGAGATATATCAAGATATTTAAAAGTTCCGAAGCCGCACCAACATAATAGAGATACAGAAACACCGTGGCCCCTTTCTTTGAGATAACTCTGCACTATTGTGAGCTGTAAATGCCACTTCCAGTTTAGCTGTGCAGAAGAAGAACAACAAGAAGAAGAAATATCTCGAAATATGTCCGTCAGGCCCCTTCCCTTGAGATATATCTGCAAATATCTCGGAAACGAAGCTAGCTATGGCAAAATGTTAAGAGACCTTTTTTGTAGAGAATTATGTTTCCTACAATTTATCTTCTATGATATTTTTTGATCAGAAGCGTAGTTTTCGAGATATATCGAGATATTTAAAAGTTCCGAAGCCGCACCAACATAATAGAGATACAGAAACACCGTGGCCCCTTTCTTTGAGATAACTCTGCACTATTGCGAGCCGCAAATGCCACTTCCAGCTTAGCTGTGCAGAAGAAGAACAACAAGAAGAAGAAATATCTCGAAATATGTCCGTCAGGCCCCTTCCCTTGAGATATATCTGCAAATATCTCGGAAACGAAGCGAGCTATGGCAAAATGTTAAGAGACCTTTTTTGTAGAGAATTATGTTTCCTACAATTTATGTTCTATGATATTTTTTTATCTGATGCGTAGTTCTCGAGATATATCAAGATATTTAAAAGTTCCGAAGCCGCACCAACATAATAGAGATACAGAAACACCGTGGCCCCTTTCTTTGAGATAACTCTGCACTATTGCGAGCTGCAAATGCCACTTCCAGCTTAGCTGTGCAGAGGAAGAACAACAAGAAGAAGAAATATCTCGAAATATGTCCGTCAGGCCAGTTCCTTTGAGCTGAATCTGCAAATATCTCGGAAACGAAGCGAGCTATGGCAAAATGTTAAGACGCCTTTTTTGTAGAGAATTAAGTTTCCTACTTTTTATGTTCTATGATATTTTTTGATCAGATGCGTAGTTCTCGAGATATATCAAGATATTTAAAAGTTCCGAAGCCGCACCAACATAATAGAGATACAGAAACACCGTGGCCCCTTTCTTTGAGATAACTCTGCACTATTGCGAGCCGCAAATGCCACTTCCAGCTTAGCTGTGCAGAAGAAGAACAACAAGAAGAAGAAATATCTCGAAATATGTCCGTCAGGCCCCTTCCCTTGAGATATATCTGCAAATATCTCGGAAACGAAGCGAGCTATGGCAAAATGTTAAGAGACCTTTTTTGTAGAGAATTATGTTTCCTACAATTTATGTTCTATGATATTTTTTGATCAGAAGCGTAGTTTTCGAGATATATCGAGATATTTAAAAGTTCCAAAGCCGCACCAACATAATAGAGATACAGAAACACCGTGGCCCCTTTCTTTGAGATAACTCTGCACTAGTGCGAGCCGAAAATGCCACTTCCAGCTTAGCTGTGCAGAAGAAGAACAACAAGAAGCAGAAATATCTCGAAATATGTCCGTCAGGCCCCTTCCCTTGAGATGTATCTGCAAATATCTCGGAAACGAAGCGAGCTATGGCAAAATGTTAAGAGATCTTTTTTGTAGAGAATTATGTTTCCTACAATTTATGTTCTATGATATTTTTTTATCTGATGCGTAGTTCTCGAGATATATCAAGATATTTAAAAGTTCCGAAGCCGCACCAACATAATAGAGATACAGAAACACCGTGGCCCCTTTCTTTGAGATAACTCTGCACTATTGCGAGCTGCAAATGCCACTTCCAGCTTAGCTGTGCAGAGGAAGAACAACAAGAAGAAGAAATATCTCGAAATATGTCCGTCAGGCCAGTTCCTTTGAGCTGAATCTGCAAATATCTCGGAAACGAAGCGAGCTATGGCAATATGTTAAGAGGCCTTTTTTGTAGAGAACTAAGTTTCCTACTTTTTATGTTCTATGATATTTTTTGATCAGATGCGTAGTTCTCGAGATATATCAAGATATTTAAAAGTTCCGAAGCCGCACCAACATAATAGAGATACAGAAACACCGTGGCCCCTTTCTTTGAGATAACTCTGCACTATTGCGAGCTGTAAATGCCACTTCCAGCTTAGCTGTGCAGAAGAAGAACAACAAGAAGAAGAAATATCTCGAGATATGTCCGTCAGGCCCCTTCCCTTGAGATATATCTGCAAATATCTCGGAAACGAAGCGAGCTATCGCAAAATGTTGAGAGACCTTTTTTGTAGAGAATTGAGTTTCCTACTTTTTATGTTCTATGATATTTTTTGATCAGATGCGTAGTTCTCGAGATATATCAAGATATTTAAAAGTTCCGAAGCCGCACCAACATAATAGAGATACAGAAACACCGTGGCCCCTTTCTTTGAGATAAGTCTGCAGTATTGCGAGCTGCAAATGCCACTTCCAGCTTAGCTGTGCAGAAGAAGAACATCAAGAAGAAGAAATATCTCGAAATATGTCCGTCAGGCCCCTTCCCTTGAGATAAATCTGCAAATATCTCGGAAACGAAGAGAGCTATGGCCAATTGTTAAGAGACCTTTTTTGTAGAGAATTAAGTTTCCTACTTTTTATGTTCTATGATATTTTTTGATCAGACGCGTAGTTCTCGAGATATATCAAGATATTTAAAAGTTCCGAAGCCGCACCAACATAATAGAGATACAGAAACACCGTGGCCCCTTTCTTTGAGATAACTCTGCACTATTGCGAGCTGCAAATGCCACTTCCAGCTTAGCTGTGCAGAAGAAGAACAACAAGAAGAAGAAATATCTCGAAATATGTCCGTCAGGCCCCTTCCCTTGAGATATATCTGCAAATATCTCGGAAACGAAACGAGCTATGGCAAAATGTTAAGAGACAGTTTTTGTAGAGAATTAAGTTTCCTACTTTTTATGTTGTATGATATTTTTTGATCAGACGAGTAGTTCTCGAGATATATCAAGATATTTAAAAGTTCCGAAGCCGCACCAACATAATAGAGATACAGAAACACCGTGGCCCCCTTCTTTGAGATAACTCTGCTCTATTGCGAGCTGCAAATGCCACTTCCAGCTTAGCTGTGCAGAAGAAGAACAACAAGAAGAAGAAATATCTCGAAATATGTCCGTCAGGCCCATTCCCTTGAGATAAATCTGCAAATATCTCGGAAACGAAGAGAGCTATGGCAAAATGTTAAGAGACCTTTTTTGTAGAGAATTAAGTTTCCTACTTTTCATGTTCTATGATATTTTTTGATCAGATGCGTAGTTCTCGAGATATATCAAGATATTTAAAAGTTCCGAAGCCGCACCAACATAATAGAGATACAGAAACACCGTGGCACCTTTTTTTGAGATAACTCTGCACTATTGCGAGCTGTAAATGCCACTTCCAGCTTAGGTGTGCAGAAGAAGAACAACAAGAAGAAGAAATATCTCGAAATATGTCCGTCAGGCCCCTTCCCTTGAGATATATCTGCAAATATCTCGGAAACGAAGCGAGCTATGGCAAAATGTTAAGAGACCTTTTTTGTAGACAATTATGTTTCCTACAATTTATGTTCTATGATATTTTTTGATCAGAAGCGTAGTTTTCGAGATATATCGAGATATTTAAAAGTTCCGAAGACGCACCAACATAATAGAGATACAGAAACACCGTGGCACCTTTCTTTGAGATAACTCTGCACTATTGCGAGCTGTAAATGCCACTTCCAGCTTAGCTGTGCAGAAGAAGAACAACAAGAAGAAGAAATATCTCGAAATATGTCCGTCAGGCCCCTTCCCTTGAGATAAATCTGCAAATATCTCGGAAACGAAGCGAGCTATGGCAAAATGTTAAGAGACCTTTTTTGTAGAGAATTAAGTTTCCTACTTTTTATGTTCTATGATATTTTTTGATCAGATGCGTAGTTCTCGAGATATATCAAGATATTTAAAAGTTCCGAAGCCGCACCAACATAATAGAGATACAGAAACACCGTGGCTCCTTCCTTTGAGATAACTCTGCACTATTGCGACCTGGAAATGCCACTTCCAGTTTAGCTGTGCAGAAGAAGAACAACAAGAAGAAGAAATATCTCGAAATATGTCCGTTAGGCCCCTTCCCTTGAGATAAATCTGCAAATATCTCGGAAACGAAGCGAGCTATGGCAAAATGTTAAGAGACCTTTTTTGTAGAGAATTAAGTTTCCTACTTTTTATGTTCTATGATATTTTTTGATCAGATGCGTAGTTCTCGAGATACATCAAGATATTTAAAAGTTCCGAAGCCGCACTAACATAATAGGGATACAGAAACACTGTGGCCCCTTTCTTTGAGATAACTCTGCACTAGTGCGAGCCGCAAATGCCACTTCCAGCTTAGCTGTGCAGAAGAAGAACAACAAGAAGAAGAAATATCTCGAAATATGTCCGTCAGACCCCTTCCCTTGAGATAAATCTGCAAATATCTCGGAAACGAGGCGAGCTATCGCAAAATGTTAAGAGACCTTTTTTGTAGAGAATTATGTTTCCTACAATTTATGTTCTACGATATTTTTTGATCAGAAGCGTAGTTTTCGAGATATATCAGGATATTTAAAAGTTAAGAAGCCGCACCAACATAATAGAGATACAGAAACACCGTGGCCCCTTTCTTTGAGATAACTCTGCACTATTGCGAGCTGCAAATGCCACTTCCAGCTTAGCTGTGCAGAAGAAGAACAACAAGAAGAAGAAATATCACGAAATATGTCCGTTAGGCCCCTTCCCTTGAGATACATCTGCAAATATCTCGGAAACGAAGCGAGCTATGGCAAAATGTTAAGAGACCTTTTTTGTAGCGAATTAAGTTTCCTACTTTTTATGTTCTATGATATTTTTTGATCAGATGCGTAGTTCTCGAGATATATCAAGATATTTAAAAGTTCCGAAGCCGCACCAACATAATAGAGATACAGAAACACCGTGGCCCCTTTCTTTCAGATAGCTATGCACTATTGCGAGCTGCAAACGCCACTTCCAGCTTAGCTGTGCAGAAGAAGAACAACAAGAAGAAGAAATATCTCGAAATATGTCCGTCAGGCCCCTTACCTTGAGATAAATCTGCAAATATCTCGGAAACGAAGCGAGCTATGGCAAAATGTTAAGAGACCTTTTTTGTAGAGAATTAAGTTTCCTACTTTGTATCTTCTATGATATTTTTTGATCAGACGCGTAGTTCTCGAGATATATCAAGATATTTAAAAGTTCCGAAGCCGCACCAACATAATAGAGATACAGAAACACCGTGGCTCCTTCCTTTGAGATAACTCTGCACTATTGCGACCTGGAAATGCCACTTCCAGTTTAGCTGTGCAGAAGAAGAACAACAAGAAGAAGAAATATCTCGAAATATGTCCGTCAGGCCCATTCCCTTGAGATAAATCTGCAAATATCTCGGAAACGAAGAGAGCTATGGCAAAATGTTAAGAGACCTTTTTTGTAGAGAATTAAGTTTCCTACTTTTCATGTTCTATGATATTTTTTGATCAGATGCGTAGTTCTCGAGATACATCAAGATATTTAAAAGTTCCGAAGCCGCACCAACATAATAGGGATACAGAAACACTGTGGCCCCTTTCTTTGAGATAACTCTGCACTAGTGCGAGCCGCAAATGCCACTTCCAGCTTAGCTGTGCAGAAGAAGAACAACAAGAAGAAGAAATATCTCGAAATATGTCCGTCAGACCCCTTCCCTTGAGATAAATCTGCAAATATCTCGGAAACGAGGCGAGCTATCGCAAAATGTTAAGAGACCTTTTTTGTAGAGAATTATGTTTCCTACAATTTATGTTCTACGATATTTTTTGATCAGAAGCGTAGTTTTCGAGATATATCAGGATATTTAAAAGTTAAGAAGCCGCACCAACATAATAGAGATACAGAAACACCGTGGCCCCTTTCTTTGAGATAACTCTGCACTATTGCGAGCTGCAAATGCCACTTCCAGCTTAGCTGTGCAGAAGAAGAACAACAAGAAGAAGAAATATCACGAAATATGTCCGTTAGGCCCCTTCCCTTGAGATACATCTGCAAATATCTCGGAAACGAAGCGAGCTATGGCAAAATGTTAAGAGACCTTTTTTGTAGCGAATTAAGTTTCCTACTTTTTATGTTCTATGATATTTTTTGATCAGATGCGTAGTTCTCGAGATATATCAAGATATTTAAAAGTTCCGAAGCCGCACCAACATAATAGAGATACAGAAACACCGTGGCCCCTTTCTTTCAGATAGCTATGCACTATTGCGAGCTGCAAACGCCACTTCCAGCTTAGCTGTGCAGAAGAAGAACAACAAGAAGAAGAAATATCTCGAAATATGTCCGTCAGGCCCCTTACCTTGAGATAAATCTGCAAATATCTCGGAAACGAAGCGAGCTATGGCAAAATGTTAAGAGACCTTTTTTGTAGAGAATTAAGTTTCCTACTTTGTATCTTCTATGATATTTTTTGATCAGACGCGTAGTTCTCGAGATATATCAAGATATTTAAAAGTTCCGAAGCCGCACCAACATAATAGAGATACAGAAACACCGTGGCTCCTTCCTTTGAGATAACTCTGCACTATTGCGACCTGGAAATGCCACTTCCAGTTTAGCTGTGCAGAAGAAGAACAACAAGAAGAAGAAATATCTCGAAATATGTCCGTCAGGCCCATTCCCTTGAGATAAATCTGCAAATATCTCGGAAACGAAGAGAGCTATGGCAAAATGTTAAGAGACCTTTTTTGTAGAGAATTAAGTTTCCTACTTTTCATGTTCTATGATATTTTTTGATCAGATGCGTAGTTCTCGAGATATATCAAGATATTTAAAAGTTCCGAAGCCGCACCAACATAATAGAGATACAGAAACACCGTGGCACCTTTTTTTGAGATAACTCTGCACTATTGCGAGCTGTAAATGCCACTTCCAGCTTAGGTGTGCAGAAGAAGAACAACAAGAAGAAGAAATATCTCGAAATATGTCCGTCAGGCCCCTTCCCTTGAGATATATCTGCAAATATCTCGGAAACGAAGCGAGCTATGGCAAAATGTTAAGAGACCTTTTTTGTAGACAATTATGTTTCCTACAATTTATGTTCTATGATATTTTTTGATCAGAAGCGTAGTTTTCGAGATATATCGAGATATTTAAAAGTTCCGAAGACGCACCAACATAATAGAGATACAGAAACACCGTGGCACCTTTCTTTGAGATAACTCTGCACTATTGCGAGCTGTAAATGCCACTTCCAGCTTAGCTGTGCAGAAGAAGAACAACAAGAAGAAGAAATATCTCGAAATATGTCCGTCAGGCCCCTTCCCTTGAGATAAATCTGCAAATATCTCGGAAACGAAGCGAGCTATGGCAAAATGTTAAGAGACCTTTTTTGTAGAGAATTAAGTTTCCTACTTTTTATGTTCTATGATATTTTTTGATCAGATGCGTAGTTCTCGAGATATATCAAGATATTTAAAAGTTCCGAAGCCGCACCAACATAATAGAGATACAGAAACACCGTGGCTCCTTCCTTTGAGATAACTCTGCACTATTGCGACCTGGAAATGCCACTTCCAGTTTAGCTGTGCAGAAGAAGAACAACAAGAAGAAGAAATATCTCGAAATATGTCCGTTAGGCCCCTTCCCTTGAGATAAATCTGCAAATATCTCGGAAACGAAGCGAGCTATGGCAAAATGTTAAGAGACCTTTTTTGTAGAGAATTAAGTTTCCTACTTTTTATGTTCTATGATATTTTTTGATCAGATGCGTAGTTCTCGAGATACATCAAGATATTTAAAAGTTCCGAAGCCGCACCAACATAATAGGGATACAGAAACACTGTGGCCCCTTTCTTTGAGATAACTCTGCACTAGTGCGAGCCGCAAATGCCACTTCCAGCTTAGCTGTGCAGAAGAAGAACAACAAGAAGAAGAAATATCTCGAAATATGTCCGTCAGACCCCTTCCCTTGAGATAAATCTGCAAATATCTCGGAAACGAGGCGAGCTATCGCAAAATGTTAAGAGACCTTTTTTGTAGAGAATTATGTTTCCTACAATTTATGTTCTACGATATTTTTTGATCAGAAGCGTAGTTTTCGAGATATATCAGGATATTTAAAAGTTAAGAAGCCGCACCAACATAATAGAGATACAGAAACACCGTGGCCCCTTTCTTTGAGATAACTCTGCACTATTGCGAGCTGCAAATGCCACTTCCAGCTTAGCTGTGCAGAAGAAGAACAACAAGAAGAAGAAATATCACGAAATATGTCCGTTAGGCCCCTTCCCTTGAGATACATCTGCAAATATCTCGGAAACGAAGCGAGCTATGGCAAAATGTTAAGAGACCTTTTTTGTAGCGAATTAAGTTTCCTACTTTTTATGTTCTATGATATTTTTTGATCAGATGCGTAGTTCTCGAGATATATCAAGATATTTAAAAGTTCCGAAGCCGCACCAACATAATAGAGATACAGAAACACCGTGGCCCCTTTCTTTCAGATAGCTATGCACTATTGCGAGCTGCAAACGCCACTTCCAGCTTAGCTGTGCAGAAGAAGAACAACAAGAAGAAGAAATATCTCGAAATATGTCCGTCAGGCCCCTTACCTTGAGATAAATCTGCAAATATCTCGGAAACGAAGCGAGCTATGGCAAAATTTTAAGAGACCTTTTTTGTAGAGAATTAAGTTTCCTACTTTGTATCTTCTATGATATTTTTTGATCAGACGCGTAGTTCTCGAGATATATCAAGATATTTAAAAGTTCCGAAGCCGCACCAACATAATAGAGATACAGAAACACCGTGGCTCCTTCCTTTGAGATAACTCTGCACTATTGCGACCTGGAAATGCCACTTCCAGTTTAGCTGTGCAGAAGAAGAACAACAAGAAGAAGAAATATCTCGAAATATGTCCGTTAGGCCCCTTCCCTTGAGATACATCTGCAAATATCTCGGAAACGAAGCGAGCTATGGCAAAATGTTAAGAGACCTTTTTTGTAGAGAATTAGGTTTCCTACGTTTTATGTTCTATGATATTTTTTGATCAGATGCGTAGTTCTCGAGATATATCAAGATATTTAAAAGTTCCGAAGCCGCACCAACATAATCGGGATACAGAAACACCGTGCCCCTCTCTTTGAGATAACTCTGCACTATTGCGAGCTGGAAATGCCACTTCCAGTTTAGCTGTGCAGAAGAAGAACAACAAGAAGAAGAAATATCTCGAAATATGTCCGTCAGGCCCCTTCCCTTGAGATAAATCTGCAAATATCTCGGAAACGAAGAGAGCTATGGCAAAATGTTAAGAGACCTTTTTTGTAGAGAATTAGGTTTCCTACTTTTTATGTTCTATGATATTTTTTGATCAGATGCGTAGTTCTCGAGATATATCAAGATATTTAAAAGTTCCAAAGCCGCACCAACATAATAGAGATACAGAAACACCGTGGCCCCTTTCTTTGAGATAACTCTGCACTATTGCGAGCTGTAAATGCCACTTCCAGCTTAGCTGTGCAGAAGAAGAACAACAAGAAGAAGAAATATCTGGAAATATGTCCGTCAGGCCCCTTCCCTTGAGATATATCTGCAAATATCTCGGAGACGAAGCGAGCTATGGCAAAATGTTAAGAGACCTTTTTTGTAGAGAATTATGTTTCCTACTTTTTATGTTCTATGATATTTTTTGATCAGACGCGTAGTTCTCGAGATATATCAAGATATTTAATAGTTCCGAAGCCGCACCAACATAATAGAGATACAGAAACACCGTGGCCCCTTTCTTTGAGATAACTCTGCACTATTGCGAGCTGTAAATGCCACTTCCAGCTTAGCTGTGCAGAAGAAGAACAACAAGAAGAAGAAATATCTGGAAATATGTCCGTCAGGCCCCTTCCCTTGAGATATATCTGCAAATATCTCGGAGACGAAGCGAGCTATGGCAAAATGTTAAGAGACCTTTTTTGTAGAGAATTATGTTTCCTACTTTTTATGTTCTATGATATTTTTTGATCAGACGCGTAGTTCTCGAGATATATCAAGATATTTAAAAGTTCCGAAGCCGCACCAACATAATAGAGATACAGAAACACCGTGGCCCCTTTCTTTGAGATAACTCTGCACTATCGCGAGCTGTAAATGCCACTTCCAGCTTAGTTGTGCAGAAGAAGAACAACAAGAAGAAGAAATATCTCGAAATATGTCCGTCAGGCCCCTTCCCTTGAGATATATCTGCAAATATCTCGGAAACGAAGCAAGCTATGGCAAAATATTAAGAGACCTTTTTTGTAGAGAATTATGTTTCCTACAATTTATGTTCTATGATATTTTTTGATCAGAAGCGTAGTTTTCGAGATATATCGAGATATTTAAAAGTTCCGAAGCCGCACCAACATAATAGGGATACAGAAACACCGTGGCCCCTTTCTTTGAGATAACTCTGCACTAGTGCTAGCCGCAAATGCCACTTCCAGCTTAGCTGTGCAGAAGAAGAACAACAAGAAGAAGAAATATCTCGAAATATGTCCGTCAGGCCCCTTCCCTTGAGATAAATCTGCAAATATCTCGGAAACGAAGAGAGCTATGGCAAAATGTTAAGAGACCTTTTTTGTAGAGAATTAAGTTTCCTACTTTTTATGTTCTATGATATTTTTTGATCAGACGCGTAGTTCTCGAGATATATCAAGATGTTTAAAAGTTCCGAAGCCGCACCAACATAATAGAGATACAGAAACACCGTGGCCCCTTTCTTTGAGATAACTCTGCACTATTGCGAGCTGCAAATGCCACTTCCAGCTTAGCTGTGCAGAAGAAGAACAACAAGAAGAAGAAATATCTCGAAATATGTCCGTCAGGCCAGTTCCCTTGAGATAAATCTGCAAATATCTCGGAAACGAAGCGAGCTATGGCAAAATGTTAAGAGACATTTTTTGTAGAGAATTATGTTTCCTACAATTTATGTTCTATGATATTTTTTGATCAGAAGCGTAGTTTTCGAGATATATCGAGATATTTAAAAGTTCCGAAGCCGCACCAACATAATAGAGATACAGAAACACCGTGGCCCCTTTCTTTGAGATAACTCTGCACTAGTGCGAGCCGCAAATGCCACTTCCAGCTTAGCTGTGCAGAAGAAGAGCAACAAGAAGAAGAAATATCTCGAAATATGTCCGTCAGGCCCCTTCCCTTGAGATATATCTGCAAATATCTCGGAAACGAAGCGAGCTATGGCAAAATGTTAAGAGACCTTTTTTGTAGAGAATTAAGTTTCCTACTTTTTATGTTCTATGATATTTTTTGATCAGATGCGTAGTTCTCGAGATATATCAAGATATTTAAAAGTTCCGAAGCTGCACCAACATAATAGAGGTACAGAAGCACCGTGGCCTCTTTCTTTGAGATAACTCTGCACTATTGCGAGCTGTAAATGCCACTTCCAGCTTAGCTGTGCAGAGGAAGAACAACAAGAAGAAGAAATATCTCGAAATATGTCCGTCAGGCCAGTTCCTTTGAGCTGAATCTGCAAATATCTCGGAAACGAAGCGAGCTATGGCAAAATGTTAAGAGACGTTTTTTGTAGAGAATTATGTTTCCTACAATTTATGTTCTATGATATTTTTTGATCAGAAGCGTAGTTTTCGAGATATATCGAGATATTTAAAAGTTCCGAAGCCGCACCAACATAATAGAGATACAGAAACACCGTGGCCCCTTTCTTTGAGATAACTCTGCACTAGTGCGAGCCGCAAATGCCACTTCCAGCTCAGCTGTGCAGAAGAAGAACAACAAGAAGAAGAAATATCTCGAAATATGTCCGTCAGGCCCCTTCCCTTGAGATAAATCTGCAAATATCTCGGAAACGAAGCGAGCTATCGCAAAATGTTAAGAGACCTTTTTTGTAGAGAATTATGTTTCCTACAATTTATGTTCTACGAAATTTTTTGATCAGAAGCGTAGTTTTCGAGATATATCGAGATATTTAAAAGTTCCGAAGCCGCACCAACATAATAGAGATACAGAAACACCGTGGCCCCTTTCTTTGAGATAACTCTGCACTAGTGCGAGCTGCAAGTGCCACTTCCAGCTTAGCTGTGCAGAAGAAGAACAACAAGAAGAAGAAATATCTCGAAATATGTCCGTCAGGCCCCTTCCCTTGAGATAAATCTGCAAATATCTCGGAAACGAAGCGAGCTATGGCAAAATGTTAAGAGACCTTTTTTGTAGAGAATTAAGTTTCCTACTTTTTATGTTCTATGATATTTTTTGATCAGATGCGTAGTTCTCGAGATATATCAAGATATTTAAAAGTTCCGAAGCCGCACCAACATAATAGAGATACAGAAACACCGTGGCCCCTTCCTTTGAGATAACTCTGCACTAGTGCGAGCCGCAAATGCCACTTCCAGCTTAGCTGTGCAGAAGAAGAACAACAAGAAGAAGAAATATCTCGAAATATGTCCGTCAGGCCCCTTCCCTTGAGATAAATCTGCAAATATCTCGGAAACGAAGCGAGCTATGGCAAAATGTTAAGAGACATTTTTGGAAGAGAATTAAGTTTCCTACTTTTTATGTTCTATGATATTTTTTGATCAGATGCGTAGTTCTCGAGATATATCAAGATATTTAAAAGTTCCGAAGCCGCACCAACATAATAGAGATACAGAAACACCGTGGCCCCTTTCTTTGAGATAACTCTGCACTAGTGCGAGCCGCAAATGCCACTTCCAGCTTAGCTGTGCAGAAGAAGAACAACAAGAAGAAGAAATATCTCGAAATATGTCCGTCAGGCCCCTTCCCTTGAGATATATCTGCAAATATCTCGGAAACGAAACGAGCTATGGCAAAATGTTAAGAGACAGTTTTTGTAGAGAATTAAGTTTCCTACTTTTTATGTTGTATGATATTTTTTGATCAGACGAGTAGTTCTCGAGATATATCAAGATATTTAAAAGTTCCGAAGCCGCACCAACATAATAGAGATACAGAAACACCGTGGCCCCCTTCTTTGAGATAACTCTGCTCTATTGCGAGCTGCAAATGCCACTTCCAGCTTAGCTGTGCAGAAGAAGAACAACAAGAAGAAGAAATATCTCGAAATATGTCCGTCAGGCCCATTCCCTTGAGATAAATCTGCAAATATCTCGGAAACGAAGAGAGCTATGGCAAAATGTTAAGAGACCATTTTTGTAGAGAATTAAGTTTCCTACTTTTCATGTTCTATGATATTTTTTGATCAGATGCGTAGTTCTCGAGATATATCAAGATATTTAAAAGTTCCGAAGCCGCACCAACATAATAGAGATACAGAAACACCGTGGCACCTTTTTTTGAGATAACTCTGCACTATTGCGAGCTGTAAATGCCACTTCCAGCTTAGCTGTGCAGAAGAAGAACAACAAGAAGAAGAAATATCTCGAAATACAGTAATGCTTCGAAATAAGCAAGTGGTCTCTGCTTCGAAATAAGCAAGTCGCTATCCCCTCTTCTTTGTTTGAAGTCGCCCGCAAAGTGAGAGGTACGAGAAACGAGTGAGAGGTCCATCAAAGCGCGAAGCCGATGTTTAGGGTAATAAATTTCACGCTCGACTGAGCAGTGACATCGGTTAGTAGAAGAAGGATGGAATATATATAATGCTTTCTCAGTCTGGTATATTTGCTTCGAAATAAAGCATAGTGCGAGAATGAGAGGGCATGTTATATTCTATCCTTGTCCAAAAAATAACATCGCTGCTCGACCGATCACTTTATGATTTGCCGCTACCTCGGATCTCTCACTCGTTTCTCGCGTTTTCTATCGTCCCGTTTCAAGAACAAAGTCAAGCCGAATAGGTACCTGCTTCGAAATAAGCAACTGTTCGGTCCCGAGCCACTTGCTTATTTCGAAGCATTACTGTATGTCCGTCAGGCCCCTTCCCTTGGGATATATCTGCAAATATCTCGGAAACGAAGCGAGCTATGGCAAATTGTTAAGAGACCTTTTTTGTAGAGAATTAAGTTTCCTACTTTTTATGTTCTATGATATTTTTTGATCAGATGCGTAGTTCTCGAGATATATCAAGATATTTAAAAGTTCCGAAGCCGCACCAACATAATAGAGATACAGAAACACCGTGGCCCCTTTCTTTGAGATAACTCTGCACTATTGCGTGCTGTAAATGCCACTTCCAGCTTAGCTGTGCAGAAGAAGAACAACAAGAAGAAGAAATATCTCGAAATATGTCCGTCAGGCCCCTTCCCTTGAGATATATCTGCAAATATCTCGGAAACGAAGCTAGCTATGGGAAAATGTTAAGAGACCTTTTTTGTAGAGAATTATGTTTCCTACAATTTATGTTCTATGATATTTTTTGATCAGAAGCGTAGTTTTCGAGATATATCGAGATATTTAAAAGTTCCGAAGCCGCACCAACATAATAGAGATACAGAAACACCGTGGCCCCTTTCTTTGAGATAACTCTGCACTATTGCGAGCCGCAAATGCCACTTCCAGCTTAGCTGTGCAGAAGAAGAACAACAAGAAGAAGAAATATCTCGAAATATGTCCGTCAGGCCCCTTCCTTTGAGATATATCTGCAAATATCTCGGAAACGAAGCGAGCTATGGCAAAATGTTAAGAGACCTTTTATGTAGAGAATTATGTTTCCTACTTTTTATGTTCTATAATATTTTTGGATCAGATGCGTAGTTTTCGAGATATATCAAGATATTTAAAAGTTCCGAAGCCGCACCAACATAATAGAGATACAGAAACACCGTGGCCCCTTTCTTTGAGATAACTCTGCACTATTGTGAGCTGTAAATGCCACTTCCAGCTTAGCTGTGCAGAAGAAGAACAACAAGAAGAAGAAATATCTCGAAATCTGTCCGACAGGCCCCTTCCCTTGAGATAAATCTGCAAATATCTCGGAAACGAAGCGAGCTATGGCAAAACGTTAAGAAACCTTTTTTGTAGAGAATTAAGTTTCCTACTTTTTATGTTGTATGATATTTTTTGATCAGATGCGTAGTTCTCGAGATATATCAAGATATTTAAAAGTTCCGAAGCCGCACCAACATAATAGAGATACAGAAACACCGTGGCCCCTTTCTTTGAGATAACTCTGCACTAGTGCGAGCCGCAAATGCCACTTCCAGCTTAGCTGTGCAGAAGAAGAACAACAAGAAGAAGAAATATCTCGAAAAATGTCCGTCAGGCCCCTTCCCTTGAGATGTATCTGCAAATATCTCGGAAACGAAGCGAGCTATGGCAAAATGTTAAGAGACCTTGTTTGTAGAGAATTATGTTTCCTACAATTTATGTTCTATGATATTTTTTGATCAGAAGCGTAGTTTTCGAGATATATCGAGATATTTAAAAGTTCCGAAGCCGCACCAACATAATAGAGATACAGAAACACCGTGGCCCCTTTCTTTGAGATAACTCTGCGTTTAGTGCGAGCCGCAAATGCCACTTCCAGCTTAGCTGTGCAGAAGAAGAACAACAAGAAGAAGAAATATCTCGAAATATGTCCGTCAGGCCCCTTCCCTTGAGATAAATCTGCAAATATCTCGGAAACGAAGCGAGCTATGGCAAAATGTTAAGACACCTTTTTTGTAGAGAATTAAGTTTCCTACTTTTTATGTTCTATGATATTTTTTGATCAGATGCGTAGTTCTCGAGATATATCAAGATATTTAAAAGTTCCGAAGCCGCACCAACATAATAGAGATACAGAAACACCGTGGCCCCTTTCTTTGAGATAACTCTGCACTATTGCGAGCTGGAAATGCCACTTCCAGTTTTGCTGTGCAGAAGAAGAACAACAAGAAGAAGAAATATCTCGAAATATGTCCGTCAGGCCCCTTCCCTTGAGATAAATCTGCAAATATTTCGGAAACGAAGCGAGCTATGGCAAAATGTTAAGAGACCTTTTTTGTAGAGAATTAAGTTTCCTACTTTTTATGTTGTATAATATTTTTTGATCAGATGCGTAGTTCTCGAGATATATCAAGATATTTAAAAGTTCCGAAGCCGCACCAACATAATAGAGATACAGAAACACCGTGGCCCCTTTCTTTGAGATAACTCTGCACTATTGTGAGCTGTAAATGCCACTTCCAGCTTAGCTGTGCAGAAGAAGAACAACAAGAAGAAGAAATATCTCGAAATCTGTCCGACAGGCCCCTTCCCTTGAGATAAATCTGCAAATATCTCGGAAACGAAGCGAGCTATGGCAAAATGTTAAGACACCGTTTTTGTAGAGAATTAAGTTTCCTACTTTTTATGTTCTATGATATTTTTTGATCAGATGCGTAGTTCACGAGATATATCAAGATATTTAAAAGTTCCGAAGCCGCACCAACATAATAGAGATACAGAAACACCGTGGCCCCTTTCTTTGAGATAACTCTGCACTATTGCGTGCTGTAAATGCCACTTCCAGCTTAGCTGTGCAGAAGAAGAACAACAAG
This sequence comes from Osmia lignaria lignaria, assembly GCF_051020975.1. Classification (NCBI taxonomy): domain Eukaryota; kingdom Metazoa; phylum Arthropoda; class Insecta; order Hymenoptera; family Megachilidae; genus Osmia; species Osmia lignaria. Next base: position 2,460,172 of record NW_027478159.1, on the reverse strand, counting down.
AAGAAGAAATATCTCGAAATATGTCCGTCAGGCCCCTTCCCTTGAGATATATCTGCAAATATCTCGGAAACGAAGCTAGCTATGGCAAAATGTTAAGAGACCTTTTTTGTAGAGAATTATGTTTCCTACAATTTATGTTCTATGATATTTTTTGATGAGAAGCGTAGTTTTCGAGATATATCGAGATATTTAAAAGTTCCGAAGCCGCACCAACATAATAGAGATACAGAAACACCGTGGCCCCTTTCTTTGAGATAACTCTGCACTATTGCGAGCCGCAAATGCCACTTCCAGCTTAGCTGTGCAGAAGAAGAACAACAAGAAGAAGAAATATCTCGAAATATGTCCGTCAGGCCCCTTCCTTTGAGATATATCTGCAAATATCTCGGAAACGAAGCGAGCTATGGCAAAATGTTAAGAGACCTTTTTTGTAGAGAATTATGTTTCCTACAATTTATGTTCTATGATATTTTTTGATCAGAAGCGTAGTTTTCGAGATATATCGAGATATTTAAAAGTTCCGAAGCCGCACCAACATAATAGAGATACAGAAACACCGTGGCCCCTTTCTTTGAGATAACTCTGCGTTTAGTGCGAGCCGCAAATGCCACTTCCAGCTTAGCTGTGCAGAAGAAGAACAACAAGAAGAAGAAATATCTCGAAATATGTCCGTCAGGCCCCTTCCCTTGAGATGTATCTGCAAATATCTCGGAAACGAAGCGAGCTATGGCAAAATGTTAAGAGACCTTTTTTGTAGAGAATTATGTTTCCTACAATTTATGTTCTATGATATTTTTTGATCAGAAGCGTAGTTTTCGAGATATATCGAGATATTTAAAAGTTCCGAAGCCGCACCAACATAATAGAGATACAGAAACACCGTGGCCCCTTTCTTTGAGATAACTCTGCGTTTAGTGCGAGCCGCAAATGCCTCTTCCAGCTTAGCTGTGCAGAAGAAGAACAACAAGAAGAAGAAATATCTCGAAAAATGTCCGTCAGGCCCCTTCCCTTGAGATGTATCTGCAAATATCTCGGAAACGAAGCGAGCTATGGCAAAATGTTAAGACACCTTTTTTGTAGAGAATTAAGTTTCCTACTTTTTATGTTCTATGATATTTTTTGATCAGATGCGTAGTTCTCGAGATATATCAAGATATTTAAAAGTTCCGAAGCCGCACCAACATAATAGAGATACAGAAACACCGTGGCCCCTTTCTTTGAGATAACTCTGCACTATTGCGAGCTGGAAACGCCACTTCCAGTTTAGCTGTGCAGAAGAAGAACAACAAGAAGAAGAAATATCTCGAAATATGTCCGTCAGGCCCCTTCCCTTGAGATAAATCTGCAAATATCTCGGAAACGAAGCGAGCTATGGCAAAATGTTAAGAGACCTTTTTTGTAGAGAATTAAGTTTCCTACTTTTTATGTTCTATAATATTTTTGGATCAGATGCGTAGTTCTCGAGATATATCAAGATATTTAAAAGTTCCGAAGCCGCACCAACATAATAGAGATACAGAAACACCGTGGCCCCTTTCTTTGAGATAACTCTGCACTATTGTGAGCTGTAAATGCCACTTCCAGTTTAGCTGTGCAGAAGAAGAACAACAAGAAGAAGAAATATCTCGAAATATGTCCGTCAGGCCCCTTCCCTTGAGATATATCTGCAAATATCTCGGAAACGAAGCTAGCTATGGCAAAATGTTAAGAGACCTTTTTTGTAGAGAATTATGTTTCCTACAATTTATCTTCTATGATATTTTTTGATCAGAAGCGTAGTTTTCGAGATATATCGAGATATTTAAAAGTTCCGAAGCCGCACCAACATAATAGAGATACAGAAACACCGTGGCCCCTTTCTTTGAGATAACTCTGCACTATTGCGAGCCGCAAATGCCACTTCCAGCTTAGCTGTGCAGAAGAAGAACAACAAGAAGAAGAAATATCTCGAAATATGTCCGTCAGGCCCCTTCCCTTGAGATATATCTGCAAATATCTCGGAAACGAAGCGAGCTATGGCAAAATGTTAAGAGACCTTTTTTGTAGAGAATTATGTTTCCTACAATTTATGTTCTATGATATTTTTTTATCTGATGCGTAGTTCTCGAGATATATCAAGATATTTAAAAGTTCCGAAGCCGCACCAACATAATAGAGATACAGAAACACCGTGGCCCCTTTCTTTGAGATAACTCTGCACTATTGCGAGCTGGAAACGCCACTTCCAGTTTAGGTGTGCAGAAGAAGAACAACAAGAAGAAGAAATATCTCGAAATATGTCCGTCAGGCCCCTTCCCTTGAGATAAATCTGCAAATATCTCGGAAACGAAGCGAGCTATGGCAAAATGTTAAGAGACCTTTTTTGTAGAGAATTAAGTTTCCTACTTTTTATGTTCTATAATATTTTTGGATCAGATGCGTAGTTCTCGAGATATATCAAGATATTTAAAAGTTCCGAAGCCGCACCAACATAATAGAGATACAGAAACACCGTGGCCCCTTTCTTTGAGATAACTCTGCACTATTGTGAGCTGTAAATGCCACTTCCAGTTTAGCTGTGCAGAAGAAGAACAACAAGAAGAAGAAATATCTCGAAATATGTCCGTCAGGCCCCTTCCCTTGAGATATATCTGCAAATATCTCGGAAACGAAGCTAGCTATGGCAAAATGTTAAGAGACCTTTTTTGTAGAGAATTATGTTTCCTACAATTTATCTTCTATGATATTTTTTGATCAGAAGCGTAGTTTTCGAGATATATCGAGATATTTAAAAGTTCCGAAGCCGCACCAACATAATAGAGATACAGAAACACCGTGGCCCCTTTCTTTGAGATAACTCTGCACTATTGCGAGCCGCAAATGCCACTTCCAGCTTAGCTGTGCAGAAGAAGAACAACAAGAAGAAGAAATATCTCGAAATATGTCCGTCAGGCCCCTTCCCTTGAGATATATCTGCAAATATCTCGGAAACGAAGCGAGCTATGGCAAAATGTTAAGAGACCTTTTTTGTAGAGAATTATGTTTCCTACAATTTATGTTCTATGATATTTTTTTATCTGATGCGTAGTTCTCGAGATATATCAAGATATTTAAAAGTTCCGAAGCCGCACCAACATAATAGAGATACAGAAACACCGTGGCCCCTTTCTTTGAGATAACTCTGCACTATTGCGAGCTGCAAATGCCACTTCCAGCTTAGCTGTGCAGAGGAAGAACAACAAGAAGAAGAAATATCTCGAAATATGTCCGTCAGGCCAGTTCCTTTGAGCTGAATCTGCAAATATCTCGGAAACGAAGCGAGCTATGGCAAAATGTTAAGACGCCTTTTTTGTAGAGAATTAAGTTTCCTACTTTTTATGTTCTATGATATTTTTTGATCAGATGCGTAGTTCTCGAGATATATCAAGATATTTAAAAGTTCCGAAGCCGCACCAACATAATAGAGATACAGAAACACCGTGGCCCCTTTCTTTGAGATAACTCTGCACTATTGCGAGCCGCAAATGCCACTTCCAGCTTAGCTGTGCAGAAGAAGAACAACAAGAAGAAGAAATATCTCGAAATATGTCCGTCAGGCCCCTTCCCTTGAGATATATCTGCAAATATCTCGGAAACGAAGCGAGCTATGGCAAAATGTTAAGAGACCTTTTTTGTAGAGAATTATGTTTCCTACAATTTATGTTCTATGATATTTTTTGATCAGAAGCGTAGTTTTCGAGATATATCGAGATATTTAAAAGTTCCAAAGCCGCACCAACATAATAGAGATACAGAAACACCGTGGCCCCTTTCTTTGAGATAACTCTGCACTAGTGCGAGCCGAAAATGCCACTTCCAGCTTAGCTGTGCAGAAGAAGAACAACAAGAAGCAGAAATATCTCGAAATATGTCCGTCAGGCCCCTTCCCTTGAGATGTATCTGCAAATATCTCGGAAACGAAGCGAGCTATGGCAAAATGTTAAGAGATCTTTTTTGTAGAGAATTATGTTTCCTACAATTTATGTTCTATGATATTTTTTTATCTGATGCGTAGTTCTCGAGATATATCAAGATATTTAAAAGTTCCGAAGCCGCACCAACATAATAGAGATACAGAAACACCGTGGCCCCTTTCTTTGAGATAACTCTGCACTATTGCGAGCTGCAAATGCCACTTCCAGCTTAGCTGTGCAGAGGAAGAACAACAAGAAGAAGAAATATCTCGAAATATGTCCGTCAGGCCAGTTCCTTTGAGCTGAATCTGCAAATATCTCGGAAACGAAGCGAGCTATGGCAATATGTTAAGAGGCCTTTTTTGTAGAGAACTAAGTTTCCTACTTTTTATGTTCTATGATATTTTTTGATCAGATGCGTAGTTCTCGAGATATATCAAGATATTTAAAAGTTCCGAAGCCGCACCAACATAATAGAGATACAGAAACACCGTGGCCCCTTTCTTTGAGATAACTCTGCACTATTGCGAGCTGTAAATGCCACTTCCAGCTTAGCTGTGCAGAAGAAGAACAACAAGAAGAAGAAATATCTCGAAATATGTCCGTCAGGCCCCTTCCCTTGAGATATATCTGCAAATATCTCGGAAACGAAGCGAGCTATCGCAAAATGTTGAGAGACCTTTTTTGTAGAGAATTGAGTTTCCTACTTTTTATGTTCTATGATATTTTTTGATCAGATGCGTAGTTCTCGAGATATATCAAGATATTTAAAAGTTCCGAAGCCGCACCAACATAATAGAGATACAGAAACACCGTGGCCCCTTTCTTTGAGATAAGTCTGCAGTATTGCGAGCTGCAAATGCCACTTCCAGCTTAGCTGTGCAGAAGAAGAACATCAAGAAGAAGAAATATCTCGAAATATGTCCGTCAGGCCCCTTCCCTTGAGATAAATCTGCAAATATCTCGGAAACGAAGAGAGCTATGGCCAATTGTTAAGAGACCTTTTTTGTAGAGAATTAAGTTTCCTACTTTTTATGTTCTATGATATTTTTTGATCAGATGCGTAGTTCTCGAGATATATCAAGATATTTAAAAGTTCCGAAGCCGCACCAACATAATAGAGATACAGAAACACCGTGGCCCCTTTCTTTGAGATAACTCTGCACTATTGCGAGCTGCAAATGCCACTTCCAGCTTAGCTGTGCAGAAGAAGAACAACAAGAAGAAGAAATATCTCGAAATATGTCCGTCAGGCCCCTTCCCTTGAGATATATCTGCAAATATCTCGGAAACGAAGCGAGCTATGGCAAAATGTTAAGAGACCTTTTTTGTAGAGAATTAAGTTTCCTACTTTTTATCTTTTATGATATTTTTTGATCAGATGCGTAGTTCTCGAGATATATCAAGATATTTAAAAGTTCCGAAGCCGCACCAACATAATAGAGATACAGAAACACCGTGGCCCCTTTCTTTGAGATAACTCTGCACTATTGCGAGCTGCAAATGCCACTTCCAGCTTAGCTGTGCAGAGGAAGAACAACAAGAAGAAGAAATATCTCGAAACATGTCCGTCAGACCAGTTCCTTTGAGCTGAATCTGCAAATATCTCGGAAACGAAGCGAGCTATGGCAAAATGTTAAGAGACGTTTTTTGTAGAGAATTATGTTTCCTACAATTTATGTTCTATGATATTTTTTGATCAGAAGCGTAGTTTTCGAGATATATCGAGATATTTAAAAGTTCCGAAGCCGCACCAACATAATAGGGATACAGAAACACCGTGGCCCCTTTCTTTGAGATAACTCTGCACTAGTGCGAGCCGCAAATGCCACTTCCAGCTTAGCTGTGCAGAAGAAGAACAACAAGAAGAAGAAATATCTCGAAATATGTCCGTCAGGCCCCTTCCCTTGAGATAAATCTGCAAATATCTCGGAAACGAAGCGAGCTATGGCAAAATGTTAAGAGACCTTTTTTGTAGAGAATTAAGTTTCCTACTTTTTATGTTCTATGATATTTTTTGATCAGAAGCGTAGTTCTCGAGATAGATCAAGATACTTAAAAGTTCCGAAGCCGCACCAAACATAATAGAGATACAGAAACACCGTGGCCCCTCTCTTTGAGATAACTCTGCACTATTGCGAGCTGCAAATGCCACTTCCAGCTTAGCTGTGCAGAAGAAGAACAACAAGAAGAAGAAATATCTCGAAATATGTCCGTCAGGCCCCTTCCCTTGAGATAAATCTGCAAATATCTCGGAAACGAAGCGAGCTATGGCAAAATGTTAAGAGACCTTTTTTGTAGATAATTAAGTTTCCTACTTTTTATGTTCTATGATATTTTTCGATCAGAGGCGTAGTTCGCGAGATATATCAAGATATTTAAAAGTTCCGAAGCCGCACCAACATAATAGAGATACAGAAACACCGTGGCCCCTTTCTTTGAGATAACTCTGCACGATTGCGAGCTGGAAATGCCACTTCCAGTTTAGCTGTGCAGAAGAAGAACAACAAGAAGAAGAAATATCTCGAAATATGTCCATCAGGACCCTTCCCTTGAGATAAATCTGCAAATATCTCGGAAACGAAGCGAGCTATGGGAAAATGTTAAGAGACCTTTTTTGTAGAGAATAATATTTCCTACAATTTACGTTCTATGATATTTTTTGATCAGAAGCGTAGTTTTCGAGATATATCGAGATATTTAAAAGTTCCGAAGCCGCACCAACATAATAAAGATACAGAAACACCGTGGCCCCTTTCTTTGAGATAACTCTGCACTAGTGCGAGCCGCAAATGCCACTTCCAGCTCAGCTGTGCAGAAGAAGAACAACAAGAAGAAGAAATATCTCGAAATATGTTCGTCAGGCCAGTTCCTTTGAGCTGAATCTGCAAATATCTCGGAAACCAAGCGAGCTATGGCAAAATGTTAAGAGACCTTTTTTGTAGATAATTAAGTTTCCTACTTTTTATGTTCTATGATATTTTTTGATCAGAAGCGTAGTTTTCGAGATATATCGAGATATTTAAAAGTTCCGAAGCCGCACCAAACATAATAGAGATACAGAAACACCGTGGCCCCTTTCTTTGAGATAACTCTGCACTATTGCGAGCTGCAAATGCCACTTCCAGCTTAGCTGTGCAGAGGAAGAACAACAAGAAGAAGAAATATCTCGAAACATGTCCGTCAGACCAGTTCCTTTGAGCTGAATCTGCAAATATCTCGGAAACGAAGCGAGCTATGGCAAAATGTTAAGAGACGTTTTTTGTAGAGAATTATGTTTCCTACAATTTATGTTCTATGATATTTTTTGATCAGAAGCGTAGTTTTCGAGATATATCGAGATATTTAAAAGTTCCGAAGCCGCACCAACATAATAGGGATACAGAAACACCGTGGCCCCTTTCTTTGAGATAACTCTGCACTAGTGCGAGCCGCAAATGCCACTTCCAGCTTAGCTGTGCAGAAGAAGAACAACAAGAAGAAGAAATATCTCGAAATATGTCCGTCAGGCCCCTTCCCTTGAGATAAATCTGCAAATATCTCGGAAACGAAGCGAGCTATGGCAAAATGTTAAGAGACCTTTTTTGTAGATAATTAAGTTTGCTACTTTTTATGTTCTATGATATTTTTCGATCAGAGGCGTAGTTCTCGAGATATATCAAGATATTTAAAAGTTCCGAAGCCGCACCAACATAATAGAGATACAGAAACACCGTGGCCCCTTTCTTTGAGATAACTCTGCACGATTGCGAGCTGGAAATGCCACTTCCAGTTTAGCTGTGCAGAAGAAGAACAACAAGAAGAAGAAATATCTCGAAATATGTCCATCAGGACCCTTCCCTTGAGATAAATCTGCAAATATCTCGGAAACGAAGCGAGCTATGGCAAAATGTTAAGAGACCTTTTTTGTAGAGAATTATGTTTCCTACAATTTATGTTCTACGATATTTTTTGATCAGAAGCGTAGTTTTCGAGATATATCGAGATATTTAAAAGTTCCGAAGCCGCACCAACATAATAGAGATACAGAAACACCGTGGCCCCTTTCTTTGGGATAACTCTGCACTATTGCGAGCTGCAAATGCCACTTCCAGCTTAGCTGTGCCGAAGAAGAACAACAAGAAGAAGAAATATCTCGAAATATGTCCGTCAGGCCACTTCCCTTGAGATAAATCTGCAAATATCTCGGAAACGAAGCGAGCTATGGCAAAATGTTAAGAGACCTTTTTTGTAGAGAATTAAGTTTCCTACTTTTTATGTTCGATGATATTTTTTGATCAGATGCGTAGTTCTCGAGATATATCAAGATATTTAAAAGTTCCGAAGCTGCACCAACATAATAGAGGTACAGAAACACCGTGGCCTCTTTCTTTGAGATAACTCTGCACTATTGCGAGTTGCAAATGCCACTTCGAGCTTAGCTGTGCAGAAGAAGAACAACAAGAAGAAGAAATATCTCGAAATATGTCCGTCAGACCCCTTCCCTTGAGATGAATCTGCAAATATGTCGGAAACGAAGCGAGCTATGGCAAAATGTTTAGAGACGTTTTTTGTAGAGAATTATGTTTCCTACAATTTATGTTCTATGATATTTTTTGATCAGAAGCGTAGTTTTCGAGATATATCGAGATATTTAAAAGTTCCGAAGACGCACCAACATAATAGAGATACAGAAACACCGTGGCCCCTTTCTTTGAGATAACTGTGCACTAGTGCGAGCCGCAAATGCCACTTCCAGCTTAGCTGTGCAGAAGAAGAACAACAAGAAGAAGAAATATCTCGAAATATGTCCGTCAGGCCCCTTCCCTTGAGATAAATCTGCAAATATCTCGGAAACGAAGCGAGCTATGGCAAAATGTTAAGAGACCTTTTTTGTAGAGAATTAAGTTTCCTACTTTTTATGTTCTATGATATTTTTCGATCAGAGGCGTAGTTCTCGAGATATATCAAGATATTTAAAAGTTCCGAAGCCGCACCAACATAATAGAGATACAGAAACACCGTGGCCCCTTTCTTTGAGATAACTCTGCACGATTGCGAGCTGGAAATGCCACTTCCAGTTTAGCTGTGCAGAAGAAGAACAACAAGAAGAAGAAATATCTCGAAATATGTCCATCAGGACCCTTCCCTTGAGATAAATCTGCAAATATCTCGGAAACGAAGCGAGCTATGGCAAAATGTTAAGAGACCTTTTTTGTAGAGAATTAAGTTTCCTACTTTTTATGTTCTATGATATTTTTTGATCAGATGCGTAGTTCTCGAGATATATCAAGATATTTAAAAGTTCCGAAGCCGCACCAATATAATAGAGATACAGAAACACCGTGGCCCCTTTCTTTGAGATAACTCTGCACTATTGCGAGCTGGAAATGCCACTTCCAGTTTAGCTGTGCAGAAGAAGAACAACAAGAAGAAGAAATATCTCGAAATATGTCCGTTAGGCCCCTTCCCTTGAGATAGATCTGCAAATATCTCGGAAACGAAGCGAGCTATGGCAAAATGTTAAGAGACCTTTTTTGTAGAGAATTAAGTTTCCTACTTTTTATGTTCTATGATATTTTTTGATCAGAAGCGTAGTTTTCGAGATATATCGAGATATTTAAAAGTTCCGAAGCCGCACCAACATAATAAAGATACAGAAACACCGTGGCCCCTTTCTTTGAGATAACTCTGCACTAGTGCGAGCCGCAAATGCCACTTCCAGCTTAGCTGTGCAGAAGAAGAACAACAAGAAGAAGAAATATCTCGAAATATGTCCGTCAGGCCCCTTCCCTTGAGATAAATATGCAAATATCTCGGAAACGAAGCGAGCTATGGCAAAATGTTAAGAGACCTTTTTTGTATAGAATTAAGTTTCCCACTTTTTATGTTCTATGATATTTTTTGATCAGATGCGTAGTTCTCGAGATATATCAAGATATTTAAAAGTTCCGAAGCCGCACCAACATAATAGAGATACAGAAACACCGTGGCCCCTTTCTTTGGGATAACTCTGCAGTATTGCGAGCTGCAAATGCCACCCAGCTTAGCTGTGCAGAAGAAGAACAACAAGAAGAAGAAATATCTCGAAATATGTCCGTCAGGCCACTTCCCTTGAGATAAATCTGCAAATATCTCGGAAACGAAGCGAGCTATGGCAAAATGTTAAGAGACCTTTTTTGTAGAGAATTAAGTTGCCTACTTTTTATGTTCGATGATATTTTTTGATCAGATGCGTAGTTCTCGAGATATATCAAGATACTTAAAAGTTCCGAAGCTGCACCAACATAATAGAGGTACAGAAACACCGTGGCCTCTTTCTTTGAGATAACTCTGCACTATTGCGAGCTGCAAATGCCACTTCGAGCTTAGCTGTGCAGAAGAAGAACAACAAGAAGAAGAAATATCTCGAAATATGTCCGTCAGGCCCCTTCCCTTGAGATAAATCTGCAAATATCTCGGAAACGAAGCGAGCTATGGCAAAATGTTAAGAGACCTTTTTTGTAGAGAATAATATTTCCTACAATTTACGTTCTATGATATTTTTTGATCAGAAGCGTAGTTTTCGAGATATATCGAGATATTTAAAAGTTCCGAAGCCGCACCAACATAATAGAGATACAGAAACACCGTGGCCCCTTTCTTTGAGCTAACTCTGCACTATTGCGACCTGCAAATGCCACTTCCAGCTCAGCTGTGCAGAAGAAGAACAACAAGAAGAAGAAATATCTCGAAATATGTCCGTCAGGCCCCTTCCCTTGAGATAAATCTGCAAATATCTCGGAAACGAAGCGAGCTATGGCAAAATGTTAAGAGACCTTTTTTGTAGAGAATTAAGTTTCCTACTTTTTATGTTCTATGATATTTTTTGATCAGATGCGTAGTTCTCGAGATATATCAAGATATTTAAAAGTTCCGAAGCCGCACCAACATAATAGAGATACAGACACACCGTGGCCCCTTTCTTTGAGATAACTCTGCACTATTGCGAGCTGGAAATGCCACTTCCAGTTTAGCTGTGCAGAAGAAGAACAACAAGAAGAAGAAATATCTCGAAATATGTCCGTTAGGCCCCTTCCCTTGAGATAAATCTGCAAATATCTCGGAAACGAAGCGAGCTATGGCAAAATGTTAAGAGACCTTTTTTGTAGAGAATTAAGTTTCCTACTTTTTATGTTCTATGATATTTTTTGATCAGAAGCGTAGTTTTCGAGATATATCGAGATATTTAAAAGTTCCGAAGCCGCACCAACATAATAAAGATACAGAAACACCGTGGCCCCTTTCTTTGAGATAACTCTGCACTAGTGCGAGCTGCAAATGCCACTTCCAGCTTAGCTGTGCAGAAGAAGAACAACAAGAAGAAGAAATATCTCGAAATATGTCCGTCAGGCCCCTTCCCTTGAGATAAATATGCAAATATCTCGGAAACGAAGCGAGGTATGGCAAAATGTTAAGAGACCTTTTTTGTAGAGAATTAAGTTTCCTACTTTTTATGTTCTATGATATTTTTTGATCAGATGCGTAGTTCTCGAGATATATCAAGATATTTAAAAGTTCCGAAGCCGCACCAACATAATAGGGATACAGAAACACCGTGGCCCCTTTCTTTGAGATAACTCTGCACTAGTGCGAGCCGCAAATGCCACTTCCAGCTTAGCTGTGCAGAAGAAGAACAACAAGAAGAAGAAATATCTCGAAATATGTCCGTCAGGCCACTTCCCTTGAGATAAATCTGCAAATATCTCGGAAACGAAGCGAGCTATGGCAAAATGTTAAGAGACGTTTTTTGTAGAGAATTATATTTCCTACAATTTATGTTCTATGATATTTTTTGATCAGAAGCGTAGTTCTCGAGATAGATCAAGATACTTAAAAGTTCCGAAGCCGCACCAAACATAATAGAGATACAGAAACACCGTGGCCCCTCTCTTTGAGATAACTCTGCACTATTGCGAGCTGCAAATGCCACTTCCAGCTTAGCTGTGCAGAAGAAGAACAACAAGAAGAAGAAATATCTCGAAATATGTCCGTCAGGCCCCTTCCCTTGAGATAAATCTGCAAATATCTCGGAAACGAAGCGAGCTATGGCAAAATGTTAAGAGACCTTTTTTGTAGATAATTAAGTTTCCTACTTTTTATGTTCTATGATCTTTTTCGATCAGATGCGTAGTTCTCGAGATATATCAAGATATTTAAAAGTTCCGAAGCCGCACCATCATAATAGAGATACAGAAACACCGTGGCCCCTTTCTTTGAGATAACTCTGCACTATTGCGAGCTGCAAATGCCACTTCCAGCTTAGCTGTGCAGAAGAAGAACAACAAGAAGAAGAAATATCTCGAAATATGTCCGTCAGGCCCCTTCCCTTGAGATAAATCTGCAAATATCTCGGAAACGAAGAGAGCTATGGCAAAATGTTAAGAGACCTTTTTTGTAGAGAATTAAGTTTCCTACTTTTCATGTTCTATGATATTTTTTGATCAGATGCGTAGTTCTCGAGATATATCAAGATATTTAAAAGTTCCGAAGCCGCACCAACATAATAGAGATACAGAAACACCGTGGCCCCTTTCTTTGAGATAACTCTGCACTATTGCGAGCTGTAAATGCCACTTCCAGCTTAGCTGTGCAGAAGAAGAACAACAAGAAGAAGAAATATCTCGAAATATGTAGGTCAGGCCCCTTCCCTTGAGATAAATATGCAAATATCTCGGAAACGAAGCGAGCTATGGCAAAATGTTAAGAGACCTTTTTTGTAGAGAATTAAGTTTCCTACTTTTTATGTTCTATGATATTTTTTGATCAGATGCGTAGTTCTCGAGATATATCAAGATATTTAAAAGTTCCGAAGCCGCACCAACATAATAGAGATACAGAAACACCGTGGCCCCTTTCTTTGAGATAACTCTGCACTATTGCGAGCTGCAAATGCCACTTCCAGCTTAGCTGTGCAGAAGAAGAACAACAAGAAAAAGAAATATCTCGAAATATGTCCGTCAGGCCCCTTCCCTTGAGATAAATCTGCAAATATCTCGGAAACGAAGAGAGCTATGGCAAAATGTTAAGAGACCTTTTTTGTAGAGAATTAAGTTTCCTACTTTTCATGTTCTATGATATTTTTTGATCAGATGCGTAGTTCTCGAGATATATCAAGATATTTAAAAGTTCCGAAGCTGCACCAACATAATAGAGATACAGAAACACCGTGGCCCCTTTCTTTGAGATAACTCTGCACTATTGCGAGCTGTAAATGCCACTTCCAGCTTAGCTGTGCAGAAGAAGAACAACAAGAAGAAGAAATATCTCGAAATATGTCCGTCAGGCCCCTTCCCTTGAGATAAATATGCAAATATCTCGGAAACGAAGCGAGCTATGGCAAAATGTTAAGAGACCTTTTTTGTAGAGAATTAAGTTTCCTACTTTTTATGTTCTATGATATTTTTTGATCAGATGCGTAGTTCTCGAGATATATCAAGATATTTAAAAGTTCCGAAGCCGCACCAACATAATAGAGATACAGAAACACCGTGGCCCCTTTCTTTGAGATAACTCTGCACTATTGCGAGCTGCAAATGCCACTTCCAGCTTAGCTGTACAGAAGAAGAACAACAAGAAGAAGAAATATCTCGAAATATGTCCGTCAGGCCCCTTCCCTTGAGATATATCTGCAAATATCTCGGAAACGAAGCGAGCTATGGCAAAATGTTAAGAGACCTTTTTTGTAGAGAATTATGTTTCCTACAATTTAGGTTCTATGATATTTTTTGATCAGAAGCGTAGTTTTCGAGATATATCGAGATATTTAAAAGTTCCGAAGCCGCACCATCATAATAGAGATACAGAAACACCGTGGCCCCTTTCTTTGAGATAACTCTGCACTATTGCGAGCTGCAAATGCCACTTCCAGCTTAGCTGTGCAGAAGAAGAACAACAAGAAGAAGAAATATCTCGAAATATGTCCGTCAGGCCCCTTCCCTTGAGATAAATCTGCAAATATCTCGGAAACGAAGAGAGCTATGGCAAAATGTTAAGAGACCTTTTTTGTAGAGAATTAAGTTTCCTACTTTTCGTGTTCTATGACATTTTTTGATCAGATGCGTAGTTCTCGAGATATATCAAGATATTTAAAAGTTCCGAAGCCGCACCAACATAATAGAGATACAGAAACACCGTGGCCCCTTTCTTTGAGATAACTCTGCACTATTGCGAGCTGCAAATGCCACTTCCAGCTTAGCTGTGCAGAAGAAGAACAACAAGAAGAAGAAATATCTCGAAATATGTCCGTCAGGCCCCTTCCCTTGAGATAAATCTGCAAATATCTCGGAAACGAAGAGAGCTATGGCAAAATGTTAAGAGACCTTTTTTGTAGAGAATTAAGTTTCCTACTTTTCATGTTCTATGATATTTTTTGATCAGATGCGTAGTTCTCGAGATATATCAAGATATTTAAAAGTTCCGAAGCTGCACCAACATAATAGAGATACAGAAACACCGTGGCCCCTTTCTTTGAGATAACTCTGCACTATTGCGAGCTGTAAATGCCACTTCCAGCTTAGCTGTGCAGAAGAAGAACAACAAGAAGAAGAAATATCTCGAAATATGTCCGTCAGGCCCCTTCCCTTGAGATAAATATGCAAATATCTCGGAAACGAAGCGAGCTATGGCAAAATGTTAAGAGACCTTTTTTGTAGAGAATTATGTTTCCTACAATTTAGGTTCTATGATATTTTTTGATCAGAAGCGTAGTTTTCGAGATATATCGAGATATTTAAAAGTTCCGAAGCCGCACCAACATAATAGAGATACAGAAACACCGTGGCCCCTTTCTTTGAGATAACTCTGCACTATTGCGAGCTGCAAATGCCACTTCCAGCTTAGCTGTGCAGAAGAAGAACAACAAGAAGAAGAAATATCTCGAAATATGTCCGTCAGGCCCCTTCCCTTGAGATAAATCTGCAAATATCTCGGAAACGAAGAGAGCTATGGCAAAATGTTAAGAGACCTTTTTTGTAGAGAATTAAGTTTCCTACTTTTCATGTTCTATGATATTTTTTGATCAGATGCGTATTTCTCGAGATATATCAAGATATTTAAAAGTTCCGAAGCTGCACCAACATAATAGAGATACAGAAACACCGTGGCCCCTTTCTTTGAGATAACTCTGCACTATTGCGAGCTGTAAATGCCACTTCCAGCTTAGCTGTGCAGAAGAAGAACAACAAGAAGAAGAAATATCTCGAAATATGTCCGTCAGGCCCCTTCCCTTGAGATAAATATGCAAATATCTCGGAAACGAAGCGAGCTATGGCAAAATGTTAAGAGACCTTTTTTGTAGAGAATTATGTTTCCTACTTTTTATGTTCTATGATATTTTTTGATCAGACGCGTAGTTCTCGAGATATATCAAGATATTTAAAAGTTCCGAAGCCGCACCATCATAATAGAGATACAGAAACACCGTGGCCCCTTTCTTTGAGATAACTCTGCACTATTGCGAGCCGCAAATGCCACTTCCAGCTTAGCTGTGCAGAGGAAGAACAACAAGAAGAAGAAATATCTCGAAATATGTCCGTCAGGCCAGTTCCTTTGAGCTGAATCTGCAAATATCTCGGAAATGAAGCGACCTATGGCAAAATGTTAAGAGACGTTTTTTGTAGAGAATTATGTTTCCTACAATTTATGTTCTATGATATTTTTTGATCAGAAGCGTAGTTTTCGAGATATATCGAGATACTTAAAAGTTCCGAAGCCGCACCAACATAATAGAGATACAGATACACCGTGGCCCCTTTCTTTGAGATAACTGTGCACTAGTGCGAGCCGCAAATGCCACTTCCAGCTTAGCTGTGCAGAAGAAGAACAACAAGAAGAAGAAATATCTCGAAATATGTCCGTGAGGCCCCTTCCCTTGAGATAAATCTGCAAATATCTCGGAAACGAAGCGAGCTATGGCAAAATGTTAAGAGACCTTTTTTGTAGAGAATTATGTTTCCTACTTTCAATGTTCTATGATATTTTTTGATCAGACGCGTAGTTCTCGAGATATATCAAGATATTTAAAAGTTCCGAAGCCGCACCAACATAATAGAGATACAGATACACCGTGGCCCCTTTCTTTGAGATATCTCTGCACTATTGCGAGCCGCAAATGCCACTTCCAGCTTAGCTGTGCAGAAGAAGAACAACAAGAAGAAGAAATATCTCGAAATATGTCCGTTAGGCCCCTTCCCTTGAGATAAATCTGCAAATATCTCGGAAACGAAGCGAGCTATGGCAAAATGTTAAGAGACCTTTTTTGTAGAGAATTAAGTTTCCTACTTTTTATGTTCTATGATATTTTTTGATCAGATGCGCAGTTCTCGAGATATATCAAGATATTTAAAAGTTCCGAAGCCGCACCAACATAATAGAGATACAGAAACACCGTGGCCCCTTTCTTTGAGATAACTCTGCACTAGTGCGAGCCGCAAATGCCACTTCCAGCTTAGCTGTGCAGAAGAAGAACAACAAGAAGAAGAAATATCTCGAAATATGTCCGTCAGACCCCTTCCCTTGAGATGAATCTGCAAATATCTTGGAAACGAAGCGAGGTATGGCAAAATGTTAAGAGACCTTTTTTGTAGAGAATAATGTTTCCTACAATTTACGTTGTATGATATTTTTTGATCAGAAGCGTAGTTTTCGAGATATATCGAGATATTTAAAAGTTCCGAAGCCGCACCAACATAATAGAGATACAGAAACACCGTGGCCCCTTTCTTTGAGATAACTCTGCACTATTGCGACCTGCAAATGCCACTTCCAGCTCAGCTGTGCAGTAGAAGAACAACAAGAAGAAGAAATATCTCGAAATATGTCCGTCAGGCCCCTTCCCTTGAGATAAATCTGCAAATATCTCGGAAACGAAGCGAGCTATGGCAAAATGTTAAGGGACCTTTTTTGTAGAGAATTAAGTTCCCTACTTTTTATGTTCGATGATATTTTTTGATCAGATGCGTAGTTCTCGAGATATATCAAGATATTTAAAAGTTCCGAAGCCGCACCAACATAATAGAGATACAGAAACACCGTGGCCCCTTTCTTTGAGATAACTCTGCACTATTGCGAGCTGTAAATGCCACTTCCAGCTTAGCTGTGCAGAAGAAGAACAACAAGAAGAAGAAATATCTCGAAATATGTCCGTCAGGCCCCTTCCCTTGAGATATATCTGCAAATATCTCGGAAACGAAGCGAGCTATGGCAAAATGTTAAGAGACCTTTTTTGTAGAGAATTAAGTTTCCTACTTTTTATGTTCTATGATATTTTTTGATCAGATGCGTAGTTCTCGAGATATATCAAGATATTTAAAAGTTCCGGAGCCGCACCAACATAATAGAGATATAGAAACACCGTGGCCCCTTTCTTTGAGATAACTCTGCACTATTGCGAGCTGCAAATGCCACTTCCAGCTTAGCTGTGCAGAGGAAGAACAACAAGAAGAAGAAATATCTCGAAATATGTCCGTCAGGCCAGTTCCTTTGAGCTGAATCTGCAAATATCTCGGAAACGAAGCGAGCTATGGCAAAATGTTAAGAGACGTTTTTTGTAGAGAATTATGTTTCCTACAATTTATGTTCTATGATATTTTTTGATCAGAAGCGTAGTTTTCGAGATATATCGAGATACTTAAAAGTTCCGAAGCCGCACCAACATAATAGAGATACAGAAACACCGTGGCCCCTTTCTTTGAGATAACTGTGCACTAGTGCGAGCCGCAAATGCCACTTCCAGCTTAGCTGTGCAGAAGAAGAACAACAAGAAGAAGAAATATCTCGAAATATGTCCGTCAGGCCCCTTCCCTTGAGATAAATCTGCAAATATCTCGGAAACCAAGCGAGCTATGGCAAAATGTTAAGAGACCTTTTTTGTAGAGAATTATGTTTCCTACTTTTTATGTTCTATGATATTTTTTGATCAGACGCGTAGTTCTCGAGATATATCAAGATATTTAAAAGTTCCGAAGCCGCACCAACATAATAGAGATACAGAAACACCGTGGCCCCTTTCTTTGAGATATCTCTGCACTATTGCGAGCTGCAAATGCCACTTCCAGCTTAGCTGTGCAGAAGAAGAACAACAAGAAGAAGAAATATCTCGAAATATGTGCGTGAGGCCCCTTCCCTGGAGATAAATCTGCAAATATCTCGGAAACGAAGCGAGCTATAGCAAAATGTTAAGAGACCTTATTTGTAGAGAATTAAGTTTCCTACTTTTTATGTTCTATGATATTTTTTGATCAGATGCGTAGTTCTCGAGATATATCAAGATATTTAAAAGTTCCGAAGCCGCACCAACATAATAGAGATACAGAAACACCGTGGCCCCTTTCTTTGAGATATCTCTGCACTATTGCGAGCTGCAAATGCCACTTCCAGCTTAGCTGTGCAGAAGAAGAACAACAAGAAGAAGAAATATCTCGAAATATGTCCGTGAGGCCCCTTCCCTTGAGATAAATCTGCAAATATCTCGGAAACGAAGCGAGCTATGGCAAAATGTTAAGAGACCTTTTTTGTAGAGAATTATGTTTCCTACAATTTATGTTCTATGATATTTTTTGATCAGAAGCGTAGTTTTCGAGATATATCGAGATATTTAAAAGTTCCGAAGCCGCACCAACATAATAGAGATAAAGAAACACCGTGGCCCCTTTCTTTGAGATAACTGTGCACTAGTGCGAGCTGCAAATGCCACTTCCAGCTTAGCTGTGCAGAAGAAGAACAACAAGAAGAAGAAATATCTCGAAATATGTCCGTCAGGCCCCTTCCCTTGAGATAAATCTGCAAATATCTCGGAAACGAAGCGAGCTATGGCAAAATGTTAAGAGACCTTTTTTGTAGAGAATTATGTTTCCTACTTTTTATGTTCTATGATATTTTTTGATCAGACGCGTAGTTCTCGAGATATATCAAGATATTTAAAAGTTCCGAAGCCGCACCAACATAATAGAGATACAGAAACACCGTGGCCCCTTTCTTTGAGATATCTCTGCACTATTGCGAGCTGCAAATGCCACTTCCAGCTTAGCTGTGCAGAAGAAGAACAACAAGAAGAAGAAATATCTCGAAATATGTGCGTTAGGCCCCTTCCCTGGAGATAAATCTGCAAATATCTCGGAAACGAAGCGAGTTATAGCAAAATGTTAAGAGACCTTATTTGTAGAGAATTAAGTTTCCTACTTTTTATGTTCTATGATATTTTTTGATCAGATGCGTAGTTCTCGAGATATATCAAGATATTTAAAAGTTCCGAAGCCGCACCAACATAATAGAGATACAGAAACACCGTGGCCCCTTTCTTTGAGATATCTCTGCACTATTGCGAGCTGCAAATGCCACTTCCAGCTTAGCTGTGCAGAAGAAGAACAACAAGAAGAAGAAATATCTCGAAATATGTCCGTGAGGCCCCTTCCCTTGAGATAAATCTGCAAATATCTCGGAAACGAAGCGAGCTATGGCAAAATGTTAAGAGACCTTTTTTGTAGAGAATTATGTTTCCTACAATTTATGTTCTATGATATTTTTTGATCAGAAGCGTAGTTTTCGAGATATATCGAGATATTTAAAAGTTCCGAAGCCGCACCAACATAATAGAGATAAAGAAACACCGTGGCCCCTTTCTTTGAGATAACTCTGCACTAGTGCGAGCTGCAAATGCCACTTCCAGCTTAGCTGTGCAGAAGAAGAACAACAAGAAGAAGAAGTATCTCGAAATATGTCCGTCAGGCCCGTTCCTTTGAGCTGAATCTGCAAATATCTCGGAAACGAAGCGAGCTATGGCAAAATGTTAAGAGACCTTTTTTGTAGAGAATAATGTTTCCTACAATTTACGTTCTATGATATTTTTTGATCAGAAGCGTAGTTTTCGAGATATATCGAGATATTTAAAAGTTCCGAAGCCGCACCAACATAATAGAGATACAGAAACACCGTGACCCCTTTCTTTGAGATAACTCTGCACTATTGCGAGCTGCAAATGCCACTTCCAGCTTAGCTGTGCAGAAGAAGAACAACAAGAAGAAGAAATATCTCGAAATATGTCCGTCAGGCCCCTTCCCTTGAGATAAATCTGCAAATATCTCGGAAACGAAGCGAGCTATGGCAAAATGTTTAGGGACCTTTCTTGTAGAGAATTAAGTTTCCTACTTTTTATGTAGTATGATATTTTTTGATCAGATGCGTAGTTCTCGAGATATATCAAGATATTTAAAAGTTCCGAAGCTGCACCAACATAATAGAGGTACAGAAACACCGTGGCCTCTTTCTTTGAGATAACTCTGCACTATTGCGAGCTGCAAATGCCGCTTCGAGCTTAGCTGTGCAGAAGAAGAACAACAAGAAGAAGAAATATCTCGAAATATGTCCGTCAGACCCCTTCCCTTGAGATGAATCTGCAAATATCTTGGAAACGAAGCGAGGTATGGCAAAATGTTAAGAGACCTTTTTTGTAGAGAATAATGTTTCCTACAATTTACGTTCTATGATATTTTTTGATCAGAAGCGTACTTTTCGAGATATATCGAGATATTTAAAAGTTCCGAAGCCGCACCAACATAATAGAGATACAGAAACACCGTGGCCCCTTTCTTTGAGATAACTCTGCACTATTGCGACCTGCAAATGCCACTTCCAGCTCAGCTGTGCAGAAGAAGAACAACAAGAAGAAGAAATATCTCGAAATATGTCCGTCAGGCCCCTTCCCTTGAGATAAATCTGCAAATATCTCGGAAACGAAGCGAGCTATGGCAAAATGTTAAGAGACCTTTTTTGTAGAGAATTAAGTTTCCTACTTTTTATGTTCGATGATATTTTTTGATCAGATGCGTAGTTCTCGAGATATATCAAGATATTTAAAAGTTCCGAAGCCGCACCAACATAATAGAGATACAGAAACACCGTGGCCCCTTTCTTTGAGATAACTCTGCACTATTGCGAGCTGTAAATGCCACTTCCAGCTTAGCTGTGCAGAGGAAGAACAACAAGAAGAAGAAGTATCTCGAAATATGTCCGTCAGGCCCGTTCCTTTGAGCTGAATCTGCAAATATCTCGGAAACGAAGCGAGCTATGGCAAAATGTTAAGAGACGTTTTTTGTAGAGAATTATGTTTCCTACAATTTATGTTCTATGATATTTTTTGATCAGAAGCGTAGTTTTCGAGATATATCGAGATACTTAAAAGTTCCGAAGCCGCACCAACATAATAGAGATACAGAAACACCGTGGCCCCTTTCTTTGAGATAACTGTGCACTAGTGCAAGCCGCAAATGCCACTTCCAGCTTAGCTGTGCAGAAGAAGAACAACAAGAAGAAGAAATATCTCGAAATATGTCCGTCAGGCCCCTTCCCTTGAGATAAATCTGCAAATATCTCGGAAACGAAGCGAGCTATGGCAAAATGTTAAGAGACCTTTTTTGTAGAGAATTATGTTTCCTACTTTTTATGTTCTATGATATTTTTTGATCAGACGCGTAGTTCTCGAGATATATCGAGATATTTAAAAGTTCCGAAGCCGCACCAACATAATAGAGATCCAGAAACACCGTGGCCCCTTTCTTTGAGATGACTCTGCACTAGTGCGAGCCGCAAATGCCACTTCCAGCTTAGCTGTGCAGAAGAAGAACAACAAGAAGAAGAAATATCTCGAAATATGTCCGTCAGGCCCCTTCCCTCGAGATAAATCTGCAAATATCTCGGAAACGAAGCGAGCTATGGCAAAATGTTAAGAGACCTTTGTTGTAGAGAATTAAGTTTCCTACTTTTTATGTTCTATGATATTTTTTGATCAGATGCGTTGTTCTCGAGATATATCAAGATATTTAAAAGTTCCGAAGCCGCACCAACATAATAGAGATACAGAAACACCGTGGCCCCTTTCTTTGAGATAACTCTGCACTATTGCGAGCTGGAAATGCCACTTCCAGTTTAGCTGTGCAGAAGAAGAACAACAAGAAGAAGAAATATCTCGAAATATGTCCGTCAGGCCCCTTCCCTTGAGATATATCTGCAAATATCTCGGAAACGAAACGAGCTATGGCAAAATGTTAAGAGACCTTTTTTGTAGAGAATTATGTTTCCTACAATTTATGTTCTATGATATTTTTTGATCAGAAGCGTAGTTTTCGAGATATATCGAGATATTTAAAAGTTCCGAAGCCGCACCCACATAATAGAGATCCAGAAACACCGTGGCCCCTTTCTTTGAGATAACTCTGCACTAGTGCGAGCCGCAAATGCCACTTCCAGCTTAGCTGTGCAGAAGAAGAACAACAAGAAGAAGAAATATCTCGAAATATGTCCGTCAGGCCCCTTCCCTCGAGATAAATCTGCAAATATCTCGGAAACGAAGCGAGTTATGGCAAAATGTTAAGAGACCTTTTTTGTAGAGAATTAAGTTTCCTACTTTTTATGTTCTATGATATTTTTTTATCAGATGCGTAGTTCTCGAGATATATCAAGATATTTAAAAGTTCCGAAGCCGCACCAACATAATAGAGATACAGAAACACCGTGGCCCCTTTCTTTGAGACAACTCTGCACTATTGCGAGCTGGAAATGCCACTTCCAGTTTAGCTGTGCAGAAGAAGAACAACAAGAAGAAGAAATATCTCGAAATATGTCCGTCAGGCCCCTTCCCTTGAGATAAATCTGCAAATATCTCGGAAACGAAGCGAGCTATGGCAAAATGTTAAGAGACCTTTTTTGTAGAGAATTAAGTTTCCTACTTTTTATGTTCTATGATATTTTTTGATCAGATGCGTAGTTCTCGAGATATATCGAGATATTTAAAAGTTCCGAAGCCGCACCAACATAATAGAGATACAGAAACACCGTGGCCCCTTTCTTTGAGATAACTCCGCACTAGTGCGAGCCGCAAAAGCCACTTCCAGCTTAGCTGTGCAGAAGAAGAACAACAAGAAGAAGAAATATCTCGAAATATGTCCGTCAGGCCCCTTCCCTCGAGATAAATCTGCAAATATCTCGGAAACGAAGCGAGCTATGGCAAAATGTTAAGAGACCTTTTTTGTAGAGAATTAAGTTTCCTACTTTTTATGTTCTATGATATTTTTTGATCAGATGCTTAGTTCTCGAGATATATCAAGATATTTAAAAGTTCCGAAGCCGCACCAACATAATAGAGATAAAGCAACACCGTGGCCCCTTTCTTTCAGATAACTCTGTGCTATTGCGAGCTGGAAACGCCACTTCCAGTTTAGCTGTGCAGAAGAAGAACAACAAGAAGAAGAAATATCTCGAAATATGTCCGTCAGGCCCCTTCCCTTGAGATATATCTGCAAATATCTCGGAAACGAAACGAGCTATGGCAAAATGTTGAGAGACCTTTTTTGTAGAGAATTATGTTTCCTACAATTTATGTTCTATGATATTTTTTGATCAGAAGCGTAGTTTCCGAGATATATCGAGATATTTAAAAGTTCCGAAGCCGCACCAACATAATAGAGATACAGAAACACCGTGGCCCCTTTCTTTCAGATAACTCTGCACTAGTGCGAGCCGCAAATGCCACTTCCAGCTTAGCTGTGCAGAAGAAGAACAACAAGAAGAAGAAATATCTCGAAATATGTCCGTCAGGCCCCTTCCCTTGAGATAAATCTGCAAATATCTCCGAAACGAAGCGAGCTATGGCAAAATGTTAAGACACCTTATTTGTAGAGAATTAAGTTTCCTACTTTTTATGTTCTATGATATTTTTTGATCAGATGCGTAGTTCTCGAGATATATCGAGATATTTAAAAGTTCCGAAGCCGCACCAACATAATAGAGATACAGAAACACCGTGGCCCCTTTCTTTGAGATATCTCTGCACTATTGCGAGCTGCAAATGCCACTTCCAGCTTAGCTGTGCAGAAGAAGAACAACAAGAAGAAGAAATATCTCGAAATATGTCCGTGAGGCCCCTTCCCTTGAGATAAATCTGCAAATATCTCGGAAACGAAGCGAGCTATGGCAAAATGTTAAGAGACCTTTTTTGTAGAGAATTATGTTTCCTACAATTTATGTTCTATGATATTTTTTGATCAGAAGCGTAGTTTTCGAGATATATCGAGATATTTAAAAGTTCCGAAGCCGCACCAACATAATAGAGATAAAGAAACACCGTGGCCCCTTTCTTTGAGATAACTCTGCACTAGTGCGAGCTGCAAATGCCACTTCCAGCTTAGCTGTGCAGAAGAAGAACAACAAGAAGAAGAAGTATCTCGAAATATGTCCGTCAGGCCCGTTCCTTTGAGCTGAATCTGCAAATATCTCGGAAACGAAGCGAGCTATGGCAAAATGTTAAGAGACCTTTTTTGTAGAGAATAATGTTTCCTACAATTTACGTTCTATGATATTTTTTGATCAGAAGCGTAGTTTTCGAGATATATCGAGATATTTAAAAGTTCCGAAGCCGCACCAACATAATAGAGATACAGAAACACCGTGACCCCTTTCTTTGAGATAACTCTGCACTATTGCGAGCTGCAAATGCCACTTCCAGCTTAGCTGTGCAGAAGAAGAACAACAAGAAGAAGAAATATCTCGAAATATGTCCGTCAGGCCCCTTCCCTTGAGATAAATCTGCAAATATCTCGGAAACGAAGCGAGCTATGGCAAAATGTTTAGGGACCTTTCTTGTAGAGAATTAAGTTTCCTACTTTTTATGTAGTATGATATTTTTTGATCAGATGCGTAGTTCTCGAGATATATCAAGATATTTAAAAGTTCCGAAGCTGCACCAACATAATAGAGGTACAGAAACACCGTGGCCTCTTTCTTTGAGATAACTCTGCACTATTGCGAGCTGCAAATGCCGCTTCGAGCTTAGCTGTGCAGAAGAAGAACAACAAGAAGAAGAAATATCTCGAAATATGTCCGTCAGACCCCTTCCCTTGAGATGAATCTGCAAATATCTTGGAAACGAAGCGAGGTATGGCAAAATGTTAAGAGACCTTTTTTGTAGAGAATAATGTTTCCTACAATTTACGTTCTATGATATTTTTTGATCAGAAGCGTAGTTTTCGAGATATATCGAGATATTTAAAAGTTCCGAAGCCGCACCAACATAATAGAGATACAGAAACACCGTGGCCCCTTTCTTTGAGATAACTCTGCACTATTGCGACCTGCAAATGCCACTTCCAGCTCAGCTGTGCAGAAGAAGAACAACAAGAAGAAGAAATATCTCGAAATATGTCCGTCAGGCCCCTTCCCTTGAGATAAATCTGCAAATATCTCGGAAACGAAGCGAGCTATGGCAAAATGTTAAGAGACCTTTTTTGTAGAGAATTAAGTTTCCTACTTTTTATGTTCGATGATATTTTTTGATCAGATGCGTAGTTCTCGAGATATATCAAGATATTTAAAAGTTCCGAAGCCGCACCAACATAATAGAGATACAGAAACACCGTGGCCCCTTTCTTTGAGATAACTCTGCACTATTGCGAGCTGTAAATGCCACTTCCAGCTTAGCTGTGCAGAGGAAGAACAACAAGAAGAAGAAGTATCTCGAAATATGTCCGTCAGGCCCGTTCCTTTGAGCTGAATCTGCAAATATCTCGGAAACGAAGCGAGCTATGGCAAAATGTTAAGAGACGTTTTTTGTAGGGAATTATGTTTCCTACAATTTATGTTCTATGATATTTTTTGATCAGAAGCGTAGTTTTCGAGATATATCGAGATACTTAAAAGTTCCGAAGCCGCACCAACATAATAGAGATACAGAAACACCGTGGCCCCTTTCTTTGAGATAACTGTGCACTAGTGCAAGCCGCAAATGCCACTTCCAGCTTAGCTGTGCAGAAGAAGAACAACAAGAAGAAGAAATATCTCGAAATATGTCCGTCAGGCCCCTTCCCTTGAGATAAATCTGCAAATATCTCGGAAACGAAGCGAGCTATGGCAAAATGTTAAGAGACCTTTTTTGTAGAGAATTATGTTTCCTACTTTTTATGTTCTATGATATTTTTTGATCAGACGCGTAGTTCTAGAGATATATCGAGATATTTAAAAGTTCCGAAGCCGCACCAACATAATAGAGATCCAGAAACACCGTGGCCCCTTTCTTTGAGATGACTCTGCACTAGTGCGAGCCGCAAATGCCACTTCCAGCTTAGCTGTGCAGAAGAAGAACAACAAGAAGAAGAAATATCTCGAAATATGTCCGTCAGGCCCCTTCCCTCGAGATAAATCTGCAAATATCTCGGAAACGAAGCGAGCTATGGCAAAATGTTAAGAGACCTTTGTTGTAGAGAATTAAGTTTCCTACTTTTTATGTTCTATGATATTTTTTGATCAGATGCGTTGTTCTCGAGATATATCAAGATATTTAAAAGTTCCGAAGCCGCACCAACATAATAGAGATACAGAAACACCGTGGCCCCTTTCTTTGAGATAACTCTGCACTATTGCGAGCTGGAAATGCCACTTCCAGTTTAGCTGTGCAGAAGAAGAACAACAAGAAGAAGAAATATCTCGAAATATGTCCGTCAGGCCCCTTCCCTTGAGATATATCTGCAAATATCTCGGAAACGAAACGAGCTATGGCAAAATGTTAAGAGACCTTTTTTGTAGAGAATTATGTTTCCTACAATTTATGTTCTATGATATTTTTTGATCAGAAGCGTAGTTTTCGAGATATATCGAGATATTTAAAAGTTCCGAAGCCGCACCAACATAATAGAGATCCAGAAACACCGTGGCCCCTTTCTTTGAGATAACTCTGCACTAGTGCGAGCCGCAAATGCCACTTCCAGCTTAGCTGTGCAGAAGAAGAACAACAAGAAGAAGAAATATCTCGAAATATGTCCGTCAGGCCCCTTCCCTCGAGATAAATCTGCAAATATCTCGGAAACGAAGCGAGTTATGGCAAAATGTTAAGAGACCTTTTTTGTAGAGAATTAAGTTTCCTACTTTTTATGTTCTATGATATTTTTTTATCAGATGCGTAGTTCTCGAGATATATCAAGATATTTAAAAGTTCCGAAGCCGCACCAACATAATAGAGATACAGAAACACCGTGGCCCCTTTCTTTGAGACAACTCTGCACTATTGCGAGCTGGAAATGCCACTTCCAGTTTAGCTGTGCAGAAGAAGAACAACAAGAAGAAGAAATATCTCGAAATATGTCCGTCAGGCCCCTTCCCTTGAGATAAATCTGCAAATATCTCGGAAACGAAGCGAGCTATGGCAAAATGTTAAGAGACCTTTTTTGTAGAGAATTAAGTTTCCTACTTTTTATGTTCTATGATATTTTTTGATCAGATGCGTAGTTCTCGAGATATATCGAGATATTTAAAAGTTCCGAAGCCGCACCAACATAATAGAGATACAGAAACACCGTGGCCCCTTTCTTTGAGATAACTCTGCACTAGTGCGAGCCGCAAAAGCCACTTCCAGCTTAGCTGTGCAGAAGAAGAACAACAAGAAGAAGAAATATCTCGAAATATGTCCGTCAGGCCCCTTCCCTCGAGATAAATCTGCAAATATCTCGGAAACGAAGCGAGCTATGGCAAAATGTTAAGAGACCTTTTTTGTAGAGAATTAAGTTTCCTACTTTTTATGTTCTATGATATTTTTTGATCAGATGCTTAGTTCTCGAGATATATCAAGATATTTAAAAGTTCCGAAGCCGCACCAACATAATAGAGATAAAGCAACACCGTGGCCCCTTTCTTTCAGATAACTCTGCGCTATTGCGAGCTGGAAACGCCACTTCCAGTTTAGCTGTGCAGAAGAAGAACAACAAGAAGAAGAAATATCTCGAAATATGTCCGTCAGGCCCCTTCCCTTGAGATATATCTGCAAATATCTCGGAAACGAAACGAGCTATGGCAAAATGTTGAGAGACCTTTTTTGTAGAGAATTATGTTTCCTACAATTTATGTTCTATGATATTTTTTGATCAGAAGCGTAGTTTCCGAGATATATCGAGATATTTAAAAGTTCCGAAGCCGCACCAACATAATAGAGATACAGAAACACCGTGGCCCCTTTCTTTCAGATAACTCTGCACTAGTGCGAGCCGCAAATGCCACTTCCAGCTTAGCTGTGCAGAAGAAGAACAACAAGAAGAAGAAATATCTCGAAATATGTCCGTCAGGCCCCTTCCCTTGAGATAAATCTGCAAATATCTCCGAAACGAAGCGAGCTATGGCAAAATGTTAAGACACCTTATTTGTAGATAATTAAGTTTCCTACTTTTTATGTTCCATGATATTTTTTGATCAGATGCGTAGTTCTCGAGATATATCAAGATATTTAAAAGTTCCGAAGCCGCACCAACATAATAGAGATTCAGAAACACCGTGGCCCCTTTCTTTGAGATAACTCTGCACTATTGCGAGCTGGAAATGCCACTTCCAGTTTAGCTGTGCAGAAGAAGAACAACAAGAAGAAGAAATATCTCGAAATATGTCCGTCAGGCCCCTTCCCTTGAGATAAATCTGCAAATATCTCGGAAACCAAGCGAGCTATGGCAAAATCTTAAGAGACCTTTTTTGTAGAGAATTAAGTTTCCTACTTTTTATGTTCTATGATATTTTTTGATCAGATGCGTAGTTATCGAGATATATCAAGATATTTAAAAGTTCCGAAGCCGCACCAACATAATAGAGATACAGAAACACCGTGGCCCCTTTCTTTGAGATAACTCTGCACTATTGCGAGCTGCAAATGCCACTTCCAGCTTAGCTGTGCAGAAGAAGAACAACAAGAAGGAGAAATATCTCGAAATATGTCCGTCAGGCCCCTTCCCGTGAGATAAATCTGCAAATATCTCGGAAACGAAGCGAGCTATGGCAAAATGTTAAGAGACCTTTTTTGTAGAGAATTATGTTTCCTACTTCTTATGTTCTATGATATTTTTTGATCAGATGCGTAGTTCTCGAGATATATCAAGATATTTAAAAGTTCCGAAGCCGCACCAACATAATAGAGATACAGAAACAGCGTGGCCCCTTTCTGCGAGATAACTCTGCACTATTGCGAGCTGGAAATGCCACTTCCAGTTTAGCTGTGCAGACGAAGAACAACAAGAAGAAGAAATATCTCGAAATATGTCCGTCAGGCCCGATCCTTTGAGCTGAATCTGCAAATATCTCGCAAACAATGCGAGCTATGGCAAAACGTTGAGAGACCTTTTTTGTAGGAAATTAAGTTTCCTACTATTTATGTTCTATGATATTCTTTGATCAGATGCGTAGTTTTCGAGATATATCGAGATATTTAAAGGTTCCGAAGCCGCAACAACATAATAAAGATACAGAAACACCGTGGCCCCTTTCTTTGAGATAACTCTGCGCTATTGCGAGCTGGAAATACCACTTCCAGTTTAGCTGTGCAGAAGAAGAACAACAAGAAGAAGAAATATCTCGAAATATGTCCGTCAGGCCCGTTCCTTTGAGCTGAATCTGCAAATATCTCGGAAACGAAGCGAGCTATGGCAAAATGTTAAGAGACGTTTTTTGTAGAGAATTAAGTGTCCTACTTTTTATGTTCTATGGTATTTTTTGATCAGATGCGTAGTTCTCGAGATATATCAAGATATTTAAAAGTTCCGAAGCCGCACCAACATAATAGAGATACAGAAACACCGTGGCCCCTTTCTTTGAGATAACTCTGCACTATTGCGAGCTGAAAATGCCACTTCCAGCTTAGCTGTGCAGAAGAAGAACAACAAGAAGGAGAAATATCTCGAAATATGTCCGTCAGGCCCCTTCCCGTGAGATAAATCTGCAAATATCTCGGAAACGAAGCGAGCTATGGCAAAATGTTAAGAGACCTTTTTTGTAGAGAATTATGTTTCCTACTTCTTATGTTCTATGATATTTTTTGATCAGATGCGTAGTTCTCGAGATATATCAAGATATTTAAAAGTTCCGAAGCCGCACCAACATAATAGAGATACAGAAACAGCGTGGCCCCTTTCTGCGAGATAACTCTGCACTATTGCGAGCTGGAAATGCCACTTCCAGTTTAGCTGTGCAGACGAAGAACAACAAGAAGAAGAAATATCTCGAAATATGTCCGTCAGGCCCGATCCTTTGAGCTGAATCTGCAAATATCTCGCAAACAATGCGAGCTATGGCAAAACGTTGAGAGACCTTTTTTGTAGGAAATTAAGTTTCCTACTATTTATGTTCTATGATATTCTTTGATCAGATGCGTAGTTTTCGAGATATATCGAGATATTTAAAGGTTCCGAAGCCGCAACAACATAATAAAGATACAGAAACACCGTGGCCCCTTTCTTTGAGATAACTCTGCGCTATTGCGAGCTGCAAATGCCAATTCCAGCTTAGCTGTGCAGAAGAAGAACAACAAGAAGAAGAAATATCTCGAAATATGTCCGTCAGGCCCCTTCCCTTGAGATAAATCTGCAAATATCTCGGAAACGAAGCGAGCTATGGCAAAATGTTTAGAGACTTTATTTGTAGAGAATTAAGTTTCCTACTTTTTATGTTCTATGATATTTTTTGATCAGATGCGTAGTTCTCGAGATATATCAAGATATTTAAAAGTTCCGAAGCCGCACCAACATAATAGAGATACAGAAACACCGTGGCCCCTTTCCTTGAGATAACTCTGCACTATTGCGAGCTGGAAATGCCACTTCCAGTTTAGCTGTGCAGAAGAAGAACAACAAGAAGAAGAAATATCTCGAAATATGTCCGTCAGGCCCCTTCCCTTGAGATAAATCTGCAAATATCTCGGAAACGAAGCGAGCTATGGCAAAATGTTAAGAGACCTTTTTTGTAGAGAATTAAGTTTCCTACTTTTTATGTTCTATGATATTTTTTGATCAGATGCGTGGTTCTCGAGATATATCAAGATATTTAAAAGTTCCGAAGCCGCACCAACATAATAGAGATACAGAAACACCGTGGCCCCGTTCTTAGAGATAACTCTGCACTATTGCGAGCTGTAAATGCCACTTCCAGCTTAGCTGTGCAGAAGAAGAACAACAAGAAGAAGAAATATTTCGAAATATGTCCGTCAGGCCCCTTCCCTTGAGATAAATCTGCAAACATCTCGAAAACGAAGCGAGCTACGGCAAAATCTTAAGAGACCCTTTTTGTAGAAAATTAGTTTTCCTACTTTTTATGTTCTATGATATTTTTTGATCAGATGCGTAGTTCTCGAGATATATCAAGATATTTAAAAGTTCCGAAGCCGCACCAACATAATAGAGATACAGAAACACCGTGGCCCCTTTCTTTGAGATAACTCTGCACTATTGCGAGCTGCAAATGCCACTTCCAGCTTAGCTGTGCAGAAGAAGAACAACAAGAAGAAGAAATATCTCGAAATATGTCCGTCAGGCCCCTTCCCTTGAGATAAATCTGCAAATATCTCGGAAACGAAGCGAGCTATGGCAAAATGTTAAGAGACTTTATTTGTAGAGAATTAAGTTTGCTACTTTTTATGTTCTACGATATTTTTTGATCAGATGCGTAGTTCTCGAGATATATCAAGATATTTAAAAGTTCCGAAGCCGCACCAACATAATAGAGATACAGAAACACCGTGGCCCCTTTCCTTGAGATAACTCTGCACTATTGCGAGCTGGAAATGCCACTTCCAGTTTAGCTGTGCAGAAGAAGAACAACAAGAAGAAGAAATATCTCGAAATATGTCCGTCAGGCCCCTTCCCTTGAGATAAATCTGCAAATATCTCGGAAACGAAGCGAGCTATGGCAAAATGTTAAGAGACTTTATTTGTAGAGAATTAAGTTTCCTACTTTTTATGTTCTACGATATTTTTTGATCAGATGCGTAGTTCTCGAGATATATCAAGATATTTAAAAGTTCCGAAGCCGCACCAACATAATAGAGATACAGAAACACCGTGGCCCCTTTCCTTGAGATAACTCTGCACTATTGCGAGCTGGAAATGCCACTTCCAGTTTAGCTGTGCAGAAGAAGAACAACAAGAAGAAGAAATATCTCGAAATATGTCCGTCAGGCCCCTTCCCTTGAGATAAATCTGCAAATATCTCGGAAACGAAGCGAGCTATGGCAAAATGTTAAGAGACTTTATTTGTAGAGAATTAAGTTTCCTACTTTTTATGTTCTACGATATTTTTTGATCAGATGCGTAGTTCTCGAGATATATCAAGATATTTAAAAGTTCCGAAGCCGCACCAACATAATAGAGATACAGAAACACCGTGGCCCCTTTCCTTGAGATAACTCTGCACTATTGCGAGCTGGAAATGCCACTTCCAGTTTAGCTGTGCAGAAGAAGAACAACAAGAAGAAGAAATATCTCGAAATATGTCCGTCAGGCCCCTTCCCTTGAGATAAATCTGCAAATATCTCGGAAACGAAGCGAGCTATGGCAAAATGTTAAGAGACCTTTTTTGTAGAGAATTAAGTTTCCTACTTTTTATGTTCTATGATATTCTTTGATCAGATGCGTAGTTTTCGAGATATATCGAGATATTTAAAGGTTCCGAAGCCGCAACAACATAATAAAGATACAGAAACACCGTGGCCCCTTTCATTGAGATAACTCTGCGCTATTGCGAGCTGCAAATGCCACTTCCAGCTTAGCTGTGCAGAAGAAGAACAACAAGAAGAAGAAATATCTCGAAATATGTCCGTCAGGCCCCTTCCCTTGAGATAAATCTGCAAATATCTCGGAAACGAAGCGAGCTATGGCAAAATGTTAAGAGACCTTTTTTGTAGAGAATTAAGTTTTCTACTTTTTATGCTCTATGATATTTTTTGATCAGATGCGTAGTTCTCGAGATATATCAAGATATTTAAAAGTTCCGAAGCCGCACCAACATAATAGAGATACAGAAACACCGTGGCCCCTTTCTTTGAGATAACTCTGCACTATTGCGAGCTGCAAATGCCGCTTCGAGCTTAGCTGTGCAGAAGAAGAACAACAAGAAGAAGAAATATCTCGAAATATGTCCGTCAGACTCCTTCCCTTGAGATGAATCTGCAAATATCTCGGAAACGAACCGAGCTATGGCAAAATGTTAAGAGACCTTTTTTGTAGAGAATAATGTTTCCTACAGTTTACGTTCTATGATATTTTCTGATCAGAAGCGTAGTTTTCGAGATATATCGAGATATTTAAAAGTTCCGAAGCCGCACCAACATAATAGAGATACAGAAACACCGTGGCCCCTTTCTTTGAGATAACTCTGCACTATTGCGACCTGCAAATGCCACTTCCAGCTCAGCTGTGCAGAAGAAGAACAACAAGAAGAAGAAATATCTCGAAATATGTCCGTCAGGCCCCTTCCCTTGAGATAAATCTGCAAATATCTCGGAAACGAAGCGAGCTATGGCGAAATGTTAAGAGACCTTTTTTGTAGAGAATTAAGTTTCCTACTTTTTATCTTCTATGATATTTTTTGATCAGATGCGTAGTTCTCGAGATATATCAAGATATTTAAAGGTTCCGAAGCCGCACCAACATAATAGAGATACAGAAACACCGTGGCCCCTCTCTTTGAGATAACTCTGCACTATTGCGAGCTGCAAATGCCACTTCCAGCTTAGCTGTGCAGAAGAAGAACAACAAGAAGAAGAAATATCTCGAAATATGGCCGTCAGGCCCCTTCCCTTGAGATAAATCTGCAAATATCTCGGAAACGAAGCGAGCTATGGCAAAATGTTTAGAGACCTTTCTTGTAGAGAATTAAGTTTCCTACTTTTTATGTAGTATGATATTTTTTGATCAGATGCGTAGTTCTCGAGATATATCAAGATATTTAAAAGTTCCGAAGCCGCACCAACATAATAGAGATACAGAAACACCGTGGCCCCTTTCCTTGAGATAACTCTGCACTATTGCGAGCTGGAAATGCCACTTCCAGTTTAGCTGTGCAGAAGAAGAACAACAAGAAGAAGAAATATCTCGAAATATGTCCGTCAGGCCCCTTCCCTTGAGATAAATCTGCAAATATCTCGGAAACGAAGCGAGCTATGGCAAAATGTTAAGAGACCTTTTTTGTAGAGAATTAAGTTTCCTACTTTTTATGTTCTATGATATTTTTTGATCAGATGCGTGGTTCTCGAGATATATCAAGATATTTAAAAGTTCCGAAGCCGCACCAACATAATAGAGATACAGAAACACCGTGGCCCCGTTCTTAGAGATAACTCTGCACTATTGCGAGCTGTAAATGCCACTTCCAGCTTAGCTGTGCAGAAGAAGAACAACAAGAAGAAGAAATATTTCGAAATATGTCCGTCAGGCCCCTTCCCTTGAGATAAATCTGCAAACATCTCGAAAACGAAGCGAGCTACGGCAAAATCTTAAGAGACCCTTTTTGTAGAAAATTAGTTTTCCTACTTTTTATGTTCTATGATATTTTTTGATCAGATGCGTAGTTCTCGAGATATATCAAGATATTTAAAAGTTCCGAAGCCGCACCAACATAATAGAGATACAGAAACACCGTGGCCCCTTTCTTTGAGATAACTCTGCACTATTGCGAGCTGCAAATGCCACTTCCAGCTTAGCTGTGCAGAAGAAGAACAACAAGAAGAAGAAATATCTCGAAATATGTCCGTCAGGCCCCTTCCCTTGAGATAAATCTGCAAATATCTCGGAAACGAAGCGAGCTATGGCAAAATGTTAAGAGACTTTATTTGTAGAGAATTAAGTTTGCTACTTTTTATGTTCTACGATATTTTTTGATCAGATGCGTAGTTCTCGAGATATATCAAGATATTTAAAAGTTCCGAAGCCGCACCAACATAATAGAGATACAGAAACACCGTGGCCCCTTTCCTTGAGATAACTCTGCACTATTGCGAGCTGGAAATGCCACTTCCAGTTTAGCTGTGCAGAAGAAGAACAACAAGAAGAAGAAATATCTCGAAATATGTCCGTCAGGCCCCTTCCCTTGAGATAAATCTGCAAATATCTCGGAAACGAAGCGAGCTATGGCAAAATGTTAAGAGACTTTATTTGTAGAGAATTAAGTTTCCTACTTTTTATGTTCTACGATATTTTTTGATCAGATGCGTAGTTCTCGAGATATATCAAGATATTTAAAAGTTCCGAAGCCGCACCAACATAATAGAGATACAGAAACACCGTGGCCCCTTTCCTTGAGATAACTCTGCACTATTGCGAGCTGGAAATGCCACTTCCAGTTTAGCTGTGCAGAAGAAGAACAACAAGAAGAAGAAATATCTCGAAATATGTCCGTCAGGCCCCTTCCCTTGAGATAAATCTGCAAATATCTCGGAAACGAAGCGAGCTATGGCAAAATGTTAAGAGACTTTATTTGTATAGAATTAAGTTTCCTACTTTTTATGTTCTACGATATTTTTTGATCAGATGCGTAGTTCTCGAGATATATCAAGATATTTAAAAGTTCCGAAGCCGCACCAACATAATAGAGATACAGAAACACCGTGGCCCCTTTCCTTGAGATAACTCTGCACTATTGCGAGCTGGAAATGCCACTTCCAGTTTAGCTGTGCAGAAGAAGAACAACAAGAAGAAGAAATATCTCGAAATATGTCCGTCAGGCCCCTTCCCTTGAGATAAATCTGCAAATATCTCGGAAACGAAGCGAGCTATGGCAAAATGTTAAGAGACCTTTTTTGTAGAGAATTAAGTTTCCTACTTTTTATGTTCTATGATATTCTTTGATCAGATGCGTAGTTTTCGAGATATATCGAGA
This sequence comes from Osmia lignaria lignaria, assembly GCF_051020975.1. Taxonomy (NCBI): domain Eukaryota; kingdom Metazoa; phylum Arthropoda; class Insecta; order Hymenoptera; family Megachilidae; genus Osmia; species Osmia lignaria. The sequence continues at coordinate 2,424,563 of NW_027478159.1, read as the reverse complement.
TATTTAAAGGTTCCGAAGCCGCAACAACATAATAAAGATACAGAAACACCGTGGCCCCTTTCATTGAGATAACTCTGCGCTATTGCGAGCTGCAAATGCCACTTCCAGCTTAGCTGTGCAGAAGAAGAACAACAAGAAGAAGAAATATCTCGAAATATGTCCGTCAGGCCCCTTCCCTTGAGATAAATCTGCAAATATCTCGGAAACGAAGCGAGCTATGGCAAAATGTTAAGAGACCTTTTTTGTAGAGAATTATGTTTCCTACAATTTAAGTTCTATGATATTTTTTGATCAGAAGCGTAGTTTTCGAGATATATCGAGATATTTAAAAGTTCCGAAGACGCACCAACATAATAGAGATACAGAAACACCGTGGCCCCTTTCTTTGAGATAACTGTGCACTAGTGCGAGCTGGAAATGCCACTTCCAGTTTAGCTGTGCACAAGAAGAACAACAAGAAGAAGAAATATCTCGAAATATGTCCGTTAGGCCCCTTCCCTTGAGATAAATCTGCAAATATCTCGGAAACGAAGCGAGCTATGGCAAAATGTTAAGAGACCTTTTTTGTAGAGAATTAAGTTTCCTACTTTTTATGTTCTATGATATTTTTTGATCAGATGCGTAGTTCTCGAGATATACCAAGATATTTAAAAGTTCCGAAGCAGCACCAACATAATAGAGATACAGAAACACTGTGGCCCCTTTCTTTGAGATAACTCTGCACTATTGCGAGCTGCAAATGCCACTTCCAGCTTAGCTGTGCAGAGGAAGAACAACAAGAAGAAGAAATATCTCGAAATATGTCCGTCAGGCCAGTTCCTTTGAGCTGAATCTGCAAATATCTCGGAAACGAAGCGAGCTATGCCAAAATGTTAAGAGACCTTATTTGTAGAGAATTAAGTTTCCTACTTTTTATGTTCTATGATATTTTTTGATCAGATGCGTAGTTCTCGAGATATATCGAGATATTTAAAAGTTCCGAAGCCGCACCAACATAATAGAGATACAGAAACACCGTGGCCCCTTTCTTTGAGATAACTCTGCACAATTGCGAGCTGCAAATGCCACTTCCAGCTTAGCTGTGCAGAAGAAGAACAACAAGAAGAAGAAATATCTCGAAATATGTCCGTCAGGCCCCTTCCCTTGAGATAAATCGGCAAGTATCTCGGAAACGAAGCGAGCTATGGCAAAATCTTAAGAGACCTTTTCTGTAGAGAATTAAGTTTTCTACTTTTTATGTTCCATGATATTTTTTGATCAGATGCGTAGTTCTCGAGATATATCAAGATATTTAAAAGTCCTGAAGCTGCACCAACTTAATAGAGGTACAGAAACACCGTGGCCCCTTTCTTTGAGATAACTCTGCACTAGTGCGAGCCGCAAATGCCACTTCCAGCTTAGCTGTGCAGAAGAAGAACAACAAGAAGAAGAAATATCTGGAAATATGTCCGTTAGGCCCCTTCCCTTGAGATAAATCTGCAAATATCTCGGAAACGAAGCGAGCTATGGCAAAATGTTAAGAGACCTTTTTTGTAGAGAATTATGTTTCCTACTTTTTATGTTCTATGATATTTTTCGATCAGACGCGTAGTTCTCGAGATATATCAAGATATTTAAAAGTTCCGAAGCCGCACCAACATAATAGAGCTACAGAAACACCGTGGCCCCTTTCTTTGAGATATCTCTGCACTATTGCGAGCTGCAAATGCCACTTCCAGCTTAGCTGTGCAGAGGAAGAACAACAAGAAGAAGAAATATCTCGAAATATGTCCGTCAGGCCAGTTCCTTTGAGTTGAATCTGCAAATATCTCGGAAACGAAGCGAGCTATGGCAAAATGTTAAGAGACGTTTTTTGTAGAGAATTATGTTTCCTACTATTTATGTTCTATGATATTTTTTGATCAGAAGCGTAGTTTTCGAGATATATCGAGATATTTAAAAGTTCCGAAGCCGCACCAACATAATAGGGATACAGAAACACCGTGGCCCCTTTCTTTGAGATAACTCTGCACTAGTGCGAGCCGCAAATGCCACTTCCAGCTTAGCTGTGCAGAAGAAGAAGAACAAGAAGAAGAAATATCTCGAAATATGTCCGTCAGGCCCCTTCCCTTGAGATAAATCTGCAAATATCTCGGAAACGAAGCGAGCTATGGCAAAATGTTAAGAGACCTTTTTTGTAGAGAATTAAGTTTCCTACTTTTTATGTTCTATGATATTTTTTGATCAGATGCGTAGTTCTCGAGATATACCAAGATATTTAAAAGTTCCGAAGCGCGCACCAACATAATAGAGATACAGAAACACTGTGGCCCCTTTCTTTGAGATAACTCTGCACTATTGCGAGCTGCAAATGCCACTTCCAGCTTAGCTGTGCAGAGGAAGAACAACAAGAAGAAGAAATATCTCGAAATATGTCCGTCAGGCCAGTTCCTTTGAGCTGAATCTGCAAATATCTCGGAAACGAAGCGAGCTATGGCAAAATGTTAAGAGACGTTTTTTGTAGAGAATTATGTTTCCTACAATTTATGTTCTATGATATTTTTTGATCAGAAGCTTAGTTTTCGCGATATATCGAGATATTTAAAAGTTCCGAAGCCGCACCAACATAATAGAGATACAGAAACACCGTGGCCCCTTTCTTTGAGATAACTCTGCACTAGTGCGAGCCGCAAATGCCACTTCCAGCTTAGCTGTGCAGAAGAAGAACAACAAGAAGAAGAAATATCTCGAAATATGTCCGACAGGCCCCTTCCCTTGAGATAAATCTGCAAATATCTCGGAAACGAAGCGAGCTATGGCAAAATGTTAAGAGACCTTTTTTGTAGAGAATTAAGTTTCCTACTTTTTATCTTCTATGATATTTTTTGATCAGATGCGTAGTTCTCGAGATATATCAAGATATTTAAAGGTTCCGAAGCCGCACCAACATAATAGAGATACAGAAACACCGAGGCCCCTCTCTTTGAGATAACTCTGCACTATTGCGAGCTGCAAATGCCACTTCCAGCTTAGCTGTGCAGAAGAAGAACAACAAGAAGAAGAAATATCTCGAAATATGGCCGTCAGGCCCCTTCCCTTGAGATAAATCTGCAAATATCTCGGAAACGAAGCGAGCTATGGCAAAATGTTTAGAGACCTTTCTTGTAGAGAATTAAGTTTCCTACTTTTTACGTAGTATGATATTTTTTGATCAGATGCGTAGTTCTCGAGATATATCAAGATATTTAAAAGTTCCGAAGCCGCACCAACATAATAGAGATACAGAAACACCGTGGCCCCTTTCCTTGAGATAACTCTGCACTATTGCGAGCTGGAAATGCCACTTCCAGTTTAGCTGTGCAGAAGAAGAACAACAAGAAGAAGAAATATCTCGAAATATGTCCGTCAGGCCCCTTCCCTTGAGATAAATCTGCAAATATCTCGGAAACGAAGCGAGCTATGGCAAAATGTTAAGAGACCTTTTTTGTAGAGAATTAAGTTTCCTACTTTTTATGTTCTATGATATTTTTTGATCAGATGCGTGGTTCTCGAGATATATCAAGATATTTAAAAGTTCCGAAGCCGCACCAACATAATAGAGATACAGAAACACCGTGGCCCCGTTCTTAGAGATAACTCTGCACTATTGCGAGCTGTAAATGCCACTTCCAGCTTAGCTGTGCAGAAGAAGAACAACAAGAAGAAGAAATATTTCGAAATATGTCCGTCAGGCCCCTTCCCTTGAGATAAATCTGCAAACATCTCGAAAACGAAGCGAGCTACGGCAAAATCTTAAGAGACCCTTTTTGTAGAAAATTAGTTTTCCTACTTTTTATGTTCTATGATATTTTTTGATCAGATGCGTAGTTTTCGAGATATATCGAGATATTTAAAGGTTCCGAAGCCGCAACAACATAATAAAGATACAGAAACACCGTGGCCCCTTTCATTGAGATAACTCTGCGCTATTGCGAGCTGCAAATGCCACTTCCAGCTTAGCTGTGCAGAAGAAGAACAACAAGAAGAAGAAATATCTCGAAATATGTCCGTCAGGCCCCTTCCCTTGAGATAAATCTGCAAATATCTCCGAAAAGAAGCGAGCTATGGCAAAATGTTAAGAGACCTTTTTTGTAGAGAATTATGTTTCCTACAATTTATGTTCTATGATATTTTTTGATCAGAAGCGTAGTTTTCGAGATATATCGAGATATTTAAAAGTTCCGAAGACGCACCAACATAATAGAGATACAGAAACACCGTGGCCCCTTTCTTTGAGATAACTGTGCACTAGTGCGAGCTGGAAATGCCACTTCCAGTTTAGCTGTGCACAAGAAGAACAACAAGAAGAAGAAATATCTCGAAATATGTCCGTTAGGCCCCTTCCCTTGAGATAAATCTGCAAATATCTCGGAAACGAAGCGAGCTATGGCAAAATGTTAAGAGACCTTTTTTGTAGAGAATTAAGTTTCCTACTTTTTATGTTCTATGATATTTTTTGATCAGATGCGTAGTTCTCGAGATATATCGAGATATTTAAAAGTTCCGAAGCCGCACCAACATAATAGAGATACAGAAACACCGTGGCCCCTTTCTTTGAGATAACTCTGCACAATTGCGAGCTGCAAATGCCACTTCCAGCTTAGCTGTGCAGAAGAAGAACAACAAGAAGAAGAAATATCTCGAAATATGTCCGTCAGGCCCCTTCCCTTGAGATAAATCGGCAAGTATCTCGGAAACGAAGCGAGCTATGGCAAAATCTTAAGAGACCTTTTCTGTAGAGAATTAAGTTTTCTACTTTTTATGTTCCATGATATTTTTTGCTCAGATGCGTAGTTCTCGAGATATATCAAGATAGTTAAAAGTCCTGAAGCTGCACCAACTTAATAGAGGTACAGAAACACCGTGGCCCCTTTCTTTGAGATAACTCTGCACTAGTGCGAGCCGCAAATGCCACTTCCAGCTTAGCTGTGCAGAAGAAGAACAACAAGAAGAAGAAATATCTGGAAATATGTCCGTTAGGCCCCTTCCCTTGAGATAAATCTGCAAATATCTCGGAAACGAAGCGAGCTATGGCAAAATGTTAAGAGACCTTTTTTGTAGAGAATTATGTTTCCTACTTTTTATGTTCTATGATATTTTTCGATCAGACGCGTAGTTCTCGAGATATATCAAGATATTTAAAAGTTCCGAAGCCGCACCAACATAATAGAGCTACAGAAACACCGTGGCCCCTTTCTTTGAGATATCTCTGCACTATTGCGAGCTGCAAATGCCACTTCCAGCTTAGCTGTGCAGAGGAAGAACAACAAGAAGAAGAAATATCTCGAAATATGTCCGTCAGGCCAGTTCCTTTGAGTTGAATCTGCAAATATCTCGGAAACGAAGCGAGCTATGGCAAAATGTTAAGAGACGTTTTTTGTAGAGAATTATGTTTCCTACTATTTATGTTCTATGATATTTTTTGATCAGAAGCGTAGTTTTCGAGATATATCGAGATATTTAAAAGTTCCGAAGCCGCACCAACATAATAGGGATACAGAAACACCGTGGCCCCTTTCTTTGAGATAACTCTGCACTAGTGCGAGCCGCAAATGCCACTTCCAGCTTAGCTGTGCAGAAGAAGAAGAACAAGAAGAAGAAATATCTCGAAATATGTCCGTCAGGCCCCTTCCCTTGAGATAAATCTGCAAATATCTCGGAAACGAAGCGAGCTATGGCAAAATGTTAAGAGACCTTTTTTGTAGAGAATTAAGTTTCCTACTTTTTATGTTCTATGATATTTTTTGATCAGATGCGTAGTTCTCGAGATATACCAAGATATTTAAAAGTTCCGAAGCGCGCACCAACATAATAGAGATACAGAAACACTGTGGCCCCTTTCTTTGAGATAACTCTGCACTATTGCGAGCTGCAAATGCCACTTCCAGCTTAGCTGTGCAGAGGAAGAACAACAAGAAGAAGAAATATCTCGAAATATGTCCGTCAGGCCAGTTCCTTTGAGCTGAATCTGCAAATATCTCGGAAACGAAGCGAGCTATGGCAAAATGTTAAGAGACGTTTTTTGTAGAGAATTATGTTTCCTACAATTTATGTTCTATGATATTTTTTGATCAGAAGCTTAGTTTTCGCGATATATCGAGATATTTAAAAGTTCCGAAGCCGCACCAACATAATAGAGATACAGAAACACCGTGGCCCCTTTCTTTGAGATAACTCTGCACTAGTGCGAGCCGCAAATGCCACTTCCAGCTTAGCTGTGCAGAAGAAGAACAACAAGAAGAAGAAATATCTCGAAATATGTCCGACAGGCCCCTTCCCTTGAGATAAATCTGCAAATATCTCGGAAACGAAGCGAGCTATGGCGAAATGTTAAGAGACCTTTTTTGTAGAGAATTAAGTTTCCTACTTTTTATGTTCGATGATATTTTTTGATCAGATGCGTAGTTCTCGAGATATATCAAGATATTTAAAAGTTCCGAAGCTGCACCAACATAATAGAGGTACAGAAACACCGTGGCCTCTTTCTTTGAGATAACTCTGCACTATTGCGAGTTGCAAATGCCACTTCCGGCTTAGCTGTGCAGAAGAAGAACAACAAGAAGAAGAAACATCTCCAAATATGTCCGTCAGGCCCCTTCCCTTGAGATAAATCTGCAAATATCTCGGAAACGAAGCGAGCTATGGCAAAATCTTTAGAGACCTTTCTTGTAGAGAATTAAGTTTCCTACTTTTTATGTAGTATGATATTTTTTGATCAGATGCGTAGTTCTCGAGATATATCAAGATATTTAAAAGTTCCGAAGCCGCACCAACATAATAGAGATACAGAAACACCGTGGCCCCTTTCTTTGAGATAACTCTGCACTATTGCGCGCTGCAAATGCCACTTCCAGCTTAGCTGTGCAGAAGAAGAACAACAAGAAGAAGAAATATCTCGAAATATGTCCGTCAGGCCCCTTCCCTTGAGATAAATCTGCAAATATCTCGGAAACGAAGCGAGCTATGGCAAAATGTTATGAGACCTTTTTTGTAGAGAATTAAGTTTCCTACTTTTTATGTTCTATGATATTTTTCGATCAGAGGCGTAGTTCTCGAGATATATCAAGATATTTAAAAGTTCCGAAGCCGCACCAACATAATAGAGATACAGAAACACCGTGGCCCCTTTCTTTGAGATATCTCTGCACTATTGCGAGCTGCAAATGCCACTTCCAGCTTAGCTGTGCAGAAGATGAACAACAAGAAGAAGAAATATCTCAAAATATGTCCGTGAGGCCCCTTCCCTTGAGATAAATCTGCAAATATCTCGGAAACGAAGCGAGCTATGGCAAAATGATAAAAGACCTTTTTTGTAGACAATTATGTTTGCTACAATTTATGTTCTATGATATTTTTTGATCAGAGGCGTAGTTCTCGAGATATATCGAGATATTTAAAAGTTCCGAAGCCGCACCAACATAATAGAGATACAGAAACACCGTGGCCCCTTTCTTTGAGATAACTCTGCACTAGTGCGAGCCGCAAATGCCACTTCCAGCTTAGCTGTGCAGAAGAAGAACAACAAGAAGAAGAAATATCTCGAAATATGTCCGTCAGGCCCCTTCCCTTGAGATAAATCTGCAAATATCTCGGAAACGAAGCGAGCTATGGCAAAATGTTAAGAGACGTTTTTTGTAGAGAATTATGTTTCCTACAATTTATGTTCTATGATATTTTTTGATCAGAAGCGTAGTTTTCGAGATATATCGAGATATTTAAAAGTTCCGAAGCCGCACCAACATAATAGGGATACAGAAACACCGTGGCCCCTTTCTTTGAGATAACTCTGCACTAGTGCGAGCCGCAAATGCCACTTCCAGCTTAGCTGTGCAGAAGAAGAAGAACAAGAAGAAGAAATATCTCGAAATATGTCCGTCAGGCCCCTTCCCTTGAGATAAATCTGCAAATATCTCGGAAACGAAGCGAGCTATGGCAAAATGTTAAGAGACCTTTTTTGTAGAGAATTATGTTTCCTACTTTTTATGTTCTATGATATTTTTTGATCCGACGCGTAGTTCTCGAGATATATCAAGATATTTAAAAGTTCCGAAGCCGCACCAACATAATAGAGATACAGAAACACCGTGGCCCCTTTCTTTGAGATAACTCTGCACTATTGCGAGCTGCAAATGCCACTTCCAGCTTAGCTGTGCAGAAGAAGGACAACAAGAAGAAGAAATATCTCGAAATATGTCCGTCAGGCCCCTTCCCTTGAGATAAATCTGCAAATATCTCGGAAACGAAGAGAGCTATGGCAAAATGTTAAGCGACCTTTTTTGTAGAGAATTAAGTGTCCTACTTTTTATGTTCTATGATATTTTTTGATCAGATGCGTAGTTCTCGAGATATATCAAGATATTTAAAAGTTCCGAAGCCGCACCAACATAATAGAGATACAGAAACACTGTGGCCCCTTTGTTTGAGATAACTCTGCACTATTGCGAGCTGGAAATGCCACTTCCAGTTTAGCTGTGCACAAGAAGAACAACAAGAAGAAGAAATATCTCGAAATATGTCCGTTAGGCCCCTTCCCTTGAGATAAATCTGCAAATATCTCGGAAACGAAGCGAGCTATGGCAAAATGTTAAGAGACCTTTTTTGTAGAGAATTAAGTTTCCTACTTTTTATGTTCTATGATATTTTTTGATCAGATGCGTAGTTCTCGAGATATACCAAGATATTTAAAAGTTCCGAAGCCGCACCAACATAATAGAGATACAGAAACACTGTGGCCCCTTTCTTTGAGATAACTCTGCACTATTGCGAGCTGCAAATGCCACTTCCAGCTTAGCTGTGCAGAGGAAGAACAACAAGAAGAAGAAATATCTCGAAATATGTCCGTCAGGCCAGTTCCTTTGAGCTGAATCTGCAAATATCTCGGAAACGAAGCTAGCTATGGCAAAATGTTAAGAGACGTTTTTTGTAGAGAATTATGTTTCCTACAATTTATGTTCTATGATATTTTTTGATCAGAAGCTTAGTTTTCGCGATATATCGAGATATTTAAAAGATCCGAAGCCGCACCAACATAATAGAGATACGGAAACACCGTGGCCCCTTTCTTTGAGATAACTCTGCACTAGTGCGAGCCGCAAATGCCACTTCCAGCTTAGCTGTGCAGAGGAAGAACAACAAGAAGAAGAAATATCTCGAAATATGTCCGTCAGGCCAGTTCCTTTGAGCTGAATCTGCAAATATCTCGGAAACGAAGCGAGCTATGGCAAAATGTTAAGAGACGTTTTTTGTAGAGAATTATGTTTCCTACAATTTATGTTCTATGATATTTTTTGATCAGAAGCGCAGTTTTCGAGATATATCGAGATATTTAAAAGTTCCGAAGCCGCACCAACATAATAGGGATACAGAAACACCGTGGCCCCTTTCTTTGAGATAACTCTGCACTATTGCGAGCTGCAAATGCCACTTCCAGCTTAGCTGTGCAGAAGAAGAACAACAAGAAGAAGAAATATCTCGAAATATGTCCGTGAGGCCCCTTCCCTTGAGATAAATCTGCAAATATCTCGGAAACGAAGCGAGCTATGGCAAAATGTTAAGAGACCTTTTTTGTAGACAATTATGTTTCCTACAATTTATGTTCTATGATATTTTTTGATCAGAAGCGTAGTTTTCGAGATATATCGAGATATTTAAAAGTTCCGAAGCCGCACCAACATAATAGAGATACAGAAACACCGTGGCCCCTTTCTTTGGGATAACTCTGCACTATTGCGAGCTGCAAATGCCACTTCCAGCTTAGCTGTGCAGAAGAAGAACAACAAGAAGAAGAAATATCTCGAAATATGTCCGTCAGGCCACTTCCCTTGAGATGAATCTGCAAATATCTCGGAAACGAAGCGAGCTATGGCAAAATGTTAAGAGACCTTTTTTGTAGAGAATTAAGTTTCCTACTTTTTATGTTCGATGATATTTTTTGATCAGATGCGTAGTTCTCGAGATATATCAAGATATTTAAAAGTTCCGAAGCTGCACCAACATAATAGAGGTACAGAAACACCGTGGCCTCTTTCTTTGAGATAACTCTGCACTATGGCGAGCTGCAAATGCCACTTCCAGCTTAGCTGTGCAGAAGAAGAACAACAAGAAGAAGAAACATCTCGAAATATGTCCGTCAGGCCCCTTCCCTTGAGATATATCTGCAAATATCTCGGAAACGAAGCGAGCTATGGCAAAATGTTAAGAGACCTTTTTTGTAGAGAATTAAGTTTCCTACTTTTTATGTTCGATGATATTTTTTGATCAGATGCGTAGTTCTCGAGATATATCAAGATATTTAAAAGTTCCGAAGCTGCACCAACATAATAGAGGTACAGAAACACCGTGGCCTCTTTCTTTGAGATAACTCTGCACTATGGCGAGCTGCAAATGCCACTTCCAGCTTAGCTGTGCAGAAGAAGAACAACAAGAAGAAGAAACATCTCGAAATATGTCCGTCAGGCCCCTTCCCTTGAGATAAATCTGCAAATATCTCGGAAACGAAGCGAGCTATGGCAAAATCTTTAGAGACCTTTCTTGTAGAGAGTTAAGTTTCCTACTTTTTATGTAGTATGATATTTTTTGATCAGATGCGTAGTTCTCGAGATATATCAAGATATTTAAAAGTTCCGAAGCCGCACCAACATAATAGAGATACAGAAATACCGTGGCCCCTTTCTTTGAGATAACTCTGCACTATTGCGCGCTGTAAATGCCACTTCCAGCTTAGCTGTGCAGAAGAAGAACAACAAGAAGAAGAAATATCTCGAAATATGTCCGTCAGGCCCCTTCCCTTGAGATAAATCTGCAAATATCTCGGAAACGAAGCGAGCTATGGCAAAATGTTAAGAGACCTTTTTTGTAGAGAATTAAGTTTCCTACTTTTTATGTTCTATGATATTTTTCGATCAGAGGCGTAGTTCTCGAGATATATCAAGATATTTAAAAGTTCCGAAGCCGCACCAACATAATAGAGATACAGAAACACCGTGGCCCCTTTCTTTGAGATATCTCTGCACTATTGCGAGCTGCAAATGCCACTTCCAGCTTAGCTGTGCAGAAGATGAACAACAAGAAGAAGAAATATCTCGAAATATGTCCGTGAGGCCCCTTCCCTTGAGATAAATCTGCAAATATCTCGGAAACGAAGCGAGCTATGGCAAAATGTTAAGAGACCTTTTTTGTAGACAATTATGTTTCCTACAATTTATGTTCTATGTTATTTTTTGATCAGAAGCGTAGTTTTCGAGATATATCGAGATATTTAAAAGTTCCGAAGCCGCACCAACATAATACAGATACAGAAACACCGTGGCCCCTTTCTTTGGGATAACTCTGCACTATAGCGAGCTGCAAATGCCACTTCCAGCTTAGCTGTGCAGAAGAAGAACAACAAGAAGAAGAAATATCTCGAAATATGTCCGTCAGGCCACTTCCCTTGAGATAAATCTGCAAATATCTCGGAAACGAAGCGAGCTATGGCAAAATGTTAAGAGACCTTTTTTGTAGAGAATTAAGTTTCCTACTTTTTATGTTCGATGATATTTTTTGATCAGATGCGTAGTTCTCGAGATATATCAAGATATTTAAAAGTTCCGAAGCCGCACCAACATAATAGGGATACAGAAACACCGTGGCCCCTTTCTTTGAGATAACTCTGCACTAGTGCGAGCCGCAAATGCCACTTCCAGCTTAGCTGTGCAGAAGAAGAACAACAAGAAGAAGAAATATCTCGAAATATGTCCGTCAGGCCCCTTCCCTTGAGATAAATCTGCAAATATCTCGGAAACGAAGCGAGCTATGGCAAAATGATAAGAGACGTTTTTTGTAGAGAATTAAGTTTCCTACTTTTTATGTTCTATGATATTTTTTGATCAGATGCGTAGTTCTCGAGATATATCAAGATATTTAAAAGTTCCGAAGCCGCACCAACATAATAGAGATACAGAAACACCGTGGCCCCTTTCTTTGAGATAACTCTGCACTATTGCGAGCTGGAAATGCCACTTCCAGTTTAGCTGTGCACAAGAAGAACAACAAGAAGAAGAAATATCTCGAAATATGTCCGTTAGGCCCCTTCCCTTGAGATAAATCTGCAAATATCTCGGAAACGAAGCGAGCTATGGCAAAATGTTAAGAGACCTTTTTTGTAGAGAATTATGTTTCCTACTTTTTATGTTCTATGATATTTTTCGATCAGACGCGTAGTTCTCGAGATATATCAAGATATTTAAAAGATCCGAAGCCGCACCAACATAATAGAGATACAGAAACACTGTGGCCCCTTTCTTTGAGATAACTCTGCACTATTGCGAGCTGCAAATGCCACTTCCAGCTTAGCTGTGCAGAGGAAGAACAACAAGAAGAAGAAATATCTCGAAATATGTCCGTCAGGCCAGTTCCTTTGAGCTGAATCTGCAAATATCTCGGAAACGAAGCTAGCTATGGCAAAATGTTAAGAGACGTTTTTTGTAGAGAATTATGTTTCCTACAATTTATGTTCTATGATATTTTTTGATCAGAAGCGTAGTTTTCGAGATATATCGAGATATTTAAAAGTTCCGAAGCCGCACCAACATAATAGAGATACAGAAACACCGTGGCCCCTTTCTTTGGGATAACTCTGCACTATTGCGAGCTGCAAATGCCACTTCCAGCTTAGCTGTGCAGAAGAAGAACAACAAGAAGAAGAAATATCTCGAAATATGTCCGTCAGGCCACTTCCCTTGAGATAAATCTGCAAATATCTCGGAAACGAAGCGAGCTATGGCAAAATGTTAAGAGACTTTTTTGTAGAGAATTAAGTTTCCTACTTTTTATGTTCGATGATATTTTTTGATCAGATGCGTAGTTCTCGAGATATATCAAGATATTTAAAAGTTCCGAAGCTGCACCAACATAATAGAGGTACAGAAACACCGTGGCCTCTTTCTTTGAGATAACTCTGCACTATGGCGAGCTGCAAATGCCACTTCCAGCTTAGCTGTGCAGAAGAAGAACAACAAGAAGAAGAAACATCTCGAAATATGTCCGTCAGGCCCCTTCCCTTGAGATAAATCTGCAAATATCTCGGAAACGAAGCGAGCTATGGCAAAATCTTTAGAGACCTTTCTTGTAGAGAGTTAAGTTTCCTACTTTTTATGTAGCATGATATTTTTTGTTCAGATGCGTAGTTCTCGAGATATATCAAGATATTTAAAAGTTCCGAAGCCGCACCAACATAATAGAGATACAGAAACACCGTGGCCCCTTTCTTTGAGATAACTCTGCACTATTGCGCGCTGCAAATGCCACTTCCAGCTTAGCTGTGCAGAAGAAGAACAACAAGAAGAAGAAATATCTCGAGATATGTCCGTCAGGCCCCTTCCCTTGAGATAAATCTGCAAATATCTCGGAAACGAAGCGAACTATGGCAAAATGTTAAGAGACCTTTTTTGTAGGGAATTAAGTTTCCTACTTTTTATGTTCTATGATATTTTTCGATCAGAGGCGTAGTTCTCGAGATATATCAAGATATTTAAAAGTTCCGAAGCCGCACCAACATAATAGAGATACAGAAACACCGTGGCCCCTTTCTTTGAGATATCTCTGCACTATTGCGAGCTGCAAATGCCACTTCCAGCTTAGCTGTGCGGAAGATGAACAACAAGAAGAAGAAATATCTCGAAATATGTCCGTGAGGCCCCTTCCCTTGAGATAAATCTGCAAATATCTCGGAAACGAAGCGAGCTATGGCAAAATGTTAAGAGACCTTTTTTGTAGACAATTATGTTTCCTACAATTTATGTTCTATGATATTTTTTGATCAGAAGCGTAGTTTTCGAGATATATCGAGATATTTAAAAGTTCCGAAGCCGCACCAACATAATAGAGATACAGAAACACCGTGGCCCCTTTCTTTGGGATAACTCTGCACTATAGCGAGCTGCAAATGCCACTTCCAGCTTAGCTGTGCAGAAGAAGAACAACAAGAAGAAGAAATATCTCGAAATATGTCCGTCAGGCCACTTCCCTTGAGATAAATCTGCAAATATCTCGGAAACGAAGCGAGCTATGGCAAAATGTTAAGAGACCTTTTTTGTAGAGAATTAAGTTTCCTACTTTTTATGTTCGATGATATTTTTTGATCAGATGCGTAGTTCTCGAGATATATCAAGATATTTAAAAGTTCCGAAGCTGCACCAACATAATAGAGGTACAGAAACACCGTGGCCTCTTTCTTTGAGATAACTCTGCACTATTGCGAGCTGCAAATGCCACTTCCAGCTTAGCTGTGCAGAAGAAGAACAACAAGAAGAAGAAACATCTCGAAATATGTCCGTCAGGCCCCTTCCCTTGAGATAAATCTGCAAATATCTCGGAAACGAAGCGAGCTATGGCAAAATCTTTAGAGACCTTTCTTGTAGAGAATTAAGTTTCCTACTTTTTATGTAGTATGATATTTTTTGATCAGAAGCGTAGTTTTCGAGATATATCGAGATATTTAAAAGTTCCGAAGCCGCACCAACATAATAGGGATACAGAAACACCGTGGCCCCTTTCTTTGAGATAACTCTGCACTAGTGCGAGCCGCAAATGCCACTTCCAGCTTAGCTGTGCAGAAGAAGAACAACAAGAAGAAGAAATATCTCGAAATATGTCCGTCAGGCCCCTTCCCTTGAGATAAATCTGCAAATATCTCGGAAACGAAGCGAGCTATGGCAAAATGTTCAGAGACGTTTTTTGTAGAGAATTATGTTTCCTACAATTTATGTTCTATGATATTTTTTGATCAGAAGCTTAGTTTTCGCGATATATCGAGATATTTAAAAGATCCGAAGCCGCACCAACATAATAGAGATACGGAAACACCGTGGCCCCTTTCTTTGAGATAACTCTGCACTAGTGCGAGCCGCAAATGCCACTTCCAGCTTAGCTGTGCAGAGGAAGAACAACAAGAAGAAGAAATATCTCGAAATATGTCCGTCAGGCCAGTTCCTTTGAGCTGAATCTGCAAATATCTCGGAAACGAAGCGAGCTATGGCAAAATGTTAAGAGACGTTTTTTGTAGAGAATTATGTTTCCTACAATTTATGTTCTATGATATTTTTTGATCAGAAGCGTAGTTTTCGAGATATATCGAGATATTTAAAAGTTCCGAAGCCGCACCAACATAATAGGGATACAGAAACACCGTGGCCCCTTTCTTTGAGATAACTCTGCACTATTGCGAGCTGCAAATGCCACTTCCAGCTTAGCTGTGCAGAAGAAGAACAACAAGAAGAAGAAATATCTCGAAATATGTCCGTGAGGCCCCTTCCCTTGAGATAAATCTGCAAATATCTCGGAAACGAAGCGAGCTATGGCAAAATGTTAAGAGACCTTTTTTGTAGACAATTATGTTTCCTACAATTTATGTTCTATGATATTTTTTGATCAGAAGCGTAGTTTTCGAGATATATCGAGATATTTAAAAGTTCCGAAGCCGCACCAACATAATAGAGATACAGAAACACCGTGGCCCCTTTCTTTGGGATAACTCTGCACTATTGCGAGCTGCAAATGCCACTTCCAGCTTAGCTGTGCAGAAGAAGAACAACAAGAAGAAGAAATATCTCGAAATATGTCCGTCAGGCCACTTCCCTTGAGATAAATCTGCAAATATCTCGGAAACGAAGCGAGCTATGGCAAAATGTTAAGAGACCTTTTTTGTAGAGAATTAAGTTTCCTACTTTTTATGTTCGATGATATTTTTTGATCAGATGCGTAGTTCTCGAGATATATCAAGATATTTAAAAGTTCCGAAGCTGCACCAACATAATAGAGGTACAGAAACACCGTGGCCTCTTTCTTTGAGATAACTCTGCACTATTGCGAGCTGCAAATGCCACTTCCAGCTTAGCTGTGCAGAAGAACAACAACAAGAAGAAGAAACATCTCGAAATATGTCCGTCGGGCCCCTTCCCTTGAGATAAATCTGCAAATATCTCGGAAACGAAGCGAGCTATGGCAAAATCTTTAGAGACCTTTCTTGTAGAGAATTAAGTTTCCTACTTTTTATGTAGTATGATATTTTTTGATCAGATGCGTAGTTCTCGAGATATATCAAGATATTTAAAAGTTCCGAAGCTGCACCAACATAATAGAGGTACAGAAACACCGTGGCCTCTTTCTTTGAGATAACTCTGCACTATTGCGAGCTGCAAATGCCACTTCCAGCTTAGCTGTGCAGAAGAAGAACAACAAGAAGAAGAAACATCTCGAAATATGTCCGTCAGGCCCCTTCCCTTGAGATAAATCTGCAAATATCTCGGAAACGAAGCGAGCTATGGCAAAATGTTAAGAGACCTTTTTTGTAGAGAATTAAGTTTCCTACTTTTTATGTTCTATGATATTTTTCGATCAGAGGCGTAGTTCTCGAGATATATCAAGATATTTAAAAGTTCCGAAGCCGCACCAACATAATAGAGGTACAGAAACACCGTGGCCCCTTTCTTTGAGATAACTCTGCACTATTGCGAGCTGCAAATGCCACTTCCAGCTTAGCTGTGCAGAAGAAGAACAACAAGAAGAAGAAATATCTCGAAATATGCCCGTCAGGCCCCTTCCCTTGAAATATATCTGCAAATATCTCGGAAACGAAGCGAGCTATGGCAAAATGTTAAGAGACCGTTTTTGTAGAGAATTAAGTTTCCTACTTTTCATGTTCTATGATATTTTTTGATCAGAAGCGTAGTTTTCGAGATATATCGAGATATTTAAAAGTTCCGAAGCCGCACCAACATAATAGAGATACAGAAACACCGTGGCCCCTTTCTTTGAGATAACTCTGCACTAGTGCGAGCCGCAAATGCCACTTCCAGCTTAGCTGTGCAGAAGAAGAACAACAAGAAGAAGAAATATCTCGAAATATGTCCGTCAGGCCAGTTCCTTTGAGCTGAATCTGCAAATATCTCGGAAACGAAGCGAGCTATGGCAAAATGTTAACAGACGTTTTTTGTAGAGAATTATGTTTCCTACAATTTATGTTCTATGATATTTTTTGATCAGAAGCGTAGTTTTCGAGATATATCGAGATATTTAAAAGTTCCGAAGCCGCACCAACATAACAGAGATACAGAAACACCGTGGCCCCTTTCTTTGAGATAACTCTGCACTATTGCGAGCTGCAAATGCCACTTCCAGCTTAGCTGTGCAGAAGAAGAACAACAAGAAGAAGAAATATCTCGAAATATGCCCGTCAGGCCCCTTCCCTTGAAATATATCTGCAAATATCTCGGAAACGAAGCGAGCTATGGCAAAATGTTAAGAGACCGTTTTTGTAGAGAATTAAGTTTCCTACTTTTCATGTTCTATGATATTTTTTGATCAGACGCGTAGTTCTCGAGATATATCAAGATATTTAAAAGTTCCGAAGCCGCACCAACATAATAGAGATACAGAAACACCGTGGCCCCTTTCGTTGAGATAACTCTGCACTAGTGCGAGCCGCAAATGCCACTTCCAGCTTAGCTGTGCAGAAGAAGAACAACAAGAAGAAGAAATATCTCGAAATATGTCCGTCAGGCCCCTTCCCTTGAGATAAATCTGCAAATATCTCGGAAACGAAGCGAGCTATGGCAAAATGTTAAGAGACCTTTTTTGTAGAGAATTATGTTGCTTACTTTTTATGTTCTATGATATTTTTTGATCAGACGCGTAGTTCTCGAGATATATCAAGATATTTAAAAGTTCCGAAGCCGCACCAACATAATAGAGATACAGAAACACCGTGGCCCCTTTCTTTGAGATATCTCTGCACTATTGCGAGCTGCAAATGCCACTTCCAGCTTAGCTGTGCAGAAGAAGAACAACAAGAAGAAGAAATATCTCGAAATATGTCCGTCAGGCCACTTCCCTTGAGATAAATCTGCAAATATCTCGGAAACGAAGCGAGCTATGGCAAAATGTTAAGAGACCTTTTTTGTAGAGAATTAAGTTTCCTACTTTTTATGTTCGATGATATTTTTTGATCAGATGCGTAGTTCTCGAGATATATCAAGATATTTAAAAGTTCCGAAGCTGCACCAACATAATAGAGGTACAGAAACACCGTGGCCTCTTTCTTTGAGATAACTCTGCACTATTGCGAGCTGCAAATGCCACTTCCAGCTTAGCTGTGCAGAAGAAGAACAACAAGAAGAAGAAATATCTCGAAATATGTCCGTCAGGCCCCTTCCCTTGAGATAAATCTGCAAATATCTCGGAAACGAAGCGAGCTATGGCAAAATGTTAAGAGACCTTTTTTGTAGAGAATTAAGTTTCCTACTTTTTATGTTCTATGATATTTTTCGATCAGAGGCGTAGTTCTCGAGATATATCAAGATATTTAAAAGTTCCGAAGCCGCACCAACATAATAGAGATACAGAAACACCGTGGCCCCTTTCGTTGAGATAACTCTGCACTAGTGCGAGCCGCAAATGCCACTTCCAGCTTAGCTGTGCAGAAGAAGAACAACAAGAAGAAGAAATATCTCGAAATATGTCCGTCAGGCCCCTTCCCTTGAGATATATCTGCAAATATCTCGGAAACGAAGCGAGCTATGGCAAAATGTTAAGAGACCTTTTTTGTAGAGAATTATGTTGCTTACTTTTGATGTTCTATGATATTTTTTGATCAGACGCGTAGTTCTCGAGATATATCAAGATATTTAAAAGTTCCGAAGCCGCACCAACATAATAGAGATACAGAAACAACGTGGCCCCTTTCTTTGAGATATCTCTGCACTATTGCGAGCTGCAAATGCCACTTCCAGCTTAGCTGTGCAGAAGAAGAACAACAAGAAGAAGAAATATCTCGAAATATGTCCGTCAGGCCACTTCCCTTGAGATAAGTCTGCAAATATCTCGGAAACGAAGCGAGCTATGGCAAAATGTTAAGAGACCTTTTTTGTAGAGAATTAAGTTTCCTACTTTTTATGTTCGATGATATTTTTTGATCAGATGCGTAGTTCTCGAAATATATCAAGATATTTAAAAGTTCCGAAGCTGCACCAACATAATAGAGGTACAGAAACACCGTGGCCCCTTTCTTTGAGATAACTCTGCACTATTGCGAGCTGCAAATGCCACTTCCAGCTTAGCTGTGCAGAAGAAGAACAACAAGAAGAAGAAATATCTCGAAATATGTCCGTCAGGCCCCTTCCCTTGAGATATATCTGCAAATATCTCGGAAACGAAGCGAGCTATGGCAAAATGTTAAGAGACCTTTTTTGTAGAGAATTATGTTTCCTACAATTTAGGTTCTATGATATTTTTTGATCAGAAGCGTAGTTTTCGAGATATATCGAGATATTTAAAAGTTCCGAAGCCGCACCAACATAATAGAGATACAGAAACACCGTGGCCCCTTTCTTTGAGATAACTCTGCACTAGTGCGAGCTGCAAATGCCACTTCCAGCTTAGCTGTGCAGAGGAAGAACAACAAGAAGAAGAAATATCTCGAAATATGTCCGTCAGGCCAGTTCCTTTGAGCTGAATCTGCAAATATCTCGGAAACGAAGCGAGCTATGGCAAAATGTTAAGAGACCTTTTTTGTAGAGAATTAAGTTTCCTACTTTTTATGTTCTATGATATTTTTTGATCAGATGCGTAGTTCTCGAGATATATCAAGATATTTAAAAGTTCCGAAGCCGCACCAACATAATAGAGATACAGAAACACCGTGGCCCCTTTCTTTGAGATAACTCTGCACTAGTGCGAGCTGCAAATGCCACTTCCAGCTTAGCTGTGCAGAGGAAGAACAACAAGAAGAAGAAATATCTCGAAATATGTCCGTCAGGCCAGTTCCTTTGAGCTGAATCTGCAAATATCTCGGAAACGAAGCGAGCTATGGCAAAATGTTAACAGACGTTTTTTGTAGAGAATTATGTTTCCTACAATTTATGTTCTATGATATTTTTTGATCAGAAGCGTAGTTTTCGAGATATATCGAGATATTTAAAAGTTCCGAAGCCGCACCAACATAACAGAGATACAGAAACACCGTGGCCCCTTTCTTTGAGATAACTCTGCACTATTGCGAGCTGCAAATGCCACTTCCAGCTTAGCTGTGCAGAAGAAGAACAACAAGAAGAAGAAATATCTCGAAATATGCCCGTCAGGCCCCTTCCCTTGAAATATATCTGCAAATATCTCGGAAACGAAGCGAGCTATGGCAAAATGTTAAGAGACCGTTTTTGTAGAGAATTAAGTTTCCTACTTTTTATGTTCTATGATATTTTTTGATCAGACGCGTAGTTCTCGAGATATATCAAGATATTTAAAAGTTCCGAAGCCGCACCAACATAATAGAGATACAGAAACACCGTGGCCCCTTTCGTTGAGATAACTCTGCACTAGTGCGAGCCGCAAATGCCACTTCCAGCTTAGCTGTGCAGAAGAAGAACAACAAGAAGAAGAAATATCTCGAAATATGTGCGTCAGGCCCCTCCCCTTGAGATAAATCTGCAAATATCTCGGAAACGAAGCGAGCTATGGCAAAATGTTAAGAGACCTTTTTTGTAGAGAATTATGTTGCTTACTTTTTATGTTCTATGATATTTTTTGATCAGACGCGTAGTTCTCGAGATATATCAAGATATTTAAAAGTTCCGAAGCCGCACCAACATAATAGAGATACAGAAACACCGTGGCCCCTTTCTTTGAGATATCTCTGCACTATTGCGAGCTGCAAATGCCACTTCCAGCTTAGCTGTGCAGAAGAAGAACAACAAGAAGAAGAAATATCTCGAAATATGTCCGTCAGGCCACTTCCCTTGAGATAAATCTGCAAATATCTCGGAAACGAAGCGAGCTATGGCAAAATGTTAAGAGACCTTTTTTGTAGAGAATTAAGTTTCCTACTTTTTATGTTCGATGATATTTTTTGATCAGATGCGTAGTTCTCGAGATATATCAAGATATTTAAAAGTTCCGAAGCTGCACCAACATAATAGAGGTACAGAAACACCGTGGCCTCTTTCTTTGAGATAACTCTGCACTATTGCGAGCTGCAAATGCCACTTCGAGCTTAGCTGTGCAGAAGAAGAACAACAAGAAGAAGAAATATCTCGAAATATGTCCGTCAGACCCCTTCCCTTGAGATGAATCTGCAAATATCTCGGAAACGAAGCGAGCTATGGCAAAATGTTAAGAGACCTTTTTTGTAGAGAATAATGTTTCCTACAATTTACGTTCTATGATATTTTTTGATCAGAAGCGTAGTTTTCGAGATATATCGAGATATTTAAAAGTTCCGAAGACGCACCAACATAATAGAGATACAGAAACACCGTGGCCCCTTTCTTTGAGATAACTGTGCACTAGTGCGAGCCGCAAATGCCACTTCCAGCTTAGCTGTGCAGAAGAAGAACAACAAGAAGAAGAAATATCTCGAAATATGCCCGTCAGGCCCCTTCCCTTGAAATATATCTGCAAATATCTCGGAAACGAAGCGAGCTATGGCAAAATGTTAAGAGACCGTTTTTGTAGAGAATTAAGTTTCCTACTTTTTATGTTCTATGATATTTTTTGATCAGACGCGTAGTTCTCGAGATATATCAAGATATTTAAAAGTTCCGAAGCCGCACCAACATAATAGAGATACAGAAACACCGTGGCCCCTTTCGTTGAGATAACTCTGCACTAGTGCGAGCCGCAAATGCCACTTCCAGCTTAGCTGTGCAGAAGAAGAACAACAAGAAGAAGAAATATCTCGAAATATGTCCGCCAGGCCCCTTCCCTTGAGATAAATCTGCAAATATCTCGGAAACGAAGAGAGCTATGGCAAAATGTTGAGAGACCTGTTTTGTAGAGAATTAAGTTTCCTACTTTTCATGTTCTATGATATTTTTTGATCAGATGCGTAGTTCTCGAGATATATCAAGATATTTAAAAGTTCCGAAGCCGCACCAACATAATAGAGATACAGAAACACCGTGGCCCCTTTCTTTGAGATATCTCTGCACTATTGCGAGCTGCAAATGCCACTTCCAGCTTAGCTGTGCAGAAGAAGAACAACAAGAAGAAGAAATATCTCGAAATATGTCCGTCAGGCCACTTCCCTTGAGATAAATCTGCAAATATCTCGGAAACGAAGCGAGCTATGGCAAAATGTTAAGAGACCTTTTTTGTAGAGAATTAAGTTTCCTACTTTTTATGTTCGATGATATTTTTTGATCAGATGCGTAGTTCTCGAGATATATCAAGATATTTAAAAGTTCCGAAGCTGCACCAACATAATAGAGGTACAGAAACACCGTGGCCTCTTTCTTTGAGATAACTCTGCACTATTGCGAGCTGCAAATGCCACTTCGAGCTTAGCTGTGCAGAAGAAGAACAACAAGAAGAAGAAATATCTCGAAATATGTCCGTCAGACCCCTTCCCTTGAGATGAATCTGCAAATATCTCGGAAACGAAGCGAGCTATGGCAAAATGTTAAGAGACCTTTTTTGTAGAGAATAATGTTTCCTACAATTTACGTTCTATGATATTTTTTGATCAGAAGCGTAGTTTTCGAGATATATCGAGATATTTAAAAGTTCCGAAGACGCACCAACATAATAGAGATACAGAAACACCGTGGCCCCTTTCTTTGAGATAACTGTGCACTAGTGCGAGCCGCAAATGCCACTTCCAGCTTAGCTGTGCAGAAGAAGAACAACAAGAAGAAGAAATATCTCGAAATATGCCCGTCAGGCCCCTTCCCTTGAAATATATCTGCAAATATCTCGGAAACGAAGCGAGCTATGGCAAAATGTTAAGAGACCGTTTTTGTAGAGAATTAAGTTTCCTACTTTTTATGTTCTATGATATTTTTTGATCAGACGCGTAGTTCTCGAGATATATCAAGATATTTAAAAGTTCCGAAGCCGCACCAACATAATAGAGATACAGAAACACCGTGGCCCCTTTCGTTGAGATAACTCTGCACTAGTGCGAGGCGCAAATGCCACTTCCAGCTTAGCTGTGCAGAAGAAGAACAACAAGAAGAAGAAATATCTCGAAATATGTCCGCCAGGCCCCTTCCCTTGAGATAAATCTGCAAATATCTCGGAAACGAAGAGAGCTATGGCAAAATGTTAAGAGACCTGTTTTGTAGAGAATTAAGTTTCCTACTTTTCATGTTCTATGATATTTTTTGATCAGATGCGTAGTTCTCGAGATATATCAAGATATTTAAAAGTTCCGAAGCCGCACCAACATAATAGAGATACAGAAACACCGTGGCCCCTGTCTTTGAGATAACTCTGCACTGTTGCGAGCTGTAAATGCCACTTCCAGCTTAGCTGTGCAGAAGAAGAACAACAAGAAGAAGAAATATCTCGAAATATGTCCGTCAGGCCAGTTCCTTTGAGCTGAATCTGCAAATATCTCGGAAACGAAGCGAGCTATGGCAAAATGTTAAGAGACGTTTTTTGTAGAGAATTATATTTCCTACAATTTACGTTCTATGATATTTTTTGATCAGAAGCGTAGTTCTCGAGATATATCAAGATATTTAAAAGATCCGAAGCCGCACCAACATAATAGAGATACAGAAACACCGTGGCCCCTTTCTTTGAGATAACTCTGCACTAGTGCGAGCCGCAAATGCCACTTCCAGCTTAGCTGTGCAGAAGAAGAACAACAAGAAGAAGAAATATCTCGAAATATGTCCGTCAGGCCCCTTCCCTTGAGATAAATATGCAAATATCTCGGAAACGAAGCGAGCTATGGCAAAATGTTAAGAGACCGTTGTTGTAGAGAATTAAGTTTGCTACTTTTTATGTCCTATGATATTTTTTGATCAGACGCGTAGTTCTCGAGATATATCAAGATATTTAAAAGTTCCGATGCCGCACCAACATAATAGAGATACAGAAACACCGTGGCCCCTTTCTTTGAGATAACTCTGCACTATTGCGAGCTGCAAATGCCACTTCCAGCTTAGCTGTGCAGAAGAAGAACAACAAGAAGAAGAAATATCTCGAAATATGTCCGTCAGGCCCCTTCCCTTGAGATAAATCTGCAAATATCTCGGAAACGAAGAGAGCTATGGCAAAATGTTAAGAGACCTTTTTTGTAGAGAATTATGTTTCCTACAATTTATGTTCTATGATATTTTTTGATCAGAAGCGTAGTTTTCGAGATATATCGAGATATTTAAAAGTTCCGAAGCCGCACCAACATAATAGAGATACAGAAACACCGTGGCCCCTTTCTTTGAGATAACTCTGCACTAGTGCGAGCCGCAAATGCCACTTCCAGCTTAGCTGTGCAGAAGAAGAACAACAAGAAGAAGAAATATCTCGAAATATGTCCGTCAGGCCCCTTCCCTTGAGATAAATATGCAAATATCTCGGAAACGAAGCGAGCTGTGGCAAAATGTTAAGAGACCGTTGTTGTAGAGAATTAAGTTTCCTACTTTTTATGTTCTATGATATTTTTTGATCAGACGCTTAGTTCTCGAGATATATCAAGATATTTAAAAGTTCCGAAGCCGCACCAACATAATAGAGATACAGAAACACCGTGGCCCCTTTCTTTGAGATAACTCTGCACTATTGCGAGCTGCAAATGCCACTTCCAGCTTAGCTGTGCAGAAGAAGAACAACAAGAAGAAGAAATATCTCGAAATATGTCCGTCAGGCCCCTTCCCTTGAGATAAATCTGCAAATATCTCGGAAACGAAGAGAGCTATGGCAAAATGTTAAGAGACCTTTTTTGTAGAGAATTATGTTTCCTACAATTTATGTTCTATGATATTTTTTGATCAGAAGCGTAGTTTTCGAGATATATCGAGATATTTAAAAGTTCCGAAGCCGCACCAACATAATAGAGATACAGAAACACCGTGGCCCCTTTCTGTGAGATAACTCTGCAATATTGCGAGCTGCAAATGCCACTTCCAGCTTAGCTGTGCAGAGGAAGAACAACAAGAAGAAGAAATATCTCGAAATATGTCCGTCAGGCCAGTTCCTTTGAGCTGAATCTGCAAATATCTCGGAAACGAAGCGAGTTATGGCAAAATGGTGAGAGACCTTTTTTGTAGAGAATTAAGTTTCCTACTTTTTATGTTCGATGATATTTTTTGATCAGATGCGTAGTTCTCGAGATATATCAAGATATTTAAAAGTTCCGAAGCTGCACCAACATAATAGAGGTACAGAAACACCGTGGCCTCTTTCTGTGAGATAACACTGCACTATTGCGAGCTGCAAATGCCACTTCGAGCTTAGCTGTGCAGAAGAAGAACAACAAGAAGAAGAAATATCTCGAAATATGTCCGTCAGACCCCTTCCCTTGAGATGAATCTGCAAATATCTCGGAAACGAAGCGAGCTATGGCAAAATGTTAAGAGACCTTTTTTGTAGAGAATTAAGTTTCCTACTTTTTATGTTCTATGATATTTTTTGATCAGAAGCGTAGTTTTCGAGATATATCGAGATATTTGAAAGTTCCGAAGCCGCACCAACATAATAGAGATACAGAAACACCGTGGCCCCTTTATTTGAGATAACTCTGCACTAGTGCGAGCCGCAAATGCCACTTCCAGCTTAGCTGTGCAGAAGAAGAACAACAAGAAGAAGAAATATCTCGAAATATGTCCGTCAGGCCCCTTCCCTTGAGATAAATATGCAAATATCTCGGAAACGAAGCGAGCTATGGCAAAATGTTAAGAGACCTTTTTTGTAGAGAATTAAGTTTCCTACCTTTTATGTTCTATGATATTTTTTGATCAGATGCGTAATTCTCGAGATATATCAAGATATTTAAAAGTTCCGAAGCCGCACCAACATAATAGAGATAAAGAAACACCGTGGCCCCTTTCTTTGAGATAACTCTGCACTATTGCGCGCTGCAAATGCCACTTCCAGCTTAGCTGTGCAGAAGAAGAACAACAAAAAGAAGAAATATCTCGAAATATGTCCGTCAGGCCCCTTCCCTTGAGATAAATCTGCAAATATCTCGGAAACGAAGCGAGCTATGGCAAAATGTTAAGAGACCTTTTTTGTAGAGAATTATGTTTCTTACTTTTTATGTTCTATGATATTTTTTGATCAGACGCGTAGTTCTCGAGATATATCAAGATATTTAAAAGTTCCGAAGCCGCACCAACATAATAGAGATACAGAAACACCGTGGCCCCTTTCTTTGAGATATCTCTGCACTATTGCGAGCTGCAAATGCCACTTCGAGCTTAGCTGTGCAGAAGAAGAACAACAAGAAGAAGAAATATCTCGAAATATGCCCGTCAGGCCACTTCCCTTGAGATTAATCTGCAAATATCTCTGAAACGAAGCGAGCTATGGCAAAATGTTAAGAGACCTTTTTTGTAGAGAATTAAGTTTCCTACTTTTTATGTTCGATGATATTTTTTGATCAGATGCGTAGTTCTCGAGATATATCAAGATATTTAAAAGTTCCGAAGCTGCACCAACATAATAGAGGTACAGAAACACCGTGGCCTCTTTCTTTGAGATAACTCTGCACTATTGCGAGCTGCAAATGCCACTTCGAGCTTAGCTGTGCAGAAGAAGAACAACAAGAAGAAGAAATATCTCGAAATATGTCCGTCAGACCCCTTCCCTTGAGATGAATCTGCAAATATCTCGGAAACGAAGCGAGCTATGGCAAAATGTTAAGAGACCTTTTTTGTAGAGAATAATGTTTCCTACAATTTACGTTCTATGATATTTTTTGATCAGAAGCGTAGTTTTCGAGATATATCGAGATATTTAAAAGTTCCGAAGACGCACCAACATAATAGAGATACAGAAACACCGTGGCCCCTTTCTTTGAGATAACTGTGCGCTAGTGCGAGCCGCAAATGCCACTTCCAGCTTAGCTGTGCAGAAGAAGAACAACAAGAAGAAGAAATATCTCGAAATATGTCCGTCAGGCCCCTTCCCTTGAGATATATCTGCAAATATCTCGGAAACGAAGTGAGCTATGGCAAAATGTTAAGAGACCCTTTTTGTAGAGAATTATGTTTCCTACAATTTATGTTCTATGATATTTTTTGATCAGAAGCGTAGTTTTCGAGATATATCGAGATATTTAAAAGTTCCGAAGACGCACCAACATAATAGAGATACAGAAACACCGTGGCCCCTTTCTTTGAGATAACTCTGAACTATTGCGAGCTGCAAATGCCACTTCCAGCTTAGCTGTGCAGAAGAAGAACAACAAGAAGAAGAAATATCTCGAAATATGTCCGTCAGGTCCCTTCCCTTGAGATAAATCTGCAAATATCTCGGAAACGAAGCGAGCTATGGCAAAATGTTAAGAGACCGTTGTTGTAGAGAATTAAGTTTGCTACTTTTTATGTTCTATGATATTTTTTGATCAGACGCGTAGTTCTCGACATATATCAAGATATTTAAAAGTTCCGATGCCGCACCAACATAATAGAGATACAGAAACACCGTGGCCCCTTTCTTTGAGATAACTCTGCACTATTGCGAGCTGCAAATGCCACTTCCAGCTTAGCTGTGCAGAAGAAGAACAACAAGAAGAAGAAATATCTCGAAATATGTCCGTCAGGCCCCTTCCCTTGAGATAAATCTGCAAATATCTCGGAAACGAAGAGAGCTATGGCAAAATGTTAAGAGACCTTTTTTGTAGAGAATTATGTTTCCTACAATTTATGTTCTATGATATTTTTTGATCAGAAGCGTAGTTTTCGAGATATATCGAGATATTTAAAAGTTCCGAAGCCGCACCAACATAATAGAGATACAGAAACACCGTGGCCCCTTTCTTTGAGATAACTCTGCACTAGTGCGAGCCGCAAATGCCACTTCCAGCTTAGCTGTGCAGAAGAAGAACAACAAGAAGAAGAAATATCTCGAAATATGTCCGTCAGGCCCCTTCCCTTGAGATAAATATGCAAATATCTCGGAAACGAAGCGAGCTGTGGCAAAATGTTAAGAGACCGTTGTTGTAGAGAATTAAGTTTCCTACTTTTTATGTTCTATGATATTTTTTGATCAGACGCTTAGTTCTCGAGATACATCAAGATATTTAAAAGTTCCGAAGCCGCACCAACATAATAGAGATACAGAAACACCGTGGCCCCTTTCTTTGAGATAACTCTGCACTATTGCGAGCTGCAAATGCCACTTCCAGCTTAGCTGTGCAGAAGAAGAACAACAAGAAGAAGAAATATCTCGAAATATGTCCGTCAGGCCCCTTCCCTTGAGATAAATCTGCAAATATCTCGGAAACGAAGAGAGCTATGGCAAAATGTTAAGAGACCTTTTTTGTAGAGAATTATGTTTCCTACAATTTATGTTCTATGATATTTTTTGATCAGAAGCGTAGTTTTCGAGATATATCGAGATATTTAAAAGTTCCGAAGCCGCACCAACATAATAGAGATACAGAAACACCGTGGCCCCTTTCTGTGAGATAACTCTGCAATATTGCGAGCTGCAAATGCCACTTCCAGCTTAGCTGTGCAGAGGAAGAACAACAAGAAGAAGAAATATCTCGAAATATGTCCGTCAGGCCAGTTCCTTTGAGCTGAATCTGCAAATATCTCGGAAACGAAGCGAGCTATGGCAAAATGGTGAGAGACCTTTTTTGTAGAGAATTAAGTTTCCTACTTTTTATGTTCGATGATATTTTTTGATCAGATGCGTAGTTCTCGAGATATATCAAGATATTTAAAAGTTCCGACGCTGCACCAACATAATAGAGGTACAGAAACACCGTGGCCTCTTTCTGTGAGATAACACTGCACTATTGCGAGCTGCAAATGCCACTTCGAGCTTAGCTGTGCAGAAGAAGAACAACAAGAAGAAGAAATATCTCGAAATATGTCCGTCAGACCCCTTCCCTTGAGATGAATCTGCAAATATCTCGGAAACGAAGCGAGCTATGGCAAAATGTTAAGAGACCTTTTTTGTAGAGAATTAAGTTTCCTACTTTTTATGTTCTATGATATTTTTTGATCAGAAGCGTAGTTTTCGAGATATATCGAGATATTTGAAAGTTCCGAAGCCGCACCAACATAATAGAGATACAGAAACACCGTGGCCCCTTTATTTGAGATAACTCTGCACTAGTGCGAGCCGCAAATGCCACTTCCAGCTTAGCTGTGCAGAAGAAGAACAACAAGAAGAAGAAATATCTCGAAATATGTCCGTCAGGCCCCTTCCCTTGAGATAAATATGCAAATATCTCGGAAACGAAGCGAGCTATGGCAAAATGTTAAGAGACCTTTTTTGTAGAGAATTAAGTTTCCTACCTTTTATGTTCTATGATATTTTTTGATCAGATGCGTAATTCTCGAGATATATCAAGATATTTAAAAGTTCCGAAGCCGCACCAACATAATAGAGATAAAGAAACACCGTGGCCCCTTTCTTTGAGATAACTCTGCACTATTGCGCGCTGCAAATGCCACTTCCAGCTTAGCTGTGCAGAAGAAGAACAACAAAAAGAAGAAATATCTCGAAATATGTCCGTCAGGCCCCTTCCCTTGAGATAAATCTGCAAATATCTCGGAAACGAAGCGAGCTATGGCAAAATGTTAAGAGACCTTTTTTGTAGAGAATTAAGTTTCCTACTTTTTATGTTCGATGATATTTTTTGATCAGATGCGTAGTTCTCGAGATATATCAAGATATTTAAAAGTTCCGAAGCTGCACCAACATAATAGAGGTACAGAAACACCGTGGCCTCTTTCTTTGAGATAACTCTGCACTATTGCGAGCTGCAAATGCCACTTCGAGCTTAGCTGTGCAGAAGAAGAACAACAAGAAGAAGAAATATCTCGAAATATGTCCGTCAGACCCCTTCCCTTGAGATGAATCTGCAAATATCTCGGAAACGAGGCGAGCTATGGCAAAATGTTAAGAGACCTTTTTTGTAGAGAATAATGTTTCCTACAATTTACGTTCTATGATATTTTTTGATCAGAAGCGTAGTTTTCGAGATATATCGAGATATTTAAAAGTTCCGAAGACGCACCAACATAATAGAGATACAGAAACACCGTGGCCCCTTTCTTTGAGATAACTGTGCGCTAGTGCGAGCCGCAAATGCCACTTCCAGCTTAGCTGTGCAGAAGAAGAACAACAAGAAGAAGAAATATCTCGAAATATGTCCGTCAGGCCCCTTCCCTTGAGATATATCTGCAAATATCTCGGAAACGAAGTGAGCTATGGCAAAATGTTAAGAGACCCTTTTTGTAGAGAATTATGTTTCCTACAATTTATGTTCTATGATATTTTTTGATCAGAAGCGTAGTTTTCGAGATATATCGAGATATTTAAAAGTTCCGAAGACGCACCAACATAATAGAGATACAGAAACACCGTGGCCCCTTTCTTTGAGATAACTCTGAACTATTGCGAGCTGCAAATGCCACTTCCAGCTTAGCTGTGCAGAAGAAGAACAACAAGAAGAAGAAATATCTCGAAATATGTCCGTCAGGTCCCTTCCCTTGAGATAAATCTGCAAATATCTCGGAAACGAAGCGAGCTATGGCAAAATGTTAAGAGACCTTTTTTGTAGAGAATTAAGTTTCCTACTTTTTATGTTCTATGATATTTTTCGATCAGAGGCGTAGTTCTCGAGATATATCAAGATATTTAAAAGTTCCGAAGCCGCACCAACATAATAGAGATACAGAAACACCATGGCCCCTTTCTTTGAGATAACTCTGCACGATTGCGAGCTGGAAATGCCACTTCCAGTTTAGCTGTGCAGAAGAAGAACAACAAGAAGAAGAAATATCTCGAAATATGTCCGTCAGGCCCCTTCCCTTGAGATATATCTGCAAATATCTCGGAAACGAAGTGAGCTATGGCAAAATGTTAAGAGACCCTTTTTGTAGAGAATTATGTTTCCTACAATTTATGTTCTATGATATTTTTTGATCAGAAGCGTAGTTTTCGAGATATATCGAGATATTTAAAAGTTCCGAAGACGCACCAACATAATAGAGATACAGAAACACCGTGGCCCCTTTCTTTGAGATAACTCTGAACTATTGCGAGCTGCAAATGCCACTTCCAGCTTAGCTGTGCAGAAGAAGAACAACAAGAAGAAGAAATATCTCGAAATATGTCCGTCAGGTCCCTTCCCTTGAGATAAATCTGCAAATATCTCGGAAACGAAGCGAGCTATGGCAAAATGTTAAGAGACCTTTTTTGTAGAGAATTAAGTTTCCTACTTTTTATGTTCTATGATATTTTTCGATCAGAGGCGTAGTTCTCGAGATATATCAAGATATTTAAAAGTTCCGAAGCCGCACCAACATAATAGAGATACAGAAACACCATGGCCCCTTTCTTTGAGATAACTCTGCACGATTGCGAGCTGGAAATGCCACTTCCAGTTTAGCTGTGCAGAAGAAGAACAACAAGAAGAAGAAATATCTCGAAATATGTCCATCAGGACCCTTCCCTTCAGATAAATCTGCAAATATCTCGGAAACGAAGCGAGCTATGGCAAAATGTTAAGAGACCTTTTTTGTAAAGAATTATGTTTCCTACAATTTATGTTCTATGATATTTTTTGATCAGATGCGTAGTTTTCGAGATATATCGAGATATTTAAAAGTTCCGAAGCCGCACCAACATAATAGAGATACAGAAACACCGTGGCCCCTTTCTTTGGGATAACTCTGCACTATTGCGAGCTGCAAATGCCACTTCCAGCTTAGCTGTGCAGAAGAAGAACAACAAGAAGAAGAAATATCTCGAAATATGTCCGTCAGGCCAGTTCCTTTGAGCTGAATCTGCAAATATCTCGGAAACGAAGCGAGCTATGGCAAAATGTTAAGAGACGTTTTTTGTAGAGAATTATGTTTCCTACAATTTACGTTCTATGATATTTTTTGATCAGAAGCGTAGTTCTCGAGATATATCAAGATATTTAAAAGATCCGAAGCCGCACCAACATAATAGAGATACAGAAACACCGTGGCCCCTTTCTTTGAGATAACTCTGCACTAGTGCGAGCCGCAAATGCCACTTCCAGCTTAGCTGTGCAGAAGAAGAACAACAAGAAGAAGAAATATCTCGAAATATGTCCGTCAGGCCCCTTCCCTTGAGATAAATATGCAAATATCTCGGAAACGAAGCGAGCTATGGCAAAATGTTAAGAGACCGTTGTTGTAGAGAATTAAGTTTGCTACTTTTTATGTTCTATGATATTTTTTGATCAGACGCGTAGTTCTCGAGATATATCAAGATATTTAAAAGTTCCGATGCCGCACCAACATAATAGAGATACAGAAACACCGTGGCCCCTTTCTTTGAGATAACTCTGCACTATTGCGAGCTGCAAATGCCACTTCCAGCTTAGCTGTGCAGGAGAAGAACAACAAGAAGAAGAAATATCTCGAAATATGTCCGTCAGGCCCCTTCCCTTGAGATAAATCTGCAAATATCTCGGAAACGAAGAGAGCTATGGCAAAATGTTAAGAGACCTTTTTTGTAGAGAATTATGTTTCCTACAATTTATGTTCTATGATATTTTTTGATCAGAAGCGTAGTTTTCGAGATATATCGAGATATTTAAAAGTTCCGAAGCCGCACCAACATAATAGAGATACAGAAACACCGTGGCCCCTTTCTTTGAGATAACTCTGCACTAGTGCGAGCCGCAAATGCCACTTCCAGCTTAGCTGTGCAGAAGAAGAACAACAAGAAGAAGAAATATCTCGAAATATGTCCGTCAGGCCCCTTCCCTTGAGATATATCTGCAAATATCTCGGAAACGAAGTGAGCTATGGCAAAATGTTAAGAGACCCTTTTTGTAGAGAATTATGTTTCCTACAATTTATGTTCTATGATATTTTTTGATCAGAAGCGTAGTTTTCGAGATATATCGAGATATTTAAAAGTTCCGAAGACGCACCAACATAATAGAGATACAGAAACACCGTGGCCCCTTTCTTTGAGATAACTGTGCACTAGTGCGAGCCGCAAATGCCACTTCCAGCTTAGCTGTGCAGAAGAAGAACAACAAGAAGAAGAAATATCTCGAAATATGCCCGTCAGGCCCCTTCCCTTGAAATATATCTGCAAATATCTCGGAAACGAAGCGAGCTATGGCAAAATGTTAAGAGACCGTTTTTGTAGAGAATTAAGTTTCCTACTTTTTATGCTCTATGATATTTTTTGATCAGACGCGTAGTTCTCGAGATATATCAAGATACTTAAAAGTTCCGAAGCCGCACCAACATAATAGAGATACAGAAACACCGTGGCCCCTTTCGTTGAGATAACTCTGCACTAGTGCGAGCCGCAAATGCCACTTCCAGCTTAGCTGTGCAGAAGAAGAACAACAAGAAGAAGAAATATCTCGAAATATGTCCGTCAGGCCCCTTCCCTTGAGATAAATCTGCAAATATCTCGGAAATGAAGAGAGCTATGGCAAAATGTTAAGAGACCTTTTTTGTAGAGAATTAAGTTTCCTACTTTTCATGTTCTATGATATTTTTTGATCAGATGCGTAGTTCTCGAGATATATCAAGATATTTAAAAGTTCCGAAGCCGCACCAACATAATAGAGATACAGAAACACCGTGGCCCCTTTCTTTGAGATAACTCTGAACTATTGCGAGCTGCAAATGCCACTTCCAGCTTAGCTGTGCAGAAGAAGAACAACAAGAAGAAGAAATATCTCGAAATATGTCCGCCAGGCCCCTTCCCTTGAGATAAATCTGCAAATATCTCGGAAACGAAGAGAGCTATGGCAAAATGTTAAGAGACCTGTTTTGTAGAGAATTAAGTTTCCTACTTTTCATGTTCTATGATATTTTTTGATCAGATGCGTAGTTCTCGAGATATATCAAGATATTTAAAAGTTCCGAAGCCGCACCAACATAATAGAGATACAGAAACACCGTGGCCCCTTTCTTTGAGATAACTCTGCACTATTGCGCGCTGCAAATGCCACTTCCAGCTTAGCTGTGCAGAAGAAGAACAACAAAAAGAAGAAATATCTCGAAATATGTCCGTCAGGCCCCTTCCCTTGAGATAAATCTGCAAATATCTCGGAAACGAAGCGAGCTATGGCAAAATGTTAAGAGACCTTTTTTGTAGAGAATTAAGTTTCCTACTTTTTATGTTCTATGATATTTTTCGATCAGAGGCGTAGTTCTCGAGATATATCAAGATATTTAAAAGTTCCGAAGCCGCACCAACATAATAGAGATACAGAAACACCATGGCCCCTTTCTTTGAGATAACTCTGAACTATTGCGAGCTGCAAATGCCACTTCCAGCTTAGCTGTGCAGAAGAAGAACAACAAGAAGAAGAAATATCTCGAAATATGTCCGCCAGGCCCCTTCCCTTGAGATAAATCTGCAAATATCTCGGAAACGAAGAGAGCTATGGCAAAATGTTAAGAGACCTGTTTTGTAGAGAATTAAGTTTCCTACTTTTCATGTTCTATGATATTTTTTGATCAGATGCGTAGTTCTCGAGATATATCAAGATATTTAAAAGTTCCGAAGCCGCACCAACATAATAGAGATACAGAAACACCGTGGCCCCTTTCTTTGAGATAACTCTGCACTATTGCGCGCTGCAAATGCCACTTCCAGCTTAGCTGTGCAGAAGAAGAACAACAAGAAGAAGAAATATCTCGAAATATGTCCGCCAGGCCCCTTCCCTTGAGATAAATCTGCAAATATCTCGGAAACGAAGAGAGCTATGGCAAAATGTTAAGAGACCTGTTTTGTAGAGAATTAAGTTTCCTACTTTTCATGTTCTATGATATTTTTTGATCAGATGCGTAGTTCTCGAGATATATCAAGATATTTAAAAGTTCCGAAGCCGCACCAACATAATAGAGATACAGAAACACCGTGGCCCCTTTCTTTGAGATAACTCTGCACTATTGCGCGCTGCAAATGCCACTTCCAGCTTAGCTGTGCAGAAGAAGAACAACAAAAAGAAGAAATATCTCGAAATATGTCCGTCAGGCCCCTTCCCTTGAGATAAATCTGCAAATATCTCGGAAACGAAGCGAGCTATGGCAAAATGTTAAGAGACCTTTTTTGTAGAGAATTAAGTTTCCTACTTTTTATGTTCTATGATATTTTTCGATCAGAGGCGTAGTTCTCGAGATATATCAAGATATTTAAAAGTTCCGAAGCCGCACCAACATAATAGAGATACAGAAACACCATGGCCCCTTTCTTTGAGATAACTCTGAACTATTGCGAGCTGCAAATGCCACTTCCAGCTTAGCTGTGCAGAAGAAGAACAACAAGAAGAAGAAATATCTCGAAATATGTCCGCCAGGCCCCTTCCCTTGAGATAAATCTGCAAATATCTCGGAAACGAAGAGAGCTATGGCAAAATGTTAAGAGACCTGTTTTGTAGAGAATTAAGTTTCCTACTTTTCATGTTCTATGATATTTTTTGATCAGATGCGTAGTTCTCGAGATATATCAAGATATTTAAAAGTTCCGAAGCCGCACCAACATAATAGAGATACAGAAACACCGTGGCCCCTTTCTTTGAGATAACTCTGCACTATTGCGCGCTGCAAATGCCACTTCCAGCTTAGCTGTGCAGAAGAAGAACAACAAAAAGAAGAAATATCTCGAAATATGTCCGTCAGGCCCCTTCCCTTGAGATAAATCTGCAAATATCTCGGAAACGAAGCGAGCTATGGCAAAATGTTAAGAGACCTTTTTTGTAGAGAATTAAGTTTCCTACTTTTTATGTTCTATGATATTTTTCGATCAGAGGCGTAGTTCTCGAGATATATCAAGATATTTAAAAGTTCCGAAGCCGCACCAACATAATAGAGATACAGAAACACCATGGCCCCTTTCTTTGAGATAACTCTGCACGATTGCGAGCTGGAAATGCCACTTCCAGTTTAGCTGTGCAGAAGAAGAACAACAAGAAGAAGAAATATCTCGAAATATGTCCATCAGGACCCTTCCCTTGAGATAAATCTGCAAATATCTCGGAAACGAAGCGAGCTATGGCAAAATGTTAAGAGACCTTTTTTGTAAAGAATTATGTTTCCTACAATTTATGTTCTATGATATTTTTTGATCAGAAGCGTAGTTTTCGAGATATATCGAGATATTTAAAAGTTCCGAAGCCGCACAAACATAATAGAGATACAGAAACACCGTGGCCCCTTTCTTTGGGATAACTGTGCACTATTGCGAGCTGCAAATGCCACTTCCAGCTTAGCTGTGCAGAAGAAGAACAACAAGAAGAAGAAATATCTCGAAATATGTCCGTCAGGCCACTTCCCTTGAGATAAATCTGCAAATATCTCGGAAACGAAGC
Source organism: Osmia lignaria lignaria (assembly GCF_051020975.1). Taxonomy (NCBI): domain Eukaryota; kingdom Metazoa; phylum Arthropoda; class Insecta; order Hymenoptera; family Megachilidae; genus Osmia; species Osmia lignaria. The sequence continues at coordinate 2,388,286 of NW_027478159.1, read as the reverse complement.
GAGCTATGGCAAAATGTTAAGAGACCTTTTTTGTAGAGAATTAAGTTTCCTACTTTTTACGTTCGATGATATTTTTTGATCAGATGCGTAGTTCTCGAGATATATCAAGATATTTAAAAGTTCCGAAGCTGCACCAACATAATAGAGGTACAGAAACACCGTGGCCTCTTTCTTTGCGATAACTCTGCACTATTGCGAGCTGCAAATGCCACTTCGAGCTTAGCTGTGCAGAGGAAGAACAACAAGAAGAAGAAATATCTCGAAATATGTCCGTCAGGCCCCTTCCCTTGAGATATATCTGCAAATATCTCGGAAACGAAGCGAGCTATGGCAAAATGTTAAGAGACCTTTTCTGTAGAGAATTATGTTTCCTACAATTTATGTTCTATGATATTTTTTGATCAGAAGCGTAGTTTTCGAGATATATCGAGATATTTAAAAGTTCCGAAGCCGCACCAACATAATAGAGATACAGAAACACCGTGGCCCCTTTCTTTGAGATAACTCTGCACTAGTGCGAGCCGCAAATGCCACTTCCAGCTTAGCTGTGCAGAAGAAGAACAACAAGAAGAAGAAATATCTCGAAATATGTCCGTCAGGCCCCTTCCCTTGAGATAAATATGCAAATATCTCGGAAACGAAGCGAGCTATGGCAAAATGTTAAGAGACCTTTTTTGTAGAGAATTAAGTTTCCTACTTTTTATGTTCTATGATATTTTTTGATCAGATGCGTAGTTCTCGAGATATATCAAGATATTTAAAAGTTCCGAAGCCGCACCAACATAATAGAGATACAGAAACACCGTGGCCCCTTTCTTTGAGATAACTCTGCACTATTGCGAGCTGCAAATGCCACTTCCAGCTTAGCTGTGCAGAAGAAGAACAACAAGATGAAGAAATATCTCGAAATATGTCCGTCAGACCCCTTCCCTTGAGATGAATCTGCAAATATCTCGGAAACGAAGCGAGCTATGGCAAAATGTTAAGAGACCGTTTTTGTAGAGAATTATGTTTCCTACAATTTATGTTCTATGATATTTTTTGATCAGACGCGTAGTTTTCGAGATATATCAAGATATTTAAAAGTTCCGAAGCCGCACCAACATAATAGAGATACAGAAACACCGTGGCCCCTTTCTTTGAGATAACTCTGCACTATTGCGAGCTGCAAATGCCACTTCCAGCTTAGCTGTGCAGAAGAAGAACAACAAGAAGAAGAAATATCTCGAAATATGTCCGTCAGGCCCCTTCCCTTGAGATAAATATGCAAATATCTCGGAAAGGAAGCGAGCTATGGCAAAATGTTAAGAGACCTTTTTTGTAGAGAATTAAGTTTCCTACTTTTTATGTTCTATGATATTTTTTGATCAGATACGTAGTTCTCGAGATATATCAAGATATTTAAAGGTTCCGAAGCCGCACCAACATAATAGAGATACAGAAACACCGTGGCCCCTTTCTTTGAGATAACTCTGCACTATTGCGAGCTGGAAATGCCACTTCCAGTTTAGCTGTGCAGAAGAAGAACAACAAGAAGAAGAAATATCTCGAAATATGCCCGTCAGGCCCCTTCCCTTGAAATATATCTGCAAATATCTCGGAAACGAAGCGAGCTATGGCAAAATGTTAAGAGACCGTTTTTGTAGAGAATTAAGTTTCCTACTTTTCATGTTCTATGATATTTTTTGGTCAGATGCGTAGTTCTCGAGATATATCAAGATATTTAAAAGTTCCGAAGCCGCACCAACATAATAGAGATACAGAAACACCGTGGCCCCTTTCTTTGAGATAACTCTGAACTATTGCGAGCTGCAAATGCCACTTCCAGCTTAGCTGTGCAGAAGAAGAACAACAAGAAGAAGAAATATCTCGAAATATGTCCGCCAGGCCCCTTCCCTTGAGATAAATCTGCAAATATCTCGGAAACGAAGCGAGCTATGGCAAAATGTTAAGAGACCTTTTTTGTAGAGAATTAAGTTTCCTACTTTTTATGTTGTATGATATTTTTTGATCAGAAGCGTAGTTTTCGAGATATATCGAGATATTTAAAAGTTCCGAAGCCGCACCAACATAATAGAGATACAGAAACACCGTGGCCCCTTTCTTTGAGATAACTCTGCACTAGTGCGAGCCGCAAATGCCACTTCCAGCTTAGCTGTGCAGAAGAAGAACAACAAGAAGAAGAAATATCTCGAAATATGGCCGTCAGGCCCCTTCCCTTGAGATAAATATGCAAATATCTCGGAAACGAAGCGAGCTATGGCAAAATGTTGAGAGACCTTTTTTGTAGAGAATTAAGTTTCCTACTTTTTATGTTCTATGATATTTTTTGATCAGAAGCGTAGTTTTCGAGATATATCGAGATATTTAAAAGTTCCGAAGCCGCACCAACATAATAGAGATACAGAAACACCGTGGCCCCTTTCTTTGAGATAACTCTGCACTAGTGCGAGCCGCAAATGCCACTTCCAGCTTAGCTGTGCAGAAGAAGAACAACAAGAAGAAGAAATATCTCGAAATATGTCCGTCAGGCCCCTTCCCTTGAGATAAATATGCAAATATCTCGGAAACGAAGCGAGCTATGGCAAAATGTTAAGAGACCTTTTTTGTAGAGAATTAACTTTCCTACTTTTTATGTTCTATGATATTTTTTGATCAGATGCGTAGTTCTCGAGATATATCAAGATATTTAAAAGTTCCGAAGCCGCACCAACATAATAGAGATACAGAAACACCGTGGCCCCTTTCTTTGAGATAACTCTGCACTGTTGCGAGCTGCAAATGCCACTTCCAGCTTAGCTGTGCAGAGGAAGAACAACAAGAAGAAGAAATATCTCGAAATATGTCCGTCAGGCCCCTTCCCTTGAGATATATCTGCAAATATCTCGGAAACGAAGCGAGCTATGGCAAAATGTTAAGAGACCTTTTTTGTAGAGAATTAAGTTTCCTACCTTTAATGTTCTATGATATTTTTTGATCAGATGCGTAGTTCTCGAGATATATCAAGATATTTAAAAGTTCCGAAGCCGCACCAACATAATAGAGATACAGAAACACCGTGGCCCCTTTCTTTGAGATAACTCTGCACTATTGCGAGCTGCAAATGCCACTTCCAGCTTAGCTGTGTAGAGGAAGAACAACAAGAAGAAGAAATATCTCGAAATATGTCCGTCAGGCCCCTTCCCTTGAGATATATCTGCAAATATCTCGGAAACGAAGCGAGCTATGGCAAAATGTTGAGAGACCTTTTTTGTAGAGAATTATGTTTCCTACAATTTATGTTCTATGATATTTTTTGATCAGAAGCGTAGTTTTCGAGATATATCGAGATATTTAAAAGTTCCGAAGCCGCACCAACATAATAGAGATACAGAAACACCGTGGCCCCTTTCTTTGAGATAACTCTGCACTAGTGCGAGCCGCAAATGCCACTTCCAGCTTAGCTGTGCAGAAGAAGAACAACAAGAAGAAGAAATATCTCGAAATATGTCCGTCAGGCCCCTTCCCTTGAGATAAATATGCAAATATCTCGGAAACGAAGCGAGCTATGGCAAAATGTTAAGAGACCGTTTTTGTAGAGAATTAAGTTTCCTACTTTTTACGTTCTATGATATTTTTTGATCAGACGCGTAGTTCTCGAGATATATCAAGATATTTAAAAGTTCCGAAGCCGCACCAACATAATAGAGATACAGAAACACCGTGGCCCCTTTCGTTGAGATAACTCTGCACTAGTACGAGCCGCAAATGCCACTTCCAGCTTAGCTGTGCAGAAGAAGAACAACAAGAAGAAGAAATATCTCGAAATATGTCCGTCAGGCCCCTTCCCTTGAGATAAATCTGCAAATATCTCGGAAACGAAGAGAGCTATGGCAAAATGTTAAGAGACCTTTTTTGTAGAGAATTAAGTTTCCTACTTTTCATGTTCTATGATATTTTTTGGTCAGATGCGTAGTTCTCGAGATATATCAAGATATTTAAAAGTTCCGAAGCCGCACCAACATAATAGAGATACAGAAACACCGTGGCCCCTTTCTTTGAGATAACTCTGAACTATTGCGAGCTGCAAATGCCACTTCCAGCTTAGCTGTGCAGAAGAAGAACAACAAGAAGAAGAAATATCTCGAAATATGTCCGCCAGGCCCCTTCCCTTGAGATAAATCTGCAAATATCTCGGAAACGAAGAGAGCTATGGCAAAATGTTAAGAGACCTGTTTTGTAGAGAATTAAGTTTCCTACTTTTCATGTTCTATGATATTTTTTGATCAGATGCGTAGTTCTCGAGATATATCAAGATATTTAAAAGTTCCGAAGCCGCACCAACATAATAGAGATACAGAAACACCGTGGCCCCTTTCTTTGAGATAACTCTGCACTGTTGCGAGCTGTAAATGCCACTTCCAGCTTAGCTGTGCAGAAGAAGAACAACAAGAAGAAGAAATATCTCGAAATATGTCCGTCAGGCCAGTTCCTTTGAGCTGAATCTGCAAATATCTCGGAAACGAAGCGAGCTATGGCAAAATGTTAAGAGACGTTTTTTGTAGAGAATTATGTTTCCTACAATTTACGTTCTATGATATTTTTTGATCAGAAGCGTAGTTCTCGAGATATATCAAGATATTTAAAAGATCCGAAGCCGCACCAACATAATTGAGATACAGAAACACCGTGGCCCCTTTCTTTGAGATAACTCTGCACTAGTGCGAGCCGCAAATGCCACTTCCAGCTTAGCTGTGCAGAAGAAGAACAACAAGAAGAAGAAATATCTCGAAATATGCCCGTCAGGCCCCTTCCCTTGAAATATATCTGCAAATATCTCGGAAACGAAGCGAGCTATGGCAAAATGTTAAGAGACCGTTGTTGTAGAGAATTAAGTTTGCTACTTTTTACGTTCTATGATATTTTTTGATCAGACGCGTAGTTCTCGAGATATATCAAGATATTTAAAAGTTCCGAAGCCGCACCAACATAATAGAGATACAGAAACACCGTGGCCCCTTTCTTTGAGATAACTCTGAACTATTGCGAGCTGCAAATGCCACTTCCAGCTTAGCGGTGCAGAAGAAGAACAACAAGAAGAAGAAATATCTCGAAATATGTCCGCCAGGCCCCTTCCCTTGAGATAAATCTGCAAATATCTCGGAAACGAAGAGAGCTATGGCAAAATGTTAAGAGACCTGTTTTGTAGAGAATTAAGTTTCCTACTTTTCATGTTCTATGATATTTTTTGATCAGATGCGTAGTTCTCGAGATATATCAAGATATTTAAAAGTTCCGAAGCCGCACCAACATAATAGAGATACAGAAACACCGTGGCCCCTTTCTTTGAGATAACTCTGCACTATTGCGAGCTGCAAATGCCACTTCCAGCTTAGCTGTGCAGAAGAAGAACAGCAAGAAGAAGAAATATCTCGAAATATGTCCGTCAGGCCCCTTCCCTTGAGATAAATCTGCAAATATCTCGGAAACGAAGAGAGCTATGGCAAAATGTTAAGAGACGTTTTTTGTAGAGAATTATGTGTCCTACAATTTATGTTCTATGATATTTTTTGATCAGAAGCGTAGTTTTCGAGATATATCGAGATATTTAAAAGTTCCGAAGCCGCACCAACATAATAGAGATACAGAAACACCGTGGCCCCTTTCTTTGAGATAACTCTGCACTAGTGCGAGCCGCAAATGCCACTTCCAGCTTAGCTGTGCAGAAGAAGAACAACAAGAAGAAGAAATATCTCGAAATATGTCCGTCAGGCCCCTTCCCTTGAGATAAATATGCAAATATCTCGGAAACGAAGCGAGCTGTGGCAAAATGTTAAGAGACCGTTGCTGTAGAGAATTAAGTTTCCTACTTTTTATGTTCTATGATATTTTTTGATCAGACGCGTAGTTCTCGAGATATATCAAGATATTTAAAAGTTCCGAAGCTGCACCAACATAATAGAGGTACAGAAACACCGTGGCCTCTTTCTGTGAGATAACACTGCACTATTGCGAGCTGCAAATGCCACTTCGAGCTTAGCTGTGCAGAAGAAGAACAACAAGAAGAAGAAATATCTCGAAATATGTCCGTCAGGCCAGTTCCTTTGAGCTGAATCTGCAAATATCTCGGAAACGAAGCGAGCTATGGCAAAATGGTAAGAGACCTTTTTTGTAGAGAATTAAGTTTCCTACTTTTTATGTTCGATGATATTTTTTGATCAGATGCGTAGTTCTCGAGATATATCAAGATATTTAAAAGTTCCGAAGCTGCACCAACATAATAGAGGTACAGAAACACCGTGGCCTCTTTCTGTGAGATAACACTGCACTATTGCGAGCTGCAAATGCCACTTCGAGCTTAGCTGTGCAGAAGAAGAACAACAAGAAGAAGAAATATCTCGAAATATGTCCGTCAGACCCCTTCCCTTGAGATGAATCTGCAAATATCTCGGAAACGAAGCGAGCTATGGCAAAATGTTAAGAGACCTTTTTTGTAGAGAATTAAGTTTCCTACTTTTTATGTTCTATGATATTTTTTGATCAGAAGCGTAGTTCTCGAGGTATATCAAGATATTTAAAAGTTCCGAAGCCGCACCAACATAATAGAGATACAGAAACACCATGGCCCCTTTCTTTGAGATAACTCTGCACGATTGCGAGCTGGAAATGCCACTTCCAGTTTAGCTGTGCAGAAGAAGAACAACAAGAAGAAGAAATATCTCGAAATATGTCCATCAGGACCCTTCCCTTGAGATAAATCTGCAAATATCTCGGAAACGAAGCGAGCTATGGCAAAATGTTAAGAGACCTTTTTTGTAAAGAATTATGTTTCCTACAATTTATGTTCTATGATATTTTTTGATCAGACGCGTAGTTTTCGAGATATATCGAGATATTTAAAAGTTCCGAAGCCGCACCAACATAATAGAGATACAGAAACACCGTGGCCCCTTTCTTTGGGATAACTCTGCACTATTGCGAGCTGCAAATGCCACTTCCAGCTTAGCTGTGCAGAAGAAGAACAACAAGAAGAAGAAATATCTCGAAATATGTCCGTCAGGCCACTTCCCTTGAGATAAATCTGCAAATATCTCGGAAACGAAGCGAGCTATGGCAAAATGTTAAGAGACCTTTTTTGTAGAGAATTAAGTTTCCTACTTTTTACGTTCGATGATATTTTTTGATCAGATGCGTAGTTCTCGAGATATATCAAGATATTTAAAAGTTCCGAAGCTGCACCAACATAATAGAGGTACAGAAACACCGTGGCCTCTTTCTTTGAGATAACTCTGCACTATTGCGAGCTGCAAATGCCACTTCGAGCTTAGCTGTGCAGAAGAAGAACAACAAGAAGAAGAAATATCTCGAAATATGTCCGTCAGGCCCCTTCCCTTGAGATAAATCTGCAAATATCTCGGAAACGAAGAGAGCTATGGCAAAATGTTAAGAGACCTTTTTTGTAGAGAATTATGTTTCCTACAATTTATGTTCTATGATATTTTTTGATCAGAAGCGTAGTTTTCGAGATATATCGAGATATTTAAAAGTTCCGAAGCCGCACCAACATAATAGAGATACAGAAACACCGTGGCCCCTTTCTTTGAGATAACTCTGCACTATTGCGAGCTGCAAATGCCACTTCGAGCTTAGCTGTGCAGAAGAAGAACAACAAGAAGAAGAAATATCTCGAAATATGTCCGTCAGGCCACTTCCCTTGAGATAAATCTGCAAATATCTCGGAAACGAAGCGAGCTATGGCAAAATGTTAAGAGACCTTTTTTGTAGAGAATTAAGTTTCCTACTTTTTATGTTCGATGATATTTTTTGATCAGATGCGTAGTTCTCGAGATATATCAAGATATTTAAAAGTTCCGAAGCTGCACCAACATAATAGAGGTACAGAAACACCGTGGCCTCTTTCTTTGAGATAACTCTGCACTATTGCGAGCTGCAAATGCCACTTCGAGCTTAGCTGTGCAGAAGAAGAACAACAAGAAGAAGAAATATCTCGAAATATGTCCGTCAGACCCCTTCCCTTGAGATGAATCTGCAAATATCTCGGAAACGAAGCGAGCTATGGCAAAATGTTAAGACACCTTTTTTGTAGAGAATAATGTTTCCTACAATTTACGTTCTATGATATTTTTTGATCAGAAGCGTAGTTTTCGAGATATATCGAGATATTTAAAAGTTCCGAAGACGCACCAACATAATAGAGATACAGAAACACCGTGGCCCCTTTCTTTGAGATAACTGTGCGCTAGTGCGAGCCGCAAATGCCACTTCCAGCTTAGCTGTGCAGAAGAAGAACAACAAGAAGAAGAAATATCTCGAAATATGTCCGTCAGGCCCCTTCCCTTGAGATATATCTGCAAATATCTCGGAAACGAAGTGAGCTATGGCAAAATGTTGAGAGACCCTTTTTGTAGAGAATTATGTTTCCTACAATTTATGTTCTATGATATTTTTTGATCAGAAGCGTAGTTTTCGAGATATATCGAGATATTTAAAAGTTCCGAAGACGCACCACCATAATAGAGATACAGAAACACCGTGGCCCCTTTCTTTGAGATAACTGTGCACTAGTGCGAGCCGCAAATGCCACTTCCAGCTTAGCTGTGCAGAAGAAGAACAACAAGAAGAAGAAATATCTCGAAATATGCCCGTCAGGCCCCTTCGCTTGAAATATATCTGCAAATATCTCGGAAACGAAGCGAGCTATGGCAAAATGTTAAGAGACCGTTTTTGTAGAGAATTAAGTTTCCTACTTTTTATGCTCTATGATATTTTTTGATCAGACGCGTAGTTCTCGAGATATATCTAGATATTTAAAAGTTCCGAAGCCGCACCAACATAATAGAGATACAGAAACACCGTGGCCCCTTTCGTTGAGATAACTCTGCACTAGTGCGAGCCGCAAATGCCACTTCCAGCTTAGCTGTGCAGAAGAAGAACAACAAGAAGAAGAAATATCTCGAAATATGTCCGTCAGGCCCCTTCCCTTGAGATAAATCTGCAAATATCTCGGAAACGAAGAGAGCTATGGCAAAATGTTAAGAGACCTTTTTTGTAGAGAATTAAGTTTCCTACTTTTCATGTTCTATGATATTTTTTGATCAGATGCGTAGTTCTCGAGATATATCGAGATATTTAAAAGTTCCGAAGACGCACCACCATAATAGAGATACAGAAACACCGTGGCCCCTTTCTTTGAGATAACTGTGCACTAGTGCGAGCCGCAAATGCCACTTCCAGCTTAGCTGTGCAGAAGAAGAACAACAAGAAGAAGAAATATCTCGAAATATGCCCGTCAGGCCCCTTCCCTTGAAATATATCTGCAAATATCTCGGAAACGAAGCGAGCTATGGCAAAATGTTAAGAGACCGTTTTTGTAGAGAATTAAGTTTCCTACTTTTTATGCTCTATGATATTTTTTGATCAGACACGTAGTTCTCGAGATATATCAAGATATTTAAAAGTTCCGAAGCCGCACCAACATAATAGAGATACAGAAACACCGTGGCCCCTTTCGTTGAGATAACTCTGCACTAGTGCGAGCCGCAAATGCCACTTCCAGCTTAGCTGTGCAGAAGAAGAACAACAAGAAGAAGAAATATCTCGAAATATGTCCGTCAGGCCCCTTCCCTTGAGATAAATCTGCAAATATCTCGGAAACGAAGAGAGCTATGGCAAAATGTTAAGAGACCTTTTTTGTAGAGAATTAGGTTTCCTACTTTTCATGTTCTATGATATTTTTCGATCAGAGGCGTAGTTCTCGAGATATATCAAGATATTTAAAAGTTCCGAAGCCGCACCAACATAATAGAGATACAGAAACACCATGGCCCCTTTCTTTGAGATAACTCTGCACGATTGCGAGCTGGAAATGCCACTTCCAGTTTAGCTGTGCAGAAGAAGAACAACAAGAAGAAGAAATATCTCGAAATATGTCCATCAGGACCCTTCCCTTGAGATAAATCTGCAAATATCTCGGAAACGAAGCGAGCTATGGCAAAATGTTAAGAGACCTTTTTTGTAAAGAATTATGTTTCCTACAATTTATGTTCTATGATATTTTTTGATCAGACGCGTAGTTTTCGAGATATATCGAGATATTTAAAAGTTCCGAAGCCGCACCAACATAATAGAGATACAGAAACACCGTGGCCCCTTTCTTTGGGATAACTCTGCACTATTGCGAGCTGCAAATGCCACTTCCAGCTTAGCTGTGCAGAAGAAGAACAACAAGAAGAAGAAATATCTCGAAATATGTCCGTCAGGCCACTTCCCTTGAGATAAATCTGCAAATATCTCGGAAACGAAGCGAGCTATGGCAAAATGTTAAGAGACCTTTTTTGTAGAGAATTAAGTTTGCTACTTTTTACGTTCGATGATATTTTTTGATCAGATGCGTAGTTCTCGAGATATATCAAGATATTTAAAAGTTCCGAAGCTGCACCAACATAATAGAGGTACAGAAACACCGTGGCCTCTTTCTTTGAGATAACTCTGCACTATTGCGAGCTGCAAATGCCACTTCGAGCTTAGCTGTGCAGAAGAAGAACAACAAGAAGAAGAAATATCTCGAAATATGTCCGTCAGACCCCTTCCCTTGAGATGAATCTGCAAATATCTCGGAAACGAAGCGAGCTATGGCAAAATGTTAAGAGACCTTTTTTGTAGAGAATAATGTTTCCTACAATTTACGTTCTATGATATTTTTTGATCAGAAGCGTAGTTCTCGAGATATATCAAGATATTTAAAAGATCCGAAGCCGCACCAACATAATAGAGATACAGAAACACCGTGGCCCCTTTCTTTGAGATAACTCTGCACTAGTGCGAGCCGCAAATGCCACTTCCAGCTTAGCTGTGCAGAAGAAGAACAACAAGAAGAAGAAATATCTCGAAATATGTCCGTCAGGCCCCTTCCCTTGAGATAAATCTGCAAATATCTCGGAAACGAAGAGAGCTATGGCAAAATGTTAAGAGACCTTTTTTGTAGAGAATTATGTTTCCTACAATTTATGTTCTATGATATTTTTTGATCAGAAGCGTAGTTTTCGAGATATATCGAGATATTTAAAAGTTCCGAAGCCGCACCAACATAATAGAGATACAGAAACACCGTGGCCCCTTTCTTTGAGATAACTCTGCACTAGTGCGAGCCGCAAATGCCACTTCCAGCTTAGCTGTGCAGAAGAAGAACAACAAGAAGAAGAAATATCTCGAAATATGTCCGTCAGGCCCCTTCCCTTGAGATAAATCTGCAAATATCTCGGAAACGAAGCGAGCTGTGGCAAAATGTTAAGAGACCGTTGTTGTAGAGAATTAAGTTTCCTACTTTTTATGTTCTATGATATTTTTTGATCAGACGCGTAGTTCTCGAGATATATCAAGATATTTAAAAGTTCCGAAGCCGCACCAACATAATAGAGATACAGAAACACCGTGGCCCCTTTCTTTGAGATAACTCTGCACTATTGCGAGCTGCAAATGCCACTTCGAGCTTAGCTGTGCAGAAGAAGAACAACAAGAAGAAGAAATATCTCGAAATATGTCCGTCAGACCCCTTCCCTTGAGATGAATCTGCAAATATCTCGGAAACGAAGCGAGCTATGGCAAAATGTTAAGAGACCTTTTTTGTAGAGAATAATGTTTCCTACAATTTACGTTCTATGATATTTTTTGATCAGAAGCGTAGTTCTCGAGATATATCAAGATATTTAAAAGATCCGAAGCCGCACCAACATAATAGAGATACAGAAACACCGTGGCCCCTTTCTTTGAGATAACTCTGCACTAGTGCGAGCCGCAAATGCCACTTCCAGCTTAGCTGTGCAGAAGAAGAACAACAAGAAGAAGAAATATCTCGAAATATGTCCGTCAGGCCCCTTCCCTTGAGATAAATATGCAAATATCTCGGAAACGAAGCTAGCTATGGCAAAATGTTAAGAGACCGTTGTTGTAGAGAATTAAGTTTGCTACTTTTTATGTTCTATGATATTTTTTGATCAGACGCGTAGTTCTCGAGATATATCAAGATATTTAAAAGTTCCGATGCCGCACCAACATAATAGAGATACAGAAACACCGTGGCCCCTTTCTTTGAGATAACTCTGCACTATTGCGAGCTGCAAATGCCACTTCCAGCTTAGCTGTGCAGAAGAAGAACAACAAGAAGAAGAAATATCTCGAAATATGTCCGTCAGGCCCCTTCCCTTGAGGTAAATCTGCAAATATCTCGGAAACGAAGAGAGCTATGGCAAAATGTTAAGAGACCTTTTTTGTAGAGAATTATGTTTCCTACAATTTATGTTCTATGATATTTTTTGATCAGAAGCGTAGTTTTCGAGATATATCGAGATATTTAAAAGTTCCGAAGCCGCACCAACATAATAGAGATACAGAAACACCGTGGCCCCTTTCTTTGAGATAACTCTGCACTAGTGCGAGCCGCAAATGCCACTTCCAGCTTAGCTGTGCAGAAGAAGAACAACAAGAAGAAGAAATATCTCGAAATATGTCCGTCAGGCCCCTTCCCTTGAGATAAATATGCAAATATCTCGGAAACGAAGCGGGCTGTGGCAAAATGTTAAGAGACCGTTGTTGTAGAGAATTAAGTTTCCTACTTTTTATGTTCTATGATATTTTTTGATCAGACGCGTAGTTCTCGAGATATATCAAGATATTTAAAAGTTCCGAAGCCGCACCAACATAATAGAGATACAGAAACACCGTGGCCCCTTTCTTTGAGATAACTCTGCACTATTGCGAGCTGCGAATGCCACTTCCAGCTTAGCTGTGCAGAAGAAGAACAACAAGAAGAAGAAATATCTCGAAATATGTCCGTCAGGCCCCTTCCCTTGAGATAAATCTGCAAATATCTCGGAAACGAAGAGAGCTATGGCAAAATGTTAAGAGACCTTTTTTGTAGAGAATTATGTTTCCTACAATTTATGTTCTATGATATTTTTTGATCAGAAGCGTAGTTTTCGAGATATATCGAGATATTTAAAAGTTCCGAAGCCGCACCAACATAATAGAGATACAGAAACACCGTGGCCCCTTTCTTTGAGATAACTCTGCACTAGTGCGAGCCGCAAATGCCACTTCCAGCTTAGCTGTGCAGAAGAAGAACAACAAGAAGAAGAAATATCTCGAAATATGTCCGTCAGGCCCCTTCCCTTGAGATAAATATGCAAATATCTCGGAAACGAAGCGAGCTGTGGCAAAATGTTAAGAGACCGTTGTTGTAGAGAATTAAGTTTCCTACTTTTTATGTTCTATGATATTTTTTGATCAGACGCGTAGTTCTCGAGATATATCAAGATATTTAAAAGTTCCGAAGCCGCACCAACATAATAGAGATACAGAAACACCGTGGCCCCTTTCTTTGAGATAACTCTGCACTATTGCGAGCTGCAAATGCCACTTCCAGCTTAGCTGTGCAGAAGAAGAACAACAAGAAGAAGAAATATCTCGAAATATGTCCGTCAGGCCCCTTCCCTTGAGATAAATCTGCAAATATCTCGGAAACGAAGAGAGCTATGGCAAAATGTTAAGAGACCTTTTTTGTAGAGAATTATGGTTCCTACAATTTATGTTCTATGATATTTTTTGATCAGAAGCGTAGTTTTCGAGATATATCGAGATATTTAAAAGTTCCGAAGCCGCACCAACATAATAGAGATACAGAAACACCGTGGCCCCTTTCTGTGAGATAACTCTGCAATATTGCGAGCTGCAAATGCCACTTCCAGCTTAGCTGTGCAGAGGAAGAACAACAAGAAGAAGAAATATCTCGAAATATGTCCGTCAGGCCAGTTCCTTTGAGCTGAATCTGCAAATATCTCGGAAACGAAGCGAGCTATGGCAAAATGGTAAGAGACCTTTTTTGTAGAGAATTAAGTTTCCTACTTTTTATGTTCGATGATATTTTTTGATCAGATGCGTAGTTCTCGAGATATATCAAGATATTTAAAAGTTCCGAAGCTGCACCAACATAATAGAGGTACAGAAACACCGTGGCCTCTTTCTGTGAGATAACACTGCACTATTGCGAGCTGCAAATGCCACTTCGAGCTTAGCTGTGCAGAAGAAGAACAACAAGAAGAAGAAATATCTCGAAATATGTCCGTCAGACCCCTTCCCTTGAGATGAATCTGCAAATATCTCGGAAACGAAGCGAGCTATGGCAAAATGTTAAGAGACCTTTTTTGTAGAGAATTAAGTTTCCTACTTTTTATGTTCTATGATATTTTTTGATCAGAAGCGTAGTTTTCGAGATATATCGAGATATTTGAAAGTTCCGAAGCCGCACCAACATAATAGAGATACAGAAACACCGTGGCCCCTTTCTTTGAGATAACTCTGCACTAGTGCGAGCCGCAAATGCCACTTCCAGCTTAGCTGTGCAGAAGAAGAACAACAAGAAGAAGAAATATCTCGAAATATGTCCGTCAGGCCCCTTCCCTTGAGATAAATATGCAAATATCTCGGAAACGAAGCGAGCTATGGCAAAATGTTAAGAGACCTTTTTTGTAGAGAATTAAGTTTCCTACCTTTTATGTTCTATGATATTTTTTGATCAGATGCGTAATTCTCGAGATATATCAAGATATTTAAAAGTTCCGAAGCCGCACCAACATAATAGAGATAAAGAAACACCGTGGCCCCTTTCTTTGAGATAACTCTGCACTATTGCGCGCTGCAAATGCCACTTCCAGCTTAGCTGTGCAGAAGAAGAACAACAAAAAGAAGAAATATCTCGAAATATGTCCGTCAGGCCCCTTCCCTTGAGATAAATCTGCAAATATCTCGGAAACGAAGCGAGCTATGGCAAAATGTTAAGAGACCTTTTTTGTAGAGAATTATGTTTCCTACAATTTATGTTCTATGATATTTTTTGATTAGAAGCGTAGTTTTCGAGATATATCGAGATATTTAAAAGTTCCGAAGCCGCACCAACATAATAGAGATACAGAAACACCGTGGCCCCTTTCTTTGAGATAACTCTGCACTAGTGCGAGCCGCAAATGCCACTTCCAGCTTAGCTGTGCAGAAGAAGAACAACAAGAAGAAGAAATATCTCGAAATATGTCCGTCAGGCCCCTTCCCTTGAGATAAATATGCAAATATCTCGGAAACGAAGCGAGCTATGGCAAAATGTTAAGAGACCGTTTTTGTAGAGAATTAAGTTTCCTACCTTTTATGTTCTATGATATTTTTTGATCAGATGCGTAGTTCTCGAGATATATCAAGATATTTAAAAGTTCCGAAGCCGCACCAACATAATAGAGATACAGAAACACCGTGGCCCCTTTCTTTGAGATAACTCTGCACTAGTGCGAGCCGCAAATGCCACTTCCAGCTTAGCTGTGCAGAAGAAGAACAACAAGAAGAAGAAATATCTCGAAATATGTCCGTCAGGCCCCTTCCCTTGAGATAAATATGCAAATATCTCGGAAACGAAGCGAGCTATGGCAAAATGTTAAGAGACCTTTTTTGTAGAGAATTAAGTTTCCTACTTTTTATGTTCTATGATATTTTTTGATCAGATGCGTAGTTCTCGAGATATATCAAGATATTTAAAAGTTCCGAAGCCGCACCAACATAATAGAGATACAGAAACACCGTGGCCCCTTTCTTTGAGATAACTCTGCACTATTGCGAGCTGCAAATGCCACTTCCAGCTTAGCTGTGCAGAAGAAGAACAACAAGAAGAAGAAATATCTCGAAATATGTCCGTCAGGCCCCTTCCCTTGAGATAAATATGCAAATATCTCGGAAACGAAGCGAGCTATGGCAAAATGTTAGGAGACCTTTTTTGTAGAGAATTAAGTTTCCTGCTTTTTATGTTGTATGATATTTTTTGATCAGATGCGTAGTTCTCGAGATATATCAAGATATTTAAAAGTTCCGAAGCCGCACCAACATAATAGAGATACAGAAACACCGTGGCCCCTTTCTTTGAGATAACTCTGCACTATTGCGAGCTGCAAATGCCACTTCCAGCTTAGCTGTGCAGAGGAAGAACAACAAGAAGAAGAAATATCTCGAAATATGTCCGTCAGGCCCCTTCCCTTGAGATATATCTGCAAATATCTCGGAAACGAAGCGAGCTATGGCAAAATGTTAAGAGACCTTTTTTGTAGAGAATTATGTTTCCTACAATTTACGTTCTATGATATTTTTTGATCAGAAGCGTAGTTTTCGAGATATATCGAGATATTTAAAAGTTCCGAAGCCGCACCAACATAATAGAGATACAGAAACACCGTGGCCCCTTTCTTTGAGATAACTCTGCACCAGTGCGAGCCGCAAATGCCACTTCCAGCTTAGCTGTGCAGAAGAAGAACAACAAGAAGAAGAAATATCTCGAAATATGTCCGCCAGGCCCCTTCCCTTGAGATAAATATGCAAATATCTCGGAAACGAAGCGAGCTATGGCAAAATGTTAAGAGACCTTTTTTGTAGAGAATTAAGTTTCCTACTTTTTATGTTCTATGATATTTTTTGATCAGATGCGTAGTTCTCGAGATATATCAAGATATTTAAAAGTTCCGAAGCCGCACCAACATAATAGAGATACAGAAACACCGTGGCCCCTTTCTTTGAGATAACTCTGCACTATTGCGAGCTGCAAATGCCACTTCCAGCTTAGCTGTGCAGAAGAAGAACAACAAGATGAAGAAATATCTCGAAATATGTCCGTCAGGCCCCTTCCCTTCAGATAAATCTGCAAATATCTCGGAAACGAAGAGAGCTATGGCAAAATGTTAAGAGACCTTTTTTGTAGAGAATTAAGTTTGCTACTTTTTATGTTCTATGATATTTTTTGATCAGATGCGTAGTTCTCGAGATATATCAAGATATTTAAAAGTTCCGAAGCCGCACCAACATAATAGAGATACAGAAACACCGTGGCCCCTTTCTTTGAGATAACTCTGCACTAGTGCGAGCGGCAAATGCCACTTCCAGCTTAGCTGTGCAGAAGAAGAACAACAAGAAGAAGAAATATCTCGAAATATGTCCGTCAGGCCACTTCCCTTGAGATAAATCTGCAAATATCTCGGAAACGAAGCGAGCTATGGCAAAATGTTAAGAGACCTTTTTTGTAGAGAATTAAGTTTCCTACTTTTTATGTTCAATGATATTTTTTGATCAGATGCGTAGTTCTCGAGATATATCAAGATATTTAAAAGTTCCGAAGCTGCACCAACATAATAGAGGTACAGAAACACCGTGGCCTCTTTCTTTGAGATAACTCTGCACTATTGCGAGCTGCAAATGCCACTTCGAGCTTAGCTGTGCAGAAGAAGAACAACAAGAAGAAGAAATATCTCGAAATATGTCCGTCAGACCCCTTCCCTTGAGATGAATCTGCAAATATCTCGGAAACGAAGCGAGCTATGGCAAAATGTTAAGAGACCTTTTTTGTAGAGAATTAAGTTTCCTACTTTTTATGTTCTATGATATTTTTTGATCAGATGCGTAGTTCTCGAGATATATCAAGATATTTAAAAGTTCCGAAGCCGCACCAACATAATAGAGATACAGAAACACCGTGGCCCCTTTCTTTGAGATAACTCTGCACTATTGCGAGCTGGAAATGCCACTTCCAGTTTAGCTGTGCAGAAGAAGAACAACAAGAAGAAGAAATATCTCGAAATATGTCCGTTAGGCCCCTTCCCTTGAGATAAATCTGCAAATATCTCGGAAACGAAGCGAGCTATGGCAAAATGTTAAGAGACCTTTTTTGTAGAGAATTAAGTTTCCTACTTTTTATGTTGTATGATATTTTTTGATCAGAAGCGTAGTTTTCGAGATATATCGAGATATTTAAAAGTTCCGAAGCCGCACCAACATAATAGAGATACAGAAACACCGTGGCCCCTTTCTTTGAGATAACTCTGCACTAGTGCCAGCCGCAAATGCCACTTCCAGCTTAGCTGTGCAGAAGAAGAACAACAAGAAGAAGAAATATCTCGAAATATGGCCGTCAGGCCCCTTCCCTTGAGATAAATATGCAAATATCTCGGAAACGAAGCGAGCTATGGCAAAATGTTGAGAGACCTTTTTTGTAGAGAATTAAGTTTCCTACTTTTTATGTTCTATGATATTTTTTGATCAGAAGCGTAGTTTTCGAGATATATCGAGATATTTAAAAGTTCCGAAGCCGCACCAACATAATAGAGATACAGAAACACCGTGGCCCCTTTCTTTGAGATAACTCTGCACTAGTGCGAGCCGCAAATGCCACTTCCAGCTTAGCTGTGCAGAAGAAGAACAACAAGAAGAAGAAATATCTCGAAATATGTCCGTCAGGCCCCTTCCCTTGAGATAAATATGCAAATATCTCGGAAACGAAGCGAGCTATGGCAAAATGTTAAGAGACCTTTTTTGTAGAGAATTAACTTTCCTACTTTTTATGTTCTATGATATTTTTTGATCAGATGCGTAGTTCTCGAGATATATCAAGATATTTAAAAGTTCCGAAGCTGCACCAACATAATAGAGGTACAGAAACACCGTGGCCTCTTTCTTTGAGATAACTCTGCACTATTGCGAGCTGCAAATGCCACTTCGAGCTTAGCTGTGCAGAAGAAGAACAACAAGAAGAAGAAATATCTCGAAATATGTCCGTCAGACCCCTTCCCTTGAGATGAATCTGCAAATATCTGGGAAACGAAGCGAGCTATGGCAAAATGTTAAGAGACCTTTTTTGTAGAGAATTAAGTTTCCTACTTTTTATGTTCTATGATATTTTTTGATCAGAAGCGTAGTTTTCGAGATATATCGAGATATTTAAAAGTTCCGAAGCCGCACCAACATAATAGAGATACAGAAACACCGTGGCCCCTTTCTTTGAGATAACTCTGCACTAGTGCCAGCCGCAAATGCCACTTCCAGCTTAGCTGTGCAGAAGAAGAACAACAAGAAGAAGAAATATCTCGAAATATGGCCGTCAGGCCCCTTCCCTTGAGATAAATATGCAAATATCTCGGAAACGAAGCGAGCTATGGCAAAATGTTGAGAGACCTTTTTTGTAGAGAATTAAGTTTCCTACTTTTTATGTTCTATGATATTTTTTGATCAGAAGCGTAGTTTTCGAGATATATCGAGATATTTAAAAGTTCCGAAGCCGCACCAACATAATAGAGATACAGAAACACCGTGGCCCCTTTCTTTGAGATAACTCTGCACTAGTGCGAGCCGCAAATGCCACTTCCAGCTTAGCTGTGCAGAAGAAGAACAACAAGAAGAAGAAATATCTCGAAATATGTCCGTCAGGCCCCTTCCCTTGAGATAAATATGCAAATATCTCGGAAACGAAGCGAGCTATGGCAAAATGTTAAGAGACCTTTTTTGTAGAGAATTAACTTTCCTACTTTTTATGTTCTATGATATTTTTTGATCAGATGCGTAGTTCTCGAGATATATCAAGATATTTAAAAGTTCCGAAGCCGCACCAACATAATAGAGATACAGAAACACCGTGGCCCCTTTCTTTGAGATAACTCTGCACTATTGCGAGCTGTAAATGCCACTTCCAGCTTAGCTGTGCAGAAGAAGAACAACAAGAAGAAGAAATATCTCGAAATATGTCCGTCAGGCCCCTTCCCTTGAGATATATCTGCAAATATCTCGGAAACGAAGCGAGCTATGGCAAAATGTTAAGAGACCTTTTTTGTAGAGAATTATGTTTCCTACAATTTATGTTCTATGATATTTTTTGATCAGAAGCGTAGTTTTCGTGATATATCGAGATATTTAAAAGTTCCGAAGCCGCACCAACATAATAGAGGTACAGAAACACCGTGGCCTCTTTCTTTGAGATAACTCTGCACTATTGCGAGCTGCAAATGCCACTTCGAGCTTAGCTGTGCAGAAGAAGAACAACAAGAATAAGAAATATCTCGAAATATGTCCGTCAGACCCCTTCCCTTGAGATGAATCTGCAAATATCTCGGAAACGAAGCGAGCTATGGCAAAATGTTAAGAGACCTTTTTTGTAGAGAATTAAGTTTCCTACTTTTCATGTTCTATGATATTTTTTGATCAGATGCGTAGTTCTCGAGATATATCAAGATATTTAAAAGTTCCGAAGCCGCACCAACATAATAGAGATACAGAAAGACCGTGGCCCCTTTCTTTGAGATAACTCTGCACTAGTGCGAGCCGCAAATGCCACTTCCAGCTTAGCTGTGCAGAAGAAGAACAACAAGAAGAAGAAATATCTCGAAATATGTCCGTCAGGCCCCTTCCCTTGAGATAAATATGCAAATATCTCGGACACGAAGCGAGCTATGGCAAAATGTTAAGAGACCTTTTTTGTAGAGAATTAAGTTTCCTACCTTTTATGTTCTATGATATTTTTTGATCAGATGCGTAGTTCTCGAGATATATCAAGATATTTAAAAGTTCCGAAGCCGCACCAACATAATAGAGATACAGAAACACCGTGGCCCCTTTCTTTGAGATAACTCTGCACTATTGCGAGCTGTAAATGCCACTTCCAGCTTAGCTGTGCAGAAGAAGAACAACAAGAAGAAGAAATATCTCGAAATATGTCCGTCAGGCCCCTTCCCTTCAGATATATCTGCAAATATCTCGGAAACGAAGCGAGCTATGGCAAAATGTTAAGAGACCTTTTTTGTAGAGAATTATGTTTCCTACAATTTATGTTCTATGATATTTTTTGATCAGAAGCGTAGTTTTCGTGATATATCGAGATATTTAAAAGTTCCGAAGCCGCACCAACATAATACAGATACAGAAACACCGTGGCCCCTTTCTTTGAGATAACTCTGCACTAGTGCGAGCCGCAAATGCCACTTCCAGCTTAGCTGTGCAGAAGAAGAACAACAAGAAGAAGAAATATCTCGAAATATGTCCGTCAGGCCCCTTCCCTTGAGATAAATATGCAAATATCTCGGAAACGAAGCGAGCTATGGCAAAATGTTAAGAGACCTTTTTTGTAGAGAATTAAGTTTCCTACTTTTTATGTTCTATGATATTTTTTGATCAGATGCGTAGTTCTCGAGATATATCAAGATATTTAAAAGTTCCGAAGCCGCACCAACATAATAGAGATACAGAAACACCGTGGCCCCTTTCTTTGAGATAACTCTGCACTATTGTGAGCTGGAAATGCCACTTCCAGTTTAGCTGTGCAGAAGAAGAACAACAAGAAGAAGAAATATCTCGAAATATGTCCGTTAGGCCCCTTCCCTTGAGATAAATCTGCAAATATCTCGGAAACGAAGCGAGCTATGGCAAAATGTTAAGAGACCTTTTTTGTAGAGAATTAAGTTTCCTACTTTTTATGTTGTATGATATTTTTTGATCAGAAGCGTAGTTTTCGAGATATATCGAGATATTTAAAAGTTCCGAAGCCGCACCAACATAATAGAGATACAGAAACACCGTGGCCCCTTTCTTTGAGATAACTCTGCACTAGTGCGAGCCGCAAATGCCACTTCCAGCTTAGCTGTGCAGAAGAAGAACAACAAGAAGAAGAAATATCTCGAAATATGGCCGTCAGGCCCCTTCCCTTGAGATAAATATGCACATATCTCGGAAACGAAGCGAGCTATGGCAAAATGTTGAGAGACCTTTTTTGTAGAGAATTAAGTTTCCTACTTTTTATGTTCTATGATATTTTTTGATCAGAAGCGTAGTTTTCGAGATATATCGAGATATTTAAAAGTTCCGAAGCCGCACCAACATAATAGAGATACAGAAACACCGTGGCCCCTTTCTTTGAGATAACTCTGCACTAGTGCGAGCCGCAAATGCCACTTCCAGCTTAGCTGTGCAGAAGAAGAACAACAAGAAGAAGAAATATCTCGAAATATGTCCGTCAGGCCCCTTCCCTTGAGATAAATATGCAAATATCTCGGAAACGAAGCGAGCTATGGCAAAATGTTAAGAGACCTTTTTTGTAGAGAATTAACTTTCCTACTTTTTATGTTCTATGATATTTTTTGATCAGATGCGTAGTTCTCGAGATATATCAAGATATTTAAAAGTTCCGAAGCCGCACCAACATAATAGAGATACAGAAACACCGTGGCCCCTTTCTTTGAGATAACTCTGCACTGTTGCGAGCTGCAAATGCCACTTCCAGCTTAGCTGTGCAGAGGAAGAACAACAAGAAGAAGAAATATCTCGAAATATGTCCGTCAGGCCCCTTCCCTTGAGATATATCTGCAAATATCTCGGAAACGAAGCGAGCTATGGCAAAATGTTAAGAGACCTTTTTTGTAGAGAATTAAGTTTCCTACCTTTTATGTTCTATGATATTTTTTGATCAGATGCGTAGTTCTCGAGATATAGCAAGATATTTAAAAGTTCCGAAGCCGCACCAACATAATAGAGATACAGAAACACCGTGGCCCCTTTCTTTGAGATAACTCTGCACTATTGCGAGCTGCAAATGCCACTTCCAGCTTAGCTGTGTAGAGGAAGAACAACAAGAAGAAGAAATATCTCGAAATATGTCCGTCAGGCCCCTTCCCTTGAGATATATCTGCAAATATCTCGGAAACGAAGCGAGCTATGGCAAAATGTTGAGAGACCTTTTTTGTAGAGAATTATGTTTCCTACAATTTATGTTCTATGATATTTTTTGATCAGAAGCGTAGTTTTCGAGATATATCGAGATATTTAAAAGTTCCGAAGCCGCACCAACATAATAGAGATACAGAAACACCGTGGCCCCTTTCTTTGAGATAACTCTGCACTAGTGCGAGCCGCAAATGCCACTTCCAGCTTAGCTGTGCAGAAGAAGAACAACAAGAAGAAGAAATATCTCGAAATATGTCCGTCAGGCCCCTTCCCTTGAGATAAATATGCAAATATCTCGGAAACGAAGCGAGCTATGGCAAAATGTTAAGAGACCTTTTTTGTAGAGAATTAAGTTTCCTACTTTTTATGTTCTATGATGTTTTTTGATCAGAAGCGTAGTTTTCGAGATATATCGAGATATTTAAAAGTTCCGAAGCCGCACCAACATAATAGAGATACAGAAACACCGTGGCCCCTTTCTTTGAGATAACTCTGCACTATTGCGAGCTGCAAATGCCACTTCCAGCTTAGCTGTGCAGAGGAAGAACAACAAGAAGAAGAAATATCTCGAAATATGTCCGTCAGGCCCCTTCCCTTGAGATATATCTGCAAATATCTCGGAAACGAAGCGAGCTATGGCAAAATGTTAAGAGACATTTTTTGTAGAGAATTATGTTTCCTACAATTTATGTTCTATGATATTTTTTGATCAGAAGCGTAGTTTTCGAGATATATCGAGATATTTAAAAGTTCCGAAGCCGCACCAACATAATAGAGATACAGAAACACTGTGGCCCCTTTCTTTGAGATAACTCTGCACTAGTGCGAGCCGCAAATGCCACTTCCAGCTTAGCTGTGCAGAAGAAGAACAACAAGAAGAAGAAATATCTCGAAATATGTCCGTCAGGCCCCTTCCCTTGAGATAAATATGCAAATATCTCGGAAACGAAGCGAGCTATGGCAAAATGTTAAGAGACCTTTTTTGTAGAGAATTAAGTTTCCTACTTTTTATGTTCTATGATATTTTTTGATCAGATGCGTAGTTCTCGAGATATATCAAGATATTTAAAAGTTCCGAAGCCGCACCAACATAATAGAGATACAGAAACACCGTGGCCCCTTTCTTTGAGATAACTCTGCACTATTGCGAGCTGCAAATGCCACTTCCAGCTTAGCTGTGCAGAGGAAGAACAACAAGAAGAAGAAATATCTCGAAATATGTCCGTCAGGCCCCTTCCCTTGAGATATATCTGCAAATATCTCGGAAACGAAGCGAGCTATGGCAAAATGTTAAGAGACATTTTTTGTAGAGAATTATGTTTCCTACAATTTATGTTCTATGATATTTTTTGATCAGAAGCGTAGTTTTCGAGATATATCGAGATATTTAAAAGTTCCGAAGCCGCACCAACATAATAGAGATACAGAAACACCGTGGCCCCTTTCTTTGAGATAACTCTGCACTAGTGCGAGCCGCAAATGCCACTTCCAGCTTAGCTGTGCAGAAGAAGAACAACAAGAAGAAGAAATATCTCGAAATATGTCCGTCAGGCCCCTTCCCTTGAGATAAATATGCAAATATCTCGGAAACGAAGCGAGCTATGGCAAAATGTTAAGAGACCTTTTTTGTAGAGAATTAAGTTTCCTACTTTTTATGTTCTATGATATTTTTTGAGCAGATGCGTAGTTCTCGAGATATATCAAGATATTTAAAAGTTCCGAAGCCGCACCAACATAATAGAGATACAGAAACACCGTCGCCCCTTTCTTTGAGATAACTCTGCACTAGTGCGAGCCGCAAATGCCACTTCCAGCTTAGCTGTGCAGAAGAAGAACAACAAGAAGAAGAAATATCTCGAAATATGTCCGTCCGGCCCCTTCCCTTGAGATAAATATGCAAATATCTCGGAAACGAAGCGAGCTATGGCAAAATGTTAAGAGACCTTTTTTGTAGAGAATTAAGTTTCCTACTTTTTATGTTCTATGATATTTTTTGATCAGAAGCGTAGTTTTCGAGATATATCGAGATATTTAAAAGTTCCGAAGCCGCACCAACATAATAGAGATACAGAAACACCGTGGCCCCTTTCTTTGAGATAACTCTGCACTAGTGCGAGCCGCAAATGCCACTTCCAGCTTAGCTGTGCAGAAGAAGAACAACAAGAAGAAGAAATATCTCGAAATATGTCCGTCAGGCCCCTTCCCTTGAGATAAATATGCAAATATCTCGGAAACGAAGCGAGCTATGGCAAAATGTTAAGAGACCTTTTTTGTAGAGAATTAAGTTTCCTACTTTTTATGTTCTATGATATTTTTTGATCAGATACGTAGTTCTCGAGATATATCAAGATATTTAAAAGTTCCGAAGCCGCACCAACATAATAGAGATACAGAAACACCGTGGCCCCTTTCTTTGAGATAACTCTGCACTATTGCGAGCTGGAAATGCCACTTCCTGTTTAGCTGTGCAGAAGAAGAACAACAAGAAGAAGAAATATCTCGAAATATGTCCGTTAGGCCCCTTCCCTTGAGATAAATCTGCAAATATCTCGGAAACAAAGCGAGCTATGGCAAAATGTTAAGAGACCTTTCTTGTAGAGAATTAAGTTTCCTACTTTTTATGTTCTATGATATTTTTTGATCAGAAGCGTAGTTTTCGAGATATATCGAGATATTTAAAAGTTCCGAAGCCGCACCAACATAATAGAGATACAGAAACACCGTGGCCCCTTTCTTTGAGATAACTCTGCACTAGTGCGAGCCGCAAATGCCACTTCCAGCTTAGCTGTGCAGAAGAAGAACAACAAGAAGAAGAAATATCTCGAAATATGTCCGTCAGGCCCCTTCCCTTGAGATAAATATGCAAATATCTCGGAAACGAAGCGAGCTATGGCAAAATGTTAAGAGACCTTTTTTGTAGAGAATTAAGTTTCCTACTTTTTATGTTCTATGATATTTTTTGATCAGATGCGTAGTTCTCGAGATATATCAAGATATTTAAAAGTTCCGAAGCCGCACCAACATAATAGAGATACAGAAACACCGTGGCCCCTTTCTTTGAGATAACTCTGCACTATTGCGAGCTGCAAATGCCACTTCCAGCTTAGCTGTGCAGAGGAAGAACAACAAGAAGAAGAAATATCTCGAAATATGTCCGTCAGGCCCCTTCCCTTGAGATATATCTGCAAATATCTCGGAAACGAAGCGAGCTATGGCAAAATGTTAAGAGACATTTTTTGTAGAGAATTATGTTTCCTACAATTTATGTTCTATGATATTTTTTGATCAGAAGCGTAGTTTTCGAGATATATCGAGATATTTAAAAGTTCCGAAGCCGCACCAACATAATAGAGATACAGAAACACCGTGGCCCCTTTCTTTGAGATAACTCTGCACTAGTGCGAGCCGCAAATGCCACTTCCAGCTTAGCTGTGCAGAAGAAGAACAACAAGAAGAAGAAATATCTCGAAATATGTCCGTCAGGCCCCTTCCCATGAGATAAATATGCAAATATCTCGGAAACGAAGCGAGCTATGGCAAAATGTTAAGAGACCTTTTTTGTAGAGAATTAAGTTTCCTACTTTTTATGTTCTATGATATTTTTTGATCAGATGCGTAGTTCTCGAGATATATCAAGATATTTAAAAGTTCCGAAGCCGCACCAACATAATAGAGATACAGAAACACCGTGGCCCCTTTCTTTGAGATAACTCTGCACTATTGCGAGCTGCAAATGCCACTTCCAGCTTAGCTGTGCAGAGGAAGAACAACAAGAAGAAGAAATATCTCGAAATATGTCCGTCAGGCCCCTTCCCTTGAGATATATCTGCAAATATCTCGGAAAGGAAGCGAGCTATGGCAAAATGTTAAGAGACCTTTTTTGTAGAGAATTATGTTTCCTACAATTTATGTTCTATGATATTTTTTGATCAGAAGCGTAGTTTTCGAGATATATCGAGATATTTAAAAGTTCCGAAGCCGCACCAACATAATAGAGATACAGAAACACCGTGGCCCCTTTCTTTGAGATAACTCTGCACTATTGCGAGCTGGAAATGCCACTTCCAGTTTAGCTGTGCAGAAGAAGAACAACAAGAAGAAGAAATATCTCGAAATATGTCCGTTAGGCCCCTTCCCTTGAGATAAATCTGCAAATATCTCGGAAACGAAGCGAGCTATGGCAAAATGTTAAGAGACGTTTTTTGTAGAGAATTAAGTTTCCTACTTTTTATGTTCTATGATATTTTTTGATCAGATGCGCAGTTCTCGAGATATATCAAGATATTTAAAAGTTCCGAAGCCGCACCAACATAATAGAGATACAGAAACACCGTGGCCCCTTTCTTTGAGATAACTCTGCACTATTGTGAGCTGCAAATGCCACTTCCAGCTTAGCTGTGCAGAAGAAGAACAACAAGAAGAAGAAATATCTCGAAATATGTCCGTCAGGCCCCTTCCCTTGAGATAAATCTGGAAATATCTCGGAAACGAAGAGAGCTATGGCAAAATGTTAAGAGACCTTTTTTGTAGATAATTAAGTTTCCTACTTTTTATGTTCTATGACATTTTTTGATCAGAAGCGTAGTTTTCGAGATATATCGAGATATTTAAAAGTTCCGAAGCCGCACCAACATAATAGAGATACAGAAACACCGTGGCCCCTCTCTTTGAGATAACTCTGCACTATTGCGAGCTGGAAATGCCACTTCCAGTTTAGCTGTGCAGAAGAAGAACAACAAGAAGCAAAAATATCTCGAAATATGTCCGTTAGGCCCCTTCCCTTGAGATAAATCTGCAAATATCTCGGAAACGAAGCGAGCTATGGCAAAATGTTAAGAGACCTTATTTGTAGAGAATTAAGTTTCCTACCTTTTACGTTCTATGATATTTTTTGATCAGATGCGTAGTTCTCGAGATATATCAAGATATTTAAAAGTTCCGAAGCCGCACCAACATAATAGAGATACAGAAACACCGTGGCCCCTTTCTTTGAGATAACTCTGCACTATTGCGAGCTGCAAATGCCACTTCCAGCTTAGCTGTGCAGAAGAAGAACAACAAGAAGAAGAAATATCTCGAAATATGTCCGTTAGGCCCCTTCCCTTGAGATAAATCTGCAAATATCTCGGAAACGAAGCGAGCTATGGCAAAATCTTAAGAGACCTTTTTTGTAGAGAATTAAGTTTCCTATTTTTTATGTTCTATGATATTTTTTGATCAGATGCGTAGTTCTCGAGATATATCAAGATATTTAAAAGTTCCGAAGCCGCACCAACATAATAGAGATACAGAAACACCGTGGCCCCTTTCTTTGAGATAACTCTGCACTATTGCGAGCTGCAAATGCCACTTCCAGCTTAGCTGTGCAGAAGAAGAACAACAAGATGAAGAAATATTTCGAAATATGTCCGTTAGGCCCCTTCCCTTGAGATAAATCTGCAAATATCTCGGAAACGAAGAGAGCTATGGCAAAATGTTAAGAGACCTTTTTTGTAGAGAATTAAGTTTCCTACTTTTTATGTTCTATGATATTTTTTGATCAGATGCGTAGTTCTCGAGATATATCAAGATATTTAAAAGTTCCGAAGCCGCACCAACATAATAGAGATACACAAACACCGTGGCCCCTTTCTTTGAGATAACTCTGCACTATTGCGAGCTGCAAATGCCACTTCCAGCTTAGCTGTGCAGAAGAAGAACAACAAGAAGAAGAAATATCTCGAAATATGTCCGTCAGGCCCCTTCCCTTGAGATAAATCTGCAAATATCTCGGAAACGAAGAGAGCTATGGCAAAATGTTAAGAGACCTTTTTTGTAGAGAATTAAGTGTCCTACTTTTCATGTTCTATGATATTTTTTGATCAGATGCGTAGTTCTCGAGATATATCAAGATATTTAAAAGTTCCGAAGCAGCACCAACATAATAGAGATACAGAAACACCGTGGCCCCTTTCTTTGAGATAACTCTGCACTAGTGCGAGCCGCAAATGCCACTTCCAGCTTAGCTGTGCAGAAGAAGAACAACATGAAGAAGAAATATCTCGAAATATGACCGTCAGGCCCCTTCCCTTGAGATAAATCTGCAAATATCTCGGAAACGAAGCGAGCTATGGCAAAATGTTAAGAGACCTTATTTGTAGAGAATTAAGTTTCCTACTTTTTACGTTCTATGATATTTTTTGATCAGATGCGTAGTTCTCGAGATATATCAAGATATTTAAAAGTTCCGAAACCGCACCAACATAATAGAGATACAGAAACACCGTGGCCCCTTTCTTTGAGATATCTCTGCACTATTGCGAGCTGCAAATGCCACTTCCAGCTTAGCTGTGCAGAAGAAGAACAACAAGAAGAAGAAATATCTCGAAATATGTCCGTCAGGCCCCTTCCCTTGACATAAATCTGCAAATATCTCGGAAACGAAGCGAGCTATGGCAAAATGTTAAGAGACCTTATTTGTAGAGAATTAAGTTTCCTACTTTTTACGTTCTATGATATTTTTTGATCAGATGCGTAGTTCTCGAGATATATCAAGATATTTAAAAGTTCCGAAGCCGCACCAACATAATAGAGATACAGAAATACCGTGGCCCCTTTCTTTGAGATAACTCTGCACTATTGCGAGCTGTAAATGCCACTTCCAGCTTAGCGGTGCAGAAGGTGAACAACAAGAAGAAGAAATATCTCGAAATATGTCCGTCAGGCCCCTTCCCTTGAGATATATCTGCAAATATCTCGGAAACGAAGCGAGCTATGGCAAAATGTTAAGAGACCTTTTTTGTAGAGAATTAAGTTTCCTACAATTTATGTTCTATGATATTTTTTGATCAGATGCGTAGTTTTCGAGATATATCGAGATATTTAAAAGTTCCGAAGCCGCACCAACATAATAAAGATACAGAAACACCGTGGCCCCTTTCTTTGAGATAACTGTGCACTAGTGCGAGCCGCAAATGCCACTTCCAGCTTAGCTGTGCAGAAGAAGAACAACAAGAAGAAGAAATATCTCGAAATATGTCCGTCAGGCCCCTTCCCTTGAGATAAATCTGCAAATATCTCGGAAACGAAGCAAGCTATGGCAAAATGTTAAGAGACCGTTTTTGTAGAGAATTAAGTTTCCTACTTTTTATGTTCTATGATATTTTTTGATGAGACGCGTAGTTCTCGAGATATATCAAGATATTTAAAAGTTCCGAAGCCGCACCAACATAATAGAGATACAGAAACACCGTGGCCCCTTTCTTTGAGATAACTCTGCACTATTGCGAGCTGCAAATGCCACTTCCAGCTTAGCTGTGCAGAAGGAGAACAACAAGAAGAAGAAATATCTCGAAATATGTCCGTCAGGCCCCTTCCCTTGAGATAAATCTGCAAATATCTCGGAAACGAAGAGAGCTATGGCAAAATGTTAAGAGACCTTTTTTGTAGAGAATTAAGTTTCCTACTTTTCATGTTCTATGATATTTTTTGATCAGACGCGTAGTTCTCGAGATATATCAAGATATTTAAAAGTTCCGAAGCCGCACCAACATAATAGAGATACAGAAACACTGTGGCCCCTTTCTTTGAGATAACTCTGCACTAGTGCGAGCCGCAAATGCCACTTCCAGCTTAGCTGTGCAGAAGAAGAACAACAAGAAGAAGAAATATCTCGAAATATGTCCGTCAGGCCCCTTCCCTTGAGATAAATCTGCAAATATCTCGGAAACGAAGCGAGCTATGGCAAAATGGTAAGAGACCTTTTTTGTAGAGAATTATGTTTCCTACTTTTTATGTTCTATGATATTTTTTGATCAGACCCGTAGTTCTCGAGATATATCAAGATATTTAAAAGTTCCGAAGCCGCACCAACATAATAGAGATACAGAAACACCGTGGCCCCTTTCTTTGAGATATCTCTGCACTATTGCGAGCTGCAAATGCCACTTCCAGCTTATCTGTGCAGAAGAAGAACAACAAGAAGAAGAAATATCTCGAAATATGTCCGTCAGGCCCCTTCCCTTGACATAAATCTGCAAATATCTCGGAAACGAAGCGAGCTATGGCAAAATGTTAAGAGACCTTATTTGTAGAGAATTAAGTTTCCTACTTTTTACGTTCTATGATATTTTTTGATCAGATGCGTAGTTCTCGAGATATATCAAGATATTTAAAAGTTCCGAAACCGCACCAACATAATAGAGATACAGAAACACCGTGGCCCCTTTCTTTGAGATAACTGTGCACCAGTGCGAGCCGCAAATGCCACTTCCAGCTTAGCTGTGCAGAAGAAGAACAACAAGAAGAAGAAATATCTCGAAATATGTCCGTCAGGCCCCTTCCCTTGAGATAAATCTGCAAATATCTCGGAAACGAAGCGAGCTATGGCAAAATGTTAAGAGACCGTTTTTGTAGAGAATTAAGTTTCCTACTTTTTATGTTCTATGATATTTTTTGATGAGACGCGTAGTTCTCGAGATATATCAAGATATTTAAAAGTTCCGAAGCCGCACCAACATAATAGAGATACAGAAACACCGTGGCCCCTTTCTTTGAGATAACTCTGCACTATTGCGAGCTGCAAATGCCACTTCCAGCTTAGCTGTGCCGAAGGAGAACAACAAGAAGAAGAAATATCTCGAAATATGTCCGTCAGGCCCCTTCCCTTGAGATAAATCTGCAAATATCTCGGAAACGAAGAGAGCTATGGCAAAATGTTAAGAGACCTTTTTTGTAGAGAATTAAGTTTCCTACTTTTCATGTTCTATGATTTTTTTTGATCAGATGCGTAGTTCTCGAGATATATCAAGATATTTAAAAGTTCCGAAGCCGCACCAACATAATAGAGATACAGAAACACCGTGGCCCCTTTCTTTGAGATAACTCTGCACTAGTGCGAGCCGCAAATGCCACTTCCAGCTTAGCTGTGCAGAAGAAGAACAACAAGAAGAAGAAATATCTCGAAATATGTCCGTCAGGCCCCTTCCCTTGAGATAAATCTGCAAATATCTCGGAAACGAAGCGAGCTATGGCAAAATGGTAAGAGACCTTTTTTGTAGAGAATTATGTTTCCTACTTTTTATGTTCTATGATATTTTTTGATCAGACCCGTAGTTCTCGAGATATATCAAGATATTTAAAAGTTCCGAAGCCGCACCAACATAATAGAGATACAGAAACACCGTGGCCCCTTTCTTTGAGATATCTCTGCACTATTGCGAGCTGCAAATGCCACTTCCAGCTTAGCTGTGCAGAAGAAGAACAACAAGAAGAAGAAATATCTCGAAATATGTCCGTCAGGCCCCTTCCCTTGACATAAATCTGCAAATATCTCGGAAACGAAGCGAGCTATGGCAAAATGTTAAGAGACCTTATTTGTAGAGAATTAAGTTTCCTACTTTTTACGTTCTATGATATTTTTTGATCAGATGCGTAGTTCTCGAGATATATCAAGATATTTAAAAGTTCCGAAACCGCACCAACATAATAGAGATACAGAAACACCGTGGCCCCTTTCTTTGAGATATCTCTGCACTATTGCGAGCTGCAAATGCCACTTCCAGCTTAGCTGTGCAGAAGAAGAACAACAAGAAGAAGAAATATCTCGAAATATGTCCGTCAGGCCCCTTCCCTTGACATAAATCTGCAAATATCTCGGAAACGAAGCGAGCTATGGCAAAATGTTAAGAGACCTTATTTGTAGAGAATTAAGTTTCCTACTTTTTACGTTCTATGATATTTTTTTATCAGATGCGTAGTTCTCGAGATATATCAAGATATTTAAAAGTTCCGAAGCCGCACCAACATAATAGAGATACAGAAACACCGTGGCCCCTTTCTTTGAGATAACTCTGCACTATTGCGAGCTGCAAATGCCACTTCCAGCTTAGCTGTGCAGAAGAAGAACAACAAGAAGAAGAAATATCTCGAAATATGTCCGTTAGGCCCCTTCCCTTGAGATAAATCTGCAAATATCTCGGAAACGAAGCGAGCTATGGCAAAATGTTAAGAGACCTTTTTTGTAGAGAATTAAGTTTCCTACTTTTTATGTTCTATGATATTTTTTGATCAGATGCGTAGTTCTCGAGATATATCAAGATATTTAAAAGTTCCGAAGCCGCACCAACATAATAGAGATACAGAAACACCGTGGCCCCTTTCTTTGAGATAACACTGCACTATTGCGAGCTGCAAATGCCACTTCCAGCTTAGCTGTGCAGAGGAAGAACAACAAGAAGAAGAAATATCTCGAAATATGTCCGTCAGGCCAGTTCCTTTGAGCTGAATCTGCAAATATCTCGGAAACGAAGCGAGCTATGGCAAAATGTTAAGAGACATTTATTGTAGAGAATTATCTTTCCTACAATTTATGTTCTATGATATTTTTTGATCAGAAGCGTAGTTTTCGAGATATATCGAGATATTTAAAAGTTCTGAAGCCGCACCAACATAATAAAGATCCAGAAACACCGTGGCCCCTTTCTTTGAGATAACTGTGCACTAGTGCGAGCCGCAAATGCCACTTCCAGCTTAGCTGTGCAGAAGAAGAACAACAAGGAGAAGAAATATCTCGAAATATGTCCGTCAGGCCCCTTCCCTTGAGATAAATCTGCAAATATCTCGGAAACGAAGCGAGGTATGGCAAAATGTTAAGAGACCGTTTTTGTAGAGAATTAAGTTTCCTACTTTTTATGTTCTATGATATTTTTTGATCAGACGCGTAGTTCTCGAGATATATCAAGATATTTAAAAGTTCCGAAGCCGCACCAACATAATAGAGATACAGAAACACCGTGGCCCCTTTCTTTGAGACAACTCTGCACTATTGCGAGCTGCAAATGCCACTTCCAGCTTAGCTGTGCAGAAGAAGAACAACAAGAAGAAGAAATATCTCGAAATATGTCCGTCAGGCCCCTTCCCTTGAGATAAATCTGCAAATATCTCGGAAACGAAGAGAGCTATGGCAAAATGTTAAGAGACCTTTTTTGTAGAGAATTAAGTTTCCTACTTTTCATGTTCTATGATATTTTTTGATCAGATGCGTAGTTCTCGAGATATATCAAGATATTTAAAAGTTCCGAAGCCGCACCAACATAATAGAGATACAGAAACACCGTGGCCCCTTTCTTTGAGATAACTCTGCACTAGTGCGAGCCGCAAATGCCACTTCCAGCTTAGCTGTGCAGAAGAAGAACAACAAGAAGAAGAAATATCTCGAAATATGTCCGTTAGGCCCCTTCCCTTGAGATAAATCTGCAAATATCTCGGAAACGAAGCGAGCTATGGCAAAATGTTAAGAGACCTCTTTTGTAGAGAATTAAGTTTCCTACTTTTTATGTTCTATGATATTTTTTGATCAGATGCGTAGTTCTCGAGATATATCAAGATATTTAAAAGTTCCGAAGCCGCACCAACATAATAGAGATACAGAAACACCGTGGCCCCTCTCTTTGAGATAACTCTGCACTATTGCGAGCTGGAAATGCCACTTCCAGTTTAGCTGTGCAGAAGAAGAACAACAAGAAGCAAAAATATCTCGAAATATGTCCGTTAGGCCCCTTCCCTTGAGATAAATCTGCAAATATCTCGGAAACGAAGCGAGCTATGGCAAAATGTTAAGAGACCTTATTTGTAGAGAATTAAGTTTCCTACCTTTTACGTTCTATGATATTTTTTGATCAGATGCGTAGTTCTCGAGATATATCAAGATATTTAAAAGTTCCGAAGCCGCACCAACATAATAGAGATACAGAAACACCGTGGCCCCTTTCTTTGAGATAACTCTGCACTAGTGCGAGCCGCAAATGCCACTTCCAGCTTAGCTGTGCAGAAGAAGAACAACAAGAAGAAGAAATATCTCGAAATATGTCCGTCAGGCCCCTTCCCTTGAGATAAATCTGCAAATATCTCGGAAACGAAGCGAGCTATGGCAAAATGTTAAGAGACCTTTTTTGTAGAGAATTATGTTTCCTACTTTTTATGTTCTATGATATTTTTTGATCAGACCCGTAGTTCTCGAGATATATCAAGATATTTAAAAGTTCCGAAGCCGCACCAACATAATAGAGATACAGAAACACCGTGGCCCCTTTCTTTGAGATAACTCTGCACTATTGCGAGCTGCAAATGCCACTTCCAGCTTAGCTGTGCAGAAGAAGAACAACAAGAAGAAGAAATATCTCGAAATATGTCCGTTAGGCCCCTTCCCTTGAGATAAATCTGCAAATATCTCGGAAACGAAGCGAGCTATGGCAAAATCTTAAGAGACCTTTTTTGTAGAGAATTAAGTTTCCTACTTTTTATGTTCTATGATATTTTTTGATCAGATGCGTAGTTCTCGAGATATATCAAGATATTTAAAAGTTCCGAAGCCGCACCAACATAATAGAGATACAGAAACACCGTGGCCCCTTTCTTTGAGATAACTCTGCACTATTGCGAGCTGCAAATGCCACTTCCAGCTTAGCTGTGCAGAAGAAGAACAACAAGAAGAAGAAATATCTCGAAATATGTCCGTTAGGCCCCTTCCCTTGAGATAAATCTGCAAATATCTCGGAAACGAAGCGAGCTATGGCAAAATGTTAAGAGACCTTTTTTGTAGAGAATTATGTTTCCTACAATTTATGTTCTATGATATTTTTTGATCAGAAGCGTAGTTTTCGAGATATATCGAGATATTTAAAAGTTCCGAAGCCGCACCAACATAATAGAGATACAGAAACACCGTGGCCCCTTTCTTTGAGATAACTCTGCACTAGTGCGAGCCGCAAATGCCATTTCCAGCTTAGCTGTGCAGAAGAAGAACAACAAGAAGAAGAAATATCTCGAAATATGTCCGTCAGGCCCCTTCCCTTGAGATAAATCTGCAAATATCTCGGAAACGAAGCGAGCTATGGCAAATTGTTAAGAGACCTTTTTTGTAGAGAATTAAGTTTCCTACTTTTTATGTTCTATGATATTTTTTGATCAGATGCGTAGTTCTCGAGATATATCAAGATATTTAAACGTTCCGAAGCCGCACCAACATAATAGAGATACAGAAACACCGTGGCCCCTTTCTTTGAGATAACTCTGCACTATTGCGAGCTGGAAATGCCACTTCCAGCTTAGCTGTGCAGAAGAAGAACAACAAGAAGAAGAAATATCTCGAAATATGTCCGTCAGGCCCCTTCCCTTGAGATATATCAGCAAATATCTCGGAAACGAAGCGAGCTATGGCAAAATGTTTACAGACCTTTTTTGTAGAGAATTATGTTTCCTACAATTTATGTTCTATGATATTTTTTGATCAGAAGCGTAGTTTTCGAGATACATCGAGATATTTAAAAGTTCCGAAGCCGCACCAACATAATAGAGATACAGAAACACCGTGGCCCCTTTCTTTGAGATAACTCTGCACTAGTGCGAGCCGCAAATGCCACTTCCAGCTTAGCTGTGCAGAAGAAGAACAACAAGAAGAAGAAATATCTCGAAATATGTCCGTCAGGCCCCTTCCCTTGAGATAAATCTGCAAATATCTCGGAAACGAAGAGAGCTATGGCAAAATGTTAAGAGACCTTTTTTGTAGAGAATTAAGTTTCCTACTTTTTATGTTCTATGATATTTTTTGATCAGATGCGTAGTTCTCGAGATATATCAAGATATTTAAAAGTTCCGAAGCCGCACCAACATAATAGAGATACAGAAACACCGTGGCCCCTTTCTTTGAGATAACTCTGCACTATTGCGAGCTGGAAATGCCACTTCCAGTTTAGCTGTGCAGAAGAAGAACAACAAGAAGAAGAAATATCTCGAAATATGTCCGTTAGGCCCCTTCCCTTGAGATAAATCTGCAAATATCTCGGAAACGAAGCGAGCTATGGCAAAATCTTAAGAGACCTTTTTTGTAGAGAATTAAGTTTCCTACTTTTTATGTTCTATGATATTTTTTGATCAGATGCGTAGTTCTCGAGATATATCAAGATATTTAAAAGTTCCGAAGCCGCACCAACATAATAGAGATACAGAAACACCGTGGCCCCTTTCTTTGAGATAACTCTGCACTATTGCGAGCTGCAAATGCCACTTCCAGCTTAGCTGTGCAGAAGAAGAACAACAAGAAGAAGAAATATCTCGAAATATGTCCGTTAGGCCCCTTCCCGTGAGATAAATCTGCAAATATCTCGGAAACGAAGCGAGCTATGGCAAAATGTTAAGAGACCTCTTTTGTAGAGAATTAAGTTTCCTACTTTTTATGTTCTATGATATTTTTTGATCAGATGCGTAGTTCTCGAGATATATCAAGATATTTAAAAGTTCCGAAGCCGCACCAACATAATAGAGATACAGAAACACCGTGGCCCCTTTCTTTGAGATAACTCTGCACTATTGCGAGCTGCAAATGCCACTTCCAGCTTAGCTGTGCAGAAGAAGAACAACAAGAAGAAGAAATATCTCGAAATATGTCCGTCAGGCCCCTTCCCTTGAGATAAATCTGCAAATATCTCGGAAACGAAGAGAGCTATGGCAAAATGTTAAGAGACCTTTTTTGTAGAGAATTAAGTTTCCTACTTTTTATGTTCTATGATATTTTTTGATCAGATGCGTAGTTCTCGAGATATATCAAGATATTCAAAAGTTCCGAAGCCGCACCAACATAATAGAGATACAGAAACACCGTGGCCCCTTTCTTTCAGATAACTATGCACTATTGCGAGCTGCAAATGCCACTTCCAGTTTAGCTGTGCAGAAGAAGAACAACAAGAAGAAGAAATATCTCGAAATATGTCCGTTAGGCCCCTTCCCTTGAGATAAATCTGCAAATATCTCGGAAACGAAGCGAGCTATGGCAAAATCTTAAGAGACCTTTTTTGTAGAGAATTAAGTTTCCTACTTTTTATGTTCTATGATATTTTTTGATCAGATGCGTAGTTCTCGAGATATATCAAGATATTTAAAAGTTCCGAAGCCGCACCAACATAATAGAGATACAGAAACACCGTGGCCCCTTTCTTTGAGATAACTCTGCACTATTGCGAGCTGCAAATGCCACTTCCAGCTTAGCTGTGCAGAAGAAGAACAACAAGAAGAAGAAATATCTCGAAATATGTCCGTTAGGCCCCTTCCCTTGAGATAAATCTGCAAATATCTCGGAAACGAAGCGAGCTATGGCAAAATGTTAAGAGACCTTTTTTGTAGGGAATTAAGTTTCCTACTTTTTATGTTCTATGATATTTTTTGATCAGATGCGTAGTTCTCGAGATATATCAAGATATTTAAAAGTTCCGAAGCCGCACCAACATAATAGAGATACAGAAACACCGTGGCCCCTTTCTTTGAGATAACTCTGCACTATTGCGAGCTGTAAATGCCACTTCCAGCTTAGCTGTGCAGAAGAAGAACAACAAGAAGAAGAAATATCTCGAAATATGTCCGTCAGGCCCCTTCCCTTGAGATATATCTGCAAATATCACGGAAACGAAGCGAGCTATGGCAAAATGTTAAGAGACCTTTTTTGTAGAGAATTATGTTTCCTACAATTTATGTTCTATGATATTTTTTGATCAGAAGCGTAGTTTTCGAGATACATCGAGATATTTAAAAGTTCCGAAGCCGCACCAACATAATAGAGATACAGAAACACCGTGGCCCCTTTCTTTGAGATAACTCTGCACTAGTGCGAGCCGCAAATGCCACTTCCAGCTTAGCTGTGCAGAAGAAGAACAACAAGAAGAAGAAATATCTCGAAATATGTCCGTCAGGCCCCTTCCCTTGAGATAAATCTGCAAATATCTCGGAAACGAAGCGAGCTATGGCAAAATGTTAAGAGACCTTTTTTGTAGAGAATTAAGTTTCCTACTTTTTATGTTCTATGATATTTTTTGATCAGATGCGTAGTTCTCGAGATATATCAAGATATTTAAAAGTTCCGAAGCCGCACCAACATAATAGAGATACAGAAACACCGTGGCCCCTTTCTTTGAGATAACTCTGCACTATTGCGAGCTGCAAATGCCACTTCCAGCTTAGCTGTGCAGAAGAAGAACAACAAGAAGAAGAAATATCTCGAAATATGTCCGTCAGGCCAGTTCCTTTGAGCTGAATCTGCAAATATCTCGGAAACGAAGCGAGCTATGGCAAAATGTTAAGAGACGTTTTTTATAGAGAATTATGTTTCCTACAATTTATGTTCTATGATATTTTTTGATCAGAAGCGTAGTTTTCGAGATATATCGAGATATTTAAAAGTTCCGAAGCCGCACCAACATAATAGGGATACAGAAACACCGTGGCCCCTTTCTTTGAGATAACTCTGCACTATTGCGAGCTGGAAATGCCACTTCCAGTTTAGCTGTGCAGAAGAAGAACAACAAGAAGAAGAAATATCTCGAAATATGTCCGTCAGGCCCCTTCCCTTGAGATAAATCTGCAAATATCTCGGAAACGAAGCGAGCTATGGCAAAATGTTAAGAGACCTTTTTTGTAGAGAATTAAGTTTCCTACTTTTTATGTTCTATGATATTTTTTGATCAGATGCGTAGTTCTCGAGATATATCAAGATATTTAAAAGTTCCGAAGCCGCACCAACATAATAGAGATACAGAAACACCGTGGCCCCTTTCTTTGAGATAACTCTGCACTATTGCGAGCTGCAAATGCCACTTCCAGCTTAGCTGTGCAGAAGAAGAACAACAAGAAGAAGAAATATCTCGAAATATGTCCGTCAGGCCAGTTCCTTTGAGCTGAATCTGCAAATATCTCGGAAACGAAGCGAGCTATGGCAAAATGTTAAGAGACATTTTTTATAGAGAATTATGTTTCCTACAATTTATGTTCTATGATATTTTTTGATCAGAAGCGTAGTTTTCGAGATATATCGAGATATTTAAAAGTTCCGAAGCCGCACCAACATAATAGGGATACAGAAACACCGTGGCCCCTTTCTTTGAGATAACTCTGCACTATTGCGAGCTGGAAATGCCACTTCCAGTTTAGCTGTGCAGAAGAAGAACAACAAGAAGAAGAAATATCTCGAAATATGTCCGTTAGGCCCCTTCCCGTGAGATAAATCTGCAAATATCTCGGAAACGAAGCGAGCTATGGCAAAATGTTAAGAGACCTTGTTTGTAGGGAATTAAGTTTCCTACTTTTTATGTTCTATGATATTTTTTGATCAGATACGTAGTTCTCGAGATATATCAAGATATTTAAAAGTTCCGAAGCCGCACCAACATAATAGAGATACAGAAACACCGTGGCCCCTTTCTTTGAGATAACTCTGCACTATTGCGAGCTGTAAATGCCACTTCCAGCTTAGCTGTGCAGAAGAAGAACAACAAGAAGAAGAAATATCTCGAAATATGTCCGTCAGGCCCCTTCCCTTGAGATATATCTGCAAATATCTCGGAAACGAAGCGAGCTATGGCAAAATGTTAAGAGACCTTTTTTGTAGAGAATTATGTTTCCTACAATTTATGTTCTATGATATTTTTTGATCAGAAGCGTAGTTTTCGAGATACATCGAGATATTTAAAAGTTCCGAAGCCGCACCAACATAATAGAGATACAGAAACACCGTGGCCCCTTTCTTTGAGATAACTCTGCACTAGTGCGAGCCGTAAATGCCACTTCCAGCTTAGCTGTGCAGAAGAAGAACAACAAGAAGAAGAAATATCTCGAAATATGTCCGTCAGGCCCCTTCCCTTGAGATAAATCTGCAAATATCTCGGAAACGAAGCGAGCTATGGCAAAATGTTAAGAGACCTTTTTTGTAGAGAATTAAGTTTCCTACTTTTTATGTTCTATGATATTTTTTGATCAGATGCGTAGTTCTCGAGATATATCAAGATATTTAAAAGTTCCGAAGCCGCACCAACATAATAGAGATACAGAAACACCGTGGCCCCTCTCTTTGAGATAACTCTGCACTATTGCGAGCTGGAAATGCCACTTCCAGTTTAGCTGTGCAGAAGAAGAACAACAAGAAGAAGAAATATCTCGAAATATGTCCGTTAGGCCCCTTCCCGTGAGATAAATCTGCAATATTCTCGGAAACGAAGCGAGCTATGGCAAAATGTTAAGAGACCTCTTTTGTAGAGAATTAAGTTTCCTACTTGTTATGTTCTATGATATTTTTTGATCAGATGCGTAGTTCTCGAGATATATCAAGATATTTAAAAGTTCCGAAGCCGCACCAACATAATAGAGATACAGAAACACCGTGGCCCCTTTCTTTGAGATAACTCTGCACTATTGCGAGCTGCAAATGCCACTTCCAGCTTAGCTGTGCAGAAGAAGAACAACAAGAAGAAGAAATATCTCGAAATATGTCCGTCAGGCCAGTTCCTTTGAGCTGAATCTGCAAATATCTCGGAAACGAAGCGAGCTATGGCAAAATGTTAAGAGACGTTTTTTGTAGAGAATTATGTTTCCTACAATTTATGTTCTATGATATTTTTTGATCAGAAGCGTAGTTCTCGAGATATATCGAGATATTTAAAAGTTCCGAAGCCGCACCAACATAATAGAGATACAGAAACACCGTGGCCGCTTTCTTTGAGATAACTCTGCACTAGTGCGAGCCGCAAATGCCACTTCCAGCTTAGCTGTGCAGAAGAAGAACAACAAGAAGAAGAAATATCTCGAAATATGTCCGTCAGGCCCCTTCCCTTGAGATAAATCTGCAAATATCTCGGAAACGAAGCGAGCTATGGCAAAATGTTAAGAGACCTTTTTTGTAGAGAATTAAGTTTCCTACTTTTTATCTTCTATGATATTTTTCGATCAGAGGCGTAGTTCTCGAGATATATCAAGATATTTAAAAGTTCCGAAGCCGCACCAACATAATAGAGATACAGAAACACCGCGGCCCCTTTCTTTGAGATAACTCTGCACGATTGCGAGCTGGAAATGCCACTTCCAGTTTAGCTGTGCAGAAGAAGAACAACAAGAAGAAGAAATATCTCGAAATATGTCC
The DNA here is from genome assembly GCF_051020975.1 of Osmia lignaria lignaria. Classification (NCBI taxonomy): domain Eukaryota; kingdom Metazoa; phylum Arthropoda; class Insecta; order Hymenoptera; family Megachilidae; genus Osmia; species Osmia lignaria. The sequence continues at coordinate 2,346,798 of NW_027478159.1, read as the reverse complement.
GTTAGGCCCCTTCCCTTGAGATAAATCCGCAAATATCTCGGAAACGAAGCGAGCTATGGCAAAATGTTAAGAGACCTTTTTTGTAGAGAATTAAGTTTCCTACTTTTTATGTTCTATGATATTTTTTGATCAGCTGCGTAGTTCTCGAGATATATCAAGATATTTAAAAGTTCCGAAGCCGCACCAACATAATAGAGATACAGAAACACCGTGGCCCCTTTCTTTGAGATAACTCTGCACTATTGCGAGCTGCAAATGCCACTTCCAGCTTAGCTGTGCAGAGGAAGAACAACAAGAAGAAGAAATATCTCGAAATATGTCCGTCAGGCCAGTTCCTTTGAGCTGAATCTGCAAATATCTCGGAAACGAAGCGAGCTATGGCAAAATGTTAAGAGACGTTTTTTGTAGAGAATTATGTTTCCTACAATTTATGTTCTATGATATTTTTTGATCAGAAGCGTAGTTTTCGAGATATATCGAGATATTTAAAAGTTCCGAAGACGCACCAACATAATAGAGATACAGAAACACCGTGGCCCCTTTCTTTGTGATAACTGTGCACTAGTGCGAGCCGCAAATGCCACTTCCAGCTTAGCTGTGCAGAAGAAGAACAACAAGAAGAAGAAATATCTCGAAATATGTCCGTCAGGCCCCTTCCCTTGAGATATATGTGCAAATATCTCGGAAACGAAGCGAGCTATGGCAAAATGTTTAGAGACCGCTTTTGTAGAGAATTAAGTTTCCTACTTTTTATGTTCTATGATATTTTTCGATCAGAGGCGTAGTTCTCGAGATATATCAAGATATTTAAAAGTTCCGAAGCCGCACCAACATAATAGAGATACAGAAACACCGTGGCCCCTTTCTTTGAGATAACTCTGCACGATTGCGAGCTGGAAATGCCACTTCCAGTTTAGCTGTGCAGAAGAAGAACAACAAGAAGAAGAAATATCTCGAAATATGTCCATCAGGACCCTTCCCTTGAGATAAATCTGCAAATATCTCGGAAACGAAGCGAGCTATGGCAAAATGTTAAGAGACCTCTTTTGTAGAGAATTATGTTTCCTACAATTTATGTTCTATGATATTTTTTGATCAGAAGCGTAGTTTTCGAGATATATCGAGATATTTAAAAGTTCCGAAGCCGCACCAACATAATAGAGATACAGAAACACCGTGGCCCCTTTCTTTGGGATAACTCTGCACTATTGCGAGCTGCAAATGCCACTTCCAGCTTAGCTGTGCAGAAGAAGAACAACAAGAAGAAGAAATATCTCGAAATATGTCCGTTAGGCCCCTTGCCTTGAGATAAATCTGCAAATATCTCGGAAACGAAGCGAGCTATGGCAAAATGTTAAGAGACCTTTTTTGTAGAGAATTAAGTTTCCTACTTTTTATGTTCTATGATATTTTTTGATCAGATGCGTAGTTCTCGAGATATATCAAGATATTTAAAAGTTCCGAAGCCGCACCAACATAATAGAGATACAGAAACACCGCGGCCCCTTTCTTTGAGATAACTCTGCACGATTGCGAGCTGCAAATGCCACTTCCAGCTTAGCTGTGCAGAAGAAGAACAACAAGAAGAAGAAATATCTCGAAATATGTCCGTCAGGCCCCTTCCCTTGAGATATATGTGCAAATATCTCGGAAACGAAGCGAGCTATGGCAAAATGTTTAGAGACCGCTTTTGTAGAGAATTAAGTTTCCTACTTTTTATGTTCTATGATATTTTTCGATCAGAGGCGTAGTTCTCGAGATATATCAAGATATTTAAAAGTTCCGAAGCCGCACCAACATAATAGAGATACAGAAACACCGTGGCCCCTTTCTTTGAGATAACTCTGCACGATTGCGAGCTGGAAATGCCACTTCCAGTTTAGCTGTGCAGAAGAAGAACAACAAGAAGAAGAAATATCTCGAAATATGTCCATCAGGACCCTTCCCTTGAGATAAATCTGCAAATATCTCGGAAACGAAGCGAGCTATGGCAAAATGTTAAGAGACGTTTTTTGTAGAGAATTATGTTTCCTACAATTTATGTTCTATGATATTTTTTGATCAGAAGCGTAGTTTTCGAGATATATCGAGATATTTAAAAGTTCCGAAGCCGCACCAACATAATAGAGATACAGAAACACCGTGGCCGCTTTCTTTGAGATAACTCTGCACTAGTGCGAGCCGCAAATGCCACTTCCAGCTTAGCTGTGCAGAAGAAGAACAACAAGAAGAAGAAATATCTCGAAATATGTCCGTCAGGCCCCTTCCCTTGAGATAAATCTGCAAATATCTCGGAAACGAAGCGAGCTATGGCTAAATGTTCAGAGACCTTTTTTGTAGAGAATTAAGTTTCCTACTTTTTATCTTCTATGATATTTTTTGATCAGATGCGTAGTTCTCGAGATATATCAAGATATTTAAAAGTTCCGAAGCCGCACCAACATAATAGAGATACAGAAACACCGTGGCCCCTCTCTTTGAGATAACTCTGCACTATTGCGAGCTGCAAATGCCACTTCCAGCTTAGCTGTGCAGAGGAAGAACAACAAGAAGAAGAAATATCTCGAAATACGTCCGTCAGGCCCCTTCCCTTGAGATAAATCTGCAAATATCTCGGAAACGAAGCGAGCTATGGCAAAATGTTTAGAGACCTTTCTTGTAGAGAATTAAGTTTCCTACTTTTTATGTAGTATGATATTTTTAGATCAGATGCGTAGTTCTCGAGATATATCAAGATATTTAAAAGTTCCGAAGTCGCACCAACATAATAGAGATACAGAAACACCGTGGCCCCTTTCTTTGAGATAACTCTGCACTATTGCGAGCTGCAAATGCCACTTCCAGCTTAGCTGTGCAGAAGAAGAACAACAAGAAGAAGAAATATCTCGAAATATGTCCGTCAGGCCCCTTCCCTTGAGATAAATCTGCAAATATCTCGGAAACCAAGCGAGCTATGGCAAAATGTTAAGAGACCTTTTTTGTAGAGAATTAAGTTTCCTACTTTTTATGTTCTAAGATATTTTTCGATCAGAGGCGTAGTTCTCGAGATATATCAAGATATTTAAAAGTTCCGAAGCCGCACCAACATAATAGAGATACAGAAACACCGCGGCCCCTTTCTTTGAGATAACTCTGCACGATTGCGAGCTGCAAATGCCACTTCCAGCTTAGCTGTGCAGAAGAAGAACAACAAGAAGAAGAAATATCTCGAAATATGTCCGTCAGACCCCTTCCCTTGAGATGAATCTGCAAATATCTCGGAAACGAAGCGAGCTATGGCAAAATGTTAAGAGACCTTTTTTGTAGAGAATAATGTTTCCTACAATTTACGTTCTATGATATTTTTTGATCAGAAGCGTAGTTTTCGAGATATATCGAGATATTTAAAAGTTCCGAAGCCGCACCAACATAATAGAGATACAGAAACACCGTGGCCCCTTTCTTTGAGATAACTCTGCACTATTGCGAGCTGGAAATGCCACTTCCAGTTTAGCTGTGCAGAAGAAGAACAACAAGAAGAAGAAATATCTCGAAATATGTCCGTCAGGCCCCTTCCCTTGAGATAAATCTGCAAATATCTCGGAAACGAAGCGAGCTATGGCAAAATGTTAAGAGACCTTTTTTGTAGAGAATTAAGTTTCCTACTTTTTATGTTCTATGATATTTTTCGATCAGAGGCGTAGTTCTCGAGATATATCAAGATATTTAAAAGTTCCGAAGCCGCACCAACATAGTAGAGATACAGAAACACCGTGGCCCCTTTCTTTGAGATAACTCTGCACGATTGCGAGCTGGAAATGCCACTTCCAGTTTAGCTGTGCAGAAGAAGAACAACAAGAAGAAGAAATATCTCGAAATATGTCCATCAGGACCCTTCCCTTGAGATAAATCTGCAAATATCTCGGAAACGAAGCGAGCTATGGCAAAATGTTAAGAGACCTTTTTTGTAGAGAATTATGTTTCCTACAATTTATGTTCTATGATATTTTTTGATCAGAAGCGTAGTTTTCGAGATATATCGAGATATTTAAAAGTTCCGAAGCCGCACCAACATAATAGAGATACAGAAACACCGTGGCCCCTTTCTTTGGGATAACTCTGCACTATTGCGAGCTGCAAATGCCACTTCCAGCTTAGCTGTGCAGAAGAAGAACAACAAGAAGAAGAAATATCTCGAAATATGTCCGTCAGACCCCTTCCCTTGAGATGAATCTGCAAATATCTCGGAAACGAAGCGAGCTATGGCAAAATGTTAAGAGACCTTTTTTGTAGAGAATAATGTTTCCTACAATTTACGTTCTATGATATTTTTTGATCAGAAGCGTAGTTTTCGAGATATATCGAGATATTTAAAAGTTCCGAAGCCGCACCAACATAATAGAGATACAGAAACACCGTGGCCCCTTTCTTTGAGATAACTCTGCACTATTGCGAGCTGGAAATGCCACTTCCAGTTTAGCTGTGCAGAAGAAGAACAACAAGAAGAAGAAATATCTCGAAATATGTCCGTTAGGCCCCTTCCCTTGAGATAAATCCGCAAATATCTCGGAAACGAAGCGAGCTATGGCAAAATGTTAAGAGACCTTTTTTGTAGAGAATTAAGTTTCCTACTTTTTATGTTCTATGATATTTTTTGATCAGCTGCGTAGTTCTCGAGATATATCAAGATATTTAAAAGTTCCGAAGCCGCACCAACATAATAGAGATACAGAAACACCGTGGCCCCTTTCTTTGAGATAACTCTGCACTATTGCGAGCTGCAAATGCCACTTCCAGCTTAGCTGTGCAGAGGAAGAACAACAAGAAGAAGAAATATCTCGAAATATGTCCGTCAGGCCAGTTCCTTTGAGCTGAATCTGCAAATATCTCGGAAACGAAGCGAGCTATGGCAAAATGTTAAGAGAAGTTTTTTGTAGAGAATTATGTTTCCTACAATTTATGTTCTATGATATTTTTTGATCAGAAGCGTAGTTTTCGAGATATATCGAGATATTTAAAAGTTCCGAAGACGCACCAACATAATAGAGATACAGAAACACCGTGGCCCCTTTCTTTGAGATAACTGTGCACTAGTGCGAGCCGCAAATGCCACTTCCAGCTTAGCTGTGCAGAAGAAGAACAACAAGAAGAAGAAATATCTCGAAATATGTCCGTCAGGCCCCTTCCCTTGAGATATATGTGCAAATATCTCGGAAACAAAGCGAGCTATGGCAAAATGTTTAGAGACCTCTTTTGTAGAGAATTAAGTTTCCTACTTTTTATGTTCTATGATATTTTTCGATCAGAGGCGTAGTTCTCGAGATATATCAAGATATTTAAAAGTTCCGAAGCCGCACCAACATAATAGAGATACAGAAACACCGTGGCCCCTTTCTTTGAGATAACTCTGCACGATTGCGAGCTGGAAATGCCACTTCCAGTTTAGCTGTGCAGAAGAAGAACAACAAGAAGAAGAAATATCTCGAAATATGTCCGTTAGGCCCCTTGCCTTGAGATAAATCTGCAAATATCTCGGAAACGAAGCGAGCTATGGCAAAATGTTAAGAGACCTTTTTTGTAGAGAATTAAGTTTCCTACTTTTTATGTTCTATGATATTTTTTGATCAGATGCGTAGTTCTCGAGATATATCAAGATATTTAAAAGTTCCGAAGCCGCACCAACATAATAGAGATACAGAAACACCGTGGCCCCTTTCTTTGAGATAACTCTGCACTATTGCGAGCTGCAAATGCCACTTCCAGCTTAGCTGTGCAGAAGAAGAACAACAAGAAGAAGAAATATCTCGAAATATGTCCGTCAGGCCCCTTCCCTTGAGATATATCTGCAAATATCTCGGAAACGAAGCGAGCTATGGCAAAATGTTAAGAGACCGTTTTTGTAGAGAATTATGTTTCCTACAATTTAGGTTCTATGATATTTTTTGATCAGAAGCGTAGTTTTCGAGATATATCGAGATATTTAAAAGTTCCGAAGCCGCACCAACATAATAGAGATACAGAAACACCGTGGCCCCTTTCTTTGAGATAACTCTGCACTAGTGCGAGCCGCAAATGCCACTTCCAGCTTAGCTGTGCAGAAGAAGAACAACAAGAAGAAGAAATATCTCGAAATATGTCCGTCAGGCCAGTTCCTTTGAGCTGAATCTGCAAATATCTCGGAAACCAAGCGAGGTATGGCAAAATGTTAAGAGACGTTTTTTGTAGAGAATTATGTTTCCTACAATTTATGTTCTATGATATTTTTTGATCAGATGCGTAGTTCTCGAGATATATCAAGATATTTAAAAGTTCCGAAGCCGCACCAACATAATAGAGATACAGAAACACCGTGGCCCCTCTCTTTGAGATAACTCTGCACTATTGCGAGCTGGAAATGCCACTTCCAGTTTAGCTGTGCAGAAGAAGAACAACAAGAAGAAGAAATATCTCGAAATATGTCCGTTAGGCCCCTTCCCTTGAGATAAATGTGCAAATATCTCGGAAACGAAGCGAGCTATGGCAAAATGTTAAGAGACCTTTTTTGTAGAGAATTAAGTTTCCTACTTTTTATGTTCTATGATATTTTTTGATCAGATGCGTAGTTCTCGAGATATATCAAGATATTTAATAGTTCCGAAGCCGCACCAACATAATAGAGATACAGAAACACCGTGGCCCCTTTCTTTGAGATAACTCTGCACTATTGCGAGCTGCAAATGCCACTTCCAGCTTAGCTGTGCAGAAGAAGAACAACAAGAAGAAGAAATATCTCGAAATATGTCCGTCAGACCCCTTCCCTTGAGATGAATCTGCAAATATCTCGGAAACGAAGCGAGCTATGGCAAAATGTTAAGAGACCTTTTTTGTAGAGAATAATGTTTCCTACAATTTACGTTCTATGATATTTTTTGATCAGAAGCGTAGTTTTCGAGATATATCGAGATATTTAAAAGTTCCGAAGCCGCACCAACATAATAGAGATACAGAAACACCGTGGCCCCTTTCTTTGAGATAACTCTGCACTATTGCGAGCTGCAAATGCCACTTCCAGCTTAGCTGTGCAGAGGAAGAACAACAAGAAGAAGAAATATCTCGAAATATGGCCGTCAGGCCAGTTCCTTTGAGCTGAATCTGCAAATATCTCGGAAACCAAGCGAGCTATGGCAAAATGTTAAGAGACGTTTTTTGTAGAGAATTATGTTTCCTACAATTTATGTTCTATGATATTTTTTGATCAGATGCGTAGTTCTCGAGATATATCAAGATATTTAAAAGTTCCGAAGCCGCACCAACATAATAGAGATACAGAAACACCGTGGCCCCTCTCTTTGAGATAACTCTGCACTATTGCGAGCTGGAAATGCCACTTCCAGTTTAGCTGTGCAGAAGAAGAACAACAAGAAGAAGAAATATCTCGAAATATGTCCGTTAGGCCCCTTCCCTTGAGATAAATGTGCAAATATCTCGGAAACGAAGCGAGCTATGGCAAAATGTTAAGAGACCTTTTTTGTAGAGAATTAAGTTTCCTACTTTTTATGTTCTATGATATTTTTTGATCAGATGCGTAGTTCTCGAGATATATCAAGATATTTAATAGTTCCGAAGCCGCACCAACATAATAGAGATACAGAAACACCGTGGCCCCTTTCTTTGAGATAACTCTGCACTATTGCGAGCTGCAAATGCCACTTCCAGCTTAGCTGTGCAGAAGAAGAACAACAAGAAGAAGAAATATCTCGAAATATGTCCGTCAGACCCCTTCCCTTGAGATGAATCTGCAAATATCTCGGAAACGAAGCGAGCTATGGCTAAATGTTAAGAGACCTTTTTTGTAGAGAATAATGTTTCCTACAATTTACGTTCTATGATATTTTTTGATCAGAAGCGTAGTTTTCGAGATATATCGAGATATTTAAAAGTTCCGAAGCCGCACCAACATAATAGAGATACAGAAACACCGTGGCCCCTTTCTTTGAGATAACTCTGCACTATTGCGAGCTGCAAATGCCACTTCCAGCTTAGCTGTGCAGAAGAAGAACAACAAGAAGAAGAAATATCTCGAAATATGTCCGTCAGGCCCCTTCCCTTGAGATATATCTGCAAATATCTCGGAAACGAAGCGAGCTATGGCAAAATGTTAAGAGACCTTTTTTGTAGAGAATTATGTTTCCTACAATTTAGGTTCTATGATATTTTTTGATCAGAAGCGTAGTTTTCGATATATATCGAGATATTTAAAAGTTCCGAAGCCGCACCAACATAATAGAGATACAGAAACACCGTGGCCCCTTTCTTTGAGATAACTCTGCACTAGTGCGAGCCGCAAATGCCACTTCCAGCTTAGCTGTGCAGAAGAAGAACAACAAGAAGAAGAAATATCTCGAAATATGTCCGTCAGGCCCCTTCCCTTGAGATGAATCTGCAAATATCTCGGAAACGAAGCGAGCTATGGCAAAATGTTAAGAGACCTTTTTTGTAGAGAATAATGTTTCCTACAATTTACGTTCTATGATATTTTTTGATCAGAAGCGTAGTTTTCGAGATATATCGAGATATTTAAAAGTTCCGAAGCCGCACCAACATAATAGAGATACAGAAACACCGTGGCCCCTTTCTTTGAGATAACTCTGCACTATTGCGAGCTGCAAATGCCACTTCCAGCTTAGCTGTGCAGAAGAAGAACAACAAGAAGAAGAAATATCTCGAAATATGTCCGTCAGGCCCCTTCCCTTGAGATATATGTGCAAATATCTCGGAAACAAAGCGAGCTATGGCAAAATGTTTAGAGACCTCTTTTGTAGAGAATTAAGTTTCCTACTTTTTATGTTCTATGATATTTTTCGATCAGAGGCGTAGTTCTCGAGATATATCAAGATATTTAAAAGTTCCGAAGCCGCACCAACATAATAGCGATACAGAAACACCGTGGCCCCTTTCTTTGAGATAACTCTGCACGATTGCGAGCTGGAAATGCCACTTCCAGTTTAGCTGTGCAGAAGAAGAACAACAAGAAGAAGAAATATCTCGAAATATGTCCGTTAGGCCCCTTGCCTTGAGATAAATCTGCAAATATCTCGGAAACGAAGCGAGCTATGGCAAAATGTTAAGAGACCTTTTTTGTAGAGAATTAAGTTTCCTACTTTTTATGTTCTATGATATTTTTTGATCAGATGCGTAGTTCTCGAGATATATCAAGATATTTAAAAGTTCCGAAGCCGCACCAACATAATAGAGATACAGAAACACCGTGGCCCCTTTCTTTGAGATAACTCTGCACTATTGCGAGCTGCAAATGCCACTTCCAGCTTAGCTGTGCAGAAGAAGAACAACAAGAAGAAGAAATATCTCGAAATATGTCCGTCAGGCCCCTTCCCTTGAGATATATCTGCAAATATCTCGGAAACGAAGCGAGCTATGGCAAAATGTTAAGAGACCTTTTTTGTAGAGAATTATGTTTCCTACAATTTAGGTTCTATGATATTTTTTGATCAGAAGCGTAGTTTTCGAGATATATCGAGATATTTAAAAGTTCCGAAGCCGCACCAACATAATAGAGATACAGAAACACCGTGGCCCCTTTCTTTGAGATAACTCTGCACTAGTGCGAGCCGCAAATGCCACTTCCAGCTTAGCTGTGCAGAAGAAGAACAACAAGAAGAAGAAATATCTCGAAATATGTCCGTCAGGCCAGTTCCTTTGAGCTGAATCTGCAAATATCTCGGAAACCAAGCGAGCTATGGCAAAATGTTAAGAGACGTTTTTTGTAGAGAATTATGTTTCCTACAATTTATGTTCTATGATATTTTTTGATCAGATGCGTAGTTCTCGAGATATATCAAGATATTTAAAAGTTCCGAAGCCGCACCAACATAATAGAGATACAGAAACACCGTGGCCCCTCTCTTTGAGATAACTCTGCACTATTGCGAGCTGGAAATGCCACTTCCAGTTTAGCTGTGCAGAAGAAGAACAACAAGAAGAAGAAATATCTCGAAATATGTCCGTTAGGCCCCTTCCCTTGAGATAAATGTGCAAATATCTCGGAAACGAAGCGAGCTATGGCAAAATGTTAAGAGACCTTTTTTGTAGAGAATTAAGTTTCCTACTTTTTATGTTCTATGATATTTTTTGATCAGATGCGTAGTTCTCGAGATATATCAAGATATTTAATAGTTCCGAAGCCGCACCAACATAATAGAGATACAGAAACACCGTGGCCCCTTTCTTTGAGATAACTCTGCACTATTGCGAGCTGCAAATGCCACTTCCAGCTTAGCTGTGCAGAAGAAGAACAACAAGAAGAAGAAATATCTCGAAATATGTCCGTCAGACCCCTTCCCTTGAGATGAATCTGCAAATATCTCGGAAACGAAGCGAGCTATGGCAAAATGTTAAGAGACCTTTTTTGTAGAGAATAATGTTTCCTACAATTTACGTTCTATGATATTTTTTGATCAGAAGCGTAGTTTTCGAGATATATCGAGATATTTAAAAGTTCCGAAGCCGCACCAACATAATAGAGATACAGAAACACCGTGGCCCCTTTCTTTGAGATAACTCTGCACTATTGCGAGCTGCAAATGCCACTTCCAGCTTAGCTGTGCAGAGGAAGAACAACAAGAAGAAGAAATATCTCGAAATATGGCCGTCAGGCCAGTTCCTTTGAGCTGAATCTGCAAATATCTCGGAAACCAAGCGAGCTATGGCAAAATGTTAAGAGACGTTTTTTGTAGAGAATTATGTTTCCTACAATTTATGTTCTATGATATTTTTTGATCAGATGCGTAGTTCTCGAGATATATCAAGATATTTAAAAGTTCCGAAGCCGCACCAACATAATAGAGATACAGAAACACCGTGGCCCCTCTCTTTGAGATAACTCTGCACTATTGCGAGCTGGAAATGCCACTTCCAGTTTAGCTGTGCAGAAGAAGAACAACAAGAAGAAGAAATATCTCGAAATATGTCCGTTAGGCCCCTTCCCTTGAGATAAATGTGCAAATATCTCGGAAACGAAGCGAGCTATGGCAAAATGTTAAGAGACCTTTTTTGTAGAGAATTAAGTTTCCTACTTTTTATGTTCTATGATATTTTTTGATCAGATGCGTAGTTCTCGAGATATATCAAGATATTTAATAGTTCCGAAGCCGCACCAACATAATAGAGATACAGAAACACCGTGGCCCCTTTCTTTGAGATAACTCTGCACTATTGCGAGCTGCAAATGCCACTTCCAGCTTAGCTGTGCAGAAGAAGAACAACAAGAAGAAGAAATATCTCGAAATATGTCCGTCAGACCCCTTCCCTTGAGATGAATCTGCAAATATCTCGGAAACGAAGCGAGCTATGGCTAAATGTTAAGAGACCTTTTTTGTAGAGAATAATGTTTCCTACAATTTACGTTCTATGATATTTTTTGATCAGAAGCGTAGTTTTCGAGATATATCGAGATATTTAAAAGTTCCGAAGCCGCACCAACATAATAGAGATACAGAAACACCGTGGCCCCTTTCTTTGAGATAACTCTGCACTATTGCGAGCTGCAAATGCCACTTCCAGCTTAGCTGTGCAGAAGAAGAACAACAAGAAGAAGAAATATCTCGAAATATGTCCGTCAGGCCCCTTCCCTTGAGATATATCTGCAAATATCTCGGAAACGAAGCGAGCTATGGCAAAATGTTAAGAGACCTTTTTTGTAGAGAATTATGTTTCCTACAATTTAGGTTCTATGATATTTTTTGATCAGAAGCGTAGTTTTCGATATATATCGAGATATTTAAAAGTTCCGAAGCCGCACCAACATAATAGAGATACAGAAACACCGTGGCCCCTTTCTTTGAGATAACTCTGCACTAGTGCGAGCCGCAAATGCCACTTCCAGCTTAGCTGTGCAGAAGAAGAACAACAAGAAGAAGAAATATCTCGAAATATGTCCGTCAGGCCCCTTCCCTTGAGATGAATCTGCAAATATCTCGGAAACGAAGCGAGCTATGGCAAAATGTTAAGAGACCTTTTTTGTAGAGAATAATGTTTCCTACAATTTACGTTCTATGATATTTTTTGATCAGAAGCGTAGTTTTCGAGATATATCGAGATATTTAAAAGTTCCGAAGCCGCACCAACATAATAGAGATACAGAAACACCGTGGCCCCTTTCTTTGAGATAACTCTGCACTATTGCGAGCTGCAAATGCCACTTCCAGCTTAGCTGTGCAGAAGAAGAACAACAAGAAGAAGAAATATCTCGAAATATGTCCGTCAGGCCCCTTCCCTTGAGATATATCTGCAAATATCTCGGAAACGAAGCGAGCTATGGCAAAATGTTAAGAGACCTTTTTTGTAGAGAATTATGTTTCCTACAATTTAGGTTCTATGATATTTTTTGATCAGAAGCGTAGTTTTCGATATATATCGAGATATTTAAAAGTTCCGAAGCCGCACCAACATAATAGAGATACAGAAACACCGTGGCCCCTTTCTTTGAGATAACTCTGCACTATTGCGAGCTGCAAATGCCACTTCCAGCTTAGCTGTGCAGAAGAAGAACAACAAGAAGAAGAAATATCTCGAAATATGTCCGTCAGGCCCCTTCCCTTGAGATATATCTGCAAATATCTCGGAAACGAAGCGAGCTATGGCAAAATGTTAAGAGACCTTTTTTGTAGAGAATTATGTTTCCTACAATTTAGGTTCTATGATATTTTTTGATCAGAAGCGTAGTTTTCGATATATATCGAGATATTTAAAAGTTCCGAAGCCGCACCAACATAATAGAGATACAGAAACACCGTGGCCCCTTTCTTTGAGATAACTCTGCACTAGTGCGAGCCGCAAATGCCACTTCCAGCTTAGCTGTGCAGAAGAAGAACAACAAGAAGAAGAAATATCTCGAAATATGTCCGTCAGGCCCCTTCCCTTGAGATGAATCTGCAAATATCTCGGAAACGAAGCGAGCTATGGCAAAATGTTAAGAGACCTTTTTTGTAGAGAATAATGTTTCCTACAATTTACGTTCTATGATATTTTTTGATCAGAAGCGTAGTTTTCGAGATATATCGAGATATTTAAAAGTTCCGAAGCCGCACCAACATAATAGAGATACAGAAACACCGTGGCCCCTTTCTTTGAGATAACTCTGCACTATTGCGAGCTGCAAATGCCACTTCCAGCTTAGCTGTGCAGAAGAAGAACAACAAGAAGAAGAAATATCTCGAAATATGTCCGTCAGGCCCCTTCCCTTGAGATATATCTGCAAATATCTCGGAAACGAAGCGAGCTATGGCAAAATGTTAAGAGACCTTTTTTGTAGAGAATTATGTTTCCTACAATTTAGGTTCTATGATATTTTTTGATCAGAAGCGTAGTTTTCGATATATATCGAGATATTTAAAAGTTCCAAAGCCGCACCAACATAATAGAGATACAGAAACACCGTGGCCCCTTTCTTTGAGATAACTCTGCACTAGTGCGAGCCGCAAATGCCACTTCCAGCTTAGCTGTGCAGAAGAAGAACAACAAGAAGAAGAAATATCTCGAAATATGTCCGTCAGGCCCCTTCCCTTGAGATAAATATGCAAATATCTCGGAAACGAAGCGAGGTATGGCAAAATGTTAAGAGACCTTTTTTGTAGAGAATTAAGTTTCCTACTTTTTATCTTCTATGATATTTTTTGATCAGATGCGTAGTTCTCGAGATATATCGAGATATTTAAAAGTTCCGAAGCCGCACCAACATAATAGAGATACAGAAATACCGTGGCCCCTTTCTTTGGGATAACTCTGCATTATTGCGAGCTGCAAATGCCACTTCCAGCTTAGCTGTGCAGAGGAAGAACAACAAGAAGAAGAAATATCTCGAAATATGTCCGTCAGACCCCTTCCCTTGAGATGAATCTGCAAATATCTCGGAAACGAAGCGAGCTATGGCAAAATGTTAAGAGACCTTTTTTGTAGAGAATAATGTTTCCTACAATTTACGTTCTATGATATTTTTTGATCAGAAGCGTAGTTTTCGAGATATATCGAGATATTTAAAAGTTCCGAAGCCGCACCAACATAATAGAGATACAGAAACACCGTGGCCCCTTTCTTTGAGATAACTCTGCACGATTGCGAGCTGGAAATGCCACTTCCAGTTTAGCTGTGCAGAAGAAGAACAACAAGAAGAAGAAATATCTCGAAATATGTCCATCAGGACCCTTCCCTTGAGATAAATCTGCAAATATCTCGGAAACGAAGCGAGCTATGGCAAAATGTTAAGAGACCTTTTTTGTAGAGAATTAAGTTTCCTACTTTTTATGTTCGATGATATTTTTTGATCAGATGCGTAGTGCTCGAGATATATCAAGATATTTAAAAGTTCCGAAGCTGCACCAACATAATAGAGGTACAGAAACACCGTGGCCTCTTTCTTTGAGATAACTCTGCACTATTGCGAGCTGCAAATGCCACTTCGAGCTTAGCTGTGCAGAAGAAGAACAACAAGAAGAAGAAATATCTCGAAATATGTCCGTCAGACCCCTTCCCTTGAGATGAATCTGCAAATATCTCGGACACGAAGCGAGCTATGGCAAAATGTTAAGAGACCTTTTTTGTAGAGAATAATGTTTCCTACAATTTACGTTCTATGATATTTTTTGATCAGAAGCGTAGTTCTCGAGATATATCAAGATATTTAAAAGTTCCGAAGACGCACCAACATAATAGAGATACAGAAACACCGTGGCCCCTTTCTTTGAAATAACTCTGCACTATTGCGAGCTGTAAATGCCACTTCCAGCTTAGCTGTGCAGAGGAAGAACAACAAGAAGAAGAAATATCTCGAAATATGTCCGTCAGACCCCTTCCCTTGAGATGAATCTGCAAATATCTCGGAAACGAAGCGAGCTATGGCAAAATGTTATGAGACGTGTTTTGTAGAGAATTATGTTTCCTACAATTTATGTTCTATGATATTTTTTGATCAGAAGCGTAGTTTTCGAGATATATCGAGATATTTAAAAGTTCCGAAGCCGCACCAACATAATAGGGATACAGAAACACCGTGGCCCTTTTCTTTGAGATAACTCTGCACTAGTGCGAGCCGCAAATGCCACTTCCAGCTTAGCTGTGCAGAAGAAGAACAACAAGAAGAAGAAATATCTCGAAATATGTCCGTCAGGCCCCTTCCCTTGAGATAAATCTGCAAATATCTCGGAAACGAAGAGAGCTATGGCAAAATGTTAAGAGACCTTTTTTGTAGAGAATTATGTTTCCTACAATTTATGTTCTATGATATTTTTTGATCAGAAGCGTAGTTTTCGAGATATATCGAGATATTTAAAAGTTCCGAAGCCGCACCAACATAATAGAGATACAGAAACACCGTGGCCCCTTTCTTTGAGATAACTCTGCTCTAGTGCGAGCCGCAAATGCCACTTCCAGCTTAGCTGTGCAGAAGAAGAACAACAAGAAGAAGAAGTATCTCGAAATATGTCCGTCAGGCCCGTTCCTTTGAGCTGAATCTGCAAATATCTCGGAAACGAAGCGAGCTATGGCAAAATGTTAAGAGACGTTTTTTGTAGAGAATTATGTTTCCTACAATTTATGTTCTATGATATTTTTTGATCAGAAGCGTAGTTTTCGAGATATATCGAGATATTTAAAAGTTCCGAAGCCGCACCAACATAATAGAGATACAGAAACACCGTGGCCCCTTTCTTTGAGATAACTCTGCACGATTGCGAGCTGGAAATGCCACTTCCAGTTTAGCTGTGCAGAAGAGGAACAACAAGAAGAAGAAATATCTCGAAATATGTCCATCAGGACCCTTCCCTTGAGATAAATCTGCAAATATCTCGGAAACGAAGCGAGCTATGGCAAAATGTTAGGAGACCTTTTTTGTAGAGAATTACGTTTCCTACTTTTTATGTTCATTGATATTTTTTGATCTGATGCGTAGTTCTCGAGATATATCAAGATATTTAAAAGTTCCGAAGCCGCACCAACATAATAGAGATACAGAAACACCGTGGCCCCTTTCTTTGAGATAACTCTGCATAATTGCGAGCCGCAAATGCCACTTCCAGCTTAGCTGTGCAGAAGAAGAACAACAAGAAGAAGAAATATCTCGAAATATGTCCGTCAGGCCCCTTCCCTTGAGATAAATCTGCAAATATCTCGGAAACGAAGCGAGCTATGGCAAAATGTTGAGAGACCATTTTTGTAGAGAATTAAGTTTCCTACGTTTTATGTTCTATGATATTTTTTGATCAGATGCGTAGTTCTCGAGATATATCAAGATATTTAAAAGTTCCGAAGCCGCACCAACATAATAGAGATACAGAAACACCGTGGCCCCTTTCGTTGAGATAACTCTGCACTAGTGCGAGCCGCAAATGCCACTTCCAGCTTAGCTGTGCAGAAGAAGAACAACAAGAAGAAGAAATATCTCGAAATATGTCCGTCAGGCCCCTTCCCTTGAGATAAATCTGCAAATATCTCGGAAACGAAGAGAGCTATGGCAAAATGTTAAGAGACCTTTTTTGTAGAGAATTAAGTTTCCTACTTTTTATGTTCTATGATATTTTTTGATCAGAAGCGTAGTTTTCGAGATATATCGAGATATTTAGAAGTTCCGAAGCCGCACCAACATAATAGAGATACAGAAACACCGTGGCCCCTTTCGTTGAGATAACTCTGCACTAGTGCGAGCTGCAAATGCCACTTCCAGCTTAGCCGTGCAGAAGAAGAACAACAAGAAGAAGAAATATCTCGAAATATGTCCGTCAGGCCCCTTCCCTTGAGATAAATCTGCAAATATCTCGGAAACGAAGAGAGCTATGGCAAAATGTTAAGAGACCTTTTTTGTAGAGAATTATGTTTCCTACAATTTATGTTCTATGATATTTTTTGATCAGAAGCGTAGTTTTCGAGATATATCGAGATATTTAAAAGTTCCGAAGCCGCACCAACATAATAGAGATACAGAAACACCGTGGCCCCTTTCTTTGAGATAACTCTGCTCTAGTGCGAGCCGCAAATGCCACTTCCAGCTTAGCTGTGCAGAAGAAGAACAACAAGAAGAAGAAGTATCTCGAAATATGTCCGTCAGGCCCGTTCCTTTGACCTGAATCTGCAAATATCTCGGAAACGAAGCGGGCTATGGCAAAATGTTAAGAGACGTTTTTTGTAGAGAATTATGTTTCCTACAATTCATGTTCTATGATATTTTTTGATCAGAAGCGTAGTTTTCGAGATATATCGAGATATTTAAAAGTTCCGAAGCCGCACCAACATAATAGAGATACAGAAACACCGTGGCCCCTTTCTTTGAGATAACTCTGCACGATTGCGAGCTGGAAATGCCACTTCCAGTTTAGCTGTGCAGAAGAAGAACAACAAGAAGAAGAAATATCTCGAAATATGTCCATCAGGACCCTTCCCTTGAGATAAATCTGCAAATATCTCGGAAACGAAGCGAGCTATGGCAAAATGTTAAGAGACCTTTTTTGTAGAGAATTAAGTTTCCTACTTTTTATGTTCGATGATATTTTTTGATCAGATGCGTAGTTCTCGAGATATATCAAGATATTTAAAAGTTCCGAAGCTGCACCAACATAATAGAGGTACAGAAACACCGTGGCCTCTTTCTTTGAGATAACTCTGCACTATTGCGAGCTGCAAATGCCACTTCGAGCTTAGCTGTGCAGAAGAAGAACAACAAGAAGAAGAAATATCTCGAAATATGTCCGTCAGACCCCTTCCCTTGAGATGAATCTGCAAATATCTCGGACACGAAGCGAGCTATGGCAAAATGTTAAGAGACCTTTTTTGTAGAGAATAATGTTTCCTACAATTTACGTTCTATGATATTTTTTGATCAGAAGCGTAGTTCTCGAGATATATCAAGATATTTAAAAGTTCCGAAGACGCACCAACATAATAGAGATACAGAAACACCGTGGCCCCTTTCGTTGAGATAACTCTGCACTAGTGCGAGCCGCAAATGCCACTTCCAGCTTAGCTGTGCAGAAGAAGAACAACAAGAAGAAGAAATATCTCGAAATATGTCCGTCAGGCCCCTTCCCTTGAGATAAATGTGCAAATATCTCGGAAACGAAGCGAGCTATGGCAAAATGTTAAGAGACCTTTTTTGTAGAGAATTAAGTTTCCTACTTTTTATGTTCTATGATATTTTTTGATCAGATGCGTAGTTCTCGAGATATATCAAGATATTTAAAAGTTCCGAAGCCGCACCAACATAATAGAGATACAGAAACACCGTGGCCCCTTTCTTTGGGATAACTCTGCACTATTGCGAGCTGCAAATGCCACTTCCAGCTTAGCTGTGCAGAAGAAGAACAACAAGAAGAAGAAATATCTCGAAATATGTCCGTCAGGCCACTTCCCTTGAGATAAATCTGCAAATATCTCGGAAACGAAGCGAGCTATGGCAAAATGTTAAGAGACCTGTTTTGTAGAGAATTATGTTTCCTACTTTTTATGTTCGATGATATTTTTTGATCAGATGCGTAGTTCTCGAGATATATCAAGATATTTAAAAGTTCCGAAGCTGCACCAACATAATAGAGGTACAGAAACACCGTGGCCTCTTTCTTTGAGACAACTCTGCACTATTGCGAGCTGCAAATGCCACTTCGAACTTAGCTGTGCAGAAGAAGAACAACAAGAAGAAGAAATATCTCGAAATATGTCCGTCAGACCCCTTCCCTTGAGATGAATCTGCAAATATCTCGGAAACGAAGCGAGCTA
This sequence comes from Osmia lignaria lignaria, assembly GCF_051020975.1. NCBI lineage: Eukaryota > Metazoa > Arthropoda > Insecta > Hymenoptera > Megachilidae > Osmia > Osmia lignaria. The sequence continues at coordinate 2,328,066 of NW_027478159.1, read as the reverse complement.
TGGCAAAATGTTAAGAGACCTTTTTTGTAGAGAATTATGTTTCCTACAATTTATGTTCTATGATATTTTTTGATCAGAAGCGTAGTTTTCGAGATATATCGAGATATTTAAAAGTTCCGAAGCCGCACCAACATAATAGAGATACAGAAACACCGTGGCCCCTTTCTTTGAGATAACTCTGCTCTAGTGCGAGCCGCAAATGCCACTTCCAGCTTAGCTGTGCAGAAGAAGAACAACAAGAAGAAGAAGTATCTCGAAATATGTCCGTCAGGCCCGTTCCTTTGAGCTGAATCTGCAAATATCTCGGAAACGAAGCGAGCTATGGCAAAATGTTAAGAGACGTTTTTTGTAGAGAATTATGTTTCCTACAATTTATGTTCTATGATATTTTTTGATCAGAAGCGTAGTTTTCGAGATATATCGAGATATTTAAAAGTTCCGAAGCCGCACCAACATAATAGAGATACAGAAACACCGTGGCCCCTTTCTTTGAGATAACTCTGCACGATTGCGAGCTGGAAATGCCACTTCCAGTTTAGCTGTGCAGAAGAAGAACAACAAGAAGAAGAAATATCTCGAAATATGTCCATCAGGACCCTTCCCTTGAGATAAATCTGCAAATATCTCGGAAACGAAGCGAGCTATGGCAAAATGTTAAGAGACCTTTTTTGTAGAGAATTAAGTTTCCTACTTTTTATGTTCGATGATATTTTTTGATCAGATGCGTAGTTCTCGAGATATATCAAGATATTTAAAAGTTCCGAAGCTGCACCAACATAATAGAGGTACAGAAACACCGTGGCCTCTTTCTTTGAGATAACTCTGCACTATTGCGAGCTGCAAATGCCACTTCCAGCTTAGCTGTGCAGAAGAAGAACAACAAGAAGAAGAAATATCTCGAAATATGTCCGTCAGGCCACTTCCCTTGAGATAAATCTGCAAATATCTCGGAAACGAAGCGAGCTATGGCAAAATGTTAAGAGACCTGTTTTGTAGAGAATTATGTTTCCTACTTTTTATGTTCGATGATATTTTTTGATCAGATGCGTAGTTCTCGAGATATATCAAGATATTTAAAAGTTCCGAAGCTGCACCAACATAATAGAGGTACAGAAACACCGTGGCCTCTTTCTTTGAGACAACTCTGCACTATTGCGAGCTGCAAATGCCACTTCGAACTTAGCTGTGCAGAAGAAGAACAACAAGAAGAAGAAATATCTCGAAATATGTCCGTCAGACCCCTTCCCTTGAGATGAATCTGCAAATATCTCGGAAACGAAGCGAGCTATGGCAAAATGTTAAGAGACCTTTTTTGTAGAGAATTATGTTTCCTACAATTTATGTTCTATGATATTTTTTGATCAGAAGCGTAGTTTTCGAGATATATCGAGATATTTAAAAGTTCCGAAGCCGCACCAACATAATAGAGATACAGAAACACCGTGGCCCCTTTCTTTGAGATAACTCTGCTCTAGTGCGAGCCGCAAATGCCACTTCCAGCTTAGCTGTGCAGAAGAAGAACAACAAGAAGAAGAAGTATCTCGAAATATGTCCGTCAGGCCCGTTCCTTTGAGCTGAATCTGCAAATATCTCGGAAACGAAGCGAGCTATGGCAAAATGTTAAGAGACGTTTTTTGTAGAGAATTATGTTTCCTACAATTTATGTTCTATGATATTTTTTGATCAGAAGCGTAGTTTTCGAGATATATCGAGATATTTAAAAGTTCCGAAGCCGCACCAACATAATAGAGATACAGAAACACCGTGGCCCCTTTCTTTGAGATAACTCTGCACGATTGCGAGCTGGAAATGCCACTTCCAGTTTAGCTGTGCAGAAGAAGAACAACAAGAAGAAGAAATATCTCGAAATATGTCCGTCAGACCCCTTCCCTTGAGATGAATCTGCAAATATCTCGGACACGAAGCGAGCTATGGCAAAATGTTAAGAGACCTTTTTTGTAGAGAATAATGTTTCCTACAATTTACGTTCTATGATATTTTTTGATCAGAAGCGTAGTTCTCGAGATATATCAAGATATTTAAAAGTTCCGAAGACGCACCAACATAATAGAGATACAGAAACACCGTGGCCCCTTTCGTTGAGATAACTCTGCACTAGTGCGAGCCGCAAATGCCACTTCCAGCTTAGCTGTGCAGAAGAAGAACAACAAGAAGAAGAAATATCTCGAAATATGTCCGTCAGGCCCCTTCCCTTGAGATAAATCTGCAAATATCTCGGAAACGAAGAGAGCTATGGCAAAATGTTAAGAGACCTTTTTTGTAGAGAATTATGTTTCCTACAATTTATGTTCTATGATATTTTTTGATCAGAAGCGTAGTTTTCGAGATATATCGAGATATTTAAAAGTTCCGAAGCCGCACCAACATAATAGAGATACAGGCACACCGTGGCCCCTTTCTTTGAGATAACTCTGCACGATTGCGAGCTGGAAATGCCACTTCCAGTTTAGCTGTGCAGAAGAAGAACAACAAGAAGAAGAAATATCTCGAAATATGTCCATCAGGACCCTTCCCTTGAGATAAATCTGCAAATATCTCGGAAACGAAGCGAGCTATGGCAAAATGTTAAGAGACCTTTTTTGTAGAGAATTAAGTTTCCTACTTTTTATGTTCGATGATATTTTTTGATCAGATGCGTAGTTCTCGAGATATATCAAGATATTTAAAAGTTCCGAAGCTGCACCAACATAATAGAGGTACAGAAACACCGTGGCCTCTTTCTTTGAGATAACTCTGCACTATTGCGAGCTGCAAATGCCACTTCGAGCTTAGCTGTGCAGAAGAAGAACAACAAGAAAAAGAAATATCTCGAAATATGTCCGTCAGACCCCTTCCCTTGAGATGAATCTGCAAATATCTCGGACACGAAGCGAGCTATGGCAAAATGTTAAGAGACCTTTTTTGTAGAGAATAATGTTTCCTACAATTTACGTTCTATGATATTTTTTGATCAGAAGCGTAGTTCTCGAGATATATCAAGATATTTAAAAGTTCCGAAGACGCACCAACATAATAGAGATACAGAAACACCGTGGCCCCTTTCGTTGAGATAACTCTGCACTAGTGCGAGCCGCAAATGCCACTTCCAGCTTAGCTGTGCAGAAGAAGAACAACAAGAAGAAGAAATATCTCGAAATATGTCCGTCAGGCCCCTTCCCTTGAGATAAATCTGCAAATATCTCGGAAACGAAGAGAGCTATGGCAAAATGTTAAGAGACCTTTTTTGTAGAGAATTAAGTTTCCTACAATTTATGTTCTATGATATTTTTTGATCAGAAGCGTAGTTTTCGAGATATATCGAGATATTTAAAAGTTCCAAAGCCGCACCAACATAATAGAGATACAGAAACACCGTGGCCCCTTTCTTTGAGATAACTCTGCACTAGTGCGAGCCGCAAATGCCACTTCCAGCTTAGCTGTGCAGAAGAAGAACAACAAGAAGAAGAAATATCTCGAAATATGTCCGTCAGGCCCTTTCCCTTGAGATGAATCTGCAAATATCTCGGAAACGAAGCGAGCTATGGCAAAATGTTAAGAGACCTTTTTTGTAGAGAATAATGTTTCCTACAATTTACGTTCTATGATATTTTTTGATCAGAAGCGTAGTTCTCGAGATATATCGAGATATTTAAAAGTTCCGAAGCCGCACCAACATAATAGAGATACAGAAACACCGTGGCCCCTTTCTTTGAGATAACTCTGCACTATTGCGAGCTGCAAATGCCACTTCCAGCTCAGCTGTGCAGAAGAAGAACAACAAGAAGAAGAAATATCTCGAAATATGTCCGTCAGGCCCCTTCCCTTGAGATATATCTGCAAATATCTCGGAAACGAAGCGAGCTATGGCAAAATGTTAAGAGACCTTTTTTGTAGAGAATTATGTTTCCTACAATTTAGGTTCTATGATATTTTTTGATCAGAAGCGTAGTTTTCGATATATATCGAGATATTTAAAAGTTCCGAAGCCGCACCAACATAATAGAGATACAGAAACACCGTGGCCCCTTCCTTTGAGATAACTCTGCACTAGTGCGAGCCGCAAATGCCACTTCCAGCTTAGCTGTGCAGAAGAAGAACAACAAGAAGAAGAAATATCTCGAAATATGTCCGTCAGGCCCCTTCCCTTGAGATGAATCTGCAAATATCTCGGAAACGAAGCGAGCTATGGCAAAATGTTAAGAGACCTTTTTTGTAGAGAATAATGTTTCCTACAATTTACGTTCTATGATATTTTTTGATCAGAAGCGTAGTTCTCGAGATATATCGAGATATTTAAAAGTTCCGAAGCCGCACCAACATAATAGAGATACAGAAACACCGTGGCCCCTTTCTTTGAGATAACTCTGCACTATTGCGAGCTGCAAATGCCACTTCCAGCTTAGCTGTGCAGAAGAAGAACAACAAGAAGAAGAAATATCTCGAAATATGTCCGTCAGGCCCCTTCCCTTGAGATATATCTGCAAATATCTCGGAAACGAAGCGAGCTATGGCAAAATGTTAAGATACCTTTTTTGTAGAGAATTATGTTTCCTACAATTTAGGTTCTATGATATTTTTTGATCAGAAGCGTAGTTTTCGATATATATCGAGATATTTAAAAGTTCCGAAGCCGCACCAACATAATAGAGATACAGAAACACCGTGGCCCCTTTCTTTGAGATAACTCTGCACTAGTGCGAGCCGCAAATGCCACTTCCAGCTTAGCTGTGCAGAAGAAGAACAACAAGAAGTAGAAATATCTCGAAATATGTCCGTCAGGCCCCTTCCCTTGAGATAAATATGCAAATATCTCGGAAACGAAGCGAGGTATGGCAAAATGTTAAGAGACCTTTTTTGTAGAGAATTAAGTTTCCTACTTTTTATGTTCTATGATATTTTTTGATCAGATGCGTAGTTCTCGAGATATATCGAGATATTTAAAAGTTCCGAAGCCGCACCAACATAATAGAGATACAGAAACACCGTGGCCCCTTTCTTTGGGATAACTCTGCACTATTGCGAGCTGCAAATGCCACTTCCAGCTTAGCTGTGCAGAGGAAGAACAACAAGAAGAAGAAATATCTCGAAATATGTCCGTCAGACCCCTTCCCTTGAGATGAATCTGCAAATATCTCGGAAACGAAGCGAGCTATGGCAAAATGTTAAGAGACCTTTTTTGTAGAGAATAATGTTTCCTACAATTTACGTTCTATGATATTTTTTGATCAGAAGCGTAGTTTTCGAGATATATCGAGATATTTAAAAGTTCCGAAGCCGCACCAACATAATAGAGATACAGAAACACCGTGGCCCCTTTCTTTGAGATAACTCTGCACTATTGCGAGCTGGAAATGCCACTTCCAGTTTAGCTGTGCAGAAGAAGAACAACAAGAAGAAGAAATATCTCGAAATATGTCCGTTAGGCCCCTTCCCTTGAGATAAATCTGCAAATATCTCGGAAACGAAGCGAGCTATGGGAAAATGTTAAGAGACCTTTTTTGTAGAGAATTAAGTTTCCTACTTTCTATGTTCTATGATATTTTTTGATCAGATGCGTAGTTCTCGAGATATATCAAGATATTTAAAAGTTCCGAAGCCGCACCAACATAATAGAGATACAGAAACACCGTGGCCCCTTTCTTTGAGATAACTCTGCACTATTGCGAGCTGCAAATGCCACTTCCAGCTTAGCTGTGCAGAAGAAGAACAACAAGAAGAAGAAATATCTCGAAATATGTCCGTCAGGCCCCTTCCCTTGAGATATATCTGCAAATATCTCGGAAACGAAGCGAGCTATGGCAAAATGTTAAGAGACCTTTTTTGTAGAGAATTAAGTTTCCTACTTTTTATGCTCTATGATATTTTTTGATCAGATGCGTAGTTCTCGAGATATATCAAGATATTTAAAAGTTCCGAAGCCGCACCAACATAATAGAGATACAGAAACACCGTGGCCCCTTTCTTTGAGATAACTCTGCACTATTGCGAGCTGGAAATGCCACTTCCAGTTTAGCTGTGCAGAAGAAGAACAACAAGAGGAAGAAATATCTCGAAATATGTCCGTTAGGCCCCTTCCCTTGAGATAAATGTGCAAATATCTCGGAAACGAAGCGAGCTATGGCAAAATGTTAAGAGACCTTTTTTGTAGAGAATTAAGTTTCCTACTTTTTATGTTCTATGATATTTTTTGATCAGATGCGTAGTTCTCGAGATATATCAAGATATTTAAAAGTTCCGAAGCCGCACCAACATAATAGAGATACAGAAACACCGTGGCCCCTTTCTTTGGGATAACTCTGCACTATTGCGAGCTGCAAATGCCACTTCCAGCTTAGCTGTGCAGAAGAAGAACAACAAGAAGAAGAAATATCTCGAAATATGTCCGTCAGGCCACTTCCCTTGAGATAAATCTGCAAATATCTCGGAAACGAAGCGAGCTATGGCAAAATGTTATGAGACCTGTTTTGTAGAGAATTATGTTTCCTACTTTTTATGTTCGATGATATTTTTTGATCAGATGCGTAGTTCTCGAGATATATCAAGATATTTAAAAGTTCCGAAGCTGCACCAACATAATAGAGGTACAGAAACACCGTGGCCTCTTTCTTTGAGATAACTCTGCACTATTGCGAGCTGCAAATGCCACTTCGAACTTAGCTGTGCAGAAGAAGAACAACAAGAAGAAGAAATATCTCGAAATATGTCCGTCAGACCCCTTCCCTTGAGATGAATCTGCAAATATCTCGGAAACGAAGCGAGCTATGGCAAAATGTTAAGAGACCTTTTTTGTAGAGAATTATGTTTCCTACAATTTATGTTCTATGATATTTTTTGATCAGAAGCGTAGTTTTCGAGATATATCGAGATATTTAAAAGTTCCGAAGCCGCACCAACATAATAGAGATACAGAAACACCGTGGCCCCTTTCTTTGAGATAACTCTGCTCTAGTGCGAGCCGCAAATGCCACTTCCAGCTTAGCTGTGCAGAAGAAGAACAACAAGAAGAAGAAGTATCTCGAAATATGTCCGTCAGGCCCGTTCCTTTGAGCTGAATCTGCAAATATCTCGGAAACGAAGCGAGCTATGGCAAAATGTTAAGAGACGTTTTTTGTAGAGAATTATGTTTCCTACAATTTATGTTCTATGATATTTTTTGATCAGAAGCGTAGTTTTCGAGATATATCGAGATATTTAAAAGTTCCGAAGCCGCACCAACATAATAGAGATACAGAAACACCGTGGCCCCTTTCTTTGAGATAACTCTGCACGATTGCGAGCTGGAAATGCCACTTCCAGTTTAGCTGTGCAGAAGAAGAACAACAAGAAGAAGAAATATCTCGAAATATGTCCATCAGGACCCTTCCCTTGAGATAAATCTGCAAATATCTCGGAAACGAAGCGAGCTATGGCAAAATGTTAAGAGACCTTTTTTGTAGAGAATTAAGTTTCCTACTTTTTATGTTCGATGATATTTTTTGATCAGATGCGTAGTTCTCGAGATATATCAAGATATTTAAAAGTTCCGAAGCTGCACCAACATAATAGAGGTACAGAAACACCGTGGCCTCTTTCTTTGAGATAACTCTGCACTATTGCGAGCTGCAAATGCCACTTCGAGCTTAGCTGTGCAGAAGAAGAACAACAAGAAGAAGAAATATCTCGAAATATGTCCGTCAGACCCCTTCCCTTGAGATGAATCTGCAAATATCTCGGACACGAAGCGAGCTATGGCAAAATGTTAAGAGACCTTTTTTGTAGAGAATAATGTTTCCTACAATTTACGTTCTATGATATTTTTTGATCAGAAGCGTAGTTCTCGAGATATATCAAGATATTTAAAAGTTCCGAAGACGCACCAACATAATAGAGATACAGAAACACCGTGGCCCCTTTCTTTGAAATAACTCTGCACTATTGCGAGCTGTAAATGCCACTTCCAGCTTAGCTGTGCAGAAGAAGAACAACAAGAAGAAGACATATCTCGAAATATGACCGTCAGGCCCCTTCCCTTGAGATATATCTGCAAATATCTCGGAAACGAAGCGAGCTATGGCAAAATGTTAAGAGACCTTTTTTGTAGAGAATTATGTTTCCTACAATTTATGTTCTATGATATTTTTTGATCAGAAGCGTAGTTTTCGAGATATATCGAGATATTTAAAAGTTCCAAAGCCGCACCAACATAATAGAGATACAGAAACACCGTGGCCCCTTTCTTTGAGATAACTCTGCACTAGTGCGAGCCGCCAATGCCACTTCCAGCTTAGCTGTGCAGAAGAAGAACAACAAGAAGAAGAAATATCTCGAAATATGTCCGTCAGGCCCCTTCCCTTGAGATAAATCTGCAAATATCTCGGAAACGAAGCGAGCTATGGTAAAATGTGAAGAGACCTTTTTTGTAGAGAATTAAGTTTCCTACTTTTTATGTTCTATGATATTTTTTGATCAGATGCGTAGTTCTCGAGATATATCATGATATTTAAAAGTTCCGAAGCCGCACCAACATAATAGAGATACAGAAACACCGTGGCCCCTTTCTTACAGATAACTCTGCACTATTGCGAGCTGCAAATGCCACTTCCAGCTTAGCTGTGCAGAGGAAGAACAACAAGAAGAAGAAATATCTCGAAATATGTCCGTCAGGCCAGTTCCTTTGAGCTGAATCTGCAAATATCTCGGAAACGAAGCGAGCTATGGCAAAATGTTATGAGACGTGTTTTGTAGAGAATTATGTTTCCTACAATTTATGTTCTATGATATTTTTTGATCAGAAGCGTAGTTTTCGAGATATATCGAGATATTTAAAAGTTCCGAAGCCGCACCAACATAATAGGGATACAGAAACACGGTGGCCCTTTTCTTTGAGATAACTCTGCACTAGTGCGAGCCGCAAATGCCACTTCCAGCTTAGCTGTGCAGAAGAAGAACAACAAGAAGAAGAAATATCTCGAAATATGTCCGTCAGGCCCCTTCCCTTGAGATAAATCTGCAAATATCTCGGAAACGAAGCGAGCTATGGCAAAATGTTAGGAGACCTTTTTTGTAGAGAATTACGTTTCCTACTTTTTATGTTCATTGATATTTTTTGATCTGATGCGTAGTTCTCGAGATATATCAAGATATTTAAAAGTTCCGAAGCCGCACCAACATAATAGAGATACAGAAACACCGTGGCCCCTTTCTTTGAGATAACTCTGCATAATTGCGAGCCGCAAATGCCACTTCCAGCTTAGCTGTGCAGAAGAAGAACAACAAGAAGAAGAAATATCTCGAAATATGTCCGTCAGGCCCCTTCCCTTGAGATAAATCTGCAAATATCTCGGAAACGAAGCGAGCTATGGCAAAATGTTGAGAGACCTTTTTTGTAGAGAATTAAGTTTCCTACGTTTTATGTTCTATGATATTTTTTGATCAGAAGCGTAGTTTTCAAGATATATCGAGATATTTAAAAGTTCCGAAGCCGCACCAACATAATAGAGATACAGAAACACCGTGGCCCCTTTCTTTGAGATAACTCTGCTCTAGTGCGAGCCGCAAATGCCACTTCCAGCTTAGCTGTGCAGAAGAAGAACAACAAGAAGAAGAAGTATCTCGAAATATGTCCGTCAGGCCCGTTCCTTTGAGCTGAATCTGCAAATATCTCGGAAACGAAGCGAGCTATGGCAAAATGTTAAGAGACGTTTTTTGTAGAGAATTATGTTTCCTACAATTTATGTTCTATGATATTTTTTGATCAGAAGCGTAGTTTTCGAGATATATCGAGATATTTAAAAGTTCCGAAGCCGCACCAACATAATAGAGATACAGAAACACCGTGGCCCCTTTCTTTGAGATAACTCTGCACGATTGCGAGCTGGAAATGCCACTTCCAGTTTAGCTGTGCAGAAGAAGAACAACAAGAAGAAGAAATATCTCGAAATATGTCCATCAGGACCCTTCCCTTGAGATAAATCTGCAAATATCTCGGAAACGAAGCGAGCTATGGCAAAATGTTAAGAGACCTTTTTTGTAGAGAATTAAGTTTCCTACTTTTTATGTTCGATGATATTTTTTGATCAGATGCGTAGTTCTCGAGATATATCAAGATATTTAAAAGTTCCGAAGCTGCACCAACATAATAGAGGTACAGAAACACCGTGGCCTCTTTCTTTGAGATAACTCTGCACTATTGCGAGCTGCAAATGCCACTTCGAGCTTAGCTGTGCAGAAGAAGAACAACAAGAAGAAGAAATATCTCGAAATATGTCCGTCAGACCCCTTCCCTTGAGATGAATCTGCAAATATCTCGGATACGAAGCGAGCTATGGCAAAATGTTAAGAGACCTTTTTTGTAGAGAATAATGTTTCCTACAATTTACGTTCTATGATATTTTTTGATCAGAAGCGTAGTTCTCGAGATATATCAAGATATTTAAAAGTTCCGAAGACGCACCAACATAATAGAGATACAGAAACACCGTGGCCCCTTTCTTTGAAATAACTCTGCACTATTGCGAGCTGTAAATGCCACTTCCAGCTTAGCTGTGCAGAAGAAGAACAACAAGAAGAAGACATATCTCGAAATATGTCCGTCAGGCCCCTTCCCTTGAGATATATCTGCAAATATCTCGGAAACGAAGCGAGCTATGGCAAAATGTTAAGAGACCTTTTTTGTAGAGAATTATGTTTCCTACAATTTATGTTCTATGATATTTTTTGATCAGAAGCGTAGTTTTCGAGATATATCGAGATATTGAAAAGTTCCAAAGCCGCACCAACATAATAGAGATACAGAAACACCGTGGCCCCTTTCTTTGAGATAACTCTGCACTAGTGCGAGCCGCCAATGCCACTTCCAGCTTAGCTGTGCAGAAGAAGAACAACAAGAAGAAGAAATATCTCGAAATATGTCCGTCAGGCCCCTTCCCTTGAGATAAATCTGCAAATATCTCGGAAACGAAGCGAGCTATGGTAAAATGTGAAGAGACCTTTTTTGTAGAGAATTAAGTTTCCTACTTTTTATGTTCTATGATATTTTTTGATCAGATGCGTAGTTCTCGAGATATATCAAGATATTTAAAAGTTCCGAAGCCGCACCAACATAATAGAGATACAGAAACACCGTGGCCCCTTTCTTACAGATAACTCTGCACTATTGCGAGCTGCAAATGCCACTTCCAGCTTAGCTGTGCAGAGGAAGAACAACAAGAAGAAGAAATATCTCGAAATATGTCCGTCAGGCCAGTTCCTTTGAGCTGAATCTGCAAATATCTCGGAAACGAAGCGAGCTATGGCAAAATGTTATGAGACGTTTTTTGTAGAGAATTATGTTTCCTACAATTTATGTTCTATGATATTTTTTGATCAGAAGCGTAGTTCTCGAGATATATCAAGATATTTAAAAGTTCCGAAGCCGCACCAACATAATAGAGATACAGAAACACCGTGGCCCCTTTCTTTGAGATAACTCTGCACTATTGCGAGCTGCAAATGCCACTTCCAGCTTAGCTGTGCAGAAGAAGAACATCAAGAAGAAGAAATATCTCGAAATATGTCCGTCAGGCCCCTTCCCTTGAGATAAATCTGCAAATATCGCGGAAACGAAGAGAGCTATGGCAAAATGTTAAGAGACCTTTTTTGTAGAGAATTATGTTTCCTACAATTTATGTTCTATGATATTTTTTGATCAGAAGCGTAGTTTTCGAGATATATCGAGATATTTAAAAGTTCCGAAGCCGCACCAACATAATAGAGATACAGAAACACCGTGGCCCCTTTCTTTGAGATAACTCTGCACTATTGCGAGCCGCAAATGCCACTTCCAGCTTAGCTGTGCAGAAGAAGAACAACAAGAAGAAGAAATATCTCGAAATATGTCCGTCAGGCCCCTTCCTTTGAGCTGAATCTGCAAATATCTCGGAAACGAAGCGAGCTATGGCAAAATGTTAAGAGACGTTTTTTGTAGAGAATTATGTTTCCTACAATTTATGTTCTATGATATTTTTTGATCAGAAGCGTAGTTTTCGAGATATATCGAGATATTTAAAAGTTCCGAAGCCGCACCAACATAATAGGGATACAGAAACACCGTGGCCCCTTTCTTTGAGATAACTCAGCAGTATTGCGAGCTGTAAATGCCACTTCCAGCTTAGCTGTGCAGAAGAAGAACAACAAGAAGAAGAAATATCTCGAAATATGTCCGTCAGGCCCCTTCCCTTGAGATAAATCTGCAAATATCTCGGAAACGAAGAGAGCTATGGCAAAATGTTAAGAGACCTTTTGTGTAGAGAATTAAGTTTCCTACTTTTTATGTTCTATGATATTTTTTGATCTGATGCGTAGTTCTCGAGATATATCAAGATATTTAAAAGTTCCGAAGCCGCACCAACATAATAGAGATACAGAAACACTGTGGCCCCTTTCTTTGAGATAACTCTGCACTATTGCGAGCTGCAGATGCCACTTCCACCTTAGCTGTGCAGAAGAAGAACATCAAGAAGGAGAAATGTCTCGAAATATGTCCGTCAGGCCCCTTCCCCTGAGATAAATCTGCAAATATCTCGGAAACGAAGAGAGCTATGGCAAAATGTTAACAGACCTTTTTTGTAGAGAATTAAGTTTCCTACAATTTATGTTCTATGATATTTTTTGATCAGAAGCGTAGTTTTCGAGATATATCGAGATATTTAAAAGTTCCAAAGCCGCACCAACATAATAGAGATACAGAAACACCGTGGCCCCTTTCTTTGAGATAACTCTGCACCAGTGCGAGCCGCAAATGCCACTTCCAGCTTAGCTGTGCAGAAGAAGAACAACAAGAAGAAGAAATATCTCGAAATATGTCCGTCAGGCCCCTTCCCTTGAGATAAATCTGCAAATATCTCGGAAACGAAGCGAGCTATGGCAAAATGTTGAGAGACCTTTTTTGTAGAGAATTAAGTTTCCTACGTTTTATGTTCTACGATATTTTTTGATCAGATGCGTAGTTCTCGAGATATATCAAGATATTTAAAAGTTCCGAAGCCGCACCAACATAATAGAGATACAGAAACACCGTGGCTCCTTTCTTTGAGATAACTCTGCACTATTGCGAGCTGCAAATGCCACTTCCAGCTTAGCTGTGCAGAAGAAGAACATCAAGAAGAAGAAATATCTCGAAATATGTCCGTCAGGCCCCTTCCCTTGAGATAAATCTGCAAATATCGCGGAAACGAAGAGAGCTATGGCAAAATGTTAAGAGAGCTTTTTTGTAGAGAATTAAGTTTCCTACTTTTTATGTTCATTGATATTTTTTGATCTGATGCGTAGTTCTCGAGATATATCAAGATATTTAAAAGTTCCGAAGCCGCACCAACATAATAGAGATACAGAAACACCGTGGCCCCTTTCTTTGAGATAACTCTGCACTATTGCGAGCAGCAAATGCCACTTCCAGCTTAGCTGTGCAGAAGAAGAACAACAAGAAGAAGAAATATCTCGAAATATGTCCGTCAGGCCCCTTCCCTTGAGATATATCTGCAAATATCTCGGAAACGAAGCGAGCTATGGCAAAATGTTAAGAGACCTTTTTTGTAGAGAATTATGTTTCCTACAATTTATGTTCTATGATATTTTTTGATCAGAAGCGTAGTTTTCGAGATATATCGAGATATTTAAAAGTTCCAAAGCCGCACCAACATAATAGAGATACAGAAACACCGTGGCCCCTTTCTTTGAGATAACTCTGCACTATTGCGAGCTGCAAATGCCACTTCCAGCTTAGCTGTGCAGAGGAAGAACAACAAGAAGAAGAAATATCTCGAAATATGTCCGTCAGGCCAGTTCCTTTGAGCTGAATCTGCAAATATCTCGGAAACGAAGCGAGCTATGGCAAAATATTAAGAGACGTTTTTGTAGAGAATTATGTTTCCTACAATTTATGTTCTATGATATTTTTTGATCAGAAGCGTAGTTTTCGAGATATATCGAGATATTTAAAAGTTCCGAAGCCGCACCAACATAATAGGGATACAGAAACACCGTGGCCCCTTTCTTTGAGATAACTCTGCAGTATTGCGAGCTGTAAATGCCACTTCCAGCTTAGCTGTGCAGAAGAAGAACAACAAGAAGAAGAAATATCTCGAAATATGTCCGTCAGGCCCCTTCCTTTGAGCTGAATCTGCAAATATCTCGGAAACGAAGCGAGCTATGGCAAAATGTTAAGAGACGTTTTTTGTAGAGAATTATGTTTCCTACAATTTATGTTCTATGATATTTTTTGATCAGAAGCGTAGTTTTCGAGATATATCGAGATATTTAAAAGTTCCGAAGCCGCACCAACATAATAGGGATACAGAAACACCGTGGCCCCTTTCTTTGAGATAACTCAGCAGTATTGCGAGCTGTAAATGCCACTTCCAGCTTAGCTGTGCAGAAGAAGAACAACAAGAAGAAGAAATATCTCGAAATATGTCCGTCAGGCCCCTTCCCTTGAGATAAATCTGCAAATATCTCGGAAACGAAGAGAGCTATGGCAAAATGTTAAGAGACCTTTTGTGTAGAGAATTAAGTTTCCTACTTTTTATGTTCTATGATATTTTTTGATCTGATGCGTAGTTCTCGAGATATATCAAGATATTTAAAAGTTCCGAAGCCGCACCAACATAATAGAGATACAGAAACACTGTGGCCCCTTTCTTTGAGATAACTCTGCACTATTGCGAGCTGCAAATGCCACTTCCAGCTTAGCTGTGCAGAAGAAGAACATCAAGAAGGAGAAATGTCTCGAAATATGTCCGTCAGGCCCCTTCCCCTGAGATAAATCTGCAAATATCTCGGAAACGAAGAGAGCTATGGCAAAATGTTAACAGACCTTTTTTGTAGAGAATTAAGTTTCCTACAATTTATGTTCTATGATATTTTTTGATCAGAAGCGTAGTTTTCGAGATATATCGAGATATTTAAAAGTTCCAAAGCCGCACCAACATAATAGAGATACAGAAACACCGTGGCCCCTTTCTTTGAGATAACTCTGCACCAGTGCGAGCCGCAAATGCCACTTCCAGCTTAGCTGTGCAGAAGAAGAACAACAAGAAGAAGAAATATCTCGAAATATGTCCGTCAGGCCCCTTCCCTTGAGATAAATCTGCAAATATCTCGGAAACGAAGCGAGCTATGGCAAAATGTTGAGAGACCTTTTTTGTAGAGAATTAAGTTTCCTACGTTTTATGTTCTATGATATTTTTTGATCAGATGCGTAGTTCTCGAGATATATCAAGATATTTAAAAGTTCCGAAGCCGCACCAACATAATAGAGATACAGAAACACCGTGGCTCCTTTCTTTGAGATAACTCTGCACTATTGCGAGCTGCAAATGCCACTTCCAGCTTAGCTGTGCAGAAGAAGAACAACAAGAAGAAGAAATATCTCGAAATATGTCCGTCAGGCCCCTTCCCTTGAGATATATCTGCAAATATCTCGGAAACGAAGCGAGCTATGGCAAAATGTTAAGAGACCTTTTTTGTAGAGAATTATGTTTCCTACAATTTATGTTCTATGATATTTTTTGATCAGAAGCGTAGTTTTCGAGATATATCGAGATATTTAAAAGTTCCGAAGCCGCACCAACATAATAGAGATACAGAAACACCGTGGCCCCTTTCTTTGAGATAACTCTGCACTATTGCGAGCCGCAAATGCCACTTCCAGCTTAGCTGTGCAGAAGAAGAACAACAAGAAGAAGAAATATCTCCAAATATGTCCGTCAGGCCCCTTCCCTTGAGATATATCTGCAAATATCTCGGAAACGAAGCGAGCTATGGCAAAATGTTAAGAGACCTTTTTTGTAGAGAATTATGTTTCCTACAATTTATGTTCTATGATATTTTTTGATCAGAAGCGTAGTTTTCGAGATATATCGAGATATTTAAAAGTTCCAAAGCCGCACCAACATAATAGAGATACAGAAACACCGTGGCCCCTTTCTTTGAGATAACTCTGCACTATTGCGAGCTGCAAATGCCACTTCCAGCTTAGCTGTGCAGAGGAAGAACAACAAGAAGAAGAAATATCTCGAAATATGTCCGTCAGGCCAGTTCCTTTGAGCTGAATCTGCAAATATCTCGGAAACGAAGCGAGCTATGGCAAAATATTAAGAGACGTTTTTGTAGAGAATTATGTTTCCTACAATTTATGTTCTATGATATTTTTTGATCAGAAGCGTAGTTTTCGAGATATATCGAGATATTTAAAAGTTCCGAAGCCGCACCAACATAATAGGGATACAGAAACACCGTGGCCCCTTTCTTTGAGATAACTCTGCAGTATTGCGAGCTGTGAATGCCACTTCCAGCTTAGCTGTGCAGAAGAAGAACAACAAGAAGAAGAAATATCTCGAAATATGTCCGTCAGGCCCCTTCCCTTGAGATAAATCTGCAAATATCTCGGAAACGAAGCGAGCTATGGCGAAATGTTAAGAGATCTTTTTTGTAGAGAATTAAGTTTCCTACTTTTTATGTTCTATGATATTTTTTGATCAGATGCGTAGTTCTCGAGATATATCAAGATATTTAAAAGTTCCGAAGCCGCACCAACATAATAGAGATACAGAAACACCGTGGCCCCTTTCTTTGAGATAACTCTGCACTATTGCGAGCTGCAAATGCCACTTCCAGCTTAGCTGTGCAGAGGAAGAACAACAAGAAGAAGAAATATCTCGAAATATGTCCGTCAGGCCAGTTCCTTTGAGCTGAATCTGCAAATATCTCGGAAACGAAGCGAGCTATGGCAAAATGTTAAGAGACGTTTTTTGTAGAGAATTATGTTTCCTACAATTTATGTTCTATGATATTTTTTGATCAGAAGCGTAGTTTTCGAGATATATCAAGATATTTAAAAGTTCCGAAGCCGCACCAACATAATAGAGATACAGAAACACCGTGGCCCCTTTCTTTGAGATAACTCTGCACTATTGCGAGCTGAAAATGCCACTTCCAGCTTAGCTGTGCAGAAGAAGAACAACAAGAAGAAGAAATATCTCGAAATATGTCCGTCAGGCCCCTTCCCTTGAGATATATCTGCAAATATCTCGGAAAAGAAGCGAGCTATGGCAAAATGTTAAGAGACCTTTTTTGTAGAGAATTATGCTTCCTACAATTTATGTTCTATGATATTTTTTGATCAGAAGCGTAGTTTTCGAGATACATCGAGATATTTAAAAGTTCCGAAGCCACACCAACATAATAGAGATACAGAAACACCGTGGCCCCTTTCTTTGAGATAACTCTGCACTATTGCGAGCTGCAAATGCCACTTCCAGCTTAGCTGTGCAGAAGAAGAACATCAAGAAGAAGAAATGTCTCGAAATATGTCCGTCAGGCCCCTTCCCCTGAGATAAATCTGCAAATATCTCGGAAACGAAGAGAGCTATGGCAAAATGTTAAGAGACCTTTTTTGTAGAGAATTAAGTTTCCTACTTTTTATGTTCTATGATATTTTGAGATCTGATGCGTAGTTCTCGAGATATATCAAGATATTTAAAAGTTCCGAAGCCGCACCAACATAATAGAGATACAGAAACACTGTGGCCCCTTTCTTTGAGATAACTCTGCACTATTGCGAGCTGTAAATGCCACTTCCAGCTTAGCTGTGCAGAAGAAGAACAACAAGAAGAAGACATATCTCGAAATATGTCCGTCAGGCCCCTTCCCTTGAGATATATCTGCAAATATCTCGGAAACGAAGCGAGCTATGGCATAATGTTAAGAGACCTTTTTTGTAGAGAATTATGTTTCCTACAATTTATGTTCTATGATATTTTTTGATCAGAAGCGTAGTTTTCGAGATACATCGAGATATTTAAAAGTTCCGAAGCCACACCAACATAATAGAGATACAGAAACACCGTGGCCCCTTTCTTTGAGATAACTCTGCACTAGTGCGAGCCGCAAATGCCAGTTCCAGCTTAGCTGTGCAGAAGAAGAACAACAAGAAGAAGAAATATCTCGAAATATGTCCGTCAGGCCCCTTCCCTTGAGATATATCTGCAAATATCTCGGAAACGAAGCGAGCTATGGCAAAATGTTAAGAGACCTTTTTTGTAGAGAATTATGTTTGCTACAATTTATGTTCTATGATATTTTTTGATCAGAAGCGTAGTTTTCGAGATATATCGAGATATTTAAAAGTTCCGAAGCCGCACCAACATAATAGAGATACAGAAACACCGTGGCCCCTCTCTTTGAGATAACTCTGCACTACTGCGAGCTGGAAATGCCGCTTCCAGTTTAGCTGTGCAGAAGAAGAACAACAAGAAGAAGAAATATCTCGAAATATGTCCGTTAGGCCCCTTCCCTTGAGATAAATCTGCAAATATCTCGGAAACGAAGCGAGCTATGGCAAAATGTTAAGAGACCTCTTTTGTAGAGAATTAAGCTTCCTACTTTTTATGTTCTATGATATTTTTTGATCAGATGCGTAGTTCTCGAGATATATCAAGATATTTAAAAGTTCCGAAGCTGCACCAACATAATAGAGATACAGAAACACCGTGGCCCCTTTCTTTGAGATAACTCTGCACTATTGCGCGCTGTAAATGCCACTTCCAGCTTAGCTGTGCAGAAGAAGAACAACAAGAAGAAGAAATATCCCGAAATATGTCCGTCAGGCCCCTTCCCTTGAGATATATCTGCAAATATCTCGGAAACGAAGCGAGCTATGACAAAATGTTGAGAGACCTTTTTTGTAGAGAATTATGTTTCCTACAATTTATGTTGTATGATATTTTTTGATCAGAAGCGTAGTTTT
Source organism: Osmia lignaria lignaria (assembly GCF_051020975.1). NCBI lineage: Eukaryota > Metazoa > Arthropoda > Insecta > Hymenoptera > Megachilidae > Osmia > Osmia lignaria. Next base: position 2,309,303 of record NW_027478159.1, on the reverse strand, counting down.
CGAGATATATCGAGATATTTAAAAGTTCCGAAGCCGCACCAACATAATAGAGATACAGAAACACCGTGGCCCCTTTCTTTGAGATAACTCTGCACTATTGCGAGCTGCAAATGCCACTTCCAGCTTAGCTGTGCAGAGGAAGAACAACAAGAAGAAGAAATATCTCGAAATATGTCCGTCAGGCCAGTTCCTTTGAGCTGAATCGGCAAATATCTCGGAAACGAAGCGAGCTATGGCAAAATGTTAAGAGACGTTTTTTGTAGAGAATTATGTTTCCTACAATTTATGTTCTATGATATTTTTTGATCAGAAGCGTAGTTTTCGAGATATATCGAGATATTTAAAAGTTCCGAAGCCGCACCAACATAATAGGGATACAGAAACACCGTGGGCCCTTTCTTTGAGATAACTCTGCACTAGTGCGAGCCGCAAATGCCACTTCCAGCTTAGCTGTGCAGAAGAAGAACAACAAGAAGAAGAAATATCTCGAAATATGTCCGTCAGGCCCATTCCCTTGAGATAAATCTGCAAATATCTCGGAAACGAAGCGAGCTATGGCAAAATGTTAAGAGACCTTTTTTGTAGAGAATTAAGTTTCCTACTTTTTATCTTCTATGATATTTTTTGATCAGATGCGTAGTTCTCGAGATATATCAAGATATTTAAAAGTTCCGAAGCCGCACCAACATAATAGAGATACAGAAACACCGTGGCCCCTTTCTTTGAGATAACTCTGCACTATTGCGCGCTGTAAATGCCACTTCCAGCTTAGCTGTGCAGAAGAAGAACAACAAGAAGAAGAAATATCCCGAAATGTGTCCGTCAGGCCCCTTCCCTTGAGATATATCTGCAAATATCTCGGAAACGAAGCGAGCTATGACAAAATGTTGAGAGACCTTTTTTGTAGAGAATTATGTTTCCTACAATTTATGTTGTATGATATTTTTTGATCAGAAGCGTAGTTTTCGAGATATATCGAGATATTTAAAAGTTCCGAAGCCGCACCAACATAATAGAGATACAGAAACACCGTGGCCCCTTTCTTTGAGATAACTCTGCGCTAGTGCGAGCCGCAAATGCCACTTCCAGCTTAGCTGTGCCGAAGAAGAACAACAAGAAGAAGAAATATCTCGAAATATGTCCGTCAGGCCCCTTCCCTTGAGATAAATCTGCAAATATCTCGGAAACGAAGCGAGCTATGGCAAAATGTTAAGAGACCTTTTTTGTAGAGAATTAAGTTTCCTACTTTTTATGTTCTATGATATTTTTTGATCAGATGCGTAGTTCTCGAGATATATCAAGATATTTAAAAGTTCCGAAGCCGCACCAACATAATAGAGATACAGAAACACCGTGGCCCCTTTCTTTGAGATAACTCTGCACTATTGCGAGCTGCAAATGCCACTTCCAGCTTAGCTGTGCAGAGGAAGAACAACAAGAAGAAGAAATATCTCGAAATATGTCCGTCAGGCCAGTTGCTTTGAGCTGAATCGGCAAATATCTCGGAAACGAAGCGAGCTATGGCAAAATGTTAAGAGACGTTTTTTGTAGAGAATTATGTTTCCTACAATTTATGTTCTATGATATTTTTTGATCAGAAGCGTAGTTTTCGAGATATATCGAGATATTTAAAAGTTCCGAAGCCGCACCAACATAATAGGGATACAGAAACACCGTGGGCCCTTTCTTTGAGATAACTCTGCACTAGTGCGAGCCGCAAATGCCACTTCCAGCTTAGCTGTGCAGAAGAAGAACAACAAGAAGAAGAAATATCTCGAGATATGTCCGTCAGGCCCATTCCCTTGAGATAAATCTGCAAATATCTCGGAAACGAAGCGAGCTATGGCAAAATGTTAAGAGACCTTTTTTGTAGAGAATTAAGTTTCCTACTTTTTATGTTCTATGATATTTTTTGATCAGATGCGTAGTTCTCGAGATATATCAAGATATTTAAAAGTTCCGAAGCCGCACCAACATAATAGAGATACAGAAACACCGTGGCCCCTTTCTTTGAGATAACTCTGCACTATTGCGAGCTGTAAATGCCACTTCCAGCTTAGCTGTGCAGAAGAAGAACAACAAGAAGAAGAAATATCTCGAAATATGTCCGTCAGGCCCCTTCCCTTGAGATATATCTGCAAATATCTCGGAAAAGAAGCGAGCTATGGCAAAATGTTAAGAGACCTTTTTTGTAGAGAATTATGTTTCCTACAATTTATGTTCTATGATATTTTTTGATCAGAAGCGTAGTTTTCGAGATACATCGAGATATTTAAAAGTTCCGAAGCCACACCAACATAATAGAGATACAGAAACACCGTGGCCCCTTTCTTTGAGATAACTCTGCACTAGTGCGAGCCGCAAATGCCAGTTCCAGCTTAGCTGTGCAGAAGAAGAACAACAAGAAGAAGAAATATCTCGAAATATGTCCGTCAGGCCCCTTCCCTTGAGATATATCTGCAAATATCTCGGAAACGAAGCGAGCTATGGCAAAATGTTAAGAGACCTTTTTTGTAGAGAATTATGTTTCCTACAATTTATGTTCTATGATATTTTTTGATCAGAAGCGTAGTTTTCGAGATATATCGAGATATTTAAAAGTTCCGAAGCCGCACCAACATAATAGGGATACAGAAACACCGTGGCCCCTTTCTTTGAGATAACTCTGCACTAGTGCGAGCCGCAAATGCCACTTCCAGCTTAGCTGTGCAGAAGAAGAACAACAAGAAGAAGAAATATCTCGAAATATGTCCGTCAGGCCCATTCCCTTGAGATAAATCTGCAAATATCTCGGAAACGAAGCGAGCTATGGCGAAATGTTGAGAGACCTTTTTTGTAGAGAATTAAGTTTCCTACTTTTTATGTTCTATGATATTTTTTGATCAGATGCGTAGTTCTCGAGATATATCAAGATATTTAAAAGTTCCGAAGCCGCACCAACATAATAGAGATACAGAAACACCGTGGCCCCTTTCTTTGAGATAACTCTGCACGATTGCGAGCTGTAAATGCCACTTCCAGCTTAGCTGTGCAGAAGAAGGACAACAAGAAGAAGAAATATCTCGAAATATGTCCGTCAGGCCCCTTCCCTTGAGATAAATCTGCAAATATCTCGGAAACGAAGCGAGCTATGGCAAAATGTTAAGAGACGTTTTTTATAGAGAATTATGGTTCCTACAATTTATGTTCTATGATATTTTTTGATCAGAAGCGTAGTTTTCGAGATATATCGAGATATTTAAAAGTTCCGAAGCCGCACCAACATAATAGGGATACAGAAACACCGTGGCCCCTTTCTTTGAGATAACTCTGCACTAGTGCGAGCCGCAAATGCCACTTCCAGCTTAGCTGTGCAGAAGAAGAACAACAAGAAGAAGAAATATCTCGAAATATGTCCGTCAGGCCCCTTCCCTTGAGATATATCTGCAAATATCTCGGAAAAGAAGCGAGCTATGGCAAAATGTTAAGAGACCTTTTTTGTAGAGAATTATGCTTCCTACAATTTATGTTCTATGATATTTTTTGATCAGAAGCGTAGTTTTCGAGATACATCGAGATATTTAAAAGTTCCGAAGCCACACCAACATAATAGAGATACAGAAACACCGTGGCCCCTTTCTTTGAGATAACTCTGCACTATTGCGAGCTGCAAATGCCACTTCCAGCTTAGCTGTGGAGAGGAAGAACAACAAGAAGAAGAAATATCTCGAAATATCTCCGTCAGGACAGTTCCTTTGAGCTGAATCTGCAAATATCTCGGAAACGAAGCGAGCTATGGCAAAATGTTAAGAGACGTTTTTTATAGAGAATTATGTTTCCTACAATTTATGTTCTATGATATTTTTTGATCAGAAGCGTAGTTTTCGAGATATATCGAGATATTTAAAAGTTCCGAAGCCGCACCAACATAATAGGGATACAGAAACACCGTGGCCCCTTTCTTTGAGATAACTCTGCACTAGTGCGAGCCGCAAATGCCACTTCCAGCTTAGCTGTGCAGAAGAAGAACAACAAGAAGAAGAAATATCTCGAAATATGTCCGTCAGGCCCCTTCCCTTGATATAAATCTGCAAATATCTCGGAAACGAAGCGAGCTATGGCGAAATGTTGAGAGACCTTTTTTGTAGAGAATTAAGTTTCCTACTTTTTATGTTCTATGATATTTTTTGATCAGATGCGTAGTTCTCGAGATATATCAAGATATTTAAAAGTTCCGAAGCCGCACCAACATAATAGAGATACAGAAACACCGTGGCCCCTTTCTTTGAGATAACTCTGCACGATTGCGAGCCGCAAATGCCAGTTCCAGCTTAGCTGTGCAGAAGAAGAACAACAAGAAGAAGAAATATCTCGAAATATGTCCGTCAGGCCAGTTCCTTTGAGCTGAATCTGCAAATATCTCGGAAACGAAGCGAGCTATGGCGAAATGTTGAGAGACCTTTTTTGTAGAGAATTAAGTTTCCTACTTTTTACGTTGTATGATATTTTTTGATCAGATGCGTAGTTCTCGAGATATATCAAGATATTTAAAAGTTCCGAAGCCGCACCAACATAATAGAGATACAGAAACACCGTGGCCCCTTTCTTTGAGATAACTCTGCACTATTGCGAGCTGCAAATGCCACTTCCAGCTTAGCTGTGCAGAGGAAGAACAACAAGAACAAGAAATATCTCGAAATATGTCCGTCAGGCCAGTTCCTTTGAGCTGAATCTGCAAATATCTCGGAAACGAAGCGAGCTATGGCAAAATGTTAAGAGACGTTTTTTGTAGAGAATTATGTTTCCTACAATTTATGTTCTATGATATTTTTTGATCAGAAGCGTAGTTTTCGAGATATATCGAGATATTTAAAAGTTCCGAAGCCGCACCAACATAATAGGGATACAGAAACACCGTGGCCCCTTTCTTTGAGATAACTCTGCACTAGTGCGAGCCGCAAATGCCACTTCCAGCTTAGCTGTGCAGAAGAAGAACAACAAGAAGAAGAAATATCTCGAAATATGTCCGTCAGGCCCCTTCCCTTGAGATAAATCTGCAAATATCTCGGAAACGAAGCGAGCTATGGCGAAATGTTAAGAGACCTTTTTTGTAGAGAATTAAGTTTCCTACTTTTCATGTTCTATGATATTTTTTGATCAGATGCGTAGTTCTCGAGATATATCAAGATATTTAAAAGTTCCGAAGCCGCACCAACATAATAGAGATACAGAAACACCGTGGCCCCTTTCTTTGAGAAAGCTCTGCACTATTGCGAGCTGCAAATGCCACTTCCAGCTTAGCTGTGCAGAGGAAGAACAACAAGAAGAAGAAATATCTCGAAATATGTCCGTCAGGCCAGTTCCTTTGAGCTGAATCTGCAAATATCTCGGAAACGAAGCGAGCTACGGCAAAATGTTAAGAGACGTTTTTTGTAGAGAATTATGTTTCCTACAATTTATGTTCTATGATATTTTTTGATCAGAAGCGTAGTTTTCGAGATATATCGAGATATTTAAAAGTTCCGAAGCCGCACCAACATAATAGGGATACAGAAACACCGTGGCCCCTTTCTTTGAGACAACTCTGCACTAGTGCGAGCCGCAAATGCCACTTCCAGCTTAGCTGTGCAGAAGAAGAACAACAAGAAGAAGAAATATCTCGAAATATGTCCGTCAGGCCCCTTCCCTTGAGATAAATCTGCAAATATCTCGGAAACGAAGCGAGCTATGGCAAAATGTTAAGAGACGTTTTTTGTAGAGAATTATGTTTCCTACAATTTATGTTCTATGATATTTTTTGATCAGAAGCGTAGTTTTCGAGATATATCGAGATATTTAAAAGTTCCGAAGCCGCACCAACATAATAGGGATACAGAAACACCGTGGCCCCTTTCTTTGAGATAACTCTGCACTAGTGCGAGCCGCAAATGCCACTTCCAGCTTAGCTGTGCAGAAGAAGAACAACAAGAAGAAGAAATATCTCGAAATATGTCCGTCAGGCCCCTTCCCTTGAGATAAATCTGCAAATATCTCGGAAACGAAGCGAGCTATGGCGAAATGTTAAGAGACCTTTTTTGTAGAGAATTAAGTTTCCTACTTTTCATGTTCTATGATATTTTTTGATCAGATGCGTAGTTCTCGAGATATATCAAGATATTTAGAAGTTCCGAAGCCGCACCAACATAATAGAGATACAGAAACACCGTGGCCCCTTTCTTTGAGATAACTCTGCACGATTGCGAGCTGTAAATGCCACTTCCAGCTTAGCTGTGCAGAAGAAGGACAACAAGAAGAAGAAATATCTCGAAATATGTCCGTCAGGCCCCTTCCCTTGAGATAAATCTGCAAATATCTCGGAAACGAAGCGAGCTATGGCGAAATGTTAAGAGACCTTTTTTGTAGAGAATTAAGTTTCCTACTTTTTATGTTCTATGATATTTTTTGATCAGATGCGTAGTTCTCGAGATATATCAAGATATTTAAAAGTTCCGAAGCCGCACCAACATTATAGAGATACAGAAACACCGTGGCCCCTTTCTTTGAGATAACTCTGCACTATTGCGAGCTGCAAATGCCACTTCCAGCTTAGCTGTGCAGAGGAAGAACAACAAGAAGAAGAAATATCTCGAAATATGTCCGTCAGGCCAGTTCCTTTGAGCTGAATCTGCAAATATCTCGGAAACGAAGCGAGCTATGGCAAAATGTTAAGAGACGTTTTTTGTAGAGAATTATGTTTCCTACAATTTATGTTCTATGATATTTTTTGATCAGAAGCGTAGTTTTCGAGATATATCGAGATATTTAAAAGTTCCGAAGCCGCACCAACATAATAGGGATACAGAAACACCGTGGCCCCTTTCTTTGAGATAACTCTGCACTAGTGCGAGCTGCAAATGCCACTTCCAGCTTAGCTGTGCAGAGGAAGAACAACAAGAAGAAGAAATATCTCGAAATATGTCCGTCAGGCCCCTTCCCTTGAGATATATCTGCAAATATCTCGGAAACGAAGCGAGCTATGGCAAAATGTTAAGAGACCTTTTTTGTAGAGAATTATGCTTCCTACAATTTATGTTCTATGATATTTTTTGATCAGAAGCGTAGTTTTCGAGATACATCGAGATATTTAAAAGTTCCGAAGCTGCACCAACATAATAGAGATACAGAAACACCGTGGCCCCTTTCTTTGAGATAACTCTGCACTAGTGCGAGCCGCAAATGCCACGTCCAGCTTAGCTGTGCAGAAGAAGAACAACAAGAAGAAGAAATATCTCGAAATATGTCCGTCAGGCCCCTTCCCTTGAGATAAATCTGCAAATATCTCGGAAACGAAGCGAGCTATGGCAAAATGTTAAGAGACCTTTTTTGTAGAGAATTAAGTTTCCTACTTTTTATGTTCTATGATATTTTTTGATCAGATGCGTAGTTCTCGAGATATATCAAGATATTTAAAAGTTCCGAAGCCGCACCAACATAATAGAGATACAGAAACACCGTGGCCCCTTTCTTTGAGATAACTCTGCACTATTGCGAGCTGCAAATGCCACTTCCAGCTTAGCTGTGCAGAGGAAGAACAACAAGAAGAAGAAATATCTCGAAATATGTCCGTCAGGCCCCTTCCCTTGAGATATATCTGCAAATATCTCGGAAACGAAGCGAGCTATGACAAAATGTTGAGAGACCTTTTTTGTAGAGAATTATGTTTCCTACAATTTATGTTGTATGATATTTTTTGATCAGAAGCGTAGTTTTCGAGATATATCGAGATATTTAAAAGTTCCGAAGCCGCACCAACATAATAGAGATACAGAAACACCGTGGCCCCTTTCTTTGAGATAACTCTGCACTATTGCGAGCTGCAAATGCCACTTCCAGCTTAGCTGTGCAGAGGAAGAACAACAAGAAGAAGAAATATCTCGAAATATGTCCGTCAGGCCAGTTCCTTTGAGCTGAATCGGCAAATATCTCGGAAACGAAGCGAGCTATGGCAAAATGTTAAGAGACGTTTTTTGTAGAGAATTATGTTTCCTACAATTTATGTTCTATGATATTTTTTGATCAGAAGCGTAGTTTTCGAGATATATCGAGATATTTAAAAGTTCCGAAGCCGCACCAACATAATAGGGATACAGAAACACCGTGGGCCCTTTCTTTGAGATAACTCTGCACTAGTGCGAGCCGCAAATGCCACTTCCAGCTTAGCTGTGCAGAAGAAGAACAACAAGAAGAAGAAATATCTCGAGATATGTCCGTCAGGCCCATTCCCTTGAGATAAATCTGCAAATATCTCGGAAACGAAGCGAGCTATGGCAAAATGTTAAGAGACCTTTTTTGTAGAGAATTAAGTTTCCTACTTTTTATGTTCTATGATATTTTTTGATCAGATGCGTAGTTCTCGAGATATATCAAGATATTTAAAAGTTCCGAAGCCGCACCAACATAATAGAGATACAGAAACACCGTGGCCCCTTTCTTTGAGATAACTCTGCACTATTGCGAGCTGTAAATGCCACTTCCAGCTTAGCTGTGCAGAAGAAGAACAACAAGAAGAAGAAATATCTCGAAATATGTCCGTCAGGCCCCTTCCCTTGAGATATATCTGCAAATATCTCGGAAAAGAAGCGAGCTATGGCAAAATGTTAAGAGACCTTTTTTGTAGAGAATTATGTTTCCTACAATTTATGTTCTATGATATTTTTTGATCAGAAGCGTAGTTTTCGAGATACATCGAGATATTTAAAAGTTCCGAAGCCACACCAACATAATAGAGATACAGAAACACCGTGGCCCCTTTCTTTGAGATAACTCTGCACTAGTGCGAGCCGCAAATGCCAGTTCCAGCTTAGCTGTGCAGAAGAAGAACAACAAGAAGAAGAAATATCTCGAAATATGTCCGTCAGGCCCCTTCCCTTGAGATATATCTGCAAATATCTCGGAAACGAAGCGAGCTATGGCAAAATGTTAAGAGACCTTTTTTGTAGAGAATTATGTTTCCTACAATTTATGTTCTATGATATTTTTTGATCAGAAGCGTAGTTTTCGAGATATATCGAGATATTTAAAAGTTCCGAAGCCGCACCAACATAATAGGGATACAGAAACACCGTGGCCCCTTTCTTTGAGATAACTCTGCACTAGTGCGAGCCGCAAATGCCACTTCCAGCTTAGCTGTGCAGAAGAAGAACAACAAGAAGAAGAAATATCTCGAAATATGTCCGTCAGGCCCATTCCCTTGAGATAAATCTGCAAATATCTCGGAAACGAAGCGAGCTATGGCGAAATGTTGAGAGACCTTTTTTGTAGAGAATTAAGTTTCCTACTTTTTATGTTCTATGATATTTTTTGATCAGATGCGTAGTTCTCGAGATATATCAAGATATTTAAAAGTTCCGAAGCCGCACCAACATAATAGAGATACAGAAACACCGTGGCCCCTTTCTTTGAGATAACTCTGCACGATTGCGAGCTGTAAATGCCACTTCCAGCTTAGCTGTGCAGAAGAAGGACAACAAGAAGAAGAAATATCTCGAAATATGTCCGTCAGGCCCCTTCCCTTGAGATAAATCTGCAAATATCTCGGAAACGAAGCGAGCTATGGCAAAATGTTAAGAGACGTTTTTTATAGAGAATTATGGTTCCTACAATTTATGTTCTATGATATTTTTTGATCAGAAGCGTAGTTTTCGAGATATATCGAGATATTTAAAAGTTCCGAAGCCGCACCAACATAATAGGGATACAGAAACACCGTGGCCCCTTTCTTTGAGATAACTCTGCACTAGTGCGAGCCGCAAATGCCACTTCCAGCTTAGCTGTGCAGAAGAAGAACAACAAGAAGAAGAAATATCTCGAAATATGTCCGTCAGGCCCCTTCCCTTGAGATATATCTGCAAATATCTCGGAAAAGAAGCGAGCTATGGCAAAATGTTAAGAGACCTTTTTTGTAGAGAATTATGCTTCCTACAATTTATGTTCTATGATATTTTTTGATCAGAAGCGTAGTTTTCGAGATACATCGAGATATTTAAAAGTTCCGAAGCCACACCAACATAATAGAGATACAGAAACACCGTGGCCCCTTTCTTTGAGATAACTCTGCACTATTGCGAGCTGCAAATGCCACTTCCAGCTTAGCTGTGGAGAGGAAGAACAACAAGAAGAAGAAATATCTCGAAATATCTCCGTCAGGACAGTTCCTTTGAGCTGAATCTGCAAATATCTCGGAAACGAAGCGAGCTATGGCAAAATGTTAAGAGACGTTTTTTATAGAGAATTATGTTTCCTACAATTTATGTTCTATGATATTTTTTGATCAGAAGCGTAGTTTTCGAGATATATCGAGATATTTAAAAGTTCCGAAGCCGCACCAACATAATAGGGATACAGAAACACCGTGGCCCCTTTCTTTGAGATAACTCTGCACTAGTGCGAGCCGCAAATGCCACTTCCAGCTTAGCTGTGCAGAAGAAGAACAACAAGAAGAAGAAATATCTCGAAATATGTCCGTCAGGCCCCTTCCCTTGATATAAATCTGCAAATATCTCGGAAACGAAGCGAGCTATGGCGAAATGTTGAGAGACCTTTTTTGTAGAGAATTAAGTTTCCTACTTTTTATGTTCTATGATATTTTTTGATCAGATGCGTAGTTCTCGAGATATATCAAGATATTTAAAAGTTCCGAAGCCGCACCAACATAATAGAGATACAGAAACACCGTGGCCCCTTTCTTTGAGATAACTCTGCACGATTGCGAGCCGCAAATGCCAGTTCCAGCTTAGCTGTGCAGAAGAAGAACAACAAGAAGAAGAAATATCTCGAAATATGTCCGTCAGGCCAGTTCCTTTGAGCTGAATCTGCAAATATCTCGGAAACGAAGCGAGCTATGGCGAAATGTTGAGAGACCTTTTTTGTAGAGAATTAAGTTTCCTACTTTTTACGTTGTATGATATTTTTTGATCAGATGCGTAGTTCTCGAGATATATCAAGATATTTAAAAGTTCCGAAGCCGCACCAACATAATAGAGATACAGAAACACCGTGGCCCCTTTCTTTGAGATAACTCTGCACTATTGCGAGCTGCAAATGCCACTTCCAGCTTAGCTGTGCAGAGGAAGAACAACAAGAACAAGAAATATCTCGAAATATGTCCGTCAGGCCAGTTCCTTTGAGCTGAATCTGCAAATATCTCGGAAACGAAGCGAGCTATGGCAAAATGTTAAGAGACGTTTTTTGTAGAGAATTATGTTTCCTACAATTTATGTTCTATGATATTTTTTGATCAGAAGCGTAGTTTTCGAGATATATCGAGATATTTAAAAGTTCCGAAGCCGCACCAACATAATAGGGATACAGAAACACCGTGGCCCCTTTCTTTGAGATAACTCTGCACTAGTGCGAGCCGCAAATGCCACTTCCAGCTTAGCTGTGCAGAAGAAGAACAACAAGAAGAAGAAATATCTCGAAATATGTCCGTCAGGCCCCTTCCCTTGAGATAAATCTGCAAATATCTCGGAAACGAAGCGAGCTATGGCGAAATGTTAAGAGACCTTTTTTGTAGAGAATTAAGTTTCCTACTTTTCATGTTCTATGATATTTTTTGATCAGATGCGTAGTTCTCGAGATATATCAAGATATTTAAAAGTTCCGAAGCCGCACCAACATAATAGAGATACAGAAACACCGTGGCCCCTTTCTTTGAGAAAGCTCTGCACTATTGCGAGCTGCAAATGCCACTTCCAGCTTAGCTGTGCAGAGGAAGAACAACAAGAAGAAGAAATATCTCGAAATATGTCCGTCAGGCCAGTTCCTTTGAGCTGAATCTGCAAATATCTCGGAAACGAAGCGAGCTATGGCAAAATGTTAAGAGACGTTTTTTGTAGAGAATTATGTTTCCTACAATTTATGTTCTATGATATTTTTTGATCAGAAGCGTAGTTTTCGAGATATATCGAGATATTTAAAAGTTCCGAAGCCGCACCAACATAATAGGGATACAGAAACACCGTGGCCCCTTTCTTTGAGACAACTCTGCACTAGTGCGAGCCGCAAATGCCACTTCCAGCTTAGCTGTGCAGAAGAAGAACAACAAGAAGAAGAAATATCTCGAAATATGTCCGTCAGGCCCCTTCCCTTGAGATAAATCTGCAAATATCTCGGAAACGAAGCGAGCTATGGCAAAATGTTAAGAGACGTTTTTTGTAGAGAATTATGTTTCCTACAATTTATGTTCTATGATATTTTTTGATCAGAAGCGTAGTTTTCGAGATATATCGAGATATTTAAAAGTTCCGAAGCCGCACCAACATAATAGGGATACAGAAACACCGTGGCCCCTTTCTTTGAGATAACTCTGCACTAGTGCGAGCCGCAAATGCCACTTCCAGCTTAGCTGTGCAGAAGAAGAACAACAAGAAGAAGAAATATCTCGAAATATGTCCGTCAGGCCCCTTCCCTTGAGATAAATCTGCAAATATCTCGGAAACGAAGCGAGCTATGGCGAAATGTTAAGAGACCTTTTTTGTAGAGAATTAAGTTTCCTACTTTTCATGTTCTATGATATTTTTTGATCAGATGCGTAGTTCTCGAGATATATCAAGATATTTAGAAGTTCCGAAGCCGCACCAACATAATAGAGATACAGAAACACCGTGGCCCCTTTCTTTGAGATAACTCTGCACGATTGCGAGCTGTAAATGCCACTTCCAGCTTAGCTGTGCAGAAGAAGGACAACAAGAAGAAGAAATATCTCGAAATATGTCCGTCAGGCCCCTTCCCTTGAGATAAATCTGCAAATATCTCGGAAACGAAGCGAGCTATGGCGAAATGTTAAGAGACCTTTTTTGTAGAGAATTAAGTTTCCTACTTTTTATGTTCTATGATATTTTTTGATCAGATGCGTAGTTCTCGAGATATATCAAGATATTTAAAAGTTCCGAAGCCGCACCAACATAATAGAGATACAGAAACACCGTGGCCCCTTTCTTTGAGATAACTCTGCACTATTGCGAGCTGCAAATGCCACTTCCAGCTTAGCTGTGCAGAGGAAGAACAACAAGAAGAAGAAATATCTCGAAATATGTCCGTCAGGCCAGTTCCTTTGAGCTGAATCTGCAAATATCTCGGAAACGAAGCGAGCTATGGCAAAATGTTAAGAGACGTTTTTTGTAGAGAATTATGTTTCCTACAATTTATGTTCTATGATATTTTTTGATCAGAAGCGTAGTTTTCGAGATATATCGAGATATTTAAAAGTTCCGAAGCCGCACCAACATAATAGGGATACAGAAACACCGTGGCCCCTTTCTTTGAGATAACTCTGCACTAGTGCGAGCTGCAAATGCCACTTCCAGCTTAGCTGTGCAGAGGAAGAACAACAAGAAGAAGAAATATCTCGAAATATGTCCGTCAGGCCCCTTCCCTTGAGATATATCTGCAAATATCTCGGAAACGAAGCGAGCTATGGCAAAATGTTAAGAGACCTTTTTTGTAGAGAATTATGCTTCCTACAATTTATGTTCTATGATATTTTTTGATCAGAAGCGTAGTTTTCGAGATACATCGAGATATTTAAAAGTTCCGAAGCTGCACCAACATAATAGAGATACAGAAACACCGTGGCCCCTTTCTTTGAGATAACTCTGCACTAGTGCGAGCCGCAAATGCCACGTCCAGCTTAGCTGTGCAGAAGAAGAACAACAAGAAGAAGAAATATCTCGAAATATGTCCGTCAGGCCCCTTCCCTTGAGATAAATCTGCAAATATCTCGGAAACGAAGCGAGCTATGGCAAAATGTTAAGAGACCTTTTTTGTAGAGAATTAAGTTTCCTACTTTTTATGTTCTATGATATTTTTTGATCAGATGCGTAGTTCTCGAGATATATCAAGATATTTAAAAGTTCCGAAGCCGCACCAACATAATAGAGATACAGAAACACCGTGGCCCCTTTCTTTGAGATAACTCTGCACTATTGCGAGCTGCAAATGCCACTTCCAGCTTAGCTGTGCAGAGGAAGAACAACAAGAAGAAGAAATATCTCGAAATATGTCCGTCAGGCCAGTTCCTTTGAGCTGAATCTGCAAATATCTCGGAAACGAAGCGAGCTATGGCAAAATGTTAAGAGACGTTTTTTGTAGAGAATTATGTTTCCTACAATTTATGTTCTATGATATTTTTTGATCAGAAGCGTAGTTTTCGAGATATATCGAGATATTTAAAAGTTCCGAAGCCGCACCAACATAATAGGGATACAGAAACACCGTGGCCCCTTTCTTTGAGATAACTCTGCACTAGTGCGAGCCGCAAATGCCACTTCCAGCTTAGCTGTGCAGAAGAAGAACAACAAGAAGAAGAAATATCTCGAAATATGTCCGTCAGGCCCCTTCCCTTGAGATAAATCTGCAAATATCTCGGAAACGAAGCGAGCTATGGCGAAATGTTAAGAGACCTTTTTTGTAGAGAATTAAGTTTCCTACTTTTCATGTTCTATGATATTTTTTGATCAGATGCGTAGTTCTCGAGATATATCAAGATATTTAAAAGTTCCGAAGCCGCACCAACATAATAGAGATACAGAAACACCGTGGCCCCTTTCTTTGAGAAAGCTCTGCACTATTGCGAGCTGCAAATGCCACTTCCAGCTTAGCTGTGCAGAGGAAGAACAACAAGAAGAAGAAATATCTCGAAATATGTCCGTCAGGCCAGTTCCTTTGAGCTGAATCTGCAAATATCTCGGAAACGAAGCGAGCTATGGCAAAATGTTAAGAGACGTTTTTTGTAGAGAATTATGTTTCCTACAATTTATGTTCTATGATATTTTTTGATCAGAAGCGTAGTTTTCGAGATATATCGAGATATTTAAAAGTTCCGAAGCCGCACCAACATAATAGGGATACAGAAACACCGTGGCCCCTTTCTTTGAGACAACTCTGCACTAGTGCGAGCCGCAAATGCCACTTCCAGCTTAGCTGTGCAGAAGAAGAACAACAAGAAGAAGAAATATCTCGAAATATGTCCGTCAGGCCCCTTCCCTTGAGATAAATCTGCAAATATCTCGGAAACGAAGCGAGCTATGGCAAAATGTTAAGAGACGTTTTTTGTAGAGAATTATGTTTCCTACAATTTATGTTCTATGATATTTTTTGATCAGAAGCGTAGTTTTCGAGATATATCGAGATATTTAAAAGTTCCGAAGCCGCACCAACATAATAGGGATACAGAAACACCGTGGCCCCTTTCTTTGAGATAACTCTGCACTAGTGCGAGCCGCAAATGCCACTTCCAGCTTAGCTGTGCAGAAGAAGAACAACAAGAAGAAGAAATATCTCGAAATATGTCCGTCAGGCCCCTTCCCTTGAGATAAATCTGCAAATATCTCGGAAACGAAGCGAGCTATGGCGAAATGTTAAGAGACCTTTTTTGTAGAGAATTAAGTTTCCTACTTTTCATGTTCTATGATATTTTTTGATCAGATGCGTAGTTCTCGAGATATATCAAGATATTTAGAAGTTCCGAAGCCGCACCAACATAATAGAGATACAGAAACACCGTGGCCCCTTTCTTTGAGATAACTCTGCACGATTGCGAGCTGTAAATGCCACTTCCAGCTTAGCTGTGCAGAAGAAGGACAACAAGAAGAAGAAATATCTCGAAATATGTCCGTCAGGCCCCTTCCCTTGAGATAAATCTGCAAATATCTCGGAAACGAAGCGAGCTATGGCGAAATGTTAAGAGACCTTTTTTGTAGAGAATTAAGTTTCCTACTTTTTATGTTCTATGATATTTTTTGATCAGATGCGTAGTTCTCGAGATATATCAAGATATTTAAAAGTTCCGAAGCCGCACCAACATAATAGAGATACAGAAACACCGTGGCCCCTTTCTTTGAGATAACTCTGCACTAGTGCGAGCCGCAAATGCCACTTCCAGCTTAGCTGTGCAGAAGAAGAACAACAAGAAGAAGAAATATCTCGAAATATGTCCGTCAGGCCCCTTCCCTTGAGATAAATCTGCAAATATCTCGGAAACGAAGCGAGCTATGGCAAAATCTTAAGAGACCTTTTTTGTAGAGAATTAAGTTTCCTACTTTTTATGTTCTATGATATTTTTTGATCAGATGCGTAGTTCTCGAGATATATCAAGATATTTAAAAGTTCCGAAGCCGCACCAACATAATAGAGATACAGAAACACCGTGGCCCCTTTCTTTGAGATAACTCTGCACTATTGCGAGCTGCAAATGCCACTTCCAGCTTAGCTGTGCAGAGGAAGAACAACAAGAAGAAGAAATATCTCGAAATATGTCCGTCAGGCCAGTTCCTTTGAGCTGCATCTGCAAATATCTCGGAAACGAAGCGAGCTATGGCAAAATGTTAAGAGACGTTTTTTGTAGAGAATTATGTTTCCTACAATTTATGTTCTATGATATTTTTTGATCAGAAGCGTAGTTTTCGAGATATATCGAGATACTTAAAAGTTTCGAAGCCGCACCAACATAATAGAGATACAGAAACACCGTGGCCCCTTTCTTTGAGATAACTGTGCACTAGTGCGAGCCGCAAATGCCACTTCCAGCTTAGCTGTGCAGAAGAAGAACAACAAGAAGAAGAAATATCTCGAAATATGTCCGTCAGGCCCCTTCCCTTGAGATAAATCTGCAAATATCTCGGAAACGAAGCGAGCTATGGCAAAATGTTAAGAGACCTTTTTTGTACAGAATTACGTTTCCTACTTTTTATGTTCTATGATATTTTTTGATCAGACGCGTAGTTCTCGAGATATATCAAGATATTTAAAAGTTCCGAAGCCGCACCAACATAATAGAGATACAGAAACACCGTGGCCCCTCTCTTTGAGATAACTCTGCACTATTGCGAGCTGCAAATGCCACTTCCAGCTTAGCTGTGCAGAAGAAGAACAACAAGAAGAAGAAATATCTCGAAATATGTCCGTTAGGACCCTTCCCTTGAGATAAATCTGCAAATATCTCGGAAACGAAGCGAGCTATTGCAAAACGTTAAGAGACCTTTTTTGTAGAGAATTAAGTTTCCTACTTTTTATGTTCTATGATATTTTTTGATCAGATGCGTAGTTCTCGAGATATATCAAGATATTTAAAAGTTCCGAAGCCGCACCAACATAATAGAGATACAGAAACACCGTGGCCCCTGTCTTTGAGATAACTCTGCACTATTGCGAGCTGTAAATGCCACTTCCAGCTTAGCTGTGCAGAAGAAGAACAACAAGAAGAAGAAATATCTCGAAATATGTCCGTCAGGCCCCTTCCCTTGAGATAAATCGGCAAGTATCTCGGAAACGAAGCGAGCTATGGCAAAATGTTAAGAGACCTTTTTTGTAGACAATTATGTTTCCTACAATTTATGTTCTATGATATTTTTTGATCAGATGCGTAGTTCTCGAGATATATCAAGATATTTAAAAGTTCCGAAGCCGCACCAACATAATAGAGATACAGAAACACCGTGGCCCCTCTCTTTGAGATAACTCTGCACTATTGCGAGCTGGAAATGCCACGTCCAGTTTAGCTGTGCAGAAGAAGAACAACAAGAAGAAGAAATATCTCGAAATATGTCCGTCAGGCCCCTTCCCTTGAGATAAATCTGCAAATATCTCGGAAACAAAGCGAGCTATGGCAAAATGTTAAGAGACCTTTTTTGTAGAGAATTAAGTTTCCTACTTTTTATGTTCTATGATATTTTTTGATCAGATGCGCAGTTCTCGAGATATATCAAGATATTTAAAAGTTCCGAAGCCGCACCAACATAATAGAGATACAGAAACACCGTGGCCCCTTTCTTTGAGATAACTCTGCACTATTGCGCGCTGCAAATGCCACTTCCAGCTTAGCTGTGCAGAAGAAGAACAACAAGAAGAAGAAATATCTCGAAATATGTCCGTCAGGCCCCTTCCCTTGAGATAAATCTGCAAATATCTCGGAAACGAAGCGAGCTATGGCAAAATGTTAAGAGACCTTTTTTGTAGAGAATTAAGTTTCCTACTTTTTATGTTCTATGATATTTTTTGATCAGATGCGTAGTTCTCGAGATATATCAAGATATTTAAAAGCTCCGAAGCTGCACCAACATAATAGAGGTACAGAAATACCGTGGCCCCTTTCTTTGAGATAACTCTGCACTATTGCGAGCTGCAAATGCCACTTCCAGCTTAGCTGTGCAGAAGAAGAACAACAAGAATAAGAAATATTTCGAAATATGTCCGTCAGGCCCCTTCCCTTGAGATAAATCTGCAAATATCTCGGAAACGAAGCGAGCTACGGCAAAATGTTAAGAGACCTTTTTTGTAGAGAATTAGGTTTCCTACTTTTTATGTTCTATGATATTTTTCGATCAGAGGCGTAGTTCTCGAGATATATCAAGATATTTAAAAGTTCCGAAGCCGCACCAACATAATAGAGATACAGAAACACCGTGGCCCCTCTCTTTGAGATAACTCTGCACGACTGCGAGCCGCAAATGCCACTTACAGCTTAGCTGTGCAGAAGAAGAACAACGAGAAGAAGAAGTATCTCGAAATATGTCCGTCAGGCCCGTTCCTTTGAGCTGAATCTGCAAATATCTCGGAAACGAAGCGAGCTATGGCAAAATGTTAAGAGACGTTTTTTGTAGTGAATTATGTTTCCTACAATTTATGTTCTATGATATTTTTTGATCAGAAGCGTAGTTTTCGAGATATATCGAGATATTTAAAAGTTCCGAAGCCGCACCAACATAATAGAGATACAGAAACACCGTGGCTCCTTTCTTTGAGATAACTCTGCACTATTGCGACCTGCAAATGCCACTTCCAGCTTAGCTGTGCAGAAGAAGAACAACAAGAAGAAGAAATATCTCGAAATATGTCCCTCAGGCCCCTTCCCTTGAGATAAATCTGCAAATATCGCGGAAACCAAGCGAGCTATGGCAAAATATTAAGAGACCTTATTTGTAGAGAATTAAGTTTCCTACTTTTTATGTTCTACGATATTTTTTGATCAGATGCGTAGTTCTCGAGATATATCAAGATATTTAAAAGTTCCGAAGCCGCACCAACATAATAGAGATACAGAAACACCGTGGCCCCTTTCTTTGAGATAACTCTGCACTATTGCGCGCTGCAAATGGCACTTCCAGCTTAGCTGTGCAGAAGAAGAACAACAAGAAGAAGAAATATCTCGAAATATGTCCGTCAGGCCCCTTCCCTTGAGATAAATCTGCAAATATCTCGGAAACCAAGCGAGCTATGGCAAAATGTTAAGAGACCTTTTTTGTAGAGAATTAAGTTTCCTACTTTTTATGTTCTATGATATTTTTTGATCAGATGCGTAGTTCTCGAGATATATCAAGATATTTAAAAGTTCCGAAGCCGCACTAACATAATAGAGATACAGAAACACCGTGGCCCCTTTCTTTGAGATAACTCTGCACTATTGCGCGCTGCAAATGCCACTTCCAGCTTAGCTGTGCAGAAGAAGAACAACAAGAAGAAGAAATATCTCGAAATATGTCCGTCAGGCCCCTTCCCTTGAGATAAATCTGCAAATATCTCGGAAACGAAGCGAGCTATGGCAAAATGTTAAGAGACCTTTTTTGTAGAGAATTATGTTTCCTACAATTTACGTTCTCTGATATTTTTTGATCAGAAGCGTAGTTTTCGAGATATATCGAGATATTTAAAAGTTCCGAAGCCGCACCAACATAATAGAGATACAGAAACACCGTGGCCCCTTTCTTTGAGATAACTCTGCACTATTGCGACCTGCAAATGCCACTTCCAGCTTAGCTGTGCAGAAGAAGAACAACAAGAAGAAGAAATATCTCGAAATATGTCCCTCAGGCCCCTTCCCTTGAGATAAATCTGCAAATATCTCGGAAACCAAGCGAGCTATGGCAAAATATTAAGAGACCTTATTTGTAGAGAATTAAGTTTCCTACTTTTTATGTTCTACGATATTTTTTGATCAGATGCGTAGTTCTCGAGATATATCAAGATATTTAAAAGTTCCGAAGCCGCACCAATATAATAGAGATACAGAAACACCGTGGCCCCTTTCTTTGAGATAACTCTGCACGATTGCGAGCTGGAAATGCCACTTCCAGTTTAGCTGTGCAGAAGAAGAACAACAAGAAGAAGAAATATCTCGAAATATGTCCGTCAGGCCCCTTCCCTTGAGATAAATCTGCAAATATCTCGGAAACGAAGCGAGCTATGCCAAAATGTTAAGAGACCTTATTTGTAGACAATTAAGTTTCCTACTTTTTATGTTCTATGATATTTTTTGATCAGATGCGTAGTTCTCGAGATATATCAAGATATTTAAAAGTACCGAAGCTGCACCAACATAATAGAGGTGCAGAAACACCGTGGCCTCTTTCTTTGAGATAACTCTGCACTATTGCGAGCTGCAAATGCCACTTCCAGCTTAGCTGTGCAGAAGAGGAACAACAAGAAGAAGAAATATCTAGAAATATGTCCGTCAGGCCCCTTCCCTTGAGATAAATCTGCATATATCTCGGAAACGAAGCGAGCTATGGCAAACTGTTAAGAGACCTTTTTTGTAGAGAATTATGTTTGCTACAATTTATGTTCTATGATATTTTTTGATCAGAAGAGTAGTTTTCGAGATATATCGAGATATTTAAAAGTTCCGAAGCCGCACCAACATAATAGAGATACAGAAACACCGTGGCCCCTTTCCTTGAGATAACTGCACTAGTGCGAGCCGCAAATGCCACTTCCAGCTTAGCTGTGCAGAAGAAGAACAACAAGAAGAAGAAATATCTCGAAATATGTCCGTCAGGCCCCTTCCCTTGGGATAAATCTGCAAATATCTCGGAAACGAAGCGAGCTACGGCAAAATGTTAAGAGACCTTTTTTGTAGAAAATTGGGATTCCTACTTTTTATGTTCTATGATATTTTTTGAACAGATGCGTAGTTCTCGAGATATATCAAGATATTTAAAAGTTCCGAAGCCGCACCAACATAATATGGATACAGAAACACCGTGGCCCCTTTCTTTGAGATAAGTCTGCACTATTGCGCGCTGCAAATGGCACTTCCAGCTTAGCTGTGCAGAAGAAGAACAACAAGAAGAAGAAATATCTCGAAATATGTCCGTCAGGCCCCTTCCCTTGAGATAAATCTGCAAATATCTCGGAAACGAAGCGAGCTATGGCAAAATGTTAAGAGAACTTTTTTGTAGAGAATTAAGTTTCCTACTTTTTATGTTCTATGATATTTTTTGATCAGATGCGTAGTTCTCGAGATATATCAAGATATTTAAAAGTTCCGAAGCCGCACCAACATAATAGAGATACAGAAACACCGTGGCCCCTTTCTTTGAGATTACTCTGCACGATTGCGAGCTGGAAATGCCACTTCCAGTTTAGCTGTGCAGAAGAAGAACAACAAGAAGAAGAAATATCTCGAAATATGTCCATCAGGACCCTTCCCTTGAGATAAATCTGCAAATATCTCGGAAACGAAGCGAGCTATGGCAAAATGTTAAGAGACCTTTTTCGTAGAGAATTATGCTTCCTACAATTTATGTTCTATGATATTTTTTGATCAGAAGCGTAGTTTTCGAGATATATCGAGATATTTAAAAGTGCCGAAGCCGCACCAACATAATAGAGATACAGAAACACCGTGGCCCCTTTCTTTGGGATAACTCTGCACTATTGCGAGCTGGAAATGCCACTTCCAGTTTAGCTGTGCAGAAGAAGAACAACAAGAAGAAGAAATATCTCGAAGTATGTCCGTCAGGACCCTTCCCTTGAGATAAATCTGCAAATATCTCGGAAATGAAGGGAGCTATTGCAAAACGTTTAGAGACCTTTTTTGTAGAGAATTAAGTTTCCTACTTTTTATGTTGTATGATATTTTTTGATCAGATGCGTAGTTCTCGAGATATATCAAGATATTTAAAAGCTCCGAAGCTGCACCAACATAATAGAGGTACAGAAACACCGTGGCCCCTTTCTTTGAGATAACTCTGCACTATTGCGAGCTGCAAATGCCACTTCCAGCTTAGCTGTGCAGAAGAAGAACAACAAGAAGAAGAAATATCTCGAAATATGTCCGTCAGGCCCCTTCCCTTGGGATAAATCTGCAAATATCTCGGAAACGAAGCGAGCTATGGCAAAATATTAAGAGACCTTTTTTGTAGAGAATTATGTTTCCTACAATTTACGTTCTCTGATATTTTTTGATCAGACGCGTAGTTTTCGAGATATATCGAGATATTTAAAAGTTCCGAAGCCGCACCAACATAATAGAGATACCGAAACACCGTGGCCCCTTTCTTTGAGATAACTCTGCACTATTGCGAGCTGCAAATGCCACTTCCAGCTTAGCTGTGCAGAAGAAGAACAACAAGAAGAAGAAATATCTGGAAATATGTCCGTCAGGCCCCTTCCCTTGAGATAAATCTGCAAATATCTCGGAAACGAAGCGAGCTATTGCAAAACGTTAAGAGACCTTTTTTGTAGCGAATTAAGTTTCCTACTTTTTATGTTCTATGATATTTTTCGATCAGAGGCGTAGTTCTCGAGATATATCAAGATATTTAAAAGTTCCGAAGCCGCACCAATATAATAGAGATACAGAAACACCGTGGCCCCTTTCTTTGAGATAACTCTGCACGATTGCGAGCTGGAAATGCCACTTCCAGTTTAGCTGTGCAGAAGAAGAACAACAAGAAGAAGAAATATCTCGAAATATGTCCGTCAGGCCCCTTCCCTTGAGATAAATCTGCAAATATCTCGGAAACGAAGCGAGCTATGCCAAAATGTTAAGAGACCTTATTTGTAGACAATTAAGTTTCCTACTTTTTATGTTCTATGATATTTTTTGATCAGATGCGTAGTTCTCGAGATATATCAAGATATTTAAAAGTTCCGAAGCTGCACCAACATAATAGAGGTGCAGAAACACCGTGGCCTCTTTCTTTGAGATAACTCTGCACTATTGCGAGCTGCAAATGCCACTTCCAGCTTAGCTGTGCAGAAGAGGAACAACAAGAAGAAGAAATATCTAGAAATATGTCCGTCAGGCCCCTTCCCTTGAGATAAATCTGCATATATCTCGGAAACGAAGCGAGCTATGGCAAACTGTTAAGAGACCTTTTTTGTAGAGAATTATGTTTGCTACAATTTATGTTCTATGATATTTTTTGATCAGAAGAGTAGTTTTCGAGATATATCGAGATATTTAAAAGTTCCGAAGCCGCACCAACATAATAGAGATACAGAAACACCGTGGCCCCTTTCCTTGAGATAACTGCACTAGTGCGAGCCGCAAATGCCACTTCCAGCTTAGCTGTGCAGAAGAAGAACAACAAGAAGAAGAAATATCTCGAAATATGTCCGTCAGGCCCCTTCCCTTGGGATAAATCTGCAAATATCTCGGAAACGAAGCGAGCTACGGCAAAATGTTAAGAGACCTTTTTTGTAGAAAATTGGGATTCCTACTTTTTATGTTCTATGATATTTTTTGAACAGATGCGTAGTTCTCGAGATATATCAAGATATTTAAAAGTTCCGAAGCCGCACCAACATAATATGGATACAGAAACACCGTGGCCCCTTTCTTTGAGATAAGTCTGCACTATTGCGCGCTGCAAATGGCACTTCCAGCTTAGCTGTGCAGAAGAAGAACAACAAGAAGAAGAAATATCTCGAAATATGTCCGTCAGGCCCCTTCCCTTGAGATAAATCTGCAAATATCTCGGAAACGAAGCGAGCTATGGCAAAATGTTAAGAGAACTTTTTTGTAGAGAATTAAGTTTCCTACTTTTTATGTTCTATGATATTTTTTGATCAGATGCGTAGTTCTCGAGATATATCAAGATATTTAAAAGTTCCGAAGCCGCACCAACATAATAGAGATACAGAAACACCGTGGCCCCTTTCTTTGAGATTACTCTGCACGATTGCGAGCTGGAAATGCCACTTCCAGTTTAGCTGTGCAGAAGAAGAACAACAAGAAGAAGAAATATCTCGAAATATGTCCATCAGGACCCTTCCCTTGAGATAAATCTGCAAATATCTCGGAAACGAAGCGAGCTATGGCAAAATGTTAAGAGACCTTTTTCGTAGAGAATTATGCTTCCTACAATTTATGTTCTATGATATTTTTTGATCAGAAGCGTAGTTTTCGAGATATATCGAGATATTTAAAAGTGCCGAAGCCGCACCAACATAATAGAGATACAGAAACACCGTGGCCCCTTTCTTTGGGATAACTCTGCACTATTGCGAGCTGGAAATGCCACTTCCAGTTTAGCTGTGCAGAAGAAGAACAACAAGAAGAAGAAATATCTCGAAATATGTCCGTCAGGACCCTTCCCTTGAGATAAATCTGCAAATATCTCGGAAATGAAGGGAGCTATTGCAAAACGTCAAGAGACCTTTTTTGTAGAGAATTAAGTTTCCTACTTTTTATGTTGTATGATATTTTTTGATCAGATGCGTAGTTCTCGAGATATATCAAGATATTTAAAAGCTCCGAAGCTGCACCAACATAATAGAGGTACAGAAACACCGTGGCCCCTTTCTTTGAGATAACTCTGCACTATTGCGAGCTGCAAATGCCACTTCCAGCTTAGCTGTGCAGAAGAAGAACAACAAGAAGAAGAAATATCTCGAAATATGTCCGTCAGGCCCCTTCCCTTGGGATAAATCTGCAAATATCTCGGAAACGAAGCGAGCTATGGCAAAATATTAAGAGACCTTTTTTGTAGAGAATTATGTTTCCTACAATTTACGTTCTCTGATATTTTTTGATCAGACGCGTAGTTTTCGAGATATATCGAGATATTTAAAAGTTCCGAAGCCGCACCAACATAATAGAGATACCGAAACACCGTGGCCCCTTTCTTTGAGATAACTCTGCACTATTGCGAGCTGCAAATGCCACTTCCAGCTTAGCTGTGCAGAAGAAGAACAACAAGAAGAAGAAATATCTGGAAATATGTCCGTCAGGCCCCTTCCCTTGAGATAAATCTGCAAATATCTCGGAAACGAAGCGAGCTATTGCAAAACGTTAAGAGACCTTTTTTGTAGCGAATTAAGTTTCCTACTTTTTATGTTCTATGATATTTTTTGATCAGATGCGTAGTTCTCGAGATATATCAAGATATTTAAAAGCTCCGAAGCTGCACCAACATAATAGAGGTACAGAAACACCGTGGCCCCTTTCTTTGAGATAACTCTGCACTATTGCGAGCTGCAAATGCCACTTCCAGCTTAGCTGTGCAGAAGAAGAACAACAAGAAGAAGAAATATCTGGAAATATGTCCGTCAGGCCCCTTCCATTGAGATAAATCTGCAAATATCTCGGAAACGAAGCGAGCTATGGCAAAATGTTAAGAGACCTTTTTCGTAGAGAATTATGCTTCCTACAATTTATGTTGTATGATATTTTTTGATCAGAAGCGTAGTTTTCGAGATATATCGAGATATTTAAAAGTGCCGAAGCCGCACCAACATAATAGAGATACAGAAACACCGTGGCCCCTTTCTTTGGGATAACTCTGCACTATTGCGAGCTGGAAATGCCACTTCCAGTTTAGCTGTGCAGAAGAAGAACAACAAGAAGAAGAAATATCTCGAAATATGTCCGTCAGGACCCTTCCCTTGAGATAAATCTGCAAATATCTCGGAAACGATGCCAGCTATGGGAAAATGTTAAAAAACCTTTTTTGTAGAGGATTAAGTTTCCTACTTTTTATCTTCTATGATATTTTCTGATCAGATGCGTAGTTCTCGAGATATATCAAGATATTTAAAAGTTCCGAAGCCGCACCAACATAATAGAGATACAGAAACACCGTGGCCCCTTTCTTTGAGATAACTCTGCACTATTGCGAGCTGTAAATGCCACTTCCAGCTTAGCTGTGCAGAAGAAGAACAACAAGAAGAAGAAATATCTCGAAATATGTCCCTCAGGCCCCTTCCCTTGAGATAAATCTGCAAATATCTCGGAAACCAAGCGAGCTATGGCAAAATGTTAAGAGACCTTATTTGTAGAGAATTAAGTTTCCTACTTTTTATGTTCTACGATATTTTTTGATCAGATGCGTAGTTCTCGAGATATATCAAGATATTTAAAAGTTCCGAAGCCCCACCAACATAATAGAGATACAGAAACACCGTGGCCCCTTTCTTTGAGATAACTCTGCACTATTGCGAGCTGCAAATGGCACTTCCAGCTTAGCTGTGCAGAAGAAGAACAACAAGAAGAAGAAATATCTCGAAATATGTCCGTCAGGCCCCTTCCCTTGAGATAAATCTGCAAATATCTCGGAAACGAAGCGAGCTATGGCAAAATGTTTAGAGACGTTTTTTGTAGTGAATTATGTTTCCTACAATTTATGTTCTATGATATTTTTTGATCAGAAGCGTAGTTTTCGAGATATATCGAGATATTTAAAAGTTCCGAAGCCGCACCAACATAATAGAGATACAGAAACACCGTGGCTCCTTTCTTTGAGATAACTCTGCACTATTGCGACCTGCAAATGCCACTTCCAGCTTAGCTGTGCAGAAGAAGAACAACAAGAAGAAGAAATATCTCGAAATATGTCCCTCAGGCCCCTTCCCTTGAGATAAATCTGCAAATATCGCGGAAACCAAGCGAGCTATGGCAAAATATTAAGAGACCTTATTTGTAGAGAATTAAGTTTCCTACTTTTTATGTTCTACGATATTTTTTGATCAGATGCGTAGTTCTCGAGATATATCAAGATATTTAAAAGTTCCGAAGCCGCACCAACATAATAGAGATACAGAAACACCGTGGCCCCTTTCTTTGAGATAACTCTGCACTATTGCGAGCTGCAAATGCCACTTCCAGCTTAGCTGTGCAGGAGAAGAACAACAAGAAGAAGAAATATCTGGAAATATGTCCGTCAGGCCCCTTCCCTTGAGATAAATCTGCAAATATCTCGGAAACGAAGCGAGCTACGGCAAAATGTTAAGAGGCCTTTTTTGTAGAAAATTAGGATTCCTACTTTTTATGTTCTATGATATTTTTTGAACAGATGCGTAGTTCTCGAGATATATCAAGATATTTAAAAGTTCCGAAGCCGCACCAACATAATAGAGATACAGAAACACCGTGGCCCCTTTCTTTGAGATAACTCTGCACTATTGCGCGCTGCAAATGGCACTTCCAGCTTAGCTGTGCAGAAGAAGAACAACAAGAAGAAGAAATATCTCGAAATATGTCCGTCAGGCCCCTTCCCTTGAGATAAATCTGCAAATATCTCGGAAACGAAGCGAGCTATGGCAAAATGTTAAGAGACCTTTTTTGTAGAGAATTAAGTTTCCTACTTTTTATGTTGTATGATATTTTTCGATCAGAGGCGTAGTTCTCGAGATATATCAAGATATTTAAAAGTTCCGAAGCCGCACCAACATAATAGAGATACAGAAACACCGTGGCCCCTTTCTTTGAGATTACTCCGCACGATTGCGAGCTGGAAATGCCACTTCCAGTTTAGCTGTGCAGAAGAAGAACAACAAGAAGAAGAAATATCTCGAAATATGTCCATCAGGACCCTTCCCTTGAGATAAATCTGCAAATATCTCGGAAACGAAGCGAGCTATGGCAAAATGTTAAGAGACCTTTTTCGTAGAGAATTATGCCTCCTACAATTTATGTTCTATGATATTTTATGATCAGAAGCGTAGTTTTCGAGATATATCGAGATATTTAAAAGTGCCGAAGCCGCACCAACATAATAGAGATACAGAAACACCGTGGCCCCTTTCTTTGGGATAACTCTGCACTATTGCGAGCTGGAAATGCCACTTCCAATTTAGCTGTGCAGAAGAAGAACAACAAGAAGAAGAAATATCTCGAAATATGTCCGTCAGGACCCTTCCCTTGAGATAAATCTGCAAATATCCCGGAAATGAAGCGAGCTATTGCAAAACGTTAAGAGACCTTTTTTGTAGAGAATTAAGTTTCCTACTTTTTATGTTGTATGATATTTTTTGATCAGATGCGTAGTTCTCGAGATATATCAAGATATTTAAAAGCTCCGAAGCTGCACCAACATAATAGAGGTACAGAAACACCGTGGCCCCTTTCTTTGAGATAACTCTGCACTATTGCGAGCTGCAAATGCCACTTCCAGCTTAGCTGTGCAGAAGAAGAACAACAAGAAGAAGAAATATCTCGAAATATGTCCGTCAGGCCCCTTCCCTTGAGATAAATCTGCAAATACCTCGGAAACCAAGCGAGCTATGGCAAAATGTTAAGAGACCTTTTTTGTAGAGAATTAAGTTTCCTACTTTTTATGTTCTATGATATTTTTCGATCAGAGGCGTAGTTCTCGAGATATATCAAGATATTTAAAAGTTCCGAAGCCGCACCAATATAATAGAGATACAGAAACACCGTGGCCCCTTTCTTTGAGATAACTCTGCACGATTGCGAGCTGGAAATGCCACTTCCAGTTTAGCTGTGCAGAAGAAGAACAACAAGAAGAAGAAATATCTCGAAATATGTCCGTCAGGCCCCTTCCCTTGAGATAAATCTGCAAATATCTCGGAAACGAAGCGAGCTATGCCAAAATGTTAAGAGACCTTATTTCTAGACAATTAAGTTTCCTACTTTTTATGTTCTATGATATTTTTTGATCAGATGCGTAGTTCTCGAGATATATCAAGATATTTAAAAGTTCCGAAGCTGCACCAACATAATAGAGGTGCAGAAACACCGTGGCCTCTTTCTTTGAGATAACTCTGCACTATTGCGAGCTGCAAATGCCACTTCCAGCTTAGCTGTGCAGAAGAGGAACAACAAGAAGAAGAAATATCTCGGAATATGTCCGTCAGGCCCCTTCCCTTGAGATAAATCTGCAAATATCTCGGAAACGATGCCAGCTATGGGAAAATGTTAAAAAACCTTTTTTGTAGAGGATTAAGTTTCCTACTTTTTATCTTCTATGATATTTTCTGATCAGATGCGTAGTTCTCGAGATATATCAAGATATTTAAAAGTTCCGAAGCCGCACCAACATAATAGAGATACAGAAACACCGTGGCCCCTTTCTTTGAGATAACTCTGCACTATTGCGAGATGTAAATGCCACTTCCAGCTTAGCTGTGCAGAAGAAGAACAACAAGAAGAAGAAATATCTCGAAATATGTCCCTCAGGCCCCTTCCCTTGAGATAAATCTGCAAATATCTCGGAAACCAAGCGAGCTATGGCAAAATGTTAAGAGACCTTATTTGTAGAGAATTAAGTTTCCTACTTTTTATGTTCTACGATATTTTTTGATCAGATGCGTAGTTCTCGAGATATATCAAGATATTTAAAAGTTCCGAAGCCGCACCAACATAATAGAGATACAGAAACACCGTGGCCCCTTTCTTTGAGATAACTCTGCACTATTGCGAGCTGCAAATGGCACTTCCAGCTTAGCTGTGCAGAAGAAGAACAACAAGAAGAAGAAATATCTCGAAATATGTCCGTCAGGCCCCTTCCCTTGGGATAAATCTGCAAATATCTCGGAAACGAAGCGAGCTATGGCAAAATGTTAAGAGACCTTTTTTGTAGAGAATTATGTTTCCTACAATTTACGTTCTCTGATATTTTTTGATCAGAAGCGTAGTTTTCGAGATATATCGAGATATTTAAAAGTTCCGAAGCCGCACCAACATAATAGAGATACCGAAACACCGTGGCCCCTTTCTTTGAGATAACTCTGCACTATTGCGAGCTGCAAATGCCACTTCCAGCTTAGCTGTGCAGAAGAAGAACAACAAGAAGAAGAAATATCTGGAAATATGTCCGTCAGGCCCCTTCCCTTGAGATAAATCTGCAAATATCTCGGAAACGAAGCGAGCTATTGCAAAACGTTAAGAGACCTTTTTTGTAGCGAATTAACTTTCCTACTTTTTATGTTCTATGATATTTTTTGATCAGATGCGTAGTTCTCGAGATATATCAAGATATTTAAAAGCTCCGAAGCTGCACCAACATAATAGAGGTACAGAAACACCGTGGCCCCTTTCTTTGAGATAACTCTGCACTATTGCGAGCTGCAAATGCCACTTCCAGCTTAGCTGTGCAGAAGAAGAACAACAAGAAGAAGAAATATCTGGAAATATGTCCGTCAGGCCCCTTCCCTTGAGATAAATCTGCAAATATCTCGGAAACGAAGCGAGCTATGGCAAAATGTTAAGAGACCTTTTTCGTAGAGAATTATGCTTCCTACAATTTATGTTCTATGATATTTTTTGATCAGAAGCGTAGTTTTCGAGATATATCGAGATATTTAAAAGTGCCGAAGCCGCACCAACATAATAGAGATACAGAAACACCGTGGCCCCTTTCTTTGGGATAACTCTGCACTATTGCGAGCTGGAAATGCCACTTCCAGTTTAGCTGTGCAGAAGAAGAACAACAAGAAGAAGAAATATCTCGAAATATGTCCGTCAGGACCCTTCCCTTGAGATAAATCTGCAAATATCTCGGAAATGAAGCGAGCTATTGCAAAACGTTAAGAGACCTTTTTTGTAGAGAATTAAGTTTCCTACTTTTTATGTTGTATGATATTTTTTGATCAGATGCGTAGTTCTCGAGATATATCAAGATATTTAAAAGCTCCGAAGCTGCACCAACATAATAGAGGTACAGAAACACCGTGGCCCCTTTCTTTGAGATAACTCTGCACTATTGCGAGCTGCAAATGCCACTTCCAGCTTAGCTGTGCAGAAGAAGAACAACAAGAAGAAGAAATATCTCGAAATATGTCCGTCAGGCCCCTTCCCTTGAGATAAATCTGCAAATACCTCGGAAACCAAGCGAGCTATGGCAAAATGTTAAGAGACCTTTTTTGTAGAGAATTAAGTTTCCTACTTTTTATGTTCTATGATATTTTTCGATCAGAGGCGTAGTTCTCGAGATATATCAAGATATTTAAAAGTTCCGAAGCCGCACCAATATAATAGAGATACAGAAACACCGTGGCCCCTTTCTTTGAGATAACTCTGCACGATTGCGAGCTGGAAATGCCACTTCCAGTTTAGCTGTGCAGAAGAAGAACAACAAGAAGAAGAAATATCTCGAAATATGTCCGTCAGGCCCCTTCCCTTGAGATAAATCTGCAAATATCTCGGAAACGAAGCGAGCTATGCCAAAATGTTAAGAGACCTTATTTGTAGACAATTAAGTTTCCTACTTTTTATGTTCTATGATATTTTTTGATCAGATGCGTAGTTCTCGAGATATATCAAGATATTTAAAAGTTCCGAAGCTGCACCAACATAATAGAGGTGCAGAAACACCGTGGCCTCTTTCTTTGAGATAACTCTGCACTATTGCGAGCTGCAAATGCCACTTCCAGCTTAGCTGTGCAGAAGAGGAACAACAAGAAGAAGAAATATCTCGGAATATGTCCGTCAGGCCCCTTCCCTTGAGATAAATCTGCAAATATCTCGGAAACGATGCCAGCTATGGGAAAATGTTAAAAAACCTTTTTTGTAGAGGATTAAGTTTCCTACTTTTTATCTTCTATGATATTTTCTGATCAGATGCGTAGTTCTCGAGATATATCAAGATATTTAAAAGTTCCGAAGCCGCACCAACATAATAGAGATACAGAAACACCGTGGCCCCTTTCTTTGAGATAACTCTGCACTATTGCGAGCTGTAAATGCCACTTCCAGCTTAGCTGTGCAGAAGAAGAACAACAAGAAGAAGAAATATCTCGAAATATGTCCCTCAGGCCCCTTCCCTTGCGATAAATCTGCAAATATCTCGGAAACCAAGCGAGCTATGGCAAAATGTTAAGAGACCTTATTTGTAGAGAATTAAGTTTCCTACTTTTTATGTTCTACGATATTTTTTGATCAGATGCGTAGTTCTCGAGATGTATCAAGATATTTAAAAGTTCCGAAGCCGCACCAACATAATAGAGATACAGAAACACCGTGGCCCCTTTCTTTGAGATAACTCTGCACTATTGCGAGCTGCAAATGGCACTTCCAGCTTAGCTGTGCAGAAGAAGAACAACAAGAAGAAGAAATATCTCGAAATATGTCCGTCAGGCCCCTTCCCTTGAGATAAATCTGCAAATATCTCGGAAACGAAGCGAGCTATGGCAAAATGTTAAGAGACCTTTTTTGTAGAGAATTAAGTTTCCTACTTTTTATGTTCTATGATATTTTTTGATCAGATGCGTAGTTCTCGAGATATATCAAGATATTTAAAAGTTCCGAAGCCGCACCAACATAATAGAGATACAGAAACACCGTGGCCCCTTTCTTTGAGATTACTCTGCACGATTGCGAGCTGGAAATGCCACTTCCAGTTTAGCTGTGCAGAAGAAGAACAACAAGAAGAAGAAATATCTGGAAATATGTCCGTCAGGCCCCTTCCCTTGAGATAAATCTGCAAATATCTCGGAAACGAAGCGAGCTACGGCAAAATGTTTAGAGAGCTTTTTTGTAGAAAATTAGGATTCCTCCTTTTTATGTTCTATGATATTTTTTGAACAGATGCGTAGTTCTCGAGATATATCAAGATATTTAAAAGTTCCGAAGCCGCACCAACATAATAGAGATACAGAAACACCGTGGCCCCTTTCTTTGAGATAACTCTGCACTATTGCGCGCTGCAAATGGCACTTCCAGCTTAGCTGTGCAGAAGAAGAACAACAAGAAGAAGAAATATCTCGAAATATGTCCGTCAGGCCCCTTCCCTTGAGATAAATCTGCAAATATCTCGGAAACGAAGCGAGCTATGGCAAAATGTTAAGAGACCTTTTTTGTAGAGAATTAAGTTTCCTACTTTTTATGTTCTATGATATTTTTTGATCAGATGCGTAGTTCTCGAGATATATCAAGATATTTAAAAGTTCCGAAGCCGCACCAACATAATAGAGATACAGAAACACCGTGGCCCCTTTCTTTGAGATAACTCTGCACTACTGCGAGCTGGAAATGCCACTTCCAGCTTAGCTGTGCAGAAGAAGAACAACAAGAAGAAGAAATATCTCGAAATATGTCGGTCAGGCCCCTTCCCTTGGGATAAATCTGCAAATATCTCGGAAACGAAGCGAGCTATGGCAAAATGTTAAGAGACCTTTTTTGTAGAGAATTATGTTTCCTACAATTTACGTTCTCTGATATTTTTTGATCAGAAGCGTAGTTTTCGAGATATATCGAGATATTTAAAAGTTCCGAAGCCGCACCAACATAATAGAGATAGCGAAACACCGTGGCCCCTTTCTTTGAGATAACTCTGCACTATTGCGAGCTGCAAATGCCACTTCCAGCTTAGCTGTGCAGAAGAAGAACAACAAGAAGAAGAAATATCTGGAAATATGTCCGTCAGGCCCCTTCCCTTGAGATAAATCTGCAAATATCTCGGAAACGAAGCGAGCTATTGCAAAACGTTAACAGACCTTTTTTGTAGCGAATTAAGTTTCCTACTTTTTATGTTCTATGATATTTTTTGATCAGATGCGTAGTTCTCGAGATATATCAAGATATTTAAAAGCTCCGAAGCTGCACCAACATAATAGAGGTACAGAAACACCGTGGCCCCTTTCTTTGAGATAACTCTGCACTATTGCGAGCTGCAAATGCCACTTCCAGCTTAGCTGTGCAGAAGAAGAACAACAAGAAGAAGAAATATCTCGAAATATGTCCGTCGGCCCCTTCCCTTGAGATAAATCTGCAAATATCTCGGAAACGAAGCGAGCTATGGCAAAATGTTAAGAGACCTTTTTCGTAGAGAATTATGTTTCCTACAATTTATGTTCTATGATATTTTTTGATCAGAAGCGTAGTTTTCGAGATATATCGAGATATTTAAAAGTGCCGAAGCCGCACCAACATAATAGAGATACAGAAACACCGTGGCCCCTTTCTTTGGGATAACTCTGCACTATTGCGAGCTGGAAATGCCACTTCCAGTTTAGCTGTGCAGAAGAAGAACAACAAGAAGAAGAAATATCTCGAAATATGTCGGTCAGGACCCTTCCCTTGAGATAAATCTGCAAATATCTCGGAAATGAAGCGAGCTATTGCAAAACGTTAAGAGACCTTTTTTGTAGAGAATTAAGTTTCCTACTTTTTATGTTGTATGATATTTTTTGATCAGATGCGTAGTTCTCGAGATATATCAAGATATTTAAAAGTTCCGAAGCTGCACCAACATAATAGAGATACAGAAACACCGTGGCCCCTTTCTTTCAGATAACTATGCACTATTGCGAGCTGCAAATGCCACTTCCAGCTTAGCTGTGCAGAAGAAGAACAACAAGAAGAAGAAATATCTCGAAATATGTCCGTCAGGCCCCTTACCTTGAGATAAATCTGCAAATATCTCGGAAACGAAGCGAGCTATGGCAAAATGTTAAGAGACCTTTTTTGTAGAGAATTATGTTTCCTACAATTTACGTTCTCTGATATTTTTTGATCAGAAGCGTAGTTTTCGAGATATATCGAGATATTTAAAAGTTCCGAAGCCGCACCAACATAATAGAGATACCGAAACACCGTGGCCCCTTTCTTTGAGATAACTCTGCACTATTGCGAGCTGCAAATGCCACTTCCAGCTTAGCTGTGCAGAAGAAGAACAACAAGAAGAAGAAATATCTGGAAATATGTCCGTCAGGCCCCTTCCCTTGAGATAAATCTGCAAATATCTCGGAAACGAAGCGAGCTATTGCAAAACGTTAAGAGACCTTTTTTGTAGCGAATTAAGTTTCCTACTTTTTATGTTCTATGATATTTTTTGATCAGATGCGTAGTTCTCGAGATATATCAAGATATTTAAAAGCTCCGAAGCTGCACCGACATAATAGAGGTACAGAAACACCGTGGCCCCTTTCTTTGAGATAACTCTGCACTATTGCGAGCTGCAAATGCCACTTCCAGCTTAGCTGTGCAGAAGAAGAACAACAAGAAGAAGAAATATCTCGAAATATGTCCGTCGGCCCCTTCCCTTGAGATAAATCTGCAAATATCTCGGAAACGAAGCGAGCTATGGCAAAATGTTAAGAGCCCTTTTTTGTAGAGAATTAAGTTTCCTACTTTTTATGTTCTATGATATTTTTCGATCAGAGGCGTAGTTCTCGAGATATATCAAGATATTTAAAAGTTCCGAAGCCGCACCAACATAATAGAGATACAGAAACACCGTGGCCCCTTTCTTTGAGATTACTCTGCACGATTGCGAGCTGGAAATGCCACTTCCAGTTTAGCTGTGCAGAAGAAGAACAACAAGAAGAAGAAATATCTCGAAATATGTCCATCAGGCCCCTTCCCTTGAGATAAATCTGCAAATATCTCGGAAACGAAGCGAGCTATGCCAAAATGTTAAGAGACCTTATTTGTAGACAATTAAGTTTCCTACTTTTTATGTTCTATGATATTTTTTGATCAGATGCGTAGTTCTCGAGATATATCAAGATATTTAAAAGTTCCGAAGCTGCACCAACATAATAGAGGTGCAGAAACACCGTGGCCTCTTTCTTTGAGATAACTCTGCACTATTGCGAGCTGCAAATGCCACTTCCAGCTTAGCTGTGCAGAAGAGGAACAACAAGAAGAAGAAATATCTCGGAATATGTCCGTCAGACCCCTTCCCTTGAGATAAATCTGCAAATATCTCGGAAACGATGCCAGCTATGGGAAAATGTTAAAAAACCTTTTTTGTAGAGGATTAAGTTTCCTACTTTTTATCTTCTATGATATTTTCTGATCAGATGCGTAGTTCTCGAGATATATCAAGATATTTAAAAGTTCCGAAGCCGCACCAACATAATAGAGATACAGAAACACCGTGGCCCCTTTCTTTGAGATAACTCTGCACTATTGCGAGCTGTAAATGCCACTTCCAGCTTAGCTGTGCAGAAGAAGAACAACAAGAAGAAGAAATATCTCGAAATATGTCCCTCAGGCCCCTTCCCTTGCGATAAATCTGCAAATATCTCGGAAACCAAGCGAGCTATGGCAAAATGTTAAGAGACCTTATTTGTAGAGAATTAAGTTTCCTACTTTTTATGTTCTACGATATTTTTTGATCAGATGCGTAGTTCTCGAGATGTATCAAGATATTTAAAAGTTCCGAAGCCGCACCAACATAATAGAGATACAGAAACACCGTGGCCCCTTTCTTTGAGATAACTCTGCACTATTGCGAGCTGCAAATGGCACTTCCAGCTTAGCTGTGCAGAAGAAGAACAACAAGAAGAAGAAATATCTCGAAATATGTCCGTCAGGCCCCTTCCCTTGAGATAAATCTGCAAATATCTCGGAAACGAAGCGAGCTATGGCAAAATGTTAAGAGACCTTTTTTGTAGAGAATTAAGTTTCCTACTTTTTATGTTCTATGATATTTTTTGATCAGATGCGTAGTTCTCGAGATATATCAAGATATTTAAAAGTTCCGAAGCCGCACCAACATAATAGAGATACAGAAACACCGTGGCCCCTTTCTTTGAGATAACTCTGCACTATTGCGAGCTGCAAATGGCACTTCCAGCTTAGCTGTGCAGAAGAAGAACAACAAGAAGAAGAAATATCTCGAAATATGTCCCTCAGGCCCCTTCCCTTGAGATAAATCTGCAAATATCTCGGAAACCAAGCGAGCTATGGCAAAATGTTAAGAGACCTTATTTGTAGAGAATTAAGTTTCCTACTTTTTATGTTCTACGATATTTTTTGATCAGATGCGTAGTTCTCGAGATATATCAAGATATTTAAAAGTTCCGAAGCCGCACCAACATAATAGAGGTGCAGAAACACCGTGGCCTCTTTCTTTGAGATAACTCTGCACTATTGCGAGCTGCAAATGCCACTTCCAGCTTAGCTGTGCAGAAGAGGAACAACAAGAAGAAGAAATATCTCGGAATATGTCCGTCAGGCCCCTTCCCTTGAGATAAATCTGCAAATATCTCGGAAACGATGCCAGCTATGGGAAAATGTTAAAAAACCTTTTTTGTAGAGGATTATGTTTCCTACAATTTATGTTCTATGATATTTTCTGATCAGATGCGTAGTTCTCGAGATATATCAAGATATTTAAAAGTTCCGAAGCCGCACCAACATAATAGAGATACAGAAACACCGTGGCCCCTTTCTTTGAGATAACTCTGCACTATTGCGAGCTGCAAATGCCACTTCCAGCTTCGCTGTGCAGAAGAAGAACAACAAGAAGAAGAAATATCTCGAAATATGTCCGTCAGGCCCCTTCCCTTGAGATAAATCGGCAAGTGTCTCGGAAAGAAGCGAGCTATGCCAAAATGTTAAGAGACCTTATTTGTAGACAATTAAGTTTCCTACTTTTTATGTTCTATGATATTTTTTGATCAGATGCGTAGTTCTCGAGATATATCAAGATATTTAAAAGTTCCGAAGCTATACCAACATAATAGAGGTGCAGAAACACCGTGGCCTCTTTCTTTGAGATAACTCTGCACTATTGCGAGCTGCAAATGCCACTTCCAGCTTAGCTGTGCAGAAGAGGAACAACAAGAAGAAGAAATATCTCGGAATATGTCCGTCAGGCCCCTTCCCTTGAGATAAATCTGCAAATATCTCGGAAACGATGCCAGCTATGGGAAAATGTTAAGAAACCTTTTTTGTAGAGAATTAAGTTTCCTACTTTTTATCTTGTATGATATTTTTTGATCAGATGCGTAGTTCTCGAGATATATCAAGATATTTAAAAGTTCCGAAGCCGCACCAACATAATAGAGATACAGAAACACCGTGGCCCCTTTCTTTGAGATAACTCTGCACTATTGCGAGCTGTAAATGCTACTTCCAGCTTAGCTGTGCAGAAGAAGAACAACAAGAAGAAGAAATATCTCGAAATATGTCCGTCAGGCCCCTTCCCTTGAGATATATCTGCAAATATCTCGGAAACAAAGCGAGCTATGGCAAAATGTTAAGAGACCTTTTTTGTACAGAATTATGTTTCCTACAATTTATGTTCTATGATATTTTTTGATCAGAAGCGTAGTTTTCGAGATATATCGAGATATTTAAAAGTTCCGAAGCCGCACCAACATAATAGAGATACAGAAACACCGTGGCCCCTCTCTTTGAGATAACTCTGCACTATTGCGAGCTGCAAATGCCACTTCCAGCTTAGCTGTGCAGAAGAAGAACAACAAGAAGAAGAAATATCTCGAAATATGTCCGTCAGGCCCCTTCCCTTGAGATAAATCGGCAAGTATCTCGGAAAGAAGCGAGCTATGCCAAAATGTTAAGAGACCTTATTTGTAGACAATTAAGTTTCCTACTTTTTATGTTCTATGATATTTTTTGATCAGATGCGTAGTTCTCGAGATATATCAAGATATTTAAAAGTTCCGAAGCTGCACCAACATAATAGAGGTGCAGAAACACCGTGGCCTCTTTCTTTGGGATAACTCTGCACTATTGCGAGCTGCAAATGCCACTTCCAGCTTAGCTGTGCAGAAGAGGAACAACAAGAAGAAGAAATATCTCGGAATATGTCCGTCAGGCCCCTTCCCTTGAGATAAATCTGCAAATATCTCGGAAACGATGCCAGCTATGGGAAAAT
Source organism: Osmia lignaria lignaria (assembly GCF_051020975.1). Lineage (NCBI taxonomy): Eukaryota > Metazoa > Arthropoda > Insecta > Hymenoptera > Megachilidae > Osmia > Osmia lignaria. Next base: position 2,270,751 of record NW_027478159.1, on the reverse strand, counting down.
GTTAAGAAACCTTTTTTGTAGAGAATTAAGTTTCCTACTTTTTATCTTGTATGATATTTTTTGATCAGATGCGTAGTTCTCGAGATATATCAAGATATTTAAAAGTTCCGAAGCCGCACCAACATAATAGAGATACAGAAACACCGTGGCCTCTTTCTTTGAGATAACTCTGCACTATTGCGAGCTGTAAATGCCACTTCCAGCTTAGCTGTGCAGAAGAAGAACAACAAGAAGAAGAAATATCTCGAAATATGTCCGTCAGGCCCCTTCCCTTGAGATATATCTGCAAATATCTCGGAAACAAAGCGAGCTATGGCAAAATGTTAAGAGACCTTTTTTGTAGAGAATTATGTTTCCTACAATTTATGTTCTATGATATTTTTTGATCAGAAGCGTAGTTTTCGAGATATATCGAGATATTTAAAAGTTCCGAAGCCGCACCAACATAATAGAGATACAGAAACACCGTGGCCCCTCTCTTTGAGATAACTCTGCACTATTGCGAGCTGCAAATGCCACTTCCAGCTTAGCTGTGCAGAAGAAGAACAACAAGAAGAAGAAATATCTCGAAATATGTCCGTCAGGCCCCTTCCCTTGAGATAAATCGGCAAGTATCTCGGAAAGAAGCGAGCTATGCCAAAATGTTAAGAGACCTTATTTGTAGACAATTAAGTTTCCTACTTTTTATGTTCTATGATATTTTTTGATCAGATGCGTAGTTCTCGAGATATATCAAGATATTTAAAAGTTCCGAAGCTGCACCAACATAATAGAGGTGCAGAAACACCGTGGCCTCTTTCTTTGAGATAACTCTGCACTATTGCGAGCTGCAAATGCCACTTCCAGCTTAGCTGTGCAGAAGAGGAACAACAAGAAGAAGAAATATCTCGGAATATGTCCGTCAGGCCCCTTCCCTTGAGATAAATCTGCAAATATCTCGGAAACGATGCCAGCTATGGGAAAATGTTAAGAAACCTTTTTTGTAGAGAATTAAGTTTCCTACTTTTTATCTTGTATGATATTTTTTGATCAGATGCGTAGTTCTCGAGATATATCAAGATATTTAAAAGTTCCGAAGCCGCACCTACATAATAGAGATACAGAAACACCGTGGCCCCTTTCTTTGAGATAACTCTGCACTATTGCGAGCTGTAAATGCCACTTCCAGCTTAGCTGTGCAGAAGAAGAACAACAAGAAGAAGAAATATCTCGAAATATGTCCGTCAGGCCTCTTCCCTTGAGATATATCTGCAAATATCTCGGAAACAAAGCCAGCTATGGCAAAATGTTAAGAGACCTTTTTTGTAGAGAATTATGTTTCCTACAATTTATGTTCTATGATATTTTTTGATCAGAAGCGTAGTTTTCGAGATATATCGAGATATTTAAAAGTTCCGAAGCCGCACCAACATAATAGAGATACAGAAACACCGTGGCCCCTCTCTTTGAGATAACTCTGCACTATTGCGAGCTGCAAATGCCACTTCCAGCTTAGCTGTGCAGAAGAAGAACAACAAGAAGAAGAAATATCTCGAAATATGTCCGTCAGGCCCCTTCCCTTGAGATAAATCGGCAAGTATCTCGGAAAGAAGCGAGCTATGCCAAAATGTTAAGAGACCTTATTTGTAGACAATTAAGTTTCCTACTTTTTATGTTCTATGATATTTTTTGATCAGATGCGTAGTTCTCGAGATATATCAAGATATTTAAAAGTTCCGAAGCCGCACCAACATAATAGAGATACAGAAACACCGTGGCCCCTGTCTTTGAGATAACTCTGCACTATTGCGAGCTGTAAATGCCACTTCCAGCTTAGCTGTGCAGAAGAAGAACAACAAGAAGAAGAAATATCTCGAAATATGTCCGTCAGGCCCCTTCCCTTGAGATAAATCTGCAAATATCTCGGAAACGATGCCAGCTATGGGAAAATGTTAAGAAACCTTTTTTGTAGAGAATTAAGTTTCCTACTTTTTATCTTGTATGATATTTTTTGATCAGATGCGTAGTTCTCGAGATATATCAAGATATTTAAAAGTTCCGAAGCCGCACCAACATAATAGAGATACAGAAACACCGTGGCCCCTTTCTTTGAGATAACTCTGCACTATTGCGAGCTGTAAATGCCACTTCCAGCTTAGCTGTGCAGAAGAAGAACAACAAGAAGAAGAAATATCTCGAAATATGTCCGTCAGGCCCCTTCCCTTGAGATATATCTGCAAATATCTCGGAAACAAAGCGAGCTATGGCAAAATGTTAAGAGACCTTTTTTGTAGACAATTATGTTTCCTACTTTTTATCTTCTATGCTATTTTTTGATCAGATGCGTAGTTCTCGAGATATATCAAGATATTTAAAGTTCCGAAGCCGCACCAACATAATAGAGATACAGAAACACCGTGGCCCCTGTCTTTGAGATAACTCTGCACTATTGCGAGCTGTAAATGCCACTTCCAGCTTAGCTGTGCAGAAGAAGAACAACAAGAAGAAGAAATATCTCGAAATATGTCCGTCAGGCCCCTTCCCTTGAGATAAATCTGCAAATATCTCGGAAACGATGCCAGCTATGGGAAAATGTTAAGAAACCTTTTTTGTAGAGAATTAAGTTTCCTACTTTTTATCTTGTATGATATTTTTTGATCAGATGCGTAGTTCTCGAGATATATCAAGATATTTAAAAGCTCCGAAGCCGCACCAACATAATAGAGATACAGAAACACCGTGGCCCCTTTCTTTGAGATAACTCTGCACTATTGCGAGCTGTAAATGCCACTTCCAGCTTAGCTGTGCAGAAGAAGAACAACAAGAAGAAGAAATATCTCGAAATATGTCCGTCAGGCCCCTTCCCTTGAGATATATCTGCAAATATCTCGGAAACAAAGCGAGCTATGGCAAAATGTTAAGAGACCTTTTTTGTAGAGAATTATGTTTCCTACAATTTATGTTCTATGATATTTTTTGATCAGAAGCGTAGTTTTCGAGATATATCGAGATATTTAAAAGTTCCGAAGCCGCACCAACATAATAGAGATACAGAAACACCGTGGCCCCTCTCTTTGAGATAACTCTGCACTATTGCGAGCTGCAAATGCCACTTCCAGCTTAGCTGTGCAGAAGAAGAACAACAAGAAGAAGAAATATCTCGAAATATGTCCGTCAGGCCCCTTCCCTTGAGATAAATCGGCAAGTATCTCGGAAAGAAGCGAGCTATGCCAAAATGTTAAGAGACCTTATTTGTAGACAATTAAGTTTCCTACTTTTTATGTTCTATGATATTTTTTGATCAGATGCGTAGTTCTCGAGATATATCAAGATATTTAAAATTTCCGAAGCCGCACCAACATAATAGAGGTGCAGAAACACCGTGGCCCCTTTCTTTGCGATAACTCTGCACTATTGCGAGCTGCAAATGCCACTTCCAGCTTAGCTGTGCAGAAGAAGAACAACAAGAAGAAGAAATATCTCGAAATATGTCCGTCAGGCCCCTTCCCTTGAGATAAATCTGCAAATATCTCGGAAACGAAGCGAGCTATGCCAAAATGTTAAGAGACCTTATTTGTAGACAATTAAGTTTCCTACTTTTTATGTTCTATGATATTTTTTGATCAGATGCGTAGTTCTCGAGATATATCAAGATATTTAAAAGTTCCGAAGCTATACCAACATAATAGAGGTGCAGAAACACCGTGGCCTCTTTCTTTGAGATAACTCTGCACTATTGCGAGCTGCAAATGCCACTTCCAGCTTAGCTGTGCAGAAGAGGAACAACAAGAAGAAGAAATATCTCGGAATATGTCCGTCAGGCCCCTTCCCTTGAGATAAATCTGCAAATATCTCGGAAACGATGCCAGCTATGGGAAAATGTTAAGAAACCTTTTTTGTAGAGAATTAAGTTTCCTACTTTTTATCTTGTATGATATTTTTTGATCAGATGCGTAGTTCTCGAGATATATCAAGATATTTAAAAGTTCCGAAGCCGCACCAACATAATAGAGATACAGAAACACCGTGGCCCCTTTCTTTGAGATAACTCTGCACTATTGCGAGCTGTAAATGCTACTTCCAGCTTAGCTGTGCAGAAGAAGAACAACAAGAAGAAGAAATATCTCGAAATATGTCCGTCAGGCCCCTTCCCTTGAGATATATCTGCAAATATCTCGGAAACAAAGCGAGCTATGGCAAAATGTTAAGAGACCTTTTTTGTACAGAATTATGTTTCCTACAATTTATGTTCTATGATATTTTTTGATCAGAAGCGTAGTTTTCGAGATATATCGAGATATTTAAAAGTTCCGAAGCCGCACCAACATAATAGAGATACAGAAACACCGTGGCCCCTCTCTTTGAGATAACTCTGCACTATTGCGAGCTGCAAATGCCACTTCCAGCTTAGCTGTGCAGAAGAAGAACAACAAGAAGAAGAAATATCTCGAAATATGTCCGTCAGGCCCCTTCCCTTGAGATAAATCGGCAAGTATCTCGGAAAGAAGCGAGCTATGCCAAAATGTTAAGAGACCTTATTTGTAGACAATTAAGTTTCCTACTTTTTATGTTCTATGATATTTTTTGATCAGATGCGTAGTTCTCGAGATATATCAAGATATTTAAAAGTTCCGAAGCTGCACCAACATAATAGAGGTGCAGAAACACCGTGGCCTCTTTCTTTGGGATAACTCTGCACTATTGCGAGCTGCAAATGCCACTTCCAGCTTAGCTGTGCAGAAGAGGAACAACAAGAAGAAGAAATATCTCGGAATATGTCCGTCAGGCCCCTTCCCTTGAGATAAATCTGCAAATATCTCGGAAACGATGCCAGCTATGGGAAAATGTTAAGAAACCTTTTTTGTAGAGAATTAAGTTTCCTACTTTTTATCTTGTATGATATTTTTTGATCAGATGCGTAGTTCTCGAGATATATCAAGATATTTAAAAGTTCCGAAGCCGCACCAACATAATAGAGATACAGAAACACCGTGGCCTCTTTCTTTGAGATAACTCTGCACTATTGCGAGCTGTAAATGCCACTTCCAGCTTAGCTGTGCAGAAGAAGAACAACAAGAAGAAGAAATATCTCGAAATATGTCCGTCAGGCCCCTTCCCTTGAGATATATCTGCAAATATCTCGGAAACAAAGCGAGCTATGGCAAAATGTTAAGAGACCTTTTTTGTAGAGAATTATGTTTCCTACAATTTATGTTCAATGATATTTTTTGATCAGAAGCGTAGTTTTCGAGATATATCGAGATATTTAAAAGTTCCGAAGCCGCACCAACATAATAGAGATACAGAAACACCGTGGCCCCTCTCTTTGAGATAACTCTGCACTATTGCGAGCTGCAAATGCCACTTCCAGCTTAGCTGTGCAGAAGAAGAACAACAAGAAGAAGAAATATCTCGAAATATGTCCGTCAGGCCCCTTCCCTTGAGATAAATCGGCAAGTATCTCGGAAAGAAGCGAGCTATGCCAAAATGTTAAGAGACCTTATTTGTAGACAATTAAGTTTCCTACTTTTTATGTTCTATGATATTTTTTGATCAGATGCGTAGTTCTCGAGATATATCAAGATATTTAAAAGTTCCGAAGCTGCACCAACATAATAGAGGTGCAGAAACACCGTGGCCTCTTTCTTTGAGATAACTCTGCACTATTGCGAGCTGCAAATGCCACTTCCAGCTTAGCTGTGCAGAAGAGGAACAACAAGAAGAAGAAATATCTCGGAATATGTCCGTCAGGCCCCTTCCCTTGAGATAAATCTGCAAATATCTCGGAAACGATGCCAGCTATGGGAAAATGTTAAGAAACCTTTTTTGTAGAGAATTAAGTTTCCTACTTTTTATCTTGTATGATATTTTTTGATCAGATGCGTAGTTCTCGAGATATATCAAGATATTTAAAAGTTCCGAAGCCGCACCTACATAATAGAGATACAGAAACACCGTGGCCCCTTTCTTTGAGATAACTCTGCACTATTGCGAGCTGTAAATGCCACTTCCAGCTTAGCTGTGCAGAAGAAGAACAACAAGAAGAAGAAATATCTCGAAATATGTCCGTCAGGCCTCTTCCCTTGAGATATATCTGCAAATATCTCGGAAACAAAGCCAGCTATGGCAAAATGTTAAGAGACCTTTTTTGTAGAGAATTATGTTTCCTACAATTCATGTTCTATGATATTTTTTGATCAGAAGCGTAGTTTTCGAGATATATCGAGATATTTAAAAGTTCCGAAGCCGCACCAACATAATAGAGATACAGAAACACCGTGGCCCCTCTCTTTGAGATAACTCTGCACTATTGCGAGCTGCAAATGCCACTTCCAGCTTAGCTGTGCAGAAGAAGAACAACAAGAAGAAGAAATATCTCGAAATATGTCCGTCAGGCCCCTTCCCTTGAGATAAATCGGCAAGTATCTCGGAAAGAAGCGAGCTATGCCAAAATGTTAAGAGACCTTATTTGTAGACAATTAAGTTTCCTACTTTTTATGTTCTATGATATTTTTTGATCAGATGCGTAGTTCTCGAGATATATCAAGATATTTAAAAGTTCCGAAGCCGCACCAACATAATAGAGATACAGAAACACCGTGGCCCCTGTCTTTGAGATAACTCTGCACTATTGCGAGCTGTAAATGCCACTTCCAGCTTAGCTGTGCAGAAGAAGAACAACAAGAAGAAGAAATATCTCGAAATATGTCCGTCAGGCCCCTTCCCTTGAGATAAATCTGCAAATATCTCGGAAACGATGCCAGCTATGGGAAAATGTTAAGAAACCTTTTTTGTAGAGAATTAAGTTTCCTACTTTTTATCTTGTATGATATTTTTTGATCAGATGCGTAGTTCTCGAGATATATCAAGATATTTAAAAGTTCCGAAGCCGCACCAACATAATAGAGATACAGAAACACCGTGGCCCCTTTCTTTGAGATAACTCTGCACTATTGCGAGCTGTAAATGCCACTTCCAGCTTAGCTGTGCAGAAGAAGAACAACAAGAAGAAGAAATATCTCGAAATATGTCCGTCAGGCCCCTTCCCTTGAGATATATCTGCAAATATCTCGGAAACAAAGCGAGCTATGGCAAAATGTTAAGAGACCTTTTTTGTAGAGAATTATGTTTCCTACAATTTATGTTCTATGATATTTTTTGATCAGAAGCGTAGTTTTCGAGATATATCGAGATATTTAAAAGTTCCGAAGCCGCACCAACATAATAGAGATACAGAAACACCGTGGCCCCTCTCTTTGAGATAACTCTGCACTATTGCGAGCTGCAAATGCCACTTCCAGCTTAGCTGTGCAGAAGAAGAACAACAAGAAGAAGAAATATCTCGAAATATGTCCGTCAGGCCCCTTCCCTTGAGATAAATCGGCAAGTATCTCGGAAAGAAGCGAGCTATGCCAAAATGTTAAGAGACCTTATTTGTAGACAATTAAGTTTCCTACTTTTTATGTTCTATGATATTTTTTGATCAGATGCGTAGTTCTCGAGATATATCAAGATATTTAAAAGTTCCGAAGCTGCACCAACATAATAGAGGTGCAGAAACACCGTGGCCTCTTTCTTTGAGATAACTCTGCACTATTGCGAGCTGCAAATGCCACTTCCAGCTCAGCTGTGCAGAAGAAGAACAACAAGAAGAAGAAATATCTCGAAATATGTCCGTCAGGCCCCTTCCCTTGAGATATATCTGCAAATATCTCGGAAACAAAGCGAGCTATGGCAAAATGTTAAGAGACCTTTTTTGTACAGAATTATGTTTCCTACAATTTATGTTCTATGATATTTTTTGATCAGAAGCGTAGTTTTCGAGATATATCGAGATATTTAAAAGTTCCGAAGCCGCACCAACATAATAGAGATACAGAAACACCGTGGCCCCTCTCTTTGAGATAACTCTGCACTATTGCGAGCTGCAAATGCCACTTCCAGCTTAGCTGTGCAGAAGAAGAACAACAAGAAGAAGAAATATCTCGAAATATGTCCGTCAGGCCCCTTCCCTTGAGATAAATCGGCAAGTATCTCGGAAAGAAGCGAGCTATGCCAAAATGTTAAGAGACCTTATTTGTAGACAATTAAGTTTCCTACTTTTTATGTTCTATGATATTTTTTGATCAGATGCGTAGTTCTCGAGATATATCAAGATATTTAAAAGTTCCGAAGCTGCACCAACATAATAGAGGTGCAGAAACACCGTGGCCTCTTTCTTTGGGATAACTCTGCACTATTGCGAGCTGCAAATGCCACTTCCAGCTTAGCTGTGCAGAAGAGGAACAACAAGAAGAAGAAATATCTCGGAATATGTCCGTCAGGCCCCTTCCCTTGAGATAAATCTGCAAATATCTCGGAAACGATGCCAGCTATGGGAAAATGTTAAGAAACCTTTTTTGTAGAGAATTAAGTTTCCTACTTTTTATCTTGTATGATATTTTTTGATCAGATGCGTAGTTCTCGAGATATATCAAGATATTTAAAAGTTCCGAAGCCGCACCAACATAATAGAGATACAGAAACACCGTGGCCTCTTTCTTTGAGATAACTCTGCACTATTGCGAGCTGTAAATGCCACTTCCAGCTTAGCTGTGCAGAAGAAGAACAACAAGAAGAAGAAATATCTCGAAATATGTCCGTCAGGCCCCTTCCCTTGAGATATATCTGCAAATATCTCGGAAACAAAGCGAGCTATGGCAAAATGTTAAGAGACCTTTTTTGTAGAGAATTATGTTTCCTACAATTTATGTTCTATGATATTTTTTGATCAGAAGCGTAGTTTTCGAGATATATCGAGATATTTAAAAGTTCCGAAGCCGCACCAACATAATAGAGATACAGAAACACCGTGGCCCCTCTCTTTGAGATAACTCTGCACTATTGCGAGCTGCAAATGCCACTTCCAGCTTAGCTGTGCAGAAGAAGAACAACAAGAAGAAGAAATATCTCGAAATATGTCCGTCAGGCCCCTTCCCTTGAGATAAATCGGCAAGTATCTCGGAAAGAAGCGAGCTATGCCAAAATGTTAAGAGACCTTATTTGTAGACAATTAAGTTTCCTACTTTTTATGTTCTATGATATTTTTTGATCAGATGCGTAGTTCTCGAGATATATCAAGATATTTAAAAGTTCCGAAGCTGCACCAACATAATAGAGGTGCAGAAACACCGTGGCCTCTTTCTTTGAGATAACTCTGCACTATTGCGAGCTGCAAATGCCACTTCCAGCTTAGCTGTGCAGAAGAGGAACAACAAGAAGAAGAAATATCTCGGAATATGTCCGTCAGGCCCCTTCCCTTGAGATAAATCTGCAAATATCTCGGAAACGATGCCAGCTATGGGAAAATGTTAAGAAACCTTTTTTGTAGAGAATTAAGTTTCCTACTTTTTATCTTGTATGATATTTTTTGATCAGATGCGTAGTTCTCGAGATATATCAAGATATTTAAAAGTTCCGAAGCCGCACCTACATAATAGAGATACAGAAACACCGTGGCCCCTTTCTTTGAGATAACTCTGCACTATTGCGAGCTGTAAATGCCACTTCCAGCTTAGCTGTGCAGAAGAAGAACAACAAGAAGAAGAAATATCTCGAAATATGTCCGTCAGGCCTCTTCCCTTGAGATATATCTGCAAATATCTCGGAAACAAAGCCAGCTATGGCAAAATGTTAAGAGACCTTTTTTGTAGAGAATTATGTTTCCTACAATTTATGTTCTATGATATTTTTTGATCAGAAGCGTAGTTTTCGAGATATATCGAGATATTTAAAAGTTCCGAAGCCGCACCAACATAATAGAGATACAGAAACACCGTGGCCCCTCTCTTTGAGATAACTCTGCACTATTGCGAGCTGCAAATGCCACTTCCAGCTTAGCTGTGCAGAAGAAGAACAACAAGAAGAAGAAATATCTCGAAATATGTCCGTCAGGCCCCTTCCCTTGAGATAAATCGGCAAGTATCTCGGAAAGAAGCGAGCTATGCCAAAATGTTAAGAGACCTTATTTGTAGACAATTAAGTTTCCTACTTTTTATGTTCTATGATATTTTTTGATCAGATGCGTAGTTCTCGAGATATATCAAGATATTTAAAAGTTCCGAAGCTGCACCAACATAATAGAGGTGCAGAAACACCGTGGCCTCTTTCTTTGAGATAACTCTGCACTATTGCGAGCTGCAAATGCCACTTCCAGCTTAGCTGTGCAGAAGAGGAACAACAAGAAGAAGAAATATCTCGGAATATGTCCGTCAGGCCCCTTCCCTTGAGATAAATCTGCAAATATCTCGGAAACGAAGCGAGCTATTGCAAAATGTTAAGAGACCTTTTTTGTAGACAATTATGTTTCCTACTTTTTATCTTCTATGCTATTTTTTGATCAGATGCGTAGTTCTCGAGATATATCAAGATATTTAAAAGTTCCGAAGCCGCACCAACATAATAGAGATACAGAAACACCGTGGCCCCTGTCTTTGAGATAACTCTGCACTATTGCGAGCTGTAAATGCCACTTCCAGCTTAGCTGTGCAGAAGAAGAACAACAAGAAGAAGAAATATCTCGAAATATGTCCGTCAGGCCCCTTCCCTTGAGATAAATCTGCAAATATCTCGGAAACGATGCCAGCTATGGGAAAATGTTAAGAAACCTTTTTTGTAGAGAATTAAGTTTCCTACTTTTTATCTTGTATGATATTTTTTGATCAGATGCGTAGTTCTCGAGATATATCAAGATATTTAAAAGTTCCGAAGCCGCACCAACATAATAGAGATACAGAAACACCGTGGCCCCTTTCTTTGAGATAACTCTGCACTATTGCGAGCTGTAAATGCCACTTCCAGCTTAGCTGTGCAGAAGAAGAACAACAAGAAGAAGAAATATCTCGAAATATGTCCGTCAGGCCCCTTCCCTTGAGATATATCTGCAAATATCTCGGAAACAAAGCGAGCTATGGCAAAATGTTAAGAGACCTTTTTTGTAGAGAATTATGTTTCCTACAATTTATGTTCTATGATATTTTTTGATCAGAAGCGTAGTTTTCGAGATATATCGAGATATTTAAAAGTTCCGAAGCCGCACCAACATAATAGAGATACAGAAACACCGTGGCCCCTCTCTTTGAGATAACTCTGCACTATTGCGAGCTGCAAATGCCACTTCCAGCTTAGCTGTGCAGAAGAAGAACAACAAGAAGAAGAAATATCTCGAAATATGTCCGTCAGGCCCCTTCCCTTGAGATAAATCGGCAAGTATCTCGGAAAGAAGCGAGCTATGCCAAAATGTTAAGAGACCTTATTTGTAGACAATTAAGTTTCCTACTTTTTATGTTCTATGATATTTTTTGATCAGATGCGTAGTTCTCGAGATATATCAAGATATTTAAAAGTTCCGAAGCTGCACCAACATAATAGAGGTGCAGAAACACCGTGGCCTCTTTCTTTGAGATAACTCTGCACTATTGCGAGCTGCAAATGCCACTTCCAGCTCAGCTGTGCAGAAGAGGAACAACAAGAAGAAGAAATATCTCGGAATATGTCCGTCAGGCCCCTTCCCTTGAGATAAATCTGCAAATATCTCGGAAACGATGCCAGCTATGGGAAAATGTTAAGAAACCTTTTTTGTAGAGAATTAAGTTTCCTACTTTTTATCTTGTATGATATTTTTTGATCAGATGCGTAGTTCTCGAGATATATCAAGATATTTAAAAGTTCCGAAGCCGCACCAACATAATAGAGATACAGAAACACCGTGGCCCCTTTCTTTGAGATAACTCTGCACTATTGCGAGCTGTAAATGCTACTTCCAGCTTAGCTGTGCAGAAGAAGAACAACAAGAAGAAGAAATATCTCGAAATATGTCCGTCAGGCCCCTTCCCTTGAGATATATCTGCAAATATCTCGGAAACAAAGCGAGCTATGGCAAAATGTTAAGAGACCTTTTTTGTACAGAATTATGTTTCCTACAATTTATGTTCTATGATATTTTTTGATCAGAAGCGTAGTTTTCGAGATATATCGAGATATTTAAAAGTTCCGAAGCCGCACCAACATAATAGAGATACAGAAACACCGTGGCCCCTCTCTTTGAGATAACTCTGCACTATTGCGAGCTGCAAATGCCACTTCCAGCTTAGCTGTGCAGAAGAAGAACAACAAGAAGAAGAAATATCTCGAAATATGTCCGTCAGGCCCCTTCCCTTGAGATAAATCGGCAAGTATCTCGGAAAGAAGCGAGCTATGCCAAAATGTTAAGAGACCTTATTTGTAGACAATTAAGTTTCCTACTTTTTATGTTCTATGATATTTTTTGATCAGATGCGTAGTTCTCGAGATATATCAAGATATTTAAAAGTTCCGAAGCTGCACCAACATAATAGAGGTGCAGAAACACCGTGGCCTCTTTCTTTGAGATAACTCTGCACTATTGCGAGCTGCAAATGCCACTTCCAGCTTAGCTGTGCAGAAGAGGAACAACAAGAAGAAGAAATATCTCGGAATATGTCCGTCAGGCCCCTTCCCTTGAGATAAATCTGCAAATATCTCGGAAACGAAGCGAGCTATTGCAAAATGTTAAGAGACCTTTTTTGTAGACAATTATGTTTCCTACTTTTTATCTTCTATGCTATTTTTTGATCAGATGCGTAGTTCTCGAGATATATCAAGATATTTAAAAGTTCCGAAGCCGCACCAACATAATAGAGATACAGAAACACCGTGGCCCCTGTCTTTGAGATAACTCTGCACTATTGCGAGCTGTAAATGCCACTTCCAGCTTAGCTGTGCAGAAGAAGAACAACAAGAAGAAGAAATATCTCGAAATATGTCCGTCAGGCCCCTTCCCTTGAGATAAATCTGCAAATATCTCGGAAACGATGCCAGCTATGGGAAAATGTTAAGAAACCTTTTTTGTAGAGAATTAAGTTTCCTACTTTTTATCTTGTATGATATTTTTTGATCAGATGCGTAGTTCTCGAGATATATCAAGATATTTAAAAGTTCCGAAGCCGCACCAACATAATAGAGATACAGAAACACCGTGGCCCCTTTCTTTGAGATAACTCTGCACTATTGCGAGCTGTAAATGCCACTTCCAGCTTAGCTGTGCAGAAGAAGAACAACAAGAAGAAGAAATATCTCGAAATATGTCCGTCAGGCCCCTTCCCTTGAGATATATCTGCAAATATCTCGGAAACAAAGCGAGCTATGGCAAAATGTTAAGAGACCTTTTTTGTAGAGAATTATGTTTCCTACAATTTATGTTCTATGATATTTTTTGATCAGAAGCGTAGTTTTCGAGATATATCGAGATATTTAAAAGTTCCGAAGCCGCACCAACATAATAGAGATACAGAAACACCGTGGCCCCTCTCTTTGAGATAACTCTGCACTATTGCGAGCTGCAAATGCCACTTCCAGCTTAGCTGTGCAGAAGAAGAACAACAAGAAGAAGAAATATCTCGAAATATGTCCGTCAGGCCCCTTCCCTTGAGATAAATCGGCAAGTATCTCGGAAAGAAGCGAGCTATGCCAAAATGTTAAGAGACCTTATTTGTAGACAATTAAGTTTCCTACTTTTTATGTTCTATGATATTTTTTGATCAGATGCGTAGTTCTCGAGATATATCAAGATATTTAAAAGTTCCGAAGCTGCACCAACATAATAGAGGTGCAGAAACACCGTGGCCTCTTTCTTTGAGATAACTCTGCACTATTGCGAGCTGCAAATGCCACTTCCAGCTCAGCTGTGCAGAAGAGGAACAACAAGAAGAAGAAATATCTCGGAATATGTCCGTCAGGCCCCTTCCCTTGAGATAAATCTGCAAATATCTCGGAAACGATGCCAGCTATGGGAAAATGTTAAGAAACCTTTTTTGTAGAGAATTAAGTTTCCTACTTTTTATCTTGTATGATATTTTTTGATCAGATGCGTAGTTCTCGAGATATATCAAGATATTTAAAAGTTCCGAAGCCGCACCAACATAATAGAGATACACAAACACCGTGGCCCCTTTCTTTGAGATAACTCTGCACTATTGCGAGCTGTAAATGCTACTTCCAGCTTAGCTGTGCAGAAGAAGAACAACAAGAAGAAGAAATATCTCGAAATATGTCCGTCAGGCCCCTTCCCTTGAGATATATCTGCAAATATCTCGGAAACAAAGCGAGCTATGGCAAAATGTTAAGAGACCTTTTTTGTACAGAATTATGTTTCCTACAATTTATGTTCTATGATATTTTTTGATCAGAAGCGTAGTTTTCGAGATATATCGAGATATTTAAAAGTTCCGAAGCCGCACCAACATAATAGAGATACAGAAACACCGTGGCCCCTCTCTTTGAGATAACTCTGCACTATTGCGAGCTGCAAATGCCACTTCCAGCTTAGCTGTGCAGAAGAAGAACAACAAGAAGAAGAAATATCTCGAAATATGTCCGTCAGGCCCCTTCCCTTGAGATAAATCGGCAAGTATCTCGGAAAGAAGCGAGCTATGCCAAAATGTTAAGAGACCTTATTTGTAGACAATTAAGTTTCCTACTTTTTATGTTCTATGATATTTTTTGATCAGATGCGTAGTTCTCGAGATATATCAAGATATTTAAAAGTTCTGAAGCTGCACCAACATAATAGAGGTGCAGAAACACCGTGGCCTCTTTCTTTGAGATAACTCTGCACTATTGCGAGCTGCAAATGCCACTTCCAGCTTAGCTGTGCAGAAGAGGAACAACAAGAAGAAGAAATATCTCGGAATATGTCCGTCAGGCCCCTTCCCTTGAGATAAATCTGCAAATATCTCGGAAACGAAGCGAGCTATGGCAAAATGTTAAGAGACCTTTTTTGTAGACAATTATGTTTCCTACTTTTTATCTTCTATGCTATTTTTTGATCAGATGCGTAGTTCTCGAGATATATCAAGATATTTAAAAGTTCCGAAGCCGCACCAACATAATAGAGATACAGAAACACCGTGGCCCCTGTCTTTGAGATAACTATGCACTATTGCGAGCTGCAAATGCCACTTCCAGCTTAGCTGTGCAGAAGAAGAACAACAAGAAGAAGAAATATCTCGAAATATGTCCGTCAGGCCCCTTACCTTGAGATAAATCTGCAAATATCTCGGAAACGAAGCGAGCTATGGCAAAATATTAAGAGACCTTTTTTGTAGAGAATTAAGTTTCCTACTTTTTATGTTCTATGATATTTTTCGATCAGAGGCGTAGTTCTCGAGATATATCAAGATATTTAAAAGTTCCGAAGCCGCACCAATATAATAGAGATACAGAAACACCGTGGCCCCTTTCTTTGAGATAACTCTGCACGATTGCGAGCTGGAAATGCCACTTCCAGTTTAGCTGTGCAGAAGAAGAACAACAAGAAGAAGAAATATCTCGGAATATGTCCGTCAGGCCCCTTCCCTTGAGATAAATCTGCAAATATCTCGGAAACGAAGCGAGCTATGGCAAAATGTTAAGAGACCTTTTTTGTAGAGAATTAAGTTTCCTACTTTTTATGTTGTATGATATTTTTTGATCAGATGCGTAGTTCTCGAGATATATCAAGATATTTAAAAGCTCCGAAGCTGCACCAACATAATAGAGGTACAGAAACACCGTGGCCCCTTTCTTTGAGATAACTATGCACTATTGCGAGCTGCAAATGCCACTTCCAGCTTAGCTGTGCAGAAGAAGAACAACAAGAAGAAGAAATATCTCGAAATATGTCCGTCAGGCCCCTTACCTTGAGATAAATCTGCAAATATCTCGGAAACGAAGCGAGCTATGGCAAAATATTAAGAGACCTTTTTTGTAGAGAATTAAGTTTCCTACTTTTTATGTTCTATGATATTTTTCGATCAGAGGCGTAGTTCTCGAGATATATCAAGATATTTAAAAGTTCCGAAGCCGCACCAATATAATAGAGATACAGAAACACCGTGGCCCCTTTCTTTGAGATAACTCTGCACGATTGCGAGCTGGAAATGCCACTTCCAGTTTAGCTGTGCAGAAGAAGAACAACAAGAAGAAGAAATATCTCGAAATATGTCCATCAGGACCCTTCCCTTGAGATAAATCTGCAAATATCTCGGAAACGAAGCGAGCTATGGCAAAATGTTAAGAGACCTTTTTTGTAGAGAATTATGTTCCCTACAATTTATGTTCTATGATATTTTTTGATCAGATGCGTAGTTCTCGAGATATATCAAGATATTTAAAATTTCCGAAGCCGCACCAACATAATAGAGATACAGAAACACCGTGGCCCCTTTCTTTGCGATAACTCTGCACTATTGCGAGCTGCAAATGCCACTTCCAGCTTAGCTGTGCAGAAGAAGAACAACAAGAAGAAGAAATATCTCGAAATATGTCCGTCAGGCCCCTTCCCTTGAGATAAATCTGCAAATATCTCGGAAACGAAGCGAGCTATGCCAAAATGTTAAGAGACCTTATTTGTAGACAATTAAGTTTCCTACTTTTTATGTTCTATGATATTTTTTGATCAGATGCGTAGTTCTCGAGATATATCAAGATATTTAAAAGTTCCGAAGCTGCACCAACATAATAGAGGTGCAGAAACACCGTGGCCTCTTTCTTTGAGATAACTCTGCACTATTGCGAGCTGCAAATGCCACTTCCAGCTTAGCTGTGCAGAAGAGGAACAACAAGAAGAAGAAATATCTCGGAATATGTCCGTCAGGCCCCTTCCCTTGAGATAAATCTGCAAATATCTCGGAAACGATGCCAGCTATGGGAAAATGTTAAAAAACCTTTTTTGTAGAGGATTAAGTTTCCTACTTTTTATCTTCTATGATATTTTCTGATCAGATGCGTAGTTCTCGAGATATATCAAGATATTTAAAAGTTCCGAAGCCGCACCAACATAATAGAGATACAGAAACACCGTGGCCCCTTTCTTTGAGATAACTCTGCACTATTGCGAGCTGTAAATGCCACTTCCAGCTTAGCTGTGCAGAAGAAGAACAACAAGAAGAAGAAATATCTCGAAATCTGTCCGTCAGGCCCCTTCCCTTGAGATATATCTGCAAATATCTCGGAAACAAAGCGAGCTATGGCAAAATGTTAAGAGACCTTTTTTGTAGAGAATTATGTTTCCTACAATTTATGTTCTATGATATTTTTTGATCAGAAGCGTAGTTTTCGAGATATATCGAGATATTTAAAAGTTCCGAAGCCGCACCAACATAATAAAGATACAGAAACACCGTGGCCCCTCTCTTTGAGATAACTCTGCACTATTGCGAGCTGCAAATGCCACTTCCAGCTTAGCTGTGCAGAAGAAGAACAACAAGAAGAAGAAATATCTCGAAATATGTCCGTCAGGCCCCTTCCCTTGAGATAAATCGGCAAGTATCTCGGAAAGAAGCGAGCTATGCCAAAATGTTAAGAGACCTTATTTGTAGACAATTAAGTTTCCTACTTTTTATGTTCTATGATATTTTTTGATCAGATGCGTAGTTCTCGAGATATATCAAGATATTTAAAAGTTCCGAAGCTGCACCAACATAATAGAGGTGCAGAAACACCGTGGCCTCTTTCTTTGAGATAACTCTGCACTATTGCGAGCTGCAAATGCCACTTCCAGCTTAGCTGTGCAGAAGAGGAACAACAAGAAGAAGAAATATCTCGGAATATGTCCGTCAGGCCCCTTCCCTTGAGATAAATCTGCAAATATCTCGGAAACGATGCCAGCTATGGGAAAATGTTAAGAAACCTTTTTTGTAGAGAATTAAGTTTCCTACTTTTTATCTTGTATGATATTTTTTGATCAGATGCGTAGTTCTCGAGATATATCAAGATATTTAAAAGTTCCGAAGCCGCACCAACATAATAGAGATACAGAAACACCGTGGCCCCTTTCTTTGAGATAACTCTGCACTATTGCGAGCTGTAAATGCCACTTCCAGCTTAGCTGTGCAGAAGAAGAACAACAAGAAGAAGAAATATCTCGAAATATGTCCGTCAGGCCCCTTCCCTTGAGATATATCTGCAAATATCTCGGAAACAAAGCGAGCTATGGCAAAATGTTAAGAGACCTTTTTTGTAGAGAATTATGTTTCCTACAATTTATGTTCTATGATATTTTTTGATCAGAAGCGTAGTTTTCGAGATATATCGAGATATTTAAAAGTTCCGAAGCCGCACCAACATAATAGAGATACAGAAACACCGTGGCCCCTCTCTTTTAGATAACTCTGCACTATTGCGAGCTGCAAATGCCACTTCCAGCTTAGCTGTGCAGAAGAAGAACAACAAGAAGAAGAAATATCTCGAAATATGTCCGTCAGCCCCCTTCCCTTGAGATAAATCGGCAAGTATCTCGGAAAGAAGCGAGCTATGCCAAAATGTTAAGAGACCTTATTTGTAGACAATTAAGTTTCCTACTTTTTATGTTCTATGATATTTTTTGATCAGATGCGTAGTTCTCGAGATATATCAAGATATTTAAAAGTTCCGAAGCTGCACCAACATAATAGAGGTGCAGAAACACCGTGGCCTCTTTCTTTGAGATAACTCTGCACTATTGCGAGCTGCAAATGCCACTTCCAGCTTAGCTGTGCAGAAGAGGAACAACAAGAAGAAGAAATATCTCGGAATATGTCCGTCAGGCCCCTTCCCTTGAGATAAATCTGCAAATATCTCGGAAACGAAGCGAGCTATGGCAAAATGTTAAGAGACCTTTTTTGTAGACAATTATGTTTCCTACTTTTTATCTTCTATGCTATTTTTTGATCAGATGCGTAGTTCTCGAGATATATCAAGATATTTAAAAGTTCCGAAGCCGCACCAACATAATAGAGATACAGAAACACCGTGGCCCCTGTCCTTGAGATAACTCTGCACTATTGCGAGCTATAAATGCCACTTCCAGCTTAGCTGTGCAGAAGAAGAACAACAAGAAGAAGAAATATCTCGAAATATGTCCGTCAGGCCCCTTCCCTTGAGATATATCTGCAAATATCTCGGAAACGAAGCGAGCTATGGCAAAATGTTAAGAGACCTTTTTTGTAGAGAATTAAGTTGCCTACTTTTTATGTTCTACGATATTTTTTGATCAGATGCGTAGTTCTCGAGATATATCAAGATATTTAAAAGTTCCGAAGCCGCACCAACATAATAGAGATACAGAAACACCGTGGCCCCTTTCTTTGAGATAACTCTGCACTATCGCGAGCTGCAAATGCCACTTCCAGCTTAGCTGTGCAGAGGAAGAACAACAAGAAGAAGAAATATCTCGAAATATGTCCGTCAGGCCAGTTCCTTTCAGCTGAATCTGCAAATATCTCGGAAACGAAGCGAGCTATGGCAAAATCTTAAGAGACGTTTTTTGTAGAGAATTATGTTTCCTACAATTTATGTTCTATGATATTTTTTGATCAGAAGCGTAGTTTTCGAGATATATCGAGATATTTAAAAGTTCCGAAGCCGCACCAACATAATAGAGATACAGAAACACCGTGGCCCCTTTCTTTGAGGTAACTCTGCACTAGTGCGAGCCGCAAATGCCACTTCCAGCTTAGCTGTGCAGAAGAAGAACAACAAGAAGAAGAAATATCTCGAAATATGTCCGTCAGGCCCCTTCCCTTGAGATCAATCTGCAAATATCTCGGAAACGAAGCGAGCTATTGCAAAATGTTAAGAGACCTTTTTTGTAGAGAATTGAGTTTCCTACTTTTTATGTTCTATGATATTTTTTGATCAGATGCGTAGTTCTCGAGATATATCAGGATATTTAAAAGTTAAGAAGCCGCACCAACATAATAGAGATACAGAAACACCGTGGCCCCTCTCTTTGAGATAACTCTGCACTAGTGCGAGCCGCAAATGCCACTTCCAGCTTAGCTGTGCAGAAGAAGAACAACAAGAAGAAGAAATATCTCGAAATATGTCCGTCAGGCCCCTTCCCTTGAGATAAATCTGCAAATATCTCGGAAACGAAGCGAGCTATTGCAAAATGTTAAGAGAACTTTTTTGTAGAGAATTGAGTTTCCTACTTTTTATGTTCTATGATATTTTTTGATCAGACGCGTAGTTCTCGAGATATATCAAGATATTTAAAAGTTCCGAAGCCGCACCAACATAATAGAGATACAGAAACACCGTGGCCCCTTTCTTTGAGATAACTCTGCACTATTGCGAGCTGCAAATGCCACTTCCAGCTTAGCTGTGCAGAAGAAGAACAACAAGCAGAAGAAATATCTCGAAATATGTCCGTCAGGCCCCTACCCTTGAGATAAATCTGCAAATATCTCGGAAACGAAGAGAGCTATGGCAAAATGATAAGAGACCTTCTTTGTAGAGAATTAAGTTGCCTACTTTTTATGTTCTATGATATTTTTTGATCAGATGCGTAGTTCTCGAGATATATCAAGATATTTAAAAGTTCCGAAGCCGCACCAACATAATAGAGATTCAGAAACACCGTGGCCCCTTTCTTTGAGATAACTCTGCACTATTGCGAGCTGCAAATGCCACTTCCAGCTTAGCTGTGCAGAGGAAGAACAACAAGAAGAAGAAATATCTCGAAATATGTCCGTCAGGCCAGTTCCTTTGAGCTGAATCTGCAAATATCTCGGAAACGAAGCGAGCTATGGCAAAATGTTGAGAGACATTTTTTGTAGAGAATTATGTTTCCTACAATTTATGTTCTATGATATTTTTTGATCAGAAGCGTAGTTTTCGAGATATATCGAGATATTTAAAAGTTCCGAAGCCGCACCAACATAATAGAGATACAGAAACACCGTGGCCCCTTTCTTTGAGATAACTCTGCACTAGTGCGAGCCGCAAATGCCACTTCCAGCTTAGCTGTGCAGAAGAAGAACAACAAGAAGAAGAAATATCTCGAAATATATCCGTCAGGCCCCTTCCCTTGAGATAAATCTGCAAATATCTCGGAAACGAAGAGAGCTATGGCAAAATGATAAGAGACCTTTTTTGTAGAGAATTAAGTTGCCTACTTTTTATGTTCTATGATATTTTTTGATCAGATGCGTAGTTCTCGAGATATATCAAGATATTTAAAAGTTCCGAAGCTGCACCAACATAATAGAGGTGCAGAAACACCGTGGCCTCTTTCTTTGAGATAACTCTGCACTATTGCGAGCTGCAAATGCCACTTCCAGCTTAGCTGTGCAGAAGAGGAACAACAAGAAGAAGAAATATCTCGGAATATGTCCGTCAGGCCCCTTCCCTTGAGATAAATCTGCAAATATCTCGGAAACGAAGCGAGCTATTGCAAAATGTTAAGAGACCTTTTTTGTAGAGAATTGAGTTTCCTACTTTTTATGTTCTATGATATTTTTTGATCAGACGCGTAGTTCTCGTGATATATCAAGATATTTAAAAGTTCCGAAGCCGCACCAACATAATAGAGATACAGAAACACCGTGGCCCCTTTCTTTGAGATAACTCTGCACTATTGCGAGCTGCAAATGCCACTTCCAGCTTAGCTGTGCAGAGGAAGAACAACAAGAAGAAGAAATATCTCGAAATATGTCCGTCAGGCCAGTTCCTTTGAGCTGAATCTGCAAATATCTCGGAAACGAAGCGAGCTATGGCAAAATCTTAAGAGACGTTTTTTGTAGAGAATTATGTTTCCTACAATTTATGTTCTATGATATTTTTTGATCAGAAGCGTAGTTTTCGAGATATATCGAGATATTTAAAAGTTCCGAAGCCGCACCAACATAATAGAGATACAGAAACACCGTGGCCCCTTTCTTTGAGATAACTCTGCACTAGTGCGAGCCGCAAATGCCACTTCCAGCTTAGCTGTGCAGAAGAAGAACAACAAGAAGAAGAAATATCTCGAAATATGTCCGTCAGGCCCCTTCCCTTGAGATAAATCTGCAAATATCTCGGAAACGAAGCGAGCTATTGCAAAATGTTAAGAGACCTTTTTTGTACAGAATTGAGTTTCCTACTTTTTATGTTCTATGATATTTTTTGATCAGACGCGTAGTTCTCGAGATATATCAAGATATTTAAAAGTTCCGAAGCCGCACCAACATAATAGAGATACAGAAACACCGTGGCCCCTTTCTTTGAGATAACTCTGCACTATTGCGAGCTGCAAATGCCACTTCCAGCTTAGCTCTGCAGAAGAAGAACAACAAGAAGAAGAAATATCTCGAAATATGTCCGTCAGGCCCCTTCCCTTGAGATAAATCTGCAAATATCTCGGAAACGAAGAGAGCTATGGCAAAATGATAAGAGACCTTTTTTGTAGAGAATTAAGTTGCCTACTTTTTATGTTCTATGATATTTTTTGATCAGATGCGTAGTTCTCGAGATATATCAAGATATTTAAAAGTTCCGAAGCCGCACCAACATAATAGAGATACAGAAACACCGTGGCCCCTTTCTTTGAGATAACTCTGCACTATTGCGAGCTGCAAATGCCACTTCCAGCTTAGCTGTGCAGAGGAAGAACAACAAGAAGAAGAAATATCTCGAAATATGTCCGTCAGGCCAGTTCCTTTGAGCTGAATCTGCAAATATCTCGGAAACGAAGCGAGCTATGGCAAAATGTTAAGAGACGTTTTTTGTAGAGAATTATGTTTCCTACAATTTATGTTCTATGATATTTTTTGATCAGAAGCGTAGTTTTCGAGATATATCGAGATATTTAAAAGTTCCGAAGCCGCACCAACATAATAGAGATACAGAAACACCGTGGCCCCTTTCTTTGAGATAACTCTGCACTAGTGCGAGCCGCAAATGCCACTTCCAGCTTAGCTGTGCAGAAGAAGAACAACAAGAAGAAGAAATATCTCGAAATATGTCCGTCAGGCCCCTTCCCTTGAGATAAATCTGCAAATATCTCGGAAACGAAGCGAGCTATTGCAAAATGTTAAGAGACCTTTTTTGTAGAGAATTGAGTTTCCTACTTTTTATGTTCTATGATATTTTTTGATCAGACGCGTAGTTCTCGAGATATATCAAGATATTTAAAAGTTCCGAAGCCGCACCAACATAATAGAGATACAGAAACACCGTGGCCCCTTTCTTTGAGATAACTTTGCACTATTGCGAGCTGCAAATGCCACTTCCAGCTTAGCTGTGCAGAGGAAGAACAACAAGAAGAAGAAATATCTCGAAATATGTCCGTCAGGCCCCTTCCCTTGAGATAAATCTGCAAATATCTCGGAAACGAAGAGAGCTATGGCAAAATGATAAGAGACCTTTTTTGTAGAGAATTAAGTTGCCTACTTTTTATGTTCTATGATATTTTTTGATCAGATGCGTAGTTCTCGAGATATATCAAGATATTTAAAAGTTCCGAAGCCGCACCAACATAATAGAGATACAGAAACACCGTGGCCCCTTTCTTTGAGATAACTCTGCACTATTGCGAGCTGCAAATGCCACTTCCAGCTTAGCTGTGCAGAGGAAGAACAACAAGAAGAAGAAATATCTCGAAATATGTCCGTCAGGCCAGTTCCTTTGAGCTGAATCTGCAAATATCTCGGAAACGAAGCGAGCTATGGCAAAATGTTAAGAGACGTTTTTTGTAGAGAATTATGTTTCCTACAATTTATGTTCTATGATATTTTTTGATCAGAAGCGTAGTTTTCGAGATATATCGAGATATTTAAAAGTTCCGAAGCCGCACCAACATAATAGAGATACAGAAACACCGTGGCCCCTTTCTTTGAGATAACTCTGCACTAGTGCGAGCCGCAAATGCCACTTCCAGCTTAGCTGTGCAGAAGAAGAACAACAAGAAGAAGAAATATCTCGAAATATGTCCGTCAGGCCCCTTCCCTTGAGATAAATCTGCAAATATCTCGGAAACGAAGCGAGCTATTGCAAAATGTTAAGAGACCTTTTTTGTAGAGAATTGAGTTTCCTACTTTTTATGTTCTATGATATTTTTTGATCAGACGCGTAGTTCTCGAGATATATCAAGATATTTAAAAGTTCCGAAGCCGCACCAACATAATAGAGATACAGAAACACCGTGGCCCCTTTCTTTGAGATAACTCTGCACTATTGCGAGCTGCAAATGCCACTTCCAGCTTAGCTGTGCAGAAGAAGAACAACAAGAAGAAGAAATATCTCGAAATATGTCCGTCAGGCCCCTTCCCTTGAGATAAATCTGCAAATATCTCGGAAACGAAGAGAGCTATGGCAAAATGATAAGAGACCTTTTTTGTAGAGAATTAAGTTGCCTACTTTTTATGTTCTATGATATTTTTTGATCAGATGCGTAGTTCTCGAGATATATCAAGATATTTAAAAGTTCCGAAGCTGCACCAACATAATAGAGGTGCAGAAACACCGTGGCCTCTTTCTTTGAGATAACTCTGCACTATTGCGAGCTGCAAATGCCACTTCCAGCTTAGCTGTGCAGAAGAGGAACAACAAGAAGAAGAAATATCTCGGAATATGTCCGTCAGGCCCCTTCCCTTGAGATAAATCTGCAAATATCTCGGAAACGATGCCAGCTATGGGAAAATGTTAAGAAACCTTTTTTGTAGAGAATTAAGTTTCCTACTTTTTATCTTCTATGATATTTTTTGATCAGATGCGTAGTTCTCGAGATATATCAAGATATTTAAAAGTTCCGAAGCCGCACCAACATAATAGAGATACAGAAACACCGTGGCCCCTTTCTTTGAGATAACTCTGCACTATTGCGAGCTATAAATGCCACTTCCAGCTTAGCTGTGCAGAAGAAGAACAACAAGAAGAAGAAATATCTCGAAATATGTCCGTCAGGCCCCTTCCCTTGAGATATATCTGCAAATATCTCGGAAACAAAGCGAGCTATGGCAAAATGTTAAGAGACCTTTTTTGTAATGAATTATGTTTGCTACAATCTATGTTCTATGATATTTTTTGATCAGAAGCGTAGTTCTCGAGATATATCAAGATATTTAAAAGTTCCGAAGCCGCACCAACATAATAGAGATTCAGAAACACCGTGGCCCCTTTCTTTGAGATAACTCTGCACTATTGCGAGCTGCAAATGCCACTTCCAGCTTAGCTGTGCAGAGGAAGAACAACAAGAAGAAGAAATATCTCGAAATATGTCCGTCAGGCCCCTTCCCTTGAGATAAATCTGCAAATATCTCGGAAACGAAGAGAGCTATGGCAAAATGATAAGAGACCTTTTTTGTAGAGAATTAAGTTGCCTACTTTTTATGTTCTATGATATTTTTTGATCAGATGCGTAGTTCTCGAGATATATCAAGATATTTAAAAGTTCCGAAGCTGCACCAACATAATAGAGGTGCAGAAACACCGTGGCCTCTTTCTTTGAGATAACTCTGCACTATTGCGAGCTGCAAATGCCACTTCCAGCTTAGCTGTGCAGAAGAGGAACAACAAGAAGAAGAAATATCTCGGAATATGTCCGTCAGGCCCCTTCCCTTGAGATAAATCTGCAAATATCTCGGAAACGATGCCAGCTATGGGAAAATGTTAAGAAACCTTTTTTGTAGAGAATTAAGTTTCCTACTTTTTATCTTCTATGATATTTTTTGATCAGATGCGTAGTTCTCGAGATATATCAAGATATTTAAAAGTTCCGAAGCCGCACCAACATAATAGAGATACAGAAACACCGTGGCCCCTTTCTTTGAGATAACTCTGCACTATTGCGAGCTATAAATGCCACTTCCAGCTTAGCTGTGCAGAAGAAGAACAACAAGAAGAAGAAATATCTCGAAATATGTCCGTCAGGCCCCTTCCCTTGAGATATATCTGCAAATATCTCGGAAACAAAGCGAGCTATGGCAAAATGTTAAGAGACCTTTTTTGTAATGAATTATGTTTCCTACAATCTATGTTCTATGATATTTTTTGATCAGAAGCGTAGTTCTCGAGATATATCAAGATATTTAAAAGTTCCGAAGCCGCACCAACATAATAGAGATTCAGAAACACCGTGGCCCCTTTCTTTGAGATAACTCTGCACTATTGCGAGCTGCAAATGCCACTTCCAGCTTAGCTGTGCAGAGGAAGAACAACAAGAAGAAGAAATATCTCGAAATATGTCCGTCAGGCCAGTTCCTTTGAGCTGAATCTGCAAATATCTCGGAAACGAAGCGAGCTATGGCAAAATGTTGAGAGACATTTTTTGTAGAGAATTATGTTTCCTACAATTTATGTTCTATGATATTTTTTGATCAGAAGCGTAGTTTTCGAGATATATCGAGATATTTAAAAGTTCCGAAGCCGCACCAACATAATAGAGATACAGAAACACCGTGGCCCCTTTCTTTGAGATAACTCTGCACTAGTGCGAGCCGCAAATGCCACTTCCAGCTTAGCTGTGCAGAAGAAGAACAACAAGAAGAAGAAATATCTCGAAATATGTCCGTTAGGCCCATTCCCTTGAGATAAATCTGCAAATATGTCGGAAACGAAGCGAGCTATGGCAAAATGTTAACAGACTTTTTTGTAGAGAATTAAGTTTCCTACTTTTTATGTTCTATGATATTTTTTGATCAGACGCGTAGTTCTCGAGATATATCAAGATATTTAAAAGTTCCGAAGCCGCACCAACATAATAGAGATACAGAAACACCGTGGCCCCTTTCTTTGAGATAACTCTGCACTATTGCGAGCTATAAATGCCACTTCCAGCTTAGCTGTGCAGAAGAGGAACAACAAGAAGAAGAAATATCTCGGAATATGTCCGTCAGGCCCCTTCCCTTGAGATAAATCTGCAAATATCTCGGAAACGATGCCAGCTATGGGAAAATGTTAAGAAACCTTTTTTGTAGAGAATTAAGTTTCCTACTTTTTATCTTCTATGATATTTTTTGATCAGATGCGTAGTTCTCGAGATATATCAAGATATTTAAAAGTTCCGAAGCCGCACCAACATAATAGAGATACAGAAACACCGTGGCCCCTTTCTTTGAGATAACTCTGCACTATTGCGAGCTATAAATGCCACTTCCAGCTTAGCTGTGCAGAAGAAGAACAACAAGAAGAAGAAATATCTCGAAATATGTCCGTCAGGCCCCTTCCCTTGAGATATATCTGCAAATATCTCGGAAACAAAGCGAGCTATGGCAAAATGTTAAGAGACCTTTTTTGTAATGAATTATGTTTCCTACAATTTATGTTCTATGATATTTTTTGATCAGAAGCGTAGTTCTCGAGATATATCAAGATATTTAAAAGTTCCGAAGCCGCACCAACATAATAGAGATTCAGAAACACCGTGGCCCCTTTCTTTGAGATAACTCTGCACTATTGCGAGCTGCAAATGCCACTTCCAGCTTAGCTGTGCAGAGGAAGAACAACAAGAAGAAGAAATATCTCGAAATATGTCCGTCAGGCCAGTTCCTTTGAGCTGAATCTGCAAATATCTCGGAAACGAAGCGAGCTATGGCAAAATGTTGAGAGACATTTTTTGTAGAGAATTATGTTTCCTACAATTTATGTTCTATGATATTTTTTGATCAGAAGCGTAGTTTTCGAGATATATCGAGATATTTAAAAGTTCCGAAGCCGCACCAACATGATAGAGATACAGAAACACCGTGGCCCCTTTCTTTGAGATAACTCTGCACTATTGCGAGCTATAAATGCCACTTCCAGCTTAGCTGTGCAGAAGAAGAACAACAAGAAGAAGAAATATCTCGAAATATGTCCGTCAGGCCCCTTCCCTTGAGATATATCTGCAAATATCTCGGAAACAAAGCGAGCTATGGCAAAATGTTAAGAGACCTTTTTTGTAATGAATTATGTTTCCTACAATTTATGTTCTATGATATTTTTTGATCAGAAGCGTAGTTCTCGAGATATATCAAGATATTTAAAAGTTCCGAAGCCGCACCAACATAATAGAGATTCAGAAACACCGTGGCCCCTTTCTTTGAGATAACTCTGCACTATTGCGAGCTGCAAATGCCACTTCCAGCTTAGCTGTGCAGAGGAAGAACAACAAGAAGAAGAAATATCTCGAAATATGTCCGTCAGGCCAGTTCCTTTGAGCTGAATCTGCAAATATCTCGGAAACGAAGCGAGCTATGGCAAAATGTTGAGAGACATTTTTTGTAGAGAATTATGTTTCCTACAATTTATGTTCTATGATATTTTTTGATCAGAAGCGTAGTTTTCGAGATATATCGAGATATTTAAAAGTTCCGAAGCCGCACCAACATGATAGAGATACAGAAACACCGTGGCCCCTTTCTTTGAGATAACTCTGCACTATTGCGAGCTGCAAATGCCACTTCCAGCTTAGCTGTGCAGAAGAAGAACAACAAGAAGAAGAAATATCTCGAAATATGTCCGTCAGGCCCCTTCCCTTGAGATAAATCGGCAAGTATCTCGGAAAGAAGCGAGCTATGCCAAAATGTTAAGAGACCTTATTTGTAGACAATTAAGTTTCCTACTTTTTATGTTCTATGATATTTTTTGATCAGATGCGTAGTTCTCGAGATATATCAAGATATTTAAAAGTTCCGAAGCTGCACCAACATAATAGAGGTGCAGAAACACCGTGGCCTCTTTCTTTGAGATAACTCTGCACTATTGCGAGCTGCAAATGCCACTTCCAGCTTAGCTGTGCAGAAGAGGAACAACAAGAAGAAGAAATATCTCGGAATATGTCCGTCAGGCCCCTTCCCTTGAGATAAATCTGCAAATATCTCGGAAACGAAGCGAGCTATGGCAAAATGTTAAGAGACCTTTTTTGTAGACAATTATGTTTCCTACTTTTTATCTTCTATGCTATTTTTTGATCAGATGCGTAGTTCTCGAGATATATCAAGATATTTAAAGTTCCGAAGCCGCACCAACATAATAGAGATACAGAAACACCGTGGCCCCTGTCTTTGAGATAACTCTGCACTATTGCGAGCTGTAAATGCCACTTCCAGCTTAGCTGTGCAGAAGAAGAACAACAAGAAGAAGAAATATCTCGAAATATGTCCGTCAGGCCCCTTCCCTTGAGATAAATCTGCAAATATCTCGGAAACGATGCCAGCTATGGGAAAATGTTAAGAAACCTTTTTTGTAGAGAATTAAGTTTCCTACTTTTTATCTTGTATGATATTTTTTGATCAGATGCGTAGTTCTCGAGATATATCAAGATATTTAAAAGCTCCGAAGCCGCACCAACATAATAGAGATACAGAAACACCGTGGCCCCTTTCTTTGAGATAACTCTGCACTATTGCGAGCTGTAAATGCCACTTCCAGCTTAGCTGTGCAGAAGAAGAACAACAAGAAGAAGAAATATCTCGAAATATGTCCGTCAGGCCCCTTCCCTTGAGATATATCTGCAAATATCTCGGAAACAAAGCGAGCTATGGCAAAATGTTAAGAGACCTTTTTTGTAGAGAATTATGTTTCCTACAATTTATGTTCTATGATATTTTTTGATCAGAAGCGTAGTTTTCGAGATATATCGAGATATTTAAAAGTTCCGAAGCCGCACCAACATAATAGAGATACAGAAACACCGTGGCCCCTCTCTTTGAGATAACTCTGCACTATTGCGAGCTGCAAATGCCACTTCCAGCTTAGCTGTGCAGAAGAAGAACAACAAGAAGAAGAAATATCTCGAAATATGTCCGTCAGGCCCCTTCCCTTGAGATAAATCGGCAAGTATCTCGGAAAGAAGCGAGCTATGCCAAAATGTTAAGAGACCTTATTTGTAGACAATTAAGTTTCCTACTTTTTATGTTCTATGATATTTTTTGATCAGATGCGTAGTTCTCGAGATATATCAAGATATTTAAAATTTCCGAAGCCGCACCAACATAATAGAGGTGCAGAAACACCGTGGCCCCTTTCTTTGCGATAACTCTGCACTATTGCGAGCTGCAAATGCCACTTCCAGCTTAGCTGTGCAGAAGAAGAACAACAAGAAGAAGAAATATCTCGAAATATGTCCGTCAGGCCCCTTCCCTTGAGATAAATCTGCAAATATCTCGGAAACGAAGCGAGCTATGCCAAAATGTTAAGAGACCTTATTTGTAGACAATTAAGTTTCCTACTTTTTATGTTCTATGATATTTTTTGATCAGATGCGTAGTTCTCGAGATATATCAAGATATTTAAAAGTTCCGAAGCTGCACCAACATAATAGAGGTGCAGAAACACCGTGGCCTCTTTCTTTGAGATAACTCTGCACTATTGCGAGCTGCAAATGCCACTTCCAGCTTAGCTGTGCAGAAGAGGAACAACAAGAAGAAGAAATATCTCGGAATATGTCCGTCAGGCCCCTTCCCTTGAGATAAATCTGCAAATATCTCGGAAACGATGCCAGCTATGGGAAAATGTTAAAAAACCTTTTTTGTAGAGGATTATGTTTCCTACAATTTATGTTCTATGATATTTTCTGATCAGATGCGTAGTTCTCGAGATATATCAAGATATTTAAAAGTTCCGAAGCCGCACCAACATAATAGAGATACAGAAACACCGTGGCCCCTTTCTTTGAGATAACTCTGCACTATTGCGAGCTGCAAATGCCACTTCCAGCTTCGCTGTGCAGAAGAAGAACAACAAGAAGAAGAAATATCTCGAAATATGTCCGTCAGGCCCCTTCCCTTGAGATAAATCGGCAAGTGTCTCGGAAAGAAGCGAGCTATGCCAAAATGTTAAGAGACCTTATTTGTAGACAATTAAGTTTCCTACTTTTTATGTTCTATGATATTTTTTGATCAGATGCGTAGTTCTCGAGATATATCAAGATATTTAAAAGTTCCGAAGCTGCACCAACATAATAGAGGTGCAGAAACACCGTGGCCTCTTTCTTTGAGATAACTCTGCACTATTGCGAGCTGCAAATGCCACTTCCAGCTTAGCTGTGCAGAAGAGGAACAACAAGAAGAAGAAATATCTCGGAATATGTCCGTCAGGCCCCTTCCCTTGAGATAAATCTGCAAATATCTCGGAAACGATGCCAGCTATGGGAAAATGTTAAGAAACCTTTTTTGTAGAGAATTAAGTTTCCTACTTTTTATCTTGTATGATATTTTTTGATCAGATGCGTAGTTCTCGAGATATATCAAGATATTTAAAAGTTCCGAAGCCGCACCAACATAATAGAGATACAGAAACACCGTGGCCTCTTTCTTTGAGATAACTCTGCACTATTGCGAGCTGTAAATGCCACTTCCAGCTTAGCTGTGCAGAAGAAGAACAACAAGAAGAAGAAATATCTCGAAATATGTCCGTCAGGCCCCTTCCCTTGAGATATATCTGCAAATATCTCGGAAACAAAGCGAGCTATGGCAAAATGTTAAGAGACCTTTTTTGTAGAGAATTATGTTTCCTACAATTTATGTTCTATGATATTTTTTGATCAGAAGCGTAGTTTTCGAGATATATCGAGATATTTAAAAGTTCCGAAGCCGCACCAACATAATAGAGATACAGAAACACCGTGGCCCCTCTCTTTGAGATAACTCTGCACTATTGCGAGCTGCAAATGCCACTTCCAGCTTAGCTGTGCAGAAGAAGAACAACAAGAAGAAGAAATATCTCGAAATATGTCCGTCAGGCCCCTTCCCTTGAGATAAATCGGCAAGTATCTCGGAAAGAAGCGAGCTATGCCAAAATGTTAAGAGACCTTATTTGTAGACAATTAAGTTTCCTACTTTTTATGTTCTATGATATTTTTTGATCAGATGCGTAGTTCTCGAGATATATCAAGATATTTAAAAGTTCCGAAGCTGCACCAACATAATAGAGGTGCAGAAACACCGTGGCCTCTTTCTTTGGGATAACTCTGCACTATTGCGAGCTGCAAATGCCACTTCCAGCTTAGCTGTGCAGAAGAGGAACAACAAGAAGAAGAAATATCTCGGAATATGTCCGTCAGGCCCCTTCCCTTGAGATAAATCTGCAAATATCTCGGAAACGATGCCAGCTATGGGAAAATGTTAAGAAACCTTTTTTGTAGAGAATTAAGTTTCCTACTTTTTATCTTGTATGATATTTTTTGATCAGATGCGTAGTTCTCGAGATATATCAAGATATTTAAAAGTTCCGAAGCCGCACCAACATAATAGAGATACAGAAACACCGTGGCCTCTTTCTTTGAGATAACTCTGCACTATTGCGAGCTGTAAATGCCACTTCCAGCTTAGCTGTGCAGAAGAAGAACAACAAGAAGAAGAAATATCTCGAAATATGTCCGTCAGGCCCCTTCCCTTGAGATATATCTGCAAATATCTCGGAAACAAAGCGAGCTATGGCAAAATGTTAAGAGACCTTTTTTGTAGAGAATTATGTTTCCTACAATTTATGTTCTATGATATTTTTTGATCAGAAGCGTAGTTTTCGAGATATATCGAGATATTTAAAAGTTCCGAAGCCGCACCAACATAATAGAGATACAGAAACACCGTGGCCCCTCTCTTTGAGATAACTCTGCACTATTGCGAGCTGCAAATGCCACTTCCAGCTTAGCTGTGCAGAAGAAGAACAACAAGAAGAAGAAATATCTCGAAATATGTCCGTCAGGCCCCTTCCCTTGAGATAAATCGGCAAGTATCTCGGAAAGAAGCGAGCTATGCCAAAATGTTAAGAGACCTTATTTGTAGACAATTAAGTTTCCTACTTTTTATGTTCTATGATATTTTTTGATCAGATGCGTAGTTCTCGAGATATATCAAGATATTTAAAAGTTCCGAAGCTGCACCAACATAATAGAGGTGCAGAAACACCGTGGCCTCTTTCTTTGAGATAACTCTGCACTATTGCGAGCTGCAAATGCCACTTCCAGCTTAGCTGTGCAGAAGAGGAACAACAAGAAGAAGAAATATCTCGGAATATGTCCGTCAGGCCCCTTCCCTTGAGATAAATCTGCAAATATCTCGGAAACGATGCCAGCTATGGGAAAATGTTAAGAAACCTTTTTTGTAGAGAATTAAGTTTCCTACTTTTTATCTTGTATGATATTTTTTGATCAGATGCGTAGTTCTCGAGATATATCAAGATATTTAAAAGTTCCGAAGCCGCACCTACATAATAGAGATACAGAAACACCGTGGCCCCTTTCTTTGAGATAACTCTGCACTATTGCGAGCTGTAAATGCCACTTCCAGCTTAGCTGTGCAGAAGAAGAACAACAAGAAGAAGAAATATCTCGAAATATGTCCGTCAGGCCTCTTCCCTTGAGATATATCTGCAAATATCTCGGAAACAAAGCCAGCTATGGCAAAATGTTAAGAGACCTTTTTTGTAGAGAATTATGTTTCCTACAATTTATGTTCTATGATATTTTTTGATCAGAAGCGTAGTTTTCGAGATATATCGAGATATTTAAAAGTTCCGAAGCCGCACCAACATAATAGAGATACAGAAACACCGTGGCCCCTCTCTTTGAGATAACTCTGCACTATTGCGAGCTGCAAATGCCACTTCCAGCTTAGCTGTGCAGAAGAAGAACAACAAGAAGAAGAAATATCTCGAAATATGTCCGTCAGGCCCCTTCCCTTGAGATAAATCGGCAAGTATCTCGGAAAGAAGCGAGCTATGCCAAAATGTTAAGAGACCTTATTTGTAGACAATTAAGTTTCCTACTTTTTATGTTCTATGATATTTTTTGATCAGATGCGTAGTTCTCGAGATATATCAAGATATTTAAAAGTTCCGAAGCTGCACCAACATAATAGAGGTGCAGAAACACCGTGGCCTCTTTCTTTGAGATAACTCTGCACTATTGCGAGCTGCAAATGCCACTTCCAGCTTAGCTGTGCAGAAGAGGAACAACAAGAAGAAGAAATATCTCGGAATATGTCCGTCAGGCCCCTTCCCTTGAGATAAATCTGCAAATATCTCGGAAACGAAGCGAGCTATGGCAAAATGTTAAGAGACCTTTTTTGTAGACAATTATGTTTCCTACTTTTTATCTTCTATGCTATTTTTTGATCAGATGCGTAGTTCTCGAGATATATCAAGATATTTAAAAGTTCCGAAGCCGCACCAACATAATAGAGATACAGAAACACCGTGGCCCCTGTCTTTGAGATAACTCTGCACTATTGCGAGCTGTAAATGCCACTTCCAGCTTAGCTGTGCAGAAGAAGAACAACAAGAAGAAGAAATATCTCGAAATATGTCCGTCAGGCCCCTTCCCTTGAGATATATCTGCAAATATCTCGGAAACGATGCCAGCTATGGGAAAATGTTAAGAAACCTTTTTTGTAGAGAATTAAGTTTCCTACTTTTTATCTTGTATGATATTTTTTGATCAGATGCGTAGTTCTCGAGATATATCAAGATATTTAAAAGTTCCGAAGCCGCACCAACATAATAGAGATACAGAAACACCGTGGCCCCTTTCTTTGAGATAACTCTGCACTATTGCGAGCTGTAAATGCCACTTCCAGCTTAGCTGTGCAGAAGAAGAACAACAAGAAGAAGAAATATCTCGAAATATGTCCGTCAGGCCCCTTCCCTTGAGATATATCTGCAAATATCTCGGAAACAAAGCGAGCTATGGCAAAATGTTAAGAGACCTTTTTTGTAGAGAATTATGTTTCCTACAATTTATGTTCTATGATATTTTTTGATCAGAAGCGTAGTTTTCGAGATATATCGAGATATTTAAAAGTTCCGAAGCCGCACCAACATAATAGAGATACAGAAACACCGTGGCCCCTCTCTTTGAGATAACTCTGCACTATTGCGAGCTGCAAATGCCACTTCCAGCTTAGCTGTGCAGAAGAAGAACAACAAGAAGAAGAAATATCTCGAAATATGTCCGTCAGGCCCCTTCCCTTGAGATAAATCGGCAAGTATCTCGGAAAGAAGCGAGCTATGCCAAAATGTTAAGAGACCTTATTTGTAGACAATTAAGTTTCCTACTTTTTATGTTCTATGATATTTTTTGATCAGATGCGTAGTTCTCGAGATATATCAAGATATTTAAAAGTTCCGAAGCTGCACCAACATAATAGAGGTGCAGAAACACCGTGGCCTCTTTCTTTGAGATAACTCTGCACTATTGCGAGCTGCAAATGCCACTTCCAGCTCAGCTGTGCAGAAGAGGAACAACAAGAAGAAGAAATATCTCGGAATATGTCCGTCAGGCCCCTTCCCTTGAGATAAATCTGCAAATATCTCGGAAACGATGCCAGCTATGGGAAAATGTTAAGAAACCTTTTTTGTAGAGAATTAAGTTTCCTACTTTTTATCTTGTATGATATTTTTTGATCAGATGCGTAGTTCTCGAGATATATCAAGATATTTAAAAGTTCCGAAGCCGCACCAACATAATAGAGATACAGAAACACCGTGGCCCCTTTCTTTGAGATAACTCTGCACTATTGCGAGCTGTAAATGCTACTTCCAGCTTAGCTGTGCAGAAGAAGAACAACAAGAAGAAGAAATATCTCGAAATATGTCCGTCAGGCCCCTTCCCTTGAGATATATCTGCAAATATCTCGGAAACAAAGCGAGCTATGGCAAAATGTTAAGAGACCTTTTTTGTACAGAATTATGTTTCCTACAATTTATGTTCTATGATATTTTTTGATCAGAAGCGTAGTTTTCGAGATATATCGAGATATTTAAAAGTTCCGAAGCCGCACCAACATAATAGAGATACAGAAACACCGTGGCCCCTCTCTTTGAGATAACTCTGCACTATTGCGAGCTGCAAATGCCACTTCCAGCTTAGCTGTGCAGAAGAAGAACAACAAGAAGAAGAAATATCTCGAAATATGTCCGTCAGGCCCCTTCCCTTGAGATAAATCGGCAAGTATCTCGGAAAGAAGCGAGCTATGCCAAAATGTTAAGAGACCTTATTTGTAGACAATTAAGTTTCCTACTTTTTATGTTCTATGATATTTTTTGATCAGATGCGTAGTTCTCGAGATATATCAAGATATTTAAAAGTTCTGAAGCTGCACCAACATAATAGAGGTGCAGAAACACCGTGGCCTCTTTCTTTGAGATAACTCTGCACTATTGCGAGCTGCAAATGCCACTTCCAGCTTAGCTGTGCAGAAGAGGAACAACAAGAAGAAGAAATATCTCGGAATATGTCCGTCAGGCCCCTTCCCTTGAGATAAATCTGCAAATATCTCGGAAACGAAGCGAGCTATGGCAAAATGTTAAGAGACCTTTTTTGTAGACAATTATGTTTCCTACTTTTTATCTTCTATGCTATTTTTTGATCAGATGCGTAGTTCTCGAGATATATCAAGATATTTAAAAGTTCCGAAGCCGCACCAACA
This sequence comes from Osmia lignaria lignaria, assembly GCF_051020975.1. Classification (NCBI taxonomy): domain Eukaryota; kingdom Metazoa; phylum Arthropoda; class Insecta; order Hymenoptera; family Megachilidae; genus Osmia; species Osmia lignaria. The sequence goes on along the minus strand of NW_027478159.1, from coordinate 2,234,590 downwards.
TAATAGAGATACAGAAACACCGTGGCCCCTGTCTTTGAGATAACTATGCACTATTGCGAGCTGAAAATGCCACTTCCAGCTTAGCTGTGCAGAAGAAGAACAACAAGAAGAAGAAATATCTCGAAATATGTCCGTCAGGCCCCTTACCTTGAGATAAATCTGCAAATATCTCGGAAACGAAGCGAGCTATGGCAAAATATTAAGAGACCTTTTTTGTAGAGAATTAAGTTTCCTACTTTTTATGTTCTATGATATTTTTCGATCAGAGGCGTAGTTCTCGAGATATATCAAGATATTTAAAAGTTCCGAAGCCGCACCAATATAATAGAGATACAGAAACACCGTGGCCCCTTTCTTTGAGATAACTCTGCACGATTGCGAGCTGGAAATGCCACTTCCAGTTTAGCTGTGCAGAAGAAGAACAACAAGAAGAAGAAATATCTCGGAATATGTCCGTCAGGCCCCTTCCCTTGAGATAAATCTGCAAATATCTCGGAAACGAAGCGAGCTATGGCAAAATGTTAAGAGACCTTTTTTGTAGAGAATTAAGTTTCCTACTTTTTATGTTGTATGATATTTTTTGATCAGATGCGTAGTTCTCGAGATATATCAAGATATTTAAAAGCTCCGAAGCTGCACCAACATAATAGAGGTACAGAAACACCGTGGCCCCTTTCTTTGAGATAACTATGCACTATTGCGAGCTGCAAATGCCACTTCCAGCTTAGCTGTGCAGAAGAAGAACAACAAGAAGAAGAAATATCTCGAAATATGTCCGTCAGGCCCCTTACCTTGAGATAAATCTGCAAATATCTCGGAAACGAAGCGAGCTATGGCAAAATATTAAGAGACCTTTTTTGTAGAGAATTAAGTTTCCTACTTTTTATGTTCTATGATATTTTTCGATCAGAGGCGTAGTTCTCGAGATATATCAAGATATTTAAAAGTTCCGAAGCCGCACCAATATAATAGAGATACAGAAACACCGTGGCCCCTTTCTTTGAGATAACTCTGCACGATTGCGAGCTGGAAATGCCACTTCCAGTTTAGCTGTGCAGAAGAAGAACAACAAGAAGAAGAAATATCTCGAAATATGTCCATCAGGAACCTTCCCTTGAGATAAATCTGCAAATATCTCGGAAACGAAGCGAGCTATGGCAAAATGTTAAGAGACCTTTTTTGTAGAGAATTATGTTCCCTACAATTTATGTTCTATGATATTTTTTGATCAGATGCGTAGTTCTCGAGATATATCAAGATATTTAAAATTTCCGAAGCCGCACCAACATAATAGAGATACAGAAACACCGTGGCCCCTTTCTTTGCGATAACTCTGCACTATTGCGAGCTGCAAATGCCACTTCCAGCTTAGCTGTGCAGAAGAAGAACAACAAGAAGAAGAAATATCTCGAAATATGTCCGTCAGGCCCCTTCCCTTGAGATAAATCTGCAAATATCTCGGAAACGAAGCGAGCTATGCCAAAATGTTAAGAGACCTTATTTGTAGACAATTAAGTTTCCTACTTTTTATGTTCTATGATATTTTTTGATCAGATGCGTAGTTCTCGAGATATATCAAGATATTTAAAAGTTCCGAAGCTGCACCAACATAATAGAGGTGCAGAAACACCGTGGCCTCTTTCTTTGAGATAACTCTGCACTATTGCAAGCTGCAAATGCCACTTCCAGCTTAGCTGTGCAGAAGAGGAACAACAAGAAGAAGAAATATCTCGGAATATGTCCGTCAGGCCCCTTCCCTTGAGATAAATCTGCAAATATCTCGGAAACGATGCCAGCTATGGGAAAATGTTAAAAAACCTTTTTTGTAGAGGATTAAGTTTCCTACTTTTTATCTTCTATGATATTTTCTGATCAGATGCGTAGTTCTCGAGATATATCAAGATATTTAAAAGTTCCGAAGCCGCACCAACATAATAGAGATACAGAAACACCGTGGCCCCTTTCTTTGAGATAACTCTGCACTATTGCGAGCTGTAAATGCCACTTCCAGCTTAGCTGTGCAGAAGAAGAACAACAAGAAGAAGAAATATCTCGAAATATGTCCGTCAGGCCCCTTCCCTTGAGATATATCTGCAAATATCTCGGAAACAAAGCGAGCTATGGCAAAATGTTAAGAGACCTTTTTTGTAGAGAATTATGTTTCCTACAATTTATGTTCTATGATATTTTTTGATCAGAAGCGTAGTTTTCGAGATATATCGAGATATTTAAAAGTTCCGAAGCCGCACCAACATAATAGAGATACAGAAACACCGTGGCCCCTCTCTTTGAGATAACTCTGCACTATTGCGAGCTGCAAATGCCACTTCCAGCTTAGCTGTGCAGAAGAAGAACAACAAGAAGAAGAAATATCTCGAAATATGTCCGTCAGGCCCCTTCCCTTGAGATAAATCGGCAAGTATCTCGGAAAGAAGCGAGCTATGCCAAAATGTTAAGAGACCTTATTTGTAGACAATTAAGTTTCCTACTTTTTATGTTCTATGATATTTTTTGATCAGATGCGTAGTTCTCGAGATATATCAAGATATTTAAAAGTTCCGAAGCTGCACCAACATAATAGAGGTGCAGAAACACCGTGGCCTCTTTCTTTGAGATAACTCTGCACTATTGCGAGCTGCAAATGCCACTTCCAGCTTAGCTGTGCAGAAGAGGAACAACAAGAAGAAGAAATATCTCGGAATATGTCCGTCAGGCCCCTTCCCTTGAGATAAATCTGCAAATATCTCGGAAACGATGCCAGCTATGGGAAAATGTTAAGAAACCTTTTTTGTAGAGAATTAAGTTTCCTACTTTTTATCTTGTATGATATTTTTTGATCAGATGCGTAGTTCTCGAGATATATCAAGATATTTAAAAGTTCCGAAGCCGCACCAACATAATAGAGATACAGAAACACCGTGGCCCCTGTCCTTGAGATAACTCTGCACTATTGCGAGCTGTAAATGCCACTTCCAGCTTAGCTGTGCAGAAGAAGAACAACAAGAAGAAGAAATATCTCGAAATATGTCCGTCAGGCCCCTTCCCTTGAGATATATCTGCAAATATCTCGGAAACGAAGCGAGCTATGGCAAAATGTTAAGAGACCTTTTTTGTAGAGAATTAAGTTTCCTACTTTTTATCTTCTATGATATTTTCTGACCAGATTCGTAGTTCTCGAGATATATCAAGATATTTAAAAGTTACGAAGCCGCACCAACATAATAGAGATACAGAAACACCGTGGCCCCTTTCGTTGAGATAACTCTGCACTAGTGCGAGCCGCAAATGCCACTTCCAGCTTAGCTGTGCAGAAGAAGAACAACAAGAAGAAGAAATATCTCGAAATATGTCCGTCAGGCCCCTTCCCTTGAGATAAATCTGCAAATATCTCGGAAACGAAGAGAGCTATGGCAAAATGTTAAGAGACCTTTTTTGTAGAGAATTATGTTTCCTACTTTTTATCTTCTATGCTATTTTTTGATCAGATGCGTAGTTCTCGAGATATATCAAGATATTTAAAAGTTCCGAAGCCGCACCAACATAATAGAGATACAGAAACACCGTGGCCCCTTTCTTTGAGATAACTCTGCACTAGTGCCAGCCGCAAATGCCACTTCCAGCTTAGCTGTGCAGAAGAAGAACAACAAGAAGAAGAAATATCTCGAAATATGTCCGTCAGGCCAGTTCCTTTGAGCTGAATCTGCAAATATCTCGGAAACGAAGCGAGCTATGGCAAAATCTTAAGAGACGTTTTTTGTAGAGAATTATGTTTCCTACAATTTATGTTCTATGATATTTTTTGATCAGAAGCGTAGTTTTCGAGATATATCGAGATATTTAAAAGTTCCGAAGCCGCACCAACATAATAGAGATACAGAAACACCGTGGCCCCTTTCTTTGAGATAACTCTGCACTAGTGCGAGCCGCAAATGCCACTTCCAGCTTAGCTGTGCAGAAGAAGAACAACAAGAAGAAGAAATATCTCGAAATATGTCCGTCAGGCCCCTTCCCTTGAGATCAATCTGCAAATATCTCGGAAACGAAGCGAGCTATTGCAAAATGTTAAGAGACCTTTTTTGTAGAGAATTGAGTTTCCTACTTTTTATGTTCTATGATATTTTTTGATCAGATGCGTAGTTCTCGAGATATATCAGGATATTTAAAAGTTAAGAAGCCGCACCAACATAATAGAGATACAGAAACACCGTGGCCCCTCTCTTTGAGATAACTCTGCACTATTGCGAGCTGGAAATGCCACTTCCAGTTTAGCTGTGCAGAAGAAGAACAACAAGAAGAAGAAATATCTCGAAATATGTCCGTCAGGCCCCTTCCCTTGAGATAAATCTGCAAATATCTCGGAAACGAAGAGAGCTATGGCAAAATGATAAGAGACCTTTTTTGTAGAGAATTAAGTTGCCTACTTTTTATGTTCTACGATATTTTTTGATCAGATGCGTAGTTCTCGAGATATATCAAGATATTTAAAAGTTCCGAAGCCGCACCAACATAATAGAGATACAGAAACACCGTGGCCCCTTTCTTTGAGATAACTCTGCACTATCGCGAGCTGCAAATGCCACTTCCAGCTTAGCTGTGCAGAGGAAGAACAACAAGAAGAAGAAATATCTCGAAATATGTCCGTCAGGCCAGTTCCTTTCAGCTGAATCTGCAAATATCTCGGAAACGAAGCGAGCTATGGCAAAATCTTAAGAGACGTTTTTTGTAGAGAATTATGTTTCCTACAATTTATGTTCTATGATATTTTTTGATCAGAAGCGTAGTTTTCGAGATATATCGAGATATTTAAAAGTTCCGAAGCCGCACCAACATAATAGAGATACAGAAACACCGTGGCCCCTTTCTTTGAGATAACTCTGCACTAGTGCGAGCCGCAAATGCCACTTCCAGCTTAGCTGTGCAGAAGAAGAACAACAAGAAGAAGAAATATCTCGAAATATGTCCGTCAGGCCCCTTCCCTTGAGATCAATCTGCAAATATCTCGGAAACGAAGCGAGCTATTGCAAAATGTTAAGAGACCTTTTTTGTAGAGAATTGAGTTTCCTACTTTTTATGTTCTATGATATTTTTTGATCAGATGCGTAGTTCTCGAGATATATCAGGATATTTAAAAGTTAAGAAGCCGCACCAACATAATAGAGATACAGAAACACCGTGGCCCCTCTCTTTGAGATAACTCTGCACTAGTGCGAGCCGCAAATGCCACTTCCAGCTTAGCTGTGCAGAAGAAGAACAACAAGAAGAAGAAATATCTCGAAATATGTCCGTCAGGCCCCTTCCCTTGAGATAAATCTGCAAATATCTCGGAAACGAAGCGAGCTATTGCAAAATGTTAAGAGAACTTTTTTGTAGAGAATTGAGTTTCCTACTTTTTATGTTCTATGATATTTTTTGATCAGACGCGTAGTTCTCGAGATATATCAAGATATTTAAAAGTTCCGAAGCCGCACCAACATAATAGAGATACAGAAACACCGTGGCCCCTTTCTTTGAGATAACTCTGCACTATTGCGAGCTGCAAATGCCACTTCCAGCTTAGCTGTGCAGAAGAAGAACAACAAGCAGAAGAAATATCTCGAAATATGTCCGTCAGGCCCCTTCCCTTGAGATAAATCTGCAAATATCTCGGAAACGAAGAGAGCTATGGCAAAATGATAAGAGACCTTCTTTGTAGAGAATTAAGTTGCCTACTTTTTATGTTCTATGATATTTTTTGATCAGATGCGTAGTTCTCGAGATATATCAAGATATTTAAAAGTTCCGAAGCCGCACCAACATAATAGAGATTCAGAAACACCGTGGCCCCTTTCTTTGAGATAACTCTGCACTATTGCGAGCTGCAAATGCCACTTCCAGCTTAGCTGTGCAGAGGAAGAACAACAAGAAGAAGAAATATCTCGAAATATGTCCGTCAGGCCAGTTCCTTTGAGCTGAATCTGCAAATATCTCGGAAACGAAGCGAGCTATGGCAAAATGTTGAGAGACATTTTTTGTAGAGAATTATGTTTCCTACAATTTATGTTCTATGATATTTTTTGATCAGAAGCGTAGTTTTCGAGATATATCGAGATATTTAAAAGTTCCGAAGCCGCACCAACATAATAGAGATACAGAAACACCGTGGCCCCTTTCTTTGAGATAACTCTGCACTAGTGCGAGCCGCAAATGCCACTTCCAGCTTAGCTGTGCAGAAGAAGAACAACAAGAAGAAGAAATATCTCGAAATATGTCCGTCAGGCCCCTTCCCTTGAGATAAATCTGCAAATATCTCGGAAACGAAGAGAGCTATGGCAAAATGATAAGAGACCTTTTTTGTAGAGAATTAAGTTGCCTACTTTTTATGTTCTATGATATTTTTTGATCAGATGCGTAGTTCTCGAGATATATCAAGATATTTAAAAGTTCCGAAGCTGCACCAACATAATAGAGGTGCAGAAACACCGTGGCCTCTTTCTTTGAGATAACTCTGCACTATTGCGAGCTGCAAATGCCACTTCCAGCTTAGCTGTGCAGAAGAGGAACAACAAGAAGAAGAAATATCTCGGAATATGTCCGTCAGGCCCCTTCCCTTGAGATAAATCTGCAAATATCTCGGAAACGAAGCGAGCTATTGCAAAATGTTAAGAGACCTTTTTTGTAGAGAATTGAGTTTCCTACTTTTTATGTTCTATGATATTTTTTGATCAGACGCGTAGTTCTCGTGATATATCAAGATATTTAAAAGTTCCGAAGCCGCACCAACATAATAGAGATACAGAAACACCGTGGCCCCTTTCTTTGAGATAACTCTGCACTATTGCGAGCTGCAAATGCCACTTCCAGCTTAGCTGTGCAGAGGAAGAACAACAAGAAGAAGAAATATCTCGAAATATGTCCGTCAGGCCAGTTCCTTTGAGCTGAATCTGCAAATATCTCGGAAACGAAGCGAGCTATGGCAAAATCTTAAGAGACGTTTTTTGTAGAGAATTATGTTTCCTACAATTTATGTTCTATGATATTTTTTGATCAGAAGCGTAGTTTTCGAGATATATCGAGATATTTAAAAGTTCCGAAGCCGCACCAACATAATAGAGATACAGAAACACCGTGGCCCCTTTCTTTGAGATAACTCTGCACTAGTGCGAGCCGCAAATGCCACTTCCAGCTTAGCTGTGCAGAAGAAGAACAACAAGAAGAAGAAATATCTCGAAATATGTCCGTCAGGCCCCTTCCCTTGAGATAAATCTGCAAATATCTCGGAAACGAAGCGAGCTATTGCAAAATGTTAAGAGACCTTTTTTGTACAGAATTGAGTTTCCTACTTTTTATGTTCTATGATATTTTTTGATCAGACGCGTAGTTCTCGAGATATATCAAGATATTTAAAAGTTCCGAAGCCGCACCAACATAATAGAGATACAGAAACACCGTGGCCCCTTTCTTTGAGATAACTCTGCACTATTGCGAGCTGCAAATGCCACTTCCAGCTTAGCTCTGCAGCAGAAGAACAACAAGAAGAAGAAATATCTCGAAATATGTCCGTCAGGCCCCTTCCCTTGAGATAAATCTGCAAATATCTCGGAAACGAAGAGAGCTATGGCAAAATGATAAGAGACCTTTTTTGTAGAGAATTAAGTTGCCTACTTTTTATGTTCTATGATATTTTTTGATCAGATGCGTAGTTCTCGAGATATATCAAGATATTTAAAAGTTCCGAAGCCGCACCAACATAATAGAGATACAGAAACACCGTGGCCCCTTTCTTTGAGATAACTCTGCACTATTGCGAGCTGCAAATGCCACTTCCAGCTTAGCTGTGCAGAGGAAGAACAACAAGAAGAAGAAATATCTCGAAATATGTCCGTCAGGCCAGTTCCTTTGAGCTGAATCTGCAAATATCTCGGAAACGAAGCGAGCTATGGCAAAATGTTAAGAGACGTTTTTTGTAGAGAATTATGTTTCCTACAATTTATGTTCTATGATATTTTTTGATCAGAAGCGTAGTTTTCGAGATATATCGAGATATTTAAAAGTTCCGAAGCCGCACCAACATAATAGAGATACAGAAACACCGTGGCCCCTTTCTTTGAGATAACTCTGCACTAGTGCGAGCCGCAAATGCCACTTCCAGCTTAGCTGTGCAGAAGAAGAACAACAAGAAGAAGAAATATCTCGAAATATGTCCGTCAGGCCCCTTCCCTTGAGATAAATCTGCAAATATCTCGGAAACGAAGCGAGCTATTGCAAAATGTTAAGAGACCTTTTTTGTAGAGAATTGAGTTTCCTACTTTTTATGTTCTATGATATTTTTTGATCAGACGCGTAGTTCTCGAGATATATCAAGATATTTAAAAGTTCCGAAGCCGCACCAACATAATAGAGATACAGAAACACCGTGGCCCCTTTCTTTGAGATAACTTTGCACTATTGCGAGCTGCAAATGCCACTTCCAGCTTAGCTGTGCAGAGGAAGAACAACAAGAAGAAGAAATATCTCGAAATATGTCCGTCAGGCCAGTTCCTTTGAGCTGAATCTGCAAATATCTCGGAAACGAAGCGAGCTATGGCAAAATCTTGAGAGACGTTTTTTGTAGAGAATTATGTTTCCTACAATTTATGTTCTATGATATTTTTTGATCAGAAGCGTAGTTTTCGAGATATATCGAGATATTTAAAAGTTCCGAAGCCGCACCAACATAATAGAGATACAGAAACACCGTGGCCCCTTTCTTTGAGATAACTCTGCACTAGTGCGAGCCGCAAATGCCACTTCCAGCTTAGCTGTGCAGAAGAAGAACAACAAGAAGAAGAAATATCTCGAAATATGTCCGTCAGGCCCCTTCCCTTGTGATAAATCTGCAAATATCTCGGAAACGAAGCGAGCTATTGCAAAATGTTAAGAGACCTTTTTTGTAGAGAATTGAGTTTCCTACTTTTTATGTTCTATGATATTTTTTGATCAGATGCGTAGTTCTCGAGATATATCAGGATATTTAAAAGTTAACAAGCCGCACCAACATAATAGAGATACAGAAACACCGTGGCCCCTCTCTTTGAGATAACTCTGCACTAGTGCGAGCCGCAAATGCCACTTCCAGCTTAGCTGTGCAGAAGAAGAACAACAAGAAGAAGAAATATCTCGAAATATGTCCGTCAGGCCCCTTCCCTTGAGATAAATCTGCAAATATCTCGGAAACGAAGCGAGCTATTGCAAAATGTTAAGCGACCTTTTTTGTAGAGAATTGAGTTTCCTACTTTTTATATTCTATGATATTTTTTGATCAGACGCGTAGTTCTCGAGATATATCAAGATATTTAAAAGTTCCGAAGCCGCACCAACATAATAGAGATACAGAAACACCGTGGCCCCTTTCTTTGAGATAACTCTGCACTATTGCGAGCTGCAAATGCCACTTCCAGCTTAGCTGTGCAGAGGAAGAACAACAAGAAGAAGAAATATCTCGAAATATGTCCGTCAGGCCAGTTCCTTTGAGCTGAATCTGCAAATATCTCGGAAACGAAGCGAGCTATGGCAAAATCTTAAGAGACGTTTTTTGTAGAGAATTATGTTTCCTACAATTTATGTTCTATGATATTTTTTGATCAGAAGCGTAGTTTTCGAGATATATCGAGATATTTAAAAGTTCCGAAGCCGCACCAACATAATAGAGATACAGAAACACCGTGGCCCCTTTCTTTGAGATAACTCTGCACTAGTGCGAGCCGCAAATGCCACTTCCAGCTTAGCTGTGCAGAAGAAGAACAACAAGAAGAAGAAATATCTCGAAATATGTCCGTCAGGCCCCTTCCCTTGAGATAAATCTGCAAATATCTCGGAAACGAAGCGAGGTATTGCAAAATGTTAAGAGACCTTTTTTGTAGAGAATTGAGTTTGCTACTTTTTATGTTCTATGATATTTTTTGATCAGATGCGTAGTTCTCGAGATATATCAGGATATTTAAAAGTTAAGAAGCCGCACCAACATAATAGAGATACAGAAACACCGTGGCCCCTCTCTTTGAGATAACTCTGCACTATTGCGAGCTGCAAATGCCACTTCCAGCTTAGCTGTGCAGAGGAAGAACAACAAGAAGAAGAAATATCTCGAAATATGTCCGTCAGGCCAGTTCCTTTGAGCTGAATCTGCAAATATCTCGGAAACGAAGCGAGCTATGGCAAAATGTTAAGAGACGTTTTTTGTAGAGAATTATGTTTCCTACAATTTATGTTCTATGATATTTTTTGATCAGAAGCGTAGTTTTCGAGATATATCGAGATATTTAAAAGTTCCGAAGCCGCACCAACATAATAGAGATACAGAAACACCGTGGCCCCTTTCTTTGAGATAACTCTGCACTAGTGCGAGCCGCAAATGCCACTTCCAGCTTAGCTGTGCAGAAGAAGAACAACAAGAAGAAGAAATATCTCGAAATATGTCCGTCAGGCCCCTTCCCTTGAGATAAATCTGCAAATATCTCGGAAACGAAGCGAGCTATCGCAAAATGTTAAGAGACCTTTTTTGTAGAGAATTGAGTTTCCTACTTTTTATGTTCTATGATATTTTTTTATCAGACGCGTAGTTCTCGAGATATATCAAGATATTTAAAAGTTCCGAAGCCGCACCAACATAATAGAGATACAGAAACACCGTGGCCCCTTTCTTTGAGATAACTCTGCACTAGTGCGAGCCGCAAATGCCACTTCCAGCTTAGCTGTGCAGAAGAAGAACAACAAGAAGAAGAAATATCTCGAAATATGTCCGTCAGGCCAGTTCCTTTGAGCTGAATCTGCAAATATCTCGGAAACGAAGCGAGCTATGGCAAAATGTTAGGAGACGTTTTTTGTAGAGAATTATGTTTCCTACAATTTATGTTCTATGATATTTTTTGATCAGAAGCGTAGTTTTCGAGATATATCGAGATATTTAAAAGTTCCGAAGCCGCATCAACATAATAGAGATACAGAAACACCGTGGCCCCTTTCTTTGAGATAACTCTGCACTAGTGCGAGCCGCAAATGCCACTTCCAGCTTAGCTGTGCAGAAGAAGAACAACAAGAAGAAGAAATATCTCGAAATATGTCCGTCAGGCCCCTTCCCTTGAGATAAATCTGCAAATATCTCGGAAATGAAGCGAGCTATTGCAAAATGTTAAGAGAACTTTTTTGTAGAGAATTGAGTTTCCTACAATTTATGTTCTATGATATTTTTTGATCAGAAGCGTAGTTCTCGAGATATATCAAGATATTTAAAAGTTCCGAAGCCGCACCAACATAATAGAGATTCAGAAACACCGTGGCCCCTTTATTTGAGATAACTCTGCACTATTGCGAGCTGCAAATGCCACTTCCAGCTTAGCTGTGCAGAGGAAGAACAACAAGAAGAAGAAATATCTCGAAATATGTCCGTCAGGCCAGTTCCTTTGAGCTGAATCTGCAAATATCTCGGAAACGAAGCGAGCTATGGCAAAATGTTGAGAGACATTTTTTGTAGAGAATTATGTTTCCTACAATTTATGTTCTATGATATTTTTTGATCAGAAGCGTAGTTTTCGAGATATATCGAGATATTTAAAAGTTCCGAAGCCGCACCAACATAATAGAGATACAGAAACACCGTGGCCCCTTTCTTTGAGATAACTCTGCACTAGTGCGAGCCGCAAATGCCACTTCCAGCTCAGCTGTGCAGAAGAAGAACAACAAGAAGAAGAAATATCTCGAAATATGTCCGTTAGGCCCATTCCCTTGAGATAAATCTGCAAATATGTCGGAAACGAAGCGAGCTATGGCAAAATGTTAACAGACTTTTTTGTAGAGAATTAAGTTTCCTACTTTTTATGTTCTATGATATTTTTTGATCAGACGCGTAGTTCTCGAGATATATCAAGATATTTAAAAGTTCCGAAGCCGCACCAACATAATAGAGATACAGAAACACCGTGGCCCCTTTCTTTGAGATAACTCTGCACTATTGCGAGCTATAAATGCCACTTCCAGCTTAGCTGTGCAGAAGAGGAACAACAAGAAGAAGAAATATCTCGGAATATGTCCGTCAGGCCCCTTCCCTTGAGATAAATCTGCAAATATCTCGGAAACGATGCCAGCTATGGGAAAATGTTAGGAAACCTTTTTTGTAGAGAATTAAGTTTCCTACTTTTTATCTTCTATGATATTTTTTGATCAGATGCGTAGTTCTCGAGATATATCAAGATATTTAAAAGTTCCGAAGCCGCACCAACATAATAGAGATACAGAAACACCGTGGCCCCTTTCTTTGAGATAACTCTGCACTATTGCGAGCTATAAATGCCACTTCCAGCTTAGCTGTGCAGAAGAAGAACAACAAGAAGAAGAAATATCTCGAAATATGTCCGTCAGGCCCCTTCCCTTGAGATATATCTGCAAATATCTCGGAAACAAAGCGAGCTATGGCAAAATGTTAAGAGACCTTTTTTGTAATGAATTATGTTTCCTACAATCTATGTTCTATGATATTTTTTGATCAGAAGCGTAGTTCTCGAGATATATCAAGATATTTAAAAGTTCCGAAGCCGCACCAACATAATAGAGATTCAGAAACACCGTGGCCCCTTTCTTTGAGATAACTCTGCACTATTGCGAGCTGCAAATGCCACTTCCAGCTTAGCTGTGCAGAGGAAGAACAACAAGAAGAAGAAATATCTCGAAATATGTCCGTCAGGCCCCTTCCCTTGAGATAAATCTGCAAATATCTCGGAAACGAAGAGAGCTATGGCAAAATGATAAGAGACCTTTTTTGTAGAGAATTAAGTTGCCTACTTTTTATGTTCTATGATATTTTTTGATCAGATGCGTAGTTCTCGAGATATATCAAGATATTTAAAAGTTCCGAAGCTGCACCAACATAATAGAGGTGCAGAAACACCGTGGCCTCTTTCTTTGAGATAACTCTGCACTATTGCGAGCTGCAAATGCCACTTCCAGCTTAGCTGTGCAGAAGAGGAACAACAAGAAGAAGAAATATCTCGGAATATGTCCGTCAGGCCCCTTCCCTTGAGATAAATCTGCAAATATCTCGGAAACGATGCCAGCTATGGGAAAATGTTAAGAAACCTTTTTTGTAGAGAATTAAGTTTCCTACTTTTTATCTTCTATGATATTTTTTGATCAGATGCGTAGTTCTCGAGATATATCAAGATATTTAAAAGTTCCGAAGCCGCACCAACATAATAGAGATACAGAAACACCGTGGCCCCTTTCTTTGAGATAACTCTGCACTATTGCGAGCTATAAATGCCACTTCCAGCTTAGCTGTGCAGAAGAAGAACAACAAGAAGAAGAAATATCTCGAAATATGTCCGTCAGGCCCCTTCCCTTGAGATATATCTGCAAATATCTCGGAAACAAAGCGAGCTATGGCAAAATGTTAAGAGACCTTTTTTGTAATGAATTATGTTTCCTACAATCTATGTTCTATGATATTTTTTGATCAGAAGCGTAGTTCTCGAGATATATCAAGATATTTAAAAGTTCCGAAGCCGCCCCAACATAATAGAGATTCAGAAACACCGTGGCCCCTTTCTTTGAGATAACTCTGCACTATTGCGAGCTGCAAATGCCACTTCCAGCTTAGCTGTGCAGAGGAAGAACAACAAGAAGAAGAAATATCTCGAAATATGTCCGTCAGGCCAGTTCCTTTGAGCTGAATCTGCAAATATCTCGGAAACGAAGCGAGCTATGGCAAAATGTTGAGAGACATTTTTTGTAGAGAATTATGTTTCCTACAATTTATGTTCTATGATATTTTTTGATCAGAAGCGTAGTTTTCGAGATATATCGAGATATTTAAAAGTTCCGAAGCCGCACCAACATAATAGAGATACAGAAACACCGTGGCCCCTTTCTTTGAGATAACTCTGCACTAGTGCGAGCCGCAAATGCCACTTCCAGCTTAGCTGTGCAGAAGAAGAACAACAAGAAGAAGAAATATCTCGAAATATGTCCGTTAGGCCCATTCCCTTGAGATAAATCTGCAAATATGTCGGAAACGAAGCGAGCTATGGCAAAATGTTAACAGACTTTTTTGTAGAGAATTAAGTTTCCTACTTTTTATGTTCTATGATATTTTTTGATCAGACGCGTAGTTCTCGAGATATATCAAGATATTTAAAAGTTCCGAAGCCGCACCAACATAATAGAGATACAGAAACACCGTGGCCCCTTTCTTTGAGATAACTCTGCACTATTGCGAGCTGCAAATGCCACTTCCAGCTTAGCTGTGCAGAAGAAGAACAACAAGAAGAAGAAATATCTCGAAATATGTCCGTCAGGCCCCTTCCCTTGAGATAAATCTGCAAATATCTCGGAAACGAAGAGAGCTATGGCAAAATGATAAGAGACCTTTTTTGTAGAGAATTAAGTTGCCTACTTTTTATGTTCTATGATATTTTTTGATCAGATGCGTAGTTCTCGAGATATATCAAGATATTTAAAAGTTCCCAAGCTGCACCAACATAATAGAGGTGCAGAAACACCGTGGCCTCTTTCTTTGAGATAACTCTGCACTATTGCGAGCTGCAAATGCCACTTCCAGCTTAGCTGTGCAGAAGAGGAACAACAAGAAGAAGAAATATCTCGGAATATGTCCGTCAGGCCCCTTCCCTTGAGATAAATCTGCAAATATCTCGGAAACGATGCCAGCTATGGGAAAATGTTAAGAAACCTTTTTTGTAGAGAATTAAGTTTCCTACTTTTTATCTTCTATGATATTTTTTGATCAGATGCGTAGTTCTCGAGATATATCAAGATATTTAAAAGTTCCGAAGCTGCACCAACATAATAGAGATACAGAAACACCGTGGCCCCTTTCTTTGAGATAACTCTGCACTATTGCGAGCTGCAAATGCCACTTCCGGCTTAGCTGTGCAGAGGAAGAACAACAAGAAGAAGAAATATCTCGAAATATGTCCGTCAGGCCAGTTCCTTTGAGCTGAATCTGCAAATATCTCGGAAACGAAGCGAGCTATGGCAAAATGTTGAGAGACATTTTTTGTAGAGAATTATGTTTCCTACAATTTATGTTCTATGATATTTTTTGATCAGAAGCGTAGTTTTCGAGATATATCGAGATATTTAAAAGTTCCGAAGCCGCACCAACATAATAGAGATACAGAAACACAGTGGCCCCTTTCTTTGAGATAACTCTGCACTAGTGCGAGCCGCAAATGCCACTTCCAGCTTAGCTGTGCAGAAGAAGAACAACAAGAAGAAGAAATATCTCGAAATATGTCCGTCAGGCCCCTTCCCTTGAGATAAATCTGCAAATATCTCGGAAACGAAGCGAGCTATCGCAAAATGTTAAGAGACCTTTTTTGTAGAGAATTGAGTTTCCTACTTTTTATGTTCTATGATATTTTTTTATCAGACGCGTAGTTCTCGAGATATATCAAGATATTTAAAAGTTCCGAAGCCGCACCAACATAATAGAGATACAGAAACACCGTGGCCCCTTTCTTTGAGATAACTCTGCACTAGTGCGAGCCGCAAATGCCACTTCCAGCTTAGCTGTGCAGAAGAAGAACAACAAGAAGAAGAAATATCTCGAAATATGTCCGTCAGGCCAGTTCCTTTGAGCTGAATCTGCAAATATCTCGGAAACGAAGCGAGCTATGGCAAAATGTTAGGAGACGTTTTTTGTAGAGAATTATGTTTCCTACAATTTATGTTCTATGATATTTTTTGATCAGAAGCGTAGTTTTCGAGATATATCGAGATATTTAAAAGTTCCGAAGCCGCATCAACATAATAGAGATACAGAAACACCGTGGCCCCTTTCTTTGAGATAACTCTGCACTAGTGCGAGCTGCAAATGCCACTTCCAGCTTAGCTGTGCAGAAGAAGAACAACAAGAAGAAGAAATATCTCGAAATATGTCCGTCAGGCCCCTTACCTTGAGATAAATCTGCAAATATCTCGGAAACGAAGCGTGCTATGGCAAAATGTTAAGAGACCTTTTTTGTAGAGAATTAAGTTTCCTACTTTTTATCTTCTATGATATTTTCTGACCAGATTCGTAGTTCTCGAGATATATCAAGATATTTAAAAGTTCCGAAGCCGCACCAACATAATAGAGATACAGAAACACCGTGGCCCCACTCTTTGAGATAACTCTGCACAATTGCGAGCTGCAAATGCCACTTCCAGCTTAGCTGTGCAGAAGAAGAACAACAAGAAGCAGAAATATCTCGAAATATGTCCGTCAGGCCCCTTCCCTTGAGATAAATCGGCAAGTATCTCGGAAACAAAGCGAGCTATTGCAAAACGTTAAGAGACCTTTTTTGTAGAGAATTGAGTTTCCTACTTTTTATGTTCTATGATATTTTTTGATCAGATGCGTAGTTCTCGAGATATATCAGGATATTTAAAAGTTAAGAAGCCGCACCAACATAATAGAGATACAGAAACACCGTGGCCCCTTTCTTTGAGATAACTCTGCACTATTGCGAGCTGCAAATGCCACTTCCAGCTTAGCTGTGCAGAAGAAGAACAACAAGAAGAAGAAATATCACGAAATATGTCCGTTAGGCCCCTTCCCTTGAGATAAATCTGCAAATATCTCGGAAACGAAGCGAGCTATGGCAAAATGTTAAGAGACCTTTTTTGTAGCGAATTAAGTTTCCTACTTTTTATGTTCTATGATATTTTTTGATCAGATGCGTAGTTCTCGAGATATATCAAGATATTTAAAAGTTCCGAAGCCGCACCAACATAATAGAGATACAGAAACACCGTGGCCCCTTTCTTTCAGATAGCTATGCACTATTGCGAGCTGCAAATGCCACTTCCAGCTTAGCTGTGCAGAAGAAGAACAACAAGAAGAAGAAATATCTCGAAATATGTCCGTCAGGCCCCTTACCTTGAGATAAATCTGCAAATATCTCGGAAACGAAGCGAGCTATGGCAAAATGTTAAGAGACCTTTTTTGTAGAGAATTAAGTTTCCTACTTTTTATCTTCTATGATATTTTTTGATCAGACGCGTAGTTCTCGAGATATATCAAGATATTTAAAAGTTCCGAAGCCGCACCAACATAATAGAGATACAGAAACACCGTGGCTCCTTCCTTTGAGATAACTCTGCACTATTGCGACCTGGAAATGCCACTTCCAGTTTAGCTGTGCAGAAGAAGAACAACAAGAAGAAGAAATATCTCGAAATATGTCCGTTAGGCCCCTTCCCTTGAGATACATCTGCAAATATCTCGGAAACGAAGCGAGCTATGGCAAAATGTTAAGAGACCTTTTTTGTAGAGAATTAAGTTTCCTACGTTTTATGTTCTATGATATTTTTTGATCAGATGCGTAGTTCTCGAGATATATCAAGATATTTAAAAGTTCCGAAGCCGCACCAACATAATAGAGATACAGAAACACCGTGGCCCCTTTCTTTCAGATAGCTATGCACTATTGCGAGCTGCAAATGCCACTTCCAGCTTAGCTGTGCAGAAGAAGAACAACAAGAAGAAGAAATATCTCGAAATATGTCCGTCAGGCCCCTTACCTTGAGATAAATCTGCAAATATCTCGGAAACGAAGCGAGCTATGGCAAAATGTTAAGAGACCTTTTTTGTAGAGAATTAAGTTTCCTACTTTTTATCTTCTATGATATTTTTTGATCAGACGCGTAGTTCTCGAGATATATCAAGATATTTAAAAGTTCCGAAGCCGCACCAACATAATCGGGATACAGAAACACCGTGCCCCTCTCTTTGAGATAACTCTGCACTATTGCGAGCTGGAAATGCCACTTCCAGTTTAGCTGTGCAGAAGAAGAACAACAAGAAGAAGAAATATCTCGAAATATGTCCGTCAGGCCCCTTCCCTTGAGATAAATCTGCAAATATCTCGGAAACGAAGAGAGCTATGGCAAAATGTTAAGAGACCTTTTTTGTAGAGAATTAGGTTTCCTACTTTTTATGTTCTATGATATTTTTTGATCAGATGCGTAGTTCTCGAGATATATCAAGATATTTAAAAGTTCCGAAGCCGCACCAACATAATAGAGATACAGAAACACCGTGGCCCCTTTCTTTGAGATAACTCTGCACTATTGCGAGCTGTAAATGCCACTTCCAGCTTAGCTGTGCAGAAGAAGAACAACAAGAAGAAGAAATATCTGGAAATATGTCCGTCAGGCCCCTTCCCTTGAGATATATCTGCAAATATCTCGGAGACGAAGCGAGCTATGGCAAAATGTTAAGAGACCTTTTTTGTAGAGAATTATGTTTCCTACTTTTTATGTTCTATGATATTTTTTGATCAGACGCGTAGTTCTCGAGATATATCAAGATATTTAAAAGTTCCGAAGCCGCACCAACATAATAGAGATACAGAAACACCGTGGCTCCTTTCTTTGAGATAACTCTGCACTATTGCGACCTGGAAATGCCACTTCCAGTTTAGCTGTGCAGAAGAAGAACAACAAGAAGAAGAAATATCTCGAAATATGTCCGTTAGGCCCCTTCCCTTGAGATAAATCTGCAAATATCTCGGAAACGAAGCGAGCTATGGCAAAATGTTAAGAGACCTTTTTTATAGAGAATTAAGTTTCCTACGTTTTATGTTCTATGATATTTTTTGATCAGATGCGTAGTTCTCGAGATATATCAAGATATTTAAAAGTTCCGAAGCCGCACCAACATAATCGGGATACAGAAACACCGTGCCCCTCTCTTTGAGATAACTCTGCACTATTGCGAGCTGGAAATGCCACTTCCAGTTTAGCTGTGCAGAAGAAGAACAACAAGAAGAAGAAATATCTCGAAATATGTCCGTCAGGCCCCTTCCCTTGAGATAAATCTGCAAATATCTCGGAAACGAAGCGAGGTATGGCAAAATGTTAAGAGACCTTTTTTGTAGAGAATTAAGTTTCCTACTTTGTATGTTCTATGATATTTTTTGATCAGACGCGTAGTTCTCGAGATATATCAAGATATTTAAAAGTTCCGAAGCCGCACCAACATAATAGAGATACAGAAACACCGTGGCCCCTTTCTTTGAGATAACTCTGCACTATTGCGAGCTGCAAATGCCACTTCCAGCTTAGCTGTGCAGAGGAAGAACAACAAGCAGAAGGAATATCTCGAAATATGTCCGTCAGGCCAGTTCCTTTGAGCTGAATCTGCAAATATCTCGGAAACGAAGCGAGCTATGGCAAAATGTTAAGAGACGTTTTTTGTAGAGAATTATGTTTCCTACAATTTATGTTCTATGATATTTTTTGATCAGAAGCGTAGTTTTCGAGATATACCAAGATATTTAAAAGTTGCGAAGCCGCACCAACATAATAGAGATACAGAAACACCGTGGCCCCTTTCTTTGAGATAACTCTGCACTATTGCGAGCTGCAAATGCCACTTTCAGCTTAGCTGTGCAGAAGAAGAACAACAAGAAGAAGAAATATCTCGAAATATGTCCGTCAGGCCCCTTCCCTTGAGATAAATCTGCAAATATCTCGGAAACGAAGAGAGCTACGGCAAAATGTTAAGAGACCTTTTTTGTAGAGAATTAGGTTTCCTACTTTTTATGTTCTATGATATTTTTTGATCAGATGCGTAGTTCTCGAGATATATCAAGATATTTAAAAGTTCCGAAGCCGCACCAACATAATAGAGATACAGAAACACCGTGGCCCCTTTCTTTGAGATAACTCTGCACTATTGCGAGCTGTAAATGCCACTTCCAGCTTAGCTGTGCAGAAGAAGAACAACAAGAAGAAGAAATATCTCGAAATATGTCCGTCAGGCCCCTTCCCTTGAGATAAATCTGCAAATATCTCGGAAACGAAGCGAGCTATTGCAAAATGTTAAGAGACCTTTTTTGTAGAGAATTGAGTTTCCTACTTTTTATGTTCTATGATATTTTTTGATCAGATGCGTAGTTCTCGAGATATATCAGGATATTTAAAAGTTCCGAAGCCGCACCAACATAATAGAGATACAGAAACACCGTGGCCCCTTTCTTTGAGATAACTCTGCACTATTGCGAGCTGCAAATGCCACTTCCAGCTTAGCTGTGCAGAAGAAGAACAACAAGAAGAAGAAATATCTCGAAATATGTCCGTCAGGCCCCTTCCCTTGAGATAAATCTGCAAATATCTCGGAAACGAAGAGAGCTATGGCAAAATGATAAGAGACCTTTTTTGTAGAGAATTAAGTTGCCTACTTTTCATGTTCTATGATATTTTTTGATCAGATGCGTAGTTCTCGAGATATATCAAGATATTTAAAAGTTCCGAAGCCGCACCAACATAATAGAGATACAGAAACACCGTGGCCCCTTTCTTTGAGATAACTCTGCACTATTGCGCGCTGCAAATGCCACTTCCAGCTTAGCTGTGCAGAGGAAGAACAACAAGAAGAAGAAATACCTCGAAATATGTCCGTCAGGCCAGTTCCTTTGAGCTGAATCTGCAAATATCTCGGAAACGAAGCGAGCTATGGCAAAATGTTAAGAGACGTTTTTTGTAGAGAATTACGTTTCCTACAATTTATGTTCTATGATATTTTTTGATCAGAAGCGTAGTTTTCGAGATATATCGAGATATTTAAAAGTTCCGAAGCCGCACCAACATAATAGAGATACAGAAACACCGTGGCCCCTTTCTTTGAGATAACTCTGCACTATTGCGAGCTGCAAATGCCACTTCCAGCTTAGCTGTGCAGAAGAAGAACAACAAGAAGAAGAAATATCACGAAATATGTCCGTTAGGCCCCTTCCCTTGAGATAAATCTGCAAATATCTCGGAAACGAAGCGAGCTATGGCAAAATGTTAAGAGACCTTTTTTGTAGCGAATTAAGTTTCCTACTTTTTATGTTCTATGATACTTTTTGATCAGATGCGTAGTTCTCGAGATATATCAAGATATTTAAAAGTTCCGAAGCCGCACCAACATAATAGAGATACAGAAACACCGTGGCCCCTTTCTTTCAGATAGCTATGCACTATTGCGAGCTGCAAATGCCACTTCCAGCTTAGCTGTGCAGAAGAAGAACAACAAGAAGAAGAAATATCTCGAAATATGTCCGTCAGGCCCCTTACCTTGAGATAAATCTGCAAATATCTCGGAAACGAAGCGAGCTATGGCAAAATGTTAAGAGACCTTTTTTGTAGAGAATTAAGTTTCCTACTTTTTATCTTCTATGATATTTTTTGATCAGACGCGTAGTTCTCGAGATATATCAAGATATTTAAAAGTTCCGAAGCCGCACCAACATAATAGAGATACAGAAACACCGTGGCTCCTTCCTTTGAGATAACTCTGCAATATTGCGACCTGGAAATGCCACTTCCAGTTTAGCTGTGCAGAAGAAGAACAACAAGAAGAAGAAATATCTCGAAATATGTCCGTTAGGCCCCTTCCCTTGAGATACATCTGCAAATATCTCGGAAACGAAGCGAGCTATGGCAAAATGTTAAGAGACCTTTTTTGTAGAGAATTAAGTTTCCTACGTTTTATGTTCTATGATATTTTTTGATCAGATGCGTAGTTCTCGAGATATATCAAGATATTTAAAAGTTCCGAAGCCGCACCAACATAATCGGGATACAGAAACACCGTGCGCCTCTCTTTGAGATAACTCTGCACTATTGCGAGCTGGAAATGCCACTTCCAGTTTAGCTGTGCAGAAGAAGAACAACAAGAAGAAGAAATATCTCGAAATATGTCCGTCAGGCCCCTTCCCTTGAGATAAATCTGCAAATATCTCGGAAACGAAGAGAGCTATGGCAAAATGTTAAGAGACCTTTTTTGTAGAGAATTAGGTTTCCTACTTTTTATGTTCTATGATATTTTTTGATCAGATGCGTAGTTCTCGAGATATATCAAGATATTTAAAAGTTCCGAAGCCGCACCAACATAATAGAGATACAGAAACACCGTGGCCCCTTTCTTTGAGATAACTCTGCACTATTGCGAGCTGTAAATGCCACTTCCAGCTTAGCTGTGCAGAAGAAGAACAACAAGAAGAAGAAATATCTGGAAATATGTCCGTCAGGCCCCTTCCCTTGAGATATATCTGCAAATATCTCGGAGACGAAGCGAGCTATGGCAAAATGTTAAGAGACCTTTTTTGTAGAGAATTATGTTTCCTACTTTTTATGTTCTATGATATTTTTTGATCAGACGCGTAGTTCTCGAGATATATCAAGATATTTAAAAGTTCCGAAGCCGCACCAACATAATAGGGATACAGAAACACCGTGCCCCTCTCTTTGAGATAACTCTGCACTATTGCGAGCTGCAAATGCCACTTCCAGCTTAGCTGTGCAGAAGAAGAACAACAAGAAGAAGAAATATCTCGAAATATGTCCGTCAGGCCCCTTCCCTTGAGATATATCTGCAAATATCTCGGAAACGAAGCGAGCTATGGCAAAATGTTAAGAGACCTTTTTTGTAGAGAATTATGTTTCCTACAATTTATGTTCTATGATATTTTTTGATCAGAAGCGTAGTTTTCGAGATATATCGAGATATTTAAAAGTTCCGAAGCCGCACCAACATAATAGAGATACAGAAACACCGTGGCCCCATTCGTTGAGATAACTCTGCACTAGTGCGAGCCGCAAATGCCACTTCCAGCTTAGCTGTGCAGAAGAAGAACAACAAGAAGAAGAAATATCTCGAAATATGTCCGTCAGGCCCCTTCCCTTGAGATAAATCTGCAAATATCTCGGAAACGAAGCGAGCTATGGCAAAATGTTAAGAGACCTTTTTTGTAGAGAATTAAGTTTCCTACTTTGTATGTTCTATGATATTTTTTGATCAGACGCGTAGTTCTCGAGATATATCAAGATATTTAAAAGTTCCGAAGCCGCACCAACATAATAGAGATACAGAAACACCGTGGCCCCTTTCTTTGAGATATCTCTGCACTATTGCGAGCTGCAAATGCCACTTCCAGCTTAGCTGCGCAGAAGAAGAACAACAAGAAGAAGAAATATCTCGAAATATGTCCGTCAGGCCCCTTCCCTTGAGATATATCTGCAAATATCTCGGAAACGAAGCGAGCTATGGCAAAATGTTATGAGACCTTTTTTGTAGAGAATTATGTTTCCTACAATTTATGTTCTATGATATTTTTTGATCAGAAGCGTAGTTTTCGAGATATATCGAGATATTTAAAAGTTCCGAAGCCGCACCAACATAATAGAGATACAGAAACACCGTGGCCCCTTTCTTTGAGATAACTCTGCACTATTGCGAGCTGTAAATGCCACTTCCAGCTTAGCTGTGCAGAAGAAGAACAACAAGAAGAAGAAATATCTGGAAATATGTCCGTCAGGCCCCTTCCCTTGAGATATATCTGCAAATATCTCGGAGACGAAGCGAGCTATGGCAAAATGTTAAGAGACCTTTTTTGTAGAGAATTATGTTTCCTACTTTTTATGTTCTATGATATTTTTTGATCAGACGCGTAGTTCTCGAGATATATCAAGATATTTAAAAGTTCCGAAGCCGCACCAACATAATAGAGATACAGAAACACCGTGGCCCCTTTCTTTGAGATAACTCTGCACTATTGCGAGCTGCAAATGCCACTTTCAGCTTAGCTGTGCAGAAGAAGAACAACAAGAAGAAGAAATATCTCGAAATATGTCCGTCAGGCCCCTTCCCTTGAGATAAATCTGCAAATATCTCGGAAACGAAGAGAGCTACGGCAAAATGTTAAGAGACCTTTTTTGTAGAGAATTAGGTTTCCTACTTTTTATGTTCTATGATATTTTTTGATCA
The DNA here is from genome assembly GCF_051020975.1 of Osmia lignaria lignaria. Lineage (NCBI taxonomy): Eukaryota > Metazoa > Arthropoda > Insecta > Hymenoptera > Megachilidae > Osmia > Osmia lignaria. The sequence goes on along the minus strand of NW_027478159.1, from coordinate 2,210,826 downwards.
GATGCGTAGTTCTCGAGATATATCAAGATATTTAAAAGTTCCGAAGCCGCACCAACATAATAGAGATACAGAAACACCGTGGCCCCTTTCTTTGAGATAACTCTGCACTATTGCGAGCTGTAAATGCCACTTCCAGCTTAGCTGTGCAGAAGAAGAACAACAAGAAGAAGAAATATCTCGAAATATGTCCGTCAGGCCCCTTCCCTTGAGATATATCTGCAAATATCTCGGAAACGAAGCGAGCTATGGCAAAATGTTAAGAGACCTTTTTTGTAGAGAATTATGTTTCCTACAATTTATGTTCTATGATATTTTTTGATCAGAAGCGTAGTTTTCGAGATATATCGAGATATTTAAAAGTTCCGAAGCCGCACCAACATAATAGAGATACAGAAACACCGTGGCCCCTTTCGTTGAGATAACTCTGCACTAGTGCGAGCCGCAAATGCCACTTCCAGCTTAGCTGTGCAGAAGAAGAACAACAAGAAGAAGAAATATCTCGAAATATGTCCGTCAGGCCCCTTCCCTTGAGATAAATCTGCAAATATCTCGGAAACGAAGCGAGCTATGGCAAAATGTTAAGAGACCTTTTTTGTAGAGAATTAAGTTTCCTACTTTGTATGTTCTATGATATTTTTTGATCAGACGCGTAGTTCTCGAGATATATCAAGATATTTAAAAGTTCCGAAGCCGCACCAACATAATAGAGATACAGAAACACCGTGGCCCCTTTCTTTGAGATAACTCTGCACTAGTGCGAGCCGCAAATGCCACTTCCAGCTTAGCTGTGCAGAAGAAGAACATCAAGAAGAAGAAATATCTCGAAATATGTCCGTCAGGCCCCTTCCCTTGAGATAAATCTGCAAATATCTCGGAAACGAAGCGAGCTATCGCAAAATGTTAAGAGACCTTTTTCGTAGAGAATTATGTTTCCTACTTTTTATGTTCTATGATATTTTTTGATCAGACGCGTAGTTCTCGAGATATATCAAGATATTTAAAAGTTCCGAAGCCGCACCAACATAATAGAGATACAGAAACACCGTGGCCCCTTTCTTTGAGATAACTCTGCACTATTGCGAGCTGTAAATGCCACTTCCAGCTTAGCTGTGCAGAAGAAGAACAACAAGAAGAAGAAATATCTGGAAATATGTCCGTCAGGCCCCTTCCCTTGAGATATATCTGCAAATATCTCGGAGACGAAGCGAGCTATGGCAAAATGTTAAGAGACCTTTTTTGTAGAGAATTATGTTTCCTACTTTTTATGTTCTATGATATTTTTTGATCAGACGCGTAGTTCTCGAGATATATCAAGATATTTAAAAGTTCCGAAGCCGCACCAACATAATAGAGATACAGAAACACCGTGGCTCCTTTCTTTGAGATAACTCTGCACTATTGCGACCTGGAAATGCCACTTCCAGTTTAGCTGTGCAGAAGAAGAACAACAAGAAGAAGAAATATCTCGAAATATGTCCGTTAGGCCCCTTCCCTTGAGATAAATCTGCAAATATCTCGGAAACGAAGCGAGCTATGGCAAAATGTTAAGAGACCTTTTTTATAGAGAATTAAGTTTCCTACGTTTTATGTTCTATGATATTTTTTGATCAGATGCGTAGTTCTCGAGATATATCAAGATATTTAAAAGTTCCGAAGCCGCACCAACATAATCGGGATACAGAAACACCGTGCCCCTCTCTTTGAGATAACTCTGCACTATTGCGAGCTGGAAATGCCACTTCCAGTTTAGCTGTGCAGAAGAAGAACAACAAGAAGAAGAAATATCTCGAAATATGTCCGTCAGGCCCCTTCCCTTGAGATAAATCTGCAAATATCTCGGAAACGAAGCGAGGTATGGCAAAATGTTAAGAGACCTTTTTTGTAGAGAATTAAGTTTCCTACTTTGTATGTTCTATGATATTTTTTGATCAGACGCGTAGTTCTCGAGATATATCAAGATATTTAAAAGTTCCGAAGCCGCACCAACATAATAGAGATACAGAAACACCGTGGCCCCTTTCTTTGAGATAACTCTGCACTATTGCGAGCTGCAAATGCCACTTCCAGCTTAGCTGTGCAGAGGAAGAACAACAAGCAGAAGGAATATCTCGAAATATGTCCGTCAGGCCAGTTCCTTTGAGCTGAATCTGCAAATATCTCGGAAACGAAGCGAGCTATGGCAAAATGTTAAGAGACGTTTTTTGTAGAGAATTATGTTTCCTACAATTTATGTTCTATGATATTTTTTGATCAGAAGCGTAGTTTTCGAGATATACCAAGATATTTAAAAGTTGCGAAGCCGCACCAACATAATAGAGATACAGAAACACCGTGGCCCCTTTCTTTGAGATAACTCTGCACTATTGCGAGCTGCAAATGCCACTTTCAGCTTAGCTGTGCAGAAGAAGAACAACAAGAAGAAGAAATATCTCGAAATATGTCCGTCAGGCCCCTTCCCTTGAGATAAATCTGCAAATATCTCGGAAACGAAGAGAGCTACGGCAAAATGTTAAGAGACCTTTTTTGTAGAGAATTAGGTTTCCTACTTTTTATGTTCTATGATATTTTTTGATCAGATGCGTAGTTCTCGAGATATATCAAGATATTTAAAAGTTCCGAAGCCGCACCAACATAATAGAGATACAGAAACACCGTGGCCCCTTTCTTTGAGATAACTCTGCACTATTGCGAGCTGTAAATGCCACTTCCAGCTTAGCTGTGCAGAAGAAGAACAACAAGAAGAAGAAATATCTCGAAATATGTCCGTCAGGCCCCTTCCCTTGAGATAAATCTGCAAATATCTCGGAAACGAAGCGAGCTATTGCAAAATGTTAAGAGACCTTTTTTGTAGAGAATTGAGTTTCCTACTTTTTATGTTCTATGATATTTTTTGATCAGATGCGTAGTTCTCGAGATATATCAGGATATTTAAAAGTTCCGAAGCCGCACCAACATAATAGAGATACAGAAACACCGTGGCCCCTTTCTTTGAGATAACTCTGCACTATTGCGAGCTGCAAATGCCACTTCCAGCTTAGCTGTGCAGAAGAAGAACAACAAGAAGAAGAAATATCTCGAAATATGTCCGTCAGGCCCCTTCCCTTGAGATAAATCTGCAAATATCTCGGAAACGAAGAGAGCTATGGCAAAATGATAAGAGACCTTTTTTGTAGAGAATTAAGTTGCCTACTTTTCATGTTCTATGATATTTTTTGATCAGATGCGTAGTTCTCGAGATATATCAAGATATTTAAAAGTTCCGAAGCCGCACCAACATAATAGAGATACAGAAACACCGTGGCCCCTTTCTTTGAGATAACTCTGCACTATTGCGCGCTGCAAATGCCACTTCCAGCTTAGCTGTGCAGAGGAAGAACAACAAGAAGAAGAAATACCTCGAAATATGTCCGTCAGGCCAGTTCCTTTGAGCTGAATCTGCAAATATCTCGGAAACGAAGCGAGCTATGGCAAAATGTTAAGAGACGTTTTTTGTAGAGAATTACGTTTCCTACAATTTATGTTCTATGATATTTTTTGATCAGAAGCGTAGTTTTCGAGATATATCGAGATATTTAAAAGTTCCGAAGCCGCACCAACATAATAGAGATACAGAAACACCGTGGCCCCTTTCTTTGAGATAACTCTGCACTATTGCGAGCTGCAAATGCCACTTCCAGCTTAGCTGTGCAGAAGAAGAACAACAAGAAGAAGAAATATCACGAAATATGTCCGTTAGGCCCCTTCCCTTGAGATAAATCTGCAAATATCTCGGAAACGAAGCGAGCTATGGCAAAATGTTAAGAGACCTTTTTTGTAGCGAATTAAGTTTCCTACTTTTTATGTTCTATGATACTTTTTGATCAGATGCGTAGTTCTCGAGATATATCAAGATATTTAAAAGTTCCGAAGCCGCACCAACATAATAGAGATACAGAAACACCGTGGCCCCTTTCTTTCAGATAGCTATGCACTATTGCGAGCTGCAAATGCCACTTCCAGCTTAGCTGTGCAGAAGAAGAACAACAAGAAGAAGAAATATCTCGAAATATGTCCGTCAGGCCCCTTACCTTGAGATAAATCTGCAAATATCTCGGAAACGAAGCGAGCTATGGCAAAATGTTAAGAGACCTTTTTTGTAGAGAATTAAGTTTCCTACTTTTTATCTTCTATGATATTTTTTGATCAGACGCGTAGTTCTCGAGATATATCAAGATATTTAAAAGTTCCGAAGCCGCACCAACATAATAGAGATACAGAAACACCGTGGCTCCTTCCTTTGAGATAACTCTGCAATATTGCGACCTGGAAATGCCACTTCCAGTTTAGCTGTGCAGAAGAAGAACAACAAGAAGAAGAAATATCTCGAAATATGTCCGTTAGGCCCCTTCCCTTGAGATACATCTGCAAATATCTCGGAAACGAAGCGAGCTATGGCAAAATGTTAAGAGACCTTTTTTGTAGAGAATTAAGTTTCCTACGTTTTATGTTCTATGATATTTTTTGATCAGATGCGTAGTTCTCGAGATATATCAAGATATTTAAAAGTTCCGAAGCCGCACCAACATAATCGGGATACAGAAACACCGTGCGCCTCTCTTTGAGATAACTCTGCACTATTGCGAGCTGGAAATGCCACTTCCAGTTTAGCTGTGCAGAAGAAGAACAACAAGAAGAAGAAATATCTCGAAATATGTCCGTCAGGCCCCTTCCCTTGAGATAAATCTGCAAATATCTCGGAAACGAAGAGAGCTATGGCAAAATGTTAAGAGACCTTTTTTGTAGAGAATTAGGTTTCCTACTTTTTATGTTCTATGATATTTTTTGATCAGATGCGTAGTTCTCGAGATATATCAAGATATTTAAAAGTTCCGAAGCCGCACCAACATAATAGAGATACAGAAACACCGTGGCCCCTTTCTTTGAGATAACTCTGCACTATTGCGAGCTGTAAATGCCACTTCCAGCTTAGCTGTGCAGAAGAAGAACAACAAGAAGAAGAAATATCTGGAAATATGTCCGTCAGGCCCCTTCCCTTGAGATATATCTGCAAATATCTCGGAGACGAAGCGAGCTATGGCAAAATGTTAAGAGACCTTTTTTGTAGAGAATTATGTTTCCTACTTTTTATGTTCTATGATATTTTTTGATCAGACGCGTAGTTCTCGAGATATATCAAGATATTTAAAAGTTCCGAAGCCGCACCAACATAATAGGGATACAGAAACACCGTGCCCCTCTCTTTGAGATAACTCTGCACTATTGCGAGCTGCAAATGCCACTTCCAGCTTAGCTGTGCAGAAGAAGAACAACAAGAAGAAGAAATATCTCGAAATATGTCCGTCAGGCCCCTTCCCTTGAGATATATCTGCAAATATCTCGGAAACGAAGCGAGCTATGGCAAAATGTTAAGAGACCTTTTTTGTAGAGAATTATGTTTCCTACAATTTATGTTCTATGATATTTTTTGATCAGAAGCGTAGTTTTCGAGATATATCGAGATATTTAAAAGTTCCGAAGCCGCACCAACATAATAGAGATACAGAAACACCGTGGCCCCATTCGTTGAGATAACTCTGCACTAGTGCGAGCCGCAAATGCCACTTCCAGCTTAGCTGTGCAGAAGAAGAACAACAAGAAGAAGAAATATCTCGAAATATGTCCGTCAGGCCCCTTCCCTTGAGATAAATCTGCAAATATCTCGGAAACGAAGCGAGCTATGGCAAAATGTTAAGAGACCTTTTTTGTAGAGAATTAAGTTTCCTACGTTTTATGTTCTATGATATTTTTTGATCAGATGCGTAGTTCTCGAGATATATCAAGATATTTAAAAGTTCCGAAGCCGCACCAACATAATCGGGATACAGAAACACCGTGCGCCTCTCTTTGAGATAACTCTGCACTATTGCGAGCTGGAAATGCCACTTCCAGTTTAGCTGTGCAGAAGAAGAACAACAAGAAGAAGAAATATCTCGAAATATGTCCGTCAGGCCCCTTCCCTTGAGATAAATCTGCAAATATCTCGGAAACGAAGAGAGCTATGGCAAAATGTTAAGAGACCTTTTTTGTAGAGAATTAGGTTTCCTACTTTTTATGTTCTATGATATTTTTTGATCAGATGCGTAGTTCTCGAGATATATCAAGATATTTAAAAGTTCCGAAGCCGCACCAACATAATAGAGATACAGAAACACCGTGGCCCCTTTCTTTGAGATAACTCTGCACTATTGCGAGCTGTAAATGCCACTTCCAGCTTAGCTGTGCAGAAGAAGAACAACAAGAAGAAGAAATATCTGGAAATATGTCCGTCAGGCCCCTTCCCTTGAGATATATCTGCAAATATCTCGGAGACGAAGCGAGCTATGGCAAAATGTTAAGAGACCTTTTTTGTAGAGAATTATGTTTCCTACTTTTTATGTTCTATGATATTTTTTGATCAGACGCGTAGTTCTCGAGATATATCAAGATATTTAAAAGTTCCGAAGCCGCACCAACATAATAGGGATACAGAAACACCGTGCCCCTCTCTTTGAGATAACTCTGCACTATTGCGAGCTGCAAATGCCACTTCCAGCTTAGCTGTGCAGAAGAAGAACAACAAGAAGAAGAAATATCTCGAAATATGTCCGTCAGGCCCCTTCCCTTGAGATATATCTGCAAATATCTCGGAAACGAAGCGAGCTATGGCAAAATGTTAAGAGACCTTTTTTGTAGAGAATTATGTTTCCTACAATTTATGTTCTATGATATTTTTTGATCAGAAGCGTAGTTTTCGAGATATATCGAGATATTTAAAAGTTCCGAAGCCGCACCAACATAATAGAGATACAGAAACACCGTGGCCCCATTCGTTGAGATAACTCTGCACTAGTGCGAGCCGCAAATGCCACTTCCAGCTTAGCTGTGCAGAAGAAGAACAACAAGAAGAAGAAATATCTCGAAATATGTCCGTCAGGCCCCTTCCCTTGAGATAAATCTGCAAATATCTCGGAAACGAAGCGAGCTATGGCAAAATGTTAAGAGACCTTTTTTGTAGAGAATTAAGTTTCCTACTTTGTATGTTCTATGATATTTTTTGATCAGACGCGTAGTTCTCGAGATATATCAAGATATTTAAAAGTTCCGAAGCCGCACCAACATAATAGAGATACAGAAACACCGTGGCCCCTTTCTTTGAGATATCTCTGCACTATTGCGAGCTGCAAATGCCACTTCCAGCTTAGCTGCGCAGAAGAAGAACAACAAGAAGAAGAAATATCTCGAAATATGTCCGTCAGGCCCCTTCCCTTGAGATATATCTGCAAATATCTCGGAAACGAAGCGAGCTATGGCAAAATGTTATGAGACCTTTTTTGTAGAGAATTATGTTTCCTACAATTTATGTTCTATGATATTTTTTGATCAGAAGCGTAGTTTTCGAGATATATCGAGATATTTAAAAGTTCCGAAGCCGCACCAACATAATAGAGATACAGAAACACCGTGGCCCCTTTCTTTGAGATAACTCTGCACTATTGCGAGCTGTAAATGCCACTTCCAGCTTAGCTGTGCAGAAGAAGAACAACAAGAAGAAGAAATATCTGGAAATATGTCCGTCAGGCCCCTTCCCTTGAGATATATCTGCAAATATCTCGGAGACGAAGCGAGCTATGGCAAAATGTTAAGAGACCTTTTTTGTAGAGAATTATGTTTCCTACTTTTTATGTTCTATGATATTTTTTGATCAGACGCGTAGTTCTCGAGATATATCAAGATATTTAAAAGTTCCGAAGCCGCACCAACATAATAGAGATACAGAAACACCGTGGCCCCTTTCTTTGAGATAACTCTGCACTATTGCGAGCTGCAAATGCCACTTTCAGCTTAGCTGTGCAGAAGAAGAACAACAAGAAGAAGAAATATCTCGAAATATGTCCGTCAGGCCCCTTCCCTTGAGATAAATCTGCAAATATCTCGGAAACGAAGAGAGCTACGGCAAAATGTTAAGAGACCTTTTTTGTAGAGAATTAGGTTTCCTACTTTTTATGTTCTATGATATTTTTTGATCAGATGCGTAGTTCTCGAGATATATCAAGATATTTAAAAGTTCCGAAGCCGCACCAACATAATAGAGATACAGAAACACCGTGGCCCCTTTCTTTGAGATAACTCTGCACTATTGCGAGCTGTAAATGCCACTTCCAGCTTAGCTGTGCAGAAGAAGAACAACAAGAAGAAGAAATATCTCGAAATATGTCCGTCAGGCCCCTTCCCTTGAGATATATCTGCAAATATCTCGGAAACGAAGCGAGCTATGGCAAAATGTTAAGAGACCTTTTTTGTAGAGAATTATGTTTCCTACAATTTATGTTCTATGATATTTTTTGATCAGAAGCGTAGTTTTCGAGATATATCGAGATATTTAAAAGTTCCGAAGCCGCACCAACATAATAGAGATACAGAAACACCGTGGCCCCTTTCGTTGAGATAACTCTGCACTAGTGCGAGCCGCAAATGCCACTTCCAGCTTAGCTGTGCAGAAGAAGAACAACAAGAAGAAGAAATATCTCGAAATATGTCCGTCAGGCCCCTTCCCTTGAGATAAATCTGCAAATATCTCGGAAACGAAGCGAGCTATGGCAAAATGTTAAGAGACCTTTTTTGTAGAGAATTAAGTTTCCTACTTTGTATGTTCTATGATATTTTTTGATCAGACGCGTAGTTCTCGAGATATATCAAGATATTTAAAAGTTCCGAAGCCGCACCAACATAATAGAGATACAGAAACACCGTGGCCCCTTTCTTTGAGATAACTCTGCACTAGTGCGAGCCGCAAATGCCACTTCCAGCTTAGCTGTGCAGAAGAAGAACATCAAGAAGAAGAAATATCTCGAAATATGTCCGTCAGGCCCCTTCCCTTGAGATAAATCTGCAAATATCTCGGAAACGAAGCGAGCTATCGCAAAATGTTAAGAGACCTTTTTCGTAGAGAATTATGTTTCCTACAATTTATGTTCTACGATATTTTTTGATCAGAAGCGTAGTTTTCGAGATATATCGAGATATTTAAAAGTTCCGAAGCCGCACCAACATAATAGAGATACAGAAACACCGTGGCCCCTTTCTTTGAGATAACTCTGCACTAGTGCGAGCTGCAAATGCCACTTCCAGCTTAGCTGTGCAGAAGAAGAACAACAAGAAGAAGAAATATCTCGAAATATGTCCGTCAGGCCCCTTCCCTTGAGATAAATCTGCAAATATCTCGGAAACGAAGAGAGCTATGGCAAAATGTTAAGAGACCTTTTTTGTAGAGAATTAGGTTTCCTACTTTTTATGTTCTATGATATTTTTTGATCAGATGCGTAGTTCTCGAGATATATCAAGATATTTAAAAGTTCCGAAGCCGCACCAACATAATAGAGATACAGAAACACCGTGGCCCCTTTCTTTGAGATAACTCTGCACTATTGCGAGCTGTAAATGCCACTTCCAGCTTAGCTGTGCAGAAGAAGAACAACAAGAAGAAGAAATATCTGGAAATATGTCCGTCAGGCCCCTTCCCTTGAGATATATCTGCAAATATCTCGGAGACGAAGCGAGCTATGGCAAAATGTTAAGAGACCTTTTTTGTAGAGAATTATGTTTCCTACTTTTTATGTTCTATGATATTTTTTGATCAGACGTGTAGTTCTCGAGATATATCAAGATATTTAAAAGTTCCGAAGCCGCACCAACATAATAGGGATACAGAAACACCGTGCCCCTCTCTTTGAGATAACTCTGCACTATTGCGAGCTGCAAATGCCACTTCCAGCTTAGCTGTGCAGAAGAAGAACAACAAGAAGAAGAAATATCTCGAAATATGTCCGTCAGGCCCCTTCCCTTGAGATATATCTGCAAATATCTCGGAAACGAAGCGAGCTATGGCAAAATGTTAAGAGACCTTTTTTGTAGAGAATTATGTTTCCTACAATTTATGTTCTATGATATTTTTTGATCAGAAGCGTAGTTTTCGAGATATATCGAGATATTTAAAAGTTCCGAAGCCGCACCAACATAATAGAGATACAGAAACACCGTGGCCCCATTCGTTGAGATAACTCTGCACTAGTGCGAGCCGCAAATGCCACTTCCAGCTTAGCTGTGCAGAAGAAGAACAACAAGAAGAAGAAATATCTCGAAATATGTCCGTCAGGCCCCTTCCCTTGAGATAAATCTGCAAATATCTCGGAAACGAAGCGAGCTATGGCAAAATGTTAAGAGACCTTTTTTGTAGAGAATTAAGTTTCCTACTTTGTATGTTCTATGATATTTTTTGATCAGACGCGTAGTTCTCGAGATATATCAAGATATTTAAAAGTTCCGGAGCCGCACCAACATAATAGAGATACAGAAACACCGTGGCCCCTTTCTTTGAGATATCTCTGCACTATTGCGAGCTGCAAATGCCACTTCCAGCTTAGCTGCGCAGAAGAAGAACAACAAGAAGAAGAAATATCTCGAAATATGTCCGTCAGGCCCCTTCCCTTGAGATATATCTGCAAATATCTCGGAAACGAAGCGAGCTATGGCAAAATGTTATGAGACCTTTTTTGTAGAGAATTATGTTTCCTACAATTTATGTTCTATGATATTTTTTGATCAGAAGCGTAGTTTTCGAGATATATCGAGATATTTAAAAGTTCCGAAGCCGCACCAACATAATAGAGATACAGAAACACCGTGGCCCCTTTCTTTGAGATAACTCTGCACTATTGCGAGCTGTAAATGCCACTTCCAGCTTAGCTGTGCAGAAGAAGAACAACAAGAAGAAGAAATATCTGGAAATATGTCCGTCAGGCCCCTTCCCTTGAGATATATCTGCAAATATCTCGGAGACGAAGCGAGCTATGGCAAAATGTTAAGAGACCTTTTTTGTAGAGAATTATGTTTCCTACTTTTTATGTTCTATGATATTTTTTGATCAGACGCGTAGTTCTCGAGATATATCAAGATATTTAAAAGTTCCGAAGCCGCACCAACATAATAGAGATACAGAAACACCGTGGCCCCTTTCTTTGAGATAACTCTGCACTATTGCGAGCTGCAAATGCCACTTTCAGCTTAGCTGTGCAGAAGAAGAACAACAAAAAGAAGAAATATCTCGAAATATGTCCGTCAGGCCCCTTCCCTTCAGATAAATCTGCAAATATCTCGGAAACGAAGAGAGCTACGGCAAAATGTTAAGAGACCTTTTTTGTAGAGAATTAGGTTTCCTACTTTTTATGTTCTATGATATTTTTTGATCAGATGCGTAGTTCTCGAGATATATCAAGATATTTAAAAGTTCCCAAGCCGCACCAACATAATAGAGATACAGAAACACCGTGGCCCCTTTCTTTGAGATAACTCTGCACTATTGCGAGCTGTAAATGCCACTTCCAGCTTAGCTGTGCAGAAGAAGAACAACAAGAAGAAGAAATATCTCGAAATATGTCCGTCAGGCCCCTTCCCTTGAGATATATCTGCAAATATCTCGGAAACGAAGCGAGCTATGGCAAAATGTTAAGAGACCTTTTTTGTAGAGAATTATGTTTCCTACAATTTATGTTCTATGATATTTTTTGATCAGAAGCGTAGTTTTCGAGATATATCGAGATATTTAAAAGTTCCGAAGCCGCACCAACATAATAGAGATACAGAAACACCGTGGCCCCTTTCGTTGAGATAACTCTGCACTAGTGCGAGCCGCAAATGCCACTTCCAGCTTAGCTGTGCAGAAGAAGAACAACAAGAAGAAGAAATATCTCGAAATATGTCCGTCAGGCCCCTTCCCTTGAGATAAATCTGCAAATATCTCGGAAACGAAGCGAGCTATGGCAAAATGTTAAGAGACCTTTTTTGTAGAGAATTAAGTTTCCTACTTTGTATGTTCTATGATATTTTTTGATCAGACGCGTAGTTCTCGAGATATATCAAGATATTTAAAAGTTCCGAAGCCGCACCAACATAATAGAGATACAGAAACACCGTGGCCCCTTTCTTTGAGATAACTCTGCACTAGTGCGAGCCGCAAATGCCACTTCCAGCTTAGCTGTGCAGAAGAAGAACATCAAGAAGAAGAAATATCTCGAAATATGTCCGTCAGGCCCCTTCCCTTGAGATAAATCTGCAAATATCTCGGAAACGAAGCGAGCTATCGCAAAATGTTAAGAGACCTTTTTCGTAGAGAATTATGTTTCCTACAATTTATGTTCTACGATATTTTTTGATCAGAAGCGTAGTTTTCGAGATATATCGAGATATTTAAAAGTTCCGAAGCCGCACCAACATAATAGAGATACAGAAACACCGTGGCCCCTTTCTTTGAGATAACTCTGCACTAGTGCGAGCTGCAAATGCCACTTCCAGCTTAGCTGTGCAGAAGAAGAACAACAAGAAGAAGAAATATCTCGAAATATGTCCGTCAGGCCCCTTCCCTTGAGATAAATCTGCAAATATCTCGGAAACGAAGCGAGCTATGGCAAAATGTTAAGAGACCTTTCTTGTAGAGAATTAAGTTTCCTACTTTTTATGTTCTATGATATTTTTTGATCAGATGCGTAGTTCTCGAGATATATCAAGATATTTAAAAGTTCCGAAGCCGCACCAACATAATAGAGATACAGAAACACCGTGGCCCCTTTCTTCGAGATAACTCTGCACTATTGCGAGCTGCAAATGCCACTTCCAGCTTAGCTGTGCAGAGGAAGAACAACAAGAAGAAGAAATATCTCGAAATATGTCCGTCAGGCCAGTTCCTTTGAGCTGAATCTGCAAATATCTCGGAAACGAAGCGAGCTATGGCAAAATGTTAAGAGACCTTTTTTGTAGAGAATTAAGTTTCCTACTTTTCATGTTCTATGATATTTTTTGATCAGATGCGTAGTTCTCGAGATATATCAAGATATTGAAGAGTTCCGAAGCCGCACCAACATAATAGAGATACAGAAACACCGTGGCCCCTTTCTTTGAGATAACTCTGCACTAGTGCGAGCCGCAAATGCCACTTCCAGCTTAGCTGTGCAGAAGAAGAACAACAAGAAGAAGAAATATCTCGAAATATGTCCGTCAGGCCCCTTCCCTTGAGATAAATCTGCAAATATCTCGGAAACGAAGAGAGCTATGGCAAAATGTTAACAGACCTTTTTTGTAGAGAATTAAGTTTCCTACTTTTCATGTTCTATGATATTTTTTGATCAGATGCGTAGTTCTCGAGATATATCAAGATATTGAAGAGTTCCGAAGCCGCACCAACATAATAGAGATACAGAAACACCGTGGCCCCTTTCTTTGAGATAACTCTGCACTATTGCGAGCTGTAAATGCCACTTCCAGCTTAGCTGTGCAGAAGAAGAACAACAAGAAGAAGAAATATCTCGAAATATGTCCGTCAGGCCCCTTCCCTTGAGATATATCTGCAAATATCTCGGAAACGAAGCGAGCTATGGCAAAATGTTAAGAGACCTTTTTTGTAGAGAATTATGGTTCCTACAATTTATGTTCTATGATATTTTTTGATCAGAAGCGTAGTTTTCGAGATATATCGAGATATTTAAAAGTTCCGAAGCCGCACCAACATAATAGAGATACAGAAACACCGTGGCCCCTTTCTTTGAGATAACTCTGCACTAGTGCGAGCTGCAAATGCCACTTCCAGCTTAGCTGTGCAGAAGAAGAACAACAAGAAGAAGAAATATCTCGAAATATGTCCGTCAGGCCCCTTCCCTTGAGATAAATCTGCAAATATCTCGGAAACGAAGCGAGCTATGGCAAAATGTTAAGAGACCTTTTTTGTAGAGAATTAAGTTTCCTACTTTTCATGTTCTATGATATTTTTTGATCAGAGCCGTAGTTCTCGAGATATATCAAGATATTTAAAAGTTCCGAAGCCGCACCAACATAATAGGGATACAGAAACACCGTGGCCCCTTTCTTTGAGATAACTCTGCACTAGTGCGAGCCGCAAATGCCACTTCCAGCTTAGCTGTGCAGAAGAAGAACAACAAGAAGAAGAAATATCTCGAAATATGTCCGTCAGGCCCCTTCCCTTGAGATAAATCTGCAAATATCTCGGAAACGAAGCGAGCTATCGCAAAATGTTAAGAGACCTTTTTTGTAGAGAATTATGTTTCCTACAATTTATGTTCTACGATATTTTTTGATCAGAAGCGTAGTTTTCGAGATATATCGAGATATTTAAAAGTTCCGAAGCCGCACCAACATAATAGAGATACAGAAACACCGTGGCCCCTTTCTTTGAGATAACTCTGCACTATTGCGAGCTGCAAATGCCACTTGCAGCTTAGCTCTGCAGAGGAAGAACAACAAGAAGAAGAAATATCTCGAAATATGTCCGTCAGGCCAGTTCCTTTGAGCTGAATCTGCAAATATCTCGGAAACGAAGCGAGCTATGGCAAAATGTTAAGAGACGTTTTTTGTAGAGAATTATGTTTCCTACAATTTATGTTCTATGATATTTTTTGATCAGAAGCGTAGTTTTCGAGATATATCGAGATATTTAAAAGTTCCGAAGCCGCACCAACATAATAGAGATACAGAAACACCGTGGCCCCTCTCTTTGAGATAACTCTGCACTATTGCGAGCTGCAAATGCCACTTCCAGCTTAGCTGTGCAGAAGAAGAACAACAAGAAGAAGAAATATCTCGAAATATGTCCGTCAGGCCCCTTCCCTTGAGATAAATCTGCAAATATCTCGGAAACGAAGCGAGCTATGGCAAAATGTTTAGAGACCTTTCTTGTAGAGAATTAAGTTTCCTACTTTTTATGTAGTATGATATTTTTTGATCAGATGCGTAGTTCTCGAGATATATCAAGATATTTAAAAGTTCCGAAGCCGCACCAACATAATAGAGATACAGAAACACCGTGGCCCCTTTCTTTGAGATAACTCTGCACTATTGCGCGCTGCAAATGCCACTTCCAGCTTAGCTGTGAGGAAGAAGAACAACAAGAGGAAGAAATATCTCGAAATATGTCCGTCAGGCCCCTTCCCTTGAGATAAATCTGCAAATATCTCGGAAACGAAGCGAGCTATGGCAAAATGTTAAGAGACCTTTTTTGTAGAGAATTATGTTTCCTACAATTTATGTTGTATGATATTTTTTGATCAGAAGCGTAGTTTTCGAGATATATCGAGATATTTGAAAGTTCCGAAGCCGCACCAACATAATAGAGATACAGAAACATCGTGGCCCCTTTCTTTGGGATAACTCTGCGCTATTGCGAGCTGGAAATGCCACTTCCAGTTTAGCTGTGCAGAAGAAGAACAACAAGAAGAAGAAATATCTCGAAATATGTCCGTCAGGACCCTTCCCTTGAGATAAATCTGCAAATATCTCGGAAACGAAGCGAGCTATGGCAAAATGTTAAGAGACCTTTTTTGTAGAGAATTAAGTTTCCTACTTTTCATGTTCTATGATATTTTTTGATCAGAGCCGTAGTTCTCGAGATATATCAAGATATTTAAAAGTTCCGAAGCCGCACCAACATAATAGGGATACAGAAACACCGTGGCCCCTTTCTTTGAGATAACTCTGCACTAGTGCGAGCCGCAAATGCCACTTCCAGCTTAGCTGTGCAGAAGAAGAACAACAAGAAGAAGAAATATCTCGAAATATGTCCGTCAGGCCCCTTCCCTTGAGATAAATCTGCAAATATCTCGGAAACGAAGCGAGCTATCGCAAAATGTTAAGAGACCTTTTTTGTAGAGAATTATGTTTCCTACAATTTATGTTCTACGATATTTTTTGATCAGAAGCGTAGTTTTCGAGATATATCGAGATATTTAAAAGTTCCGAAGCCGCACCAACATAATAGAGATACAGAAACACCGTGGCCCCTTTCTTTGAGATAACTCTGCACTATTGCGAGCTGCAAATGCCACTTGCAGCTTAGCTCTGCAGAGGAAGAACAACAAGAAGAAGAAATATCTCGAAATATGTCCGTCAGGCCAGTTCCTTTGAGCTGAATCTGCAAATATCTCGGAAACGAAGCGAGCTATGGCAAAATGTTGAGACGTTTTTCGTAGAAAATTATGTTTCCTACAATTTATGTTCTATGATATTTTTTGATCAGAAGCGTAGTTTTCGAGATATATCGAGATATTTAAAAGTTCCGAAGCCGCACCAACATAATAGAGATACAGAAACACCGTGGCCCCTTTCTTTGAGATAACTCTGCACTATTGCGAGCTGTAAATGCCACTTCCAGCTTAGCTGTGCAGAGGAAGAACAACAAGAAGAAGAAATATCTCGAAATATGTCCGTCAGGCCAGTTCCTTTGAGCTGAATCTGCAAATATCTCGGAAACGAAGCGAGCTATGGCAAAATGTTAAGAGACGTTTTTTGTAGAGAATTATGTTTCCTACAATTTATGTTCTATGATATTTTTTGATCAGAAGCGTAGTTTTCGAGATATATCGAGATATTTAAAAGTTCCGAAGCCGCACCAACATAATAGAGATACAGAAACACCGTGGCCCCTCTCTTTGAGATAACTCTGCACTATTGCGAGCTGCAAATGCCACTTCCAGCTTAGCTGTGCAGAAGAAGAACAACAAGAAGAAGAAATATCTCGAAATATGTCCGTCAGGCCCCTTCCCTTGAGATAAATCTGCAAATATCTCGGAAACGAAGCGAGCTATGGCAAAATGTTTAGAGACCTTTCTTGTAGAGAATTAAGTTTCCTACTTTTTATGTAGTATGATATTTTTTGATCAGATGCGTAGTTCTCGAGATATATCAAGATATTTAAAAGTTCCGAAGCCGCACCAACATAATAGAGATACAGAAACACCGTGGCCCCTTTCTTTGAGATAACTCTGCACTATTGCGCGCTGCAAATGCCACTTCCAGCTTAGCTGTGAGGAAGAAGAACAACAAGAGGAAGAAATATCTCGAAATATGTCCGTCAGGCCCCTTCCCTTGAGATAAATCTGCAAATATCTCGGAAACGAAGCGAGCTATGGCAAAATGTTAAGAGACCTTTTTTGTAGAGAATTATGTTTCCTACAATTTATGTTGTATGATATTTTTTGATCAGAAGCGTAGTTTTCGAGATATATCGAGATATTTGAAAGTTCCGAAGCCGCACCAACATAATAGAGATACAGAAACATCGTGGCCCCTTTCTTTGGGATAACTCTGCGCTATTGCGAGCTGGAAATGCCACTTCCAGTTTAGCTGTGCAGAAGAAGAACAACAAGAAGAAGAAATATCTCGAAATATGTCCGTCAGGACCCTTCCCTTGAGATAAATCTGCAAATATCTCGGAAACGAAGCGAGCTATGGCAAAATGTTAAGAGACCTTTTTTGTAGAGAATTAAGTTTCCTACTTTTCATGTTCTATGATATTTTTTGATCAGAGCCGTAGTTCTCGAGATATATCAAGATATTTAAAAGTTCCGAAGCCGCACCAACATAATAGGGATACAGAAACACCGTGGCCCCTTTCTTTGAGATAACTCTGCACTAGTGCGAGCCGCAAATGCCACTTCCAGCTTAGCTGTGCAGAAGAAGAACAACAAGAAGAAGAAATATCTCGAAATATGTCCGTCAGGCCCCTTCCCTTGAGATAAATCTGCAAATATCTCGGAAACGAAGCGAGCTATCGCAAAATGTTAAGAGACCTTTTTTGTAGAGAATTATGTTTCCTACAATTTATGTTCTACGATATTTTTTGATCAGAAGCGTAGTTTTCGAGATATATCGAGATATTTAAAAGTTCCGAAGCCGCACCAACATAATAGAGATACAGAAACACCGTGGCCCCTTTCTTTGAGATAACTCTGCACTATTGCGAGCTGCAAATGCCACTTGCAGCTTAGCTCTGCAGAGGAAGAACAACAAGAAGAAGAAATATCTCGAAATATGTCCGTCAGGCCAGTTCCTTTGAGCTGAATCTGCAAATATCTCGGAAACGAAGCGAGCTATGGCAAAATGTTGAGACGTTTTTCGTAGAAAATTATGTTTCCTACAATTTATGTTCTATGATATTTTTTGATCAGAAGCGTAGTTTTCGAGATATATCGAGATATTTAAAAGTTCCGAAGCCGCACCAACATAATAGAGATACAGAAACACCGTGGCCCCTTTCTTTGAGATAACTCTGCATTATTGCGAGCTGTAAATGCCACTTCCAGCTTAGCTGTGCAGAGGAAGAACAACAAGAAGAAGAAATATCTCGAAATATGTCCGTCAGGCCAGTTCCTTTGAGCTGAATCTGCAAATATCTCGGAAACGAAGCGAGCTATGGCAAAATGTTAAGAGACGTTTTTTGTAGAGAATTATGTTTCCTACAATTTATGTTCTATGATATTTTTTGATCAGAAGCGTAGTTTTCGAGATATATCGAGATATTTAAAAGTTCCGAAGCCGCACCAACATAATAGAGATACAGAAACACCGTGGCCCCTCTCTTTGAGATAACTCTGCACTATTGCGAGCTGCAAATGCCACTTCCAGCTTAGCTGTGCAGAAGAAGAACAACAAGAAGAAGAAATATCTCGAAATATGTCCGTCAGGCCCCTTCCCTTGAGATAAATCTGCAAATATCTCGGAAACGAAGCGAGCTATGGCAAAATGTTTAGAGACCTTTCTTGTAGAGAATTAAGTTTCCTACTTTTTATGTAGTATGATATTTTTTGATCAGATGCGTAGTTCTCGAGATATATCAAGATATTTAAAAGTTCCGAAGCCGCACCAACATAATAGAGATACAGAAACACCGTGGCCCCTTTCTTTGAGATAACTCTGCACTATTGCGCGCTGCAAATGCCACTTCCAGCTTAGCTGTGAGGAAGAAGAACAACAAGAGGAAGAAATATCTCGAAATATGTCCGTCAGGCCCCTTCCCTTGAGATAGATCTGCAAATCTCTCGGAAACGAAGCGAGCTATGGCAAAATGTTAAGAGACCTTTTTTGTAGAGAATTATGTTTCCTACAATTTATGTTGTATGATATTTTTTGATCAGAAGCGTAGTTTTCGAGATATATCGAGATATTTGAAAGTTCCGAAGCCGCACCAACATAATAGAGATACAGAAACATCGTGGCCCCTTTCTTTGGGATAACTCTGCGCTATTGCGAGCTGGAAATGCCACTTCCAGTTTAGCTGTGCAGAAGAAGAACAACAAGAAGAAGAAATATCTCGAAATATGTCCGTCAGGACCCTTCCCTTGAGATAAATCTGCAAATATCTCGGAAACGAAGCGAGCTATTGCAAAACGTTAAGAGACCTTTTTTGTAGAGAATTAAGTTTCCTACTTTTTATGTTGTATGATATTTTTTATCAGAAGCGTAGTTTTCGAGATATATCGAGATATTTAAAAGTTCCGAAGCCGCATCAACATAATAGAGATACAGAAACACCGTGGCCCCTTTCTGTGAGATAACTCTGCACTAGTGCGAGCTGCAAATGCCACTTCCAGCTTAGCTGTGCAGAAGAAGAACAACAAGAAGAAGAAATATCTCGAAATATGTCCGTCAGGCCAGTTCCTTTGAGCTGAATCTGCAAATATCTCGGAAACGAAGCGAGCTATGGCAAAATGTTAAGAGACGTTTTTTGTAGAGAATTATGTTTCCTACAATTTATGTTCTATGATATTTTTTGATCAGAAGCGTAGTTTTCGAGATATATCGAGATATTTAAAAGTTCCGAAGCCGCACCAACATAATAGAGATACAGAAACACCGTGGCCCCTCTCTTTGAGATAACTCTGCACTATTGCGAGCTGCAAATGCCACTTCCAGCTTAGCTGTGCAGAAGAAGAACAACAAGAAGAAGAAATATCTCGAAATATGTCCGTCAGGCCCCTTCCCTTGAGATAAATCTGCAAATATCTCGGAAACGAAGCGAGCTATGGCAAAATGTTTAGAGACCTTTCTTGTAGGGAATTAAGTTTCCTACTTTTTATGTAGTATAATATTTTTTGATCAGATGCGTAGTTCTCGAGATATATCAAGATATTTAAAAGTTCCGAAGCCGCACCAACATAATAGAGATACAGAAACACCGTGGCCCCTTTCTTTGAGATAACTCTGCACTATTGCGCGCTGCAAATGCCACTTCCAGCTTAGCTGTGAGGAAGAAGAACAACAAGAGGAAGAAATATCTCGAAATATGTCCGTCAGGCCCCTTCCCTTGAGATAAATCTGCAAATATCTCGGAAACGAAGCGAGCTATGGCAAAATGTTAAGAGACCTTTTTTGTAGAGAATTATGTTTCCTACAATTTATGTTGTATGATATTTTTTGATCAGAAGCGTAGTTTTCGAGATATATCGAGATATTTAAAAATTCCGAAGCCGCACCAACATAATAGAGATACAGAAACATCGTGGCCCCTTTCTTTGGGATAACTCTGCACTATTGCGAGCTGGAAATGCCACTTCCAGTTTAGCTGTGCAGAAGAAGAACAACAAGAAGAAGAAATATCTCGAAATATGTCCGTCAGGCCCCTTCCCTTGAGATAAATCTGCAAATATCTCGGAAACGAAGCGAGCTATGGCAAAATGTTTAGAGACCTTTCTTGTAGAGAATTAAGTTTCCTACTTTTTATGTAGTATGATATTTTTTGATCAGATGCGTAGTTCTCGAGATATATCAAGATATTTAAAAGTTCCGAAGCCGCACCAACATAATAGAGATACAGAAACACCGTGGCCCCTTTCTTTGAGATAACTCTGCACTAGTGCGAGCTGCAAATGCCACTTCCAGCTTAGCTGTGCAGAGGAAGAACAACAAGAAGAAGAAATATCTCGAAATATGTCCGTCAGGCCAGTTCCTTTGAGCTGAATCTGCAAATATCTCGGAAACGAAGCGAGCTATGGCAAAATGTTGAGACGTTTTTTGTAGAAAATTATGTTTCCTACAATTTATGTTCTATGATATTTTTTGATCAGAAGCGTAGTTATCGAGATATATCGAGATATTTAAAAGTTCCGAAGCCGCACCAACATAATAGAGATACAGAAACACCGTGGCCCCTTTCTTTGAGATAACTCTGCACTATTGCGAGCTGTAAATGCCACTTCCAGCTTAGCTGTGCAGAGGAAGAACAACAAGAAGAAGAAATATCTCGAAATATGTCCGTCAGGCCAGTTCCTTTGAGCTGAATCTGCAAATATCTCGGAAACGAAGCGAGCTATGGCAAAATGTTAAGAGACGTTTTTTGTAGAGAATTATGTTTCCTACAATTTATGTTCTATGATATTTTTTGATCAGAAGCGTAGTTTTCGAGATATATCGAGATATTTAAAAGTTCCGAAGCCGCACCAACATAATAGAGATACAGAAACACCGTGGCCCCTCTCTTTGAGATAACTCTGCACTATTGCGAGCTGCAAATGCCACTTCCAGCTTAGCTGTGCAGAAGAAGAACAACAAGAAGAAGAAATATCTCGAAATATGTCCGTCAGGCCCCTTCCCTTGAGATAAATCTGCAAATATCTCAGAAACGAAGCGAGCTATGGCAAAATGTTTAGAGACCTTTCTTGTAGAGAATTAAGTTTCCTACTTTTTATGTAGTATGATATTTTTTGATCAGATGCGTAGTTCTCGAGATATATCAAGATATTTAAAAGTTCCGAAGCCGCACCAACATAATAGAGATACAGAAACACCGTGGCCCCTTTCTTTGAGATAACTCTGCACTATTGCGCGCTGCAAATGCCACTTCCAGCTTAGCTGTGAGGAAGAAGAACAACAAGAGGAAGAAATATCTCGAAATATGTCCGTCAGGCCCCTTCCCTTGAGATAAATCTGCAAATATCTCGGAAACGAAGCGAGCTATGGCAAAATGTTAAGAGACCTTTTTTGTAGAGAATTATGTTTCCTACAATTTATGTTGTATGATATTTTTTGATCAGAAGCGTAGTTTTCGAGATATATCGAGATATTTAAAAGTTCCGAAGCCGCACCAACATAATAGAGATACAGAAACACCGTGGCCCCTTTCTTTGAGATAACTCTGCACTATTGCGAGCTGTAAATGCCACTTCCAGCTTAGCTGTGCAGAGGAAGAACAACAAGAAGAAGAAATATCTCGAAATATGTCCGTCAGGCCAGTTCCTTTGAGCTGAATCTGCAAATATCTCGGAAACGAAGCGAGCTATGGCAAAATGTTAAGAGACGTTTTTTGTAGAGAATTATGTTTCCTACAATTTATGTTCTATGATATTTTTTGATCAGATGCGTAGTTTTCGAGATATATCGAGATATTTAAAAGTTCCGAAGCCGCACCAACATAATAGAGATACAGAAACACCGCGGCCCCTCTCTTTGAGATAACTCTGCACTATTGCGAGCTGCAAATGCCACTTCCAGCTTAGCTGTGCAGAAGAAGAACAACAAGAAGAAGAAATATCTCGAAATATGTCCGTCAGGCCCCTTCCCTTGAGATAAATCTGCAAATATCTCGGAAACGAAGCGAGCTATGGCAAAATGTGTAGAGACCTTTCTTGTAGAGAATTAAGTTTCCTACTTTTTATGTAGTATGATATTTTTTGATCAGATGCGTAGTTCTCGAGATATATCAAGATATTTAAAAGTTCCGAAGCCGCACCAACATAATAGAGATACAGAAACACCGTGGCCCCTTTCTTTGAGATAACTCTGCACTATTGCGCGCTGCAAATGCCACTTCCAGCTTAGCTGTGAGGAAGAAGAACAACAAGAGGAAGAAATATCTCGAAATATGTCCGTCAGGCCCCTTCCCTTGAGATAAATCTGCAAATATCTCGGAAACGAAGCGAGCTATGGCAAAATGTTAAGAGACCTTTTTTGTAGAGAATTATGTTTCCTACAATTTATGTTGTATGATATTTTTTGATCAGAAGCGTAGTTTTCGAGATATATCGAGATATTTAAAAGTTCCGAAGCCGCACCAACATAATAGAGATACAGAAACATCGCGGCCCCTTTCTTTGGGATAACTCTGCACTATTGCGAGCTGGAAATGCCACTTCCAGTTTAGCTGTGCAGAAGAAGAACAACAAGAAGAAGAAATATCTCGAAATATGTCCGTCAGGACCCTTCCCTTGAGATAAATCTGCAAATATCTCGGAAACGAAGCGAGCTATTGCAAAACGTTAAGAGACCTTTTTTGTAGAGAATTAAGTTTCCTACTTTTTATGTTGTATGATATTTTTTATCAGAAGCGTAGTTTTCGAGATATATCGAGATATTTAAAAGTTCCGAAGCCGCACCAACATAATAGAGATACAGAAACACCGTGGCCCCTTTCTTTGGGATAACTCTGCACTATTGCGAGCTGCAAATGCCACTTCCAGCTTAGCTGTGCAGAAGAAGAACAACAAGAAGAAGAAATATCTCGAAATATGTCCGTCAGGCCACTTCCCTTGAGATAAATCTGCAAATATCTCGGAAACGAAGCGAGCTATGGCAAAATGTTAAGAGACGTTTTTTGTAGAGAATTATGTTTCCTACAATTTATGTTCTATGATATTTTTTGATCAGAAGCGTAGTTTTCGAGATATATCGAGATATTTAAAAGTTCCGAAGCCGCACCAACATAATAGAGATACAGAAACACCGTGGCCCCTCTCTTTGAGATAACTCTGCACTATTGCGAGCTGCAAATGCCACTTCCAGCTTAGCTGTGCAGAAGAAGAACAACAAGAAGAAGAAATATCTCGAAATATGTCCGTCAGGCCCCTTCCCTTGAGATAAATCTGCAAATATCTCGGAAACGAAGCGAGCTATGGCAAAATGTTTAGAGACCTTTCTTGTAGAGAATTAAGTTTCCTACTTTTTATGTAGTAAGATATTTTTTGATCAGATGCGTAGTTCTCGAGATATATCAAGATATTTAAAAGTTCCGAAGCCGCACCAACATAATAGAGATACAGAAACACCGTGGCCCCTTTCTTTGAGATAACTCTGCACTATTGCGCGCTGCAAACGCCACTTCCAGCTTAGCTGTGCGGAAGAAGAACAACAAGAGGAAGAAATATCTCGAAATATGTCCGTCAGGCCCCTTCCCTTGAGATAAATCTGCAAATATCTCCGAAACGAAGCGAGCTATGGCAAAATGTTAAGAGACCTTTTTTGTAGAGAATTATGTTTCCTACAATTTATGTTGTATGATATTTTTTGATCAGAAGCGTAGTTTTCGAGATATATCGAGATATTTAAAAGTTCCGAAGCCGCACCAACATAATAGAGATACAGAAACATCGTGGCCCCTTTCTTTGGGATAACTCTGCACTATTGCGAGCTGGAAATGCCACTTCCAGTTTAGCTGTGCAGAAGAAGAACAACAAGAAGAAGAAATATCTCGAAATATGTCCGTCAGGACCCTTCCCTTGAGATAAATCTGCAAATATCTCGGAAACGAAGCGAGCTATTGCAAAACGTTAAGAGACCTTTTTTGTAGAGAATTAAGTTTCCTACTTTTTATGTTGTGTGATATTTTTTATCAGAAGCGTAGTTTTCGAGATATATCGAGATATTTAAAAGTTCCGAAGCCGCACCAACATAATAGAGATACAGAAACACCGTGGCCCCTTTCTTTGGGATAACTCTGCACTATTGCGAGCTGCAAATGCCACTTCCAGCTTAGCTGTGCAGAAGAAGAATAACAAGAAGAAGAAATATCTCGAAATATGTCCGTCAGGCCAGTTCCTTTGAGCTGAATCTGCCAATATCTCGGAAACGAAGCGAGCTATGGCAAAATGTTAAGAGACGTTTTTTGTAGAGAATTATGTTTCCTACAATTTATGTTCTATGATATTTTTTGATCAGAAGCGTAGTTTTCGAGATATATCGAGATATTTAAAAGTTCCGAAGCCGCACCAACATAATAGAGATACAGAAACACCGTGGCCCCTTACTTTGAGATAACTCTGCACTAGTGCGAGCCGCAAATGCCACTTCCAGCTCAGCTGTGCAGAAGAAGAACAACAAGAAGAAGAAATATCTCGAAATATGTCCGCCAGGCCCCTTCCCTTGAGATAAATCTGCAAATATCTCGGAAACGAAGCGAGCTGTGGCAAAATGTTAAGAGACCTTTTTTGTAGAGAATTAAGTTTCCTACTTTTTATGTGCTATGATATTTTTTGATCAGATGCGTAGTTCTCGAGATATATCAAGATATTTAAAAGTTCCGAAGCCGCACCAACATAATAGAGATACAGAAACACCGTGGCCCCTTTCTTTGAGATAACTCTGCACTATTGCGAGCTGGAAATGCCACTTCCAGTTTAGCTGTGCAGAAGAAGAACATCAAGAAGAAGAAATATATCGAAATATGTCCGTTAGGCCCCTTCCCTCGAGATAAATCTGCAAATATCTCGGAAACGAAGCGAGCTATGGCAAAATGTTAAGAGACCTTTTTTGTAGAGAATTAAGTTTCCTACTTTTTATGTTCTATGATATTTTTTGATCAGATGCGCAGTTCTCGAGATATATCAAGATATTTAAAAGTTCCGAAGCCGCACCAACATAATAGAGATACAGAAACACCGTGGCCCCTTTCTTTGAGATAACTCTGCACTAGTGCGAGCCGCAAATGCCACTTCCAGCTTAGCTGTGCAGAAGAAGAACAACAAGAAGAAGAAATATCTCGAAATATGTCCGTTAGGCCCCTTCCCTTGAGATAAATCTGCAAATATCTCGGAAAGGAAGCGAGCTATGGCAAAATGTTAAGAGACCTTTTTTGTAGAGAATTAAGTTTCCTACTTTTTATGTTCTATGATATTTTTTGATCAGACGCGTAGTTCTCGAGATATATCAAGATATTTAAAAGTTCCGAAGCCGCACCAACATAATAGAGATACAGAAACACCGTGGCCCCTTTCTTTGAGATAACTCTGCACTATTGCGAGCTGCAAATGCCACTTCCAGCTTAGCTGTGCAGAAGAAGAACAACAAGAAGAAGAAATATCTCGAAATATGTCCGTCAGGCCCCTTCCCTTGAGATATATCTGCAAATATCTCGGAAACGAAGCGAGCTATGGCAAAATGTTTAGAGACCTTTCTTGTAGAGAATTAAGTTTCCTACTTTTTATGTAGTATGATATTTTTTGATCAGATGCGTAGTTCTCGAGATATATCAAGATATTTAAAAGTTCCGAAGCCGCACCAACATAATAGAGATACAGAAACACCGTGGCCCCTTTCTTTGAGATAACTCTGCACTAGTGCGAGCTGCAAATGCCACTTCCAGCTTAGCTGTGCAGAGGAAGAACAACAAGAAGAAGAAATATCTCGAAATATGTCCGTCAGGCCAGTTCCTTTGAGCTGAATCTGCAAATATCTCGGAAACGAAGCGAGCTATGGCAAAATGTTGAGACGTTTTTTGTAGAAAATTATGTTTCCTACAATTTATGTTCTATGATATTTTTTGATCAGAAGCGTAGTTATCGAGATATATCGAGATATTTAAAAGTTCCGAAGCCGCACCAACATAATAGAGATACAGAAACACCGTGGCCCCTTTCTTTGAGATAACTCTGCACTATTGCGAGCTGTAAATGCCACTTCCAGCTTAGCTGTGCAGAGGAAGAACAACAAGAAGAAGAAATATCTCGAAATATGTCCGTCAGGCCAGTTCCTTTGAGCTGAATCTGCAAATATCTCGGAAACGAAGCGAGCTATGGCAAAATGTTAAGAGACGTTTTTTGTAGAGAATTATGTTTCCTACAATTTATGTTCTATGATATTTTTTGATCAGAAGCGTAGTTTTCGAGATATATCGAGATATTTAAAAGTTCCGAAGCCGCACCAACATAATAGAGATACAGAAACACCGTGGCCCCTCTCTTTGAGATAACTCTGCACTATTGCGAGCTGCAAATGCCACTTCCAGCTTAGCTGTGCAGAAGAAGAACAACAAGAAGAAGAAATATCTCGAAATATGTCCGTCAGGCCCCTTCCCTTGAGATAAATCTGCAAATATCTCAGAAACGAAGCGAGCTATGGCAAAATGTTTAGAGACCTTTCTTGTAGAGAATTAAGTTTCCTACTTTTTATGTAGTATGATATTTTTTGATCAGATGCGTAGTTCTCGAGATATATCAAGATATTTAAAAGTTCCGAAGCCGCACCAACATAATAGAGATACAGAAACACCGTGGCCCCTTTCTTTGAGATAACTCTGCACTATTGCGCGCTGCAAATGCCACTTCCAGCTTAGCTGTGAGGAAGAAGAACAACAAGAGGAAGAAATATCTCGAAATATGTCCGTCAGGCCCCTTCCCTTGAGATAAATCTGCAAATATCTCGGAAACGAAGCGAGCTATGGCAAAATGTTAAGAGACCTTTTTTGTAGAGAATTATGTTTCCTACAATTTATGTTGTATGATATTTTTTGATCAGAAGCGTAGTTTTCGAGATATATCGAGATATTTAAAAGTTCCGAAGCCGCACCAACATAATAGAGATACAGAAACACCGTGGCCCCTTTCTTTGAGATAACTCTGCACTATTGCGAGCTGTAAATGCCACTTCCAGCTTAGCTGTGCAGAGGAAGAACAACAAGAAGAAGAAATATCTCGAAATATGTCCGTCAGGCCAGTTCCTTTGAGCTGAATCTGCAAATATCTCGGAAACGAAGCGAGCTATGGCAAAATGTTAAGAGACGTTTTTTGTAGAGAATTATGTTTCCTACAATTTATGTTCTATGATATTTTTTGATCAGATGCGTAGTTTTCGAGATATATCGAGATATTTAAAAGTTCCGAAGCCGCACCAACATAATAGAGATACAGAAACACCGCGGCCCCTCTCTTTGAGATAACTCTGCACTATTGCGAGCTGCAAATGCCACTTCCAGCTTAGCTGTGCAGAAGAAGAACAACAAGAAGAAGAAATATCTCGAAATATGTCCGTCAGGCCCCTTCCCTTGAGATAAATCTGCAAATATCTCGGAAACGAAGCGAGCTATGGCAAAATGTGTAGAGACCTTTCTTGTAGAGAATTAAGTTTCCTACTTTTTATGTAGTATGATATTTTTTGATCAGATGCGTAGTTCTCGAGATATATCAAGATATTTAAAAGTTCCGAAGCCGCACCAACATAATAGAGATACAGAAACACCGTGGCCCCTTTCTTTGAGATAACTCTGCACTATTGCGCGCTGCAAATGCCACTTCCAGCTTAGCTGTGAGGAAGAAGAACAACAAGAGGAAGAAATATCTCGAAATATGTCCGTCAGGCCCCTTCCCTTGAGATAAATCTGCAAATATCTCGGAAACGAAGCGAGCTATGGCAAAATGTTAAGAGACCTTTTTTGTAGAGAATTATGTTTCCTACAATTTATGTTGTATGATATTTTTTGATCAGAAGCGTAGTTTTCGAGATATATCGAGATATTTAAAAGTTCCGAAGCCGCACCAACATAATAGAGATACAGAAACATCGCGGCCCCTTTCTTTGGGATAACTCTGCACTATTGCGAGCTGGAAATGCCACTTCCAGTTTAGCTGTGCAGAAGAAGAACAACAAGAAGAAGAAATATCTCGAAATATGTCCGTCAGGACCCTTCCCTTGAGATAAATCTGCAAATATCTCGGAAACGAAGCGAGCTATTGCAAAACGTTAAGAGACCTTTTTTGTAGAGAATTAAGTTTCCTACTTTTTATGTTGTATGATATTTTTTATCAGAAGCGTAGTTTTCGAGATATATCGAGATATTTAAAAGTTCCGAAGCCGCACCAACATAATAGAGATACAGAAACACCGTGGCCCCTTTCTTTGGGATAACTCTGCACTATTGCGAGCTGCAAATGCCACTTCCAGCTTAGCTGTGCAGAAGAAGAACAACAAGAAGAAGAAATATCTCGAAATATGTCCGTCAGGCCACTTCCCTTGAGATAAATCTGCAAATATCTCGGAAACGAAGCGAGCTATGGCAAAATGTTAAGAGACGTTTTTTGTAGAGAATTATGTTTCCTACAATTTATGTTCTATGATATTTTTTGATCAGAAGCGTAGTTTTCGAGATATATCGAGATATTTAAAAGTTCCGAAGCCGCACCAACATAATAGAGATACAGAAACACCGTGGCCCCTCTCTTTGAGATAACTCTGCACTATTGCGAGCTGCAAATGCCACTTCCAGCTTAGCTGTGCAGAAGAAGAACAACAAGAAGAAGAAATATCTCGAAATATGTCCGTCAGGCCCCTTCCCTTGAGATAAATCTGCAAATATCTCGGAAACGAAGCGAGCTATGGCAAAATGTTTAGAGACCTTTCTTGTAGAGAATTAAGTTTCCTACTTTTTATGTAGTAAGATATTTTTTGATCAGATGCGTAGTTCTCGAGATATATCAAGATATTTAAAAGTTCCGAAGCCGCACCAACATAATAGAGATACAGAAACACCGTGGCCCCTTTCTTTGAGATAACTCTGCACTATTGCGCGCTGCAAATGCCACTTCCAGCTTAGCTGTGCGGAAGAAGAACAACAAGAGGAAGAAATATCTCGAAATATGTCCGTCAGGCCCCTTCCCTTGAGATAAATCTGCAAATATCTCCGAAACGAAGCGAGCTATGGCAAAATGTTAAGAGACCTTTTTTGTAGAGAATTATGTTTCCTACAATTTATGTTGTATGATATTTTTTGATCAGAAGCGTAGTTTTCGAGATATATCGAGATATTTAAAAGTTCCGAAGCCGCACCAACATAATAGAGATACAGAAACATCGTGGCCCCTTTCTTTGGGATAACTCTGCACTATTGCGAGCTGGAAATGCCACTTCCAGTTTAGCTGTGCAGAAGAAGAACAACAAGAAGAAGAAATATCTCGAAATATGTCCGTCAGGACCCTTCCCTTGAGATAAATCTGCAAATATCTCGGAAACGAAGCGAGCTATTGCAAAACGTTAAGAGACCTTTTTTGTAGAGAATTAAGTTTCCTACTTTTTATGTTGTATGATATTTTTTATCAGAAGCGTAGTTTTCGAGATATATCGAGATATTTAAAAGTTCCGAAGCCGCACCAACATAATAGAGATACAGAAACACCGTGGCCCCTTTCTTTGGGATAACTCTGCACTATTGCGAGCTGCAAATGCCACTTCCAGCTTAGCTGTGCAGAAGAAGAATAACAAGAAGAAGAAATATCTCGAAATATGTCCGTCAGGCCAGTTCCTTTGAGCTGAATCTGCCAATATCTCGGAAACGAAGCGAGCTATGGCAAAATGTTAAGAGACGTTTTTTGTAGAGAATTATGTTTCCTACAATTTATGTTCTATGATATTTTTTGATCAGAAGCGTAGTTTTCGAGATACATCGAGATATTTAAAAGTTCCGAAGCCGCACCAACATAATAGAGATACAGAAACACCGTGGCCCCTTACTTTGAGATAACTCTGCACTAGTGCGAGCCGCAAATGCCACTTCCAGCTCAGCTGTGCAGAAGAAGAACAACAAGAAGAAGAAATATCTCGAAATATGTCCGCCAGGCCCCTTCCCTTGAGATAAATCTGCAAATATCTCGGAAACGAAGCGAGCTGTGGCAAAATGTTAAGAGACCTTTTTTGTAGAGAATTAAGTTTCCTACTTTTTATGTGCTATGATATTTTTTGATCAGATGCGTAGTTCTCGAGATATATCAAGATATTTAAAAGTTCCGAAGCCGCACCAACATAATAGAGATACAGAAACACCGTGGCCCCTTTCTTTGAGATAACTCTGCACTATTGCGAGCTGGAAATGCCACTTCCAGTTTAGCTGTGCAGAAGAAGAACATCAAGAAGAAGAAATATATCGAAATATGTCCGTTAGGCCCCTTCCCTCGAGATAAATCTGCAAATATCTCGGAAACGAAGCGAGCTATGGCAAAATGTTAAGAGACCTTTTTTGTAGAGAATTAAGTTTCCTACTTTTTATGTTCTATGATATTTTTTGATCAGATGCGCAGTTCTCGAGATATATCAAGATATTTAAAAGTTCCGAAGCCGCACCAACATAATAGAGATACAGAAACACCGTGGCCCCTTTCTTTGAGATAACTCTGCACTAGTGCGAGCCGCAAATGCCACTTCCAGCTTAGCTGTGCAGAAGAAGAACAACAAGAAGAAGAAATATCTCGAAATATGTCCGTTAGGCCCCTTCCCTTGAGATAAATCTGCAAATATCTCGGAAAGGAAGCGAGCTATGGCAAAATGTTAAGAGACCTTTTTTGTAGAGAATTAAGTTTCCTACTTTTTATGTTCTATGATATTTTTTGATCAGACGCGTAGTTCTCGAGATATATCAAGATATTTAAAAGTTCCGAAGCCGCACCAACATAATAGAGATACAGAAACACCGTGGCCCCTTTCTTTGAGATAACTCTGCACTATTGCGAGCTGCAAATGCCACTTCCAGCTTAGCTGTGCAGAAGAAGAACAACAAGAAGAAGAAATATCTCGAAATATGTCCGTCAGGCCCCTTCCCTTGAGATATATCTGCAAATATCTCGGAAACGAAACGAGCTATGGCAAAATGTTAAGAGACAGTTTTTGTAGAGAATTAAGTTTCCTACTTTTTATGTTCTATGATATTTTTTGATCAGACGAGTAGTTCTCGAGATATATCAAGATATTTAAAAGTTCCGAAGCCGCACCAACATAATAGAGATACAGAAACACCGTGGCCCCTTTCTTTGAGATAACTCTGCTCTATTGCGAGCTGCAAATGCCACTTCCAGCTTAGCTGTGCAGAAGAAGAACAACAAGAAGAAGAAATATCTCGAAATATGTCCGTCAGGCCCATTCCCTTGAGATAAATCTGCAAATATCTCGGAAACGAAGAGAGCTATGGCAAAATGTTAAGAGACCTTTTTTGTAGAGAATTAAGTTTCCTACTTTTCATGTTCTATGATATTTTTTGATCAGATGCGTAGTTCTCGAGATATATCAAGATATTTAAAAGTTCCGAAGCCGCACCAACATAATAGAGATACAGAAACACCGTGGCACCTTTCTTTGAGATAACTCTGCACTATTGCGAGCTGTAAATGCCACTTCCAGCTTAGCTGTGCAGAAGAAGAACAACAAGAAGAAGAAATATCTCGAAATATGTCCGTCAGGCCCCTTCCCTTGAGATATATCTGCAAATATCTCGGAAACGAAGCGAGCTATGGCAAAATGTTAAGAGACCTTTTTTGTAGACAATTATGTTTCCTACAATTTATGTTCTATGATATTTTTTGATCAGAAGCGTAGTTTTCGAGATATATCGAGATATTTAAAAGTTCCGAAGACGCACCAACATAATAGAGATACAGAAACACCGTAGCACCTTTCTTTGAGATAACTCTGCACTATTGCGAGCTGTAAATGCCACTTCCAGCTTAGCTGTGCAGAAGAAGAACAACAAGAAGAAGAAATATCTCGAAATATGTCCGTCAGGCCCCTTCCCTTGAGATATATCTGCAAATATCTCGGAAACGAAGCGAGCTACGGCAAAATGTTAAGAGACCGTTTTTGTAGAGAATTATGTTTCCTACTTTTTATGTTCTATGATATTTTTTGATCAGACGCGTAGTTCTCGAGATATATCAAGATATTTAAAAGTTCCGAAGCCCCACCAACATAATAGAGATACAGAAACACCGTGGCCCCTTTCTTTGAGATATCTCTGCACTATTGCGAGCTGCAAATGCCACTTCCAGCTTAGCTGTGCAGAAGAAGAACAACAAGAAGAAGAAATATCTCGAAATATGTCCGTGAGGCCCCTTCCCTTGAGATAAATCTGCAAATATCTCGGAAACGAAGCGAGCTATGGCAAAATGTTAAGAGACCTTATTTGTAGAGAATTAAGTTTCCTACTTTTTATGTTCTATGATATTTTTTGATCAGATGCGTAGTTCTCGAGATATATCAAGATATTTAAAAGTTCCGAAACCGCACCAACATAATAGAGACACAGAAACACCGTGGCCCCTTTCTTTGAGATAACTCTGCACTAGTGCGAGCCGCAAATGCCACTTCCAACTTAGCTGTGCAGAAGAAGAACAACAAGAAGAAGAAATATCTCGAAATATGTCCGTTAGGCCCCTTCCCTGGAGATAAATCTGCAAATATCTCGGAAACGAAGCGAGCTATGGCAAAATGTTAAGAGACCTTTTTTGTAGAGAATTAAGTTTCCTACTTTTTATGTTCTATGATATTTTTTGATCAGATGCGTAGTTCTCGAGATATATCAAGATATTTAAAAGTTCCGAAGCCGCACCAACATAATAGAGATACAGAAATACCGTGGCCCCTTTCTTTGAGATAACTCTGCACTATTGCGAGCTGCAAATGCCACTTCCAGCTTAGCTGTGCAGAAGAAGAACAACAAGAAGAAGAAGTATCTCGAAATATGTCCGTCAGGCCCCTTCCCTTGAGATAAATCTGCAAATATCTCGGAAACGAAGAGAGCTATGGCAAAATGTTAAGAGACCTTTTTTGTAGAGAATTAAGTTTCCTACTTTTTATGTTGTATGATATTTTTTGATCAGATGCGTAGTTCTCGAGATCTATCAAGATATTTAAAAGTTCCGAAGCCGCACCAACATAATAGAGATACAGAAACACCGTGGCCCCTTTCTTTGAGATAACTCTGCACTATTGCGAGCTGTAAATGCCACTTCCAGCTTAGCTGTGCAGAAGAAGAACAACAAGAAGAAGAAATATCTCGAAATATGTCCGTCAGGCCCCTGCCCTTGAGATATATCTGCAAATATCTCGGAAACGAAGCGAGCTATGGCAAAATGTTAAGAGACCTTTTTTGTAGAGAATTATGTTTCCTACAATTTATGTTCTATGATATTTTTTGATCAGAAGCGTAGTTTTCGAGATATATCGAGATATTTAAAAGTTCCGAAGCCGCACCAACATAATAGAGATACAGAAACACCGTGGCCCCTTTCTTTGAGATAACTCTGCACTATTGCGAGCCGCAAATGCCACTTCCAGCTTAGCTGTGCAGAAGAAGAACAACAAGAAGAAGAAATATCTCGAAATATGTCCGTCAGGCCCCTTCCTTTGAGATATATCTGCAAATATCTCGGAAACGAAGCGAGCTATGGCAAAATGTTAAGAGACCTTTTATGTAGAGAATTATGTTTCCTACAATTTATGTTCTATGATATTTTTTGATCAGAAGCGTAGTTTTCGAGATATATCGAGATATTTAAAAGTTCCGAAGCCGCACAAACATAATAGAGATACAGAAACACCGTGGCCCCTTTCTTTGAGATAACTCTGCGTTTAGTGCGAGCCGCAAATGCCACTTCCAGCTTAGCTGTGCAGAAGAAGAACAACAAGAAGAAGAAATATCTCGAAATATGTCCGTCAGGCCCCTTCCCTTGAGATAAATCTGCAAATATCTCGGAAACGAAGCGAGGTATGGCAAAATGTTAAGAGACCTTTTTTGTAGAGAATTAAGTTTCCTACTTTTTATGTTCTATAATATTTTTGGATCAGATGCGTAGTTCTCGAGATATATCAAGATATTTAAAAGTTCCGAAGCCGCACCAACATAATAGAGATACAGAAACACCGTGGCCCCTTTCTTTGAGATAACTCTGCACTATTGTGAGCTGTAAATGCCACTTCCAGTTTAGCTGTGCAGAAGAAGAACAACAAGAAGAAGAAATATCTCGAAATATGTCCGTCAGGCCCCTTCCCTTGAGATAAATCTGCAAATATCTCGGAAACGAAGCGAGCTATGGCAAAATGTTAAGAGACCTTTTTTGTAGAGAATTAAGTTTCCTACTTTTTATGTTCTATAATATTTTTTGATCAGATGCGTAGTTCTCGAGATATATCAAGATATTTAAAAGTTCCGAAGCCGCACCAACATAATAGAGATACAGAAACACCGTGGCCCCTTTCTTTGAGATAACTCTGCACTATTGTGAGCTGTAAATGCCACTTCCAGCTTAGCTGTGCAGAAGAAGAACAACAAGAAGAAGAAATATCTCGAAATCTGTCCGACAGGCCCCTTCCCTTGAGATAAATCTGCAAATATCTCGGAAACGAAGCGAGCTATGGCAAAACGTTAAGAAACCTTTTTTGTAGAGAATTAAGTTTCCTACTTTTTATGTTGTATGATATTTTTTGATCAGATGCGTAGTTCTCGAGATATATCAAGATATTTAAAAGTTCCGAAGCCGCACCAACATAATAGAGATACAGAAACACCGTGGCCCCTTTCTTTGAGATAACTCTGCACTAGTGCGAGCCGCAAATGCCACTTCCAGCTTAGCTGTGCAGAAGAAGAACAACAAGAAGAAGAAATATCTCGAAATATGTCCGTCAGGCCCCTTCCCTTGAGATAAATCTGCAAATATCTCGGAAACGAAGCGAGCTATGGCAAAATGTTAAGAGACCTTTTTTGTAGAGAATTAAGTTTCCTACTTTTTATGTTCTATGATATTTTTTGATCAGATGCGTAGTTCTCGAGATATATCAAGATATTTAAAAGCTCCGAAGCTGCACCAACATAATAGAGGTACAGAAACACCGTGGCCCCTTTCTTTGAGATAACTCTGCACTATTGCGAGCTGCAAATGCCACTTCCAGCTTAGCTGTGCAGAAGAAGAACAACAAGAAGAAGAAATATCTCGAAATATGTCCGTCAGGACCCTTCCCTTGAGATAAATCTGCAAATATCTCGGAAACGAAGCGAGCTATTGCAAAACGTTAAGAGACCTTTTTTGTAGAGAATTAAGTTTCCTACTTTTTATGTTCTATGAAATTTTTTGATCAGATGCGTAGTTCTCGAGATATATCAAGATATTTAAAAGATCCGAAGCCGCACCAACATAATAGAGATACAGAAACACCGTAGCCCCTTTCTTTGCGATAACTCTGCACTATTGCGAGCTGCAAATGCCACTTCCAGCTTAGCTGTGCAGAAGAAGAACAACAAGATGAAGAAATATCTCGAAATATGTCCGTCAGGCCCCTTCCCTTGAGATAAATCTGCAAATATCTCGGAAACGAAGCGAGCTATGGCAAAATGTTAAGAGACCTTTTTTGTAGAGAATTAAGTTTCCTACTTTTTATGTTCTATGATATTTTTCGACCAGAGGCGTAGTTCTCGAGATATATCAAGATATTTAAAAGTTCCGAAGCCGCACCAACATAATAGAGATACAGAAACACCGTGGCCCCTTTCTTTGAGATAACTCTGCACGATTGCGAGCTGGAAATGCCACTTCCAGTTTAGCTGTGCAGAAGAAGAACAACAAGAAGAAGAAATATCTCGCAATATGTCCATCAGGACCCTTCCCTTGAGATAAATCTGCAAATATCTCGGAAACGAAGCGAGCTATGGCAAAATGTTAAGAGACCTTTTTTGTAGAGAATTATGTTTCCTACAATTTATGTTTTATGATATTTTTTGATCGGAAGCGTAGTTTTCGAGATATATCGAGATATTTAAAAGTTCCGAAGCCGCACCAACATAATAGAGATACAGAAACACCGTGGCCCCTTTCTTTGAGATAACTCTGCACTATTGCGAGCTGCAAATGCCACTTCCAGCTTAGCTGTGCAGAAGAGGAACAACAAGAAGAAGAAATATCTCGGAATATGTCCGTCAGGCCCCTTCCCTTGAGCTAAATCTGCAAATATCTCGGAAACGATGCCAGTTATGGGAAAATGTTAAGAGACCTTCTTTGTAGAGAATTAGGTTTCCTACTTTTTATGTTCTATGATATTTTTCGATCAGAGGCGTAGTTCTCGAGATATATCAAGATATTTAAAAGCTCCGAAGCTGCACCAACATAATAGAGGTACAGAAACACCGTGGCCCCTTTCTTTGAGATAACTCTGCACTATTGCGAGCTGCAAATGCCACTTCCAGCTTAGCTGTGCAGAAGAAGAACAACAAGAATAAGAAATATTTCGAAATATGTCCGTCAGGCCCCTTCCCTTGAGATAAATCTGCAAATATCTCGGAAACGAAGCGAGCTACGGCAAAATGTTAAGAGACCTTTTTTGTAGAGAATTATGTTTCCTACAATTTACGTTCTCTGATATTTTTTGATCAGAAGCGTAGTTTTCGAGATATATCGAGATATTTAAAAGTTCCGAAGCCGCACCAACATAATAGAGATACAGAAACACCGTGGCCCCTTTCTTTGAGATAACTCTGCACT
This sequence comes from Osmia lignaria lignaria, assembly GCF_051020975.1. NCBI lineage: Eukaryota > Metazoa > Arthropoda > Insecta > Hymenoptera > Megachilidae > Osmia > Osmia lignaria. Next base: position 2,173,705 of record NW_027478159.1, on the reverse strand, counting down.
ATTGCGACCTGCAAATGCCACTTCCAGCTTAGCTGTGCAGAAGAGGAACAACAAGAAGAAGAAATATCTCGGAATATGTCCGTCAGGCCCCTTCCCTTGAGCTAAATCTGCAAATATCTCGGAAACGATGCCAGCTATGGGAAAATGTTAAGAGACCTTTTTTGTAGAGAATTAAGTTTTCTACTTTTTATGTTTTATGATATTTCTTGATCAGATGCGTAGTTCTCGAGATATATCAAGATATTTAAAAGTTCCGAAGCCGCACCAACATAATAGAGATACAGAATCACCGTGGCCCCTTTCTTTGAGATAACTCTGCACTATTGCGCGCAGCAAATGCCACTTCCAGCTTAGCTGTGCAGAAGAAGAACAACAAGAAGAAGAAATATCTCGAAATATGTCCGTCAGGCCCCTTCCCTTGAGATAAATCTGCAAATATCTCGGAAACGAAGCGAGCTATTGCAAAACGTTAAGAGACCTTTTTTGTAGATAATTAAGTTTCCTACTTTTTATGTTCTATGATATTTTTTGATCAGATGCGTAGTTCTCGAGATATATCAAGATATTTAAAAGTTCCGAAGCCGCACCAACATAATAGAGATACAGAATCACCGTGGCCCCTTTCTTTGCGATAACTCTGCACTATTGCGAGCTGCAAATGCCACTTCCAGCTTAGCTGTGCAGAAGAAGAACAACAAGAAGAAGAAATATCTCGAAATATGTCCGTCAGGCCCCTTCCCTTGAGATAAATCTGCAAATATCTCGGAAACGAAGCGAGCTATGGCAAAATGTTAAGAGACCTTTTTTGTAGAGAATTAAGTTTCCTACTTTTTATGTTCTATGATATTTTTTGATCAGATGCGTAGTTCTCGAGATATATCAAGATATTTAAAAGCTCCGAAGCTGCACCAACATAATAGAGGTACAGAAACACAGTGGCCCCTTTCTTTGAGATAACTCTGCACTATTGCGAGCTGCAAATGCCACTTCCAGCTTAGCTGTGCAGAAGAAGAACAACAAGAATAAGAAATATTTCGAAATATGTCCGTCAGGCCCCTTCCCTTGAGATAAATCTGCAAATATCTCGGAAACGAAGCGAGCTACGGCAAAATGTTAAGAGACCTTTTTTGTAGAAAATTAGGTTTCCTACTTTTTATGTTCTATGATATTTTTTGATCAGATGCGTAGTTCTCGAGATATATCAAGATATTTGAAAGTTCCGAAGCCGCACCAACATAATAGAGATACAGAAACACCGTGGCCCCTTTCTTTGAGATAACTCTGCACTATTGCGAGCTGCAAATGCCACTTCCAGCTTAGCTGTGCAGAAGAAGAACAACAAGAAGAAGAAATATCTGGAAATATGTCCGTCAGGCCCCTTCCCTTGAGATAAATCTGCAAATATCTCGGAAACGAAGCGAGCTACGGCAAAATGTTAAGAGACCTTTTTTGTAGAAAATTAGGATTCCTACTTTTTATGTTCTATGATATTTTTTGAACAGATGCGTAGTTCTCGAGATATATCAAGATATTTAAAAGTTCCGAAGCCGCACCAACATAATAGAGATACAGAAACACCGTGGCCCCTTTCTTTGAGATAACTCTGCACTATTGCGCGCTGCAAATGCCACTTCCAGCTTAGCTGTGCAGAAGAAGAACAACAAGAAGAAGAAATATCTCGAAATATGTCCGTCAGGCCCCTTCCCTTGAGATAAATCTGCAAATATCTCGGAAACGAAGCGAGCTATGGCAAAATGTTAAGAGACCTTTTTTGTAGAGAATTAAGTTTCCTACTTTTTACGTTCTATGATATTTTTTGATCAGATGCGTAGTTCTCGAGATATATCAAGATATTTAAAAGCTCCGAAGCTGCACCAACATAATAGAGGTACAGAAACACCGTGGCCCCTTTCTTTGAGATAACTCTGCACTATTGCGAGCTGCAAATGCCACTTCCAGCTTAGCTGTGCAGAAGAAGAACAACAAGAAGAAGAAATATCTCGAAATATGTCCGTCAGGACCCTTCCCTTGAGATAAATCTGCAAATATCTCGGAAACGAAGCGAGCTATTGCAAAACGTTAAGAGACCTTTTTTGTAGAGAATTAAGTTTCCTACTTTTTATGTTCTATGATATTTTTTGATCAGATGCGTAGTTCTCGAGATATATCAAGATATTTAAAAGTTCCGAAGCCGCACCAACATAATAGAGATACAGAAACACCGTAGCCCCTTTCTTTGCGATAACTCTGCACTATTGCGAGCTGCAAATGCCACTTCCAGCTTAGCTGTGCAGAAGAAGAACAACAAGAAGAAGAAATATCTCGAAATATGTCCGTCAGGCCCCTTCCCTTGAGATAAATCTGCAAATATCTCGGAAACGAAGCGAGCTATGGCAAAATGTTAAAAGACCTTTTTTGTAGAGAATTAAGTTTCCTACTTTTTATGTTCTATGATATTTTTCGATCAGAGGCGTAGTTCTCGAGTTATATCAAGATATTTAAAAGTTCCGAAGCCGCACCAACATAATAGAGATACAGAAACACCGTAGCCCCTTTCTTTGCGATAACTCTGCACTATTGCGAGCTGCAAATGCCACTTCCAGCTTAGCTGTGCAGAAGAAGAACAACAAGAAGAAGAAATATCTCGAAATATGTCCGTCCGGCCCCTTCCCTTGAGATAAATCTGCAAATATCTCGGAAACGAAGCGAGCTATGGCAAAATGTTAAGAGACCTTTTTTGTAGAGAATTAAGTTTCCTACTTTTTATGTTCTATGATATTTTTCGATCAGAGGCGTAGTTCTCGAAATATATCAAGATATTTAAAAGTTCCGAAGCCGCACCAACATAATAGAGATACAGAAACACCGTGGCCCCTTTCTTTGAGATAACTCTGCACGATTGCGAGCTGGAAATGCCACTTCCAGTTTAGCTGTGCAGAAGAAGAACAACAAGAAGAAGAAATATCTCGAAATATGTCCGTCAGGCCCCTTCCCTTGAGATAAATCTGCAAATATCTCGGAAACCAAGCGAGCTACGGCAAAATGTTAAGAGACCTTTTTTGTAGAAAATTAGGTTTCCTACTTTTTATGTTCTATGATATTTTTTGATCAGATGCGTAGTTCTCGAGATATATCAAGATATTTAAAAGTTCCGAAGCCGCACCAACATAATAGAGATACAGAAACACCGTGGCCCCTTTCTTTGCGATAACTCTGCACTATTGCGAGCTGCAAATGCCACTTCCAGCTTAGCTGTGCAGAAGAAGAACAACAAGAAGAAGAAATATCTCGAAATATGTCCGTCAGGCCACTTCCCTTGAGATAAATCTGCAAATATCTCGGAAACGAAGCGAGCTATGGCAAAATGTTAGGAGACCTTTTTTGTAGAGAATTAAGTTTCCTACTTTTTATTTTCTATGATATTTTTCGATCAGAGGCGTAGTTCTCGAGATATATCAAGATATTTAAAAGTTCCGAAGCCGCACCAACATAATAGAGATACAGAAACACCGTGGCCCCTTTCTTTCAGATTACTCTGCACGATTGCGAGCTGGAAATGCCACTTCCAGTTTAGCTGTGCAGAAGAAGAACAACAAGAAGAAGAAATATCTCGAAATATGTCCATCAGGACCCTTCCCTTGAGATAAATCTGCAAATATCTCGGAAACGAAGCGAGCGATGGCAAAATGTTAAGAGACCTTTTTTGTAGAGAATTATGTTTCCTACAATTTATGTTCTATGATATTTTTTGATCAGAAGCGTAGTTTTCGAGATATATCGAGATATTTAAAAGTGCCGAAGCCGCACCAACATAATAGAGATACAGAAACACCGTGGCCCCTTTCTTTGGGATAACTCTGCACTATTGCGAGCTGGAAATGCCACTTCCAGTTTAGCTGTGCGGAAGAAGAACAACAAGAAGAAGAAATATCTCGAAATATGTCCGTCATGACCCTTCCCTTGAGATAAATCTGCAAATATCTCGGAAACGAAGCGAGCTCTTGCAAAACGTTAAGAGACCTTTTGTGTAGAGAATTAAGTTTCCTACTTTTTATGTTCTATGATATTTTTTGATCAGATGCGTAGTTCTCGAGATATATCAAGATATTTAAAAGTTCCGAAGCCGCACCAACATAATAGAGATACAGAAACACCGTGGCCCCTTTCTTTGCGATAACTCTGCACTATTGCGAGCTGCAAATGCCACTTCCAGCTTAGCTGTGCAGAAGAAGAACAACAAGAAGAAGAAATATCTCGAAATATGTCCGTCAGGCCCCTTCCCTTGAGATATATCTGCAAATATCTCGGAAACGAAGCGAGCTATGGCAAAATGTTAAGAGACCTTTTTTGTAGAGAATTATGTTTCCTATAATTTACGTTCTATGATATTTTTTGATCAGAAGCGTAGTTTTCGAGATATATCGAGATATTTAAAAGTTCCGAAGGCGCACCAACATGATAGAGATACAGAAACACCGTGGCCCCTTTCTTTCAGATAACTATGCACTATTGCGAGCTGCAAATGCCACTTCCAGCTTAGCTGTGCAGAAGAAGAACAACAAGAAGAAGAAATATCTCGAAATATGTCCGTCAGGCCCCTTACCTTGAGATAAATCTGCAAATATCTCGGAAACGAAGCGAGCTATGGCAAAATGTTAAGAGACCTTTTTTGTAGAGAATTAAGTTTCCTACTTTTTATCTTCTATGATATTTTCTGATCAGAAGCGTAGTTTTCGAGATATATCGAGATATTTAAAAGTTCCGAAGCCGCACCAACATAATAGAGATACAGAAACACCGTGGCCCCTTGCTTTGAGATAACTCTGCACTATTGCGAGCTGCAAATGCCACTTCCAGCTTAGCTGTGCAGAAGAAGAACAACAAGAAGAAGAAATATCACGAAATATGTCCGTTAGGCCCCTTCCCTTGAGATAAATCTGCAAATATCTCGGAAACGAAGCGAGCTATGGCAAAATGTTAAGAGACCTTTTTTGTAGAGAATTAAGTTTCCTACTCTTTATGTTCTATGATATTTTTTGATCAGATGCGTAGTTCTCGAGATATACCAAGATATTTAAAAGTTCCGAAGCCGCACCAACATAATAGAGATACAGATACACCGTGGCCCCTTTCTTTGAGATAACTCTGCACTATTGCGAGCTGCAAATGCCACTTCCAGCTTAGCTGTGCAGAGGAAGAACAACAAGAAGAAGAAATATCTCGAAATATGTCCGTCAGGCCAGTTCCTTTGAGCTGAATCTGCAAATATCTCGGAAACGAAGCGAGCTATGGCAAAATGTTAAGAGACGTTTTTTGTAGAGAATTATGTTTCCTACAATTTATGTTCTATGATATTTTTTGATCAGAAGCGTAGTTCTCGAGATAGATCAAGATACTTAAAAGTTCCGAAGCCGCACCAAACATAATAGAGATACAGAAACACCGTGGCCCCTTTCTTTGAGATAACTCTGCACTAGTGCGAGCCGCAAATGCCACTTCCAGCTTAGCTGTGCAGAAGAAGAACAACAAGAAGAAGAAATATCTCGAAATATGTCCGTCAGGCCCCTTGCCTTGAGATAAATCTGCAAATATCTCGGAAACGATGCGAGCTATGGCAAAATGTTAAGAGACCTTTTTTGTAGAGAATTATATTTCCTACAATTTATGTTCTATGATATTTTTTGATCAGAAGCGTAGTTCTCGAGATAGATCAAGATACTTAAAAGTTCCGAAGCCGCACCAAACATAACAGAGATACAGAAGCACCGTGGCCCCTCTCTTTGAGATAACTCTGCACTATTGCGGGCTGCAAATGCCACTTCCAGCTTAGCTGTGCAGAAGAAGAACAACAAGAAGAAGAAATATCTCGAAATATGTCCGTCAGGCCCCTTCCCTTGAGATAAATCTGCAAATATCTCGGAAACGAAGCGAGCTATGGCAAAATGTTAAGAGACCTTTTTTGTAGATAATTAAGTTTCCTACTTTTTATGTTCTATCATATTTTTCGATCAGAGGCGTAGTTCTCGAGATATATCAAGATATTTAAAAGTTCCGAAGCCGCACCAACATAATAGAGATACAGAAACACCGTGGCCCCTTTCTTTGAGATAACTCTGCACGATTGCGAGCTGGAAATGCCACTTCCAGTTTAGCTGTGCAGAAGAAGAACAACAAGAAGAAGAAATATCTCGAAATATGTCCATCAGGACCCTTCCCTTGAGATAAATCTGCAAATATCTCGGAAACGAAGCGAGCTATGGCAAAATGTTAAGAGACCTTTTTTGTAGAGAATTATGTTTCCTACAATTTATGTTCTATGATATTTTTTGATCAGAAGCGTAGTTTTCGAGATATATCGAGATATTTAAAAGTTCCGAAGCCGCACCAACATAATAGAGATACAGAAACACCGTGGCCCCTTTCTTTGAGATAACTCTGCACTATTGCGACCTGCAAATGCCACTTCCAGCTCAGCTGTGCAGAAGAAGAACAACAAGAAGAAGAAATATCTCGAAATATGTCCGTCAGGCCCCTTCCCTTGAGATAAATCTGCAAATATCTCGGAAACGAAGCGAGCTATGGCAAAATGTTAAGAGACCTTTTTTGTAGAGAATTAAGTTTCCTACTTTTTATGTTCTATGATATTTTTTGATCAGATGCGTAGTTCTCGAGATATATCAAGATATTTAAAAGTTCCGAAGCCGCACCAACATAATAGAGATACAGAAACACCGTGGCCCCTTTCTTTGAGATAACTCTGCACTATTGCGAGCCGCAAATGCCACTTCCAGCTTAGCTGTGCAGAAGAAGAACAACAAGAAGAAGAAATATCTCGAAATATGTCCGTCAGGCCCCTTCCCTTGAGATAAATATGCAAATATCTCGGAAACGAAGCGAGCTATGGCAAAATGTTAAGAGACCTTTTTTGTATAGAATTAAGTTTCCTACTTTTTATGTTCTATGATATTTTTTGATCAGATGCGTAGTTCTCGAGATATATCAAGATATTTAAAAGATCCGAAGCCGCACCAACATAATAGAGATACAGAAACACCGTGGCCCCTTTCTTTGAGATAACTCTGCACTATTGCGAGCTGCAAATGCCACTTCCAGCTTAGCTGCGCAGAGGAAGAACAACAAGAAGAAGAAATATCTCGAAATATGTCCGTCAGGCCAGTTCCTTTGAGCTGTATCTGCAAATATGTCGGAAACGAAGCGAGCTATGGCAAAATGTTTAGAGACGTTTTTTGTAGAGAATTATGTTTCCTACAATTTATGTTCTATGATATTTTTTGATCAGAAGCGTAGTTTTCGAGATATATCGAGATATTTAAAAGTTCCGAAGACGCACCAACATAATAGAGATACAGAAACACCGTGGCCCCTTTCTTTGAGATAACTGTGCACTAGTGCGAGCCGCAAATGCCACTTCCAGCTTAGCTGTGCAGAAGAAGAACAACAAGAAGAAGAAATATCTCGAAATATGTCCGTCAGGCCACTTCCCTTGAGATAAATCTGCAAATATCTCGGAAACGAAGCGAGCTATGGCAAAATGTTAGGAGACCTTTTTTGTAGAGAATTAAGTTTCCTACTTTTTATTTTCTATGATATTTTTCGATCAGAGGCGTAGTTCTCGAGATATATCAAGATATTTAAAAGTTCCGAAGCCGCACCAACATAATAGAGATACAGAAACACCGTGGCCCCTTTCTTTCAGATTACTCTGCACGATTGCGAGCTGGAAATGCCACTTCCAGTTTAGCTGTGCAGAAGAAGAACAACAAGAAGAAGAAATATCTCGAAATATGTCCATCAGGACCCTTCCCTTGAGATAAATCTGCAAATATCTCGGAAACGAAGCGAGCGATGGCAAAATGTTAAGAGACCTTTTTTGTAGAGAATTATGTTTCCTACAATTTATGTTCTATGATATTTTTTGATCAGAAGCGTAGTTTTCGAGATATATCAAGATATTTAAAAGTTCCGAAGCCGCACCAACATAATAGAGATACAGAAACACCGTGGCCCCTTTCTTTCAGATTACTCTGCACTATTGCGAGCTGGAAATGCCACTTCCAGTTTAGCTGTGCGGAAGAAGAACAACAAGAAGAAGAAATATCTCGAAATATGTCCGTCATGACCCTTCCCTTGAGATAAATCTGCAAATATCTCGGAAACGAAGCGAGCTCTTGCAAAACGTTAAGAGACCTTTTGTGTAGAGAATTAAGTTTCCTACTTTTTATGTTCTATGATATTTTTTGATCAGATGCGTAGTTCTCGAGATATATCAAGATATTTAAAAGTTCCGAAGCCGCACCAACATAATAGAGATACAGAAACACCGTGGCCCCTTTCTTTGAGATAACTCTGCACTATTGCGAGCTGGAAATGCCACTTCCAGTTTAGCTGTGCAGAAGAAGAACAACAAGAAGAAGAAATATCTCGAAATATGTCCGTTAGGCCCCTTCCCTTGAGATAAATCTGCAAATATCTCGGAAACGAAGCGAGCTATGGCAAAATGTTAAGAGACCTTTTTTGTAGAGAATTAAGTTTCCTACTTTTTATGTTCTATGATATTTTTTGATCAGAAGCGTAGTTTTCGAGATATATCGAGATATTTAAAAGTTCCGCAGCCGCACCAACATAATAAAGATACAGAAACACCGTGGCCCCTTTCTTTGAGATAACTCTGCACTAGTGCGAGCCGCAAATGCCACTTCCAGCTTAGCTGTGCAGAAGAAGAACAACAAGAAGAAGAAATATCTCGAAATATGTCCGTCAGGCCCCTTCCCTTGAGATAAATATGCAAATATCTCGGAAACGAAGCGAGCTATGGCAAAATGTTAAGAGACCTTTTTTGTATAGAATTAAGTTTCCTACTTTTTATGTTCTATGATATTTTTTGATCAGATGCGTAGTTCTCGAGATATATCAAGATATTTAAAAGATCCGAAGCCGCACCAACATAATAGAGATACAGAAACACCGTGGCCCCTTTCTTTGAGATAACTCTGCACTATTGCGAGCTGCAAATGCCACTTCCAGCTTAGCTGCGCAGAGGAAGAACAACAAGAAGAAGAAATATCTCGAAATATGTCCGTCAGGCCAGTTCCTTTGAGCTGTATCTGCAAATATGTCGGAAACGAAGCGAGCTATGGCAAAATGTTTAGAGACGTTTTTTGTAGAGAATTATGTTTCCTACAATTTATGTTCTATGATATTTTTTGATCAGAAGCGTAGTTTTCGAGATATATCGAGATATTTAAAAGTTCCGAAGACGCACCAACATAATAGAGATACAGAAACACCGTGGCCCCTTTCTTTGAGATAACTGTGCACTAGTGCGAGCCGCAAATGCCACTTCCAGCTTAGCTGTGCAGAAGAAGAACAACAAGAAGAAGAAATATCTCGAAATATGTCCGTCAGGCCACTTCCTTTGAGATAAATCTGCAAATATCTCGGAAACGAAGCGAGCTATGGCAAAATGTTAGGAGACCTTTTTTGTAGAGAATTAAGTTTCCTACTTTTTATTTTCTATGATATTTTTCGATCAGAGGCGTAGTTCTCGAGATATATCAAGATATTTAAAAGTTCCGAAGCCGCACCAACATAATAGAGATACAGAAACACCGTGGCCCCTTTCTTTCAGATTACTCTGCACGATTGCGAGCTGGAAATGCCACTTCCAGTTTAGCTGTGCAGAAGAAGAACAACAAGAAGAAGAAATATCTCGAAATATGTCCATCAGGACCCTTCCCTTGAGATAAATCTGCAAATATCTCGGAAACGAAGCGAGCGATGGCAAAATGTTAAGAGACCTTTTTTGTAGAGAATTATGTTTCCTACAATTTATGTTCTATGATATTTTTTGATCAGAAGCGTAGTTTTCGAGATATATCAAGATATTTAAAAGTTCCGAAGCCGCACCAACATAATAGAGATACAGAAACACCGTGGCCCCTTTCTTTCAGATTACTCTGCACTATTGCGAGCTGGAAATGCCACTTCCAGTTTAGCTGTGCGGAAGAAGAACAACAAGAAGAAGAAATATCTCGAAATATGTCCGTCATGACCCTTCCCTTGAGATAAATCTGCAAATATCTCGGAAACGAAGCGAGCTCTTGCAAAACGTTAAGAGACCTTTTGTGTAGAGAATTAAGTTTCCTACTTTTTATGTTCTATGATATTTTTTGATCAGATGCGTAGTTCTCGAGATATATCAAGATATTTAAAAGTTCCGAAGCCGCACCAACATAATAGAGATACAGAAACACCGTGGCCCCTTTCTTTGAGATAACTCTGCACTATTGCGAGCCGCAAATGCCACTTCCAGCTTAGCTGTGCAGAAGAAGAACAACAAGAAGAAGAAATATCTCGAAATATGTCCGTCAGGCCCCTTCCCTTGAGATAAATATGCAAATATCTCGGAAACGAAGCGAGCTATGGCAAAATGTTAAGAGACCTTTTTTGTATAGAATTAAGTTTCCTACTTTTTATGTTCTATGATATTTTTTGATCAGATGCGTAGTTCTCGAGATATATCAAGATATTTAAAAGATCCGAAGCCGCACCAACATAATAGAGATACAGAAACACCGTGGCCCCTTTCTTTGAGATAACTCTGCACTATTGCGAGCTGCAAATGCCACTTCCAGCTTAGCTGCGCAGAGGAAGAACAACAAGAAGAAGAAATATCTCGAAATATGTCCGTCAGGCCAGTTCCTTTGAGCTGTATCTGCAAATATGTCGGAAACGAAGCGAGCTATGGCAAAATGTTTAGAGACGTTTTTTGTAGAGAATTATGTTTCCTACTTTTTATGTTCTATGATATTTTTTGATCAGAAGCGTAGTTCTCGAGATAGATCAAGATACTTAAAAGTTCCGAAGCCGCACCAAACATAATAGAGATACAGAAACACCGTGGCCCCTCTCTTTGAGATAACTCTGCACTATTGCGAGCTGCAAATGCCACTTCCAGCATAGCTGTGCAGAAGAAGAACAACAAGAAGAAGAAATATCTCGAAATATGTCCGTCAGGCCCCTTCCCTTGAGATAAATCTGCAAATATCTCGGAAACGAAGCGAGCTATGGCAAAATGTTAAGAGACCTTTTTTGTAGATAATTAAGTTTCCTACAATTTATGTTCTATGATATTTTTTGATCAGAAGCGTAGTTTTCGAGATATATCGAGATATTTAAAAGTTCCGAAGCCGCACCAACATAATAGAGATACAGAAACACCGTGGCCCCTTTCTTTGGGATAACTCTGCACTATTGCGAGCTGCAAATGCCACTTCCAGCTTAGCTGTGCAGAAGAAGAACAACAAGAAGAAGAAATATCTCGAAATATGTCCGTCAGGCCACTTCCCTTGAGATAAATCTGCAAATATCTCGGAAACGAAGCGAGCTATGGCAAAATGTTAAGAGAGCTTTTTTGTAGAGAATTAAGTTTCCTACTTTTTATGTTCGATGATATTTTTTGATCAGATGCGTAGTTCTCGAGATATATCAAGATATTTAAAAGTTCCGAAGCTGCACCAACATAATAGAGGTACAGAAACACCGTGGCCTCTTTCTTTGAGATAACTCTGCACTATTGCGAGCTGCAAATGCCACTTCGAGCTTAGCTGTGCAGAAGAAGAACAACAAGAAGAAGAAATATCTCGAAATATGTCCGTCAGACCCCTTCCCTTCAGATGAATCTGCAAATATCTCGGAAACGAAGCGAGCTATGGCAAAATGTTGAGAGACCTTTTTTGTAGAGAATAATATTTCCTACAATTTACGTTATATGATATTTTTTGATCAGAAGCGTAGTTTTCGAGATATATCGAGATATTTAAAAGTTCCGTAGCCGCACCAACATAATAGAGATACAGAAACACCGTGGCCCCTTTCTTTGAGATAACTCTGCACTATTGCGACCTGCAAATGCCACTTCCAGCTCAGCTGTGCAGAAGAAGAACAACAAGAAGAAGAAATATCTCGAAATATGTCCGTCAGGCCCCTTCCCTTGAGATAAATCTGCAAATATCTCGGAAACGAAGCGAGCTATGGCAAAATGTTAAGAGACCTTTTTTGTAGAGAATTAAGTTTCCTACTTTTTATGTTCTATGATATTTTTTGATCAGATGCGTAGTTCTCGAGATATATCAAGATATTTAAAAGTTCCGAAGCCGCACCAACATAATAGAGATACAGAAACACCGTGGCCCCTTTCTTTGAGATAACTCTGCACTATTGCGAGCTGCAAATGCCACTTCCAGCTTAGCTGTGCAGAGGAAGAACAACAAGAAGAAGAAATATCTCGAAATATGTCCGTCAGGCCAGTTCCTTTGAGCTGAATCTGCAAATATCTCGGAAACGAAGCGAGCTATGGCAAAATGTTAAGAGACGTTTTTTGTAGAGAATTATGTTTCCTACAATTTATGTTCTATGATATTTTTTGATCAGAAGCGTAGTTTTCGAGATATATCGAGATATTTAAAAGTTCCGAAGACGCACCAACATAATAGAGATACAGAAACACCGTGGCCCCTTTCTTTGAGATAACTGTGCACCAGTGCGAGCCGCAAATGCCACTTCCAGCTTAGCTGTGCAGAAGAAGAACAACAAGAAGAAGAAATATATCGAAATATGTCCGTCAGGCCCCTTCCCTTGAGATATATCTGCAAATATCTCGGAAACGAAGCGAGCTATGGCAAAATGTTAAGAGACCGTTTTTGTAGAGAATTATGTTTCCTACCTTTTATGTTCTATGATATTTTTTGATCAGACGCGTAGTTCTCGAGATATATCAAGATATTTAAAAGTTCCGAAGCCGCACCAACATAATAGAGATACAGAAACACCGTGGCCCCTTTCTTTGAGATAACTCTGCACTATTGCGAGCTGCAAATGCCACTTCCAGCTTAGCTGTGCAGAAGAAGAACAACAAGAAGAAGAAATATCTCGAAATATGTCCGTCAGGCCCCTTCCCTTGAGATAAATCTGCAAATATCTCGGAAACGAAGAGAGCTATGGCAAAATGTTAAGAGACCTTTTTTGTAGAGAATTAAGTTTCCTACTTTTCATGTTCTATGATATTTTTTGATCAGATGCGTAGTTCTCGAGATATATCAAGATATTTAAAAGTTCCGAAGCCGCACCAACATAATAGAGATACAGAAACACCGTGGCCCCTTTCTTTGAGATAACTCTGCACTATTGCGAGCTGTAAATGCCACTTCCAGCTTAGCTGTGCAGAAGAAGAACAACAAGAAGAAGAAATATCTCGAAATATGTCCGTCAGGCCCCTTCCCTTGAGATAAATATGCAAATATCTCGGAAACGAAGCGAGCTATGGCAAAATGTTAAGAGACCTTTTTTGTAGAGAATTAAGTTTCCTACTTTTTATGTTCTATGATATTTTTTGATCAGATGCGTAGTTCTCGAGATATATCAAGATATTTAAAAGTTCCGAAGCCGCACCAACATAATAGAGATACAGAAACACCGTGGCCCCTTTCTTTGAGATAACTCTGCACTATTGCGAGCTGTAAATGCCACTTCCAGCTTAGCTGTGCAGAAGAAGAACAACAAGAAGAAGAAATATCTCGAAATATGTCCGTCAGGCCCCTTCCCTTGAGATAAATATGCAAATATCTCGGAAACGAAGCGAGCTATGGCAAAATGTTAAGAGACCTTTTTTGTAGAGAATTATGTTTCCTACAATTTAGGTTCTATGATATTTTTTGATCAGAAGCGTAGTTTTCGAGATATATCGAGATATTTAAAAGTTCCGAAGCCGCACCAACATAATAGAGATACAGAAACACCGTGGCCCCTTTCTTTGAGATAACTCTGCACTATTGCGAGCTGCAAATGCCACTTCCAGCTTAGCTGTGCAGAAGAAGAACAACAAGAAGAAGAAATATCTCGAAATATGTCCGTCAGGCCCCTTCCCTTGAGATAAATCTGCAAATATCTCGGAAACGAAGAGAGCTATGGCAAAATGTTAAGAGACCTTTTTTGTAGAGAATTAAGTTTCCTACTTTTCATGTTCTATGATATTTTTTGATCAGATGCGTAGTTCTCGAGATATATCAAGATATTTAAAAGTTCCGAAGCCGCACCAACATAATAGAGATACAGAAACACCGTGGCCCCTTTCTTTGAGATATCTCTGCACTATTGCGAGCTGTAAATGCCACTTCCAGCTTAGCTGTGCAGAAGAAGAACAACAAGAAGAAGAAATATCTCGAAATATGTCCGTCAGGCCCCTTCCCCTGAGATAAATATGCAAATATCTCGGAAATGAAGCGAGCTATGGCAAAATCTTAAGAAACCTTTTTTGTAGAGAATTAAGTTTCCTACTTTTTATGTTCTATGATATTTTTTGATCAGATGCGTAGTTCTCGAGATATATCAAGATATTTAAAAGTTCCGAAGCCGCACCATCATAATAGAGATACAGAAACACTGTGGCCCCTTTCTTTGAGATAACTCTGCACTATTGCGAGCTGCAAATGCCACTTCCAGCTTAGCTGTGCAGAAGAAGAACAACAAGAAGAAGAAATATCTCGAAATATGTCCGTCAGGCCCCTTCCCTTGAGATAAATATGCAAATATCTCGGAAACGAAGCGAGCTATGGCAAAATGTTAAGAGACCTTTTTTGTAGAGAATTATGTTTCCTACAATTTAGGTTCTATGATATTTTTTGATCAGAAGCGTAGTTTTCGAGATATATCGAGATATTTAAAAGTTCCGAAGCCGCACCAACATAATAGAGATACAGAAACACCGTGGCCCCTTTCTTTGAGATAACTCTGCACTATTGCGAGCTGCAAATGCCACTTCCAGCTTAGCTGTGCAGAAGAAGAACAACAAGAAGAAGAAATATCTCGAAATATGTCCGTCAGGCCCCTTCCCTTGAGATAAATCTGCAAATATCTCGGAAACGAAGAGAGCTATGGCAAAATGTTAAGAGACCTTTTTTGTAGAGAATTAAGTTTCCTACTTTTCATGTTCTATGATATTTTTTGATCAGATGCGTAGTTCTCGAGATATATCAAGATATTTAAAAGTTCCGAAGCCGCACCAACATAATAGAGATACAGAAACACCGTGGCCCCTTTCTTTGAGATATCTCTGCACTATTGCGAGCTGTAAATGCCACTTCCAGCTTAGCTGTGCAGAAGAAGAACAACAAGAAGAAGAAATATCTCGAAATATGTCCGTCAGGCCCCTTCCCCTGAGATAAATATGCAAATATCTCGGAAATGAAGCGAGCTATGGCAAAATCTTAAGAAACCTTTTTTGTAGAGAATTAAGTTTCCTACTTTTTATGTTCTATGATATTTTTTGATCAGATGCGTAGTTCTCGAGATATATCAAGATATTTAAAAGTTCCGAAGCCGCACCATCATAATAGAGATACAGAAACACTGTGGCCCCTTTCTTTGAGATAACTCTGCACTATTGCGAGCTGCAAATGCCACTTCCAGCTTAGCTGTGCAGAAGAAGAACAACAAGAAGAAGAAATATCTCGAAATATGTCCGTCAGGCCCCTTCCCTTGAGATAAATATGCAAATATCTCGGAAACGAAGAGAGCTATGGCAAAATGTTAAGAGACCTTTTTTGTAGAGAATTAAGGTTCCTACTTTTCATGTTCTATGATATTTTTTGATCAGATGCGTAGTTCTCGAGATATATCAAGATATTTAAAAGTTCCGAAGCCGCACCAACATAATAGAGATACAGAAACACCGTGGCCCCTTTCTTTGAGATAACTCTGCACTATTGCGAGCTGTAAATGCCACTTCCAGCTTAGCTGTGCAGAAGAAGAACAACAAGAAGAAGAAATATCTCGAAATATGTCCGTCAGGCCCCTTCCCTTGAGATAAATATGCAAATATCTCGGAAACGAAGCGAGCTATGGCAAAATGTTAAGAAACCTTTTTTGTAGAGAATTAAGTTTCCTACTTTTTATGTTCTATGATATTTTTTGATCAGATGCGTAGTTCTCGAGATATATCAAGATATTTAAAAGTTCCGAAGCCGCACGATCATAATAGAGATACAGAAACACCGTGGCCCCTTTCTTTGAGATAACTCTGCACTATTGCGAGCTGCAAATGCCACTTCCAGCTTAGCTGTGCAGAGGAAGAACAACAAGAAGAAGAAATATCTCGAAATATGTCCGTCAGGCCAGTTCCTTTGAGATAAATCTGCAAATATCTCGGAAACGAAGAGAGCTATGGCAAAATGTTAAGAGACCTTTTTTGTAGAGAATTAAGTTTCATACTTTTCATGTTCTATGATATTTTTTGATCAGATGCGTAGTTCTCGAGATATATCAAGATATTTAAAAGTTCCGAAGCCGCACCAACATAATAGAGATACAGAAACACCGTGGCCCCTTTCTTTGAGATAACTCTGCACTATTGCGAGCTGTAAATGCCACTTCCAGCTTAGCTGTGCAGAAGAAGAACAACAAGAAGAAGAAATATCTCGAAATATGTCCGTCAGGCCCCTTCCCTTGAGATAAATATGCAAATATCTCGGAAACGAAGCGAGCTATGGCAAAATGTTAAGAGACCTTTTTTGTAGAGAATTATGTTTCCTACAATTTAGGTTCTATGATATTTTTTGATCAGAAGCGTAGTTTTCGAGATATATCGAGATATTTAAAAGTTCCGAAGCCGCACCAACATAATAGAGATACAGAAACACCGTGGCCCCTTTCTTTGAGATAACTCTGCACTATTGCGAGCTGCAAATGCCACTTCCAGCTTAGCTGTGCAGAAGAAGAACAACAAGAAGAAGAAATATCTCGAAATATGTCCGTCAGGCCCCTTCCCTTGAGATAAATCTGCAAATATCTCGGAAACGAAGAGAGCTATGGCAAAATGTTAAGAGACCTTTTTTGTAGAGAATTAAGTTTCCTACTTTTCATGTTCTATGATATTTTTTGATCAGATGCGTAGTTCTCGAGATATATCAAGATATTTAAAAGTTCCGAAGCCGCACCAACATAATAGAGATACAGAAACACCGTGGCCCCTTTCTTTGAGATATCTCTGCACTATTGCGAGCTGTAAATGCCACTTCCAGCTTAGCTGTGCAGAAGAAGAACAACAAGAAGAAGAAATATCTCGAAATATGTCCGTCAGGCCCCTTCCCCTGAGATAAATATGCAAATATCTCGGAAATGAAGCGAGCTATGGCAAAATCTTAAGAAACCTTTTTTGTAGAGAATTAAGTTTCCTACTTTTTATGTTCTATGATATTTTTTGATCAGATGCGTAGTTCTCGAGATATATCAAGATATTTAAAAGTTCCGAAGCCGCACCATCATAATAGAGATACAGAAACACTGTGGCCCCTTTCTTTGAGATAACTCTGCACTATTGCGAGCTGCAAATGCCACTTCCAGCTTAGCTGTGCAGAAGAAGAACAACAAGAAGAAGAAATATCTCGAAATATGTCCGTCAGGCCCCTTCCCTTGAGATAAATATGCAAATATCTCGGAAACGAAGAGAGCTATGGCAAAATGTTAAGAGACCTTTTTTGTAGAGAATTAAGGTTCCTACTTTTCATGTTCTATGATATTTTTTGATCAGATGCGTAGTTCTCGAGATATATCAAGATATTTAAAAGTTCCGAAGCCGCACCAACATAATAGAGATACAGAAACACCGTGGCCCCTTTCTTTGAGATAACTCTGCACTATTGCGAGCTGTAAATGCCACTTCCAGCTTAGCTGTGCAGAAGAAGAACAACAAGAAGAAGAAATATCTCGAAATATGTCCGTCAGGCCCCTTCCCTTGAGATAAATATGCAAATATCTCGGAAACGAAGCGAGCTATGGCAAAATGTTAAGAAACCTTTTTTGTAGAGAATTAAGTTTCCTACTTTTTATGTTCTATGATATTTTTTGATCAGATGCGTAGTTCTCGAGATATATCAAGATATTTAAAAGTTCCGAAGCCGCACGATCATAATAGAGATACAGAAACACCGTGGCCCCTTTCTTTGAGATAACTCTGCACTATTGCGAGCTGCAAATGCCACTTCCAGCTTAGCTGTGCAGAGGAAGAACAACAAGAAGAAGAAATATCTCGAAATATGTCCGTCAGGCCAGTTCCTTTGAGCTGAATCTGCAAATATCTCGGAAACGAAGCGAGCTATGACAAAATGTTAAGAGACGTTTTTTGTAGAGAATTATGTTTCCTACAATTTATGTTCTATGATATTTTTTGATCAGAAGCGTAGTTTTCGAGATATATCGGGATACTTAAACGTTCCGAAGCCGCACCAACATAATAGAGATACAGAAACACCGTGGCCCCTTTCTTTGAGATAACTGTGCACTAGTGCGAGCCGCAAATGCCACTTCCAGCTTAGCTGTGCAGAAGAAGAACAACAAGAAGAAGAAATATCTCGAAATATGTCCGTCAGGCCCCTTCCCTTGAGATAAATATGCAAATATCTCGGAAACGAAGCGAGCTATGGCAAAATGTTAAGAAACCTTTTTTGTAGAGAATTAAGTTTCCTACTTTTTATGTTCTATGATATTTTTTGATCAGATGCGTAGTTCTCGAGATATATCAAGATATTTAAAAGTTCCGAAGCCGCACCATCATAATAGAGATACAGAAACACCGTGGCCCCTTTCTTTGAGATAACTCTGCACTATTGCGAGCTGCAAATGCCACTTCCAGCTTAGCTGTGCAGAAGAAGAACAACAAGAAGAAGAAATATCTCGAAATATGTCCGTCAGGCCCCTTCCCTTGAGATAAATCTGCAAATATCTCGGAAACGAAGAGAGCTATGGCAAAATGTTAAGAGACCTTTTTTGTAGAGAATTAAGTTTCCTACTTTTCATGTTCTATAATATTTTTTGATCAGATGCGTAGTTCTCGAGATATATCAAGATATTTAAAAGTTCCGAAGCCGCACCAACATAATAGAGATACAGAAACACCGTGGCCCCTTTCTTTGAGATAACTGTGCACCAGTGCGAGCCGCAAATGCCACTTCCAGCTTAGCTGTGCAGAAGAAGAACAACAAGAAAAAGAAATATCTCGAAATATGTCCGTCAGGCCCCTTCCCTTGAGATATATCTGCAAATATCTCGGAAACGAAGCGAGCTATGGCAAAATGTTAAGAGACCGTTTTTGTAGAGAATTATGTTTCCTACTTTTTATGTTCTATGATATTTTTTGATCAGACGCGTAGTTCTCGAGATATATCAAGATATTTAAAAGTTCCGAAGCCGCACCAACATAATAGAGATACAGAAACACCGTGGCCCCTTTCTTTGAGATAACTCTGCACTATTGCGAGCTGCAAATGCCACTTCCAGCTTAGCTGTGCAGAAGAAGAACAACAAGAAGAAGAAATATATCGAAATATGTCCGTCAGGCCCCTTCCCTTGAGATAAATCTGCAAATATCTCGGAAACGAAGAGAGCTATGGCAAAATGTTAAGAGACCTTTTTTGTAGAGAATTAAGTTTCCTACTTTTCAGGTTCTATGATATTTTTTGATCAGATGCGTAGTTCTCGAGATATATCAAGATATTTAAAAGTTCCGAAGCCGCACCAACATAATAGAGATACAGAAACACCGTGGCCCCTTTCTTTGAGATATCTCTGCACTATTGCGAGCTGTAAATGCCACTTCCAGCTTAGCTGTGCAGAAGAAGAACAACAAGAAGAAGAAATATCTCGAAATATGTCCGTCAGGCCCCTTCCCTTGAGATAAATATGCAAATATCTCGGAAATGAAGCGAGCTATGGCAAAATCTTAAGAAACCTTTTTTGTAGAGAATTAAGTTTCCTACTTTTTATGTTCTATGATATTTTTTGATCAGATGCGTAGTTCTCGAGATATATCAAGATATTTAAAAGTTCCGAAGCCGCACCATCATAATAGAGATACAGAAACACCGTGGCCCCTTTCTTTGAGATAACTCTGCACTATTGCGAGCTGCAAATGCCACTTCCAGCTTAGCTGTGCAGAAGAAGAACAACAAGAAGAAGAAATATCTCGAAATATGTCCGTCAGGCCCCTTCCCTTGAGATAAATCTGCAAATATCTCGGAAACGAAGAGAGCTATGGCAAAATGTTAAGAGACCTTTTTTGTAGAGAATTAAGTTTCCTACTTTTCATGTTCTATGATATTTTTTGATCAGATGCGTAGTTCTCGAGATATATCAAGATATTTAAAAGTTCCGAAGCCGCACCAACATAATAGAGATACAGAAACACCGTGGCCCCTTTCTTTGAGATAACTCTGCACTATTGCGAGCTGTAAATGCCACTTCCAGCTTAGCTGTGCAGAAGAAGAACAACAAGAAGAAGAAATATCTCGAAATATGTCCGTCAGGCCCCTTCCCTTGAGATAAATATGCAAATATCTCGGAAACGAAGCGAGCTATGGCAAAATGTTAAGAGACCTTTTTTGTAGAGAATTATGTTTCCTACAATTTAGGTTCTATGATATTGTTTGATCAGAAGCGTAGTTTTCGAGATATATCGAGATATTTAAAAGTTCCGAAGCCGCACCAACATAATAGAGATACAGAAACACCGTGGCCCCTTTCTTTGAGATAACTCTGCACTATTGCGAGCTGCAAATGCCACTTCCAGCTTAGCTGTGCAGAAGAAGAACAACAAGAAGAAGAAATATCTCGAAATATGTCCGTCAGGCCCCTTCCCTTGAGATAAATCTGCAAATATCTCGGAAACGAAGAGAGCTATGGCAAAATGTTAAGAGACCTTTTTTGTAGAGAATTAAGTTTCCTACTTTTCATGTTCTATGATATTTTTTGATCAGATGCGTAGTTCTCGAGATATATCAAGATATTTAAAAGTTCCGAAGCCGCACCAACATAATAGAGATACAGAAACACCGTGGCCCCTTTCTTTGAGATATCTCTGCACTATTGCGAGCTGTAAATGCCACTTCCAGCTTAGCTGTGCAGAAGAAGAACAACAAGAAGAAGAAATATCTCGAAATATGTCCGTCAGGCCCCTTCCCCTGAGATAAATATGCAAATATCTCGGAAATGAAGCGAGCTATGGCAAAATCTTAAGAAACCTTTTTTGTAGAGAATTAAGTTTCCTACTTTTTATGTTCTATGATATTTTTTGATCAGATGCGTAGTTCTCGAGATATATCAAGATATTTAAAAGTTCCGAAGCCGCACCATCATAATAGAGATACAGAAACACTGTGGCCCCTTTCTTTGAGATAACTCTGCACTATTGCGAGCTGCAAATGCCACTTCCAGCTTAGCTGTGCAGAAGAAGAACAACAAGAAGAAGAAATATCTCGAAATATGTCCGTCAGGCCCCTTCCCTTGAGATAAATATGCAAATATCTCGGAAACGAAGAGAGCTATGGCAAAATGTTAAGAGACCTTTTTTGTAGAGAATTAAGGTTCCTACTTTTCATGTTCTATGATATTTTTTGATCAGATGCGTAGTTCTCGAGATATATCAAGATATTTAAAAGTTCCGAAGCCGCACCAACATAATAGAGATACAGAAACACCGTGGCCCCTTTCTTTGAGATAACTCTGCACTATTGCGAGCTGTAAATGCCACTTCCAGCTTAGCTGTGCAGAAGAAGAACAACAAGAAGAAGAAATATCTCGAAATATGTCCGTCAGGCCCCTTCCCTTGAGATAAATATGCAAATATCTCGGAAACGAAGCGAGCTATGGCAAAATGTTAAGAAACCTTTTTTGTAGAGAATTAAGTTTCCTACTTTTTATGTTCTATGATATTTTTTGATCAGATGCGTAGTTCTCGAGATATATCAAGATATTTAAAAGTTCCGAAGCCGCACGATCATAATAGAGATACAGAAACACCGTGGCCCCTTTCTTTGAGATAACTCTGCACTATTGCGAGCTGCAAATGCCACTTCCAGCTTAGCTGTGCAGAGGAAGAACAACAAGAAGAAGAAATATCTCGAAATATGTCCGTCAGGCCAGTTCCTTTGAGCTGAATCTGCAAATATCTCGGAAACGAAGCGAGCTATGACAAAATGTTAAGAGACGTTTTTTGTAGAGAATTATGTTTCCTACAATTTATGTTCTATGATATTTTTTGATCAGAAGCGTAGTTTTCGAGATATATCGGGATACTTAAACGTTCCGAAGCCGCACCAACATAATAGAGATACAGAAACACCGTGGCCCCTTTCTTTGAGATAACTGTGCACTAGTGCGAGCCGCAAATGCCACTTCCAGCTTAGCTGTGCAGAAGAAGAACAACAAGAAGAAGAAATATCTCGAAATATGTCCGTCAGGCCCCTTCCCTTGAGATAAATATGCAAATATCTCGGAAACGAAGCGAGCTATGGCAAAATGTTAAGAAACCTTTTTTGTAGAGAATTAAGTTTCCTACTTTTTATGTTCTATGATATTTTTTGATCAGATGCGTAGTTCTCGAGATATATCAAGATATTTAAAAGTTCCGAAGCCGCACCATCATAATAGAGATACAGAAACACCGTGGCCCCTTTCTTTGAGATAACTCTGCACTATTGCGAGCTGCAAATGCCACTTCCAGCTTAGCTGTGCAGAAGAAGAACAACAAGAAGAAGAAATATCTCGAAATATGTCCGTCAGGCCCCTTCCCTTGAGATAAATCTGCAAATATCTCGGAAACGAAGAGAGCTATGGCAAAATGTTAAGAGACCTTTTTTGTAGAGAATTAAGTTTCCTACTTTTCATGTTCTATGATATTTTTTGATCAGATGCGTAGTTCTCGAGATATATCAAGATATTTAAAAGTTCCGAAGCCGCACCAACATAATAGAGATACAGAAACACCGTGGCCCCTTTCTTTGAGATAACTGTGCACCAGTGCGAGCCGCAAATGCCACTTCCAGCTTAGCTGTGCAGAAGAAGAACAACAAGAAAAAGAAATATCTCGAAATATGTCCGTCAGGCCCCTTCCCTTGAGATATATCTGCAAATATCTCGGAAACGAAGCGAGCTATGGCAAAATGTTAAGAGACCGTTTTTGTAGAGAATTATGTTTCCTACTTTTTATGTTCTATGATATTTTTTGATCAGACGCGTAGTTCTCGAGATATATCAAGATATTTAAAAGTTCCGAAGCCGCACCAACATAATAGAGATACAGAAACACCGTGGCCCCTTTCTTTGAGATAACTCTGCACTATTGCGAGCTGCAAATGCCACTTCCAGCTTAGCTGTGCAGAAGAAGAACAACAAGAAGAAGAAATATATCGAAATATGTCCGTCAGGCCCCTTCCCTTGAGATAAATCTGCAAATATCTCGGAAACGAAGAGAGCTATGGCAAAATGTTAAGAGACCTTTTTTGTAGAGAATTAAGTTTCCTACTTTTCAGGTTCTATGATATTTTTTGATCAGATGCGTAGTTCTCGAGATATATCAAGATATTTAAAAGTTCCGAAGCCGCACCAACATAATAGAGATACAGAAACACCGTGGCCCCTTTCTTTGAGATATCTCTGCACTATTGCGAGCTGTAAATGCCACTTCCAGCTTAGCTGTGCAGAAGAAGAACAACAAGAAGAAGAAATATCTCGAAATATGTCCGTCAGGCCCCTTCCCTTGAGATAAATATGCAAATATCTCGGAAATGAAGCGAGCTATGGCAAAATCTTAAGAAACCTTTTTTGTAGAGAATTAAGTTTCCTACTTTTTATGTTCTATGATATTTTTTGATCAGATGCGTAGTTCTCGAGATATATCAAGATATTTAAAAGTTCCGAAGCCGCACCATCATAATAGAGATACAGAAACACCGTGGCCCCTTTCTTTGAGATAACTCTGCACTATTGCGAGCTGCAAATGCCACTTCCAGCTTAGCTGTGCAGAAGAAGAACAACAAGAAGAAGAAATATCTCGAAATATGTCCGTCAGGCCCCTTCCCTTGAGATAAATCTGCAAATATCTCGGAAACGAAGAGAGCTATGGCAAAATGTTAAGAGACCTTTTTTGTAGAGAATTAAGTTTCCTACTTTTCACGTTCTATGATATTTTTTGATCAGATGCGTAGTTCTCGAGATATATCAAGATATTTAAAAGTTCCGAAGCCGCACCAACATAATAGAGATACAGAAACACCGTGGCCCCTTTCTTTGAGATAACTCTGCACTATTGCGAGCTGTAAATGCCACTTCCAGCTTAGCTGTGCAGAAGAAGAACAACAAGAAGAAGAAATATCTCGAAATATGTCCGTCAGGCCCCTTCCCTTGAGATAAATATGCAAATATCTCGGAAACGAAGCGAGCTATGGCAAAATGTTAAGAGACCTTTTTTGTAGAGAATTATGTTTCCTACAATTTAGGTTCTATGATATTGTTTGATCAGAAGCGTAGTTTTCGAGATATATCGAGATATTTAAAAGTTCCGAAGCCGCACCAACATAATAGAGATACAGAAACACCGTGGCCCCTTTCTTTGAGATAACTGTGCACCAGTGCGAGCCGCAAATGCCACTTCCAGCTTAGCTGTGCAGAAGAAGAACAACAAGAAAAAGAAATATCTCGAAATATGTCCGTCAGGCCCCTTCCCTTGAGATAAATATGCAAATATCTCGGAAACGAAGCGAGCTATGGCAAAATGTTAAGAGACCTTTTTTGTAGAGAATTAAGTTTCCTACTTTTTATGTTCTATGATATTTTTGGATCAGATGCGTAGTTCTCGAGATATATCAAGATATTTAAAAGTTCCGAAGCCGCACCAACATAATAGAGATACAGAAACACCGTGGCCCCTTTCTTTGAGATAACTCTGCACTATTGCGAGCTGCAAATGCCACTTCCAGCTTAGCTGTGCAGAAGAAGAACACCAAGAAGAAGAAATATCTCGAAATATGTCCGTCAGGCCCCTTCCCTTGAGATAAATCTGCAAATATCTCGGAAACGAAGAGAGCTATGGCAAAATGTTAAGAGACCTTTTTTGTAGAGAATTAAGTTTCCTACTTTTCATGTTCTATGATATTTTTTGATCAGATGCGTAGTTCTCGAGATATATCAAGATATTTAAAAGTTCCGAAGCTGCACCAACATAATAGAGATACAGAAACACCGTGGCCCCTTTCTTTGAGATAACTCTGCACTATTGCGAGCTGTAAATGCCACTTCCAGCTTAGCTGTGCAGAAGAAGAACAACAAGAAGAAGAAATATCTCGAAATATGTCCGTCAGGCCCCTTCCCTTGAGATAAATATGCAAATATCTCGGAAACGAAGCGAGCTATGGCAAAATGTTAAGAGACCTTTTTTGTAGAGAATTATGTTTCCTACAATTTAGGTTCTATGATATTTTTTGATCAGAAGCGTAGTTTTCGAGATATATCGAGATATTTAAAAGTTCCGAAGCCGCACC
The DNA here is from genome assembly GCF_051020975.1 of Osmia lignaria lignaria. Lineage (NCBI taxonomy): Eukaryota > Metazoa > Arthropoda > Insecta > Hymenoptera > Megachilidae > Osmia > Osmia lignaria. The sequence continues at coordinate 2,148,320 of NW_027478159.1, read as the reverse complement.
AACATAATAGAGATACAGAAACACCGTGGCCCCTTTCTTTGAGATAACTGTGCACCAGTGCGAGCCGCAAATGCCACTTCCAGCTTAGCTGTGCAGAAGAAGAGCAACAAGAAAAAGAAATATCTCGAAATATGTCCGTCAGGCCCCTTCCTTTGAGATATATCTGCAAATATCTCGGAAACGAAGCGAGCTATGGCAAAATGTTAAGAGACCGTTTTTGTAGAGAATTATGTTTCCTACTTTTTATGTTCTATGATATTTTTTGATCAGACGCGTAGTTCTCGAGATATATCAAGATATTTAAAAGTTCCGAAGCCGCACCAACATAATAGAGATACAGAAACACCGTGGCCACTTTCTTTGAGATAACTCTGCACTATTGCGAGCTGCAAATGCCACTTCCAGCTTAGCTGTGCAGAAGAAGAACAACAAGAAGAAGAAATATCTCGAGATATGTCCGTCAGGCCCCTTCCCTTGAGATAAATCTGCAAATATCTCGGAAACGAAGAGAGCTATGGCAAAATGTTAAGAGACCTTTTTTGTAGAGAATTAAGTTTCCTACTTTTCATGTTCTATGATATTTTTTGATCAGATGCGTAGTTCTCGAGATATATCAAGATATTTAAAAGTTCCGAAGCCGCACCAACATAATAGAGATACAGAAACACCGTGGCCCCTTTCTTTGAGATATCTCTGCACTATTGCGAGCTGTAAATGCCACTTCCAGCTTAGCTGTGCAGAAGAAGAACAACAAGAAGAAGAAATATCTCGAAATATGTCCGTCAGGCCCCTTCCCTTGAGATAAATATGCAAATATCTCGGAAACGAAGCGAGCTATGGCAAAATGTTAAGAAACCTTTTTTGTAGAGAATTAAGTTTCCTACTTTTTATGTTCTATGATATTTTTTGATCAGATGCGTAGTTCTCGAGATATATCAAGATATTTAAAAGTTCCGAAGCCGCACCATCATAATAGAGATACAGAAACACCGTGGCCCCTTTCTTTGAGATAACTCTGCACTATTGCGAGCTGCAAATGCCACTTCCAGCTTAGCTGTGCAGAAGAAGAACAACAAGAAGAAGAAATATCTCGAAATATGTCCGTCAGGCCCCTTCCCTTGAGATAAATCTGCAAATATCTCGGAAACGAAGAGAGCTATGGCAAAATGTTAAGAGACCTTTTTTGTAGAGAATTAAGTTTCCTACTTTTCATGTTCTATGATATTTTTTGATCAGATGCGTAGTTCTCGAGATATATCAAGATATTTAAAAGTTCCGAAGCCGCACCAACATAATAGAGATACAGAAACACCGTGGCCCCTTTCTTTGAGATAACTGTGCACCAGTGCGAGCCGCAAATGCCACTTCCAGCTTAGCTGTGCAGAAGAAGAACAACAAGAAAAAGAAATATCTCGAAATATGTCCGTCAGGCCCCTTCCCTTGAGATATATCTGCAAATATCTCGGAAACGAAGCGAGCTATGGCAAAATGTTAAGAGACCGTTTTTGTAGAGAATTATGTTTCCTACTTTTTATGTTCTATGATATTTTTTGATCAGACGCGTAGTTCTCGAGATATATCAAGATATTTAAAAGTTCCGAAGCCGCACCAACATAATAGAGATACAGAAACACCGTGGCCCCTTTCTTTGAGATAACTCTGCACTATTGCGAGCTGCAAATGCCACTTCCAGCTTAGCTGTGCAGAAGAAGAACAACAAGAAGAAGAAATATATCGAAATATGTCCGTCAGGCCCCTTCCCTTGAGATAAATCTGCAAATATCTCGGAAACGAAGAGAGCTATGGCAAAATGTTAAGAGACCTTTTTTGTAGAGAATTAAGTTTCCTACTTTTCAGGTTCTATGATATTTTTTGATCAGATGCGTAGTTCTCGAGATATATCAAGATATTTAAAAGTTCCGAAGCCGCACCAACATAATAGAGATACAGAAACACCGTGGCCCCTTTCTTTGAGATATCTCTGCACTATTGCGAGCTGTAAATGCCACTTCCAGCTTAGCTGTGCAGAAGAAGAACAACAAGAAGAAGAAATATCTCGAAATATGTCCGTCAGGCCCCTTCCCTTGAGATAAATATGCAAATATCTCGGAAATGAAGCGAGCTATGGCAAAATCTTAAGAAACCTTTTTTGTAGAGAATTAAGTTTCCTACTTTTTATGTTCTATGATATTTTTTGATCAGATGCGCAGTTCTCGAGATATATCAAGATATTTAAAAGTTCCGAAGCCGCACCATCATAATAGAGATACAGAAACACCGTGGCCCCTTTCTTTGAGATAACTCTGCACTATTGCGAGCTGCAAATGCCACTTCCAGCTTAGCTGTGCAGAAGAAGAACAACAAGAAGAAGAAATATCTCGAAATATGTCCGTCAGGCCCCTTCCCTTGAGATAAATCTGCAAATATCTCGGAAACGAAGAGAGCTATGGCAAAATGTTAAGAGACCTTTTTTGTAGAGAATTAAGTTTCCTACTTTTCATGTTCTATGATATTTTTTGATCAGATGCGTAGTTCTCGAGATATATCAAGATATTTAAAAGTTCCGAAGCCGCACCAACATAATAGAGATACAGAAACACCGTGGCCCCTTTCTTTGAGATAACTCTGCACTATTGCGAGCTGTAAATGCCACTTCCAGCTTAGCTGTGCAGAAGAAGAACAACAAGAAGAAGAAATATCTCGAAATATGTCCGTCAGGCCCCTTCCCTTGAGATAAATATGCAAATATCTCGGAAACGAAGCGAGCTATGGCAAAATGTTAAGAGACCTTTTTTGTAGAGAATTATGTTTCCTACAATTTAGGTTCTATGATATTGTTTGATCAGAAGCGTAGTTTTCGAGATATATCGAGATATTTAAAAGTTCCGAAGCCGCACCAACATAATAGAGATACAGAAACACCGTGGCCCCTTTCTTTGAGATAACTGTGCACCAGTGCGAGCCGCAAATGCCACTTCCAGCTTAGCTGTGCAGAAGAAGAACAACAAGAAAAAGAAATATCTCGAAATATGTCCGTCAGGCCCCTTCCCTTGAGATAAATATGCAAATATCTCGGAAACGAAGCGAGCTATGGCAAAATGTTAAGAGACCTTTTTTGTAGAGAATTAAGTTTCCTACTTTTTATGTTCTATGATATTTTTGGATCAGATGCGTAGTTCTCGAGATATATCAAGATATTTAAAAGTTCCGAAGCCGCACCAACATAATAGAGATACAGAAACACCGTGGCCCCTTTCTTTGAGATAACTCTGCACTATTGCGAGCTGCAAATGCCACTTCCAGCTTAGCTGTGCAGAAGAAGAACAACAAGAAGAAGAAATATCTCGAAATATGTCCGTCAGGCCCCTTCCCTTGAGATAAATCTGCAAATATCTCGGAAACGAAGAGAGCTATGGCAAAATGTTAAGAGACCTTTTTTGTAGAGAATTAAGTTTCCTACTTTTCATGTTCTATGATATTTTTTGATCAGATGCGTAGTTCTCGAGATATATCAAGATATTTAAAAGTTCCGAAGCTGCACCAACATAATAGAGATACAGAAACACCGTGGCCCCTTTCTTTGAGATAACTCTGCACTATTGCGAGCTGTAAATGCCACTTCCAGCTTAGCTGTGCAGAAGAAGAACAACAAGAAGAAGAAATATCTCGAAATATGTCCGTCAGGCCCCTTCCCTTGAGATAAATATGCAAATATCTCGGAAACGAAGCGAGCTATGGCAAAATGTTAAGAGACCTTTTTTGTAGAGAATTATGTTTCCTACAATTTAGGTTCTATGATATTTTTTGATCAGAAGCGTAGTTTTCGAGATATATCGAGATATTTAAAAGTTCCGAAGCCGCACCAACATAATAGAGATACAGAAACACCGTGGCCCCTTTCTTTGAGATAACTGTGCACCAGTGCGAGCCGCAAATGCCACTTCCAGCTTAGCTGTGCAGAAGAAGAACAACAAGAAAAAGAAATATCTCGAAATATGTCCGTCAGGCCCCTTCCTTTGAGATATATCTGCAAATATCTCGGAAACGAAGCGAGCTATGGCAAAATGTTAAGAGACCGTTTTTGTAGAGAATTATGTTTCCTACTTTTTATGTTCTATGATATTTTTTGATCAGACGCGTAGTTCTCGAGATATATCAAGATATTTAAAAGTTCCGAAGCCGCACCAACATAATAGAGATACAGAAACACCGTGGCCACTTTCTTTGAGATAACTCTGCACTATTGCGAGCTGCAAATGCCACTTCCAGCTTAGCTGTGCAGAAGAAGAACAACAAGAAGAAGAAATATCTCGAGATATGTCCGTCAGGCCCCTTCCCTTGAGATAAATCTGCAAATATCTCGGAAACGAAGAGAGCTATGGCAAAATGTTAAGAGACCTTTTTTGTAGAGAATTAAGTTTCCTACTTTTCATGTTCTATGATATTTTTTGATCAGATGCGTAGTTCTCGAGATATATCAAGATATTTAAAAGTTCCGAAGCCGCACCAACATAATAGAGATACAGAAACACCGTGGCCCCTTTCTTTGAGATATCTCTGCACTATTGCGAGCTGTAAATGCCACTTCCAGCTTAGCTGTGCAGAAGAAGAACAACAAGAAGAAGAAATATCTCGAAATATGTCCGTCAGGCCCCTTCCCTTGAGATAAATATGCAAATATCTCGGAAATGAAGCGAGCTATGGCAAAATCTTAAGAAACCTTTTTTGTAGAGAATTAAGTTTCCTACTTTTTATGTTCTATGATATTTTTTGATCAGATGCGTAGTTCTCGAGATATATCAAGATATTTAAAAGTTCCGAAGCCGCACCATCATAATAGAGATACAGAAACACCGTGGCCCCTTTCTTTGAGATAACTCTGCACTATTGCGAGCTGCAAATGCCACTTCCAGCTTAGCTGTGCAGAAGAAGAACAACAAGAAGAAGAAATATCTCGAGATATGTCCGTCAGGCCCCTTCCCTTGAGATAAATCTGCAAATATCTCGGAAACGAAGAGAGCTATGGCAAAATGTTAAGAGATCTTTTTTGTAGAGAATTAAGTTTCCTACTTTTCATGTTCTATGATATTTTTTGATCAGATGCGTAGTTCTCGAGATATATCAAGATATTTAAAAGTTCCGAAGCCGCACCAACATAATAGAGATACAGAAACACCGTGGCCCCTTTCTTTGAGATATCTCTGCACTATTGCGAGCTGTAAATGCCACTTCCAGCTTAGCTGTGCAGAAGAAGAACAACAAGAAGAAGAAATATCTCGAAATATGTCCGTCAGGCCCCTTCCCTTGAGATAAATATGCAAATATCTCGGAAATGAAGCGAGCTATGGCAAAATCTTAAGAAACCTTTTTTGTAGAGAATTAAGTTTCCTACTTTTTATGTTCTATGATATTTTTTGATCAGATGCGTAGTTCTCGAGATATATCAAGATATTTAAAAGTTCCGAAGCCGCACCATCATAATAGAGATACAGAAACACCGTGGCCCCTTTCTTTGAGATAACTCTGCACTATTGCGAGCTGCAAATGCCACTTCCAGCTTAGCTGTGCAGAAGAAGAACAACAAGAAGAAAAAATATCTCGAAATATGTCCGTCAGGCCCCTTCCCTTGAGATAAATCTGCAAATATCTCGGAAACGAAGAGAGCTATGGCAAAATGTTAAGAGACCTTTTTTGTAGAGAATTAAGTTTCCTACTTTTCATGTTCTATGATATTTTTTGATCAGATGCGTAGTTCTCGAGATATATCAAGATATTTAAAAGTTCCGAAGCCGCACCAACATAATAGAGATACAGAAACACCGTGGCCCCTTTCTTTGAGATAACTCTGCACTATTGCGAGCTGTAAATGCCACTTCCAGCTTAGCTGTGCAGAAGAAGAACAACAAGAAGAAGAAATATCTCGAAATATGTCCGTCAGGCCCCTTCCCTTGAGATAAATATGCAAATATCTCGGAAACGAAGCGAGCTATGGCAAAATGTTAAGAGACCTTTTTTGTAGAGAATTATGTTTCCTACAATTTAGGTTCTATGATATTTTTTGATCAGAAGCGTAGTTTTCGAGATATATCGAGATATTTAAAAGTTCCGAAGCCGCACCAACATAATAGAGATACAGAAACACCGTGGCCCCTTTCTTTGAGATAACTGTGCACCAGTGCGAGCCGCAAATGCCACTTCCAGCTTAGCTGTGCAGAAGAAGAACAACAAGAAAAAGAAATATCTCGAAATATGTCCGTCAGGCCCCTTCCCTTGAGATATATCTGCAAATATCTCGGAAACGAAGCGAGCTATGGCAAAATGTTAAGAGACCGTTTTTGTAGAGAATTCTGTTTCCTACTTTTTATGTTCTATGATATTTTTTGATCAGACGCGTAGTTCTCGAGATATATCAAGATATTTAAAAGTTCCGAAGCCGCACCAACATAATAGAGATACAGAAACACCGTGGCCCCTTTCTTTGAGATAACTCTGCACTATTGCGAGCTGCAAATGCCACTTCCAGCTTAGCTGTGCAGAAGAAGAACAACAAGAAGAAGAAATATCTCGAAATATGTCCGTCAGGCCCCTTCCCTTGAGATATATCTGCAAATATCTCGGAAACGAAGCGAGCTATGGCAAAATGTTAAGAGACCGTTTTTGTAGAGAATTATGTTTCCTACTTTTTATGTTCTATGATATTTTTTGATCAGATGCGTAGTTCTCGAGATATATCAAGATATTTAAAAGTTCCGAAGCCGCACCATCATAATAGAGATACAGAAACACCGTGGCCCCTTTCTTTGAGATAACTCTGCACTATTGCGAGCTGCAAATGCCACTTCCAGCTTAGCTGTGCAGAAGAAGAACAACAAGAAGAAGAAATATCTCGAAATATGTCCGTCAGGCCCCTTCCCTTGAGATAAATATGCAAATATCTCGGAAACGAAGCGAGCTATGGCAAAATGTTAAGAGACCTTTTTTGTAGAGAATTAAGTTTCCTACTTTTCATGTTCTATGATATTTTTTGGTCAGATGCGTAGTTCTCGAGATATATCAAGATATTTAAAAGTTCCGAAGCCTCACCAACATAATAGAGATACAGAAACACCGTGGCCCCTTTCTTTGAGATAACTCTGCACTATTGCGAGCTGCAAATGCCACTTCCAGCTTAGCTGTGCAGAAGAAGAACAACAAGAAGAAGAAATATCTCGAAATATGTCCGTCAGGCCCCTTCCCTTGAGATAAATCTGCAAATATCTCGGAAACGAAGCGAGCTATGGCAAAATGTTAAGAGACCTTTTTTGTAGATAATTAAGTTTCCTACTTTTTATGTTCTATGATATTTTTCGATCAGAGGCGTAGTTCTCGAGATATATCAAGATATTTAAAAGTTCCGAAGCCGCACCAACATAATAGAGATACAGAAACACCGTGGCCCCTTTCTTTGAGATAACTCTGCACGATTGCGAGCTGGAAATGCCACTTCCAGTTTAGCTGTGCAGAAGAAGAACAACAAGAAGAAGAAATATCTCGAAATATGTCCATCAGGACCCTTCCCTTGAGATAAATCTGCAAATATCTCGGAAACGAAGCGAGCTATGGCAAAATGTTAAGAGAACTTTTTTGTAGAGAATTATGTTTCCTACAATCTATGTTCTATGATATTTTTTGATCAGAAGCGTAGTTTTCGAGATATATCGAGATATTTAAAAGTTCCGAAGCCGCACCAACATAATAGAGATACAGAAACACCGTGGCCCCTTTCTTTGGGATAACTCTGCACTATTGCGAGCTGCAAATGCCACTTCCAGCTTAGGTGTGCAGAGGAAGAACAACAAGAAGAAGAAATATCACGAAATATGTCCGTCAGGCCCCTTCCCTTGAGATAAATCTGCAAATATCTCGGAAACGAAGCGAGCTATGGCAAAATGTTAAGAGACGTTTTTTGTAGAGAATTATGTTTCCTACAATTTATGTTCTATGATATTTTTTGATCAGAAGCGTAGTTTTCGAGATATATCGAGATACTTAAAAGTTCCGAAGCCGCACCAACATAATAGAGATAAAGAAACACCGTGGCCCCTTTCTTTGAGATAACTCTGCACTAGTGCGAGCTGCAAATGCCACTTCCAGCTTAGCTGTGCAGAAGAAGAACAACAAGAAGAAGAAATATCTCGAAATATGTCCGTCAGGCCCCTTCCCTTGAGATAAATATGCAAATATCTCGGAAACGAAGCGAGCTATGGCAAAATGTTAAGAAACCTTTTTTGTAGAGAATTAAGTTTCCTACTTTTTATGTTCTATGATATTTTTTGATTAGATGCGTAGTTCTCGAGATATATCAAGATATTTAAAAGTTCCGAAGCCGCACCATCATAATAGAGATACAGAAACACCGTGGCCCCTTTCTTTGAGATAACTCTGCACTATTGCGAGCTGCAAATGCCACTTCCAGCTTAGCTGTGCAGAGGAAGAACAACAAGAAGAAGAAATATCTCGAAATATGTCCGTCAGGCCAGTTCCTTTGAGCTGAATCTGCAAATATCTCGGAAACGAAGCAAGCTATGGCAAAATGTTAAGAGACGTTTTTTGTAGAGAATTATGTTTCCTACAATTTATGTTCTATGATATTTTTTGATCAGAAGCGTAGTTTTCGAGATATATCGAGATACTTAAAAGTTCCGAAGCCGCACCAACATAATAGAGATACAGAAACACCGTGGCCCCTTTCTTTGAGATAACTGTGCACTAGTGCGAGCCGCAAATGCCACTTCCAGCTTAGCTGTGCAGAAGAAGAACAACAAGAAGAAGAAATATCTCGAAATATGTCCGTGAGGCCCCTTCCCTTGAGATAAATCTGCAAATATCTCGGAAACGAAGCGAGCTATGGCAAAATGTTAAGAGACCTTTTTTGTAGAGAATTATGTTTCCTCCTTTTTATGTTCTATGATATTTTTTGATCAGACGCGTAGTTCTCGAGATATATCAAGATATTGAAAAGTTCCGAAGCCGCACCAACATAATAGAGATACAGAAACACCGTGGCCCCTTTCTTTGAGATATCTCTGCACTATTGCGAGCCGCAAATGCCACTTCCAGCTTAGCTGTGCAGAAGAAGAACAACAAGAAGAAGAAATATCTCGAAATATGTCCGTCAGGCCCCTTCCCTTGAGATAAATCTGCAAATATCTCGGAAACAAAGCGAGCTATGGCAAAATGTTAAGAGACCTTTTTTGTAGAGAATTATGTTTCCTACAATTTATGTTCTATGATATTTTTTGATCAGAAGCGTAGTTTTCGAGATATATCGAGATATTTAAAAGTTCCGAAGCCGCACCAACATAATAGAGATAAAGAAACACCGTGGCCCCTTTCTTTGAGATAACTCTGCACTAGTGCGAGCTGCAAATGCCACTTCCAGCTTAGCTGTGCAGAAGAAGAACAACAAGAAGAAGAAGTATCTCGAAATATGTCCGTCAGGCCCGTTCCTTTGAGCTGAATCTGCAAATATCTCGGAAACGAAGCGAGGTATGGCAAAATGTTAAGAGACCTTTTTTGTAGAGAATAATGTTTCCTACAATTTACGTTCTATGATATTTTTTGATCAGAAGCGTAGTTTTCGAGATATATCGAGATATTTAAAAGTTCCGAAGCCGCACCAACATAATAGAGATACAGAAACACCGTGGCCCCTTTCTTTGAGATAACTCTGCACTATTGCGACCTGCAAATGCCACTTCCAGCTCAGCTGTGCAGAAGAAGAACAACAAGAAGAAGAAATATCTCGAAATATGTCCGTCAGGCCCCTTCCCTTGAGATAAATCTGCAAATATCTCGGAAACGAAGCGAGCTATGGCAAAATGTTAAGAGACCTTTTTTGTAGAGAATTAAGTTCCCTACTTTTTATGTTCGATGATATTTTTTGATCAGATGCGTAGTTCTCGAGATATATCAAGATATTTAAAAGTTCCGAAGCCGCACCAACATAATAGAGATACAGAAACACCGTGGCCCCTTTCTTTGAGATAACTCTGCACTATTGCGAGCTGGAAATGCCACTTCCAGCTTAGCTGTGCAGAAGAAGAACAACAAGAAGAAGAAATATCTCGAAATATGTCCGTCAGGCCCCTTCCCTTGAGATATATCTGCAAATATCTCGGAAACGAAGCGAGCTATGGCAAAATGTTAAGAGACCTTTTTTGTAGAGAATTAAGTTTCCTACTTTTTATGTTCTATGATATTTTTTGATCAGATGCGTAGTTCTCGAGATATATCAAGATATTTAAAAGTTCCGGAGCCGCACCAACATAATAGAGATACAGAAACACCGTGGCCCCTTTCTTTGAGATAACTCTGCACTATTGCGAGCTGCAAATGCCACTTCCAGCTTAGCTGTGCAGAGGAAGAACAACAAGAAGAAGAAATATCTCGAAATATGTCCGTCAGGCCAGTTCCTTTGAGCTGAATCTGCAAATATCTCGGAAACGAAGCGAGCTATGGCAAAATGTTAAGAGACGTTTTTTGTAGAGAATTATGTTTCCTACAATTTATGTTCTATGATATTTTTTGATCAGAAGCGTAGTTTTCGAGATATATCGAGATACTTAAAAGTTCCGAAGCCGCACCAACATAATAGAGATACAGAAACACCGTGGCCCCTTTCTTTGAGATAACTGTGCACTAGTGCGAGCCGCAAATGCCACTTCCAGCTTAGCTGTGCAGAAGAAGAACAACAAGAAGAAGAAATATCTCGAAATATGTCCGTCAGGCCCCTTCCCTTGAGATAAATCTGCAAATATCTCGGAAACGAAGCGAGCTATGGCAAAATGTTAAGAGACCTTTTTTGTAGAGAATTATGTTTCCTACTTTTTATGTTCTATGATATTTTTTGATCAGACGCGTAGTTCTCGAGATATATCGAGATATTTAAAAGTTCCGAAGCCGCACCAACATAATAGAGATCCAGAAACACCGTGGCCCCTTTCTTTGGGATGACTCTGCACTAGTGCGAGCCGCAAATGCCACTTCCAGCTTAGCTGTGCAGAAGAAGAACAACAAGAAGAAGAAATATCTCGAAATATGTCCGTCAGGCCCCTTCCCTTGAGATAAATCAGCAAATATCTCGGAAACGAAGCGAGCTATGGCAAAATGTTAAGAGACCTTTGTTGTAGAGAATTAAGTTTCCTACTTTTTATGTTCTATGATATTTTTTGATCAGATGCGTAGTTCTCGAGATATATCAAGATATTTAAAAGTTCCGAAGCCGCACCAACATAATAGAGATACAGAAACACCGTGGACCCTTTCTTTGAGATAACTCTGCACTATTGCGAGCTGGAAATGCCACTTCCAGTTTAGCTGTGCAGAAGAAGAACAACAAGAAGAAGAAATATCTCGAAATATGTCCGTCAGGCCCCTTCCCTTGAGATATATCTGCAAATATCTCGGAAACGAAACGAGCTATGGCAAAATGTTAAGAGACCTTTTTTGTAGAGAATTATGTTTCCTACAATTTATGTTCTATGATATTTTTTGATCAGAAGCGTAGTTTTCGAGATATATCGAGATATTTAAAAGTTCCGAAGCCGCACCAACATAATAGAGATCCAGAAACACCGTGGCCCCTTTCTTTGAGATAACTCTGCACTAGTGCGAGCCGCAAATGCCACTTCCAGCTTAGCTGTGCAGAAGAAGAACAACAAGAAGAAGAAATATCTCGAAATATGTCCGTCAGGCCCCTTCCCTCGAGATAAATCTGCAAATATCTCGGAAACGAAGCGAGCTATGGCAAAATGTTAAGAGACCTTTGTTGTAGAGAATTAAGTTTCCTACTTTTTATGTTCTATGATATTTTTTGATCAGATGCGTTGTTCTCGAGATATATCAAGATATTTAAAAGTTCCGAAGCCGCACCAACATAATAGAGATACAGAAACACCGTGGCCCCTTTCTTTGAGATAACTCTGCACTATTGCGAGCTACAAATGCCACTTCCAGCTTAGCTGTGCAGAAGAAGAACAACAAGAAGAAGAAATATCACGAAATATGTCCGTTAGGCCCCTTCCCTTGAGATAAATCTGCAAATATCTCGGAAACGAAGCGAGCTATGGCAAAATGTTAAGAGACCTTTTTTGTAGAGAATTAAGTTTCCTACTTTTCATGTTCTATGATATTTTTTGATCAGATGCGTAGATCTCGAGATATATCAAGATATTTAAAAGTTCCGAAGCTGCACCAACATAATAGAGGTACAGAAACACCGTGGCCGCTTTCTTTGAGATAACTCTGCACTATTGCGAGCTGGAAATGCCACTTCCAGTTTAGCTGTGCAGAAGAAGAACAACAAGAAGAAGAAATATCTCGAAATATGTCCGTCAGGCCCCTTCCCTTGAGATATATCTGCAAATATCTCGGAAACGAAACGAGCTATGGCAAAATGTTAAGAAACCTTTTTTGTAGAGAATTATGTTTCCTACAATTTATGTTCTATGATATTTTTTGATCAGAAGCGTAGTTTTCGAGATATATCGAGATATTTGAAAGTTCCGAAGCCGCACCAACATAATAGAGATCCAGAAACACCGTGGCCCCTTTCTTTGAGATAACTCTGCACTAGTGCGAGCCGCAAATGTCACTTCCAGCTTAGCTGTGCAGAAGAAGAACAACAAGAAGAAGAAATATCTCGAAATATGTCCGTCAGGCCCCTTCCCTCGAGATAAATCTGCAAATATCTCGGAAACGAAGCGAGCTATGGCAAAATGTTAAGAGACCTTTTTTGTAGAGAATTAAGTTTCCGACTTTTTATGTTCTATGATATTTTTTGATCAGATGCGTAGTTCTCGAGATATATCAAGATATTTAAAAGTTCCGAAGCCGCACCAACATAATAGAGATACAGAAACACCGTGGCCCCTTTCTTTGAGATAACTATGCACTATTGCGAGCTGCAAATGCCACTTCCAGCTTAGCTGTGCAGAAGAAGAACAACAAGAAGAAGAAATATCTCGAAATATGTCCGTCAGGCCCCTTCCCTTGAGATAAATCTGCAAATATCTCGGAAACGAAGCGGGCTATGGCAAAATGTTAAGAGACCTTATTTGTAGAGAATTAAGTTTCCTACTTTTTATGTTCTATGATATTTTTTGATCAGATACGTAGTTCTCGAGATATATCAAGATATTTAAAAGTTCCGAAGCCGCACCAACATAATAGAGATACAGAAACACCGTGGCCTCTTTCTTTGAGATAACTCTGCACTATTGCGAGCTGCAAATGCCACTTCCAGCTTAGCTGTGCAGAAGAAGAACAACAAGAAGAAGAAATATCTCGAAATATGTCCGTCAGGCCCCTTCCCTCGAGATAAATCTGCAAATATCTCGGAAACGAAGCGAGCTATGGCAAAATGTTAAGAGACCTTTTTTGTAGAGAATTAAGTTTCCTACTTTTCATGTTCTATGATATTTTTTGATCAGATGCGTAGATCTCGAGATATATCAAGATATTTAAAAGTTCCGAAGCTGCACCAACATAATAGAGGTACAGAAACACCGTGGCCGCTTTCTTTGAGATAACTCTGCACTATTGCGAGCTGGAAATGCCACTTCCAGTTTAGCTGTGCAGAAGAAGAACAACAAGAAGAAGAAATATCTCGAAATATGTCCGTCAGGCCCCTTCCCTTGAGATATATCTGCAAATATCTCGGAAACGAAACGAGCTATGGCAAAATGTTAAGAAACCTTTTTTGTAGAGAATTATGTTTCCTACAATTTATGTTCTATGATATTTTTTGATCAGAAGCGTAGTTTTCGAGATATATCGAGATATTTGAAAGTTCCGAAGCCGCACCAACATAATAGAGATCCAGAAACACCGTGGCCCCTTTCTTTGAGATAACTCTGCACTAGTGCGAGCCGCAAATGTCACTTCCAGCTTAGCTGTGCAGAAGAAGAACAACAAGAAGAAGAAATATCTCGAAATATGTCCGTCAGGCCCCTTCCCTCGAGATAAATCTGCAAATATCTCGGAAACGAAGCGAGCTATGGCAAAATGTTAAGAGACCTTTTTTGTAGAGAATTAAGTTTCCTACTTTTTATGTTCTATGATATTTTTTGATCAGATGCGTAGTTCTCGAGATATATCAAGATATTTAAAAGTTCCGAAGCCGCACCAACATAATAGAGATACAGAAACACCGTGGCCCCTTTCTTTGAGATAACTATGCACTATTGCGAGCTGCAAATGCCACTTCCAGCTTAGCTGTGCAGAAGAAGAACAACAAGAAGAAGAAATATCTCGAAATATGTCCGTCAGGCCCCTTCCCTTGAGATAAATCTGCAAATATCTCGGAAACGAAGCGGGCTATGGCAAAATGTTAAGAGACCTTATTTGTAGAGAATTAAGTTTCCTACTTTTTATGTTCTATGATATTTTTTGATCAGATACGTAGTTCTCGAGATATATCAAGATATTTAAAAGTTCCGAAGCCGCACCAACATAATAGAGATACAGAAACACCGTGGCCTCTTTCTTTGAGATAACTCTGCACTATTGCGAGCTGCAAATGCCACTTCCAGCTTAGCTGTGCAGAAGAAGAACAACAAGAAGAAGAAATATCTCGAAATATGTCCGTCAGGCCCCATCCCTTGAGATAAATCTGCAAATATCTCGGAAACCAAGCGAGCTATGGCAAAATGTTAAGAGACCTTTCTTGTAGAGAATCAAGTTACCTACTTTTTATGTTCTATGATATTTTTTGATCAGATGCGTAGTTCTCGAGATATATCAAGATATTTAAAAGTTCCGAAGCCGCAGCAACATAATAGAGATACAGAAACACCGTGTCCCCTTTCTTTGCGATAACTCTGCACTATTGCGAGCTGCAAATGCCACTTCCAGCTTAGCTGTGCAGAAGAAGAACAACAAGAAGAAGAAATATCTCGAAATATGTCCGTCAGGCCCCTTCCCTTGAGATAAATCTGCAAATATCTCGGAAACGAAGCGAGCTATGGCAAAATGTTAAGAGACCTTTTTTGTAGAGAATTAAGTTTCCTACTTTTTATGTTCTATGATATTTTTTGATCAGATGCGTAGTTCTCGAGATATATCAAGATATTTAAAAGTTCCGAAGCCGCACCAACATAATAGAGATACAGAAACACCGTGGCCCCTTTCTTTGAGATAACTCTGCACTATTGCGAGCTGGAAATGCCACTTCCAGTTTAGCTGTGCAGAAGAAGAACAACAAGAAGAAGAAATATCTCGAAATATGTCCGTTAGGCCCCTTCCCTTGAGATAAATCTGCAAATATCTCGGAAACGAAGCGAGCTATGGCAAAATGTTAAGAGACCTTTTTTGTAGAGAATTAAGTTTCCTACTTTTTATGTTCTATGATATTTTTTGATCAGAAGCGTAGTTTTCGAGATATATCGAGATATTTAAAAGTTCCGAAGCCGCACCAACATAATAAAGATACAGAAACACCGTGGCCCCTTTCTTTGAGATAACTCTGCACTAGTGCGAGCCGCAAATGCACTTCCAGCTTAGCTGTGCAGAAGAAGAACAACAAGAAGAAGAAATATCTCGAAATATGTCCGTCAGGCCAGTTCCTTTGAGCTGAATCTGCAAATATCTCGGAAACGAAGCGAGCTATGGCAAAATGTTAAGAGACGTTTTTTGTAGAGAATTATGTTTCCTACAATTTATGTTCTATGATATTTTTTGATCAGAAGCGTAGTTTTCGAGATATATCGAGATTTTTAAAAGTTCCGAAGCCGCACCAACATAATAGGGATACAGAAACACCGTGGCCCCTTTCTTTGAGATAACTCTGCACTAGTGCGAGCCGCAAATGCCACTTCCAGCTTAGCTGTGCAGAAGAAGAACAACAAGAAGAAGAAATATCTCGAAATATGTCCGTCAGGCCCCTTCCCTTGAGATAAATCTGCAAATATCTCGGAAACGAAGCGAGCTATGGCAAAATGTTAGGAGACCTTTTTTGTAGAGAATTAAGTTTCCTACTTTTTATGTTCTATGATATTTTTTGATCAGATGCGTAGTTCTCGAGATATATCAAGATATTTAAAAGTTCCGAAGCCGCACCAACATAATAGAGATACAGAAACACCGTGGCCCCTTTCTTTGAGATAACTCTGCACTATTGCGAGCTGTAAATGCCACTTCCAGCTTAGCTGTGCAGAAGAAGAACAACAAGAAGAAGAAATATCTCGAAATATGTCCGTCAGGCCCCTTCCCTTGAGATATATCTGCAAATATCTCGGAAACGAAGCGAGCTATGGCAAAATGTTAAGAGACCTTTTTTGTAGAGAATTATGTTTCCTACAATTTATGTTCTATGATCTTTTTCGATCAGAGGCGTAGTTCTCGAGATATATCGAGATATTTAAAAGTTCCGCAGCCGCACCAACATAATAGAGATACAGAAACACCGTGGCCCCTTTCTTTGAGATAACTCTGCACTAGTGCGAGCCGCAAATGCCACTTCCAGCTTAGCTGTGCAGAAGAAGAACAACAAGAAGAAGAAATATCTCGAAATATGTCCGTCAGGCCCCTTCCCTTGAGATAAATCTGCAAATATCTCGGAAACGAAGCGAGCTATGGCAAAATGTTAAGAGACCTTTTTTGTAGAGAATTATATTTCCTACAATTTACGTTCTATGATATTTTTTGATCAGAAGCGTAGTTCTCGAGATAGATCAAGATACTTAAAAGTTCCGAAGCCGCACCAAACATAATAGAGATACAGAAACACCGTGGCCCCTCTCTTTGAGATAACTCTGCACTATTGCGAGCGGCAAATGCCACTTCCAGCTTAGCTGTGCAGAAGAAGAACAACAAGAAGAAGAAATATCTCGAAATATGTCCGTCAGGCCCCTTCCCTTGAGATAAATCTGCAAATATCTCGGAAACGAAGCGAGCTATGGCAAAATGTTAAGAGACCTTTTTTGTAGATAATTAAGTTTCCTACTTTTTATGTTCTATCATATTTTTCGATCAGAGGCGTAGTTCTCGAGATATATCAAGATATTTAAAAGTTCCGAAGCCGCACCAACATAATAGAGATACAGAAACACCGTGGCCCCTTTCTTTGAGATAACTCTGCACGATTGCGAGCTGGAAATGCCACTTCCAGTTTAGCTGTGCAGAAGAAGAACAACAAGAAGAAGAAATATCTCGAAATATGTCCATCAGGACCCTTCCCTTGAGATAAATCTGCAAATATCTCGGAAACGAAGCGAGCTATGGCAAAATGTTAAGAGACCTTTTTTGTAGAGAATTATGTTTCCTACAATTTATGTTCTATGATATTTTTTGATCAGAAGCGTAGTTTTCGAGATATATCGAGATATTTAAAAGTTCCGAAGCCGCACCAACATAATAGAGATACAGAAACACCGTGGCCCCTTTCTTTGAGATAACTCTGCACTATTGCGACCTGCAAATGCCACTTCCAGCTCAGCTGTGCAGAAGAAGAACAACAAGAAGAAGAAATATCTCGAAATATGTCCGTCAGGCCCCTTCCCTTGAGATAAATCTGCAAATATCTCGGAAACGAAGCGAGCTATGGCAAAATGTTAAGAGACCTTTTTTGTAGAGAATTAAGTTTCCTACTTTTTATGTTCTATGATATTTTTTGATCAGATGCGTAGTTCTCGAGATATATCAAGATATTTAAAAGTTCCGAAGCCGCACCAACATAATAGAGATACAGAAACACCGTGGCCCCTTTCTTTGAGATAACTCTGCACTATTGCGAGCTGGAAATGCCACTTCCAGTTTAGCTGTGCAGAAGAAGAACAACAAGAAGAAGAAATATCTCGAAATATGTCCGTTAGGCCCCTTCCCTTGAGATAAATCTGCAAATATCTCGGAAACGAAGCGAGCTATGGCAAAATGTTAAGAGACCTTTTTTGTAGAGAATTAAGTTTCCTACTTTTTATGTTCTATGATATTTTTTGATCAGAAGCGTAGTTTTCGAGATATATCGAGATATTTAAAAGTTCCGAAGCCGCACCAACATAATAAAGATACAGAAACACCGTGGCCCCTTTCTTTGAGATAACTCTGCACTAGTGCGAGCCGCAAATGCCACTTCCAGCTTAGCTGTGCAGAAGAAGAACAACAAGAAGAAGAAATATCTCGAAATATGTCCGTCAGGCCCCTTCCCTTGAGATAAATATGCAAATATCTCGGAAACGAAGCGAGCTATGGCAAAATGTTAAGAGACCTTTTTTGTATAGAATTAAGTTTCCTACTTTTTATGTTCTATGATATTTTTTGATCAGATGCGTAGTTCTCGAGATATATCAAGATATTTAAAAGTTCCGAAGCCGCACCAACATAATAGAGATACAGAAACACCGTGGCCCCTTTCTTTGAGATAACTCTGCACTATTGCGAGCTGGAAATGCCACTTCCAGTTTAGCTGTGCAGAAGAAGAACAACAAGAAGAAGAAATATCTCGAAATATGTCCGTTAGGCCCCTTCCCTTGAGATAAATCTGCAAATATCTCGGAAACGAAGCAAGCTATGGCAAAATGTTAAGAGACCTTTTTTGTAGAGAATTAAGTTTCCTACTTTTTATGTTCTATGATATTTTTTGATCAGAAGCGTAGTTTTCGAGATATATCGAGATATTTAAAAGTTCCGAAGCCGCACCAACATAATAAAGATACAGAAACACCGTGGCCCCTTTCTTTGAGATAACTCTGCACTAGTGCGAGCCGCAAATGCCACTTCCAGCTTAGCTGTGCAGAAGAAGAACAACAAGAAGAAGAAATATCTCGAAATATGTCCGTCAGGCCCCTTCCCTTGAGATAAATATGCAAATATCTCGGAAACGAAGCGAGCTATGGCAAAATGTTAAGAGACCTTTTTTGTATAGAATTAAGTTTCCTACTTTTTATGTTCTATGATATTTTTTGATCAGATGCGTAGTTCTCGAGATATATCAAGATATTTAAAAGATCCGAAGCCGCACCAACATAATAGAGATACAGAAACACCGTGGCCCCTTTCTTTGAGATAACTCTGCACTATTGCGAGCTGCAAATGCCACTTCCAGCTTAGCTGCGCAGAGGAAGAACAACAAGAAGAAGAAATATCTCGAAATATGTCCGTCAGGCCAGTTCCTTTGAGCTGTATCTGCAAATATGTCGGAAACGAAGCGAGCTATGGCAAAATGTTTAGAGACGTTTTTTGTAGAGAATTATGTTTCCTACAATTTATGTTCTATGATATTTTTTGATCAGAAGCGTAGTTTTCGAGATATATCGAGATATTTAAAAGTTCCGAAGACGCACCAACATAATAGAGATACAGAAACACCGTGGCCCCTTTCTTTGAGATAACTGTGCACTAGTGCGAGCCGCAAATGCCACTTCCAGCTTAGCTGCGCAGAAGAAGAACAACAAGAAGAAGAAATATCTCGAAATATGTCCGTCAGGCCCCTTCCCTTGAGATATATCTGCAAATATCTCGGAAACGAAGCGAGCTATGGCAAAATGTTAAGACACCGTTTTTGTAGAGAATTAAGTTTCCTACTTTTTATGTTCTATGATATTTTTTGATCAGACGCGTAGTTCTCGAGATATATCAAGATATTTAAAAGTTCCGAAGCCGCACCAACATAATAGAGATACAGAAACACCGTGGCCCCTTTCTTTGAGATAACTCTGCACTATTGCGAGCTGGAAATGCCACTTCCAGTTTAGCTGTGCAGAAGAAGAACAACAAGAAGAAGAAATATCTCGAAATATGTCCGTTAGGCCCCTTCCCTTGAGATAAATCTGCAAATATCTCGGAAACGAAGCGAGCTATGGCAAAATGTTAAGAGACCTTTTTTGTAGAGAATTAAGTTTCCTACTTTTTATGTTCTATGATATTTTTTGATCAGAAGCGTAGTTTTCGAGATATATCGAGATATTTAAAAGTTCCGAAGCCGCACCAACATAATAAAGATACAGAAACACCGTGGCCCCTTTCTTTGAGATAACTCTGCACTAGTGCGAGCCGCAAATGCCACTTCCAGCTTAGCTGTGCAGAAGAAGAACAACAAGAAGAAGAAATATCTCGAAATATGTCCGTCAGGCCACTTCCCTTGAGATAAATCTGCAAATATCTCGGAAACGAAGCGAGCTATGGCAAAATGTTAAGAGACGTTTTTTGTTGAGAATTGTATTTCCTACAATTTATGTTCTATGATATTTTTTGATCAGAAGCGTAGTTCTCGAGATAGATCAAGATACTTAAAAGTTCCGAAGCCGCACCAAACATAATAGAGATACAGAAACACCGTGGCCCCTCTCTTTGAGATAACTCTGCACTATTGCGAGCTGCAAATGCCACTTCCAGCATAGCTGTGCAGAAGAAGAAATATCTCGAAATATGTCCGTCAGGCCCCTTCCCTTGAGATAAATATGCAAATATCTCGGAAACGAAGCGAGCTATGGCAAAATGTTAAGAGACCTTTTTTGTAGATAATTAAGTTTCCTACAATTTATGTTCTATGATATTTTTTGATCAGAAGCGTAGTTTTCGAGATATATCGAGATATTTAAAAGTTCCGAAGCCGCACCAACATAATAGAGATACAGAAACACCGTGGCCCCTTTCTTTGGGATAACTCTGCACTATTGCGAGCTGCAAATGCCACTTCCAGCTTAGCTGTGCAGAAGAAGAACAACAAGAAGAAGAAATATCTCGAAATATGTCCGTCAGGCCACTTCCCTTGAGATAAATCTGCAAATATTTCGGAAACGAAGCGAGCTATGGCAAAATGTTAAGAGACCTTTTTTGTAGAGAATTAAGTTTCCTACTTTTTATGTTCGATGATATTTTTTGATCAGATGCGTAGTTCTCGAGATATATCAAGATATTTAAAAGTTCCGAAGCTGCACCAACATAATAGAGGTACAGAAACACCGTGGCCTCTTTCTTTGAGATAACTCTGCACTATTGCGAGCTGCAAATGCCACTTCGAGCTTAGCTGTGCAGAAGAAGAACAACAAGAAGAAGAAATATCTCGAAATATGTCCGTCAGACCCCTTCCCTTCAGATGAATCTGCAAATATCTCGGAAACGAAGCGAGCTATGGCAAAATGTTGAGAGACCTTTTTTGTAGAGAATAATATTTCCTACAATTTACGTTATATGATATTTTTTGATCAGAAGCGTAGTTTTCGAGATATATCGAGATATTTAAAAGTTCCGTAGCCGCACCAACATAATAGAGATACAGAAACACCGTGGCCCCTTTCTTTGAGATAACTCTGCACTATTGCGACCTGCAAATGCCACTTCCAGCTCAGCTGTGCAGAAGAAGAACAACAAGAAGAAGAAATATCTCGAAATATGTCCGTCAGGCCCCTTCCCTTGAGATAAATCTGCAAATATCTCGGAAACGAAGCGAGCTATGGCAAAATGTTAAGAGACCTTTTTTGTAGAGAATTAAGTTTCCTACTTTTTATGTTCGATGATATTTTTTGATCAGATGCGTAGTTCTCGAGATATATCAAGATATTTAAAAGTTCCGAAGCTGCACCAACATAATAGAGGTACAGAAACACCGTGGCCTCTTTCTTTGAGATAACTCTGCACTATTGCGAGCTGCAAATGCCACTTCGAGCTTAGCTGTGCAGAAGAAGAACAACAAGAAGAAGAAATATCTCGAAATATGTCCGTCAGACCCCTTCCCTTCAGATGAATCTGCAAATATCTCGGAAACGAAGCGAGCTATGGCAAAATGTTGAGAGACCTTTTTTGTAGAGAATAATATTTCCTACAATTTACGTTATATGATATTTTTTGATCAGAAGCGTAGTTTTCGAGATATATCGAGATATTTAAAAGTTCCGTAGCCGCACCAACATAATAGAGATACAGAAACACCGTGGCCCCTTTCTTGGAGATAACTCTGCACTATTGCGACCTGCAAATGCCACTTCCAGCTCAGCTGTGCAGAAGAAGAACAACAAGAAGAAGAAATATCTCGAAATATGTCCGTCAGGCCCCTTCCCTTGAGATAAATCTGCAAATATCTCGGAAACGAAGCGAGCTATGGCAAAATGTTAAGAGACCTTTTTTGTAGAGAATTAAGTTTCCTACTTTTTATGTTCTATGATATTTTTTGATCAGATGCGTAGTTCTCGAGATATATCAAGATATTTAAAAGTTCCGAAGCCGCACCAACATAATAGAGATACAGAAACACCGTGGCCCCTTTCTTTGAGATAACTCTGCACTATTGCGAGCTGCAAATGCCACTTCCAGCTTAGCTGTGCAGAGGAAGAACAACAAGAAGAAGAAATATCTCGAAATATGTCCGTCAGGCCAGTTCCTTTGAGCTGAATCTGCAAATATCTCGGAAACGAAGCGAGCTATGGCAAAATGTTAAGAGACGTTTTTTGTAGAGAATTATGTTTCCTACAATTTATGTTCTATGATATTTTTTGATCAGAAGCGTAGTTTTCGAGATATATCGAGATATTTAAAAGTTCTGAAGACGCACCAACATAATAGAGATACAGAAACACCGTGGCCCCTTTCTTTGAGATAACTGTGCACCAGTGCGAGCCGCAAATGCCACTTCCAGCTTAGCTGTGCAGAAGAAGAACAACAAGAAGAAGAAATATATCGAAATATGTCCGTCAGGCCCCTTCCCTTGAGATATATCTGCAAATATCTCGGAAACGAAGCGAGCTATGGCAAAATGTTAAGAGACCGTTTTTGTAGAGAATTATGTTTCCTACCTTTTATGTTCTATGATATTTTTTGATCAGACGCGTAGTTCTCGAGATATATCAAGATATTTAAAAGTTCCGAAGCCGCACCAACATAATAGAGATACAGAAACACCGTGGCCCCTTTCTTTGAGATAACTCTGCACTATTGCGAGCTGCAAATGCCACTTCCAGCTTAGCTGTGCAGAAGAAGAACAACAAGAAGAAGAAATATCTCGAAATATGTCCGTCAGGCCCCTTCCCTTGAGATAAATATGCAAATATCTCGGAAACGAAGAGAGCTATGGCAAAATGTTAAGAGACCTTTTTTGTAGAGAATTAAGGTTCCTACTTTTCATGTTCTATGATATTTTTTGATCAGATGCGTAGTTCTCGAGATATATCAAGATATTTAAAAGTTCCGAAGCCGCACCAACATAATAGAGATACAGAAACACCGTGGCCCCTTTCTTTGAGATAACTCTGCACTATTGCGAGCTGTAAATGCCACTTCCAGCTTAGCTGTGCAGAAGAAGAACAACAAGAAGGAGAAATATCTCGAAATATGTCCGTCAGGCCCCTTTCCTTGAGATAAATATGCAAATATCTCGGAAACGAAGCGAGCTATGGCAAAATGTTAAGAAACCTTTTTTGTAGAGAATTAAGTTTCCTACTTTTTATGTTCTATGATATTTTTTGATCAGATGCGTAGTTCTCGAGATATATCAAGATATTTAAAAGTTCCGAAGCCGCACGATCATAATAGAGATACAGAAACACCGTGGCCCCTTTCTTTGAGATAACTCTGCACTATTGCGAGCTGCAAATGCCACTTCCAGCTTAGCTGTGCAGAGGAAGAACAACAAGAAGAAGAAATATCTCGAAATATGTCCGTCAGGCCAGTTCCTTTGAGCTGAATCTGCAAATATCTCGGAAACGAAGCGAGCTATGGCAAAATGTTAAGAGACGTTTTTTGTAGAGAATTATGTTTCCTACAATTTATGTTCTATGATATTTTTTGATCAGAAGCGTAGTTTTCGAGATATATCGGGATACTTAAACGTTCCGAAGCCGCACCAACATAATAGAGATACAGAAACACCGTGGCCCCTTTCTTTGAGATAACTGTGCACTAGTGCGAGCCGCAAATGCCACTTCCAGCTTAGCTGTGCAGAAGAAGAACAACAAGAAGAAGAAATATCTCGAAATATGTCCGTCAGGCCCCTTCCCTTGAGATAAATATGCAAATATCTCGGAAACGAAGCGAGCTATGGCAAAATGTTAAGAAACCTTTTTTGTAGAGAATTAAGTTTCCTACAATTTAGGTTCTATGATATTTTTTGATCAGAAGCGTAGTTTTCGAGATATATCGAGATATTTAAAAGTTCCGAAGCCGCACCAACATAATAGAGATACAGAAACACCGTGGCCCCTTTCTTTGAGATAACTCTGCACTATTGCGAGCTGCAAATGCCACTTCCAGCTTAGCTGTGCAGAAGAAGAACAACAAGAAGAAGAAATATCTCGAAATATGTCCGTCAGGCCCCTTCCCTTGAGATAAATCTGCAAATATCTCGGAAACGAAGAGAGCTATGGCAAAATGTTAAGAGACCTTTTTTGTAGAGAATTAAGTTTCCTACTTTTCATGTTCTATGATATTTTTTGATCAGATGCGTAGTTCTCGAGATATATCAAGATATTTAAAAGTTCCGAAGCCGCACCAACATAATAGAGATACAGAAACACCGTGGCCCCTTTCTTTGAGATATCTCTGCACTATTGCGAGCTGTAAATGCCACTTCCAGCTTAGCTGTGCAGAAGAAGAACAACAAGAAGAAGAAATATCTCGAAATATGTCCGTCAGGCCCCTTCCCTTGAGATA
This sequence comes from Osmia lignaria lignaria, assembly GCF_051020975.1. NCBI lineage: Eukaryota > Metazoa > Arthropoda > Insecta > Hymenoptera > Megachilidae > Osmia > Osmia lignaria. The sequence continues at coordinate 2,123,702 of NW_027478159.1, read as the reverse complement.
AATATGCAAATATCTCGGAAATGAAGCGAGCTATGGCAAAATCTTAAGAAACCTTTTTTGTAGAGAATTAAGTTTCCTACTTTTTATGTTCTATGATATTTTTTGATCAGATGCGTAGTTCTCGAGATATATCAAGATATTTAAAAGTTCCGAAGCCGCACCATCATAATAGAGATACAGAAACACCGTGGCCCCTTTCTTTGAGATAACTCTGCACTATTGCGAGCTGCAAATGCCACTTCCAGCTTAGCTGTGCAGAAGAAGAACAACAACAAGAAGAAATATCTCGAAATATGTCCGTCAGGCCCCTTCCCTTGAGATAAATCTGCAAATATCTCGGAAACGAAGAGAGCTATGGCAAAATGTTAAGAGACCTTTTTTGTAGAGAATTAAGTTTCCTACTTTTCATGTTCTATGATATTTTTTGATCAGATGCGTAGTTCTCGAGATATATCAAGATATTTAAAAGTTCCGAAGCCGCACCAACATAATAGAGATACAGAAACACCGTGGCCCCTTTCTTTGAGATAACTCTGCACTATTGCGAGCTGTAAATGCCACTTCCAGCTTAGCTGTGCAGAAGAAGAACAACAAGAAGAAGAAATATCTCGAAATATGTCCGTCAGGCCCCTTCCCTTGAGATAAATATGCAAATATCTCGGAAACGAAGCGAGCTATGGCAAAATGTTAAGAGACCTTTTTTGTAGAGAATTATGTTTCCTACAATTTAGGTTCTATGATATTGTTTGATCAGAAGCGTAGTTTTCGAGATATATCGAGATATTTAAAAGTACCGAAGCCGCACCAACATAATAGAGATACAGAAACACCGTGGCCCCTTTCTTTGAGATAACTGTGCACCAGTGCGAGCCGCAAATGCCACTTCCAGCTTAGCTGTGCAGAAGAAGAACAACAAGAAAAAGAAATATCTCGAAATATGTCCGTCAGGCCCCTTCCCTTGAGATAAATATGCAAATATCTCGGAAACGAAGCGAGCTATGGCAAAATGTTAAGAGACCTTTTTTGTAGAGAATTAAGTTTCCTACTTTTTATGTTCTATGATATTTTTGGATCAGATGCGTAGTTCTCGAGATATATCAAGATATTTAAAAGTTCCGAAGCCGCACCAACATAATAGAGATACAGAAACACCGTGGCCCCTTTCGTTGAGATAACTCTGCACTATTGCGAGCTGCAAATGCCACTTCCAGCTTAGCTGTGCAGAAGAAGAACAACAAGAAGAAGAAATATCTCGAAATATGTCCGTCAGGCCCCTTCCCTTGAGATAAATCTGCAAATATCTCGGAAACGAAGAGAGCTATGGCAAAATGTTAAGAGACCTTTTTTGTAGAGAATTAAGTTTCCTACTTTTCATGTTCTATGATATTTTTTGATCAGATGCGTAGTTCTCGAGATATATCAAGATATTTAAAAGTTCCGAAGCTGCACCAACATAATAGAGATACAGAAACACCGTGGCCCCTTTCTTTGAGATAACTCTGCACTATTGCGAGCTGTAAATGCCACTTCCAGCTTAGCTGTGCAGAAGAAGAACAACAAGAAGAAGAAATATCTCGAAATATGTCCGTCAGGCCCCTTCCCTTGAGATAAATATGCAAATATCTCGGAAGCGAAGCGAGCTATGGCAAAATGTTAAGAGACCTTTTTTGCAGAGAATTATGTTTCCTACAATTTAGGTTCTATGATATTTTTTGATCAGAAGCGTAGTTTTCGAGATATATCGAGATATTTAAAAGTTCCGAAGCCGCACCAACATAATAGAGATACAGAAACACCGTGGCCCCTTTCTTTGAGATAACTGTGCACCAGTGCGAGCCGCAAATGCCACTTCCAGCTTAGCTGTGCAGAAGAAGAACAACAAGAAAAAGAAATATCTCGAAATATGTCCGTCAGGCCCCTTCCCTTGAGATATATCTGCAAATATCTCGGAAACGAAGCGAGCTATGGCAAAATGTTAAGAGACCGTTTTTGTAGAGAATTATGTTTCCTACTTTTTATGTTCTATGATATTTTTTGATCAGACGCGTAGTTCTCGAGATATATCAAGATATTTAAAAGTTCCGAAGCCGCACCAACATAATAGAGATACAGAAACACCGTGGCCCCTTTCTTTGAGATAACTCTGCACTATTGCGAGCTGCAAATGCCACTTCCAGCTTAGCTGTGCAGAAGAAGAACAACAAGAAGAAGAAATATCTCGAAATATGTCCGTCAGGCCCCTTCCCTTGAGATAAATCTGCAAATATCTCGGAAACGAAGAGAGCTATGGCAAAATGTTAAGAGACCTTTTTTGTAGAGAATTAAGTTTCCTACTTTTCATGTTCTATGATATTTTTTGATCAGATGCGTAGTTCTCGAGATATATCAAGATATTTAAAAGTTCCGAAGCCGCACCAACATAATAGAGATACAGAAACACCGTGGCCCCTTTCTTTGAGATATCTCTGCACTATTGCGAGCTGTAAATGCCACTTCCAGCTTAGCTGTGCAGAAGAAGAACAACAAGAAGAAGAAATATCTCGAAATATGTCCGTCAGGCCCCTTCCCTTGAGATAAATATGCAAATATCTCGGAAATGAAGCGAGCTATGGCAAAATCTTAAGAAACCTTTTTTGTAGAGAATTAAGTTTCCTACTTTTTATGTTCTATGATATTTTTTGATCAGATGCGTAGTTCTCGAGATATATCAAGATATTTAAAAGTTCCGAAGCCGCACCATCATAATAGAGATACAGAAACACCGTGGCCCCTTTCTTTGAGATAACTCTGCACTATTGCGAGCTGCAAATGCCACTTCCAGCTTAGCTGTGCAGAAGAAGAACAACAAGAAGAAAAAATATCTCGAAATATGTCCGTCAGGCCCCTTCCCTTGAGATAAATCTGCAAATATCTCGGAAACGAAGAGAGCTATGGCAAAATGTTAAGAGACCTTTTTTGTAGAGAATTAAGTTTCCTACTTTTCATGTTCTATGATATTTTTTGATCAGATGCGTAGTTCTCGAGATATATCAAGATATTTAAAAGTTCCGAAGCCGCACCAACATAATAGAGATACAGAAACACCGTGGCCCCTTTCTTTGAGATAACTCTGCACTATTGCGAGCTGTAAATGCCACTTCCAGCTTAGCTGTGCAGAAGAAGAACAACAAGAAGAAGAAATATCTCGAAATATGTCCGTCAGGCCCCTTCCCTTGAGATAAATATGCAAATATCTCGGAAACGAAGCGAGCTATGGCAAAATGTTAAGAGACCTTTTTTGTAGAGAATTATGTTTCCTACAATTTAGGTTCTATGATATTTTTTGATCAGAAGCGTAGTTTTCGAGATATATCGAGATATTTAAAAGTTCCGAAGCCGCACCAACATAATAGAGATACAGAAACACCGTGGCCCCTTTCTTTGAGATAACTGTGCACCAGTGCGAGCCGCAAATGCCACTTCCAGCTTAGCTGTGCAGAAGAAGAACAACAAGAAAAAGAAATATCTCGAAATATGTCCGTCAGGCCCCTTCCCTTGAGATATATCTGCAAATATCTCGGAAACGAAGCGAGCTATGGCAAAATGTTAAGAGACCGTTTTTGTAGAGAATTCTGTTTCCTACTTTTTATGTTCTATGATATTTTTTGATCAGACGCGTAGTTCTCGAGATATATCAAGATATTTAAAAGTTCCGAAGCCGCACCAACATAATAGAGATACAGAAACACCGTGGCCCCTTTCTTTGAGATAACTCTGCACTATTGCGAGCTGCAAATGCCACTTCCAGCTTAGCTGTGCAGAAGAAGAACAACAAGAAGAAGAAATATCTCGAAATATGTCCGTCAGGCCCCTTCCCTTGAGATATATCTGCAAATATCTCGGAAACGAAGCGAGCTATGGCAAAATGTTAAGAGACCGTTTTTGTAGAGAATTATGTTTCCTACTTTTTATGTTCTATGATATTTTTTGATCAGATGCGTAGTTCTCGAGATATATCAAGATATTTAAAAGTTCCGAAGCCGCACCATCATAATAGAGATACAGAAACACCGTGGCCCCTTTCTTTGAGATAACTCTGCACTATTGCGAGCTGCAAATGCCACTTCCAGCTTAGCTGTGCAGAAGAAGAACAACAAGAAGAAGAAATATCTCGAAATATGTCCGTCAGGCCCCTTCCCTTGAGATAAATCTGCAAATATCTCGGAAACGAAGCGAGCTATGGCAAAATGTTAAGAGACCTTTTTTGTAGATAATTAAGTTTCCTACTTTTTATGTTCTATGATATTTTTCGATCAGAGGCGTAGTTCTCGAGATATATCAAGATATTTAAAAGTTCCGAAGCCGCACCAACATAATAGAGATACAGAAACACCGTGGCCCCTTTCTTTGAGATAACTCTGCACGATTGCGAGCTGGAAATGCCACTTCCAGTTTAGCTGTGCAGAAGAAGAACAACAAGAAGAAGAAATATCTCGAAATATGTCCATCAGGACCCTTCCCTTGAGATAAATCTGCAAATATCTCGGAAACGAAGCGAGCTATGGCAAAATGTTAAGAGAACTTTTTTGTAGAGAATTATGTTTCCTACAATCTATGTTCTATGATATTTTTTGATCAGAAGCGTAGTTTTCGAGATATATCGAGATATTTAAAAGTTCCGAAGCCGCACCAACATAATAGAGATACAGAAACACCGTGGCCCCTTTCTTTGGGATAACTCTGCACTATTGCGAGCTGCAAATGCCACTTCCAGCTTAGGTGTGCAGAGGAAGAACAACAAGAAGAAGAAATATCACGAAATATGTCCGTCAGGCCCCTTCCCTTGAGATAAATCTGCAAATATCTCGGAAACGAAGCGAGCTATGGCAAAATGTTAAGAGACCTTTTTTGTAGATAATTAAGTTTCCTACTTTTTATGTTCTATGATATTTTTTGATCAGATGCGTAGTTCTCGAGATATATCAAGATATTTAAAAGTTCCGAAGCCGCACCAACATAATAGAGATACAGAAACACCGTGGCCGCTTTCTTTGAGATAACTCTGCACTATTGCGAGCTGTAAATGCCACTTCCAGCTTAGCTGTGCAGAAGAAGAACAACAAGAAGAAGAAATATCTCGAAATATGTCCGTCAGGCCCCTTCCCTTGAGATAAATCTGCAAATACCTCGAAAACGAAGCGAGCTATGGCAAAATGTTAAGAGACCTTTCTTGTAGAGAATTAAGTTTCCTACTTTTTATGTAGTATGATATTTTTTGATCAGATGCGTAGTTCTCGAGATATATCAAGATATTTAAAAGTTCCGAAGCCGCACCAACATAATAGAGATACAGAAACACCGTGGCCCCTTTCTTTGAGATAACTCTGCACTAGTGCGAGCCGCAAATGCCACTTCCAGCTTAGCTGTGCAGAAGAAGAACAACAAGAAGAAGAAATATCTCGAAATATGTCCGTCAGGCCCCTTCCCTCGAGATAAATCTGCAAATATCTCGGAAACGAAGCGAGCTATGGCAAAATGTTAAGAGACCTTTGTTGTAGAGAATTAAGTTTCCTACTTTTTATGTTCTATGATATTTTTTGATCAGATGCGTTGTTCTCGAGATATATCAAGATATTTAAAAGTTCCGAAGCCGCACCAACATAATAGAGATACAGAAACACCGTGGCCCCTTTCTTTGAGATAACTCTGCACTATTGCGAGCTGCAAATGCCACTTCCAGCTTAGCTGTGCAGAAGAAGAACAACAAGAAGAAGAAATATCACGAAATATGTCCGTTAGGCCCCTTCCCTTGAGATAAATCTGCAAATATCTCGGAAACGAAGCGAGCTATGGCAAAATGTTAAGAGACCTTTTTTGTAGAGAATTAAGTTTCCTACTTTTTATGTTCTATGATATTTTTTGATCAGATGCGTAGTTCTCGAGATATATCAAGATATTTAAAAGTTCCGAAGCCGCACCAACATAATAGAGATACAGAAACACCGTGGCCCCTTTCTTTGAGATAACTCTGCACTATTGCGAGCTGGAAATGCCACTTCCAGTTTAGCTGTGCAGAAGAAGAACAACAAGAAGAAGAAATATCTCGAAATATGTCCGTCAGGCCCCTTCCCTTGAGATATATCTGCAAATATCTCGGAAACGAAGCGAGCTATGGCAAAATGTTAAGAGACCTTTTTTGTAGAGAATTATGTTTCCTACAATTTATGTTCTATGATATTTTTTGATCAGAAGCGTAGTTTTCGAGATATATCGAGATAGTTAAAAGTTCCGAAGCCGCACCAACATAATAGAGATACAGAAACACCGTGGCCCCTTTCTTTGAGATAACTCTGCACTAGTGCGAGCCGCAAATGCCACTTCCAGCTTAGCTGTGCAGAAGAAGAACAACAAGAAGAAGAAATATCTCGAAATATGTCCGTCAGGCCCCTTCCCTTGAGATAAATCTGCAAATATCTCGGAAACGAAGCGAGCTATGGCAAAATGTTAAGAGACCTTTTTTGTAGAGAATTAAGTTTCCTACTTTTTATGTTCTATGATATTTTTTGATCAGATGCGTAGTTCTCGAGATATATCAAGATATTTAAAAGTTCCGAAGCCGCACCAACATAATAGAGATACAGAAACACCGTGGCCCCTTTCTTCGAGATAACTCTGCACTAGTGCGAGCCGCAAATGCCACTTCCAGCTTAGCTGTGCAGAACAAGAACGACAAGAAGAAGAAATATCTCGAAATATGTCCGTCAGGCCCCTTCCCTTGAGATAAATCTGCAAATATCTCGGAAACGAAGCGAGCTATGGCAAAATGTTAAGAGACCTTTTTTGTAGAGAATTAAGTTTCCTACTTTTTATGTTCTATGGTATTTTTTGATCAGATGCGTAGTTCTCGAGATATATCAAGATATTTAAAAGTTCCGAAGCCGCACCAACATAATAGAGATACAGAAACACCGTGGCCCCTTTCTTTGAGATTACTCTGCACTATTGCGAGCTGCAAATGCCACTTCCAGCTTAGCTGTGCAGAAGAAGAACAACAAGAAGAAGAAATATCTCGAAATATGTCCGTCAGGCCCCTTCCCTTGATATAAATCTGCAAATATCTCGGAAACGAAGCGAGCTATTGCAAAATGTTAAGAGACCTTTTTTGTAGAGAATTAAGCTTCCTACTTTTTATGTTCTATGATATTTTTTGATCAGAAGCGTAGTTTTCGAGATATATCGAGATATTTAAAAGTTCCGAAGCCGCACCAACATAATAGAGATTCAGAAACACCGTGGCCCCTTTCTTTGAGATAACTCTGCACTATTGCGAGCTGGAAATGCCACTTCCAGTTTAGCTGTGCAGAAGAAGAACAACAAGAAGAAGAAATATCTCGAAATATGTCCGTCAGGCCCCTTCCCTTGAGATAAATCTGCAAATATCTCGGAAACCAAGCGAGCTATGGCAAAATCTTAAGAGACCTTTTTTGTAGAGAATTAAGTTTCCTACTTTTTATGTTCTATGATATTTTTTGATCAGATGCGTAGTTCTCGAGATATATCAAGATATTTAAAAGTTCCGAAGCCGCACCAACATAATAGAAATACAGAAACACCGTGGCCCCTTTCTTTGAGATAACTCTGCACTATTGCGAGCTGCAAATGCCACTTCCAGCTTAGCTGTGCAGAAGAAGAACAACAAGAAGAAGAAATATCTCGAAATATGTCCGTCAGGCCCCTACCCTTGAGATATATCTGCAAATATCTCGGAAACGAAGCGAGCTATGGCAAAATGTTAAGAGACCTTTTTTGTAGAGAATTATGTTTCCTACAATTTATGTTCTATGATGTTTTTTGATCAGAAGCGTAGTTTTCGAGATATATCGAGATATTTAAAAGTTCCGAAGCCGCACCAACATAATAGAGGTACAGAAACACCGTGGCCCCTTTCTTTGAGATAACTCTGCACTAGTGCGAGCCGCAAATGCCACTTCCAGCTTAGCTGTGCAGAAGAAGAACAACAAGAAGAAGAAATATCTCGAAATATGTCCGTCAGGCCCCTTCCCTTGAGATAAATTTGCAAATATCTCGGAAACGAAGCGAGGTATGGCAAAATCTTGAGAGACCTTTTTTGTAGAGAATTAAGTTTCCTACAATTTATGTTCTATGATATTTTTTGATCAGAAGCGTAGTTTTCGAGATATATCGAGATATTTAAAAGTTCCGAAGCCGCACCAACATAATAGAGGTACAGAAACACCGTGGCCCCTTTCTTTGAGATAACTCTGCACTAGCGCGAGCCGCAAATGCCACTTCCAGCTTAGCTGTGCAGAAGAAGAACAACAAGAAGAAGAAATATCTCGAAATATGTCCGTCAGGCCCCTTCCCTTGAGATATATCTGCAAATATCTCGGAAACGAAGCGAGCTATGGCAAAATGATAAGAGACCTTTTTTGTAGAGAATTAAGTTTCCTACAATTTATGTTCTATGATATTTTTTGATCAGAAGCGTAGTTTTCGAGATATATCGAGATATTTAAAAGTTCCGAAGCCGCCCAACATAATAGAGGTACAGAAACACCGTGGCCCCTTTCTTTGAGATAACTCTGCACTAGTGCGAGCCGCAAATGCCACTTCCAGCTTAGCTGTGCAGAAGAAGAACAACAAGAAGAAGAAATATCTCGAAATATGTCCGTCAGGCCCCTTCCCTTGATATAAATCTGCAAATATCTCGGAAACGAAGCGAGCTATTGCAAAATGTTAAGAGACCTTTTTTGTAGAGAATTAAGTTTCCTACTTTTTATGTTCTATGATATTTTTTGATCAGAAGCGTAGTTTTCGAGATATATCGAGATATTTAAAAGTTCCGAAGCCGCACCAACATAATAGAGATTCAGAAACACCGTGGCCCCTTTCTTTGAGATAACTCTGCACTATTGCGAGCTGGAAATGCCACTTCCAGTTTAGCTGTGCAGAAGAAGAACAACAAGAAGAAGAAATATCTCGAAATATGTCCGTCAGGCCCCTTCCCTTGAGATATATCTGCAAATATCTCGGAAACGAAGCGTGCTATGGCAAAATGTTAAGAGACCTTTTTTGTAGAGAATTAAGTTTCCTACTTTTTATGTTCTATGATATTTTTTGATCAGATGCGTAGTTCTCGAGATATCTCAAGATATTTAAAAGTTCCGAAGCCGCACCAACATAATGGAGATACAGAAACACCGTGGCCCCTTTCTTTGAGATAACTCTGCACTATTGCGAGCTGCAAATGCCACTTCCAGCTTAGCTGTGCAGAAGAAGAACAACAAGAAGAAGAAATATCTCGAAATATGTCCGTCAGGCCCCTTCCCTTGTGATATATCTGCAAATATCTCGGAAACGAAGCGAGCTATGGCAAAATGTTAAGAGACCTTTTTTTGTAGAGAATTATGTTTCCTACAATTTATGTTCTATGATATTTTTTGATCAGATGCGTAGTTCTCGAGATATCTCAAGATATTTAAAAGTTCCGAAGCCGCACCAACATAATGGAGATACAGAAACACCGTGGCCCCTTTCTTTGAGATAACTCTGCACTATTGCGAGCTGCAAATGCCACTTCCAGCTTAGCTGTGCAGAAGAAGAACAACAAGAAGAAGAAATATCTCGAAATATGTCCGTCAGGCCCCTTCCCTTGTGATATATCTGCAAATATCTCGGAAACGAAGCGAGCTATGGCAAAATGTTAAGAGACCTTTTTTGTAGAGAATTAAGTTTCCTATGTTTTATGTTGTATGATATTTTTTGATCAGATGCGTAGTTCTCGAGATATATCAAGATATTTAAAAGTTCCGAAGCCGCACCAACATAATAGAGATACAGAAACACCGTGGCCCCTTTCTTTGAGACAACTCTGCACTATTGCGAGCTGCAAATGCCACTTCCAGCTTAGCTGTGCAGAAGAAGAACAACAAGAAGAAGAAGTATCTCGAAATATGTCCGTCAGGCCCCTTCCCTTGAGATAAATCTGCAAATATCTCGGAAACGAAGCGAGCTATGGCAAAATGTTAGGAGACCTTTTTTGTAGAGAATTAAGTTTCCTACTTTTTATGTTCTATGATATTTTTTGATCAGATGCGTAGTTCTCGAGATATCTCAAGATATTTAAAAGTTCCGAAGCCGCACCAACATAATGGAGATACAGAAACACCGTGGCCCCTTTCTTTGAGATAACTCTGCACTATTGCGAGCTGCAAATGCCACTTCCAGCTTAGCTGTGCAGAAGAAGAACAACAAGAAGAAGAAATATCTCGAAATATGTCCGTCAGGCCCCTTCCCTTGAGATAAAGCTGCAAATATCTCGGAAACGAAGCGAGCTATGGCAAAATGTTAAGAGACTTTATTTGTAGAGAATTAAGTTTCCTACTTTTTATGTTCTATGATATTTTTTGATCAGATGCGTAGTTCTCGAGATATATCAAGATATTTAAAAGTTGCGAAGCCGCACCAACATAATAGAGATACAGAAACACCGTGGCCCCTTTCTTTGAGATAACTCTGCACTATTGCGAGCTGCAAATGCCACTTCCAGCTTAGCTGTGCAGAAGAAGAACAACAAGAAGAAGAAATATCTCGAAATATGTCCGTCAGGCCCGTTCCCTTGAGATAAATCTGCAAATATCTCGGAAACGAAGCGAGCTATGGCAAAATGTTAAGAGACCTTTTTTGTAGAGAATTAAGTTTCCTACTTTTTATGTTCTATGATATTTTTTGATCAGATGCGTAGTTCTCGAGATATATCAAGATATTTAAAAGTTCCGAAGCCGCACCAACATAATAGAGATACAGAAACACCGTGGCCCCGTTCTTTGAGATAACTCTGCACTATTGCGAGCTGTAAATGCCACTTCCAGCTTAGCTGTGCAGAAGAAGAACAACAAGAAGAAGAAATATCTCGAAATATGTCCGTCAGGCCCCTTCCCTTGAGATAAATCTGCGAATATCTCGGAAACGAAGCGAGCTATGGCAAAATGTTAAGAGACCTTTTTTGTAGAGAATTAAGTTTCCTATCTTTTATGTTCTATGATATTTTTTGATCAGATGCGTAGTTCTCGAGATATATCAAGATATTTAAAAGTTCCGAAGCCGCACCAACATAATAGAGATACAGAAACACCGTGGCCCCTTTCTGTGAGATAACTCTGCACTATTGCGAGCTGTAAATGCCACTTCCAGCTTAGCTGTGCAGAAGAAGAACAACAAGAAGAAGAAATATCTCGAAATATGTCCGTCAGGCCCGTTCCCTTGAGATAAATCTGCAAATATCTCGGAAACGAAGCGAGCTATGGCAAAATGTTAAGAGACCTTTTTTGTAGAGAATTAAGTTTCCTACTTTTTATGTTCTATGATATTTTTTGATCAGATGCGTAGTTCTCGAGATATATCAAGATATTTAAAAGTTCCGAAGCCGCACCAACATAATAGAGATACAGAAACACCGTGGCCCCGTTCTTTGAGATAACTCTGCACTATTGCGAGCTGTAAATGCCACTTCCAGCTTAGCTGTGCAGAAGAAGAACAACAAGAAGAAGAAATATCTCGAAATATGTCCGTCAGGCCCCTTCCCTTGAGATAAATCTGCGAATATCTCGGAAACGAAGCGAGCTATGGCAAAATGTTAAGAGACGTTTTTTGTAGAGAATTAAGTTTCCTATCTTTTATGTTCTATGATATTTTTTGATCAGATGCGTAGTTCTCGAGATATATCAAGATATTTAAAAGTTCCGAAGCCGCACCAACATAATAGAGATACAGAAACACCGTGGCCCCTTTCTTTGAGATAACTCTGCACTATTGCGAGCTGCAAATGCCACTTCCAGCTTAGCTGTGCAGAAGAAGAACAACAAGAAGAAGAAATATCTCGAAATATGTCCGTCAGGCCCCTTCCCTTGAGATAAATCTGCAAATATCTCGGAAACGAAGCGAGCTATGGCAAAATGTTAAGAGACCTTTTTTGTAGAGAATTAAGTTTCCTACTTTTTATGTTCTATGATATTTTTTGATCAGATGCGTAGTTCTCGAGATATATCAAGATATTTAAAAGTTCCGAAGCCGCACCAACATAATAGAGATACAGAAACACCGTGGCCCCGTTCTTTGAGATAACTCTGCACTATTGCGAGCTGTAAATGCCACTTCCAGCTTAGCTGTGCAGAAGAAGAACAACAAGAAGAAGAAATATCTCGAAATATGTCCGTCAGGCCCCTTCCCTTGAGATAAATCTGCAAATATCTCGGAAACGAAGCGAGCTATGGCAAAATGTTAAGAGACCTTTTTTGTAGAGAATTAAGTTTCCTACTTTTTATGTTCTATGATATTTTTTGATCAGATGCGTAGTTCTCGAGATATATCAAGATATTTAAAAGTTCCGAAGCCGCACCAACATAATAGAGATACAGAAACACCGTGGCCCCTTTCTGTGAGATAACTCTGCACTATTGCGAGCTGTAAATGCCACTTCCAGCTTAGCTGTGCAGAAGAAGAACAACAAGAAGAAGAAATATCTCGAAATATGTCCGTCAGGCCCCTTCCCTTGAGATAAATCTGCAAATATCTCGGAAACGAAGCGAGCTATGGCAAAATGTTAAGAGACCTTTTTTGTAGAGAATTAAGTTTCCTACTTTTTATGTTGTATGATATTTTTTGATCAGATGCGTAGTTCTCGAGATATATCAAGATATTTAAAAGTTGCGAAGCCGCACCAACATAATAGAGATACAGAAACACCGTGGCCCCTTTCTTTGAGATAACACTGCACTATTGCGAGCTGCAAATGCCACTTCCAGCTTAGCTGTGCAGAAGAAGAACAACAAGAAGAAGAAATATCTCGAAATATGTCCGTCAGGCCCCTTCCCTTGAGATAAATCTGCAAATATCTCGGAAACGAAGCGGGCTATGGCAAAATGTTAAGAGACCTTTTTTGTAGAGAATTAAGTTTCCTACTTTTTATGTTCTATGATATTTTTTGATCAGATGCGTAGTTCTCGAGATATATCAAGATATTTAAAAGTTCCGAAGCCGCACCAACATAATAGAGATACAGAAACACCGTGGCCCCGTTCTTTGAGATATCTCTGCACTATTGCGAGCTGTAAATGCCACTTCCAGCTTAGCTGTGCAGAAGAAGAACAACAAGAAGAAGAAATATCTCGAAATATGTCCGTCAGGCCCCTTCCCTTGAGATAAATCTGCAAATATCTCGGAAACGAAGCGAGCTATGGCAAAATGTTAAGAGACCTTTTTTGTAGAGAATTAAGTTTCCTACTTTTTATGTTCTATGATATTTTTTGATCAGATGCGTAGTTCTCGAGATATATCAATATATTTTAAAGTTCCGAAGCCGCACCAACATAATAGAGGTACAGAAACACTGTGGCCCCTTTCTTTGAGATAACTCTGCACTATTGCGACCTGCAAATGCCACTTCCAGCTCAGCTGTGCAGAAGAAGAACAACAAGAAGAAGAAATATCTCGAAATATGTCCGTCAGGCTCCTTCCCTTGAGATAAATCTGCAAATATCTCGGAAACGAAGCGAGCTATGGCGAAATGTTAAGAGACCTTTTTTGTAGAGAATTAAGTTTCCTACTTTTTATCTTCTATGATATTTTTTGATCAGGTGCGTAGTTCTCGAGATATATCAAGATATTTAAAAGTTCCGAAGCCGCACCAACATAATAGAGATACAGAAACACCGTGGCCCCTCTCTTTGAGATAACTCTGCACCATTGCGAGCTGCAAATGCCACTTCCAGCTTAGCTGTGCAGAAGAAGAACAACAAGAAGAAGAAATATCTCGAAATATGGCCGTCAGGCCCCTTCCCTTGAGATAAATCTGCAAATATCTCGGAAACGAAGCGAGCTATGGCAAAATGTTTAGAGACCTTTCTTGTAGAGAATTAAGTTTCCTACTTTTTATGTAGTATGATATTTTTTGATCAGATGCGTAGTTCTCGAGATATATCAAGATATTTAAAAGTTCCGAAGCCGCACCAACATAATAGAGATACAGAAACACCGTGGCCCCTTTCTTTGAGATAACTCTGCACTATTGCGAGCCGCAAATGCCACTTCCAGCTTAGCTGTGCAGAAGAAGAACAAGAAGAAGAAGAAATATCTCGAAATATGTCCGTCAGGCCCCTTCCCTTGAGATAAATATGCAAATATCTCGGAAACGAAGCGAGCTATGGCAAAATGTTAAGAGACCTTTTTTGTAGAGAATTAAGTTTCCTACTTTTTATGTTCTATGATATTTTTCGATCAGAGGCGTAGTTCTCGAGATATATCAAGATATTTAAAAGTTCCGAAGCCGCACCAACATAATAGAGATACAGAAACACCGTGGCCCCTTTCTTTGAGATAACTCTGCACGATTGCGAGCTGGAAATGCCACTTCCAGTTTAGCTGTGCAGAAGAAGAACAACAAGAAGAAGAAATATCTCGAAATATGTCCGTTAGGCCCCTTCCCTTGAGATATATCTGCAAATATCTCGGGAAGGAAGCGAGCTATGGCAAAATGTTAAGAGACCTCTTTTGTAGAGAATTAAGTTTCCTACTTTTCATGTTCTATGATATTTTTTGATCAGATGCGTAGTTCTCGAGATATATCAAGATATTTAAAAGTTCCGAAGCCGCACCAACATAATAGAGATACAGAAACACCGTGGCCCCTTTCTTTAAGATAACTCTGCACTATTGCGAGCTGCAAATGCAACTTCCAGCTTAGCTGTGCAGAGGAAGAACAACAAGAAGAAGAAATATCTCGAAATATGTCCGTCAGGCCAGTTCCTTTGAGCTGAATCTGCAAATATCTCGGAAACGAAGCGAGCTATGGCAAAATGTTAAGAGACGTTTTTTGTAGAGAATTATGTTTCCTACAATTTATGTTCTATGATATTTTTTGATCAGAAGCGTAGTTCTCGCGATATATCGAGATATTTAAAAGTTCCGAAGCCGCACCAACATAATAGGGATACAGAAACACCGTGGCCCCTTTCTTTGAGATAACTCTGCACTAGTGCGAGCCGCAAATGCCACTTCCAGCTTAGCTGTGCAGAAGAAGAACAACAAGAAGAAGAAATATCTCGAAATATGTCCGTCAGGCCCCTTCCCTTGAGATAAATCTGCAAATATCTCGGAAACGAAGAGAGCTATGGCAAAATGTTAAGAGACGTTTTTTGTAGAGAATTATGTTTCCTACAATTTATGTTCTATGATATTTTTTGATCAGAAGCGTAGTTTTCGAGATATATCGAGATATTTAAAAGTTCCGAAGACGCACCAACATAATAGAGATACAGAAACACCGTGGCCCCTTTCTTTGAGATAACTGTGCACTAGTGCGAGCCGCAAATGCCACTTCCAGCTTAGCTGTGCAGAAGAAGAACAACAAGAAGAAGAAATATCTCGAAATATGTCCGTCAGGCCCCTTCCCTTGAGATATATCTGCAAATATCTCGGGAAGGAAGCGAGCTATGGCAAAATGTTAAGAGACCTCTTCTGTAGAGAATTAGGTTTCCTACTTTTCATGTTCTATGATATTTTTTGATCAGATGCGTAGTTCTCGAGATATATCAAGATATTTAAAAGTTCCGAAGCCGCACCAACATAATAGAGATACAGAAACACCGTGGCCCCTTTCTTTGAGATAACTCTGCACTATTGCGAGCTGGAAATGCCACTTCCAGTTTAGCTGTGCAGAAGAAGAACAACAAGAAGAAGAAATATCTCGAAATATGTCCGTTAGGCCCCTTCCCTTGAGATATATCTGCAAATATCTCGGGAAGGAAGCGAGCTATGGCAAAATGTTAAGAGACCTCTTTTGTAGAGAATTAAGTTTCCTACTTTTCATGTTCTATGATATTTTTTGATCAGATGCGTAGTTCTCGAGATATATCAAGATATTTAAAAGTTCCGAAGCCGCACCAACATAATAGAGATACAGAAACACCGTGGCCCCTTTCTTTGAGATAACTCTGCACTATTGCGAGCTGCAAATGCCACTTCCAGCTTAGCTGTGCAGAAGAAGAACAACAAGAAGAAGAAATACCTCGAAATATGTCCGTCAGGCCCCGTCCCTTGAGATAAATCTGCAAATATCTCGGAAACGAAGCGAGCTATGGCAAAATGTTAAGAGACCTTTTTTATAGAGAATTAAGTTTCCTACTTTTTATGTTCTATGATATTTTTTGATCAGATGCGTAGTTCTCGAGATATATCAAGATATTTAAAAGTTCCGAAGCCGCACCAACATAATAGAGATACAGAAACACCGTGGCCCCTTTCTTTGAGATAACTCTGCACTAGTGCGAGCCGCAAATGCCACTTCCAGCTTAGCTGTGCAGAAGAAGAACAACAAGAAGAAGAAATATCTCGAAATATGTCCGTCAGGCCCCTTCCCTTGAGATAAATCTGCAAATATCTCGGAAACGAAGAGAGCTATGGCAAAATGTTAAGAGACGTTTTTTGTAGAGAATTATGTTTCCTACAATTTATGTTCTATGATATTTTTTGATCAGAAGCGTAGTTTTCGAGATATATCGAGATATTTAAAAGTTCCGAAGACGCACCAACATAATAGAGATACAGAAACACCGTGGCCCCTTTCTTTGAGATAACTGTGCACTAGTGCGAGCCGCAAATGCCACTTCCAGCTTAGCTGTGCAGAAGAAGAACAACAAGAAGAAGAAATATCTCGAAATATGTCCGTCAGGCCCCTTCCCTTGAGATATATCTGCAAATATCTCGGGAAGGAAGCGAGCTATGGCAAAATGTTAAGAGACCTCTTCTGTAGAGAATTAGGTTTCCTACTTTTCATGTTCTATGATATTTTTTGATCAGATGCGTAGTTCTCGAGATATATCAAGATATTTAAAAGTTCCGAAGCCGCACCAACATAATAGAGATACAGAAACACCGTGGCCCCTTTCTTTGAGATAAGTCTGCACTAGTGCGAGCCGCAAATGCCACTTCCAGCTTAGCTGTGCAGAAGAAGAAAAACAAGAAGAAGAAATATCTCGAAATATGTCCGTCAGGCCCCTTCCCTTGAGATAAATCTGCAAATATCTCGGAAACGAAGCGAGCTATGGCAAAATGTTAAGAGACCTTTTTTGTAGAGAATTAAGTTTCCTGCTTTTTATGTTCTATGATATTTTTTGATCAGATGCGTAGTTCTCGAGATATATCAAGATATTTAAAAGTTCCGAAGCCGCACCAACATAATAGGGATACAGAAACACCGTGGCCCCTTTCTTTGAGATAACTCTGCACTAGTGCGAGCCGCAAATGCCACTTCCAGCTTAGCTGTGCAGAAGAGGAACAACAAGAAGAAGAAATATCTCGAAATATGTCCGTCAGGCCCCTTCCCTTGAGATAAATCTGCAAATATCTCGGAAACGGAGAGAGCTATGGCAAAATGTTAAGAGACCTTTTTTGTAGAGAATTAAGTTTCCTACTTTTCATGTTCTATGATATTTTTTGATCAGATGCGTAGTTCTCGAGATATATCAAGATATTTAAAAGTTCCGAAGCCGCACCAACATAATAGAGATACAGAAACACCGTGGCCCCTTTCTTTGAGATAAGTCTGCACTAGTGCGAGCCGCAAATGCCACTTCCAGCTTAGCTGTGCAGAAGAAGAACAACAAGAAGAAGAAATATCTCGAAATATGTCCGTCAGGCCCCTTCCCTTGAGATAAATCTGCAAATATCTCGGAAACGAAGCGAGCTATGGCAAAATGTTAAGAGACCTTTTTTGTAGAGAATTAAGTTTCCTACTTTTTATGTTCTATGATATTTTTTGATCAGATGCGTAGTTCTCGAGATATATCAAGATATTTAAAAGTTCCGAAGCCGCACCAACATAATAGAGATACAGAAACACCGTGGCCCCTTTCTTTAAGATAACTCTGCACTATTGCGAGCTGCAAATGCAACTTCCAGCTTAGCTGTGCAGAGGAAGAACAACAAGAAGAAGAAATATCTCGAAATATGTCCGTCAGGCCAGTTCCTTTGAGCTGAATCTGCAAATATCTCGGAAACGAAGCGAGCTATGGCAAAATGTTAAGAGACGTTTTTTGTAGAGAATTATGTTTCCTACAATTTATGTTCTATGATATTTTTTGATCAGAAGCGTAGTTCTCGAGATATATCGAGATATTTAAAAGTTCCGAAGCCGCACCAACATAATAGGGATACAGAAACACCGTGGCCCCTTTCTTTGAGATAACTCTGCACTAGTGCGAGCCGCAAATGCCACTTCCAGCTTAGCTGTGCAGAAGAAGAACAACAAGAAGAAGAAATATCTCGAAATATGTCCGTCAGGCCCCTTCCCTTGAGATATATCTGCAAATATCTCGGAAACGAAGCGAGCTATGGCAAAATGTTAAGAGACCTTTTTTGTAGAGAATTATGTTTCCTACAATTTATGTTCTATGATATTTTTTGATCAGAAGCGTAGTTTTCGAGATATATCGAGATATTTAAAAGTTCCGAAGACGCACCAACATAATAGAGATACAGAAACACCGTGGCCCCTTTCTTTGAGATAACTGTGCACTAGTGCGAGCCGCAAATGCCACTTCCAGCTTAGCTGTGCAGAAGAAGAACAACAAGAAGAAGAAATATCTCGAAATATGTCCGTCAGGCCCCTTCCCTTGAGATATATCTGCAAATATCTCGGGAAGGAAGCGAGCTATGGCAAAATGTTAAGAGACCTCTTCTGTAGAGAATTAGGTTTCCTACTTTTCATGTTCTATGATATTTTTTGATCAGATGCGTAGTTCTCGAGATATATCAAGATATTTAAAAGTTCCGAAGCCGCACCAACATAATAGAGATACAGAAACACCGTGGCCCCTTTCTTTGAGATAAGTCTGCACTAGTGCGAGCCGCAAATGCCACTTCCAGCTTAGCTGTGCAGAAGAAGAAAAACAAGAAGGAGAAATATCTCGAAATATGTCCGTCAGGCCCCTTCCCTTGAGATAAATCTGCAAATATCTCGGAAACGAAGCGAGCTATGGCAAAATGTTAAGAGACCTTTTTTGTAGAGAATTAAGTTTCCTGCTTTTTATGTTCTATGATATTTTTTGATCAGATGCGTAGTTCTCGAGATATATCAAGATATTTAAAAGTTCCGAAGCCGCACCAACATAATAGAGATACAGAAACACCGTGGCCCCTTTCTTTGAGATAACTCTGCACTATTGCGAGCTGCAAATGCCACTTCCAGCTTAGCTGTGCAGAGGAAGAACAAAAAGAAGAAGAAATATCTCGAAATATGTCCGTCAGGCCAGTTCCTTTGAGCTGAATCTGCAAATATCTCGGAAACGAAGCGAGCTATGGCAAGATGTTAAGAGACGTTTTTTGTAGAGAATTATGTTTCCTACAATTTATGTTCTATGATATTTTTTGATCAGAAGCGTAGTTCTCGAGATATATCGAGATATTTAAAAGTTCCGAAGCCGCACCAACATAATAGGGATACAGAAACACCGTGGCCCCTTTCTTTGAGATAACTCTGCACTAGTGCGAGCCGCAAATGCCACTTCCAGCTTAGCTGTGCAGAAGAGGAACAACAAGAAGAAGAAATATCTCGAAATATGTCCGTCAGGCCCCTTCCCTTGAGATAAATCTGCAAATATCTCGGAAACGGAGAGAGCTATGGCAAAATGTTAAGAGACCTTTTTTGTAGAGAATTAAGTTTCCTACTTTTCATGTTCTATGATATTTTTTGATCAGATGCGTAGTTCTCGAGATATATCAAGATATTTAAAAGTTCCGAAGCCGCACCAACATAATAGAGATACAGAAACACCGTGGCCCCTTTCTTTGAGATAAGTCTGCACTAGTGCGAGCCGCAAATGCCACTTCCAGCTTAGCTGTGCAGAAGAAGAACAACAAGAAGAAGAAATATCTCGAAATATGTCCGTCAGGCCCCTTCCCTTGAGATAAATCTGCAAATATCTCGGAAACGAAGCGAGCTATGGCAAAATGTTAAGAGACCTTTTTTGTAGAGAATTAAGTTTCCTGCTTTTTATGTTCTATGATATTTTTTGATCAGATGCGTAGTTCTCGAGATATATCAAGATATTTAAAAGTTCCGAAGCCGCACCAACATAATAGAGATACAGAAACACCGTGGCCCCTTTCTTTGAGATAAGTCTGCACTAGTGCGAGCCGCAAATGCCACTTCCAGCTTAGCTGTGCAGAAGAAGAACAACAAGAAGAAGAAATATCTCGAAATATGTCCGTCAGGCCCCTTCCCTTGAGATAAATCTGCAAATATCTCGGAAACGAAGAGAGCTATGGCAAAATGTTAAGAGACCTTTTTTGTAGAGAATTAAGTTTCCTACTTTTCATGTTCTATGATATTTTTTGATCAGATGCGTAGTTCTCGAGATATATCAAGATATTTAAAAGTTCCGAAGCCGCACCAACATAATAGAGATACAGAAACACCGTGGCCCCTCTCTTTGAGATAACTCTGCACTATTGCGAGCTGGAAATGCCACTTCCAGTTTAGCTGTGCAGAAGAAGAACAACAAGAAGAAGAAATATCTCGAAATATGTCCGTTAGGCCCCTTCCCTTGAGATAAATCTGCAAATATCTCGGAAACGAAGCGAGCTATGGCAAAATGTTAACAGACCTTTTTTGTAGAGAATTAAGTTTCCTACTTTATATGTTCTATGATATTTTTTGATCAGATGCGTAGTTCTCGAGATATATCAAGATATTTAAAAGTTCCGAAGCCGCACCAACATAATAGAGATACAGAAACACCGTGGCCCCTCTCTTTGAGATAACTCTGCACTATTCCGAGCTGTAAATGCCACTTCCAGCTTAGCTGTGCAGAAGAAGAACAACAAGAAGAAGAAATATCTCGAAATATGTCCGTCAGGCCCCTTCCCTTGAGATATATCTGCAAATATCTCGGAAACGAAGCGAGCTATGGCAAAATGTTAAGAGACCTTTTTTGTAGAGAATTATGTTTCCTACAATTTATGTTCTATGATATTTTTTGATCAGAAGCGTAGTTCTCGAGATATATCGAGATATTTAAAAGTTCCGAAGCCGCACCAACATAATAGGGATACAGAAACACCGTGGCCCCTTTCTTTGAGATAACTCTGCACTAGTGCGAGCCGCAAATGCCACTTCCAGCTTAGCTGTGCAGAAGAAGAACAACAAGAAGAAGAAATATCTCGAAATATGTCCGTCAGGCCCCTTCCCTTGAGATAAATCTGCAAATATCTCGGAAACGAAGAGAGCTATGGCAAAATGTTAAGAGACGTTTTTTGTAGAGAATTATGTTTCCTACAATTTATGTTCTATGATATTTTTTGATCAGAAGCGTAGTTTTCGAGATATATCGAGATATTTAAAAGTTCCGAAGACGCACCAACATAATAGAGATACAGAAACACCGTGGCCCCTTTCTTTGAGATAACTGTGCACTAGTGCGAGCCGCAAATGCCACTTCCAGCTTAGCTGTGCAGAAGAAGAACAACAAGAAGAAGAAGTATCTCGAAATATGTCCGTCAGGCCCCTTCCCTTGAGATATATCTGCAAATATCTGGGGAAGGAAGCGAGCTATGGCAAAATGTTAAGAGACCTCTTTTGTAGAGAATTAAGTTTCCTACTTTTCATGTTCTATGATATTTTTTGATCAGATGCGTAGTTCTCGAGATATATCAAGATATTTAAAAGTTCCGAAGCCGCACCAACATAATAGAGATACAGAAACACCGTGGCCCCTTTCTTTGAGATAACTCTGCACTATTCCGAGCTGTAAATGCCACTTCCAGCTTAGCTGTGCAGAAGAAGAACAACAAGAAGAAGAAATATCTCAAAATATGTCCGTCAGGCCCCTTCCCTTGAGATATATCTGCAAATATCTCGGAAACGAAGCGAGCTATGGCAAAATGTTAAGAGACCTTTTTTGTAGAGAATTATGTTTCCTACAATTTATGTTCTATGATATTTTTTGATCAGAAGCGTAGTTTTCGAGATATATCGAGATATTTAAAAGTTCCGAAGCCGCACCAACATAATAGAGATACAGAAACACCGTGGCCCCTTTCTTTGAGATAACTGTGCACTAGTGCGAGCCGCAAATGCCACTTCCAGCTTAGCTGTGCAGAAGAAGAACAACAAGAAGAAGAAATATCTCGAAATATGTCCGTCAGGCCCCTTCCCTTGAGATAAATCTGCAAATATCTCGGAAACGAAGAGAGCTATGGCAAAATGTTAAGAGACCTTTTTTGTAGAGAATTAAGTTTCCTGCTTTTTATGTTCTATGATATTTTTTGATCAGATGCGTAGTTCTCGAGATATATCAAGATATTTAAAAGTTCCGAAGCCGCACCAACATAATAGAGATACAGAAACACCGTGGCCCCTTTCTTTGAGATAACTCTGCACTATTGCGAGCTGCAAATGCCACTTCCAGCTTAGCTGTGCAGAGGAAGAACAAAAAGAAGAAGAAATATCTCGAAATATGTCCGTCAGGCCAGTTCCTTTGAGCTGAATCTGCAAATATCTCGGAAACGAAGCGAGCTATGGCAAAATGTTAAGAGACGTTTTTTGTAGAGAATTATGTTTCCTACAATTTATGTTCTATGATATTTTTTGATCAGAAGCGTAGTTCTCGAGATATATCGAGATATTTAAAAGTTCCGAAGCCGCACCAACATAATAGGGATACAGAAACACCGTGGCCCCTTTCTTTGAGATAACTCTGCACTAGTGCGAGCCGCAAATGCCACTTCCAGCTTAGCTGTGCAGAAGAGGAACAACAAGAAGAAGAAATATCTCGAAATATGTCCGTCAGGCCCCTTCCCTTGAGATAAATCTGCAAATATCTCGGAAACGGAGGGAGCTATGGCAAAATGTTAAGAGACCTTTTTTGTAGAGAATTAAGTTTCCTACTTTTCATGTTCTATGATATTTTTTGATCAGATGCGTAGTTCTCGAGATATATCAAGATATTTAAAAGTTCCGAAGCCGCACCAACATAATAGAGATACAGAAACACCGTGGCCCCTTTCTTTGAGATAACTCTGCACTATTCCGAGCTGTAAATGCCACTTCCAGCTTAGCTGTGCAGAAGAAGAACAACAAGAAGAAGAAATATCTCGAAATATGTCCGTCAGGCCCCTTCCCTTGGGATATATCTGCAAATATCTCGGAAACGAAGCGAGCTATGGCAAGATGTTAAGAGACCTTTTTTGTAGAGAATTATGTTTCCTACAATTTATGTTCTATGATATTTTTTGATCAGAAGCGTAGTTCTCGAGATATATCGAGATATTTAAAAGTTCCGAAGCCGCACCAACATAATAGAGATACAGAAACACCGTGGCCCCTTTCTTTGAGATAACTCTGCACTAGTGCGAGCCGCAAATGCCACTTCCAGCTTAGCTGTGCAGAAGAAGAACAACAAGAAGAAGAAATATCTCGAAATATGTCCGTCAGGCCCCTTCCCTTGCGATATATCTGCAAATATCTCGGAAACGAAGCGAGCTATGGCAAAATGTTAAGAGACCTTTTTTGTAGAGAATTATGTTTCCTACAATTTATGTTCTATGATATTTTTTGATCAGAAGCGTAGTTTTCGAGATATATCGAGATATTTAAAAGTTCCGAAGCCGCACCAACATAATAGAGATACAGAAACACCGTGGCCCCTTTCTTTGAGATAACTGTGCACTAGTGCGAGCCGCAAATGCCACTTCCAGCTTAGCTGTGCAGAAGAAGAACAACAAGAAGAAGAAATATCTCGAAATATGTCCGTCAGGCCCCTTCCCTTGAGATATATCTGCAAATATCTCGGAAACGAAGCGAGCTATGGCAAAATGTTAAGAGACCTTTTTTGTAGAGAATTATGTTTCCTACAATTTATGTTCTATGATATTTTTTGATCAGAAGCGTAGTTTTCGAGATATATCGAGATATTTAAAAGTTCCGAAGCCGCACCAACATAATAGAGATACAGAAACACCGTGGCCCCTTTCTTTGAGATAACTGTGCACTAGTGCGAGCCGCAAATGCCACTTCCAGCTTAGCTGTGCAGAAGAAGAACAACAAGAAGAAGAAATATCTCGAAATATGTCCGTCAGGCCCCTTCCCTTGAGATATATCTGCAAATATCTCGGAAACGAAGCGAGCTATGGCAAAATGTTAAGAGACCTTTTTGGAGAGAATTATGTTTCCTACAATTTATGTTCTATGATATTTTTTGATCAGAAGCGTAGTTTTCGCGATATATCGAGATATTTAAAAGTTCCGAAGCCGCACCAACATAATAGAGATACAGAAACACCGTGGCCCCTTTCTTTGAGATAACTCTGCACTATTGCGAGCTGCAAATGCCACTTCCAACTTAGCTGTGCAGAAGAAGAACAACAAGAAGAAGAAATATCTCGAAATATGTCCGTCAGGCCCCTTCCCTTGAGATAAATCTGCAAATATCTCGGAAACGAAGAGAGCTATGGCAAAATGTTAAGAGACCTTTTTTGTAGAGAATTAAGTTTCCTACTTTTCATGTTTTATGATATTTTTTGATCAGATGCGTAGTTCTCGAGATATATCAAGATATTTAAAAGTTCCGAAGCCGCACCAACATAATAGAGATACAGAAACACCGTGGCCCCTTTCGTTGAGATAACTCTGCACTAGTGCGAGCCGCAAATGCCACTTCCAGCTTAGCTGTGCAGAAGAAGAACAACAAGAAGAAGAAATATCTCGAAATATGTCCGTCAGGCCCCTTCCCTTGAGATAAATCTGCAAATATCTCGGAAACGAAGCGAGCTATGGCAAAATGTTAAGAGACCTTTTTTGTAGAGAATTAAGTTTCCTACTTTTTATGTTCTATGATATTTTTTGATCAGATGCGTAGTTCTCGAGATATATCCAGATATTTAAAAGTTCCGAAGCGGCACCAAGATAATAGAGATACAGAAACACCGTGGCCCCTTTCTTTGAGGTAACTCTGCACTATTGCGAGCTGCAAATGCCACTTCCAGCTTAGCTGTGCAGAAGAAGAACAACAAGAAGAAGAAATATCTCGAAATATGTCCGTCAGGCCCCTTCCCTTGCGATATATCTGCAAATATCTCGGAAACGAAGCGAGCTATGGCAAAATGTTAAGAGACCTTTTTTGTAGAGAATTATGTTTCCTACAATTTATGTTCTATGATATTTTTTGATCAGAAGCGTAGTTTTCGAGATATATCGAGATATTTAAAAGTTCCGAAGCCGCACCAACATAATAGAGATACAGAAACACCGTGGCCCCTTTCTTTGAGATAACTGTGCACTAGTGCGAGCCGCAAATGCCACTTCCAGCTTAGCTGTGCAGAAGAAGAACAACAAGAAGAAGAAATATCTCGAAATATGTCCGTCAGGCCCCTTCCCTTGAGATATATCTGCAAATATCTCGGAAACGAAGCGAGCTATGGCAAAATGTTAAGAGACCTTTTTTGTAGAGAATTATGTTTCCTACAATTTATGTTCTATGATATTTTTTGATCAGAAGCGTAGTTTTCGAGATATATCGAGATATTTAAAAGTTCCGAAGCCGCACCAACATAATAGAGATACAGAAACACCGTGGCCCCTTTCTTTGAGATAACTGTGCACTAGTGCGAGCCGCAAATGCCACTTCCAGCTTAGCTGTGCAGAAGAAGAACAACAAGAAGAAGAAATATCTCGAAATATGTCCGTCAGGCCCCTTCCCTTGAGATATATCTGCAAATATCTCGGAAACGAAGCGAGCTATGGCAAAATGTTAACAGACCTTTTTGGAGAGAATTATGTTTCCTACAATTTATGTTCTATGATATTTTTTGATCAGAAGCGTAGTTTTCGCGATATATCGAGATATTTAAAAGTTCCGAAGCCGCACCAACATAATAGAGATACAGAAACACCGTGGCCCCTTTCTTTGAGATAACTCTGCACTATTGCGAGCTGCAAATGCCACTTCCAACTTAGCTGTGCAGAAGAAGAACAACAAGAAGAAGAAATATCTCGAAATATGTCCGTCAGGCCCCTTCCCTTGAGATAAATCTGCAAATATCTCGGAAACGAAGAGAGCTATGGCAAAATGTTAAGAGACCTTTTTTGTAGAGAATTAAGTTTCCTACTTTTCATGTTCTATGATATTTTTTGATCAGATGCGTAGTTCTCGAGATATATCAAGATATTTAAAAGTTCCGAAGCCGCACCAACATAATAGAGATACAGAAACACCGTGGCCCCTTTCGTTGAGATAACTCTGCACTAGTGCGAGCCGCAAATGCCACTTCCAGCTTAGCTGTGCAGAAGAAGAACAACAAGAAGAAGAAATATCTCGAAATATGTCCGTCAGGCCCCTTCCCTTGAGATAAATCTGCAAATATCTCGGAAACGAAGCGAGCTATGGCAAAATGTTAAGAGACCTTTTTTGTAGAGAATTAAGTTTCCTACTTTTTATGTTCTATGATATTTTTTGATCAGATGCGTAGTTCTCGAGATATATCCAGATATTTAAAAGTTCCGAAGCGGCACCAAGATAATAGAGATACAGAAACACCGTGGCCCCTTTCTTTGAGGTAACTCTGCACTATTGCGAGCTGCAAATGCCACTTCCAGCTTAGCTGTGCAGAAGAAGAACAACAAGAAGAAGAAATATCTCGAAATATGTCCGTCAGGCCCCTTCCCTTGAGATAAATCTGCAAATATCTCGGAAACGAAGCGAGCTATGGCAAAATGTTAAGAGACCTTTTTTGTAGAGAATTATGTTTCCTACAATTTATGTTCTATGATATTTTTTGATCAGAAGCGTAGTTTTCGAGATATATCCAGATATTTAAAAGTTCCGAAGCCGCACCAACATAATAGAGATACAGAAACAGCGTGGCCCCTTTCTTTGGGATAACTCTGCACTATTGCGAGCTGGAAATGCCACTTCCAGTTTAGCTGTGCAGAAGAAGAACAACAAGAAGAAGAAATATCTCGAAATATGTCCGTCAGGGCCCCTCCCTTGAGATAAATCTGCAAATATCTCGGAAACGAAGCGAGCTATTGCAAAACGTTAAGAGACCTTTTTTGTAATTAATTAGGTTTCCTACTTTTTATGTTCTATGATATTTTTGGATCAGATGCGTAGTTCTCGAGATATATCAAGATATTTAAAAGCTCCGAAGCTGCACCAACATAATAGAGGTACAGAAACACCGTGGCCCCTTTCTTTGAGATAACTCTGCACTATTGCGAGCTGCAAATGCCACTTCCAGCTTAGCTGTGCAGAAGAAGAACAACAAGAAGAAGAAATATCTGGAAATATGTCCGCTAGGCCCCTTCCCTTGAGATAAATCTGCAAATATCTCGGAAACGAAGCGAGCTATGGCAAAATGTTAAGAGACCTTTTTTGTAGAGAATTATGCTTCCTACTTTTTATGTTCTATGATATTTTTTGATCAGACGCGTAGTTCTCGAGATATATCAAGATATTTAAAAGTTCCGAAGCCGCACCAACATAATAGAGATACAGAAACACCGTGGCCCCTTTCTTTGAGATATCTCTGCACTATTGCGAGCTGCAAATGCCACTTCCAGCTTAGCTGTGCAGAAGAAGAACAACAAGAAGAAGAAATATCTCGAAATATGTCCGTCAGGCCAGTTCCTTTGAGCTGAATCTGCAAATATCTCGGAAACGAAGCGAGCTATGGCAAAATGTTAAGAGACGTTTTTTGTAGAGAATTATGTTTCCTACAATTTATGTTCTATGATATTTTTTGATCAGAAGCGTAGTTTTCGAGATATATCGAGATATTTAAAAGTTCCGAAGCCGCACCAACATAATAGAGATACAGAAACACCGTGGCCCCTTTCTTTGAGATAACGCTGCACTAGTGCGAGCCGCAAATGCCACTTCCAGCTTAGCTGTGCAGAAGAAGAACAACAAGAAGAAGAAATATCTCGAAATATGTCCGTCAGGCCCCTTCCCTTGAGATAAATCTGCAAATATCTCGGAAACGAAGCGAGCTATGGCAAAATGTTAAGAGACCTTTTTTGTAGAGAATTAAGTTTCCTACTTTTTATGTTCTATGATATTTTTTGATCAGATGCGTAGTTCTCGAGATATATCAAGATATTTAAAAGTTCCGAAGCCGCACCAACATAATAGGGATACAGAAACACCGTGGCCCCTTTCTTTGAGATAACTCTGCACTAGTGCGAGCCGCAAATGCCACTTCCAGCTTAGCTGTACAGAAGAAGAACAACAAGAAGAAGAAATATCTCGAAATATGTCCGTCAGGCCCCTTCCGTTGAGATAAATCTGCAAATATCTCGGAAACGAAGCGAGCTATGGCAAAATGTGAAGAGACGTTTTTTGTAGAGAATTATGTTTCCTACAATTTATGTTCTATGATATTTTTTGATCAGAAGCGTAGTTTTCGCGATATATCGAGATATTTAAAAGTTCCGAAGCCGCACCAACATAATAGAGATACAGAAACACCGTGGCCCCTTTCTTTGAGATAACTCTGCACTATTGCGAGCTGCAAATGCCACTTCCAACTTAGCTGCGCAGAAGAAGAACAACAAGAAGAAGAAATATCTCGAAATATGTCCGTCAGGCCCCTTCCCTTGAGATAAATCTGCAAATATCTCGGAAACGAAGCGAGCTATGGCAAAATGTTAAGAGACCTTTTTTGTAGAGAATTATGTTTCCTACAATTTATCTTCTACGATATTTTTTGATCAGAAGCGTAGTTTTCGAGATATATCGAGATATTTAAAAGTTCCGAAGCCGCACCAACATAATAGAGATACAGAAACACCGTGGCCCCTTTCTTTGGGATAACTCTGCACTATTGCGAGCTGCAAATGCCACTTCCAGCTTAGCTGTGCAGAAGAAGAACAACAAGAAGAAGGAATATCTCGAAATATGTCCGTCAGGCCACTTCCCTTGAGATAAATCTGCAAATATCTCGGAAACGAAGCGAGCTATGGCAAAATGTTAAGAGACCTTTTTTGTAGAGAATTAAGTTTCCTACTTTTTATGTTCGATGATATTTTTTGATCAGATGCGTAGTTCTCGAGATATACCAAGATATTTAAAAGTTCCGAAGCCGCACCAACATAATAGAGATACAGAAACACCGTGGCCCCTTTCGTTGAGATAACTCTGCACTAGTGCGAGCCGCAAATGCCACTTCCAGCTTAGCTGTGCAGAAGAAGAACAACAAGAAGAAGAAATATCTCGAAATATGTCCGTCAGGCCCCTTCCCTTGAGATAAATCTGCAAATATCTCGGAAACGAAGCGAGCTATGGCAAAATGTTAAGAGACCTTTTTTGTAGAGAATTAAGTTTCCTA
Source organism: Osmia lignaria lignaria (assembly GCF_051020975.1). Classification (NCBI taxonomy): domain Eukaryota; kingdom Metazoa; phylum Arthropoda; class Insecta; order Hymenoptera; family Megachilidae; genus Osmia; species Osmia lignaria. Next base: position 2,094,323 of record NW_027478159.1, on the reverse strand, counting down.
CTTTTTATGTTCGATGATATTTTTTGATCAGATGCGTAGTTCTCGAGATATACCAAGATATTTAAAAGTTCCGAAGCCGCACCAACATAATAGAGATACAGAAACACCGTGGCCCCTTTCGTTGAGATAACTCTGCACTAGTGCGAGCCGCAAATGCCACTTCCAGCTTAGCTGTGCAGAAGAAGAACAACAAGAAGAAGAAATATCTCGAAATATGTCCGTCAGGCCCCTTCCCTTGAGATAAATCTGCAAATATCTCGGAAACGAAGCGAGCTATGGCAAAATGTTAAGAGACCTTTTTTGTAGAGAATTAAGTTTCCTACTTTTTATGTTCTATGATATTTTTTGATCAGATGCGTAGTTCTCGAGATATATCAAGATATTTAAAAGTTCCGAAGCCGCACCAACATAATAGGGATACAGAAACACCGTGGCCCCTTTCTTTGAGATAACTCTGCACTAGTGCGAGCCGCAAATGCCACTTCCAGCTTAGCTGTGCAGAAGAAGAACAACAAGAAGAAGAAACATCTCGAAATATGTCCGTCAGGCCCCTTCCCTTGAGATAAATCTGCAAATATCTCGGAAACGAAGCGAGCTATGGCAAAATGTGAAGAGACGTTTTTTGTAGAGAATTATGTTTCCTACAATTTATGTTCTATGATATTTTTTGATCAGAAGCGTAGTTTTCGCGATATATCGAGATATTTAAAAGTTCCGAAGCCGCACCAACATAATAGAGATACAGAAACACCGTGGCCCCTTTCTTTGAGATAACTCTGCACTAGTGCGAGCCGCAAATGCCACTTCCAGCTTAGCTGTGCAGAAGAAGAACAACAAGAAGAAGAAATATCTCGAAATATGTCCGACAGGCCCCTTCCCTTGAGATAAATCTGCAAATATGTCGGAAACGAAGCGAGCTATGGCGAAATGTTAAGAGACCTTTTTTGTAGAGAATCAAGTTTCCTACGTTTTATCTTCTATGATATTTTTTGATCAGATGCGTAGTTCTCGAGATATATCAAGATATTTAAAAGTTCCGAAGCCGCACCAACATAATAGAGATACAGAAATACCGTGGCCCCTCTCTTTGAGATAACTCTGCACTATTGCGAGCTGCAAATGCCACTTCCAGCTTAGCTGTGCAGAAGAAGAACAACAAGAAGAAGAAACATCTCGAAATATGTCCGTCAGGCCCCTTCCCTTGAGATAAATCTGCAAATATCTCGGAAACGAAGCGAGCTATGGCAAAATGTTTAGAGACCTTTCTTGTAGAGAATTAAGTTTCCTACTTTTTATGTAGTATGATATTTTTTGATCAGATGCGTAGTTTTCGAGATATATCGAGATATTTAAAAGTTCCGAAGACGCACCAACATAATAGAGATACAGAAACACCGTGGCCCCTTTCTTTGAGATAACTCTGCACTAGTGCGAGCCGCAAATGCCACTTCCAGCTTAGCTGTGCAGAAGAAGAACAACAAGAAGAAGAAATATCTCGAAATATGTCCGACAGGCCCCTTCCCTTGAGATAAATCTGCAAATATGTCGGAAACGAAGCGAGCTATGGCGAAATGTTAAGAGACCTTTTTTGTAGAGAATCAAGTTTCCTACGTTTTATCTTCTATGATATTTTTTGATCAGATGCGTAGTTCTCGAGATATATCAAGATATTTAAAAGTTCCGAAGCCGCACCAACATAATAGAGATACAGAAATACCGTGGCCCCTCTCTTTGAGATAACTCTGCACTATTGCGAGCTGCAAATGCCACTTCCAGCTTAGCTGTGCAGAAGAAGAACAACAAGAAGAAGAAACATCTCGAAATATGTCCGTCAGGCCCCTTCCCTTGAGATAAATCTGCAAATATCTCGGAAACGAAGCGAGCTATGGCAAAATGTTTAGAGACCTTTCTTGTAGAGAATTAAGTTTCCTACTTTTTATGTAGTATGATATTTTTTGATCAGATGCGTAGTTCTCGAGATATATCAAGATATTTAAAAGTTCCGAAGCCGCACCAACATAATAGAGATACAGAAATACCGTGGCCCCTCTCTTTGAGATAACTCTGCACTATTGCGAGCTGCAAATGCCACTTCCAGCTTAGCTGTGCAGAAGAAGAACAACAAGAAGAAGAAACATCTCGAAATATGTCCGTCAGGCCCCTTCCCTTGAGATAAATCTGCAAATATCTCGGAAACGAAGCGAGCTATGGCAAAATGTTTAGAGACCTTTCTTGTAGAGAATTAAGTTTCCTACTTTTTATGTAGTATGATATTTTTTGATCAGATGCGTAGTTCTCGAGATATATCAAGATATTTAAAAGTTCCGAAGCCGCACCAACATAATAGAGATACAGAAACACCGTGGCCCCTTTCTTTGAGATAACTCTGCACTATTGCGCGCTGCAAATGCCACTTCCAGCTTAGCTGTGCAGAAGAAGAACAACAAGAAGAAGAAATATCTCGAAATATGTCCGTCAGGCCCCTTCCCTTGAGATAAATCTGCAAATATCTCGGAAACGAAGCGAGCTATGGCAAAATGTTAAGAGACCTTTTTTGTAGAGAATTATGTTTCCTACTTTTTATGTTCTATGATATTTTTTGATCAGACGCGTAGTTCTCGAGATATATCAAGATATTTAAAAGTTCCGAAGCCGCACCAACATAATAGAGATACAGAAACACCGTGGCCCCTTTCTTTGAGATAACTCTGCACTATTGCGAGCTGGAAATGCCACTTCCAGTTTAGCTGTGCAGAAGAAGAACAACAAGAAGAAGAAATATCTCGAAATATGTCCGTTAGGCCCCTTCCCTTGAGATAAATCTGCAAATATCTCGGAAACAAAGCGAGCTATGGCAAAATGTTAAGAGACCTTTTTTGTAGAGAATTAAGTTTCCTACTTTTTATGTTCCATGATATTTTTTGATCAGATGCGTAGTTCTCGAGATATACCAAGATATTTAAAAGTTCCGAAGCCGCACCAACATAATAGAGATACAGAAACACCGTGGCCCCTTTCTTTGAGATAACTCTGCACTATTGCGAGCTGCAAATGCCACTTCCAGCTCAGCTGTGCAGAGGAAGAACAACAAGAAGAAGAAATATCTCGAAATATGTCCGTCAGGCCAGTTCCTTTGAGCTGAATCTGCAAATATCTCGGAAACGAAGCGAGCTATGGCAAAATGTTAAGAGACGTTTTTTGTAGAGAATTATGTTTCCTACAATTTATGTTCTATGATATTTTTTGATCAGAAGCGTAGTTTTCGAGATATATCGAGATATTTAAAAGTTCCGAAGCCGCACCAACATAATAGAGATACAGAAACACCGTGGCCCCTTTCTTTGAGATAACTCTGCACTATTGCGAGCTGCAAATGCCACTTCCAGCTCAGCTGTGCAGAGGAAGAACAACAAGAAGAAGAAATATCTCGAAATATGTCCGTCAGGCCAGTTCCTTTGAGCTGAATCTGCAAATATCTCGGAAACGAAGCGAGCTATGGCAAAATGTTAAGAGACGTTTTTTGTAGAGAATTATGTTTCCTACAATTTATGTTCTATGATATTTTTTGATCAGAAGCGTAGTTTTCGAGATATATCGAGATATTTAAAAGTTCCGAAGCCGCACCAACATAATAGAGATACAGAAACACCGTGGCCCCTTTCTTTGAGATAACGCTGCACTAGTGCGATCCGCAAATGCCACTTCCAGCTTAGCTGTGCAGAAGAAGAACAACAAGAAGAAGAAATATCTCGAAATATGTCCGTCAGGCCCCTTCCCTTGAGATAAATCTGCAAATATCTCGGAAACGAAGCGAGCTATGGCAAAATGTTAAGAGACCTTTTTTGTAGAGAATTAAGTTTCCTACTTTTTATGTTCTATGATATTTTTTGATCAGATGCGTAGTTCTCGAGATATATCAAGATATTTAAAAGTTCCGAAGCCGCACCAACATAATAGGGATACAGAAACACCGTGGCCCCTTTCTTTGAGATAAGTCTGCACTAGTGCGAGCCGCAAATGCCACTTCCAGCTTAGCTGTACAGAAGAAGAACAACAAGAAGAAGAAATATCTCGAAATATGTCCGTCAGGCCCCTTCCCTTGAGATAAATCTGCAAATATCTCGGAAACGAAGCGAGCTATGGCAAAATGTGAAGAGACGTTTTTTGTAGAGAATTATGTTTCCTACAATTTATGTTCTATGATATTTTTTGATCAGAAGCGTAGTTTTCGCGATATATCGAGATATTTAAAAGTTCCGAAGCCGCACCAACATAATAGAGATACAGAAACACCGTGGCCCCTTTCTTTGAGATAACTCTGCACTATTGCGAGCTGCAAATGCCACTTCCAACTTAGCTGTGCAGAAGAAGAACAACAAGAAGAAGAAATATCTCGAAATATGTCCGTCAGGCCCCTTCCCTTGAGATAAATCTGCAAATATCTCGGAAACGAAGAGAGCTATGGCAAAATGTTAAGAGACCTTTTTTGTAGAGAATTAAGTTTCCTACTTTTCATGTTCTATGATATTTTTTGATCAGATGCGTAGTTCTCGAGATATATCAAGATATTTAAAAGTTCCGAAGCCGCACCAACATAATAGAGATACAGAATCACCGTGGCCCCTTTCTTTGAGATAACTCTGCACTATTACGAGCTGCAAATGCCACTTCCAGCTTAGCTGTGCAGAAGAAGAACAACAAGAAGAGGAATTATCTCGAAATATGTCCGTTAGGCCCCTTCCCTTGAGATAAATCTGCAAATATCTCGGAAACGAAGCGAGCTATGGCAAAATGTTAAGAGACCTTTTTTGTAGAGAATTAAGTTTCCTACTTTTTATGTTCTATGATATTTTTTGATCAGATGCGTAGTTCTCGAGATATACCAAGATATTTAAAAGTTCCGAAGCCGCACCAACATAATAGAGATACAGAAACACCGTGGCCCCTTTCTTTGAGATAACTCTGCACTATTGCGAGCTGCAAATGCCACTTCCAGCTCAGCTGTGCAGAGGAAGAACAACAAGAAGAAGAAATATCTCGAAATATGTCCGTCAGGCCAGTTCCTTTGAGCTGAATCTGCAAATATCTCGGAAACGAAGCGAGCTATGGCAAAATGTTAAGAGACGTTTTTTGTAGAGAATTATGTTTCCTACAATTTATGTTCTATGATATTTTTTGACCAGAAGCGTAGTTTTCGAGATATATCGAGATATTTAAAAGTTCCGAAGCCGCACCAACATAATAGAGATACAGAAACACCGTGGCCCCTTTCTTTGAGATAACTCTGCACTATTGCGAGCTGCAAATGCCACTTCCAGCTCAGCTGTGCAGAGGAAGAACAACAAGAAGAAGAAATATCTCGAAATATGTCCGTCAGGCCAGTTCCTTTGAGCTGAATCTGCAAATATCTCGGAAACGAAGCGAGCTATGGCAAAATGTTAAGAGACGTTTTTTGTAGAGAATTATGTTTCCTACAATTTATGTTCTATGATATTTTTTGATCAGAAGCGTAGTTTTCGAGATATATCGAGATATTTAAAAGTTCCGAAGCCGCACCAACATAATAGAGATACAGAAACACCGTGGCCCCTTTCTTTGAGATAACGCTGCACTAGTGCGAGCCGCAAATGCCACTTCCAGCTTAGCTGTGCAGAAGAAGAACAACAAGAAGAAGAAATATCTCGAAATATGTCCGTCAGGCCCCTTCCCTTGAGATAAATCTGCAAATATCTCGGAAACGAAGCGAGCTATGGCAAAATGTTAAGAGACCTTTTTTGTAGAGAATTAAGTTTCCTACTTTTTATGTTCTATGATATTTTTTGATCAGATGCGTAGTTCTCGAGATATATCAAGATATTTAAAAGTTCCGAAGCCGCACCAACATAATAGGGATATAGAAACACCGTGGCCCCTTTCTTTGAGATAACTCTGCACTAGTGCGAGCCGCAAATGCCACTTCCAGCTTAGCTGTACAGAAGAAGAACAACAAGAAGAAGAAATATCTCGAAATATGTCCGTCAGGCCCCTTCCCTTGAGATAAATCTGCAAATATCTCGGAAACGAAGCGAGCTATGGCAAAATGTGAAGAGACGTTTTTTGTAGAGAATTATGTTTCCTACAATTTATGTTCTATGATATTTTTTGATCAGAAGCGTAGTTTTCGCGATATATCGAGATATTTAAAAGTTCCGAAGCCGCACCAACATAATAGAGATACAGAAACACCGTGGCCCCTTTCTTTGAGATAACTCTGCACTATTGCGAGCTGCAAATGCCACTTCCAACTTAGCTGTGCAGAAGAAGAACAACAAGAAGAAGAAATATCTCGAAATATGTCCGTCAGGCCCCTTCCCTTGAGATAAATCTGCAAATATCTCGGAAACGAAGAGAGCTATGGCAAAATGTTAAGAGACCTTTTTTGTAGAGAATTAAGTTTCCTACTTTTCATGTTCTATGATATTTTTTGATCAGATGCGTAGTTCTCGAGATATATCAAGATATTTAAAAGTTCCGAAGCCGCACCAACATAATAGAGATACAGAATCACCGTGGCCCCTTTCTTTGAGATAACTCTGCACTATCACGAGCTGCAAATGCCACTTCCAGCTTAGCTGTGCAGAAGAAGAACAACAAGAAGAAGAAATATCTCGAAATATGTCCGTCAGGCCCCTTCCCTTGAGATAAATCTGCAAATATCTCGGAAACGAAGCGAGCTATGGCAAAATGTTAAGAGACGTTTTTTGTAGAGAATTAAGTTTCCTACTTTTTATGTTCTATGATATTTTTCGATCAGAGGCGTAGTTCTCGAGATATATCAAGATATTTAAAAGTTCTGAAGCTGCACCAACATAATAGAGATACAGAAACACCGTGGCCCCTTTCTTTGAGATAACTCTGCACTAGTGCGAGCCGCAAATGCCACTTCCAGCTTAGCTGTGCAGAAGAAGAACAACAAGAAGAAGAAATATCTGGAAATATGTCCGTTAGGCCCCTTCCCTTGAGATAAATCTGCAAATATCTCGGAAACGAAGCGAGCTATGGCAAAATGTTAAGAGACCTTTTTTGTAGAGAATTATGTTTCCTACTTTTTATGTTCTATGATATTTTTTGATCAGACGCGTAGTTCTCGAGATATATCAAGATATTTAAAAGTTCCGAAGCCGCACCAACATAATAGAGATACAGAAACACCGTGGCCCCTTTCTTTGAGATAACTCTGCACTATTGCGAGCTGGAAATGCCACTTCCAGTTTAGCTGTGCAGAAGAAGAACAACAAGAAGAAGAAATATCTCGAAATATGTCCGTTAGGCCCCTTCCCTTGAGATAAATCTGCAAATATCTCGGAAACGAAGCGAGCTATGGCAAAATGTTAAGAGACCTTTTTTGTAGAGAATTAAGTTTCCTACTTTTTATGTTCTATGATATTTTTTGATCAGATGCGTAGTTCTCGAGATATACCAAGATATTTAAAAGTTCCGAAGCCGCACCAACATAATAGAGATACAGAAACACCGTGGCCCCTTTCTTTGAGATAACTCTGCACTATTGCGAGCTGCAAATGCCACTTCCAGCTCAGCTGTGCAGAGGAAGAACAACAAGAAGAAGAAATATCTCGAAATATGTCCGTCAGGCCAGTTCCTTTGAGCTGAATCTGCAAATATCTCGGAAACGAAGCGAGCTATGGCAAAATGTTAAGAGACGTTTTTTGTAGAGAATTATGTTTCCTACAATTTATGTTCTATGATATTTTTTGATCAGAAGCGTAGTTTTCGAGATATATCGAGATATTTAAAAGTTCCGAAGCCGCACCAACATAATAGAGATACAGAAACACCGTGGCCCCTTTCTTTGAGATAACTCTGCACTATTGCGAGCTGCAAATGCCACTTCCAGCTAAGCTGTGCAGAGGAAGAACAACAAGAAGAAGAAATATCTCGAAATATGTCCGTCAGGCCAGTTCCTTTGAGCTGAATCTGCAAATATCTCGGAAACGAAGCGAGCTATGGCAAAATGTTAAGAGACGTTTTTTGTAGAGAATTATGTTTCCTACAATTTATGCTCTATGATATTTTTTGATCAGAAGCGTAGTTTTCGAGATATATCGAGATATTTAAAAGTTCCGAAGCCGCACCAACATAATAGAGATACAGAAACACCGTGGCCCCTTTCTTTGAGATAACGCTGCACTAGTGCGATCCGCAAATGCCACTTCCAGCTTAGCTGTGCAGAAGAAGAACAACAAGAAGAAGAAATATCTCGAAATATGTCCGTCAGGCCCCTTCCCTTGAGATAAATCTGCAAATATCTCGGAAACAAAGCGAGCTATGGCAAAATGTTAAGAGACCTTTTTTGTAGAGAATTAAGTTTCCTACTTTTTATGTTCTATGATATTTTTTGATCAGATGCGTAGTTCTCGAGATATATCAAGATATTTAAAAGTTCCGAAGCCGCACCAACATAATAGGGATACAGAAACACCGTGGCCCCTTTCTTTGAGATAACTCTGCACTAGTGCGAGCCGCAAATGCCACTTCCAGCTTAGCTGTACAGAAGAAGAACAACAAGAAGAAGAAATATCTCGAAATATGTCCGTCAGGCCCCTTCCCTTGAGATAAATCTGCAAATATCTCGGAAACGAAGAGAGCTATGGCAAAATGTTAAGAGACCTTTTTTGTAGAGAATTAAGTTTCCTACTTTTCATGTTCTATGATATTTTTTGATCAGATGCGTAGTTCTCGAGATATATCAAGATATTTAAAAGTTCCGAAGCCGCACCAACATAATAGAGATACAGAATCACCGTGGCCCCTTTCTTTGAGATAACTCTGCACTATAACGAGCTGCAAATGCCACTTCCAGCTTAGCTGTGCAGAAGAAGAACAACAAGAAGAAGAAATATCTCGAAATATGTCCGTTAGGCCCCTTCCCTTGAGATAAATCTGCAAATATCTCGGAAACGAAGCGAGCTATGGCAAAATGTTAAGAGACCTTTTTTGTAGAGAATTAAGTTTCCTACTTTTTATGTTCTATGATATTTTTTGATCAGATGCGTAGTTCTCGAGATATACCAAGATATTTAAAAGTTCCGAAGCCGCACCAACATAATAGAGATACAGAAACACCGTGGCCCCTTTCTTTGAGATAACTCTGCACTATTGCGAGCTGCAAATGCCACTTCCAGCTCAGCTGTGCAGAGGAAGAACAACAAGGAGAAGAAATATCTCGAAATATGTCCGTCAGGCCAGTTCCTTTGAGCTGAATCTGCAAATATCTCGGAAACGAAGCGAGCTATGGCAAAATGTTAAGAGACGTTTTTTGTAGAGAATTATGTTTCCTACAATTTATGTTCTATGATATTTTTTGACCAGAAGCGTAGTTTTCGAGATATATCGAGATATTTAAAAGTTCCGAAGCCGCACCAACATAATAGAGATACAGAAACACCGTGGCCCCTTTCTTTGAGATAACTCTGCACTATTGCGAGCTGCAAATGCCACTTCCAGCTCAGCTGTGCAGAGGAAGAACAACAAGAAGAAGAAATATCTCGAAATATGTCCGTCAGGCCAGTTCCTTTGAGCTGAATCTGCAAATATCTCGGAAACGAAGCGAGCTATGGCAAAATGTGAAGAGACGTTTTTTGTAGAGAATTAAGTTTCCTACAATTTATGTTCTATGATATTTTTTGATCAGAAGCGTAGTTTTCGCGATATATCGAGATATTTAAAAGTTCCGAAGCCGCACCAACATAATAGGGATACAGAAACACCGTGGCCCCTTTCTTTGAGATAACTCTGCACTAGTGCGAGCCGCAAATGCCACTTCCAGCTTAGCTGTACAGAAGAAGAACAACAAGAAGAAGAAATATCTCGAAATATGTCCGTCAGGCCCCTTCCCTTGAGATAAATCTGCAAATATCTCGGAAACGAAGCGAGCTATGGCAAAATGTGAAGAGACGTTTTTTGTAGAGAATTATGTTTCCTACAATTTATGTTCTATGATATTTTTTGATCAGAAGCGTAGTTTTCGCGATATATCGAGATATTTAAAAGTTCCGAAGCCGCACCAACATAATAGAGATACAGAAACACCGTGGCCCCTTTCTTTGAGATAACTCTGCACTATTGCGAGCTGCAAATGCCACTTCCAACTTACCTGTGCAGAAGAAGAACAACAAGAAGAAGAAATATCTCGAAATATGTCCGTCAGGCCCCTTCCCTTGAGATAAATCTGCAAATATCTCGGAAACGAAGAGAGCTATGGCAAAATGTTAAGAGACCTTTTTTGTAGAGAATTAAGTTTCCTACTTTTCATGTTCTATGATATTTTTTGATCAGATGCGTAGTTCTCGAGATATATCAAGATATTTAAAAGTTCCGAAGCCGCACCAACATAATAGAGATACAGAATCACCGTGGCCCCTTTCTTTGAGATAACTCTGCACTATTACGAGCTGCAAATGCCACTTCCAGCTTAGCTGTGCAGAAGAAGAACAACAAGAAGAAGAAATATCTCGAAATATGTCCGTTAGGCCCCTTCCCTTGAGATAAATCTGCAAATATCTCGGAAACGAAGCGAGCTATGGCAAAATGTTAAGAGACCTTTTTTGTAGAGAATTAAGTTTCCTACTTTTTATGTTCTATGATATTTTTTGATCAGATGCGTAGTTCTCGAGATATACCAAGATATTTAAAAGTTCCGAAGCCGCACCAACATAATAGAGATACAGAAACACCGTGGCCCCTTTCTTTGAGATAACTCTGCACTATTGCGAGCTGCAAATGCCACTTCCAGCTCAGCTGTGCAGAGGAAGAACAACAAGAAGAAGAAATATCTCGAAATATGTCCGTCAGGCCAGTTCCTTTGAGCTGAATCTGCAAATATCTCGGAAACGAAGCGAGCTATGGCAAAATGTTAAGAGACGTTTTTTGTAGAGAATTATGTTTCCTACAATTTATGTTCTATGATATTTTTTGACCAGAAGCGTAGTTTTCGAGATATATCGAGATATTTAAAAGTTCCGAAGCCGCACCAACATAATAGAGATACAGAAACACCGTGGCCCCTTTCTTTGAGATAACTCTGCACTATTGCGAGCTGCAAATGCCACTTCCAGCTCAGCTGTGCAGAGGAAGAACAACAAGAAGAAGAAATATCTCGAAATATGTCCGTCAGGCCAGTTCCTTTGAGCTGAATCTGCAAATATCTCGGAAACGAAGCGAGCTATGGCAAAATGTTAAGAGACCTTTTTTGTAGAGAATTAAGTTTCCTACTTTTTATGTTCTATGATATTTTTTGATCAGATGCGTAGTTCTCGAGATATATCAAGATATTTAAAAGTTCCGAAGCCGCACCAACATAATAGGGATACAGAAACACCGTGGCCCCTTTCTTTGAGATAACTCTGCACTAGTGCGAGCCGCAAATGCCACTTCCAGCTTAGCTGTACAGAAGAAGAACAACAAGAAGAAGAAATATCTCGAAATATGTCCGTCAGGCCCCTTCCCTTGAGATAAATCTGCAAATATCTCGGAAACGAAGCGAGCTATGGCAAAATGTGAAGAGACGTTTTTTGTAGAGAATTATGTTTCCTACAATTTATGTTCTATGATATTTTTTGATCAGAAGCGTAGTTTTCGCGATATATCGAGATATTTAAAAGTTCCGAAGCCGCCCCAACATAATAGAGATACAGAAACACCGTGGCCCCTTTCTTTGAGATAACTCTGCACTATTGCGAGCTGCAAATGCCACTTCCAACTTAGCTGTGCAGAAGAAGAACAACAAGAAGAAGAAATATCTCGAAATATGTCCGTCAGGCCCCTTCCCTTGAGATAAATCTGCAAATATCTCGGAAACGAAGAGAGCTATGGCAAAATGTTAAGAGACCTTTTTTGTAGAGAATTAAGTTTCCTACTTTTCATGTTCTATGATATTTTTTGATCAGATGCGTAGTTCTCGAGATATATCAAGATATTTAAAAGTTCCGAAGCCGCACCAACATAATAGAGATACAGAATCACCGTGGCCCCTTTCTTTGAGATAACTCTGCACTATCACGAGCTGCAAATGCCACTTCCAGCTTAGCTGTGCAGAAGAAGAACAACAAGAAGAAGAAATATCTCGAAATATGTCCGTCAGGCCCCTTCCCTTAAGATAAATCTGCAAATATCTCGGAAACGAAGAGAACTATGGCAAAATGTTAAGAGACCTTTTTTGTAGAGAATTAAGTTTCCTACTTTTCATGTTCTATGATATTTTTTGATCAGATGCGTAGTTCTCGAGATATATCAAGATATTTAAAAGTTCCGAAGCCGCACCAACATAATAGAGATACAGAAACACCGTGGCCCCTTTCGTTGAGATAACTCTGCACTAGTGCGAGCCGCAAATGCCACTTCCAGCTTAGCTGTGCAGAAGAAGAACAACAAGAAGAAGAAATATCTCGAAATATGTCCGTCAGGCCCCTTCCCTTGAGATAAATCTGCAAATATCTCGGAAACGAAGCGAGCTATGGCAAAATGTGAAGAGACGTTTTTTGTAGAGAATTATGTTTCCTACAATTTATGTTCTATGATATTTTTTGATCAGAAGCGTAGTTTTCGCGATATATCGAGATATTTAAAAGTTCCGAAGCCGCACCAACATAATAGAGATACAGAAACACCGTGGCCCCTTTCTTTGAGATAACTCTGCACTAGTGCGAGCCGCAAATGCCACTTCCAGCTTAGCTGTGCAGAAGAAGAACAACAAGAAGAAGAAATATCTCGAAATATGTCCGACAGGCCCCTTCCCTTGAGATAAATCTGCAAATATCTCGGAAACGAAGCGAGCTATGGCGAAATGTTAAGAGACCTTTTTTGTAGAGAATCAAGTTTCCTACGTTTTATCTTCTATGATATTTTTTGATCAGATGCGTAGTTCTCGAGATATATCAAGATATTTAAAAGTTCCGAAGCCGCACCAACATAATAGAGATACAGAAATACCGTGGCCCCTCTCTTTGAGATAACTCTGCACTATTGCGAGCTGCAAATGCCACTTCCAGCTTAGCTGTGCAGAAGAAGAACAACAAGAAGAAGAAACATCTCGAAATATGTCCGTCAGGCCCCTTCCCTTGAGATAAATCTGCAAATATCTCGGAAACGAAGCGAGCTATGGCAAAATGTTTAGAGACCTTTCTTGTAGAGAATTAAGTTTCCTACTTTTTATGTAGTATGATATTTTTTGATCAGATGCGTAGTTCTCGAGATATATCAAGATATTTAAAAGTTCCGAAGCCGCACCAACATAATAGAGATACAGAAACACCGTGGCCCCTTTCTTTGAGATAACTCTGCACTATTGCGCGCTGCAAATGCCACTTCCAGCTTAGCTGTGCAGAAGAAGAACAACAAGAAGAATAAATATCTCGAAATATGTCCGTCAGGCCCCTTCCCTTGAGATAAATCTGCAAATATCTCGGAAACGAAGCGAGCTATGGCAAAATGTTAAGAGACGTTTTTTGTAGAGAATTAAGTTTCCTACTTTTTATGTTCTATGATATTTTTCGATCAGAGGCGTAGTTCTCGAGATATATCAAGATATTTAAAAGTTCCGAAGCCGCACCAACATAATAGAGATACAGAAACACCGTGGCCCCTTTCTTTGAGATAACTCTGCACTATTGCGAGCTGTAAATGCCACTGCCAGCTTAACTGTGCAGAAGAAGAACAACAAGAAGAAGAAATATCTCGAAATATGTCCGTCAGGCACCTTCCCTTGAGATATATCTGCAAATATCTCGGAAACGAAGCGAGCTATGGCAAAATGTTAAGAGACCTTTTTTGTAGAGAATTATGTTTCCTACAATTTATGTTCTATGATATTTTTTGATCAGAAGCGTAGTCTTCGAGATATATCGAGATATTTAAAAGTTCCGAAGCCGCACCAACATAATAGAGATACAGAAACACCGTGGCCCCTTTCTTTGAGATAACTCTGCACTATTGCGAGCTGCAAATGCCACTCCCAGCTTAGCTGTGCAGAAGAAGAACAACAAGAAGAAGAAATATCTCGAAATATGTCCGTCAGGTCCCTTCCCTTGAGATATATCTGCAAATATCTCGGAAACGAAGCGAGCTATGGCAAAATGTTAAGAGACCTTTTTTGTAGAGAATTAAGTTTCCTACTTTTTATGTTCTATGATATTTTTTGATCGGATGCGTAGTTCTCGAGATATATCAAGATATTTAAAAGTTCCGAAGCCGCACCAACATAATAGAGATACAGAAACACCGTGGCCCCTTTCTTTGAGATAACTCTGCACTATTGCGCGCTGCAAATGCCACTTCCAGCTTAGCTGTGCAGAAGAAGAACAACAAGAAGAAGAAATATCTCGAAATATGCCCGTCAGGCCCCTTCCATTGAGATAAATCTGCAAATATCTCGGAAACGAAGCGAGCTATGGCAAAATGTTAAGAGACCTTTTTTGTAGAGAATTAAGTTTCCTACTTTTTATGTTCTATGATATTTTTTGATCAGATGCGTAGTTCTCGAGATATATCAAGATATTTAAAAGTTCCGAAGCCGCACCAACATAATAGAGATACAGAAACACCGTGGCCCCTTTCTTTGAGATAACTCTGCACTACTGCGAGCTGCAAATGCCACTTCCAGCTTAGCTGTGCAGAAGAAGAACAACAAGAAGAAGAAATATCTCGAAATATGTCTGTCAGGCCCCTTCCCTTGAGATATATCTGCAAATATCTCGGAAACGAAGCGAGCTATGGCAAAATGTTGAGAGACCTTTTTCGTAGAGAATTAAGTTTCCTACTTTTTATGTTCTATGATATTTTTTGATCGGATGCGTAGTTCTCGAGATATATCAAGATATTTAAAAGTTCCGAAGCCGCACCAACATAATAGAGATACAGAAACACCGTGGCCCCTTTCTTTGAGATAACTCTGCACTATTGCGAGCTGCAAATGCCACTTCCAGCTTAGCTGTGCAGAAGAAGAACAACAAGAAGAAGAAATATCTCGAAATATGTCTGTCAGGCCCCTTCCCTTGAGATATATCTGCAAATATCTCGGAAACGAAGCGAGCTATGGCAAAATGTTGAGAGACCTTTTTTGTAGAGAATTAAGTTTCCTACTTTTTATGTTCTATGATATTTTTTGATCGGATGCGTAGTTCTCGAGATATATCAAGATATTTAAAAGTTCCGAAGCCGCACCAACATAATAGAGATACAGAAACACCGTGGCCCCTTTCTTTGAGATAACTCTGCACGATTGCGCGCTGCAAATGCCACTTCCAGCTTAGCTGTGCAGAAGAAGAACAACAAGAAGAAGAAATATCTCGAAATATGCCCGTCAGGCCCCTTCCATTGAGATAAATCTGCAAATATCTCGGAAACGAAGCCAGCTATGGCAAAATGTTAAGAGACCTTTTTTGTAGAGAATTAAGTTTCCTACTTTTTATGTTCTATGATATTTTTTGATCGGATGCGTAGTTCTCGAGATATATCAAGATATTTAAAAGTTCCGAAGCCGTACCAACATAATAGAGATACAGAAACACCGTGGCCCCTTTCTTTGAGATAACTCTGCACTATTGCGCGCTGCAAATGCCACTTCCAGCTTAGCTGTGCAGAAGCAGAACAACAAGAAGAAGAAATATCTCGAAATATGCCCGTCAGGCCCCTTCCATTGAGATAAATCTGCAAATATCTCGGAAACGAAGCCAGCTATGGCAAAATGTTAAGAGACCTTTTTTGTAGAGAATTAAGTTTCCTACTTTTTATGTTCTATGATATTTTTTGATCAGATGCGTAGTTCTCGAGATATATCAAGATATTTGAAAGTTCCGAAGCCGCACCAACATAATAGAGATACAGAAACAGCGTGGCCCCTTTCTTTGGGATAACTCTGCACTATTGCGAGCTGGAAATGCCACTTCCAGTTTAGCTGTGCAGAAGAAGAAGAACAAGAAGAAGAAATATCTCGAAATATGTCCGTCAGGACCCCTCCCTTGAGATAAATCTGCAAATATCTCGGAACCGAAGCGAGCTATTGCAAAACGTTAAGAGACCTTTTTTGTAGAGAATTAGGTTTCCTACTTTTTATGTTCTATGATATTTTTTGATCAGATGCGTAGTTCTCGAGATATATCAAGATATTTAAAAGCTCCGAAGCTGCACCAACATAATAGAGGTACAGAAACACCGTGGCCCCTTTCTTTGAGATAACTCTGCACTAGTGCGAGCAGCAAATGCCACTTCCAGCTTAGCTGTGCAGAAGAAGAACAACAAGAAGAAGAAATATCTCGAAATATGTCCGTCAGGCCCCTTCCCTTGAGATAAATCTGCAAATATCTCGGAAACGAAGCGAGCTATGGCAAAATGGTAAGAGACCTTTTTTGTAGAGAATTAAGTTTCCTACTTTTTATGTTCTATGATATTTTTCGATCAGAGGCGTAGTTCCCGAGATATATCAAGATATTTAAAAGTTCCGAAGCCGCACCAACATAATAGAGATACAGAAACACCGTGGCCCCTTTCTTTGAGATAACTCTGCACGATTGCGAGGTGGAAATGCCACTTCCAGTTTAGCTGTGCAGAAGAAGAACAACAAGAAGAAGAAATATCTCGAAATATGTCCATCAGGACCCTTCCCTTGAGATAAATCTGCAAATATCTCGGAAACGAAGCGAGCTATGGCAAAATGTTAAGAGACCTTTTTTGTAGAGAATTATGTTTCCTACAATTTATGGTCTATGATATTTTTTGATCAGAAGCGTAGTTTTCGAGATATATCGAGATATTTAAAAGTTCCGAAGCCGCACCAACATAATAGAGATACAGAAACACCGTGGCCCCTTTCTTTGAGATAACTCTGCACTATTGCGAACTGCAAATGCCACTT
The DNA here is from genome assembly GCF_051020975.1 of Osmia lignaria lignaria. Taxonomy (NCBI): domain Eukaryota; kingdom Metazoa; phylum Arthropoda; class Insecta; order Hymenoptera; family Megachilidae; genus Osmia; species Osmia lignaria. The sequence continues at coordinate 2,077,417 of NW_027478159.1, read as the reverse complement.
CCAGCTTAGCTGTGCAGAAGAAGAACAACAAGAAGAAGAAATATCTCGAAATATGTCCGTCAGGCCCCTTCCCTTGAGATAAATCTGCAAATATCTCGGAAACGAAGCGAGCTATGGCAAAATGTTAAGAGACCTTTTTTGTACAGAATTAAGTTTCCTACTTTTTATGTTCTATGATATTTTTCGATCAGACGCGTAGTTTTCGAGATATATCGAGATATTTAAAAGTTCCGAAGCCGCACCAACATAATAGAGATACAGAAACACCGTGGCCCCTTTCTTTGAGATAACTCTGCACTATTGCGAACTGCAAATGCCACTTCCAGCTTAGCTGTGCAGAAGAAGAACAACAAGAAGAAGAAATATCTCGAAATATGTCCGTCAGGCCCCTTCCCTTGAGATAAATCTGCAAATATCTCGGAAACGAAGCGAGCTATGGCAAAATGTTAAGAGACCTTTTTTGTACAGAATTAAGTTTCCTACTTTTTATGTTCTATGATATTTTTCGATCAGACGCGTAGTTTTCGAGATATATCGAGATATTTAAAAGTTCCGAAGCCGCACCAACATAATAGAGATACAGAAACACCGTGGCCCCTTTCTTTGAGATAACTCTGCACTATTGCGAGCTGCAAATGCCACTTCCAGCTCAGCTGTGCAGAGGAAGAACAACAAGAAGAAGAAATATCTCGAAATATGTCCGTCAGGCCAGTTCCTTTGAGCTGAATCTGCAAATATCTCGGAAACGAAGCGAGCTATGGCAAAATGTTAAGAGACCTTTTTTGTAGAGAATTAAGTTTCCTACTTTTCATGTTCTATGATATTTTTTGATCAGATGCGTAGTTCTCGAGATATATCAAGATATTTAAAAGTTCCGAAGCCGCACCAACATAATAGGGATACAGAAACACCGTGGCCCCTTTCTTTGAGATAACTCTGCACTAGTGCGAGCCGCAAATGCCACTTCCAGCTTAGCTGTACAGAAGAAGAACAACAAGAAGAAGAAATATCTCGAAATATGTCCGTCAGGCCCCTTCCCTTGAGATAAATCTGCAAATATCTCGGAAACGAAGCGAGCTATGGCAAAATGTGAAGAGACGTTTTTTGTAGAGAATTATGTTTCCTACAATTTATGTTCTATGATATTTTTTGATCAGAAGCGTAGTTTTCGCGATATATCGAGATATTTAAAAGTTCCGAAGCCGCCCCAACATAATAGAGATACAGAAACACCGTGGCCCCTTTCTTTGAGATAACTCTGCACTATTGCGAGCTGCAAATGCCACTTCCAACTTAGCTGTGCAGAAGAAGAACAACAAGAAGAAGAAATATCTCGAAATATGTCCGTCAGGCCCCTTCCCTTGAGATAAATCTGCAAATATCTCGGAAACGAAGAGACCTATGGCAAAATGTTAAGAGACCTTTTTTGTAGAGAATTAAGTTTCCTACTTTTCATGTTCTATGATATTTTTTGATCAGATGCGTAGTTCTCGAGATATATCAAGATATTTAAAAGTTCCGAAGCCGCACCAACATAATAGAGATACAGAATCACCGTGGCCCCTTTCTTTGAGATAACTCTGCACTATCACGAGCTGCAAATGCCACTTCCAGCTTAGCTGTGCAGAAGAAGAACAACAAGAAGAAGAAATATCTCGAAATATGTCCGTCAGGCCCCTTCCCTTAAGATAAATCTGCAAATATCTCGGAAACGAAGAGAACTATGGCAAAATGTTAAGAGACCTTTTTTGTAGAGAATTAAGTTTCCTACTTTTCATGTTCTATGATATTTTTTGATCAGATGCGTAGTTCTCGAGATATATCAAGATATTTAAAAGTTCCGAAGCCGCACCAACATAATAGAGATACAGAAACACCGTGGCCCCTTTCGTTGAGATAACTCTGCACTAGTGCGAGCCGCAAATGCCACTTCCAGCTTAGCTGTGCAGAAGAAGAACAACAAGAAGAAGAAATATCTCGAAATATGTCCGTCAGGCCCCTTCCCTTGAGATAAATCTGCAAATATCTCGGAAACGAAGCGAGCTATGGCAAAATGTGAAGAGACGTTTTTTGTAGAGAATTATGTTTCCTACAATTTATGTTCTATGATATTTTTTGATCAGAAGCGTAGTTTTCGCGATATATCGAGATATTTAAAAGTTCCGAAGCCGCACCAACATAATAGAGATACAGAAACACCGTGGCCCCTTTCTTTGAGATAACTCTGCACTAGTGCGAGCCGCAAATGCCACTTCCAGCTTAGCTGTGCAGAAGAAGAACAACAAGAAGAAGAAATATCTCGAAATATGTCCGACAGGCCCCTTCCCTTGAGATAAATCTGCAAATATCTCGGAAACGAAGCGAGCTATGGCGAAATGTTAAGAGACCTTTTTTGTAGAGAATCAAGTTTCCTACGTTTTATCTTCTATGATATTTTTTGATCAGATGCGTAGTTCTCGAGATATATCAAGATATTTAAAAGTTCCGAAGCCGCACCAACATAATAGAGATACAGAAATACCGTGGCCCCTCTCTTTGAGATAACTCTGCACTATTGCGAGCTGCAAATGCCACTTCCAGCTTAGCTGTGCAGAAGAAGAACAACAAGAAGAAGAAACATCTCGAAATATGTCCGTCAGGCCCCTTCCCTTGAGATAAATCTGCAAATATCTCGGAAACGAAGCGAGCTATGGCAAAATGTTTAGAGACCTTTCTTGTAGAGAATTAAGTTTCCTACTTTTTATGTAGTATGATATTTTTTGATCAGATGCGTAGTTCTCGAGATATATCAAGATATTTAAAAGTTCCGAAGCCGCACCAACATAATAGAGATACAGAAACACCGTGGCCCCTTTCTTTGAGATAACTCTGCACTATTGCGCGCTGCAAATGCCACTTCCAGCTTAGCTGTGCAGAAGAAGAACAACAAGAAGAATAAATATCTCGAAATATGTCCGTCAGGCCCCTTCCCTTGAGATAAATCTGCAAATATCTCGGAAACGAAGCGAGCTATGGCAAAATGTTAAGAGACCTTTTTTGTAGAGAATTAAGTTTCCTACTTTTCATGTTCTATGATATTTTTTGATCAGATGCGTAGTTCTCGAGATATATCAAGATATTTAAAAGTTCCGAAGCCGCACCAACATAATAGAGATACAGAAACACCGTGGCCCCTTTCGTTGAGATAACTCTGCACTAGTGCGAGCCGCAAATGCCACTTCCAGCTTAGCTGTGCAGAAGAAGAACAACAAGAAGAAGAAATATCTCGAAATATGTCCGTCAGGCCCCTTCCCTTGAGATAAATCTGCAAATATCTCGGAAACGAAGCGAGCTATGGCAAAATGTGAAGAGACGTTTTTTGTAGAGAATTATGTTTCCTACAATTTATGTTCTATGATATTTTTTGATCAGAAGCGTAGTTTTCGCGATATATCGAGATATTTAAAAGTTCCGAAGCCGCACCAACATAATAGAGATACAGAAACACCGTGGCCCCTTTCTTTGAGATAACTCTGCACTAGTGCGAGCCGCAAATGCCACTTCCAGCTTAGCTGTGCAGAAGAAGAACAACAAGAAGAAGAAATATCTCGAAATATGTCCGACAGGCCCCTTCCCTTGAGATAAATCTGCAAATATCTCGGAAACGAAGCGAGCTATGGCGAAATGTTAAGAGACCTTTTTTGTAGAGAATCAAGTTTCCTACGTTTTATCTTCTATGATATTTTTTGATCAGATGCGTAGTTCTCGAGATATATCAAGATATTTAAAAGTTCCGAAGCCGCACCAACATAATAGAGATACAGAAATACCGTGGCCCCTCTCTTTGAGATAACTCTGCACTATTGCGAGCTGCAAATGCCACTTCCAGCTTAGCTGTGCAGAAGAAGAACAACAAGAAGAAGAAACATCTCGAAATATGTCCGTCAGGCCCCTTCCCTTGAGATAAATCTGCAAATATCTCGGAAACGAAGCGAGCTATGGCAAAATGTTTAGAGACCTTTCTTGTAGAGAATTAAGTTTCCTACTTTTTATGTAGTATGATATTTTTTGATCAGATGCGTAGTTCTCGAGATATATCAAGATATTTAAAAGTTCCGAAGCCGCACCAACATAATAGAGATACAGAAACACCGTGGCCCCTTTCTTTGAGATAACTCTGCACTATTGCGCGCTGCAAATGCCACTTCCAGCTTAGCTGTGCAGAAGAAGAACAACAAGAAGAATAAATATCTCGAAATATGTCCGTCAGGCCCCTTCCCTTGAGATAAATCTGCAAATATCTCGGAAACGAAGCGAGCTATGGCAAAATGTTAAGAGACGTTTTTTGTAGAGAATTAAGTTTCCTACTTTTTATGTTCTATGATATTTTTCGATCAGAGGCGTAGTTCTCGAGATATATCAAGATATTTAAAAGTTCCGAAGCCGCACCAACATAATAGAGATACAGAAACACCGTGGCCCCTTTCTTTGAGATAACTCTGCACTATTGCGAGCTGTAAATGCCACTGCCAGCTTAACTGTGCAGAAGAAGAACAACAAGAAGAAGAAATATCTCGAAATATGTCCGTCAGGCACCTTCCCTTGAGATATATCTGCAAATATCTCGGAAACGAAGCGAGCTATGGCAAAATGTTAAGAGACCTTTTTTGTAGAGAATTATGTTTCCTACAATTTATGTTCTATGATATTTTTTGATCAGAAGCGTAGTCTTCGAGATATATCGAGATATTTAAAAGTTCCGAAGCCGCACCAACATAATAGAGATACAGAAACACCGTGGCCCCTTTCTTTGAGATAACTCTGCACTATTGCGAGCTGCAAATGCCACTCCCAGCTTAGCTGTGCAGAAGAAGAACAACAAGAAGAAGAAATATCTCGAAATATGTCCGTCAGGCCCCTTCCCTTGAGATATATCTGCAAATATCTCGGAAACGAAGCGAGCTATGGCAAAATGTTAAGAGACCTTTTTTGTAGAGAATTAAGTTTCCTACTTTTTATGTTCTATGATATTTTTTGATCGGATGCGTAGTTCTCGAGATATATCAAGATATTTAAAAGTTCCGAAGCCGCACCAACATAATAGAGATACAGAAACACCGTGGCCCCTTTCTTTGAGATAACTCTGCACTATTGCGAGCTGCAAATGCCACTCCCAGCTTAGCTGTGCAGAAGAAGAACAACAAGAAGAAGAAATATCTCGAAATATGTCCGTCAGGCCCCTTCCCTTGAGATATATCTGCAAATATCTCGGAAACGAAGCGAGCTATGGCAAAATGTTAAGAGACCTTTTTTGTAGAGAATTAAGTTTCCTACTTTTTATGTTCTATGATATTTTTTGATCGGATGCGTAGTTCTCGAGATATATCAAGATATTTAAAAGTTCCGAAGCCGCACCAACATAATAGAGATACAGAAACACCGTGGCCCCTTTCTTTGAGATAACTCTGCACTATTGCGCGCTGCAAATGCCACTTCCAGCTTAGCTGTGCAGAAGAAGAACAACAAGAAGAAGAAATATCTCGAAATATGCCCGTCAGGCCCCTTCCATTGAGATAAATCTGCAAATATCTCGGAAACGAAGCGAGCTATGGCAAAATGTTAAGAGACCTTTTTTGTAGAGAATTAAGTTTCCTACTTTTTATGTTCTATGATATTTTTTGATCAGATGCGTAGTTCTCGAGATATATCAAGATATTTAAAAGTTCCGAAGCCGCACCAACATAATAGAGATACAGAAACACCGTGGCCCCTTTCTTTGAGATAACTCTGCACTACTGCGAGCTGCAAATGCCACTTCCAGCTTAGCTGTGCAGAAGAAGAACAACAAGAAGAAGAAATATCTCGAAATATGTCTGTCAGGCCCCTTCCCTTGAGATATATCTGCAAATATCTCGGAAACGAAGCGAGCTATGGCAAAATGTTGAGAGACCTTTTTCGTAGAGAATTAAGTTTCCTACTTTTTATGTTCTATTATATTTTTTGATGGGATGCGTAGTTCTCGAGATATATCAAGATATTTAAAAGTTCCGAAGCCGCACCAACATAATAGAGATACAGAAACACCGTGGCCCCTTTCTTTGAGATAACTCTGCACTATTGCGAGCTGCAAATGCCACTTCCAGCTTAGCTGTGCAGAAGAAGAACAACAAGAAGAAGAAATATCTCGAAATATGTCTGTCAGGCCCCTTCCCTTGAGATATATCTGCAAATATCTCGGAAACGAAGCGAGCTATGGCAAAATGTTGAGAGACCTTTTTTGTAGAGAATTAAGTTTCCTACTTTTTATGTTCTATGATATTTTTTGATCGGATGCGTAGTTCTCGAGATATATCAAGATATTTAAAAGTTCCGAAGCCGCACCAACATAATAGAGATACAGAAACACCGTGGCCCCTTTCTTTGAGATAACTCTGCACGATTGCGCGCTGCAAATGCCACTTCCAGCTTAGCTGTGCAGAAGAAGAACAACAAGAAGAAGAAATATCTCGAAATATGCCCGTCAGGCCCCTTCCATTGAGATAAATCTGCAAATATCTCGGAAACGAAGCCAGCTATGGCAAAATGTTAAGAGACCTTTTTTGTAGAGAATTAAGTTTCCTACTTTTTATGTTCTATGATATTTTTTGATCGGATGCGTAGTTCTCGAGATATATCAAGATATTTAAAAGTTCCGAAGCCGTACCAACATAATAGAGATACAGAAACACCGTGGCCCCTTTCTTTGAGATAACTCTGCACTATTGCGCGCTGCAAATGCCACTTCCAGCTTAGCTGTGCAGAAGCAGAACAACAAGAAGAAGAAATATCTCGAAATATGCCCGTCAGGCCCCTTCCATTGAGATAAATCTGCAAATATCTCGGAAACGAAGCCAGCTATGGCAAAATGTTAAGAGACCTTTTTTGTAGAGAATTAAGTTTCCTACTTTTTATGTTCTATGATATTTTTTGATCAGATGCGTAGTTCTCGAGATATATCAAGATATTTGAAAGTTCCGAAGCCGCACCAACATAATAGAGATACAGAAACAGCGTGGCCCCTTTCTTTGGGATAACTCTGCACTATTGCGAGCTGGAAATGCCACTTCCAGTTTAGCTGTGCAGAAGAAGAAGAACAAGAAGAAGAAATATCTCGAAATATGTCCGTCAGGACCCCTCCCTTGAGATAAATCTGCAAATATCTCGGAACCGAAGCGAGCTATTGCAAAACGTTAAGAGACCTTTTTTGTAGAGAATTAGGTTTCCTACTTTTTATGTTCTATGATATTTTTTGATCAGATGCGTAGTTCTCGAGATATATCAAGATATTTAAAAGCTCCGAAGCTGCACCAACATAATAGAGGTACAGAAACACCGTGGCCCCTTTCTTTGAGATAACTCTGCACTAGTGCGAGCAGCAAATGCCACTTCCAGCTTAGCTGTGCAGAAGAAGAACAACAAGAAGAAGAAATATCTCGAAATATGTCCGTCAGGCCCCTTCCCTTGAGATAAATCTGCAAATATCTCGGAAACGAAGCGAGCTATGGCAAAATGGTAAGAGACCTTTTTTGTAGAGAATTAAGTTTCCTACTTTTTATGTTCTATGATATTTTTCGATCAGAGGCGTAGTTCCCGAGATATATCAAGATATTTAAAAGTTCCGAAGCCGCACCAACATAATAGAGATACAGAAACACCGTGGCCCCTTTCTTTGAGATAACTCTGCACGATTGCGAGGTGGAAATGCCACTTCCAGTTTAGCTGTGCAGAAGAAGAACAACAAGAAGAAGAAATATCTCGAAATATGTCCATCAGGACCCTTCCCTTGAGATAAATCTGCAAATATCTCGGAAACGAAGCGAGCTATGGCAAAATGTTAAGAGACCTTTTTTGTAGAGAATTATGTTTCCTACAATTTATGGTCTATGATATTTTTTGATCAGAAGCGTAGTTTTCGAGATATATCGAGATATTTAAAAGTTCCGAAGCCGCACCAACATAATAGAGATACAGAAACACCGTGGCCCCTTTCTTTGAGATAACTCTGCACTATTGCGAACTGCAAATGCCACTTCCAGCTTAGCTGTGCAGAAGAAGAACAACAAGAAGAAGAAATATCTCGAAATATGTCCGTCAGGCCCCTTCCCTTGAGATAAATCTGCAAATATCTCGGAAACGAAGCGAGCTATGGCAAAATGTTAAGAGACCTTTTTTGTACAGAATTAAGTTTTCTACTTTTTATGTTCTATGATATTTTTCGATCAGACGCGTAGTTTTCGAGATATATCGAGATATTTAAAAGTTCCGAAGCCGCACCAACATAATAGAGATACAGAAACACCGTGGCCCCTTTCTTTGAGATAACTCTGCACTATTGCGAACTGCAAATGCCACTTCCAGCTTAGCTGTGCAGAAGAAGAACAACAAGAAGAAGAAATATCTCGAAATATGTCCGTCAGGCCCCTTCCCTTGAGATAAATCTGCAAATATCTCGGAAACGAAGCGAGCTATGGCAAAATGTTAAGAGACCTTTTTTGTACAGAATTAAGTTTCCTACTTTTTATGTTCTATGATATTTTTTGATCAGAAGCGTAGTTTTCGAGATATATCGAGATATTTAAAAGTTCCGAAGCCGCACCAACATAATAGGGATACAGAAACACCGTGGCCCCTTTCTTTGAGATAACTCTGCACTATTGCGAGCTGGAAATGCCACTTCCAGTCTAGCTGTGCACAAGAAGAACAACAAGAAGAAGAAATATCTCGAAATATGTCCGTTAGGCCCCTTCCCTTGAGATAAATCTGCAAATATCTCGGAAACGAAGCGAGCTATGGCAAAATGTTAAGAGACCTTTTTTGTAGAGAATTAAGTTTCCTACTTTTTATGTTCTATGATATTTTTTGATCAGATGCGTAGTTCTCGAGATATACCAAGATATTTAAAAGTTCCGTAGCAGCACCAACATAATAGAGATACAGAAACACTGTGGCCCCTTTCTTTGAGATAACTCTGCACTATTGCGAGCTGCAAATGCCACTTCCAGCTTAGCTGTGCAGAGGAAGAACAACAAGAAGAAGAAATATCTCGAAATATGTCCGTCAGGCCAGTTCCTTTGAGCTGAATCTGCAAATATCTCGGAAACGAAGCGAGCTATGGCAAAATGTTAAGAGACGTTTTTTGTAGAGAATTATGTTTCCTACAATTTATGTTCTATGATATTTTTTGATCAGAAGCGTAGTTTTCGAGATATATCGAGATATTTAAAAGTTCCGAAGCCGCACCAACATAATAGAGATACAGAAACACCGTGGCCCCTTTCTTTGCGATAACTCTGCACTATTGCGAGCTGCAAATGCCACTTCCAGCTTAGCTGTGCAGGAGAAGAACAACAAGAAGAAGAAATATCTCGAAATATGTCCGTCAGGCCCCTTCCCTTGAGATAAATCTGCAAATATCTCGGAAACGAAGCGAGCTATGCCAAAATGTTAAGAGACCTTATTTGTAGGGAATTAAGTTTCCTACTTTTTATGTTCTATGATATTTTTTGATCAGAAGCGTAGTTTTCGAGATATATCGAGATATTTAAAAGTTCCGAAGCCGCACCAACATAATAGGGATACAGAAACACCGTGGCCCCTTTCTTTGAGATAACTCTGCACTAGTGCGAGCCGCAAATGCCGCTTCCAGCTTAGCTGTGCAGAAGAAGAAGAACAAGAAGAAGAAATATCTCGAAATATGTCCGTCAGGCCCATTCCCTTGAGATAAATCTGCAAATATCTCGGAAACGAAGCGAGCTAAGGCAAAATGTTAAGAGACCTTTTTTGTAGAGAATTAAGTTTCCTACTTTTTATGTTCTCTGATATTTTTTGATCAGATGCGTAGTTCTCGAGATATACCAAGATATTTAAAAGTTCCGAAGCCGCACCAACATAATAGAGATACAGAAACACTGTGGCCCCTTTCTTTGAGATAACTCTGCACTATTGCGAGCTGCAAATGCCACTTCCAGCTTAGCTGTGCAGAAGATGAACAACAAGAAGAAGAAATATCTCGAAATATGTCCGTGAGGCCCCTTCCCTTGAGATAAATCTGCAAATATCTCGGAAACGAAGCGAGCTATGGCAAAATGATAAAAGACCTTTTTTGTAGACAATTATGTTTCCTACAATTTATGTTCTATGATATTTTTTGATCAGAGGCGTAGTTCTCGAGATATATCGAGATATTTAAAAGTTCCGAAGCCGCACCAACATAATAGAGATACAGAAACACCGTGGCCCCTTTCTTTGAGATAACTCTGCACTATTGCGAGCTGGAAATGCCACTTCCAGTCTAGCTGTGCACAAGAAGAACAACAAGAAGAAGAAATATCTCGAATTATGTCCGTTAGGCCCCTTCCCTTGAGATAAATCTGCAAATATCTCGGAAACGAAGCGAGCTATGGCAAAATGTTAAGAGACCTTTTTTGTAGAGAATTAAGTTTCCTACTTTTTATGTTCTATGATATTTTTTGATCAGATGCGTAGTTCTCGAGATATACCAAGATATTTAAAAGTTCCGTAGCAGCACCAACATAATAGAGATACAGAAACACTGTGGCCCCTTTCTTTGAGATAGCTCTGCACTATTGCGAGCTGCAAATGCCACTTCCAGCTTAGCTGTGCAGAGGAAGAACAACAAGAAGAAGAAATATCTCGAAATATGTCCGTCAGGCCAGTTCCTTTGAGCTGAATCTGCAAATATCTCGGAAACGAAGCGAGCTATGGCAAAATGTTAAGAGACGTTTTTTGTAGAGAATTATGTTTCCTACAATTTATATTCTATGATATTTTTTGATCAGAAGCGTAGTTTTCGAGATATATCGAGATATTTAAAAGTTCCGAAGCCGCACCAACATAATAGGGATACAGAAACACCGTGGCCCCTTTCTTTGAGATAACTCTGCACTAGTGCGAGCCGCAAATGCCACTTCCAGCTTAGCTGTGCAGAAGAAGAAGAACAAGAAGAAGAAATATCTCGAAATATGTCCGTCAGGCCCCTTCCCTTGAGATAAATCTGCAAATATCTCGGAAACGAAGCGAGCTATGGCAAAATGTTAAGAGACCTTTTTTGTAGAGAATTATGTTTCCTACTTTTTATGTTCTATGATATTTTTTGATCCGACGCGTAGTTCTCGAGATATATCAAGATATTTAAAAGTTCCGAAGCCGCACCAACATAATAGAGATACAGAAACACCGTGGCCCCTTTCTTTGAGATAACTCTGCACTATTGCGAGCTGCAAATGCCACTTCCAGCTTAGCTGTGCAGAAGAAGGACAACAAGAAGAAGAAATATCTCGAAATATGTCCGTCAGGCCCCTTCCCTTGAGATAAATCTGCAAATATCTCGGAAACGAAGAGAGCTATGGCAAAATGTTAAGCGATCTTTTTTGTAGAGAATTAAGTTTCCTACTTTTTATGTTCTATGATATTTTTTGATCAGATGCGTAGTTCTCGAGATATATCAAGATATTTAAAAGTTCCGAAGCCGCACCAACATAATAGAGATACAGAAACACCGTGGCCCCTTTCTTTGAGATAACTCTGCACTATTGCGAGCTGGAAATGCCACTTCCAGTTTAGCTGTGCACAAGAAGAACAACAAGAAGAAGAAATATCTCGAAATATGTCCGTTAGGCCCCTTCCCTTGAGATAAATCTGCAAATATCTCGGAAACGAAGCGAGCTATGGCAAAATGTTAAGAGACCTTTTTTGTAGAGAATTAAGTTTCCTACTTTTTATGTTCTATGATATTTTTTGATCAGATGCGTAGTTCTCGAGATATACCAAGATATTTAAAAGTTCCGAAGCCGCACCAACATAATAGAGACACAGAAACACTGTGGCCCCTTTCTTTGAGATAACTCTGCACTATTGCGAGCTGCAAATGCCACTTCCAGCTTGGCTGTGCAGAGGAAGAACAACAAGAAGAAGAAATATCTCGAAATATGTCCGTCAGGCCAGTTCCTTTGAGCTGAATCTGCAAATATCTCGGAAACGAAGCTAGCTATGGCAAAATGTTAAGAGACGTTTTTTGTAGAGAATTATGTTTCCTACAATTTATGTTCTATGATATTTTTTGATCAGAAGCTTAGTTTTCGCGATATATCGAGATATTTAAAAGATCCGAAGCCGCACCAACATAATAGAGATACGGAAACACCGTGGCCCCTTTCTTTGGGATAACTCTGCACTATTGCGAGCTGCAAATGCCACTTCCAGCTTAGCTGTGCAGAAGAAGAACAACAAGAAGAAGAAATATCTCGAAATATGTCCGTCAGGCCACTTCCCTTGAGATAAATCTGCAAATATCTCGGAAACGAAGCGAGCTATGGCAAAATGTTAAGAGACCTTTTTTGTAGAGAATTAAGTTTCCTACTTTTTATGTTCGATGATATTTTTTGATCAGATGCGTAGTTCTCGAGATATATCAAGATATTTAAAAGTTCCGAAGCTGCACCAACATAATAGAGGTACAGAAACACCGTGGCCTCTTTCTTTGAGATAACTCTGCACTATGGCGAGCTGCAAATGCCACTTCCAGCTTAGCTGTGCAGAAGAAGAACAACAAGAAGAAGAAACATCTCGAAATATGTCCGTCAGGCCCCTTCCCTTGAGATAAATCTGCAAATATCTCGGAAACGAAGCGAGCTATGGCAAAATCTTTAGAGACCTTTCTTGTAGAGAGTTAAGTTTCCTACTTTTTATGTAGTATGATATTTTTTGATCAGATGCGTAGTTCTCGAGATATATCAAGATATTTAAAAGTTCCGAAGCCGCACCAACATAATAGAGATACAGAAACACCGTGGCCCCTTTCTTTGAGATAACTCTGCACTATTGCGCGCTGCAAATGCCACTTCCAGCTTAGCTGTGCAGAAGAAGAACAACAAGAAGAAGAAATATCTCGAAATATGTCCGTCAGGCCCCTTCCCTTGAGATAAATCTGCAAATATCTCGGAAACGAAGCGAGCTATGGCAAAATGTTAAGAGACCTTTTTTGTAGAGAATTAAGTTTCCTACTTTTTATGTTCTATGATATTTTTCGATCAGAGGCGTAGTTCTCGAGATATATCAAGATATTTAAAAGTTCCGAAGCCGCACCAACATAATAGAGATACAGAAACACCGTGGCCCCTTTCTTTGAGATATCTCTGCACTATTGCGAGCTGCAAATGCCACTTCCAGCTTAGCTGTGCAGAAGAAGAACAACAAGAAGAAGAAATATCTCGAAATATGTCCGTCAGGCCACTTCCCTTGAGATAAATCTGCAAATATCTCGGAAACGAAGCGAGCTATGGCAAAATGTTAAGAGACCTTTTTTGTAGAGAATTAAGTTTCCTACTTTTTATGTTCGATGATATTTTTTGATCAGATGCGTAGTTCTCGAGATATATCAAGATATTTAAAAGTTCCGAAGCTGCACCAACATAATAGAGGTACAGAAACACCGTGGCCTCTTTCTTTGAGATAACTCTGCACTATTGCGAGCTGCAAATGCCACTTCCAGCTTAGCTGTGCAGAAGAAGAACAACAAGAAGAAGAAACATCTCGAAATATGTCCGTCAGGCCCCTTCCCTTGAGATAAATCTGCAAATATCTCGGAAACGAAGCGAGCTATGGCAAAATCTTTAGAGACCTTTCTTGTAGAGAATTAAGTTTCCTACTTTTTATGTAGTATGATATTTTTTGATCAGAAGCGTAGTTTTCGAGATATATCGAGATATTTAAAAGTTCCGAAGCCGCACCAACATAATAGGGATACAGAAACACCGTGGCCCCTTTCTTTGAGATAACTCTGCACTAGTGCGAGCCGCAAATGCCACTTCCAGCTTAGCTGTGCAGAAGAAGAACAACAAGAAGAAGAAATATCTCGAAATATGTCCGTCAGGCCCCTTCCCTTGAGATAAATCTGCAAATATCTCGGAAACGAAGCGAGCTATGGCAAAATGTTAAGAGACGTTTTTTGTAGCGCATTATGTTTCCTACAATTTATGTTCTATGATATTTTTTGATCAGGAGCTTAGTTTTCGCGATATATCGAGATATTTAAAAGATCCGAAGCCGCACCAACATAATAGAGATACGGAAACACCGTGGCCCCTTTCTTTGAGATAACTCTGCACTAGTGCGAGCCGCAAATGCCACTTCCAGCTTAGCTGTGCAGAGGAAGAACAACAAGAAGAAGAAATATCTCGAAATATGTCCGTCAGGCCAGTTCCTTTGAGCTGAATCTGCAAATATCTCGGAAACGAAGCGAGCTATGGCAAAATGTTAAGAGACGTTTTTTGTAGAGAATTATGTTTCCTACAATTTATGTTCTATGATATTTTTTGATCAGAAGCGTAGTTTTCGAGATATATCGAGATATTTAAAAGTTCCGAAGCCGCACCAACATAATAGAGATACAGAAACACCGTGGCCCCTTTCTTTGGGATAACTCTGCACTATTGCGAGCTGCAAATGCCACTTCCAGCTTAGCTGTGCAGAAGAAGAACAACAAGAAGAAGAAATATCTCGAAATATGTCCGTCAGGCCACTTCCCTTGAGATAAATCTGCAAATATCTCGGAAAAGAAGCGAGCTATGGCAAAATGTTAAGAGACCTTTTTTGTAGAGAATTAAGTTTCCTACTTTTTATGTTCGATGATATTTTTTGATCAGATGCGTAGTTCTCGAGATATATCAAGATATTTAAAAGTTCCGAAGCTGCACCAACATAATAGAGGTACAGAAACACCGTGGCCTCTTTCTTTGAGATAACTCTGCACTATTGCGAGCTGCAAATGCCACTTCCAGCTTAGCTGTGCAGAAGAAGAACAACAAGAAGAAGAAATATCTCGAAATATGTCCGTCAGGCCCCTTCCCTTGAGATATATCTGCAAATATCTCGGAAACGAAGCGAGCTATGGCAAAATCTTAAGAGACCTTTTTCGTACAGAATTATGTTTCCTACAATTTAGGTTCTATGATATTTTTTGATCAGAAGCGTAGTTTTCGAGATATATCGAGATATTTAAAAGTTCCGAAGCCGCACCAACATAATAGAGATACAGAAACACCGTGGCCCCTTTCATTGAGATAACTCTGCACTAGTGCGAGCCGCAAATGCCACTTCCAGCTTAGCTGTGCAGAAGAAGAACAACAAGAAGAAGAAATATCTCGAAATATGTCCGTCAGGCCCCTTCCCTTGAGATAAATCTGCAAATATCTCGGAAACGAAGAGAGCTATGGCAAAATGTTAAGAGACCTTTTTGGTAGAGAATTAAGTTTCCTACTTTTAATGTTCTATGATATTTTTTGATCAGATGCGTAGTTCTCGAGATATATCAAGATATTTAAAAGTTCCGAAGCCGCACCAACATAATAGAGATACAGAAACACCGTGGCCCCTTTCTTTGAGATAACTCTGCACTATTGCGCGCTGCAAATGCCACTTCCAGCTTAGCTGTGCAGAAGAAGAACAACAAGAAGAAGAAATATCTCGAAATATGTCCGTCAGGCCCCTTCCCTTGAGATAAATCTGCAAATATCTCGGAAACGAAGCGAGCTGTGGCAAAATGTTAAGAGACCTTTTTTGTAGAGAATTAAGTTTCCTACTTTTTATGTTCTATGATATTTTTTGATCAGAAGCGTAGTTTTCGAGATATATCGAGATATTTAAAAGTTCCGAAGCCGCACCAACATAATAGAGATACAGAAACACCGTGGCCCCTTTCTTTGAGATAACTCTGCACTAGTGCGAGCCGCAAATGCCACTTCCAGCTTAGCTGTGCAGAAGAAGAACAACAAGAAGAAGAAATATCTCGAAATATGTCCGTCAGGCCCCTTCCCTTGAGATAAATATGCAAATATCTCGGAAACGAAGCGAGCTATGGCAAAATGTTAAGAGACCTTTTTTGTAGAGAATTAACTTTCCTACTTTTTATGTTCTATGATATTTTTTTATCAGATGCGTAGTTCTCGAGATATATCAAGATATTTAAAAGTTCCGAAGCCGCACCAACATAATAGAGATACAGAAACACCGTGGCCCCTTTCTTTGAGATAACTCTGCACTGTTGCGAGCTGCAAATGCCACTTCCAGCTTAGCTGTGCAGAAGATGAACAACAAGAAGAAGAAATATCTCGAAATATGTCCGTGAGGCCCCTTCCCTTGAGATAAATCTGCAAATATCTCGGAAACGAAGCGAGCTATGGCAAAATGATAAAAGACCTTTTTTGTAGACAATTATGTTTCCTACAATTTATGTTCTATGATATTTTTTGATCAGAGGCGTAGTTCTCGAGATATATCGAGATATTTAAAAGTTCCGAAGCCGCACCAACATAATAGAGATACAGAAACACCGTGGCCCCTTTCTTTGAGATAACTCTGCACTAGTGCGAGCCGCAAATGCCACTTCCAGCTTAGCTGTGCAGAAGAAGAACAACAAGAAGAAGAAATATCTCGAAATATGTCCGTCAGGCCCCTTCCCTTGAGATAAATCTGCAAATATCTCGGAAACGAAGCGAGCTATGGCAAAATGTTAAGAGACGTTTTTTGTAGAGAATTATGTTTCCTACAATTTATATTCTATGATATTTTTTGATCAGAAGCGTAGTTTTCGAGATATATCGAGATATTTAAAAGTTCCGAAGCCGCACCAACATAATAGGGATACAGAAACACCGTGGCCCCTTTCTTTGAGATAACTCTGCACTAGTGCGAGCCGCAAATGCCACTTCCAGCTTAGCTGTGCAGAAGAAGAAGAACAAGAAGAAGAAATATCTCGAAATATGTCCGTCAGGCCCCTTCCCTTGAGATAAATCTGCAAATATCTCGGAAACGAAGCGAGCTATGGCAAAATGTTAAGAGACCTTTTTTGTAGAGAATTATGTTTCCTACTTTTTATGTTCTATGATATTTTTTGATCCGACGCGTAGTTCTCGAGATATATCAAGATATTTAAAAGTTCCGAAGCCGCACCAACATAATAGAGATACAGAAACACCGTGGCCCCTTTCTTTGAGATAACTCTGCACTATTGCGAGCTGCAAATGCCACTTCCAGCTTAGCTGTGCAGAAGAAGGACAACAAGAAGAAGAAATATCTCGAAATATGTCCGTCAGGCCCCTTCCCTTGAGATAAATCTGCAAATATCTCGGAAACGAAGAGAGCTATGGCAAAATGTTAAGCGATCTTTTTTGTAGAGAATTAAGTTTCCTACTTTTTATGTTCTATGATATTTTTTGATCAGATGCGTAGTTCTCGAGATATATCAAGATATTTAAAAGTTCCGAAGCCGCACCAACATAATAGAGATACAGAAACACCGTGGCCCCTTTCTTTGAGATAACTCTGCACTATTGCGAGCTGGAAATGCCACTTCCAGTTTAGCTGTGCACAAGAAGAACAACAAGAAGAAGAAATATCTCGAAATATGTCCGTTAGGCCCCTTCCCTTGAGATAAATCTGCAAATATCTCGGAAACGAAGCGAGCTATGGCAAAATGCTAAGAGACCTTTTTTGTAGAGAATTAAGTTTCCTACTTTTTATGTTCTATGATATTTTTTGATCAGATGCGTAGTTCTCGAGATATACCAAGATATTTAAAAGTTCCGAAGCCGCACCAACATAATAGAGACACAGAAACACTGTGGCCCCTTTCTTTGAGATAACTCTGCACTATTGCGAGCTGCAAATGCCACTTCCAGCTTAGCTGTGCAGAGGAAGAACAACAAGAAGAAGAAATATCTCGAAATATGTCCGTCAGGCCAGTTCCTTTGAGCTGAATCTGCAAATATCTCGGAAACGAAGCTAGCTATGGCAAAATGTTAAGAGACGTTTTTTGTAGAGAATTATGTTTCCTACAATTTATGTTCTATGATATTTTTTGATCAGAAGCTTAGTTTTCGCGATATATCGAGATATTTAAAAGATCCGAAGCCGCACCAACATAATAGAGATACGGAAACACCGTGGCCCCTTTCTTTGGGATAACTCTGCACTATTGCGAGCTGCAAATGCCACTTCCAGCTTAGCTGTGCAGAAGAAGAACAACAAGAAGAAGAAATATCTCGAAATATGTCCGTCAGGCCACTTCGCTTGAGATAAATCTGCAAATATCTCGGAAACGAAGCGAGCTATGGCAAAATGTTAAGAGACCTTTTTTGTAGAGAATTAAGTTTCCTACTTTTTATGTTCGATGATATTTTTTGATCAGATGCGTAGTTCTCGAGATATATCAAGATATTTAAAAGTTCCGAAGCTGCACCAACATAATAGAGGTACAGAAACACCGTGGCCTCTTTCTTTGAGATAACTCTGCACTATGGCGAGCTGCAAATGCCACTTCCAGCTTAGCTGTGCAGAAGAAGAACAACAAGAAGAAGAAACATCTCGAAATATGTCCGTCAGGCCCCTTCCCTTGAGATAAATCTGCAAATATCTCGGAAACGAAGCGAGCTATGGCAAAATCTTTAGAGACCTTTCTTGTAGAGAGTTAAGTTTCCTACTTTTTATGTAGTATGATATTTTTTGATCAGATGCGTAGTTCTCGAGATATATCAAGATATTTAAAAGTTCCGAAGCCGCACCAACATAATAGAGATACAGAAACACCGTGGCCCCTTTCTTTGAGATAACTCTGCACTATTGCGCGCTGCAAATGCCACTTCCAGCTTAGCTGTGCAGAAGAAGAACAACAAGAAGAAGAAATATCTCGAAATATGTCCGTCAGGCCCCTTCCCTTGAGATAAATCTGCAAATATCTCGGAAACGAAGCGAGCTATGGCAAAATGTTAAGAGACCTTTTTTGTAGAGAATTAAGTTTCCTACTTTTTATGTTCTATGATATTTTTCGATCAGAGGCGTAGTTCTCGAGATATATCAAGATATTTAAAAGTTCCGAAGCCGCACCAACATAATAGAGATACAGAAACACCGTGGCCCCTTTCTTTGAGATATCTCTGCACTATTGCGAGCTGCAAATGCCACTTCCAGCTTAGCTGTGCAGAAGAAGAACAACAAGAAGAAGAAATATCTCGAAATATGTCCGTCAGGCCACTTCCCTTGAGATAAATCTGCAAATATCTCGGAAACGAAGCGAGCTATGGCAAAATGTTAAGAGACCTTTTTTGTAGAGAATTAAGTTTCCTACTTTTTATGTTCGATGATATTTTTTGATCAGATGCGTAGTTCTCGAGATATATCAAGATATTTAAAAGTTCCGAAGCTGCACCAACATAATAGAGGTACAGAAACACCGTGGCCTCTTTCTTTGAGATAACTCTGCACTATTGCGAGCTGCAAATGCCACTTCCAGCTTAGCTGTGCAGAAGAAGAACAACAAGAAGAAGAAACATCTCGAAATATGTCCGTCAGGCCCCTTCCCTTGAGATAAATCTGCAAATATCTCGGAAACGAAGCGAGCTATGGCAAAATCTTTAGAGACCTTTCTTGTAGAGAATTAAGTTTCCTACTTTTTATGTAGTATGATATTTTTTGATCAGAAGCGTAGTTTTCGAGATATATCGAGATATTTAAAAGTTCCGAAGCCGCACCAACATAATAGGGATACAGAAACACCGTGGCCCCTTTCTTTGAGATAACTCTGCACTAGTGCGAGCCGCAAATGCCACTTCCAGCTTAGCTGTGCAGAAGAAGAACAACAAGAAGAAGAAATATCTCGAAATATGTCCGTCAGGCCCCTTCCCTTGAGATAAATCTGCAAATATCTCGGAAACGAAGCGAGCTATGGCAAAATGTTAAGAGACGTTTTTTGTAGCGCATTATGTTTCCTACAATTTATGTTCTATGATATTTTTTGATCAGAAGCTTAGTTTTCGCGATATATCGAGATATTTAAAAGATCCGAAGCCGCACCAACATAATAGAGATACGGAAACACCGTGGCCCCTTTCTTTGAGATAACTCTGCACTAGTGCGAGCCGCAAATGCCACTTCCAGCTTAGCTGTGCAGAGGAAGAACAACAAGAAGAAGAAATATCTCGAAATATGTCCGTCAGGCCAGTTCCTTTGAGCTGCATCTGCAAATATCTCGGAAACGAAGCGAGCTATGGCAAAATGTTAAGAGACGTTTTTTGTAGAGAATTATGTTTCCTACAATTTATGTTCTATGATATTTTTTGATCAGAAGCGTAGTTTTCGAGATATATCGAGATATTTAAAAGTTCCGAAGCCGCACCAACATAATAGAGATACAGAAACACCGTGGCCCCTTTCTTTGGGATAACTCTGCACTATTGCGAGCTGCAAATGCCACTTCCAGCTTAGCTGTGCAGAAGAAGAACAACAAGAAGAAGAAATATCTGGAAATATGTCCGTTAGGCCCCTTCCCTTGAGATAAATCTGCAAATATCTCGGAAACGAAGCGAGCTATGGCAAAATGTTAAGAGACCTTTTTTGTAGAGAATTATGTTTCCTACTTTTTATGTTCTATGATATTTTTCGATCAGATGCGTAGTTCTCGAGATATATCAAGATATTTAAAAGTTCCGAAGCCGCACCAACATAATAGAGGTACAGAAACACCGTGGCCTCTTTCTTTGAGATAACTCTGCACTATTGCGAGCTGCAAATGCCACTTCCAGCTTAGCTGTGCAGAAGAAGAACAACAAGAAGAAGAAATATCTCGAAATATGTCCGTCAGGCCAGTTCCTTTGAGTTGAATCTGCAAATATCTCGGAAACGAAGCGAGCTATGGCAAAATGTTAAGAGACGTTTTTTGTAGAGAATTATGTTTCCTACAATTTATGTTCTATGATATTTTTTGATCAGAAGCGTAGTTTTCGAGATATATCGAGATATTTAAAAGTTCCGAAGCCGCACCAACATAATAGGGATACAGAAACACCGTGGCCCCTTTCTTTGAGATAACTCTGCACTAGTGCGAGCCGCAAATGCCGCTTCCAGCTTAGCTGTGCAGAAGAAGAAGAACAAGAAGAAGAAATATCTCGAAATATGTCCGTCAGGCCCATTCCCTTGAGATAAATCTGCAAATATCTCGGAAACGAAGCGAGCTAAGGCAAAATGTTAAGAGACCTTTTTTGTAGAGAATTAAGTTTCCTACTTTTTATGTTCTATGATATTTTTTGATCAGATGCGTAGTTCTCGAGATATACCAAGATATTTAAAAGTTCCGAAGCCGCACCAACATAATAGAGATACAGAAACACTGTGGCCCCTTTCTTTGAGATAACTCTGCACTATTGCGAGCTGCAAATGCCACTTCCAGCTTAGCTGTGCAGAAGATGAACAACAAGAAGAAGAAATATCTCGAAATATGTCCGTGAGGCCCCTTCCCTTGAGATAAATCTGCAAATATCTCGGAAACGAAGCGAGCTATGGCAAAATGATAAAAGACCTTTTTTGTAGACAATTATGTTTCCTACAATTTATGTTCTATGATATTTTTTGATCAGAGGCGTAGTTCTCGAGATATATCGAGATATTTAAAAGTTCCGAAGCCGCACCAACATAATAGAGATACAGAAACACCGTGGCCCCTTTCTTTGAGATAACTCTGCACTATTGCGAGCTGGAAATGCCACTTCCAGTCTAGCTGTGCACAAGAAGAACAACAAGAAGAAGAAATATCTCGAAATATGTCCGTTAGGCCCCTTCCCTTGAGATAAATCTGCAAATATCTCGGAAACGAAGCGAGCTATGGCAAAATGTTAAGAGACCTTTTTTGTAGAGAATTAAGTTTCCTACTTTTTATGTTCTATGATATTTTTTGATCAGATGCGTAGTTCTCGAGATATACCAAGATATTTAAAAGTTCCGTAGCAGCACCAACATAATAGAGATACAGAAACACTGTGGCCCCTTTCTTTGAGATAGCTCTGCACTATTGCGAGCTGCAAATGCCACTTCCAGCTTAGCTGTGCAGAGGAAGAACAACAAGAAGAAGAAATATCTCGAAATATGTCCGTCAGGCCAGTTCCTTTGAGCTGAATCTGCAAATATCTCGGAAACGAAGCGAGCTATGGCAAAATGTTAAGAGACGTTTTTTGTAGAGAATTATGTTTCCTACAATTTATGTTCTATGATATTTTTTGATGAGAAGCGTAGTTTTCGAGATATATCGAGATATTTAAAAGTTCCGAAGCCGCACCAACATAATAGAGATACAGAAACACCGTGGCCCCTTTCTTTGCGATAACTCTGCACTATTGCGAGCTGCAAATGCCACTTCCAGCTTAGCTGTGCAGGAGAAGAACAACAAGAAGAAGAAATATCTCGAAATATGTCCGTCAGGCCCCTTCCCTTGAGATAAATCTGCAAATATCTCGGAAACGAAGCGAGCTATGCCAAAATGTTAAGAGACCTTATTTGTAGAGAATTAAGTTTCCTACTTTTTATGTTCTATGATATTTTTTGATCAGATGCGTAGTTCTCGAGATATATCGAGATATTTAAAAGTTCCGAAGCCGCACCAACATAATAGAGATACAGAAACACCGTGGCCCCTTTCTTTGAGATAACTCTGCACAATTGCGAGCTGCAAATGCCACTTCCAGCTTAGCTGTGCAGAAGAAGAACAACAAGAAGAAGAAATATCTCGAAATATGTCCGTCAGGCCCCTTCCCTTGAGATAAATCTGCAAATATCTCGGAAACGAAGCGAGCTATGGCAAAATGTTAAGAGACCTTTTCTGTAGAGAACTAAGTTTTCTACTTTTTATGTTCCATGATATTTTTTGATCAGATGCGTAGTTCTCGAGATATATCAAGATATTTAAAAGTCCTGAAGCTGCACCAACTTAATAGAGATACAGAAACACCGTGGCCCCTTTCTTTGAGATAACTCTGCACTAGTGCGAGCCGCAAATGCCACTTCCAGCTTAGCTGGGCAGAAGAAGAACAACAAGAAGAAGAAATATCTCGAAATATGTCCGTCAGGCCACTTCCCTTGAGATAAATCTGCAAATATCTCGGAAACGAAGCGAGCTATGGCAAAATGTTAAGAGACCTTTTTTGTAGAGAATTAAGTTTCCTACTTTTTATGTTCGATGATATTTTTTGATCAGATGCGTAGTTCTCGAGATATATCAAGATATTTAAAAGTTCCGAAGCTGCACCAACATAATAGAGGTACAGAAACACCGTGGCCTCTTTCTTTGAGATAACTCTGCACTATTGCGAGCTGCAAATGCCACTTCCAGCTTAGCTGTGCAGAAGAAGAACAACAAGAAGAAGAAATATCTCGAAATATGTCCGTCAGGCCCCTTCCCTTGAGATATATCTGCAAATATCTCGGAAACGAAGCGAGCTATGGCAAAATCTTAAGAGACCTTTTTCGTACAGAATTATGTTTCCTACAATTTAGGTTCTATGATATTTTTTGATCAGAAGCGTAGTTTTCGAGATATATCGAGATATTTAAAAGTTCCGAAGCCGCACCAACATAATAGAGATACAGAAACACCGTGGCCCCTTTCATTGAGATAACTCTGCACTAGTGCGAGCCGCAAATGCCACTTCCAGCTTAGCTGTGCAGAAGAAGAACAACAAGAAGAAGAAATATCTCGAAATATGTCCGTCAGGCCCCTTCCCTTGAGATAAATCTGCAAATATCTCGGAAACGAAGAGAGCTATGGCAAAATGTTAAGAGACCTTTTTGGTAGAGAATTAAGTTTCCTACTTTTAATGTTCTATGATATTTTTTGATCAGATGCGTAGTTCTCGAGATATATCAAGATATTTAAAAGTTCCGAAGCCGCACCAACATAATAGAGATACAGAAACAGCGTGGCCCCTTTCTTTGAGATAACTCTGCACTATTGCGCGCTGCAAATGCCACTTCCAGCTTAGCTGTGCAGAAGAAGAACAACAAGAAGAAGAAATATCTCGAAATATGTCCGTCAGGCCCCTTCCCTTGAGATAAATCTGCAAATATCTCGGAAACGAAGCGAGCTGTGGCAAAATGTTAAGAGACCTTTTTTGTAGAGAATTAAGTTTCCTACTTTTTATGTTCTATGATATTTTTTGATCAGAAGCGTAGTTTTCGAGATATATCGAGATATTTAAAAGTTCCGAAGCCGCACCAACATAATAGAGATACAGAAACACCGTGGCCCCTTTCTTTGAGATAACTCTGCACTAGTGCGAGCCGCAAATGCCACTTCCAGCTTAGCTGTGCAGAAGAAGAACAACAAGAAGAAGAAATATCTCGAAATATGTCCGTCAGGCCCCTTCCCTTGAGATAAATATGCAAATATCTCGGAAACGAAGCGAGCTATGGCAAAATGTTAAGAGACCTTTTTTGTAGAGAATTAACTTTCCTACTTTTTATGTTCTATGATATTTTTTTATCAGATGCGTAGTTCTCGAGATATATCAAGATATTTAAAAGTTCCGAAGCCGCACCAACATAATAGAGATACAGAAACACCGTGGCCCCTTTCTTTGAGATAACTCTGCACTGTTGCGAGCTGCAAATGCCACTTCCAGCTTAGCTGTGCAGAAGATGAACAACAAGAAGAAGAAATATCTCGAAATATGTCCGTGAGGCCCCTTCCCTTGAGATAAATCTGCAAATATCTCGGAAACGAAGCGAGCTATGGCAAAATGATAAAAGACCTTTTTTGTAGACAATTATGTTTCCTACAATTTATGTTCTATGATATTTTTTGATCAGAGGCGTAGTTCTCGAGATATATCGAGATATTTAAAAGTTCCGAAGCCGCACCAACATAATAGAGATACAGAAACACCGTGGCCCCTTTCTTTGAGATAACTCTGCACTAGTGCGAGCCGCAAATGCCACTTCCAGCTTAGCTGTGCAGAAGAAGAACAACAAGAAGAAGAAATATCTCGAAATATGTCCGTCAGGCCCCTTCCCTTGAGATAAATCTGTAAATATCTCGGAAACGAAGCGAGCTATGGCAAAATGTTAAGAGACGTTTTTTGTAGAGAATTATGTTTCCTACAATTTATATTCTATGATATTTTTTGATCAGAAGCGTAGTTTTCGAGATATATCGAGATATTTAAAAGTTCCGAAGCCGCACCAACATAATAGGGATACAGAAACACCGTGGCCCCTTTCTTTGAGATAACTCTGCACTAGTGCGAGCCGCAAATGCCACTTCCAGCTTAGCTGTGCAGAAGAAGAAGAACAAGAAGAAGAAATATCTCGAAATATGTCCGTCAGGCCCCTTCCCTTGAGATAAATCTGCAAATATCTCGGAAACGAAGCGAGCTATGGCAAAATGTTAAGAGACCTTTTTTGTAGAGAATTATGTTTCCTACTTTTTATGTTCTATGATATTTTTTGATCCGACGCGTAGTTCTCGAGATATATCAAGATATTTAAAAGTTCCGAAGCCGCACCAACATAATAGAGATACAGAAACACCGTGGCCCCTTTCTTTGAGATAACTCTGCACTATTGCGAGCTGCAAATGCCACTTCCAGCTTAGCTGTGCAGAAGAAGGACAACAAGACGAAGAAATATCTCGAAATATGTCCGTCAGGCCCCTTCCCTTGAGATAAATCTGCAAATATCTCGGAAACGAAGAGAGCTATGGCAAAATGTTAAGCGATCTTTTTTGTAGAGAATTAAGTTTCCTACTTTTTATGTTCTATGATATTTTTTGATCAGATGCGTAGTTCTCGAGATATATCAAGATATTTAAAAGTTCCGAAGCCGCACCAACATAATAGAGATACAGAAACACCGTGGCCCCTTTCTTTGAGATAACTCTGCACTATTGCGAGCTGGAAATGCCACTTCCAGTTTAGCTGTGCACAAGAAGAACAACAAGAAGAAGAAATATCTCGAAATATGTCCGTTAGGCCCCTTCCCTTGAGATAAATCTGCAAATATCTCGGAAACGAAGCGAGCTATGGCAAAATGTTAAGAGACCTTTTTTGTAGAGAATTAAGTTTCCTACTTTTTATGTTCTATGATATTTTTTGATCAGATGCGTAGTTCTCGAGATATACCAAGATATTTAAAAGTTCCGAAGCCGCACCAACATAATAGAGACACAGAAACACTGTGGCCCCTTTCTTTGAGATAACTCTGCACTATTGCGAGCTGCAAATGCCACTTCCAGCTTAGCTGTGCAGAGGAAGAACAACAAGAAGAAGAAATATCTCGAAATATGTCCGTCAGGCCAGTTCCTTTGAGCTGAATCTGCAAATATCTCGGAAACGAAGCTAGCTATGGCAAAATGTTAAGAGACGTTTTTTGTAGAGAATTATGTTTCCTACAATTTATGTTCTATGATATTTTTTGATCAGAAGCTTAGTTTTCGCGATATATCGAGATATTTAAAAGATCCGAAGCCGCACCAACATAATAGAGATACGGAAACACCGTGGCCCCTTTCTTTGGGATAACTCTGCACTATTGCGAGCTGCAAATGCCACTTCCAGCTTAGCTGTGCAGAAGAAGAACAACAAGAAGAAGAAATATCTCGAAATATGTCCGTCAGGCCACTTCCCTTGAGATAAATCAGCAAATATCTCGGAAACGAAGCGAGCTATGGCAAAATGTTAAGAGACCTTTTTTGTAGAGAATTAAGTTTCCTACTTTTTATGTTCGATGATATTTTTTGATCAGATGCGTAGTTCTCGAGATATATCAAGATATTTAAAAGTTCCGAAGCTGCACCAACATAATAGAGGTACAGAAACACCGTGGCCTCTTTCTTTGAGATAACTCTGCACTATGGCGAGCTGCAAATGCCACTTCCAGCTTAGCTGTGCAGAAGAAGAACAACAAGAAGAAGAAACATCTCGAAATATGTCCGTCAGGCCCCTTCCCTTGAGATAAATCTGCAAATATCTCGGAAACGAAGCGAGCTATGGCAAAATCTTTAGAGACCTTTCTTGTAGAGAGTTAAGTTTCCTACTTTTTATGTAGTATGATATTTTTTGATCAGATGCGTAGTTCTCGAGATATATCAAGATATTTAAAAGTTCCGAAGCCGCACCAACATAATAGAGATACAGAAACACCGTGGCCCCTTTCTTTGAGATAACTCTGCACTATTGCGCGCTGCAAATGCCACTTCCAGCTTAGCTGTGCAGAAGAAGAACAACAAGAAGAAGAAATATCTCGAAATATGTCCGTCAGGCCCCTTCCCTTGAGATAAATCTGCAAATATCTCGGAAACGAAGCGAGCTATGGCAAAATGTTAAGAGACCTTTTTTGTAGAGAATTAAGTTTCCTACTTTTTATGTTCTATGATATTTTTCGATCAGAGGCGTAGTTCTCGAGATATATCAAGATATTTAAAAGTTCCGAAGCCGCACCAACATAATAGAGATACAGAAACACCGTGGCCCCTTTCTTTGAGATATCTCTGCACTATTGCGAGCTGCAAATGCCACTTCCAGCTTAGCTGTGCAGAAGAAGAACAACAAGAAGAAGAAATATCTCGAAATATGTCCGTCAGGACACTTCCCTTGAGATAAATCTGCAAATATCTCGGAAACGAAGCGAGCTATGGCAAAATGTTAAGAGACCTTTTTTGTAGAGAATTAAGTTTCCTACTTTTTATGTTCGATGATATTTTTTGATCAGATGCGTAGTTCTCGAGATATATCAAGATATTTAAAAGTTCCGAAGCTGCACCAACATAATAGAGGTACAGAAACACCGTGGCCTCTTTCTTTGAGATAACTCTGCACTATTGCGAGCTGCAAATGCCACTTCCAGCTTAGCTGTGCAGAAGAAGAACAACAAGAAGAAGAAACATCTCGAAATATGTCCGTCAGGCCCCTTCCCTTGAGATAAATCTGCAAATATCTCGGAAACGAAGCGAGCTATGGCAAAATCTTTAGAGACCTTTCTTGTAGAGAATTAAGTTTCCTACTTTTTATGTAGTATGATATTTTTTGATCAGAAGCGTAGTTTTCGAGATATATCGAGATATTTAAAAGTTCCGAAGCCGCACCAACATAATAGGGATACAGAAACACCGTGGCCCCTTTCTTTGAGATAACTCTGCACTAGTGCGAGCCGCAAATGCCACTTCCAGCTTAGCTGTGCAGAAGAAGAACAACAAGAAGAAGAAATATCTCGAAATATGTCCGTCAGGCCCCTTCCCTTGAGATAAATCTGCAAATATCTCGGAAACGAAGCGAGCTATGGCAAAATGTTAAGAGACGTTTTTTGTAGCGCATTATGTTTCCTACAATTTATGTTCTATGATATTTTTTGATCAGAAGCTTAGTTTTCGCGATATATCGAGATATTTAAAAGATCCGAAGCCGCACCAACATAATAGAGATACGGAAACACCGTGGCCCCTTTCTTTGAGATAACTCTGCACTAGTGCGAGCCGCAAATGCCACTTCCAGCTTAGCTGTGCAGAGGAAGAACAACAAGAAGAAGAAATATCTCGAAATATGTCCGTCAGGCCAGTTCCTTTGAGCTGAATCTGCAAATATCTCGGAAACGAAGCGAGCTATGGCAAAATGTTAAGAGACGTTTTTTGTAGAGAATTATGTTTCCTACAATTTATGTTCTATGATATTTTTTGATCAGAAGCGTAGTTTTCGAGATATATCGAGATATTTAAAAGTTCCGAAGCCGCACCAACATAATAGAGATACAGAAACACCGTGGCCCCTTTCTTTGGGATAACTCTGCACTATTGCGAGCTGCAAATGCCACTTCCAGCTTAGCTGTGCAGAAGAAGAACAACAAGAAGAAGAAATATCTCGAAATATGTCCGTCAGGCCACTTCCCTTGAGATAAATCTGCAAATATCTCGGAAACGAAGCGAGCTATGGCAAAATGTTAAGAGACCTTTTTTGTAGAGAATTAAGTTTCCTACTTTTTATGTTCGATGATATTTTTTGATCAGATGCGTAGTTCTCGAGATATATCAAGATATTTAAAAGTTCCGAAGCTGCACCAACATAATAGAGGTACAGAAACACCGTGGCCTCTTTCTTTGAGATAACTCTGCACTATTGCGAGCTGCAAATGCCACTTCCAGCTTAGCTGTGCAGAAGAAGAACAACAAGAAGAAGAAATATCTCGAAATATGTCCGTCAGGCCCCTTCCCTTGAGATATATCTGCAAATATCTCGGAAACGAAGAGAGCTATGGCAAAATGTTAAGAGACCTTTTTGGTAGAGAATTAAGTTTCCTACTTTTAATGTTCTATGATATTTTTTGATCAGATGCGTAGTTCTCGAGATATATCAAGATATTTAAAAGTTCCGAAGCCGCACCAACATAATAGAGATACAGAAACACCGTGGCCCCTTTCTTTGAGATAACTCTGCACTATTGCGAGCTGGAAATGCCACTTCCAGTTTAGCTGTGCAGAAGAAGAACAACAAGAAGAAGAAATATCTCGAAATATGCCCGTCAGGCCCCTTCCCTTGAAATATATCTGCAAATATCTCGGAAACGAAGCGAGCTATGGCAAAATGTTAAGAGACCGTTTTTGTAGAGAATTAAGTTTCCTACTTTTTATGTTCTATGATATTTTTTGATCAGACGCGTAGTTCTCGAGATATATCAAGATATTTAAAAGTTCCGAAGCCGCACCAACATAATAGAGATACAGAAACACCGTGGCCCCTTTCGTTGAGATAACTCTGCACTAGTGCGAGCCGCAAGTGCCACTTCCAGCTTAGCTGTGCAGAAGAAGAACAACAAGAAGAAGAAATATCTCGAAATATGTCCGTCAGGCCCCTTCCCTTGAGATAAATCTGCAAATATCTCGGAAACGAAGAGAGCTATGGCAAAATGTTAAGAGACCTTTTTTGTAGAGAATTTAGTTTCCTACTTTTCATGTTCTATGATATTTTTTGATCAGATGCGTAGTTCTCGAGATATATCAAGATATTTAAAAGTTCCGAAGCCGCACCAACATAATAGAGATACAGAAACACCGTGGCCCCTTTCTTTGAGATAACTCTGAACTATTGCGAGCTGCAAATGCCACTTCCAGCTTAGCTGTGCAGAAGAAGAACAACAAGAAGAAGAAATATCTCGAAATATGTCCGCCAGGCCCCTTCCCTTGCGATAAATCTGCAAATATCTCGGAAACGAAGAGAGCTATGGCAAAATGTTAAGAGACCTGTTTTGTAGAGAATTAAGTTTCCTACTTTTCATGTTCTATGATATTTTTTGATCAGATGCGTATTTCTCGAGATATATCAAGATATTTAAAAGTTCCGAAGCCGCACCAACATAATAGAGATACAGAAACACCGTGGCCCCTTTCTTTGAGATAACTCTGCACTGTTGCGAGCTGTAAATGCCACTTCCAGCTTAGCTGTGCAGAAGAAGAACAACAAGAAGAAGAAATATCTCGAAATATGTCCGTCAGGCCAGTTCCTTTGATTTGAATCTGCAAATATCTCGGAAACGAAGCGAGCTATGGCAAAATGTTAAGAGACGTTTTTTGTAGAGAATTATGTTTCCTACAATTTACGTTCTATGATATTTTTTGATCAGAAGCGTAGTTCTCGAGATATATCAAGATATTTAAAAGATCCGAAGCCGCACCAACATAATAGAGATACAGAAACACCGTGGCCCCTTTCTTTGAGATAACTCTGCACTAGTGCGAGCCGCAAATGCCACTTCCAGCTTAGCTGTGCAGAAGAAGAACAACAAGAAGGAGAAATATCTCGAAATATGTCCGTCAGGCCCCTTCCCTTGAGATAAATATGCAAATATCTCGGAACCGAAGCGAGCTGTGGCAAAATGTTAAGAGACCGTTGTTGTAGAGAATTAAGTTTGCTACTTTTTATGTTCTATGATATTTTTTGATCAGACGCGTAGTTCTCGAGATATATCAAGATATTTAAAAGTTCCGAAGCCGCACCAACATAATAGAGATACAGAAACACCGTGGCCCCTTTCTTTGAGATAACTCTGCACTATTGCGAGCTGCAAATGCCACTTCCAGCTTAGCTGTGCAGAAGAAGAACAACAAGAAGAAGAAATATCTCGAAATATGTCCGTCAGGCCCCTTCCCTTGAGATAAATATGCAAATATCTCGGAAACGAAGCGAGCTATGGCAAAATGTTAAGAGACCGTTGTTGTAGAGAATTAAGTTTGCTACTTTTTATGTTCTATGATATTTTTTGATCAGACGCGTAGTTCTCGAGATATATCAAGATATTTAAAAGTTCCGATGCCGCACCAACATAATAGAGATACAGAAACACCGTGGCCTCTTTCTGTGAGATAACACTGCACTATTGCGAGCTGCAAATGCCACTTCGAGCTTAGCTGTGCAGAAGAAGAACAACAAGAAGAAGAAATATCTCGAAATATGTCCGTCAGACCCCTTCCCTTGAGATGAATCTGCAAATATCTCGGAAACGAAGCGAGCTATGGCAAAATGTTAAGAGACCTTTTTTGTAGAGAATTAAGTTTCCTACTTTTTATGTTCTATGATATTTTTTGATCAGAAGCGTAGTTTTCGAGATATATCGAGATATTTGAAAGTTCCGAAGCCGCACCAACATAATAGAGATACAGAAACACCGTGGCCCCTTTATTTGAGATAACTCTGCACTAGTGCGAGCCGCAAATGCCACTTCCAGCTTAGCTGTGCAGAGGAAGAACAACAAGAAGAAGAAATATCTCGAAATGTCCGTCAGGCCAGTTCCTTTGAGCTGAATCTGCAAATATCTCGGAAACGAAGCGAGCTATGGCAAAATGTTAAGAGACCTTTTTTGTAGAGAATTAAGTTTCCTACTTTTTATGTTCTATGATATTTTTTGATCAGATGCGTAGTTCTCGAGATATATCAAGATATTTAAAAGTTCCGAAGCCGCACCAACATAATAGAGGTACAGAAACACCGTGGCCTCTTTCTTTGAGATAACTCTGCACTATTGCGAGCTGCAAATGCCACTTCGAGCTTAGCTGTGCAGAAGAAGAACAACAAGAAGAAGAAATATCTCGAAATATGTCCGTCAGGCCCCTTCCCTTGAGATAAATATGCAAATATCTCGGAAACGAAGCGAGCTATGGCAAAATGTTAAGAGACCTTTTTTGTAGAGAATTAAGTTTCCTACCTTTTATGTTCTATGATATTTTTTGATCAGATGCGTAGTTCTCGAGATATATCAAGATATTTAAAAGTTCCGAAGCCGCACCAACATAATAGAGATACAGAAACACCGTGGCCCCTTTCTTTGAGATAACTCTGCACTAGTGCGAGCCGCAAATGCCACTTCCAGCTTAGCTGTGCAGAAGAAGAACAACAAGAAGAAGCAATATCTCGAAATATGTCCGTCAGGCCCCTTCCCTTGAGATAAATATGCAAATATCTCGGAAACGAAGCGAGCTATGGCAAAATGTTAAGAGACCTTTTTTGTAGAGAATTAAGTTTCCTACTTTTTATGTTCTATGATATTTTTTGATCCGATGCGTAGTTCTCGAGATATATCAAGATATTTAAAAGTTCCGAAGCCGCACCAACATAATAGAGATACAGAAACACCGTGGCCCCTTTCTTTGAGATAACTCTGCACTATTGCGAGCTGCAAATGCCACTTCCAGCTTAGCTGTGCAGAAGAAGAACAACAAGAAGAAGAAATATCTCGAAATATGTCCGTCAGGCCCCTTCCCTTGAGATAAATATGCAAATATCTCAGAAACGAAGCGAGCTATGGCAAAATGTTAGGAGACCTTTTTTGTAGAGAATTAAGTTTCCTGCTTTTTATGTTGTATGATATTTTTTGATCAGATGCGTAGTTCTCGAGATATATCAAGATATTTAAAAGTTCCGAAGCCGCACCAACATAATAGAGATACAGAAACACCGTGGCCCCTTTCTTTGAGATAACTCTGCACTATTGCGAGCTGCAAATGCCACTTCCAGCTTAGCTGTGCAGAGGAAGAACAACAAGAAGAAGAAATATCTCGAAATATGTCCGTCAGGCCCCTTCCCTTGAGATAAATATGCAAATATCTCGGAAACGAAGCGAGCTATGGCAAAATGTTAAGAGACCTTTTTTGTAGAGAATTAAGTTTCCTACTTTTTATGTTCTATGATATTTTTTGATCAGATGCGTAGTTCTCGAGATATATCAAGATATTTAAAAGTTCCGAAGCCGCACCAACATAATAGAGATACAGAAACACCGTGGCCCCTTTCTTTGAGATAACTCTGCACTATTGCGAGCTGCAAATGCCACTTCCAGCTTAGCTGTGCAGAAGAAGAACAACAAGAAGAAGAAAGATCTCGAAATATGTCCGTCAGGCCCCTTCCCTTGAGATAAATATGCAAATATCTCGGAAACGAAGCGAGCTATGGCAAAATGTTAGGAGACCTTTTTTGTAGAGAATTAAGTTTCCTGCTTTTTATGTTGTATGATATTTTTTGATCAGATGCGTAGTTCTCGAGATATATCAAGATATTTAAAAGTTCCGAAGCCGCACCAACATAATAGAGATACAGAAACACCGTGGCCCCTTTCTTTGAGATAACTCTGCACTATTGCGAGCTGCAAATGCCACTTCCAGCTTAGCTGTGCAGAGGAAGAACAACAAGAAGAAGAAATATCTCGAAATATGTCCGTCAGGCCCCTTCCATTGAGATATATCTGCAAATATCTCGGAAACGAAGCGAGCTATGGCAAAATGTTAAGAGACCTTTTTTGTAGAGAATTATGTTTCCTACAATTTATGTTCTATGATATTTTTTGATCAGAAGCGTAGTTTTCGAGATATATCGAGATATTTAAAAGTTCCGAAGCCGCACCAACATAATAGAGATACAGAAACACCGTGGCCCCTTTCTTTGAGATAACTCTGCACTAGTGCGAGCCGCAAATGCCACTTCCAGCTTAGCTGTGCAGAAGAAGAACAACAAGAAGAAGAAATATCTCGAAATATGTCCGTCAGGCCCCTTCCCTTGAGATAAATATGCAAATATCTCGGAAACGAAGCGAGCTATGGCAAAATGTTAAGAGACCTTTTTTGTAGAGAATTAAGTTTCCTACTTTTTATGTTCTATGATATTTTTTGATCAGATGCGTAGTTCTCGAGATATATCAAGATATTTAAAAGTTCCGAAGCCGCACCAACATAATAGAGATACAGAAACACCGTGGCCCCTTTCTTTGAGATAACTCTGCACTATTGCGAGCTGGAAATGCCACTTCCAGTTTAGCTGTGCAGAAGAAGAACAACAAGAAGAAGAAATATCTCGAAATATGTCCGTTAGGCCCCTTCCCTTGAGATAAATCTGCAAATATCTCGGAAACGAAGCGAGCTATGGCAAAATGTTAAGAGACCTTTTTTGTAGAGAATTAAGTTTCCTACTTTTTATGTTGTATGATATTTTTTGATCAGAAGCGTAGTTTTCGAGATATATCGAGATATTTAAAAGTTCCGAAGCCGCACCAACATAATAGAGATACAGAAACACCGTGGCCCCTTTCTTTGAGATAACTCTGCACTAGTGCGAGCCGCAAATGCCACTTCCAGCTTAGCTGTGCAGAAGAAGAACAACAAGAAGAAGAAATATCTCGAAATATGGCCGTCAGGCCCCTTCCCTTGAGATAAATATGCAAATATCTCGGAAACGAAGCGAGCTATGGCAAAATGTTGAGAGACCTTTTTTGTAGAGAATTAAGTTTCCTACTTTTTATGTTCTATGATATTTTTTGATCAGAAGCGTAGTTTTCGAGATATATCGAGATATTTAAAAGTTCCGAAGCCGCACCAACATAATAGAGATACAGAAAGACCGTGGCCCCTTTCTTTGAGATAACTCTGCACTAGTGCGAGCCGCAAATGCCACTTCCAGCTTAGCTGTGCAGAAGAAGAACAACAAGAAGAAGAAATATCTCGAAATATGTCCGTCAGGCCCCTTCCCTTGAGATAAATATGCAAATATCTCGGAAACGAAGCGAGCTATGGCAAAATGTTAAGAGACCTTTTTTGTAGAGAATTAAGTTTCCTACCTTTTATGTTCTATGATATTTTTTGATCAGATGCGTAGTTCTCGAGATATATCAAGATATTTAAAAGTTCCGAAGCCGCACCAACATAATAGAGATACAGAAACACCGTGGCCCCTTTCTTTGAGATAACTCTGCACTATTGCGAGCTGTAAATGCCACTTCCAGCTTAGCTGTGCAGAAGAAGAACAACAAGAAGAAGAAATATCTCGAAATATGTCCGTCAGGCCCCTTCCCTTGAGATATATCTGCAAATATCTCGGAAACGAAGCGAGCTATGGCAAAATGTTAAGAGACCTTTTTTGTAGAGAATTATGTTTCCTACAATTTATGTTCTATGATATTTTTTCATCAGAAGCGTAGTTTTCGTGATATATCGAGATATTTAAAAGTTCCGAAGCCGCACCAACATAATAGAGATACAGAAACACCGTGGCCCCTTTCTTTGAGATAACTCTGCACTAGTGCGAGCCGCAAATGCCACTTCCAGCTTAGCTGTGCAGAAGAAGAACAACAAGAAGAAGAAATATCTCGAAATATGTCCATCAGGCCCCTTCCCTTGAGATAAATATGCAAATATCTCGGAAACGAAGCGAGCTATGGCAAAATGTTAAGAGACCTTTTTTGTAGAGAATTAAGTTTCCTACTTTTTATGTTCTATGATATTTTTTGATCAGATGCGTAGTTCTCGAGATATATCAAGATATTTAAAAGTTCCGAAGCCGCACCAACATAATAGAGGTACAGAAACACCGTGGCCTCTTTCTTTGAGATAACTCTGCACTATTGCGAGCTGCAAATGCCACTTCGAGCTTAGCTGTGCAGAAGAAGAACAACAAGAAGAAGAAATATCTCGAAATATGTCCGTCAGGCCCCTTCCCTTGAGATAAATATGCAAATATCTCGGAAACGAAGCGAGCTATGGCAAAATGTTAAGAGACCTTTTTTGTAGAGAATTAAGTTTCCTACCTTTTATGTTCTATGATATTTTTTGATCAGATGCGTAGTTCTCGAGATATATCAAGATATTTAAAAGTTCCGAAGCCGCACCAACATAATAGAGATACAGAAAGACCGTGGCCCCTTTCTTTGAGATAACTCTGCACTAGTGCGAGCCGCAAATGCCACTTCCAGCTTAGCTGTGCAGAAGAAGAACAACAAGAAGAAGAAATATCTCGAAATATGTCCGTCAGGCCCCTTCCCTTGAGATAAATATGCAAATATCTCGGAAACGAAGCGAGCTATGGCAAAATGTTAAGAGACCTTTTTTGTAGAGAATTATGTTTCCTACTTTTTACGTTCTATGATATTTTTTGATCAGATGCGTAGTTCTCGAGATATATCAAGATATTTAAAAGTTCCGAAACCGCACCAACATAATAGAGATACAGAAACACCGTGGCCCCTTTCTTTGAGATATCTCTGCACTATTGCGAGCTGCAAATGCCACTTCCAGCTTAGCTGTGCAGAAGAAGAACAACAAGAAGAAGAAATATCTCGAAATATGTCCGTCAGGCCCCTTCCCTTGACATAAATCTGCAAATATCTCGGAAACGAAGCGAGCTATGGCAAAATGTTAAGAGACCTTATTTGTAGAGAATTAAGTTTCCTACTTTTTACGTTCTATGATATTTTTTGATCAGATGCGTAGTTCTCGAGATATATCAAGATATTTAAAAGTTCCGAAGCCGCACCAACATAATAGAGATACAGAAACACCGTGGCCCCTTTCTTTGAGATAACTCTGCACTATTGCGAGCTGTAAATGCCACTTCCAGCTTAGCGGTGCAGAAGAAGAACAACAAGAAGAAGAAATATCTCGAAATATGTCCGTCAGGCCCCTTCCCTTGAGATATATCTGCAAATATCTCGGAAACGAAGCGAGCTATGGCAAAATCTTAAGAGACCTTTTTTGTAGAGAATTATGTTTCCTACAATTTATGTTCTATGATATTTTTTGATCAGAAGCGTAGTTTTCGAGATATATCGAGATATTTAAAAGTTCCGAAGCCGCACCAACATAATAGAGATACAGAAACACCGTGGCCCCTTTCTTTGAGATAACTCTGCACTAGTGCGAGCCGCAAATGCCACTTCCAGCTTAGCTGTGCAGAAGAAGAACAACAAGAAGAAGAAATATCTCGAAATATGTCCGTCAGGCCCCTTCCCTTGACATAAATCTGCAAATATCTCGGAAACGAAGCGAGCTATGGCAAAATGTTAAGAGACCTTATTTGTAGAGAATTAAGTTTCCTACTTTTTACGTTCTATGATATTTTTTGATCAGATGCGTAGTTCTCGAGATATATCAAGATATTTAAAAGTTCCGAAACCGCACCAACATAATAGAGATACAGAAACACCGTGGCCCCTTTCTTTGAGATATCTCTGCACTATTGCGAGCTGCAAATGCCACTTCCAGCTTAGCTGTGCAGAAGAAGAACAACAAGAAGAAGAAATATCTCGAAATATGTCCGTCAGGCCCCTTCCCTTGACATAAATCTGCAAATATCTCGGAAACGAAGCGAGCTATGGCAAAATGTTAAGAGACCTTATTTGTAGAGAATTAAGTTTCCTACTTTTTACGTTCTATGATATTTTTTGATCAGATGCGTAGTTCTCGAGATATATCAAGATATTTAAAAGTTCCGAAGCCGCACCAACATAATAGAGATACAGAAACACCGTGGCCCCTTTCTTTGAGATAACTCTGCACTATTGCGAGCTGTAAATGCCACTTCCAGCTTAGCGGTGCAGAAGAAGAACAACAAGAAGAAGAAATATCTCGAAATATGTCCGTCAGGCCCCTTCCCTTGAGATATATCTGCAAATATCTCGGAAACGAAGCGAGCTATGGCAAAATGTTAAGAGACCTTTTTTGTAGAGAATTATGTTTCCTACAATTTATGTTCTATGATATTTTTTGATCAGAAGCGTAGTTTTCGAGATATATCGAGATATTTAAAAGTTCCGAAGCCGCACCAACATAATAGAGATACAGAAACACCGTGGCCCCTTTCTTTGAGATAACTCTGCACTAGTGCGAGCCGCAAATGCCACTTCCAGCTTAGCTGTGCAGAGGAAGAACAACAAGAAGAAGAAATATCTCGAAATATGTCCGTCAGGCCAGTTCCTTTGAGCTGAATCTGCAAATATCTCGGAAACGAAGCGAGCTATGGCAAAATGTTAAGAGACGTTTATTGTAGAGAATTATGTTTCCTACAATTTATGTTCTATGATATTTTGTGATCAGAAGCGTAGTTCTCGAGATATATCAAGATATTTAAAAGTTCCGAAGCCGCACCAACATAATAGAGATACAGAAACACCGTGGCCCCTTTCTTTGAGATAACTCTGCACTATTGCGAGCTGCAAATGCCACTTCCAGCTTAGCTGTGCAGAAGAAGAACAACAAGAAGAAGAAATATCTCGAAATATGTCCGTTAGGCCCCTTCCCTTGAGATAAATCTGCAAATATCTCGGAAACGAAGCGAGCTATGGCAAAATCTTAAGAGACCTTTTTTGTAGAGAATTAAGTTTCCTACTTTTTATGTTCTATGATATTTTTTGATCAGATGCGTAGTTCTCGAGATATATCAAGATATTTAAAAGTTCCGAAGCCGCACCAACATAATAGAGATACAGAAACACCGTGGCCCCTTTCTTTGAGATAACTCTGCACTATTGCGAGCTGCAAATGCCACTTCCAGCTTAGCTGTGCAGAGGAAGAACAACAAGAAGAAGAAATATCTCGAAATATGTCCGTCAGGCCCCTTCCCTTGAGATATATCTGCAAATATCTCGGAAACGAAGCGAGCTATGGCAAAATGTTAAGAGACGTTTATTGTAGAGAATTATGTTTCCTACAATTTATGTTCTATGATATTTTGTGATCAGAAGCGTAGTTCTCGAGATATATCAAGATATTTAAAAGTTCCGAAGCCGCACCAACATAATAGAGATACAGAAACACCGTGGCCCCTCTCTTTGAGATAACTCTGCACTATTGCGAGCTGGAAATGCCACTTCCAGTTTAGCTGTGCAGAAGAAGAACAACAAGAAGCAAAAATATCTCGAAATATGTCCGTTAGGCCCCTTCCCTTGACATAAATCTGCAAATATCTCGGAAACGAAGCGAGCTATGGCAAAATGTTAAGAGACCTTATTTGTAGAGAATTAAGTTTCCTACCTTTTACGTTCTATGATATTTTTTGATCAGATGCGTAGTTCTCGAGATATATCAAGATATTTAAAAGTTCCGAAGCCGCACCAACATAATAGAGATACAGAAACACCGTGGCCCCTTTCTTTGAGATAACTCTGCACTATTGCGAGCTGCAAATGCCACTTCCAGCTTAGCTGTGCAGAAGAAGAACAACAAGATGAAGAAATATTTCGAAATATGTCCGTTAGGCCCCTTCCCTTGAGATAAATCTGCAAATATCTCGGAAACGAAGCGAGCTATGGCAAAATGTTAAGAGACCTTTTTTGTAGAGAATTATGTTTCCTACTTTTTATGTTCTATGATATTTTTTGATCAGACCCGTAGTTCTCGAGATATATCAAGATATTTAAAAGTTCCGAAGCCGCACCAACATAATAGAGATACAGAAACACCGTGGCCCCTTTCTTTGAGATATCTCTGCACTATTGCGAGCTGCAAATGCCACTTCCAGCTTAGCTGTGCAGAAGAAGAACAACAACAAGAAGAAATATCTCGAAATATGTCCGTCAGGCCCCTTCCCTTGACATAAATCTGCAAATATCTCGGAAACGAAGCGAGCTATGGCAAAATGTTAAGAGACCTTATTTGTAGAGAATTAAGTTTCCTACTTTTTACGTTCTATGATAGTTTTTGATCAGATGCGTAGTTCTCGAGATATATCAAGATATTTAAAAGTTCCGAAACCGCACCAACATAATAGAGATACAGAAACACCGTGGCCCCTTTCTTTGAGATATCTCTGCACTATTGCGAGCTGCAAATGCCACTTCCAGCTTAGCTGTGCAGAAGAAGAACAACAAGAAGAAGAAATATCTCGAAATATGTCCGTCAGGCCCCTTCCCTTGACATAAATCTGCAAATATCTCGGAAACGAAGCGAGCTATGGCAAAATGTTAAGAGACCTTATTTGTAGAGAATTAAGTTTCCTACTTTTTACGTTCTATGATATTTTTTGATCAGATGCGTAGTTCTCGAGATATATCAAGATATTTAAAAGTTCCGAAGCCGCACCAACATAATAGAGATACAGAAACACCGTGGCCCCTTTCTTTGAGATAACTCTGCACTATTGCGAGCTGTAAATGCCACTTCCAGCTTAGCGGTGCAGAAGAAGAACAACAAGAAGAAGAAATATCTCGAAATATGTCCGTCAGGCCCCTTCCCTTGAGATATATCTGCAAATATCTCGGAAACGAAGCGAGCTATGGCAAAATGTTAAGAGACCTTTTTTGTAGAGAATTATGTTTCCTACAATTTATGTTCTATGATATTTTTTGATCAGAAGCGTAGTTTTCGAGATATATCGAGATATTTAAAAGTTCCGAAGCCGCACCAACATAATAGAGATACAGAAACACCGTGGCCCCTTTCTTTGAGATAACTCTGCACTAGTGCGAGCCGCAAATGCCACTTCCAGCTTAGCTGTGCAGAAGAAGAACAACAAGAAGAAGAAATATCTCGAAATATGTCCGTCAGGCCCCTTCCCTTGAGATAAATATGCAAATATCTCGGAAACGAAGCGAGCTATGGCAAAATGTTAAGAGACCTTTTTTGTAGAGAATTAAGTTTCCTACTTTTCATGTTCTATGATATTTTTTGATCAGATGCGTAGTTCTCGAGATATATCAAGATATTTAAAAGTTCCGAAGCCGCACCAACATAATAGAGATACAGAAACACCGTGGCCCCTCTCTTTGAGATAACTCTGCACTATTGCGAGCTGGAAATGCCACTTCCAGTTTAGCTGTGCAGAAGAAGAACAACAAGAAGCAAAAATATCTCGAAATATGTCCGTTAGGCCCCTTCCCTTGAGATAAATCTGCAAATATCTCGGAAACGAAGCGAGCTATGGCAAAATGTTAAGAGACCTTATTTGTAGAGAATTAAGTTTCCTACCTTTTACGTTCTATGATATTTTTTGATCAGATGCGTAGTTCTCGAGATATATCAAGATATTTAAAAGTTCCGAAGCCGCACCAACATAATAGAGATACAGAAACACCGTGGCCCCTTTCTTTGAGATAACTCTGCACTATTGCCAGCTGCAAATGCCACTTCCAGCTTAGCTGTGCAGAAGAAGAACAACAAGAAGAAGAAATATCTCGAAATATGTCCGTTAGGCCCCTTCCCTTGAGATAAATCTGCAAATATCTCGGAAACGAAGCGAGCTATGGCAAAATCTTAAGAGACCTTTTTTGTAGAGAATTAAGTTTCCTACTTTTTTTGTTCTATGATATTTTTTGATCAGATGCGTAGTTCTCGAGATATATCAAGATATTTAAAAGTTCCGAAGCCGCACCAACATAATAGAGATACAGAAACACCGTGGCCCCTTTCTTTGAGATAACTCTGCACTATTGCGAGCTGCAAATGCCACTTCCAGCTTAGCTGTGCAGAAGAAGAACAACAAGATGAAGAAATATTTCGAAATATGTCCGTTAGGCCCCTTCCCTTGAGATAAATCTGCAAATATCTCGGAAACGAAGAGAGCTATGGCAAAATGTTAAGAGACCTTTTTTGTAGAGAATTAAGTTTCCTACTTTTTATGTTCTATGATATTTTTTGATCAGATGCGTAGTTCTCGAGATATATCAAGATATTTAAAAGTTCCGAAGCCGCACCAACATAATAAAGATACAGAAACACCGTGGCCCCTTTCTTTGAGATAACACTGCACTATTGCGAGCTGCAAATGCCACTTCCAGCTTAGCTGTGCAGAGGAAGAACAACAAGAAGAAGAAATATCTCGAAATATGTCCGTCAGGCCAGTTCCTTTGAGCTGAATCTGCAAATATCTCGGAAACGAAGCGAGCTACGGCAAAATGTTAAGAGACGTTTATTGTAGAGAATTATGTTTCCTACAATTTATGTTCTATGATATTTTGTGATCAGAAGCGTAGTTCTCGAGATATATCAAGATATTTAAAAGTTCCGAAGCCGCACCAACATAATAGAGATACAGAAACACCGTGGCCCCTCTCTTTGAGATAACTCTGCACTATTGCGAGCTGGAAATGCCACTTCCAGTTTAGCTGTGCAGAAGAAGAACAACAAGAAGCAAAAATATCTCGAAATATGTCCGTTAGGCCCCTTCCCTTGAGATAAATCTGCAAATATCTCGGAAACGAAGCGAGCTATGGCAAAATGTTAAGAGACCTTATTTGTAGAGAATTAAGTTTCCTACCTTTTACGTTCTATGATATTTTTTGATCAGATGCGTAGTTCTCGAGATATATCAAGATATTTAAAAGTTCCGAAGCCGCACCAACATAATAGAGATACAGAAACACCGTGGCCCCTTTCTTTGAGATAACTCTGCACTATTGCGAGCTGCAAATGCCACTTCCAGCTTAGCTGTGCAGAAGAAGAACAACAAGAAGAAGAAATATCTCGAAATATGTCCGTTAGGCCCCTTCCCTTGAGATAAATCTGCAAATATCTCGGAAACGAAGCGAGCTATGGCAAAATCTTAAGAGACCTTTTTTGTAGAGAATTAAGTTTCCTACTTTTTTTGTTCTATGATATTTTTTGATCAGATGCGTAGTTCTCGAGATATATCAAGATATTTAAAAGTTCCGAAGCCGCACCAACATAATAGAGATACAGAAACACCGTGGCCCCTTTCTTTGAGATAACTCTGCACTATTGCGAGCTGCAAATGCCACTTCCAGCTTAGCTGTGCAGAAGAAGAACAACAAGATGAAGAAATATTTCGAAATATGTCCGTTAGGCCCCTTCCCTTGAGATAAATCTGCAAATATCTCGGAAACGAAGAGAGCTATGGCAAAATGTTAAGAGACCTTTTTTGTAGAGAATTAAGTTTCCTACTTTTTATGTTCTATGATATTTTTTGATCAGATGCGTAGTTCTCGAGATATATCAAGATATTTAAAAGTTCCGAAGCCGCACCAACATAATAAAGATACAGAAACACCGTGGCCCCTTTCTTTGAGATAACACTGCACTATTGCGAGCTGCAAATGCCACTTCCAGCTTAGCTGAGCAGAGGAAGAACAACAAGAAGAAGAAATATCTCGAAATATGTCCGTCAGGCCAGTTCCTTTGAGCTGAATCTGCAAATATCTCGGAAACGAAGCGAGCTATGGCAAAATGTTAAGAGACGTTTTTTGTAGAGAATTATGTTTCCTACAATTTATGTTCTATGATATTTTTTGATCAGAAGCGTAGTTTTCGAGATATATCGAGATATTTAAAAGTTCCGAAGCCGCACCAACATAATAAAGATACAGAAACACCGTGGCCCCTTTCTTTGAGATAACTGTGCACTAGTGCGAGCCGCCAATGCCACTTCCAGCTTAGCTGTGCAGAAGAAGAACAACAAGAAGAAGAAATATCTCGAAATATGTCCGTCAGGCCCCTTCCCTTGAGAGAAATCTGCAAATATCTCGGAAACGAAGCGAGCTATGGCAAAATGTTAAGAGACCGTTTTTGTCGAGAATTAAGTTTCCTACTTTTTATGTTCTATGATATTTTTTGATGAGACGCGTAGTTCTCGACATATATCACGATATTTAAAAGTTCCGAAGCCGCACCAACATAATAGAGATACAGAAACACCGTGGCCCCTTTCTTTGAGATAACTCTGCACTATTGCGAGCTGCAAATGCCACTTCCAGCTTAGCTGTGCAGAAGGAGAACAACAAGAAGAAGAAATATCTCGAAATATGTCCGTCAGGCCCCTTCCCTTGAGATAAATCTGCAAATATCTCGGAAACGAAGAGAGCTATGGCAAAATGTTAAGAGACCTTTTTTGTAGAGAATTAAGTTTCCTACTTTTCATGTTCTATGATATTTTTTGATCAGATGCGTAGTTCTCGAGATATATCAAGATATTTAAAAGTTCCGAAGCAGCACCAACATAATAGAGATACAGAAACACCGTGGCCCCTTTCTTTGAGATAACTCTGCACTAGTGCGAGCCGCAAATGCCACTTCCAGCTTAGCTGTGCAGAAGAAGAACAACATGAAGAAGAAATATCTCGAAATATGTCCGTCAGGCCCCTTCCCTTGAGATAAATCTGCAAATATCTCGGAAACGAAGCGAGCTATGGCAAAATGTTAAGAGACCTTATTTGTAGAGAATTAAGTTTCCTACTTTTTACGTTCTATGATATTTTTTGATCAGATGCGTAGTTCTCGAGATATATCAAGATATTTAAAAGTTCCGAAACCGCACCAACATAATAGAGATACAGAAACACCGTGGCCCCTTTCTTTGAGATATCTCTGCACTATTGCGAGCTGCAAATGCCACTTC
The DNA here is from genome assembly GCF_051020975.1 of Osmia lignaria lignaria. Lineage (NCBI taxonomy): Eukaryota > Metazoa > Arthropoda > Insecta > Hymenoptera > Megachilidae > Osmia > Osmia lignaria. Next base: position 2,032,982 of record NW_027478159.1, on the reverse strand, counting down.
CAGCTTAGCTGTGCAGAAGAAGAACAACAAGAAGAAGAAATATCTCGAAATATGTCCGTCAGGCCCCTTCCCTTGACATAAATCTGCAAATATCTCGGAAACGAAGCGAGCTATGGCAAAATGTTAAGAGACCTTATTTGTAGAGAATTAAGTTTCCTACTTTTTACGTTCTATGATATTTTTTGATCAGATGCGTAGTTCTCGAGATATATCAAGATATTTAAAAGTTCCGAAGCCGCACCAACATAATAGAGATACAGAAACACCGTGGCCCCTTTCTTTGAGATAACTCTGCACTATTGCGAGCTGTAAATGCCACTTCCAGCTTAGCGGTGCAGAAGAAGAACAACAAGAAGAAGAAATATCTCGAAATATGTCCGTCAGGCCCCTTCCCTTGAGATATATCTGCAAATATCTCGGAAACGAAGCGAGCTATGGCAAAATCTTAAGAGACCTTTTTTGTAGAGAATTATGTTTCCTACAATTTATGTTCTATGATATTTTTTGATCAGAAGCGTAGTTTTCGAGATATATCGAGATATTTAAAAGTTCCGAAGCCGCACCAACATAATAGAGATACAGAAACACCGTGGCCCCTTTCTTTGAGATAACTCTGCACTAGTGCGAGCCGCAAATGCCACTTCCAGCTTAGCTGTGCAGAAGAAGAACAACAAGAAGAAGAAATATCTCGAAATATGTCCGTCAGGCCCCTTCCCTTGAGATAAATATGCAAATATCTCGGAAACGAAGCGAGCTATGGCAAAATGTTAAGAGACCTTTTTTGTAGAGAATTAAGTTTCCTACTTTTCATGTTCTATGATATTTTTTGATCAGATGCGTAGTTCTCGAGATATATCAAGATATTTAAAAGTTCCGAAGCCGCACCAACATAATAGAGATACAGAAACACCGTGGCCCCTTTCTTTGAGATAACTCTGCACTATTGCGAGCTGCAAATGCCACTTCCAGCTTAGCTGTGCAGAGGAAGAACAACAAGAAGAAGAAATATCTCGAAATATGTCCGTCAGGCCAGTTCCTTTGAGCTGAATCTGCAAATATCTCGGAAACGAAGCGAGCTATGGCAAAATGTTAAGAGACGTTTATTGTAGAGAATTATGTTTCCTACAATTTATGTTCTATGATATTTTGTGATCAGAAGCGTAGTTCTCGAGATATATCAAGATATTTAAAAGTTCCGAAGCCGCACCAACATAATAGAGATACAGAAACACCGTGGCCCCTCTCTTTGAGATAACTCTGCACTATTGCGAGCTGGAAATGCCACTTCCAGTTTAGCTGTGCAGAAGAAGAACAACAAGAAGCAAAAATATCTCGAAATATGTCCGTTAGGCCCCTTCCCTTGAGATAAATCTGCAAATATCTCGGAAACGAAGCGAGCTATGGCAAAATGTTAAGAGACCTTATTTGTAGAGAATTAAGTTTCCTACCTTTTACGTTCTATGATATTTTTTGATCAGATGCGTAGTTCTCGAGATATATCAAGATATTTAAAAGTTCCGAAGCCGCACCAACATAATAGAGATACAGAAACACCGTGGCCCCTTTCTTTGAGATAACTCTGCACTATTGCGAGCTGCAAATGCCACTTCCAGCTTAGCTGTGCAGAAGAAGAACAACAAGAAGAAGAAATATCTCGAAATATGTCCGTTAGGCCCCTTCCCTTGAGATAAATCTGCAAATATCTCGGAAACGAAGCGAGCTATGGCAAAATCTTAAGAGACCTTTTTTGTAGAGAATTAAGTTTCCTACTTTTTTTGTTCTATGATATTTTTTGATCAGATGCGTAGTTCTCGAGATATATCAAGATATTTAAAAGTTCCGAAGCCGCACCAACATAATAGAGATACAGAAACACCGTGGCCCCTTTCTTTGAGATAACTCTGCACTATTGCGAGCTGCAAATGCCACTTCCAGCTTAGCTGTGCAGAAGAAGAACAACAAGATGAAGAAATATTTCGAAATATGTCCGTTAGGCCCCTTCCCTTGAGATAAATCTGCAAATATCTCGGAAACGAAGAGAGCTATGGCAAAATGTTAAGAGACCTTTTTTGTAGAGAATTAAGTTTCCTACTTTTTATGTTCTATGATATTTTTTGATCAGATGCGTAGTTCTCGAGATATATCAAGATATTTAAAAGTTCCGAAGCCGCACCAACATAATAAAGATACAGAAACACCGTGGCCCCTTTCTTTGAGATAACACTGCACTATTGCGAGCTGCAAATGCCACTTCCAGCTTAGCTGTGCAGAGGAAGGACAACAAGAAGAAGAAATATCTCGAAATATGTCCGTCAGGCCAGTTCCTTTGAGCTGAATCTGCAAATATCTCGGAAACGAAGCGAGCTATGGCAAAATGTTAAGAGACGTTTTTTGTAGAGAATTATGTTTCCTACAATTTATGTTCTATGATATTTTTTGATCAGAAGCGTAGTTTTCGAGATATATCGAGATATTTAAAAGTTCCGAAGCCGCACCAACATAATAAAGATACAGAAACACCGTGGCCCCTTTCTTTGAGATAACTGTGCACTAGTGCGAGCCGCCAATGCCACTTCCAGCTTAGCTGTGCAGAAGAAGAACAACAAGAAGAAGAAATATCTCGAAATATGTCCGTCAGGCCCCTTCCCTTGAGAGAAATCTGCAAATATCTCGGAAACGAAGCGAGCTATGGCAAAATGTTAAGAGACCGTTTTTGTAGAGAATTAAGTTTCCTACTTTTTATGTTCTATGATATTTTTTGATGAGACGCGTAGTTCTCGAGATATATCACGATATTTAAAAGTTCCGAAGCCGCACCAACATAATAGAGATACAGAAACACCGTGGCCCCTTTCTTTGAGATAACTCTGCACTATTGCGAGCTGCAAATGCCACTTCCAGCTTAGCTGTGCAGAAGGAGAACAACAAGAAGAAGAAATATCTCGAAATATGTCCGTCAGGCCCCTTCCCTTGAGATAAATCTGCAAATATCTCGGAAACGAAGAGAGCTATGGCAAAATGTTAAGAGACCTTTTTTGTAGAGAATTAAGTTTCCTACTTTTCATGTTCTATGATATTTTTTGATCAGATGCGTAGTTCTCGAGATATATCAAGATATTTAAAAGTTCCGAAGCAGCACCAACATAATAGAGATACAGAAACACCGTGGCCCCTTTCTTTGAGATAACTCTGCACTAGTGCGAGCCGCAAATGCCACTTCCAGCTTAGCTGTGCAGAAGAAGAACAACATGAAGAAGAAATATCTCGAAATATGTCCGTCAGGCCCCTTCCCTTGAGATAAATCTGCAAATATCTCGGAAACGAAGCGAGCTATGGCAAAATGTTAAGAGACCTTATTTGTAGAGAATTAAGTTTCCTACTTTTTACGTTCTATGATATTTTTTGATCAGATGCGTAGTTCTCGAGATATATCAAGATATTTAAAAGTTCCGAAACCGCACCAACATAATAGAGATACAGAAACACCGTGGCCCCTTTCTTTGAGATATCTCTGCACTATTGCGAGCTGCAAATGCCACTTCCAGCTTAGCTGTGCAGAAGAAGAACAACAAGAAGAAGAAATATCTCGAAATATGTTCGTCAGGCCCCTTCCCTTGACATAAATCTGCAAATATCTCGGAAACGAAGCGAGCTATGGCAAAATGTTAAGAGACCTTATTTGTAGAGAATTAAGTTTCCTACTTTTTACGTTCTATGATATTTTTTGATCAGATGCGTAGTTCTCGAGATATATCAAGATATTTAAAAGTTCCGAAGCCGCACCAACATAATAGAGATACAGAAACACCGTGGCCCCTTTCTTTGAGATAACTCTGCACTATTGCGAGCTGCAAATGCCACTTCCAGCTTAGCTGTGCAGAAGGAGAACAACAAGAAGAAGAAATATCTCGAAATATGTCCGTCAGGCCCCTTCCATAGAGATAAATCTGCAAATATCTCGGAAACGAAGAGAGCTATTGCAAAATGTTAAGAGACCTTTTTTGTAGAGAATTAAGTTTCCTACTTTTCATGTTCTATGATATTTTTTGATCAGATGCGTAGTTCTCGAGATATATCAAGATATTTAAAAGTTCCGAAGCCGCACCAACATAATAGAGATACAGAAACACCGTGGCCCCTTTCTTTGAGATATCTCTGCACTATTGCGAGCTGCAAATGCCACTTCCAGCTTAGCTGTGCAGAAGAAGAACAACAAGAAGAAGAAATATCTCGAAATATGTCCGTCAGGCCCCTTCCCTTGACATAAATCTGCAAATATCTCGGAAACGAAGCGAGCTATGGCAAAATGTTAAGAGACCTTATTTGTAAAGAATTAAGTTTCCTACTTTTTACGTTCTATGATATTTTTTGATCAGATGCGTAGTTCTCGAGATATATCAAGATATTTAAAAGTTCCGAAGCCGCACCAACATAATAGAGATACAGAAACACCGTGGCCCCTTTCTTTGAGATAACTCTGCACTATTGCGAGCTGCAAATGCCACTTCCAGCTTAGCTGTGCAGAAGAAGAACAACAAGAAGAAGAAATATCTCGAAATATGTCCGTTAGGCCCCTTCCCTTGAGATAAATCTGCAAATATCTCGGAAACGAAGCGAGCTATGGCAAAATGTTAAGAGACCTTTTTTGTAGGGAATTAAGTTTCCTACTTTTTATGTTCTATGATATTTTTTGATCAGATGCGTAGTTCTCGAGATATATCAAGATATTTAAAAGTTCCGAAGCCGCACCAACATAATAGAGATACAGAAACACCGTGGCCCCTTTCTTTGAGATAACTCTGCACTATTGCGAGCTGCAAATGCCACTTCCAGCTTAGCTGTGCAGAGGAAGAACAACAAGAAGAAGAAATATCTCGAAATATGTCCGTCAGGCCAGTTCCTTTGAGCTGAATCTGCAAATATCTCGGAAACGAAGCGAGCTATGGCAAAATGTTAAGAGACGTTTATTGTAGAGAATTATATTTCCTACAATTTATGTTCTATGATATTTTTTGATCAGAAGCGTAGTTTTCGAGATATATCGAGATATTTAAAAGTTCCGAAGCCGCACCAACATAATAAAGATCCAGAAACACCGTGGCCCCTTTCTTTGAGATAACTGTGCACTAGTGCGAGCCGCAAATGCCACTTCCAGCTTAGCTGTGCAGAAGAAGAACAACAAGAAGAAGAAATATCTCGAAATATGTCCGTCAGGCCCCTTCCCTTGAGATAAATCTGCAAATATCTCGGAAACGAAGCGAGCTATGGCAAAATGTTAAGAGACCGTTTTTGTAGAGAATTAAGTTTCCTACTTTTTATGTTCTATGATATTTTTTGATCAGACGCGTAGCTCTCGAGATATATCAAGATATTTAAAAGTTCCGAAGCCGCACCAACATAATAGAGATACAGAAACACCGTGGCCCCTTTCTCTGAGATAACTCTGCACTAGTGCGAGCCGCAAATGCCACTTCCAGCTTAGCTGTGCAGAAGAAGAACAACAAGAAGAAGAAATATCTCGAAATATGTCCGTCAGGCCCCTTCCCTTGACATAAATCTGCAAATATCTCGGAAACGAAGCGAGCTATGGCAAAATGTTAAGAGACCTTATTTGTAAAGAATTAAGTTTCCTACTTTTTACGTTCTATGATATTTTTTGATCAGATGCGTAGTTCTCGAGATATATCAAGATATTTAAAAGTTCCGAAGCCGCACCAACATAATAGAGATACAGAAACACCGTGGCCCCTTTCTTTGAGATAACTCTGCACTATTGCGAGCTGCAAATGCCACTTCCAGCTTAGCTGTGCAGAAGAAGAACAACAAGAAGAAGAAATATCTCGAAATATGTCCGTTAGGCCCCTTCCCTTGAGATAAATCTGCAAATATCTCGGAAACGAAGCGAGCTATGGCAAAATGTTAAGAGACCTTTTTTGTAGGGAATTAAGTTTCCTACTTTTTATGTTCTATGATATTTTTTGATCAGATGCGTAGTTCTCGAGATATATCAAGATATTTAAAAGTTCCGAAGCCGCACCAACATAATAGAGATACAGAAACACCGTGGCCCCTTTCTTTGAGATAACTCTGCACTATTGCGAGCTGCAAATGCCACTTCCAGCTTAGCTGTGCAGAGGAAGAACAACAAGAAGAAGAAATATCTCGAAATATGTCCGTCAGGCCAGTTCCTTTGAGCTGAATCTGCAAATATCTCGGAAACGAAGCGAGCTATGGCAAAATGTTAAGAGACGTTTATTGTAGAGAATTATATTTCCTACAATTTATGTTCTATGATATTTTTTGATCAGAAGCGTAGTTTTCGAGATATATCGAGATATTTAAAAGTTCCGAAGCCGCACCAACATAATAAAGATCCAGAAACACCGTGGCCCCTTTCTTTGAGATAACTGTGCACTAGTGCGAGCCGCAAATGCCACTTCCAGCTTAGCTGTGCAGAAGAAGAACAACAAGAAGAAGAAATATCTCGAAATATGTCCGTCAGGCCCCTTCCCTTGAGATAAATCTGCAAATATCTCGGAAACGAAGCGAGCTATGGCAAAATGTTAAGAGACCGTTTTTGTAGAGAATTAAGTTTCCTACTTTTTATGTTCTATGATATTTTTTGATCAGACGCGTAGCTCTCGAGATATATCAAGATATTTAAAAGTTCCGAAGCCGCACCAACATAATAGAGATACAGAAACACCGTGGCCCCTTTCTTTGAGATAACTCTGCACTAGTGCGAGCCGCAAATGCCACTTCCAGCTTAGCTGTGCAGAAGAAGAACAACAAGAAGAAGAAATATCTCGAAATATGTCCGTCAGGCCCCTTCCCTTGAGATAAATATGCAAATATCTCGGAAACGAAGCGAGCTATGGCAAAATGTTAAGAGACCTTTTTTGTAGAGAATTAAGTTTCCTACTTTTTATGTTCTATGATATTTTTTGATCAGATGCGTAGTTTTCGAGATATATCGAGATATTTAAAAGTTCCGAAGCCGCACCAACATAGTAAAGATACAGAAACACCGTGGCCCCTTTCTTTGAGATAACTGTGCACTAGTGCGAGCCGCAAATGCCACTTCCAGCTTAGCTGTGCAGAAGAAGAACAACAAGAAGAAGAAATATCTCGAAATATGTCCGTCAGGCCCCTTCCCTTGAGATAAATCTGCAAATATCTCGGAAACGAAGCGAGCTATGGCAAAATGTTAAGAGACCGTTTTTGTAGAGAATTAAGTTTCCTACTTTTTATGTTCTCTGATATTTTTTGATGAGACGCGTAGTTCTCGAGATATATCAAGATATTTAAAAGTTCCGAAGCCGCACCAACATAATAGAGATACAGAAACACCGTGGCCCCTTTCTTTGAGATAACTCTGCACTATTGCGAGCTGCAAATGCCACTTCCAGCTTAGCTGTGCAGAAGAAGAACAACAAGAAGAAGAAATATCTCGAAATATGTCCGTTAGGCCCCTTCCCTTGAGATAAATCTGCAAATATCTCGGAAACGAAGCGAGCTATGGCAAAATGTTAAGAGACCTTTTTTGTAGGGAATTAAGTTTCCTACTTTTGATGTTCTATGATATTTTTTGATCAGATGCGTAGTTCTCGAGATATATCAAGATATTTAAAAGTTCCGAAGCCGCACCAACATAATAGAGATACAGAAACACCGTGGCCCCTTTCTTTGAGATAACTCTGCACTATTGCGAGCTGCAAATGCCACTTCCAGCTTAGCTGTGCAGAGGAAGAACAACAAGAAGAAGAAATATCTCGAAATATGTCCGTCAGGCCAGTTCCTTTGAGCTGAATCTGCAAATATCTCGGAAACGAAGCGAGCTATGGCAAAATGTTAAGAGACGTTTATTGTAGAGAATTATATTTCCTACAATTTATGTTCTATGATATTTTTTGATCAGAAGCGTAGTTTTCGAGATATATCGAGATATTTAAAAGTTCCGAAGCCGCACCAACATAATAAAGATCCAGAAACACCGTGGCCCCTTTCTTTGAGATAACTGTGCACTAGTGCGAGCCGCAAATGCCACTTCCAGCTTAGCTGTGCAGAAGAAGAACAACAAGAAGAAGAAATATCTCGAAATATGTCCGTCAGGCCCCTTCCCTTGAGATAAATCTGCAAATATCTCGGAAACGAAGCGAGCTATGGCAAAATGTTAAGAGACCGTTTTTGTAGAGAATTAAGTTTCCTACTTTTTATGTTCTATGATATTTTTTGATCAGACGCGTAGCTCTCGAGATATATCAAGATATTTAAAAGTTCCGAAGCCGCACCAACATAATAGAGATACAGAAACACCGTGGCCCCTTTCTCTGAGATAACTCTGCACTAGTGCGAGCCGCAAATGCCACTTCCAGCTTAGCTGTGCAGAAGAAGAACAACAAGAAGAAGAAATATCTCGAAATATGTCCGTCAGGCCCCTTCCCTTGAGATAAATATGCAAATATCTCGGAAACGAAGCGAGCTATGGCAAAATGTTAAGAGACCTTTTTTGTAGAGAATTAAGTTTCCTACTTTTTATGTTCTATGATATTTTTTGATCAGATGCGTAGTTTTCGAGATATATCGAGATATTTAAAAGTTCCGAAGCCGCACCAACATAGTAAAGATACAGAAACACCGTGGCCCCTTTCTTTGAGATAACTGTGCACTAGTGCGAGCCGCAAATGCCACTTCCAGCTTAGCTGTGCAGAAGAAGAACAACAAGAAGAAGAAATATCTCGAAATATGTCCGTCAGGCCCCTTCCCTTGAGATAAATCTGCAAATATCTCGGAAACGAAGCGAGCTATGGCAAAATGTTAAGAGACCGTTTTTGTAGAGAATTAAGTTTCCTACTTTTTATGTTCTCTGATATTTTTTGATGAGACGCGTAGTTCTCGAGATATATCAAGATATTTAAAAGTTCCGAAGCCGCACCAACATAATAGAGATACAGAAACACCGTGGCCCCTTTCTTTGAGATAACTCTGCACTATTGCGAGCTGCAAATGCCACTTCCAGCTTAGCTGTGCAGAAGGAGAACAACAAGAAGAAGAAATATCTCGAAATATGTCCGTCAGGCCCCTTCCCTTGAGATAAATCTGCAAATATCTCGGAAACGAAGAGAGCTATGGCAAAATGTTAAGAGACCTTTTTTGTAGAGAATTAAGTTTCCTACTTTTCATGTTCTATGATATTTTTTGATCAGATGCGTAGTTCTCGAGATATATCAAGATATTTAAAAGTTCCGAAGCCGCACCAACATAATAGAGATACAGAAACACCGTGGCCCCTTTCTTTGAGATAACTCTGCACTAGTGCGAGCCGCAAATGCCACTTCCAGCTTAGCTGTGCAGAAGAAGAACAACAAGAAGAAGAAATATCTCGAAATATGTCCGTCAGGCCCCTTCCCTTGAGATAAATCTGCAAATATCTCGGAAACGAAGCGAGCTATGGCAAAATGGTAAGAGACCTTTTTTGTAGAGAATTATGTTTCCTACTTTTTATGTTCTATGATATTTTTTGATCAGACCCGTAGTTCTCGAGATATATCAAGATATTTAAAAGTTCCGAAGCCGCACCAACATAATAGAGATACAGAAACACCGTGGCCCCTTTCTTTGAGATAACTCTGCACTAGTGCGAGCCGCAAATGCCACTTCCAGCTTAGCTGTGCAGAAGAAGAACAACAAGAAGAAGAAATATCTCGAAATATGTCCGTCAGGCCCCTTCCCTTGAGATAAATCTGCAAATATCTCGGAAACGAAGCGAGCTATGGCAAAATGGTAAGAGACCTTTTTTGTAGAGAATTATGTTTCCTACTTTTTATGTTCTATGATATTTTTTGATCAGACCCGTAGTTCTCGAGATATATCAAGATATTTAAAAGTTCCGAAGCCGCACCAACATAATAGAGATACAGAAACACCGTGGCCCCTTTCTTTGAGATATCTCTGCACTATTGCGAGCTGCAAATGCCACTTCCAGCTTAGCTGTGCAGAAGAAGAACAACAAGAAGAAGAAATATCTCGAAATATTTCCGTCAGGCCCCTTCCCTTGACATAAATCTGCAAATATCTCGGAAACGAAGCGAGCTATGGCAAAATGTTAAGAGACCTTATTTGTAGATAATTAAGTTTCCTACTTTTTACGTTCTATGATATTTTTTGATCAGATGCGTAGTTCTCGAGATATATCAAGATATTTAAAAGTTCCGAAACCGCACCAACATAATAGAGATACAGAAACACCGTGGCCCCTTTCTTTGAGATATCTCTGCACTATTGCGAGCTGCAAATGCCACGTCCAGCTTAGCTGTGCAGAAGAAGAACAACAAGAAGAAGAAATATCTCGAAATATGTCCGTCAGGCCCCTTCCCTTGACATAAATCTGCAAATATCTCGGAAACGAAGCGAGCTATGGCAAAATGTTAAGAGACCTTATTTGTAGAGAATTAAGTTTCCTACTTTTTACGTTCTATGATATTTTTTGATCAGATGCGTAGTTCTCGAGATATATCAAGATATTTAAAAGTTCCGAAGCCGCACCAACATAATAGAGATACAGAAACACCGTGGCCCCTTTCTTTGAGATAACTCTGCACTATTGCGAGCTGCAAATGCCACTTCCAGCTTAGCTGTGCAGAAGAAGAACAACAAGAAGAAGAAATATCTCGAAATATGTCCGTTAGGCCCCTTCCCTTGAGATATATCTGCAAATATCTCGGAAACGAAGCGAGCTATGGCAAAATGTTAAGAGACCTTTTTTGTAGAGAATTAAGTTTCCTACTTTTTATGTTCTATGATATTTTTTGATCAGATGCGTAGTTCTCGAGATATATCAAGATATTTAAAAGTTCCGAAGCCGCACCAACATAATAGAGATACAGAAACACCGTGGCCCCTTTCTTTGAGATAACTCTGCACTATTGCGAGCTGCAAATGCCACTTCCAGCTTAGCTGTGCAGAGGAAGAACAACAAGAAGAAGAAATATCTCGAAATATGTCCGTCAGGCCAGTTCCTTTGAGCTGAATCTGCAAATATCTCGGAAACGAAGCGAGCTATGGCAAAATGTTAAGAGACGTTTATTGTAGAGAATTATGTTTCCTACAATTTATGTTCTATGATATTTTTTGATCAGAAGCGTAGTTTTCGAGATATATCGAGATATTTAAAAGTTCCGAAGCCGCACCAACATAATAAAGATCCAGAAACACCGTGGCCCCTTTCTTTGAGATAACTGTGCACTAGTGCGAGCCGCAAATGCCACTTCCAGCTTAGCTGTGCAGAAGAAGAACAACAAGAAGAAGAAATATCTCGAAATATGTCCGTCAGGCTCCTTCCCTTGAGATAAATCTGCAAATATCTCGGAAACGAAGCGAGCTATGGCAAAATGTTAAGAGACCGTTTTTGTAGAGAATTAAGTTTCCTACTTTTTATGTTCTATGATATTTTTTGATCAGACGCGTAGTTCTCGAGATATATCAAGATATTTAAAAGTTCCGAAGCCGCACCAACATAATAGAGATACAGAAACACCGTGGCCCCTTTCTTTGAGATAACTCTGCACTAGTGCGAGCCGCAAATGCCACTTCCAGCTTAGCTGTGCAGAAGAAGAACAACAAGAAGAAGAAATATCTCGAAATATGTCCGTCAGGCCCCTTCCCTTGAGATAAATCTGCAAATATCTCGGAAACGAAGCGAGCTATGGCAAAATGTTAAGAGACCGTTTTTGTAGAGAATTAAGTTTCCTACTTTTTATGTTCTATGATATTTTTTGATGAGACGCGTAGTTCTCGAGATATATCAAGATATTTAAAAGTTCCGAAGCCGCACCAACATAATAGAGATACAGAAACACCGTGGCCCCTTTCTTTGAGATAACTCTGCACTATTGCGAGCTGCAAATGCCACTTCCAGCTTAGCTGTGCAGAAGGAGAACAACAAGAAGAAGAAATATCTCGAAATATGTCCGTCAGGCCCCTTCCCTTGAGATAAATCTGCAAATATCTCGGAAACGAAGAGAGCTATGGCAAAATGTTAAGAGACCTTTTTTGTAGAGAATTAAGTTTCCTACTTTTCATGTTCTATGATATTTTTTGATCAGATGCGTAGTTCTCGAGATATATCAAGATATTTAAAAGTTCCGAAGCCGCACCAACATAATAGAGATACAGAAACACCGTGGCCCCTTTCTTTGAGATAACTCTGCACTAGTGCGAGCCGCAAATGCCACTTCCAGCTTAGCTGTGCAGAAGAAGAACAACAAGAAGAAGAAATATCTCGAAATATGTCCGTCAGGCCCCTTCCCTTGAGATAAATCTGCAAATATCTCGGAAACGAAGCGAGCTATGGCAAAATGGTAAGAGACCTTTTTTGTAGAGAATTATGTTTCCTACTTTTTATGTTCTATGATATTTTTTGATCAGACCCGTAGTTCTCGAGATATATCAAGATATTTAAAAGTTCCGAAGCCGCACCAACATAATAGAGATACAGAAACACCGTGGCCCCTTTCTTTGAGATATCTCTGCACTATTGCGAGCTGCAAATGCGACTTCCAGCTTAGCTGTGCAGAAGAAGAACAACAAGAAGAAGAAATATCTCGAAATATGTCCGTCAGGCCCCTTCCCTTGACATAAATCTGCAAATATCTCGGAAACGAAGCGAGCTATGGCAAAATGTTAAGAGACCTTATTTGTAGAGAATTAAGTTTCCTACTTTTTACGTTCTATGATATTTTTTGATCAGATGCGTAGTTCTCGAGATATATCAAGATATTTAAAAGTTCCGAAACCGCACCAACATAATAGAGATACAGAAACACCGTGGCCCCTTTCTTTGAGATATCTCTGCACTATTGCGAGCTGCAAATGCCACTTCCAGCTTAGCTGTGCAGAAGAAGAACAACAAGAAGAAGAAATATCTCGAAATATGTCCGTCAGGCCCCTTCCCTTGACATAAATCTGCAAATATCTCGGAAACGAAGCGAGCTATGGCAAAATGTTGAGAGACCTTATTTGTAGAGAATTAAGTTTCCTACTTTTTACGTTCTATGATATTTTTTGATCAGATGCGTAGTTCTCGAGATATATCAAGATATTTAAAAGTTCCGAAGCCGCACCAACATAATAGAGATACAGAAACACCGTGGCCCCTTTCTTTGAGATAACTCTGCACTATTGCGAGCTGCAAATGCCACTTCCAGCTTAGCTGTGCAGAAGAAGAACAACAAGAAGAAGAAATATCTCGAAATATGTCCGTTAGGCCCCTTCCCTTGAGATAAATCTGCAAATATCTCGGAAACGAAGCGAGCTATGGCAAAATGTTAAGAGACCTTTTTTGTAGAGAATTAAGTTTCCTACTTTTTATGTTCTATGATATTTTTTGATCAGATGCGTAGTTCTCGAGATATATCAAGATATTTAAAAGTTCCGAAGCCGCACCAACATAATAGAGATACAGAAACACCGTGGCCCCTTTCTTTGAGATAACTCTGCACTATTGCGAGCTGCAAATGCCACTTCCAGCTTAGCTGTGCAGAGGAAGAACAACAAGAAGAAGAAATATCTCGAAATATGTCCGTCAGGCCAGTTCCTTTGAGCTGAATCTGCAAATATCTCGGAAACGAAGCGAGCTATGGCAAAATGTTAAGAGACGTTTATTGTAGAGAATTATCTTTCCTACAATTTATGTTCTATGATATTTTTTGATCAGAAGCGTAGTTCTCGAGATATATCAAGATATTTAAAAGTTCCGAAGCCGCACCAACATAATAGAGATACAGAAACACCGTGGCCCCTTTCTTTGAGACAACTCTGCACTATTGCGAGCTGCAAATGCCACTTCCAGCTTAGCTGTGCAGAAGAAGAACAACAAGAAGAAGAAATATCTCGAAATATGTCCGTCAGGCCCCTTCCCTTGAGATAAATCTGCAAATATCTCGGAAACGAAGAGAGCTATGGCAAAATGTTAAGAGACCTTTTTTGTAGAGAATTAAGTTTCCTACTTTTCATGTTCTATGATATTTTTTGATCAGATGCGTAGTTCTCGAGATATATCAAGATATTTAAAAGTTCCGAAGCCGCACCAACATAATAGAGATACAGAAACACCGTGGCCCCTTTCTTTGAGATAACTCTGCACTAGTGCGAGCCGCAAATGCCACTTCCAGCTTAGCTGTGCAGAAGAAGAACAACAAGAAGAAGAAATATCTCGAAATATGTCCGTCAGGCCCCTTCCCTTGAGATAAATCTGCAAATATCTCGGAAACGAAGCGAGCTATGGCAAAATGTTAAGAGACCTTATTTGTAGAGAATTAAGTTTCCTACCTTTTACGTTCTATGATATTTTTTGATCAGATGCGTAGTTCTCGAGATATATCAAGATATTTAAAAGTTCCGAAGCCGCACCAACATAATAGAGATACAGAAACACCGTGGCCCCTTTCTTTGAGATAACTCTGCACTATTGCGAGCTGCAAATGCCACTTCCAGCTTAGCTGTGCAGAAGAAGAACAACAAGAAGAAGAAATATCTCGAAATATGTCCGTTAGGCCCGTTCCCTTGAGATAAATCTGCAAATATCTCGGAAACGAAGCGAGCTATGGCAAAATGTTAAGAGACCTTTTTTGTAGAGAATTAAGTTTCCTACTTTTTATGTTCTATGATATTTTTTGATCAGATGCGTAGTTCTCGAGATATATCAAGATATTTAAAAGTTCCGAAGCCGCACCAACATAATAGAGATACAGAAACACCGTGGCCCCTTTCTTTGAGATATCTCTGCACTATTGCGAGCTGCAAATGCCACTTCCAGCTTAGCTGTGCAGAAGAAGAACAACAAGAAGAAGAAATATCTCGAAATATTTCCGTCAGGCCCCTTCCCTTGACATAAATCTGCAAATATCTCGGAAACGAAGCGAGCTATGGCAAAATGTTAAGAGACCTTATTTGTAGATAATTAAGTTTCCTACTTTTTACGTTCTATGATATTTTTTGATCAGATGCGTAGTTCTCGAGATATATCAAGATATTTAAAAGTTCCGAAACCGCACCAACATAATAGAGATACAGAAACACCGTGGCCCCTTTCTTTGAGATATCTCTGCACTATTGCGAGCTGCAAATGCCACGTCCAGCTTAGCTGTGCAGAAGAAGAACAACAAGAAGAAGAAATATCTCGAAATATGTCCGTCAGGCCCCTTCCCTTGACATAAATCTGCAAATATCTCGGAAACGAAGCGAGCTATGGCAAAATGTTAAGAGACCTTATTTGTAGAGAATTAAGTTTCCTACTTTTTACGTTCTATGATATTTTTTGATCAGATGCGTAGTTCTCGAGATATATCAAGATATTTAAAAGTTCCGAAGCCGCACCAACATAATAGAGATACAGAAACACCGTGGCCCCTTTCTTTGAGATAACTCTGCACTATTGCGAGCTGCAAATGCCACTTCCAGCTTAGCTGTGCAGAAGAAGAACAACAAGAAGAAGAAATATCTCGAAATATGTCCGTTAGGCCCCTTCCCTTGAGATATATCTGCAAATATCTCGGAAACGAAGCGAGCTATGGCAAAATGTTAAGAGACCTTTTTTGTAGAGAATTAAGTTTCCTACTTTTTATGTTCTATGATATTTTTTGATCAGATGCGTAGTTCTCGAGATATATCAAGATATTTAAAAGTTCCGAAGCCGCACCAACATAATAGAGATACAGAAACACCGTGGCCCCTTTCTTTGAGATAACTCTGCACTATTGCGAGCTGCAAATGCCACTTCCAGCTTAGCTGTGCAGAGGAAGAACAACAAGAAGAAGAAATATCTCGAAATATGTCCGTCAGGCCAGTTCCTTTGAGCTGAATCTGCAAATATCTCGGAAACGAAGCGAGCTATGGCAAAATGTTAAGAGACGTTTATTGTAGAGAATTATGTTTCCTACAATTTATGTTCTATGATATTTTTTGATCAGAAGCGTAGTTTTCGAGATATATCGAGATATTTAAAAGTTCCGAAGCCGCACCAACATAATAAAGATCCAGAAACACCGTGGCCCCTTTCTTTGAGATAACTGTGCACTAGTGCGAGCCGCAAATGCCACTTCCAGCTTAGCTGTGCAGAAGAAGAACAACAAGAAGAAGAAATATCTCGAAATATGTCCGTCAGGCTCCTTCCCTTGAGATAAATCTGCAAATATCTCGGAAACGAAGCGAGCTATGGCAAAATGTTAAGAGACCGTTTTTGTAGAGAATTAAGTTTCCTACTTTTTATGTTCTATGATATTTTTTGATCAGACGCGTAGTTCTCGAGATATATCAAGATATTTAAAAGTTCCGAAGCCGCACCAACATAATAGAGATACAGAAACACCGTGGCCCCTTTCTTTGAGATAACTCTGCACTAGTGCGAGCCGCAAATGCCACTTCCAGCTTAGCTGTGCAGAAGAAGAACAACAAGAAGAAGAAATATCTCGAAATATGTCCGTCAGGCCCCTTCCCTTGAGATAAATCTGCAAATATCTCGGAAACGAAGCGAGCTATGGCAAAATGTTAAGAGACCGTTTTTGTAGAGAATTAAGTTTCCTACTTTTTATGTTCTATGATATTTTTTGATGAGACGCGTAGTTCTCGAGATATATCAAGATATTTAAAAGTTCCGAAGCCGCACCAACATAATAGAGATACAGAAACACCGTGGCCCCTTTCTTTGAGATAACTCTGCACTATTGCGAGCTGCAAATGCCACTTCCAGCTTAGCTGTGCAGAAGGAGAACAACAAGAAGAAGAAATATCTCGAAATATGTCCGTCAGGCCCCTTCCCTTGAGATAAATCTGCAAATATCTCGGAAACGAAGAGAGCTATGGCAAAATGTTAAGAGACCTTTTTTGTAGAGAATTAAGTTTCCTACTTTTCATGTTCTATGATATTTTTTGATCAGATGCGTAGTTCTCGAGATATATCAAGATATTTAAAAGTTCCGAAGCCGCACCAACATAATAGAGATACAGAAACACCGTGGCCCCTTTCTTTGAGATAACTCTGCACTAGTGCGAGCCGCAAATGCCACTTCCAGCTTAGCTGTGCAGAAGAAGAACAACAAGAAGAAGAAATATCTCGAAATATGTCCGTCAGGCCCCTTCCCTTGAGATAAATCTGCAAATATCTCGGAAACGAAGCGAGCTATGGCAAAATGGTAAGAGACCTTTTTTGTAGAGAATTATGTTTCCTACTTTTTATGTTCTATGATATTTTTTGATCAGACCCGTAGTTCTCGAGATATATCAAGATATTTAAAAGTTCCGAAGCCGCACCAACATAATAGAGATACAGAAACACCGTGGCCCCTTTCTTTGAGATATCTCTGCACTATTGCGAGCTGCAAATGCGACTTCCAGCTTAGCTGTGCAGAAGAAGAACAACAAGAAGAAGAAATATCTCGAAATATGTCCGTCAGGCCCCTTCCCTTGACATAAATCTGCAAATATCTCGGAAACGAAGCGAGCTATGGCAAAATGTTAAGAGACCTTATTTGTAGAGAATTAAGTTTCCTACTTTTTACGTTCTATGATATTTTTTGATCAGATGCGTAGTTCTCGAGATATATCAAGATATTTAAAAGTTCCGAAACCGCACCAACATAATAGAGATACAGAAACACCGTGGCCCCTTTCTTTGAGATATCTCTGCACTATTGCGAGCTGCAAATGCCACTTCCAGCTTAGCTGTGCAGAAGAAGAACAACAAGAAGAAGAAATATCTCGAAATATGTCCGTCAGGCCCCTTCCCTTGACATAAATCTGCAAATATCTCGGAAACGAAGCGAGCTATGGCAAAATGTTGAGAGACCTTATTTGTAGAGAATTAAGTTTCCTACTTTTTACGTTCTATGATATTTTTTGATCAGATGCGTAGTTCTCGAGATATATCAAGATATTTAAAAGTTCCGAAGCCGCACCAACATAATAGAGATACAGAAACACCGTGGCCCCTTTCTTTGAGATAACTCTGCACTATTGCGAGCTGCAAATGCCACTTCCAGCTTAGCTGTGCAGAAGAAGAACAACAAGAAGAAGAAATATCTCGAAATATGTCCGTTAGGCCCCTTCCCTTGAGATAAATCTGCAAATATCTCGGAAACGAAGCGAGCTATGGCAAAATGTTAAGAGACCTTTTTTGTAGAGAATTAAGTTTCCTACTTTTTATGTTCTATGATATTTTTTGATCAGATGCGTAGTTCTCGAGATATATCAAGATATTTAAAAGTTCCGAAGCCGCACCAACATAATAGAGATACAGAAACACCGTGGCCCCTTTCTTTGAGATAACTCTGCACTATTGCGAGCTGCAAATGCCACTTCCAGCTTAGCTGTGCAGAGGAAGAACAACAAGAAGAAGAAATATCTCGAAATATGTCCGTCAGGCCAGTTCCTTTGAGCTGAATCTGCAAATATCTCGGAAACGAAGCGAGCTATGGCAAAATGTTAAGAGACGTTTATTGTAGAGAATTATCTTTCCTACAATTTATGTTCTATGATATTTTTTGATCAGAAGCGTAGTTCTCGAGATATATCAAGATATTTAAAAGTTCCGAAGCCGCACCAACATAATAGAGATACAGAAACACCGTGGCCCCTTTCTTTGAGACAACTCTGCACTATTGCGAGCTGCAAATGCCACTTCCAGCTTAGCTGTGCAGAAGAAGAACAACAAGAAGAAGAAATATCTCGAAATATGTCCGTCAGGCCCCTTCCCTTGAGATAAATCTGCAAATATCTCGGAAACGAAGAGAGCTATGGCAAAATGTTAAGAGACCTTTTTTGTAGAGAATTAAGTTTCCTACTTTTCATGTTCTATGATATTTTTTGATCAGATGCGTAGTTCTCGAGATATATCAAGATATTTAAAAGTTCCGAAGCCGCACCAACATAATAGAGATACAGAAACACCGTGGCCCCTTTCTTTGAGATAACTCTGCACTAGTGCGAGCCGCAAATGCCACTTCCAGCTTAGCTGTGCAGAAGAAGAACAACAAGAAGAAGAAATATCTCGAAATATGTCCGTCAGGCCCCTTCCCTTGAGATAAATCTGCAAATATCTCGGAAACGAAGCGAGCTATGGCAAAATGTTAAGAGACCTTATTTGTAGAGAATTAAGTTTCCTACCTTTTACGTTCTATGATATTTTTTGATCAGATGCGTAGTTCTCGAGATATATCAAGATATTTAAAAGTTCCGAAGCCGCACCAACATAATAGAGATACAGAAACACCGTGGCCCCTTTCTTTGAGATAACTCTGCACTATTGCGAGCTGCAAATGCCACTTCCAGCTTAGCTGTGCAGAAGAAGAACAACAAGAAGAAGAAATATCTCGAAATATGTCCGTTAGGCCCGTTCCCTTGAGATAAATCTGCAAATATCTCGGAAACGAAGCGAGCTATGGCAAAATGTTAAGAGACCTTTTTTGTAGAGAATTAAGTTTCCTACTTTTTATGTTCTATGATATTTTTTGATCAGATGCGTAGTTCTCGAGATATATCAAGATATTTAAAAGTTCCGAAGCCGCACCAACATAATAGAGATACAGAAACACCGTGGCCCCTTTCTTTGAGATAACTCTGCACTATTGCGAGCTGCAAATGCCACTTCCAGCTTAGCTGTGCAGAAGAAGAACAACAAGATGAAGAAATATTTCGAAATATGTCCGTTAGGCCCCTTCCCTTGAGATAAATCTGCAAATATCTCGGAAACGAAGAGAGCTATGGCAAAATGTTAAGAGACCTTTTTTGTAGAGAATTAAGTTTCCTACTTTTTATGTTCTATGATATTTTTCGATCAGATGCGTAGTTCTCGAGATATATCAAGATATTTAAAAGTTCCGAAGCCGCACCAACATAATAGAGATACAGAAACACCGTGGCCCCTTTCTTTGAGATAACTCTGCACTAGTGCGAGCCGCAAATGCCACTTCCAGCTTAGCTGTGCAGAAGAAGAACAACAAGAAGAAGAAGTATCTCGAAATATGTCCGTCAGGCCCCTTCCCTTGAGATAAATCTGCAAATATCTCGGAAACGAAGCGAGCTATGGCAAAATGTTAAGAGACCTTTTTTGTAGAGAATTATGTTTCCTACTTTTTATGTTCTATGATATTTTTTGATCAGACCCGTAGTTCTCGAGATATATCAAGATATTTAAAAGTTCCGAAGCCGCACCAACATAATAGAGATACAGAAACACCGTGGCCCCTTTCTTTGAGATAACTCTGCACTAGTGCGAGCCGCAAATGCCACTTCCAGCTTAGCTGTGCAGAAGAAGAACAACAAGAAGAAGAAATATCTCGAAATATGTCCGTCAGGCCCCTTCCCTTGAGATAAATCTGCAAATATCTCGGAAACGAAGCGAGCTATGGCAAAATATTAAGAGACCTTTTTTGTAGAGAATTAAGTTTCCTACTTTTTATGTTCTATGATATTTTTTGATCAGATGCGTAGTTCTCGAGATATATCAAGATATTTAAAAGTTCCGAAGCCGCACCAACATAATAGAGATACAGAAACACCGTGGCCCCTCTCTTTGAGATAACTCTGCACTATTGCGAGCTGGAAATGCCACTTCCAGTTTAGCTGTGCAGAAGAAGAACAACAAGAAGCAAAAATATCTCGAAATATGTCCGTTAGGCCCCTTCCCTTGAGATAAATCTGCAAATATCTCGGAAACGAAGCGAGCTATGGCAAAATGTTAAGAGACCTTATTTGTAGAGAATTAAGTTTCCTACCTTTTACGTTCTATGATATTTTTTGATCAGATGCGTAGTTCTCGAGATATATCAAGATATTTAAAAGTTCCGAAGCCGCACCAACATAATAGAGATACAGAAACACCGTGGCCCCTTTCTTTGAGATAACTCTGCACTATTGCGAGCTGGAAATGCCACTTCCAGTTTAGCTGTGCAGAAGAAGAACAACAAGAAGAAGAAATATCTCGAAATATGTCCGTTAGGCCCCTTCCCTTGAGATAAATCTGCAAATATCTCGGAAACGAAGCGAGCTATGGCAAAATCTTAAGAGACCTTTTTTGTAGAGAATTAAGTTTCCTACTTTTTATGTTCTATGATATTTTTTGATCAGATGCGTAGTTCTCGAGATATATCAAGATATTTAAAAGTTCCGAAGCCGCACCAACATAATAGAGATACAGAAACACCGTGGCCCCTTTCTTTGAGATAACTCTGCACTATTGCGAGCTGTAAATGCCACTTCCAGCTTAGCTGTGCAGAAGAGGAACAACAAGAAGAAGAAATATCTCGAAATATGTCCGTCAGGCCCATTCCCTTGAGATATATCTGCAAATATCTCGGAAACGAAGCGAGCTATGGCAAAATGTTAAGAGACCTTTTTTGTAGAGAATTATGTTTCCTACAATTTATGTTCTATGATATTTGTTGGTCAGAAGCGTAGTTTTCGAGATATATCGAGATATTTAAAAGTTCCAAAGCCGCACCAACATAATAGAGATACAGAAACACCGTGGCCCCTTTCGTTGAGATAACTCTGCACTAGTGCGAGCCGCAAATGCCACTTCCAGCCTAGCTGTGCAGAAGAAGAACAACAAGAAGAAGAAATATCTCGAAATATGTCCGTCAGGCCCCTTCCCATGAGATAAATCTGCAAATATCTCGGAAACGAAGCGAGCTATGGCAAAATGTTAAGAGACCTTTTTTGTAGAGAATTAAGTTTCCTACTTTTTATGTTCTATGATATTTTTTGATCAGATGCGTAGTTCTCGAGATATATCAAGATATTTAAAAGTTCCGAAGCCGCACCAACATAATAGAGATACAGAAACACCGTGGCCCCTTTCTTTGAGATAACTCTGCACTATTGCGAGCTGCAAATGCCACTTCCAGCTTAGCTGTGCAGAAGAAGAACAACAAGAAGAAGAAATATCTCGAAATATGTCCGTCAGGCCCCTTCCCTTGAGATAAATCTGCAAATATCTCGGAAACGAAGAGAGCTATGGCAAAATGTTAAGAGACCTTTTTTGTAGAGAATTAAGTTTCCTACTTTTTATGTTCTATGATATTTTTTGATCAGATGCGTAGTTCTCGAGATATATCAAGATATTTAACAGTTCCGAAGCCGCACCAACATAATAGAGATACAGAAACACCGTGGCCCCTTTCTTTCAGATAACTATGCACTATTGCGAGCTGCAAATGCCACTTCCACCTTAGCTGTGCAGAAGAACAACAAGAAGAAGAAATATCTCGAAATATGTCCGTCAGGCCCCTTCCCTTGAGATAAATCTGCAAATATCTCGGAAACGAAGAGAGCTATGGCAAAATGTTAAGAGACTTTTTTTGTAGAGAATTAAGTTTCCTACTTTTTATGTTCTATGATATTTTTTGATCTGATGCGTAGTTCTCGAGATATATCAAGATATTTAAAAGTTCCGAAGCCGCACCAACATAATAGAGATACAGAAACACCGTGGCCCCTTTCTTTGAGATAACTCTGCACTATTGCGAGCTGGAAATGCCACTTCCAGCTTAGCTGTGCAGAAGAAGAACAACAAGAAGAAGAAATATCTCGAAATATGTCCGTCAGGCCCCTTCCCTTGAGATATATCAGCAAATATCTCGGAAACGAAGCGAGCTATGGCAAAATGTTAAGAGACCTTTTTTGTAGAGAATTATGTTTCCTACAATTTATGTTCTATGATATTTTTTGATCAGAAGCGTAGTTTTCGAGATACATCGAGATATTTAAAAGTTCCGAAGCCGCACCAACATAATAGAGATACAGAAACACCGTGGCCCCTTTCTTTGAGATAACTCTGCACTAGTGCGAGCCGCAAATGCCACTTCCAGCTTAGCTGTGCAGAAGAAGAACAACAAGAAGAAGAAATATCTCGAAATATGTCCGTCAGGCCCCTTCCCTTGAGATAAATCTGCAAATATCTCGGAAACGAAGAGAGCTATGGCAAAATGTTAAGAGACGTTTTTTGTAGAGAATTAAGTTTCCTACTTTTTATGTTCTATGATATTTTTTGATCAGATGCGTAGTTCTCGAGATATATCAAGATATTTAAAAGTTCCGAATCCGCACCAACATAATAGAGATACAGAAACACCGTGGCCCCTTTCTTTGAGATAACTCTGCACTATTGCGAGCTGGAAATGCCACTTCCAGCTTAGCTGTGCGGAGGAAGAACAACAAGAAGAAGAAATATCTCGAAATATGTCCGTCAGGCCAGTTCCTTTGAGCTGAATCTGCAAATATCTCGGAAACGAAGCGAGCTATGGCAAAATGTTAAGAGACGTTTTTTATAGAGAATTATGTTTCCTACAATTTATGTTCAATGATATTTTTTGATCAGAAGCGTAGTTTTCGAGATATATCGAGATATTTAAAAGTTCCGAAGCCGCACCAACATAATAGGGATACAGAAACACCGTGGCCCCTTTCTTTGAGATAACTCTGCACTATTGCGAGCTGGAAATGCCACTTCCAGTTTAGCTGTGCAGAAGAAGAACAACAAGAAGAAGAAATATCTCGAAATATGTCCGTTAGGCCCCTTCCCGTGAGATAAATCTGCAAATATCTCGGAAACGAAGCGAGCTATGGCAAAATGTTAAGAGACCTCTTTTGTAGAGAATTAGGTTTCCTACTTTTTATGTTCTATGATATTTTTTGATCAGATGCGTAGTTCTCGAGATATATCAAGATATTTAAAAGTTCCGAAGCCGCACCAACATAATAGAGATACAGAAACACCGTGGCCCCTTTCTTTGAGATAACTCTGCACTATTGCGAGCTGCAAATGCCACTTCCAGCTTAGCTGTGCAGAAGAAGAACAACAAGAAGAAGAAATATCTCGAAATATGTCCGTCAGGCCCCTTCCCTTGAGATAAATCTGCAAATATCTCGGAAACGAAGGGAGCTATGGCAAAATGTTAAGAGACCTTTTTTGTAGAGAATTAAGTTTCCTACTTTTTATGTTCTATGATATTTTTTGATCAGATGCGTAGTTCTCGAGATATATCAAGATATTCAAAAGTTCCGAAGCCGCACCAACATAATAGAGATACAGAAACACCGTGGCCCCTTTCTTTCAGATAACTATGCACTATTGCGAGCTGCAAATGCCACTTCCAGTTTAGCTGTGCAGAAGAAGAACAACAAGAAGAAGAAATATCTCGAAATATGTCCGTTAGGCCCCTTCCCTTGAGATAAATCTGCAAATATCTCGGAAACGAAGCGAGCTATGGCAAAATCTTAAGAGACCTTTTTTGTAGAGAATTAAGTTTCCTACTTTTTATGTTCTATGATATTTTTTGATCAGATGTGTAGTTCTCGAGATATATCAAGATATTTAAAAGTTCCGAAGCCGCACCAACATAATAGAGATACAGAAACACCGTGGCCCCTTTCTTTGAGATAACTCTGCACTATTGCGAGGTGCAAATGCCACTTCCAGCTTAGCTGTGCGGAGGAAGAACAACAAGAAGAAGAAATATCTCGAAATATGTCCGTCAGGCCAGTTCCTTTGAGCTGAATCTGCAAATATCTCGGAAACGAAGCGAGCTATGGCAAAATGTTAAGAGACGTTTTTTATAGAGAATTATGTTTCCTACAATTTATGTTCAATGATATTTTTTGATCAGAAGCGTAGTTTTCGAGATATATCGAGATATTTAAAAGTTCCGAAGCCGCACCAACATAATAGGGATACAGAAACACCGTGGCCCCTTTCTTTGAGATAACTCTGCACTATTGCGAGCTGCAAATGCCACTTCCAGCTTAGCTGTGCAGAAGAAGAACAACAAGAAGAAGAAATATCTCGAAATATGTCCGTCAGGCCCCTTCCCTTGAGATAAATCTGCAAATATCTCGGAAACGAAGAGAGCTATGGCAAAATGTTAAGAGACCTTTTTTGTAGAGAATTAAGTTTCCTACTTTTTATGTTCTATGATATTTTTTGATCAGATGCGTAGTTCTCGAGATATATCAAGATATTCAAAAGTTCCGAAGCCGCACCAACATAATAGAGATACAGAAACACCGTGGCCCCTTTCTTTCAGATAACTATGCACTATTGCGAGCTGCAAATGCCACTTCCAGTTTAGCTGTGCAGAAGAAGAACAACAAGAAGAAGAAATATCTCGAAATATGTCCGTTAGGCCCCTTCCCTTGAGATAAATCTGCAAATATCTCGGAAACGAAGCGAGCTATGGCAAAATCTTAAGAGACCTTTTTTGTAGAGAATTAAGTTTCCTACTTTTTATGTTCTATGATATTTTTTGATCAGAAGCGTAGTTTTCGAGATACATCGAGATATTTAAAAGTTCCGAAGCCGCACCAACATAATAGAGATACAGAAACACCGTGGCCCCTTTCTTTGAGATAACTCTGCACTAGTGCGAGCCGCAAATGCCACTTCCAGCTTAGCTGTGCAGAAGAAGAACAACAAGAAGAAGAAATATCTCGAAATATGTCCGTCAGGCCCCTTCCCTTGAGATAAATCTGCAAATATCTCGGAAACGAAGCGAGCTATGGCAAAATGTTAAGAGACCTTTTTTGTAGAGAATTAAGTTTCCTACTTTTTATGTTCTATGATATTTTTTGATCAGATGCGTAGTTCTCGAGATATATCAAGATATTTAAAAGTTCCGAAGCCGCACCAACATAATAGAGATACAGAAACACCGTGGCCCCTTTCTTTGAGATAACTCTGCACTATTGCGAGCTGCAAATGCCACTTCTAGCTTAGCTGTGCAGAAGAAGAACAACAAGAAGAAGAAATATCTCGAAATATGTCCGTCAGGCCAGTTCCTTTGAGCTGAATCTGCAAATGTCTCGGAAACGAAGCGAGCTATGGCAAAATGTTAAGAGACGTTTTTTATAGAGAATTATGTTTCCTACAATTTATGTTCTATGATATTTTTTGATCAGAAGCGTAGTTTTCGAGATATATCGAGATATTTAAAAGTTCCGAAGCCGCACCAACATAATAGGGATACAGAAACACCGTGGCCCCTTTCTTTGAGATAACTCTGCACTATTGCGAGCTGGAAATGCCACTTCCAGTTTAGCTGTGCAGAAGAAGAACAACAAGAAGAAGAAATATCTCGAAATATGTCCGTCAGGCCCCTTCCCTTGAGATAAATCTGCAAATATCTCGGAAACGAAGCGAGCTATGGCAAAATGTTAAGAGACCTTTTTTGTAGAGAATTAAGTTTCCTACTTTTTATGTTCTATGATATTTTTTGATCAGATGCGTAGTTCTCGAGATATATCAAGATATTTAAAAGTTCCGAAGCCGCACCAACATAATAGAGATACAGAAACACCGTGGCCCCTTTCTTTGAGATAACTCTGCACTATTGCGAGCTGCAAATGCCACTTCCAGCTTAGCTGTGCAGAAGAAGAACAACAAGAAGAAGAAATATCTCGAAATATGTCCGTCAGGCCAGTTCCTTTGAGCTGAATCTGCAAATATCTCGGAAACGAAGCGAGCTATGGCAAAATGTTAAGAGACGTTTTTTATAGAGAATTATGTTTCCTACAATTTATGTTCTATGATATTTTTTGATCAGAAGCGTAGTTTTCGAGATATATCGAGATATTTAAAAGTTCCGAAGCCGCACCAACATAATAGGGATACAGAAACACCGTGGCCCCTTTCTTTGAGATAACTCTGCACTATTGCGAGCTGGAAATACCACTTCCAGTTTAGCTGTGCAGAAGAAGAACAACAAGAAGAAGAAATATCTCGAAATATGTCCGTTAGGCCCCTTCCCGTGAGATAAATCTGCAAATATCTCGGAAACGAAGCGAGCTATGGCAAAATGTTAAGAGACCTCTTTTGTAGAGAATTAAGTTTCCTACTTGTTATGTTCTATGATATTTTTTGATCAGATGCGTAGTTCTCGAGATATATCAAGATATTTAAAAGTTCCGAAGCCGCACCAACATAATAAAGATACAGAAACACCGTGGCCCCTTTCTTTGAGATAACTCTGCACTATTGCGAGCTGCAAATGCCACTTCCAGCTTAGCTGTGCAGAAGAAGAACAACAAGAAGAAGAAATATCTCGAAATATGTCCGTCAGGCCAGTTCCTTTGAGCTGAATCTGCAAATATCTCGGAAACGAAGCGAGCTATGGCAAAATGTTAAGAGACCTTTTTTGTAGAGAATTATGTTTCCTACAATTTATGTTCTATGATATTTTTTGATCAGAAGCGTAGTTTTCGAGATATATCGAGATATTTAAAAGTTCCGAAGCCGCACCAACATAATAGGGATACAGAAACACCGTGGCCCCTTTCTTTGAGATAACTCTGCACTATTGCGAGCTGGAAATGCCACTTCCAGTTTAGCTGTGCAGAAGAAGAACAACAAGAAGAAGAAATATCTCGAAATATGTCCGTCAGGCCCCTTCCCTTGAGATAAATCTGCAAATATCTCGGAAACGAAGCGAGCTATGGCAAAATGTTAAGACACGTTTTTTATAGAGAATTATGTTTCCTACAATTTATGTTCTATGATATTTTTTGATCAGATGCGTAGTTCTCGAGATATATCAAGATATTTAAAAGTTCCGAAGCCGCACCAACATAATAGAGATACAGAAACACCGTGGCCCCTTTCTTTGAGATAACTCTGCACTATTGCGAGCTGCAAATGCCACTTCCAGCTTAGCTGTGCAGAAGAAGAACAACAAGAAGAAGAAATATCTCGAAATATGTCCGTCAGGCCAGTTCCTTTGAGCTGAATCTGCAAATATCTCGGAAACGAAGCGAGCTATGGCAAAATGTTAAGAGACCTTTTTTGTAGAGAATTATGTTTTCTACAATTTATGTTCTATGATATTTTTTGATCAGAAGCGTAGTTTTCGAGATATATCGATATATTTAAAAGTTCCGAAGCCGCACCAACATAATAGAGATACAGAAACACCGTGGCCCCTTTCTTTGAGATAACTCTGCACTGTTGCGACCTGCAAATGCCACTTCCAGCTCAGCTGTGCAGAAGAAGAACAACAAGAAGAAGAAGTATCTCGAAATATGTCCGTCAGGCCCCTTCCCTTGAGATAAATCTGCAAACATCTCGGAAACGAAGCGAGCTATGGCAAAATGTTAAGAGACCTTTTTTGTAGAGAATTAAGTTTCCTACTTTTTATGTTCTATGATATTTTTTGATCATATGCGTAGTTCTCGAGATATATCGAGATATTTAAAAGTTCCGAAGCCGCACCAACATAATAGAGATACAGAAACACCGTGGCACCTTTCTTTGAGATAACTCTGCACTATTGCGAGCTGGAAATGCCACTTCCAGTTTAGCTGTGCAGAAGAAGAACAACAAGAAGAAGAAATATCTCGAAATATGTCCGTCAGGCCCCTTCCCTTGAGATAAATCTGCAAATATCTCGGAAACGAAGCGAGCTATGGCAAAATGTTAAGAGACCTTTTTTGTAGAGAATTAAGTTTCCTA
The DNA here is from genome assembly GCF_051020975.1 of Osmia lignaria lignaria. Taxonomy (NCBI): domain Eukaryota; kingdom Metazoa; phylum Arthropoda; class Insecta; order Hymenoptera; family Megachilidae; genus Osmia; species Osmia lignaria. The sequence continues at coordinate 2,004,490 of NW_027478159.1, read as the reverse complement.
CTTTTTATGTTCTATGATATTTTTTGATCAGATGCGTAGTTCTCGAGATATATCAAGATACTTAAAAGTTCCGAAGCCGCACCAATATAATAGAGATACAGAAACACCGTGGCCCCTTTCTTTGAGATAACTCTGCACTATTGCGAGCTGCAAATGCCACTTCCAGCTTAGCTGTGCAGAGGAAGAACAACAAGAAGAAGAAATATCTCCAAATATGTCCGTCAGGCCCCTTCCCTTGAGATACATCTGCAAATATCTCGGAAACGAAGCGAGCTATGGCAAAATGTTAAGAGACCTCTTTTGTAGAGAATTAAGTTTCCTACTTGTTATGTTCTATGATATTTTTTGATCAGATGCGTAGTTCTCGAGATATATCAAGAGATTTAAAAGTTCCGAAGCCGCACCAACATAATAGAGATACAGAAACACCGTGGCCCCTTTCTTTGAGATAACTCTGCACTATTGCGAGCTGCAAATGCCACTTCCAGCTTAGCTGTGCAGAAGAAGAACAACAAGAAGAAGAAATATCTCGAAATATGTCCATCAGGACCCTTCCGTTGAGATAAATCTGCAAATATCTCGGAAACGAAGCGAGCTACGGCAAAATGTTAAGAGACCTTTTTTGTAGAGAATAATGTTTCCTACAATTTATGTTCTATGATATTTTTTGATCAGAAGCGTAGTTTTCGAGATATATCGATATATTTAAAAGTTCCGAAGCCGCACCAACATAATAGAGATACAGAAACACCGTGGCCCCTTTCTTTGAGATAACTCTGCACTGTTGCGACCTGCAAATGCCACTTCCAGCTCAGCTGTGCAGAAGAAGAACAACAAGAAGAAGAAGTATCTCGAAATATGTCCGTCAGGCCCCTTCCCTTGAGATAAATCTGCAAATATCTCGGAAACGAAGCGAGCTATGGCAAAATGTTAAGAGACCTTTTTTGTAGAGAATTAAGTTTCCTACTTTTTATGTTCTATGATATTTTTTGATCATATGCGTAGTTCTCGAGATATATCGAGATATTTAAAAGTTCCGAAGCCGCACCAACATAATAGAGATACAGAAACACCCTGGCACCTTTCTTTGAGATAACTCTGCACTATTGCGAGCTGGAAATGCCACTTCCAGTTTAGCTGTGCAGAAGAAGAACAACAAGAAGAAGAAATATCTCGAAATATGTCCGTCAGGCCCCTTCCCTTGAGATAAATCTGCAAATATCTCGGAAACGAAGCGAGCTATGGCAAAATGTTAAGAGACCTTTTTTGTAGAGAATTAAGTTTCCTACTTTTTATGTTCTATGATATTTTTTGATCAGATGCGTAGTTCTCGAGATATATCAAGATACTTAAAAGTTCCGAAGCCGCACCAACATAATAGAGATACAGAAACACCGTGGCCCCTTTCTTTGAGATAACTCTGCACTATTGCGAGCTGCAAATGCCACTTCCAGCTTAGCTGTGCAGAGGAAGAACAACAAGAAGAAGAAATATCTCGAAATATGTCCGTCAGGCCCCTTCCCTTGAGATACATCTGCAAATATCTCGGAAACGAAGCGAGCTATGGCAAAATGTTAAGAGACGTTTTTTATAGAGAATTATGTTTCCTACAATTTATGTTCTATGATATTTTTTGATCAGAAGCGTAGTTTTCGAGATATATCGAGATATTTAAAAGTTCCGAAGCCGCACCAACATAATAGGGATACAGAAACACCGTGGCCCCTTTCTTTGAGATAACTCTGCACTAGTGCGAGCCGCAAATGCCACTTCCAGCTTAGCTGTGCAGAAGAAGAACAACAAGAAGAAGAAATATCTCGAAATATGTCCGTCAGGCCCCTTCCCTTGAGATAAATCTGCAAATATCTCGGAAACGAAGCGAGCTATGGCAAAATGTTAAGAGACCTTTTTTGTAGAGAATTAAGTTTCCTACTTTTTATGTTCTATGATATTTTTTGATCAGAAGCGTAGTTTTCGAGATACATCGAGATATTTAAAAGTTCCGAAGCCGCACCAACATAATAGAGATACAGAAACACCGTGGCCCCTTTCTTTGAGATAACTCTGCACTAGTGCGAGCCGCAAATGCCACTTCCAGCTTAGCTGTGCAGAAGAAGAACAACAAGAAGAAGAAATATCTCGAAATATGTCCGTCAGGCCCCTTCCCTTGAGATAAATCTGCAAATATCTCGGAAACGAAGCGAGCTATGGCAAAATGTTAAGAGACCTTTTTTGTAGAGAATTAAGTTTCCTACTTTTTATGTTCTATGATATTTTTTGATCAGATGCGTAGTTCTCGAGATATATCAAGATATTTAAAAGTTCCGAAGCCGCACCAACATAATAGAGATACAGAAACACCGTGGCCCCTTTCTTTGAGATAACTCTGCACTATTGCGAGCTGCAAATGCCACTTCTAGCTTAGCTGTGCAGAAGAAGAACAACAAGAAGAAGAAATATCTCGAAATATGTCCGTCAGGCCAGTTCCTTTGAGCTGAATCTGCAAATATCTCGGAAACGAAGCGAGCTATGGCAAAATGTTAAGAGACGTTTTTTATAGAGAATTATGTTTCCTACAATTTATGTTCAATGATATTTTTTGATCAGAAGCGTAGTTTTCGAGATATATCGAGATATTTAAAAGTTCCGAAGCCGCACCAACATAATAGGGATACAGAAACACCGTGGCCCCTTTCTTTGAGATAACTCTGCACTATTGCGAGCTGGAAATGCCACTTCCAGTTTAGCTGTGCAGAAGAAGAACAACAAGAAGAAGAAATATCTCGAAATATGTCCGTTAGGCCCCTTCCCGTGAGATAAATCTGCAAATATCTCGGAAACGAAGCGAGCTATGGCAAAATGTTAAGAGACCTCTTTTGTAGAGAATTAAGTTTCCTACTTGTTATGTTCTATGATATTTTTTGATCAGATGCGTAGTTCTCGAGATATATCAAGATATTTAAAAGTTCCGAAGCCGCACCAACATAATAAAGATACAGAAACACCGTGGCCCCTTTCTTTGAGATAACTCTGCACTATTGCGAGCTGCAAATGCCACTTCCAGCTTAGCTGTGCAGAAGAAGAACAACAAGAAGAAGAAATATCTCGAAATATGTCCGTCAGGCCAGTTCCTTTGAGCTGAATCTGCAAATATCTCGGAAACGAAGCGAGCTATGGCAAAATGTTAAGAGACCTTTTTTGTAGAGAATTATGTTTCCTACAATTTATGTTCTATGATATTTTTTGATCAGAAGCGTAGTTTTCGAGATATATCGAGATATTTAAAAGTTCCGAAGCCGCACCAACATAATAGGGATACAGAAACACCGTGGCCCCTTTCTTTGAGATAACTCTGCACTATTGCGAGCTGGAAATGCCACTTCCAGTTTAGCTGTGCAGAAGAAGAACAACAAGAAGAAGAAATATCTCGAAATATGTCCGTCAGGCCCCTTCCCTTGAGATAAATCTGCAAATATCTCGGAAACGAAGCGAGCTATGGCAAAATGTTAAGACACGTTTTTTATAGAGAATTATGTTTCCTACAATTTATGTTCTATGATATTTTTTGATCAGAAGCGTAGTTTTCGAGATATATCGAGATATTTAAAAGTTCCGAAGCCGCACCAACATAATAGGGATACAGAAACACCGTGGCCCCTTTCTTTGAGATAACTCTGCACTATTGCGAGCTGGAAATACCACTTCCAGTTTAGCTGTGCAGAAGAAGAACAACAAGAAGAAGAAATATCTCGAAATATGTCCGTTAGGCCCCTTCCCGTGAGATAAATCTGCAAATATCTCGGAAACGAAGCGAGCTATGGCAAAATGTTAAGAGACCTCTTTTGTAGAGAATTAAGTTTCCTACTTGTTATGTTCTATGATATTTTTTGATCAGATGCGTAGTTCTCGAGATATATCAAGATATTTAAAAGTTCCGAAGCCGCACCAACATAATAGAGATACAGAAACACCGTGGCCCCTTTCTTTGAGATAACTCTGCACTATTGCGAGCTGCAAATGCCACTTCCAGCTTAGCTGTGCAGAAGAAGAACAACAAGAAGAAGAAATATCTCGAAATATGTCCGTCAGGCCAGTTCCTTTGAGCTGAATCTGCAAATATCTCGGAAACGAAGCGAGCTATGGCAAAATGTTAAGAGACCTTTTTTGTAGAGAATTATGTTTCCTACAATTTATGTTCTATAATATTTTTTGATCAGAAGCGTAGTTTTCGAGATATATCGAGATATTTAAAAGTTCCGAAGCCGCACCAACATAATAGGGATACAGAAACACCGTGGCCCCTTTCTTTGAGATAACTCTGCACTATTGCGAGCTGGAAATGCCACTTCCAGTTTAGCTGTGCAGAAGAAGAACAACAAGAAGAAGAAATATCTCGAAATATGTCCGTCAGGCCCCTTCCCTTGAGATAAATCTGCAAATATCTCGGAAACGAAGCGAGCTATGGCAAAATGTTAAGACACGTTTTTTATAGAGAATTATGTTTCCTACAATTTATGTTCTATGATATTTTTTGATCAGAAGCGTAGTTTTCGAGATATATCGAGATATTTAAAAGTTCCGAAGCCGCACCAACATAATAGAGATACAGAAACACCGTGGCACCTTTCTTTGAGATAACTCTGCACTATTGCGAGCTGGAAATGCCACTTCCAGTTTAGCTGTGCAGAAGAAGAACAACAAGAAGAAGAAATATCTCGAAATATGTCCGTCAGGCCCCTTCCCGTGAGATAAATCTGCAAATATCTCGGAAACGAAGCGAGCTATGGCAAAATGTTAAGAGACCTCTTTTGTAGAGAATTAAGTTTCCTACTTGTTATGTTCTATGATATTTTTTGATCAGATGCGTAGTTCTCGAGATATATCAAGATATTTAAAAGTTCCGAAGCCGCACCAACATAATAGAGATACAGAAACACCGTGGCCCCTTTCTTTGAGATAACTCTGCACTATTGCGAGCTGCAAATGCCACTTCCAGCTTAGCTGTGCAGAAGAAGAACAACAAGAAGAAGAAATATCTCGAAATATGTCCATCAGGACCCTTCCGTTGAGATAAATCTGCAAATATCTCGGAAACGAAGCGAGCTACGGCAAAATGTTAAGAGACCTTTTTTGTAGAGAATAATGTTTCCTACAATTTATGTTCTATGATATTTTTTGATCAGAAGCGTAGTTTTCGAGATATATCGATATATTTAAAAGTTCCGAAGCCGCACCAACATAATAGAGATACAGAAACACCGTGGCCCCTTTCTTTGAGATAACTCTGCACTGTTGCGACCTGCAAATGCCACTTCCAGCTCAGCTGTGCAGAAGAAGAACAAGAAGAAGAAGAAGTATCTCGAAATATGTCCGTCAGGCCCCTTCCCTTGAGATAAATCTGCAAATATCTCGGAAACGAAGCGAGCTATGGCAAAATGTTAAGAGACCTTTTTTGTAGAGAATTAAGTTTCCTACTTTTTATGTTCTATGATATTTTTTGATCATATGCGTAGTTCTCGAGATATATCGAGATATTTAAAAGTTCCGAAGCCGCACCAACATAATAGAGATACAGAAACACCGTGGCACCTTTCTTTGAGATAACTCTGCACTATTGCGAGCTGGAAATGCCACTTCCAGTTTAGCTGTGCAGAAGAAGAACAACAAGAAGAAGAAATATCTCGAAATATGTCCGTCAGGCCCCTTCCCTTGAGATAAATCTGCAAATATCTCGGAAACGAAGCGAGCTATGGCAAAATGTTAAGAGACCTTTTTTGTAGAGAATTAAGTTTCCTACTTTTTATGTTCTATGATATTTTTTGATCAGATGCGTAGTTCTCGAGATATATCAAGATACTTAAAAGTTCCGAAGCCGCACCAACATAATAGAGATACAGAAACACCGTGGCCCCTTTCTTTGAGATAACTCTGCACTATTGCGAGCTGCAAATGCCACTTCCAGCTTAGCTGTGCAGAGGAAGAACAACAAGAAGAAGAAATATCTCGAAATATGTCCGTCAGGCCCCTTCCCTTGAGATACATCTGCAAATATCTCGGAAACGAAGCGAGCTATGGCAAAATGTTAAGAGACGTTTTTTATAGAGAATTATGTTTCCTACAATTTATGTTCTATGATATTTTTTGATCAGAAGCGTAGTTTTCGAGATATATCGAGATATTTAAAAGTTCCGAAGCCGCACCAACATAATAGGGATACAGAAACACCGTGGCCCCTTTCTTTGAGATAACTCTGCACTAGTGCGAGCCGCAAATGCCACTTCCAGCTTAGCTGTGCAGAAGAAGAACAACAAGAAGAAGAAATATCTCGAAATATGTCCGTCAGGCCCCTTCCCTTGAGATAAATCTGCAAATATCTCGGAAACGAAGCGAGCTATGGCAAAATGTTAAGAGACCTTTTTTGTAGAGAATTAAGTTTCCTACTTTTTATGTTCTATGATATTTTTTGATCAGATGCATAGTTCTCGAGATATATCAAGATATTTAAAAGTTCCGAAGCCGCACCAACATAATAGAGATACAGAAACACCGTGGCCCCTTTCTTTGAGATAACTCTGCACTATTGCGAGCTGTAAATGCCACTTCCAGCTTAGCTGTGCAGAAGAAGAACAACAAGAAGAAGAAATATCTCGAAATATGTCCGTCAGGCCCCTTCCCTTGAGATATATCTGCAAATATCTCGGAAACGAAGCGAGCTATGGCAAAATGTTAAGAGACCTTTTTTGTAGAGAATTAAGTTTCCTACTTTTTATGTTCTATGATATTTTTTGATCAGATGCGTAGTTCTCGAGATATATCAAGATACTTAAAAGTTCCGAAGCCGCACCAACATAATAGAGATACAGAAACACCGTGGCCCCTTTCTTTGAGATAACTCTGCACTATTGCGAGCTGCAAATGCCACTTCCAGCTTAGCTGTGCAGAGGAAGAACAACAAGAAGAAGAAATATCTCGAAATATGTCCGTCAGGCCCCTTCCCTTGAGATACATCTGCAAATATCTCGGAAACGAAGCGAGCTATGGCAAAATGTTAAGAGACGTTTTTTATAGAGAATTATGTTTCCTACAATTTATGTTCTATGATATTTTTTGATCAGAAGCGTAGTTTTCGAGATATATCGAGATATTTAAAAGTTCCGAAGCCGCACCAACATAATAGGGATACAGAAACACCGTGGCCCCTTTCTTTGAGATAACTCTGCACTAGTGCGAGCCGCAAATGCCACTTCCAGCTTAGCTGTGCAGAAGAAGAACAACAAGAAGAAGAAATATCTCGAAATATGTCCGTCAGGCCCCTTCCCTTGAGATAAATCTGCAAATATCTCGGAAACGAAGCGAGCTATGGCAAAATGTTAAGAGACCTTTTTTGTAGAGAATTAAGTTTCCTACTTTTTATGTTCTATGATATTTTTTGATCAGATGCATAGTTCTCGAGATATATCAAGATATTTAAAAGTTCCGAAGCCGCACCAACATAATAGAGATACAGAAACACCGTGGCCCCTTTCTTTGAGATAACTCTGCACTATTGCGAGCTGTAAATGCCACTTCCAGCTTAGCTGTGCAGAAGAAGAACAACAAGAAGAAGAAATATCTCGAAATATGTCCGTCAGGCCCCTTCCCTTGAGATATATCTGCAAATATCTCGGAAACGAAGCGAGCTATGGCAAAATGTTAAGAGACCTTTTTTGTAGAGAATTAAGTTTCCTACTTTTTATCTTCTATGATATTTTTTGATCAGATGCGTAGTTCTCGAGATATATCAAGATATTTAAAAGTTCCGAAGCCGCACCAACATAATAGAGATACAGAAACACCGTGGCCCCTCTCTTTGAGATAACTCTGCACTATTGCGAGCTGCAAATGCCACTTCCAGCTTAGCTGTGCAGAGGAAGAACAACAAGAAGAAGAAATATCTCGAAATACGTCCGTCAGGCCCCTTCCCTTGAGATAAATCTGCAAATATCTCGGAAACGAAGCGAGCTATGGCAAAATGTTTAGAGACCTTTCTTGTAGAGAATTAAGTTTCCTACTTTTTATGTAGTATGATATTTTTAGATCAGATGCGTAGTTCTCGAGATATATTAAGATATTTAAAAGTTCCGAAGTCGCACCAACATAATAGAGATACAGAAACACCGTGGCCCCTTTCTTTGAGATAACTCTGCACTATTGCGCGCTGCAAATGCCACTTCCAGTTTAGCTGTGCAGAAGAAGAACAACAAGAAGAAGAAGTATCTCGAAATATGTCCGTCAGGCCCCTTCCCTTGAGATGAATCTGCAAATATCTCGGAAACGAAGCGAGCTATGGCAAAATGTTAAGAGACCTTTTTTGTAGAGAATTAAGTTTCCTACTTTTTATGTTCTATGATATTTTTTGATCAGATGCGTAGTTCTCGAGATATATCAAGATATTTAAAAGTTCCGAAGCCGCACCAACATAATAGAGATACAGAAACACCGTGGCCCCTTTCTTTGAGATAACTCTGCACTATTGCGAGCTGCAAATGCCACTTCCAGCTTAGCTGTGCAGAGGAAGAACAACAAGAAGAAGAAATATCTCGAAATATGTCCGTCAGGCCAGTTCCTTTGAGCTGAATCTGCAAATATCTCGGAAACGAAGCGAGCTATGGCAAAATGTTAAGAGACGTTTTTTGTAGAGAATTACGTTTCCTACAATTTATGTTCTATGATATTTTTTGATCAGAAGCGTAGTTTTCGAGATATATCGAGATATTTAAAAGTTCCGAAGACGCACCAACATAATAGAGATACAGAAACACCGTGGCCCCTTTCTTTGAGATAACTCTGCACTATTGCGCACTGCAAATGCCACTTCCAGCTTAGCTGTGCAGAAGAAGAACAACAAGAAGAAGAAATATCTCGAAATATGTCCGTCAGGCCCCTTCCCTTGAGATAAATCTGCAAATATCTCGGAAACGAAGCGAGCTATGGCAAAATGTTAAGCGACTTTATTTGTAGAGAATTAAGTTTCCTACTTTTTGCGTTCTATGATATTTTTTAATCAGATGCGTAGTTCTCGAGATATATAAAGATATTTTAAAGTTCCGAAGCCGCACCAACATAATAGAGATACAGAAACACCGTGGCCCCTTTCTTCGAGATAACTCTGCACTATTGCGAGCTGCAAATGCCACTTCCAGCTTAGCTGTGCAGAGGAAGAACAACAAGAAGAAGAAATATCTCGAAATATGTCCGTCAGGCCAGTTCCTTTGAGTTGAATCTGCAAATATCTCGAAAACGAAGCGAGCTATGGCAAAATGTTAAGAGACCTTTCTTGTAGAGAATTATGTTTCCTACAATTTATGTTCTATGATATTTTTTGATCAGAAGCGTAGTTTTCTAGATATATCGAGATATTTAAAAGTTCCGAAGCCGCACCAACATAATAGAGATACAGAAACACCGTGGCCCCTTTCTTTGAGATAACTCTGCACTAGTGCGAGCCGCAAATGTCACTTCCAGCTTAGCTGTGCAGAAGAAGAACAACAAGAAGAAGAAATATCTCGAAATATGTCCGTCAGGCCCCTTCCCTTGAGATAAATCTGCACATATCTCGGAAACGAAGCGAGCTATGGCAAAATGTCAAGAGACCTTTTGTGTAGAGAATTAAGTTTCCTAATTTTTATCTTGTATGATATTTTTTGATCAGATGCGTAGTTCTCGAGATATATCAAGATATTTAAAAGTTCCGAAGCCGCACCAACATAATAGAGATACAGAAACACCGTGGCCCCTTTCTTTGGGATAACTCTGCACTATTGCGAGCTGCAAATGCCACTTCCAGCTTAGCTGTGCAGAAGAAGAACAACAAGAAGAAGAAATATCTCGAAATATGTCCGTCAGGCCACTTCCCTTGAGATAAATCTGCAAATATCTCGGAAACGAAGCGAGCTATGGCAAAATGTTAAGAGACCTTTTTTGTAGAGAATTATGTTTCCTACTTTTTATGTTCGATGATATTTTTTGATCAGATGCGTAGTTCTCGAGATATATCAAGATATTTAAAAGTTCCGAAGCTGCACCAACATAATAGAGGTACAGAAACACCGTGGCCTCTTTCTTTGAGATAACTCTGCACTATTGCGAGCTGCAAATGCCACTTCGAGCTTAGCTGTGCAGAAGAAGAACAACAAGAAGAAGAAATATCTCGAAATATGTCCGTCAGACCCCTTCCCTTGAGATGAATCTGCAAATATCTCGGAAACGAAGCGAGCTATGGCAAAATGTTAAGAGACGTTTTTTGTAGAGAATTATGTTTCCTACAATTTATGTTCTATGATATTTTTTGATCAGAAGCGTAGTTTTCGAGATATATCGAGATATTTAAAAGTTCCGAAGCAGCACCAACATAATAGAGATACAGAAACACCGTGGCCCCTTTCTTTGAGATAACTCTGCACGATTGCGAGCTGGAAATGCCACTTCCAGTTTAGCTGTGCAGTAGAAGAACAACAAGAAGAAGAAATATCTCGAAATATGTCCATCAGGACCCTTCCCTTGAGATAAATCTGCAAATATCTCGGAAACGAAGCGAGCTATGGCAAAATGTTAAGAGACCTTTTTTGTAGAGAATTAAGTTTGCTACTTTTTATGTTCGATGATATTTTTTGATCAGATGCGTAGTTCTCGAGATATATCAAGATATTTAAAAGTTCCGAAGCTGCACCAACATAATAGAGGTACAGAAACACCGTGGCCTCTTTCTTTGAGATAACTCTGCACTATTGCGAGCTGCAAATGCCACTTCGAGCTTAGCTGTGCAGAAGAAGAACAACAAGAAGAAGAAATATCTCGAAATATGTCCGTCAGACCCCTTCCCTTGAGATGAATCTGCAAATATCTCGGACACGAAGCGAGCTATGGCAAAATGTTAAGAGACCTTTTTTGTAGAGAATAATGTTTCCTACAATTTACGCTCTATGATATTTTTTGATCAGAAGCGTAGTTCTCGAGATATATCAAGATATTTAAAAGTTCCGAAGACGCACCAACATAATAGAGATACAGAAACACCGTGGCCCCTTTCTTTGAGATAACTCTGCACTAGCGCGAGCCGCAAATGCCACTTCCAGCTTAGCTGTGCAGAAGAAGAACAACAAGAAGAACAAATATCTCGAAATATGTCCGTCAGGCCCCTTCCCTTGAGATATATCTGCAAATATCTCGGAAACGAAGCGAGCTATGGCAAAATGTTAAGAGACCTTTTTTGTAGAGAATTATGTTTCCTACAATTTAGGTTCTATGATATTTTTTGATCAGAAGCGTAGTTTTCGATATATATCGAGATATTTAAAAGTTCCGAAGCCGCACCAACATAATAGAGATACAGAAACACCGTGGCCCCTTTCTTTGAGATAACTCTGCACTAGTGCGAGCCGCAAATGCCACTTCCAGCTTAGCTGTGCAGAAGAAGAACCACAAGAAGAAGAAATATCTCGAAATATGTCCGTCAGGCCCCTTCCCTTGAGATAAATATGCAAATATCTCGGAAACGAAGCGAGGTATGGCAAAATGTTAAGAGACCTTTTTTGTAGAGAATTAAGTTTCCTACTTTTTATGTTCTATGATATTTTTTGATCAGATGCGTAGTTCTCGAGATATATCGAGATATTTAAAAGTTCCGAAGCCGCACCAACATAATAGAGATACAGAAACACCGTGGCCCCTTTCTTTGGGATAACTCTGCACTATTGCGAGCTGCAAATGCCACTTCCAGCTTAGCTGTGCAGAGGAAGAACAACAAGAAGAAGAAATATCTCGAAATATGTCCGTCAGACCCCTTCCCTTGAGATGAATCTGCAAATATCTCGGAAACGAAGCGAGCTATGGCAAAATGTTAAGAGACCTTTTTTGTAGAGAATAATGTTTCCTACAATTTACGTTCTATGATATTTTTTGATCAGAAGCGTAGTTTTCGAGATATATCGAGATATTTAAAAGTTCCGAAGCCGCACCAACATAATAGAGATACAGAAACACCGTGGCCCCTTTCTTTAAGATAACTCTGCACTATTGCGAGCTGTAAATGCCACTTCCAGCTTAGCTGTGCAGAAGAAGAACAACAAGAAGAAGAAATATCTCGAAATATGTCCGTCAGGCCCCTTCCCTTGAGATATATCTGCAAATATCTCGGAAACGAAGCGAGCTATGGCAAAATGTTAAGAGACCTTTTTTGTAGAGAATTATGTTTCCTACAATTTACGTTCTATGATATTTTTTGATCAGAAGCGTAGTTTTCGTGATATATCGAGATATTTAAAAGTTCCGAAGCCGCACCAACATAATAGAGATACAGAAACACCGTGGCCCCTTTCTTTGAGATAACTCTGCACTATTGCGAGCTGGAAATGCCACTTCCAGTTTAGCTGTGCAGAAGAAGAACAACAAGAAGAAGAAATATCTCGAAATATGTCCGTTAGGCCCCTTCCCTTGAGATAAATCTGCAAATATCTCGGAAACGAAGCGAGCTATGGCAAAATGTTAAGAGACCTTTTTTGTAGAGAATTAAGTTTCCTACTTTTTATGTTCTATGATATTTTTTGATCAGATGCGTAGTTCTCGAGATATATCAAGATATTTAAAAGTTCCGAAGCCGCACCAACATAATAGAGATACAGAAACACCGTGGCCCCTTTCTTTGAGATAACTCTGCACTATTGCGAGCTCGAAATGCCACTTCCAGTTTAGCTGTGCAGAAGAAGAACAACAAGAGGAAGAAATATCTCGAAATATGTCCGTTAGGCCCCTTCCCTTGAGATAAATGTGCAAATATCTCGGAAACGAAGCGAGCTATGGCAAAATGTTAAGAGACCTTTTTTGTAGAGAATTAAGTTTCCTACTTTTTATGTTCTATGATATTTTTTGATCAGATGCGTAGTTCTCGAGATATATCAAGATATTTAAAAGTTCCGAAGCCGCACCAACATAATAGAGATACAGAAACACCGTGGCCCCTTTCTTTGGGATAACTCTGCACTATTGCGAGCTGCAAATGCCACTTCCAGCTTAGCTGTGCAGAAGAAGAACAACAAGAAGAAGAAATATCTCGAAATATGTCCGTCAGGCCACTTCCCTTGAGATAAATCTGCAAATATCTCGGAAACGAAGCGAGCTATGGCAAAATGTTAAGAGACCTTTTTTGTAGAGAATTATGTTTCCTACTTTTTATGTTCGATGATATTTTTTGATCAGATGCGTAGTTCTCGAGATATATCAAGATATTTAAAAGTTCCGAAGCTGCACCAACATAATAGAGGTACAGAAACACGGTGGCCTCTTTCTTTGAGATAACTCTGCACTATTGCGAGCTGCAAATGCCACTTTGAACTTAGCTGTGCAGAAGAAGAACAACAAGAAGAAGAAATATCTCGAAATATGTCCGTCAGACCCCTTCCCTTGAGATGAATCTGCAAATATCTCGGAAACGAAGCGAGCTATGGCAAAATGTTAAGAGACCTTTTTTGTAGAGAATTATGTTTCCTACAATTTATGTTCTATGATATTTTTTGATCAGAAGCGTAGTTTTCGAGATATATCGAGATATTTAAAAGTTCCGAAGCCGCACCAACATAATAGAGATACAGAAACACCGTGGCCCCTTTCTTTGAGATAACTCTGCTCTAGTGCGAGCCGCAAATGCCACTTCCAGCTTAGCTGTGCAGAAGAAGAACAACAAGAAGAAGAAGTATCTCGAAATATGTCCGTCAGGCCCGTTCCTTTGAGCTGAATCTGCAAATATCTCGGAAACGAAGCGAGCTATGGCAAAATGTTAAGAGACGTTTTTTGTAGAGAATTATGTTTCCTACAATTTATGTTCTATGATATTTTTTGATCGGAAGCGTAGTTTTCGAGATATATCGAGATATTTAAAAGTTCCGAAGCCGCACCAACATAATAGAGATACAGAAACACCGTGGCCCCTTTCTTTGAGATAACTCTGCACGATTGCGAGCTGGAAATGCCACTTCCAGTTTAGCTGTGCAGAAGAAGAACAACAAGAAGAAGAAATATCTCGAAATATGTCCATCAGGACCCTTCCCTTGAGATAAATCTGCAAATATCTCGGAAACGAAGCGAGCTATGGCAAAATGTTAAGAGACCTTTTTTGTAGAGAATTAAGTTTCCTACTTTTTATGTTCGATGATATTTTTTGATCAGATGCGTAGTTCTCGAGATATATCAAGATATTTAAAAGTTCCGAAGCTGCACCAACATAATAGAGATACAGAAACACCGTGGCCCCTTTCTTTGAGATAACTCTGCACTATTGCGAGCTGCAAATGCCACTTCCAGCTTAGCTGTGCAGAGGAAGAACAACAAGAAGAAGAAATATCTCGAAATATGTCCGTCAGGCCAGTTCCTTTGAGCTGAATCTGCAAATATCTCGGAAACGAAGCGAGCTATGGCAAAATATTAAGAGACGTTTTTTGTACAGAATTATGTTTCCTACAATTTATGTTCTATGATATTTTTTGATCAGAAGCGTAGTTTTCGAGATATATCGAGATATTTAAAAGTTCCGAAGCCGCACCAACATAATAGGGATACAGAAACACCGTGGCCCCTCTCTTTGAGATAACTCTGCACTATTGCGAGCTGGAAATGCCACTTCCAGTTTAGCTGTGCAGAGGAAGAACAACAAGAAGAAGAAATATCTCGAAATATGTCCGTCAGGCCAGTTCCTTTGAGCTGAATCTGCAAATATCTCGGAAACGAAGCGAGCTATGGCAAAATGTTAAGAGACCTTTTTTGTAGAGAATTAAGTTTCCTACTTTTTATGTTCTATGATATTTTTTGATCAGATGCGTAGTTCTCGAGATATATCAAGATATTTAAAAGTTCCGAAGCCGCACCAACATAATAGAGATACAGAAACACCGTGGCCCCTTTCTTTGAAATAACTCTGCACTATTGCGAGCTGTAAATGCCACTTCCAGCTTAGCTGTGCAGAAGAAGAACAACAAGAAGAAGACATATCTCGAAATATGTCCGTCAGGCCCCTTCCCTTGAGATATATCTGCAAATATCTCGGAAACGAAGCGAGCTATGGCAAAATGTTAAGAGACCTTTTTTGTAGAGAATTATGTTTCCTACAATTTATGTTCTATGATATTTTTTGATCAGAAGCGTTGTTTTTGAGATATATCGAGATATTTAAAAGTTCCAAAGCCGCACCAACATAATAGAGATACAGAAACACCGTGGCCCCTTTCTTTGAGATAACTCTGCACTAGTGCGAGCCGCCAATGCCACTTCCAGCTTAGCTGTGCAGAAGAAGAACAACAAGAAGAAGAAATATCTCGAAATATGTCCGTCAGGCCCCTTCCCTTGAGATAAATCTGCAAATATCTCGGAAACGAAGCGAGCTATGGCAAAATGTTAAGAGACCTTTTTTGTAGAGAATTATGTTTCCTATAATTTATGCTCTATGATATTTTTTGATCAGAAGCGTAGTTTTCGAGATATATCGAGATATTTAAAAGTTCCGAAGCCGCACCAACATAATAGAGATACAGAAACACCGTGGCCCCTTTCTTTGAGATAACTCTGCACTAGTGCGAGCCGCAACTGCCACTTCCAGCTTAGCTGTGCAGAAGAAGAACAACAAGAAGAAGAAATATCTCGAAATATGTCCGTCAGGCCCCTTCCCTTGAGATAAATCTGCAAATATCTCGGAAACGAAGCGAGCTATGGTAAAATGTGAAGAGACCTTTTTTGTAGAGAATTAAGTTTCCTACTTTTTATGTTCTATGATATTTTTTGATCAGATGCGTAGTTCTCGAGATATATCAAGATATTTAAAAGTTCCGAAGCCGCACCAACATAATAGAGATACAGAAACACCGTGGCCCCTTTCTTACAGATAACTCTGCACTATTGCGAGCTGCAAATGCCACTTCCAGCTTAGCTGTGCAGAGGAAGAACAACAAGAAGAAGAAATATCTCGAAATATGTCCGTCAGGCCAGTTCCTTTGAGCTGAATCTGCAAATATCTCGGAAACGAAGCGAGCTATGGCAAAATGTTAAGAGACCTTTTTTGTAGAGAATTAAGTTTCCTACTTTTTATGTTCGATGATATTTTTTGATCAGATGCGTAGTTCTCGAGATATATCAAGATATTTAAAAGTTCCGAAGCTGCACCAACATAATAGAGATACAGAAACACCGTGGCCCCTTTCTTTGAGATAACTCTGCACTATTGCGAGCTGCAAATGCCACTTCCAGCTTAGCTGTGCAGAGGAAGAACAACAAGAAGAAGAAATATCTCGAAATATGTCCGTCAGGCCAGTTCCTTTGAGCTGAATCTGCAAATATCTCGGAAACGAAGCGAGCTATGGCAAAATGTTAAGAGACGTTTTTTGTACAGAATTATGTTTCCTACAATTTATGTTCTATGATATTTTTTGATCAGAAGCGTAGTTTTCGAGATATATCGAGATATTTAAAAGTTCCGAAGCCGCACCAACATAATAGGGATACAGAAACACCGTGGCCCTTTTCTTTGAGATAACTCTGCACTAGTGCGAGCCGCAAATGCCACTTCCAGCTTAGCTGTGCAGAAGAAGAACAACAAGAAGAAGAAATATCTCGAAATATGTCCGTCAGGCCCCTTCCCTTGAGATAAATCTGCAAATATCTCGGAAACGAAGCGAGCTATGGCAAAATGTTGAGAGACCATTTTTGTAGAGAATTAAGTTTCCTACGTTTTATGTTCTATGATATTTTTTGATCAGATGCGTAGTTCTCGAGATATATCAAGATATTTAAAAGTTCCGAAGCCGCACCAACATAATAGAGATACAGAAACACCGTGGCCCCTTTCGTTGAGATAACTCTGCACTAGTGCGAGCCGCAAATGCCACTTCCAGCTTAGCTGTGCAGAAGAAGAACAACAAGAAGAAGAAATATCTCGAAATATGTCCGTCAGGCCCCTTCCCTTGAGATAAATCTGCAAATATCTCGGAAACAAAGAGAGCTATGGCAAAATGTTAAGAGACCTTTTTTGTAGAGAATTAAGTTTCCTACAATTTATGTTCTATGATATTTTTTGATCAGAAGCGTAGTTTTCGAGATATATCGAGATATTTAAAAGTTCCGAAGCCGCACCAACATAATAGAGATACAGAAACACCGTGGCCCCTTTCCTTGAGATAACTCTGCACTAGTGCGAGCCGCAAATGCCACTTCCAGCTTAGCTGTGCAGAAGAAGAACAACAAGAAGAAGAAATATCTCGAAATATGTCCGTCAGGCCCCTTCCCTTGAGATAAATCTGCAAATATCTCGGAAACGAAGCGAGCTATGGTAAAATGTTAAGAGACCTTTTTTGTAGAGAATTAAGTTTCCTACTTTTTATGTTCTATGATATTTTTTGATCAGATGCGTAGTTCTCGAGATATATCAAGATATTTAAAAGTTCCGAAGCCGCACCAACATAATAGAGATACAGAAACACCGTGGCCCCTTTCTTTGAAATAACTCTGCACTATTGCGAGCTGTAAATGCCACTTCCAGCTTAGCTGTGCAGAAGAAGAACAACAAGAAGAAGACATATCTCGAAATATGTCCGTCAGGCCCCTTCCCTTGAGATATATCTGCAAATATCTCGGAAACGAAGCGAGCTATGGCAAAATGTTAAGAGACCTTTTTTGTATAGAATTATGTTTCCTACAATTTATGTTCTATGATATTTTTTGATCAGAAGCGTAGTTTTCGAGATATATCGAGATATTTAAAAGTTCCAAAGCCGCACCAACATAATAGAGATACAGAAACACCGTGGCCCCTTTCTTTGAGATAACTCTGCACTAGTGCGAGCCGCCAATGCCACTTCCAGCTTAGCTGTGCAGAAGAAGAACAACAAGAAGAAGAAATATCTCGAAATATGTCCGTCAGGCCCCTTCCCTTGAGATAAATCTGCAAATATCTCGGAAACGAAGCGAGCTATGGCAAAATGTTAAGAGACCTTTTTTGTAGAGAATTATGTTTCCTATAATTTATGTTCTATGATATTTTTTGATCAGAAGCGTAGTTTTCGAGATATATCGAGATATTTAAAAGTTCCGAAGCCGCACCAACATAATAGAGATACAGAAACACCGTGGCCCCTTTCTTTGAGATAACTCTGCACTAGTGCGAGCCGCAAATGCCACTTCCAGCTTAGCTGTGCAGAAGAAGAACAACAAGAAGAAGAAATATCTCGAAATATGTCCGTCAGGCCCCTTCCCTTGAGATAAATCTGCAAATATCTCGGAAACGAAGCGAGCTATGGTAAAATGTGAAGAGACCTTTTTTGTAGAGAATTAAGTTTCCTACTTTTTATGTTCTATGATATTTTTTGATCAGATGCGTAGTTCTCGAGATATATCAAGATATTTAAAAGTTCCGAAGCCGCACCAACATAATAGAGATACAGAAACACCGTGGCCCCTTTCTTACAGATAACTCTGCACTATTGCGAGCTGCAAATGCCACTTCCAGCTTAGCTGTGCAGAGGAAGAACAACAAGAAGAAGAAATATCTCGAAATATGTCCGTCAGGCCAGTTCCTTTGAGCTGAATCTGCAAATATCTCGGAAACGAAGCGAGCTATGGCAAAATGTTATGAGACGTTTTTTGTAGAGAATTATGTTTCCTACAATTTATGTTCTCCGATATTTTTTGATCAGAAGCGTAGTTTTCGAGATATATCGAGATATTTAAAAGTTCCGAAGCCGCACCAACATAATAGAGATACAGAAACACCGTGGCCCCTTTCTTTGAGATAACTCTGCACTAGTGCGAGCCGCAAATGCCACTTCCAGCTTAGCTGTGCAGAAGAAGAACAACAAGAAGAAGAAATATCTCGAAATATGTCCGTCAGGCCCCTTCCCTTGAGATAAATCTGCAAATATCTCGGAAACGAAGCGAGCTATGGCAAAATGTTGAGAGACCTTTTTTGTAGAGAATTAAGTTTCCTACGTTTTATGTTCTATGATATTTTTTGATCAGATGCGTAGTTCTCGAGATATATCAAGATATTTAAAAGTTCCGAAGCCGCACCAACATAATAGAGATACAGAAACACCGTGGCCCCTTTCGTTGAGATAACTCTGCACTAGTGCGAGCCGCAAATGCCACTTCCAGCTTAGCTGTGCAGAAGAAGAACAACAAGAAGAAGAAATATCTCGAAATATGTCCGTCAGGCCCCTTCCCTTGAGATAGATCTGCAAATATCTCGGAAACAAAGAGAGCTATGGCAAAATGTTAAGAGACCTTTTTTGTAGAGAATTAAGTTTCCTACAATTTATGTTCTATGATATTTTTTGATCAGAAGCGTAGTTTTCGAGATATATCGAGATATTTAAAAGTTCCGAAGCCGCACCAACATAATAGAGATACAGAAACACCGTGGCCCCTTTCCTTGAGATAACTCTGCACTAGTGCGAGCCGCAAATGCCACTTCCAGCTTAGCTGTGCAGAAGAAGAACAACAAGAAGAAGAAATATCTCGAAATATGTCCGTCAGGCCCCTTCCCTTGAGATAAATCTGCAAATATCTCGGAAACAAAGAGAGCTATGGCAAAATGTTAAGAGACCTTTTTTGTAGAGAATTAAGTTTCCTACAATTTATGTTCTATGATATTTTTTGATCAGAAGCGTAGTTTTCGAGATATATCGAGATATTTAAAAGTTCCGAAGCCGCACCAACATAATAGAGATACAGAAACACCGTGGCCCCTTTCCTTGAGATAACTCTGCACTAGTGCGAGCCGCAAATGCCACTTCCAGCTTAGCTGTGCAGAAGAAGAACAACAAGAAGAAGAAATATCTCGAAATATGTCCGTCAGGCCCCTTCCCTTGAGATAAATCTGCAAATATCTCGGAAACGAAGCGAGCTATGGTAAAATGTTAAGAGACCTTTTTTGTAGAGAATTAAGTTTCCTACTTTTTATGTTCTATGATATTTTTTGATCAGATGCGTAGTTCTCGAGATATATCAAGATATTTAAAAGTTCCGAAGCCGCACCAACATAATAGAGATACAGAAACACCGTGGCCCCTTTCTTTGAAATAACTCTGCACTATTGCGAGCTGTAAATGCCACTTCCAGCTTAGCTGTGCAGAAGAAGAACAACAAGAAGAAGACATATCTCGAAATATGTCCGTCAGGCCCCTTCCCTTGAGATATATCTGCAAATATCTCGGAAACGAAGCGAGCTATGGCAAAATGTTAAGAGACCTTTTTTGTATAGAATTATGTTTCCTACAATTTATGTTCTATGATATTTTTTGATCAGAAGCGTAGTTTTCGAGATATATCGAGATATTTAAAAGTTCCAAAGCCGCACCAACATAATAGAGATACAGAAACACCGTGGCCCCTTTCTTTGAGATAACTCTGCACTAGTGCGAGCCGCCAATGCCACTTCCAGCTTAGCTGTGCAGAAGAAGAACAACAAGAAGAAGAAATATCTCGAAATATGTCCGTCAGGCCCCTTCCCTTGAGATAAATCTGCAAATATCTCGGAAACGAAGCGAGCTATGGCAAAATGTTAAGAGACCTTTTTTGTAGAGAATTATGTTTCCTATAATTTATGTTCTATGATATTTTTTGATCAGAAGCGTAGTTTTCGAGATATATCGAGATATTTAAAAGTTCCGAAGCCGCACCAACATAATAGAGATACAGAAACACCGTGGCCCCTTTCTTTGAGATAACTCTGCACTAGTGCGAGCCGCAAATGCCACTTCCAGCTTAGCTGTGCAGAAGAAGAACAACAAGAAGAAGAAATATCTCGAAATATGTCCGTCAGGCCCCTTCCCTTGAGATAAATCTGCAAATATCTCGGAAACGAAGCGAGCTATGGTAAAATGTGAAGAGACCTTTTTTGTAGAGAATTAAGTTTCCTACTTTTTATGTTCTATGATATTTTTTGATCAGATGCGTAGTTCTCGAGATATATCAAGATATTTAAAAGTTCCGAAGCCGCACCAACATAATAGAGATACAGAAACACCGTGGCCCCTTTCTTACAGATAACTCTGCACTATTGCGAGCTGCAAATGCCACTTCCAGCTTAGCTGTGCAGAGGAAGAACAACAAGAAGAAGAAATATCTCGAAATATGTCCGTCAGGCCAGTTCCTTTGAGCTGAATCTGCAAATATCTCGGAAACGAAGCGAGCTATGGCAAAATGTTATGAGACGTTTTTTGTAGAGAATTATGTTTCCTACAATTTATGTTCTCCGATATTTTTTGATCAGAAGCGTAGTTTTCGAGATATATCGAGATATTTAAAAGTTCCGAAGCCGCACCAACATAATAGAGATACAGAAACACCGTGGCCCCTTTCTTTGAGATAACTCTGCACTAGTGCGAGCCGCAAATGCCACTTCCAGCTTAGCTGTGCAGAAGAAGAACAACAAGAAGAAGAAATATCTCGAAATATGTCCGTCAGGCCCCTTCCCTTGAGATAAATCTGCAAATATCTCGGAAACGAAGCGAGCTATGGCAAAATGTTGAGAGACCTTTTTTGTAGAGAATTAAGTTTCCTACGTTTTATGTTCTATGATATTTTTTGATCAGATGCGTAGTTCTCGAGATATATCAAGATATTTAAAAGTTCCGAAGCCGCACCAACATAATAGAGATACAGAAACACCGTGGCCCCTTTCTTTGAGATAACTCTGCACTATTGCGAGCTGCAAATGCCACTTCCAGCTTAGCTGTGCAGAAGAAGAACATCAAGAAGAAGAAATATCTCGAAATATGTCCGTCAGGCCCCTTCCCTTGAGATAAATCTGCAAATATCGCGGAAACGAAGAGAGCTATGGCAATATGTTAAGAGACCTTTTTTGTAGAGAATTAAGTTTCCTACTTTTTATGTTCATTGATATTTTTTGATCTGATGCGTAGTTCTCGAGATATATCAAGATATTTAAAAGTTCCGAAGCCGCACCAACATAATAGAGATACAGAAACACCGTGGCCCCTTTCTTTGAGATAACTCTGCACTATTGCGAGCCGCAAATGCCACTTCCAGCTTAGCTGTGCAGAAGAAGAGCAACAAGAAGAAGAAATATCTCGAAATATGTCCGTCAGGCCCCTTCCCTTGAGATAAATCTGCAAATATCTCGGAAACGAAGCGAGCTATGGCAAAATGTTGAGAGACCTTTTTTGTAGAGAATTAAGTTTCCTACAATTTATGTTCTATGATATTTTTTTGATCAGAAGCGTAGTTTTCGAGATATATCGAGATATTTAAAAGTTCCGAAGCCGCACCAACATAATAGAGATACAGAAACACCGTGGCCCCTTTCTTTGAGATAACTCTGCACTATTGCGAGCCGCAAATGCCACTTCCAGCTTAGCTGTGCAGAAGAAGAACAACAAGAAGAAGAAATATCTCGAAATATGTCCGTCAGGCCCCTTCCTTTGAGCTGAATCTGCAAATATCTCGGAAACGAAGCGAGCTATGGCAAAATGTTAAGAGACGTTTTTTGTAGAGAATTATGTTTCCTACAATTTATGTTCTATGATATTTTTTGATCAGAAGCGTAGTTTTCGAGATGTATCGAGATATTTAAAAGTTCCGAAGCCGCACCAACATAATAGGGATACAGAAACACCGTGGCCCCTTTCTTTGAGATAACTCAGCAGTATTGCGAGCTGTAAATGCCACTTCCAGCTTAGCTGTGCAGAAGAAGAACAACAAGAAGAAGAAATATCTCGAAATATGTCCGTCAGGCCCCTTCCCTTGAGATAAATCTGCAAATATCTCGGAAACGAAGAGAGCTATGGCAAAATGTTAAGAGACCTTTTGTGTAGAGAATTAAGTTTCCTACTTTCTTTGTTCTATGATATTTTTTGATCTGATGCGTAGTTCTCGAGATATATCAAGATATTTAAAAGTTCCGAAGCCGCACCAACATAATAGAGATACAGAAACACCGTGGCCCCTTTCTTTGAGATAACTCTGCACTATTGCGAGCTGCAAATGCCACTTCCAGCTTAGCTGTGCAGAAGAAGAACATCAAGAAGAAGAAATGTCTCGAAATATGTCCGTCAGGCCCCTTCCCCTGAGATAAATCTGCAAATATCTCGGAAACGAAGAGAGCTATGGCAAAATGTTAACAGACCTTTTTTGTAGAGAATTAAGTTTCCTACTTTTTATGTTCTATGATATTTTTTGATCTGATGCGTAGTTCTCGAGATATATCAAGATATTTAAAAGTTCCGAAGCCGCACCAACATAATAGAGATACAGAAACACCGTGGCCCCTTTCTTTGAGATAACTCTGCACTATTGCGAGCTGTAAATGCCACTTCCAGCTTAGCTGTGCAGAAGAAGAACAACAAGAAGAAGACATATCTCGAAATATGTCCGTCAGGCCCCTTCCCTTGAGATATATCTGCAAATATCTCGGAAACGAAGCGAGCTATGGCAAAATGTTAAGAGACCTTTTTTGTAGAGAATTATGTTTCCTACAATTTATGTTCTATGATATTTTTTGATCAGAAGCGTAGTTTTCGAGATATATCGAGATATTTAAAAGTTCCAAAGCCGCACCAACATAATAGAGATACAGAAACACCGTGGCCCCTTTCTTTGAGATAACTCTGCACTATTGCGAGCTGCAAATGCCACTTCCAGCTTAGCTGTGCAGAGGAAGAACAACAAGAAGAAGAAATATCTCGAAATATGTCCGTCAGGCCAGTTCCTTTGAGCTGAATCTGCAAATATCTCGGAAACGAAGCGAGCTATGGCAAAATATTAAGAGACGTTTTTTGTAGAGAATTATGTTTCCTACAATTTATGTTCTATGATATTTTTTGATCAGAAGCGTAGTTTTCGAGATATATCGAGATATTTAAAAGTTCCGAAGCCGCACCAACATAATAGGGATACAGAAACACCGTGGCCCCTTTCTTTGAGATAACTCTGCAGTATTGCGAGCTGTAAATGCCACTTCCAGCTTAGCTGTGCAGAAGAAGAACAACAAGAAGAAGAAATATCTCGAAATATGTCCGTCAGGCCCCTTCCCTTGAGATAAATCTGCAAATATCTCGGAAACGAAAAGAGCTATGGCAAAATGTTAAGAGACCTTTTGTGTAGAGAATTAAGTTTCCTACTTTTTATGTTCTATGATATTTTTTGATCTGATGCGTAGTTCTCGAGATATATCAAGATATTTAAAAGTTCCGAAGCCGCACCAACATAATAGAGATACAGAAACACCGTGGCCCCTTTCTTTGAGATAACTCTGCACTATTGCGAGCTGTAAATGCCACTTCCAGCTTAGCTGTGCAGAAGAAGAACAACAAGAAGAAGAAATATCTCGAAATATGTCCGTCAGGCCCCTTCCCTTGAGATAAATCTGCAAATATCTCGGAAACGAAGCGAGCTATGGTAAAATGTGAAGAGACCTTTTTTGTAGAGAATTAAGTTTCCTACTTTTTATGTTCTATGATATTTTTTGATCAGATGCGTAGTTCTCGAGATATATCAAGATATTTAAAAGTTCCGAAGCCGCACCAACATAATAGAGATACAGAAACACCGTGGCCCCTTTCTTACAGATAACTCTGCACTATTGCGAGCTGCAAATGCCACTTCCAGCTTAGCTGTGCAGAGGAAGAACAACAAGAAGAAGAAATATCTCGAAATATGTCCGTCAGGCCAGTTCCTTTGAGCTGAATCTGCAAATATCTCGGAAACGAAGCGAGCTATGGCAAAATGTTATGAGACGTTTTTTGTAGAGAATTATGTTTCCTACAATTTATGTTCTATGATATTTTTTGATCAGAAGCGTAGTTTTCGAGATATATCGAGATATTTAAAAGTTCCGAAGCCGCACCAACATAATAGGGATACAGAAACACCGTGGCCCTTTTCTTTGAGATAACTCTGCACTAGTGCGAGCCGCAAATGCCACTTCCAGCTTAGCTGTGCAGAAGAAGAACAACAAGAAGAAGAAATATCTCGAAATATGTCCGTCAGGCCCCTTCCCTTGAGATAAATCTGCAAATATCTCGGAAACGAAGCGAGCTATGGTAAAATGTGAAGAGACCTTTTTTGTAGAGAATTAAGTTTCCTACTTTTTATGTTCTATGATATTTTTTGATCAGATGCGTAGTTTTCGAGATATATCGAGATATTTAGAAGTTCCGAAGCCGCACCAACATAATAGAGATACAGAAACACCGTGGCCCCTTTCGTTGAGATAACTCTGCACTAGTGCGAGCCGCAAATGCCACTTCCAGCTTAGCTGTGCAGAAGAAGAACAACAAGAAGAAGAAATATCTCGAAATATGTCCGTCAGGCCCCTTCCCTTGAGATAAATCTGCAAATATCTCGGAAACGAAGAGAGCTATGGCAAAATGTTAAGAGACCTTTTTTGTAGAGAATTAAGTTTCCTACAATTTATGTTCTATGATATTTTTTGATCAGAAGCGTAGTTTTCGAGATATATCGAGATATTTAAAAGTTCCAAAGCCGCACCAACATAATAGAGATACAGAAACACCGTGGCCCCTTTCTTTGAGATCACTCTGCACTAGTGCGAGCCGCAAATGCCACTTCCAGCTTAGCTGTGCAGAAGAAGAACAACAAGAAGAAGAAATATCTCGAAATATGTCCGTCAGGCCCCTTCCCTTGAGATAAATCTGCAAATATCTCGGAAACGAAGCGAGCTATGGCAAAATGTTGAGAGACCTTTTTTGTAGAGAATTAAGTTTCCTACGTTTTATGTTCTATGATATTTTTTGATCAGATGCGTAGTTCTCGAGATATATCAAGATATTTAAAAGTTCCGAAGCCGCACCAACATAATAGAGATACAGAAACACCGTGGCCCCTTTCTTTGAGATAACTCTGCACTATTGCGAGCTGCAAATGCCACTTCCAGCTTAGCTGTGCAGAAGAAGAACATCAAGAAGAAGAAATATCTCGAAATATGTCCGTCAGGCCCCTTCCCTTGAGATAAATCTGCAAATATCGCGGAAACGAAGAGAGCTATGGCAAAATGTTAAGAGACCTTTTTTGTAGAGAATTAAGTTTCCTACTTTTTATGTTCATTGATATTTTTTGATCTGATGCGTAGTTCTCGAGATATATCAAGATATTTAAAAGTTCCGAAGCCGCACCAACATAATAGAGATACAGAAACACCGTGGCCCCTTTCTTTGAGATAACTCTGCACTATTGCGAGCCGCAAATGCCACTTCCAGCTTAGCTGTGCAGAAGAAGAACAACAAGAAGAAGAAATATCTCGAAATATGTCCGTCAGGCCCCTTCCCTTGAGATAAATCTGCAAATATCTCGGAAACGAAGCGAGCTATGGCAAAATGTTGAGAGACCTTTTTTGTAGAGAATTAAGTTTCCTACGTTTTATGTTCTATGATATTTTTTGATCAGATGCGTAGTTCTCGAGATATATCAAGATATTTAAAAGTTCCGAAGCCGCACCAACATAATAGAGATACAGAAACACCGTGGCCCCTTTCTTTGAGATAACTCTGCACTATTGCGAGCTGCAAATGCCACTTCCAGCTTAGCTGTGCAGAAGAAGAACATCAAGAAGAAGAAATATCTCGAAATATGTCCGTCAGGCCCCTTCCCTTGAGATATATCTGCAAATATCTCGGAAACGAAGCGAGCTATGGCAAAATGTTAAGAGACCTTTTTTGTAGAGAATTATGTTTCCTACAATTTATGTTCTATGATATTTTTTTGATCAGAAGCGTAGTTTTCGAGATATATCGAGATATTTAAAAGTTCCGAAGCCGCACCAACATAATAGAGATACAGAAACACCGTGGCCCCTTTCTTTGAGATAACTCTGCACTATTGCGAGCCGCAAATGCCACTTCCAGCTTAGCTGTGCAGAAGAAGAACAACAAGAAGAAGAAATATCTCGAAATATGTCCGTCAGGCCCCTTCCTTTGAGCTGAATCTGCAAATATCTCGGAAACGAAGCGAGCTATGGCAAAATGTTAAGAGACGTTTTTTGTAGAGAATTATGTTTCCTACAATTTATGTTCTATGATATTTTTTGAGCAGAAGCGTAGTTTTCGAGATATATCGAGATATTTAAAAGTTCCGAAGCCGCACCAACATAATAGGGATACAGAAACACCGTGGCCCCTTTCTTTGAGATAACTCAGCAGTATTGCGAGCTGTAAATGCCACTTCCAGCTTAGCTGTGCAGAAGAAGAACAACAAGAAGAAGAAATATCTCGAAATATGTCCGTCAGGCCCCTTCCCTTGAGATAAATCTGCAAATATCTCGGAAACGAAGAGAGCTATGGCAAAATGTTAAGAGACCTTTTGTGTAGAGAATTAAGTTTCCTACTTTCTTTGTTCTATGATATTTTTTGATCTGATGCGTAGTTCTCGAGATATATCAAGATATTTAAAAGTTCCGAAGCCGCACCAACATAATAGAGATACAGAAACACCGTGGCCCCTTTCTTTGAGATAACTCTGCACTATTGCGAGCTGCAAATGCCACTTCCAGCTTAGCTGTGCAGAAGAAGAACATCAAGAAGAAGAAATGTCTCGAAATATGTCCGTCAGGCCCCTTCCCCTGAGATAAATCTGCAAATATCTCGGAAACGAAGAGAGCTATGGCAAAATGTTAACAGACCTTTTTTGTAGAGAATTAAGTTTCCTACTTTTTATGTTCTATGATATTTTTTGATCTGATGCGTAGTTCTCGAGATATATCAAGATATTTAAAAGTTCCGAAGCCGCACCAACATAATAGAGATACAGAAACACCGTGGCCCCTTTCTTTGAGATAACTCTGCACTATTGCGAGCTGTAAATGCCACTTCCAGCTTAGCTGTGCAGAAGAAGAACAACAAGAAGAAGAAATATCTCGAAATATGTCCGTCAGGCCCCTTCCCTTGAGATATATCTGCAAATATCTCGGAAACGAAGCGAGCTATGGCAAAATGTTAAGAGACCTTTTTTGTAGAGAATTATCTTTCCTACAATTTATGTTCTATGATATTTTTTGATCAGAAGCGTAGTTTTCGAGATATATCGAGATATTTAAAAGTTCCAAAGCCGCACCAACATAATAGAGATACAGAAACACCGTGGCCCCTTTCTTTGAGATAACTCTGCACTATTGCGAGCTGCAAATGCCACTTCCAGCTTAGCTGTGCAGAGGAAGAACAACAAGAAGAAGAAATATCTCGAAATATGTCCGTCAGGCCAGTTCCTTTGAGCTGAATCTGCAAATATCTCGGAAACGAAGCGAGCTATGGCAAAATATTAAGAGACGTTTTTTGTAGAGAATTATGTTTCCTACAATTTATGTTCTATGATATTTTTTGATCAGAAGCGTACTTTTCGAGATATATCGAGATATTTAAAAGTTCCGAAGCCGCACCAACATAATAGGGATACAGAAACACCGTGGCCCCTTTCTTTGAGATAACTCTGCAGTATTGCGAGCTGTAAATGCCACTTCCAGCTTAGCTGTGCAGAAGAAGAACAACAAGAAGAAGAAATATCTCGAAATATGTCCGTCAGGCCCCTTCCCTTGAGATAAATCTGCAAATATCTCGGAAACGAAGAGAGCTATGGCAAAATGTTAAGAGACCTTTTGTGTAGAGAATTAAGTTTCCTACTTTTTATGTTCTATGATATTTTTTGATCTGATGCGTAGTTCTCGAGATATATCAAGATATTTAAAAGTTCCGAAGCCGCACCAACATAATAGAGATACAGAAACACCGTGGCCCCTTTCTTTGAGATAACTCTGCACTATTGCGAGCTGTAAATGCCACTTCCAGCTTAGCTGTGCAGAAGAAGAACAACAAGAAGAAGAAATATCTCGAAATATGTCCGTCAGGCCCCTTCCCTTGAGATATATCTGCAAATATCTCGGAAACGAAGCGAGCTATGGCAAAATGTTAAGAGACCTTTTTTGTAGAGAATTATGTTTCCTACAATTTATGTTCTATGATATTTTTTGATCAGAAGCGTAGTTTTCGAGATATATCGAGATATTTAAAAGTTCCGAAGCCGCACCAACATAATAGAGATACAGAAACACCGTGGCCCCTCTCTTTGAGATAACTCTGCACTGCTGCGAGCTGGAAATGCCGCTTCCAGTTTAGCTGTGCAGAAGAAGAACAACAAGAAGAAGAAATATCTCGAAATATGTCCGTTAGGCCCCTTCCCTTGAGATAAATCTGCAAATATCTCGGAAACGAAGCGAGCTATGGCAAAATGTTAAGAGACCTCTTTTGTAGAGAATTAAGCTTCCTACTTTTTATGTTCTATGATATTTTTTGATCAGATGCGTAGTTCTCGAGATATATCAAGATATTTAAAAGTTCCGAAGCTGCACCAACATAATAGAGATACAGAAACACCGTGGCCCCTTTCTTTGAGATAACTCTGCACTATTGCGCGCTGTAAATGCCACTTCCAGCTTAGCTGTGCAGAAGAAGAACAACAAGAAGAAGAAATATCCCGAAATATGTCCGTCAGGCCCCTTCCCTTGAGATATATCTGCAAATATCTCCGAAACGAAGCGAGCTATGACAAAATGTTGAGAGACCTTTTTTGTAGAGAATTATGTTTCCTACAATTTATGTTCTATGATATTTTTTGATCAGAAGCGTAGTTTTCGAGATATATCGAGATATTTAAAAGTTCCGAAGCCGCACCAACATAATAGAGATACAGAAACACCGTGGCCCCTTTCTTTGAGATAACTCTGCACTAGTGCGAGCCGCAAATGCCACTTCCAGCTTAGCTGTGCAGAAGAAGAACAACAAGAAGAAGAAATATCTCGAAATATGTCCGTCAGGCCCCTTCCCTTGAGATAAATCTGCAAATATCTCGGAAACGAAGCGAGCTATGGCAAAATGTTAAGAGACCTTTTTTGTAGAGAATTAAGTTTCCTACTTTTTATGTTCTATGATATTTTTTGATCAGATGCGTAGTTCTCGAGATATATCAAGATATTTAAAAGTTCCGAAGCCGCACCAACATAATAGAGATACAGAAACACCGTGGCCCCTTTCTTTGAGATAACTCTGCACTATTGCGAGCTGCAAATGCCACTTCCAGCTTAGCTGTGCAGAAGAAGAACAACAAGAAGAAGAAATATCTCGAAATATGTCCGTCAGGCCCCTTCCCTTGAGATAAATCTGCAAATATCTCGGAAACGAAGAGAGCTATGGCAAAATGTTAAGAGACCTTTTTTGTAGAGAATTAAGTTTCCTACTTTTTATGTTCTATGATATTTTTTGATTAGATGCGTAGTTCTCGAGATATATCAAGATATTTAAAAGTTCCGAAGCCGCACCAACATAATAGAGATACAGAAACACCGTGGCCCCTTTCTTTCAGATAACTATGCACTATTGCGAGCTGCAAATGCCACTTCCAGCTTAGCTGTGCAGAAGAACAACAAGAAGAAGAAATATCTCGAAATATGTCCGTCAGGCCCCTTCCCTTGAGATAAATCTGCAAATATCTCGGAAACGAAGAGAGCTATGGCAAAATGTTAAGAGACCTTTTTTGTAGAGAATTAAGTTTGCTACAATTTATGTTGTATGATACTTTTTGATCAGAAGCGTAGTTTTCGAGATATATCGAGATATTTAAAAGTTCCGAAGCCGCACCAACATAATAGGGATACAGAAACACCGTGGCCCCTTTCTTTGAGACAACTCTGCACTAGTGCGAGCCGCAAATGCCACTTCCAGCTTAGCTGTGCAGAAGAAGAACAACAAGAAGAAGAAATATCTCGAAATATGTCCGTCAGGCCCCTTCCCTTGAGATATATCTGCAAATATCTCGGAAAAGAAGGGAGCTATGGCAAAATGTTAAGAGACCTTTTTTGTAGAGAATTATGCTTCCTACTTTTTATGTTCTATGATATTTTTTGATCAGATGCGTAGTTCTCGAGATATATCAAGATATTTAAAAGTTCCGAAGCCGCACCAACATAATAGAGATACAGAAACACCGTGGCCCCTTTCTTTGAGATAACTCTGCACTATTGCGAGCTGCAAATGCCACTTCCAGCTTAGCTGTGCAGAGGAAGAACAACAAGAAGAAGAAATATCTCGAAATATGTCCGTCAGGCCAGTTCCTTTGAGCTGAATCTGCAAATATCTCGGAAACGAAGCGAGCTATGGCAAAATGTTAAGAGACGTTTTTTGTAGAGAATTATGTTTCCTACAATTTATGTTCTATGATATTTTTTGATCAGAAGCGTAGTTTTCGAGATATATCAAGATATTTAAAAGTTCCGAAGCCGCACCAACATAATAGAGATACAGAAACACCGTGGCCCCTTTCTTTGAGATAACTCTGCACTATTGCGAGCTGTAAATGCCACTTCCAGCTTAGCTGTGCAGAAGAAGAACAACAAGAAGAAGAAATATCTCGAAATATGTCCGTCAGGCCCCTTCCCTTGAGATATATCTGCAAATATCTCGGAAAAGAAGCGAGCTATGGCAAAATGTTAAGAGACCTTTTTTGTAGAGAATTATGCTTCCTACAATTTATGTTCTATGATATTTTTTGATCAGAAGCGTAGTTTTCGAGATACATCGAGATATTTAAAAGTTCCGAAGCCACACCAACATAATAGAGATACAGAAACACCGTGGCCCCTTTCTTTGAGATAACTCTGCACTATTGCGAGCTGCAAATGCCACTTCCAGCTTAGCTGTGCAGAAGAAGAACATCAAGAAGAAGAAATGTCTCGAAACATGTCCGTCAGGCCCCTTCCACTGAGATAAATCTGCAAATATCTCGGAAACGAAGAGAGCTATGGCAAAATGTTAAGAGACCTTTTTTGTAGAGAATTAAGTTTCCTACTTTTTATGTTCTATGATATTTTTTGATCTGATGCGTAGTTCTCGAGATATATCAAGATATTTAAAAGTTCCGAAGCCGCACCAACATAATAGAGATACAGAAACACCGTGGCCCCTTTCTTTGAGATAACTCTGCACTATTGCGAGCTGTAAATGCCACTTCCAGCTTAGCTGTGCAGAAGAAGAACAACAAGAAGAAGACATATCTCGAAATATGTCCGTCAGGCCCCTTCCCTTGAGATATATCTGCAAATATCTCGGAAACGAAGCGAGCTATGGCATAATGTTAAGAGACCTTTTTTGTAGAGAATTATGTTTCCTACAATTTATGTTCTATGATATTTTTTGATCAGAAGCGTAGTTTTCGAGATACATCGAGATATTTAAAAGTTCCGAAGCCACACCAACATAATAGAGATACAGAAACACCGTGGCCCCTTTCTTTGAGATAACTCTGCACTAGTGCGAGCCGCAAATGCCAGTTCCAGCTTAGCTGTGCAGAAGAAGAACAACAAGAAGAAGAAATATCTCGAAATATGTCCGTCAGGCCAGTTCCTTTGAGCTGAATCTGCAAATATCTCGGAAACGAAGCGAGCTATGGCAAAATGTTAAGAGACGTTTTTTATAGAGAATTATGGTTCCTACAATTTATGTTCTATGATATTTTTTGATCAGAAGCGTAGTTTTCGAGATATATCGAGATATTTAAAAGTTCCGAAGCCGCACCAACATAATAGGGATACAGAAACACCGTGGCCCCTTTCTTTGAGATAACTCTGCACTAGTGCGAGCCGCAAATGCCAGTTCCAGCTTAGCTGTGCAGAAGAAGAACAACAAGAAGAAGAAATATCTCGAAATATGTCCGTCAGGCCCCTTCCCTTGAGATAAATCTGCAAATATCTCGGAAACGAAGCGAGCTATGGCGAAATGTTAAGAGACCTTTTTTGTAGAGAATTAAGTTTCCTACTTTTCATGTTCTATGATATTTTTTGATCAGATGCGTAGTTCTCGAGATATATCAAGATATTTAAAAGTTCCGAAGCCGCACCAACATAATAGAGATACAGAAACACCGTGGCCCCTTTCTTTGAGATAACTCTGCACGATTGCGAGCTGTAAATGCCACTTCCAGCTTAGCTGTGCAGAAGAAGAACAACAAGAAGAAGAAATATCTCGAAATATGTCCGTCAGGCCCCTTCCCTTGAGATAAATCTGCAAATATCTCGGAAACGAAGCGAGCTATGGCGAAATGTTAAGAGACCTTTTTTGTAGAGAATTAAGTTCCCTACTTTTTATGTTCTATGATATTTTTTGATCAGATGCGTAGTTCTCGAGATATATCAAGATATTTAAAAGTTCCGAAGCCGCACCAACATAATAGAGATACAGAAACACCGTGGCCCCTTTCTTTGAGATAACTCTGCACTATTGCGAGCTACAAATGCCACTTCCAGCTTAGCTGTGCAGAGGAAGAACAACAAGAAGAAGAAATATCTCGAAATATGTCCGTCAGGCCAGTTCCTTTGAGCTGAATCTGCAAATATCTCGGAAACGAAGCGAGCTATGGCAAAATGTTAAGAGACGTTTTTTGTAGAGAATTATGTTTCCTACAATTTATGTTCTATGATATTTTTTGATCAGAAGCGTAGTTTTCGAGATATATCAAGATATTTAAAAGTTCCGAAGCCGCACCAACATAATAGAGATACAGAAACACCGTGGCCCCTTTCTTTGAGATAACTCTGCACTATTGCGAGCTGTAAATGCCACTTCCAGCTTAGCTGTGCAGAAGAAGAACAACAAGAAGAAGAAATATCTCGAAATATGTCCGTCAGGCCCCTTCCCTTGAGATATATCTGCAAATATCTCGGAAAAGAAGCGAGCTATGGCAAAATGTTAAGAGACCTTTTTTGTAGAGAATTATGCTTCCTACAATTTATGTTCTATGATATTTTTTGATCAGAAGCGTAGTTTTCGAGATACATCGAGATATTTAAAAGTTCCGAAGCCACACCAACATAATAGAGATACAGAAACACCGTGGCCCCTTTCTTTGAGATAACTCTGCACTATTGCGAGCTGCAAATGCCACTTCCAGCTTAGCTGTGCAGAAGAAGAACATCAAGAAGAAGAAATGTCTCGAAACATGTCCGTCAGGCCCCTTCCACTGAGATAAATCTGCAAATATCTCGGAAACGAAGAGAGCTATGGCAAAATGTTAAGAGACCTTTTTTGTAGAGAATTAAGTTTCCCTACTTTTTATGTTCTATGATATTTTTTGATCTGATGCGTAGTTCTCGAGATATATCAAGATATTTAAAAGTTCCGAAGCCGCACCAACATAATAGAGATACAGAAACACCGTGGCCCCTTTCTTTGAGATAACTCTGCACTATTGCGAGCTGTAAATGCCACTTCCAGCTTAGCTGTGCAGAAGAAGAACAACAAGAAGAAGACATATCTCGAAATATGTCCGTCAGGCCCCTTCCCTTGAGATATATCTGCAAATATCTCGGAAACGAAGCGAGCTATGGCATAATGTTAAGAGACCTTTTTTGTAGAGAATTATGTTTCCTACAATTTATGTTCTATGATATTTTTTGATCAGAAGCGTAGTTTTCGAGATACATCGAGATATTTAAAAGTTCCGAAGCCACACCAACATAATAGAGATACAGAAACACCGTGGCCCCTTTCTTTGAGATAACTCTGCACTAGTGCGAGCCGCAAATGCCAGTTCCAGCTTAGCTGTGCAGAAGAAGAACAACAAGAAGAAGAAATATCTCGAAATATGTCCGTCAGGCCAGTTCCTTTGAGCTGAATCTGCAAATATCTCGGAAACGAAGCGAGCTATGGCAAAATGTTAAGAGACGTTTTTTATAGAGAATTATGGTTCCTACAATTTATGTTCTATGATATTTTTTGATCAGAAGCGTAGTTTTCGAGATATATCGAGATATTTAAAAGTTCCGAAGCCGCACCAACATAATAGGGATACAGAAACACCGTGGCCCCTTTCTTTGAGATAACTCTGCACTAGTGCGAGCCGCAAATGCCAGTTCCAGCTTAGCTGTGCAGAAGAAGAACAACAAGAAGAAGAAATATCTCGAAATATGTCCGTCAGGCCCCTTCCCTTGAGATAAATCTGCAAATATCTCGGAAACGAAGCGAGCTATGGCGAAATGTTAAGAGACCTTTTTTGTAGAGAATTAAGTTTCCTACTTTTCATGTTCTATGATATTTTTTGATCAGATGCGTAGTTCTCGAGATATATCAAGATATTTAAAAGTTCCGAAGCCGCACCAACATAATAGAGATACAGAAACACCGTGGCCCCTTTCTTTGAGATAACTCTGCACGATTGCGAGCTGTAAATGCCACTTCCAGCTTAGCTGTGCAGAAGAAGAACAACAAGAAGAAGAAATATCTCGAAATATGTCCGTCAGGCCCCTTCCCTTGAGATAAATCTGCAAATATCTCGGAAACGAAGCGAGCTATGGCGAAATGTTAAGAGACCTTTTTTGTAGAGAATTAAGTTCCCTACTTTTTATGTTCTATGATATTTTTTGATCAGATGCGTAGTTCTCGAGATATATCAAGATATTTAAAAGTTCCGAAGCCGCACCAACATAATAGAGATACAGAAACACCGTGGCCCCTTTCTTTGAGATAACTCTGCACTATTGCGAGCTACAAATGCCACTTCCAGCTTAGCTGTGCAGAGGAAGAACAACAAGAAGAAGAAATATCTCGAAATATGTCCGTCAGGCCAGTTCCTTTGAGCTGAATCTGCAAATATCTCGGAAACGAAGCGAGCTATGGCAAAATGTTAAGAGACGTTTTTTGTAGAGAATTATGTTTCCTACAATTTATGTTCTATGATATTTTTTGATCAGAAGCGTAGTTTTCGAGATATATCAAGATATTTAAAAGTTCCGAAGCCGCACCAACATAATAGAGATACAGAAACACCGTGGCCCCTTTCTTTGAGATAACTCTGCACTATTGCGAGCTGTAAATGCCACTTCCAGCTTAGCTGTGCAGAAGAAGAACAACAAGAAGAAGAAATATCTCGAAATATGTCCGTCAGGCCCCTTCCCTTGAGATATATCTGCAAATATCTCGGAAAAGAAGCGAGCTATGGCAAAATGTTAAGAGACCTTTTTTGTAGAGAATTATGCTTCCTACAATTTATGTTCTATGATATTTTTTGATCAGAAGCGTAGTTTTCGAGATACATCGAGATATTTAAAAGTTCCGAAGCCACACCAACATAATAGAGATACAGAAACACCGTGGCCCCTTTCTTTGAGATAACTCTGCACTATTGCGAGCTGCAAATGCCACTTCCAGCTTAGCTGTGCAGAAGAAGAACATCAAGAAGAAGAAATGTCTCGAAACATGTCCGTCAGGCCCCTTCCCCTGCGATAAATCTGCAAATATCTCGGAAACGAAGAGAGCTATGGCAAAATGTTAAGAGACCTTTTTTGTAGAGAATTAAGTTTCCTACTTTTTATGTTCTATGATATTTTTTGATCTGATGCGTAGTTCTCGAGATATATCAAGATATTTAAAAGTTCCGAAGCCGCACCAACATAATAGAGATACAGAAACACCGTGGCCCCTTTCTTTGAGATAACTCTGCACTATTGCGAGCTGTAAATGCCACTTCCAGCTTAGCTGTGCAGAAGAAGAACAACAAGAAGAAGACATATCTCGAAATATGTCCGTCAGGCCCCTTCCCTTGAGATATATCTGCAAATATCTCGGAAACGAAGCGAGCTATGGCATAATGTTAAGAGACCTTTTTTGTAGAGAATTATGTTTCCTACAATCTATGTTCTATGATATTTTTTGATCAGAAGCGTAGTTTTCGAGATACATCGAGATATTTAAAAGTTCCGAAGCCACACCAACATAATAGAGATACAGAAACACCGTGGCCCCTTTCTTTGAGATAACTCTGCACTAGTGCGAGCCGCAAATGCCAGTTCCAGCTTAGCTGTGCAGAAGAAGAACAACAAGAAGAAGAAATATCTCGAAATATGTCCGTCAGGCCAGTTCCTTTGAGCTGAATCTGCAAATATCTCGGAAACGAAGCGAGCTATGGCAAAATGTTAAGAGACGTTTTTTGTAGAGAATTATGGTTCCTACAATTTATGTTCTATGATATTTTTTGATCAGAAGCGTAGTTTTCGAGATATATCAAGATATTTAAAAGTTCCGAAGCCGCACCAACATAATAGAGATACAGAAACACCGTGGCCCCTTTCTTTGAGATAACTCTGCACTATTGCGAGCTGTAAATGCCACTTCCAGCTTAGCTGTGCAGAAGAAGAACAACAAGAAGAAGAAATATCTCGAAATATGTCCGTCAGGCCCCTTCCCTTGAGATATATCTGCAAATATCTCGGAAAAGAAGCGAGCTATGGCAAAATGTTAAGAGACCTTTTTTGTAGAGAATTATGCTTCCTACAATTTATGTTCTATGATATTTTTTGATCAGAAGCGTAGTTTTCGAGATACATCGAGATATTTAAAAGTTCCGAAGCCACACCAACATAATAGAGATACAGAAACACCGTGGCCCCTTTCTTTGAGATAACTCTGCACTATTGCGAGCTGCAAATGCCACTTCCAGCTTAGCTGTGCAGAGGAAGAACAACAAGAAGAAGAAATATCTCGAAATATGTCCGTCAGGACAGTTCCTTTGAGCTGAATCTGCAAATATCTCGGAAACGAAGCGACCTATGGCAAAATGTTAAGAGACGTTTTTTGTAGAGAATTATGTTTCCTACAATTTATGTTCTATGATATTTTTTGATCAGAAGCGTAGTTTTCGAGATATATCGAGATATTTAAAAGTTCCGAAGCCGCACCAACATAATAGGGATACAGAAACACCGTGGCCCCTTTCCTTGAGATAACTCTGCACTAGTGCGAGCCGCAAATGCCACTTCCAGCTTAGCTGTGCAGAAGAAGAACAACAAGAAGAAGAAATATCTCGAAATATGTCCGTCAGGCCCCTTCCCTTGAGATAAATCTGCAAATATCTCGGAAACGAAGCGAGCTATGGCGAAATGTTAAGAGACCTTTTTTGTAGAGAATTAAGTTTCCTACTTTTCATGTTCTATGATATTTTTTGATGAGATGCGTAGTTCTCGAGATATATCAAGATATTTAAAAGTTCCGAAGCCGCACCAACATAATAGAGATACAGAAACACCGTGGCCCCTTTCTTTGAGATAACTCTGCACGATTGCGAGCTGTAAATGCCACTTCCAGCTTAGCTGTGCAGAAGAAGGACAACAAGAAGAAGAAATATCTCGAAATATGTCCGTCAGGCCCCTTCCCTTGAGATAAATCTGCAAATATCTCGGAAACGAAGCGAGCTATGGCGAAATGTTAAGAGAACTTTTTTGTAGAGAATTAAGTTTCCTACTTTTTATGTTCTATGATATTTTTTGATCAGATGCGTAGTTCTCGAGATATATCAAGATATTTAAAAGTTCCGAAGCCGCACCAACATAATAGAGATACAGAAACACCGTCGCCCCTTTCTTTGAGATAACTCTGCACTATTGCGAGCTGCAAATGCCACTTCCAGCTTAGCTGTGCAGAAGAAGAACATCAAGAAGAAGAAATGTCTCGAAATATGTCCGTCAGGCCCCTTCCCCTGAGATAAATCTGCAAATATCTCGGAAACGAAGAGAGCTATGGCAAAATGTTAAGAGACCTTTTTTGTAGAGAATTATGTTTCCTACAATTTATGTTCTATGATATTTTTTGATCAGAAGCGTAGTTTTCGAGATACATCGAGATATTTAAAAGTTCCGAAGCCACACCAACATAATAGAGATACAGAAACACCGTGGCCCCTTTCTTTGAGATAACTCTGCACTAGTGCGAGCCGCAAATGCCAGTTCCAGCTTAGCTGTGCAGAAGAAGAACAACAAGAAGAAGAAATATCTCGAAATATGTCCGTCAGGCCCCTTCCCTTGAGATATATCTGCAAATATCTCGGAAACGAAGCGAGCTATGGCAAAATGTTAAGAGACCTTTTTTGTAGAGAATTATGTTTCCTACAATTTATGTTCTATGATATTTTTTGATCAGAAGCGTAGTTTTCGAGATATATCGAGATATTTAAAAGTTCCGAAGCCGCACCAACATAATAGAGATACAGAAACACCGTGGCCCCTCTCTTTGAGATAACTCTGCACTACTGCGAGCTGGAAATGCCGCTTCCAGTTTAGCTGTGCAGAAGAAGAACAACAAGAAGAAGAAATATCTCGAAATATGTCCGTTAGGCCCCTTCCCTTGAGATATATCTGCAAATATCTCGGAAACGAAGCGAGCTATGGCAAAATGTTAAGAGACCTTTTTTGTAGAGAATTATGTTTCCTACAATTTATGTTCTATGATATTTTTTGATCAGAAGCGTAGTTTTCGAGATATATCGAGATATTTAAAAGTTCCGAAGCCGCACCAACATAATAGAGATACAGAAACACCGTGGCCCCTCTCTTTGAGATAACTCTGCACTACTGCGAGCTGGAAATGCCGCTTCCAGTTTAGCTGTGCAGAAGAAGAACAACAAGAAGAAGAAATATCTCGAAATATGTCCGTTAGGCCCCTTCCCTTGAGATAAATCTGCAAATATCTCGGAAACGAAGCGAGCTATGGCAAAATGTTAAGAGACCTCTTTTGTAGAGAATTAAGCTTCCTACTTTTTATGTTCTATGATATTTTTTGATCAGATGCGTAGTTCTCGAGATATATCAAGATATTTAAAAGTTCCGAAGCCGCACCAACATAATAGAGATACAGAAACACCGTGGCCCCTTTCTTTGAGATAACTCTGCACTAGTGCGAGCCGCAAATGCCACTTCCAGCTTAGCTGTGCAGAAGAAGAACAACAAGAAGAAGAAATATCTCGAAATATGTCCGTCAGGCCCATTCCCTTGAGATAAATCTGCAAATATCTCGGAAAGGAAGCGAGCTATGGCAAAATGTTAAGAGACCTTTTTTGTAGAGAATTAAGTTTCCTACTTTTTATGTTCTATGATATTTTTTGATCAGATGCGTAGTTCTCGAGATATATCAAGATATTTAAAAGTTCCGAAGCCGCACCAACATAATAGAGATACAGAAACACCGTGGCCCCTTTCTTTGAGATAACTCTGCACTATTGCGAGCTGTGAATGCCACTTCCAGCTTAGCTGTGCAGAAGAAGAACAACAAGAAGAAGAAATATCTCGAAATATGTCCGTCAGGCCCCTTCCCTTGAGATATATCTGCAAATATCTCGGAAAAGAAGCGAGCTATGGCAAAATGTTAAGAGACCTTTTTTGTAGAGAATTATGTTTCCTACAATTTATGTTCTATGATATTTTTTGATCAGAAGCGTAGTTTTCGAGATACATCGAGATATTTAAAAGTTCCGAAGCCACACCAACATAATAGAGATACAGAAACACCGTGGCCCCTTTCTTTGAGATAACTCTGCACTAGTGCGAGCCGCAAATGCCAGTTCCAGCTTAGCTGTGCAGAAGAAGAACAACAAGAAGAAGAAATATCTCGAAATATGTCCGTCAGGCCCCTTCCCTTGAGATATATCTGCAAATATCTCGGAAACGAAGCGAGCTATGGCAAAATGTTAAGAGACCTTTTTTGTAGAGAATTATGTTTCCTACAATTTATGTTTTATGATATTTTTTGATCAGAAGCGTAGTTTTCGAGATATATCGAGATATTTAAAAGTTCCGAAGCCGCACCAACATAATAGAGATACAGAAACACCGTGGCCCCTCTCTTTGAGATAACTCTGCACTACTGCGAGCTGGAAATGCCGCTTCCAGTTTAGCTGTGCAGAGGAAGAACAACAAGAAGAAGAAATATCTCGAAATATGTCCGTTAGGCCCCTTCCCTTGAGATAAATCTGCAAATATCTCGGAAACGAAGCGAGCTATGGCAAAATGTTAAGAGACCTATTTTGTAGAGAATTAAGCTTCCTACTTTTTATGTTCTATGATATTTTTTGATCAGATGCGTAGTTCTCGAGATATATCAAGATATTTAAAAGTTCCGAAGCTGCACCAACATAATAGAGATACAGAAACACCGTGGCCCCTTTCTTTGAGATAACTCTGCACTATTGCGCGCTGTAAATGCCACTTCCAGCTTAGCTGTGCAGAAGAAGAAATATCCCGAAATATGTCCGTCAGGCCCCTTCCCTTGAGATATATCTGCAAATATCTCGGAAACGAAGCGAGCTATGACAAAATGTTGAGAGACCTTTTTTGTAGAGAATTATGTTTCCTACAATTTATGTTCTATGATATTTTTTGATCAGAAGCGTAGTTTTCGAGATATATCGAGATATTTAAAAGTTCCGAAGCCGCACCAACATAATAGAGATACAGAAACACCGTGGCCCCTTTCTTTGAGATAACTCTGCACTAGTGCGAGCCGCAAATGCCACTTCCAGCTTAGCTGTGCAGAAGAAGAACAACAAGAAGAAGAAATATCTCGAAATATGTCCGTCAGGCCCCTTCCCTTGAGATAAATCTGCAAATATCTCGGAAACGAAGAGAGCTATGGCAAAATGTTAAGAGACCTTTTTTGTAGAGAATTAAGTTTCCTACTTTTTATGTTCTATGATATTTTTTGATTAGATGCGTAGTTCTCGAGATATATCAAGATATTTAAAAGTTCCGAAGCCGCAC
The DNA here is from genome assembly GCF_051020975.1 of Osmia lignaria lignaria. Taxonomy (NCBI): domain Eukaryota; kingdom Metazoa; phylum Arthropoda; class Insecta; order Hymenoptera; family Megachilidae; genus Osmia; species Osmia lignaria. The sequence goes on along the minus strand of NW_027478159.1, from coordinate 1,962,885 downwards.
CAACATAATAGAGATACAGAAACACCGTGGCCCCTTTCTTTCAGATAACTATGCACTATTGCGAGCTGCAAATGCCACTTCCAGCTTAGCTGTGCAGAAGAACAACAAGAAGAAGAAATATCTCGAAATATGTCCGTCAGGCCCCTTCCCTTGAGATAAATCTGCAAATATCTCGGAAACGAAGCGAGCTATGGCGAAACGTTAAGAGACCTTTTTTGTAGAGAATTAAGTTTCCTACTTTTTATGTTCTATGATATTTTTTGATCAGATGCGTAGTTCTCGAGATATATCAAGATATTTAAAAGTTCCGAAGCCGCACCAACATAATAGAGATACAGAAACACCGTGGCCCCTTTCTTTGAGATAACTCTGCACTATTGCGAGCTGCAAATGCCACTTCCAGCTTAGCTGTGCAGAGGAAGAACAACAAGAAGAAGAAATATCTCGAAATATGTCCGTCAGGCCAGTTCCTTTGAGCTGAATCTGCAAATATCGCGGAAACGAAGCGAGCTATGGCAAAATGTTAAGAGACGTTTTTTGTAGAGAATTATGTTTCCTACAATTTATGTTCTATGATATTTTTTGATCAGAAGCGTAGTTTTCGAGATATATCGAGATATTTAAAAGTTCCGAAGCCGCACCAACATAATAGGGATACAGAAACACCGTGGCCCCTTTCTTTGAGATAACTCTGCACTAGTGCGAGCTGCAAATGCCACTTCCAGCTTAGCTGTGCAGAGGAAGAACAACAAGAAGAAGAAATATCTCGAAATATGTCCGTCAGGCCCCTTCCCTTGAGATATATCTGCAAATATCTCGGAAACGAAGCGAGCTATGGCAAAATGTTAAGAGACCTTTTTTGTAGAGAATTATGCTTCCTACAATTTATGTTCTATGATATTTTTTGATCAGAAGCGTAGTTTTCGAGATACATCGAGATATTTAAAAGTTCCGAAGCCGCACCAACATAATAGAGATACAGAAACACCGTGGCCCCTTTCTTTGAGATAACTCTGCACTAGTGCGAGCCGCAAATGCCAGTTCCAGCTTAGCTGTGCAGAAGAAGAACAACAAGAAGAAGAAATATCTCGAAATATGTCCGTCAGGCCCCTTCCCTTGAGATAAATCTGCAAATATCTCGGAAACGAAGCGAGCTATGGCAAAATCTTAAGAGACCTTATTTGTAGACAATTAAGTTTCCTACTTTTTATGTTCTATGATATTTTTTGATCAGATGCGTAGTTCTGGAGATATATCCAGATATTTAAAAGTTCCGAAGCGGCACCAACATAATAGAGATACAGAAACACCGTGGCCCCTTTCTTTGAGGTAACTCTGCACTATTGCGAGCTGCAAATGCCACTTCCAGTTTAGCTGTGCAGAAGAAGAACAACAAGAAGAAGAAATATCTCGAAATATGTCCGTCAGGACCCTTCCCTTGAGATAAATCTGCAAATATCTCGGAAACGAAGCGAGCTATTGCAAAACGTTAAGAGACCTTTTTTGTAGAGAATTAAGTTTCCTACTTTTTATGTTCTATGATATTTTTTGATGAGATGCGTAGTTCTCGAGATATATCAAGATATTTAAAAGTTCCGAAGCCGCACTAACATAATAGAGATACAGAAACACCGTGGCCCCTTTCTTTGAGATAACTCTGCACTATTGCGAGCTGCAAATGCCACTTCCAGCTTAGCTGTGCAGAAGAAGAACAACAAGAAGAAGAAGTATCTGGAAATATGTCCGTCAGGCCCCTTCCCTTGAGATAAATCTGCAAATATCTCGGAAACGAAGCGAGCTACGGCAAAATGTTAAGAGACCTTTTTTGTAGAAAATTAGGATTCCTACTTTTTACGTTCTATGATATTTTTTGAACAGATGCGTAGTTCTCGAGATATATCAAGATATTTAAAAGTTCCGAAGCCGCACCAACATAATAGAGATACAGAAACACCGTGGCCCCTTTCTTTGAGATAACTCTGCACTATTGCGCGCTGCAAATGGCACTTCCAGCTTAGCTGTGCAGAAGAAGAACAACAAGAAGAAGAAATATCTCGAAATATGTCCGTCAGGCCCCTTCCCTTGAGATAAATCTGCAAATATCTCGGAAACGAAGCGAGCTATGGCAAAATGTTAAGAGACCTTTTTTGTAGAGAATTAAGTTTGCTACTTTTTATGTTCTATGATATTTTTTGATCAGATGCGTAGTTCTCGAGATATATCAAGATATTTAAAAGTTCCGAAGCTGCACCAACATAATAGAGGTGCAGAAACACCGTGGCCTCTTTCTTTGAGATAACTCTGCACTATTGCGAGCTGCAAATGCCACTTCCAGCTTAGCTGTGCAGAAGAGGAACAACAAGAAGAAGAAATATCTCGGAATATGTCCGTCAGGCCCCTTCCCTTGAGATAAATCTGCAAATATCTCGGAAACAATGCCAGCTATGGGAAAATGTTAAGAAACCTTTTTTGTAGAGAATTAAGTTTCCTACTTTTTATCTTCTATGATATTTTTTGATCAGATGCGTAGTTCTCGAGATATATCAAGATATTTAAAAGTTCCGAAGCCGCACCAACATAATAGAGATACAGAAACACCGTGGCCCCTTTCTTTGAGATAACTCTGCACTATTGCGAGCTGTAAATGCCACTTCCAGCTTAGCTGTGCAGAAGAAGAACAACAAGAAGAAGAAATATCTCGAAATATGTCCGTCAGGCCCCTTCCCTTGAGATATATCTGCAAATATCTCGGAAACAAAGCGAGCTATGGCAAAATGTTAAGAGACCTTTTTTGTAGAGAATTCAGTTTCCTACTTTTTATGTTCTATGATATTTTTCGATCAGAGGCGTAGTTCTCGAGATATATCAAGATATTTAAAAGTTCCGAAGCCGCACCAACATAATAGAGATACAGAAACACCGTGGCCCCTTTCTTTGAGATAACTCTGCACTATTGCGCGCTGCAAATGGCACTTCCAGCTTAGCTGTGCAGAAGAAGAACAACAAGAAGAAGAAATATCTCGAAATATGTCCGTCAGGCCCCTTCCCTTGAGATAAATCTGCAAATATCTCGGAAACGAAGCGAGCTATGGCAAAATGTTAAGAGACCTTTTTTGTAGAGAATTAAGTTTCCTACTTTTTATGTTCTATGATATTTTTTGATCAGATGCGTAGTTCTCGAGATATATCAAGATATTTAAAAGTTCCGAAGCCGCACCAACATAATAGAGATACAGAAACACCGTGGCCCCTTTCTTTGAGATAACTCTGCACTACTGCGAGCTGCAAATGCCACTTCCAGCTTAGCTGTGCAGAAGAAGCACAACAAGAAGAAGAAATATATCGAAATATGTCCGTCAGGCCCCTTCCCTTGGGATAAATCTGCAAATATCTCGGAAACGAAGCGAGCTATGGCAAAATGTTAAGAGACCTTTTTTGTAGAGAATTAAGTTTCCTACTTTTTATGTTGTATGATATTTTTTGATCAGATGCGTAGTTCTCGAGATATATCCAGATATTTAAAAGTTCCGAAGCGGCACCAACATAATAGAGATACAGAAACACCGTGGCCCCTTTCTTTGAGGTAACTCTGCACTATTGCGAGCTGCAAATGCCACTTCCAGCTTAGCTGTGCAGAAGAAGAACAACAAGAAGAAGAAATATCTCGAAATATGTCCGTCAGGCCCCTTCCCTTGAGATAAATCTGCAAATATCTCGGAAACGAAGCGAGCTATGGCAAAATGTTAAGAGACCTTTTTTGTAGAGAATTAAGTTTCCTACTTTTTATGTTCTATGATATTTTTTGATCAGATGCGTAGTTCTCGAGATATATCAAGATATTTAAAAGTTCCGAAGCTGCACCAACATAATAGAGGTGCAGAAACACCGTGGCCTCTTTCTTTGAGATAACTCTGCACTATTGCGAGCTGCAAATGCCACTTCCAGCTTAGCTGTGCAGAAGAGGAACAACAAGAAGAAGAAATATCTCGAAATATGTCCGTCAGGCCCCTTCCCTTGAGATAAATCTGCAAGTATCTCGGAAACGAAGCGAGCTATGGCAAAATGTTAAGAGACCTTTTTTGTAGAGAATTCAGTTTCCTACTTTTTATGTTCTATGATATTTTTCGATCAGAGGCGTAGTTCTCGAGATATATCAAGATATTTAAAAGTTCCGAAGCCGCACCAACATAATAGAGATACAGAAACACCGTGGCCCCTTTCTTTGAGATAACTCTGCACTATTGCGCGCTGCAAATGGCACTTCCAGCTTAGCTGTGCAGAAGAAGAACAACAAGAAGAAGAAATATATCGAAATATGTCCGTCAGGCCCCTTCCCTTGGGATAAATCTGCAAATATCTCGGAAACGAAGCGAGCTATGGCAAAATGTTAAGAGACCTTTTTTGTAGAGAATTACGTTTCCTACTTTTTATGTTATATGATATTTTTTGATCAGATGCGTAGTTCTCGAGATATATCAAGATATTTAAAAGTTCCGAAGCCGCACCAACATAATAGAGATACAGAAACACCGTGGCCCCTTTCTTTGAGATAACTCTGCACTACCGCGAGCTGCAAATGCCACTTCCAGCTTAGCTGTGCAGAAGAAGAACAACAAGAAGAAGAAATATATCGAAATATGTCCGTCAGGCCCCTTCCCTTGAGATAAATCTGCAAATATCTCGGAAACGAAGCGAGCTATGGCAAAATGTTAAGGGACCTTTTTTGTAGAGAATTACGTTTCCTACTTTTTATGTTATATGATATTTTTTGATCAGATGCGTAGTTCTCGAGATATATCAAGATATTTAAAAGTTCCGAAGCCGCACCAACATAATAGAGATACAGAAACACCGTGGCCCCTTTCTTTGAGATAACTCTGCACTACCGCGAGCTGCAAATGCCACTTCCAGCTTAGCTGTGCAGAAGAAGAACAACAAGAAGAAGAAATATATCGAAATATGTCCGTCAGGCCCCTTCCCTTGGGATAAATCTGCAAATATCTCGGAAACGAAGCGAGCTATGGCAAAATGTTAAGAGACCTTTTTTGTAGAGAATTAAGTTTCCTACTTTTTATGTTCTATGATATTTTTTGAACAGATGCGTAGTTCTCGAGATATATCAAGATATTTAAAAGTTCCGAAGCCGCACCAACATAATAGAGATACAGAAACACCGTGGCCCCTTTCTTTGAGGTAACTCTGCACTATTGCGAGCTGCAAATGCCACTTCCAGCTTAGCTGTGCAGAAGAGGAACAACAAGAAGAAGAAATATCTCGAAATATGTCCCTCAGGCCCCTTCCCTTGAGATAAATCTGCAAATATCTCGGAAACCAAGCGAGCTATGGCAAAATGTTAAGAGACCTTTTTTGTAGAGAATTATGTTTCCTACAATTTATGTCGTATGATATTTTTTGATCAGAAGCGTAGTTTTCGAGATATATCGAGATATTTAAAAGTTCCGAAGCCGCACCAACATAATAGAGATACAGAAACACCGTGGCCCCTTTCTTTGAGGTAACTCTGCACTATTGCGAGCTGCAAATGCCACTTCCAGCTTAGCTGTGCAGAAGAAGAACAACAAGAAGAAGAAATATCTCGAAATATGTCCCTCAGGCCCCTTCCCTTGAGATAAATCTGCAAATATCTCGGAAACCAAGCGAGCTATGGCAAAATGTTAAGAGACCTTTTTTGTAGAGAATTATGTTTCCTACAATTTATGTCCTATGATATTTTTTGATCAGAAGCGTAGTTTTCGAGATATATCGAGATATTTAAAAGTTCCGAAGCCGCACCAACATAATAGAGATACAGAAACATCGTGGCCCCTTTCTTTGGGATAACTCTGCACTATTGCGAGCTGGAAATGCCACTTCCAGTTTAGCTGTGCAGAAGAAGAACAACAAGAAGAAGAAATATCTCGAAATATGTCCGTCAGGACCCTTCCCTTGAGATAAATCTGCAAATATCTCGGAAACGAAGCGAGCTATTGCAAAACGTTAAGAGACCTTTTTTGTAGAGAATTATGTTTCCTACAATTTATGTTCTATGATATTTTTTGATCAGAAGCGTAGTTTTCGAGATATATCGAGATATTTAAAAGTTCCGAAGCCGCACCAACATAATAGAGATACAGAAACACCGTGGCCCCTTTCTTTCAGATAACTATGCACTATTGCGAGCTGCAAATGCCACTTCCAGCTTAGCTGTGCAGAAGAAGAACAACAAGAAGAAGAAATATCTCGAAATATGTCCGTCAGGCCCCTTCCCTTGAGATAAATCTGCAAATATCTCGGAAACGAAGCGAGCTATGGCAAAATGTTAAGAGACCTTTTTTGTAGAGAATTAAGTTTCCTACTTTTTATGTTCTATGATATTTTTTGAACAGATGCGTAGTTCTCGAGATATATCAAGATATTTAAAAGTTCCGAAGCTGCACCAACATAATAGAGGTGCAGAAACACCGTGGCCTCTTTCTTTGAGATAACTCTGCACTATTGCGAGCTGCAAATGCCACTTCCAGCTTAGCTGTGCAGAAGAGGAACAACAAGAAGAAGAAATATCTCGGAATATGTCCGTCAGGCCCCTTCCCTTGAGATAAATCTGCAAATATCTCGGAAACGATGCCAGCTATGGGAAAATGTTAAGAAACCTTTTTTGTAGAGAATTAAGTTTCCTACTTTTTATCTTCTATGATATTTTTTGATCAGATGCGTAGTTCTCGAGATATATCAAGATATTTAAAAGTTCCGAAGCCGCACCAACATAATAGAGGTGCAGAAACACCGTGGCCTCTTTCTTTGAGATAACTCTGCACTATTGCGAGCTGCAAATGCCACTTCCAGCTTAGCTGTGCAGAAGAGGAACAACAAGAAGAAGAAATATCTCGAAATATGTCCCTCAGGCCCCTTCCCTTGAGATAAATCTGCAAATATCTCGGAAACCAAGCGAGCTATGGCAAAATGTTAAGAGACCTTTTTTGTAGAGAATTATGTTTCCTACAATTTATGTCCTATGATATTTTTTGATCAGAAGCGTAGTTTTCGAGATATATCGAGATATTTAAAAGTTCCGAAGCCGCACCAACATAATAGAGATACAGAAACATCGTGGCCCCTTTCTTTGGGATAACTCTGCACTATTGCGAGCTGGAAATGCCACTTCCAGTTTAGCTGTGCAGAAGAAGAACAACAAGAAGAAGAAATATCTCGAAATATGTCCGTCAGGCCCCTTCCCTTGAGATAAATCTGCAAGTATCTCGGAAACGAAGCGAGCTATGGCAAAATGTTAAGAGACCTTTTTTGTAGAGAATTCAGTTTCCTACTTTTGATGTTCTATGATATTTTTCGATCAGAGGCGTAGTTCTCGAGATATATCAAGATATTTAAAAGTTCCGAAGCCGCACCAACATAATAGAGATACAGAAACACCGTGGCCCCTTTCTTTGAGATAACTCTGCACTACTGCGAGCTGCAAATGCCACTTCCAGCTTAGCTGTGCAGAAGAAGAACAACAAGAAGAAGAAATATCTCGAAATATGTCCGTCAGGCCCCTTCCCTTGGGATAAATCTGCAAATATCTCGGAAACGAAGCGAGCTATGGCAAAATGTTAAGAGACCTTTTTTGTAGAGAATTAAGTTTCCTACTTTTTATGTTCTATGATATTTTTTGAACAGATGCGTAGTTCTCGAGATATATCAAGATATTTAAAAGTTCCGAAGCCGCACCAACATAATAGAGATACAGAAACACCGTGGCCCCTTTCTTTGAGATAACTCTGCACTATTGCGCGCTGCAAATGGCACTTCCAGCTTAGCTGTGCAGAAGAAGAACAACAAGAAGAAGAAATATCTCGAAATATGTCCGTCAGGCCCCTTCCCTTGAGATAAATCTGCAAATATCTCGGAAACGAAGCGAGCTATGGCAAAATGTTAAGAGACCTTTTTTGTAGAGAATTAAGTTTCCTACTTTTTATGTTCTATGATATTTTTTGATCAGATGCGTAGTTCTCGAGATATATCAAGATATTTAAAAGTTCCGAAGCTGCACCAACATAATAGAGGTGCAGAAACACCGTGGCCTCTTTCTTTGAGATAACTCTGCACTATTGCGAGCTGCAAATGCCACTTCCAGCTTAGCTGTGCAGAAGAGGAACAACAAGAAGAAGAAATATCTCGAAATATGTCCGTCAGGCCCCTTCCCTTGAGATAAATCTGCAAGTATCTCGGAAACGAAGCGAGCTATGGCAAAATGTTAAGAGACCTTTTTTGTAGAGAATTCAGTTTCCTACTTTTTATGTTCTATGATATTTTTCGATCAGAGGCGTAGTTCTCGAGATATATCAAGATATTTAAAAGTTCCGAAGCCGCACCAACATAATAGAGATACAGAAACACCGTGGCCCCTTTCTTTGAGATAACTCTGCACTATTGCGCGCTGCAAATGGCACTTCCAGCTTAGCTGTGCAGAAGAAGAACAACAAGAAGAAGAAATATATCGAAATATGTCCGTCAGGCCCCTTCCCTTGGGATAAATCTGCAAATATCTCGGAAACGAAGCGAGCTATGGCAAAATGTTAAGAGACCTTTTTTGTAGAGAATTACGTTTCCTACTTTTTATGTTATATGATATTTTTTGATCAGATGCGTAGTTCTCGAGATATATCAAGATATTTAAAAGTTCCGAAGCCGCACCAACATAATAGAGATACAGAAACACCGTGGCCCCTTTCTTTGAGATAACTCTGCACTACCGCGAGCTGCAAATGCCACTTCCAGCTTAGCTGTGCAGAAGAAGAACAACAAGAAGAAGAAATATATCGAAATATGTCCGTCAGGCCCCTTCCCTTGAGATAAATCTGCAAATATCTCGGAAACGAAGCGAGCTATGGCAAAATGTTAAGAGACCTTTTTTGTAGAGAATTACGTTTCCTACTTTTTATGTTATATGATATTTTTTGATCAGATGCGTAGTTCTCGAGATATATCAAGATATTTAAAAGTTCCGAAGCCGCACCAACATAATAGAGATACAGAAACACCGTGGCCCCTTTCTTTGAGATAACTCTGCACTACCGCGAGCTGCAAATGCCACTTCCAGCTTAGCTGTGCAGAAGAAGAACAACAAGAAGAAGAAATATATCGAAATATGTCCGTCAGGCCCCTTCCCTTGGGATAAATCTGCAAATATCTCGGAAACGAAGCGAGCTATGGCAAAATGTTAAGAGACCTTTTTTGTAGAGAATTAAGTTTCCTACTTTTTATGTTCTATGATATTTTTTGAACAGATGCGTAGTTCTCGAGATATATCAAGATATTTAAAAGTTCCGAAGCCGCACCAACATAATAGAGATACAGAAACACCGTGGCCCCTTTCTTTGAGGTAACTCTGCACTATTGCGAGCTGCAAATGCCACTTCCAGCTTAGCTGTGCAGAAGAGGAACAACAAGAAGAAGAAATATCTCGAAATATGTCCCTCAGGCCCCTTCCCTTGAGATAAATCTGCAAATATCTCGGAAACCAAGCGAGCTATGGCAAAATGTTAAGAGACCTTTTTTGTAGAGAATTATGTTTCCTACAATTTATGTCGTATGATATTTTTTGATCAGAAGCGTAGTTTTCGAGATATATCGAGATATTTAAAAGTTCCGAAGCCGCACCAACATAATAGAGATACAGAAACATCGTGGCCCCTTTCTTTGGGATAACTCTGCACTATTGCGAGCTGGAAATGCCACTTCCAGTTTAGCTGTGCAGAAGAAGAACAACAAGAAGAAGAAATATCTCGAAATATGTCCGTCAGGACCCTTCCCTTGAGATAAATCTGCAAATATCTCGGAAACGAAGCGAGCTATTGCAAAACGTTAAGAGACCTTTTTTGTAGAGAATTATGTTTCCTAGAATTTATGTTCTATGATATTTTTTGATCAGAAGCGTAGTTTTCGAGATATATCGAGATATTTAAAAGTTCCGAAGCCGCACCAACATAATAGAGATACAGAAACACCGTGGCCCCTTTCTTTCAGATAACTATGCACTATTGCGAGCTGCAAATGCCACTTCCAGCTTAGCTGTGCAGAAGAAGAACAACAAGAAGAAGAAATATCTCGAAATATGTCCGTCAGGCCCCTTCCCTTGAGATATATCTGCAAGTATCTCGGAAACGAAGCGAGCTATGGCAAAATGTTAAGAGACCTTTTTTGTAGAGAATTCAGTTTCCTACTTTTTATGTTCTATGATATTTTTCGATCAGAGGCGTAGTTCTCGAGATATATCAAGATATTTAAAAGTTCCGAAGCCGCACCAACATAATAGAGATACAGGAACACCGTGGCCCCTTTCTTTGAGATAACTCTGCACTATTGCGCGCTGCAAATGGCACTTCCAGCTTAGCTGTGCAGAAGAAGAACAACAAGAAGAAGAAATATCTCGAAATATGTCCCTCAGGCCCCTTCCCATGAGATAAATCTGCAAATATCTCGGAAACCAAGCGAGCTATGGCAAAATGTTAAGAGACCTTTTTTGTAGCGAATTATGTTTCCTACAATTTATGTCCTATGATATTTTTTGATCAGAAGCGTAGTTTTCGAGATATATCGAGATATTTAAAAGTTCCGAAGCTGCACCAACATAATAGAGGTGCAGAAACACCGTGGCCTCTTTCTTTGAGATAACTCTGCACTATTGCGAGCTGCAAATGCCACTTCCAGCTTAGCTGTGCAGAGGAGGAACAACAAGAAGAAGAAATATCTCGGAATATGTCCGTCAGGCCCCTTCCCTTGAGATAAATCTGCAAATATCTCGGAAACGATGCCAGCTATGGGAAAATGTTAAGAAACCTTTTTTGTAGAGAATTAAGTTTCCTACTTTTTATCTTCTATGATATTTTTTGATCAGATGCGTAGTTCTCGAGATATATCAAGATATTTAAAAGTTCCGAAGCCGCACCAACATAATAGAGATACAGAAACACCGTGGCCCCTTTCTTTGAGATAACTCTGCACTATTGCGAGCTGTAAATGCCACTTCCAGCTTAGCTGTGCAGAAGAAGAACAACAAGAAGAAGAAATATCTCGAAATATGTCCGTCAGGCGCCTTCCCTTGAGATATATCTGCAAATATCTCGGAAACAAAGCGAGCTATGGCAAAATGTTAAGAGACCTTTTTTGTAGAGAATTATGTTTCCTACAATTTATGTTCTATGATATTTTTTGATCAGAAGCGTAGTTTTCGAGATATATCGAGATATTTAAAAGTTCCGAAGCCGCACCAACATAATAGAGATACAGAAACACCGTGGCCCCTTTCTTTCAGATAACTATGCACTATTGCGAGCTGCAAATGCCACTTCCAGCTTAGCTGTGCAGAAGAAGAACAACAAGAAGAAGAAATATCTCGAAATATGTCCGTCAGGCCCCTTCCCTTGAGATAAATCTGCAAGTATCTCGGAAACGAAGCGAGCTATGGCAAAATGTTAAGAGACCTTTTTTGTAGAGAATTATGTTTCCTACAATTTATGTTCTATGATATTTTTTGATCAGATGCGTAGTTCTCGAGATATATCAAGATATTTAAAAGTTCCGAAGCCGCACCAACATAATAGAGATACAGAAACACCGTGGCCCCTCTCTTTGAGATAACTCTGCACTATTGCGAGCTGGAAATGCCACTTCCAGTTTAGCTGTGCAGAAGAAGAACAACAAGAAGAAGAAATATCTCGAAATATGTCCATCAGGACCCTTCCCTTGAGATAAATCTGCAAATATCTCGGAAACGAAGCGAGCTATGGCAAAATGTTAAGAGACCTTTTTTGTAGAGAATTATGTTTCCTACAATTTATGTTCTATGATATTTTTTGATCAGAAGCGTAGTTTTCGAGATATATCGAGATATTTGAAAGTTCCGAAGCCGCACCAACATAATAGAGATACAGAAACACCGTGGCCCCTTTCTTTCAGATAACTATGCACTATTGCGAGCTGTAAATGCCACTTCCAGCTTAGCTGTGCAGAAGAAGAACAACAAGAAGAAGAAATATCTCGAGATATGTCCGTCAGGCCCCTTCCCTTGAGATATATCTGCAAATATCTCGGAAACGAAGCGAGCTATGGCAAACTGTTAAGAGACCTTTTTTGTAGAGAATTATGTTTCCTACTTTTTATGTTCTATGATATTTTTTGATCAGATGCGTAGTTCTCGAGATATATCAAGATATTTAAAAGTTCCGAAGCTGCACCAACATAATAGAGGTGCAGAAACACCGTGGCCTCTTTCTTTGAGATAACTCTGCACTATTGCGAGCTGCAAATGCCACTTCCAGCTTAGCTGTGCAGAAGAGGAACAACAAGAAGAAGAAATATCTCGGAATATGTCCGTCAGGCCCCTTCCCTTGAGATATATCTGCAAATATCTCGGAAACGATGCCAGCTATGGGAAAATGTTAAGAGACCTTTTTTGTAGAGAATTAAGTTTCCTACTTTTTATCTTCTATGATATTTTTTGATCAGATGCGTAGTTCTCGAGATATATCAAGATATTTAAAAGTTCCGAAGCCGCACCAACATAATAGAGATACAGAAACACCGTGGCCCCTTTCTTTCAGATAACTATGCACTATTGCGAGCTGCAAATGCCACTTCCAGCTTAGCTGTGCAGAAGAAGAACAACAAGAAGAAGAAATATCTCGAAATATGTCCGTCAGGCCCCTTACCATGAGATAAATCTGCAAATATCTCGGAAACGAAGCGAGCTATGGCAAAATGTTAAGAGAGCTTTTTTGTAGAGAATTAAGTTTCCTACTTTTTATCTTCTATGATATTTTCTGATCAGATTCGTAGTTCTCGAGATATATCAAGATGTTTAAAAGTTCCGAAGCCGCACCAACATAATAGAGATACAGAAACACCGTGGCCCCTTTCTTTGGGTTAACTCTGCACTATTGCGAGCTGGAAATGCCACTTCCAGTTTAGCTGTGCAGAAGAAGAACAACAAGAAGAAGAAATATCTCGAAATATGTCCGTCAGGACCCTTCCCTTCAGATAAATCTGCAAATATCTCGGAAACAAAGCGAGCTATTGCAAAACGTTAAGAGACCTTTTTTGTAGAGAATTAAGTTTCCTACTTTTTATGTTCTATGATATTTTTTGATCAGATGCGTAGTTCTCGAGATATATCAAGATATTTAAAAGTTCCGAAGCTGCACCAACATAATAGAGGTGCAGAAACACCGTGGCCCCTCTCTTTGAGATAACTCTGCACTATTGCGAGCTGGAAATGCCACGTCCAGTTTAGCTGTGCAGAAGAATAACAACAAGAAGAAGAAATATCTCGAAATATGTCCGTCAGGCCCCTTCCCTTGAGATCAATCTGCAAATATCTCGGAAACGAAGCGAGCTATGGCAAAATGTTAAGAGACCTTTTTTGTAGACAATTATGTTTCCTACAATTTATGTTCTATGATATTTTTTGATCAGATGCGTAGTTCTCGAGATATATCAAGATATTTAAAAGTTCCGAAGCCGCACCAACATAATAGAGATACAGAAACACCGTGGCCCCTCTCTTTGAGATAACTCTGCACTATTGCGAGCTGGAAATGCCACGTCCAGTTTAGCTGTGCAGAAGAATAACAACAAGAAGAAGAAATATCTCGAAATATGTCCGTCAGGCCCCTTCCCTTGAGATAAATCTGCAAATATCTCGGAAACGAAGCGAGCTATGGCAAAATGTTAAGAGACCTTTTTTGTAGAGAATTATGTTTCCTACTTTTTATGTTCTATGATATTTTTTGATCAGACGCGTAGTTCTCGAGATATATCAAGATATTTAAAAGTTCCGAAGCCGCACCAACATAATAGAGATACAGAAACACCGTGGCCCCTTTCTTTGAGATAACTCTGCACTATTGCGAGCTGCAAATGCCACTTCCTGCTTAGCTGTGCAGAAGAGGAACAACAAGAAGAAGAAATATCTCGGAATATGTCCGTCAGGCCCCTTCCCTTGAGATAAATCTGCAAATATCTCGGAAACGATGCCAGCTATGGGAAAATGTTAAGAAACCTTTTTTGTAGAGAATTAAGTTTCCTACTTTTTATCTTCTATGATATTTTTTGATCAGATGCGTAGTTCTCGAGATATATCAAGATATTTAAAAGTTCCGAAGCCGCACCAACATAATAGAGATACAGAAACACCGTGGCCCCTTTCTTTGAGATAACTCTGCACTATTGCGAGCTGTAAATGCCACTTCCAGCTTAGCTGTGCAGAAGAAGAACAACAAGAAGAAGAAATATCTCGAAATATGTCCGTCAGGCCCCTTCCCTTGAGATATATCTGCAAATATCTCGGAAACAAAGCGAGCTATGGCAAAATGTTAAGAGACCTTTTTTGTAGAGAATTATGTTTCCTACAATTTATGTTCTATGATATTTTTTGATCAGAAGCGTAGTTTTCGAGATATATCGAGATATTTAAAAGTTCCGAAGCCGCACCAACATAATAGAGATACAGAAACACCGTGGCCCCTTTCTTTCAGATAACTATGCACTATTGCGAGCTGCAAATGCCACTTCCAGCTTAGCTGTGCAGAAGAAGAACAACAAGAAGAAGAAATATCTCGAAATATGTCCGTCAGGCCCCTTCCCTTGAGATAAATCTGCAAGTATCTCGGAAACGAAGCGAGCTATGGCAAAATGTTAAGAGACCTTTTTTGTAGAGAATTATGTTTCCTACAATTTATGTTCTATGATATTTTTTGATCAGATGCGTAGTTCTCGAGATATATCAAGATATTTAAAAGTTCCGAAGCCGCACCAACATAATAGAGATACAGAAACACCGTGGCCCCTCTCTTTGAGATAACTCTGCACTATTGCGAGCTGGAAATGCCACTTCCAGTTTAGCTGTGCAGAAGAAGAACAACAAGAAGAAGAAATATCTCGAAATATGTCCATCAGGACCCTTCCCTTGAGATAAATCTGCAAATATCTCGGAAACGAAGCGAGCTATGGCAAAATGTTAAGAGACCTTTTTTGTAGAGAATTATGTTTCCTACAATTTATGTTCTATGATATTTTTTGATCAGAAGCGTAGTTTTCGAGATATATCGAGATATTTGAAAGTTCCGAAGCCGCACCAACATAATAGAGATACAGAAACACCGTGGCCCCTTTCTTTCAGATAACTATGCACTATTGCGAGCTGTAAATGCCACTTCCAGCTTAGCTGTGCAGAAGAAGAACAACAAGAAGAAGAAATACCTCGAAATATGTCCGTCAGGACCCTTCCCTTCAGATAAATCTGCAAATATCTCGGAAACAAAGCGAGCTATTGCAAAACGTTAAGAGACCTTTTTTGTAGAGAATTAAGTTTCCTACTTTTTATGTTCTATGATATTTTTTGATCAGATGCGTAGTTCTCGAGATATATCAAGATATTTAAAAGTTCCGAAGCTGCACCAACATAATAGAGGTGCAGAAACACCGTGGCCCCTCTCTTTGAGATAACTCTGCACTATTGCGAGCTGGAAATGCCACGTCCAGTTTAGCTGTGCAGAAGAATAACAACAAGAAGAAGAAATATCTCGAAATATGTCCGTCAGGCCCCTTCCCTTGAGATAAATCTGCAAATATCTCGGAAACGAAGCGAGCTATGGCAAAATGTTAAGAGACCTTTTTTGTAGAGAATTATGTTTCCTACTTTTTATGTTCTATGATATTTTTTGATCAGACGCGTAGTTCTCGAGATATATCAAGATATTTAAAAGTTCCGAAGCCGCACCAACATAATAGAGATACAGAAACACCGTGGCCCCTTTCTTTGAGATAACTCTGCACTATTGCGAGCTGCAAATGCCACTTCCAGCTTAGCTGTGCAGAAGAAGAACAACAAGAAGAAGAAATATCTCGAAATATGTCCGTCAGGCCCCTTCCCTTGAGATAAATCTGCAAATATCTCGGAAACGAAGCGAGCTATGGCAAAATGTTGAGAGACCTTATGTGTAGAGAATTAAGTTTCCTACTTTTTATGTTCTATGGTATTTTTTGATCAGATGCGTAGTTCTCGAGATATATCAAGATATTTAAAAGTTCCGAAGCCGCACCAACATAATAGAGATACAGAAACACCGTGGCCCCTCTCTTTGAGATAACTCTGCACTATTGCGAGCTGGAAATGCCACTTCCAGTTTAGCTGTGCAGAAGAAGAACAACAAGAAGAAGAAATATCTCGAAATATGTCCGTTAGGCCCCTTCCCTTGAGATAAATCTGCAAATATCTCGGAAACGAAGCGAGCTATGGCAAAATGTTAACAGACTTTTTTGTAGAGAATTAAGTTTCCTACTTTTTATGTTGTATGATATTTTTTGATCAGACGCGTAGTTCTCGAGATATATCAAGATATTTAAAAGTTCCGAAGCCGCACCAACATAATAGAGATACAGAAACACCGTGGCCCCTTTCTTTGAGACAACTCTGCACTATTGCGAGCTGCAAATGCCACTTCCAGCTTAGCTGTGCAGAAGAAGAACAACAAGAAGAAGAAATATCTCGAAATATGTCCGTTAGGCCCCTTCCCTTGAGATAAATCTGCAAATATCTCGGAAACGATGCCAGCTATGGGAAAATGTTAAGAAACCTTTTTTGTAGAGAATTAAGTTTCCTACTTTTTATCTTCTATGATATTTTTTTATCAGATGCGTAGTTCTCGAGATATATCAAGATATTTAAAAGTTCCGAAGCCGCACCAACATAATAGAGATACAGAAACACCGTGGCCCCTTTCTTTGAGATAACTCTGCACTATTGCGAGCTGTAAATGCCACTTCCAGCTTAGCTGTGCAGAAGAAGAACAACAAGAAGAAGAAATATCTCGAAATATGGCCGTCAGGCCCCTTCCCTTGAGATATATCTGCAAATATCTCGGAAACAAAGCGAGCTATGGCAAAATGTTAAGAGACCTTTTTTGTAGAGAATTATGTTTCCTACAATTTATGTTCTATGATATTTTTTGATCAGAAGCGTAGTTTTCGAGATATATCGAGATATTTGAAAGTTCCGAAGCCGCACCAACATAATAGAGATACAGAAACACCGTGGCCCCTTTCTTTGAGATAACTCTGCACTATTGCGAGCTGTAAATGCCACTTCCAGCTTAGCTGTGCAGAAGAAGAACAACAAGAAGAAGAAATATCTCGAAATATGTCCGTCAGGCCCCTTCCCTTGAGATATATCTGCAAATATCTCGGAAACAAGGCGAGCTATGGCAAAATGTTAAGAGACCTTTTTTGTAGAGAATTATGTTTCCTACAATTTATGTTCTATGATATTTTTTGATCAGAAGCGTAGTTTTCGAGATATATCGAGATATTTAAAAGTTCCGAAGCCGCACCAACATAATAGAGATACAGAAACACCGTGGCCCCTTTCTTTCAGATAACTATGCACTATTGCGAGCTGTAAATGCCACTTCCAGCTTAGCTGTGCAGAAGAAGAACAACAAGAAGAAGAAATATCTCGAGATATGTCCGTCAGGCCCCTTCCCTTGAGATATATCTGCAAATATCTCGGAAACGAAGCGAGCTATGGCAAACTGTTAAGAGACCTTTTTTGTAGAGACTTATGTTTCCTACAATTTATGTTCTATGATATTTTTTGATCAGAAGCGTAGTTTTCGAGATATATCGAGATATTTAAAAGTTCCGAAGCCGCACCAACATAATAGAGATACAGAAACACCGTGGCCCCTTTCTTTGGGTTAACTCTGCACTATTGCGAGCTGGAAATGCCACTTCCAGTTTAGCTGTGCAGAAGAAGAACAACAAGAAGAAGAAATATCTCGAAATATGTCCGTCAGGACCCTTCCCTTCAGATAAATCTGCAAATATCTCGGAAACGAAGCGAGCTATGGCAAAATGTTAAGAGACCTTTTTTGTAGAGAATTAAGTTTCCTACTTTTTATGTTCTATGATATTTTTTGATCAGATGCGTAGTTCTCGAGATATATCAAGATATTTAAAAGTTCCGAAGCCGCACAAACATAATAGAGATACAGAAACTCCGTGGCCCCTTTCTTTGAGATAACTCTGCACTATTGCGAGCTGCAAATGCCACTTCCAGCTTAGCTGTGCAGAGGAAGAACAACAAGAAAAAGAAGTATCTCGAAATATGTCCGTCAGGCCCGTTCCTTTGAGCTGAATCTGCAAATATCTCGGAAACGAAGCGAGCTATGGCAAAATGTTAAGAGACGTTTTTTGTAGAGAATTATGTTTCCTACAATTTATGTTCTATGATATTTTTCGATCAGAAGCGTAGTTTTCGAGATATATCGAGATATTTAAAAGTTCCGAAGCCGCACCAACATAATAGAGATACCGAAACACCGTGGCCCCTTTCTTTGAGATAACTCTGCACTAGTGCGAGCCGCAAATGCCACTTACAGCTTAGCTGTGCAGAAGAAGAACAACAAGAAGAAGAAATATCTCGAAATATGTCCGACAGGCCCCTTCCCTTGAGATAAATCTGCAAATATCTCGGAAAGGAAGCGAGCTATGGCGAAATGTTAAGAGACCTTTTTTGTAGAGAATTAAGTTTCCTACTTTTTATCTCCTATGATATTTTTTGATCAGATGCGTAGTTCTCGAGATATATCAAGATATTTAAAAGTGCCGAAGCCGCACCAACATAATGCAGATACAGAAACACCGTGGCCCCTTTCTTTGAGATAACTCTGCACTAGTGCGAGCCGCAAATGCCACTTCCAGCTTAGCTGTGCAGAAGAAGAACAACAGGAAGAAGAAATATCTCGAAATATGTCCGTCAGGCCCCTTCCCTTGAGATAAATCTGCAAATATCTCGGAAACGAAGCGAGCTATGGCAAAATGTTAAGAGACCTTTTTTGTAGAGAATTAAGTTTCCTACTTTTTATGTTCTATGATATTTTTTGATCAGATGCGTAGTTCTCGAGATATATCAAGATATTTAAAAGTTCCGAAGCCGCACCAACATAATGCAGATACAGAAACACCGTGGCCCCTTTCTTTGAGATAACTCTGCACTAGTGCGAGCCGCAAATGCCACTTCCGGCTTAGCTGTGCAGAAGAAGAACAACAGGAAGAAGAAATATCTCGAAATATGTCCGTCAGGCCCCTTCCCTTGAGATAAATCTGCAAATATCTCGGAAACGAAGCGAGCTATGGCAAAATGTTCAGAGACCTTTTTTGTAGGGAATTAAGTTTCCTACTTTTTATGTTCTATGATATTTTTTGATCAGATGCGTAGTTCTCGAGATATATCAAGATATTTAAAAGTTCCGAAGCCGCACCAACATAATACAGATACAGAAACACCGTGGCCCCTTTCTTTGAGATAACTCTGCACTAGTGCGAGCCGCAAATGCCACTTCCAGCTTAGCTGTGCAGAAGAAGAACAACAAGAAGAAGAAATATCTCGAAATATGTCCGTCAGGCCCCTTCCCTTGAGATAAATCTGCAAATATCTCGGAAACGAAGCGAGGTATGGCAAAATGTTAAGCGACCTTTTTTGTAGAGAATTAAGTTTCCTACTTTTTATGTTCTATGATATTTTTTGATCAGATGCGTAGTTCTCGAGATATATCAAGATATTTAAAAGTTCCGAAGCCGCACCAACATAATAGAGATACAGAAACACCGTGGCCCCTTTCTTTGAGATAACTCTGCACTATTGCGAGCTGTAAATGCCACTTCCAGCTTAGCTGTGCAGAAGAAGAACAACAAGAAGAAGAAATATCTCGAAATATGTCCGTCAGGCCCCTGCCCTTGAGATATATCTGCAAATATCTCGGAAACGAAGCGAGCTATGGCAAAATGTTGAGAGACCTTTTTTGTAGAGAATTATGTTTCCTACAATTTATGTTCTATGATATTTTTTGATCAGAAGCGTAGTTTTCGAGATATATCGAGATATTTAAAAGTTCCGAAGCCGCACCAACATAATAGAGATACAGAAACACCGTGGCCCCTTTCTTTGAGATAACTCTGCATTAGTGCGAGCCGCAAATGCCACTTCCAGCTTAGCTGTGCAGAAGAAGAACAACAAGAAGAAGAAATATCTCGAAATATGTCCGTCAGGCCCCTTCCCTTGAGATAAATCTGCAAATATCTCGGAAACGAAGCGAGCTATGGCAAAATGTTAAGAGACCTTTTTTGTAGAGAATTAAGTTTCCTACTTTTTATGTTCTATGATATTTTTTGATCAGATGCGTAGTTCTCGAGATATATCAAGATATTTAAAAGTTCCGAAGCCGCACCAACATAATAGAGATACAGAAACACCGTGGCCCCTTTCTTTGAGATAACTCTGCACTAGTGCGAGCCGCAAATGCCACTTCCAGCTTAGCTGTGCAGAAGAAGAACAACAAGAAGAAGAAATATCTCGAAATATGTCCGTCAGGCCCCTTCCCTTGAGATAAATCTGCAAATATCTCGGAAACGAAGCGAGCTATGGCAAAATGTTAAGAGACCTTTTTTGTAGAGAATTAAGTTTCCTACTTTTTATGTTCTATGATATTTTTTGATCAGATGCGTAGTTCTCGAGATATATCAAGATATTTAAAAGTTCCGAAGCCGCACCAACATAATAGAGATACAGAAACACCGTGGCCCCTTTCTTTGAGATAACTCTGCACTATTGCGAGCTGCAAATGCCACTTCCAGCTTAGCTGTGCAGAGGAAGAACAACAAGAAAAAGAAGTATCTCGAAATATGTCCGTCAGGCCCGTTCCTTTGAGCTGAATCTGCAAATATCTCGGAAACGAAGCGAGCTATGGCAAAATGTTAAGAGACCTTTTTTGTAGAGAATTAAGTTTCCTACTTTTTATGTTCTATGATATTTTTTGATCAGATGCGTAGTTTTCGAGATATATCGAGATATTTAAAAGTTCCGAAGCCGCACCAACATAATAGAGATACAGAAACACCGTGGCCCCTTTCTTTGAGATAACTCTGCACTAGTGCGAGCCGCAAATGCCACTTCCAGCTTAGCTGTGCAGAAGAAGAACAACAAGAAGAAGAAATATCTCGAAATATGTCCGTCAGGCCCCTTCCCTTGAGATAAATCTGCAAATATCTCGGAAACGAAGCGAGCTATGGCAAAATGTTAAGAGACCTTTTTTGTAGAGAATTAAGTTTCCTACTTTTTATGTTCTATGATATTTTTTGATCAGAAGCGTAGTTTTCGAGATATATCGAGATATTTAAAAGTTCCGAAGCCGCACCAACATAATTTAGATACAGAAACACCGTGGCCCCTTTCTTTGAGATAACTCTGCACTAGTGCGAGCCGCAAATGCCACTTCCAGCGTAGCTGTGCAGAAGAAGAACAACAAGAAGAAGAAATATCTCGAAATATGTCCGTCAGGCCCCTTCCCTTGAGATAAATCTGCAAATATCTCGGAAACGAAGCGAGGTATGGCAAAATGTTAAGAGACCTTTTTTGTAGAGAATTAAGTTTCCTACTTTTTATGTTCTATGATATTTTTTGATCAGATGCGTAGTTCTCGAGATATATCAAGATATTTAAAAGTTCCGAAGCCGCACCAACATAATAGAGATACAGAAACACCGTGGCCCCTTTCTTTGAGATAACTCTGCAATAGTGCGAGCCGCAAATGCCACTTCCAGCTTAGCTGTGCAGAAGAAGAACAACAAGAAGAAGAAATATCTCGAAATATGTCCGTCAGGCCCCTTCCCTTGAGATAAATCTGCAAATATCTCGGAAACGAAGCGAGCTATGGCAAAATGTTAAGAGACCTTTTTTGTAGAGAATTAAGTTTCCTACTTTTTATGTTCTATGATATTTTTTGATCAGATGCGTAGTTCTCGAGATATATCAAGATATTTAAAAGTTCCGAAGCCGCACCAACATAATAGAGATACAGAAACACCGTGGCCCCTTTCTTTGAGATAACTCTGCACTAGTGCGAGCCGCAAATGCCACTTCCAGCTTAGCTGTGCAGAAGAAGAACAACAAGAAGAAGAAATATCTCGAAATATGTCCGTCAGGCCCCTTCCCTTGAGATAAATCTGCAAATATCTCGGAAACGAAGCGAGCTATGGCAAAATGTTAAGAGACCTTTTTTGTAGAGAATTAAGTTTCCTACTTTTTATGTTCTACGATATTTTTTGATCAGATGCGTAGTTCTCGAGATATATCAAGATATTTAAAAGTTCCGAAGCCGCACCAACATAATAGAGATACAGAAACACCGTGGCCCCTTTCTTTGAGATAACTCTGCACTATTGCGAGCTGCAAATGCCACTTCCAGCTTAGCTGTGCAGAGGAAGAACAACAAGAAAAAGAAGTATCTCGAAATATGTCCGTCAGTCCCGTTCCTTTGAGCTGAATCTGCAAATATCTCGGAAACCAAGCGAGCTATGGCAAAATGTTAAGAGACGTTTTTTGTAGAGAATTATGTTTCCTACAATTTATGTTCTATGATATTTTTTGATCAGAAGCGTAGTTTTCGAGATATATCGAGATATTTAAAAGTTCCGAAGCCGCACCAACATAATAGAGATACAGAAACACCGTGGCCCCTTTCTTTGAGATAACTCTGCAATAGTGCGAGCCGCAAATGCCACTTCCAGCTTAGCTGTGCAGAAGAAGAACAACAAGAAGAAGAAATATCTCGAAATATGTCCGTCAGGCCCCTTCCCTTGAGATAAATCTGTAAATATCTCGGAAACGAAGCGAGCTATGGCAAAATGTTAAGAGACCTTTTTTGTAGAGAATTAAGTTTCCTACTTTTTATGTTCTATGATATTTTTTGATCAGATGCGTAGTTCTCGAGATATATCAAGATATTTAAAAGTTCCGAAGCCGCACCAACATAATAGAGATACAGAAACACCGCGGCCCCTTTCTTTGAGATAACTCTGCACTATTGCGAGCTGCAAATGCCACTTCCAGCTTAGCTGTGCAGAGGAAGAACAACAAGAAAAAGAAGTATCTCGAAATATGTCCGTCAGGCCCGTTCCTTTGAGCTGAATCTGCAAATATCTCGGAAACGAAGCGAGCTATGGCAAAATGTTAAGAGACGTTTTTTGTAGAGAATTATGTTTCCTACAATTTATGTTCTATGATATTTTTCGATCAGAAGCGTAGTTTTCGAGATATATCGAGATATTTAAAAGTTCCGAAGCCGCACCAACATAATAGAGATACCGAAACACCGTGGCCCCTTTCTTTGAGATAACTCTGCACTAGTGCGAGCCGCAAATGCCACTTCCAGCTTAGCTGTGCAGAAGAAGAACAACAAGAAGAAGAAATATCTCGAAATATGTCCGTTAGGCCCCTTCCCTTGAGATAAATCTGCAAATATCTCGGAAACGAAGCGAGCTATGGCAAAATGTTAAGAGACCTTTTTTGTAGAGAATTAAGTTTCCTACTTTTTATGTTCTATGATATTTTTTGATCAGATGCGTAGTTCTCGAGATATATCAAGATATTTAAAAGTTCCGAAGCCGCACCAACATAATAGAGATACAGAAACACCGTGGCCCCTTTCTTTGAGATAACTCAGCACTATTGCGAGCTGTAAATGCCACTTCCAGCTTAGCTGTGCAGAAGAAGAACAACAAGAAGAAGAAATATCTCGAAATATGTCCGTCAGGCCCCTGCCCTTGAGATATATCTGCAAATATCTCGGAAACGAAGCGAGCTATCGCAAAATGTTGAGAGACCTTTTTTGTAGCGAATTATGTTTCCTACAATTTATGTTCTATGATATTTTTTGATCAGAAGCGTAGTTTTCGAGATATATCGAGATATTTAAAAGTTCCGAAGCCGCACCAACATAATAGAGATACAGAAACACCGTGGCCCCTTTCTTTGAGATAACTCTGCACTAGTGCGAGCCGCAAATGCCACTTCCAGCTTAGCTGTGCAGAAGAACAACAAGAAGAAGAAATATCTCGAAATATGTCCGTCAGGCCCCTTCCCTTGAGATAAATCTGCAAATATCTCGGAAACGAAGCGAGCTATGGCAAAATGTTAAGAGACCTTTTTTGTAGAGAATTAAGTTTCCTACTTTTTATGTTCTATGATATTTTTTGATCAGATGCGTAGTTCTCGAGATATATCAAGATATTTAAAAGTTCCGAAGCCGCACCAACATAATAGAGATACAGAAACACCGTGGCCCCTTTCTTTGAGATAACTCTGCACTACTGCGAGCTGCAAATGCCACTTCCAGCTTAGCTGTGCAGAAGAAGAACAACAAGAAGAAGAAATATATCGAAATATGTCCGTCAGGCCCCTTCCCTTGGGATAAATCTGCAAATATCTCGGAAACGAAGCGAGCTATGGCAAAATGTTAAGAGACCTTTTTTGTAGAGAATTAAGTTTCCTACTTTTTATGTTCTATGATATTTTTTGATCAGATGCGTAGTTCTCGAGATATATCCAGATATTTAAAAGTTCCGAAGCGGCACCAACATAATAGAGATACAGAAACACCGTGGCCCCTTTCTTTGAGGTAACTCTGCACTATTGCGAGCTGCAAATGCCACTTCCAGCTTAGCTGTGCAGAAGAAGAACAACAAGAAGAAGAAATATCTCGAAATATGTCCCTCAGGCCCCTTCCCTTGAGATAAATCTGCAAATATCTCGGAAACCAAGCGAGCTATGGCAAAATGTTAAGAGACCTTTTTTGTAGAGAATTATGTTTCCTACAATTTATGTCCTATGATATTTTTTGATCAGAAGCGTAGTTTTCGAGATATATCGAGATATTTAAAAGTTCCGAAGCCGCACCAACATAATAGAGATACAGAAACATCGTGGCCCCTTTCTTTGGGATAACTCCGCACTATTGCGAGCTGGAAATGCAACTTCCAGTTTAGCTGTGCAGAAGAAGAACAACAAGAAGAAGAAATATCTCGAAATATGTCCGTCAGGACCCTTCCCTTGAGATAAATCTGCAAATATCTCGGAAACGAAGCGAGCTATTGCAAAACGTTAAGAGACCTTTTTTGTAGAGAATTAAGTTTCCTACTTTTTATGTTCTATGATATTTTTTGATCAGATGCGTAGTTCTCGAGATATATCAAGATATTTAAAAGTTCCGAAGCCGCACCAACATAATAGAGATACAGAAACACCGTGGCCCCTTTCTTTGAGATAACTCTGCACTATTGCGCGCTGCAAATGGCACTTCCAGCTTAGCTGTGCAGAAGAAGAACAACAAGAAGAAGAAATATCTCGAAATATGTCCGTCAGGCCCCTTCCCTTGAGATAAATCTGCAAATATCTCGGAAACGAAGCGAGCTATGGCAAAATGTTAAGAGACCTTTTTTGTAGAGAATTAAGTTTCCTACTTTTTATGTTCTATGATATTTTTTGATCAGATGTGTAGTTCTCGAGATATATCAAGATATTTAAAAGTTCCGAAGCCGCACCAACACAATAGAGATACAGAAACACCGTGGCCCCTTTCTTTGAGATAACTCTGCACTACTGCGAGCTGCAAATGCCACTTCCAGCTTAGCTGTTCAGAAGAAGAACAACAAGAAGAAGAAATATCTCGAAATATGTCCGTCAGGCCCCTTCCCTTGAGATAAATCTGCAAATATCTCGGAAACGAAGCGAGCTATGGCAAAATCTTAAGAGACCTTTTTTGTAGAGAATTATGTTTCCTACAATTTACGTTCTCTGATATTTTTTGATCAGAAGCGTAGTTTTCGGGATATATCGAGATATTTAAAAGTTCCGAAGCCGCACCAACATAATAGAGATACAGAAACACCGTGGCCCCTTTCTTTGAGATAACTCTGCACTATTGCGACCTGCAAATGCCACTTCCAGCTTAGCTGTGCAGAAGAAGAACAACAAGAAGAAGAAATATCTCGAAATATGTCCCTCAGGCCCCTTCCCTTGAGATAAATCTGCAAATATCTCGGAAACCAAGCGAGCTATGGCAAAATGTTAAGAGACCTTATTTGTAGACAATTAAGTTTCCTACTTTTTATGTTCTACGATATTTTTTGATCAGATGCGTAGTTCTCGAGATATATCAAGATATTTAAAAGTTCCGAAGCCGCACCAACATAATAGAGATACAGAAACACCGTGGCCCCTTTCTTTGAGATAACTCTGCACTATTGCGAGCTGCAAATGCCACTTCCAGCTTAGCTGTGCAGAAGAAGAACAACAAGAAGAAGAAATATCTCGAAATATGTCCGTCAGGACCCTTCCCTTGAGATAAATCTGCAATTATCTCGGAAACGAAGCGAGCTATGGCAAAATCTTAAGAGACCTTTTTTGTAGAGAATTATGTTTCCTACAATTTACGTTCTCTGATATTTTTTGATCAGAAGCGTAGTTTTCGAGATATATCGAGATATTTAAAAGTTCCGAAGCCGCACTAACATAATAGAGATACAGAAACACCGTGGCCCCTTTCTTTGAGATAACTCTGCACTACTGCGAGCTGGAAATGCCACTTCCAGTTTAGCTGTGCAGAAGAAGAACAACAAGAAGAAGAAACATCTCGAAATATGTCCATCAGGACCCTTCCCTTGAGATAAATCTGCAAATATCTCGGAAACGAAGCGAGCTATGGCAAAAGGTTAAGAGACCTTTTTTGTAGAGAATTATGTTTCCTACAATTTATGTTCTATGATATTTTTTGATCAGAAGCGTAGTTTTCGAGATATATCGAGATATTTAAAAGTTCCGAAGCCGCACCAACATAATAGAGATACAGAAACACCGTGGCCCCTTTCTTTGGGATAACTCTGCACTATTGCGAGCTGGAAATGCCACTTCCAGTTTAGCTGTGCAGAAGAAGAACAACAAGAAGAAGAAATATCTCGAAATATGTCCGTCAGGACCCTTCCCTTGAGATAAATCTGCAAATATCTCGGAAACGAAGCGAGCTATTGCAAAACGTTAAGAGACCTTTTTCGTAGAGAATTAAGTTTCCTACTTTTTATGTTCTATGATATTTTTTGATCAGATGCGTAGTTCTCGAGATATATCAAGATATTTAAAAGCTCCGAAGCTGCACCAACATAATAGAGGTACAGAAACACCGTGGCCCCTTTCTGTGAGATAACTCTGCACTATTGCGAGCTGCAAATGCCACTTCCAGCTGAGCTGTGCAGAAGAAGAACAACAAGAAGAAGAAATATCTCGAAATATGTCCGTCGGCCCCTTCCCTTGAGATAAATCTGCAAATATCTCGGAAACGAAGCGAGATATGGCAAAATGTTAAGAGACCTTTTTTGTAGAGAATTCAGTTTCCTACTTTTTATGTTCTATGATATTTTTCGATCAGAGGCGTAGTTCTCGAGATATATCAAGATATTTAAAAGTTCCGAAGCCGCACCAACATAATAGAGATACAGAAACACCGTGGCCCCTTTCTTTGAGATAACTCTGCACTATTGCGCGCTGCAAATGGCACTTCCAGCTTAGCTGTGCAGAAGAAGAACAACAAGAAGAAGAAATATCTCGAAATATGTCCGTCAGGCCCCTTCCCTTGAGATAAATCTGCAAATATCTCGGAAACGAAGCGAGCTATGGCAAAATGCTAAGAGACCTTTTTTGTAGAGAATTAAGTTTCCTACTTTTTATGTTCTATGATATTTTTTGATCAGATGCGTAGTTCTCGAGACATATCAAGATATTTAAAAGTTCCGAAGCCGCACCAACATAATAGAGATACAGAAACACCGTGGCCCCTTTCTTTGAGATAACTCTGCACTACTGCGAGCTGCAAATGCCACTTCCAGCTTAGCTGTGCAGAAGAAGAACAACAAGAAGAAGAAATATATCGAAATATGTCCGTCAGGCCCCTTCCCTTGGGATAAATCTGCAAATATCTCGGAAACGAAGCGAGCTATGGCAAAATGTTAGGAGACCTTTTTTGTAGAGAATTAAGTTTCCTACTTTTTATGTTCTATGATATTTTTTGATCAGATGCGTAGTTCTCGAGATATATCCAGATATTTAAAAGTTCCGAAGCGGCACCAACATAATAGAGATACAGAAACACCGTGGCCCCTTTCTTTGAGGTAACTCTGCACTATTGCGAGTTGCAAATGCCACTTCCAGCTTAGCTGTGCAGAAGAAGAACAACAAGAAGAAGAAATATCTCGAAATATGTCCCTCAGGCCCCTTCCCTTG
The DNA here is from genome assembly GCF_051020975.1 of Osmia lignaria lignaria. Classification (NCBI taxonomy): domain Eukaryota; kingdom Metazoa; phylum Arthropoda; class Insecta; order Hymenoptera; family Megachilidae; genus Osmia; species Osmia lignaria. The sequence continues at coordinate 1,934,723 of NW_027478159.1, read as the reverse complement.
AGATAAATCTGCAAATATCTCGGAAACCAAGCGAGCTATGGCAAAATGTTAAGAGACCTTTTTTGTAGAGAATTATGTTTCCTACAATTTATGTCCTATGATATTTTTTGATCAGAAGCGTAGTTTTCGAGATATATCGAGATATTTAAAAGTTCCGAAGCCGCACCAACATAATAGAGATACAGAAACATCGTGGCCCCTTTCTTTGGGATAACTCTGCACTATTGCGAGCTGGAAATGCCACTTCCAGTTTAGCTGTGCAGAAGAAGAACAACAAGAAGAAGAAATATCTCGAAATATGTCCGTCAGGACCCTTCCCTTGAGATAAATCTGCAAATATCTCGGAAACGAAGCGAGCTATTGCAAAACGTTAAGAGACCTTTTTTGTAGAGAATTAAGTTTCCTACTTTTTATGTTCTACGATATTTTTTGATCAGATGCGTAGTTCTCGAGATATATCAAGATATTTAAAAGTTCCGAAGCCGCACCAACATAATAGAGATACAGAAACACCGTGGCCCCTTTCTTTGAGATAACTCTGCACTATTGCGCGCTGCAAATGGCACTTCCAGCTTAGCTGTGCAGAAGAAGAACAACAAGAAGAAGAAATATCTCGAAATATGTCCGTCAGGCCCCTTCCCTTGAGATAAATCTGCAAATATCTCGGAAACGAAGCGAGCTATGGCAAAATGTTAAGAGACCTTTTTTGTAGAGAATTAAGTTTCCTACTTTTTATGTTCTATGATATTTTTTGATCAGATGCGTAGTTCTCGAGATATATCAAGATATTTAAAAGTTCCGAAGCTGCACCAACATAATAGAGGTGCAGAAACACCGTGGCCTCTTTCTTTGAGATAACTCTGCACTATTGCGAGCTGCAAATGCCACTTCCAGCTTAGCTGTGCAGAAGAGGAACAACAAGAAGAAGAAATATCTCGGAATATGTCCGTCAGGCCCCTTCCCTTGAGATAAATCTGCAAATATCTCGGAAACGATGCCAGCTATGGGAAAATGTTAAGAAACCTTTTTTGTAGAGAATTAAGTTTCCTACTTTTTATCTTCTATGATATTTTTTGATCAGATGCGTAGTTCTCGAGATATATCAAGATATTTAAAAGTTCCGAAGCCGCACCAACATAATAGAGATACAGAAACACCGTGGCCCCTTTCTTTGAGATAACTCTGCACTATTGCGCGCTGCAAATGGCACTTCCAGCTTAGCTGTGCAGAAGAAGAACAACAAGAAGAAGAAATATCTCGAAATATGTCCGTCAGGCCCCTTCCCTTGAGATAAATCTGCAAATATCTCGGAAACGAAGCGAGCTATGGCAAAATGTTAAGAGACCTTTTTTGTAGAGAATTAAGTTTCCTACTTTTTATGTTCTATGATATTTTTTGATCAGATGCGTAGTTCTCGAGATATATCAAGATATTTAAAAGTTCCGAAGCTGCACCAACATAATAGAGGTGCAGAAACACCGTGGCCTCTTTCTTTGAGATAACTCTGCACTATTGCGAGCTGCAAATGCCACTTCCAGCTTGGCTGTGCAGAAGAGGAACAACAAGAAGAAGAAATATCTCGGAATATGTCCGTCAGGCCCCTTCCCTTGAGATAAATCTGCAAATATCTCGGAAACGATGCCAGCTATGGGAAAATGTTAAGAAACCTTTTTTGTAGAGAATTAAGTTTCCTACTTTTTATCTTCTATGATATTTTTTGATCAGATGCGTAGTTCTCGAGATATATCAAGATATTTAAAAGTTCCGAAGCCGCACCAACATAATAGAGATACAGAAACACCGTGGCCCCTTTCTTTGAGATAACTCTGCACTATTGCGAGCTGTAAATGCCACTTCCAGCTTAGCTGTGCAGAAGAAGAACAACAAGAAGAAGAAATATCTCGAAATATGTCCGTCAGGCCCCTTCCCTTGAGATATATCTGCAAATATCTCGGAAACAAAGCGAGCTATGGCAAAATGTTAAGAGACCTTTTTTGTAGAGAATTATGTTTCCTACAATTTATGTTCTATGATATTTTTTGATCAGAAGCGTAGTTTTCGAGATATATCGAGATATTTAAAAGTTCCGAAGCCGCACCAACATAATAGAGATACAGAAACACCGTGGCCCCTTTCTTTCAGATAACTATGCACTATTGCGAGCTGCAAATGCCACTTCCAGCTTAGCTGTGCAGAAGAAGAACAACAAGAAGAAGAAATATCTCGAAATATGTCCGTCAGGCCCCTTCCCTTGAGATAAATCTGCAAGTATCTCGGAAACGAAGCGAGCTATGGCAAAATGTTAAGAGACCTTTTTTGTAGAGAATTATGTTTCCTACAATTTATGTTCTATGATATTTTTTGATCAGATGCGTAGTTCTCGAGATATATCAAGATATTTAAAAGTTCCGAAGCCGCACCAACATAATAGAGATACAGAAACACCGTGGCCCCTCTCATTGAGATAACTCTGCACTATTGCGAGCTGGAAATGCCACTTCCAGTTTAGCTGTGCAGAAGAAGAACAACAAGAAGAAGAAATATCTCGAAATATCTCCGTCAGGACCCTTCCCTTCAGATAAATCTGCAAATATCTCGGAAACAAAGCGAGCTATTGCAAAACGTTAAGAGACCTTTTTTGTAGAGAATTAAGTTTCCTACTTTTTATGTTCTATGATATTTTTTGATCAGATGCGTAGTTCTCGAGATATATCAAGATATTTAAAAGTTCCGAAGCTGCACCAACATAATAGAGGTGCAGAAACACCGTGGCCTCTTTCTTTGAGATAACTCTGCACTATTGCGAGCTACAAATGCCACTTCCAGCTTAGCTGTGCAGAAGAGGAACAACAAGAAGAAGAAATATCTCGGAATATGTCCGTCAGGCCCCTTCCCTTGAGACATATCTGCAAATATCTCGGAAACGATGCCAGCTATGGGAAAATGTTAAGAGACCTTTTTTGTAGAGAATTAAGTTCCCTACTTTTTATCTTCTATGATATTTTTTGATCAGATGCGTAGTTCTCGAGATATATCAAGATATTTAAAAGTTCCGAAGCCGCACCAACATAATAGAGATACAGAAACACCGTGGCCCCTTTCTTTCAGATAACTATGCACTATTGCGAGCTGCAAATGCCACTTCCAGCTTAGCTGTGCAGAAGAAGAACAACAAGAAGAAGAAATATCTCGAAATATGTCCGTCAGGCCCCTTCCCTTGAGATAAATCTGCAAATATCTCGGAAACGAAGCGAGCTATGGCAAAATGTTAAGAGACCTTTTTTGTAGAGAATTAAGTTTCCTACTTTTTATGTTCTATGATATTTTTTGATCAGATGCGTAGTTCTCGAGATATATCAAGATATTTAAAAGTTCCGAAGCTGCACCAACATAATAGAGGTGCAGAAACACCGTGGCCTCTTTCTTTGAGATAACTCTGCACTATTGCGAGCTGCAAATGCCACTTCCAGCTTAGCTGTGCAGAAGAGGAACAACAAGAAGAAGAAATATCTCGGAATATGTCCGTCAGGCCCCTTCCCTTGAGATAAATCTGCAAATATCTCGGAAACGAAGCGAGCTATGGCAAAATGTTAAGAGACCTTTTTTGTAGAGAATTAAGTTTCCTACTTTTTATGTTCTATGATATTTTTTGATCAGATGTGTAGTTCTCGAGATATATCAAGATATTTAAAAGTTCCGAAGCCGCACCAACACAATAGAGATACAGAAACACCGTGGCCCCTTTCTTTGAGATAACTCTGCACTACTGCGAGCTGCAAATGCCACTTCCAGCTTAGCTGTTCAGAAGAAGAACAACAAGAAGAAGAAATATCTCGAAATATGTCCGTCAGGCCCCTTCCCTTGAGATAAATCTGCAAATATCTCGGAAACGAAGCGAGCTATGGCAAAATCTTAAGAGACCTTTTTTGTAGAGAATTATGTTTCCTACAATTTACGTTCTCTGATATTTTTTGATCAGAAGCGTAGTTTTCGGGATATATCGAGATATTTAAAAGTTCCGAAGCCGCACCAACATAATAGAGATACAGAAACACCGTGGCCCCTTTCTTTGAGATAACTCTGCACTATTGCGACCTGCAAATGCCACTTCCAGCTTAGCTGTGCAGAAGAAGAACAACAAGAAGAAGAAATATCTCGAAATATGTCCCTCAGGCCCCTTCCCTTGAGATAAATCTGCAAATATCTCGGAAACCAAGCGAGCTATGGCAAAATGTTAAGAGACCTTATTTGTAGACAATTAAGTTTCCTACTTTTTATGTTCTACGATATTTTTTGATCAGATGCGTAGTTCTCGAGATATATCAAGATATTTAAAAGTTCCGAAGCCGCACCAACATAATAGAGATACAGAAACACCGTGGCCCCTTTCTTTGAGATAACTCTGCACTATTGCGAGCTGCAAATGCCACTTCCAGCTTAGCTGTGCAGAAGAAGAACAACAAGAAGAAGAAATATCTCGAAATATGTCCGTCAGGACCCTTCCCTTGAGATAAATCTGCAATTATCTCGGAAACGAAGCGAGCTATGGCAAAATCTTAAGAGACCTTTTTTGTAGAGAATTATGTTTCCTACAATTTACGTTCTCTGATATTTTTTGATCAGAAGCGTAGTTTTCGAGATATATCGAGATATTTAAAAGTTCCGAAGCCGCACTAACATAATAGAGATACAGAAACACCGTGGCCCCTTTCTTTGAGATAACTCTGCACTACTGCGAGCTGGAAATGCCACTTCCAGTTTAGCTGTGCAGAAGAAGAACAACAAGAAGAAGAAACATCTCGAAATATGTCCATCAGGACCCTTCCCTTGAGATAAATCTGCAAATATCTCGGAAACGAAGCGAGCTATGGCAAAAGGTTAAGAGACCTTTTTTGTAGAGAATTATGTTTCCTACAATTTATGTTCTATGATATTTTTTGATCAGAAGCGTAGTTTTCGAGATATATCGAGATATTTAAAAGTTCCGAAGCCGCACCAACATAATAGAGATACAGAAACACCGTGGCCCCTTTCTTTGGGATAACTCTGCACTATTGCGAGCTGGAAATGCCACTTCCAGTTTAGCTGTGCAGAAGAAGAACAACAAGAAGAAGAAATATCTCGAAATATGTCCGTCAGGACCCTTCCCTTGAGATAAATCTGCAAATATCTCGGAAACGAAGCGAGCTATTGCAAAACGTTAAGAGACCTTTTTCGTAGAGAATTAAGTTTCCTACTTTTTATGTTCTATGATATTTTTTGATCAGATGCGTAGTTCTCGAGATATATCAAGATATTTAAAAGCTCCGAAGCTGCACCAACATAATAGAGGTACAGAAACACCGTGGCCCCTTTCTGTGAGATAACTCTGCACTATTGCGAGCTGCAAATGCCACTTCCAGCTGAGCTGTGCAGAAGAAGAACAACAAGAAGAAGAAATATCTCGAAATATGTCCGTCGGCCCCTTCCCTTGAGATAAATCTGCAAATATCTCGGAAACGAAGCGAGATATGGCAAAATGTTAAGAGACCTTTTTTGTAGAGAATTCAGTTTCCTACTTTTTATGTTCTATGATATTTTTCGATCAGAGGCGTAGTTCTCGAGATATATCAAGATATTTAAAAGTTCCGAAGCCGCACCAACATAATAGAGATACAGAAACACCGTGGCCCCTTTCTTTGAGATAACTCTGCACTATTGCGCGCTGCAAATGGCACTTCCAGCTTAGCTGTGCAGAAGAAGAACAACAAGAAGAAGAAATATCTCGAAATATGTCCGTCAGGCCCCTTCCCTTGAGATAAATCTGCAAATATCTCGGAAACGAAGCGAGCTATGGCAAAATGCTAAGAGACCTTTTTTGTAGAGAATTAAGTTTCCTACTTTTTATGTTCTATGATATTTTTTGATCAGATGCGTAGTTCTCGAGACATATCAAGATATTTAAAAGTTCCGAAGCCGCACCAACATAATAGAGATACAGAAACACCGTGGCCCCTTTCTTTGAGATAACTCTGCACTACTGCGAGCTGCAAATGCCACTTCCAGCTTAGCTGTGCAGAAGAAGAACAACAAGAAGAAGAAATATATCGAAATATGTCCGTCAGGCCCCTTCCCTTGGGATAAATCTGCAAATATCTCGGAAACGAAGCGAGCTATGGCAAAATGTTAGGAGACCTTTTTTGTAGAGAATTAAGTTTCCTACTTTTTATGTTCTATGATATTTTTTGATCAGATGCGTAGTTCTCGAGATATATCCAGATATTTAAAAGTTCCGAAGCGGCACCAACATAATAGAGATACAGAAACACCGTGGCCCCTTTCTTTGAGGTAACTCTGCACTATTGCGAGTTGCAAATGCCACTTCCAGCTTAGCTGTGCAGAAGAAGAACAACAAGAAGAAGAAATATCTCGAAATATGTCCCTCAGGCCCCTTCCCTTGAGATAAATCTGCAAATATCTCGGAAACCAAGCGAGCTATGGCAAAATGTTAAGAGACCTTTTTTGTAGAGAATTATGTTTCCTACAATTTATGTCCTATGATATTTTTTGATCAGAAGCGTAGTTTTCGAGATATATCGAGATATTTAAAAGTTCCGAAGCCGCACCAACATAATAGAGATACAGAAACATCGTGGCCCCTTTCTTTGGGATAACTCTGCACTATTGCGAGCTGGAAATGCCACTTCCAGTTTAGCTGTGCAGAAGAAGAACAACAAGAAGAAGAAATATCTCGAAATATGTCCGTCAGGACCCTTCCCTTGAGATAAATCTGCAAATATCTCGGAAACGAAGCGAGCTATTGCAAAACGTTAAGAGACCTTTTTTGTAGAGAATTAAGTTTCCTACTTTTTATGTTCTACGATATTTTTTGATCAGATGCGTAGTTCTCGAGATATATCAAGATATTTAAAAGTTCCGAAGCCGCACCAACATAATAGAGATACAGAAACACCGTGGCCCCTTTCTTTGAGATAACTCTGCACTATTGCGCGCTGCAAATGGCACTTCCAGCTTAGCTGTGCAGAAGAAGAACAACAAGAAGAAGAAATATCTCGAAATATGTCCGTCAGGCCCCTTCCCTTGAGATAAATCTGCAAATATCTCGGAAACGAAGCGAGCTATGGCAAAATGTTAAGAGACCTTTTTTGTAGAGAATTAAGTTTCCTACTTTTTATGTTCTATGATATTTTTTGATCAGATGCGTAGTTCTCGAGATATATCAAGATATTTAAAAGTTCCGAAGCTGCACCAACATAATAGAGGTGCAGAAACACCGTGGCCTCTTTCTTTGAGATAACTCTGCACTATTGCGAGCTGCAAATGCCACTTCCAGCTTAGCTGTGCAGAAGAGGAACAACAAGAAGAAGAAATATCTCGGAATATGTCCGTCAGGCCCCTTCCCTTGAGATAAATCTGCAAATATCTCGGAAACGATGCCAGCTATGGGAAAATGTTAAGAAACCTTTTTTGTAGAGAATTAAGTTTCCTACTTTTTATCTTCTATGATATTTTTTGATCAGATGCGTAGTTCTCGAGATATATCAAGATATTTAAAAGTTCCGAAGCCGCACCAACATAATAGAGATACAGAAACACCGTGGCCCCTTTCTTTGAGATAACTCTGCACTATTGCGCGCTGCAAATGGCACTTCCAGCTTAGCTGTGCAGAAGAAGAACAACAAGAAGAAGAAATATCTCGAAATATGTCCGTCAGGCCCCTTCCCTTGAGATAAATCTGCAAATATCTCGGAAACGAAGCGAGCTATGGCAAAATGTTAAGAGACCTTTTTTGTAGAGAATTAAGTTTCCTACTTTTTATGTTCTATGATATTTTTTGATCAGATGCGTAGTTCTCGAGATATATCAAGATATTTAAAAGTTCCGAAGCTGCACCAACATAATAGAGGTGCAGAAACACCGTGGCCTCTTTCTTTGAGATAACTCTGCACTATTGCGAGCTGCAAATGCCACTTCCAGCTTGGCTGTGCAGAAGAGGAACAACAAGAAGAAGAAATATCTCGGAATATGTCCGTCAGGCCCCTTCCCTTGAGATAAATCTGCAAATATCTCGGAAACGATGCCAGCTATGGGAAAATGTTAAGAAACCTTTTTTGTAGAGAATTAAGTTTCCTACTTTTTATCTTCTATGATATTTTTTGATCAGATGCGTAGTTCTCGAGATATATCAAGATATTTAAAAGTTCCGAAGCCGCACCAACATAATAGAGATACAGAAACACCGTGGCCCCTTTCTTTGAGATAACTCTGCACTATTGCGAGCTGTAAATGCCACTTCCAGCTTAGCTGTGCAGAAGAAGAACAACAAGAAGAAGAAATATCTCGAAATATGTCCGTCAGGCCCCTTCCCTTGAGATATATCTGCAAATATCTCGGAAACAAAGCGAGCTATGGCAAAATGTTAAGAGACCTTTTTTGTAGAGAATTATGTTTCCTACAATTTATGTTCTATGATATTTTTTGATCAGAAGCGTAGTTTTCGAGATATATCGAGATATTTAAAAGTTCCGAAGCCGCACCAACATAATAGAGATACAGAAACACCGTGGCCCCTTTCTTTCAGATAACTATGCACTATTGCGAGCTGCAAATGCCACTTCCAGCTTAGCTGTGCAGAAGAAGAACAACAAGAAGAAGAAATATCTCGAAATATGTCCGTCAGGCCCCTTCCCTTGAGATAAATCTGCAAGTATCTCGGAAACGAAGCGAGCTATGGCAAAATGTTAAGAGACCTTTTTTGTAGAGAATTATGTTTCCTACAATTTATGTTCTATGATATTTTTTGATCAGATGCGTAGTTCTCGAGATATATCAAGATATTTAAAAGTTCCGAAGCCGCACCAACATAATAGAGATACAGAAACACCGTGGCCCCTCTCTTTGAGATAACTCTGCACTATTGCGAGCTGGAAATGCCACTTCCAGTTTAGCTGTGCAGAAGAAGAACAACAAGAAGAAGAAATATCTCGAAATATCTCCGTCAGGACCCTTCCCTTCAGATAAATCTGCAAATATCTCGGAAACAAAGCGAGCTATTGCAAAACGTTAAGAGACCTTTTTTGTAGAGAATTAAGTTTCCTACTTTTTATGTTCTATGATATTTTTTGATCAGATGCGTAGTTCTCGAGATATATCAAGATATTTAAAAGTTCCGAAGCTGCACCAACATAATAGAGGTGCAGAAACACCGTGGCCTCTTTCTTTGAGATAACTCTGCACTATTGCGAGCTACAAATGCCACTTCCAGCTTAGCTGTGCAGAAGAGGAACAACAAGAAGAAGAAATATCTCGGAATATGTCCGTCAGGCCCCTTCCCTTGAGACATATCTGCAAATATCTCGGAAACGATGCCAGCTATGGGAAAATGTTAAGAGACCTTTTTTGTAGAGAATTAAGTTCCCTACTTTTTATCTTCTATGATATTTTTTGATCAGATGCGTAGTTCTCGAGATATATCAAGATATTTAAAAGTTCCGAAGCCGCACCAACATAATAGAGATACAGAAACACCGTGGCCCCTTTCTTTCAGATAACTATGCACTATTGCGAGCTGCAAATGCCACTTCCAGCTTAGCTGTGCAGAAGAAGAACAACAAGAAGAAGAAATATCTCGAAATATGTCCGTCAGGCCCCTTCCCTTGAGATAAATCTGCAAATATCTCGGAAACGAAGCGAGCTATGGCAAAATGTTAAGAGACCTTTTTTGTAGAGAATTAAGTTTCCTACTTTTTATGTTCTATGATATTTTTTGATCAGATGCGTAGTTCTCGAGATATATCAAGATATTTAAAAGTTCCGAAGCTGCACCAACATAATAGAGGTGCAGAAACACCGTGGCCTCTTTCTTTGAGATAACTCTGCACTATTGCGAGCTGCAAATGCCACTTCCAGCTTAGCTGTGCAGAAGAGGAACAACAAGAAGAAGAAATATCTCGGAATATGTCCGTCAGGCCCCTTCCCTTGAGATAAATCTGCAAATATCTCGGAAACGATGCCAGCTATGGGAAAATGTTAAGAAACCTTTTTTGTAGAGAATTAAGTTTCCTACTTTTTATCTTCTATGATATTTTTTGATCAGATGCGTAGTTCTCGAGATATATCAAGATATTTAAAAGTTCCGAAGCCGCACCAACATAATAGAGATACAGAAACACCGTGGCCCCTTTCTTTGAGATAACTCTGCACTATTGCGAGCTGTAAATGCCACTTCCAGCTTAGCTGTGCAGAAGAAGAACAACAAGAAGAAGAAATATCTCGAAATATGTCCGTCAGGCCCCTTCCCTTGAGATATATCTGCAAATATCTCGGAAACAAAGCGAGCTATGGCAAAATGTCTAGAGACCTTTTTTGTAGAGAATTATGTTTCCTACAATTTATGTTCTATGATATTTTTTGATCAGAAGCGTAGTTTTCGAGATATATCGAGATATTTAAAAGTTCCGAAGCCGCACCAACATAATAGAGATACAGAAACACCGTGGCCCCTTTCTTTCAGATAACTATGCACTATTGCGAGCTGCAAATGCCACTTCCAGCTTAGCTGTGCAGAAGAAGAACAACAAGAAGAAGAAATATCTCGAAATATGTCCGTCAGGCCCCTTCCCTTGAGATAAATCTGCAAGTATCTCGGAAACGAAGCGAGCTATGGCAAAATGTTAAGAGACCTTTTTTGTAGAGAATTATGTTTCCTACAATTTATGTTCTATGATATTTTTTGATCAGATGCGTAGTTCTCGAGATATATCAAGATATTTAAAAGTTCCGAAGCCGCACCAACATAATAGAGATACAGAAACACCGTGGCCCCTTTCTTTCAGATAACTATGCACTATTGCGAGCTGCAAATGCCACTTCCAGCTTAGCTGTGCAGAAGAAGAACAACAAGAAGAAGAAATATCTCGAAATATGTCCGTCAGGCCCCTTACCATGAGATAAATCTGCAAATATCTCGGAAACGAAGCGAGCTATGGCAAAATGTTAAGAGAGCTTTTTTGTAGAGAATTAGGTTTCCTACTTTTTATCTTCTATGATATTTTCTGATCAGATTCGTAGTTCTCGAGATATATCAAGATATTTAAAAGTTCCGAAGCCGCACCAACATAATAGAGGTGCAGAAACACCGTGGCCTCTTTCTTTGAGATAACTCTGCACTATTGCGAGCTGCAAATGCCACTTCCAGCTTAGCTGTGCAGAAGAGGAACAACAAGAAGAAGAAATATCTCGGAATATGTCCGTCAGGCCCCTTCCCTTGAGATAAATCTGCAAATATCTCGGAAACGATGCCAGCTATGGGAAAATGTTAAGAAACCTTTTTTGTAGAGAATTAAGTTTCCTACTTTTTATCTTCTATGATATTTTTTGATCAGATGCGTAGTTCTCGAGATATATCAAGATATTTAAAAGTTCCGAAGCCGCACCAACATAATAGAGATACAGAAACACCGTGGCCCCTTTCTTTGAGATAACTCTGCACTATTGCGAGCTGTAAATGCCACTTCCAGCTTAGCTGTGCAGAAGAAGAACAACAAGAAGAAGAAATATCTCGAAATATGTCCGTCAGGCCCCTTCCCTTGAGATATATCTGCAAATATCTCGGAAACAAAGCGAGCTATGGCAAAATGTTAAGAGACCTTTTTTGTAGAGAATTATGTTTCCTACAATTTATGTTCTATGATATTTTTTGATCAGAAGCGTAGTTTTCGAGATATATCGAGATATTTAAAAGTTCCGAAGCCGCACCAACATAATAGAGATACAGAAACACCGTGGCCCCTTTCGTTGAGATAACTCTGCACTAGTGCGAGCCGCAAATGCCACTTCCAGCTTAGCTGTGCAGAAGAAGAAGAACAAGAAGAAGAAATGTCTCGAAATATGTCCGTCAGGCCCCTTCCCTTGAGATAAATCTGCAAGTATCTCGGAAACGGAGCGAGCTATGGCAAAATGTTAAGAGACCTTTTTTGTAGAGAATTATGTTTCCTACAATTTATGTTCTATGATATTTTTTGATCAGATGCGTAGTTCTCGAGATATATCAAGATATTTAAAAGTTCCGAAGCCGCACCAACATAATAGAGATACAGAAACACCGTGGCCCCTCTCTTTGAGATAACTCTGCACTATTGCGAGCTGGAAATGCCACTTCCAGTTTAGCTGTGCAGAAGAAGAACAACAAGAAGAAGAAATATCTCGAAATATGTCCGTCAGGACCCTTCCCTTCAGATAAATCTGCAAATATCTCGGAAACAAAGCGAGCTATTGCAAAACGTTAAGAGACCTTTTTTGTAGAGAATTAAGTTTCCTACTTTTTATGTTCTATGATATTTTTTGATCAGATGCGTAGTTCTCGAGATATATCAAGATATTTAAAAGTTCCGAAGCTGCACCAACATAATAGAGGTGCAGAAACACCGTGGCCTCTTTCTTTGAGATAACTCTGCACTATTGCGAGCTACAAATGCCACTTCCAGCTTAGCTGTGCAGAAGAGGAACAACAAGAAGAAGAAATATCTCGGAATATGTCCGTCAGGCCCCTTACCTTGAGATATATCTGCAAATATCTCGGAAACGATGCCAGCTATGGGAAAATGTTAAGAGACCTTTTTTGTAGAGAATTAAGTTTCCTACTTTTTATCTTCTATGATATTTTTTGATCAGATGCGTAGTTCTCGAGATATATCAAGATATTTAAAAGTTCCGAAGCCGCACCAACATAATAGAGATACAGAAACACCGTGGCCCCTTTCTTTCAGATAACTATGCCCTATTGCGAGCTGCAAATGCCACTTCCAGCTTAGCTGTGCAGAAGAAGAACAACAAGAAGAAGAAATATCTCGAAATATGTCCGTCAGGCCCCTTACCATGAGATAAATCTGCAAATATCTCGGAAACGAAGCGAGCTATGGCAAAATGTTAAGAGAGCTTTTTTGTAGAGAATTAAGTTTCCTACTTTTTATCTTCTATGATATTTTCTGATCAGGTTCGTAGTTCTCGAGATATATCAAGATATTTAAAAGTTCCGAAGCCGCACCAACATAATAGAGATACAGAAACACCGTGGCCCCTTTCTTTGAGATAACTCTGCACTATTGCGAGCTGCAAATGCCACTTCCAGCTTAGCTGTGCAGAAGAAGAACAACAAGAAGAAGAAATATCACGAAATATGTCCGTTAGGCCCCTTCCCTTGAGATAAATCTGCAAATATCTCGGAAACGAAGCGAGCTATGGCAAAATGTTAAGAGACCTTTTTTGTAGCGAATTAAGTTTCCTACTTTTTATGTTCTATGATATTTTTTGATCAGATGCGTAGTTCTCGAGATATATCAAGATATTTAAAAGTTCCGAAGCCGCACCAACATAATAGAGATACAGAAACACCGTGGCCCCTTTCTTTCAGATAGCTATGCACTATTGCGAGCTGCAAATGCCACTTCCAGCTTAGCTGTGCAGAAGAAGAACAACAAGAAGAAGAAATATCTGGAAATATGTCCGTCATGCCCCTTACCTTGAGATAAATCTGCAAATATCTCGGAAACGAAGCGAGCTATGGCAAAATGTTAAGAGACCTTTTTTGTAGAGAATTAAGTTTCCTACTTTTTATCTTCTATGATATTTTCTGATCAGATGCGTAGTTCTCGAGATATATCAAGATATTTAAAAGTTCCGAAGCCGCACCAACATAATAGAGATACAGAAACACCGTGGCCCCTCTCTTTGAGATAACTCTGCACTATTGCGAGCTGCAAATGCCACTTCCAGCTTAGCTGTGCAGAAGAGGAACAACAAGAAGAAGAAATATCTCGGAATATGTCCGTCAGGCCCCTTCCCTTGAGATAAATCTGCAAATATCTCGGAAACGATGCCAGCTATGGGAAAATGTTAAGAGACCTTTTTTGTAGAGAATTAAGTTCCCTACTTTTTATCTTCTATGATATTTTTTGATCAGATGCGTAGTTCTCGAGATATATCAAGATATTTAAAAGTTCCGAAGCCGCACCAACATAATAGAGATACAGAAACACCGTGGCCCCTTTCTTTGAGATAACTCTGCACTATTGCGAGCTGCAAATGCCACTTCCAGCTTAGCTGTGCAGAAGAAGAACAACAAGAAGAAGAAATATCTCGAAATATGTCCGTCAGGCCCCTTCCCTTGAGATAAATCGGCAAGTATCTCGGAAACGAAGCGAGCTATGGCAAAATGTTAAGAGACCTTTTTTGTAGACAATTATGTTTCCTACAATTTATGTTCTATGATATTTTTTGATCAGATGCGTAGTTCTCGAGATATATCAAGATATTTAAAAGTTCCGAAGCCGCACCAACATAATAGAGATACAGAAACACCGTGGCCCCTCTCTTTGAGATAACTCTGCACTATTGCGAGCTGGAAATGCCACTTCCAGTTTAGCTGTGCAGAAGAAGAACAACAAGAAGAAGAAATATCTCGAAATATGTCCGTCAGGACCCTTCCCTTCAGATAAATCTGCAAATATCTCGGAAACAAAGCGAGCTATTGCAAAACGTTAAGAGACCTTTTTTGTAGAGAATTAAGTTTCCTACTTTTTATGTTCTATGATATTTTTTGATCAGATGCGTAGTTCTCGAGATATATCAAGATATTTAAAAGTTCCGAAGCTGCACCAACATAATAGAGGTGCAGAAACACCGTGGCCTCTTTCTTTGAGATAACTCTGCACTATTGCGAGCTACAAATGCCACTTCCAGCTTAGCTGTGCAGAAGAGGAACAACAAGAAGAAGAAATATCTCGGAATATGTCCGTCAGGCCCCTTCCCTTGAGATATATCTGCAAATATCTCGGAAACGATGCCAGCTATGGGAAAATGTTAAGAGACCTTTTTTGTAGAGAATTAAGTTTCCTACTTTTTATCTTCTATGATATTTTTTGATCAGATGCGTAGTTCTCGAGATATATCAAGATATTTAAAAGTTCCGAAGCCGCACCAACATAATAGAGATACAGAAACACCGTGGCCCCTTTCTTTCAGATAACTATGCACTATTGCGAGCTGCAAATGCCACTTCCAGCTTAGCTGTGCAGAAGAAGAACAACAAGAAGAAGAAATATCTCGAAATATGTCCGTCAGGCCCCTTACCATGAGATAAATCTGCAAATATCTCGGAAACGAAGCGAGCTATGGCAAAATGTTAAGAGAGCTTTTTTGTAGAGAATTAAGTTTCCTACTTTTTATCTTCTATGATATTTTCTGGTCAGATTCGTAGTTCTCGAGATATATCAAGATATTTAAAAGTTCCGAAGCCGCACCAACATAATAGAGATACAGAAACACCGTGGCCCCTTTCTTTGAGATAACTCTGCACTATTGCGCGCTGCAAATGGCACTTCCAGCTTAGCTGTGCAGAAGAAGAACAACAAGAAGAAGAAATATCTCGAAATATGTCCGTCAGGCTCCTTCCCTTGAGATAAATCTGCAAATATCTCGGAAACGAAGCGAGCTATGGCAAAATGTTAAGAGACCTTTTTTGTAGAGAATTAAGTTTCCTACTTTTTATGTTCTATGATATTTTTTGATCAGATGCGTAGTTCTCGAGATATATCAAGATATTTAAAAGTTCCGAAGCCGCACCAACATAATAGAGATACAGAAACACCGTGGCCCCTTTCTTTGAGATAACTCTGCACTACTGCGAGCTGCAAATGCCACTTCCAGCTTAGCTGTGCAGAAGAAGAACAACAAGAAGAAGAAATATATCGAAATATGTCCGTCAGGCCCCTTCCCTTGGGATAAATCTGCAAATATCTCGGAAACGAAGCGAGCTATGGCAAAATGTTAAGAGACCTTTTTTGTAGAGAATTAAGTTTCCTACTTTTTATGTTCTATGATATTTTTTGATCAGATGCGTAGTTCTCGAGATATATCCAGATATTTAAAAGTTCCGAAGCGGCACCAACATAATAGAGATACAGAAACACCGTGGCCCCTTTCTTTGAGGTAACTCTGCACTATTGCGAGCTGCAAATGCCACTTCCAGCTTAGCTGTGCAGAAGAAGAACAACAAGAAGAAGAAATATCTCGAAATATGTCCCTCAGGCCCCTTCCCTTGAGATAAATCTGCAAATATCTCGGAAACCAAGCGAGCTATGGCAAAATGTTAAGAGACCTTTTTTGTAGAGAATTATGTTTCCTACAATTTATGTCCTATGATATTTTTTGATCAGAAGCGTAGTTTTCGAGATATATCGAGATATTTAAAAGTTCCGAAGCCGCACCAACATAATAGAGATACAGAAACATCGTGGCCCCTTTCTTTGGGATAACTCCGCACTATTGCGAGCTGGAAATGCAACTTCCAGTTTAGCTGTGCAGAAGAAGAACAACAAGAAGAAGAAATATCTCGAAATATGTCCGTCAGGACCCTTCCCTTGAGATAAATCTGCAAATATCTCGGAAACGAAGCGAGCTATTGCAAAACGTTAAGAGACCTTTTTTGTAGAGAATTAAGTTTCCTACTTTTTATGTTCTATGATATTTTTTGATCAGATGCGTAGTTCTCGAGATATATCAAGATATTTAAAAGTTCCGAAGCCGCACCAACATAATAGAGATACAGAAACACCGTGGCCCCTTTCTTTGAGATAACTCTGCACTATTGCGCGCTGCAAATGGCACTTCCAGCTTAGCTGTGCAGAAGAAGAACAACAAGAAGAAGAAATATCTCGAAATATGTCCGTCAGGCCCCTTCCCTTGAGATAAATCTGCAAATATCTCGGAAACGAAGCGAGCTATGGCAAAATGTTAAGAGACCTTTTTTGTAGAGAATTAAGTTTCCTACTTTTTATGTTCTATGATATTTTTTGATCAGATGTGTAGTTCTCGAGATATATCAAGATATTTAAAAGTTCCGAAGCCGCACCAACACAATAGAGATACAGAAACACCGTGGCCCCTTTCTTTGAGATAACTCTGCACTACTGCGAGCTGCAAATGCCACTTCCAGCTTAGCTGTTCAGAAGAAGAACAACAAGAAGAAGAAATATCTCGAAATATGTCCGTCAGGCCCCTTCCCTTGAGATAAATCTGCAAATATCTCGGAAACGAAGCGAGCTATGGCAAAATCTTAAGAGACCTTTTTTGTAGAGAATTATGTTTCCTACAATTTACGTTCTCTGATATTTTTTGATCAGAAGCGTAGTTTTCGGGATATATCGAGATATTTAAAAGTTCCGAAGCCGCACCAACATAATAGAGATACAGAAACACCGTGGCCCCTTTCTTTGAGATAACTCTGCACTATTGCGACCTGCAAATGCCACTTCCAGCTTAGCTGTGCAGAAGAAGAACAACAAGAAGAAGAAATATCTCGAAATATGTCCCTCAGGCCCCTTCCCTTGAGATAAATCTGCAAATATCTCGGAAACCAAGCGAGCTATGGCAAAATGTTAAGAGACCTTATTTGTAGACAATTAAGTTTCCTACTTTTTATGTTCTACGATATTTTTTGATCAGATGCGTAGTTCTCGAGATATATCAAGACATTTAAAAGTTCCGAAGCCGCACCAACATAATAGAGATACAGAAACACCGTGGCCCCTTTCTTTGAGATAACTCTGCACTATTGCGAGCTGCAAATGCCACTTCCAGCTTAGCTGTGCAGAAGAAGAACAACAAGAAGAAGAAATATCTCGAAATATGTCCGTCAGGACCCTTCCCTTGAGATAAATCTGCAATTATCTCGGAAACGAAGCGAGCTATGGCAAAATCTTAAGAGACCTTTTTTGTAGAGAATTATGTTTCCTACAATTTACGTTCTCTGATATTTTTTGATCAGAAGCGTAGTTTTCGAGATATATCGAGATATTTAAAAGTTCCGAAGCCGCACTAACATAATAGAGATACAGAAACACCGTGGCCCCTTTCTTTGAGATAACTCTGCACTACTGCGAGCTGGAAATGCCACTTCCAGTTTAGCTGTGCAGAAGAAGAACAACAAGAAGAAGAAACATCTCGAAATATGTCCATCAGGACCCTTCCCTTGAGATAAATCTGCAAATATCTCGGAAACGAAGCGAGCTATGGCAAAAGGTTAAGAGACCTTTTTTGTAGAGAATTATGTTTCCTACAATTTATGTTCTATGATATTTTTTGATCAGAAGCGTAGTTTTCGAGATATATCGAGATATTTAAAAGTTCCGAAGCCGCACCAACATAATAGAGATACAGAAACACCGTGGCCCCTTTCTTTGGGATAACTCTGCACTATTGCGAGCTGGAAATGCCACTTCCAGTTTAGCTGTGCAGAAGAAGAACAACAAGAAGAAGAAATATCTCGAAATATGTCCGTCAGGACCCTTCCCTTGAGATAAATCTGCAAATATCTCGGAAACGAAGCGAGCTATTGCAAAACGTTAAGAGACCTTTTTCGTAGAGAATTAAGTTTCCTACTTTTTATGTTCTATGATATTTTTTGATCAGATGCGTAGTTCTCGAGATATATCAAGATATTTAAAAGCTCCGAAGCTGCACCAACATAATAGAGGTACAGAAACACCGTGGCCCCTTTCTGTGAGATAACTCTGCACTATTGCGAGCTGCAAATGCCACTTCCAGCTGAGCTGTGCAGAAGAAGAACAACAAGAAGAAGAAATATCTCGAAATATGTCCGTCGGCCCCTTCCCTTGAGATAAATCTGCAAATATCTCGGAAACGAAGCGAGATATGGCAAAATGTTAAGAGACCTTTTTTGTAGAGAATTCAGTTTCCTACTTTTTATGTTCTATGATATTTTTCGATCAGAGGCGTAGTTCTCGAGATATATCAAGATATTTAAAAGTTCCGAAGCCGCACCAACATAATAGAGATACAGAAACACCGTGGCCCCTTTCTTTGAGATAACTCTGCACTATTGCGCGCTGCAAATGGCACTTCCAGCTTAGCTGTGCAGAAGAAGAACAACAAGAAGAAGAAATATCTCGAAATATGTCCGTCAGGCCCCTTCCCTTGAGATAAATCTGCAAATATCTCGGAAACGAAGCGAGCTATGGCAAAATGCTAAGAGACCTTTTTTGTAGAGAATTAAGTTTCCTACTTTTTATGTTCTATGATATTTTTTGATCAGATGCGTAGTTCTCGAGACATATCAAGATATTTAAAAGTTCCGAAGCCGCACCAACATAATAGAGATACAGAAACACCGTGGCCCCTTTCTTTGAGATAACTCTGCACTACTGCGAGCTGCAAATGCCACTTCCAGCTTAGCTGTGCAGAAGAAGAACAACAAGAAGAAGAAATATATCGAAATATGTCCGTCAGGCCCCTTCCCTTGGGATAAATCTGCAAATATCTCGGAAACGAAGCGAGCTATGGCAAAATGTTAGGAGACCTTTTTTGTAGAGAATTAAGTTTCCTACTTTTTATGTTCTATGATATTTTTTGATCAGATGCGTAGTTCTCGAGATATATCCAGATATTTAAAAGTTCCGAAGCGGCACCAACATAATAGAGATACAGAAACACCGTGGCCCCTTTCTTTGAGGTAACTCTGCACTATTGCGAGTTGCAAATGCCACTTCCAGCTTAGCTGTGCAGAAGAAGAACAACAAGAAGAAGAAATATCTCGAAATATGTCCCTCAGGCCCCTTCCCTTGAGATAAATCTGCAAATATCTCGGAAACCAAGCGAGCTATGGCAAAATGTTAAGAGACCTTTTTTGTAGAGAATTACGTTTCCTACAATTTATGTCCTATGATATTTTTTGATCAGAAGCGTAGTTTTCGAGATATATCGAGATATTTAAAAGTTCCGAAGCCGCACCAACATAATAGAGATACAGAAACATCGTGGCCCCTTTCTTTGGGATAACTCTGCACTATTGCGAGCTGGAAATGCCACTTCCAGTTTAGCTGTGCAGAAGAAGAACAACAAGAAGAAGAAATATCTCGAAATATGTCCGTCAGGACCCTTCCCTTGAGATAAATCTGCAAATATCTCGGAAACGAAGCGAGCTATTGCAAAACGTTAAGAGACCTTTTTTGTAGAGAATTAAGTTTCCTACTTTTTATGTTCTACGATATTTTTTGATCAGATGCGTAGTTCTCGAGATATATCAAGATATTTAAAAGTTCCGAAGCCGCACCAACATAATAGAGATACAGAAACACCGTGGCCCCTTTCTTTGAGATAACTCTGCACTATTGCGCGCTGCAAATGGCACTTCCAGCTTAGCTGTGCAGAAGAAGAACAACAAGAAGAAGAAATATCTCGAAATATGTCCGTCAGGCCCCTTCCCTTGAGATAAATCTGCAAATATCTCGGAAACGAAGCGAGCTATGGCAAAATGTTAAGAGACCTTTTTTGTAGAGAATTAAGTTTCCTACTTTTTATGTTCTATGATATTTTTTGATCAGATGCGTAGTTCTCGAGATATATCAAGATATTTAAAAGTTCCGAAGCTGCACCAACATAATAGAGGTGCAGAAACACCGTGGCCTCTTTCTTTGAGATAACTCTGCACTATTGCGAGCTGCAAATGCCACTTCCAGCTTAGCTGTGCAGAAGAGGAACAACAAGAAGAAGAAATATCTCGGAATATGTCCGTCAGGCCCCTTCCCTTGAGATAAATCTGCAAATATCTCGGAAACGATGCCAGCTATGGGAAAATGTTAAGAAACCTTTTTTGTAGAGAATTAAGTTTCCTACTTTTTATCTTCTATGATATTTTTTGATCAGATGCGTAGTTCTCGAGATATATCAAGATATTTAAAAGTTCCGAAGCCGCACCAACATAATAGAGATACAGAAACACCGTGGCCCCTTTCTTTGAGATAACTCTGCACTATTGCGCGCTGCAAATGGCACTTCCAGCTTAGCTGTGCAGAAGAAGAACAACAAGAAGAAGAAATATCTCGAAATATGTCCGTCAGGCCCCTTCCCTTGAGATAAATCTGCAAATATCTCGGAAACGAAGCGAGCTATGGCAAAATGTTAAGAGACCTTTTTTGTAGAGAATTAAGTTTCCTACTTTTTATGTTCTATGATATTTTTTGATCAGATGCGTAGTTCTCGAGATATATCAAGATATTTAAAAGTTCCGAAGCTGCACCAACATAATAGAGGTGCAGAAACACCGTGGCCTCTTTCTTTGAGATAACTCTGCACTATTGCGAGCTGCAAATGCCACTTCCAGCTTGGCTGTGCAGAAGAGGAACAACAAGAAGAAGAAATATCTCGGAATATGTCCGTCAGGCCCCTTCCCTTGAGATAAATCTGCAAATATCTCGGAAACGATGCCAGCTATGGGAAAATGTTAAGAAACCTTTTTTGTAGAGAATTAAGTTTCCTACTTTTTATCTTCTATGATATTTTTTGATCAGATGCGTAGTTCTCGAGATATATCAAGATATTTAAAAGTTCCGAAGCCGCACCAACATAATAGAGATACAGAAACACCGTGGCCCCTTTCTTTGAGATAACTCTGCACTATTGCGAGCTGTAAATGCCACTTCCAGCTTAGCTGTGCAGAAGAAGAACAACAAGAAGAAGAAATATCTCGAAATATGTCCGTCAGGCCCCTTCCCTTGAGATATATCTGCAAATATCTCGGAAACAAAGCGAGCTATGGCAAAATGTTAAGAGACCTTTTTTGTAGAGAATTATGTTTCCTACAATTTATGTTCTATGATATTTTTTGATCAGAAGCGTAGTTTTCGAGATATATCGAGATATTTAAAAGTTCCGAAGCCGCACCAACATAATAGAGATACAGAAACACCGTGGCCCCTTTCTTTCAGATAACTATGCACTATTGCGAGCTGCAAATGCCACTTCCAGCTTAGCTGTGCAGAAGAAGAGCAACAAGAAGAAGAAATATCTCGAAATATGTCCGTCAGGCCCCTTCCCTTGAGATAAATCTGCAAGTATCTCGGAAACGAAGCGAGCTATGGCAAAATGTTAAGAGACCTTTTTTGTAGAGAATTATGTTTCCTACAATTTATGTTCTATGATATTTTTTGATCAGATGCGTAGTTCTCGAGATATATCAAGATATTTAAAAGTTCCGAAGCCGCACCAACATAATAGAGATACAGAAACACCGTGGCCCCTCTCTTTGAGATAACTCTGCACTATTGCGAGCTGGAAATGCCACTTCCAGTTTAGCTGTGCAGAAGAAGAACAACAAGAAGAAGAAATATCTCGAAATATCTCCGTCAGGACCCTTCCCTTCAGATAAATCTGCAAATATCTCGGAAACAAAGCGAGCTATTGCAAAACGTTAAGAGACCTTTTTTGTAGAGAATTAAGTTTCCTACTTTTTATGTTCTATGATATTTTTTGATCAGATGCGTAGTTCTCGAGATATATCAAGATATTTAAAAGTTCCGAAGCTGCACCAACATAATAGAGGTGCAGAAACACCGTGGCCTCTTTCTTTGAGATAACTCTGCACTATTGCGAGCTACAAATGCCACTTCCAGCTTAGCTGTGCAGAAGAGGAACAACAAGAAGAAGAAATATCTCGGAATATGTCCGTCAGGCCCCTTCCCTTGAGACATATCTGCAAATATCTCGGAAACGATGCCAGCTATGGGAAAATGTTAAGAGACCTTTTTTGTAGAGAATTAAGTTCCCTACTTTTTATCTTCTATGATATTTTTTGATCAGATGCGTAGTTCTCGAGATATATCAAGATATTTAAAAGTTCCGAAGCCGCACCAACATAATAGAGATACAGAAACACCGTGGCCCCTTTCTTTCAGATAACTATGCACTATTGCGAGCTGCAAATGCCACTTCCAGCTTAGCTGTGCAGAAGAAGAACAACAAGAAGAAGAAATATCTCGAAATATGTCCGTCAGGCCCCTTCCCTTGAGATAAATCTGCAAATATCTCGGAAACGAAGCGAGCTATGGCAAAATGTTAAGAGACCTTTTTTGTAGAGAATTAAGTTTCCTACTTTTTATGTTCTATGATATTTTTTGATCAGATGCGTAGTTCTCGAGATATATCAAGATATTTAAAAGTTCCGAAGCTGCACCAACATAATAGAGGTGCAGAAACACCGTGGCCTCTTTCTTTGAGATAACTCTGCACTATTGCGAGCTGCAAATGCCACTTCCAGCTTAGCTGTGCAGAAGAAGAACAACAAGAAGAAGAAATATCTCGAAATATGTCCGTCAGGCCCCTTCCCTTGAGATAAATCTGCAAGTATCTCGGAAACGAAGCGAGCTATGGCAAAATGTTAAGAGACCTTTTTTGTAGAGAATTATGTTTCCTACAATTTATGTTCTATGATATTTTTTGATCAGATGCGTAGTTCTCGAGATATATCAAGATATTTAAAAGTTCCGAAGCCGCACCAACATAATAGAGATACAGAAACACCGTGGCCCCTTTCTTTCAGATAACTATGCACTATTGCGAGCTGCAAATGCCACTTCCAGCTTAGCTGTGCAGAAGAAGAACAACAAGAAGAAGAAATATCTCGAAATATGTCCGTCAGGCCCCTTACCATGAGATAAATCTGCAAATATCTCGGAAACGAAGCGAGCTATGGCAAAATGTTAAGAGAGCTTTTTTGTAGAGAATTAGGTTTCCTACTTTTTATCTTCTATGATATTTTCTGATCAGATTCGTAGTTCTCGAGATATATCAAGATATTTAAAAGTTCCGAAGCCGCACCAACATAATAGAGGTGCAGAAACACCGTGGCCTCTTTCTTTGAGATAACTCTGCACTATTGCGAGCTGCAAATGCCACTTCCAGCTTAGCTGTGCAGAAGAGGAACAACAAGAAGAAGAAATATCTCGGAATATGTCCGTCAGGCCCCTTCCCTTGACATAAATCTGCAAATATCTCGGAAACAAAGCGAGCTATGGCAAAATGTTAAGAGACCTTTTTTGTAGAGAATTATGTTTCCTACAATTTATGTTCTATGATATTTTTTGATCAGAAGCGTAGTTTTCGAGATATATCGAGATATTTAAAAGTTCCGAAGCCGCACCAACATAATAGAGATACAGAAACACCGTGGCCCCTTTCTTTCAGATAACTATGCACTATTGCGAGCTGCAAATGCCACTTCCAGCTTAGCTGTGCAGAAGAAGAACAACAAGAAGAAGAAATATCTCGAAATATGTCCGTCAGGCCCCTTCCCTTGAGATAAATCTGCAAGTATCTCGGAAACGAAGCGAGCTATGGCAAAATGTTAAGAGACCTTTTTTGTAGAGAATTATGTTTCCTACAATTTATGTTCTATGATATTTTTTGATCAGATGCGTAGTTCTCGAGATATATCAAGATATTTAAAAGTTCCGAAGCCGCACCAACATAATAGAGATACAGAAACACCGTGGCCCCTTTCTTTCAGATAACTATGCACTATTGCGAGCTGCAAATGCCACTTCCAGCTTAGCTGTGCAGAAGAAGAACAACAAGAAGAAGAAATATCTCGAAATATGTCCGTCAGGCCCCTTACCATGAGATAAATCTGCAAATATCTCGGAAACGAAGCGAGCTATGGCAAAATGTTAAGAGAGCTTTTTTGTAGAGAATTAGGTTTCCTACTTTTTATCTTCTATGATATTTTCTGATCAGATTCGTAGTTCTCGAGATATATCAAGATATTTAAAAGTTCCGAAGCCGCACCAACATAATAGAGGTGCAGAAACACCGTGGCCTCTTTCTTTGAGATAACTCTGCACTATTGCGAGCTGCAAATGCCACTTCCAGCTTAGCTGTGCAGAAGAGGAACAACAAGAAGAAGAAATATCTCGGAATATGTCCGTCAGGCCCCTTCCCTTGAGATAAATCTGCAAATATCTCGGAAACGATGCCAGCTATGGGAAAATGTTAAGAAACCTTTTTTGTAGAGAATTAAGTTTCCTACTTTTTATCTTCTATGATATTTTTTGATCAGATGCGTAGTTCTCGAGATATATCAAGATATTTAAAAGTTCCGAAGCCGCACCAACATAATAGAGATACAGAAACACCGTGGCCCCTTTCTTTGAGATAACTCTGCACTATTGCGAGCTGTAAATGCCACTTCCAGCTTAGCTGTGCAGAAGAAGAACAACAAGAAGAAGAAATATCTCGAAATATGTCCGTCAGGCCCCTTCCCTTGAGATATATCTGCAAATATCTCGGAAACAAAGCGAGCTATGGCAAAATGTTAAGAGACCTTTTTTGTAGAGAATTATGTTTCCTACAATTTATGTTCTATGATATTTTTTGATCAGAAGCGTAGTTTTCGAGATATATCGAGATATTTAAAAGTTCCGAAGCCGCACCAACATAATAGAGATACAGAAACACCGTGGCCCCTTTCGTTGAGATAACTCTGCACTAGTGCGAGCCGCAAATGCCACTTCCAGCTTAGCTGTGCAGAAGAAGAACAACAAGAAGAAGAAATGTCTCGAAATATGTCCGTCAGGCCCCTTCCCTTGAGATAAATCTGCAAGTATCTCGGAAACGGAGCGAGCTATGGCAAAATGTTAAGAGACCTTTTTTGTAGAGAATTATGTTTCCTACAATTTATGTTCTATGATATTTTTTGATCAGATGCGTAGTTCTCGAGATATATCAAGATATTTAAAAGTTCCGAAGCCGCACCAACATAATAGAGATACAGAAACACCGTGGCCCCTCTCTTTGAGATAACTCTGCACTATTGCGAGCTGGAAATGCCACTTCCAGTTTAGCTGTGCAGAAGAAGAACAACAAGAAGAAGAAATATCTCGAAATATGTCCGTCAGGACCCTTCCCTTCAGATAAATCTGCAAATATCTCGGAAACAAAGCGAGCTATTGCAAAACGTTAAGAGACCTTTTTTGTAGAGAATTAAGTTTCCTACTTTTTATGTTCTATGATATTTTTTGATCAGATGCGTAGTTCTCGAGATATATCAAGATATTTAAAAGTTCCGAAGCTGCACCAACATAATAGAGGTGCAGAAACACCGTGGCCTCTTTCTTTGAGATAACTCTGCACTATTGCGAGCTACAAATGCCACTTCCAGCTTAGCTGTGCAGAAGAGGAACAACAAGAAGAAGAAATATCTCGGAATATGTCCGTCAGGCCCCTTACCTTGAGATATATCTGCAAATATCTCGGAAACGATGCCAGCTATGGGAAAATGTTAAGAGACCTTTTTTGTAGAGAATTAAGTTTCCTACTTTTTATCTTCTATGATATTTTTTGATCAGATGCGTAGTTCTCGAGATATATCAAGATATTTAAAAGTTCCGAAGCCGCACCAACATAATAGAGATACAGAAACACCGTGGCCCCTTTCTTTCAGATAACTATGCCCTATTGCGAGCTGCAAATGCCACTTCCAGCTTAGCTGTGCAGAAGAAGAACAACAAGAAGAAGAAATATCTCGAAATATGTCCGTCAGGCCCCTTACCATGAGATAAATCTGCAAATATCTCGGAAACGAAGCGAGCTATGGCAAAATGTTAAGAGAGCTTTTTTGTAGAGAATTAAGTTTCCTACTTTTTATCTTCTATGATATTTTCTGATCAGGTTCGTAGTTCTCGAGATATATCAAGATATTTAAAAGTTCCGAAGCCGCACCAACATAATAGAGATACAGAAACACCGTGGCCCCTTTCTTTGAGATAACTCTGCACTATTGCGAGCTGCAAATGCCACTTCCAGCTTAGCTGTGCAGAAGAAGAACAACAAGAAGAAGAAATATCACGAAATATGTCCGTTAGGCCCCTTCCCTTGAGATAAATCTGCAAATATCTCGGAAACGAAGCGAGCTATGGCAAAATGTTAAGAGACCTTTTTTGTAGCGAATTAAGTTTCCTACTTTTTATGTTCTATGATATTTTTTGATCAGATGCGTAGTTCTCGAGATATATCAAGATATTTAAAAGTTCCGAAGCCGCACCAACATAATAGAGATACAGAAACACCGTGGCCCCTTTCTTTCAGATAGCTATGCACTATTGCGAGCTGCAAATGCCACTTCCAGCTTAGCTGTGCAGAAGAAGAACAACAAGAAGAAGAAATATCTGGAAATATGTCCGTCATGCCCCTTACCTTGAGATAAATCTGCAAATATCTCGGAAACGAAGCGAGCTATGGCAAAATGTTAAGAGACCTTTTTTGTAGAGAATTAAGTTTCCTACTTTTTATCTTCTATGATATTTTCTGATCAGATGCGTAGTTCTCGAGATATATCAAGATATTTAAAAGTTCCGAAGCCGCACCAACATAATAGAGATACAGAAACACCGTGGCCCCTCTCTTTGAGATAACTCTGCACTATTGCGAGCTGCAAATGCCACTTCCAGCTTAGCTGTGCAGAAGAGGAACAACAAGAAGAAGAAATATCTCGGAATATGTCCGTCAGGCCCCTTCCCTTGAGATAAATCTGCAAATATCTCGGAAACGATGCCAGCTATGGGAAAATGTTAAGAGACCTTTTTTGTAGAGAATTAAGTTCCCTACTTTTTATCTTCTATGATATTTTTTGATCAGATGCGTAGTTCTCGAGATATATCAAGATATTTAAAAGTTCCGAAGCCGCACCAACATAATAGAGATACAGAAACACCGTGGCCCCTTTCTTTGAGATAACTCTGCACTATTGCGAGCTGCAAATGCCACTTCCAGCTTAGCTGTGCAGAAGAAGAACAACAAGAAGAAGAAATATCTCGAAATATGTCCGTCAGGCCCCTTCCCTTGAGATAAATCGGCAAGTATCTCGGAAACGAAGCGAGCTATGGCAAAATGTTAAGAGACCTTTTTTGTAGACAATTATGTTTCCTACAATTTATGTTCTATGATATTTTTTGATCAGATGCGTAGTTCTCGAGATATATCAAGATATTTAAAAGTTCCGAAGCCGCACCAACATAATAGAGATACAGAAACACCGTGGCCCCTCTCTTTGAGATAACTCTGCACTATTGCGAGCTGGAAATGCCACTTCCAGTTTAGCTGTGCAGAAGAAGAACAACAAGAAGAAGAAATATCTCGAAATATGTCCGTCAGGACCCTTCCCTTCAGATAAATCTGCAAATATCTCGGAAACAAAGCGAGCTATTGCAAAACGTTAAGAGACCTTTTTTGTAGAGAATTAAGTTTCCTACTTTTTATGTTCTATGATATTTTTTGATCAGATGCGTAGTTCTCGAGATATATCAAGATATTTAAAAGTTCCGAAGCTGCACCAACATAATAGAGGTGCAGAAACACCGTGGCCTCTTTCTTTGAGATAACTCTGCACTATTGCGAGCTACAAATGCCACTTCCAGCTTAGCTGTGCAGAAGAGGAACAACAAGAAGAAGAAATATCTCGGAATATGTCCGTCAGGCCCCTTCCCTTGAGATATATCTGCAAATATCTCGGAAACGATGCCAGCTATGGGAAAATGTTAAGAGACCTTTTTTGTAGAGAATTAAGTTTCCTACTTTTTATCTTCTATGATATTTTTTGATCAGATGCGTAGTTCTCGAGATATATCAAGATATTTAAAAGTTCCGAAGCCGCACCAACATAATAGAGATACAGAAACACCGTGGCCCCTTTCTTTCAGATAACTATGCACTATTGCGAGCTGCAAATGCCACTTCCAGCTTAGCTGTGCAGAAGAAGAACAACAAGAAGAAGAAATATCTCGAAATATGTCCGTCAGGCCCCTTACCATGAGATAAATCTGCAAATATCTCGGAAACGAAGCGAGCTATGGCAAAATGTTAAGAGAGCTTTTTTGTAGAGAATTAAGTTTCCTACTTTTTATCTTCTATGATATTTTCTGGTCAGATTCGTAGTTCTCGAGATATATCAAGATATTTAAAAGTTCCGAAGCCGCACCAACATAATAGAGATACAGAAACACCGTGGCCCCTTTCTTTGAGATAACTCTGCACTATTGCGAGCTGCAAATGCCACTTCCAGCTTAGCTGTGCAGAAGAAGAACAACAAGAAGAAGAAATATCACGAAATATGTCCGTTAGGCCCCTTCCCTTGAGATAAATCTGCAAATATCTCGGAAACGAAGCGAGCTATGGCAAAATGTTAAGAGACCTTTTTTGTAGCGAATTAAGTTTCCTACTTTTTATGTTCTATGATATTTTTTGATCAGATGCGTAGTTCTCGAGATATATCAAGATATTTAAAAGTTCCGAAGCCGCACCAACATAATAGAGATACAGAAACACCGTGGCCCCTTTCTTTCAGATAGCTATGCACTATTGCGAGCTGCAAATGCCACTTCCAGCTTAGCTGTGCAGAAGAAGAACAACAAGAAGTAGAAATATCTGGAAATATGTCCGTCATGCCCCTTACCTTGAGATAAATCTGCAAATATCTCGGAAACGAAGCGAGCTATGGCAAAATGTTAAGAGACCTTTTTTGTAGAGAATTAAGTTTCCTACTTTTTATCTTCTATGATATTTTCTGATCAGATGCGTAGTTCTCGAGATATATCAAGATATTTAAAAGTTCCGAAGCCGCACCAACATAATAGAGATACAGAAACACCGTGGCCCCTCTCTTTGAGATAACTCTGCACTATTGCGAGCTGCAAATGCCACTTCCAGCTTAGCTGTGCAGAAGAGGAACAACAAGAAGAAGAAATATCTCGGAATATGTCCGTCAGGCCCCTTCCCTTGAGATAAATCTGCAAATATCTCGGAAACGATGCCAGCTATGGGAAAATGTTAAGAGACCTTTTTTGTAGAGAATTAAGTTCCCTACTTTTTATCTTCTATGATATTTTTTGATCAGATGCGTAGTTCTCGAGATATATCAAGATATTTAAAAGTTCCGAAGCCGCACCAACATAATAGAGATACAGAAACACCGTGGCCCCTTTCTTTGAGATAACTCTGCACTATTGCGAGCTGCAAATGCCACTTCCAGCTTAGCTGTGCAGAAGAAGAACAACAAGAAGAAGAAATATCTCGAAATATGTCCGTCAGGCCCCTTCCCTTGAGATAAATCTGCAAATATCTCGGAAACGAAGCGAGCTATGGCAAAATGTTGAGAGACCTTATGTGTAGAGAATTAAGTTTCCTACTTTTTATGTTCTATGGTATTTTTTGATCAGATGCGTAGTCCTCGAGATATATCAAGATATTTAAAAGTTCCGAAGCCGCACCAACATAATAGAGATACAGAAACACCGTGGCCCCTTTCTTTCAGATAACTATGCACTATTGCGAGCTGCAAATGCCACTTCCAGCTTAGCTGTGCAGAAGAAGAACAACAAGGAGAAGAAATATCTCGAAATATGTCCGTCAGGCCCCTTACCATGAGATAAATCTGCAAATATCTCGGAAACGAAGCGAGCTATGGCAAAATGTTAAGAGAGCTTTTTTGTAGAGAATTAAGTTTCCTACTTTTTATCTTCTATGATATTTTCTGATCAGATTCGTAGTTCTCGAGATATATCAAGATATTTAAAAGTTCCGAAGCCGCACCAACATAATAGAGGTACAGAAACACCGTGGCCCCTTTCTTTGAGATAACTCTGCACTATTGCGAGCTGCAAATGCCACTTCCAGCTTAGCTGTGCAGAAGAAGAACAACAAGAAGAAGAAATATCTCGAAATATGTCCGTCAGGCCCCTTCCCTTGAGATAAATCTGCAAATATCTCGGAAACGAAGCGAGCTATGGCAAAATGTTGAGAGACCTTATGTGTAGAGAATTAAGTTTCCTACTTTTTATGTTCTATGGTATTTTTTGATCAGATGCGTAGTTCTCGAGATATATCAAGATATTTAATAGTTCCGAAGCCGCACCAACATAATAGAGATACAGAAACACCGTGGCCCCTCTCTTTGAGATAACTCTGCACTATTGCGAGCTGGAAATGCCACTTCCAGTTTAGCTGTGCAGAAGAAGAACAACAAGAAGAAGAAATATCTCGAAATATGTCCGTTAGGCCCCTTCCCTTGAGATAAATCTGCAAATATCTCGGAAACGAAGCCAGCTATGGCAAAATGTTAACAGACTTTTTTGTAGAGAATTAAGTTTCCTACTTTTTATGTTCTATGATATTTTTTGATCAGACGCGTAGTTCTCGAGATATATCAAGATATTTAAAAGTTCCGCAGCCGCACCAACATAATAGAGATACAGAAACACCGTGGCCCCTTTCTTTGAGATAACTCTGCACTATTGCGAGCTGCAAATGCCACTTCCAGCTTAGCTGTGCAGAAGAAGAACAACAAGAAGAAGAAATATCTCGAAATATGTCCGTTAGGCCCCTTCCCTTGAGATAAATCTGCAAATATCTCGGAAACGAAGCGAGCTATGGCAAAATGTTAAGAGACCTTTTTTGTAGAGAATTAAGTTTCCTACTTTTTATCTTCTATGATATTTTCTGATCAGATGCGTAGTTCTCGAGATATATCAAGATATTTAAAAGTTCCGAAGCCGCACCAACATAATAGAGATACAGAAACACCGTGGCCCCTTTCTTTGAGATAACTCTGCACTATTGCGAGCTGCAAATGCCACTTCCAGCTTAGCTGTGCAGAGGAAGAACAACAAGAAGAAGAAATATCTCGAAATATGTCCGTCAGGCCAGTTCCTTTGAGCTGAATCTGCAAATATCTCGGAAACGAAGCGAGCTATGGCAAAATGTTAAGAGACGTTTTTTGTAGAGAATTATGTTTCCTACTTTTTATGTTCTATGATATTTTTTGATCAGACGCGTAGTTCTCGAGATATATCAAGATATTTAAAAGTTCCGAAGCCGCACCAACATAATAGAGATACAGAAACACCGTGGCTCCTTTCTTTGAGATAACACTGCACTATTGCGACCTGGAAATGCCACTTCCAGTTTAGCTGTGCAGAAGAAGAACAACAAGAAGAAGAAATATCTCGAAATATGTCCGTTAGGCCCCTTCCCTTGAGATAAATCTGCAAATATCTCGGAAACGAAGCGAGCTATGGCAAAATGTTAAGAGACCTTTTTTGTAGAGAATTAAGTTTCCTACGTTTTATGTTCTATGATATTTTTTGATCAGATGCGTAGTTCTCGAGATATATCAAGATATTTAAAAGTTCCGAAGCCGCACCAACATAATAGAGATACAGAAACACCGTGGCCCCTTTCTTTGAGATAACTCTGCACTATTGCGAGCTGCAAATGCCACTTCCAGCTTAGCTTTGCGGAAGAAGAACAACAAGAAGAAGAAATATCTCGAAATATGTCCGTCAGGCCCCTTCCCTTGAGATAAATCTGCAAATATCTCGGAAACGAAGCGAGCTATGGCAAAATGTTAAGAGACCTTTTTTGTAGAGAATTAAGTTTCCTACTTTTTATCTTCTATGATATTTTCTGATCAGATGCGTAGTTCTCGAGATATATCAAGATATTTAAAAGTTCCGAAGCCGCACCAACATAATAGAGATACAGAAACACCGTGGCCCCTTTCTTTGAGATAACTCTGCACTATTGCGGGCTGCAAATGCCACTTTCAGCTTAGCTGTGCAGAAGAAGAACAACAAGAAGAAGAAATATCTCGAAATATGTCCGTCAGGCCCCTTCCCTTGAGATAAATCTGCAAATATCTCGGAAACGAAGCGAGCTATGGCAAAATGTTAAGAGACCTTTTTTGTAGAGAATTACGTTTCCTACAATTTATGTTCTATGATATTTTTTGATCAGATGCGTAGTTCTCGAGATATATCGAGATATTTAAAAGTTCCGAAGCCGCACCAACATAATAGAGATACAGAAACACCGTGGCCCCTTTCTTTGAGATAACTCTGCACTATTGCGAGCTGCAAATGCCACTTCCAGCTTAGCTGTGCAGAGGAAGAACAACAAGAAGAAGAAATATCTCGAAATATGTCCGTCAGGCCAGTTCCTTTGAGCTGAATCTGCAAATATCTCGGAAACGAAGCGAGCTATGGCAAAATGTTAAGAGACCTTTTTTGTAGAGAATTAAGTTTCCTACTTTTTATGTTCTATGATATTTTTTGATCAGATGCGTAGTTCTCGAGATATATTAAGATATTTAAAAGTTCCGCAGCCGCACCAACATAATAGAGATACAGAAACACCGTGGCCCCTTTCTTTGAGATAACTCTGCACTATTGCGAGCTGCAAATGCCACTTCCAGCTTAGCTGTGCAGAAGAAGAACAACAAGAAGAAGAAATATCTCGAAATATGTCCGTCAGGCCCCTTCCCTTGAGATAAATCTGCAAATATCTCGGAAACGAAGAGAGCTATGGCAAAATGTTAAGAGACCTTTTTTGTATAGAATTAAGTTTCCTACTTTTTATGTTCTATGATATTTTTTGATCAGATGCGTAGTTCTCGAGATATATCAAGATATTTAAAAGTTCCGAAGCCGCACCAACATAATAGAGATACAGAAACACCGTGGCCCCTTTCTTTGAGATAACTCTGCACTATTGCGAGCTGTAAATGCCACTTCCAGCTTAGCTGTGCTGAAGAAGAACAACAAGAAGAAGAAATATCTCGAAATATGTCCGTTAGGCCCCTTCCCTTGAGATAAATCTGCAAATATCTCGGAAACGAAGCGAGCTATGGCAAAATGTTAAGAGACCTTTTTTGTAGAGAATTAACTTTCCTACTTTTTATGTTCTATGATATTTTTTGATCAGATGCGTAGTTCTCGAGATATATCAAGATATTTAAAAGTTCCGAAGCCGCACCAACATAAGAGAGATACAGAAACACCGTGGCCCCTTTCTTTGAGATAACTCTGCACTATTGCGAGCTGCAAATGCCACTTCCAGCTTAGCTGTGCAGAAGAAGAACAACAAGAAGAAGAAATATCTCGAAATATGTCCGTCAGGCCCCTTCCCTTGAGATAAATCTGCAAATATCTCGGAAACGAAGAGAGCTATGGCAAAATGTTAAGAGACCTTTTTTGTAGAGAATTAAGTTTCCTACTTTTCATGTTCTATGATATTTTTTGATCAGATGCGTAGTTCTCGAGATATATCAAGATATTTAAAAGTTCCGAAGCCGCACCAACATAATAGAGATACAGAAACACCGTGGCCCCTTTCTTTGAGATAACTCTGCACTATTGCGAGCTGTAAATGCCACTTCCAGCTTAGCTGTGCAGAAGAAGAACAACAAGAAGAAGAAATATCTCGAAATATGTCCGTCAGGCCCCTTCCCTTGAGATAAATCTGCAAATATCTCGGAAACGAAGAGAGCTATGGCAAAATGTTAAGAGACCTTTTTTGTAGAGAATTAAGTTTCCTACTTTTTATGTTCTATGATATTTTTTGATCAGACGCGTAGTTCTCGAGATATATCAAGATATTTAAAAGTTCCGCAGCCGCACCAACATAATAGAGATACAGAAACACCGTGGCCCCTTTCTTTGAGATAACTCTGCACTATTGCGAGCTGCAAATGCCACTTCCAGCTTAGCTGTGCAGAAGAAGAACAACAAGAAGAAGAAATATCTCGAAATATGTCCGTTAGGCCCCTTCCCTTGAGATAAATCTGCAAATATCTCGGAAACGAAGCGAGCTATGGCAAAATGTTAAGAGACCTTTTTTGTAGAGAATTAAGTTTCCTACTTTTTATCTTCTATGATATTTTCTGATCAGATGCGTAGTTCTCGAGATATATCAAGATATTTAAAAGTTCCGAAGCCGCACCAACATAATAGAGATACAGAAACACCGTGGCCCCTTTCTTTGAGATAACTCTGCACTATTGCGAGCTGCAAATGCCACTTCCAGCTTAGCTGTGCAGAGGAAGAACAACAAGAAGAAGAAATATCTCGAAATATGTCCGTCAGGCCAGTTCCTTTGAGCTGAATCTGCAAATATCTCGGAAACGAAGCGAGCTATGGCAAAATGTTAAGAGACGTTTTTTGTAGAGAATTATGTTTCCTACTTTTTATGTTCTATGATATTTTTTGATCAGACGCGTAGTTCTCGAGATATATCAAGATATTTAAAAGTTCCGAAGCCGCACCAACATAATAGAGATACAGAAACACCGTGGCTCCTTTCTTTGAGATAACACTGCACTATTGCGACCTGGAAATGCCACTTCCAGTTTAGCTGTGCAGAAGAAGAACAACAAGAAGAAGAAATATCTCGAAATATGTCCGTTAGGCCCCTTCCCTTGAGATAAATCTGCAAATATCTCGGAAACGAAGCGAGCTATGGCAAAATGTTAAGAGACCTTTTTTGTAGAGAATTAAGTTTCCTACGTTTTATGTTCTATGATATTTTTTGATCAGATGCGTAGTTCTCGAGATATATCAAGATATTTAAGAGTTCCGAAGCCGCACCAACATAATAGAGATACAGAAACACCGTGGCCCCTTTCTTTGAGATAACTCTGCACTATTGCGAGCTGCAAATGCCACTTCCAGCTTAGCTTTGCGGAAGAAGAACAACAAGAAGAAGAAATATCTCGAAATATGTCCGTCAGGCCCCTTCCCTTGAGATAAATCTGCAAATATCTCGGAAACGAAGAGAGCTATGGCAAAATGATAAGAGACCTTTTTTGTAGAGAATTAAGTTTCCTACTTTTTATGTTCTATGATATTTTTTGATCAGATGCGTAGTTCTCGAGATATATCAAGATATTTAAAAGTTCCGAAGCCGCACCAACATAATAGAGATACAGAAACACCGTGGCCCCTTTCTTTGAGATAACTCTGCACTATTGCGAGCTGCAAATGCCACTTCCAGCTTAGCTGTGCAGAAGAAGAACAACAAGAAGAAGAAATATCTCGAAATATGTCCGTCAGGCCCCTTCCCTTGAGATAAATCTGCAAATATCTCGGAAACGAAGTGAGCTATGGCAAAATGTTAACAGACTTTTTTGTAGAGAATTAAGTTTCCTACTTTTTATGTTCTATGATATTTTTTGATCAGACGCGTAGTTCTCGAGATATATCAAGATATTTAAAAGTTCCGAAGCCGCACCAACATAATAGAGATACAGAAACACCGTGGCCCCTTTCTTTGAGATAACTCTGCACTAGTGCGAGCCGCAAATGCCACTTCCAGCTTAGCTGTGCAGAAGAAGAACAACAAGAAGAAGAAATATCTCGAAATATGTCCGTCAGGCCCCTTCCCTTGAGATAAATCTGCAAATATCTCGGAAACGAAGCGAGCTATGGCAAAATGTTAAGAGACCTTTTTTGTAGCGAATTAAGTTTCCTACCTTTTATGTTCTATGATATTTTTTGATCAGATGCGTAGTTCTCGAGATATATCAAGATATTTAAAAGTTCCGGAGCCGCACCAACATAATAGAGATACAGAAACACCGTGGCCCCTTTCTTTCAGATAGCTATGCACTACTGCGAGCTGCAAATGCCACTTCCAGCTTAGCTGTGCAGAAGAAGAACAACAAGAAGAAGAAATATCTCGAAATATGTCCGTCAGGCCCCTTCCCTTGAGATAAATCTGCAAATATCTCGGAAACGAAGCGAGCTATGGCAAAATGTTAAGAGACCTTTTTTGTAGAGAATTACGTTTCCTACAATTTATGTTCTATGATATTTTTTGATCAGATGCGTAGTTCTCGAGATATATCGAGATATTTAAAAGTTCCGAAGCCGCACCAACATAATAGAGATACAGAAACACCGTGGCCCCTTTCTTTGAGATAACTCTGCACTATTGCGAGCTGCAAATGCCACTTCCAGCTTAGCTGTGCAGAGGAAGAACAACAAGAAGAAGAAATATCTCGAAATATGTCCGTCAGGCCAGTTCCTTTGAGCTGAATCTGCAAATATCTCGGAAACGAAGCGAGCTATGGCAAAATGTTAAGAGACCTTTTTTGTAGAGAATTAAGTTTCCTACTTTTTATGTTCTATGATATTTTTTGATCAGATGCGTAGTTCTCGAGATATATTAAGATATTTAAAAGTTCCGCAGCCGCACCAACATAATAGAGATACAGAAACACCGTGGCCCCTTTCTTTGAGATAACTCTGCACTATTGCGAGCTGCAAATGCCACTTCCAGCTTAGCTGTGCAGAAGAAGAACAACAAGAAGAAGAAATATCTCGAAATATGTCCGTCAGGCCCCTTCCCTTGAGATAAATCTGCAAATATCTCGGAAACGAAGAGAGCTATGGCAAAATGTTAAGAGACCTTTTTTGTATAGAATTAAGTTTCCTACTTTTTATGTTCTATGATATTTTTTGATCAGATGCGTAGTTCTCGAGATATATCAAGATATTTAAAAGTTCCGAAGCCGCACCAACATAATAGAGATACAGAAACACCGTGGCCCCTTTCTTTGAGATAACTCTGCACTATTGCGAGCTGTAAATGCCACTTCCAGCTTAGCTGTGCAGAAGAAGAACAACAAGAAGAAGAAATATCTCGAAATATGTCCGTTAGGCCCCTTCCCTTGAGATAAATCTGCAAATATCTCGGAAACGAAGCGAGCTATGGCAAAATGTTAAGAGACCTTTTTTGTAGAGAATTAACTTTCCTACTTTTTATGTTCTATGATATTTTTTGATCAGATGCGTAGTTCTCGAGATATATCAAGATATTTAAAAGTTCCGAAGCCGCACCAACATAAGAGAGATACAGAAACACCGTGGCCCCTTTCTTTGAGATAACTCTGCACTATTGCGAGCTGCAAATGCCACTTCCAGCTTAGCTGTGCAGAAGAAGAACAACAAGAAGAAGAAATATCTCGAAATATGTCCGTCAGGCCCCTTCCCTTGAGATAAATCTGCAAATATCTCGGAAACGAAGAGAGCTATGGCAAAATGTTAAGAGACCTTTTCTGTAGAGAATTAAGTTTCCTACTTTTCATGTTCTATGATATTTTTTGATCAGATGCGTAGTTCTCGAGATATATCAAGATATTTAAAAGTTCCGAAGCCGCACCAACATAATAGAGATACAGAAACACCGTGGCCCCTTTCTTTGAGATAACTCTGCACTATTGCGAGCTGTAAATGCCACTTCCAGCTTAGCTGTGCAGAAGAAGAACAACAAGAAGAAGAAATATCTCGAAATATGTCCGTCAGGCCCCTTCCCTTGAGATATATCTGCAAATATCTCGGAAACGAAGCGAGCTATGGCAAAATGTTGAGAGACCTTTTTTGTCGAGAATTATGTTTCCTACAATTTATGTTCTATGATATTTTTTGATCAGAAGCGTAGTTTTCGAGATATATCGAGATATTTAAAAGTTCCGAAGCCGCACCAACATAATACAGATACAGAAACACCGTGGCCCCTTTCTTTGAGATGACTCTGCACTATTGCGAGCTGGAAATGCCACTTCCAGTTTAGCTGTGCAGAAGAAGAACAACAAGAAGAAGAAATATCTCGAAATATGTCCGTTAGGCCCCTTCCCTTGAGATAAATCTGCAAATATCTCGGAAACGAAGCGAGCTATGGCAAAATGTTAAGAGACCTTTTTTGTAGAGAATTAAGTTTCCTACTTTTTATGTTCTATGATATTTTTTGATCAGATGCGTAGTTCTCGAGATATATCAAGATATTTAAAAGTTCCGAAGCCGCACCAACATAAGAGAGATACAGAAACACCGTGGCCCCTTTCTTTGAGATAACTCTGCACTATTGCGAGCTGCAAATGCCACTTCCAGCTTAGCTGTGCAGAAGAAGAACAACAAGAAGAAGAAGTATCTCGAAATATGTCCGTCAGGCCCCTTCCCTTGAGATAAATCTGCAAATATCTCGGAAACGAAGAGAGCTATGGCAAAATGTTAAGAGACCTTTTTTGTAGAGAATTAAGTTTCCTACTTTACATGTTCTATGATATTTTTTGATCAGATGCGTAGTTCTCGAGATATATCAAGATATTTAAAAGTTCCGAAGCCGCACCAACATAATAGAGATACAGAAACACCGTGGCCCCTTTCTTTGAGATAACTCTGCACTATTGCGAGCTGTAAATGCCACTTCCAGCTTAGCTGTGCAGAAGAAGAACAACAAGAAGAAGAAATATCTCGAAATATGTCCGTCAGGCCCCTTCCCTTGAGATATATCTGCAAATATCTCGGAAACGAAGCGAGCTATGGCAAAATGTTAAGAGACCTTTTATGTCCAGAATTATGTTTCCTACAATTTATGTTCTATGCTATTTTTTGATCAGAAGCGTAGTTTTCGAGATATATCGAGATATTTAAAAGTTCCGAAGCCGCACCAACATAATAGAGATACAGAAACACCGTGGCCCCTTTCTTTGAGATGACTCTGCACTATTGCGAGCTGGAAATGCCGCTTCCAGTTTAGCTGTGCAGAAGAAGAACAACAAGAAGAAGAAATATCTCGAAATATGTCCGTTAGGCCCCTTCCCTTGAGATAAATCTGCAAATATCTCGGAAACGAAGCGAGCTATGGCAAAATGTTAAGAGACCTTTTTTGTAGAGAATTAAGT
Organism: Osmia lignaria lignaria; assembly: GCF_051020975.1. NCBI lineage: Eukaryota > Metazoa > Arthropoda > Insecta > Hymenoptera > Megachilidae > Osmia > Osmia lignaria. Next base: position 1,895,365 of record NW_027478159.1, on the reverse strand, counting down.
TTCCTACTTTTTATGTTCTATGATATTTTTTGATCAGAAGCGTAGTTTTCGAGATATATCGAGATATTTAAAAGTTCCGAAGCCGCACCAACATAATAGAGATACAGAAACACCGTGGCCCCTTTCTTTGAGATGACTCTGCACTATTGCGAGCTGGAAATGCCACTTCCAGTTTAGCTGTGCAGAAGAAGAACAACAAGAAGAAGAAATATCTCGAAATATGTCCGTTAGGCCCCTTCCCTTGAGATAAATCTGCAAATATCTCGGAAACGAAGCGAGCTATGGCAAAATGTTAAGAGACCTTTTTTGTAGAGAATTAATTTTCCTACTTTTCATGTTCTATGATATTTTTTGATCAGATGCGTAGTTCTCCAGATATATCAAGATATTTAAAAGTTCCGAAGCCGCACCAACATAATAGAGATACAGAAACACCGTGGCCCCTTTCTTTGAGATAACTCTGCACTATTGCGAGCTGCAAATGCCACTTCCAGCTTAGCTGTGCAGAAGAAGAACAACAAGAAGAAGAAATATCTCGAAATATGTCCGTTAGGCCCCTTCCCTTGAGATAAATCTGCAAATATCTCGGAAACGAAGCGAGCTATGGCAAAATGTTAAGAGACCTTTTTTGTAGAGAATTAAGTTTCCTACTTTTTATGTTCTATGATATTTTATGATCAGAAGCGTTGTTTTCGAGATATATCGAGATATTTAAAAGTTCCGAAGCCGCACCAACATAATAGAGATACAGAAACACCGTGGCCCCTTTCTTTGAGATGACTCTGCACTATTGCGAGCTGGAAATGCCACTTCCAGTTTAGCTGTGCAGAAGAAGAACAACAAGAAGAAGAAATATCTCGAAATATGTCCGTTAGGCCCCTTCCCTTGAGATATATCTGCAAATATCTCGGAAACGAAGCGAGCTATGGCAAAATGTTAAGAGACCTTTTTTGTCGAGAATTATGTTTCCTACAATTTATGTTCTATGATATTTTTTGATCAGAAGCGTAGTTTTCGAGATATATCGAGATATTTAAAAGTTCCGAAGCCGCACCAACATAATAGAGATACAGAAACACCGTGGCCCCTTTCTTTGAGATAACTCTGCACTATTGCGAGCTGCAAATGCCACTTCCAGCTTAGCTGTGCAGAAGAAGAACAACAAGAAGAAGAAATATCTCGAAATATGTCCGTCAGGCCCCTTCCCTTGAGATAAATCTGGAAATATCTCGGAAACGAAGAGAGCTATGGCAAAATGTTAAGAGACCTTTTTTGTAGAGAATTAAGTTTCCTACTTTTTACGTTCTATGACATTTTTTGATCAGATGCGTAGTTCTCGAGATATATCAAGATATTTAAAAGTTCCGAAGCCGCACCAACATAAGAGAGATACAGAAACACCGTGGCCCCTTTCTTTGAGATAACTCTGCACTATTGCGAGCTGCAAATGCCACTTCCAGCTTAGCTGTGCAGAAGAAGAACAACAAGAAGAAGAAATATCTCGAAATATGTCCGTCAGGCCCCTTCCCTTGAGATAAATCTGCAAATATCTCGGAAACGAAGAGAGCTATGGCAAAATGTTAAGAGACCTTTTTTGTAGAGAATTAAGTTTCCTACTTTTCATGTTCTATGATATTTTTTGATCAGATGCGTAGTTCTCGAGATATATCAAGATATTTAAAAGTTCCGAAGCCGTACCAACATAATAGAGATACAGAAACACCGTGGCCCCTTTCTTTGAGATAACTCTGCACTATTGCGAGCTGCAAATGCCACTTCCAGCTTAGCTGTGCAGAAGAAGAACAACAAGAAGAAGAAATATCTCGAAATATGTCCGTCAGGCCCCTTCCCTTGAGATAAATCTGGAAATATCTCGGAAACGAAGAGAGCTATGGCAAAATGTTAAGAGACCTTTTTTGTAGAGAATTAAGTTTCCTACTTTTTACGTTCTATGACATTTTTTGATCAGATGCGTAGTTCTCGAGATATATCAAGATATTTAAAAGTTCCGAAGCCGCACCAACATAATAGAGATACAGAAACACCGTGGCCCCTTTCTTTGAGATAACTCTGCACTATTGCGAGCTGTAAATGCCACTTCCAGCTTAGCTGTGCAGAAGAAGAACAACAAGAAGAAGAAATATCTTGAAATATGTCCGTCAGGCCCCTTCCCTTGAGATATATCTGCAAATATCTCGGAAACGAAGCGAGCTATGGCAAAATGTTAAGAGACCTTTTTTGTCGAGAATTATGTTTCCTACAATTTATGTTCTATGATATTTTTTGATCAGAAGCGTAGTTTTCGAGATATATCGAGATATTTAAAAGTTCCGAAGCCGCACCAACATAATAGAGATACAGAAACACCGTGGCCCCTTTCTTTGAGATGACTCTGCACTATTGCGAGCTGGAAATGCCACTTCCAGTTTAGCTGTGTAGAAGAAGAACAACAAGAAGAAGAAATATCTCGAAATATGTCCGTTAGGCCCCTTCCCTTGAGATAAATCTGCAAATATCTCGGAAACGAAGCGAGCTATGGCAAAATGTTAAGAGACCTTTTTTGTAGAGAATTAAGTTTCCTACTTTTTATGTTCTATGATATTTTTTGATCAGATGCGTAGTTCTCGAGATATATCAAGATATTTAAAAGTTCCGAAGCCGCACCAACATAATAGAGATACAGAAACACCGTGGCCCCTTTCTTTGAGATAACTCTGCACTATTGCGAGCTGCAAATGCCACTTCCAGCTTAGCTGTGCAGAAGAAGAACAACAAGAAGAAGAAATATCTCGAAATATGTCCGTCAGGCCCCTTCCCTTGAGATAAATCTGCAAATATCTCGGAAACGAAGAGAGCTATGGCAAAATGTTAAGAGACCTTTTTTGTAGAGAATTAAGTTTCCTACTTTTCATGTTCTACGATATTTTTTGATCAGATGCGTAGTTCTCGAGATATATCAAGATATTTAAAAGTTCCGAAGCCGCACCAACATAATAGAGATACAGAAACACCGTGGCCCCTCTCTTTGAGATAACTCTGCACTATTGCGAGCTGCAAATGCCACTTCCAGCTTAGCTGTGCAGAAGAAGAGCAACAAGAATAAGAAATATTTCGAAATATGTCCGTCAGGCCCCTTCCCTTGAGATAAATCTGCAAATATCTCGGAAACGAAGCGGGCTACGGCAAAATGTTAAGAGACCTTTTTTGTAGAAAATTAGGTTTCCTACTTTTTATGTTCTATGATATTTTTTGATCAGACGCGTAGTTCTCGAGATATATCAAGATATTTAAAAGTTCCGAAGCCGCACCAACATAATAGAGATACAGAAACACCGTGGCCCCTTTCTTTGAGATAACTCTGCACTATTGCGAGCTGCAAATGCCACTTCCAGCTTAGCTGTGCAGAACAAGAACAACAAGAAGAAGAAATATCTCGAAATATGTCCGTCAGGCCCGTTCCTTTGAGCTGAATCTGCAAATATCTCGGAAACGAAGCGAGCTATGGCAAAATGTTAAGAGACGTTTTTTGTAGTGAATTATGTTTCCTACAATTTATGTTCTATGATATTTTTTGATCAGAAGCGTAGTTTTCGAGATATATCGAGATATTTAAAAGTTCCGAAGCCGCACCAACATAATAGAGATACAGAAACACCGTGGCTCCTTTCTTTGAGATAACTCTGCACTAGTACGAGCCGCAAATGGCACTTCCAGCTTAGCTGTGCAGAAGAAGAACAACAAGAAGAAGAAATATCTCGAATTATGTCCGTCAGGTCCCTTCCCTTGAGATAAATCTGCAAATATCTCGGAAACGAAGCGAGCTATGGCAAAATGTTAAGAGACCTTTTTTGTAGAGAATTAAGTTTCCTACTTTTTATGTTCTATGATATTTTTTGATCAGATGCGTAGTTCTCGAGATATATCAAGATATTTAAAAGTTCCGAAGCCGCACCAACATAATAGAGATACAGAAACACCGTGGCCCCTTTCTTTGAGATAACTCTGCACGATTGCGAGCTGGAAATGCCACTTCCAGTTTAGCTGTGCAGAAGAAGAACAACAAGAAGAAGAAATATCTCGAAATATGTCCATCAGGACCCTTCCCTTGAGATAAATCTGCAAATATCTCGGAAACGAAGCGAGCTATGGCAAAATGTTAAGAGACCTTTTTTGTAGAGAATTAAGTTTCCTACTTTTTATGTTCTATGATATTTTTTGATCAGATGCGTAGTTCTCGAGATATATCAAGATATTTAAAAGCTCCGAAGCTGCACCAACATAATAGAGGTACAGAAACACCGTGGCCCCTTTCTTTGAGATAACTCTGCACTATTGCGGGCTGCAAATGCCACTTCCAGCTTAGCTGTGCAGAAGAAGAACAACAAGAATAAGAAATATTTCGAAATATGTCCGTCAGGCCCCTTCCCTTGAGATAAATCTGCAAATATCTCGGAAACGAAGCGAGCTACGGCAAAATGTTAAGAGACCTTTTTTCTAGAAAATTCGGTTTCCTACTTTTTATGTTCTATGATATTTTTTGATCAGATGCGTAGTTCTCGAGATATATCAAGATATTTAAAAGTTCCGAAGCCGCACCAACATAATAGAGATACAGAAACACCGTGGCCCCTTTCTTTGCGATAACTCTGCACTATTGCGAGCTGCAAATGCCACTTCCAGCTTAGCTGTGCAGAAGAAGAACAACAAGAAGAAGAAATATCTCGAAATATGTCCGTCAGGCCCCTTCCCTTGAGATAAATCTGTAAATATCTCGGAAACAAAGGGAGCTATGGCAAAATGTTAAGAGACCTTTTTTGTAGAGAATTATGTTTCCTACAATTTAGGTTCTCTGATATTTTTTGATCAGATGCGTAGTTCTCGAGATATATCAAGATATTTAAAAGTTCCGAAGCCGCACCAACATAATAGAGATACAGAAACAACGTGGCCCCTTTCTTTGAGATAACTCTGCACTATTGCGCGCTGCAAATGCCACTTCCAGCTTAGCTGTGCAGAAGAAGAACAACAAGAAGAAGAAATATCTCGAAATATGTCCGTCAGGCCCCTTCCCTTGAGATAAATCTGCAAATATCTCGGAAACGAAGCGAGCTATGGCAAAATGTTAAGAGACCTTTTTTGTAGAGAATTAAGTTTCCTACTTTTTATGTTCTATGATATTTTTTGATCAGATGCGTAGTTCTCGAGATATATCAAGATATTTAAAAGCTCCGAAGCTGCACCAACATAATAGAGGTACAGAAACACCGTGGCCCCTTTCTTTGAGATAACTCTGCACGATTGCGAGCTGGAAATGCCACTACCAGTTTAGCTGTGCAGAAGAAGAACAACAAGAAGAAGAAATATCTCGAAATATGTCCATCAGGACCCTTCCCTTGAGATAAATCTGCAAATATCTCGGAAACGAAGCGAGCTATGGCAAAATGTTAGGAGACCTTTTTTGTAGAGAATTATGTTTGCTACAATTTATGTTCTATGATATTTTTTGATCAGAAGCGTAGTTTTCGAGATATATCGAGATATTTAAAAGTTCCGAAGCCGCACCAACATAATAGAGATACGGAAACACCGTGACCCCTTTCTTTGGGATAACTCTGCACTATTGCGAGCTGGAAATGCCACTTCCAGCTTAGCTGTGCAGAAGAAGAACAACAAGAATAAGAAATATTTCGAAATATGTCCGTCAGGCCCCTTCCCTTGAGATAAATCTGCAAATATCTCGGAAACGAAGCGGGCTACGGCAAAATGTTAAGAGACCTTTTTTGTAGAAAATTAGGTTTCCTACTTTTTATGTTCTATGATATTTTTTGATCAGATGCGTAGTTCTCGAGATATATCAAGATATTTAAAAGTTCCAAAGCCGCACCAACATAATAGAGATACAGAAACACCGTGGCCCCTTTCTTTGAGATAACTCTGCACTATTGCGAGCTGCAAATGCCACTTCCAGCTTAGCTGTGCAGAGGAAGAACAACAAGAAGAAGAAGTATCTCGAAATATGTCCGTCAGGCCCGTTCCTTTGAGCTGAATCTGCAAATATCTCGGAAACGAAGCGAGCTATGGCGAAATGTTAAGAGACGTTTTTTGTAGTGAATTATGTTTCCTACAATTTATGTTCTATGATATTTTTTGACCAGAAGCGTAGTTTTCGAGATATATCGAGATATTTAAAAGTTCCGAAGCCGCACCAACATAATAGAGATACAGAAACACCGTGGCTCCTTTCTTTGAGATAACTCTGCACTAGTACGAGCCGCAAATGCCACTTCCAGCTTAGCTGTGCAGAAGAAGAACAACAAGAAGAAGAAATATCTCGAAATATGTCCGTCAGGCCCCTTCCCTTGAGATAAATCTGCAAATATCTCGGAAACGAAGCGAGCTATGGCAAAATGTTAAGAGACCTTTTTTGTAGAGAATTAAGTTTCCTACTTTTTATGTTCTATGATATTTTTTGATCAGATGCGTAGTTCTCGAGATATATCAAGATATTTAAAAGCTCCGAAGCTGCACCAACATAATAGAGGTACAGAAACACCGTGGCCCCTTTCTTTGAGATAACTCTGCACTATTGCGGGCTGCAAATGCCACTTCCAGCTTAGCTGTGCAGAAGAAGAACAACAAGAATAAGAAATATTTCGAAATATGTCCGTCAGGCCCCTTCCCTTGAGATAAATCTGCAAATATCTCGGAAACGAAGCGAGCTACGGCAAAATGTTAAGAGACCTTTTTTGTAGAAAATTAGGTTTCCTACTTTTTATGTTCTATGATATTTTTTGATCAGATGCGTAGTTCTCGAGATATATCAAGATATTTAAAAGTTCCGAAGCCGCACCAACATAATAGAGATACAGAAACACCGTGGCCCCTTTCTTTGAGATAACTCTGCACTATTGCGAGCTGCAAATGCCACTTCCAGCTTAGCTGTGCAGAAGAAGAACATCAAGAAGAAGAAATATCTCGAAATATGTCCGTCAGGCCAGTTCCTTTGAGCTGAATCGGCAAATATCTCGGGAACGAAGCGAGCTGTGGCAAAATGTTAAGAGACGTTTTTTGTAGAGAATTATGTTTCCTACAATTTATGTTCTATGATATTTTTTGATCAGAAGCGTAGTTTTCGAGATATATCGAGATATTTAAAAGTTCCGAAGCCGCACCAACATAATAGAGATACAGAAACACCGTGGCCCCTTTCTTTGAGATAACTCTGCACTATTGCGAGCTGCAAATGCCACTTCCAGCTTAGCTGTGCAGAGGAAGAACAACAAGAAGAAGAAATATCTCGAAATATGTCCGTCAGGCCAGTTCCTTTGAGCTGAATCGGCAAATATCTCGGAAACGAAGCGAGCTATGGCAAAATGTTGAGAGACGTTTTTTGTAGAGAATTATGTTTCCTACAATTTATGTTCTATGATATTTTTTGATCAGAAGCGTAGTTTTCGAGATATATCGAGATATTTAAAAGTTCCGAAGCCGCACCAACATAATAGGGATACAGAAACACCGTGGCCCCTTTCTTTGAGATAACTCTGCACCAGTGCGAGCCGCAAATGCCACTTCCAGCTCAGCTGTGCAGAAGAAGAACAACAAGAAGAAGAAATATCTCGAAATATGTCCGTCAGGCCCCTTCCCTTGAGATAAATCTGCAAATATCTCGGAATCGAAGCGAGCTATGGCGAAATGTTAAGAGACCTTTTTTGTAGAGAATTATGTTTCCTACAATTTATGTTCTATGATATTCTTTGATCAGATGCGTAGTTCTCGAGATATATCAAGATATTTAAAAGTTCCGAAGCCGCACCAACATAATAGAGATACAGAAACACCGTGGCCCCTTTCTTTGAGATAACTCTGCACTATTGCGAGCTGCAAATGCCACTTCCAGCTTAGCTGTGCAGAAGAAGAACATCAAGAAGAAGAAATATCTCGATTAATGTCCGTCAGGCCCCTTCCCTTGAGATAAATCTGCAAATATCTCGGAAACGAAGAGGGCTATGGCAAAATGTTAAGAGACCTTTTTTGTAGAGAATTAAGTTTCCTACTTTTTATGTTCTATGATATTTTTTTATCTGATGCGCAGTTCTCGAGATATATCAAGATATTTAAAAGTTCCGAAGCCGCACCAACATAATAGAGATACAGAAACACCGTGGCCCCTTTCTTTGAGATAACTCTGCACTATTGCGAGCTGTAAATGCCACTTCCAGCTTAGCTGTGCAGAAGAAGAACAACAAGAAGAAGAAATATCTCGAAATATGTCCGTCAGACCCCTTCCCTTGAGATATATCTGCAAATATCTCGGAAACGAAGCTAGCTATGGCAAAATGTTAAGAGACCTTTTTTGTAGAGAATTACGTTTCCTACAATTTATGTTCTATCATATTTTTTGATCAGAAGCGTAGTTTTCGAGATATATCGAGATATTTAAAAGTTCCGAAGCCGCACCAACATAATAGGGATACAGAAACACCGTGGCCCCTTTCTTTGAGATAACTCTGCACTAGTGCGAGCCGCAGATGCCACTTCCAGCTTAGCTGTGCAGAAGAAGAACAACAAGAAGAAGAAATATCTCGAAATATGTCCGTCAGGCCCCTTCCCTTGAGATAAATCTGCAAATATCTCGGAAACGAAGCGAGCTATGGGAAAATGTTAAGAGACCTTTTTTGTAGAGAATTAAGTTTCCTACTTTTTATCTTGTATGATATTTTTTGATCAGATGCGTAGTTCTCGAGATATATCAAGATATTTAAAAGTTCCGAAGCCGCACCAACATAATAGAGATACAGAAACACCGTGGCCCCTTTCGTTGAGATAACTCTGCACTAGTGCGAGCCGCAAATGCCACTTCCAGCTTAGCTGTGCAGAAGAAGAACAACAAGAAGAAGAAATATCTCGAAATATGTCCGTCAGGCCCCTTCCCTTGAGATAAATCTGCACATATCTCGGAAACGAAGCGAGCTATGGCAAAATGTTAAGAGACCTTTTTTGTAGAGAATTAAGTTTCCTACTTTTTATGTTCTATGATATTTTTTGATCAGATGCGTAGTTCTCGAGATATATCGAGATATTTAAAAGTTCCAAAGCCGCACCAACATAATACAGATACAGAAACACCGTGGCCCCTTTCTTTGAGATAACTCTGCACTAGTGCGACCCGCAAATGCCACTTCCAGCTTAGCTGTGCAGAAGAAGAACAACAAGAAGAAGAAATATCTCGAAATATGTCCGTCAGGCCCCTTCCCTTGAGATAAATCTGCAAATATCTCGGAAGCGAAGCGAGCTATGGCAAAATGTTGAGAGACCTTTTTTGTCGAGAATTAAGTTTCCTACTTTTTATGTTCTATGATATTTTTTGATCAGATGCGTAGTTCTCGAGATATATCAAGATATTTAAAAGTTCCGAAGCCGCACCAACATAATAGAGATACAGAAACACCGTGGCCCCTTTCTTTGAGATAACTCTGCACTATTGTGAGCTGCAAATGCCACTTCCAGCTTAGCTGTGCAGAAGAAGAACATCAAGAAGAAGAAATATCTCGAAATATGTCCGTCAGGCCAGTTCCTTTGAGCTGAATCGGCAAATATCTCGGAAACGAAGCGAGCTATGGCAAAATGTTAAGAGACGTTTTTTGTAGAGAATTATGTTTCCTACAATTTATGTTCTATGATATTTTTTGATCAGATGCGTAGTTCTCGAGATATATCAAGATATTTAAAAGTTCCGAAGCCGCACCAACATAATAGAGATACAGAAACACCGTGGCCCCTTTCTTTGAGATAACTCTGCACTATTGCGAGCTGCAAATGCCACTTCCAGCTTAGCTGTGCAGAAGAAGAACATCAAGAAGAAGAAATATCTCGAAATATGTCCGTCAGGCCCCTTCCCTTGAGATAAATCTGCAAATATCTCGGAATCGAAGCGAGCTATGGCGAAATGTTAAGAGAACTTTTTTGTAGAGAATTATGTTTCCTACAATTTATGTTCTATGATATTCTTTGATCAGATGCGTAGTTCTCGAGATATATCAAGATATTTAAAAGTTCCGAAGCCGCACCAACATAATAGAGATACAGAAACACCGTGGCCCCTTTCTTTGAGATAACTCTGCACTATTGCGAGCTGCAAATGCCACTTCCAGCTTAGCTGTGCAGAAGAAGAACATCAAGAAGAAGAAATATCTCGATTAATGTCCGTCAGGCCCCTTCCCTTGAGATAAATCTGCAAATATCTCGGAAACGAAGAGGGCTATGGCAAAATGTTAAGAGACCTTTTTTGTAGAGAATTAAGTTTCCTACTTTTTATGTTCTATGATATTTTTTTATCTGATGCGTAGTTCTCGAGATATATCAAGATACTTAAAAGTTCCGAAGCCGCACCAACATAATAGAGATACAGAAACACCGTGGCCCCTTTCTTTGAGATAACTCTGCACTATTGCGAGCTGTAAATGCCACTTCCAGCTTAGCTGTGCAGAAGAAGAACAACAAGAAGAAGAAATATCTCGAAATATGTCCGTCAGGCCCCTTCCCTTGAGATATATCTGCAAATATCTCGGAAACGAAGCTAGCTATGGCAAAATGTTAAGAGACCTTTTTTGTAGAAAATTACGTTTCCTACAATTTATGTTCTATCATATTTTTTGATCAGAAGCGTAGTTTTCGAGATATATCGAGATATTTAAAAGTTCCGAAGCCGCACCAACATAATAGGGATACAGAAACACCGTGGCCCCTTTCTTTGAGATAACTCTGCACTAGTGCGAGCCGCAAATGCCACTTCCAGCTTAGCTGTGCAGAAGAAGAACAACAAGAAGAAGAAATATCTCGAAATATGTCCGTCAGGCCCCTTCCCTTGAGATAAATCTGCAAATATCTCGGAAACGAAGCGAGCTATGGCAAAATGTTAAGAGACCTTTTTTGTAGAGAATTAAGTTTCCTACTTTTTATCTTGTATGATATTTTTTGATCAGATGCGTAGTTCTCGAGATATATCAAGATATTTAAAAGTTCCGAAGCCGCACCAACATAATAGAGATACAGAAACACCGTGGCCCCTTTCGTTGAGATAACTCTGCACTAGTGCGAGCCGCAAATGCCACTTCCAGCTTAGCTGTGCAGAAGAAGAACAACAAGAAGAAGACATATCTCGAAATATGTCCGTCAGGCCCCTTCCCTTGAGATAAATCTGCACATATCTCGGAAACGAAGCGAGCTATGGCAAAATGTTAAGAGACCTTTTTTGTAGAGAATTAAGTTTCCTACTTTTTATGTTCTATGATATTTTTTGATCAGATGCGTAGTTCTCGAGATATATCAAGATATTTAAAAGTTCCGAAACCGCACCAACATAATAGAGATACAGAAACACCGTGGCCCCTCTCTTTGAGATAACTCTGCACTATTGCGAGCTGCAAATGCCACTTCCAGCTTAGCTGTGCAGAAGAGGAACATCAAGAAGAAGAAATATCTCGATTAATGTCCGTCAGGCCCCTTCCCTTGAGATAAATCTGCAAATATCTCGGAAACGAAGAGGGCTATGGCAAAATGTTAAGAGACCTTTTTTGTAGAGAATTAAGTTTCCTACTTTTTATGTTCTATGATATTTTTTTATCTGATGCGTAGTTCTCGAGATATATCAAGATATTTAAAAGTTCCGAAACCGCACCAACATAATAGAGATACAGAAACACCGTGGCCCCTTTCTTTGAGATAACTCTGCACTAGTGCGAGCCGCAAATGCCACTTCCAGCTTAGCTGTGCAGAAGAAGAACAACAAGAAGAAGAAATATCTCGAAATATGTCCGTCAGGCCCCTTCCCTTGAGATAAATCTGCAAATATCTCGGAAACGAAGAGAGCTATGGCAAAATGTTAAGAGACCTTTTTTGTAGAGAATTAAGTTTCCTACTTTTCATGTTCTATGATATTTTTTGATCAGATGCGTAGTTCTCGAGATATATCAAGATATTTAAAAGTTCCGAAGCCGCACCAACATAATAGAGATACAGAAACACCGTGGCCCCTTTCTTTGAGATAACTCTGCACTATTGCGAGCTGCAAATGCCACTTCCAGCTTAGCTGTGCAGAAGAAGAACATCAAGAAGAAGAAATATCTCGATTAATGTCCGTCAGGCCCCTTCCCTTGAGATAAATCTGCAAATATCTCGGAAACGAAGAGGGCTATGGCAAAATGTTAAGAGACCTTTTTTGTAGAGAATTAAGTTTCCTACTTTTTATGTTCTATGATATTTTTATATCTGATGCGTAGTTCTCGAGATATATCAAGATATTTAAAAGTTCCGAAGCCGCACCAACATAATAGAGATACAGAAACACCGTGGCCCCTTTCTTTGAGATAACTCTGCACTATTGCGAGCTGTAAATGCCACTTCCAGCTTAGCTGTGCAGAAGAAGAACAACAAGAAGAAGAAATATCTCGAAATATGTCCGTCAGGCCCCTTCCCTTGAGATAAATCTGCACATATCTCGGAAACGAAGCGAGCTATGGCAAAATGTTAAGAGACCTTTTTTGTAGAGAATTAAGTTTCCTACTTTTTATGTTCTATGATATTTTTTGATCAGATGCGTAGTTCTCGAGATATATCAAGATATTTAAAAGTTCCGAAACCGCACCAACATAATAGAGATACAGAAACACCGTGGCCCCTCTCTTTGAGATAACTCTGCACTATTGCGAGCTGCAAATGCCACTTCCAGCTTAGCTGTGCAGAAGAGGAACATCAAGAAGAAGAAATATCTCGATTAATGTCCGTCAGGCCCCTTCCCTTGAGATAAATCTGCAAATATCTCGGAAACGAAGAGGGCTATGGCAAAATGTTAAGAGACCTTTTTTGTAGAGAATTAAGTTTCCTACTTTTTATGTTCTATGATATTTTTTTATCTGATGCGTAGTTCTCGAGATATATCAAGATATTTAAAAGTTCCGAAACCGCACCAACATAATAGAGATACAGAAACACCGTGGCCCCTTTCTTTGAGATAACTCTGCACTAGTGCGAGCCGCAAATGCCACTTCCAGCTTAGCTGTGCAGAAGAAGAACAACAAGAAGAAGAAATATCTCGAAATATGTCCGTCAGGCCCCTTCCCTTGAGATAAATCTGCAAATATCTCGGAAACGAAGAGAGCTATGGCAAAATGTTAAGAGACCTTTTTTGTAGAGAATTAAGTTTCCTACTTTTCATGTTCTATGATATTTTTTGATCAGATGCGTAGTTCTCGAGATATATCAAGATATTTAAAAGTTCCGAAGCCGCACCAACATAATAGAGATACAGAAACACCGTGGCCCCTTTCTTTGAGATAACTCTGCACTATTGCGAGCTGCAAATGCCACTTCCAGCTTAGCTGTGCAGAAGAAGAACATCAAGAAGAAGAAATATCTCGATTAATGTCCGTCAGGCCCCTTCCCTTGAGATAAATCTGCAAATATCTCGGAAACGAAGAGGGCTATGGCAAAATGTTAAGAGACCTTTTTTGTAGAGAATTAAGTTTCCTACTTTTTATGTTCTATGATATTTTTATATCTGATGCGTAGTTCTCGAGATATATCAAGATATTTAAAAGTTCCGAAGCCGCACCAACATAATAGAGATACAGAAACACCGTGGCCCCTTTCTTTGAGATAACTCTGCACTATTGCGAGCTGTAAATGCCACTTCCAGCTTAGCTGTGCAGAAGAAGAACAACAAGAAGAAGAAATATCTCGAAATATGTCCGTCAGGCCCCTTCCCTTGAGATATATCTGCAAATATCTCGGAAACGAAGCTAGCTATGGCAAAATGTTAAGAGACCTTTTTTGTAGAGAATTACGTTTCCTACAATTTATGTTCTATCATATTTTTTGATCAGAAGCGTAGTTTTCGAGATATATCGAGATATTTAAAAGTTCCGAAGCCGCACCAACATAATAGGGATACAGAAACACCGTGGCCCCTTTCTTTGAGATAACTCTGCACTAGTGCGAGCCGCAAATGCCACTTCCAGCTTAGCTGTGCAGAAGAAGAACAACAAGAAGAAGAAATATCTCGAAATATGTCCGTCAGGCCCCTTCCCTTGAGATAAATCTGCAAATATCTCGGAAACGAAGCGAGCTATGGCAAAATGTTAAGAGACCTTTTTTGTAGAGAATTAAGTTTCCTACTTTTTATCTTGTATGATATTTTTTGATCAGAAGCGTAGTTTTCGAGATATATCGAGATATTTAAAAGTTCCGAAGCCGCACCAACATGATAGAGATACAGAAACACCGTGGCCCCTTTCTTTGAGATAACTCTGCACTATTGCGAGCTGCAAATGCCACTTCCAGCTTAGCTGTGCAGGAGAAGAACAACAAGAAGAAGAAATATCTCGAAATATGTCCGTCAGGCCCCTTCCCTTGAGATAAATCTGCAAATATCTCGGAAACGATGCGAGCTATGGCAAAATGTTAAGAGACCTTTTTTGTAGAGAATTATGTTTCCTACAATTTACGTTCTCTGATATTTTTTGATCAGAAGCGTAGTTTTCGAGATATATCGAGATATTTAAAAGTTCCGAAGCCGCACCAACATAATAGAGATACAGAAACACCGTGGCCCCTTTCTTTGAGATCACTCTGCACTATTGCGACCTGCAAATGCCACTTCCAGCTTAGCTGTGCAGAAGAGGAACAACAAGAAGAAGAAATATCTCGGAATATGTCGTCAGGCCCCTTCCCTTGAGCTAAATCTGCAAATATCTCGGAAACGATGCCAGCTATGGGAAAATGTTAAGAGACCTTTTTTGTAGAGAATTATGTTTCCTACTTTTTATGCTCTATGATATTTTTTGATCAGATGCGTAGTTTTCGAGATATATCGAGATATTTAAAAGTTCCGAAGCCGCACCAACATAATAGAGATACAGAAACATCGTGGCCCCTTTCTTTGGGATAACTCTGCACTATTGCGAGTTGGAAATGCCACTTCCAGTTTAGCTGTGCAGAAGAAGAACAACAAGAAGAAGAAATATCTCGAAATATGTCCGTCAGGACCCTTCCCTTGAGATAAATCTGCAAATATCTCGGAAACGAAGCGAGCTATTGCTAAACGTTAACAGACCTTTTTTGTAGAGAATTAAGTTTCCTACTTTTTATGTTCTATGATATTTTTTGATCAGATGCGTAGTTCTCGAGATATATCAAGATATTTAAAAGTTCCGAAGCCGCACCAACATAATAGAGATACAGAAACACCGTGGCCCCTTTCTTTGAGATAACTCTGCACTATTGCGAGCTGCAAATGCCACTTCCAGCTTAGCTGTGCAGAAGAAGAACAACAAGAAGAAGAAATATCTGGAAATATGTCCGTCAGGCCCCTTCCCTTGAGATAAATCTGCAAATATCTCGGAAACGAAGCGAGCTACGGCAAAATGTTAAGAGACCTTTTTTGTAGAAAATTAGGATTCCTACTTTTTATGTTCTATGATATTTTTCGAACAGATGCGTAGTTCTCGAGATATATCAAGATATTTAAAAGTTCCGAAGCCGCACTAACATAATAGAGATACAGAAACACCGTGGCCCCTTTCTTTGAGATAACTCTGCACTATTGCGCGCTGCAAATGCCACTTCCAGCTTAGCTGTGCAGAAGAAGAACAACAAGAAGAAGAAATATCTCGAAATATGTCCGTCAGGCCCCTTCCCTTGAGATAAATCTGCAAATATCTCGGAAACGAAGCGAGCTATGGCAAAATGTTAAGAGACCTTTTTTGTAGAGAATTAAGTTTCCTACTTTTTATGTTCTATGATATTTTTTGATCAGATGCGTAGTTCTCGAGATATATCAAGATATTTAACAGTTCCGAAGCCGCACTAACATAATAGAGATACAGAAACACCGTGGCCCCTTTCTTTGAGATAACTGTGCACTATTGCGAGCTGCAAATGCCACTTCCAGCTTAGCTGTGCAGAAGAAGAACAACAAGAAGAAGAAATATCTCGAAATATGTCCGTCAGGCCCCTTCCCTTGAGATAAATCTGCAAATATCTCGGAAACGAAGCGAGCGATGGCAAAATGTTAAGAGACCTTTTTTGTAGAGAATTATGTTTCCTACAATTTACGTTCTCTGATATTTTTTGATCAGAAGCGTAGTTTTCGAGATATATCGAGATATTTAAAAGTTCCGAAGCCGCACCAACATAATAGAGATACAGAAACACCGTGGCCCCTTTCTTTGAGATAACTCTGCACTATTGCGACCTGCAAATGCCACTTCCAGCTTAGCTGTGCAGGAGAGGAACAACAAGAAGAAGAAATATCTCGGAATATGTCGTCAGGCCCCTTCCCTTGAGCTAAATCTGCAAATATCTCGAAAACGATGCCAGCTATGGGAAAATGTTAAGAGACCTTTTTTGTAGAGAATTATGTTTCCTACTTTTTATGCTCTATGATATTTTTTGATCAGATGCGTAGTTTTCGAGATATATCGAGATATTTAAAAGTTCCGAAGCCGCACCAACATAATAGAGATACAGAAACATCGTGGCCCCTTTCTTTGGGATAACTCCGCACTATTGCGAGTTGGAAATGCCACTTCCAGTTTAGCTGTGCAGAAGAAGAACAACAAGAAGAAGAAATATCTCGAAATATGTCCGTCAGGACCCTTCCCTTGAGATAAATCTGCAAATATCTCGGAAACGAAGCGAGCTATTGCAAAACGTTAAGAGACCTTTTTTGTAGAGAATTAAGTTTCCTACTTTTTATGTTCTATGATATTTTTTGATCAGATGCGTAGTTCTCGAGATATATCAAGATATTTAAAAGTTCCGAAGCCGCACCAACATAATAGAGATACAGAAACACCGTGGCCCCTTTCTTTGAGATAACTCTGCACTATTGCGAGCTGCAAATGCCACTTCCAGCTTAGCTGTGCAGAAGAAGAACAACAGGAAGAAGAAATATCTCGAAATATGTCCGTCAGGCCCCTTCCCTTGAGATAAATCTGCAAATATCTCGGAAACGAAGCGAGCTATGGCAAAATGTTAAGAGACCTTTTTTGTAGAGAATTAAGTTTCCTACAATTTACGTTCTCTGATATTTTTTGATCAGAAGCGTAGTTTTCGAGATATATCAAGATATTTAAAAGTTCCGAAGCCGCACCAACATAATAGAGATACAGAAACACCGTGGCCCCTTTCGTTGAGATAACTCTGCACTATTGCGCGCTGCAAATGCCACTTCCAGCTTAGCTGTGCAGAAGAAGAACAACAAGAAGAAGAAATATCTCGAAATATGTCCGTCAGGCCCCTTCCCTTGAGATAAATCTGCAAATATCTCGGAAACGAAGCGAGCTACGGCAAAATGTTAAGAGACCTTTTTTGTAGAAAATTAGGATTCCTACTTTTTATGTTCTATGATATTTTTTGAACAGATGCGTAGTTCTCGAGATATATCAAGATATTTAAAAGTTCCGAAGCCGCACTAACATAATAGAGATACAGAAACACCGTGGCCCCTTTCTTTGAGATAACTCTGCACTATTGCGCGCTGCAAATGCCACTTCCAGCTTAGCTGTGCAGAAGAAGAACAACAAGAAGAAGAAATATCTCGAAATATGTCCGTCAGGCCCCTTCCCTTGAGATAAATCTGCAAATATCTCGGAAACGAAGCGAGCTATGGCAAAATGTTAAGAGACCTTTTTTGTAGAGAAATAAGTTTCCTACTTTTTATGTTCTATGATATTTTTTGATCAGATGCGTAGTTCTCGAGATATATCAAGATATTTAAAAGTTCCGAAGCCGCACCAACATAATAGAGATACAGAAACACCGTGGCCCCTTTCTTTGAGATAACTCTGCACTACTGCGAGCTGCAAATGCCACTTCCAGCTTAGCTGTGCAGAGGAAGAACAACAAGAAGAAGAAGTATCTCGAAATATGTCCGTCAGGCCCGTTCCTTTGAGCTGAATCTGCAAATATCTCGGAAACGAAGCGAGCTATGGCAAAATGTTAAGAGACGTTTTTTGTAGAGAATTATGTTTCCTACAATTTACGTTCTATGATATTTTTTGATCAGAAGCGTAGTTTTCGAGATATATCGAGATATTTAAAAGTTCCGAAGCCGCACCAACATAATAGAGATACGGAAACACCGTGGCCCCTTTCTTTGAGATAACTCTGCACTATTGCGACCTGCAAATGCCACTTCCAGCTTAGCTGTGCAGGAGAGGAACAACAAGAAGAAGAAATATCTCGGAATATGTCGTCAGGCCCCTTCCCTTGAGCTAAATCTGCAAATATCTCGAAAACGATGCCAGCTATGGGAAAATGTTAAGAGACCTTTTTTGTAGAGAATTATGTTTCCTACTTTTTATGCTCTATGATATTTTTTGATCAGATGCGTAGTTTTCGAGATATATCGAGATATTTAAAAGTTCCGAAGCCGCACCAACATAATAGAGATACAGAAACATCGTGGCCCCTTTCTTTGGGATAACTCCGCACTATTGCGAGTTGGAAATGCCACTTCCAGTTTAGCTGTGCAGAAGAAGAACAACAAGAAGAAGAAATACCTCGAAATATGTCCGTCAGGACCCTTCCCTTGAGATAAATCTGCAAATATCTCGGAAACGAAGCGAGCTATTGCAAAACGTTAAGAGACCTTTTTTGTAGAGAATTAAGTTTCCTACTTTTTATGTTCTATGATATTTTTTGATCAGATGCGTAGTTCTCGAGATATATCAAGATATTTAAAAGTTCCGAAGCCGCACCAACATAATAGAGATACAGAAACACCGTGGCCCCTTTCTTTGAGATAACTCTGCACTATTGCGAGCTGCAAATGCCACTTCCAGCTTAGCTGTGCAGAAGAAGAACAACAAGAAGAAGAAATATCTCGAAATATGTCCGTCAGGCCCCTTCCCTTGAGATAAATCTGCAAATATCTCGGAAACGAAGCGAGCTATGGCAAAATGTTAAGAGACCTTTTTTGTAGAGAATTAAGTTTCCTACAATTTACGTTCTCTGATATTTTTTGATCAGAAGCGTAGTTTTCGAGATATATCAAGATATTTAAAAGTTCCGAAGCCGCACCAACATAATAGAGATACAGAAACACCGTGGCCCCTTTCTTTGAGATAACTCTGCACTATTGCGCGCTGCAAATGCCACTTCCAGCTTAGCTGTGCAGAAGAAGAACAACAAGAAGAAGAAATATCTCGAAATATGTCCGTCAGGCCCCTTCCCTTGAGATAAATCTGCAAATATCTCGGAAACGAAGCGAGCTACGGCAAAATGTTAAGAGACCTTTTTTGTAGAAAATTAGGATTCCTACTTTTTATGTTCTATGATATTTTTTGAACAGATGCGTAGTTCTCGAGATATATCAAGATATTTAAAAGTTCCGAAGCCGCACTAACATAATAGAGATACAGAAACACCGTGGCCCCTTTCTTTGAGATAACTCTGCACTATTGCGCGCTGCAAATGCCACTTCCAGCTTAGCTGTGCAGAAGAAGAACAACAAGAAGAAGAAATATCTCGAAATATGTCCGTCAGGCCCCTTCCCTTGAGATAAATCTGCAAATATCTCGGAAACGAAGCGAGCTATGGCAAAATGTTAAGAGACCTTTTTTGTAGAGAAATAAGTTTCCTACTTTTTATGTTCTATGATATTTTTTGATCAGATGCGTAGTTCTCGAGATATATCAAGATATTTAAAAGTTCCGAAGCCGCACCAACATAATAGAGATACAGAAACACCGTGGCCCCTTTCTTTGAGATAACTCTGCACTACTGCGAGCTGCAAATGCCACTTCCAGCTTAGCTGTGCAGAGGAAGAACAACAAGAAGAAGAAGTATCTCGAAATATGTCCGTCAGGCCCGTTCCTTTGAGCTGAATCTGCAAATATCTCGGAAACGAAGCGAGTTATGGCAAAATGTTAAGAGACGTTTTTTGTAGAGAATTATGTTTCCTACAATTTATGTTCTATGATATTTTTTGATCAGAAGCGTAGTTTTCGAGATATATCGAGATATTTAAAAGTTCCGAAGCCGCACCAACATAATAGAGATACGGAAACACCGTGGCCCCTTTCTTTGAGATAACTCTGCACTACTGCGAGCTGCAAATGCCACTTCCAGCTTAGCTGTGCAGAAGAAGAACAACAAGAAGAAGAAATATCTCGAAATATGTCCGTCAGGCCCCTTCCCTTGAGATAAATCTGCAAATATCTCGGAAACGAAGCGAGCTATGGCAAAATGTTAAGAGACCTTTTTTGTAGAGACTCAAGTTTCCTACTTTTTATGTTCTATGATATTTTTCGATCAGAGGCGTAGTTCTCGAGATATATCAAGATATTTAAAAGTTCCGAAGCCGCACCAACATAATAGAGATACAGAAACACCGTGGCCCCTTTCTTTGAGATAACTCTGCACGATTGCGAGCTGGAAATGCCACTTCCAGTTTAGCTGTGCAGAAGACGAACAACAAGAAGAAGAAATATCTCGAAATATGTCCATCAGGACCCTTCCCTTGAGATAAATCTGCAAATATCTCGGAAACGAAGCGAGGTATGGCAAAATGTTAGGAGACCTTTTTTGTAGAGAATTATGTTTCCTACAATTTATGTTCTATGATATTTTTTGATCAGAAGCGTAGTTTTCGAGATATATCGAGATATTTAAAAGTTCCGAAGCCGCACCAACATAATAGAGATACGGAAACACCGTGGCCCCTTTCTTTGGGATAACTCTGCACTATTGCGAGCTGGAAATGCCACTTCCAGTTTAGCTGTGCAGAAGAAGAACAACAAGAAGAAGAAATATCTCGAAATATGTCCGTCAGGACCCTTCCCTTGAGATAAATCTGCAAATATCTCGGAAACGAAGCGAGCTATTGCAAAACGTTGAGAGACCTTTTTTGTAGAGAATTAAGTTTCCTACTTTTTATGTTCTATGATATTTTTTGATCAGATGCGTAGTTCTCGAGATATATCAAGATATTTAAAAGCTCCGAAGCTGCACCAACATAATAGAGGTACAGAAACACCGTGGCCCCTTTCTTTGAGATAACTCTGCACTATTGCGAGCTGCAAATGCCACTTCCAGCTTAGCTGTGCAGAAGAAGAACAACAAGAATAAGAAATATTTCGAAATATGTCCGTCAGGCCCCTTCCCTTGAGATAAATCTGCAAATATCTCGGAAACCAAGCGAGCTATGGCAAAATGTTAAGAGACCTTATTTGTAGAGAATTAAGTTTCCTACTTTTTATGTTCTACGATATTTTTTGATCAGATGCGTAGTTCTCGAGATATATCAAGATATTTAAAAGTTCCGAAGCCGCACCAACATAATAGAGATACAGAAACACCGTGGCCCCTTTCTTTGAGATAACTCTGCACTATTGCGCGCTGCAAATGCCACTTCCAGCTTAGCTGTGCAGAAGAAGAACAACAAGAAGAAGAAATATCTCGAAATATGTCCGTCAGGCCCCTTCCCTTGAGATAAATCTGCAAATATCTCGGAAACGAAGCGAGCTATGGCAAAATGTTAAGAGACCTTTTTTGTAGAGAATTAAGTTTCCTACTTTTTATGTTCTATGATATTTTTTGATCAGATGCGTAGTTCTCGAGATATATCAAGATATTTAACAGTTCCGAAGCCGCACTAACATAATAGAGATACAGAAACACCGTGGCCCCTTTCTTTGAGATAACTCTGCACTATTGCGAGCTGCAAATGCCACTTCCAGCTTAGCTGTGCAGAAGAAGAACAACAAGAAGAAGAAATATCTCGAAATATGTCCGTCAGGCCCCTTCCCTTGAGATAAATCTGCAAATATCTCGGAAACGAAGCGAGCTATGGCAAAATGTTAAGAGACGTTTTTTGTAGAGAATTATGTTTCCTACAATTTATGTTCTATGATATTTTTTGATCAGAAGCGTAGTTTTCGAGATATATCGAGATATTTAAAAGTTCCGAAGCCGCACCAACATAATAGAGATACGGAAACACCGTGGCCCCTTTCTTTGAGATAACTCTGCACTACTGCGAGCTGCAAATGCCACTTCCAGCTTAGCTGTGCAGAAGAAGAACAACAAGAAGAAGAAATATCTCGAAATATGTCCGTCAGGCCCCTTCCCTTGAGATAAATCTGCAAATATCTCGGAAACGAAGCGAGCTATGGCAAAATGTTAAGAGACCTTTTTTGTAGAGACTTAAGTTTCCTACTTTTTATGTTCTATGATATTTTTCGATCAGAGGCGTAGTTCTCGAGATATATCAAGATATTTAAAAGTTCCGAAGCCGCACCAACATAATAGAGATACAGAAACACCGTGGCCCCTTTCTTTGAGATAACTCTGCACGATTGCGAGCTGGAAATGCCACTTCCAGTTTAGCTGTGCAGAAGAAGAACAACAAGAAGAAGAAATATCTCGAAATATGTCCATCAGGACCCTTCCCTTGAGATAAATCTGCAAATATCTCGGAAACGAAGCGAGGTATGGCAAAATGTTAGGAGACCTTTTTTGTAGAGAATTATGTTTCCTACAATTTATGTTCTATGATATTTTTTGATCAGAAGCGTAGTTTTCGAGATATATCGAGATATTTAAAAGTTCCGAAGCCGCACCAACATAATAGAGATACGGAAACACCATGGCCCCTTTCTTTGGGATAACTCTGCACTATTGCGAGCTGGAAATGCCACTTCCAGTTTAACTGTGCAGAAGAAGAACAACAAGAAGAAGAAATATCTCGAAATATGTCCGTCAGGACCCTTCCCTTGAGATAAATCTGCAAATATCTCGGAAACGAAGCGAGCTATTGCAAAACGTTGAGAGACCTTTTTTGTAGAGAATTAAGTTTCCTACTTTTTATGTTCTATGATATTTTTTGATCAGATGCGTAGTTCTCGAGATATATCAAGATATTTAAAAGCTCCGAAGCTGCACCAACATAATAGAGGTACAGAAACACCGTGGCCCCTTTCTTTGAGATAACTCTGCACTATTGCGAGCTGCAAATGCCACTTCCAGCTTAGCTGTGCAGAAGAAGAACAACAAGAATAAGAAATATTTCGAAATATGTCCGTCAGGCCCCTTCCCTTGAGATAAATCTGCAAATATCTCGGAAACCAAGCGAGCTATGGCAAAATGTTAAGAGACCTTATTTGTAGAGAATTAAGTTTCCTACTTTTTATGTTCTACGATATTTTTTGATCAGATGCGTAGTTCTCGAGATATATCAAGATATTTAAAAGTTCCGAAGCCGCACCAACATAATAGAGATACAGAAACACCGTGGCCCCTTTCTTTGAGATAACTCTGCACTATTGCGCGCTGCAAATGCCACTTCCAGCTTAGCTGTGCAGAAGAAGAACAACAAGAAGAAGAAATATCTCGAAATATGTCCGTCAGGCCCCTTCCCTTGAGATAAATCTGCAAATATCTCGGAAACGAAGCGAGCTATGGCAAAATGTTAAGAGACCTTTTTTGTAGAGAATTAAGTTTCCTACTTTTTATGTTCTATGATATTTTTTGATCAGATGCGTAGTTCTCGAGATATATCAAGATATTTAACAGTTCCGAAGCCGCACTAACATAATAGAGATACAGAAACACCGTGGCCCCTTTCTTTGAGATAACTCTGCACTATTGCGAGCTGCAAATGCCACTTCCAGCTTAGCTGTGCAGAAGAAGAACAACAAGAAGAAGAAATATCTCGAAATATGTCCGTCAGGCCCCTTCCCTTGAGATAAATCTGCAAATATCTCGGAAACGAAGCGAGCTATGGCAAAATGTTAAGAGACCTTTTTTGTAGAGAATTCTGTTTCCTACAATTTACGTTCTCTGATATTTTTTGATCAGAAGCGTAGTTTTCGAGATATATCAAGATATTTAAAAGTTCCGAAGCCGCACCAACATAATAGAGATACAGAAACACCGTGGCCCCTTTCTTTGAGATAACTCTGCACTACTGCGAGCTGCAAATGCCACTTCCAGCTTAACTGTGCAGAAGAAGAACAACAAGAAGAAGAAATATCTCGAAATATGTCCGTCAGGCCCCTTCCCTTGAGATAAATCTGCAAATATCTCGGAAACGAAGCGAGCTATGGCAAAATGTTAAGAGACCTTTTTTGTAGAGAATTAAGTTTCCTACTTTTTATGTTTTATGATATTTTTTGATCAGATGCGTAGTTCTCGAGATATATCCAGATATTTAAAAGTTCCGAAGCGGCACCAACATAATAGAGATACAGAAACACCGTGGCCCCTTTCTTTGAGGTAACTCTGCACTATTGCGAGCTGCAAATGCCACTTCCAGCTTAGCTGTGCAGAAGAAGAACAACAAGAAGAAGAAATATCTCGAAATATGTCCCTCAGGCCCCTTCCCTTGAGATAAATCTGCAAATATCTCGGAAACCAAGCGAGCTATGGCAAAATGTTAAGAGACCTTATTTGTAGAGAATTAAGTTTCCTACTTTTTATGTTCTATGATATTTTTTGATCAGATGCGTAGTTCTCGAGATATATCAAGATATTTAAAAGTTCCGAAGCCGCACCAACATAATAGAGATACAGAAACACCGTGGCCCCTTTCTTTGAGATAACTCTGCACTATTGCGAGCTGGAAATGCCACTTCCAGTTTAGCTGTGCAGAAGAAGAACAACAAGAAGAAGAAATATCTCGAAATATGTCCATCAGGACCCTTCCCTTGAGATAAATCTGCAAATATCTCGGAAACGAAGCGAGCTATGGCAAAATGTTAAGAGACCTTTTTTGTAGAGAATTAAGTTTCCTACTTTTTATGTTCGATGATATTTTTTGATCAGATACGTAGTTCTCGAGATATATCAAGATATTTAAAAGTTCCGAAGCTGCACCAACATAATAGAGGTACAGAAACACCGTGGCCTCTTTCTTTGAGATAACTCTGCACTATTGCGAGCTGCAAATGCCACTTCCAGCTTAGCTGTGCAGAAGAAGAACAACAAGAAGAAGAAATATCTGGAAATATGTCCGTCAGGCCCCTTCCCTTGAGATAAATCTGCAAATATCTCGGAAACGAAGCGAGCTACGGCAAAATGTTAAGAGACCTTTTTTGTAGAAAATTAGGATTCCTACTTTTTATGTTCTATGATATTTTTTGACCAGATGCGTAGTTCTCGAGATATATCAAGATATTTAAAAGTTCCGAAGCCGCACTAACATAATAGAGATACAGAAACACCGTGGCCCCTTTCTTTGAGATAACTCTGCACTATTGCGCGCTGCAAATGCCACTTCCAGCTTAGCTGTGCAGAAGAAGAACAACAAGAAGAAGAAATATCTCGAAATATGTCCGTCAGGCCCCTTCCCTTGAGATAAATCTGCAAATATCTCGGAAACGAAGCGAGCTATGGCAAAATGTTAAGAGACCTTTTTTGTAGAGAATTAAGTTTCCTACTTTTTATGTTCTATGATATTTTTTGATCAGATGCGTAGTTCTCGAGATATATCAAGATATTTAAAAGTTCCGAAGCCGCACCAACATAATAGAGATACAGAAACACCGTGGCCCCTTTCTTTGAGATAACTCTGCACTACTGCGAGCTGCAAATGCCACTTCCAGCTTAGCTGTGCAGAAGAAGAACAACAAGAAGAAGAAATATCTCGAAATATGTCCGTCAGGCCCCTTCCCTTGAGATAAATCTGCAAATATCTCGGAAACGAAGCGAGCTATGGCAAAATGTTAAGAGACCTTTTTTGTAGAGAATTATGTTTCCTACAATTTACGTTCTCTGATATTTTTTGATCAGAAGCGTAGTTTTCGAGATATATCGAGATATTTAAAAGTTCCGAAGCCGCACCAACATAATAGAGATACAGAAACATCGTGGCCCCTTTCTTTGGGATAACTCTGCACTATTGCGAGCTGGAAATGCCACTTCCAGTTTAGCTGTGCAGAAGAAGAACAACAAGAAGAAGAAATATCTCGAAATATGTCCGTCAGGACCCTTCCCTTGAGATAAATCTGCAAATATCTCGGAAACGAAGCGAGCTATTGCAAAACGTTAAGAGACCTTTTTTATAGCGAATTAAGTTTCCTACTTTTTATGTTCTATGATATTTTTTGATCAGATGCGTAGTTCTCGAGATATATCAAGATATTTAAAAGTTCCGAAGCCGCACCAACATAATAGAGATACAGAAACACCGTGGCCCCTTTCTTTGAGATAACTCTGCACTATTGCGAGCTGCAAATGCCACTTCCAGCTTAGCTGTGCAGAAGAAGAACAACAAGAAGAAGAAATATCTGGAAATATGTCCGTCAGGCCCCTTCCCTTGAGATAAATCTGCAAATATCTCGGAAACGAAGCGAGCTACGGCAAAATGTTAAGAGACCTTTTTTGTAGAAAATTAGGATTCCTACTTTTTATGTTCTATGATATTTTTTGAACAGATGCGTAGTTCTCGAGATATATCAAGATATTTAAAAGTTCCGAAGCCGCACCAACATAATAGAGATACAGAAACACAGTGGCCCCTTTCTTTGAGATAACTCTGCACTATTGCGCGCTGCAAATGGCACTTCCAGCTTAGCTGTGCAGAAGAAGAACAACAAGAAGAAGAAATATCTCGAAATATGTCCGTCAGGCCCCTTCCCTTGGGATAAATCTGCAAATATCTCGGAAACGAAGCGAGCTATGGCAAAATGTTAAGAGACCATTTTTGTAGAGAATTATGTTTCCTACAATTTACGTTCTCTGATATTTTTTGATCAGAAGCGTAGTTTGCGAGATATATCGAGATATTTAAAAGTTCCGAAGCCGCACCAACATAATAGAGATACAGAAACACCGTGGCCCCTTTCTTTGAGATAACTCTGCACTATTGCGAGCTGCAAATGCCACTTCCAGCTTAGCTGTGCAGAAGAAGAACAACAAGAAGAAGAAATATCTGGAAATATGTCCGTCAGGCCCCTTCCCTTGAGATAAATCTGCAAATATCTCGGAAACGAAGCGAGCTATTGCAAAACGTTAAGAGACCTTTTTTGTAGAGAATTAAGTTTCCTACTTTTTATGTTCTATGATATTTTTCGATCAGAGGCGTAGTTCTCGAGATATATCAAGATATTTAAAAGTTCCGAAGCCGCACCAACATAATAGAGATACAGAAACACCGTGGCCCCTTTCTTTGAGATTACTCTGCACGATTGCGAGCTGGAAATGCCACTTCCAGTTTAGCTGTGCAGAAGAAGAACAACAAGAAGAAGAAATATCTCGAAATATGTCCATCAGGACCCTTCCCTTGAGATAAATCTGCAAATATCTCGGAAACGAAGCGAGCTATGGCAAAATGTTAAGAGACCTTTTTTGTAGAGAATTAAGTTTCCTACTTTTTATGTTCTATGATATTTTTTGATCAGATGCGTAGTTCTCGAGATATATCAAGATATTTAAAAGTTCCGAAGCCGCACCAACATAATAGAGATACAGAAACACCGTGGCCCCTTTCTTTGAGATAACTCTGCACTATTGCGAGCTGGAAATGCCACTTCCAGTTTAGCTGTGCAGAAGAAGAACAACAAGAAGAAGAAATATCTCGAAATATGTCCGTCAGGACCCTTCCCTTGAGATAAATCTGCAAATATCTCGGAAACGAAGCGAGCTATTGCAAAACGTTAAGAGACCTTTTTTGTAGAGAATTAAGTTTCCTACTTTTTATGTTGTATGATATTTTTTGATCAGATGCGTAGTTCTCGAGATATATCAAGATATTTAAAAGCTCCGAAGCTGCACCAACATAATAGAGGTACAGAAACACCGTGGCCCCTTTCTTTGAGATAACTCTGCACTATTGCGAGCTGCAAATGCCACTTCCAGCTTAGCTGTGCAGAAGAAGAACAACAAGAAGAAGAAATATCTCGAAATATGTCCGTCAGGCCCCTTCCCTTGAGATAAATCTGCAAATACCTCGGAAACCAAGCGAGCTATGGCAAAATGTTAAGAGACCTTTTTTGTGGAGAATTAAGTTTCCTACTTTTTATGTTCTATGATATTTTTCGATCAGAGGCGTAGTTCTCGAGATATATCAAGATATTTAAAAGTTCCGAAGCCGCACCAATATAATAGAGATACAGAAACACCGTGGCCCCTTTCTTTGAGATAACTCTGCACGATTGCGAGCTGGAAATGCCACTTCCAGTTTAGCTGTGCAGAAGAAGAACAACAAGAAGAAGAAATATCTCGAAATATGTCCATCAGGACCCTTCCCTTGAGATAAATCTGCAAATATCTCGGAAACGAAGCGAGCTATGGCAAAATGTTAAGAGACCTTTTTTGTAGAGAATTAAGTTTCCTACTTTTTATGTTCTATGATATTTTTTGATCAGATGCGTAGTTCTCGAGATATATCAAGATATTTAACAGTTCCGAAGCCGCACTAACATAATAGAGATACAGAAACACCGTGGCCCCTTTCTTTGAGATAACTCTGCACTATTGCGAGCTGCAAATGCCACTTCCAGCTTAGCTGTGCAGAAGAAGAACAACAAGAAGAAGAAATATCTCGAAATATGTCCGTCAGGCCCCTTCCCTTGAGATAAATCTGCAAATATCTCGGAAACGAAGCGAGCTATGGCAAAATGTTAAGAGACCTTTTTTGTAGAGAATTCTGTTTCCTACAATTTACGTTCTCTGATATTTTTTGATCAGAAGCGTAGTTTTCGAGATATATCAAGATATTTAAAAGTTCCGAAGCCGCACCAACATAATAGAGATACAGAAACACCGTGGCCCCTTTCTTTGAGATAACTCTGCACTACTGCGAGCTGCAAATGCCACTTCCAGCTTAACTGTGCAGAAGAAGAACAACAAGAAGAAGAAATATCTCGAAATATGTCCGTCAGGCCCCTTCCCTTGAGATAAATCTGCAAATATCTCGGAAACGAAGCGAGCTATGGCAAAATGTTAAGAGACCTTTTTTGTAGAGAATTAAGTTTCCTACTTTTTATGTTTTATGATATTTTTTGATCAGATGCGTAGTTCTCGAGATATATCCAGATATTTAAAAGTTCCGAAGCGGCACCAACATAATAGAGATACAGAAACACCGTGGCCCCTTTCTTTGAGGTAACTCTGCACTATTGCGAGCTGCAAATGCCACTTCCAGCTTAGCTGTGCAGAAGAAGAACAACAAGAAGAAGAAATATCTCGAAATATGTCCCTCAGGCCCCTTCCCTTGAGATAAATCTGCAAATATCTCGGAAACCAAGCGAGCTATGGCAAAATGTTAAGAGACCTTATTTGTAGAGAATTAAGTTTCCTACTTTTTATGTTCTATGATATTTTTTGATCAGATGCGTAGTTCTCGAGATATATCAAGATATTTAAAAGTTCCGAAGCCGCACCAACATAATAGAGATACAGAAACACCGTGGCCCCTTTCTTTGAGATAACTCTGCACTATTGCGAGCTGGAAATGCCACTTCCAGTTTAGCTGTGCAGAAGAAGAACAACAAGAAGAAGAAATATCTCGAAATATGTCCATCAGGACCCTTCCCTTGAGATAAATCTGCAAATATCTCGGAAACGAAGCGAGCTATGGCAAAATGTTAAGAGACCTTTTTTGTAGAGAATTAAGTTTCCTACTTTTTATGTTCGATGATATTTTTTGATCAGATACGTAGTTCTCGAGATATATCAAGATATTTAAAAGTTCCGAAGCTGCACCAACATAATAGAGGTACAGAAACACCGTGGCCTCTTTCTTTGAGATAACTCTGCACTATTGCGAGCTGCAAATGCCACTTCCAGCTTAGCTGTGCAGAAGAAGAACAACAAGAAGAAGAAATATCTGGAAATATGTCCGTCAGGCCCCTTCCCTTGAGATAAATCTGCAAATATCTCGGAAACGAAGCGAGCTACGGCAAAATGTTAAGAGACCTTTTTTGTAGAAAATTAGGATTCCTACTTTTTATGTTCTATGATATTTTTTGACCAGATGCGTAGTTCTCGAGATATATCAAGATATTTAAAAGTTCCGAAGCCGCACTAACATAATAGAGATACAGAAACACCGTGGCCCCTTTCTTTGAGATAACTCTGCACTATTGCGCGCTGCAAATGCCACTTCCAGCTTAGCTGTGCAGAAGAAGAACAACAAGAAGAAGAAATATCTCGAAATATGTCCGTCAGGCCCCTTCCCTTGAGATAAATCTGCAAATATCTCGGAAACGAAGCGAGCTATGGCAAAATGTTAAGAGACCTTTTTTGTAGAGAATTAAGTTTCCTACTTTTTATGTTCTATGATATTTTTTGATCAGATGCGTAGTTCTCGAGATATATCAAGATATTTAAAAGTTCCGAAGCCGCACCAACATAATAGAGATACAGAAACACCGTGGCCCCTTTCTTTGAGATAACTCTGCACTACTGCGAGCTGCAAATGCCACTTCCAGCTTAGCTGTGCAGAAGAAGAACAACAAGAAGAAGAAATATCTCGAAATATGTCCGTCAGGCCCCTTCCCTTGAGATAAATCTGCAAATATCTCGGAAACGAAGCGAGCTATGGCAAAATGTTAAGAGACCTTTTTTGTAGAGAATTATGTTTCCTACAATTTACGTTCTCTGATATTTTTTGATCAGAAGCGTAGTTTTCGAGATATATCGAGATATTTAAAAGTTCCGAAGCCGCACCAACATAATAGAGATACAGAAACATCGTGGCCCCTTTCTTTGGGATAACTCTGCACTATTGCGAGCTGGAAATGCCACTTCCAGTTTAGCTGTGCAGAAGAAGAACAACAAGAAGAAGAAATATCTCGAAATATGTCCGTCAGGACCCTTCCCTTGAGATAAATCTGCAAATATCTCGGAAACGAAGCGAGCTATTGCAAAACGTTAAGAGACCTTTTTTATAGCGAATTAAGTTTCCTACTTTTTATGTTCTATGATATTTTTTGATCAGATGCGTAGTTCTCGAGATATATCAAGATATTTAAAAGTTCCGAAGCCGCACCAACATAATAGAGATACAGAAACACCGTGGCCCCTTTCTTTGAGATAACTCTGCACTATTGCGAGCTGCAAATGCCACTTCCAGCTTAGCTGTGCAGAAGAAGAACAACAAGAAGAAGAAATATCTGGAAATATGTCCGTCAGGCCCCTTCCCTTGAGATAAATCTGCAAATATCTCGGAAACGAAGCGAGCTACGGCAAAATGTTAAGAGACCTTTTTTGTAGAAAATTAGGATTCCTACTTTTTATGTTCTATGATATTTTTTGAACAGATGCGTAGTTCTCGAGATATATCAAGATATTTAAAAGTTCCGAAGCCGCACCAACATAATAGAGATACAGAAACACAGTGGCCCCTTTCTTTGAGATAACTCTGCACTATTGCGCGCTGCAAATGGCACTTCCAGCTTAGCTGTGCAGAAGAAGAACAACAAGAAGAAGAAATATCTCGAAATATGTCCGTCAGGCCCCTTCCCTTGGGATAAATCTGCAAATATCTCGGAAACGAAGCGAGCTATGGCAAAATGTTAAGAGACCATTTTTGTAGAGAATTATGTTTCCTACAATTTACGTTCTCTGATATTTTTTGATCAGAAGCGTAGTTTGCGAGATATATCGAGATATTTAAAAGTTCCGAAGCCGCACCAACATAATAGAGATACAGAAACACCGTGGCCCCTTTCTTTGAGATAACTCTGCACTATTGCGAGCTGCAAATGCCACTTCCAGCTTAGCTGTGCAGAAGAAGAACAACAAGAAGAAGAAATATCTGGAAATATGTCCGTCAGGCCCCTTCCCTTGAGATAAATCTGCAAATATCTCGGAAACGAAGCGAGCTATTGCAAAAC
This sequence comes from Osmia lignaria lignaria, assembly GCF_051020975.1. Classification (NCBI taxonomy): domain Eukaryota; kingdom Metazoa; phylum Arthropoda; class Insecta; order Hymenoptera; family Megachilidae; genus Osmia; species Osmia lignaria. Next base: position 1,863,521 of record NW_027478159.1, on the reverse strand, counting down.
GTTAAGAGACCTTTTTTGTAGAGAATTAAGTTTCCTACTTTTTATGTTCTATGATATTTTTCGATCAGAGGCGTAGTTCTCGAGATATATCAAGATATTTAAAAGTTCCGAAGCCGCACCAACATAATAGAGATACAGAAACACCGTGGCCCCTTTCTTTGAGATTACTCTGCACGATTGCGAGCTGGAAATGCCACTTCCAGTTTAGCTGTGCAGAAGAAGAACAACAAGAAGAAGAAATATCTCGAAATATGTCCATCAGGACCCTTCCCTTGAGATAAATCTGCAAATATCTCGGAAACGAAGCGAGCTATGGCAAAATGTTAAGAGACCTTTTTTGTAGAGAATTAAGTTTCCTACTTTTTATGTTCTATGATATTTTTTGATCAGATGCGTAGTTCTCGAGATATATCAAGATATTTAAAAGTTCCGAAGCCGCACCAACATAATAGAGATACAGAAACACCGTGGCCCCTTTCTTTGAGATAACTCTGCACTATTGCGAGCTGGAAATGCCACTTCCAGTTTAGCTGTGCAGAAGAAGAACAACAAGAAGAAGAAATATCTCGAAATATGTCCGTCAGGACCCTTCCCTTGAGATAAATCTGCAAATATCTCGGAAACGAAGCGAGCTATTGCAAAACGTTAAGAGACCTTTTTTGTAGAGAATTAAGTTTCCTACTTTTTATGTTGTATGATATTTTTTGATCAGATGCGTAGTTCTCGAGATATATCAAGATATTTAAAAGCTCCGAAGCTGCACCAACATAATAGAGGTACAGAAACACCGTGGCCCCTTTCTTTGAGATAACTCTGCACTATTGCGAGCTGCAAATGCCACTTCCAGCTTAGCTGTGCAGAAGAAGAACAACAAGAAGAAGAAATATCTCGAAATATGTCCGTCAGGCCCCTTCCCTTGAGATAAATCTGCAAATACCTCGGAAACCAAGCGAGCTATGGCAAAATGTTAAGAGACCTTTTTTGTGGAGAATTAAGTTTCCTACTTTTTATGTTCTATGATATTTTTCGATCAGAGGCGTAGTTCTCGAGATATATCAAGATATTTAAAAGTTCCGAAGCCGCACCAATATAATAGAGATACAGAAACACCGTGGCCCCTTTCTTTGAGATAACTCTGCACGATTGCGAGCTGGAAATGCCACTTCCAGTTTAGCTGTGCAGAAGAAGAACAACAAGAAGAAGAAATATCTCGAAATATGTCCATCAGGACCCTTCCCTTGAGATAAATCTGCAAATATCTCGGAAACGAAGCGAGCTATGGCAAAATGTTAAGAGACCTTTTTTGTAGAGAATTATGTTCCCTACAATTTATGTTCTATGATATTTTTTGATCAGATGCGTAGTTCTCGAGATATATCAAGATATTTAAAATTTCCGAAGCCGCACCAACATAATAGAGATACAGAAACACCGTGGCCCCTTTCTTTGCGATAACTCTGCACTATTGCGAGCTGCAAATGCCACTTCCAGCTTAGGTGTGCAGAAGAAGAACAACAAGAAGAAGAAATATCTCGAAATATGTCCGTCAGGCCCCTTCCCTTGAGATATATCTGCAAATATCTCGGAAACAAAGCGAGCTATGGCAAAATGTTAAGAGACCTTTTTTGTAGAGAATTATGTTTCCTACAATTTATGTTCTATGATATTTTTTGATCAGAAGCGTAGTTTTCGAGATATATCGAGATATTTAAAAGTTCCGAAGCCGCACCAACATAATAGAGATACAGAAACACCGTGGCCCCTTTCTTTCAGATAACTATGCACTATTGCGAGCTGCAAATGCCACTTCCAGCTTAGCTGTGCAGTAGAAGAACAACAAGAAGAAGAAATTTCTCGAAATATGTCCGTCAGGCCCCTTACCTTGAGATAAATCTGCAAATATCTCGGAAACGAAGCGAGCTATGGCAAAATGTTAAGAGACCTTTTTTGTAGAGAATTAAGTTTCCTACTTTTTATCTTCTATGATATTTTCTGACCAGATTCGTAGTTCTCGAGATATATCAAGTATTTAAAAGTTCCGAAGCTGCACCAACATAATAGAGGTGCAGAAACACCGTGGCCTCTTTCTTTGAGATAACTCTGCACTATTGCGAGCTGCAAATGCCACTTCCAGCTTAGCTGTGCAGAAGAGGAACAACAAGAAGAAGAAATATCTCGGAATATGTCCGTCAGGCCCCTTCCCTTGAGATAAATCTGCAAATATCTCGGAAACGATGCCAGCTATGGGAGAATGTTAAGAAACCTTTTTTGTAGAGGATTAAGTTTCCTACTTTTTATCTTCTATGATATTTTTTGATCAGATGCGTAGTTCTCGAGATATATCAAGATATTTAAAAGTTCCGAAGCCGCACCAACATAATAGAGATACAGAAACACCGTGGCCCCTTTCTTTGAGATAACTCTGCACTATTGCGAGCTGTAAATGCCACTTCCAGCTTAGCTGTGCAGAAGAAGAACAACAAGAAGAAGAAATATCTCGAAATATGTCCGTCAGGCCCCTTCCCTTGAGATATATCTGCAAATATCTCGGAAACAAAGCGAGCTATTGCAAAACGTTAAGAGACCTTTTTTATAGCGAATTAAGTTTCCTACTTTTTATGTTCTATGATATTTTTTGATCAGATGCGTAGTTCTCGAGATATATCAAGATATTTAAAAGTTCCGAAGCCGCACCAACATAATAGAGATACAGAAACACCGTGGCCCCTTTCTTTGAGATAACTCTGCACTATTGCGAGCTGCAAATGCCACTTCCAGCTTAGCTGTGCAGAAGAAGAACAACAAGAAGAAGAAATATCTGGAAATATGTCCGTCAGGCCCCTTCCCTTGAGATAAATCTGCAAATATCTCGGAAACGAAGCGAGCTGCGGCAAAATGTTAAGAGACCTTTTTTGTAGAAAATTAGGATTCCTACTTTTTATGTTCTATGATATTTTTTGAACAGATGCGTAGTTCTCGAGATATATCAAGATATTTAAAAGTTCCGAAGCCGCACCAACATAATAGAGATACAGAAACACAGTGGCCCCTTTCTTTGAGATAACTCTGCACTATTGCGCGCTGCAAATGGCACTTCCAGCTTAGCTGTGCAGAAGAAGAACAACAAGAAGAAGAAATATCTCGAAATATGTCCGTCAGGCCCCTTCCCTTGGGATAAATCTGCAAATATCTCGGAAACGAAGCGAGCTATGGCAAAATGTTAAGAGACCATTTTTGTAGAGAATTATGTTTCCTACAATTTACGTTCTCTGATATTTTTTGATCAGAAGCGTAGTTTTCGAGATATATCGAGATATTTAAAAGTTCCGAAGCCGCACCAACATAATAGAGATACAGAAACACCGTGGCCCCTTTCTTTGAGATAACTCTGCACTATTGCGAGCTGCAAATGCCACTTCCAGCTTAGCTGTGCAGAAGAAGAACAACAAGAAGAAGAAATATCTGGAAATATGTCCGTCAGGCCCCTTCCCTTGAGATAAATCTGCAAATATCTCGGAAACGAAGCGAGCTATTGCAAAACGTTAAGAGACCTTTTTTGTAGAGAATTAAGTTTCCTACTTTTTATGTTCTATGATATTTTTCGATCAGAGGCGTAGTTCTCGAGATATATCAAGATATTTAAAAGTTCCGAAGCCGCACCAACATAATAGAGATACAGAAACACCGTGGCCACTTTCTTTGAGATTACTCTGCACGATTGCGAGCTGGAAATGCCACTTCCAGTTTAGCTGTGCAGAAGAAGAACAACAAGAAGAAGAAATATCTCGAAATATGTCCATCAGGACCCTTCCCTTGAGATAAATCTGCAAATATCTCGGAAACGAAGCGAGCTATGGCAAAATGTTAAGAGACCTTTTTTGTAGAGAATTAAGTTTCCTACTTTTTATGTTCTATGATATTTTTTGATCAGATGCGTAGTTCTCGAGATATATCAAGATATTTAAAAGTTCCGAAGCCGCACCAACATAATAGAGATACAGAAACACCGTGGCCCCTTTCTTTGAGATAACTCTGCACTATTGCGAGCTGGAAATGCCACTTCCAGTTTAGCTGTGCAGAAGAAGAACAACAAGAAGAAGAAATATCTCGAAATATGTCCGTCAGGACCCTTCCCTTGAGATAAATCTGCAAATATCTCGGAAACGAAGCGAGCTATTGCAAAACGTTAAGAGACCTTTTTTGTAGAGAATTAAGTTTCCTACTTTTTATGTTGTATGATATTTTTTGATCAGATGCGTAGTTCTCGAGATATATCAAGATATTTAAAAGCTCCGAAGCTGCACCAACATAATAGAGGTACAGAAACACCGTGGCCCCTTTCTTTGAGATAACTCTGCACTATTGCGAGCTGCAAATGCCACTTCCAGCTTAGCTGTGCAGAAGAAGAACAACAAGAAGAAGAAATATCTCGAAATATGTCCGTCAGGCCCCTTCCCTTGAGATAAATCTGCAAATACCTCGGAAACCAAGCGAGCTATGGCAAAATGTTAAGAGACCTTTTTTGTGGAGAATTAAGTTTCCTACTTTTTATGTTCTATGATATTTTTCGATCAGAGGCGTAGTTCTCGAGATATATCAAGATATTTAAAAGTTCCGAAGCCGCACCAATATAATAGAGATACAGAAACACCGTGGCCCCTTTCTTTGAGATAACTCTGCACGATTGCGAGCTGGAAATGCCACTTCCAGTTTAGCTGTGCAGAAGAAGAACAACAAGAAGAAGAAATATCTCGAAATATGTCCATCAGGACCCTTCCCTTGAGATAAATCTGCAAATATCTCGGAAACGAAGCGAGCTATGGCAAAATGTTAAGAGACCTTTTTTGTAGAGAATTATGTTCCCTACAATTTATGTTCTATGATATTTTTTGATCAGATGCGTAGTTCTCGAGATATATCAAGATATTTAAAATTTCCGAAGCCGCACCAACATAATAGAGATACAGAAACACCGTGGCCCCTTTCTTTGCGATAACTCTGCACTATTGCGAGCTGCAAATGCCACTTCCAGCTTAGCTGTGCAGAAGAAGAACAACAAGAAGAAGAAATATCTCGAAATATGTCCGTCAGGCCCCTTCCCTTGAGATAAATCTGCAAATATCTCGGAAACGAAGCGAGCTATGCCAAAATGTTAAGAGACCTTATTTGTAGACAATTAAGTTTCCTACTTTTTATGTTCTATGATATTTTTTGATCAGATGCGTAGTTCTCGAGATATATCAAGATATTTAAAAGTTCCGAAGCCGCACCAACATAATAGAGATACAGAAACACCGTGGCCCCTTTCTTTGAGATAACTCTGCACTATTGCGAGCTGTAAATGCCACTTCCAGCTTAGGTGTGCAGAAGAAGAACAACAAGAAGAAGAAATATCTCGAAATATGTCCGTCAGGCCCCTTCCCTTGAGATAAATCTGCAAATATCTCGGAAACGAAGCGAGCTATGCCAAAATGTTAAGAGACCTTATTTGTAGACAATTAAGTTTCCTACTTTTTATGTTCTATGATATTTTTTGATCAGATGCGTAGTTCTCGAGATATATCAAGATATTTAAAAGTTCCGAAGCCGCACCAACATAATAGAGATACAGAAACACCGTGGCCCCTTTCTTTGAGATAACTCTGCACTATTGCGAGCTGTAAATGCCACTTCCAGCTTAGGTGTGCAGAAGAAGAACAACAAGAAGAAGAAATATCTCGAAATATGTCCGTCAGGCCCCTTCCCTTGAGATATATCTGCAAATATCTCGGAAACAAAGCGAGCTATGGCAAAATGTTAAGAGACCTTTTTTGTAGAGAATTATGTTTCCTACAATTTATGTTCTATGATATTTTTTGATCAGAAGCGTAGTTTTCGAGATATATCGAGATATTTAAAAGTTCCGAAGCCGCACCAACATAATAGAGATACAGAAACACCGTGGCCCCTTTCTTTCAGATAACTATGCACTATTGCGAGCTGCAAATGCCACTTCCAGCTTAGCTGTGCAGTAGAAGAACAACAAGAAGAAGAAATTTCTCGAAATATGTCCGTCAGGCCCCTTACCTTGAGATAAATCTGCAAATATCTCGGAAACGAAGCGAGCTATGGCAAAATGTTAAGAGACCTTTTTTGTAGAGAATTAAGTTTCCTACTTTTTATCTTCTATGATATTTTCTGACCAGATTCGTAGTTCTCGAGATATATCAAGTATTTAAAAGTTCCGAAGCTGCACCAACATAATAGAGGTGCAGAAACACCGTGGCCTCTTTCTTTGAGATAACTCTGCACTATTGCGAGCTGCAAATGCCACTTCCAGCTTAGCTGTGCAGAAGAGGAACAACAAGAAGAAGAAATATCTCGGAATATGTCCGTCAGGCCCCTTCCCTTGAGATAAATCTGCAAATATCTCGGAAACGATGCCAGCTATGGGAGAATGTTAAGAAACCTTTTTTGTAGAGGATTAAGTTTCCTACTTTTTATCTTCTATGATATTTTTTGATCAGATGCGTAGTTCTCGAGATATATCAAGATATTTAAAAGTTCCGAAGCCGCACCAACATAATAGAGATACAGAAACACCGTGGCCCCTTTCTTTGAGATAACTCTGCACTATTGCGAGCTGTAAATGCCACTTCCAGCTTAGCTGTGCAGAAGAAGAACAACAAGAAGAAGAAATATCTCGAAATATGTCCGTCAGGCCCCTTCCCTTGAGATATATCTGCAAATATCTCGGAAACAAAGCGAGCTATGGCAAAATGTTAAGAGACCTTTTTTGTAGAGAATTATGTTTCCTACAATTTATGTTCTATGATATTTTTTGATCAGAAGCGTAGTTTTCGAGATATATCGAGATATTTAAAAGTTCCGAAGCCGCACCAACATAATAGAGATACAGAAACACCGTGGCCCCTTTCTTTCAGATAACTATGCACTATTGCGAGCTGCAAATGCCACTTCCAGCTTAGCTGTGCAGAAGAACAACAAGAAGAAGAAATATCTCGAAATATGTCCGTCAGGCCCCTTCCCTTGAGATAAATCTGCAAATATCTCGGAAACGAAGAGAGCTATGGCAAAATGTTAAGAGACCTTTTTTGTAGAGAATTAAGTTTCCTACAATTTACGTTCTATGATATTTTTTGATCAGAAGCGTAGTTTTCGAGATATATCGAGATATTTAAAAGTTCCGAAGCCGCACCAACATAATAGAGATACAGAAACACCGTGGCCCCTTTCTTTGATATAACTCTGCACTATTGCGAGCTGTAAATGCCACTTCCAGCTTAGCTGTGCAGAAGAAGACCAACAAGAAGAAGAAATATCTCGAAATATGTCCGTCAGGCCCCTTCCCTTGAGATATATCTGCAAATATCTCGGAAACGAAGTGACCTATGGCAAAATGTTAAGAGACCTTTTTTGTAGAGAATTAGGTTTCCTACTTTTCATCTTCTATGATATTTTTTGATCAGATGCGTAGTTCTCGAGATATATCAAGATATTTAAAAGTTCCGAAGCCGCACCAACATAATAGAGATACAGAAACACCGTGGCCCCTCTCTTTGAGATAACTCTGCACTATTGCGAGCTGTAAATGCCACTTCCAGCTTAGCTGTGCAGAAGAAGACCAACAAGAAGAAGAAATATCTCGAAATATGTCCGTCAGGCCCCTTCCCTTGAGATATATCTGCAAATATCTCGGAAACGAAGTGACCTATGGCAAAATGTTAAGAGACCTTTTTTGTAGAGAATTAGGTTTCCTACTTTTCATCTTCTATGATATTTTTTGATCAGATGCGTAGTTCTCGAGATATATCAAGATATTTAAAAGTTCCGAAGCCGCACCAACATAATAGAGATACAGAAACACCGTGGCCCCTTTCTTTGAGATAACTCTGCACTATTGCGAGCTGCAACTGCCACTTCCAGCTTAGCTGTGCAGAAGAAGAACAACAAGAAGAAGAAATATCGCGAAATATGTCCGTCAGGCCCCTTCCCTTGAGATAAATCTGCAAATATCTCGGAAACGAAGAGAGCTATGGCAAAATGTTAAGAGACCTTTTTTGTAGAGAATTAAGTTTCCTACTTTTCATGTTCTATGATATTTTTTGATCAGATGCGTAGTTCTCGAGATATATCAAGATATTTAAAAGTTCCGAAGCCGCACCAACATAATAGAGATACAGAAACACCGTGGCCCCTCTCTTTGAGATAACTCTGCACTATTGCGAGCTGCAAATGCCACTTCCAGCTTAGCTGTGCAGAAGAAGAACAACAAGAAGAAGAAATATCTCGAAATATGTCCGTCAGGCCCCTTCCCTTGAGATAAATCTGCAAATATCTCGGAAACGAAGCGAGCTATGGCAAAATGTTTAGAGACCTTTCTTGTAGAGAATTAAGTTTCCTACTTTTTATGTAGTATGATATTTTTTGATCAGATGCGTAGTTCTCGAGATATATCAAGATATTTAAAAGTTCCGAAGCCGCACCAACATAACAGAGATACAGAAACACCGTGGCCCCTTTCTTTGAGATAACTCTGCACTATTGCGCGCTGCAAATGCCACTTCCAGCTTAGCTGTGCAGAAGAAGAACCACAAGAAGAAGAAATATCTCGAAATATGTCCGTCAGGCCCCTTCCCTTGAGATAAATCTGCAAATATCTCGGAAACGAAGCGAGCTATGGCAAAATGTTAAGAGACCTTTTTTGTAGAGAACTAAGTTTCCTACTTTTTATGTTCTATGATATTTTTCGATCAGAGGCGTAGTTCTCGAGATATATCAAGATATTTAAAAGTTCCGAAGCCGCACCAACATAATAGAGATACAGAAACACCGTGGCCCCTTTCTTTGAGATAACTCTGCACTATTGCGAGCTGTAAATGCCACTTCCAGTTTAGCTGTGCAGAAGAAGAACAACAAGAAGAAGAAATATCTCGAAATATGTCCGTTAGGCCCCTTCCCTTGAGATAAATCTGCAAATATCTCGGAAACGAAGCGAGCTATGGCAAAATGTTAAGAGACCTTTTTTGTAGAGAATTAAGTTTCCTACTTTTCATGTTCTATGATATTTTTTGATCAGATGCGTAGTTCTCGAGATATATCAAGATATTTAAAAGTTCCGAAGCCGCACCAACATAATAGAGATACAGAAACACCGTGGCCCCTCTCTTTGAGATAACTCTGCACTATTGCGAGCTGCAAATGCCACTTCCAGCTTAGCTGTGCAGAAGAGGAACAACAAGAAGAAGAAATATCTCGGAATATGTCCGTCAGGCCCCTTCCCTTGAGATAAATCTGCAAATATCTCGGAAACGATGCCAGCTATGGGAGAATGTTAAGAAACCTTTTTTGTAGAGGATTAAGTTTCCTACTTTTTATCTTCTATGATATTTTTTGATCAGATGCGTAGTTCTCGAGATATATCAAGATATTTAAAAGTTCCGAAGCCGCACCAACATAATAGAGATACAGAAACACCGTGGCCCCTTTCTTTGAGATAACTCTGCACTATTGCGAGCTGTAAATGCCACTTCCAGCTTAGCTGTGCAGAAGAAGAACAACAAGAAGAAGAAATATCTCGAAATATGTCCGTCAGGCCCCTTCCCTTGAGATATATCTGCAAATATCTCGGAAACAAAGCGAGCTATGGCAAAATGTTAAGAGACCTTTTTTGTAGAGAATTATGTTTCCTACAATTTATGTTCTATGATATTTTTTGATCAGAAGCGTAGTTTTCGAGATATATCGAGATATTTAAAAGTTCCGAAACCGCACCAACATAATAGAGATACAGAAACACCGTGGCCCCTTTCTTTCAGATAACTATGCACTATTGCGAGCTGCAAATGCCACTTCCAGCTTAGCTGTGCAGAAGAACAACAAGAAGAAGAAATATCTCGAAATATGTCCGTCAGGCCCCTTCCCTTGAGATAAATCTGCAAATATCTCGGAAACGAAGAGAGCTATGGCAAAATGTTAAGAGACCTTTTTTGTAGAGAATTAAGTTTCCTACAATTTACGTTCTATGATATTTTTTGATCAGAAGCGTAGTTTTCGAGATATATCGAGATATTTAAAAGTTCCGAAGCCGCACCAACATAATAGAGATACAGAAACACCGTGGCCCCTTTCTTTGATATAACTCTGCACTATTGCGAGCTGTAAATGCCACTTCCAGCTTAGCTGTGCAGAAGAAGACCAACAAGAAGAAGAAATATCTCGAAATATGACCGTCAGGCCCCTTCCCTTGAGATATATCTGCAAATATCTCGGAAACGAAGTGACCTATGGCAAAATGTTAAGAGACCTTTTTTGTAGAGAATTAGGTTTCCTACTTTTCATCTTCTATGATATTTTTTGATCAGATGCGTAGTTCTCGAGATATATCAAGATATTTAAAAGTTCCGAAGCCGCACCAACATAATAGAGATACAGAAACACCGTGGCCCCTCTCTTTGAGATAACTCTGCACTATTGCGAGCTGGAAATGCCACTTCCAGTTTAGCTGTGCAGAAGAAGAACAACAAGAAGAAGAAATGTCTCGAAATATGTCCGTTAGGCCCCTTCCCTTGAGATAAATGTGCAAATATCTCGGAAACGAAGCAAGCTATGGCAAAATGTCAAGAGACCTTTTTTGTAGAGAATTAAGTTTCCTACTTTTTATGTTCTATGATATTTTTTGATCAGATGCGTAGTTCTCGAGATATATCAAGATATTTAAAAGTTCCGAAGCCGCACCAACATAATAGAGATACAGAAACACCGTGGCCCCTTTCTTTGAGATAACTCTGCACTATTGCGAGCTGCAACTGCCACTTCCAGCTTAGCTGTGCAGAAGAAGAACAACAAGAAGAAGAAATATCGCGAAATATGTCCGTCAGGCCCCTTCCCTTGAGATAAATCTGCAAATATCTCGGAAACGAAGAGAGCTATGGCAAAATGTTAAGAGACCTTTTTTGTAGAGAATTAAGTTTCCTACTTTTCATGTTCTATGATATTTTTTGATCAGATGCGTAGTTCTCGAGATATATCAAGATATTTAAAAGTTCCGAAGCCGCACCAACATAATAGAGATACAGAAACACCGTGGCCCCTCTCTTTGAGATAACTCTGCACTATTGCGAGCTGCAAATGCCACTTCCAGCTTAGCTGTGCAGAAGAAGAACAACAAGAAGAAGAAATATCTCGAAATATGTCCGTCAGGCCCCTTCCCTTGAGATAAATCTGCAAATATCTCGGAAACGAAGCGAGCTATGGCAAAATGTTTAGAGACCTTTCTTGTAGAGAATTAAGTTTCCTACTTTTTATGTAGTATGATATTTTTTGATCAGATGCGTAGTTCTCGAGATATATCAAGATATTTAAAAGTTCCGAAGCCGCACCAACATAACAGAGATACAGAAACACCGTGGCCCCTTTCTTTGAGATAACTCTGCACTATTGCGCGCTGCAAATGCCACTTCCAGCTTAGCTGTGCAGAAGAAGAACCACAAGAAGAAGAAATATCTCGAAATATGTCCGTCAGGCCCCTTCCCTTGAGATAAATCTGCAAATATCTCGGAAACGAAGCGAGCTATGGCAAAATGTTAAGAGACCTTTTTTGTAGAGAACTAAGTTTCCTACTTTTTATGTTCTATGATATTTTTCGATCAGAGGCGTAGTTCTCGAGATATATCAAGATATTTAAAAGTTCCGAAGCCGCACCAACATAATAGAGATACAGAAACACCGTGGCCCCTTTCTTTGAGATAACTCTGCACTATTGCGAGCTGTAAATGCCACTTCCAGTTTAGCTGTGCAGAAGAAGAACAACAAGAAGAAGAAATATCTCGAAATATGTCCGTTAGGCCCCTTCCCTTGAGATAAATCTGCAAATATCTCGGAAACGAAGCGAGCTATGGCAAAATGTTAAGAGACCTTTTTTGTAGAGAATTAAGTTTCCTACTTTTCATGTTCTATGATATTTTTTGATCAGATGCGTAGTTCTCGAGATATATCAAGATATTTAAAAGTTCCGAAGCCGCACCAACATAATAGAGATACAGAAACACCGTGGCCCCTCTCTTTGAGATAACTCTGCACTATTGCGAGCTGCAAATGCCACTTCCAGCTTAGCTGTGCAGAAGAGGAACAACAAGAAGAAGAAATATCTCGGAATATGTCCGTCAGGCCCCTTCCCTTGAGATAAATCTGCAAATATCTCGGAAACGATGCCAGCTATGGGAGAATGTTAAGAAACCTTTTTTGTAGAGGATTAAGTTTCCTACTTTTTATCTTCTATGATATTTTTTGATCAGATGCGTAGTTCTCGAGATATATCAAGATATTTAAAAGTTCCGAAGCCGCACCAACATAATAGAGATACAGAAACACCGTGGCCCCTTTCTTTGAGATAACTCTGCACTATTGCGAGCTGTAAATGCCACTTCCAGCTTAGCTGTGCAGAAGAAGAACAACAAGAAGAAGAAATATCTCGAAATATGTCCGTCAGGCCCCTTCCCTTGAGATATATCTGCAAATATCTCGGAAACAAAGCGAGCTATGGCAAAATGTTAAGAGACCTTTTTTGTAGAGAATTATGTTTCCTACAATTTATGTTCTATGATATTTTTTGATCAGAAGCGTAGTTTTCGAGATATATCGAGATATTTAAAAGTTCCGAAACCGCACCAACATAATAGAGATACAGAAACACCGTGGCCCCTTTCTTTCAGATAACTATGCACTATTGCGAGCTGCAAATGCCACTTCCAGCTTAGCTGTGCAGAAGAACAACAAGAAGAAGAAATATCTCGAAATATGTCCGTCAGGCCCCTTCCCTTGAGATAAATCTGCAAATATCTCGGAAACGAAGAGAGCTATGGCAAAATGTTAAGAGACCTTTTTTGTAGAGAATTAAGTTTCCTACAATTTACGTTCTATGATATTTTTTGATCAGAAGCGTAGTTTTCGAGATATATCGAGATATTTAAAAGTTCCGAAGCCGCACCAACATAATAGAGATACAGAAACACCGTGGCCCCTTTCTTTGATATAACTCTGCACTATTGCGAGCTGTAAATGCCACTTCCAGCTTAGCTGTGCAGAAGAAGACCAACAAGAAGAAGAAATATCTCGAAATATGACCGTCAGGCCCCTTCCCTTGAGATATATCTGCAAATATCTCGGAAACGAAGTGACCTATGGCAAAATGTTAAGAGACCTTTTTTGTAGAGAATTAGGTTTCCTACTTTTCATCTTCTATGATATTTTTTGATCAGATGCGTAGTTCTCGAGATATATCAAGATATTTAAAAGTTCCGAAGCCGCACCAACATAATAGAGATACAGAAACACCGTGGCCCCTCTCTTTGAGATAACTCTGCACTATTGCGAGCTGGAAATGCCACTTCCAGTTTAGCTGTGCAGAAGAAGAACAACAAGAAGAAGAAATGTCTCGAAATATGTCCGTTAGGCCCCTTCCCTTGAGATAAATGTGCAAATATCTCGGAAACGAAGCAAGCTATGGCAAAATGTCAAGAGACCTTTTTTGTAGAGAATTAAGTTTCCTACTTTTTATGTTCTATGATATTTTTTGATCAGATGCGTAGTTCTCGAGATATATCAAGATATTTAAAAGTTCCGAAGCCGCACCAACATAATAGAGATACAGAAACACCGTGGCCCCTTTCTTTGAGATAACTCTGCACTATTGCGAGCTGCAACTGCCACTTCCAGCTTAGCTGTGCAGAAGAAGAACAACAAGAAGAAGAAATATCGCGAAATATGTCCGTCAGGCCCCTTCCCTTGAGATAAATCTGCAAATATCTCGGAAACGAAGAGAGCTATGGCAAAATGTTAAGAGACCTTTTTTGTAGAGAATTAAGTTTCCTACTTTTCATGTTCTATGATATTTTTTGATCAGATGCGTAGTTCTCGAGATATATCAAGATATTTAAAAGTTCCGAAGCCGCACCAACATAATAGAGATACAGAAACACCGTGGCCCCTCTCTTTGAGATAACTCTGCACTATTGCGAGCTGCAAATGCCACTTCCAGCTTAGCTGTGCAGAAGAAGAACAACAAGAAGAAGAAATATCTCGAAATATGTCCGTCAGGCCCCTTCCCTTGAGATAAATCTGCAAATATCTCGGAAACGAAGCGAGCTATGGCAAAATGTTTAGAGACCTTTCTTGTAGAGAATTAAGTTTCCTACTTTTTATGTAGTATGATATTTTTTGATCAGATGCGTAGTTCTCGAGATATATCAAGATATTTAAAAGTTCCGAAGCCGCACCAACATAACAGAGATACAGAAACACCGTGGCCCCTTTCTTTGAGATAACTCTGCACTATTGCGCGCTGCAAATGCCACTTCCAGCTTAGCTGTGCAGAAGAAGAACAACAAGAAGAAGAAATATCTCGAAATATGTCCGTCAGGCCCCTTCCCTTGAGATAAATCTGCAAATACCTCGGAAACGAAGCGAGCTATGGCAAAATGTTAAGAGACCTTTTTTGTAGAGAATTATGTTTCCTACAATTTATGTTCTATGATATTTTTTGATCAGAAGCGTAGTTTTCGAGATATATCGAGATATTTAAAAGTTCCGAAGCCGCACCAACATAATAGAGATACAGAAACACCGTGGCCCCTTTCTTTGAGATAACTCTGCACTATTGCGAGCTGTAAATGCCACTTCCAGTTTAGCTGTGCAGAAGAAGAACAACAAGAAGAAGAAATATCTCGAAATATGTCCGACAGGCCCCTTCCCTTGAGATATATCTGCAAATATCTCGGAAACGAAGCGAGCTATGGCGAAATGTTAAGAGACCTTTTTTGTAGAGAATTAAGTTTCCTACTTTTTATCTTCTATGATAGTTTTTGATCAGATGCGTAGTTCTCGAGATATATCAAGATATCTAAAAGTTCCGAAGCCGCACCAACATAATAGAGATACAGAAACACCGTGGCCCCTCTCTTTGAGATAACTCTGCACTATTGCGAGCTGCAAATGCCACTTCCAGCTTAGCTGTGCAGAAGAAGAACAACAAGAAGAAGAAATATCTCGAAATATGTCCGTCAGGCCCCTTCCCTTGAGATAAATCTGCAAATATCTCGGAAACGAAGCGAGCTATGGCAAAATGTTTAGAGACCTCTCTTGTAGAGAATTAAGTTTCCTACTTTTTATGTAGTATGATATTTTTTGATCAGATGCGTAGTTCTCGAGATATATCAAGATATTTAAAAGTTCCGAAGCCGCACCAACATAATAGAGATACAGAAACACCGTGGCCCCTCTCTTTGAGATAACTCTGCACTATTGCGAGCTGTAAATGCCACTTCCAGTTTAGCTGTGCAGAAGAAGAACAACAAGAAGAAGAAATATCTCGAAATATGTCCGACAGGCCCCTTCCCTTGAGATATATCTGCAAATATCTCGGAAACGAAGCGAGCTATGGCGAAATGTTAAGAGACCTTTTTTGTAGAGAATTAAGTTTCCTACTTTTTATCTTCTATGATAGTTTTTGATCAGATGCGTAGTTCTCGAGATATATCAAGATATCTAAAAGTTCCGAAGCCGCACCAACATAATAGAGATACAGAAACACCGTGGCCCCTCTCTTTGAGATAACTCTGCACTATTGCGAGCTGCAAATGCCACTTCCAGCTTAGCTGTGCAGAAGAAGAACAACAAGAAGAAGAAATATCTCGAAATATGTCCGTCAGGCCCCTTCCCTTGAGATAAATCTGCAAATATCTCGGAAACGAAGCGAGCTATGGCAAAATGTTTAGAGACCTCTCTTGTAGAGAATTAAGTTTCCTACTTTTTATGTAGTATGATATTTTTTGATCAGATGCGTAGTTCTCGAGATATATCAAGATATTTAAAAGTTCCGAAGCCGCACCAACATAATAGAGATACAGAAACACCGTGGCCCCTCTCTTTGAGATAAATCTGCACTATTGCGAGCTGCAAATGCCACTTCCAGCTTAGCTGTGCAGAAGAAGAACAACAAGAA
The DNA here is from genome assembly GCF_051020975.1 of Osmia lignaria lignaria. NCBI lineage: Eukaryota > Metazoa > Arthropoda > Insecta > Hymenoptera > Megachilidae > Osmia > Osmia lignaria. The sequence continues at coordinate 1,847,521 of NW_027478159.1, read as the reverse complement.
GAAGAAATATCTCGAAATATGTCCGTCAGGCCCCATCCCTTGAGATAAATCTGCAAATATCTCGGAAACGAAGCGAGCTATGGCAAAATGTTAAGAGACGTTTTTTGTAGAGAATTATGTTTCCTACAATTTATGTTCTATGATATTTTTTGATCAGAAGCGTAGTTTTCGAGATATATCGAGATATTTAAAAGTTCCGAAGCCGCACCAACATAATAGAGATACAGAAACACCGTGGCCCCTTTCTTTGAGATAACTGTGTACTAGTGCGAGCCGCAAATGCCACTTCCTGCTTAGCTGTGCAGAAGAAGAACAACAAGAAGAAGAAATATCTCGAAATATGTCCGTCAGGCCCCTTCCCTTGAGATAAATCTGCAAATAGCTCGGAAACGAAGCGAGCTATGGCAAAATGTTAAGAGACGTTTCTTGTAGAGAATTAAGTTTCCTACTTTTTATGTAGTATGATATTTTTTGATCAGATGCGTAGTTCTCGAGATATATCAAGATATTTAAAAGTTCCGAAGCCGCACCAACATAACAGAGATACAGAAACACCGTGGCCCCTTTCTTTGAGATAACTCTGCACTATTGCGCGCTGCAAATGCCACTTCCAGCTTAGCTGTGCAGAAGAAGAAATATCTCGAAATATGTCCGTCAGGCCCCTTCCCTTGAGATAAATCTGCAAATATCTCGGAAACGAAGCGAGCTATGGCAAAATGTTAAGAGACCTTTTTTGTAGAGAATAATATTTCCTACAATTTACGTTCTATGATATTTTTTGATCAGAAGCGTAGTTTTCGAGATATATCGAGATATTTAAAAGTTCCGAAGCCGCACCAACATAATAGAGATACAGAAACACCGTGGCCCCTTTCTTTGAGATAACTCTGCACTATTGCGACCTGCAAATGCCACTTCCAGCTTAGCTGTGCAGAAGAAGAACAACAAGAGGAAGAAATATCTCGAAATATGTCCGTCAGGCCCCTTCCCTTGGGATATATCTGCAAATATCTCGGAAACGAAGCGAGCTATGGCAAAATGTTAAGAGACGTTTTTTGTAGAGAATTATGTTTCCTACAATTTATGTTCTATGATATTTTTTGATCAGAAGCGTAGTTTTCGAGATATATCGAGATATTTAAAAGTTCCGAAGCCGCACCAACATAATAGAGATACAGAAACACCGTGGCCCCTTTCTTTGAGATAACTCTGCACTATTGCGAGCTGCAAATGCCACTTCCAGCTTAGCTGTGCAGAAGAAGAACAACAAGAATAAGAAATATCTCGAAATATGTCCGTCAGGCCCCTTCCCTTGAGATAAATCTGCAAATATCTCGGAAACGAAGAGAGGTATGGCAAAATGTTGAGAGACCTTTTTTGTAGAGAATTAAGTTTCCTACTATTTATGTTCTATGATATTTTTTGATCAGATGCGTAGTTCTCGAGATATATCAAGATATTTAAAAGTTCCGAAGCCGCACCAACATAATAGAGATACAGAAACACCGTGGCCCCTTTCTTTGAGATAACTCTGCACTAGTGCGAGCCGCAAATGCCACTTCCAGCTTAGCTGTGCAGAAGAAGAACAACAAGAAGAAGAAATATCTCGAAATATGTCCGTCAGGCCCCTTCCCTTGAGATAAATCTGCAAATATCTCGGAAACGAAGAGAGGTATGGCAAAATGTTGAGAGACCTTTTTTGTAGAGAATTAAGTTTCCTACTATTTATGTTCTATGATATTTTTTGATCAGATGCGTAGTTCTCGAGATATATCAAGATATTTAAAAGTTCCGAAGCCGCACCAACATAATAGAGATACAGAAACACCGTGGCCCCTTTCTTTGAGATAACTCTGCACTAGTGCGAGCCGCAAATGCCACTTCCAGCTTAGCTGTGCAGAAGAAGAACAACAAGAAGAAGAAATATCTCGAAATATGTCCGTCAGGCCCCTTGCCTTGAGATAAATCTGCAAATATCTCGGAAACGAAGCGAGCTATGGCAAAATGTTAAGAGACCGTTTTTGTAGAGAATTAAGTTTCCTACTTTGTATGTTCTATGATATTTTTTGATCAGATGCGTAGTTCTCGAGATCTATCAAGATATTTAAAAGTTCCGAAGCCGCACCAACATAATAGAGATACAGAAACACCGTGGCCCCCTTCTTTGAGATAACTCTGCACTATTGCGAGCTGGAAATGCCACTTCCAGTTTAGCTGTGCAGAAGAAGAACAACAAGAAGAAGAAATGTCTCGAAATATGTCCGTTAGGCCCCTTCCCTTGAGATAAATGTGCAAATATCTCGGAAACGAAGCAAGCTATGGCAAAATGTCAAGAGACCTTTTTTGTAGAGAATTAAGTTTCCTACTTTTCATGTTCTATGATATTTTTTGATCAGATGCGTAGTTCTCGAGATATATCAAGATATTTAAAAGTTCCGAAGCCGCACCAACATAATAGAGATACAGAAACACCGTGGCCCCTCTCTTTGAGATAACTCTGCACTATTGCGAGCTGCAAATGCCACTTCCAGCTTAGCTGTGCAGAAGAAGAACAACAAGAAGAAGAAATATCTCGAAATATGTCCGTCAGGCCCCTTCCCTTGAGATAAATCTGCAAATATCTCGGAAACGAAGCGAGCTATGGCAAAATGTTTAGAGACCTTTCTTGTAGAGAATTAAGTTTCCTACTTTTTATGTAGTATGATATTTTTTGATCAGATGCGTAGTTCTCGAGATATATCAAGATATTTAAAAGTTCCGAAGCCGCACCAACATAACAGAGATACAGAAACACCGTGGCCCCTTTCTTTGAGATAACTCTGCACTATTGCGCGCTGCAAATGCCACTTCCAGCTTAGCTGTGCAGAAGAAGAACAACAAGAAGAAGAAATATCTCGAAATATGTCCGTCAGGCCCCTTCCCTTGAGATAAATCTGCAAATACCTCGGAAACGAAGCGAGCTATGGCAAAATGTTAAGAGACCTTTTTTGTAGAGAATTATGTTTCCTACAATTTATGTTCTATGATATTTTTTGATCAGAAGCGTAGTTTTCGAGATATATCGAGATATTTAAAAGTTCCGAAGCCGCACCAACATAATAGAGATACAGAAACACCGTGGCCCCTTTCTTTGAGATAACTCTGCACTATTGCGAGCTGTAAATGCCACTTCCAGTTTAGCTGTGCAGAAGAAGAACAACAAGAAGAAGAAATATCTCGAAATATGTCCGACAGGCCCCTTCCCTTGAGATATATCTGCAAATATCTCGGAAACGAAGCGAGCTATGGCGAAATGTTAAGAGACCTTTTTTGTAGAGAATTAAGTTTCCTACTTTTTATCTTCTATGATAGTTTTTGATCAGATGCGTAGTTCTCGAGATATATCAAGATATCTAAAAGTTCCGAAGCCGCACCAACATAATAGAGATACAGAAACACCGTGGCCCCTCTCTTTGAGATAACTCTGCACTATTGCGAGCTGCAAATGCCACTTCCAGCTTAGCTGTGCAGAAGAAGAACAACAAGAAGAAGAAATATCTCGAAATATGTCCGTCAGGCCCCTTCCCTTGAGATAAATCTGCAAATATCTCGGAAACGAAGCGAGCTATGGCAAAATGTTTAGAGACCTCTCTTGTAGAGAATTAAGTTTCCTACTTTTTATGTAGTATGATATTTTTTGATCAGATGCGTAGTTCTCGAGATATATCAAGATATTTAAAAGTTCCGAAGCCGCACCAACATAATAGAGATACAGAAACACCGTGGCCCCTCTCTTTGAGATAACTCTGCACTATTGCGAGCTGTAAATGCCACTTCCAGTTTAGCTGTGCAGAAGAAGAACAACAAGAAGAAGAAATATCTCGAAATATGTCCGACAGGCCCCTTCCCTTGAGATATATCTGCAAATATCTCGGAAACGAAGCGAGCTATGGCGAAATGTTAAGAGACCTTTTTTGTAGAGAATTAAGTTTCCTACTTTTTATCTTCTATGATAGTTTTTGATCAGATGCGTAGTTCTCGAGATATATCAAGATATCTAAAAGTTCCGAAGCCGCACCAACATAATAGAGATACAGAAACACCGTGGCCCCTCTCTTTGAGATAACTCTGCACTATTGCGAGCTGCAAATGCCACTTCCAGCTTAGCTGTGCAGAAGAAGAACAACAAGAAGAAGAAATATCTCGAAATATGTCCGTCAGGCCCCTTCCCTTGAGATAAATCTGCAAATATCTCGGAAACGAAGCGAGCTATGGCAAAATGTTTAGAGACCTCTCTTGTAGAGAATTAAGTTTCCTACTTTTTATGTAGTATGATATTTTTTGATCAGATGCGTAGTTCTCGAGATATATCAAGATATTTAAAAGTTCCGAAGCCGCACCAACATAATAGAGATACAGAAACACCGTGGCCCCTCTCTTTGAGATAAATCTGCACTATTGCGAGCTGCAAATGCCACTTCCAGCTTAGCTGTGCAGAAGAAGAACAACAAGAAGAAGAAATATCTCGAAATATGTCCGTCAGGCCCCATCCTTTGAGATAAATCTGCAAATATCTCGGAAACGAAGCGAGCTATGGCAAAATGTTAAGAGACGTTTTTTGTAGAGAATTATGTTTCCTACAATTTATGTTCTATGATATTTTTTGATCAGAAGCGTAGTTTTCGAGATATATCGAGATATTTAAAAGTTCCGAAGCCGCACCAACATAATAGAGATACAGAAACACCGTGGCCCCTTTCTTTGAGATAACTGTGTACTAGTGCGAGCCGCAAATGCCACTTCCTGCTTAGCTGTGCAGAAGAAGAACAACAAGAAGAAGAAATATCTCGAAATATGTCCGTCAGGCCCCTTCCCTTGAGATAAATCTGCAAATAGCTCGGAAACGAAGCGAGCTATGGCAAAATGTTAAGAGACGTTTCTTGTAGAGAATTAAGTTTCCTACTTTTTATGTAGTATGATATTTTTTGATCAGATGCGTAGTTCTCGAGATATATCAAGATATTTAAAAGTTCCGAAGCCGCACCAACATAACAGAGATACAGAAACACCGTGGCCCCTTTCTTTGAGATAACTCTGCACTATTGCGCGCTGCAAATGCCACTTCCAGCTTAGCTGTGCAGAAGAAGAAATATCTCGAAATATGTCCGTCAGGCCCCTTCCCTTGAGATAAATCTGCAAATATCTCGGAAACGAAGCGAGCTATGGCAAAATGTTAAGAGACCTTTTTTGTAGAGAATAATATTTCCTACAATTTACGTTCTATGATATTTTTTGATCAGAAGCGTAGTTTTCGAGATATATCGAGATATTTAAAAGTTCCGAAGCCGCACCAACATAATAGAGATACAGAAACACCGTGGCCCCTTTCTTTGAGATAACTCTGCACTATTGCGACCTGCAAATGCCACTTCCAGCTTAGCTGTGCAGAAGAAGAACAACAAGAGGAAGAAATATCTCGAAATATGTCCGTCAGGCCCCTTCCCTTGGGATATATCTGCAAATATCTCGGAAACGAAGCGAGCTATGGCAAAATGTTAAGAGACGTTTTTTGTAGAGAATTATGTTTCCTACAATTTATGTTCTATGATATTTTTTGATCAGAAGCGTAGTTTTCGAGATATATCGAGATATTTAAAAGTTCCGAAGCCGCACCAACATAATAGAGATACAGAAACACCGTGGCCCCTTTCTTTGAGATAACTCTGCACTAGTGCGAGCCGCAAATGCCACTTCCAGCTTATCTGTGCAGAAGAAGAACAACAAGAAGAAGAAATATCTCGAAATATGTCCGTTAGGCCCCTTCCCTTGAGATAAACCTGCAAATATCTCGGAAACGAAGCGAGCTATGGCAAAATGTTAAGAGACCTTTTTTGTAGAGAATTAAGTTTCCTACTTTTTATGTTGTATGATATTTTTTGATCAGATGGGTAGTTTTCGAGATATATCGAGATATTTAAAAGTTCCGAAGCCGCACCAACATAATAGAGATACAGAAACACCGTGGCCCCTTTCTTTGAGATAACTCTGCACTATTGCGAGCTGCAAATGCCACTTCCAGCTTAGCTGTGCAGAAGAAGAACAACAAGAATAAGAAATATCTCGAAATATGTCCGTCAGGCCCCTTCCCTTGAGATAAATCTGCAAATATCTCGGAAACGAAGAGAGGTATGGCAAAATGTTGAGAGACCTTTTTTGTAGAGAATTAAGTTTCCTACTATTTATGTTCTATGATATTTTTTGATCAGATGCGTAGTTCTCGAGATATATCAAGATATTTAAAAGTTCCGAAGCCGCACCAACATAATAGAGATACAGAAACACCGTGGCCCCTTTCTTTGAGATAACTCTGCACTAGTGCGAGCCGCAAATGCCACTTCCAGCTTAGCTGTGCAGAAGAAGAACAACAAGAAGAAGAAATATCTCGAAATATGTCCGTCAGGCCCCTTGCCTTGAGATAAATCTGCAAATATCTCGGAAACGAAGCGAGCTATGGCAAAATGTTAAGAGACCGTTTTTGTAGAGAATTAAGTTTCCTACTTTGTATGTTCTATGATATTTTTTGATCAGATGCGTAGTTCTCGAGATCTATCAAGATATTTAAAAGTTCCGAAGCCGCACCAACATAATAGAGATACAGAAACACCGTGGCCCCCTTCTTTGAGATAACTCTGCACTATTGCGAGCTGCAAATGCCACTTCCAGCTTAGCTGTGCAGAAGAAGAACAACAAGAAGAAGAAATATCTCGAAATATGTCCGTCAGGCCCCTTCCCTTGAGATAAATCTGCAAATATCTCGGAAACGAAGCGGGCTATGGCAAAATGTTAAGAGACCTTTTTTGTAGAGAATTAAGTTTCCTACTTTTTATGTTCTATGATATTTTTTGATCAGATGCGTAGTTCTCGAGATATATCAAGATATTTAAAAGTTCCGAAGCCGCACCAACATAATAGAGATACAGAAACACCGTGGCCCCTTTCTTTGAGATAACTCTGCACTATTGCGAGCTGCAAATGCCACTTCCAGGTTAGCTGTGCAGAAGAAGAACAACAAGAAGAAGAAATATCTCGAAATATGTCCCTCAGGCCCCTTCCCTTGAGATATATCTGCAAATATCTCGGAAACGAAGCGAGCTATGGCAAAATGTTAAGAGAACTTTTTTGTAGAGAATTATGTTTCCTACAATTTATGTTCTATGATATTTTTTGATCAGAAGCGTAGTTTTCGAGATATATCGAGATATTTAAAAGTTCCGAAGCCGCACCAACATAATAGAGATACAGAAACACCGTGGCCCCTTTCTTTGAGATAACTCTGCACTAGTGCGAGCCGCAAATGCCACTTCCAGCTTATCTGTGCAGAAGAAGAACAACAAGAAGAAGAAATATCTCGAAATATGTCCGTTAGGCCCCTTCCCTTGAGATAAACCTGCAAATATCTCGGAAACGAAGCGAGCTATGGCAAAATGTTGAGAGATCTTTTTTGTAGAGAATTAAGTTTCCTACTATTTATGTTCTATGATATTTTTTGATCAGATGCGTAGTTCTCGAGATATATCAAGATATTTAAAAGTTCCGAAGCCGCACCAACATAATAGAGATACAGAAACACCGTGGCCCCTTTCTTGGAGATAACTCTGCACTAGTGCGAGCCGCAAATGCCACTTCCAGCTTAGCTGTGCAGAAGAAGAACAACAAGAAGAAGAAATATCTCGAAATATGTCCGTCAGGCCCCTTGCCTTGAGATAAATCTGCAAATATCTCGGAAACGAAGGGAGCTATGGCAAAATGTTAAGAGACCGTTTTTGTAGAGAATTAAGTTTCCTACTTTTTATGTTCTATGATATTTTTTGATCAGATGCGTAGTTCTCGAGATATATCAAGATATTTAAAAGTTCCGAAGCCGCACCAACATAATATGGATACAGAAACACCGTGGCCCCTTTCTTTGAGATAACTCTGCACTATTGCGAGCTGCAAATGCCACTTCCAGCTTAGCTGTGCAGAAGAAGAACAACAAGAAGAAGAAATATCTCGAAATATGTCCGTCAGGCCCCTCCCCTTGAGATAAATCTGCAAATATCTCGGAAACGAAGCGAGCTATGGCAAAATGTTAAGAGACCTTATTTGTAGAGAATTATGTTTCCTACAATTTATGTTCTATGATATTTTTTGATCAGAAGCGTAGTTTTCGAGATATATCGAGATATTTAAAAGTTCCGAAGCCGCACCAACATAATAGAGATACAGAAACACCGTGGCCCCTTTCTTTGAGATAACTGTGCACTAGTGCGAGCCGCAAATGCCACTTCCAGCTTAGCTGTGCAGAAGAAGAACAACAAGAAGAAGAAATATCTCGAAATATGTCCGTCAGGCCCCTTCCCTTGAGATAAATCTGCAAATATCTCGGAAACGAAGCGAGCTATGGCAAAATGTTAAGAGACCGTTTTTGTAGAGAATTAAGTTTCCTACTTTTTATGTTCTATGATATTTTTTGATCAGATGCGTAGTTCTCGAGATATATCAAGATATTTAAAAGTTCCGAAGCCGCACCAACATAATAGAGATACAGAAACACCGTGGCCCCTTTCTTTGAGATAACTCTGCACTATTGCGAGCTGCAAATGCCACTTCCAGGTTAGCTGTGCAGAAGAAGAACAACAAGAAGAAGAAATATCTCGAAATATGTCCGTCAGGCCCCTTCCCTTGAGATATATCTGCAAATATCTCGGAAACAAAGCGAGCTATGGCAAAATGTTAAGAGAACTTTTTTGTAGAGAATTATGTTTCCTACAATTTATGTTGTATGATATTTTTTGATCGAAAGCGTAGTTTTCGAGATATATCGAGATATTTAAAAGTTCCGAAGCCGCACCAACATAATAGAGATACAGAAACACCGTGGCCCCTTTCTTTGAGATAACTCTGCATTAGTGCGAGCCGCAAATGCCACTTCCAGCTTAGCTGTGCAGAAGAAGAACAACAAGAAGAAGAAATATCTCGAAATATGTCCGTCATGCCCCTTCCCTTGAGATAAATCTGCAAATATCTCGGAAACGAAGCGAGCTATGGCAAAATGTTAAGAGACCTTTTTTGTAGACAATTAAGTTTCCTACTTTTTATGTTCTATCATATTTTTTGATCAGATGCGTAGTTCTCGAGATATATCAAGATATTTAAAAGTTCCGAAGCCGCACCAACATAATAGAGATACAGAAACACCGTGGCCCCTTTCTTTGAGATAACGCTGCACTAGTGCGAGCCGCAAATGCCACTTCCAGCTTAGCTGTGCAGAAGAAGAACAACAAGAAGAAGAAATATCTCGAAATAAGTCCGTCAGGCCCCTTCCCTTGAGATAAATCTGCAAATATCTCGGAAACGAAGCGAGCTATGGCAAAATCTTAAGAGACCTTTTTTGTAGAGAATTAAGTTTCCTACTTTTTATGTTCTATGATATTTTTTGATCAGATGCGTAGTTCTCGAGATATATCAAGATATTTAAAAGTTCCGAAGCCGCACCATCATAATAGAGATACAGAAACACCGTGGCCCCTTTCTTTGAGATAACTCTGCACTATTGCGAGCTGCAAATGCCACTTCCAGCTTAGCTGTGCAGAAGAAGAACAACAAGAAGAAGAAATATCTCGAAATATGTCCGTCAGGCCCCTTCCCTTGAGATAAATCTGCAAATATCTCGGAAACGAAGAGAGCTATGGCAAAATGTTAAGAGACCTTTTTTGTAGAGAATTAAGTTTCCTACAATTTATGTTCTATGATATTTTTTGATCATAAGCGTAGTTTTCGAGATATATCGAGATATTTAAAAGTTCCGAAGCCGCACCAACATAATAGAGATACAGAAACACCGTGGCCCCTTTCTTTGAGATAACTTTGCACTATTGCGAGCTGTAAATGCCACTTTCAGCTTAGCTGTGCAGAAGAAGAACAACAAGAAGAAGAAATATCTCGAAATATGTCCGTCAGGCCCCTTCCCTTGAGATATATCTGCAAATATCTCGGAAACGAAGCGAGCTATGGCAAAATGTTAAGAGACCTTTTTTGTAGAGAATTAAGTTTCCTACTTTTTATGTTCTATGATATTTTTTGATCAGATGCGTAGTTCTCGAGATATATCAAGATATTTAAAAGTTCCGAAGCCGCACCAACATAATAGAGATACAGAAACACCGTGGCCCCTTTCTTTGAGATAACTCTGCACTATTGCGAGCTGCAAATGCCACTTCCAGGTTAGCTGTGCAGAAGAAGAACAACAAGAAGAAGAAATATCTCGAAATATGTCCGTCAGGCCCCTTCCCTTGAGATATATCTGCAAATATCTCGGAAACGAAGCGAGCTATGGCAAAATGTTAAGAGAACTTTTTTGTAGAGAATTATGTTTCCTACAATTTATGTTGTATGATATTTTTTGATCAGAAGCGTAGTTTTCGAGATATATCGAGATATTTAAAAGTTCCGAAGCCGCACCAACATAATAGAGATACAGAAACACCGTGGCCCCTTTCTTTGAGATAACTCTGCACTAGTGCGAGCCGCAAATGCCACTTCCAGCTTAGCTGTGCAGAAGAAGAACAACAAGAAGAAGAAATATCTCGAAATATGTCCGTTAGGCCCCTTCCCTTGAGATAAACCTGCAAATATCTCGGAAACGAAGCGAGCTATGGCAAAATGTTAAGAGACCTTTTTTGTAGAGAATTAAGTTTCCTACTTTTTATGTTCTATGATATTTTTTGATCAGATGCGTAGTTTTCGAGATATATCGAGATATTTAAAAGTTCCGAAGCCGCACCAACATAATAGAGATACAGAAACACCGTGGCCCCTTTCTTTGAGATAACTCTGCACTATTGCGAGCTGCAAATGCCACTTCCAGCTTAGCTGTGCAGAAGAAGAACAAAAAGAATAAGAAATATCTCGAAATATGTCCGTCAGGCCCCTTCCCTTGAGATAAATCTGCAAATATCTCGGAAACGAAGAGAGCTATGGCAAAATGTTGAGAGACCTTTTTTGTAGAGAATTAAGTTTCCTACTATTTATGTTCTATGATATTTTTTGATCAGATGCGTAGTTCTCGAGATATATCAAGATATTTAAAAGTTCCGAAGCCGCACCAACATAATAGAGATACAGAAACACCGTGGCCCCTTTCTTTGAGATAATTCTGCACTATTGCGAGCTGCAAATGCCACTTCCAGCTTAGCTGTGCAGAAGAAGAACAACAAGAATAAGAAATATCTCGAAATATGTCCGTCAGGCCCCTTCCCTTGAGATAAATCTGCAAATATCTCGGAAACGAAGAGAGCTATGGCAAAATGTTGAGAGACCTTTTTTGTAGAGAATTAAGTTTCCTACTATTTATGTTCTATGATATTTTTTGATCAGATGCGTAGTTCTCGAGATATATCAAGATATTTAAAAGTTCCGAAGCCGCACCAACATAATAGAGATACAGAAACACCGTGGCCCCTTTCTTTGAGATAACTCTGCACTATTGCGAGCTGCAAATGCCACTTCCAGCTTAGCTGTGCAGAAGAAGAACAACAAGAAGAAGAAATATCTCGAAATATGTCCGTCAGGCCCCTTCCCTTGAGATAAATCTGCAAATATCTCGGAAACGAAGAGAGCTATGGCAAAATGTTAAGAGACCTTTTTTGTAGAGAATTAAGTTTCCTACAATTTATGTTCTATGATATTTTTTGATCATAAGCGTAGTTTTCGAGATATATCGAGATATTTAAAAGTTCCGAAGCCGCACCAACATAATAGAGATACAGAAACACCGTGGCCCCTTTCTTTGAGATAACTTTGCACTATTGCGAGCTGTAAATGCCACTTTCAGCTTAGCTGTGCAGAAGAAGAACAACAAGAAGAAGAAATATCTCGAAATATGTCCGTCAGGCCCCTTCCCTTGAGATATATCTGCAAATATCTCGGAAACGAAGCGAGCTATGGCAAAATGTTAAGAGACCTTTTTTGTAGAGAATTAAGTTTCCTACTTTTTATGTTCTATGATATTTTTTGATCAGATGCGTAGTTCTCGAGATATATCAAGATATTTAAAAGTTCCGAAGCCGCACCAACATAATAGAGATACAGAAACACCGTGGCCCCTTTCTTTGAGATAACTCTGCACTATTGCGAGCTGCAAATGCCACTTCCAGGTTAGCTGTGCAGAAGAAGAACAACAAGAAGAAGAAATATCTCGAAATATGTCCGTCAGGCCCCTTCCCTTGAGATATATCTGCAAATATCTCGGAAACGAAGCGAGCTATGGCAAAATGTTAAGAGAACTTTTTTGTAGAGAATTATGTTTCCTACAATTTATGTTGTATGATATTTTTTGATCAGAAGCGTAGTTTTCGAGATATATCGAGATATTTAAAAGTTCCGAAGCCGCACCAACATAATAGAGATACAGAAACACCGTGGCCCCTTTCTTTGAGATAACTCTGCACTAGTGCGAGCCGCAAATGCCACTTCCAGCTTAGCTGTGCAGAAGAAGAACAACAAGAAGAAGAAATATCTCGAAATATGTCCGTTAGGCCCCTTCCCTTGAGATAAACCTGCAAATATCTCGGAAACGAAGCGAGCTATGGCAAAATGTTAAGAGACCTTTTTTGTAGAGAATTAAGTTTCCTACTTTTTATGTTCTATGATATTTTTTGATCAGATGCGTAGTTTTCGAGATATATCGAGATATTTAAAAGTTCCGAAGCCGCACCAACATAATAGAGATACAGAAACACCGTGGCCCCTTTCTTTGAGATAACTCTGCACTATTGCGAGCTGCAAATGCCACTTCCAGCTTAGCTGTGCAGAAGAAGAACAAAAAGAATAAGAAATATCTCGAAATATGTCCGTCAGGCCCCTTCCCTTGAGATAAATCTGCAAATATCTCGGAAACGAAGAGAGCTATGGCAAAATGTTGAGAGACCTTTTTTGTAGAGAATTAAGTTTCCTACTATTTATGTTCTATGATATTTTTTGATCAGATGCGTAGTTCTCGAGATATATCAAGATATTTAAAAGTTCCGAAGCCGCACCAACATAATAGAGATACAGAAACACCGTGGCCCCTTTCTTTGAGATAATTCTGCACTATTGCGAGCTGCAAATGCCACTTCCAGCTTAGCTGTGCAGAAGAAGAACAACAAGAATAAGAAATATCTCGAAATATGTCCGTCAGGCCCCTTCCCTTGAGATAAATCTGCAAATATCTCGGAAACGAAGAGAGCTATGGCAAAATGTTGAGAGACCTTTTTTGTAGAGAATTAAGTTTCCTACTATTTATGTTCTATGATATTTTTTGATCAGATGCGTAGTTCTCGAGATATATCAAGATATTTAAAAGTTCCGAAGCCGCACCAACATAATAGAGATACAGAAACACCGTGGCCCCTTTCTTTGAGATAACTCTGCACTAGTGCGAGCTGCAAATGCCACTTCCAGCTTAGCTGTGCAAGAAGAAGAACAACAAGAAGAAGAAATATCTCGAAATATGTCCGTCAGGCCCCTCCCCTTGAGATAAATCTGCAAATATCTCGGAAACGAAGCGAGCTATGGCAAAATGTTAAGAGACCTTATTTGTAGAGAATTATGTTTCCTACAATTTATGTTCTATGATATTTTTTGATCAGAAGCGTAGTTTTCGAGATATATCGAGATATTTAAAAGTTCCGAAGCCGCACCAACATAATAGAGATACAGAAACACCGTGGCCCCTTTCTTTGAGATAACTGTGCACTAGTGCGAGCCGCAAATGCCACTTCCAGCTTAGCTGTGCAGAAGAAGAACAACAAGAAGAAGAAATATCTCGAAATATGTCCGTCAGGCCCCTTCCCTTGAGATAAATCTGCAAATATCTCGGAAACGAAGCGAGCTATGGCAAAATGTTAAGAGACCGTTTTTGTAGAGAATTAAGTTTCCTACTTTTTATGTTCTATGATATTTTTTGATCAGATGCGTAGTTCTCGAGATATATCAAGATATTTAAAAGTTCCGAAGCCGCACCAACATAATAGAGATACAGAAACACCGTGGCCCCTTTCTTTGAGATAACTCTGCACTATTGCGAGCTGCAAATGCCACTTCCAGGTTAGCTGTGCAGAAGAAGAACAACAAGAAGAAGAAATATCTCGAAATATGTCCGTCAGGCCCCTTCCCTTGAGATAAATCTGCAAATATCTCGGAAACGAAGAGAGCTATGGCAAAATGTTAAGAGACCTTTTTTGTATAGAATTAAGTTTCCTACAATTTATGTTGTATGATATTTTTTGATCATAAGCGTAGTTTTCGAGATATATCGAGATATTTAAAAGTTCCGAAGCCGCACCAACATAATAGAGATACAGAAACACCGTGGCCCCTTTCTTTGAGATAACTTTGCACTATTGCGAGCTGTAAATGCCACTTTCAGCTTAGCTGTGCAGAAGAAGAACAACAAGAAGAAGAAATATCTCGAAATATGTCCGTCAGGCCCCTTCCCTTGAGATATATCTGCAAATATCTCGGAAACGAAGCGAGCTATGGCAAAATGTTAAGAGACCTTTTTTGTAGAGAATTATGTTTCCTACAATTTATGTTCTATGATATTTTTTGATCAGAAGCGTAGTTTTCGAGATATATCGAGATATTTAAAAGTTCCGAAGCCGCACCAACATAATAGAGATACAGAAACACCGTGGCCCCTTTCTTTGAGATAACTCTGCACTAGTGCGAGCCGCAAATGCCACTTCCAGCTTAGCTGTGCAGAAGAAGAACAACAAGAAGAAGAAATATCTCGAAATATGTCCGTCAGGCCCCTTCCCTTGAGATAAATCTGCAAATATCTCGGAAACGAAGCGAGCTATGGCAAAATGTTAAGAGACCTTTTTTGTAGAGAATTAAGTTTCCTACTTTTTATGTTCTATGATATTTTTTGATCAGATGCGTAGTTCTCGAGATATATCAAGATATTTAAAAGTTCCGAAGCCGCACCAACATAATAGAGATACAGAAACACCGTGGCCCCTTTCTTTGAGATAACTCTGCACTATTGCGAGCTGCAAATGCCACTTCCAGGTTAGCTGTGCAGAAGAAGAACAACAAGAAGAAGAAATATCTCGAAATATGTCCGTCAGGCCCCTTCCCTTGAGATATATCTGCAAATATCTCGGAAACGAAGCGAGCTATGGCAAAATGTTAAGAGAACTTTTTTGTACAGAATTATGTTTCCTACAATTTATGTTCTATGATATTTTTTGATCAGAAGCGTAGTTTTCGAGATATATCGAGATATTTAAAAGTTCCGAAGCCGCACCAACATAATAGAGATACAGAAACACCGTGGCCCCTTTCTTTGAGATAACTCTGCACTAGTGCGAGCCGCAAATGCCACTTCCAGCTTAGCTGTGCAGAAGAAGAACAACAAGAAGAAGAAATATCTCGAAATATGTCCGTTAGGCCCCTTCCCTTGAGACAAACCTGCAAATATCTCGGAAACGAAGCGAGCTATGGCAAAATGTTAAGAGACCTTTTTTGTAGAGAATTAAGTTTCCTACTTTTTATGTTCTATGATATTTTTTGATCAGATGCGTAGTTTTCGAGATATATCGAGATATTTAAAAGTTCCGAAGCCGCACCAACATAATAGAGATACAGAAACACCGTGGCCCCTTTCTTTGAGATAACTCTGCACTATTGCGAGCTGCAAATGCCACTTCCAGCTTAGCTGTGCAGAAGAAGAACAACAAGAATAAGAAATATCTCGAAATATGTCCGTCAGGCCCCTTCCCTTGAGATAAATCTGCAAATATCTCGGAAACGAAGAGAGGTATGGCAAAATGTTGAGAGACCTTTTTTGTAGAGAATTAAGTTTCCTACTATTTATGTTCTATGATATTTTTTGATCAGATGCGTAGTTCTCGAGATATATCAAGATATTTAAAAGTTCCGAAGCCGCACCAACATAATAGAGATACAGAAACACCGTGGCCCCTTTCTTTGAGATAACTCTGCACTAGTGCGAGCCGCAAATGCCACTTCCAGCTTAGCTGTGCAGAAGAAGAACAACAAGAAGAAGAAATATCTCGAAATATGTCCGTCAGGCCCCTTGCCTTGAGATAAATCTGCAAATATCTCGGAAACGAAGCGAGCTATGGCAAAATGTTAAGAGACCGTTTTTGTAGAGAATTAAGTTTCCTACTTTTTATGTTCTATGATATTTTTTGATCAGATGCGTAGTTCTCGAGATATATCAAGATATTTAAAAGTTCCGAAGCCGCACCAACATAATAGAGATACAGAAACACCGTGGCCCCTTTCTTTGAGATAATTCTGCACTATTGCGAGCTGCAAATGCCACTTCCAGCTTAGCTGTGCAGAAGAAGAACAACAAGAATAAGAAATATCTCGAAATATGTCCGTCAGGCCCCTTCCCTTGAGATAAATCTGCAAATATCTCGGAAACGAAGAGAGCTATGGCAAAATGTTGAGAGACCTTTTTTGTAGAGAATTAAGTTTCCTACTATTTACGTTCTATGATATTTTTTGATCAGATGCGTAGTTCTCGAGATATATCAAAATATTTAAAAGCTCCGAAGCCGCACCAACATAATAGAGATACAGAAACACCGTGGCCCCTTTCTTTGAGATAACTCTGCACTAGTGCGAGCCGCAAATGCCACTTCCAGCTTAGCTGTGCAAGAAGAAGAACAACAAGAAGAAGAAATATCTCGAAATATGTCCGTCAGGCCCCTCCCCTTGAGATAAATCTGCAAATATCTCGGAAACGAAGCGAGCTATGGCAAAATGTTAAGAGACCTTATTTGTAGAGAATTATGTTTCCTACAATTTATGTTCTATGATATTTTTTGATCAGAAGCGTAGTTTTCGAGATATATCGAGATATTTAAAAGTTCCGAAGCCGCACCAACATAATAGAGATACAGAAACACCGTGGCCCCTTTCTTTGAGATAACTGTGCACTAGTGCGAGCCGCAAATGCCACTTCCAGCTTAGCTGTGCAGAAGAAGAACAACAAGAAGAAGAAATATCTCGAAATATGTCCGTCAGGCCCCTTCCCTTGAGATAAATCTGCAAATATCTCGGAAACGAAGCGAGCTATGGCAAAATGTTAAGAGACCGTTTTTGTAGAGAATTAAGTTTCCTACTTTTTATGTTCTATGATATTTTTTGATCAGATGCGTAGTTCTCGAGATATATCAAGATATTTAAAAGTTCCGAAGCCGCACCAACATAATAGAGATACAGAAACACCGTGGCCCCTTTCTTTGAGATAACTCTGCACTATTGCGAGCTGCGAATGCCACTTCCAGGTTAGCTGTGCAGAAGAAGAACAACAAGAAGAAGAAATATCTCGAAATATGTCCGTCAGGCCCCTTCCCTTGAGATATATCTGCAAATATCTCGGAAACGAAGCGAGCTATGGCAAAATGTTAAGAGAACTTTTTTGTAGAGAATTATGTTTCCTACAATTTATGTTCTATGATATTTTTTGATCAAAAGCGTAGTTTTCGAGATATATCGAGATATTTAAAAGTTCCGAAGCCGCACCAACATAATAGAGATACAGAAACACCGTGGCCCCTTTCTTTGAGATAACCCTGCACTAGTGCGAGCCGCAAATGCCACTTCCAGCTTAGCTGTGCAGAAGAAGAACAACAAGAAGAAGAAATATCTCGAAATATGTCCGTCATGCCCCTTCCCTTGAGATAAATCTGCAAATATCTCGGAAACGAAGCGAGCTATGGCAAAATGTTAAGAGACCTTTTTTGTAGAAAATTAAGTTTCCTACTTTTTATGTTCTATCATATTTTTTGATCAGATGCGTAGTTCTCGAGATATATCAAGATATTTAAAAGTTCCGAAGCCGCACCAACATAATAGAGATACAGAAACACCGTGGCCCCTTTCTTTGAGATAACGCTGCACTAGTGCGAGCCGCAAATGCCACTTCCAGCTTAGCTGTGCAGAAGAAGAACAACAAGAAGAAGAAATATCTCGAAATAAGTCCGTCAGGCCCCTTCCCTTGAGATAAATCTGCAAATATCTCGGAAACGAAGCGAGCTATGGCAAAATGTTAAGAGACCTTTTTTGTAGAGAATTAAGTTTCCTACTTTTTATGTTCTATGATATTTTTTGATCAGATGCGTAGTTCTCGAGATATATCAAGATATTTAAAAGTTCCGAAGCCGCACCAACATAATAGAGATACAGAAACACCGGGGCCCCTTTCTTTGAGATAACTCTGCACTATTGCGAGCTGCAAATGCCACTTCCAGGTGAGCTGTGCAGAAGAAGAACAACAAGAAGAAGAAATATCTCGAAATATGTCCGTCAGGCCCCTTCCCTTGAGATATATCTGCAAATATCTCGGAAACGAAGCGAGCTATGGCAAAATGTTAAGAGAACTTTTTTGTAGAGAATTATGTTTCCTACAATTTACGTTCTATGATATTTTTTGATCAGAAGCGTAGTTTTCGAGATATATCGAGATATTTAAAAGTTCCGAAGCCGCACCAACATAATAGAGATACAGAAACACCGTGGCCCCTTTCTTTGAGATAACTCTGCACTAGTGCGAGCCGCAAATGCCACTTCCAGCTTAGCTGTGCAGAAGAAGAACAACAAGAAGAAGAAATATCTCGAAATATGTCCGTTAGGCCCCTTCCCTTGAGATAAACCTGCAAATATCTCGGAAACGAAGCGAGCTATGGCAAAATGTTAAGAGACCTTTTTTGTAGAGAATTAAGTTTCCTACTTTTTATGTTCTATGATATTTTTTGATCAGATGCGTAGTTTTCGAGATATATCGAGATATTTAAAAGTTCCGAAGCCGCACCAACATAATAGAGATACAGAAACACCGTGGCCCCTTTCTTTGAGATAACTCTGCACTATTGCGAGCTGCAAATGCCACTTCCAGCTTAGCTGTGCAGAAGAAGGACAACAAGAATAAGAAATATCTCGAAATATGTCCGTCAGGCCCCTTCCCTTGAGATAAATCTGCAAATATCTCGGAAACGAAGAGAGGTATGGCAAAATGTTGAGAGACCTTTTTTGTAGAGAATTAAGTTTCCTACTATTTATGTTCTATGATATTTTTTGATCAGATGCGTAGTTCTCGAGATATATCAAGATATTTAAAAGTTCCGAAGCCGCACCAACATAATAGAGATACAGAAACACCGTGGCCCCTTTCTTTGAGATAACTCTGCACTATTGCGAGCTGCGAATGCCACTTCCAGGTTAGCTGTGCAGAAGAAGAACAACAAGAAGAAGAAATATCTCGAAATATGTCCGTCAGGCCCCTTCCCTTGAGATATATCTGCAAATATCTCGGAAACGAAGCGAGCTATGGCAAAATGTTAAGAGAACTTTTTTGTAGAGAATTATGTTTCCTACAATTTATGTTCTATGATATTTTTTGATCAAAAGCGTAGTTTTCGAGATATATCGAGATATTTAAAAGTTCCGAAACCGCACCAACATAATAGAGATACAGAAACACCGTGGCCCCTTTCTTTGAGATAACTCTGCACTAGTGCGAGCCGCAAATGCCACTTCCAGCTTAGCTGTGCAGAAGAAGAACAACAAGAAGAAGAAATATCTCGAAATATGTCCGTCATGCCCCTTCCCTTGAGATAAATCTGCAAATATCTCGGAAACGAAGCGAGCTATGGCAAAATGTTAAGAGACCTTTTTTGTAGAGAATTATGTTTCCTACTTATTATGTTCTATGATATTTTTTGATCAGATGCGTAGTTCTCGAGATATATCAAGATATTTAAAAGTTCCGAAGCCGCACCAACATAATAGAGATACAGAAACACCGTGGCCCCTTTCTTTGAGATATCTCTGCACTATTGCGAGCTGCACATGCCACTTCCAGCTTAGCTGTGCAGAAGAAGAACAACAAGAAGAAGAAATATCTCGAAATATGTCCGTCAGGCCCCTTCCCTTGAGATAAATCTGCAAATATCTCGGAAACGAAGCGAGCTATGGCAAAATGTTAAGAGACCTTTTTTGTAGAGAATTAAGTTTCCTACTTATTATGTTCTATGATATTTTTTGATCAGATGCCTAGTTCTCGAGATATATCAAGATATTTAAAAGTTCCGAAGCCGCACCAACAGAATAGAGATACAGAAACACCGTGGCTCCTTTCTTTGAGATAACTCTGCACTATTGCGAGCTGGAAATGCCACTTCCAGTTTAGCTGTGCAGAAGAAGAACAACAAGAAGAAGAAATATCTCGAAATATGTCCGTTAGGCCCCTTCCCTTGAGATAAACCTGCAAATATCTCGGAAACGAAGCGAGCTATGGCAAAATGTTAAGAGACCTTTTTTGTAGAGAATTAAGTTTCCTACTTTTTATGTTCTATGATATTTTTTGATCAGATGCGTAGTTCTCGAGATATATCAAGATATTTAAAAGTTCCGAAGCCGCACCAACATAATAGAGATACAGAAACACCGTGGCCCCTTTCTTTGAGATATCTCTGCACTATTGCGAGCTGCACATGCCACTTCCAGCTTAGCTGTGCAGAAGAAGAACAACAAGAAGAAGAAATATCTCGAAATATGTCCGTCAGGCCCCTTCCCTTGAGATAAATCTGCAAATATCTCGGAAACGAAGCGAGCTATGGCAAAATGTTAAGAGACCTTATTTGTAGAGAATTATGTTTCCTACAATTTATGTTCTATGACATTTTTTGATCAGAAGCGTAGTTTTCGAGATATATCGAGATATTTAAAAGTTCCGAAGCCGCACCAACATAATAGAGATACAGAAACACCGTGGCCCCTTTCTTTGAGATAACTGTGCACTAGTGCGAGCCGCAAATGCCACTTCCAGCTTAGCTGTGCAGAAGAAGAACAACAAGAAGAAGAAATATCTCGAAATATGTCCGTTAGGCCCCTTCCCTTGAGATAAACCTGCAAATATCTCGGAAACGAAGCGAGCTATGGCAAAATGTTAAGAGACCTTTTTTGTAGAGAATTATGTTTCCTACAATTTATGTTCTATGATATTTTTTGATCAGAAGCGTAGTTTTCGAGATATATCGAGATATTTAAAAGTTCCGAAGCCGCACCAACATAATAGAGATACAGAAACACCGTGGCCCCTTTCCTTGAGATAACTCTGCACTAGTGCGAGCCGCAAATGCCACTTCCAGCTTAGCTGTGCAGAAGAAGAACAACAAGAAGAAGAAATATCTCGAAATATGTCCGTCATGCCCCTTCCCTTGAGATAAATCTGCAAATATCTCGGAAACGAAGCGAGCTATAGCGAAATGTTAAGAGACCTTTTTTGTAGAGAATTAAGTTTCCTACTTTTTATGTTCTATGATATTTTTTGATCAGATGCGTAGTTCTCGAGATATATCAAGATATTTAAAAGTTCCGAAGCCGCACCAACATAATAGAGATACAGAAACACCGTGGCCCCTTTCTTTGAGATAACGCTGCACTAGTGCGAGCCGCAAATGCCACTTCCAGCTTAGCTGTGCAGAAGAAGAACAACAAGAAGAAGAAATATCTCGAAATATGTCCGTCAGGCCCCTTCCCTTGAGATAAATCTGCAAATATCTCGGAAACGAAGCGAGCTATGGCAAAATGTTAAGAGACCTTTTTTGTAGAGAATTAAGTTTCCTACTTATTATGTTCTATGATATTTTTTGATCAGATGCGTAGTTCTCGAGATATATCAAGATATTTAAAAGTTCCGAAGCCGCACCAACAGAATAGAGATACAGAAACACCGTGGCTCCTTTCATTGAGATAACTCTGCACTATTGCGAGCTGGAAATGCCACTTCCAGTTTAGCTGTGCAGAAGAAGAACAACAAGAAGAAGAAATATCTCGAAATATGTCCGTTAGGCCCCTTCCCTTGAGATAAACCTGCAAATATCTCGGAAACGAAGCGAGCTATGGCAAAATGTTAAGAGACCTTTTTTGTAGAGAATTAAGTTTCCTACTTTTTATGTTCTATGATATTTTTTGATCAGATGCGTAGTTCTCGAGATATATCAAGATATTTAAAAGTTCCGAAGCCGCACCAACATAATAGAGATACAGAAACACCGTGGCCCCTTTCTTTGAGATATCTCTGCACTATTGCGAGCTGCACATGCCACTTCCAGCTTAGCTGTGCAGAAGAAGAACAACAAGAAGAAGAAATATCTCGAAATATGTCCGTCAGGCCCCTTCCCTTGAGATAAATCTGCAAATATCTCGGAAACGAAGCGAGCTATGGCAAAATGTTAAGAGACCTTATTTGTAGAGAATTATGTTTCCTACAATTTATGTTCTATGACATTTTTTGATCAGAAGCGTAGTTTTCGAGATATATCGAGATATTTAAAAGTTCCGAAGCCGCACCAACATAATAGAGATACAGAAACACCGTGGCCCCTTTCTTTGAGATAACTGTGCACTAGTGCGAGCCGCAAATGCCACTTCCAGCTTAGCTGTGCAGAAGAAGAACAACAAGAAGAAGAAATATCTCGAAATATGTCCGTTAGGCCCCTTCCCTTGAGATAAACCTGCAAATATCTCGGAAACGAAGCGAGCTATGGCAAAATGTTAAGAGACCTTTTTTGTAGAGAATTATGTTTCCTACAATTTATGTTCTATGATATTTTTTGATCAGAAGCGTAGTTTTCGAGATATATCGAGATATTTAAAAGTTCCGAAGCCGCACCAACATAATAGAGATACAGAAACACCGTGGCCCCTTTCCTTGAGATAACTCTGCACTAGTGCGAGCCGCAAATGCCACTTCCAGCTTAGCTGTGCAGAAGAAGAACAACAAGAAGAAGAAATATCTCGAAATATGTCCGTCATGCCCCTTCCCTTGAGATAAATCTGCAAATATCTCGGAAACGAAGCGAGCTATAGCGAAATGTTAAGAGACCTTTTTTGTAGAGAATTAAGTTTCCTACTTTTTATGTTCTATGATATTTTTTGATCAGATGCGTAGTTCTCGAGATATATCAAGATATTTAAAAGTTCCGAAGCCGCACCAACATAATAGAGATACAGAAACACCGTGGCCCCTTTCTTTGAGATAACGCTGCACTAGTGCGAGCCGCAAATGCCACTTCCAGCTTAGCTGTGCAGAAGAAGAACAACAAGAAGAAGAAATATCTCGAAATATGTCCGTCAGGCCCCTTCCCTTGAGATAAATCTGCAAATATCTCGGAAACGAAGCGAGCTATGGCAAAATGTTAAGAGACCTTTTTTGTAGAGAATTAAGTTTCCTACTTATTATGTTCTATGATATTTTTTGATCAGATGCGTAGTTCTCGAGATATATCAAGATATTTAAAAGTTCCGAAGCCGCACCAACAGAATAGAGATACAGAAACACCGTGGCTCCTTTCATTGAGATAACTCTGCACTATTGCGAGCTGGAAATGCCACTTCCAGTTTAGCTGTGCAGAAGAAGAACAACAAGAAGAAGAAATATCTCGAAATATGTCCGTTAGGCCCCTTCCCTTGAGATAAACCTGCAAATATCTCGGAAACGAAGCGAGCTATGGCAAAATGTTAAGAGACCTTTTTTGTAGAGAATTAAGTTTCCTACTTTTTATGTTCTATGATATTTTTTGATCAGATGCGTAGTTCTCGAGATATATCAAGATATTTAAAAGTTCCGAAGCCGCACCAACATAATAGAGATACAGAAACACCGTGGCCCCTTTCTTTGAGATATCTCTGCACTATTGCGAGCTGCACATGCCACTTCCAGCTTAGCTGTGCAGAAGAAGAACAACAAGAAGAAGAAATATCTCGAAATATGTCCGTCAGGCCCCTTCCCTTGAGATAAATCTGCAAATATCTCGGAAACGAAGCGAGCTATGGCAAAATGTTAAGAGACCTTATTTGTAGAGAATTATGTTTCCTACAATTTATGTTCTATGACATTTTTTGATCAGAAGCGTAGTTATCGAGATATATCGAGATATTTAAAAGTTCCGAAGCCGCACCAACATAATAGAGATACAGAAACACCGTGGCCCCTTTCTTTGAGATAACTGTGCACTAGTGCGAGCCGCAAATGCCACTTCCAGCTTAGCTGTGCAGAAGAAGAACAACAAGAAGAAGAAATATCTCGAAATATGTCCGTTAGGCCCCTTCCCTTGAGATAAACCTGCAAATATCTCGGAAACGAAGCGAGCTATGGCAAAATGTTAAGAGACCTTTTTTGTAGAGAATTAGGTTTCCTACTTTTTATGTTCTATGATATTTTTTGATCAGATGCGTAGTTCCCGAGATATATCAAGATATTTAAAAGTTCCGAAGCCGCACCAACAGAATAGAGATACAGAAACACCGTGGCTCCTTTCTTTGAGATAACTCTGCACTATTGCGAGCTGGAAATGCCACTTCCAGTTTAGCTGTGCAGAAGAAGAACAACAAGAAGAAGAAATATCTCGAAATATGTCCGTTAGGCCCCTTCCCTTGAGATAAACCTGCAAATATCTCGGAAACGAAGCGAGCTATGGCAAAATGTTAAGAGACCTTTTTTGTAGAGAATTAAGTTTCCTACTTTTTATGTTCTATGATATTTTTTGATCAGATGCGTAGTTCTCGAGATATATCAAGATATTTAAAAGTTCCGAAGCCGCACCAACATAATAGAGATACAGAAACACCGTGGCCCCTTTCTTTGAGATATCTCTGCACTATTGCGAGCTGCACATGCCACTTCCAGCTTAGCTGTGCAGAAGAAGAACAACAAGAAGAAGAAATATCTCGAAATATGTCCGTCAGGCCCCTTCCCTTGAGATAAATCTGCAAATATCTCGGAAACGAAGCGAGCTATGGCAAAATGTTAAGAGACCTTTTTTGTAGAGAATTAAGTTTCCTACTTTTTATGTTCTATGATATTTTCTGATCAGATGCGTAGTTCTCGAGATATATCAAGATATTTAAAAGTTCCGAAGCCGCACCAACATAATAGAGATACAGAAACACCGTGGCCCCTTTCTTTGAGATATCTCTGCACTATTGCGAGCTGCACATGCCACTTCCAGCTTAGCTGTGCAGAAGAAGAACAACAAGAAGAAGAAATATCTCGAAATATGTCCGTCAGGCCCCTTCCCTTGAGATAAATCTGCAAATATCTCGGAAACGAAGCGAGCTATGGCAAAATGTTAAGAGACCTTATTTGTAGAGAATTATGTTTCCTACAATTTATGTTCTATGATATTTTTTGATCAGAAGCGTAGTTTTCGAGATATATCGAGATATTTAAAAGTTCCGAAGCCGCACCAACATAATAGAGATACAGAAACACCGTGGCCCCTTTCTTTGAGATAACTGTGCACTAGTGCGAGCCGCAAATGCCACTTCCAGCTTAGCTGTGCAGAAGAAGAACAACAAGAAGAAGAAATATCTCGAAATATGTCCGTCAGGCCCCTTCCCTTGAGATAAATCTGCAAATATCTCGGAAACGAAGCGAGCTATGGCAAAATGTTAAGAGACCGTTTTTGTAGAGAATTAAGTTTCCTACTTTTTATGTTCTATGATATTTTTTGATCAGATGCGTAGTTCTCCAGATATATCAAGATATTTAAAAGTTCCGAAGCCGCACCAACATAATAGAGATACAGAAACACCGTGGCCCCTTTCTTTGAGATAACTCTGCACTATTGCGAGCTGCAAATGCCACTTCCAGCTTAGCTGTGCAGAAGAAGAACAACAAGAATAAGAAATATCTCGAAATATGTCCGTCAGGCCCCTTCCCTTGAGATAAATCTGCAAATATCTCGGAAACGAAGAGAGCTATGGCAAAATGTTAAGAGACCTTTTCTGTAGAGAATTAAGTTTCCTACTTTTTATGTTCTATGATATTTTTTGATCAGATGCGTAGTTCTCGAGATATATCAAGATATTTAAAAGTTCCGAAGCCGCACCAACATAATAGAGATACAGAAACACCGTGGCCCCCTTCTTTGAGATAACTCTGCACTATTGCGAGCTGCAAATGCCACTTCCAGCTTAGCTGTGCAGAAGAAGAACAACAAGAAGAAGAAATATCTCGAAATATGTCCGTCAGGCCCCTTCCCTTGAGATATATCTGCAAATATCTCGGAAACGAAGCGAGCTATAGCGAAATGTTAAGAGACCTTTTTTGTAGAGAATTAAGTTTCCTACTTTTTATGTTCTATGATATTTTTTGATCAGATGCGTAGTTCTCGAGATATATCAAGATATTTAAAAGTTCCGAAGCCGCACCAACATAATAGAGATACAGAAACACCGTGGCCCCTTTCTTTGAGATAACGCTGCACTAGTGCGAGCCGCAAATGCCACTTCCAGCTTAGCTGTGCAGAAGAAGAACAACAAGAAGAAGAAATATCTCGAAATATGTCCGTCAGGCCCCTTCCCTTGAGATAAATCTGCAAATATCTCGGAAACGAAGCGAGCTATGGCAAAATGTTAAGAGACCTTTTTTGTAGAGAATTAAGTTTCCTACTTATTATGTTCTATGATATTTTTTGATCAGATGCGTAGTTCTCGAGATATATCAAGATATTTAAAAGTTCCGAAGCCGCACCAACAGAATAGAGATACAGAAACACCGTGGCTCCTTTCATTGAGATAACTCTGCACTATTGCGAGCTGGAAATGCCACTTCCAGTTTAGCTGTGCAGAAGAAGAACAACAAGAAGAAGAAATATCTCGAAATATGTCCGTTAGGCCCCTTCCCTTGAGATAAACCTGCAAATATCTCGGAAACGAAGCGAGCTATGGCAAAATGTTAAGAGACCTTTTTTGTAGAGAATTAAGTTTCCTACTTTTTATGTTCTATGATATTTTTTGATCAGATGCGTAGTTCTCGAGATATATCAAGATATTTAAAAGTTCCGAAGCCGCACCAACATAATAGAGATACAGAAACACCGTGGCCCCTTTCTTTGAGATATCTCTGCACTATTGCGAGCTGCACATGCCACTTCCAGCTTAGCTGTGCAGAAGAAGAACAACAAGAAGAAGAAATATCTCGAAATATGTCCGTCAGGCCCCTTCCCTTGAGATAAATCTGCAAATATCTCGGAAACGAAGCGAGCTATGGCAAAATGTTAAGAGACCTTATTTGTAGAGAATTATGTTTCCTACAATTTATGTTCTATGACATTTTTTGATCAGAAGCGTAGTTATCGAGATATATCGAGATATTTAAAAGTTCCGAAGCCGCACCAACATAATAGAGATACAGAAACACCGTGGCCCCTTTCTTTGAGATAACTGTGCACTAGTGCGAGCCGCAAATGCCACTTCCAGCTTAGCTGTGCAGAAGAAGAACAACAAGAAGAAGAAATATCTCGAAATATGTCCGTTAGGCCCCTTCCCTTGAGATAAACCTGCAAATATCTCGGAAACGAAGCGAGCTATGGCAAAATGTTAAGAGACCTTTTTTGTAGAGAATTAAGTTTCCTACTTTTTATGTTCTATGATATTTTTTGATCAGATGCGTAGTTCCCGAGATATATCAAGATATTTAAAAGTTCCGAAGCCGCACCAACAGAATAGAGATACAGAAACACCGTGGCTCCTTTCTTTGAGATAACTCTGCACTATTGCGAGCTGGAAATGCCACTTCCAGTTTAGCTGTGCAGAAGAAGAACAACAAGAAGAAGAAATATCTCGAAATATGTCCGTTAGGCCCCTTCCCTTGAGATAAACCTGCAAATATCTCGGAAACGAAGCGAGCTATGGCAAAATGTTAAGAGACCTTTTTTGTAGAGAATTAAGTTTCCTACTTTTTATGTTCTATGATATTTTTTGATCAGATGCGTAGTTCTCGAGATATATCAAGATATTTAAAAGTTCCGAAGCCGCACCAACATAATAGAGATACAGAAACACCGTGGCCCCTTTCTTTGAGATATCTCTGCACTATTGCGAGCTGCACATGCCACTTCCAGCTTAGCTGTGCAGAAGAAGAACAACAAGAAGAAGAAATATCTCGAAATATGTCCGTCAGGCCCCTTCCCTTGAGATAAATCTGCAAATATCTCGGAAACGAAGCGAGCTATGGCAAAATGTTAAGAGACCTTTTTTGTAGAGAATTAAGTTTCCTACTTTTTATGTTCTATGATATTTTCTGATCAGATGCGTAGTTCTCGAGATATATCAAGATATTTAAAAGTTCCGAAGCCGCACCAACATAATAGAGATACAGAAACACCGTGGCCCCTTTCTTTGAGATATCTCTGCACTATTGCGAGCTGCACATGCCACTTCCAGCTTAGCTGTGCAGAAGAAGAACAACAAGAAGAAGAAATATCTCGAAATATGTCCGTCAGGCCCCTTCCCTTGAGATAAATCTGCAAATATCTCGGAAACGAAGCGAGCTATGGCAAAATGTTAAGAGACCTTATTTGTAGAGAATTATGTTTCCTACAATTTATGTTCTATGATATTTTTTGATCAGAAGCGTAGTTTTCGAGATATATCGAGATATTTAAAAGTTCCGAAGCCGCACCAACATAATAGAGATACAGAAACACCGTGGCCCCTTTCTTTGAGATAACTGTGCACTAGTGCGAGCCGCAAATGCCACTTCCAGCTTAGCTGTGCAGAAGAAGAACAACAAGAAGAAGAAATATCTCGAAATATGTCCGTCAGGCCCCTTCCCTTGAGATAAATCTGCAAATATCTCGGAAACGAAGCGAGCTATGGCAAAATGTTAAGAGACCGTTTTTGTAGAGAATTAAGTTTCCTACTTTTTATGTTCTATGATATTTTTTGATCAGATGCGTAGTTCTCCAGATATATCAAGATATTTAAAAGTTCCGAAGCCGCACCAACATAATAGAGATACAGAAACACCGTGGCCCCTTTCTTTGAGATAACTCTGCACTATTGCGAGCTGCAAATGCCACTTCCAGCTTAGCTGTGCAGAAGAAGAACAACAAGAATAAGAAATATCTCGAAATATG
This sequence comes from Osmia lignaria lignaria, assembly GCF_051020975.1. Lineage (NCBI taxonomy): Eukaryota > Metazoa > Arthropoda > Insecta > Hymenoptera > Megachilidae > Osmia > Osmia lignaria. The sequence goes on along the minus strand of NW_027478159.1, from coordinate 1,818,548 downwards.
TCCGTCAGGCCCCTTCCCTTGAGATAAATCTGCAAATATCTCGGAAACGAAGAGAGCTATGGCAAAATGTTAAGAGACCTTTTCTGTAGAGAATTAAGTTTCCTACTTTTTATGTTCTATGATATTTTTTGATCAGATGCGTAGTTCTCGAGATATATCAAGATATTTAAAAGTTCCGAAGCCGCACCAACATAATAGAGATACAGAAACACCGTGGCCCCCTTCTTTGAGATAACTCTGCACTATTGCGAGCTGCAAATGCCACTTCCAGCTTAGCTGTGCAGAAGAAGAACAACAAGAAGAAGAAATATCTCGAAATATGTCCGTCAGGCCCCTTCCCTTGAGATATATCTGCAAATATCTCGGAAACGAAGCGAGCTATGGCAAAATGTTAAGAGACCTTTTTTGTAGAGAATTAAGTTTCCTACTTTTTATGTTCTATGATATTTTTTGATCAGATGCGTAGTTCTCGAGATATATCAAGATATTTAAAAGTTCCGAAGCCGCACCAACATAATAGAGATACAGAAACACCGTGGCCCCTTTCTTTGAGATAACTCTGCACTATTGCGAGCTGCAAATGCCACTTCCAGCTTAGCTGTGCAGAAGAAGAACAACAAGAAGAAGAAATATCTCGAAATATGTCCGTCAGGCCCCTTCCCTTGAGATAAATCTGCAAATATCTCGGAAACCAAGAGAGCTATGGCAAAATGTTAAGAGACCTTTTTTGTAGAGAATTAAGTTTCCTACTTTTTATGTTCTATGATATTTTTTGGTCAGATGCGTAGTTCTCCAGATATATCAAGATATTTAAAAGTTCCGAAGCCGCACCAACATAATAGAGATACAGAAACACCGTGGCCCCTTTCTTTGAGATAACTCTGCACTATTGCGAGCTGCAAATGCCACTTCCAGCTTAGCTGTGCAGAAGAAGAACAACAAGAAGAAGAAATATCTCGAAATATGTCCGTCAGGCCCCTTCCCTTGAGGTAAATCTGCAAATATCTCGGAAACGAAGAGAGCTATGGCAAAATGTTAAGAGACCTTTTTTGTAGAGAATTAAGTTTCCTACTTTTTATGTTCTATGATATTTTTTGATCAGATGCGCAGTTCTCGAGATATATCAAGATATTTAAAAGTTCCGAAGCCGCACCAACATAATAGAGATACAGAAACACCGTGGCCCCTTTCTTTGAGATAACTCTGCACTATTGCGAGCTGCAAATGCCACTTCCAGCTTAGCTGTGCAGAAGAAGAACAACAAGAAGAAGAAATATCTCGAAATATGTCCGTCAGGCCCCTTCCCTTGAGATAAATCTGCAAATATCTCGGAAACGAAGAGAGCTATGGCAAAATGTTAAGAGACCTTTTTTGTAGAGAATTAAGTTTCCTACTTTTTATGTTCTATGATCTTTTTTGATCAGATGCGTAGTTCTCGAGATATATCAAGATATTTAAAAGTTCCGAAGCCGCACCAACATAATAGAGATACAGAAACACCGTGGCCCCTTTCTTTGAGATAACTCTGCACTATTGCGAGCTGGAGATGCCACTTCCAGTTTAGCTGTGCAGAAGAAGAACAACAAGAAGAAGAAATATCTCGAAATATGTCCGTCAGGCCCCTTCCCTTGAGATAAATCTGCAAATATCTCGGAAACGAAGCGAGCTATGGCAAAATGTTAAGAGACCTTTTTTGTAGAGAATTAAGTTTCCTACTTTTTATGTTCTATGATATTTTTTGATCAGATGCGTAGTTCCCGAGATATATCAAGATATTTAAAAGTTCCGAAGCCGCACCAACAGAATAGAGATACAGAAACACCGTGGCTCCTTTCTTTGAGATAACTCTGCACTATTGCGAGCTGGAAATGCCACTTCCAGTTTAGCTGTGCAGAAGAAGAACAACAAGAAGAAGAAATATCTCGAAATATGTCCGTTAGGCCCCTTCCCTTGAGATAAACCTGCAAATATCTCGGAAACGAAGCGAGCTATGGCAAAATGTTAAGAGACCTTTTTTGTAGAGAATTAAGTTTCCTACTTTTTATGTTCTATGATATTTTTTGATCAGATGCGTAGTTCTCGAGATATATCAAGATATTTAAAAGTTCCGAAGCCGCACCAACATAATAGAGATACAGAAACACCGTGGCCCCTTTCTTTGAGATATCTCTGCACTATTGCGAGCTGCACATGCCACTTCCAGCTTAGCTGTGCAGAAGAAGAACAACAAGAAGAAGAAATATCTCGAAATATGTCCGTCAGGCCCCTTCCCTTGAGATAAATCTGCAAATATCTCGGAAACGAAGCGAGCTATGGCAAAATGTTAAGAGACCTTTTTTGTAGAGAATTAAGTTTCCTACTTTTTATGTTCTATGATATTTTCTGATCAGATGCGTAGTTCTCGAGATATATCAAGATATTTAAAAGTTCCGAAGCCGCACCAACATAATAGAGATACAGAAACACCGTGGCCCCTTTCTTTGAGATATCTCTGCACTATTGCGAGCTGCACATGCCACTTCCAGCTTAGCTGTGCAGAAGAAGAACAACAAGAAGAAGAAATATCTCGAAATATGTCCGTCAGGCCCCTTCCCTTGAGATAAATCTGCAAATATCTCGGAAACGAAGCGAGCTATGGCAAAATGTTAAGAGACCTTATTTGTAGAGAATTATGTTTCCTACAATTTATGTTCTATGATATTTTTTGATCAGAAGCGTAGTTTTCGAGATATATCGAGATATTTAAAAGTTCCGAAGCCGCACCAACATAATAGAGATACAGAAACACCGTGGCCCCTTTCTTTGAGATAACTGTGCACTAGTGCGAGCCGCAAATGCCACTTCCAGCTTAGCTGTGCAGAAGAAGAACAACAAGAAGAAGAAATATCTCGAAATATGTCCGTCAGGCCCCTTCCCTTGAGATAAATCTGCAAATATCTCGGAAACGAAGCGAGCTATGGCAAAATGTTAAGAGACCGTTTTTGTAGAGAATTAAGTTTCCTACTTTTTATGTTCTATGATATTTTTTGATCAGATGCGTAGTTCTCGAGATATATCAAGATATTTAAAAGTTCCGAAGCCGCACCAACATAATAGAGATACAGAAACACCGTGGCCCCTTTCTTTGAGATAACTCTGCACTATTGCGCGCTGCAAATGCCACTTCCAGCTTAGCTGTGCAGAAGAAGAACAACAAGAAGAAGAAATATCTCGAAATATGTCCGTCAGGCCCCTTCCCTTGAGATAAATCTGCAAATATCTCGGAAACGAAGCGAGCTATGGCAAAATGTTAAGAGACCTTTTTTGTAGAGAAATAAGTTTCCTACTTTTTATGTTCTATGATATTTTTTGATCAGATGCGTAGTTCTCGAGATATATCAAGATATTTAAAAGTTCCGAAGCCGCACCAACATAATAGAGATACAGAAACACCGTGGCCCCTTTCTTTGAGATAACTCTGCACTATTGCGAGCTGCAAATGCCACTTCCAGCTTAGCTGTGCAGAAGAAGAACAACAAGAAGAAGAAATATCTCGAAATATGTCCGTCAGGCCCCTTCCCTTGAGATAAATCTGCAAATATCTCGGAAACGAAGAGAGCTATGGCAAAATGTTAAGAGACCTTTTTTGTAGAGAATTAAGTTTCCTACTTTTTATGTTCTATGATATTTTTTGGTCAGATGCGTAGTTCTCCAGATATATCAAGATATTTAAAAGTTCCGAAGCCGCACCAACATAATAGAGATACAGAAACACCGTGGCCCCTTTCTTTGAGATAACTCTGCACTATTGCGAGCTGCAAATGCCACTTCCAGCTTAGCTGTGCAGAAGAAGAACAACAAGAAGAAGAAATATCTCGAAATATGTCCGTCAGGCCCCTTCCCTTGAGGTAAATCTGCAAATATCTCGGAAACGAAGAGAGCTATGGCAAAATGTTAAGAGACCTTTTTTGTAGAGAATTAAGTTTCCTACTTTTTAGGTTCTATGATATTTTTTGATCAGATGCGCAGTTCTCGAGATATATCAAGATATTTAAAAGTTCCGAAGCCGCACCAACATAATAGAGATACAGAAACACCGTGGCCCCTTTCTTTGAGATAACTCTGCACTATTGCGAGCTGCAAATGCCACTTCCAGCTTAGCTGTGCAGAAGAAGAACAACAAGAAGAAGAAATATCTCGAAATATGTCCGTCAGGCCCCTTCCCTTGAGATAAATCTGCAAATATCTCGGAAACGAAGAGAGCTATGGCAAAATGTTAAGAGACCTTTTTTGTAGAGAATTAAGTTTCCTACTTTTTATGTTCTATGATATTTTTTGGTCAGATGCGTAGTTCTCCAGATATATCAAGATATTTAAAAGTTCCGAAGCCGCACCAACATAATAGAGATACAGAAACACCGTGGCCCCTTTCTTTGAGATAACTCTGCACTATTGCGAGCTGCAAATGCCACTTCCAGCTTAGCTGTGCAGAAGAAGAACAACAAGAAGAAGAAATATCTCGAAATATGTCCGTCAGGCCCCTTCCCTTGAGGTAAATCTGCAAATATCTCGGAAACGAAGAGAGCTATGGCAAAATGTTAAGAGACCTTTTTTGTAGAGAATTAAGTTTCCTACTTTTTATGTTCTATGATATTTTTTGATCAGATGCGCAGTTCTCGAGATATATCAAGATATTTAAAAGTTCCGAAGCCGCACCAACATAATAGAGATACAGAAACACCGTGGCCCCTTTCTTTGAGATAACTCTGCACTAGTGCGAGCCGCAAATGCCACTTCCAGCTTAGCTGTGCAGAAGAAGAACAACAAGAAGAAGAAATATCTCGAAATATGTCCGTCAGGCCCCTTCCCTTGAGATATATCTGCAAATATCTCGGAAACGAAGCGAGCTATGGCAAAATGTTAAGAGACCTTTTTTGTAGAGAATTAAGTTTCCTACTTTTTATGTTCTATGATATTTTTTGATCAGATGCGCAGTTCTCGAGATATATCAAGATATTTAAAAGTTCCGAAGCCGCACCAACATAATAGAGATACAGAAACACCGTGGCCCCTTTCTTTGAGATAACTCTGCACTAGTGCGAGCCGCAAATGCCACTTCCAGCTTAGCTGTGCAGAAGAAGAACAACAAGAAGAAGAAATATCTCGAAATATGTCCGTCAGGCCCCTTCCCTTGAGATAAATCTGCAAATATCTCGGAAACGAAGAGAGCTATGGCAAAATGTTAAGAGACCTTTTTTGTAGAGAATTATGTTTCCTACAATTTATGTTCTATGATATTTTTCGATCAGATGCGTAGTTCTCGAGATATATCGAGATATTTAAAAGTTCCGAAGCCGCACCAACATAATAGAGATACAGAAACACCGTGGCCCCTTTCTTTGAGATAACTGTGCACTAGTGCGAGCCGCAAATGCCACTTCCAGCTTAGCTGTGCAGAAGAAGAACAACAAGAAGAAGAAATATCTCGAAATATGTCCGTCAGGCCCCTTCCCTTGAGATATATCTGCAAATATCTCGGAAACGAAGCGAGCTATGGCAAAATGTTAAGAGACCTTTTTTGTAGAGAATTAAGTTTCCTACTTTTTATGTTCTATGATATTTTTTGATCAGATGCGTAGTTCTCGAGATATATCAAGATATTTAAAAGTTCCGAAGCCGCACCAACATAATAGAGATACAGAAACACCGTGGCCCCTTTCTTTGAGATAACTCTGCACTATTGCGAGCTGCAAATGCCACTTCCAGCTTAGCTGTGCAGAAGAAGAACAACAAGAAGAAGAAATATCTCGAAATATGTCCGTCAGGCCCCTTCCCTTGAGATAAATCTGCAAATATCTCGGAAACCAAGAGAGCTATGGCAAAATGTTAAGAGACCTTTTTTGTAGAGAATTAAGTTTCCTACTTTTTATGTTCTATGATATTTTTTGGTCAGATGCGTAGTTCTCCAGATATATCAAGATATTTAAAAGTTCCGAAGCCGCACCAACATAATAGAGATACAGAAACACCGTGGCCCCTTTCTTTGAGATAACTCTGCACTATTGCGAGCTGCAAATGCCACTTCCAGCTTAGCTGTGCAGAAGAAGAACAACAAGAAGAAGAAATATCTCGAAATATGTCCGTCAGGCCCCTTCCCTTGAGGTAAATCTGCAAATATCTCGGAAACGAAGAGAGCTATGGCAAAATGTTAAGAGACCTTTTTTGTAGAGAATTAAGTTTCCTACTTTTTATGTTCTATGATATTTTTTGATCAGATGCGCAGTTCTCGAGATATATCAAGATATTTAAAAGTTCCGAAGCCGCACCAACATAATAGAGATACAGAAACACCGTGGCCCCTTTCTTTGAGATAACTCTGCACTATTGCGAGCTGCAAATGCCACTTCCAGCTTAGCTGTGCAGAAGAAGAACAACAAGAAGAAGAAATATCTCGAAATATGTCCGTCAGGCCCCTTCCCTTGAGATAAATCTGCAAATATCTCGGAAACGAAGAGAGCTATGGCAAAATGTTAAGAGACCTTTTTTGTAGAGAATTAAGTTTCCTACTTTTTATGTTCTATGATCTTTTTTGATCAGATGCGTAGTTCTCGAGATATATCAAGATATTTAAAAGTTCCGAAGCCGCACCAACATAATAGAGATACAGAAACACCGTGGCCCCTTTCTTTGAGATAACTCTGCACTATTGCGAGCTGGAGATGCCACTTCCAGTTTAGCTGTGCAGAAGAAGAACAACAAGAAGAAGAAATATCTCGAAATATGTCCGTCAGGCCCCTTCCCTTGAGATAAATCTGCAAATATCTCGGAAACGAAGCGAGCTATGGCAAAATGTTAAGAGACCTTTTTTGTAGAGAATTAAGTTTTCTACTTTTTATGTTCTATGATATTTTTTGATCAGATGCGTAGTTCCCGAGATATATCAAGATATTTAAAAGTTCCGAAGCCGCACCAACAGAATAGAGATACAGAAACACCGTGGCTCCTTTCTTTGAGATAACTCTGCACTATTGCGAGCTGGAAATGCCACTTCCAGTTTAGCTGTGCAGAAGAAGAACAACAAGAAGAAGAAATATCTCGAAATATGTCCGTTAGGCCCCTTCCCTTGAGATAAACCTGCAAATATCTCGGAAACGAAGCGAGCTATGGCAAAATGTTAAGAGACCTTTTTTGTAGAGAATTAAGTTTCCTACTTTTTATGTTCTATGATATTTTTTGATCAGATGCGTAGTTCTCGAGATATATCAAGATATTTAAAAGTTCCGAAGCCGCACCAACATAATAGAGATACAGAAACACCGTGGCCCCTTTCTTTGAGATATCTCTGCACTATTGCGAGCTGCACATGCCACTTCCAGCTTAGCTGTGCAGAAGAAGAACAACAAGAAGAAGAAATATCTCGAAATATGTCCGTCAGGCCCCTTCCCTTGAGATAAATCTGCAAATATCTCGGAAACGAAGCGAGCTATGGCAAAATGTTAAGAGACCTTTTTTGTAGAGAATTAAGTTTCCTACTTTTTATGTTCTATGATATTTTCTGATCAGATGCGTAGTTCTCGAGATATATCAAGATATTTAAAAGTTCCGAAGCCGCACCAACATAATAGAGATACAGAAACACCGTGGCCCCTTTCTTTGAGATATCTCTGCACTATTGCGAGCTGCACATGCCACTTCCAGCTTAGCTGTGCAGAAGAAGAACAACAAGAAGAAGAAATATCTCGAAATATGTCCGTCAGGCCCCTTCCCTTGAGATAAATCTGCAAATATCTCGGAAACGAAGCGAGCTATGGCAAAATGTTAAGAGACCTTATTTGTAGAGAATTATGTTTCCTACAATTTATGTTCTATGATATTTTTTGATCAGAAGCGTAGTTTTCGAGATATATCGAGATATTTAAAAGTTCCGAAGCCGCACCAACATAATAGAGATACAGAAACACCGTGGCCCCTTTCTTTGAGATAACTGTGCACTAGTGCGAGCCGCAAATGCCACTTCCAGCTTAGCTGTGCAGAAGAAGAACAACAAGAAGAAGAAATATCTCGAAATATGTCCGTCAGGCCCCTTCCCTTGAGATAAATCTGCAAATATCTCGGAAACGAAGCGAGCTATGGCAAAATGTTAAGAGACCGTTTTTGTAGAGAATTAAGTTTCCTACTTTTTATGTTCTATGATATTTTTTGATCAGATGCGTAGTTCTCGAGATATATCAAGATATTTAAAAGTTCCGAAGCCGCACCAACATAATAGAGATACAGAAACACCGTGGCCCCTTTCTTTGAGATAACTCTGCACTATTGCGCGCTGCAAATGCCACTTCCAGCTTAGCTGTGCAGAAGAAGAACAACAAGAAGAAGAAATATCTCGAAATATGTCCGTCAGGCCCCTTCCCTTGAGATAAATCTGCAAATATCTCGGAAACGAAGCGAGCTATGGCAAAATGTTAAGAGACCTTTTTTGTAGAGAAATAAGTTTCCTACTTTTTATGTTCTATGATATTTTTTGATCAGATGCGTAGTTCTCGAGATATATCAAGATATTTAAAAGTTCCGAAGCCGCACCAACATAATAGAGATACAGAAACACCGTGGCCCCTTTCTTTGAGATAACTCTGCACTATTGCGAGCTGCAAATGCCACTTCCAGCTTAGCTGTGCAGAAGAAGAACAACAAGAAGAAGAAATATCTCGAAATATGTCCGTCAGGCCCCTTCCCTTGAGATAAATCTGCAAATATCTCGGAAACGAAGAGAGCTATGGCAAAATGTTAAGAGACCTTTTTTGTAGAGAATTAAGTTTCCTACTTTTTATGTTCTATGATATTTTTTGGTCAGATGCGTTGTTCTCCAGATATATCAAGATATTTAAAAGTTCCGAAGCCGCACCAACATAATAGAGATACAGAAACACCGTGGCCCCTTTCTTTGAGATAACTCTGCACTATTGCGAGCTGCAAATGCCACTTCCAGCTTAGCTGTGCAGAAGAAGAACAACAAGAAGAAGAAATATCTCGAAATATGTCCGTCAGGCCCCTTCCCTTGAGGTAAATCTGCAAATATCTCGGAAACGAAGAGAGCTATGGCAAAATGTTAAGAGACCTTTTTTGTAGAGAATTAAGTTTCCTACTTTTTAGGTTCTATGATATTTTTTGATCAGATGCGCAGTTCTCGAGATATATCAAGATATTTAAAAGTTCCGAAGCCGCACCAACATAATAGAGATACAGAAACACCGTGGCCCCTTTCTTTGAGATAACTCTGCACTATTGCGAGCTGCAAATGCCACTTCCAGCTTAGCTGTGCAGAAGAAGAACAACAAGAAGAAGAAATATCTCGAAATATGTCCGTCAGGCCCCTTCCCTTGAGATAAATCTGCAAATATCTCGGAAACGAAGAGAGCTATGGCAAAATGTTAAGAGACCTTTTTTGTAGAGAATTAAGTTTCCTACTTTTTATGTTCTATGATATTTTTTGGTCAGATGCGTAGTTCTCCAGATATATCAAGATATTTAAAAGTTCCGAAGCCGCACCAACATAATAGAGATACAGAAACACCGTGGCCCCTTTCTTTGAGATAACTCTGCACTATTGCGAGCTGCAAATGCCACTTCCAGCTTAGCTGTGCAGAAGAAGAACAACAAGAAGAAGAAATATCTCGAAATATGTCCGTCAGGCCCCTTCCCTTGAGGTAAATCTGCAAATATCTCGGAAACGAAGAGAGCTATGGCAAAATGTTAAGAGACCTTTTTTGTAGAGAATTAAGTTTCCTACTTTTTATGTTCTATGATATTTTTTGATCAGATGCGCAGTTCTCGAGATATATCAAGATATTTAAAAGTTCCGAAGCCGCACCAACATAATAGAGATACAGAAACACCGTGGCCCCTTTCTTTGAGATAACTCTGCACTAGTGCGAGCCGCAAATGCCACTTCCAGCTTAGCTGTGCAGAAGAAGAACAACAAGAAGAAGAAATATCTCGAAATATGTCCGTCAGGCCCCTTCCCTTGAGATATATCTGCAAATATCTCGGAAACGAAGCGAGCTATGGCAAAATGTTAAGAGACCTTTTTTGTAGAGAATTAAGTTTCCTACTTTTTATGTTCTATGATATTTTTTGATCAGATGCGCAGTTCTCGAGATATATCAAGATATTTAAAAGTTCCGAAGCCGCACCAACATAATAGAGATACAGAAACACCGTGGCCCCTTTCTTTGAGATAACTCTGCACTAGTGCGAGCCGCAAATGCCACTTCCAGCTTAGCTGTGCAGAAGAAGAACAACAAGAAGAAGAAATATCTCGAAATATGTCCGTCAGGCCCCTTCCCTTGAGATAAATCTGCAAATATCTCGGAAACGAAGAGAGCTATGGCAAAATGTTAAGAGACCTTTTTTGTAGAGAATTAAGTTTCCTACTTTTTATGTTCTATGATCTTTTTTGATCAGATGCGTAGTTCTCGAGATATATCAAGATATTTAAAAGTTCCGAAGCCGCACCAACATAATAGAGATACAGAAACACCGTGGCCCCTTTCTTTGAGATAACTCTGCACTATTGCGAGCTGGAGATGCCACTTCCAGTTTAGCTGTGCAGAAGAAGAACAACAAGAAGAAGAAATATCTCGAAATATGTCCGTCAGGCCCCTTCCCTTGAGATAAATCTGCAAATATCTCGGAAACGAAGCGAGCTATGGCAAAATGTTAAGAGACCTTTTTTGTAGAGAATTAAGTTTCCTACTTTTTATGTTCTATGATATTTTTTGATCAGATGCGCAGTTCTCGAGATATATCAAGATATTTAAAAGTTCCGAAGCCGCACCAACATAATAGAGATACAGAAACACAGTGGCCCCTTTCTTTGAGATAACTCTGCACTATTGCGAGCTGCAAATGCCACTTCCGGCTTAGCTGTGCAGAAGAAGAACAACAAGAAGAAGAAATATCTCGAAATATGTCCGTCAGGCCCTTTCCCTTCAGATAAATCTGCAAATATCTCGGAAACGAAGCGAGCTATGGCAAAATGCTAAGAGACCTTTTTTGTAGAGAATTATGTTTCCTACAATTTATGTTCTATGATATTTTTTGACCAGAAGCGTAGTTTTCGAGATATATCGAGATATTTAAAAGTTCCGAAGCCGCACCAACATAATAGAGATACAGAAACACCGTGGCCCCTTTCTTTGAGATAACTCTGCACTAGTGCGAGCCGCAAATGCCACTTCCAGCTTAGCTGTGCAGAAGAAGAACAACAAGACGAAGAAATATCTCGAAATATGTCCGTCAGGCCCCTTCCCTTGAGATAAATCTGCAAATATCTCGGAAACGAAGCGAGCTATGGCAAAATGTTAAGAGACCTTTTTTGTAGAGAATTAAGTTTCCTACTTCTTATGTTCTATGATATTTTTTGATCAGATGCGTAGTTCTCGAGATATATCAAGATATTTAAAAGTTCCGAAGCCGCACCAACATAATAGAGATACAGAAACACCGTGGCCCCTTTCTTTGAGATAACTCTGCACTAGTGCGAGCCGCAAATGCCACTTCCAGCTTAGCTGTGCAGAAGAAGAACAACAAGAAGAAGAAATATCTCGAAATATGTCCGTCAGGCCCCTTCCCGTCAGATAAATCTGCAAATATCTCGGAAACGAAGCGAGCTATGGCAAAATGTTAAGAGACCTTTTTTGTAGAGAATTACGTTTCCTACAATTTATGTTCTATGATATTTTTTGATCAGAAGCGTAGTTTTCGAGATATATCGAGATATTTAAAAGTTCCGAAGCCGCACCAACATAATAGAGATATAGAAACACCGTGGCCCCTTTCTTTGAGATAACTCTGCACTAGTGCGAGCCGCAAATGCCACTTCCAGCTTAGCTGTGCAGAAGAAGAACAACAAGAAGAAGAAATATCTCGAAATATGTCCGTTAGGCCCCTTCCCTTGAGATAAACCTGCAAATATCTCGGAAACGAAGCGAGCTATGGCAAAATGTTAAGAGACCTTTTTTGTAGAGAATTAAGTTTCCTACTTTTTATGTTCTATGATATTTTTTGATCAGATGCGTAGTTCTCGAGATATATCAAGATATTTAAAAGTTCCGAAGCCGCACCAACATAATAGAGATACAGAAACACCGTGGCCCCTTTCTTTGAGATATCTCTGCACTGTTGCGAGCTGCACATGCCACTTCCAGCTTAGCTGTGCAGAAGAAGAACAACAAGAAGAAGAAATATCTCGAAATATGTCCGTCAGGCCCCTTCCCTTGAGATAAATCTGCAAATATCTCGGAAACGAAGCGAGCTATGGCAAAATGTTAAGAGACCTTTTTTGTAGAGAATTAAGTTTCCTACTTTTTATGTTCTATGATATTTTCTGATCAGATGCGTAGTTCTCGAGATATATCAAGATATTTAAAAGTTCCGAAGCCGCACCAACATAATAGAGATACAGAAACACCGTGGCCCCTTTCTTTGAGATATCTCTGCACTATTGCGAGCTGCACATGCCACTTCCAGCTTAGCTGTGCAGAAGAAGAACAACAAGAAGAAGAAATATCTCGAAATATGTCCGTCAGGCCCCTTCCCTTGAGATAAATCTGCAAATATCTCGGAAACGAAGCGAGCTATGGCAAAATGTTAAGAGACCTTATTTGTAGAGAATTATGTTTCCTACAATTTATGTTCTATGATATTTTTTGATCAGAAGCGTAGTTTTCGAGATATATCGAGATATTTAAAAGTTCCGAAGCCGCACCAACATAATAGAGATACAGAAACACCGTGGCCCCTTTCTTTGAGATAACTGTGCACTAGTGCGAGCCGCAAATGCCACTTCCAGCTTAGCTGTGCAGAAGAAGAACAACAAGAAGAAGAAATATCTCGAAATATGTCCGTCAGGCCCCTTCCCTTGAGATAAATCTGCAAATATCTCGGAAACGAAGCGAGCTATGGCAAAATGTTAAGAGACCGTTTTTGTAGAGAATTAAGTTTCCTACTTTTCATGTTCTATGATATTTTTTGATCAGATGCGTAGTTCTCGAGATATATCAAGATATTTAAAAGTTCCGAAGCCGCACCAACATAATAGAGATACAGAAACACCGTGGCCCCTTTCTTTGAGATAACTCTGCACTATTGCGAGCTGCAAATGCCACTTCCAGCTTAGCTGTGCAGAAGAAGAACAACAAGAATAAGAAATATCTCGAAATATGTCCGTCAGGCCCCTTCCCTTGAGATAAATCTGCAAATATCTCGGAAACGAAGAGAGCTATGGCAAAATGTTAAGAGACCTTTTCTGTAGAGAATTAAGTTTCCTACTTTTTATGTTCTATGATATTTTTTGATCAGATGCGTAGTTCTCGAGATATATCAAGATATTTAAAAGTTCCGAAGCCGCACCAACATAATAGAGATACAGAAACACCGTGGCCCCCTTCTTTGAGATAACTCTGCACTATTGCGAGCTGCAAATGCCACTTCCAGCTTAGCTGTGCAGAAGAAGAACAACAAGAAGAAGAAATATCTCGAAATATGTCCGTCAGGCCCCTTCCCTTGAGATATATCTGCAAATATCTCGGAAACGAAGCGAGCTATGGCAAAATGTTAAGAGACCTTTTTTGTAGAGAATTAAGTTTCCTACTTTTTATGTTCTATGATATTTTTTGATCAGATGCGTAGTTCTCGAGATATATCAAGATATTTAAAAGTTCCGAAGCCGCACCAACATAATAGAGATACAGAAACACCGTGGCCCCTTTCTTTGAGATAACTCTGCACTATTGCGAGCTGCAAATGCCACTTCCAGCTTAGCTGTGCAGAAGAAGAACAACAAGAAGAAGAAATATCTCGAAATATGTCCGTCAGGCCCCTTCCCTTGAGATAAATCTGCAAATATCTCGGAAACGAAGAGAGCTATGGCAAAATGTTAAGAGACCTTTTTTGTAGAGAATTAAGTTTCCTACTTTTTATGTTCTATGATATTTTTTGGTCAGATGCGTAGTTCTCCAGATATATCAAGATATTTAAAAGTTCCGAAGCCGCACCAACATAATAGAGATACAGAAACACCGTGGCCCCTTTCTTTGAGATAACTCTGCACTATTGCGAGCTGCAAATGCCACTTCCAGCTTAGCTGTGCAGAAGAAGAACAACAAGAAGAAGAAATATCTCGAAATATGTCCGTCAGGCCCCTTCCCTTGAGGTAAATCTGCAAATATCTCGGAAACGAAGAGAGCTATGGCAAAATGTTAAGAGACCTTTTTTGTAGAGAATTAAGTTTCCTACTTTTTAGGTTCTATGATATTTTTTGATCAGATGCGCAGTTCTCGAGATATATCAAGATATTTAAAAGTTCCGAAGCCGCACCAACATAATAGAGATACAGAAACACCGTGGCCCCTTTCTTTGAGATAACTCTGCACTATTGCGAGCTGCAAATGCCACTTCCAGCTTAGCTGTGCAGAAGAAGAACAACAAGAAGAAGAAATATCTCGAAATATGTCCGTCAGGCCCCTTCCCTTGAGATAAATCTGCAAATATCTCGGAAACGAAGAGAGCTATGGCAAAATGTTAAGAGACCTTTTTTGTAGAGAATTAAGTTTCCTACTTTTTATGTTCTATGATATTTTTTGGTCAGATGCGTAGTTCTCCAGATATATCAAGATATTTAAAAGTTCCGAAGCCGCACCAACATAATAGAGATACAGAAACACCGTGGCCCCTTTCTTTGAGATAACTCTGCACTATTGCGAGCTGCAAATGCCACTTCCAGCTTAGCTGTGCAGAAGAAGAACAACAAGAAGAAGAAATATCTCGAAATATGTCCGTCAGGCCCCTTCCCTTGAGGTAAATCTGCAAATATCTCGGAAACGAAGAGAGCTATGGCAAAATGTTAAGAGACCTTTTTTGTAGAGAATTAAGTTTCCTACTTTTTATGTTCTATGATATTTTTTGATCAGATGCGCAGTTCTCGAGATATATCAAGATATTTAAAAGTTCCGAAGCCGCACCAACATAATAGAGATACAGAAACACCGTGGCCCCTTTCTTTGAGATAACTCTGCACTAGTGCGAGCCGCAAATGCCACTTCCAGCTTAGCTGTGCAGAAGAAGAACAACAAGAAGAAGAAATATCTCGAAATATGTCCGTCAGGCCCCTTCCCTTGAGATATATCTGCAAATATCTCGGAAACGAAGCGAGCTATGGCAAAATGTTAAGAGACCTTTTTTGTAGAGAATTAAGTTTCCTACTTTTTATGTTCTATGATATTTTTTGATCAGATGCGCAGTTCTCGAGATATATCAAGATATTTAAAAGTTCCGAAGCCGCACCAACATAATAGAGATACAGAAACACCGTGGCCCCTTTCTTTGAGATAACTCTGCACTAGTGCGAGCCGCAAATGCCACTTCCAGCTTAGCTGTGCAGAAGAAGAACAACAAGAAGAAGAAATATCTCGAAATATGTCCGTCAGGCCCCTTCCCTTGAGATAAATCTGCAAATATCTCGGAAACGAAGAGAGCTATGGCAAAATGTTAAGAGACCTTTTTTGTAGAGAATTAAGTTTCCTACTTTTTATGTTCTATGATCTTTTTTGATCAGATGCGTAGTTCTCGAGATATATCAAGATATTTAAAAGTTCCGAAGCCGCACCAACATAATAGAGATACAGAAACACCGTGGCCCCTTTCTTTGAGATAACTCTGCACTATTGCGAGCTGGAGATGCCACTTCCAGTTTAGCTGTGCAGAAGAAGAACAACAAGAAGAAGAAATATCTCGAAATATGTCCGTCAGGCCCCTTCCCTTGAGATAAATCTGCAAATATCTCGGAAACGAAGCGAGCTATGGCAAAATGTTAAGAGACCTTTTTTGTAGAGAATTAAGTTTCCTACTTTTTATGTTCTATGATATTTTTTGATCAGATGCGCAGTTCTCGAGATATATCAAGATATTTAAAAGTTCCGAAGCCGCACCAACATAATAGAGATACAGAAACACAGTGGCCCCTTTCTTTGAGATAACTCTGCACTATTGCGAGCTGCAAATGCCACTTCCGGCTTAGCTGTGCAGAAGAAGAACAACAAGAAGAAGAAATATCTCGAAATATGTCCGTCAGGCCCTTTCCCTTCAGATAAATCTGCAAATATCTCGGAAACGAAGCGAGCTATGGCAAAATGCTAAGAGACCTTTTTTGTAGAGAATTATGTTTCCTACAATTTATGTTCTATGATATTTTTTGACCAGAAGCGTAGTTTTCGAGATATATCGAGATATTTAAAAGTTCCGAAGCCGCACCAACATAATAGAGATACAGAAACACCGTGGCCCCTTTCTTTGAGATAACTCTGCACTAGTGCGAGCCGCAAATGCCACTTCCAGCTTAGCTGTGCAGAAGAAGAACAACAAGACGAAGAAATATCTCGAAATATGTCCGTCAGGCCCCTTCCCTTGAGATAAATCTGCAAATATCTCGGAAACGAAGCGAGCTATGGCAAAATGTTAAGAGACCTTTTTTGTAGAGAATTAAGTTTCCTACTTCTTATGTTCTATGATATTTTTTGATCAGATGCGTAGTTCTCGAGATATATCAAGATATTTAAAAGTTCCGAAGCCGCACCAACATAATAGAGATACAGAAACACCGTGGCCCCTTTCTTTGAGATAACTCTGCACTAGTGCGAGCCGCAAATGCCACTTCCAGCTTAGCTGTGCAGAAGAAGAACAACAAGAAGAAGAAATATCTCGAAATATGTCCGTCAGGCCCCTTCCCTTGAGATAAATCTGCAAATATCTCGGAAACGAAGCGAGCTATGGCAAAATGTTAAGAGACCTTTTTTGTAGAGAATTATGTTTCCTACAATTTATGTTCTATGATATTTTTTGATCAGAAGCGTAGTTTTCGAGATATATCGAGATATTTAAAAGTTCCGAAGCCGCACCAACATAATAGCGATACAGAAACACCGTGGCCCCTTTCTTTGAGATAACTC
Source organism: Osmia lignaria lignaria (assembly GCF_051020975.1). Lineage (NCBI taxonomy): Eukaryota > Metazoa > Arthropoda > Insecta > Hymenoptera > Megachilidae > Osmia > Osmia lignaria. The sequence continues at coordinate 1,801,566 of NW_027478159.1, read as the reverse complement.
TGCACTAGTGCGAGCCGCAAATGCCACTTCCAGCTTAGCTGTGCAGAAGAAGAACAACAAGAAGAAGAAATATCTCGAAATATGTCCGTCAGGCCCCTTCCCGTCAGATAAATCTGCAAATATCTCGGAAACGAAGCGAGCTATGGCAAAATGTTAAGAGACCTTTTTTGTAGAGAATTACGTTTCCTACAATTTATGTTCTATGATATTTTTTGATCAGAAGCGTAGTTTTCGAGATATATCGAGATATTTAAAATTTCCGAAGCCGCACCAACATAATAGAGATACAGAAACACCGTGGCCCCTTTCTTTGAGATAACTCTGCACTAGTGCGAGCCGCAAATGCCACTTCCAGCTTAGCTGTGCAGAAGAAGAACAACAAGAAGAAGAAATATCTCGAAATATGTCCGTCAGGCCCCTTCCCTTGAGATAAATCTGCAAATATCTCGGAAACGAAGAGAGCTATGGCAAAATGTTAAGAGACCTTTTTTGTAGAGAATTATGTTTCCTACTTTTTATGTTCTATGATATTTTTTGATCAGATGCGTAGTTCTCGAGATATATCAAGATATTTAAAAGTTCCGAAGCCGCACCAACATAATAGAGATACAGAAACACCGTGGCCCCTTTCTTTGAGATAACTCTGCACTATTGCGAGCTGGAAATGCCACTTCCAGTTTAGCTGTGCAGAAGAAGAACAACAAGAAGAAGAAATATCTCGAAATATGTCCGTCAGGCCCCTTCCCTTGAGATAAATCTGCAAATATCTCGGAAACGAAGCGAGCTATGGCAAAATGTTAAGAGACCTTTTTTGTAGAGAATTAAGTTTCCTACTTTTTATCTTCTATGATATTTTTTGATCAGATGCGCAGTTCTCGAGATATATCAAGATATTTAAAAGTTCCGAAGCCGCACCAACATAATAGAGATACAGAAACACCGTGGCCCCTTTCTTTGAGATAACTCTGCACTATTGCGAGCTGCAAATGCCACTTCCAGCTTACTGTGCAGAAGAAGAACAACAAGAAGAGGAAATATCTCGAAATATGTCCGTCAGGCCCCTTCCCTTGAGATAAATCTGCAAATATCTCGGAAACGAAGCGAGCTATGGCAAAATGTTAAGAGACGTTATTTGTAGAGAATTAAGTTTCCTACTTTTTATGTTCTACGATATTTTTTGATCAGATGCGTAGTTCTCGAGATATATCAAGATATTTAAAAGTTCCGAAGCCGCACCAACATAATAGAGATACAGAAACACCGTGGCTCCTTTCTTTGAGATAACTCTGCACTATTGCGAGCTGCAAATGCCACTTCCAGCTTAGCTGTGCAGAGGAAGAACAACAAGAAGAAGAAATATCTCGAAATATGTCCGTCAGGCCAGTTCCTTTGAGCTGAATCTGCAAATATCTCGGAAACGAAGCGAGCTATGGCAAAATGTTCAGAGACGTTTTTTGTAGAGAATTATGTTTCCTACAATTTATGTTCTATGATATTTTTTGATCAGAAGCGTAGTTTTCGAGATATATCGAGATATTTAAAAGTTCCGAAGACGCACCAACATAATAGAGATACAGAAACACCGTGGCCCCTTTCTTTGAGATAACTGTGCACCAGTGCCAGCCGCAAATGCCACTTCCAGCTTAGCTGTGCAGAAGAAGAACAACAAGAAGAAGAAATATCTCGAAATATGTCCGTCAGGCCCCTTCCCTTGAGATATATCTGCAAATATCTCGGAAACGAAGCGAGCTATGGCAAAATGTTAAGAGACCGTTTTTGTAGAGAATTATGTTTCCTACTTTTTATGTTCCATGATATTTTTTGATCAGACGCGTAGTTCTCGAGATATATCAAGATATTTAAAAGTTCCGAAGCCGCACCAACATAATAGGGATACAGAAACACCGTGGCCCCTTTCTTTGAGATAAGTCTGCACTAGTGCGAGCCGCAAATGCCACTTCCAGCTTAGCTGTGCAGAAGAAGAACAACAAGAAGAAGAAATATCTCGAAATATGTCCGTCAGGCCCCTTCCCTTGAGATAAATCTGCAAATATCTCGGAAACGAAGAGAGCTATGGCAAAATGTTAAGAGACCTTTTTTGTAGAGAATTAAGTTTCCTACTTTTCATGTTCTATGATATTTTTTGATCAGATGCGTAGTTCTCGAGATATATCAAGATATTTAAAAGTTCCGAAGCCGCACCAACATAATAGAGATACAGAAACTCCGTGGCCCCTTTCTTTGAGATAACTCTGCACTAGTGCGAGCTGCAAATGCCACTTCCAGCTTAGCTGTGCAGAAGAAGAACAACAAGAAGAAGAAATATCACGAAATATGTCCGTCAGGCCCCTTCCCTTGAGATAAATCTGCAAATATCTCGGAAACGAAGCGAGCTATGGCAAAATGTTAAGAGACCTTTTTTGTAGAGAATTAAGTTTCCTACTTTTCATGTTGTATGATATTTTTTATCAGATGCGTAGTTCTCGAGATATATCAAGATATTTAAAAGTTCCGAAGCCGCACCAACATAATAGAGATACAGAAACACCGTGGCCCCTTTCTTTGAGATAACTCTGCACTATTGCGAGCTGTAAATGCCACTTCCAGCTTAGCTGTGCAGAAGAAGAACAACAAGAAGAAGAAATATCTCGAAATATGTCCGTCAGGCCCCTTCCCTTGAGATATATCTGCAAATATCTCGGAAACGAAGCGAGCTATGGCAAAATGTTAAGAGATCTTTTTTGTAGAGAATTATGTTTCCTACAATTTATGTTCTATGATATTTTTTGATCAGAAGCGTAGTTTTCGAGATATATCGAGATATTTAAAAGTTCCGAAGCCGCACCAACATAATAGAGATACAGAAACACCGTGGCCCCTTTCTTTGAGATAACTCTGCACTAGTGCGAGCCGCAAATGCCACTTCCAGCTTAGCTGTGCAGAAGAAGAACAACAAGAAGAAGAAATATCTCGAAATATGTCCGTCAGGCCCCTTCCCTTGAGATAAATCTGCAAATATCTCGGAAACCAAGCGAGCTATGGCAAAATGTTAAGAGACCTTTTTTGTAGAGAATTAAGTTTCCTACTTTTTATGTTCTATGATATTTTTTGATCAGATGCGTAGTTCTCGAGATATATCAAGATATTTAAAAGTTCCGAAGCCGCACCAACATAATAGGGATACAGAAACACCGTGGCCCCTTTCTTTGAGATAACTCTGCACTATTGCGAGCTGCAAATGCCACTTCCAGCTTAGCTGTGCAGAGGAAGAACAACAAGAAGAAGAAATATTTCGAAATATGTCCGTCAGGCCAGTTCCTTTGAGCTGAATCTGCAAATATCTCGGAAACGAAGCGAGCTATGGCAAAATGTTAAGAGACGTTTTTTGTAGAGAACTATGTTTCCTACAATTTATGTTCTATGATATTTTTTGATCAGAAGCGTAGTTTTCGAGATATCGAGATATTTAAAAGTTCCGAAGCCGCACCAACATAATAGGGATACAGAAACACCGTGGCCCCTTTCTTTGAGATAACTCTGCACTAGTGCGAGCCGCAAATGCCACTTCCAGCTTAGCTGTGCAGAAGAAGAACAACAAGAAGAAGAAATATCTCGAAATATGTCCGTCAGGCCAGTTCCTTTGAGCTGAATCTGCAAATATCTCGGAAACGAAGCGAGCTATGGCAAAATGTTAAGAGACGTTTTTTGTAGAGAATTATGTTTCCTACAATTTATGTTCTATGATATTTTTTGATCAGAAGCGTAGTTTTCGAGATATATCGAGATATTTAAAAGTTCCGAAGACGCACCAACATAATAGAGATACAGAAACACCGTGGCCCCTTTCTTTGAGATAACTGTGCACCAGTGCCAGCCGCAAATGCCACTTCCAGCTTAGCTGTGCAGAAGAAGAACAACAAGAAGAAGAAATATCTCGAAATATGTCCGTCAGGCCCCTTCCCTTGAGATATATCTGCAAATATCTCGGAAACGAAGCGAGCTATGGCAAAATGTTAAGAGACCGTTTTTGTAGAGAATTATGTTTCCTACTTTTTATGTTCTATGATATTTTTTGATCAGACGCGTAGTTCTCGAGATATATCAAGATATTTAAAAGTTCCGAAGCCGCACCAACATAATAGGGATACAGAAACACCGTGGCCCCTTTCTTTGAGATAACTCTGCACTAGTGCGAGCCGCAAATGCCACTTCCAGCTTAGCTGTGCAGAAGAAGAACAACAAGAAGAAGAAATATCTCGAAATATGTCCGTCAGGCCCCTTCCCTTGAGATAAATCTGCAAATATCTCGGAAACGAAGAGAGCTATGGCAAAATGTTAAGAGACCTTTTTTGTAGAGAATTAAGTTTCCTACTTTTCATGTTCTATGATATTTTTTGATCAGATGCGTAGTTCTCGAGATATATCAAGATATTTAAAAGTTCCGAAGCCGCACCAACATAATAGAGATACAGAAACTCCGTGGCCCCTTTCTTTGAAATAACTCTGCACTAGTGCGAGCTGCAAATGCCACTTCCAGCTTAGCTGTGCAGAAGAAGAACAACAAGAAGAAGAAATATCTCGAAATATGTCCGTCAGGCCCCTTCCCTTGAGATAAATCTGCAAATATCTCGGAAACGAAGCGAGCTATGGCAAAATGTTAAGAGACCTTTTTTGTAGAGAATTAAGTTTCCTACTTTTCATGTTGTATGATATTTTTTATCAGATGCGTAGTTCTCGAGATATATCAAGATATTTAAAAGTTCCGAAGCCGCACCAACATAATAGAGATACAGAAACACCGTGGCCCCTTTCTTTGAGATAACTCTGCACTATTGCGAGCTGTAAATGCCACTTCCAGCTTAGCTGTGCAGAAGAAGAACAACAAGAAGAAGAAATATCTCGAAATATGTCCGTCAGGCCCCTTCCCTTGAGATATATCTGCAAATATCTCGGAAACGAAGCGAGCTATGGCAAAATGTTAAGAGATCTTTTTTGTAGAGAATTATGTTTCCTACAATTTATGTTCTATGATATTTTTTGATCAGAAGCGTAGTTTTCGCGATATATCGAGATATTTAAAAGTTCCGAAGCCGCACCAACATAATAGAGATACAGAAACACCGTGGCCCCTTTCTTTGAGATAACTCTGCACTAGTGCGAGCCGCAAATGCCACTTCCAGCTTAGCTGTGCAGAAGAAGAGCAACAAGAAGAAGAAATATCTCGAAATATGTCCGACAGGCCCCTTCCCTTGAGATAAATCTGCAAATATCTCGGAAACGAAGCGAGCTATGGCAAAATGTTAAGAGACCTTTTTTGTAGAGAATTAAGTTTCCTACTTTTTATGTTCTATGATATTTTTTGATCAGATGCGTAGTTCTCGAGATATATCAAGATATTTAAAAGTTCCGAAGCCGCACCAACATAATAGGGATACAGAAACACCGTGGCCCCTTTCTTTGAGATAACTCTGCACTAGTGCGAGCCGCAAATGCCACTTCCAGCTTAGCTGTGCAGAAGAAGAACAACAAGAAGAAGAAATATCTCGAAATATGTCCGTCAGGCCCCTTCCCTTGAGATAAATCTGCAAATATCTCGGAAACGAAGCGAGCTATGGCAAAATGTTAAGAGACCTTTTTTGTAGAGAATTATGTTTCCTACAATTTATGTTCTATGATATTTTTTGATCAGAAGCGTAGTTTTCGAGATATATCGAGATATTTAAAAGTTCCGAAGACGCACCAACATAATAGAGATACAGAAACACCGTGGCCCATTTCGGTGAGATAACTCTGCACTAGTGCGAGCTGCAAATGCCACTTCCAGCTTAGCTGTGCAGAAGAAGAACAACAAGAAGAAGAAATATCTCGAAATATGTCCGTCAGGCCCCTTCCCTTGAGATAAATCTGCAAATATCTCGGAAACGAAGCGAGCTATGGCAAAATGTTAAGCGACCTTTTTTGTAGAGAATTAAGTTTCCTACTTTTTATGTTCTATGATATTTTTTGATCAGATGCGTAGTTCTCGAGATATATCAAGATATTTAAAAGTTCCGAAGCCGCACCAACATAATAGAGATACAGAAACACCGTGGCCCCTTTCTTTGAGATAACTCTGCACTATTGCGAGCTGCAAATGCCACTTCCAGCTTAGCTGTGCAGAGGAAGAACAACAAGAAGAAGAAATATCTCGAAATATGTCCGTCAGGCCAGTTCCTTTGAGCTGAATCTGCAAATATCTCGGAAACGAAGCGAGCTATGGCAAAATGTTAAGAGACGTTTTTTGTAGAGAATTATGTTTCCTACAATTTATGTTCTATGATATTTTTTGATCAGAAGCGTAGTTTTCGAGATATATCGAGATATTCAAAAGTTCCGAAGACGCACCAACATAATAGAGATACAGAAACACCGTGGCCCCTTTCTTTGAGATAACTGTGCACTAGTGCGAGCCGCAAATGCCACTTCCAGCTTACCTGTGCAGAAGAAGAACAACAAGAAGAAGAAATATCTCGAAATATGTCCGTCAGGCCCCTTCCCTTGAGATAAATCTGCAAATATCTCGGAAACGAAGCGAGCTATGGCAAAATGTTAAGAGACCTTTTTTGTAGAGAATTATGTTTCCTACTTTTTATGTTCTATGATATTTTTTGATCAGATGCGTAGTTCTCGAGATATATCAAGATATTTAAAAGTTCCGAAACCGCACCAACATAATAGAGATACAGAAACACCGTGGCCCCTTTCTTTGAGATAACTCTGCACTATTGCGAGCTGGAAATGCCACTTCCAGTTTAGCTGTGCAGAAGAAGAACAACAAGAAGAAGAAATATCTCGAAATATGTCCGTTAGGCCCCTTCCCTTGAGATAAATCTGCAAATATCTCGGAAACGAAGCGAGCTATGGCAAAATGTTAAGAGACCTTTTTTGTAGAGAATTAAGTTTCCTACTTTTTATGTTGTATGATATTTTTTGATCAGAAGCGTAGTTTTCGGGATATATCGAGATATTTAAAAGTTCCGAAGCCGCACCAACATAATAGAGATACAGAAACACCGTGGCCCCTTTCTTTGAGATAACTCTGCACTAGTGCGAGCCGCAAAGGCCACTTCCAGCTTAGCTGTGCAGAAGAAGAACAACAAGAAGAAGAAATATCTCGAAATATGTCCGTCAGGCCCCTTCCCTTGAGATAAATATGCAAATATCTCGGAAACGAAGCGAGCTATGGCAAAATGTTAAGAGACCTTTTTTGTAGAGAATTAAGTTTCCTACTTTTTATGTTGTATGACATTTTTTGATCAGATGCGTAGTTCTCGAGATATATCAAGATATTTAAAAGTTCCGAAGCCGCACCAACATAATAGAGATACAGAAACACCGTGGCCCCTTTCTTTAAGATAACTCTGCACTATTGCGAGCTGCAAATGCCACTTCCAGCTTAGCTGTGCAGAGGAAGAACAACAAGAAGAAGAAATATCTCGAAATATGTCCGTCAGGCCAGTTCCTTTGAGCTGAATCTGCAGATATCTCGGAAACGAAGCGAGCTATGGCAAAATGTTAAGAGACCTTTTTTGTAGAGAATTAAGTTTCCTACTTTTCATGTTCTATGATATTTTTTGATCAGATGCGTAGCTCTCGAGATATATCAAGATATTTAAAAGTTCCGAAGCCGCACCAACATAATAGAGATACAGAAACACCGTGGCCCCTTTCTTTGAGATAACTCTGCACTATTGCGAGCTGCAAATGCCACTTCCAGCTTAGCTGTGCAGAGGAAGAACAACAAGAAGAAGAAATATCTCGAAATATGTCCGTCAGGCCAGTTCCTTTGAGCTGAATCTGCAAATATCTCGGAAACGAAGCGAGCTATGGCAAAATGTTAAGAGACGTTTTTTGTAGAGAATTATGTATCCTACAATTTATGTTCTATGATATTTTTTGATCAGAAGCGTAGTTTTCGAGATATATCGAGATATTTAAAAGTTCCGAAGACGCACCAACATAATAGAGATACAGAAACACCGTGGCCCCTTTCTTTGAGATAACTGTGCACTAGTGCGAGCCGCAAATGCAACTTCCAGCTTAGCTGTGCAGAAGAAGAACAACAAGAAGAAGAAATATCTCGAAATATGTCCGTCAGGCCCCTTCCCTTGAGATATATCTGCAAATATCTCGGAAACGAAGCGAGCTATGGCAAAATGTTAAGAGACCGTTTTTGTAGAGAATTATGTTTCCTACTTTTTATGTTCTATGATATTTTTTGATCAGACGCGTAGTTCTCGAGATATATCAAGATATTTAAAAGTTCCGAAGCCGCACCAACATAATAGAGATACAGAAACACCGTGGCCTCTTTCTTTGAGATAACTCTGCACTATTGCGAGCTGCAAATGCCACTTCCAGCTTAGCTGTGCAGAAGAAGAACAACAAGAAGAAGAAATATCTCGAAATATGTCCGTCAGGCCGCTTCCCTTGAGATATATCTGCAAATATCTCGGAAACGAAGCGAGCTATGGCAAAATGTTAAGAGACCTTTTTTGTAGAGAATTATGCTTCCTACAATTTATGTTCTATGATATTTTTTGATCAGAAGCGTAGTTTTCGAGATATATCGAGATATTTAAAAGTTCCGAAGCCGCACCAACATAATAGAGATACAGAAACACCGTGGCCCCTTTCGTTGAGATAACTCTGCACTAGTGCGAGCCGCAAATGCCACTTCCAGCTTAGCTGTGCAGAAGAAGAACAACAAGAAGAAGAAATATCTTGAAATATGTCCGTCAGGCCCCTTCCCTTGAGATAAATCTGCAAATATCTCGGAAACGAAGCGAGCTATGGCAAAATGTTAAGAGACCTTTTTTGTAGAGAATTAAGTTTCCTACTTTTTATGTTTTATGATATTTTTTGATCAGATGCGTAGTTCTCGAGATATATCAAGATATTTAAAAGTTCCGAAGCCGCACCAACATAATAGAGATACAGAAACACCGTGGCCCCTTTCTTTGAGATAACTCTGCACTATTGCGAGCCGCAAATGCCACTTCCAGCTTAGCTGTGCAGAGGAAGAACAACAAGAAGAAGAAGTATCTCGAAATATGTCCGTCAGGCCCGTTCCTTTGAGCTGAATCTGCAAATATCTCGGAAACGACGCGAGCTATGGCAAAATGTTAAGATACGTTTTTTGTAGAGAATTATGTTTCCTACAATTTATGTTCTATGATATTTTTTGATCAGAAGCGTAGTTTTCGAGATATATCGAGATATTTAAAAGTTCCGAAGCCGCACCAACATAATAGAGATACAGAAACACCGTGGCCCCTTTCTTTGAGATAACTCTGCACTAGTGCGAGCCGCAAATGCCACTTCCAGCTTAGCTGTGCAGAAGAAGAACAACAAGAAGAAGAAATATCTCGAAATATGTCCGTCAGGCCGCTTCCCTTGAGATATATCTGCAAATATCTCGGAAACGAAGCGAGCTATGGCAAAATGTTAAGAGACCTTTTTTGTAGAGAATTATGCTTCCTACAATTTATGTTCTATGATATTTTTTGATCAGAAGCGTAGTTTTCGAGATATATCGAGATATTTAAAAGTTCCGAAGCCGCACCAACATAATAGAGATACAGAAACACCGTGGCCCCTTTCGTTGAGATAACTCTGCACTAGTGCGAGCCGCAAATGCCACTTCCAGCTTAGCTGTGCAGAAGAAGAACAACAAGAAGAAGAAATATCTTGAAATATGTCCGTCAGGCCCCTTCCCTTGAGATAAATCTGCAAATATCTCGGAAACGAAGCGAGCTATGGCAAAATGTTAAGAGACCTTTTTTGTAGAGAATTAAGTTTCCTACTTTTTATGTTTTATGATATTTTTTGATCAGATGCGTAGTTCTCGAGATATATCAAGATATTTAAAAGTTCCGAAGCCGCACCAACATAATAGAGATACAGAAACACCGTGGCCCCTTTCTTTGAGATAACTCTGCACTATTGCGAGCCGCAAATGCCACTTCCAGCTTAGCTGTGCAGAGGAAGAACAACAAGAAGAAGAAGTATCTCGAAATATGTCCGTCAGGCCCCTTCCCTTGAGATAAATCTGCAAATATCTCGGAAACGAAGCGAGCTATGGCAAACGTTAAGAGACCTTTTTTGTAAAGAATTATGTTTCCTACAATTTATGTTCTATGATATTTTTTGATCAGAAGCGTAGTTTTCGAGATATATCGAGATATTTAAAAGTTCCGAAGCCGCACCAACATAATAGAGATACAGAAACACCGTGGCCCCTTTCTTTGAGATAACTCTGCACTATTGCGACCTGCAAATGCCACTTCCAGCTCAGCTGTGCAGAAGAAGAACAACAAGAAGAAGAAATATCTCGAAATATGTCCGTCAGACCCCTTCCCTTGAGATGAATCTGCAAATATCTCGGAAACGAAGCGAGCTATGGCAAAATGTTAAGAGACCTTTTTTGTAGAGAATAATGTTTCCTACAATTTACGCTCTATGATATTTTTTGATCAGAAGCGTAGTTTTCGAGATATATCGAGATACTTAAAAGTTCCGAAGCCGCACCAACATAATAGAGATACAGAAACACCGTGGCCCCTTTCTTTGAGATAACTCTGCACTATTGCGACCTGCAAATGCCACTTCCAGCTCAGCTGTGCAGAAGAAGAACAACAAGAAGAAGAAATATCTCGAAATATGTCCGTCAGGCCCCTTCCCTTGAGATAAATCTGCAAATATCTCGGAAACGAAGCGAGCTATGGCAAAATGTTAAGAGACCTTTTTTGTAGAGAATTAAGTTTCCTACTTTTTGTGTTCTATGATATTTTTTGATCAGATGCGTAGTTCTCGAGATATATCAAGATATTTAAAAGTTCCGAAGCCGCACCAACATAATAGAGATACAGAAACACCGTGGCCCCTTTCTTTGAGATAACTCTGCACTAGTGCGAGCCGCAAATGCCACTTCCAGCTTAGCTGTGCAGAAGAAGAACAACAAGAAGAAGAAATATCTCGAAATATGTCCGTCAGGCCCCTTCCCTTGAGATAAATATGCAAATATCTCGGAAACGAAGCGAGCTATGGCAAAATGTTAAGAGACCTTTTTTGTAGAGAATTAAGTTTCCTACTTTTTATGTTCTATGACATTTTTTGATCAGATGCGTAGTTCTCGAGATATATCAAGATATTTAAAAGTTCCGAAGCCGCACCTACATAATAGAGATACAGCAACACCGTGGCCCCTTTCTTTAAGATAACTCTGCACTATTGCGAGCTGCAAATGCCACTTCCAGCTTAGCTGTGCAGAGGAAGAACAACAAGAAGAAGAAATATCTCGAAATATGTCCGTCAGGCCAGTTCCTTTGAGCTGAATCTGCAAATATCTCGGAAACGAAGAGAGCTATGGCAAAATGTAAAGAGACCCTTTTTGTAGAGAATTAAGTTTCCTACTTTTTATGTTCGATGATATTTTTTGATCAGATGCGTAGTTCTCGAGATATATCAAGACATTTAAAAGTTCCGAAGCTGCACCAACATAATGGAGGTACAGAAACTCCGTGGCCTCTTTCTTTGAGATAACTCTGCACTATTGCGAGCCGCAAATGCCACTTCCAGCTTAGCTGTGCAGAAGAAGAACAACAAGAAGAAGAAATATCTTGAAATATGTCCGTCAGGCCCCTTCCCTTGAGATAAATCTGCAAATATCTCGGAAACGAAGCGAGCTATGGCAAAATGTTAAGAGACCTTTTTTGTAGAGAATTATGTTTCCTACTTTTTATGTTCTATGATATTTTTTGATCAGACGCGTAGTTCTCGAGATATATCAAGATATTTAAAAGTTCCGAAGCCGCACCAACATAATAGAGATACAGAAACACCGTGGCCTCTTTCTTTGAGATAACTCTGCACTATTGCGAGCTGCAAATGCCACTTCCAGCTTAGCTGTGCAGAAGAAGAACAACAAGAAGAAGAAATATCTCGAAATATGTCCGTCAGGCCCCTTCCCTTGAGATATATCTGCAAATATCTCGGAAACGAAGCGAGCTATGGCAAAATGTTAAGAGACCTTTTTTGTAGAGAATTATGTTTCCTACAATTTAGGTTCTATGATATTTTTTGATCAGAAGCGTAGTTTTCGAGATATATCGAGATATTTAAAAGTTCCGAAGCCGCACCAACATAATAGAGATACAGAAACACCGTGGCCCCTTTCTTTGAGATAACTCTGCACTAGTGCGAGCAGCAAATGCCACTTCCAGCTTAGCTGTGCAGAAGAAGAACAACAAGAAGAAGAAATATCTCGAAATATGTCCGTCAGGCCGCTTCCCTTGAGATATATCTGCAAATATCTCGGAAACGAAGCGAGCTATGGCAAAATGTTAAGAGACCTTTTTTGTAGAGAATTATGCTTCCTACAATTTATGTTCTATGATATTTTTTGATCAGAAGCGTAGTTTTCGAGATATATCGAGATATTTAAAAGTTCCGAAGCCGCACCAACATAATAGAGATACAGAAACACCGTGGCCCCTTTCGTTGAGATAACTCTGCACTAGTGCGAGCCGCAAATGCCACTTCCAGCTTAGCTGTGCAGAAGAAGAACAACAAGAAGAAGAAATATCTTGAAATATGTCCGTCAGGCCCCTTCCCTTGAGATAAATCTGCAAATATCTCGGAAACGAAGCGAGCTATGGCAAAATGTTAAGAGACCTTTTTTGTAGAGAATTAAGTTTCCTACTTTTTATGTTTTATGATATTTTTTGATCAGATGCGTAGTTCTCGAGATATATCAAGATATTTAAAAGTTCCGAAGCCGCACCAACATAATAGAGATACAGAAACACCGTGGCCCCTTTCTTTGAGATAACTCTGCACTATTGCGAGCCGCAAATGCCACTTCCAGCTTAGCTGTGCAGAGGAAGAACAACAAGAAGAAGAAGTATCTCGAAATATGTCCGTCAGGCCCGTTCCGTTGAGCTGAATCTGCAAATATCTCGGAAACGACGCGAGCTATGGCAAAATGTTAAGATACGTTTTTTGTAGAGAATTATGTTTCCTACAATTTATGTTCTATGATATTTTTTGATCAGAAGCGTAGTTTTCGAGATATATCGAGATATTTAAAAGTTCCGAAGCCGCACCAACATAATAGAGATACAGAAACACCGTGGCCCCTTTCTTTGAGATAACTCTGCACTAGTGCGAGCCGCAAATGCCACTTCCAGCTTAGCTGTGCAGAAGAAGAACAACAAGAAGAAGAAATATCTCGAAATATGTCCGTCAGGCCGCTTCCCTTGAGATATATCTGCAAATATCTCGGAAACGAAGCGAGCTATGGCAAAATGTTAAGAGACCTTTTTTGTAGAGAATTATGCTTCCTACAATTTATGTTCTATGATATTTTTTGATCAGAAGCGTAGTTTTCGAGATATATCGAGATATTTAAAAGTTCCGAAGCCGCACCAACATAATAGAGATACAGAAACACCGTGGCCCCTTTCGTTGAGATAACTCTGCACTAGTGCGAGCCGCAAATGCCACTTCCAGCTTAGCTGTGCAGAAGAAGAACAACAAGAAGAAGAAATATCTTGAAATATGTCCGTCAGGCCCCTTCCCTTGAGATAAATCTGCAAATATCTCGGAAACGAAGCGAGCTATGGCAAAATGTTAAGAGACCTTTTTTGTAGAGAATTAAGTTTCCTACTTTTTATGTTTTATGATATTTTTTGATCAGATGCGTAGTTCTCGAGATATATCAAGATATTTAAAAGTTCCGAAGCCGCACCAACATAATAGAGATACAGAAACACCGTGGCCCCTTTCTTTGAGATAACTCTGCACTATTGCGAGCCGCAAATGCCACTTCCAGCTTAGCTGTGCAGAGGAAGAACAACAAGAAGAAGAAGTATCTCGAAATATGTCCGTCAGGCCCCTTCCCTTGAGATAAATCTGCAAATATCTCGGAAACGAAGCGAGCTATGGCAAACGTTAAGAGACCTTTTTTGTAAAGAATTATGTTTCCTACAATTTATGTTCTATGATATTTTTTGATCAGAAGCGTAGTTTTCGAGATATATCGAGATATTTAAAAGTTCCGAAGCCGCACCAACATAATAGAGATACAGAAACACCGTGGCCCCTTTCTTTGAGATAACTCTGCACTATTGCGACCTGCAAATGCCACTTCCAGCTCAGCTGTGCAGAAGAAGAACAACAAGAAGAAGAAATATCTCGAAATATGTCCGTCAGACCCCTTCCCTTGAGATGAATCTGCAAATATCTCGGAAACGAAGCGAGCTATGGCAAAATGTTAAGAGACCTTTTTTGTAGAGAATAATGTTTCCTACAATTTACGCTCTATGATATTTTTTGATCAGAAGCGTAGTTTTCGAGATATATCGAGATACTTAAAAGTTCCGAAGCCGCACCAACATAATAGAGATACAGAAACACCGTGGCCCCTTTCTTTGAGATAACTCTGCACTATTGCGACCTGCAAATGCCACTTCCAGCTCAGCTGTGCAGAAGAAGAACAACAAGAAGAAGAAATATCTCGAAATATGTCCGTCAGGCCAGTTCCTTTGAGCTGAATCTGCAAATATCTCGGAAACGAAGAGAGCTATGGCAAAATGTTAAGAGACCCTTTTTGTAGAGAATTAAGTTTCCTACTTTTTATGTTCGATGATATTTTTTGATCAGATGCGTAGTTCTCGAGATATATCAAGACATTTAAAAGTTCCGAAGCTGCACCAACATAATGGAGGTACAGAAACTCCGTGGCCTCTTTCTTTGAGATAACTCTGCACTATTGCGAGCTGCAAATGCCACTTCGAGCTTAGCTGTGCAGAAGAAGAACAACAAGAAGAAGAAATATCTCGAAATATGCCCGTCAGACCCCTTCCCTTGAGATAAATCTGCAAATATCTCGGAAACGAAGCGAGCTATGGCAAAATGTTAAGAGAGCTTTTTTGTAGAGAATTAAGTTTCCTACTTTTTATGTTCCACGATATTTTTTGATCAGATGCGTAGTTCTCGAGATATATCAAGATATTTCAAAGTTCCGAAGCTGCACCAACATAATAGAGATACAGAAACACCGTGGCCCCTTTCTTTGAGATAACTCTGCACTAGTGCGAGCCGCAAATGCCACTTCCAGCTTAGCTGTGCAGAAGAAGAACAACAAGAAGAAGAAATATCTCGAAATATGTCCGTTAGGCCCCTTCCCTTGAGATAAATGTGCAAATATCTCGGAAACGAAGCGAGCTATGGCAAAATGTTGAGAGACCTTTTTTGTAGAGAATTAAGTTTCCTACAATTTATGTTCTATGATATTTTTTGATCAGAAGCGTAGTTTTCGAGATATATCGAGATATTTAAAAGTTACGAAGCCGCACCAACATAATAGAGATACAGAAACACCGTGGCCCCTTTCTTTGAGATAACTCTGCAATAGTGCGAGCCGCAAATGCCACTTCCAGCTTAGCTGTGCAGAAGAAGAACAACAAGAAGAAGAAATATTTCGAAATATGTCCGACAGGCCCCTTCCCTTGAGATAAATCTGCAAATATCTCGGAAACGAAGCGAGCTATGGCGAAATGTTAAGAGACCTTTTTTGTAGAGAATTAAGTTTCCTACTTTTTATCTTCTATGATATTTTTTGATCAGATGCGTAGTTCTCGAAATATATCAAGATATTTAAAAGTGCCGAAGCCGCACCAACATAATACAGATACAGAAACACCGTGGCCCCTTTCTTTGAGATAACTCTGCACTAGTGCGAGCCGCAAATGCCACTTCCAGCTTAGCTGTGCAGAAGAAGAACAACAAGAAGAAGAAATATCTCGAAATATGTCCGTCAGGCCCCTTCCCTTGAGATAAATCTGCAAATATCTCGGAAACGAAGCGAGCTATGGCAAAATGTTAAGAGACCTTTTTTGTAGAGAATTAAGTTTCCTACTTTTTATGTTCTATGATATTTTTTGATCAGATGCGTAGTTCTCGAGATATATCAAGATATTTAAAAGTTCCGAAGCCGCACCAACATAATACAGATACAGAAACACCGTGGCCCCTTTCTTTGAGATAACTCTGCACTAGTGCGAGCCGCAAATGCCACTTCCAGCTTAGCTGTGCAGAAGAAGAACAACAAGAAGAAGAAATATCTCGAAATATGTCCGTCAGGCCCCTTCCCTTGAGATAAATCTGCAAATATCTCGGAAACGAAGCGAGGTATGGCAAAATGTTAAGAGACCTTTTTTGTAGAGAATTAAGTGTCCTACTTTTTATGTTCTATGATATTTTCTGATCAGATGCGTAGTTCTCGAGATATATCAAGATATTTAAAAGTTCCGAAGCCGCACCTACATAATAGAGATACAGAAACACCGTGGCCCCTTTCTTTAAGATAACTCTGCACTATTGCGAGCTGCAAATGCCACTTCCAGCTTAGCTGTGCAGAGGAAGAACAACAAGAAGAAGAAATATCTCGAAATATGTCCGTCAGGCCAGTTCCTTTGAGCTGAATCTGCAAATATCTCGGAAACGAAGAGAGCTATGGCAAAATGTTAAGAGACCTTTTTTGTAGAGAATTAAGTTTCCTACTTTTTATGTTCGATGATATTTTTTGATCAGATGCGTAGTTCTCGAGATATATCAAGATATTTAAAAGTTCCGAAGCTGCACCAACATAATGGAGGTACAGAAACACCGTGGCCTCTTTCTTTGAGATAACTCTGCACTATTGCGAGCTGCAAATGCCACTTCGAGCTTAGCTGTGCAGAAGAAGAACAACAAGAAGAAGAAATATCTCGAAATATGTCCGTCAGGCCCCTTCCCTTGAGATAAATCTGCAAATATCTCGGAAACGAAGCGAGCTATGGCAAAATGTTAAGAGACCTTTTTTGTAGAGAATTAAGTTTCCTACTTTTTATGTTCCACGATATTTTTTGATCAGATGCGTAGTTCTCGAGATATATCAAGATATTTCAAAGTTCCGAAGCTGCACCAACATAATAGAGATACAGAAACACCGTGGCCCCTTTCTTTGAGATAACTCTGCACTAGTGCGAGCCGCAAATGCCACTTCCAGCTTAGCTGTGCAGAAGAAGAACAACAAGAAGAAGAAATATCTCGAAATATGTCCGTTAGGCCCCTTCCCTTGAGATAAATGTGCAAATATCTCGGAAACGAAGCGAGCTATGGCAAAATGTTGAGAGACCTTTTTTGTAGAGAATTAAGTTTCCTACAATTTATGTTCTATGATATTTTTTGATCAGAAGCGTAGTTTTCGAGATATATCGAGATATTTAAAAGTTACGAAGCCGCACCAACATAATAGAGATACAGAAACACCGTGGCCCCTTTCTTTGAGATAACTCTGCAATAGTGCGAGCCGCAAATGCCACTTCCAGCTTAGCTGTGCAGAAGAAGAACAACAAGAAGAAGAAATATTTCGAAATATGTCCGACAGGCCCCTTCCCTTGAGATAAATCTGCAAATATCTCGGAAACGAAGCGAGCTATGGCGAAATGTTAAGAGACCTTTTTTGTAGAGAATTAAGTTTCCTGCTTTTTATCTTCTATGATATTTTTTGATCAGATGCGTAGTTCTCGAAATATATCAAGATATTTAAAAGTGCCGAAGCCGCACCAACATAATACAGATACAGAAACACCGTGGCCCCTTTCTTTGAGATAACTCTGCACTAGTGCGAGCCGCAAATGCCACTTCCAGCTTAGCTGTGCAGAAGAAGAACAACAAGAAGAAGAAATATCTCGAAATATGTCCGTCAGGCCCCTTCCCTTGAGATAAATCTGCAAATATCTCGGAAACGAAGCGAGCTATTGCAAAATGTTAAGAGACCTTTTTTGTAGAGAATTAAGTTTCCTACTTTTTATGTTCTATGATATTTTTTGATCAGATGCGTAGTTCTCGAGATATATCAAGATATTTAAAAGTTCCGAAGCCGCACCAACATAATACAGATACAGAAACACCGTGGCCCCTTTCTTTGAGATAACTCTGCACTAGTGCGAGCCGCAAATGCCACTTCCAGCTTAGCTGTGCAGAAGAAGAACAACAAGAAGAAGAAATATCTCGAAATATGTCCGTCAGGCCCCTTCCCTTGAGATAAATCTGCAAATATCTCGGAAACGAAGCGAGGTATGGCAAAATGTTAAGAGACCTTTTTTGTAGAGAATTAAGTTTCCTACTTTTTATGTTCTATGATATTTTCTGATCAGATGCGTAGTTCTCGAGATATATCAAGATATTTAAAAGTTCCGAAGCCGCACCTACATAATAGAGATACAGAAACACCGTGGCCCCTTTCTTTAAGATAACTCTGCACTATTGCGAGCTGCAAATGCCACTTCCAGCTTAGCTGTGCAGAGGAAGAACAACAAGAAGAAGAAATATCTCGAAATATGTCCGTCAGGCCAGTTCCTTTGAGCTGAATCTGCAAATATCTCGGAAACGAAGAGAGCTATGGCAAAATGTTAAGAGACCTTTTTTGTAGAGAATTAAGTTTCCTACTTTTTATGTTCGATGATATTTTTTGATCAGATGCGTAGTTCTCGAGATATATCAAGATATTTAAAAGTTCCGAAGCTGCACCAACATAATGGAGGTACAGAAACACCGTGGCCTCTTTCTTTGAGATAACTCTGCACTATTGCGAGCTGCAAATGCCACTTCGAGCTTAGCTGTGCAGAAGAAGAACAACAAGAAGAAGAAATATCTCGAAATATGTCCGTCAGGCCCCTTCCCTTGAGATAAATCTGCAAATATCTCGGAAACGAAGCGAGCTATGGCAAAATGTTAAGAGACCTTTTTTGTAGAGAATTAAGTTTCCTACTTTTTATGTTCCACGATATTTTTTGATCAGATGCGTAGTTCTCGAGATATATCAAGATATTTAAAAGTTCCGAAGCTGCACCAACATAATAGAGATACAGAAACACCGTGGCCCCTTTCTTTGAGATAACTCTGCACTAGTGCGAGCCGCAAATGCCACTTCCAGCTTAGCTGTGCAGAAGAAGAACAACAAGAAGAAGAAATATCTCGAAATATGTCCGTTAGGCCCCTTCCCTTGAGATAAATGTGCAAATATCTCGGAAACGAAGCGAGCTATGGCAAAATGTTGAGAGACCTTTTTTGTAGAGAATTAAGTTTCCTACAATTTATGTTCTATGATATTTTTTGATCAGAAGCGTAGTTTTCGAGATATATCGAGATATTTAAAAGTTACGAAGCCGCACCAACATAATAGAGATACAGAAACACCGTGGCCCCTTTCTTTGAGATAACTCTGCAATAGTGCGAGCCGCAAATGCCACTTCCAGCTTAGCTGTGCAGAAGAAGAACAACAAGAAGAAGAAATATCTCGAAATATGTCCGTCAGGCCCCTTCCCTTGAGATAAATCTGCAAATATCTCGGAAACGAAGCGAGCTATGGCAAAATGTTAAGAGACCTTTTTTGTAGAGAATTAAGTTTCCTACTTTTTATGTTCTATGATATTTTTTGATCAGATGCGTAGTTCTCGAGATATATCAAGATATTTCAAAGTTCCGAAGCCGCACCAACATAATACAGATACAGAAACACCGTGGCCCCTTTCTTTGAGATAACTCTGCACTAGTGCGAGCCGCAAATGCCACTTCCAGCTTAGCTGTGCAGAAGAAGAACAACAAGAAGAAGAAATATCTCGAAATATGTCCGTCAGGCCCCTTCCCTTGAGATAAATCTGCAAATATCTCGGAAACGAAGCGAGGTATGGCAAAATGTTAAGAGACCTTTTTTGTAGAGAATTAAGTTTCCTACTTTTTATGTTCTATGATATTTTCTGATCAGATGCGTAGTTCTCGAGATATATCAAGATATTTCAAAGTTCCGAAGCTGCACCAACATAATAGAGATACAGAAACACCGTGGCCCCTTTCTTTGAGATAACTCTGCACTAGTGCGAGCCGCAAATGCCACTTCCAGCTTAGCTGTGCAGAAGAAGAACAACAAGAAGAAGAAATATCTCGAAATATGTCCGTTAGGCCCCTTCCCTTGAGATAAATGTGCAAATATCTCGGAAACGAAGCGAGCTATGGCAAAATGTTGAGAGACCTTTTTTGTAGAGAATTAAGTTTCCTACAATTTATGTTCTATGATATTTTTTGATCAGAAGCGTAGTTTTCGAGATATATCGAGATATTTAAAAGTTACGAAGCCGCACCAACATAATAGAGATACAGAAACACCGTGGCCCCTTTCTTTGAGATAACTCTGCAATAGTGCGAGCCGCAAATGCCACTTCCAGCTTAGCTGTGCAGAAGAAGAACAACAAGAAGAAGAAATATTTCGAAATATGTCCGACAGGCCCCTTCCCTTGAGATAAATCTGCAAATATCTCGGAAACGAAGCGAGCTATGGCAAAATGTTAAGAGAGCTTTTTTGTAGAGAATTAAGTTTCCTACTTTTTATGTTCCACGATATTTTTTGATCAGATGCGTAGTTCTCGAGATATATCAAGATATTTCAAAGTTCCGAAGCTGCACCAACATAATAGAGATACAGAAACACCGTGGCCCCTTTCTTTGAGATAACTCTGCACTAGTGCGAGCCGCAAATGCCACTTCCAGCTTAGCTGTGCAGAAGAAGAACAACAAGAAGAAGAAATATCTCGAAATATGTCCGTCAGGCCCCTTCCCTTGAGATAAATCTGCAAATATCTCGGAAACGAAGCGAGCTATGGCAAAATGTTAAGAGACCTTTTTTGTAGAGAATTAAGTTTCCTACTTTTTATGTTCTATGATATTTTTTGATCAGATGCGTAGTTCTCGAGATATATCAAGATATTTAAAAGTTCCGAAGCCGCACCAACATAATACAGATACAGAAACACCGTGGCCCCTTTCTTTGAGATAACTCTGCACTAGTGCGAGCCGCAAATGCCACTTCCAGCTTAGCTGTGCAGAAGAAGAACAACAAGAAGAAGAAATATCTCGAAATATGTCCGTCAGGCCCCTTCCCTTGAGATAAATCTGCAAATATCTCGGAAACGAAGCGAGGTATGGCAAAATGTTAAGAGACCTTTTTTGTAGAGAATTAAGTGTCCTACTTTTTATGTTCTATGATATTTTCTGATCAGATGCGTAGTTCTCGAGATATATCAAGATATTTAAAAGTTCCGAAGCCGCACCTACATAATAGAGATACAGAAACACCGTGGCCCCTTTCTTTAAGATAACTCTGCACTATTGCGAGCTGCAAATGCCACTTCCAGCTTAGCTGTGCAGAGGAAGAACAACAAGAAGAAGAAATATCTCGAAATATGTCCGTCAGGCCAGTTCCTTTGAGCTGAATCTGCAAATATCTCGGAAACGAAGAGAGCTATGGCAAAATGTTAAGAGACCTTTTTTGTAGAGAATTAAGTTTCCTACTTTTTATGTTCGATGATATTTTTTGATCAGATGCGTAGTTCTCGAGATATATCAAGATATTTAAAAGTTCCGAAGCTGCACCAACATAATGGAGGTACAGAAACACCGTGGCCTCTTTCTTTGAGATAACTCTGCACTATTGCGAGCTGCAAATGCCACTTCGAGCTTAGCTGTGCAGAAGAAGAACAACAAGAAGAAGAAATATCTCGAAATATGTCCGTCAGGCCCCTTCCCTTGAGATAAATCTGCAAATATCTCGGAAACGAAGCGAGCTATGGCAAAATGTTAAGAGACCTTTTTTGTAGAGAATTAAGTTTCCTACTTTTTATGTTCCACGATATTTTTTGATCAGATGCGTAGTTCTCGAGATATATCAAGATATTTCAAAGTTCCGAAGCTGCACCAACATAATAGAGATACAGAAACACCGTGGCCCCTTTCTTTGAGATAACTCTGCACTAGTGCGAGCCGCAAATGCCACTTCCAGCTTAGCTGTGCAGAAGAAGAACAACAAGAAGAAGAAATATCTCGAAATATGTCCGTTAGGCCCCTTCCCTTGAGATAAATGTCCAAATATCTCGGAAACGAAGCGAGCTATGGCAAAATGTTGAGAGACCTTTTTTGTAGAGAATTAAGTTTCCTACAATTTATGTTCTATGATATTTTTTGATCAGAAGCGTAGTTTTCGAGATATATCGAGATATTTAAAAGTTACGAAGCCGCACCAACATAATAGAGATACAGAAACACCGTGGCCCCTTTTTTTGAGATAACTCTGCAATAGTGCGAGCCGCAAATGCCACTTCCAGCTTAGCTGTGCAGAAGAAGAACAACAAGAAGAAGAAATATTTCGAAATATGTCCGACAGGCCCCTTCCCTTGAGATAAATCTGCAAATATCTCGGAAACGAAGCGAGCTATGGCGAAATGTTAAGAGACCTTTTTTGTAGAGAATTAAGTTTCCTGCTTTTTATCTTCTATGATATTTTTTGATCAGATGCGTAGTTCTCGAAATATATCAAGATATTTAAAAGTGCCGAAGCCGCACCAACATAATACAGATACAGAAACACCGTGGCCCCTTTCTTTGAGATAACTCTGCACTAGTGCGAGCCGCAAATGCCACTTCCAGCTTAGCTGTGCAGAAGAAGAACAACAAGAAGAAGAAATATCTCGAAATATGTCCGTCAGGCCCCTTCCCTTGAGATAAATCTGCAAATATCTCGGAAACGAAGCGAGCTATTGCAAAATGTTAAGAGACCTTTTTTGTAGAGAATTAAGTTTCCTACTTTTTATGTTCTATGATATTTTTTGATCAGATGCGTAGTTCTCGAGATATATCAAGATATTTAAAAGTTCCGAAGCTGCACCAACATAATAGAGATACAGAAACACCGTGGCCCCTTTCTTTGAGATAACTCTGCACTAGTGCGAGCCGCAAATGCCACTTCCAGCTTAGCTGTGCAGAAGAAGAACAACAAGAAGAAGAAATATCTCGAAATATGTCCGTTAGGCCCCTTCCCTTGAGATAAATGTGCAAATATCTCGGAAACGAAGCGAGCTATGGCAAAATGTTGAGAGACCTTTTTTGTAGAGAATTAAGTTTCCTACAATTTATGTTCTATGATATTTTTTGATCAGAAGCGTAGTTTTCGAGATATATCGAGATATTTAAAAGTTACGAAGCCGCACCAACATAATAGAGATACGGAAACACCGTGGCCCCTTTCTTTGAGATAACTCTGCAATAGTGCGAGCCGCAAATGCCACTTCCAGCTTAGCTGTGCAGAAGAAGAACAACAAGAAGAAGAAATATTTCGAAATATGTCCGACAGGCCCCTTCCCTTGAGATAAATCTGCAAATATCTCGGAAACGAAGCGAGCTATGGCAAAATGTTAAGAGAGCTTTTTTGTAGAGAATTAAGTTTCCTACTTTTTATGTTGCACGATATTTTTTGATCAGATGCGTAGTTCTCGAGATATATCAAGATATTTCAAAGTTCCGAAGCTGCACCAACATAATAGAGATACAGAAACACCGTGGCCCCTTTCTTTGAGATAACTCTGCACTAGTGCGAGCCGCAAATGCCACTTCCAGCTTAGCTGTGCAGAAGAAGAACAACAAGAAGAAGAAATATCTCGAAATATGTCCGTTAGGCCCCTTCCCTTGAGATAAATGTGCAAATATCTCGGAAACGAAGCGAGCTATGGCAAAATGTTGAGAGACCTTTTTTGTAGGGAATTAAGTTTCCTACAATTTATGTTCTATGATATTTTTTGATCAGAAGCGTAGTTTTCGAGATATATCGAGATATTTAAAAGTTACGAAGCCGCACCAACATAATAGAGATACAGAAACACCGTGGCCCCTTTCTTTGAGATAACTCTGCAATAGTGCGAGCCGCAAATGCCACTTCCAGCTTAGCTGTGCAGAAGAAGAACAACAAGAAGAAGAAATATTTCGAAATATGTCCGACAGGCCCCTTCCCTTGAGATAAATCTGCAAATATCTCGGAAACGAAGCGAGCTATGGCGAAATGTTAAGAGACCTTTTTTGTAGAGAATTAAGTTTCCTACTTTTTATCTTCTATGATATTTTTTGATCAGATGCGTAGTTCTCGAAATATATCAAGATATTTAAAAGTGCCGAAGCCGCACCAACATAATACAGATACAGAAACACCGTGGCCCCTTTCTTTGAGATAACTCTGCACTAGTGCGAGCCGCAAATGCCACTTCCAGCTTAGCTGTGCAGAAGAAGAACAACAAGAAGAAGAAATATCTCGAAATATGTCCGTCAGGCCCCTTCCCTTGAGATAAATCTGCAAATATCTCGGAAACGAAGCGAGCTATGGCAAAATGTTAAGAGACCTTTTTTGTAGAGAATTAAGTTTCCTACTTTTTATGTTCTATGATATTTTTTGATCAGATGCGTAGTTCTCGAGATATATCAAGATATTTAAAAGTTCCGAAGCCGCACCAACATAATACAGATACAGAAACACCGTGGCCCCTTTCTTTGAGATAACTCTGCACTAGTGCGAGCCGCAAATGCCACTTCCAGCTTAGCTGTGCAGAAGAAGAACAACAAGAAGAAGAAATATCTCGAAATATGTCCGTCAGGCCCCTTCCCTTGAGATAAATCTGCAAATATCTCGGAAACGAAGCGAGGTATGGCAAAATGTTAAGAGACCTTTTTTGTAGAGAATTAAGTGTCCTACTTTTTATGTTCTATGATATTTTCTGATCAGATGCGTAGTTCTCGAGATATATCAAGATATTTAAAAGTTCCGAAGCCGCACCTACATAATAGAGATACAGAAACACCGTGGCCCCTTTCTTTAAGATAACTCTGCACTATTGCGAGCTGCAAATGCCACTTCCAGCTTAGCTGTGCAGAGGAAGAACAACAAGAAGAAGAAATATCTCGAAATATGTCCGTCAGGCCAGTTCCTTTGAGCTGAATCTGCAAATATCTCGGAAACGAAGAGAGCTATGGCAAAATGTTAAGAGACCTTTTTTGTAGAGAATTAAGTTTCCTACTTTTTATGTTCGATGATATTTTTTGATCAGATGCGTAGTTCTCGAGATATATCAAGATATTTAAAAGTTCCGAAGCTGCACCAACATAATGGAGGTACAGAAACACCGTGGCCTCTTTCTTTGAGATAACTCTGCACTATTGCGAGCTGCAAATGCCACTTCGAGCTTAGCTGTGCAGAAGAAGAACAACAAGAAGAAGAAATATCTCGAAATATGTCCGTCAGGCCCCTTCCCTTGAGATAAATCTGCAAATATCTCGGAAACGAAGCGAGCTATGGCAAAATGTTAAGAGAGCTTTTTTGTAGAGAATTAAGTTTCCTACTTTTTATGTTGCACGATATTTTTTGATCAGATGCGTAGTTCTCGAGATATATCGAGATATTTAAAAGTTACGAAGCCGCACCAACATAATAGAGATACAGAAACACCGTGGCCCCTTTCTTTGAGATAACTCTGCAATAGTGCGAGCCGCAAATGCCACTTCCAGCTTAGCTGTGCAGAAGAAGAACAACAAGAAGAAGAAATATTTCGAAATATGTCCGACAGGCCCCTTCCCTTGAGATAAATCTGCAAATATCTCGGAAACGAAGCGAGCTATGGCAAAATGTTAAGAGACCTTTTTTGTAGAGAATTAAGTTTCCTACTTTTTATGTTCTATGATATTTTTTGATCAGATGCGTAGTTCTCGAGATATATCAAGATATTTAAAAGTTCCGAAGCCGCACCAACATAATACAGATACAGAAACACCGTGGCCCCTTTCTTTGAGATAACTCTGCACTAGTGCGAGCCGCAAATGCCACTTCCAGCTTAGCTATGCAGAAGAAGAACAACAAGAAGAAGAAATATCTCGAAATATGTCCGTCAGGCCCCTTCCCTTGAGATAAATCTGCAAATATCTCGGAAACGAAGCGAGGTATGGCAAAATGTTAAGAGACCTTTTTTGTAGAGAATTAAGTGTCCTACTTTTTATGTTCTATGATATTTTCTGATCAGATGCGTAGTTCTCGAGATATATCAAGATATTTAAAAGTTCCGAAGCCGCACCTACATAATAGAGATACAGAAACACCGTGGCCCCTTTCTTTAAGATAACTCTGCACTATTGCGAGCTGCAAATGCCACTTCCAGCTTAGCTGTGCAGAGGAAGAACAACAAGAAGAAGAAATATCTCGAAATATGTCCGTCAGGCCAGTTCCTTTGAGCTGAATCTGCAAATATCTCGGAAACGAAGAGAGCTATGGCAAAATGTTAAGAGACCTTTTTTGTAGAGAATTAAGTTTCCTACTTTTTATGTTCGATGATATTTTTTGATCAGATGCGTAGTTCTCGAGATATATCAAGATATTTAAAAGTTCCGAAGCTGCACCAACATAATGGAGGTACAGAAACACCGTGGCCTCTTTCTTTGAGATAACTCTGCACTATTGCGAGCTGCAAATGCCACTTCGAGCTTAGCTGTGCAGAAGAAGAACAACAAGAAGAAGAAATATCTCGAAATATGTCCGTCAGGCCCCTTCCCTTGAGATAAATCTGCAAATATCTCGGAAACGAAGCGAGCTATGGCAAAATGTTAAGAGACCTTTTTTGTAGAGAATTAAGTTTCCTACTTTTTATGTTGCACGATATTTTTTGATCAGATGCGTAGTTCTCGAGATATATCAAGATATTTCAAAGTTCCGAAGCTGCACCAACATAATAGAGATACAGAAACACCGTCGCCCCTTTCTTTGAGATAACTCTGCACTAGTGCGAGCCGCAAATGCCACTTCCAGCTTAGCTGTGCAGAAGAAGAACAACAAGAAGAAGAAATATCTCGAAATATGTCCGTTAGGCCCCTTCCCTTGAGATAAATGTGCAAATATCTCGGAAACGAAGCGAGCTATGGCAAAATGTTGAGAGACCTTTTTTGTAGAGAATTAAGTTTCCTACAATTTATGTTCTATGATATTTTTTGATCAGAAGCGTAGTTTTCGAGATATATCGAGATATTTAAAAGTTACGAAGCCGCACCAACATAATAGAGATACGGAAACACCGTGGCCCCTTTCTTTGAGATAACTCTGCAATAGTGCGAGCCGCAAATGCCACTTCCAGCTTAGCTGTGCAGAAGAAGAACAACAAGAAGAAGAAATATTTCGAAATATGTCCGACAGGCCCCTTCCCTTGAGATAAATCTGCAAATATCTCGGAAACGAAGCGAGCTATGGCAAAATGTTAAGAGAGCTTTTTTGTAGAGAATTAAGTTTCCTACTTTTTATGTTGCACGATATTTTTTGATCAGATGCGTAGTTCTCGAGATATATCAAGATATTTCAAAGTTCCGAAGCTGCACCAACATAATAGAGATACAGAAACACCGTGGCCCCTTTCTTTGAGATAACTCTGCACTAGTGCGAGCCGCAAATGCCACTTCCAGCTTAGCTGTGCAGAAGAAGAACAACAAGAAGAAGAAATATCTCGAAATATGTCCGTTAGGCCCCTTCCCTTGAGATAAATGTGCAAATATCTCGGAAACGAAGCGAGCTATGGCAAAATGTTGAGAGACCTTTTTTGTAGTGAATTAAGTTTCCTACAATTTATGTTCTATGATATTTTTTGATCAGAAGCGTAGTTTTCGAGATATATCGAGATATTTAAAAGTTACGAAGCCGCACCAACATAATAGAGATACAGAAACACCGTGGCCCCTTTCTTTGAGATAACTCTGCAATAGTGCGAGCCGCAAATGCCACTTCCAGCTTAGCTGTGCAGAAGAAGAACAACAAGAAGAAGAAATATTTCGAAATATGTCCGACAGGCCCCTTCCCTTGAGATAAATCTGCAAATATCTCGGAAACGAAGCGAGCTATGGCAAAATGTTAAGAGACCTTTTTTGTAGAGAATTAAGTTTCCTACTTTTTATGTTCTATGATATTTTTTGATCAGATGCGTAGTTCTCGAGATATATCAAGATATTTAAAAGTTCCGAAGCCGCACCAACATAATACAGATACAGAAACACCGTGGCCCCTTTCTTTGAGATAACTCTGCACTAGTGCGAGCCGCAAATGCCACTTCCAGCTTAGCTGTGCAGAAGAAGAACAACAAGAAGAAGAAATATCTCGAAATATGTCCGTCAGGCCCCTTCCCTTGAGATAAATCTGCAAATATCTCGGAAACGAAGCGAGGTATGGCAAAATGTTAAGAGACCTTTTTTGTAGAGAATTAAGTGTCCTACTTTTTATGTTCTATGATATTTTCTGATCAGATGCGTAGTTCTCGAGATATATCAAGATATTTAAAAGTTCCGAAGCCGCACCTACATAATAGAGATACAGAAACACCGTGGCCCCTTTCTTTAAGATAACTCTGCACTATTGCGAGCTGCAAATGCCACTTCCAGCTTAGCTGTGCAGAGGAAGAACAACAAGAAGAAGAAATATCTCGAAATATGTCCGTCAGGCCAGTTCCTTTGAGCTGAATCTGCAAATATCTCGGAAACGAAGAGAGCTATGGCAAAATGTTAAGAGACCTTTTTTGTAGAGAATTAAGTTTCCTACTTTTTATGTTCGATGATATTTTTTGATCAGATGCGTAGTTCTCGAGATATATCAAGATATTTAAAAGTTCCGAAGCTGCACCAACATAATGGAGGTACAGAAACACCGTGGCCTCTTTCTTTGAGATAACTCTGCACTATTGCGAGCTGCAAATGCCACTTCGAGCTTAGCTGTGCAGAAGAAGAACAACAAGAAGAAGAAATATCTCGAAATATGTCCGTCAGGCCCCTTCCCTTGAGATAAATCTGCAAATATCTCGGAAACGAAGCGAGCTATGGCAAAATGTTAAGAGAGCTTTTTTGTAGAGAATTAAGTTTCCTACTTTTTATGTTGCACGATATTTTTTGATCAGATGCGTAGTTCTCGAGATATATCAAGATATTTAAAAGTTCCGAAGCTGCACCAACATAATGGAGGTACAGAAACACCGTGGCCTCTTTCTTTGAGATAACTCTGCACTATTGCGAGCTGCAAATGCCACTTCGAGCTTAGCTGTGCAGAAGAAGAACAACAAGAAGAAGAAATATCTCGAAATATGTCCGTCAGGCCCCTTCCCTTGAGATAAATCTGCAAATATCTCGGAAACGAAGCGAGCTATGGCAAAATGTTAAGAGAGCTTTTTTGTAGAGAATTAAGTTTCCTACTTTTTATGTTGCACGATATTTTTTGATCAGATGCGTAGTTCTCGAGATATATCGAGATATTTAAAAGTTACGAAGCCGCACCAACATAATAGAGATACAGAAACACCGTGGCCCCTTTCTTTGAGATAACTCTGCAATAGTGCGAGCCGCAAATGCCACTTCCAGCTTAGCTGTGCAGAAGAAGAACAACAAGAAGAAGAAATATTTCGAAATATGTCCGACAGGCCCCTTCCCTTGAGATAAATCTGCAAATATCTCGGAAACGAAGCGAGCTATGGCGAAATGTTAAGAGACCTTTTTTGTAGAGAATTAAGTTTCCTACTTTTTATCTTCTATGATATTTTTTGATCAGATGCGTAGTTCTCGAAATATATCAAGATATTTAAAAGTGCCGAAGCCGCACCAACATAATACAGATACAGAAACACCGTGGCCCCTTTCCTGGAGATAACTCTGCACTAGTGCGAGCCGCAAATGCCACTTCCAGCTTAGCTGTGCAGAAGAAGAACAACAAGAAGAAGAAATATCTCGAAATATGTCCGTCAGGCCCCTTCCCTTGAGATGAATCTGCAAATATCTCGGAAACGAAGCGAGCTATGGCAAAATGTTAAGAGACCTTTTTTGTAGAGAATTAAGTTTCCTACTTTTTATGTTCTATGATATTTTTTGATCAGATGCGTAGTTCTCGAGATATATCAAGATATTTAAAAGTTCCGAAGCCGCACCAACATAATACAGATACAGAAACACCGTGGCCCCTTTCTTTGAGATAACTCTGCACTAGTGCGAGCCGCAAATGCCACTTCCAGCTTAGCTATGCAGAAGAAGAACAACAAGAAGAAGAAATATCTCGAAATATGTCCGTCAGGCCCCTTCCCTTGAGATAAATCTGCAAATATCTCGGAAACGAAGCGAGGTATGGCAAAATGTTAAGAGACCTTTTTTGTAGAGAATTAAGTGTCCTACTTTTTATGTTCTATGATATTTTCTGATCAGATGCGTAGTTCTCGAGATATATCAAGATATTTAAAAGTTCCGAAGCCGCACCTACATAATAGAGATACAGAAACACCGTGGCCCCTTTCTTTAAGATAACTCTGCACTATTGCGAGCTGCAAATGCCACTTCCAGCTCAGCTGTGCAGAGGAAGAACAACAAGAAGAAGAAATATCTCGAAATATGTCCGTCAGGCCAGTTCCTTTGAGCTGAATCTGCAAATATCTCGGAAACGAAGAGAGCTATGGCAAAATGTTAAGAGACCTTTTTTGTAGAGAATTAAGTTTCCTACTTTTTATGTTCGATGATATTTTTTGATCAGATGCGTAGTTCTCGAGATATATCAAGATATTTAAAAGTTCCGAAGCTGCACCAACATAATGGAGGTACAGAAACACCGTGGCCTCTTTCTTTGAGATAACTCTGCACTATTGCGAGCTGCAAATGCCACTTCGAGCTTAGCTGTGCAGAAGAAGAACAACAAGAAGAAGAAATATCTCGAAATATGTCCGTCAGGCCCCTTCCCTTGAGATAAATCTGCAAATATCTCGGAAACGAAGCGAGCTATGGCAAAATGTTAAGACACCTTTTTTGTAGAGAATTAAGTTTCCTACTTTTTATGTTCCACGATATTTTTTGATCAGATGCGTAGTTCTCGAGATATATCAAGATATTTCAAAGTTCCGAAGCTGCACCAACATAATAGAGATACAGAAACACCGTGGCCCCTTTCTTTGAGATAACTCTGCACTAGTGCGAGCCGCAAATGCCACTTCCAGCTTAGCTGTGCAGAAGAAGAACAACAAGAAGAAGAAATATCTCGAAATATGTCCGTTAGGCCCCTTCCCTTGAGATAAATGTGCAAATATCTCGGAAACGAAGCGAGCTATGGCAAAATGTTGAGAGACCTTTTTTGTAGAGAATTAAGTTTCCTACAATTTATGTTCTATGATATTTTTTGATCAGAAGCGTAGTTTTCGAGATATATCGAGATATTTAAAAGTTACGAAGCCGCACCAACATAATAGAGATACAGAAACACCGTGGCCCCTTTCTTTGAGATAACTCTGCAATAGTGCGAGCCGCAAATGCCACTTCCAGCTTAGCTGTGCAGAAGAAGAACAACAAGAAGAAGAAATATTTCGAAATATGTCCGACAGGCCCCTTCCCTTGAGATAAATCTGCAAATATCTCGGAAACGAAGCGAGCTATGGCGAAATGTTAAGAGACCTTTTTTGTAGAGAATTAAGTTTCCTGCTTTTTATCTTCTATGATATTTTTTGATCAGATGCGTAGTTCTCGAAATATATCAAGATATTTAAAAGTGCCGAAGCCGCACCAACATAATACAGATACAGAAACACCGTGGCCCCTTTCTTTGAGATAACTCTGCACTAGTGCGAGCCGCAAATGCCACTTCCAGCTTAGCTGTGCAGAAGAAGAACAACAAGAAGAAGAAATATCTCGAAATATGTCCGTCAGGCCCCTTCCCTTGAGATAAATCTGCAAATATCTCGGAAACGAAGCGAGCTATTGCAAAATGTTAAGAGACCTTTTTTGTAGAGAATTAAGTTTCCTACTTTTTATGTTCTATGATATTTTTTGATCAGATGCGTAGTTCTCGAGATATATCAAGATATTTAAAAGTTCCGAAGCCGCACCAACATAATACAGATACAGAAACACCGTGGCCCCTTTCTTTGAGATAACTCTGCACTAGTGCGAGCCGCAAATGCCACTTCCAGCTTAGCTGTGCAGAAGAAGAACAACAAGAAGAAGAAATATCTCGAAATATGTCCGTCAGGCCAGTTCCTTTGAGCTGAATCTGCAAATATCTCGGAAACGAAGAGAGCTATGGCAAAATGTTAAGAGACCTATTTGTAGAGAATTAAGTTTCCTACTTTTTATGTTCGATGATATTTTTTGATCAGATGCGTAGTTCTCGAGATATATCAAGATATTTAAAAGTTCCGAAGCTGCACCAACATAATGGAGGTACAGAAACACCGTGGCCTCTTTCTTTGAGATAACTCTGCACTATTGCGAGCTGCAAATGCCACTTCCAGCTTAGCTGTGCAGAGGAAGAACAACAAGAAGAAGAAATATCTCGAAATATGTCCGTCAGGCCAGTTCCTTTGAGCTGAATCTGCAAATATCTCGGAAACGAAGAGAGCTATGGCAAAATGTTAAGAGACCTTTTTTGTAGAGAATTAAGTTTCCTACTTTTTATGTTCGATGATATTTTTTGATCAGATGCGTAGTTCTCGAGATATATCAAGATATTTAAAAGTTCCGAAGCTGCACCAACATAATGGAGGTACAGAAACACCGTGGCCTCTTTCTTTGAGATAACTCTGCACTATTGCGAGCTGCAAATGCCACTTCGAGCTTAGCTGTGCAGAAGAAGAACAACAAGAAGAAGAAATATCTCGAAATATGTCCGTTAGGCCCCTTCCCTTGAGATAAATGTGCAAATATCTCGGAAACGAAGCGAGCTATGGCAAAATGTTGAGAGACCTTTTTTGTAGAGAATTAAGTTTCCTACAATTTATGTTCTATGATATTTTTTGATCAGAAGCGTAGTTTTCGAGATATATCGAGATATTTAAAAGTTACGAAGCCGCACCAACATAATAGAGATACAGAAACACCGTGGCCCCTTTCTTTGAGATAACTCTGCAATAGTGCGAGCCGCAAATGCCACTTCCAGCTTAGCTGTGCAGAAGAAGAACAACAAGAAGAAGAAATATTTCGAAATATGTCCGACAGGCCCATCCCTTGAGATAAATCTGCAAATATCTCGGAAACGAAGCGAGCTATGGCGAAATGTTAAGAGACCTTTTTTGTAGAGAATTAAGTTTCCTACTTTTTATGTTCTATGATATTTTTTGATCAGATGCGTAGTTCTCGAGATATATCAAGATATTTAAAAGTTCCGAAGCCGCACCAACATAATAGAGATACAGAAACACCGTGGCCCCTTTCTTTGAGATAACTCTGCACTAGTGCGAGCCGCAAATGCCACTTCCAGCTTAGCTGTGCAGAAGAAGAACAACAAGAAGAAGAAATATCTCGAAATATGTCCGTCAGGCCCCTTCCCTTGAGATAAATCTGCAAATATCTCGGAAACCAAGCGAGCTATGGCAAAATGTTAAGAGACCTTTTTTGTAGAGAATTAAGTTTCCTACTTTTTATCTTCTATGAGATTTTTTGATCAGAAGCGTAGTTTTCGAGATATATCGAGATATTTAAAAGTTCCGAAGACGCACCAACATAATAGAGATACAGAAACACCGTGGCCCCTTTCTTTGAGATAACTGTGCACTAGTGCGAGCCGCAAATGCCACTTCCAGCTTAGCTGTGCAGAAGAAGAACAACAAGAAGAAGAAATATCTCGAAATATGACCGTCAGGCCAGTTCCTTTGAGCTGAATCTGCAAATATCTCGGAAACGAAGCGAGCTATGGCAAAATGTTAAGAGACGTTTTTTGTAGAGAATTATGTTTCCTACAATTTATGTTCTATGATATTTTTTGATCAGAAGCGTAGTTTTCGAGATATATCGAGATATTTAAAAGTTCCGAAGACGCACCAACATAATAGAGATACAGAAACACCGTGGCCCCTTTCTTTGAGATAACTCTGCACTATTGCGAGCTGCAAATGCCACTTCCAGCTTAGCTGTGCAGAAGAACAACAACAAGAAGAAGAAATATCTCGAAATATGTCCGTCAGGCCCCTTCCCTTGAGATAAATCTGCAAATATCTCGGAAACGAAGCGAGCTATGGCAAAATGTTAAGAGACCTTTTTTGTAGAGAATTAAGTTTCCTACTTTTTATCTTCTATGATATTTTTTGATCAGATGCGTAGTTCTCGAGATATATCAAGATATTTAAAAGTTCCGAAGCCGCACCAACATAATAGAGATACAGAAACACCGTGGCCCCTCTCTTTGAGATAACTCTGCACTATTGCGAGCTGGAAATGCCACTTCCAGTTTAGCTGTTGCAGAAGAAGGACAACAAGAAGAAGAAATATCTCGAAATATGTCCGTTAGGCCCCTTCCCTTGAGATAAATCTGCAAATATCTCGGAAACGAAGCGACCTATCGCAAAATGTTAAGAGACCTTTTTTGTAGAGAATTATCTTTCCTACAATTTATGTTCTATGATATTTTTTGATCAGATGCGTAGTTCTCGAGATATATCAAGATATTTAAAAGTTCCGAAGCCGCACCAACATAATAGAGATACAGAAACACCGTGGCCCCTTTCTTTGAGATAACTCTGCACTATTGCGAGCTGCAAATGCCACTTCCAGCTTAGCTGTGCAGAGGAAGAACAACAAGAAGAAAAAGTATCTCGAAATATGTCCGTCAGGCCCGTTCCTTTGAGCTGAATCTGCAAATATCTCGGAAACGAAGCGAGCTATGGCAAAATGTTAAGAGACGTTTTTTGTAGAGAATTATCTTTCCTACAATTTATGTTCTATGATATTTTTTGATCAGAAGCGCAGTTTTCGAGATATATCGAGATATTTAAAAGTTCCGAAGCCGCACCAACATAATAGAGATACAGAAACACCGTGGCCCCTTTCTTTGAGATAACTCTGCACTAGTGCGAGCCGCAAATGCCACTTCCAGCTTAGCTGTGCAGAAGAAGAACAACAAGAAGAAGAAATATCTCGAAACATGTCCGTCAGGCCCCTTCCCTTGAGATAAATCTGCAAATATCTCGGAAACCAAGCGAGCTATGGCAAAATGTTAAGAGACCTTTTTTGTAGAGAATTAAGTTTCCTACTTTTTATGTTCTATGATATTTTTTGATCAGATGCGTAGTTCTCGAGATATATCAAGATATTTAAAAGTTCCGAAGCCGCACCAACATAATAGGGATACAGAAACACCGTGGCCCCTTTCTTTGAGATAACTCTGCACTAGTGCGAGCCGCAAATGCCACTTCCAGCTTAGCTGTGCAGAAGAAGAACAACAAGAAGAAGAAATATCTCGAAATATTTCCGTTAGGCTCCTTCCCTTGAGATAAATCTGCAAATATCTCGGAAACGAAGCGACCTATGGCAAAATGTTCAGAGACCTTTTTTGTAGAGAATTAAGTTTCCTACTTTTTATGTTCTATGATATTTTTTGATCAGATGCGTAGTTCTCGAGATATATCAAGATATTTAAAAGTTCCGAAGCCGTACCAACATAATAGAGATACAGAAACACCGTGGCCCCTTTCTTTGAGATAACTCTGCACTATTGCGAGCTGTAAATGCCACTTCCAGCTTAGCTGTGCAGAAGAAGAACAACAAGAAGAAGAAATATCTCGAAATATGTCCGTCAGGCCCCTTCCCTTGAGATAATTCTGCAAATATCTCGGAAACGGAGCGAGCTATGGCAAAATGTTAAGAGACTTTTTTTGTAGAGAATTATGTTTCCTACAATTTATGTTCTATGATATTTTTTGATCAGAAGCGTAGTTTTCGAGATATATCGAGATATTTAAAAGTTCCGAAGCCGCACCAACATAATAGAGATACAGAAACACCGTGGCCCCTTTCTTTGAGATAACTCTGCACTAGTGCGAGCCGCAAATGCCACTTCCAGCTTAGCTGTGCAGAAGAAGAACAACAAGAAGAAGAAATATCACGAAATATGTCCGACAGGCCCCTTCCCTTGAGATAAATCTGCAAATATCTCGGAAACGAAGCGAGCTATGGCGAAATGTTAAGAGACCTTTTTTGTAGAGAATTATGTTTCCTACAATTTATGTTCTATGATATTTTTTGATCAGAAGCGTAGTTTTCGAGATATATCGAGATATGTAAAAGTTCCGAAGCCGCACCAACATAATAGAGATACAGAAACACCGTGGCCCCTTTCTTTGAGATAACTCTGCACTATTGCGAGCTGCAAATGCCACTTCCAGCTTAGCTGTGCAGAAGAAGAACAACAAGAAGAAGAAATATCTCGAAATATGTCCGTCAGGCCCCTTCCCTTGAGATATATCTGCAAATATCTCGGAAACGAAGAGAGCTACGGCAAAATGTTAAGAGACCTTTTTTGTAGAGAATTAAGTTTCCTACTTTTCATGTTCTATGATATTTTTTGATCAGATGCGTAGTTCTCGAGATATATCAAGATATTTAAAAGTTCCGAAGCCGCACCTACATAATAGAGATACAGAAACACCGTGGCCCCTTTCTTTAAGATAACTCTGCACTATTGCGAGCTGCAAATGCCACTTCCAGCTTAGCTGTGCAGAGGAAGAACAACAAGAAGAAGAAATATCTCGAAATATGTCCGTCAGGCCAGTTCCTTTGAGCTGAATCTGCAAATATCTCGGAAACGAAGAGAGCTATGGCAAAATGTTAAGAGACCTATTTGTAGAGAATTAAGTTTCCTACTTTTTATGTTCGATGATATTTTTTGATCAGATGCGTAGTTCTCGAGATATATCAAGATATTTAAAAGTTCCGAAGCTGCACCAACATAATGGAGGTACAGAAACACCGTGGCCTCTTTCTTTGAGATAACTCTGCACTATTGCGAGCTGCAAATGCCACTTCCAGCTTAGCTGTGCAGAGGAAGAACAACAAGAAGAAGAAATATCTCGAAATATGTCCGTCAGGCCAGTTCCTTTGAGCTGAATCTGCAAATATCTCGGAAACGAAGAGAGCTATGGCAAAATGTTAAGAGACCTTTTTTGTAGAGAATTAAGTTTCCTACTTTTTATGTTCGATGATATTTTTTGATCAGATGCGTAGTTCTCGAGATATATCAAGATATTTAAAAGTTCCGAAGCTGCACCAACATAATGGAGGTACAGAAACACCGTGGCCTCTTTCTTTGAGATAACTCTGCACTATTGCGAGCTGCAAATGCCACTTCGAGCTTAGCTGTGCAGAAGAAGAACAACAAGAAGAAGAAATATCTCGAAATATGTCCGTCAGGCCCCTTCCCTTGAGATAAATCTGCAAATATCTCGGAAACGAAGCGAGCTATGGCAAAATGTTGAGAGACCTTTTTTGTAGAGAATTAAGTTTCCTACAATTTATGTTCTATGATATTTTTTGATCAGAAGCGTAGTTTTCGAGATATATCGAGATATTTAAAAGTTACGAAGCCGCACCAACATAATAGAGATACAGAAACACCGTGGCCCCTTTCTTTGAGATAACTCTGCAATAGTGCGAGCCGCAAATGCCACTTCCAGCTTAGCTGTGCAGAAGAAGAACAACAAGAAGAAGAAATATCTCGAAATATGTCCGTCAGGCCCCTTCCCTTGAGATAAATCTGCAAATATCTCGGAAACGAAGCGAGGTATGGCAAAATGTTAAGAGACCTTTTTTGTAGAGAATTAAGTTTCCTACTTTTTATGTTCTATGATATTTTCTGATCAGATGCGTAGTTCTCGAGATATATCAAGATATTTAAAAGTTCCGAAGCCGCACCTACATAATAGAGATACAGAAACACCGTGGCCCCTTTCTTTAAGATAACTCTGCACTATTGCGAGCTGCAAATGCCACTTCCAGCTTAGCTGTGCAGAGGAAGAACAACAAGAAGAAGAAATATCTCGAAATATGTCCGTCAGGCCAGTTCCTTTGAGCTGAATCTGCAAATATCTCGGAAACGAAGAGAGCTATGGCAAAATGTTAAGAGACCTTTTTTGTAGAGAATTAAGTTTCCTACTTTTTATGTTCGATGATATTTTGTGATCAGATGCGTAGTTCTCGAGATATATCAAGATATTTAAAAGTTCCGAAGCTGCACCAACATAATGGAGGTACAGAAACACCGTGGCCTCTTTCTTTGAGATAACTCTGCACTATTGCGAGCTGCAAATGCCACTTCGAGCTTAGCTGTGCAGAAGAAGAACAACAAGAAGAAGAAATATCTCGAAATATGTCCGTCAGGCCCCTTCCCTTGAGATAAATCTGCAAATATCTCGGAAACGAAGCGAGCTATGGCAAAATGTTAAGAGACCTTTTTTGTAGAGAATTAAGTTTCCTACTTTTTATGTTCCACGATATTTTTTGATCAGATGCGTAGTTCTCGAGATATATCAAGATATTTAAAAGTTCCGAAGCTGCACCAACATAATAGAGATACAGAAACACCGTGGCCCCTTTCTTTGAGATAACTCTGCACTAGTGCGAGCCGCAAATGCCACTTCCAGCTTAGCTGTGCAGAAGAAGAACAACAAGAAGAAGAAATATCTCGAAATATGTCCGTTAGGCCCCTTCCCTTGAGATAAATGTGCAAATATCTCGGAAACGAAGCGAGCTATGGCAAAATGTTGAGAGACCTTTTTTGTAGAGAATTAAGTTTCCTACAATTTATGTTCTATGATATTTTTTGATCAGAAGCGTAGTTTTCGAGATATATCGAGATATTTAAAAGTTACGAAGCCGCACCAACATAATAGAGATACAGAAACACCGTGGCCCCTTTCTTTGAGATAACTCTGCAATAGTGCGAGCCGCAAATGCCACTTCCAGCTTAGCTGTGCAGAAGAAGAACAACAAGAAGAAGAAATATTTCGAAATATGTCCGACAGGCCCATCCCTTGAGATAAATCTGCAAATATCTCGGAAACGAAGCGAGCTATGGCGAAATGTTAAGAGACCTTTTTTGTAGAGAATTAAGTTTCCTACTTTTTATGTTCTATGATATTTTTTGATCAGATGCGTAGTTCTCGAGATATATCAAGATATTTAAAAGTTCCGAAGCCGCACCAACATAATAGAGATACAGAAACACCGTGGCCCCTTTCTTTGAGATAACTCTGCACTAGTGCGAGCCGCAAATGCCACTTCCAGCTTAGCTGTGCAGAAGAAGAACAACAAGAAGAAGAAATATCTCGAAATATGTCCGTCAGGCCCCTTCCCTTGAGATAAATCTGCAAATATCTCGGAAACCAAGCGAGCTATGGCAAAATGTTAAGAGACCTTCTTTGTAGAGAATTAAGTTTCCTACTTTTTATCTTCTATGAGATTTTTTGATCAGAAGCGTAGTTTTCGAGATATATCGAGATATTTAAAAGTTCCGAAGACGCACCAACATAATAGAGATACAGAAACACCGTGGCCCCTTTCTTTGAGATAACTGTGCACTAGTGCGAGCCGCAAATGCCACTTCCAGCTTAGCTGTGCAGAAGAAGAACAACAAGAAGAAGAAATATCTCGAAATATGACCGTCAGGCCAGTTCCTTTGAGCTGAATCTGCAAATATCTCGGAAACGAAGCGAGCTATGGCAAAATGTTAAGAGACGTTTTTTGTAGAGAATTATGTTTCCTACAATTTATGTTCTATGATATTTTTTGATCAGAAGCGTAGTTTTCGAGATATATCGAGATATTTAAAAGTTCCGAAGACGCACCAACATAATAGAGATACAGAAACACCGTGGCCCCTTTCTTTGAGATAACTCTGCACCATTGCGAGCTGCAAATGCCACTTCCAGCTTAGCTGTGCAGAAGAACAACAACAAGAAGAAGAAATATCTCGAAATATGTCCGTCAGGCCCCTTCCCTTGAGATAAATCTGCAAATATCTCGGAAACGAAGCGAGCTATGGCAAAATGTTAAGAGACCTTTTTTGTAGAGAATTAAGTTTCCTACTTTTTATCTTCTATGATATTTTTTGATCAGATGCGTAGTTCTCGAGATATATCAAGATATTTAAAAGTTCCGAAGCCGCACCAACATAATAGAGATACAGAAACACCGTGGCCCCTCTCTTTGAGATAACTCTGCACTATTGCGAGCTGGAAATGCCACTTCCAGTTTAGCTGTTGCAGAAGAAGGACAACAAGAAGAAGAAATATCTCGAAATATGTCCGTTAGGCCCCTTCCCTTGAGATAAATCTGCAAATATCTCGGAAACGAAGCGACCTATCGCAAAATGTTAAGAGACCTTTTTTGTAGAGAATTATCTTTCCTACAATTTATGTTCTATGATATTTTTTGATCAGATGCGTAGTTCTCGAGATATATCAAGATATTTAAAAGTTCCGAAGCCGCACCAACATAATAGAGATACAGAAACACCGTGGCCCCTTTCTTTGAGATAACTCTGCACTATTGCGAGCTGCAAATGCCACTTCCAGCTTAGCTGTGCAGAGGAAGAACAACAAGAAGAAAAAGTATCTCGAAATATGTCCGTCAGGCCCGTTCCTTTGAGCTGAATCTGCAAATATCTCGGAAACGAAGCGAGCTATGGCAAAATGTTAAGAGACGTTTTTTGTAGAGAATTATCTTTCCTACAATTTATGTTCTATGATATTTTTTGATCAGAAGCGCAGTTTTCGAGATATATCGAGATATTTAAAAGTTCCGAAGCCGCACCAACATAATAGAGATACAGAAACACCGTGGCCCCTTTCTTTGAGATAACTCTGCACTAGTGCGAGCCGCAAATGCCACTTCCAGCTTAGCTGTGCAGAAGAAGAACAACAAGAAGAAGAAATATCTCGAAACATGTCCGTCAGGCCCCTTCCCTTGAGATAAATCTGCAAATATCTCGGAAACCAAGCGAGCTATGGCAAAATGTTAAGAGACCTTTTTTGTAGAGAATTAAGTTTCCTACTTTTTATGTTCTATGATATTTTTTGATCAGATGCGTAGTTCTCGAGATATATCAAGATATTTAAAAGTTCCGAAGCCGCACCAACATAATAGGGATACAGAAACACCGTGGCCCCTTTCTTTGAGATAACTCTGCACTAGTGCGAGCCGCAAATGCCACTTCCAGCTTAGCTGTGCAGAAGAAGAACAACAAGAAGAAGAAATATCTCGAAATATTTCCGTTAGGCTCCTTCCCTTGAGATAAATCTGCAAATATCTCGGAAACGAAGCGACCTATGGCAAAATGTTCAGAGACCTTTTTTGTAGAGAATTAAGTTTCCTACTTTTTATGTTCTATGATATTTTTTGATCAGATGCGTAGTTCTCGAGATATATCAAGATATTTAAAAGTTCCGAAGCCGCACCAACATAATAGGGATACAGAAACACCGTGGCCCCTTTCTTTGAGATAACTCTGCACTCTTGCGAGCTGCAAATGCCACTTCCAGCTTAGCTGTGCAGAGGAAGAACAACAAGAAGAAGAAATATCTCGAAATATGTCCGTCGGGCCACTTCCCTTGAGATAAATCTGCAAATATCTCGGAAACGAAGCGAGCTATGGCAAAATGTTAAGAGACCTTTTTTGTAGAGAATTAAGTTTCCTACTTTTTATGTTCTATGATATTTTTTGATCAGATGCGTAGTTCTCGAGATATATCAAGATATTTAAAAGTTCCGAAGCCGCACCAACATAATAGAGATACAGAAACACCGTGGCCCCTTTCTTTGAGATAACTCTGCACTATTGCGAGCTGCAAATGCCACTTCCAGCTTAGCTGTGCAGAAGAAGAACAACAAGAATCAGAAATATTTCGAAATATGTCCGTCAGGCCCCTTCCCTTGAGATAAATCTGCAAATATCTCGGAAACGAAGCGAGCTATGGCAAAATCTTAAGAGACCTTTTTTGTAGAGAATTAAGTTTCCTACTTTTTATGTTCTATGATATTTTCTGATCAGATGCGTAGTTCTCGAGATATATCAAGATATTTAAAAGTTCCGAAGCCGCACCAACATAATAGAGATACAGAAACACCGTGGCCCCTTTCTTTGAGATAACACTGCACTACTGCGAGCTGCAAATGCCACTTCCAGCTTAGCTGTGCAGAAGAAGAACAACAAGAAGAAGAAATATCTCGAAATATGTCCGTCAGGCCCCTTCCCTTGAGATAAATCTGCAAATATCTCGGAAACGAAGCGAGCTATGGCAAAATGTTGAGAGACCATTTTTGTAGAGAATTAAGTTTCCTACTTTTTATGTTCTATGATATTTTTTGATCAGATGCGTAGTTCTCGAGATATATCCTGATATTTAAAAGTTCCGAAGCGGCACCAACATAATAGAGATACAGAAACACCGTGGCCCCTTTCTTTGAGGTAACTCTGCACTATTGGGGGCTGCAAATGCCACTTCCAGCTTAGCTGTGCAGAAGAAGAACAACAAGAAGAATGAATATCTCGAAATATGTCCGTCAGGCCCCTTCCCTTGAGATAAATCTGCAAATATCTCGGAAACCAAGCGAGCTATGGCAAAATGTTTAGAGACCTTATTTGTAGAGAATTAAGTTTCCTACTTTTTATGTTCTACGATATTTTTTGATCAGATGCGTAGTTCTCGAGATATATCAAGATATTTAAAAGTTCCGAAGCCGCACCAACATAATAGAGATACAGAAACACCGTGGCCCCTTTCTTTGAGATAACTCTGCACTATTGCGAGCTGCAAATGCCACTTCCAGCTTAGCTGTGCAGAAGAAGAACAACAAGAAGAAGAAATATCTCGAAATATGTCCGTCAGGCCCCTTCCCTTGAGATAAATCTGCAAATATCTCGGAAACGAAGCGAGCTATGGCAAAATGTTAAGAGACCTTTTTTGTAGAGAATTATGTGCCCTACAATTTACGTTCTCTGATATTTTTTGATCAGAAGCGTAGTTTTCGAGATATATCGAGATATTTAAAAGTTCCGAAGCCGCACCAACATAATAGAGATACAGAAACACCGTGGCCCCTTTCTTTGAGATA
Source organism: Osmia lignaria lignaria (assembly GCF_051020975.1). Lineage (NCBI taxonomy): Eukaryota > Metazoa > Arthropoda > Insecta > Hymenoptera > Megachilidae > Osmia > Osmia lignaria. Next base: position 1,758,753 of record NW_027478159.1, on the reverse strand, counting down.
ACTCTGCACTATTGCGACCTGCAAATGCGACTTCCAGCTTAGCTGTGCAGAAGAGGAACAACAAGAAGAAGAAATATCTCGGAATATGTCCGTCAGGCCCCTTCCCTTGAGCTAAATCTGCAAATATCTCGGAAACGATGCCAGCTATGGGAAAATGTTAAGAGACCTTTTTTGTAGAGAATTAAGTTTCCTACTTTTTATGTTCTGTGATATTTTTTGATCAGATGCGTAGTTCTCGAGATATATCAAGATATTTAAAAGCTCCGAAGCTGCACCAACATAATAGAGGTACAGAAACACCGTGGCCCCTTTCTTTGAGATAACTCTGCACTATTGCGAGCTGCAAATGCCACTTCCAGCTTAGCTGTGCGGAAGAAGAACAACAAGAATAAGAAATATTTCGAAATATGTCCGTCAGGCCCCTTCCCTTGAGATAAATCTGCAAATATCTCGGAAACGAAGCGAGCTATGGCAAAATGTTAAGAGACCATTTTTGTAGAGAATTAAGTTTCCTACTTTTTATGGTCTATGTTATTTTTTGATCAGATGCGTAGTTCTCGAGATATATCCTGATATTTAAAAGTTCCGAAGCGGCACCAACATAATAGAGATACAGAAACACCGTGGCCCCTTTCTTTGAGGTAACTCTGCACTATTGCGAGCTGCAAATGCCACTTCCAGCTTAGCTGTGCAGAAGAAGAACAACAAGAAGAAGGAATATCTCGAAATATGTCCGTCAGGCCCCTTCCCTTGAGATAAATCTGCAAATATCTCGGAAACGAAGCGAGCTATGGCAAAATGTTAAGAGACCATTTTTGTAGAGAATTAAGTTTCCTACTTTTTATGTTCTATGTTATTTTTTGATCAGATGCGTAGTTCTCGAGATATATCCTGATATTTAAAAGTTCCGAAGCGGCACCAACATAATAGAGATACAGAAACACCGTGGCCCCTTTCTTTGAGATAACTCTGCACTATTGCGAGCTGCAAATGCCACTTCCAGCTTAGCTGTGCAGAAGAAGAACAACAAGAATAAGAAATATTTCGAAATATGTCCGTCAGGCCCCTTCCCTTGAGATAAATCTGCAAATATCTCGGAAACGAAGCGAGCTACGGCAAAATGTTAAGAGACCTTTTTTGTAGAGAATTATGTTTCCTACAATTTACGTTCTCTGATATTTTTTGATCAGAAGCGTAGTTTTCGAGATATATCGAGATATTTAAAAGTTCCGAAGCCGCACCAACATAATAGAGATACAGAAACACCGTGGCCCCTTTCTTTGAGATAACTCTGCACTATTGCGACCTGCAAATGCCACTTCCAGCTTAGCTGTGCAGAAGAGGAACAACAAGAAGAAGAAATATCTCGGAATATGTCCGTCAGGCCCCTTCCCTTGAGCTAAATCTGCAAATATCTCGGAAACGATGCCAGCTATGGGAAAATGTTAAGAGACCTTTTTTGTAGAGAATTAAGTTTCCAACTTTTTATGTTCTATGATATTTTTCGATCAGAGGCGTAGTTCTCGAGATATATCAAGATATTTCAAAGTTCCGAAGCCGCACCAACATAATAGAGATACAGAAACACCGTGGCCCCTCTCTTTGAGATAACTCTGCACTATTGCGCGCTGCAAATGCCACTTCCAGCTTAGCTGTGCAGAAGAAGAACAACAAGAAGAAGAAATATCTCGAAATATGTCCGTCAGGCCCCTTCCCTTGAGATAAATCTGCAAATATCTCGGAAACGAAGCGAGCTATTGCAAAACGTTAAGAGACCTTTTTTGTAGAGAATTACGTTTCCTACTTTTTATGTTCTATGATATTTTTTGATCAGATGCGTAGTTCTCGAGATATATCAAGATATTTAAAAGTTCCGAAGCCGCACCAACATAATAGAGATACAGAAACACCGTGGCCCCTTTCTTTGCGATAACTCTGCACTATTGCGAGCTGCAAATGCCACTTCCATCTTAGCTGTGCAGAAGAAGAACAACAAGAAGAAGAAATATCTCGAAATATGTCCGTCAGGCCCCTTCCCTTGAGATAAATCTGCAAATATCTCGGAAACGAAGCGAGCTATGGCAAAATGTTAAGAGACCTTTTTTGTAGAGAATTAAGTTTCCTACTTTTCATGTTCTACGATATTTTTTGATCAGATGCGTAGTTCTCGAGATATATCAAGATATTTAAAACCTCCGAAGCTGCACCAACATAATAGAGGTACAGAAACACCGTGGCCCCTTTCTTTGAGATAACTCTGCACTATTGCGAGCTGCAAATGCCACTTCCAGCTTAGCTGTGCAGAAGAAGAACAACAAGACGAAGAAATATCTCGAAATATGTCCGTCAGGCCCCTTCCCTTGAGATAAATCTGCAAATATCTCGGAAACGAAGCGAGCCATGGGAAAATGTTGGGAGACCTTTTTTGTAGAGAATTATGTTTCCTACAATTTACGTTCTCTGATATTTTTTGATCAGAAGCGTAGTTTTCGAGATATATCGAGATATTTAAAAGTTCCGAAGCCGCACCAACATAATAGAGATACAGAAACACCGTGGCCCCTTTCTTTGAGATAACTCTGCACTATTGCGACCTGCAAATGGCACTTCCAGCTTAGCTGTGCAGAAGAGGAACAACAAGAAGAAGAAATATCTCGGAATATGTCCGTCAGGCCCCTTCCCTTGAGCTAACTCTGCAAATATCTCGGAAACGATGCCAGCTATGGGAAAATGTTAAGAGACCTTTTTTGTAGAGAATTAAGTTTCCTACTTTTTATGTTCTATGATATTTTTCGATCAGAGGCGTAGTTCTCGAGATATATCAAGATATTTAAAAGTTCCGAAGCCGCACCAACATAATAGAGATGCAGAAACACCGTGGCCCCTTTCTTTGAGATAACTCTGCACGATTGCGAGCTGGAAATGCCACTTCCAGTTTAGCTGTGCAGAAGAAGAACAACAAGAAGAAGAAATATCTCGAAATATGTCCATCAGGACCCTTCCCTTGAGATAAATCTGCAAATATCTCGGAAACGAAGCGAGCTATGGCAAAATGTTAGGAGACCTTTTTTGTAGAGAATTATGTTTCCTAGAATTTATGTTCTATGATATTTTTTGATCAGAAGCGTAGTTTTCGAGATATATCGAGATATTTAAAAGTTCCGAAGCCGCACCAACATAATAGAGATACAGAAACACCGTGGCCCCTCTCTTTGAGATAACTGTGCACTATTGCGCGCTGCAAATGCCACTTCCAGCTTAGCTGTGCAGAAGAAGAACAACAAGAAGAAGAAATATCTCGAAATATGTCCGTCAGGCCCCTTCCCTTGAGATAAATCTGCAAATATCTCGGAAACGAAGCGAGCTACGGCAAAATGTTAAGAGACCTTTTTTGTAGAAAATTAGGATTCCTACTTTTTATGTTCTATGATATTTTTTGAACAGATGCGTAGTTCTCGAGATATATCAAGATATTTAAAAGTTCCGAAGCCGCACCAACATAATAGAGATACAGAAACACCGTGGCCCCTTTCTTTGAGATAACTCTGCACTATTGCGCGCTGCAAATGCCACTTCCACCTTAGCTGTGCAGAAGAAGAACAACAAGAAGAAGAAATATCTCGAAATATGTCCGTCAGGCCCCTTCCCTTGAGATAAATCTGCAAATATCTCGGAAACGAAGCGAGCTATGGCAAAATGTTAAGAGACCTTTTTTGTAGAGAATTAAGTTTCCTACTTTTTATGTTCTATGATATTTTTTGATCAGATGCGTAGTTCTCGAGATATATCAAGATATTTAAAAGCTCCGAAGCTGCACCAACATAATAGAGGTACAGAAACACCGTGGCCCCTTTCTTTGAGATAACTCTGCACTATTGCGAGCTGCAAATGCCACTTCCAGCTTAGCTGTGCAGAAGAAGAACAACAAGAAGAAGAAATATCTCGAAATATGTCCGTCAGGACCCTTCCCTTGAGATAAATCTGCAAATATCTCGGAAACGAAGCGAGCTATTGCAAAACGTTAAGAGACCTTTTTTGTAGAGAATTAAGTTTCCTACTTTTTATGTTCTATGATATTTTTTGATCAGATGCGTAGTTCTCGAGATATATCAAGATATTTAAAAGTTCCGAAGCCGCACCAACATAATAGAGATACAGAAACACCGTGGCCCCTTTCTTTGAGATAACTCTGCACTATTGCGAGCTGTAAATGCCACGTCCAGCTTAGCTGTGCAGAAGAAGAACAACAAGAAGAAGAAATATCTCGAAATATGTCCGTCAGGCCCCTTCCCTCGAGATAAATCTGCAAATATCTCGGAAACGAAGCGAGCTATGGCAAAATGTTAAGAGACCTTTTTTGTAGAGGATTAAGTTTCCTACTTTTTATGTTCTATGATATTTTTTGATCAGATGCGTAGTTCTCGAGATATATCAAGATATTTAAAAGTTCCGAAGCCGCACCAACATAATAGAGATACAGAAACACCGTGGCCCCTCTCTTTGAGATAACTCTGCACTATTGCGAGCTGCAAATGCCACTTCCAGCTTAGCTGTGCAGAAGAAGAACAACAAGAAGAAGAAATATCTCGAAATATGTCCGTCAGGCCCCTTCCCTCGAGATAAATCTGCAAATATCTCGGAAACGAAGCGAGCTATGGCAAAATGTTAAGAGACCTTTTTTGTAGAGAATTAAGTTTCCCACAATTTAGGTTCTATGATATTTTTTGATCAGAAGCGTAGTTTTCGAGATATATCGAGATATTTAAAAGATCCGAAGCCGCACCAACATAATAGAGATACAGAAACACCGTGGCCCCTTTCTTTGAGATAACTCTGCACCATTGCGAGCTGCAAATGCCACTTCCAGCTTAGCTGTGCAGAAGAAGACCAACAAGAAGAAGAAATATCTCGAAATATGTCCGTCAGGCCCCTTCCCTTGAGATAAATCTGCAAATATCTCGGAAACGAAGCGAGCTATGGCAAAATGTTAAGAGACCTTATTTGTAGAGAATTAAGTTTCCTACTTTTTATGTTGTATGATATTATTTGATCAGATGCGTAGTTCTCGAGATATATCAAGATATTTAAAAGTTCCGAAGCCGCACCAACATAATAGAGATACAGAAACACCGTGGCCCCTTTCTTTGAGATAACTCTGCACTATTGCGAGCTGTAAATGCCACGTCCAGCTTAGCTGTGCAGAAGAAGAACAACAAGAAGAAGAAATATCTCGAAATATGTCCGTCAGGCCCCTTCCCTCGAGATAAATCTGCAAATATCTCGGAAACGAAGCGAGCTATGGCAAAATGTTAAGAGACCTTTTTTGTAGAGAATTAAGTTTCCTACTTTTTATGTTCTATGATATTTTTTGATCGGATGCGTAGTTCTCGAGATATATCAAGATATTTAAAAGTTCCGAAGCCGCACCAACATAATAGAGATACAGAAACACCGTGGCCCCTTTCTTTGAGATAACTCTGCACTATTGCGAGCTGCAAATGCCACTTCCAGCTTAGCTGTGCAGAAGAAGAACAACAAGAAGAAGAAATATCTCGAAATATGTCCGTCAGACCCCTTCCCTTGAGATAAATCTGCAAATACCTCGGAAACGAAGCGAGCTATGGCAAAATGTTAAGAGACCTTTTTTGTAGAGAATTATGTTTCCCACAATTTACGTTCTATGATATTTTTTGATCAGAAGCGTAGTTTTCGAGATATATCGAGATATTTAAAAGATCCGAAGCCGCACCAACATAATAGAGATACAGAAACACCGTGGCCCCTTTCTTCGAGATAACTCTGCACTATTGCGAGCTGCAAATGCCACTTCCAGCTTAGCTCTGCAGAAGAAGACCAACAAGAAGAAGAAATATCTCGAAATATGTCCGTCAGGCCCCTTCCCTTGAGATAAATCTGCAAATATCTCGGAAACGAAGCGAGCTATGGCAAAATGTTAAGAGACCTTATTTGTGGAGAATTAAGTTTCCTACTTTTTATGTTCTATGATATTATTTGATCAGATGCGTAGTTCTCGAGATATATCAAGATATTTAAAAGTTCCGAAGCCGCACCAACATAATAGAGATACAGAAACACCGTGGCCCCTTTCTTTGAGATAACTCTGCACTATTGCGAGCTGCAAATGCCACTTCCAGCTTAGCTGTGAAGAAGAAGAACAACAAGAAGAAGAAATATCTCGAAAAATGTCCGTCAGGCCCCTTCCCTTGAGATAAATCTGCAAATATCTCGGAAACGAAGCGAGCTATGGCAAAATGTTAAGAGACCTTATTTGTAGAGAATTAAGTTTCCTACTTTTTACGTTCTATGATATTTTTTGATCGGATGCGTAGCTCTCGAGATATATCAAGATATTTAAAAGTTCCGAAGCCGCACCAACATAATAGAGATACAGAAACACCGTGGCCCCTTTCTTTGAGATAACTCTGCACTATTGCGAGCTGCAAATGCCACTTCCAGCTTAGCTGTGCAGAAGAAGAACAACAAGAAGAAGAAATATCTCGAAATATGTCCGTCAGGCCCCTTCCCTTGAGATAAATCTGCATATATCTCGGAAACGAAGCGAGCTATGGCAAAATTATGAGAGACCTTTTTTGTAGAGAATTAAGTTTTCTACTTTTTATGTTCTATGATATTTTTTGATCAGATGCGTAGTTCTCGAGATATATCAAGATATTTAAAAGTTCCGAAGCCGCACCAACATAATAGAGATACAGAAACACCGTGGCCCCTTTCTTTGAGATAACTCGGCACTACTGCGAGCAGGAAATGCCACTTCCAGTTTAGCTGTGCAGAAGAAGAACAACAAGAAGAAGAAATATCTCGAAATATGTCCGTCAGGCCCCTTCCCTTGAGATAAATCTGCAAGTATCTTGGAAACGAAGCGAGCTATGGCAAAATGATAAGAGACCTTTTTTGTAGAGAATTAAGTTTCCTACTTTTTATGTTCTATGATATTTTTTGATCAGATGCGTAGTTCTCGAGATATATCAAGATATTTAAAAGTTCCGAAGCCGCACCAACATAATAGAGATACAGAAACACCGTGGCCCCTTTCTTTGAGATAACTCTGCACTATTGCGAGCTGCAAATGCCACTTCCCGCTTAGCTGTGCAGAAGAAGAACAACAAGAAGAAGAAATATCTCGAAATATGTCCGTCAGGCCCCTTCCCTTGAGATAAATCTGCATATATCTCGGAAACGAAGCGAGCTATGGCAAAATGTTGAGAGACCTTTTTTGTAGAGAATTAAGTTTTCTACTTTTTATGTTCTATGATATTTTTTGATCAGATGCGTAGTTCTCGAGATATATCAAGATATTTAAAAGTTCCGAAGCCGCACCAACATAATAGAGATACAGAAACACCGTGGCCCCTTTCTTTGAGATAACTCGGCACTACTGCGAGCTGGAAATGCCACTTCCAGTTTAGCTGTGCAGAAGAAGAACAACAAGAAGAAGAAATATCTCGAAATATGTCCGTCAGGCCCCTTCCCTTGAGATAAATCTGCAAGTATCTTGGAAACGAAGCGAGCTATGGCAAAATGTTAAGAGACCTTTTTTGTAGAGAATTAAGTTTCCTACTTTTTATGTTCTATGATATTTTTTGATCAGATGCGTAGTTCTCGAGATATATCAAGATATTTAAAAGTTCCGAAGCCGCACCAACATAATAGAGATACAGAAACACCGTGGCCCCTTTCTTTGAGATAACTCTGCACTATTGCGAGCTGCAAATGCCACTTCCAGCTTAGCTGTGCAGAAGAAGAACAACAAGTAGAAGAAATATCTCGAAATATGTCCGTCAGGCCCCTTCCCTTGAGATAAATCTGCAAATATCTCGGAAACGAAGCGAGCTATGGCAAAATGTTAAGAGACCTTATTTGTGGAGAATTAAGTTTCCTACTTTTTATGTTCTATGATATTATTTGATCAGATGCGTAGTTCTCGAGATATATCAAGATATTTAAAAGTTCCGAAGCCGCACCAACATAATAGAGATACAGAAACACCGTGGCCCCTTTCTTTGAGATAACTCTGCACTATTGCGAGCTGCAAATGCCACTTCCAGCTTAGCTGTGCAGAAGAAGAACAACAAGAAGAAGAAATATCTCGAAATATGTCCGTCAGGCCCCTTCCCTTGAGATAAATCTGCAAATATCTCGGAAACGAAGCGAGCTATGGCAAAATGTTAAGAGACCTTATTTGTAGAGAATTAAGTTTCCTACTTTTTATGTTCTATGATATTTTTTGATCAGATGCGTAGTTCTCGAGATATATCAAGATATTTAAAAGTTCCGAAGCCGCACCAACATAATAGAGATACAGAAACACCGTGGCCCCTTTCTTTGAGATAACTCTGCGCTATTGCGAGCTGGAAATGCCACTTCCAGTTTAGCTGTGCAGAAGAAGAACAACAAGAAGAGGAAATATCTCGAAATATGTCCGTCAGGCCCCTTCCCTTGAGATATATCTGCAAATATCTCGGAAACGAAACGAGCTATGGCAAAATGTTCAGAGACCTTTTTTGTAGAGAATTATGTTTCCTACAATTTATGTTGTATGATATTTTTTGATCAGAAGCATAGTTTTCGAGATATATCGAGATATTTAAAAGATCCGAAGCTGCACCAACATAATAGAGATACAGAAACACCGTGGCCCCTTTCTTTGAGATAACTCTGCACTAGTGCGAGCCGCAAATGCCGCTTCCAGCTTAGCTGTGCAGAAGAAGAACAACAAGAAGAAGAAATATCTCGAAATATGTCCGTCAGGCCCCTTCCCTCGAGATAAATCTGCAAATATCTTGGAAACGAAGCGAGCTATGGCAAAATGTTAAGAGACCTTTTTTGTAGAGAATTAAGTTTCCTACTTTTTATGTTCTACGATATTTTTTGATCGGATGCGTAGTTCTCGAGATATATCAAGATATTTAAAAGTTCCGAAGCCGCACCAACATAATAGAGATACAGAAACACCGTGGCCCCTTTCTTTGAGATAACTCTGCACTATTGCGAGCTGCAAATGCCACTTCCAGCTTAGCTGTGCAGAAGAAGAACAACAAAAAGAAGAAATATCTCGGAATATGTCCGTCAGGCCCCTTCCCTTGAGATAAATCTGCAAATATCTCGGAAACGAAGCGAGCTATGGCAAAATGTTAAGAGACCTTATTTGTAGAGAATTAAGTTTCCTACTTTTTATGTTCTATGATATTATTTGATCAGATGCGTAGTTCTCGAGATATATCAAGATATTTAAAAGTTCCGAAGCCGCACCAACATAATAGAGATACAGAAACACCGTGGCCCCTTTCTTTGAGATAACTCTGCGCTATTGCGAGCTGGAAATGCCACTTCCAGTTTAGCTGTGCAGAAGAAGAACAACAAGAAGAGGAAATATCTCGAAATATGTCCGTCAGGCCCCTTCCCTTGAGATATATCTGCAAATATCTCGGAAACGAAACGAGCTATGGCAAAATGTTAAGAGACCTTTTTTGTAGAGAATTATGTTTCCTACAATTTATGTTCTATGATATTTTTTGATCAGAAGCATAGTTTTCGAGATATATCGAGATATTTAAAAGATCCGAAGCTGCACCAACATAATAGAGATACAGAAACACCGTGGCCCCTTTCTTTGAGATAACTCTGCACTAGTGCGAGCCGCAAATGCCGCTTCCAGCTTAGCTGTGCAGAAGAAGAACAACAAGAAGAAGAAATATCTCGAAATATGTCCGTCAGGCCCCTTCCCTCGAGATAAATCTGCAAATATCTTGGAAACGAAGCGAGCTATGGCAAAATGTTAAGAGACCTTTTTTGTAGAGAATTAAGTTTCCTACTTTTTATGTTCTATGATATTTTTTGATCGGATGCGTAGTTCTCGAGATATATCAAGATATTTAAAAGTTCCGAAGCCGCACCAACATAATAGAGATACAGAAACACCGTGGCCCCTTTCTTTGAGATAACTCTGCACTATTGCGAGCTGCAAATGCCACTTCCAGCTTAGCTGTGCAGAAGAAGAACAACAAAAAGAAGAAATATCTCGAAATATGTCCGTCAGGCCCCTTCCCTTGAGATAAATCTGCAAATATCTCGGAAACGAAGCGAGCTATGGCAAAATGTTAAGAGACCTCTTTTGTAGAGAATTAGGTTTCCTACTTTTTATGTTCTATGATATTTTTCGATCAGATGCGTAGTTCTCGAGATATATCAAGATATTTAAAAGTTCCGAAGCCGCACCAACATAATAGAGATACAGACACACCGTGGCCCCCTTCTTTGAGATAACTCTGCACTATTGCGAGCTGCAAATGCCACTTCCAGCTTAGCTGTGCAGAAGAAGAACAACAAGAAGAAGAAATATCTCGAAATATGTCCGTCAGGCCCCTTCCCTTGAGATAAATCTGCAAATATCTCGGAAACGAAGCGAGCTATGGCAAAATGTTAAGAGACCTGTTTTGTAGAGAATTAAGTTTCCTACTTTTTATGTTCTATGATATTTTTCGATCAGATGCGTAGTTCTCGAGATATATCAAGATATTTAAAAGTTCCGAAGCCGCACCAACATAATAGAGATACAGAAACACCGTGGCCCCTTTCTTTGAGATAACTCTGCACTATTGCGAGCTGCAAATGCCACTTCCAGCTTAGCTGTGCAGAAGAAGAACAACAAGAAGAAGAAATATCTCGAAATATGTCCGTCAGACCCCTTCCCTTGAGATAAATCTGCAAATATCTCGGAAACGAAGCGAGCTACGGCAAAATGTTAAGAGACCTTTTTTGTAGAAAATTAGGTTTCTTACTTTTTATGTTCTATGATATTTTTTGATCAGATGCGTAGTTCTCGAGATATATCAAGATATTTAAAAGTTCCGAAGCCGCACCAACATAATAGAGATACAGAAACACCGTGGCCCCTTTCTTTGAGATAACTCTGCACTAATGCGAGCTGGAAATGCCACTTCCAGCTTAGCTGTGCAGAAGAAGAACAACAAGAAGAAGAAATATCACGAAATATGTCCGTTAGGCCCCTTCCCTTGAGATAAATCTGCAAATATCTCGGAAACGAAGCGAGCTATGGCAAAATGTTAAGAGACCTTTTTGTAGCGAATTAAGTTTCCTACTTTTTATGTTCTATGATATTTTTTGATCAGATGCGTAGTTCTAGAGATATATCAAGATATTTAAAAGTTCCGAAGCCGCACCAACATAATAGAGATACAGACACACCGTGGCCCCTTTCTTTGAGATAACTCTGCACTATTGCGAGCTGCAAATGCCACTTCCAGCTTAGCTGTGCAGAAGAAGAACAACAAGAAGAAGAAATATCTCGAAATATGTCCGTCAGGCCCCTTCCCTTGAGATAAATCTGCAAATATCTCGGAAACGAAGCGAGCTATGGCAAAATGTTAAGAGACCTGTTTTGTAGAGAATTAAGTTTCCTACTTTTTATGTTCTATGATATTTTTCGATCAGATGCGTAGTTCTCGAGATATATCAAGATATTTAAAAGTTCCGAAGCCGCACCAACATAATAGAGATACAGAAACACCGTGGCCCCTTTCTTTGAGATAACTCTGCACTATTGCGAGCTGCAAATGCCACTTCCAGCTTAGCTGTGCAGAAGAAGAACAACAAGAAGAAGAAATATCTCGAAATATGTCCGTCAGACCCCTTCCCTTGAGATAAATCTGCAAATATCTCGGAAACGAAGCGAGCTATGGCAAAATGTTAAGAGACCTTTTTGTAGCGAATTAAGTTTCCTACTTTTTATGTTCTATGATATTTTTTGATCAGATGCGTAGTTCTAGAGATATATCAAGATATTTAAAAGTTCCGAAGCCGCACCAACATAATAGAGATACAGAAACACCGTGGCCCCTTTCTTTGAGATAACTCTGCACTATTGCGAGCTGCAAATGCCACTTCCAGCTTAGCTGTGCAGAAGAAGAACAACAAGAAGAAGAAATATCTCGAAATATGTCCGTCAGGCCCCTTCCCTTGAGATAAATCTGCAAATATCTCGGAAACGAAGCGAGCTATGGCAAAATGTTAAGAGACCTTATTTGTAGAGAATTAAGTTTCCTACTTTTTATGTTCTATGATATTTTTTGATCAGATGCGTAGTTCTCGAGATATATCAAGATATTTAAAAGTTCCGAAGCCGCACCAACATAATAGAGATACAGAAACACCGTGGCCCCTTTCTTTGAGATAACTCTGCGCTATTGCGAGCTGCAAATGCCACTTCCAGTTTAGCTGTGCAGAAGAAGAACAACAAGAAGAGGAAATATCTCGAAATATGTCCGTCAGGCCCCTTCCCTTGAGATATATCTGCAAATATCTCGGAAACGAAACGAGCTATGGCAAAATGTTAAGAGACCTTTTTTGTAGAGAATTATGTTTCCTACAATTTATGTTCTATGATATTTTTTGATCAGAAGCGTAGTTTTCGAGATATATCGAGATATTTAAAAGATCCGAAGCTGCACCAACATAATAGACATACAGAAACACCGTGGCCCCTTTCTTTGAGATAACTCTGCACTATTGCGAGCTGCAAATGCCACTTCCAGCTTAGCTGTGCAGAAGAAGAACAACAAGAAGAAGAAATATCTCGAAATATGTCCGTCAGGCCCCTTCCCTTGAGATAAATCTGCAAATATCTCGGAAACGAAGCGAGCTATGGCAAAATGTTAAGAGACCTCTTTTGTAGAGAATTAAGTTTCCTACTTTTTATGTTGTATGATATTTTTCGATCAGATGCGTAGTTCTCGAGATATATCAAGATATTTAAAAGTTCCGAAGCCGCACCAACATAATAGAGATACAGAAACACCGTGGCCCCTTTCTTTGAGATAACTCTGCACTAGTGCGAGCCGCAAATGCCACTTCCAGCTTAGCTGTGCAGAAGAAGAACAACAAGAAGAAGAAATATCTCGAAATATGTCCGTCAGGCCCCTTCCCTTGAGATAAATCTGCAAATATCTCGGAAACGAAGCGAGCTATGGCAAAATATTAAGAGACCTTTTTTGTAGAGAATTAAGTTTCCTACTTTTTATCTTCTATGATATTTTCTGATCAGATTCGTAGTTCTCGAGATATATCGAGATATTTAAAAGATCCGAAGCCGCACCAACATAATAGAGATACAGAAACACCGTGGCCCCTTTCTTCGAGATAACTCTGCACTATTGCGAGCTGCAAATGCCACTTCCAGCTTAGCTGTGCAGAAGAAGACCAACAAGAAGAAGAAATATCTCGAAATATGTCCGTCAGGCCCCTTCCCTTGAGATAAATCTGCAAATATCTCGGAAACGAAGCGAGCTATGGCAAAATGTTAAGAGACCTTTTTGTAGCGAATTAAGTTTCCTACTTTTTATGTTCTATGATATTTTTTGATCAGATGCGTAGTTCTAGAGATATATCAAGATATTTAAAAGTTCCGAAGCCGCACCAACATAATAGAGATACAGAAACACCGTGGCCCCTTTCTTTGAGATAACTCTGCACTATTGCGAGCTGCAAATGCCACTTCCAGCTTAGCTGTGCAGAAGAAGAACAACAAGAAGAAGAAATATCTCGAAATATGTCCGTCAGGCCCCTTCCCTTGAGATAAATCTGCAAATATCTCGGAAACGAAGCGAGCTATGGCAAAATGTTAAGAGACCTTATTTGTAGAGAATTAAGTTTCCTACTTTTTATGTTCTATGATATTTTTTGATCAGATGCGTAGTTCTCGAGATATATCAAGATATTTAAAAGTTCCGAAGCCGCACCAACATAATAGAGATACAGAAACACCGTGGCCCCTTTCTTTGAGATAACTCTGCGCTATTGCGAGCTGCAAATGCCACTTCCAGTTTAGCTGTGCAGAAGAAGAACAACAAGAAGAGGAAATATCTCGAAATATGTCCGTCAGGCCCCTTCCCTTGAGATATATCTGCAAATATCTCGGAAACGAAACGAGCTATGGCAAAATGTTAAGAGACCTTTTTTGTAGAGAATTATGTTTCCTACAATTTATGTTCTATGATATTTTTTGATCAGAAGCGTAGTTTTCGAGATATATCGAGATATTTAAAAGATCCGAAGCTGCACCAACATAATAGACATACAGAAACACCGTGGCCCCTTTCTTTGAGATAACTCTGCACTATTGCGAGCTGCAAATGCCACTTCCAGCTTAGCTGTGCAGAAGAAGAACAACAAGAAGAAGAAATATCTCGAAATATGTCCGTCAGGCCCCTTCCCTTGAGATAAATCTGCAAATATCTCGGAAACGAAGCGAGCTATGGCAAAATGTTAAGAGACCTTTTTTGTAGAGAATTAAGTTTCCTACTTTTTATGTTCTACGATATTTTTTGATCAGATGCGTAGTTCTCGAGATATATCAAGATATTTAAAAGTTAAGAAGCCGCACCAACATAATAGAGATACAGAAACACCGTGGCCCCTTTCTTTGAGATAACTCTGCACTAATGCGAGCTGCAAATGCCACTTCCAGCTTAGCTGTGCAGAAGAAGAACAACAAAAAGAAGAAATATCTCGAAATATGTCCGTCAGGCCCCTTCCCTTGAGATAAATCTGCAAATATCTCGGAAACGAAGCGAGCTATGGCAAAATGTTAAGAGACCTCTTTTGTAGAGAATTAAGTTTCCTACTTTTTATGTTGTATGATATTTTTCGATCAGATGCGTAGTTCTCGAGATATATCAAGATATTTAAAAGTTCCGAAGCCGCACCAACATAATAGAGATACAGAAACACCGTGGCCCCTTTCTTTGAGATAACTCTGCACTAGTGCGAGCCGCAAATGCCACTTCCAGCTTAGCTGTGCAGAAGAAGAACAACAAGAAGAAGAAATATCTCGAAATATGTCCGTCAGGCCCCTTCCCTTGAGATAAATCTGCAAATATCTCGGAAACGAAGCGAGCTATGGCAAAATATTAAGAGACCTTTTTTGTAGAGAATTAAGTTTCCTACTTTTTATCTTCTATGATATTTTCTGATCAGATTCGTAGTTCTCGAGATATATCGAGATATTTAAAAGATCCGAAGCCGCACCAACATAATAGAGATACAGAAACACCGTGGCCCCTTTCTTCGAGATAACTCTGCACTATTGCGAGCTGCAAATGCCACTTCCAGCTTAGCTGTGCAGAAGAAGACCAACAAGAAGAAGAAATATCTCGAAATATGTCCGTCAGGCCCCTTCCCTTGAGATAAATCTGCAAATATCTCGGAAACGAAGCGAGCTATGGCAAAATGTTAAGAGACCTTATTTGTGGAGAATTAAGTTTCCTACTTTTTATGTTCTATGATATTATTTTATCAGATGCGTAGTTCTCGAGATATATCAAGATATTTAAAAGTTCCGAAGCCGCACCAACATAATAGAGATACAGAAACACCGTGGCCCCTTTCTTTGAGATAACTCTGCACTATTGCGAGCTGCAAATGCCACTTCCAGCTTAGCTGTGCAGAAGAAGAACAACAAGAAGAAGAAATATCTCGAAATATGTCCGTCAGGCCCCTTCCCTTGAGATAAATCTGCAAATATCTCGGAAACGAAGCGAGCTATGGCAAAATGTTAAGAGACCTTATTTGTAGAGAATTAAGTTTCCTACTTTTTATGTTCTATGATATTTTTTGATCAGATGCGTAGTTCTCGAGATATATCAAGATATTTAAAAGTTCCGAAGCCGCACCAACATAATAGAGATACAGAAACACCGTGGCCCCTTTCTTTGAGATAACTCTGCGCTATTGCGAGCTGGAAATGCCACTTCCAGTTTAGCTGTGCAGAAGAAGAACAACAAGAAGAGGAAATATCTCGAAATATGTCCGTCAGGCCCCTTCCCTTGAGATATATCTGCAAATATCTCGGAAACGAAACGAGCTATGGCAAAATGTTAAGAGACCTTTTTTGTAGAGAATTATGTTTCCTACAATTTATGTTCTATGATATTTTTTGATCAGATGCGTAGTTCTCGAGATATATCAAGATATTTAAAAGTTCCGAAGCCGTACCAACATAATAGAGATACAGAAACACCGTGGCCCCTTTCTTTGCGATAACTCTGCACTATTGCGAGCTGCAAATGCCACTTCCAGTTTAGCTGTGCAGAAGAAGAACAACAAGAAGAAGAAATATCTCGAAATATGTCCGTTAGGCCCCTTCCCTTGAGATAAATCGGCAAGTATCTCGGAAACGAAGCGAGCTATGGCAAAATGTTGAGAGACCTTTTTTGTAGAGAATTAAGTTTCCTACTTTTTATGTTCTATGATATTTTTTGATCAGATGCGTAGATCTCGAGATATATCAAGATATTTAAAAGTTCCGAAGCCGCACCAACATAATAGAGATACAGAAACACCGTGGCCCCTCTCTTTGAGATAACTCTGCACTATTGCGAGCTGCAAATGCCACTTCCAGTTTAGCTGTGCAGAAGAAGAACAACAAGAAGAAGAAATATCTCGAAATATGTCCGTCAGGCCCCTTCCCTTGAGATAAATCTGCAAATATCTCGGAAACGAAGAGAGCTATGGCAAAATGTTAAGAGACCTTTTTTGTAGAGAATTAAGTTTCCTACTTTTTATGTTCTATGATATTTTTTGATCAGATGCGTAGTTCTCGAGATATATCAAGATATTTAAAAGTTCCGAAGCCGCACCAACATAATAGAGATACAGAAACACCGTGGCCCCTTTCTTTGAGATAACTCTGTACTAGTGCGAGCCGCAAATGCCACTTCCAGCTTAGCTGTGCAGAAGAAGAACAACAAGAAGAAGAAATATCACGAAATATGTCCGTGAGGCCCCTTCCCTTGAGATAAATCTGCAAATATCTCGGAAACGAAGCGAGCTATGGCAAAATGTTAAGAGACCTTTTTTGTAGCGAATTAAGTTTCCTACTTTTTATGTTCTATGATATTTTTTGATCAGATGCGTAGTTCTCGAGATATATCAAGATATTTTGTCACGTAGACAGACCGTTTTTATCAAACGTGTCTCCTTTCAAATAAGCTTAAACATCTGGAAAGGAAAACTCTCGGGCAAACCGACCATTTACTCTCGTAATAAACAGAAGGCCCACCGATAGCAGAACCAAACACTTGGGAAAGCAATGGGTCCGCCGTAATCAAATAGCAGATGCAACCACTCTAAACTGTCGCAGAGGCAGGTGGACCCAGCCTGATCACTCGAATAGTAACCAGACCACCCTTCTTAATTAGTATATAAACCCGTTCGTACCAACGATCGGGGGCAGTACCAGAGTTCATCTCGTGTCGAGCACGTCGTGTACGGTAGTGAGTTGGTTACTATTAGTGAGATCGGGTTGAAGTCCCCTTCGAGCAACATTCACCTTATAGAATCCGCGAGTCGTGTTTCTATTTGGCATTACAATCAACCACACACAACACCCCCGCATTGCCAGTGCGTGAACACCGAGCATAGTGGAAATAGGTAATATATCACATTATACACCTATATTCGCGACAACAACATCTGTAATTTGACCAAGATTGTAGAATATATACATTGCTGTGTCAAACCCACATTAGCATTCTCCTTTAAACCCAGTGAAACCTTGTGACAGTTCCTACCACAATACAATCTTACCGCTCGGGTTGTATTGATAATAAAATAAGTTACGCGGCCGCCAATCAGAAAGCCTCTGATAGCCACGCGCGCTACCAAGCCGTCGGCCACGTAACAGAACTGGTGACAGCGGTGGGATATAGTCACATAGATCATTTTCACTGGCATAATTACTTTCGTGGAATTTGACACACGGCTATTACTTTGTTGAACAACGATTGTATACTAGTTTTCCTAGTCAATCGGGTAACAAGAGGTATATACTAGTTTTCCTAGTTACAATTCTTTAACCAACAAATTCATTCAACATGGCGAATGAACAAGCCAATATTTCTTCAGCCGATCTTATGAACTTAACAGTTTCGATCGCAAATTCTATGACACTTTTGACACAAAGATCCTGCATACAAAATGTTGCGTTAACAATACCAACATTTGATGGTGAGAATCCACCTTTATCACGTTTTGCACAACTGGTAGAAGATGGATTGACCTTGATTCCTGAGGGAACAGAAAGGGAATACCTTACAATTATTTTAACTAAACTCACCGGTCCGGCGCGAAGAAGTACTTTAGAACATCAATTCACTTCGGTATCCGCGTTGATCAAGCATTTGAAGAGAAGATTTGGACCAGGAAAGAGCTTATCGCAATTTCAAACAGAAATTGCCAGGCTTCAAATTAGGGAATACGAAAGTTTGAGAAACTACATCGATAGAACAAGCCATCTTGTTTATTGTACAAGAGGAGCGATTAAAGAGAAATATCCTAGACATTCAGAGGAAAATATTAAACAAATGGAAATGGATATTTTAGAAAATTTCCTAGATGGATTACCAGACCGCATCTCTTTTAAGGTATCAGCACAAAATAGAGACATTAAAAACTTAGAGGAAGCTTTTGACGCTGTGCTAGAGGTAGACAGGAAATTAAGAAGTCGTCGTGATTTGGCACGAAACACATCACCAGGAGGCTGGAACAACAGGGATCACCACAGCAACGAACGTCGAAATGAAATTTCATACCCTCAATCTCCAACACGACACGATCGATATAGAGATCGACAGAGGAGACCATCTAACTCTGAAGACGAGAGAGAAGGACGACCACGTACATCAGCATGGACTGTGCGATCCAGGAATCAATCGAATTCACCTTCTTATCGTTCAAATTCACCACGCACAGATCAAGATGAAAAACGGTTTACAGTTTTAAAACGCAGTGAAAGGGATGATACTTCGCAGCTATATTGTTGGCGATGTGATACCCAAGGACACGATGAAAAACGTTGTAGGAGGAATTCGCAAAATTTCAGACAGCGATCATACTCTCGAAATTCTTCAGTCGAATCAAACAAGTCTTTAAACTCAGAAAACGCTCAACGGAAAGGCGAGGCGGTGAGCGATCTGCAAAGACCTCGCCAAAAGATAGTCAGATTCACGGGAGAATTCTCATCAAGGAAACCCCAGCACCAAGAATAAAAATCAAAGTTCCGGAATTAGAATTAGAAACAGCTGAATTTTTAATTGACGGTGGCGCGGCAGTTAACTTAATAGTGCGCGATGTTCTCGGAGATCAAGCCAAACGTATCACTAAAGAAGTTATTGAAATCACAGGACTTACAAAATCACCTATTTATAGCATAGGAACCACAATTCTTCACATTCACGGTAAGCCTGCATTATTTTACGTAGTAGAGAACCTTGCAATAGAAGCCGATGGAATTATAGGCAGCCCATTTTTATTACAAGAAGAAGCAGAAATTTCATATTATCATGGAACACTAGTATTGAAAGATAAACCTATTCGACCACTTCGTTTTTCAAATTACCGAGATTTAGCTCAGCAGAAAAATCCGAAATCGACTAAACACCGTATCGAAGCTCGAACAACAAAACAAATTGCAATTCACATAGCTAATCCAAATATTAAAGAGGGATACTTACCGCGACTCAAAACATCAGAAAATATATACATTGGCGAAGCAGCAGTATATAATCGTGACGGCATTTGTTACGCGTTAGCAACGAATACCGGAGAAGACGATGTAGACATCGAAATTGAACCTCAATACATTCATCCTTACGATATTTACGACTCGTCGGACGACGACCCAATTTCTTCATATATGACCGAAAACACACCAGAAAATAGAGCAACACGAATTAGAAATCTTTTAAGAACCGATCATCTCAATGCAGAAGAACGTAAACATGTA
This sequence comes from Osmia lignaria lignaria, assembly GCF_051020975.1. Lineage (NCBI taxonomy): Eukaryota > Metazoa > Arthropoda > Insecta > Hymenoptera > Megachilidae > Osmia > Osmia lignaria. Next base: position 1,738,913 of record NW_027478159.1, on the reverse strand, counting down.
TTCAACATCGTCGACGAATTTTCAGACAGATTTTACTTGCCTGGAGACAAACTAGGAGAAGTACCGAATTTTTACCATTCAATTCATACAACAGATGACGTACCGATTAATACAAGACAATACCGATATCCACCAGTACACCAAGACGAAATACAACGTCAAGTAAAGGCTCTGTTATTACAAGGAGTCATACAGCCATCTAGTTCACCATATAATTCTCCGTTATGGATTGTACCAAAGAAACCAGACGCTAAGGGCAATAAGCGTTGGCGTATGGTAATCGATTTCCGAGCCTTAAACGAAAAGACTTTGAGTGATAAATTTCCTTTGCCGAATATCACCGAAATTCTAGATAAATTGGGAGGAGCAAAATATTTCACAATTTTTGATATAGCAAATGGATTTCATCAAGTTCAAATGGATCCTAAGGATTGTCCGAAAACAGCATTCACAACACCGGATGGGCATTTTGAATTTGTACGCATGCCATTTGGTTTAAAAAATGCACCACCGACATTTCAACGCTTAATGAATCAAGTTATATCTGGTCTAGAGAACGCTCATGTATTCATAGACGATATGGTTGTTTTCTCTTCATCACTACGAGAACATGAAATAAAAGTAAAAAAATTACTCAATCGGCTCAGAGAATTTGGACTTACACTGCAGATTGATAAATGCGAATTCTTACGTAAGGAGGTTACTTATTTAGGACACATTTTAACAGAAAATGGTGTTAAGCCAGATCCTCGTAAATTACAAGCTGTAAAAGAATTTCCCATTCCTAAAACACAGAAAAATGTCCAGCAGTTCTTGGGACTGACAGGATATTATCGCCGTTTCATAAAAGATTATTCTATTAAATCAAAACCATTAGTTCAGTTATTAGGTAAAGGAATTCGTTTTAAGTGGACCGAAGACCAGCAAAAAAGTTTTGAAAATTTACGCGACGAACTCTGTACACAACCAATTTTACAATATCCGGATTTTAATCGACCGTTCATTGTTACCACTGGCGCAATCAACGGGTTTGTTTTACGATAAATTGTCAGACATACGGACATATCAATCGCAATGGCGATTGGTCACGTCATTGGATGTTGATAAATACCTTGCACATGCACCACCAGTAGAACAGATAATTCTGGCCATGAACCAACTTTGCAAAAAACACGGTTTAGAAACTTGCCTCAGCATGGAAGTAGGACCACGGTTACTTAAAAGAGAAGAAAGCACTATGCAGTATAGGAATCTAATACAAACAGCAATAGGAAACGATGCCTTTCCAAAAAGACGACCATTACGACGCAATGCACCATTTGGATTTATTGGCACAATCAACAAAGCATTATTTGGAACCTTAACTCAAGAAGACGCAGATTTTTACAACCAGGAATTGAATAAGTTATATAAAAATCAACTTGAAATAACGGAACTCAACTCGAAGCAAATACACATTGTGAAAGGGGAGTTTTCAGCCATACACGAAAGATTAGTAAATTTAACACAGGTTACATCTGAGCTGATAAAAGCTGCATCAGAACATTCGCGATTCTTAGAAGAAACTAGGTCCGAAATTGCCCAACTCCGTTTTGAAACAGCTATAAGGGATACCATTTTAGAATTAGAAAGAGGATTGGACGACTACAGCACTAATTTACTATTATTAATAGACGCAATATTATTAGCGAAACAAGGAATAATGCATCCTGCCGTTTTTTCACCACAGCAATTATTGAAGTCAGCATTAAAGATCAAACAATCTTTAACTTATGAATTTCCATTATCTCCAGAAGAATTATTAACTGAACAAATCGAGAAACTAACGAAATTAAATGTAGTATTTGCAAAAGGCAGAGTATTATTTGAACTCACCATACCGCTTTTGGAACAAAAGGTGTTCAATTTGTATAAAATCTATCCTTGTCCATCAAAGCAGGTTATTAAAGAAAAAGAAGTAGTTACGTACATACAACCACAAATTTCATACATTGCAGTCACTACAGATGAGCAGCAATACTTTTTACCTACCGAGGAATATCTTGGAGTTTGCCGAGTTCATAATAATCAGTTAATAGGACCATCAACATTACCATTATATCAGGTAGAAGGTCATGCAACCTGCGAATCTACCTTGCTTTTGAACCCATCCGCCATAAACTGGGAAACCTGCGATGTAAGGGTAACCACCAAGCTTCAACCATTCTGGCAAGTGTTAAGCGCTCCTGCTACCTGGTTTTTCTTTATGCCAACCCATAAAAAGGCCCAGGTATATTGTAAAGGGGAAAAACCAACTATAGCAAACATTTACAATACTGGAATTTTCAACCTCGAACCGGGATGTAGAGCCACAGTAAATGCGATGCAATTAAAAGCAATGGACACAATAGTAACCATGGAAAATATTATACATTACCCATCAGCGTCATACAATTTATCAGTAATCATTCCGAAAATAACAGAACATCACCTATCAGTTTTAGAAACCAATTACACTAATACAGATCAAGTAATCACAAATTGGAAGAACCTTCCGACAGCACCAAACCTAGAGGAATTGGAGCATCGGGCGAAAGAATTGGAACTTCAAGAAATTTCCACAAATCGTATAAAAATATCAACATTTTCCTCGTTTGGAGTAGTATCTTTGATCCTACTATTAATAATTGGGACAATAATAAAAAGTAATATACACAAAATCATTAATAAACTAAAACCTTTGGACAAACCGAACGAAATTGAATTGCAACTGGAAGAAATACCTAAAAACTCAGAAGAATCAAATTCATATAATATAAATTTACCAAGGGAAAAATCTTCAGCACCTAGACCAAGTGCCACAATATTCTAAGGGGCCGTAGCCACTCCTACACATCCCTCCTCTAAGAGTCGAAATAAGAGTGGGGTAAGATAAGGGTTTTCAGACTATATAAGCAGTTCTCGGCACCATAGTCTCATCAGTAGACATCCTCAAGAAAATGAACACCATCAAAAATATAGTTTTGAGCAGTTCTGTTCGGATCGGAATTGTCCACGTGGACAATCCGGTAGAATTCTGGGCGCAGGTGGACGACGGTCGGGAAGAAGCTAGGCGACTGTACCGGGACCTGTATCGGTACATGAGCGACCGCGGCCACCTCCACTTTCCAAACCAGGGAAGACTGACCACTGGACGTCTGGTGGCGTACAGAAGTAAAGAAGGTACCTGGGTCCGAGGAGAAGTTCAACACCTGGTGGACGGCCAGTTCGAGGTGGCTCTTCGTGACCACGGCAAGGTGGTAAGGGCACCGGTCGACCAACTTCGGACCTTGCCGCCACGCTTTCAAAATCTACCGTGGCAGGCCTTCAAGGTACGAGTACGGGGTATCCGCCCTGTATGCAGGACCTGGAAGATAGAGCAGGCCAAGAGGGTGTTGGAAGGAAGGAGGGGTCTGCTAACCAACATCAGAGGCGAGGGTGAGGTCGTGGCAGATGTAGCCCTCGATCGTCTACCAGGACAACCACCATTCAACGTGGCGGAGGCGTGGTTGGGCATGAGATACGCGGTTCCAGGCCGGGTATAAAAGCAGACCACAACACCATTCTTCCAAAACACTTATCTGAGCGGACCGAAATGTGCTACATCAGGGAACAACCAACTGAGAGGGACACCAGTCGCATCGAGCTGCTGATGAACTTGACGGCCTGCCTGTGCATGCGCAGCACTTGCTACAGATTAGACGTTGGCATTGTCTGTATGCAGTGTGCTCTCGAAGCAGCCCTTGGAGCAGCAAGGATCTATGACATGGTGGAGGTACACTATCCACTACCAACGGCATATCCGCCTGGGGCCTGCGATATTTGCAGCGCGCCCCTGATGGAGTCGCAGGCCGCCTATCACTGCGAGGAGTGTATTGCCGCCATCATCATGGAAATGGAATACCAAAGAGCAAACCAACCCATACCACCGCCTGCAATAGTACCAACCTGGTACACCGAGAGACAAATCCGATCGAGGCAGCCTGGACCCAGACGTACGCTTCGACTTCATACCGCAGTTAGCAGCATCACCAACCATCACACGTAGCGATAAGTACACACACATCACACATAACACCCGACATATTGCATTACAACACCAAAACTTCAACACATTCTAGTGAGTGTTTTCCTTTCCAATTGAAAGCATCACGATTACCGCGATGTTTCATCTAAGGGGGGAGGTGTCACGTAGACAGACCGTTTTTATCAAACGTGTCTCCTTTCAAATAAGCTTAAACATCTGGAAAGGAAAACTCTCGGGCAAACCGACCATTTACTCTCGTAATAAACAGAAGGCCCACCGATAGCAGAACCAAACACTTGGGAAAGCAATGGGTCCGCCGTAATCAAATAGCAGATGCAACCACTCTAAACTGTCGCAGAGGCAGGTGGACCCAGCCTGATCACTCGAATAGTAACCAGACCACCCTTCTTAATTAGTATATAAACCCGTTCGTACCAACGATCGGGGGCAGTACCAGAGTTCATCTCGTGACGAGCACGTCGTGTACGGTAGTGAGTTGGTTACTATTAGTGAGATCGGGTTGAAGTCCCCTTCGAGCAACATTCACCTTATAGAATCCGCGAGTCGTGTTTCTATTTGGCATTACAATCAACCACACACAACACCCCCGCATTGCCAGTGCGTGAACACCGAGCATAGTGGAAATAGGTAATATATCACATTATACACCTATATTCGCGACAACAACATCTGTAATAGACCAAGATTGTAGAATATATACATTGCTGTGTCAAACCCACATTAGCATTCTCCTTTAAACCCAGTGAAACCTTGTGACAGTTCCTACCACAATACAATCTTACCGCTCGGGTTGTATTGATAATAAAATACGTTACGCGGCCGCCAATCAGAAAGCCTCTGATAGCCACGCGCGCTGCCAAGACGTCGGCCACGTAACAATTTAAAAGTTCCGAAGCCGCACCAACATAATAGAGATACAGAAACACCGTGGCCCCTCTCTTTGAGATAACTCTGCACAATTGCGAGCTGCAAATGCCACTTCCAGCGTAGCTGTGCAGAAGAAGAACAACAAGAAGAAGAAATATCTCGAAATATGTCCGTCAGGCCCCTTCCCTTGAGATAAATCTGCAAATATCTCGGAAACGAAGCGAGCTATTGCAAAATGTTAAGAGACCTTTTTTGTAGAGAATTGAGTTTCCTACTTTTTATGTTCTATGATATTTTTTGATCAGATGCGTAGTTCTCGAGATATATCAAGATATTTAAAAGTTAAGAAGCCGCACCAACATAATAGAGATACAAAAACACCGTGGCCCCTTTCTTTCAGATAACTATGCACTATTGCGAGCTGTAAATGCCACTTCCAGCTTAGCTGTGCAGAAGAAGAACAACAAGAAGAAGAAATATCTCGAAATATGTCCGTCAGGCCCCTTACCTTGAGCTAAATCTGCAAATATCTCGGAAACGAAGCGAGCTATGGCAAAATCTTACCAGACTTTTTTGTAGAGAATTAAGTTTCCTACTTTATATGTTCTATGATATTTTTTGATCAGATGCGTAGTTCTCGAGATATATCAAGATATTTAAAAGTTCCGAAGCCGCACCAACATAATAGAGATACAGAAACACCGTGGCCCCTTTCTTTGAGATAACTCTGTACTATTGCGAGCTGGAAATGCCACTTCCAGTTTAGCTGTGCAGAAGAAGAACAACAAGAAGAAGAAATATCTCGAAATATGTCCGTCAGGCCACTTCCCTTGAGATAAATCTGCAAATATCTCGGAAACGAAGCGAGCTATGGCAAAATGTTAAGAGACCTTTTTTGTAGAGAATTATGTTTCCTACTTTTTATGTTCTATGATATTTTTTGATCAGACGCGTAGCTCTCGAGATATATCAAGATATTTAAAAGTTCCGAAGCCGCACCAACATAATAGAGATACAGAAACACCGTGGCCCCTCTCTTTGAGATAACTCTGCACTATTGCGAGCTGGAAAAGCCACTTCCAGTTTAGCTGTGCAGAAGAAGAACAACAAGAAGAAGAAATATCTCGAAATATGTCCGTCAGGCCACTTCCCTTGAGATAAATCTGCAAATATCTCGGAAACGAAGCGAGCTATGGCAAAATGTTAAGAGACCTTTTTTGTAGAGAATTATGTTTCCTACTTTTTATGTTCTATGATATTTTTTGATCAGACGCGTAGCTCTCGAGATATATCAAGATATTTAAAAGTTCCGAAGCCGCACCAACATAATAGAGATACAGAAACACCGTGGCCCCTCTCTTTGAGATAACTCTGCACTATTGCGAGCTGGAAATGCCACTTCCAGTTTAGCTGTGCAGAAGAAGAACAACAAGAAGAAGAAATATCTCGAAATATGTCCGTTAGGCCCCTTCCCTTGAGATAAATCTGCAAATATCTCGGAAACCAAGCGAGCTATGGCAAAATGTTAAGAGACCTTTTTTGTAGAGAATTATGTTTCCTACAATTTATGTTCCATGATATTTTTTGATCAGAAGCGTAGTTTTCGAGATATATCGAGATATTTAAAAGTTCCGAAGCCGCACCAACATAATAGAGATACAGAAACACCGTGGCCCCTTTCTTTGAGATAACTCTGCACTATTGCGAGCTGCAAATGCCACTTCCAGCTTAGCTGTGCAGAAGAAGAACAACAAGAAGAAGAAATATCTCGAAATATGTCCGTCAGGCCAGTTCCTTTGAGCTGAATCTGCAAATATCTCGGAAACGAAGCGAGCTATGGCAAAATGTTAAGAGACCTTTTTTGTAGAGAATTATGTTTCCTACTTTTTATGTTCTATGATATTTTTTGATCAGACGCGTAGCTCTCGAGATATATCAAGATATTTAAAAGTTCCGAAGCCGCACCAACATAATAGAGATACAGAAACACCGTGGCCCCTCTCTTTGAGATAACTCTGCACTATTGCGAGCTGGAAAAGCCACTTCCAGTTTAGCTGTGCAGAAGAAGAACAACAAGAAGAAGAAATATCTCGAAATATGTCCGTTAGGCCCCTTCCCTTGAGATAAATCTGCAAATATCTCGGAAACCAAGCGAGCTATGGCAAAATGTTAAGAGACCTTTTTTGTAGAGAATTATGTTTCCTACAATTTATGTTCTATGATATTTTTTGATCAGAAGCGTAGTTTTCGAGATATATCGAGATATTTAAAAGTTCCGAAGCCGCACCAACATAATAGAGATACAGAAACACCGTGGCCCCTTTCTTTGAGATAACTCTGCACTATTGCGAGCTGCAAATGCCACTTCCAGCTTAGCTGTGCAGAGGAAGAACAACAAGAAGAAGAAATATCTCGAAATATGTCCGTCAGGCCAGTTCCTTTGAGCTGAATCTGCAAATATCTCGGAAACGAAGCGAGCTATGGCAAAATGTTAAGATACCTTTTTTGTAGAGATTTAATTTCCTACTTTTTATCTTCTATGATATTTTCTGATCAGATGCGTAGTTCTCGAGATATATCACGATATTTAAAAGTTCCGAAGCCGCACCAACATAATAGAGATACAGAAACACCGTGGCCCCTTTCTTTGAGATAACTCTGCACTAGTGCGAGCCGCAAATGCCACTTCCAGCTTAGCTGTGCAGCAGAAGAACAACAAGAAGAAGCAATATCTCGAAATATGTCCGTCAGGCCACTTCCCTTGAGATAAATCTGCAAATATCTCGGAAACGAAGCGAGCTATGGCAAAATGTTAAGAGACCTTTTTTGTAGAGAATTATGTTTCCTACTTTTTATGTTCTATGATATTTTTTGATCAGACGCGTAGCTCTCGAGATATATCAAGATATTTAAAAGTTCCGAAGCCGCACCAACATAATAGAGATACAGAAACACCGTGGCCCCTCTCTTTGAGATAACTCTGCACTATTGCGAGCTGGAAATGCCACTTCCAGTTTAGCTGTGCAGAAGAAGAACAACAAGAAGAAGAAATATCTCGAAATATGTCCGTTAGGCCCCTTCCCTTGAGATAAATCTGCAAATATCTCGGAAACCAAGCGAGCTATGGCAAAATGTTAAGAGACCTTTTTTGTAGAGAATTATGTTTCCTACAATTTATGTTCTATGATATTTTTTGATCAGAAGCGTAGTTTTCGAGATATATCGAGATATTTAAAAGTTCCGAAGCCGCATCAACATAATAGAGATACAGAAACACCGTGGCCCCTTTCTTTGAGATAACTCTGCACTATTGCGAGCTGCAAATGCCACTTCCAGCTTAGCTGTGCAGAGGAAGAACAACAAGAAGAAGAAATATCTCGAAATATGTCCGTCAGGCCAGTTCCTTTGAGCTGAATCTGCAAATATCTCGGAAACGAAGCGAGCTATGGCAAAATGTTAAGAGACCTTTTTTGTAGAGAATTATGTTTCCTACTTTTTATGTTCTATGATATTTTTTGATCAGACGCGTAGCTCTCGAGATATATCAAGATATTTAAAAGTTCCGAAGCCGCACCAACATAATAGAGATACAGAAACACCGTGGCCCCTCTCTTTGAGATAACTCTGCACTATTGCGAGCTGGAAAAGCCACTTCCAGTTTAGCTGTGCAGAAGAAGAACAACAAGAAGAAGAAATATCTCGAAATATGTCCGTTAGGCCCCTTCCCTTGAGATAAATCTGCAAATATCTCGGAAACCAAGCGAGCTATGGCAAAATGTTAAGAGACCTTTTTTGTAGAGAATTATGTTTCCTACAATTTATGTTCTATGATATTTTTTGATCAGAAGCGTAGTTTTCGAGATATATCGAGATATTTAAAAGTTCCGAAGCCGCATCAACATAATAGAGATACAGAAACACCGTGGCCCCTTTCTTTGAGATAACTCTGCACTATTGCGAGCTGCAAATGCCACTTCCAGCTTAGCTGTGCAGAGGAAGAACAACAAGAAGAAGAAATATCTCGAAATATGTCCGTCAGGCCAGTTCCTTTGAGCTGAATCTGCAAATATCTCGGAAACGAAGCGAGCTATGGCAAAATGTTAAGAGACCTTTTTTGTAGAGAATTATGTTTCCTACTTTTTATGTTCTATGATATTTTTTGATCAGACGCGTAGCTCTCGAGATATATCAAGATATTTAAAAGTTCCGAAGCCGCACCAACATAATAGAGATACAGAAACACCGTGGCCCCTCTCTTTGAGATAACTCTGCACTATTGCGAGCTGGAAAAGCCACTTCCAGTTTAGCTGTGCAGAAGAAGAACAACAAGAAGAAGAAATATCTCGAAATATGTCCGTTAGGCCCCTTCCCTTGAGATAAATCTGCAAATATCTCGGAAACCAAGCGAGCTATGGCAAAATGTTAAGAGACCTTTTTTGTAGAGAATTATGTTTCCTACAATTTATGTTCTATGATATTTTTTGATCAGAAGCGTAGTTTTCGAGATATATCGAGATATTTAAAAGTTCCGAAGCCGCACCAACATAATAGAGATACAGAAACACCGTGGCCCCTTTCTTTGAGATAACTCTGCACTATTGCGAGCTGCAAATGCCACTTCCAGCTTAGCTGTGCAGAGGAAGAACAACAAGAAGAAGAAATATCTCGAAATATGTCCGTCAGGCTAGTTCCTTTGAGCTGAATCTGCAATTATCTCGGAAACGAAGCGAGCTATGGCAAAATGTTAAGAGACCTTTTTTGTAGAGAATTAAGTTTCCTACTTTTTATGTTCTATGATATTTTCTGATCAGATGCGTAGTTCTCGAGATATATCAAGATATTTAAAAGTTCCGAAGCCGCACCAACATAATAGAGATACAGAAACACCGTGGCCCCTTTCTTTGAGATAACTCTGCAGTATTGCGAGCTGTAAATGCCACTTCCAGCTTAGCTGTGCAGGAGAAGAACAACAAGAAGAAGAAATATCTCGAAATATGTCCGTCAGGCCCCTTCCCTTGAGATAAATCTGCAAATATCTCGGAAACGAAGCGAGCTATGGCAAAATGTTGAGAGACCTTTTTTGTAGAGAATTAAGTTTCCTACTTTTTATGTTCTATGATATTTTTTGATCAGATGCGTAGTTCTCGAGATATATCTAGATATTTAAAAGTTCCGAAGCCGCACCAACATAATAGAGATACAGAAACACCGTGGCCCCTCTCTTGGAGATAACTCTGCACTATTGCGAGCTGGAAATGCCACTTCCAGTTTAGCTGTGCAGAAGAAGAACAACAAGAAGAAGAAATATCTCGAAATATGTCCGTCAGGCCCCTTCCCTTGAGATAAATCTGCAAATATCTCGGAAACGAAGCGAGCTATGGCAAAATGTTAAGAGACCTTTTTTGTAGAGAATTATGTTTCCTACAATTTATGTTCTATGATATTTTTTGATCAGAAGCGTAGTTTTCGAGATATATCGAGATATTTAAAAGTTCCGAAGCCGCACCAACATAATAGAGATACAGAAACACCGTGGCCCCTTTCTTTGAGATAACTCTGCACTAGTGCGAGCCGCAAATGCCACTTCCAGCTTAGCTGTGCAGAAGAAGAACAACAAGAAGAAGAAATATCTCGAAATATGTCCGTCAGGCCCCTTCCCTTGAGATAAATCTGCAAATATCTCGGAAACGAAGCGAGCTATGGTAAAATGTTAAGAGACCTTTTTTGTAGAGAATTAAGTTTCCTACTTTTTATGTTCTATGATATTTTTTGATCAGATGCGTAGTTCTCGAGATATATCAAGATATTTAAATGGTTCCGAAGCCGCACCAACATAATAGAGATACAGAAACACCGTGGCCCCTTTCTTTGAGATAACTCTGCACTATTGCGAGCTGCAAATGCCACTTCCAGCTTAGCTGTGCAGAGGAAGAACAACAAGAAGAAGAAATATCTCGAAATATGTCCGTCAGGCCAGTTCCTTTGAGCTGAATCTGCAAATATCTCGGAAACGAAGCGAGCTATGGCAAAATGTTAAGAGACGTTTTTTGTAGAGAATTATGTTTCCTACAATTTATGTTCTATGATATTTTTTGATCAGAAGCGTAGTTTTCGAGATATATCGAGATATTTAAAAGTTCCGAAGCCGCACCAACATAATAGAGATACAGAAACACCGTGGCCCCTTTCTTTGAGATAACTCTGCACTATTGCGAGCTGCAAATGCCACTTCCAGCTTAGCTGTGCAGAGGAAGAACAACAAGAAGAAGAAATATCTCGAAATATGTCCGTCAGGCTAGTTCCTTTGAGCTGAATCTGCAATTATCTCGGAAACGAAGCGAGCTATGGCAAAATGTTAAGAGACCTTTTTTGTAGAGAATTAAGTTTCCTACTTTTCATGTTCTATGATATTTTTTGATCAGATGCGTACTTCGCGAGATATATCAAGATATTTAAAAGTTCCGAAGCCGCACCAACATAATAGAGATACAGAAACACCGTGGCCCCTTTCTTTGAGATAACTCTGCACTATTGCGAGCTGTAAATGCCACTTCCAGCTTAGCTGTGCAGAAGAAGAACAACAAGAAGAAGACATATCTCGAAATATGTCCGTCAGGCCCCTTCCCTTGAGATATATCTGCAAATATCTCGGAAACGAAGCGAGCTATGGCAAAATGTTAAGAGACCTTTTTTGTAGAGAATTATGTTTCCTACAATTTATGTTCTATGATATTTTTTGATCTGATGCGTAGTTCTCGAGATATATCAAGATATTTAAAAGTTCCGAAGCCGCACCAACATAATAGAGATACAGAAACACCGTGGCCCCTTTCTTTGAGATAACTCTGCACTATTGCGAGCTGTAAATGCCACTTCCAGCTTAGCTGTGCAGAAGAAGAACAACAAGAAGAAGAAATATCTCGAAATATGTCCGTCAGGCCCCTTCCCTTGAGATAAATCTGCAAATATCTCGGAAACGAAGCGAGCTATGGCAAAATGTTGAGAGATCTTTTTTGTAGAGAATTAAGTTTCCTACTTTTTATATTCTATGATATTTTTTGATCAGATGCGTAGTTCTCGAGATATATCAAGATATTTAAAAGTTCCGAAGCCGCACCAACATAATAGAGATACAGAAACACCGTGGCCCCTCTCTTTGAGATAACTCTGCACTATTGCGAGCTGGAAATGCCACTTCCAGTTTAGCTGTGCAGAAGAAGAACAACAAGAAGAAGAAATATCTCGAAATATGTCCGTCAGGCCCCTTCCCTTGAGATAAATCTGCAAATATCTCGGAAACGAAGCGAGCTATGGCAAAATGTTAAGAGACGTTTTTTGTAGAGAATTATGTTTCCTACAATTTATGTTCTATGATATTTTTTGATCAGAAGCGTAGTTTTCGAGATATATCGAGATATTTAAAAGTTCCGAAGCCGCACCAACATAATAGGGATACAGAAACACCGTGGCCCCTTTCTTTGAGATAACTCTGCACTAGTGCGAGCCGCAAATGCCACTTCCACCTTAGCTGTGCAGAAGAAGAACAACAAGAAGAAGGAATATCTCGAAATATGTCCGTCAGGCCCCTTCCCTTGAGATAAATCTGCAAATATCTCGGAAACGAAGCGAGCTATGGCAAAATGTTAAGAGACCTTTTTTGTAGAGAATTAAGTTTCCTACTTTTCATGTTCTATGATATTTTTTGATCAGATGCGTACTTCGCGAGATATATCAAGATATTTAAAAGTTCCGAAGCCGCACCAACATAATAGAGATACAGAAACACCGTGGCCCCTTTCTTTGAGATAACTCTGCACTATTGCGAGCTGTAAATGCCACTTCCAGCTTAGCTGTGCAGAAGAAGAACAACAAGAAGAAGACATATCTCGAAATATGTCCGTCAGGCCCCTTCCCTTGAGATATATCTGCAAATATCTCGGAAACGAAGCGAGCTATGGCAAAATGTTAAGAGACCTTTTTTGTAGAGAATTATGTTTCCTACAATTTATGTTCTATGATATTTTTTGATCTGATGCGTAGTTCTCGAGATATATCAAGATATTTAAAAGTTCCGAAGCCGCACCAACATAATAGAGATACAGAAACACCGTGGCCCCTTTCTTTGAGATAACTCTGCACTATTGCGAGCTGTAAATGCCACTTCCAGCTTAGCTGTGCAGAAGAAGAACAACAAGAAGAAGAAATATCTCGAAATATGTCCGTCAGGCCCCTTCCCTTGAGATAAATCTGCAAATATCTCGGAAACGAAGCGAGCTATGGCAAAATGTTGAGAGATCTTTTTTGTAGAGAATTAAGTTTCCTACTTTTTATATTCTATGATATTTTTTGATCAGATGCGTAGTTCTCGAGATATATCAAGATATTTAAAAGTTCCGAAGCCGCACCAACATAATAGAGATACAGAAACACCGTGGCCCCTCTCTTTGAGATAACTCTGCACTATTGCGAGCTGGAAATGCCACTTCCAGTTTAGCTGTGCAGAAGAAGAACAACAAGAAGAAGAAATATCTCGAAATATGTCCGTCAGGCCCCTTCCCTTGAGATAAATCTGCAAATATCTCGGAAACGAAGCGAGCTATGGCAAAATGTTAAGAGACGTTTTTTGTAGAGAATTATGTTTCCTACAATTTATGTTCTATGATATTTTTTGATCAGAAGCGTAGTTTTCGAGATATATCGAGATATTTAAAAGTTCCGAAGCCGCACCAACATAATAGGGATACAGAAACACCGTGGCCCCTTTCTTTGAGATAACTCTGCACTAGTGCGAGCCGCAAATGCCACTTCCACCTTAGCTGTGCAGAAGAAGAACAACAAGAAGAAGGAATATCTCGAAATATGTCCGTCAGGCCCCGTCCCTTGAGATGAATCTGCAAATATCTCGGAAACGAAGCGAGCTATGGCAAAATGTTGAGAGACCTTTTTTGTAGAGAATTAAGTTTCCTACTTTTTATGTTCTATGATATTTTTTGATCAGATGCGTAGTTCTCGAGATATATCAAGATATTAAAAAGTTCCGAAGCCGCACCAACATAATAGAGATACAGAAACACCGTGGCCCCTCTCTTTGAGATAACTCTGCACTATTGCGAGCTGGAAATGCCACTTCCAGTTTAGCTGTGCAGAAGAAGAACAACAAGAAGAAGAAATATCTCGAAATATGTCCGTCAGGCCCCTTCCCTTGAGATATATCTGCAAATATCTCGGAAACGAAGCGAGCTATGGCAAAATGTTAGGAGACCTTTTTTGTAGAGAATTATGTTTCCTACAATTTATGTTCTATGATATTTTTTGATCAGAAGCGTAGTTTTCGAGATATATCGAGATATTTAAAAGTTCCGAAGCCGCACCAACATAATAGAGATACAGAAACACCGTGGCCCCTTTCGTTGAGATAACTCTGCACTAGTGCGAGCCGCAAATGCCACTTCCAGCTTAGCTGTGCAGAAGAAGAACAACAAGAAGAAGAAATATCTCGAAATATGTCCGTCAGGCCCCTTCCCTTGAGATAAATCTGCAAATATCTCGGAAACGAAGCGAGCTATGGCAAAATCTTAAGAGACGTTTTTTGTAGAGAATTATGTTTCCTACAATTTATGTTCTATGATATTTTTTGATCAGAAGCGTAGTTTTCGAGATATATCGAGATATTTAAAAGATCCGAAGCCGCACCAACATAATAGGGATACAGAAACACCGTGGCCCCTTTCTTTGAGATAACTCTGCACTAGTGCGAGCCGCAAATGCCACTTCCAGCTTAGCTGTGCAGAAGAAGAACAACAAGAAGAAGAAATATCTCGAAATATGTCCGTCAGGCCCCTTCCCTTGAGATAAATCTGCAAATATCTCGGAAACGAAGCGAGCTATGGCAAAATGTAGAGAGACCTTTTTTGTAGAGAATTAAGTTTCCTACTTTTTATGTTCTATGATATTTTTTGATCAGATGCGTAGTTCTCGAGATATATCAAGATATTTAAAAGTTCCGAAGCCGCACCAACATAATAGAGATACAGAAACACCGTGGCTCCTCTCTTTGAGATAACTCTGCACTATTGCGAGCTGGAAATGCCACTTCCAGTTTAGCTGTGCAGAAGAAGAACAACAAGAAGAAGAAATATCTCGAAATATGTCCGTCAGGCCCCTTCCCTTGAGATAAATCTGCAAATATCTCGGAAACGAAGCGAGCTATGGCAAAATGTTAAGAGACGTTTTTTGTAGAAAATTATGTTTCCTACAATTTATGTTCTATGATATTTTTTGATCAGAAGCGTAGTTTTCGAGATATATCGAGATATTTAGAAGTTCCGAAGCCGCACCAACATAATAGGGATACAGAAACACCGTGGCCCCTTTCTTTGAGATAACTCTGCACTAGTGCGAGCCGCAAATGCCACTTCCACCTTAGCTGTGCAGAAGAAGAACAACAAGAAGAAGGAATATCTCGAAATATGTCCGTCAGGCCCCTTCCCTTGAGATAAATCTGCAAATATCTCGGAAACGAAGCGAGCTATGGCAAAATGTTGAGAGACCTTTTTTGTAGAGAATTAAGTTTCCTACTTTTTATGTTCTATGATATTTTTTGATCAGATGCGTAGTTCTCGAGATATATCAAGATATTTAAAAGTTCCGAAGCCGCACCAACATAATAGAGATACAGAAACACCGTGGCCCCTCTCTTTGAGATAACTCTGCACTATTGCGAGCTGGAAATGCCACTTCCAGTTTAGCTGTGCAGAAGAAGAACAACAAGAAGAAGAAATATCTCGAAATATGTCCGTCAGGCCCCTTCCCTTGAGATATATCTGCAAATATCTCGGAAACGAAGCGAGCTATGGCAAAATGTTAGGAGACCTTTTTTGTAGAGAATTATGTTTCCTACAATTTATGTTCTATGATATTTTTTGATCAGAAGCGTAGTTTTCGAGATATATCGAGATATTTAAAAGTTCCGAAGCCGCACCAACATAATAGGGATACAGAAACACCGTGGCCCCTTTCTTTGAGATAACTCTGCACTATTGCGAGCTGTAAATGCCACTTCCAGCTTAGCTGTGCAGAAGAAGAACAACAAGAAGAAGAAATATCTCGAAATATGTCCGTCAGGCCCCTTCCCTTGAGATATATCTGCAAATATCTCGGAAACGAAGCGAGCTATGGCAAAATGTTAAGAGACCTTTTTTGTAGAGAATTATGTTTGGTACAATTTATGTTCTATGATATTTTTTGGTGAGAATCGTAGTTTTCGAGATATATCGAGATATTTAAAAGTTCCAAAGCCGCACCAACATAATAGAGATACAGAAACACCGTGGCCCCTTTCTTTGAGATAACTCTGCACTATTGCGAGCTGTAAATGCCACTTCCAGCTTAGCTGTGCAGAAGAAGAACAACAAGAAGAAGACATATCTCGAAATATGTCCGTCAGGCCCCTTCCCTTGAGATAAATCTGCAAATATCTCGGAAACGAAGCGAGCTATGGCAAAATGTTGAGAGACCTTTTTTGTAGAGAATTAAGTTTCCTACTTTTTATGTTCTATGATATTTTTTGATCAGATGCGTAGTTCTCGAGATATATCAAGATATTTAAAAGTTCCGAAGCCGCACCAACATAATAGAGATACAGAAACACCGTGGCCCCTCTCTTTGAGATAACTCTGCACTATTGCGAGCTGGAAATGCCACTTCCAGTTTAGCTGTGCAGAAGAAGAACAACAAGAAGAAGAAATATCTCGAAATATGTCCGTCAGGCCCCTTCCCTTGAGATAAATCTGCAAATATCTCGGAAACGAAGCGAGCTATGGCAAAATGTTAAGAGACGTTTTTTGTAGAAAATTATGTTTCGTACAATTTATGTTCTATGATATTTTTTGATCAGAAGCGTAGTTTTCGAGATATATCGAGATATTTAGAAGTTCCGAAGCCGCACCAACATAATAGGGATACAGAAACACCGTGGCCCCTTTCTTTGAGATAACTCTGCACTGGTGCGAGCCGCAAATGCCACTTCCACCTTAGCTGTGCAGAAGAAGAACAACAAGAAGAAGGAATATCTCGAAATATGTCCGTCAGGCCCCTTCCCTTGAGATAAATCTGCAAATATCTCGGAAACGAAGCGAGCTATGGCAAAATGTTGAGAGACCTTTTTTGTAGAGAATTAAGTTTCCTACTTTTTATGTTCTATGATATTTTTTGATCAGATGCGTAGTTCTCGAGATATATCAAGATATTTAAAAGTTCCGAAGCCGCACCAACATAATAGAGATACAGAAACACCGTGGCCCCTCTCTTTGAGATAACTCTGCACTATTGCGAGCTGGAAATGCCACTTCCAGTTTAGCTGTGCAGAAGAAGAACAACAAGAAGAAGAAATATCTCGAAATATGTCCGTCAGGCCCCTTCCCTTGAGATATATCTGCAAATATCTCGGAAACGAAGCGAGCTATGGCAAAATGTTAGGAGACCTTTTTTGTAGAGAATTATGTTTCCTACAATTTATGTTCTATGATATTTTTTGATCAGAAGCGTAGTTTTCGAGATATATCGAGATATTTAAAAGTTCCGAAGCCGCACCAACATAATAGGGATACAGAAACACCGTGGCCCCTTTCTTTGAGATAACTCTGCACTATTGCGAGCTGTAAATGCCACTTCCAGCTTAGCTGTGCAGAAGAAGAACAACAAGAAGAAGACATATCTCGAAATATGTCCGTCAGGCCCCTTCCCTTGAGATATATCTGCAAATATCTCGGAAACGAAGCGAGCTATGGCAAAATGTTAAGAGACCTTTTTTGTAGAGAATTATGTTTCCTACAATTTATGTTCTATGATATTTTTTGATCAGAAGCGTAGTTTTCGAGATATATCGAGATATTTAAAAGTTCCAAAGCCGCACCAACATAATAGAGATACAGAAACACCGTGGCCCCTTTCTTTGAGATAACTCTGCACTATTGCGAACTGCAAATGCCACTTCCAGCTTAGCTGTGCAGAGGAAGAACAACAAGAAGAAGAAATATCTCGAAATATGTCCGTCAGGCCAGTTCCTTTGAGCTGAATCTGCAAATATCTCGGAAACGAAGCGAGCTATGGCAAAATGTTAAGAGACGTTTTTTGTAGAGAATTATGTTTCCGACAATTTATGTTCTATGATATTTTTTGATCAGAAGCGTAGTTTTCGAGATATATCGAGATATTTAAAAGTTCCGAAGCCGCACCAACATGATAGGGATACAGAAACACCGTGGCCCCTTTCTTTGAGATAACTCTGCAGTATTGCGAGCTGTAAATGCCACTTCCAGCTTAGCTGTGCAGAACAAGAACAACAAGAAGAAGAAATATCTCGAAATATGTCCGTCAGGCCCCTTCCCTTGAGATAAATCTGCAAATATCTCGGAAACGAAGAGAGCTATGGCAAAATGTTAAGAGACCTTTTTTGTAGAGAATTAAGTTCCCTACTTTTTATGTTCTATCATATTTTTTGATCTGATGCGTAGTTCTCGAGATATATCAAGATATTTAAAAGTTCCGAAGCCGCACCAACATAATAGAGATACAGAAACACCGTGGCCCCTTTCTTTGAGATAACTCTGCACTATTGCGAGCTGTAAATGCCACTTCCAGCTTAGCTGTGCAGAAGAAGAGCAACAAGAAGAAGAAATATCTCGAAATATGTCCGTCAGGCCCCTTCCCTTGAGATAAATCTGCAAATATCTCGGAAACGAAGCGAGCTATGGCAAAATGTTGAGAGACCTTTTTTGTAGAGAATTAAGTTTCCTACTTTTCATGTTCTATGATATTTTTTGATCAGATGCGTAGTTCTCGAGATATATCAAGATATTTAAAAGTTCCGAAGCCGCACCAACATAATAGAGATACAGAAACACCGTGGCCCCTCTCTTTGAGATAACTCTGCACTATTGCGAGCTGGAAATGCCACTTCCAGTTTAGCTGTGCAGAAGAAGAACAACAAGAAGAAGAAATATCTCGAAATATGTCCGTCAGGCCCCTTCCCTTGAGATATATCTGCAAATATCTCGGAAACGAAGCGAGCTATGGCAAAATGTTAGGAGACCTTTTTTGTAGAGAATTATGTTTCCTACAATTTATGTTCTATGATATTTTTTGATCAGAAGCGTAGTTTTCGAGATATATCGAGATATTTAAAAGTTCCGAAGCCGCACCAACATAATAGGGATACAGAAACACCGTGGCCCCTTTCTTTGAGATAACTCTGCACTATTGCGAGCTGTAAATGCCACTTCCAGCTTAGCTGTGCAGAAGAAGAACAACAAGAAGAAGACATATCTCGAAATATGTCCGTCAGGCCCCTTCCCTTGAGATATATCTGCAAATATCTCGGAAACGAAGCGAGCTATGGCAAAATGTTAAGAGACCTTTTTTGTAGAGAATTATGTTTCCTACAATTTATGTTCTATGATATTTTTTGATCAGAAGCGTAGTTTTCGAGATATATCGAGATATTTAAAAGTTCCAAAGCCGCACCAACATAATAGAGATACAGAAACACCGTGGCCCCTTTCTTTGAGATAACTCTGCACTATTGCGAACTGCAAATGCCACTTCCAGCTTAGCTGTGCAGAGGAAGAACAACAAGAAGAAGAAATATCTCGAAATATGTCCGTCAGGCCAGTTCCTTTGAGCTGAATCTGCAAATATCTCGGAAACGAAGCGAGCTATGGCAAAATGTTAAGAGACGTTTTTTGTAGAGAATTATGTTTCCGACAATTTATGTTCTATGATATTTTTTGATCAGAAGCGTAGTTTTCGAGATATATCGAGATATTTAAAAGTTCCGAAGCCGCACCAACATGATAGGGATACAGAAACACCGTGGCCCCTTTCTTTGAGATAACTCTGCAGTATTGCGAGCTGTAAATGCCACTTCCAGCTTAGCTGTGCAGAAGAAGAACAACAAGAAGAAGAAATATCTCGAAATATGTCCGTCAGGCCCCTTCCCTTGAGATAAATCTGCAAATATCTCGGAAACGAAGAGAGCTATGGCAAAATGTTAAGAGACCTTTTTTGTAGAGAATTAAGTTTCCTACTTTTTATGTTCTATCATATTTTTTGATCTGATGCCTAGTTCTCGAGATATATCAAGATATTTAAAAGTTCCGAAGCCGCACCAACATAATAGAGATACAGAAACACCGTGGCCCCTTTCTTTGAGATAACTCTGCACTATTGCGAGCTGTAAATGCCACTTCCAGCTTAGCTGTGCAGAAGAAGAACAACAAGAAGAAGAAATATCTCGAAATATGTCCGTCAGGCCCCTTCCCTTGAGATATATCTGCAAATATCTCGGAAACGAAGCGAGCTATGGCAAAATGTTAAGAGACCTTTTTTGTAGAGAATTATGTTTCCTACAATTTATGTTCTACGATATTTTTTGATCAGAAGCGTAGTTTTCGAGATATATCGAGATATTTAAAAGTTCCGAAGCCGCACCAACATAATAGAGATACAGAAACACCGTGGCCCCTTTCGTTGAGATAACTCTGCACTAGTGCGAGCCGCAAATGCCACTTCCAGCTTAGCTGTGCAGAAGAAGAACAACAAGAAGAAGAAATATCTCGAAATATGTCCGTCAGGCCCCTTCCCTTGAGATAAATCTGCAAATATCTCGGAAACGAAGCGAGCTATGGCAAAATGTTAAGAGACGTTTTTTGTAGAGAATTATGTTTCCTACAATTTATGTTCTATGATATTTTTTGATCAGAAGCGTAGTTTTCGAGATATATCGAGATATTTAAAAGTTCCGAAGCCGCACCAACATAATAGGGATACAGAAACACCGTGGCCCCTTTCTTTGAGATAACTCTGCACTAGTGCGAGCCGCAAATGCCACTTCCAGCTTAGCTGTGCAGAAGAAGAACAACAAGAAGAAGAAATATCTCGAAATATGTCCGTCAGCCCCTTCCCTTGAGATAAATCTGCAAATATCTCGGAAACGAAGCGAGCTATGGCCAATTGTTAAGAGACCTTTTTTGTAGAGAATTAAGTTTCCTACTTTTTATGTTCTATGATATTTTTTGATCAGATGCGTAGTTCTCGAGATATATCAAGATATTTAAAAGTTCCGAAGCCGCACCAACATAATAGGGATACAGAAACACCGTGGCCCCTTTCTTTGAGATAACTCTGCACTAGTGCGAGCCGCAAATGCCACTTCCACCTTAGCTGTGCAGAAGAAGAACAACAAGAAGAAGAAATATCTCGAAATATGTCCGTCAGGCCCCTTCCCTTGAGATATATCTGCAAATATCTCGGAAACGAAGCGAGCTATTGCAAAATGTTAAGAGACCTTTTTTGTAGAGAATTATGTTTCGTACAATTTATGTTCTATGATATTTTTTGGTGAGAAGCGTAGTTTTCGAGATATATCGAGATATTTAAAAGTTCCAAAGCCGCACCAACATAATAGAGATACAGAAACACCGTGGCCCCTTTCTTTGAGATAACTCTGCACTAGTGCGAGCCGCAAATGCCACTTCCAGCTTAGCTGTGCAGAAGAAGAACAACAAGAAGAAGAAATATCTCGAAATATGTCCGTCAGGCCCCTTCCCTTGAGATAAATCTGCAAATATCTCGGAAACGAAGCGAGCTATGGCAAAATGTTGAGAGACCTTTTTTGTAGAGAATTAAGTTTCCTACGTTTTATGTTCTATGATATTTTTTGATCAGATGCGTAGTTCTCGAGATATATCTAGATATTTAAAAGTTCCGAAGCCGCACCAACATAATAGAGATACAGAAACACCGTG
The DNA here is from genome assembly GCF_051020975.1 of Osmia lignaria lignaria. Lineage (NCBI taxonomy): Eukaryota > Metazoa > Arthropoda > Insecta > Hymenoptera > Megachilidae > Osmia > Osmia lignaria. The sequence continues at coordinate 1,717,175 of NW_027478159.1, read as the reverse complement.
GCCCCTCTCTTTGAGATAACTCTGCACTATTGCGAGCTGGAAATGCCACTTCCAGTTTAGCTGTGCAGAAGAAGAACAACAAGAAGAAGAAATATCTCGAAATATGTCCGTCAGGCCCCTTCCCTTGAGATAAATCTGCAAATATCTCGGAAACGAAGCGAGCTATGGCAAAATGTTAGGAGACCTTTTTTGTAGAGAATTAAGTTTCCTACTTTTTATGTTCTATGATATTTTTTGATCAGATGCGTAGTTCTCGAGATATATCAAGATATTTAAAAGTTCCGAAGCCGCACCAACATAATAGAGATACAGAAACACCGTGGCCCCTCTCTTTGAGATAACTCTGCACTATTGCGAGCTGTAAATGCCACTTCCAGCATAGCTGTGCAGAAGAAGAACAACAAGAAGAAGACATATCTCGAAATATGTCCATCAGGCCCCTTCCCTTGAGATATATCTGCAAATATCTCGGAAACGAAGCGAGCTATGGCAAAATGTTAAGAGACCTTTTTTGTGGAGAATTATGTTTCCTATAATTTATGTTCTATGATATTTTTTGATCAGAAGCGTAGTTCTCGAGATATATCGAGATATTTAAAAGTTCCAAAGCCGCACCAACATAATAGAGATACAGAAACACCGTGGCCCCTTTCTTTGAGATATCTCTGCACTATTGCGAGCTGCAAATGCCACTTCCAGCTTAGCTGTGCAGAGGAAGAACAACAAGAAGAAGAAATATCTCGAAATATGTCCGTCAGGCCAGTTCCTTTGAGCTGAATCTGCAAATATCTCGGAAACGAAGAGAGCTATGGCAAAATGTTAAGAGACCTTTTTTGTAGAGAATTAAGTTTCCTACTTTTTATGTTCTATCATATTTTTTGATCTGATGCGTAGTTCTCGTGATATATCAAGATATTTAAAAGTTCCGAAGCCGCACCAACATAATAGAGATACAGAAACACCGTGGCCCCTTTCTTTGAGATAACTCTGCACTATTGCGAGCTGTAAATGCCACTTCCAGCTTAGCTGTGCAGAAGAAGAACAACAAGAAGAAGAAATATCTCGAAATATGTCCGTCAGGCCCCTTCCCTTGAGATATATCTGCAAATATCTCGGAAACGAAGCGAGCTATGGCAAAATGTTAAGAGACCTTTTTTGTAGAGAATTATGTTTCCTACAATTTATGTTCTATGATATTTTTTGATCAGAAGCGTAGTTTTCGAGATATATCGAGATATTTAAAAGTTCCGAAGCCGCACCAACATAATAGAGATACAGAAACACCGTGGCCCCTTTCGTTGAGATAACTCTGCACTAGTGCGAGCCGCAAATGCCACTTCCAGCTTAGCTGTGCAGAAGAAGAACAACAAGAAGAAGAAATATCTCGAAATATGTCCGTCAGGCCCCTTCCCTTGAGATAAATCTGCAAATATCTCGGAAACGAAGCGAGCTATGGCAAAATGTTAAGAGACGTTTTTTGTAGAGAATTATGTTTCCTACAATTTATGTTCTCTGATATTTTTTGATCAGAAGCGTAGTTTTCGAGATATATCGAGATATTTAAAAGTTCCGAAGCCGCACCAACATAATAGGGATACAGAAACACCGTGGCCCCTTTCTTTGAGATAACTCTGCACTAGTGCGAGCCGCAAATGCCACTTCCAGCTTAGCTGTGCAGAAGAAGAACAACAAGAAGAAGAAATATCTCGAAATATGTCCGTCAGGCCCCTTCCCTTGAGATAAATCTGCAAATATCTCGGAAACGAAGCGAGCTATGGCCAATTGTTAAGAGACCTTTTTTGTAGAGAATTAAGTTTCCTACTTTTTATGTTCTATGATATTTTTTGATCAGATGCGTAGTTCTCGAGATATATCAAGATATTTAAAAGTTCCGAAGCCGCACCAACATAATAGAGATACAGAAACACCGTGGCCCCTTTCTTTGAGATAACTCTGCACTATTGCGAACTGCAAATGCCACTTCCAGCTTAGCTGTGCAGAGGAAGAACAACAAGAAGAAGAAATATCTCGAAATATGTCCGTCATGCCAGTTCCTTTGAGCTGAATCTGCAAATATCTCGGAAACGAAGCGAGCTATGGCAAAATGTTAAGAGACGTTTTTTGTAGAGAATTATGTTTCCGACAATTTATGTTCTATGATATTTTTTGATCAGAAGCGTAGTTTTCGAGATATATCGAGATATTTAAAAGTTCCGAAGCCGCACCAACATAATAGGGATACAGAAACACCGTGGCCCCTTTCTTTGAGATAACTCTGCAGTATTGCGAGCTGTAAATGCCACTTCCAGCTTAGCTGTGCAGAAGAAGAACAACAAGAAGAAGAAATATCTCGAAATATGTCCGTCAGGCCCCTTCCCTTGAGATAAATCTGCAAATATCTCGGAAACGAAGAGAGCTATGGCAAAATGTTAAGAGACCTTTTTTGTAGAGAATTAAGTTTCCTACTTTTTATGTTCTATCATATTTTTTGATCTGATGCGTAGTTCTCGAGATATATCAAGATATTTAAAAGTTCCGAAGCCGCACCAACATAATAGAGATACAGAAACACCGTGGCCCCTTTCTTTGAGATAACTCTGCACTATTGCGAGCTGTAAATGCCACTTCCAGCTTAGCTGTGCAGAAGAAGAACAACAAGAAGAAGAAATATCTCGAAATATGTCCGTCAGGCCCCTTCCCTTGAGATAAATCTGCAAATATCTCGGAAACGAAGCGAGCTATGGCAAAATGTTGAGAGACCTTTTTTATAGAGAATTAAGTTTCCTACTTTTCATGTTCTATGATATTTTTTGATCAGATGCGTAGTTCTCGAGATATATCAAGATATTTAAAAGTTCCGAAGCCGCACCAACATAATAGAGATACAGAAACACCGTGGCCCCTCTCTTTGAGATAACTCTGCACTATTGCGAGCTGGAAATGCCACTTCCAGTTTAGCTGTGCAGAAGAAGAACAACAAGAAGAAGAAATATCTCGAAATATGTCCGTCAGGCCCCTTCCCTTGAGATATATCTGCAAATATCTCGGAAACGAAGCGAGCTATGGCAAAATGTTAGGAGACCTTTTTTGTAGAGAATTATGTTTCCTACAATTTATGTTCTATGATATTTTTTGATCAGAAGCGTAGTTTTCGAGATATATCGAGATATTTAAAAGTTCCGAAGCCGCACCAACATAATAGGGATACAGAAACACCGTGGCCCCTTTCTTTGAGATAACTCTGCACTATTGCGAGCTGTAAATGCCACTTCCAGCTTAGCTGTGCAGAAGAAGAACAACAAGAAGAAGACATATCTCGAAATATGTCCGTCAGGCCCCTTCCCTTGAGATATATCTGCAAATATCTCGGAAACGAAGCGAGCTATGGCAAAATGTTAAGAGACCTTTTTTGTAGAGAATTATGTTTCCTACAATTTATGTTCTATGATATTTTTTGATCAGAAGCGTAGTTTTCGAGATATATCGAGATATTTAAAAGTTCCAAAGCCGCACCAACATAATAGAGATACAGAAACACCGTGGCCCCTTTCTTTGAGATAACTCTGCACTATTGCGAACTGCAAATGCCACTTCCAGCTTAGCTGTGCAGAGGAAGAACAACAAGAAGAAGAAATATCTCGAAATATGTCCGTCAGGCCAGTTCCTTTGAGCTGAATCTGCAAATATCTCGGAAACGAAGCGAGCTATGGCAAAATGTTAAGAGACGTTTTTTGTAGAGAATTATGTTTCCGACAATTTATGTTCTATGATATTTTTTGATCAGAAGCGTAGTTTTCGAGATATATCGAGATATTTAAAAGTTCCGAAGCCGCACCAACATGATAGGGATACAGAAACACCGTGGCCCCTTTCTTTGAGATAACTCTGCAGTATTGCGAGCTGTAAATGCCACTTCCAGCTTAGCTGTGCAGAAGAAGAACAACAAGAAGAAGAAATATCTCGAAATATGTCCGTCAGGCCCCTTCCCTTGAGATAAATCTGCAAATATCTCGGAAACGAAGAGAGCTATGGCAAAATGTTAAGAGACCTTTTTTGTAGAGAATTAAGTTTCCTACTTTTTATGTTCTATCATATTTTTTGATCTGATGCGTAGTTCTCGAGATATATCAAGATATTTAAAAGTTCCGAAGCCGCACCAACATAATAGAGATACAGAAACACCGTGGCCCCTTTCTTTGAGATAACTCTGCACTATTGCGAGCTGTAAATGCCACTTCCAGCTTAGCTGTGCAGAAGAAGAACAACAAGAAGAAGAAATATCTCGAAATATGTCCGTCAGGCCCCTTCCCTTGAGATATATCTGCAAATATCTCGGAAACGAAGCGAGCTATGGCAAAATGTTAAGAGACCTTTTTTGTAGAGAATTATGTTTCCTACAATTTATGTTCTACGATATTTTTTGATCAGAAGCGTAGTTTTCGAGATATATCGAGATATTTAAAAGTTCCGAAGCCGCACCAACATAATAGAGATACAGAAACACCGTGGCCCCTTTCGTTGAGATAACTCTGCACTAGTGCGAGCCGCAAATGCCACTTCCAGCTTAGCTGTGCAGAAGAAGAACAACAAGAAGAAGAAATATCTCGAAATATGTCCGTCAGGCCCCTTCCCTTGAGATATATCTGCAAATATCTCGGAAACGAAGCGAGCTATTGCAAAATGTTAAGAGACCTTTTTTGTAGAGAATTATGTTTCGTACAATTTATGTTCTATGATATTTTTTGGTGAGAAGCGTAGTTTTCGAGATATATCGAGATATTTAAAAGTTCCAAAGCCGCACCAACATAATAGAGATACAGAAACACCGTGGCCCCTTTCTTTGAGATAACTCTGCACTAGTGCGAGCCGCAAATGCCACTTCCAGCTTAGCTGTGCAGAAGAAGAACAACAAGAAGAAGAAATATCTCGAAATATGTCCGTCAGGCCCCTTCCCTTGAGATAAATCTGCAAATATCTCGGAAACGAAGCGAGCTATGGCAAAATGTTGAGAGACCTTTTTTGTAGAGAATTAAGTTTCCTACGTTTTATGTTCTATGATATTTTTTGATCAGATGCGTAGTTCTCGAGATATATCAAGATATTTAAAAGTTCCGAAGCCGCACCAACATAATAGAGATACAGAAACACCGTGGCCCCTCTCTTTGAGATAACTCTGCACTATTGCGAGCTGGAAATGCCACTTGCAGTTTAGCTGTGCAGAAGAAGAACAACAAGAAGAAGAAATATCTCGAAATATGTCCGTCAGGCCCCTTCCCTTGAGATAAATCTGCAAATATCTCGGAAACGAAGCGAGCTATGGCAAAATGTTAGGAGACCTTTTTTGTAGAGAATTAAGTTTCCTACTTTTTATGTTCTATGATATTTTTTGATCAGATGCGTAGTTCTCGAGATATATCAAGATATTTAAAAGTTCCGAAGCCGCACCAACATAATAGAGATACAGAAACACCGTGGCCCCTCTCTTTGAGATAACTCTGCACTATTGCGAGCTGTAAATGCCACTTCCAGCATAGCTGTGCAGAAGAAGAACAACAAGAAGAAGACATATCTCGAAATATGTCCGTCAGGCCCCTTCCCTTGAGATATATCTGCAAATATCTCGGAAACGAAGCGAGCTATGGCAAAATGTTAAGAGACCTTTTTTGTAGAGAATTATGTTTCCTACAATTTATGTTCTATGATATTTTTTGATCAGAAGCGTAGTTTTCGAGATATATCGAGATATTTAAAAGTTCCAAAGCCGCACCAACATAATAGAGATACAGAAACACCGTGGCCCCTTTCTTTGAGATAACTCTGCACTATTGCGAACTGCAAATGCCACTTCCAGCTTAGCTGTGCAGAGGAAGAACAACAAGAAGAAGAAATATCTCGAAATATGTCCGTCAGGCCAGTTCCTTTGAGCTGAATCTGCAAATATCTCGGAAACGAAGCGAGCTATGGCAAAATGTTAAGAGACGTTTTTTGTAGAGAATTATGTTTCCGACAATTTATGTTCTATGATATTTTTTGATCAGAAGCGTAGTTTTCGAGATATATCGAGATATTTAAAAGTTCCGAAGCCGCACCAACATAATAGGGATACAGAAACACCGTGGCCCCTTTCTTTGAGATAACTCTGCAGTATTGCGAGCTGTAAATGCCACTTCCAGCTTAGCTGTGCAGAAGAAGAACAACAAGAAGAAGAAATATCTCGAAATATGTCCGTCAGGCCCCTTCCCTTGAGATAAATCTGCAAATATCTCGGAAACGAAGAGAGCTATGGCAAAATGTTAAGAGACCTTTTTTGTAGAGAATTAAGTTTCCTACTTTTTATGTTCTATCATATTTTTTGATCTGATGCGTAGTTCTCGAGATATATCAAGATATTTAAAAGTTCCGAAGCCGCACCAACATAATAGAGATACAGAAACACCGTGGCCCCTTTCTTTGAGATAACTCTGCACTATTGCGAGCTGTAAATGCCACTTCCAGCTTAGCTGTGCAGAAGAAGAACAACAAGAAGAAGAAATATCTCGAAATATGTCCGTCAGGCCCCTTCCCTTGAGATATATCTGCAAATATCTCGGAAACGAAGCGAGCTATGGCAAAATGTTAAGAGACCTTTTTTGTAGAGAATTATGTTTCCTACAATTTATGTTCTACGATATTTTTTGATCAGAAGCGTAGTTTTCGAGATATATCGAGATATTTAAAAGTTCCGAAGCCGCACCAACATAATAGAGATACAGAAACACCGTGGCCCCTTTCGTTGAGATAACTCTGCACTAGTGCGAGCCGCAAATGCCACTTCCAGCTTAGCTGTGCAGAAGAAGAACAACAAGAAGAAGAAATATCTCGAAATATGTCCGTCAGGCCCCTTCCCTTGAGATAAATCTGCAAATATCTCGGAAACGAAGCGAGCTATGGCAAAATGTTAAGAGACGTTTTTTGTAGAGAATTATGTTTCCTACAATTTATGTTCTATGATATTTTTTGATCAGAAGCGTAGTTTTCGAGATATATCGAGATATTTAAAAGTTCCGAAGCCGCACCAACATAATAGGGATACAGAAACACCGTGGCCCCTTTCTTTGAGATAACTCTGCACTAGTGCGAGCCGCAAATGCCACTTCCAGCTTAGCTGTGCAGAAGAAGAACAACAAGAAGAAGAAATATCTCGAAATATGTCCGTCAGCCCCTTCCCTTGAGATAAATCTGCAAATATCTCGGAAACGAAGCGAGCTATGGCCAATTGTTAAGAGACCTTTTTTGTAGAGAATTAAGTTTCCTACTTTTTATGTTCTATGATATTTTTTGATCAGATGCGTAGTTCTCGAGATATATCAAGATATTTAAAAGTTCCGAAGCCGCACCAACATAATAGGGATACAGAAACACCGTGGCCCCTTTCTTTGAGATAACTCTGCACTAGTGCGAGCCGCAAATGCCACTTCCACCTTAGCTGTGCAGAAGAAGAACAACAAGAAGAAGAAATATCTCGAAATATGTCCGTCAGGCCCCTTCCCTTGAGATATATCTGCAAATATCTCGGAAACGAAGCGAGCTATTGCAAAATGTTAAGAGACCTTTTTTGTAGAGAATTATGTTTCGTACAATTTATGTTCTATGATATTTTTTGGTGAGAAGCGTAGTTTTCGAGATATATCGAGATATTTACAAGTTCCAAAGCCGCACCAACATAATAGAGATACAGAAACACCGTGGCCCCTTTCTTTGAGATAACTCTGCACTAGTGCGAGCCGCAAATGCCACTTCCAGCTTAGCTGTGCAGAAGAAGAACAACAAGAAGAAGAAATATCTCGAAATATGTCCGTCAGGCCCCTTCCCTTGAGATAAATCTGCAAATATCTCGGAAACGAAGCGAGCTATGGCAAAATGTTGAGAGACCTTTTTTGTAGAGAATTAAGTTTCCTACGTTTTATGTTCTATGATATTTTTTGATCAGATGCGTAGTTCTCGAGATATATCTAGATATTTAAAAGTTCCGAAGCCGCACCAACATAATAGAGATACAGAAACACCGTGGCCCCTCTCTTTGAGATAACTCTGCACTATTGCGAGCTGGAAATGCCACTTCCAGTTTAGCTGTGCAGAAGAAGAACAACAAGAAGAAGAAATATCTCGAAATATGTCCGTCAGGCCCCTTCCCTTGAGATAAATCTGCAAATATCTCGGACACGAAGCGAGCTATGGCAAAATGTTAGGAGACCTTTTTTGTAGAGAATTAAGTTTCCTACTTTTTATGTTCTATGATATTTTTTGATCAGATGCGTAGTTCTCGAGATATATCAAGATATTTAAAAGTTCCGAAGCCGCACCAACATAATAGAGATACAGAAACACCGTGGCCCCTCTCTTTGAGATAACTCTGCACTATTGCGAGCTGTAAATGCCACTTCCAGCATAGCTGTGCAGAAGAAGAACAACAAGAAGAAGACATATCTCGAAATATGTCCATCAGGCCCCTTCCCTTGAGATATATCTGCAAATATCTCGGAAACGAAGCGAGCTATGGCAAAATGTTAAGAGACCTTTTTTGTGGAGAATTATGTTTCCTATAATTTATGTTCTATGATATTTTTTGATCAGAAGCGTAGTTCTCGAGATATATCGAGATATTTAAAAGTTCCAAAGCCGCACCAACATAATAGAGATACAGAAACACCGTGGCCCCTTTCTTTGAGATATCTCTGCACTATTGCGAGCTGCAAATGCCACTTCCAGCTTAGCTGTGCAGAGGAAGAACAACAAGAAGAAGAAATATCTCGAAATATGTCCGTCAGGCCAGTTCCTTTGAGCTGAATCTGCAAATATCTCGGAAACGAAGAGAGCTATGGCAAAATGTTAAGAGACCTTTTTTGTAGAGAATTAAGTTTCCTACTTTTTATGTTCTATCATATTTTTTGATCTGATGCGTAGTTCTCGTGATATATCAAGATATTTAAAAGTTCCGAAGCCGCACCAACATAATAGAGATACAGAAACACCGTGGCCCCTTTCTTTGAGATAACTCTGCACTATTGCGAGCTGTAAATGCCACTTCCAGCTTAGCTGTGCAGAAGAAGAACAACAAGAAGAAGAAATATCTCGAAATATGTCCGTCAGGCCCCTTCCCTTGAGATATATCTGCAAATATCTCGGAAACGAAGCGAGCTATGGCAAAATGTTAAGAGACCTTTTTTGTAGAGAATTATGTTTCCTACAATTTATGTTCTATGATATTTTTTGATCAGAATCGTAGTTTTCGAGATATATCGAGATATTTAAAAGTTCCGAAGCCGCACCAACATAATAGAGATACAGAAACACCGTGGCCCCTTTCGTTGAGATAACTCTGCACTAGTGCGAGCCGCAAATGCCACTTCCAGCTTAGCTGTGCAGAAGAAGAACAACAAGAAGAAGAAATATCTCGAAATATGTCCGTCAGGCCCCTTCCCTTGAGATATATCTGCAAATATCTCGGAAACGAAGCGAGCTATGGCAAAATGTTAAGAGACCTTTTTTGTAGAGAATTATGTTTCGTACAATTTATGTTCTATGATATTTTTTGGTGAGAAGCGTAGTTTTCGAGATATATCGTGATATTTAAAAGTTCCAAAGCCGCACCAACATAATAGAGATACAGAAACACCGTGGCCCCTTTCTTTGAGATAACTCTGCACTAGTGCGAGCCGCAAATGCCACTTCCAGCTTAGCTGTGCAGAAGAAGAACAACAAGAAGAAGAAATATCTCGAAATATGTCCGTCAGGCCCCTTCCCTTGAGATAAATCTGCAAATATCTCGGAAACGAAGCGAGCTATGGCAAAATGTTGAGAGACCTTTTTTGTAGAGAATTAAGTTTCCTACGTTTTATGTTCTATGATATTTTTTGATCAGATGCGTAGTTCTCGAGATATATCAAGATATTTAAAAGTTCCGAAGCCGCACCAACATAATAGGGATACAGAAACACCGTGGCCCCTTTCTTTGAGATAACTCTGCACTAGTGCGAGCCGCAAATGCCACTTCCAGCTTAGCTGTGCAGAAGAAGAACAACAAGAAGAAGAAATATCTCGAAATATGTCCGTCAGGCCCCTTCCCTTGAGATATATCTGCAAATATCTCGGAAACGAAGCGAGCTATGGCAAAATGTTAAGAGACCTTTTTTGTAGAGAATTATGTTTCGTACAATTTATGTTCTATGATATTTTTTGGTGAGAAGCGTAGTTTTCGAGATATATCGAGATATTTAAAAGTTCCAAAGCCGCACCAACATAATAGAGATACAGAAACACCGTGGCCCCTTTCTTTGAGATAACTCTGCACTAGTGCGAGCCGCAAATGCCACTTCCAGCTTAGCTGTGCAGAAGAAGAACAACAAGAAGAAGAAATATCTCGAAATATGTCCGTCAGGCCCCTTCCCTTGAGATAAATCTGCAAATATCTCGGAAACGAAGAGAGCTATGGCAAAATGTTAAGAGACCTTTTCTGTAGAGAGTTAAGTTTCCTACTTTTTATGTTCTATGATATTTTTTGATCTGATGCGTAGTTCTCGAGATATATCAAGATATTTAAAAGTTCCAAAGCCGCACCAACATAATAGAGATACAGAAACACCGTGGCCCCTTTCTTTGAGATAACTCTGCACTATTGCGAGCTGCAAATGCCACTTCCAGCTTAGCTGTGCAGAAGAAGAACATCAAGAAGAAGAAATATCTCGAAATATGTCAGTCAGGCCCCTTCCCTTGAGATATATCTGCAAATATCTCGGAAACGAAGAGAGCTATGGCAAAATGTTAAGAGACCTTTTTTGTAGAGAATTAAGTTTCCTACTTTTTATGTTCTATGATATTTTTTGATCAGAAGCGTAGTTTTCGAGATATATCGAGATATTTAAAAGTTCCAAAGCCGCACCAACATAATAGAGATACAGAAACACCGTGGCCCCTTTCTTTGAGATAACTCTGCACTATAGCGAGCTGCAAATGCCACTTCCAGCTTAGCTGTGCAGAGGAAGAACAACAAGAAGAAGAAATATCTCGAAATATGTCCGTCAGGCCAGTTCCTTTGAGCTGAATCTGCAAATATCTCGGAAACGAAGCGAGCTATGGCAAAATGTTAAGAGACGTTTTTTGTAGAGAATTATGTTTCCTACAATTTATGTTCTATGATATTTTTTGATCAGAAGCGTAGTTTTCGAGATGTATCGAGATATTTAAAAGTTCCGAAGCCGCACCAACATAATAGGGATACAGAAACACCGTGGCCCCTTTCTTTGAGATAACTCTGCAGTATTGCGAGCTGTAAATGCCACTTCCAGCTTAGCTGTGCAGAAGAAGAACAACAAGAAGAAGAAATATCTCGAAATATGTCCGTCAGGCCTTGAGATAAATCTGCAAATATCTCGGAAACGAAGCGAGCTATGGCAAAATGTTAAGAGACGTTTTTTGTAGAGAATTATGTTTCCTACAATTTATGTTCTATGATATTTTTTGATCAGAAGCGTAGTCTTCGAGATATATCGAGATATTTAAAAGTTCCGAAGCCGCACCAACATAATAGGGATACAGAAACACCGTGGCCCCTTTCTTTGAGATAACTCTGCACTAGTGCGAGCCGCAAATGCCACTTCCAGCTTAGCTGTGCAGAAGAAGAACAACAAGAAGAAGAAGTATCTCGAAATATGTCCGCCAGGCCCCTTCCCTTGAGATAAATCTGCAAATATCTCGGAAACGAAGCCAGCTATGGCCAATTGTTAAGAGACCTTTTTTGTAGAGAATTAAGTTTCCTACTTTTTATGTTCTATGACATTTTTTGATCAGATGCGTAGTTCTCGAGATATATCAAGATATTTAAAAGTTCCGAAGCCGCACCAACATAATAGGGATACAGAAACACCGTGGCCCCTTTCTTTGAGATAACTCTGCACTAGTGCGAGCCGCAAATGCCACTTCCAGCTTAGCTGTGCAGAAGAAGAACAACAAGAAGAAGAAATATCTCGAAATATGTCCGTCAGGCCCCTTCCCTTGAGATATATCTGCAAATATCTCGGAAACGAAGCGAGCTATGGCAAAATGTTAAGAGACCTTTTTTGTAGAGAATTAAGTTTCCTACTTTTTATGTTCTATGATATTTTTTGATCAGATGCGTAGTTCTCGAGATATATCAAGATATTTAAAAGTTCCGAAGCCGCACCAACATAATAGAGATACAGAAACACCGTGGCCCCTTTCTTTGAGATAACTCTGCACTATTGCGAGCTGTAAATGCCACTTCCAGCTTAGCTGTGCAGAAGAAGAACAACAAGAAGAAGAAGTATCTCGAAATATGTCCGTCAGGCCCCTTCCCTTGAGATAAATCTGCAAATATCTCGGAAACGAAGCGAGCTATGGCAAAATGTTGAGAGACCTTTTTTGTAGAGAATTAAGTTTCCTACGTTTTATGTTCTATGATATTTTTTGATCAGATGCGTAGTTCTCGAGATATATCTAGATATTTAAAAGTTCCGAAGCCGCACCAACATAATAGAGATACAGAAACACCGTGGCCCCTCTCTTTGAGATAACTCTGCACTATTGCGAGCTGGAAATGCCACTTCCAGTTTAGCTGTGCAGAAGAAGAACAACAAGAAGAAGAAATATCTCGAAATATGTCCGTCAGGCCCCTTCCCTTGAGATAAATCTGCAAATATCTCGGACACGAAGCGAGCTATGGCAAAATGTTAGGAGACCTTTTTTGTAGAGAATTAAGTTTCCTACTTTTTATGTTCTATGATATTTTTTGATCAGATGCGTAGTTCTCGAGATATATCAAGATATTTAAAAGTTCCGAAGCCGCACCAACATAATAGAGATACAGAAACACCGTGGCCCCTCTCTTTGAGATAACTCTGCACTATTGCGAGCTGTAAATGCCACTTCCAGCATAGCTGTGCAGAAGAAGAACAACAAGAAGAAGACATATCTCGAAATATGTCCATCAGGCCCCTTCCCTTGAGATATATCTGCAAATATCTCGGAAACGAAGCGAGCTATGGCAAAATGTTAAGAGACCTTTTTTGTGGAGAATTATGTTTCCTATAATTTATGTTCTATGATATTTTTTGATCAGAAGCGTAGTTCTCGAGATATATCGAGATATTTAAAAGTTCCAAAGCCGCACCAACATAATAGAGATACAGAAACACCGTGGCCCCTTTCTTTGAGATATCTCTGCACTATTGCGAGCTGCAAATGCCACTTCCAGCTTAGCTGTGCAGAGGAAGAACAACAAGAAGAAGAAATATCTCGAAATATGTCCGTCAGGCCAGTTCCTTTGAGCTGAATCTGCAAATATCTCGGAAACGAAGAGAGCTATGGCAAAATGTTAAGAGACCTTTTTTGTAGAGAATTAAGTTTCCTACTTTTTATGTTCTATCATATTTTTTGATCTGATGCGTAGTTCTCGTGATATATCAAGATATTTAAAAGTTCCGAAGCCGCACCAACATAATAGAGATACAGAAACACCGTGGCCCCTTTCTTTGAGATAACTCTGCACTATTGCGAGCTGTAAATGCCACTTCCAGCTTAGCTGTGCAGAAGAAGAACAACAAGAAGAAGAAATATCTCGAAATATGTCCGTCAGGCCCCTTCCCTTGAGATATATCTGCAAATATCTCGGAAACGAAGCGAGCTATGGCAAAATGTTAAGAGACCTTTTTTGTAGAGAATTATGTTTCCTACAATTTATGTTCTATGATATTTTTTGATCAGAAGCGTAGTTTTCGAGATATATCGAGATATTTAAAAGTTCCGAAGCCGCACCAACATAATAGAGATACAGAAACACCGTGGCCCCTTTCGTTGAGATAACTCTGCACTAGTGCGAGCCGCAAATGCCACTTCCAGCTTAGCTGTGCAGAAGAAGAACAACAAGAAGAAGAAATATCTCGAAATATGTCCGTCAGGCCCCTTCCCTTGAGATATATCTGCAAATATCTCGGAAACGAAGCGAGCTATGGCAAAATGTTAAGAGACCTTTTTTGTAGAGAATTATGTTTCGTACAATTTATGTTCTATGATATTTTTTGGTGAGAAGCGTAGTTTTCGAGATATATCGTGATATTTAAAAGTTCCAAAGCCGCACCAACATAATAGAGATACAGAAACACCGTGGCCCCTTTCTTTGAGATAACTCTGCACTAGTGCGAGCCGCAAATGCCACTTCCAGCTTAGCTGTGCAGAAGAAGAACAACAAGAAGAAGAAATATCTCGAAATATGTCCGTCAGGCCCCTTCCCTTGAGATAAATCTGCAAATATCTCGGAAACGAAGCGAGCTATGGCAAAATGTTGAGAGACCTTTTTTGTAGAGAATTAAGTTTCCTACGTTTTATGTTCTATGATATTTTTTGATCAGATGCGTAGTTCTCGAGATATATCAAGATATTTAAAAGTTCCGAAGCCGCACCAACATAATAGGGATACAGAAACACCGTGGCCCCTTTCTTTGAGATAACTCTGCACTAGTGCGAGCCGCAAATGCCACTTCCAGCTTAGCTGTGCAGAAGAAGAACAACAAGAAGAAGAAATATCTCGAAATATGTCCGTCAGGCCCCTTCCCTTGAGATATATCTGCAAATATCTCGGAAACGAAGCGAGCTATGGCAAAATGTTAAGAGACCTTTTTTGTAGAGAATTATGTTTCGTACAATTTATGTTCTATGATATTTTTTGGTGAGAAGCGTAGTTTTCGAGATATATCGAGATATTTAAAAGTTCCAAAGCCGCACCAACATAATAGAGATACAGAAACACCGTGGCCCCTTTCTTTGAGATAACTCTGCACTAGTGCGAGCCGCAAATGCCACTTCCAGCTTAGCTGTGCAGAAGAAGAACAACAAGAAGAAGAAATATCTCGAAATATGTCCGTCAGGCCCCTTCCCTTGAGATAAATCTGCAAATATCTCGGAAACGAAGAGAGCTATGGCAAAATGTTAAGAGACCTTTTCTGTAGAGAGTTAAGTTTCCTACTTTTTATGTTCTATGATATTTTTTGATCTGATGCGTAGTTCTCGAGATATATCAAGATATTTAAAAGTTCCAAAGCCGCACCAACATAATAGAGATACAGAAACACCGTGGCCCCTTTCTTTGAGATAACTCTGCACTATTGCGAGCTGCAAATGCCACTTCCAGCTTAGCTGTGCAGAAGAAGAACATCAAGAAGAAGAAATATCTCGAAATATGTCAGTCAGGCCCCTTCCCTTGAGATATATCTGCAAATATCTCGGAAACGAAGAGAGCTATGGCAAAATGTTAAGAGACCTTTTTTGTAGAGAATTAAGTTTCCTACTTTTTATGTTCTATGATATTTTTTGATCAGAAGCGTAGTTTTCGAGATATATCGAGATATTTAAAAGTTCCAAAGCCGCACCAACATAATAGAGATACAGAAACACCGTGGCCCCTTTCTTTGAGATAACTCTGCACTATAGCGAGCTGCAAATGCCACTTCCAGCTTAGCTGTGCAGAGGAAGAACAACAAGAAGAAGAAATATCTCGAAATATGTCCGTCAGGCCAGTTCCTTTGAGCTGAATCTGCAAATATCTCGGAAACGAAGCGAGCTATGGCAAAATGTTAAGAGACGTTTTTTGTAGAGAATTATGTTTCCTACAATTTATGTTCTATGATATTTTTTGATCAGAAGCGTAGTTTTCGAGATGTATCGAGATATTTAAAAGTTCCGAAGCCGCACCAACATAATAGGGATACAGAAACACCGTGGCCCCTTTCTTTGAGATAACTCTGCAGTATTGCGAGCTGTAAATGCCACTTCCAGCTTAGCTGTGCAGAAGAAGAACAACAAGAAGAAGAAATATCTCGAAATATGTCCGTCAGGCCCCTTCCCTTGAGATAAATCTGCAAATATCTCGGAAACGAAGCGAGCTATGGCAAAATGTTAAGAGACGTTTTTTGTAGAGAATTATGTTTCCTACAATTTATGTTCTATGATATTTTTTGATCAGAAGCGTAGTCTTCGAGATATATCGAGATATTTAAAAGTTCCGAAGCCGCACCAACATAATAGGGATACAGAAACACCGTGGCCCCTTTCTTTGAGATAACTCTGCACTAGTGCGAGCCGCAAATGCCACTTCCAGCTTAGCTGTGCAGAAGAAGAACAACAAGAAGAAGAAGTATCTCGAAATATGTCCGCCAGGCCCCTTCCCTTGAGATAAATCTGCAAATATCTCGGAAACGAAGCCAGCTATGGCCAATTGTTAAGAGACCTTTTTTGTAGAGAATTAAGTTTCCTACTTTTTATGTTCTATGACATTTTTTGATCAGATGCGTAGTTCTCGAGATATATCAAGATATTTAAAAGTTCCGAAGCCGCACCAACATAATAGGGATACAGAAACACCGTGGCCCCTTTCTTTGAGATAACTCTGCACTAGTGCGAGCCGCAAATGCCACTTCCAGCTTAGCTGTGCAGAAGAAGAACAACAAGAAGAAGAAATATCTCGAAATATGTCCGTCAGGCCCCTTCCCTTGAGATATATCTGCAAATATCTCGGAAACGAAGCGAGCTATGGCAAAATGTTAAGAGACCTTTTTTGTAGAGAATTAAGTTTCCTACTTTTTATGTTCTATGATATTTTTTGATCAGATGCGTAGTTCTCGAGATATATCAAGATATTTAAAAGTTCCGAAGCCGCACCAACATAATAGAGATACAGAAACACCGTGGCCCCTTTCTTTGAGATAACTCTGCACTATTGCGAGCTGTAAATGCCACTTCCAGCTTAGCTGTGCAGAAGAAGAACAACAAGAAGAAGAAGTATCTCGAAATATGTCCGTCAGGCCCCTTCCCTTGAGATATATCTGCAAATATCTCGGAAACGAAGCGAGCTATGGCAAAATGTTAAGAGACCTTTTTTGTAGAGAATTATGTTTCGTACAATTTATGTTCTATGATATTTTTTGATCAGAAGCGTAGTTTTCGAGATGTATCGAGATATTTAAAAGTTCCGAAGCCGCACCAACATAATAGGGATACAGAAACACCGTGGCCCCTTTCTTTGAGATAACTCTGCAGTATTGCGAGCTGTAAATGCCACTTCCAGCTTAGCTGTGCAGAAGAAGAACAACAAGAAGAAGAAATATCTCGAAATATGTCCGTCAGGCCCCTTCCCTTGAGATATATCTGCAAATATCTCGGAAACGAAGCGAGCTATGGCAAAATGTTAAGAGACCTTTTTTGTAGAGAATTAAGTTTCCTACTTTTTATGCTCTATGATATTTTTTGATCAGATGCGTAGTTCTCGAGATATATCAAGATATTTAAAAGTTCCGAAGCCGCACCAACATAATAGAGATACAGAAACACCGTGGCCCCTTTCTTTGAGATAACTCTGCACTATTGCGAGCTGCAAATGCCACTTCCAGCTTAGCTGTGCAGAGGAAGAACAACAAGAAGAAGAAATATCTCGAAATATGTCCGTCAGGCCAGTTCCTTTGAGCTGAATCTGCAAATATCTCCGAAACGAAGCGAGCTATGGCAAAATGTTAAGAGACGTTTTTTATAGAGAATTATGTTTCCTACTTTTCATGTTCTATGATATTTTTTGATCAGATGCGTAGTTCTCGAGATATATCAAGATATTTAAAAGTTCCGAAGCAGCACCAACATAATAGAGGTACAGAAACACCGTGGCCCCTTTCTTTGAGATAACTCTGCACGATTGCGAGCTGTAAATGCCACTTCCAGCTTAGCTGTGCAGAAGAAGGACAACAAGAAGAAGAAATATCTCGAAATATGTCCGTCAGGCCCCTTCCCTTGAGATAAATCTGCAAATATCTCGGAAACGAAGCGAGCTATGGCAAAATGTTAAGAGACCTTATTTGCAGAGAATTAAGTTTCCTACTTTTTATGTTCTATGATATTTTTTGATCAGATGCGTAGTTCTCGAGATATATCAAGATATTTAAAAGTTCCGAAACCGCACCAACATAATAGAGATACAGAAACACGGTGGCCCCTTTCTTTGAGATAACTCTGCACTAGTGCGAGCCGCAAATGCCACTTCCAGCTTAGCTGTGCAGAAGAAGAACAACAAGAAGAAGAAATATCTCGAAATATGTCCGTCAGGCCCCTTCCCTTGAGATAAATCTGCAAATATCTCGGAATCGAAGCGAGCTATGGCAAAATGTTAAGAGACCTTTTTTGTAGAGAATTAAGTTTCCTACTTTTTATCTTCTATGATATTTTTTGATCAGATGCGTAGTTCTCGAGATATATTAAGATATTTAAAAGTTCCGAAGCCGCACCAACATAATAGAGATACAGAAACACCGTGGCCCCTTTCTTTGAGATAACTCTGCACTATTGCGAGCTGTAAATGCCACTTCCAGCTTAGCTGTGCAGAAGAAGAACAACAAGAAGAAGAAATATCTCGAAATATGTCCGTCAGGCCCCTTCCCTTGAGATAAATCTGCAAATATCTCGGAATCGAAGCGAGCTATGGCAAAATGTTAAGAGACCTTTTTTGTAGAGAATTAAGTTTCCTACTTTTTATCTTCTATGATATTTTTTGATCAGATGCGTAGTTCTCGAGATATATTAAGATATTTAAAAGTCCGAAGCCGCACCAACATAATAGAGATACAGAAACACCGTGGTCCCTTTCTTTGAGATAACTCTGCACTATTGCGAGCTGTAAATGCCACTTCCAGCTTAGCTGTGCAGAAGAAGAACAACAAGAAGAAGAAATATCTCGAAATATGTCCGTCAGGCCCCTTCCCTTGAGATATATCTGCAAATATCTCGGAAACGAAGCGAGCTATGGCAAAATGTTGAGAGACCTTTTTTGTAGAGAATTAAGTTTCCTACTTTTTATGTTCTATGATATTTTTTGATCAGATGCGTAGTTCTCGAGATATATCAAGATATTTAAAAGTTCCGAAGCCGCACCAACATAATAGAGATACAGAAACATCGTGGCCCCTTTCTTTGAGATAACTCTGCACTATTGCGAGCTGCAAATGCCACTTCCAGCTTAGCTGTGCAGAGGAAGAACAACAAGAAGAAGAAATATCTCGAAATATGTCCGTCAGGCCAGTTCCTTTGAGCTGAATCTGCAAATATCTCGGAAACGAAGCGAGCTATGGCAAAATGTTAAGAGACGTTTTTTATAGAGAATTATGTTTCCTACAATTTATGTTCTATGATATTTTTTGATCAGAAGCGTAGTTTTCGAGATATATCGAGATATTTAAAAGTTCCGAAGCCGCACCAACATAATAGGGATACAGAAACACCGTGGCCCCTTTCTTTGAGATAACTCTGCACTAGTGCGAGCCGCAAATGCCACTTCCAGCTTAGCTGTGCAGAAGAAGAACAACAAGAAGAAGAAATATCTCGATATATGTCCGTCAGGCCCCTTCCCTTGAGATATATCTGCAAATATCTCGGAAACGAAGCGAGCTATGGCAAAATGTTAAGAGACCTTTTTTGCAGAGAATTAAGTTTCCTACTTTTTATGTTCTATGATATTTTTTGATCAGATGCGTAGTTCTCGAGATATATCAAGATATCTAAAAGTTCCGAAGCCGCACCAACATAATAGAGATACAGAAACACGGTGGCCCCTTTCTTTGAGATAACTCTGCACTAGTGCGAGCCGCAAATGCCACTTCCAGCTTAGCTGTGCAGAAGAAGAACAACAAGAAGAAGAAATATCTCGAAATATGTCCGTCAGGCCCCTTCCCTTGAGATAAATCTGCAAATATCTCGGAATCGAAGCGAGCTATGGCAAAATGTTAAGAGACCTTTTTTGTAGAGAATTAAGTTTCCTACTTTTTATCTTCTATGATATTTTTTGATCAGATGCGTAGTTCTCGAGATATATTAAGATATTTAAAAGTTCCGAAGCCGCACCAACATAATAGAGATACTGAAACACCGTGGCCCCTTTCTTTGAGATAACGCTGCACTATTGCGAGCTGTAAATGCCACTTCCAGCTTAGCTGTGCAGAAGAAGAACAACAAGAAGAAGAAATATCTCGAAATATGTCCGTCAGGCCCCTTCCCTTGAGATATATCTGCAAATATCTCGGAAACGAAGCGAGCTATGGCAAAATGTTAAGAGACTTTTTTTGTAGAGAATTAAGTTTCCTACTTTTTATGTTCTATGATATTTTTTGATCAGATGCGTAGTTCTCGAGATATATCAAGATATTTAAAAGTTCCGAAGCCGCACCAACATAATAGAGATACAGAAACACCGTGGCCCCTTTCTTTGAGATAACTCTGCACTATTGCGAGCTGCAAATGCCACTTCCAGCTTAGCTGTGCAGAGGAAGAACAACAAGAAGAAGAAATATCTCGAAATATGTCCGTCAGGCCAGTTCCTTTGAGATAAATCTGCAAATATCTCGGAAACGAAGAGAGCTATGGCAAAATGTTAAGAGACCTTTTTTGTAGAGAATTAAGTTTCCTACAATTTATGTACTATGACATTTTTTGATCAGAAGCGTAGTTTTCGAGATATATCGAGATATTTAAAAGTTCCGAAGCCGCACCAACATAATAGAGATACAGAAACACCGTGGCCCCTTTCGTTGAGATAACTCTGCACTAGTGCGAGCCGCAAATGCCAGTTCCAGCTTAGCTGTGCAGAAGAAGAACAACAAGAAGAAGAAATATCTCGAAATATGTCCGTCAGGCCCCTTCCCTTGAGATAAATCTGCAAATATCTCGGAAACGAAGCGAGCTATGGCAAAATGTTAAGAGACCTTTTTTGTAGAGAATTAAGTTTCCTACTTTTTATGTTGTATGATATTTTTTGATCAGATGCGTAGTTCTCGAGATATATCAAGATATTTAAAAGTTCCGAAGCCGCACCAACATAATAGAGATACAGAAACACCGTGGCCCCTTTCTTTGAGATAACTCTGCAGTATTGCGAGCTGTAAATGCCACTTCCAGCTTAGCTGTGCAGAAGAAGAACAACAAGAAGAAGAAATATCTCGAAATATGTCCGTCAGGCCCCTTCCCTTGAGATAAATCTGCAAATATCTCGGAAACGAAGCGAGCTATGGCAAAATGTTAAGAGACGTTTTTTGTAGAGAATTATGTTTCCTACAATTTATGTTCTATGATATTTTTTGATCAGAAGCGTAGTCTTCGAGATATATCGAGATATTTAAAAGTTCCGAAGCCGCACCAACATAATAGGGATACAGAAACACCGTGGCCCCTTTCTTTGAGATAACTCTGCACTAGTGCGAGCCGCAAATGCCACTTCCAGCTTAGCTGTGCAGAAGAAGAACAACAAGAAGAAGAAGTATCTCGAAATATGTCCGCCAGGCCCCTTCCCTTGAGATAAATCTGCAAATATCTCGGAAACGAAGCCAGCTATGGCCAATTGTTAAGAGACCTTTTTTGTAGAGAATTAAGTTTCCTACTTTTTATGTTCTATGACATTTTTTGATCAGATGCGTAGTTCTCGAGATATATCAAGATATTTAAAAGTTCCGAAGCCGCACCAACATAATAGGGATACAGAAACACCGTGGCCCCTTTCTTTGAGATAACTCTGCACTAGTGCGAGCCGCAAATGCCACTTCCAGCTTAGCTGTGCAGAAGAAGAACAACAAGAAGAAGAAATATCTCGAAATATGTCCGTCAGGCCCCTTCCCTTGAGATATATCTGCAAATATCTCGGAAACGAAGCGAGCTATGGCAAAATGTTAAGAGACCTTTTTTGTAGAGAATTAAGTTTCCTACTTTTTATGTTCTATGATATTTTTTGATCAGATGCGTAGTTCTCGAGATATATCAAGATATTTAAAAGTTCCGAAGCCGCACCAACATAATAGAGATACAGAAACACCGTGGCCCCTTTCTTTGAGATAACTCTGCACTATTGCGAGCTGTAAATGCCACTTCCAGCTTAGCTGTGCAGAAGAAGAACAACAAGAAGAAGAAGTATCTCGAAATATGTCCGTCAGGCCCCTTCCCTTGAGATATATCTGCAAATATCTCGGAAACGAAGCGAGCTATGGCAAAATGTTAAGAGACCTTTTTTGTAGAGAATTATGTTTCGTACAATTTATGTTCTATGATATTTTTTGATCAGAAGCGTAGTTTTCGAGATGTATCGAGATATTTAAAAGTTCCGAAGCCGCACCAACATAATAGGGATACAGAAACACCGTGGCCCCTTTCTTTGAGATAACTCTGCAGTATTGCGAGCTGTAAATGCCACTTCCAGCTTAGCTGTGCAGAAGAAGAACAACAAGAAGAAGAAATATCTCGAAATATGTCCGTCAGGCCCCTTCCCTTGAGATATATCTGCAAATATCTCGGAAACGAAGCGAGCTATGGCAAAATGTTAAGAGACCTTTTTTGTAGAGAATTAAGTTTCCTACTTTTTATGCTCTATGATATTTTTTGATCAGATGCGTAGTTCTCGAGATATATCAAGATATTTAAAAGTTCCGAAGCCGCACCAACATAATAGAGATACAGAAACACCGTGGCCCCTTTCTTTGAGATAACTCTGCACTATTGCGAGCTGCAAATGCCACTTCCAGCTTAGCTGTGCAGAGGAAGAACAACAAGAAGAAGAAATATCTCGAAATATGTCCGTCAGGCCAGTTCCTTTGAGCTGAATCTGCAAATATCTCCGAAACGAAGCGAGCTATGGCAAAATGTTAAGAGACGTTTTTTATAGAGAATTATGTTTCCTACTTTTCATGTTCTATGATATTTTTTGATCAGATGCGTAGTTCTCGAGATATATCAAGATATTTAAAAGTTCCGAAGCAGCACCAACATAATAGAGGTACAGAAACACCGTGGCCCCTTTCTTTGAGATAACTCTGCACGATTGCGAGCTGTAAATGCCACTTCCAGCTTAGCTGTGCAGAAGAAGGACAACAAGAAGAAGAAATATCTCGAAATATGTCCGTCAGGCCCCTTCCCTTGAGATAAATCTGCAAATATCTCGGAAACGAAGCGAGCTATGGCAAAATGTTAAGAGACCTTATTTGCAGAGAATTAAGTTTCCTACTTTTTATGTTCTATGATATTTTTTGATCAGATGCGTAGTTCTCGAGATATATCAAGATATTTAAAAGTTCCGAAACCGCACCAACATAATAGAGATACAGAAACACGGTGGCCCCTTTCTTTGAGATAACTCTGCACTAGTGCGAGCCGCAAATGCCACTTCCAGCTTAGCTGTGCAGAAGAAGAACAACAAGAAGAAGAAATATCTCGAAATATGTCCGTCAGGCCCCTTCCCTTGAGATAAATCTGCAAATATCTCGGAATCGAAGCGAGCTATGGCAAAATGTTAAGAGACCTTTTTTGTAGAGAATTAAGTTTCCTACTTTTTATCTTCTATGATATTTTTTGATCAGATGCGTAGTTCTCGAGATATATTAAGATATTTAAAAGTTCCGAAGCCGCACCAACATAATAGAGATACAGAAACACCGTGGCCCCTTTCTTTGAGATAACTCTGCACTATTGCGAGCTGTAAATGCCACTTCCAGCTTAGCTGTGCAGAAGAAGAACAACAAGAAGAAGAAATATCTCGAAATATGTCCGTCAGGCCCCTTCCCTTGAGATAAATCTGCAAATATCTCGGAATCGAAGCGAGCTATGGCAAAATGTTAAGAGACCTTTTTTGTAGAGAATTAAGTTTCCTACTTTTTATCTTCTATGATATTTTTTGATCAGATGCGTAGTTCTCGAGATATATTAAGATATTTAAAAGTCCGAAGCCGCACCAACATAATAGAGATACAGAAACACCGTGGTCCCTTTCTTTGAGATAACTCTGCACTATTGCGAGCTGTAAATGCCACTTCCAGCTTAGCTGTGCAGAAGAAGAACAACAAGAAGAAGAAATATCTCGAAATATGTCCGTCAGGCCCCTTCCCTTGAGATATATCTGCAAATATCTCGGAAACGAAGCGAGCTATGGCAAAATGTTGAGAGACCTTTTTTGTAGAGAATTAAGTTTCCTACTTTTTATGTTCTATGATATTTTTTGATCAGATGCGTAGTTCTCGAGATATATCAAGATATTTAAAAGTTCCGAAGCCGCACCAACATAATAGAGATACAGAAACATCGTGGCCCCTTTCTTTGAGATAACTCTGCACTATTGCGAGCTGCAAATGCCACTTCCAGCTTAGCTGTGCAGAGGAAGAACAACAAGAAGAAGAAATATCTCGAAATATGTCCGTCAGGCCAGTTCCTTTGAGCTGAATCTGCAAATATCTCGGAAACGAAGCGAGCTATGGCAAAATGTTAAGAGACGTTTTTTATAGAGAATTATGTTTCCTACAATTTATGTTCTATGATATTTTTTGATCAGAAGCGTAGTTTTCGAGATATATCGAGATATTTAAAAGTTCCGAAGCCGCACCAACATAATAGGGATACAGAAACACCGTGGCCCCTTTCTTTGAGATAACTCTGCACTAGTGCGAGCCGCAAATGCCACTTCCAGCTTAGCTGTGCAGAAGAAGAACAACAAGAAGAAGAAATATCTCGATATATGTCCGTCAGGCCCCTTCCCTTGAGATATATCTGCAAATATCTCGGAAACGAAGCGAGCTATGGCAAAATGTTAAGAGACCTTTTTTGCAGAGAATTAAGTTTCCTACTTTTTATGTTCTATGATATTTTTTGATCAGATGCGTAGTTCTCGAGATATATCAAGATATCTAAAAGTTCCGAAGCCGCACCAACATAATAGAGATACAGAAACACGGTGGCCCCTTTCTTTGAGATAACTCTGCACTAGTGCGAGCCGCAAATGCCACTTCCAGCTTAGCTGTGCAGAAGAAGAACAACAAGAAGAAGAAATATCTCGAAATATGTCCGTCAGGCCCCTTCCCTTGAGATAAATCTGCAAATATCTCGGAATCGAAGCGAGCTATGGCAAAATGTTAAGAGACCTTTTTTGTAGAGAATTAAGTTTCCTACTTTTTATCTTCTATGATATTTTTTGATCAGATGCGTAGTTCTCGAGATATATTAAGATATTTAAAAGTTCCGAAGCCGCACCAACATAATAGAGATACTGAAACACCGTGGCCCCTTTCTTTGAGATAACGCTGCACTATTGCGAGCTGTAAATGCCACTTCCAGCTTAGCTGTGCAGAAGAAGAACAACAAGAAGAAGAAATATCTCGAAATATGTCCGTCAGGCCCCTTCCCTTGAGATATATCTGCAAATATCTCGGAAACGAAGCGAGCTATGGCAAAATGTTAAGAGACTTTTTTTGTAGAGAATTAAGTTTCCTACTTTTTATGTTCTATGATATTTTTTGATCAGATGCGTAGTTCTCGAGATATATCAAGATATTTAAAAGTTCCGAAGCCGCACCAACATAATAGAGATACAGAAACACCGTGGCCCCTTTCTTTGAGATAACTCTGCACTATTGCGAGCTGCAAATGCCACTTCCAGCTTAGCTGTGCAGAGGAAGAACAACAAGAAGAAGAAATATCTCGAAATATGTCCGTCAGGCCAGTTCCTTTGAGATAAATCTGCAAATATCTCGGAAACGAAGAGAGCTATGGCAAAATGTTAAGAGACC
Source organism: Osmia lignaria lignaria (assembly GCF_051020975.1). NCBI lineage: Eukaryota > Metazoa > Arthropoda > Insecta > Hymenoptera > Megachilidae > Osmia > Osmia lignaria. Next base: position 1,691,562 of record NW_027478159.1, on the reverse strand, counting down.
TTTTTTGTAGAGAATTAAGTTTCCTACAATTTATGTACTATGACATTTTTTGATCAGAAGCGTAGTTTTCGAGATATATCGAGATATTTAAAAGTTCCGAAGCCGCACCAACATAATAGAGATACAGAAACACCGTGGCCCCTTTCGTTGAGATAACTCTGCACTAGTGCGAGCCGCAAATGCCAGTTCCAGCTTAGCTGTGCAGAAGAAGAACAACAAGAAGAAGAAATATCTCGAAATATGTCCGTCAGGCCCCTTCCCTTGAGATAAATCTGCAAATATCTCGGAAACGAAGCGAGCTATGGCAAAATGTTAAGAGACCTTTTTTGTAGAGAATTAAGTTTCCTACTTTTTATGTTGTATGATATTTTTTGATCAGATGCGTAGTTCTCGAGATATATCAAGATATTTAAAAGTTCCGAAGCCGCACCAACATAATAGAGATACAGAAACACCGTGGCCCCTTTCTTTGAGATAACTCTGCACTATTGCGAGCTGCAAATGCCAGTTCCAGCTTAGCTGTGCAGAGGAAGAACAACAAGAAGAAGAAATATCTCGAAATATGTCCGTCAGGCCCCTTCCCTTGAGATAAATCTGCAAATATCTCGGAAACGAAGCGAGCTATGGCAAAATGTTAAGAGACCTTTTTTGTAGAGAATTAAGTTTCCTACTTTTTATGTTCTATGATATTTTTTGATCAGATGCGTAGTTCTCGAGATATATCAAGATATTTAAAAGTTCCGAAGCCGCACCAACATAATAGAGATACAGAAACACCGTGGCCCCTTTCTTTGAGATAACTCTGCACTAGTGCGAGCCGCAAATGCCACTTCCAGCTTAGCTGTGCAGAAGAAGAACAACAAGAAGAAGAAATATCTCGAAATATGTCCGTCAGGCCCCTTCCCTTGAGATAAATCTGCAAATATCTCGGAAACGAAGCGAGCTATGGCAAAATGTTGAGAGACCTTTTTTGTAGAGAATTAAGTTTCCTACTTTTTATGTTCTATGATATTTTTTGATCAGATGCGTAGTTCTCGAGATATATCAAGATATTTAAAAGTTCCGAAGCCGCACCAACATAATAGAGATACAGAAACACCGTGGCCCCTTTCTTTGAGATAACTCTGCACTATTGCGAGCTGTAAATGCCACTTCCAGCTTAGCTGTGCAGAAGAAGAACAACAAGAAGAAGAAATATCTCGAAATATGTCCGTCAGGCCCCTTCCCTTGAGATATATCTGCAAATATCTCGGAAACGAAGCGAGCTATGGCAAAATGTTAAGAGACCTTTTTTGTAGAGAATTCTGTGTCCTACAATTTATGTTCTATGATATTTTTTGATCAGAAGCGTAGTTTTCGAGATATATCGAGATATTTAAAAGTTCCGAAGCCGCACCAACATAATAGAGATACAGAAACACCGTGGCCCCTTTCTTAGAGATAACTCTGCACTATTGCGAGCTGCAAATGCCACTTCCAGCTTAGCTGTGCAGAAGAAGAACAACAAGAAGAAGAAATATCTCGAAATATGTCCGTCAGGCCCCTTCCCTTGAGATATATCTGCAAATATCTCGGAAACGAAGCGAGCTATGGCAAAATGCTAAGAGACCTTTTTTGTAGAGAATTAAGTTTCCTACTTTTTATGTTCTATGATATTTTTCGATCAGACGCGTAGTTCTCGAGATATATCGAGATATTTAAAAGTTCCGAAGCCGCACCAACATAATAGAGATACAGAAACACCGTGGCCCCTTTCTGTGAGATAACTCTGCACTAGTGCGAGCCGCAAATGCCACTTCCAGCTTAGCTGTGCAGAAGAAGAACAACAAGAAGAAGAAATATCTCGAAATATGTCCGTCAGGCCCCTTCCCTTGAGATAAATCTGCAAATATCTCGGAAACGAAGCGAGCTATGGCAAAATGTTAAGAGACCTTTTTTGTAGAGAATTAAGTTTCCTACTTTTTATGTTCTATGATATTTTTTGATCAGATGCGTAGTTTTCGAGATATATCGAGATATTTAAAAGTTCCGAAGCCGCACCAACATAATAGAGATACAGAAACACCGTGGCCCCTTTCTTTGGGATAACTCTGCACTAGTGCGAGCCGCAAATGCCACTTCCAGCTTAGCTGTGCAGAAGAAGAACAACAAGAAGAAGAAATATCTCGAAATATGTCCGTCAGGCCCCTTCCCTTGAGATAAATCTGCAAATATCTCGGAAACGAAGCGAGCTATGGCAAAATGTTGAGAGACCTTTCTTGTAGAGAATTAAGTTTCCTACTTTTTATGTTCTATGATATTTTTTGATCAGATGCGTAGTTCTCGAGATATATCAAGATATTTAAAAGTTCCGAAGCCGCACCAACATAATAGAGATACAGAAACACCGTGGCCCCTTTCTTTGAGATAACTCTGCACTATTGCGAGCTGCAAATGCCACTTCCAGCTTAGCTGTGCAGAGGAAGAACAACAAGAAGAAGAAATATCTCGAAATATGTCCGTCAGGCCAGTTCCTTTGAGCTGAATCTGCAAATATCTCGGAAACGAAGCGAGCTATGGCAAAATGTTAAGAGACGTTTTTTGTAGAGAATTATGTTTCCTACAATTCATGTTCTATGATATTTTTTGATCAGAAGCGTAGTTTTCGAGATATATCGAGATATTTAAAAGTTCCGAAGCCGCACCAACATAATAGGGATACAGAAACACCGTGGCCCCTTTCTTTGAGATAACTCTGCACTAGTGCGAGCCGCAAATGCCACTTCCAGCTTAGCTGTGCAGAAGAAGAACAACAAGAAGAAGAAATATCTCGAAATATGTCCGTCAGGCCCCTTCCCTTGAGATAAATCTGCAAATATCTCGGAAACGAAGCGAGCTATGGCAAAATGTTAAGAGACCTTTTTTGTAGAGAATTAAGTTTCCTACTTTTTATGTTCTATGATATTTTTTGATCAGATGCGTAGTTCTCGAGATATATCAAGATATTTAAAAGTTCCGAAGCCGCACCAACATAATAGAGATACAGAAACACCGTGGCCCCTTTCTTTGAGATAACTCTGCACTATTGCGAGCTGTAAATGCCACTTCCAGCTTAGCTGTGCAGAGGAAGAACAACAAGAAGAAGAAATATCTCGAAATATGTCCGTCAGGCCAGTTCCTTTGAGCTGAATCTGCAAATATCTCGGAAACGAAGCGAGCTATGGCAAAATGTTAAGAGACGTTTTTTGTAGAGAATTATGTTTCCTACAATTCATGTTCTATGATATTTTTTGATCAGAAGCGTAGTTTTCGAGATATATCGAGATATTTAAAAGTTCCGAAGCCGCACCAACATAATAGGGATACAGAAACACCGTGGCCCCTTTCTTTGAGATAACTCTGCACTAGTGCGAGCCGCAAATGCCACTTCCAGCTTAGCTGTGCAGAAGAAGAACAACAAGAAGAAGAAATATCTCGAAATATGTCCGTCAGGCCCCTTCCCTTGAGATAAATCTGCAAATATCTCGGAAACGAAGCGAGCTATGGCAAAATGTTAAGAGACCTTTTTTGTAGAGAATTAAGTTTCCTACTTTTTATGTTCTATGATATTTTTTGATCAGATGCGTAGTTCTCGAGATATATCAAGATATTTAAAAGTTCCGAAGCCGCACCAACATAATAGAGATACAGAAACACCGTGGCCCCTTTCTTTGAGATAACTCTGCACTATTGCGAGCTGTAAATGCCACTTCCAGCTTAGCTGTGCAGAAGAAGAACAACAAGAAGAAGAAATATCTCGAAATATGTCCGTCAGGCCCCTTCCCTTGAGATATATCTGCAAATATCTCGGAAACGAAGCGAGCTATGGCAAAATGTTAAGAGACCTTTTTTGTAGAGAATTCTGTGTCCTACAATTTATGTTCTATGATATTTTTTGATCAGAAGCGTAGTTTTCGAGATATATCGAGATATTTAAAAGTTCCGAAGCCGCACCAACATAATAGAGATACAGAAACACCGTGGCCCCTTTCTTAGAGATAACTCTGCACTATTGCGAGCTGCAAATGCCACTTCCAGCTTAGCTGTGCAGAAGAAGAACAACAAGAAGAAGAAATATCTCGAAATATGTCCGTCAGGCCCCTTCCCTTGAGATATATCTGCAAATATCTCGGAAACGAAGCGAGCTATGGCAAAATGCTAAGAGACCTTTTTTGTAGAGAATTAAGTTTCCTACTTTTTATGTTCTATGATATTTTTCGATCAGACGCGTAGTTCTCGAGATATATCGAGATATTTAAAAGTTCCGAAGCCGCACCAACATAATAGAGATACAGAAACACCGTGGCCCCTTTCTGTGAGATAACTCTGCACTAGTGCGAGCCGCAAATGCCACTTCCAGCTTAGCTGTGCAGAAGAAGAACAACAAGAAGAAGAAATATCTCGAAATATGTCCGTCAGGCCCCTTCCCTTGAGATAAATCTGCAAATATCTCGGAAACGAAGCGAGCTATGGCAAAATGTTAAGAGACCTTTTTTGTAGAGAATTAAGTTTCCTACTTTTTATGTTCTATGATATTTTTTGATCAGATGCGTAGTTCTCGAGATATATCAAGATATTTAAAAGTTCCGAAGCCGCACCAACATAATAGAGATACAGAAACACCGTGGCCCCTTTCTTTGAGATAACTCTGCACTATTGCGAGCTGTAAATGCCACTTCCAGCTTAGCTGTGCAGAAGAAGAACAACAAGAAGGAGAAATATCTCGAAATATGTCCGTCAGGCCCCTTCCCTTGAGATATATCTGCAAATATCTCGGAAACGAAGCGAGCTATGGCAAAATGTTAAGAGACCTTTTTTGTAGAGAATTCTGTGTCCTACAATTTATGTTCTATGATATTTTTTGATCAGAAGCGTAGTTTTCGAGATATATCGAGATATTTAAAAGTTCCGAAGCCGCACCAACATAATAGAGATACAGAAACACCGTGGCCCCTTTCTCTGAGATAACTCTGCACTAGTGCGAGCCGCAAATGCCACTTCCAGCTTAGCTGTGCAGAAGAAGAACAACAAGAAGAAGAAATATCTCGAAATATGTCCGTCAGGCCCCTTCGCTTGAGATAAATCTGCAAATATCTCGGAAACGAAGCGAGCTATGGCAAAATGTTAAGAGACCTTTTTTGTAGAGAATTAAGTTTCCTACTTTTTATGTTCTATGATATTTTTTGATCAGATGCGTAGTTCTCGAGATATATCAAGATATTTAAAAGTTCCGAAGCCGCACCAACATAATAGAGATACAGAAACACCGTGGCCCCTTTCTTTGAGATAACTCTGCACTATTGCGAGCTGCAAATGCCACTTCCAGCTTAGCTGTGCAGAGGAAGAACAACAAGAAGAAGAAATATCTCGAAATATGTCCGTCAGGCCAGTTCCTTTGAGCTGAATCTGCAAATATCTCGGAAACGAAGCGAGCTATGGCAAAATGTTACGAGACGTTTTTTATAGAGAATTATGTTTCCTACAATTTATGTTCTATGATATTTTTTGATCAGAAGCGTAGTTTTCGAGATATATCGAGATATTTAAAAGTTCCGAAGCCGCACCAACATAATAGAGATACAGAAACACCGTGGCCCCTTTCTTTGGGATAACTCTGCACTAGTGCGAGCCGCAAATGCCACTTCCAGCTTAGCTGTGCAGAAGAAGAACAACAAGAAGAAGAAATATCTCGAAATATGTCCGTCAGGCCCCTTCCCTTGAGATAAATCTGCAAATATCTCGGAAACGAAGCGAGCTATGGCAAAATGTTGAGAGACCTTTTTTGTAGAGAATTAAGTTTCCTACTTTTTATGTTCTATGATATTTTTTGATCAGATGCGTAGTTCTCGAGATATATCAAGATATTTAAAAGTTCCGAAGCCGCACCAACATAATAGAGATACAGAAACACCGTGGCCCCTTTCTTTGAGATAACTCTGCACTATTGCGAGCTGCAAATGCCACTTCCAGCTTAGCTGTGCAGAGGAAGAACAACAAGAAGAAGAAATATCTCGAAATATGTCCGTCAGGCCAGTTCCTTTGAGCTGAATCTGCAAATATCTCGGAAACGAAGCGAGCTATGGCAAAATGTTAAGAGACGTTTTTTGTAGAGAATTATGTTTCCTACAATTCATGTTCTATGATATTTTTTGATCAGAAGCGTAGTTTTCGAGATATATCGAGATATTTAAAAGTTCCGAAGCCGCACCAACATAATAGGGATACAGAAACACCGTGGCCCCTTTCTTTGAGATAACTCTGCACTAGTGCGAGCCGCAAATGCCACTTCCAGCTTAGCTGTGCAGAAGAAGAACAACAAGAAGAAGAAATATCTCGAAATATGTCCGTCAGGCCCCTTCCCTTGAGATAAATCTGCAAATATCTCGGAAACGAAGCGAGCTATGGCAAAATGTTAAGAGACCTTTTTTGTAGAGAATTAAGTTTCCTACTTTTTATGTTCTATGATATTTTTTGATCAGATGCGTAGTTCTCGAGATATATCAAGATATTTAAAAGTTCCGAAGCCGCACCAACATAATAGAGATACAGAAACACCGTGGCCCCTTTCTTTGAGATAACTCTGCACTATTGCGAGCTGCTAATGCCACATCCAGCTTAGCTGTGCAGAGGAAGAACAACAAGAAGAAGAAATATCTCGAAATATGTCCGTCAGGCCAGTTCCTTTGAGCTGAATCTGCAAATATCTCGGAAACGAAGCGAGCTATGGCAAAATGTTAAGAGACGTTTTTTGTAGAGCATTATGTTTCCTACAATTCATGTTCTATGATATTTTTTGATCAGATGCGTAGTTCTCGAGATATATCAAGATATTTAAAAGTTCCGAAGCCGCACCAACATAATAGAGATACAGAAACACCGTGGCCCCTTTCTTTGAGATAACTCTGCACTATTGCGAGCTGTAAATGCCACTTCCAGCTTAGCTGTGCAGAAGAAGAACAACAAGAAGGAGAAATATCTCGAAATATGTCCGTCAGGCCCCTTCCCTTGAGATATATCTGCAAATATCTCGGAAACGAAGCGAGCTATGGCAAAATGTTAAGAGACCTTTTTTGTAGAGAATTCTGTGTCCTACAATTTATGTTCTATGATATTTTTTGATCAGAAGCGTAGTTTTCGAGATATATCGAGATATTTAAAAGTTCCGAAGCCGCACCAACATAATAGAGATACAGAAACACCGTGGCCCCTTTCTCTGAGATAACTCTGCACTAGTGCGAGCCGCAAATGCCACTTCCAGCTTAGCTGTGCAGAAGAAGAACAACAAGAAGAAGAAATATCTCGAAATATGTCCGTCAGGCCCCTTCGCTTGAGATAAATCTGCAAATATCTCGGAAACGAAGCGAGCTATGGCAAAATGTTAAGAGACCGTTTTTGTAGAGAATTAAGTTTCCTACTTTTTATGTTCTATGATATTTTTTGATCAGATGCGTGGTTCTCGAGATATATCAAGATATTTAAAAGTTCCGAAGCCGCACCAACATAATAGAGATACAGAAACACCGTGGCCCCTTTCTTAGAGATAACTCGGCACTATTGCGAGCTGCAAATGCCACTTCCAGCTTAGCTGTGCAGAAGAAGAACAACAAGAAGAAGAAATATCTCGAAATATGTCCGTCAGGCCCCTTCCCTTGAGATATATCTGCAAATATCTCGGAAACGAAGCGAGCTATGGCAAAATGCTAAGAGACCTTTTTTGTAGAGAATTAAGTTTCCTACTTTTTATGTTCTATGATATTTTTCGATCAGACGCGTAGTTCTCGAGATATATCGAGATATTTAAAAGTTCCGAAGCCGCACCAACATAATAGAGATACAGAAACACCGTGGCCCCTTTCTGTGAGATAACTCTGCACTAGTGCGAGCCGCAAATGCCACTTCCAGCTTAGCTGTGCAGAAGAAGAACAACAAGAAGAAGAAATATCTCGAAATATGTCCGTCAGGCCCCTTCCCTTGAGATAAATCTGCAAATATCTCGGAAACGAAGCGAGCTATGGCAAAATGTTAAGAGACCTTTTTTGTAGAGAATTAAGTTTCCTACTTTTTATGTTCTATGATATTTTTTGATCAGATGCGTAGTTCTCGAGATATATCAAGATATTTAAAAGTTCCGAAGCCGCACCAACATAATAGAGATACAGAAACACCGTGGCCCCTTTCTTTGAGATAACTCTGCACTATTGCGAGCTGTAAATGCCACTTCCAGCTTAGCTGTGCAGAAGAAGAACAACAAGAAGGAGAAATATCTCGAAATATGTCCGTCAGGCCCCTTCCCTTGAGATATATCTGCAAATATCTCGGAAACGAAGCGAGCTATGGCAAAATGTTAAGAGACCTTTTTTGTAGAGAATTCTGTGTCCTACAATTTATGTTCTATGATATTTTTTGATCAGAAGCGTAGTTTTCGAGATATATCGAGATATTTAAAAGTTCCGAAGCCGCACCAACATAATAGAGATACAGAAACACCGTGGCCCCTTTCTCTGAGATAACTCTGCACTAGTGCGAGCCGCAAATGCCACTTCCAGCTTAGCTGTGCAGAAGAAGAACAACAAGAAGAAGAAATATCTCGAAATATGTCCGTCAGGCCCCTTCGCTTGAGATAAATCTGCAAATATCTCGGAAACGAAGCGAGCTATGGCAAAATGTTAAGAGACCTTTTTTGTAGAGAATTAAGTTTCCTACTTTTTATGTTCTATGATATTTTTTGATCAGATGCGTAGTTCTCGAGATATATCAAGATATTTAAAAGTTCCGAAGCCGCACCAACATAATAGAGATACAGAAACACCGTGGCCCCTTTCTTTGAGATAACTCTGCACTATTGCGAGCTGCAAATGCCACTTCCAGCTTAGCTGTGCAGAGGAAGAACAACAAGAAGAAGAAATATCTCGAAATATGTCCGTCAGGCCAGTTCCTTTGAGCTGAATCTGCAAATATCTCGGAAACGAAGCGAGCTATGGCAAAATGTTACGAGACGTTTTTTATAGAGAATTATGTTTCCTACAATTTATGTTCTATGATATTTTTTGATCAGAAGCGTAGTTTTCGAGATATATCGAGATATTTAAAAGTTCCGAAGCCGCACCAACATAATAGAGATACAGAAACACCGTGGCCCCTTTCTTTGGGATAACTCTGCACTAGTGCGAGCCGCAAATGCCACTTCCAGCTTAGCTGTGCAGAAGAAGAACAACAAGAAGAAGAAATATCTCGAAATATGTCCGTCAGGCCCCTTCCCTTGAGATATATCTGCAAATATCTCGGAAACGAAGCGAGCTATGGCAAAATGCTAAGAGACCTTTTTTGTAGAGAATTAAGTTTCCTACTTTTTATGTTCTATGATATTTTTCGATCAGACGCGTAGTTCTCGAGATATATCGAGATATTTAAAAGTTCCGAAGCCGCACCAACATAATAGAGATACAGAAACACCGTGGCCCCTTTCTGTGAGATAACTCTGCACTAGTGCGAGCCGCAAATGCCACTTCCAGCTTAGCTGTGCAGAAGAAGAACAACAAGAAGAAGAAATATCTCGAAATATGTCCGTCAGGCCCCTTCCCTTGAGATAAATCTGCAAATATCTCGGAAACGAAGCGAGCTATGGCAAAATGTTAAGAGACCTTTTTTGTAGAGAATTAAGTTTCCTACTTTTTATGTTCTATGATATTTTTTGATCAGATGCGTAGTTCTCGAGATATATCAAGATATTTAAAAGTTCCGAAGCCGCACCAACATAATAGAGATACAGAAACACCGTGGCCCCTTTCTTTGAGATAACTCTGCACTATTGCGAGCTGTAAATGCCACTTCCAGCTTAGCTGTGCAGAAGAAGAACAACAAGAAGGAGAAATATCTCGAAATATGTCCGTCAGGCCCCTTCCCTTGAGATATATCTGCAAATATCTCGGAAACGAAGCGAGCTATGGCAAAATGTTAAGAGACCTTTTTTGTAGAGAATTCTGTGTCCTACAATTTATGTTCTATGATATTTTTTGATCAGAAGCGTAGTTTTCGAGATATATCGAGATATTTAAAAGTTCCGAAGCCGCACCAACATAATAGAGATACAGAAACACCGTGGCCCCTTTCTCTGAGATAACTCTGCACTAGTGCGAGCCGCAAATGCCACTTCCAGCTTAGCTGTGCAGAAGAAGAACAACAAGAAGAAGAAATATCTCGAAATATGTCCGTCAGGCCCCTTCGCTTGAGATAAATCTGCAAATATCTCGGAAACGAAGCGAGCTATGGCAAAATGTTAAGAGACCTTTTTTGTAGAGAATTAAGTTTCCTACTTTTTATGTTCTATGATATTTTTCGATCAGACGCGTAGTTCTCGAGATATATCGAGATATTTAAAAGTTCCGAAGCCGCACCAACATAATAGAGATACAGAAACACCGTGGCCCCTTTCTGTGAGATAACTCTGCACTATTGCGAGCTGCAAATGCCACTTCCAGCTTAGCTGTGCAGAGGAAGAACAACAAGAAGAAGAAATATCTCGAAATATGTCCGTCAGGCCAGTTCCTTTGAGCTGAATCTGCAAATATCTCGGAAACGAAGCGAGCTATGGCAAAATGTTACGAGACGTTTTTTATAGAGAATTATGTTTCCTACAATTTATGTTCTATGATATTTTTTGATCAGAAGCGTAGTTTTCGAGATATATCGAGATATTTAAAAGTTCCGAAGCCGCACCAACATAATAGAGATACAGAAACACCGTGGCCCCTTTCTTTGGGATAACTCTGCACTAGTGCGAGCCGCAAATGCCACTTCCAGCTTAGCTGTGCAGAAGAAGAACAACAAGAAGAAGAAATATCTCGAAATATGTCCGTCAGGCCCCTTCCCTTGAGATAAATCTGCAAATATCTCGGAAACGAAGCGAGCTATGGCAAAATGTTGAGAGACCTTTTTTGTAGAGAATTAAGTTTCCTACTTTTTATGTTCTATGATATTTTTTGATCAGATGCGTAGTTCTCGAGATATATCAAGATATTTAAAAGTTCCGAAGCCGCACCAACATAATAGAGATACAGAAACACCGTGGCCCCTTTCTTTGAGATAACTCTGCACTATTGCGAGCTGCAAATGCCACTTCCAGCTTAGCTGTGCAGAGGAAGAACAACAAGAAGAAGAAATATCTCGAAATATGTCCGTCAGGCCAGTTCCTTTGAGCTGAATCTGCAAATATCTCGGAAACGAAGCGAGCTATGGCAAAATGTTAAGAGACGTTTTTTGTAGAGAATTATGTTTCCTACAATTCATGTTCTATGATATTTTTTGATCAGAAGCGTAGTTTTCGAGATATATCGAGATATTTAAAAGTTCCGAAGCCGCACCAACATAATAGGGATACAGAAACACCGTGGCCCCTTTCTTTGAGATAACTCTGCACTAGTGCGAGCCGCAAATGCCACTTCCAGCTTAGCTGTGCAGAAGAAGAACAACAAGAAGAAGAAATATCTCGAAATATGTCCGTCAGGCCCCTTCCCTTGAGATAAATCTGCAAATATCTCGGAAACGAAGCGAGCTATGGCAAAATGTTAAGAGACCTTTTTTGTAGAGAATTAAGTTTCCTACTTTTTATGTTCTATGATATTTTTTGATCAGATGCGTAGTTCTCGAGATATATCAAGATATTTAAAAGTTCCGAAGCCGCACCAACATAATAGAGATACAGAAACACCGTGGCCCCTTTCTTTGAGATAACTCTGCACTATTGCGAGCTGTAAATGCCACTTCCAGCTTAGCTGTGCAGAGGAAGAACAACAAGAAGAAGAAATATCTCGAAATATGTCCGTCAGGCCAGTTCCTTTGAGCTGAATCTGCAAATATCTCGGAAACGAAGCGAGCTATGGCAAAATGTTAAGAGACGTTTTTTGTAGAGAATTCTGTGTCCTACAATTTATGTTCTATGATATTTTTTGATCAGAAGCGTAGTTTTCGAGATATATCGAGATATTTAAAAGTTCCGAAGCCGCACCAACATAATAGGGATACAGAAACACCGTGGCCCCTTTCTTTGAGATAACTCTGCACTAGTGCGAGCCGCAAATGCCACTTCCAGCTTAGCTGTGCAGAAGAAGAACAACAAGAAGAAGAAATATCTCGAAATATGTCCGTCAGGCCCCTTCGCTTGAGATAAATCTGCAAATATCTCGGAAACGAAGCGAGCTATGGCAAAATGTTAAGAGACCGTTTTTGTAGAGAATTAAGTTTCCTACTTTTTATGTTCTATGATATTTTTTGATCAGATGCGTGGTTCTCGAGATATATCAAGATATTTAAAAGTTCCGAAGCCGCACCAACATAATAGAGATACAGAAACACCGTGGCCCCTTTCTTAGAGATAACTCGGCACTATTGCGAGCTGCAAATGCCACTTCCAGCTTAGCTGTGCAGAAGAAGAACAACAAGAAGAAGAAATATCTCGAAATATGTCCGTCAGGCCCCTTCCCTTGAGATATATCTGCAAATATCTCGGAAACGAAGCGAGCTATGGCAAAATGCTAAGAGACCTTTTTTGTAGAGAATTAAGTTTCCTACTTTTTATGTTCTATGATATTTTTCGATCAGACGCGTAGTTCTCGAGATATATCGAGATATTTAAAAGTTCCGAAGCCGCACCAACATAATAGAGATACAGAAACACCGTGGCCCCTTTCTGTGAGATAACTCTGCACTAGTGCGAGCCGCAAATGCCACTTCCAGCTTAGCTGTGCAGAAGAAGAACAACAAGAAGAAGAAATATCTCGAAATATGTCCGTCAGGCCCCTTCCCTTGAGATAAATCTGCAAATATCTCGGAAACGAAGCGAGCTATGGCAAAATGTTAAGAGACCTTTTTTGTAGAGAATTAAGTTTCCTACTTTTTATGTTCTATGATATTTTTTGATCAGATGCGTAGTTCTCGAGATATATCAAGATATTTAAAAGTTCCGAAGCCGCACCAACATAATAGAGATACAGAAACACCGTGGCCCCTTTCTTTGAGATAACTCTGCACTATTGCGAGCTGTAAATGCCACTTCCAGCTTAGCTGTGCAGAAGAAGAACAACAAGAAGGAGAAATATCTCGAAATATGTCCGTCAGGCCCCTTCCCTTGAGATATATCTGCAAATATCTCGGAAACGAAGCGAGCTATGGCAAAATGTTAAGAGACCTTTTTTGTAGAGAATTCTGTGTCCTACAATTTATGTTCTATGATATTTTTTGATCAGAAGCGTAGTTTTCGAGATATATCGAGATATTTAAAAGTTCCGAAGCCGCACCAACATAATAGAGATACAGAAACACCGTGGCCCCTTTCTCTGAGATAACTCTGCACTAGTGCGAGCCGCAAATGCCACTTCCAGCTTAGCTGTGCAGAAGAAGAACAACAAGAAGAAGAAATATCTCGAAATATGTCCGTCAGGCCCCTTCGCTTGAGATAAATCTGCAAATATCTCGGAAACGAAGCGAGCTATGGCAAAATGTTAAGAGACCTTTTTTGTAGAGAATTAAGTTTCCTACTTTTTATGTTCTATGATATTTTTTGATCAGATGCGTAGTTCTCGAGATATATCAAGATATTTAAAAGTTCCGAAGCCGCACCAACATAATAGAGATACAGAAACACCGTGGCCCCTTTCTTTGAGATAACTCTGCACTATTGCGAGCTGCAAATGCCACTTCCAGCTTAGCTGTGCAGAGGAAGAACAACAAGAAGAAGAAATATCTCGAAATATGTCCGTCAGGCCAGTTCCTTTGAGCTGAATCTGCAAATATCTCGGAAACGAAGCGAGCTATGGCAAAATGTTACGAGACGTTTTTTATAGAGAATTATGTTTCCTACAATTTATGTTCTATGATATTTTTTGATCAGAAGCGTAGTTTTCGAGATATATCGAGATATTTAAAAGTTCCGAAGCCGCACCAACATAATAGAGATACAGAAACACCGTGGCCCCTTTCTTTGGGATAACTCTGCACTAGTGCGAGCCGCAAATGCCACTTCCAGCTTAGCTGTGCAGAAGAAGAACAACAAGAAGAAGAAATATCTCGAAATATGTCCGTCAGGCCCCTTCCCTTGAGATAAATCTGCAAATATCTCGGAAACGAAGCGAGCTATGGCAAAATGTTGAGAGACCTTTTTTGTAGAGAATTAAGTTTCCTACTTTTTATGTTCTATGATATTTTTTGATCAGATGCGTAGTTCTCGAGATATATCAAGATATTTAAAAGTTCCGAAGCCGCACCAACATAATAGAGATACAGAAACACCGTGGCCCCTTTCTTTGAGATAACTCTGCACTATTGCGAGCTGCAAATGCCACTTCCAGCTTAGCTGTGCAGAGGAAGAACAACAAGAAGAAGAAATATCTCGAAATATGTCCGTCAGGCCAGTTCCTTTGAGCTGAATCTGCAAATATCTCGGAAACGAAGCGAGCTATGGCAAAATGTTAAGAGACGTTTTTTGTAGAGAATTATGTTTCCTACAATTCATGTTCTATGATATTTTTTGATCAGAAGCGTAGTTTTCGAGATATATCGAGATATTTAAAAGTTCCGAAGCCGCACCAACATAATAGGGATACAGAAACACCGTGGCCCCTTTCTTTGAGATAACTCTGCACTAGTGCGAGCCGCAAATGCCACTTCCAGCTTAGCTGTGCAGAAGAAGAACAACAAGAAGAAGAAATATCTCGAAATATGTCCGTCAGGCCCCTTCCCTTGAGATAAATCTGCAAATATCTCGGAAACGAAGCGAGCTATGGCAAAATGTTAAGAGACCTTTTTTGTAGAGAATTAAGTTTCCTACTTTTTATGTTCTATGATATTTTTTGATCAGATGCGTAGTTCTCGAGATATATCAAGATATTTAAAAGTTCCGAAGCCGCACCAACATAATAGAGATACAGAAACACCGTGGCCCCTTTCTTTGAGATAACTCTGCACTATTGCGAGCTGTAAATGCCACTTCCAGCTTAGCTGTGCAGAAGAAGAACAACAAGAAGGAGAAATATCTCGAAATATGTCCGTCAGGCCCCTTCCCTTGAGATATATCTGCAAATATCTCGGAAACGAAGCGAGCTATGGCAAAATGTTAAGAGACCTTTTTTGTAGAGAATTCTGTGTCCTACAATTTATGTTCTATGATATTTTTTGATCAGAAGCGTAGTTTTCGAGATATATCGAGATATTTAAAAGTTCCGAAGCCGCACCAACATAATAGAGATACAGAAACACCGTGGCCCCTTTCTCTGAGATAACTCTGCACTAGTGCGAGCCGCAAATGCCACTTCCAGCTTAGCTGTGCAGAAGAAGAACAACAAGAAGAAGAAATATCTCGAAATATGTCCGTCAGGCCCCTTCGCTTGAGATAAATCTGCAAATATCTCGGAAACGAAGCGAGCTATGGCAAAATGTTAAGAGACCTTTTTTGTAGAGAATTAAGTTTCCTACTTTTTATGTTCTATGATATTTTTTGATCAGATGCGTAGTTCTCGAGATATATCAAGATATTTAAAAGTTCCGAAGCCGCACCAACATAATAGAGATACAGAAACACCGTGGCCCCTTTCTTTGAGATAACTCTGCACTATTGCGAGCTGCAAATGCCACTTCCAGCTTAGCTGTGCAGAGGAAGAACAACAAGAAGAAGAAATATCTCGAAATATGTCCGTCAGGCCAGTTCCTTTGAGCTGAATCTGCAAATATCTCGGAAACGAAGCGAGCTATGGCAAAATGTTACGAGACGTTTTTTATAGAGAATTATGTTTCCTACAATTTATGTTCTATGATATTTTTTGATCAGAAGCGTAGTTTTCGAGATATATCGAGATATTTAAAAGTTCCGAAGCCGCACCAACATAATAGAGATACAGAAACACCGTGGCCCCTTTCTTTGGGATAACTCTGCACTAGTGCGAGCCGCAAATGCCACTTCCAGCTTAGCTGTGCAGAAGAAGAACAACAAGAAGAAGAAATATCTCGAAATATGTCCGTCAGGCCCCTTCCCTTGAGATAAATCTGCAAATATCTCGGAAACGAAGCGAGCTATGGCAAAATGTTGAGAGACCTTTTTTGTAGAGAATTAAGTTTCCTACTTTTTATGTTCTATGATATTTTTTGATCAGATGCGTAGTTCTCGAGATATATCAAGATATTTAAAAGTTCCGAAGCCGCACCAACATAATAGAGATACAGAAACACCGTGGCCCCTTTCTTTGAGATAACTCTGCACTATTGCGAGCTGCAAATGCCACTTCCAGCTTAGCTGTGCAGAGGAAGAACAACAAGAAGAAGAAATATCTCGAAATATGTCCGTCAGGCCAGTTCCTTTGAGCTGAATCTGCAAATATCTCGGAAACGAAGCGAGCTATGGCAAAATGTTAAGAGACGTTTTTTGTAGAGAATTATGTTTCCTACAATTCATGTTCTATGATATTTTTTGATCAGAAGCGTAGTTTTCGAGATATATCGAGATATTTAAAAGTTCCGAAGCCGCACCAACATAATAGGGATACAGAAACACCGTGGCCCCTTTCTTTGAGATAACTCTGCACTAGTGCGAGCCGCAAATGCCACTTCCAGCTTAGCTGTGCAGAAGAAGAACAACAAGAAGAAGAAATATCTCGAAATATGTCCGTCAGGCCCCTTCCCTTGAGATAAATCTGCAAATATCTCGGAAACGAAGCGAGCTATGGCAAAATGTTGAGAGACCTTTTTTGTAGAGAATTAAGTTTCCTACTTTTTATGTTCTATGATATTTTTTGATCAGATGCGTAGTTCTCGAGATATATCAAGATATTTAAAAGTTCCGAAGCCGCACCAACATAATAGAGATACAGAAACACCGTGGCCCCTTTCTTTGAGATAACTCTGCACTATTGCGAGCTGTAAATGCCACTTCCAGCTTAGCTGTGCAGAAGAAGAACAACAAGAAGAAGAAATATCTCGAAATATGTCCGTCAGGCCCCTTCCCTTGAGATATATCTGCAAATATCTCGGAAACGAAGCGAGCTATGGCAAAATGTTAAGAGACCTTTTTTGTAGAGAATTCTGTGTCCTACAATTTATGTTCTATGATATTTTTTGATCAGAAGCGTAGTTTTCGAGATATATCGAGATATTTAAAAGTTCCGAAGCCGCACCAACATAATAGAGATACAGAAACACCGTGGCCCCTTTCTTTGAGATAACTCTGCACTATTGCGAGCTGCTAATGCCACATCCAGCTTAGCTGTGCAGAGGAAGAACAACAAGAAGAAGAAATATCTCGAAATATGTCCGTCAGGCCAGTTCCTTTGAGCTGAATCTGCAAATATCTCGGAAACGAAGCGAGCTATGGCAAAATGTTAAGAGACGTTTTTTGTAGAGAATTATGTTTTCTACAATTCATGTTCTATGATATTTTTTGATCAGAAGCGTAGTTTTCGAGATATATCAAGATATTTAAAAGTTCGGAAGCAGCACCAACATAATAGAGATACAGAAACACCGTGGCCCCTTTCTTTGAGATAACTCTGCACTACTGCGAGCTGTAAATGCCACTTCCAGCTTAGCTGTGCAGCAGAAGAACAACAAGAAGAAGAAATATCTCGAAATATGTCCGGCAGGCCCCTTCCCTTGAGATATATCTGCAAATATCTCGGAAACGAAGCGAGCTATGGCAAAATGTTAAGAGACGTTTTTTGTAGAGAATTATGTTTCCTACAATTTATGTTCTATGATATTTTTCGATCAGACGCGTAGTTCTCGAGATATATCGAGATATTTAAAAGTTCCGAAGCCGCACCAACATAATAGAGATACAGAAACACCGTGGCCCCTTTCTGTGAGATAACTCTGCACTAGTGCGAGCCGCAAATGCCACTTCCAGCTTAGCTGTGCAGAAGAAGAACAACAAGAAGAAGAAATATCTCGAAATATGTCCGTCAGGCCCCTTCCCTTGAGATAAATCTGCAAATATCTCGGAAACGAAGCGAGCTATGGCAAAATGTTAAGAGACCTTTTTTGTAGAGAATTAAGTTTCCTACTTTTTATGTTCTATGATATTTTTCGATCAGAGGCGTAGTTCTCGAGATATATCAAGATATTTAAAAGTTCCGAAGCCGCACCAACATAATAGAGATACAGAAACACCGTGGCCCCTTTCTTTGAGATAACACTGCACGATTGCGAGCTGTAAATGCCACTTCCAGCTTAGCTGTGCAGAAGAAGAACAACAAGAAGAAGAAATATCTCGAAATATGTCCGTCAGGCCCCTTCCCTTGAGATAAATCTGCAAATATCTCGGAAACGAAGCGAGCTATGGCAAAATGTTAAGAGACCTTTTTTGTAGAGAATTAAGTTTCCTACTTTTTATGTTCTATGATATTTTTTGATCAGATGCGTAGTTCTCGAGATATATCAAGATATTTAAAAGTTTCGAAGCCGCACCAACATAATAGAGATACAGAAACACCGTGGCCCCTTTCTTTGAGATAACTCTGCACTATTGCGAGCTGTAAATGCCACTTCCAGCTTAGCTGTGCAGAAGAAGAACAACAAGAAGAAGAAATATCTCGAAATATGTCCGTCAGGCCAGTTCCTTTGAGCTGAATCTGCAAATATCTCGGAAACGAAGCGAGCTATGGCAAAATGTTTCGAGACGTTTTTTATAGAGAATTATGTTTCCTACAATTTATGTTCTATGATATTTTTTGATCAGAAGCGTAGTTTTCGAGATATATCGAGATATTTAAAAGTTCCGAAGCCGCACCAACATAATAGAGATACAGAAACACCGTGGCCCCTTTCTTTGGGATAACTCTGCACTAGTGCGAGCCGCAAATGCCACTTCCAGCTTAGCTGTGCAGAAGAAGAACAACAAGAAGAAGAAATATCTCGAAATATGTCCGTCAGGCCCCTTCCCTTGAGATAAATCTGCAAATATCTCGGAAACGAAGCGAGCTATGGCAAAATGTTGAGAGACCTTTTTTGTAGAGAATTAAGTTTCCTACTTTTTATGTTCTATGATATTTTTTGATCAGATGCGTAAGTAGTTGTTCTATGCGGATTCTAAATCACTGGCGTCAGCATTTTTTTTGCTGACTCAGCAGTAATTTGACACCATCAGCAGAAATATGATACCCCCCTCCCCGCCCCCTCTCCCCACCCCATGACCTTGAACTGAAATTTGACACCACCGTCAGCAGAAATATGATACGTCTTCGACAACCCCCACCCCATAACCACCCCTCCCCACCCCCCTCTCCCCACCCCATAACCTTGAACTGAAATTTGACACCACCGTCAGCAGAAATATGATACGTCCTCGACAACCCCCACCCTATAACCACACCTCCCCCCACCCGCGCCCACCCCATAACCCACCCCTCCACCCCACCCCATGACCTTGAACTAAAATTAGGCGCCACCGTCAGCAGAAATATGATACGTCCTGACCTTGAACTGAAATTTGACACCCCATGACAACCCCCACCCCCACCCCATGACCTTGAACTATTTTTGTCTTATCGGAAGACGGCACAAGGCCCCCAAGTGGACCCGCACCCACCCCATGACCTTGAACTAAAATTAGACGCCACCGTCAGCAGAAATATGATACGTCCTGACCTTGAACTGAAATTTGACACCCCATGACAACCCCCACCCCCACCCCATGACCTTGAACTGAAATTTTACACCACCGTCGGCAGAAATATAACACCCTCCGTGACCTTGAACTGTTTGTTCTTATCGGAAGACCACTTTTTCTACGTCTTGGAAATGATTTTTTCTACGTCTTGGAAATGAGTTTTTTGTTGACGCAGCAAATCTGACACTGCAATTCGTGACTATAGAAGGTAGGGGGTTTGCTAAAGTTTCAAGCACACGCAAAACCAAATTGACCATCACCGCAAGCGCATCGTTCGCGAGATTGTATTGTGAAAAGTGAAATATGTATTCTCAAAGTTTCAAAGAGTTTTTTTGCCAAAGGAAGCGCCCCGCAAGTTCTACTCAAGAAGAAGAGGCACGCAAAAAAATGACAAAACATCAGAATGACGTGAAGTAAGTGTTCGAAACACATTTCATTTAACGCTGTCGGTATTTGTTCTAATAACATACTTAAACGGTATTTATTTGTTCTAGAATCGCAACACAATTATCATGCAGAATTTTGGGCCGAAAATATCCATTGACGGATTCCTGTACAAAGTATTTGGAAATCGGCATAAATATACTTGGCGACAATTTCTACCCGCAACTCGTATTATCAGACAGCCGAAACAACCGCCTGGAGCTGAGCATAGTCACATGGTCGCTGATAGTAGCCGAAGCAGACAACGTATGCAGCTTCTTTGACGATTCAAAAGATACACGCGACAGTATTAATTTTAATAATATAAGTGTTGAATTTGGAGTGCTATATGGTGAAAAAGTAATTAAATTGATTAGCAATGATATGTGTATGTGCATGATGAAAAAAACATTTGAGAAAATGGTAATTTTAAATGATTGTATAGTTGAAATGCATAATGCATTATATGATAATCTGTATTCGGTGGAACAAAAATTTAAAGAGTTTGTTGCATTAGTTCGGGGATACGGGGATGTAAAAGTGCCTGCAGAGGTTGTGCGGCATATCAAAGAAACTGATATTTATGATCCAAATTCAATTATTGATTGCGAATTAGTAGCTTTAGGTATTCAGGCAATAATAACAGCCGCATCAGCAGCATCTTAACAGAGAAAAAGAATTATGTTACAAATTATGTTAGAAATTATACTTTAATAAATCATAATGTATTGCATCATTTACAACTTCTCTCTCTACCTATATAAACCCAAACATCCCAGGAAAAAATTTCACTTCCTATACGATAGTCGTACGATGTGCATATGCACATTTGATCTTCGAATTAGCACAAAAAGAATTCGCACCAGATTGGAAAACACTTTTGTCTGCGCGCGTTGCTGGAATATTGTTAGCCAAAGAGTTAGCCAAAGAAGAAGAAAGTAATGGCACCGCGGAAAAGTAACAAGAAGAAGACGAAATTGCGCAAACTTCCAGTTGCAAAACGTGGGGGATTTCTTCCAGCACTTGTACCTATTTTTGCAGGCCTTTCAGCTTTGGGCACGGTGGCCGGCGGTGCAGCAGGTATCGCCAAGGCAGTCAACGATGCATCTGCAGCACGGAAAACACTGGAGGAAGTGAAACGGCACAATCGTGTTATGGAAGGACATGGACTTTACCTTGCACCATATAAACGGGGAAAAGGAATTAAAGAAAAAAAAAAAAAGAAGCGCTTCGGCAAACTGTAACGCTTCCACAGGACGCAATGACAAATGTGCAATTATATAACTTTGCACGAAAGTTGAACTTTCCATATTTTCGAGGCGTTTTCATGCGTACAAATTTGCCCTCTAAATCGTTCTTAAACGAATGCGGTATCGTGAATTTAGATAAATCGGAAGGTCCTGGTACACACTGGGTAGCTTACGTAAAGCGAGGTAATTGTGTTAAATATTTCGACTCTTTTGGAAATCTGAGGCCACCGACAGAGTTAATAAACTACTTCGGAAACCATGCAACGATTTTATACAATCACGCGCAGTATCAAAAATTCAATACGAGTGTATGCGGACAACTCTGCTTGCATTTTTTAGCCGGAAATGTATAAAATAGTTTCGATGCACATAGTCTTCACAGTTGCAAAGATGTCGTTGACGTTTACGTTAAGCGGAAAAAATTCTGTGCTTAGCACTGATTACTTTCCACCTATAGACTTGAAGGATGATAATTACGAACTCGGACTCGTTGATTTTCAAGCTTTCAACACAATACCGAACGTTGACTTTACAAACAATAAATTTTACTTTGATGCCGATGGTGAGATCACGATACCGGATGGTTCGTACGAACTCGAAGCGCTAAATAAATACATGCAAGAGAAAATAATGGACAAGACAAAAATCATTTTATTTCGTACAAATAACAGCACTTTGAAAAGTGAAATATATAGTGATTATACAATTGATTTTACCAAACCAAATAATATTGGATCGCTTCTCGGGTTTTCTACATATCGCATATTACCGCCGGGGCAATGGCACGAGTCGGATATACCGGTAAATATTATGAAAGTAAATGTGCTGAGGATCGAATGTAATATTACAACTGGTGCATATAGCAACGGTCAATGTGTTCATACCATTCATGAGTTTTCACCGCGCGTGCCGCCAGGATATAAAATTTCGGAAAGTCCTACGAACGTCATTTATCTTCCAGTTATCGTGAGAGCCATTGATCACCTTAGTATACGCATTACCGATCAAAACAATAATCTGATAAATTTCCGTGGAGAAGAAGTGACAGTGAGGCTTCACATTAGGCGGTGTAAAAAATAACATGAATATAAACATAATCGATGGCCTGTTGAACGGCTCGAACGGCTCGAATGGCCCGCGAACGGCTCGAACGGCCCGCGAACGGCTCGTTGAACGGCTCAAACGGCATGCCGTTGCACGGCTCGAACGGCTTGAACGGCCCGCGAACGGCCCGCCGAACGGCTCGAACGGCTTTCCGTTGAACGGCTCGAACGGCTCGAACGGCTCGTTGAACGGCTCGAACGGCCCGCTGAACGGCTCGAACGGCTTTCCGTTGAACGGCTCGAACGGCTCGAACGGCCCGTTGAACGGCTCGAACGGCCCGCTGAACGGCTCGAACGGCCCACTGAACGGCTCGAACGGTCCGCTGAACGGCTCGAACGGCTCGAATGGCATGCTGAACATTTTACGACAGCCGCAGTACGGATAATGATGTAAAAACGATGACAATTATACAATCATTCAGTAGAGGAAATATATCCAAATCGGACACATCGCAAGAGCACATCGTTGAACGCTCCGACGACGCGGCGGTTTAATATACGTTAAATATCCATTCATTTAATAGCCTTTCAAGAGAACAAGCAGCACTTATGCCAAACATTACTAGAAATAATGCTGTTGTACACAGATGCTAAAACTCAACCGATCAACAATCCTCCGAATGCATTATTGGGCCCCCCCGTTGAACGAGTTGCTAAAAGGATCGTTAGAAAATGGATGGAACCAGAACTTCAATCACAAACGCACAAACTGTACTTGCTGCAGCAATTGCCACGGTTACAGGAATGATAATCATGTATTAAACGGTGATGACTCTTTACAATCATTTAGTAAGGACAATATCTCCAAACTGAACACATCGCAAGATTTGAGCGACAAAAACGCGCAATTTCTGCAATCGTTGGGTTTTGTGATTAAGAAACAAAAATGATGGATCCATTGAACATTGCTAGTTTACCGATTTCTGATGATCGAATTACAAAGATCGAATTACATAGTTACGGCCCATACGCCAACACAACGTTCGGAAACAATGATGAAATACGAATTCCCATTCAACAACAAGATTTGTACACGTTTCCTAGTGAGAGTTACCTTTACGTCGAAGGAAAACTCATTCTCAACGATGACAATGTTGCAGGAACTTCAGTTGGACTAGAAATGAATTGCGCCGCATTTATGTTTGATGAAATTCGATATGAATTAAACGGCGTGGAGATTGATCGTTGTAAAAACGTTGGAATAACAACTATGATAAAAAATGGAGTATCGTTGACAACGACAAGATCGAAAATGCTTGAAAACGCTGGCTGGATAGACATACCCAATGCAGGAGGCTACTTTGACTTTTGTGTTCCTCTAAATATGCTGCTCGGTTTCTGCGAAGATTACAAACGAATAGTGATTAATGCGCATCATGAATTGATTCTGATTCGGTCGCGAGACGACAAAAACGCTATTTTTGGAACAGATGGTGCAAAATACACGCTGCAACTATACAAAGTACAGTGGAGGATGCCACATGTCACGCTCGAAGAAAGGCACAAACTTTCATTGTTGCGCATCCTTGAAAACGGTCAAACGATAATTATGAGTTACCGTTCCTGGGACTTATACGAGTATCCAATGTTACAAGCAACCACTAAACATACATGGAGCATTAAAGCAGCTACGCAATTAGAAAAACCACGATATGTAATATTTGCATTACAAACGGATAAAAAAAATAGGCTCAATAGACATATCACCAAATTTGATGACTGCAAACTCACCAATTTTCGATTGTATTTAAATTCGGATTCATATCCGTATGACAATTTGAATCTTGACTTTAATAAAAATAGATACTCTGTCCTTTACGACATGTATGCAAAATTCAGAAAGTCATATTACGGAGCAATGTGCAGTAATGATGATGACGGAGCTCTATACGATAAAATACTCTTTTTTGGCTACGGCCCATTCGTTGTCATTGATTGCTCGCATCAGAACGAATCGATAAAAAGCGCTACAATCGATGTAAGAATCGATTTTGAGTGTAGTGAAAACGTTCCTGAAAATACTAGCGCTTACTGTTTGATCATTCACGATCGTATCGTGCAGTACAATCCACTGACCAATGTAGTGCGCAAACTCTCTTAAGTGGAAGAGGGTTTATATGAGATTATTCCACAGCAAAACCAGTCATTTTTCGCTACAAATTCAACTAATCAAAATGAACGTACCAACATTCGTGGACATTCAAGGCTTCAAAAGCGATACGAACGAGTTATTCGTAAAGGAACTTGCCATCTTCCAGAATGGGAATCGTGTACAATGTTTCATCTTTGCGCCTCCATTTGCTAAGAGAAAATTGTCGAAAGCAGAATTAAGACAAATAAAATGGTTGACGCAAAATCATCATGGTTTTGAGTGGGACGATGGTACCGTGCCGTATTCACGCCTTCAAGAGTGTGCCGCTTCGTGTTTGAAAGATAGTATTCATGGATCTGTATACGTCAAGAGCATTGAGAAAGAAAAATGGCTGAAGAAACTTTATCCTTCAGTCAGTCCAATCAATATAGAGGTTTTGAACAAAGATGACGATCTACCGAATTTGCCAACCAAGAGCCGGCATATTCAGGATGGATGGATGGATAAACATATGGCATGCATCGCGCACAACGGAGCATGTGCTATGAGAAACGTATCGATATTAAAAGAATGGTGGTTAAAAAAAAGGAAGGAGGAAGATGAAGAGCTGTGTATGGAACATTATAACCGGCCGGGGGATGACACGCACATAGATGGACCTCCACCGAAAAAGAAAAATTGTTACATTTGTCTTAAAACACGAAACATTTAATATCATTTATTAATTTTGTTCATTACTGTAAAATAATAAAATCTATTTAGTAAAAATATACTTTATGCGTCTTAATGTTGTTTTACCTAGAACGATTGTATGTGTAACGTTTATGTTTCATATTCCAATGTAGGAGATACAAAGGAATGTTCTTCTATTTCAAAGACACGAGGAAGTAGGGCGAAATCTATGTTTACATGCAGACACGTGTCGATGTGCAATCTGGCACAGATAGAGAGAGCATCGCCGAGACAGACTTTTGGTCACGTTGTTGCTTGGATGCGTATTTGATGGCTCGGTCACGAATTGCATTCCACGTGCCCGCCACCACCGCGTGCCCGCCAACGCCGCGCGCCGCCGCCGCCGCCGCCGCCCCGCCGCCGCCCCGCCGCCGCCGCCCCGCCGCGGACAAAAAGGGTTAATCGCGGTTAAAGCGCGTTATCGCCGCGGAGAAAAAGGGTTAATCGCGGTTAAAGCGCGTTATCGCCGCGGAGAAGAAGGGTTAATCGCGATTAAAGCTCGTCTATGGCCGCGGCTAAAGCGCGTTCACGACGCGGGCAAGCAGCTTTTCCACAACCTATAAAGAGGCTGAATCATTAAATATATGGTTATTATATAGACGATATGCGTTTCGCAAAGCAGCCCCTGTCTATCATTATTCTCGATGTAGACGAGAGGACAACACGCATGGACGATCGTCGGCAACGACACGGGCCCCTCTTGCCGAATACGATACGTGGTATAATTTGCGGTCCATCGAACTGCGGTAAAACGAACGTCGTAATCAGTCTGATCGAGAGCCCGAACGGTGTAAGATTCAATAACGTATATGTATACTCAAAATCATTGCAACAACCAAAGTACAAATATCTTGAACGAATTTTGACAAACGTTCCTGAAATCGGATACTTTTCATTTTCAAATAATACCGAAGTCGTGCCACCGAACGAGGCGCTGCCCGATTCGGTGTTTATATTCGATGACGTTGCATGCGACAAGCAAGACGTGATAAGAGAATATTTCGCTATGGGCAGGCACTCGCGCGTGGACTGTTTTTATCTCTGTCAGACTTACGCGAGAATACCGAAACACCTAATTCGCGACAATGCCAACCTTTTGATCGTGTTCAAACAAGATGGCACGAATCTACGCCACATTTATAATGATCATGTAAATACAGATATGTCGTACGAAAATTTTTGTAAATTGTGCACACAGTGTTGGGAACAGAAGTATGGTTTCGTAATAATCGACAAGGATAGCTCGATGGAACGTGGTCGTTACAGAAAAGGATTTAACGAATTTGCCGTTTTCTGAAACATTTAGTCCTTCGATAGAACGCTTAGCGAGTAGACGTCTTCTCTTTGCAATGGATAATAGTAATAATAAAGAATCGAGTAAAGTTGCGAATGCTATAGCTAAAACAAGCGATGCTATACGCAAAAAACGCAGAGCTCTCAAATCGGAGAGCATCGACGAAGAGAGAGTCATCGAAAAACGATTGAGACCCGTGGTAGAACCGCTGGAACGAATTATCGAGAATATGTCCGCGGAATTGCCACATTCAGACACGATCGATATAAAATCCGAGTCGACATTCCCAACTTTTAATATTAAAGAACCACAAAAATTGACGTCAACTCCTTTTCTTAACCCTCAAAGCACACAAACTGCAAGA
Source organism: Osmia lignaria lignaria (assembly GCF_051020975.1). Taxonomy (NCBI): domain Eukaryota; kingdom Metazoa; phylum Arthropoda; class Insecta; order Hymenoptera; family Megachilidae; genus Osmia; species Osmia lignaria. Next base: position 1,664,641 of record NW_027478159.1, on the reverse strand, counting down.
GCACGCATTTATTCCGAACCTGGCACATCTTCGAGTGAACGGTCGGTGGATGTGACGAAAGATCGCCCCGATTTTCATCGTGAAGAATCGATACATGCCGTTGATACGTACGGCGACAGCGACGAGAATCTTAATGTTTCTATGCAGCGAATTTTGGACATAATTTGTTGCGTTGTACGTATACTCCATACACGTCATCTATCTTCTTCTCACGATCGGTAAAGAGTAATTGAATGTATTTAGCCGCCAACGGCCCCAAATTTTCCGTGAAATGGCTACGTATGTTTTCGCTAGGATTGTCCAAAATTCGCTGCATAGAAACATTAAGATTCTCGTCGCTGTCGCCGTACGTATCAACGGCATGTATCGATTCTTCACGATGAAAATCGGGGCGATCTTTCGTCACATCCACCGACCGTTCACTCGAAGATGTGCCAGGTTCGGAATAAATGCGTGCTCTTGCAGTTTGTGTGCTTTGAGGGTTAAGAAAAGGAGTTGACGTCAATTTTTGTGGTTCTTTAATATTAAAAGTTGGGAATGTCGACTCGGATTTTATATCGATCGTGTCTGAATGTGGCAATTCCGCGGACATATTCTCGATAATTCGTTCCAGCGGTTCTACCACGGGTCTCAATCGTTTTTCGATGACTCTCTCTTCGTCGATGCTCTCCGATTTGAGAGCTCTGCGTTTTTTGCGTATAGCATCGCTTGTTTTAGCTATAGCATTCGCAACTTTACTCGATTCTTTATTATTACTATTATCCATTGCAAAGAGAAGACGTCTACTCGCTAAGCGTTCTATCGAAGGACTAAATGTTTCAGAAAACGGCAAATTCGTTAAATCCTTTTCTGTAACGACCACGTTCCATCGAGCTATCCTTGTCGATTATTACGAAACCATACTTCTGTTCCCAACACTGTGTGCACAATTTACAAAAATTTTCGTACGACATATCTGTATTTACATGATCATTATAAATGTGGCGTAGATTCGTGCCATCTTGTTTGAACACGATCAAAAGGTTGGCATTGTCGCGAATTAGGTGTTTCGGTATTCTCGCGTAAGTCTGACAGAGATAAAAACAGTCCACGCGCGAGTGCCTGCCCATAGCGAAATATTCTCTTATCACGTCTTGCTTGTCGCATGCAACGTCATCGAATATAAACACCGAATCGGGCAGCGCCTCGTTCGGTGGCACGACTTCGGTATTATTTGAAAATGAAAAGTATCCGATTTCAGGAACGTTTGTCAAAATTCGTTCAAGATATTTGTACTTTGGTTGTTGCAATGATTTTGAGTATACATATACGTTATTGAATCTTACACCGTTCGGGCTCTCGATCAGACTGATTACGACGTTCGTTTTACCGCAGTTCGATGGACCGCAAATTATACCACGTATCGTATTCGGCAAGAGGGGCCCGTGTCGTTGCCGACGATCGTCCATGCGTGTTGTCCTCTCGTCTACATCGAGAATAATGATAGACAGGGGCTGCTTTGCGAAACGCATATCGTCTATATAATAACCATATATTTAATGATTCAGCCTCTTTATAGGTTGTGGAAAAGCTGCTTGCCCGCGTCGTGAACGCGCTTTAGCCGCGGCCATAGACGAGCTTTAATCGCGATTAACCCTTCTTCTCCGCGGCGATAACGCGCTTTAACCGCGATTAACCCTTTTTCTCCGCGGCGATAACGCGCTTTAACCGCGATTAACCCTTTTTGTCCGCGGCGGGGCGGCGGCGGCGGGGCGGCGGCGGGGCGGCGGCGGCGGCGGCGGCGCGCGGCGTTGGCGGGCACGCGGTGGTGGCGGGCACGTGGAATGCAATTCGTGACCGAGCCATCAAATACGCATCCAAGCAACAACGTGACCAAAAGTCTGTCTCGGCGATGCTCTCTCTATCTGTGCCAGATTGCACATCGACACGTGTCTGCATGTAAACATAGATTTCGCCCTACTTCCTCGTGTCTTTGAAATAGAAGAACATTCCTTTGTATCTCCTACATTGGAATATGAAACATAAACGTTACACATACAATCGTTCTAGGTAAAACAACATTAAGACGCATAAAGTATATTTTTACTAAATAGATTTTATTATTTTACAGTAATGAACAAAATTAATAAATGATATTAAATGTTTCGTGTTTTAAGACAAATGTAACAATTTTTCTTTTTCGGTGGAGGTCCATCTATGTGCGTGTCATCCCCCGGCCGGTTATAATGTTCCATACACAGCTCTTCATCTTCCTCCTTCCTTTTTTTTAACCACCATTCTTTTAATATCGATACGTTTCTCATAGCACATGCTCCGTTGTGCGCGATGCATGCCATATGTTTATCCATCCATCCATCCTGAATATGCCGGCTCTTGGTTGGCAAATTCGGTAGATCGTCATCTTTGTTCAAAACCTCTATATTGATTGGACTGACTGAAGGATAAAGTTTCTTCAGCCATTTTTCTTTCTCAATGCTCTTGACGTATACAGATCCATGAATACTATCTTTCAAACACGAAGCGGCACACTCTTGAAGGCGTGAATACGGCACGGTACCATCGTCCCACTCAAAACCATGATGATTTTGCGTCAACCATTTTATTTGTCTTAATTCTGCTTTCGACAATTTTCTCTTAGCAAATGGAGGCGCAAAGATGAAACATTGTACACGATTCCCATTCTGGAAGATGGCAAGTTCCTTTACGAATAACTCGTTCGTATCGCTTTTGAAGCCTTGAATGTCCACGAATGTTGGTACGTTCATTTTGATTAGTTGAATTTGTAGCGAAAAATGACTGGTTTTGCTGTGGAATAATCTCATATAAACCCTCTTCCACTTAAGAGAGTTTGCGCACTACATTGGTCAGTGGATTGTACTGCACGATACGATCGTGAATGATCAAACAGTAAGCGCTAGTATTTTCAGGAACGTTTTCACTACACTCAAAATCGATTCTTACATCGATTGTAGCGCTTTTTATCGATTCGTTCTGATGCGAGCAATCAATGACAACGAATGGGCCGTAGCCAAAAAAGAGTATTTTATCGTATAGAGCTCCGTCATCATCATTACTGCACATTGCTCCGTAATATGACTTTCTGAATTTTGCATACATGTCGTAAAGGACAGAGTATCTATTTTTATTAAAGTCAAGATTCAAATTGTCATACGGATATGAATCCGAATTTAAATACAATCGAAAATTGGTGAGTTTGCAGTCATCAAATTTGGTGATATGTCTATTGAGCCTATTTTTTTTATCCGTTTGTAATGCAAATATTACATATCGTGGTTTTTCTAATTGCGTAGCTGCTTTAATGCTCCATGTATGTTTAGTGGTTGCTTGTAACATTGGATACTCGTATAAGTCCCAGGAACGGTAACTCATAATTATCGTTTGACCGTTTTCAAGGATGCGCAACAATGAAAGTTTGTGCCTTTCTTCGAGCGTGACATGTGGCATCCTCCACTGTACTTTGTATAGTTGCAGCGTGTATTTTGCACCATCTGTTCCAAAAATAGCGTTTTTGTCGTCTCGCGACCGAATCAGAATCAATTCATGATGCGCATTAATCACTATTCGTTTGTAATCTTCGCAGAAACCGAGCAGCATATTTAGAGGAACACAAAAGTCAAAGTAGCCTCCTGCATTGGGTATGTCTATCCAGCCAGCGTTTTCAAGCATTTTCGATCTTGTCGTTGTCAACGATACTCCATTTTTTATCATAGTTGTTATTCCAACGTTTTTACAACGATCAATCTCCACGCCGTTTAATTCATATCGAATTTCATCAAACATAAATGCGGCGCAATTCATTTCTAGTCCAACTGAAGTTCCTGCAACATTGTCATCGTTGAGAATGAGTTTTCCTTCGACGTAAAGGTAACTCTCACTAGGAAACGTGTACAAATCTTGTTGTTGAATGGGAATTCGTATTTCATCATTGTTTCCGAACGTTGTGTTGGCGTATGGGCCGTAACTATGTAATTCGATCTTTGTAATTCGATCATCAGAAATCGGTAAACTAGCAATGTTCAATGGATCCATCATTTTTGTTTCTTAATCACAAAACCCAACGATTGCAGAAATTGCGCGTTTTTGTCGCTCAAATCTTGCGATGTGTTCAGTTTGGAGATATTGTCCTTACTAAATGATTGTAAAGAGTCATCACCGTTTAATACATGATTATCATTCCTGTAACCGTGGCAATTGCTGCAGCAAGTACAGTTTGTGCGTTTGTGATTGAAGTTCTGGTTCCATCCATTTTCTAACGATCCTTTTAGCAACTCGTTCAACGGGGGGGCCCAATAATGCATTCGGAGGATTGTTGATCGGTTGAGTTTTAGCATCTGTGTACAACAGCATTATTTCTAGTAATGTTTGGCATAAGTGCTGCTTGTTCTCTTGAAAGGCTATTAAATGAATGGATATTTAACGTATATTAAACCGCCGCGTCGTCGGAGCGTTCAACGATGTGCTCTTGCGATGTGTCCGATTTGGATATATTTCCTCTACTGAATGATTGTATAATTGTCATCGTTTTTACATCATTATCCGTACTGCGGCTGTCGTAAAATGTTCAGCATGCCATTCGAGCCGTTCGAGCCGTTCAGCGGACCGTTCGAGCCGTTCAGTGGGCCGTTCGAGCCGTTCAGCGGGCCGTTCGAGCCGTTCAACGGGCCGTTCGAGCCGTTCGAGCCGTTCAACGGAAAGCCGTTCGAGCCGTTCAGCGGGCCGTTCGAGCCGTTCAACGAGCCGTTCGAGCCGTTCGAGCCGTTCAACGGAAAGCCGTTCGAGCCGTTCGGCGGGCCGTTCGCGGGCCGTTCAAGCCGTTCGAGCCGTGCAACGGCATGCCGTTTGAGCCGTTCAACGAGCCGTTCGCGGGCCGTTCGAGCCGTTCGCGGGCCATTCGAGCCGTTCGAGCCGTTCAACAGGCCATCGATTATGTTTATATTCATGTTATTTTTTACACCGCCTAATGTGAAGCCTCACTGTCACTTCTTCTCCACGGAAATTTATCAGATTATTGTTTTGATCGGTAATGCGTATACTAAGGTGATCAATGGCTCTCACGATAACTGGAAGATAAATGACGTTCGTAGGACTTTCCGAAATTTTATATCCTGGCGGCACGCGCGGTGAAAACTCATGAATGGTATGAACACATTGACCGTTGCTATATGCACCAGTTGTAATATTACATTCGATCCTCAGCACATTTACTTTCATAATATTTACCGGTATATCCGACTCGTGCCATTGCCCCGGCGGTAATATGCGATATGTAGAAAACCCGAGAAGCGATCCAATATTATTTGGTTTGGTAAAATCAATTGTATAATCACTATATATTTCACTTTTCAAAGTGCTGTTATTTGTACGAAATAAAATGATTTTTGTCTTGTCCATTATTTTCTCTTGCATGTATTTATTTAGCGCTTCGAGTTCGTACGAACCATCCGGTATCGTGATCTCACCATCGGCATCAAAGTAAAATTTATTGTTTGTAAAGTCAACGTTCGGTATTGTGTTGAAAGCTTGAAAATCAACGAGTCCGAGTTCGTAATTATCATCCTTCAAGTCTATAGGTGGAAAGTAATCAGTGCTAAGCACAGAATTTTTTCCGCTTAACGTAAACGTCAACGACATCTTTGCAACTGTGAAGACTATGTGCATCGAAACTATTTTATACATTTCCGGCTAAAAAATGCAAGCAGAGTTGTCCGCATACACTCGTATTGAATTTTTGATACTGCGCGTGATTGTATAAAATCGTTGCATGGTTTCCGAAGTAGTTTATTAACTCTGTCGGTGGCCTCAGATTTCCAAAAGAGTCGAAATATTTAACACAATTACCTCGCTTTACGTAAGCTACCCAGTGTGTACCAGGACCTTCCGATTTATCTAAATTCACGATACCGCATTCGTTTAAGAACGATTTAGAGGGCAAATTTGTACGCATGAAAACGCCTCGAAAATATGGAAAGTTCAACTTTCGTGCAAAGTTATATAATTGCACATTTGTCATTGCGTCCTGTGGAAGCGTTACAGTTTGCCGAAGCGCTTCTTTTTTTTTTTTTCTTTAATTCCTTTTCCCCGTTTATATGGTGCAAGGTAAAGTCCATGTCCTTCCATAACACGATTGTGCCGTTTCACTTCCTCCAGTGTTTTCCGTGCTGCAGATGCATCGTTGACTGCCTTGGCGATACCTGCTGCACCGCCGGCCACCGTGCCCAAAGCTGAAAGGCCTGCAAAAATAGGTACAAGTGCTGGAAGAAATCCCCCACGTTTTGCAACTGGAAGTTTGCGCAATTTCGTCTTCTTCTTGTTACTTTTCCGCGGTGCCATTACTTTCTTCTTCTTTGGCTAACTCTTTGGCTAACAATATTCCAGCAACGCGCGCAGACAAAAGTGTTTTCCAATCTGGTGCGAATTCTTTTTGTGCTAATTCGAAGATCAAATGTGCATATGCACATCGTACGACTATCGTATAGGAAGTGAAATTTTTTCCTGGGATGTTTGGGTTTATATAGGTAGAGAGAGAAGTTGTAAATGATGCAATACATTATGATTTATTAAAGTATAATTTCTAACATAATTTGTAACATAATTCTTTTTCTCTGTTAAGATGCTGCTGATGCGGCTGTTATTATTGCCTGAATACCTAAAGCTACTAATTCGCAATCAATAATTGAATTTGGATCATAAATATCAGTTTCTTTGATATGCCGCACAACCTCTGCAGGCACTTTTACATCCCCGTATCCCCGAACTAATGCAACAAACTCTTTAAATTTTTGTTCCACCGAATACAGATTATCATATAATGCATTATGCATTTCAACTATACAATCATTTAAAATTACCATTTTCTCAAATGTTTTTTTCATCATGCACATACACATATCATTGCTAATCAATTTAATTACTTTTTCACCATATAGCACTCCAAATTCAACACTTATATTATTAAAATTAATACTGTCGCGTGTATCTTTTGAATCGTCAAAGAAGCTGCATACGTTGTCTGCTTCGGCTACTATCAGCGACCATGTGACTATGCTCAGCTCCAGGCGGTTGTTTCGGCTGTCTGATAATACGAGTTGCGGGTAGAAATTGTCGCCAAGTATATTTATGCCGATTTCCAAATACTTTGTACAGGAATCCGTCAATGGATATTTTCGGCCCAAAATTCTGCATGATAATTGTGTTGCGATTCTAGAACAAATAAATACCGTTTAAGTATGTTATTAGAACAAATACCGACAGCGTTAAATGAAATGTGTTTCGAACACTTACTTCACGTCATTCTGATGTTTTGTCATTTTTTTGCGTGCCTCTTCTTCTTGAGTAGAACTTGCGGGGCGCTTCCTTTGGCAAAAAAACTCTTTGAAACTTTGAGAATACATATTTCACTTTTCACAATACAATCTCGCGAACGATGCGCTTGCGGTGATGGTCAATTTGGTTTTGCGTGTGCTTGAAACTTTAGCAAACCCCCTACCTTCTATAGTCACGAATTGCAGTGTCAGATTTGCTGCGTCAACAAAAAACTCATTTCCAAGACGTAGAAAAAATCATTTCCAAGACGTAGAAAAAGTGGTCTTCCGATAAGAACAAACAGTTCAAGGTCACGGAGGGTGTTATATTTCTGCCGACGGTGGTGTAAAATTTCAGTTCAAGGTCATGGGGTGGGGGTGGGGGTTGTCATGGGGTGTCAAATTTCAGTTCAAGGTCAGGACGTATCATATTTCTGCTGACGGTGGCGTCTAATTTTAGTTCAAGGTCATGGGGTGGGTGCGGGTCCACTTGGGGGCCTTGTGCCGTCTTCCGATAAGACAAAAATAGTTCAAGGTCATGGGGTGGGGGTGGGGGTTGTCATGGGGTGTCAAATTTCAGTTCAAGGTCAGGACGTATCATATTTCTGCTGACGGTGGCGCCTAATTTTAGTTCAAGGTCATGGGGTGGGGTGGAGGGGTGGGTTATGGGGTGGGCGCGGGTGGGGGGAGGTGTGGTTATAGGGTGGGGGTTGTCGAGGACGTATCATATTTCTGCTGACGGTGGTGTCAAATTTCAGTTCAAGGTTATGGGGTGGGGAGAGGGGGGTGGGGAGGGGTGGTTATGGGGTGGGGGTTGTCGAAGACGTATCATATTTCTGCTGACGGTGGTGTCAAATTTCAGTTCAAGGTCATGGGGTGGGGAGAGGGGGCGGGGAGGGGGGTATCATATTTCTGCTGATGGTGTCAAATTACTGCTGAGTCAGCAAAAAAAATGCTGACGCCAGTGATTTAGAATCCGCATAGAACAACTACTTGCGTAGTTCTCGAGATATATCAAGATATTTAAAAGTTCCGAAGCCGCACCAACATAATAAAGATACAGAAACACCGTGGCCCCTTTCTTTGAGATAACTCTGCACTATTGCGAGCTGCAAATGCCACTTCCAGCTTAGCTGTGCAGAGGAAGAACAACAAGAAGAAGAAATATCTCGAAATATGTCCGTCAGGCCAGTTCCTTTGAGCTGAATCTGCAAATATCTCGGAAACGAAGCGAGCTATGGCAAAATGTTAAGAGACGTTTTTTGTAGAGAATTATGTTTCCTACAATTCATGTTCTATGATATTTTTTGATCAGAAGCGTAGTTTTCGAGATATATCGAGATATTTAAAAGTTCCGAAGCCGCACCAACATAATAGGGATACAGAAACACCGTGGCCCCTTTCTTTGAGATAACTCTGCACTAGTGCGAGCCGCAAATGCCACTTCCAGCTTAGCTGTGCAGAAGAAGAACAACAAGAAGAAGAAATATCTCGAAATATGTCCGTCAGGCCCCTTCCCTTGAGATAAATCTGCAAATATCTCGGAAACGAAGCGAGCTATGGCAAAATGTTAAGAGACCTTTTTTGTAGAGAATTAAGTTTCCTACTTTTTATGTTCTATGATATTTTTTGATCAGATGCGTAGTTCTCGAGATATATCAAGATATTTAAAAGTTCCGAAGCCGCACCAACATAATAGAGATACAGAAACACCGTGGCCCCTTTCTTTGAGATAACTCTGCACTATTGCGAGCTGTAAATGCCACTTCCAGCTTAGCTGTGCAGAAGAAGAACAACAAGAAGAAGAAATATCTCGAAATATGTCCGTCAGGCCCCTTCCCTTGAGATATATCTGCAAATATCTCGGAAACGAAGCGAGCTATGGCAAAATGTTAAGAGACCTTTTTTGTAGAGAATTCTGTGTCCTACAATTTATGTTCTATGATATTTTTTGATCAGAAGCGTAGTTTTCGAGATATATCGAGATATTTAAAAGTTCCGAAGCCGCACCAACATAATAGAGATACAGAAACACCGTGGCCCCTTTCTTTGAGATAACTCTGCACTATTGCGAGCTGCTAATGCCACATCCAGCTTAGCTGTGCAGAGGAAGAACAACAAGAAGAAGAAATATCTCGAAATATGTCCGTCAGGCCAGTTCCTTTGAGCTGAATCTGCAAATATCTCGGAAACGAAGCGAGCTATGGCAAAATGTTAAGAGACGTTTTTTGTAGAGAATTATGTTTTCTACAATTCATGTTCTATGATATTTTTTGATCAGAAGCGTAGTTTTCGAGATATATCAAGATATTTAAAAGTTCCGAAGCAGCACCAACATAATAGAGATACAGAAACACCGTGGCCCCTTTCTTTGAGATAACTCTGCACTACTGCGAGCTGTAAATGCCACTTCCAGCTTAGCTGTGCAGCAGAAGAACAACAAGAAGAAGAAATATCTCGAAATATGTCCGGCAGGCCCCTTCCCTTGAGATATATCTGCAAATATCTCGGAAACGAAGCGAGCTATGGCAAAATGTTAAGAGACCTTTTTGTAGAGAATTAAGTTTCCTACTTTTTATGTTCTATGATATTTTTTGATCAGATGCGTAGTTCTCGAGATATATCAAGATATTTAAAAGTTCCGAAGCCGCACCAACATAATAGAGATACAGAAACACCGTGGCCCCTTTCTTTGAGATAACTCTGCACTATTGCGAGCTGCAAATGCCACTTCCAGCTTAGCTGTGCAGAGGAAGAACAACAAGAAGAAGAAGTATCTCGAAATATGTCCGTCAGGCCCGTTCCTTTGAGCTGAATCTGCAAATATCTCGGAAACGAAGCGAGCTATGGCAAAATGTTAAGAGACGTTTTTTGTAGAGAATTATGTTTCCTACAATTTATGTTCTATGATATTTTTTGATCAGACGCGTAGTTTTCGAGATATATCGAGATATTTAAAAGTTCCGAAGCCGCACCAACTTAATAGAGATACAGAAACACCGTGGCCCCTTTCTTTGAGATAACTCTGCACTAGTGCGAGCCGCAAATGCCACTTCCAGCTTAGCTGTGCAGAAGAAGAACAACAAGAAGAAGAAATATCTCGAAATATGTCCGACAGGCCCCTTCCCTTGAGATAAATCTGCAAATATCTCGGAAACGAAGCGAGCTATGTCAAAATGTTAAGAGACCTTTTTTGTAGAGAATAATGTTTCCTACAATTTACGTTCTATGATATTTTTTGATCAGAAGCGTAGTTTTCGAGATATATCGAGATATTTAAAAGTTCCGAAGCCGCACCAACATAATAGAGATACAGAAACACCGTGGCCCCTTTCTTTGAGATAACTCTGCACTATTGCGACCTGCAAATGCCACTTCCAGCTCAGCTGCGCAGAAGAAGAACAACAAGAAGAAGAAATATCTCGAAATATGTCCGTCAGGCCCCTTCCCTTGAGATAAATCTGCAAATATCTCGGAAACGAAGCGAGCTATGGCAAAATGTTAAGAGACCATTTTTGTACAGAATTAAGTTTCCTACTTTTTATGTTCTATGATATTTTTTGATCAGAGGCGTAGTTCTCGAGATATATCAAGATATTTAAAAGTTCCGAAGCCGCACCAACATAATAGAGATACAGAAACACCGTGGCCCCTTTCTTTGAGATAACTCTGCACGATTGCGAGCTGGAAATGCCACTTCCAGTTTAGCTGTGCAGAAGAAGAACAACAAGAAGAAGAAATATCTCGAAATATGTCCATCAGGACCCTTCCCTTGAGATAAATCTGCAAATATCTCGGAAACGAAGCGAGCTATGGCAAAATGTTAAGAGACCTTTTTTGTAGAGAATAATGTTTCCTACAATTTACGTTCTATGATATTTTTTGATCAGAAGCGTAGTTTTCGAGATATATCGAGATATTTAAAAGTTCCGAAGCCGCACCAACATAATAGAGATACAGAAACACCGTGGCCCCTTTCTTTGAGATAACTCTGCACTATTGCGACCTGCAAATGCCACTTCCAGCTCAGCTGTGCAGAAGAAGAACAACAAGAAGAAGAAATATCTCGAAATATGTCCGTCAGGCCAGTTCCTTTGAGCTGAATCTGCAAATATCTCGGAAACGAAGCGAGCTATGGCAAAATGTTAAGAGACCGTTTTTGTAGAGAATTAAGTTTCCTACTTTTTATGTTCTATGATATTTTTTGATCAGATGCGTGGTTCTCGAGATATATCAAGATATTTAAAAGTTCCGAAGCCGCACCAACATAATAGAGATACAGAAACACCGTGGCCCCTTTCTTAGAGATAACTCTGCACTATTGCGAGCTGCAAATGCCACTTCCAGCTTAGCTGTGCAGAAGAAGAACAACAAGAAGAAGAAATATCTCGAAATATGTCCGTCAGGCCCCTTCCCTTGAGATATATCTGCAAATATCTCGGAAACGAAGCGAGCTATGGCAAAATGCTAAGAGACCTTTTTTGTAGAGAATTAAGTTTCCTACTTTTTATGTTCTATGATATTTTTCGATCAGACGCGTAGTTCTCGAGATATATCGAGATATTTAAAAGTTCCGAAGCAGCACCAACATAATAGAGATACAGAAACACCGTGGCCCCTTTCTGTGAGATAACTCTGCACTAGTGCGAGCCGCAAATGCCACTTCCAGCTTAGCTGTGCAGAAGAAGAACAACAAGAAGAAGAAATATCTCGAAATATGTCCGTCAGGCCCCTTCCCTTGAGATAAATCTGCAAATATCTCGGAAACGAAGCGAGCTATGGCAAAATGTTAAGAGACCTTTTTTGTAGAGAATTAAGTTTCCTACTTTTTATGTTCTATGATATTTTTCGATCAGAGGCGTAGTTCTCGAGATATATCAAGATATTTAAAAGTTCCGAAGCCGCACCAACATAATAGAGATACAGAAACACCGTGGCCCCTTTCTTTGAGATAACACTGCACGATTGCGAGCTGTAAATGCCACTTCCAGCTTAGCTGTGCAGAAGAAGAACAACAAGAAGAAGAAATATCTCGAAATATGTCCGTCAGGCCCCTTCCCTTGAGATAAATCTGCAAATATCTCGGAAACGAAGCGAGCTATGGCAAAATGTTAAGAGACCTTTTTTGTAGAGAATTAAGTTTCCTACTTTTTATGTTCTATGATATTTTTTGATCAGATGCGTAGTTCTCGAGATATATCAAGATATTTAAAAGTTTCGAAGCCGCACCAACATAATAGAGATACAGAAACACCGTGGCCCCTTTCTTTGAGATAACTCTGCACTATTGCGAGCTGTAAATGCCACTTCCAGCTTAGCTGTGCAGAAGAAGAACAACAAGAAGAAGAAATATCTCGAAATATGTCCGTCAGGCCAGTTCCTTTGAGCTGAATCTGCAAATATCTCGGAAACGAAGCGAGCTATGGCAAAATCTTAAGAGACGTTTTTTGTAGAGAATTATGTTTCCTACAATTTATGTTCTATCATATTTTTTGATCAGATGCGTAGTTTTCGAGATATATCGAGATATTTAAAAGTTCCGAAGCCGCACCAACATAATAGAGATACAGAAACACCGTGGCCCCTTTCTTTGAGATAACTCTGCACTATTGCGACCTACAAATGCCACTTCCAGCTCAGCTGTGCAGAAGAAGAACAACAAGAAGAAGAAATATCTCGAAATATGTCCGTCAGGCCCCTTCCCTTGAGATAAATCTGCAAATATCTCGGAAACGAAGCGAGCTATGGCAAAATGTTAAGAGACCGTTTTTGTAGAGAATTAAGTTTCCTACTTTTTATGTTCTATGATATTTTTTGATCAGATGCGTAGTTCTCGAGATATATCAAGATATTTGAACGTTCCGAAGCCGCACCAACATAATAGAGATACAGAAACACCGTGGCCCCTTTCTTTGAGATAACTCTGCACTATTGCGAGCTGCAAATGCCACTTCCAGCTTAGCTGTGCAGAGGAAGAACAACAAGAAGAAGAAGTATCTCGAAATATGTCCGTCAGGCCCGTTCCTTTGAGCTGAATCTGCAAATATCTCGGAAACGAAGCGAGCTATGGCAAAATGTTAAGAGACGTTTTTTGTAGAGAATTATGTTTCCTACAATTTATGTTCTATGATATTTTTTGATCAGACGCGTAGTTTTCGAGATATATCGAGATATTTAAAAGTTCCGAAGCCGCACCAACATAATAGAGATACAGAAACACCGTGGCCCCTTTCTTTGAGATAACTCTGCACTAGTGCGAGCCGCAAATGCCACTTCCAGCTTAGCTGTGCAGAAGAAGAACAACAAGAAGAAGAAATATCTCGAAATATGTCCGACAGGCCCCTTCCCTTGAGATAAATCTGCAAATATCTCGGAAACGAAGCGAGCTATGGCAAAATGTTAAGAGACCTTTTTTGTAGAGAATAATGTTTCCTACAATTTACGTTCTATGATATTTTTTGATCAGAAGCGTAGTTTTCGAGATATATCGAGATATTTAAAAGTTCCGAAGCCGCACCAACATAATAGAGATACAGAAACACCGTGGCCCCTTTCTTTGAGATAACTCTGCACTATTGCGACCTGCAAATGCCACTTCCAGCTCAGCTGCGCAGAAGAAGAACAACAAGAAGAAGAAATATCTCGAAATATGTCCGTCAGGCCCCTTCCCTTGAGATAAATCTGCAAATATCTCGGAAACGAAGCGAGCTATGGCAAAATGTTAAGAGACCGTTTTTGTAGAGAATTAAGTTTCCTACTTTTTATGTTCTATGATATTTTTTTATCAGATGCGTGGTTCTCGAGATATATCAAGATATTTAAAAGTTCCGAAGCCGCACCAACATAATAGAGATACAGATACACCGTGGCCCCTTTCTTAGAGATAACTCTGCACTATTGCGAGCTGCAAATGCCACTTCCAGCTTAGCTGTGCAGAAGAAGAACAACAAGAAGAAGAAATATCTCGAAATATGTCCGTCAGGCCCCTTCCCTTGAGATATATCTGCAAATATCTCGGAAACGAAGCGAGCTATGGCAAAATGTTAAGAGACGTTTTTTGTAGAGAATTATGTTTCCTACAATTTATGTTCTATGATATTTTTTGATCAGAGGCGTAGTTCTCGAGATATATCAAGATATTTAAAAGTTCCGAAGCCGCACCAACATAATAGAGATACAGAAACACCGTGGCCCCTTTCTTTGAGATAACTCTGCACGATTGCGAGCTGGAAATGCCACTTCCAGTTTAGCTGTGCAGAAGAAGAACAACAAGAAGAAGAAATATCTCGAAATATGTCCATCAGGACCCTTCCCTTGAGATAAATCTGCAAATATCTCGGAAACGAAGCGAGCTATGGCAAAATGTTAAGAGACCTTTTTTGTAGAGAATAATGTTTCCTACAATTTACGTTCTATGATATTTTTTGATCAGAAGCGTAGTTTTCGAGATATATCGAGATATTTAAAAGTTCCGAAGCCGCACCAACATAATAGAGATACAGAAACACCGTGGCCCCTTTCTTTGAGATAACTCTGCACTATTGCGACCTGCAAATGCCACTTCCAGCTCAGCTGTGCAGAAGAAGAACAACAAGAAGAAGAAATATCTCGAAATATGTCCGTCAGGCCAGTTCCTTTGAGCTGAATCTGCAAATATCTCGGAAACGAAGCGAGCTATGGCAAAATGTTAAGAGACCGTTTTTGTAGAGAATTAAGTTTCCTACTTTTTATGTTCTATGATATTTTTTGATCAGATGCGTGGTTCTCGAGATATATCAAGATATTTAAAAGTTCCGAAGCCGCACCAACATAATAGAGATACAGAAACACCGTGGCCCCTTTCTTAGAGATAACTCTGCACTATTGCGAGCTGCAAATGCCACTTCCAGCTTAGCTGTGCAGAAGAAGAACAACAAGAAGAAGAAATATCTCGAAATATGTCCGTCAGGCCCCTTCCCTTGAGATATATCTGCAAATATCTCGGAAACCAAGCGAGCTATGGCAAAATGTTAAGAGACCGTTTTTGTAGAGAATTAAGTTTCCTACTTTTTATGTTCTATGATATTTTTTGATCAGATGCGTGGTTCTCGAGATATATCAAGATATTTAAAAGTTCCGAAGCCGCACCAACATAATAGAGATACAGAAACACCGTGGCCCCTTTCTTAGAGATAACTCTGCACTATTGCGAGCTGCAAATGCCACTTCCAGCTTAGCTGTGCAGAAGAAGAACAACAAGAAGAAGAAATATCTCGAAATATGTCCGTCAGGCCCCTTCCCTTGAGATATATCTGCAAATATCTCGGAAACGAAGCGAGCTATGGCAAAATGCTAAGAGACCTTTTTTGTAGAGAATTAAGTTTCCTACTTTTTATGTTCTATGATATTTTTCGATCAGACGCGTAGTTCTCGAGATATATCGAGATATTTAAAAGTTCCGAAGCAGCACCAACATAATAGAGATACAGAAACACCGTGGCCCCTTTCTGTGAGATAACTCTGCACTAGTGCGAGCCGCAAATGCCACTTCCAGCTTAGCTGTGCAGAAGAAGAACAACAAGAAGAAGAAATATCTCGAAATATGTCCGTCAGGCCCCTTCCCTTGAGATAAATCTGCAAATATCTCGGAAACGAAGCGAGCTATGGCAAAATGTTAAGAGACCTTTTTTGTAGAGAATTAAGTTTCCTACTTTTTATGTTCTATGATATTTTTCGATCAGAGGCGTAGTTCTCGAGATATATCAAGATATTTAAAAGTTCCGAAGCCGCACCAACATAATAGAGATACAGAAACACCGTGGCCCCTTTCTTTGAGATAACACTGCACGATTGCGAGCTGTAAATGCCACTTCCAGCTTAGCTGTGCAGAAGAAGAACAACAAGAAGAAGAAATATCTCGAAATATGTCCGTCAGGCCCCTTCCCTTGAGATAAATCTGCAAATATCTCGGAAACGAAGCGAGCTATGGCAAAATGTTAAGAGACCGTTTTTGTAGAGAATTAAGTTTCCTACTTTTTATGTTCTATGATATTTTTTGATCAGATGCGTAGTTCTCGAGATATATCAAGATATTTGAACGTTCCGAAGCCGCACCAACATAATAGAGATACAGAAACACCGTGGCCCCTTTCTTTGAGATAACTCTGCACTATTGCGAGCTGCAAATGCCACTTCCAGCTTAGCTGTGCAGAGGAAGAACAACAAGAAGAAGAAGTATCTCGAAATATGTCCGTCAGGCCCGTTCCTTTGAGCTGAATCTGCAAATATCTCGGAAACGAAGCGAGCTATGGCAAAATGTTAAGAGACGTTTTTTGTAGAGAATTATGTTTCCTACAATTTATGTTCTATGATATTTTTTGATCAGACGCGTAGTTTTCGAGATATATCGAGATATTTAAAAGTTCCGAAGCCGCACCAACATAATAGAGATACAGAAACACCGTGGCCCCTTTCTTTGAGATAACTCTGCACTAGTGCGACCTGCAAATGCCACTTCCAGCTCAGCTGCGCAGAAGAAGAACAACAAGAAGAAGAAATATCTCGAAATATGTCCGTCAGGCCCCTTCCCTTGAGATAAATCTGCAAATATCTCGGAAACGAAGCGAGCTATGGCAAAATGTTAAGAGACCGTTTTTGTAGAGAATTAAGTTTCCTACTTTTTATGTTCTATGATATTTTTTTATCAGATGCGTGGTTCTCGAGATATATCAAGATATTTAAAAGTTCCGAAGCCGCACCAACATAATAGAGATACAGATACACCGTGGCCCCTTTCTTAGAGATAACTCTGCACTATTGCGAGCTGCAAATGCCACTTCCAGCTTAGCTGTGCAGAAGAAGAACAACAAGAAGAAGAAATATCTCGAAATATGTCCGTCAGGCCCCTTCCCTTGAGATATATCTGCAAATATCTCGGAAACGAAGCGAGCTATGGCAAAATGTTAAGAGACGTTTTTTGTAGAGAATTATGTTTCCTACAATTTATGTTCTATGATATTTTTTGATCAGAGGCGTAGTTCTCGAGATATATCAAGATATTTAAAAGTTCCGAAGCCGCACCAACATAATAGAGATACAGAAACACCGTGGCCCCTTTCTTTGAGATAACTCTGCACGATTGCGAGCTGGAAATGCCACTTCCAGTTTAGCTGTGCAGAAGAAGAACAACAAGAAGAAGAAATATCTCGAAATATGTCCATCAGGACCCTTCCCTTGAGATAAATCTGCAAATATCTCGGAAACGAAGCGAGCTATGGCAAAATGTTAAGAGACCTTTTTTGTAGAGAATAATGTTTCCTACAATTTACGTTCTATGATATTTTTTGATCAGAAGCGTAGTTTTCGAGATATATCGAGATATTTAAAAGTTCCGAAGCCGCACCAACATAATAGAGATACAGAAACACCGTGGCCCCTTTCTTTGAGATAACTCTGCACTATTGCGACCTGCAAATGCCACTTCCAGCTCAGCTGTGCAGAAGAAGAACAACAAGAAGAAGAAATATCTCGAAATATGTCCGTCAGGCCAGTTCCTTTGAGCTGAATCTGCAAATATCTCGGAAACGAAGCGAGCTATGGCAAAATGTTAAGAGACCGTTTTTGTAGAGAATTAAGTTTCCTACTTTTTATGTTCTATGATATTTTTTGATCAGATGCGTGGTTCTCGAGATATATCAAGATATTTAAAAGTTCCGAAGCCGCACCAACATAATAGAGATACAGAAACACCGTGGCCCCTTTCTTAGAGATAACTCTGCACTATTGCGAGCTGCAAATGCCACTTCCAGCTTAGCTGTGCAGAAGAAGAACAACAAGAAGAAGAAATATCTCGAAATATGTCCGTCAGGCCCCTTCCCTTGAGATATATCTGCAAATATCTCGGAAACGAAGCGAGCTATGGCAAAATGTTAAGAGACCGTTTTTGTAGAGAATTAAGTTTCCTACTTTTTATGTTCTATGATATTTTTTGATCAGATGCGTGGTTCTCGAGATATATCAAGATATTTAAAAGTTCCGAAGCCGCACCAACATAATAGAGATACAGAAACACCGTGGCCCCTTTCTTAGAGATAACTCTGCACTATTGCGAGCTGCAAATGCCACTTCCAGCTTAGCTGTGCAGAAGAAGAACAACAAGAAGAAGAAATATCTCGAAATATGTCCGTCAGGCCCCTTCCCTTGAGATATATCTGCAAATATCTCGGAAACGAAGCGAGCTATGGCAAAATGCTAAGAGACCTTTTTTGTAGAGAATTAAGTTTCCTACTTTTTATGTTCTATGATATTTTTCGATCAGACGCGTAGTTCTCGAGATATATCGAGATATTTAAAAGTTCCGAAGCAGCACCAACATAATAGAGATACAGAAACACCGTGGCCCCTTTCTGTGAGATAACTCTGCACTAGTGCGAGCCGCAAATGCCACTTCCAGCTTAGCTGTGCAGAAGAAGAACAACAAGAAGAAGAAATATCTCGAAATATGTCCGTCAGGCCCCTTCCCTTGAGATAAATCTGCAAATATCTCGGAAACGAAGCGAGCTATGGCAAAATGTTAAGAGACCTTTTTTGTAGAGAATTAAGTTTCCTACTTTTTATGTTCTATGATATTTTTCGATCAGAGGCGTAGTTCTCGAGATATATCAAGATATTTAAAAGTTCCGAAGCCGCACCAACATAATAGAGATACAGAAACACCGTGGCCCCTTTCTTTGAGATAACACTGCACGATTGCGAGCTGTAAATGCCACTTCCAGCTTAGCTGTGCAGAAGAAGAACAACAAGAAGAAGAAATATCTCGAAATATGTCCGTCAGGCCCCTTCCCTTGAGATAAATCTGCAAATATCTCGGAAACGAAGCGAGCTATGGCAAAATGTTAAGAGACCTTTTTTGTAGAGAATTAAGTTTCCTACTTTTTATGTTCTATGATATTTTTTGATCAGATGCGTAGTTCTCGAGATATATCAAGATATTTAAAAGTTTCGAAGCCGCACCAACATAATAGAGATACAGAAACACCGTGGCCCCTTTCTTTGAGATAACTCTGCACTATTGCGAGCTGTAAATGCCACTTCCAGCTTAGCTGTGCAGAAGAAGAACAACAAGAAGAAGAAATATCTCGAAATATGTCCGTCAGGCCAGTTCCTTTGAGCTGAATCTGCAAATATCTCGGAAACGAAGCGAGCTATGGCAAAATCTTAAGAGACGTTTTTTGTAGAGAATTATGTTTCCTACAATTTATGTTCTATCATATTTTTTGATCAGATGCGTAGTTTTCGAGATATATCGAGATATTTAAAAGTTCCGAAGCCGCACCAACATAATAGAGATACAGAAACACCGTGGCCCCTTTCTTTGAGATAACTCTGCACTATTGCGACCTACAAATGCCACTTCCAGCTCAGCTGTGCAGAAGAAGAACAACAAGAAGAAGAAATATCTCGAAATATGTCCGTCAGGCCCCTTCCCTTGAGATAAATCTGCAAATATCTCGGAAACGAAGCGAGCTATGGCAAAATGTTAAGAGACCGTTTTTGTAGAGAATTAAGTTTCCTACTTTTTATGTTCTATGATATTTTTTGATCAGATGCGTAGTTCTCGAGATATATCAAGATATTTGAACGTTCCGAAGCCGCACCAACATAATAGAGATACAGAAACACCGTGGCCCCTTTCTTTGAGATAACTCTGCACTATTGCGAGCTGCAAATGCCACTTCCAGCTTAGCTGTGCAGAGGAAGAACAACAAGAAGAAGAAGTATCTCGAAATATGTCCGTCAGGCCCGTTCCTTTGAGCTGAATCTGCAAATATCTCGGAAACGAAGCGAGCTATGGCAAAATGTTAAGAGACGTTTTTTGTAGAGAATTATGTTTCCTACAATTTATGTTCTATGATATTTTTTGATCAGACGCGTAGTTTTCGAGATATATCGAGATATTTAAAAGTTCCGAAGCCGCACCAACATAATAGAGATACAGAAACACCGTGGCCCCTTTCTTTGAGATAACTCTGCACTAGTGCGAGCCGCAAATGCCACTTCCAGCTTAGCTGTGCAGAAGAAGAACAACAAGAAGAAGAAATATCTCGAAATATGTCCGACAGGCCCCTTCCCTTGAGATAAATCTGCAAATATCTCGGAAACGAAGCGAGCTATGGCAAAATGTTAAGAGACCTTTTTTGTAGAGAATAATGTTTCCTACAATTTACGTTCTATGATATTTTTTGATCAGAAGCGTAGTTTTCGAGATATATCGAGATATTTAAAAGTTCCGAAGCCGCACCAACATAATAGAGATACAGAAACACCGTGGCCCCTTTCTTTGAGATAACTCTGCACTATTGCGACCTGCAAATGCCACTTCCAGCTCAGCTGCGCAGAAGAAGAACAACAAGAAGAAGAAATATCTCGAAATATGTCCGTCAGGCCCCTTCCCTTGAGATAAATCTGCAAATATCTCGGAAACGAAGCGAGCTATGGCAAAATGTTAAGAGACCGTTTTTGTAGAGAATTAAGTTTCCTACTTTTTATGTTCTATGATATTTTTTTATCAGATGCGTGGTTCTCGAGATATATCAAGATATTTAAAAGTTCCGAAGCCGCACCAACATAATAGAGATACAGATACACCGTGGCCCCTTTCTTAGAGATAACTCTGCACTATTGCGAGCTGCAAATGCCACTTCCAGCTTAGCTGTGCAGAAGAAGAACAACAAGAAGAAGAAATATCTCGAAATATGTCCGTCAGGCCCCTTCCCTTGAGATATATCTGCAAATATCTCGGAAACGAAGCGAGCTATGGCAAAATGTTAAGAGACGTTTTTTGTAGAGAATTATGTTTCCTACAATTTATGTTCTATGATATTTTTTGATCAGAGGCGTAGTTCTCGAGATATATCAAGATATTTAAAAGTTCCGAAGCCGCACCAACATAATAGAGATACAGAAACACCGTGGCCCCTTTCTTTGAGATAACTCTGCACGATTGCGAGCTGGAAATGCCACTTCCAGTTTAGCTGTGCAGAAGAAGAACAACAAGAAGAAGAAATATCTCGAAATATGTCCATCAGGACCCTTCCCTTGAGATAAATCTGCAAATATCTCGGAAACGAAGCGAGCTATGGCAAAATGTTAAGAGACCTTTTTTGTAGAGAATAATGTTTCCTACAATTTACGTTCTATGATATTTTTTGATCAGAAGCGTAGTTTTCGAGATATATCGAGATATTTAAAAGTTCCGAAGCCGCACCAACATAATAGAGATACAGAAACACCGTGGCCCCTTTCTTTGAGATAACTCTGCACTATTGCGACCTGCAAATGCCACTTCCAGCTCAGCTGTGCAGAAGAAGAACAACAAGAAGAAGAAATATCTCGAAATATGTCCGTCAGGCCAGTTCCTTTGAGCTGAATCTGCAAATATCTCGGAAACGAAGCGAGCTATGGCAAAATGTTAAGAGACCGTTTTTGTAGAGAATTAAGTTTCCTACTTTTTATGTTCTATGATATTTTTTGATCAGATGCGTGGTTCTCGAGATATATCAAGATATTTAAAAGTTCCGAAGCCGCACCAACATAATAGAGATACAGAAACACCGTGGCCCCTTTCTTAGAGATAACTCTGCACTATTGCGAGCTGCAAATGCCACTTCCAGCTTAGCTGTGCAGAAGAAGAACAACAAGAAGAAGAAATATCTCGAAATATGTCCGTCAGGCCCCTTCCCTTGAGATATATCTGCAAATATCTCGGAAACGAAGCGAGCTATGGCAAAATGCTAAGAGACCTTTTTTGTAGAGAATTAAGTTTCCTACTTTTTATGTTCTATGATATTTTTCGATCAGACGCGTAGTTCTCGAGATATATCGAGATATTTAAAAGTTCCGAAGCCGCACCAACATAATAGAGATACAGAAACACCGTGGCCACTTTCTGTGAGATAACTCTGCACTAGTGCGAGCCGCAAATGCCACTTCCAGCTTAGCTGTGCAGAAGAAGAACAACAAGAAGAAGAAATATCTCGAAATATGTCCGTCAGGCCCCTTCCCTTGAGATAAATCTGCAAATATCTCGGAAACGAAGCGAGCTATGGCAAAATGTTAAGAGACCTTTTTTGTAGAGAATAATGTTTCCTACTTTTTATGTTCTATGATATTTTTTGATCAGATGCGTAGTTCTCGAGATATATCAAGATATTTAAAAGTTCCGAAGCCGCACCAACATAATAGAGATACAGAAACACCGTGGCCCCTTTCTTTGAGATAACTCTGCACTATTGCGAGCTGCAAATGCCACTTCCAGCTTAGCTGTGCAGAAGAAGAACAACAAGAAGAAGAAATATCTCGAAATATGTCCATCAGGACCCTTCCCTTGAGATAAATCTGCAAATATCTCGGAAACGAAGCGAGCTATGGCAAAATGTTAAGAGACCGTTTTTGTAGAGAATTAAGTTTCCTACTTTTTATGTTCTATGATATTTTTTGATCAGAGGCGTAGTTCTCGAGATATATCAAGATATTTAAAAGTTCCGAAGCCGCACCAACATAATAGAGATACAGAAACACCGTGGCCCCTTTCTTTGAGATAACTCTGCACGATTGCGAGCTGGAAATGCCACTTCCAGTTTAGCTGTGCAGAAGAAGAACAACAAGAAGAAGAAATATCTCGAAATATGTCCATCAGGACCCTTCCCTTGAGATAAATCTGCAAATATCTCGGAAACGAAGAGAGCTATGGCAAAATGTTAAGAGACCTTTTTTGTAGAGAATTAAGTTTCCTACTTTTCATGTTCTATGATATTTTTTGATCAGATGCGTAGTTCTCGAGATATATCAAGATATTTACAAGTTCCGAAGCAGCACCAACATAATAGAGATACAGAAACACCGTGGCCCCTTTCTTTGAGATAACTCTGCACTATTGCGAGCTGTAAATGCCACTTCCAGCTTAGCTGTGCAGAAGAAGAACAACAAGAAGAAGAAATATCTCGAAATATGTCCGGCAGGCCCCTTCCCTTGAGATATATCTGCAAATATCTCGGAAACGAAGCGAGCTATGGCAAAATGTTAAGAGACCTTTTTGTAGAGAATTAAGTTTCCTACTTTTTATGTTCTATGATATTTTTTGATCAGATGCGTAGTTCTCGAGATATATCAAGATATTTAAAAGTTCCGAAGCCGCACCAACATAATAGAGATGCAGAAACACCGTGGCCCCTTTCTTTGAGATAACCCTGCACTATTGCGAGCTGCAAATGCCACTTCCAGCTTAGCTGTGCAGAGGAAGAACAACAAGAAGAAGAAGTATCTCGAAATATGTCCGTCAGGCCCGTTCCTTTGAGCTGAATCTGCAAATATCTCGGAAACGAAGCGAGCTATGGCAAAATGTTAAGAGACGTTTTTTGTAGAGAATTATGTTTCCTACAATTTATGTTCTATGATATTTTTTGATCAGACGCGTAGTTTTCGAGATATATCGAGATATTTAAAAGTTCCGAAGCCGCACCAACATAATAGAGATACAGAAACACCGTGGCCCCTTTCTTTGGGATAACTCTGCACTAGTGCGAGCCGCAAATGCCACTTCCAGCTTAGCTGTGCAGAAGAAGAACAACAAGAAGAAGAAATATCTCGAAATATGTCCGTCAGGCCCCTTCCCTTGAGATATATCTGCAAATATCTCGGAAACGAAGCGAGCTATGGCAAAATCTTAAGAGACGTTTTTTGTAGAGAATTATGTTTCCTACAATTTATGTTCTATGATATTTTTTGATCAGACGCGTAGTTTTCGAGATATATCGAGATATTTAAAAGTTCCGAAGCCGCACCAACATAATAGAGATACAGAAACACCGTGGCCCCTTTCTTTGGGATAACTCTGCACTAGTGCGAGCCGCAAATGCCACTTCCAGCTTAGCTGTGCAGAAGAAGAACAACAAGAAGAAGAAATATCTCGAAATATGTCCGACAGGCCCCTTCCCTTGAGATAAATCTGCAAATATCTCGGAAACGAAGCGAGCTATGGCAAAATGTTAAGAGACCTTTTTTGTAGAGAATAATGTTTCCTACAATTTACGTTCTATGATATTTTTTGATCAGAAGCGTAGTTTTCGAGATATATCGAGATATTTAAAAGTTCCGAAGCCGCACCAACATAATAGAGATACAGAAACACCGTGGCCCCTTTCTTTGAGATAACTCTGCACTATTGCGACCTGCAAATGCCACTTCCAGCTCAGCTGCGCAGAAGAAGAACAACAAGAAGAAGAAATATCTCGAAATATGTCCGTCAGGCCCCTTCCCTTGAGATAAATCTGCAAATATCTCGGAAACGAAGCGAGCTATGGCAAAATGCTAAGAGACCTTTTTTGTAGAGAATTAAGTTTCCTACTTTTTATGTTCTATGATATTTTTCGATCAGACGCGTAGTTCTCGAGATATATCGAGATATTTAAAAGTTCCGAAGCCGCACCAACATAATAGAGATACAGAAACACCGTGGCCCCTTTCTGTGAGATAACTCTGCACTAGTGCGAGCCGCAAATGCCACTTCCAGCTTAGCTGTGCAGAAGAAGAACAACAAGAAGAAGAAATATCTCGAAATATGTCCGTCAGGCCCCTTCCCTTGAGATAAATCTGCAAATATCTCGGAAACGAAGCGAGCTATGGCAAAATGTTAAGAGACCTTTTTTGTAGAGAATAATGTTTCCTACTTTTTATGTTCTATGATATTTTTTGATCAGATGCGTAGTTCTCGAGATATATCAAGATATTTAAAAGTTCCGAAGCCGCACCAACATAATAGAGATACAGAAACACCGTGGCCCCTTTCTTTGAGATAACTCTGCACTATTGCGAGCTGCAAATGCCACTTCCAGCTTAGCTGTGCAGAAGAAGAACAACAAGAAGAAGAAATATCTCGAAATATGTCCATCAGGACCCTTCCCTTGAGATAAATCTGCAAATATCTCGGAAACGAAGCGAGCTATGGCAAAATGTTAAGAGACCGTTTTTGTAGAGAATTAAGTTTCCTACTTTTTATGTTCTATGATATTTTTTGATCAGAGGCGTAGTTCTCGAGATATATCAAGATATTTAAAAGTTCCGAAGCCGCACCAACATAATAGAGATACAGAAACACCGTGGCCCCTTTCTTTGAGATAACTCTGCACGATTGCGAGCTGGAAATGCCACTTCCAGTTTAGCTGTGCAGAAGAAGAACAACAAGAAGAAGAAATATCTCGAAATATGTCCATCAGGACCCTTCCCTTGAGATAAATCTGCAAATATCTCGGAAACGAAGAGAGCTATGGCAAAATGTTAAGAGACCTTTTTTGTAGAGAATTAAGTTTCCTACTTTTCATGTTCTATGATATTTTTTGATCAGATGCGTAGTTCTCGAGATATATCAAGATATTTACAAGTTCCGAAGCAGCACCAACATAATAGAGATACAGAAACACCGTGGCCCCTTTCTTTGAGATAACTCTGCACTATTGCGAGCTGTAAATGCCACTTCCAGCTTAGCTGTGCAGAAGAAGAACAACAAGAAGAAGAAATATCTCGAAATATGTCCGGCAGGCCCCTTCCCTTGAGATATATCTGCAAATATCTCGGAAACGAAGCGAGCTATGGCAAAATGTTAAGAGACCTTTTTGTAGAGAATTAAGTTTCCTACTTTTTATGTTCTATGATATTTTTTGATCAGATGCGTAGTTCTCGAGATATATCAAGATATTTAAAAGTTCCGAAGCCGCACCAACATAATAGAGATGCAGAAACACCGTGGCCCCTTTCTTTGAGATAACCCTGCACTATTGCGAGCTGCAAATGCCACTTCCAGCTTAGCTGTGCAGAGGAAGAACAACAAGAAGAAGAAGTATCTCGAAATATGTCCGTCAGGCCCGTTCCTTTGAGCTGAATCTGCAAATATCTCGGAAACGAAGCGAGCTATGGCAAAATGTTAAGAGACGTTTTTTGTAGAGAATTATGTTTCCTACAATTTATGTTCTATGATATTTTTTGATCAGACGCGTAGTTTTCGAGATATATCGAGATATTTAAAAGTTCCGAAGCCGCACCAACATAATAGAGATACAGAAACACCGTGGCCCCTTTCTTTGGGATAACTCTGCACTAGTGCGAGCCGCAAATGCCACTTCCAGCTTAGCTGTGCAGAAGAAGAACAACAAGAAGAAGAAATATCTCGAAATATGTCCGACAGGCCCCTTCCCTTGAGATAAATCTGCAAATATCTCGGAAACGAAGCGAGCTATGGCAAAATGTTAAGAGACCTTTTTTGTAGAGCATAATGTTTCCTACAATTTACGTTCTATGATATTTTTTGATCAGAAGCGTAGTTTTCGAGATATATCGAGATATTTAAAAGTTCCGAAGCCGCACCAACATAATAGAGATACAGAAACACCGTGGCCCCTTTCTTTGAGATAACTCTGCACTATTGCGACCTGCAAATGCCACTTCCAGCTCAGCTGCGCAGAAGAAGAACAACAAGAAGAAGAAATATCTCGAAATATGTCCGTCAGGCCCCTTCCCTTGAGATAAATCTGCAAATATCTCGGAAACGAAGCGGGCTATGGCAAAATGTTAAGAGACCGTTTTTGTAGAGAATTAAGTTTCCTACTTTTTATGTTCTATGATATTTTTTGATCAGAGGCGTAGTTTTCGAGATATATCAAGATATTTAAAAGTTCCGAAGCCGCACCAACATAATAGAGATACAGAAACACCGTGGCCCCTTTCTTTGAGATAACTCTGCACTAGTGCGAGCCGCAAATGCCACTTCCAGCTTAGCTGTGCAGAAGAAGAACAACAAGAAGAAGAAATATCTCGAAATAGGTCCGACAGGCCCCTTCCCTTGAGATAAATCTGCAAATATCTCGGAAACAAAGCGAGCTATGGCGAAATGTTAAGAGACCTTTTTTGTAGAGAATTAAGTTTCCTACTTTTTATCTTCTATGATATTTTTTGATCAGATGCGTAGTTCTCGAGATATATCAAGATATTTAAAAGTTCCGAAGCCGCACCAACATAATAGAGATACAGAAACACCGTGGCCCCTTTCTTTGAGATAACTCTGCACTATTGCGCGCTGCAAATGCCACTTCCAGCTTAGCTGTGCAGAAGAAGAACAACAAGAAGAAGAAATATCTCGAAATATGTCCGTCAGGCCCCTTCCCTTGAGATAAATCTGCAAATATCTCGGAAACGAAGCGAGCTATGGCAAAATGTTAAGAGACCTTTTTTGTAGAGAATTAAGTTTCCTACTTTTTATGTTCTATGATATTTTTCGATCAGAGGCGTAGTTCTCGAGATATATCAAGATATTTAAAAGTTCCGAAGCCGCACCAACATAATAGAGATACAGAAACACCGTGGCCCCTTTCTTTGAGATAACTCTGCACGATTGCGAGCTGGAAATGCCACTTCCAGTTTAGCTGTGCAGAAGAAGAACAACAAGAAGAAGAAATATCTCGAAATATGTCCATCAGGACCCTTCCGTTGAGATAAATCTGCAAATATCTCGGAAACGAAGCGAGCTATGGCAAAATGTTAAGAGACCTTTTTTGTAGAGAATAATGTTTCCTACAATTTACGTTCTATGATATTTTTTGATCAGAAGCGTAGTTTTCGAGATTTATCGAGATATTTAAAAGTTCCGAAGCCGCACCAACATAATAGAGATACAGAAACACCGTGGCCCCTTTCTTTGAGATAACTCTGCACTATTGCGACCTGCAAATGCCACTTCCAGCTCAGCTGTGCAGAAGAAGAACAACAAGAAGAAGAAATATCTCGAAATATGTCCGTCAGGCCCCTTCCCTTGAGATAAATCTGCAAATATCTCGGAAACGAAGCGAGCTATGGCAAAATGTTAAGAGACCGTTTTTGTAGAGAATTAAGTTTCCTACTTTTTATGTTCTATGATATTTTTTGATCAGATGCGTGGTTCTCGAGATATATCAAGATATTTAAAAGTTCCGAAGCCGCACCAACATAATAGAGATACAGAAACACCGTGGCCCCTTTCTTAGAGATAACTCTGCACTATTGCGAGCTGCAAATGCCACTTCCAGCTTAGCTGTGCAGAAGAAGAACAACAAGAAGAAGAAATATCTCGAAATATGTCCGTCAGGCCCCTTCCCTTGAGATATATCTGCAAATATCTCGGAAACGAAGCGAGCTATGGCAAAATGCTAAGAGACCTTTTTTGTAGAGAATTAAGTTTCCTACTTTTTATGTTCTATGATATTTTTCGATCAGACGCGTAGTTCTCGAGATATATCGAGATATTTAAAAGTTCCGAAGCCGCACCAACATAATAGAGATACAGAAACACCGTGGCCCCTTTCTGTGAGATAACTCTGCACTAGTGCGAGCCGCAAATGCCACTTCCAGCTTAGCTGTGCAGAAGAAGAACAACAAGAAGAAGAAATATCTCGAAATATGTCCGTCAGGCCCCTTCCCTTGAGATAAATCTGCAAATATCTCGGAAACGAAGCGAGCTATGGCAAAATGTTAAGAGACCTTTTTTGTAGAGAATTAAGTTTCCTACTTTTTATGTTCTATGATATTTTTCGATCAGAGGCGTAGTTCTCGAGATATATCAAGATATTTAAAAGTTCCGAAGCCGCACCAACATAATAGAGATACAGAAACACCGTGGCCCCTTTCTTTGAGATAACTCTGCACGATCGCGAGCTGGAAATGCCACTTCCAGTTTAGCTGTGCAGAAGAAGAACAACAAGAAGAAGAAATATCTCGAAATATGTCCATCAGGACCCTTCCCTTGAGATAAATCTGCAAATATCTCGGAAACGAAGCGAGCTATGGCAAAATGTTAAGAGACCTTTTTTGTAGAGAATTAAGTTTCCTACTTTTTATGTTCTATGATATTTTTTGATCAGATGCGTAGTTCTCGAGATATATCAAGATATTTAAAAGTTCCGAAGCCGCACCAACATAATAGAGATACAGAAACACCGTGGCCCCTTTCTTTGAGATAACTCTGCACTAGTGCGAGCCGCAAATGCCACTTCCAGCTTAGCTGTGCAGAAGAAGAACAACAAGAAGAAGAAATATCTCGAAATATGTCCGACAGGCCCCTTCCCTTGAGATAAATCTGCAAATATCTCGGAAACGAAGCGAGCTATGGCGAAATGTTAAGAGACCTTTTTTGTAGAGAATTAAGTTTCCTACTTTTTATCTTCTATGATATTTTTTGATCAGATGCGTAGTTCTCGAGATGTATCAAGATATTTAAACGTTCCGAAGCCGCACCAACATAATAGAGATACAGAAACACCGTGGCCCCTTTCTTTGAGATAACTCTGCACTATTGCGAGCTGTAAATGCCACTTCCAGCTTAGCTGTGCAGAAGAAGAACAACAAGAAGAAGAAATATCTCGAAATATGTCCGTCAGGCCCCTTCCCTTGAGATATATCTGCAAATATCTCGGAAACGAAGCGAGCTATGGCAAAATGTTAAGAGACCTTTTTTGTAGAGAATTCTGTGTCCTACAATTTATGTTCTATGATATTTTTTGATCAGAAGCGTAGTTTTCGAGATATATCGAGATATTTAAAAGTTCCGAAGCCGCACCAACATAATAGAGATACAGAAACACCGTGGCCCCTTTCTTTGAGATAACTCTGCACTAGTGCGAGCCGCAAATGCCACTTCCAGCTTAGCTGTGCAGAAGAAGAACAACAAGAAGAAGAAATATCTCGAAATATGTCCGTCAGGCCCCTTCCCTTGAGATAAATCTGCAAATATCTCGGAAACGAAGCGAGCTATGGCAAAATCTTAAGAGACGTTTTTTGTAGAGAATTATGTTTCCTACAATTTATGTTCTATCATATTTTTTGATCAGAAGCGTAGTTTTCGAGATATATCGAGATATTTAAAAGTTCCGAAGCCGCACCAACATAATAGAGATACAGAAACACCGTGGCCCCTTTCTTTGAGATAACTCTGCACTATTGCGACCTACAAATGCCACTTCCAGCTCAGCTGTGCAGAAGAAGAACAACAAGAAGAAGAAATATCTCGAAATATGTCCGTCAGGCCCCTTCCCTTGAGATAAATCTGCAAATATCTCGGAAACGAAGCGAGCTATGGCAAAATGTTAAGAGACCGTTTTTGTAGAGAATTAAGTTTCCTACTTTTTATGTTCTATGATATTTTTTGATCAGATGCGTAGTTCTCGAGATATATCAAGATATTTAAAAGTTCCGAAGCCGCACCAACATAATAGAGATACAGAAACACCGTGGCCCCTTTCTTTGAGATAACTCTGCACTATTGCGAGCTGCAAATGCCACTTCCAGCTTAGCTGTGCAGAAGAAGAACAACAAGAAGAAGAAATATCTCGAAATATGTCCATCAGGACCCTTCCCTTGAGATAAATCTGCAAATATCTCGGAAACGAAGCGAGCTATTGCAAAATGTTAAGAGACCGTTTTTGTAGAGAGTAATGTTTCCTACTTTTTATGTTCTATGATATTTTTTGATCAGATGCGTAGTTCTCGAGATATATCAAGATATTTAAAAGTTCCGAAGCCGCACCAACATAATAGAGATACAGAAACACCGTGGCCCCTTTCTTTGAGATAACTCTGCACTATTGCGAGCTGTAAATGCCACTTCCAGCTTAGCTGTGCAGAAGAAGAACAACAACAAGAAGAAATATCTCGAAATATGTCCGTCAGGCCAGTTCCTTTGAGCTGAATCTGCAAATATCTCGGAAACGAAGCGAGCTATGGCAAAATCTTAAGAGACGTTTTTTGTAGAGAATTATGTTTCCTACAATTTATGTTCTATCATATTTTTTGATCAGAAGCGTAGTTTTCGAGATATATCGAGATATTTAAAAGTTCCGAAGCCGCACCAACATAATAGAGATACAGAAACACCGTGGCCCCTTTCTTTGAGATAACTCTGCACTATTGCGACCTACAAATGCCACTTCCAGCTCAGCTGTGCAGAAGAAGAACAACAAGAAGAAGAAATATCTCGAAATATGTCCGTCAGGCCCCTTCCCTTGAGATAAATCTGCAAATATCTCGGAAACGAAGCGAGCTATGCCAAAATGTTAAGAGACCGTTTTTGTAGAGAATTAAGTGTCCTACTTTTTATGCTCTATGATATTTTTTGATCAGATGCGTAGTTCTCGAGATATATCAATATATTTA
Organism: Osmia lignaria lignaria; assembly: GCF_051020975.1. Classification (NCBI taxonomy): domain Eukaryota; kingdom Metazoa; phylum Arthropoda; class Insecta; order Hymenoptera; family Megachilidae; genus Osmia; species Osmia lignaria. The sequence goes on along the minus strand of NW_027478159.1, from coordinate 1,633,112 downwards.
AAAGTTCCGAAGCCGCACCAACATAATAGAGATACAGAAACACCGTGGCCCCTTTCTTTGAGATAACTCTGCACTATTGCGAGCTGCAAATGCCACTTCCAGCTTAGCTGTGCAGAAGAAGAACAACAAGAAGAAGAAATATCTCGAAATATGTCCATCAGGACCCTTCCCTTGAGATAAATCTGCAAATATCTCGGAAACGAAGCGAGCTATGGCAAAATGTTAAGAGACCGTTTTTGTAGAGAGTAATGTTTCCTACTTTTTATGTTCTATGATATTTTTTGATCAGATGCGTAGTTCTCGAGATATATCAAGATATTTAAAAGTTCCGAAGCCGCACCAACATAATAGAGATACAGAAACACCGTGGCCCCTTTCTTTGAGATAACTCTGCACTATTGCGAGCTGCAAATGCCACTTCCAGCTTAGCTGTGCAGAAGAAGAACAACAAGAAGAAGAAATATCTCGAAATATGTCCATCAGGACCCTTCCCTTGAGATAAATCTGCAAATATCTCGGAAACGAAGCGAGCTATGGCAAAATGTTAAGAGACGTTTTTTGTAGAGAATTATGTTTCCTACAATTTATGTTCTATGATATTTTTTGATCAGACGCGTAGTTTTCGAGATATATCGAGATATTTAAAAGTTCCGAAGCCGCACCAACATAATAGAGATACAGAAACACCGTGGCCCCTTTCTTTGAGATAACTCTGCACTAGTGCGAGCCGCAAATGCCACTTCCAGCTTAGCTGTGCAGAAGAAGAACAACAAGAAGAAGAAATATCTCGAAATATGTCCGACAGGCCCCTTCCCTTGAGATAAATCTGCAAATATCTCGGGAACGAAGCGAGCTATGGCAAAATGTTAAGAGACCTTTTTTGTAGAGAATAATGTTTCCTACAATTTACGTTCTATGATATTTTTTGATCAGAAGCGTAGTTTTCGAGATATATCGACATATTTAAAAGTTCCGAAGCCGCACCAACATAATAGAGATACAGAAACACCGTGGCCCCTTTCTTTGAGATAACTCTGCACTAGTGCGAGCCGCAAATGCCACTTCCAGCTTAGCTGTGCAGAAGAAGAACAACAAGAAGAAGAAATATCTCGAAATATGTCCGACAGGCCCCTTCCCTTGAGATAAATCTGCAAATATCTCGGGAACGAAGCGAGCTATGGCAAAATGTTAAGAGACCTTTTTTGTAGAGAATAATGTTTCCTACAATTTACGTTCTATGATATTTTTTGATCAGAAGCGTAGTTTTCGAGATATATCGAGATATTTAAAAGTTCCGAAGCCGCACCAACATAATAGAGATACAGAAACACCGTGGCCCCTTTCTTTGAGATAACTCTGCACTATTGCGACCTGCAAATGCCACTTCCAGCTCAGCTGCGCAGAAGAAGAACAACAAGAAGAAGAAATATCTCGAAATATGTCCGTCAGGCCCCTTCCCTTGAGATATATCTGCAAATATCTCGGAAACGAAGCGAGCTATGGCAAAATGTTAAGAGACGTTTTTTGTAGACAATTATGTTTCCTACAATTTATGTTCTGCGATATTTTTTGATCAGAGGCGTAGTTTTCGAGATATATCGAGATATTTAAAAGTTCCGAAGCCGCACCAACATAATAGAGATACAGAAACACCGTGGCCCCTTTCTTTGAGATAACTCTGCACTAGTGCGAGCCGCAAATGCCACTTCCAGCTTAGCTGTGCAGAAGAAGAACAACAAGAAGAAGAAATATCTCGAAATAGGTCCGACAGGCCCCTTCCCTTGAGATAAATCTGCAAATATCTCGGAAACAAAGCGAGCTATGGCGAAATGTTAAGAGACCTTTTTTGTAGAGAATTAAGTTTCCTACTTTTTATCTTCTATGATATTTTTTGAACAGATGCGTAGTTCTCGAGATATATCAAGATATTTAAAAGTTCCGAAGCCGCACCAACATAATAGAGATACAGAAACACCGTGGCCCCTTTCTTTGAGATAACTCTGCACTATTGCGCGCTGCAAATGCCACTTCCAGCTTAGCTGTGCAGAAGAAGAACAACAAGAAGAAGAAATATCTCGAAATATGTCCGTCAGGCCCCTTCCCTTGAGATAAATCTGCAAATATCTCGGAAACGAAGCGAGCTATGGCAAAATGTTAAGAGACCTTTTTTGTAGAGAATTAAGTTTCCTACTTTTTATCTTCTATGATATTTTTTGATCAGATGCGTAGTTCTCGAGATGTGTCAAGATATTTAAAAGTTCCGAAGCCGCACCAACATAATAGAGATACAGAAACACCGTGGCCCCTTTCTTTGAGATAACTCTGCACTATTGCGAGCTGCAAATGCCACTTCCAGCTTAGCTGTGCAGAAGAAGAACAACAAGAAGAAGAAATATCTCGAAATATGTCCATCAGGACCCTTCCCTTGAGATAAATCTGCAAATATCTCGGAAACGAAGCGAGCTATGGCAAAATGTTAAGAGACCGTTTTTGTAGAGAATTAAGTTTCCTACTTTTTATGTTCTATGATATTTTTTGATCAGAGGCGTAGTTCTCGAGATATATCAAGATATTTAAAAGTTCCGAAGCCGCACCAACATAATAGAGATACAGAAACACCGTGGCCCCTTTCTTTGAGATAACTCTGCACGATTGCGAGCTGGAAATGCCACTTCCAGTTTAGCTGTGCAGAAGAAGAACAACAAGAAGAAGAAATATCTCGAAATATGTCCATCAGGACCCTTCCCTTGAGATAAATCTGCAAATATCTCGGAAACGAAGAGAGCTATGGCAAAATGTTAAGAGACCTTTTTTGTAGAGAATTAAGTTTCCTACTTTTCATGTTCTATGATATTTTTTGATCAGATGCGTAGTTCTCGAGATATATCAAGATATTTAAAAGTTCCGAAGCAGCACCAACATAATAGAGATACAGAAACACCGTGGCCCCTTTCTTAGAGATAACTCTGCACTATTGCGAGCTGCAAATGCCACTTCCAGCTTAGCTGTGCAGAAGAAGAACAACAAGAAGAAGAAATATCTCGAAATATGTCCGTCAGGCCCCTTCCCTTGAGATATATCTGCAAATATCTCGGAAACGAAGCGAGCTATGGCAAAATGTTAAGAGAGGTTTTTTGTAGAGAATTATGTTTCCTACAATTTATGTTCTATGATATTTTTTGATCAGAAGCGTAGTTTTCGAGATATATCGAGATATTTAAAAGTTCCGAAGCCGCACCAACATAATAGAGATACAGAAACACCGTGGCCCCTTTCTTTGAGATAACTCTGCACTATTGCGCGCTGCAAATGCCACTTCCAGCTTAGCTGTGCAGAAGAAGAACAACAAGAAGAAGAAATATCTCGAAATATGTCCGTCAGGCCCCTTCCCTTGAGATAAATCTGCAAATATCTCGGAAACGAAGCGAGCTATGGCAAAATGTTAAGAGACCGTTTTTGTAGAGAATTAAGTTTCCTAATTTTTATGTTCTATGATATTTTTTGATCAGATGCGTAGTTCTCGAGATATATCAAGATATTTAAAAGTTCCGAAGCCGCACCAACATAATAGAGATACAGAAACACCGTGGCCCCTTTCTTTGAGATAACTCTGCACTATTGCGAGCTGCAAATGCCACTTCCAGCTTAGCTGTGCAGAAGAAGAACAACAAGAAGAAGAAATATCTCGAAATATGTCCATCAGGACCCTTCCCTTGAGATAAATCTGCAAATATCTCGGAAACGAAGCGAGCTATGGCAAAATGTTAAGAGACCGTTTTTGTAGAGAATAATGTTTCCTACTTTTTATGTTCTATGATATTTTTTGATCAGATGCGTAGTTCTCGAGATATATCAAGATATTTAAAAGTTCCGAAGCCGCACCAACATAATAGAGATACAGAAACACCGTGGCCCCTTTCTTTGAGATAACTCTGCACAATTGCGAGCTGCAAATGCCACTTCCAGCTTAGCTGTGCAGAAGAAGAACAACAAGAAGAAGAAATATCTCGAAATATGTCCATCAGGACCCTTCCCTTGAGATAAATCTGCAAATATCTCGGAAACGAAGCGAGCTATGGCAAAATGTTAAGAGACCGTTTTTGTAGAGAATTAAGTTTCCTACTTTTTATGTTCTATGATATTTTTTGATCAGAGGCGTAGTTCTCGAGATATATCAAGATATTTAAAAGTTCCGAAGCCGCACCAACATAATAGAGATACAGAAACACCGTGGCCCCTTTCTTTGAGATAACTCTGCACGATTTCGAGCTGGAAATGCCACTTCCAGTTTAGCTGTGCAGAAGAAGAACAACAAGAAGAAGAAATATCTCGAAATATGTCCATCAGGACCCTTCCCTTGAGATAAATCTGCAAATATCTCGGAAACGAAGAGAGCTATGGCAAAATGTTAAGAGACCTTTTTTGTACAGAATTAAGTTTCCTACTTTTCATGTTCTATGATATTTTTTGATCAGATGCGTAGTTCTCGAGATATATCAAGATATTTAAAAGTTCCGAAGCAGCACCAACATAATAGAGATACAGAAACACCGTGGCCCCTTTCTTAGAGATAACTCTGCACTATTGCGAGCTGCAAATGCCACTTCCAGCTTAGCTGTGCAGAAGAAGAACAACAAGAAGAAGAAATATCTCGAAATATGTCCGTCAGGCCCCTTCCCTTGAGATATATCTGCAAATATCTCGGAAACGAAGCGAGCTATGGCAAAATGTTAAGAGACGTTTTTTGTAGAGAATTATGTTTCCTACAATTTATGTTCTATGATATTTTTTGATCAGAGGCGTAGTTTTCGAGATATATCGAGATATTTAAAAGTTCCGAAGCCGCACCAACATAATAGAGATACAGAAACACCGTGGCCCCTTTCTTTGAGATAACTCTGCACTAGTGCGAGCCGCAAATGCCACTTCCAGCTTAGCTGTGCAGAAGAAGAACAACAAGAAGAAGAAATATCTCGAAATAGGTCCGACAGGCCCCTTCCCTTGAGATAAATCTGCAAATATCTCGGAAACAAAGCGAGCTATGGCGAAATGTTAAGAGACCTTTTTTGTAGAGAATTAAGTTTCCTACTTTTTATCTTCTATGATATTTTTTGATCAGATGCGTAGTTCTCGAGATATATCAAGATATTTAAAAGTTCCGAAGCCGCACCAACATAATAGAGATACAGAAACACCGTGGCCCCTTTCTTTGAGATAACTCTGCACTATTGCGCGCTGCAAATGCCACTTCCAGCTTAGCTGTGCAGAAGAAGAACAACAAGAAGAAGAAATATCTCGAAATATGTCCGTCAGGCCCCTTCCCTTGAGATATATCTGCAAATATCTCGGAAACGAAGCGAGCTATGGCAAAATGTTAAGAGACGTTTTTTGTAGAGAATTATGTTTCCTACAATTTATGTTCTATGATATTTTTTGATCAGAGGCGTAGTTTTCGAGATATATCGAGATATTTAAAAGTTCCGAAGCCGCACCAACATAATAGAGATACAGAAACACCGTGGCCCCTTTCTTTGAGATAACTCTGCACTAGTGCGAGCCGCAAATGCCACTTCCAGCTTAGCTGTGCAGAAGAAGAACAACAAGAAGAAGAAATATCTCGAAATAGGTCCGACAGGCCCCTTCCCTTGAGATAAATCTGCAAATATCTCGGAAACAAAGCGAGCTATGGCGAAATGTTAAGAGACCTTTTTTGTAGAGAATTAAGTTTCCTACTTTTTATCTTCTATGATATTTTTTGATCAGATGCGTAGTTCTCGAGATATATCAAGATATTTAAAAGTTCCGAAGCCGCACCAACATAATAGAGATACAGAAACACCGTGGCCCCTTTCTTTGAGATAACTCTGCACTATTGCGCGCTGCAAATGCCACTTCCAGCTTAGCTGTGCAGAAGAAGAACAACAAGAAGAAGAAATATCTCGAAATATGTCCGTCAGGCCCCTTCCCTTGAGATAAATCTGCAAATATCTCGGAAACGAAGCGAGCTATGGCAAAATGTTAAGATACCGTTTTTGTAGAGAATTAAGTTTCCTAATTTTTATGTTCTATGATATTTTTTGATCAGATGCGTAGTTCTCGAGATATATCAAGATATTTAAAAGTTCCGAAGCCGCACCAACATAATAGAGATACAGAAACACCGTGGCCCCTTTCTTTGAGATAACTCTGCACTATTGCGAGCTGCAAATGCCACTTCCAGCTTAGCTGTGCAGAAGAAGAACAACAAGAAGAAGAAATATCTCGAAATATGTCCATCAGGACCCTTCCCTTGAGATAAATCTGCAAATATCTCGGAAACGAAGCGAGCTATGGCAAAATGTTAAGAGACCGTTTTTGTAGAGAATAATGTTTCCTACTTTTCATGTTCTATGATATTTTTTGATCAGATGCGTAGTTCTCGAGATATATCAAGATATTTAAAAGTTCCGAAGCCGCACCAACATAATAGAGATACAGAAACACCGTGGCCCCTTTCTTTGAGATAACTCTGCACTATTGCGAGCTGCAAATGCCACTTCCAGCTTAGCTGTGCAGAAGAAGAACAACAAGAAGAAGAAATATCTCGAAATATGTCCATCAGGACCCTTCCCTTGAGATAAATCTGTAAATATCTCGGAAACGAAGCGAGCTATGGCAAAATGTTAAGAGACCTTTTTCGTAGAGAATTAAGTTTCCTACTTTTTATGTTCTATGATATTTTTCGATCAGAGGCGTAGTTCTCGAGATATATCAAGATATTTAAAAGTTCCGAAGCCGCACCAACATAATAGAGATACAGAAACACCGTGGCCCCTCTCTTTGAGATAACTCTGCACGATTGCGAGCTGGAAATGCCACTTCCAGTTTAGCTGTGCAGAAGAAGAACAACAAGAAGAAGAAATATCTCGAAATATGTCCGTCAGGACCCTTCCCTTGAGATAAATCTGCAAATATCTCGGAAACGAAGCGAGCTATGGCAAAATGTTAAGAGACCTTTTTTGTAGAGAATTAAGTTTCCTACTTTTTATGTTCTATGATATTTTTTGATCAGATGCGTAGTTCTCGAGATATATCAAGATATTTAAAAGCTCCGAAGCTGCACCAACATAATAGAGGTACAGAAACACCGTGGCCCCTTTCTTTGAGATAACTCTGCACTATTGCGAGCTGCAAATGCCACTTCCAGCTTAGCTGTGCAGAAGAAGAACAACAAGAATAAGAAATATTTCGAAATATGTCCGTCAGGCCCCTTCCCTTGAGATAAATCTGCAAATATCTCGGAAACGAAGCGAGCTACGGCAAAATGTTAAGCGACCTTTTTTGTAGAAAATTAGGTTTCCTACTTTTTATGTTCTATGATATTTTTTGATCAGATGCGTAGTTCTCGAGATATATCAAGATATTTAAAAGTTCCGAAGCCGCACCAACATAATAGAGATACAGAAACACCGTGGCCCCTTTCTTTGAGATAACTCTGCACGATTGCGAGCTGGAAATGCCACTTCCAGTTTAGCTGTGCAGAAGAAGAACAACAAGAAGAAGAAATATCTCGAAATATGTCCGTCAGGCCCCTTCCGTTGAGATAAATCTGCAAATATCTCGGAAACGAAGCGAGCTACGGCAAAATGTTGAGAGACCTTTTTTGTAGAAAATTGGGTTTCCTACTTTTTATGTTCTATGATATTTTTTGATCAGATACGTAGTTCTCGAGATATATCAAGATATTTAAAAGTTCCGAAGCCGCACCAACATAATAGAGATACAGAAACACCGTGGCCCCTTTCTTTGCGATAACTCTGCACTATTGCGAGCTGCAAATGCCACTTCCAGCTTAGCTGTGCAGAAGAAGAACAACAAGAAGAAGAAATATCTCGAAATATGTCCGTCAGGCCCCTTCCCTTGAGATAAATCTGTAAATATCTCAGAAACGAAGCGAGCTATGGCAAAATGTTAAGAGACCTTTGTTGTAGAGAATTAAGTTTCCTACTTTCTTTGTTCTATGATATTTTTCGATCAGAGGCGTAGTTCTCGAGATATATCAAGATATTTAAAAGTTCCGAAGCCGCACCAACATAATAGAGATACAGAAACACCGTGGCCCCTCTCTTTGAGATAACTCTGCACGATTGCGAGCTGGAAATGCCACTTCCAGTTTAGCTGTGCAGAAGAAGAACAACAAGAAGAAGAAATATCTCGAAATATGTCCGTCAGGCCCCTTCCGTTGAGATAAATCTGCAAATATCTCGGAAACGAAGCGAGCTATGGCAAAATGTTAAGAGACCTTTTTTGTAGAGAATTAAGTTTCCTACTTTTTATGTTCTATGATATTTTTTGATCAGATGCGTAGTTCTCGAGATATATCAAGATATTTAAAAGCTCCGAAGCTGCACCAACATAATAGAGGGACAGAAACACCGTGGCCCCTTTCTTTGAGATAACTCTGCACTATTGCGAGCTGCAAATGCCACTTCCAGCTTAGCTGTGCAGAAGAAGAACAACAAGAATAAGAAATATTTCGAAATATGTCCGTCAGGCCCCTTCCCTTGAGATAAATCTGCAAATATCTCGGAAACGAAGCGAGCTACGGCAAAATGTTAAGAGACCTTTTTTGTAGAAAATTAGGTTTCCTACTTTTTATGTTCTATGATATTTTTTGATCAGATGCGTAGTTCTCGAGATATATCAAGATATTTAAAAGCTCCGAAGCTGCACCAACATAATAGAGGTACAGAAACACCGTGGCCCCTTTCTTTGAGATAACTCTGCACTACTGCGAGCTGCAAATGCCACTTCCAGCTTAGCTGTGCAGAAGAAGAACAACAAGAAGAAGAAATATCTCGAAATATGTCCGTCAGGCCCCTTCCCTTGAGATAAATCTGCAAATATCTCGGAAACGAAGCGAGCTATGGCAAAATGATAAGAGACCTTTTTTGTAGAGAATTAAGTTTCCTACTTTTTATGTTCTATGATATTTTTTGATCAGATGCGTAGTTCTCGAGATATATCAAGATATTTAAAAGCTCCGAAGCTGCACCAACATAATAGAGGTACAGAAACACCGTGGCCCCTTTCTTTGAGATAACTCTGCACTATTGCGAGCTGCAAATGCCACTTCCAGCTTAGCTGTGCAGAAGAAGAACAACAAGAATAAGAAATATTTCGAAATATGTCCGTCAGGCCCCTTCCCTTGAGATAAATCTGCAAATATCTCGGAAACGAAGCGAGCTACGGCAAAATGTTAAGAGACCTTTTTTGTAGAGAATTAAGTTTCCTACTTTTTATGTTCTATGATATTTTTTGATCAGATGCGTAGTTCTCGAGATATATCAAGATATTTAAAAGTTCCGAAGCCGCACCAACATAATAGAGATACAGAAACAACGTGGCCCCTATCTTTGAGATAACTCTGCACTATTGCGCGCTGCAAATGCCACTTCCAGCTTAGCTGTGCAGAAGAAGAACAACAAGAAGAAGAAATATCTCGAAATATGTCCGTCAGGACCCTTCCCTTGAGATAAATCTGCAAATATCTCGGAAACGAAGCGAGCTATTGCAAAACGTTAAGAGACCTTTTTTGTAGAGAATTAAGTTTCCTACTTTTTATGTTCTATGATATTTTTTGATCAGATGCGTAGTTCTCGAGATATATCAAGGTATTTAAAAGTTCCGAAGCCGCACCAACATAATAGAGATACAGAAACACCGTGGCCCCTTTCTTTGAGATAACTCTGCACTATTGCGAGCTGCAGATGCCACTTCCAGCTTAGCTGTGCAGAAGAAGAACAACAAGAAGAAGAAATATCTGGAAATATGTCCGTCAGGCCCCTTCCCTTGAGATAAATCTGCAAATATCTCGGAAACGAAGCGAGCTACGGCAAAATGTTAAGAGACCTTTTTTGTAGAAAATTAGGATTCCTACTTTTTATGTTCTATGATATTTTTTGAACAGATGCGTAGTTCTCGAGATATATCAAGATATTCAAAAGTTCCGAAGCCGCACTAACATAATAGAGATACAGAAACACCGTGGCCCCTTTCTTTGAGATAACTCTGCACTATTGCGCGCTGCAAATGCCACTTTCAGCTTAGCTGTGCAGAAGAAGAACAACAACAAGAAGAAATATCTCGAAATATGTCCGTCAGGCCCCTTCCCTTGAGATAAATCTGCAAATATCTCGGAAACGAAGCGAGCTATGGCAAAATGTTAAGAGACCTTTCTTGTAGAGAATTAAGTTTCCTACTTTTTATGTTCTATGATATTTTTTGATCAGATGCGTAGTTCTCGAGATATATCCAGATATTTAAAAGTTCCGAAGCGGCACAAACATAATAGAGATACAGAAACACCGTGGCCCCTTTCTTTGAGGTAACACTGCACTATTGCGAGCTGCAAATGCCACTTCCAGCTTAGCTGTGCAGAAGAAGAACAACAAGAAGAAGAAATATCTCGAAATATGTCCCTCAGGCCCCTTCCCTTGAGATAAATCTGCAAATATCTCGGAAACGAAGCGAGCTATGGCAAAATGTTAAGAGACCTTTTTTGTAGAGAATTAAGTTTCCTACTTTTTATGTTCTATGATATTTTTTGATCAGATGCGTAGTTCTCGAGATATATCCAGATATTTAAAAGTTCCGAAGCGGCACAAACATAATAGAGATACAGAAACACTGTGGCCCCTTTCTTTGAGGTAACTCTGCACTATTGCGAGCTGCAAATGCCACTTCCAGCTTAGCTGTGCAGAAGAAGAACAACAAGAAGAAGAAATATCTCGAAATATGTCCCTCAGGCCCCTTCCCTTGAGATAAATCTGCAAATATCTCGGAAACCAAGCGAGCTATGGCAAAATGTTAAGAGACCTTATTTGTAGAGAATTAAGTTTCCTACTTTTTATGTTCTACGATATTTTTTGATCAGATGCGTAGTTCTCGAGATATATCAAGATATTTAAAAGTTCCCAAGCCGCACCAACATAATAGAGATACAGAAACACCGTGGCCCCTTTCTTTGAGATAACTCTGCACTATTGCGAGCTGCAAATGCCACTTCCAGCTTAGCTGTGCAGAAGAAGAACAACAAGAACAAGAAATATCTCGAAATATGTCCGTCAGGCCCCTTCCCTTGAGATAAATCTGCAAATATCTCGGAAACGAAGCGAGCTATGGCAAAATGTTAAGAGACCTTTTTTGTAGAGAATTAAGTTTCCTACTTTTTATGTTCTATGATATTTTTTGATCAGATGCGTAGTTCTCGAGATATATCAAGATATTTAAAAGTTCCGAACCCGCACCAACATAATAGAGATACAGAAACACCGTGGCCCCTTTCTTTGAGATAACTCTGCACTATTGCGAGCTGCAAATGCCACTTCCAGCTTAGCTGTGCAGAAGAAGAACAACAAGAAGAAGAAATATCTCGAAATATGTCCGTCAGGACCCTTCCCTTGAGATAAATCTGCAAATATCTCGGAAACGAAGCGAGCTATTGCAAAACGTTAAGAGACCTTTTTTGTAGAGAATTAAGTTTCCTACTTTTTATGTTCTATGATATTTTTTGAACAGATGCGTAGTTCTCGAGATATATCAAGATATTTAAAAGTTCCGAACCCGCACCAACATAATAGAGATACAGAAACACCGTGGCCCCTTTCTTTGAGATAACTCTGCACTATTGCGAGCTGCAAATGCCACTTCCAGCTTAGCTGTGCAGAGGAAGAACAACAAGAAGAAGAAATATCTCGAAATATGTCCGTCAGGCCAGTTCCTTTGAGCTGAATCTGCAAATATCTCGGAAACGAAGAGAGCTATGGCAAAATGTTAAGAGACCTTTTTTGTAGAGAATTAAGTTTCCTACAATTTATGTTCTATGATATTTTTTGATCAGAAGCGTAGTTTTCGAGATATATCGAGATATTTAAAATTTCCGAAGCCGCACCAACATAATAGGGATACAGAAACACCGTGGCCCCTTTCTTTGAGATAACTCTGCACTATTGCGAGCTGCAAATGCCACTTCCAGCTTAGCTGTGCAGAGGAAGAACAACAAGAAGAAGAAATATCTCGAAATATGTCCGTCAGGCCAGTTCCTTTGAGCTGAATCTGCAAATATCTCGGAAACGAAGCGAGCTATGGCAAAATGTTAAGAGACGTTTTTTGTAGAGAATTATGTTTCCTACAATTTATGTTCTACGATATTTTTTGATCCGAAGCGTAGTTTTCGAGATATATCGAGATATTTAAAAGTTCCGAAGCCGCACCAACATAATAGGGATACAGAAACACCGTGGCCCCTTTCTTTGAGATAACTCTGCACTAGTGCGAGCCGCAAATGCCACTTCCAGCTTAGCTGTGCAGAAGAAGAACAACAAGAAGAAGAAATATCTCGAAATATGTCCGTCAGGCCCCTTCCCTTGAGATAAATCTGCAAATATCTCGGAAACGAAGCGAGCTACGGCAAAATGTTAAGAGATCTTTTTTGTAGAGAATTGAGTTTCCTACTTTTTATCTTCTATGATATTTTTTGATCAGATGCGTAGTTCTCGAGATATATCAAGATATTTAAAAGTTCCGAAGCCGCACCAACATAATAGAGATACAGAAACACCGTGGCCCCTCTCTTTGAGATAACTCTGCACTATTGCGAGCTGGAAATGCCACTTCCAGTTTAGCTGTGCAGAAGAAGAACAACAAGAAGAAGAAATATCTCGAAATATGTCCGTTAGGCCTCTTCCCTTGAGATAAATCTGCAAATATCTCGGAAACGAAGCGAGCTATGGCAAAATGTTAAGAGACCTTTTTTGTAGAGAATTAAGTTTCCTACAATTTATGTTCTATGATATTTTTTGATCAGATGCGTAGTTCTCGAGATATATCGAGATATTTAAAAGTTCCGAAGCCGCACCAACATAATAGAGATACAGAAACACCGTGACCCCTTTCTTTGAGATAACTCTGCACTAGTGCGAGCTGCAAATGCCACTTCCAGCTTAGCTGTGCAGAAGAAGAACAACAAGAAGAAGAAATATCTCGAAATATGTCCGTCAGGCCCCTTCCCTTGAGATAAATCTGCAAATATCTCGGAAACGAAGCGAGCTATGGCAAAATGTTAAGAGACCTTTTTTGTAAAGAATTATGTTTCCTACAATTTATGTTCTATGATATTTTTTGATCAGAAGCGTAGTTTTCGAGATATATCGAGATATTTAAAAGTTCCGAAGCCGCACCAACATAATAGAGATACAGAAACACCGTGGCCCCTTTCTTTGGGATAACTCTGCACTATTGCGAGCTGCAAATGCCACTTCCAGCTTAGCTGTGCAGAAGAAGAACAACAAGAAGAAGAAATATCTCGAAATATGTCCGTCAGGCCCCTTCCCTTGAGATAAATCTGCAAATATCTCGGAAACGAAGAGAGCTATGGCAAAATGTTAAGAGACCTTTTTTGTAGAGAATTATGTTTCCTACAATTTATGTTCTATGATATTTTTTGATCAGAAGCGTAGTTTTCGAGATATATCGAGATATTTAAAAGTTCCGAAGCCGCACCAACATAATAGAGATACAGAAACACCGTGGCCCCTTTCTTTGAGATAACTCTGCACTAGTGCGAGCCGCAAATGCCACTTCCAGCTTAGCTGTGCAGAAGAAGAACAACAAGAAGAAGAAATATCTCGAAATATGTCCGTCAGGCCCCTTCCCTTGAGATATATCTGCAAATATCTCGGAAACGAAGTGAGCTATGGCAAAATGTTAAGAGACCGTTTTTGTAGAGAATTAAGTTTCCTACTTTTTATGTTCTATGACATTTTTTGATCAGACGCGTAGTTCTCGAGATATATCAAGATATTTAAAAGTTCCGAAGCCGCACCAACATAATAGAGATGCAGAAACACCGTGGCCCCTTTCTTTGAGATAACTCTGCACTATTGCGAGCTGCAAATGCCACTTCCAGCTTAGCTGTGCAGAAGAACAACAAGAAGAAGAAATATCTCGAAATATGTCCGTCAGGCCAGTTCCTTTGAGCTGAATCTGCAAATATCTCGGAAACGAAGCGAGCTATGGCAAAATGTTAAGAGACGTTTTTGGTAGAGAATTATGTTTCCTACAATTTATGTTCTATGATATTTTTTGATCAGAAGCGTAGTTTTCGAGATATATCGAGATATTTAAAAGTTCCGAAGACGCACCAACATAATAGAGATACAGAAACACCGTGGCCCCTTTCTTTGAGATAACTGTGCACTAGTGCGAGCCGCAAATGCCACTTCCAGCTTAGCTGTGCAGAAGAAGAACAACAAGAAGAAGAAATATCTCGTAATATGCCCGTCAGGCCCCTTCCCTTGAAATATATCTGCAAATATCTCGGAAACGAAGCGAGCTATGGCAAAATGTTAAGAGACCGTTTTTGTAGAGAATTAAGTTTGCTACTTTTTATGTTCTATGATATTTTTTGATCAGACGCGTAGTTCTCGAGATATATCAAGATATTTAAAAGTTCCGAAGCTGCACCAACATAATAGAGGTACAGAAACACCGTGGCCTCTTTCTTTGAGATAACTCTGCACTATTGCGAGCTGCAAATGCCACTTCGAGCTTAGCTGTGCAGAAGAAGAACAACAAGAAGAAGAAATATCTCGAAATATGTCCGTCAGACCCCTTCCCCTGAGATGAATCTGCAAATATCTCGGAAACGAAGCGAGCTATGGCAAAATGTTAAGAGACCTTTTTTGTAGAGAATAATGTTTCCTACAATTTACGTTCTATGATATTTTTTGATCAGAAGCGTAGTTCTCGAGATATATCAAGATATTTAAAAGTTCCGAAGCCGCACCAACATAATAGAGATACAGAAACACCGTGGCCCCTTTCTTTGAGATAACTCTGCACTAGTGCGAGCCGCAAATGCCACTTCCAGCTTAGCTGTGCAGAAGAAGAACAACAAGAAGAAGAAATATCTCGAAATATGTCCGTCAGGCCCCTTCCCTTGAGATATATCTGCAAATATCTCGGAAACGAAGCGAGCTATGGCAAAATGTTAAGAGACCTTTTTTGTAGAGAATTAAGTTTCCTACTTTTTATGTTCTATGATATTTTTTGATCAGATGCGTAGTTCTCGAGATATATCAAGATATTTAAAAGTTCCGAAGCCGCACCAACATAATAGAGATACAGAAACACCGTGGCCCCTTTCTTTGAGATAACTCTGCACTATGGCGAGCTGCAAATGCCACTTCCAGCTTAGCTGTGCAGAGGAAGAACAACAAGAAGAAGAAATATCTCGAAATATGTCCGTCAGGCCAGTTCCTTTGAGCTGAATCTGCAAATATCTCGGAAACGAAGCGAGCTATGGCAAAATGTTAAGAGACGTTTTTTGTAGAGAATTATGTTTCCTACAATTTATGTTCTATGATATTTTTTGATCAGAAGCGTAGTTTTCGAGATATATCGAGATATTTAAAAGTTCCGAAGCCGCACCAACATGATAGAGATACAGAAACACCGTGGCCCCTTTCTTTGAGATAACTCTGCACTATTGCGAGCTGCAAATGCCACTTCCAGCTTAGCTGTGCAGAGGAAGAACAACAAGAAGAAGAAATATCTCGAAATATGTCCGTCAGGCCAGTTCCTTTGAGCTGAATCTGCAAATATCTCGGAAACGAAGCGAGCTATGGCAAAATGTTAAGAGACCTTTTTTGTAGAGAATTATGTTTCCTACAATTTATGTTCTATGATATTTTTTGATCAGAAGCGTAGTTTTCGAGATATATCGAGATATTTAAAAGTTCCGAAGCCGCACCAACATAATAGGGATACAGAAACACCGTGGCCCCTTTCTTTGAGATAACTCTGCACTAGTGCGAGCCGCAAATGCCACTTCCAGCTTAGCTGTGCAGAAGAAGAACAACAAGAAGAAGAAATATGTCGAAATATGTCCGTCAGGCCCCTTCCCTTGAGATAAATCTGCAAATATCTCGGAAACGAAGCGAGCTATGGCAAAATGTTAAGAGACCTTTTTTGTAGAGAATTATGTTTTCTACAATTTATGTTCTATGATATTTTTTGATCAGAAGCGTAGTTTTCGAGATATATCGAGATATTTAAAAGTTCCGAAGCCGCACCAACATAATAGAGATACAGAAACACCGTGGCCCCTTTCTTTGAGATAACTC
This sequence comes from Osmia lignaria lignaria, assembly GCF_051020975.1. Lineage (NCBI taxonomy): Eukaryota > Metazoa > Arthropoda > Insecta > Hymenoptera > Megachilidae > Osmia > Osmia lignaria. Next base: position 1,616,946 of record NW_027478159.1, on the reverse strand, counting down.
TGCACTAGTGCGAGCTGCAAATGCCACTTCCAGCTTAGCTGTGCAGAAGAAGAACAACAAGAAGAAGAAATATCTCGAAATATGTCCGTCAGGCCCCTTCCCTTGAGATAAATCTGCAAATATCTCGGAAACGAAGCGAGCTATGGCAAAATGTTAAGAGACCGTTTTTGTAGAGAATTAAGTTTCCTACTTTTTATGTTCTATGACATTTTTTGATCAGACGCGTAGTTCTCGAGATATATCAAGATATTTAAAAGTTCCGAAGCCGCACCAACATAATAGAGATGCAGAAACACCGTGGCCCCTTTCTTTGAGATAACTCTGCACTATTGCGAGCTGCAAATGCCACTTCCAGCTTAGCTGTGCAGAAGAACAACAAGAAGAAGAAATATCTCGAAATATGTCCGTCAGGCCAGTTCCTTTGAGCTGAATCTGCAAATATCTCGGAAACGAAGCGGGCTATGGCAAAATGTTAAGAGACGTTTTTGGTAGAGAATTATGTTTCCTACAATTTATGTTCTATCATATTTTTTGATCAGAAGCGTAGTTTTCGAGATATATCGAGATATTTAAAAGTTCCGAAGACGCACCAACATAATAGAGATACAGAAACACCGTGGCCCCTTTCTTTGAGATAACTGTGCACTAGTGCGAGCCGCAAATGCCACTTCCAGCTTAGCTGTGCAGAAGAAGAACAACAAGAAGAAGAAATATCTCGTAATATGCCCGTCAGGCCAGTTCCTTTGAGCTGAATCTGCAAATATCTCGGAAACGAAGCGAGCTATGGCAAAATGTTAAGAGACCTTTTTTGTAGAGAATTAAGTTTCCTACTTTTTATGTTCTATGATATTTTTTGATCAGATGCGTAGTTCTCGAGATATATCAAGATATTTAAAAGTTCCGAACCCGCACCAACATAATAGAGATACAGAAACACCGTGGCCCCTTTCTTTGAGATAACTCTGCACTATTGCGAGCTGCAAATGCCACTTCCAGCTTAGCTGTGCAGAGGAAGAACAACAAGAAGAAGAAATATCTCGAAATATGTCCGTCAGGCCAGTTCCTTTGAGCTGAATCTGCAAATATCTCGGAAACGAAGAGAGCTATGGCAAAATGTTAAGAGACCTTTTTTGTAGAGAATTAAGTTTCCTACAATTTATGTTCTATGATATTTTTTGATCAGAAGCGTAGTTTTCGAGATATATCGAGATATTTAAAATTTCCGAAGCCGCACCAACATAATAGGGATACAGAAACACCGTGGCCCCTTTCTTTGAGATAACTCTGCACTATTGCGAGCTGCAAATGCCACTTCCAGCTTAGCTGTGCAGAGGAAGAACAACAAGAAGAAGAAATATCTCGAAATATGTCCGTCAGGCCAGTTCCTTTGAGCTGAATCTGCAAATATCTCGGAAACGAAGCGAGCTATGGCAAAATGTTAAGAGACGTTTTTTGTAGAGAATTATGTTTCCTACAATTTATGTTCTATGATATTTTTTGATCCGAAGCGTAGTTTTCGAGATATATCGAGATATTTAAAAGTTCCGAAGCCGCACCAACATAATAGGGATACAGAAACACCGTGGCCCCTTTCTTTGAGATAACTCTGCACTAGTGCGAGCCGCAAATGCCACTTCCAGCTTAGCTGTGCAGAAGAAGAACAACAAGAAGAAGAAATATCTCGAAATATGTCCGTCAGGCCCCTTCCCTTGAGATAAATCTGCAAATATCTCGGAAACGAAGCGAGCTACGGCAAAATGTTAAGAGATCTTTTTTGTAGAGAATTGAGTTTCCTACTTTTTATATTCTATGATATTTTTTGATCAGATGCGTAGTTCTCGAGATATATCAAGATATTTAAAAGTTCCGAAGCCGCACCAACATAATAGAGATACAGAAACACCGTGGCCCCTCTCTTTGAGATAACTCTGCACTATTGCGAGCTGGAAATGCCACTTCCAGTTTAGCTGTGCAGAAGAAGAACAACAAGAAGAAGAAATATCTCGAAATATGTCCGTTAGGCCTCTTCCCTTGAGATAAATCTGCAAATATCTCGGAAACGAAGCGAGCTATGGCAAAATGTTAAGAGACCTTTTTTGTAGAGAATTAAGTTTCCTACAATTTATGTTCTATGATATTTTTTGATCAGATGCGTAGTTCTCGAGATATATCGAGATATTTAAAAGTTCCGAAGCCGCACCAACATAATAGAGATACAGAAACACCGTGACCCCTTTCTTTGAGATAACTCTGCACTAGTGCGAGCTGCAAATGCCACTTCCAGCTTAGCTGTGCAGAAGAAGAACAACAAGAAGAAGAAATATCTCGAAATATGTCCGTCAGGCCCCTTCCCTTGAGATAAATCTGCAAATATCTCGGAAACGAAGCGAGCTATGGCAAAATGTTAAGAGACCTTTTTTGTAAAGAATTATGTTTCCTACAATTTATGTTCTATGATATTTTTTGATCAGAAGCGTAGTTTTCGAGATATATCGAGATATTTAAAAGTTCCGAAGCCGCACCAACATAATAGAGATACAGAAACACCGTGGCCCCTTTCTTTGGGATAACTCTGCACTATTGCGAGCTGCAAATGCCACTTCCAGCTTAGCTGTGCAGAAGAAGAACAACAAGAAGAAGAAATATCTCGAAATATGTCCGTCAGGCCCCTTCCCTTGAGATAAATCTGCAAATATCTCGGAAACGAAGAGAGCTATGGCAAAATGTTAAGAGACCTTTTTTGTAGAGAATTATGTTTCCTACAATTTATGTTCTATGATATTTTTTGATCAGAAGCGTAGTTCTCGAGATATATCAAGATATTTAAAAGTTCCGAAGCCGCACCAACATAATAGAGATACAGAAACACCGTGGCCCCTTTCTTTGAGATAACTCTGCACTAGTGCGAGCCGCAAATGCCACTTCCAGCTTAGCTGTGCAGAAGAAGAACAACAAGAAGAAGAAATATCTCGAAATATGTCCGTCAGGCCCCTTCCCTTGAGATATATCTGCAAATATCTCGGAAACGAAGTGAGCTATGGCAAAATGTTAAGAGACCGTTTTTGTAGAGAATTAAGTTTCCTACTTTTTATGTTCTATGACATTTTTTGATCAGACGCGTAGTTCTCGAGATATATCAAGATATTTAAAAGTTCCGAAGCCGCACCAACATAATAGAGATGCAGAAACACCGTGGCCCCTTTCTTTGAGATAACTCTGCACTATTGCGAGCTGCAAATGCCACTTCCAGCTTAGCTGTGCAGAAGAACAACAAGAAGAAGAAATATCTCGAAATATGTCCGTCAGGCCAGTTCCTTTGAGCTGAATCTGCAAATATCTCGGAAACGAAGCGAGCTATGGCAAAATGTTAAGAGACGTTTTTGGTAGAGAATTATGTTTCCTACAATTTATGTTCTATGATATTTTTTGATCAGAAGCGTAGTTTTCGAGATATATCGAGATATTTAAAAGTTCCGAAGACGCACCAACATAATAGAGATACAGAAACACCGTGGCCCCTTTCTTTGAGATAACTGTGCACTAGTGCGAGCCGCAAATGCCACTTCCAGCTTAGCTGTGCAGAAGAAGAACAACAAGAAGAAGAAATATCTCGTAATATGCCCGTCAGGCCCCTTCCCTTGAAATATATCTGCAAATATCTCGGAAACGAAGCGAGCTATGGCAAAATGTTAAGAGACCGTTTTTGTAGAGAATTAAGTTTGCTACTTTTTATGTTCTATGATATTTTTTGATCAGACGCGTAGTTCTCGAGATATATCAAGATATTTAAAAGTTCCGAAGCTGCACCAACATAATAGAGGTACAGAAACACCGTGGCCTCTTTCTTTGAGATAACTCTGCACTATTGCGAGCTGCAAATGCCACTTCGAGCTTAGCTGTGCAGAAGAAGAACAACAAGAAGAAGAAATATCTCGAAATATGTCCGTCAGACCCCTTCCCCTGAGATGAATCTGCAAATATCTCGGAAACGAAGCGAGCTATGGCAAAATGTTAAGAGACCTTTTTTGTAGAGAATAATGTTTCCTACAATTTACGTTCTATGATATTTTTTGATCAGAAGCGTAGTTCTCGAGATATATCAAGATATTTAAAAGTTCCGAAGCCGCACCAACATAATAGAGATACAGAAACACCGTGGCCCCTTTCTTTGAGATAACTCTGCACTAGTGCGAGCCGCAAATGCCACTTCCAGCTTAGCTGTGCAGAAGAAGAACAACAAGAAGAAGAAATATCTCGAAATATGTCCGTCAGGCCCCTTCCCTTGAGATATATCTGCAAATATCTCGGAAACGAAGCGAGCTATGGCAAAATGTTAAGAGACCTTTTTTGTAGAGAATTAAGTTTCCTACTTTTTATGTTCTATGATATTTTTTGATCAGATGCGTAGTTCTCGAGATATATCAAGATATTTAAAAGTTCCGAAGCCGCACCAACATAATAGAGATACAGAAACACCGTGGCCCCTTTCTTTGAGATAACTCTGCACTATGGCGAGCTGCAAATGCCACTTCCAGCTTAGCTGTGCAGAGGAAGAACAACAAGAAGAAGAAATATCTCGAAATATGTCCGTCAGGCCAGTTCCTTTGAGCTGAATCTGCAAATATCTCGGAAACGAAGCGAGCTATGGCAAAATGTTAAGAGACCTTTTTTGTAGAGAATTATGTTTCCTACAATTTATGTTCTATGATATTTTTTGATCAGAAGCGTAGTTTTCGAGATATATCGAGATATTTAAAAGTTCCGAAGCCGCACCAACATAATAGGGATACAGAAACACCGTGGCCCCTTTCTTTGAGATAACTCTGCACTAGTGCGAGCCGCAAATGCCACTTCCAGCTTAGCTGTGCAGAAGAAGAACAACAAGAAGAAGAAATATGTCGAAATATGTCCGTCAGGCCCCTTCCCTTGAGATAAATCTGCAAATATCTCGGAAACGAAGCGAGCTATGGCAAAATGTTAAGAGACCTTTTTTGTAGAGAATTATGTTTTCTACAATTTATGTTCTATGATATTTTTTGATCAGAAGCGTAGTTTTCGAGATATATCGAGATATTTAAAAGTTCCGAAGCCGCACCAACATAATAGAGATACAGAAACACCGTGGCCCCTTTCTTTGAGATAACTCTGCACTAGTGCGAGCTGCAAATGCCACTTCCAGCTTAGCTGTGCAGAAGAAGAACAACAAGAAGAAGAAATATCTCGAAATATGTCCGTCAGGCCCCTTCCCTTGAGATAAATCTGCAAATATCTCGGAAACGAAGCGAGCTATGGCAAAATGTTAAGAGACCGTTTTTGTAGAGAATTAAGTTTCCTACTTTTTATGTTCTATGACATTTTTTGATCAGACGCGTAGTTCTCGAGATATATCAAGATATTTAAAAGTTCCGAAGCCGCACCAACATAATAGAGATGCAGAAACACCGTGGCCCCTTTCTTTGAGATAACTCTGCACTATTGCGAGCTGCAAATGCCACTTCCAGCTTAGCTGTGCAGAAGAACAACAAGAAGAAGAAATATCTCGAAATATGTCCGTCAGGCCAGTTCCTTTGAGCTGAATCTGCAAATATCTCGGAAACGAAGCGAGCTATGGCAAAATGTTAAGAGACGTTTTTGGTAGAGAATTATGTTTCCTACAATTTATGTTCTATGATATTTTTTGATCAGAAGCGTAGTTTTCGAGATATATCGAGATATTTAAAAGTTCCGAAGACGCACCAACATAATAGAGATACAGAAACACCGTGGCCCCTTTCTTTGAGATAACTGTGCACTAGTGCGAGCCGCAAATGCCACTTCCAGCTTAGCTGTGCAGAAGAAGAACAACAAGAAGAAGAAATATCTCGTAATATGCCCGTCAGGCCAGTTCCTTTGAGCTGAATCTGCAAATATCTCGGAAACGAAGCGAGCTATGGCAAAATGTTAAGAGACCTTTTTTGTAGAGAATTATGTTTCCTACAATTTATGTTCTATGATATTTTTTGATCAGAAGCGTAGTTTTCGAGATGTATCGAGATATTTAAAAGTTCCGAAGCCGCACCAACATAATAGAGATACAGAAACACCGTGGCCCCTTTCTTTGAGATAACTCTGCACTATGGCGAGCTGCAAATGCCACTTCCAGCTTAGCTGTGCAGAGGAAGAACAAGAAGAAGAAGAAATATCTCGAAATATGTCCGTCAGGCCAGTTCCTTTGAGCTGAATCTGCAAATATCTCGGAAACGAAGCGAGCTATGGCAAAATGTTAAGAGACGTTTTTTGTAGAGAATTATGTTTCCTACAATTTATGTTCTATGATATTTTTTGATCAGAAGCGTAGTTTTCGAGATATATCGAGATATTTAAAAGTTCCGAAGCCGCACCAACATAATAGAGATACAGAAACACCGTGACCCCTTTCTTTGAGATAACTCTGCACTAGTGCGAGCTGCAAATGCCACTTCCAGCTTAGCTGTGCAGAAGAAGAACAACAAGAAGAAGAAATATCTCGAAATATGTCCGTCAGGCCCCTTCCCTTGAGATAAATCTGCAAATATCTCGGAAACGAAGCGAGCTATGGCAAAATGTTAAGAGACCTTTTTTGTAAAGAATTATGTTTCCTACAATTTATGTTCTATGATATTTTTTGATCAGAAGCGTAGTTTTCGAGATATATCGAGATATTTAAAAGTTCCGAAGCCGCACCAACATAATAGAGATACAGAAACACCGTGGCCCCTTCCTTTGGGATAACTCTGCACTATTGCGAGCTGCAAATGCCACTTCCAGCTTAGCTGTGCAGAAGAAGAACAACAAGAAGAAGAAATATCTCGAAATACGTCCGTCAGGCCACTTCCCTTGAGATAAATCTGCAAATATCTCGGAAACGAAGCGAGCTATGGCAAAATGTTAAGAGACCTTTTTTGTAGAGAATTAAGTTTCCTACTTTTTATGTTCGATGATATTTTTTGATCAGATGCGTAGTTCTCGAGATATATCAAGATATTTAAAAGTTCCGAAGCCGCACCAACATAATAGAGATACAGAAACACCGTGGCCCCTTTCTTTGAGATAACTCTGCACTATTGCGAGCTGCAAATGCCACTTCCAGCTTAGCTGTGCAGAAGAAGAACAACAAGAAGAAGAAATATCTCGAAATATGTCCGTCAGGCCCCTTCCCTTGAGATAAATCTGCAAATATCTCGGAAACGAAGAGAGCTATGGCAAAATGTTAAGAGACCTTTTTTGTAGAGAATTATGTTTCCTACAATTTATGTTCTATGATATTTTTTGATCAGAAGCGTAGTTTTCGAGATATATCGAGATATTTAAAAGTTCCGAAGCCGCACCAACATAATAGAGATACAGAAACACCGTGGCCCCTTTCTTTGAGATAACTCTGCACTAGTGCGAGCCGCAAATGCCACTTCCAGCTTAGCTGTGCAGAAGAAGAACAACAAGAAGAAGAAATATCTCGAAATATGTCCGTCAGGCCCCTTCCCTTGAGATATATCTGCAAATATCTCGGAAACGAAGTGAGCTATGGCAAAATGTTAAGAGACCGTTTTTGTAGAGAATTAAGTTTCCTACTTTTTATGTTCTATGACATTTTTTGATCAGACGCGTAGTTCTCGAGATATATCAAGATATTTAAAAGTTCCGAAGCCGCACCAACATAATAGAGATGCAGAAACACCGTGGCCCCTTTCTTTGAGATAACTCTGCACTATTGCGAGCTGCAAATGCCACTTCCAGCTTAGCTGTGCAGAGGAAGAACAACAAGAAGAAGAAATATCTCGAAATATGTCCGTCAGGCCAGTTCCTTTGAGCTGAATCTGCAAATATCTCGGAAACGAAGAGAGCTATGGCAAAATGTTAAGAGACCTTTTTTGTAGAGAATTAAGTTTCCTACTTTTTATGTTCTATCATATTTTTTGATCTGATGCGTAGTTCTCGTGATATATCAAGATATTTAAAAGTTCCGAAGCCGCACCAACATAATAGAGATACAGAAACACCGTGGCCCCTTTCTTTGAGATAACTCTGCACTATTGCGAGCCGCAAATGCCACTTCCAGCTTAGCTGTGCAGAAGAAGAACAACAAGAAGAAGAAATATCTCGAAATATGTCCGTCAGGCCCCTTCCCTTGAGATATATCTGCAAATATCTCGGAAACGAAGTGAGCTATGGCAAAATGTTAAGAGACCGTTTTTGTAGAGAATTAAGTTTCCTACTTTTTATGTTCTATGACATTTTTTGATCAGACGCGTAGTTCTCGAGATATATCAAGATATTTAAAAGTTCCGAAGCCGCACCAACATAATAGAGATGCAGAAACACCGTGGCCCCTTTCTTTGAGATAACTCTGCACTATTGCGAGCTGCAAATGCCACTTCCAGCTTAGCTGTGCAGAAGAACAACAAGAAGAAGAAATATCTCGAAATATGTCCGTCAGGCCAGTTCCTTTGAGCTGAATCTGCAAATATCTCGGAAACGAAGCGAGCTATGGCAAAATGTTAAGAGACGTTTTTGGTAGAGAATTATGTTTCCTACAATTTATGTTCTATGATATTTTTTGATCAGAAGCGTAGTTTTCGAGATATATCGAGATATTTAAAAGTTCCGAAGACGCACCAACATAATAGAGATACAGAAACACCGTGGCCCCTTTCTTTGAGATAACTGTGCACTAGTGCGAGCCGCAAATGCCACTTCCAGCTTAGCTGTGCAGAAGAAGAACAACAAGAAGAAGAAATATCTCGTAATATGCCCGTCAGGCCCCTTCCCTTGAAATATATCTGCAAATATCTCGGAAACGAAGCGAGCTATGGCAAAATGTTAAGAGACCGTTTTTGTAGAGAATTAAGTTTGCTACTTTTTATGTTCTATGATATTTTTTGATCAGACGCGTAGTTCTCGAGATATATCAAGATATTTAAAAGTTCCGAAGCTGCACCAACATAATAGAGGTACAGAAACACCGTGGCCTCTTTCTTTGAGATAACTCTGCACTATTGCGAGCTGCAAATGCCACTTCGAGCTTAGCTGTGCAGAAGAAGAACAACAAGAAGAAGAAATATCTCGAAATATGTCCGTCAGACCCCTTCCCCTGAGATGAATCTGCAAATATCTCGGAAACGAAGCGAGCTATGGCAAAATGTTAAGAGACCTTTTTTGTAGAGAATAATGTTTCCTACAATTTACGTTCTATGATATTTTTTGATCAGAAGCGTAGTTCTCGAGATATATCAAGATATTTAAAAGTTCCGAAGCCGCACCAACATAATAGAGATACAGAAACACCGTGGCCCCTTTCTTTGAGATAACTCTGCACTAGTGCGAGCCGCAAATGCCACTTCCAGCTTAGCTGTGCAGAAGAAGAACAACAAGAAGAAGAAATATCTCGAAATATGTCCGTCAGGCCCCTTCCCTTGAGATATATCTGCAAATATCTCGGAAACGAAGCGAGCTATGGCAAAATGTTAAGAGACCTTTTTTGTAGAGAATTAAGTTTCCTACTTTTTATGTTCTATGATATTTTTTGATCAGATGCGTAGTTCTCGAGATATATCAAGATATTTAAAAGTTCCGAAGCCGCACCAACATAATAGAGATACAGAAACACCGTGGCCCCTTTCTTTGAGATAACTCTGCACTATGGCGAGCTGCAAATGCCACTTCCAGCTTAGCTGTGCAGAGGAAGAACAACAAGAAGAAGAAATATCTCGAAATATGTCCGTCAGGCCAGTTCCTTTGAGCTGAATCTGCAAATATCTCGGAAACGAAGCGAGCTATGGCAAAATGTTAAGAGACCTTTTTTGTAGAGAATTATGTTTCCTACAATTTATGTTCTATGATATTTTTTGATCAGAAGCGTAGTTTTCGAGATATATCGAGATATTTAAAAGTTCCGAAGCCGCACCAACATAATAGGGATACAGAAACACCGTGGCCCCTTTCTTTGAGATAACTCTGCACTAGTGCGAGCCGCAAATGCCACTTCCAGCTTAGCTGTGCAGAAGAAGAACAACAAGAAGAAGAAATATGTCGAAATATGTCCGTCAGGCCCCTTCCCTTGAGATAAATCTGCAAATATCTCGGAAACGAAGCGAGCTATGGCAAAATGTTAAGAGACCTTTTTTGTAGAGAATTATGTTTTCTACAATTTATGTTCTATGATATTTTTTGATCAGAAGCGTAGTTTTCGAGATATATCGAGATATTTAAAAGTTCCGAAGCCGCACCAACATAATAGAGATACAGAAACACCGTGGCCCCTTTCTTTGAGATAACTCTGCACTAGTGCGAGCTGCAAATGCCACTTCCAGCTTAGCTGTGCAGAAGAAGAACAACAAGAAGAAGAAATATCTCGAAATATGTCCGTCAGGCCCCTTCCCTTGAGATAAATCTGCAAATATCTCGGAAACGAAGCGAGCTATGGCAAAATGTTAAGAGACCGTTTTTGTAGAGAATTAAGTTTCCTACTTTTTATGTTCTATGACATTTTTTGATCAGACGCGTAGTTCTCGAGATATATCAAGATATTTAAAAGTTCCGAAGCCGCACCAACATAATAGAGATGCAGAAACACCGTGGCCCCTTTCTTTGAGATAACTCTGCACTATTGCGAGCTGCAAATGCCACTTCCAGCTTAGCTGTGCAGAAGAACAACAAGAAGAAGAAATATCTCGAAATATGTCCGTCAGGCCAGTTCCTTTGAGCTGAATCTGCAAATATCTCGGAAACGAAGCGAGCTATGGCAAAATGTTAAGAGACGTTTTTGGTAGAGAATTATGTTTCCTACAATTTATGTTCTATGATATTTTTTGATCAGAAGCGTAGTTTTCGAGATATATCGAGATATTTAAAAGTTCCGAAGACGCACCAACATAATAGAGATACAGAAACACCGTGGCCCCTTTCTTTGAGATAACTGTGCACTAGTGCGAGCCGCAAATGCCACTTCCAGCTTAGCTGTGCAGAAGAAGAACAACAAGAAGAAGAAATATCTCGTAATATGCCCGTCAGGCCAGTTCCTTTGAGCTGAATCTGCAAATATCTCGGAAACGAAGCGAGCTATGGCAAAATGTTAAGAGACCTTTTTTGTAGAGAATTATGTTTCCTACAATTTATGTTCTATGATATTTTTTGATCAGAAGCGTAGTTTTCGAGATGTATCGAGATATTTAAAAGTTCCGAAGCCGCACCAACATAATAGAGATACAGAAACACCGTGGCCCCTTTCTTTGAGATAACTCTGCACTATGGCGAGCTGCAAATGCCACTTCCAGCTTAGCTGTGCAGAGGAAGAACAAGAAGAAGAAGAAATATCTCGAAATATGTCCGTCAGGCCAGTTCCTTTGAGCTGAATCTGCAAATATCTCGGAAACGAAGCGAGCTATGGCAAAATGTTAAGAGACGTTTTTTGTAGAGAATTATGTTTCCTACAATTTATGTTCTATGATATTTTTTGATCAGAAGCGTAGTTTTCGAGATATATCGAGATATTTAAAAGTTCCGAAGCCGCACCAACATAATAGAGATACAGAAACACCGTGACCCCTTTCTTTGAGATAACTCTGCACTAGTGCGAGCTGCAAATGCCACTTCCAGCTTAGCTGTGCAGAAGAAGAACAACAAGAAGAAGAAATATCTCGAAATATGTCCGTCAGGCCCCTTCCCTTGAGATAAATCTGCAAATATCTCGGAAACGAAGCGAGCTATGGCAAAATGTTAAGAGACCTTTTTTGTAAAGAATTATGTTTCCTACAATTTATGTTCTATGATATTTTTTGATCAGAAGCGTAGTTTTCGAGATATATCGAGATATTTAAAAGTTCCGAAGCCGCACCAACATAATAGAGATACAGAAACACCGTGGCCCCTTCCTTTGGGATAACTCTGCACTATTGCGAGCTGCAAATGCCACTTCCAGCTTAGCTGTGCAGAAGAAGAACAACAAGAAGAAGAAATATCTCGAAATACGTCCGTCAGGCCACTTCCCTTGAGATAAATCTGCAAATATCTCGGAAACGAAGCGAGCTATGGCAAAATGTTAAGAGACCTTTTTTGTAGAGAATTAAGTTTCCTACTTTTTATGTTCGATGATATTTTTTGATCAGATGCGTAGTTCTCGAGATATATCAAGATATTTAAAAGTTCCGAAGCCGCACCAACATAATAGAGATACAGAAACACCGTGGCCCCTTTCTTTGAGATAACTCTGCACTATTGCGAGCTGCAAATGCCACTTCCAGCTTAGCTGTGCAGAAGAAGAACAACAAGAAGAAGAAATATCTCGAAATATGTCCGTCAGGCCCCTTCCCTTGAGATAAATCTGCAAATATCTCGGAAACGAAGAGAGCTATGGCAAAATGTTAAGAGACCTTTTTTGTAGAGAATTATGTTTCCTACAATTTATGTTCTATGATATTTTTTGATCAGAAGCGTAGTTTTCGAGATATATCGAGATATTTAAAAGTTCCGAAGCCGCACCAACATAATAGAGATACAGAAACACCGTGGCCCCTTTCTTTGAGATAACTCTGCACTAGTGCGAGCCGCAAATGCCACTTCCAGCTTAGCTGTGCAGAAGAAGAACAACAAGAAGAAGAAATATCTCGAAATATGTCCGTCAGGCCCCTTCCCTTGAGATATATCTGCAAATATCTCGGAAACGAAGTGAGCTATGGCAAAATGTTAAGAGACCGTTTTTGTAGAGAATTAAGTTTCCTACTTTTTATGTTCTATGACATTTTTTGATCAGACGCGTAGTTCTCGAGATATATCAAGATATTTAAAAGTTCCGAAGCCGCACCAACATAATAGAGATGCAGAAACACCGTGGCCCCTTTCTTTGAGATAACTCTGCACTATTGCGAGCTGCAAATGCCACTTCCAGCTTAGCTGTGCAGAGGAAGAACAACAAGAAGAAGAAATATCTCGAAATATGTCCGTCAGGCCAGTTCCTTTGAGCTGAATCTGCAAATATCTCGGAAACGAAGCGAGCTATGGCAAAATGTTAAGAGACGTTTTTTGTAGAGAATTATGTTTCCTACAATTTATGTTCTATGATATTTTTTGATCAGAAGCGTAGTTTTCGAGATATATCGAGATATTTAAAAGTTCCGAAGCCGCACCAACATAATAGAGATACAGAAACACCGTGGCCCCTTTCTTTGAGATAACTCTGCACTAGTGCGAGCCGCAAATGCCACTTCCAGCTTAGCTGTGCAGAAGAAGAACAACAAGAAGAAGAAATATCTCGAAATATGTCCACCAGGCCCCTTCCCTTGAGATATATCTGCAAATATCTCGGAAACGAAGTGAGCTATGGCAAAATGTTAAGAGACCGTTTTTGTAGAGAATTAAGTTTCCTACTTTTTATGTTCTATGACATTTTTTGATCAGACGCGTAGTTCTCGAGATATATCAAGATATTTAAAAGTTCCGAAGCTGCACCAACATAATAGAGGTACAGAAACACCGTGGCCTCTTTCTTTGAGATAACTCTGCACTATTGCGAGCTGCAAATGCCACTTCGAGCTTAGCTGTGCAGAAGAAGAACAACAAGAAGAAGAAATATCTCGAAATATGTCCGTCAGACCCCTTCCCCTGAGATGAATCTGCAAATATCTCGGAAACGAAGCGAGCTATGGCAAAATGTTAAGAGACGTTTTTTGTAGAGAATTATGTTTCCTACAATTTATGTTCTATGATATTTTTTGATCAGAAGCGTAGTTTTCGAGATATATCGAGATATTTAAAAGTTCCGAAGCCGCACCAACATGATAGAGATACAGAAACACCGTGGCCCCTTTCTTTGAGATAACTCTGCACTATTGCGAGCTGCAAATGCCACTTCCAGCTTAGCTGTGCAGAGGAAGAACAACAAGAAGAAGAAATATCTCGAAATATGTCCGTCAGGCCAGTTCCTTTGAGCTGAATCTGCAAATATCTCGGAAACGAAGCGAGCTATGGCAAAATGTTAAGAGACGTTTTTTGTAGAGAATTATGTTTCCTACAATTTATGTTCTATGATATTTTTTGATCAGAAGCGTAGTTTTCGAGATATATCGAGATATTTAAAAGTTCCGAAGCCGCACCAACATAATAGGGATACAGAAACACCGTGGCCCCTTTCTTTGAGATAACTCTGCACTAGTGCGAGCCGCAAATGCCACTTCCAGCTTAGCTGTGCAGAAGAAGAACAACAAGAAGAAGAAATATGTCGAAATATGTCCGTCAGGCCCCTTCCCTTGAGATAAATCTGCAAATATCTCGGAAACGAAGCGAGCTATGGCAAAATGTTAAGAGACCTTTTTTGTAGAGAATTATGTTTTCTACAATTTATGTTCTATGATATTTTTTGATCAGAAGCGTAGTTTTCGAGATATATCGAGATATTTAAAAGTTCCGAAGCCGCACCAACATAATAGAGATACAGAAACACCGTGGCCCCTTTCTTTGAGATAACTCTGCACTAGTGCGAGCTGCAAATGCCACTTCCAGCTTAGCTGTGCAGAAGAAGAACAACAAGAAGAAGAAATATCTCGAAATATGTCCGTCAGGCCCCTTCCCTTGAGATAAATCTGCAAATATCTCGGAAACGAAGCGAGCTATGGCAAAAGGTTAAGAGACCTTTTTTGTAGAGAATTAAGTTTCCTACTTTTTATGTTCTATGATATTTTTCGATCAGAGGCGTAGTTCTCGAGATATATCAAGATATTTAAAAGTTCCGAAGCCGCACCAACATAATAGAGATACAGAAACACCGTGGCCCCTTTCTTTGGGATAACTCTGCACTATTGCGAGCTGCAAATGCCACTTCCAGCTTAGCTGTGCAGAAGAAGAACAACAAGAAGAAGAAATATCTCGAAATACGTCCGTCAGGCCACTTCCCTTGAGATAAATCTGCAAATATCTCGGAAACGAAGCGAGCTATGGCAAAATGTTAAGAGACCTTTTTTGTAGAGAATTAAGTTTCCTACTTTTTATGTTCGATGATATTTTTTGATCAGATGCGTAGTTCTCGAGATATATCAAGATATTTAAAAGTTCTGAAGCTGCACCAACATAATAGAGGTACAGAAACACCGTGGCCTCTTTCTTTGAGATAACTCTGCACTATTGCGAGCTGCAAATGCCACTTCGAGCTTAGCTGTGCAGAAGAAGAACAACAAGAAGAAGAAATATCTCGAAATATGTCCGTCAGACCCCTTCCCCTGAGATGAATCTGCAAATATCTCGGAAACGAAGCGAGCTATGGCAAAATGTTAAGAGACCTTTTTTGTAGAGAATAATGTTTCCTACAATTTACGTTCTATGATATTTTTTGATCAGAAGCGTAGTTCTCGAGATATATCAAGATATTTAAAAGTTCCGAAGCCGCACCAACATAATAGAGATACAGAAACACCGTGGCCCCTTTCTTTGAGATAACTCTGCACTAGTGCGAGCCGCAAATGCCACTTCCAGCTTAGCTGTGCAGAAGAAGAACAACAAGAAGAAGAAATATCTCGAAATATGTCCGTCAGGCCCCTTCCCTTGAGATAAATATGCAAATATCTCGGAAACGAAGCGAGCTATGGCAAAATGTTAAGAGACCGTTGTTGTAGAGAATTAAGTTTCCTACTTTTTATGTTCTATGATATTTTTTGATCAGAAGCGTAGTTTTCGAGATATATCGAGATATTTAAAAGTTCCGAAGCCGCACCAACATAATAGGGATACAGAAACACCGTGGCCCCTTTCTTTGAGATAACTCTGCACTAGTGCGAGCCGCAAATGCCACTTCCAGCTTAGCTGTGCAGAAGAAGAACAACAAGAAGAAGAAATATCTCGAAATATGTCCGTCAGGCCCCTTCCCTTGAGATAAATCTGCAAATATCTCGGAAACGAAGCGAGCTATGGCAAAATGTTAAGAGACCTTTTTTGTGGAGAATTATGTTTTCTACAATTTATGTTCTATGATATTTTTTGATCAGAAGCGTAGTTTTCGAGATATATCGAGATATTTAGAAGTTCCGAAGCCGCACCAACATAATAGAGATACAGAAACACCGTGGCCCCTTTCTTTGAGATAACTCTGCACTAGTGCGAGCTGCAAATGCCACTTCCAGCTTAGCTGTGCAGAAGAAGAACAACAAGAAGAAGAAATATCTCGAAATATGTCCGTCAGGCCCCTTCCCTTGAGATAAATCTGCAAATATCTCGGAAACGAAGCGAGCTATGGCAAAAGGTTAAGAGACCTTTTTTGTAGAGAATTAAGTTTCCTACTTTTTATGTTCTATGATATTTTTTGATCAGATGCGTAGTTCTCGAGATATATCAAGATATTTAAAAGTTCCGAAGCCGCACCAACATAATAGAGATACAGAAACACCGTGGCCCCTTTCTTTGAGATAACTCTGCACTAGTGCGAGCCGCAAATGCCACTTCCAGCTTAGCTGTGCAGAAGAAGAACAACAAGAAGAAGAAATATCTCGAAATATGTCCGACAGGCCCCTTCCCTTGAGATAAATCTGCAAATATCTCGGAAACGAAGCGAGCTATGGCGAAATGTTAAGAGACCTTTTTTGTAGAGAATTAAGTTTCCTACTTTTTATCTTCTATGATATTTTTTGATCAGATCCGTAGTTCTCGAAATGTATCAAGATATTTAAAAGTTCCGAAGCCGCACCAACATAATAGAGATACAGAAACACGGTGGCCCCTCTCTTTGAGATAACTCTGCACTATTGCGAGCTGCAAATGCCACTTCCAGCTTAGCTGTGCAGAAGAAGAACAACAAGAAGAAGAAATATCTCGAAATATGTCCGTCACGCCCCTTCCCTTGAGATATATCTGCAAATATCTCGGAAACGAAGCGAGCTATGGCAAAATGTTTAGAGACCTTTCTTGTAGAGAATTAAGTTTCCTACTTTTTATGTAGTATGATATTTTTTGATCAGATGCGTAGTTCTCGAGATATATCAAGATATTTAAAAGTTCCGAAGCCGCACCAACATGATAGAGATACAGAAACACCGTGGCCCCTTTCTTTGAGATAACTCTGCACTATTGCGCGCTGCAAATGCCACTTCCAGCTTAGCTGTGCAGAAGAAGAACAACAAAAAGAAGAAATATCTCGAAATATGTCCGTCAGGCCCCTTCCCTTGAGATAAATCTGCAAATATCTCGGAAACGAAGCGAGCTATGGCAAAATGTTAAGAGACCTTTTTTGTAGAGAATTAAGTTTCCTACTTTTTATGTTCTATGATATTTTTCGATCAGAGGCGTAGTTCTCGAGATATATCAAGATATTTAAAAGTTCCGAAGCCGCACCAACATAATACAGATACAGAAACACCATGGCCCCTTTCTTTGAGATAACTCTGCACGATTGCGAGCTGGAAATGCCACTTTCAGTTTAGCTGTGCAGAAGAAGAACAACAAGAAGAAGAAATATCTCGAAATATGTTCGTTAGGCCCCTTCCCTTGAGATAAATCTGCAAATATCTCGGAAACGAAGCGAGCTATGGCAAAATGTTAAGCGACCTTTTTTGTAGAGAATTAAGTTTCCTACTTTTTATGTTCTATGATATTTTTTGATCAGAAGCGTAGTTTTCGAGATATATCGAGATATTTAAAAGTTCCGAAGCCCCCCCACATAATAGAGATACAGAAACACCGTGGCCCCTTTCTTTGAGATAACTCTGCACTAGTGCGAGCCGCAAATGCCACTTCCAGCTTAGCTGTGCAGAAGAAGAACAACAAGAAGAAGAAATATCTCGAAATATGTCCGTCAGGCCCCTTCCCTTGAGATAAATCTGCAAATATCTCGGAAACGAAGCGAGCTATGGCAAAATGTTAAGAGACCTTTTTTGTAGAGAATTAAGTTTCCTACTTTTTATGTTCTATGATATTTTTTGATCAGATGCGTAGTTCTCGAGATATATCAAGATATTTAAAAGTTCCGAAGCCGCACCAACATAATAGAGATACAGAAACACCGTGGCCCCTTTCTTTGAGATAACTCTGCACTATTGCGAGCTGGAAATGCCACTTCCAGTTTAGCTGTGCAGAAGAAGAACAACAAGAAGAAGAAATATCTCGAAATATGTCCGTTAGGCCCCTTCCCTTGAGATAAATCTGCAAATATCTCGGAAACGAAGCGAGCTATGGCAAAATGTTAAGAGACCTTTTTTGTAGAGAATTAAGTTTCCTACTTTTTATGTTCTATGATATTTTTTGATCAGAAGCGTAGTTTTCGAGATATATCGAGATATTTAAAAGTTCCGAAGCCGCACCAACATAATAGAGATACAGAAACACCGTGGCCCCTTTCTTTGAGATAACTCTGCACTAGTGCGAGCCGCAAATGCCACTTCCAGCTTAGCTGTGCAGAAGAAGAACAACAAGAAGAAGAAATATCTCGAAATATGTCCGTCAGGCCCCTTCCCTTGAGATATATCTGCAAATATCTCGGAAACGAAGCGAGCTATGGCAAAATGTTAAGAGACCTTTTTTGTAGAGAATTAAGTTTCCTACTTTTTATGTTCTATGATATTTTTTGATCAGATGCGTAGTTCTCGAGATATATCAAGATATTTAAAAGTTCCGAAGCCGCACCAACATAATAGAGATACAGAAACACCGTGGCCCCTTTCTTTGAGATAACTCTGCACTAGTGCGAGCCGCAAATGCCACTTCCAGCTTAGCTGTGCAGAAGAAGAACAACAAGAAGAAGAAATATCTCGAAATATGTCCGTCAGGCCCCTTCCCTTGAGATAAATCTGCAAATATCTCGGAAACGAAGCGAGCTATGGCAAAATGTTAAGAGACCTTTTTTGTAGAGAATTAAGTTTCCTACTTTTTATGTTCTATGATATTTTTTGATCAGATGCGTAGTTCTCGAGATATATCAAGATATTTAAAAGTTCCGAAGCTGCACCAACATAATAGAGATACAGAAACACCGTGGCCCCTTTCTTTGAGATAACTCTGCACTATTGCGAGCTGGAAATGCCACTTCCAGTTTAGCTGTGCAGAAGAAGAACAACAAGAAGAAGAAATATCTCGAAATATGTCCGTTAGGCCCCTTCCCTTGAGATAAATCTGCAAATATCTCGGAAACGAAGCGAGCTATGGCAAAATGTTAAGAGACCTTTTTTGTAGAGAATTAAGTTTCCTACTTTTTATGTTCTATGATATTTTTTGATCAGAAGCGTAGTTTTCGAGATATATCGAGATATTTAAAAGTTCCGAAGCCGCACCAACATAATAGAGATACAGAAACACCGTGGCCCCTTTCTTTGAGATAACTCTGCACTAGTGCGAGCCGCAAATGCCACTTCCAGCTTAGCTGTGCAGAAGAAGAACAACAAGAAGAAGAAATATCTCGAAATATGTCCGTGAGGCCCCTTCCCTTGAGATATATCTGCAAATATCTCGGAAACGAAGCGAGCTATGGCAAAATGTTAAGAGACCTTTTTTGTAGAGAATTAAGTTTCCTACTTTTTATGTTCTATGATATTTTTTGATCAGATGCGTCGTTCTCGAGATATATCCAGATATTTAAAAGTTCCGAAGCCGCACCAACATAATAGAGATACAGAAACACCGTGGCCCCTTTCTTTGAGATAACTCTGCACTAGTGCGAGCCGCAAATGCCACTTCCAGCTTAGCTGTGCAGAAGAAGAACAACAAGAAGAAGAAATATCTCGAAATATGTCCGTCAGGCCCCTTCCCTTGAGATAAATCTGCAAATATCTCGGAAACGAAGCGAGCTATGGCAAAATGTTAAGAGACCTTTTTTGTAGAGAATTAAGTTTCCTACTTTTTATGTTCTATGATATTTTTTGATCAGATGCGTAGTTCTCGAGATATATCAAGATATTTAAAAGTTCCGAAGCCGCACCAACATAATAGAGATACAGAAACACCGTGGCCCCTTTCTTTGAGATAACTCTGCACTATTGCGAGCTGGAAATGCCACTTCCAGTTTAGCTGTGCAGAAGAAGAACAACAAGAAGAAGAAATATCTCGAAATATGTCCGTTAGGCCCCTTCCCTTGAGATAAATCTGCAAATATCTCGGAAACCAAGCGAGCTATGGCAAAATGTTAAGAGACCTTTTTTGTAGAGAATTAAGTTTCCTACTTTTTATGTTCTATGATATTTTTTGATCAGAAGCGTAGTTTTCGAGATATATCGAGATATTTAAAAGTTCCGAAGCCGCACCAACATAATAGAGATACAGAAACAACGTGGCCCCTTTCTTTGAGATAACTTTGCACTAGTGCGAGCCGCAAATGCCACTTCCAGCTTAGCTGTGCAGAAGAAGAACAACAAGAAGAAGAAATATCTCGAAATATGTCCGTCAGGCCCCTTCCCTTGAGATAAATATGCAAATATCTCGGAAACGAAGCGAGCTATGGCAAAATGTTAAGAGACCTTTTTTGTAGAGAGTTAAGTTTCCTACTTTTTATGTTCTATGATATTTTTTGATCAGATGCGTAGTTCTCGAGATATATCAAGATATTTAAAAGTTCCGAAGCCGCACCAACATAATAGAGATACAGAAACACCGTGGCCCCTTTCTTTGAGATAACTCTGCACTAGTGCGAGCCGCAAATGCCACTTCCAGCTTAGCTGTGCAGAAGAAGAACAACAAGAAGAAGAAATATCTCGAAATATGTCCGTCAGGCCCCTTCCCTTGAGATAAATCTGCAAATATCTCGGAAACGAAGCGAGCTATGGCAAAATGTTAAGAGACCTTTTTTGTAGAGAATTAAGTTTCCTACTTTTTATGTTCTATGATATTTTTTGATCAGATGCGTAGTTCTCGAGATATATCAAGATATTTAAAAGTTCCGAAGCTGCACCAACATAATAGAGATACAGAAACACCGTGGCCCCTTTCTTTGAGATAACTCTGCACTATTGCGAGCTGGAAATGCCACTTCCAGTTTAGCTGTGCAGAAGAAGAACAACAAGAAGAAGAAATATCTCGAAATATGTCCGTTAGGCCCCTTCCCTTGAGATAAATCTGCAAATATCTCGGAAACGAAGCGAGCTATGGCAAAATGTTAAGAGACCTTTTTTGTAGAGAATTAAGTTTCCTACTTTTTATGTTCTATGATATTTTTTGATCAGAAGCGTAGTTTTCGAGATATATCGAGATATTTAAAAGTTCCGAAGCCGCACCAACATAATAGAGATACAGAAACACCGTGGCCCCTTTCTTTGAGATAACTCTGCACTAGTGCGAGCCGCAAATGCCACTTCCAGCTTAGCTGTGCAGAAGAAGAACAACAAGAAGAAGAAATATCTCGAAATATGTCCGTCAGGCCCCTTCCCTTGAGATATATCTGCAAATATCTCGGAAACGAAGCGAGCTATGGCAAAATGTTAAGAGACCTTTTTTGTAGAGAATTAAGTTTCCTACTTTTTATGTTCTATGATATTTTTTGATCAGATGCGTCGTTCTCGAGATATATCCAGATATTTAAAAGTTCCGAAGCCGCACCAACATAATAGAGATACAGAAACACCGTGGCCCCTTTCTTTGAGATAACTCTGCACTAGTGCGAGCCGCAAATGCCACTTCCAGCTTAGCTGTGCAGAAGAAGAACAACAAGAAGAAGAAATATCTCGAAATATGTCCGTCAGGCCCCTTCCCTTGAGATAAATCTGCAAATATCTCGGAAACGAAGCGAGCTATGGCAAAATGTTAAGAGACCTTTTTTGTAGAGAATTAAGTTTCCTACTTTTTATGTTCTATGATATTTTTTGATCAGATGCGTAGTTCTCGAGATATATCAAGATATTTAAAAGTTCCGAAGCCGCACCAACATAATAGAGATACAGAAACACCGTGGCCCCTTTCTTTGAGATAACTCTGCACTATTGCGAGCTGGAAATGCCACTTCCAGTTTAGCTGTGCAGAAGAAGAACAACAAGAAGAAGAAATATCTCGAAATATGTCCGTTAGGCCCCTTCCCTTGAGATAAATCTGCAAATATCTCGGAAACCAAGCGAGCTATGGCAAAATGTTAAGAGACCTTTTTTGTAGAGAATTAAGTTTCCTACTTTTTATGTTCTATGATATTTTTTGATCAGAAGCGTAGTTTTCGAGATATATCGAGATATTTAAAAGTTCCGAAGCCGCACCAACATAATAGAGATACAGAAACAACGTGGCCCCTTTCTTTGAGATAACTTTGCACTAGTGCGAGCCGCAAATGCCACTTCCAGCTTAGCTGTGCAGAAGAAGAACAACAAGAAGAAGAAATATCTCGAAATATGTCCGTCAGGCCCCTTCCCTTGAGATAAATATGCAAATATCTCGGAAACGAAGCGAGCTATGGCAAAATGTTAAGAGACCTTTTTTGTAGAGAGTTAAGTTTCCTACTTTTTATGTTCTATGATATTTTTTGATCAGATGCGTAGTTCTCGAGATATATCAAGATATTTAAAAGTTCCGAAGCCGCAACAACATAATAGAGATACAGAAACACCGTGGCCCCTTTCTTTGAGATAACTCTGCACTAGTGCGAGCGGCAAATGCCACTTCCAGCTTAGCTGTGCAGAAGAAGAACAACAAGAAGAAGAAATATCTCGAAATATGTCCGTCAGGCCACTTCCCTTGAGATAAATCTGCAAATATCTCGGAAACGAAGCGAGCTATGGCAAAATGTTAAGAGACCTTTTTTGTAGAGAATGAAGTTTCCTACTTTTTATGTTCTATGATATTTTTTGATCAGATGCTTAGTTCTCGAGATATATCAAGATATTTAAAAGTTCCGAAGCCGCACCAACATAATAGAGATACAGAAACACCGTGGCCCCTTTCTGTGAGATAACTCTGCAATATTGCGAGCTGCAAATGCCACTTCCAGCTTAGCTGTGCAGAGGAAGAACAACAAGAAGAAGAAATATCTCGAAATATGTCCGTCAGGCCAGTTCCTTTGAGCTGAATCTGCAAATATCTCGGAAACGAAGCGAGCTATGGCAAAATGTTAAGAGACCTTTTTTGTAGAGAATTAAGTTTCCTACTTTTTATGTTCGATGATATTTTTTGATCAGATGCGTAGTTCTCGAGATATATCAAGATATTTAAAAGTTCCGAAGCTGCACCAACATAATAGAGGTACAGAAACACCGTGGCCTCTTTCTTTGAGATAACTCTGCACTATTGCGAGCTGCAAATGCCACTTCGAGCTTAGCTGTGCAGAAGAAGAACAACAAGAAGAAGAAATATCTCGAAATATGTCCGTCAGACCCCTTCCCTTGAGATGAATCTGCAAATATCTCGGAAACGAAGCGAGCTATGGCAAAATGTTAAGAGACCTTTTTTGTAGAGAATTAAGTTTCCTACTTTTTATGTTCTATGATATTTTTTGATCAGAAGCGTAGTTTTCGAGATATATCGAGATATTTAAAAGTTCCGAAGCCGCACCAACATAATAGAGATACAGAAACACCGTGGCCCCTTTCTTTGAGATAACTCTGCACTAGTGCGAGCCGCAAATGCCACTTCCAGCTTAGCTGTGCAGAAGAAGAACAACAAGAAGAAGAAATATCTCGAAATATGTCCGTCAGGCCCCTTCCCTTGAGATAAATATGCAAATATCTCGGAAACGAAGCGAGCTATGGCAAAATGTTAAGAGATCTTTTTTGTAGAGAATTAAGTTTCCTACTTTTTATGTTCTATGATATTTTTTGATCAGATGCGTAGTTCTCGAGATATATCAAGATATTTAAAAGTTCCGAAGCCGCACCAACATAATAGAGATACAGAAACACCGTGGCCCCTTTCTTTGAGATAACTCTGCACTATTGCGAGCTGGAAATGCCACTTCCAGTTTAGCTGTGCAGAAGAAGAACAACAAGAAGAAGAAATATCTCGAAATATGTCCGTCAGGCCCCTTCCCTTGAGATATATCTGCAAATATCTCGGAAACGAAGCGAGCTATGGCAAAATGTTAAGAGACCTTTTTTGTAGAGAATTAAGTTTCCTACTTTTTATGTTGTATGATATTTTTTGATCAGATGCGTAGTTCTCGAGATATATCAAGATATTTAAAAGTTCCGAAGCCGCACCAACATAATAGAGATACAGAAACACCGTGGCCCCTTTCTTTGAGATAACTCTGCACTAGTGCGAGCCGCAAATGCCACTTCCAGCTTAGCTGTGCAGAAGAAGAACAACAAGAAGAAGAAATATCTCGAAATATGTCCGTCAGGCCCCTTCCCTTGAGATAAATCTGCAAATATCTCGGAAACGAAGCGAGCTATGGCAAAATGTTAAGAGACCTTTTTTGTAGAGAATTAAGTTTCCTACTTTTTATGTTCTATGATATTTTTTGATCAGATGCGTAGTTCTCGAGATATATCAAGATATTTAAAAGTTCCGAAGCCGCACCAACATAATAGAGATACAGAAACACCGTGGCCCCTTTCTTTGAGATAACTCTGCACTATTGCGAGCTGGAAATGCCACTTCCAGTTTAGCTGTGCAGAAGAAGAACAACAAGAAGAAGAAATATCTCGAAATATGTCCGTTAGGCCCCTTCCCTTGACATAAATCTGCAAATATCTCGGAAACCAAGCGAGCTATGGCAAAATGTTAAGAGACCTTTTTTGTAGAGAATTAAGTTTCCTACTTTTTATGTTCTATGATATTTTTTGATCAGAAGCGGAGTTTTCGAGATATATCGAGATATTTAAAAGTTCCGAAGCCGCACCAACATAATAGAGATACAGAAACAACGTGGCCCCTTTCTTTGAGATAACTTTGCACTAGTGCGAGCCGCAAATGCCACTTCCAGCTTAGCTGTGCAGAAGAAGAACAACAAGAAGAAGAAATATCTCGAAATATGTCCGTCAGGCCCCTTCCCTTGAGATAAATATGCAAATATCTCGGAAACGAAGCGAGCTATGGCAAAATCTTAAGAGACCTTTTTTGTAGAGAATTAAGTTTCCTACTTTTTATGTTCTATGATATTTTTTGATCAGATGCGTAGTTCTCGAGATATATCAAGATATTTAAAAGTTCCGAAGCCGCACCAACATAATAGAGATACAGAAACACCGTGGCCCCTTTCTTTGAGATAACTCTGCACTAGTGCGAGCGGCAAATGCCACTTCCAGCTTAGCTGTGCAGAAGAAGAACAACAAGAAGAAGAAATATCTCGAAATATGTCCGTCAGGCCACTTCCCTTGAGATAAATCTGCAAATATCTCGGAAACGAAGCGAGCTATGGCAAAATGTTAAGAGACCTTTTTTGTAGAGAATTAAGTTTCCTACTTTTTATGTTCTATGATATTTTTTGATCAGATGCTTAGTTCTCGAGATATATCAAGATATTTAAAAGTTCCGAAGCCGCACCAACATAATAGAGATACAGAAACACCGTGGCCCCTTTCTGTGAGATAACTCTGCAATATTGCGAGCTGCAAATGCCACTTCCAGCTTAGCTGTGCAGAGGAAGAACAACAAGAAGAAGAAATATCTCGAAATATGTCCGTCAGGCCAGTTCCTTTGAGCTGAATCTGCAAATATCTCGGAAACGAAGCGAGCTATGGCAAAATGTTAAGAGACCTTTTTTGTAGAGAATTAAGTTTCCTACTTTTTATGTTCGATGATATTTTTTGATCAGATGCGTAGTTCTCGAGATATATCAAGATATTTAAAAGTTCCGAAGCTGCACCAACATAATAGAGGTACAGAAACACCGTGGCCTCTTTCTTTGAGATAACTCTGCACTATTGCGAGCTGCAAATGCCACCTCGAGCTTAGCTGTGCAGAAGAAGAACAACAAGAAGAAGAAATATCTCGAAATATGTCCGTCAGACCCCTTCCCTTGAGATGAATCTGCAAATATCTCGGAAACGAAGCGAGCTATGGCAAAATGTTAAGAGACCTTTTTTGTAGAGAATTAGTTTCCTACTTTTTATGTTCTATGATATTTTTTGATCAGAAGCGTAGTTTTCGAGATATATCGAGATATTTAAAAGTTCCGAAGCCGCACCAACATAATAGAGATACAGAAACACCGTGGCCCCTTTCTTTGAGATAACTCTGCACTAGTGCGAGCCGCAAATGCCACTTCCAGCTTAGCTGTGCAGAAGAAGAACAACAAGAAGAAGAAATACCTCGAAATATGTCCGTCAGGCCCCTTCCCTTGAGATAAATATGCAAATATCTCGGAAACGAAGCGAGCTATGGCAAAATGTTAAGAGATCTTTTTTGTAGAGAATTAAGTTTCCTACTTTTTATCTTCTATGATATTTTTTGATCAGATGCGTAGTTCTCGAGATATATCAAGATATTTAAAAGTTCCGAAGCCGCACCAACATAATAGAGATACAGAAACACCGTGGCCCCTTTCTTTGAGATAACTCTGCACTATTGCGAGCTGGAAATGCCACTTCCAGTTTAGCTGTGCAGAAGAAGAACAACAAGAAGAAGAAATATCTCGAAATATGTCCGTTAGGCCCCTTCCCTTGAGATAAATCTGCAAATATCTCGGAAACGAAGCGAGCTATGGCAAAATGTTAAGCGACCTTTTTTGTAGAGAATTAAGTTTCCTACTTTTTATGTTCTATGATATTTTTTGATCAGAAGCGTAGTTTTCGAGATATATCGAGATATTTAAAAGTTCCGAAGCCGCACCAACATAATAGAGATACAGAAACACCGTGGCCCCTTTCTTTGAGATAACTCTGCACTAGTGCGAGCCGCAAATGCCACTTCCAGCTTAGCTGTGCAGAAGAAGAACAACAAGAAGAAGAAATATCTCGAAATATGTCCGTCAGGCCCCTTCCCTTGAGATAAATATGCAAATATCTCGGAAACGAAGCGAGCTATGGCAAAATGTTAAGAGATCTTTTTTGTAGAGAATTAAGTTTCCTACTTTTTATGTTCTATGATATTTTTTGATCAGATGCGTAGTTCTCGAGATATATCAAGATATTTAAAAGTTCCGAAGCCGCACCAACATAATAGAGATACAGAAACACCGTGGCCCCTTTCTTTGAGATAACTCTGCACTATTGCGAGCTGGAAATGCCACTTCCAGTTTAGCTGTGCAGAAGAAGAACAACAAGAAGAAGAAATATCTCGAAATATGTCCGTTAGGCCCCTTCCCTTGAGATAAATCTGCAAATATCTCGGAAACGAAGCGAGCTATGGCAAAATGTTAAGCGACCTTTTTTGTAGAGAATTAAGTTTCCTACTTTTTATGTTCTATGATATTTTTTGATCAGAAGCGTAGTTTTCGAGATATATCGAGATATTTAAAAGTTCCGAAGCCGCACCAACATAATAGAGATACAGAAACACCGTGGCCCCTTTCTTTGAGATAACTCTGCACTAGTGCGAGCCGCAAATGCCACTTCCAGCTTAGCTGTGCAGAAGAAGAACAACAAGAAGAAGAAATATCTCGAAATATGTCCGTCAGGCCCCTTCCCTTGAGATAAATCTGCAAATATCTCGGAAACGAAGCGAGCTATGGCAAAATGTTAAGAGACCTTTTTTGTAGAGAATTAAGTTTCCTACTTTTTATGTTCTATGATATTTTTTGATCAGATGCGTAGTTCTCGAGATATATCAAGATATTTAAAAGTTCCGAAGCCGCACCAACATAATAGAGATACAGAAACACCGTGGCCCCTTTCTTTGAGATAACTCTGCACTATTGCGAGCTGGAAATGCCACTTCCAGTTTAGCTGTGCAGAAGAAGAACAACAAGAAGAAGAAATATCTCGAAATATGTCCGTTAGGCCCCTTCCCTTGAGATAAATCTGCAAATATCTCGGAAACGAAGCGAGCTATGGCAAAATGTTAAGAGACCTTTTTTGTAGAGAATTAAGTTTCCTACTTTTTATGTTCTATGATATTTTTTGATCAGAAGCGTAGTTTTCGAGATATATCGAGATATTTAAAAGTTCCGAAGCCGCACCAACATAATAGAGATACAGAAACACCGTGGCCCCTTTCTTTGAGATAACTCTGCACTAGTGCGAGCCGCAAATGCCACTTCCAGCTTAGCTGTGCAGAAGAAGAACAACAAGAAGAAGAAATATCTCGAAATATGTCCGTCAGGCCCCTTCCCTTGAGATAAATATGCAAATATCTCGGAAACGAAGCGACGTATGGCAAAATGTTAAGAGATCTTTTTTGTAGAGAATTAAGTTTCCTACTTTTTATGTTCTATGATATTTTTTGATCAGATGCGTAGTTCTCGAGATATATCAAGATATTTAAAAGTTCCGAAGCCGCACCAACATAATAGAGATACAGAAACACCGTGGCCCCTTTCTTTGAGATAACTCTGCACTATTGCGAGCTGGAAATGCCACTTCCAGTTTAGCTGTGCAGAAGAAGAACAACAAGAAGAAGAAATTTCTCGAAATATGTCCGTTAGGCCCCTTCCCTTGAGATAAATCTGCAAATATCTCGGAAACGAAGCGAGCTATGGCAAAATGTTAAGCGACCTTTTTTGTAGAGAATTAAGTTTCCTACTTTTTATGTTCTATGATATTTTTTGATCAGAAGCGTAGTTTTCGAGATATATCGAGATATTTAAAAGTTCCGAAGCCGCACCAACATAATAGAGATACAGAAACACCGTGGCCCCTTTCTTTGAGATAACTCTGCACTAGTGCGAGCCGCAAATGCCACTTCCAGCTTAGCTGTGCAGAAGAAGAACAACAAGAAGAAGAAATATCTCGAAATATGTCCGTCAGGCCCCTTCCCTTGAGATAAATATGCAAATATCTCGGAAACGAAGCGAGCTATGGCAAAATGTTAAGAGATCTTTTTTGTAGAGAATTAAGTTTCCTACTTTTTATGTTCTATGATATTTTTTGATCAGATGCGTAGTTCTCGAGATATATCAAGATATTTAAAAGTTCCGAAGCCGCACCAACATAATAGAGATACAGAAACACCGTGGCCCCTTTCTTTGAGATAACTCTGCACTATTGCGAGCTGGAAATGCCACTTCCAGTTTAGCTGTGCAGAAGAAGAACAACAAGAAGAAGAAATATCTCGAAATATGTCCGTTAGGCCCCTTCCCTTGAGATAAATCTGCAAATATCTCGGAAACGAAGCGAGCTATGGCAAAATGTTAAGCGACCTTTTTTGTAGAGAATTAAGTTTCCTACTTTTTATGTTCTATGATATTTTTTGATCAGAAGCGTAGTTTTCGAGATATATCGAGATATTTAAAAGTTCCGAAGCCGCACCAACATAATAGAGATACAGAAACACCGTGGCCCCTTTCTTTGAGATAACTCTGCACTAGTGCGAGCCGCAAATGCCACTTCCAGCTTAGCTGTGCAGAAGAAGAACAACAAGAAGAAGAAATATCTCGAAATATGTCCGTCAGGCCCCTTCCCTTGAGATAAATCTGCAAATATCTCGGAAACGAAGCGAGCTATGGCAAAATGTTAAGAGACCTTTTTTGTAGAGAATTAAGTTTCCTACTTTTTATGTTCTATGATATTTTTTGATCAGATGCGTAGTTCTCGAGATATATCAAGATATTTAAAAGTTCCGAAGCCGCACCAACATAATAGAGATACAGAAACACCGTGGCCCCTTTCTTTGAGATAACTCTGCACTATTGCGAGCTGGAAATGCCACTTCCAGTTTAGCTGTGCAGAAGAAGAACAACAAGAAGAAGAAATATCTCGAAATATGTCCGTTAGGCCCCTTCCCTTGAGATAAATCTGCAAATATCTCGGAAACGAAGCGAGCTATGGCAAAATGTTAAGAGACCTTTTTTGTAGAGAATTAAGTTTCCTACTTTTTATGTTCTATGATATTTTTTGATCAGAAGCGTAGTTTTCGAGATATATCGAGATATTTAAAAGTTCCGAAGCCGCACCAACATAATAGAGATACAGAAACACCGTGGCCCCTTTCTTTGAGATAACTCTGCACTAGTGCGAGCCGCAAATGCCACTTCCAGCTTAGCTGTGCAGAAGAAGAACAACAAGAAGAAGAAATATCTCGAAATATGTCCGTCAGGCCCCTTCCCTTGAGATATATCTGCAAATATCTCGGAAACGAAGCGAGCTATGGCAAAATGTTAAGCGACCTTTTTTGTAGAGAATTAAGTTTCCTACTTTTTATGTTCTATGATATTTTTTGATCAGATGCGTAGTTCTCGAGATATATCAAGATATTTAAAAGTTCCGAAGCCGCACCAACATAATAGAGATACAGAAACACCGTGGCCCCTTTCTTTGAGATAACTCTGCACTAGTGCGAGCCGCAAATGCCACTTCCAGCTTAGCTGTGCAGAAGAAGAACAACAAGAAGAAGAAATATCTCGAAATATGTCCGTCAGGCCCCTTCCCTTGAGATAAATATGCAAATATCTCGGAAACGAAGCGAGCTATGGCAAAATGTTAAGAGACCTTTTTTGTAGAGAAT
The DNA here is from genome assembly GCF_051020975.1 of Osmia lignaria lignaria. Lineage (NCBI taxonomy): Eukaryota > Metazoa > Arthropoda > Insecta > Hymenoptera > Megachilidae > Osmia > Osmia lignaria. The sequence continues at coordinate 1,586,517 of NW_027478159.1, read as the reverse complement.
TAAGTTTCCTACTTTCTATGTTCTATGATATTTTTTGATCAGATGCGTAGTTCTCGAGATATATCAAGATATTTAAAAGTTCCGAAGCCGCACCAACATAATAGAGATACAGAAACACCGTGGCCCCTTTCTTTGAGATAACTCTGCACTAGTGCGAGCCGCAAATGCCACTTCCAGCTTAGCTGTGCAGAAGAAGAACAACAAGAAGAAGAAATATCTCGAAATATGTCCGTCAGGCCCCTTCCCTTGAGATAAATCTGCAAATATCTCGGAAACGAAGCGAGCTATGGCAAAATGTTAAGAGACCTTTTTTGTAGAGAATTAAGTTTCCTACTTTTTATGTTCTATGATATTTTTTGATCAGATGCGTAGTTCTCGAGATATATCGAGATATTTAAAAGTTCCGAAGCCGCACCAACATAATAGAGATAAAGAAACACCGTGGCCCCTTTCTTTGAGATAACTCTGCACTAGTGCGAGCCGCAAATGCCACTTCCAGCTTAGCTGTGCAGAAGAAGAACAACAAGAAGAAGAAATATCTCGAAATATGTCCGTCAGGCCCCTTCCCTTGAGATAAATCTGCAAATATCTCGGAAACGAAGCGAGCTATGGCAAAATGTTAAGAGACCTTTTTTGTAGAGAATTAAGTTTTCTACTTTTTATGTTCTATGATATTTTTTGATCAGATGCGTAGTTCTCGAGATATATCAAGATATTTAAAAGTTCCGAAGCCGCACCAACATAATAGAGATACAGAAACACCGTGGCCCCTTTCTTTGAGATAACTCTGCACTAGTGCGAGCCGCAAATGCCACTTCCAGCTCAGCTGTGCAGAAGAAGAACAACAAGAAGAAGAAATATCTCGAAATATGTCCGTCAGGCCCCTTCCCTTGAGATATATCTGCAAATATCTCGGAAACGAAGCGAGCTATGGCAAAATGTTAAGAGACCTTTTTTGTAGAGAATTATGTTTCCTACAATTTATGTTCTATGATATTTTTTGATCAGAAGCGTAGTTTTCGAGATATATCGAGATATTTAAAAGTTCCGAAGCCGCACCAACATAATAGAGATACAGAAACACCGTGGCCCCTTTCTTTGAGATAACTCTGCACTAGTGCGAGCCGCAAATGCCACTTCCAGCTTAGCTGTGCAGAAGAAGAACAACAAGAAGAAGAAATATCTCGAAATATGTCCGTTAGGCCCCTTCCCTTGAGATAAATCTGCAAATATCTCGGAAACGAAGCGAGCTATGGCAAAATGTTAAGAGACCTTTTTTGTAGAGAATTAAGTTTCCTACTTTTTATGTTCTATGATATTTTTTGATCAGAAGCGTAGTTTTCGAGATATATCGAGATATTTAAAAGTTCCGAAGCCGCACCAACATAATAGAGATACAGAAACACCGTGGCCCCTTTCTTTGAGATAACTCTGCACTAGTGCGAGCCGCAAATGCCACTTCCAGCTTAGCTGTGCAGAAGAAGAACAACAAGAAGAAGAAATATCTCGAAATATGTCCGTCAGGCCCCTTCCCTTCAGATAAATATGCAAATATCTCGGAAACGAAGCGAGCTATGGCAAAATGTTAAGAGATCTTTTTTGTAGAGAATTAAGTTTCCTACTTTTTATGTTCTATGATATTTTTTGATCAGATGCGTAGTTCTCGAGATATATCAAGATATTTAAAAGTTCCGAAGCCGCACCAACATAATAGAGATACAGAAACACCGTGGCCCCTTTCCTTGAGATAACTCTGCACTATTGCGAGCTGGAAATGCCACTTCCAGTTTAGCTGTGCAGAAGAAGAACAACAAGAAGAAGAAATATCTCGAAATATGTCCGTTAGGCCCCTTCCCTTGAGATAAATCTGCAAATATCTCGGAAACGAAGCGAGCTATGGCAAAATGTTAAGCGACCTTTTTTGTAGAGAATTAAGTTTCCTACTTTTTATGTTCTATGATATTTTTTGATCAGAAGCGTAGTTTTCGAGATATATCGAGATATTTAAAAGTTCCGAAGCCGCACCAACATAATAGAGATACAGAAACACCGTGGCCCCTTTCTTTGAGATAACTCTGCACTAGTGCGAGCCGCAAATGCCACTTCCAGCTTAGCTGTGCAGAAGAAGAACAACAAGAAGAAGAAATATCTCGAAATATGTCCGTCAGGCCCCTTCCCTTGAGATAAATATGCAAATATCTCGGAAACGAAGCGAGCTATGGCAAAATGTTAAGAGATCTTTTTTGTAGAGAATTAAGTTTCCTACTTTTTATGTTCTATGATATTTTTTGATCAGATGCGTAGTTCTCGAGATATATCAAGATATTTAAAAGTTCCGAAGCCGCACCAACATAATAGAGATACAGAAACACCGTGGCCCCTTTCTTTGAGATAACTCTGCACTATTGCGAGCTGGAAATGCCACTTCCAGTTTAGCTGTGCAGAAGAAGAACAACAAGAAGAAGAAATATCTCGAAATATGTCCGTTAGGCCCCTTCCCTTGAGATAAATCTGCAAATATCTCGGAAACGGAGCGAGCTATGGCAAAATGTTAAGCGACCTTTTTTGTAGAGAATTAAGTTTCCTACTTTTTATGTTCTATGATATTTTTTGATCAGAAGCGTAGTTTTCGAGATATATCGAGATATTTAAAAGTTCCGAAGCCGCACCAACATAATAGAGATACAGAAACACCGTGGCCCCTTTCTTTGAGATAACTCTGCACTAGTGCGAGCCGCAAATGCCACTTCCAGCTTAGCTGTGCAGAAGAAGAACAACAAGAAGAAGAAATATCTCGAAATATGTCCGTCAGGCCCCTTCCCTTGAGATAAATATGCAAATATCTCGGAAACGAAGCGAGCTATGGCAAAATGTTAAGAGACCTTTTTTGTAGAGAATTAAGTTTCCTACTTTTTATGTTCTATGATATTTTTTGATCAGATGCGTAGTTCTCGAGATATATCAAGATATTTAAAAGTTCCGAAGCCGCACCAACATAATAGAGATACAGAAACACCGTGGCCCCTTTCTTTGAGATAACTCTGCACTAGTGCGAGCCGCAAATGCCACTTCCAGCTTAGCTGTGCAGAAGAAGAACAACAAGAAGAAGAAATATCTCGAAATATGTCCGTCAGGCCCCTTCCCTTGAGATAAATCTGCAAATATCTCGGAAACGAAGCTAGCTATGTCAAAATGTTAAGAGACCTTTTTTGTAGAGAATTAAGTTTCCTACTTTTTATGTTCTATGATATTTTTTGATCAGATGCGTAGTTCTCGAGATATATCGAGATATTTAAAAGTTCCGAAGCCGCACCAACATAATAGAGATACAGAAACACCGTGGCCCCTTTCTTTGAGATAACTCTGCACTAGTGCGAGCCGCAAATGCCACTTCCAGCTTAGCTGTGCAGAAGAAGAACAACAAGAAGAAGAAATATCTCGAAATATGTCCGTCAGGCCCCTTCCCTTGAGATAAATCTGCAAATATCTCGGAAACGAAGCGAGCTATGGCAAAATGTTAAGAGACCTTTTTTGTAGAGAATTAAGTTTCCTACTTTTTATGTTCTATGATATTTTTTGATCAGATGCGTAGTTCTCGAGATATATCAAGATATTTAAAAGTTCCGAAGCCGCACCAACATAATAGAGATACAGAAACACCGTGGCCCCTTTCTTTGAGATAACTCTGCACTAGTGCGAGCCGCAAATGCCACTTCCAGCTTAGCTGTGCAGAAGAAGAACAACAAGAAGAAGAAATATCTCGAAATATGTCCGTCAGGCCCCTTCCCTTGAGATAAATCTGCAAATATCTCGGAAACGAAGCGAGCTATGGCAAAATGTTAAGAGACCTTTTTTGTAGAGATTAAGTTTCCTACTTTTTATGTTCTATGATATTTTTTGATCAGATGCGTAGTTCTCGAGATATATCAAGATATTTAAAAGTTCCGAAGCCGCACCAACATAATAGAGATACAGAAACACCGTGGCCCCTTTCTTTGAGATAACTCTGCACTAGTGCGAGCCGCAAATGCCACTTCCAGCTTAGCTGTGCAGAAGAAGAACAACAAGAAGAAGAAATATCTCGAAATATGTCCGTCAGGCCCCTTCCCTTGAGATAAATCTGCAAATATCTCGGAAACGAAGCGAGCTATGGCAAAATGTTAAGAGACCTTTTTTGTAGAGAATAAGTTTCCTACTTTTTATGTTCTGTGATATTTTTTAATCAGATGCGTAGTTCTCGAGATATATCAAGATATTTAAAAGTTCCGAAGCCGCACCAACATAATAGAGATACAGAAACACCGTGGCCCCTTTCTTTGAGATAACTCTGCACTAGTGCGAGCCGCAAATGCCACTTCCAGCTTAGCTGTGCAGAAGAAGAACAACAAGAAGAAGAAATATCTCGAAATATGTCCGTCAGGCCCCTTCCCATGAGATAAATATGCAAATATCTCGGAAACGAAGCGAGCTATGGCAAAATGTTAAGAGACCTTTTTTGTAGAGAATTAAGTTTCCTACTTTTTATGTTCTATGATATTTTTTGATCAGATGCGTAGTTCTCGAGATATATCAAGATATTTAAAAGTTCCGAAGCCGCACCAACATAATAGAGATACAGAAACACCGTGGCCCCTTTCTTTGAGATAACTCTGCACTATTGCGAGCTGCAAATGCCACTTCCAGCTTAGCTGTGCAGAGGAAGAACAACAAGAAGAAGAAATATCTCGAAATATGTCCGTCAGGCCCCTTCCCTTGAGATATATCTGCAAATATCTCGGAAACGAAGCGAGCTATGGCAAAATGTTAAGAGACCTTTTTTGTAGAGAATTATGTTTCCAACAATTTATGTTCTATGATATTTTTTGATCAGAAGCGTAGTTTTCGAGATATATCGAGATATTTAAAAGTTCCGAAGCCGCACCAACATAATAGAGATACAGAAACACCGTGGCCCCTTTCTTTGAGATAACTCTGCACTAGTGCGAGCCGCAAATGCCACTTCCAGCTTAGCTGTGCAGAAGAAGAACAACAAGAAGAAGAAATATCTCGAAATATGTCCGTCAGGCCCCTTCCCTTGAGATAAATCTGCAAATATCTCGGAAACGAAGCGAGCTATGGCAAAATGTTAAGAGACCTTTTTTGTAGAGAATTAAGTTTCCTACTTTTTATGTTCTATGATATTTTTTGATCAGATGCGTAGTTCTCGAGATATATCAAGATATTTAAAAGTTCCGAAGCCGCACCAACATAATAGAGATACAGAAACACCGTGGCCCCTTTCTTGAGATAACTCTGCACTATTGCGAGCTGGAAATGCCACTTCCAGTTTAGCTGTGCAGAAGAAGAACAACAAGAAGAAGAAATATCTCGAAATATGTCCGTTAGGCCCCTTCCCTTGAGATAAATCTGCAAATATCTCGGAAACGAAGCGAGCTATGGCAAAATGTTAAGAGACGTTTTTTGTAGAGAATTAAGTTTCCTACTTTTTATGTTCTATGATATTTTTTGATCAGATGCGCAGTTCTCGAGATATATCAAGATATTTAAAAGTTCCGAAGCCGCACCAACATAATAGAGATACAGAAACACCGTGGCCCCTTTCTTTGAGATAACTCTGCACTAGTGCGAGCCGCAAATGCCACTTCCAGCTTAGCTGTGCGGAAGAAGAACAACAAGAAGAAGAAATATCTCGAAATATGTCCGTCAGGCCCCTTCCCTTGAGATATATCTGCAAATATCTCGGAAACGAAGCGAGCTATGGTAAAATGTTAAGAGACCTTTTTTGTAGAGAATTCTGTTTCCTACAATTTATGTTCTATGATATTTTTTGATCAGAAGCGTAGTTTTCGAGATATATCGAGATATTTAAAAGTTCCGAAGCCGCACCAACATAATAGAGATACAGAAACACCGTGGCCCCTTTCTTTGAGATAACTCTGCGCTAGTGCGAGCCGCAAATGCCACTTCCAGCTTAGCTGTGCAGAAGAAGAACAACAAGAAGAAGAAATATCTCGAAATATGTCCGTCAGGCCCCTTCCCTTGAGATAAATCTGCAAATATCTCGGAAACGAAGCGAGCTATGGCAAAATGTTAAGAGACCTTTTTTGTAGAGAATTAAGTTTCCTACTTTTTATGTTCTATGATATTTTTTGATCAGATGCGCAGTTCTCGAGATATATCAAGATATTTAAAAGTTCCGAAGCCGCACCAACATAATAGAGATACAGAAACACCGTGGCCCCTTTCTTTGAGATAACTCTGCACTATTGCGAGCTGCAAATGCCGCTTCCAGCTTAGCTGTGCAGAAGAAGAACAACAAGAAGAAGAAATATCTCGAAATATGTCCGTCAGGCCCCTTCCCTTGAGATAAATCTGGAAATATCTCGGAAACCAAGAGAGCTATGGCAAAATGTTAAGAGACCTTTTTTGTAGAGAATTAAGTTTCCTACTTTTTATGTTCTATGACATTTTTTGATCAGATGCGTAGTTCTCGAGATATATCAAGATATTTAAAAGTTCCGAAGCCGCACCAACATAATAGAGATACAGAAACACCGTGGCCCCTTTCTTTGAGATAACTCTGCACTATTGCGAGCTGTAAATGCCACTTCCAGCTTAGCTGTGCAGAAGAAGAACAACAAGAAGAAGAAATATCTCGAAATATGTCCGTCAGGCCCCTTCCCTTGAGATATATCTGCAAATATCTCGGAAACGAAGCGAGCTATGGCAAAATGTTAAGAGACCTTTTTTGTAGAGAATTATGTTTCCTACAATTTATGTTCTATGATATTTTTTGATCAGAAGCGTAGTTTTCGAGATATATCGAGATATTTAAAAGTTCCGAAGCCGCACCAACATAATAGAGATACAGAAACACCGTGGCCCCTTTCTTTGAGATAACTCTGCACTAGTGCGAGCCGCAAATGCCACTTCCAGCTTAGCTGTGCAGAAGAAGAACAACAAGAAGAAGAAATATCTCGAAATATGTCCGTCAGGCCCCTTCCCTTGAGATAAATCTGCAAATATCTCGGAAACGAAGCGAGCTATGGCAAAATGTTAAGAGACCGTTTTTGTAGAGAATTAAGTTTCCTACTTTTTATGTTCTATGATATTTTTTGATCAGATGCGTAGTTCTCGAGATATATCAAGATATTTAAAAGTTCCGAAGCCGCACCAACATAATAGAGATACAGAAACACCGTGGCCCCTTTCTTTGAGATAACTCTGCACTATTGCGAGCTGCAAATGCCACTTCCAGCTTAGCTGTGCAGAAGAAGAACAACAAGAAGAAGAAATATCTCGAAATATGTCCGTCAGGCCCCTTCCCTTGAGATAAATCTGCAAATATCTCGGAAACGAAGAGAGCTATGGCAAAATGTTAAGAGACCTTTTTTGTAGAGAATTAAGTTTCCTACTTTTTATGTTCTATGATATTTTTTGATCAGATGCGTAGTTCTCGAGATATATCAAGATATTTAAAAGTTCCGAAGCCGCACCAACATAATAGAGATACAGAAACACCGTGGCCCCTTTCTTTCAGATAACTATGCACTATTGCGAGCTGCAAATGCCACTTCCAGCTTAGCTGTGCAGAAGAACAACAAGAAGAAGAAATATCTCGAAATATGTCCGTCAGGCCCCTTCCCTTGAGATAAATCTGCAAATATCTCGGAAACGAAGAGAGCTATGGCAAAATGTTGAGAGACTTTTTTTGTAGAGAATTAAGTTTCCTACTTTTTATGTTCTATGATATTTTTTGATCTGATGCGTAGTTCTCGAGATATATCAAGATATTTAAAAGTTCCGAAGCCGCACCAACATAATAGAGATACAGAAACACCGTGGCCCCTTTCTTTGAGATAACTCTGCACTATTGCGAGCTGGGAATGCCACTTCCAGCTTAGCTGTGCAGAAGAAGAACAACAAGAAGAAGGAATATCTCGAAATATGCCCGTCAGGCCCCTTCCCTTGAGATATATCTGCAAATATCTCGGAAACGAAGCGAGCTATGGCAAAATGTTAAGAGACCTTTTTTGTAGAGAATTCTGTTTCCTACAATTTATGTTCTATGATATTTTTTGATCAGATGCGTAGTTCTCGAGATATATCAAGATATTTAAAAGTTCCGAAGCCGCACCAACATAATAGAGATACAGAAACACCGTGGCCCCTTTCTTTGAGATAACTCTGCACTATTGCGAGCTGCAAATGCCACTTCCAGCTTAGCTGTGCAGAGGAAGAACAACAAGAAGAAGAAATATCTCGAAATATGTCCGTCAGGCCAGTTCCTTTGAGCTGAATCTGCAAATATCTCGGAAACGAAGCGAGCTATGGCAAAATGTTAAGAGACGTTTTTTATAGAGAATTATGTTTCCTACAATTTATGTTCTATGATATTTTTTGATCAGAAGCGTAGTTTTCGAGATACATCGAGATATTTAAAAGTTCCGAAGCCGCACCAACATAATAGAGATACAGAAACACCGTGGCCCCTTTCTTTGAGATAACTCTGCACTAGTGCGAGCCGCAAATGCCACTTCCAGCTTAGCTGTGCAGAAGAAGAACAACAAGAAGAAGAAATATCTCGAAATATGTCCGTCAGGCCCCTTCCCTTGAGATATATCTGCAAATATCTCGGAAACGAAGCGAGCTATGGCAAAATGTTAAGAGACCTTCTTTGTAGAGAATTCTGTTTCCTACAATTTATGTTCTATGATATTTTTTGATCAGAAGCGTAGTTTTCGAGATATATCGAGATATTTAAAAGTTCCGAAGCCGCACCAACATAATAGAGATACAGAAACACCGTGGCCCCTTTCTTTGAGATAACTCTGCACTATTGCGAGCTGCAAATGCCACTTCCAGCTTAGCTGTGCAGAGGAAGAACAACAAGAAGAAGAAATATCTCGAAATATGTCCGTCAGGCCAGTTCCTTTGAGCTGAATCTGCAAATATCTCGGAAACGAAGCGAGCTATGACAAAATGTTAAGAGACGTTTTTTATAGAGAATTATGTTTCCTACAATTTATGTTCTATGATATTTTTTGATCAGAAGCGTAGTTTTCGAGATATATCGAGATATTTAAAAGTTCCGAAGCCGCACCAACATAATAGGGATACAGAAACACCGTGGCCCCTTTCTTTGAGATAACTCTGCACTAGTGCGAGCCGCAAATGCCACTTCCAGCTTAGCTGTGCAGAAGAAGAACAACAAGAAGAAGATATATCTCGAAATATGTCCGTCAGGCCCCTTCCCTTGAGATAAATCTGCAAATATCTCGGAAACGAAGCGAGCTATGGCAAAATGTTAAGAGACCTTTTTTGTAGAGAATTAAGTTTCCTACTTTTTATGTTCTATGATATTTTTTGATCAGATGCGTAGTTCTCGAGATATATCAAGATATTTAAAAGTTCCGAAGCCGCACCAACATAATAGAGATACAGAAACACCGTGGCCCCTTTCTTTGAGATAACTCTGCACTATTGCGAGCTGTAAATGCCACTTCCAGCTTAGCTGTGCAGAAGAAGAACAACAAGAAGAAGAAATATCTCGAAATATGTCCGTCAGGCCCCTTCCCTTGAGATATATCTGCAAATATCTCGGAAACGAAGCGAGCTATGGCAAAATGTTAAGAGACGTTTTTTATAGAGAATTATGTTTCCTACAATTTATGTGCTATGATATTTTTTGATCAGAAGCGTAGTTTTCGAGATACATCGAGATATTTAAAAGTTCCGAAGCCGCACCAACATAATAGAGATACAGAAACACCGTGGCCCCTTTCTTTGAGATAACTCTGCACTAGTGCGAGCCGCAAATGCCACTTCCAGCTTAGCTGTGCAGAAGAAGAACAACAAGAAGAAGAAATATCTCGAAATATGTCCGTCAGGCCCCTTCCCTTGAGATAAATCTGCAAATATCTCGGAAACGAAGCGAGCTATGGCAAAATGTTAAGAGACCTTTTTTGTAGAGAATTAAGTTTCCTACTTTTTATGTTCTATGATATTTTTTGATCAGATGCGTAGTTCTCCAGATATATCAAGATATTTAAAAGTTCCGAAGCCGCACCAACATAATAGAAATACAGAAACACCGTGGCCCCTTTCTTTCAGATAACTATGCGCTATTGCGAGCTGCAAATGCCACTTCCAGCTTAGCTGTGCAGAAGAACAACAAGAAGAAGAAATATCTCGAAATATGTCCGTCAGGCCCCTTCCCTTGAGATAAATCTGCAAATATCTCGGAAACCAAGAGAGCTATGGCAAAATGTTAAGAGACTTTTTTTGTAGAGAATTAAGTTTCCTACTTTTTATGTTCTATGATATTTTTTGATCTGATGCGTAGTTCTCGAGATATATCAAGATATTTAAAAGTTCCGAAGCCGCACCAACATAATAGAGATACAGAAACACCGTGGCCCCTTTCTTTGAGATAACTCTGCACTATTGCGAGCTGGGAATGCCACTTCCAGCTTAGCTGTGCAGAAGAAGAACAACAAGAAGAAGAAATATCTCGAAATATGTCCGTCAGGCCCCTTCCCTTGAAATATATCAGCAAATATCTCGGAAACGAAGCGAGCTATGGCAAAATGTTAAGAGACCTTTTTTGTAGAGAATTATGTTTCCTACAATTTATGTTCTATGATATTTTTTGATCAGAAGCGTAGTTTTCGAGATACATCGAGATATTTAAAAGTTCCGAAGCCGCACCAACATAATAGAGATACAGAAACACCGTGGCCCCTTTCTTTGAGATAACTCTGCACTAGTGCGAGCCGCAAATGCCACTTCCAGCTTAGCTGTGCAGAAGAAGAACAACAAGAAGAAGAAATATCTCGAAATATGTCCGTCAGGCCCCTTCCCTTGAGATATATCTGCAAATATCTCGGAAACGAAGCGAGCTATGGCAAAATGTTAAGAGACCTTTTTTGTAGAGAATTCTGTTTCCTACAATTTATGTTCTATGATATTTTTTGATCAGATGCGTAGTTCTCGAGATATATCAAGATATTTAAAAGTTCCGAAGCCGCACCAACATAATAGAGATACAGAAACACCGTGGCCCCTTTCTTTGAGATAACTCTGCACTATTGCGAGCTGCAAATGCCACTTCCAGCTTAGCTGTGCAGAGGAAGAACAACAAGAAGAAGAAATATCTCGAAATATGTCCGTCAGGCCAGTTCCTTTGAGCTGAATCTGCAAATATCTCGGAAACGAAGCGAGCTATGGCAAAATGTTAAGAGACGTTTTTTATAGAGAATTATGTTTCCTACAATTTATGTTCTATGATATTTTTTGATCAGAAGCGTAGTTTTCGAGATACATCGAGATATTTAAAAGTTCCGAAGCCGCACCAACATAATAGAGATACAGAAACACCGTGGCCCCTTTCTTTGAGATAACTCTGCACTAGTGCGAGCCGCAAATGCCACTTCCAGCTTAGCTGTGCAGAAGAAGAACAACAAGAAGAAGAAATATCTCGAAATATGTCCGTCAGGCCCCTTCCCTTGAGATATATCTGCAAATATCTCGGAAACGAAGCGAGCTATGGCAAAATGTTAAGAGACCTTTTTTGTAGAGAATTAAGTTTCCTACTTTTTATGTTCTATGATATTTTTTGATCAGATGCGTAGTTCTCCAGATATATCAAGATATTTAAAAGTTCCGAAGCCGCACCAACATAATAGAAATACAGAAACACCGTGGCCCCTTTCTTTCAGATAACTATGCGCTATTGCGAGCCGCAAATGCCACTTCCAGCTTAGCTGTGCAGAAGAACAACAAGAAGAAGAAATATCTCGAAATATGTCCGTCAGGCCCCTTCCCTTGAGATAAATCTGCAAATATCTCGGAAACGAAGAGAGCTATGGCAAAATGTTAAGAGACTTTTTTTGTCGAGAATTAAGTTTCCTACTTTTTATGTTGTATGATATTTTTTGATCTGATGCGTAGTTCTCGAGATATATCAAGATATTTAAAAGTTCCGAAGCCGCACCAACATAATAGAGATACAGAAACACCGTGGCCCCTTTCTTTGAGATAACTCTGCACTATTGCGAGCTGGGAATGCCACTTCCAGCTTAGCTGTGCAGAAGAAGAACAACAAGAAGAAGAAATATCTCGAAATATGTCCGTCAGGCCCCTTCCCTTGAAATATATCAGCAAATATCTCGGAAACGAAGCGAGCTATGGCAAAATGTTAAGAGACCTTTTTTGTAGAGAATTATGTTTCCTACAATTTATGTTCTATGATATTTTTTGATCAGAAGCGTAGTTTTCGACATACATCGAGATATTTAAAAGTTCCGAAGCCGCACCAACATAATAGAGATACAGAAACACCGTGGCCCCTTTCTTTGAGATAACTCTGCACTAGTGCGAGCCGCAAATGCCACTTCCAGCTTAGCTGTGCAGAAGAAGAACAACAAGAAGAAGAAATATCTCGAAATATGTCCGTCAGGCCCCTTCCCTTGAGATATATCTGCAAATATCTCGGAAACGAAGCGAGCTATGGCAAAATGTTAAGAGACCTTTTTTGTAGAGAATTCTGTTTCCTACAATTTATGTTCTATGATATTTTTTGATCAGATGCGTAGTTCTCGAGATATATCAAGATATTTAAAAGTTCCGAAGCCGCACCAACATAATAGAGATACAGAAACACCGTGGCCCCTTTCTTTGAGATAACTCTGCACTATTGCGAGCTGCAAATGCCACTTCCAGCTTAGCTGTGCAGAGGAAGAACAACAAGAAGAAGAAATATCTCGAAATATGTCCGTCAGGCCAGTTCCTTTGAGCTGAATCTGCAAATATCTCGGAAACGAAGCGAGCTATGGCAAAATGTTAAGAGACGTTTTTTATAGAGAATTATGTTTCCTACAATTTATGTTCTATGATATTTTTTGATCAGAAGCGTAGTTTTCGAGATACATCGAGATATTTAAAAGTTCCGAAGCCGCACCAACATAATAGAGATACAGAAACACCGTGGCCCCTTTCTTTGAGATAACTCTGCACTAGTGCGAGCCGCAAATGCCACTTCCAGCTTAGCTGTGCAGAAGAAGAACAACAAGAAGAAGAAATATCTCGAAATATGTCCGTCAGGCCCCTTCCCTTGAGATATATCTGCAAATATCTCGGAAACGAAGCGAGCTATGGCAAAATGTTAAGAGACCTTTTTTGTAGAGAATTCTGTTTCCTACAATTTATGTTCTATGATATTTTTTGATCAGATGCGTAGTTTTCGAGATATATCGAGATATTTAAAAGTTCCGAACCCGCACCAACATAATAGAGATACAGAAACACCGTGGCCCCTTTCTTTGAGATAACTCTGCACTAGTGCGAGCCGCAAATGCCACTTCCAGCTTAGCTGTGCAGAAGAAGAACAACAAGAAGAAGAAATATCTCGAAATATGTCCGTCAGGCCCCTTCCCTTGAGATAAATCTGCAAATATCTCGGAAACGAAGCGAGCTATGGCAAAATGTTAAGAGACCTTTTTTGTAGAGAATTAAGTTTCCTACTTTTTATGTTCTATGCTATTTTTTGATCAGATGCGTAGTTCTCGAGATATATCAAGATATTTAAAAGTTCCGAAGCCGCACCAACATAATAGAGATACAGAAACACCGTGGCCCCTTTCTTTGAGATAACTCTGCACTATTGCGAGCTGCAAATGCCACTTCCAGCTTAGCTGTGCAGAGGAAGAACAACAAGAAGAAGAAATATCTGGAAATATGTCCGTCAGGCCAGTTCCTTTGAGCTGAATCTGCAAATATCTCGGAAACGAAGCGAGCTATGGCAAAATGTTAAGAGACGTTTTTTATAGAGAATTATGTTTCCTACAATTTATGTTCTATGATATTTTTTGATCAGAAGCGTAGTTTTCGAGATACATCGAGATATTTAAAAGTTCCGAAGCCGCACCAACATAATAGAGATACAGAAACACCGTGGCCCCTTTCTTTGAGATAACTCTGCACTAGTGCGAGCCGCAAATGCCACTTCCAGCTTAGCTGTGCAGAAGAAGAACAACAAGAAGAAGAAATATCTCGAAATATGTCCGTCAGGCCCCTTCCCTTGAGATAAATCTGCAAATATCTCGGAAACGAAGCGAGCTATGGCAAAATGTTAAGAGACGTTTTTTATAGAGAATTATGTTTCCTACAATTTATGTTCTATGATATTTTTTGATCAGAAGCGTAGTTTTCGAGATACATCGAGATATTTAAAAGTTCCGAAGCCGCACCAACATAATAGAGATACAGAAACGCCGTGGCCCCTTTCTTTGAGATAACTCTGCACTAGTGCGAGCCGCAAATGCCACTTCCAGCTTAGCTGTGCAGAAGAAGAACAACAAGAAGAAGAAATATCTCGAAATATGTCCGTCAGGCCCCTTCCCTTGAGATAAATCTGCAAATATCTCAGAAACGAAGCGAGCTATGGCAAAATGTTAAGAGACCTTTTTTGTAGAGAATTAAGTTTCCTACTTTTTATGTTCTATGATATTTTTTGATCAGATGCGTAGTTCTCCAGATATATCAAGATATTTAAAAGTTCCGAAGCCGCACCAACATAATAGAAATACAGAAACACCGTCGCCCCTTTCTTTCAGATAACTATGCACTATTGCGAGCTGCAAATGCCACTTCCAGCTTAGCTGTGCAGAAGAACAACAAGAAGAAGAAATATCTCGAAATATGTCCGTCAGGCCCCTTCCCTTGAGATAAATCTGCAAATATCTCGGAAACGAAGCGAGCTATAGCAAAATGTTAAGAGACCGTTTTTGTAGAGAATTAAGTTTCCTACTTTTTATGTTCTATGATATTTTTTGATCAGATGCGTAGTTCTCGAGATATATCAAGATATTTAAAAGTTCCGAAGCCGCACCAACATAATAGAGATACAGAAACACCGTGGCCCCTTTCTTTGAGATAACTCTGCACTATTGCGAGCTGTAAATGCCACTTCCAGCTTAGCTGTGCAGAAGAAGAACAACAAGAAGAAGAAATATCTCGAAATATGTCCGTCAGGCCCCTTCCCTTGAGATATATCTGCAAATATCTCGGAAACGAAGCGAGCTATGGCAAAATGTTAAGAGACCTTTTTTGTTGAGAATTATGTTTCCTACAATTTATGTTCTATGATATTTTTTGATCAGAAGCGTAGTTTTCGAGATATATCGAGATATTTAAAAGTTCCGAAGCCGCACCAACATAATAGAGATACAGAAACACCGTGGCCCCTTTCTTTGAGATAACTCTGCACTAGTGCGAACCGCAAATGCCACTTCCAGCTTAGCTGTGCAGAAGAAGAACAACAAGAAGAAGAAATATCTCGAAATATGTCCGTCAGGCCCCTTCCCTTGAGATAAATATGCAAATATCTCGGAAACGAAGCGATCTATGGCAAAATGTTAAGAGACGTTTTTTGTAGAGAATTATGTTTCCTACAATTTATGTTCTATGATATTTTTTGATCTGAAGCGTAGTTTTCGAGATATATCGAGATATTTAAAAGTTCCGAAGCCGCACCAACATAATAAAGATACAGAAACACCGTGGCCCCTTTCTTTGAGATAACTGTGCACTAGTGCGAGCCGCAAATGCCACTTCCAGCTTAGCTGTGCAGAAGAAGAACAACAAGAAGAAGAAATATCTCGAAATATGTCCGTCAGGCCCCTTCCCTTGAGATAAATCTGCAAATATCTCGGAAACGAAGCGAGCTATAGCAAAATGTTAAGAGACCGTTTTTGTAGAGAATTAAGTTTCCTACTTTTTATGTTCTATGATATTTTTTGATGAGACGCGTAGTTCTCGAGATATATCAAGATATTTAAAAGTTCCGAAGCCGCACCAACATAATAGAGATACAGAAACACCGTGGCCCCTTTCTTTGAGATAACTCTGCACTATTGCGAGCTGCAAATGCCACTTCCAGCTTAGCTGTGCAGAAGAAGAACAACAAGAAGAAGAAATATCTCGAAATATGTCCGTCAGGCCCCTTCCCTTGAGATAAATCTGCAAATATCTCGGAAACGAAGAGAGCTATGGCAAAATGTTAAGAGACCTTTTTTGTAGAGAATTAAGTTTCCTACTTTTTATGTTCTATGATATTTTTTGATCAGATGCGTAGTTCTCGAGATATATCAAGATATTTAAAAGTTCCGAAGCCGCACCAACATAATAGAGATACAGAAACACCGTGGCCCCTTTCTTTGAGATAACTCTGCACTATTGCGAGCTGCAAATGCCACTTCCAGCTTAGCTGTGCAGAAGAAGAACAACAAGAAGAAGAAATATCTCGAAATATGTCCGTCAGGCCCCTTCCCTTGAGATAAATCTGCAAATATCTCGGAAACGAAGAGAGCTATGGCAAAATGTTAAGAGACCTTTTTTGTAGAGAATTAAGTTTCCTACTTTTTATGTTCTATGATATTTTTTGATCAGATGCGTAGTTCTCGAGATATATCAAGATATTTAAAAGTTCCGAAGCCGCACCAACATAATAGAGATACAGAAACACCGTGGCCCCTTTCTTTCAGATAACTATGCACTATTGCGAGCTGCAAATGCCACTTCCAGCTTAGCTGTGCAGAAGAACAACAAGAAGAAGAAATATCTCGAAATATGTCCGTCAGGCCCCTTCCCTTGAGATAAATCTGCAAATATCTCGGAAATGAAAAGAGAGCTATGGCAAAATGTTAAGAGACTTTTTTTGTAGAGAATTAAGTTTCCTACTTTTTATGTTCTATGATATTTTTTGATCTGATGCGTAGTTCTCGAGATATATCAAGATATTTAAAAGTTCCGAAGCCGCACCAACATAATAGAGATACAGAAACACCGTGGTCCCTTTCTTTGAGATAACTCTGCACTATTGCGAGCTGCAAATGCCACTTCCAGCTTAGCTGTGCAGAGGAAGAACAACAAGAAGAAGAAATATCTCGAAATATGTCCGTCAGGCCAGTTCCTTTGAGCTGAATCTGCAAATATCTCGGAAACGAAGCGAGCTATGGCAAAATGTTAAGAGACGTTTTTTGTAGAGAATTATGTTTCCTACAATTTATGTTCTATGATATTTTTTGATCAGAAGCGTAGTTTTCGAGATACATCGAGATATTTAAAAGTTCCGAAGCCGCACCAACATAATAGAGATACAGAAACACCGTGGCCCCTTTCTTTGAGATAACTCTGCACTAGTGCGAGCCGCAAATGCCACTTCCAGCTTAGCTGTGCAGAAGAAGAACAACAAGAAGAAGAAATATCTCGAAATATGTCCGTCAGGCCCCTTCCCTTGAGATATATCTGCAAATATCTCGGAAACGAAGCGAGCTATGGTAAAATGTTAAGAGACCTTTTTTGTAGAGAATTCTGTTTCCTACAATTTATGTTCTATGATATTTTTTGATCAGAAGCGTAGTTTTCGAGATATATCGAGATATTTAAAAGTTCCGAAGCCGCACCAACATAATAGAGATACAGAAACACCGTGGCCCCTTTCTTTGAGATAACTCTGCACTAGTGCGAGCCGCAAATGCCACTTCCAGCTTAGCTGTGCAGAAGAAGAACAACAAGAAGAAGAAATATCTCGAAATATGTCCGTCAGGCCCCTTCCCTTGAGATAAATCTGCAAATATCTCGGAAACGAAGCGAGCTATGGCAAAATGTTAAGAGACCTTTTTTGTAGAGAATTAAGTTTCCTACTTTTTATGTTCTATGATATTTTTTGATCAGATGCGTAGTTCTCGAGATATATCAAGATATTTAAAAGTTCCGAAGCCGCACCAACATAATAGAGATACAGAAACACCGTGGCCCCTTTCTTTGAGATAACTCTGCACTATTGCGAGCTGCAAATGCCACTTCCAGCTTAGCTGTGCAGAGGAAGAACAACAAGAAGAAGAAATATCTCGAAATATGTCCGTCAGGCCAGTTCCTTTGAGCTGAATCTGCAAATATCTCGGAAACGAAGCGAGCTATGGCAAAATGTTCAGAGACGTTTTTTATAGAGAATTATGTTTCCTACAATTTATGTTCTATGATATTTTTTGATCAGAAGCGTAGTTTTCGAGATACATCGAGATATTTAAAAGTTCCGAAGCCGCACCAACATAATAGAGATACAGAAACACCGTGGCCCCTTTCTTTGAGATAACTCTGCACTAGTGCGAGCCGCAAATGCCACTTCCAGCTTAGCTGTGCAGAAGAAGAACAACAAGAAGAAGAAATATCTCGAAATATGTCCGTCAGGCCCCTTCCCTTGAGATAAATCTGCAAATATCTCGGAAACGAAGCGAGCTATGGCAAAATGTTAAGAGACGTTTTTTATAGAGAATTATGTTTCCTACAATTTATGTTCTATGATATTTTTTGATCAGAAGCGTAGTTTTCGAGATACATCGAGATATTTAAAAGTTCCGAAGCCGCACCAACATAATAGAGATACAGAAACGCCGTGGCCCCTTTCTTTGAGATAACTCTGCACTAGTGCGAGCCGCAAATGCCACTTCCAGCTTAGCTGTGCAGAAGAAGAACAACAAGAAGAAGAAATATCTCGAAATATGTCCGTCAGGCCCCTTCCCTTGAGATAAATCTGCAAATATCTCGGAAACGAAGAGAGCTATGGCAAAATGTTAAGAGACTTTTTTTGTAGAGAATTATGTTTCCTACTTTTTATGTTCTATGATATTTTTTGATCTGATGCGTAGTTCTCGAGATATATCAAGATATTTAAAAGTTCCGAAGCCGCACCAACATAATAGAGATACAGAAACACCGTGGCCCCTTTCTTTGAGATAACTCTGCACTATTGCGAGCTGTAAATGCCACTTCCAGCTTAGCTGTGCAGAAGAAGAACAACAAGAAGAAGAAATATCTCGAAATATGTCCGTCAGGCCCCTTCCCTTGAGATATATCTGCAAATATCTCGGAAACGAAGCGAGCTATGGCAAAATGTTAAGAGACCTTTTTTGTTGAGAATTATGTTTCCTACAATTTATGTTCTATGATATTTTTTGATCAGAAGCGTAGTTTTCGAGATATATCGAGATATTTAAAAGTTCCGAAGCCGCACCAACATAATAGAGATACAGAAACACCGTGGCCCCTTTCTTTGAGATAACTCTGCACTAGTGCGAGCCGCAAATGCCACTTCCAGCTTAGCTGTGCAGAAGAAGAACAACAAGAAGAAGAAATATCTCGAAATATGTCCGTCAGGCCCCTTCCCTTGAGATAAATATGCAAATATCTCGGAAACGAAGCGATCTATGGCAAAATGTTAAGAGACGTTTTTTGTAGAGAATTATGTTTCCTACAATTTATGTTCTATGATATTTTTTGATCTGAAGCGTAGTTTTCGAGATATATCGAGATATTTAAAAGTTCCGAAGCCGCACCAACATAATAAAGATACAGAAACACCGTGGCCCCTTTCTTTGAGATAACTGTGCACTAGTGCGAGCCGCAAATGCCACTTCCAGCTTAGCTGTGCAGAAGAAGAACAACAAGAAGAAGAAATATCTCGAAATATGTCCGTCAGGCCCCTTCCCTTGAGATAAATCTGCAAATATCTCGGAAACGAAGCGAGCTATAGCAAAATGTTAAGAGACCGTTTTTGTAGAGAATTAAGTTTCCTACTTTTTATGTTCTATGATATTTTTTGATGAGACGCGTAGTTCTCGAGATATATCAAGATATTTAAAAGTTCCGAAGCCGCACCAACATAATAGAGATACAGAAACACCGTGGCCCCTTTCTTTGAGATAACTCTGCACTATTGCGAGCTGCAAATGCCACTTCCAGCTTAGCTGTGCAGAAGAAGAACAACAAGAAGAAGAAATATCTCGAAATATGTCCGTCAGGCCCCTTCCCTTGAGATAAATCTGCAAATATCTCGGAAACGAAGAGAGCTATGGCAAAATGTTAAGAGACCTTTTTTGTAGAGAATTAAGTTTCCTACTTTTCATGTTCTATGATATTTTTTGATGAGATGCGTAGTTCTCGAGATATATCAAGATATTTAAAAGTTCCGAAGCCGCACCAACATAATAGAGATACAGAAACACCGTGGCCCCTTTCTTTGAGATAACTCTGCACTATTGCGAGCTGTAAATGCCACTTCCAGCTTAGCTGTGCAGAAGAAGAACAACAAGAAGAAGAAATATCTCGAAATATGTCCGTCAGGCCCCTTCCCTTGAGATATATCTGCAAATATCTCGGAAACGAAGCGAGCTATGGCAAAATGTTAAGAGACCTTTTTTGTAGAGAATTATGTTTCCTACAATTTATGTTCTATGATATTTGTTGGTCAGAAGCGTAGTTTTCGAGATATATCGAGATATTTAAAAGTTCCAAAGCCGCACCAACATAATAGAGATACAGAAACACCGTGGCCCCTTTCTTTGAGATAACTCTGCACTAGTACGAGCCGCAAATGCCACTTCCAGCCTAGCTGTGCAGAAGAAGAACAACAAGAAGAAGAAATATCTCGAAATATGTCCGTCAGGCCCCTTCCCTTGAGATAAATCTGCAAATATCTCGGAAACGAAGCGAGCTATGGCAAAATGTTAAGAGACCTTTTTTGTAGAGAATTAAGTTTCCTACTTTTTATGTTCTATGATATTTTTTGATCAGATGCGTAGTTCTCGAGATATATCAAGATATTTAAAAGTTCCGAAGCCGCACCAACATAATAGAGATACAGAAACACCGTGGCCCCTTTCTTTGAGATAACTCTGCACTATTGCGAGCTGCAAATGCCACTTCCAGCTTAGCTGTGCAGAAGAAGAACAACAAGAAGAAGAAATATCTCGAAATATGTCCGTCAGGCCCCTTCCCTTGAGATAAATCTGCAAATATCTCGGAAACGAAGAGAGCTATGGCAAAATGTTAAGAGACCTTTTTTGTAGAGAATTAAGTTTCCTACTTTTTATGTTCTATGATATTTTTTGATCAGATGCGTAGTTCTCGAGATATATCAAGATATTTAAAAGTTCCGAAGCCGCACCAACATAATAGAGATACAGAAACACCGTGGCCCCTTTCTTTGAGATAACTCTGCACTAGTGCGAGCCGCAAATGCCACTTCCAGCTTAGCTGTGCAGAAGAAGAACAACAAGAAGAAGAAATATCTCGAAATATGTCCGTCAGGCCCCTTCCCTTGAGATAAATATGCAAATATCTCGGAAACGAAGCGATCTATGGCAAAATGTTAAGAGACGTTTTTTGTAGAGAATTAT
Organism: Osmia lignaria lignaria; assembly: GCF_051020975.1. Classification (NCBI taxonomy): domain Eukaryota; kingdom Metazoa; phylum Arthropoda; class Insecta; order Hymenoptera; family Megachilidae; genus Osmia; species Osmia lignaria. The sequence continues at coordinate 1,565,278 of NW_027478159.1, read as the reverse complement.
GTTTCCTACAATTTATGTTCTATGATATTTTTTGATCTGAAGCGTAGTTTTCGAGATATATCGAGATATTTAAAAGTTCCGAAGCCGCACCAACATAATAAAGATACAGAAACACCGTGGCCCCTTTCTTTGAGATAACTGTGCACTAGTGCGAGCCGCAAATGCCACTTCCAGCCTAGCTGTGCAGAAGAAGAACAACAAGAAGAAGAAATATCTCGAAATATGTCCGTCAGGCCCCTTCCCTTGAGATAAATCTGCAAATATCTCGGAAACGAAGCGAGCTATGGCAAAATGTTAAGAGACCTTTTTTGTAGAGAATTAAGTTTCCTACTTTTTATGTTCTATGATATTTTTTGATCAGATGCGTAGTTCTCGAGATATATCAAGATATTTAAAAGTTCCGAAGCCGCACCAACATAATAGAGATACAGAAACACCGTGGCCCCTTTCTTTGAGATAACTCTGCACTATTGCGAGCTGCAAATGCCACTTCCAGCTTAGCTGTGCAGAAGAAGAACAACAAGAAGAAGAAATATCTCGAAATATGTCCGTCAGGCCCCTTCCCTTGAGATAAATCTGCAAATATCTCGGAAACGAAGAGAGCTATGGCAAAATGTTAAGAGACCTTTTTTGTAGAGAATTAAGTTTCCTACTTTTTATGTTCTATGATATTTTTTGATCAGATGCGTAGTTCTCGAGATATATCAAGATATTTAAAAGTTCCGAAGCCGCACCAACATAATAGAGATACAGAAACACCGTGGCCCCTTTCTTTGAGATAACTCTGCACTATTGCGAGCTGCAAATGCCACTTCCAGCTTAGCTGTGCAGAAGAAGAACGACAAGAAGAAGAAATATCTCGAAATATGTCCGTCAGGCCCCTTCCCTTGAGATAAATCTGCAAATATATCGGAAACGAAGAGAGCTATGGCAAAATGTTAAGAGACCTTTTTTGTAGAGAATTAAGTTTCCTACTTTTTATGTTCTATGATATTTTTTGATCAGATGCGTAGTTCTCGAGATATATCAAGATATTTAAAAGTTCCGAAGCCGCACCAACATAATAGAGATACAGAAACACCGTGGCCCCTTTCTTTCAGATAACTATGCACTATTGCGAGCTGCAAATGCCACTTCCAGCTTAGCTGTGCAGAAGAACAACAAGAAGAAGAAATATCTCGAAATATGTCCGTCAGGCCAGTTCCTTTGAGCTGAATCTGCAAATATCTCGGAAACGAAGCGAGCTATGGCAAAATGTTAAGAGACGTTTTTTGTAGAGAATTATGTTTCCTACAATTTATGTTCTATGATATTTTTTGATCAGAAGCGTAGTTTTCGAGATACATCGAGATATTTAAAAGTTCCGAAGCCGCACCAACATAATAGAGATACAGAAACACCGTGGCCCCTTTCTTTGAGATAACTCTGCACTAGTGCGAGCCGCAAATGCCACTTCCAGCTTAGCTGTGCAGAAGAAGAACAACAAGAAGAAGAAATATCTCGAAATATGTCCGTCAGGCCCCTTCCCTTGAGATATATCTGCAAATATCTCGGAAACGAAGCGAGCTATGGTAAAATGTTAAGAGACCTTTTTTGTAGAGAATTCTGTTTCCTACAATTTATGTTCTATGATATTTTTTGATCAGAAGCGTAGTTTTCGAGATATATCGAGATATTTAAAAGTTCCGAAGCCGCACCAACATAATAGAGATACAGAAACACCGTGGCCCCTTTCTTTGAGATAACTCTGCACTAGTGCGAGCCGCAAATGCCACTTCCAGCTTAGCTGTGCAGAAGAAGAACAACAAGAAGAAGAAATATCTCGAAATATGTCCGTCAGGCCCCTTCCCTTGAGATAAATCTGCAAATATCTCGGAAACGAAGCGAGCTATGGCAAAATGTTAAGAGACCTTTTTTGTAGAGAATTAAGTTTCCTACTTTTTATGTTCTATGATATTTTTTGATCAGATGCGTAGTTCTCGAGATATATCAAGATATTTAAAAGTTCCGAAGCCGCACCAACATAATAGAGATACAGAAACACCGTGGCCCCTTTCTTTGAGATAACTCTGCACTATTGCGAGCTGCAAATGCCACTTCCAGCTTAGCTGTGCAGAGGAAGAACAACAAGAAGAAGAAATATCTCGAAATATGTCCGTCAGGCCAGTTCCTTTGAGCTGAATCTGCAAATATCTCGGAAACGAAGCGAGCTATGGCAAAATGTTCAGAGACGTTTTTTATAGAGAATTATGTTTCCTACAATTTATGTTCTATGATATTTTTTGATCAGAAGCGTAGTTTTCGAGATACATCGAGATATTTAAAAGTTCCGAAGCCGCACCAACATAATAGAGATACAGAAACACCGTGGCCCCTTTCTTTGAGATAACTCTGCACTAGTGCGAGCCGCAAATGCCACTTCCAGCTTAGCTGTGCAGAAGAAGAACAACAAGAAGAAGAAATATCTCGAAATATGTCCGTCAGGCCCCTTCCCTTGAGATAAATCTGCAAATATCTCGGAAACGAAGCGAGCTATGGCAAAATGTTAAGAGACGTTTTTTATAGAGAATTATGTTTCCTACAATTTATGTTCTATGATATTTTTTGATCAGAAGCGTAGTTTTCGAGATACATCGAGATATTTAAAAGTTCCGAAGCCGCACCAACATAATAGAGATACAGAAACGCCGTGGCCCCTTTCTTTGAGATAACTCTGCACTAGTGCGAGCCGCAAATGCCACTTCCAGCTTAGCTGTGCAGAAGAAGAACAACAAGAAGAAGAAATATCTCGAAATATGTCCGTCAGGCCCCTTCCCTTGAGATAAATCTGCAAATATCTCGGAAACGAAGAGAGCTATGGCAAAATGTTAAGAGACTTTTTTTGTAGAGAATTATGTTTCCTACTTTTTATGTTCTATGATATTTTTTGATCTGATGCGTAGTTCTCGAGATATATCAAGATATTTAAAAGTTCCGAAGCCGCACCAACATAATAGAGATACAGAAACACCGTGGCCCCTTTCTTTGAGATAACTCTGCACTATTGCGAGCTGGGAATGCCACTTCCAGCTTAGCTGTGCAGAAGAAGAACAACAAGAAGAAGAAATATCTCGAAATATGTCCGTCAGGCCCCTTCCCTTGAGATATATCAGCAAATATCTCGGAAACGAAGCGAGCTATGGCAAAATGTTAAGAGACCTTTTTTGTAGAGAATTATGTTTCCTACAATTTATGTTCTATGATATTTTTTGATCAGAAGCGTAGTTTTCGAGATACATCGAGATATTTAAAAGTTCCGAAGCCGCACCAACATAATAGAGATACAGAAACACCGTGGCCCCTTTCTTTGAGATAACTCTGCACTAGTGCGAGCCGCAAATGCCACTTCCAGCTTAGCTGTGCAGAAGAAGAACAACAAGAAGAAGAAATATCTCGAAATATGTCCGTCAGGCCCCTTCCCTTGAGATATATCTGCAAATATCTCGGAAACGAAGCGAGCTATGGCAAAATGTTAAGAGACCTTTTTTGTAGGGAATTAAGTTTCCTACTTTTTATGTTCTATGATATTTTTTGATCAGATGCGTAGTTCTCGAGATATATCAAGATATTTAAAAGTTCCGAAGCCGCACCAACATAATAGAGATACAGAAACACCGTGGCCCCTTTCTTTGAGATAACTCTGCACTATTGCGAGCTGCAAATGCCACTTCCAGCTTAGCTGTGCAGAGGAAGAACAACAAGAAGAAGAAATATCTCGAAATATGTCCGTCAGGCCAGTTCCTTTGAGCTGAATCTGCAAATATCTCGGAAACGAAGCGAGCTATGGCAAAATGTTAAGAGACGTTTTTTGTAGAGAATTATGTTTCCTACAATTTATGTTCTATGATATTTTTTGATCAGAAGCGTAGTTTTCGAGATACATCGAGATATTTAAAAGTTCCGAAGCCGCACCAACATAATAGAGATACAGAAACACCGTGGCCCCTTTCTTTGAGATAACTCTGCACTAGTGCGAGCCGCAAATGCCACTTCCAGCTTAGCTGTGCAGAAGAAGAACAACAAGAAGAAGAAATATCTCGAAATATGTCCGTCAGGCCCCTTCCCTTGAGATATATCTGCAAATATCTCGGAAACGAAGCGAGCTATGGCAAAATGTTAAGAGACCTTTTTTGTAGAGAATTCTGTTTCCTACAATTTATGTTCTATGATATTTTTTGATCAGAAGCGTAGTTTTCGAGATATATCGAGATATTTAAAAGTTCCGAAGCCGCACCAACATAATAGAGATACAGAAACACCGTGGCCCCTTTCTTTGAGATAACTCTGCACTAGTGCGAGCCGCAAATGCCACTTCCAGCTTAGCTGTGCAGAAGAAGAACAACAAGAAGAAGAAATATCTCGAAATATGTCCGTCAGGCCCCTTCCCTTGAGATAAATCTGCAAATATCTCGGAAACGAAGCGAGCTATGGCAAAATGTTAAGAGACCTTTTTTGTAGAGAATTAAGTTTCCTACTTTTTATGTTCTATGATATTTTTTGATCAGATGCGTAGTTCTCGAGATATATCAAGATATTTAAAAGTTCCGAAGCCGCACCAACATAATAGAGATACAGAAACACCGTGGCCCCTTTCTTTGAGATAACTCTGCACTATTGCGAGCTGCAAATGCCACTTCCAGCTTAGCTGTGCAGAGGAAGAACAACAAGAAGAAGAAATATCTCGAAATATGTCCGTCAGGCCAGTTCCTTTGAGCTGAATCTGCAAATATCTCGGAAACGAAGCGAGCTATGGCAAAATGTTAAGAGACGTTTTTTATAGATAATTATGTTTCCTACAATTTATGTTCTATGATATTTTTTGATCAGAAGCGTAGTTTTCGAGATACATCGAGATATTTAAAAGTTCCGAAGCCGCACCAACATAATAGAGATACAGAAACACCGTGGCCCCTTTCTTTGAGATAACTCTGCACTAGTGCGAGCCGCAAATGCCACTTCCAGCTTAGCTGTGCAGAAGAAGAACAACAAGAAGAAGAAATATCTCGAAATATGTCCGTCAGGCCCCTTCCCTTGAGATAAATCTGCAAATATCTCGGAAACGAAGCGAGCTATGGCAAAATGTTAAGAGACGTTTTTTATAGAGAATTATGTTTCCTACAATTTATGTTCTATGATATTTTTTGATCAGAAGCGTAGTTTTCGAGATACATCGAGATATTTAAAAGTTCCGAAGCCGCACCAACATAATAGAGATACAGAAACGCCGTGGCCCCTTTCTTTGAGATAACTCTGCACTAGTGCGAGCCGCAAATGCCACTTCCAGCTTAGCTGTGCAGAAGAAGAACAACAAGAAGAAGAAATATCTCGAAATATGTCCGTCAGGCCCCTTCCCTTGAGATAAATCTGCAAATATCTCGGAAACGAAGAGAGCTATGGCAAAATGTTAAGAGACTTTTTTTGTAGAGAATTAAGTTTCCTACTTTTTATGTTCTATGATATTTTTTGATCTGATGCGTAGTTCTCGAGATATATCAAGATATTTAAAAGTTCCGAAGCCGCACCAACATAATAGAGATACAGAAACACCGTGGCCCCTTTCGTTGAGATAACTCTGCACTATTGCGAGCTGCAAATGCCACTTTCAGCTTAGCTGTGCAGACGAAGAACAACAAGAAGAGGAAATATCTCGAAATATGTCCGTCAGGCCAGTTCCTTTGAGCTGATCCTGCAAATATCTCGGAAACGAAGCGAGCTATGGCAAAATGTTAAGAGACGTTTTTTATAGAGAATTATGTTTCCTACAATTTTTGTTCTATGATATTTTTTGATCAGAAGCGTAGTTTTCGAGATATATCGAGATATTTAAAAGTTCCGAAGCCGCACCAACATAATAGGGATACAGAAACACCGTGGCCCCTTTCGTAGAGATAACTCTGTACTATTGCGAGCTGGAAATGCCACTTCCAGTTTAGCTGTGCAGAAGAAGAACAACAAGAAGAAGAAATATCTCGAAATATGTCCGTTAGGCCCCTTCCCGTGAGATAAATCTGCAAATATCTCGGAAACGAAGCGAGCTATGGCAAAATGTTGAGAGACCTCTTTTGTAGAGAATTAAGTTTCCTACTTTTTATGTTCTATGATATTTTTTGATCAGATGCGTAGTTCTCGAGATATATCAAGATATTTAAAAGTTCCGAAGCCGCACCAACATAATAGAGACACAGAAACACCGTGGCCCCTTTCTTTGAGATAACTCTGCACTATTGCGAGCTGCAAATGCCACTTCCAGCTTAGCTGTGCAGAGGAAGAACAACAAGAAGAAGAAATATCTCGAAATATGTCCGTCAGGCCAGTTCCTTTGAGCTGAATCTGCAAATATCTCGGAAACGAAGCGAGCTATGGCAAAATGTTAAGAGACGTTTTTTGTAGAGAATTATGTTTCCTACAATTTATGTTCTATGATATTTTTTGATCAGAAGCATAGTTTTCGAGATATATCGAGATATTTAAAAGTTCCGAAGACGCACCAACATAATAGAGATACAGAAACACCGTGGCCCCTTTCTTTGAGATAACTGTGCACTAGTGCGAGCCGCAAATGCCACTTCCAGCTTAGCTGTGCAGAAGAAGAACAACAAGAAGAAGAAATATCTCGAAATACGTCCGTCAGGCCCCTTCCCTTGAGATATATGTGCAAATATCTCGGAAACGAAGCGAGCTATGGCAAAATGTTAAGAGACCGTTTTTGTAGAAAATTAAGTTTCCTACTTTTTATGTTCTATGATATTTTTCGATCAGAGGCGTAGTTCTCGAGATATATCAAGATATTTAAAAGTTCCGAAGCCGCACCAACATAATAGAGATACAGAAACACCGTGGCCCCTTTCTTTGAGATAACTCTGCACGATTGCGAGCTGGAAATGCCACTTCCAGTTTAGCTGTGCAGAAGAAGAACAACAAGAAGAAGAAATATCTCGAAATATGTCCATCAGGACCCTTCCCTTGAGATAAATCTGCAAATATCTCGGAAACGAAGCGAGCTATGGCAAAATGTTAAGAGACCTTTTTTGTAGAGAATAATGTTTCCTACAATTTACGCTCTATTATATTTTTTGATCAGAAGCGTAGTTTTCGAGATATATCGAGATATTTAAAAGTTCCGAAGCCGCACCAACATAATAGGGATACAGAAACACCGTGGCCCCTTTCTTTGAGATAACTCTGCACTAGTGCGAGCCGCAAATGCCACTTCCAGCTTAGCTGTGCAGAAGAAGAACAACAAGAAGAAGAAATATCTCGAAATATGTCCGTCAGGCCCCTTCCCTTGAGATAAATCTGCAAATATCTCGGAAACGAAGCGAGCTATGGCAAAATGTTAAGAGACCTTTTTTGTAGAGAATTAAGTTTCCTACTTTTTATGTTCTATGATATTTTTTGATCAGATGCGTAGTTCTCGAGATATATCAAGATATTTAAAAGTTCCGAAGCCGCACCAACATAATAGAGATACAGAAACACCGTGGCCCCTTTCTTTGAGATAACTCTGCACTATTGCGAGCTGCAAATGCCACTTCCAGCTTAGCTGTGCAGAGGAAGAACAACAAGAAGAAGAAATATCTCGAAATATGTCCGTCAGGCCAGTTCCTTTGAGCTGAATCTGCAAATATCTCGGAAACGAAGCGAGCTATGGCAAAATGTTAAGAGACGTTTTTTATAGAGAATTATGTTTCCTACAATTTATGTTCTATGATATTTTTTGATCAGAAGCGTAGTTTTCGAGATACATCGAGATATTTAAAAGTTCCGAAGCCGCACCAACATAATAGAGATACAGAAACACCGTGGCCCCTTTCTTTGAGATAACTCTGCACTAGTGCGAGCCGCAAATGCCACTTCCAGCTTAGCTGTGCAGAAGAAGAACAACAAGAAGAAGAAATATCTCGAAATATGTCCGTCAGGCCCCTTCCCTTGAGATAAATCTGCAAATATCTCGGAAACGAAGCGAGCTATGGCAAAATGTTAAGAGACGTTTTTTATAGAGAATTATGTTTCCTACAATTTATGTTCTATGATATTTTTTGATCAGAAGCGTAGTTTTCGAGATACATCGAGATATTTAAAAGTTCCGAAGCCGCACCAACATAATAGAGATACAGGAACACCGTGGCCCCTTTCTTTGAGATAACTCTGCACTATTGCGAGCTGCAAATGCCACTTCCAGCTTAGCTGTGCAGAGGAAGAACAACAAGAAGAAGAAATATCTCGAAATATGTCCGTCAGGCCAGTTCCTTTGAGCTGAATCTGCAAATATCTCGGAAACGAAGCGAGCTATGGCAAAACGTTAAGAGACGTTTTTTGTAGAGAATTATGTTTCCTACAATTTATGTTCTATGATATTTTTTGATCAGAAGCGTAGTTTTCGAGATATATCGAGATATTTAAAAGTTCCGAAGACGCACCAACATAATAGAGATACAGAAACACCGTGGCCCCTTTCTTTGAGATAACTGTGCACTAGTGCGAGCCGCAAATGCCACTTCCAGCTTAGCTGTGCAGAAGAAGAACAACAAGAAGAAGAAATATCTTGAAATATGTCCGTCAGGCCCCTTCCCTTGAGATATATGTGCAAATATCTCGGAAACGAAGCGAGCTATGGCAAAATGTTAAGAGACCGTTTTTGTAGAGAATTAAGTTTCCTACTTTTCATGTTCTATGATATTTTTTGATCAGACGCGTAGTTCTCGAGATATATCAAGATATTTAAAAGTTCCGAAGCCGCACCAACATAATAGAGATACAGAAACACCGTGGCCCCTTTCTTTGAGATAACTCTGCACTATTGCGAGCTGCAAATGCCACTTCCAGCTTAGCTGTGCAGAAGAAGAACAACAAGAAGAAGAAATATCTCGAAATATGTCCGTCAGGCCCCTTCCCTTGAGATAAATCTGCAAATATCTCGGAAACGAAGAGAGCTATGGCAAAATGTTAAGAGACGTTTTTTGTAGAGAATTAAGTTTCCTACTTTTCATGTTCTATGATATTTTTTGATCAGATGCGTAGTTCTCGAGATATATCAAGATATTTAAAAGTTCCGAACCCGCACCAACATAATAGAGATACAGAAACACCGTGGCCTCTTTCTTTGAGATAACTCTGCACGATTGCGAGCTGGAAATGCCACTTCCAGTTTAGCTGTGCAGAAGAAGAACAACAAGAAGAAGAAATATCTCGAAATATGTCCATCAGGACCCTTCCCTTGAGATAAATCTGCAAATATCTCGGAAACGAAGCGAGCTATGGCAAAATGTTAAGAGACCTTTTTTGTAGAGAATTATGTTTCCTACAATTTATGTTCTATGATATTTTTTGATCAGAAGCGTAGTTTTCGAGATATATCGAGATATTTAAAAGTTCCGAAGCCGCACCAACATAATAGAGATACAGAAACACCGTGGCCCCTTTCTTTGAGATAACTCTGCACTATTGCGAGCTGCAAATGCCACTTCCAGCTTAGCTGTGCAGAAGAACAACAACAAGAAGAAGAAATATCTCGAAATATGTCCGTCAGGCCCCTTCCCTTGAGATAAATATGCAAATATCTCGGAAACGAAGCGAGGTATGGCAAAATGTTAAGAGACCTTTTTTGTAGAGAATTAAGTTTCCTACTTTTTATGTTCTATGATATTTTTTGATCAGATGCGTAGTTCTCGAGATATATCAAGATATTTAAAAGTTCCGAAGCCGCACCAACATAATAGAGATACAGGAACACCGTGGCCCCTTTCTTTGAGATAACTCTGCACTATTGCGAGCTGCAAATGCCACTTCCAGCTTAGCTGTGGAGAAGAAGAACAACAAGAATAAGAAATATTTCGAAATATGTCCGTCAGGCCCCTTCCCTTGAGATAAATCTGCAAATATCTCGGAAACTAAGCGAGCTACGGCAAAAAGTTAAGAGACCTTTTTTGTAGAAAATTAGGTTTACTACTTTTTATGTTCTATGATATTTTTTGATCAGATGCGTAGTTCTCGAGATATATCGAGATATTTAAAAGTTCCGAAGCCGCACCAACATAATAGAGATACAGAAACACCGTGGCCCCTTTCTTTGAGATAACTGTGCACTATTGCGAGCTGCAAATGCCACTTCCAGCTTAGCTGTCCAGAAGAAGAACAACAAGAAGAAGAAATATCTCGAAATATGTCCGTCAGGCCCCTTCCCTTGAGATAAATCTGCAAATATCTCGGAAACGAAGCGAGCTATGTCAAAATGTTAAGAGACCTTTTTTGTAGAGAATGAAGTTTCCTACTTTTCATCTTCTATGATATTTTCTGATCAGATTCGTAGTTCTCGAGATATATCAAGATATTTAAAAGTTCCGAAGCCGCACCAACATAATAGAGATACAGAAACACCGTGGCCCCTCTCTTTGAGATAACTCTGCACAATTGCGAGCTGCAAATGCCACTTCCAGCTTAGCTGTGCAGAAGAAGAACAACAAGAAGAAGAAATATCTCGAAATATGTCCGTCAGGCCCCTTCCCTTGAGATAAATCGGCAAGTATCTCGGAAACGAAGCGAGCTATGGCAAAATGTTGAGAGACCTTTTTTGTAGAGAATTAAGTTTCCTACTTTTTATGTTCTATGATATTTTTTGATCAGATGCGTAGATCTCGAGATATATCAAGATATTTAAAAGTTCCGAAGCCGCACCAACATAATAGAGATACAGAAACACCGTGGCCCCTTTCTTTGAGATAACTCTGCACTATTGCGAGCTGCAAATGCCACTTCCAGCTTAGCTGTGCAGAAGAAGAACAACAAGAAGAAGAAATATCTCGAAATATGTCCGTCAGGCCCCTTCCCTTGAGATAAATCTGCAAATATCTCGGAAACGAAGCGAGCTATGGCAAAATGTTAAGAGACCTTTTTTGTATGGAATTATGTTTCCTACTTTTTATGTTCTATGATATTTTTTGATCAGACGCGTAGTTCTCGAGATATATCAAGATATTTAAAAGTTCCGAAGCCGCACCAACATAATAGAGATACAGAAACACCGTGGCTCCTTTCTTTTAGATAACTCTGCATTATTGCGACCTGGAAATGCCACTTCCAGTTTAGCTGTGCAGAAGAAGAACAACAAGAAGAAGAAATATCTCGAAATAAGTCCGTTAGGCCCCTTCCCTTGAGATAAATCTGCAAATATCTCGGAAACGAAGCGAGCTATGGCAAAATGTTAAGAGACCTTTTTTGTAGAGAATTAAGTTTCCTACGTTTTATGTTGTATGATATTTTTTGATCAGATGCGTAGTTCTCGAGATATATCAAGATATTTAAAAGTTCCGAAGCCGCACCAACATAATAGAGATACAGAAACACCGTGGCCCCTCTCTTTGAGATAACTCTGCACTATTGCGAGCGGCAAATGCCACTTCCAGTTTAGCTGTGCAGAAGAAGAACAACAAGAAGAAGAAATATCTCGAAATATGTCCGTTAGGCCCCTTCCCTTGAGATAAATCGGCAAGTATCTCGGAAACGAAGCGAGCTACGGCAAAATGTTAAGAGACCTTTTTTGTAGAAAATTAGGTTTCCTACTTTTTATCTTCTATGATATTTTTTGATCAGATGCGTAGTTCTCGAGATATATCAAGATATTTAAAAGTTCCGAAGCCGCACCAACATAATAGAGATACAGAAACACCGTGGCCCCTTTCTTTGCGATAACTCTGCACTATTGCGAGCTGCAAATGCCACTTCCAGCTTAGCTGTGCAGAAGAAGAACAACAAGAAGAAGAAATATCTCGAAATATGTCCGTCAGACCCCTTCCCTTGAGATAAATCTGCAAATATCTCGGAAACGAAGCGAGCTACGGCAAAATGTTAAGAGATCTTTTTTGTAGAAAATTAGGTTTCCTACTTTTTATGTTCTATGATATTTTTTGATCAGATGCGTAGTTCTCGAGATATATCAAGATATTTAAAAGTTCCGAAGCCGCACCAACATAATAGAGATACAGAAACACCGTGGCCCCTCTCTTTGAGATAACTCTGCACAATTGCGAGCTGCAAATGCCACTTCCAGCTTAGCTGTGCAGAAGAAGAACAACAAGAAGAAGAAATATCTCGAAATATGTCCGTCAGGCCCCTTCCCTTGAGATAAATCGGCAAGTATCTTGGAAACGAAGCGAGCTATGGCAAAATGTTGAGAGACCTTTTTTGTAGAGAATTAAGTTTCCTACTTTTTATGTTCTATGATATTTTTTGATCAGATGCGTAGATCTCGAGATATATCAAGATATTTAAAAGTTCCGAAGCCGCACCAACATAATAGAGATACAGAAACACCGTGGCCCCTTTCTTTGAGATAACTCTGCACTATTGCGAGCTGCAAATGCCACTTCCAGCTTAGCTGTGCAGAAGAAGAACAACAAGAAGAAGAAATATCTCGAAATATGTCCGTCAGGCCCCTTCCCTTGAGATAAATCTGCAAATATCTCGGAAACGAAGCGAGCTATGTCAAAATGTTAAGAGACCTTTTTTGTAGAGAATTAAGTTTCCTACTTTTTATGTTCTATGATATTTTTCGATCAGAGGCGTAGTTCTCGAGATATATCAAGATATTTAAAAGTTCCGAAGCCGCACCAACATAATAGAGATACAGAAACACCGTGGCCCCTTTCTTTGAGATAACTCTGCACGATTGCGAGCTGGAAATGCCACTTCCAGTTTAGCTGTGCAGAAGAAGAACAACAAGAAGAAGAAATATCTCGAAATATGTCCATCAGGACCCTTCCCTTGAGATAAATCTGCAAATATCTCGGAAACGAAGCGAGCTATTGCAAAACGTTAAGAGACCTTTTTTGTAGAGAATTAAGTTTCCTACTTTTTATGTTCTATGATATTTTTTGATCAGATGCGTAGTTCTCGAGATATATCAAGATATTTAAAAGCTCCGAAGCTGCACCAACATAATAGAGGTACAGAAACACCGTGGCCCCTTTCTTTGAGATAACTCTGCACTATTGCGAGCTGCAAATGCAACTTCCAGCTTAGCTGTGGAGAAGAAGAACAACAAGAATAAGAAATATTTCGAAATATGGCCGTCAGGCCCCTTCCCTTGAGATAAATCTGCAAATATCTCGGAAACTAAGCGAGCTACGGCAAAAAGTTAAGAGACCTTTTTTGTAGAAAATTAGGTTTCCTACTTTTTATGTTCTATGATATTTTTTGAGCAGATGCGTAGTTCTCGAGATATATCAAGATATTTAAAAGTTCCGAAGCCGCACCAACATAATAGAGATACAGAAACACCGTGGCCCCTTTCTTTGCGATAACTCTGCACTATTGCGAGCTGCAAATGCCACTTCCAGCTTAGCTGTGCAGAAGAAGAACAACAAGAAGATGAAATATCTCGAAATATGTCCGTCAGGCCCATTCCCTTGAGATAAATCTGCAAATATCTCGGAAACGAAGCGAGCTATGCCAAAATGTTAAGAGACCTTATTTGTAGAGAATTAAGTTTCCTACTTTCTATGTTCTATGATATTTTTTGATCAGATGCGTAGTTCTCGAGATATATCGAGATATTTAAAAGTTCCGAAGCCGCACCAACATAATAGAGATACAGAAACACCGTGGCCCCTTTCTTTGAGATAACTGTGCACTATTGCGAGCTGCAAATGCCACTTCCAGCTTAGCTGTGCAGAAGAAGAACAACAAGAAGAAGAAATATCTCGAAATATGTCCGTCAGGCCCCTTCCCTTGAGATAAATCTGCAAATATCTCGGAAACGAAGCGAGCTATGTCAAAATGTTAAGAGACCTTTTTTGTAGAGAATTAAGTTTCCTACTTTTTATCTTCTATGATATTTTCTGATCAGATTCGTAGTTCTCGAGATATATCAAGATATTTAAAAGTTCCGAAGCCGCACCAACATAATAGAGATACAGAAACACCGTGGCCCCTCTCTTTGAGATAACTCTGCACAATTGCGAGCTGCAAATGCCACTTCCAGCTTAGCTGTGCAGAAGAAGAACAACAAGAAGAAGAAATATCTCGAAATATGTCCGTCAGGCCCCTTCCCTTGAGATAAATCGGCAAGTATCTCGGAAACGAAGCGAGCTATGGCAAAATGTTGAGAGACCTTTTTTGTAGGGAATTAAGTTTCCTACTTTTTATGTTCTATGATATTTTTTGATCAGATGCGTAGATCTCGAGATATATCAAGGTATTTAAAAGTTCCGAAGCCGCACCAACATAATAGAGATACAGAAACACCGTGGCCCCTTTCTTTGAGATAACTCTGCACTATTGCGAGCTGCAAATCCCACTTCCAGCTTAGCTGTGCAGAAGAAGAACAACAAGAAGAAGAAATATCTCGAAATATGTCCGTCAGGCCCCTTCCCTTGAGATAAATCTGCAAATATCTCGGAAACGAAGCGAGCTATGGCAAAATGTTAAGAGACCTTTTTTGTATGGAATTATGTTTCCTACTTTTTATGTTCTATGATATTCTTTGATCAGACGCGTAGTTCTCGAGATATATCAAGATATTTAAAAGTTCCGAAGCCGCACCAACATAATAGAGATACAGAAACACCGTGGCTCCTTTCTTTTAGATAACTCTGCACTATTGCGACCTGGAAATGCCACTTCCAGTTTAGCTGTGCAGAAGAAGAACAACAAGAATAAGAAATATTTCGAAATATGTCCGTCAGGCCCCTTCCCTTGAGATAAATCTGCAAATATCTCGGAAACTAAGCGAGCTACGGCAAAAAGTTAAGAGACCTTTTTTGTAGAAAATTAGGTTTCCTACTTTTTATGTTCTATGATATTTTTTGATCAGATGCGTAGTTCTCGAGATATATCAAGATATTTAAAAGTTCCGAAGCCGCACCAACATAATAGAGATACAGAAACACCGTGGCCCCTTTCTTTGCGATAACTCTGCACTATTGCGAGCTGCAAATGCCACTTCCAGCTTAGCTGTGCAGAAGAAGAACAACAAGAAGATGAAATATCTCGAAATATGTCCGTCAGGCCCATTCCCTTGAGATAAACCTGCAAATATCTCGGAAACGAAGCGAGCTATGCCAAAATGTTAAGAGACCTTATTTGTACAGAATTAAGTTTCCTACTTTTTATGTTCTATGATATTTTTTGATCAGATGCGTAGTTCTCGAGATATATCGAGATATTTAAAAGTTCCGAAGCCGCACCAACATAATAGAGATACAGAAACACCGTGGCCCCTTTCTTTGAGATAACTGTGCACTATTGCGAGCTGCAAATGCCACTTCCAGCTTAGCTGTGCAGAAGAAGAACAACAAGTAGAAGAAATATCTCGAAATATGTCCGTCAGGCCCCTTCCCTTGAGATAAATCTGCAAATATCTCGGAAACGAAGCGAGCTATGGCAAAACGTTAAGAGACCTTTTTTGTAGAGAATTAAGTTTCCTACGTTTTATGTTGTATGATATTTTTTGATCAGATGCGTAGTTCTCGAGATATATCAAGATATTTAAAAGTTCCGAAGCCGCACCAACATAATAGAGATACAGAAACACCGTGGCCCCTCTCTTTGAGATAACTCTGCACAATTGCGAGCTGCAAATGCCACTTCCAGCTTAGCTGTGCAGAAGAAGAACAACAAGAAGAAGAAATATCACGAAATATGTCCGTTAGGCCCCTTCCCTTGAGATAAATCTGCAAATATCTCGGAAACGAAGCGAGCTATGGCAAAATGTTAAGAGACCTTTTTGTAGCGAATTAAGTTTCCTACTTTTTATGTTCTATGATATTTTTTGATCAGATGCGTAGTTCTCGAGATATATCAAGATATTCAAAAGTTCCGAAGCCGCACCAACATAATAGAGATACAGAAACACCGTGGCCCCTTTCTTTGAGATAACTCTGTACTATTGCGAGCTGGAAATGCCTCTTCCAGTTTAGCTGTGCAGAAGAAGAACAACAAGAAGAAGAAATATCTCGAAATATGTCCGTTAGGCCCCTTCCCTTGAGATAAATCTGCAAATATCTCGGAAACGAAGCGAGCTATGGCAAAATGTTAAGAGACGTTTTTTGTAGAGAATTATGTTTCCTACAATTTATGTTCTATGATATTTTTTGATCAGAAGCGTAGTTTTCGAGATATATCGAGATATTTAAAAGTTCCGAAGCAGCACCAACATAATAGAGATACAGAAACACCGTGGCCCCTTTATTTCAGATAACTCTGCACTAGTGCGAGCCGCAAATGCCACTTCCAGCTTAGCTGTGCAGAAGAAGAACAACAAGAAGAAGAAATATCTCGAAATATGTCCGTCAGGCCCCTTCCCTTGAGATAAATCTGCAAATATCTCGGAAACGAAGCGAGCTATTGCAAAATGTTAAGAGACCTTTTATGTAGAGAATTGAGTTTCCTACTTTTTATGTTCTATGATATTTTTTGATCAGATGCGTAGTTCTCGAGATATATCAAGATATTTAAAAGTTCCGAAGCCGCACCAACATAATAGAGATACAGAAACACCGTGGCCCCTTTCTTTCAGATAACTATGCACTATTGCGAGCTGTAAATGCCACTTCCAGCTTAGCTGTGCAGAAGAAGAACAACAAGAAGAAGAAATATCTCGAAATATGTCCGTCAGGCCCCTTACCTTGAGATAAATCTGCAAATATCTCGGAAACGAAGCGAGCTATGGCAAAATGTTAAGAGACCTTTTTTGTAGAGAATTAAGTTTCCTACGTTTGATGTTGTATGATATTTTCTGATCAGATGCGTAGTTCTCGAGATATATCAAGATATTTAAAAGTTCCGAAGCCGCACCAACATAATAGAGATACAGAAACACCGTGGCCCCTCTCTTTGAGATAACTCTGCACTACTGCGAGCTGGAAATGCCACTTCCAGTTTAGCTGTGCAGAAGAAGAACAACAAGAAGAAGAAATATCTCGAAATATGTCCGTTAGGCCCCTTCGCTTGAGATAAATCTGCAAATATCTCGGAAACGAAGCGAGCTATGGCAAAATCTTACCAGACTTTTTTGTAGAGAACTAAGTTTCCTACTTTTTATGTTGTATGATATTTTTTGATCAGATGCGTAGTTCTCGAGATATATCAAGATATTTAAAAGTTCCGAAGTCGCACCAACATAATAGAGATACAGAAACACCGTGGCCCCTTTCTTTGAGATAACTCTGTACTATTGCGAGCTGGAAATGCCACTTCCAGTTTAGCTGTGCAGAAGAAGAACAACAAGAAGAAGAAATATCTCGAAATATGTCCGTTAGGCCCCTTCCCTTGAGATAAATCTGCAAATATCTCGGAAACGAAGCGAGCTATGGCAAAATGTTAAGAGACGTTTTTTGTAGAGAATTATGTTTCCTACAATTTATGTTCTATGATATTTTTTGATCAGAAGCGTAGTTTTCGAGATATATCGAGATATTTAAAAGTTCCGAAGCAGCACCAACATAATAGAGATACAGAAACACCGTGGCCCCTTTATTTCAGATAACTCTGCACTAGTGCGAGCCGCAAATGCCACTTCCAGCTTAGCTGTGCAGAAGAAGAACAACAAGAAGAAGAAATATCTCGAAATATGTCCGTCAGGCCCCTTCCCTTGAGATAAATCTGCAAATATCTCGGAAACGAAGCGAGCTATTGCAAAATGTTAAGAGACCTTTTATGTAGAGAATTGAGTTTCCTACTTTTTATGTTCTATGATATTTTTTGATCAGATGCGTAGTTCTCGAGATATATCAAGATATTTAAAAGTTCCGAAGCCGCACCAACATAATAGAGATACAGAAACACCGTGGCCCCTTTCTTTCAGATAACTATGCACTATTGCGAGCTGTAAATGCCACTTCCAGCTTAGCTGTGCAGAAGAAGAACAACAAGAAGAAGAAATATCTCGAAATATGTCCGTCAGGCCCCTTACCTTGAGATAAATCTGCAAATATCTCGGAAACGAAGCGAGCTATGGCAAAATGTTAAGAGACCTTTTTTGTAGAGAATTAAGTTTCCTACGTTTGATGTTGTATGATATTTTCTGATCAGATGCGTAGTTCTCGAGATATATCAAGATATTTAAAAGTTCCGAAGCCGCACCAACATAATAGAGATACAGAAACACCGTGGCCCCTCTCTTTGAGATAACTCTGCACTACTGCGAGCTGGAAATGCCACTTCCAGTTTAGCTGTGCAGAAGAAGAACAACAAGAAGAAGAAATATCTCGAAATATGTCCGTTAGGCCCCTTCGCTTGAGATAAATCTGCAAATATCTCGGAAACGAAGCGAGCTATGGCAAAATCTTACCAGACTTTTTTGTAGAGAACTAAGTTTCCTACTTTTTATGTTGTATGATATTTTTTGATCAGATGCGTAGTTCTCGAGATATATCAAGATATTTAAAAGTTCCGAAGTCGCACCAACATAATAGAGATACAGAAACACCGTGGCCCCTTTCTTTGAGATAACTCTGTACTATTGCGAGCTGGAAATGCCACTTCCAGTTTAGCTGTGCAGAAGAAGAACAACAAGAAGAAGAAATATCTCGAAATATGTCCGTTAGGCCCCTTCCCTTGAGATAAATCTGCAAATATCTCGGAAACGAAGCGAGCTATGGCAAAATGTTAAGAGACGTTTTTTGTAGAGAATTATGTTTCCTACAATTTATGTTCTATGATATTTTTTGATCAGAAGCGTAGTTTTCGAGATATATCGAGATATTTAAAAGTTCCGAAGCAGCACCAACATAATAGAGATACAGAAACACCGTGGCCCCTTTATTTCAGATAACTCTGCACTAGTGCGAGCCGCAAATGCCACTTCCAGCTTAGCTGTGCAGAAGAAGAACAACAAGAAGAAGAAATATCTCGAAATATGTCCGTCAGGCCCCTTCCCTTGAGATAAATCTGCAAATATCTCGGAAACGAAGCGAGCTATTGCAAAATGTTAAGAGACCTTTTATGTAGAGAATTGAGTTTCCTACTTTTTATGTTCTATGATATTTTTTGATCAGATGCGTAGTTCTCGAGATATATCAAGATATTTAAAAGTTCCGAAGCCGCACCAACATAATAGAGATACAGAAACACCGTGGCCCCTTTCTTTCAGATAACTATGCACTATTGCGAGCTGTAAATGCCACTTCCAGCTTAGCTGTGCAGAAGAAGAACAACAAGAAGAAGAAATATCTCGAAATATGTCCGTCAGGCCCCTTACCTTGAGATAAATCTGCAAATATCTCGGAAACGAAGCGAGCTATGGCAAAATGTTAAGAGACCTTTTTTGTAGAGAATTAAGTTTCCTACGTTTTATGTTGTATGATATTTTCTGATCAGATGTGTAGTTCTCGAGATATATCAAGATATTTAAAAGTTCCGAAGCCGCACCAACATAATAGAGATACAGAAACACCGTGGCCCCTCTCTTTGAGATAACTCTGCACTACTGCGAGCTGGAAATGCCACTTCCAGTTTAGCTGTGCAGAAGAAGAACAACAAGAAGAAGAAATATCTCGAAATATGTCCGTTAGGCCCCTTCGCTTGAGATAAATCTGCAAATATCTCGGAAACGAAGCGAGCTATGGCAAAATCTTACCAGACTTTTTTGTAGAGAACTAAGTTTCCTACTTTTTATGTTGTATGATATTTTTTGATCAGATGCGTAGTTCTCGAGATATATCAAGATATTTAAAAGTTCCGAAGTCGCACCAACATAATAGAGATACAGAAACACCGTGGCCCCTTTCTTTGAGATAACTCTGTACTATTGCGAGCTGGAAATGCCACTTCCAGTTTAGCTGTGCAGAAGAAGAACAACAAGAAGAAGAAATATCTCGAAATATGTCCGTTAGGCCCCTTCCCTTGAGATAAATCTGCAAATATCTCGGAAACGAAGCGAGCTATGGCAAAATGTTAAGAGACGTTTTTTGTAGAGAATTATGTTTCCTACAATTTATGTTCTATGATATTTTTTGATCAGAAGCGTAGTTTTCGAGATATATCGAGATATTTAACAGTTCCGAGGCAGCACCAACATAATAGAGATACAGAAACACCGTGGCCCCTTTCTTTGAGATAACTCTGCACTAGTGCGAGCCGCAAATGCCACTTCCAGCTTAGCTGTGCAGAAGAAGAACAACAAGAAGAAGAAATATCTCGAAATATGTCCGTCAGGCCAGTTCCTTTGAGCTGAATCTGCAAATATCTCGGAAACGAAGCGAGCTATGGCAAAATGTTAAGAGACGTTTTTTGTAGAGAATTATGTTTCCTACAATTTATGTTCTATGATATTTTTTGATCAGAAGCGTAGTTTTCGAGATATATCGAGATATTTAAAAGTTCCGAAGCCGCACCAACATAATAGGGATACAGAAACACCGTGGCCCCTTTCTTTGAGATAACTCTGCACTAGTGCGAGCCGCAAATGCCACTTCCAGCTTAGCTGTGCAGAAGAAGAACAACAAGAAGAAGAAATATCTCGAAATATGTCCGTCAGGCCCCTTCCCTTGAGATAAATCTGCAAATATCTCGGAAACGAAGCGAGCTATGGCAAAATGTTGAGAGACCTTTTTTGTAGAGAATTAAGTTTCCTACGTTTTATGTTCTATGATATTTTTTGATCAGATGCGTAGTTCTCGAGATATATCAAGATATTTAAAAGTTCCGAAGCCGCACCAACATAATAGAGATACAGAAACACCGTGGCCCCTTTCTTTGAGATAACTCTGCACTATTGCGAGCTGCAAATGCCACTTCCAGCTTAGCTGTGCAGAAGAAGAACATCAAGAAGAAGAAATATCTCGAAATATGTCCGTCAGGCCCCTTCCCTTGAGATAAATCTGCAAATATCTCGGAAACGAAGAGAGCTATGGCAAAATGTTAAGAGACCTTTTTTGTAGAGAATTAAGTTTCCTACTTTTTATGTTCTATGATATTTTTTGATCTGATGCGTAGTTCTCGAGATATATCAAGATATTTAAAAGTTCCGAAGCCGCACCAACATAATAGAGATACAGAAACACCGTGGCCCCCCTCTTTGAGATAACTCTGCACTATTGCGAGCTGGAAATGCCACTGCCAGTTTAGCTGTGCAGAAGAAGAACAACAAGAAGAAGAAGTATCTCGAAATATGTCCGTCAGGCCCCTTCCCTTGAGATAAATCTGCAAATATCTCGGAAACGAAGCGAGCAATGGCAAAATGTTAAGAGACCTTTTTTGTAGAGAATTAAGTTTCCTACTTTTTATGTTCTATGATATTTTTTGATCAGATGCGTAGTTCTCGAGATATATCAAGATATTTAAAAGTTCCGAAGCCGCACCAACATAATAGAGATACAGAAACACCGTGGCCCCTTTCTTTGAGATAACTCTGCACTATTGCGAGCTGTAAATGCCACTTCCAGCTTAGCTGTGCAGAAGAAGAACAACAAGAAGAAGACATATCTCGAAATATGTCCGTCAGGCCCCTTCCCTTGAGATATATCTGCAAATATCTCGGAAACGAAGCGAGCTATGGCAAAATGTTAAGAGACCTTTATTGTAGAGAATTATGTTTCCTACAATTTATGTTCTATGATATTTTTTGGTGAGAAGCGTAGTTTTCGAGATATATCGAGATATTTAAAAGTTCCGAAGCCGCACCAACATAATAGAGATACAGAAACACCGTGGCCCCGTTCTTTGAGATAACTCTGCACTATTGCGAGCCGCAAATGCCACTTCCAGCTTAGCTGTGCAGAAGAAGAACAACAAGAAGAAGAAATATCTCGAAATATGTCCGTCAGGCCCCTTCCCTTGAGATAAATCTGCAAATATCTCGGAAACGAAGCGAGCTATGGCAAAATGTTGAGAGACCTTTTTTGTAGAGAATTAAGTTTCCTACGTTTTATGTTCTATGATATTTTTTGATCAGATGCGTAGTTCTCGAGATATATCAAGATATTTAAAAGTTCCGAAGCCGCACCAACATAATAGAGATACAGAAACACCGTGGCCCCTTTCTTTGAGATAACTCTGCACTATTGCGAGCTGCAAATGCCACTTCCAGCTTAGCTGTGCAGAAGAAGAACATCAAGAAGAAGAAATATCTCGAAATATGTCCGTCAGGCCCCTTCCCTTGAGATAAATCTGCAAATATCTCGGAAACGAAGCGAGCTATGGCAAAATGTTAAGAGACCTTTTTTGTAGAGAATTATGTTTCCTACAATTTATGTTCTATGATATTTTTTGATCAGAAGCGTAGTTTTCGACATATATCGAGATATTTAAAAGTTCCGAAGCCGCACCAACATAATAGAGTTACAGAAACACCGTGGCCCCTTTCTTTGAGATAACTCTGCACTATTGCGAGCCGCAAATGCCACTTCCAGCTTAGCTGTGCAGAAGAAGAACAACAAGAAGAAGAAATATCTCGAAATATGTCCGTCAGGCCCCTTCCCTTGAGATAAATCTGCAAATATCTCGGAAACGAAGCGAGCTATGGCAAAATGTTGAGAGACCTTTTTTGTAGAGAATTAAGTTTCCTACGTTTTATGTTCTATGATATTTTTTGATCAGATGCGTAGTTCTCGAGATATATCAAGATATTTAAAAGTTCCGAAGCCGCACCAACATAATAGAGATACAGAAACACCGTGGCCCCGTTCTTTGAGATAACTCTGCACTATTGCGAGCCGCAAATGCCACTTCCAGCTTAGCTGTGCAGAAGAAGAACAACAAGAAGAAGAAATATCTCGAAATATGTCCGTCAGGCCCCTTCCCTTGAGATAAATCTGCAAATATCTCGGAAACGAAGCGAGCTATGGCAAAATGTTGAGAGACCTTTTTTGTAGAGAATTAAGTTTCCTACGTTTTATGTTCTATGATATTTTTTGATCAGATGCGTAGTTCTCGAGATATATCAAGATATTTAAAAGTTCCGAAGCCGCACCAACATAATAGAGATACAGAAACACCGTGGCCCCTTTCTTTGAGATAACTCTGCACTATTGCGAGCTGCAAATGCCACTTCCAGCTTAGCTGTGCAGAAGAAGAACATCAAGAAGAAGAAATATCTCGAAATATGTCCGTCAGGCCCCTTCCCTTGAGATAAATCTGCAAATATCTCGAAAACGAAGAGAGCTATGGCAAAATGTTAAGAGACCTTTTTTGTAGAGAATTAAGTTTCCTACTTTTTATGTTCTATGATATTTTTTGATCTGATGCGTAGTTCTCGAGATATATCAAGATATTTAAAAGTTCCGAAGCCGCACCAACATAATAGAGATACAGAAACACCGTGGCCCCTTTCTTTGAGATAACTCTGCACTATTGCGAGCTGTAAATGCCACTTCCAGCTTAGCTGTGCAGAAGAAGAACAACAAGAAGAAGACATATCTCGAAATATGTCCGTCAGGCCCCTTCCCTTGAGATATATCTGCAAATATCTCGGAAACGAAGCGAGCTATGGCAAAATGTTAACAGACGTTTTTTGTAGAGGATTATGTTTCCTACAATTTATGTTGTATGATATTTTTTGATCAGAAGCGTAGTTTTCGAGATATATCGAGATATTTAAAAGTTCCGAAGCCGCACCAACATAATAGGGATACAGAAACACCGTGGCCCCTTTCTTTGAGATAACTCTGCAGTATTGCGAGCTGTAAATGCCACTTCCAGCTTAGCTGTGCAGAAGAAGAACAACAAGAAGAAGAAATATCTCGAAATATGTCCGTCAGGCCCCTTCCCTTGAGATAAATCTGCAAATATCTCGGAAACGAAGAGAGCTATGGCAAAATGTTAAGAGACCTTTTGTGTAGAGAATTACGTTTCCTACTTTTTATGTTCTATGATATTTTTTGATCTGATGCGTAGTTCTCGACATATATCAAGATATTTAAAAGTTCCGAAGCCGCACCAACATAATAGAGATACAGAAACACCGTGGCCCCTTTCTTTGAGATAACTCTGCACTATTGCGAGCTGTAAATGCCACTTCCAGCTTACCTGTGCAGAAGAAGAACAACAAGAAGAAGAAATATCTCGAAATATGTCCGTCAGGCCCCTTCCCTTGAGATATATCTGCAAATATCTCGGAAACGAAGCGAGCTATGGCAAAATGTTAAGAGACCTTTTTTGTAGAGAATTATGTTTCCTACAATTTATGTTCTATGATATTTTTTGATCAGAAGCGTAGTTTTCGAGATATATCGAGATATTTAAAAGTGCCGAAGCCGCACCAACATAATAGAGATACAGAAACACCGTGGCCCCTTTCGTTGAGATAACTCTGCACTAGTGCGAGCCGCAAATGCCACTTCCAGCTTAGCTGTGCAGAAGAAGAACAACAAGAAGAAGAAATATCTCGAAATATGTCCGTCAGGCCCCTTCCCTTGAGATATATCTGCAAATATCTCGGAAACGAAGCGAGCTATGGCAAAATGTTAAGAGACCTTTTTTGTAGAGAATTAAGTTTCCTACTTTTTATGTTCTATGATATTTTTTGATCAGATGCGTAGTTCTCGAGATATATCAAGATATTTAAAAGTTCCGAAGCCGCACCAACATAATAGAGATACAGAAACACCGTGGCCCCTTTCTTTGAGATAACTCTGCACTATTGCGAGCTGTAAATGCCACTTCCAGCTTAGCTGTGCAGAAGAAGAACAACAAGAAGAAGAAATATCTCGAAATATGTCCGTCAGGCCCCTTCCCTTGAGATATATCTGCAAATATCTCGGAAACGAAGCGAGCTATGGCAAAATGTTAAGAGACCTTTTTTGTAGAGAATTATGTTTCGTACAATTTATGTTCTATGATATTTTTTGGTCAGAAGCGTAGTTTTCGAGATATATCGAGATATTTAAAAGTTCCAAAGCCGCACCAACATAATAGAGATACAGAAACACCGTGGCCCCTTTCTTTGAGATAACTCTGCACTAGTGCGAGCCGCAAATGCCACTTCCAGCTTAGCTGTGCAGAAGAAGAACAACAAGAAGAAGAAATATCTCGAAATATGTCCGTCAGGCCCCTTCCCTTGAGATAAATCTGCAAATATCTCGGAAACGAAGAGAGCTATGGCAAAATGTTAAGAGACCTTTTGTGTAGAGAATTAAGTTTCCTACTTTTTATGTTCTATGATATTTTTTGATCTGATGCGTAGTTCTCGAGATATATCAAGATATTTAAAAGTTCCGAAGCCGCACCAACATAATAGAGATACAGAAACACCGTGGCCCCTTTCTTTGAGATAACTCTGCACTATTGCGAGCTGTAAATGCCACTTCCAGCTTAGCTGTGCAGAAGAAGAACAACAAGAAGAAGAAATATCTCGAAATATGTCCGTCAGGCCCCTTCCCTTGAGATATATCTGCAAATATCTCGGAAACGAAGCGAGCTATGGCAAAATGTTAAGAGACCTTTTTTGTAGAGAATTATGTTTCCTACAATTTATGTTCTATGATATTTTTTGATCAGAAGCGTAGTTTTCGAGATATATCGAGATATTTAAAAGTTCCGAAGCCGCACCAACATAATAGAGATACAGAAACACCGTGGCCCCTTTCGTTGAGATAACTCTG
This sequence comes from Osmia lignaria lignaria, assembly GCF_051020975.1. Classification (NCBI taxonomy): domain Eukaryota; kingdom Metazoa; phylum Arthropoda; class Insecta; order Hymenoptera; family Megachilidae; genus Osmia; species Osmia lignaria. Next base: position 1,539,704 of record NW_027478159.1, on the reverse strand, counting down.
CACTAGTGCGAGCCGCAAATGCCACTTCCAGCTTAGCTGTGCAGAAGAAGAACAACAAGAAGAAGAAATATCTCGAAATATGTCCGTCAGGCCCCTTCCCTTGAGATATATCTGCAAATATCTCGGAAACGAAGCGAGCTATGGCAAAATGCTAAGAGACCTTTTTTGTAGAGAATTAAGTTTCCTACTTTTTATGTTCTATGGTATTTTTTGATCAGATGCGTAGTTCTCGAGATATATCAAGATATTTAAAAGTTCCGAAGCCGCACCAACATAATAGGGATACAGAAACACCGTGGCCCCTTTCTTTGAGATAACTCTGCACTATTGCGAGCTGTAAATGCCACTTCCAGTTTAGCTGTGCAGAAGAAGAACAACAAGAAGAAGAAATATCTCGAAATATGTCCGTCAGGCCCCTTCCCTTGAGATATATCTGCAAATATCTCGGAAACGAAGCGAGCTATGGCAAAATGTTAAGAGACCTTTTTTGTAGAGAATTGTGTTTCGTATAATTTATGTTCTATGATATTTTTTGGTCAGAAGCGTAGTTTTCGAGATATATCGAGATATTTAAAAGTTCCAAAGCCGCACCAACATAATAGAGATACAGAAACACCGTGGCCCCGTTCTTTGAGATAACTCTGCACTAGTGCGAGCCGCAAATGCCACTTCCAGCTTAGCTGTGCAGAAGAAGAACAACAAGAAGAAGAAATATCTCGAAATATGTCCGTCAGGCCCCTTCCCTTGAGATAAATCTGCAAATATCTCGGAAACGAAGCGAGCTATGGCAAAATGTTGAGAGACCTATTTTGTAGAGAATTAAGTTTCCTACGTTTTATGTTCTATGATATTTTTTGATCAGATGCGTAGTTCTCGAGATATATCAAGATATTTAAAAGTTCCGAAGCCGCACCAACATAATAGAGATACAGAAACACCGTGGCCCCTTTCTTTGAGATAACTCTGCACTATTGCGAGCTGTAAATGCCACTTCCAGCTTAACTGTGCAGAAGAAGAACATCAAGAAGAAGAAATATCTCGAAATATGTCCGTCAGGCCCCTTCCCTTGAGATAAATCTGCAAATATCTCGGAAACGAAGAGAGCTATGGCAAAATGTTAAGAGACCTTTTGTGTAGAGAATTAAGTTTCCTACTTTTTATGTTCTATGATATTTTTTGATCTGATGCGTAGTTCTCGAGATATATCAAGATATTTAAAAGTTCCGAAGCCGCACCAACATAATAGAAATACAGAAACACCGTGGCCCCTTTCTTTGAGATAACTCTGCACTATTGCGAGCTGTAAATGCCACTTCCAGCTTAGCTGTGCAGAAGAAGAACAACAAGAAGAAGAAATATCTCGAAATATGTCCGTTAGGCCCCTTCCCTTGAGATAAATCTGCAAATATCTCGGAAACGAAGCGAGCTATGGCAAAATGTTAAGAGACCTCTTTTGTAGAGAATTAAGCTTCCTACTTTTTATGTTCTATGATATTTTTTGATCAGATGCGTAGTTCTCGAGATATATCAAGATATTTAAAAGTTCCGAAGCCGCACCAACATAATAGAGATACAGAAACACGGTGGCCCCTTTCTTTGAGATAACTCTGCACTATTGCGCGCTGTAAATGCCACTTCCAGCTTAGCTGTGCAGAAGAAGAACAACAAGAAGAAGAAATATCTCGAAATATGTCCGTCAGGCCCCTTCCCTTGAGATATATCTGCAAATATCTCGGAAACGAAGCGAGCTATGACAAAATGTTAAGAGCCTTTTTTTGTAGAGAATTAAGTTTCCTACTTTTTATGTTCTATGATATTTTTTGATCAGATGCGTAGTTCTCGAGATATATCAAGATATTTAAAAGTTCCGAAGCCCCACCAACATAATAGAGACACAGAAACACCGTGGCCCCTTTCTTTGAGATAACTCTGCACTATTGCGAGCTGCAAATGCCACTTCCAGCTTAGCTGTGCAGAAGAAGAACAACAAGAAGAAGAAATATCTCGAAATATGTCCGTCAGGCCCCTTCCCTTGAGATAAATCTGCAAATATCTCGGAAACGAAGAGAGCTATGGCAAAATGTTAAGAGACCTTTTTTGTAGAGAATTAAGTTTCCTACTTTTTATGTTCTACGATATTTTTTGATTAGATGCGTAGTTCTCGAGATATATCAAGATATTTAAAAGTTCCGAAGCCGCACCAACATAATAGAGATACAGAAACACCGTGGCCCCTTTCTTTCAGATAACTATGCACTATTGCGAGCTGCAAATGCCACTTCCAGCTTAGCTGTGCAGAAGAACAACAAGAAGAAGAAATATCTCGAAATATGTCCGTCAGGCCCCTTCCCTTGAGATAAATCTGCAAATATCTCGGAAACGAAGAGAGCTATGGCAAAATGTGAAGAGACCTTTTTTGTAGAGAATTAAGTTTCCTACAATTTACGTTCTATGATATTTTTTGATCAGAAGCGTAGTTTTCGAGATATATCGAGATATTTAAAAGTTCCGAAGCCGCACCAACATAATAGAGATACAGAAACACCGTGGCCCCTTTCTTTGAGATAACTCTGCACTAGTGCGAGCCGCAAATGCCACTTCCAGCTTAGCTGTGCAGAAGAAGAACAACAAGAAGAAGAAATATCTCGAAATATGTCCGTCAGGCCCCTTCCCTTGAGATAAATCTGCAAATATCTCGGAAACGAAGCGAGCTATGGCAAAATGTTAGGAGACCTTTTTTGTAGAGAATTAAGTTTCCTACTTTTTATGTTCTATGATATTTTTTGATCAGATGCGTAGTTCTCGAGATATATCAAGATATTTAAAAGTTCCGAAGCCGCACCAACATAATAGAGATACAGAAACACCGTGGCCCCTTTCTTTGAGATAACTCTGCACTATTGCGAGCTGTAAATGCCACTTCCAGCTTAGCTGTGCAGAAGAAGAACAACAAGAAGAAGACATATCTCGAAATATGTCCGTCAGGCCCCTTCCCTTGAGATATATCTGCAAATATCTCGGAAACCAAGCGAGCTATGGCAAAATGTTAAGAGACCTTTTTTGTAGAGAATTATGTTTCCTACAATTTATGTTCTATGATATTTTTTGATCAGAAGCGTAGTTTTCGAGATATATCGAGATATTTAAAAGTTCCGAAGCCGCACCAACATAATAGAGATACAGAAACACCGTGGCCCCTTTCTTTGAGATAACTCTGCACTAGTGCGAGCCGCCAATGCCACTTCCAGCTTAGCTGTGCAGAAGAAGAACAACAAGAGGAAGAAATATCTCGAAATATGTCCGTCAGGCCCCTTCCCTTGAGATAAATCTGCAAATATCTCGGAAACGAAGAGAGCTATGGCAAAATGTTAAGAGACCTTTTTTGTAGAGAATTAAGTTTCCTACTTTTTATGTTCTATGATATTTTTTGATCTGATGCGTAGTTCTCGAGATATATCAAGATATTTAAAAGTTCCGAAGCCGCACCAACATAATAGAGATACAGAAACACCGTGGCCCCTTTCTTTGAGATAACTCTGCACCATTGCGAGCTGTAAATGCCACTTCCAGCTTAGCTGTGCAGAAGAAGAACAACAAGAAGAAGAAATATCTCGAAATATGTCCGTCAGGCCCCTTCCCTTGAGATATATCTGCAAATATCTCGGAAACGAAGCGAGCTATGGCAAAATGTTAAGAGACCTTTTTTGTAGAGAATTATGTTTCCTACAATTTATGTTCTATGATATTTTTTGATCAGAAGCGTAGTTTTCGAGATATATCGAGATATTTAAAAGTTCCGAAGCCGCACCAACATAATAGAGATACAGAAACACCGTGGCCCCTTTCTTTGAGATAACTCTGCACTAGTGCGAGCCGCAAATGCCACTTCCAGCTTAGCTGTGCAGAAGAAGAACAACAAGAAGAAGAAATATCTCGAAATATGTCCGTCAGGCCCCTTCCCTTGAGATAAATCTGCAAATATCTCGGAAACGAAGCGAGCTATGGCAAAATGTTAGGAGACCTTTTTTGTAGAGAATTAAGTTTCCTACTTTTTATGTTCTATGATATTTTTTGATCAGATGCGTAGTTCTCGAGATATATCAAGATATTTAAAAGTTCCGAAGCCGCACCAACATAATAGAGATACAGAAACACCGTGGCCCCTTTCTTTGAGATAACTCTGCACTATTGCGAGCTGTAAATGCCACTTCCAGCTTAGCTGTGCAGAAGAAGAACAACAAGAAGAAGACATATCTCGAAATATGTCCGTCAGGCCCCTTCCCTTGAGATATATCTGCAAATATCTCGGAAACGAAGCGAGCTATGGCAAAATGTTAAGAGACCTTTTTTGTAGAGAATTATGTTTCCTACAATTTATGTTCTATTATATTTTTTGATCAGAAGCGTAGTTTTCGAGATATATCGAGATATTTAAAAGTTCCAAAGCCGCACCAACATAATAGAGATACAGAAACACCGTGGCCCCTTTCTTTGAGATAACTCTGCACTAGTGCGAGCCGCCAATGCCACTTCCAGCTTAGCTGTGCAGAAGAAGAACAACAAGAGGAAGAAATATCTCGAAATATGTCCGTCAGGCCCCTTCCCGTGAGATAAATCTGCAAATATCTCGGAAACGAAGCGAGCTATGGCAAAATGTTAGGAGACCTTTTTTGTAGAGAATTAAGTTTCCTACTTTTTATGTTCTATGATATTTTTTGATCAGATGCGTAGTTCTCGAGATATATCAAGATATTTAAAAGTTCCGAAGCCGCACCAACATAATAGAGATACAGAAACACCGTGGCCCCTTTCTTTGAGATAACTCTGCACTATTGCGAGCTGTAAATGCCACTTCCAGCTTAGCTGTGCAGAAGAAGAACAACAAGAAGAAGACATATCTCGAAATATGTCCGTCAGGCCCCTTCCCTTGAGATATATCTGCAAATATCTCGGAAACGAAGCGAGCTATGGCAAAATGTTAAGAGACCTTTTTTGTAGAGAATTATGTTTCCTACAATTTATGTTCTATGATATTTTTTGATCAGAAGCGTAGTTTTCGAGATATATCGAGATATTTAAAAGTTCCAAAGCCGCACCAACATAATAGAGATACAGAAACACCGTGGCCCCTTTCTTTGAGATAACTCTGCACTAGTGCGAGCCGCCAATGCCACTTCCAGCTTAGCTGTGCAGAAGAAGAACAACAAGAGGAAGAAATATCTCGAAATATGTCCGTCAGGCCCCTTCCCTTGAGATAAATCTGCAAATATCTCGGAAACGAAGAGAGCTATGGCAAAATGTTAAGAGACCTTTTTTGTAGAGAATTAAGTTTCCTACTTTTTATGTTCTATGATATTTTTTGATCTGATGCGTAGTTCTCGAGATATATCAAGATATTTAAAAGTTCCGAAGCCGCACCAACATAATAGAGATACAGAAACACCGTGGCCCCTTTCTTTGAGATAACTCTGCACCATTGCGAGCTGTAAATGCCACTTCCAGCTTAGCTGTGCAGAAGAAGAACAACAAGAAGAAGAAATATCTCGAAATATGTCCGTCAGGCCCCTTCCCTTGAGATATATCTGCAAATATCTCGGAAACGAAGCGAGCTATGGCAAAATGTTAAGAGACCTTTTTTGTAGAGAATTATGTTTCCTACAATTTATGTTCTATGATATTTTTTGATCAGAAGCGTAGTTTTCGAGATATATCGAGATATTTAAAAGTTCCGAAGCCGCACCAACATAATAGAGATACAGAAACACCGTGGCCCCTTTCGTTGAGATAACTCTGCACTATTGCGAGCTGTAAATGCCACTTCCAGCTTAGCTGTGCAGAAGAAGAACAACAAGAAGAAGAAATATCTCGAAATATGTCCGTCAGGCCCCTTCCCTTGAGATATATCTGCAAATATCTCGGAAACGAAGCGAGCTATGGCAAAATGTTGAGAGACCTTTTTTGTAGTGAATTATGTTTCGTACAATTTATGTTCTATGATATTTTTTGGTGAGAAGCGTAGTTTTCGAGATATATCGAGATATTTAAAAGTTCCAAAGCCGCACCAACATAATAGAGATACAGAAACACCGTGGCCCCTTTCTTTGAGATAACTCTGCACTAGTGCGAGCCGCAAATGCCACTTCCAGCTTAGCTGTGCAGAAGAAGAACAACAAGAAGAAGAAATATCTCGAAATATGTCCGTCAGGCCCCTTCCCTTGAGATAAATCTGCAAATATCGCGGAAACGAAGCGAGCTATGGCAAAATGTTGAGAGACCTTTTTTGTAGAGAATTAAGTTTCCTACGTTTTATGTTCTATGATATTTTTTGATCAGATGCGTAGTTCTCGAGATATATCAAGATATTTAAAAGTTCCGAAGCCGCACCAACATAATAGAGATACAGAAACACCGTGGCCCCTTTCTTTGAGATAACTCTGCACTATTGCGAGCCGCAAATGCCACTTCCAGCTTAGCTGTGCAGAAGAAGAACAACAAGAAGAAGAAATATCTCGAAATATGTCCGTCAGGCCCCTTCCCTTGAGATAAATCTGCAAATATCTCGGAAACGAAGCGAGCTATGGCAAAATGTTGAGAGACCTTTTTTGTAGAGAATTAAGTTTCCTACGTTTTATGTTCTATGATATTTTTTGATCAGATGCGTAGTTCTCGAGATATATCAAGATATTTAAAAGTTCCGAAGCCGCACCAACATAATAGAGATACAGAAACACCGTGGCCCCTTTCTTTGAGATAACTCTGCACTATTGCGAGCTGCAAATGCCACTTCCAGCTTAGCTGTGCAGAAGAAGAACATCAAGAAGAAGAAATATCTCGAAATATGTCCGTCAGGCCCCTTCCCTTGAGATAAATCTGCAAATATCTCGGAAACGAAGCGAGCTATGGCAAAATGTTAAGAGACCTTTTTTGTAGAGAATTATGTTTCCTACAATTTATGTTCTATGATATTTTTTGATCAGAAGCGTAGTTTTCGAGATATATCGAGATATTTAAAAGTTCCGAAGCCGCACCAACATAATAGAGATACAGAAACACCGTGGCCCCTTTCTTTGAGATAACTCTGCACTATTGCGAGCCGCAAATGCCACTTCCAGCTTAGCTGTGCAGAAGAAGAACAACAAGAAGAAGAAATATCTCGAAATATGTCCGTCAGGCCCCTTCCCTTGAGATAAATCTGCAAATATCTCGGAAACGAAGCGAGCTATGGCAAAATGTTGAGAGACCTTTTTTGTAGAGAATTAAGTTTCCTACGTTTTATGTTCTATGATATTTTTTGATCAGATGCGTAGTTCTCGAGATATATCAAGATATTTAAAAGTTCCGAAGCCGCACCAACATAATAGAGATACAGAAACACCGTGGCCCCTTTCTTTGAGATAACTCTGCACTATTGCGAGCCGCAAATGCCACTTCCAGCTTAGCTGTGCAGAAGAAGAACAACAAGAAGAAGAAATATCTCGAAATATGTCCGTCAGGCCCCTTCCCTTGAGATAAATCTGCAAATATCTCGGAAACGAAGCGAGCTATGGCAAAATGTTAAGAGACCTTTTTTGTAGAGAATTATGTTTCCTACAATTTATGTTCTATGATATTTTTTGATCAGAAGCGTAGTTTTCGAGATATATCGAGATATTTAAAAGTTCCGAAGCCGCACCAACATAATAGAGATACAGAAACACCGTGGCCCCTTTCTTTGAGATAACTCTGCACTAGTGCGAGCCGCAAATGCCACTTCCAGCTTAGCTGTGCAGAAGAAGAACAACAAGAAGAAGAAATATCTCGAAATATGTCCGTCAGGCCCCTTCCCTTGAGATAAATCTGCAAATATCTCGGAAACGAAGCGAGCTATGGCAAAATGTTAGAAGACCTTTTTTGTAGAGAATTAAGTTTCCTACTTTTTATGTTCTATGATATTTTTTGATCAGATGCGTAGTTCTCGAGATATATCAAGATATTTAAAAGTTCCGAAGCCGCACCAACATAATAGAGATACAGAAACACCGTGGCCCCTTTCTTTGAGATAACTCTGCACTATTGCGAGCTGTAAATGCCACTTCCAGCTTAGCTGTGCAGAAGAAGAACAACAAGAAGAAGACATATCTCGAAATATGTCCGTCAGGCCCCTTCCCTTGAGATATATCTGCAAATATCTCGGAAACGAAGCGAGCTATGGCAAAATATTAAGAGACCTTTTTTGTAGAGAATTATGTTTCCTACAATTTATGTTCTATGATATTTTTTGATCAGAAGCGTAGTTTTCGAGATATATCGAGATATTTAAAAGTTCCAAAGCCGCACCAACATAATAGAGATACAGAAACACCATGGCCCCTTTCGTTGAGATAACTCTGCACTAGTGCGAGCCGCCAATGCCACTTCCAGCTTAGCTGTGCAGAAGAAGAACAACAAGAGGAAGAAATATCTCGAAATATGTCCGTCAGGCCCCTTCCCTTGAGATATATCTGCAAATATCTCGGAAACGAAGCGAGCTATGGCAAAATGTTAAGAGACGTTTTTTGTAGAGAATTATGTTTCCTACAATTTATGTTGTATGATATTTTTTGATCAGAAGCGTAGTTTTCGAGATATATCGAGATATTTAAAAGTTCCGAAGCCGCACCAACATAATAGGGATACAGAAACACCGTGGCCCCTTTCTTTGAGATAACTCTGCAGTATTGCGAGCTGTAAATGCCACTTCCAGCTTAGCTGTGCAGAAGAAGAACAACAAGAAGAAGAAATATCTCGAAATATGTCCGTCAGGCCCCTTCCCTTGAGATAAATCTGCAAATATCTCGGAAACGAAGAGAGCTATGGCAAAATGTTAAGAGACCTTTTGTGTAGAGAATTAAGTTTCCTACTTTTTATGTTCTATGATATTTTTTGATGTGATACGTAGTTCTCGAGATATATCAAGATATTTAAAAGTTCCGAAGCCGCACCAACATAATAGAGATACAGAAACACCGTGGCCCCTTTCTTTGAGATAACTCTGCACTATTGCGAGCTGTAAATGCCACTTCCAGCTTAGCTGTGCAGAAGAAGAACAACAAGAAGAAGACATATCTCGAAATATGTCCGTCAGGCCCCTTCCCTTGAGATATATCTGCAAATATCTCGGAAACCAAGCGAGCTATGGCAAAATGTTAAGAGACCTTTTTTGTAGAGAATTATGTTTCCTACAATTTATGTTCTATGATATTTTTTGATCAGAAGCGTAGTTTTCGAGATATATCGAGATATTTAAAAGTTCCGAAGCCGCACCAACATAATAGAGATACAGAAACACCGTGGCCCCTTTCTTTGAGATAACTCTGCACTAGTGCGAGCCGCCAATGCCACTTCCAGCTTAGCTGTGCAGAAGAAGAACAACAAGAGGAAGAAATATCTCGAAATATGTCCGCCAGGCCCCTTCCCTTGAGATATATCTGCAAATATCTCGGAAACGAAGAGAGCTATGGCAAAATGTTAAGAGACCTTTTTTGTAGAGAATTAAGTTTCCTACTTTTTATGTTCTATGATATTTTTTGATCAGATGCGTAGTTCTCGAGATATATCAAGATATTTAAAAGTTCCGAAGCCGCACCAACATAATAGAGATACAGAAACACCGTGGCCCCTTTCTTTGAGATAACTCTGCACTATTGCGAGCTGTAAATGCCACTTCCAGCTTAGCTGTGCAGAAGAAGAACAACAAGAAGAAGAAATATCTCGAAATATGTCCGTCAGGCCCCTTCCCTTGAGATATATCTGCAAATATCTCGGAAACGAAGCGAGCTATGGCAAAATGTTAAGAGACCTTTTTTGTAGAGAATTATGTTTCGTACAAGTTATGTTCTATGATATTTTTTGGTCAGAAGCGTAGTTTTCGAAATATATCGAGATATTTAAAAGTTCCAAAGCCGCACCAACATAATAGAGATACAGAAACACCGTGGCCCCTTTCTTTGAGATAACTCTGCACTATTGCGAGCTGTAAATGCCACTTCCAGCTTAGCTGTGCAGAAGAAGAACAACAAGAAGAAGAAATATCTCGAAATATGTCCGTCAGGCCCCTTCCCTTGAGATATATCTGCAAATATCTCGGAAACGAAGCGAGCTATGGCAAAATGTTAAGAGACCTTTTTTGTAGAGAATTAAGTTTCCTACTTTTTATGTTCTATGATATTTTTCGATCAGAGGGGTAGTTCTCGAGATATATCAAGATATTTAAAAGCTCCGAAGCCGCACCAACATAATAGAGATACAGAAACACCGTGGCCCCTTTCTTTGAGATAACTCTGCACGATTGCGAGCTGGAAATGCCACTTCCAGTTTAGCTGTGCAGAAGAAGAACAACAAGAAGAAGAAATATCTCGAAATATGTCCGTCAGGCCCCTTCCCTTGAGATAAATCTGCAAATATCTCGGAAACGAAGCGAGCTATGGCAAAATGTTAAGAGACCTTTTTTGTAGAGAATTAAGTTTCCTACTTTTTATGTTCTATGGTATTTTTTGATCAGATGCGTAGTTTTCGAGATATATCGAGATATTTAAAAGTTCCAAAGCCGCACCAACATAATAGAGATACAGAAACACCGTGGCCCCTTTCTTTGAGATAACTCTGCACTAGTGCGAGCCGCAAATGCCACTTCCAGCTTAGCTGTGCAGAAGAAGAACAACAAGAAGAAGAAATATCTCGAAATATGTCCGTCAGGCCCCTTCCCTTGAGATAAATCTGCAAATATCTCGGAAACGAAGCGAGCTATGGCAAAATGTTAAGAGACGTTTTTTGTAGAGAATTATGTTTCCTACAATTTATGTTCTATGATATTTTTTGATCAGAAGCGTAGTTTTCGAGATATATCGAGATATTTAAAAGTTCCGAAGCCGCACCAACATAATAGGGATACAGAAACACCGTGGCCCCTTTCTTTGAGATAACTCTGCAGTATTGCGAGCTGTAAATGCCACTTCCAGCTTAGCTGTGCAGAAGAAGAACAACAAGAAGAAGAAATATCTCGAAATATGTCCGTCAGGCCCCTTCCCTTGAGATATATCTGCAAATATCTCGGAAACGAAGCGAGCTATGGCAAAATGTTAAGAGACCTTTTTTGTAGAGAATTAAGTTTCCTACTTTTTATGTTCTATGGTATTTTTTGATCAGATGCGTAGTTCTCGAGATATATCAAGATATTTAAAAGTTCCGAAGCCGCACCAACATAATAGAGATACAGAAACACCGTGGCCCCTTTCTTTGAGATAACTCTGCACTATTGCGAGCTGTAAATGCCACTTCCAGCTTAGCTGTGCAGAAGAAGAACAACAAGAAGAAGAAATATCTCGAAATATGTCCGTCAGGCCCCTTCCCTTGAGATATATCTGCAAATATCTCGGAAACGAAGCGAGCTATGGCAAAATGTTAAGAGACCTTTTTTGTAGAGAATTATGTTTCGTACAAGTTATGTTCTATGATATTTTTTGGTCAGAAGCGTAGTTTTCGAAATATATCGAGATATTTAAAAGTTCCAAAGCCGCACCAACATAATAGAGATACAGAAACACCGTGGCCCCTTTCTTTGAGATAACTCTGCACTATTGCGAGCTGTAAATGCCACTTCCAGCTTAGCTGTGCAGAAGAAGAACAACAAGAAGAAGAAATATCTCGAAATATGTCCGTCAGGCCCCTTCCCTTGAGATATATCTGCAAATATCTCGGAAACGAAGCGAGCTATGGCAAAATGTTAAGAGACCTTTTTTGTAGAGAATTAAGTTTCCTACTTTTTATGTTCTATGATATTTTTCGATCAGAGGCGTAGTTCTCGAGATATATCAAGATATTTAAAAGCTCCGAAGCCGCACCAACATAATAGAGATACAGAAACACCGTGGCCCCTTTCTTTGAGATAACTCTGCACGATTGCGAGCTGGAAATGCCACTTCCAGTTTAGCTGTGCAGAAGAAGAACAACAAGAAGAAGAAATATCTCGAAATATGTCCGTCAGGCCCCTTCCCTTGAGATAAATCTGCAAATATCTCGGAAACGAAGCGAGCTATGGCAAAATGTTAAGAGACCTTTTTTGTAGAGAATTAAGTTTCCTACTTTTTATGTTCTATGGTATTTTTTGATCAGATGCGTAGTTTTCGAGATATATCGAGATATTTAAAAGTTCCAAAGCCGCACCAACATAATAGAGATACAGAAACACCGTGGCCCCTTTCTTTGAGATAACTCTGCACTAGTGCGAGCCGCAAATGCCACTTCCAGCTTAGCTGTGCAGAAGAAGAACAACAAGAAGAAGAAATATCTCGAAATATGTCCGTCAGGCCCCTTCCCTTGAGATAAATCTGCAAATATCTCGGAAACGAAGCGAGCTATGGCAAAATGTTAAGAGACGTTTTTTGTAGAGAATTATGTTTCCTACAATTTATGTTCTATGATATTTTTTGATCAGAAGCGTAGTTTTCGAGATATATCGAGATATTTAAAAGTTCCGAAGCCGCACCAACATAATAGGGATACAGAAACACCGTGGCCCCTTTCTTTGAGATAACTCTGCAGTATTGCGAGCTGTAAATGCCACTTCCAGCTTAGCTGTGCAGAAGAAGAACAACAAGAAGAAGAAATATCTCGAAATATGTCCGTCAGGCCCCTTCCCTTGAGATATATCTGCAAATATCTCGGAAACGAAGCGAGCTATGGCAAAATGTTAAGAGACCTTTTTTGTAGAGAATTAAGTTTCCTACTTTTTATGTTCTATGGTATTTTTTGATCAGATGCGTAGTTCTCGAGATATATCAAGATATTTAAAAGTTCCGAAGCCGCACCAACATAATAGAGATACAGAAACACCGTGGCCCCTTTCTTTGAGATAACTCTGCACTATTGCGAGCTGTAAATGCCACTTCCAGCTTAGCTGTGCAGAAGAAGAACAACAAGAAGAAGAAATATCTCGAAATATGTCCGTCAGGCCCCTTCCCTTGAGATATATCTGCAAATATCTCGGAAACGAAGCGAGCTATGGCAAAATGTTAAGAGACCTTTTTTGTAGAGAATTATGTTTCGTACAAGTTATGTTCTATGATATTTTTTGGTCAGAAGCGTAGTTTTCGAAATATATCGAGATATTTAAAAGTTCCAAAGCCGCACCAACATAATAGAGATACAGAAACACCGTGGCCCCTTTCTTTGAGATAACTCTGCACTATTGCGAGCTGTAAATGCCACTTCCAGCTTAGCTGTGCAGAAGAAGAACAACAAGAAGAAGAAATATCTCGAAATATGTCCGTCAGGCCCCTTCCCTTGAGATATATCTGCAAATATCTCGGAAACGAAGCGAGCTATGGCAAAATGTTAAGAGACCTTTTTTGTAGAGAATTATGTTTCGTACAATTTATGTTCTATGATATTTTTTGGTCAGAAGCGTAGTTTTCGAGATATATCGAGATATTTAAAAGTTCCGAAGCCGCACCAACATAATAGAGATACAGAAACACCGTGGCCCCTTTCTTTGAGATAACTCTGCACTATTGCGCGCTGCAAATGCCACTTCCAGCTTAGCTGTGCAGAAGAAGAACAACAAGAAGAAGAAATATCTCGAAATATGTCCGTCAGGCCCCTTGCCTTGAGATAAATCTGCAAATATCTCGGAAACGAAGCGAGCTATGGCAAAATGTTAAGAGACCTTTTTTGTAGAGAATTAAGTTTCCTACTTTTTATGTTCTATGATATTTTTCGATCAGAGGCGTAGTTCTCGAGATATATCAAGATATTTAAAAGCTCCGAAGCCGCACCAACATAATAGAGATACAGAAACACCGTGGCCCCTTTCTTTGAGATAACTCTGCACGATTGCGAGCTGGAAATGCCACTTCCAGTTTAGCTGTGCAGAAGAAGAACAACAAGAAGAAGAAATATCTCGAAATATGTCCGTCAGGCCCCTTCCCTTGAGATAAATCTGCAAATATCTCGGAAACGAAGCGAGCTATGGCAAAATGTTAAGAGACCTTTTTTGTAGAGAATTAAGTTTCCTACTTTTTATGTTCTATGGTATTTTTTGATCAGATGCGTAGTTCTCGAGATATATCAAGATATTTAAAAGTTCCGAAGCCGCACCAACATAATAGAGATACAGAAACACCGTGGCCCCTTTCTTTGAGATAACTCTGCACTATTGCGAGCTGTAAATGCCACTTCCAGCTTAGCTGTGCAGAAGAAGAACAACAAGAAGAAGAAATATCTCGAAATATGTCCGTCAGGCCCCTTCCCTTGAGATATATCTGCAAATATCTCGGAAACGAAGCGAGCTATGGCAAAATGTTAAGAGACCTTTTTTGTAGAGAATTATGTTTCGTACAAGTTATGTTCTATGATATTTTTTGGTCAGAAGCGTAGTTTTCGAAATATATCGAGATATTTAAAAGTTCCAAAGCCGCACCAACATAATAGAGATACAGAAACACCGTGGCCCCTTTCTTTGAGATAACTCTGCACTATTGCGAGCTGTAAATGCCACTTCCAGCTTAGCTGTGCAGAAGAAGAACAACAAGAAGAAGAAATATCTCGAAATATGTCCGTCAGGCCCCTTCCCTTGAGATATATCTGCAAATATCTCGGAAACGAAGCGAGCTATGGCAAAATGTTAAGAGACCTTTTTTGTAGAGAATTATGTTTCGTACAATTTATGTTCTATGATATTTTTTGGTCAGAAGCGTAGTTTTCGAGATATATCGAGATATTTAAAAGTTCCGAAGCCGCACCAACATAATAGAGATACAGAAACACCGTGGCCCCTTTCTTTGAGATAACTCTGCACTATTGCGCGCTGCAAATGCCACTTCCAGCTTAGCTGTGCAGAAGAAGAACAACAAGAAGAAGAAATATCTCGAAATATGTCCGTCAGGCCCCTTGCCTTGTGATAAATCTGCAAATATCTCGGAAACGAAGCGAGCTATGGCAAAATGTTAAGAGACCTTTTTTGTAGAGAATTAAGTTTCCTACTTTTTGTGTTCTATGATATTTTTCGATCAGAGGCGTAGTTCTCGAGATATATCAAGATATTTAAAAGCTCCGAAGCCGCACCAACATAATAGAGATACAGAAACACCGTGGCCCCTTTCTTTGAGATAACTCTGCACGATTGCGAGCTGGAAATGCCACTTCCAGTTTAGCTGTGCAGAAGAAGAACAACAAGAAGAAGAAATATCTCGAAATATGTCCGTCAGGCCCCTTCCCTTGAGATAAATCTGCAAATATCTCGGAAACGAAGCGAGCTATGGCAAAATGTTAAGAGACCTTTTTTGTAGAGAATTAAGTTTCCTACTTTTTATGTTCTATGATATTTTTTGATCAGATGCGTAGTTCTCGAGATATATCAAGATATTTAAAAGTTCCGACGCCGCACCAACATAATAGAGATACAGAAACACCGTGGCCCCTTCCTTTGAGATAACTCTGCACTATTGTGAGCTGCAAATGCCACTTCCAGCTTAGCTGTGCAGAGGAAGAACAACAAGAAGAAGAAGTATCTCGAAATATGTCCGTCAGGCCCGTTCCTTTGAGCTGAATCTGCAAATATCTCGGAAACGAAGCGAGCTATGGCAAAATGTTAAGAGACGTTTTTTGTAGAGAATTATGTTTCCTACAATTTATGTTCTATGATATCTTTCGATCAGAAGCGTAGTTTTCGAGATATATCGAGATATTTAAAAGTTCCGAAGCCGCACCAAGATAATAGAGATACAGAAACACCGTGGCTCCTTTCTTTGAGATAACTCTGCACTAGTGCGAGCCGCAAATGCCACTTCCAGCTTAGCTGTGCAGAAGAAGAACAACAAGAAGAAGAAATATCTCGAAATATGTCCGTCAGGCCCCTTCCCTTGAATTAAATCTGCAAATATCTCGGAAACGAAGCGAGCTATGGCAAAATGTTAAGAGACCTTTTTTGTAGAGAATTAAGTTTCCTACTTTTTATGTTCTATGATATTTTTCGATCAGACGCGTAGTTCTCGAGATATATCGAGATATTTAAAAGTTCCGAAGCCGCACCAACATAATAGAGATACAGAAACACCGTGGCCCCTTTCTTTGAGATAACTCTGCACTATTGCGAGCTGTAAATGCCACTTCCAGTTTAGCTGTGCAGAAGAAGAACAACAAGAAGAAGAAATATCTCGAAATATGTCCGTCAGGCCCCTTCCCTTGAGATATATCTGCAAATATCTCGGAAACGAAGCGAGCTATGGCAAAATGTTAAGAGACCTTTTTTGTAGAGAATTATGTTTCGTACAATTTATGTTCTATGATATTTTTTGGTCAGAAGCGTAGTTTTCGAGATATATCGAGATATTTAAAAGTTCCAAAGCCGCACCAACATAATAGAGATACAGAAACACCGTGGCCCCTTTCTTTGAGATAACTCTGCACTAGTGCGAGCCGCAAATGCCACTTCCAGCTTAGCTGTGCAGAAGAAGAACAACAAGAAGAAGAAATATCTCGAAATATGTCCGTCAGGCCCCTTCCCTTGAGATATATCTGCAAATATCTCGGAAACGAAGCGAGCTATGGCAAAATGTTAAGAGACCTTTTTTGTAGAGAATTATGTTTCGTACAATTTATGTTCTATGATATTTTTTGGTCAGAAGCGTAGTTTTCGAGATATATCGAGATATTTAAAAGTTCCGAAGCCGCACCAACATAATAGAGATACAGAAACACCGTGGCCCCTTTCTTTGAGATAACTCTGCACTATTGCGCGCTGCAAATGCCACTTCCAGCTTAGCTGTGCAGAAGAAGAACAACAAGAAGAAGAAATATCTCGAAATATGTCCGTCAGGCCCCTTGCCTTGAGATAAATCTGCAAATATCTCGGAAACGAAGCGAGCTATGGCAAAATGTTAAGAGACCTTTTTTGTAGAGAATTAAGTTTCCTACTTTTTATGTTCTATGATATTTTTCGATCAGAGGCGTAGTTCTCGAGATATATCAAGATATTTAAAAGCTCCGAAGCCGCACCAACATAATAGAGATACAGAAACACCGTGGCCCCTTTCTTTGAGATAACTCTGCACGATTGCGAGCTGGAAATGCCACTTCCAGTTTAGCTGTGCAGAAGAAGAACAACAAGAAGAAGAAATATCTCGAAATATGTCCGTCAGGCCCCTTCCCTTGAGATAAATCTGCAAATATCTCGGAAACGAAGCGAGCTATGGCAAAATGTTAAGAGACCTTTTTTGTAGAGAATTAAGTTTCCTACTTTTTATGTTCTATGGTATTTTTTGATCAGATGCGTAGTTCTCGAGATATATCAAGATATTTAAAAGTTCCGAAGCCGCACCAACATAATAGAGATACAGAAACACCGTGGCCCCTTTCTTTGAGATAACTCTGCACTATTGCGAGCTGTAAATGCCACTTCCAGCTTAGCTGTGCAGAAGAAGAACAACAAGAAGAAGAAATATCTCGAAATATGTCCGTCAGGCCCCTTCCCTTGAGATATATCTGCAAATATCTCGGAAACGAAGCGAGCTATGGCAAAATGTTAAGAGACCTTTTTTGTAGAGAATTATGTTTCGTACAAGTTATGTTCTATGATATTTTTTGGTCAGAAGCGTAGTTTTCGAAATATATCGAGATATTTAAAAGTTCCAAAGCCGCACCAACATAATAGAGATACAGAAACACCGTGGCCCCTTTCTTTGAGATAACTCTGCACTATTGCGAGCTGTAAATGCCACTTCCAGCTTAGCTGTGCAGAAGAAGAACAACAAGAAGAAGAAATATCTCGAAATATGTCCGTCAGGCCCCTTCCCTTGAGATATATCTGCAAATATCTCGGAAACGAAGCGAGCTATGGCAAAATGTTAAGAGACCTTTTTTGTAGAGAATTATGTTTCGTACAATTTATGTTCTATGATATTTTTTGGTCAGAAGCGTAGTTTTCGAGATATATCGAGATATTTAAAAGTTCCGAAGCCGCACCAACATAATAGAGATACAGAAACACCGTGGCCCCTTTCTTTGAGATAACTCTGCACTATTGCGCGCTGCAAATGCCACTTCCAGCTTAGCTGTGCAGAAGAAGAACAACAAGAAGAAGAAATATCTCGAAATATGTCCGTCAGGCCCCTTGCCTTGAGATAAATCTGCAAATATCTCGGAAACGAAGCGAGCTATGGCAAAATGTTAAGAGACCTTTTTTGTAGAGAATTAAGTTTCCTACTTTTTATGTTCTATGATATTTTTCGATCAGAGGCGTAGTTCTCGAGATATATCAAGATATTTAAAAGCTCCGAAGCCGCACCAACATAATAGAGATACAGAAACACCGTGGCCCCTTTCTTTGAGATAACTCTGCACGATTGCGAGCTGGAAATGCCACTTCCAGTTTAGCTGTGCAGAAGAAGAACAACAAGAAGAAGAAATATCTCGAAATATGTCCGTCAGGCCCCTTCCCTTGAGATATATCTGCAAATATCTCGGAAACGAAGCGAGCTATGGCAAAATGTTAAGAGACCTTTTTTGTAGAGAATTATGTTTCGTACAAGTTATGTTCTATGATATTTTTTGGTCAGAAGCGTAGTTTTCGAAATATATCGAGATATTTAAAAGTTCCAAAGCCGCACCAACATAATAGAGATACAGAAACACCGTGGCCCCTTTCTTTGAGATAACTCTGCACTATTGCGAGCTGTAAATGCCACTTCCAGCTTAGCTGTGCAGAAGAAGAACAACAAGAAGAAGAAATATCTCGAAATATGTCCGTCAGGCCCCTTCCCTTGAGATATATCTGCAAATATCTCGGAAACGAAGCGAGCTATGGCAAAATGTTAAGAGACCTTTTTTGTAGAGAATTAAGTTTCCTACTTTTTATGTTCTATGATATTTTTCGATCAGAGGGGTAGTTCTCGAGATATATCAAGATATTTAAAAGCTCCGAAGCCGCACCAACATAATAGAGATACAGAAACACCGTGGCCCCTTTCTTTGAGATAACTCTGCACGATTGCGAGCTGGAAATGCCACTTCCAGTTTAGCTGTGCAGAAGAAGAACAACAAGAAGAAGAAATATCTCGAAATATGTCCGTCAGGCCCCTTCCCTTGAGATATATCTGCAAATATCTCGGAAACGAAGCGAGCTATGGCAAAATGTTAAGAGACCTTTTTTGTAGAGAATTAAGTTTCCTACTTTTTATGTTCTATGATATTTTTCGATCAGAGGGGTAGTTCTCGAGATATATCAAGATATTTAAAAGCTCCGAAGCCGCACCAACATAATAGAGATACAGAAACACCGTGGCCCCTTTCTTTGAGATAACTCTGCACGATTGCGAGCTGGAAATGCCACTTCCAGTTTAGCTGTGCAGAAGAAGAACAACAAGAAGAAGAAATATCTCGAAATATGTCCGTCAGGCCCCTTCCCTTGAGATAAATCTGCAAATATCTCGGAAACGAAGCGAGCTATGGCAAAATGTTAAGAGACCTTTTTTGTAGAGAATTAAGTTTCCTACTTTTTATGTTCTATGGTATTTTTTGATCAGATGCGTAGTTTTCGAGATATATCGAGATATTTAAAAGTTCCAAAGCCGCACCAACATAATAGAGATACAGAAACACCGTGGCCCCTTTCTTTGAGATAACTCTGCACTAGTGCGAGCCGCAAATGCCACTTCCAGCTTAGCTGTGCAGAAGAAGAACAACAAGAAGAAGAAATATCTCGAAATATGTCCGTCAGGCCCCTTCCCTTGAGATAAATCTGCAAATATCTCGGAAACGAAGCGAGCTATGGCAAAATGTTAAGAGACGTTTTTTGTAGAGAATTATGTTTCCTACAATTTATGTTCTATGATATTTTTTGATCAGAAGCGTAGTTTTCGAGATATATCGAGATATTTAAAAGTTCCGAAGCCGCACCAACATAATAGGGATACAGAAACACCGTGGCCCCTTTCTTTGAGATAACTCTGCAGTATTGCGAGCTGTAAATGCCACTTCCAGCTTAGCTGTGCAGAAGAAGAACAACAAGAAGAAGAAATATCTCGAAATATGTCCGTCAGGCCCCTTCCCTTGAGATATATCTGCAAATATCTCGGAAACGAAGCGAGCTATGGCAAAATGTTAAGAGACCTTTTTTGTAGAGAATTAAGTTTCCTACTTTTTATGTTCTATGGTATTTTTTGATCAGATGCGTAGTTCTCGAGATATATCAAGATATTTAAAAGTTCCGAAGCCGCACCAACATAATAGAGATACAGAAACACCGTGGCCCCTTTCTTTGAGATAACTCTGCACTATTGCGAGCTGTAAATGCCACTTCCAGCTTAGCTGTGCAGAAGAAGAACAACAAGAAGAAGAAATATCTCGAAATATGTCCGTCAGGCCCCTTCCCTTGAGATATATCTGCAAATATCTCGGAAACGAAGCGAGCTATGGCAAAATGTTAAGCGACCTTTTTTGTAGAGAATTATGTTTCGTACAAGTTATGTTCTATGATATTTTTTGGTCAGAAGCGTAGTTTTCGAAATATATCGAGATATTTAAAAGTTCCAAAGCCGCACCAACATAATAGAGATACAGAAACACCGTGGCCCCTTTCTTTGAGATAACTCTGCACTATTGCGAGCTGTAAATGCCACTTCCAGCTTAGCTGTGCAGAAGAAGAACAACAAGAAGAAGAAATATCTCGAAATATGTCCGTCAGGCCCCTTCCCTTGAGATATATCTGCAAATATCTCGGAAACGAAGCGAGCTATGGCAAAATGTTAAGAGACCTTTTTTGTAGAGAATTAAGTTTCCTACTTTTTATGTTCTATGATATTTTTCGATCAGAGGCGTAGTTCTCGAGATATATCAAGATATTTAAAAGCTCCGAAGCCGCACCAACATAATAGAGATACAGAAACACCGTGGCCCCTTTCTTTGAGATAACTCTGCACGATTGCGAGCTGGAAATGCCACTTCCAGTTTAGCTGTGCAGAAGAAGAACAACAAGAAGAAGAAATATCTCGAAATATGTCCGTCAGGCCCCTTCCCTTGAGATAAATCTGCAAATATCTCGGAAACGAAGCGAGCTATGGCAAAATGTTAAGAGACCTTTTTTGTAGAGAATTAAGTTTCCTACTTTTTATGTTCTATGGTATTTTTTGATCAGATGCGTAGTTTTCGAGATATATCGAGATATTTAAAAGTTCCAAAGCCGCACCAACATAATAGAGATACAGAAACACCGTGGCCCCTTTCTTTGAGATAACTCTGCACTAGTGCGAGCCGCAAATGCCACTTCCAGCTTAGCTGTGCAGAAGAAGAACAACAAGAAGAAGAAATATCTCGAAATATGTCCGTCAGGCCCCTTCCCTTGAGATAAATCTGCAAATATCTCGGAAACGAAGCGAGCTATGGCAAAATGTTAAGAGACGTTTTTTGTAGAGAATTATGTTTCCTACAATTTATGTTCTATGATATTTTTTGATCAGAAGCGTAGTTTTCGAGATATATCGAGATATTTAAAAGTTCCGAAGCCGCACCAACATAATAGGGATACAGAAACACCGTGGCCCCTTTCTTTGAGATAACTCTGCAGTATTGCGAGCTGTAAATGCCACTTCCAGCTTAGCTGTGCAGAAGAAGAACAACAAGAAGAAGAAATATCTCGAAATATGTCCGTCAGGCCCCTTCCCTTGAGATATATCTGCAAATATCTCGGAAACGAAGCGAGCTATGGCAAAATGTTAAGAGACCTTTTTTGTAGAGAATTAAGTTTCCTACTTTTTATGTTCTATGGTATTTTTTGATCAGATGCGTAGTTCTCGAGATATATCAAGATATTTAAAAGTTCCGAAGCCGCACCAACATAATAGAGATACAGAAACACCGTGGCCCCTTTCTTTGAGATAACTCTGCACTATTGCGAGCTGTAAATGCCACTTCCAGCTTAGCTGTGCAGAAGAAGAACAACAAGAAGAAGAAATATCTCGAAATATGTCCGTCAGGCCCCTTCCCTTGAGATATATCTGCAAATATCTCGGAAACGAAGCGAGCTATGGCAAAATGTTAAGAGACCTTTTTTGTAGAGAATTATGTTTCGTACAAGTTATGTTCTATGATATTTTTTGGTCAGAAGCGTAGTTTTCGAAATATATCGAGATATTTAAAAGTTCCAAAGCCGCACCAACATAATAGAGATACAGAAACACCGTGGCCCCTTTCTTTGAGATAACTCTGCACTATTGCGAGCTGTAAATGCCACTTCCAGCTTAGCTGTGCAGAAGAAGAACAACAAGAAGAAGAAATATCTCGAAATATGTCCGTCAGGCCCCTTCCCTTGAGATATATCTGCAAATATCTCGGAAACGAAGCGAGCTATGGCAAAATGTTAAGAGACCTTTTTTGTAGAGAATTATGTTTCGTACAATTTATGTTCTATGATATTTTTTGGTCAGAAGCGTAGTTTTCGAGATATATCGAGATATTTAAAAGTTCCGAAGCCGCACCAACATAATAGAGATACAGAAACACCGTGGCCCCTTTCTTTGAGATAACTCTGCACTATTGCGCGCTGCAAATGCCACTTCCAGCTTAGCTGTGCAGAAGAAGAACAACAAGAAGAAGAAATATCTCGAAATATGTCCGTCAGGCCCCTTGCCTTGAGATAAATCTGCAAATATCTCGGAAACGAAGCGAGCTATGGCAAAATGTTAAGAGACCTTTTTTGTAGAGAATTAAGTTTCCTACTTTTTATGTTCTATGATATTTTTCGATCAGAGGCGTAGTTCTCGAGATATATCAAGATATTTAAAAGCTCCGAAGCCGCACCAACATAATAGAGATACAGAAACACCGTGGCCCCTTTCTTTGAGATAACTCTGCACGATTGCGAGCTGGAAATGCCACTTCCAGTTTAGCTGTGCAGAAGAAGAACAACAAGAAGAAGAAATATCTCGAAATATGTCCGTCAGGCCCCTTCCCTTGAGATAAATCTGCAAATATCTCGGAAACGAAGCGAGCTATGGCAAAATGTTAAGAGACCTTTTTTGTAGAGAATTAAGTTTCCTACTTTTTATGTTCTATGGTATTTTTTGATCAGATGCGTAGTTCTCGAGATATATCAAGATATTTAAAAGTTCCGAAGCCGCACCAACATAATAGAGATACAGAAACACCGTGGCCCCTTTCTTTGAGATAACTCTGCACTATTGCGAGCTGTAAATGCCACTTCCAGCTTAGCTGTGCAGAAGAAGAACAACAAGAAGAAGAAATATCTCGAAATATGTCCGTCAGGCCCCTTCCCTTGAGATATATCTGCAAATATCTCGGAAACGAAGCGAGCTATGGCAAAATGTTAAGAGACCTTTTTTGTAGAGAATTATGTTTCGTACAAGTTATGTTCTATGATATTTTTTGGTCAGAAGCGTAGTTTTCGAAATATATCGAGATATTTAAAAGTTCCAAAGCCGCACCAACATAATAGAGATACAGAAACACCGTGGCCCCTTTCTTTGAGATAACTCTGCACTATTGCGAGCTGTAAATGCCACTTCCAGCTTAGCTGTGCAGAAGAAGAACAACAAGAAGAAGAAATATCTCGAAATATGTCCGTCAGGCCCCTTCCCTTGAGATATATCTGCAAATATCTCGGAAACGAAGCGAGCTATGGCAAAATGTTAAGAGACCTTTTTTGTAGAGAATTATGTTTCGTACAATTTATGTTCTATGATATTTTTTGGTCAGAAGCGTAGTTTTCGAGATATATCGAGATATTTAAAAGTTCCGAAGCCGCACCAACATAATAGAGATACAGAAACACCGTGGCCCCTTTCTTTGAGATAACTCTGCACTATTGCGCGCTGCAAATGCCACTTCCAGCTTAGCTGTGCAGAAGAAGAACAACAAGAAGAAGAAATATCTCGAAATATGTCCGTCAGGCCCCTTGCCTTGTGATAAATCTGCAAATATCTCGGAAACGAAGCGAGCTATGGCAAAATGTTAAGAGACCTTTTTTGTAGAGAATTAAGTTTCCTACTTTTTGTGTTCTATGATATTTTTCGATCAGAGGCGTAGTTCTCGAGATATATCAAGATATTTAAAAGCTCCGAAGCCGCACCAACATAATAGAGATACAGAAACACCGTGGCCCCTTTCTTTGAGATAACTCTGCACGATTGCGAGCTGGAAATGCCACTTCCAGTTTAGCTGTGCAGAAGAAGAACAACAAGAAGAAGAAATATCTCGAAATATGTCCGTCAGGCCCCTTCCCTTGAGATAAATCTGCAAATATCTCGGAAACGAAGCGAGCTATGGCAAAATGTTAAGAGACCTTTTTTGTAGAGAATTAAGTTTCCTACTTTTTATGTTCTATGATATTTTTTGATCAGATGCGTAGTTCTCGAGATATATCAAGATATTTAAAAGTTCCGACGCCGCACCAACATAATAGAGATACAGAAACACCGTGGCCCCTTCCTTTGAGATAACTCTGCACTATTGTGAGCTGCAAATGCCACTTCCAGCTTAGCTGTGCAGAGGAAGAACAACAAGAAGAAGAAGTATCTCGAAATATGTCCGTCAGGCCCGTTCCTTTGAGCTGAATCTGCAAATATCTCGGAAACGAAGCGAGCTATGGCAAAATGTTAAGAGACGTTTTTTGTAGAGAATTATGTTTCCTACAATTTATGTTCTATGATATCTTTCGATCAGAAGCGTAGTTTTCGAGATATATCGAGATATTTAAAAGTTCCGAAGCCGCACCAAGATAATAGAGATACAGAAACACCGTGGCTCCTTTCTTTGAGATAACTCTGCACTAGTGCGAGCCGCAAATGCCACTTCCAGCTTAGCTGTGCAGAAGAAGAACAACAAGAAGAAGAAATATCTCGAAATATGTCCGTCAGGCCCCTTCCCTTGAATTAAATCTGCAAATATCTCGGAAACGAAGCGAGCTATGGCAAAATGTTAAGAGACCTTTTTTGTAGAGAATTAAGTTTCCTACTTTTTATGTTCTATGATATTTTTCGATCAGACGCGTAGTTCTCGAGATATATCGAGATATTTAAAAGTTCCGAAGCCGCACCAACATAATAGAGATACAGAAACACCGTGGCCCCTTTCTTTGAGATAACTCTGCACTATTGCGAGCTGTAAATGCCACTTCCAGTTTAGCTGTGCAGAAGAAGAACAACAAGAAGAAGAAATATCTCGAAATATGTCCGTCAGGCCCCTTCCCTTGAGATATATCTGCAAATATCTCGGAAACGAAGCGAGCTATGGCAAAATGTTAAGAGACCTTTTTTGTAGAGAATTATGTTTCCTACAATTTATGTTCTATGATATTTTTTGATCAGATGCGTAGTTCTCGAGATATATCAAGATATTTAAAAGTTCCGACGCCGCACCAACATAATAGAGATACAGAAACACCGTGGCCCCTTCCTTTGAGATAACTCTGCACTATTGTGAGCTGCAAATGCCACTTCCAGCTTAGCTGTGCAGAGGAAGAACAACAAGAAGAAGAAGTATCTCGAAATATGTCCGTCAGGCCCGTTCCTTTGAGCTGAATCTGCAAATATCTCGGAAACGAAGCGAGCTATGGCAAAATGTTAAGAGACGTTTTTTGTAGAGAATTATGTTTCCTACAATTTATGTTCTATGATATCTTTCGATCAGAAGCGTAGTTTTCGAGATATATCGAGATATTTAAAAGTTCCGAAGCCGCACCAAGATAATAGAGATACAGAAACACCGTGGCTCCTTTCTTTGAGATAACTCTGCACTAGTGCGAGCCGCAAATGCCACTTCCAGCTTAGCTGTGCAGAAGAAGAACAACAAGAAGAAGAAATATCTCGAAATATGTCCGTCAGGCCCCTTCCCTTGAATTAAATCTGCAAATATCTCGGAAACGAAGCGAGCTATGGCAAAATGTTAAGAGACCTTTTTTGTAGAGAATTAAGTTTCCTACTTTTTATGTTCTATGATATTTTTCGATCAGACGCGTAGTTCTCGAGATATATCGAGATATTTAAAAGTTCCGAAGCCGCACCAACATAATAGAGATACAGAAACACCGTGGCCCCTTTCTTTGAGATAACTCTGCACTATTGCGAGCTGTAAATGCCACTTCCAGTTTAGCTGTGCAGAAGAAGAACAACAAGAAGAAGAAATATCTCGAAATATGTCCGTCAGGCCCCTTCCCTTGAGATATATCTGCAAATATCTCGGAAACGAAGCGAGCTATGGCAAAATGTTAAGAGACCTTTTTTGTAGAGAATTATGTTTCGTACAATTTATGTTCTATGATATTTTTTGGTCAGAAGCGTAGTTTTCGAGATATATCGAGATATTTAAAAGTTCCAAAGCCGCACCAACATAATAGAGATACAGAAACACCGTGGCCCCTTTCTTTGAGATAACTCTGCACTAGTGCGAGCCGCAAATGCCACTTCCAGCTTAGCTGTGCAGAAGAAGAACAACAAGAAGAAGAAATATCTCGAAATATGTCCGTCAGGCCCCTTCCCTTGAGATATATCTGCAAATATCTCGGAAACGAAGCGAGCTATGGCAAAATGTTAAGAGACCTTTTTTGTAGAGAATTATGTTTCGTACAATTTATGTTCTATGATATTTTTTGGTCAGAAGCGTAGTTTTCGAGATATATCGAGATATTTAAAAGTTCCGAAGCCGCACCAACATAATAGAGATACAGAAACACCGTGGCCCCTTTCTTTGAGATAACTCTGCACTATTGCGCGCTGCAAATGCCACTTCCAGCTTAGCTGTGCAGAAGAAGAACAACAAGAAGAAGAAATATCTCGAAATATGTCCGTCAGGCCCCTTGCCTTGAGATAAATCTGCAAATATCTCGGAAACGAAGCGAGCTATGGCAAAATGTTAAGAGACCTTTTTTGTAGAGAATTAAGTTTCCTACTTTTTATGTTCTATGATATTTTTCGATCAGAGGCGTAGTTCTCGAGATATATCAAGATATTTAAAAGCTCCGAAGCCGCACCAACATAATAGAGATACAGAAACACCGTGGCCCCTTTCTTTGAGATAACTCTGCACGATTGCGAGCTGGAAATGCCACTTCCAGTTTAGCTGTGCAGAAGAAGAACAACAAGAAGAAGAAATATCTCGAAATATGTCCGTCAGGCCCCTTCCCTTGAGATAAATCTGCAAATATCTCGGAAACGAAGCGAGCTATGGCAAAATGTTAAGAGACCTTTTTTGTAGAGAATTAAGTTTCCTACTTTTTATGTTCTATGGTATTTTTTGATCAGATGCGTAGTTCTCGAGATATATCAAGATATTTAAAAGTTCCGAAGCCGCACCAACATAATAGAGATACAGAAACACCGTGGCCCCTTTCTTTGAGATAACTCTGCACTATTGCGAGCTGTAAATGCCACTTCCAGCTTAGCTGTGCAGAAGAAGAACAACAAGAAGAAGAAATATCTCGAAATATGTCCGTCAGGCCCCTTCCCTTGAGATATATCTGCAAATATCTCGGAAACGAAGCGAGCTATGGCAAAATGTTAAGAGACCTTTTTTGTAGAGAATTATGTTTCGTACAAGTTATGTTCTATGATATTTTTTGGTCAGAAGCGTAGTTTTCGAAATATATCGAGATATTTAAAAGTTCCAAAGCCGCACCAACATAATAGAGATACAGAAACACCGTGGCCCCTTTCTTTGAGATAACTCTGCACTATTGCGAGCTGTAAATGCCACTTCCAGCTTAGCTGTGCAGAAGAAGAACAACAAGAAGAAGAAATATCTCGAAATATGTCCGTCAGGCCCCTTCCCTTGAGATATATCTGCAAATATCTCGGAAACGAAGCGAGCTATGGCAAAATGTTAAGAGACCTTTTTTGTAGAGAATTATGTTTCGTACAATTTATGTTCTATGATATTTTTTGGTCAGAAGCGTAGTTTTCGAGATATATCGAGATATTTAAAAGTTCCGAAGCCGCACCAACATAATAGAGATACAGAAACACCGTGGCCCCTTTCTTTGAGATAACTCTGCACTATTGCGCGCTGCAAATGCCACTTCCAGCTTAGCTGTGCAGAAGAAGAACAACAAGAAGAAGAAATATCTCGAAATATGTCCGTCAGGCCCCTTGCCTTGAGATAAATCTGCAAATATCTCGGAAACGAAGCGAGCTATGGCAAAATGTTAAGAGACCTTTTTTGTAGAGAATTAAGTTTCCTACTTTTTATGTTCTATGATATTTTTCGATCAGAGGCGTAGTTCTCGAGATATATCAAGATATTTAAAAGCTCCGAAGCCGCACCAACATAATAGAGATACAGAAACACCGTGGCCCCTTTCTTTGAGATAACTCTGCACGATTGCGAGCTGGAAATGCCACTTCCAGTTTAGCTGTGCAGAAGAAGAACAACAAGAAGAAGAAATATCTCGAAATATGTCCGTCAGGCCCCTTCCCTTGAGATAAATCTGCAAATATCTCGGAAACGAAGCGAGCTATGGCAAAATGTTAAGAGACCTTTTTTGTAGAGAATTAAGTTTCCTACTTTTTATGTTCTATGATATTTTTTGATCAGATGCGTAGTTCTCGAGATATATCAAGATATTTAAAAGTTCCGAAGCCGCACCAACATAATAGAGATACAGAAACACCGTGGCCCCTTCCTTTGAGATAACTCTGCACTATTGTGAGCTGCAAATGCCACTTCCAGCTTAGCTGTGCAGAGGAAGAACAACAAGAAGAAGAAGTATCTCGAAATATGTCCGTCAGGCCCGTTCCTTTGAGCTGAATCTGCAAATATCTCGGAAACGAAGCGAGCTATGGCAAAATGTTAAGAGACGTTTTTTGTAGAGAATTATGTTTCCTACAATTTATGTTCTATGATATTTTTCGATCAGAAGCGTAGTTTTCGAGATATATCGAGATATTTAAAAGTTCCGAAGCCGCACCAAGATAATAGAGATACAGAAACACCGTGGCTCCTTTCTTTGAGATAACTCTGCACTAGTGCGAGCCGCAAATGCCACTTCCAGCTTAGCTGTGCAGAAGAAGAACAACAAGAAGAAGAAATATCTCGAAATATGTCCGTCAGGCCCCTTCCCTTGAATTAAATCTGCAAATATCTCGGAAACGAAGCGAGCTATGGCAAAATGTTAAGAGACCTTTTTTGTAGAGAATTAAGTTTCCTACTTTTTATGTTCTATGATATTTTTCGATCAGACGCGTAGTTCTCGAGATATATCGAGATATTTAAAAGTTCCGAAGCCGCACCAACATAATAGAGATACAGAAACACCGTGGCCCCTTTCTTTGAGATAACTCTGCACTATTGCGAGCTGTAAATGCCACTTCCAGTTTAGCTGTGCAGAAGAAGAACAACAAGAAGAAGAAATATCTCGAAATATGTCCGTCAGGCCCCTTCCCTTGAGATATATCTGCAAATATCTCGGAAACGAAGCGAGCTATGGCAAAATGTTAAGAGACCTTTTTTGTAGAGAATTATGTTTCGTACAATTTATGTTCTATGATATTTTTTGGTCAGAAGCGTAGTTTTCGAGATATATCGAGATATTTAAAAGTTCCAAAGCCGCACCAACATAATAGAGATACAGAAACACCGTGGCCCCTTTCTTTGAGATAACTCTGCACTAGTGCGAGCCGCAAATGCCACTTCCAGCTTAGCTGTGCAGAAGAAGAACAACAAGAAGAAGAAATATCTCGAAATATGTCCGTCAGGCCCCTTCCCTTGAGATAAATCTGCAAATATCTCGGAAACGAAGCGAGCTATGGCAAAATGTTGAGAGACCTATTTTGTAGAGAATTAAGTTTCCTACGTTTTATGTTCTATGATATTTTTTGATCAGATGCGTAGTTCTCGAGATATATCAAGATATTTAAAAGTTCCGAAGCCGCACCAACATAATAGAGATACAGAAACACCGTGGCCCCTTTCTTTGAGATAACTCTGCACTATTGCGAGCTGTAAATGCCACTTCCAGCTTAACTGTGCAGAAGAAGAACATCAAGAAGAAGAAATATCTCGAAATATGTCCGTTAGGCCCCTTCCCTTGAGATAAATCTGCAAATATCTCGGAAACGAAGCGAGCTATGGCAAAATGTTAAGAGACCTCTTTTGTAGAGAATTAAGCTTCCTACTTTTTATGTTCTATGATATTTTTTGATCAGATGCGTAGTTCTCGAGATATATCAAGATATTTAAAAGTTCCGAAGCCGCACCAACATAATAGAGATACAGAAACACCGTGGCCCCTTTCTTTGAGATAACTCTGCACTATTGCGCGCTGTAAATGCCACTTCCAGCTTAGCTGTGCAGAAGAAGAACAACAAGAAGAAGACATATCTCGAAATATGTCCGTCAGGCCCCTTCCCTTGAGATATATCTGCAAATATCTCGGAAACGAAGCGAGCTATGGCAAAATGTTAAGAGACCTTTTTTGTAGAGAATTATGTTTCCTACAATTTATGTTCTATGATATTTTTTGATCAGAAGCGTAGTTTTCGAGATATATCGAGATATTTAAAAGTTCCAAAGCCGCACCAACATAATAGAGATACAGAAACACCATGGCCCCTTTCTTTGAGATAACTCTGCACTAGTGCGAGCCGCCAATGCCACTTCCAGCTTAGCTGTGCAGAAGAAGAACAACAAGAGGAAGAAATATCTCGAAATATGTCCGTCAGGCCCCTTCCCTTGAGATAAATCTGCAAATATCTCGGAAACGAAGAGAGCTATGGCAAAATGTTAAGAGACCTTTTTTGTAGAGAATTAAGTTTCCTACTTTTTATGTTCTATGATATTTTTTGATCTGATGCGTAGTTCTCGAGATATATCAAGATATTTAAAAGTTCCGAAGCCGCACCAACATAATAGAGATACAGAAACACCGTGGCCCCTTTCTTTGAGATAACTCTGCACTATTGCGAGCTGTAAATGCCACTTCCAGCTTAGCTGTGCAGAAGAAGAACAACAAGAAGAAGAAATATCTCGAAATATGTCCGTCAGGCCCCTTCCCTTGAGATAAATCTGCAAATATCTCGGAAACGAAGAGAGCTATGGCAAAATGTTAAGAGACCTTTTTTGTAGAGAATTAAGTTTCCTACAATTTACGTTCTATGATATTTTTTGATCAGAAGCGTAGTTTTCGAGATATATCGAGATATTTAAAAGTTCCGAAGCCGCACCAACATAATAGAGATACAGAAACACCGTGGCCCCTTTCGTTGAGATAACTCTGCACTAGTGCGAGCCGCAAATGCCACTTCCAGCTTAGCTGTGCTGAAGAAGAACAACAAGAAGAAGAAATATCTCGAAATATGTCCGTCAGGCCCCTTCCCTTGAGATAAATCTGCAAATATCTCGGAAACGAAGAGAGCTATGGCAAAATGTTAAGAGACCTTTTTTGTAGAGAATTAAGTTTCCTACTTTTTATGTTCTATGATATTTTTTGATCTGATGCGTAGTTCTCGAGATATATCAAGATATTTAAAAGTTCCGAAGCCGCACCAACATAATAGAGATACAGAAACACCGTGGCCCCTTTCTTTGAGATAACTCTGCACTATTGCGAGCCGCAAATGCCACTTCCAGCTTAGCTGTGCAGAAGAAGAACAACAAGAAGAAGAAATATCTCGAAATATGTCCGTCAGGCCCCTTCCCTTGAGATAAATCTGCAAATATCTCGGAAACGAAGCGAGCTATGGCAAAATGTTGAGAGACCTTTTTTGTAGAGAATTATGTTTCCTACAATTTAGGTTCTATGATATTTTTTGATCAGAAGCGTAGTTTTCGAGATATATCGAGATATTTAAAAGTTCCGAAGCCGCACCAACATAATAGAGATACAGAAACACCGTGGCCCCTTTCTTTGAGATAACTCTGCACTAGTGCGAGCCGCAAATGCCACTTCCAGCTTAGCTGTGCAGAAGAAGAACAACAAGAAGAAGAAATATCTCGAAATATGTCCGTCAGGCCCCTTCCCTTGAGATAAATCTGCAAATATCTCGGAAACGAAGCGAGCTATGGCAAAATGTTAGGAGACCTTTTTTGTAGAGAATTAAGTTTCCTACTTTTTATGTTCTATGATATTTTTTGATCAGATGCGTAGTTCTCGAGATATATCAAGATATTTAAAAGTTCCGAAGCCGCACCAACATAATAGAGATACAGAAACACCGTGGCCCCTTTCTTTGAGATAACTCTGCACTATTGCGAGCTGTAAATGCCACTTCCAGCTTAGCTGTGCAGAAGAAGAACAACAAGAAGAAGACATATCTCGAAATATGTCCGTCAGGCCCCTTCCCTTGAGATATATCTGCAAATATCTCGGAAACGAAGCGAGCTATGGCAAAATGTTAAGAGACCTTTTTTGTAGAGAATTATGTTTCCTACAATTTATGTTCTATGATATTTTTTGATCTGATGCGTAGTTCTCGAGATATATCAAGATATTTAAAAGTTCCGAAGCCGCACCAACATAATAGAGATACAGAAACACCGTGGCCCCTTTCTTTGAGATAACTCTGCACTATTGCGAGCCGCAAATGCCACTTCCAGCTTAGCTGTGCAGAAGAAGAACAACAAGAAGAAGAAATATCTCGAAATATGTCCGTCAGGCCCCTTCCCTTGAGATAAATCTCCAAATATCTCGGAAACGAAGCGAGCTATGGCAAAATGTTGAGAGACCTTTTTTGTAGAGAATTATGTTTCCTACAATTTAGGTTCTATGATATTTTTTGATCAGAAGCGTAATTTTCGAGATATATCGAGATATTTAAAAGTTCCGAAGCCGCACCAACATAATAGAGATACAGAAACACCGTGGCCCCTTTCTTTGAGATAACTCTGCACTAGTGCGAGCCGCAAATGCCACTTCCAGCTTAGCTGTGCAGAAGAAGAACAACAAGAAGAAGAAATATCTCGAAATATGTCCGTCAGGCCCCTTCCCTTGAGATAAATCTGCAAATATCTCGGAAACGAAGCGAGCTATGGCAAAATGTTAGGAGACCTTTTTTGTAGAGAATTAAGTTTCCTACTTTTTATGTTCTATGATATTTTTTGATCAGATGCGTAGTTCTCGAGATATATCAAGATATTTAAAAGTTCCGAAGCCGCACCAACATAATAGAGATACAGAAACACCGTGGCCCCTTTCTTTGAGATAACTCTGCACTATTGCGAGCTGTAAATGCCACTTCCAGCTTAGCTGTGCAGAAGAAGAACAACAAGAAGAAGACATATCTCGAAATATGTCCGTCAGGCCCCTTCCCTTGAGATATATCTGCAAATATCTCGGAAACGAAGCGAGCTATGGCAAAATGTTTAGAGACCTTTTTTGTAGAGAATTATGTTTCCTACAATTTATGTTCTATGATATTTTTTGATCAGAAGCGTAGTTTTCGAGATATATCGAGATATTTAAAAGTTCCAAAGCCGCACCAACATAATAGAGATACAGAAACACCGTGGCCCCTTTCTTTGAGATAACTCTGCACTAGTGCGAGCCGCCAATGCCACTTCCAGCTTAGCTGTGCAGAAGAAGAACAACAAGAGGAAGAAATATCTCGAAATATGTCCGTCAGGCCCCTTCCCTTGAGATAAATCTGCAAATATCTCGGAAACGAAGCGAGCTATGGCAAAATGTTAGGAGACCTTTTTTGTAGAGAATTAAGTTTCCTACTTTTTATGTTCTATGATATTTTTTGATCAGATGCGTAGTTCTCGAGATATATCAAGATATTTAAAAGTTCCGAAGCCGCACCAACATAATAGAGATACAGAAACACCGTGGCCCCTTTCTTTGAGATAACTCTGCACTATTGCGAGCTGTAAATGCCACTTCCAGCTTAGCTGTGCAGAAGAAGAACAACAAGAAGAAGACATATCTCGAAATATGTCCGTCAGGCCCCTTCCCTTGAGATATATCTGCAAATATCTCGGAAACGAAGCGAGCTATGGCAAAATGTTAAGAGACCTTTTTTGTAGAGAATTATGTTTCGTACAATTTATGTTCTATGATATTTTTTGGTGAGAAGCGTAGTTTTCGAGATATATCGAGATATTTAAAAGTTCCAAAGCCGCACCAACATAATAGAGATACAGAAACACCGTGGCCCCTTTCTTTGAGATAACTCTGCACTAGTGCGAGCCGCAAATGCCACTTCCAGCTTAGCTGTGCAGAAGAAGAACAACAAGAAGAAGAAATATCTCGAAATATGTCCGTCAGGCCCCTTCCCTTGAGATAAATCTGCAAATATCGCGGAAACGAAGCGAGCTATGGCAAAATGTTGAGAGACCTTTTTTGTAGAGAATTAAGTTTCCTACGTTTTATGTTCTATGATATTTTTTGATCAGATGCGTAGTTCTCGAGATATATCAAGATATTTAAAAGTTCCGAAGCCGCACCAACATAATAGAGATACAGAAACACCGTGGCCCCTTTCTTTGAGATAACTCTGCACTATTGCGAGCCGCAAATGCCACTTCCAGCTTAGCTGTGCAGAAGAAGAACAACAAGAAGAAGAAATATCTCGAAATATGTCCGTCAGGCCCCTTCCCTTGAGATAAATCTGCAAATATCTCGGAAACGAAGCGAGCTATGGCAAAATGTTAAGAGACCTTTTTTGTAGAGAATTATGTTTCCTACAATTTATGTTCTATGATATTTTTTGATCAGAAGCGTAGTTTTCGAGATATATCGAGATATTTAAAAGTTCCGAAGCCGCACCAACATAATAGAGATACAGAAACACCGTGGCTCCTTTCTTTGAGATAACTCTGCACTATTGCGAGCCGCAAATGCCACTTCCAGCTTAGCTGTGCACAAGAAGAACAACAAGAAGAAGAAATATCTCGAAATATGTCCGTCAGGCCCCTCCCCTTGAGATAAATCTGCAAATATCTCGGAAACGAAGCGAGCTATGGCAAAATGTTGAGAGACCTTTTTTGTAGAGAATAATGTTTCCTACAATTTACGTTCTATGATATTTTTTGATCAGAAGCGTAGTTTTCGAGATATATCGAAATATTTAAAAGTTCCGAAGCCGCACCAACATAATAGAGATACAGAAACACCGTGGCCCCTTTCTTTGAGATAACTCTGCACTATTGCGAGCTGCAAATGCCACTTCCAGCTTAGCTGTGCAGAGGAAGAACAACAAGAAGAAGAAATATCTCGAAATATGTCCGTCAGGCCAGTTCCTTTGAGCTGAATCTGCAAATATCTCGGAAACGAAGCGAGCTATGGCAAAATGTTAAGAGACGTTTTTTGTAGAGAATTATGTTTCCTACAATTTATGTTCTATGATATTTTTTGATCAGAAGCGTAGGTTTCGAGATATATCGAGATATTTAAAAGTTCCGAAGCCGCACCAACATAATAGGGATACAGAAACACCGTGGCCCCTTTCTTTGAGATAACTCTGCACTAGTGCGAGCCGCAAATGCCACTTCCAGCTTAGCTGTGCAGAAGAAGAACAACAAGAAGAAGAAATATCTCGAAATATGTCCGTCAGGCCCCTTCCCTTGAGATAAATCTGCAAATATCTCGGAAACGAAGCGAGCTATGGCAAAATGTTAAGAGACCTTTTTTGTAGAGAATTAAGTTTCCTACTTTTTATCTTCTATGATATTTTTTGATCAGATGCGTAGTTCTCGAGATATATCAAGATATTTAAAAGTTCCGAAGCCGCACCAACATAATAGAGATACAGAAACACCGTGGCCCCTTTCTTTGAGATAACTCTGCACTATTGCGAGCTGCAAATGCCACTTCCAGCTTAGCTGTGCAGAGGAAGAACAACAAGAAGAAGAAATATCTCGAAATATGTCCGTCAGGCCAGTTCCTTTGAGCTGAATCTGCAAATATCTCGGAAACGAAGCGAGCTATGGCAAAATGTTAAGAGACGTTTTTTGTAGAGAATTATGTTTCCTACAATTTATGTTCTATGATATTTTTTGATCAGATGCGTAGTTCTCGAGATATATCAAGATATTTAAAAGTTCCGAAGCCGCACCAACATAATAGAGATACAGAAACACCGTGGCCCCTTTCTTTGAGATAACTCTGCACTATTGCGAGCTGTAAATGCCACTTCCAGCTTAGCTGTGCAGAGGAAGAACAACAAGAAGAAGAAATATCTCGAAATATGTCCGTCAGGCCAGTTCCTTTGAGCTGAATCTGCAAATATCTCGGAAACGAAGCGAGCTATGGCAAAATGTTAAGAGACGTTTTTTGTAGAGAATTATGTTTCCTACAATTTATGTTCTATGATATTTTTTGATCAGAAGCGTAGTTTTCGAGATATATCGAGATATTTAAAAGTTCCGAAGCCGCACCAACATAATAGAGATACAGAAACACCTTGGCCCCTTTCTTTGAGATAACTCTGCACTAGTGCGAGCCGCAAATGCCACTTCCAGCTTAGCTGTGCAGAAGAAGAACAACAAGAAGAAGAAATATCTCGAAATATGTCCGACAGGCCCCTTCCCTTGAGATAAATCTGCAAATATCTCGGAAACGAAGCGAGCTATGGCGAAATGTTAAGAGACCTTTTTTGTAGAGAATTAAGTTTCCTACTTTTTATCTTCTATGATATTTTTTGATCAGATGCGTAGTTCTCGAGATATATCAAGATATTTAAAAGTTCCGAAGCCGCACCAACATAATAGAGATACAGAAACACCGTGGCCCCTTTCTTTGAGATAACTCTGCACTATTGCGCGCTGCAAATGCCACTTCCAGCTTAGCTGTGCAGAAGAAGAACAACAAGAAGAAGACATATCTCGAAATATGTCCATCAGGACCCTTCCCTTGAGATAAATCTGCAAATATCTCGGAAACGAAGCGAGCTATGGCAAAATGTTAAGAGACCTTTTTTGTAGAGAATTAAGTTTCCTACTTTTTATGTTCTATGATATTTTTCGATCAGAGGCGTAGTTCTCGAGATATATCAAGATATTTAAAAGTTCCGAAGCCGCACCAACATAATAGAGATACAGAAACACCGTGGCCCCTTTCTTTGAGATAACTCTGCACGATTGCGAGCTGGAAATGCCACTTCCAGTTTAGCTGTGCAGAAGAAGAACAACAAGAAGAAGAAATATCTCGAAATATGTCCATCAGGACCCTTCCCTTGAGATAAATCTGCAAATATCTCGGAAACGAAGCGAGCTATGGCAAAATGTTAAGAGACCTTTTTTGTAGAGAATAATGTTTCCTACAATTTACGTTCTATGATATTTTTTGATCAGAAGCGTAGTTTTCGAGATATATCGAAATATTTAAAAGTTCCGAAGCCGCACCAACATAATAGAGATACAGAAACACCGTGGCCCCTTTCTTTGAGATAACTCTGCACGATTGCGAGCTGGAAATGCCACTTCCAGTTTAGCTGTGCAGAAGAAGAACAACAAGAAGAAGAAATATCTCGAAATATGTCCATCAGGACCCTTCCCTTGAGATAAATCTGCAAATATCTCGGAAACGAAGCGAGCTATGGCAAAATGTTAAGAGACCTTTTTTGTAGAGAATTAAGTTTCCTACTTTTTATGTTCTATGATATTTTTTGATCAGATGCGTAGTTCTCGAGATATATCAAGATATTTAAAAGTTCCGAAGCTGCACCAACATAATAGAGATACAGAAACACCGTGGCCCCTTTCTTTGAGATAACTCTGCACTATTGCGAGCTGCAAATGCCACTTCCAGCTTAGCTGTGCAGAAGAAGAACAACAAGAAGAAGAAATATCTCGAAATATGTCCGTCAGGCCCCTTCCCTTGAGATAAATCTGCAAATATCTCGAAAACGAAGAGAGCTATGGCAAAATGTTAAGAGACCTTTTTTGTAGAGAATTAAGTTTCCTACTTTTCATGTTCTATGATATTTTTCGATCAGATGCGTAGTTCTCGAGATATATCAAGATATTTAAAAGTTCCGAAGCAGCACCAACATAATAGAGATACAGAAACACCGTGGCCCCTTTCTTTGAGATAACTCTGCACTATTGCGAGCTGTAAATGCCACTTCCAGCTTAGCTGTGCAGAAGAAGAACAACAAGAAGAAGAAGTATCTCGAAATATGTCCGTCAGGCCCGTTCCTTTGAGCTGAATCTGCAAATATCTCGGAAACGAAGCGAGCTATGGCAAAATGTTAAGAGACGTTTTTTGTAGTGAATTATGTTTCCTACAATTTATGTTCTATGATATTTTTTGATCAGAAGCGTAGTTTTCGAGATATATCGAGATATTTAAAAGTTCCGAAGCCGCACCAAGATAATAGAGATACAGAAACACCGTGGCTCCTTTCTTTGAGATAACTCTGCACTAGTGCGAGCCGCAAATGCCACTTCCAGCTTAGCTGTGCAGAAGAAGAACAACAAGAAGAAGAAATATCTCGAAATATGTCCGTCAGGCCCCTTCCCTTGAGATAAATCTGCAAATATCTCGGAAACGAAGCGTGCTATGGCAAAATGTTAAGAGACCTTTTTTGTAGAGAATTAAGTTTCCTACTTTTTATGTTCTATGATATTTTTCGATCAGAGGCGTAGTTCTCGAGATATATCAAGATATTTAAAAGTTCCGAAGCCGCACCAACATAATAGAGATACAGAAACACCGTGGCCCCTTTCTTTGAGATAACTCTGCACTATTGCGAGCTGCAAATGCCACTTCCAGCTTAGCTGTGCAGAAGAAGAACAACAAGAAGAAGAAATATCTCGAAATATGTCCGTCAGGCCCCTTCCCTTGAGATAAATCTGCAAATATCTCGGAAACGAAGAGAGCTATGGCAAAATGTTAAGAGACCTTTTTTGTAGAGAACTAAGTTTCCTACTTTTCATGTTCTATGATATTTTTTGATCAGATGCGTAGTTCTCGAGATATATCAAGATATTTAAAAGTTCCGAAGCAGCACCAACATAATAGAGATACAGAAACACCGTGGCCCCTTTCTTTGAGATAACTCTGCACTATTGCGAGCTGTAAATGCCACTTCCAGCTTAGCTGTGCAGAAGAAGAACAACAAGAAGAAGAAATATCTCGAAATATGTCCGGCAGGCCCCTTCCCTTGAGATATATCTGCAAATATCTCGGAAACGAAGCGAGCTATGGCAAAATGTTAAGAGACCTTTTTCGTAGAGAATTAAGTTTCCTACTTTTTATGTTCTATGATATTTTTTGATCAGATGCGTAGTTCTCGAGATATATCAAGATATTTAAAAGTTCCGAAGCCGCACCAACATAATAGAGATACAGAAACACCGTGGCCCCTTTCTTTGAGATAACTCTGCACTATTGCGAGCTGCAAATGCCACTTCCAGCTTAGCTGTGCAGAGGAAGAACAACAAGAAGAAGAAATATCTCGAAATATGTCCGTCAGGCCAGTTCCTTTGAGCTGAATCTGCAAATATCTCGGAAACGAAGCGAGCTATGGCAAAATGTTAAGAGACGTTTTTTGTAGAGAATTATGTTTCCTACAATTTATGTTCTACGATATTTTTTGATCAGAAGCGTAGTTTTCGAGATATATCGAGATATTTAAAAGTTCCGAAGCCGCACCAACATAATAGAGATACAGAAACACCGTGGCCCCTTTCTTTGAGATAACTCTGCACGATTGCGAGCTGGAAATGCCACTTCCAGTTTAGCTGTGCAGAAGAAGAACAACAAGAAGAAGAAATATCTCGAAATATGTCCGTCAGGCCCCTTCCCTTGAGATAAATCTGCAAATATCTCGGAAACGAAGCGAGCTATGGCAAAATGTTAAGAGACCTTTTTTGTAGAGAATTAAGTTTCCTACTTTTCATGTTCTATGATATTTTTTGATCAGATGCGTAGTTCTCGAGATATATCAAGATATTTAAAAGTTCCGAAGCCGCACCAACATAATAGAGATACAGAAACACCGTGGCCCCTTTCTTTGAGATAACTCTGCACTATTGCGAGCTGCAAATGCCAGTTCCAGCTTAGCTGTGCAGAGGAAGAACAACAAGAAGAAGAAGTATCTCGAAATATGTCCGTCAGGCCCGTTCCTTTGAGCTGAATCTGCAAATATCTCGGAAACGAAGCGAGCTATGGCAAAATGTTAAGAGACATTTTTTGTAGAGAATTATGTTTCCTACAATTTATGTTCTATGATATTTTTCGATCAGAAGCGTAGTTTTCGAGATATATCGAGATATTTAAAAGTTCCGAAGCCGCACCAAGATAATAGAGATACAGAAACACCGTGGCTCCTTTCTTTGAGATAACTCTGCACTAGTGCGAGCCGCAAATGCCACTTCCAGCTTAGCTGTACAGAAGAAGAACAACAAGAAGAAGAAATATCTCGAAATATGTCCGTCAGGCCCCTTCCCTTGAATTAAATCTGCAAATATCTCGGAAACGAAGCGAGCTATGGCAAAATGTTAAGAGACCTTTTTTGTAGAGAATTAAGTTTCCTACTTTTTATGTTCTATGATATTTTTCGATCAGACGCGTAGTTCTCGAGATATATCGAGATATTTAAAAGTTCCGAAGCCGCACCAACATAATAGAGATACAGAAACACCGTGGCCCCTTTCTTTGAGATAACTCTGCACTAGTGCGAGCCGCAAATGCCACTTGCAGCTTAGCTGTGCAGAAGAAGAACAACAAGAAGAAGAAGTATCTCGAAATATGTCCGTCAGGACCCTTCCCTTGAGATAAATCTGCAAATATCTCGGAAACGAAGCGAGCTATTGCAAAACGTTAAGAGACCTTTTTTGTAGAGAATTAAGTTTCCTACTTTTTATGTTCTATGATAGTTTTTGATCAGATGCGTAGTTCTCGAGATATATCAAGATATTTAAAAGTTCCGAAGCCGCACCAACATAATAGAGATACAGAAACACCGTGGCCCCTTTCTTTGAGATAACTCTGCACTATTGCGAGCTGCAAATGCCACTTCCAGCTTAGCTGTGCAGAGGAAGAACAAGAAGAAGAAGAAGTATCTCGAAATATGTCCGTCAGGCCCGTTCCTTTGAGCTGAATCTGCAAATATCTCGGAAACGAAGCGAGCTATGGCAAAATGTTAAGAGACCTTTTTTGTAGAGAATTAAGTTTCCTACTTTTTATGTTCTATGATATTTTTCGATCAGAGGCGTAGTTCTCGAGATATATCAAGATATTTAAAAGTTCCGAAGCCGCACCAACATAATAGAGATACAGAAACACCGTGGCCCCCTTCTTTGAGATAACTCTGCACTATTGCGACCTGCAAATGCCACTTCCAGCTCAGCTGTGCAGAAGAAGAACAACAAGAAGAAGAAATATCTCGAAATATGTCCGTCAGGCCCCTTCCCTTGAGATAAATCTGCAAATATCTCGGAAACGAAGCGAGCTATGGCAAAATGTTAAGAGACCTTTTTTGTAGAGAATTAAGTTTCCTACTTTTTATGTTCTATGATATTTTTTGATCAGATGCGTAGTTCTCGAGATATATCAAGATATTTAAAAGTTCCGAAGCCGCACCAACATAATAGAGATACAGAAACACCGTGGCCCCTTCCTTTGAGATAACTCTGCACTATTGCGAGCTGCACATGCCACTTCCAGCTTAGCTGTGCAGAGGAAGAACAACAAGAAGAAGAAGTATCTCGAAATATGTCCGTCAGGCCCGTTCCTTTGAGCTGAATCTGCAAATATCTCGGAAACGAAGCGAGCTATGGCAAAATGTTAAGAGACGTTTTTTGTAGAGAATTATGTTTCCTACAATTTATGTTCTATGATATTTTTCGATCAGAAGCGTAGTTTTCGAGATATATCGAGATATTTAAAAGTTCCGAAGCCGCACCAAGATAATAGAGATACAGAAACACCGTGGCTCCTTTCTTTGAGATAACTCTGCACTAGTGCGAGCCGCAAATGCCACTTCCAGCTTAGCTGTGCAGAAGAAGAACAACAAGAAGAAGAAATATCTCGAAATATGTCCGTCAGGCCCCTTCCCTTGAATTAAATCTGCAAATATCTCGGAAACGAAGCGAGCTATGGCAAAATGTTAAGAGACCTTTTTTGTAGAGAATTAAGTTTCCTACTTTTTATGTTCTATGATATTTTTCGATCAGACGCGTAGTTCTCGAGATATATCGAGATATTTAAAAGTTCCGAAGCCGCACCAACATAATAGAGATACAGAAACACCGTGGCCCCTTTCTTTGAGATAACTCTGCACTAGTGCGAGCCGCAAATGCCACTTCCAGCTTAGCTGTGCAGAAGAAGAACAACAAGAAGAAGAAATATCTCGAAATATGTCCGTCAGGACCCTTCCCTTGAGATAAATCTGCAAATATCTCGGAAACGAAGCGAGCTATTGCAAAACGTTAAGAGACCTTTTTTGTAGAGAATTAAGTTTCCTACTTTTTATGTTCTATGATAGTTTTTGATCAGATGCGTAGTTCTCGAGATATATCAAGATATTTAAAAGTTCCGAAGCCGCACCAACATAATAGAGATACAGAAACACCGTGGCCCCTTTCTTTGAGATAACTCTGCACTATTGCGAGCTGCAAATGCCACTTCCAGCTTAGCTGTGCAGAGGAAGAACAAGAAGAAGAAGAAGTATCTCGAAATATGTCCGTCAGGCCCGTTCCTTTGAGCTGAATCTGCAAATATCTCGGAAACGAAGCGAGCTATGGCAAAATGTTAAGAGACGTTTTTTGTAGTGAATTATGTTTCCTACAATTTATGTTCTATGATATTTTTTGATCAGAAGCGTAGTTTTCGAGATATATCGAGATATTTAAAAGTTCCGAAGCCGCACCAACATAATAGAGATACAGAAACACCGTGGCTCCTTTCTTTGAGATAACTCTGCACTAGTGCGAGCCGCAAATGCCACTTCCAGCTTAGCTGTGCAGAAGAAGAACAACAAGAAGAAGAAATATCTCGAAATATGTCCGTCACGCCCCTTCCCTTGAGATAAATCTGCAAATATCTCGGACACGAAGCAAGCTATGGCAAAATGTTAAGAGACCTTTTTTGTAGAGAATTAAGTTTCCTACTTTTTATGTTCTATGATATTTTTCGATCAGAGGCGTAGTTCTCGAGATATATCAAGATATTTAAAAGT
The DNA here is from genome assembly GCF_051020975.1 of Osmia lignaria lignaria. Taxonomy (NCBI): domain Eukaryota; kingdom Metazoa; phylum Arthropoda; class Insecta; order Hymenoptera; family Megachilidae; genus Osmia; species Osmia lignaria. The sequence continues at coordinate 1,496,625 of NW_027478159.1, read as the reverse complement.
TCCGAAGCCGCACCAACATAATAGAGATACAGAAACACCGTGGCCCCTTTCTTTGAGATAACTCTGCACGATTGCGAGCTGGAAATGCCACTTCCAGTTTAGCTGTGCAGAAGAAGAACAACAAGAAGAAGAAATATCTCGAAATATGTCCATCAGGACCCTTCCCTTGAGATAAATCTGCAAATATCTCGGAAACGAAGCGAGCTATGGCAAAATGTTAAGAGACCTTTTTTGTAGAGAATTAAGTTTCCTACTTTTTATGTTCTATGATATTTTTTGATCAGATGCGTAGTTCTCGAGATATGTCCAGATATTTAAAAGTTCCGAAGCCGCACCAACATAATAGAGATACAGAAACACCGTGGCCCCTTTCTTTGAGATAACTCTGCACTATTGCGCGCTGCAAATGCCACTTCCAGCTTAGCTGTGCAGAGGAAGAACAACAAGAAGAAGAAGTATCTCGAAATATGTCCGTCAGGCCCGTTCCTTTGAGCTGAATCTGCAAATATCTCGGAAACGAAGCGAGCTATGGCAAAATGTTAAGAGACGTTTTTTGTAGTGAATTATGTTTCCTACAATTTATGTTCTATGACATTTTTTGATCAGAAGCGTAGTTTTCGAGATATATCGAGATATTTAAAAGTTCCGAAGCCGCACCAACATAATAGAGATACAGAAACACCGTGGCTCCTTTCTTTGAGATAACTCTGCACTAGTGCGAGCCGCAAATGCCACTTCCAGCTTAGCTGTGCAGAAGACGAACAACAAGAAGAAGAAATATCTCGAAATATGTCCGTCAGGCCCCTTCCCTTGAGATAAATCTGCAAATATCTCGGAAACGAAGCGAGCTATGGCAAAATGTTAAGAGACCTTTTTTGTAGAGAATTAAGTTTCCTACTTTTTATGTTCTATGATATTTTTCGATCAGAGGCGTAGTTCTCGAGATATATCAAGATATTTAAAAGTTCCGAAGCCGCACCAACATAATAGAGATACAGAAACACCGTGGCCCCTTTCTTTGAGATAACTCTACACGATTGCGAGCTGGAAATGCCACTTCCAGTTTAGCTGTGCAGAAGAAGAACAACAAGAAGAAGAAATATCTCGAAATATGTCCATCAGGACCCTTCCCTTGAGATAAATCTGCAAATATCTCGGAAACGAAGCGAGCTATGGCAAAATGTTAAGAGACCTTTTTTGTAGAGAATTAAGTTTCCTACTTTTTATGTTCTATGATATTTTTTGATCAGATGCGTAGTTCTCGAGATATATCCAGATATTTAAAAGTTCCGAAGCCGCACCAACATAATAGAGATACAGAAACACCGTGGCCCCTTTCTTTGAGATAACTCTGCACTATTGCGAGCTGCAAATGCCACTTCCAGCTTAGCTGTGCAGAGGAAGAACAACAAGAAGAAGAAGTATCTCGAAATATGTCCGTCAGGCCCCTTCCCTTGAGATAAATCTGCAAATATCTCGGAAACGAAGCGAGCTATGGCAAAATGTTAAGAGACCTTTTTTGTAGAGAATTAAGTTTCCTACTTTTTATGTTCTATGATATTTTTCGATCAGAGGCGTAGTTCTCGAGATATATCAAGATATTTAAAAGTTCCGAAGCCGCACCAACATAATAGAGATACAGAAACACCGTGGCCCCCTTCTTTGAGATAACTCTGCACTATTGCGACCTGCAAATGCCACTTCCAGCTCAGCTGTGCAGAAGAAGAACAACAAGAAGAAGAAATATCTCGAAATATGTCCGTCAGGCCCCTTCCCTTGAGATAAATCTGCAAATATCTCGGAAACGAAGCGAGCTATGGCAAAATGTTAAGAGACCTTTTTTGTAGAGAATTAAGTTTCCTACTTTTTATGTTCTATGATATTTTTTGATCAGATGCGTAGTTCTCGAGATATATCAAGATATTTAAAAGTTCCGAAGCCGCAGCAACATAATAGAGATACAGAAACACCGTGGCCCCTTCCTTTGAGATAACTCTGCACTATTGCGAGCTGCAAATGCCACTTCCAGCTTAGCTGTGCAGAGGAAGAACAACAAGAAGAAGAAGTATCTCGAAATATGTCCGTCAGGCCCGTTCCTTTGAGCTGAATCTGCAAATATCTCGGAAACGAAGCGAGCTATGGCAAAATGTTAAGAGACGTTTTTTGTAGAGAATTATGTTTCCTACAATTTATGTTCTATGATATTTTTCGATCAGAAGCGTAGTTTTCGAGATATATCGAGATATTTAAAAGTTCCGAAGCCGCACCAAGATAATAGAGATACAGAAACACCGTGGCTCCTTTCTTTGAGATAACTCTGCACTAGTGCGAGCCGCAAATGCCACTTCCAGCTTAGCTGTGCAGAAGAAGAACAACAAGAAGAAGAAATATCTCGAAATATGTCCGTCAGGCCCCTTCCCTTGAATTAAATCTGCAAATATCTCGGAAACGAAGCGAGCTATGGCAAAATGTTGAGAGACCTTTTTTGTAGAGAATTAAGTTTCCTACTTTTTATGTTCTATGATATTTTTCGATCAGACGCGTAGTTCTCGAGATATATCGAGATATTTAAAAGTTCCGAAGCCGCACCAACATAATAGAGATACAGAAACACCGTGGCCCCTTTCTTTGAGATAACTCTGCACTAGTGCGAGCCGCAAATGCCACTTCCAGCTTAGCTGTGCAGAAGAAGAACAACAAGAAGAAGAAATATCTCGAAATATGTCCGTCAGGACCCTTCCCTTGAGATAAATCTGCAAATATCTCGGAAACGAAGCGAGCTATTGCAAAACGTTAAGAGACCTTTTTTGTAGAGAATTAAGTTTCCTACTTTTTATGTTCTATGATAGTTTTTGATCAGATGCGTAGTTCTCGAGATATATCAAGATATTTAGAAGTTCCGAAGCCGCACCAACATAATAGAGATACAGAAACACCGTGGCCCCTTTCTTTGAGATAACTCTGCACTATTGCGAGCTGCAAATGCCACTTCCAGCTTAGCTGTGCAGAGGAAGAACAAGAAGAAGAAGAAGTATCTCGAAATATGTCCGTCAGGCCCGTTCCTTTGAGCTGAATCTGCAAATATCTCGGAAACGAAGCGAGCTATGGCAAAATGTTAAGAGACGTTTTTTGTAGTGAATTATGTTTCCTACAATTTATGTTCTATGATATTTTTTGATCAGAAGCGTAGTTTTCGAGATATATCGAGATATTTAAAAGTTCCGAAGCCGCACCAACATAATAGAGATACAGAAACACCGTGGCTCCTTTCTTTGAGATAACTCTGCACTAGTGCGAGCCGCAAATGCCACTTCCAGCTTAGCTGTGCAGAAGAAGAACAACAAGAAGAAGAAATATCTCGAAATATGTCCGTCACGCCCCTTCCCTTGAGATAAATCTGCAAATATCTCGGACACGAAGCGAGCTATGGCAAAATGTTAAGAGACCTTTTTTGTAGAGAATTAAGTTTCCTACTTTTTATCTTCTATGATATTTTTCGATCAGAGGCGTAGTTCTCGAGATATATCAAGATATTTAAAAGTTCCGAAGCCGCACCAACATAATAGAGATACAGAAACACCGTGGCCCCTTTCTTTGAGATAACTCTGCACGATTGCGAGCTGGAAATGCCACTTCCAGTTTAGCTGTGCAGAAGAAGAACAACAAGAAGAAGAAATATCTCGAAATATGTCCATCAGGACCCTTCCCTTGAGATAAATCTGCAAATATCTCGGAAACGAAGCGAGCTATGGCAAAATGTTAAGAGACCTTTTTTGTAGAGAATTAAGTTTCCTACTTTTTATGTTCTATGATATTTTTTGATCAGATGCGTAGTTCTCGAGATATATCCAGATATTTAAAAGTTCCGAAGCCGCACCAACATAATAGAGATACAGAAACACCGTGGCCCCTTTCTTTGAGATAACTCTGCACTATTGCGAGCTGCAAATGCCACTTCCAGCTTAGCTGTGCAGAAGAAGAACATCAAGAAGAAGAAATATCTCGAAATATGTCCGTCAGGCCCCTTCCCTTGAGATAAATCTGCAAATATCTCGGAAACGAAGAGAGCTATGGCAAAATGTTAAGAGACCTTTTTTGTAGAGAATTAAGTTTCCTACTTTTCATGTTCTATGATATTTTTTGATCAGATGCGTAGTTCTCGAGATATATCAAGATATTTAAAAGTTCCGAAGCAGCACCAACATAATAGAGATACAGAAACACCGTGGCCCCTTTCTTTGAGATAACTCTGCACTATTGCGAGCTGTAAATGCCACTTCCAGCTTAGCTGTGCAGAAGAAGAACAACAAGAAGAAGAAATATCTCGAAATATGTCCGTCAGGCCCCTTCCCTTGAGATAAATCTGCAAATATCTCGGAAACGAAGCGAGCTATGGCAAAATGTTAAGAGACCTTTTTTGTAGAGAATTAAGTTTCCTACTTTTTATGTTCTACGATATTTTTCGATCAGAGGCGTAGTTCTCGAGATATATCAAGATATTTAAAAGTTCCGAAGCCGCACCAACATAATAGAGATACAGAAACACCGTGGCCCCTTTCTTTGAGATAACTCTGCACGATTGCGAGCTGGAAATGCCACTTCCAGTTTAGCTGTGCAGAAGAAGAACAACAAGAAGAAGAAATATCTCGAAATATGTCCATCAGGCCCGTTCCTTTGAGCTGAATCTGCAAATACCTCGGAAACGAAGCGAGCTATGGCAAAATGTTAAGAGACGTTTTTTGTAGAGAATTATGTTTCCTACAATTTATGTTCTATGATATTTTTTGATCAGAAGCGTAGTTTTCGAGATATATCGAGATATTTAAAAGTTCCGAAGCCGCACCAACATAATAGAGATACAGAAACACCGTGGCCCCTTTCTTTGAGATAACTCTGCACTAGTGCGAGCCGCAAATGCCACTTCCAGCTTAGCTGTGCAGAAGAAGAACAACAAGAAGAAGAAATATCTCGAAATATGTCCGACAGGCCCCTTCCCTTGAGATAAATCTGCAAATATCTCGGAAACGAAGCGAGCTATGGCGAAATGTTAAGAGACCTTTTTTGTAGAGAATTAAGTTTCCTGCTTTTTATGTTCTATGATATTTTTTGATCAGATGCGTAGTTCTGGAGATATATCAAGATATTTAAAAGTTCCGAAGCCGCACCAACATAATAGAGATACAGAAACACCGTGGCCCCTTTCTTTGAGATAACTTTGCACTATTGCGAGCTGCAAATGCCACTTCCAGCTTAGCTGTGCAGAAGAGGAACAACAAGAAGAAGAAGTATCTCGAAATATGTCCGTCAGGCCCGTTCCTTTGAGCTGAATCTGCAAATATCTCGGAAACGAAGCGAGCTATGGCAAAATGTTAAGAGACGTTTTTTGTAGTGAATTATGTTTCCTACAATTTATGTTCTATAATATTTTTTGATCAGAAGCGTAGTTTTCGAGATATATCGAGATATTTAAAAGTTTCGAAGCCGCACCAACATAATAGAGATACAGAAACACCGTGGCCCCTTTCTTTGAGATAACTCTGCACGATTGCGAGCTGGAAATGCCACTTCCAGTTTAGCTGTGCAGAAGAAGAACAACAAGAAGAAGAAATATCTCGAAATATGTCCATCAGGACCCTTCCCTTGAGATAAATCTGCAAATATCTCGGAAACGAAGCGAGCTATGGCAAAATGTTAAGAGACCTTTTTTGTAGAGAATTAAGTTTCCTACTTTTTATGTTCTATGATATTTTTTGATCAGATGCGTAGTTCTCGAGATATATCCAGATATTTAAAAGTTCCGAAGCCGCACCAACATAATAGAGATACAGAAACACCGTGGCCCCTTTCTTTGAGATAACTCTGCACTATTGCGAGCTGCAAATGCCACTTCCAGCTTAGCTGTGCAGAGGAAGAACAACAAGAAGAAGAAATATCTCGAAATATGTCCGTCAGGCCAGTTCCTTTGAGCTGAATCTGCAAATATCTCGGAAACGAAACGAGCTATGGCAAAATGTTAAGAGACATTTTTTGTAGAGAATTATGTTTCCTACAATTTATGTTCTATGATATTTTTTGATCAGAAGCGTAGTTTTCGAGATATATCGAGATATTTAAAAGTTCCGAAGCCGCACCAACATAATAGAGATACAGAAACACCGTGGCCCCTTTCTTTGAGATAACTCTGCACTAGTGCGAGCCGCAAATGCCACTTCCAGCTTAGCTGTGCAGAAGAAGAACAACAAGAAGAAGAAATATCTCGAAATATGTCCGACAGGCCCCTTCCCTTGAGATAAATCTGCAAATATCTCGGAAACGACGCGAGCTATGGCGAAATGTTAAGAGACCTTTTTTGTAGAGAATTAAGTTTCCTACTTTTTATCTTCTATGATATTTTTTGATCAGATGCGTAGTTCTCGAGATATATCGAGATATTTAAAAGTTCCGAAGCCGCACCAACATAATGGAGATACAGAAACACCGTGGCCCCTTTCTTTGAGATAACTCTGCACTAGTGCGAGCCGCAAATGCCACTTCCAGCTTAGCTGTGCAGAAGAAGAACAACAAGAAGAAGAAATATCTCGAAATATGTCCGACAGGCCCCTTCCCTTGAGATAAATCTGCAAATATCTCGGAAACGAAGCGAGCTATGGCGAAATGTTAAGAGACCTTTTTTGTAGAGAATTAAGTTTCCTACTTTTTATCTTCTATGATATTTTTTGATCAGATGCGTAGTTCTCGAGATATATCAAGATATTTAAAAGTTCCGAAGCCGCACCAACATAATAGAGATACAGAAACACCGTGGCCCCTTTCTTTGAGATAACTCTGCACTAGTGCGAGCCGCAAATGCCACTTCCAGCTTAGCTGTACAGAAGAAGAACAACAAGAAGAAGAAATATCTCGAAATATGTCCGTCAGGCCCCTTCCCTTGAGATAAATATGCAAATATCTCGGAAACGAAGCGAGCTATGGCAAAATGTTAAGAGACCTTTTTTGTACAGAATTATGTTTCCTACTTTTTATGTTCTATGATATTTTTTGATCAGATGCGTAGTTCTCGAGATATATTAAGATATTTAAAAGTTCCGAAGCCGCACCAACATAATAGAGATACAGAAACACCGTGGCCCCTTTCTTTGAGATAACTCTGCACTATTGCGAGCTGTAAATGCCACCTCCAGCTTAGCTGTGCAGAAGAAGAACAACAAGAAGAAGAAATATCTCGAAATATGTCCGTCAGGCCCCTGCCCTTGAGATATATCTGCAAATATCTCGGAAACGAAGCGAGCTATGGCAAAATGTTAAGAGACATTTTTTGTAGAGAATTATGTTTCCTACAATTTATGTTCTATGATATTTTTTGATCAGATGCGTAGTTCTCGAGATATATCAAGATATTTAAAAGTTCCGAAACCGCACCAACATAACAGAGATACAGAAACACCGTGGCCCCTTTCTTTGAGATAACTCTGCACTAGTGCGAGCCGCAAATGCCGCTTCCAGCTTAGCTGTGCAGAAGAAGAACAACAAGAAGAAGAAATATCTCGAAATATGTCCGTTAGGCCCCTTCCCTTGAGATAAATCTGCAAATATCTCGGAAACGAAGCGAGCTATGGCAAAATGTTAAGAGACCTTTTTTGTAGAGAATTAAGTTTCCTACATTTTATGTTCTATGATATTTTTTGATCAGATGCGTAGTTCTCGAGATATATCAAGATATTTAAAAGTTCCGAAGCCGCACCAACATAATAGAGATACAGAAACACCGTGGCCCCTTTCTTTGAGATAACTCCGCACTATTGCGAGCTGTAACTGCCACTTCCAGCTTAGCTGTGCAGAAGAAGAACAACAAGAAGAAGAAATATCTCGAAATATGTCCGTCAGGCCAGTTCCTTTGAGATGAATCTGCAAATATCTCGGAAACGAAGCGAGCTATGGCAAAATGTTAAGAGACCTTTTTTGTAGAGAATTAAGTTTCCTACTTTTTGTGTTCTATGATATTTTTTGATCAGATGCGTAGTTCTCGAGATATATCAAGATATTTAAAAGTTCCGAAGCCGCACCAACATAATAGAGATACAGAAACACCGTGGCCCCTTTCTTTGAGATAACTCTGCACGATTGCGAGCTGGAAATGCCACTTCCAGTTTAGCTGTGCAGAAGAAGAACAACAAGAAGAAGAAATATCTCGAAATATGTCCATCAGGACCCTTCCCTTGAGATAAATCTGCAAATATCTCGGAAACGAAGCGAGCTATGGCAAAATGTTAAGAGACCTTTTTTGTAGAGAATTAAGTTTCCTACTTTTTATGTTCTATGATATTTTTTGATCAGATGCGTAGTTCTCGAGATATATCAAGATATTTAAAAGTTCCGAAGCCGCACCAACATAATAGAGATACAGAAACACCGTGGCCCCTTTCTTTGAGATAACTCTGCACTATTGCGAGCTGCAAATGCCACTTCCAGCTTAGCTGTGCAGAAGAAGAACAACAAGAAGAAGAAATATCTCGAAATATGTCCGGCAGGCCCCTTCCCTTGAGATATATCTGCAAATATCTCGGAAACGAAGCGAGCTATGGCAAAATGTTAAGATACCTTTTTTGTAGAGAATTATGTTTCCTACAATTTATGTTCTATCATATTTTTTGATCAGATGCGTAGTTCTCGAGATATATCAAGATATTTAAAAGTTCCGAAGCCGCACCAACATAATAGAGATACAGAAACACCGTGGCCCCTTTCTTTGAGATAACTCTGCACTATTGCGAGCTGCAAATGCCACTTCCAGCTTAGCTGTGCAGAGGAAGAACAACAAGAAGAAGAAATATCTCGAAATATGTCCGTCAGGCCAGTTCCTTTGAGCTGAATCTGCAAATATCTCGGAAACGAAGCGAGCTATGGCAAAATGTTAAGAGACGTTTTTTGTAGAGAATTATGTTTCCTACAATTTATGTTCTATGATATTTTTTGATCAGAAGCGTAGTTTTCGAGATATATCGAGATATTTAAAAGTTCCGAAGCCGCACCAACATAATAGAGATACAGAAACACCGTGGCCCCTTTCTTTGAGATAACTCTGCACTATTGCGAGCTGCAAATGCCACTTCCAGCTTAGCTGTGCAGAGGAAGAACAACAAGAAGAAGAAGTATCTCGAAATATGTCCGTCAGGCCCGTTCCTTTGAGCTGAATCTGCAAATATCTCGGAAACGAAGCGAGCTATGGCAAAATGTTAAGAGACCTTTTTTGTAGACAATTATGTTTGCTACTTTTTATGTTCTATGATATTTTTTGATCAGATGCGTAGTTCTCGAGATATATCAAGATATTTAAAAGTTCCGAAGCCGCACCAACATAATAGAGATACAGAAACACCGTGGCCCCTTTCTTTGAGATAACTCTGCACTATTGCGAGCTGCAAATGCCACTTCCAGCTTAGCTGTGCAGAAGAAGAACAACAAGAAGAAGAAATATCTCGAAATATGTCCGTCAGGCCCCTGCCCTTGAGATATATCTGCAAATATCTCGGAAACGAAGCGAGCTATGGCAAAATGTTGAGAGACCTTTTTTGTAGAGAATTAAGTTTCCTACTATTTATGTTCTATGATATTTTTGGATCAGATGCGTAGTTCTCGAGATATATCAAGATATTTAAAAGTTCCGAAGCCGCACCAACATAATAGAGATACAGAAACACCGTGGCCCCTTTCTTTGAGATAACTCTGCACTATTGCGAGCTGCAAATGCCACTTCCAGCTTAGCTGTGCAGAGGAAGAACAACAAGAAGAAGAAATATCTCGAAATATGTCCGTCAGGCCCCTTCCCTTGAGATATATCTGCAAATATCTCGGAAACGAAGCGAGCTATGGCAAAATGTAAACAGACCTTTTTGTAGAGAATTAAGTTTCCTACTTTTTATGTTCTATGATATTTTTTGATCAGATGCGTAGTTCTCGAGATATATCAAGATATTTAAAAGTTCCGAAGCCGCACCAACATAATAGAGATACAGAAACACCGTGGCCCCTTTCTTTGAGATAACTCTGCACTATTGCGAGCTGCAAATGCCACTTCCAGCTTAGCTGTGCAGAGGAAGAACAACAAGAAGAAGAAATATCTCGAAATATGTCCGTCAGGCCAGTTCCTTTGAGCTGAATCTGCAAATATCTCGGAAACGAAGCGAGCTATGGCAAAATGTTAAGAGACGTTTTTTGTAGCGAATTATGTTTCCTACAATTCATGTTCTATGATATTTTTTGATCAGAAGCGTAGTTTTCGAGATATATCGAGATATTTAAAAGTTCCGAAGCCGCACCAACATAATAGAGATACAGAAACACCGTGGCCCCTTTCTTTGAGATAACTCTGCACTAGTGCTAGCCGCAAATGCCACTTCCAGCTTAGCTGTGCAGAGGAAGAACAACAAGAAGAAGAAATACCTCGAAATATGTCCGTCAGGCCAGTTCCTTTGAGCTGAATCTGCAAATATCTCGGAAACGAAGCGAGCTATGGCAAAATGTTAAGAGACGTTTTTTGTAGAGAATTATGTTTGCTACAATTCATGTTCTATGATATTTTTTGATCAGAAGCGTAGTTTTCGAGATATATCGAGATATTTAAAAGTTCCGAAGCCGCACCAACATAATAGGGATACAGAAACACCATGGCCCCTTTCTTTGAGATAACTCTGCACTAGTGCGAGCCGCAAATGCCACTTCCAGCTTAGCTGTGCAGAAGAAGAACAACAAGAAGAAGAAATATCTCGAAATATGTCCGTCAGGCCCCTTCCCTTGAGATAAATCTGCAAATATCTCGGAAACGAAGCGAGCTATGGCAAAATGTTAAGAGACCTTTTTTGTAGAGAATTATGTTTCCTACTTTTTATGTTCTATGATATTTTTTGATCAGATGCGTAGTTCTCGAGATATATCAAGATATTTAAAAGTTCCGAAGCCGCACCAACATAATAGAGATACAGAAACACCGTGGCCCCTTTCTTTGAGATAACTCTGCACTATTGCGAGCTGCAAATGCCACTTCCAGCTTAGCTGTGCAGAGGAAGAACAACAAGAAGAAGAAATATCTCGAAATATGTCCGTCAGGCCAGTTCCTTTGAGCTGAATCTGCAAATATCTCGGAAACGAAGCGAGCTATGGCAAAATGTTAGGAGACGTTTTTTGTAGAGAATTATGTTTCCTACAATTTATGTTCTATGATATTTTTTGATCAGAAGCGTAGTTTTCGAGATATATCGAGATATTTAAAAGTTCCGAAGCCGCACCAACATAATAGGGATACAGAAACACCGTGGCCCCTTTCTTTGAGATAACTCTGCACTAGTGCGAGCCGCAAATGCCACTTCCAGCTTAGCTGTGCAGAAGAAGAACAACAAGAAGAAGAAATATCTCGAAATATGTCCGTCAGGCCCCTTCCCTTGAGATAAATCTGCAAATATCTCGGAAACGAAGCGAGCTATGGCAAAATGTTAAGAGACCTTTTTTGTAGAGAATTAAGTTTCCTACTTTCTATGTTCTATGATATTTTTTGATCAGATGCGTAGTTCTCGAGATATATCAAGATATTTAAAAGTTCCGAAGCCGCACCAACATAATAGAGATACAGAAACACCGTGGCCCCTTTCTTTGAGATAACTCTGCACTATTGCGAGCTGCAAATGCCACTTCCAGCTTAGCTGTGCAGAGGAAGAACAACAAGAAGAAGAAATATCTCGAAATATGTCCGTCAGGCCAGTTCCTTTGAGCTGAATCTGCAAATATCTCGGAAACGAAGCGAGCTATGGCAAAATGTTAAGAGACGTTTTTTGTAGAGAATTATGTTTCCTACAATTTATGTTCTATGATATTTTTTGATCAGAAGCGTAGTTTTCGAGATATATCGAGATATTTAAAAGTTCCGAAGCCGCACCAACATAATAGGGATACAGAAACACCGTGGCCCCTTTCTTTGAGATAACTCTGCACTAGTGCGAGCCGCAAATGCCACTTCCAGCTTAGCTGTGCAGAAGAAGAACAACAAGAAGAAGAAATATCTCGAAATATGTCCGTCAGGCCCCTTCCCTTGAGATAAATCTGCAAATATCTCGGAAACGAAGCGAGCTATGGCAAAATGTTAAGAGACCTTTTTTGTAGAGAATTAAGTTTCCTACTTTTTATGTTCTATGATATTTTTTGATCAGATGCGTAGTTCTCGAGATATATCAAGATATTTAAAAGTTCCGAAGCCGCACCAACATAATAGAGATACAGAAACACCGTGGCCCCTTTCTTTGAGATAACTCTGCACTATTGCGAGCTGTAAATGCCACTTCCAGCTTAGCTGTGCAGAGGAAGAACAACAAGAAGAAGAAATATCTCGAAATATGTCCGTCAGGCCAGTTCCTTTGAGCTGAATCTGCAAATATCTCGGAAACGAAGCGAGCTATGGCAAAATGTTAAGAGACCTTTTTTGTAGAGAATTAAGATTCCTACTTTTTATCTTCTATGATATTTTTTGATCAGATGCGTAGTTCTCGAGATATATCAAGATATTTAAAAGTTCCGAAGCCGCACCAACATAATAGAGATACAGAAACACCGTGGCCCCTTTCTTTGAGATAACTCTGCACTATTGCGCGCTGCAAATGCCACTTCCAGCTTAGCTGTGCAGAAGAAGAACAACAAGAAGAAGAAATATCTCGAAATATGTCCGTCAGGCCCCTTCCTTTGAGATAAATCTGCAAATATCTCGGAAACGAAGCGGGCTATGGCAAAATGTTAAGAGACCTTTTTTGTAGAGAATTAAGTTTCCTACTTTTTATGTTCTATGATATTTTTCGATCAGAGGCGTAGTTCTCGAGATATATCAAGATATTTAAAAGTTCCGAAGCCGCACCAACATAATAGAGATACAGAAACACCGTGGCCCCTTTCTTTGAGATAACTCTGCACGATTGCGAGCTGGAAATGCCACTTCCAGTTTAGCTGTGCAGAAGAAGAACAACAAGAAGAAGAAATATCTCGAAATATGTCCATCAGGACCCTTCCCTTGAGATAAATCTGCAAATATCTCGGAAACGAAGCGAGCTATGGCAAAATGTTAAGAGACCTTTTTTGTAGAGAATAATGTTTCCTACAATTTACGTTCTATGATATTTTTTGATCAGAAGCGTAGTTTTCGAGATATATCGAAATATTTAAAAGTTCCGAAGCCGCACCAACATAATAGAGATACAGAAACACCGTGGCCCCTTTCTTTGAGATAACTCTGCACTATTGCGAGCTGCAAATGCCACTTCCAGCTTAGCTGTGCAGAAGAAGAACAACAAGAAGAAGAAATATCTCGAAATATGTCCGTCAGGCCCCTTCCCTTGAGATATATCTGCAAATATCTCGGAAACGAAGCGAGCTATGGCAAAATGTTAAGAGACCTTTTTTGTAGAGAATTATGTTTCCTACAATTTAGGTTCTATGATATTTTTTGATCAGAAGCGTAGTTTTCGAGATATATCGAGATATTTAAAAGTTCCGAAGCCGCACCAACATAATAGAGATACAGAAACACCGTGGCTCCTTTCTTTGAGATAACTCTGCACTAGTGCGAGCCGCAAATGCCACTTCCAGCTTAGCTGTGCAGAAGAAGAACAACAAGAAGAAGAAATATCTCGAAATATGTCCGACAGGCCCCTTCCCTTGAGATAAATCTGCAAATATCTCGGAAACGAAGCGAGCTATGGCGAAATGTTAAGAGACCTTTTTTGTAGAGAATTAAGTTTCCTACTTTTTATCTTCTACGATATTTTTTGATCAGATGCGTAGTTCTCGAGATATATCAAGATATTTAAAAGTTCCGAAGCCGCACCAACATAATAGAGATACAGAAACACCGTGGCCCCTTTCTTTGAGATAACTCTGCACTATTGCGCGCTGCAAATGCCACTTCCAGCTTAGGTGTGCAGAAGAAGAACAACAAGAAGAAGAAATATCTCGAAATATGTCCGTCAGGCCCCTTCCCTTGAGATAAATCTGCAAATATCGCGGAAACGAAGCGAGCTATGGCAAAATGTTAAGAGACCTTTTTTGTAGAGAATTATTTTTCCTACAATTTAGGTTCTATGATATTTTTTGGTCAGAAGCGTAGTTTTCGAGATATATCGAGATATTTAAAAGTTCCGAAGCCGCACCAACATAATAGAGATACAGAAACACCGTGGCCCCTTTCTTTGAGATAACTCTGCACTAGTGCGAGCCGCAAATGCCACTTCCAGCTTAGCTGTGCAGAAGAAGAACAACAAGAAGAAGAAATATCTCGAAATATGTCCGTCAGGCCCCTTCCCTTGAGATATATCTGCAAATATCTCGGAAACGAAGCGAGCTATGGCGAAATGTTAAGAGACCTTTTTTGTAGAGAATTATGTTTCCTACAATTTAGGTTCTATGATATTTTTTGGTCAGAAGCGTAGTTTTCGAGATATATCGAGATATTTAAAAGTTCCGAAGCCGCACCAACATAATAGAGATACAGAAACACCGTGGCCCCTTTCTTTGAGATAACTCTGCACTAGTGCGAGCCGCAAATGCCACTTCCAGCTTAGCTGTGCAGAAGAAGAACAACAAGAAGAAGAAATATCTCGAAATATGTCGGTCAGGCCCCTTCCCTTGAGATAAATCTGCAAATATCTCGGGAACGAAGCGAGCTATGGCAAAATGTTAAGAGACCTTTTTTGTAGAGAATTAAGTTTCCTACTTTTTATGTTCTATGATATTTTTTGATCAGATGCGTAGTTCTCGAGATATATCAAGATATTTAAAAGTTCCGAAGCCGCACCAACATAATAGAGATACAGAAACACCGTGGCCCCTTTCTTTGAGATAACTCTGCACTAGTGCGAGCCGCAAATGCCACTTCCAGCTTAGCTGTGCAGAAGAAGAACAACAAGAAGAAGAAATATCTCGAAATATGTCCGTCAGGCCCCTTCCCTTGAGATAAATCTGCAAATATCTCGGAAACGAAGCGAGCTATGGCAAAATGTTAAGAGACCTTTTTTGTAGAGAATTATGTTTCCTACAATTTAGGTTCTATGATATTTTTTGGTCAGAGGCGTAGTTTTCGAGATATATCGAGATATTTAAAAGTTCCGAAGCCGCACCAACATAATAGAGATACAGAAACACCGTGGCCCCTTTCTTTGAGATAACTCTGCACTATTGCGAGCTGCAAATGCCACTTCCAGCTTAGCTGTGCAGAGGAAGAACAACAAGAAGAAGAAGTATCTCGAAATATGTCCGTCAGGCCCGTTCCTTTGAGCTGAATCTGCAAATATCTCGGAAACGAAGCGAGCTATGGCAAAATGTTAAGAGACGTTTTTTGTAGTGAATTATGTTTCCTACAATTTATGTTCTATGATATTTTTTGATCAGAAGCGTAGTTTTCGAGATATATCGAGATATTTAAAAGTTCCGAAGCCGCACCGACATAATAGAGATACAGAAACACCGTGGCTCCTTTCTTTGAGATAACTCTGCACTAGTGCGAGCCGCAAATGCCACTTCCAGCTTAGCTGTGCAGAAGAAGAACAACAAGAAGAAGAAATATCTCGAAATATGTCCATCAGGACCCTTCCCTTGAGATAAATCTGCAAATATCTCGGAAACGAAGAGAGCTATGGCAAAATGTTAAGAGACCTTTTTTGTAGAGAATTAAGTTTCCTACTTTTCATGTTCTATGATATTTTTTGATCAGATGCGTAGTTCTCGAGATATATCAAGATATTTAAAAGTTCCGAAGCAGCACCAACATAATAGAGATACAGAAACACCGTGGCCCCTTTCTTTGAGATAACTCTGCACTATTGCGAGCTGTAAATGCCACTTCCAGCTTAGCTGTGCAGAAGAAGAACAACAAGAAGAAGAAATATCTCGAAATATGTCCGTCAGGCCCCTTCCCTTGAGATAAATCTGCAAATATCTCGGAAACGAAGCGAGCTATGGCAAAATCTTAAGAGACCTTTTTTGTAGAGAATTAAGTTTCCTACTTTTTATGTTCTATGATATTTTTCGATCAGAGGCGTAGTTCTCGAGATATATCAAGATATTTAAAAGCTCCGAAGCCGCACCAACATAATAGAGATACAGAAACACCGTGGCCCCTTTCTTTGAGATAACTCTGCACGATTGCGAGCTGGAAATGCCACTTCCAGTTTAGCTGTGCAGAAGAAGAACAACAAGAAGAAGAAATATCTCGAAATATGTCCATCAGGACCCTTCCCTTGAGATAAATCTGCAAATATCTCGGAAACCACGCGAGCTATGGCAAAATGTTAAGAGCCCTTTTCTGTAGACAATAATGTTTCCTACAATTTACGTTCTATGATATTTTTTGATCAGAAGCGTAGTTTTCGAGATATATCGAGATATTTAAAAGCTCCGAAGCCGCACCAACATAATAGAGATACAGAAACACCGTGGCCCCCTTCTTTGAGATAACTCTGCACTATTGCGACCTGCAAATGCCACTTCCAGCTCAGCTGTGCAGAAGAAGAACAACAAGAAGAAGAAATATCTCGAAATATGTCCGTCAGGCCCCTTCCCTTGAGATAAATCTGCAAATATCTCGGAAACGAAGCGAGCTATGGCAAAATGTTAAGAGACCTTTTTTGTAGAGAATTAAGTTTCCTACTTTTTATGTTCTATGATATTTTTTGATCAGATGCGTAGTTCTCGAGATATATCAAGATATTTAAAAGTTCCGAAGCCGCACCAACATAATAGAGATACAGAAACACCGTGGCCCCTTCCTTTGAGATAACTCTGCACTATTGCGAGCTGCAAATGCCACTTCCAGCTTAGCTGTGCAGAGGAAGAACAACAAGAAGAAGAAGTATCTCGAAATATGTCCGTCAGGCCCGTTCCTTTGAGCTGAATCTGCAAATATCTCGGAAACGAAGCGAGCTATGGCAAAATGTTAAGAGACGTTTTTTGTAGAGAATTATGTTTCCTACAATTTATGTTCTATGATATTTTTCGATCAGAAGCGTAGTTTTCGAGATATATCGAGATATTTAAAAGTTCCGAAGCCGCACCAAGATAATAGAGATACAGAAACACCGTGGCTCCTTTCTTTGAGATAACTCTGCACTAGTGCGAGCCGCAAATGCCACTTCCAGCTTAGCTGTGCAGAAGAAGAACAACAAGAAGAAGAAATATCTCGAAATATGTCCGTCAGGCCCCTTCCCTTGAATTAAATCTGCAAATATCTCGGAAACGAAGCGAGCTATGGCAAAATGTTAAGATACCTTTTTTGTAGAGAATTGAGTTTCCTACTTTTTATGTTCTATGATATTTTTCGATCAGACGCGTAGTTCTCGAGATATATCGAGATATTTAAAAGTTCCGAAGCCGCACCAACATAATAGAGATACAGAAACACCGTGGCCCCTTTCTTTGAGATAACTCTGCACTAGTGCGAGCCGCAAATGCCACTTCCAGCTTAGCTGTGCAGAAGAAGAACAACAAGAAGAAGAAATATCTCGAAATATGTCCGTCAGGACCCTTCCCTTGAGATAAATCTGCAAATATCTCGGAAACGAAGCGAGCTATTGCAAAACGTTAAGAGACCTTTTTTGTAGAGAATTAAGTTTCCTACTTTTTATGTTCTATGATATTTTTTGATCAGATGCGTAGTTCTCGAGATATATCAAGATATTTAAAAGTTCCGAAGCCGCACCAACATAATAGAGATACAGAAACACCGTGGCCCCTTTCTTTGAGATAACTCTGCACTATTGCGAGCTGCAAATGCCACTTCCAGCTTAGCTGTGCAGAGGAAGAACAACAAGAAGAAGAAGTATCTCGAAATATGTCCGTCAGGCCCGTTCCTTTGAGCTGAATCTGCAAATATCTCGGAAACGAAGCGAGCTATGGCAAAATGTTAAGAGACGTTTTTTGTAGTGAATTATGTTTCCTACAATTTATGTTCTATGATATTTTTTGATCAGAAGCGTAGTTTTCGAGATATATCGAGATATTTAAAAGTTCCGAAGCCGCACCAACATAATAGAGATACAGAAACACCGTGGCTCCTTTCTTTGAGATAACTCTGCACTAGTGCGAGCCGCAAATGCCACTTCCAGCTTAGCTGTGCAGAAGAAGAACAACAAGAAGAAGAAATATCTCGAAATATGTCCGTCACGCCCCTTCCCTTGAGATAAATCTGCAAATATCTCGGACACGAAGCGAGCTATGGCAAAATGTTAAGAGACCTTTATTGTAGAGAATTATGTTTCCTACAATTTATGTTCTATGATATTTTTTGATCAGAAGCGTAGTTTTCGAGATATATCGAGATATTTAAAAGTTCCGAAGCCGCACCAACATAATAGAGATACAGAAACACCGTGGCCCCTTTCTTTGAGATAACTCTGCACTAGTGCGAGCCGCAAATGCCACTTCCAGCTTAGCTGTGCAGAAGAAGAACAACAAGAAGAAGAAATATCTCGAAATATGTCCGTCAGGCCCCTTCCCTTGAGATAAATCTGCAAATATCTCGGAAACGAAGCGAGCTATGGCAAAATGTTAAGAGACCTTTTTTGTAGAGAATTAAGTTTCCTACTTTTTATGTTCTATGATATTTTTTGATCAGATGCGTAGTTTTCGAGATATATCAAGATATTTAAAAGTTCCGAAGCCGCACCAACATAATAGAGATACAGAAACACCGTGGCCCCTTTCTTTGAGATAACTCTGCACTATTGCGAGCTGCAAATGCCACTTCCAGCTTAGCTGTGCAGAGGAAGAACAACAAGAAGAAGAAGTATCTCGAAATATGTCCGTCAGGCCCGTTCCTTTGAGCTGAATCTGCAAATATCTCGGAAACGAAGCGAGCTATGGCAAAATGTTAAGAGACGTTTTTTGTAGAGAATTATGTTTCCTACAATTTATGTTCTATGATATTTTTTGATCAGAAGCGTAGTTTTCGAGATATATCGAGATATTTAAAAGTTCCGAAGCCGCACCAACAAAATAGAGATACAGAAACACCGTGGCCCCTTTCTTTGAGATAACTCTGCACTAGTGCGAGCCGCAAATGCCACTTCCAGCTTAGCTGTGCAGAAGAAGAACAACAAGAAGAAGAAATATCTCGAAATATGTCCGACAGGCCCCTTCCCTTGAGATAAATCTGCAAATATCTCGGAAACGAAGCAAGCTATGGCGAAATGTTAAGAGACCTTTTTTGTAGAGAATTAAGTTTCCTACTTTTTATCTTCTATGATATTTTTTGATCAGATGCGTAGTTCTCGAGATATATCAAGATATTTAAAAGTTCCGAAGCCGCACCAACATAATAGAGATACAGAAACACCGTGGCCCCTTTCTTTGAGATAACTCTGCACTATTGCGCGCTGCAAATGCCACTTCCAGCTTAGCTGTGCAGAAGAAGAACAACAAGAAGAAGAAATATCTCGAAATATGTCCGTCAGGCCCCTTCCCTTGAGATAAATCTGCAAATATCTCGGAAACGAAGCGAGCTATGGCAAAATGTTAAGAGACCTTTTTTGTAGAGAATTAAGTTTCCTACTTTTTATGTTCTATGATATTTTTCGATCAGAGGCGTAGTTCTCGAGATATATCAAGATATTTAAAAGCTCCGAAGCCGCACCAACATAATAGAGATACAGAAACACCGTGGCCCCTTTCTTTGAGATAACTCTGCACGATTGCGAGCTGGAAATGCCACTTCCAGTTTAGCTGTGCAGAAGAAGAAGAACAAGAAGAAGAAATATCTCGAAATATGTCCATCAGGACCCTTCCCTTGAGATAAATCTGCAAATATCTCGGAAACCAAGCGAGCTATGGCAAAATGTTAAGAGCCCTTTTCTGTAGAGAATAATGTTTCCTACAATTTACGTTCTATGATATTTTTTGATCAGAAGCGTAGTTTTCGAGATATATCGAGATATTTAAAAGTTCCGAAGCCGCACCAACATAATAGAGATACAGAAACACCGTGGCCCCCTTCTTTGAGATAACTCTGCACTATTGCGACCTGCAAATGCCACTTCCAGCTCAGCTGTGCAGAAGAAGAACAACAAGAAGAAGAAATATCTCGAAATATGTCCGTCAGGCCCCTTCCCTTGAGATAAATCTGCAAATATCTCGGAAACGAAGCGAGCTATGGCAAAATGTTAAGAGACCTTTTTTGTAGAGAATTAAGTTTGCTACTTTTTATGTTCTATGATATTTTTTGATCAGATGCGTAGTTCTCGAGATATATCAAGATATTTAAAAGTTCCGAAGCCGCACCAACATAATAGAGATACAGAAACACCGTGGCCCCTTCCTTTGAGATAACTCTGCACTATTGCGAGCTGCAAATGCCACTTCCAGCTTAGCTGTGCAGAGGAAGAACAACAAGAAGAAGAAGTATCTCGAAATATGTCCGTCAGGCCCGTTCCTTTGAGCTGAATCTGCAAATATCTCGGAAACGAAGCGAGCTATGGCAAAATGTTAAGAGACGTTTTTTGTAGAGAATTATGTTTCCTACAATTTATGTTCTATAATATTTTTCGATCAGAAGCGTAGTTTTCGAGATATATCGAGATATTTAAAAGTTCCGAAGCCGCACCAAGATAATAGAGATACAGAAACACCGTGGCTCCTTTCTTTGAGATAACTCTGCACTAGTGCGAGCCGCAAATGCCACTTCCAGCTTAGCTGTGCAGAAGAAGAACAACAAGAAGAAGAAATATCTCGAAATATGTCCGTCAGGCCCCTTCCCTTGAATTAAATCTGCAAATATCTCGGAAACGAAGCGAGCTATGGCAAAATGTTAAGAGACCTTTTTTGTAGAGAATTAAGTTTCCTACTTTTTATGTTCTATGATATTTTTCGATCAGACGCGTAGTTCTCGAGATATATCGAGATATTTAAAAGTTCCGAAGCCGCACCAACATAATAGAGATACAGAAACACCGTGGCCCCTTTCTTTGAGATAACTCTGCACTAGTGCGAGCCGCAAATGCCACTTCCAGCTTAGCTGTGCAGAAGAAGAACAACAAGAAGAAGAAATATCTCGAAATATGTCCGTCAGGACCCTTCCCTTGAGATAAATCTGCAAATATCTCGGAAACGAAGCGAGCTATTGCAAAACGTTAAGAGACCTTTTTTGTAGAGAATTAAGTTTCCTACTTTTTATGTTCTATGATATTTTTTGATCAGATGCGTAGTTCTCGAGATATATCAAGATATTTAAAAGTTCCGAAGCCGCACCAACATAATAGAGATACAGAAACACCGTGGCCCCTTTCTTTGAGATAACTCTGCACTATTGCGAGCTGCAAATGCCACTTCCAGCTTAGCTGTGCAGAGGAAGAACAACAAGAAGAAGAAGTATCTCGAAATATGTCCGTCAGGCCCGTTCCTTTGAGCTGAATCTGCAAATATCTCGGAAACGAAGCGAGCTATGGCAAAATGTTAAGAAACGTTTTTTGTAGTGAATTATGTTTCCTACAATTTATGTTCTATGATATTTTTTGATCAGAAGCGTAATTTTCGAGATATATCGAGATATTTAAAAGTTCCGAAGCCGCACCAACATAATAGAGATACAGAAACACCGTGGCTCCTTTCTTTGAGATAACTCTGCACTAGTGCGAGCCGCAAATGCCACTTCCAGCTTAGCTGTGCAGAAGAAGAACAACAAGAAGAAGAAATATCTCGAAATATGTCCGTCAGGCCCCTTCCCTTGAGATATATCTGCAAATATCTCGGAAACGAAGCGAGCTATGGCAAAATGTAAACAGACCTTTTTGTAGAGAATTAAGTTTCCTACTTTTTATGTTCTATGATATTTTTTGATCAGATGCGTAGTTCTCGAGATATATCAAGATATTTAAAAGTTCCGAAGCCGCACCAACATAATAGAGATACAGAAACACCGTGGCCCCTTTCTTTGAGATAACTCTGCACTATTGCGAGCTGCAAATGCCACTTCCAGCTTAGCTGTGCAGAGGAAGAACAACAAGAAGAAGAAATATCTCGAAATATGTCCGTCAGGCCAGTTCCTTTGAGCTGAATCTGCAAATATCTCGGAAACGAAGCGAGCTATGGCAAAATGTTAAGAGACGTTTTTTGTAGCGAATTATGTTTCCTACAATTCATGTTCTATGATATTTTTTGATCAGAAGCGTAGTTTTCGAGATATATCGAGATATTTAAAAGTTCCGAAGCCGCACCAACATAATAGAGATACAGAAACACCGTGGCCCCTTTCTTTGAGATAACTCTGCACTAGTGCTAGCCGCAAATGCCACTTCCAGCTTAGCTGTGCAGAGGAAGAACAACAAGAAGAAGAAATACCTCGAAATATGTCCGTCAGGCCAGTTCCTTTGAGCTGAATCTGCAAATATCTCGGAAACGAAGCGAGCTATGGCAAAATGTTAAGAGACGTTTTTTGTAGAGAATTATGTTTGCTACAATTCATGTTCTATGATATTTTTTGATCAGAAGCGTAGTTTTCGAGATATATCGAGATATTTAAAAGTTCCGAAGCCGCACCAACATAATAGGGATACAGAAACACCGTGGCCCCTTTCTTTGAGATAACTCTGCACTAGTGCGAGCCGCAAATGCCACTTCCAGCTTAGCTGTGCAGACGAAGAACAACAAGAAGAAGAAATATCTCGAAATATGTCCGTCAGGCCCCTTCCCTTGAGATAAATCTGCAAATATCTCGGAAACGAAGCGAGCTATGGCAAAATGTTAAGAGACCTTTTTTGTAGAGAATTAAGTTTCCTACTTTTTATGTTCTATGATATTTTTTGATCAGATGCGTAGTTCTCGAGATATATCAAGATATTTAAAAGTTCCGAAGCCGCACCAACATAATAGAGATACAGAAACACCGTGGCCCCTTTCTTTGAGATAACTCTGCACTATTGCGAGCTGCAAATGCCACTTCCAGCTTAGCTGTGCAGAGGAAGAACAACAAGAAGAAGAAATATCTCGAAATATGTCCGTCAGGCCAGTTCCTTTGAGCTGAATCTGCAAATATCTCGGAAACGAAGCGAGCTATGGCAAAATGTTAGGAGACGTTTTTTGTAGAGAATTATGTTTCCTACAATTTATGTTCTATGATATTTTTTGATCAGAAGCGTAGTTTTCGAGATATATCGAGATATTTAAAAGTTCCGAAGCCGCACCAACATAATAGGGATACAGAAACACCGTGGCCCCTTTCTTTGAGATAACTCTGCACTAGTGCGAGCCGCAAATGCCACTTCCAGCTTAGCTGTGCAGAAGAAGAACAACAAGAAGAAGAAATATCTCGAAATATGTCCGTCAGGCCCCTTCCCTTGAGATAAATCTGCAAATATCTCGGAAACGAAGCGAGCTATGGCAAAATGTTAAGAGACCTTTTTTGTAGAGAATTAAGTTTCCTACTTTCTATGTTCTATGATATTTTTTGATCAGATGCGTAGTTCTCGAGATATATCAAGATATTTAAAAGTTCCGAAGCCGCACCAACATAATAGAGATACAGAAACACCGTGGCCCCTTTCTTTGAGATAACTCTGCACTATTGCGAGCTGCAAATGCCACTTCCAGCTTAGCTGTGCAGAGGAAGAACAACAAGAAGAAGAAATATCTCGAAATATGTCCGTCAGGCCAGTTCCTTTGAGCTGAATCTGCAAATATCTCGGAAACGAAGCGAGCTATGGCAAAATGTTAAGAGACGTTTTTTGTAGAGAATTATGTTTCCTACAATTTATGTTCTATGATATTTTTTGATCAGAAGCGTAGTTTTCGAGATATATCGAGATATTTAAAAGTTCCGAAGCCGCACCAACATAATAGGGATACAGAAACACCGTGGCCCCTTTCTTTGAGATAACTCTGCACTAGTGCGAGCCGCAAATGCCACTTCCAGCTTAGCTGTGCAGAAGAAGAACAACAAGAAGAAGAAATATCTCGAAATATGTCCGTCAGGCCCCTTCCCTTGAGATAAATCTGCAAATATCTCGGAAACGAAGCGAGCTATGGCAAAATGTTAAGAGACCTTTTTTGTAGAGAATTAAGTTTCCTACTTTTTATGTTCTATGATATTTTTTGATCAGATGCGTAGTTCTCGAGATATATCAAGATATTTAAAAGTTCCGAAGCCGCACCAACATAATAGAGATACAGAAACACCGTGGCCCCTTTCTTTGAGATAACTCTGCACTATTGCGCGCTGCAAATGCCACTTCCAGCTTAGCTGTGCAGAAGAAGAACAACAAGAAGAAGAAATATCTCGAAATATGTCCGTCAGGCCCCTTCCTTTGAGATAAATCTGCAAATATCTCGGAAACGAAGCGGGCTATGGCAAAATGTTAAGAGACCTTTTTTGTAGAGAATTAAGTTTCCTACTTTTTATGTTCTATGATATTTTTCGATCAGAGGCGTAGTTCTCGAGATATATCAAGATATTTAAAAGTTCCGAAGCCGCACCAACATAATAGAGATACAGAAACACCGTGGCCCCTTTCTTTGAGATAACTCTGCACGATTGCGAGCTGGAAATGGCACTTCCAGTTTAGCTGTGCAGAAGAAGAACAACAAGAAGAAGAAATATCTCGAAATATGTCCATCAGGACCCTTCCCTTGAGATAAATCTGCAAATATCTCGGAAACGAAGCGAGCTATGGCAAAATGTTAAGAGACCTTTTTTGTAGAGAATAATGTTTCCTACAATTTACGTTCTATGATATTTTTTGATCAGAAGCGTAGTTTTCGAGATATATCGAAATATTTAAAAGTTCCGAAGCCGCACCAACATAATAGAGATACAGAAACACCGTGGCCCCTTTCTTTGAGATAACTCTGCACTATTGCGAGCTGCAAATGCCACTTCCAGCTTAGCTGTGCAGAAGAAGAACAACAAGAAGAAGAAATATCTCGAAATATGTCCGTCAGGCCCCTTCCCTTGAGATATATCTGCAAATATCTCGGAAACGAAGCGAGCTATGGCAAAATGTTAAGAGACCTTTTTTGTAGAGAATTATGTTTCCTACAATTTAGGTTCTATGATATTTTTTGATCAGAAGCGTAGTTTTCGAGATATATCGAGATATTTAAAAGTTCCGAAGCCGCACCAACATAATAGAGATACAGAAACACCGTGGCTCCTTTCTTTGAGATAACTCTGCACTAGTGCGAGCCGCAAATGCCACTTCCAGCTTAGCTGTGCAGAAGAAGAACAACAAGAAGAAGAAATATCTCGAAATATGTCCGACAGGCCCCTTCCCTTGAGATAAATCTGCAAATATCTCGGAAACGAAGCGAGCTATGGCGAAATGTTAAGAGACCTTTTTTGTAGAGAATTAAGTTTCCTACTTTTTATCTTCTACGATATTTTTTGATCAGATGCGTAGTTCTCGAGATATATCAAGATATTTAAAAGTTCCGAAGCCGCACCAACATAATAGAGATACAGAAACACCGTGGCCCCTTTCTTTGAGATAACTCTGCACTATTGCGCGCTGCAAATGCCACTTCCAGCTTAGGTGTGCAGAAGAAGAACAACAAGAAGAAGAAATATCTCGAAATATGTCCGTCAGGCCCCTTCCCTTGAGATAAATCTGCAAATATCGCGGAAACGAAGCGAGCTATGGCAAAATGTTAAGAGACCTTTTTTGTAGAGAATTATTTTTCCTACAATTTAGGTTCTATGATATTTTTTGGTCAGAAGCGTAGTTTTCGAGATATATCGAGATATTTAAAAGTTCCGAAGCCGCACCAACATAATAGAGATACAGAAACACCGTGGCCCCTTTCTTTGAGATAACTCTGCACTAGTGCGAGCCGCAAATGCCACTTCCAGCTTAGCTGTGCAGAAGAAGAACAACAAGAAGAAGAAATATCTCGAAATATGTCCGTCAGGCCCCTTCCCTTGAGATATATCTGCAAATATCTCGGAAACGAAGCGAGCTATGGCGAAATGTTAAGAGACCTTTTTTGTAGAGAATTATGTTTCCTACAATTTAGGTTCTATGATATTTTTTGGTCAGAAGCGTAGTTTTCGAGATATATCGAGATATTTAAAAGTTCCGAAGCCGCACCAACATAATAGAGATACAGAAACACCGTGGCCCCTTTCTTTGAGATAACTCTGCACTAGTGCGAGCCGCAAATGCCACTTCCAGCTTAGCTGTGCAGAAGAAGAACAACAAGAAGAAGAAATATCTCGAAATATGTCGGTCAGGCCCCTTCCCTTGAGATAAATCTGCAAATATCTCGGGAACGAAGCGAGCTATGGCAAAATGTTAAGAGACCTTTTTTGTAGAGAATTAAGTTTCCTACTTTTTATGTTCTATGATATTTTTTGATCAGATGCGTAGTTCTCGAGATATATCAAGATATTTAAAAGTTCCGAAGCCGCACCAACATAATAGAGATACAGAAACACCGTGGCCCCTTTCTTTGAGATAACTCTGCACTATTGCGAGCTGCAAATGCCACTTCGAGCTTAGCTGTGCAGAGGAAGAACAACAAGAAGAAGAAGTATCTCGAAATATGTCCGTCAGGCCCGTTCCTTTGAGCTGAATCTGCGAATATCTCGGAAACGAAGCGAGCTATGGCAAAATGTTAAGAGACGTTTTTTGTAGTGAATTATGTTTCCTACAATTTATGTTCTATGATATTTTTTGATCAGAAGCGTAGTTTTCGAGATATATCGAGATATTTAAAAGTTCCGAAGCCGCACCAACATAATAGAGATACAGAAACACCGTGGCTCCTTTCTTTGAGATAACTCTGCACTAGTGCGAGCCGCAAATGCCACTTCCAGCTTAGCTGTGCAGAAGAAGAACAACAAGAAGAAGAAATATCTCGAAATATGTCCGTCAGGCCCCTTCCCTTGAGATAAATCTGCAAATATCTCGGAAACGAAGCGAGCTATGGCAAAATGTTAAGAGACCTTTTTTGTAGAGAATTATGTTTCCTACAATTTAGGTTCTATGATATTTTTTGGTCAGAGGCGTAGTTTTCGAGATATATCGAGATATTTAAAAGTTCCGAAGCCGCACCAACATAATAGAGATACAGAAACACCGTGGCCCCTTTCTTTGAGATAACTCTGCACTATTGCGAGCTGCAAATGCCACTTCCAGCTTAGCTGTGCAGAGGAAGAACAACAAGAAGAAGAAGTATCTCGAAATATGTCCGTCAGGCCCGTTCCTTTGAGCTGAATCTGCAAATATCTCGGAAACGAAGCGAGCTATGGCAAAATGTTAAGAGACGTTTTTTGTAGTGAATTATGTTTCCTACAATTTATGTTCTATGATATTTTTTGATCAGAAGCGTAGTTTTCGAGATATATCGAGATATTTAAAAGTTCCGAAGCCGCACCGACATAATAGAGATACAGAAACACCGTGGCTCCTTTCTTTGAGATAACTCTGCACTAGTGCGAGCCGCAAATGCCACTTCCAGCTTAGCTGTGCAGAAGAAGAACAACAAGAAGAAGAAATATCTCGAAATATGTCCATCAGGACCCTTCCCTTGAGATAAATCTGCAAATATCTCGGAAACGAAGAGAGCTATGGCAAAATGTTAAGAGACCTTTTTTGTAGAGAATTAAGTTTCCTACTTTTCATGTTCTATGATATTTTTTGATCAGATGCGTAGTTCTCGAGATATATCAAGATATTTAAAAGTTCCGAAGCAGCACCAACATAATAGAGATACAGAAACACCGTGGCCCCTTTCTTTGAGATAACTCTGCACTATTGCGAGCTGTAAATGCCACTTCCAGCTTAGCTGTGCAGAAGAAGAACAACAAGAAGAAGAAATATCTCGAAATATGTCCGTCAGGCCCCTTCCCTTGAGATAAATCTGCAAATATCTCGGAAACGAAGCGAGCTATGGCAAAATCTTAAGAGACCTTTTTTGTAGAGAATTAAGTTTCCTACTTTTTATGTTCTATGATATTTTTCGATCAGAGGCGTAGTTCTCGAGATATATCAAGATATTTAAAAGCTCCGAAGCCGCACCAACATAATAGAGATACAGAAACACCGTGGCCCCTTTCTTTGAGATAACTCTGCACGATTGCGAGCTGGAAATGCCACTTCCAGTTTAGCTGTGCAGAAGAAGAACAACAAGAAGAAGAAATATCTCGAAATATGTCCATCAGGACCCTTCCCTTGAGATAAATCTGCAAATATCTCGGAAACCACGCGAGCTATGGCAAAATGTTAAGAGCCCTTTTCTGTAGACAATAATGTTTCCTACAATTTACGTTCTATGATATTTTTTGATCAGAAGCGTAGTTTTCGAGATATATCGAGATATTTAAAAGCTCCGAAGCCGCACCAACATAATAGAGATACAGAAACACCGTGGCCCCCTTCTTTGAGATAACTCTGCACTATTGCGACCTGCAAATGCCACTTCCAGCTCAGCTGTGCAGAAGAAGAACAACAAGAAGAAGAAATATCTCGAAATATGTCCGTCAGGCCCCTTCCCTTGAGATAAATCTGCAAATATCTCGGAAACGAAGCGAGCTATGGCAAAATGTTAAGAGACCTTTTTTGTAGAGAATTAAGTTTCCTACTTTTTATGTTCTATGATATTTTTTGATCAGATGCGTAGTTCTCGAGATATATCAAGATATTTAAAAGTTCCGAAGCCGCACCAACATAATAGAGATACAGAAACACCGTGGCCCCTTCCTTTGAGATAACTCTGCACTATTGCGAGCTGCAAATGCCACTTCCAGCTTAGCTGTGCAGAGGAAGAACAACAAGAAGAAGAAGTATCTCGAAATATGTCCGTCAGGCCCGTTCCTTTGAGCTGAATCTGCAAATATCTCGGAAACGAAGCGAGCTATGGCAAAATGTTAAGAGACGTTTTTTGTAGAGAATTATGTTTCCTACAATTTATGTTCTATGATATTTTTCGATCAGAAGCGTAGTTTTCGAGATATATCGAGATATTTAAAAGTTCCGAAGCCGCACCAAGATAATAGAGATACAGAAACACCGTGGCTCCTTTCTTTGAGATAACTCTGCACTAGTGCGAGCCGCAAATGCCACTTCCAGCTTAGCTGTGCAGAAGAAGAACAACAAGAAGAAGAAATATCTCGAAATATGTCCGTCAGGCCCCTTCCCTTGAATTAAATCTGCAAATATCTCGGAAACGAAGCGAGCTATGGCAAAATGTTAAGATACCTTTTTTGTAGAGAATTGAGTTTCCTACTTTTTATGTTCTATGATATTTTTCGATCAGACGCGTAGTTCTCGAGATATATCGAGATATTTAAAAGTTCCGAAGCCGCACCAACATAATAGAGATACAGAAACACCGTGGCCCCTTTCTTTGAGATAACTCTGCACTAGTGCGAGCCGCAAATGCCACTTCCAGCTTAGCTGTGCAGAAGAAGAACAACAAGAAGAAGAAATATCTCGAAATATGTCCGTCAGGACCCTTCCCTTGAGATAAATCTGCAAATATCTCGGAAACGAAGCGAGGTATTGCAAAACGTTAAGAGACCTTTTTTGTAGAGAATTAAGTTTCCTACTTTTTATGTTCTATGATATTTTTTGATCAGATGCGTAGTTCTCGAGATATATCAAGATATTTAAAAGTTCCGAAGCCGCACCAACATAATAGAGATACAGAAACACCGTGGCCCCTTTCTTTGAGATAACTCTGCACTATTGCGAGCTGCAAATGCCACTTCCAGCTTAGCTGTGCAGAGGAAGAACAACAAGAAGAAGAAGTATCTCGAAATATGTCCGTCAGGCCCGTTCCTTTGAGCTGAATCTGCAAATATCTCGGAAACGAAGCGAGCTATGGCAAAATGTTAAGAGACGTTTTTTGTAGTGAATTATGTTTCCTACAATTTATGTTCTATGATATTTTTTGATCAGAAGCGTAGTTTTCGAGATATATCGAGATATTTAAAAGTTCCGAAGCCGCACCAACATAATAGAGATACAGAAACACCGTGGCTCCTTTCTTTGAGATAACTCTGCACTAGTGCGAGCCGCAAATGCCACTTCCAGCTTAGCTGTGCAGAAGAAGAACAACAAGAAGAAGAAATATCTCGAAATATGTCCGTCACGCCCCTTCCCTTGAGATAAATCTGCAAATATCTCGGACACGAAGCGAGCTATGGCAAAATGTTAAGAGACCTTTATTGTAGAGAATTATGTTTCCTACAATTTATGTTCTATGATATTTTTTGATCAGAAGCGTAGTTTTCGAGATATATCGAGATATTTAAAAGTTCCGAAGCCGCACCAACATAATAGAGATACAGAAACACCGTGGCCCCTTTCTTTGAGATAACTCTGCACTAGTGCGAGCCGCAAATGCCACTTCCAGCTTAGCTGTGCAGAAGAAGAACAACAAGAAGAAGAAATATCTCGAAATATGTCCGTCAGGCCCCTTCCCTTGAGATAAATCTGCAAATATCTCGGAAACGAAGCGAGCTATGGCAAAATGTTAAGAGACCTTTTTTGTAGAGAATTAAGTTTCCTACTTTTTATGTTCTATGATATTTTTTGATCAGATGCGTAGTTTTCGAGATATATCAAGATATTTAAAAGTTCCGAAGCCGCACCAACATAATAGAGATACAGAAACACCGTGGCCCCTTTCTTTGAGATAACTCTGCACTATTGCGAGCTGCAAATGCCACTTCCAGCTTAGCTGTGCAGAGGAAGAACAACAAGAAGAAGAAGTATCTCGAAATATGTCCGTCAGGCCCGTTCCTTTGAGCTGAATCTGCAAATATCTCGGAAACGAAGCGAGCTATGGCAAAATGTTAAGAGACGTTTTTTGTAGAGAATTATGTTTCCTACAATTTATGTTCTATGATATTTTTTGATCAGAAGCGTAGTTTTCGAGATATATCGAGATATTTAAAAGTTCCGAAGCCGCACCAACAAAATAGAGATACAGAAACACCGTGGCCCCTTTCTTTGAGATAACTCTGCACTAGTGCGAGCCGCAAATGCCACTTCCAGCTTAGCTGTGCAGAAGAAGAACAACAAGAAGAAGAAATATCTCGAAATATGTCCGACAGGCCCCTTCCCTTGAGATAAATCTGCAAATATCTCGGAAACGAAGCAAGCTATGGCGAAATGTTAAGAGACCTTTTTTGTAGAGAATTAAGTTTCCTACTTTTTATCTTCTATGATATTTTTTGATCAGATGCGTAGTTCTCGAGATATATCAAGATATTTAAAAGTTCCGAAGCCGCACCAACATAATAGAGATACAGAAACACCGTGGCCCCTTTCTTTGAGATAACTCTGCACTATTGCGCGCTGCAAATGCCACTTCCAGCTTAGCTGTGCAGAAGAAGAACAACAAGAAGAAGAAATATCTCGAAATATGTCCGTCAGGCCCCTTCCCTTGAGATAAATCTGCAAATATCTCGGAAACGAAGCGAGCTATGGCAAAATGTTAAGAGACCTTTTTTGTAGAGAATTAAGTTTCCTACTTTTTATGTTCTATGATATTTTTCGATCAGAGGCGTAGTTCTCGAGATATATCAAGATATTTAAAAGCTCCGAAGCCGCACCAACATAATAGAGATACAGAAACACCGTGGCCCCTTTCTTTGAGATAACTCTGCACGATTGCGAGCTGGAAATGCCACTTCCAGTTTAGCTGTGCAGAAGAAGAAGAACAAGAAGAAGAAATATCTCGAAATATGTCCATCAGGACCCTTCCCTTGAGATAAATCTGCAAATATCTCGGAAACCAAGCGAGCTATGGCAAAATGTTAAGAGACCTTTTTTGTAGAGAATTAAGTTTCCTACTTTTTATGTTCTATGATATTTTTCGATCAGAGGCGTAGTTCTCGAGATATATCAAGATATTTAAAAGCTCCGAAGCCGCACCAACATAATAGAGATACAGAAACACCGTGGCCCCCTTCTTTGAGATAACTCTGCACTATTGCGACCTGCAAATGCCACTTCCAGCTCAGCTGTGCAGAAGAAGAACAACAAGAAGAAGAAATATCTCGAAATATGTCCGTCAGGCCCCTTCCCTTGAGATAAATCTGCAAATATCTCGGAAACGAAGCGAGCTATGGCAAAATGTTAAGAGACCTTTTTTGTAGAGAATTAAGTTTGCTACTTTTTATGTTCTATGATATTTTTTGATCAGATGCGTAGTTCTCGAGATATATCAAGATATTTAAAAGTTCCGAAGCCGCACCAACATAATAGAGATACAGAAACACCGTGGCCCCTTCCTTTGAGATAACTCTGCACTATTGCGAGCTGCAAATGCCACTTCCAGCTTAGCTGTGCAGAGGAAGAACAACAAGAAGAAGAAGTATCTCGAAATATGTCCGTCAGGCCCGTTCCTTTGAGCTGAATCTGCAAATATCTCGGAAACGAAGCGAGCTATGGCAAAATGTTAAGAGACGTTTTTTGTAGAGAATTATGTTTCCTACAATTTATGTTCTATGATATTTTTCGATCAGAAGCGTAGTTTTCGAGATATATCGAGATATTTAAAAGTTCCGAAGCCGCACCAAGATAATAGAGATACAGAAACACCGTGGCTCCTTTCTTTGAGATAACTCTGCACTAGTGCGAGCCGCAAATGCCACTTCCAGCTTAGCTGTGCAGAAGAAGAACAACAAGAAGAAGAAATATCTCGAAATATGTCCGTCAGGCCCCTTCCCTTGAATTAAATCTGCAAATATCTCGGAAACGAAGCGAGCTATGGCAAAATGTTAAGAGACCTTTTTTGTAGAGAATTAAGTTTCCTACTTTTTATGTTCTATGATATTTTTCGATCAGACGCGTAGTTCTCGAGATATATCGAGATATTTAAAAGTTCCGAAGCCGCACCAACATAATAGAGATACAGAAACACCGTGGCCCCTTTCTTTGAGATAACTCTGCACTAGTGCGAGCCGCAAATGCCACTTCCAGCTTAGCTGTGCAGAAGAAGAACAACAAGAAGAAGAAATATCTCGAAATATGTCCGTCAGGACCCTTCCCTTGAGATAAATCTGCAAATATCTCGGAAACGAAGCGAGATATTGCAAAACGTTAAGAGACCTTTTTTGTAGAGAATTAAGTTTCCTACTTTTTATGTTCTATGATATTTTTTGATCAGATGCGTAGTTCTCGAGATATATCAAGATATTTAAAAGTTCCGAAGCCGCACCAACATAATAGAGATACAGAAACACCGTGGCCCCTTTCTTTGAGATAACTCTGCACTATTGCGAGCTGCAAATGCCACTTCCAGCTTAGCTGTGCAGAGGAAGAACAACAAGAAGAAGAAGTATCTCGAAATATGTCCGTCAGGCCCGTTCCTTTGAGCTGAATCTGCAAATATCTCGGAAACGAAGCGAGCTATGGCAAAATGTTAAGAAACGTTTTTTGTAGTGAATTATGTTTCCTACAATTTATGTTCTATGATATTTTTTGATCAGAAGCGTAATTTTCGAGATATATCGAGATATTTAAAAGTTCCGAAGCCGCACCAACATAATAGAGATACAGAAACACCGTGGCTCCTTTCTTTGAGATAACTCTGCACTAGTGCGAGCCGCAAATGCCACTTCCAGCTTAGCTGTGCAGAAGAAGAACAACAAGAAGAAGAAATATCTCGAAATATGTCCGTCAGGCCCCTTCCCTTGAGATAAATCTGCAAATATCTCGGAAACGAAGCGAGCTATGGCAAAATGTTAAGAGACCTTTTTTGTAGAGAATTAAGTTTCCTACTTTTTATGTTCTATGATATTTTTCGATCAGAGGCGTAGTTCTCGAGATATATCAAGATATTTAAAAGTTCCGAAGCCGCACCAACATAATAGAGATACAGAAACACCGTGGCCCCTTCCTTTGAGATAACGCTGCACTATTGCGAGCTGCAAATGCCACTTCCAGCTTAGCTGTGCAGAGGAAGAACAACAAGAAGAAGAAGTATCTCGAAATATGTCCGTCAGGCCCGTTCCTTTGAGCTGAATCTGCAAATATCTCGGAAACGAAGCGAGCTATGGCAAAATGTTAAGAGACGTTTTTTGTAGAGAATTATGTTTCCTACAATTTATGTTCTATGATATTTTTCGATCAGAAGCGTAGTTTTCGAGATATATCGAGATATTTAAAAGTTCCGAAGCCGCACCAAGATAATAGAGATACAGAAACACCGTGGCTCCTTGCTTTGAGATAACTCTGCACTAGTGCGAGCCGCAAATGCCACTTCCAGCTTAGCTGTGCAGAAGAACAACAAGAAGAAGAAATATCTCGAAATATGTCCGTCAGGCCCCTTCCCTTGAATTAAATCTGCAAATATCTCGGAAACGAAGCGAGCTATGGCAAAATGTTAAGAGACCTTTTTTGTAGAGAATTAAGTTTCCTACTTTTTATGTTCTATGATATTTTTCGATCAGACGCGTAGTTCTCGAGATATATCGAGATATTTAAAAGTTCCGAAGCCGCACCAACATAATAGAGATACAGAAACACCGTGGCCCCTTTCTTTGAGATAACTCTGCACTAGTGCGAGCCGCAAATGCCACTTCCAGCTTAGCTGTGCAGAAGAAGAACAACAAGAAGAAGAAATATCTCGAAATATGTCCGTCAGGACCCTTCCCTTGAGATAAATCTGCAAATATCTCGGAAACGAAGCGAGCTATTGCAAAACGTTAAGCGACCTTTTTTGTAGAGAATTAAGTTTCCTACTTTTTATGTTCTATGATAGTTTTTGATCAGATGCGTAGTTCTCGAGATATATCAAGATATTTAAAAGTTCCGAAGCCGCACCAACATAATAGAGATACAGAAACACCGTGGCCCCTTTCTTTGAGATAACTCTGCACTATTGCGAGCTGCAAATGCCACTTCCAGCTTAGCTGTGCAGAGAAAGAACAACAAGAAGAAGAAGTATCTCGAAATATGTCCGTCAGGCCCGTTCCTTTGAGCTGAATCTGCAAATATCTCGGAAACGAAGCGAGCTATGGCAAAATGTTAAGAGACGTTTTTTGTAGTGAATTATGTTTCCTACAATTTATGTTCTATGATATTTTTTGATCAGAAGCGTAGTTTTCGAGATATATCGAGATATTTAAAAGTTCCGAAGCCGCACCAACATAATAGAGATACAGAAACACCGTGGCTCCTTTCTTTGAGATAACTCTGCACTAGTGCGAGCCGCAAATGCCACTTCCAGCTTAGCTGTGCAGAAGAAGAACAACAAGAAGAAGAAATATCTCGAAATATGTCCGTCACGCCCCTTCCCTTGAGATAAATCTGCAAATATCTCGGACACGAAGCGAGCTATGGCAAAATGTTAAGAGACCTTTATTGTAGAGAATTATGTTTCCTACAATTTATGTTCTATGATATTTTTTGATCAGAAGCGTAGTTTTCGAGATATATCGAGATATTTAAAAGTTCCGAAGCCGCACCAACATAATAGAGATACAGAAACACCGTGGCCCCTTTCTTTGAGATAACTCTGCACTAGTGCGAGCCGCAAATGCCACTTCCAGCTTAGCTGTGCAGAAGAAGAACAACAAGAAGAAGCAATATCTCGAAATATGTCCGACAGGCCCCTTCCCTTGAGATAAATCTGCAAATATCTCGGAAACGACGCGAGCTATGGCGAAATGTTAAGAGACCTTTTTTGTAGAGAATTAAGTTTC
The DNA here is from genome assembly GCF_051020975.1 of Osmia lignaria lignaria. Lineage (NCBI taxonomy): Eukaryota > Metazoa > Arthropoda > Insecta > Hymenoptera > Megachilidae > Osmia > Osmia lignaria. Next base: position 1,460,960 of record NW_027478159.1, on the reverse strand, counting down.
CTACTTTTTATCTTCTATGATATTTTTTGATCAGATGCGTAGTTCTCGAGATATATCGAGATATTTAAAAGTTCCGAAGCCGCACCAACATAATAGAGATACAGAAACACCGTGGCCCCTTTCTTTGAGATAACTCTGCACTAGTGCGAGCCGCAAATGCCACTTCCAGCTTAGCTGTGCAGAAGAAGAACAACAAGAAGAAGAAATATCTCGAAATATGTCCGTCAGGACCCTTCCCTTGAGATAAATCTGCAAATATCTCGGAAACGAAGCGAGCTATTGCAAAACGTTAAGAGACCTTTTTTGTAGAGAATTAAGTTTCCTACTTTTTATGTTCTATGATATTTTTTGATCAGATGCGTAGTTCTCGAGATATATCAAGATATTTAAAAGTTCCGAAGCCGCACCAACATAATAGAGATACAGAAACACCGTGGCCCCTTTCTTTGAGATAACTCTGCACTATTGCGAGCTGCAAATGCCACTTCCAGCTTAGCTGTGCAGAGGAAGAACAACAAGAAGAAGAAGTATCTCGAAATATGTCCGTCAGGCCCGTTCCTTTGAGCTGAATCTGCAAATATCTCGGAAACGAAGCGAGCTATGGCAAAATGTTAAGAAACGTTTTTTGTAGTGAATTATGTTTCCTACAATTTATGTTCTATGATATTTTTTGATCAGAAGCGTAATTTTCGAGATATATCGAGATATTTAAAAGTTCCGAAGCCGCACCAACATAATAGAGATACAGAAACACCGTGGCTCCTTTCTTTGAGATAACTCTGCACTAGTGCGAGCCGCAAATGCCACTTCCAGCTTAGCTGTGCAGAAGAAGAACAACAAGAAGAAGAAATATCTCGAAATATGTCCGTCAGGCCCCTTCCCTTGAGATAAATCTGCAAATATCTCGGAAACGAAGCGAGCTATGGCAAAATGTTAAGAGACCTTTTTTGTAGAGAATTAAGTTTCCTACTTTTTATGTTCTATGATATTTTTCGATCAGAGGCGTAGTTCTCGAGATATATCAAGATATTTAAAAGTTCCGAAGCCGCACCAACATAATAGAGATACAGAAACACCGTGGCCCCTTCCTTTGAGATAACGCTGCACTATTGCGAGCTGCAAATGCCACTTCCAGCTTAGCTGTGCAGAGGAAGAACAACAAGAAGAAGAAGTATCTCGAAATATGTCCGTCAGGCCCGTTCCTTTGAGCTGAATCTGCAAATATCTCGGAAACGAAGCGAGCTATGGCAAAATGTTAAGAGACGTTTTTTGTAGAGAATTATGTTTCCTACAATTTATGTTCTATGATATTTTTCGATCAGAAGCGTAGTTTTCGAGATATATCGAGATATTTAAAAGTTCCGAAGCCGCACCAAGATAATAGAGATACAGAAACACCGTGGCTCCTTGCTTTGAGATAACTCTGCACTAGTGCGAGCCGCAAATGCCACTTCCAGCTTAGCTGTGCAGAAGAACAACAAGAAGAAGAAATATCTCGAAATATGTCCGTCAGGCCCCTTCCCTTGAATTAAATCTGCAAATATCTCGGAAACGAAGCGAGCTATGGCAAAATGTTAAGAGACCTTTTTTGTAGAGAATTAAGTTTCCTACTTTTTATGTTCTATGATATTTTTCGATCAGACGCGTAGTTCTCGAGATATATCGAGATATTTAAAAGTTCCGAAGCCGCACCAACATAATAGAGATACAGAAACACCGTGGCCCCTTTCTTTGAGATAACTCTGCACTAGTGCGAGCCGCAAATGCCACTTCCAGCTTAGCTGTGCAGAAGAAGAACAACAAGAAGAAGAAATATCTCGAAATATGTCCGTCAGGACCCTTCCCTTGAGATAAATCTGCAAATATCTCGGAAACGAAGCGAGCTATTGCAAAACGTTAAGCGACCTTTTTTGTAGAGAATTAAGTTTCCTACTTTTTATGTTCTATGATAGTTTTTGATCAGATGCGTAGTTCTCGAGATATATCAAGATATTTAAAAGTTCCGAAGCCGCACCAACATAATAGAGATACAGAAACACCGTGGCCCCTTTCTTTGAGATAACTCTGCACTATTGCGAGCTGCAAATGCCACTTCCAGCTTAGCTGTGCAGAGAAAGAACAACAAGAAGAAGAAGTATCTCGAAATATGTCCGTCAGGCCCGTTCCTTTGAGCTGAATCTGCAAATATCTCGGAAACGAAGCGAGCTATGGCAAAATGTTAAGAGACGTTTTTTGTAGTGAATTATGTTTCCTACAATTTATGTTCTATGATATTTTTTGATCAGAAGCGTAGTTTTCGAGATATATCGAGATATTTAAAAGTTCCGAAGCCGCACCAACATAATAGAGATACAGAAACACCGTGGCTCCTTTCTTTGAGATAACTCTGCACTAGTGCGAGCCGCAAATGCCACTTCCAGCTTAGCTGTGCAGAAGAAGAACAACAAGAAGAAGAAATATCTCGAAATATGTCCGTCACGCCCCTTCCCTTGAGATAAATCTGCAAATATCTCGGACACGAAGCGAGCTATGGCAAAATGTTAAGAGACCTTTATTGTAGAGAATTATGTTTCCTACAATTTATGTTCTATGATATTTTTTGATCAGAAGCGTAGTTTTCGAGATATATCGAGATATTTAAAAGTTCCGAAGCCGCACCAACATAATAGAGATACAGAAACACCGTGGCCCCTTTCTTTGAGATAACTCTGCACTAGTGCGAGCCGCAAATGCCACTTCCAGCTTAGCTGTGCAGAAGGAGAACAACAAGAAGAAGAAATATCTCGAAATATGTCCGACAGGCCCCTTCCCTTGAGATAAATCTGCAAATATCTCGGAAACGACGCGAGCTATGGCGAAATGTTAAGAGACCTTTTTTGTAGAGAATTAAGTTTCCTACTTTTTATCTTCTATGATATTTTTTGATCAGATGCGTAGTTCTCGAGATATATCGAGATATTTAAAAGTTCCGAAGCCGCACCAACATAATAGAGATACAGAAACACCGTGGCCCCTTTCTTTGAGATAACTCTGCACTAGTGCGAGCCGCAAATGCCACTTCCAGCTTAGCTGTGCAGAAGAAGAACAACAAGAAGAAGAAATATCTCGAAATATGTCCGACAGGCCCCTTCCCTTGAGATAAATCTGCAAATATCTCGGAAACGAAGCGAGCTATGGCGAAATGTTAAGAGACCTTTTTTGTAGAGAATTAAGTTTCCTGCTTTTTATGTTCTATGATATTTTTTGATCAGATGCGTAGTTCTGGAGATATATCAAGATATTTAAAAGTTCCGAAGCCGCACCAACATAATAGAGATACAGAAACACCGTGGCCCCTTTCTTTGAGATAACTCTGCACTATTGCGAGCTGCAAATGCCACTTCCAGCTTAGCTGTGCAGAAGAGGAACAACAAGAAGAAGAAGTATCTCGAAATATGTCCGTCAGGCCCGTTCCTTTGAGCTGAATCTGCAAATATCTCGGAAACGAAGCGAGCTATGGCAAAATGTTAAGAGACATTTTTTGTAGTGAATTATGTTTCCTACAATTTATGTTCTATGATATTTTTTGATCAGAAGCGTAGTTTTCGAGATATATCGAGATATTTAAAAGTTCCGAAGCCGCACCAACATAATAGAGATACAGAAACACCATGGCTCCTTTCTTTGAGATAACTCTGCACTAGTGCGAGCCGCAAATGCCACTTCCAGCTTAGCTGTGCAGAAGAAGAACAACAAGAAGAAGAAATATCTCGAAATATGTCCGTCACGCCCCTTCCCTTGAGATAAATCTGCAAATATCTCGGACACGAAGCGAGCTATGGCAAAATGTTAAGAGACCTTTATTGTAGAGAATTATGTTTCCTACAATTTATGTTCTATGATATTTTTTGATCAGAAGCGTAGTTTTCGAGATATATCGAGATATTTAAAAGTTCCGAAGCCGCACCAACATAATAGAGATACAGAAACACCGTGGCCCCTTTCTTTGAGATAACTCTGCACTAGTGCGAGCCGCAAATGCCACTTCCAGCTTAGCTGTGCAGAAGAAGAACAACAAGAAGAAGAAATATCTCGAAATATGTCCGACAGGCCCCTTCCCTTGAGATAAATCTGCAAATATCTCGGAAACGACGCGAGCTATGGCGAAATGTTAAGAGACCTTTTTTGTAGAGAATTAAGTTTCCTACTTTTTATCTTCTATGATATTTTTTGATCAGATGCGTAGTTCTCGAGATATATCGAGATATTTAAAAGTTCCGAAGCCGCACCAACATAATAGAGATACAGAAACACCGTGGCCCCTTTCTTTGAGATAACTCTGCACTAGTGCGAGCCGCAAATGCCACTTCCAGCTTAGCTGTGCAGAAGAAGAACAACAAGAAGAAGAAATATCTCGAAATATGTCCGACAGGCCCCTTCCCTTGAGATAAATCTGCAAATATCTCGGAAACGAAGCGAGCTATGGCGAAATGTTAAGAGACCTTTTTTGTAGAGAATTAAGTTTCCTGCTTTTTATGTTCTATGATATTTTTTGATCAGATGCGTAGTTCTGGAGATATATCAAGATATTTAAAAGTTCCGAAGCCGCACCAACATAATAGAGATACAGAAACACCGTGGCCCCTTTCTTTGAGATAACTCTGCACTATTGCGAGCTGCAAATGCCACTTCCAGCTTAGCTGTGCAGAAGAGGAACAACAAGAAGAAGAAGTATCTCGAAATATGTCCGTCAGGCCCGTTCCTTTGAGCTGAATCTGCAAATATCTCGGAAACGAAGCGAGCTATGGCAAAATGTTAAGAGACGTTTTTTGTAGTGAATTATGTTTCCTACAATTTATGTTCTATGATATTTTTTGATCAGAAGCGTAGTTTTCGAGATATATCGAGATATTTAAAAGTTCCGAAGCCGCACCAACATAATAGAGATACAGAAACACCGTGGCTCCTTTCTTTGAGATAACTCTGCACTAGTGCGAGCCGCAAATGCCACTTCCAGCTTAGCTGTGCAGAAGAAGAACAACAAGAAGAAGAAATATCTCGAAATATGTCCGTCACGCCCCTTCCCTTGAGATAAATCTGCAAATATCTCGGACACGAAGCGAGCTATGGCAAAATGTTAAGAGACCTTTATTGTAGAGAATTATGTTTCCTACAATTTATGTTCTATGATATTTTTTGATCAGAAGCGTAGTTTTCGAGATATATCGAGATATTTAAAAGTTCCGAAGCCGCACCAACATAATAGAGATACAGAAACACCGTGGCCCCTTTCTTTGAGATAACTCTGCACTAGTGCGAGCCGCAAATGCCACTTCCAGCTTAGCTGTGCAGAAGAAGAACAACAAGAAGAAGAAATATCTCGAAATATGTCCGACAGGCCCCTTCCCTTGAGATAAATCTGCAAATATCTCGGAAACGACGCGAGCTATGGCGAAATGTTAAGAGACCTTTTTTGTAGAGAATTAAGTTTCCTACTTTTTATCTTCTATGATATTTTTTGATCAGATGCGTAGTTCTCGAGATATATCGAGATATTTAAAAGTTCCGAAGCCGCACCAACATAATAGAGATACAGAAACACCGTGGCCCCTTTCTTTGAGATAACTCTGCACTAGTGCGAGCCGCAAATGCCACTTCCAGCTTAGCTGTGCAGAAGAAGAACAACAAGAAGAAGAAATATCTCGAAATATGTCCGACAGGCCCCTTCCCTTGAGATAAATCTGCAAATATCTCGGAAACGAAGCGAGCTATGGCGAAATGTTAAGAGACCTTTTTTGTAGAGAATTAAGTTTCCTGCTTTTTATGTTCTATGATATTTTTTGATCAGATGCGTAGTTCTGGAGATATATCAAGATATTTAAAAGTTCCGAAGCCGCACCAACATAATAGAGATACAGAAACACCGTGGCCCCTTTCTTTGAGATAACTCTGCACTATTGCGAGCTGCAAATGCCACTTCCAGCTTAGCTGTGCAGAAGAGGAACAACAAGAAGAAGAAGTATCTCGAAATATGTCCGTCAGGCCCGTTCCTTTGAGCTGAATCTGCAAATATCTCGGAAACGAAGCGAGCTATGGCAAAATGTTAAGAGACGTTTTTTGTAGTGAATTATGTTTCCTACAATTTATGTTCTATGATATTTTTTGATCAGAAGCGTAGTTTTCGAGATATATCGAGATATTTAAAAGTTCCGAAGCCGCACCAACATAATAGAGATACAGAAACACCGTGGCTCCTTTCTTTGAGATAACTCTGCACTAGTGCGAGCCGCAAATGCCACTTCCAGCTTAGCTGTGCAGAAGAAGAACAACAAGAAGAAGAAATATCTCGAAATATGTCCGTCACGCCCCTTCCCTTGAGATAAATCTGCAAATATCTCGGACACGAAGCGAGCTATGGCAAAATGTTAAGAGACCTTTATTGTAGAGAATTATGTTTCCTACAATTTATGTTCTATGATATTTTTTGATCAGAAGCGTAGTTTTCGAGATATATCGAGATATTTAAAAGTTCCGAAGCCGCACCAACATAATAGAGATACAGAAACACCGTGGCCCCTTTCTTTGAGATAACTCTGCACTAGTGCGAGCCGCAAATGCCACTTCCAGCTTAGCTGTGCAGAAGAAGAACAACAAGAAGAAGAAATATCTCGAAATATGTCCGACAGGCCCCTTCCCTTGAGATAAATCTGCAAATATCTCGGAAACGACGCGAGCTATGGCGAAATGTTAAGAGACCTTTTTTGTAGAGAATTAAGTTTCCTACTTTTTATCTTCTATGATATTTTTTGATCAGATGCGTAGTTCTCGAGATATATCGAGATATTTAAAAGTTCCGAAGCCGCACCAACATAATAGAGATACAGAAACACCGTGGCCCCTTTCTTTGAGATAACTCTGCACTAGTGCGAGCCGCAAATGCCACTTCCAGCTTAGCTGTGCAGAAGAAGAACAACAAGAAGAAGAAATATCTCGAAATATGTCCGACAGGCCCCTTCCCTTGAGATAAATCTGCAAATATCTCGGAAACGAAGCGAGCTATGGCGAAATGTTAAGAGACCTTTTTTGTAGAGAATTAAGTTTCCTGCTTTTTATGTTCTATGATATTTTTTGATCAGATGCGTAGTTCTGGAGATATATCAAGATATTTAAAAGTTCCGAAGCCGCACCAACATAATAGAGATACAGAAACACCGTGGCCCCTTTCTTTGAGATAACTCTGCACTATTGCGAGCTGCAAATGCCACTTCCAGCTTAGCTGTGCAGAAGAGGAACAACAAGAAGAAGAAGTATCTCGAAATATGTCCGTCAGGCCCGTTCCTTTGAGCTGAATCTGCAAATATCTCGGAAACGAAGCGAGCTATGGCAAAATGTTAAGAGACATTTTTTGTAGTGAATTATGTTTCCTACAATTTATGTTCTATGATATTTTTTGATCAGAAGCGTAGTTTTCGAGATATATCGAGATATTTAAAAGTTCCGAAGCCGCACCAACATAATAGAGATACAGAAACACCATGGCTCCTTTCTTTGAGATAACTCTGCACTAGTGCGAGCCGCAAATGCCACTTCCAGCTTAGCTGTGCAGAAGAAGAACAACAAGAAGAAGAAATATCTCGAAATATGTCCGACAGGCCCCTTCCCTTGAGATAAATCTGCAAATATCTCGGAAACGAAGCGAGCTATGGCGAAATGTTAAGAGACCTTTTTTGTAGAGAATTAAGTTTCCTGCTTTTTATGTTCTATGATATTTTTTGATCAGATGCGTAGTTCTGGAGATATATCAAGATATTTAAAAGTTCCGAAGCCGCACCAACATAATAGAGATACAGAAACACCGTGGCCCCTTTCTTTGAGATAACTCTGCACTATTGCGAGCTGCAAATGCCACTTCCAGCTTAGCTGTGCAGAAGAGGAACAACAAGAAGAAGAAGTATCTCGAAATATGTCCGTCAGGCCCGTTCCTTTGAGCTGAATCTGCAAATATCTCGGAAACGAAGCGAGCTATGGCAAAATGTTAAGAGACATTTTTTGTAGTGAATTATGTTTCCTACAATTTATGTTCTATGATATTTTTTGATCAGAAGCGTAGTTTTCGAGATATATCGAGATATTTAAAAGTTCCGAAGCCGCACCAACATAATAGAGATACAGAAACACCATGGCTCCTTTCTTTGAGATAACTCTGCACTAGTGCGAGCCGCAAATGCCACTTCCAGCTTAGCTGTGCAGAAGAAGAACAACAAGAAGAAGAAATATCTCGAAATATGTCCGTCACGCCCCTTCCCTTGAGATAAATCTGCAAATATCTCGGACACGAAGCGAGCTATGGCAAAATGTTAAGAGACCTTTATTGTAGAGAATTATGTTTCCTACAATTTATGTTCTATGATATTTTTTGATCAGAAGCGTAGTTTTCGAGATATATCGAGATATTTAAAAGTTCCGAAGCCGCACCAACATAATAGAGATACAGAAACACCGTGGCCCCTTTCTTTGAGATAACTCTGCACTAGTGCGAGCCGCAAATGCCACTTCCAGCTTAGCTGTGCAGAAGAAGAACAACAAGAAGAAGAAATATCTCGAAATATGTCCGACAGGCCCCTTCCCTTGAGATAAATCTGCAAATATCTCGGAAACGACGCGAGCTATGGCGAAATGTTAAGAGACCTTTTTTGTAGAGAATTAAGTTTCCTACTTTTTATCTTCTATGATATTTTTTGATCAGATGCGTAGTTCTCGAGATATATCGAGATATTTAAAAGTTCCGAAGCCGCACCAACATAATAGAGATACAGAAACACCGTGGCCCCTTTCTTTGAGATAACTCTGCACTAGTGCGAGCCGCAAATGCCACTTCCAGCTTAGCTGTGCAGAAGAAGAACAACAAGAAGAAGAAATATCTCGAAATATGTCCGACAGGCCCCTTCCCTTGAGATAAATCTGCAAATATCTCGGAAACGAAGCGAGCTATGGCGAAATGTTAAGAGACCTTTTTTGTAGAGAATTAAGTTTCCTGCTTTTTATGTTCTATGATATTTTTTGATCAGATGCGTAGTTCTGGAGATATATCAAGATATTTAAAAGTTCCGAAGCCGCACCAACATAATAGAGATACAGAAACACCGTGGCCCCTTTCTTTGAGATAACTCTGCACTATTGCGAGCTGCAAATGCCACTTCCAGCTTAGCTGTGCAGAAGAGGAACAACAAGAAGAAGAAGTATCTCGAAATATGTCCGTCAGGCCCGTTCCTTTGAGCTGAATCTGCAAATATCTCGGAAACGAAGCGAGCTATGGCAAAATGTTAAGAGACGTTTTTTGTAGTGAATTATGTTTCCTACAATTTATGTTCTATGATATTTTTTGATCAGAAGCGTAGTTTTCGAGATATATCGAGATATTTAAAAGTTCCGAAGCCGCACCAACATAATAGAGATACAGAAACACCGTGGCTCCTTTCTTTGAGATAACTCTGCACTAGTGCGAGCCGCAAATGCCACTTCCAGCTTAGCTGTGCAGAAGAAGAACAACAAGAAGAAGAAATATCTCGAAATATGTCCGTCACGCCCCTTCCCTTGAGATAAATCTGCAAATATCTCGGACACGAAGCGAGCTATGGCAAAATGTTAAGAGACCTTTATTGTAGAGAATTATGTTTCCTACAATTTATGTTCTATGATATTTTTTGATCAGAAGCGTAGTTTTCGAGATATATCGAGATATTTAAAAGTTCCGAAGCCGCACCAACATAATAGAGATACAGAAACACCGTGGCCCCTTTCTTTGAGATAACTCTGCACTAGTGCGAGCCGCAAATGCCACTTCCAGCTTAGCTGTGCAGAAGAAGAACAACAAGAAGAAGAAATATCTCGAAATATGTCCGACAGGCCCCTTCCCTTGAGATAAATCTGCAAATATCTCGGAAACGACGCGAGCTATGGCGAAATGTTAAGAGACCTTTTTTGTAGAGAATTAAGTTTCCTACTTTTTATCTTCTATGATATTTTTTGATCAGATGCGTAGTTCTCGAGATATATCGAGATATTTAAAAGTTCCGAAGCCGCACCAACATAATAGAGATACAGAAACACCGTGGCCCCTTTCTTTGAGATAACTCTGCACTAGTGCGAGCCGCAAATGCCACTTCCAGCTTAGCTGTGCAGAAGAAGAACAACAAGAAGAAGAAATATCTCGAAATATGTCCGACAGGCCCCTTCCCTTGAGATAAATCTGCAAATATCTCGGAAACGAAGCGAGCTATGGCGAAATGTTAAGAGACCTTTTTTGTAGAGAATTAAGTTTCCTGCTTTTTATGTTCTATGATATTTTTTGATCAGATGCGTAGTTCTGGAGATATATCAAGATATTTAAAAGTTCCGAAGCCGCACCAACATAATAGAGATACAGAAACACCGTGGCCCCTTTCTTTGAGATAACTCTGCACTATTGCGAGCTGCAAATGCCACTTCCAGCTTAGCTGTGCAGAAGAGGAACAACAAGAAGAAGAAGTATCTCGAAATATGTCCGTCAGGCCCGTTCCTTTGAGCTGAATCTGCAAATATCTCGGAAACGAAGCGAGCTATGGCAAAATGTTAAGAGACGTTTTTTGTAGTGAATTATGTTTCCTACAATTTATGTTCTATGATATTTTTTGATCAGAAGCGTAGTTTTCGAGATATATCGAGATATTTAAAAGTTCCGAAGCCGCACCAACATAATAGAGATACAGAAACACCGTGGCTCCTTTCTTTGAGATAACTCTGCACTAGTGCGAGCCGCAAATGCCACTTCCAGCTTAGCTGTGCAGAAGAAGAACAACAAGAAGAAGAAATATCTCGAAATATGTCCGTCACGCCCCTTCCCTTGAGATAAATCTGCAAATATCTCGGACACGAAGCGAGCTATGGCAAAATGTTAAGAGACCTTTATTGTAGAGAATTATGTTTCCTACAATTTATGTTCTATGATATTTTTTGATCAGAAGCGTAGTTTTCGAGATATATCGAGATATTTAAAAGTTCCGAAGCCGCACCAACATAATAGAGATACAGAAACACCGTGGCCCCTTTCTTTGAGATAACTCTGCACTAGTGCGAGCCGCAAATGCCACTTCCAGCTTAGCTGTGCAGAAGAAGAACAACAAGAAGAAGAAATATCTCGAAATATGTCCGACAGGCCCCTTCCCTTGAGATAAATCTGCAAATATCTCGGAAACGACGCGAGCTATGGCGAAATGTTAAGAGACCTTTTTTGTAGAGAATTAAGTTTCCTACTTTTTATCTTCTATGATATTTTTTGATCAGATGCGTAGTTCTCGAGATATATCGAGATATTTAAAAGTTCCGAAGCCGCACCAACATAATAGAGATACAGAAACACCGTGGCCCCTTTCTTTGAGATAACTCTGCACTAGTGCGAGCCGCAAATGCCACTTCCAGCTTAGCTGTGCAGAAGAAGAACAACAAGAAGAAGAAATATCTCGAAATATGTCCGACAGGCCCCTTCCCTTGAGATAAATCTGCAAATATCTCGGAAACGAAGCGAGCTATGGCGAAATGTTAAGAGACCTTTTTTGTAGAGAATTAAGTTTCCTGCTTTTTATGTTCTATGATATTTTTTGATCAGATGCGTAGTTCTGGAGATATATCAAGATATTTAAAAGTTCCGAAGCCGCACCAACATAATAGAGATACAGAAACACCGTGGCCCCTTTCTTTGAGATAACTCTGCACTATTGCGAGCTGCAAATGCCACTTCCAGCTTAGCTGTGCAGAAGAGGAACAACAAGAAGAAGAAGTATCTCGAAATATGTCCGTCAGGCCCGTTCCTTTGAGCTGAATCTGCAAATATCTCGGAAACGAAGCGAGCTATGGCAAAATGTTAAGAGACATTTTTTGTAGTGAATTATGTTTCCTACAATTTATGTTCTATGATATTTTTTGATCAGAAGCGTAGTTTTCGAGATATATCGAGATATTTAAAAGTTCCGAAGCCGCACCAACATAATAGAGATACAGAAACACCATGGCTCCTTTCTTTGAGATAACTCTGCACTAGTGCGAGCCGCAAATGCCACTTCCAGCTTAGCTGTGCAGAAGAAGAACAACAAGAAGAAGAAATATCTCGAAATATGTCCGTCACGCCCCTTCCCTTGAGATAAATCTGCAAATATCTCGGACACGAAGCGAGCTATGGCAAAATGTTAAGAGACCTTTATTGTAGAGAATTATGTTTCCTACAATTTATGTTCTATGATATTTTTTGATCAGAAGCGTAGTTTTCGAGATATATCGAGATATTTAAAAGTTCCGAAGCCGCACCAACATAATAGAGATACAGAAACACCGTGGCCCCTTTCTTTGAGATAACTCTGCACTAGTGCGAGCCGCAAATGCCACTTCCAGCTTAGCTGTGCAGAAGAAGAACAACAAGAAGAAGAAATATCTCGAAATATGTCCGACAGGCCCCTTCCCTTGAGATAAATCTGCAAATATCTCGGAAACGACGCGAGCTATGGCGAAATGTTAAGAGACCTTTTTTGTAGAGAATTAAGTTTCCTACTTTTTATCTTCTATGATATTTTTTGATCAGATGCGTAGTTCTCGAGATATATCGAGATATTTAAAAGTTCCGAAGCCGCACCAACATAATAGAGATACAGAAACACCGTGGCCCCTTTCTTTGAGATAACTCTGCACTAGTGCGAGCCGCAAATGCCACTTCCAGCTTAGCTGTGCAGAAGAAGAACAACAAGAAGAAGAAATATCTCGAAATATGTCCGACAGGCCCCTTCCCTTGAGATAAATCTGCAAATATCTCGGAAACGAAGCGAGCTATGGCGAAATGTTAAGAGACCTTTTTTGTAGAGAATTAAGTTTCCTGCTTTTTATGTTCTATGATATTTTTTGATCAGATGCGTAGTTCTGGAGATATATCAAGATATTTAAAAGTTCCGAAGCCGCACCAACATAATAGAGATACAGAAACACCGTGGCCCCTTTCTTTGAGATAACTCTGCACTATTGCGAGCTGCAAATGCCACTTCCAGCTTAGCTGTGCAGAAGAGGAACAACAAGAAGAAGAAGTATCTCGAAATATGTCCGTCAGGCCCGTTCCTTTGAGCTGAATCTGCAAATATCTCGGAAACGAAGCGAGCTATGGCAAAATGTTAAGAGACGTTTTTTGTAGTGAATTATGTTTCCTACAATTTATGTTCTATGATATTTTTTGATCAGAAGCGTAGTTTTCGAGATATATCGAGATATTTAAAAGTTCCGAAGCCGCACCAACATAATAGAGATACAGAAACACCGTGGCTCCTTTCTTTGAGATAACTCTGCACTAGTGCGAGCCGCAAATGCCACTTCCAGCTTAGCTGTGCAGAAGAAGAACAACAAGAAGAAGAAATATCTCGAAATATGTCCGTCAGGCCCCTTCCCTTGAGATAAATCTGCAAATATCTCGGAAACGAAGCGAGCTATGGCAAAATGTTAAGAGACCTTTTTTGTAGAGAATTAAGTTTCCTACTTTTTATGTTCTATGATATTTTTCGATCAGAGGCGTAGTTCTCGAGATATATCAAGATATTTAAAAGTTCCGAAGCCGCACCAACATAATAGAGATACAGAAACACCGTGGCCCCTTTCTTTGAGATAACTCTGCACGATTGCGAGCTGGAAATGCCACTTCCAGTTTAGCTGTGCAGAAGAAGAACAACAAGAAGAAGAAATATCTCGAAATATGTCCATCAGGACCCTTCCCTTGAGATAAATCTGCAAATATCTCGGAAACGAAGCGAGCTATGGCAAAATGTTAAGAGACCTTTTTTGTAGAGAATTAAGTTTCCTACTTTTTATGTTCTATGATATTTTTTGATCAGATGCGTAGTTCTCGAGATATATCCAGATATTTAAAAGTTCCGAAGCCGCACCAACATAATAGAGATACAGAAACACCGTGGCCCCTTTCTTTGAGATAACTCTGCACTATTGCGAGCTGCAAATGCCACTTCCAGCTTAGCTGTGCAGAGGAAGAACAACAAGAAGAAGAAATATCTCGAAATATGTCCGTCAGGCCAGTTCCTTTGAGATGAATCTGCAAATATCTCGGAAACGACGCGAGCTATGGCGAAATATTAAGAGAACTTTTTTGTAGAGAATTAAGTTTCCTACTTTTTATCTTCTATGATATTTTTTGATCAGATGCGTAGTTCTCGAGATATATCGAGATATTTAAAAGTTCCGAAGCGGCACCAACATAATAGAGATACAGAAACACCGTGGCCCCTTTCTTTGAGATAACTCTGCACTAGTGCGAGCCGCAAATGCCACTTCCAGCTTAGCTGTGCAGAAGAAGAACAACAAGAAGAAGAAATATCTCGAAATATGTCCGTCAGGCCAGTTCCTTTGAGCTGAATCTGCAAATATCTCGGAAACGAAGCGAGCTATGGCAAAATGTTAAGAGACGTTTTTTGTAGAGAATTATGTTTCCTACAATTTATGTTCTATGATATTTTTTGATCAGAAGCGTAGTTTTCGAGATATATCGAGATATTTAAAAGTTCCGAAGCCGCACCAACATAATAGGGATACAGAAACACCGTGGCCCCTTTCTTTGAGATAACTCTGCACTAGTGCGAGCCGCAAGTGCCACTTCCAGCTTAGCTGTGCAGAAGAAGAACAACAAGAAGAAGAAATATCTCGAAATATGTCCGTCAGGCGCCTTCCCTTGAGATAAATCTGCAAATATCTCGGAAACGAAGCGAGCTATGGCAAAATGTTAAGAGACCTTTTTTGTAGAAAACTAGGTTTCCTACTTTTTATGTTCTATGATATTTTTCGATCAGAGGCGTAGTTCTCGAGATATATCAAGATATTTAAAAGTTCCGAAGCCGCACCAACATAATAGAGATACAGAAACACCGTGGCCCCTTTCTTTGAGATAACTCTGCACTAGTGCGAGCCGCAAATGCCACTTCCAGCTTAGCTGTACAGAAGAAGAACAACAAGAAGAAGAAATATCTCGAAATATGTCCGTCAGGCCCCTTCCCTTGAGATAAATATGCAAATATCTCGGAAACGAAGCGAGCTATGGCAAAATGTTAAGAGACCTTTTTTGTACAGAATTATGTTTCCTACTTTTTATGTTCTATGATATTTTTTGATCAGATGCGTAGTTCTCGAGATATATTAAGATATTTAAAAGTTCCGAAGCCGCACCAACATAATAGAGATACAGAAACACCGTGGCCCCTTTCTTTGAGATAACTCTGCACTATTGCGAGCCGCAAGTGCCACTTCCAGCTTAGCTGTGCAGAAGAAGAACAACAAGAAGAAGAAATATCTCGAAATATGTCCGTCAGGCCCCTGCCCTTGAGATATATCTGCAAATATCTCGGAAACGAAGCGAGCTATGGCAAAATGTTAAGAGACCTTTTTTGTAGAAAACTAGGTTTCCTACTTTTTATGTTCTATGATATTTTTTGATCAGATGCGTAGTTCTCGAGATATATCAAGATATTTAAAAGTTCCGAAGCCGCACCAACATAATAGAGATACAGAAACACCGTGGCTCCTTTCTTTGAGATAACTCTGCACTAGTGCGAGCCGCAAATGCCACTTCCAGCTTAGCTGTGCAGAAGAAGAACAACAAGAAGAAGAAATATCTCGAAATATGTCCGTCAGGCCCCTTCCCTTGAGATAAATCTGCAAATATCTCGGAAACGAAGCGAGCTATGGCAAAATGTTAAGAGACCTTTTTTGTAGAGAATTAAGTTTCCTACTTTTTATGTTCTATGATATTTTTCGATCAGAGGCGTAGTTCTCGAGATATATCAAGATATTTAAAAGTTCCGAAGCCGCACCAACATAATAGAGATACAGAAACACCGTGGCCCCTTTCTTTGAGATAACTCTGCACGATTGCGAGCTGGAAATGCCACTTCCAGTTTAGCTGTGCAGAAGAAGAACAACAAGAAGAAGAAATATCTCGAAATATGTCCATCAGGACCCTTCCCTTGAGATAAATCTGCAAATATCTCGGAAACGAAGCGAGCTATGGCAAAATGTTAAGAGACCTTTTTTGTAGAGAATTAAGTTTCCTACTTTTTATGTTCTATGATATTTTTTGATCAGATGCGTAGTTCTCGAGATATATCCAGATATTTAAAAGTTCCGAAGCCGCACCAACATAATAGAGATACAGAAACACCGTGGCCCCTTTCTTTGAGATAACTCTGCACTATTGCGAGCTGCAAATGCCACTTCCAGCTTAGCTGTGCAGAGGAAGAACAACAAGAAGAAGAAATATCTCGAAATATGTCCGTCAGGCCAGTTCCTTTGAGATGAATCTGCAAATATCTCGGAAACGACGCGAGCTATGGCGAAATATTAAGAGAACTTTTTTGTAGAGAATTAAGTTTCCTACTTTTTATCTTCTATGATATTTTTTGATCAGATGCGTAGTTCTCGAGATATATCGAGATATTTAAAAGTTCCGAAGCGGCACCAACATAATAGAGATACAGAAACACCGTGGCCCCTTTCATTGAGATAACTCTGCACTAGTGCGAGCCGCAAATGCCACTTCCAGCTTAGCTGTGCAGAAGAAGAACAACAAGAAGAAGAAATATCTCGAAATATGTCCGTCAGGCCAGTTCCTTTGAGCTGAATCTGCAAATATCTCGGAAACGAAGCGAGCTATGGCAAAATGTTAAGAGACGTTTTTTGTAGAGAATTATGTTTCCTACAATTTATGTTCTATGATATTTTTTGATCAGAAGCGTAGTTTTCGAGATATATCGAGATATTTAAAAGTTCCGAAGCCGCACCAACATAATAGGGATACAGAAACACCGTGGCCCCTTTCTTTGAGATAACTCTGCACTAGTGCGAGCCGCAAGTGCCACTTCCAGCTTAGCTGTGCAGAAGAAGAACAACAAGAAGAAGAAATATCTCGAAATATGTCCGTCAGGCGCCTTCCCTTGAGATAAATCTGCAAATATCTCGGAAACGAAGCGAGCTATGGCAAAATGTTAAGAGACCTTTTTTGTAGAAAACTAGGTTTCCTACTTTTTATGTTCTATGATATTTTTCGATCAGAGGCGTAGTTCTCGAGATATATCAAGATATTTAAAAGTTCCGAAGCCGCACCAACATAATAGAGATACAGAAACACCGTGGCCCCTTTCTTTGAGATAACTCTGCACTAGTGCGAGCCGCAAATGCCACTTCCAGCTTAGCTGTACAGAAGAAGAACAACAAGAAGAAGAAATATCTCGAAATATGTCCGTCAGGCCCCTTCCCTTGAGATAAATATGCAAATATCTCGGAAACGAAGCGAGCTATGGCAAAATGTTAAGAGACCTTTTTTGTACAGAATTATGTTTCCTACTTTTTATGTTCTATGATATTTTTTGATCAGATGCGTAGTTCTCGAGATATATTAAGATATTTAAAAGTTCCGAAGCCGCACCAACATAATAGAGATACAGAAACACCGTGGCCCCTTTCTTTGAGATAACTCTGCACTATTGCGAGCCGCAAGTGCCACTTCCAGCTTAGCTGTGCAGAAGAAGAACAACAAGAAGAAGAAATATCTCGAAATATGTCCGTCAGGCCCCTGCCCTTGAGATATATCTGCAAATATCTCGGAAACGAAGCGAGCTATGGCAAAATGTTAAGAGACCTTTTTTGTAGAAAACTAGGTTTCCTACTTTTTATGTTCTATGATATTTTTTGATCAGATGCGTAGTTCTCGAGATATATCAAGATATTTAAAAGTTCCGAAGCCGCACCAACATAATAGAGATACAGAAACACCGTGGCTCCTTTCTTTGAGATAACTCTGCACTAGTGCGAGCCGCAAATGCCACTTCCAGCTTAGCTGTGCAGAAGAAGAACAACAAGAAGAAGAAATATCTCGAAATATGTCCGTCAGGCCCCTTCCCTTGAGATAAATCTGCAAATATCTCGGAAACGAAGCGAGCTATGGCAAAATGTTAAGAGACCTTTTTTGTAGAGAATTAAGTTTCCTACTTTTTATGTTCTATGATATTTTTCGATCAGAGGCGTAGTTCTCGAGATATATCAAGATATTTAAAAGTTCCGAAGCCGCACCAACATAATAGAGATACAGAAACACCGTGGCCCCTTTCTTTGAGATAACTCTGCACGATTGCGAGCTGGAAATGCCACTTCCAGTTTAGCTGTGCAGAAGAAGAACAACAAGAAGAAGAAATATCTCGAAATATGTCCATCAGGACCCTTCCCTTGAGATAAATCTGCAAATATCTCGGAAACGAAGCGAGCTATGGCAAAATGTTAAGAGACCTTTTTTGTAGAGAATTAAGTTTCCTACTTTTTATGTTCTATGATATTTTTTGATCAGATGCGTAGTTCTCGAGATATATCCAGATATTTAAAAGTTCCGAAGCCGCACCAACATAATAGAGATACAGAAACACCGTGGCCCCTTTCTTTGAGATAACTCTGCACTATTGCGAGCTGCAAATGCCACTTCCAGCTTAGCTGTGCAGAGGAAGAACAACAAGAAGAAGAAATATCTCGAAATATGTCCGTCAGGCCAGTTCCTTTGAGATGAATCTGCAAATATCTCGGAAACGAAGCGAGCTATGGCAAAATGTTAAGAGACATTTTTTGTAGAGAATTATGTTTCCTACAATTTACGTTCTATGATATTTTTTGATCAGAAGCGTAGTTTTCGAGATATATCGAGATATTTAAAAGTTCCGAAGCCGCACCAACATAATAGAGATACAGAAACACCGTGGCCCCTTTCTTTGAGATAACTCTGCACTAGTGCGAGCCGCAAATGCCACTTCCAGCTTAGCTGTGCAGAAGAAGAACAACAAGAAGAAGAAATATCTCGAAATATGTCCGACAGGCCCCTTCCCTTGAGATAAATCTGCAAATATCTCGGAAACGACGCGAGCTATGGCGAAATATTAAGAGAACTTTTTTGTAGAGAATTAAGTTTCCTACTTTTTATCTTCTATGATATTTTTTGATCAGATGCGTAGTTCTCGAGATATATCGAGATATTTAAAAGTTCCGAAGCCGCACCAACATAATAGAGATACAGAAACACCGTGGCCCCTTTCTTTGAGATAACTCTGCACTATTGCGAGCTGTAAATGCCACTTCCAGCTTAGCTGTGCAGAAGACGAACAACAAGAAGAAGAAATATCTCGAAATATGTCCGTCAGGCCAGTTCCTTTGAGCTGAATCTGCAAATATCTCGGAAACGAAGCGAGCTATGGCAAAATGTTAAGAGACGTTTTTTGTAGAGAATTATGTTTCCTACAATTTATGTTCTATGATATTTTTTGATCAGAAGCGTAGTTTTCGAGATATATCGAGATATTTAAAAGTTCCGAAGCCGCACCAACATAATAGGGATACAGAAACACCGTGGCCCCTTTCTTTGAGATAACTCTGCACTAGTGCGAGCCGCAAATGCCACTTCCAGCTTAGCTGTGCAGAAGAAGAACAACAAGAAGAAGAAATATCTCGAAATATGTCCGTCAGGCGCCTTCCCTTGAGATAAATCTGCAAATATCTCGGAAACGAAGCGAGCTATGGCAAAATGTTAAGAGACCTTTTTTGTAGAAAATTAGGTTTCCTACTTTTTATGTTCTATGATATTTTTTGATCAGATGCGTAGTTCTCGAGATATATCAAGATATTTAAAAGTTCCGAAGCCGCACCAACATAATAGAGATACAGAAACACCGTGGCCCCTTTCTTTGAGATAACTCTGCACTATTGCGAGCTGTAAATGCCACTTCCAGCTTAGCTGTGCAGAAGAAGAACAACAAGAAGAAGAAATATCTCGAAATATGTCCGTCAGGCCAGTTCCTTTGAGCTGAATCTGCAAATATCTCGGAAAGGAAGCGAGCTATGGCAAAATGTTAAGAGACGTTTTTTGTAGAGAATTATGTTTCCTACAATTTATGTTCTATGATATTTTTTGATCAGAAGCGTAGTTTTCGAGATATATCGAGATATTTAAAAGTTCCGAAGCCGCACCAACATAATAGGGATACAGAAACACCGTGGCCCCTTTCTTTGAGATAACTCTGCACTAGTGCGAGCCGCAAGTGCCACTTCCAGCTTAGCTGTGCAGAAGAAGAACAACAAGAAGAAGAAATATCTCGAAATATGTCCGTCAGGCGCCTTCCCTTGAGATAAATCTGCAAATATCTCGGAAACGAAGCGAGCTATGGCAAAATGTTAAGAGACCTTTTTTGTAGAAAACTAGGTTTCCTACTTTTTATGTTCTATGATATTTTTTGATCAGATGCGTAGTTCTCGAGATATATCAAGATATTTAAAAGTTCCGAAGCCGCACCAACATAATAGAGATACAGAAACACCGTGGCCCCTTTCTTTGAGATAACTCTGCACTAGTGCGAGCCGCAAATGCCACTTCCAGCTTAGCTGTACAGAAGAAGAACAACAAGAAGAAGAAATATCTCGAAATATGTCCGACAGGCCCCTTCCCTTGAGATAAATCTGCAAATATCTCGGAAACGAAGCGAGCTATGGCGAAATGTTAAGAGACCTTTTTTGTAGAGAATTAAGTTTCCTACTTTTTATCTTCTATGATATTTTTTGATCAGATGCGTAGTTCTCGAGATATATCAAGATATTTAAAAGTTCCGAAGCCGCACCAACATAATAGAGATACAGAAACACCGTGGCCCCTTTCTTTGAGATAACTCTGCACTATTGCGCGCTGCAAATGCCACTTCCAGTTTAGCTGTGCAGAAGAAGAACAACAAGAAGAAGAAATATCTCGAAATATGTCCATCAGGACCCTTCCCTTGAGATAAATCTGCAAATATCTCGGAAACGAAGCTAGCTATTGCAAAATGTTAAGAGACCTTTTTTGTAGAGAATTAAGTTTCCTACTTTTTATGTTCTATGATATTTTTCGATCAGACGCGTAGTTCTCGAGATATATCGAGATATTTAAAAGTTCCGAAGCCGCACCAACATAATAGAGATACAGAAACACCGTGGCCCCTTTCTTTGAGATAACTCTGCACTAGTGCGAGCCGCAAATGCCACTTCCAGCTTAGCTGTGCAGAAGAAGAACAACAAGAAGAAGAAATATCTCGAAATATGTCCGTCAGGCCCCTTCCCTTGAGATAAATCTGCAAATATCTCGGAAACGAAGCGAGCTATGGCAAAATGTTAAGAGACGGTTTTTGTAGTGAATTATGTTTCCTACAATTTATGTTCTATGATATTTTTTGATCAGAAGCGTAGTTTTCGAGATATATCGAGATATTTAAAAGTTCCGAAGCCGCACCAACATAATAGAGATACAGAAACACCGTGGCTCCTTTCTTTGAGATAACTCTGCACTAGTGCGAGCTGCAAATGCCACTTCCAGCTTAGCTGTGCAGAGGAAGAACAACAAGAAGAAGAAATATCTCGAAATATGTCCGTCAGGCCCCTTCCCTTGAGATAAATCTGCAAATATCTCGGAAACGAAGCGAGCTATGGCAAAATGTTAAGAGACCGTTTTTGTAGAGAATTAAGTTTCCTACTTTTTATGTTCTATGATATTTTTTGATCAGATGCGTAGTTCTCGAGATATATCAAGATATTTAAAAGTTCCGAAGCCGCACCAACATAATAGAGATACAGAAACACCGTGGCTCCTTTCTTTGAGATAAGTCTGCACTAGTGCGAGCCGCAAATGCCACTTCCAGCTTAGCTGTGCAGAAGAAGAACAACAAGAAGAAGAAATATCTCGAAATATGTCCGTCAGGCCCCTTCCCTTGAGATAAATCTGCAAATATCTCGGAAACGAAGCGAGCTATGGCAAAATGTTGAGAGACCTTTTTTGTAGAGAATTAAGTTTCCTACTTTTTATGTTCTCTGATATTTTTCGATCAGAGGCGTAGTTCTCGAGATATATCAAGATATTTAAAAGTTCCGAAGCCGCACCAACATAATAGAGATACAGAAACACCGTGGCCCCTTTCTTTGAGATAACTCTGCACGATTGCGAGCTGGAAATGCCACTTCCAGTTTAGCTGTGCAGAAGAAGAACAACAAGAAGAAGAAATATCTCGAAATATGTCCGTCAGGCCAGTTCCATTGAGCTGAATCTGCAAATATCTCGGAAACGAAGCGAGCTATGGCAAAATGTTAAGAGACGTTTTTTGTAGAGAATTATGTTTCCTACAATTTATGTTCTATGATATTTTTTGATCAGAAGCGTAGTTTTCGAGATATATCGAGATATTTAAAAGTTCCGAAGCCGCACCAACATAATAGGGATACAGAAACACCGTGGCCCCTTTCTTTGAGATAACTCTGCACTAGTGCGAGCCGCAAGTGCCACTTCCAGCTTAGCTGTGCAGAAGAAGAACAACAAGAAGAAGAAATATCTCGAAATATGTCCGTCAGGCGCCTTCCCTTGAGATAAATCTGCAAATATCTCGGAAACGAAGCGAGCTATGGCAAAATGTTAAGAGACCTTTTTTGTAGAAAACTAGGTTTCCTACTTTTTATGTTCTATGATATTTTTCGATCAGAGGCGTAGTTCTCGAGATATATCAAGATATTTAAAAGTTCCGAAGCCGCACCAACATAATAGAGATACAGAAACACCGTGGCCCCTTTCTTTGAGATAACTCTGCACTAATGCGAGCCGCAAATGCCACTTCCAGCTTAGCTGTACAGAAGAAGAACAACAAGAAGAAGAAATATCTCGAAATATGTCCGTCAGGCCCCTTCCCTTGAGATAAATATGCAAATATCCCGGAAACGAAGCGAGCTATGGCAAAATGTTAAGAGACCTTTTTTGTACAGAATTATGTTTCCTACTTTTTATGTTCTATGATATTTTTTGATCAGATGCGTAGTTCTCGAGATATATTAAGATATTTAAAAGTTCCGAAGCCGCACCAACATAATAGAGATACAGAAACACCGTGGCCCCTTTCTTTGAGATAACTCTGCACTATTGCGAGCTGTAAATGCCACCTCCAGCTTAGCTGTGCAGAAGAAGAACAACAAGAAGAAGAAATATCTCGAAATATGTCCGTCAGGCCCCTGCCCTTGAGATATATCTGCAAATATCTCGGAAACGAAGCGAGCTATGGCAAAATGTTAAGAGACCTTTTTTGTAGAGAATTATGTTTCCTACAATTTATGTTCTATGATATTTTTTGATCAGATGCGTAGTTCTCGAGATATATCAAGATATTTAAAAGTTCCGAAGCCGCACCAACATAATAGAGATACAGAAACACCGTGGCCCCTTTCTTTGAGATAACTCTGCACTAGTGCGAGCCGCAAATGCCACTTCCAGCTTAGCTGTGCAGAAGAAGAACAACAAGAAGAAGAAATATCTCGAAATATGTCCGTCAGGCCCCTTCCCTTGAGATAAATCTGCAAATATCTCGGAAACGAAGCGAGCTATGGCAAAATGTTAAGAGACGGTTTTTGTAGTGAATTATGTTTCCTACAATTTATGTTCTATGATATTTTTTGATCAGAAGCGTAGTTTTCGAGATATATCGAGATATTTAAAAGTTCCGAAGCCGCACCAACATAATAGAGATACAGAAACACCGTGGCTCCTTTCTTTGAGATAACTCTGCACTAGTGCGAGCTGCAAATGCCACTTCCAGCTTAGCTGTGCAGAGGAAGAACAACAAGAAGAAGAAATATCTCGAAATATGTCCGTCAGGCCCCTTCCCTTGAGATAAATCTGCAAATATCTCGGAAACGAAGCGAGCTATGGCAAAATGTTAAGAGACCGTTTTTGTAGAGAATTAAGTTTCCTACTTTTTATGTTCTATGATATTTTTTGATCAGATGCGTAGTTCTCGAGATATATCAAGATATTTAAAAGTTCCGAAGCCGCACCAACATAATAGAGATACAGAAACACCGTGGCTCCTTTCTTTGAGATAAGTCTGCACTAGTGCGAGCCGCAAATGCCACTTCCAGCTTAGCTGTGCAGAAGAAGAACAACAAGAAGAAGAAATATCTCGAAATATGTCCGTCAGGCCCCTTCCCTTGAGATAAATCTGCAAATATCTCGGAAACGAAGCGAGCTATGGCAAAATGTTGAGAGACCTTTTTTGTAGAGAATTAAGTTTCCTACTTTTTATGTTCTATGATATTTTTCGATCAGAGGCGTAGTTCTCGAGATATATCAAGATATTTAAAAGTTCCGAAGCCGCACCAACATAATAGAGATACAGAAACACCGTGGCCCCTTTCTTTGAGATAACTCTGCACTATTGCGAGCTGTAAATGCCACTTCCAGCTTAGCTGTGCAGAAGAAGAACAACAAGAAGAAGAAATATCTCGAAATATGTCCGTCAGGCCAGTTCCTTTGAGCTGAATCTGCAAATATCTCGGAAACGAAGCGAGCTATGGCAAAATGTTAAGAGACCTTTTTTGTAGAGAATTAAGTTTCCTACTTTTTATCTTCTATGATATTTTTTGATCAGATGCGTAGTTCTCGAGATATATCAAGATATTTAAAAGTTCCGAAGCCGCACCAACATAATAGAGATACAGAAACACCGTGGCCCCTTTCTTTGAGATAACTCTGCACTATTGCGCGCTGCAAATGCCACTTCCAGTTTAGCTGTGCAGAAGAAGAACAACAAGAAGAAGAAATATCTCGAAATATGTCCATCAGGACCCTTCCCTTGAGATAAATCTGCAAATATCTCGGAAACGAAGCTAGCTATTGCAAAATGTTAAGAGACCTTTTTTGTAGAGAATTAAGTTTCCTACTTTTTATGTTCTATGATATTTTTCGATCAGACGCGTAGTTCTCGAGATATATCGAGATATTTAAAAGTTCCGAAGCCGCACCAACATAATAGAGATACAGAAACACCGTGGCCCCTTTCTTTGAGATAACTCTGCACTAGTGCGAGCCGCAAATGCCACTTCCAGCTTAGCTGTGCAGAAGAAGAACAACAAGAAGAAGAAATATCTCGAAATATGTCCGTCAGGCCCCTTCCCTTGAGATAAATCTGCAAATATCTCGGAAACGAAGCGAGCTATGGCAAAATGTTAAGAGACGGTTTTTGTAGTGAATTATGTTTCCTACAATTTATGTTCTATGATATTTTTTGATCAGAAGCGTAGTTTTCGAGATATATCGAGATATTTAAAAGTTCCGAAGCCGCACCAACATAATAGAGATACAGAAACACCGTGGCTCCTTTCTTTGAGATAACTCTGCACTAGTGCGAGCTGCAAATGCCACTTCCAGCTTAGCTGTGCAGAGGAAGAACAACAAGAAGAAGAAATATCTCGAAATATGTCCGTCAGGCCCCTTCCCTTGAGATAAATCTGCAAATATCTCGGAAACGAAGCGAGCTATGGCAAAATGTTAAGAGACCGTTTTTGTAGAGAATTAAGTTTCCTACTTTTTATGTTCTATGATATTTTTTGATCAGATGCGTAGTTCTCGAGATATATCAAGATATTTAAAAGTTCCGAAGCCGCACCAACATAATAGAGATACAGAAACACCGTGGCTCCTTTCTTTGAGATAAGTCTGCACTAGTGCGAGCCGCAAATGCCACTTCCAGCTTAGCTGTGCAGAAGAAGAACAACAAGAAGAAGAAATATCTCGAAATATGTCCGTCAGGCCCCTTCCCTTGAGATAAATCTGCAAATATCTCGGAAACGAAGCGAGCTATGGCAAAATGTTGAGAGACCTTTTTTGTAGAGAATTAAGTTTCCTACTTTTTATGTTCTCTGATATTTTTCGATCAGAGGCGTAGTTCTCGAGATATATCAAGATATTTAAAAGTTCCGAAGCCGCACCAACATAATAGAGATACAGAAACACCGTGGCCCCTTTCTTTGAGATAACTCTGCACGATTGCGAGCTGGAAATGCCACTTCCAGTTTAGCTGTGCAGAAGAAGAACAACAAGAAGAAGAAATATCTCGAAATATGTCCGTCAGGCCAGTTCCATTGAGCTGAATCTGCAAATATCTCGGAAACGAAGCGAGCTATGGCAAAATGTTAAGAGACGTTTTTTGTAGAGAATTATGTTTCCTACAATTTATGTTCTATGATATTTTTTGATCAGAAGCGTAGTTTTCGAGATATATCGAGATATTTAAAAGTTCCGAAGCCGCACCAACATAATAGGGATACAGAAACACCGTGGCCCCTTTCTTTGAGATAACTCTGCACTAGTGCGAGCCGCAAGTGCCACTTCCAGCTTAGCTGTGCAGAAGAAGAACAACAAGAAGAAGAAATATCTCGAAATATGTCCGTCAGGCGCCTTCCCTTGAGATAAATCTGCAAATATCTCGGAAACGAAGCGAGCTATGGCAAAATGTTAAGAGACCTTTTTTGTAGAAAACTAGGTTTCCTACTTTTTATGTTCTATGATATTTTTCGATCAGAGGCGTAGTTCTCGAGATATATCAAGATATTTAAAAGTTCCGAAGCCGCACCAACATAATAGAGATACAGAAACACCGTGGCCCCTTTCTTTGAGATAACTCTGCACTAGTGCGAGCCGCAAATGCCACTTCCAGCTTAGCTGTACAGAAGAAGAACAACAAGAAGAAGAAATATCTCGAAATATGTCCGTCAGGCCCCTTCCCTTGAGATAAATATGCAAATATCCCGGAAACGAAGCGAGCTATGGCAAAATGTTAAGAGACCTTTTTTGTACAGAATTATGTTTCCTACTTTTTATGTTCTATGATATTTTTTGATCAGATGCGTAGTTCTCGAGATATATTAAGATATTTAAAAGTTCCGAAGCCGCACCAACATAATAGAGATACAGAAACACCGTGGCCCCTTTCTTTGAGATAACTCTGCACTATTGCGAGCTGTAAATGCCACCTCCAGCTTAGCTGTGCAGAAGAAGAACAACAAGAAGAAGAAATATCTCGAAATATGTCCGTCAGGCCCCTGCCCTTGAGATATATCTGCAAATATCTCGGAAACGAAGCGAGCTATGGCAAAATGTTAAGAGACCTTTTTTGTAGAGAATTATGTTTCCTACAATTTATGTTCTATGATATTTTTTGATCAGATGCGTAGTTCTCGAGATATATCAAGATATTTAAAAGTTCCGAAGCCGCACCAACATAATAGAGATACAGAAACACCGTGGCCCCTTTCTTTGAGATAACTCTGCACTAGTGCGAGCCGCAAATGCCACTTCCAGCTTAGCTGTGCAGAAGAAGAACAACAAGAAGAAGAAATATCTCGAAATATGTCCGTCAGGCCCCTTCCCTTGAGATAAATCTGCAAATATCTCGGAAACGAAGCGAGCTATGGCAAAATGTTAAGAGACGGTTTTTGTAGTGAATTATGTTTCCTACAATTTATGTTCTATGATATTTTTTGATCAGAAGCGTAGTTTTCGAGATATATCGAGATATTTAAAAGTTCCGAAGCCGCACCAACATAATAGAGATACAGAAACACCGTGGCTCCTTTCTTTGAGATAACTCTGCACTAGTGCGAGCTGCAAATGCCACTTCCAGCTTAGCTGTGCAGAGGAAGAACAACAAGAAGAAGAAATATCTCGAAATATGTCCGTCAGGCCCCTTCCCTTGAGATAAATCTGCAAATATCTCGGAAACGAAGCGAGCTATGGCAAAATGTTAAGAGACCGTTTTTGTAGAGAATTAAGTTTCCTACTTTTTATGTTCTATGATATTTTTTGATCAGATGCGTAGTTCTCGAGATATATCAAGATATTTAAAAGTTCCGAAGCCGCACCAACATAATAGAGATACAGAAACACCGTGGCTCCTTTCTTTGAGATAAGTCTGCACTAGTGCGAGCCGCAAATGCCACTTCCAGCTTAGCTGTGCAGAAGAAGAACAACAAGAAGAAGAAATATCTCGAAATATGTCCGTCAGGCCCCTTCCCTTGAGATAAATCTGCAAATATCTCGGAAACGAAGCGAGCTATGGCAAAATGTTGAGAGACCTTTTTTGTAGAGAATTAAGTTTCCTACTTTTTATGTTCTATGATATTTTTCGATCAGAGGCGTAGTTCTCGAGATATATCAAGATATTTAAAAGTTCCGAAGCCGCACCAACATAATAGAGATACAGAAACACCGTGGCCCCTTTCTTTGAGATAACTCTGCACTATTGCGAGCTGTAAATGCCACTTCCAGCTTAGCTGTGCAGAAGAAGAACAACAAGAAGAAGAAATATCTCGAAATATGTCCGTCAGGCCAGTTCCTTTGAGCTGAATCTGCAAATATCTCGGAAACGAAGCGAGCTATGGCAAAATGTTAAGAGACGTTTTTTGTAGAGAATTATGTTTCCTACTATTTATGTTCTATGATATTTTTTGATCAGAAGCGTAGTTTTCGAGATATATCGAGATATTTAAAAGTTCCGAAGCCGCACCAACATAATAGGGATACAGAAACACCGTGGCCCCTTTCTTTGAGATAACTCTGCACTAGTGCGAGCCGCAAATGCCACTTCCAGCTTAGCTGTGCAGAAGAAGAACAACAAGAAGAAGAAATATCTCGAAATATGTCCGTCAGGCGCCTTCCCTTGAGATAAATCTGCAAATATCTCGGAAACGAAGCGAGCTATGGCAAAATGTTAAGAGACCTTTTTTGTAGAAAATTAGGTTTCCTACTTTTTATGTTCTATGATATTTTTTGATCAGATGCGTAGTTCTCGAGATATATCAAGATATTTAAAAGTTCCGAAGCCGCACCAACATAATAGAGATACAGAAACACCGTGGCCCCTTTCTTTGAGATAACTCTGCACTATTGCGAGCTGTAAATGCCACTTCCAGCTTAGCTGTGCAGAAGAAGAACAACAAGAAGAAGAAATATCTCGAAATATGTCCGTCAGGCCAGTTCCTTTGAGCTGAATCTGCAAATATCTCGGAAACGAAGCGAGCTATGGCAAAATGTTAAGAGACGTTTTTTGTAGAGAATTATGTTTCCTACAATTTATGTTCTATGATATTTTTTGATCAGAAGCGTAGTTTTCGAGATATATCGAGATATTTAAAAGTTCCGAAGCCGCACCAACATAATAGGGATACAGAAACACCGTGGCCCCTTTCTTTGAGATAACTCTGCACTAGTGCGAGCCGCAAGTGCCACTTCCAGCTTAGCTGTGCAGAAGAAGAACAACAAGAAGAAGAAATATCTCGAAATATGTCCGTCAGGCGCCTTCCCTTGAGATAAATCTGCAAATATCTCGGAAACGAAGCGAGCTATGGCAAAATGTTAAGAGACCTTTTTTGTAGAAAACTAGGTTTCCTACTTTTTATGTTCTATGATATTTTTTGATCAGATGCGTAGTTCTCGAGATATATCAAGATATTTAAAAGTTCCGAAGCCGCACCAACATAATAGAGATACAGAAACACCGTGGCCCCTTTCTTTGAGATAACTCTGCACTAGTGCGAGCCGCAAATGCCACTTCCAGCTTAGCTGTACAGAAGAAGAACAACAAGAAGAAGAAATATCTCGAAATATGTCCGTCAGGCCCCTTCCCTTGAGATAAATATGCAAATATCTCGGAAACGAAGCGAGCTATGGCAAAATGTTAAGAGACCTTTTTTGTACAGAATTATGTTTCCTACTTTTTATGTTCTATGATATTTTTTGATCAGATGCGTAGTTCTCGAGATATATTAAGATATTTAAAAGTTCCGAAGCCGCACCAACATAATAGAGATACAGAAACACCGTGGCCCCTTTCTTTGAGATAACTCTGCACTATTGCGAGCTGTAAATGCCACCTCCAGCTTAGCTGTGCAGAAGAAGAACAACAAGAAGAAGAAATATCTCGAAATATGTCCGTCAGGCCCCTGCCCTTGAGATATATCTGCAAATATCTCGGAAACGAAGCGAGCTGTCGCAATATGTTAAGAGACCTTTTTTGTAGAGAATTATGTTTCCTACAATTTATGTTCTATGATATTTTTTGATCAGATGCGTAGTTCTCGAGATATATCAAGATATTTAAAAGTTCCGAAACCGCACCAACATAACAGAGATACAGAAACACCGTGGCCCCTTTCTTTGAGATAACTCTGCACTAGTGCGAGCCGCAAATGCCGCTTCCAGCTTAGCTGTGCAGAAGAAGAACAACAAGAAGAAGAAATATCTCGAAATATGTCCGTCAGGCCAGTTCCTTTGAGCTGAATCTGCAAATATCTCGGAAACGAAGCGAGCTATGGCAAAATGTTAAGAGACATTTTTTGTAGAGAATTATGTTTCCTACAATTTATGTTCTATGATATTTTTTGATCAGAAGCGTAGTTTTCGAGATATATCGAGATATTTAAAAGTTCCGAAGCCGCACCAACATAATAGGGATACAGAAACACCGTGGCCCCTTTCTTTGAGATAACTCTGCACTAGTGCGAGCCGCAAATGCCACTTCCAGCTTAGCTGTACAGAAGAAGAACAACAAGAAGAAGAAATATCTCGAAATATGTCCGTCAGGCCCCTTCCCTTGAGATAAATCTGCAAATATCTCGGAAACGAAGCGAGCTATGGCAAAATGTTAAGAGACCTTTTTTGTAGAAAACTAGGTTTCCTACTTTTTATGTTCTATGATATTTTTCGATCAGAGGCGTAGTTCTCGAGATATATCAAGATATTTAAAAGTTCCGAAGCCGCACCAACATAATAGAGATACAGAAACACCGTGGCCCCTTTCTTTGAGATAACTCTGCAGTAGTGCGAGCCGCAAATGCCACTTCCAGCTTAGCTGTACAGAAGAAGAACAACAAGAAGAAGAAATATCTCGAAATATGTCCGTCAGGCCCCTTCCCTTGAGATAAATATGCAAATATCTCGGAAACGAAGCGAGCTGTGGCAAAATGTTAAGAGACCTTTTTTGTACAGAATTATGTTTCCTACTTTTTATGTTCTATGATATTTTTCGATCAGAGGCGTAGTTCTCGAGATATATCAAGATATTTAAAAGTTCCGAAGCCGCACCAACATAATAGAGATACAGAAACACCGTGGCCCCTTTCTTTGAGATAACTCTGCAGTAGTGCGAGCCGCAAATGCCACTTCCAGCTTAGCTGTACAGAAGAAGAACAACAAGAAGAAGAAATATCTCGAAATATGTCCGTCAGGCCCCTTCCCTTGAGATAAATATGCAAATATCTCGGAAACGAAGCGAGCTGTGGCAAAATGTTAAGAGACCTTTTTTGTACAGAATTATGTTTCCTACTTTTTATGTTCTATGATATTTTTTGATCAGATGCGTAGTTCTCGAGATATATTAAGATATTTAAAAGTTCCGAAGCCGCACCAACATAATAGAGATACAGAAACACCGTGGCCCCTTTCTTTGAGATAACTCTGCACTATTGCGAGCTGTAGATGCCAGCTCCAGCTTAGCTGTGCAGAAGAAGAACAACAAGAAGAAGAAATATCTCGAAATATGTCCGTCAGGCCCCTGCCCTTGAGATATATCTGCAAATATCTCGGAAACGAAGCGAGCTATGGCAAAATGTTAAGAGACCTTTTTTGTAGAGAATTATGTTTCCTACAATTTATGTTCTATGATATTTTTTGATCAGATGCGTAGTTCTCGAGATATATCAAGATATTTAAAAGTTCCGAAACCGCACCAACATAACAGAGATACAGAAACACCGTGGCCCCTTTCTTTGAGATAACTCTGCACTAGTGCGAGCCGCAAATGCCGCTTCCAGCTTAGCTGTGCAGAAGAAGAACAACAAGAAGAAGAAATATCTCGAAATATGTCCGTTAGGCCCCTTCCCTTGAGATAAATCTGCAAATATCTCGGAAACGAAGCGAGCTATGGCAAAATGTTAAGAGACCTTTTTTGTAGAGAATTAAGTTTCCTACATTTTATGTTCTATGATATTTTTTGATCAGATGCGTAGTTCTCGAGATATATCAAGATATTTAAAAGTTCCGAAGCCGCACCAACATAATAGAGATACAGAAACACCGTGGCCCCTTTCTTTGAGATAACTCTGCACTATTGCGAGCTGTAAATGCCACTTCCAGCTTAGCTGTGCAGAAGAAGAACAACAAGAAGAAGAAATATCTCGAAATATGTCCGTCAGGCCAGTTCCTTTGAGCTGAATCTGCAAATATCTCGGAAACGAAGCGAGCTATGGCAAAATGTTAAGAGACGTTTTTTGTAGAAAATTATGTTTCCTACAATTTATGTTCTATGATATTTTTTGATCAGAAGCGTAGTTTTCGAGATATATCGAGATATTTAAAAGTTCCGAAGCCGCACCAACATAATAGGGATACAGAAACACCGTGGCCCCTTTCTTTGAGATAACTCTGTACTAGTGCGAGCCGCAAATGCCACTTCCAGCTTAGCTGTGCAGAAGAAGAACAACAAGAAGAAGAAATATCTCGAAATATGTCCGTCAGGCGCCTTCCCTTGAGATAAATCTGCAAATATCTCGGAAACGAAGCGAGCTACGGCAAAATGTTAAGAGACCTTTTTTGTAGAAAATTAGGTTTCCTACTTTTTATGTTCTATGATATTTTTTGATCAGATGCGTAGTTCTCGAGATATATCAAGATATTTAAAAGTTCCGAAGCCGCACCAACATAATAGAGATACAGAAACACCGTGGCCCCTTTCTTTGAGATAACTCTGCACTATTGCGAGCTGTAAATGCCACTTCCAGCTTAGCTGTGCAGAAGAAGAACAACAAGAAGAAGAAATATCTCGAAATATGTCCGTCAGGCCAGTTCCTTTGAGCTGAATCTGCAAATATCTCGGAAACGAAGCGAGTTATGGCAAAATGTTAAGAGACGTTTTTTGTAGAGAATTATGTTTCCTACAATTTATGTTCTATGATATTTTTTGATCAGAAGCGTAGTTTTCGAGATATATCGAGATATTTAAAAGTTCCGAAGCCGCACCAACATAATAGGGATACAGAAACACCGTGGCCCCTTTCTTTGAGATAACTCTGCACTAGTGCGAGCCGCAAGTGCCACTTCCAGCTTAGCTGTGCAGAAGAAGAACAACAAGAAGAAGAAATATCTCGAAATATGTCCGTCAGGCCAGTTCCTTTGAGCTGAATCTGCAAATATCTCGGAAACGAAGCGAGCTATGGCAAAATGTTAAGAGACGGTTTTTGTAGTGAATTATGTTTCCTACACTTTATGTTCTATGATATTTTTTGATCAGAAGCGTAGTTTTCGAGATATATCGAGATATTCAAAAGTTCCGAAGCCGCACCAACATAATAGAGATACAGAAACACCGTGGCTCCTTTCTTTGAGATAACTCTGCACTAGTGCGAGCTGCAAATGCCACTTCCAGCTTAGCTGTGCAGAAGAAGAACAACAAGAAGAAGAAATATCTCGAAATATGTCCGTCAGGCCCCTTCCCTTGAGATAAATCTGCAAATATCTCGGAAACGAAGCGAGCTATGGCAAAATGTTGAGAGACCTTTTTTGTAGAGAATTAAGTTTCCTACTTTTTATGTTCTATGATATTTTTCGATCAGAGGCGTAGTTCTCGAGATATATCAAGATATTTAAAAGTTCCGAAGCCGCACCAACATAATAGAGATACAGAAACACCGTGGCCCCTTTCTTTGAGATAACTCTGCACGATTGCGAGCTGGAAATGCCACTTCCAGTTTAGCTGTGCAGAAGAAGAACAACAAGAAGAAGAAATATCTCGAAATATGTCCGTCAGGCCAGTTCCATTGAGCTGAATCTGCAAATATCTCGGAAACGAAGCGAGCTATGGCAAAATGTTAAGAGACGTTTTTTGTAGAGAATTATGTTTCCTACAATTTATGTTCTATGATATTTTTTGATCAGAAGCGTAGTTTTCGAGATATATCGAGATATTTAAAAGTTCCGAAGCCGCACCAACATAATAGGGATACAGAAACACCGTGGCCCCTTTCTTTGAGATAACTCTGCACTAGTGCGAGCCGCAAGTGCCACTTCCAGCTTAGCTGTGCAGAAGAAGAACAACAAGAAGAAGAAATATCTCGAAATATGTCCGTCAGGCGCCTTCCCTTGAGATAAATCTGCAAATATCTCGGAAACGAAGCGAGCTATGGCAAAATGTTAAGAGGCCTTTTTTGTAGAAAACTAGGTTTCCTACTTTTTATGTTCTATGATATTTTTCGATCAGAGGCGTAGTTCTCGAGATATATCAAGATATTTAAAAGTTCCGAAGCCGCACCAACATAATAGAGATACAGAAACACCGTGGCCCCTTTCTTTGAGATAACTCTGCACTAGTGCGAGCCGCAAATGCCACTTCCAGCTTAGCTGTACAGAAGAAGAACAACAAGAAGAAGAAATATCTCGAAATATGTCCGTCAGGCCCCTTCCCTTGAGATAAATATGCAAATATCTCGGAAACGAAGCGAGCTATGGCAAAATGTTAAGAGACCTTTTTTGTACAGAATTATGTTTCCTACTTTTTATGTTCTATGATATTTTTTGATCAGATGCGTAGTTCTCGAGATATATTAAGATATTTAAAAGTTCCGAAGCCGCACCAACATAATAGAGATACAGAAACACCGTGGCCCCTTTCTTTGAGATAACTCTGCACTATTGCGAGCTGTAAATGCCACCTCCAGCTTAGCTGTGCAGAAGAAGAACAACAAGAAGAAGAAATATCTCGAAATATGTCCGTCAGGCCCCTGCCCTTGAGATATATCTGCAAATATTTCGGAAACGAAGCGAGCTATGGCAAAATGTTAAGAGACCTTTTTTGTAGAGAATTAAGTTTCCTACATTTTATGTTCTATGATATTTTTTGATCAGATGCGTAGTTCTCGAGATATATCAAGATATTTAAAAGTTCCGAAGCCGCACCAACATAATAGAGATACAGAAACACCGTCGCCCCTTTCTTTGAGATAACTCTGCACTATTGCGAGCTGTAAATGCCACTTCCAGCTTAGCTGTGCAGAAGAAGAACAACAAGAAGAAGAAATATCTCGAAATATGTCCGTCAGGCCAGTTCCTTTGAGCTGAATCTGCAAATATCTCGGAAACAAAGCGAGCTATGGCAAAATGTTAAGAGACGTTTTTTGTAGAGAATTATGTTTCCTACAATTTATGTTCTATGATATTTTTTGATCAGAAGCGTAGTTTTCGAGATATATCGAGATATTTAAAAGTTCCGAAGCCGCACCAACATAATAGGGATACAGAAACACCGTGGCCCCTTTCTTTGAGATAACTCTGCACTAGTGCGAGCCGCAAATGCCACTTCCAGCTTAGCTGTACAGAAGAAGAACAACAAGAAGAAGAAATATCTCGAAATATGTCCGACAGGCCCCTTCCCTTGAGATAAATCTGCAAATATCTCGGAAACGAAGCGAGCTATGGCGAAATGTTAAGAGACCTTTTTTGTAGAGAATTAAGTTTCCTACTTTTTATCTTCTATGATATTTTTTGATCAGATGCGTAGTTCTCGAGATATATCAAGATATTTAAAAGTTCCGAAGCCGCACCAACATAATAGAGATACAGAAACACCGTGGCCCCTTTCTTTGAGATAACTCTGCACTATTGCGCGCTGCAAATGCCACTTCCAGTTTAGCTGTGCAGAAGAAGAACAACAAGAAGAAGAAATATCTCGAAATATGTCCATCAGGACCCTTCCCTTGAGATAAATCTGCAAATATCTCGGAAACGAAGCGAGCTATGGCAAAATGTTAAGAGACCTTTTTTGTAGAGAATTAAGTTTCCTACTTTTTATGTTCTATGATATTTTTCGATCAGACGCGTAGTTCTCGAGATATATCGAGATATTTAAAAGTTCCGAAGCCGCACCAACATAATAGAGATACATAAACACCGTGGC
Source organism: Osmia lignaria lignaria (assembly GCF_051020975.1). Taxonomy (NCBI): domain Eukaryota; kingdom Metazoa; phylum Arthropoda; class Insecta; order Hymenoptera; family Megachilidae; genus Osmia; species Osmia lignaria. Next base: position 1,425,105 of record NW_027478159.1, on the reverse strand, counting down.
CCCTTTCTTTGAGATAACTCTGCACTATTGCGCGCTGCAAATGCCACTTCCAGTTTAGCTGTGCAGAAGAAGAACAACAAGAAGAAGAAATATCTCGAAATATGTCCATCAGGACCCTTCCCTTGAGATAAATCTGCAAATATCTCGGAAACGAAGCGAGCTATGGCAAAATGTTAAGAGACCTTTTTTGTAGAGAATTAAGTTTCCTACTTTTTATGTTCTATGATATTTTTCGATCAGACGCGTAGTTCTCGAGATATATCGAGATATTTAAAAGTTCCGAAGCCGCACCAACATAATAGAGATACATAAACACCGTGGCCCCTTTCTTTGAGATAACTCTGCACTAGTGCGAGCCGCAAATGCCACTTCCAGCTTAGCTGTGCAGAAGAAGAACAACAAGAAGAAGAAATATCTCGAAATATGTCCGTCAGGCCCCTTCCCTTGAGATAAATCTGCAAATATCTCGGAAACGAAGCGAGCTATGGCAAAATGTTAAGAGACGGTTTTTGTAGTGAATTATGTTTCCTACAATTTATGTTCTATGATATTTTTTGATCAGAAGCGTAGTTTTCGAGATATATCGAGATATTTAAAAGTTCCGAAGCCGCACCAACATAATAGAGATACAGAAACACCGTGGCTCCTTTCTTTGAGATAACTCTGCACTAGTGCGAGCTGCAAATGCCACTTCCAGCTTAGCTGTGCAGAGGAAGAACAACAAGAAGAAGAAATATCTCGAAATATGTCCGTCAGGCCCCTTCCCTTGAGATAAATCTGCAAATATCTCGGAAACGAAGCGAGCTATGGCAAAATGTTAAGAGACCGTTTTTGTAGAGAATTAAGTTTCCTACTTTTTATGTTCTATGATATTTTTTGATCAGATGCGTAGTTCTCGAGATATATCAAGATATTTAAAAGTTCCGAAGCCGCACCAACATAATAGAGATACAGAAACACCGTGGCTCCTTTCTTTGAGATAAGTCTGCACTAGTGCGAGCCGCAAATGCCACTTCCAGCTTAGCTGTGCAGAAGAAGAACAACAAGAAGAAGAAATATCTCGAAATATGTCCGTCAGGCCCCTTCCCTTGAGATAAATCTGTAAATATCTCGGAAACGAAGCGAGCTATGGCAAAATGTTGAGAGACCTTTTTTGTAGAGAATTAAGTTTCCTACTTTTCATGTTCTATGATATTTTTCGATCAGAGGCGTAGTTCTCGAGATATATCAAGATATTTAAAAGTTCCGAAGCCGCACCAACATAATAGAGATACAGAAACACCGTGGCCCCTTTCTTTGAGATAACTCTGCACGATTGCGAGCTGGAAATGCCACTTCCAGTTTAGCTGTGCAGAAGAAGAACAACAAGAAGAAGAAATATCTCGAAATATGTCCGTCAGGCGCCTTCCCTTGAGATAAATCTGCAAATATCTCGGAAACGAAGCGAGCTATGGCAAAATGTTAAGAGACCTTTTTTGTAGAAAATTAGGTTTCCTACTTTTTATGTTCTATGATATTTTTTGATCAGATGCGTAGTTCTCGAGATATATCAAGATATTTAAAAGTTCCGAAGCCGCACCAACATAATAGAGATACAGAAACACCGTGGCCCCTTTCTTTGAGATAACTCTGCACTATTGCGAGCTGTAAATGCCACTTCCAGCTTAGCTGTGCAGAAGAAGAACAACAAGAAGAAGAAATATCTCGAAATATGTCCGTCAGGCCCCTTCCCTTGAGATAAATATGCAAATATCTCGGAAACGAAGCGAGCTATGGCAAAATGTTAAGAGACCTTTTTTGTACAGAATTATGTTTCCTACTTTTTATGTTCTATGATATTTTTTGATCAGATGCATAGTTCTCGAGATATATTAAGATATTTAAAAGTTCCGAAGCCGCACCAACATAATAGAGATACAGAAACACCGTGGCCCCTTTCTTTGAGATAACTCTGCACTATTGCCAGCTGTAAATGCCACCTCCAGCTTAGCTGTGCAGAAGAAGAACAACAAGAAGAAGAAATACCTCGAAATATGTCCGTCAGGCCCCTGCCCTTGAGATATATCTGCAAATATCTCGGAAACGAAGCGAGCTATGGCAAAATGTTAAGAGACCGTTTTTGTAGAGAATTAAGTTTCCTACTTTTTATGTTCTATGATATTTTTTGATCAGATGCGTAGTTCTCGAGATATATCACGATATTTAAAAGTTCCGAAGCCGCACCAACATAATAGAGATACAGAAACACCGTGGCTCCTTTCTTTGAGATAAGTCTGCACTAGTGCGAGCCGCAAATGCCACTTCCAGCTTAGCTGTGCAGAAGAAGAACAACAAGAAGAAGAAATATCTCGAAATATGTCCGTCAGGCCCCTTCCCTTGAGATAAATCTGCAAATATCTCGGAAACGAAGCGAGCTATGGCAAAATGTTGAGAGACCTTTTTTGTAGAGAATTAAGTTTCCTACTTTTTATGTTCTATGATATTTTTCGATCAGAGGCGTAGTTCTCGAGATATATCAAGATATTTAAAAGTTCCGAAGCCGCACCAACATAATAGAGATACAGAAACACCGTGGCCCCTTTCTTTGAGATAACTCTGCACGATTGCGAGCTGGAAATGCCACTTCCAGTTTAGCTGTGCTGAAGAAGAACAACAAGAAGAAGAAATATCTCGAAATATGTCCGTCAGGCCAGTTCCATTGAGCTGAATCTGCAAATATCTCGGAAACGAAGCGAGCTATGGCAAAATGTTAAGAGACGTTTTTTGTAGAGAATTATGTTTCCTACAATTTATGTTCTATGATATTTTTTGATCAGAAGCGTAGTTTTCGAGATATATCGAGATATTTAAAAGTTCCGAAGCCGCACCAACATAATAGGGATACAGAAACACCGTGGCCCCTTTCTTTGAGATAACTCTGCACTAGTGCGAGCCGCAAGTGCCACTTCCAGCTTAGCTGTGCAGAAGAAGAACAACAAGAAGAAGAAATATCTCGAAATATGTCCGTCAGGCGCCTTCCCTTGAGATAAATCTGCAAATATCTCGGAAACGAAGCGAGCTATGGCAAAATGTTAAGAGACCTTTTTTGTAGAAAACTAGGTTTCCTACTTTTTATGTTCTATGATAGTTTTCGATCAGAGGCGTAGTTCTCGAGATATATCAAGATATTTAAAAGTTCCGAAGCCGCACCAACATAATAGAGATACAGAAACACCGTGGCCCCTTTCTTTGAGATAACTCTGCACTAGTGCGAGCCGCAAATGCCACTTCCAGCTTAGCTGTACAGAAGAAGAACAACAAGAAGAAGAAATATCTCGAAATATGTCCGTCAGGCCCCTTCCCTTGAGATAAATATGCAAATATCTCGGAAACGAAGCGAGCTATGGCAAAATGTTAAGAGACCTTTTTTGTACAGAATTATGTTTCCTACTTTTTATGTTCTATGATATTTTTTGATCAGATGCGTAGTTCTCGAGATATATTAAGATATTTAAAAGTTCCGAAGCCGCACCAACATAATAGAGATACAGAAACACCGTGGCCCCTTTCTTTGAGATAACTCTGCACTATTGCGAGCTGTAAATGCCACCTCCAGCTTAGCTGTGCAGAAGAAGAACAACAAGAAGAAGAAATATCTCGAAATATGTCCGTCAGGCCCCTGCCCTTGAGATATATCTGCAAATATCTCGGAAACGAAGCGAGCTATGGCAAAATGGTAAGAGACCTTTTTTGTAGAGAATTATGTTTCCTACAATTTATGTTCTATGATATTTTTTGATCAGATGCATAGTTCTCGAGATATATTAAGATATTTAAAAGTTCCGAAGCCGCACCAACATAATAGAGATACAGAAACACCGTGGCCCCTTTCTTTGAGATAACTCTGCACTATTGCCAGCTGTAAATGCCACCTCCAGCTTAGCTGTGCAGAAGAAGAACAACAAGAAGAAGAAATACCTCGAAATATGTCCGTCAGGCCCCTGCCCTTGAGATATATCTGCAAATATCTCGGAAACGAAGCGAGCTATGGCAAAATGTTAAGAGACCGTTTTTGTAGAGAATTAAGTTTCCTACTTTTTATGTTCTATGATATTTTTTGATCAGATGCGTAGTTCTCGAGATATATCAAGATATTTAAAAGTTCCGAAGCCGCACCAACATAATAGAGATACAGAAACACCGTGGCTCCTTTCTTTGAGATAAGTCTGCACTAGTGCGAGCCGCAAATGCCACTTCCAGCTTAGCTGTGCAGAAGAAGAACAACAAGAAGAAGAAATATCTCGAAATATGTCCGTCAGGCCCCTTCCCTTGAGATAAATCTGCAAATATCTCGGAAACGAAGCGAGCTATGGCAAAATGTTTAGAGACCTTTTTTGTAGAGAATTAAGTTTCCTACTTTTTATGTTCTATGATATTTTTCGATCAGAGGCGTAGTTCTCGAGATATATCAAGATATTTAAAAGTTCCGAAGCCGCACCAACATAATAGAGATACAGAAACACCGTGGCCCCTTTCTTTGAGATAACTCTGCACGATTGCGAGCTGGAAATGCCACTTCCAGTTTAGCTGTGCTGAAGAAGAACAACAAGAAGAAGAAATATCTCGAAATATGTCCGTCAGGCCAGTTCCATTGAGCTGAATCTGCAAATATCTCGGAAACGAAGCGAGCTATGGCAAAATGTTAAGAGACGTTTTTTGTAGAGAATTATGTTTCCTACAATTTATGTTCTATGATATTTTTTGATCAGAAGCGTAGTTTTCGAGATATATCGAGATATTTAAAAGTTCCGAAGCCGCACCAACATAATAGGGATACAGAAACACCGTGGCCCCTTTCTTTGAGATAACTCTGCACTAGTGCGAGCCGCAAGTGCCACTTCCAGCTTAGCTGTGCAGAAGAAGAACAACAAGAAGAAGAAATATCTCGAAATATGTCCGTCAGGCGCCTTCCCTTGAGATAAATCTGCAAATATCTCGGAAACGAAGCGAGCTATGGCAAAATGTTAAGAGACCTTTTTTGTAGAAAACTAGGTTTCCTACTTTTTATGTTCTATGATAGTTTTCGATCAGAGGCGTAGTTCTCGAGATATATCAAGATATTTAAAAGTTCCGAAGCCGCACCAACATAATAGAGATACAGAAACACCGTGGCCCCTTTCTTTGAGATAACTCTGCACTATTGCCAGCTGTAAATGCCACCTCCAGCTTAGCTGTGCAGAAGAAGAACAACAAGAAGAAGAAATACCTCGAAATATGTCCGTCAGGCCCCTGCCCTTGAGATATATCTGCAAATATCTCGGAAACGAAGCGAGCTATGGCAAAATGTTAAGAGACCGTTTTTGTAGAGAATTAAGTTTCCTACTTTTTATGTTCTATGATATTTTTTGATCAGATGCGTAGTTCTCGAGATATATCAAGATATTTAAAAGTTCCGAAGCCGCACCAACATAATAGAGATACAGAAACACCGTGGCTCCTTTCTTTGAGATAAGTCTGCACTAGTGCGAGCCGCAAATGCCACTTCCAGCTTAGCTGTGCAGAAGAAGAACAACAAGAAGAAGAAATATCTCGAAATATGTCCGTCAGGCCCCTTCCCTTGAGATAAATCTGCAAATATCTCGGAAACGAAGCGAGCTATGGCAAAATGTTGAGAGACCTTTTTTGTAGAGAATTAAGTTTCCTACTTTTTATGTTCTATGATATTTTTCGATCAGAGGCGTAGTTCTCGAGATATATCAAGATATTTAAAAGTTCCGAAGCCGCACCAACATAATAGAGATACAGAAACACCGTGGCCCCTTTCTTTGAGATAACTCTGCACGATTGCGAGCTGGAAATGCCACTTCCAGTTTAGCTGTGCTGAAGAAGAACAACAAGAAGAAGAAATATCTCGAAATATGTCCGTCAGGCCAGTTCCATTGAGCTGAATCTGCAAATATCTCGGAAACGAAGCGAGCTATGGCAAAATGTTAAGAGACGTTTTTTGTAGAGAATTATGTTTCCTACAATTTATGTTCTATGATATTTTTTGATCAGAAGCGTAGTTTTCGAGATATATCGAGATATTTAAAAGTTCCGAAGCCGCACCAACATAATAGGGATACAGAAACACCGTGGCCCCTTTCTTTGAGATAACTCTGCACTAGTGCGAGCCGCAAGTGCCACTTCCAGCTTAGCTGTGCAGAAGAAGAACAACAAGAAGAAGAAATATCTCGAAATATGTCCGTCAGGCGCCTTCCCTTGAGATAAATCTGCAAATATCTCGGAAACGAAGCGAGCTATGGCAAAATGTTAAGAGACCTTTTTTGTAGAAAACTAGGTTTCCTACTTTTTATGTTCTATGATAGTTTTCGATCAGAGGCGTAGTTCTCGAGATATATCAAGATATTTAAAAGTTCCGAAGCCGCACCAACATAATAGAGATACAGAAACACCGTGGCCCCTTTCTTTGAGATAACTCTGCACTAGTGCGAGCCGCAAATGCCACTTCCAGCTTAGCTGTACAGAAGAAGAACAACAAGAAGAAGAAATATCTCGAAATATGTCCGTCAGGCCCCTTCCCTTGAGATAAATATGCAAATATCTCGGAAACGAAGCGAGCTATGGCAAAATGTTAAGAGACCTTTTTTGTACAGAATTATGTTTCCTACTTTTTATGTTCTATGATATTTTTTGATCAGATGCGTAGTTCTCGAGATATATTAAGATATTTAAAAGTTCCGAAGCCGCACCAACATAATAGAGATACAGAAACACCGTTGCCCCTTTCTTTGAGATAACTCTGCACTATTGCGAGCTGTAAATGCCACCTCCAGCTTAGCTGTGCAGAAGAAGAACAACAAGAAGAAGAAATATCTCGAAATATGTCCGTCAGGCCCCTGCCCTTGAGATATATCTGCAAATATCTCGGAAACGAAGCGAGCTATGGCAAAATGGTAAGAGACCTTTTTTGTAGAGAATTATGTTTCCTACAATTTATGTTCTATGATATTTTTTGATCAGATGCGTAGTTCTCCAGATATATCAAGATATTTAAAAGTTCCGAAACCGCACCAACATAACAGAGATACAGAAACACCGTGGCCCCTTTCTTTGAGATAACTCTGCACTAGTGCGAGCCGCAAATGCCGCTTCCAGCTTAGCTGTGCAGAAGAAGAACAACAAGAAGAAGAAATATCTCGAAATATGTCCGTTAGGCCCCTTCCCTTGAGATAAATCTGCAAATATCTCGGAAACGAAGCGAGCTATGGCAAAATGTTAAGAGACCTTTTTTGTAGAGAATTAAGTTTACTACTTTTTATGTTCTATGATATTTTTCGATCAGACGCGTAGTTCTCGAGATATATCGAGATATTTAAAAGTTCCGAAGCCGCACCAACATAATAGAGATACATAAACACCGTGGCCCCTTTCTTTGAGATAACTCTGCACTAGTGCGAGCCGCAAATGCCACTTCCAGCTTAGCTGTGCAGAAGAAGAACAACAAGAAGAAGAAATATCTCGAAATATGTCCGTCAGGCCCCTTCCCTTGAGATAAATCTGCAAATATCTCGGAAACGAAGCGAGCTATGGCAAAATGTTGAGAGACCTTTTTTGTAGAGAATTAAGTTTCCTACTTTTTATGTTCTATGATATTTTTCGATCAGAGGCGTAGTTCTCGAGATATATCAAGATATTTAAAAGTTCCGAAGCCGCACCAACATAATAGAGATACAGAAACACCGTGGCCCCTTTCTTTGAGATAACTCTGCACGATTGCGAGCTGGAAATGCCACTTCCAGTTTAGCTGTGCTGAAGAAGAACAACAAGAAGAAGAAATATCTCGAAATATGTCCGTCAGGCCAGTTCCATTGAGCTGAATCTGCAAATATCTCGGAAACGAAGCGAGCTATGGCAAAATGTTAAGAGACGTTTTTTGTAGAGAATTATGTTTCCTACAATTTATGTTCTATGATATTTTTTGATCAGAAGCGTAGTTTTCGAGATATATCGAGATATTTAAAAGTTCCGAAGCCGCACCAACATAATAGGGATACAGAAACACCGTGGCCCCTTTCTTTGAGATAACTCTGCACTAGTGCGAGCCGCAAGTGCCACTTCCAGCTTAGCTGTGCAGAAGAAGAACAACAAGAAGAAGAAATATCTCGAAATATGTCCGTCAGGCGCCTTCCCTTGAGATAAATCTGCAAATATCTCGGAAACGAAGCGAGCTATGGCAAAATGTTAAGAGACCTTTTTTGTAGAAAACTAGGTTTCCTACTTTTTATGTTCTATGATAGTTTTCGATCAGAGGCGTAGTTCTCGAGATATATCAAGATATTTAAAAGTTCCGAAGCCGCACCAACATAATAGAGATACAGAAACACCGTGGCCCCTTTCTTTGAGATAACTCTGCACTAGTGCGAGCCGCAAATGCCACTTCCAGCTTAGCTGTACAGAAGAAGAACAACAAGAAGAAGAAATATCTCGAAATATGTCCGTCAGGCCCCTTCCCTTGAGATAAATATGCAAATATCTCGGAAACGAAGCGAGCTATGGCAAAATGTTAAGAGACCTTTTTTGTACAGAATTATGTTTCCTACTTTTTATGTTCTATGATATTTTTTGATCAGATGCGTAGTTCTCGAGATATATTAACATATTTAAAAGTTCCGAAGCCGCACCAACATAATAGAGATACAGAAACACCGTGGCCCCTTTCTTTGAGATAACTCTGCACTATTGCGAGCTGTAAATGCCACCTCCAGCTTAGCTGTGCAGAAGAAGAACAACAAGAAGAAGAAATATCTCGAAATATGTCCGTCAGGCCCCTGCCCTTGAGATATATCTGCAAATATCTCGGAAACGAAGCGAGCTATGGCAAAATGGTAAGAGACCTTTTTTGTAGAGAATTATGTTTCCTACAATTTATGTTCTATGATATTTTTTGATCAGATGCATAGTTCTCGAGATATATTAAGATATTTAAAAGTTCCGAAGCCGCACCAACATAATAGAGATACAGAAACACCGTGGCCCCTTTCTTTGAGATAACTCTGCACTATTGCCAGCTGTAAATGCCACCTCCAGCTTAGCTGTGCAGAAGAAGAACAACAAGAAGAAGAAATACCTCGAAATATGTCCGTCAGGCCCCTGCCCTTGAGATATATCTGCAAATATCTCGGAAACGAAGCGAGCTATGGCAAAATGTTAAGAGACCGTTTTTGTAGAGAATTAAGTTTCCTACTTTTTATGTTCTATGATATTTTTTGATCAGATGCGTAGTTCTCGAGATATATCAAGATATTTAAAAGTTCCGAAGCCGCACCAACATAATAGAGATACAGAAACACCGTGGCTCCTTTCTTTGAGATAAGTCTGCACTAGTGCGAGCCGCAAATGCCACTTCCAGCTTAGCTGTGCAGAAGAAGAACAACAAGAAGAAGAAATATCTCGAAATATGTCCGTCAGGCCCCTTCCCTTGAGATAAATCTGCAAATATCTCGGAAACGAAGCGAGCTATGGCAAAATGTTGAGAGACCTTTTTTGTAGACAATTAAGTTTCCTACTTTTTATGTTCTATGATATTTTTCGATCAGAGGCGTAGTTCTCGAGATATATCAAGATATTTAAAAGTTCCGAAGCCGCACCAACATAATAGAGATACAGAAACACCGTGGCCCCTTTCTTTGAGATAACTCTGCACGATTGCGAGCTGGAAATGCCACTTCCAGTTTAGCTGTGCTGAAGAAGAACAACAAGAAGAAGAAATATCTCGAAATATGTCCGTCAGGCCAGTTCCATTGAGCTGAATCTGCAAATATCTCGGAAACGAAGCGAGCTATGGCAAAATGTTAAGAGACGTTTTTTGTAGAGAATTATGTTTCCTACAATTTATGTTCTATGATATTTTTTGATCAGAAGCGTAGTTTTCGAGATATATCGAGATATTTAAAAGTTCCGAAGCCGCACCAACATAATAGGGATACAGAAACACCGTGGCCCCTTTCTTTGAGATAACTCTGCACTAGTGCGAGCCGCAAGTGCCACTTCCAGCTTAGCTGTGCAGAAGAAGAACAACAAGAAGAAGAAATATCTCGAAATATGTCCGTCAGGCGCCTTCCCTTGAGATAAATCTGCAAATATCTCGGAAACGAAGCGAGCTATGGCAAAATGTTAAGAGACCTTTTTTGTAGAAAACTAGGTTTCCTACTTTTTATGTTCTATGATAGTTTTCGATCAGAGGCGTAGTTCTCGAGATATATCAAGATATTTAAAAGTTCCGAAGCCGCACCAACATAATAGAGATACAGAAACACCGTGGCCCCTTTCTTTGAGATAACTCTGCACTATTGCCAGCTGTAAATGCCACCTCCAGCTTAGCTGTGCAGAAGAAGAACAACAAGAAGAAGAAATACCTCGAAATATGTCCGTCAGGCCCCTGCCCTTGAGATATATCTGCAAATATCTCGGAAACGAAGCGAGCTATGGCAAAATGTTAAGAGACCGTTTTTGTAGAGAATTAAGTTTCCTACTTTTTATGTTCTATGATATTTTTTGATCAGATGCGTAGTTCTCGAGATATATCAAGATATTTAAAAGTTCCGAAGCCGCACCAACATAATAGAGATACAGAAACACCGTGGCTCCTTTCTTTGAGATAAGTCTGCACTAGTGCGAGCCGCAAATGCCACTTCCAGCTTAGCTGTGCAGAAGAAGAACAACAAGAAGAAGAAATATCTCGAAATATGTCCGTCAGGCCCCTTCCCTTGAGATAAATCTGCAAATATCTCGGAAACGAAGCGAGCTATGGCAAAATGTTGAGAGACCTTTTTTGTAGAGAATTAAGTTTCCTACTTTTTATGTTCTATGATATTTTTCGATCAGAGGCGTAGTTCTCGAGATATATCAAGATATTTAAAAGTTCCGAAGCCGCACCAACATAATAGAGATACAGAAACACCGTGGCCCCTTTCTTTGAGATAACTCTGCACGATTGCGAGCTGGAAATGCCACTTCCAGTTTAGCTGTGCTGAAGAAGAACAACAAGAAGAAGAAATATCTCGAAATATGTCCGTCAGGCCAGTTCCATTGAGCTGAATCTGCAAATATCTCGGAAACGAAGCGAGCTATGGCAAAATGTTAAGAGACGTTTTTTGTAGAGAATTATGTTTCCTACAATTTATGTTCTATGATATTTTTTGATCAGAAGCGTAGTTTTCGAGATATATCGAGATATTTAAAAGTTCCGAAGCCGCACCAACATAATAGGGATACAGAAACACCGTGGCCCCTTTCTTTGAGATAACTCTGCACTAGTGCGAGCCGCAAGTGCCACTTCCAGCTTAGCTGTGCAGAAGAAGAACAACAAGAAGAAGAAATATCTCGAAATATGTCCGTCAGGCGCCTTCCCTTGAGATAAATCTGCAAATATCTCGGAAACGAAGCGAGCTATGGCAAAATGTTAAGAGACCTTTTTTGTAGAAAACTAGGTTTCCTACTTTTTATGTTCTATGATAGTTTTCGATCAGAGGCGTAGTTCTCGAGATATATCAAGATATTTAAAAGTTCCGAAGCCGCACCAACATAATAGAGATACAGAAACACCGTGGCCCCTTTCTTTGAGATAACTCTGCACTAGTGCGAGCCGCAAATGCCACTTCCAGCTTAGCTGTACAGAAGAAGAACAACAAGAAGAAGAAATATCTCGAAATATGTCCGTCAGGCCCCTTCCCTTGAGATAAATATGCAAATATCTCGGAAACGAAGCGAGCTATGGCAAAATGTTAAGAGACCTTTTTTGTACAGAATTATGTTTCCTACTTTTTATGTTCTATGATATTTTTTGATCAGATGCGTAGTTCTCGAGATATATTAAGATATTTAAAAGTTCCGAAGCCGCACCAACATAATAGAGATACAGAAACACCGTGGCCCCTTTCTTTGAGATAACTCTGCACTATTGCGAGCTGTAAATGCCACCTCCAGCTTAGCTGTGCAGAAGAAGAACAACAAGAAGAAGAAATATCTCGAAATATGTCCGTCAGGCCCCTGCCCTTGAGATATATCTGCAAATATCTCGGAAACGAAGCGAGCTATGGCAAAATGGTAAGAGACCTTTTTTGTAGAGAATTATGTTTCCTACAATTTATGTTCTATGATATTTTTTGATCAGATGCGTAGTTCTCCAGATATATCAAGATATTTAAAAGTTCCGAAACCGCACCAACATAACAGAGATACAGAAACACCGTGGCCCCTTTCTTTGAGATAACTCTGCACTAGTGCGAGCCGCAAATGCCGCTTCCAGCTTAGCTGTGCAGAAGAAGAACAACAAGAAGAAGAAATATCTCGAAATATGTCCGTTAGGCCCCTTCCCTTGAGATAAATCTGCAAATATCTCGGAAACGAAGCGAGCTATGGCAAAATATTAAGAGACCTTTTTTGTAGAGAATTAAGTTTCCTACATTTTATGTTCTATGATATTTTTTGATCAGATGCGTAGTTCTCGAGATATATTAAGATATTTAAAAGTTCCGAAGCCGCACCAACATAATAGAGATACAGAAACACCGTGGCCCCTTTCTTTGAGATAACTCTGCACTATTGCGAGCTGCAAATGCCACTTCCAGCTTAGCTGTGCAGAAGAAGAACAACAAGAAGAAGAAGTATCTCGAAATATGTCCGTCAGGCCCCTTCCCTTGAGATAAATCTGCAAATATCTCGGAAACGAAGAGAGCTATGGCAAAATGTTAAGAGACCTTTTTTGTAGAGAATTAAGTTTCCTACTTTTTATGTTCTATGATATTTTTTGATCAGATGCGTAGTTCTCGAGATATATCAAGATATTTAAAAGTTCCGAAGCCGCACCAACATAATAGAGATACAGAAACACCGTGGCCCCTTTCTTTGAGATAACTCTGCACGATTGCGAGCTGGAAATGCCACTTCCAGTTTAGCTGTGCAGAAGAAGAACAACAAGAAGAAGAAATATCTCGAAATATGTCCATCAGGACCCTTCCCTTGAGATAAATCTGCAAATATCTCGGAAACGAAGCGAGCTATGGCAAAATGTTAAGAGACCTTTTTTGTAGAGAATTATGTTTCCCACAATTTATGTTGTATGATATTTTTTGATCAGATGCGTAGTTCTCGAGATATATCAAGATATTTAAAAATTCCGAAACCGCACCAACATAACAGAGATACAGAAACACCGTGGCCCCTTTCTTTGAGATAACTCTGCACTATTGCGAGCTGCAAATGCCGCTTCCAGCTTAGCTGTGCAGAAGAAGAACAACAAGAAGAAGAAGTATCTCGAAATATGTCCGTCAGGCCCCTTCCCTTGAGATAAATCTGCAAATATCTCGGAAACGAAGAGAGCTATGGCAAAATGTTAAGAGACCTTTTTTGTAGAGAATTATGTTTCCTACTTTTTATGTTCTATGATATTTTTTGATCAGATGCGTAGTTCTCGAGATATATTAAGATATTTAAAAGTTCCGAAGCCGCACCAACATAATAGAGATACAGAAACACCGTGGCCCCTTTCTTTGAGATAACTCTGCACTATTGCGAGCTGTAAATGCCACCTCCAGCTTAGCTGTGCAGAAGAAGAACAACAAGAAGAAGAAATATCTCGAAATATGTCCGTCAGGCCCCTGCCCTTGAGATATATCTGCAAATATCTCGGAAACGAAGCGAGCTATGGCAAAATGGTAAGAGACCTTTTTTGTAGAGAATTATGTTTCCTACAATTTATGTTCTATGATATTTTTTGATCAGATGCGTAGTTCTCCAGATATATCAAGATATTTAAAAGTTCCGAAGCCGCACCAACATAATAGAGATACAGAAACACCGTGGCCCCTTTCTTTGAGATAACTCTGCACTATTGCGAGCTGCAAATGCCGCTTCCAGCTTAGCTGTGCAGAAGAAGAACAACAAGAAGAAGAAGTATCTCGAAATATGTCCGTCAGGCCCCTTCCCTTGAGATAAATCTGCAAATATCTCGGAAACGAAGAGAGCTATGGCAAAATGTTAAGAGACCTTTTTTGTAGAGAATTGAGTTTCCTACTTTTTATGTTCTATGATATTTTTTGATCAGATGCGTAGTTCTCGAGATATATCAAGATATTTAAAAGTTCCGAAGCCGCACCAACATAATAGAGATACAGAAACACCGTGGCCCCTTTCTTTGAGATAACTCTGCACGATTGCGAGCTGGAAATGCCACTTCCAGTTTAGCTGTGCAGAAGAAGAACAACAAGAAGAAGAAATATCTCGAAATATGTCCATCAGGACCCTTCCCTTGAGATAAATCAGCAAATATCTCGGAAAGGAAGCGAGCTATGGCAAAATGTTAAGAGACCTTTTTTGTAGAGAATTAAGTTTCCTACTTTTTATGTTCTATGATATTTTTTGATCAGATGCGTAGTTCTCGAGATATATCAAGATATTTAAAAGTTCCGAAGCCGCACCAACATAATAGAGATACAGAAACACCGTGGCCCCTTTCTTTGAGATAACTCTGCACTATTGCGAGCTGCAAATGCCACTTCCAGCTTAGCTGTGCAGAAGAAGAACAACAAGAAGAAGAAATATCTCGAAATATGTCCGGCAGGCCCCTTCCCTTGAGATATATCTGCAAATATCTCGGAAACGAAGCGAGCTATGGGAAAATGTTAAGATACCTTTTTTGTAGAGAATTATGTTTCCTACTTTTTATGTTCTATGATATTTTTTGATCAGATGCGTAGTTCTCGAGATATATTAAGATATTTAAAAGTTCCGAAGCCGCACCAACATAATAGAGATACAGAAACACCGTGGCCCCTTTCTTTGAGATAACTCTGCACTATTGCGAGCTGTAAATGCCACCTCCAGCTTAGCTGTGCAGAAGAAGAACAACAAGAAGAAGAAATATCTCGAAATATGTCCGTCAGGCCCCTGCCCTTGAGATATATCTGCAAATATCTCGGAAACGAAGCGAGCTATGGCAAAATGGTAAGAGACCTTTTTTGTAGAGAATTATGTTTCCTACAATTTATGTTCTATGATATTTTTTGATCAGATGCGTAGTTCTCGAGATATATCAAGATATTTAAAAGTTCCGAAACCGCACCAACATAACAGAGATACAGAAACACCGTGGCCCCTTTCTTTGAGATAACTCTGCACTAGTGCGAGCCGCAAATGCCGCTTCCAGCTTAGCTGTGCAGAAGAAGAACAACAAGAAGAAGAAATATCTAGAAATATGTCCGTCAGGCCAGTTCCTTTGAGCTGAATCTGCAAATATCTCGGAAACGAAGCGAGCTATGGCAAAATGTTAAGAGACGTTTTTTGTAGAGAATTATGTTTCCTACAATTTATGTTCTATGATATTTTTTGATCAGAAGCGTAGTTTTCGAGATATATCGAGATATTTAAAAGTTCCGAAGCCGCACCAACATAATAGGGATACAGAAACACCGTGGCCCCTTTCTTTGAGATAACTCTGCACTAGTGCGAGCCGCAAATGCCACTTCCAGCTTAGCTGTGCAGAAGAAGAACAACAAGAAGAAGAAATATCTCGAAATATGTCCGTCAGGCGCCTTCCCTTGAGATAAATCTGCAAATATCTCGGAAACGAAGCGAGCTATGGCAAAATGTTAAGAGACCTTTTTTGTAGAAAATTAGGTTTCCTACTTTTTATGTTCTATGATATTTTTTGATCAGATGCGTAGTTCTCGAGATATATCAAGATATTTAAAAGTTCCGAAGCCGCACCAACATAATAGAGATACAGAAACACCGTGGCCCCTTTCTTTGAGATAACTCTGCACTATTGCGAGCTGTAAATGCCACTTCCAGCTTAGCTGTGCAGAAGAAGAACAACAAGAAGAAGAAATATCTCGAAATATGTCCGTCAGGCCAGTTCCTTTGAGCTGAATCTGCAAATATCTCGGAAACGAAGCGAGCTATGGCAAAATGTTAAGAGACGTTTTTTGTAGAGAATTATGTTTCCTACAATTTATGTTCTATGATATTTTTTGATCAGAAGCGTAGTTTTCGAGATATATCGAGATATTTAAAAGTTCCGAAGCCGCACCAACATAATAGGGATACAGAAACACCGTGGCCCCTTTCTTTGAGATAACTCTGCACTAGTGCGAGCCGCAAGTGCCACTTCCAGCTTAGCTGTGCAGAAGAAGAACACCAAGAAGAAGAAATATCTCGAAATATGTCCGCCAGGCGCCTTCCCTTGAGATAAATCTGCAAATATCTCGGAAACGAAGCGAGCTATGGCAAAATGTTAAGAGACCTTTTTTGTAGAAAACTAGGTTTCCTACTTTTTATGTTCTATGATATTTTTTGATCAGATGCGTAGTTCTCGAGATATATCAAGATATTTAAAAGTTCCGAAGCCGCACCAACATAATAGAGATACAGAAACACCGTGGCCCCTTTCTTTGAGATAACTCTGCACTAGTGCGAGCCGCAAATGCCACTTCCAGCTTAGCTGTACAGAAGAAGAACAACAAGAAGAAGAAATATCTCGAAATATGTCCGTCAGGCCCCTTCCCTTGAGATAAATATGCAAATATCTCGGAAACGAAGCGAGCTATGGCAAAATGTTAAGAGACCTTTTTTGTACAGAATTATGTTTCCTACTTTTTATGTTCTATGATATTTTTTGATCAGATGCGTAGTTCTCGAGATATATCAAGATATTTAAAAGTTCCGAAGCCGCACCAACATAATAGAGATACAGAAACACCGTGGCCCCTTTCTTTGAGATAACTCTGCACTATTGCGAGCTGCAAATGCCACTTCCAGCTTAGCTGTGCAGAAGAAGAACAACAAGAAGAAGAAATATCTCGAAATATGTCCGGCAGGCCCCTTCCCTTGAGATATATCTGCAAATATCTCGGAAACGAAGCGAGCTATGGGAAAATGTTAAGATACCTTTTTTGTAGAGAATTATGTTTCCTACTTTTTATGTTCTATGATATTTTTTGATCAGATGCGTAGTTCTCGAGATATATTAAGATATTTAAAAGTTCCGAAGCCGCACCAACATAATAGAGATACAGAAACACCGTGGCCCCTTTCTTTGAGATAACTCTGCACTATTGCGAGCTGTAAATGCCACCTCCAGCTTAGCTGTGCAGAAGAAGAACAACAAGAAGAAGAAATATCTCGAAATATGTCCGGCAGGCCCCTTCCCTTGAGATATATCTGCAAATATCTCGGAAACGAAGCGAGCTATGGGAAAATGTTAAGATACCTTTTTTGTAGAGAATTAGTTTCCTACTTTTTATGTTCTATGATATTTTTTGATCAGATGCGTAGTTCTCGAGATATATCAAGATATTTAAAAGTTCCGAAACCGCACCAACATAACAGAGATACAGAAACACCGTGGCCCCTTTCTTTGAGATAACTCTGCACTAGTGCGAGCCGCAAATGCCGCTTCCAGCTTAGCTGTGCAGAAGAAGAACAACAAGAAGAAGAAATATCTAGAAATATGTCCGTCAGGCCAGGTCCTTTGAGCTGAATCTGCAAATATCTCGGAAACGAAGCGAGCTATGGCAAAATGTTAAGAGACGTTTTTTGTAGAGAATTATGTTTCCTACAATTTATGTTCTATGATATTTTTTGATCAGAAGCGTAGTTTTCGAGATATATCGAGATATTTAAAAGTTCCGAAGCCGCACCAACATAATAGGGATACAGAAACACCGTGGCCCCTTTCTTTGAGATAACTCTGCACTAGTGCGAGCCGCAAATGCCACTTCCAGCTTAGCTGTGCAGAAGAAGAACAACAAGAAGAAGAAATATCTCGAAATATGTCCGTCAGGCGCCTTCCCTTGAGATAAATCTGCAAATATCTCGGAAACGAAGCGAGCTATGGCAAAATGTTAAGAGACCTTTTTTGTAGAAAATTAGGTTTCCTACTTTTTATGTTCTATGATATTTTTTGATCAGATGCGTAGTTCTCGAGATATATCAAGATATTTAAAAGTTCCGAAGCCGCACCAACATAATAGAGATACAGAAACACCGTGGCCCCTTTCTTTGAGATAACTCTGCACTATTGCGAGCTGTAAATGCCACTTCCAGCTTAGCTGTGCAGAAGAAGAACAACAAGAAGAAGAAATATCTCGAAATATGTCCGTCAGGCCAGTTCCTTTGAGCTGAATCTGCAAATATCTCGGAAACGAAGCGAGCTATGGCAAAATGTTAAGAGACGTTTTTTGTAGAGAATTATGTTTCCTACAATTTATGTTCTATGATATTTTTTGATCAGAAGCGTAGTTTTCGAGATATATCGAGATATTTAAAAGTTCCGAAGCCGCACCAACATAATAGGGATACAGAAACACCGTGGCCCCTTTCTTTGAGATAACTCTGCACTAGTGCGAGCCGCAAGTGCCACTTCCAGCTTAGCTGTGCAGAAGAAGAACACCAAGAAGAAGAAATATCTCGAAATATGTCCGCCAGGCGCCTTCCCTTGAGATAAATCTGCAAATATCTCGGAAACGAAGCGAGCTATGGCAAAATGTTAAGAGACCTTTTTTGTAGAAAACTAGGTTTCCTACTTTTTATGTTCTATGATATTTTTTGATCAGATGCGTAGTTCTCGAGATATATCAAGATATTTAAAAGTTCCGAAGCCGCACCAACATAATAGAGATACAGAAACACCGTGGCCCCTTTCTTTGAGATAACTCTGCACTAGTGCGAGCCGCAAATGCCACTTCCAGCTTAGCTGTACAGAAGAAGAACAACAAGAAGAAGAAATATCTCGAAATATGTCCGTCAGGCCCCTTCCCTTGAGATAAATATGCAAATATCTCGGAAACGAAGCGAGCTATGGCAAAATGTTAAGAGACCTTTTTTGTACAGAATTATGTTTCCTACTTTTTATGTTCTATGATATTTTTTGATCAGATGCGTAGTTCTCGAGATATATTAAGATATTTAAAAGTTCCGAAGCCGCACCAACATAATAGAGATACAGAAACACCGTGGCCCCTTTCTTTGAGATAACTCTGCACTATTGCCAGCTGTAAATGCCACCTCCAGCTTAGCTGTGCAGAAGAAGAACAACAAGAAGAAGAAATATCTCGAAATATGTCCGTCAGGCCCCTGCCCTTGAGATATATCTGCAAATATCTCGGAAACGAAGCGAGCTATGGCAAAATGTTAAGAGACCTTTTTTGTAGAGAATTATGTTTCCTACAATTGATGTTGTATGATATTTTTTGATCAGATGCGTAGTTCTCGAGATATATCAAGATATTTAAAAATTCCGAAACCGCACCAACATAACAGAGATACAGAAACACCGTGGCCCCTTTCTTTGAGATAACTCTGCACTAGTGCGAGCCGCAAATGCCGCTTCCAGCTTAGCTGTGCAGAAGAAGAACAACAAGAAGAAGAAATATCTCGAAATATGTCCGTTAGGCCCCTTCCCTTGAGATAAATCTGCAAATATCTCGGAAACGAAGCGAGCTATGGCAAAATATTAAGAGACCTTTTTTGTAGAGAATTAAGTTTCCTACATTTTATGTTCTATGATATTTTTTGATCAGATGCGTAGTTCTCGAGATATATTAAGATATTTAAAAGTTCCGAAGCCGCACCAACATAATAGAGATACAGAAACACCGTGGCCCCTTTCTTTGAGATAACTCTGCACTATTGCGAGCTGCAAATGCCACTTCCAGCTTAGCTGTGCAGAAGAAGAACAACAAGAAGAAGAAGTATCTCGAAATATGTCCGTCAGGCCCCTTCCCTTGAGATAAATCTGCAAATATCTCGGAAACGAAGAGAGCTATGGCAAAATGTTGAGAGACCTTTTTTGTAGAGAATTAAGTTTCCTACTTTTTATGTTCTATGATATTTTTTGATCAGATGCGTAGTTCTCGAGATATATCAAGATATTTAAAAGTTCCGAAGCCGCACCAACATAATAGAGATACAGAAACACCGTGGCCCCTTTCTTTGAGATAACTCTGCACGATTGCGAGCTGGAAATGCCACTTCCAGTTTAGTTGTGCAGAAGAAGAACAACAAGAAGAAGAAATATCTCGAAATATGTCCATCAGGACCCTTCCCTTGAGATAAATCTGCAAATATCTCGGAAACGAAGCGAGCTATGGCAAAATGTTAAGAGACCTTTTTTGTAGAGAATTAAGTTTGCTACTTTTTATGTTCTATGATATTTTTTGATCAGATGCGTAGTTCTCGAGATATATCAAGATATTTAAAAGTTCCGAAGCCGCACCAACATAATAGAGATACAGAAACACCGTGGCCCCTTCCTTTGAGATAACTCTGCACTATTGCGAGCTGCAAATGCCACTTCCAGCTTAGCTGTGCAGAGGAAGAACAACAAGAAGAAGAAGTATCTCGAAATATGTCCGTCAGGCCCGTTCCTTTGAGCTGAATCTGCAAATATCTCGGAAACGAAGCGAGCTATGGCAAAATGTTAAGAGACGTTTTTTGTAGAGAATTATGTTTCCTACAATTTATGTTCTATGATATTTTTCGATCAGAAGCGTAGTTTTCGAGATATATCGAGATATTTAAAAGTTCCGAAGCCGCACCAAGATAATAGAGATACAGAAACACCGTGGCTCCTTTCTTTGAGATAACTCTGCACTAGTGCGAGCCGCAAATGCCACTTCCAGCTTAGCTGTGCAGAAGAAGAACAACAAGAAGAAGAAATATCTCGAAATATGTCCGTCAGGACCCTTCCCTTGAGATAAATCTGCAAATATCTCGGAAACGAAGCGAGCTATTGCAAAACGTTAAGAGACCTTTTTTGTAGAGAATTAAGTTTCCTACTTTTTATGTTCTATGATATTTTTTGATCAGATGCGTAGTTCTCGAGATATATCAAGATATTTAAAAGTTCCGAAGCCGCACCAACATAATAGAGATACAGAAACACCGTGGCCCCTTTCTTTGAGATAACTCTGCACTATTGCGAGCTGCAAATGCCACTTCCAGCTTAGCTGTGCAGAGGAAGAACAACAAGAAGAAGAAGTATCTCGAAATATGTCCGTCAGGCCCGTTCCTTTGAGCTGAATCTGCAAATATCTCGGAAACGAAGCGAGCTATGGCAAAATGTTAAGAAACGTTTTTTGTAGTGAATTATGTTTCCTACAATTTATGTTCTATGATATTTTTTGATCAGAAGCGTAATTTTCGAGATATATCGAGATATTTAAAAGTTCCGAAGCCGCACCAACATAATAGAGATACAGAAACACAGTGGCTCCTTTCTTTGAGATAACTCTGCACTAGTGCGAGCCGCAAATGCCACTTCCAGCTTAGCTGTGCAGAAGAAGAACAACAAGAAGAAGAAATATCTCGAAATATGTCCGTCAGGCCCCTTCCCTTGAGATAAATCTGCAAATATCTCGGAAACGAAGCGAGCTATGGCAAAATGTTAAGAGACCTTTTTTGTAGAGAATTAAGTTTCCTACTTTTTATGTTCTATGATATTTTTCGATCAGAGGCGTAGTTCTCGAGATATATCAAGATATTTAAAAGTTCCGAAGCCGCACCAACATAATAGAGATACAGAAACACCGTGGCCCCTTCCTTTGAGATAACGCTGCACTATTGCGAGCTGCAAATGCCACTTCCAGCTTAGCTGTGCAGAGGAAGAACAACAAGAAGAAGAAGTATCTCGAAATATGTCCGTCAGGCCCGTTCCTTTGAGCTGAATCTGCAAATATCTCGGAAACGAAGCGAGCTATGGCAAAATGTTAAGAGACGTTTTTTGTAGAGAATTATGTTTCCTACAATTTATGTTCTATGATATTTTTCGATCAGAAGCGTAGTTTTCGAGATATATCGAGATATTTAAAAGTTCCGAAGCCGCACCAACATAATAGAGATACAGAAACACCGTGGCCCCTTTCTTTGAGATAACTCTGCACTAGTGCGAGCCGCAAATGCCACTTCCAGCTTAGCTGTGCAGAAGAAGAACAACAAGAAGAAGAAATATCTCGAAATATGTCCGTCAGGACCCTTCCCTTGAGATAAATCTGCAAATATCTCGGAAACGAAGCGAGCTATTGCAAAACGTTAAGAGACCTTTTTTGTAGAGAATTAAGTTTCCTACTTTTTATGTTCTATGATATTTTTCGATCAGACGCGTAGTTCTCGAGATATATCGAGATATTTAAAAGTTCCGAAGCCGCACCAACATAATAGAGATACAGAAACACCGTGGCCCCTTTCTTTGAGATAACTCTGCACTAGTGCGAGCCGCAAATGCCACTTCCAGCTTAGCTGTGCAGAAGAAGAACAACAAGAAGAAGAAATATCTCGAAATATGTCCGTCAGGACCCTTCCCTTGAGATAAATCTGCAAATATCTCGGAAACGAAGCGAGCTATTGCAAAACGTTAAGCGACCTTTTTTGTAGAGAATTAAGTGTCCTACTTTTTATGTTCTATGATAGTTTTTGATCAGATGCGTAGTTCTCGAGATATATCAAGATATTTAAAAGTTCCGAAGCCGCACCAACATAATAGAGATACAGAAACACCGTGGCCCCTTTCTTTGAGATAACTCTGCACTATTGCGAGCTGCAAATGCCACTTCCAGCTTAGCTGTGCAGAGAAAGAACAACAAGAAGAAGAAGTATCTCGAAATATGTCCGTCAGGCCCGTTCCTTTGAGCTGAATCTGCAAATATCTCGGAAACGAAGCGAGCTATGGCAAAATGTTAAGAGACGTTTTTTGTAGTGAATTATGTTTCCTACAATTTATGTTCTATGATATTTTTTGATCAGAAGCGTAGTTTTCGAGATATATCGAGATATTTAAAAGTTCCGAAGCCGCACCAACATAATAGAGATACAGAAACACCGTGGCTCCTTTCTTTGAGATAACTCTGCACTAGTGCGAGCCGCAAATGCCACTTCCAGCTTAGCTGTGCAGAAGAAGAACAACAAGAAGAAGAAATATCTCGAAATATGTCCGTCACGCCCCTTCCCTTGAGATAAATCTGCAAATATCTCGGACACGAAGCGAGCTATGGCAAAATGTTAAGAGACCTTTTTTGTAGAAAACTAGGTTTCCTACTTTTTATGTTCTATGATATTTTTTGATCAGATGCGTAGTTCTCGAGATATATCAAGATATTTAAAAGTTCCGAAGCCGCACCAACATAATAGAGATACAGAAACACCGTGGCCCCTTTCTTTGAGATAACTCTGCACTAGTGCGAGCCGCAAATGCCACTTCCAGCTTAGCTGTACAGAAGAAGAACAACAAGAAGAAGAAATATCTCGAAATATGTCCGTCAGGCCCCTTCCCTTGAGATAAATATGCAAATATCTCGGAAACGAAGCGAGCTATGGCAAAATGTTAAGAGACCTTTTTTGTACAGAATTATGTTTCCTACTTTTTATGTTCTATGATATTTTTTGATCAGATGCGTAGTTCTCGAGATATATTAAGATATTTAAAAGTTCCGAAGCCGCACCAACATAATAGAGATACAGAAACACCGTGGCCCCTTTCTTTGAGATAACTCTGCACTATTGCCAGCTGTAAATGCCACCTCCAGCTTAGCTGTGCAGAAGAAGAACAACAAGAAGAAGAAATATCTCGAAATATGTCCGTCAGGCCCCTGCCCTTGAGATATATCTGCAAATATCTCGGAAACGAAGCGAGCTATGGCAAAATGTTAAGAGACCTTTTTTGTAGAGAATTATGTTTCCTACAATTGATGTTGTATGATATTTTTTGATCAGATGCGTAGTTCTCGAGATATATCAAGATATTTAAAAATTCCGAAACCGCACCAACATAACAGAGATACAGAAACACCGTGGCCCCTTTCTTTGAGATAACTCTGCACTAGTGCGAGCCGCAAATGCCGCTTCCAGCTTAGCTGTGCAGAAGAAGAACAACAAGAAGAAGAAATATCTCGAAATATGTCCGTTAGGCCCCTTCCCTTGAGATAAATCTGCAAATATCTCGGAAACGAAGCGAGCTATGGCAAAATATTAAGAGACCTTTTTTGTAGAGAATTAAGTTTCCTACATTTTATGTTCTATGATATTTTTTGATCAGATGCGTAGTTCTCGAGATATATTAAGATATTTAAAAGTTCCGAAGCCGCACCAACATAATAGAGATACAGAAACACCGTGGCCCCTTTCTTTGAGATAACTCTGCACTATTGCGAGCTGCAAATGCCACTTCCAGCTTAGCTGTGCAGAAGAAGAACAACAAGAAGAAGAAGTATCTCGAAATATGTCCGTCAGGCCCCTTCCCTTGAGATAAATCTGCAAATATCTCGGAAACGAAGAGAGCTATGGCAAAATGTTAAGAGACCTTTTTTGTAGAGAATTAAGTTTCCTACTTTTTATGTTCTATGATATTTTTTGATCAGATGCGTAGTTCTCGAGATATATCAAGATATTTAAAAGTTCCGAAGCCGCACCAACATAATAGAGATACAGAAACACCGTGGCCCCTTCCTTTGAGATAACTCTGCACTATTGCGAGCTGCAAATGCCACTTCCAGCTTAGCTGTGCAGAGGAAGAACAACAAGAAGAAGAAGTATCTCGAAATATGTCCGTCAGGCCCGTTCCTTTGAGCTGAATCTGCAAATATCTCGGAAACGAAGCGAGCTATGGCAAAATGTTAAGAGACGTTTTTTGTAGAGAATTATGTTTCCTACAATTTATGTTCTATGATATTTTTCGATCAGAAGCGTAGTTTTCGAGATATATCGAGATATTTAAAAGTTCCGAAGCCGCACCAAGATAATAGAGATACAGAAACACCGTGGCTCCTTTCTTTGAGATAACTCTGCACTAGTGCGAGCCGCAAATGCCACTTCCAGCTTAGCTGTGCAGAAGAAGAACAACAAGAAGAAGAAATATCTCGAAATATGTCCGTCAGGCCCCTTCCCTTGAATTAAATCTGCAAATATCTCGGAAACGAAGCGAGCTATGGCAAAATGTTAAGAGACCTTTTTTGTAGAGAATTAAGTTTCCTACTTTTTATGTTCTATGATATTTTTCGATCAGACGCGTAGTTCTCGAGATATATCGAGATATTTAAAAGTTCCGAAGCCGCACCAACATAATAGAGATACAGAAACACCGTGGCCCCTTTCTTTGAGATAACTCTGCACTAGTGCGAGCCGCAAATGCCACTTCCAGCTTAGCTGTGCAGAAGAAGAACAACAAGAAGAAGAAATATCTCGAAATATGTCCGTCAGGACCCTTCCCTTGAGATAAATCTGCAAATATCTCGGAAACGAAGCGAGCTATTGCAAAACGTTAAGAGACCTTTTTTGTAGAGAATTAAGTTTCCTACTTTTTATGTTCTATGATATTTTTTGATCAGATGCGTAGTTCTCGAGATATATCAAGATATTTAAAAGTTCCGAAGCCGCACCAACATAATAGAGATACAGAAACACCGTGGCCCCTTTCTTTGAGATAACTCTGCACTATTGCGAGCTGCAAATGCCACTTCCAGCTTAGCTGTGCAGAGGAAGAACAACAAGAAGAAGAAGTATCTCGAAATATGTCCGTCAGGCCCGTT
The DNA here is from genome assembly GCF_051020975.1 of Osmia lignaria lignaria. Taxonomy (NCBI): domain Eukaryota; kingdom Metazoa; phylum Arthropoda; class Insecta; order Hymenoptera; family Megachilidae; genus Osmia; species Osmia lignaria. Next base: position 1,399,549 of record NW_027478159.1, on the reverse strand, counting down.
CCTTTGAGCTGAATCTGCAAATATCTCGGAAACGAAGCGAGCTATGGCAAAATGTTAAGAAACGTTTTTTGTAGTGAATTATGTTTCCTACAATTTATGTTCTATGATATTTTTTGATCAGAAGCGTAATTTTCGAGATATATCGAGATATTTAAAAGTTCCGAAGCCGCACCAACATAATAGAGATACAGAAACACCGTGGCTCCTTTCTTTGAGATAACTCTGCACTAGTGCGAGCCGCAAATGCCACTTCCAGCTTAGCTGTGCAGAAGAAGAACAACAAGAAGAAGAAATATCTCGAAATATGTCCGTCAGGCCCCTTCCCTTGAGATAAATCTGCAAATATCTCGGAAACGAAGCGAGCTATGGCAAAATGTTAAGAGACCTTTTTTGTAGAGAATTAAGTTTCCTACTTTTTATGTTCTATGATATTTTTCGATCAGAGGCGTAGTTCTCGAGATATATCAAGATATTTAAAAGTTCCGAAGCCGCACCAACATAATAGAGATACAGAAACACCGTGGCCCCTTCCTTTGAGATAACGCTGCACTATTGCGAGCTGCAAATGCCACTTCCAGCTTAGCTGTGCAGAGGAAGAACAACAAGAAGAAGAAGTATCTCGAAATATGTCCGTCAGGCCCGTTCCTTTGAGCTGAATCTGCAAATATCTCGGAAACGAAGCGAGCTATGGCAAAATGTTAAGAGACGTTTTTTGTAGAGAATTATGTTTCCTACAATTTATGTTCTATGATATTTTTCGATCAGAAGCGTAGTTTTCGAGATATATCGAGATATTTAAAAGTTCCGAAGCCGCACCAAGATAATAGAGATACAGAAACACCGTGGCTCCTTGCTTTGAGATAACTCTGCACTAGTGCGAGCCGCAAATGCCACTTCCAGCTTAGCTGTGCAGAAGAACAACAAGAAGAAGAAATATCTCGAAATATGTCCGTCAGGCCCCTTCCCTTGAATTAAATCTGCAAATATCTCGGAAACGAAGCGAGCTATGGCAAAATGTTAAGAGACCTTTTTTGTAGAGAATTAAGTTTCCTACTTTTTATGTTCTATGATATTTTTCGATCAGACGCGTAGTTCTCGAGATATATCGAGATATTTAAAAGTTCCGAAGCCGCACCAACATAATAGAGATACAGAAACACCGTGGCCCCTTTCTTTGAGATAACTCTGCACTAGTGCGAGCCGCAAATGCCACTTCCAGCTTAGCTGTGCAGAAGAAGAACAACAAGAAGAAGAAATATCTCGAAATATGTCCGTCAGGACCCTTCCCTTGAGATAAATCTGCAAATATCTCGGAAACGAAGCGAGCTATTGCAAAACGTTAAGCGACCTTTTTTGTAGAGAATTAAGTTTCCTACTTTTTATGTTCTATGATAGTTTTTGATCAGATGCGTAGTTCTCGAGATATATCAAGATATTTAAAAGTTCCGAAGCCGCACCAACATAATAGAGATACAGAAACACCGTGGCCCCTTTCTTTGAGATAACTCTGCACTATTGCGAGCTGCAAATGCCACTTCCAGCTTAGCTGTGCAGAGAAAGAACAACAAGAAGAAGAAGTATCTCGAAATATGTCCGTCAGGCCCGTTCCTTTGAGCTGAATCTGCAAATATCTCGGAAACGAAGCGAGCTATGGCAAAATGTTAAGAGACGTTTTTTGTAGTGAATTATGTTTCCTACAATTTATGTTCTATGATATTTTTTGATCAGAAGCGTAGTTTTCGAGATATATCGAGATATTTAAAAGTTCCGAAGCCGCACCAACATAATAGAGATACAGAAACACCGTGGCTCCTTTCTTTGAGATAACTCTGCACTAGTGCGAGCCGCAAATGCCACTTCCAGCTTAGCTGTGCAGAAGAAGAACAACAAGAAGAAGAAATATCTCGAAATATGTCCGTCACGCCCCTTCCCTTGAGATAAATCTGCAAATATCTCGGACACGAAGCGAGCTATGGCAAAATGTTAAGAGACCTTTATTGTAGAGAATTATGTTTCCTACAATTTATGTTCTATGATATTTTTTGATCAGAAGCGTAGTTTTCGAGATATATCGAGATATTTAAAAGTTCCGAAGCCGCACCAACATAATAGAGATACAGAAACACCGTGGCCCCTTTCTTTGAGATAACTCTGCACTAGTGCGAGCCGCAAATGCCACTTCCAGCTTAGCTGTGCAGAAGAAGAACAACAAGAAGAAGAAATATCTCGAAATATGTCCGACAGGCCCCTTCCCTTGAGATAAATCTGCAAATATCTCGGAAACGACGCGAGCTATGGCGAAATGTTAAGAGACCTTTTTTGTAGAGAATTAAGTTTCCTACTTTTTATCTTCTATGATATTTTTTGATCAGATGCGTAGTTCTCGAGATATATCGAGATATTTAAAAGTTCCGAAGCCGCACCAACATAATAGAGATACAGAAACACCGTGGCCCCTTTCTTTGAGATAACTCTGCACTAGTGCGAGCCGCAAATGCCACTTCCAGCTTAGCTGTGCAGAAGAAGAACAACAAGAAGAAGAAATATCTCGAAATATGTCCGTCAGGACCCTTCCCTTGAGATAAATCTGCAAATATCTCGGAAACGAAGCGAGCTATTGCAAAACGTTAAGAGACCTTTTTTGTAGAGAATTAAGTTTCCTACTTTTTATGTTCTATGATATTTTTTGATCAGATGCGTAGTTCTCGAGATATATCAAGATATTTAAAAGTTCCGAAGCCGCACCAACATAATAGAGATACAGAAACACCGTGGCCCCTTTCTTTGAGATAACTCTGCACTATTGCGAGCTGCAAATGCCACTTCCAGCTTAGCTGTGCAGAGGAAGAACAACAAGAAGAAGAAGTATCTCGAAATATGTCCGTCAGGCCCGTTCCTTTGAGCTGAATCTGCAAATATCTCGGAAACGAAGCGAGCTATGGCAAAATGTTAAGAGACGTTTTTTGTAGAGAATTATGTTTCCTACAATTTATGTTCTATGATATTTTTCGATCAGAAGCGTAGTTTTCGAGATATATCGAGATATTTAAAAGTTCCGAAGCCGCACCAAGATAATAGAGATACAGAAACACCGTGGCTCCTTGCTTTGAGATAACTCTGCACTAGTGCGAGCCGCAAATGCCACTTCCAGCTTAGCTGTGCAGAAGAACAACAAGAAGAAGAAATATCTCGAAATATGTCCGTCAGGCCCCTTCCCTTGAATTAAATCTGCAAATATCTCGGAAACGAAGCGAGCTATGGCAAAATGTTAAGAGACCTTTTTTGTAGAGAATTAAGTTTCCTACTTTTTATGTTCTATGATATTTTTCGATCAGACGCGTAGTTCTCGAGATATATCGAGATATTTAAAAGTTCCGAAGCCGCACCAACATAATAGAGATACAGAAACACCGTGGCCCCTTTCTTTGAGATAACTCTGCACTAGTGCGAGCCGCAAATGCCACTTCCAGCTTAGCTGTGCAGAAGAAGAACAACAAGAAGAAGAAATATCTCGAAATATGTCCGTCAGGACCCTTCCCTTGAGATAAATCTGCAAATATCTCGGAAACGAAGCGAGCTATTGCAAAACGTTAAGCGACCTTTTTTGTAGAGAATTAAGTTTCCTACTTTTTATGTTCTATGATAGTTTTTGATCAGATGCGTAGTTCTCGAGATATATCAAGATATTTAAAAGTTCCGAAGCCGCACCAACATAATAGAGATACAGAAACACCGTGGCCCCTTTCTTTGAGATAACTCTGCACTATTGCGAGCTGCAAATGCCACTTCCAGCTTAGCTGTGCAGAGAAAGAACAACAAGAAGAAGAAGTATCTCGAAATATGTCCGTCAGGCCCGTTCCTTTGAGCTGAATCTGCAAATATCTCGGAAACGAAGCGAGCTATGGCAAAATGTTAAGAGACGTTTTTTGTAGTGAATTATGTTTCCTACAATTTATGTTCTATGATATTTTTTGATCAGAAGCGTAGTTTTCGAGATATATCGAGATATTTAAAAGTTCCGAAGCCGCACCAACATAATAGAGATACAGAAACACCGTGGCTCCTTTCTTTGAGATAACTCTGCACTAGTGCGAGCCGCAAATGCCACTTCCAGCTTAGCTGTGCAGAAGAAGAACAACAAGAAGAAGAAATATCTCGAAATATGTCCGTCACGCCCCTTCCCTTGAGATAAATCTGCAAATATCTCGGACACGAAGCGAGCTATGGCAAAATGTTAAGAGACCTTTATTGTAGAGAATTATGTTTCCTACAATTTATGTTCTATGATATTTTTTGATCAGAAGCGTAGTTTTCGAGATATATCGAGATATTTAAAAGTTCCGAAGCCGCACCAACATAATAGAGATACAGAAACACCGTGGCCCCTTTCTTTGAGATAACTCTGCACTAGTGCGAGCCGCAAATGCCACTTCCAGCTTAGCTGTGCAGAAGAAGAACAACAAGAAGAAGAAATATCTCGAAATATGTCCGACAGGCCCCTTCCCTTGAGATAAATCTGCAAATATCTCGGAAACGACGCGAGCTATGGCGAAATGTTAAGAGACCTTTTTTGTAGAGAATTAAGTTTCCTACTTTTTATCTTCTATGATATTTTTTGATCAGATGCGTAGTTCTCGAGATATATCGAGATATTTAAAAGTTCCGAAGCCGCACCAACATAATAGAGATACAGAAACACCGTGGCCCCTTTCTTTGAGATAACTCTGCACTAGTGCGAGCCGCAAATGCCACTTCCAGCTTAGCTGTGCAGAAGAAGAACAACAAGAAGAAGAAATATCTCGAAATATGTCCGACAGGCCCCTTCCCTTGAGATAAATCTGCAAATATCTCGGAAACGAAGCGAGCTATGGCGAAATGTTAAGAGACCTTTTTTGTAGAGAATTAAGTTTCCTGCTTTTTATGTTCTATGATATTTTTTGATCAGATGCGTAGTTCTGGAGATATATCAAGATATTTAAAAGTTCCGAAGCCGCACCAACATAATAGAGATACAGAAACACCGTGGCCCCTTTCTTTGAGATAACTCTGCACTATTGCGAGCTGCAAATGCCACTTCCAGCTTAGCTGTGCAGAAGAGGAACAACAAGAAGAAGAAGTATCTCGAAATATGTCCGTCAGGCCCGTTCCTTTGAGCTGAATCTGCAAATATCTCGGAAACGAAGCGAGCTATGGCAAAATGTTAAGAGACGTTTTTTGTAGTGAATTATGTTTCCTACAATTTATGTTCTATGATATTTTTTGATCAGAAGCGTAGTTTTCGAGATATATCGAGATATTTAAAAGTTCCGAAGCCGCACCAACATAATAGAGATACAGAAACACCGTGGCTCCTTTCTTTGAGATAACTCTGCACTAGTGCGAGCCGCAAATGCCACTTCCAGCTTAGCTGTGCAGAAGAAGAACAACAAGAAGAAGAAATATCTCGAAATATGTCCGTCAGGCCCCTTCCCTTGAGATAAATCTGCAAATATCTCGGAAACGAAGCGAGCTATGGCAAAATGTTAAGAGACCTTTTTTGTAGAGAATTAAGTTTCCTACTTTTTATGTTCTATGATATTTTTCGATCAGAGGCGTAGTTCTCGAGATATATCAAGATATTTAAAAGTTCCGAAGCCGCACCAACATAATAGAGATACAGAAACACCGTGGCCCCTTTCTTTGAGATAACTCTGCACGATTGCGAGCTGGAAATGCCACTTCCAGTTTAGCTGTGCAGAAGAAGAACAACAAGAAGAAGAAATATCTCGAAATATGTCCATCAGGACCCTTCCCTTGAGATAAATCTGCAAATATCTCGGAAACGAAGCGAGCTATGGCAAAATGTTAAGAGACCTTTTTTGTAGAGAATTAAGTTTCCTACTTTTTATGTTCTATGATATTTTTTGATCAGATGCGTAGTTCTCGAGATATATCCAGATATTTAAAAGTTCCGAAGCCGCACCAACATAATAGAGATACAGAAACACCGTGGCCCCTTTCTTTGAGATAAGTCTGCACTATTGCGAGCTGCAAATGCCACTTCCAGCTTAGCTGTGCAGAGGAAGAACAACAAGAAGAAGAAATATCTCGAAATATGTCCGTCAGGCCAGTTCCTTTGAGATGAATCTGCAAATATCTCGGAAACGACGCGAGCTATGGCGAAATATTAAGAGAACTTTTTTGTAGAGAATTAAGTTTCCTACTTTTTATCTTCTATGATATTTTTTGATCAGATGCGTAGTTCTCGAGATATATCGAGATATTTAAAAGTTCCGAAGCGGCACCAACATAATAGAGATACAGAAACACCGTGGCCCCTTTCTTTGAGATAACTCTGCACTATTGCGAGCTGTAAATGCCACTTCCAGCTTAGCTGTGCAGAAGAAGAACAACAAGAAGAAGAAATATCTCGAAATATGTCCGTCAGGCCAGTTCCTTTGAGCTGAATCTGCAAATATCTCGGAAACGAAGCGAGCTATGGCAAAATGTTAAGAGACGTTTTTTGTAGAGAATTATGTTTCCTACAATTTATGTTCTATGATATTTTTTGATCAGAAGCGTAGTTTTCGAGATATATCGAGATATTTAAAAGTTCCGAAGCCGCACCAACATAATAGGGATACAGAAACACCGTGGCCCCTTTCTTTGAGATAACTCTGCACTAGTGCGAGCCGCAAATGCCACTTCCAGCTTAGCTGTGCAGAAGAAGAACAACAAGAAGAAGAAATATCTCGAAATATGTCCGTCAGGCGCCTTCCCTTGAGATAAATCTGCAAATATCTCGGAAACGAAGCGAGCTATGGCAAAATGTTAAGAGACCTTTTTTGTAGAAAATTAGGTTTCCTACTTTTTATGTTCTATGATATTTTTTGATCAGATGCGTAGTTCTCGAGATATATCAAGATATTTAAAAGTTCCGAAGCCGCACCAACATAATAGAGATACAGAAACACCGTGGCCCCTTTCTTTGAGATAACTCTGCACTATTGCGAGCTGTAAATGCCACTTCCAGCTTAGCTGTGCAGAAGAAGAACAACAAGAAGAAGAAATATCTCGAAATATGTCCGTCAGGCCAGTTCCTTTGAGCTGAATCTGCAAATATCTCGGAAACGAAGCGAGCTATGGCAAAATGTTAAGAGACGTTTTTTGTAGAGAATTATGTTTCCTACAATTTATGTTCTACGATATTTTTTGATCAGAAGCGTAGTTTTCGAGATATATCGAGATATTTAAAAGTTCCGAAGCCGCACCAACATAATAGGGATACAGAAACACCGTGGCCCCTTTCTTTGAGATAACTCTGCACTAGTGCGAGCCGCAAGTGCCACTTCCAGCTTAGCTGTGCAGAAGAAGAACAACAAGAAGAAGAAATATCTCGAAATATGTCCGTCAGGCGCCTTCCCTTGAGATAAATCTGCAAATATCTCGGAAACGAAGCGAGCTATGGCAAAATGTTAAGAGACCTTTTTTGTAGAAAACTAGGTTTCCTACTTTTTATGTTCTATGATATTTTTTGATCAGATGCGTAGTTCTCGAGATATATCAAGATATTTAAAAGTTCCGAAGCCGCACCAACATAATAGAGATACAGAAACACCGTGGCTCCTTTCTTTGAGATAACTCTGCACTAGTGCGAGCCGCAAATGCCACTTCCAGCTTAGCTGTGCAGAAGAAGAACAACAAGAAGAAGAAATATCTCGAAATATGTCCGTCAGGCCCCTTCCCTTGAGATAAATCTGCAAATATCTCGGAAACGAAGCGAGCTATGGCAAAATGTTAAGAGACCTTTTTTGTAGAGAATTAAGTTTCCTACTTTTTATGTTCTATGATATTTTTCGATCAGAGGCGTAGTTCTCGAGATATATCAAGATATTTAAAAGTTCCGAAGCCGCACCAACATAATAGAGATACAGAAACACCGTGGCCCCTTTCTTTGAGATAACTCTGCACGATTGCGAGCTGGAAATGCCACTTCCAGTTTAGCTGTGCAGAAGAAGAACAACAAGAAGAAGAAATATCTCGAAATATGTCCATCAGGACCCTTCCCTTGAGATAAATCTGCAAATATCTCGGAAACGAAGCGAGCTATGGCAAAATGTTAAGAGACCTTTTTTGTAGAGAATTAAGTTTCCTACTTTTTATGTTCTATGATATTTTTTGATCAGATGCGTAGTTCTCGAGATATATCCAGATATTTAAAAGTTCCGAAGCCGCACCAACATAATAGAGATACAGAAACACCGTGGCCCCTTTCTTTGAGATAACTCTGCACTATTGCGAGCTGCAAATGCCACTTCCAGCTTAGCTGTGCAGAAGAAGAACAACAAGAAGAAGAAATATCTCGAAATATGTCCGTCAGGCCAGTTCCTTTGAGATGAATCTGCAAATATCTCGGAAACGAAGCGAGCTATGGCAAAATGTTAAGAGACATTTTTTGTAGAGAATTATGTTTCCTACAATTTACGTTCTATGATATTTTTTGATCAGAAGCGTAGTTTTCGAGATATATCGAGATATTTAAAAGTTCCGAAGCCGCACCAACATAATAGAGATACAGAAACACCGTGGCCCCTTTCTTTGAGATAACTCTGCACTAGTGCGAGCCGCAAATGCCACTTCCAGCTTAGCTGTGCAGAAGAAGAACAACAAGAAGAAGAAATATCTCGAAATATGTCCGACAGGCCCCTTCCCTTGAGATAAATCTGCAAATATCTCGGAAACGACGCGAGCTATGGCGAAATATTAAGAGAACTTTTTTGTAGAGAATTAAGTTTCCTACTTTTTATCTTCTATGATATTTTTTGATCAGATGCGTAGTTCTCGAGATATATCGAGATATTTAAAAGTTCCGAAGCCGCACCAACATAATAGAGATACAGAAACACCGTGGCCCCTTTCTTTGAGATAACTCTGCACTATTGCGAGCTGTAAATGCCACTTCCAGCTTAGCTGTGCAGAAGACGAACAACAAGAAGAAGAAATATCTCGAAATATGTCCGTCAGGCCAGTTCCTTTGAGCTGAATCTGCAAATATCTCGGAAACGAAGCGAGCTATGGCAAAATGTTAAGAGACGTTTTTTGTAGAGAATTATGTTTCCTACAATTTATGTTCTATGATATTTTTTGATCAGAAGCGTAGTTTTCGAGATATATCGAGATATTTAAAAGTTCCGAAGCCGCACCAACATAATAGGGATACAGAAACACCGTGGCCCCTTTCTTTGAGATAACTCTGCACTAGTGCGAGCCGCAAATGCCACTTCCAGCTTAGCTGTGCAGAAGAAGAACAACAAGAAGAAGAAATATCTCGAAATATGTCCGTCAGGCGCCTTCCCTTGAGATAAATCTGCAAATATCTCGGAAACGAAGCGAGCTATGGCAAAATGTTAAGAGACGTTTTTTGTAGAGAATTATGTTTCCTACAATTTATGTTCTACGATATTTTTTGATCAGAAGCGTAGTTTTCGAGATATATCGAGATATTTAAAAGTTCCGAAGCCGCACCAACATAATAGGGATACAGAAACACCGTGGCCCCTTTCTTTGAGATAACTCTGCACTAGTGCGAGCCGCAAGTGCCACTTCCAGCTTAGCTGTGCAGAAGAAGAACAACAAGAAGAAGAAATATCTCGAAATATGTCCGTCAGGCGCCTTCCCTTGAGATAAATCTGCAAATATCTCGGAAACGAAGCGAGCTATGGCAAAATGTTAAGAGACCTTTTTTGTAGAAAACTAGGTTTCCTACTTTTTATGTTCTATGATATTTTTTGATCAGATGCGTAGTTCTCGAGATATATCAAGATATTTAAAAGTTCCGAAGCCGCACCAACATAATAGAGATACAGAAACACCGTGGCTCCTTTCTTTGAGATAACTCTGCACTAGTGCGAGCCGCAAATGCCACTTCCAGCTTAGCTGTGCAGAAGAAGAACAACAAGAAGAAGAAATATCTCGAAATATGTCCGTCAGGCCCCTTCCCTTGAGATAAATCTGCAAATATCTCGGAAACGAAGCGAGCTATGGCAAAATGTTAAGAGACCTTTTTTGTAGAGAATTAAGTTTCCTACTTTTTATGTTCTATGATATTTTTCGATCAGAGGCGTAGTTCTCGAGATATATCAAGATATTTAAAAGTTCCGAAGCCGCACCAACATAATAGAGATACAGAAACACCGTGGCCCCTTTCTTTGAGATAACTCTGCACGATTGCGAGCTGGAAATGCCACTTCCAGTTTAGCTGTGCAGAAGAAGAACAACAAGAAGAAGAAATATCTCGAAATATGTCCATCAGGACCCTTCCCTTGAGATAAATCTGCAAATATCTCGGAAACGAAGCGAGCTATGGCAAAATGTTAAGAGACCTTTTTTGTAGAGAATTAAGTTTCCTACTTTTTATGTTCTATGATATTTTTTGATCAGATGCGTAGTTCTCGAGATATATCCAGATATTTAAAAGTTCCGAAGCCGCACCAACATAATAGAGATACAGAAACACCGTGGCCCCTTTCTTTGAGATAACTCTGCACTATTGCGAGCTGCAAATGCCACTTCCAGCTTAGCTGTGCAGAAGAAGAACAACAAGAAGAAGAAATATCTCGAAATATGTCCGTCAGGCCAGTTCCTTTGAGATGAATCTGCAAATATCTCGGAAACGAAGCGAGCTATGGCAAAATGTTAAGAGACATTTTTTGTAGAGAATTATGTTTCCTACAATTTACGTTCTATGATATTTTTTGATCAGAAGCGTAGTTTTCGAGATATATCGAGATATTTAAAAGTTCCGAAGCCGCACCAACATAATAGAGATACAGAAACACCGTGGCCCCTTTCTTTGAGATAACTCTGCACTAGTGCGAGCCGCAAATGCCACTTCCAGCTTAGCTGTGCAGAAGAAGAACAACAAGAAGAAGAAATATCTCGAAATATGTCCGACAGGCCCCTTCCCTTGAGATAAATCTGCAAATATCTCGGAAACGACGCGAGCTATGGCGAAATATTAAGAGAACTTTTTTGTAGAGAATTAAGTTTCCTACTTTTTATCTTCTATGATATTTTTTGATCAGATGCGTAGTTCTCGAGATATATCGAGATATTTAAAAGTTCCGAAGCCGCACCAACATAATAGGGATACAGAAACACCGTGGCCCCTTTCTTTGAGATAACTCTGCACTAGTGCGAGCCGCAAATGCCACTTCCAGCTTAGCTGTGCAGAAGAAGAACAACAAGAAGAAGAAATATCTCGAAATATGTCCGTCAGGCGCCTTCCCTTGAGATAAATCTGCAAATATCTCGGAAACGAAGCGAGCTATGGCAAAATGTTAAGAGACGTTTTTTGTAGAGAATTATGTTTCCTACAATTTATGTTCTACGATATTTTTTGATCAGAAGCGTAGTTTTCGAGATATATCGAGATATTTAAAAGTTCCGAAGCCGCACCAACATAATAGGGATACAGAAACACCGTGGCCCCTTTCTTTGAGATAACTCTGCACTAGTGCGAGCCGCAAGTGCCACTTCCAGCTTAGCTGTGCAGAAGAAGAACAACAAGAAGAAGAAATATCTCGAAATATGTCCGTCAGGCGCCTTCCCTTGAGATAAATCTGCAAATATCTCGGAAACGAAGCGAGCTATGGCAAAATGTTAAGAGACCTTTTTTGTAGAAAACTAGGTTTCCTACTTTTTATGTTCTATGATATTTTTTGATCAGATGCGTAGTTCTCGAGATATATCAAGATATTTAAAAGTTCCGAAGCCGCACCAACATAATAGAGATACAGAAACACCGTGGCTCCTTTCTTTGAGATAACTCTGCACTAGTGCGAGCCGCAAATGCCACTTCCAGCTTAGCTGTGCAGAAGAAGAACAACAAGAAGAAGAAATATCTCGAAATATGTCCGTCAGGCCCCTTCCCTTGAGATAAATCTGCAAATATCTCGGAAACGAAGCGAGCTATGGCAAAATGTTAAGAGACCTTTTTTGTAGAGAATTAAGTTTCCTACTTTTTATGTTCTATGATATTTTTCGATCAGAGGCGTAGTTCTCGAGATATATCAAGATATTTAAAAGTTCCGAAGCCGCACCAACATAATAGAGATACAGAAACACCGTGGCCCCTTTCTTTGAGATAACTCTGCACGATTGCGAGCTGGAAATGCCACTTCCAGTTTAGCTGTGCAGAAGAAGAACAACAAGAAGAAGAAATATCTCGAAATATGTCCATCAGGACCCTTCCCTTGAGATAAATCTGCAAATATCTCGGAAACGAAGCGAGCTATGGCAAAATGTTAAGAGACCTTTTTTGTAGAGAATTAAGTTTCCTACTTTTTATGTTCTATGATATTTTTTGATCAGATGCGTAGTTCTCGAGATATATCCAGATATTTAAAAGTTCCGAAGCCGCACCAACATAATAGAGATACAGAAACACCGTGGCCCCTTTCTTTGAGATAACTCTGCACTATTGCGAGCTGCAAATGCCACTTCCAGCTTAGCTGTGCAGAAGAAGAACAACAAGAAGAAGAAATATCTCGAAATATGTCCGTCAGGCCAGTTCCTTTGAGATGAATCTGCAAATATCTCGGAAACGAAGCGAGCTATGGCAAAATGTTAAGAGACATTTTTTGTAGAGAATTATGTTTCCTACAATTTACGTTCTATGATATTTTTTGATCAGAAGCGTAGTTTTCGAGATATATCGAGATATTTAAAAGTTCCGAAGCCGCACCAACATAATAGAGATACAGAAACACCGTGGCCCCTTTCTTTGAGATAACTCTGCACTAGTGCGAGCCGCAAATGCCACTTCCAGCTTAGCTGTGCAGAAGAAGAACAACAAGAAGAAGAAATATCTCGAAATATGTCCGACAGGCCCCTTCCCTTGAGATAAATCTGCAAATATCTCGGAAACGACGCGAGCTATGGCGAAATATTAAGAGAACTTTTTTGTAGAGAATTAAGTTTCCTACTTTTTATCTTCTATGATATTTTTTGATCAGATGCGTAGTTCTCGAGATATATCGAGATATTTAAAAGTTCCGAAGCCGCACCAACATAATAGAGATACAGAAACACCGTGGCCCCTTTCTTTGAGATAACTCTGCACTATTGCGAGCTGTAAATGCCACTTCCAGCTTAGCTGTGCAGAAGACGAACAACAAGAAGAAGAAATATCTCGAAATATGTCCGTCAGGCCAGTTCCTTTGAGCTGAATCTGCAAATATCTCGGAAACGAAGCGAGCTATGGCAAAATGTTAAGAGACGTTTTTTGTAGAGAATTATGTTTCCTACAATTTATGTTCTATGATATTTTTTGATCAGAAGCGTAGTTTTCGAGATATATCGAGATATTTAAAAGTTCCGAAGCCGCACCAACATAATAGGGATACAGAAACACCGTGGCCCCTTTCTTTGAGATAACTCTGCACTAGTGCGAGCCGCAAGTGCCACTTCCAGCTTAGCTGTGCAGAAGAAGAACAACAAGAAGAAGAAATATCTCGAAATATGTCCGTCAGGCGCCTTCCCTTGAGATAAATCTGCAAATATCTCGGAAACGAAGCGAGCTATGGCAAAATGTTAAGAGACCTTTTTTGTAGAAAACTAGGTTTCCTACTTTTTATGTTCTATGATATTTTTTGATCAGATGCGTAGTTCTCGAGATATATCAAGATATTTAAAAGTTCCGAAGCCGCACCAACATAATAGAGATACAGAAACACCGTGGCCCCTTTCTTTGAGATAACTCTGCACTAGTGCGAGCCGCAAATGCCACTTCCAGCTTAGCTGTACAGAAGAAGAACAACAAGAAGAAGAAATATCTCGAAATATGTCCGACAGGCCCCTTCCCTTGAGATAAATCTGCAAATATCTCGGAAACGAAGCGAGCTATGGCGAAATGTTAAGAGACCTTTTTTGTAGAGAATTAAGTTTCCTACTTTTTATCTTCTATGATATTTTTTGATCAGATGCGTAGTTCTCGAGATATATCAAGATATTTAAAAGTTCCGAAGCCGCACCAACATAATAGAGATACAGAAACACCGTGGCCCCTTTCTTTGAGATAACTCTGCACTATTGCGCGCTGCAAATGCCACTTCCAGTTTAGCTGTGCAGAAGAAGAACAACAAGAAGAAGAAATATCTCGAAATATGTCCATCAGGACCCTTCCCTTGAGATAAATCTGCAAATATCTCGGAAACGAAGCTAGCTATTGCAAAATGTTAAGAGACCTTTTTTGTAGAGAATTAAGTTTCCTACTTTTTATGTTCTATGATATTTTTCGATCAGACGCGTAGTTCTCGAGATATATCGAGATATTTAAAAGTTCCGAAGCCGCACCAACATAATAGAGATACAGAAACACCGTGGCCCCTTTCTTTGAGATAACTCTGCACTAGTGCGAGCCGCAAATGCCACTTCCAGCTTAGCTGTGCAGAAGAAGAACAACAAGAAGAAGAAATATCTCGAAATATGTCCGTCAGGCCCCTTCCCTTGAGATAAATCTGCAAATATCTCGGAAACGAAGCGAGCTATGGCAAAATGTTAAGAGACGGTTTTTGTAGTGAATTATGTTTCCTACAATTTATGTTCTATGATATTTTTTGATCAGAAGCGTAGTTTTCGAGATATATCGAGATATTTAAAAGTTCCGAAGCCGCACCAACATAATAGAGATACAGAAACACCGTGGCTCCTTTCTTTGAGATAACTCTGCACTAGTGCGAGCTGCAAATGCCACTTCCAGCTTAGCTGTGCAGAGGAAGAACAACAAGAAGAAGAAATATCTCGAAATATGTCCGTCAGGCCCCTTCCCTTGAGATAAATCTGCAAATATCTCGGAAACGAAGCGAGCTATGGCAAAATGTTAAGAGACCGTTTTTGTAGAGAATTAAGTTTCCTACTTTTTATGTTCTATGATATTTTTTGATCAGATGCGTAGTTCTCGAGATATATCAAGATATTTAAAAGTTCCGAAGCCGCACCAACATAATAGAGATACAGAAACACCGTGGCTCCTTTCTTTGAGATAAGTCTGCACTAGTGCGAGCCGCAAATGCCACTTCCAGCTTAGCTGTGCAGAAGAAGAACAACAAGAAGAAGAAATATCTCGAAATATGTCCGTCAGGCCCCTTCCCTTGAGATAAATCTGCAAATATCTCGGAAACGAAGCGAGCTATGGCAAAATGTTGAGAGACCTTTTTTGTAGAGAATTAAGTTTCCTACTTTTTATGTTCTCTGATATTTTTCGATCAGAGGCGTAGTTCTCGAGATATATCAAGATATTTAAAAGTTCCGAAGCCGCACCAACATAATATAGATACAGAAACACCGTGGCCCCTTTCTTTGAGATAACTCTGCACGATTGCGAGCTGGAAATGCCACTTCCAGTTTAGCTGTGCAGAAGAAGAACAACAAGAAGAAGAAATATCTCGAAATATGTCCGTCAGGCCAGTTCCATTGAGCTGAATCTGCAAATATCTCGGAAACGAAGCGAGCTATGGCAAAATGTTAAGAGACGTTTTTTGTAGAGAATTATGTTTCCTACAATTTATGTTCTATGATATTTTTTGATCAGAAGCGTAGTTTTCGAGATATATCGAGATATTTAAAAGTTCCGAAGCCGCACCAACATAATAGGGATACAGAAACACCGTGGCCCCTTTCTTTGAGATAACTCTGCACTAGTGCGAGCCGCAAGTGCCACTTCCAGCTTAGCTGTGCAGAAGAAGAACAACAAGAAGAAGAAATATCTCGAAATATGTCCGTCAGGCGCCTTCCCTTGAGATAAATCTGCAAATATCTCGGAAACGAAGCGAGCTATGGCAAAATGTTAAGAGACCTTTTTTGTAGAAAACTAGGTTTCCTACTTTTTATGTTCTATGATATTTTTCGATCAGAGGCGTAGTTCTCGAGATATATCAAGATATTTAAAAGTTCCGAAGCCGCACCAACATAATAGAGATACAGAAACACCGTGGCCCCTTTCTTTGAGATAACTCTGCACTAGTGCGAGCCGCAAATGCCACTTCCAGCTTAGCTGTACAGAAGAAGAACAACAAGAAGAAGAAATATCTCGAAATATGTCCGTCAGGCCCCTTCCCTTGAGATAAATATGCAAATATCCCGGAAACGAAGCGAGCTATGGCAAAATGTTAAGAGACCTTTTTTGTACAGAATTATGTTTCCTACTTTTTATGTTCTATGATATTTTTTGATCAGATGCGTAGTTCTCGAGATATATTAAGATATTTAAAAGTTCCGAAGCCGCACCAACATAATAGAGATACAGAAACACCGTGGCCCCTTTCTTTGAGATAACTCTGCACTATTGCGAGCTGTAAATGCCACCTCCAGCTTAGCTGTGCAGAAGAAGAACAACAAGAAGAAGAAATATCTCGAAATATGTCCGTCAGGCCCCTGCCCTTGAGATATATCTGCAAATATCTCGGAAACGAAGCGAGCTATGGCAAAATGTTAAGAGACCTTTTTTGTAGAGAATTATGTTTCCTACAATTTATGTTCTATGATATTTTTTGATCAGATGCGTAGTTCTCGAGATATATCAAGATATTTAAAAGTTCCGAAGCCGCACCAACATAATAGAGATACAGAAACACCGTGGCCCCTTTCTTTGAGATAACTCTGCACTAGTGCGAGCCGCAAATGCCACTTCCAGCTTAGCTGTGCAGAAGAAGAACAACAAGAAGAAGAAATATCTCGAAATATGTCCGTCAGGCCCCTTCCCTTGAGATAAATCTGCAAATATCTCGGAAACGAAGCGAGCTATGGCAAAATGTTAAGAGACGGTTTTTGTAGTGAATTATGTTTCCTACAATTTATGTTCTATGATATTTTTTGATCAGAAGCGTAGTTTTCGAGATATATCGAGATATTTAAAAGTTCCGAAGCCGCACCAACATAATAGAGATACAGAAACACCGTGGCTCCTTTCTTTGAGATAACTCTGCACTAGTGCGAGCTGCAAATGCCACTTCCAGCTTAGCTGTGCAGAGGAAGAACAACAAGAAGAAGAAATATCTCGAAATATGTCCGTCAGGCCCCTTCCCTTGAGATAAATCTGCAAATATCTCGGAAACGAAGCGAGCTATGGCAAAATGTTAAGAGACCGTTTTTGTAGAGAATTAAGTTTCCTACTTTTTATGTTCTATGATATTTTTTGATCAGATGCGTAGTTCTCGAGATATATCAAGATATTTAAAAGTTCCGAAGCCGCACCAACATAATAGAGATACAGAAACACCGTGGCTCCTTTCTTTGAGATAAGTCTGCACTAGTGCGAGCCGCAAATGCCACTTCCAGCTTAGCTGTGCAGAAGAAGAACAACAAGAAGAAGAAATATCTCGAAATATGTCCGTCAGGCCCCTTCCCTTGAGATAAATCTGCAAATATCTCGGAAACGAAGCGAGCTATGGCAAAATGTTGAGAGACCTTTTTTGTAGAGAATTAAGTTTCCTACTTTTTATGTTCTATGATATTTTTCGATCAGAGGCGTAGTTCTCGAGATATATCAAGATATTTAAAAGTTCCGAAGCCGCACCAACATAATAGAGATACAGAAACACCGTGGCCCCTTTCTTTGAGATAACTCTGCACGATTGCGAGCTGGAAATGCCACTTCCAGTTTAGCTGTGCAGAAGAAGAACAACAAGAAGAAGAAATATCTCGAAATATGTCCGTCAGGCCAGTTCCATTGAGCTGAATCTGCAAATATCTCGGAAACGAAGCGAGCTATGGCAAAATGTTAAGAGACGTTTTTTGTAGAGAATTATGTTTCCTACAATTTATGTTCTATGATATTTTTTGATCAGAAGCGTAGTTTTCGAGATATATCGAGATATTTAAAAGTTCCGAAGCCGCACCAACATAATAGGGATACAGAAACACCGTGGCCCCTTTCTTTGAGATAACTCTGCACTAGTGCGAGCCGCAAGTGCCACTTCCAGCTTAGCTGTGCAGAAGAAGAACAACAAGAAGAAGAAATATCTCGAAATATGTCCGTCAGGCGCCTTCCCTTGAGATAAATCTGCAAATATCTCGGAAACGAAGCGAGCTATGGCAAAATGTTAAGAGACCTTTTTTGTAGAAAACTAGGTTTCCTACTTTTTATGTTCTATGATATTTTTCGATCAGAGGCGTAGTTCTCGAGATATATCAAGATATTTAAAAGTTCCGAAGCCGCACCAACATAATAGAGATACAGAAACACCGTGGCCCCTTTCTTTGAGATAACTCTGCACTAGTGCGAGCCGCAAATGCCACTTCCAGCTTAGCTGTACAGAAGAAGAACAACAAGAAGAAGAAATATCTCGAAATATGTCCGTCAGGCCCCTTCCCTTGAGATAAATATGCAAATATCTCGGAAACGAAGCGAGCTATGGCAAAATGTTAAGAGACCTTTTTTGTACAGAATTATGTTTCCTACTTTTTATGTTCTATGATATTTTTTGATCAGATGCGTAGTTCTCGAGATATATTAAGATATTTAAAAGTTCCGAAGCCGCACCAACATAATAGAGATACAGAAACACCGTGGCCCCTTTCTTTGAGATAACTCTGCACTATTGCGAGCTGTAAATGCCACTTCCAGCTTAGCTGTGCAGAAGAAGAACAACAAGAAGAAGAAATATCTCGAAATATGTCCGTCAGGCCAGTTCCTTTGAGCTGAATCTGCAAATATCTCGGAAACGAAGCGAGCTATGGCAAAATGTTAAGAGACGTTTTTTGTAGAGAATTATGTTTCCTACAATTTATGTTCTATGATATTTTTTGATCAGAAGCGTAGTTTTCGAGATATATCGAGATATTTAAAAGTTCCGAAGCCGCACCAACATAATAGGGATACAGAAACACCGTGGCCCCTTTCTTTGAGATAACTCTGCACTAGTGCGAGCCGCAAATGCCACTTCCAGCTTAGCTGTGCAGAAGAAGAACAACAAGAAGAAGAAATATCTCGAAATATGTCCGTCAGGCGCCTTCCCTTGAGATAAATCTGCAAATATCTCGGAAACGAAGCGAGCTATGGCAAAATGTTAAGAGACCTTTTTTGTAGAAAATTAGGTTTCCTACTTTTTATGTTCTATGATATTTTTTGATCAGATGCGTAGTTCTCGAGATATATCAAGATATTTAAAAGTTCCGAAGCCGCACCAACATAATAGAGATACAGAAACACCGTGGCCCCTTTCTTTGAGATAACTCTGCACTATTGCGAGCTGTAAATGCCACTTCCAGCTTAGCTGTGCAGAAGAAGAACAACAAGAAGAAGAAATATCTCGAAATATGTCCGTCAGGCCAGTTCCTTTGAGCTGAATCTGCAAATATCTCGGAAACGAAGCGAGCTATGGCAAAATGTTAAGAGACGTTTTTTGTAGAGAATTATGTTTCCTACAATTTATGTTCTATGATATTTTTTGATCAGAAGCGTAGTTTTCGAGATATATCGAGATATTTAAAAGTTCCGAAGC
The DNA here is from genome assembly GCF_051020975.1 of Osmia lignaria lignaria. NCBI lineage: Eukaryota > Metazoa > Arthropoda > Insecta > Hymenoptera > Megachilidae > Osmia > Osmia lignaria. The sequence goes on along the minus strand of NW_027478159.1, from coordinate 1,380,068 downwards.
CGCACCAACATAATAGGGATACAGAAACACCGTGGCCCCTTTCTTTGAGATAACTCTGCACTAGTGCGAGCCGCAAGTGCCACTTCCAGCTTAGCTGTGCAGAAGAAGAACAACAAGAAGAAGAAATATCTCGAAATATGTCCGTCAGGCGCCTTCCCTTGAGATAAATCTGCAAATATCTCGGAAACGAAGCGAGCTATGGCAAAATGTTAAGAGACCTTTTTTGTAGAAAACTAGGTTTCCTACTTTTTATGTTCTATGATATTTTTCGATCAGAGGCGTAGTTCTCGAGATATATCAAGATATTTAAAAGTTCCGAAGCCGCACCAACATAATAGAGATACAGAAACACCGTGGCCCCTTTCTTTGAGATAACTCTGCACTAGTGCGAGCCGCAAATGCCACTTCCAGCTTAGCTGTACAGAAGAAGAACAACAAGAAGAAGAAATATCTCGAAATATGTCCGTCAGGCCCCTTCCCTTGAGATAAATATGCAAATATCTCGGAAACGAAGCGAGCTATGGCAAAATGTTAAGAGACCTTTTTTGTACAGAATTATGTTTCCTACTTTTTATGTTCTATGATATTTTTTGATCAGATGCGTAGTTCTCGAGATATATTAAGATATTTAAAAGTTCCGAAGCCGCACCAACATAATAGAGATACAGAAACACCGTGGCCCCTTTCTTTGAGATAACTCTGCACTATTGCGAGCTGTAAATGCCACCTCCAGCTTAGCTGTGCAGAAGAAGAACAACAAGAAGAAGAAATATCTCGAAATATGTCCGTCAGGCCCCTGCCCTTGAGATATATCTGCAAATATCTCGGAAACGAAGCGAGCTGTCGCAATATGTTAAGAGACCTTTTTTGTAGAGAATTATGTTTCCTACAATTTATGTTCTATGATATTTTTTGATCAGATGCGTAGTTCTCGAGATATATCAAGATATTTAAAAGTTCCGAAACCGCACCAACATAACAGAGATACAGAAACACCGTGGCCCCTTTCTTTGAGATAACTCTGCACTAGTGCGAGCCGCAAATGCCGCTTCCAGCTTAGCTGTGCAGAAGAAGAACAACAAGAAGAAGAAATATCTCGAAATATGTCCGTCAGGCCAGTTCCTTTGAGCTGAATCTGCAAATATCTCGGAAACGAAGCGAGCTATGGCAAAATGTTAAGAGACATTTTTTGTAGAGAATTATGTTTCCTACAATTTATGTTCTATGATATTTTTTGATCAGAAGCGTAGTTTTCGAGATATATCGAGATATTTAAAAGTTCCGAAGCCGCACCAACATAATAGGGATACAGAAACACCGTGGCCCCTTTCTTTGAGATAACTCTGCACTAGTGCGAGCCGCAAATGCCACTTCCAGCTTAGCTGTACAGAAGAAGAACAACAAGAAGAAGAAATATCTCGAAATATGTCCGACAGGCCCCTTCCCTTGAGATAAATCTGCAAATATCTCGGAAACGAAGCGAGCTATGGCAAAATGTTAAGAGACCTTTTTTGTAGAAAACTAGGTTTCCTACTTTTTATGTTCTATGATATTTTTCGATCAGAGGCGTAGTTCTCGAGATATATCAAGATATTTAAAAGTTCCGAAGCCGCACCAACATAATAGAGATACAGAAACACCGTGGCCCCTTTCTTTGAGATAACTCTGCAGTAGTGCGAGCCGCAAATGCCACTTCCAGCTTAGCTGTACAGAAGAAGAACAACAAGAAGAAGAAATATCTCGAAATATGTCCGTCAGGCCCCTTCCCTTGAGATAAATATGCAAATATCTCGGAAACGAAGCGAGCTATGGCAAAATGTTAAGAGACCTTTTTTGTACAGAATTATGTTTCCTACTTTTTATGTTCTATGATATTTTTTGATCAGATGCGTAGTTCTCGAGATATATTAAGATATTTAAAAGTTCCGAAGCCGCACCAACATAATAGAGATACAGAAACACCGTGGCCCCTTTCTTTGAGATAACTCTGCACTATTGCGAGCTGTAGATGCCAGCTCCAGCTTAGCTGTGCAGAAGAAGAACAACAAGAAGAAGAAATATCTCGAAATATGTCCGTCAGGCCCCTGCCCTTGAGATATATCTGCAAATATCTCGGAAACGAAGCGAGCTATGGCAAAATGTTAAGAGACCTTTTTTGTAGAGAATTAAGTTTCCTACATTTTATGTTCTATGATATTTTTTGATCAGATGCGTAGTTCTCGAGATATATCAAGATATTTAAAAGTTCCGAAGCCGCACCAACATAATAGAGATACAGAAACACCGTGGCCCCTTTCTTTGAGATAACTCTGCACTATTGCGAGCTGTAAATGCCACTTCCAGCTTAGCTGTGCAGAAGAAGAACAACAAGAAGAAGAAATATCTCGAAATATGTCCGTCAGGCCAGTTCCTTTGAGCTGAATCTGCAAATATCTCGGAAACGAAGCGAGCTATGGCAAAATGTTAAGAGACGTTTTTTGTAGAAAATTATGTTTCCTACAATTTATGTTCTATGATATTTTTTGATCAGAAGCGTAGTTTTCGAGATATATCGAGATATTTAAAAGTTCCGAAGCCGCACCAACATAATAGGGATACAGAAACACCGTGGCCCCTTTCTTTGAGATAACTCTGTACTAGTGCGAGCCGCAAATGCCACTTCCAGCTTAGCTGTGCAGAAGAAGAACAACAAGAAGAAGAAATATCTCGAAATATGTCCGTCAGGCGCCTTCCCTTGAGATAAATCTGCAAATATCTCGGAAACGAAGCGAGCTACGGCAAAATGTTAAGAGACCTTTTTTGTAGAAAATTAGGTTTCCTACTTTTTATGTTCTATGATATTTTTTGATCAGATGCGTAGTTCTCGAGATATATCAAGATATTTAAAAGTTCCGAAGCCGCACCAACATAATAGAGATACAGAAACACCGTGGCCCCTTTCTTTGAGATAACTCTGCACTATTGCGAGCTGTAAATGCCACTTCCAGCTTAGCTGTGCAGAAGAAGAACAACAAGAAGAAGAAATATCTCGAAATATGTCCGTCAGGCCAGTTCCTTTGAGCTGAATCTGCAAATATCTCGGAAACGAAGCGAGTTATGGCAAAATGTTAAGAGACGTTTTTTGTAGAGAATTATGTTTCCTACAATTTATGTTCTATGATATTTTTTGATCAGAAGCGTAGTTTTCGAGATATATCGAGATATTTAAAAGTTCCGAAGCCGCACCAACATAATAGGGATACAGAAACACCGTGGCCCCTTTCTTTGAGATAACTCTGCACTAGTGCGAGCCGCAAGTGCCACTTCCAGCTTAGCTGTGCAGAAGAAGAACAACAAGAAGAAGAAATATCTCGAAATATGTCCGTCAGGCCAGTTCCTTTGAGCTGAATCTGCAAATATCTCGGAAACGAAGCGAGCTATGGCAAAATGTTAAGAGACGGTTTTTGTAGTGAATTATGTTTCCTACACTTTATGTTCTATGATATTTTTTGATCAGAAGCGTAGTTTTCGAGATATATCGAGATATTCAAAAGTTCCGAAGCCGCACCAACATAATAGAGATACAGAAACACCGTGGCTCCTTTCTTTGAGATAACTCTGCACTAGTGCGAGCTGCAAATGCCACTTCCAGCTTAGCTGTGCAGAAGAAGAACAACAAGAAGAAGAAATATCTCGAAATATGTCCGTCAGGCCCCTTCCCTTGAGATAAATCTGCAAATATCTCGGAAACGAAGCGAGCTATGGCAAAATGTTGAGAGACCTTTTTTGTAGAGAATTAAGTTTCCTACTTTTTATGTTCTATGATATTTTTCGATCAGAGGCGTAGTTCTCGAGATATATCAAGATATTTAAAAGTTCCGAAGCCGCACCAACATAATAGAGATACAGAAACACCGTGGCCCCTTTCTTTGAGATAACTCTGCACGATTGCGAGCTGGAAATGCCACTTCCAGTTTAGCTGTGCAGAAGAAGAACAACAAGAAGAAGAAATATCTCGAAATATGTCCGTCAGGCCAGTTCCATTGAGCTGAATCTGCAAATATCTCGGAAACGAAGCGAGCTATGGCAAAATGTTAAGAGACGTTTTTTGTAGAGAATTATGTTTCCTACAATTTATGTTCTATGATATTTTTTGATCAGAAGCGTAGTTTTCGAGATATATCGAGATATTTAAAAGTTCCGAAGCCGCACCAACATAATAGGGATACAGAAACACCGTGGCCCCTTTCTTTGAGATAACTCTGCACTAGTGCGAGCCGCAAGTGCCACTTCCAGCTTAGCTGTGCAGAAGAAGAACAACAAGAAGAAGAAATATCTCGAAATATGTCCGTCAGGCGCCTTCCCTTGAGATAAATCTGCAAATATCTCGGAAACGAAGCGAGCTATGGCAAAATGTTAAGAGACCTTTTTTGTAGAAAACTAGGTTTCCTACTTTTTATGTTCTATGATATTTTTCGATCAGAGGCGTAGTTCTCGAGATATATCAAGATATTTAAAAGTTCCGAAGCCGCACCAACATAATAGAGATACAGAAACACCGTGGCCCCTTTCTTTGAGATAACTCTGCACTAGTGCGAGCCGCAAATGCCACTTCCAGCTTAGCTGTACAGAAGAAGAACAACAAGAAGAAGAAATATCTCGAAATATGTCCGTCAGGCCCCTTCCCTTGAGATAAATATGCAAATATCTCGGAAACGAAGCGAGCTATGGCAAAATGTTAAGAGACCTTTTTTGTACAGAATTATGTTTCCTACTTTTTATGTTCTATGATATTTTTTGATCAGATGCGTAGTTCTCGAGATATATTAAGATATTTAAAAGTTCCGAAGCCGCACCAACATAATAGAGATACAGAAACACCGTGGCCCCTTTCTTTGAGATAACTCTGCACTATTGCGAGCTGTAAATGCCACCTCCAGCTTAGCTGTGCAGAAGAAGAACAACAAGAAGAAGAAATATCTCGAAATATGTCCGTCAGGCCCCTGCCCTTGAGATATATCTGCAAATATTTCGGAAACGAAGCGAGCTATGGCAAAATGTTAAGAGACCTTTTTTGTAGAGAATTAAGTTTCCTACATTTTATGTTCTATGATATTTTTCGATCAGACGCGTAGTTCTCGAGATATATCGAGATATTTAAAAGTTCCGAAGCCGCACCAACATAATAGAGATACATAAACACCGTGGCCCCTTTCTTTGAGATAACTCTGCACTAGTGCGAGCCGCAAATGCCACTTCCAGCTTAGCTGTGCAGAAGAAGAACAACAAGAAGAAGAAATATCTCGAAATATGTCCGTCAGGCCCCTTCCCTTGAGATAAATCTGCAAATATCTCGGAAACGAAGCGAGCTATGGCAAAATGTTAAGAGACGGTTTTTGTAGTGAATTATGTTTCCTACAATTTATGTTCTATGATATTTTTTGATCAGAAGCGTAGTTTTCGAGATATATCGAGATATTTAAAAGTTCCGAAGCCGCACCAACATAATAGAGATACAGAAACACCGTGGCTCCTTTCTTTGAGATAACTCTGCACTAGTGCGAGCTGCAAATGCCACTTCCAGCTTAGCTGTGCAGAGGAAGAACAACAAGAAGAAGAAATATCTCGAAATATGTCCGTCAGGCCCCTTCCCTTGAGATAAATCTGCAAATATCTCGGAAACGAAGCGAGCTATGGCAAAATGTTAAGAGACCGTTTTTGTAGAGAATTAAGTTTCCTACTTTTTATGTTCTATGATATTTTTTGATCAGATGCGTAGTTCTCGAGATATATCAAGATATTTAAAAGTTCCGAAGCCGCACCAACATAATAGAGATACAGAAACACCGTGGCTCCTTTCTTTGAGATAAGTCTGCACTAGTGCGAGCCGCAAATGCCACTTCCAGCTTAGCTGTGCAGAAGAAGAACAACAAGAAGAAGAAATATCTCGAAATATGTCCGTCAGGCCCCTTCCCTTGAGATAAATCTGTAAATATCTCGGAAACGAAGCGAGCTATGGCAAAATGTTGAGAGACCTTTTTTGTAGAGAATTAAGTTTCCTACTTTTCATGTTCTATGATATTTTTCGATCAGAGGCGTAGTTCTCGAGATATATCAAGATATTTAAAAGTTCCGAAGCCGCACCAACATAATAGAGATACAGAAACACCGTGGCCCCTTTCTTTGAGATAACTCTGCACGATTGCGAGCTGGAAATGCCACTTCCAGTTTAGCTGTGCAGAAGAAGAACAACAAGAAGAAGAAATATCTCGAAATATGTCCGTCAGGCCAGTTCCATTGAGCTGAATCTGCAAATATCTCGGAAACGAAGCGAGCTATGGCAAAATGTTAAGAGACGTTTTTTGTAGAGAATTATGTTTCCTACAATTTATGTTCTATGATATTTTTTGATCAGAAGCGTAGTTCTCGAGATATATCAAGATATTTAAAAGTTCCGAAGCCGCACCAACATAATAGAGATACAGAAACACCGTGGCCCCTTTCTTTGAGATAACTCTGCACTAGTGCGAGCCGCAAATGCCACTTCCAGCTTAGCTGTACAGAAGAAGAACAACAAGAAGAAGAAATATCTCGAAATATGTCCGTCAGGCCCCTTCCCTTGAGATAAATATGCAAATATCTCGGAAACGAAGCGAGCTATGGCAAAATGTTAAGAGACCTTTTTTGTACAGAATTATGTTTCCTACTTTTTATGTTCTATGATATTTTTTGATCAGATGCGTAGTTCTCGAGATATATTAAGATATTTAAAAGTTCCGAAGCCGCACCAACATAATAGAGATACAGAAACACCGTGGCCCCTTTCTTTGAGATAACTCTGCACTATTGCGAGCTGTAAATGCCACCTCCAGCTTAGCTGTGCAGAAGAAGAACAACAAGAAGAAGAAATATCTCGAAATATGTCCGTCAGGCCCCTGCCCTTGAGATATATCTGCAAATATCTCGGAAACGAAGCGAGCTATGGCAAAATGGTAAGAGACCTTTTTTGTAGAGAATTATGTTTCCTACAATTTATGTTCTATGATATTTTTTGATCAGATGCATAGTTCTCGAGATATATTAAGATATTTAAAAGTTCCGAAGCCGCACCAACATAATAGAGATACAGAAACACCGTGGCCCCTTTCTTTGAGATAACTCTGCACTATTGCCAGCTGTAAATGCCACCTCCAGCTTAGCTGTGCAGAAGAAGAACAACAAGAAGAAGAAATACCTCGAAATATGTCCGTCAGGCCCCTGCCCTTGAGATATATCTGCAAATATCTCGGAAACGAAGCGAGCTATGGCAAAATGTTAAGAGACCGTTTTTGTAGAGAATTAAGTTTCCTACTTTTTATGTTCTATGATATTTTTTGATCAGATGCGTAGTTCTCGAGATATATCAAGATATTTAAAAGTTCCGAAGCCGCACCAACATAATAGAGATACAGAAACACCGTGGCTCCTTTCTTTGAGATAAGTCTGCACTAGTGCGAGCCGCAAATGCCACTTCCAGCTTAGCTGTGCAGAAGAAGAACAACAAGAAGAAGAAATATCTCGAAATATGTCCGTCAGGCCCCTTCCCTTGAGATAAATCTGCAAATATCTCGGAAACGAAGCGAGCTATGGCAAAATGTTGAGAGACCTTTTTTGTAGAGAATTAAGTTTCCTACTTTTTATGTTCTATGATATTTTTCGATCAGAGGCGTAGTTCTCGAGATATATCAAGATATTTAAAAGTTCCGAAGCCGCACCAACATAATAGAGATACAGAAACACCGTGGCCCCTTTCTTTGAGATAACTCTGCACGATTGCGAGCTGGAAATGCCACTTCCAGTTTAGCTGTGCTGAAGAAGAACAACAAGAAGAAGAAATATCTCGAAATATGTCCGTCAGGCCAGTTCCATTGAGCTGAATCTGCAAATATCTCGGAAACGAAGCGAGCTATGGCAAAATGTTAAGAGACGTTTTTTGTAGAGAATTATGTTTCCTACAATTTATGTTCTATGATATTTTTTGATCAGAAGCGTAGTTTTCGAGATATATCGAGATATTTAAAAGTTCCGAAGCCGCACCAACATAATAGGGATACAGAAACACCGTGGCCCCTTTCTTTGAGATAACTCTGCACTAGTGCGAGCCGCAAGTGCCACTTCCAGCTTAGCTGTGCAGAAGAAGAACAACAAGAAGAAGAAATATCTCGAAATATGTCCGTCAGGCGCCTTCCCTTGAGATAAATCTGCAAATATCTCGGAAACGAAGCGAGCTATGGCAAAATGTTAAGAGACCTTTTTTGTAGAAAACTAGGTTTCCTACTTTTTATGTTCTATGATAGTTTTCGATCAGAGGCGTAGTTCTCGAGATATATCAAGATATTTAAAAGTTCCGAAGCCGCACCAACATAATAGAGATACAGAAACACCGTGGCCCCTTTCTTTGAGATAACTCTGCACTATTGCCAGCTGTAAATGCCACCTCCAGCTTAGCTGTGCAGAAGAAGAACAACAAGAAGAAGAAATACCTCGAAATATGTCCGTCAGGCCCCTGCCCTTGAGATATATCTGCAAATATCTCGGAAACGAAGCGAGCTATGGCAAAATGTTAAGAGACCGTTTTTGTAGAGAATTAAGTTTCCTACTTTTTATGTTCTATGATATTTTTTGATCAGATGCGTAGTTCTCGAGATATATCAAGATATTTAAAAGTTCCGAAGCCGCACCAACATAATAGAGATACAGAAACACCGTGGCTCCTTTCTTTGAGATAAGTCTGCACTAGTGCGAGCCGCAAATGCCACTTCCAGCTTAGCTGTGCAGAAGAAGAACAACAAGAAGAAGAAATATCTCGAAATATGTCCGTCAGGCCCCTTCCCTTGAGATAAATCTGCAAATATCTCGGAAACGAAGCGAGCTATGGCAAAATGTTGAGAGACCTTTTTTGTAGAGAATTAAGTTTCCTACTTTTTATGTTCTATGATATTTTTCGATCAGAGGCGTAGTTCTCGAGATATATCAAGATATTTAAAAGTTCCGAAGCCGCACCAACATAATAGAGATACAGAAACACCGTGGCCCCTTTCTTTGAGATAACCCTGCACGATTGCGAGCTGGAAATGCCACTTCCAGTTTAGCTGTGCTGAAGAAGAACAACAAGAAGAAGAAATATCTCGAAATATGTCCGTCAGGCCAGTTCCATTGAGCTGAATCTGCAAATATCTCGGAAACGAAGCGAGCTATGGCAAAATGTTAAGAGACGTTTTTTGTAGAGAATTATGTTTCCTACAATTTATGTTCTATGATATTTTTTGATCAGAAGCGTAGTTTTCGAGATATATCGAGATATTTAAAAGTTCCGAAGCCGCACCAACATAATAGGGATACAGAAACACCGTGGCCCCTTTCTTTGAGATAACTCTGCACTAGTGCGAGCCGCAAGTGCCACTTCCAGCTTAGCTGTGCAGAAGAAGAACAACAAGAAGAAGAAATATCTCGAAATATGTCCGTCAGGCGCCTTCCCTTGAGATAAATCTGCAAATATCTCGGAAACGAAGCGAGCTATGGCAAAATGTTAAGAGACCTTTTTTGTAGAAAACTAGGTTTCCTACTTTTTATGTTCTATGATAGTTTTCGATCAGAGGCGTAGTTCTCGAGATATATCAAGATATTTAAAAGTTCCGAAGCCGCACCAACATAATAGAGATACAGAAACACCGTGGCCCCTTTCTTTGAGATAACTCTGCACTAGTGCGAGCCGCAAATGCCACTTCCAGCTTAGCTGTACAGAAGAAGAACAACAAGAAGAAGAAATATCTCGAAATATGTCCGTCAGGCCCCTTCCCTTGAGATAAATATGCAAATATCTCGGAAACGAAGCGAGCTATGGCAAAATGTTAAGAGACCTTTTTTGTACAGAATTATGTTTCCTACTTTTTATGTTCTATGATATTTTTTGATCAGATGCGTAGTTCTCGAGATATATTAAGATATTTAAAAGTTCCGAAGCCGCACCAACATAATAGAGATACAGAAACACCGTGGCCCCTTTCTTTGAGATAACTCTGCACTATTGCGAGCTGTAAATGCCACCTCCAGCTTAGCTGTGCAGAAGAAGAACAACAAGAAGAAGAAATATCTCGAAATATGTCCGTCAGGCCCCTGCCCTTGAGATATATCTGCAAATATCTCGGAAACGAAGCGAGCTATGGCAAAATGGTAAGAGACCTTTTTTGTAGAGAATTATGTTTCCTACAATTTATGTTCTATGATATTTTTTGATCAGATGCGTAGTTCTCGAGATATATCAAGATATTTAAAAGTTCCGAAACCGCACCAACATAACAGAGATACAGAAACACCGTGGCCCCTTTCTTTGAGATAACTCTGCACTAGTGCGAGCCGCAAATGCCGCTTCCAGCTTAGCTGTGCAGAAGAAGAACAACAAGAAGAAGAAATATCTCGAAATATGTCCGTTAGGCCCCTTCCCTTGAGATAAATCTGCAAATATCTCGGAAACGAAGCGAGCTATGGCAAAATGTTAAGAGACCTTTTTTGTAGAGAATTAAGTTTACTACTTTTTATGTTCTATGATATTTTTCGATCAGACGCGTAGTTCTCGAGATATATCGAGATATTTAAAAGTTCCGAAGCCGCACCAACATAATAGAGATACATAAACACCGTGGCCCCTTTCTTTGAGATAACTCTGCACTAGTGCGAGCCGCAAATGCCACTTCCAGCTTAGCTGTGCAGAAGAAGAACAACAAGAAGAAGAAATATCTCGAAATATGTCCGTCAGGCCCCTTCCCTTGAGATAAATCTGCAAATATCTCGGAAACGAAGCGAGCTATGGCAAAATGTTAAGAGACGGTTTTTGTAGTGAATTATGTTTCCTACAATTTATGTTCTATGATATTTTTTGATCAGAAGCGTAGTTTTCGAGATATATCGAGATATTTAAAAGTTCCGAAGCCGCACCAACATAATAGAGATACAGAAACACCGTGGCTCCTTTCTTTGAGATAACTCTGCACTAGTGCGAGCTGCAAATGCCACTTCCAGCTTAGCTGTGCAGAGGAAGAACAACAAGAAGAAGAAATATCTCGAAATATGTCCGTCAGGCCCCTTCCCTTGAGATAAATCTGCAAATATCTCGGAAACGAAGCGAGCTATGGCAAAATGTTAAGAGACCTTTTTTGTACAGAATTATGTTTCCTACTTTTTATGTTCTATGATATTTTTTGATCAGATGCGTAATTCTCGAGATATATTAAGATATTTAAAAGTTCCGAAGCCGCACCAACATAATAGAGATACAGAAACACCGTGGCCCCTTTCTTTGAGATAACTCTGCACTATTGCGAGCTGTAAATGCCACCTCCAGCTTAGCTGTGCAGAAGAAGAACAACAAGAAGAAGAAATATCTCGAAATATGTCCGTCAGGCCCCTGCCCTTGAGATATATCTGCAAATATCTCGGAAACGAAGAGAGCTATGGCAAAATGTTAAGAGACCTTTTTTGTAGAGAATTAAGTTTCCTACTTTTTATGTTCTATGATATTTTTTGATCAGATGCGTAGTTCTCGAGATATATCAAGATATTTAAAAGTTCCGAAACCGCACCAACATAACAGAGATACAGAAACACCGTGGCCCCTTTCTTTGAGATAACTCTGCACTAGTGCGAGCCGCAAATGCCGCTTCCAGCTTAGCTGTGCAGAAGAAGAACAACAAGAAGAAGAAATATCTAGAAATATGTCCGTCAGGCCAGTTCCTTTGAGCTGAATCTGCAAATATCTCGGAAACGAAGCGAGCTATGGCAAAATGTTAAGAGACGTTTTTTGTAGAGAATTATGTTTCCTACAATTTATGTTCTATGATATTTTTTGATCAGAAGCGTAGTTTTCGAGATATATCGAGATATTTAAAAGTTCCGAAGCCGCACCAACATAATAGGGATACAGAAACACCGTGGCCCCTTTCTTTGAGATAACTCTGCACTAGTGCGAGCCGCAAATGCCACTTCCAGCTTAGCTGTGCAGAAGAAGAACAACAAGAAGAAGAAATATCTCGAAATATGTCCGTCAGGCGCCTTCCCTTGAGATAAATCTGCAAATATCTCGGAAACGAAGCGAGCTATGGCAAAATGTTAAGAGACCTTTTTTGTAGAAAATTAGGTTTCCTACTTTTTATGTTCTATGATATTTTTTGATCAGATGCGTAGTTCTCGAGATATATCAAGATATTTAAAAGTTCCGAAGCCGCACCAACATAATAGAGATACAGAAACACCGTGGCCCCTTTCTCTGAGATAACTCTGCACTATTGCGAGCTGTAAATGCCACTTCCAGCTTAGCTGTGCAGAAGAAGAACAACAAGAAGAAGAAATATCTCGAAATATGTCCGTCAGGCCAGTTCCTTTGAGCTGAATCTGCAAATATCTCGGAAACGAAGCGAGCTATGGCAAAATGTTAAGAGACGTTTTTTGTAGAGAATTATGTTTCCTACAATTTATGTTCTATGATATTTTTTGATCAGAAGCGTAGTTTTCGAGATATATCGAGATATTTAAAAGTTCCGAAGCCGCACCAACATAATAGGGATACAGAAACACCGTGGCCCCTTTCTTTGAGATAACTCTGCACTAGTGCGAGCCGCAAGTGCCACTTCCAGCTTAGCTGTGCAGAAGAAGAACACCAAGAAGAAGAAATATCTCGAAATATGTCCGCCAGGCGCCTTCCCTTGAGATAAATCTGCAAATATCTCGGAAACGAAGCGAGCTATGGCAAAATGTTAAGAGACCTTTTTTGTAGAAAACTAGGTTTCCTACTTTTTATGTTCTATGATATTTTTTGATCAGATGCGTAGTTCTCGAGATATATCAAGATATTTAAAAGTTCCGAAGCCGCACCAACATAATAGAGATACAGAAACACCGTGGCCCCTTTCTTTGAGATAACTCTGCACTAGTGCGAGCCGCAAATGCCACTTCCAGCTTAGCTGTACAGAAGAAGAACAACAAGAAGAAGAAATATCTCGAAATATGTCCGTCAGGCCCCTTCCCTTGAGATAAATATGCAAATATCTCGGAAACGAAGCGAGCTATGGCAAAATGTTAAGAGACCTTTTTTGTACAGAATTATGTTTCCTACTTTTTATGTTCTATGATATTTTTTGATCAGATGCGTAGTTCTCGAGATATATTAAGATATTTAAAAGTTCCGAAGCCGCACCAACATAATAGAGATACAGAAACACCGTGGCCCCTTTCTTTGAGATAACTCTGCACTATTGCCAGCTGTAAATGCCACCTCCAGCTTAGCTGTGCAGAAGAAGAACAACAAGAAGAAGAAATATCTCGAAATATGTCCGTCAGGCCCCTGCCCTTGAGATATATCTGCAAATATCTCGGAAACGAAGCGAGCTATGGCAAAATGTTAAGAGACCTTTTTTGTAGAGAATTATGTTTCCTACAATTTATGTTGTATGATATTTTTTGATCAGATGCGTAGTTCTCGAGATATATCAAGATATTTAAAAATTCCGAAACCGCACCAACATAACAGAGATACAGAAACACCGTGGCCCCTTTCTTTGAGATAACTCTGCACTAGTGCGAGCCGCAAATGCCGCTTCCAGCTTAGCTGTGCAGAAGAAGAACAACAAGAAGAAGAAATATCTCGAAATATGTCCGTTAGGCCCCTTCCCTTGAGATAAATCTGCAAATATCTCGGAAACGAAGCGAGCTATGGCAAAATATTAAGAGACCTTTTTTGTAGAGAATTAAGTTTCCTACATTTTATGTTCTATGATATTTTTTGATCAGATGCGTAGTTCTCGAGATATATTAAGATATTTAAAAGTTCCGAAGCCGCACCAACATAATAGAGATACAGAAACACCGTGGCCCCTTTCTTTGAGATAACTCTGCACTATTGCGAGCTGCAAATGCCACTTCCAGCTTAGCTGTGCAGAAGAAGAACAACAAGAAGAAGAAGTATCTCGAAATATGTCCGTCAGGCCCCTTCCCTTGAGATAAATCTGCAAATATCTCGGAAACGAAGAGAGCTATGGCAAAATGTTAAGAGACCTTTTTTGTAGAGAATTAAGTTTCCTACTTTTTATGTTCTATGATATTTTTTGATCAGATGCGTAGTTCTCGAGATATATCAAGATATTTAAAAGTTCCGAAGCCGCACCAACATAATAGAGATACAGAAACACCGTGGCCCCTTTCTTTGAGATAACTCTGCACGATTGCGAGCTGGAAATGCCACTTCCAGTTTAGCTGTGCAGAAGAAGAACAACAAGAAGAAGAAATATCTCGAAATATGTCCATCAGGACCCTTCCCTTGAGATAAATCTGCAAATATCTCGGAAACGAAGCGAGCTATGGCAAAATGTTAAGAGACCTTTTTTGTAGAGAATTATGTTTCCCACAATTTATGTTGTATGATATTTTTTGATCAGATGCGTAGTTCTCGAGATATATCAAGATATTTAAAAATTCCGAAACCGCACCAACATAACAGAGATACAGAAACACCGTGGCCCCTTTCTTTGAGATAACTCTGCACTATTGCGAGCTGCAAATGCCGCTTCCAGCTTAGCTGTGCAGAAGAAGAACAACAAGAAGAAGAAGTATCTCGAAATATGTCCGTCAGGCCCCTTCCCTTGAGATAAATCTGCAAATATCTCGGAAACGAAGAGAGCTATGGCAAAATGTTAAGAGACCTTTTTTGTAGAGAATTAAGTTTCCTACATTTTATGTTCTATGATATTTTTTGATCAGATGCGTAGGTCTCGAGATATATCAAGATATTTAAAAGTTCCGAAGCCGCACCAACATAATAGAGATACAGAAACACCGTGGCCCCTTTCTTTGAGATAACTCTGCACTATTGCGAGCTGTAAATGCCACTTCCAGCTTAGCTGTGCAGAAGAAGAACAACAAGAAGAAGAAGTATCTCGAAATATGTCCGTCAGGCCCCTTCCCTTGAGATAAATCTGCAAATATCTCGGAAACGAAGAGAGCTATGGCAAAATGTTAAGAGACCTTTTTTGTAGAGAATTAAGTTTCCTACTTTTTATGTTCTATGATATTTTTGGATCAGATGCGTAGTTCTCGAGATATATCAAGATATTTAAAAGTTCCGAAGCCGCACCAACATAATAGAGATACAGAAACACCGTGGCCCCTTTCTTTGAGATAACTCTGCACGATTGCGAGCTGGAAATGCCACTTCCAGTTTAGCTGTGCAGAAGAAGAACAACAAGAAGAAGAAATATCTCGAAATATGTCCATCAGGACCCTTCCCTTGAGATAAATCTGCAAATATCTCGGAAACGAAGCGAGCTATGGCAAAATATTAAGAGACCTTTTTTGTAGAGAATTAAGTTTCCTACATTTTATGTTCTATGATATTTTTTGATCAGATGCGTAGTTCTCGAGATATATTAAGATATTTAAAAGTTCCGAAGCCGCACCAACATAATAGAGATACAGAAACACCGTGGCCCCTTTCTTTGAGATAACTCTGCACTATTGCGAGCTGCAAATGCCGCTTCCAGCTTAGCTGTGCAGAAGAAGAACAACAAGAAGAAGAAGTATCTCGAAATATGTCCGTCAGGCCCCTTCCCTTGAGATAAATCTGCAAATATCTCGGAAACGAAGAGAGCTATGGCAAAATGTTAAGAGACCTTTTTTGTAGAGAATTGAGTTTCCTACTTTTTATGTTCTATGATATTTTTTGATCAGATGCGTAGTTCTCGAGATATATCAAGATATTTAAAAGTTCCGAAGCCGCACCAACATAATAGAGATACAGAAACACCGTGGCCCCTTTCTTTGAGATAACTCTGCACGATTGCGAGCTGGAAATGCCACTTCCAGTTTAGCTGTGCAGAAGAAGAACAACAAGAAGAAGAAATATCTCGAAATATGTCCATCAGGACCCTTCCCTTGAGATAAATCAGCAAATATCTCGGAAAGGAAGCGAGCTATGGCAAAATGTTAAGAGACCTTTTTTGTAGAGAATTAAGTTTCCTACTTTTTATGTTCTATGATATTTTTTGATCAGATGCGTAGTTCTCGAGATATATCAAGATATTTAAAAGTTCCGAAGCCGCACCAACATAATAGAGATACAGAAACACCGTGGCCCCTTTCTTTGAGATAACTCTGCACTATTGCGAGCTGCAAATGCCACTTCCAGCTTAGCTGTGCAGAAGAAGAACAACAAGAAGAAGAAATATCTCGAAATATGTCCGGCAGGCCCCTTCCCTTGAGATATATCTGCAAATATCTCGGAAACGAAGCGAGCTATGGGAAAATGTTAAGATACCTTTTTTGTAGAGAATTATGTTTCCTACTTTTTATGTTCTATGATATTTTTTGATCAGATGCGTAGTTCTCGAGATATATTAAGATATTTAAAAGTTCCGAAGCCGCACCAACATAATAGAGATACAGAAACACCGTGGCCCCTTTCTTTGAGATAACTCTGCACTATTGCGAGCTGTAAATGCCACCTCCAGCTTAGCTGTGCAGAAGAAGAACAACAAGAAGAAGAAATATCTCGAAATATGTCCGTCAGGCCCCTGCCCTTGAGATATATCTGCAAATATCTCGGAAACGAAGCGAGCTATGGCAAAATGGTAAGAGACCTTTTTTGTAGAGAATTATGTTTCCTACAATTTATGTTCTATGATATTTTTTGATCAGATGCGTAGTTCTCGAGATATATCAAGATATTTAAAAGTTCCGAAACCGCACCAACATAACAGAGATACAGAAACACCGTGGCCCCTTTCTTTGAGATAACTCTGCACTAGTGCGAGCCGCAAATGCCGCTTCCAGCTTAGCTGTGCAGAAGAAGAACAACAAGAAGAAGAAATATCTAGAAATATGTCCGTCAGGCCAGTTCCTTTGAGCTGAATCTGCAAATATCTCGGAAACGAAGCGAGCTATGGCAAAATGTTAAGAGACGTTTTTTGTAGAGAATTATGTTTCCTACAATTTATGTTCTATGATATTTTTTGATCAGAAGCGTAGTTTTCGAGATATATCGAGATATTTAAAAGTTCCGAAGCCGCACCAACATAATAGGGATACAGAAACACCGTGGCCCCTTTCTTTGAGATAACTCTGCACTAGTGCGAGCCGCAAATGCCACTTCCAGCTTAGCTGTGCAGAAGAAGAACAACAAGAAGAAGAAATATCTCGAAATATGTCCGTCAGGCGCCTTCCCTTGAGATAAATCTGCAAATATCTCGGAAACGAAGCGAGCTATGGCAAAATGTTAAGAGACCTTTTTTGTAGAAAATTAGGTTTCCTACTTTTTATGTTCTATGATATTTTTTGATCAGATGCGTAGTTCTCGAGATATATCAAGATATTTAAAAGTTCCGAAGCCGCACCAACATAATAGAGATACAGAAACACCGTGGCCCCTTTCTTTGAGATAACTCTGCACTATTGCGAGCTGTAAATGCCACTTCCAGCTTAGCTGTGCAGAAGAAGAACAACAAGAAGAAGAAATATCTCGAAATATGTCCGTCAGGCCAGTTCCTTTGAGCTGAATCTGCAAATATCTCGGAAACGAAGCGAGCTATGGCAAAATGTTAAGAGACGTTTTTTGTAGAGAATTATGTTTCCTACAATTTATGTTCTATGATATTTTTTGATCAGAAGCGTAGTTTTCGAGATATATCGAGATATTTAAAAGTTCCGAAGCCGCACCAACATAATAGGGATACAGAAACACCGTGGCCCCTTTCTTTGAGATAACTCTGCACTAGTGCGAGCCGCAAGTGCCACTTCCAGCTTAGCTGTGCAGAAGAAGAACACCAAGAAGAAGAAATATCTCGAAATATGTCCGCCAGGCGCCTTCCCTTGAGATAAATCTGCAAATATCTCGGAAACGAAGCGAGCTATGGCAAAATGTTAAGAGACCTTTTTTGTAGAAAACTAGGTTTCCTACTTTTTATGTTCTATGATATTTTTTGATCAGATGCGTAGTTCTCGAGATATATCAAGATATTTAAAAGTTCCGAAGCCGCACCAACATAATAGAGATACAGAAACACCGTGGCCCCTTTCTTTGAGATAACTCTGCACTAGTGCGAGCCGCAAATGCCACTTCCAGCTTAGCTGTACAGAAGAAGAACAACAAGAAGAAGAAATATCTCGAAATATGTCCGTCAGGCCCCTTCCCTTGAGATAAATATGCAAATATCTCGGAAACGAAGCGAGCTATGGCAAAATGTTAAGAGACCTTTTTTGTACAGAATTATGTTTCCTACTTTTTATGTTCTATGATATTTTTTGATCAGATGCGTAGTTCTCGAGATATATCAAGATATTTAAAAGTTCCGAAGCCGCACCAACATAATAGAGATACAGAAACACCGTGGCCCCTTTCTTTGAGATAACTCTGCACTATTGCGAGCTGCAAATGCCACTTCCAGCTTAGCTGTGCAGAAGAAGAACAACAAGAAGAAGAAATATCTCGAAATATGTCCGGCAGGCCCCTTCCCTTGAGATATATCTGCAAATATCTCGGAAACGAAGCGAGCTATGGGAAAATGTTAAGATACCTTTTTTGTAGAGAATTATGTTTCCTACTTTTTATGTTCTATGATATTTTTTGATCAGATGCGTAGTTCTCGAGATATATTAAGATATTTAAAAGTTCCGAAGCCGCACCAACATAATAGAGATACAGAAACACCGTGGCCCCTTTCTTTGAGATAACTCTGCACTATTGCGAGCTGTAAATGCCACCTCCAGCTTAGCTGTGCAGAAGAAGAACAACAAGAAGAAGAAATATCTCGAAATATGTCCGTCAGGCCCCTGCCCTTGAGATATATCTGCAAATATCTCGGAAACGAAGCGAGCTATGGCAAAATGGTAAGAGACCTTTTTTGTAGAGAATTATGTTTCCTACAATTTATGTTCTATGATATTTTTTGATCAGATGCGTAGTTCTCGAGATATATCAAGATATTTAAAAGTTCCGAAACCGCACCAACATAACAGAGATACAGAAACACCGTGGCCCCTTTCTTTGAGATAACTCTGCACTAGTGCGAGCCGCAAATGCCGCTTCCAGCTTAGCTGTGCAGAAGAAGAACAACAAGAAGAAGAAATATCTAGAAATATGTCCGTCAGGCCAGTTCCTTTGAGCTGAATCTGCAAATATCTCGGAAACGAAGCGAGCTATGGCAAAATGTTAAGAGACGTTTTTTGTAGAGAATTATGTTTCCTACAATTTATGTTCTATGATATTTTTTGATCAGAAGCGTAGTTTTCGAGATATATCGAGATATTTAAAAGTTCCGAAGCCGCACCAACATAATAGGGATACAGAAACACCGTGGCCCCTTTCTTTGAGATAACTCTGCACTAGTGCGAGCCGCAAATGCCACTTCCAGCTTAGCTGTGCAGAAGAAGAACAACAAGAAGAAGAAATATCTCGAAATATGTCCGTCAGGCGCCTTCCCTTGAGATAAATCTGCAAATATCTCGGAAACGAAGCGAGCTATGGCAAAATGTTAAGAGACCTTTTTTGTACAGAATTATGTTTCCTACTTTTTATGTTCTATGATATTTTTTGATCAGATGCGTAATTCTCGAGATATATTAAGATATTTAAAAGTTCCGAAGCCGCACCAACATAATAGAGATACAGAAACACCGTGGCCCCTTTCTTTGAGATAACTCTGCACTATTGCGAGCTGTAAATGCCACCTCCAGCTTAGCTGTGCAGAAGAAGAACAACAAGAAGAAGAAATATCTCGAAATATGTCCGTCAGGCCCCTGCCCTTGAGATATATCTGCAAATATCTCGGAAACGAAGCGAGCTATGGCAAAATGGTAAGAGACCTTTTTTGTAGAGAATTATGTTTCCTACAATTTATGTTCTATGATATTTTTTGATCAGATGCGTAGTTCTCGAGATATATCAAGATATTTAAAAGTTCCGAAACCGCACCAACATAACAGAGATACAGAAACACCGTGGCCCCTTTCTTTGAGATAACTCTGCACTAGTGCGAGCCGCAAATGCCGCTTCCAGCTTAGCTGTGCAGAAGAAGAACAACAAGAAGAAGAAATATCTAGAAATATGTCCGTCAGGCCAGTTCCTTTGAGCTGAATCTGCAAATATCTCGGAAACGAAGCGAGCTATGGCAAAATGTTAAGAGACGTTTTTTGTAGAGAATTATGTTTCCTACAATTTATGTTCTATGATATTTTTTGATCAGAAGCGTAGTTTTCGAGATATATCGAGATATTTAAAAGTTCCGAAGCCGCACCAACATAATAGGGATACAGAAACACCGTGGCCCCTTTCTTTGAGATAACTCTGCACTAGTGCGAGCCGCAAATGCCACTTCCAGCTTAGCTGTGCAGAAGAAGAACAACAAGAAGAAGAAATATCTCGAAATATGTCCGTCAGGCGCCTTCCCTTGAGATAAATCTGCAAATATCTCGGAAACGAAGCGAGCTATGGCAAAATGTTAAGAGACCTTTTTTGTAGAAAATTAGGTTTCCTACTTTTTATGTTCTATGATATTTTTTGATCAGATGCGTAGTTCTCGAGATATATCAAGATATTTAAAAGTTCCGAAGCCGCACCAACATAATAGAGATACAGAAACACCGTGGCCCCTTTCTCTGAGATAACTCTGCACTATTGCGAGCTGTAAATGCCACTTCCAGCTTAGCTGTGCAGAAGAAGAACAACAAGAAGAAGAAATATCTCGAAATATGTCCGTCAGGCCAGTTCCTTTGAGCTGAATCTGCAAATATCTCGGAAACGAAGCGAGCTATGGCAAAATGTTAAGAGACGTTTTTTGTAGAGAATTATGTTTCCTACAATTTATGTTCTATGATATTTTTTGATCAGAAGCGTAGTTTTCGAGATATATCGAGATATTTAAAAGTTCCGAAGCCGCACCAACATAATAGGGATACAGAAACACCGTGGCCCCTTTCTTTGAGATAACTCTGCACTAGTGCGAGCCGCAAGTGCCACTTCCAGCTTAGCTGTGCAGAAGAAGAACACCAAGAAGAAGAAATATCTCGAAATATGTCCGCCAGGCGCCTTCCCTTGAGATAAATCTGCAAATATCTCGGAAACGAAGCGAGCTATGGCAAAATGTTAAGAGACCTTTTTTGTAGAAAACTAGGTTTCCTACTTTTTATGTTCTATGATATTTTTTGATCAGATGCGTAGTTCTCGAGATATATCAAGATATTTAAAAGTTCCGAAGCCGCACCAACATAATAGAGATACAGAAACACCGTGGCCCCTTTCTTTGAGATAACTCTGCACTAGTGCGAGCCGCAAATGCCACTTCCAGCTTAGCTGTACAGAAGAAGAACAACAAGAAGAAGAAATATCTCGAAATATGTCCGTCAGGCCCCTTCCCTTGAGATAAATATGCAAATATCTCGGAAACGAAGCGAGCTATGGCAAAATGTTAAGAGACCTTTTTTGTACAGAATTATGTTTCCTACTTTTTATGTTCTATGATATTTTTTGATCAGATGCGTAGTTCTCGAGATATATTAAGATATTTAAAAGTTCCGAAGCCGCACCAACATAATAGAGATACAGAAACACCGTGGCCCCTTTCTTTGAGATAACTCTGCACTATTGCCAGCTGTAAATGCCACCTCCAGCTTAGCTGTGCAGAAGAAGAACAACAAGAAGAAGAAATATCTCGAAATATGTCCGTCAGGCCCCTGCCCTTGAGATATATCTGCAAATATCTCGGAAACGAAGCGAGCTATGGTAAAATGTTAAGAGACCTTTTTTGTAGAGAATTATGTTTCCTACAATTTATGTTGTATGATATTTTTTGATCAGATGCGTAGTTCTCGAGATATATCAAGATATTTAAAAATTCCGAAACCGCACCAACATAACAGAGATACAGAAACACCGTGGCCCCTTTCTTTGAGATAACTCTGCACTAGTGCGAGCCGCAAATGCCGCTTCCAGCTTAGCTGTGCAGAAGAAGAACAACAAGAAGAAGAAATATCTCGAAATATGTCCATCAGGACCCTTCCCTTGAGATAAATCTGCAAATATCTCGGAAACGAAGCGAGCTATGGCAAAATATTAAGAGACCTTTTTTGTAGAGAATTAAGTTTCCTACATTTTATGTTCTATGATATTTTTTGATCAGATGCGTAGTTCTCGAGATATATTAAGATATTTAAAAGTTCCGAAGCCGCACCAACATAATAGAGATACAGAAACACCGTGGCCCCTTTCTTTGAGATAACTCTGCACTATTGCGAGCTGCAAATGCCACTTCCAGCTTAGCTGTGCAGAAGAAGAACAACAAGAAGAAGAAGTATCTCGAAATATGTCCGTCAGGCCCCTTCCCTTGAGATAAATCTGCAAATATCTCGGAAACGAAGAGAGCTATGGCAAAATGTTAAGAGACCTTTTTTGTAGAGAATTAAGTTTCCTACTTTTTATGTTCTATGATATTTTTTGATCAGATGCGTAGTTCTCGAGATATATCAAGATATTTAAAAGTTCCGAAGCCGCACCAACATAATAGAGATACAGAAACACCGTGGCCCCTTTCTTTGAGATAACTCTGCACGATTGCGAGCTGGAAATGCCACTTCCAGTTTAGCTGTGCAGAAGAAGAACAACAAGAAGAAGAAATATCTCGAAATATGTCCATCAGGACCCTTCCCTTGAGATAAATCTGCAAATATCTCGGAAACGAAGCGAGCTATGGCAAAATGTTAAGAGACCTTTTTTGTAGAGAATTATGTTTCCCACAATTTATGTTGTATGACATTTTTTGATCAGATGCGTAGTTCTCGAGATATATCAAGATATTTAAAAATTCCGAAACCGCACCAACATAACAGAGATACAGAAACACCGTGGCCCCTTTCTTTGAGATAACTCTGCACTATTGCGAGCTGCAAATGCCGCTTCCAGCTTAGCTGTGCAGAAGAAGAACAACAAGAAGAAGAAGTATCTCGAAATATGTCCGTCAGGCCCCTTCCCTTGAGATAAATCTGCAAATATCTCGGAAACGAAGAGAGCTATGGCAAAATGTTAAGAGACCTTTTTTGTAGAGAATTAAGTTTCCTACATTTTATGTTCTATGATATTTTTTGATCAGATGCGTAGGTCTCGAGATATATCAAGATATTTAAAAGTTCCGAAGCCGCACCAACATAATAGAGATACAGAAACACCGTGGCCCCTTTCTTTGAGATAACTCTGCACGATTGCGAGCTGGAAATGCCACTTCCAGTTTAGCTGTGCAGAAGAAGAACAACAAGAAGAAGAAATATCTCGAAATATGTCCATCAGGACCCTTCCCTTGAGATAAATCAGCAAATATCTCGGAAAGGAAGCGAGCTATGGCAAAATGTTAAGAGACCTTTTTTGTAGAGAATTAAGTTTCCTACTTTTTATGTTCTATGATATTTTTTGATCAGATGCGTAGTTCTCGAGATATATCAAGATATTTAAAAGTTCCGAAGCCGCACCAACATAATAGAGATACAGAAACACCGTGGCCCCTTTCTTTGAGATAACTCTGCACTATTGCGAGCTGCAAATGCCACTTCCAGCTTAGCTGTGCAGAAGAAGAACAACAAGAAGAAGAAATATCTCGAAATATGTCCGGCAGGCCCCTTCCCTTGAGATATATCTGCAAATATCTCGGAAACGAAGCGAGCTATGGGAAAATGTTAAGATACCTTTTTTGTAGAGAATTATGTTTCCTACTTTTTATGTTCTATGATATTTTTTGATCAGATGCGTAGTTCTCGAGATATATTAAGATATTTAAAAGTTCCGAAGCCGCACCAACATAATAGAGATACAGAAACACCGTGGCCCCTTTCTTTGAGATAACTCTGCACTATTGCGAGCTGTAAATGCCACCTCCAGCTTAGCTGTGCAGAAGAAGAACAACAAGAACAAGAAATATCTCGAAATATGTCCGTCAGGCCCCTGCCCTTGAGATATATCTGCAAATATCTCGGAAACGAAGCGAGCTATGGCAAAATGGTAAGAGACCTTTTTTGTAGAGAATTATGTTTCCTACAATTTATGTTCTATGATATTTTTTGATCAGATGCGTAGTTCTCGAGATATATCAAGATATTTAAAAGTTCCGAAACCGCACCAACATAACAGAGATACAGAAACACCGTGGCCCCTTTCTTTGAGATAACTCTGCACTAGTGCGAGCCGCAAATGCCGCTTCCAGCTTAGCTGTGCAGAAGAAGAACAACAAGAAGAAGAAATATCTAGAAATATGTCCGTCAGGCCAGTTCCTTTGAGCTGAATCTGCAAATATCTCGGAAACGAAGCGAGCTATGGCAAAATGTTAAGAGACGTTTTTTGTAGAGAATTATGTTTCCTACAATTTATGTTCTATGATATTTTTTGATCAGAAGCGTAGTTTTCGAGATATATCGAGATATTTAAAAGTTCCGAAGCCGCACCAACATAATAGGGATACAGAAACACCGTGGCCCCTTTCTTTGAGATAACTCTGCACTAGTGCGAGCCGCAAATGCCACTTCCAGCTTAGCTGTGCAGAAGAAGAACAACAAGAAGAAGAAATATCTCGAAATATGTCCGTCAGGCGCCTTCCCTTGAGATAAATCTGCAAATATCTCGGAAACGAAGCGAGCTATGGCAAAATGTTAAGAGACCTTTTTTGTAGAAAATTAGGTTTCCTACTTTTTATGTTCTATGATATTTTTTGATCAGATGCGTAGTTCTCGAGATATATCAAGATATTTAAAAGTTCCGAAGCCGCACCAACATAATAGAGATACAGAAACACCGTGGCCCCTTTCTTTGAGATAACTCTGCACTATTGCGAGCTGTAAATGCCACTTCCAGCTTAGCTGTGCAGAAGAAGAACAACAAGAAGAAGAAATATCTCGAAATATGTCCGTCAGGCCAGTTCCTTTGAGCTGAATCTGCAAATATCTCGGAAACGAAGCGAGCTATGGCAAAATGTTAAGAGACGTTTTTTGTAGAGAATTATGTTTCCTACAATTTATGTTCTATGATATTTTTTGATCAGAAGCGTAGTTTTCGAGATATATCGAGATATTTAAAAGTTCCGAAGCCGCACCAACATAATAGGGATACAGAAACACCGTGGCCCCTTTCTTTGAGATAACTCTGCACTAGTGCGAGCCGCAAGTGCCACTTCCAGCTTAGCTGTGCAGAAGAAGAACACCAAGAAGAAGAAATATCTCGAAATATGTCCGCCAGGCGCCTTCCCTTGAGATAAATCTGCAAATATCTCGGAAACGAAGCGAGCTATGGCAAAATGTTAAGAGACCTTTTTTGTAGAAAACTAGGTTTCCTACTTTTTATGTTCTATGATATTTTTTGATCAGATGCGTAGTTCTCGAGATATATCAAGATATTTAAAAGTTCCGAAGCCGCACCAACATAATAGAGATACAGAAACACCGTGGCCCCTTTCTTTGAGATAACTCTGCACTAGTGCGAGCCGCAAATGCCACTTCCAGCTTAGCTGTACAGAAGAAGAACAACAAGAAGAAGAAATATCTCGAAATATGTCCGTCAGGCCCCTTCCCTTGAGATAAATATGCAAATATCTCGGAAACGAAGCGAGCTATGGCAAAATGTTAAGAGACCTTTTTTGTACAGAATTATGTTTCCTACTTTTTATGTTCTATGATATTTTTTGATCAGATGCGTAGTTCTCGAGATATATCAAGATATTTAAAAGTTCCGAAGCCGCACCAACATAATAGAGATACAGAAACACCGTGGCCCCTTTCTTTGAGATAACTCTGCACTATTGCGAGCTGCAAATGCCACTTCCAGCTTAGCTGTGCAGAAGAAGAACAACAAGAAGAAGAAATATCTCGAAATATGTCCGGCAGGCCCCTTCCCTTGAGATATATCTGCAAATATCTCGGAAACGAAGCGAGCTATGGGAAAATGTTAAGATACCTTTTTTGTAGAGAATTATGTTTCCTACTTTTTATGTTCTATGATATTTTTTGATCAGATGCGTAGTTCTCGAGATATATTAAGATATTTAAAAGTTCCGAAGCCGCACCAACATAATAGAGATACAGAAACACCGTGGCCCCTTTCTTTGAGATAACTCTGCACTATTGCGAGCTGTAAATGCCACCTCCAGCTTAGCTGTGCAGAAGAAGAACAACAAGAAGAAGAAATATCTCGAAATATGTCCGTCAGGCCCCTGCCCTTGAGATATATCTGCAAATATCTCGGAAACGAAGCGAGCTATGGCAAAATGGTAAGAGACCTTTTTTGTAGAGAATTATGTTTCCTACAATTTATGTTCTATGATATTTTTTGATCAGATGCGTAGTTTTCGAGATATATCGAGATATTTAAAAGATCCGAAGCCGCACCAACATAATAGAGATACAGAAACACCGTGGCCCCTTTCTTTGATATAACTCTGCACTAGTGCGAGCCGCAAATGCCGCTTCCAGCTTAGCTGTGCAGAAGAAGAACAACAAGAAGAAGAAATATCTCGAAATATGTCCGTCAGGCCCCTTCCCTCGAGATAAATCTGCAAATATCTCGGAAACGAAGCGAGCTATGGCAAAATGTTAAGAGACCTTGTTTGTAGAGAATTATGTTTCCTACAATTTACGTTCTCTGATATTTTTTGATCAGAAGCGTAGTTCTCGAGATATATCGAGATATTTAAAAGTTCCGAAGCCGCACCAACATAATAGAGATACAGAAACACCGTGGCCCCTTTTTTTGGGATAACTCTGCACTATTGCGAGCTGGAAATGCCACTTCCAGTTTAGCTGTGCAGAAGAAGAACAACAAGAAGAAGAAATATCTCGAAATATGTCCGTCAGGACCCTTCCCTTGAGATAAATCTGCAAATATCTCGGAAACGAAGCGAGCTATTGCAAAACGTTAAGAGACCTTTTTTGTAGAGAATTAAGTTTCCTACTTTTTATGTTGTATGATATTTTTTGATCAGATGCGTAGTTCTCGAGATATATCAAGATATTTAAAAGCTCCGAAGCTGCACCAACATAATAGAGGTACAGAAACACCGTGGCCCCTTTCTTTGAGATAACTCTGCACCATTGCGAGCTGCAAATGCCACTTCCAGCTTAGCTGTGCAGAAGAAGAACAACAAGAATAAGAAATATTTCGAAATATGTCCGTCAGGCCCCTTCCCTTGAGATAAATCTGCAAATATCTCGGAAACGAAGCGAGCTACGGCAAAATGTTAAGAGACCTTTTTTGTAGAAAATTAGGTTTCCTACTTTTTATGTTCTAGGATATTTTTTGATCAGATGCGTAGTTCTCAAGATATATCAAGATATTTAAAAGTTCCGAAGCCGCACCAACATAATAGAGATACAGAAACACCGTGGCCCCTTTCTTTGCGATAACTCTGCACTATTGCGAGCTGCAAATGCCACTTCCAGCTTAGCTGTGCAGAAGAAGAACAACAAGAAGAAGAAATATCTCGAAATATGTCCGTCAGGCCCCTTCCCTTGAGATAAATCTGCAAATACCTCGGAAACCAAGCGAGCTATGGCAAAATGTTAAGAGACCTTTTTTGTAGAGAATTAAGTTTCCTACTTTTTATGTTCTATGATATTTTTCGATCAGAGGCGTAGTTCTCGAGATATATCAAGATATTTAAAAGTTCCGAAGCCGCACCAACATAATAGAGATACAGAAACACCGTGGCCCCTTTCTTTGAGATAACTCTGCACGATTGCGAGCTGGAAATGCCACTTCCAGTTTAGCTGTGCAGAAGAAGAACAACAAGAAGAAGAAATATCTCGAAATATGTCCATCAGGACCCTTCCCTTGAGATAAATCTGCAAATATCTCGGAAACGAAGCGAGCTATGGCAAAATGTTAAGAGACCTTTTTTGTAGAGAATTATGTTCCCTACAATTTATGTTCTATGATATTTTTTGATCAGATGCGTAGTTCTCGAGATATATCAAGATATTTAAAAGTTCCGAAGCCGCACCAACATAATAGAGATACAGAAACACCGTGGCCCCTTTCTTTGCGATAACTCTGCACTATTGCGAGCTGCAAATGCCACTTCCAGCTTAGCTGTGCAGAAGAAGAACAACAAGAAGAAGAAATATCTCGAAATATGTCCGTCAGGCCCCTTCCCTTGAGATATATCTGCAAATATCTCGGAAACAAAGCGAGCTATGGCAAAATGTTAAGAGACCTTTTTTGTAGAGAATTATGTTTCCTACAATTTATGTTCTATGATATTTTTTGATCAGAAGCGTAGTTTTCGAGATATATCGAGATATTTAAAAGTTCCGAAGCCGCACGAACATAATAGAGATACAGAAACACCGTGGCCCCTTTCTTTCAGATAACTATGCACTATTGCGAGCTGCAAATGCCACTTCCAGCTTAGCTGTGCAGAAGAAGAACAACAAGAAGAAGAAATATCTCGAAATATGTCCGTCAGGCCCCTTACCTTGAGATAAATCTGCAAATATCTCGGAAACGAAGCGAGCTATGGCAAAATGTTAAGAGACCTTTTTTGTAGAGAATTAAGTTTCCTACTTTTTATGTTCTATGATATTTTTTGATCAGATGCGTAGTTTTCGAGATATATCGAGATATTTAAAAGTTCCGAAGCCGCACCAACATAATAGAGATACAGAAACACCGTGGCCCCTTTCTTTGAGATAACTCTGCACTAGTGCGAGCTGCAAATGCCACTTCCAGCTTAGCTGTGCAGAAGAAGAACAACAAGAAGAAGAAATATCTCGAAATATGTCCGTCAGGCCCCTTCCCTTGAGATAAATCTGCAAATATCCCGGAAACGAAGCGAGCTATGGCAAAATGTTAAGAGACCTTTTTTGTAGAGAATTAAGTTTCCTACTTTTTATGTTCTATGATATTTTTTGATCAGAAGCGTAGTTTTCGAGATATATCGAGATATTTAAAAGTTCCGAAGACGCACCAACATAATAGAGATACAGAAACACCGTGGCCCCTTTCTTTGAGATAACTGTGCACTAGTGCGAGCCGCAAATGCCACTTCCAGCTTAGCTGTGCAGAAGAAGAACAACAAGAAGAAGAAATATCTCGAAATATGTCCGTCAGGCCCCTTCCCTTGAGATATATCTGCAAATATCTGGGAAACGAAGCGAGCTATGGCGAAATGTTAAGAGACCTTTTTTGTAGAGAATTAAGTTTCCTACTTTTTATCTTCTGTGAAATTTTTTGATCAGATGCGTAGTTCTCGAGATATATCAAGATATTTAAAAGTTCCGAAGCCGCACCAACATAATAGAGATACAGAAACACCGTGGCCCCTCTCTTTGAGATAACTCTGCGCTATTGCGAGCTGCAAATGCCACTTCCAGCTTAGCTGTGCAGAAGAAGAACAACAAGAAGAAGAAATATCTCGAAATATGTCCGTCAGGCCCCTTCCCTTGAGATAAATCTGCAAATATCTCGGAAACGAAGCGAGCTATGGCAAAATGTTTAGAGACCTTTCTTGTAGAGAATTAAGTTTCCTACTTTTTATGTAGTATGATATTTTTTGATCAGATGCGTAGTTCTCGAGATATATCAAGATATTTAAAAGTTCCGAAGCCGCACCAACATAATAGAGATACAGAAACACCGTGGCCCCTTTCTTTGGGATAACTCTGCACTATTGCGAGCTGCAAATGCCACTTCCAGCTTAGCTGTGCAGAACAAGAACAACAAGAAGAAGAAATATCTCGAAATATGTCCGTCAGGCCACTTCCCTTGAGATAAATCTACAAATATCTCGGAAACGAAGCGAGCTATGGCAAAATGTTAAGAGACCTTTTTTGTAGAGAATTAAGTTTCCTACTTTTTATGTTCGATGATATTTTTTGATCAGATGCGTAGTTCTCGAGATATATCAAGATATTTAAAAGTTCCGAAGCTGCACCAACATAATAGAGGTACAGAAAC
Organism: Osmia lignaria lignaria; assembly: GCF_051020975.1. Taxonomy (NCBI): domain Eukaryota; kingdom Metazoa; phylum Arthropoda; class Insecta; order Hymenoptera; family Megachilidae; genus Osmia; species Osmia lignaria. The sequence goes on along the minus strand of NW_027478159.1, from coordinate 1,350,094 downwards.
ACCGTGGCCTCTTTCTTTGAGATAACTCTGCACTATTGCGAGCTGCAAATGCCGCTTCGAGCTTAGCTGTGCAGAAGAAGAACAACAAGAAGAAGAAATATCTCGAAATATGTCCGTCAGGCCCCTTCCCTTGAGATAAATCTGCAAATATCTCGGAAACGAAGCGAGCTATCGCAAAATGTTAGGAGACCTTTTTTGTAGAGAATTATGTTTCCTACAATTTATGTTCTACGATATTTTTTGATCAGAAGCGTAGTTTTCGAGATATATCGAGATATTTAAAAGTTCCGAAGCCGCACCAACATAATAGAGATACAGAAACACCGTGGCCCCTTTCTTTGAGATAACTCTGCACTAGTGCGAGCTGCAAATGCCACTTCCAGCTTAGCTGTGCAGAAGAAGAACAACAAGAAGAAGAAATATCTGGAAATATGTCCGTCAGGCCCCTTCCCTTGAGATAAATCTGCAAATATCTCGGAAACGAAGCGAGCTATGGCAAAATGTTAGGACACCTTTTTTGTAGAGAATTAAGTTTCCTACTTTTCATGTTCTATGATATTTTTTGATCAGATGCGTAGTTCTCGTATATATCAAGATATTTAAAAGTTCCGAAGCCGCACCAACATAATAGAGATACAGAAACACCGTGGCCCCTTTCTTTGAGATAACTCTGCACTATTGCGAGCTGTAAATGCCACTTCCAGCTTAGCTGTGCAGAAGAAGAACAACAAGAAGAAGAAATATCTCGAAATATGTCCGTCAGGCCCCTTCCCTTGAGATATATCTGCAAATATCTCGGAAACGAAGCGAGCTATGGCAAAATGTTAAGAGACCTTTTTTGTAGAGAATTATGTTTCCTACAATTTATGTTCTATGATATTTTTTGATCAGAAGCGTAGTTTTCGAGATATATCGAGATATTTAAAAGTTCCGAAGCCGCACCAACATAATAGAGATACAGAAACACCGTGGCCCCTTTCTTTGAGATAACTCTGCACTAGTACGAGCCGCAAATGCCACTTCCAGCTTAGCTGTGCAGAAGAAGAACAACAAGAAGAAGAAATATCTCGAAATATGTCCGTCAGGCCCCTTCCCTTGAGATAAATCTGCAAATATCTCGGAAACGAAGCGAGCTATGGCAAAATGTTAAGAGACCTTTTTTGTAGAGAATTAAGTTTCCTACTTTTTATGTTCTATGATATTTTTTGATCAGATGCGTAGTTTTCGAGATATATCGAGATATTTAAAAGTTCCGAAGCCGCACCAACATAATAGAGATACAGAAACACCGTGGCCCCTTTCTTTGAGATAACTCTGCACTAGTGCGAGCTGCAAATGCCACTTCCAGCTTAGCTGTGCAGAAGAAGAACAACAAGAAGAAGAAATATCTCGAAATATGTCCGTCAGGCCCCTTCCCTTGAGATAAATCTGCAAATATCTCGGAAACGAAGCGAGCTATGGCAAAATGTTAAGAGACCTTTTTTGTAGAGAATTAAGTTTCCTACTTTTTATGTTCTATGATATTTTTTGATCAGATGCGTAGTTCTCGAGATATATCAAGATATTTAAAAGTTCCGAAGCCGCACCAACATAATAGGGATACAGAAACACCGTGGCCCCTTTCTTTGAGATAACTCTGCACTAGTGCGAGCCGCAAATGCCACTTCCAGCTTAGCTGTGCAGAAGAAGAACAACAAGAAGAAGAAATATCTCGAAATATGTCCGTCAGGCCCCTTCCCTTGAGATAAATCTGCAAATATCTCGGAAACGAAGCGAGCTATCGCAAAATGTTAGGAGACCTTTTTTGTAGAGAATTATGTTTCCTACAATTTATGTTCTACGATATTTTTTGATCAGAAGCGTAGTTTTCGAGATATATCGAGATATTTAAAAGTTCCGAAGCCGCACCAACATAATAGAGATACAGAAACACCGTGGCCCCTTTCTTTGAGATAACTCTGCACTAGTGCGAGCTGCAAATGCCACTTCCAGCTTAGCTGTGCAGAAGAAGAACAACAAGAAGAAGAAATATCTCGAAATATGTCCGTCAGGCCCCTTCCCTTGAGATAAATCTGCAAATATCTCGGAAACGAAGCGAGCTATGGCAAAATGTTAGGACACCTTTTTTGTAGAGAATTAAGTTTCCTACTTTTCATGTTCTATGATATTTTTTGATCAGATGCGTAGTTCTCGTATATATCAAGATATTTAAAAGTTCCGAAGCCGCACCAACATAATAGAGATACAGAAACACCGTGGCCCCTTTCTTTGAGATAACTCTGCACTATTGCGAGCTGTAAATGCCACTTCCAGCTTAGCTGTGCAGAAGAAGAACAACAAGAAGAAGAAATATCTCGAAATATGTCCGTCAGGCCCCTTCCCTTGAGATATATCTGCAAATATCTCGGAAACGAAGCGAGCTATGGCAAAATGTTAAGAGACCTTTTTTGTAGAGAATTATGTTTCCTACAATTTATGTTCTATGATATTTTTTGATCAGAAGCGTAGTTTTCGAGATATATCGAGATATTTAAAAGTTCCGAAGCCGCACCAACATAATAGAGATACAGAAACACCGTGGCCCCTTTCTTTGAGATAACTCTGCACTAGTACGAGCCGCAAATGCCACTTCCAGCTTAGCTGTGCAGAAGAAGAACAACAAGAAGAAGAAATATCTCGAAATATGTCCGTCAGGCCCCTTCCCTTGAGATAAATCTGCAAATATCTCGGAAACGAAGCGAGCTATGGCAAAATGTTAAGAGACCTTTTTTGTAGAGAATTAAGTTTCCTACTTTTTATGTTCTATGATATTTTTTGATCAGATGCGTAGTTTTCGAGATATATCGAGATATTTAAAAGTTCCGAAGCCGCACCAACATAATAGAGATACAGAAACACCGTGGCCCCTTTCTTTGAGATAACTCTGCACTATTGCGAGCTGCAAATGCCACTTCCAGCTTAGCTGTGCAGAAGAAGAACAACAAGAAGAAGAAATATCTCGAAATATGTCCGTCAGGCCCCTTCCCTTGAGATAAATCTGCAAATATCTCGGAAACGAAGCGAGCTATGGCAAAATGTTAAGAGACCTTTTTTGTAGAGAATTAAGTTTCCTACTTTTTATGTTCTATGATATTTTTTGATCAGATGCGTAGTTCTCGAGATATATCAAGATATTTAAAAGTTCCGAAGCCGCACCAACATAATAGGGATACAGAAACACCGTGGCCCCTTTCTTTGAGATAACTCTGCACTAGTGCGAGCCGCAAATGCCACTTCCAGCTTAGCTGTGCAGAAGAAGAACAACAAGAAGAAGAAATATCTCGAAATATGTCCGTCAGGCCCCTTCCCTTGAGATAAATCTGCAAATATCTCGGAAACGAAGCGAGCTATCGCAAAATGTTAGGAGACCTTTTTTGTAGAGAATTATGTTTCCTACAATTTATGTTCTACGATATTTTTTGATCAGAAGCGTAGTTTTCGAGATATATCGAGATATTTAAAAGTTCCGAAGCCGCACCAACATAATAGAGATACAGAAACACCGTGGCCCCTTTCTTTGAGATAACTCTGCACTAGTGCGAGCTGCAAATGCCACTTCCAGCTTAGCTGTGCAGAAGAAGAACAACAAGAAGAAGAAATATCTCGAAATATGTCCGTCAGGCCCCTTCCCTTGAGATAAATCTGCAAATATCTCGGAAACGAAGCGAGCTATGGCAAAATGTTAGGACACCTTTTTTGTAGAGAATTAAGTTTCCTACTTTTCATGTTCTATGATATTTTTTGATCAGATGCGTAGTTCTCGTATATATCAAGATATTTAAAAGTTCCGAAGCCGCACCAACATAATAGAGATACAGAAACACCGTGGCCCCTTTCTTTGAGATAACTCTGCACTATTGCGAGCTGTAAATGCCACTTCCAGCTTAGCTGTGCAGAAGAAGAACAACAAGAAGAAGAAATATCTCGAAATATGTCCGTCAGGCCCCTTCCCTTGAGATATATCTGCAAATATCTCGGAAACGAAGCGAGCTATGGCAAAATGTTAAGAGACCTTTTTTGTAGAGAATTATGTTTCCTACAATTTATGTTCTATGATATTTTTTGATCAGAAGCGTAGTTTTCGAGATATATCGAGATATTTAAAAGTTCCGAAGCCGCACCAACATAATAGAGATACAGAAACACCGTGGCCCCTTTCTTTGAGATAACTCTGCACTAGTACGAGCCGCAAATGCCACTTCCAGCTTAGCTGTGCAGAAGAAGAACAACAAGAAGAAGAAATATCTCGAAATATGTCCGTCAGGCCCCTTCCCTTGAGATAAATCTGCAAATATCTCGGAAACGAAGCGAGCTATGGCAAAATGTTAAGAGACCTTTTTTGTAGAGAATTAAGTTTCCTACTTTTTATGTTCTATGATATTTTTTGATCAGATGCGTAGTTTTCGAGATATATCGAGATATTTAAAAGTTCCGAAGCCGCACCAACATAATAGAGATACAGAAACACCGTGGCCCCTTTCTTTGAGATAACTCTGCACTATTGCGAGCTGCAAATGCCACTTCCAGCTTAGCTGTGCAGAAGAAGAACAACAAGAAGAAGAAATATCTCGAAATATGTCCGTCAGGCCCCTTCCCTTGAGATAAATCTGCAAATATCTCGGAAACGAAGCGAGCTATGGCAAAATGTTAAGAGACATTTTTTGTAGAGAATTAAGTTTCCTACTTTTTATGTTCTATGATATTTTTTGATCAGATGCGTAGTTCTCGAGATATATCAAGATATTTAAAAGTTCCGAAGCCGCACCAACATAATAGAGATACAGAAACACCGTGGCCCCTTTCTTTGAGATAACTCTGCACTATGGCGAGCTGCAAATGCCACTTCCAGCTTAGCTGTGCAGAGGAAGAACAACAAGAAGAAGAAATATCTCGAAATATGTCCGTCAGGCCAGTTCCTTTGAGCTGAATCTGCAAATATCTCGGAAACGAAGCGAGCTATGGCAAAATGTTAAGAGACCTTTTTTGTAGAGAATTATGTTTCCTACAATTTATGTTCTATGATATTTTTTGATCAGAAGCGTAGTTTTCGAGATATATCGAGATATTTAAAAGTTCCGAAGACGCACCAACATAATAGAGATACAGAAACACCGTGGCCCCTTTCTTTGAGATAACTGTGCACTAGTGCGAGCCGCAAATGCCACTTCCAGCTTAGCTGTGCAGAAGAAGAACAACAAGAAGAAGAAATATCTCGAAATATGTCCGTCAGGCCCCTTCCCTTGAGATATATCTGCAAATATCTCGGAAACGAAGCGAGCTATGGCAAAATGTTAAGAGACCTTTTTTGTAGAGAATTAAGTTTCCTACTTTTTATGTTCGATGGTATTTTTTGATCAGATGCGTAGTTCTCGAGATATATCAAGATATTTAAAAGTTCCGAAGCTGCACCAACATAATAGAGGTACAGAAACACCGTGGCCTCTTTCTTTGAGATAACTCTGCACTATTGCGAGCTGCAAATGCCGCTTCGAGCTTAGCTGTGCAGAAGAAGAACAACAAGAAGAAGAAATATCTCGAAATATGTCCGTCAGACCCCTTCCCTTGAGATGAATCTGCAAATATCTCGGAAACGAAGCGAGCTATGGCAAAATGTTAAGAGACCTTTTTTGTAGAGAATAATGTTTCCTACAATTTACGTTCTATGATATTTTTTGATCAGAAGCGTAGTTTTCGAGATATATCGAGATATTTAAAAGTTCCGAAGCCGCACCAACATAATAGAGATACAGAAACACCGTGGCCCCTTTCTTTGAGATAACTCTGCACTATTGCGACCTGCAAATGCCACTTCCAGCTTAGCTGTGCAGAAGAAGAACAACAAGAAGAAGAAATATCTCGAAATATGTCCGTCAGGCCCCTTCCCTTGAGATAAATCTGCAAATATCTCGGAAACGAAGCGAGCTATGGCAAAATGTTAAGAGACATTTTTTGTAGAGAATTAAGTTTCCTACTTTTTATGTTCTATGATATTTTTTGATCAGATGCGTAGTTCTCGAGATATATCAAGATATTTAAAAGTTCCGAAGCCGCACCAACATAATAGAGATACAGAAACACCGTGGCCCCTTTCTTTGAGATAACTCTGCACTATGGCGAGCTGCAAATGCCACTTCCAGCTTAGCTGTGCAGAGGAAGAACAACAAGAAGAAGAAATATCTCGAAATATGTCCGTCAGGCCAGTTCCTTTGAGCTGAATCTGCAAATATCTCGGAAACGAAGCGAGCTATGGCAAAATGTTAAGAGACCTTTTTTGTAGAGAATTATGTTTCCTACAATTTATGTTCTATGATATTTTTTGATCAGAAGCGTAGTTTTCGAGATATATCGAGATATTTAAAAGTTCCGAAGACGCACCAACATAATAGAGATACAGAAACACCGTGGCCCCTTTCTTTGAGATAACTGTGCACTAGTGCGAGCCGCAAATGCCACTTCCAGCTTAGCTGTGCAGAAGAAGAACAACAAGAAGAAGAAATATCTCGAAATATGTCCGTCAGGCCCCTTCCCTTGAGATATATCTGCAAATATCTCGGAAACGAAGCGAGCTATGGCAAAATGTTAAGAGACCTTTTTTGTAGAGAATTAAGTTTCCTACTTTTTATGTTCGATGGTATTTTTTGATCAGATGCGTAGTTCTCGAGATATATCAAGATATTTAAAAGTTCCGAAGCTGCACCAACATAATAGAGGTACAGAAACACCGTGGCCTCTTTCTTTGAGATAACTCTGCACTATTGCGAGCTGCAAATGCCGCTTCGAGCTTAGCTGTGCAGAAGAAGAACAACAAGAAGAAGAAATATCTCGAAATATGTCCGTCAGACCCCTTCCCTTGAGATGAATCTGCAAATATCTCGGAAACGAAGCGAGCTATGGCAAAATGTTAAGAGACCTTTTTTGTAGAGAATAATGTTTCCTACAATTTACGTTCTATGATATTTTTTGATCAGAAGCGTAGTTTTCGAGATATATCGAGATATTTAAAAGTTCCGAAGCCGCACCAACATAATAGAGATACAGAAACACCGTGGCCCCTTTCTTTGAGATAACTCTGCACTATTGCGACCTGCAAATGCCACTTCCAGCTCAGCTGTGCAGAAGAAGAACAACAAGAAGAAGAAATATCTCGAAATACGTCCGTCAGGCCCCTTCCCTTGAGATAAATCTGCAAATATCTCGGAAACGAAGCGAGCTATGGCAAAATGTTAAGAGACCTTTTTTGTAGAGAATTAAGTTACCTACTTTTTATGTTCTATGATATTTTTTGATCAGATGCGTAGTTCTCGAGATATATCAAGATATTTAAAAGTTCCGAAACCGCACCAACATAATAGAGATACAGAAACACCGTGGCCCCTTTCTTTGAGATAACTCTGCACTATTGCGAGCTGGAAATGCCACTTCCAGTTTAGCTGTGCAGAAGAAGAACAACAAGAAGAAGAAATATCTCGAAATATGTCCGTCAGGCCCCTTCCCTTGAGATAAATCTGCAAATATCTCGGAAACGAAGCGAGCTATGGCAAAATGTTAAGAGACCTTTTTTGTAGAGAATTAAGTTACCTACTTTTTATGTTCTATGATATTTTTTGATCAGATGCGTAGTTCTCGAGATATATCAAGATATTTAAAAGTTCCGAAACCGCACCAACATAATAGAGATACAGAAACACCGTGGCCCCTTTCTTTGAGATAACTCTGCACTAGTGCGAGCCGCAAATGCCACTTCCAGCTTAGCTGTGCAGAAGAAGAACAACAAGAAGAAGAAATATCTCGAAATATGTCCGTCAGGCCCCTTCCCTTGAGATAAATATGCAAATATCTCGGAAACGAAGCGAGCTATGGCAAAATGTTAAGAGACCCTTTTTGTAGAGAATTAAGTTTCCTACTTTTTATGTTCTATGACATTTTTTGATCAGATGCGTAGTTCTCGAGATATATCAAGATATTTAAAAGTTCCGAAGCCGCACCAACATAATAGAGATACAGAAACACCGTGGCCCCTTTCTTTAAGATAACTCTGCACTATTGCGAGCTGCAAATGCCACTTCCAGCTTAGCTGTGCAGAGGAGGAACAACAAGAAGAAGAAATATCTCGAAATATGTCCGTCAGGCCAGTTCCTTTGAGCTGAATCTGCAAATATCTCGGAAACGAAGCGAGCTATGGCAAAATGTTAAGAGACCTTTTTTGTAGAGAATTATGTTTCCTACAATTTATGTTCTATGATATTTTTTGATCAGAAGCGTAGTTTTCGAGATATATCGAGATATTTAAAAGTTCCGAAGACGCACCAACATAATAGAGATACAGAAACACCGTGGCCCCTTTCTTTGAGATAACTGTGCACTAGTGCGAGCCGCAAATGCAACTTCCAGCTTAGCTGTGCAGAAGAAGAACAACAAGAAGAAGAAATATCTCGAAATATGTCCGTCAGGCCCCTTCCCTTGAGATAAATCTGCAAATGTCTCGGAAACGAAGCGAGCTATGGCAAAATGTTAAGAGACCTTTTTTGTAGAGAATTAAGTTTCCTACTTTTATGTTCTATGATATTTTTTGATCAGATGCGTAGTTCTCGAGATATATCAAGATATTTAAAAGTTCCGAAGCCGCACCAACATAATAGAGATACAGAAACACCGTGGCCCCTTTCTTTGAGATAACTCTGCACTATTGCGAGCTGCAAATGCCACTTCCAGCTTAGCTGTGCAGAGGAAGAACAACAAGAAGAAGAAATATCTCGAAATATGTCCGTCAGGCCAGTTCCTTTGAGCTGAATCTGCAAATATCTCGGAAACGAAGCGAGCTATGGCAAAATGTTAAGAGACCTTTTTTGTAGAGAATTATGTTTCGTACAATTTATGTTCTATGATATTTTTTGATCAGATGCGTAGTTCTCGAGATATATCAAGATATTTAAAAGTTCCGAAGCCACACCAACATAATAGAGATACAGAAACACCGTGGCCCCTTTCTTTGAGATAACTCTGCACTATTGCGAGCTGTAAATGCCACTTCCAGCTTAGCTGTGCAGAAGAAGAACAACAAGAAGAAGAAATATCTCGAAATATGTCCGTCAGGCCCCTTCCCTTGAGATAAATCTGCAAATATCTCGGAAACGAAACGAGCTATGGCAAAATGTTAAGAGACCTTTTTTGTAGAGAATTAAGTTTCCTACTTTTTATGTTCTATGATATTTTTTGATCAGATGCGTAGTTCTCGAGATATATCAAGATATTTAAAAGTTCCGAAGCCGCACCAACATAATAGGGATACAGAAACACCGTGGCCCCTTTCTTTGAGATAACTCTGCACTAGTGCGAGCCGCAAATGCCACTTCCAGCTTAGCTGTGCAGAAGAAGAACAACAAGAAGAAGAAATATCTCGAAATATGTCCGTCAGGCCCCTTCCCTTGAGATAAATCTGCAAATATCTCGGAAACGAAGCGAGCTATGGCAAAATGTTAAGAGACCTTTTTTGTAGAGAATTATGTTTCCTACAATTTATGTTCTATGATATTTTTTGATCAGATGCGTAGTTCTCGAGATATATCAAGATATTTAAAAGTTCCGAAGCCACACCAACATAATAGAGATACAGAAACACCGTGGCCCCTTTCTTTGAGATAACTCTGCACTATTGCGAGCTGTAAATGCCACTTCCAGCTTAGCTGTGCAGAAGAAGAACAACAAGAAGAAGAAATATCTCGAAATATGTCCGTCAGGCCCCTTCCCTTGAGATAAATCTGCAAATGTCTCGGAAACGAAGCGAGCTATGGCAAAATGTTAAGAGACCTTTTTTGTAGAGAATTATGTTTCCTACAATTTATGTTCTATGATATTTTTTGATCAGATGCGTAGTTCTCGAGATATATCAAGATATTTAAAAGTTCCGAAGCTGCACCAACATAATAGAGGTACAGAAACACCGTGGCCTCTTTCTTTGAGATAACTCTGCACTATTGCGAGCTGCAAATGCCGCTTCGAGCTTAGCTGTGCAGAAGAAGAACAACAAGAAGAAGAAATATCTCGAAATATGTCCGTCAGACCCCTTCCCTTGAGATACATCTGCAAATATCTCGGAAAGGAAACGAGCTATGGCAAAATGATAAGAGACCTTTTTTGTAGAGAATTAAGTTTCCTACTTTTTATGTTCTATGATATTTTTTGAACAGAAGCGTAGTTTTCGAGATATATCGAGATATTTAAAAGTTCCGAAGCCGCACCAACATAATAGGGATACAGAAACACCGTGGCCCCTTTCTTTGAGATAACTCTGCACTAGTGCGAGCCGCAAATGCCACTTCCAGCTTAGCTGTGCAGAAGAAGAACAACAAGAAGAAGAAATATCTCGAAATATGTCCGTCAGGCCCCTTCCCTTGAGATAAATCTGCAAATATCTCGGAAACGAAGCGAGCTATGGCAAAATGTTAAGAGACCTTTTTTGTAGAGAATTATGTTTCCTACAATTTATGTTCTATGATATTTTTTGATCAGATGCGTAGTTCTCGAGATATATCAAGATATTTAAAAGTTCCGAAGCCACACCAACATAATAGAGATACAGAAACACCGTGGCCCCTTTCTTTGAGATAACTCTGCACTATTGCGAGCTGTAAATGCCACTTCCAGCTTAGCTGTGCAGAAGAAGAACAACAAGAAGAAGAAATATCTCGAAATATGTCCGTCAGGCCCCTTCCCTTGAGATAAATCTGCAAATATCTCGGAAACGAAGCGAGCTATGGCAAAATGTTAAGAGACCTTTTTTGTAGAGAATTAAGTTTCCTACTTTTTATGTTCTATGATATTTTTTGATCAGATGCGTAGTTCTCGAGATATATCAAGATATTTAAAAGTTCCGAAGCCGCACCAACATAATAGAGATACAGAAACACCGTGGCCCCTTTCTTTGAGATAACTCTGCACTATTGCGAGCTGTAAATGCCACTTCCAGCTTAGCTGTGCAGAAGAAGAACAACAAGAAGAAGAAATATCTCGAAATATGTCCGTCAGGCCCCTTCCCTTGAGATAAATCTGCAAATGTCTCGGAAACGAAGCGAGCTATGGCAAAATGTTAAGAGACCTGTTTTGTAGAGAATTATGTTTCCTACAATTTATGTTCTATGATATTTTTTGATCAGAAGCGTAGTTTTCGAGATATATCGAGATATTTAAAAGTTCCGAAGCCGCACCAACATAATACAGATACAGAAACACCGTGGCCCCTTTCTTTGAGATAACTCTGCACTAGTGAGAGCCGCAAATGCCACTTCCAGCTTAGCTGTGCAGAAGAAGAACAACAAGAAGAACAAATATCTCGAAATATGTCCGTCAGGCCCCTTCCCTTGAGATAAATCTGCAAATGTCTCGGAAACGAAGCGAGCTATGGCAAAATGTTAAGAGACCTTTTTTGTAGAGAATTAAGTTTCCTACTTTTATGTTCTATGATATTTTTTGATCAGATGCGTAGTTCTCGAGATATATCAAGATATTTAAAAGTTCCGAAGCCGCACCAACATAATAGAGATACAGAAACACCGTGGCCCCTTTCTTTGAGATAACTCTGCACTATTGCGAGCTGCAAATGCCACTTCCAGCTTAGCTGTGCAGAGGAAGAACAACAAGAAGAAGAAATATCTCGAAATATGTCCGTCAGGCCAGTTCCTTTGAGCTGAATCTGCAAATATCTCGGAAACGAAGCGATCTATGGCAAAATGTTAAGAGACGTTTTTTGTAGAGAATTATGTTTCCTACAATTTATGTTCTATGATATTTTTTGATCAGAAGCGTAGTTTTCGAGATATATCGAGATATTTAAAAGTTCCGAAGCCGCACCAACAACGTAGGGATACAGAAACACCGTGGCCCCTTTCTTTGAGATAACTCTGCACTAGTGCGAGCCGCAAATGCCACTTCCAGCTTAGCTGTGCAGAAGAAGAACAACAAGAAGAAGAAATATCTCGAAATATGTCCGTCAGGCCCCTTCCCTTGAGATAAATCTGCAAATATCTCGGAAACGAAGCGAGCTATGGCAAAATGTTAAGAGACCTTTTTTGTAGAGAATTATGTTTCCTACAATTTATGTTCTATGATATTTTTTGATCAGATGCGTAGTTCTCGAGATATATCAAGATATTTAAAAGTTCCGAAGCCACACCAACATAATAGAGATACAGAAACACCGTGGCCCCTTTCTTTGAGATAACTCTGCACTATTGCGAGCTGTAAATGCCACTTCCAGCTTAGCTGTGCAGAAGAAGAACAACAAGAAGAAGAAATATCTCGAAATATGTCCGTCAGGCCCCTTCCCTTGAGATAAATCTGCAAATATCTCGGAAACGAAACGAGCTATGGCAAAATGTTAAGAGACCTTTTTTGTAGAGAATTAAGTTTCCTACTTTTTATGTTCTATGATATTTTTTGATCAGATGCGTAGTTCTCGAGATATATCAAGATATTTAAAAGTTCCGAAGCCGCACCAACATAATAGGGATACAGAAACACCGTGGCCCCTTTCTTTGAGATAACTCTGCACTAGTGCGAGCCGCAAATGCCACTTCCAGCTTAGCTGTGCAGAAGAAGAACAACAAGAAGAAGAAATATCTCGAAATATGTCCGTCAGGCCCCTTCCCTTGAGATAAATCTGCAAATATCTCGGAAACGAAGCGAGCTATGGCAAAATGTTAAGAGACCTTTTTTGTAGAGAATTATGTTTCCTACAATTTATGTTCTATGATATTTTTTGATCAGATGCGTAGTTCTCGAGATATATCAAGATATTTAAAAGTTCCGAAGCCACACCAACATAATAGAGATACAGAAACACCGTGGCCCCTTTCTTTGAGATAACTCTGCACTATTGCGAGCTGTAAATGCCACTTCCAGCTTAGCTGTGCAGAAGAAGAACAACAAGAAGAAGAAATATCTCGAAATATGTCCGTCAGGCCCCTTCCCTTGAGATAAATCTGCAAATGTCTCGGAAACGAAGCGAGCTATGGCAAAATGTTAAGAGACCTTTTTTGTAGAGAATTATGTTTCCTACAATTTATGTTCTATGATATTTTTTGATCAGAAGCGTAGTTTTCGAGATATATCGAGATATTTAAAAGTTCCGAAGCCGCACCAACATAATAGAGATACAGAAACACCGTGGCCCCTTTCTTTGAGATAACTCTGCACTAGTGAGAGCCGCAAATGCCACTTCCAGCTTAGCTGTGCAGAAGAAGAACAACAAGAAGAACAAATATCTCGAAATATGTCCGTCAGGCCCCTTCCCTTGAGATAAATATGCAAATATCTCGGAAACGAAGCGAGCTATGGCGAAATGTTAAGAGACCTTTTTTGTAGAGAATTAAGTTTCCTACTTTTTATGTTCTATGATATTTTTTGATCAGATGCGTAGTTCTCGAGATATATCAAGATATTTAAAAGTTCCGAAGCTGCACCAACATAATGGAGGTACAGAAACACCGTGGCCTCTTTCTTTGAGATAACTCTGCACTATTGCGAGCTGCAAATGCCGCTTCGAGCTTAGCTGTGCAGAAGAAGAACAACAAGAAGAAGAAATATCTCGAAATATGTCCGTCAGACCCCTTCCCTTGAGATACATCTGCAAATATCTCGGAAACGAAACGAGCTATGGCAAAATGTTAAGAGACCTTTTTTGTAGAGAATTAAGTTTCCTACTTTTTATGTTCTATGATATTTTTTGATCAGAAGCGTAGTTTTCGAGATATATCGAGATATTTAAAAGTTCCGAAGCCGCACCAACATAATAGGGATACAGAAACACCGTGGCCCCTTTCTTTGAGATAACTCTGCACTAGTGCGAGCCGCAAATGCCACTTCCAGCTTAGCTGTGCAGAAGAAGAACAACAAGAAGAAGAAATATCTCGAAATATGTCCGTCAGGCCCCTTCCCTTGAGATAAATCTGCAAATATCTCGGAAACGAAGCGAGCTATGGCAAAATGTTAAGAGACCTTTTTTGTAGAGAATTATGTTTCCTACAATTTATGTTGTATGATATTTTTTGATCAGATGCGTAGTTCTCGAGATATATCAAGATATTTAAAAGTTCCGAAGCCACACCAACATAATAGAGATACAGAAACACCGTGGCCCCTTTCTTTGAGATAACTCTGCACTATTGCGAGCTGTAAATGCCACTTCCAGCTTAGCTGTGCAGAAGAAGAACAACAAGAAGAAGAAATATCTCGAAATATGTCCGTCAGGCCCCTTCCCTTGAGATAAATCTGCAAATATCTCGGAAACGAAGCGTGCTATGGCAAAATGTTAAGAGACCTTTTTTGTAGAGAATTAAGTTTCCTACTTTTTATGTTCTATGATATTTTTTGATCAGATGCGTAGTTCTCGAGATATATCAAGATATTTAAAAGTTCCGAAGCCGCACCAACATAATAGAGATACAGAAACACCGTGGCCCCTTTCTTTGAGATAACTCTGCACTATTGCGAGCTGTAAATGCCACTTCCAGCTTAGCTGTGCAGAAGAAGAACAACAAGAAGAAGAAATATCTCGAAATATGTCCGTCAGGCCCCTTCCCTTGAGATAAATCTGCAAATGTCTCGGAAACGAAGCGAGCTATGGCAAAATGTTAAGAGACCTGTTTTGTAGAGAATTATGTTTCCTACAATTTATGTTCTATGATATTTTTTGATCAGAAGCGTAGTTTTCGAGATATATCGAGATATTTAAAAGTTCCGAAGCCGCACCAACATAATAGAGATACAGAAACACCGTGGCCCCTTTCTTTGAGATAACTCTGCACTAGTGCGAGCCGCAAATGCCACTTCCAGCTTAGCTGTGCAGAAGAAGAACAACAAGAAGAAGAAATATCTCGAAATATGTCCGTCAGGCCCCTTCCCTTGAGATAAATATGCAAATATCTCGGAAACGAAGCGAGCTATGGCAAAATGTTAGGAGACCTTTTTTGTAGAGAATTAAGTTTCCTACTTTTTATCTTCTATGATATTTTTTGATCAGATGCGTAGTTCTCGAGATATATCAAGATATTTAAAAGTTCCGAAGCCGCACCAACATAATAGAGATACAGAAACACCGTGGCCCCTCTCTTTGAGATAACTCTGCACTATTGCGAGCTGCAAATGCCACTTCCAGCTTAGCTGTGCAGAAGAAGAACAACAAGAAGAAGAAATATCTCGAAATATGTCCGTCAGGCCCCTTCCCTTGATATAAATCTGCAAATATCTCGGAAACGAAGCGAGCTATGGCAAAATGTTTACAGACCTTTCTTGTAGAGAATTATGTTTCCTACTTTTTATGTAGTATGATATTTTTTGATCAGATGCGTAGTTCTCGAGATATATCAAGATATTTAAAAGTTCCGAAGCCGCACCAACATAATAGAGATACAGAAACACCGTGGCCCCTTTCTTTGGGATAACTCTGCACTATTGCGAGCTGCAAATGCCACTTCCAGCTTAGCTGTGCAGAACAAGAACAACAAGAAGAAGAAATATCTCGAAATATGTCCGTCAGGCCACTTCCCTTGAGATAAATCTGCAAATATCTCGGAAACGAAGCGAGCTATGGCAAAATGTTGAGAGACCTTTTTTGTAGAGAATTAAGTTTCCTACTTTTTATGTTCGATGATATTTTTTGATCAGATGCGTAGTTCTCGAGATATATCAAGATATTTAAAAGTTCCGAAGCTGCACCAACATAATAGAGGTACAGAAACACCGTGGCCTCTTTCTTTGAGATAACTCTGCACTATTGCGAGCTGCAAATGCCGCTTCGAGCTTAGCTGTGCAGAAGAAGAACAACAAGAAGAAGAAATATCTCGAAATATGTCCGTCAGGCCCCTTCCCTTGAGATAAATCTGCAAATATCTCGGAAACGAAGCGAGCTATGGCAAAATGTTAAGAGACCTTTTTTGTAGAGAATTATGTTTCCTACAATTTATGTTCTATGATATTTTTTGATCAGATGCGTAGTTCTCGAGATATATCAAGATATTTAAAAGTTCCGAAGCCACACCAACATAATAGAGATACAGAAACACCGTGGCCCCTTTCTTTGAGATAACTCTGCACTATTGCGAGCTGTAAATGCCACTTCCAGCTTAGCTGTGCAGAAGAAGAACAACAAGAAGAAGAAATATCTCGAAATATGTCCGTCAGGCCCCTTCCCTTGAGATAAATCTGCAAATATCTCGGAAACGAAGCGAGCTATGGCAAAATGTTAAGAGACCTTTTTTGTAGAGAATTAAGTTTCCTACTTTTTATGTTCTATGATATTTTTTGATCAGATGCGTAGTTCTCGAGATATATCAAGATATTTAAAAGTTCCGAAGCCGCACCAACATAATAGAGATACAGAAACACCGTGGCCCCTTTCTTTGAGATAACTCTGCACTATTGCGAGCTGGAAATGCCACTTCCAGTTTAGCTGTGCAGAAGAAGAACAACAAGAAGAAGAAATGTCTCGAAATATGTCCGTTAGGCCCCTTCCCTTGAGATAAATCTGCAAATATCTCGGAAACGAAGCGAGCTATGGCAAAATGTTAAGAGACCTTTTTTGTAGAGAATTAAGTTTCCTACTTTTTATGTTCTATGATATTTTTTGATCAGAAGCGTAGTTTTCGAGATATATCGAGATATTTAAAAGTTCCGAAGCCGCACCAACATAATAGAGATACAGAAACACCGTGGCCCCTTTCTTTGAGATAACTCTGCACTAGTGCGAGCCGCAAATGCCACTTCCAGCTTAGCTGTGCAGAAGAAGAACAACAAGAAGAAGAAATATCTCGAAATATGTCCGTCAGGCCCCTTCCCTTGAGATAAATATGCAAATATCTCGGAAACGAAGCGAGCTATGGCAAAATGTTAGGAGACCTTTTTTGTAGAGAATTAAGTTTCCTACTTTTTATCTTCTATGATATTTTTTGATCAGATGCGTAGTTCTCGAGATATATCAAGATATTTAAAAGTTCCGAAGCCGCACCAACATAATAGAGATACAGAAACACCGTGGCCCCTCTCTTTGAGATAACTCTGCACTATTGCGAGCTGCAAATGCCACTTCCAGCTTAGCTGTGCAGAAGAAGAACAACAAGAAGAAGAAATATCTCGAAATATGTCCGTCAGGCCCCTTCCCTTGATATAAATCTGCAAATATCTCGGAAACGAAGCGAGCTATGGCAAAATGTTTACAGACCTTTCTTGTAGAGAATTATGTTTCCTACTTTTTATGTAGTATGATATTTTTTGATCAGATGCGTAGTTCTCGAGATATATCAAGATATTTAAAAGTTCCGAAGCCGCACCAACATAATAGAGATACAGAAACACCGTGGCCCCTTTCTTTGGGATAACTCTGCACTATTGCGAGCTGCAAATGCCACTTCCAGCTTAGCTGTGCAGAACAAGAACAACAAGAAGAAGAAATATCTCGAAATATGTCCGTCAGGCCACTTCCCTTGAGATAAATCTGCAAATATCTCGGAAACGAAGCGAGCTATGGCAAAATGTTGAGAGACCTTTTTTGTAGAGAATTAAGTTTCCTACTTTTTATGTTCGATGATATTTTTTGATCAGATGCGTAGTTCTCGAGATATATCAAGATATTTAAAAGTTCCGAAGCTGCACCAACATAATAGAGGTACAGAAACACCGTGGCCTCTTTCTTTGAGATAACTCTGCACTATTGCGAGCTGCAAATGCCGCTTCGAGCTTAGCTGTGCAGAAGAAGAACAACAAGAAGAAGAAATATCTCGAAATATGTCCGTCAGACCCCTTCCCTTGAGATGAATCTGCAAATATCTCGGAAACGAAGCGAGCTATGGCAAAATGTTAAGAGACCTTTTTTGTAGAGAATAATGTTTCCTACAATTTACGTTCTATGATATTTTTTGATCAGAAGCGTAGTTTTCGAGATATATCGAGATATTTAAAAGTTCCGAAGCCGCACCAACATAATAGAGATACAGAAACACCGTGGCCCCTTTCTTTGAGATAACTCTGCACTATTGCGACCTGCAAATGCCACTTCCAGCTCAGCTGTGCAGAAGAAGAACAACAAGAAGAAGAAATATCTCGAAATATGTCCGTCAGGCCCCTTCCCTTGAGATAAATCTGCAAATATCTCGGAAACGAAGCGAGCTATGGCAAAATGTTAAGAGACGTTTTTTGTAGAGAATTATGTTTCCTACAATTTATGTTCTATGATATTTTTTGATCAGAAGCGTAGTTTTCGAGATATATCGAGATATTTAAAAGTGCCGAAGACGCACCAACATAATAGAGATACAGAAACACCGTGGCCCCTTTCTTTGAGATAACTGTGCACTAGTGCGAGCCGCAAATGCAACTTCCAGCTTAGCTGTGCAGAAGAAGAACAACAAGAAGAAGAAATATCTCGAAATATGTCCGTCAGGCCCCTTCCCTTGAGATAAATCTGCAAATGTCTCGGAAACGAAGCGAGCTATGGCAAAATGTTAAGAGACCTTTTTTGTAGAGAATTAAGTTTCCTACTTTTATGTTGTATGATATTTTTTGATCAGATGCGTAGTTCTCGAGATATATCAAGATATTTAAAAGTTCCGAAGCCGCACCAACATAATAGAGATACAGAAACACCGTGGCCCCTCTCTTTGAGATAACTCTGCACTATTGCGAGCTGCAAATGCCACTTCCAGCTTAGCTGTGCAGAAGAAGAACAACAAGAAGAAGAAATATCTCGAAATATGTCCGTCAGGCCCCTGCCCTTGAGATAAATCTGCAAATATCTCGGAAACGAAGCGAGCTATGGCAAAATGTTAAGAGACCTTTTTTGTAGAGAATTAAGTTTCCTACTTTTTATGTTCGATGATATTTTTTGATCAGATGCGTAGTTCTCGAGATATATCAAGATATTTAAAAGTTCCGAAGCTGCACCAACATAATAGAGGTACAGAAACACCGTGGCCTCTTTCTTTGAGATAACTCTGCACTATTGCGAGCTGCAAATGCCGCTTCGAGCTTAGCTGTGCAGAAGAAGAACAACAAGAAGAAGAAATATCTCGAAATATGTCCGTCAGACCCCTTCCCTTGAGCTGAATCTGCAAATATCTCGGAAACGAAGCGATCTATGGCAAAATGTTAAGAGACGTTTTTTGTAGAGAATTATGTTTCCTACAATTTATGTTCTATGATATTTTTTGATCAGAAGCGTAGTTTTCGAGATATATCGAGATATTTAAAAGTTCCGAAGCCGCACCAACATAATAGGGATACAGAAACACCGTGGCCCCTTTCTTTGAGATAACTCTGCACTAGTGCGAGCCGCAAATGCCACTTCCAGCTTAGCTGTGCAGAAGAAGAACAACAAGAAGAAGAAATATCTCGAAATATGTCCGTCAGGCCCCTTCCCTTGAGATAAATCTGCAAATATCTCGGAAACGAAGCGAGCTATGGCAAAATGTTAAGAGACCTTTTTTGTAGAGAATTATGTTTCCTACAATTTATGTTCTATGATATTTTTTGATCAGATGCGTAGTTCTCGAGATGTATCAAGATATTTAAAAGTTCCGAAGCCACACCAACATAATAGAGATACAGAAACACCGTGGCCCCTTTCTTTGAGATAACTCTGCACTATTGCGAGCTGTAAATGCCACTTCCAGCTTATCTGTGCAGAAGAAGAACAACAAGAAGAAGAAATATCTCGAAATATGTCCGTCAGGCCCCTTCCCTTGAGATAAATCTGCAAATATCTCGGAAACGAAGCGAGCTATGGCAAAATGTTAAGAGACCTTTTTTGTAGAGAATTAAGTTTCCTACTTTTTATGTTCTATGATATTTTTTGATCAGATGCGTAGTTCTCGAGATATATCAAGATATTTAAAAGTTCCGAAGCCGCACCAACATAATAGAGATACAGAAACACCGTGGCCCCTTTCTTTGAGATAACTCTGCACTATTGCGAGCTGTAAATGCCACTTCCAGCTTAGCTGTGCAGAAGAAGAACAACAAGAAGAAGAAATATCTCGAAATATGTCCGTCAGGCCCCTTCCCTTGAGATAAATCTGCAAATGTCTCGGAAACGAAGCGAGCTATGGCAAAATGTTAAGAGACCTGTTTTGTAGAGAATTATGTTTCCTACAATTTATGTTCTATGATATTTTTTGATCAGAAGCGTAGTTTTCGAGATATATCGAGATATTTAAAAGTTCCGAAGCCGCACCAACATAATAGAGATACAGAAACACCGTGGCCCCTTTCTTTGAGATAACTCTGCACTAGTGAGAGCCGCAAATGCCACTTCCAGCTTAGCTGTGCAGAAGAAGAACAACAAGAAGAACAAATATCTCGAAATATGTCCGTCAGGCCCCTTCCCTTGAGATAAATATGCAAATATCTCGGAAACGAAGCGAGCTATAGCAAAATGTTAAGAGACCTTTTTTGTAGAGAATTAAGTTTCCTACTTTTTATGTTCTATGATATTTTTTGATCAGATGCGTAGTTCTCGAGATATATCAAGATATTTAAAAGTTCCGAAGCCGCACCAACATAATAGAGATACAGAAACACCGTGGCCCCTCTCTTTGAGATAACTCTGCACTATTGCGAGCTGCAAATGCCACTTCCAGCTTAGCTGTGCAGAAGAAGAACAACAAGAAGAAGAAATATCTCGAAATATGTCCGTCAGGCCCCTTCCCTTGAGATAAATCTGCAAATATCTCGGAAACGAAGCGAGCTATGGCAAAATGTTTACAGACCTTTCTTGTAGAGAATTATGTTTCCTACTTTTTATGTGGTATGATATTTTTTGATCAGATGCGTAGTTCTCGAGATATATCAAGATATTTAAAAGTTCCGAAGCCGCACCAACATAATAGAGATACAGAAACACCGTGGCCCCTTTCTTTGGGATAACTCTGCACTATTGCGAGCTGCAAATGCCACTTCCAGCTTAGCTGTGCAGAAGAAGAACAACAAGAAGAAGAAATATCTCGAAATATGTCCGTCAGGCCCCTGCCCTTGAGATAAATCTGCAAATATCTCGGAAACGAAGCGAGCTATGGCAAAATGTTAAGAGACCTTTTTTGTAGAGAATTAAGTTTCCTACTTTTTATGTTCGATGATATTTTTTGATCAGATGCGTAGTTCTCGAGATATATCAAGATATTTAAAAGTTCCGAAGCTGCACCAACATAATAGAGGTACAGAAACACCGTGGCCTCTTTCTTTGAGATAACTCTGCACTATTGCGAGCTGCAAATGCCGCTTCGAGCTTAGCTGTGCAGAAGAAGAACAACAAGAAGAAGAAATATCTCGAAATATGTCCGTCAGACCCCTTCCCTTGAGCTGAATCTGCAAATATCTCGGAAACGAAGCGATCTATGGCAAAATGTTAAGAGACGTTTTTTGTAGAGAATTATGTTTCCTACAATTTATGTTCTATGATATTTTTTGATCAGAAGCGTAGTTTTCGAGATATATCGAGATATTTAAAAGTTCCGAAGCCGCACCAACATAATAGGGATACAGAAACACCGTGGCCCCTTTCTTTGAGATAACTCTGCACTAGTGCGAGCCGCAAATGCCACTTCCAGCTTAGCTGTGCAGAAGAAGAACAACAAGAAGAAGAAATATCTCGAAATATGTCCGTCAGGCCCCTTCCCTTGAGATAAATCTGCAAATATCTCGGAAACGAAGCGAGCTATGGCAAAATGTTAAGAGACCTTTTTTGTAGAGAATTATGTTTCCTACAATTTATGTTCTATGATATTTTTTGATCAGATGCGTAGTTCTCGAGATGTATCAAGATATTTAAAAGTTCCGAAGCCACACCAACATAATAGAGATACAGAAACACCGTGGCCCCTTTCTTTGAGATAACTCTGCACTATTGCGAGCTGTAAATGCCACTTCCAGCTTAGCTGTGCAGAAGAAGAACAACAAGAAGAAGAAATATCTCGAAATATGTCCGTCAGGCCCCTTCCCTTGAGATAAATCTGCAAATATCTCGGAAACGAAACGAGCTATGGCAAAATGTTAAGAGACCTTTTTTGTAGAGAATTAAGTTTCCTACTTTTTATGTTCTATGATATTTTTTGATCAGATGCGTAGTTCTCGAGATATATCAAGATATTTAAAAGTTCCGAAGCCAAACCAACATAATAGAGATACAGAAACACCGTGGCCCCTTTCTTTGAGATAACTCTGCACTATTGCGAGCTGTGAATGCCACTTCCAGCTTATCTGTGCAGAAGAAGAACAACAAGAAGAAGAAATATCTCGAAATATGTCCGTCAGGCCCCTTCCCTTGAGATAAATCTGCAAATATCTCGGAAACGAAGCGAGCTATGGCAAAATGTTAAGAGACCTTTTTTGTAGAGAATTAAGTTTCCTACTTTTTATGTTCTATGATATTTTTTGATCAGATGCGTAGTTCTCGAGATATATCAAGATATTTAAAAGTTCCGAAGCCGCACCAACATAATAGAGATACAGAAACACCGTGGCCCCTTTCTTTGAGATAACTCTGCACTATTGCGAGCTGTAAATGCCACTTCCAGCTTAGCTGTGCAGAAGAAGAACAACAAGAAGAAGAAATATCTCGAAATATGTCCGTCAGGCCCCTTCCCTTGAGATAAATCTGCAAATGTCTCGGAAACGAAGCGAGCTATGGCAAAATGTTAAGAGACCTGTTTTGTAGAGAATTATGTTTCCTACAATTTATGTTCTATGATATTTTTTGATCAGAAGCGTAGTTTTCGAGATATATCGAGATATTTAAAAGTTCCGAAGCCGCACCAACATAATAGAGATACAGAAACACCGTGGCCCCTTTCTTTGAGATAACTCTGCACTAGTGAGAGCCGCAAATGCCACTTCCAGCTTAGCTGTGCAGAAGAAGAACAACAAGAAGAACAAATATCTCGAAATATGTCCGTCAGGCCCCTTCCCTTGAGATAAATATGCAAATATCTCGGAAACGAAGCGAGCTATAGCAAAATGTTAAGAGACCTTTTTTGTAGAGAATTAAGTTTCCTACTTTTTATGTTCTATGATATTTTTTGATCAGATGCGTAGTTCTCGAGATATATCAAGATATTTAAAAGTTCCGAAGCCGCACCAACATAATAGAGATACAGAAACACCGTGGCCCCTCTCTTTGAGATAACTCTGCACTATTGCGAGCTGCAAATGCCACTTCCAGCTTAGCTGTGCAGAAGAAGAACAACAAGAAGAAGAAATATCTCGAAATATGTCCGTCAGGCCCCTTCCCTTGAGATAAATCTGCAAATATCTCGGAAACGAAGCGAGCTATGGCAAAATGTTTACAGACCTTTCTTGTAGAGAATTATGTTTCCTACTTTTTATGTGGTATGATATTTTTTGATCAGATGCGTAGTTCTCGAGATATATCAAGATATTTAAAAGTTCCGAAGCCGCACCAACATAATAGAGATACAGAAACACCGTGGCCCCTTTCTTTGGGATAACTCTGCACTATTGCGAGCTGCAAATGCCACTTCCAGCTTAGCTGTGCAGAACAAGAACAACAAGAAGAAGAAATATCTCGAAATATGTCCGTCAGGCCACTTCCCTTGAGATAAATCTGCAAATATCTCGGAAACGAAGCGAGCTATGGCAAAATGTTAAGAGACCTTTTTTGTAGAGAATTAAGTTTCCTACTTTTTATGTTCGATGATATTTTTTGATCAGATGCGTAGTTCTCGAGATATATCAAGATATTTAAAAGTTCCGAAGCTGCACCAACATAATAGAGGTACTGAAACACCGTGGCCTCTTTCTTTGAGATAACTCTGCACTATTGCGAGCTGCAAATGCCGCTTCGAGCTTAGCTGTGCAGAAGAAGAACAACAAGAAGAAGAAATATCTCGAAATATGTCCGTCAGACCCCTTCCCTTGAGATGAATCTGCAAATATCTCGGAAACGAAGCGAGCTATGGCAAAATGTTAAGAGACCTTTTTTGTAGAGAATAATGTTTCCTACAATTTACGTTCTATGATATTTTTTGATCAGAAGCGTAGTTTTCGAGATATATCGAGATATTTAAAAGTTCCGAAGCCGCACCAACATAATAGAGATACAGAAACACCGTGGCCCCTTTCTTTGAGATAACTCTGCACTATTGCGACCTGCAAATGCCACTTCCAGCTCAGCTGTGCAGAAGAAGAACAACAAGAAGAAGAAATATCTCGAAATATGTCCGTCAGGCCCCTTCCCTTGAGATAAATCTGCAAATATCTCGGAAACGAAGCGAGCTATGGCAAAATGTTAAGAGACGTTTTTTGTAGAGAATTATGTTTCCTACAATTTATGTTCTATGATATTTTTTGATCAGAAGCGTAGTTTTCGAGATATATCGAGATATTTAAAAGTGCCGAAGACGCACCAACATAATAGAGATACAGAAACACCGTGGCCCCTTTCTTTGAGATAACTGTGCACTAGTGCGAGCCGCAAATGCAACTTCCAGCTTAGCTGTGCAGAAGAAGAACAACAAGAAGAAGAAATATCTCGAAATATGTCCGTCAGGCCCCTTCCCTTGAGATAAATCTGCAAATGTCTCGGAAACGAAGCGAGCTATGGCAAAATGTTAAGAGACCTTTTTTGTAGAGAATTAAGTTTCCTACTTTTATGTTCTATGATATTTTTTGATCAGATGCGTAGTTCTCGAGATATATCAAGATATTTAAAAGTTCCGAAGCCGCACCAACATAATAGAGATACAGAAACACCGTGGCCCCTTTCTTTGAGATAACTCTGCACTATTGCGAGCTGCAAATGCCACTTCCAGCTTAGCTGTGCAGAGGAAGAACAACAAGAAGAAGAAATATCTCGAAATATGTCCGTCAGGCCAGTTCCTTTGAGCTGAATCTGCAAATATCTCGGAAACGAAGCGATCTATGGCAAAATGTTAAGAGACGTTTTTTGTAGAGAATTATGTTTCCTACAATTTATGTTCTATGATATTTTTTTATCAGAAGCGTAGTTTTCGAGATATATCGAGATATTTAAAAGTTCCGAAGCCGCACCAACATAATAGGGATACAGAAACACCGTGGCCCCTTTCTTTGAGATAACTCTGCACTAGTGCGAGCCGCAAATGCCACTTCCAGCTTAGCTGTGCAGAAGAAGAACAACAAGAAGAAGAAATATCTCGAAATATGTCCGTCAGGCCCCTTCCCTTGAGATAAATCTGCAAATATCTCGGAAACGAAGCGAGCTATGGCAAAATGTTAAGAGACCTTTTTTGTAGAGAATTATGTTTCCTACAATTTATGTTCTATGATATTTTTTGATCAGATGCGTAGTTCTCGAGATATATCAAGATATTTAAAAGTTCCGAAGCCACACCAACATAATAGAGATACAGAAACACCGTGGCCCCTTTCTTTGAGATAACTCTGCACTATTGCGAGCTGTAAATGCCACTTCCAGCTTAGCTGTGCAGAAGAAGAACAACAAGAAGAAGAAATATCTCGAAATATGTCCGTCAGGCCCCTTCCCTTGAGATAAATCTGCAAATATCTCGGAAACGAAACGAGCTATGGCAAAATGTTAAGAGACCTTTTTTGTAGAGAATTAAGTTTCCTACTTTTTATGTTCTATGATATTTTTTGATCAGAAGCGTAGTTTTCGAGATATATCGAGATATTTAAAAGTTCCGAAGCCGCACCAACATAATAGAGATACAGAAACACCGTGGCCCCTTTCTTTGAGATAACTCTGCACTAGTGCGAGCTGCAAATGCCACTTCCAGCTTAGCTGTGCAGAAGAAGAACAACAAGAAGAAGAAATATCTCGAAATATGTCCGTCAGGCCCCTTCCCTTGAGATAAATCTGCAAATGTCTCGGAAACGAAGCGAGCTATGGCAAAATGTTAAGAGACCTTTTTTGTAGAGAATTATGTTTCCTACAATTTATGTTCTATGATATTTTTTGATCAGAAGCGTAGTTTTCGAGATATATCGAGATATTTAAAAGTTCCGAAGCCGCACCAACATAATAGAGATACAGAAACACCGTGGCCCCTTTCTTTGAGATAACTCTGCACTAGTGAGAGCCGCGAATGCCACTTCCAGCTTAGCTGTGCAGAAGAAGAACAACAAGAAGAACAAATATCTCGAAATATGTCCGTCAGGCCCCTTCCCTTGAGATAAATATGCAAATATCTCGGAAACGAAGCGAGCTATGGCAAAATGTTAAGAGACCTTTTTTGTAGAGAATTAAGTTTCCTACTTTTTATGTTCTATGATATTTTTTGATCAGATGCGTAGTTCTCGAGATATATCAAGATATTTAAAAGTTCCGAAGCCGCACCAACATAATAGAGATACAGAAACACCGTGGCCCCTTTCTTTGAGATAACTCTGCACTATTGCGAGCTGGAAATGCCACTTCCAGTTTAGCTGTGCAGAAGAAGAACAACAAGAAGAAGAAATATCTCGAAATATGTCCGTTAGGCCCCTTCCCTTGAGATAAATCTGCAAATATCTCGGAAACGAAGCGAGCTATGGCAAAATGTTAAGAGACCTTTTTTGTAGAGAATTAAGTTTCCTACTTTTTATGTTCTATGATATTTTTTGATCAGAAGCGTAGTTTTCGAGATATATCGAGATATTTAAAAGTTCCGAAGCCGCACCAACATAATAGAGATACAGAAACACCGTGGCCCCTTTCTTTGAGATAACTCTGCACTAGTGCGAGCCGCAAATGCCACTTCCAGCTTAGCTGTGCAGAAGAAGAACAACAAGAAGAAGAAATATCTCGAAATATGTCCGTCAGGCCCCTTCCCTTGAGATAAATATGCAAATATCTCGGAAACGAAGCGAGCTATGGCAAAATGTTAGGAGACCTTTTTTGTAGAGAATTAAGTTTCCTACTTTTTATCTTCTATGATATTTTTTGATCAGAAGCGTAGTTTTCGAGATATATCGAGATATTTAAAAGTTCCGAAGCCGCACCAACATAATAGAGATACAGAAACACCGTGGCCCCTTTCTTTGAGATAACTCTGCACTATTGCGACCTGCAAATGCCACTTCCAGCTCAGCTGTGCAGAAGAAGAACAACAAGAAGAAGAAATATCTCGAAATATGTCCGTCAGGCCCCTTCCCTTGAGATAAATATGCAAATATCTCGGAAACGAAGCGAGCTATGGCAAAACGTTAAGAGACCTTTTTTGTAGAGAATTAAGTTTCCTACTTTTTATGTTCTATGATATTTTTTGATCAGATGCGTAGTTCTCGAGATATATCAAGATATTTAAAAGTTCCGAAGCCGCACCAACATAATAGAGATACAGAAACACCGTGGCCTCTTTCCTTGAGATAACTCTGCACTATTGCGAGCTGCAAATGCCACTTCCAGCTTAGCTGTGCAGAAGAAGAACAACAAGAAGAAGAAATATCTCGAAATATGTCCGTCAGGCCCCTTCCCTTGAGATAAATCTGCAAATATCTCGGAAACGAAGCGAGCTATGGCAAAATGTTTAGAGACCTTTCTTGTAGAGAATTAAGGTTCCTACTTTTTATGTAGTATGATATTTTTTGATCAGATGCGTAGTTCTCGAGATATATTGTCACGTAGACAGACCGTTTTTATCAAACGTGTCTCCTTTCAAATAAGCTTAAACATCTGGAACGGAAAACTCTCGGGCAAACCGACCATTTACTCTCGTAATAAACAGAAGGCCCACCGATAGCAGAACCAAACACTTGGGAAAGCAATGGGTCCGCCGTAATCAAATAGCAGATGCAACCACTCTAAACTGTCGCAGAGGCAGGTGGACCCAGCCTGATCACTCGAATAGTAACCAGACCACCCTTCTTAATTAGTATATAAACCCGTTCGTACCAACGATCGGGGGCAGTACCAGAGCTCATCTCGTGTCGAGCACGTCGTGTACGGTAGTGAGTTGGTTACTATTAGTGAGATCGGGTTGAAGTCCCCTTCGAGCAACATTCACCTTATAGAATCCGCGAGTCGTGTTTCTATTTGGCATTACAATCAACCACACACAACACCCCCGCATTGCCAGTGCGTGAACACCGAGCATAGTGGAAATAGGTAATATATCACATTATACACCTATATTCGCGACAACAACATCTGTAATAGACCAAGATTGTAGAATATATACATTGCTGTGTCAAACCCACATTAGCATTCTCCTTTAAACCCAGTGAAACCTTGTGACAGTTCCTACCACAATACAATCTTACCGCTCGGGTTGTATTGATAATAAAATAAGTTACGCGGCCGCCAATCAGAAAGCCTCTGATAGCCACGCGCGCTGCCAAGCCGTCGGCCACGTAACAATATCAAGATATTTAAAAGTTCCGAAGCCGCACCAACATAATAGAGATACAGAAACACCGTGGCCCCTTTCTTTGGGATAACTCTGCACTATTGCGAGCTGCAAATGCCACTTCCAGCTTAGCTGTGCAGAAGAAGAACAACAAGAAGAAGAAATATCTCGAAATATGTCCGTCAGGCCACTTCCCTTGAGATAAATCTGCAAATATCTCGGAAACGAAGCGAGCTATGGCAAAATGTTAAGAGACCTTTTTTGTAGAGAATTAAGTTTCCTACTTTTTATGTTCGATGATATTTTTTGATCAGATGCGTAGTTCTCGAGATATATCAAGATATTTAAAAGTTCCGAAGCTGCACCAACATAATAGAGGTACAGAAACACCGTGGCCTCTTTCTTTGAGATAACTCTGCACTATTGCGAGCTGGAAATGCCACTTCCAGTTTAGCTGTGCAGAAGAAGAACAACAAGAAGAAGAAATATCTCGAAATATGTCCGTTGGGCCCCTTCCCTTGAGATAAATCTGCAAATATCTCGGAAACGAAGCGAGCTATGGCAAAATGTTAAGAGACCTTTTTTGTAGAGAATTATGTTTCCTACAATTTATGTTCTATGATATTTTTTGATCAGAAGCGTAGTTTTCGAGATATATCGAGATATTTAAAAGTTCCGAAGCCGCACCAACATAATAGAGATACAGAAACACGGTGGCCCCTTTCTTTGAGATAACTCTGCACTAGTGCGAGCCGCAAATGCCACTTCCAGCTTAGCTGTGCAGAAGAAGAACAACAAGAAGAAGAAATATCTCGAAATATGTCCGTCAGGCCCCTTCCCTTGAGATAAATATGCAAATATCTCGGAAACGAAGCGAGCTATGGCAAAACGTTAAGAGACCTTTTTTGTAGAGAATTAAGTTTCCTACTTTTTATGTTCTATGACATTTTTTGATCAGATGCGTAGTTCTCGAGATATATCAAGATATTTAAAAGTTCCGAAGCCGCACCTACATAATAGAGATACAGAAACACCGTGGCCCCTTTCTTTGAGATAACTCTGCACTATTGCGAGCTGGAAATGCCACTTCCAGCTTAGCTGTGCAGAAGAAGAACAAGAAGAAGAAGAAATATCTCGAAATATTTCCGTCAGGCCCCTTCCCTTGAGATAAATCTGCAAATATCTCGGAAACGAAGCGAGCTATGGCAAAATGTTTAGAGACCTTTCTTGTAGAGAATTAAGTTTCCTACTTTTTATGTAGTATGATATTTTTTGATCAGATGCGTAGTTCTCGAGATATATCAAGATATTTAAAAGTTCCGAAGCCGCACCAACATAATAGAGATACAGAAACACCGTGGCCCCTTTCTTTGGGATAACTCTGCACTATTGCGAGCTGCAAATGCCACTTCCAGCTTAGCTGTGCAGAAGAAGAACAACAAGAAGAAGAAATATCTCGAAATATGTCCGTCAGGCCACTTCCCCTGAGATAAATCTGCAAATATCTCGGAAACGAAGCGAGCTATGGCAAAATGTTAAGAGACCTTTTTTGTAGAGAATTAAGTTTCCTACTTTTTATGTTCGATGATATTTTTTGATCAGATGCGTAGTTCTCGAGATATATCAAGATATTTAAAAGTTCCGAAGCTGCACCAACATAATAGAGGTACAGAAACACCGTGGCCTCTTTCTTTGAGATAACTCTGCACTATTGCGAGCTGGAAATGCCACTTCCAGTTTAGCTGTGCAGAAGAAGAACAACAAGAAGAAGAAATATCTCGAAATATGTCCGTTAGGCCCCTTCCCTTGAGATAAATCTGCAAATATCTCGGAAACGAAGCGAGCTATGGCAAAATGTTAAGAGACCTTTTTTGTAGAGAATTATGTTTCCTACAATTTATGTTCTATGATATTTTTTGATCAGAAGCGTAGTTTTCGAGATATATCGAGATATTTAAAAGTTCCGAAGCCGCACCAACATAATAGAGATACAGAAACACGGTGGCCCCTTTCTTTGAGATAACTCTGCACTAGTGCGAGCCGCAAATGCCACTTCCAGCGTAGCTGTGCAGAAGAAGAACAACAAGAAGAAGAAATATCTCGAAATATGTCCGTCAGGCCCCTTCCCTTGAGATAAATATGCAAATATCTCGGAAACGAAGCGAGCTATGGCAAAATGTTAAGAGACCTTTTTTGTAGAGAATTATGTTTCCTACAATTTATGTTCTATGATATTTTTTGATCAGAAGCGTAGTTTTCGAGATATATCGAGATATTTAAAAGTTCCGAAGCCGCACCAACATAATAGAGATACAGAAACACGGTGGCCCCTTTCTTTGAGATAACTCTGCACTAGTGCGAGCCGCAAATGCCACTTCCAGCTTAGCTGTGCAGAAGAAGAACAACAAGAAGAAGAAATATCTCGAAATATGTCCGTCAGGCCCCTTCCCTTGAGATAAATATGCAAATATCTCGGAAACGAAGCGAGCTATGGCAAAATGTTAAGAGACCTTTTTTGTAGAGAATTAAGTATCCTACTTTTTATGTTCTACGACATTTTTTGATCAGATGCGTAGTTCTCGAGATATATCAAGATATTTAAAAGTTCCGAAGCCGCACCTACATAATAGAGATACAGAAACACCGTGGCCCCTTTCTTTGAGACAACTCTGCACTATTGCGAGCTGCAAATGCCACTTCCAGCTTAGCTGTGCAGAAGAAGAACAACAAGAAGAAGAAATATCTCGAAATATGTCCGTCAGGCCCCTTCCCTTGAGATAAATCTGCAAATATCTCGGAAACGAAGCGAGCTATGGCAAAATGTTTAGAGACCTTTCTTGTAGAGAATTAAGTTTCGTACTTTTTATGTAGTATGATATTTTTTGATCAGATGCGTAGTTCTCGAGATATATCAAGATATTTAAAAGTTCCGAAGCTGCACCAACATAATAGAGGTACAGAAACACCGTGGCCTCTTTCTTTGAGATAACTCTGCACTATTGCGAGCTGGAAATGCCACTTCCAGTTTAGCTGTGCAGAAGAAGAACAACAAGAAGAAGAAATATCTCGAAATATGTCCGTCAGGCCCCTTCCCTTGAGATAAATATGCAAATATCTCGGAAACGAAGCGAGCTGTGGCAAAATGTTAAGAGACCTTTTTTGTAGAGAATTAAGTTTCCTAATTTTTATGATCTATGACATTTTTTGATCAGATGCGTAGTTCTCGAGATATATCAAGATATTTAAAAGTTCCGAAGCCGCACCTACATAATAGAGATACAGAAACACCGTGGCCCCTTTCTTTAAGATAACTCTGCACTATTGCGAGCTGCAAATGCCACTTCCAGCTTAGCTGTGCAGAGGAAGAACAACAAGAAGAAGAAATATCTCGAAATATGTCCGTCAGGCCAGTTCCTTTGAGCTGAATCTGCAAATATCTCGGAAACGAAGAGAGCTATGGCAAAATGTTAAGAGACCTTTTTTGTAGAGAATTAAGTTTCCTACTTTTTATGTTCGATGATATTTTTTGATCAGATACGTAGTTCTCGAGATATATCAAGATATTTAAAAGTTCCGAAGCCGCACCAACATAATACAGATACAGAAACACCGTGGCCCCTTTCTTTGAGATAACTCTGCACTAGTGCGAGCCGCAAATGCCACTTCCAGCTTAGCTGTGCAGAAGAAGAACAACAAGAAGAAGAAATATCTCGAAATATGTCCGTCAGGCCCCTTCCCTTGAGATAAATCTGCAAATATCTCGGAAACGAAGCGAGCTATGGCAAAATGTTTAGAGACCTTTCTTGTAGAGAATTAAGTTTCCTACTTTTTATGTAGTATGATATTTTTTGATCAGATGCGTAGTTCTCGAGATATATCAAGATATTTAAAAGTTCCGAAGCCGCACCAACATAATAGAGATACAGAAACACCGTGGCCCCTTTCTTTGGGATAACTCTGCACTATTGCGAGCTGCAAATGCCGCTTCGAGCTTAGCTGTGCAGAAGAAGAACAACAAGAAGAAGAAATATCTCGAAATATGTCCGTTAGGCCCCTTCCCTTGAGATAAATCTGCAAATATCTCGGAAACGAAGCGAGCTATGGCAAAATGTTAAGAGACCTTTTTTGTAGAGAATTAAGTTTCCTACTTTTTATATTCTATGATATTTTTTGATCAGAAGCGTAGTTGTCGAGATATATCGAGATATTTAAAAGTTCCGAAGCCGCACCAACATAATAGAGATACAGAAACACGGTGGCCCCTTTCTTTGAGATAACTCTGCACTAGTGCGAGCCGCAAATGCCACTTCCAGCTTAGCTGTGCAGAAGAAGAACAACAAGAAGAAGAAATATCTCGAAATATGTCCGTTAGGCCCCTTCCCTTGAGATAAATATGCAAATATCTCGGAAACGAAGCGAGCTATGGCAAAATGTTAAGAGACCTTTTTTGTAGAGAATTAAGTTTCCTACTTTTTATGTTCTATGACATTTTTTGATCAGATGCGTAGTTCTCGAGATATATCAAGATATTTAAAAGTTCCGAAGCCGCACCATCATAATAGAGATACAGAAACACCGTGGCCCCTTTCTTTAAGATAACTCTGCACTATTGCGAGCTGCAAATGCCACTTCCAGCTTAGCTGTGCAGAGGAAGAACAACAAGAAGAAGAAATATCTCGAAATATGTCCGTCAGGCCAGTTCCTTTGAGCTGAATCTGCAAATATCTCGGAAACGAAGCGAGCTATGGCAAAATGTTAAGAGACCTTT
The DNA here is from genome assembly GCF_051020975.1 of Osmia lignaria lignaria. NCBI lineage: Eukaryota > Metazoa > Arthropoda > Insecta > Hymenoptera > Megachilidae > Osmia > Osmia lignaria. The sequence continues at coordinate 1,316,962 of NW_027478159.1, read as the reverse complement.
TTTGTAGAGAATTAAGTTTCCTACTTTTTATGTTCTATGATATTTTTTGATCAGATGCGTAGTTCTCGAGATATATCAAGATATTTAAAAGTTCCGAAACCGCACCAACATAATAGAGATACAGAAACACCGTGGCCCCTTTCTTTGAGATAACTCTGCACTATTGCGAGCTGTAAATGCCACTTCCAGCTTAGCTGTGCAGAAGAAGAACAACAAGAAGAAGAAATATCTCGAAATATGTCCGTCAGGCCCCTGCCCTTGAGATATATCTGCAAATATCTCGGAAACCAAGCGAACTATGGCAAAATGTTAAGAGACCTTTTTTGTAGAGAATTATGTTTCCTACAATTTATGTTCTATGATATTTTTTGATCAGAAGCGTAGTTTTCGAGATATATCGAGAGATTTAAAAGTTACGAAGCCGCACCAACATAATAGAGATACAGAAACACCGTGGCCCCTTTCTTTGAGATAACTCTGCACTATTGCGAGCCGCAAATGCCACTTCCAGCTTAGCTGTGCAGAAGAAGAACAACAAGAAGAAGAAATATCTCGAAATATGTCCGACAGGCCCCTTCCCTTGAGATAAATCTGCAAATATCTCGGAAACGAAGCGAGCTATGGCGAAATGTTAAGAGACCTTTTTTGTAGAGAATTAAGTTTCCTACTTTTTATCTTCTATGATATTTTTTGATCAGATGCGTAGTTCTCGAGATATATCAAGATATTTAAAAGTGCCGAAGCCGCACCAACATAATACAGATACAGAAACACCGTGGCCCCTTTCTTTGAGATAACTCTGCACTATTGCGAGCTGGAAATGCCACTTCCAGTTTAGCTGTGCAGAAGAAGAACAACAAGAAGAAGTAATATCTCGAAATATGTCCGTTAGGCCCCTTTCCTTGAGATAAATCTGCAAATATCTCGGAAACGAAGTGAGCTATGGCAAAATGTTAAGAGACCATTTTTGTAGAGAATTAAGTTTCCTACTTTTTATGTTCTATGATATTTTTTGATCAGATGCGTAGTTCTCGAGATATATCAAGATATTTAAAAGTTCCGAAGCCGCACCAACATAATAGAGATACAGAAACACCGTGGCCCCTTTCTTTGAGATAACTCTGCACTATTGCGAGCTGGAAATGCCACTTCCAGTTTAGCTGTGCAGAAGAAGAACAACAAGAAGAAGAAATATCTCGAAATATGTCCGTTAGGCCCCTTCCCTTGAGATAAATCTGCAAATATCTCGGAAACGAAGCGAGCTATGGCAAAATGTTAAGAGACCTTTTTTGTAGAGAATTAACTTTCCTACTTTTTATGTTCTATGAAATTTTTTGATCAGATGCGTAGTTCTCGAGATATATCAAGATATTTAAAAGTTCCGAAGCCGCACCAACATAATAGAGATACAGAAACACCGTGGCTCCTTTCTTTGAGATAACTCTGCACTATTGCGAGCTGGAAATGCCACTTCCAGCTTAGCTGTGCAGAGGAAGAACAACAAGAAAAAGAAGTATCTCGAAATATGTCCGTCAGGCCCGTTCCTTTGAGCTGAATCTGCAAATATCTCGGAAACGAAGCGAGGTATGTCAAAATGTTAAGAGACCTTTCTTGTAGAGAATTAAGTTTCCCACTTTTCATGTAGTATGATATTTTTTGATCAGATGCGTAGTTCTCGAGATATATGAAGATATTTAAAAGTTCCGAAGCCGCACCAACATAATAGAGATACAGAAACACCGTGGCCCCTTTCTTTGGGATAACTCTGCACTATTGCGAGCTGCAAATGCCGCTTCGAGCTTAGCTGTGCAGAAGAAGAACAACAAGAAGAAGAAATATCTCGAAATATGTCCGTTAGGCCCCTTCCCTTGAGATAAATCTGCAAATATCTCGGAAACGAAGCGAGCTATGGCAAAATGTTAAGAGACCTTTTTTGTAGAGAATTAAGTTTCCTACTTTTTATGTTCTATGATATTTTTTGATCAGAAGCGTAGTTGTCGAGATATATCGAGATATTTAAAAGTTCCGAAGCCGCACCAACATAATAGAGATACAGAAACACGGTGGCCCCTTTCTTTGAGACAACTCTGCACTAGTGCGAGCCGCAAATGCCACTTCCAGCTTAGCTGTGCAGAAGAAGAACAACAAGAAGAAGAAATATCTCGAAATATGTCCGTTAGGCCCCTTCCCTTGAGATAAATATGCAAATATCTCGGAAACGAAGCGAGCTATGGCAAAATGTTAAGAGACCTTTTTTGTAGAGAATTAAGTTTCCTACTTTTTATGTTCTATGACATTTTTTGATCAGATGCGTAGTTCTCGAGATATATCAAGATATTTAAAAGTTCCGAAGCCGCACCAACATAATAGAGATACAGAAACACCGTGGCCCCTTTCTTTAAGATAACTCTGCACTATTGCGAGCTGCAAATGCCACTTCCAGCTTAGCTGTGCAGAGGAAGAACAACAAGAAGAAGAAATATCTCGAAATATGTCCGTCAGGCCAGTTCCTTTGAGCTGAATCTGCAAATATCTCGGAAACGAAGCGAGCTATGGCAAAATGTTAAGAGACCTTTTTTGTAGAGAATTAAGTTTCCTACCTTTTATGTTCGATGATATTTTTTGATGAGATGCGTAGTTCTCGGGATATATCAAGATATTTAAAAGTTCCGAAGCTGCACCAACATAATAGAGGTACAGAAACACCGTGGCCTCTTTCTTTGAGATAACTCTGCACTATTGCGAGCTGCAAATGCCACTTCGAGCTTAGCTGTGCAGAAGAAGAACAACAAGAAGAAGAAATATCTCGAAATATGTCCGTCAGGCCCCTTCCCTTGAGATAAATCTGCAAATATCTCGGAAACGAAGAGAGCTATGGCAAAATGTTAAGAGACCTTTTTTGTAGAGAATTAAGTTTCCTACTTTTCATGTTCTATGATATTTTTTGATCAGATGCGTAGTTCTCGAGATATATCAAGATATTTAAAAGTTCCGAAGCCGCACCAACATAATAGAGATACAGAAACACCGTGGCCCCTCTCTTTGAGATAACTCTGCACTATTGCGAGCTGGAAATGCCACTTCCAGTTTAGCTGTGCAGAAGAAGAACAACAAGAAGAAGAAATATCTCGAAATATGTCCGTCAGGCCAGTTCCTTTGAGCTGAATCTGCAAATATCTCGGAAACGAAGCGAGCTATGGCAAAATGTTAAGAGACCTTTTTTGTAGAGAATTATGTTTCCTACAATTTATGTTCTATGATATTTTTTGATCAGAAGCGTAGTTTTCGAGATATATCGAGATATTTAAAAGTTCCGAAGCCGCACCAACATAATAGGGATACAGAAACACCGAGGCCCCCTTCTTTGAGATAACTCTGCACTAGTGCGAGCCGCAAATGCCACTTCCAGCTTAGCTGTGCAGAAGAAGAACAACAAGAAGAAGAAATATCTCGAAATATGTCCGTCAGGCCCCTTCCCTTGAGATAAATCTGCAAATATCTCGGAAACGAAGCGAGCTATGGCAAAATGTTAACAGACCTTTTTTGTAGAGAATTAAGTTTCCTACTTTTTATGTTCTATGATATTTTTTGATCAGATGCGTAGTTCTCGAGATATATCAAGATATTTAAAAGTTCCGAAGCCGCACCAACATAATACAGATACAGAAACACCGTGGCCCCTTTCTTTGAGATAACTCTGCACTAGTGCGAGCCGCAAATCCCACTTCCAGCTTAGCTGTGCAGAAGAAGAACAACAAGAAGAAGAAATATCTCGAAATATGTCCGTCAGGCCCCTTCCCTTGAGATAAATCTGCAAATATCTCGGAAACGAAGCGAGGTATGGCAAAATGTTAAGAGACCTTTTTTGTAGAGAATTAAGTTTCCTACTTTTTATGTTCTATGATATTTTTTGATCAGATGCGTAGTTCTCGAGATATATCAAGATATTTAAAAGTTCCGAAGCCGCACCAACATAATAGAGATACAGAAACACCGTGGCTCCTTTCTTTGAGATAACTCTGCACTATTGCGAGCTGCAAATGCCACTTCCAGCTTAGCTGTGCAGAAGAAGAACAACAAGAAGAAGAAATATCTCGAAATATGTCCGTCAGGCCCCTTCCCTTGAGATAAATCTGCAAATATCTCGGAAACGAAGAGAGCTATGGCAAAATGTTAAGAGACCTTTTTTGTAGAGAATTAAGTTTCCTACTTTTCATGTTCTATGATATTTTTTGATCAGATGCGTAGTTCTCGAGATATATCAAGATATTTAAAAGTTCCGAAGCCGCACCAACATAATAGAGATACAGAAACACCGTGGCCCCTCTCTTTGAGATAACTCTGCACTATTGCGAGCTGGAAATGCCACTTCCAGTTTAGCTGTGCAGAAGAAGAACAACAAGAAGAAGAAATATCTCGAAATATGTCCGTCAGGCCAGTTCCTTTGAGCTGAATCTGCAAATATCTCGGAAACGAAGCGAGCTATGGCAAAATGTTAAGAGACCTTTTTTGTAGAGAATTAAGTTTCCTACTTTTTATGTTCTATGATATTTTTTGATCAGATGCGTAGTTCTCGAGATATATCAAGATATTTAAAAGTTCCGAAGCCGCACCAACATAATACAGATACAGAAACACCGTGGCCCCTTTCTTTGAGATAACTCTGCACTAGTGCGAGCCGCAAATCCCACTTCCAGCTTAGCTGTGCAGAAGAAGAACAACAAGAAGAAGAAATATCTCGAAATATGTCCGTCAGGCCCCTTCCCTTGAGATAAATCTGCAAATATCTCGGAAACGAAGCGAGGTATGGCAAAATGTTAAGAGACCTTTTTTGTAGAGAATTAAGTTTCCTACTTTTTATGTTCTATGATATTTTTTGATCAGATGCGTAGTTCTCGAGATATATCAAGATATTTAAAAGTTCCGAAGCCGCACCAACATAATAGAGATACAGAAACACCGTGGCTCCTTTCTTTGAGATAACTCTGCACTATTGCGAGCTGCAAATGCCACTTCCAGCTTAGCTGTGCAGAAGAAGAACAACAAGAAGAAGAAATATCTCGAAATATGTCCGTCAGGCCCCTTCCCTTGAGATAAATCTGCAAATATCTCGGAAACGAAGCGAGCTATGGCAAAATGTTTAGAGACCTTTCTTGTAGAGAATTAAGTTTCCTACTTTTTATGTAGTATGATATTTTTTGATCAGATGCGTAGTTCTCGAGATATATCAAGATATTTAAAAGTTCCGAAGCCGCACCAACATAATAGAGATACAGAAACACCGTGGCCCCTTTCTTTGGGATAACTCTGCACTATTGCGAGCTGCAAATGCCGCTTCGAGCTTAGCTGTGCAGAAGAAGAACAACAAGAAGAAGAAATATCTCGAAATATGTCCGTTAGGCCCCTTCCCTTGAGATAAATCTGCAAATATCTCGGAAACGAAGCGAGCTATGGCAAAATGTTAAGAGACCTTTTTTGTAGAGAATTAAGTTTCCTACTTTTTATGTTCTATGATATTTTTTGATCAGAAGCGTAGTTGTCGAGATATATCGAGATATTTAAAAGTTCCGAAGCCGCACCAACATAATAGAGATACAGAAACACGGTGGCCCCTTTCTTTGAGATAACTCTGCACTAGTGCGAGCCGCAAATGCCACTTCCAGCTTAGCTGTGCAGAAGAAGAACAACAAGAAGAAGAAATATCTCGAAATATGTCCGTTAGGCCCCTTCCCTTGAGATAAATATGCAAATATCTCGGAAACGAAGCGAGCTATGGCAAAATGTTAAGAGACCTTTTTTGTAGAGAATTAAGTTTCCTACTTTTTATGTTCTATGACATTTTTTGATCAGATGCGTAGTTCTCGAGATATATCAAGATATTTAAAAGTTCCGAAGCCGCACCAACATAATAGAGATACAGAAACACCGTGGCCCCTTTCTTTGAGATAACTCTGCACTAGTGCGAGCCGCAAATGCCACTTCCAGCTTAGCTGTGCAGAAGAAGAACAACAAGAAGAAGAAATATCTCGAAATATGTCCGTCAGGCCCCTTCCCTTGAGATAAATCTGCAAATATCTCGGAAACGAAGCGAGCTATGGCAAAATGTTTAGAGACCTTTCTTGTAGAGAATTAAGTTTCCTACTTTTTATGTAGTATGATATTTTTTGATCAGATGCGTAGTTCTCGAGATATATCAAGATATTTAAAAGTTCCGAAGCCGCACCAACATAATAGAGATACAGAAACACCGTGGCCCCTTTCTTTGGGATAACTCTGCACTATTGCGAGCTGCAAATGCCGCTTCGAGCTTAGCTGTGCAGAAGAAGAACAACAAGAAGAAGAAATATCTCGAAATATGTCCGTTAGGCCCCTTCCCTTGAGATAAATCTGCAAATATCTCGGAAACGAAGCGAGCTATGGCAAAATGTTAAGAGACCTTTTTTGTAGAGAATTAAGTTTCCTACTTTTTATGTTCTATGATATTTTTTGATCAGAAGCGTAGTTGTCGAGATATATCGAGATATTTAAAAGTTCCGAAGCCGCACCAACATAATAGAGATACAGAAACACGGTGGCCCCTTTCTTTGAGATAACTCTGCACTAGTGCGAGCCGCAAATGCCACTTCCAGCTTAGCTGTGCAGAAGAAGAACAACAAGAAGAAGAAATATCTCGAAATATGTCCGTTAGGCCCCTTCCCTTGAGATAAATATGCAAATATCTCGGAAACGAAGCGAGCTATGGCAAAATGTTAAGAGACCTTTTTTGTAGAGAATTAAGTTTCCTACTTTTTATGTTCTATGACATTTTTTGATCAGATGCGTAGTTCTCGAGATATATCAAGATATTTAAAAGTTCCGAAGCCGCACCAACATAATAGAGATACAGAAACACCGTGGCCCCTTTCTTTGAGATAACTCTGCACTAGTGCGAGCCGCAAATGCCACTTCCAGCTTAGCTGTGCAGAAGAAGAACAACAAGAAGAAGAAATATCTCGAAATATGTCCGTCAGGCCCCTTCCCTTGAGATAAATCTGCAAATATCTCGGAAACGAAGCGAGCTATGGCAAAATGTTTAGAGACCTTTTTGGTAGAGAATTAAGGTTCCTACTTTTTATGTTCTATGATATTTTTTGATCAGATGCGTAGTTTTCGAGATATATCGAGATATTTAAAAGTTCCGAAGCCGCACCAACATAATAGGGATACAGAAACACCGTGGCCCCTTTCTTTGAGATAACTCTGCACTAGTGCGAGCCGCAAATGCCACTTCCAGCTTAGCTGTGCAGAAGAAGAACAACAAGAAGAAGAAATATCTCGAAATATTTCCGTTAGGCTCCTTCCCTTGAGATAAATCTGCAAATATCTCGGAAACGAAGCGACCTATGGCAAAATGTTCAGAGACCTTTTTTGTAGAGAATTAAGTTTCCTACTTTTTATGTTCTATGATATTTTTTGATCAGATGCGTAGTTCTCGAGATATATCAAGATATTTAAAAGTTCCGAAGCCGCACCAACATAATAGAGATACAGAAACACCGTGGCCCCTTTCTTTGAGATAACTCTGCACTATTGCGAGCTGTAAATGCCACTTCCAGCTTAGCTGTGCAGAAGAAGAACAACAAGAAGAAGAAATATCTCGAAATATGTCCGTCAGGCCCCTTCCCTTGAGATAAATCTGCAAATATCTCGGAAACGAAGAGAGCTATGGCAAAATGTTAAGAGACCTTTTTTGTAGAGAATTAAGTTTCCTACTTTTCATGTTCTATGATATTTTTTGATCAGATGCGTAGTTCTCGAGATATATCAAGATATTTAAAAGATCCGAAGCCGCACCAACATAATAGGGATACTGAAACACCGTGGCCCCTTTCTTTGAGATAACTCTGCACTATTGCGAGCTGCAAATGCCACTTCCAGCTTAGCTGTGCAGAGGAAGAACAACAAGAAGAAGAAATATCTCGAAATATGTCCGTCAGGCCAGTTCCTTTGAGATGAATCTGCAAATATCTCGGAAACGAAGCGAGCTATGGCAAAATGTTAAGAGACGTTTTTTATAGAGAATTATGTTTCCTACAATTTATGTTCTATGATATTTTTTGATCAGAAGCGTAGTTTTCGAGATACATCGAGATATTTAAAAGTTCCGAAGCCGCACCAACATAATAGAGATACAGAAACACCGTGGCCCCTTTCTTTGAGATAACTCTGCACTAGTGCGAGCCGCAAATGCCACTTCCAGCTTAGCTGTGCAGAAGAAGAACAACAAGAAGAAGAAATATCTCGAAATATGTCCGTCAGGCCCCTTCCCTTGAGATAAATCCGCAAATATCTCGGAAACGAAGGGAGCTATGGCAAAATGTTACGAGACCTTTTTTGTAGAGAATTAAATTTCCTACTTTTTATGTTCTATGATATTTTTTGATCAGATGCGTAGCTCTCGAGATATATCAAGATATTTAAAAGTTCCGAAGCCGCATCAACATAATAGAGATACAGAAACACCGTGGCCCCTTTCTTTGAGATAACTCTGCACTATTGCGAGCTGTAAATGCCACTTCCAGCTTAGCTGTGCAGAAGAAGAACAACAAGAAGAAGAAATATCTCGAAATATGTCCGTCAGGCCCCTTCCCTTGAGATATATCTGCAAATATCTCGGAAACGAAGCGAGCTATGGCAAAATGTTGAGAGACCTTTTTTGTAGAGAATTATGTTTCCTACAATTTATGTTCTATGATATTTTTTGATCAGAAGCGTAGTTTTCGAGATATATCGAGATATTTAAAAGTTCCGAAGCCGCACCAACATAATAGAGATACAGAAACACCGTGGCCCCTTTCGTTGAGATAACTCTGCACTAGTGCGAGCCGCAAATGCCACTTCCAGCTTAGCTGTGCAGAAGAAGAACAACAAGAAGAAGAAATATCTCGAAATATGTCCGTCAGGCCCCTTCCCTTGAGATAAATCTGCACATATCTCGGAAACGAAGCGAGCTATGGCAAAATGTTAAGAGACGTTTTTTGTAGAGAATTATGTTTCCTACAATTTATGTTCTATGATATTTTTTGATCAGAGGCGTAGTTTTCGAGATATATCGAGATATTTAAAAGTTCCGAAGCCGCACCAACATAATAGAGATACAGAAACACCGTGGCCCCTTTCTTTGAGATAACTCTGCACTATTGCGAGCCGCAAATGCCACTTCCAGCTTAGCTGTGCAGAAGAAGAACAACAAGAAGAAGAAATATCTCGAAATATGTCCGTCAGGCCCCTTCCTTTGAGATATATCTGCAAATATCTCGGAAACGAAGCGAGCTATGGCAAAATGTTGAGAGACCTTTTTTGTAGAGAATTATGTTTCCTACAATTTATGTTCTATGATATTTTTTGATCAGAAGCGTAGTTTTCGAGATATATCGAGATATTTAAAAGTTCCGAAGCCGCACCAACATAATAGAGATACAGAAACACCGTGGCCCCTTTCGTTGAGATAACTCTGCACTAGTGCGAGCCGCAAATGCCACTTCCAGCTTAGCTGTGCAGAAGAAGAACAACAAGAAGAAGAAATATCTCGAAATATGTCCGTCAGGCCCCTTCCCTTGAGATAAATCTGCACATATCTCGGAAACGAAGCGAGCTATGGCAAAATGTTAAGAGACGTTTTTTGTAGAGAATTATGTTTCCTACAATTTATGTTCTATGATATTTTTTGATCAGAGGCGTAGTTTTCGAGATATATCGAGATATTTAAAAGTTCCGAAGCCGCACCAACATAATAGAGATACAGAAACACCGTGGCCCCTTTCTTTGAGATAACTCTGCACTATTGCGAGCCGCAAATGCCACTTCCAGCTTAGCTGTGCAGAAGAAGAACAACAAGAAGAAGAAATATCTCGAAATATGTCCGTCAGGCCCCTTCCTTTGAGATATATCTGCAAATATCTCGGAAACGAAGCGAGCTATGGCAAAATGTTAAGAGACCTTTTTTGTAGAGAATTATGTTTCCTACAATTTATGTTGTATGATATTTTTTGATCAGAAGCGTAGTTTTCGAGATATATCGAGATATTTAAAAGTTCCGAAGCCGCACCAACATAATAGAGATACAGAAACACCGTGGCCCCTTTCTTTGAGATAACTCTGCGTTTAGTGCGAGCCGCAAATGCCACTTCCAGCTTAGCTGTGCAGAAGAAGAACAACAAGAAGAAGAAATATCTCGAAATATGTCCGTCAGGCCCCTTCCCTTGAGATAAATCTGCAAATATCTCGGAAACGAAGCGAGCTATGGCAAAATGTTAAGACACCTTTTTTGTAGAGAATTAAGTTTCCTACTTTTTATGTTCTATGATATTTTTTGATCAGATGCGTAGTTCTCGAGATATATCAAGATATTTAATAGTTCCGAAGCCGCACCAACATAATAGAGATACAGAAACGCCGTGGCCCCTTTCTTTGAGATAACTCTGCACTATTGCGAGCTGGAAATGCCACTTCCAGTTTAGCTGTGCAGAAGAAGAACAACAAGAAGAAGAAATATCTCGAAATATGTCCGTCAGGCCCCTTCCCTTGAGATACATCTGCAAATATCTCGGAAACGAAGCGAGCTATGGCAAAATGTTAAGACACCTTTTTTGTAGAGAATTAAGTTTCCTACTTTTTATGTTCTATAATATTTTTGGATCAGATGCGTAGTTCTCGAGATATATCAAGATATTTAAAAGTTCCGAAGCCGCACCAACATAATGGAGATACAGAAACACCGTGGCCCCTTTCTTTGAGATAACTCTGCACTATTGTGAGCTGTAAATGCCACTTCCAGTTTAGCTGTGCAGAAGAAGAACAACAAGAAGAAGAAATATCTCGAAATATGTCCGTCAGGCCCCTTCCCTTGAGATATATCTGCAAATATCTCGGAAACGAAGCGAGCTATGGCCAATTGTTAAGAGACCTTTTTTGTAGAGAATTAAGTTTCCTACTTTGTATGTTCTATGATATTTTTTAATCAGATGCGTAGTTCTCGACATATATCAAGATATTTAAAAGTTCCGAAGCCGCACCAACATAATAGAGATACAGAAACACCGTGGCCCCTTTCTTTGAGATAACTCTGCACTATTGCGTGCTGTAAATGCCACTTCCAGCTTAGCTGTGCAGAAGAAGAACAACAAGAAGAAGAAATATCTCGAAATATGTCCGTCAGGCCCCTTCCCTTGAGATATATCTGCAAATATCTCGGAAACGAAGCGAGCTATGGCAAAATGTTAAGAGACCTTTTTTGTAGAGAATTATGTTTCCTACAATTTATGTTCTATGATATTTTTTGATCAGAAGCGTAGTTTTCGAGATATATCGAGATATTTAAAAGTTCCAAAGCCGCACCAACATAATAGAGATACAGAAACACCGTGGCCCCTTTCTTTGAGATAACTCTGCACTAGTGCGAGCCGCAAATGCCACTTCCAGCTTAGCTGTGCAGAAGAAGAACAACAAGAAGAAGAAATATCTCGAAATATGTCCGTCAGGCCCCTTCCCTTGAGATAAATCTGCAAATATCTCGGAAACGAAGCGAGCTAAGGCAAAATGTTAAGAGACCTTTTTTGTAGAGAATTGAGTTTCCTACTTTTTATGTTCTATGATATTTTTTGATCAGATGCGTAGTTCTCGAGATATATCAAGATATTTAAAAGTTCCGAAGCCGCACCAACATAATAGAGATACAGAAACACCGTGGCCCCTTTCTTTGAGATAACTCTGCACTATTGCGAGCTGCAAATGCCACTTCCAGCTTAGCTGTGCAGAGGAAGAACAACAAGAAGAAGAAATATCTCGAAATATGTCCGTCAGGCCAGTTCCTTTGAGCTGAATCTGCAAATATCTCGGAAACGAAGCGAGCTATGGCAAAATGTTAAGAGGCCTTTTTTGTAGAGAATTATGTTTCCTACAATTTATGTTCTATGATATTTTTTGATCAGAAGCGTAGTTTTCGAGATATATCGAGATATTTAAAAGTTCCGAAGCCGCACCAACATAATAGAGATACAGAAACACCGTGGCCCCTTTCTTTGAGATAACTCTGCGTTTAGTGCGAGCCGCAAATGCCACTTCCAGCTTAGCTGTGCAGAAGAAGAACAACAAGAAGAAGAAATATCTCGAAATATGTCCGTCAGGCCCCTTCCCTTGAGATAAATCTGCAAATATCTCGGAAACGAAGCGAGCTATGGCAAAATGTTAAGACACCTTTTTTGTAGAGAATTAAGTTTCCTACTTTTTATGTTCTATGATATTTTTTGATCAGATGCGTAGTTCTCGAGATATATCAAGATATTTAATAGTTCCGAAGCCGCACCAACATAATAGAGATACAGAAACACCGTGGCCCCTTTCTTTGAGATAACTCTGCACTATTGCGAGCTGGAAATGCCACTTCCAGTTTAGCTGTGCAGAAGAAGAATAACAAGAAGAAGAAATATCTCGAAATATGTCCGTCAGGCCCCTTCCCTTGAGATAAATCTGCAAATATCTCGGAAACGAAGCGAGCTATGGTAAAATGTTAAGAGACCTTTTTTGTAGAGAATTAAGTTTCCTACTTTTTATGTTCTATAATATTTTTTGATCAGATGCGTAGTTCTCGAGATATATCAAGATATTTAAAAGTTCCGAAGCCGCACCAACATAATAGAGATACAGAAACACCGTGGCCCCTTTCTTTGAGATAACTCTGCACTATTGTGAGCTGTAAATGCCACTTCCAGCTTAGCTGTGCAGAAGAAGAACAACAAGAAGAAGAAATATCTCGAAATATGTCCGTCAGGCCCCTTCCCTTGAGATAAATCTGCAAATATCTCGGAAACGAAGAGAGCTATGGCAAAATGTTAAGAGACCTTTTTTGTAGAGAATTAAGTTTCCTACTTTTCATGTTCTATGATATTTTTTGATCAGATGCGTAGTTCTCGAGATATATCAAGATATTTAAAAGATCCGAAGCCGCACCAACATAATAGGGATACTGAAACACCGTGGCCCCTTTCTTTGAGATAACTCTGCACTATTGCGAGCTGCAAATGCCACTTCCAGCTTAGCTGTGCAGAGGAAGAACAACAAGAAGAAGAAATATCTCGAAATATGTCCGTCAGGCCAGTTCCTTTGAGATGAATCTGCAAATATCTCGGAAACGAAGCGAGCTATGGCAAAATGTTAAGAGACGTTTTTTATAGAGAATTATGTTTCCTACAATTTATGTTCTATGATATTTTTTGATCAGAAGCGTAGTTTTCGAGATACATCGAGATATTTAAAAGTTCCGAAGCCGCACCAACATAATAGAGATACAGAAACACCGTGGCCCCTTTCTTTGAGATAACTCTGCACTAGTGCGAGCCGCAAATGCCACTTCCAGCTTAGCTGTGCAGAAGAAGAACAACAAGAAGAAGAAATATCTCGAAATATGTCCGTCAGGCCCCTTCCCTTGAGATAAATCCGCAAATATCTCGGAAACGAAGGGAGCTATGGCAAAATGTTACGAGACCTTTTTTGTAGAGAATTAAATTTCCTACTTTTTATGTTCTATGATATTTTTTGATCAGATGCGTAGCTCTCGAGATATATCAAGATATTTAAAAGTTCCGAAGCCGCATCAACATAATAGAGATACAGAAACACCGTGGCCCCTTTCTTTGAGATAACTCTGCACTATTGCGAGCTGTAAATGCCACTTCCAGCTTAGCTGTGCAGAAGAAGAACAACAAGAAGAAGAAATATCTCGAAATATGTCCGTCAGGCCCCTTCCCTTGAGATATATCTGCAAATATCTCGGAAACGAAGCGAGCTATGGCAAAATGTTGAGAGACCTTTTTTGTAGAGAATTATGTTTCCTACAATTTATGTTCTATGATATTTTTTGATCAGAAGCGTAGTTTTCGAGATATATCGAGATATTTAAAAGTTCCGAAGCCGCACCAACATAATAGAGATACAGAAACACCGTGGCCCCTTTCGTTGAGATAACTCTGCACTAGTGCGAGCCGCAAATGCCACTTCCAGCTTAGCTGTGCAGAAGAAGAACAACAAGAAGAAGAAATATCTCGAAATATGTCCGTCAGGCCCCTTCCCTTGAGATAAATCTGCACATATCTCGGAAACGAAGCGAGCTATGGCAAAATGTTAAGAGACGTTTTTTGTAGAGAATTATGTTTCCTACAATTTATGTTCTATGATATTTTTTGATCAGAGGCGTAGTTTTCGAGATATATCGAGATATTTAAAAGTTCCGAAGCCGCACCAACATAATAGAGATACAGAAACACCGTGGCCCCTTTCTTTGAGATAACTCTGCACTATTGCGAGCCGCAAATGCCACTTCCAGCTTAGCTGTGCAGAAGAAGAACAACAAGAAGAAGAAATATCTCGAAATATGTCCGTCAGGCCCCTTCCTTTGAGATATATCTGCAAATATCTCGGAAACGAAGCGAGCTATGGCAAAATGTTAAGAGACCTTTTTTGTAGAGAATTATGTTTCCTACAATTTATGTTGTATGATATTTTTTGATCAGAAGCGTAGTTTTCGAGATATATCGAGATATTTAAAAGTTCCGAAGCCGCACCAACATAATAGAGATACAGAAACACCGTGGCCCCTTTCTTTGAGATAACTCTGCGTTTAGTGCGAGCCGCAAATGCCACTTCCAGCTTAGCTGTGCAGAAGAAGAACAACAAGAAGAAGAAATATCTCGAAATATGTCCGTCAGGCCCCTTCCCTTGAGATAAATCTGCAAATATCTCGGAAACGAAGCGAGCTATGGCAAAATGTTAAGACACCTTTTTTGTAGAGAATTAAGTTTCCTACTTTTTATGTTCTATGATATTTTTTGATCAGATGCGTAGTTCTCGAGATATATCAAGATATTTAATAGTTCCGAAGCCGCACCAACATAATAGAGATACAGAAACGCCGTGGCCCCTTTCTTTGAGATAACTCTGCACTATTGCGAGCTGGAAATGCCACTTCCAGTTTAGCTGTGCAGAAGAAGAACAACAAGAAGAAGAAATATCTCGAAATATGTCCGTCAGGCCCCTTCCCTTGAGATACATCTGCAAATATCTCGGAAACGAAGCGAGCTATGGCAAAATGTTAAGACACCTTTTTTGTAGAGAATTAAGTTTCCTACTTTTTATGTTCTATAATATTTTTGGATCAGATGCGTAGTTCTCGAGATATATCAAGATATTTAAAAGTTCCGAAGCCGCACCAACATAATGGAGATACAGAAACACCGTGGCCCCTTTCTTTGAGATAACTCTGCACTATTGTGAGCTGTAAATGCCACTTCCAGTTTAGCTGTGCAGAAGAAGAACAACAAGAAGAAGAAATATCTCGAAATATGTCCGTCAGGCCCCTTCCCTTGAGATATATCTGCAAATATCTCGGAAACGAAGCGAGCTATGGCCAATTGTTAAGAGACCTTTTTTGTAGAGAATTAAGTTTCCTACTTTGTATGTTCTATGATATTTTTTAATCAGATGCGTAGTTCTCGACATATATCAAGATATTTAAAAGTTCCGAAGCCGCACCAACATAATAGAGATACAGAAACACCGTGGCCCCTTTCTTTGAGATAACTCTGCACTATTGCGTGCTGTAAATGCCACTTCCAGCTTAGCTGTGCAGAAGAAGAACAACAAGAAGAAGAAATATCTCGAAATATGTCCGTCAGGCCCCTTCCCTTGAGATATATCTGCAAATATCTCGGAAACGAAGCGAGCTATGGCAAAATGTTAAGAGACCTTTTTTGTAGAGAATTATGTTTCCTACAATTTATGTTCTATGATATTTTTTGATCAGAAGCGTAGTTTTCGAGATATATCGAGATATTTAAAAGTTCCAAAGCCGCACCAACATAATAGAGATACAGAAACACCGTGGCCCCTTTCTTTGAGATAACTCTGCACTAGTGCGAGCCGCAAATGCCACTTCCAGCTTAGCTGTGCAGAAGAAGAACAACAAGAAGAAGAAATATCTCGAAATATGTCCGTCAGGCCCCTTCCCTTGAGATAAATCTGCAAATATCTCGGAAACGAAGCGAGCTAAGGCAAAATGTTAAGAGACCTTTTTTGTAGAGAATTGAGTTTCCTACTTTTTATGTTCTATGATATTTTTTGATCAGATGCGTAGTTCTCGAGATATATCAAGATATTTAAAAGTTCCGAAGCCGCACCAACATAATAGAGATACAGAAACACCGTGGCCCCTTTCTTTGAGATAACTCTGCACTATTGCGAGCTGCAAATGCCACTTCCAGCTTAGCTGTGCAGAGGAAGAACAACAAGAAGAAGAAATATCTCGAAATATGTCCGTCAGGCCAGTTCCTTTGAGCTGAATCTGCAAATATCTCGGAAACGAAGCGAGCTATGGCAAAATGTTAAGAGGCCTTTTTTGTAGAGAATTATGTTTCCTACAATTTATGTTCTATGATATTTTTTGATCAGAAGCGTAGTTTTCGAGATATATCGAGATATTTAAAAGTTCCGAAGCCGCACCAACATAATAGAGATACAGAAACACCGTGGCCCCTTTCTTTGAGATAACTCTGCGTTTAGTGCGAGCCGCAAATGCCACTTCCAGCTTAGCTGTGCAGAAGAAGAACAACAAGAAGAAGAAATATCTCGAAATATGTCCGTCAGGCCCCTTCCCTTGAGATAAATCTGCAAATATCTCGGAAACGAAGCGAGCTATGGCAAAATGTTAAGACACCTTTTTTGTAGAGAATTAAGTTTCCTACTTTTTATGTTCTATGATATTTTTTGATCAGATGCGTAGTTCTCGAGATATATCAAGATATTTAATAGTTCCGAAGCCGCACCAACATAATAGAGATACAGAAACACCGTGGCCCCTTTCTTTGAGATAACTCTGCACTATTGCGAGCTGGAAATGCCACTTCCAGTTTAGCTGTGCAGAAGAAGAATAACAAGAAGAAGAAATATCTCGAAATATGTCCGTCAGGCCCCTTCCCTTGAGATAAATCTGCAAATATCTCGGAAACGAAGCGAGCTATGGTAAAATGTTAAGAGACCTTTTTTGTAGAGAATTAAGTTTCCTACTTTTTATGTTCTATAATATTTTTTGATCAGATGCGTAGTTCTCGAGATATATCAAGATATTTAAAAGTTCCGAAGCCGCACCAACATAATAGAGATACAGAAACACCGTGGCCCCTTTCTTTGAGATAACTCTGCACTATTGTGAGCTGTAAATGCCACTTCCAGCTTAGCTGTGCAGAAGAAGAACAACAAGAAGAAGAAATATCTCGAAATCTGTCCGACAGGCCCCTTCCCTTGAGATAAATCTGCAAATATCTCGGAAACGAAGCGAGCTATGGCAAAACCTTAACAAACCTTTTTGGAGAGAATTAAGTTTCCTACTTTTTATGTTCTATGATATTTTTTGATCAGATGCGTAGTACTCGAGATATATCAAGATATTTAAAAGTTCCGAAGCCGCACCAACATAATAGAGATACAGAAACACCGTGGCCCCTTTCTTTGAGATAACTCTGCACTATTGCGAGCTGCAAATGCCACTTCCAGCTTAGCTGTGCAGAGGAAGAACAACAAGAAGAAGAAATATCTCGAAATATGTCCGTCAGGCCAGTTCCTTTGAGCTGAATCTGCAAATATCTCGGAAACGAAGCGAGCTATGGCAAAATGTTAAGAGGCCTTTTTTGTAGAGAATTATGTTTCCTACAATTTATGTTCTATGATATTTTTTGATCAGAAGCGTAGTTTTCGAGATATATCGAGATATTTAAAAGTTCCGAAGCCGCACCAACATAATAGAGATACAGAAACACCGTGGCCCCTTTCTTTGAGATAACTCTGCGTTTAGTGCGAGCCGCAAATGCCACTTCCAGCTTAGCTGTGCAGAAGAAGAACAACAAGAAGAAGAAATATCTCGAAATATGTCCGTCAGGCCCCTTCCCTTGAGATAAATCTGCAAATATCTCGGAAACGAAGCGAGCTATGGCAAAATGTTAAGACACCTTTTTTGTAGAGAATTAAGTTTCCTACTTTTTATGTTCTATGATATTTTTTGATCAGATGCGTAGTTCTCGAGATATATCAAGATATTTAATAGTTCCGAAGCCGCACCAACATAATAGAGATACAGAAACACCGTGGCCCCTTTCTTTGAGATAACTCTGCACTATTGCGAGCTGGAAATGCCACTTCCAGTTTAGCTGTGCAGAAGAAGAACAACAAGAAGAAGAAATATCTCGAAATATGTCCGTCAGGCCCCTTCCCTTGAGATAAATCTGCAAATATCTCGGAAACGAAGCGAGCTATGGTAAAATGTTAAGAGACCTTTTTTGTAGAGAATTAAGTTTCCTACTTTTTATGTTCTATAATATTTTTTGATCAGATGCGTAGTTCTCGAGATATATCAAGATATTTAAAAGTTCCGAAGCCGCACCAACATAATAGAGATACAGAAACACCGTGGCCCCTTTCTTTGAGATAACTCTGCACTATTGTGAGCTGTAAATGCCACTTCCAGCTTAGCTGTGCAGAAGAAGAACAACAAGAAGAAGAAATATCTCGAAATCTGTCCGACAGGCCCCTTCCCTTGAGATAAATCTGCAAATATCTCGGAAACGAAGCGAGCTATGGCAAAACCTTAACAAACCTTTTTGGAGAGAATTAAGTTTCCTACTTTTTATGTTCTATGATATTTTTTGATCAGATGCGTAGTACTCGAGATATATCAAGATATTTAAAAGTTCCGAAGCCGCACCAACATAATAGAGATACAGAAACACCGTGGCCCCTTTCTTTGAGATAACTCTGCACTAGTGCGAGCCGCAAATGCCACTTCCAGCTTAGCTGTGCAGAAGAAGAACAACAAGAAGAAGAAATATCTCGAAATATGTCCGTCAGGCCCCTTCCCTTGAGATGTATCTGCAAATATCTCGGAAACGAAGCGAGCTATGGCAAAATGTTAAGAGACCTTTTTTGTAGAGAATTATGTTTCCTACAATTTATGTTCTATGATATTTTTTGATCAGAAGCGTAGTTTTCGAGATATATCGAGATATTTAAAAGTTCCGAAGCCGCACCAACATAATAGAGATACAGAAACACCGTGGCCCCTTTCTTTGAGATAACTCTGCGTTTAGTGCGAGCCGCAAATGCCACTTCCAGCTTAGCTGTGCAGAAGAAGAACAACAAGAAGAAGAAATATCTCGAAATCTGTCCGACAGGCCCCTTCCCTTGAGATAAATCTGCAAATATCTCGGAAACGAAGCGAGCTATGGCAAAACCTTAACAAACCTTTTTGGAGAGAATTAAGTTTCCTACTTTTTATGTTCTATGATATTTTTTGATCAGATGCGTAGTACTCGAGATATATCAAGATATTTAAAAGTTCCGAAGCCGCACCAACATAATAGAGATACAGAAACACCGTGGCCCCTTTCTTTGAGATAACTCTGCACTAGTGCGAGCCGCAAATGCCACTTCCAGCTTAGCTGTGCAGAAGAAGAACAACAAGAAGAAGAAATATCTCGAAATATGTCCGTCAGGCCCCTTCCCTTGAGATGTATCTGCAAATATCTCGGAAACGAAGCGAGCTATGGCAAAATGTTAAGAGACCTTTTTTGTAGAGAATTATGTTTCCTACAATTTATGTTCTATGATATTTTTTGATCAGAAGCGTAGTTTTCGAGATATATCGAGATATTTAAAAGTTCCGAAGCCGCACCAACATAATAGAGATACAGAAACACCGTGGCCCCTTTCTTTGAGATAACTCTGCGTTTAGTGCGAGCCGCAAATGCCACTTCCAGCTTAGCTGTGCAGAAGAAGAACAACAAGAAGAAGAAATATCTCGAAATATGTCCGTCAGGCCCCTTCCCTTGAGATAAATCTGCAAATATCTCGGAAACGAAGCGAGCTATGGCAAAATGTTAAGACACCTTTTTTGTAGAGAATTAAGTTTCCTACTTTTTATGTTCTATGATATTTTTTGATCAGATGCGTAGTTCTCGAGATATATCAAGATATTTAATAGTTCCGAAGCCGCACCAACATAATAGAGATACAGAAACACCGTGGCCCCTTTCTTTGAGATAACTCTGCACTATTGCGAGCTGGAAATGCCACTTCCAGTTTAGCTGTGCAGAAGAAGAACAACAAGAAGAAGAAATATCTCGAAATATGTCCGTCAGGCCCCTTCCCTTGAGATACATCTGCAAATATCTCGGAAACGAAGCGAGCTATGGCAAAATGTTAAGACACGTTTTTGTAGAGAATTAAGTTTCCTACTTTTTATGTTCTATAATATTTTTGGATCAGATGCGTAGTTCTCGAGATATATCAAGATATTTAAAAGTTCCGAAGCCGCACCAACATAATGGAGATACAGAAACACCGTGGCCCCTTTCTTTGAGATAACTCTGCACTATTGTGAGCTGTAAATGCCACTTCCAGTTTAGCTGTGCAGAAGAAGAACAACAAGAAGAAGAAATATCTCGAAATATGTCCGTCAGGCCCCTTCCCTTGAGATATATCTGCAAATATCTCGGAAACGAAGCGAGCTATGGCCAATTGTTAAGAGACCTTTTTTGTAGAGAATTAAGTTTCCTACTTTGTATGTTCTATGATATTTTTTGATCAGATGCGTAGTTCTCGACATATATCAAGATATTTAAAAGTTCCGAAGCCGCACCAACATAATAGAGATACAGAAACACCGTGGCCCCTTTCTTTGAGATAACTCTGCACTATTGCGTGCTGTAAATGCCACTTCCAGCTTAGCTGTGCAGAAGAAGAACAACAAGAAGAAGAAATATCTCGAAATATGTCCGTCAGGCCCCTTCCCTTGAGATATATCTGCAAATATCTCGGAAACGAAGCGAGCTATGGCAAAATGTTAAGAGACCTTTTTTGTAGAGAATTATGTTTCCTACAATTTATGTTCTATGATATTTTTTGATCAGAAGCGTAGTTTTCGAGATATATCGAGATATTTAAAAGTTCCAAAGCCGCACCAACATAATAGAGATACAGAAACACCGTGGTCCCTTTCTTTGAGATAACTCTGCACTAGTGCGAGCCGCAAATGCCACTTCCAGCTTAGCTGTGCAGAAGAAGAACAACAAGAAGAAGAAATATCTCGAAATATGTCCGTCAGGCCCCTTCCCTTGAGATAAATCTGCAAATATCTCGGAAACGAAGCGAGCTAAGGCAAAATGTTAAGAGACCTTTTTTGTAGAGAATTAAGTTTCCTACTTTTTATGTTCTATGATATTTTTTGATCAGATGCGTAGTTCTCGAGATATATCAAGATATTTAAAAGTTCCGAAGCCGCACCAACATAATAGAGATACAGAAACACCGTGGCCCCTTTCTTTGAGATAACTCTGCACTATTGCGAGCTGCAAATGCCACTTCCAGCTTAGCTGTGCAGAAGAAGAACAACAAGAAGAAGAAATATCTCGAAATATGTCCGTCAGGCCCCTTCCCTTGAGATATATCTGCAAATATCTCGGAAACGAAGCGAGCTAAGGCAAAATGTTAAGAGACCTTTTTTGTAGAGAATTATGTTTCCTACAATTTATGTTCTATGATATTTTTTGATCAGAAGCGTAGTTTTCGAGATATATCGAGATATTTAAAAGTTCCGAAGCCGCACCAACATAATAGAGATACAGAAACACCGTGGCCCCTTTCTTTGAGATAACTCTGCACTAGTGCGAGCCGCAAATGCCACTTCCAGCTTAGCTGTGCAGAAGAAGAACAACAAGAAGAAGAAATATCTCGAAATATGTCCGTCAGGCCACTTCCCTTGAGATAAATCTGCAAATATCTCGGAAACGAAGCGAGCTATGGCAAAATGTTAAGAGACCTTTTTTGTAGAGAATTAAGTTTCCTACTTTTTATCTTCTATGATATTTTTTGATCAGATGCGTAGTTCTCGAGATATATCAAGATATTTAAAAGTTCCGAAGCCGCACCAACATAATAGAGATACAGAAACACCGTGGCCCCTTTCTTTGAGATAACTCTGCACTAGTGCGAGCTGCAAATGCCACTTCCAGCTTAGCTGTGCAGAAGAAGAACAACAAGAAGAAGAAGTATCTCGAAATATGTCCGTCAGGCCCGTTCCTTTGAGCTGAATCTGCAAATATCTCGGAAACGAAGCGAGCTATGGCAAAATCTTAAGAGACGTTTTTTGTAGAGAATTATGTTTCCTACAATTTATGTTCTATGATATTTTTTGATCAGAAGCGTAGTTTTCGAGATATATCGAGATATTTAAAAGTTCCGAAGCCGCACCAACATAATAGAGATACAGAAACACCGTGGCCCCTTTCTTTGAGATAACTCTGCACTATTGCGAGCTGTAAATGCCACTTCCAGCTTAGCTGTGCAGAAGAAGAACAACAAGAAGAAGAAATATCTCGAAATATGTCCGTCAGGCCCCTTCCCTTGAGATAAATCTGCAAATATCTCGGAAACGAAGCGACCTATGGCAAAATGTTCAGAGACCTTTTTTGTAGAGAATTCTGTTTCCTACAATTTATGTTCTATGATATTTTTTGATCAGAAGCGTAGTTTTCGAGATATATCGAGATATTTAAAAGTTCCGAAGCCGCACCAACATAATAGAGATACAGAAACACCGTGGCCCCTTTCTTTGAGATAACTCTGCACTAGTGCGAGCCGCAAATGCCACTTCCAGCTTAGCTGTGCAGAAGAAGAACAACAAGAAGAAGAAATATCTCGAAATATGTCCGTCAGGCCCTTTCCCTTGAGATAAATCTGCAAATATCTCGGAAACGAAGCGAGCTATGGCAAAATGTTAAGAGACCTTTTTTGTAGAGAATTATGTTTCCTACAATTTATGTTCTATGATATTTTTTGATCAGAAGCGTAGTTTTCGAGATATATCGAGATATTTAAAAGTTCCGAAGCCGCACCAACATAATAGAGATACAGAAACGCCGTGGCCCCTTTCTTTGAGATAACTCTGCACTATTGCGAGCTGCAAATGCCACTTCCAGCTTAGCTGTGCAGAGGAAGAACAACAAGAAGAAGAAATTTCTCGAAATATGTCCGTCAGGCCAGTTCCTTTGAGATGAATCTGCAAATATCTCGGAAACGAAGCGAGCTATGGCAAAATGTTAAGAGACCTTTTTTGTAGACAATTAAGTTTCCTACAATTTATGTTCTATGATATTTTTTGATCAGAAGCGTAGTTTTCGAGATATATCGAGATATTTAAAAGTTCCGAAGCCGCACCACCATAATAGAGATACAGAAACACCGTGGCTCCTTTCTTTGAGATAACTCTGCACTAGTGCGAGCCGCAAATGCCACTTCCAGCTTAGCTGTGCAGAGGAAGAACAACAAGAAGAAGAAATATCTCGAAACATGTCCGTCAGACCAGTTCCTTTGAGCTGAATCTGCAAATATCTCGGAAACGAAACGAGCTATGGCAAAATGTTAAGAGATGTTTTTTGTAGAGAATTATGTTTCCTACAATTTATGTTCTATGATATTTTTTGATCAGAAGCGTAGTTTTCGAGATATATCGAGATATTTAAAAGTTCCGAAGACGCACCAACATAATAGAGATACAGAAACACCGTGGCCCCTTTCTTTGAGATAACTCTGCACTATTGCGAGCTGTAAATGCCACTTCCAGCTTAGCTGTGCAGAAGAAGAACAACAAGAAGAAGAAATATCTCGAAATATGTCCGTCAGGCCCCTTCCCTTGAGATAAATCTGCAAATATCTCGGAAACGAAGCGAGCTATGGCAAAATGTTAAGAGACCTTTTTTGTACAGAATTATGTTTCCTACTTTTTACGTTCTATGATATTTTTTGATCAGACGCGTAGTTCTCGAGATATATCAAGATATTTAAAAGTTCCGAAGCCGCACCAACATAATAGAGATACAGAAACACCGTGGCCCCTTTCTTTGAGATAACTCTGCACTATTGCGAGCTGCAAATGCCACTTCCAGCTTAGCTGTGCAGAGGAAGAACAACAAGAAGAAGAAATATCTCGAAATATGCCCGTCAGGCCCCTTCCCTTGAGATATATCTGCAAATATCTCGGAAACGAAGAGAGCTATGGCCAATTGTTAAGAGACCTTTTTTGTAGAGAATTAAGTTTCCTACTTTTTATGTTCTATGATATTTTTTGATCAGATGCGTAGTTCTCGAGATATATCGAGATATTTAAAAGTTCCGAAGCCGCACCAACATAATAGAGATACAGAAACACCGTGGCCCCTTTCTTTGAGATAACTCTGCACTAGTGCGAGCGGCAAATGCCACTTCCAGCTTAGCTGTGCAGAAGAAGAACAACAAGAAGAAGAAATATCTCGAAATATGTCCGTCAGGCCCCTTCCCTTGAGATATATCTGCAAATATCTCGGAAACGAAGCGAGCTAAGGCAAAATGTTAAGAGACCTTTTTTGTAGAGAATTATGTTTCCTACAATTTATGTTCTATGATATTTTTTGATCAGAAGCGTAGTTTTCGAGATATATCGAGATATTTAAAAGTTCCGAAGCCGCACCAACATAATAGAGATACAGAAACGCCGTGGCCCCTTTCTTTGAGATAACTCTGCACTATTGCGAGCTGCAAATGCCACTTCCAGCTTATCTGTGCAGAGGAAGAACAACAAGAAGAAGAAATTTCTCGAAATATGTCCGTCAGGCCAGTTCCTTTGAGATGAATCTGCAAATATCTCGGAAACGAAGCGAGCTATGGCAAAATGTTAAGAGACCTTTTTTGTAGACAATTAAGTTTCCTACAATTTATGTTCTATGATATTTTTTGATCAGAAGCGTAGTTTTCGAGATATATCGAGATATTTAAAAGTTCCGAAGCCGCACCAACATAACAGAGATACAGAAACACCGTGGCTCCTTTCTTTGAGATAACTCTGCACTAGTGCGAGCCGCAAATGCCACTTCCAGCTTAGCTGTGCAGAAGAAGAACAACAAGAAGAAGAAATATCTCGAAATATGTCCGTCAGGCCCCTTCCCTTGAGATAAATCTGCAAATATCTCGGAAACGAAGCGTGCTATGGCAAAATCTTAAGAGACTTTTTTTGTAGAGAATTAAGTTTCCTACTTTTTATGTTCTATGATATTTTTCGATCAGAGGCGGGGTTATCGAGATATATCAAGATATTTAAAAGTTCCGAAGCCGCACCAACATAATAGAGATACAGAAACACCGTGGCCCCTTTCTTTGAGATAACTCTGCACGATTGCGAGCTGGAAATGCCACTTCCAGTTTAGCTGTGCAGAAAAAGAACAACAAGAAGAAGAAATATCTCGAAATATGTCCATCAGGACCCTTCCCTTGAGATAAATCTGCAAATATCTCGGAAACGAAGCGAGCTATGGCAAAATGTTAAGAGACCTTTTTTGTAGAGAATTATGTTTCCTACAATTTATGTTCTATGATATTTTTTGATCAGAAGCGTAGTTTTCGAGATATATCGAGATATGTAAAAGTTCCGCAGCCGCACCAACATAATAGAGATACAGAAACACCGTGGCCCCTTTCTTTGGGATAACTCTGCACTCTTGCGAGCTGCAAATGCCACTTCCAGCTTAGCTGTGCAGAAGAAGAACAACAAGAAGAAGAAATATCTCGAAATATGTCCGTCAGGCCACTTCCCTTGAGATAAATCTGCAAATATCTCGGAAACGAAGCGAGCTATGGCAAAATGTTAAGAGACCTTTTTTGTAGAGAATTAAGTTTCCTACTTTTTATGTTCGATGATATTTTTTGATCAGATGCGTAGTTCTCGAGATATATCAAGATATTTAAAAGTTCCGAAGCTGCACCAACATAATAGAGGTACAGAAACACCGTGGCCTCTTTCTTTGAGATAACTCTGCACTATTGCGAGCTGCAAATGCCACTTCGAGCTTAGCTGTGCAGAAGAAGAACAACAAGAAGAAGAAATATCTCGAAATATGTCCGTCAGGCCCCTTCCCTTGAGATAAATCTGCAAATATCTCGGAAACGAAGAGAGCTATGGCAAAATGTTAAGAGACCTTTTTTGTAGAGAATTAAGTTTCCTACTTTTCATGTTCTATGATATTTTTTGATCAGATGCGTAGTTCTCGAGATATATCAAGATATTTAAAAGTTCCGAAGCAGCACCAACATAATAGAGGTACAGAAACACCGTGGCCTCTTTCTTTGAGATAACTCTGCACTATTGCGAGCTGCAAATGCCACTTCGAGCTTAGCTGTGCAGAAGAAGAACAACAAGAAGAAGAAATTTCTCGAAATATGTCCGTCAGGCCAGTTCCTTTGAGATGAATCTGCAAATATCTCGGAAACGAAGCGAGCTATGGCAAAATGTTAAGAGACCTTTTTTGTAGACAATTAAGTTTCCTACAATTTATGTTCTATGATATTTTTTGATCAGAAGCGTAGTTTTCGAGATATATCGAGATATTTAAAAGTTCCGAAGCCGCACCAACATAATAGAGATACAGAAACACCGTGGCTCCTTTCTTTGAGATAACTCTGCACTAGTGCGAGCCGCAAATGCCACTTCCAGCTTAGCTGTGCAGAAGAAGAACAACAAGAAGAAGAAATATCTCGAAATATGTCCGTCAGGCCCCTTCCCTTGAGATAAATCTGCAAATATCTCGGAAACGAAGCGTGCTATGGCAAAATGTTAAGAGACTTTTTTTGTAGAGAATTAAGTTTCCTACTTTTTATGTTCTATGATATTTTTCGATCAGAGGCGGGGTTATCGAGATATATCAAGATATTTAAAAGTTCCGAAGCTGCACCAACATAATAGAGGTACAGAAACACCGTGGCCTCTTTCTTTGAGATAACTCTGCACTATTGCGAGCTGCAAATGCCACTTCGAGCTTAGCTGTGCAGAAGAAGAACAACAAGAAGAAGAAATATCTCGAAATATGTCCGTCAGGCCCCTTCCCTTGAGATAAATCTGCAAATGTCTCGGAAACGAAGAGAGCTATGGCAAAATGTTAAGAGACCTTTTTTGTAGAGAATTAAGTTTCCTACTTTTCATGTTCTATGATATTTTTTGATCAGATGCGTAGTTCTCGAGATATATCAAGATATTTAAAAGTTCCGAAGCAGCACCAACATAATAGAGATACAGAAACACCGTGGCCCCTTTCTTTGAGATAACTCTGCACTATTGCGAGCTGTAATTGCCACTTCCAGCTTAGCTGTGCAGAAGAAGAACAACAAGAAGAAGAAATATCTCGAAATATGTCCGTCAGGCCCCTTCCCTTGAGATAAATATGCAAATATCTCGGAAACGAAGCGAGCTATGGCAAAATGTTAAGAGACCTTTTTTGTAGAGAATTAGGTTTCCTACTTTTTATGTTCTATGATATTTTTTGATCAGATGCGTAGTTCTCGAGATATATCAAGATATTTAAAAGTTCCGAAGCCGCACCAACATAATACAGATACAGAAACACCGTGGCCCCTTTCTTTGAGATAACTCTGCACTATTGCGAGCTGCAAATGCCACTTCCAGCTTAGCTGTGCAGAGGAAGAACAACAAGAAGAAGAAATTTCTCGAAATATGTCCGTCAGGCCAGTTCCTTTGAGATGAATCTGCAAATATCTCGGAAACGAAGCGAGCTATGGCAAAATGTTAAGAGACCTTTTTTGTAGACAATTAAGTTTCCTACAATTTATGTTCTATGATATTTTTTGATCAGAAGCGTAGTTTTCGAGATATATCGAGATATTTAAAAGTTCCGCAGCCGCACCAACATAATAGAGATACAGAAACACCGTGGCCCCTTTCTTTGCGATAACTCTGCACTCTTGCGAGCTGCAAATGCCACTTCCAGCTTAGCTGTGCAGAAGAAGAACAACAAGAAGAAGAAATATCTCGAAATATGTCCGGCAGGCCACTTCCCTTGAGATAAATCTGCAAATATCTCGGAAACGAAGCGAGCTATGGCAAAATGTTAAGAGACCTTTTTTGTAGAGAATTAAGTTTCCTACTTTTTATGTTCGATGATATTTTTTGATCAGATGCGTAGTTCTCGAGATATATCAAGATATTTAAAAGTTCCGAAGCTGCACCAACATAATAGAGGTACAGAAACACCGTGGCCTCTTTCTTTGAGATAACTCTGCACTATTGCGAGCTGCAAATGCCACTTCGAGCTTAGCTGTGCAGAAGAAGAACAACAAGAAGAAGAAATATCTCGAAATATGTCCGTCAGGCCCCTTCCCTTGAGATAAATCTGCAAATATCTCGGAAACGAAGAGAGCTATGGCAAAATGTTAAGAGACCTTTTTTGTAGAGAATTAAGTTTCCTACTTTTCATGTTCTATGATATTTTTTGATCAGATGCGTAGTTCTCGAGATATATCAAGATATTTAAAAGTTCCGAAGCAGCACCAACATAATAGAGATACAGAAACACCGTGGCCCCTTTCTTTGAGATAACTCTGCACTATTGCGAGCTGTAATTGCCACTTCCAGCTTAGCTGTGCAGAAGAAGAACAACAAGAAGACGAAATATCTCGAAATATGTCCGTCAGGCCCCTTCCCTTGAGATAAATATGCAAATATCTCGGAAACGAAGCGAGCTATGGCAAAATGTTAAGAGACCTTTTTTGTACAGAATTATGTTTCCTACTTTTTATGTTCTATGATATTTTTTGATCAGACGCGTAGTTCTCGAGATATATCAAGATATTTAAAAGTTCCGAAGCCGCACCAACATAATAGAGATACAGAAACACCGTGGCCCCTTTCTTTGAGATAACTCTGCACTATTGCGAGCTGCAAATGCCACTTCCAGCTTAGCTGTGCAGAGGAAGAACAACAAGAAGAAGAAATATCTCGAAATATGCCCGTCAGGCCCCTTCCCTTGAGATATATCTGCAAATATCTCGGAAACAAAGCGAGGTATGGCAAAATGTTAAGAGACCTTTTTTGTAGAGAATTATGTTTGCTACAATTTATGTTCTACGATATTTTTTGATCAGAAGCGTAGTTTTCGAGATATATCGAGATATTTAAAAGTTCCGAAGCCGCACCAACATAATAGAGATACAGAAACACCGTGGCCCCTTTCTTTGAGATAACTCTGCACTATTGCGTGCTGTAAATGCCACTTCCAGCTTAGCTGTGCAGAAGAAGAACAACAAGAAGAAGAAATATCTCGAAATATGTCCGTCAGGCCCCTTCCCTTGAGATATATCTGCAAATATCTCGGAAACGAAGCTAGCTATGGCAAAATGTTAAGAGACCTTTTTTGTAGAGAATTATGTTTCCTACAATTTATCTTCTATGATATTTTTTGATCAGAAGCGTAGTTTTCGAGATATATCGAGATATTTAAAAGTTCCGAAGCCGCACCAACATAATAGAGATACAGAAACACCGTGGCCCCTTTCTTTGAGATAACTCTGCACTATTGCGAGCCGCAAATGCCACTTCCAGCTTAGCTGTGCAGAAGAAGAACAACAAGAAGAAGAAATATCTCGAAATATGTCCGTCAGGCCCCTTCCCTTGAGATATATCTGCAAATATCTCGGAAACGAAGCTAGCTATGGCAAAATGTTAAGAGACCTTTTTTGTAGAGAATTATGTTTCCTACAATTTATCTTCTATGATATTTTTTGATCAGAAGCGTAGTTTTCGAGATATATCGAGATATTTAAAAGTTCCGAAGCCGCACCAACATAATAGAGATACAGAAACACCGTGGCCCCTTTCTTTGAGATAACTCTGCACTAGTGCGAGCCGCAAATGCCACTTCCAGCTTAGCTGTGCAGAAGAAGAACAACAAGAAGAAGAAATATCTCGAAATATGTCCGTCAGGCCCCTTCCCTTGAGATAAATCTGCAAATATCTCGGAAACGAAGCGAGCTAAGGCAAAATGTTAAGAGACCTTTTTTGTAGAGAATTAAGTTTCCTACTTTTTATGTTCTATGATATTTTTTGATCAGATGCGTAGTTCTCGAGATATATCAAGATATTTAAAAGTTCCGAAGCCGCACCAACATAATAGAGATACAGAAACACCGTGGCCCCTTTCTTTGAGATAACTCTGCACTATTGCGAGCTGCAAATGCCACTTCCAGCTTAGCTGTGCAGAGGAAGAACAACAAGAAGAAGAAATATCTCGAAATATGTCCGTCAGGCCAGTTCCTTTGAGCTGAATCTGCAAATATCTCGGAAACGAAGCGAGCTATGGCAAAATGTTAAGAGGCCTTTTTTGTAGAGAATTAAGTTTCCTACTTTTTATGTTCTATGATATTTTTTGATCAGATGCGTAGTTCTCGAGATATATCAAGATATTTAAAAGTTCCGAAGCCGCACCAACATAATAGAGATACAGAAACACCGTGGCCCCTTTCTTTGAGATAACTCTGCACTATTGCGAGCTGTAAATGCCACTTCCAGCTTAGCTGTGCAGAAGAAGAACAACAAGAAGAAGAAATATCTCGAAATATGTCCGTCAGGCCCCTTCCCTTGAGATATATCTGCAAATATCTCGGAAACGAAGCGAGCTATGGCAAAATGTTGAGAGACCTTTTTTGTAGAGAATTAAGTTTCCTACTTTTTATGTTCTATGATATTTTTTGATCAGATGCGTAGTTCTCGAGATATATCAAGATATTTAAAAGTTCCGAAGCCGCACCAACATAATAGAGATACAGAAACACCGTGGCCCCTTTCTTTGAGATAACTCTGCACTATTGCGAGCTGCAAATGCCACTTCCAGCTTAGCTGTGCAGAAGAAGAACATCAAGAAGAAGAAATATCTCGAAATATGTCCGTCAGGCCCCTTCCCTTGAGATAAATCTGCAAATATCTCGGAAACGAAGAGAGCTATGGCCAATTGTTGAGAGACCTTTTTTGTAGAGAATTAAGTTTCCTACTTTTTATGTTCTATGATATTTTTTGATCAGAGGCGGGGTTATCGAGATATATCAAGATATTTAAAAGTTCCGAAGCCACACCAACATAATAGAGATACAGAAACACCGTGGCCCCTTTCTTTGAGATAACTCTGCACTAGTGCGAGCCGCAAATGCCACTTCCAGCTTAGCTGAGCAGAAGAAGAACAACAAGAAGAAGAAATATCTCGAAATATGTCCGTCAGGCCCCTTCCCTTGAGATAAATCTGCAAATATCTCGGAAACGAAGCGACCTATGGCAAAATGTTCAGAGACCTTTTTTGTAGAGAATTCTGTTTCCTACAATTTATGTTCTATGATATTTTTTGATCAGAAGCGTAGTTTTCGAGATATATCGAGATATTTAAAAGTTCCGAAGCCGCACCAACATAATAGAGATACAGAAACACCGTGGCCCCTTTCTTTGAGATAACTCTGCACTAGTGCGAGCCGCAAATGCCACTTCCAGCTTAGCTGTGCAGAAGAAGAACAACAAGAAGAAGAAATATCTCGAAATATGTCCGTCAGGCCCCTTCCCTTGAGATAAATCTGCAAATATCTCGGAAACGAAGCGAGCTATGGCAAAATGTTAAGAGACCTTTTTTGTAGAGAATTATGTTTCCTACAATTTATGTTCTATGATATTTTTTGATCAGAAGCGTAGTTTTCGAGATATATCGAGATATTTAAAAGTTCCGAAGCCGCACCAACATAATAGAGATACAGAAACGCCGTGGCCCCTTTCTTTGAGATAACTCTGCACTATTGCGAGCTGCAAATGCCACTTCCAGCTTAGCTGTGCAGAGGAAGAACAACAAGAAGAAGAAATTTCTCGAAATATGTCCGTCAGGCCAGTTCCTTTGAGATGAATCTGCAAATATCTCGGAAACGAAGCGAGCTATGGCAAAATGTTAAGAGACCTTTTTTGTAGACAATTAAGTTTCCTACAATTTATGTTCTATGATATTTTTTGATCAGAAGCGTAGTTTTCGAGATATATCGAGATATTTAAAAGTTCCGAAGCCGCACCAACATAATAGAGATACAGAAACACCGTGGCTCCTTTCTTTGAGATAACTCTGCACTAGTGCGAGCCGCAAATGCCACTTCCAGCTTAGCTGTGCAGAAGAAGAACAACAAGAAGAAGAAATATCTCGAAATTTGTCCGTCAGGCCCCTTCCCTTGAGATAAATCTGCAAATATCTCGGAAACGAAGCGTGCTATGGCAAAATGTTAAGAGACCTTTTTTGTAGAGAATTAAGTTCCCTACTTTTTATGTTCTATGATATTTTTCGATCAGAGGCGGGGTTATCGAGATATATCAAGATATTTAAAAGTTCCGAAGCCACACCAACATAATAGAGATACAGAAACACCGTGGCCCCTTTCTTTGAGATAACTCTGCACGATTGCGAGCTGGAAATGCCACTTCCAGTTTAGCTGTGCAGAAAAAGAACAACAAGAAGAAGAAATATCTCGAAATATGTCCATCAGGACCCTTCCCTTGAGATAAATCTGCAAATATCTCGGAAACGAAGCGAGCTATGACAAAATGTTAAGAGACCTTTTTTGTAGAGAATTATGTTTCCTACAATTTATGTTCTATGATATTTTTTGATCAGAAGCGTAGTTTTCGAGATATATCGAGATATGTAAAAGTTCCGCAGCCGCACCAACATAATAGAGATACAGAAACACCGTGGCCCCTTTCTTTGGGATAACTCTGCACTCTTGCGAGCTGCAAATGCCACTTCCAGCTTAGCTGTGCAGAAGAAGAACAACAAGAAGAAGAAATATCTCGAAATATGTCCGTCAGGCCACTTCCCTTGAGATAAATCTGCAAATATCTCGGAAACGAAGCGAGCTATGGCAAAATGTTAAGAGACCTTTTTTGTAGAGAATTAAGTTTCCTACTTTTTATGTTCGATGATATTTTTTGATCACATGCGTAGTTCTCGAGATATATCAAGATATTTAAAAGTTCCGAAGCTGCACCAACATAATAGAGGTACAGAAACACCGTGGCCTCTTTCTTTGAGATAACTCTGCACTATTGCGAGCTGCAAATGCCACTTCGAGCTTAGCTGTGCAGAAGAAGAACAACAAGAAGAAGAAATATCTCGAAATATGTCCGTCAGGCCCCTTCCCTTGATATAAATCTGCAAATATCTCGGAAACGAAGAGAGCTATGGCAAAATGTTAAGAGACCTTTTTTGTAGAGAATTAAGTTTCCTACATTTCATGTTCTATGATATTTTTTGATCAGATGCGTAGTTCTCGAGATATATCAAGATATTTAAAAGTTCCGAAGCAGCACCAACATAATAGAGATACAGAAACACCGTGGCCCCTTTCTTTGAGATAACTCTGCACTATTGCGAGCTGTAATTGCCACTTCCAGCTTAGCTGTGCAGAAGAAGAACAACAAGAAGAAGAAATATCTCGAAACATGTCCGTCAGACCAGTTCCTTTGAGCTGAATCTGCAAATATCTCGGAAACGAAACGAGCTATGGCAAAATGTTAAGAGATGTTTTTTGTAGAGAATTAAGTTTCCTACTTTTTATGTTCTATGATATTTTTTGATCAGATGCGTAGTTCTCGAGATATATCAAGATATTTAAAAGTTCCGAAGCCGCACCAACATAATAGAGATACAGAAACACCGTGGCCCCTTTCTTTGAGATAACTCTGCACTATTGCGAGCTGTAAATGCCACTTCCAGCTTAGCTGTGCAGAAGAAGAACAACAAGAAGAAGAAATATCTCGAAATATGTCCGTCAGGCCCCTTCCCTTGAGATAAATATGCAAATATCTCGGAAACGAAGCGAGCTATGGCAAAATGTTGAGAGACGTTTTTTGTAGAGAATTAAGTTTCCTACTTTTTATGTTCTATGATATTTTTTGATCAGATGCGTAGTTCTCGAGATATATCAAGATATTTAAAAGTTCCGAAGCCGCACCAACATAATAGAGATACAGAAACACCGTGGCCCCTTTCTTTGAGATAACTCTGCACTATTGCGAGCTGTAAATGCCACTTCCAGCTTAGCTGTGCAGAAGAAGAACAACAAGAAGAAGAAATATCTCGAAATATGTCCGTCAGGCCCCTTCCCTTGAGATAAATATGCAAATATCTCGGAAACGAAGCGAGCTATGGCAAAATGTTAAGAAACCTTTTTTGTAGAGAATTAAGTTTCCTACTTTTTATGTTCTATGATATTTTTTGATCAGATGCGTAGTTCTCGAGATATATCAAGATATTTAAAAGTTCCGAAGCCGCACCATCATAATAGAGATACAGAAACACCGTGGCCCCTTTCTTTGAGATAACTCTGCACTATTGCGAGCTGCAAATGCCACTTCCAGCTTAGCTGTGCAGAAGAAGAACAACAAGAAGAAGATATATCTCGAAATATGTCCGTCAGGCCCCTTCCCTTGAGATAAATCTGCAAATATCTCGGAAACGAAGAGAGCTATGGCAAAATGTTAAGAGACCTTTTTTGTAGAGAATTAAGTTTCCTACTTTTCATGTTCTATGATATTTTTTGATCAGATGCGTAGTTCTCGAGATATATCAAGATATTTAAAAGTTCCGAAGCCGCACCAACATAATAGAGATACAGAAACACCGTGGCCCCTTTCTTTGAGATAACTCTGCACTATTGCGAGCTGTAAATGCCACTTCCAGCTTAGCTGTGCAGAAGAAGAACAACAAGAAGAAGAAATATCTCGAAATATGTCCGTCAGGCCCCTTCCCTTGAGATAAATATGCAAATATCTCGGAAACGAAGCGAGCTATGGCAAAATGTTAAGAAACCTTTTTTGTAGAGAATTAAGTTTCCTACTTTTTATGTTCTATGATATTTTTTGATCAGATGCGTAGTTCTCGAGATATATCAAGATATTTAAAAGTTCCGAAGCCGCACCATCATAATAGAGATACAGAAACACCGTGGCCCCTTTCTTTGAGATAACTCTGCACTATTGCGAGCTGCAAATGCCACTTCCAGCTTAGCTGTGCAGAAGAAGAACAACAAGAAGAAGAAATATCTCGAAATATGTCCGTCAGGCCAGTTCCTTTGAGCTGAATCTGCAAATATCTCGGAAACGAAGAGAGCTATGGCAAAATGTTAAGAGACCTTTATTGTAGAGAATTAAGTTTCCTACTTTTCATGTTCTATGATATTTTTTGATCAGATGCGTAGTTCTCGAGATATATCAAGATATTTAAAAGTTCCGAAGCCGCACCAACATAATAGAGATACAGAAACACCGTGGCCCCTTTCTTTGAGATAACTCTGCACTATTGCGAGCTGTAAATGCCACTTCCAGCTTAGCTGTGCAGAAGAAGAACAACAAGAAGAAGAAATATCTCGAAATATGTCCGTCAGGCCCCTTCCCTTGAGATAAATATGCAAATATCTCGGAAACGAAGCGAGCTATGGCAAAATGTTAAGAGACCGTTTTTGTAGAGAATTATGTTTCCTACTTTTTATGTTCTATGATATTTTTTGATCAGACGCGTAGTTCTCGAGATATATCAAGATATTTAAAAGTTCCGAAGCCGCACCAACATAATAGAGATACAGAAACACCGTGGCCCCTTTCTTTGAGATAACTCTGCACTATTGCGAGCTGCAAATGCCACTTCCAGCTTAGCTGTGCAGAAGAAGAACAACAAGAAGAAGAAATATCTCGAAATATGTCCGTCAGGCCCCTTCCCTTGAGATAAATCTGCAAATATCTCGGAAACGAAGAGAGCTATGGCAAAATGTTAAGAGACCTTTTTTGTAGAGAATTAAGTTTCCTACTTTTCATGTTCTATGATATTTTTTGATCAGATGCGTAGTTCTCGAGATATATCAAGATATTTAAAAGTTCCGAAGCCGCACCAACATAATAGAGATACAGAAACACCGTGGCCCCTTTCTTTCAGATAACTCTGCACTATTGCGAGCTGTAAATGCCACTTCCAGCTTAGCTGTGCAGAAGAAGAACAACAAGAAGAAGAAATATCTCGAAATATGTCCGTCAGGCCCCTTCCCTTGAGATAAATATGCAAATATCTCGGAAACGAAGCGAGCTATGGCAAAATGTTAAGAAACCTTTTTTGTAGAGAATTAAGTTTCCTACTTTTTATGTTGTATGATATTTTTTGATCAGATGCGTAGTTCTCGAGATATATCAAGATATTTAAAAGTTCCGAAGCCGCACCATCATAATAGAGATACAGAAACACCGTGGCCCCTTTCTTTGAGATAACTCTGCACTATTGCGAGCCGCAAATGCCACTTCCAGCTTAGCTGTGCAGAAGAAGAACAACAAGAAGAAGAAATATCTCGAAATATGTCCGTCAGGCCCCTTCCCTTGAGATATATCTGCAAATATCTCGGAAACGAAGCGAGCTATGGCAAAATGTTAAGAGACCGTTTTTGTAGAGAATTATGTTTCCTACTTTTTATGTTCTATGATATTTTTTGATCAGACGCGTAGTTCTCGAGATATATCAAGATATTTAAAAGTTCCGAAGCCGCACCAACATAATAGAGATACAGAAACACCGTGGCCCCTTTCTTTGAGATAACTCTGCACTATTGCGAGCTGTAAATGCCACTTCCAGCTTAGCTGTGCAGAAGAAGAACAACAAGAAGAAGAAATATCTCGAAATATGTCCGTCAGGCCCCTTCCCTTGAGATATATCTGCAAATATCTCGGAAACGAAGCGAGCTATGGCAAAATGTTAAGAGACCGTTTTTGTAGAGAATTATGTTTCCTACTTTTTATGTTCTATGATATTTTTTGATCAGACGCGTAGTTCTCGAGATATATCAAGATATTTAAAAGTTCCGAAGCCGCACCAACATAATAGAGATACAGAAACACCGTGGCCCCTTTCTTTGAGATAACTCTGCACTATTGCGAGCTGCAAATGCCACTTCCAGCTTAGCTGTGCAGAAGAAGAACAACAAGAAGAAGAAATATCTCGAAATATGTCCGTCAGGCCCCTTCCCTTGAGATATATCTGCAAATATCTCGGAAACGAAGCGAGCTATGGCAAAATGTTAAGAGACCGTTTTTGTAGAGAATTATGTTTCCTACTTTTTATGTTCTATGATATTTTTTGATCAGACGCGTAGTTCTCGAGATATATCAAGATATTTAAAAGTTCCGAAGCCGCACCAACATAATAGAGATACAGAAACACCGTGGCCCCTTTCTTTGAGATAACTCTGCACTATTGCGAGCTGCAAATGCCACTTCCAGCTTAGCTGTGCAGAAGAAGAACAACAAGAAGAAGAAATATCTCGAAATATGTCCGTCAGGCCCCTTCCCTTGAGATAAATCTGCAAATATCTCGGAAACGAAGAGAGCTATGGCAAAATGTTAAGAGACCTTTTTTGTAGAGAATTAAGTTTCCTACTTTTCATGTTCTATGATATTTTTTGATCAGATGCGTAGTTCTCGAGATATATCAAGATATTTAAAAGTTCCGAAGCCGCACCAACATAATAGAGATACAGAAACACCGTGGCCCCTTTCTTTGAGATAACTCTGCACTATTGCGAGCTGTAAATGCCACTTCCAGCTTAGCTGTGCAGAAGAAGAACAACAAGAAGAAGAAATATCTCGAAATATGTCCGTCAGGCCCCTTCCCTTGAGATAAATATGCAAATATCTCGGAAACGAAGCGAGCTATGGCAAAATGTTAAGAAGCCTTTTTTGTAGAGAATTAAGTTTCCTACTTTTTATGTTCTATGATATTTTTTGATCAGATGCGTAGTTCTCGAGATATATCAAGATATTTAAAAGTTCCGAAGCCGCACCATCATAATAGAGATACAGAAACACCGTGGCCCCTTTCTTTGAGATAACTCTGCACTATTGCGAGCTGCAAATGCCACTTCCAGCTTAGCTGTGCAGAAGAAGAACAACAAGAAGAAGAAATATCTCGAAATATGTCCGTCAGGCCCCTTCCCTTGAGATAAATATGC
Organism: Osmia lignaria lignaria; assembly: GCF_051020975.1. Classification (NCBI taxonomy): domain Eukaryota; kingdom Metazoa; phylum Arthropoda; class Insecta; order Hymenoptera; family Megachilidae; genus Osmia; species Osmia lignaria. The sequence continues at coordinate 1,279,012 of NW_027478159.1, read as the reverse complement.
AAATATCTCGGAAACGAAGCGAGCTATGGCAAAATGTTAAGAGACCTTTTTTGTAGAGAATTAAGTTTCCTACTTTTCATGTTCTATGATATTTTTTGATCAGATGCGTAGTTCTCGAGATATATCAAGATATTTAAAAGTTCCGAAGCCGCACCAACATAATAGAGATACAGAAACACCGTGGCCCCTTTCTTTGAGATAACTCTGCACTATTGCGAGCTGCAAATGCCACTTCCAGCTTAGCTGTGCAGAAGAAGAACAACAAGAAGAAGAAATATCTCGAAATATGTCCGTCAGGCCCCTTCCCTTGAGATAAATCTGCAAATATCTCGGAAACGAAGCGAGCTATGGCAAAATGTTAAGAGAACTTTTTTGTAGAGAATTATGTTTCCTACAATCTATGTTCTATGATATTTTTTGATCAGAAGCGTAGTTTTCGAGATATATCGAGATATTTAAAAGTTCCGAAGCCGCACCAACATAATAGAGATACAGAAACACCGTGGCCCCTTTCTTTGGGATAACTCTGCACTATTGCGAGCTGCAAATGCCACTTCCAGCTTAGGTGTGCAGAGGAAGAACAACAAGAAGAAGAAATATCACGAAATATGTCCGTCACGCCCCTTCCCTTGAGATAAATCTGCAAATATCTCGGAAACGAAGCGAGCTATGGCAAAATGTTAAGAGACCTTTTTTGTAGACAATTAAGTTTCCTACTTTTTATGTTGTATGATATTTTTCGATCAGAGGCGTAGTTCTCGAGATATATCAAGATATTTAAAAGTTCCGAAGCCGCACCAACATAATAGAGATACAGAAACACCGTGGCCCCTTTCTTTGAGATATCTCTGCACTATTGCGAGCCGCAAATGCCACTTCCAGCTTAGCTGTGCAGAAGAAGAACAACAAGAAGAAGAAATATCTCGAAATATGTCCGTTAGGCCCCTTCCCTTGAGATAAATCTGCAAATATCTCGGAAACGAAGCGAGCTATGGCAAAATGTTAAGAGACGTTTTTTGTAGAGAATTATGTTTCCTACAATTTATGTTCTATGATATTTTTTGTTCAGAAGCGTAGTTTTCGAGATATATCGAGATACTTAAAAGTTCCGAAGCCGCACCAACATAATAGAGATACAGAAACACCGTGGCCCCTTTCTTTGAGATAACTGTGCACCAGTGCGAGCCGCAAATGCCACTTCCAGCTTAGCTGTGCAGAAGAAGAACAGCAAGAAGAAGAAATATCTCGAAATATGTCCGTCAGGCCCCTTCCCTTGAGATATATCTGCAAATATCTCGGAAACGAAGCGAGCTATGGCAAAATGTTAAGAGACCGTTTTTGTAGAGAATTATGTTTCCTACTTTTTATGTTCTATGATATTTTTTGATCAGACGCGTAGTTCTCGAGATATATCAAGATACTTAAAAGTTCCGAAGCCGCACCAACATAATAGAGATACAGAAACACCGTGGCCCCTTTCTTTGAGATAACTGTGCACTAGTGCGAGCCGCAAATGCCACTTCCAGCTTAGCTGTGCAGAAGAAGAACAACAAGAAGAAGAAATATCTCGAAATATGTCCGTGAGGCCCCTTCCCTTGAGATAAATCTGCAAATATCTCGGAAACGAAGCGAGCTATGGCAAAATGTTAAGAGACCTTTTTTGTAGAGAATTATGTTTCCTACTTTTTATGTTCTATGATATTTTTTGATCAGACGCGTAGTTCTCGAGATATATCAAGATATTTAAAAGTTCCGAAGCCGCACCAACATAATAGAGATACAGAAACACCGTGGCCCCTTTCTTTGAGATATCTCTGCACTATTGCGAGCCGCAAATGCCACTTCCAGCTTAGCTGTGCAGAAGAAGAACAACAAGAAGAAGAAATATCTCGAAATATGTCCGTTAGGCCCCTTCCCTTGAGATAAATCTGCAAATATCTCGGAAACGAAGCGAGCTATGGCAAAATGTTAAGAGACCTTTTTTGTAGAGAATTAAGTTTCCTACTTTTTATGTTCTATGATATTTTTTGATCAGATGCGCAGTTCTCGAGATATATCAAGATATTTAAAAGTTCCGAAGCCGCACCAACATAATAGAGATACAGAAACACCGTGGCCCCTTTCTTTGAGATAACTCTGCACTATTGCGCGCTGCAAATGCCACTTCCAGCTTAGCTGTGCAGAAGAAGAACAACAAGAAGAAGAAATATCTCGAAATATGTCCGTCAGGCCCCTTCCCTTGAGATAAATCTGCAAATATCTCGGAAACGAAGCGAGCTATGGCAAAATGTTAAGAGACCTTTTTTGTAGATAATTAAGTTTCCTACTTTTTATGTTCTATGATATTTTTCGATCAGAGGCGTAGTTCTCGAGATATATCAAGATATTTAAAAGTTCCGAAGCCGCACCAACATAATAGAGATACAGAAACACCGTGGCCCCTTTCTTTGAGATAACTCTGCACGATTGCGAGCTGGAAATGCCACTTCCAGTTTAGCTGTGCAGAAGAAGAACAACAAGAAGAAGAAATATCTCGAAATATGTCCATCAGGACCCTTCCCTTGAGATAAATCTGCAAATATCTCGGAAACGAAGCGAGCTATGGCAAAATGTTAAGAGAACTTTTTTGTAGAGAATTATGTTTCCTACAATCTATGTTCTATGATATTTTTTGATCAGAAACGTAGTTTTCGAGATATATCGAGATATTTAAAAGTTCCGAAGACGCACCAACATAATAGAGATACAGAAACACCGTGGCCCCTTTCTTTGGGATAACTCTGCACTATTGCGAGCTGCAAATGCCACTTCCAGCTTAGCTGTGCAGAAGAAGAACAACAAGAAGAAGAAATATCTCGAAATATGTCCGTCAGGCCACTTCCCTTGAGATAAATCTGCAAATATCTCGGAAACGAAGCGAGCTATGGCAAAATGTTAAGAGACCTTTTTTGTAGAGAATTAAGTTTCCTACTTTTTATGTTCGATGATATTTTTTGATCAGATGCGTAGTTTTCGAGATATATCGAGATATTTAAAAGTTCCGAAGCCGCACCAACATAATAGAGATACAGAAACACCGTGGCCCCTTTCTTTGAGATAACTCTGCACTAGTGCGAGCCGCAAATGCCACTTCCAGCTTAGCTGTGCAGAAGAAGAACAACAAGAAGAAGAAATATCTCGAAATATGTCCGTCAGGCCCCTTCCCTTGAGATAAATATGCAAATATCTCGGAAACGAAGCGAGCTATGGCAAAATGTTAAGACACCTTTTTTGTAGAGAATTAAGTTTCCTACTTTTTATGTTCTATGATATTTTTTGATCAGATGCGTAGTTCTCGAGATATATCAAGATATTTAAAAGTTCCGAAGCCGCACCAACATAATAGAGATACAGAAACACCGTGGCCCCTTTCTTTGAGATAACTCTGCACTAGTGTGAGCCGCAAATGCCACTTCCAGCTTAGCTGTGCAGAAGAAGAACAACAAGAAGAAGAAATATCTCGAAATATGTCCGTCAGGCCCCTTCCCTTGAGATATATCTGCAAATATCTCGGAAACGAAGCGAGCTATGGCAAAATGTTAAGAGACCTTTTTTGTAGAGAATTATGTTTCCTACAATTTAGGTTCTATGATATTTTTTGATCAGAAGCGTAGTTTTCGAGATATATCGAGATATTTAAAAGTTCCGAAGCCGCACCAACATAATAGAGATACAGAAACACCGTGGCCCCTTTCTTTGAGATAACTCTGCACAATTGCGCGCTGCAAATGCCACTTCCAGCTTAGCTGTGCAGAAGAAGAACAACAAGAAGAAGATATATCTCGAAATATGTCCGTCAGGCCCCTTCCCTTGAGATAAATCTGCAAATATCTCGGAAACGAAGCGAGCTATGGCAAAATGTTAAGAGACCTTTTTTGTAGATAATTAAGTTTCCTACTTTTTATGTTCTATGATATTTTTCGATCAGAGGCGTAGTTCTCGAGATATATCAAGATATTTAAAAGTTCCGAAGCCGCACCAACATAATCGAGATACAGAAACACCGTGGCCCCTTTCTTTGAGATAACTCTGCACGATTGCGAGCTGGAAATGCCACTTCCAGTTTAGCTGTGCAGAAGAAGAACAACAAGAAGAAGAAATATCTCGAAATATGTCCATCAGGACCCTTCCCTTGAGATAAATCTGCAAATATCTCGGAAACGAAGCGAGCTATGGCAAAATGTTAAGAGAACTTTTTTGTAGAGAATTATGTTTCCTACAATCTATGTTCTATGATATTTTTTGATCAGAAGCGTAGTTCTCGAGATATATCAAGATATTTAAAAGTTCCGAAGCCGCACCAACATAATAGAGATACAGAAACACCGTGGCCCCTTTCTTTGAGATAACTCTGCACTAGTGCGAGCCGCAAATGCCACTTCCAGCTTAGCTGTGCAGAAGAAGAACAACAAGAAGAAGAAATATCTCGAAATATGTCCGTCAGGCCCCTTCCCTTGAGCTGAATCTGCAAATATCTCGGAAACGAAGCGTGCTATGGCAAAATGTTAAGAGACGTTTTTTGTAGAGAATTATGTTTCCTACAATTTATGTTCTATGATATTTTTTGATCAGAAGCGTAGTTTTCGAGATATATCGAGATACTTAAAAGTTCCGAAGCCGCACCAACATAATAGAGATACAGAAACACCGTGGCCCCTTTCTTTGAGATAACTGTGCACTAGTGCGAGCCGCAAATGCCACTTCCAGCTTAGCTGTGCAGAAGAAGAACAACAAGAAGAAGAAATATCTCGAAATATGTCCGTCAGGCCCCTTCCCTTGAGATAAATCTGCAAATATCTCGGAAACGAAGCGAGCTATGGCAAAATGTTGAGAGACCTTTTTTGTAGAGAATTATGTTTCCTACTTTTTATGTTCTATGATATTTTTTGATCAGACGCGTAGTTCTCGAGATATATCAAGATATTTAAAAGTTCCGAAGCCGCACCAACATAATAGAGATACAGAAACACCGTGGCCCCTTTCTTTGAGATATCTCTGCACTATTGCGAGCCGCAAATGCCACTTCCAGCTTAGCTGTGCAGAAGAAGAACAACAAGAAGAAGAAATATCTCGAAATATGTCCGTTAGGCCCCTTCCCTTGAGATAAATCTGCAAATATCTCGGAAACGAAGCGAGCTATGGCAAAATGTTAAGAGACGTTTTTTGTAGAGAATTATGTTTCCTACAATTTATGTTCTATGATATTTTTTGTTCAGAAGCGTAGTTTTCGAGATATATCGAGATACTTAAAAGTTCCGAAGCCGCACCAACATAATAGAGATACAGAAACACCGTGGCCCCTTTCTTTGAGATAACTGTGCACCAGTGCGAGCCGCAAATGCCACTTCCAGCTTAGCTGTGCAGAAGAAGAACAGCAAGAAGAAGAAATATCTCGAAATATGTCCGTCAGGCCCCTTCCCTTGAGATAAATATGCAAATATCTCGGAAACGAAGCGAGCTATGGCAAAATGTTAAGACACCTTTTTTGTAGAGAATTAAGTTTCCTACTTTTTATGTTCTATGATATTTTTTGATCAGATGCGTAGTTCTCGAAATATATCAAGATATTTAAAAGTTCCGAAGCCGCACCAACATAATAGAGATACAGAAACACCGTGGCCCCTTTCTTTGAGATAACTCTGCACTAGTGCGAGCCGCAAATGCCACTTCCAGCTTAGCTGTGCAGAAGAAGAACAACAAGAAGAAGAAATATCTCGAAATATGTCCGTCAGGCCCCTTCCCTTGAGATAAATATGCAAATATCTCGGAAACGAAGCGAGCTATGGCAAAATGTTAAGAGACCTTTTTTGTAGAGAATTAAGTTTCCTACTTTTTATGTTCTATGATATTCTTTGATCAGATGCGTAGTTCTCGAGATATATCAAGATATTTAAAGGTTCCGAAGCCGCACCAACATAATAGAGATACAGAAACACCGTGGCCCCTTTCTTTGAGATAACTCTGCACTATTGCGAGCTGCAAATGCCACTTCCAGCTTAGCTGTGCAGAGGAAGAACAACAAGAAGAAGAAATATCTCGAAATATGTCCGTCAGGCCAGTTCCTTTGAGCTGAATCTGCAAATATCTCGGAAACGAAGCGAGCTATGGCAAAATGTTATGAGACGTTTTTTGTAGAGAATTATGTTTCCTACAATTTATGTTCTATGATATTTTTTGATCAGAAGCGTAGTTTTCGAGATATATCGAGATATTTAAAAGTTCCGAAGACGCACCAACATAATAGAGATACAGAAACACCGTGGCCCCTTTCTTTGAGATAACTGTGCACTAGTGCGAGCCGCAAATGCCACTTCCAGCTTAGCTGTGCAGAAGAAGAACAACAAGAAGAAGAAATATCTCGAAATATGTCCGTCAGGCCCCTTCCCTTGAGATAAATCTGCAAATATCTCGGAAATGAAGAGAGCTATGGCAAAATGTTAAGAGACCTTTTTTGTAGAGAATTAAGTTTCCTACTTTTTATGTTCTATAATATTTTTTGATCAGATGCGTAGTTCTCGAGATATATCAAGATATTTAAAAGTTCCGAAGCCGCACCAACATAATAGAGATACAGAAACACCGTGGCCCCTTTCTTTGAGATAACTCTGCACTATTGCGAGCTGTAAATGCCACTTCCAGCTTAGCTGTGCAGAAGAAGAACAACAAGAAGAAGAAATATCTCGAAATATGTCCGTCAGGCCCCTTCCCTTGAGATATATCTGCAAATATCTCGGAAACGAAGCGAGCTATGGCAAAATGTTAAGAGACGTTTTTTGTAGAGAATTATGTTTCCTACAATTTATGTTCTATGATATTTTTTGATCAGAAGCGTAGTTTTCGAGATATATCGAGATATTTAAAAGTTCCGAAGACGCACCAACATAATAGAGATACAGAAACACCGTGGCCCCTTTCTTTGAGATAACTCTGCACTATTGCGAGCTGTAAATGCCACTTCCAGCTTAGCTGTGCAGAAGAAGAACAACAAGAAGAAGAAATATCTCGAAATATGTCCGTCAGGCCCCTTCCCTTGAGATATATCTGCAAATATCTCGGAAACGAAGCGAGCTATGGCAAAATGTTAAGAGACCTTTTTTGTAGAGAATTATGCTTCCTACAATTTATGTTCTATGATATTTTTTGATCAGAAGCGTAGTTTTCGAGATATATCGAGATATTTAAAAGTTCCGAAGCCGCACCAACATAATAGAGATACAGAAACACCGTGGCCCCTTTCGTTGAGATAACTCTGCACTAGTGCGAGCCGCAAATGCCACTTCCAGCTTAGCTGTGCAGAAGAAGAACAACAAGAAGAAGAAATATCTCGAAATATGTCCGTCAGGCCCCTTCCGTTGAGATAAATCTGCAAATATCTCGGAAACGAAGCGAGCTATGGCAAAATGTTAAGAGACCTTTTTTGTAGAGAATTAAGTTTCCTACTTTTTATGTTCGATGATATTTTTTGATCAGATGCGTAGTTCTCGAGATATATCAAGATATTTAAAAGTTCCGAAGCCGCACCAACATAATAGAGATACAGAAACACCGTGGCCCCTTTCTTTGAGATAACTCTGCACTATTGCGAGCTGTAAATGCCACTTCCACCTTAGCTGTGAAGAGGAAGAACAACAAGAAGAAGAAGTATCTCGAAATATGTCCGTCAGGCCCGTTCCTTTGAGCTGAATCTGCAAATATCTCGGAAACGAAGCGAGCTATGGCAAAATGTTAAGAGACGTTTTTTGTAGAGAATTATGTTTCCTACAATTTATGTTCTATTATATTTTTTGATCAGAAGCGTAGTTTTCGAGATATATCGAGATATTTAAAAGTTCCGAAGCCGCACCAACATAATAGAGATACAGAAACACCGTGGCCCCTTTCTTTGAGATAACTCTGCACTAGTGCGAGCCGCAAATGCCACTTCCAGCTTAGCTGTGCAGAAGAAGAACAACAAGAAGAAGAAATATCTCGAAATATGTCCGTCAGGCCCCTTCCCTTGAGATATATCTGCAAATATCTCGGAAACGAAGCGAGCTATGGCAAAATGTTAAGAGACCTTTTTTGTAGAGAATTATGTTTCCTACAATTTATGTTCTATGATATTATTTGATCAGATGCGTAGTTCTCGAGATATATCAAGATATTTAAAAGTTCCGAAGCCGCACCAACATAATAGAGATACAGAAACACCGTGGCCCCTTTCTTTGAGATAACTCTGCACTATTGCGAGCTGCAAATGCCATTCCAGCTTAGCTGTGCAGAGGAAGAACAACAAGAAGAAGAAATATCTCGAAATATGTCCGTCAGGCCAGTTCCTTTGAGCTGAATCTGCAAATATCTCGGAAACGAAGCGAGCTATGGCAAACTGTTAAGAGACGTTTTTTGTAGAGAATTATGTTTCCTACAATTTATCTTCTATGATATTTTTTGATCAGATGCGTAGTTCTCGAGATATATCAAGATATTTAAAAGTTCCGAAGCCGCACCAACATAATAGAGATACAGAAACACCGTGGCCCCTCTCTTTGAGATAACTCTGCACTATTGCGAGCTGCAAATGCCACTTCCAGCTTAGCTGTGCAGAAGAAGAACAACAAGAAGAAGAAATATCTCGAAATATGTCCGTCAGGCCCCTTCCCTTGAGATAAATCTGCAAATATCTCGGAAACGAAGCGAGCTATGGCAAAATGTTTAGAGACCTTTCTTGTAGAGAATTAAGTTTCCTACTTTTTATGTAGTATGATATTTTTTGATCAGATGCGTAGTTCTCGAGATATATCAAGATATTTAAAAGTTCCGAAGCTGCACCAACATAATAGAGGTACAGAAACACCGTGGCCTCTTTCTTTGAGATAACTCTGCACTATTGCGAGCTGCAAATGCCGCTTCGAGCTTAGCTGTGCAGAAGAAGAACAACAAGAAGAAGAAATATCTCGAAATATGTCCGTCAGACCCCTTCCCTTGAGATGAATCTGCAAATATCTTGGAAACGAAGCGAGGTATGGCAAAATGTTAAGAGACCTTTTTTGTAGAGAATAATGTTTCCTACAATTTACGTTCTATGATATTTTTTGATCAGAAGCGTAGTTTTCGAGATATATCGAGATATTTAAAAGTTCCGAAGCCGCACCAACATAATAGAGATACAGAAACACCGTGGCCCCTTTCTTTGAGATAACTCTGCACTATTGCGACCTGCAAATGCCACTTCCAGCTCAGCTGTGCAGAAGAAGAACAACAAGAAGAAGAAATATCTCGAAATATGTCCGTCAGGCCCCTTCCCTTGAGATAAATCTGCAAATATCTCGGAAACGAAGCGAGCTATGGCAAAATGTTAAGAGACCTTTTTTGTAGAGAATTAAGTTTCCTACTTTTTATGTTCGATGATATTTTTTGATCAGATGCGTAGTTCTCGAGATATATCAAGATATTTAAAAGTTCCGAAGCCGCACCAACATAATAGAGATACAGAAACACCGTGGCCCCTTTCTTTGAGATAACTCTGCACTATTGCGAGCTGTAAATGCCACTTCCAGCATAGCTGTGCAGAAGAAGAACAACAAGAAGAAGAAATATCTCGAAATATGTCCGTCAGGCCCCTTCCCTTGAGATATATCTGCAAATATCTCGGAAACGAAGCGAGCTATGGCAAAATGTTAAGAGACCTTATTTGTAGAGAATTAAGTTTCCTACTTTTTATGTTCTATGATATTTTTTGATCAGATGCGTAGTTCTCGAGATATATCAAGATATTTAAAAGTTCCGAAGCCGCACCAACATAATAGAGATACAGAAACACCGTGGCCCCTTTATTCGAGATATCTCTGCACTATTGCGAGCTGCAAATGCCACTTCCAGCTGAGCTGTGCAGAAGAAGAACAACAAGAAGAAGAAATATCTCGAAATATGTCCGTGAGGCCCCTTCCCTTGAGATAAATCTGCAAATATCTCGGAAACGAAGCGAGCTATGGCAAAATGTTAAGAGACCTTATTTGTAGAGAATTAAGTTTCCTACTTTTTATGTTCTATGATATTTTTTGATCAGATGCGTAGTTCTCGAGATATATCAAGATATTTAAAAGTTCCGAAACCGCACCAACATAATAGAGATACAGAAACACCGTGGCCCCTTTCTTTGAGATAACTCTGCACTAGTGCGAGCCGCAAATGCCACTTCCAGCTTAGCTGTGCAGAAAAAGAACAACAAGAAGAAGAAATATCTCGAAATATGTCCGTTAGGCCCCTTCCCTTGAGATAAATCTGCAAATATCTCGGAAACGAAGCGAGCTATGGCAAAATGTTAAGAGACCTTTTTTGTAGAGAATTAAGTTTCCTACTTTTTATGTTCTATGATATTTTTTGATCAGAAGCGTAGTTTTCGAGATATATCGAGATATTTAAAAGTTCCGAAGCCGCACCAACATAATGGAGATACAGAAACACCGTGGCCCCTTTCTTTGAGATAACTCTGCACTAGTGCGAGCCGCAAATGCCACTTCCAGCTTAGCTGTGCAGAAGAAGAACAACAAGAAGAAGAAATATCTCGAAATATGTCCGTCAGGCCCCTTCCCTTGAGATATATCTGCAAATATCTCGGAAACGAAACGAGCTATGGCAAAATGTTAAGAGACCTTTTTTGTAGAGAATTAAGTTTCCTACTTTTTATGTTCTATGATATTTTTTGATCAGATGCGTAGTTCTCGAGATATATCAAGATATTTAAAAGTTCCGAAGCCGCACCAACATAATAGAGATACAGAAGCACCGTGGCCCCTTTCTTTGAGATAACTCTGCACTATTGCGAGCTGGAAATGCCACTTCCAGTTTAGCTGTGCAGAAGAAGAACAACAAGAAGAAGAAATATCTCGAAATATGTCCGTCAGGCCCCTTCCCTTGAGATATATCTGCAAATATCTCGGAAACGAAACGAGCTATGGCAAAATGTTAAGAGACCTTTTTTGTAGAGAATTATGTTTCCTACAATTTATGTTCTATGATATCTTTTGATCAGAAGCGTAGTTTTCGAGATATATCGAGATATTTAAAAGTTCCGAAGCCGCACCAACATAATAGAGATCCAGAAACACCGTGGCCCCTTTCTTTGAGATAACTCTGCACTAGTGCGAGCCGCAAATGCCACTTCCAGCTTAGCTGTGCAGAAGAAGAACAACAAGAAGAAGAAATATCTCGAAATATGTCCGTCAGGCCCCTTCCCTCGAGATACATCTGCAAATATCTCGGAAACGAAGCGAGCTATGGCAAAATGTTAAGAGACCTTTTTTGTAGAGAATTAAGTTTCCTACTTTTTATGTTCTATGATATTTTTTGATCAGATGCGTAGTTCTCGAGATATATCAAGATATTTAAAAGTTCCGAAGCCGCACCAACATAATAGAGATACAGAAACACCGTGGCCCCTTTCTTTGAGATAACTCTGCACTATTGCGAGCTGGAAATGCCACTTCCAGTTTAGCTGTGCAGAAGAAGAACAACAAGAAGAAGAAATATCTCGAAATATGTCCGTCAGGCCCCTTCCCTTGAGATAAATCTGCAAATATCTCGGAAACGAAGCGAGCTATGGCAAAATGTTAAGAGACCTTTTTTGTAGAGAATTAAGTTTCCTACTTTTTATGTTTTATGATATTTTTTGATCAGATGCGTAGTTCTCGAGATATATCGAGATATTTAAAAGTTCCGAAGCCGCACCAACATAATAGAGATACAGAAACACCGTGGCCCCTTTCTTTGAGATAACTCTGCACTATTGCGAGCTGGAAATGCCACTTCCAGTTTAGCTGTGCAGAAGAAGAACAACAACAAGAAGAAATATCTCGAAATATGTCCGTCAGGCCCCTTCCCTTGAGATATATCTGCAAATATCTCGGAAACGAAACGAGCTATGGCAAAATGTTAAGAGACCTTTTTTGTAGAGAATTATGTTTCCTACAATTTATGTTCTATGATATTTTTTGATCAGAAGCGTAGTTTTCGAGATATATCGAGATATTTAAAAGTTCCGAAGCCGCACCAACATAATAGAGATCCAGAAACACCGTGGCCCCTTTCTTTGAGATAACTCTGCACTAGTGCGAGCCGCAAATGCCACTTCCAGCTTAGCTGTGCAGAAGAAGAACAACAAGAAGAAGAAATATCTCGAAATATGTCCGTCAGGCCCCTTCCCTCGAGATAAATCTGCAAATATCTCGGAAACGAAGCGAGCTATGGCAAAATGTTAAGAGACCTTTGTTGTAGAGAATTAAGTTTCCTACTTTTTATGTTCTATGATATTTTTTGATCAGATGCGTTGTTCTCGAGATATATCAAGATATTTAAAAGTTCCGAAGCCGCACCAACATAATAGAGATACAGAAACACCGTGGCCCCTTTCTTTGAGATAACTCTGCACTATTGCGAGCTGGAAATGCCACTTCCAGTTTAGCTGTGCAGAAGAAGAACAACAAGAAGAAGAAATATCTCGAAATATGTCCGTCAGGCCCCTTCCCTTGAGATATATCTGCAAATATCTCGGAAACGAAACGAGCTATGGCAAAATGTTAAGAGACCTTTTTTGTAGAGAATTATGTTTCCTACAATTTATGTTCTATGATATTTTTTGATCAGAAGCGTAGTTTTCGAGATATATCGACATATTTAAAAGTTCCGAAGCCGCACCAACATAATAGAGATCCAGAAACACCGTGGCCCCTTTCTTTGAGAAAACTCTGCACTAGTGCGAGCCGCAAATGCCACTTCCAGCTTAGCTGTGCAGAAGAAGAACAACAAGAAGAAGAAATATTTCGAAATATGTCCGTCAGGCCCCTTCCCTTGAGATAAATCTGCAAATACCTCGGAAACGAAGCGAGCTATGGCAAAATGTTAAGAGACCTTATTTGTAGAGAATTAAGTTTCCTACATTTTATGTTCTATGATATTTTTTGATCAGATGCGTAGATCTCGAGATATATCAAGATATTTAAAAGTTCCGAAGCTGCACCAACATAATAGAGGTACAGAAACACCGTGGCCGCTTTCTTTGAGATAACTCTGCACTATTGCGAGCTGCAAATGCCACTTCCAGCTTAGATGTGCAGAAGAAGAACAACAAGAAGAAGAAATATCTCGAAATATGTCCGTCAGGCCCCATCCCTTGAGATAAATCTGCAAATATCTCGGAAACGAAGCGAGCTATGGCAAAATGTTAAGAGACCTTTCTTGTAGAGAATTAAGTTTCCTACTTTTTATGTTCTATGATATTTTTTGATCAGATGCGTAGTTCTCGAGATATATCAAGATATTTAAAAGTTCCGAAGCCGCACCAACATAATAGAGATACAGAAACACCGTGGACCCTTTCTTTGAGATAACTCTGCATTATTGCGAGCTGCAAATGCCACTTCCAGCTTAGCTGTGCAGAAGAAGAACAACAAGAAGAAGAAATATCTCGAAATATGTCCGTCAGGCCCCTTCCCTTGAGATAAATCTGCAAATATCTCCGAAACGAAGCGAGCTATGGCAAAATGTTAAGAGACCTTATTTGTAGAGAATTAAGTTTCCTACTTTTTATGTCCTATGATATTTTTTGATCAGATGCGTAGTTCTCGAGATATATCAAGATATTTAAAAGTTCCGAAGCCGCACCAACATAATAGAGATACAGAAACACCGTGGCCCCTTTCTTTGAGATAACTCTGCACTATTGCGAGCTGGAAATGCCACTTCCAGCTTAGCTGTGCAGAAGAAGAACAACAAGAAGAAGAAATATCTCGAAATATGTCCGTCAGGCCCCTTCCCTTGAGATAAATCTGCAAATATCTCCGAAACGAAGCGAGCTATGGCAAAATGTTAAGAGACCTTATTTGTAGAGAATTAAGTTTCCTACTTTTTATGTTCTATGATATTTTTTGATCAGATGCGTAGTTCTCGAGATATATCAAGATATTTAAAAGTTCCGAAGCCGCACCAACATAATAGAGATACAGAAACACCGTGGCCCCTTTCTTTGAGATAACTCTGCCCTATTGCGAGCTGGAAATGCCACTTCCAGTTTAGCTGTGCAGAAGAAGAACAACAAGAAGAAGAAATATCTCGAAATATGTCCGTCAGGCCCCTTCCCTTGAGATAAATCAGCAAATATCTCGGAAACGAAGCGAGCTATGGCATAATGTTAAGAGACCTTTTTTGTAGAGAATTAAGTTTCCTATTTTTTATGTTCTATGATATTTTTTGATCAGATGCGTAGTTCTCGAGATATATCAAGATATTTAAAAGTTCCGAAGCCGCACCAACATAATAGAGATACAGAAACACCGTGGCCCCTTTCTTTGAGATAACTCTGCACTATTGCGAGCTGGAAATGCCACTTCCAGTTTAGCTGTGCAGAAGAAGAACAACAAGAAGAAGAAATATCTCGAAATATGTCCGTCAGGCCCCTTCCCTTGAGATATATCTGCAAATATCTCGGAAACGAAACGCGCTATGGCAAAATGTTAAGAGACCTTTTTTGTAGAGAATTATGTTTGCTACAATTTATGTTATATGATATTTTTTGATCAGAAGCGTAGTTTTCGAGATATATCGAGATATTTAAAAGTTCCGAAGCCGCACCAACATAATAGAGATCCAGAAACACCGTGGCCCCTTTCTTTGAGATAACTCTGCACTAGTGCGAGCGGCAAATGCCACTTCCAGCTTAGCTGTGCAGAAGAAGAACAACAAGAAGAAGAAATATCTCGAAATATGTCCGTCAGGCCCCTTCCCTCGAGATAAATCTGCAAATATCTCGGAAACGAAGCGAGCTATGGCAAAATGTTAAGAGACCTTTGTTGTAGAGAATTAAGTTTCCTACTTTTTATGTTCTATGATATTTTTTGATCAGATGCGTTGTTCTCGAGATATATCAAGATATTTAAAAGTTCCGAAGCCGCACCAACATAATAGAGATACAGAAACACCGTGGCCCCTTTCTTTGAGATAACTCTGCACTATTGCGAGCTGCAAATGCCACTTCCAGCTTAGCTGTGCAGAAGAAGAACAACAAGAAGAAGAAATATCACGAAATATGTCCGTTAGGCCCCTTCCCTTGAGATAAATCTGCAAATATCTCGGAAACGAAGCGAGCTATGGCAAAATGTTAAGAGACCTTTTTTGTAGAGAATTAAGTTTCCTACTTTTCATGTTCTATGATACTTTTTGATCAGATGCGTAGATCTCGAGATATATCAAGATATTTAAAAGTTCCGAAGCTGCACCAACATAATAGAGGTACAGAAACACCGTGGCCGCTTTCTTTGAGATAACTCTGCACTATTGCGAGCTGCAAATGCCACTTCCAGCTTAGATGTGCAGAAGAAGAACAACAAGAAGAAGAAATATCTCGAAATATGTCCGTCAGGCCCCTTCCCTTGAGATATATCTGCAAATATCTCGGAAACGAAACGAGCTATGGCAAAATGTTAAGAGACCTTTTTTGTAGAGAATTATGTTTCCTACAATTTATGTTCTATGATATTTTTTGATCAGAAGCGTAGTTTTCGAGATATATCGAGATATTTAAAAGTTCCGAAGCCGCACCAACATAATAGAGATCCAGAAACACCGTGGCCCCTTTCTTTGAGATAACTCTGCACTAGTGCGAGCCGCAAATGTCACTTCCAGCTTAGCTGTGCAGAAGAAGAACAACAAGAAGAAGAAATATCTCGAAATATGTCCGTCAGGCCCCTTCCCTCGAGATATATCTGCAAATATCTCGGAAACGAAGCGAGCTATGGCAAAATGTTAAGAGACCTTTGTTGTAGAGAATTAAGTTTCCTACTTTTTATGTTCTATGATATTTTTTGATCAGATGCGTTGTTCTCGAGATATATCAAGATATTTAAAAGTTCCGAAGCCGCACCAACATAATAGAGATACAGAAACACCGTGGCCCCTTTCTTTGAGATAACTCTGCACTATTGCGAGCTGCAAATGCCACTTCCAGTTTAGCTGTGCAGAAGAAGAACAACAAGAAGAAGAAATATCACGAAATATGTCCGTTAGGCCCCTTCCCTTGAGATGATTCTGCAAATATCTCGGAAACGAAGCGAGCTATGGCAAAATGTTAAGAGACCTTTTTTGTAGAGAATTAAGTTTCCTACTTTTTATGTTCTATGATATTTTTTGATCAGATGCGTAGTTCTCGAGATATATCAAGATATTTAAAAGTTCCGAAGCCGCACCAACATAATAGAGATACAGAAACACCGTGGCCCCTTTCTTTGAGATAACTCTGCACTATTGCGAGCTGGAAATGCCACTTCCAGTTTAGCTGTGCAGAAGAAGAACAACAAGAAGAAGAAATATCTCGAAATATGTCCGTCAGGCCCCTTCCCTTGAGATATATCTGCAAATATCTCGGAAACGAAACGAGCTATGGCAAAATGTTAAGAGACCTTTTTTGTAGAGAATTATGTTTCCTACAATTTATGTTCTATGATATTTTTTGATCAGAAGCGTAGTTTTCGAGATATATCGAGATATTTAAAAGTTCCGAAGCCGCACCAACATAATAGAGATCCAGAAACACCGTGGCCCCTTTCTTTGAGAAAACTCTGCACTAGTGCGAGCCGCAAATGCCACTTCCAGCTTAGCTGTGCAGAAGAAGAACAACAAGAAGAAGAAATATTTCGAAATATGTCCGTCAGGCCCCTTCCCTTGAGATAAATCTGCAAATACCTCGGAAACGAAGCGAGCTATGGCAAAATGTTAAGAGACCTTATTTGTAGAGAATTAAGTTTCCTACTTTTTATGTTCTATGATATTTTTTGATCAGATGCGTAGATCTCGAGATATATCAAGATATTTAAAAGTTCCGAAGCTGCACCAACATAATAGAGGTACAGAAACACCGTGGCCGCTTTCTTTGAGATAACTCTGCACTATTGCGAGCTGCAAATGCCACTTCCAGCTTAGATGTGCAGAAGAAGAACAACAAGAAGAAGAAATATCTCGAAATATGTCCGTCAGGCCCCATCCCTTGAGATAAATCTGCAAATATCTCGGAAACGAAGCGAGCTATGGCAAAATGTTAAGAGACCTTTCTTGTAGAGAATTATGTTTCCTACTTTTTATGTTCTATGATATTTTTTGATCAGATGCGTAGTTCTCGAGATATATCAAGATATTTAAAAGTTCCGAAGCCGCACCAACATAATAGAGATACAGAAACACCGTGGCCCCTTTCTTTGAGATAACTCTGCACTATTGCGAGCTGGAAATGCCACTTCCAGCTTAGCTGTGCAGAAGAAGAACAACAAGAAGAAGAAATATCTCGAAATATGTCCGTCAGGCCCCTTCCCTTGAGATAAATCAGCAAATATCTCGGAAACGAAGCGAGCTATGGCATAATGTTAAGAGACCTTTTTTGTAGAGAATTAAGTTTCCCACTTTTTATGTTCTATGATATTTTTTGATCAGATGCGTAGTTCTCGAGATATATCAAGATATTTAAAAGTTCCGAAGCCGCACCAACATAATAGAGATACAGGAACACCGTGGCCCCTTTCTTTGAGATAACTCTGCACTATTGCGAGCTGGAAATGCCACTTCCAGTTTAGCTGTGCAGAAGAAGAACAACAAGAAGAAGAAATATCTCGAAATATGTCCGTCAGGCCCCTTCCCTTGAGATATATCTGCAAATATCTCGGAAACGAAACGAGCTATGGCAAAATTTAAGAGACCTTTTTTGTAGAGAATTATGTTTCCTACAATTTATGTTCTATGATATTTTTTGATCAGAAGCGTAGTTTTCGAGATATATCGAGATATTTAAAAGTTCCGAAGCCGCACCAACATAATAGAGATCCAGAAACACCGTGGCCCCTTTCTTTGAGAAAACTCTGCACTAGTGCGAGCCGCAAATGCCACTTCCAGCTTAGCTGTGCAGAAGAAGAACAACAAGAAGAAGAAATATTTCGAAATATGTCCGTCAGGCCCCTTCCCTTGAGATAAATCTGCAAATACCTCGGAAACGAAGCGAGCTATGGCAAAATGTTAAGAGACCTTATTTGTAGAGAATTAAGTTTCCTACTTTTTATGTTCTATGACATTTTTTGATCAGATGCGTAGATCTCGAGATATATCAAGATATTTAAAAGTTCCGAAGCTGCACCAACATAATAGAGGTACAGAAACACCGTGGCCGCTTTCTTTGAGATAACTCTGCACTATTGCGAGCTGCAAATGCCACTTCCAGCTTAGATGTGCAGAAGAAGAACAACAAGAAGAAGAAATATCTCGAAATATGTCCGTCAGGCCCCATCCCTTGAGATAAATCGGCAAATATCTCGGAAACGAAGCGAGCTATGGCAAAATGTTAAGAGACCTTTCTTGTAGAGAATTAAGTTTCCTACTTTTTATGTTCTATGATATTTTTTGATCAGATGCGTAGTTCTCGAGATATATCAAGATATTTAAAACTTCCGAAGCCGCACCAACATAATAGAGATACAGAAACACCGTGGCCCCTTTCTTTGAGATAACTCTGCACTATTGCGAGCTGGAAATGCCACTTCCAGTTTAGCTGTGCAGAAGAAGAACAACAAGAAGAAGAAATATCCCGAAATATGTCCGTCAGGCCCCTTCCCTTGAGATAAATCTGCAAATATCTCGGAAACGAAGCGAGCTATGGCAAAATGTTAAGAGACCTTTTTTGTAGAGAATTAAGTTTCCTACTTTTTATGTTCTATGATATTTTTTGATCAGATGCGTAGTTCTCGAGATATATCAAGATATTTAAAAGTTCCGAAGCCGCACCAACATAATAGAGATACAGAAACACCGTGGCCCCTTTCTTCGAGATAACTCTGCACTAGTGCGAGCCGCAAATGCCACTTCCAGCTTAGCTGTGCAGAAGAAGAACGACAAGAAGAAGAAATATCTCGAAATATGTCCGTCAGGCCCCTTCCCTTGAGATAAATCTGCAAATATCTCGGAAACGAAGCGAGCTATGGCAAAATGTTAAGAGACCTTTTTTGTAGAGAATTAAGTTTCCTACTTTTTATGTTCTATGGTATTTTTTGATCAGATGCGTAGTTCTCGAGATATATCAAGATATTTAAAAGTTCCGAAGCCGCACCAACATAATAGAGATACAGAAACACCGTGGCCCCTTTCTTTGAGATTACTCTGCACTATTGCGAGCTGCAAATGCCACTTCCAGCTTAGCTGTGCAGAAGAAGAACAACAAGAAGAAGAATTATCTCGAAATATGTCCGTCAGGCCCGTTCCTTTGAGCTGAATCTGCAAATATCTCGGAAACGAAGCGAGCTATGGCAAAATGTTAAGAGACGTTTTTTGTAGAGAATTATGTTTCCTACAATTTATGTTCTATGATATTTTTTGATCAGAGGCGTAGTTCTCGAGATATCTCAAGATATTTAAAAGTTCCGAAGCCGCACCAACATAATGGAGATACAGAAACACCGTGGCCCCTTTCTTTGAGATAACTCTGCACTATTGCGAGCTGCAAATGCCACTTCCAGCTTAGCTGTGCAGAAGAAGAACAACAAGAAGAAGAGATATCTCGAAATATGTCCGTCAGGCCCCTTCCCTTGTGATATATCTGCAAATATCTCGGAAACGAAGCGAGCTATGGCAAAATGTTAAGAGATCTTTTTTGTAGAGAATTATGTTTCCTACAATTTATGTTCTATGATATTTTTTGATCAGAAGCGTAGTTTTCGAGATATATCGAGATATTTAAAAGTTCCGAAGCCGCACCAACATAATAGAGATACAGAAACACCGTGGCCCCTTTCTTTAAGATAACTCTGCACTAGTGCGAGCCGCAAATGCCACTGCCAGCTTAGCTGTGCAGAAGAAGAACAACAAGAAGAAGAAATATCTCGAAATATGTCCGTCAGGCCCGTTCCTTTGAGCTGAATCTGCAAATATCTCGGAAACGAAGCGAGCTATGGCAAAATGTTAAGAGACCTTTTTTGTAGAGAATTAAGTTTCCTACTTTTTATGTTCTATGATATTCTTTGATCAGATGCGTAGTTTTCGAGATATATCGAGATATTTAAAGGTTCCGAAGCCGCAACAACATAATAAAGATACAGAAACACCGTGGCCCCTTTCATTGAGATAACTCTGCGCTATTGCGAGCTGCAAATGCCACTTCCAGCTTAGCTGTGCAGAAGAAGAACAACAAGAAGAAGAAATATCTCGAAATATGTCCGTCAGGCCCCTTCCCTTGAGATAAATCTGCAAATATCTCGGAAACGAAGCGAGCTATGGCAAAATGTTAAGAGACTTTATTTGTAGAGAATTAAGTTTCCTACCTTTTATGTTCTATGATATTTTTTGATCAGATGCGTAGTTCTCGAGATATATCAAGATATTTAAAAGTTCCGAAGCCGCACCAACATAATAGAGATACAGAAACAACGTGGCCCCTTTCCTTGAGATAACTCTGCACTATTGCGAGCTGGAAATGCCACTTCCAGTTTAGCTGTGCAGAAGAAGAACAACAAGAAGAAGAAATATCTCGAAATATGTCCGTCAGGCCCCTTCCCTTGAGATAAATCTGCAAATATCTCGGAAACGAAGTGAGCTATGGCAAAATGTTAAGAGACCTTTTTTGTAGAGAATTAAGTTTCCTACTTTTTATGTTCTATGATATTTTTTGATCAGATGCGTAGTTCTCGAGATATATCAAGATATTTAAAAGTTCCGAAGCCGCACCAACATAATAGAGATACAGAAACACCGTGGCCCCGTTCTTTGAGATAACTCTGCACTATTGCGAGCTGTAAATGCCACTTCCAGCTTAGCTGTGCAGAAGAAGAACAACAAGAAGAAGAAATATTTCGAAATATGTCCGTCAGGCCCCTTCCCTTGAGATAAATCTGCAAACATCTCGGAAACGAAGCGAGCTACGGCAAAATCTTAAGAGACCCTTTTTGTAGAAAATTAGGTTTCCTACTTTTTATGTTCTGTGATATTTTTTGATCAGATGCGTAGTTCTCGAGATATATCAAGATATTTAAAAGTTCCGAAGCCGCACCAACATAATAGAGATACAGAAACACCGTGGCCCCTTTCTTTGGGATAACTCTGCACTATTGCGAGCTGGAAATGCCACTTCCAGTTTAGCTGTGCAGAAGAAGAACAACAAGAAGAAGAAATATCTCGAAATATTTCCGTCGGGACCCTTCCCTTGAGATAAATCTGCAAATATCTCGGAAACGAAGCGAGCTATGGCAAAACGTTAAGAGACCTTTTTTGTAGAGAATTATGTTTCCTACAATTTATGTTCTATGATATTTTTTGATCAGAAGCGTAGTTTTCGAGATATATCGAGATATTTAAAAGTTCCGAAGCCGCACCAACATAATAGAGATACAGAAACACCGTGGCCTCCTTCTTTGAGATAACTCTGCACTATTGCGAGCTGCAAATGCCACTTCCAGCTTAGCTGTGCAGAAGAAGAACAACAAGAAGAAGAAATATCTCGAAATATGTCCGTCAGGCCCCTTCCCTTGAGATAAATCTGCATATATCTCGGAAACGAAGCGAGCTATGGCAAAATGTTAAGAGACCTTTTTTGTAGAGAATTAAGTTTCCTACTTTTTATGTTCTATGATATTTTTTGATCAGATGCGTAGTTCTCGAGATATATCAAGATATTTAAAAGTTCCGAAGCCGCACCAACATAATAGAGATACAGAAACACCGTGGCCCCGTTCTTTGAGATAACTCTGCACTATTGCGAGCTGTAAATGCCACTTCCAGCTTAGCTGTGCAGAAGAAGAACAACAAGAAGAAGAAATATCTCGAAATATGTCCGTCAGGCCCCTTCCCTTGAGATAAATCTGCAAATATCTCGGAAACGAAGCGAGCTATGGCAAAATGTTAAGAGACCTTTTTTGTAGAGAATTAAGTTTCCTACTTTTTATGTTCTATGATATTTTTTGATCAGATGCGTAGTTCTCGAGATATATCAAGATATTTAAAAGGTCCGAAGCCGCACCAACATAATAGAGATACAGAAACACCGTGGCCCCTTTCCTTGAGATAACTCTGCACTATTGCGAGCTGGAAATGCCACTTCCAGCTTAGCTGTGCAGAAGAAGAACAACAAGAAGAAGAAATATCTCGAAATATGTCCGTCAGGCCCCTTCCCTTGAGATAAATCTGCAAATATCTCGGAAACGAAGCGAGCTATGGCAAAATGTTAAGAGACTTTATTTGTAGAGAATTAAGTTTCCTACTTTTTATGTTCTATGATATTTTTTGATCAGATGCGTAGTTCTCGAGATATATCAAGATATTTAAAAGTTCCGAAGCCGCACCAACATAATAGAGATACAGAAACACCGTGGCCCCTTTCCTTGAGATAACTCTGCACTATTGCGAGCTGGAAATGCCACTTCCAGTTTAGCTGTGCAGAAGAAGAACAACAAGAAGAAGAAATATCTCGAAATATGTCCGTCAGGCCCCTTCCCTTGAGATAAATCTGCAAATATCTCGGAAACGAAGCGAGCTATGGCAAAATGTTAAGAGACCTTTTTTGTAGAGAATTAAGTTTCCTACTTTTTATGTTCTATGATATTTTTTGATCAGATGCGTAGTTCTCGAGATATATCAAGATATTTAAAAGTTCCGAAGCCGCACCAACATAATAGAGATACAGAAACACCGTGGCCCCTTTCTGTGAGATAACTCTGCACTATTGCGAGCTGTAAATGCCACTTCCAGCTTAGCTGTGCAGAAGAAGAACAACAAGAAGAAGAAATATCTCGAAATATGTCCGTCAGGCCCCTTCCCTTGAGATAAATCTGCAAATATCTCGGAAACGAAGCGAGCTATGGCAAAATGTTAAGAGACCTTTTTTGTAGAGAATTAAGTTTCCTACTTTTTATGTTCTATGATATTTTTTGATCAGATGCGTAGTTCTCGAGATATATCAAGATATTTAAAAGTTGCGAAGCCGCACCAACATAATAGAGATACAGAAACACCGTGGCCCCTTTCTTTGAGATAACTCTGCACTATTGCGAGCTGCAAATGCCACTTCCAGCTTAGCTGTGCAGAAGAAGAACAACAAGAAGAAGAAATATCTCGAAATATGTCCGTCAGGCCCCTTCCCTTGAGATAAATCTGCAAATATCTCGGAAACGAAGCGAGCTATGGCAAAATGTTAAGAGACCTTTTTTGTAGAGAATTAAGTTTCCTACTTTTTATGTTCTATGATATTTTTTGATCAGATGCGTAGTTCTCGAGATATATCAAGATATTTAAAAGTTCCGAAGCCGCACCAACATAATAGAGATACAGAAACACCGTGGCCCCGTTCTTTGAGATAACTCTGCACTATTGCGAGCTGTAAATGCCACTTCCAGCTTAGCTGTGCAGAAGAAGAACAACAAGAAGAAGAAATATCTCGAAATATGTCCGTCAGGCCCCTTCCCTTGAGATAAATCTGCAAATATCTCGGAAACGAAGCGAGCTATGGCAAAATGTTAAGAGACCTTTTTTGTAGAGAATTAAGTTTCCTACTTTTTATGTTCTATGATATTTTTTGATCAGATGCGTAGTTCTCGAGATATATCAAGATATTTAAAAGTTCCGAAGCCGCACCAACATAATAGGGATACAGAAACACCGTGGCCCCGTTCTTTGAGATAACTCTGCACTATTGCGAGCTGCAAATGCCACTTCCAGCTTAGCTGTGCAGAAGAAGAACAACAAGAAGAAGAAATATCTCGAAATATGTCCGTCAGGCCCCTTCCCTTGAGATAAATCTGCAAATATCTCGGAAACGAAGCAGGCTATGGCAAAATGTTAAGAGACCTTTTTTGTAGAGAATTAAGTTTCCTACTTTTTATGTTCTGTGATATTTTTTGATCAGATGCGTAGTTCTCGAGATATATCAAGATATTTAAAAGTTCCGAAGCCGCACCAACATAATAGAGATACAGAAACACCGTGGCCCCTTTCTTTGGGATAACTCTGCACTATTGCGAGCTGGAAATGCCACTTCCAGTTTAGCTGTGCAGAAGAAGAACAACAAGAAGAAGAAATATCTCGAAATATTTCCGTCGGGACCCTTCCCTTGAGATAAATCTGCAAATATCTCGGAAACGAAGCGAGCTATGGCAAAACGTTAAGAGACCTTTTTTGTAGAGAATTATGTTTCCTACAATTTATGTTCTATGATATTTTTTGATCAGAAGCGTAGTTTTCGAGATATACCGAGATATTTAAAAGTTCCGAAGCCGCACCAACATAATAGAGATACAGAAACACCGTGGCCTCCTTCTTTGAGATAACTCTGCACTATTGCGAGCTGCAAATGCCACTTCCAGCTTAGCTGTGCAGAAGAAGAACAACAAGAAGAAGAAATATCTCGAAATATGTCCGTCAGGCCCCTTCCCTTGAGATAAATCTGCAAATATCTCGGAAACGAAGCGAGCTATGGCAAAATGTTGAGAGACCTTTTTTGTAGAGAATTAAGTGTCCTACTTTTTATGTTCTATGATATTTTTTGATCAGATGCGTAGTTCTCGAGATATATCAATATATTTTAAAGTTCCGAAGCCGCACCAACATAATAGAGGTACAGAAACACTGTGGCCCCTTTCTTTGAGATAACTCTGCACTATTGCGAGCTGCAAATGCCACTTCCAGCTTAGCTGTGCAGAAGAAGAACAACAAGAAGAAGAAATATTTCGAAATATGTCCGTCAGGCCCCTTCCCTTGAGATAAATCTGCAAACATCTCGGAAACGAAGCGAGCTACGGCAAAATCTTAAGAGACCCTTTTTGTAGAAAATTAGGTTTCCTACTTTTTATGTTCTATGATATTTTTTGATCAGATGCGTAGTTCTCGAGATATATCAAGATATTTAAAAGTTTCGAAGCCGCACCAACATAATAGAGATACAGAAATACCGTGGCCCCTTTCTTTGAGATAACTCTGCACTATTGCGAGCTGCAAATGCCACTTCCAGTTTAGCTGTGCAGAAGGAGAACAACAAGAAGAAGAAATATCTCGAAATATGTCCGTCAGGCCCCTTCCCTTGAGATATATCTGCAAATATCTCGGAAACGAAGCGAGCTATGGCAAAATGTTAAGAGACCTTTTTTGTAGAGAATTAGGTTTCCTACAAGTTATGTTCTATGATATTTTTTGATCAGAAGCGTAGTTTTCAAGATATATCGAGATATTTAAAAGATCCGAAGCCGCACCAACATAATAGAGATACAGAAACACCGTGGCCCCATTCTCTGAGATAACTCTGCACTATTGCGAGCTGCAAATGCCACTTCCAGCTTAGCTGTGCAGAAGAAGAACAACAAGAAGAAGAAATATCTCGAAATATGTCCGTCAGGCCCCTTCCCTTGAGATAAATCTGCATATATCTCGGAAACGAAGCGAGCTATGGCAAAATGTTAGGAGACCTTTTTTGTAGAGAATTAAGTTTCCTACTTTTTATGTTCTATGATATTTTTTGATCAGATGCGTAGTTCTCGCGATATATCAAGATATTTGAAAGTTCCGAAGCCGCACCAACATAATAGAGATACAGAAACACCGTGGCCCCTTTCTTTGAGATAACTCTGCACTATTGCGAGCTGCAAATGCCACTTCCAGCTTAGCTGTGCAGAAGAAGAACAACAAGAAGAAGAAATATCACGAAATATGTCCGTCAGGCCCGTTCCTTTGAGCTGAATCTGCAAATATCTCGGAAACGAAGCGAGCTATGGCAAAATGTTAAGAGACGTTTTTTGTAGAGAATTATGTTTCCTACAATTTATGTTCTATGATATTTTTTGATCAAAAGCGTAGTTTTCGAGATATATCGTGATATTTAAAAGTTCCGAAGCCGCACCAACATAATAGAGATACAGAAACACCGTGGCCCCTTTCTTTGAGATAACTCTGCACTATTGCGAGCTGCAAATGCCGCTTCGAGCTTAGCTGTGCAGAAGAAGAACAACAAGAAGAAGAAATATCTCGAAATATGTCCGTCAGACCCCTTCCCTTGAGATGAATCTGCAAATATCTCGGAAACGAACCGAGCTATGGCAAAATGTTAAGAGACCTTTTTTGTAGAGAATAATGTTTCCTACAATTTACGTTCTATGATATTTTTTGATCAGAAGCGTAGTTTTCGAGATATATCGAGATATTTAAAAGTTCCGAAGCCGCACCAACATAATAGAGATACAGAAACACCGTGGCCCCTTTCTTTGAGATAACTCTGCACTATTGCGACCTGCAAATGCCACTTCCAGCTCAGCTGTGCAGAAGAAGAACAACAAGAAGAAGAAGTATCTCGAAATATGTCCGTCAGGCCCCTTCCCTTGAGATAAATCTGCAAATATCTCGGAAACGAAGCGAGCTATGGCGAAATGTTAAGAGACCTTTTTTGTAGAGAATTAAGTTTCCTACTTTTTATCTTCTATGATATTTTTTGATCAGATGCGTAGTTCTCGAGATATATCAAGATATTTAAAAGTTCCGAAGCCGCACCAACATAATAGAGATACAGAAACACCGTGGCCCCTCTCTTTGAGATAACTCTGCACTATTGCGAGCTGCAAATGCCACTTCCAGCTTAGCTGTGCAGAAGAAGAACAACAAGAAGAAGAAATATCTCGAAATATGTCCGTCAGGCCCCTTCCCTTGAGATAAATCTGCATATATCTCGGAAACGAAGCGAGCTATGGCAAAATGTTAAGAGACCTTTTTTGTAGAGAATTAAGTTTCCTACTTTTTATGTTCTATGATATTTTTTGATCAGGTGCGTAGTTCTCGAGATATATCAAGATATTTGAAAGTTCCGAAGCCGCACCAACATAATAGAGATACAGAAACACCGTGGCCCCTTTCTTTGAGATAACTCTGCACTATTGCGAGCTGCAAATGCCACTTCCAGCTTAGCTGTGCAGAAGAAGAACAACAAGAAGAAGAAATATCTCGAAATATGTCCGTCAGGCCCCTTCCCTTGAGATAAATCTGCATATATCTCGGAAACGAAGCGAGCTATGGCAAAATGTTACGAGACCTTTTTTGTAGAGAATTAAGTTTCCTACTTTTTATGTTCTGTGATATTTTTTGATCAGATGCGTAGTTCTCGCGATATATCAAGATATTTGAAAGTTCCGAAGCCGCACCAACATAATAGAGATACAGAAACACCGTGGCCCCTTTCTTTGAGATAACTCTGCACTATTGCGAGCTGCAAATGCCACTTCCAGCTTAGCTGTGCAGAAGAAGAACAACAAGAAGAAGAAATATCACGAAATATGTCCGTCAGGCCCGTTCCTTTGAGCTGAATCTGCAAATATCTCGGAAACGAAGCGAGCTATGGCAAAATGTTAAGAGACGTTTTTTGTAGAGAATTATGTTTCTTACAATTTATGTTCTATGATATTTTTTGATCAAAAGCGTAGTTTTCGAGATATATCGTGATATTTAAAAGTTCCGAAGCCGCACCAACATAATAGAGATACAGAAACACCGTGGCCCCTTTCTTTGAGATAACTCTGCACTAGTGCGAGCCGCAAATGCCACTTCCAGCTTAGCTGTGCAGAAGAAGAACAACAAGAAGAAGAAATATCTCGAAATATGTCCGTCAGGCCCCTTCCCTTGAGATAAATCTGCAAATATCTCGGAAACGAAGCGAGCTATGGCAAAATGTTAAGAGACCTTTTTTGTAGAGAATTAAGTTTCCTACTTTTTATGTTCTGTGAGATTTTTTGATCAGATGCGTAGTCCTCGAGATATATCAAGATATTTAAAAGTTCCGAAGCCGCACCAACATAATACAGATACAGAAACACCGTGGCCCCTTTCTTTGAGATAACTCTGCACTATTGCGAGCTGGAAATGCCACTTCCAGTTTAGCTGTGCAGAAGAAGAACAACAAGAAGAAGAAATATCTCGAAATATGTCCGTCAGGCCCCTTCCCTTGAGATATATCTGCAAATATCTCGGAAACGAAGCGAGCTATGGCAAAATGTTAAGAGACCTTTTTTGTAGAGAATTATGTTTCCTACAAGTTATGTTCTATGATATTTTTTGATCAGAAGCGTAGTTTTCAAGATATATCGAGATATTTAAAAGATCCGAAGCCGCACCAACATAATAGAGATACAGAAACACCGTGGCCCCTTTCTTTGAGATAACTCTGCACTATTGCGAGCTGCAAATGCCGCTTCGAGCTTAGCTGTGCAGAAGAAGAACAACAAGAAGAAGAAATATCTCGAAATATGTCCGTCAGACCCCTTCCCTTGAGATGAATCTGCAAATATCTCGGAAACCAACCGAGCTATGGCAAAATGTTAAGAGACCTTTTTTGTAGAGAATAATGTTTCCTACAATTTACGTTCTATGATATTTTTTGATCAGAAGCGTAGTTTTCGAGATATATCGAGATATTTAAAAGTTCCGAAGCCGCACCAACATAATAGAGATACAGAAACACCGTGGCTCCTTTCTTTGAGATAACTCTGCACTATTGCGACCTGCAAATGCCACTTCCAGCTCAGCTGTGCAGAAGTAGAACAACAAGAAGAAGTAATATCTCGAAATATGTCCGTCAGGCCAGTTCCTTTGAGCTGAATCTGCAAATATCTCGGAAACGAAGCGAGCGATGGCAAAATGTTAAGAGACGTTTTTTGTAGAGAATTATGTTTCCTACAATTTATGTTCTATGACATTTTTTGATCAGAAGCGTAGTTTTCGAGATATATCGAGATATTTAAAAGTTCCGAAGACGCACCAACATAATAGAGATACAGAAACACCGTGGCCCCTTTCTTTGAGATAACTGTGCACCAGTGCGAGCCGCAAATGCCACTTCCAGCTTAGCTGTGCAGAAGAAGAACAACAAGAAGAAGAAATATCTCGAAATATGTCCGTCAGGCCCCTTCCCTTGAGATATATCTGCAAATATCTCGGAAACGAAGCGAGCTATGGCAAAATGTTAAGAGACCGTTTTTGTAGAGAATTATGTTTCCTACTTTTTATGTTCTATGATATTTTTTGATCAGACGCGTAGTTCTCGAGATATATCAAGATATTTAAAAGTTCCGAAGCCGCACCAACATAATAGAGATACAGAAACACCGTGGCCCCTTTCTTTGAGATAACTCTGCACTATTGCGCGCTGCAAATGCCACTTCCAGCTTAGCTGTGCAGAAGAAGAACAACAAGAAGAAGAAATATCTCGAAATATGTCCGTCAGGCCCCTTCCCTTGAGATAAATCTGCAAATATCTCGGAAACGAAGCGAGCTATGGCAAAATGTTAAGAGACCTTTTTTGTAGCGAATTATGTTTCCTACAATTTATGTTCTATGATATTTTTTGATCAGAAGCGTAGTTTTCGAGATATATCGAGATATTTAAAAGTTCCGAAGCCGCACCAACATAATAGAGATACAGAAACACCGTGGCCCCTTTCTTTGGGATAACTCTGCACTATTGCGAGCTGCAAATGCCACTTCCAGCTTAGCTGTGCAGAAGAAGAACAACAAGAAGAAGAAATATCTCGAAATATGTCCGTCAGGCCACTTCCCTTGAGATAAATCTGCAAATATCTCGGAAACGAAGCGAGCTATGGCAAAATGTTAAGAGACCTTTTTTGTAGAGAATTAAGTTTCCTACTTTTTATGTTGGATGATATTTTTTGATCAGATGCGTAGTTCTCGAGATATATCAAGATATTTAAAAGTTCCGAAGCTGCACCAACATAATAGAGGTACAGAAACACCGTGGCCTCTTTCTTTGAGATAACTCTGCACTATTGCGAGCTGCAAATGCCACTTCGAGCTTAGCTGTGCAGAAGAAGAACAACAAGAAGAAGAAATATCTCGAAATATGTCCGTCAGACCCCTTCCCTTGAGATGAATCTGCAAATATCTCGGAAACGAAGCGAGCTATGGCAAAACGTTAAGAGACCTTTTTTGTAGAGAATAATACTTCCTACAATTTACGTTCTATGATATTTTTTGATCAGAAGCGTAGTTTTCGAGATATATCGAGATATTTAAAAGTTCCGAAGCCGCACCAACATAATAGAGATACAGAAACACCGTGGCCCCTTTCTTTGAGATAACTCTGCACTATTGCGAGCCGCAAATGCCACTTCCAGCTCAGCTGTGCAGAAGAAGAACAACAAGAAGAAGAAATATCTCGAAATATGTCCGTCAGGCCCCTTCCCTTGAGATAAATATGCAAATATCTCGGAAACGAAGCGAGCTATGGCAAAATGTTAAGAGACCTTTTTTGTAGAGAATTAAGTTTCCTACTTTTTATGTTCTATGATATTTTTTGATCAGATGCGTAGTTCTCGAGATATATCAAGATATTTAAAAGTTCCGAAGCCGCACCAACATAATAGAGATACAGAAACACCGTGGCCCCTTTCTTTGGGATAACTCTGCACTATTGCGAGCTGCAAATGCCACTTCCAGCTTAGCTGTGCAGAAGAAGAACAACAAGAAGAAGAAATATCACGAAATATGTCCGTCAGGCCCGTTCCTTTGAGCTGAATCTGCAAATATCTCGGAAACGAAGCGAGCTATGGCAAAATGTTAAGAGACGTTTTTTGTAGAGAATTATGTTTCCTACAATTTATGTTCTATGATATTTTTTGATCAAAAGCGTAGTTTTCGAGATATATCGTGATATTTAAAAGTTCCGAAGCCGCACCAACATAATAGAGATACAGAAACACCGTGGCCCCTTTCTTTGAGATAACTCTGCACTAGTGCGAGCCGCAAATGCCACTTCCAGCTTAGCTGTGCAGAAGAAGAACAACAAGAAGAAGAAATATCTCGAAATATGTCCGTCAGGCCCCTTCCCTTGAGATAAATCTGCAAATATCTCGGAAACGAAGCGAGCTATGGCAAAATGTTAAGAGACCTTTTTTGTAGAGAATTAAGTTTCCTACTTTTTATGTTCTGTGAGATTTTTTGATCAGATGCGTAGTCCTCGAGATATATCAAGATATTTAAAAGTTCCGAAGCCGCACCAACATAATAGAGATACAGAAACACCGTGGCCCCTTTCTTTGAGATAACTCTGCACTATTGCGAGCTGGAAATGCCACTTCCAGTTTAGCTGTGCAGAAGAAGAACAACAAGAAGAAGAAATATCTCGAAATATGTCCGTCAGGCCCCTTCCCTTGAGATATATCTGCAAATATCTCGGAAACGAAGCGAGCTATGGCAAAATGTTAAGAGACCTTTTTTGTAGAGAATTATGTTTCCTACAAGTTATGTTCTATGATATTTTTTGATCAGAAGCGTAGTTTTCAAGATATATCGAGATATTTAAAAGATCCGAAGCCGCACCAACATAATAGAGATACAGAAACACCGTGGCCCCTTTCTTTGAGATAACTCTGCACTATTGCGAGCTGCAAATGCCGCTTCGAGCTTAGCTGTGCAGAAGAAGAACAACAAGAAGAAGAAATATCTCGAAATATGTCCGTCAGACCCCTTCCCTTGAGATGAATCTGCAAATATCTCGGAAACCAACCGAGCTATGGCAAAATGTTAAGAGACCTTTTTTGTAGAGAATAATGTTTCCTACAATTTACGTTCTATGATATTTTTTGATCAGAAGCGTAGTTTTCGAGATATATCGAGATATTTAAAAGTTCCGAAGCCGCACCAACATAATAGAGATACAGAAACACCGTGGCTCCTTTCTTTGAGATAACTCTGCACTATTGCGACCTGCAAATGCCACTTCCAGCTCAGCTGTGCAGAAGAAGAACAACAAGAAGAAGTAATATCTCGAAATATGTCCGTCAGGCCAGTTCCTTTGAGCTGAATCTGCAAATATCTCGGAAACGAAGCGAGCGATGGCAAAATGTTAAGAGACGTTTTTTGTAGAGAATTATGTTTCCTACAATTTATGTTCTATGATATTTTTTGATCAGAAGCGTAGTTTTCGAGATATATCGAGATATTTAAAAGTTCCGAAGACGCACCAACATAATAGAGATACAGAAACACCGTGGCCCCTTTCTTTGAGATAACTGTGCACCAGTGCGAGCCGCAAATGCCACTTCCAGCTTAGCTGTGCAGAAGAAGAACAACAAGAAGAAGAAATATCTCGAAATATGTCCGTCAGGCCCCTTCCCTTGAGATATATCTGCAAATATCTCGGAAACGAAGCGAGCTATGGCAAAATGTTAAGAGACCGTTTTTGTAGAGAATTATGTTTCCTACTTTTTATGTTCTATGATATTTTTTGATCAGACGCGTAGTTCTCGAGATATATCAAGATATTTAAAAGTTCCGAAGCCGCACCAACATAATAGAGATACAGAAACACCGTGGCCCCTTTCTTTGGGATAACTCTGCACTATTGCGAGCTGCAAATGCCACTTCCAGCTTAGCTGTGCAGAAGAAGAACAACAAGAAGAAGAAATATCTCGAAATATGTCCGTCAGGCCACTTCCCTTGAGATAAATCTGCAAATATCTCGGAAACGAAGCGAGCTATGGCAAAATGTTTAGAGACCTTCCTTGTAGAGAATTAAGTTTCCTACTTTTTATGTAGTATGATATTTTTTGATCAGATGCGTAGTTCTCGAGATATATCAAGATATTTAAAAGTTCCGAAGCCGCACCAACATAATAGAGATACAGAAACACCGTGGCCCCTTTCTTTGAGATAACTCTGCACTATTGCGCGCTGCAAATGCCACTTCCAGCTTAGCTGTGCAGAAGAAGAACAACAAGAAGAAGAAATATCTCGAAATATGTCCGTCAGGCCCCTTCCCTTGAGATAAATCTGCAAATATCTCGGAAACGAAGCGAGCTATGGCAAAATGTTAAGAGACCTTTTTTGTAGCGAATTATGTTTCCTACAATTTATGTTCTATGATATTTTTTGATCAGAAGCGTAGTTTTCGAGATATATCGAGATATTTAAAAGTTCCGAAGCCGCACCAACATAATAGAGATACAGAAACACCGTGGCCCCTTTCTTTGGGATAACTCTGCACTATTGCGAGCTGCAAATGCCACTTCCAGCTTAGCTGTGCAGAAGAAGAACAACAAGAAGAAGAAATATCTCGAAATATGTCCGTCAGGCCACTTCCCTTGAGATAAATCTGCAGATATCTCGGAAACGAAGCGAGCTATGGCAAAATGTTAAGAGACCTTTTTTGTAGAGAATTAAGTTTCCTACTTTTTATGTTGGATGATATTTTTTGATCAGATGCGTAGTTCTCGAGATATATCAAGATATTTAAAAGTTCCGAAGCTGCACCAACATAATAGAGGTACAGAAACACCGTGGCCTCTTTCTTTGAGATAACTCTGCACTATTGCGAGCTGCAAATGCCACTTCGAGCTTAGCTGTGCAGAAGAAGAACAACAAGAAGAAGAAATA
Source organism: Osmia lignaria lignaria (assembly GCF_051020975.1). Classification (NCBI taxonomy): domain Eukaryota; kingdom Metazoa; phylum Arthropoda; class Insecta; order Hymenoptera; family Megachilidae; genus Osmia; species Osmia lignaria. Next base: position 1,245,571 of record NW_027478159.1, on the reverse strand, counting down.
TCTCGAAATATGTCCGTCAGACCCCTTCCCTTGAGATGAATCTGCAAATATCTCGGAAACGAAGCGAGCTATGGCAAAACGTTAAGAGACCTTTTTTGTAGAGAATAATACTTCCTACAATTTACGTTCTATGATATTTTTTGATCAGAAGCGTAGTTTTCGAGATATATCGAGATATTTAAAAGTTCCGAAGCCGCACCAACATAATAGAGATACAGAAACACCGTGGCCCCTTTCTTTGAGATAACTCTGCACTATTGCGAGCCGCAAATGCCACTTCCAGCTCAGCTGTGCAGAAGAAGAACAACAAGAAGAAGAAATATCTCGAAATATGTCCGTCAGGCCCCTTCCCTTGAGATAAATATGCAAATATCTCGGAAACGAAGCGAGCTATGGCAAAATGTTAAGAGACCTTTTTTGTAGAGAATTAAGTTTCCTACTTTTTATGTTCTATGATATTTTTTGATCAGATGCGTAGTTCTCGAGATATATCAAGATATTTAAAAGTTCCGAAGCCGCACCAACATAATAGAGATACAGAAACACCGTGGCCCCTTTCTTTGAGATAACTCTGCACTATTGCGAGCTGCAAATGCCACTTCCAGCTTAGCTGTGCAGAGGAAGAACAACAAGAAGAAGGAATATCTCGAAATATGTCCGTCAGGCCAGTTCCTTTGAGCTGAATCTGCAAATATCTCGGAAACGAAGCGAGCTATGGCAAAATGTTAAGAGACGTTTTTTGTAGAGAATTATGTTTCCTACAATTTATGTTCTATGATATTTTTTGATCAGAAGCGTAGTTTTCGAGATATATCGAGATATTTAAAAGTTCCGAAGACGCACCAACATAATAGAGATACAGAAACACCGTGGCCCCTTTCTTTGAGATAACTGTGCACCAGTGCGAGCCGCAAATGCCACTTCCAGCTTAGCTGTGCAGAAGAAGAACAACAAGAAGAAGAAATATCTCGAAATATGTCCGTCAGGCCCCTTCCCTTGAGATATATCTGCAAATATCTCGGAAACGAAGCGAGCTATGGCAAAATGTTAAGAGACCGTTTTTGTAGAGAATTATGTTTCCTACTTTTTATGTTCTATGGTATTTTTTGATCAGACGCGTAGTTCTCGAGATATATCAAGATATTTAAAAGTTCCGAAGCCGCACCAACATAATAGAGATACAGAAACACCGTGGCCCCTTTCTTTGAGATAACTCTGCACTATTGCGCGCTGCAAATGCCACTTCCAGCTTAGCTGTGAAGAAGAAGAACAACAAGAAGAAGAAATATCTCGAAATATGTCCGTCAGGCCCCTTCCCTTGAGATAAATCTGCAAATATCTCGGAAACGAAGCGAGCTATGGCAAAATGTTAAGAGACCTTTTTTGTAGAGAATTATGTTTCCTACAATTTATGTTCTATGATATTTTTTGATCAGAAGCGTAGTTTTCGAGATATATCGAGATATTTAAAAGTTCCGAAGCCGCACCAACATAATAGAGATACAGAAACACCGTGGCCCCTTTCTTTGGGATAACTCTGCACTATTGCGAGCTGCAAATGCCACTTCCAGCTTAGCTGTGCAGAAGAAGAACAACAAGAAGAAGAAATATCTCGAAATATGTCCGTCAGGCCACTTCCCTTGAGATAAATCTGCAAATATCTCGGAAACGAAGCGAGCTATGGCAAAATGTTTAGAGACCTTTCTTGTAGAGAATTAAGTTTCCTACTTTTTATGTAGTATGATATTTTTTGATCAGATGCGTAGTTCTCGAGATATATCAAGATATTTAAAAGTTCCGAAGCCGCACCAACATAATAGAGATACAGAAACACCGTGGCCCCTTTCTTTGAGATAACTCTGCACTATTGCGCGCTGCAAATGCCACTTCCAGCTTAGCTGTGCAGAAGAAGAACAACAAGAAGAAGAAATATCTCGAAATATGTCCGTCAGGCCCCTTCCCTTGAGATAAATCTGCAAATATCTCGGAAACGAAGCGAGCTATGGCAAAATGTTAAGAGACCTTTTTTGTAGAGAATTATGTTTCCTACAATTTATGTTCTATGATATTTTTTGATCAGAAGCGTAGTTTTCGAGATATATCGAGATATTTAAAAGTTCCGAAGCCGCACCAACATAATAGAGATACAGAAACACCGTGGCCCCTTTCTTTGGGATAACTCTGCACTATTGCGAGCTGCAAATGCCACTTCCAGCTTAGCTGTGCAGAGGAAGAACAACAAGAAGAAGGAATATCTCGAAATATGTCCGTCAGGCCAGTTCCTTTGAGGTGAATCTGCAAATATCTCGGAAACGAAGCGAGCTATGGCAACATGTTAAGAGACGTTTTTTGTAGCGAATTATGTTTCCTACAATTTATGTTCTATGATATTTTTTGATCAGAAGCGTAGTTTTCGAGATATATCGAGATATTTAAAAGTTCCGAAGACGCACCAACATAATAGAGATACAGAAACACCGTGGCCCCTTTCTTTGAGATAACTGTGCATCAGTGCGAGCCGCAAATGCCACTTCCAGCTTAGCTGTGCAGAAGAAGAACAACAAGAAGAAGAAATATCTCGAAATATGTCCGTCAGGCCCCTTCCCTTGAGATATATCTGCAAATATCTCGGAAACGAAGCGAGCTATGGCAAAATGTTAAGAGACCGTTTTTGTAGAGAATTATGTTTCCTACTTTTTATGTTCTATGATATTTTTTGATCAGACGCGTAGTTCTCGAGATATATCAAGATATTTAAAAGTTCCGAAGCCGCACCAACATAATAGAGATACAGAAACACCGTGGCCCCTTTCTTTGAGATAACTCTGCACTATTGCGCGCTGCAAATGCCACTTCCAGCTTAGCTGTGAAGAAGAAGAACAACAAGAAGAAGAAATATCTCGAAATATGTCCGTCAGGCCCCTTCCCTTGAGATAAATCTGCAAATATCTCGGAAACGAAGCGAGCTATGGCAAAATGTTAAGAGACCTTTTTTGTAGAGAATTATGTTTCCTACAATTTATGTTCTATGATATTTTTTGATCAGAAGCGTAGTTTTCGAGATATATCGAGATATTTAAAAGTTCCGAAGCCGCACCAACATAATAGAGATACAGAAACACCGTGGCCCCTTTCTTTGGGATAACTCTGCACTATTGCGAGCTGCAAATGCCACTTCCAGCTTAGCTGTGCAGAAGAAGAACAACAAGAAGAAGAAATATCTCGAAATATGTCCGTCAGGCCACTTCCCTTGAGATAAATCTGCAAATATCTCGGAAACGCAGCGAGCTATGGCAAAATGTTTAGAGACCTTTCTTGTAGAGAATTAAGTTTCCTACTTTTTATGTAGTATGATATTTTTTGATCAGATGCGTAGTTCTCGAGATATATCAAGATATTTAAAAGTTCCGAAGCCGCACCAACATAATAGAGATACAGAAACACCGTGGCCCCTTTCTTTGAGATAACTCTGCACTATTGCGCGCTGCAAATGCCACTTCCAGCTTAGCTGTGCAGAAGAAGAACAACAAGAAGAAGAAATATCTCGAAATATGTCCGTCAGGCCCCTTCCCTTGAGATAAATCTGCAAATATCTCGGAAACGAAGCGAGCTATGGCAAAATGTTAAGAGACCTTTTTTGTAGAGAATTATGTTTCCTACAATTTATGTTCTATGATATTTTTTGATCAGAAGCGTAGTTTTCGAGATATATCGAGATATTTAAAAGTTCCGAAGCCGCACCAACATAATAGAGATACAGAAACACCGTGGCCCCTTTCTTTGGGATAACTCTGCACTATTGCGAGCTGCAAATGCCACTTCCAGCTTAGCTGTGCAGAAGAAGAACAACAAGAAGACGAAATATCTCGAAATATGTCCGTCAGGCCACTTCCCTTGAGATAAATCTGCAAATGTCTCGGAAACGAAGCGAGCTATGGCAAAATGTTAAGAGACCTTTTTTGTAGAGAATTAAGTTTCCTACTTTTTATGTTGGATGATATTTTTTGATCAGATGCGTAGTTCTCGAGATATATCAAGATATTTAAAAGTTCCGAAGCCGCACCAACATAATAGAGATACAGAAACACCGTGGCCCCTTTCTTTGAGATAACTGTGCACCAGTGCGAGCCGCAAATGCCACTTCCAGCTTAGCTGTGCAGAAGAAGAACAACAAGAAGAAGAAATATCTCGAAATATGTCCGTCAGGCCCCTTCCCTTGAGATATATCTGCAAATATCTCGGAAACGAAGCGAGCTATGGCAAAATGTTAAGAGACCGTTTTTGTAGAGAATTATGTTTCCTACTTTTTATGTTCTATGACATTTTTTGATCAGACGCGTAGTTCTCGAGATATATCAAGATATTTAAAAGTTCCGAAGCCGCACCAACATAATAGAGATACAGAAACACCGTGGCCCCTTTCTTTGAGATAACTCTGCACTATTGCGAGCTGCAAATGCCACTTCCAGCTTAGCTGTGCAGAAGAAGAACAACAAGAAGAAGAAATATCTCGAAATATGTCCGTCAGGCCCCTTCCCTTGAGATAAATCTGCAAATATCTCGGAAACGAAGAGAGCTATGGCAAAATGTTAAGAGACCTTTTTTGTAGAGAATTAAGTTTCCTACTTTTCATGTTCTATGATATTTTTTGATCAGATGCGTAGTTCTCGAGATATATCAAGATATTTAAAAGTTCCGAAGCCGCACCAACATAATAGAGATACAGAAACACCGTGGCCCCTTTCTTTGAGATAACTCTGCACTATTGCGAGCTGTAAATGCCACTTCCAGCTTAGCTGTGCAGAAGAAGAACAACAAGAAGAAGAAATATCTCGAAATATGTCCGTCAGGCCCCTTCCCTTGAGATAAATCTGCAAATATCTCGGAAACGAAGCGAGCTATCGCAAAATGTTAAGAGACCTTTTTTGTAGAGAATTATGTTTCCTACAATTTATGTTCTACGATATTTTTTGATCAGAAGCGTAGTTTTCGAGATATATCGAGATATTTAAAAGTTCCGAAGCCGCACCAACATAATAGAGATACAGAAACACCGTGGCCCCTTTCTTTGAGATAACTCTGCACTATTGCGAGCTGTAAATGCCACTTCCAGCTTAGCTGTGCAGAAGAAGAACAACAAGAAGAAGAAATATCTCGAAATATGTCCGTCAGGCCCCTTCCCTTGAGATAAATCTGCAAATATCTCGGAAACGAAGCGAGCTATCGCAAAATGTTAAGAGACCTTTTTTGTAGAGAATTATGTTTCCTACAATTTATGTTCTACGATATTTTTTGATCAGAAGCGTAGTTTTCGAGATATATCGAGATATTTAAAAGTTCCGAAGCCGCACCAACATAATAGAGATACAGAAACACCGTGGCCCCTTTCTTTGAGATAACTCTGCACTATTGCGAGCTGGAAATGCCACTTCCAGTTTAGCTGTGCAGAAGAAGAACAACAAGAAGAAGAAATATCTCGAAATATGTCCGTTAGGCCCCTTCCCTTGAGATAAATCTGCAAATATCTCGGAAACGAAGCGAGCTATGGCAAAATGTTAAGAGACCTTTTTTGTAGAGAATTAAGTTTCCTACTTTTTATGTTCTGTGATATTTTTTGATCATGAGCGTAGTTTTCGAGATATATCGAGATATTTAAAAGTTCCGAAGCCGCACCAACATAATAGAGATACAGAAACACCGTGGCCCCTTTCTTTGAGATAACTCTGCACTAGTGCGAGCCGCAAATGCCACTTCCAGCTTAGCTGTGCAGAAGAAGAACAACAAGAAGAAGAAATATCTCGAAATATGTCCGTCAGGCCCCTTCCCTTGAGATAAATATGCAAATATCTCGGAAACGAAGCGAGCTATGGCAAAATGTTAAGAGACCTTTTTTGTAGAGAATTAAGTTTCCTACTTTTTATGTTCTATGATATTTTTTGATCAGATGCGTAGTTCTCGAGATATATCAAGATATTTAAAAGTTCCGAAGCCGCACCAACATAATAGAGATACAGAAACACCGTGGCCCCTTTCTTTGAGATAACTCTGCACTAGTGCGAGCTGCAAATGCCACTTCCAGCTTAGCTGTGCAGAAGAAGAACAACAAGAAGAAGAAATATCTCGAAATATGTCCGTCAGGCCCCTTCCCTTGAGATAAATATGCAAATATCTCGGAAACGAAGCGAGCTATGGCAAAATGTTAAGAGACCTTTTTTGTAGAGAATTAAGTTTCCTACTTTTTATCTTCTATGATATTTTTTGATCAGATGCGTAGTTCTCGAGATATATCAAGATATTTAAAAGTTCCGAAGCCGCACCAACATAATAGGGATACAGAAACACCGTGGCCCCTTTCTTTGAGATAACTCTGCACTAGTGCGAGCCGCAAATGCCACTTCCAGCTTAGCTGTGCAGAAGAAGAACAACAAGAAGAAGAAATATCTCGAAATATGTCCGTCAGACCCCTTCCCTTGAGATGAATCTGCAAATATCTCGGAAACGAAGCGAGCTATGGCAAAACGTTAAGAGACCTTTTTTGTAGAGAATAATACTTCCTACAATATACGTTCTATGATATTTTTTGATCAGAAGCGTAGTTTTCGAGATATATCGAGATATTTAAAAGTTCCGAAGCCGCACCAACATAATAGGGATACAGAAACACCGTGGCCCCTTTCTTTGAGATAACTCTGCACTAGTGCGAGCCGCAAATGCCACTTCCAGCTTAGCTGTGCAGAAGAAGAACAACAAGAAGAAGAAATATCTCGAAATATGTCCGTCAGGCCCCTTCCCTTGAGATAAATCTGCAAATATCTCGGAAACGAAGCGAGCTATCGCAAAATGTTAAGAGACCTTTTTTGTAGAGAATTATGTTTCCTACAATTTATGTTCTACGATATTTTTTGATCAGCAGCGTAGTTTTCGAGATATATCGAGATATTTAAAAGTTCCGAAGCCGCACCAACATAATAGAGATACAGAAACACCGTGGCCCCTTTCTTTGAGATAACTCTGCACTATTGCGAGCTGGAAATGCCACTTCCAGTTTAGCTGTGCAGAAGAAGAACAACAAGAAGAAGAAATATCTCGAAATATGTCCGTTAGGCCCCTTCCCTTGAGATAAATCTGCAAATATCTCGGAAACGAAGCGAGCTATGGCAAAATGTTAAGAGACCTTTTTTGTAGAGAATTAAGTTTCCTACTTTTTATGTTCTATGATATTTTTTGATCATGAGCGTAGTTTTCGAGATATATCGAGATATTTAAAAGTTCCGAAGCCGCACCAACATAATAGAGATACAGAAACACCGTGGCCCCTTTCTTTGAGATAACTCTGCACTAGTGCGAGCCGCAAATGCCACTTCCAGGTTAGCTGTGCAGAAGAAGAACAACAAGAAGAAGAAATATCTCGAAATATGTCCGTCAGGCCCCTTCCCTTGAGATAAATATGCAAATATCTCGGAAACGAAGCGAGCTATGGCAAAATGTTAAGAGACCTTTTTTGTAGAGAATTAAGTTTCCTACTTTTTATGTTCTATGATATTTTTTGATCAGATGCGTAGTTCTCGAGATATATCAAGATATTTAAAAGTTCCGAAGCCGCACCAACATAATAGAGATACAGAAACACCGTGGCCCCTTTCTTTGAGATAACTCTGCACTAGTGCGAGCTGCAAATGCCACTTCCAGCTTAGCTGTGCAGAAGAAGAACAACAAGAAGAAGAAATATCTCGAAATATGTCCATCAGGCCCCTTCCCTTGAGATAAATATGCAAATATCTCGGAAACGAAGCGAGCTATGGCAAAATGTTAAGAGACCTTTTTTGTAGAGAATTAAGTTTCCTACTTTTTATGTTCTATGATATTTTTTGATCAGATGCGTAGTTCTCGAGATATATCAAGATATTTAAAAGTTCCGAAGCCGCACCAACATAATAGAGATACAGAAACACCGTGGCCCCTTTCATTGAGATAACTCTGCACTATTGCGAGCTGGAAATGCCACTTCCAGCTTAGCTGTGCAGAAGAAGAACAACAAGAAGAAGGAATATCTCGAAATATGTCCGTCAGGCCCCTTCCCTTGAGATATATCTGCAAATATCTCGGAAACGAAGCGAGCTATCGCAAAATGTTAAGAGACCTTTTTTGTAGAGAATTATGTTTCCTACAATTTATGTTCTACGATATTTTTTGATCAGAAGCGTAGTTTTCGAGATATATCGAGATATTTAAAACTTCCGAAGCCGCACCAACATAATAGAGATACAGAAACACCGTGGCCCCTTTCTTTGAGATAACTCTGCACTATTGCGAGCTGGAAATGCCACTTCCAGTTTAGCTGTGCAGAAGAAGAACAACAAGAAGAAGAAATATCTCGAAATATGTCCGTTAGGCCCCTTCCCTTGAGATAAATCTGCAAATATCTCGGAAACGAAGCGAGCTATGGCAAAATGTTAAGAGACCTTTTTTGTAGAGAATTAAGTTTCCTACTTTTTATGTTCTATGATATTTTTTGATCATGAGCGTAGTTCTCGAGATATATCGAGATATTTAAAAGTTCCGAAGCCGCACCAACATAATAGAGATACAGAAACACCGTGGCCCCTTTCTTTGAGATAACTCTGCACTAGTGCGAGCCGCAAATGCCACTTCCATCTTAGCTGTGCAGAAGAAGAACAACAAGAAGAAGAAATATCTCGAAATATGTCCGTCAGGCCCCTTCCCTTGAGATAAATATGCAAATATCTCGGAAACGAAGCGAGCTATGGCAAAATGTTAAGAGACCTTTTTTGTAGAGAATTAAGTTTCCTACTTTTTATGTTCTATGATATTTTTTGATCAGATGCGTAGTTCTCGAGATATATCAAGATATTTAAAAGTTCCGAAGCCGCACCAACATAATAGAGATACAGAAACACCGTGGCCCCTTTCATTGAGATAACTCTGCACTATTGCGAGCTGGAAATGCCACTTCCAGCTTAGCTGTGCAGAAGAAGAACAACAAGAAGAAGGAATATCTCGAAATATGTCCGTCAGGCCACTTCCCTTGAGATAAATCTGCAAATATCTCGGAAACGAAGCGAGCTATGGCAAAATGTTAAGAGACCTTTTTTGTAGAGAATTAAGTTTCCTACTTTTTATGTTCGATGATATTTTTTGATCAGATGCGTAGTTCTCGAGATATATCAAGATATTTAAAAGTTCCGAAGCTGCACCAACATAATAGAGGTACAGAAACACCGTGGCCTCTTTCTTTGAGATAACTCTGCACTATTGCGAGCTGCAAATGCCGCTTCGAGCTTAGCTGTGCAGAAGAAGAACAACAAGAAGAAGAAATATCTCGAAATATGTCCGTCAGGCCCCTTCCCTTGAGATAAATCTGCAAATATCTCGGAAACGAAGCGAGCCATGGCAAAATGTTAAGAGACCTTTTTTGTAGAGAATTAAGTTTCCTACTTTTTATGTTCTATGATATTTTTTGATCAGATGCGTAGTTCTCGAGATATATCAAGATATTTAAAATATTCTTCTTCTTGTTGTTCTTCTTCTGCACAGCTAAGCTGGAAGTGGCATTTGCGGCTCGCACTAGTGCAGAGTTATCTCAGAGAAAGGGGCCACGGTGTTTCTGTATCCCTATTATGTTGGTGCGGCTTCGGAACTTTTAAATATCTCGATATATCTCGAAAACTACGCTTCTGATCAAAAAATATCATAGAACATAAATTGTAGGAAACATAATTCTCTACAAAAAACGTCTCTTAACATTTTGCCATAGCTCGCTTCGTTTCCGAGATATTTGCAGATTCAGCTCAAAGGAACTGGCCTGACGGACATATTTCGAGATATTTCTTCTTCTTGCTGTTCTTCTTCTGCACAGCTAAGCTGGAAGTGGCATTTACAGCTCGCAATAGTGCAGAGTTATCTCAAAGAAAGGGGCCACGGTGTTTCTGTATCTCTATTATGTTGGTGCGGCTTCGGAACTTTTAAATATCTTGATATATCTCGAGAACTACGCATCTGATCAAAAAATATCATAGAGCATAAAAAGTAGGAAACCTAATTCTCTACAAAAAAGATCTCTTAACATTTTGCCATAGATCGCTTCGTTTCCGAGATATTTGCAGATTTATCTCAAGGGAAGGGGCCTGACGGACATATTTCGAGATATTTCTTCTTCTTGTTGTTCTTCTTCTGCACAGCTAAGCTGGAAGTGGCATTTGCAGCGCGCAATAGTGCAGAGTTATCTCAAAGAAAGGGGCCACGGTGTTTCTGTATCTCTATTATGTTGGTGCGGCTTCGGAACTTTTAAATATCTTGATATATCTCGAGAACTACGCATCTGATCAAAAAATATCATACTACATAAAAAGTAGGAAACTTAATTCTCTACAAGAAAGGTCTCTAAACATTTTGCCATAGCTCGCTTCGTTTCCGAGATATTTTTAGATTTATCTCAAGGGAAGGGGCCTGACGGACATATTTCGAGATATTTCTTCTTCTTGTTGTTCTTCTTCTGCACAGCTAAGCTGGAAGTGGCATTTGCGGCTCGCACTAGTGCAGAGTTATCTCAAAGAAAGGGGCCACGGTGTTTCTGTATCCCTATTATGTTGGTGCGGCTTCGGAACTTTTAAATATCTCGATATATCTCGAAAACTACGCTTCTGATCAAAAAATATCATAGAACGTAAATTGTAGGAACCATAATTCTCTACAAAAAACGTCTCTTAACATTTTGCCATAGCTCGCTTCGTTTCCGAGATATTTGCAGATTCAGCTCAAAGGAACTGGCCTGACGGACATATTTCGAGATATTTCTTCTTCTTGTTGTTCTTCTTCTGCACAGCTAAGCTGGAAGTGGCATTTGCAGCTCGCAATAGTGCAGAGTTATCTCAAAGAAAGGGGCCACGGTGTTTCTGTATCTCTATTATGTTGATGCGGCTTCGGAACTTTTAAATATCTTGATATATGTCGAGAACTACGCATCTGATCAAAAAATATCATAGAACATAAAAAGTAGGAAACTTAATTCTCTACAAAAAAGGTCTGTTAACATTTTGCCATAGCTCGCTTCGTTTCCGAGATATTTGCAGATTTATCTCAAGGGAAGGGGCCTGACGGACATATTTCGAGATATTTCTTCTTCTTGTTGTTCTTCTTCTGCACAGCTAAGCTGGAAGTGGCATTTACAGCTCGCAATAGTGCAGAGTTATCTCAAAGAAAGGGGCCACGGTGTTTCTGTATCTCTATTATGTTGGTGCGGCTTCGGAACTTTTAAATATCTTGATATATCTCGAGAACTACGCCTCTGATCGAAAAATATCATAGAACATAAAAAGTAGGAAACTTAATTCTCTACAAAAAAGGTCTCTTAACATTTTGCCATAGCTCGCTTCGTTTCCGAGATATTTGCAGATTTATCTCAAGGGAAGGGGCCTGACGGACATATTTCGAGATATTTCTTCTTCTTGTTGTTCTTCTTCTGCACAGCTAAGCTGGAAGTGGCATTTGCGGGTCGCACTAGTGCAGAGTTATCTCAAAGAAAGGGGCCACGGTGTTTCTGTATCCCTATTATGTTGGTGCGGCTTCGGAACTTTTAAATATCTCGATATATCTCGAAAACTACGCTTCTGATCAAAAAATCTCATAGAACATAAATTGTAGGAAACATAATTCTCTACAAAAAATGTCTCTTAACATTTTGCCATAGCTCGCTTCGTTTCCGAGATATTTGCAGATTCAGCTCAAAGGAACTGGCCTGACGGACATATTTCGAGATATTTCTTCTTCTTGTTGTTCTTCCTCTGCACAGCTAAGCTGGAAGTGGCATTTGCAGCTCGCAATAGTGCAGAGTTATCTCAAAGAAAGGGGCCACGGTGTTTCTGTATCTCTATTATGTTGGTGCGGCTTCGGAACTTTTAAATATCTTGATATATCTCGAGAACTACGCATCTGATCAAAAAATATCATAGAACATAAAAAGTAGGAAACTTAATTCTCTACAAAAAAGGTCTCTTAACATTTTGCCATAGCTCGCTTCGTTTCCGAGATATTTGCAGATTTATCTCAAGGGAAGGGGCCTGACGGACATATTTCGAGATATTTCTTCTTCTTGTTGTTCTTCTTCTGCACAGCTAAGCTGGAAGTGGCATTTGCAGCGCGCAATAGTGCAGAGTTATCTCAAAGAAAGGGGCCACGGTGTTTCTGTATCTCTATTATGTTGGTGCGGCTTCGGAACTTTTAAATATCTTGATATATCTCGAGAACTACGCCTCTGATCGAAAAATATCATAGAACATAAAAAGTAGGAAACTTAATTCTCTACAAAAAAGGTCTCTTAACATTTTGCCATAGCTCGCTTCGTTTCCGAGATATTTGCAGATTTATCTCAAGGGAAGGGGCCTGACGGACATATTTCGAGATATTTCTTCTTCTTGTTGTTCTTCTTCTGCACAGCTAAGCTGGAAGTGGCATTTGCGGCTCGCACTAGTGCAGAGTTATCTCAAAGAAAGGGGCCACGGTGTTTCTGTATCCCTATTATGTTGGTGCGGCTTCGGAACTTTTAAATATCTCGATATATCTCGAAAACTACGCTTCTGATCAAAAAATATCATAGAACATAAATTGTAGGAAACATAATTCTCTACAAAAAACGTCTCTTAACATTTTGCCATAGCTCGCTTCGTTTCCGAGATATTTGCAGATTCAGCTCAAAGGAACTGGCCTGACGGACATATTTCGAGATATTTCTTCTTCTTGTTGTTCTTCTTCTGCACAGCTAAGCTGGAAGTGGCATTTACAGCTCGCAATAGTGCAGAGCTATCTCAAAGAAAGGGGCCACGGTGTTTCTGTATCTCTATTATGTTGGTGCGGCTTCGGAACTTTTAAATATCTTGATATATCTCGAGAACTACGCATCTGATCAAAAAATATCATAGAACATAAATTGTAGGAAACATAATTCTCTACAAAAAACGTCTCTTAACATTTTGCCATAGCTCGCTTCGTTTCCGAGATATTTGCAGATTCAGCTCAAAGGAACTGGCCTGACGGACATATTTCGAGATATTTCTTCTTCTTGTTGTTCTTCCTCTGCACAGCTAAGCTGGAAGTGGCATTTGCAGCTCGCAATAGTGCAGAGTTATCTCAAAGAAAGGGGCCACGGTGTTTCTGTATCTCTATTATGTTGGTGCGGCTTCGGAACTTTTAAATATCTTGATATATCTCGAGAACTACGCATCTGATCAAAAAATATCATAGAACATAAAAAGTAGGAAACTTAATTCTCTACAAAAAAGGTCTCTTAACATTTTGCCATAGCTCGCTTCGTTTCCGAGATATTTGCAGATTTATCTCAAGGGAAGGGGCCTGACGGACATATTTCGAGATATTTCTTCTTCTTGTTGTTCTTCTTCTGCACAGCTAAGCTGGAAGTGGCATTTGCGGCTCGCACTAGTGCAGAGTTATCTCAAAGAAAGGGGCCACGGTGTTTCTGTATCCCTATTATGTTGGTGCGGCTTCGGAACTTTTAAATATCTCGATATATCTCGAAAACTACGCTTCTGATCAAAAAATATCATAGAACATAAATTGTAGGAAACATAATTCTCTACAAAAAACGTCTCTTAACATTTTGCCATAGCTCGCTTCGTTTCCGAGATATTTGCAGATTCAGCTCAAAGGAACTGGCCTGACGGACATATTTCGAGATATTTCTTCTTCTTGTTGTTCTTCTTCTGCACAGCTAAGCTGGAAGTGGCATTTACAGCTCGCAATAGTGCAGAGCTATCTCAAAGAAAGGGGCCACGGTGTTTCTGTATCTCTATTATGTTGGTGCGGCTTCGGAACTTTTAAATATCTTGATATATCTCGAGAACTACGCATCTGATCAAAAAATATCATAGAACATAAATTGTAGGAAACATAATTCTCTACAAAAAACGTCTCTTAACATTTTGCCATAGCTCGCTTCGTTTCCGAGATATTTGCAGATTCAGCTCAAAGGAACTGGCCTGACGGACATATTTCGAGATATTTCTTCTTCTTGTTGTTCTTCCTCTGCACAGCTAAGCTGGAAGTGGCATTTGCAGCTCGCAATAGTGCAGAGTTATCTCAAAGAAAGGGGCCACGGTGTTTCTGTATCTCTATTATGTTGGTGCGGCTTCGGAACTTTTAAATATCTTGATATATCTCGAGAACTACGCATCTGATCAAAAAATATCATAGAACATAAAAAGTAGGAAACTTAATTCTCTACAAAAAAGGTCTCTTAACATTTTGCCATAGCTCGCTTCGTTTCCGAGATATTTGCAGATTTATCTCAAGGGAAGGGGCCAGACGGACATATTTCGAGATATTTCTTCTTCTTGTTGTTCTTCTTCTGCACAGCTAAGCTGGAAGTGGCATTTACAGCTCGCAATAGTGCAGAGTTATCTCAAAGAAAGGGGCCACGGTGTTTCTGTATCTCTATTATGTTGGTGCGGCTTCGGAACTTTTAAATATCTTGATATATCTCGAGAACTACGCATCTGATCAAAAAATATCATAGAACATAAAAAGTAGGAAACTTAATTCTCTACAAAAAAGGTCTCTTAACATTTTGCCATAGCTCGCTTCGTTCCCGAGATATTTGCAGATTTATCTCAAGGGAAGGGGCCTGACGGACATATTTCGAGATATTTCTTCTTCTTGTTGTTCTTCTTCTGCACAGCTAAGCTGGAAGTGGCATTTACAGCTCGCAATAGTGCAGTGTTATCTCAAAGAAAGGGGCCACGGTGTTTCTGTATCTCTATTATGTTGGTGCGGCTTCGGAACTTTTAAATATCTTGATATATCTCGAGAACTACGCATCTGATCAAAAAATATCATAGAACATAAAAAGTAGGAAACTTAATTCTCTACAAAAAACGTCTCTTAACATTTTGCCATAGCTCGCTTCGTTTCCGAGATATTTGCAGATTTATCTCAAGGGAAGGGGCCTGACGGACATATTTCGAGATATTTCTTCTTCTTGTTGTTCTTCTTCTGCGCAGCTAAGCTGGAAGTGGCATTTGCAGCTCGCAATAGTGCAGAGATATCTCAAAGAAAGGGGCCACGGTGTTTCTGTATCTCTATTATGTTGGTGCGGCTTCGGAACTATTAAATATCTTGATATATTTCGAGAACTACGCGTCTGATCAAAAAATATCATAGAACATACAAAGTAGGAAACTTAATTCTCTACAAAAAAGGTCTCTTAACATTTTGCCATAGCTCGCTTCGTTTCCGAGATATTTGCAGATTTATCTCAAGGGAAGGGGCCTGACGAACATATTTCGAGATATTTCTTCTTCTTGTTGTTCTTCTTCTGCACAGCTTAACTGGAAGTGGCATTTACAGCTCGCAATAGTGCAGAGTTATCTCAAAGAAAGGGGCCACGGTGTTTCTGTATCTCTATTATGTTGGTGCGGCTTCGGAACTTTTAAATATCTTGATATATCTCGAGAACTACGCATCTGATCAAAAAATATCATAGAACATAAAAAGTAGGAAACCTAATTCTCTACAAAAAAGGTCTCTTAACATTTTGCCATAGCTCTCTTCGTTTCCGAGATATTTGCAGATTTATCTCAAGGGAAGGGGCCTGACGGACATATTTCGAGATATTTCTTCTTCTTGTTGTTCTTCTTCTGCACAGCTAAGCTGAAAGTGGCATTTGCAGCTCGCAATAGTGCAGAGTTATCTCAAAGAAAGGGGCCACGGTGTTTCTGTCTCTCTATTCTGTTGGTGCGGCTTCGGAACTTTTAAATATCTTGATATATCTCGAGAACTACGCATCTGATCAAAAAATATCATAGAACATAAAAAGTAGGAAACTTAATTCTCTACAAAAAACGTCGCTTAACATTTTGCCATAGCTCGCGTCGTTTCCGAGATATTTGCATATTTATCTCAAGGGAAGGGGCCTGACGGACATATTTCGAGATATTTCTTCTTCTTGTTGTTCTTCTTCTGCACAGCTAAGCTGGAAGTGGCATTTGCGGCTCGCACTAGTGCAGAGTTATCTCAAAGTACGGGGCCACGGTGTTTCTGTATCCCTATTATGTTGGTGCGGCTTCGGAACTTTTAAATATCTTGATATATCTCGAGAACTACGCTTCTGATCAAAAAATATCATAGAACATAAATTGTAGGAAACATAATTCTCTACAAAAAACGTCTCTTAACATTTTGCCATAGCTCGCTTCGTTTCCGAGATATTTGCAGATTCAGCTCAAAGGAACTGGCCTGACGGACATATTTCGAGATATTTCTTCTTCTTGTTGTTCTTCTTCTGCACAGCTGAGCTGGAAGTGGCATTTGCAGCTCGCAATAGTGCAGAGTTATCTCAAAGAAAGGGGCCACGGTGTTTCTGTACCTCTATTCTGTTGGTGCGGCTTCGGAACTTTTAAATATCTTGATATATCTCGAGAACTACGCTTCTGATCAAAAAATATCATAGAACATAAATTGTAGGAAACATAATTCTCTACAAAAAACGTCTCTTAACATTTTGCCATAGCTCGCTTCGTTTCCGAGATATTTGCAGATTCAGCTCAAAGGAACTGGCCTGACGGACATATTTCGAGATATTTCTTCTTCTTGTTGTTCTTCCTCTGCACAGCTAAGCTGGAAGTGGAATTTGCTGCTCGCAATAGTGCAGAGTTATCTCAAAGAAAGGGGCCACGGTGTTTCTGTATCTCTATTATGTTGGTGCGGCTTCGGAACTTTTGAATATCTTGATATATCTCGAGAACTACGCATCTGATCAAAAAATATCATAGAACATAAAAAGTAGGAAACTTAATTCTCTACAAAAAAGGTCTCTTAACATTTTGCCATAGCTCGCTTCGTTTCCGAGATATTTGCAGATTTATCTCAAGGGAAGGGGCCTGACGGACATATTTCGAGATATTTCTTCTTCTTGTTGCTCTTCTTCTGCACAGCTAAGCTGGAAGTGGCATTTGCGGCTCGCAATAGTGCAGAGTTATCTCAACGAAAGGGGCCACGGTGTTTCTGTATCTCTATTATGTTGGTGCGGCTTCGGAACTTTTAAATATCTCGATATATCTCGAAAACTACGCTTCTGATCAAAAAATATCATAGAACATAAATTGTAGGAAACATAATTCTCTACAAAAAAGGTCTCTTAACATTTTGCCATAGCTCGCTTCGTTTCCGAGATATTTGCAGATTTATCTCAAGGGAAGGGGCCTGACGGACATATTTCGAGATATTTCTTCTTCTTGTTGTTCTTCTTCTGCACAGCTAAGCTGAAAGTGGCATTTGCAGCCCGCAATAGTGCAGAGTTATCTCAAAGAAAGGGGCCACGGTGTTTCTGTATCTCTATTATGTTGGTGCGGCTTCGGAACTTTTAAATATCTTGATATATCTCGAGAACTACGCATCTGATCAGAAAATATCATAGAACATAAATTGTAGGAAACATAATTCTCTACAAAAAAGGTCGCTTAACATTTTGCCATAGCTCGCGTCGTTTCCGAGATATTTGCATATTTATCTCAAGGGAAGGGGCCTGACGGACATATTTCGAGATATTTCTTCTTCTTGTTGTTCTTCTTCTGCACAGCTAAGCTGGAAGTGGCATTTGCGGCTCGCACTAGTGCAGAGTTATCTCAAAGAACGGGGCCACGGTGTTTCTGTATCCCTATTATGTTGGTGCGGCTTCGGAACTTTTAAATATCTTGATATATCTCGAGAACTACGCTTCTGATCAAAAAATATCATAGAACATAAATTGTAGGAAACATAATTCTCTACAAAAAACGTCTCTTAACATTTTGCCATAGCTCGCTTCGTTTCCGAGATATTTGCAGATTCAGCTCAAAGGAACTGGCCTGACAGACATATTTCGAGATATTCCTTCTTCTTGTTGTTCTTCCTCTGCACAGCTAAGCTGGAAGTGGCATTTGCAGCTCGCAATAGTGCAGAGTTATCTCAAAGAAAGGGGCCACGGTGTTTCTGTATCTCTATTATGTTGGTGCGGCTTCGGAACTTTTAAATATCTTGGTATATCTCGAGAACTACGCATCTGATCAAAAAATATCATAGAACATAAATTGTAGGAAACATAATTCTCTACAAAAAAGGTCGCTTAACATTTTGCCATAGCTCGCTTCGTTTCCGAGATATTTGCAGATATATCTCAAGGGAAGGGGCCTGACGGACATATTTCGAGATATTTCTTCTTCTCGTTGTTCTTCTTCTGCGCAGCTAAGCTGGAAGTGGCATTTGCAGCTCGCAATAGTGCAGAGATATCTCAAAGAAAGGGGCCACGGTGTTTCTGTATCTCTATTATGTTGGTGCGGCTTCGGAACTTTTAAAAATCTTGATATATCTCGAGAACTCCGCATCTGATCAAAAAATATCATAGAACATAAATTGTAGGAAACATAATTCTCTACAAAAAAGGTCTCTTAAGATTTTGCCATAGCTCGCTTCGTTTCCGAGATATTTGCAGATTTATCTCAAGGGAAGGGGCCTGACGGACATATTTCGAGATATTTCTTCTTCTTGTTGTTCTTCTTCTGCACAGCTAAGCTGGAAGTGGCATTTGCGGCTCGCACTAGTGCAGAGTTATCTCAACGAAAGGGGCCACGGTGTTTCTGTATCTCTATTATGTTGGTGCGGCTTCGGAACTTTTAAATATCTCGATATATCTCGAAAACTACGCTTCTGAACAAAAAATATCATAGAACATAAATTGTACGAAACATAATTCTCTACAAAAAAGGTCTCTTAACATTTTGCCATAGCTCGCTTCGTTTCCGAGATATTTGCAGATATATCTCAAGGGAAGGGGCCTGACGGACATATTTCGAGATATTTCTTCTTCTTGTTGTTCTTCTTCTGCACAGCTTAACTGGAAGTGGCATTTGCAGCTCGCAATAGTGCAGAGTTATCTCAAAGAAAGGGGCCACGGTGTTTCTGTATCTCTATTATGTTGGTGCGGCTTCGGAACTTTTAAATATCTTGGTATATCTCGAGAACTACGGATCTGATCAAAAAATATCATAGAACATAAATTGTAGGAAACGTAATTCTCTACAAAAAAGGTCTCTTAACATTTTGCCATAGCTCGCTTCGTTTCCGAGATATTTGCAGATATATCTCAAGGGAAGGGGCCTGACGGACATATTTCGAGATATTTCTTCTTCTTGTTGTTCTTCTTCTGCGCAGCTAAGCTGGAAGTGGCATTTGCAGCTCGCAATAGTGCAGAGATATCTCAAAGAAAGGGGCCACGGTGTTTCTGTATCTCTATTATGTTGGTGCGGCTTCGGAACTTTTAAATATCTTGATATATCTCGAGAACTGCGCTTCTGAACAAAAAATATCATAGAACATAAATTGTACGAAACATAATTCTCTACAAAAAAGGTCTCTTAACATTTTGCCATAGCTCGCTTCGTTTCCGAGATATTTGCAGATATATCTCAAGGGAAGGGGCCTGACGGACATATTTCGAGATATTTCTTCTTCTTGTTGTTCTTCTTCTGCACAGCTTAACTGGAAGTGGCATTTGCAGCTCGCAATAGTGCAGAGTTATCTCAAAGAAAGGGGCCACGGTGTTTCTGTATCTCTATTATGTTGGTGCGGCTTCGGAACTTTTAAATATCTTGGTATATCTCGAGAACTACGGATCTGATCAAAAAATATCATAGAACATAAATTGTAGGAAACGTAATTCTCTACAAAAAAGGTCTCTTAACATTTTGCCATAGCTCGCTTCGTTTCCGAGATATTTGCAGATATATCTCAAGGGAAGGGGCCTGACGGACATATTTCGAGATATTTCTTCTTCTTGTTGTTCTTCTTCTGCGCAGCTAAGCTGGAAGTGGCATTTGCAGCTCGCAATAGTGCAGAGATATCTCAAAGAAAGGGGCCACGGTGTTTCTGTATCTCTATTATGTTGGTGCGGCTTCGGAACTTTTAAATATCTTGATATATCTCGAGAACTACGCGTCTGATCAAAAAATATCATAGAACATACAAAGTAGGAAACTTAATTCTCTACAAAAAAGGTCTCTTAACATTTTGCCATAGCTCGCTTCGTTTCCGAGATATTTGCAGATTTATCTCAAGGGAAGGGGCCTGACGGACATATTTCGAGATATTTCTTCTTCTTGTTGTTCTTCTTCTGCACAGCTAAGCTGGAAGTGGCATTTGCGGCTCGCACTAGTGCAGAGTTATCTCAACGAAAGGGGCCACGGTGTTTCTGTATCTCTATTATGTTGGTGCGGCTTCGGAACTCTTAAATATCTCGATATATCTCGAAAACTACGCTTCTGAACAAAAAATATCATAGAACATAAATTGTAGGAAACATAATTCTCTACAAAAAAGGTCTCTTAACATTTTGCCATAGCTCGCTTCGTTTCCGAGATATTTGCGGATATATCTCAAGGGAAGGGGCCTGACGGACATATTTCGAGCTATTTCTTCTTCTTGTTGTTCTTCTTCTGCACAGCTTAACTGGAAGTGGCATTTACAGCTCGCAATAGTGCAGAGTTATCTCAAAGAAAGGGGCCACGGTGTTTCTGTATCTCTATTATGTTGGTGCGGCTTCGGAACTTTTAAATATCTTGATATATCTCGAGAACTACGCATCTGATCAAAAAATATCATAGAACATAAAAAGTAGGAAACCTAATTCTCTACAAAAAAGGTCTCTTAACATTTTGCCATAGCTCTCTTCGTTTCCGAGATATTTGCAGATTTATCTCAAGGGAAGGGGCCTGACGGACATATTTCGAGATATTTCTTCTTCTTGTTGTTCTTCTTCTGCACAGCTAAGCTGAAAGTGGCATTTGCAGCTCGCAATAGTGCAGAGTTATCTCAAAGAAAGGGGCCACGGTGTTTCTGTCTCTCTATTCTGTTGGTGCGGCTTCGGAACTTTTAAATATCTTGATATATCTCGAGAACTACGCATCTGATCAAAAAATATCATAGAACATAAAAAGTAGGAAACTTAATTCTCTACAAAAAAGGTCGCTTATCATTTTGCCATAGCTCGCGTCGTTTCCGAGATATTTGCATATTTATCTCAAGGGAAGGGGCCTGACGGACATATTTCGAGATATTTCTTCTTCTTGTTGTTCTTCTTCTGCACAGCTAAGCTGGAAGTGGCATTTGCGGCTCGCACTAGTGCAGAGTTATCTCAAAGAACGGGGCCACGGTGTTTCTGTATCCCTATTATGTTGGTGCCGCTTCGGAACTTTTAAATATCTTGATATATCTCGAGAACTACGCTTCTGATCAAAAAATATCATAGAACATAAATTGTAGGAAACATAATTCTCTACAAAAAACGTCTCTTAACATTTTGCCATAGCTCGCTTCGTTTCCGAGATATTTGCAGATTCAGCTCAAAGGAACTGGCCTGACGGACATATTTCGAGATATTTCTTCTTCCTGTTGTTCTTCCTCTGCACAGCTAAGCTGGAAGTGGCATTTGCAGCTCGCAATAGTGCAGAGTTATCTCAAAGAAAGGGGCCACGGTGTTTCTGTATCTCTATTATGTTGGTGCGGCTTCGGAACTTTTGAATATCTTGATATATCTCGAGAACTACGCATCTGATCAAAAAATATCATAGAACATAAAAAGTAGGAAACTTAATTCTCTACAAAAAAGGTCTCTTAACATTTTGCCATAGCTCGCTTCGTTTCCGAGATATTTGCAGATTTATCTCAAGGGAAGGGGCCTGACGGACATATTTCGAGATATTTCTTCTTCTTGTTGCTCTTCTTCTGCACAGCTAAGCTGGAAGTGGCATTTGCGGCTCGCAATAGTGCAGAGTTATCTCAACGAAAGGGGCCACGGTGTTTCTGTATCTCTATTATGTTGGTGCGGCTTCGGAACTTTTAAATATCTCGATATATCTCGAAAACTACGCTTCTGATCAAAAAATATCATAGAACATAAATTGTAGGAAACATAATTCTCTACAAAAAAGGTCTCTTAACATTTTGCCATAGCTCGCTTCCTTTCCGAGATATTTGCAGATTTATCTCAAGGGAAGGGCCTGACGGACATATTTCGAGATATTTCTTCTTCTTGTTGTTCTTCTTCTGCACAGCTAAGCTGAAAGTGGCATTTGCAGCCCGCAATAGTGCAGAGTTATCTCAAAGAAAGGGGCCACGGTGTTTCTGTATCTCTATTATGTTGGTGCGGCTTCGGAACTTTTAAATATCTTGATATATCTCGAGAACTAGGCATCTGATCAGAAAATATCATAGAAGATAAAAAGTAGGAAACTTAATTCTCTACAAAAAAGGTCTGTTAACATTTTGCCATAGCTCGCTTCGTTTCCGAGATATTTGCAGATTTATCTCAAGGTAAGGGGCCTGACGGACATATTTCGAGATATTTCTTCTTCTTGTTGTTCTTCTTCTGCACAGCTAAGCTGAAAGTGGCATTTGCAGCCCGCAATAGTGCAGAGTTATCTCAAAGAAAGGGGCCACGGTGTTTCTGTATCTCTATTATGTTGGTGCGGCTTCGGAACTTTTAAATATCTTGATATATCTCGAGAACTAGGCATCTGATCAGAAAATATCATAGAAGATAAAAAGTAGGAAACTTAATTCTCTACAAAAAAGGTCTGTTAACATTTTGCCATAGCTCGCTTCGTTTCCGAGATATTTGCAGATTTATCTCAAGGTAAGGGGCCTGACGGACATATTTCGAGATATTTCTTCTTCTTGTTGTTCTTCTTCTGCACAGCTAAGCTGGAAGTGGCATTTGCAGCTCGCAATAGTGCATAGCTATCTGAAAGAAAGGGGCCACGGTGTTTCTGTATCTCTATTATGTTGGTGCGGCTTCGGAACTTTTAAATATCTTGATATATCTCGAGAACTACGCATCTGATCAAAAAATATCATAGAACATAAAAGGTAGGAAACTTAATTCGCTACAAAAAAGGTCTCTTAACATTTTGCCATAGCTCGCTTCGTTTCCGAGATATTTGCAGATTTATCTCAAGGGAAGGGGCCTGACGGACATATTTCGAGATATTTCTTCTTCTTGTTGTTCTTCTTCTGCACAGCTAAGCTGGAAGTGGCATTTGCGGCTCGCACTAGTGCAGAGTTATCTCAAAGAAAGGGGCCACGGTGTTTCTGTATCTCTATTATGTTGGTGCGGCTTCGGAACTTTTAAATATCTTGATATATCTCGAGAACTACGCGTCTGATCAAAAAATATCATAGAACATAAAAAGTAGGAAACTTAATTCTCTACAAAAAAGTCTGTTAACATTTTGCCATAGCTCGCTTCGTTTCCGAGATATTTGCAGATTTATCTCAAGGGAAGGGGCCTGACGGACATATTTCGAGATATTTCTTCTTCTTGTTGTTCTTCTTCTGCACACCTAAGCTGGAAGTGGCATTTGCAGCTCGCAATAGTGCAGAGTTATCTCAAAGAAAGGGGCCACGGTGTTTCTGTATCTCTATTATGTTGGTGCGGCTTCGGAACTTTTAAATATCTTGATATATCTCGAGAACTACGCGTCTGATCAAAAAATATCATAGAACATAAAAAGTAGGAAACATAATTCTCTACAAAAAAGGTCTCTTAACATTTTGCCATAGCTCGCTTCGTTTCCGAGATATTTGCAGATTTATCTCAAGGGAAGGGGCCTGACGGACATATTTCGAGATATTTCTTCTTCTTGTTGTTCTTCTTCTGCGCAGCTAAGCTGGAAGTGGCATTTGCAGCTCGCAATAGTGCAGAGATATCTCAAAGAAAGGGGCCACGGTGTTTCTGTATCTCTATTATGCTGGTGCGGCTTCGGAACTTTTAAATATCTTGATATATCTCGAGAACTACGCATCTGATCCAAAAATATCATACAACATAAATAGTAGGAAACTTAATTCTCTACAAAAAAGGTCTCTCAACATTTTGCCATAGCTCGCTTCGTTTCCGAGATATTTGCAGATTTATCTCAAGGGAAGGGGCCTAACGGACATATTTCCAGATATTTCTTCTTCATATTGTTCTTCTTCTGCACAGCTAAGCTGGAAGTGGCATTTGCGGCTCGCACTAGTGCAGAGTTATCTCAAAGAAAGGGGCCACGGTGTTTCTGTATCTCTATTATGTTGGTGCAGCTTCGGAACTTTTAAATATCTTGATGTATCTCGAGAACTACGCATCTGATCAAAAAATATCATGGAACATAAAAAGTAGAAAACTTAATTCTCTACAGAAAAGGTCTCTTAACATTTTGCCATAGCTCGCTTCGTTTCCGAGATATTTGCACATTTATCTCAAGGGAAGGGGCCTGACGGACATATTTCGAGATATTTCTTCTTCTTGTTGTTCTTCTTCTGCACAGCTAAACTGGACGTGGCATTTCCAGCTCGCAATAGTGCAGAGTTATCTCAAAGAGAGGGGCCACGGTGTTTCTGTATCTCGATTATGTTGGTGCGGCTTCGGAACTTTTAAATATCTTGATATATCTCGAGAACTACGCATCTGATCAAAAAATATCATAGAAGATAAATTGTAGGAAACATAATTGTCTACAAAAAAGGTCTCTTAACATTTTGCCATAGCTCGCTTCGTTTCCGAGATACTTGCCGATTTATCTCAAGGGAAGGGGCCTGACGGACATATTTCGAGATATTTCTTCTTCTTGTTGTTCTTCTTCTGCACAGCTAAGCTGGAAGTGGCATTTGCAGCTCGCAATTGTGCAGAGTTATCTCAAAGAGAGGGGCCACGGTGTTTCTGTATCTCTATTATGTTGGTGCGGCTTCGGAACTTTTAAATATCTTGATATATCTCGAGAACTACGAATCTGATCAGAAAATATCATAGAAGATAAAAAGTAGGAAACTTAATTCTCTACAAAAAAGGTCTCTTAACATTTTGCCATAGCTCGCTTCGTTTCCGAGATATTTGCAGATTTATCTCATGGTAAGGGGCCTGACGGACATATTTCGAGATATTTCTTCTTCTTGTTGTTCTTCTTCTGCACAGCTAAGCTGGAAGTGGCATTTACAGCTCGCAATAGTGCAGAGTTATCTCAAAGAAAGGGGCCACGGTGTTTCTGTATCTCTATTATGTTGGTGCGGCTTCGGAACTTTTAAATATCTTGATATATCTCGAGAACTACGCATCTGATCAAAAAATATCATAGAAGATAAAAAGTAGGGAACTTAATTCTCTACAAAAAAGGTCTCTTAACATTTTCCCATAGCTGGCATCGTTTCCGAGATATTTGCAGATTTATCTCAAGGGAAGGGGCCTGACGGACATATTCCGAGATATTTCTTCTTCTTGTTGTTCCTCTTCTGCACAGCTAAGCTGGAAGTGGCATTTGCAGCTCGCAATAGTGCAGAGTTATCTCAAAGAGAGGGGCCACGGTGTTTCTGTATCTCTATTATGTTGGTGCGGCTTCGGAACTTTTAAATATCTTGATATATCTCGAGAACTACGCATCTGATCAGAAAATATCATAGAAGATAAAAAGTAGGAAACATAATTCTCTACAAAAAAGGTCGCTTAACATTTTGCCATAGCTCGCTTCGTTTCCGAGATATTTGCAGATTTATCTCAAGGGAAGGGGCCTGACGGACATATTTCGAGATATTTCTTCTTCTTGTTGTTCTTCTTCTGCACAGCTAAGCTGGAAGTGGCATTTGCGGCTCGCACTAGTGCAGAGTTATCTCAACGAAAGGGGCCACGGTGTTTCTGTATCTCTATTATGTTGGTGCGGCTTCGGAACTTTTAAATATCTCGATATATCTCGAAAACTACGCTTCTGAACAAAAAATATCATAGAACATAAATTGTACGAAACATAATTCTCTACAAAAAAGGTCTCTTAACATTTTGCCATAGCTCGCTTCGTTTCCGAGATATTTGCAGATATATCTCAAGGGAAGGGGCCTGACGGACATGTTTCGAGATATTTCTTCTTCTTGTTGTTCTTCTTCTGCACAGCTTAACTGGAAGTGGCATTTGCAGCTCGCAATAGTGCAGAGTTATCTCAAAGAAAGGGGCCACGGTGTTTCTGTATCTCTATTATGTTGGTGCGGCTTCGGAACTTTTAAATATCTTGGTATATCTCGAGAACTACGCATCTGATCAAAAAATATCATAGAACATAAATTGTAGGAAACGTAATTCTCTACAAAAAAGGTCTCTTAACATTTTGCCATAGCTCGCTTCGTTTCCGAGATATTTGCAGATATATCTCAAGGGAAGGGGCCTGACGGACATATTTCGAGATATTTCTTCTTCTTGTTGTTCTTCTTCTGCGCAGCTAAGCTGGAAGTGGCATTTGCAGCTCGCAATAGTGCAGAGATATCTCAAAGAAAGGGGCCACGGTGTTTCTGTATCTCTATTATGTTGGTGCGGCTTCGGAACTTTTAAATATCTTGATATATCTCGAGAACTACGCGTCTGATCAAAAAATATCATAGAACATACAAAGTAGGAAACTTAATTCTCTACAAAAAAGGTCTCTTAACATTTTGCCATAGCTCGCTTCGTTTCCGAGATATTTGCAGATTTATCTCAAGGGAAGGGGCCTGACGGACATATTTCGAGATATTTCTTCTTCTTGTTGTTCTTCTTCTGCACAGCTAAGCTGGAAGTGGCATTTGCGGCTCGCACTAGTGCAGAGTTATCTCAACGAAAGGGGCCACGGTGTTTCTGTATCTCTATTATGTTGGTGCGGCTTCGGAACTCTTAAATATCTCGATATATCTCGAAAACTACGCTTCTGAACAAAAAATATCATAGAACGTAAATTGTAGGAAACATAATTCTCTACAAAAAAGGTCTCTTAACATTTTGCCATAGCTCGCTTCGTTTCCGAGATATTTGCGGATATATCTCAAGGGAAGGGGCCTGACGGACATATTTCGAGATATTTCTTCTTCTTGTTGTTCTTCTTCTGCACAGCTTAACTGGAAGTGGCATTTACAGCTCGCAATAGTGCAGAGTTATCTCAAAGAAAGGGGCCACGGTGTTTCTGTATCTCTATTATGTTGGTGCGGCTTCGGAACTTTTAAATATCTTGATATATCTCGAGAACTACGCATCTGATCAAAAAATATCATAGAACATAAAAAGTAGGAAACCTAATTCTCTACAAAAAAGGTCTCTTAACATTTTGCCATAGCTCTCTTCGTTTCCGAGATATTTGCAGATTTATCTCAAGGGAAGGGGCCTGACGGACATATTTCGAGATATTTCTTCTTCTTGTTGTTCTTCTTCTGCACAGCTAAGCTGAAAGTGGCATTTGCAGCTCGCAATAGTGCAGAGTTATCTCAAAGAAAGGGGCCACGGTGTTTCTGTCTCTCTATTCTGTTGGTGCGGCTTCGGAACTTTTAAATATCTTGATATATCTCGAGAACTACGCATCTGATCAAAAAATATCATAGAACATAAAAAGTAGGAAACTTAATTCTCTACAAAAAAGGTCGCTTAACATTTTGCCATAGCTTGCGTCGTTTCCGAGATATTTGCATATTTATCTCAAGGGAAGGGGCCTGACGGACATATTTCGAGATATTTCTTCTTCTTGTTGATCTTCTTCTGCACAGCTAAGCTGGAAGTGGCATTTGCGGCTCGCACTAGTGCAGAGTTATCTCAAAGAACGGGGCCACGGTGTTTCTGTATCCCTATTATGTTGGTGCGGCTTCGGAACTTTTAAATATCTTGATATATCTCGAGAACTACGCTTCTGATCAAAAAATATCATAGAACATAAATTGTAGGAAACGTAATTCTCTACAAAAAAGGTCTCTTAAGATTTTGCCATAGCTCGCTTCGTTTCCGAGATATTTGCAGATATATCTCAAGGGAAGGGGCCTGACGGACATATTTCGAGATATTTCTTCTTCTTGTTGTTCTTCTTCTGCACAGCTTAACTGGAAGTGGCATTTGCAGCTCGCAATAGTGCAGAGTTATCTCAAAGAAAGGGGCCACGGTGTTTCTGTATCTCTATTATGTTGGTGCGGCTTCGGAACTTTTAAATATCTTGATATATCTCGAGAACTACGCATCTGATCAAAAAATATCATAGAACATAAAAAGTAGGAAACTTAATTCTCTACAAAAAAGGTCGCTTAACATTTTGCCATAGCTCGCGTCGTTTCCGAGATATTTGCATATTTATCTCAAGGGAAGGGGCCTGACGGACATATTTCGAGATATTTCTTCTTCTTGTTGTTCTTCTTCTGCACAGCTAAGCTGGAAGTGGCATTTGCGGCTCGCACTAGTGCAGAGTTATCTCAAAGAACGGGGCCACGGTGTTTCTGTATCCCTATTATGTTGGTGCGGCTTCGGAACTTTTAAATATCTTGATATATCTCGAGAACTACGCTTCTGATCAAAAAATATCATAGAACATAAATTGTAGGAAACATAATTCTCTACAAAAAACGTCTCTTAACATTTTGCCATAGCTCGCTTCGTTTCCGAGATATTTGCAGATTCAGCTCAAAGGAACTGGCCTGACGGACATATTTCGAGATATTTCTTCTTCTTGTTGTTCTTCTTCTGCACAGCTGAGCTGGAAGTGGCATTTGCAGGTCGCAATAGTGCAGAGTTATCTCAAAGAAAGGGGCCACGGTGTTTCTGTACCTCTATTCTGTTGGTGCGGCTTCGGAACTTTTAAATATCTTGATATATCTCGAGAACTACGCATCTGATCAAAAAATATCATAGAACATAAAAAGTAGGAAACTTAATTCTCTACAAAAAAGGTCGCTTAACATTTTGCCATAGCTCGCTTCGTTTCCGAGATATTTGCATATTTATCTCAAGGGAAGGGGCCTGGCGGACATATTTCGAGATATTTCTTCTTCTTGTTGTTCTTCTTCTGCACAGCTAAGCTGGAAGTGGCATTTGCGGCTCGCACTAGTGCAGAGTTATCTCAAAGAACGGGGCCACGGTGTTTCTGTATCCCTATTATGTTGGTGCGGCTTCGGAACTTTTAAATATCTTGATATATCTCGAGAACTACGCTTCTGATCAAAAAATATCATAGAACATAAATTGTAGGAAACATAATTCTCTACAAAAAACGTCTCTTAACATTTTGCCATAGCTCGCTTCGTTTCCGAGATATTTGCAGATTCAGCTCAAAGGAACTGGCCTGACGGACATATTTCGAGATATTTCTTCTTCTTGTTGTTCTTCCTCTGCACAGCTAAGCTGGAAGTGGCATTTGCTGCTCGCAATAGTGCAGAGTTATCTCAAAGAAAGGGGCCACGGTGTTTCTGTATCTCTATTATGTTGGTGCGGCTTCGGAACTTTTGAATATCTTGATATATCTCGAGAACTACGCATCTGATCAAAAAATATCATAGAACATAAAAAGTAGGAAACTTAATTCTCTACAAAAAAGGTCTCTTAACATTTTGCCATAGCTCGCTTCGTTTCCGAGATATTTGCAGATTTATCTCAAGGGAAGGGGCCTGACGGACATATTTCGAGATATTTCTTCTTCTTGTTGCTCTTCTTCTGCACAGCTAAGCTGGAAGTGGCATTTGCGGCTCGCAATAGTGCAGAGTTATCTCAACGAAAGGGGCCACGGTGTTTCTGTATCTCTATTATGTTGGTGCGGCTTCGGAACTTTTAAATATCTCGATATATCTCGAAAACTACGCTTCTGATCAAAAAATATCATAGAACATAAATTGTAGGAAACATAATTCTCTACAAAAAAGGTCTCTTAACATTTTGCCATAGCTCGCTTCGTTTCCGAGATATTTGCAGATTTATCTCAAGGGAAGGGGCCTGACGGACATATTTCGAGATATTTCTTCTTCTTGTTGTTCTTCTTCTGCACAGCTAAGCTGAAAGTGGCATTTGCAACCCGCAATAGTGCAGAGTTATCTCAAAGAAAGTGGCCACGGTGTTTCTGTCTCTCTATTCTGTTGGTGCGGCTTCGGAACTTTTAAATATCTTGATATATCTCGAGAACTACGCATCTGATCAGAAAATATCATAGAACATAAATTGTAGGAAACATAATTCTCTACAAAAAAGGTCGCTTAACATTTTGCCATAGCTCGCGTCGTTTCCGAGATATTTGCATATTTATCTCAAGGGAAGGGGCCTGACGGACATATTTCGAGATATTTCTTCTTCTTGTTGTTCTTCTTCTGCACAGCTAAGCTGGAAGTGGCATTTGCGGCTCGCACTAGTGCAGAGTTATCTCAAAGAACGGGGCCACGGTGTTTCTGTATCCCTATTATGTTGGTGCGGCTTCGGAACTTTTAAATATCTTGATATATCTCGAGAACTACGCTTCTGATCAAAAAATATCATAGAACATAAATTGTAGGAAACATAATTCTCTACAAAAAACGTCTCTTAACATTTTGCCATAGCTCGCTTCGTTTCCGAGATATTTGCAGATTCAGCTCAAAGGAACTGGCCTGACGGACATATTTCGAGATATTTCTTCTTCTTGTTGTTCTTCTTCTGCACAGCTGAGCTGGAAGTGGCATTTGCAGGTCGCAATAGTGCAGAGTTATCTCAAAGAAAGGGGCCACGGTGTTTCTGTACCTCTATTCTGTTGGTGCGGCTTCGGAACTTTTAAATATCTTGATATATCTCGAGAACTACGCATCTGATCAAAAAATATCATAGAACATAAAAAGTAGGAAACTTAATTCTCTACAAAAAAGGTCGCTTAACATTTTGCCATAGCTCGCTTCGTTTCCGAGATATTTGCATATTTATCTCAAGGGAAGGGGCCTGACGGACATATTTCGAGATATTTCTTCTTCTTGTTGTTCTTCTTCTGCACAGCTAAGCTGGAAGTGGCATTTGCGGCTCGCACTAGTGCAGAGTTATCTCAAAGAACGGGGCCACGGTGTTTCTGTATCCCTATTATGTTGGTGCGGCTTCGGAACTTTTAAATATCTTGATATATCTCGAGAACTACGCTTCTGATCAAAAAATATCATAGAACATAAATTGTAGGAAACATAATTCTCTACAAAAAACGTCTCTTAACATTTTGCCATAGCTCGCTTCGTTTCCGAGATATTTGCAGATTCAGCTCAAAGGAACTGGCCTGACGGACATATTTCGAGATATTTCTTCTTCTTGTTGTTCTTCCTCTGCACAGCTAAGCTGGAAGTGGCATTTGCAGCTCGCAATAGTGCAGAGTTATCTCAAAGAAAGGGGCCACGGTGTTTCTGTATCTCTATTATGTTGGTGCGGCTTCGGAACTTTTGAATATCTTGATATATCTCGAGAACTACGCATCTGATCAAAAAATATCATAGAACATAAAAAGTAGGAAACTTAATTCTCTACAAAAAAGGTCTCTTAACATTTTGCCATAGCTCGCTTCGTTTCCGAGATATTTGCAGATTTATCTCAAGGGAAGGGGCCTGACGGACATATTTCGAGATATTTCTTCTTCTTGTTGCTCTTCTTCTGCACAGCTAAGCTGGAAGTGGCATTTGCGGCTCGCAATAGTGCAGAGTTATCTCAACGAAAGGGGCCACGGTGTTTCTGTATCTCTATTATGTTGGTGCGGCTTCGGAACTTTTAAATATCTCGATATATCTCGAAAACTACGCTTCTGATCAAAAAATATCATAGAACATAAATTGTAGGAAACATAATTCTCTACAAAAAAGGTCTCTTAACATTTTGCCATAGCTCGCTTCGTTTCCGAGATATTTGCAGATTTATCTCAAGGGAAGGGGCCTGACGGACATATTTCGAGATATTTCTTCTTCTTGTTCTTCTTCTTCTGCACAGCTAAGCTGAAAGTGGCATTTGCAGCCCGCAATAGTGCAGAGTTATCTCAAAGAAAGGGGCCACGGTGTTTCTGTATCTCTATTATGTTGGTGCGGCTTCGGAACTTTTAAATATCTTGATATATCTCGAGAACTACGCATCTGATCAGAAAATATCATAGAAGATAAAAAGTAGGAAACTTAATTCTCTACAAAAAAGGTCTGTTAACATTTTGCCATAGCTCGCTTCGTTTCCGAGATATTTGCAGATTTATCTCAAGGTAAGGGGCCTGACGGACATATTTCGAGATATTTCTTCTTCTTGTTGTTCTTCTTCTGCACAGCTAAGCTGGAAGTGGCATATGCAGCTCGCAATAGTGCATAGCTATCTGAAAGAAAGGGGCCACGGTGTTTCTGTATCTCTATTATGTTGGTGCGGCTTCGGAACTTTTAAATATCTTGATATATCTCGAGAACTACGCATCTGATCAAAAAATATCATAGAACATAAAAGGTAGGAAACTTAATTCGCTACAAAAAAGGTCTCTTAACATTTTGCCATAGCTCGCTTCGTTTCCGAGATATTTGCAGATTTATCTCAAGGGAAGGGGCCTGACGGACATATTTCGAGATATTTCTTCTTCTTGTTGTTCTTCTTCTGCACAGCTAAGCTGGAAGTGGCATTTGCGGCTCGCACTAGTGCAGAGTTATCTCAAAGAAAGGGGCCACGGTGTTTCTGTATCTCTATTATGTTGGTGCGGCTTCGGAACTTTTAAATATCTTGATATATCTCGAGAACTACGCGTCTGATCAAAAAATATCATAGAACATAAAAAGTAGGAAACATAATTCTCTACAAAAAAGGTCTCTTAACATTTTGCCATAGCTCGCTTCGTTTCCGAGATATTTGCAGATTTATCTCAAGGGAAGGGGCCTGACGGACATATTTCGAGATATTTCTTCTTCTTGTTGTTCTTCTTCTGCGCAGCTAAGCTGGAAGTGGCATTTGCAGCTCGCAATAGTGCAGAGATATCTCAAAGAAAGGGGCCACGGTGTTTCTGTATCTCTATTATGCTGGTGCGGCTTCGGAACTTTTAAATATCTTGATATATCTCGAGAACTACGCATCTGATCCAAAAATATCATAGAACATAAATAGTAGGAAACTTAATTCTCTACAAAAAAGGTCTCTCAACATTTTGCCATAGCTCGCTTCGTTTCCGAGATATTTGCAGATTTATCTCAAGGGAAGGGGCCTAACGGACATATTTCCAGATATTTCTTCTTCATGTTGTTCTTCTTCTGCACAGCTAAGCTGGAAGTGGCATTTGCGGCTCGCACTAGTGCAGAGTTATCTCAAAGAAAGGGGCCACGGTGTTTCTGTATCTCTATTATGTTGGTGCAGCTTCAGAACTTTTAAATATCTTGATGTATCTCGAGAACTACGCATCTGATCAAAAAATATCATGGAACATAAAAAGTAGAAAACTTAATTCTCTACAGAAAAGGTCTCTTAACATTTTGCCATAGCTCGCTTCGTTTCCGAGATATTTGCAGATTTATCTCAAGGGAAGGGGCCTGACGGTCATATTTCGAGATATTTCTTCTTCTTGTTGTTCTTCTTCTGCACAGCTAAACTGGACGTGGCATTTCCAGCTCGCAATAGTGCAGAGTTATCTCAAAGAGAGGGGCCACGGTGTTTCTGTATCTCGATTATGTTGGTGCGGCTTCGGAACTTTTAAATATCTTGATATATCTCGAGAACTACGCATCTGATCAAAAAATATCATAGAACATAAATTGTAGGAAACATAATTGTCTACAAAAAAGGTCTCTTAATATTTTGCCATAGCTCGCTTCGTTTCCGAGATACTTGCCGATTTATCTCAAGGGAAGGGGCCTGACGGACATATTTCGAGATATTTCTTCTTCTTGTTGTTCTTCTTCTGCACAGCTAAGCTGGTAGTGGCATTTGCAGCTCGCAATTGTGCAGAGTTATCTCAAAGAGAGGGGCCACGGTGTTTCTGTATCTCTATTATGTTGGTGCGGCTTCGGAACTTTTAAATATCTTGATATATCTCGAGAACTACGAATCTGATCAGAAAATATCATAGAAGATAAAAAGTAGGAAACTTAATTCTCTACAAAAAAGGTCTCTTAACATTTTGCCATAGCTCGCTTCGTTTCCGAGATATTTGCAGATTTATCTCATGGTAAGGGGCCTGACGGACATATTTCGAGATATTTCTTCTTCTTGTTGTTCTTCTTCTGCACAGCTAAGCTGGAAGTGGCATTTACAGCTCGCAATAGTGCAGAGTTATCTCAAAGAAAGGGGCCACGGTGTTTCTGTATCTCTATTATGTTGGTGCGGCTTCGGAACTTTTAAATATCTTGATATATCTCGAGAACTACGCATCTGATCAAAAAATATCATAGAAGATAAAAAGTAGGGAACTTAATTCTCTACAAAAAAGGTCTCTCAACATTTTCCCATAGCTGGCATCGTTTCCGAGATATTTGCAGATTTATCTCAAGGGAAGGGGCCTGACGGACATATTCCGAGATATTTCTTCTTCTTGTTGTTCCTCTTCTGCACAGCTAAGCTGGAAGTGGCATTTGCAGCTCGCAATAGTGCAGAGTTATCTCAAAGAGAGGGGCCACGGTGTTTCTGTATCTCTATTATGTTGGTGCGGCTTCGGAACTTTTAAATATCTTGATATATCTCGAGAACTACGCATCTGATCAGAAAATATCATAGAAGATAAAAAGTAGGAAACTTAATTCTCTACAAAAAAGGTCTCTTAACATTTTGCCATAGCTCGCTTCGTTTCCGAGATATTTGCAGATTTATCTCAAGGTAAGGGGCCTGACGGACATATTTCCAGATATTTCTTCTTCTTGTTGTTCTCCTTCTGCACAGCTAAGCTGCAAGTGGCATTTGCAGCTCGCAATAGTGCATAGCTATCTGAAAGAAAGGGGCCACGGTGTTTCTGTATCTCTATTATGTTGGTGCGGCTTCGGAACTTTTAAATATCTTGATATATCTCGAGAACTACGCATCTGATCAAAAAATATCATAGAACATAAAAAGTAGAAAACTTAATTCGCTACAAAAAAGGTCTCTTAACATTTTGCCATAGCTCGCTTCGTTTCCGAGATATTTGCAGATTTATCTCAAGGGAAGGGGCCTAACGGACATATTTCGTGATATTTCTTCTTCTTGTTGTTCTTCTTCTGCACAGCTAAGCTGGAAGTGGCATTTGCAGCTCGCAATAGTGCAGAGTTATCTCAAAGAAAGGGGCCACGGTGTTTCTGTATCTCTATTATGTTGGTGCGGCTTCGGAACTTTTAAATATCTCGATATATCTCGAAAACTACGCTTCTGATCAAAAAATATCATACAACATAAATTGTAGGAAACATAATTCTCTACAAAAAACGTCGCTTAACATTTTGCCATAGCTCGCTTCGTTTCCGAGATATTTGCAGATTCAGCTCAAAGGAACTGGCCTGACGGACATATTTCGAGATATTTCTTCTTCTTGTTGTTCTTCCTCTGCACAGCTAAGCTGGAAGTGGCATTTGCAGCTCGCAATAGTGCAGAGTTATCTCAAAGAAAGGGGCCACGGTGTTTCTGTATCTCTATTATGTTGGTGCGGCTTCGGAACTTTTAAATATCTTGATATATCTCGAGAACTACGCGTCTGATCAAAAAATATCATAGAACATAAAAAGTAGGAAACTTAATTCTCTACAAAAAAGTCTGTTAACATTTTGCCATAGCTCGCTTCGTTTCCGAGATATTTGCAGATTTATCTCAAGGGAAGGGGCCTAACGGACATATTTCGAGATATTTCTTCTTCTTGTTGTTCTTCTTCTGCACAGCTAAACTGGAAGTGGCATTTCCAGCTCGCAATAGTGCAGAGTTATCTCAAAGAGAGGGGCCACGGTGTTTCTGTATCTCTATTATGTTGGTGCGGCTTCGGAACTTTTAAATATCTTGATATATCTCGAGAACTACGCGTCTGATCAAAAAATATCATAGAACATAAAAAGTAGGAAACTTAATTCTCTACAAAAAAGTCTGTTAACATTTTGCCATAGCTGGCTTCGTTTCCGAGATATTTGCAGATTTATCTCAAGGGAAGGGGCCTAACGGACATATTTCGAGATATTTCTTCTTCTTGTTGTTCTTCTTCTGCACAGCTAAACTGGAAGTGGCATTTCCAGCTCGCAATAGTGCAGAGTTATCTCAAAGAGAGGGGCCACGGTGTTTCTGTATCTCTATTATGTTGGTGCGGCTTCGGAACTTTTAAATATCTTGATATATCTCGAGAACTACGCATCTGATCAAAAAATACCATAGAACATAAAAAGTAGGAAACTTAATTCTCTACACATAAGGTCTCTCAACATTTTGCCATAGCTCGCTTCGTTTCCGAGATATTTGCAGATTCAGCTCAAAGGAACTGGCCTGACGGACATATTTCGAGATATTTCTTCTTCTTGTTGTTCTTCCTCTGCACAGCTAAGCTGGAAGTGGCATTTGCAGCTCGCAATAGTGCAGAGTTATCTCAAAGAAAGGGGCCACGGTGTTTCTGTATCTCTATTATGTTGGTGCGGCTTCGGAACTTTTAAATATCTCGATATATCTCGAAAACTACGCTTCTGATCAAAAAATATCATAGAACATAAATTGTAGGAAACATAATTCTCTACAAAAAAGGTCTCTTAACATTTTGCCATAGCTCGCTTTGTTTCCGAGATATTTGCAGATATATCTCAAGGGAAGGGGCCTGACGGACATATTTCGAGATATTTCTTCTTCTTGTTGTTCTTCTTCTGCACAGCAAAGCTGGAAGTGGCATTTACAGCTCGCAATAGTGCAGAGTTATCTCAAAGAAAGGGGCCACGGTGTTTCTGTATCTCTATTATGTTGGTGCGGCTTCGGAACTTTTAAATATCTTGATATATCTCGAGAACTACGCGTCTGATCAAAAAATATCATAGAACATAAAAAGTAGGAAACTTAATTCTCTACAAAAAAGGTTTCTTAACATTTTCCCATAGCTGGCATCGTTTCCGAGATATTTGCAGATTTATCTCAAGGGAAGGGGCCTGACGGACATATTCCGAGATATTTCTTCTTCTTGTTGTTCCTCTTCTGCACAGCTAAGCTGGAAGTGGCATTTGCAGCTCGCAATAGTGCTGAGTTATCTCAAAGAAAGAGGCCACGGTGTTTCTGTACCTCTATTATGTTGGTGCAGCTTCGGAACTTTTAAATATCTTGATATATCTCGAGAACTACGCATCTGATCAAAAAATATCATAGAACATAAAAAGTAGGAAACTTAATTCTCTACAAAAAAGGTCTCTTAACATTTTGCCATAGCTCGCTTCGTTTCCGAGATATTTGCAGATTTATCTCAAGGGAAGGGGCCTGACGGACATATTTCGAGATATTTCTTCTTCTTGTTGTTCTTCTTCTGCACAGCTAAGCTGGAAGTCCCATTTGCAGCGCGCAATAGTGCAGAGTTATCTCAAAGAAAGGGGCCACGGTGTTTCTGTATCTCTATTATGTTGGTGCGGCTTCGGAACTTTTAAATATCTTGATATATCTCGAGAACTACGCATCTGTTCATAAAATATCATAGAACATAAAAAGTAGGAATCCTAATTTTCTACAAAAAAGGTCTCTTAACATTTTGCCGTAGCTCGCTTCGTTTCCGAGATATTTGCAGATTTATCTCAAGGGAAGGGGCCTGACGGACATATTTCCAGATACTTCTTCTTCTTGTTGTTCTTCTTCTGCACAGCTAAACTGGAAGTGGCATTTCCAGCTCGCAATAGTGCAGAGTTATCCCAAAGAAAGGGGCCACGATGTTTCTGTATCTCTATTATGTTGGTGCGGCTTCGGAACTTTTAAATATCTCGATATATCTCGAAAACTACGCTTCTGATCAAAAAATATCATAGGACATAAATTGTAGGAAACATAATTCTCTACAAAAAAGGTCTCTTAACATTTTGCCATAGCTCGCTTGGTTTCCGAGATATTTGCAGATTTATCTCAAGGGAAGGGGCCTGAGGGACATATTTCGAGATATTTCTTCTTCTTGTTGTTCTTCTTCTGCACAGCTAAGCTGGAAGTAGCATTTGCAGCTCGCAATAGTGCAGAGTTACCTCAAAGAAAGGAGCCACGGTGTTTCTGTATCTCTATTATGTTGGTGCGGCTTCGGAACTTTTAAATATCTTGATATATCTCGAGAACTACGCATCTGATCAAAAAATATCATAGAACATAAAAAGTAGGAAACTTAATTCTCTACAAAAAAGGTCTCTTAACATTTTGCCATACCTCGCTTCGTTTCCGAGATATTTGCAGATTTATCTCAAGGGAAGGGGCCTGACGGACATATTTCGAGATATTTCTTCTTCTTGTTGTTCTTCTTCTGCACAGCTAAGCTGGAAGTGGCATTTGCGGCTCGCACTAGTGCAGAGTTATCTCAAAGAAAGGGGCCACGGTGTTTCTGTATCTCTATTATGTTGGTGCGGCTTCGGAACTTTTAAATATCTCGATATATCTCGAAAACTACGCTTCTGATCAAAAAATATCATAGAACATAAATTGTAGGAAACATAATTCGCTACAAAAAAGGTCTCTCAACATTTTGCGATAGCTCGCTTCGTTTCCGAGATATTTGCAGATATATCTCAAGGGCAGGGGCCTGACGGACATATTTCGAGATATTTCTTCTTCTTGTTGTTCTTCTTCTGCACAGCTAAGCTGGAAGTGGCATTTACAGCTCGCAATAGTGCTGAGTTATCTCAAAGAAAGGGGCCACGGTGTTTCTGTATCTCTATTATGTTGGTGCGGCTTCGGAACTTTTAAATATCTCGATATATCTCGAAAACTACGCTTCTGATCAAAAAATATCAGAGAACGTAAATTGTAGGAAACATAATTCTCTACAAAAAAGGTCTCTTAAGATTTTGCCATAGCTCGCTTCGTTTCCGAGATATTTGCAGATTTATCTCAAGGGAAGGGGCCTAACGGACATATTTCGAGATATTTCTTCTTCTTGTTGTTCTTCTTCTGCACAGCTAAGCTGGAAGTGGCATTTGCGGCTCGCACTATTGCAGAGTTATCACAAAGAAAGGGGCCACGGTGTTTCTGTATCTCTATTATGTTGGTGCGGCTTCGGAACTTTTAAATATCTTGATATATCTCGAGAACTGCGCATCTGATCAAAAAATATCATAGAACATAAAAAGTAGGAAACTTAATTCTCTACAAAAAAGGTCTCTTAACATTTTGCCATAGCTCGCTTGGTTTCCGAGATATTTGCAGATTTATCTCAAGGGAAGGGGCCTGAGGGACATATTTCGAGATATTTCTTCTTCTTGTTGTTCTTCTTCTGCACAGCTAAGCTGGAAGTGGCATTTGCAGGTCGCAATAGTGCAGAGTTATCTCAAAGAAAGGGGCCACGGTGTTTCTGTATCTCTATTATGTTGGTGCGGCTTCGGAACTTTTAAATATCTCGATATATCCCGAAAACTACGCTTCTGATCAAAAAATATCAGAGAACGTAAATTGTAGGAAACATAATTCTCTACAAAAAAGGTCTCTTAAGATTTTGCCATAGCTCGCTTCGTTTCCGAGATATTTGCAGATTTATCACAAGGGAAGGGGCCTGACGGACATATTTCGAGATATTTCTTCTTCTTGTTGTTCTTCTTCTGAACAGCTAAGCTGGAAGTGGCATTTGCAGCTCGCAGTAGTGCAGAGTTATCTCAAAGAAAGGGGCCACGGTGTTTCTGTATCTCTATTGTGTTGGTGCGGCTTCGGAACTTTTAAATATCTGGATATATCTCGAGAACTACGCATCTGATCAAAAAATATCATAGAACATAAAAAGTAGGAAACTTAATTCTCTACAAAAAAGGTCTCTTAACATTTTGCCATTACTCGCTTCGTTTCCGAGATATTTGCAGATTTATCCCAAGGGAAGGGGCCTGACGGACATATTTCGATATATTTCTTCTTCTTGTTGTTCTTCTTCTGCACAGCTAAGCTGGAAGTGGCATTTGCAGCTCGCAGTAGTGCAGAGTTATCTCAAAGAAAGGGGCCACGGTGTTTCTGTATCTCTATTATGTTGGTGCGGCTTCGGAACTTTTAAATATCTTGATATATCTCGAGAACTACGCATCTGATCAAAAAATATCATAGAACATAAAAAGTAGGAAACTTAATTCTCTACAAAAAAGGTCTCTTAACATTTTGCCATAGCTCGCTTCGTTTCCGAGATATTTGCAGATTTATCTCAAGGGAAGGGGCCTGACGGACATATTTCGAGATATTTCTTCTTCTTGTTGTTCTTCTTCTGCACAGCTAAGCTGGAAGTGCCATTTGCAGCGCGCAATAGTGCAGAGTTATCTCAAAGAAAGGGGCCACGGTGTTTCTGTATCTCTATTATGTTGGTGCGGCTTCGGAACTTTTAAATATCTTGATATATCTCGAGAACTACGCCTCTGATCGAAAAATATCATAGAACATAAAAAGTAGGAAACTGAATTCTTTACAAAAAAGGTCTCTTAACATTTTGCCATAGCTCGCTTCGTTTCCGAGATATTTGCAGATTTATCTCAAGGGAAGGGGCCGACGGACATATTTCGAGATATTTCTTCTTCTGGTTGTTCTTCTTCTGCACAGCTCAGCTGGAAGTGGCATTTGCAGCTCGCAATAGTGCAGAGTTATCTCAAAGAAAGGGGCCACGGTGTTTCTGTACCTCTATTATGTTGGTGCAGCTTCGGAGCTTTTAAATATCTTGATATATCTCGAGAACTACGCATCTGATCAAAAAATATCATAGAACATAAAAAGTAGGAAACTTAATTCTCTACAAAAAAGGTCTCTTAACGTTTTGCAATAGCTCGCTTCGTTTCCGAGATATTTGCAGATTTATCTCAAGGGAATGGTCCTGACGGACATATTTCGAGATATTTCTTCTTCTTGTTGTTCTTCTTCTGCACAGCTAAACTGGAAGTGGCATTTCCAGCTCGCAATAGTGCAGAGTTATCTCAAAGAAAGGGCCCACGGTGTTTCTGTATCTCTATTATGTTGGTGCGGCTTCGGAACTTTTAAATATCTTGATATATCTCGAGAACTACGCATCTGATCAAAAAATATCGTAGAACATAAAAAGTAGGAAACTTAATTCTCTACAAATAAGGTCTCTTCACATTTTGCCATAGCTCGCTTGGTTTCCGAGATATTTGCAGATTTATCTCAAGGGAAGGGGCCTAACGGACATATTTCGAGTTATTTCTTCTTCTTGTTGTTCTTCCTCTGCACAGCTAAACTGGAAGTGGCATTTCCAGCTCGCAATAGTGCAGAGTTATCTCAAAGAAAGGGGCCACGGTGTTTCTGTATCTCTATTATGTTGGTGCGGCTTCGGAACTTTTAAATATCTTGATATATCTCGAGAACTACGCATCTGATCAAAAAATATCATAGAACATAAAAAGTAGGAAACTTAATTCTCTACAAAAAAGGTCTCTTAACATTTTGCCATAGCTCGCTTCGTTTCCGAGATATTTGCAGATTTATCTCAAGGGAAGGGGCCTGACGGACATATTTCGAGATATTTCTTCTTCTTGTTGTTCTTCTTCTGCACAGCTAAGCTGGAAGTGGCATTTGCAGCTCGCAATAGTGCAGAGTTATCTCAAAGAGAGGGGCCACGGTTTTTCTGTATCTCTATTATGTTGGTGCGGCTTCGGAACTTTTAAATATCTTGATATATCTCGAGAACTACGCATCTGATCAAAAAATATCATAGAACATAAAAAGTAGGAAACTTAATTCTTTACAAAAAAGGTCTCTCAACATTTTGCCATAGCTCGCTTCGTTTCTGAGATATTTGCAGATTTATCTCAAGGGAAGGGGCCTAACGGACATATTTCGAGATATTTCTTCTTCTTGTTGTTCTTCTTCTGCACAGCTAAACTGGAAGTGGCATTTCCAGCTCGCAATAGTGCAGAGTTATCTCAAAGAAAGGGGCCACGGTGTTTCTGTATCTCTATTATGTTGGTGCGGCTTCGGAACTTTTAAATATCTTGATATATCTCGAGAACTACGCATCTGATCAAAAAATATCATAGAACATAAAAAGTAGGAAACTTAATTCTCTACAAAAAAGGTCTCTTAACATTTTGCCATAGCTCGCGTCGTTTCCGAGATATTTGCAGATTTATCTCAAGGGAAGGGGCCTAACGGACATATTTCGAGATATTTCTTCTTCTTGTTGTTCTTCTTCTGCACAGCTAAGCTGGAAGTGGCATTTGCGGCTCGCACTAGTGCAGAGTTATCTCAAAGAAAGGGGCCACGGTGTTTCTGTATCTCTATTATGTTGGTGCGGCTTCGGAACTTTTAAATATCTCGATATATCTCGAAAACTACGCTTCTGATCAAAAAATATCATAGAACATAAATTGTAGGAAACATAATTCGCTACAAAAAAGGTCTCTCAACATTTTGCGATAGCTCGCTTCGTTTCCGAGATATTTGCAGATATATCTCAAGGGCAGGGGCCTGACGGACATATTTCGAGATATTTCTTCTTCTTGTTGTTCTTCTTCTGCACAGCTAACCTGGAAGTGGCATTTACAGCTCGCAATAGTGCTGAGTTATCTCAAAGAAAGGGGCCACGGTGTTTCTGTATCTCTATTATGTTGGTGCGGCTTCGGAACTTTTAAATATCTCGATATATCTCGAAAACTACGCTTCTGATCAAAAAATATCATAGAACATAAATTGTAGGAAACATAATTCGCTACAAAAAAGGTCTCTCAACATTTTGCGATAGCTCGCTTCGTTTCCGAGATATTTGCAGATATATCTCAAGGGCAGGGGCCTGACGGACATATTTCGAGATATTTCTTCTTCTTGTTGTTCTTCTTCTGCACAGCTAAGCTGGAAGTGGCATTTACAGCTCGCAATAGTGCTGAGTTATCTCAAAGAAAGGGGCCACGGTGTTTCTGTATCTCTATTATGTTGGTGCGGCTTCGGAACTTTTAAATATCTTGATATATCTCGAGAACTGCGCATCTGATCAAAAAATATCATAGAACATAAAAAGTAGGAAACTTAATTCTCTACAAAAAAGGTCTCTTAACATTTTGCCATAGCTCGCTTCGTTTCCGAGATATTTGCAGATTTATCTCAAGGGAAGGGGCCTGGCGGACATATTTCGAGATATTTCTTCTTCTTGTTGTTCTTCTTCTGCACAGCTAAACTGGAAGTGGCATTTCCAGCTCGCAATAGTGCAGAGTTATCTCAAAGAAAGGAGCCACGGTGTTTCTGTATCTCTATTATGTTGGTGCGGCTTCGGAACTTTTAAATATCTTGATATATCTCGAGAACTACGCATCTGATCAAAAAATATCATAGAACATAAAAAGTAGGAAACTTAATTCTCTACAAAAAAGGTCTCTTAACATTTTGCCATAGCTCGCTTCGTTTCCGAGATATTTGCAGATTTATCTCAAGGGAAGGGGCCTGACGGACATATTTCGAGATATTTCTTCTTCTTGTTGTTCTTCTTCTGCACAGCTAAGCTGGAAGTGGCATTTGCGGCTCGCACTAGTGCAGAGTTATCTCAAAGAAAGGGGCCACGGTGTTTCTGTATCTCTATTATGTTGGTGCGGCTTCGGAACTTTTAAATATCTCGATATATCTCGAAAACTACGCTTCTGATCAAAAAATATCATAGAACATAAATTGTAGGAAACATAATTCGCTACAAAAAAGGTCTCTCAACATTTTGCGATAGCTCGCTTCGTTTCCGAGATATTTGCAGATATATCTCAAGGGCAGGGGCCTGACGGACATATTTCGAGATATTTCTTCTTCTTGTTGTTCTTCTTCTGCACAGCTAAGCTG
Source organism: Osmia lignaria lignaria (assembly GCF_051020975.1). Lineage (NCBI taxonomy): Eukaryota > Metazoa > Arthropoda > Insecta > Hymenoptera > Megachilidae > Osmia > Osmia lignaria. The sequence goes on along the minus strand of NW_027478159.1, from coordinate 1,201,881 downwards.
GAAGTGGCATTTACAGCTCGCAATAGTGCTGAGTTATCTCAAAGAAAGGGGCCACGGTGTTTCTGTATCTCTATTATGTTGGTGCGGCTTCGGAACTTTTAAATATCTCGATATATCTCGAAAACTACGCTTCTGATCAAAAAATATCATAGAACATAAATTGTAGGAAACATAATTCGCTACAAAAAAGGTCTCTCAACATTTTGCGATAGCTCGCTTCGTTTCCGAGATATTTGCAGATATATCTCAAGGGCAGGGGCCTGACGGACATATTTCGAGATATTTCTTCTTCTTGTTGTTCTTCTTCTGCACAGCTAAGCTGGAAGTGGCATTTACAGCTCGCAATAGTGCTGAGTTATCTCAAAGAAAGGGGCCACGGTGTTTCTGTATCTCTATTATGTTGGTGCGGCTTCGGAACTTTTAAATATCTTGATATATCTCGAGAACTGCGCATCTGATCAAAAAATATCATAGAACATAAAAAGTAGCAAACTTAATTCTCTACAAAAAAGGTCTCTTAACATTTTGCCATAGCTCGCTTCGTTTCCGAGATATTTGCAGATTTATCTCAAGGGAAGGGGCCTGGCGGACATATTTCGAGATATTTCTTCTTCTTGTTGTTCTTCTTCTGCACAGCTAAACTGGAAGTGGCATTTCCAGCTCGCAATAGTGCAGAGTTATCTCAAAGAAAGGAGCCACGGTGTTTCTGTATCTCTATTATGTTGGTGCGGCTTCGGAACTTTTAAATATCTTGATATATCTCGAGAACTACGCATCTGATCAAAAAATATCATAGAACATAAAAAGTAGGAAACTTAATTCTCTACAAAAAAGGTCTCTTAACATTTTGCCATAGCTCGCTTCGTTTCCGAGATATTTGCAGATTTATCTCAAGGGAAGGGGCCTAACGGACATATTTCGAGATATTTCTTCTTCTTGTTGTTCTTCTTCTGCACAGCTAAACTGGAAGTGGCATTTCCAGCTCGCAATAGTGCAGAGTTATCTCAAAGAAAGGAGCCACGGTGTTTCTGTATCTCTATTATGTTGGTGCGGCTTCGGAACTTTTAAATATCTTGATATATCTCGAGAACTACGCATCTGATCAAAAAATATCATAGAACATAAAAAGTAGGAAACTTAATTCTCTACAAAAAAGGTCTCTTAACATTTTGCCATAGCTCGCTTCGTTTCCGAGATATTTGCAGATTTATCTCAAGGGAAGGGGCCTGACGGACATATTTCGAGATATTTCTTCTTCTTGTTGTTCTTCTTCTGCACAGCTAAGCTGGAAGTGGCATTTGCGGCTCGCACTAGTGCAGAGTTATCTCAAAGAAAGGGGCCACGGTGTTTCTGGATCTCTATTATGTTGGTGCGGCTTCGGAACTTTTAAATATCTCGATATATCTCGAAAACTACGCTTCTGATCAAAAAATATCATAGAACATAAATTGTAGGAAACATAATTCGCTACAAAAAAGGTCTCTCAACATTTTGCGATAGCTCGCTTCGTTTCCGAGATATTTGCAGATATATCTCAAGGGCAGGGGCCTGACGGACATATTTCGAGATATTTCTTCTTCTTGTTGTTCTTCTTCTGCACAGCTAAGCTGGAAGTGGCATTTGCAGCTCGCAATAGTGCAGAGTTATCTCAAAGAGAGGGGCCACGGTTTTTCTGTATCTCTATTATGTTGGTGCGGCTTCGGAACTTTTAAATATCTTGATATATCTCGAGAACTACGCATCTGATCAAAAAATATCATAGAACATAAAAAGTAGGAAACTTAATTCTTTACAAAAAAGGTCTCTCAACATTTTGCCATAGCTCGCTTCGTTTCTGAGATATTTGCAGATTTATCTCAAGGGAAGGGGCCTAACGGACATATTTCGAGATATTTCTTCTTCTTGTTGTTCTTCTTCTGCACAGCTAAACTGGAAGTGGCATTTCCAGCTCGCAATAGTGCAGAGTTATCTCAAAGAAAGGGGCCACGGTGTTTCTGTATCTCTATTATGTTGGTGCGGCTTCGGAACTTTTAAATATCTTGATATATCTCGAGAACTACGCATCTGATCAAAAAATATCATAGAACATAAAAAGTAGGAAACTTAATTCTCTACAAAAAAGGTCTCTTAACATTTTGCCATAGCTCGCGTCGTTTCCGAGATATTTGCAGATTTATCTCAAGGGAAGGGGCCTAACGGACATATTTCGAGATATTTCTTCTTCTTGTTGTTCTTCTTCTGCACAGCTAAGCTGGAAGTGGCATTTGCGGCTCGCACTAGTGCAGAGTTATCTCAAAGAAAGGGGCCACGGTGTTTCTGTATCTCTATTATGTTGGTGCGGCTTCGGAACTTTTAAATATCTCGATATATCTCGAAAACTACGCTTCTGATCAAAAAATATCATAGAACATAAATTGTAGGAAACATAATTCGCTACAAAAAAGGTCTCTTAACATTTTGCCATAGCTCGCTTCGTTTCCGAGATATTTGCAGATTTATCTCAAGGGAAGGGGCCTAACGGACATATTTCGAGTTATTTCTTCTTCTTGTTGTTCTTCCTCTGCACAGCTAAACTGGAAGTGGCATTTCCAGCTCGCAATAGTGCAGAGTTATCTCAAAGAAAGGGGCCACGGTGTTTCTGTATCTCTATTATGTTGGTGCGGCTTCGGAACTTTTAAATATCTTGATATATCTCGAGAACTACGCATCTGATCAAAAAATATCATAGAACATAAAAAGTAGGAAACTTAATTCTCTACAAAAAAGGTCTCTTAACATTTTGCCATACCTCGCTTCGTTTCCGAGATATTTGCAGATTTATCTCAAGGGAAGGGGCCTGACGGACATATTTCGAGATATTTCTTCTTCTTGTTGTTCTTCTTCTGCACAGCTAAGCTGGAAGTGGTATTTGCGGCTCGCACTAGTGCAGAGTTATCTCAAAGAAAGGGGCCACGGTGTTTCTGTATCTCTATTATGTTGGTGCGGCTTCGGAACTTTTAAATATCTCGATATATCTCGAAAACTACGCTTCTGATCAAAAAATATCATAGAACATAAATTGTAGGAAACATAATTCGCTACAAAAAAGGTCTCTCAACATTTTGCGATAGCTCGCTTCGTTTCCGAGATATTTGCAGATATATCTCAAGGGCAGGGGCCTGACGGACATATTTCGAGATATTTCTTCTTCTTGTTGTTCTTCTTCTGCACAGCTAAGCTGGAAGTGGCATTTACAGCTCGCAATAGTGCTGAGTTATCTCAAAGAAAGGGGCCACGGTGTTTCTGTATCTCTATTATGTTGGTGCGGCTTCGGAACTTTTAAATATCTCGATATATCTCGAAAACTACGCTTCTGATCAAAAAATATCATAGAACATAAATTGTAGGAAACATAATTCGCTACAAAAAAGGTCTCTCAACATTTTGCGATAGCTCGCTTCGTTTCCGAGATATTTGCAGATATATCTCAAGGGCAGGGGCCTGACGGACATATTTCGAGATATTTCTTCTTCTTGTTGTTCTTCTTCTGCACAGCTAAGCTGGAAGTGGCATTTACAGCTCGCAATAGTGCTGAGTTATCTCAAAGAAAGGGGCCACGGTGTTTCTGTATCTCTATTATGTTGGTGCGGCTTCGGAACTTTTAAATATCTTGATATATCTCGAGAACTGCGCATCTGATCAAAAAATATCATAGAACATAAAAAGTAGGAAACTTAATTCTCTACAAAAAAGGTCTCTTAACATTTTGCCATAGCTCGCTTCGTTTCCGAGATATTTGCAGATTTATCTCAAGGGAAGGGGCCTGGCGGACATATTTCGAGATATTTCTTCTTCTTGTTGTTCTTCTTCTGCACAGCTAAACTGGAAGTGGCATTTCCAGCTCGCAATAGTGCAGAGTTATCTCAAAGAAAGGAGCCACGGTGTTTCTGTATCTCTATTATGTTGGTGCGGCTTCGGAACTTTTAAATATCTTGATATATCTCGAGAACTACGCATCTGATCAAAAAATATCATAGAACATAAAAAGTAGGAAACTTAATTCTCTACAAAAAAGGTCTCTTAACATTTTGCCATAGCTCGCTTCGTTTCCGAGATATTTGCAGATTTATCTCAAGGGAAGGGGCCTAACGGACATATTTCGAGATATTTCTTCTTCTTGTTGTTCTTCTTCTGCACAGCTAAACTGGAAGTGGCATTTCCAGCTCGCAATAGTGCAGAGTTATCTCAAAGAAAGGAGCCACGGTGTTTCTGTATCTCTATTATGTTGGTGCGGCTTCGGAACTTTTAAATATCTTGATATATCTCGAGAACTACGCATCTGATCAAAAAATATCATAGAACATAAAAAGTAGGAAACTTAATTCTCTACAAAAAAGGTCTCTTAACATTTTGCCATAGCTCGCTTCGTTTCCGAGATATTTGCAGATTTATCTCAAGGGAAGGGGCCTGACGGACATATTTCGAGATATTTCTTCTTCTTGTTGTTCTTCTTCTGCACAGCTAAGCTGGAAGTGGCATTTGCGGCTCGCACTAGTGCAGAGTTATCTCAAAGAAAGGGGCCACGGTGTTTCTGTATCTCTATTATGTTGGTGCGGCTTCGGAACTTTTAAATATCTCGATATATCTCGAAAACTACGCTTCTGATCAAAAAATATCATAGAACATAAATTGTAGGAAACATAATTCGCTACAAAAAAGGTCTCTCAACATTTTGCGATAGCTCGCTTCGTTTCCGAGATATTTGCAGATATATCTCAAGGGCAGGGGCCTGACGGACATATTTCGAGATATTTCTTCTTCTTGTTGTTCTTCTTCTGCACAGCTAAGCTGGAAGTGGCATTTACAGCTCGCAATAGTGCTGAGTTATCTCAAAGAAAGGGGCCACGGTGTTTCTGTATCTCTATTATGTTGGTGCGGCTTCGGAACTTTTAAATATCTTGATATATCTCGAGAACTGCGCATCTGATCAAAAAATATCATAGAACATAAAAAGTAGGAAACTTAATTCTCTACAAAAAAGGTCTCTTAACATTTTGCCATAGCTCGCTTCGTTTCCGAGATATTTGCAGATTTATCTCAAGGGAAGGGGCCTAACGGACATATTTCGAGTTATTTCTTCTTCTTGTTGTTCTTCCTCTGCACAGCTAAACTGGAAGTGGCATTTCCAGCTCGCAATAGTGCAGAGTTATCTCAAAGAAAGGGGCCACGGTGTTTCTGTATCTCTATTATGTTGGTGCGGCTTCGGAACTTTTAAATATCTTGATATATCTCGAGAACTACGCATCTGATCAAAAAATATCATAGAACATAAAAAGTAGGAAACTTAATTCTCTACAAAAAAGGTCTCTTAACATTTTGCCATAGCTCGCTTCGTTTCCGAGATATTTGCAGATTTATCTCAAGGGAAGGGGCCTAACGGACATATTTCGAGATATTTCTTCTTCTTGTTGTTCTTCTTCTGCACAGCTAAACTGGAAGTGGCATTTCCAGCTCGCAATAGTGCAGAGTTATCTCAAAGAAAGAAGCCACGGTGTTTCTGTATCTCTATTATGTTGGTGCGGCTTCGGAACTTTTAAATATCTTGATATATCTCGAGAACTACGCATCTGATCAAAAAATATCATAGAACATAAAAAGTAGGAAACTTAATTCTCTACAAAAAAGGTCTCTTAACATTTTGCCATAGCTCGCTTCGTTTCCGAGATATTTGCAGATTTATCTCAAGGGAAGGGGCCTGGCGGACATATTTCGAGATATTTCTTCTTCTTGTTGTTCTTCTTCTGCACAGCTAAGCTGGAAGTGGCATTTGCAGCTCGCAATAGTGCAGAGTTATCTCAAAGAGAGGGGCCACGGTTTTTCTGTATCTCTATTATGTTGGTGCGGCTTCGGAACTTTTAAATATCTTGATATATCTCGAGAACTACGCATCTGATCAAAAAATATCATAGAACATAAAAAGTAGGAAACTTAATTCTCTACAAAAAAGGTCTCTCAACATTTTGCCATAGCTCGCTTCGTTTCCGAGATATTTGCAGATTTATCTCAAGGGAAGGGGCCTAACGGACATATTTCGAGATATTTCTTCTTCTTGTTGTTCTTCTTCTGCACAGCTAAACTGGAAGTGGCATTTCCAGCTCGCAATAGTGCAGAGTTATCTCAAAGAAAGGAGCCACGGTGTTTCTGTATCTCCATTATGTTGGTGCGGCTTCGGAACTTTTAAATATCTTGATATATCTCGAGAACTACGCATCTGATCAAAAAATATCATAGAACATAAAAAGTAGGAAACTTAATTCTCTACAAAAAAGGTCTCTTAACATTTTGCCATAGCTCGCTTCGTTTCCGAGATATTTGCAGATTTATCTCAAGGGAAGGGGCCTAACGGACATATTTCGAGATATTTCTTCTTCTTGTTGTTCTTCTTCTGCACAGCTAAACTGGAAGTGGCATTTCCAGCTCGCAATAGTGCAGAGTTATCTCAAAGAAAGGAGCCACGGTGTTTCTGTATCTCTATTATGTTGGTGCGGCTTCGGAACTTTTAAATATCTTGATATATCTCGAGAACTACGCATCTGATCAAAAAATATCATAGAACATAAAAAGTAGGAAACTTAATTCTCTACAAAAAAGGTCTCTTAACATTTTGCCATAGCTCGCTTCGTTTCCGAGATATTTGCAGATTTATCTCAAGGGAAGGGGCCTGACGGACATATTTCGAGATATTTCTTCTTCTTGTTGTTCTTCTTCTGCACAGCTAAGCTGGAAGTGGCATTTGCGGCTCGCACTAGTGCAGAGTTATCTCAAAGAAAGGGGCCACGGTGTTTCTGTATCTGTATTATGTTGGTGCGGCTTCGGAACTTTTAAATATCTTGATATATCTCGAGAACTACGCATCTGATCAAAAAATACCATAGAACATAAAAAGTAGGAAACTTAATTCTCTACAAAAAAGGTCTCTTAACATTTTGCCATAGCTCGCGTCGTTTCCGAGATATTTGCAGATTTATCTCAAGGGAAGGGGCCTGACGGACATATTTCGAGATATTTCTTCTTCTTGTTGTTCTTCTTCTGCACAGCTAAGCTGGAAGTGGCATTTGCGGCTCGCACTAGTGCAGAGTTATCTCAAAGAAAGGGGCCACGGTGTTTCTGTATCTCTATTATGTTGGTGCGGCTTCGGAACTTTTAAATATCTCGATATATCTCGAAAACTACGCTTCTGATCGAAAAATATCATAGAACATAAATTGTAGGAAACATAATTCTCTACAAAAAACGTCTCTTAACGTTTTGCCATAGCTCGCTTCGTTTCCGAGATATTTGCAGATTCAGCTCAAAGGAACGGGCCTGACGGACATATTTCGAGATACTTCTTTTTCTTGTTGTTCTTCCTCTGCACAGCTAAGCTGGAAGTGGCATTTGCAGCTCGCAATAGTGCAGAGTTATCTCAAAGAAAGGGGCCACGGTGTTTCTGTATCTCTATTATGTTGGTGCGGCTTCGGAACTTTTAAATATCTTGATATATCTCGAGAACTACGCATCTGATCAAAAAATATCATAGAACATAAAAAGTAGGAACCTTAATTCTCTACAAAAAAGGTCTCTTAACATTTTGCCATAGCTCGCTTCGTTTCCGAGATATTTGCAGATTTATCTCAAGGGAAGGGGCCTGACGGACATATTTCGAGATATTTCTTCTTCTTGTTGTTCTTCTTCTGCACAGCTAAGCTGGAAGTGGCATTTGCAGCTCGCAATAGTGCAGAGTTATCTCAAAGAAAGGGGCCACGGTGTTTCTGTATCTCTATTATGTTGGTGCGGCTTCGGAACTTTTAAATATCTTGATATATCTCGAGAACTACGCATCTGATCAAAAAATATCATAGAACATAAAAAGTAGGAAACTTAATTCTCTACAAAAAAGGTCTCTTAACATTTTGCCATAGCTCGCTTCGTTTCCGAGATATTTGCAGATTTATCTCAAGGGAAGGGGCCTAACGGACATATTTCGAGATATTTCTTCTTCTTGTTGTTCTTCTTCTGCACAGCTAAACTGGAAGTGGCATTTCCAGCTCGCAATAGTGCAGAGTTATCTCAAAGAAAGGAGCCACGGTGTTTCTGTATCTCTATTATGTTGGTGCGGCTTCGGAACTTTTAAATATCTTGATATATCTCGAGAACTACGCATCTGATCAAAAAATATCATAGAACATAAAAAGTAGGAAACTTAATTCTCTACAAAAAAGGTCTCTTAACATTTTGCCATAGCTCGCTTCGTTTCCGAGATATTTGCAGATTTATCTCAAGGGAAGGGGCCTGACGGACATATTTCGAGATATTTCTTCTTCTTGTTGTTCTTCTTCTGCACAGCTAAGCTGGAAGTGGCATTTGCGGCTCGCACTAGTGCAGAGTTATCTCAAAGAAAGGGGCCACGGTGTTTCTGTATCTGTATTATGTTGGTGCGGCTTCGGAACTTTTAAATATCTTGATATATCTCGAGAACTACGCATCTGATCAAAAAATACCATAGAACATAAAAAGTAGGAAACTTAATTCTCTACAAAAAAGGTCTCTTAACATTTTGCCATAGCTCGCGTCGTTTCCGAGATATTTGCAGATTTATCTCAAGGGAAGGGGCCTGACGGACATATTTCGAGATATTTCTTCTTCTTGTTGTTCTTCTTCTGCACAGCTAAGCTGGAAGTGGCATTTGCGGCTCGCACTAGTGCAGAGTTATCTCAAAGAAAGGGGCCACGGTGTTTCTGTATCTCTATTATGTTGGTGCGGCTTCGGAACTTTTAAATATCTCGATATATCTCGAAAACTACGCTTCTGATCAAAAAATATCATAGAACATAAATTGTAGGAAACATAATTCTCTACAAAAAACGTCTCTTAACATTTTGCCATAGCTCGCTTCGTTTCCGAGATATTTGCAGATTCAGCTCAAAGGAACGGGCCTGACGGACATATTTCGAGATACTTCTTTTTCGTGTTGTTCTTCCTCTGCACAGCTAAGCTGGAAGTGGCATTTGCAGCTCGCAATAGTGCAGAGTTATCTCAAAGAAAGGGGCACGGTGTTTCTGTATCTCTATTATGTTGGTGCGGCTTCGGAACTTTTAAATATCTTGATATATCTCGAGAACTACGCATCTGATCAAAAAATATCATAGAACATAAAAAGTAGGAAACTTAATTCTCTACAAAAAAGGTCTCTTAACATTTTGCCATAGCTCGCTTCGTTTCCGAGATATTTGCAGATTTATCTCAAGGGAAGGGGCCTGACGGACATATTTCGAGATATTTCTTCTTCTTGTTGTTCTTCTTCTGCACAGCTGAGCTGGAAGTGGCATTTGCGGCTCGCACTATTGCAGAGTTATCTCAAAGAAAGGGGCCACGGTGTTTCTGTATCTCTATTATGTTGGTGCGGCTTCGGAACTTTTAAATATCTCGATATATCTCGAAAACTACGCTTCTGATCAAAAAATATCATAGAACATAAATTGTAGGAAACATAATTCTCTACAAAAAAGGTCTCTCAACATTTTGCCATAGCTCGCTTCGTTTCCGAGATATTTGCAGATATATCTCAAGGGCAGGGGCCTGACGGACATATTTCGAGATATTTCTTCTTCTTGATGTTCTTCTTCTGCACAGCTAAGCTGGAAGTGGCATTTGCGGCTCGCACTATTGCAGAGTTATCTCAAAGAAAGGGGCCACGGTGTTTCTGTATCTCTATTATGTTGGTGCGGCTTCGGAACTTTTAAATATCTTGATATATCTCGAGAACTACGCGTCTGATCAAAAAATATCATGGAACATAAAAAGTAGGAAACATAATTCCTTACAAAAAAGGTCTCTTAACATTTTGCCATAGCTCGCTTCGTTTCCGAGATATTTGCAGATTTATCTCAAGGGAAGGGGCCTGACGGACATATTTCGAGATATTTCTTCTTCTTGTTGTTCTTCTTCTGCACAGCTAAGCTGGAAGTGGCATTTGCGGCTCGCACTATTGCAGAGTTATCTCAAAGAAAGGGGCCACGGTGTTTCTGTATCTCTATTATGTTGGTGCGGCTTCGGAACTTTTAAATATCTCGATATATCTCGAAAACTACGCTTCTGATCAAAAAATATCATAGAACATAAATTGTAGGAAACATAATTCTCTACAAAAAAGGTCTCTAAACATTTTGCCATAGCTCGCTTCGTTTCCGAGATATTTGCAGATATATCTCAAGGGCAGGGGCCTGACGGACATATTTCGAGATATTTCTTCTTCTTGATGTTCTTCTTCTGCACAGCTAAGCTGGAAGTGGCATTTGCGGCTCGCACTATTGCAGAGTTATCTCAAAGAAAGGGGCCACGATGTTTCTGTATCTCTATTATGTTGGTGCGGCTTCGGAACTTTTAAATATCTTGATATATCTCGAGAACTACGCATCTGATCAAAAAATATCATAGAACATAAAAAGTAGGAAACTTAATTCTCTACAAAAAAGGTCTCTTAACATTTTGCCATAGCTCGCTTCGTTTCCGAGATATTTGCAGATTTATCTCAAGGGAAGGGGCCTGACGGACATATTTCGAGATATTTCTTCTTCTTGTTGTTCTTCTTCTGCACAGCTAAGCTGGAAGTGGCATTTGCGGCTCGCACTATTGCAGAGTTATCTCAAAGAAAGGGGCCACGGTGTTTCTGTATCTCTATTATGTTGGTGCGGCTTCGGAACTTTTAAATATCTCGATATATCTCGAAAACTACGCTTCTGATCAAAAAATATCATAGAACATAAATTGTAGGAAACATAATTCTCTACAAAAAAGGTCTCTCAACATTTTGCCATAGCTCGCTTCGTTTCCGAGATATTTGCAGATATATCTCAAGGGCAGGGGCCTGACGGACATATTTCGAGATATTTCTTCTTCTTGATGTTCTTCTTCTGCACAGCTAAGCTGGAAGTGGCATTTGCGGCTCGCACTATTGCAGAGTTATCTCAAAGAAAGGGGCCACGGTGTTTCTGTATCTCTATTATGTTGGTGCGGCTTCGGAACTTTTAAATATCTTGATATATCTCGAGAACTACGCGTCTGATCAAAAAATATCATGGAACATAAAAAGTAGGAAACATAATTCCTTACAAAAAAGGTCTCTTAACATTTTGCCATAGCTCGCTTCGTTTCCGAGATATTTGCAGATTTATCTCAAGGGAAGGGGCCTGACGGACATATTTCGAGATATTTCTTCTTCTTGTTGTTCTTCTTCTGCACAGCTAAGCTGGAAGTGGCATTTGCTGCTCGCACTAGTGCAGAGTTATCTCAAAGAAAGGGGCCACGGTGTTTCTGTATCCCTATTATGTTGGTGCGGCTTCGGAACTTTTAAATATCTCGATATATCTCGAAAACTACGCTTCTGATCAAAAAATATCATAGAACATAAAAAGTAGGAAACTTAATTCTCTACAAAAAAGGTCTCTTAACATTTTGCCATAGCTCGCTTCGTTTCCGAGATATTTGCAGATTTATCTCAAGGGAAGGGGCCTGACGGACATATTTCGAGATATTTCTTCTTCTTGTTGTTCTTCTTCTGCACAGCTAAGCTGGAAGTGGCATTTGCGGCTCGCACTATTGCAGAGTTATCTCAAAGAAAGGGGCCACGGTGTTTCTGTATCTCTATTATGTTGGTGCGGCTTCGGAACTTTTAAATATCTCGATATATCTCGAAAACTACGCTTCTGATCAAAAAATATCATACAACATAAAAAGTAGGAAACTTAATTCTCTACAAAAAAGGTCTCTTAACATTTTGCCATAGCTCGCTTCGTTTCCGAGATATTTGCAGATTTATCTCAAGGGAAGGGGCCTGACGGACATATTTCGAGATATTTCTTCTTCTTGTTGTTCTTCTTCTGCACAGCTAAGCTGGAAGTGGCATTTGCGGCTCGCACTAGTGCAGAGTTATCTCAAAGAAAGGGGCCACGGTGTTTCTGTATCTCTATTATGTTGGTGCGACTTCGGAACTTTTAAATATCTCGATATATCTCGAAAACTACGCTTCTGATCAAAAAATATCATAGAACATAAATTGTAGGAAACATAATTCTCTACAAAAAACGTCTCTTAACATTTTGCCATAGCTCGCTTCGTTTCCGAGATATTTGCAGATTCAGCTCAAAGGAACGGGCCTGACGGACATATTTCGAGATACTTCTTTTTCTTGTTGTTCTTCCTCTGCACAGCTAAGCTGGAAGTGGCATTTGCAGCTCGCAATAGTGCAGAGTTATCTCAAAGAAAGGGGCACGGTGTTTCTGTATCTCTATTATGTTGGTGCGGCTTCGGAACTTTTAAATATCTTGATATATCTCGAGAACTACGCATCTGATCAAAAAATATCATAGAACATAAATTGTAGGAAACATAATTCTCTACAAAAAAGGTCTCTCAACATTTTGCCATAGCTCGCTTCGTTTCCGAGATATTTGCAGATATATCTCAAGGGCAGGGGCCTGACGGACATATTTCGAGATATTTCTTCTTCTTGATGTTCTTCTTCTGCACAGCTAAGCTGGAAGTGGCATTTGCGGCTCGCACTATTGCAGAGTTATCTCAAAGAAAGGGGCCACGGTGTTTCTGTATCTCTATTATGTTGGTGCGGCTTCGGAACTTTTAAATATCTTGATATATCTCGAGAACTACGCGTCTGATCAAAAAATATCATGGAACATAAAAAGTAGGAAACATAATTCCTTACAAAAAAGGTCTCTTAACATTTTGCCATAGCTCGCTTCGTTTCCGAGATATTTGCAGATTTATCTCAAGGGAAGGGGCCTGACGGACATATTTCGAGATATTTCTTCTTCTTGTTGTTCTTCTTCTGCACAGCTAAGCTGGAAGTGGCATTTGCGGCTCGCACTAGTGCAGAGTTATCTCAAAGAAAGGGGCCACGGTGTTTCTGTATCTCTATTATGTTGGTGCGGCTTCGGAACTTTTAAATATCTCGATATATCTCGAAAACTACGCTTCTGATCAAAAAATATCATAGAACATAAAAAGTAGGAAACTTAATTCTCTACAAAAAAGGTCTCTTAACATTTTGCCATAGCTCGCTTCGTTTCCGAGATATTTGCAGATTTATCTCAAGGGAAGGGGCCTGACGGACATATTTCGAGATATTTCTTCTTCTTGTTGTTCTTCTTCTGCACAGCTAAGCTGGAAGTGGCATTTGCGGCTCGCACTAGTGCAGAGTTATCTCAAAGAAAGGGGCCACGGTGTTTCTGTATCTCTATTATGTTGGTGCGGCTTCGGAACTTTTAAATATCTCGATATATCTCGAAAACTACGCTTCTGATCAAAAAATATCATAGAACATAAATTGTAGGAAACATAATTCTCTACAAAAAAGGTCTCTCAACATTTTGCCATAGCTCGCTTCGTTTCCGAGATATTTGCAGATATATCTCAAGGGCAGGGGCCTGACGGACATATTTCGAGATATTTCTTCTTCTTGATGTTCTTCTTCTGCACAGCTAAGCTGGAAGTGGCATTTGCGGCTCGCACTATTGCAGAGTTATCTCAAAGAAAGGGGCCACGGTGTTTCTGTATCTCTATTATGTTGGTGCGGCTTCGGAACTTTTAAATATCTTGATATATCTCGAGAACTACGCGTCTGATCAAAAAATATCATGGAACATAAAAAGTAGGAAACATAATTCCTTACAAAAAAGGTCTCTTAACATTTTGCCATAGCTCGCTTCGTTTCCGAGATATTTGCAGATTTATCTCAAGGGAAGGGGCCTGACGGACATATTTCGAGATATTTCTTCTTCTTGTTGTTCTTCTTCTGCACAGCTAAGCTGGAAGTGGCATTTGCGGCTCGCACTAGTGCAGAGTTATCTCAAAGAAAGGGGCCACGGTGTTTCTGTATCTCTATTATGTTGGTGCGGCTTCGGAACTTTTAAATATCTCGATATATCTCGAAAACTACGCTTCTGATCAAAAAATATCATAGAACATAAATTGTAGGAAACATAATTCTCTACAAAAAAGGTCTCTCAACATTTTGCCATAGCTCGCTTCGTTTCCGAGATATTTGCAGATATATCTCAAGGGCAGGGGCCTGACGGACATATTTCGAGATATTTCTTCTTCTTGATGTTCTTCTTCTGCACAGCTAAGCTGGAAGTGGCATTTGCGGCTCGCACTATTGCAGAGTTATCTCAAAGAAAGGGGCCACGGTGTTTCTGTATCTCTATTATGTTGGTGCGGCTTCGGAACTTTTAAATATCTTGATATATCTCGAGAACTACGCGTCTGATCAAAAAATATCATGGAACATAAAAAGTAGGAAACATAATTCCTTACAAAAAAGGTCTCTTAACATTTTGCCATAGCTCGCTTCGTTTCCGAGATATTTGCAGATTTATCTCAAGGGAAGGGGCCTGACGGACATATTTCGAGATATTTCTTCTTCTTGTTGTTCTTCTTCTGCACAGCTAAGCTGGAAGTGGCATTTGCTGCTCGCACTAGTGCAGAGTTATCTCAAAGAAAGGGGCCACGGTGTTTCTGTATCCCTATTATGTTGGTGCGGCTTCGGAACTTTTAAATATCTCGATATATCTCGAAAACTACGCTTCTGATCAAAAAATATCATAGAACATAAAAAGTAGGAAACTTAATTCTCTACAAAAAAGGTCTCTTAACATTTTGCCATAGCTCGCTTCGTTTCCGAGATATTTGCAGATTTATCTCAAGGGAAGGGGCCTGACGGACATATTTCGAGATATTTCTTCTTCTTGTTGTTCTTCTTCTGCACAGCTAAGCTGGAAGTGGCATTTGCGGCTCGCACTATTGCAGAGTTATCTCAAAGAAAGGGGCCACGGTGTTTCTGTATCTCTATTATGTTGGTGCGGCTTCGGAACTTTTAAATATCTCGATATATCTCGAAAACTACGCTTCTGATCAAAAAATATCATACAACATAAAAAGTAGGAAACTTAATTCTCTACAAAAAAGGTCTCTTAACATTTTGCCATAGCTCGCTTCGTTTCCGAGATATTTGCAGATTTATCTCAAGGGAAGGGGCCTGACGGACATATTTCGAGATATTTCTTCTTCTTGTTGTTCTTCTTCTGCACAGCTAAGCTGGAAGTGGCATTTGCGGCTCGCACTAGTGCAGAGTTATCTCAAAGAAAGGGGCCACGGTGTTTCTGTATCTCTATTATGTTGGTGCGACTTCGGAACTTTTAAATATCTCGATATATCTCGAAAACTACGCTTCTGATCAAAAAATATCATAGAACATAAATTGTAGGAAACATAATTCTCTACAAAAAACGTCTCTTAACATTTTGCCATAGCTCGCTTCGTTTCCGAGATATTTGCAGATTCAGCTCAAAGGAACGGGCCTGACGGACATATTTCGAGATATTTCTTCTTCTTGATGTTCTTCTTCTGCACAGCTAAGCTGGAAGTGGCATTTGCGGCTCGCACTATTGCAGAGTTATCTCAAAGAAAGGGGCACGGTGTTTCTGTATCTCTATTATGTTGGTGCGGCTTCGGAACTTTTAAATATCTTGATATATCTCGAGAACTACGCATCTGATCAAAAAATATCATAGAACATAAATTGTAGGAAACATAATTCTCTACAAAAAAGGTCTCTCAACATTTTGCCATAGCTCGCTTCGTTTCCGAGATATTTGCAGATATATCTCAAGGGCAGGGGCCTGACGGACATATTTCGAGATATTTCTTCTTCTTGATGTTCTTCTTCTGCACAGCTAAGCTGGAAGTGGCATTTGCGGCTCGCACTATTGCAGAGTTATCTCAAAGAAAGGGGCCACGGTGTTTCTGTATCTCTATTATGTTGGTGCGGCTTCGGAACTTTTAAATATCTTGATATATCTCGAGAACTACGCGTCTGATCAAAAAATATCATGGAACATAAAAAGTAGGAAACATAATTCCTTACAAAAAAGGTCTCTTAACATTTTGCCATAGCTCGCTTCGTTTCCGAGATATTTGCAGATTTATCTCAAGGGAAGGGGCCTGACGGACATATTTCGAGATATTTCTTCTTCTTGTTGTTCTTCTTCTGCACAGCTAAGCTGGAAGTGGCATTTGCGGCTCGCACTAGTGCAGAGTTATCTCAAAGAAAGGGGCCACGGTGTTTCTGTATCTCTATTATGTTGGTGCGGCTTCGGAACTTTTAAATATCTCGATATATCTCGAAAACTACGCTTCTGATCAAAAAATATCATAGAACATAAAAAGTAGGAAACTTAATTCTCTACAAAAAAGGTCTCTTAACATTTTGCCATAGCTCGCTTCGTTTCCGAGATATTTGCAGATTTATCTCAAGGGAAGGGGCCTGACGGACATATTTCGAGATATTTCTTCTTCTTGTTGTTCTTCTTCTGCACAGCTAAGCTGGAAGTGGCATTTGCGGCTCGCACTAGTGCAGAGTTATCTCAAAGAAAGGGGCCACGGTGTTTCTGTATCTCTATTATGTTGGTGCGGCTTCGGAACTTTTAAATATCTCGATATATCTCGAAAACTACGCTTCTGATCAAAAAATATCATAGAACATAAATTGTAGGAAACATAATTCTCTACAAAAAACGTCTCTTAACATTTTGCCATAGCTCGCTTCGTTTCCGAGATATTTGCAGATTTATCTCAAGGGAAGGGGCCTGACGGACATATTTCGAGATATTTCTTCTTCTTGTTGTTCTTCTTCTGCACAGCTAAGCTGGAAGTGGCATTTGCGGCTCGCACTATTGCAGAGTTATCTCAAAGAAAGGGGCCACGGTGTTTCTGTATCTCTATTATGTTGGTGCGGCTTCGGAACTTTTAAATATCTCGATATATCTCGAAAACTACGCTTCTGATCAAAAAATATCATACAACATAAAAAGTAGGAAACTTAATTCTCTACAAAAAAGGTCTCTTAACATTTTGCCATAGCTCGCTTCGTTTCCGAGATATTTGCAGATTTATCTCAAGGGAAGGGGCCTGACGGACATATTTCGAGATATTTCTTCTTCTTGTTGTTCTTCTTCTGCACAGCTAAGCTGGAAGTGGCATTTGCGGCTCGCACTAGTGCAGAGTTATCTCAAAGAAAGGGGCCACGGTGTTTCTGTATCTCTATTATGTTGGTGCGGCTTCGGAACTTTTAAATATCTCGATATATCTCGAAAACTACGCTTCTGATCAAAAAATATCATAGAACATAAATTGTAGGAAACATAATTCTCTACAAAAAACGTCTCTTAACATTTTGCCATAGCTCGCTTCGTTTCCGAGATATTTGCAGATTCAGCTCAAAGGAACGGGCCTGACGGACATATTTCGAGATACTTCTTTTTCTTGTTGTTCTTCCTCTGCACAGCTAAGCTGGAAGTGGCATTTGCAGCTCGCAATAGTGCAGAGTTATCTCAAAGAAAGGGGCACGGTGTTTCTGTATCTCTATTATGTTGGTGCGGCTTCGGAACTTTTAAATATCTTGATATATCTCGAGAACTACGCATCTGATCAAAAAATATCATAGAACATAAAAAGTAGGAAACTTAATTCTCTACAAAAAAGGTCTCTTAACATTTTGCCATAGCTCGCTTCGTTTCCGAGATATTTGCAGATTTATCTCAAGGGAAGGGGCCTGACGGACATATTTCGAGATATTTCTTCTTCTTGTTGTTCTTCTTCTGCACAGCTAAGCTGGAAGTGGCATTTGCGTCTCGCACTAGTGCAGAGTTATCTCAAAGAAAGGGGCCACGGTGTTTCTGTATCTCTATTATGTTGGTGCGGCTTCGGAACTTTTAAATATCTTGATATATCTCGAGAACTACGCATCTGATCAAAAAATATCATAGAACATAAACAGTAGGAAACTTAATTCTCTACAAAAAAGGTCTCTTAACATTTTGCCATAGCTCGCTTCGTTTCCGAGATATTTGCAGATTTATCTCAAGGGAAGGGGCCTGACGGACATATTTCGAGATATTTCTTCTTCTTGTTGTTCTTCTTCTGCACAGCTAAGCTGGAAGTGGCATTTACAGCTCGCAATAGTGCAGAGTTATCTCAAAGAAAGGGGCCACGGTGTTTCTGTATCTCTATTATGTTGGTGCGGCTTCGGAACTTTTAAATATCTTGATATATCTCGAGAACTGCGCATCTGATCAAAAAATATCATAGAACATAAAAAGTAGGAAACTTAATTCTCTACAAAAAAGGTCTCTTAACATTTTGCCATACTCCGCTTCGTTTCCGAGATATTTGCAGATTTATCTCAAGGGAAGGGGCCTAACGGACATATTTCGAGATATTTCTTCTTCTTGTTGTTCTTCTTCTGCACAGCTAAGCTGGAAGTGGCATTTGCGGCTCGCACTAGTGCAGAGTTATCTCAAAGAAAGGGGCCACGGTGTTTCTGTATCTCTATTATGTTGGTGCGGCTTCGGAACTTTTAAATATCTCGATATATCTCGAAAACTACGCTTCTGATCAAAAAATATCATAGAACATAAAAAGTAGGAAACTTAATTCTCTACAAAAAAGGTCTCTTAACATTTTGCCATAGCTCGCTTCGTTTCCGAGATATTTGCAGATTTATCTCAAGGGAAGGGGCCTGACGGACATATTTCGAGATATTTCTTCTTCTTGTTGTTCTTCTTCTGCACAGCTAAGCTGGAAGTGGCATTTGCGTCTCGCACTAGTGCAGAGTTATCTCAAAGAAAGGGGCCACGGTGTTTCTGTATCTCTATTATGTTGGTGCGGCTTCGGAACTTTTAAATATCTTCATATATCTCGAGAACTACGCATCTGATCAAAAAATATCATAGAACATAAAAAGTAGGAAACTTAATTCTCTACAAAAAAGGTCTCTTAACATTTTGCCATAGCTCGCTTCGTGTCCGAGATATTTGCAGATTTATCTCAAGGGAAGGGGCCTGACGGACATATTTCGAGATATTTCTTCTTCTTGTTGTTCTTCTTCTGCACAGCTAAGCTGGAAGTGGCATTTGCGGCTCGCACTATTGCAGAGTTATCTCAAAGAAAGGGGCCACGGTGTTTCTGTATCTCTATTATGTTGGTGCGGCTTCGGAACTTTTAAATATCTCGATATATCTCGAAAACTACGCTTCTGATCAAAAAATATCATAGAACATAAATTGTAGGAAACATAATTCTCTACAAAAAAGGTCTCTCAACATTTTGCCATAGCTCGCTTCGTTTCCGAGATATTTGCAGATATATCTCAAGGGCAGGGGCCTGACGGACATATTTCGAGATATTTCTTCTTCTTGTTGTTCTTCTTCTGCACAGCTAAGCTGGAAGTGGCATTTGCGTCTCGCACTAGTGCAGAGTTATCTCAAAGAAAGGGGCCACGGTGTTTCTGTATCTCTATTATGTTGGTGCGGCTTCGGAACTTTTAAATATCTTGATATATCTCGAGAACTACGCATCTGATCAAAAAATATCATAGAACATAAAAAGTAGGAAACTTAATTCTCTACAAAAAAGGTCTCTTAACATTTTGCCATAGCTCGCTTCGTTTCCGAGATATTTGCAGATTTATCTCAAGGGAAGGGGCCTAACGGACATATTTCGAGATATTTCTTCTTCTTGTTGTTCTTCTTCTGCACAGCTAAGCTGGAAGTGGCATTTGCAGCTCGCAATAGTGCAGAGTTGTCTCAAAGAAAGGGGCCACGGTGTTTCTGTATCTCTATTATGTTGGTGCGGCTTCGGAACTTTTAAATATCTTGATATATCTCGAGAACTACGCGTCTGATCAAAAAATATCATACAACATAAAAAGTAGGAAACTTAATTCTCTACAAAAAAGTCTGTTAACATTTTGCCATAGCTCGCTTCGTTTCCGAGATATTTGCAGATTTATCTCAAGGGAAGGGGCCTAACGGACATATTTCGAGATATTTCTTCTTCTTGTTGTTCTTCTTCTGCACAGCTAAACTGGAAGTGGCATTTCCAGCTCGCAATAGTGCAGAGTTATCTCAAAGAGAGGGGCCACGGTGTTTCTGTATCTCTATTATGTTGGTGCGGCTTCGGAACTTTTAAATATCTTGATATATCTCGAGAACTACGCGTCTGATCAAAAAATATCATAGAACATAAAAAGTAGGAAACTTAATTCTCTACAAAAAAGTCTGTTAACATTTTGCCATAGCTGGCTTCGTTTCCGAGATATTTGCAGATTTATCTCAAGGGAAGGGGCCTAACGGACATATTTCGAGATATTTCTTCTTCTTGTTGTTCTTCTTCTGCACAGCTAAACTGGAAGTGGCATTTCCAGCTCGCAATAGTGCAGAGTTATCTCAAAGAGAGGGGCCACGGTGTTTCTGTATCTCTATTATGTTGGTGCGGCTTCGGAACTTTTAAATATCTTGATATATCTCGAGAACTACGCATCTGATCAAAAAATACCATAGAACATAAAAAGTAGGAAACTTAATTCTCTACACATAAGGTCTCTCAACATTTTGCCATAGCTCGCTTCGTTTCCGAGATATTTGCAGATTTATCTCAAGGGAAGGGGCCTGACGGACATATCTCGAGATATTTCTTCTTCTTGTTGTTCTTCTTCTGCACAGCTAAGCTGGAAGTGGCATTTGCAGCTCGCAATAGTGCAGAGTTATCTCAAAGAAAGGGGCCACGGTGTTTCTGTATCTCTATTATGTTGGTGCGGCTTCGGAACTTTTAAATATCTTGATATATCTCGAGAACTACGCGTCTGATCAAAAAATATCATAGAACATAAAAAGTAGGAAACATAATTCTCTACAAAAAAGGTCTCTTAACATTTTGCCATAGCTCGCTTCGTTTCCGAGATATTTGCAGATTTATCTCAAGGGAAGGGGCCTGACGGACATATTTCGAGATATTTCGTCTTCTTGTTGTTCTTCTTCTGCACAGCTAAGCTGGAAGTGGCATTTGCAGCTCGCAATAGTGCAGAGTTATCTCAAAGAGAGGGGCCACGGTGTTTCTGTATCTCTATTATGTTGGTGCGGCTTCGGAACTTTTAAATATCTTGATATATCTCGAGAACTACGCATCTGATCAAAAAATATCATAGAACATAAATTGTAGGAAACATAATTGTCTACAAAAAAGGTCTCTTAACATTTTGCCATAGCTCGCTTCGTTTCCGAGATATTTGCCGATTTCTCTCAAGGGAAGGGGCCTGACGGACATATTTCGAGATATTTCTTCTTCTTGTTGTTCTTCTTCTGCACAGCTAAGCTGGAAGTGGCATTTGCAGCTCGCAATTGTGCAGAGTTATCTCAAAGAGAGGGGCCACGGTGTTTCTGTATCTCTATTATGTTGGTGCGGCTTCGGAACTTTTAAATATCTTGATATATCTCGAGAACTACGAATCTGATCAGAAAATATCATAGAAGATAAAAAGTAGGAAACTTAATTCTCTACAAAAAAGCTCTCTTAACATTTTGCCATAGCTCGCTTCGTTTCCGAGATATTTGCAGATTTATCTCATGGTAAGGGGCCTGACGGACATATTTCGAGATATTTCTTCTTCTTGTTGTTCTTCTTCTGCACAGCTAAGCTGGAAGTGGCATTTGCAGCTCGCAATAGTGCATAGTTATCTGAAAGAAAGGGGCCACGGTGTTTCTGTATCTCTATTATGTTGGTGCGGCTTCGGAACTTTTAAATATCTTGATATATCTCGAGAACTACGCATCTGATCAAAAAATATCATAGAAGATAAAAAGTAGGAAACTTAATTCTCTACAAAAAAGGTCTCTTAACATTTTCCCATAGCTGGCATCGTTTCCGAGATATTTGCAGATATATCTCAAGGGAAGGGGCCTGACGGACATATTCCGAGATATTTCTTCTTCTTGTTGTTCCTCTTCTGCACAGCTAAGCTGGAAGTGGCATTTGCAGCTCGCAATAGTGCAGAGTTATCTCAAAGAAAGAGGCCACGGTGTTTCTGCACCTCTATTATGTTGGTGCAGCTTCGGAACTTTTAAATATCTTGATATATCTCGAGAACTACGCATCTGATCAAAAAATATCATAGAACATAAAAAGTAGGAAACTTAATTCTCTACAAAAAAGGTCTCTTAACGTTTTGCAATAGCTCGCTTTGTTTCCGAGATATTTGCAGATTTATCTGAAGGGAAGGGTCCTGACGGACATATTTCGAGATATTTCTTCTTCTTGTTGTTCTTCTTCTGCACAGCTAAACTGGAAGTGGCATTTCCAGCTCGCAATAGTGCAGAGTTAACCCAAAGAAAGGGGCCACGCTGTTTCTGTATCTCTATTATGTTGGTGCGGCTTCGGAACTTTTAAATATCTCGATATATCTCGAAAACTACGCTTCTGATCAAAAAATATCATAGAACATAAATTGTAGGAAACATAATTCTCTACAAAAAAGGTCTCTTAACAGTTTGCCATAGCTCGCTTCGTTTCCGAGATATTTGCAGATATATCTCAAGGGAAGGGGCCTGACGGACATATCTCGAGATATTTCTTCTTCTTGTTGTTCTTCTTCTGCACAGCTAAGCTGGAAGTGGCATTTACAGCTCGCAATAGTGCATAGTTATCTGAAAGAAAGGGGCCACGGTGTTTCTGTATCTCTATTATGTTGGTGCGGCTTCGGAACTTTCAAATATCTCGATATATCTCGAAAACTACGCTTCTGATCAAAAAATATCATAGAACATAAATTGTAGGAAACATAATTCTCTACAAAAAAGGTCTCTTAACATTTTGCCATAGCTCGCTTCGTTTCCGAGATATTTGCAGATTTATCTCAAGGGAAGGGTCCTGATGGACATATTTCGAGATATTTCTTCTTCTTGTTGTTCTTCTTCTGCACAGCTAAACTGGAAGTGGCATTTCCAGCTCGCAATAGTGCAGAGTTATCTCAAAGAGAGGGGCCACGGTGTTTCTGTATCTCTATTATGTTGGTGCGGCTTCGGAACTTTTAAATATCTTGATATATCTCGAGAACTACGCATCTGATCAAAAAATATCATAGAACATAAATTGTAGGAAACATAATTCTCTACAAAAAAGGTCTCTTAACATTTTGCCATAGCTCGCTTCGTTTCCGAGATACTTGCAGATTTATCTCAAGGGAAGGGGCCTGACGGACATATTTCGAGATATTTCTTCTTCTTGTTGTTCTTCTTCTGCACAGCTAAGCTGGAAGTGGCATTTGCAGCTCGCAATAGTGCATAGTTATCTGAAAGAAAGGGGCCACGGTGTTTCTGTATCTCTATTATGTTGGTGCGGCTTCGGAACTTTTAAATATCTTGATATATCTCGAGAACTACGCGTCTGATCAAAAAATATCATAGAACATAAAAAGTAGGAAACATAATTCTCTACAAAAAAGGTCTCTTAACATTTTGCCATAGCTCGCTTCGTTTCCGAGATATTTGCAGATTTATCTCAAGGGAAGGGGCCTGACGGACATATTTCGAGATATTTCTTCTTCTTGTTGTTCTTCTTCTGCACAGCTAAGCTGGAAGTGGCATTTGCAGCTCGCAATAGTGCAGAGTTATCTCAAAGAGAGGGGCCACGGTGTTTCTGTATCTCTATTATGTTGGTGCGGCTTCGGAACTTTTAAATATCTTGATATATCTCGAGAACTACGCATCTGATCAAAAAATATCATAGAACATAAATTGTAGGAAACATAATTGTCTACAAAAAAGGTCTCTTAACATTTTGCCATAGCTCGCTTCGTTTCCGAGATATTTGCCGATTTATCTCAAGGGAAGGGGCCTGACGGACATATTTCGAGATATTTCTTCTTCTTGTTGTTCTTCTTCTGCACAGCTAAGCTGGAAGTGGCATTTGCAGCTCGCAATTGTGCAGAGTTATCTCAAAGAGAGGGGCCACGGTGTTTCTGTATCTCTATTATGTTGGTGCGGCTTCGGAACTTTTAAATATCTTGATATATCTCGAGAACTACGAATCTGATCAGAAAATATCATAGAAGATAAAAAGTAGGAAACTTAATTCTCTACAAAAAAGCTCTCTTAACATTTTGCCATAGCTCGCTTCGTTTCCGAGATATTTGCAGATTTATCTCATGGTAAGGGGCCTGACGGACATATTTCGAGATATTTCTTCTTCTTGTTGTTCTTCTTCTGCACAGCTAAGCTGGAAGTGGCATTTGCAGCTCGCAATAGTGCATAGTTATCTGAAAGAAAGGGGCCACGGTGTTTCTGTATCTCTATTATGTTGGTGCGGCTTCGGAACTTTTAAATATCTTGATATATCTCGAGAACTACGCATCTGATCAAAAAATATCATAGAAGATAAAAAGTAGGAAACTTAATTCTCTACAAAAAAGGTCTCTTAACATTTTCCCATAGCTGGCATCGTTTCCGAGATATTTGCAGATATATCTGAAGGGAAGGGGCCTGACGGACATATTCCGAGATATTTCTTCTTCTTGTTGTTCCTCTTCTGCACAGCTAAGCTGGAAGTGGCATTTGCAGCTCGCAATAGTGCAGAGTTATCTCAAAGAAAGAGGCCACGGTGTTTCTGCACCTCTATTATGTTGGTGCAGCTTCGGAACTTTTAAATATCTTGATATATCTCGAGAACTACGCATCTGATCAAAAAATATCATAGAACATAAAAAGTAGGAAACTTAATTCTCTACAAAAAAGGTCTCTTAACGTTTTGCAATAGCTCGCTTTGTTTCCGAGATATTTGCAGATTTATCTGAAGGGAAGGGTCCTGACGGACATATTTCGAGATATTTCTTCTTCTTGTTGTTCTTCTTCTGCACAGCTAAACTGGAAGTGGCATTTCCAGCTCGCAATAGTGCAGAGTTAACCCAAAGAAAGGGGCCACGGTGTTTCTGTATCTCTATTATGTTGGTGCGGCTTCGGAACTTTTAAATATCTCGATATATCTCGAAAACTACGCTTCTGATCAAAAAATATCATAGAACATAAATTGTAGGAAACATAATTCTCTACAAAAAAGGTCTCTTAACAGTTTGCCATAGCTCGCTTCGTTTCCGAGATATTTGCAGATATATCTCAAGGGAAGGGGCCTGACGGACATATCTCGAGATATTTCTTCTTCTTGTTGTTCTTCTTCTGCACAGCTAAGCTGGAAGTGGCATTTACAGCTCGCAATAGTGCATAGTTATCTGAAAGAAAGGGGCCACGGTGTTTCTGTATCTCTATTATGTTGGTGCGGCTTCGGAACTTTCAAATATCTCGATATATCTCGAAAACTACGCTTCTGATCAAAAAATATCATAGAACATAAATTGTAGGAAACATAATTCTCTACAAAAAAGGTCTCTTAACATTTTGCCATAGCTCGCTTCGTTTCCGAGATATTTGCAGATTTATCTCAAGGGAAGGGTCCTGATGGACATATTTCGAGATATTTCTTCTTCTTGTTGTTCTTCTTCTGCACAGCTAAACTGGAAGTGGCATTTCCAGCTCGCAATAGTGCAGAGTTATCTCAAAGAGAGGGGCCACGGTGTTTCTGTATCTCTATTATGTTGGTGCGGCTTCGGAACTTTTAAATATCTTGATATATCTCGAGAACTACGCATCTGATCAAAAAATATCATAGAAGATAAAAAGTAGGAAACTTAATTCTCTACAAAAAAGGTCTCTTAACATTTTCCCATAGCTGGCATCGTTTCCGAGATATTTGCAGATATATCTCAAGGGAAGGGGCCTGACGGACATATTCCGAGATATTTCTTCTTCTTGTTGTTCCTCTTCTGCACAGCTAAGCTGGAAGTGGCATTTGCAGCTCGCAATAGTGCAGAGTTATCTCAAAGAAAGAGGCCACGGTGTTTCTGCACCTCTATTATGTTGGTGCAGCTTCGGAACTTTTAAATATCTTGATATATCTCGAGAACTACGCATCTGATCAAAAAATATCATAGAACATAAAAAGTAGGAAACTTAATTCTCTACAAAAAAGGTCTCTTAACGTTTTGCAATAGCTCGCTTTGTTTCCGAGATATTTGCAGATTTATCTGAAGGGAAGGGTCCTGACGGACATATTTCGAGATATTTCTTCTTCTTGTTGTTCTTCTTCTGCACAGCTAAACTGGAAGTGGCATTTCCAGCTCGCAATAGTGCAGAGTTAACCCAAAGAAAGGGGCCACGGTGTTTCTGTATCTCTATTATGTTGGTGCGGCTTCGGAACTTTTAAATATCTCGATATATCTCGAAAACTACGCTTCTGATCAAAAAATATCATAGAACATAAATTGTAGGAAACATAATTCTCTACAAAAAAGGTCTCTTAACAGTTTGCCATAGCTCGCTTCGTTTCCGAGATATTTGCAGATATATCTCAAGGGAAGGGGCCTGACGGACATATCTCGAGATATTTCTTCTTCTTGTTGTTCTTCTTCTGCACAGCTAAGCTGGAAGTGGCATTTACAGCTCGCAATAGTGCATAGTTATCTGAAAGAAAGGGGCCACGGTGTTTCTGTATCTCTATTATGTTGGTGCGGCTTCGGAACTTTCAAATATCTCGATATATCTCGAAAACTACGCTTCTGATCAAAAAATATCATAGAACATAAATTGTAGGAAACATAATTCTCTACAAAAAAGGTCTCTTAACATTTTGCCATAGCTCGCTTCGTTTCCGAGATATTTGCAGATTTATCTCAAGGGAAGGGTCCTGATGGACATATTTCGAGATATTTCTTCTTCTTGTTGTTCTTCTTCTGCACAGCTAAACTGGAAGTGGCATTTCCAGCTCGCAATAGTGCAGAGTTATCTCAAAGAGAGGGGCCACGGTGTTTCTGTATCTCTATTATGTTGGTGCGGCTTCGGAACTTTTAAATATCTTGATATATCTCGAGAACTACGCATCTGATCAAAAAATATCATAGAACATAAATTGTAGGAAACATAATTCTCTACAAAAAAGGTCTCTTAACATTTTGCCATAGCTCGCTTCGTTTCCGAGATACTTGCAGATTTATCTCAAGGGAAGGGGCCTGACGGACATATTTCGAGATATTTCTTCTTCTTGTTGTTCTTCTTCTGCACAGCTAAGCTGGAAGTGGCATTTGCAGCTCGCAATAGTGCATAGTTATCTGAAAGAAAGGGGCCACGGTGTTTCTGTATCTCTATTATGTTGGTGCGGCTTCGGAACTTTTAAATATCTCGATATATCTCGAAAACTACGCTTCTGATCAAAAAATATCATAGAACATAAATTGTAGGAAACATAATTCTCTACAAAAAAGGTCTCTTAACATTTTGCCATAGCTCGCTTTGTTTCCGAGATATTTGCAGATATATCTCAAGGGAAGGGGCCTGACGGACATATTTCGAGATATTTCTTCTTCTTGTTGTTCTTCTTCTGCACAGCTAAGCTGGAAGTGGCATTTACAGCTCGCAATAGTGCAGAGTTATCTCAAAGAAAGGGGCCACGGTGTTTCTGTATCTCTATTATGTTGGTGCGGCTTCGGAACTTTCAAATATCTCGATATATCTCGAAAACTACGCTTCTGATCAAAAAATATCATAGAACATAAATTGTAGGAAACATAATTCTCTACAAAAAAGGTCTCTTAACATTTTGCCATAGCTCGCTTTGTTTCCGAGATATTTGCAGATATATCTCAAGGGAAGGGGCCTGACGGACATATTTCGAGATATTTCTTCTTCTTGTTGTTCTTCTTCTGCACAGCTAATCTGGAAGTGGCATTTACAGCTCGCAATAGTGCAGAGTTATCTCAAAGAAAGGGGCCACGGTGTTTCTGTATCTCTATTATGTTGGTGCGGCTTCGGAACTTTTAAATATCTTGATATATCTCGAGAACTACGCATCTGATCAAAAAATATCATAGAAGATAAAAAGTAGGAAACTTAATTCTCTACAAAAAAGGTTTCTTAACATTTTCCCATAGCTGGCATCGTTTCCGAGATATTTGCAGATTTATCTCAAGGGAAGGGGCCTAACGGACATATTTCGAGATATTTCTTCTTCTTGTTGTTCTTCTTCTGCACAGCTAAGCTGGAAGTGGCATTTGCAGCTCGCAATAGTGCAGAGTTGTCTCAAAGAAAGGGGCCACGGTGTTTCTGTATCTCTATTATGTTGGTGCGGCTTCGGAACTTTTAAATATCTTGATATATCTCGAGAACTACGCGTCTGATCAAAAAATATCATACAACATAAAAAGTAGGAAACTTAATTCTCTACAAAAAAGTCTGTTAACATTTTGCCATAGCTCGCTTCGTTTCCGAGATATTTGCAGATTTATCTCAAGGGAAGGGGCCTAACGGACATATTTCGAGATATTTCTTCTTCTTGTTGTTCTTCTTCTGCACAGCTAAACTGGAAGTGGCATTTCCAGCTCGCAATAGTGCAGAGTTATCTCAAAGAGAGGGGCCACGGTGTTTCTGTATCTCTATTATGTTGGTGCGGCTTCGGAACTTTTAAATATCTTGATATATCTCGAGAACTACGCGTCTGATCAAAAAATATCATAGAACATAAAAAGTAGGAAACTTAATTCTCTACAAAAAAGTCTGTTAACATTTTGCCATAGCTCGCTTCGTTTCCGAGATATTTGCAGATTTATCTCAAGGGAAGGGGCCTAACGGACATATTTCGAGATATTTCTTCTTCTTGTTGTTCTTCTTCTGCACAGCTAAACTGGAAGTGGCATTTCCAGCTCGCAATAGTGCAGAGTTATCTCAAAGAGAGGGGCCACGGTGTTTCTGTATCTCTATTATGTTGGTGCGGCTTCGGAACTTTTAAATATCTTGATATATCTCGAGAACTACGCGTCTGATCAAAAAATATCATAGAACATAAAAAGTAGGAAACTTAATTCTCTACAAAAAAGTCTGTTAACATTTTGCCATAGCTGGCTTCGTTTCCGAGATATTTGCAGATTTATCTCAAGGGAAGGGGCCTAACGGACATATTTCGAGATATTTCTTCTTCTTGTTGTTCTTCTTCTGCACAGCTAAGCTGGAAGTGGCATTTACAGCTCGCAATAGTGCAGAGTTATCTGAAAGAAAGGGGCCACGGTGTTTCTGTATCTCTATTATGTTGGTGCGGCTTCGGAACTTTCAAATATCTCGATATATCTCGAAAACTACGCTTCTGATCAAAAAATATCATAGAACATAAATTGTAGGAAACATAATTCTCTACAAAAAAGGTCTCTTAACATTTTGCCATAGCTCGCTTCGTTTCCGAGATATTTGCAGATTTATCTCAAGGGAAGGGTCCTGATGGACATATTTCGAGATATTTCTTCTTCTTGTTGTTCTTCTTCTGCACAGCTAAACTGGAAGTGGCATTTCCAGCTCGCAATAGTGCAGAGTTATCTCAAAGAGAGGGGCCACGGTGTTTCTGTATCTCTATTATGTTGGTGCGGCTTCGGAACTTTTAAATATCTTGATATATCTCGAGAACTACGCATCTGATCAAAAAATATCATAGAACATAAATTGTAGGAAACATAATTCTCTACAAAAAAGGTCTCTTAACATTTTGCCATAGCTCGCTTCGTTTCCGAGATACTTGCAGATTTATCTCAAGGGAAGGGGCCTGACGGACATATTTCGAGATATTTCTTCTTCTTGTTGTTCTTCTTCTGCACAGCTAAGCTGGAAGTGGCATTTACAGCTCGCAATAGTGCAGAGTTATCTCAAAGAAAGGGGGCACGGTGTTTCTGTATCTCTATTATGTTGGTGCGGCTTCGGAACTTTCAAATATCTCGATATATCTCGAAAACTACGCTTCTGATCAAAAAATATCATAGAACATAAATTGTAGGAAACATAATTCTCTACAAAAAAGGTCTCTTAACATTTTGCCATAGCTCGCTTTGTTTCCGAGATATTTGCAGATATATCTCAAGGGAAGGGGCCTGACGGACATATTTCGAGATATTTCTTCTTCTTGTTGTTCTTCTTCTGCACAGCTAATCTGGAAGTGGCATTTACAGCTCGCAATAGTGCAGAGTTATCTCAAAGAAAGGGGCCACGGTGTTTCTGTATCTCTATTATGTTGGTGCGGCTTCGGAACTTTTAAATATCTCGATATATCTCGAAAACTACGCTTCTGATCAAAAAATATCATAGAACATAAATTGTAGGAAACATAATTCTCTACAAAAAAGGTCTCTTAACATTTTGCCATAGCTCGCTTTGTTTCCGAGATATTTGCAGATATATCTCAAGGGAAGGGGCCTGACGGACATATTTCGAGATATTTCTTCTTCTTGTTGTTCTTCTTCTGCACAGCTAAGCTGGAAGTGGCATTTACAGCTCGCAATAGTGCAGAGTTATCTCAAAGAAAGGGGCCACGGTGTTTCTGTATCTCTATTATGTTGGTGCGGCTTCGGAACTTTCAAATATCTCGATATATCTCGAAAACTACGCTTCTGATCAAAAAATATCATAGAACATAAATTGTAGGAAACATAATTCTCTACAAAAAAGGTCTCTTAACATTTTGCCATAGCTGGCTTCGTTTCCGAGATATTTGCAGATTTATCTCAAGGGAAGGGGCCTAACGGACATATTTCGAGATATTTCTTCTTCTTGTTGTTCTTCTTCTGCACAGCTAAACTGGAAGTGGCATTTCCAGCTCGCAATAGTGCAGAGTTATCTCAAAGAGAGGGGCCACGGTGTTTCTGTATCTCTATTATGTTGGTGCGGCTTCGGAACTTTTAAATATCTTGATATATCTCGAGAACTACGCATCTGATCAAAAAATACCATAGAACATAAAAAGTAGGAAACTTAATTCTCTACACATAAGGTCTCTCAACATTTTGCCATAGCTCGCTTCGTTTCCGAGATATTTGCAGATTTATCTCAAGGGAAGGGGCCTGACGGACATATTTCGAGATATTTCTTCTTCTTGTTGTTCTTCTTCTGCACAGCTAAGCTGGAAGTGGCATTTGCAGCTCGCAATAGTGCAGAGTTATCTCAAAGAAAGGGGCCACGGTGTTTCTGTATCTCTATTATGTTGGTGCGGCTTCGGAACTTTTAAATATCTTGATATATCTCGAGAACTACGCGTCTGATCAAAAAATATCATAGAACATAAAAAGTAGGAAACATAATTCTCTACAAAAAAGGTCTCTTAACATTTTGCCATAGCTCGCTTCGTTTCCGAGATATTTGCAGATTTATCTCAAGGGAAGGGGCCTGACGGACATATTTCGAGATATTTCTTCTTCTTGTTGTTCTTCTTCTGCACAGCTAAGCTGGAAGTGGCATTTGCAGCTCGCAATAGTGCAGAGTTATCTCAAAGAAAGGGGCCACGGTGTTTCTGTATCTCTATTATGTTGGTGCGGCTTCGGAACTTTTAAATATCTTGATATATCTCGAGAACTACGCGTCTGATCAAAAAATATCATAGAACATAAAAAGTAGGAAACATAATTCTCTACAAAAAAGGTCTCTTAACATTTTGCCATAGCTCGCTTCGTTTCCGAGATATTTGCAGATTTATCTCAAGGGAAGGGGCCTGACGGACATATTTCGAGATATTTCTTCTTCTTGTTGTTATTCTTCTGCACAGCTAAACTGGACGTGGCATTTCCAGCTCGCAATAGTGCAGAGTTATCTCAAAGAGAGGGGCCACGGTGTTTCTGCACCTCTATTATGTTGGTGCAGCTTCGGAACTTTTAAATATCTTGATATATCTCGAGAACTACGCGTCTGATCAAAAAATATCATAGAACATAAAAAGTAGGAAACATAATTCTCTACAAAAAAGGTCTCTTAACATTTTGCCATAGCTCGCTTCGTTTCCGAGATATTTGCAGATTTATCTCAAGGGAAGGGGCCTGACGGACATATTCCGAGATATTTCTTCTTCTTGTTGTTCCTCCTCTGCACAGCTAAGCTGGAAGTGGCATTTGCAGCTCGCAATAGTGCAGAGTTATCTCAAAGAAAGAGGCCACGGTGTTTCTGCACCTCTATTATGTTGGTGCAGCTTCGGAACTTTTAAATATCTCGATATATCTCGAAAACTACGCTTCTGATCAAAAAATATCATAGGACATAAATTGTAGGAAACATAATTCTCTACAAAAAAGGTCTCTTAACATTTTGCCATAGCTCGCTTGGTTTCCGAGATATTTGCAGATATATCTCAAGGGAAGGGGCCTGAGGGACATATTTCGAGATATTTCTTCTTCTTGTTGTTCTTCTTCTGCACAGCTAAGCTGGAAGTGCCATTTGCAGCGCGCAATAGTGCAGAGTTATCTGAAAGAAAGGGGCCACGGTGTTTCTGTATCTCTATTATGTTGGTGCGGCTTCGGAACTTTTAAATATCTCGATATATCTCGAAAACTACGCTTCTGATCAAAAAATATCATAGAACATAAATTGTAGGAAACATAATTCTCTACAAAAAAGGTCTCTTAACGTTTTGCAATAGCTCGCTTCGTTTCCGAGATATTTGCAGATTTATCTCAAGGGAAGGGTCCTGACGGACATATTTCGAGATATTTCTTCTTCATGTTGTTCTTCTTCTGCACAGCTAAACTGGAAGTGGCATTTCCAGCTCGCAATAGTGCAGAGTTATCCCAAAGAAAGGGGCCACGATGTTTCTGTATCTCTATTATGTTGGTGCGGCTTCGGAACTTTTAAATATCTCGATATATCTCGAAAACTACGCTTCTGATCAAAAAATATCATAGGACATAAATTGTAGGAAACATAATTCTCTACAAAAAAGGTCTCTTAACATTTTGCCATAGCTCGCTTGGTTTCCGAGATATTTGCAGATTTATCTCAAGGGAAGGGGCCTGAGGGACATATTTCGAGATATTTCTTCTTCTTGTTGTTCCTCTTCTGCACAGCTAAGCTGGAAGTGGCATTTGCAGCTCGCAATAGTGCAGAGTTATCTCAAAGAAAGAGGCCACGGTGTTTCTGCACCTCTATTATGTTGGTGCGGCTTCGGAACTTTTAAATATCTTGATATATCTCGAGAACTACGCATCTGATCAAAAAATATCATAGAAGATAAAAAGTAGGAAACTTAATTCTCTACAAAAACGGTTTCTTAACGTTTTACCATAGCTGGCATCGTTTCCGAGATATTTGCAGATTTATCTCAAGGGAAGGGGCCTGACGGACATATTCCGAGATATTTCTTCTTCTTGTTGTTCCTCTTCTGCACAGCTAAGCTGGAAGTGGCATTTGCAGCTCGCAATAGTGCAGAGTTATCTCAAAGAAAGAGGCCACGGTGTTTCTGCACCTCTATTATGTTGGTGCAGCTTCGGAACTTTTAAATATCTTGATATATCTCGAGAACTACGCATCTGTTCAAAAAATATCATAGAACATAAAAAGTAGGAAACTTAATTCTCTACAAAAAAGGTCTCTTAACATTTTGCCATAGCTCGCTTCGTTTCCGAGATATTTGCAGATTTATCTCAAGGGAAGGGGCCTGACGGACATATTTCGAGATATTTCTTCTTCTTGTTGTTCTTCTTCTGCACAGCTAAGCTGGAAGTGGCATTTGCAGCTCGCAATAGTGCATAGTTATCTGAAAGAAAGGGGCCACGGTGTTTCTGTATCTCTATTATGTTGGTGCGGCTTCGGAACTTTTAAATATCTCGATATATCTCGAAAACTACGCTTCTGATCAAAAAATATCATAGAACATAAATTGTAGGAAACATAATTCTCTACAAAAAAGGTCTCTTAACGTTTTGCAATAGCTCGCTTCGTTTCCGAGATATTTGCAGATTTATCTCAAGGGAAGGGTCCTGACGGACATATTTCGAGATATTTCTTCTTCTTGTTGTTCTTCTTCTGCACAGCTAAACTGGAAGTGGCATTTCCAGCTCGCAATAGTGCAGAGTTATCCCAAAGAAAGGGGCCACGATGTTTCTGTATCTCTATTATGTTGGTGCGGCTTCGGAACTTTTAAATATCTCGATATATCTCGAAAACTACGCTTCTGATCAAAAAATATCATAGGACATAAATTGTAGGAAACATAATTCTCTACAAAAAAGGTCTCTTAACATTTTGCCATAGCTCGCTTGGTTTCCGAGATATTTGCAGATTTATCTCAAGGGAAGGGGCCTGAGGGACATATTTCGAGATATTTCTTCTTCTTGTTGTTCCTCTTCTGCACAGCTAAGCTGGAAGTGGCATTTGCAGCTCGCAATAGTGCAGAGTTATCTCAAAGAAAGAGGCCACGGTGTTTCTGCACCTCTATTATGTTGGTGCGGCTTCGGAACTTTTAAATATCTTGATATATCTCGAGAACTACGCATCTGATCAAAAAATATCATAGAAGATAAAAAGTAGGAAACTTAATTCTCTACAAAAAAGGTTTCTTAACATTTTCCCATAGCTCGCTTCGTTTCCGAGATATTTGCAGATTTATCTCAAGGGAAGGGGCCTGACGGACATATTTCGAGATATTTCTTCTTCTTGTTGTTCTTCTTCTGCACAGCTAAGCTGGAAGTGCCATTTGCAGCGCGCAATAGTGCAGAGTTATCTCAAAGAAAGGGGCCACGGTGTTTCTGTATCTCTATTATGTTGGTGCGGCTTCGGAACTTTTAAATATCTTGATATATCTCGAGAACTACGCCTCTGATCGAAAAATATCATAGAACATAAAAAGTAGGAAACTGAATTCTCTACAAAAAAGGTCTCTTAACATTTTGCCATAGCTCGCTTCGTTTCCGAGATACTTGCAGATTTATCTCAAGGGAAGGGGCCTGACGGACATATTTCGAGATATTTCTTCTTCTTGTTGTTATTCTTCTGCACAGCTAAACTGGACGTGGCATTTCCAGCTCGCAATAGTGCAGAGTTATCTCAAAGAGAGGGGCCACGGTGTTTCTGTATCTCTATTATGTTGGTGCGGCTTCGGAACTTTTAAATATCTTGATATATCTCGAGAACTACGCATCTGATCAAAAAATATCATAGAACATAAATTGTAGGAAACATAATTGTCTACAAAAAAGGTCTCTTAACATTTTGCCATAGCTCGCTTCGTTTCCGAGATATTTGCCGATTTATCTCAAGGGAAGGGGCCTGACGGACATATTTCGAGATATTTCTTCTTCTTGTTGTTCTTCTTCTGCACAGCTAAGCTGGAAGTGGCATTTGCAGCTCGCAATTGTGCAGAGTTATCTCAAAGAGAGGGGCCACGGTGTTTCTGTATCTCTATTATGTTGGTGCGGCTTCGGAACTTTTAAATATCTTGATATATCTCGAGAACTACGAATCTGATCAGAAAATATCATAGAAGATAAAAAGCAGGAAACTTAATTCTCTACAAAAAAGCTCTCTTAACATTTTGCCATAGCTCGCTTCGTTTCCGAGATATTTGCAGATTTATCTCATGGTAAGGGGCCTGACGGACATATTTCGAGATATTTCTTCTTCTTGTTGTTCTTCTTCTGCACAGCTAAGCTGGAAGTGGCATTTGCAGCTCGCAATAGTGCATAGTTATCTGAAAGAAAGGGGCCACGGTGTTTCTGTATCTCTATTATGTTGGTGCGGCTTCGGAACTTTTAAATATCTCGATATATCTCGAAAACTACGCTTCTGATCAAAAAATATCATAGAACATAAATTGTAGGAAACATAATTCTCTACAAAAAAGGTCTCTTAACATTTTGCCATAGCTCGCTTTGTTTCCGAGATATTTGCAGATATATCTCAAGGGAAGGGGCCTGACGGACATATTTCGAGATATTTCTTCTTCTTGTTGTTCTTCTTCTGCACAGCTAAGCTGGAAGTGGCATTTACAGCTCGCAATAGTGCAGAGTTATCTCAAAGAAAGGGGCCACGGTGTTTCTGTATCTCTATTATGTTGGTGCGGCTTCGGAACTTTTAAATATCTTGATATATCTCGAGAACTACGCATCTGATCAAAAAATATCATAGAAGATAAAAAGTAGGAAACTTAATTCTCTACAAAAAAGGTTTCTTAACATTTTCCCATAGCTGGCATCGTTTCCGAGATATTTGCAGATTTATCTCAAGGGAAGGGGCCTGACGGACATATTCCGAGATATTTCTTCTTCTTGTTGTTCCTCTTCTGCACAGCTAAGCTGGAAGTGGCATTTGCAGCTCGCAATAGTGCAGAGTTATCTCAAAGAAAGAGGCCACGGTGTTTCTGTATCTCTATTATGTTGGTGCGGCTTCGGAACTTTTAAATATCTTGATATATCTCGAGAACTACGCGTCTGATCAAAAAATATCATAGAACATAAAAAGTAGGAAACATAATTCTCTACAAAAAAGGTCTCTTAACATTTTGCCATAGCTCGCTTCGTTTCCGAGATATTTGCAGATTTATCTCAAGGGAAGGGGCCTGACGGACATATTTCGAGATATTTCTTCTTCTTGTTGTTATTCTTCTGCACAGCTAAACTGGACGTGGCATTTCCAGCTCGCAATAGTGCAGAGTTATCTCAAAGAGAGGGGCCACGGTGTTTCTGTATCTCTATTATGTTGGTGCGGCTTCGGAACTTTTAAATATCTTGATATATCTCGAGAACTACGCATCTGATCAAAAAATATCATAGAACATAAATTGTAGGAAACATAATTGTCTACAAAAAAGGTCTCTTAACATTTTGCCATAGCTCGCTTCGTTTCCGAGATATTTGCCGATTTATCTCAAGGGAAGGGGCCTGACGGACATATTTCGAGATATTTCTTCTTCTTGTTGTTCTTCTTCTGCACAGCTAAGCTGGAAGTGGCATTTGCAGCTCGCAATTGTGCAGAGTTATCTCAAAGAGAGGGGCCACGGTGTTTCTGTATCTCTATTATGTTGGTGCGGCTTCGGAACTTTTAAATATCTTGATATATCTCGAGAACTACGAATCTGATCAGAAAATATCATAGAAGATGAAAAGTAGGAAACTTAATTCTCTACAAAAAAGGTCTCTTAACATTTTGCCATAGCTCGCTTCGTTTCCGAGATACTTGCAGATTTATCTCAAGGGAAGGGGCCTGACGGACATATTTCGAGATATTTCTTCTTCTTGTTGTTCTTCTTCTGCACAGCTAAGCTGGAAGTGGCATTTGCAGCTCGCAATAGTGCATAGTTATCTGAAAGAAAGGGGCCACGGTGTTTCTGTATCTCTATTACGTTGGTGCGGCTTCGGAACTTTTAAATATCTCGATATATCTCGAAAACTACGCTTCTGATCAAAAAATATCATAGAACATAAATTGTAGGAAACATAATTCTCTACAAAAAAGGTCTCTTAACATTTTGCCATAGCTCGCTTTGTTTCCGAGATATTTGCAGATATATCTCAAGGGAAGGGGCCTGACGGACATATTTCGAGATATTTCTTCTTCTTGTTGTTCTTCTTCTGCACAGCTAAGCTGGAAGTGGCATTTACAGCTCGCAATAGTGCAGAGTTATCTCAAAGAAAGGGGCCACGGTGTTTCTGTATCTCTATTATGTTGGTGCGGCTTCGGAACTTTTAAATATCTTGATAGATCTCGAGAACTACGCATCTGATCAAAAAATATCATAGAAGATAAAAAGTAGGAAACTTAATTCTCTACAAAAAAGGTTTCTTAACATTTTCCCATAGCTGGCATCGTTTCCGAGATATTTGCAGATTTATCTCAAGGGAAGGGGCCTGACGGACATATTCCGAGATATTTCTTCTTCTTGTTGTTCCTCCTCTGCACAGCTAAGCTGGAAGTGGCATTTGCAGCTCGCAATAGTGCAGAGTTATCTCAAAGAAAGAGGCCACGGTGTTTCTGCACCTCTATTATGTTGGTGCAGCTTCGGAACTTTTAAATATCTCGATATATCTCGAAAACTACGCTTCTGATCAAAAAATATCATAGGACATAAATTGTAGGAAACATAATTCTCTACAAAAAAGGTCTCTTAACATTTCGCCATAGCTCGCTTGGTTTCCGAGATATTTGCAGATTTATCTCAAGGGAAGGGGCCTGAGGGACATATTTCGAGATATTTCTTCTTCTTGTTGTTCTTCTTCTGCACAGCTAAGCTGGAAGTGCCATTTGCAGCGCGCAATAGTGCAGAGTTATCTCAAAGAAAGGGGCCACGGTGTTTCTGTATCTCTATTATGTTGGTGCGGCTTCGGAACTTTTAAATATCTTGATATATCTCGAGAACTACGCCTCTGATCGAAAAATATCATAGAACATAAAAAGTAGGAAACTGAATTCTCTACAAAAAAGGTCTCTTAACATTTTGCCATAGCTCGCTTCGTTTCCGAGATACTTGCAGATTTATCTCAAGGGAAGGGGCCTGACGGACATATTTCGAGATATTTCTTCTTCTTGTTGTTCTTCTTCTGCACAGCTAAGCTGGAAGTGGCATTTGCAGCTCGCAATAGTGCATAGTTATCTGAAAGAAAGGGGCCACGGTGTTTCTGTATCTCTATTATGTTGGTGCGGCTTCGGAACTTTTAAATATCTCGATATATCTCGAAAACTACGCTTCTGATCAAAAAATATCATAGAACATAAATTGTAGGAAACATAATTCTCTACAAAAAAGGTCTCTTAACGTTTTGCAATAGCTCGCTTCGTTTCCGAGATATTTGCAGATTTATCTCAAGGGAAGGGTCCTGACGGACATATTTCGAGATATTTCTTCTTCTTGTTGTTCTTCTTCTGCACAGCTAAACTGGAAGTGGCATTTCCAGCTCGCAATAGTGCAGAGTTATCCCAAAGAAAGGGGCCACGATGTTTCTGTATCTCTATTATGTTGGTGCGGCTTCGGAACTTTTAAATATCTCGATATATCTCGAAAACTACGCTTCTGATCAAAAAATATCATAGGACATAAATTGTAGGAAACATAATTCTCTACAAAAAAGGTCTCTTAACATTTTGCCATAGCTCGCTTGGTTTCCGAGATATTTGCAGATTTATCTCAAGGGAAGGGGCCTGAGGGACATATTTCGAGATATTTCTTTTTCTTGTTGTTCCTCTTCTGCACAGCTAAGCTGGAAGTGGCATTTGCAGCTCGCAATAGTGCAGAGTTATCTCAAAGAAAGAGGCCACGGTGTTTCTGCACCTCTATTATGTTGGTGCGGCTTCGGAACTTTTAAATATCTTGATATATCTCGAGAACTACGCATCTGATCAAAAAATATCATAGAAGATAAAAAGTAGGAAACTTAATTCTCTACAAAAAAGGTTTCTTAACGTTTTCCCATAGCTGGCATCGTTTCCGAGATATTTGCAGATTTATCTCAAGGGAAGGGGCCTGACGGACATATTCCGAGATATTTCTTCTTCTTGTTGTTCCTCTTCTGCACAGCTAAGCTGGAAGTGGCATTTGCAGCTCGCAATAGTGCAGAGTTATCTCAAAGAAAGAGGCCACGGTGTTTCTGCACCTCTATTATGTTGGTGCAGCTTCGGAACTTTTAAATATCTTGATATATCTCGAGAACTACGCATGTGTTCAAAAAATATCATAGAACATAAAAAGTAGGAAACTTAATTCTCTACAAAAAAGGTCTCTTAACATTTTGCCATAGCTCGCTTCGTTTCCGAGATATTTGCAGATTTATCTCAAGGGAAGGGGCCTGACGGACATATTTCGAGATATTTCTTCTTCTTGTTGTTCTTCTTCTGCACAGCTAAGCTGGAAGTGCCATTTGCAGCGCGCAATAGTGCAGAGTTATCTCAAAGAAAGGGGCCACGGTGTTTCTGTATCTCTATTATGTTGGTGCGGCTTCGGAACTTTTAAATATCTTGATATATCTCGAGAACTACGCCTCTGATCGAAAAATATCATAGAACATAAAAAGTAGGAAACTGAATTCTCTACAAAAAAGGTCTCTTAACATTTTGCCATAGCTCGCTTCGTTTCCGAGATACTTGCAGATTTATCTCAAGGGAAGGGGCCTGACGGACATATTTCGAGATATTTCTTCTTCTTGTTGTTCTTCTTCTGCACAGCTAAGCTGGAAGTGGCATTTGCAGCTCGCAATAGTGCATAGTTATCTGAAAGAAAGGGGCCACGGTGTTTCTGTATCTCTATTATGTTGGTGCGGCTTCGGAACTTTTAAATATCTCGATATATCTCGAAAACTACGCTTCTGATCAAAAAATATCATAGAACATAAATTGTAGGAAACATAATTCTCTACAAAAAAGGTCTCTTAACATTTTGCCATAGCTCGCTTTGTTTCCGAGATATTTGCAGATATATCTCAAGGGAAGGGGCCTGACGGACATATTTCGAGATATTTCTTCTTCTTGTTGTTCTTCTTCTGCACAGCTAAGCTGGAAGTGGCATTTACAGCTCGCAATAGTGCAGAGTTATCTCAAAGAAAGGGGCCACGGTGTTTCTGTATCTCTATTATGTTGGTGCGGCTTCGGAACTTTTAAATATCTTGATATATCTCGAGAACTACGCATCTGATCAAAAAATATTATAGAAGATAAAAAGTAGGAAACTTAATTCTCTACAAAAAAGGTTTCTTAACATTTTCCCATAGCTGGCATCGTTTCCGAGATATTTGCAGATTTATCTCAAGGGAAGGGGCCTGACGGACATATTCCGAGATATTTCTTCTTCTTGTTGTTCCTCCTCTGCACAGCTAAGCTGGAAGTGGCATTTGCAGCTCGCAATAGTGCAGAGTTATCTCAAAGAAAGAGGCCACGGTGTTTCTGCACCTCTATTATGTTGGTGCAGCTTCGGAACTTTTAAATATCTCGATATATCTCGAAAACTACGCTTCTGATCAAAAAATATCATAGGACATAAATTGTAGGAAACATAATTCTCTACAAAAAAGGTCTCTTAACATTTTGCCATAGCTCGCTTGGTTTCCGAGATATTTGCAGATTTATCTCAAGGGAAGGGGCCTGACGGACATATTTCCAGATACTTCTTCTTCTTGTTGTTCTTCTTCTGCACAGCTAAGCTGGAAGTGGCATTTGCAGCTCGCAATAGTGCAGAGTTATCTCAAAGAAAGGGGCCACGGTGTTTCTGTATCTCTATTATGTTAGTGCGGCTTCGGAACTTTTAAATATCTTGATATATCTCGAGAACTACGCATCTGATCAAAAAATATCATAGAACATAAAAAGTAGGAAACTTAATTCTCTACAAAAAAGGTCTCTTAACATTTTGCCATAGCTCGCTTCGTTTCCGAGATATTTGCAGATTTATCTCAAGGGAAGGGGCCTGACGGACATATTTCGAGATATTTCTTCTTCTTGTTGTTCTTCTTCTGCACAGCTAAGCTGGAAGTGCCATTTGCAGCGCGCAATAGTGCAGAGTTATCTCAAAGAAAGGGGCCACGGTGTTTCTGTACCTCTATTATGTTGGTGCAGCTTCGGAGCTTTTAAATATCTTGATATATCTCGAGAACTACGCATCTGATCAAAAAATATCATAGAACATAAAAAGTAGGAAACTTAATTCTCTACAAAAAAGGTCTCTTAACGTTTTGCAATAGCTCGCTTCGTTTCCGAGATATTTGCAGATTTATCTCAAGGGAAGGGTCCTGACGGACATATTTCGAGATATTTCTTCTTCTTGTTG
This sequence comes from Osmia lignaria lignaria, assembly GCF_051020975.1. Classification (NCBI taxonomy): domain Eukaryota; kingdom Metazoa; phylum Arthropoda; class Insecta; order Hymenoptera; family Megachilidae; genus Osmia; species Osmia lignaria. The sequence continues at coordinate 1,160,376 of NW_027478159.1, read as the reverse complement.
TTCTTCTTCTACACAGCTAAACTGGAAGTGGCATTTCCAGCTCGCAATAGTGCAGAGTTATCCCAAAGAAAGGGGCCACGGTGTTTCTGTATCTCTATTATGTTGGTGCGGCTTCGGAACTTTTAAATATCTCGATATATCTCGAAAACTACGCTTCTGATCAAAAAATATCATAGGACATAAATTGTAGGAAACATAATTCTCTACAAAAAAGGTCTCTTAACATTTTGCCATAGCTCGCTTGGTTTCCGAGATATTTGCAGATTTATCTCAAGGGAAGGGGCCTGACGGACATATTCCGAGATATTTCTTCTTCTTGTTGTTCCTCCTCTGCACAGCTAAGCTGGAAGTGGCATTTGCAGCTCGCAATAGTGCAGAGTTATCTCAAAGAAAGAGGCCACGGTGTTTCTGCACCTCTATTATGTTGGTGCAGCTTCGGAACTTTTAAATATCTCGATATATCTCGAAAACTACGCTTCTGATCAAAAAATATCATAGGACATAAATTGTAGGAAACATAATTCTCTACAAAAAAGGTCTCTTAACATTTCGCCATAGCTCGCTTGGTTTCCGAGATATTTGCAGATTTATCTCAAGGGAAGGGGCCTGAGGGACATATTTCGAGATATTTCTTCTTCTTGTTGTTCTTCTTCTGCACAGCTAAGCTGGAAGTGCCATTTGCAGCGCGCAATAGTGCAGAGTTATCTCAAAGAAAGGGGCCACGGTGTTTCTGTATCTCTATTATGTTGGTGCGGCTTCGGAACTTTTAAATATCTTGATATATCTCGAGAACTACGCCTCTGATCGAAAAATATCATAGAACATAAAAAGTAGGAAACTGAATTCTCTACAAAAAAGGTCTCTTAACATTTTGCCATAGCTCGCTTCGTTTCCGAGATACTTGCAGATTTATCTCAAGGGAAGGGGCCTGACGGACATATTTCGAGATATTTCTTCTTCTTGTTGTTCTTCTTCTGCACAGCTAAGCTGGAAGTGGCATTTGCAGCTCGCAATAGTGCATAGTTATCTGAAAGAAAGGGGCCACGGTGTTTCTGTATCTCTATTATGTTGGTGCGGCTTCGGAACTTTTAAATATCTCGATATATCTCGAAAACTACGCTTCTGATCAAAAAATATCATAGAACATAAATTGTAGGAAACATAATTCTCTACAAAAAAGGTCTCTTAACGTTTTGCAATAGCTCGCTTCGTTTCCGAGATATTTGCAGATTTATCTCAAGGGAAGGGTCCTGACGGACATATTTCGAGATATTTCTTCTTCTTGTTGTTCTTCTTCTGCACAGCTAAACTGGAAGTGGCATTTCCAGCTCGCAATAGTGCAGAGTTATCCCAAAGAAAGGGGCCACGATGTTTCTGTATCTCTATTATGTTGGTGCGGCTTCGGAACTTTTAAATATCTCGATATATCTCGAAAACTACGCTTCTGATCAAAAAATATCATAGGACATAAATTGTAGGAAACATAATTCTCTACAAAAAAGGTCTCTTAACATTTTGCCATAGCTCGCTTGGTTTCCGAGATATTTGCAGATTTATCTCAAGGGAAGGGGCCTGAGGGACATATTTCGAGATATTTCTTTTTCTTGTTGTTCCTCTTCTGCACAGCTAAGCTGGAAGTGGCATTTGCAGCTCGCAATAGTGCAGAGTTATCTCAAAGAAAGAGGCCACGGTGTTTCTGCACCTCTATTATGTTGGTGCGGCTTCGGAACTTTTAAATATCTTGATATATCTCGAGAACTACGCATCTGATCAAAAAATATCATAGAAGATAAAAAGTAGGAAACTTAATTCTCTACAAAAAAGGTTTCTTAACGTTTTCCCATAGCTGGCATCGTTTCCGAGATATTTGCAGATTTATCTCAAGGGAAGGGGCCTGACGGACATATTCCGAGATATTTCTTCTTCTTGTTGTTCCTCTTCTGCACAGCTAAGCTGGAAGTGGCATTTGCAGCTCGCAATAGTGCAGAGTTATCTCAAAGAAAGAGGCCACGGTGTTTCTGCACCTCTATTATGTTGGTGCAGCTTCGGAACTTTTAAATATCTTGATATATCTCGAGAACTACGCATGTGTTCAAAAAATATCATAGAACATAAAAAGTAGGAAACTTAATTCTCTACAAAAAAGGTCTCTTAACATTTTGCCATAGCTCGCTTCGTTTCCGAGATATTTGCAGATTTATCTCAAGGGAAGGGGCCTGACGGACATATTTCGAGATATTTCTTCTTCTTGTTGTTCTTCTTCTGCACAGCTAAGCTGGAAGTGCCATTTGCAGCGCGCAATAGTGCAGAGTTATCTCAAAGAAAGGGGCCACGGTGTTTCTGTATCTCTATTATGTTGGTGCGGCTTCGGAACTTTTAAATATCTTGATATATCTCGAGAACTACGCCTCTGATCGAAAAATATCATAGAACATAAAAAGTAGGAAACTGAATTCTCTACAAAAAAGGTCTCTTAACATTTTGCCATAGCTCGCTTCGTTTCCGAGATACTTGCAGATTTATCTCAAGGGAAGGGGCCTGACGGACATATTTCGAGATATTTCTTCTTCTTGTTGTTCTTCTTCTGCACAGCTAAGCTGGAAGTGGCATTTGCAGCTCGCAATAGTGCATAGTTATCTGAAAGAAAGGGGCCACGGTGTTTCTGTATCTCTATTATGTTGGTGCGGCTTCGGAACTTTTAAATATCTCGATATATCTCGAAAACTACGCTTCTGATCAAAAAATATCATAGAACATAAATTGTAGGAAACATAATTCTCTACAAAAAAGGTCTCTTAACGTTTTGCAATAGCTCGCTTCGTTTCCGAGATATTTGCAGATTTATCTCAAGGGAAGGGTCCTGACGGACATATTTCGAGATATTTCTTCTTCTTGTTGTTCTTCTTCTGCACAGCTAAACTGGAAGTGGCATTTCCAGCTCGCAATAGTGCAGAGTTATCCCAAAGAAAGGGGCCACGATGTTTCTGTATCTCTATTATGTTGGTGCGGCTTCGGAACTTTTAAATATCTCGATATATCTCGAAAACTACGCTTCTGATCAAAAAATATCATAGGACATAAATTGTAGGAAACATAATTCTCTACAAAAAAGGTCTCTTAACATTTTGCCATAGCTCGCTTGGTTTCCGAGATATTTGCAGATTTATCTCAAGGGAAGGGGCCTGAGGGACATATTTCGAGATATTTCTTCTTCTTGTTGTTCTTCTTCTGCACAGCTAAGCTGGAAGTGGCATTTGCAGCTCGCAATAGTGCAGAGTTACCTCAAAGAAAGGGGCCACGGTGTTTCTGTATCTCTATTATGTTGGTGCGGCTTCGGAACTTTTAAATATCTTGATATATCTCGAGAACTACGCATCTGATCAAAAAATATCATAGAACATAAATTGTAGGAAACATAATTCTCTACAAAAAAGGTCTCTTAACATTTTGCCATAGCTCGCTTCGTTTCCGAGATACTTGCAGATTTATCTCAAGGGAAGGGGCCTGACGGACATATTTCGAGATATTTCTTCTTCTTGTTGTTCTTCTTCTGCACAGCTAAGCTGGAAGTGGCATTTGCAGCTCGCAATAGTGCATAGTTATCTGAAAGAAAGGGGCCACGGTGTTTCTGTATCTCTATTATGTTGGTGCGGCTTCGGAACTTTTAAATATCTCGATATATCTCGAAAACTACGCTTCTGATCAAAAAATATCATAGAACATAAATTGTAGGAAACATAATTCTCTACAAAAAAGGTCTCTTAACATTTTGCCATAGCTCGCTTTGTTTCCGAGATATTTGCAGATATATCTCAAGGGAAGGGGCCTGACGGACATATTTCGAGATATTTCTTCTTCTTGTTGTTCTTCTTCTGCACAGCTAAGCTGGAAGTGGCATTTACAGCTCGCAATAGTGCAGAGTTATCTCAAAGAAAGGGGCCACGGTGTTTCTGTATCTCTATTATGTTGGTGCGGCTTCGGAACTTTTAAATATCTTGATATATCTCGAGAACTACGCATCTGATCAAAAAATATCATAGAAGATAAAAAGTAGGAAACTTAATTCTCTACAAAAAAGGTTTCTTAACATTTTCCCATAGCTGGCATCGTTTCCGAGATATTTGCAGATTTATCTCAAGGGAAGGGGCCTGACGGACATATTCCGAGATATTTCTTCTTCTTGTTGTTCCTCCTCTGCACAGCTAAGCTGGAAGTGGCATTTGCAGCTCGCAATAGTGCAGAGTTATCTCAAAGAAAGAGGCCACGGTGTTTCTGCACCTCTATTATGTTGGTGCAGCTTCGGAACTTTTAAATATCTCGATATATCTCGAAAACTACGCTTCTGATCAAAAAATATCATAGGACATAAATTGTAGGAAACATAATTCTCTACAAAAAAGGTCTCTTAACATTTTGCCATAGCTCGCTTGGTTTCCGAGATATTTGCAGATTTATCTCAAGGGAAGGGGCCTGACGGACATATTTCCAGATACTTCTTCTTCTTGTTGTTCTTCTTCTGCACAGCTAAGCTGGAAGTGGCATTTGCAGCTCGCAATAGTGCAGAGTTATCTCAAAGAAAGGGGCCACGGTGTTTCTGTATCTCTATTATGTTAGTGCGGCTTCGGAACTTTTAAATATCTTGATATATCTCGAGAACTACGCATCTGATCAAAAAATATCATAGAACATAAAAAGTAGGAAACTTAATTCTCTACAAAAAAGGTCTCTTAACATTTTGCCATAGCTCGCTTCGTTTCCGAGATATTTGCAGATTTATCTCAAGGGAAGGGGCCTGACGGACATATTTCGAGATATTTCTTCTTCTTGTTGTTCTTCTTCTGCACAGCTAAGCTGGAAGTGCCATTTGCAGCGCGCAATAGTGCAGAGTTATCTCAAAGAAAGGGGCCACGGTGTTTCTGTACCTCTATTATGTTGGTGCAGCTTCGGAGCTTTTAAATATCTTGATATATCTCGAGAACTACGCATCTGATCAAAAAATATCATAGAACATAAAAAGTAGGAAACTTAATTCTCTACAAAAAAGGTCTCTTAACGTTTTGCAATAGCTCGCTTCGTTTCCGAGATATTTGCAGATTTATCTCAAGGGAAGGGTCCTGACGGACATATTTCGAGATATTTCTTCTTCTTGTTGTTCTTCTTCTACACAGCTAAACTGGAAGTGGCATTTCCAGCTCGCAATAGTGCAGAGTTATCCCAAAGAAAGGGGCCACGGTGTTTCTGTATCTCTATTATGTTGGTGCGGCTTCGGAACTTTTAAATATCTCGATATATCTCGAAAACTACGCTTCTGATCAAAAAATATCAGAGAACGTAAATTGTAGGAAACATAATTCTCTACAAAAAAGGTCTCTTATGATTTTGCCATAGCTCGCTTCGTTTCCGAGATAATTGCAGATTTATCTCAAGGGAAGGGGCCTGACGGACATATTTCGAGATATTTCTTCTTCTTGTTGTTCTTCTTCTGCACAGCTAAGCTGGAAGTGGCATTTGCAGCTCGCAATAGTGCAGAGTTATCTCAAAGAAAGGGGCCACGGTGTTTCTGTATCTCTATTATGTTGGTGCGGCTTCGGAACTTTTAAATATCTTGATATATCTCGAGAACTACGCCTCTGATCGAAAAATATCATAGAACATAAAAAGTAGGAAACTGAATTCTCTACAAAAAAGGTCTCTTAACATTTTGCCATAGCTCGCTTCGTTTCCTAGATACTTGCAGATTTATCTCAAGGGAAGGGGCCTGACGGACATATTTCGAGATATTTCTTCTTCTTGTTGTTCTTCTTCTGCACAGCGAAGCTGGAAGTGGCATTTGCAGCTCGCAATAGTGCATAGTTATCTGAAAGAAAGGGGCCACGGTGTTTCTGTATCTCTATTATGTTGGTGCGGCTTCGGAACTTTTAAATATCTCGATATATCTCTAAAACTACGCTTCTGATCAAAAAATATCATAGAACATAAATTGTAGGAAACATAATTCTCTACAAAAAAGGTCTCTTAACATTTTGCCATAGCTCGCTTTGTTTCCGAGATATTTGCAGATATATCTCAAGGGAAGGGGCCTGACGGACATATTTCGAGATATTTCTTCTTCTTGTTGTTCTTCTTCTGCACAGCTAAGCTGGAAGTGGCATTTACAGCTCGCAATAGTGCAGAGTTATCTCAAAGAAAGGGGCCACGGTGTTTCTGTATCTCTATTATGTTGGTGCGGCTTCGGAACTTTTAAATATCTTGATATATCTCGAGAACTACGCATCTGATCAAAAAATATCATAGAAGATAAAAAGTAGGAAACTTAATTCTCTACAAAAAAGGTTTCTTAACATTTTCCCATAGCTGGCATCGTTTCCGAGATATTTGCAGATTTATCTCAAGGGAAGGGGCCTGACGGACATATTCCGAGATATTTCTTCTTCTTGTTGTTCCTCTTCTGCACAGCTAAGCTGGAAGTGGCATTTGCAGCTCGCAATAGTGCAGAGTTATCTCAAAGAAAGAGGCCACGGTGTTTCTGCACCTCTATTATGTTGGTGCAGCTTCGGAACTTTTAAATATCTTGATATATCTCGAGAACTACGCATCTGATCAAAAAATATCATAGAACATAAAAAGTAGCAAACTTAATTCTCTACAAAAAAGGTCTCTTAACATTTTGCCATAGCTCGCTTCGTTTCCGAGATATTTGCAGATTTATCTCAAGGGAAGGGGCCTGACGGACATATTTCGAGATATTTCTTCTTCTTGTTGTTCTTCTTCTGCACAGCTAAGCTGGAAGTGCCATTTGCAGCGCGCAATAGTGCAGAGTTATCTCAAAGAAAGGGGCCACGGTGTTTCTGTATCTCTATTATGTTGGTGCGGCTTCGGAACTTTTAAATATCTTGATATATCTCGAGAACTACGCATCTGTTCAAAAAATATCATAGAACGTAAAAAGTAGGAATCCTAATTTTCTACAAAAAAGGTCTCTTAACATTTTGCCGTAGCTCGCTTCGTTTCCGAGATATTTGCAGATTTATCTCAAGGGAAGGGGCCTGACGGACATATTTCCAGATACTTCTTCTTCTTGTTGTTCTTCTTCTGCACAGCTAAGCTGGAAGTGGCATTTGCAGCTCGCAATAGTGCAGAGTTATCTCAAAGAAAGGGGCCACGGTGTTTCTGTATCTCTATTATGTTAGTGCGGCTTCGGAACTTTTAAATATCTTGATATATCTCGAGAACTACGCATCTGATCAAAAAATATCATAGAACATAAAAAGTAGGAAACTTAATTCTCTACAAAAAAGGTCTCTTAACATTTTGCCATAGCTCGCTTCGTTTCCGAGATATTTGCAGATTTATCTCAAGGGAAGGGGCCTGACGGACATATTTCGAGATATTTCTTCTTCTTGTTGTTCTTCTTCTGCACAGCTAAGCTGGAAGTGCCATTTGCAGCGCGCAATAGTGCAGAGTTATCTCAAAGAAAGGGGCCACGGTGTTTCTGTACCTCTATTATGTTGGTGCAGCTTCGGAGCTTTTAAATATCTTGATATATCTCGAGAACTACGCATCTGATCAAAAAATATCATAGAACATAAAAAGTAGGAAACTTAATTCTCTACAAAAAAGGTCTCTTAACGTTTTGCAATAGCTCGCTTCGTTTCCGAGATATTTGCAGATTTATCTCAAGGGAAGGGTCCTGACGGACATATTTCGAGATATTTCTTCTTCTTGTTGTTCTTCTTCTACACAGCTAAACTGGAAGTGGCATTTCCAGCTCGCAATAGTGCAGAGTTATCCCAAAGAAAGGGGCCACGGTGTTTCTGTATCTCTATTATGTTGGTGCGGCTTCGGAACTTTTAAATATCTCGATATATCTCGAAAACTACGCTTCTGATCAAAAAATATCAGAGAACGTAAATTGTAGGAAACATAATTCTCTACAAAAAAGGTCTCTTATGATTTTGCCATAGCTCGCTTCGTTTCCGAGATAATTGCAGATTTATCTCAAGGGAAGGGGCCTGACGGACATATTTCGAGATATTTCTTCTTCTTGTTGTTCTTCTTCTGCACAGCTAAGCTGGAAGTGGCATTTGCAGCTCGCAATAGTGCAGAGTTATCTCAAAGAAAGGGGCCACGGTGTTTCTGTATCTCTATTATGTTGGTGCGGCTTCGGAACTTTTAAATATCTTGATATATCTCGAGAACTACGCATCTGATCAAAAAATATCGTAGAACATAAAAAGTAGGAAACTTAATTGTCTACAAATAAGGTCTCTTAACATTTTGCCATAGCTCGCTTGGTTTCCGAGATATTTGCAGATTTATCTCAAGGGAAGGGGCCTGAGGGACATATTTCGAGATATTTCTTCTTCTTGTTGTTCTTCTTCTGCACAGCTAAGCTGGAAGTGGCATTTGCAGGTCGCAATAGTGCAGAGTTATCTCAAAGAAAGGGGCCACGGTGTTTCTGTATCTCTATTATGTTGGTGCGGCTTCGGAACTTTTAAATATCTCGATATATCCCGAAAACTACGCTTCTGATCAAAAAATATCAGAGAACGTAAATTGTAGGAAACATAATTCTCTACAAAAAAGGTCTCTTAACATTTTGCCGTAGCTCGTTTCGTTTCCGAGATATTTGCAGATTTATCTCAAGGGAAGGGGCCTGACGGACATATTTCCAGATACTTCTTCTTCTTGTTGTTCTTCTTCTGCACAGCTAAGCTGGAAGTGGCATTTGCAGCTCGCAATAGTGCAGAGTTATCTCAAAGAAAGGGGCCACGGTGTTTCTGTATCTCTATTATGTTGGTGCGGCTTCGGAACTTTTAAATATCTTGATATATCTCGAGAACTACGCATCTGATCAAAAAATATCATAGAACATAAAAAGTAGGAAACTTAATTCTCTACAAAAAAGGTCTCTTAACGTTTTGCAATAGCTCGCTTCGTTTCCGAGATATTTGCAGATTTATCTCAAGGGAAGGGTCCTGACGGACATATTTCGAGATATTTCTTCTTCTTGTTGTTCTTCTTCTGCACAGCTAAACTGGAAGTGGCATTTCCAGCTCGCAATAGTGCAGAGTTATCCCAAAGAAAGGGGCCACGATGTTTCTGTATCTCTATTATGTTGGTGCGGCTTCGGAACTTTTAAATATCTCGATATATCTCGAAAACTACGCTTCTGATCAAAAAATATCATAGGACATAAATTGTAGGAAACATAATTCTCTACAAAAAAGGTCTCTTAACATTTTGCCATAGCTCGCTTGGTTTCCGAGATATTTGCAGATTTATCTCAAGGGAAGGGGCCTGAGGGACATATTTCGAGATATTTCTTCTTCTTGTTGTTCTTCTTCTGCACAGCTAAGCTGGAAGTGGCATTTGCAGCTCGCAATAGTGCAGAGTTACCTCAAAGAAAGGGGCCACGGTGTTTCTGTATCTCTATTATGTTGGTGCCGCTTCGGAACTTTTAAATATCTGGATATATCTCGAGAACTACGCATCTGATCAAAAAATATCATAGAACATAAAAAGTAGGAAACTTAATTCTCTACAAAAAAGGTCTCTTAACATTTTGCCATAGCTCGCTTCGTTTCCGAGATATTTGCAGATTTATCCCAAGGGAAGGGGCCTGACGGACATATTTCGATATATTTCTTCTTCTTGTTGTTCTTCTTCTGCACAGCTAAGCTGTCAGTGGCATTTGCAGCTCGCAGTAGTGCAGAGTTATCTCAAAGAAAGGGGCCACGGTGTTTCTGTATCTCTATTATGTTGGTGCGGCTTCGGAACTTTTAAATACCTTGATATATCTCGAAAACTACGCTTCTGATCAAAAAATATCAGAGAACGTAAATTGTAGGAAACATAATTCTCTACAAAAAAGGTCTCTTAAGATTTTGCCATAGCTCGCTTCGTTTCCGAGATAATTGCAGATTTATCTCAAGGGAAGGGGCCTGACGGACATATTTCGAGATATTTCTTCTTCTTGTTGTTCTTCTTCTGCACAGCTAAGCTGGAAGTGGCATTTGCAGCTCGCAATAGTGCAGAGTTATCTCAAAGAAAGGGGCCACGGTGTTTCTGTATCTCTATTATGTTCGTGCGGCTTCGGAACTTTTAAATATCTTGATATATCTCGAGAACTACGCATCTGATCAAAAAATATCGTAGAACATGAAAAGTAGGAAACTTAATTGTCTACAAATAAGGTCTCTTAACATTTTGCCATAGCTCGCTTGGTTTCCGAGATATTTGCAGATTTATCTCAAGGGAAGGGGCCTGAGGGACATATTTCGAGATATTTCTTCTTCTTGCTGTTCTTCTTCTGCACAGCTAAGCTGGAAGTGGCATTTGCAGGTCGCAATAGTGCAGAGTTATCTCAAAGAAAGGGGCCACGGTGTTTCTGTATCTCTATTATGTTGGTGCGGCTTCGGAACTTTTAAATATCTCGATATATCCCGAAAACTACGCTTCTGATCAAAAAATATCAGAGAACGTAAATTGTAGGAAACATAATTCTCTACAAAAAAGGTCTCTTAAGATTTTGCCATAGCTCGCTTCGTTTCCGAGATATTTGCAGATTTATCTCAAGGGAAGGGGCCTGACGGACATATTTCGAGATATTTCTTCTTCTTGTTGTTCTTCTTCTGCACAGCTAAGCTGGAAGTGCCATTTGCAGCGCGCAATAGTGCAGAGTTATCTCAAAGAAAGGGGCCACGGTGTTTCTGTATCTCTATTATGCTGGTGCGGCTTCGGAACTTTTAAATATCTTGATATATCTCGAGAACTACGCATCTGATCAAAAAATATCATAGAACATAAAAAGTAGGAAACTTAATTCTCTACAAAAAAGGTCTCTTAACATTTTGCCATAGCTCGCTTCGTTTCCGAGATATTTGCAGATTTATCCCAAGGGAAGGGGCCTGACGGACATATTTCGATATATTTCTTCTTCTTGTTGTTCTTCTTCTGCACAGCTAAGCTGGAAGTGGCATTTGCAGCTCGCAGTAGTGCAGAGTTATCTCAAAGAAAGGGGCCACGGTGTTTCTGTATCTCTATTATGTTGATGCGGCTTCGGAACTTTTAAATATCTTGATATATCTCGAGAACTACGCATCTGATCAAAAAATATCATAGAACATAAAAAGTAGGAAACTTAATTCTCTACAAAAAAGGTCTCTTAACATTTTGCCATAGCTCGCTTCGTTTCCGAGATATTTGCAGATTTATCTCAAGGGAAGGGGCCTGACGGACATATATCGAGATATTTCTTCTTCTTGTTGTTCTTCTTCTGCACAGCTAAGCTGGAAGTGGCATTTACAGCTCGCAATAGTGCAGAGTTATCTCAAAGAAAGGGGCCACGGTGTTTCTGTATCTCTATTATGTTGGTGCGGCTTCGTAACTTTTAAATATCTTGATATATCTCGAGAACTACGCATCTGATCAAAAAATATCGTAGAACATAAAAAGTAGGAAACTTAATTCTCTACAAATAAGGTCTCTTAACATTTTGCCATAGCTCGCTTGGTTTCCGAGATATTTGCAGATTTATCTCAAGGGAAGGGGCCTGAGGGACATATGTCGAGATATTTCTTCTTCTTGTTGTTCTTCTTCTGCACAGCTAAGCTGGAAGTGGCATTTGCAGCTCGCAATAGTGCAGAGTTACCTCAAAGAAAGGGGCCACGGTGTTTCTGTATCTCTATTATGTTGGTGCCGCTTCGGAACTTTTAAATATCTGGATATATCTCGAGAACTACGCATCTGATCAAAAAATATCATAGAACATAAAAAGTAGGAAACTTAATTCTCTACAAAAAAGGTCTCTTAACATTTTGCCATAGCTCCCTTCGTTTCCGAGGTATTTGCAGATTTATCTCAAGGGAAGGGGCCTGACGGACATATTTCGAGATATTTCTTCTTCTTGTTGTTCTTCTTCTGCACAGCTAAGCTGGAACTGGCATTTGCGGCTCGCACTAGTGCAGAGTTATCTCAAAGAAAGGGGCCACGGTGTTTCTGTATCCCTATTATGTTGGTGCGGCTTCGGAACTTTTAAATATCTCGATATATCTCGAAAAGTACGCTTCTGATCAAAAAATATCATAGAACATAAATTGTAGGAAACATAATTCTCTACAAAAGACGTCTCTTAACATTTTGCCATAGCTCGCTTCGTTTCCGAGATATTTGCAGATTCAGCTCAAAGGAACTGGCCTGACGGACATATTTCGAGATATTTCTACTTCTTGTTGTTCTTCCTCTGCACAGCTAAGCTGGAAGTGGCATTTGCAGCTCGCAATAGTGCAGAGTTATCTCAAAGAAAGGGGCCACGGTGTTTCTGTATCTCTATTATGTTGGTGCGGCTTCGGAACTTTTAAATATCTTGATATATCTCGAGATCTACGCATCTCATCAAAAAATATCATAGAACATAAAAAGTAGGAAACTTAATTCTCTACAAAAAAGGTCTCTTAACATTTTGCCATAGCTCGCTTCGTTTCCGAGATATTTGCAGATTTATCTCAAGGGAAGGGGCCTGACGGACATATTTCGAGATATTTCTTCTTCTTGTTGTTCTTCTTCTGCACAGCTAAGCTGGAAGTGGCATTTGCGGCTCGCACTAGTGCAGAGTTATCTCAAAGAAAGGGGCCACGGTGTTTCTGTATCCCTATTATGTTGGTGCGGCTTCGGAACTTTTAAATATCTCGATATATCTCGAAAACTACGCTTCTGATCAAAAAATATCATAGAACATAAATTGTAGGAAACATAATTCTCTACAAAAAACGTCTCTTAACATTTTGCCATAGCTCGCTTCGTTTCCGAGATATTTGCAGATTCAGCTCAAAGGAACTGGCCTGACGGACATATTTCGAGATATTTCTACTTCTTGTTGTTCTTCCTCTGCACAGCTAAGCTGGAAGTGGCATTTGCAGCTCGCAATAGTGCAGAGTTATCTCAAAGAAAGGGGCCACGGTGTTTCTGTATCTCTATTATGTTGGTGCGGCTTCGGAACTTTTAAATATCTTGATATATCTCGAGATCTACGCATCTCATCAAAAAATATCATAGAACATAAAAAGTAGGAAACTTAATTCTCTACAAAAAAGGTCTCTTAACATTTTGCCATAGCTCGCTTCGTTTCCGAGATATTTGCAGATTTATCTCAAGGGAAGGGGCCTGACGGACATATTTCGAGATATTTCTTCTTCTTGTTGTTCTTCTTCTGCACAGCTAAGCTGGAAGTGGCATTTGCGGCTCGCACTAGTGCAGAGTTATCTCAAAGAAAGGGGCCACGGTGTTTCTGTATCCCTATTATGTTGGTGCGGCTTCGGAACTTTTAAATATCTCGATATATCTCGAAAACTACGCTTCTGCTCAAAAAATATCATAGAACATAAATTGTAGGAAACATAATTCTCTACAAAAAACGTCTCTTAACATTTTGCCATAGCTCGCTTCGTTTCCGAGATATTTGCAGATTCAGCTCAAAGGAACTGGCCTGACGGACATATTTCGAGATACTTCTTCTTCTTGTTGTTCTTCCTCTGCACAGCTAAGCTGGAAGTGGCATTTGCAGCTCGCAATAGTGCAGAGTTATCTCAAAGAAAGGGGCCACGGTGTTTCTGTATCTCTATTATGTTGGTGCGGCTTCGGAACTTTTAAATATCTTGATATATCTCGAGATCTACGCATCTCATCAAAAAATATCATAGAACATAAAAAGTAGGAAACTTAATTCTCTACAAAAAAGGTCTCTTAAGATTTTGCCATAGCTCGCTTCGTTTCCGAGATATTTGCAGATTTATCTCAAGGGAAGGGGCCTGACGGACATATTTCGAGATATTTCTTCTTCTTGTTGTTCTTCTTCTGCACAGCTAAGCTGGAAGTGGCATTTGCGGCTCGCACTAGTGCAGAGTTATCTCAAAGAAAGGGGCCACGGTGTTTCTGTATCTCTATTATGTTGGTGCGGCTTCGGAACTTTTAAATATCTTGATATATCTCGAGAACTACGCATCTGATCAAAAAATATCATAGAACATAAAAAGTAGGAAACTTAATTCTCTACAAAAAAGGTCTCTTAACATTTCGCCATAGCTCGCTTCGTTTCCGAGATATTTGCAGATTTATCTCAAGGGAAGGGGCCTGACGGACATATTTCGAGATATTTCTTCTTCTTGTTGTTCTTCTTCTGCACAGCTAAGCTGGAAGTGGCATTTACAGCTCGCAATCGTGCAGAGTTATCTCAAAGAAAGGGGCCACGGTGTTTCTGTATCTCTTATTATGTTGGTGCGGCTTCGGAACTTTTAAATATCTTGATATATCTCGAGAACTACGCATCTGATCAAAAAATATCATAGAACATAAAAAGTAGGAAACTTAATTCTCTACAAAAAAGGTCTCTTAACATTTCGCCATAGCTCGCTTCGTTTCCGAGATATTTGCAGATTTATCTCAAGGGAAGGGGCCTGACGGACATATTTCGAGATATTTCTTCTTCTTGTTGTTCTTCTTCTGCACAGCTAAGCTGGAAGTGGCATTTGCGGCTCGCACTAGTGCAGAGTTGTCTCAAAGAAAGGGGCCACGGTGTTTCTGTATCCCTATTATGTTGGTGCGGCTTCGGAACTTTTAAATATCTCGATATATCTCGAAAACTACGCTTCTGATCAAAAAATATCATAGAACATAAATTGTAGGAAACATAATTCTCTATAAAAAACGTCTCTTAACATTTTGCCATAGCTCGCTTCGTTTCCGAGATATTTGCAGATTCAGCTCAAAGGAACTGGCCTGACGGACATATTTCGAGATATTTCTTCTTCTTGTTGTTCTTCCTCTGCACAGCTAAGCTGGAAGTGGCATTTGCAGCTCGCAATAGTGCAGAGTTATCTCAAAGAAAGGGGCCACGGTGTTTCTGTATCTCTATTATGTTGGTGCGGCTTCGGAACTTTTAAATATCTTGATATATCTCGAGAACTACGCATCTGATCAAAAAATATCATAGAACATAAAAAGTAGGAAACTTAATTCTCTACAAAAAAGGTCTCTTAACATTTTGCCATAGCTCGCTTCGTTTCCGAGATATTTGCAGATTTATCTCAAGGGAAGGGGCCTGACGGACATATTTCGAGATATTTCTTCTTCTTGTTGTTCTTCTTCTGCACAGCTAAGCTGGACGTGGCATTTGCGGCTCGCACTAGTGCAGAGTTATCTCAAAGAAAGGGGCCACGGTGTTTCTGTATCTCTATTATGTTGGTGCGGCTTCGGAACTTTTAAATATCTTGATATATCTCGAGAACTACGCATCTGATCAAAAAATATCATAGAACATAAAAAGTAGGAAACTTAATTCTCTACAAAAAAGGTCTCTTAACATTTCGCCATAGCTCGCTTCGTTTCCGAGATATTTGCAGATTTATCTCAAGGGAAGGGGCCTGACGGACATATTTCGAGATATTTCTTCTTCTTGTTGTTCTTCTTCTGCACAGCTAAGCTGGAAGTGGCATTTGCGGCTCGCACTAGTGCAGAGTTATCTCAAAGAAAGGGGCCACGGTGTTTCTGTATCCCTATTATGTTGGTGCGGCTTCGGAACTTTTAAATATCTCGATATATCTCGAAAACTACGCTTCTGATCAAAAAATATCATAGAACATAAATTGTAGGAAACATAATTCTCTATAAAAAACGTCTCTTAACATTTTGCCATAGCTCGCTTCGTTTCCGAGATATTTGCAGATTCAGCTCAAAGGAACTGGCCTGACGGACATATTTCGAGATATTTCTTGTTCTTGTTGTTCTTCCTCTGCACAGCTAAGCTGGAAGTGGCATTTGCAGCTCGCAATAGTGCAGAGTTATCTCAAAGAAAGGGGCCACGGTGTTTCTGTATCTCTATTATGTTGGTGCGGCTTCGGAACTTTTAAATATCTTGATATATCTCGAGAACTACGCATCTGATCAAAAAATATCATACAACATAAAAAGTAGGAAACTTAATTCTCTACAAAAAAGGTCTCTTAACATTTCGCCATAGCTCGCTTCGTTTCCGAGATATTTGCAGATTTATCTCAAGGGAAGGGGCCTGACGGACATATTTCGAGATATTTCTTCTTCTTGTTGTTCTTCTTCTGCACAGCTAAGCTGGAAGTGGCATTTGCGGCTCGCACTAGTGCAGAGTTGTCTCAAAGAAAGGGGCCACGGTGTTTCTGTATCCCTATTATGTTGGTGCGGCTTCGGAACTTTTAAATATCTCGATATATCTCGAAAACTACGCTTCTGATCAAAAAATATCATAGAACATAAATTGTAGGAAACATAATTCTCTATAAAAAACGTCTCTCAACATTTTGCCATAGCTCGCTTCGTTTCCGAGATATTTGCAGATTCAGCTCAAAGGAACTGGCCTGACGGACATATTTCGAGATATTTCTTCTTCTTGTTGTTCTTCCTCTGCACAGCTAAGCTGGAAGTGGCATTTGCAGCTCGCAATAGTGCAGAGTTATCTCAAAGAAAGGGGCCACGGTGTTTCTGTATCTCTATTATGTTGGTGCGGCTTCGGAACTTTTAAATATCTTGATATATCTCGAGAACTACGCATCTGACCAAAAAATATCATAGAACATAAAAAGTAGGAAACTTAATTCTCTACAAAAAAGGTCTCTTAACATTTTGCCATAGCTCGCTTGGTTTCCGAGATATTTGCAGATTTATCTCAAGGGAAGGGGCCTGACGGACATATTTCGAGATATTTCTTCTTCTTGTTGTTCTTCTTCTGCACAGCTAAGCTGGAACTGGCATTTGCGGCTCGCACTAGTGCAGAGTTATCTCAAAGAAAGGGGCCACGGTGTTTCTGTATCTCTATTATGTTGGTGCGGCTTCGGAACTTTTAAATATCTCGATGTATCTCGAAAACTACGCTTCTGATTAAAAAATATCATAGAACATAAATTGTAGGAAGCATAATTCTCTACAAAAAAGGTCTCTTAACATTTTGCCATAGCTCGCTTCGTTTCCGAGATATTTGCAGATATATCTCAAGGGAAGGGGCCTGACGGACATATTTCGAGATATTTCTTCTTCTTGTTGTTCTTCCTCTGCACAGCTAAGCTGGAAGTGGCATTTGCAGCTCGCACTAGTGCAGAGTTATCTCAAAGAAAGGGGCCACGGTGTTTCTGTATCCCTATTATGTTGGTGCGGCTTCGGAACTTTTAAATATCTCGATATATCTCGAAAACTACGCTTCTGATCAAAAAATATCATAGAACATAAATTGTAGCAAACATAATTCTCTACAAAAAACGTCTCTTAACATTTTGCCATAGCTCGCTTCGTTTCCGAGATATTTGCAGATTCACCTCAAAGGAACTGGCCTGACGGACATATTTCGAGATATTTCTTCTTCTTGTTGTTCTTCCTCTGCACAGCTAAGCTGGAAGTGGCATTTGCAGCTCGCAATAGTGCAGAGTTATCTCAAAGAAAGGGGCCACGGTGTTTCTGTATCTCTATTATGTTGGTGCGGCTTCGGAACTTTAAAATATCTTGATATATCTCGAGAACTACGCATCTGATCAAAAAATATCATAGAACATGAAAAGTAGGAAACTTAATTCTCTACAAAAAAGGTCTCTTAACATTTCGCCATAGCTCGCTTCGTTTCCGAGATATTTGCAGATTTATCTCAAGGGAAGGGGCCTGACGGACATATTTCGAGATATTTCTTCTTCTTGTTGTTCTTCTTCTGCACAGCTAAGCTGGAAGTGGCATTTGCGGCTCGCACTAGTGCAGAGTTATCTCAAAGAAAGGGGCCACGGTGTTTCTGTATCCCTATTATGTTGGTGCGG
Source organism: Osmia lignaria lignaria (assembly GCF_051020975.1). Classification (NCBI taxonomy): domain Eukaryota; kingdom Metazoa; phylum Arthropoda; class Insecta; order Hymenoptera; family Megachilidae; genus Osmia; species Osmia lignaria. The sequence goes on along the minus strand of NW_027478159.1, from coordinate 1,142,554 downwards.
CTTCGGAACTTTTAAATATCTCGATATATCTCGAAAACTACGCTTCTGATCAAAAAATATCATAGAACATAAATTGTAGGAAACATAATTCTCTACAAAAAACGTCTCTTAACATTTTGCCATAGCTCGCTTCGTTTCCGAGATATTTGCAGATTCAGCTCAAAGGAACTGGCCTGACGGACATATTTCGAGATATTTCTTGTTCTTGTTGTTCTTCCTCTGCACAGCTAAGCTGGAAGTGGCATTTGCAGCTCGCAATAGTGCAGAGTTATCTCAAAGAAAGGGGCCACGGTGTTTCTGTATCTCTATTATGTTGGTGCGGCTTCGGAACTTTTAAATATCTTGATATATCTCGAGAACTACGCATCTGATCAAAAAATATCATAGAACATGAAAAGTAGGAAACTTAATTCTCTACAAAAAAGGTCTCTTAACATTTCGCCATAGCTCGCTTCGTTTCCGAGATATTTGCAGATTTATCTCAAGGGAAGGGGCCTGACGGACATATTTCGAGATATTTCTTCTTCTTGTTGTTCTTCTTCTGCACAGCTAAGCTGGAACTGGCATTTGCGGCTCGCACTAGTGCAGAGTTATCTCAAAGAAAGGGGCCACGGTGTTTCTGTATCTCTATTATGTTGGTGCGGCTTCGGAACTTTTAAATATCTCGATGTATCTCGAAAACTACGCTTCTGATCAAAAAATATCATAGAACATAAATTGTAGGAAGCATAATTCTCTACAAAAAAGGTCTCTTAACATTTTGCCATAGCTCGCTTCGTTTCCGAGATATTTGCAGATTCAGCTCAAAGGAACTGGCCTGACGGACATATTTCGAGATATTTCTTCTTCTTGTTGTTCTTCCTCTGCACAGCTAAGCTGGAAGTGGCATTTGCAGCTCGCACTAGTGCAGAGTTATCTCAAAGAAAGGGGCCACGGTGTTTCTGTATCCCTATTATGTTGGTGCGGCTTCGGAACTTTTAAATATCTCGATATATCTCGAAAACTACGCTTCTGATCAAAAAATATCATAGAACATAAATTGTAGCAAACATAATTCTCTACAAAAAACGTCTCTTAACATTTTGCCATAGCTCGCTTCGTTTCCGAGATATTTGCAGATTCACCTCAAAGGAACTGGCCTGACGGACATATTTCGAGATATTTCTTCTTCTTGTTGTTCTTCCTCTGCACAGCTAAGCTGGAAGTGGCATTTGCAGCTCGCAATAGTGCAGAGTTATCTCAAAGAAAGGGGCCACGGTGTTTCTGTATCTCTATTATGTTGGTGCGGCTTCGGAACTTTTAAATATCTTGATATATCTCGAGAACTACGCATCTGATCAAAAAATATCATAGAACATGAAAAGTAGGAAACTTAATTCTCTACAAAAAAGGTCTCTTAACATTTCGCCATAGCTCGCTTCGTTTCCGAGATATTTGCAGATTTATCTCAAGGGAAGGGGCCTGACGGACATATTTCGAGATATTTCTTCTTCTTGTTGTTCTTCTTCTGCACAGCTAAGCTGGAAGTGGCATTTGCGGCTCGCACTAGTGCAGAGTTATCTCAAAGAAAGGGGCCACGGTGTTTCTGTATCCCTATTATGTTGGTGCGGCTTCGGAACTTTTAAATATCTCGATATATCTCGAAAACTACGCTTCTGATCAAAAAATATCATAGAACATAAATTGTAGGAAACATAATTCTCTACAAAAAACGTCTCTTAACATTTTGCCATAGCTCGCTTCGTTTCCGAGATATTTGCAGATTCAGCTCAAAGGAACTGGCCTGACGGACATATTTCGAGATATTTCTTGTTCTTGTTGTTCTTCCTCTGCACAGCTAAGCTGGAAGTGGCATTTGCAGCTCGCAATAGTGCAGAGTTATCTCAAAGAAAGGGGCCACGGTGTTTCTGTATCTCTATTATGTTGGTGCGGCTTCGGAACTTTTAAATATCTTGATATATCTCGAGAACTACGCATCTGATCAAAAAATATCATAGAACATGAAAAGTAGGAAACTTAATTCTCTACAAAAAAGGTCTCTTAACATTTCGCCATAGCTCGCTTCGTTTCCGAGATATTTGCAGATTTATCTCAAGGGAAGGGGCCTGACGGACATATTTCGAGATATTTCTTCTTCTTGTTGTTCTTCTTCTGCACAGCTAAGCTGGAACTGGCATTTGCGGCTCGCACTAGTGCAGAGTTATCTCAAAGAAAGGGGCCACGGTGTTTCTGTATCTCTATTATGTTGGTGCGGCTTCGGAACTTTTAAATATCTCGATGTATCTCGAAAACTACGCTTCTGATCAAAAAATATCATAGAACATAAATTGTAGGAAGCATAATTCTCTACAAAAAAGGTCTCTTAACATTTTGCCATAGCTCGCTTCGTTTCCGAGATATTTGCAGATTCAGCTCAAAGGAACTGGCCTGACGGACATATTTCGAGATATTTCTTCTTCTTGTTGTTCTTCCTCTGCACAGCTAAGCTGGAAGTGGCATTTGCAGCTCGCACTAGTGCAGAGTTATCTCAAAGAAAGGGGCCACGGTGTTTCTGTATCCCTATTATGTTGGTGCGGCTTCGGAACTTTTAAATATCTCGATATATCTCGAAAACTACGCTTCTGATCAAAAAATATCATAGAACATAAATTGTAGCAAACATAATTCTCTACAAAAAACGTCTCTTAACATTTTGCCATAGCTCGCTTCGTTTCCGAGATATTTGCAGATTCACCTCAAAGGAACTGGCCTGACGGACATATTTCGAGATATTTCTTCTTCTTGTTGTTCTTCCTCTGCACAGCTAAGCTGGAAGTGGCATTTGCAGCTCGCAATAGTGCAGAGTTATCTCAAAGAAAGGGGCCACGGTGTTTCTGTATCTCTATTATGTTGGTGCGGCTTCGGAACTTTTAAATATCTTGATATATCTCGAGAACTACGCATCTGATCAAAAAATATCATAGAACATGAAAAGTAGGAAACTTAATTCTCTACAAAAAAGGTCTCTTAACATTTCGCCATAGCTCGCTTCGTTTCCGAGATATTTGCAGATTTATCTCAAGGGAAGGGGCCTGACGGACATATTTCGAGATATTTCTTCTTCTTGTTGTTCTTCTTCTGCACAGCTAAGCTGGAAGTGGCATTTGCGGCTCGCACTAGTGCAGAGTTATCTCAAAGAAAGGGGCCACGGTGTTTCTGTATCCCTATTATGTTGGTGCGGCTTCGGAACTTTTAAATATCTCGATATATCTCGAAAACTACGCTTCTGATCAAAAAATATCATAGAACATAAATTGTAGGAAACATAATTCTCTACAAAAAACGTCTCTTAACATTTTGCCATAGCTCGCTTCGTTTCCGAGATATTTGCAGATTCAGCTCAAAGGAACTGGCCTGACGGACATATTTCGAGATATTTCTTGTTCTTGTTGTTCTTCCTCTGCACAGCTAAGCTGGAAGTGGCATTTGCAGCTCGCAATAGTGCAGAGTTATCTCAAAGAAAGGGGCCACGGTGTTTCTGTATCTCTATTATGTTGGTGCGGCTTCGGAACTTTTAAATATCTTGATATATCTCGAGAACTACGCATCTGATCAAAAAATATCATACAACATAAAAAGTAGGAAACTTAATTCTCTACAAAAAAGGTCTCTTAACATTTTGCCATAGCTCGCTTCGTTTCCGAGATATTTGCAGATTTATCTCAAGGGAAGGGGCCTGACGGACATATTTCGAGATATTTCTTCTTCTTGTTGTTCTTCTTCTGCACAGCTAAGCTGGAACTGGCATTTGCGGCTCGCACTAGTGCAGAGTTATCTCAAAGAAAGGGGCCACGGTGTTTCTGTATCTCTATTATGTTGGTGCGGCTTCGGAACTTTTAAATATCTTGATATATCTCGAGAACTACGCATCTGATCAAAAAATAGCATAAAACATGAAAAGTAGGAAACTTAATTCTCTACAAAAAAGGTCTCTTAACATTTCGCCATAGCTCGCTTCGTTTCCGAGATATTTGCAGATTTATCTCAAGGGAAGGGGCCTGACGGACATATTTCGAGATATTTCTTCTTCTTGTTGTTCTTCTTCTGCACAGCTAAGCTGGAAGTGGCATTTGCGGCTCGCACTAGTGCAGAGTTATCTCAAAGAAAGGGGCCACGGTGTTTCTGTATCCCTATTATGTTGGTGCGGCTTCGGAACTTTTAAATATCTCGATATACCTCGAAAACTACGCTTCTGATCAAAAAATATCATAGAACATAAATTGTAGGAAACATAATTCTCTACAAAAAACGTCTCTTAACATTTTGCCATAGCTCGCTTCGTTTCCGAGATATTTGCAGATTCAGCTCAAAGGAACTGGCCTGACGGACATATTTCGAGATATTTCTTGTTCTTGTTGTTCTTCCTCTGCACAGCTAAGCTGGAAGTGGCATTTGCAGCTCGCAATAGTGCAGAGTTATCTCAAAGAAAGGGGCCACGGTGTTTCTGTATCTCTATTATGTTGGTGCGGCTTCGGAAGTTTTAAATATCTTGATATATCTCGAGAACTACGCATCTGATCAAAAAATATCATACAACATAAAAAGTAGGAAACTTAATTCTCTACAAAAAAGGTCTCTTAACATTTTGCCATAGCTCGCTTCGTTTCCGAGATATTTGCAGATTTATCTCAAGGGAAGGGGCCTGACGGACATATTTCGAGATATTTCTTCTTCTTGTTGTTCTTCTTCTGCACAGCTAAGCTGGAACTGGCATTTGCGGCTCGCACTAGTGCAGAGTTATCTCAAAGAAAGGGGCCACGGTGTTTCTGTATCTCTATTATGTTGGTGTGGCTTCGGAACTTTTAAATATCTCGATGTATCTCGAAAACTACGCTTCTGATCAAAAAATATCATAGAACATAAATTGTAGGAAGCATAATTCTCTACAAAAAAGGTCTCTTAACATTTTGCCATAGCTCGCTTCTTTTCCGAGATATTTGCAGATATATCTCAAGGGAAGGGGCCTGACGGACATATTTCGAGATATTTCTTCTTCTTGTTGTTCTTCTTCTGCACAGCTAAGCTGGAAGTGGCATTTACAGCTCGCAATAGTGCAGAGTTATCTCAAAGAAAGGGGCCAGGGTGTTTCTGTATCTCTATTATGTTGGTGCGGCTTCGGAACTTTTAAATATCTTGATATATCTCGAAAACTACGCTTCTGATCAAAAAATATCATAGAACATAAATTGTAGGAAACATAATTCTCTACAAAAAACGTCTCTTAACATTTTGCCATAGCTCGCTTCGTTTCCGAGATATTTGCAGATTCAGCTCAAAGGCACTGGCCTGACGGACATATTTCGAGATATTTCTTGTTCTTGTTGTTCTTCCTCTGCACAGCTAAGCTGGAAGTGGCATTTGCAGCTCGCAATAGTGCAGAGTTATCTCAAAGAAAGGGGCCACGGTGTTTCTGTATCTCTATTATGTTGGTGCGTCTTCGGAACTTTTAAATATCTTGATATATCTCGAGAACTACGCATCTGATCAAAAAATATCATAGAACATAAAAAGTAGGAAACTTAATTCTCTACAAAAAAGGTCTCTTAACATTTCGCCATAGCTCGCTTCGTTTCCGAGATATTTGCAGATTTATCTCAAGGGAAGGGGCCTGACGGACATATTTCGAGATATTTCTTCTTCTTGTTGTTCTTCTTCTGCACAGCTAAGCTGGAAGTGGCATTTGCGGCTCGCACTAGTGCAGAGTTATCTCAAAGAAAGGGGCCACGGTGTTTCTGTATCCCTATTATGTTGGTGCGGCTTCGGAACTTTTAAATATCTCGATATATCTCGAAAACTACGCTTCTGATCAAAAAATATCATAGAACATAAATTGTAGGAAACATAATTCTCTATAAAAAACGTCTCTTAACATTTTGCCATAACTCGCTTCGTTTCCGAGATATTTGCAGATTCAGCTCAAAGGAACTGGCCTGACGGACATATTTCGAGATATTTCTTGTTCTTGTTGTTCTTCCTCTGCACAGCTAAGCTGGAAGTGGCATTTGCAGCTCGCAATAGTGCAGAGTTATCTCAAAGAAAGGGGCCACGGTGTTTCTGTATCTCTATTATGTTGGTGCGGCTTCGGAACTTTTAAATATCTTGATATATCTCGAGAACTACGCATCTGATCAAAAAATATCATACAACATAAAAAGTAGGAAACTTAATTCTCTACAAAAAAGGTCTCTTAACATTTTGCCATAGCTCGCTTCGTTTCCGAGATATTTGCAGATTTATCTCAAGGGAAGGGGCCTGACGGACATATTTCGAGATATTTCTTCTTCTTGTTGTTCTTCTTCTGCACAGCTAAGCTGGAACTGGCATTTGCGGCTCGCACTAGTGCAGAGTTATCTCAAAGAAAGGGGCCACGGTGTTTCTGTATCTCTATTATGTTGGTGCGGCTTCGGAACTTTTAAATATCTTGATATATCTCGAGAACTACGCATCTGATCAAAAAATATCATAGAACATAAAAAGTAGGAAACTTAATTCTCTACAAAAAAGGTCTCTTAACATTTTGCCATAGCTCGCTTCGTTTCCGAGATATTTGCAGATTTATCTCAAGGGAATGGGCCTGACGGACATATTTCGAGATATTTCTTCTTCTTGTTGTTCTTCTTCTGCACAGCTAAGCTGGAAGTGGCATTTGCGGCTCGCACTAGTGCAGAGTTATCTCAAAGAAAGGGGCCACGGTGTTTCTGTATCCCTATTATGTTGGTGCGGCTTCGGAACTTTTAAATATCTCGATATATCTCGAAAACTACGCTTCTGATCAAAAAATATCATAGAACATAAATTGTAGGAAACATAATTCTCTACAAAAAACGTCTCTTAACATTTTGCCATAGCTCGCTTCGTTTCCGAGATATTTGCCGATTCAGCTCAAAGGAACTGGCCTGACGGACATATTTCGAGATATTTCTTCTTCTTGTTGTTCTTCCTCTGCACAGCTAAGCTGGAAGTGGCATTTGCAGCTCGCAATAGTGCAGAGTTATCTCAAAGAAAGGGGCCACGGTGTTTCTGTATCCCTATTATGTTGGTGCGGCTTCGGAACTTTTAAATATCTCGATATATCTCGAAAACTACGCTTCTGATCAAAAAATATCATAGAACATAAATTGTAGGAAACATAATTCTCTACAAAAAACGTCTCTTAACATTTTGCCATAGCTCGCTTCGTTTCCGCGATATTTGCAGATTCAGCTCAAAGGAACTGGCCTGACGGACATATTTCGAGATATTTCTTCTTCTTGTTGTTCTTCCTCTGCACAGCTAAGCTGGAAGTGGCATTTGCAGCTCGCAATAGTGCAGAGTTATCTCAAAGAAAGGGGCCACGGTGTTTCTGTATCTCTATTATGTTGGTGCGGCTTCGGAACTTTTAAATATCTTGATATATCTCGAGAACTACGCATCTGATCAAAAAATATCATAGAGCATAAATTGTAGGAAACATAATTCTCTACAAAAAACGTCTCTTAACATTTTGCCATAGCTCGCTTCGTTTCCGAGATATTTGCAGATTCAGCTCAAAGGAACTGGCCTGACGGACATATTTCGAGATATTTCTTCTTCTTGTTGTTCTTCCTCTGCACAGCTAAGCTGGAAGTGGCATTTGCGGCTCGCACTAGTGCAGAGTTATCTCAACGAAAGGGGCCACGGTGTTTCTGTATCTCTATTATGTTGGTGCGGCTTCGGAACTTTTAAATATCTCGATGTATCTCGAAAACTACGCTTCTGATCAAAAAGTATCATACAACATAAATTGTAGGAAACTTAATTCTCTACAAAAAAGGTCTCTTAACATTTTGCCATAGCTCTCTTCGTTTCCGAGATATTTGCAGATTTATCTCAAGGGAAGGGGCCTGACGGACATATTTCGAGATATTTCTTCTTCTTGTTGTTCTTCTGCACAGCTAAGCTGGAAGTGGCATTTGCAGCTCGCAATAGTGCATAGTTATCTGAAAGAAAGGGGCCACGGTGTTTCTGTATCTCTATTATGTTGGTGCGGCTTCGGAACTTTTAAATATCTTGATATATCTCGAGAACTACGCATCTAATCAAAAAATATCATAGAACATAAAAAGTAGGAAACTTAATTCTCTACAAAAAAGGTCTCTTAACATTTTGCCATAGCTCTCTTCGTTTCCGAGATATTTGCAGATTTATCTCAAGGGAAGGGGCCTGACGGACATATTTCGAGATATTTCTTCTTCTTGTTGTTCTTCTTCTGCACAGCTAAGCTGGAAGTGGCATTTGCGGCTCGCAGTAGTGCAGAGTTATCTCAAAGAGAGGGGCCACGGTGTTTCTGTATCTCTATTATGTTGGTGCGGCTTCGAAACTTTTAAATATCTCGATATATCTCGAAAACTACGCTTCTGATCAAAAAATATCATAAAACATAAATTGTAGGAAACATAATTCTCTACAAAAAAGGTCTCTTAACATTTTGCCATAGCTCGCTTCGTTTCCGAGATATTTGCAGATATATCTCAAGGGAAGGGGCCTGACGGACATATTTCGAGATATTTCTTCTTCTTGTTGTTCTTCTTCTGCACAGCTAAGCTGGAACTGGCATTTGCGGCTCGCACTAGTGCAGAGTTATCTCAAAGAAAGGGGCCACGGTGTTTCTGTATCTCTATTATGTTGGTGTGGCTTCGGAACTTTTAAATATCTCGATGTATCTCGAAAACTACGCTTCTGATCAAAAAATATCATAGAACATAAATTGTAGGAAACATAATTCTCTACAAAAAAGGTCTCTTAACATTTTGCCATAGCTCGCTTCGTTTCCGAGATATTTGCAGATATATCTCAAGGGAAGGGGCCTGACGGACATATTTCGAGATATTTCTTCTTCTTGTTGTTCTTCCTCTGCACAGCTAAGCTGGAAGTGGCATTTGCAGCTCGCACTAGTGCAGAGTTATCTCAAAGAAAGGGGCCACGGTGTTTCTGTATCCCTATTATGTTGGTGCGGCTTCGGAACTTTTAAATATCTCGATATATCTCGAAAACTACGCTTCTGATCAAAAAATATCATAGAACATAAATTGTAGGAAACATAATTCTCTACAAAAAACGTCTCTTAACATTTTGCCATAGCTCGCTTCGTTTCCGCGATATTTGCAGATTCAGCTCAAAGGAACTGGCCTGACGGACATATTTCGAGATATTTCTTCTTCTTGTTGTTCTTCCTCTGCACAGCTAAGCTGGAAGTGGCATTTGCAGCTCGCAATAGTGCAGAGTTATCTCAAAGAAAGGGGCCACGGTGTTTCTGTATCTCTATTATGTTGGTGCGGCTTCGGTACTTTTAAATATCTTGATATATCTCGAGAACTACGCATCTGATCAAAAAATATCATAGAACATAAAAAGTAGGAAACTTAATTCTCTACAAAAAAGGTCTCTTAACATTTCGCCATAGCTCGCTTCGTTTCCGAGATATTTGCAGATATATCTCAAGGGAAGGGGCCTGACGGACATATTTCGAGATATTTCTTCTTCTTGTTGTTCTTCCTCTGCACAGCTAAGCTGGAAGTGGCATTTGCAGCTCGCACTAGTGCAGAGTTATCTCAAAGAAAGGGGCCACGGTGTTTCTGTATCCCTATTATGTTGGTGCGGCTTCGGAACTTTTAAATATCTCGATATATCTCGAAAACTACGCTTCTGATCAAAAAATATCATAGAACATAAATTGTAGGAAACATAATTCTCTACAAAAAACGTCTCTTAACATTTTGCCATAGCTCGCTTCGTTTCCGCGATATTTGCAGATTCAGCTCAAAGGAACTGGCCTGACGGACATATTTCGAGATATTTCTTCTTCTTGTTGTTCTTCCTCTGCACAGCTAAGCTGGAAGTGGCATTTGCAGCTCGCAATAGTGCAGAGTTATCTCAAAGAAAGGGGCCACGGTGTTTCTGTATCTCTATTATGTTGGTGCGGCTTCGGAACTTTTAAATATCTTGATATATCTCGAGAACTACGCATCTGATCAAAAAATATCATAGAACATAAAAAGTAGGAAACTTAATTCTCTACAAAAAAGGTCTCTTAACATTTCGCCATAGCTCGCTTCGTTTCCGAGATATTTGCAGATTTATCTCAAGGGAAGGGGCCTGACGGACATATTTCGAGATATTTCTTCTTCTTGTTGTCCTTCTTCTGCACAGCTAAGCTGGAAGTGGCATTTACAGCTCGCAATCGTGCAGAGTTATCTCAAAGAAAGGGGCCACGGTGTTTCTGTATCTCTATTATGTTGGTGCGGCTTCGGAACTTTTAAATATCTTGATATATCTCGAGAACTACGCATCTGATCAAAAAATATCATAGAACATGAAAAGTAGGAAACTTAATTCTCTACAAAAAAGGTCTCTTAACATTTCGCCATAGCTCGCTTCGTTTCCGAGATATTTGCAGATTTATCTCAAGGGAAGGGGCCTGACGGACATATTTCGAGATATTTCTTCTTCTTGTTGTTCTTCTTCTGCACAGCTAAGCTGGAAGTGGCATTTGCGGCTCGCACTAGTGCAGACTTATCTCAAAGAAAGGGGCCACGGTGTTTCTGTATCCCTATTATGTTGGTGCGGCTTCGGAACTTTTAAATATCTCGATATATCTCGAAAACTACGCTTCTGATCAAAAAATATCATAGAACATAAATTGTAGGAAACATAATTCTCTACAAAAAACGTCTCTTAACATTTTGCCATAGCTCGCTTCGTTTCCGAGATATTTGCAGATTCAGCTCAAAGGAACTGGCCTGACGGACATATTTCGAGATATTTCTTCTTCTTGTTGTTCTTCCTCTGCACAGCTAAGCTGGAAGTGGCATTTGCGGCTCGCACTAGTGCAGAGTTATCTCAACGAAAGGGGCCACGGTGTTTCTGTATCTCTATTATGTTGGTGCGGCTTCGGAACTTTTAAATATCTCGATATATCTCGAAAACTACGCTTCTGATCAAAAAGTATCATACAACATAAATTGTAGGAAACTTAATTCTCTACAAAAAAGGTCTCTTAACATTTTGCCATAGCTCTCTTCGTTTCCGAGATATTTGCAGATTTATCTCAAGGGAAGGGGCCTGACGGACATATTTCGAGATATTTCTTCTTCTTGTTGTTCTTCTGCACAGCTAAGCTGGAAGTGGCATTTGCAGCTCGCAATAGTGCATAGTTATCTGAAAGAAAGGGGCCACGGTGTTTCTGTATCTCTATTATGTTGGTGCGGCTTCGGAACTTTTAAATATCTTGATATATCTCGAGAACTACGCATCTAATCAAAAAATATCATAGAACATAAAAAGTAGGAAACTTAATTCTCTACAAAAAAGGTCTCTTAACATTTTGCCATAGCTCTCTTCGTTTCCGAGATATTTGCAGATTTATCTCAAGGGAAGGGGCCTGACGGACATATTTCGAGATATTTCTTCTTCTTGTTGTTCTTCTTCTGCACAGCTAAGCTGGAAGTGGCATTTGCGGCTCGCACTAGTGCAGAGTTATCTCAAAGAAAGGGGCCACGGTGTTTCTGTATCTCTATTATGTTGGTGCGGCTTCGGAACTTTTAAATATCTCGATATATCTCGAAAACTACGCTTCTGATCAAAAAATATCATAGAACATAAATTGTAGGAAACATAATTCTCTACAAAAAAGGTCTCTCAACATTTTGTCATAGCTCGCTTCGTTTCCGAGATATTTGCAGATATATCTCAAGGGAAGGGGCCTGACGGACATATTTCGGGATATTTCTTCTTCTTGTTGTTCTTCTTCTGCACAGCTAAGCTGGAAGTGGCATTTACAGCGCGCAATAGTGCAGAGTTATCTCAAAGAAAGGGGCCACGGTGTTTCTGTATCTCTATTATGTTGGTGCAGCTTCGGAACTTTTAAATATCTTGATATATCTCGAGAACTACGCATCTGATCAAAAAATATCATAGAACATAAAAAGTAGGAAGCTTAATTCTCTACAAAATAGGTCTCTTAACATTTTGCCATAGCTCGCTTCGTTTCCGAGATATTTGCAGATTTATCTCAAGGGAATGGGCCTGACGGACATATTTCGAGATATTTCTTCTTCTTGTTGTTCTTCTTCTGCACAGCTAAGCTGGAAGTGGCATTTGCGGCTCGCACTAGTGCAGAGTTATCTCAAAGAAAGGGGCCACGGTGTTTCTGTATCCCTATTATGTTGGTGCGGCTTCGGAACTTTTAAATATCTCGATATATCTCGAAAACTACGCTTCTGATCAAAAAATATCATAGAACATAAATTGTAGGAAACATAATTCTCTACAAAAAACGTCTCTTAACATTTTGCCATAGCTCGCTTCGTTTCCGAGATATTTGCCGATTCAGCTCAAAGGAACTGGCCTGACGGACATATTTCGAGATATTTCTTCTTCTTGTTGTTCTTCCTCTGCACAGCTAAGCTGGAAGTGGCATTTGCAGCTCGCAATAGTGCAGAGTTATCTCAAAGAAAGGGGCCACGGTGTTTCTGTATCTCTATTATGTTGGTGCGGCTTCGGAACTTTTAAATATCTTGATATATCTCGAGAACTACGCATCTGATCAAAAAATATCATAGAACATAAAAAGTAGGAAACTTAATTCTCTACAAAAAAGGTCTCTTAACATTTTGCCATAGCTCGCTTCGTTTCCGAGATATTTGCAGATTTATCTCAAGGGAAGGGGCCTGACGGACATATTTCGAGATATTTCTTCTTCTTGTTGTTCTTCTTCTGCACAGCTAAGCTGGAAGTGGCATTTGCGGCTCGCACTAGTGCAGAGTTATCTCAAAGAAAGGGGCCACGGTGTTTCTGTATCTCTATTATGTTGGTGCGGCTTCGGAACTTTTAAATATCTTGATATATCTCGAGAACTACGCATCTGATCAAAAAATATCATAGAACATAAAAAGTAGGAAGCTTAATTCTCTACAAAAGAGGTCTCTTAACATTTTGCCATAGCTCGCTTCGTTTCCGAGATATTTGCAGATTTATCTCAAGGGAAGGGGCCTAACGGACATATTTCGAGATATTTCTTCTTCTTGTTGTTCTTCTTCTGCACAGCTAAGCTGGAACTGGCATTTGCGGCTCGCACTAGTGCAGAGTTATCTCAAAGAAAGGGGCCACGGTGTTTCTGTATCTCTATTATGTTGGTGTGGCTTCGGAACTTTTAAATATCTCGATGTATCTCGAAAACTACGCTTCTGATCAAAAAATATCATAGAACATAAATTGTAGGAAACATAATTCTCTACAAAAAAGGTCTCTTAACATTATGCCATAGCTCGCTTCGTTTCCGAGATATTTGCAGATATATCTCAAGGGAAGGGGCCTGACGGACATATTTCGAGATATGTCTTCTTCTTGTTGTTCTTCTTCTGCACAGCTAAGCTGGAAGTGGCATTTACAGCTCGCAATAGTGCAGAGTTATCTCAAAGAAAGGGGCCACGGTGTTTCTGTATCTCTATTATGTTGGTGCGGCTTCGGAACTTTTAAATATCTTGATATATCTCGAGAACTACGCATCAGATCAAAAAATATCATAGAACATAAAAAGTAGGAAACTTAATTCTCTACAAAAAAGGTCTCTCAACATTTTGCCATAGCTCTCTTCGTTTCCGAGATATTTGCAGATTTATCTCAGGGGAAGGGGCCTGACGGACATATTTCGAGACATTTCTTCTTCTTGATGTTCTTCTTCTGCACAGCTAAGCTGGAAGTGGCATTTGCAGCTCGCAATAGTGCAGAGTTATCTCAAAGAAAGGGGCCACGGTGTTTCTGTATCTCTATTATGTTGGTGCGGCTTCGGAACTTTTAAATATCTTGATATATCTCGAGAACTACGCATCTGATCAAAAAATATCATAGAACATAAAAAGTAGGAAACTTAATTCTCTACAAAAAAGGTCTCTTAACATTTCGCCATAGCTCGCTTCGTTTCCGAGATATTTGCAGATTTATCTCAAGGGAAGGGGCCTGACGGACATATTTCGAGATATTTCTTCTTCTTGTTGTCCTTCTTCTGCACAGCTAAGCTGGAAGTGGCATTTACAGCTCGCAATCGTGCAGAGTTATCTCAAAGAAAGGGGCCACGGTGTTTCTGTATCTCTATTATGTTGGTGCGGCTTCGGAACTTTTAAATATCTTGATATATCTCGAGAACTACGCATCTCATCAAAAAATATCATAGAACATGAAAAGTAGGAAACTTAATTCTCTACAAAAAAGGTCTCTTAACATTTCGCCATAGCTCGCTTCGTTTCCGAGATATTTGCAGATTTATCTCAAGGGAAGGGGCCTGACGGACATATTTCGAGATATTTCTTCTTCTTGTTGTTCTTCTTCTGCACAGCTAAGCTGGAAGTGGCATTTGCGGCTCGCACTAGTGCAGAGTTATCTCAAGGAAAGGGGCCACGGTGTTTCTGTATCCCTATTATGTTGGTGCGGCTTCGGAACTTTTAAATATCTCGATATATCTCGAAAACTACGCTTCTGATCAAAAAATATCATAGAACATAAATTGTAGGAAACATAATTCTCTACAAAAAACGTCTCTTAACATTTTGCCATAGGTCGCTTCGTTTCCGAGATATTTGCAGATTCAGCTCAAAGGAACTGTCCTGACGGACATATTTCGAGATATTTCTTCTTCTTGTTGTTCTTCCTCTGCACAGCTAAGCTGGAAGTGGCATTTGCAGCTCGCAATAGTGCAGAGTTTTCTCAAATAAAGGGGCCACGGTGTTTCTGTATCTCTATTATGTTGGTGCGGCTTCGGAACTTTTAAATATCTTGATATATCTCGAGAACTACGCATCAGATCAAAAAATATCATAGAACATAAAAAGTAGGAAACTTAATTCTCTACAAAAAAGGTCTCTTAACATTTTGCCATAGCTCTCTTCGTTTCCGAGATATTTGCAGATTTATCTCAGGGGAAGGGGCCTGACGGACATGTTTCGAGACATTTCTTCTTCTTGATGTTCTTCTTCTGCACAGCTAAGCTGGAAGTGGCATTTGCAGCTCGCAATAGTGCAGAGTTATCTCAAAGAAAGGGGCCACGGTGTTTCTGTATCTCTATTATGTTGGTGTGGCTTCGGAACTTTTAAATATCTCGATGTATCTCGAAAACTACGCTTCTGATCAAAAAATATCATAGAACATAAATTGTAGGAAGCATAATTCTCTACAAAAAAGGTCTCTTAACATTTTGCCATAGCTCGCTTCTTTTCCGAGATATTTGCAGATATATCTCAAGGGAAGGGGCCTGACGGACATATTTCGAAATATTTCTTCTTCTTGTTGTTCTTCTTCTGCACAGCTAAGCTGGAAGTGGCATTTACAGCTCGCAATAGTGCAGAGTTATCTCAAAGAAAGGGGCCACTGTGTTTCTGTATCTCTATTATGTTGGTGCGGCTTCGGAACTTTTAAATATCTTGATATATCTCGAAAACTACGCTTCTGATCAAAAAATATCATAGAACATAAATTGTAGGAAACATAATTCTCTACAAAAAACGTCTCTTAACATTTTGCCATAGCTCGCTTCGTTTCCGAGATATTTGCAGATTCAGCTCAAAGGAACTGGCCTGACGGACATATTTCGAGATATTTCTTCTTCTTGTTGTTCTTCCTCTGCACAGCTAAGCTGGAAGTGGCATTTGCAGCTCGCAATAGTGCAGAGTTATCTCAAAGAAAGGGGCCACGGTGTTTCTGTATCTCTATTATGTTGGTGCGGCTTCGGAACTTTTAAATATCTTGATATATCTCGAGAACTACGCATCTGATCAAAAAATATCATAGAACATAAAAAGTAGGGAACTTAATTCTCTACAAAAAAGGTCTCTTAACATTTCGCCATAGCTCGCTTCGTTTCCGAGATATTTGCAGATTTATCTCAAGGGAAGGGGCCTGACGGACATATTTCGAGATATTTCTTCTTCTTGTTGTCCTTCTTCTGCACAGCTAAGCTGGAAGTGGCATTTACAGCTCGCAATCGTGCAGAGTTATCTCAAAGAAAGGGGCCACGGTGTTTCTGTATCTCTATTATGTTGGTGCGGCTTCGGAACTTTTAAATATCTTGATATATCTCGAGAACTACGCATCTGATCAAAAAATATCATAGAACATAAAAAGTAGGAAACTTAATTCTCTACAAAAAAGGTCTCTTAACATTTTGCCATAGCTCGCTTCGTTTCCGAGATATTTGCAGATTTATCTCAAGGGAAGGGGCCTGACGGACATATTTCGAGATATTTCTTCTTCTTGTTGTTCTTCTTCTGCACAGCTAAGCTGGAAGTGGCATTTGCGGCTCGCACTAGTGCAGAGTTATCTCAAAGAAAGGGGCCACGGTGTTTCTGTATCTCTATTATGTTGGTGCGGCTTCGGAACTTTTAAATATCTTGATATATCTCGAGAACTACGCATCTGATCAAAAAATATCATAGAACATAAAAAGTAGGAAGCTTAATTCTCTACAAAAGAGGTCTCTTAACATTTTGCCATAGCTCGCTTCGTTTCCGAGATATTTGCAGATTTATCTCAAGGGAAGGGGCCTAACGGACATATTTCGAGATATTTCTTCTTCTTGTTGTTCTTCTTCTGCACAGCTAAGCTGGAACTGGCATTTGCGGCTCGCACTAGTGCAGAGTTATCTCAAAGAAAGGGGCCACGGTGTTTCTGTATCTCTATTATGTTGGTGTGGCTTCGGAACTTTTAAATATCTCGATGTATCTCGAAAACTACGCTTCTGATCAAAAAATATCATAGAACATAAATTGTAGGAAACATAATTCTCTACAAAAAAGGTCTCTTAACATTATGCCATAGCTCGCTTCGTTTCCGAGATATTTGCAGATATATCTCAAGGGAAGGGGCCTGACGGACATATTTCGAGATATGTCTTCTTCTTGTTGTTCTTCTTCTGCACAGCTAAGCTGGAAGTGGCATTTACAGCTCGCAATAGTGCAGAGTTATCTCAAAGAAAGGGGCCACGGTGTTTCTGTATCTCTATTATGTTGGTGCGGCTTCGGAACTTTTAAATATCTTGATATATCTCGAGAACTACGCATCAGATCAAAAAATATCATAGAACATAAAAAGTAGGAAACTTAATTCTCTACAAAAAAGGTCTCTCAACATTTTGCCATAGCTCTCTTCGTTTCCGAGATATTTGCAGATTTATCTCAGGGGAAGGGGCCTGACGGACATATTTCGAGACATTTCTTCTTCTTGATGTTCTTCTTCTGCACAGCTAAGCTGGAAGTGGCATTTGCAGCTCGCAATAGTGCAGAGTTATCTCAAAGAAAGGGGCCACGGTGTTTCTGTATCTCTATTATGTTGGTGCGGCTTCGGAACTTTTAAATATCTTGATATATCTCGAGAACTACGCATCTGATCAAAAAATATCATAGAACATAAAAAGTAGGAAACTTAATTCTCTACAAAAAAGGTCTCTTAACATTTTGCCATAGCTCGCTTCGTTTCCGAGATATTTGCAGATTTATCTCAAGGGAAGGGGCCTGACGGACATATTTCGAGATATTTCTTCTTCTTGTTGTTCTTCTTCTGCACAGCTAAGCTGGAAGTGGCATTTGCGGCTCGCACTAGTGCAGAGTTATCTCAAAGAAAGGGGCCACGGTGTTTCTGTATCTCTATTATGTTGGTGCGGCTTCGGAACTTTTAAATATCTTGATATATCTCGAGAACTACGCATCTGATCAAAAAATATCATAGAACATAAAAAGTAGGAAGCTTAATTCTCTACAAAAGAGGTCTCTTAACATTTTGCCATAGCTCGCTTCGTTTCCGAGATATTTGCAGATTTATCTCAAGGGAAGGGGCCTAACGGACATATTTCGAGATATTTCTTCTTCTTGTTGTTCTTCTTCTGCACAGCTAAGCTGGAACTGGCATTTGCGGCTCGCACTAGTGCAGAGTTATCTCAAAGAAAGGGGCCACGGTGTTTCTGTATCTCTATTATGTTGGTGTGGCTTCGGAACTTTTAAATATCTCGATGTATCTCGAAAACTACGCTTCTGATCAAAAAATATCATAGAACATAAATTGTAGGAAACATAATTCTCTACAAAAAAGGTCTCTTAACATTATGCCATAGCTCGCTTCGTTTCCGAGATATTTGCAGATATATCTCAAGGGAAGGGGCCTGACGGACATATTTCGAGATATGTCTTCTTCTTGTTGTTCTTCTTCTGCACAGCTAAGCTGGAAGTGGCATTTACAGCTCGCAATAGTGCAGAGTTATCTCAAAGAAAGGGGCCACGGTGTTTCTGTATCTCTATTATGTTGGTGCGGCTTCGGAACTTTTAAATATCTTGATATATCTCGAGAACTACGCATCAGATCAAAAAATATCATAGAACATAAAAAGTAGGAAACTTAATTCTCTACAAAAAAGGTCTCTCAACATTTTGCCATAGCTCTCTTCGTTTCCGAGATATTTGCAGATTTATCTCAGGGGAAGGGGCCTGACGGACATATTTCGAGACATTTCTTCTTCTTGATGTTCTTCTTCTGCACAGCTAAGCTGGAAGTGGCATTTGCAGCTCGCAATAGTGCAGAGTTATCTCAAAGAAAGGGGCCACGGTGTTTCTGTATCTCTATTATGTTGGTGCGGCTTCGGAACTTTTAAATATCTTGATATATCTCGAGAACTACGCATCTGATCAAAAAATATCATAGAACATAAAAAGTAGGAAACTTAATTCTCTACAAAAAAGGTCTCTTAACATTTCGCCATAGCTCGCTTCGTTTCCGAGATATTTGCAGATTTATCTCAAGGGAAGGGGCCTGACGGACATATTTCGAGATATTTCTTCTTCTTGTTGTCCTTCTTCTGCACAGCTAAGCTGGAAGTGGCATTTACAGCTCGCAATCGTGCAGAGTTATCTCAAAGAAAGGGGCCACGGTGTTTCTGTATCTCTATTATGTTGGTGCGGCTTCGGAACTTTTAAATATCTTGATATATCTCGAGAACTACGCATCTCATCAAAAAATATCATAGAACATGAAAAGTAGGAAACTTAATTCTCTACAAAAAAGGTCTCTTAACATTTCGCCATAGCTCGCTTCGTTTCCGAGATATTTGCAGATTTATCTCAAGGGAAGGGGCCTGACGGACATATTTCGAGATATTTCTTCTTCTTGTTGTTCTTCTTCTGCACAGCTAAGCTGGAAGTGGCATTTGCGGCTCGCACTAGTGCAGAGTTATCTCAAGGAAAGGGGCCACGGTGTTTCTGTATCCCTATTATGTTGGTGCGGCTTCGGAACTTTTAAATATCTCGATATATCTCGAAAACTACGCTTCTGATCAAAAAATATCATAGAACATAAATTGTAGGAAACATAATTCTCTACAAAAAACGTCTCTTAACATTTTGCCATAGGTCGCTTCGTTTCCGAGATATTTGCAGATTCAGCTCAAAGGAACTGTCCTGACGGACATATTTCGAGATATTTCTTCTTCTTGTTGTTCTTCCTCTGCACAGCTAAGCTGGAAGTGGCATTTGCAGCTCGCAATAGTGCAGAGTTTTCTCAAATAAAGGGGCCACGGTGTTTCTGTATCTCTATTATGTTGGTGCGGCTTCGGAACTTTTAAATATCTTGATATATCTCGAGAACTACGCATCAGATCAAAAAATATCATAGAACATAAAAAGTAGGAAACTTAATTCTCTACAAAAAAGGTCTCTTAACATTTTGCCATAGCTCTCTTCGTTTCCGAGATATTTGCAGATTTATCTCAGGGGAAGGGGCCTGACGGACATGTTTCGAGACATTTCTTCTTCTTGATGTTCTTCTTCTGCACAGCTAAGCTGGAAGTGGCATTTGCAGCTCGCAATAGTGCAGAGTTATCTCAAAGAAAGGGGCCACGGTGTTTCTGTATCTCTATTATGTTGGTGTGGCTTCGGAACTTTTAAATATCTCGATGTATCTCGAAAACTACGCTTCTGATCAAAAAATATCATAGAACATAAATTGTAGGAAGCATAATTCTCTACAAAAAAGGTCTCTTAACATTTTGCCATAGCTCGCTTCTTTTCCGAGATATTTGCAGATATATCTCAAGGGAAGGGGCCTGACGGACATATTTCGAAATATTTCTTCTTCTTGTTGTTCTTCTTCTGCACAGCTAAGCTGGAAGTGGCATTTACAGCTCGCAATAGTGCAGAGTTATCTCAAAGAAAGGGGCCACGGTGTTTCTGTATCTCTATTATGTTGGTGCGGCTTCGGAACTTTTAAATATCTTGATATATCTCGAAAACTACGCTTCTGATCAAAAAATATCATAGAACATAAATTGTAGGAAACATAATTCTCTACAAAAAACGTCTCTTAACATTTTGCCATAGCTCGCTTCGTTTCCGAGATATTTGCAGATTCAGCTCAAAGGAACTGGCCTGACGGACATATTTCGAGATATTTCTTCTTCTTGTTGTTCTTCCTCTGCACAGCTAAGCTGGAAGTGGCATTTGCAGCTCGCAATAGTGCAGAGTTATCTCAAAGAAAGGGGCCACGGTGTTTCTGTATCTCTATTATGTTGGTGCGGCTTCGGAACTTTTAAATATCTTGATATATCTCGAGAACTACGCATCTGATCAAAAAATATCATAGAACATAAAAAGTAGGGAACTTAATTCTCTACAAAAAAGGTCTCTTAACATTTCGCCATAGCTCGCTTCGTTTCCGAGATATTTGCAGATTTATCTCAAGGGAAGGGGCCTGACGGACATATTTCGAGATATTTCTTCTTCTTGTTGTCCTTCTTCTGCACAGCTAAGCTGGAAGTGGCATTTACAGCTCGCAATCGTGCAGAGTTATCTCAAAGAAAGGGGCCACGGTGTTTCTGTATCTCTATTATGTTGGTGCGGCTTCGGAACTTTTAAATATCTTGATATATCTCGAGAACTACGCATCTGATCAAAAAATATCATAGAACATAAAAAGTAGGAAACTTAATTCTCTACAAAAAAGGTCTCTTAACATTTCGCCATAGCTCGCTTCGTTTCCGAGATATTTGCAGATTTATCTCAAGGGAAGGGGCCTGACGGACATATTTCGAGATATTTCTTCTTCTTGTTGTCCTTCTTCTGCACAGCTAAGCTGGAAGTGGCATTTACAGCTCGCAATCGTGCAGAGTTATCTCAAAGAAAGGGGCCACGGTGTTTCTGTATCTCTATTATGTTGGTGCGGCTTCGGAACTTTTAAATATCTTGATATATCTCGAGAACTACGCATCTCATCAAAAAATATCATAGAACATGAAAAGTAGGAAACTTAATTCTCTACAAAAAAGGTCTCTTAACATTTCGCCATAGCTCGCTTCGTTTCCGAGATATTTGCAGATTTATCTCAAGGGAAGGGGCCTGACGGACATATTTCGAGATATTTCTTCTTCTTGTTGTTCTTCTTCTGCACAGCTAAGCTGGAAGTGGCATTTGCGGCTCGCACTAGTGCAGAGTTATCTCAAGGAAAGGGGCCACGGTGTTTCTGTATCCCTATTATGTTGGTGCGGCTTCGGAACTTTTAAATATCTCGATATATCTCGAAAACTACGCTTCTGATCAAAAAATATCATAGAACATAAATTGTAGGAAACATAATTCTCTACAAAAAACGTCTCTTAACATTTTGCCATAGGTCGCTTCGTTTCCGAGATATTTGCAGATTCAGCTCAAAGGAACTGTCCTGACGGACATATTTCGAGATATTTCTTCTTCTTGTTGTTCTTCCTCTGCACAGCTAAGCTGGAAGTGGCATTTGCAGCTCGCAATAGTGCAGAGTTTTCTCAAATAAAGGGGCCACGGTGTTTCTGTATCTCTATTATGTTGGTGCGGCTTCGGAACTTTTAAATATCTTGATATATCTCGAGAACTACGCATCTGATCAAAAAATATCATACAACATAAAAAGTAGGAAACTTAATTCTCTACAAAAAAGGTCTCTTAACATTTTGCCATAGCTCGCTTCGTTTCCGAGATATTTGCAGATTTATCTCAAGGGAAGGGGCCTGACGGACATATTTCGAGATATTTCTTCTTCTTGTTGTTCTTCTTCTGCACAGCTAAGCTGGAACTGGCATTTGCGGCTCGCACTAGTGCAGAGTTATCTCAAAGAAAGGGGCCACGGTGTTTCTGTATCCCTATTATGTTGGTGCGGCTTCGGAACTTTTAAATATCTCGATATATCTCGAAAACTACGCTTCTGATCAAAAAATATCATAGAACATAAATTGTAGGAACCATAATTCTCTATAAAAAACGTCTCTTAACATTTTGCCATAGCTCGCTTCGTTTCCGAGATATTTGCAGATTCAGCTCAAAGGAACTGGCCTGACGGACATATTTCGAGATATTTCTTCTTCTTGTTGTTCTTCTTCTGCACAGCTAAGCTGGAACTGGCATTTGCGGCTCGCACTAGTGCAGAGTTATCTCAAAGAAAGGGGCCACGGTGTTTCTGTATCTCTATTATGTTGGTGCGGCTTCGGAACTTTTAAATATCTTGATATATCTCGAGAACTACGCATCAGATCAAAAAATATCATAGAACATAAAAAGTAGGAAACTTAATTCTCTACAAAAAAGGTCTCTTAACATTTTGCCATAGCTCGCTTCTTTTCCGAGATATTTGCAGATATATCTCAAGGGAAGGGGCCTGACGGACATATTTCGAGATACTTCTTCTTCTTGTTGTTCTTCTTCTGCACAGCTAAGCTGGAAGTGGCATTTACAGCTCGCAATAGTGCAGAGTTATCTCAAAGAAAGGGGCCACGGTGTTTCTGTATCTCTATTATGTTGGTGCGGCTTCGGAACTTTTAAATATCTTGATATATCTCGAAAACTACGCTTCTGATCAAAAAATATCATAGAACATAAATTGTAGGAAACATAATTCTCTACAAAAAACGTCTCTTAACATTTTGCCATAGCTCGCTTCGTTTCCGAGATATTTGCAGATTCAGCTCAAAGGAACTGGCCTGACGGACATATTTCGAGATATTTCTTCTTCTTGTTGATCTTCCTCTGCACAGCTAAGCTGGAAGTGGCATTTGCAGCTCGCAATAGTGCAGAGTTATCTCAAAGAAAGGGGCCACGGTGTTTCTGTATCTCTATTATGTTGGTGCGGCTTCGGAACTTTTAAATATCTTGATATATCTCGAGAACTACGCATCTGATCAAAAAATATCATAGAACATAAAAAGTAGGGAACTTAATTCTCTACAAAAAAGGTCTCTTAAGATTTCGCCATAGCTCGCTTGGTTTCCGAGATATTTGCAGATTTATCTCAAGGGAAGGGGCCTGACGGACATATTTCGAGATATTTCTTCTTCTTGTTGTTCTTCTTCTGCACAGCTAAGCTGGAAGTGGCATTTGCGGCTCGCACTAGTGCAGAGTTATCTCAAAGAAAGGGGCCACGGTGTTTCTGTATCTCTATTATGTTGGTGCGGCTTCGGAACTTTTAAATATCTTGATATATCTCGAGAACTACGCATCTGATCAAAAAATATCATAGAACATGAAAAGTAGGAAACTTAATTCTCTACAAAAAAGGTCTCTTAACATTTCGCCATAGCTCGCTTGGTTTCCGAGATATTTGCAGATTTATCTCAAGGGAAGGGGCCTGACGGACATATTTCGAGATATTTCTTCTTCTTGTTGTTCTTCTTCTGCACAGCTAAGCTGGAAGTGGCATTTGCGGCTCGCACTAGTGCAGAGTTATCTCAAAGAAAGGGGCCACGGTGTTTCTGTATCCCTATTATGTTGGTGCGGCTTCGGAACTTTTAAATATCTCGATATATCTCGAAAACTACGCTTCTGATCAAAAAATATCATAGAACATAAATTGTAGGAAACATAATTCTCTACAAAAAACGTCTCTTAACATTTTGCCATAGCTCGCTTCGTTTCCGAGATATTTGCAGATTCAGCTCAAAGGAACTGTCCTGACGGACATATTTCGAGATATTTCTTCTTCTTGTTGTTCTTCCTCTGCACAGCTAAGCTGGAAGTGGCATTTGCAGCTCGCAATAGTGCAGAGTTATCTCAAAGAAAGGGGCCACGGTGTTTCTGTATCTCTATTATGTTGGTGCGGCTTCGGAACTTTTAAATATCTTGATATATCTCGAGAACTACGGATCTGATCAAAAAATATCATACAACATAAAAAGTAGGAAACTTAATTCTCTACAAAAAAGGTCTCTTAACATTTTGCCATAGCTCGCTTCGTTTCCGAGATATTTGCAGATTTATCTCAAGGGAAGGGGCCTGACGGACATATTTCGAGATATTTCTTCTTCTTGTTGTTCTTCTTCTGCACAGCTAAGCTGGAAGTGGCATTTGCGGCTCGCACTAGTGCAGAGTTATCTCAAAGAAAGGGGCCACGGTGTTTCTGTATCCCTATTATGTTGGTGCGGCTTCGGAACTTTTAAATATCTCGATATATCTCGAAAACTACGCTTCTGATCAAAAAATATCATAGAACATAAATTGTAGGAACCATAATTCTCTATAAAAAACGTCTCTTAACATTTTGCCATAGCTCGCTTCGTTTCCGAGATATTTGCAGATTCAGCTCAAAGGAACTGGCCTGACGGACATATTTCGAGATATTTCTTCTTCTTGTTGTTCTTCCTCTGCACAGCTAAGCTGGAAGTGGCATTTGCGGCTCGCACTAGTGCAGAGTTATCTCAACGAAAGGGGCCACGGTGTTTCTGTATCTCTATTATGTTGGTGCGGCTTCGGAACTTTTAAATATCTCGATATATCTCGAAAACTACGCTTCTGATCACAAAGTATCATACAACATAAATGGTAGGAAACTTAATTCTCTACAAAAAAGGTCTCTTAACATTTTGCCATAGCTCTCTTCGTTTCCGAGATATTTGCAGATTTATCTCAAGGGAAGGGGCCTGACGGACATATTTCGAGATATTTCTTCTTCTTGTTGTTCTTCTTCTGCACAGCTAAGCTGGAAGTGGCATTTGCAGCTCGCAATAGTGCATAGTTATCTGAAAGAAAGGGGCCACGGTGTTTCTGTATCTCTATTATGTTGGTGCGGCTTCGGAACTTTTAAATATCTTGATATATCTCGAGAACTACGCATCTAATCAAAAAATATCATACAACATAAAAAGTAGGAAACTTAATTCTCTACAAAAAAGGTATCTTAACATTTTGCCATAGCTCTCTTCGTTTCCGAGATATTTGCAGATTTATCTCAAGGGAAGGGGCCTGACGGACATATTTCGAGATATTTCTTCTTCTTGTTGTTCTTCTTCTGCACAGCTAAGCTGGAAGTGGCATTTGCGGCTCGCACTAGTGCAGAGTTATCTCAAAGAAAGGGGCCACGGTGTTTCTGTATCTCTATTATGTTGGTGCGGCTTCGGAACTTTTAAATATCTCGATATATCTCGAAAACTACGCTTCTGATCAAAAAATATCATAGAACATAAATTGTAGGAAACATAATTCTCTACAAAAAAGGTCTCTCAACGTTTTGTCATAGCTCGCTTCGTTTCCGAGATATTTGCAGATATATCTCAAGGGAAGGGGCCTGACGGACATATTTCGGGATATTTCTTCTTCTTGTTGTTCTTCTTCTGCACAGCTAAGCTGGAAGTGGCATTTACAGCGCGCAATAGTGCAGAGTTATCTCAAAGAAAGGGGCCACGGTGTTTCTGTATCTCTATTATGTTGGTGCAGCTTCGGAACTTTTAAATATCTTGATATATCTCGAGAACTACGCATCTGATCAAAAAATATCATAGAACATAAAAAGTAGGAAGCATAATTCTCTACAAAAAAGGTCTCTTAACATTTTGCCATAGCTCGCTTCTTTTCCGAGATATTTGCAGATATATCTCAAGGGAAGGGGCCTGACGGACATATTTCGAGATATTTCTTCTTCTTGTTGTTCTTCTTCTGCACAGCTAAGCTGGAAGTGGCATTTGCGGCTCGCACTAGTGCAGAGTTATCTCAAAGAAAGGGGCCACGGTGTTTCTGTATCCCTATTATGTTGGTGCGGCTTCGGAACTTTTAAATATCTCGATATATCTTGAAAACTACGCTTCTGATCAAAAAATATCATAGAACTTAAATTGTAGGAACCATAATTCTCTATAAAAAACGTCTCTTAACATTTTGCCATAGCTCGCTTCGTTTCCGAGATATTTGCAGATTCAGCTCAAAGGAACTGGCCTGACGGACATATTTCGAGATATTTCTTCTTCTTGTTGTTCTTCCTCTGCACAGCTAAGCTGGAAGTGGCATTTGCGGCTCGCACTAGTGCAGAGTTATCTCAACGAAAGGGGCCACGGTGTTTCTGTATCTCTATTATGTTGGTGCGGCTTCGGAACTTTTAAATATCTCGATATATCTCGAAAACTACGCTTCTGATCAAAAAGTATCATACAACATAAATTGTAGGAAACTTAATTCTCTACAAAAAAGGTCTCTTAACATTTTGCCATAGCTCTCTTCGTTTCCGAGATATTTGCAGATTTATCTCAAGGGAAGGGGCCTGACGGACATATTTCGAGATATTTCTTCTTCTTGTTGTTCTTCTGCACAGCTAAGCTGGAAGTGGCATTTGCAGCTCGCAATAGTGCATAGTTATCTGAAAGAAAGGGGCCACGGTGTTTCTGTATCTCTATTATGTTGGTGCGGCTTCGGAACTTTTAAATATCTTGATATATCTCGAGAACTACGCATCTAATCAAAAAATATCATAGAACATAAAAAGTAGGAAACTTAATTCTCTACAAAAAAGGTCTCTTAACATTTTGCCATAGCTCTCTTCGTTTCCGAGATATTTGCAGATTTATCTCAAGGGAAGGGGCCTGACGGACATATTTCGAGATATTTCTTCTTCTTGTTGTTCTTCTTCTGCACAGCTAAGCTGGAAGTGGCATTTACAGCTCGCAATACTGCAGAGTTATCTCAAAGAAAGGGGCCACGGTGTTTCTGTATCCCTATTATGTTGGTGCGGCTTCGGAACTTTTAAATATCTCGATATATCTCGAAAACTACGCTTCTGATCAAAAAATATCATAGAACATAAAAAGTAGGAAACATAATTCTCTACAAAAAACGTCTCTTAATATTTTGCCATAGCTCGCTTCGTTTCCGAGATATTTGCAGATTCAGCTCAAAGGAACTGGCCTGACGGACATATTTCGAGATATTTCTTCTTCTTGTTGTTCTTCCTCTGCACAGCTAAGCTGGAAGTGGCATTTGCAGCTCGCAATAGTGCAGAGTTATCTCAAAGAAAGGGGCCACGGTGTTTCTGTATCTCTATTATGTTGGTGCGGCTTTGGAACTTTTAAATATCTCGATATATCTCGAAAACTACGCTTCTGATCAAAAAATATCATAGAACATAAATTGTAGGAAACATAATTCTCTACAAAAAAGGTCTCTTAACATTTTGCCATAGCTCGCTTCGTTTCCGAGATATTTGCAGATATATCTCAAGGGAAGGGGCCTGACGGACATATTTCGAGATATGTCTTCTTCTTGTTGTTCTTCTTCTGCACAGCTAAGCTGGAAGTGGCATTTACAGCTCGCAATAGTGCAGAGTTATCTCAAAGAAAGGGGCCACGGTGTTTCTGTATCTCTATTATGTTGGTGCGGCTTCGGAACTTTTAAATATCTTGATATATCTCGAGAACTACGCATCAGATCAAAAAATATCATAGAACATAAAAAGTAGGAAACTTAATTCTCTACAAAAAAGGTCTGTTAACATTTTGCCATAGCTCGCTTCTTTTCCGAGATATTTGCAGATATATCTCAAGGGAAGGGGCCTGACGGACATATTTCGAGATATTTCTTCTTCTTGTTGTTCTTCTTCTGCACAGCTAAGCTGGAAGTGGCATTTGCGGCTCGCACTAGTGCAGAGTTATCTCAAAGAAAGGGGCCACGGTGTTTCTGTATCCCTATTATGTTGGTGCGGCTTCGGAACTTTTAAATATCTCGATATATCTCGAAAACTACGCTTCTGATCAAAAAATATCATAGAACTTAAATTGTAGGAACCATAATTCTCTATAAAAAACGTCTCTTAACATTTTGCCATAGCTCGCTTCGTTTCCGAGATATTTGCAGATTCAGCTCAAAGGAACTGGCCTGACGGACATATTTCGAGATATTTCTTCTTCTTGTTGTTCTTCCTCTGCACAGCTAAGCTGGAAGTGGCATTTGCGGCTCGCACTAGTGCAGAGTTATCTCAACGAAAGGGGCCACGGTGTTTCTGTATCTCTATTATGTTGGTGCGGCTTCGGAACTTTTAAATATCTCGATATATCTCGAAAACTACGCTTCTGATCAAAAAGTATCATACAACATAAATTGTAGGAAACTTAATTCTCTACAAAAAAGGTCTCTTAACATTTTGCCATAGCTCTCTTCGTTTCCGAGATATTTGCAGATTTATCTCAAGGGAAGGGGCCTGACGGACATATTTCGAGATATTTCTTCTTCTTGTTGTTCTTCTGCACAGCTAAGCTGGAAGTGGCATTTGCAGCTCGCAATAGTGCATAGTTATCTGAAAGAAAGGGGCCACGGTGTTTCTGTATCTCTATTATGTTGGTGCGGCTTCGGAACTTTTAAATATCTTGATATATCTCGAGAACTACGCATCTGATCAAAAAATATCATAGAACATAAAAAGTAGGAAACTTAATTCTCTACAAAAAAGCTCTCTTAACATTTTGCCATAGCTCGCTTCGTTTCCGAGATATTTGCAGATTTATCTCAAGGGAAGGGGCCTGACGGACATATTTCGAGATATTTCTTCTTCTTGTTGTTCTTCTTCTGCACAGCTAAGCTGGAAGTGGCATTTGCGGCTCGCACTAGTGCAGAGTTATCTCAAAGAAAGGGGCCACGGTGTTTCTGTATCTCTATTATGTTGGTGCGGCTTCGGAACTTTTAAATATCTCGATATATCTCGAAAACTACGCTTCTGATCAAAAAATATCATAGAACATAAATTGTAGGAAACATAATTCTCTACAAAAAAGGTCTCTCAACATTTTGTCATAGCTCGCTTCGTTTCCGAGATATTTGCAGATATATCTCAAGGGAAGGGGCCTGACGGACATATTTCGGGATATTTCTTCTTCTTGTTGTTCTTCTTCTGCACAGCTAAGCTGGAAGTGGCATTTACAGCGCGCAATAGTGCAGAGTTATCTCAAAGAAAGGGGCCACGGTGTTTCTGTATCTCTATTATGTTGGTGCAGCTTCGGAACATTTAAATATCTTGATATATCTCGAGAACTACGCATCTGATCAAAAAATATCATAGAACATAAAAAGTAGGAAGCTTAATTCTCTACAAAAGAGGTCTCTTAACATTTTGCCATAGCTCGCTTCGTTTCCGAGATATTTGCAGATTTATCACAAGGGAAGGGGCCTAACGGACATATTTCGAGATATTTCTTCTTCTTGTTGTTCTTCTTCTGCACAGCTAAACTGGAAGCGGCATTTCCAGCTCGCAGTAGTGCAGAGTTATCTCAAAGAGAGGGGCCACGGTGTTTCTGTATCTCTATTATGTTGGTGCGGCTTCGGAACTTTTAAATATCTCGATATATCTCGAAAACTACGCTTCTGATCAAAAAATATCATAGAACATAAATTGTAGGAAACATAATTCTCTACAAAAAAGGTCTCTTAACATTTTGCCATAGCTCGCTTCGTTTCCGAGATATTTGCAGATATATCTCAAGGGAAGGGGCCTGACGGACATATTTCGAGATATTTCTTCTTCTTGTTGTTCTTCTTCTGCACAGCTAAGCTGGAAGTGGCATTTACAGCTCGCAATACTGCAGAGTTATCTCAAAGAAAGGGGCCACGGTGTTTCTGTATCCCTATTATGTTGGTGCGGCTTCGGAACTTTTAAATATCTCGATATATCTCGAAAACTACGCTTCTGATCAAAAAATATCATAGAACATAAATTGTAGGAAACATAATTCTCTACAAAAAACGTCTCTTAATATTTTGCCATAGCTCGCTTCGTTTCCGAGATATTTGCAGATTCAGCTCAAAGGAACTGGCCTGACGGACATATTTCGAGATATTTCTTCTTCTTGTTGTTCTTCCTCTGCACAGCTAAGCTGGAAGTGGCATTTGCAGCTCGCAATAGTGCAGAGTTATCTCAAAGAAAGGGGCCACGGTGTTTCTGTATCTCTATTATGTTGGTGCGGCTTTGGAACTTTTAAGTATCTCGATATATCTCGAAAACTACGCTTCTGATCAAAAAATATCATAGAACATAAATTGTAGGAAACATAATTCTCTACAAAAAAGGTCTCTTAACATTTTGCCATAGCTCGCTTCGTTTCCGAGATATTTGCAGATATATCTCAAGGGAAGGGGCCTGACGGACATATTTCGAGATATGTCTTCTTCTTGTTGTTCTTCTTCTGCACAGCTAAGCTGGAAGTGGCATTTACAGCTCGCAATAGTGCAGAGTTATCTCAAAGAAAGGGGCCACGGTGTTTCTGTATCTCTATTATGTTGGTGCGGCTTCGGAACTTTTAAATATCTTGATATATCTCGAGAACTACGCATCAGATCAAAAAATATCATAGAACATAAAAAGTAGGAAACTTAATTCTCTACAAAAAAGGTCTGTTAACATTTTGCCATAGCTCTCTTCGTTTCCGAGATATTTGCAGATTTATCTCAGGGGAAGGGGCCTGACGGACATATTTCGAGACATTTCTTCTTCTTGATGTTCTTCTTCTGCACAGCTAAGCTGGAAGTGGCATTTGCAGCTCGCAATAGTGCAGAGTTATCTCAAAGAAAGGGGCCACGGTGTTTCTGTATCTCTATTATGTTGGTGCGGCTTCGGAACTTTTAAATATCTTGATATATCTCGAGAACTACGCATCAGATCAAAAAATATCATAGAACAAAGAAAGTAGGAAACTTAATTCTCTACACAAAAGGTCTCTTAACATTTTGCCATAGCTCTCTTCGTTTCCGAGATATTTGCAGATTTATCTCAAGGGAAGGGGCCTGACGGACATATTTCGAGATATTTCTTCTTCTTGTTGTTCTTCTTCTGCACAGCTAAGCTGGAAGTGGCATTTACAGCTCGCAATACTGCTGAGTTATCTCAAAGAAAGGGGCCACGGTGTTTCTGTATCTCTATTATGTTGGTGCGGCTTCGGAACTTTTAAATATCTCGATATATCTCGAAAACTACGCTTCTGATCAAAAAATATCATAGAACATAAATTGTAGGAAACATAATTCTCTACAAAAAAGGTCTCTTAACATTTTGCCATAGCTCGCTTCGTTTCCGAGATATTTGCAGATATATCTCAAGGGAAGGGGCCTGACGGACATATTTCGAGATATTTCTTCTTCTTGATGTTCTTCTTCTGCACAGCTAAGCTGGAAGTGGCATTTGCAGCTCGCAATAGTGCAGAGTTATCTCAAAGAAAGGGGCCACGGTGTTTCTGTATCTCTATTATGTTGGTGCGGCTTCGGAACTTTTAAATATCTTGATATATCTCGAGAACTACGCATCTGATCAAAAAATATCATAGAGCATAAAACGTAGGAAACTTAATTCTCTACAAAAAAGGTCTCTCAACATTTTGCCATAGCTCGCTTCGTTTCCGAGATATTTGCAGATTTATCTCAAGGGAAGGGGCCTGACGGACATATTTCGAGATATTTCTTCTTCTTGTTGTTCTTCTTCTGCACAGCTAAGCTGGAAGTGGCATTTGCGGCTCGCAATAGTGCAGAGTTATCTCAAAGAAAGGGGCCACGGTGTTTCTGTATCTCTATTATGTTGGTGCGGCTTCGGAACTTTTAAATATCTTGATATATCTCGAGAACTACGCATCAGATCAAAAAATATCAATGAACATAAAAAGTAGGAAACTTAATTCTCTACAAAAAAGGTCTCTTAACATTTTGCCATAGCTCTCTTCGTTTCCGCGATATTTGCAGATTTATCTCAAGGGAAGGGGCCTGACGGACATATTTCGAGATATTTCTTCTTCTTGATGTTCTTCTTCTGCACAGCTAAGCTGGAAGTGGCATTTACAGCGCGCAATAGTGCAGAGTTATCTCAAAGAAAGGGGCCACGGTGTTTCTGTATCTCTATTATGTTGGTGCGGCTTCGGAACTTTTAAATATCTCGATATATCTCGAAAACTACGCTTCTGATCAAAAAGTATCATACAACATAAATTGTAGCAAACTTAATTCTCTACAAAAAAGGTCTCTTAACATTTTGCCATAGCTCTCTTCGTTTCCGAGATATTTGCAGATTTATCTCAAGGGAAGGGGCCTGACGGACATATTTCGAGATATTTCTTCTTCTTGTTGTTCTTCTGCACAGCTAAGCTGGAAGTGGCATTTGCAGCTCGCAATAGTGCATAGTTATCTGAAAGAAAGGGGCCACGGTGTTTCTGTATCTCTATTATGTTGGTGCGGCTTCGGAACTTTTAAATATCTTGATATATCTCGAGAACTACGCATCTAATCAAAAAATATCATAGAACATAAAAAGTAGGAAACTTAATTCTCTACAAAAAAGGTCTCTTAACATTTTGCCATAGCTCTCTTCGTTTCCGAGATATTTGCAGATTTATCTCAAGGGAAGGGGCCTGACGGACATATTTCGAGATATTTCTTCTTCTTGTTGTTCTTCTTCTGCACAGCTAAGCTGGAAGTGGCATTTGCAGCTCGCAATAGTGCAGAGTTATCTCAAAGAAAGGGGCCACGGTGTTTCTGTATCTCTATTATGTTGGTGCGGCTTCGGAACTTTTAAATATCTTGATATATCTCGAGAACTACGCATCTGATCAAAAAATATCATAGAACATAAAAAGTAGGAAACTTAATTCTCTACAAAAAAGGTCTCTTAACATTTTGCCATAGCTCGCTTCGTTTCCGAGATATTTGCAGATTTATCTCAAGGGAAGGGGCCTGACGGACATATTTCGAGATATTTCTTCTTCTTGTTGTTCTTCTTCTGCACAGCTAAACTGGAAGCGGCATTTCCAGCTCGCAGTAGTGCAGAGTTATCTCAAAGAGAGGGGCCACGGTGTTTCTGTATCTCTATTCTGTTGGTGCGGCTTCGGAACTTTTAAATATCTCGATATATCTCGAAAACTACGCTTCTGATCAAAACATATCATAGAACATAAATTGTAGGAAACATAATTCTCTACAAAAAAGGTCTCTTAACATTTTGCCATAGCTCGCTTCGTTTCCGAGATATTTGCAGATATATCTCAAGGGAAGGGGCCTGACGGACATATTTCGAGATATTTCTTCTTCTTGTTGTTCTTCTTCTGCACAGCTAAGCTGGAAGTGGCATTTACAGCTCGCAATAGTGCAGAGTTATCTCAAAGAAAGGGGCCACGGTGTTTCTGTATCTCTATTATGTTGGTGCGGCTTCGGAACTTTTAAATATCTTGATATATCTCGAGAACTACGCATCAGATCAAAAAATATCATAGAACATAAAAAGTAGGAAACTTAATTCTCTACACAAAAGGTCTCTTAACATTTTGCCATAGCTCTCTTCGTTTCCGAGATATTTGCAGATTTATCTCAAGGGAAGGGGCCTGGCGGACATATTTCGAGATATTTCTTCTTCTTGTTGTTCTTCTTCTGCACAGCTAAGCTGGAAGTGGCATTTACAGCTCGCAATACTGCAGAGTTATCTCAAACAAAGGGGCCACGGTGTTTCTGTATCCCTATTATGTTGGTGCGGCTTCGGAACTTTTAAATATCTCGATATATCTCGAAAACTACGCTTCTGATCAAAAAATATCATAGAACATAAATTGTAGGAAACATAATTCTCTACAAAAAACGTCTCTTAATATTTTGCCATAGCTCGCTTCGTTTCCGAGATATTTGCAGATTCAGCTCAAAGGAACTGGCCTGACGGACATATTTCGAGATATTTCTTCTTCTTGTTGTTCTTCCTCTGCACAGCTAAGCTGGAAGTGGCATTTGCAGCTCGCAATAGTGCAGAGTTATCTCAAAGAAAGGGGCCACGGTGTTTCTGTATCTCTATTATGTTGGTGCGGCTTTGGAACTTTTAAATATCTCGATATATCTCGAAAACTACGCTTCTGATCAAAAAATATCATAGAACATAAATTGTAGGAAACATAATTCTCTACAAAAAAGGTCTCTTAACATTTTGCCATAGCTCGCTTCGTTTCCGAGATATTTGCAGATATATCTCAAGGGAAGGGGCCTGACGGACATATTTCGAGATATGTCTTCTTCTTGTTGTTCTTCTTCTGCACAGCTAAGCTGGAAGTGGCATTTACAGCTCGCAATAGTGCAGAGTTATCTCAAAGAAAGGGGCCACGGTGTTTCTGTATCTCTATTATGTTGGTGCGGCTTCGGAACTTTTAAATATCTTGATATATCTCGAGAACTACGCATCAGATCAAAAAATATCATAGAACATAAAAAGTAGGAAACTTAATTCTCTACAAAAAAGGTCTGTTAACATTTTGCCATAGCTCTCTTCGTTTCCGAGATATTTGCAGATTTATCTCAGGGGAAGGGGCCTGACGGACATATTTCGAGACATTTCTTCTTCTTGATGTTCTTCTTCTGCACAGCTAAGCTGGAAGTGGCATTTGCAGCTCGCAATAGTGCAGAGTTATCTCAAAGAAAGGGGCCACGGTGTTTCTGTATCTCTATTATGTTGGTGCGGCTTCGGAACTTTTAAATATCTTGATATATCTCGAGAACTACGCATCTGATCAAAAAATATCATAGAACATAAAACGTAGGAAACTTAATTCTCTACAAAAAAGGTCTCTCAACATTTTGCCATAGCTCGCTTCGTTTCCGAGATATTTGCAGATTTATCTCAAGGGAAGGGGCCTGACGGACATATTTCGAGATATTTCTTCTTCTTGTTGTTCTTCTTCTGCACAGCTAAGCTGGAAGTGGCATTTGCGGCTCGCAATAGTGCAGAGTTATCTCAAAGAAAGGGGCCACGGTGTTTCTGTATCTCTATTATGTTGGTGCGGCTTCGGAACTTTTAAATATCTTGATATATCTCGAGAACTACGCATCAGATCAAAAAATATCAATGAACATAAAAAGTAGGAAACTTAATTCTCTACAAAAAAGGTCTCTTAACATTTTGCCATAGCTCTCTTCGTTTCCGAGATATTTGCAGATTTATCTCAAGGGAAGGGGCCTGACGGACATATTTCGAGATATTTCTTCTTCTTGATGTTCTTGTTCTGCACAGCTAAGCTGGAAGTGGCATTTGCAGCTCGCAATAGTGCAGAGTTATCTCAAAGAAAGGGGCCACGGTGTTTCTGTATCTCTATTATGTTGGTGCGGCTTCGGAACTTTTAAATATCTTGATATATCTCGAGAACTACGCATCTGATCAAAAAATATCATAGAACATAAAACGTAGGAAACTTAATTCTCTACAAAAAAGGTCTCTCAACATTTTGCCATAGCTCGCTTCGTTTCCGAGATATTTGCAGATTTATCTCAAGGGAAGGGGCCTGACGGACATATTTCGAGATATTTCTTCTTCTTGTTGTTCTTCTTCTGCACAGCTAAGCTGGAAGTGGCATTTGCGGCTCGCACTAGTGCAGAGTTATCTCAAAGAAAGGGGCCACGGTGTTTCTGTATCTCTATTATGTTGGTGCGGCTTTGGAACTTTTAAATATCTCGATATATCTCGAAAACTACGCTTCTGATCAAAAAATATCATAGAACATAAATTGTAGGAAACTTAATTCTCTACAAAAAAGGTCTCTCAACATTTTGCCATAGCTCGCTTCGTTTCCGAGATATTTGCAGATTTATCTCAAGGGAAGGGGCCTGACGGACATATTTCGAGATATTTCTTCTTCTTGTTGTTCTTCTTCTGCACAGCTAAGCTGGAAGTGGCATTTGCGGCTCGCACTAGTGCAGAGTTATCTCAAAGAAAGGGGCCACGGTGTTTCTGTATCTCTATTATGTTGGTGCGGCTTTGGAACTTTTAAATATCTCGATATATCTCGAAAACTACGCTTCTGATCAAAAAATATCATAGAACATAAATTGTAGGAAACTTAATTCTCTACAAAAAAGGTCTCTTAACATTTTGCCATAGCTCTCTTCGTTTCCGAGATATTTGCAGATTTATCTCAAGGGAAGGGGCCTGACGGACATATTTCGAGATATTTCTTCTTCTTGTTGTTCTTCTTCTGCACAGCTAAGCTGGAAGTGGCATTTGCGGCTCGCACTAGTGCAGAGTTATCTCAACGAAAGGGGCCACGGTGTTTCTGTATCTCTATTATGTTGGTGCGGCTTCGGAACTTCTAAATATCTCGATATATCTCGAAAACTACGCATCTGATCAAAAAATATCATAGAACATAAAAAGTAGGAAACTTAATTCTCTACAAAAAAGGTCTCTTCACATTTTACCATAGCTCGCTTCGTTTCCGAGATATTTGCAGATTTATCTCAAGGGAAGGGGCCTGACGGACATATTTCGAGATATTTCTTCTTCTTGTTGTTCTTCTTCTGCACAGCTAAGCTGGAAGTGGCATTTGCGGCTCGCACTAGTGCAGAGTTATCTCAAAGAAAGGGGCCACGGTGTTTCTGTATCTCTATTATGTTGGTGCGGCTTCGGAACTTTTAAATATCTCGATATATCTCGAAAACTACGCTTCTGATCAAAAAATATCATAGAACATAAATTATAGGAAACATAATTCTCTACAAAAAAGGTCTCTTAACATTTTGCCATAGCTCGCTTCGTTTCCGAGATATTTGCAGATTTATCTCAAGGGAAGGGGCCTGACGGACATATTTCGAGATATTTCTTCTTCTTGTTGTTCTTCTTCTGCACAGCTAAGCTGGAAGTGGCATTGGCGGCTCGCACTAGTGCAGAGTTATCTCAAAGAAAGGGGCCACGGTGTTTCTGTATCTCTATTATGTTGGTGCGGCTTTGGAACTTTTAAATATCTCGATATATCTCGAAAACTACGCTTCTGATCAAAAAATATCATAGAACATAAATTGTAGGAAACATAATTCTCTACAAAAAAGGTCTCTTAACATTTTGCCATAGCTCGCTTCGTTTCCGAGATATTTGCAGATATATCTCAAGGGAAGGGGCCTGACGGACATATTTCGAGATATGTCTTCTTCTTGTTGTTCTTCTTCTGCACAGCTAAGCTGGAAGTGGCATTTACAGCTCGCAATAGTGCAGAGTTATTTCAAAGAAAGGGGCCACGGTGTTTCTGTATCTCTATTATGTTGGTGCGGCTTCGGAACTTTTAAATATCTCGATATATCTCGAAAACTACGCTTCTGATCAAAAAATATCATAGAACATAAATTGTAGGAAACTTAATTCTCTACAAAAAAGGTCTCTTAACATTTTGCCATAGCTCTCTTTGTTTCCGAGATATTTGCAGATTTATCTCAAGGGAAGGGGCCTGACGGACATATTTCGAGATATTTCTTCTTCTTGTTGTTCTTCTTCTGCACAGCTA
Organism: Osmia lignaria lignaria; assembly: GCF_051020975.1. Classification (NCBI taxonomy): domain Eukaryota; kingdom Metazoa; phylum Arthropoda; class Insecta; order Hymenoptera; family Megachilidae; genus Osmia; species Osmia lignaria. Next base: position 1,104,987 of record NW_027478159.1, on the reverse strand, counting down.
AGCTGGAAGTGGCATTTGCGGCTCGCACTAGTGCAGAGTTATCTCAACGAAAGGGGCCACGGTGTTTCTGTATCTCTATTATGTTGGTGCGGCTTCGGAACTTTTAAATATCTTGATATATCTCGAGAACTACGCATCTGATCAAAAAATATCATAGAACATAAATTGTAGGAAACATAATTCTCTACAAAAAACGTCTCATAACATTTTGCCATAGCTCGCTTCGTTTCCGAGATATTTGCAGATTCAGCTCAAAGGAACTGGCCTGACGGACATATTTCGAGATATTTCTTCTTCTTGTTGTTCTTCCTCTGCACAGCTAAGCTGGAAGTGGCATTTGCAGCTCGCAATAGTGCAGAGTTATCTGTAAGAAAGGGGCCACGGTGTTTCTGTATCTCTATTATGTTGGTGCGGCTTCGGAACTTTTAAATATCTTGATATATCTCGAGAACTACGCATCTGATCAAAAAATATCATAGAACATAAAAAGTAGGAAACTTAATGCTCTACAAAAAAGGTCTCTTCACATTTTACCATAGCTCGCTTCGTTTCCGAGATATTTGCAGATTTATCTCAAGGGAAGGGGCCTGACGGACATATTTCGAGATATTTCTTCTTCTTGTTGTTCTTCATCTGCACAGCTTAGCTGGAAGTGGCATTTGCGGCTCGCACTAGTGCAGAGTTATCTCAAAGAAAGGGGCCACGGTGTTTCTGTATCTCTATTATGTTGGTGCGGCTTCGGAACTTTTAAATATCTCGATATATCTCGAAAACTACGCTTCTGATCAAAAAATATCATAGAACATAAATTATAGGAAACATAATTCTCTACAAAAAAGGTCTGTTAACATTTTGCCATAGCTCGCTTCGTTTCCGAGATATTTGCAGATTTATCTCAAGGGAAGGGGCCTGACGGACATATTTCGAGATATTTCTTCTTCTTGTTGTTCTTCTTCTGCACAGCTAAGCTGGAAGTGGCATTGGCGGCTCGCACTAGTGCAGAGTTATCTCAAAGAAAGGGGCCACGGTGTTTCTGTATCTCTATTATGTTGGTGCGGCTTTGGAACTTTTAAATATCTCGATATATCTCGAAAACTACGCTTCTGATCAAAAAATATCATAGAACATAAATTGTAGGAAACATAATTCTCTACAAAAAAGATCTCTTAACATTTTGCCATAGCTCGCTTCGTTTCCGAGATATTTGCAGATATATCTCAAGGGAAGGGGCCTGACGGACATATTTCGAGATATGTCTTCTTCTTGTTGTTCTTCTTCTGCACAGCTAAGCTGGAAGTGGCATTTACAGCTCGCAATAGTGCAGAGTTATTTCAAAGAAAGGGGCCACGGTGTTTCTGTATCTCTATTATGTTGGTGCGGCTTCGGAACTTTTAAATATCTTGATATATCTCGAGAACTACGCATCTGATCAAAAAATATCATAGAACATAAAAAGTAGGAAACTTAATTCTCTACAAAAAAGGTCTCTTAACATTTTACCATAGCTCGCTTCGTTTCCGAGATATTTGCAGATTTATCTCAAGGGAAGGGGCCTGACGGACATATTTCGAGATATTTCTTCTTCTTGTTGTTCTTCTTCTGCACAGCTAAGCTGGAAGTGGCATTTGCGGCTCGCACTAGTGCAGAGTTATCTCAAGGAAAGGGGCCACGGTGTTTCTGTATCTCTATTATGTTGGTGCGGCTTCGGAACTTTTAAATATCTCGATATATCTCGAAAACTACGCTTCTGATCAAAAAATATCATAGAACATAAATTGTAGGAAACTTAATTCTCTACAAAAATGGTCTCTCAACATTTTGCCATAGCTCGCTTCGTTTCCGAGATATTTGCAGATTTATCTCAAGGGAAGTGGCCTGACGGACATATTTCGAGATATTTCTTCTTCTTGTTGTTCTTCTTCTGCACAGCTAAGCTGGAAGTGGCATTTGCAGCTCGCAATAGTGCAGAGTTATCCCAAAGAAAGGGGCCACGGTGTTTCTGTATCTCTATTATGTTGGTGCGGCTTCGGAACTTTTAAATATCTTGATATATCTCGAGAACTACGCATCTGATCAAAAAATATCATAGAACATAAAAAGTAGGAAACTTAATTCTCTACAAAAAAGGTCTCTTAACATTTTGCCATAGCTCGCTTCGTTTCCGAGATATTTGCACATTTATCTCAAGGGAAGGGGCCTAACGGACATATTTCGAGATATTTCTTCCTCTTGTTGTTCTTCTTCTGCACAGCTAAACTGGAAGTGGCATTTCCAGCTCGCAATAGTGCAGAGTTATCTCAAAGAAAGGGGCCACGGTGTTTCTGTATCTCTATTATGTTGGTGCGGCTTCGGAACTTTTAAATATCTTGATATATCTCGAGAACTACGCATCTGATCAAAAAATATCATAGAACATAAAAAGTAGGAAACTTAATTCTCTACAAAAAAGGTCCCTTAACATTGTGCCATACCTCGCTTCGTTTCCGAGATATTTGCATATTTATCTCAAGGGAAGGGGCCTGACGGACATATTTCGAGATATTTCTTCTTCTTGTTGTTCTTCTTCTGCACAGCTAAGCTGGAAGTGGCATTTGCGGCTCGCACTAGTGCAGAGTTATCTCAAAGAAAGGGGCCACGGTGTTTCTGTATCTCTATTATGTTGGTGCGGCTTCGGAACTTTTAAATATCTCGATATATCTCGAAAACTACGCTTCTGATCAAAAAATATCATAGAACCTAAATTGTAGGAAACATAATTCTCTACAAAAAAGGTCTCTTAAGATTTTGCCATAGCTCGCTTCGTTTCCGAGATATTTGCAGATATATCTCAAGGGAAGGGGCCTGACGGACATATTTCGAGATATTTCTTCTTCTTGTTGTTCTTCTTCTGCACAGCTAAGCTGGAAGTGGCATTTGCAGCTCGCAATAGTGCAGAGTTATCTCAAAGAAAGGGGCCACGGTGTTTCTGTATCTCTATTATGTTGGTGCGGCTTCGGAACTTTTAAATATCTTGATATATCTCGAGAACTACGCATCTGATCAAAAAATATCATAGAACATAAAAAGTAGGAAACTTAATTCTCTACAAAAAAGGTCTCTTCACATTTTACCATAGCTCGCTTCGTTTCCGAGATATTTGCAGATTTATCTCAAGGGAAGGGTCCTGATGGACATATTTCGAGATATTTCTTCTTCTTGTTGTTCTTCTTCTGCACAGCTAAACTGGAAGTGGCATTTCCAGCTCGCAATCGTGCAGAGTTATCTCAAAGAAAGGGGCCACGGTGTTTCTGTATCTCTATTATGTTGGTGCGGCTTCGTAACTTTTAAATATCTCGATATATCTCGAAAACTACGCTTCCGATCAAAAAATATCATAGAACATAAATTGTAGGAAACATAATTCTCTACAAAAAACGTCTCTTAACATTTTGCCATAGCTCGCTTCGTTTCCGAGATATTTGCAGATTCAGCTCAAAGGAACGGGCCTGACGGACATATTTCGAGATACTTCGTCTTCTTGTTGTTCTTCTTCTGCACAGCTAAGCTGGAAGTGGCATTTGCGGCTCGCACTAGAGCAGAGTTATCTCAAAGAAAGGGGCCACGGTGTTTCTGTATCTCTATTATGTTGGTGCGGCTTCGGAACTTTTAAATATCTCGATATATCTCGAAAACTACGCTTCTGATCAAAAAATATCATAGAACATAAATTGTAGGAAACATAATTCTCTACAAAAAAGGTCTCTTAACATTTTGCCATAGCTCGCTTCGTTTCCGAGATATTTGCAGATTCATCTCAAGGGAAGGGGTCTGACGGACATATTTCGAGATATTTCTTCTTCTTGTTGTTCTTCTTCTGCACAGCTAAGTTCAAAGTGGCATTTGCAGCTCGCAATAGTGCAGAGTTATCTCAAAGAAAGAGGCCACGGTGTTTCTGTACCTCTATTATGTTGGTGCAGCTTCGGAACTTTTAAATATCTCGATATATCTCGAAAACTACGCTTCTGATCAAAAAATATCATAGAACGTAAATTGTAGGAAACATTATTCTCTACAAAAAAGGTCTCTTAACATTTTGCCATAGCTCGCTTCGTTTCCGAGATATTTGCAGATATATCTCAAGGGAAGGGGCCTGACGGACATATTTCGAGATATTTGTTCTTCTTGTTGTTCTTCTTCTGCACAGCTAAGCTGGAAGTGGCATTTGCGGCTCGCACTAGTGCAGAGTTATCTCAAAGAAAGGGGCCACGGTGTTTCTGTATCTCTATTATGTTGGTGCGGCTTCGGAACTTTTAAATATCTCGATATATCTCGAAAACTACGCTTCTGATCAAAAAATATCATAGAACATAAATTGTAGGAAACATAATTCTCTACAAAAAAGGTCTCTTAACATTTTGCCATAGCTCGCTTCGTTTCCGAGATATTTGCAGATATATCTCAAGGGAAGGGGCCTACCGGACATATTTCGAGATATTTCTTCTTCTTGTTGTTCTTCTTCTGCACAGCTAAACCGGAAGTGGCATTTCCAGCTCGCAATAGTGCAGAGTTATCTCAAAGAGAGGGGCCACGGTGTTTCTGTATCTCTATTATGTTGGTGCGGCTTCGGAACTTTTAAATATCTTGATATATCTCGAGAGCTACGCGTCTGATCAAAAAATATCATAGAACATAAAAAGTAGGAAACATAATTCTCTACAAAAAAGGTCTCTTAACATTTTGCCATAGCTCACTTCGTTTCCGAGATATTTGCAGATATATCTCAAGGGAAGGGGCCTGACGGACATATTTCGAGATATTTCTTCTTCTTGTTGCTCTTCTTCTGCACAGCTAAGCTGGAAGTGGCATTTGCGGCTCGCACTAGTGCACAGTTATCTCAAAGAAAGGGGCCACGGTGTTTCTGTATCTCTATTATGTTGGTGCGTCTTCGGAACTTTTAAATATCTCGATATATCTCGAAAACTACGCTTCTGATCAAAAAATATCATAGAACATAAATTGTAGGAAACATAATTCTCTACAAAAAAGGTCTCTTAACATTTTGCCATAGCTCGCTTCGTTTCCGAGATATTTGCAGATTCATCTCAAGGGAAGGGGTCTGACGGACATATTTCGAGATATTTCTTCTTCTTGTTGTTCTTCTTCTGCACAGCTAAGCTCGAAGTGGCATTTGCAGCTCGCAATAGTGCAGAGTTATCTCAAAGAAAGAGGCCACGGTGTTTCTGTACCTCTATTATGTTGGTGCAGCTTCGGAACTTTTAAATATCTTGATATATCTCGAGAACTACGCATCTGATCAAAAAACATCATCGAACATAAAAAGTAGGAAACTTAATTCTCTACAAAAAAGGTCTCTTAACATTTTGCCATAGCTCGCTTCGTTTCCGAGATATTTGCAGATTTATCTCAAGGGAAGGGTCCTGATGGACATATTTCGAGATATTTCTTCTTCTTGTTGTTCTTCTTCTGCACAGCTAAACTGGAAGTGGCATTTCCAGCTCGCAATCGTGCAGAGTTATCTCAAAGAAAGGGGCCACGGTGTTTCTGTATCTCTATTATGTTGGTGCGGCTTCGGAACTTTTAAATATCTCGATATATCTCGAAAACTACGCTTCTGATCAAAAAATATCATAGAACATAAATTGTAGCAAACATAATTCTCTACAAAAAACGTCTCTTAACATTTTGCCATAGCTCGCTTCGTTTCCGAGATATTTGCAGATTCAGCTCAAAGGAACGGGCCTGACGGACATATTTCGAGATACTTCTTCTTCTTGTTGTTCTTCTTCTGCACAGCTAAGCTGGAAGTGGCATTTGCGGCTCGCACTAGAGCAGAGTTATCTCAAAGAAAGGGGCCACGGTGTTTCTGTATCTCTATTATGTTGGTGCGGCTTCGGAACTTTTAAATATCTCGATATATCTCGAAAACTACGCTTCTGATCAAAAAATATCATAGAACATAAATTGTAGGAAACATAATTCTCTACAAAAAACGTCTCATAACATTTTGCCATAGCTCGCTTCGTTTCCGAGATATTTGCAGATTCAGCTCAAAGGAACTGGCCTGACGGACATATTTCGTGATATTTCTTCTTCTTGTTGTTCTTCCTCTGCACAGCTAAGCTGGAAGTGGCATTTGCAGCTCGCAATAGTGCAGAGTTATCTGTAAGAAAGGGGCCACGGTGTTTCTGTATCTCTATTATGTTGGTGCGGCTTCGGAACTTTTAAATATCTTGATATATCTCGAGAACTACGCATCTGATCAAAAAATATCATAGAACATAAAAAGTAGGAAACTTAATTCTCTACAAAAAAGGTCTCTTCACATTTTACCATAGCTCGCTTCGTTTCCGAGATATTTGCAGATTTATCTCAAGGGAAGGGGCCTGACGGACATATTTCGAGATATTTCTTCTTCTTGTTGTTCTTCTTCTGCACAGCTAAGCTGGAAGTGGCATTTGCGGCTCGCACTAGTGCAGAGTTATCTCAAAGAAAGGGGCCACGGTGTTTCTGTATCTCTATTATGTTGGTGCGGCTTCGGAACTTTTAAATATCTCGATATATCTCGAAAACTACGCTTCTGATCAAAAAATATCATAGAACATAAATTATAGGAAACATAATTCTCTACAAAAAAGGTCTCTTAACATTTTGCCATAGCTCGCTTCGTTTCCGAGATATTTGCAGATTTATCTCAAGGGAAGGGGCCTGACGGACATATTTCGAGATATTTCTTCTTCTTGTTGTTCATCTTCTGCACAGCTAAGCTGGAAGTGGCATTGGCGGCTCGCACTAGTGCAGAGTTATCTCAAAGAAAGGGGCCACGGTGTTTCTGTATCTCTATTATGTTGGTGCGGCTTTGGAACTTTTAAATATCTCGATATATCTCGAAAACTACGCTTCTGATCAAAAAATATCATAGAACATAAATTGTAGGAAACATAATTCTCTACAAAAAAGGTCTCTTAACATTTTGCCATAGCTCGCTTCGTTTCCGAGATATTTGCAGATATATCTCAAGGGAAGGGGCCTGACGGACATATTTCGAGATATGTCTTCTTCTTGTTGTTCTTCTTCTGCACAGCTAAGCTGGAAGTGGCATTTACAGCTCGCAATAGTGCAGAGTTATTTCAAAGAAAGGGGCCACGGTGTTTCTGTATCTCTATTATGTTGGTGCGGCTTCGGAACTTTTAAATATCTTGATATATCTCGAGAACTACGCATCTGATCAAAAAATATCATAGAACATAAAAAGTAGGAAACTTAATTCTCTACAAAAAAGGTCTCTTAACATTTTACCATAGCTCGCTTCGTTTCCGAGATATTTGCAGATTTATCTCAAGGGAAGGGGCCTGACGGACATATTTCGAGATATTTCTTCTTCTTGTTGTTCTTCTTCTGCACAGCTAAGCTGGAAGTGGCATTTGCGGCTCGCACTAGTGCAGAGTTATCTCAAGGAAAGGGGCCACGGTGTTTCTGTATCTCTATTATGTTGGTGCGGCTTCGGAACTTTTAAATATCTCGATATATCTCGAAAACTACGCTTCTGATCAAAAAATATCATAGAACATAAATTGTAGGAAACTTAATTCTCTACAAAAATGGTCTCTCAACATTTTGCCATAGCTCGCTTCGTTTCCGAGATATTTGCAGATTTATCTCAAGGGAAGGGGCCTGACGGACATATTTCGAGATATTTCTTCTTCTTGTTGTTCTTCTTCTGCACAGCTAAGCTGGAAGTGGCATTTGCGGCTCGCACTAGTGCAGAGTTATCTCAAAGAAAAGGGCCACGGTGTTTCTGTATCCCTATTATGTTGGTGCGGCTTCGGAACTTTTAAATATCTCGATATATCTCGAAAACTACGCTTCTGATCAAAAAATATCATAGAACATAAATTGTAGGAAACATAATTCTCTACAAAAAACGTCTCATAACATTTTGCCATAGCTCGCTTCGTTTCCGAGATATTTGCAGATTCAGCTCAAAGGAACTGGCCTGACGGACATATTTCGAGATATTTCTTCTTCTTGTTGTTCTTCCTCTGCACAGCTAAGCTGGAAGTGGCATTTGCAGCTCGCAATAGTGCAGAGTTATCTGTAAGAAAGGGGCCACGGTGTTTCTGTATCTCTATTATGTTGGTGCGGCTTCGGAACTTTTAAATATCTCGATATATCTCGAAAACTACGCTTCCGATCAAAAAATATCATAGAACATAAATTGTAGGAAACATAATTCTCTACAAAAAACGTCTCTTAACATTTTGCCATAGCTCGCTTCGTTTCCGAGATATTTGCAGATTCAGCTCAAAGGAACGGGCCTGACGGACATATTTCGAGATACTTCGTCTTCTTGTTGTTCTTCTTCTGCACAGCTAAGCTGGAAGTGGCATTTGCGGCTCGCACTAGAGCAGAGTTATCTCAAAGAAAGGGGCCACGGTGTTTCTGTATCTCTATTATGTTGGTGCGGCTTCGGAACTTTTAAATATCTCGATATATCTCGAAAACTACGCTTCTGATCAAAAAATATCATAGAACATAAATTGTAGGAAACATAATTCTCTACAAAAAAGGTCTCTTAACATTTTGCCATAGCTCGCTTCGTTTCCGAGATATTTGCAGATTCATCTCAAGGGAAGGGGTCTGACGGACATATTTCGAGATATTTCTTCTTCTTGTTGTTCTTCTTCTGCACAGCTAAGTTCAAAGTGGCATTTGCAGCTCGCAATAGTGCAGAGTTATCTCAAAGAAAGAGGCCACGGTGTTTCTGTACCTCTATTATGTTGGTGCAGCTTCGGAACTTTTAAATATCTTGATATATCTCGAGAACTACGCATCTGATCAAAAAATATCATCGAACATAAAAAGTAGGAAACATAATTCTCTACAAAAAAGGTCTCTTAACATTTTGCCATAGCTCGCTTCGTTTCCGAGATATTTGCAGATTTATCTCAAGGGAAGTGGCCTGACGGACATATTTCGAGATATTTCTTCTTCTTGTTGTTCTTCTTCTGCACAGCTAAGCTGGAAGTGGCATTTGCAGCTCGCAATAGTGCAGAGTTATCCCAAAGAAAGGGGCCACGGTGTTTCTGTATCTCTATTATGTTGGTGCGGCTTCGGAACTTTTAAATATCTTGATATATCTCGAGAACTACGCATCTGATCAAAAAATATCATAGAACATAAAAAGTAGGAAACTTAATTCTCTACAAAAAAGGTCTCTTAACATTTTGCCATAGCTCGCTTCGTTTCCGAGATATTTGCACATTTATCTCAAGGGAAGGGGCCTAACGGACATATTTCGAGATATTTCTTCCTCTTGTTGTTCTTCTTCTGCACAGCTAAACTGGAAGTGGCATTTCCAGCTCGCAATAGTGCAGAGTTATCTCAAAGAAAGGGGCCACGGTGTTTCTGTATCTCTATTATGTTGGTGCGGCTTCGGAACTTTTAAATATCTTGATATATCTCGAGAACTACGCATCTGATCAAAAAATATCATAGAACATAAAAAGTAGGAAACTTAATTCTCTACAAAAAAGGTCCCTTAACATTGTGCCATACCTCGCTTCGTTTCCGAGATATTTGCATATTTATCTCAAGGGAAGGGGCCTGACGGCCATATTTCGAGATATTTCTTCTTCTTGTTGTTCTTCTTCTGCACAGCTAAGCTGGAAGTGGCATTTGCGGCTCGCACTAGTGCAGAGTTATCTCAAAGAAAGGGGCCACGGTGTTTCTGTATCTCTATTATGTTGGTGCGGCTTCGGAACTTTTAAATATCTCGATATATCTCGAAAACTACGCTTCTGATCAAAAAATATCATAGAACCTAAATTGTAGGAAACATAATTCTCTACAAAAAAGGTCTCTTAAGATTTTGCCATAGCTCGCTTCGTTTCCGAGATATTTGCAGATATATCTCAAGGGAAGGGGCCTGACGGACATATTTCGAGATATTTCTTCTTCTTGTTGTTCTTCTTCTGCACAGCTAAGCTGGAAGTGGCATTTGCAGCTCGCAATAGTGCAGAGTTATCTCAAAGAAAGGGGCCACGGTGTTTCTGTATCTCTATTATGTTGGTGCGGCTTCGGAACTTTTAAATATCTTGATATATCTCGAGAACTACGCATCTGATCAAAAAATATCATAGAACATAAAAAGTAGGAAACTTAATTCTCTACAAAAAAGGTCTCTTCACATTTTACCATAGCTCGCTTCGTTTCCGAGATATTTGCAGATTTATCTCAAGGGAAGGGTCCTGATGGACATATTTCGAGATATTTCTTCTTCTTGTTGTTCTTCTTCTGCACAGCTAAACTGGAAGTGGCATTTCCAGCTCGCAATCGTGCAGAGTTATCTCAAAGAAAGGGGCCACGGTGTTTCTGTATCTCTATTATGTTGGTGCGGCTTCGGAACTTTTAAATATCTCGATATATCTCGAAAACTACGCTTCCGATCAAAAAATATCATAGAACATAAATTGTAGGAAACATAATTCTCTACAAAAAACGTCTCTTAACATTTTGCCATAGCTCGCTTCGTTTCCGAGATATTTGCAGATTCAGCTCAAAGGAACGGGCCTGACGGACATATTTCGAGATACTTCGTCTTCTTGTTGTTCTTCTTCTGCACAGCTAAGCTGGAAGTGGCATTTGCGGCTCGCACTAGAGCAGAGTTATCTCAAAGAAAGGGGCCACGGTGTTTCTGTATCTCTATTATGTTGGTGCGGCTTCGGAACTTTTAAATATCTCGATATATCTCGAAAACTACGCTTCTGATCAAAAAATATCATAGAACATAAATTGTAGGAAACATAATTCTCTACAAAAAAGGTCTCTTAACATTTTGCCATAGCTCGCTTCGTTTCCGAGATATTTGCAGATTCATCTCAAGGGAAGGGGTCTGACGGACATATTTCGAGATATTTCTTCTTCTTGTTGTTCTTCTTCTGCACAGCTAAGTTCAAAGTGGCATTTGCAGCTCGCAATAGTGCAGAGTTATCTCAAAGAAAGAGGCCACGGTGTTTCTGTACCTCTATTATGTTGGTGCAGCTTCGGAACTTTTAAATATCTCGATATATCTCGAAAACTACGCTTCTGATCAAAAAATATCATAGAACGTAAATTGTAGGAAACATTATTCTCTACAAAAAAGGTCTCTTAACATTTTGCCATAGCTCGCTTCGTTTCCGAGATATTTGCAGATATATCTCAAGGGAAGGGGCCTGACGGACATATTTCGAGATATTTGTTCTTCTTGTTGTTCTTCTTCTGCACAGCTAAGCTGGAAGTGGCATTTGCGGCTCGCACTAGTGCAGAGTTATCTCAAAGAAAGGGGCCACGGTGTTTCTGTATCTCTATTATGTTGGTGCGGCTTCGGAACTTTTAAATATCTCGATATATCTCGAAAACTACGCTTCTGATCAAAAAATATCATAGAACCTAAATTGTAGGAAACATAATTCTCTACAAAAAAGGTCTCTTAAGATTTTGCCATAGCTCGCTTCGTTTCCGAGATATTTGCAGATATATCTCAAGGGAAGGGGCCTGACGGACATATTTCGAGATATTTCTTCTTCTTGTTGTTCTTCTTCTGCACAGCTAAGCTGGAAGTGGCATTTGCAGCTCGCAATAGTGCAGAGTTATCTCAAAGAAAGGGGCCACGGTGTTTCTGTATCTCTATTATGTTGGTGCGGCTTCGGAACTTTTAAATATCTTGATATATCTCGAGAACTACGCATCTGATCAAAAAATATCATAGAACATAAAAAGTAGGAAACTTAATTCTCTACAAAAAAGGTCTCTTCACATTTTACCATAGCTCGCTTCGTTTCCGAGATATTTGCAGATTTATCTCAAGGGAAGGGTCCTGATGGACATATTTCGAGATATTTCTTCTTCTTGTTGTTCTTCTTCTGCACAGCTAAACTGGAAGTGGCATTTCCAGCTCGCAATCGTGCAGAGTTATCTCAAAGAAAGGGGCCACGGTGTTTCTGTATCTCTATTATGTTGGTGCGGCTTCGGAACTTTTAAATATCTCGATATATCTCGAAAACTACGCTTCCGATCAAAAAATATCATAGAACATAAATTGTAGGAAACATAATTCTCTACAAAAAACGTCTCTTAACATTTTGCCATAGCTCGCTTCGTTTCCGAGATATTTGCAGATTCAGCTCAAAGGAACGGGCCTGACGGACATATTTCGAGATACTTCGTCTTCTTGTTGTTCTTCTTCTGCACAGCTAAGCTGGAAGTGGCATTTGCGGCTCGCACTAGAGCAGAGTTATCTCAAAGAAAGGGGCCACGGTGTTTCTGTACCTCTATTATGTTGGTGCAGCTTCGGAACTTTTAAATATCTCGATATATCTCGAAAACTACGCTTCTGATCAAAAAATATCATAGAACATAAATTGTAGGAAACATAATTCTCTACAAAAAAGGTCTCTTAACATTTTGCCATAGCTCGCTTCGTTTCCGAGATATTTGCAGATATATCTCAAGGGAAGGGGCCTACCGGACATATTTCGAGATATTTCTTCTTCTTGTTGTTCTTCTTCTGCACAGCTAAACTGGAAGTGGCATTTCCAGCTCGCAATAGTGCAGAGTTATCTCAAAGAGAGGGGCCACGGTGTTTCTGTATCTCTATTATGTTGGTGCGGCTTCGGAACTTTTAAATATCTTGATATATCTCGAGAGCTACGCGTCTGATCAAAAAATATCATAGAACATAAAAAGTAGGAAACTTAATTCTCTACAAAAAAGGTCTCTTAACATTTTGCCATAGCTCGCTTCGTTTCCGAGATATTTGCAGATTTATCTCAAGGGAAGGGGCCTGACGGACATATTTCGAGATACTTCTTCTTCTTGTTGTTCTTCATCTGCACAGCTGAGCTGGAAGTGGCATTTGCAGGTCGCAATAGTGCAGAGTTATCTCAAAGAAAGGGGCCACGATGTTTCTGTATCTCTATTATGTTGGTGCGGCTTCGGAACTTTTAAATATATCGATATATCTCGAAAACTACGCTTCTGATCAAAAAATATCATAGAACGTAAATTGTAGGAAACGTTATTCTCTACAAAAAAGGTCTCTTAAGATTTTGCCATAGGTCGCTTCGTTTCCGAGATATTTGCAGATTTATCTCAGGGGAAGGGTCCTGATGGACATATTTCGAGATATTTCTTCTTCTTGTTGTTCTTCTTCTGCACAGCTAAACTGGAAGTGGCATTTCCAGCTCGCAATAGTGCAGAGTTATCTCAAAGAAAGGGGCCACGGTGTTTCTGTATCTCTATTATGTTGGTGCGACTTCGGAACTTTTAAATATCTTAATATATCTCGAGAACTACGCATCTGATCTAAAAATATCATACTACATAAAAAGTAGGAAACTTAATTCTCTACAAGAAAGGTCTCTAAACATTTTGCCATAGCTCGCTTCGTTTCCGAGATATTTGCAGATTTATCTCAAGGGAAGGGGCCTGACGGACGTATTTCGAGATATTTCTTCTTCTTGTTGTTCTTCCTCTGCACAGCTAAGCTGGAAGTGGCATTTGCGGCTCGCACTAGTGCACAGTTATCTCAAAGAAAGGGGCCACGGTGTTTCTGTGTCTCTATTATGTTGGTGCGTCTTCGGAACTTTTAAATATCTTGATATATCTCGAGAACTATGCATCTGATCAAAAAATATTGTAGAACATAAATTGTAGGAAACATAATTCTCTACAAAAAAGGTCTCTTAACATTTTGCCATAGCTCGCTTCGTTTCCGAGATATTTGCACATATATCTCAAGGGAAGGGGCCTGACGGACATATTTCGAGATATTTCTTCTTCTTGTTGTTCTTCTTCTGCACAGCTAAGCTGGAAGTGGCATTTACAGCTCGCAATAGTGCAGAGTTATCTCAAAGAAAGGGGCCACGGTGTTTCTGTATCTCTATTATGTTGGTGCGGCTTCGGAACTTTTAAATATCTCGATATATCTCGAAAACTACGCTTCTGATCAAAAAATATCATAGAACATAAATTGTAGGAAACATAATTCTCTATAAAATACGTCTCTTAACATTTTGCCATAGCTCGCTTCGTTTCCGAGATATTTGCAGATGTATCTCAAGGGAAGGGGCCTGACGGACATATTTCGAGATATTTCTTCTTCTTGTTGTTCTTCCTCTGCACAGCTAAGCTGGAAGTGGCATTTGCAGCTCGCAATAGTGCAGAGTTATCTCAAAGAAAGGGGCCACGGTGTTTCTGTATCTCTATTATGTTGGTGCGGCTTCGGAACTTTTAAGTATCTTGATATATCTCGAGAACTACGCATCTGATCAAAAAATATCATAGAACATAAAAAGTAGGAAACTTAATTCTCTACAAAAAAGGTCTCTTAACATTTTGCCATGGCTCGCTTCGTTTCCGAGATATTTGCAGATTTATCTCAAGGGAAGGGGCCTGACGGACATATTTCGAGATATTTCTTCTTCTTGTTGTTCTTCTTCTGCACAGCTAAACTGGAAGTGGCATTTCCAGCTCGCAATAGTGCAGAGTTATCTCAAAGAAAGGTGCCACGGTGTTTCTGTATCTCTATTATGTTGGTGCGGCTTCGGAACTTTTAAATATCTCGATATATCTCGAGAACTACGCATATGATCAAAAAATATCATAGAACATAAAAAGTAGGAAACTTAATTCTCTACAAAAAAGGTCTCTTAACATTTTGCCATAGCTCGCTTCGTTTCCGAGATATTTGCAGATTTATCTCAAGGGAAGGGGCCTGACGGACATATTTCGAGATACTTCTTCTTCTTGTTGTTCTTCTTCTGCACAGCTGAGCTGGAAGTGGCATTTGCAGGTCGCAACAGTGCAGAGTTATCTCAAAGAAAGGGGCCACGGTGTTTCTGTATCTCTATTATGTTGGTGCGGCTTCGGAACTTTTAAATATATCGATATATCTCGAAAACTACGCTTCTGATCAAAAAATATCATAGAACATAAATTGTAGGAAACATTATTCTCTACAAAAAAGGTCTCTCAACATTTTGCCGTAGCTCGCTTCGTTTCCGAGATATTTGCAGATTTATCTCAACGGAAGGGTCCTGATGGACATATTTCGAGATATTTCTTCTTCTTGTTGTTCTTCTTCTGCACAGCTAAGCTGGAAGTGGCATTAGCAGCTCGCAATAGTGCAGAGTTATCTCAAAGAAAGGGGCCACGGTGTTTCTGTATCTCTATTATGTTGGTGCGGCTTCGGAACTTTTAAATATCTTGATATATCTCGAGAACTACGCATCTGATCAAAAAATATCATAGAACATAACAAGTAGGAAACTTAATTCTCTACAAAAGCGGTCTCTTAACATTTTGCCATAGCTCGCTTCGTTTCCGAGATATTTGCAGATGTATCTCAAGGGAAGGGGCCTGACGGACATATTTCGAGATATTTCTTCTTCTTGTTGTTCTTCCTCTGCACAGCTAAGCTGGAAGTGGCATTTGCAGCTCGCAATAGTGCAGAGTTATCTCAAAGAAAGGGGCCACGGTGTTTCTGTATCTCTATTATGTTGGTGCGGCTTCGGAACTTTTAAGTATCTTGATATATCTCGAGAACTACGCATCTGATCAAAAAATATCATAGAACATAAAAAGTAGGAAACTTAATTCTCTACAAAAAAGGTCTCTTAACATTTTGCCATAGCTCGCTTCGTTTCCGAGATATTTGCAGATGTATCTTAAGGGAAGGGGCCTGACGGACATATTTCGAGATATTTCTTCTTCTTGTTGTTCTTCCTCTGCACAGCTAAGCTGGAAGTGGCATTTGCAGCTCGCAATAGTGCAGAGTTATCTCAAAGAAAGGGGCCACGGTGTTTCTGTATCTCTATTATGTTGGTGCGGCTTCGGAACTTTTAAGTATCTTGATATATCTCGAGAACTACGCATCTGATCAAAAAATATCATAGAACATAAAAAGTAGGAAACTTAATTCTCTACAAAAAAGGTCTCTTAACATTTTGCCATAGCTCGCTTCGTTTCCGAGATATTTGCAGATTTATCTCAAGGGAAGGGGCCTGACGGACATATTTCGAGATATTTCTTCTTCTTGTTGTTCTTCTTCTGCACAGCTAAACTGGAAGTGGCATTTCCAGCTCGCAATAGTGCAGAGTTATCTCAAAGAAAGGTGCCACGGTGTTTCTGTATCTCTATTATGTTGGTGCGGCTTCGGAACTTTTAAATATCTCGATATATCTCGAAAACTACGCTTCTGATCAAAAAATATCATAGAACATAAATTGTAGGAAACATAATTCTCTATAAAAAACGTCTCTTAACATTTTGCCATAGCTCGCTTCGTTTCCGAGATATTTGCAGATTCAGCTCAAAGGAACTGGCCTGACGGACATATTTCGAGATATTTCTTCTTCTTGTTGTTCTTCTTCTGCACAGCTAAGCTGGAAGTGGCATTTGCAGCTCGCAATAGTGCAGAGTTATCTCAAAGAAAGGGGCCACGGTGTTTCTGTATCTCTATTATGTTGGTGCGGCTTCGGAACTTTTAAATATCTTGATATATCTCGAGAACTACGCATCTGATCAAAAAATATCATAGAACATAACAAGTAGGAAACTTAATTCTCTACAAAAGAGGTCTCTTAACATTTTGCCATAGCTCGCTTCGTTTCCGAGATATTTGCAGATTTATCTCACGGGAAGGGGCCTAACGGACATATTTCGAGATATTTCTTCTTCTTGTTGTTCTTCTTCTGCACAGCTAAACTGGAAGTGGCATTTCCAGCTCGCAATAGTGCAGAGTTATCTCAAAGAAAGGGGCCACGGTGTTTCTGTATCCCTATTATGTTGGTGCGGCTTCGGAACTTTTAAATATCTCGATATATCTCGAAAACTACGCTTCTGATCAAAAAATATCATAGAACATAAATTGTAGGAAACATAATTCTCTATAAAAAACGTCTCTTAACATTTTGCCATAGCTCGCTTCGTTTCCGAGATATTTGCAGATTTATCTCAAGGGAAGGGGCCTGACGGACATATTTCGAGATATTTCTTCTTCTTGTTGTTCTTCTTCTGCACAGCTAAACTGGAAGTGGCATTTCCAGCTCGCAATAGTGCAGAGTTATCTCAAAGAAAGGGGCCACGGTGTTTCTGTATCCCTATTATGTTGGTGCGGCTTCGGAACTTTTAAATATCTCGATATATCTCGAAAACTACGCATCTGATCAAAAAATATCATAGAACATAAAAAGTAGGAAACTTAATTCTCTACAAAAAAGGTCTCTTAACATTTTGCCATAGCTCGCTTCGTTTCCGAGATATTTGCAGATTTATCTCAAGGGAAGGGGCCTGACGGACATATTTCGAGATATTTCTTCTTCTTGTTGTTCTTCTTCTGCACAGCTAAACTGGAAGTGGCATTTCCAGCTCGCAATAGTGCAGAGTTATCTCAAAGAAAGGGGCCACGATGTTTCTGTATCTCTATTATGTTGGTGCGGCTTCGGAACTTTTAAATATATCGATATATCTCGAAAACTACGCTTCTGATCAAAAAATATCATAGAACGTAAATTGTAGGAAACGTTATTCTCTACAAAAAAGGTCTCTTAAGATTTTGCCATAGGTCGCTTCGTTTCCGAGATATTTGCAGATTTATCTCAGGGGAAGGGTCCTGATGGACATATTTCGAGATATTTCTTCTTCTTGTTGTTCTTCTTCTGCACAGCTAAACTGGAAGTGGCATTTCCAGCTCGCAATCGTGCAGAGTTATCTCAAAGAAAGGGGCCACGGTGTTTCTGTATCTCTATTATGTTGGTGCGGCTTCGGAACTTTTAAATATCTTGATATATCTCGAGAACTACGCCTCTGATCGAAAAATATCATAGAACATAAAAAGTAGGAAACTTAATTCTCTACAAAAAAGGTCTCTTAACATTTTGCCATAGCTCGCTTCGTTTCCGAGATATTTGCAGATTTATCTCAAGGGAAGGGGCCTGACGGACATATTTCGAGATATTTCTTCTTCTTGTTGTTCTTCTTCTGCACAGCTAAGCTGGAAGTGGCATTTGCAGCGCGCAATAGTGCAGAGTTATCTCAAAGAAAGGGGCCACGGTGTTTCTGTATCTCTATTATGTTGGTGCGACTTCGGAACTTTTAAATATCTTAATATATCTCGAGAACTACGCATCTGATCTAAAAATATCATACTACATAAAAAGTAGGAAACTTAATTCTCTACAAGAAAGGTCTCTAAACATTTTGCCATAGCTCGCTTCGTTTCCGAGATATTTGCAGATTTATCTCAAGGGAAGGGGCCTGACGGACGTATTTCGAGATATTTCTTCTTCTTGTTGTTCTTCCTCTGCACAGCTAAGCTGGAAGTGGCATTTGCGGCTCGCACTAGTGCACAGTTATCTCAAAGAAAGGGGCCACGGTGTTTCTGTATCTCTATTATGTTGGTGCGTCTTCGGAACTTTTAAATATCTCGATATATCTCGAAAACTACGCTTCTGATCAAAAAATATTATAGAACATAAATTGTAGGAAACATAATTCTCTACAAAAAAGGTCTCTTAACATTTTGCCATAGCTCGCTTCGTTTCCGAGATATTTGCACATATATCTCAAGGGAAGGGGCCTGACGGACATATTTCGAGATATTTCTTCTTCTTGTTGTTCTTCTTCTGCACAGCTAAGCTGGAAGTGGCATTTACAGCTCGCAATAGTGCAGAGTTATCTCAAAGAAAGGGGCCACGGTGTTTCTGTATCTCTATTATGTTGGTGCGGCTTCGGAACTTTTAAATATCTTGATATATCTCGAGAACTATGCATCTGATCAAAAAATATCATAGAACATAAAAAGTAGGAAACCTAGTTCTCTACAAAAAAGGTCTCTTAACATTTTGCCATAGCTCGCTTCGTTTCCGAGATATTTGCAGATTTATCTCAAGGGAAGGGGCCTGACGGACATATTTCGAGATATTTCTTCTTCTTGTTGTTCTTCTTCTGCACAGCTAAGCTGGAAGTGGCATTTGCGGCTCGCACTAGTGCAGAGTTATCTCAAAGAAAGGGGCCACGGTGTTTCTGTATCCCTATTATGTTGGTGCGGCTTCGGAACTTTTAAATATCTCGATATATCTCGAAAACTACGCTTCTGATCAAAAAATATCATAGAACATAAATTGTAGGAAACATAATTCTCTATAAAAAACGTCTCTTAACATTTTGCCATAGCTCGCTTCGTTTCCGAGATATTTGCAGATGTATCTCAAGGGAAGGGGCCTGACGGACATATTTCGAGATATTTCTTCTTCTTGTTGTTCTTCCTCTGCACAGCTAAGCTGGAAGTGGCATTTGCAGCTCGCAATAGTGCAGAGTTATCTCAAAGAAAGGGGCCACGGTGTTTCTGTATCTCTATTATGTTGGTGCGGCTTCGGAACTTTTAAGTATCTTGATATATCTCGAGAACTACGCATCTGATCAAAAAATATCATAGAACATAAAAAGTAGGAAACTTAATTCTCTACAAAAAAGGTCTCTTAACATTTTGCCATGGCTCGCTTCGTTTCCGAGATATTTGCAGATTTATCTCAAAGGAAGGGGCCTGACGGACATATTTCGAGATATTTCTTCTTCTTGTTGTTCTTCTTCTGCACAGCTAAACTGGAAGTGGCATTTCCAGCTCGCAATAGTGCAGAGTTATCTCAAAGAAAGGTGCCACGGTGTTTCTGTATCTCTATTATGTTGGTGCGGCTTCGGAACTTTTAAATATCTCGATATATCTCGAGAACTACGCATATGATCAAAAAATATCATAGAACATAAAAAGTAGGAAACTTAATTCTCTACAAAAAAGGTCTCTTCACATTTTGCCATAGCTCGCTTCGTTTCCGAGATATTTGCAGATTTATCTCAAGGGAAGGGGCCTGACGGACATATTTCGAGATATTTCTTCTTCTTGTTGTTCTTCTTCTGCACAGCTAAACTGGAAGTGGCATTTCCAGCTCGCAATAGTGCAGAGTTATCTCAAAGAAAGGTGCCACGGTGTTTCTGTATCTCTATTATGTTGGTGCGGCTTCGGAACTTTTAAATATCTCGATATATCTCGAGAACTACGCATCTGATCAAAAAATATCATAGAACATAACAAGTAGGAAACTTAATTCTCTACAAAAGAGGTCTCTTAACATTTTGCCATAGCTCGCTTCGTTTCCGAGATATTTGCAGATTTATCTCACGGGAAGGGGCCTAACGGACATATTTCGAGATATTTCTTCTTCATGTTGTTCTTCTTCTGCACAGCTAAACTGGAAGTGGCATTTCCAGCTCGCAATAGTGCAGAGTTATCTCAAAGAAAGGGGCCACGGTGTTTCTGTATCCCTATTATGTTGGTGCGGCTTCGGAACTTTTAAATATCTCGATATATCTCGAAAACTACGCTTCTGATCAAAAAATATCATAGAACATAAATTGTAGGAAACATAATTCTCTATAAAAAACGTCTCTTAACATTTTGCCATAGCTCGCTTCGTTTCCGAGATATTTGCAGATTCAGCTCAAAGGAACTGGCCTGACGGACATATTTCGAGATATTTCTTCTTCTTGTTGTTCTTCTTCTGCACAGCTAAGCTGGAAGTGGCATTTGCAGCTCGCAATAGTGCAGAGTTATCTCAAAGAAAGGGGCCACGGTGTTTCTGTATCTCTATTATGTTGGTGCGGCTTCGGAACTTTTAAATATCTTGATATATCTCGAGAACTACGCATCTGATCAAAAAATATCATAGAACATAAAAAGTAGGAAACTTAATTCTCTACAAAAAAGGTCTCTTAACATTTTGCCATAGCTCGCTTCGTTTCCGAGATATTTGCAGATTTATCTCAAGGGAAGGGGCCTGACGGACATATTTCGAGATACTTCTTCTTCTTGTTGTTCTTCTTCTGCACAGCTAAGCTGGAAGTGGCATTTGCCGCTCGCAATAGTGCAGAGTTATCTCAAAGAAAGGGGCCACGGTGTTTCTGTATCTCTATTATGTTGGTGCGTCTTCGGAACTTTTAAATATCTCGATATATCTCGAAAACTACGCTTCTGATCAAAAAATATTATAGAACATAAATTGTAGGAAACATAATTCTCTACAAAAAAGGTCTCTTAACATTTTGCCATAGCTCGCTTCGTTTCCGAGATATTTGCACATATATCTCAAGGGAAGGGGCCTGACGGACATATTTCGAGATATTTCTTCTTCTTGTTGTTCTTCTTCTGCACAGCTAAGCTGGAAGTGGCATTTACAGCTCGCAATAGTGCAGAGTTATCTCAAAGAAAGGGGCCACGGTGTTTCTGTATCTCTATTATGTTGGTGCGGCTTCGGAACTTTTAAGTATCTTGATATATCTCGAGAACTACGCATCTGATCAAAAAGTATCATAGAACATAAAAAGTAGGAAACTTAATTCTCTACAAAAAAGGTCTCTTAACATTTTGCCATGGCTCGCTTCGTTTCCGAGATATTTGCAGATTTATCTCAAGGGAAGGGGCCTGACGGACATATTTCGAGATATTTCTTCTTCTTGTTGTTCTTCTTCTGCACAGCTAAACTGGAAGTGGCATTTCCAGCTCGCAATAGTGCAGAGTTATCTCAAAGAAAGGTGCCACGGTGTTTCTGTATCTCTATTATGTTGGTGCGGCTTCGGAACTTTTAAATATCTCGATATATCTTGAGAACTACGCATATGATCAAAAAATATCATAGAACATAAAAAGTAGGAAACTTAATTCTCTACAAAAAAGGTCTCTTAACATTTTGCCATAGCTCGCTTCGTTTCCGAGATATTTGCAGATTTATCTCAAGGGAAGGGGCCTGACGGACATATTTCGAGATATTTCTTCTTCTTGTTGTTCTTCCTCTGCACAGCTAAGCTGGAAGTGGCATTTGCAGCTCGCAATAGTGCAGAGTTATCTCAAAGAAAGGGGCCACGGTGTTTCTGTATCTCTATTATGTTGGTGCGGCTTCGGAACTTTTAAATATCTCGATATATCTCGAGAACTACGCATCTGATCAAAAAATATCATAGAACATAACAAGTAGGAAACTTAATTCTCTACAAAAGAGGTCTCTTAACATTTTGCCATAGCTCGCTTCGTTTCCGAGATATTTGCAGATTTATCTCACGGGAAGGGGCCTAACGGACATATTTCGAGATATTTCTTCTTCTTGTTGTTCTTCTTCTGCACAGCTAAACTGGAAGTGGCATTTCCAGCTCGCAATAGTGCAGAGTTATCTCAAAGAAAGGGGCCACGGTGTTTCTGTATCCCTATTATGTTGGTGCGGCTTCGGAACTTTTAAATATCACGATATATCTCGAAAACTACGCTTCTGATCAAAAAATATCATAGAACATAAATTGTAGGAAACATAATTCTCTATAAAAAACGTCTCTTAACATTTTGCCATAGCTCGCTTCGTTTCCGAGATATTTGCAGATTCAGCTCAAAGGAACTGGCCTGACGGACATATTTCGAGATATTTCTTCTTCTTGTTGTTCTTCTTCTGCACAGCTAAGCTGGAAGTGGCATTTGCAGCTCGCAATAGTGCAGAGTTATCTCAAAGAAAGGGGCCACGGTGTTTCTGTATCTCTATTATGTTGGTGCGGCTTCGGAACTTTTAAATATCTTGATATATCTCGAGAACTACGCATCTGATCAAAAAATATCATAGAACATAAAAAGTAGGAAACTTAATTCTCTACAAAAAAGGTCTCTTAACATTTTGCCATAGCTCGCTTCGTTTCCGAGATATTTGCAGATTTATCTCAAGGGAAGGGGCCTGACGGACATATTTCGAGATATTTCTTCTTCTTGTTGTTCTTCCTCTGCACAGCTAAGCTGGAAGTGGCATTTGCAGCTCGCAATAGTGCAGAGTTATCTCAAAGAAAGGGGCCACGGTGTTTCTGTATCTCTATTATGTTGGTGCGGCTTCGGAACTTTTAAGTATCTTGATATATCTCGAGAACTACGCATCTGATCAAAAAATATCATAGAACATAAAAAGTAGGAAACTTAATTCTCTACAAAAAAGGTCTCTTAACATTTTGCCATAGCTCGCTTCGTTTCCGAGATATTTGCAGATTTATCTCAAGGGAAGGGGCCTGACGGACATATTTCGAGATATTTCTTCTTCTTGTTGTTCTTCTTCTGCACAGCTAAACTGGAAGTGGCATTTCCAGCTCGCAATAGTGCAGAGTTATCTCAAAGAAAGGTGCCACGGTGTTTCTGTATCTCTATTATGTTGGTGCGGCTTCGGAACTTTTAAATATCTCGATATATCTCGAGAACTACGCATCTGATCAAAAAATATCATAGAACATAACAAGTAGGAAACTTAATTCTCTACAAAAGAGGTCTCTTAACATTTTGCCATAGCTCGCTTCGTTTCCGAGATATTTGCAGATTTATCTCACGGGAAGGGGCCTAACGGACATATTTCGAGATATTTCTTCTTCTTGTTGTTCTTCTTCTGCACAGCTAAACTGGAAGTGGCATTTCCAGCTCGCAATAGTGCAGAGTTATCTCAAAGAAAGGGGCCACGGTGTTTCTGTATCCCTATTATGTTGGTGCGGCTTCGGAACTTTTAAATATCTCGATATATCTCGAAAACTACGCTTCTGATCAAAAAATATCATAGAACATAAATTGTAGGAAACATAATTCTCTATAAAAAACGTCTCTTAACATTTTGCCATAGCTCGCTTCGTTTCCGAGATATTTGCAGATTCAGCTCAAAGGAACTGGCCTGACGGACATATTTCGAGATATTTCTTCTTCTTGTTGTTCTTCTTCTGCACAGCTAAGCTGGAAGTGGCATTTGCAGCTCGCAATAGTGCAGAGTTATCTCAAAGAAAGGGGCCACGGTGTTTCTGTATCTCTATTATGTTGGTGCGGCTTCGGAACTTTTAAATATCTTGATATATCTCGAGAACTACGCATCTGATCAAAAAATATCATAGAACATAAAAAGTAGGAAACTTAATTCTCTACAAAAAAGGTCTCTTAACATTTTGCCATAGCTCGCTTCGTTTCCGAGATATTTGCAGATTTATCTCAAGGGAAGGGGCCTGACGGACATATTTCGAGATATTTCTTCTTCTTGTTGTTCTTCCTCTGCACAGCTAAGCTGGAAGTGGCATTTGCAGCTCGCAATAGTGCAGAGTTATCTCAAAGAAAGGGGCCACGGTGTTTCTGTATCTCTATTATGTTGGTGCGGCTTCGGAACTTTTAAGTATCTTGATATATCTCGAGAACTACGCATCTGATCAAAAAATATCATAGAACATAAAAAGTAGGAAACTTAATTCTCTACAAAAAAGGTCTCTTAACATTTTGCCATAGCTCGCTTCGTTTCCGAGATATTTGCAGATTTATCTCAAGGGAAGGGGCCTGACGGACATATTTCGAGATATTTCTTCTTCTTGTTGTTCTTCTTCTGCACAGCTAAACTGGAAGTGGCATTTCCAGCTCGCAATAGTGCAGAGTTATCTCAAAGAAAGGTGCCACGGTGTTTCTGTATCTCTATTATGTTGGTGCGGCTTCGGAACTTTTAAATATCTCGATATATCTCGAGAACTACGCATCTGATCAAAAAATATCATAGAACATAACAAGTAGGAAACTTAATTCTCTACAAAAGAGGTCTCTTAACATTTTGCCATAGCTCGCTTCGTTTCCGAGATATTTGCAGATTTATCTCACGGGAAGGGGCCTAACGGACATATTTCGAGATATTTCTTCTTCTTGTTGTTCTTCTTCTGCACAGCTAAACTGGAAGTGGCATTTCCAGCTCGCAATAGTGCAGAGTTATCTCAAAGAAAGGGGCCACGGTGTTTCTGTATCCCTATTATGTTGGTGCGGCTTCGGAACTTTTAAATATCTCGATATATCTCGAAAACTACGCTTCTGATCAAAAAATATCATAGAACATAAATTATAGGAAACATAATTCTCTATAAAAAACGTCTCTTAACATTTTGCCATAGCTCGCTTCGTTTCCGAGATATTTGCAGATTCAGCTCAAAGGAACTGGCCTGACGGACATATTTCGAGATATTTCTTCTTCTTGTTGTTCTTCTTCTGCACAGCTAAGCTGGAAGTGGCATTTGCAGCTCGCAATAGTGCAGAGTTATCTCAAAGAAAGGGGCCACGGTGTTTCTGTATCTCTATTATGTTGGTGCGGCTTCGGAACTTTTAAATATCTTGATATATCTCGAGAACTACGCATCTGATCAAAAAATATCATAGAACATAAAAAGTAGGAAACTTAATTCTCTACAAAAAAGGTCTCTTAACATTTTGCCATAGCTCGCTTCGTTTCCGAGATATTTGCAGATTTATCTCAAGGGAAGGGGCCTGACGGACATATTTCGAGATATTTCTTCTTCTTGTTGTTCTTCTTCTGCACAGCTAAACTGGAAGTGGCATTTCCAGCTCGCAATAGTGCAGAGTTATCTCAAAGAAAGGGGCCACGGTGTTTCTGTATCCCTATTATGTTGGTGCGGCTTCGGAACTTTTAAATATCTCGATATATCTCGAAAACTACGCTTCTGATCAAAAAATATCATAGAACATAAATTGTAGGAAACATAATTCTCTACAAAAAAGGTCTCTTAACATTTTGCCATAGCTCGCTTCGTTTCCGAGATATTTGCAGATTCAGCTCAAAGCAACTGGCCTGACGGACATATTTCGAGATATTTCTTCTTCTTGTTGTTCTTCTTCTGCACAGCTAAGCTGGAAGTGGCATTTGCAGCTCGCAATAGTGCAGAGTTATCTCAAAGAAAGGGGCCACGGTGTTTCTGTATCTCTATTATGTTGGTGCGGCTTCGGAACTTTTAAATATCTTGATATATCTCGAGAACTACGCATCTGATCAAAAAATATCATAGAACATAACAAGTAGGAAACTTAATTCTCTACAAAAGAGGTCTCTTAACATTTTGCCATAGCTCGCTTCGTTTCCGAGATATTTGCAGATTTATCTCACGGGAAGGGGCCTAACGGACATATTTCGAGATATTTCTTCTTCTTGTTGTTCTTCTTCTGCACAGCTAAACTGGAAGTGGCATTTCCAGCTCGCAATAGTGCAGAGTTATCTCAAAGAAAGGGGCCACGGTGTTTCTGTATCCCTATTATGTTGGTGCGGCTTCGGAACTTTTAAATATCTCGATATATCTCGAAAACTACGCTTCTGATCAAAAAATATCATAGAACATAAATTGTAGGAAACATAATTCTCTATAAAAAACGTCTCTTAACATTTTGCCATAGCTCGCTTCGTTTCCGAGATATTTGCAGATTTATCTCAAGGGAAGGGGCCTGACGGACATATTTCGAGATATTTCTTCTTCTTGTTGTTCTTCTTCTGCACAGCTAAACTGGAAGTGGCATTTCCAGCTCGCAATAGTGCAGAGTTATCTCAAAGAAAGGTGCCACGGTGTTTCTGTATCTCTATTATGTTGGTGCGGCTTCGGAACTTTTAAATATCTCGATATATCTCGAGAACTACGCATCTGATCAAAAAATATCATAGAACATAACAAGTAGGAAACTTAATTCTCTACAAAAGAGGTCTCTTAACATTTTGCCATAGCTCGCTTCGTTTCCGAGATATTTGCAGATTTATCTCACGGGAAGGGGCCTAACGGACATATTTCGAGATATTTCTTCTTCTTGTTGTTCTTCTTCTGCACAGCTAAACTGGAAGTGGCATTTCCAGCTCGCAATAGTGCAGAGTTATCTCAAAGAAAGGGGCCACGGTGTTTCTGTATCCCTATTATGTTGGTGCGGCTTCGGAACTTTTAAATATCTCGATATATCTCGAAAACTACGCTTCTGATCAAAAAATATCATAGAACATAAATTATAGGAAACATAATTCTCTATAAAAAACGTCTCTTAACATTTTGCCATAGCTCGCTTCGTTTCCGAGATATTTGCAGATTCAGCTCAAAGGAACTGGCCTGACGGACATATTTCGAGATATTTCTTCTTCTTGTTGTTCTTCTTCTGCACAGCTAAGCTGGAAGTGGCATTTGCAGCTCGCAATAGTGCAGAGTTATCTCAAAGAAAGGGGCCACGGTGTTTCTGTATCTCTATTATGTTGGTGCGGCTTCGGAACTTTTAAATATCTTGATATATCTCGAGAACTACGCATCTGATCAAAAAATATCATAGAACATAAAAAGTAGGAAACTTAATTCTCTACAAAAAAGGTCTCTTAACATTTTGCCATAGCTCGCTTCGTTTCCGAGATATTTGCAGATTTATCTCAAGGGAAGGGGCCTGACGGACATATTTCGAGATATTTCTTCTTCTTGTTGTTCTTCTTCTGCACAGCTAAACTGGAAGTGGCATTTCCAGCTCGCAATAGTGCAGAGTTATCTCAAAGAAAGGGGCCACGGTGTTTCTGTATCCCTATTATGTTGGTGCGGCTTCGGAACTTTTAAATATCTCGATATATCTCGAAAACTACGCTTCTGATCAAAAAATATCATAGAACATAAATTGTAGGAAACATAATTCTCTACAAAAAAGGTCTCTTAACATTTTGCCATAGCTCGCTTCGTTTCCGAGATATTTGCAGATTCAGCTCAAAGCAACTGGCCTGACGGACATATTTCGAGATATTTCTTCTTCTTGTTGTTCTTCTTCTGCACAGCTAAGCTGGAAGTGGCATTTGCAGCTCGCAATAGTGCAGAGTTATCTCAAAGAAAGGGGCCACGGTGTTTCTGTATCTCTATTATGTTGGTGCGGCTTCGGAACTTTTAAATATCTTGATATATCTCGAGAACTACGCATCTGATCAAAAAATATCATAGAACATAACAAGTAGGAAACTTAATTCTCTACAAAAGAGGTCTCTTAACATTTTGCCATAGCTCGCTTCGTTTCCGAGATATTTGCAGATTTATCTCACGGGAAGGGGCCTAACGGACATATTTCGAGATATTTCTTCTTCTTGTTGTTCTTCTTCTGCACAGCTAAACTGGAAGTGGCATTTCCAGCTCGCAATAGTGCAGAGTTATCTCAAAGAAAGGGGCCACGGTGTTTCTGTATCCCTATTATGTTGGTGCGGCTTCGGAACTTTTAAATATCTCGATATATCTCGAAAACTACGCTTCTGATCAAAAAATATCATAGAACATAAATTGTAGGAAACATAATTCTCTATAAAAAACGTCTCTTAACATTTTGCCATAGCTCGCTTCGTTTCCGAGATATTTGCAGATTTATCTCAAGGGAAGGGGCCTGACGGACATATTTCGAGATATTTCTTCTTCTTGTTGTTCTTCTTCTGCACAGCTAAACTGGAAGTGGCATTTCCAGCTCGCAATAGTGCAGAGTTATCTCAAAGAAAGGGGCCACGGTGTTTCTGTATCCCTATTATGTTGGTGCGGCTTCCGAACTTTTAAATATCTCGATATATCTCGAAAACTACGCATCTGATCAAAAAATATCATAGAACATAAAAAGTAGGAAACTTAATTCTCTACAAAAAAGGTCTCTTAACATTTTGCCATAGCTCGCTTCGTTTCCGAGATATTTGCAGATTTATCTCAAGGGAAGGGGCCTGACGGACATATTTCGAGATATTTCTTCTTCTTGTTGTTCTTCTTCTGCACAGCTAAACTGGAAGTGGCATTTCCAGCTCGCAATAGTGCAGAGTTATCTCAAAGAAAGGGGCCACGATGTTTCTGTATCTCTATTATGTTGGTGCGGCTTCGGAACTTTTAAATATATCGATATATCTCGAAAACTACGCTTCTGATCAAAAAATATCATAGAACGTAAATTGTAGGAAACGTTATTCTCTACAAAAAAGGTCTCTTAAGATTTTGCCATAGGTCGCTTCGTTTCCGAGATATTTGCAGATTTATCTCAGGGGAAGGGTCCTGATGGACATATTTCGAGATATTTCTTCTTCTTGTTGTTCTTCTTCTGCACAGCTAAACTGGAAGTGGCATTTCCAGCTCGCAATCGTGCAGAGTTATCTCAAAGAAAGGGGCCACGGTGTTTCTGTATCTCTATTATGTTGGTGCGGCTTCGGAACTTTTAAATATCTTGATATATCTCGAGAACTACGCCTCTGATCGAAAAATATCATAGAACATAAAAAGTAGGAAACTTAATTCTCTACAAAAAAGGTCTCTTAACATTTTGCCATAGCTCGCTTCGTTTCCGAGATATTTGCAGATTTATCTCAAGGGAAGGGGCCTGACGGACATATTTCGAGATATTTCTTCTTCTTGTTGTTCTTCTTCTGCACAGCTAAGCTGGAAGTGGCATTTGCAGCGCGCAATAGTGCAGAGTTATCTCAAAGAAAGGGGCCACGGTGTTTCTGTATCTCTATTATGTTGGTGCGACTTCGGAACTTTTAAATATCTTAATATATCTCGAGAACTACGCATCTGATCTAAAAATATCATACTACATAAAAAGTAGGAAACTTAATTCTCTACAAGAAAGGTCTCTAAACATTTTGCCATAGCTCGCTTCGTTTCCGAGATATTTGCAGATTTATCTCAAGGGAAGGGGCCTGACGGACGTATTTCGAGATATTTCTTCTTCTTGTTGTTCTTCCTCTGCACAGCTAAGCTGGAAGTGGCATTTGCGGCTCGCACTAGTGCACAGTTATCTCAAAGAAAGGGGCCACGGTGTTTCTGTATCTCTATTATGTTGGTGCGGCTTCGGAACTTTTAAATATCTTGATATATCTCGAGAACTACGCCTCTGATCGAAAAATATCATAGAACATAAAAAGTAGGAAACTTAATTCTCTACAAAAAAGGTCTCTTAACATTTTGCCATAGCTCGCTTCGTTTCCGAGATATTTGCAGATTTATCTCAAGGGAAGGGGCCTGACGGACATATTTCGAGATATTTCTTCTTCTTGTTGTTCTTCTTCTGCACAGCTAAGCTGGAAGTGGCATTTGCAGCGCGCAATAGTGCAGAGTTATCTCAAAGAAAGGGGCCACGGTGTTTCTGTATCTCTATTATGTTGGTGCGACTTCGGAACTTTTAAATATCTTAATATATCTCGAGAACTACGCATCTGATCTAAAAATATCATACTACATAAAAAGTAGGAAACTTAATTCTCTACAAGAAAGGTCTCTAAACATTTTGCCATAGCTCGCTTCGTTTCCGAGATATTTGCAGATTTATCTCAAGGGAAGGGGCCTGACGGACGTATTTCGAGATATTTCTTCTTCTTGTTGTTCTTCCTCTGCACAGCTAAGCTGGAAGTGGCATTTGCGGCTCGCACTAGTGCACAGTTATCTCAAAGAAAGGGGCCACGGTGTTTCTGTATCTCTATTATGTTGGTGCGTCTTCGGAACTTTTAAATATCTCGATATATCTCGAAAACTACGCTTCTGATCAAAAAATATTATAGAACATAAATTGTAGGAAACATAATTCTCTACAAAAAAGGTCTCTTAACATTTTGCCATAGCTCGCTTCGTTTCCGAGATATTTGCACATATATCTCAAGGGAAGGGGCCTGACGGACATATTTCGAGATATTTCTTCTTCTTGTTGTTCTTCTTCTGCACAGCTAAGCTGGAAGTGGCATTTACAGCTCGCAATAGTAAAGAGTTATCTCAAAGAAAGGGGCCACGGTGTTTCTGTATCTCTATTATGTTGGTGCGGCTTCGGAACTTTTAAATATCTTGATATATCTCGAGAACTATGCATCTGATCAAAAAATATCATAGAACATAAAAAGTAGGAAACTTAATTCTCTACAAAAAAGGTCTCTTAACATTTTGCCATAGCTCGCTTCGTTTCCGAGATATTTGCAGATTTATCTCAAGGGAAGGGGCCTGACGGACATATTTCGAGATATTTCTTCTTCTTGTTGTTCTTCTTCTGCACAGCTAAGCTGGAAGTGGCATTTGCGGCTCGCACTAGTGCAGAGTTATCTCAAAGAAAGGGGCCACGGTGTTTCTGTATCCCTATTATGTTGGTGCGGCTTCGGAACTTTTAAATATCTCGATATATCTCGAAAACTACGCTTCTGATCAAAAAATATCATAGAACATAAATTGTAGGAAACATAATTCTCTATAAAAAACGTCTCTTAACATTTTGCCATAGCTCGTTTCGTTTCCGAGATATTTGCAGATGTATCTCAAGGGAAGGGGCCTGACGGACATATTTCGAGATATTTCTTCTTCTTGTTGTTCTTCTTCTGCACAGCTAAGCTGGAAGTGGCATTTGCAGCTCGCAATAGTGCAGAGTTATCTCAAAGAAAGGGGCCACGGTGTTTCTGTATCCCTATTATGTTGGTGCGGCTTCGGAACTTTTAAATATCTCGATATATCTCGAAAACTACGCTTCTGATCAAAAAATATCATAGAACATAAAAAGTAGGAAACTTAATTCTCTACAAAAAAGGTCTCTTCACATTTTGCCATAGCTCGCTTCGTTTCCGAGATATTTGCAGATTTATCTCAAGGGAAGGGGCCTGACGGACATATTTCGAGATATTTCTTCTTCTTGTTGTTCTTCTTCTGCACAGCTAAACTGGAAGTGGCATTTCCAGCTCGCAATAGTGCAGAGTTATCTCAAAGAAAGGTGCCACGGTGTTTCTGTATCTCTATTATGTTGGTGCGGCTTCGGAACTTTTAAATATCTTGATATATCTCGAGAACTACGCATCTGATCAAAAAATATCATAGAACATAACAAGTAGGAAACTTAATTCTCTACAAAAGAGGTCTCTTAACATTTTGCCATAGCTCGCTTCGTTTCCGAGATATTTGCAGATTTATCTCACGGGAAGGGGCCTAACGGACATATTTCGAGATATTTCTTCTTCTTGTTGTTCTTCTTCTGCACAGCTAAACTGGAAGTGGCATTTCCAGCTCGCAATAGTGCAGAGTTATCTCAAAGAAAGGGGCCACGGTGTTTCTGTATCCCTATTATGTTGGTGCGGCTTCGGAACTTTTAAATATCTCGATATATCTCGAAAACTACGCTTCTGATCAAAAAATATCATAGAACATAAATTGTAGGAAACATAATTCTCTATAAAAAACGTCTCTTAACATTTTGCCATAGCTCGCTTCGTTTCCGAGATATTTGCAGATTCAGCTCAAAGGAACTGGCCTGACGGACATATTTCGAGATATTTCTTCTTCTTGTTGTTCTTCTTCTGCACAGCTAAGCTGGAAGTGGCATTTGCAGCTCGCAATAGTGCAGAGTTATCTCAAAGAAAGGGGCCACGGTGTTTCTGTATCTCTATTATGTTGGTGCGGCTTCGGAACTTTTAAATATCTTGATATATCTCGAGAACTACGCATCTGATCAAAAAATATCATAGAACATAAAAAGTAGGAAACTTAATTCTCTACAAAAAAGGTCTCTTAACATTTTGCCATAGCTCGCTTCGTTTCCGAGATATTTGCAGATTTATCTCAAGGGAAGGGGCCTGACGGACATATTTCGAGATATTTCTTCTTCTTGTTGTTCTTCTTCTGCACAGCTAAACTGGAAGTGGCATTTCCAGCTCGCAATAGTGCAGAGTTATCTCAAAGAAAGGGGCCACGGTGTTTCTGTATCCCTATTATGTTGGTGCGGCTTCGGAACTTTTAAATATCTCGATATATCTCGAAAACTACGCTTCTGATCAAAAAATATCATAGAACATAAATTGTAGGAAACATAATTCTCTACAAAAAAGGTCTCTTAACATTTTGCCATAGCTCGCTTCGTTTCCGAGATATTTGCAGATTCACCTCAAAGGAACTGGCCTGACGGACATATTTCGAGATATTTCTTCTTCTTGTTGTTCTTCTTCTGCACAGCTAAGCTGGAAGTGGCATTTGCAGCTCGCAATAGTGCAGAGTTATCTCAAAGAATGGGGCCACGGTGTTTCTGTATCTCTATTATGTTGGTGCGGCTTCGGAACTTTTAAATATCTTGATATATCTCGAGAACTACGCATCTGATCAAAAAATATCATAGAACATAACAAGTAGGAAACTTAATTCTCTACAAAAGAGGTCTCTTAACATTTTGCCATAGCTCGCTTCGTTTCCGAGATATTTGCAGATTTATCTCAAGGGAAGGGGCCTGACGGACATATTTCGAGATATTTCTTCTTCTTGTTGTTCTTCCTCTGCACAGCTAAGCTGGAAGTGGCATTTGCAGCTCGCAATAGTGCAGAGTTATCTCAAAGAAAGGGGCCACGGTGTTTCTGTATCCCTATTATGTTGGTGCGGCTTCGGAACTTTTAAATATCTCGATATATCTCGAAAACTACGCTTCTGATCAAAAAATATCATAGAACATAAATTGTAGGAAACATAATTCTCTATAAAAAACGTCTCTTAACATTTTGCCATAGCTCGCTTCGTTTCCGAGATATTTGCAGATTTATCTCAAGGGAAGGGGCCTGACGGACATATTTCGAGATATTTCTTCTTCTTGTTGTTCTTCTTCTGCACAGCTAAGCTGGAAGTGGCATTTGCAGCTCGCAATAGTGCAGAGTTATCTCAAAGAAAGGGGCCACGGTGTTTCTGTATCCCTATTATGTTGGTGCGGCTTCGGAACTTTTAAATATCTCGATATATCTCGAAAACTACGCTGCTGATCAAAAAATATCATAGAACATAAATTGTAGGAAACATAATTCTCTATAAAAAACGTCTCTTAACATTTTGCCATAGCTCGCTTCGTTTCCGAGATATTTGCAGATTCAGCTCAAAGGAACTGGCCTGACGGACATATTTCGAGATATTTCTTCTTCTTGTTGTTCTTCTTCTGCACAGCTAAGCTGGAAGTGGCATTTGCAGCTCGCAATAGTGCAGAGTTATCTCAAAGAAAGGGGCCACGGTGTTTCTGTATCTCTATTATGTTGGTGCGGCTTCGGAACTTTTAAATATCTTGATATATCTCGAGAACTACGCATCTGATCAAAAAATATCATAGAACATAAAAAGTAGGAAACTTAATTCTCTACAAAAAAGGTCTCTTAACATTTTGCCATAGCTCGCTTCGTTTCCGAGATATTTGCAGATTTATCTCAAGGGAAGGGGCCTGACGGACATATTTCGAGATATTTCTTCTTCTTGTTGTTCTTCTTCTGCACAGCTAAGCTGGAAGTGGCATTTGCGGCTCGCACTAGTGCAGAGTTATCTCAAAGAAAGGGGCCACGGTGTTTCTGTATCTCTATTATGTTGGTGCGGCTTCGGAACTTTTAAATATCTCGATGTATCTCGAAAACTACGCTTCTGATCAAAAAATATCATAGAACATAAAAAGTAGGAAACTTAATTCTCTACAAAAAAGGTCTCTTAACATTTTGCCATAGCTCTCTTCGTTTCCGAGATATTTGCAGATTTATCTCAAGGGAAGGGGCCTGACGGACATATTTCGAGATATTTCTTCTTCTTGTTGTTCTTCTTCTGCACAGCTAAGCTGGAAGTGGCATTTGCAGCTCGCAATAGTGCAGAGTTATCTCAAAGAAAGGGGCCACGGTGTTTCTGTATCTCTATTATGTTGGTGCGGCTTCGGAACTTTTAAATATCTCGATATATCTCGAAAACTACGCTTCTGATCAAAAAATATCATAGAACATAAATTGTAGGAAACATAATTCTCTATAAAAAACGTCTCTTAACATTTTGCCATAGCTCGCTTCGTTTCCGAGATATTTGCAGATTCAGCTCAAAGGAACTGGCCTGACGGACATATTTCGAGATATTTCTTCTTCTTGTTGTTCTTCTTCTGCACAGCTAAGCTGGAAGTGGCATTTGCAGCTCGCAATAGTGCAGAGTTATCTCAAAGAAAGGGGCCACGGTGTTTCTGTATCTCTATTATGTTGGTGCGGCTTCGGAACTTTTAAATATCTTGATATATTTCGAGAACTACGCATCTGATCAAAAAATATCATAGAACATAAAAAGTAGGAAACTTAATTCTCTACAAAAAAGGTCTCTTAACATTTTGCCATAGCTCGCTTCGTTTCCGAGATATTTGCAGATTTATCTCAAGGGAAGGGGCCTGACGGACATATTTCGAGATATTTCTTCTTCTTGTTGTTCTTCTTCTGCACAGCTAAACTGGAAGTGGCATTTCCAGCTCGCAATAGTGCAGAGTTATCTCAAAGAAAGGGGCCACGGTGTTTCTGTATCCCTATTATGTTGGTGCGGCTTCGGAACTTTTAAATATCTCGATATATCTCGAAAACTACGCTTCTGATCAAAAAATATCATAGAACATAAATTGTAGGAAACATAATTCTCTACAAAAAACGTCTCTTAACATTTTGCCATAGCTCGCTTCGTTTCCGAGATATTTGCAGATTCAGCTCAAAGGAACTGGCCTGACGGACATATTTCGAGATATTTCTTCTTCTTGTTGTTCTTCTTCTGCACAGCTAAGCTGGAAGTGGCATTTGCAGCTCGCAATAGTGCAGAGTTATCTCAAAGAAAGGGGCCACGGTGTTTCTGTATCTCTATTATGTTGGTGCGGCTTCGGAACTTTTAAATATCTTGATATATCTCGAGAACTACGCATCTGATCAAAAAATATCATAGAACGTAACAAGTAGGAAACTTAATTCTCTACAAAAAAGGTCTCTTAACATTTTGCCATAGCTCGCTTCGTTTCCGAGATATTTGCAGATTTATCTCAAGGGAAGGGGCCTGACGGACATATTTCGAGATATTTCTTCTTCTTGTTGTTCTTCTTCTGCACAGCTAAGCTGGAAGTGGCATTTGCAGCACGCAATAGTGCAGAGTTATCTCAAAGAAAGGGGCCACGGTGTTTCTGTATCTATATTATGTTGGTGCGGCTTCGGAACTTTTAAATATCTTGATATATCTCGAGAACTACGCATCTGATCAAAAAATATCATAGAACATAAAAAGTAGGAAACTTAATTCTCTACAAAAAAGGTCTCTTATCATTTTGCCATAGCTCGCTCCGTTTCCGAGATATTTGCAGATTTATCTCAAGGGAAGGGGCCTGACGGACATATTTCGAGATACTTCTTCTTCTTGTTGTTCTTCTTCTGCACAGCTAAGCTGGAAGTGGCATTTGCGGCTCGCACTAGTGCAGAGTTATCTCAAAGAAAGGGGCCACGGTGTTTCTGTATCTCTATTATGTTGGTGCGGCTTCGGAACTTTCAAATATCTCGATGTATCTCGAAAACTACGCTTCTGATCAAAAAATATCATAGAACATAAATTGTAGGAAACATAATTCTCTACAAAAAAGGTCTCTTAACATTTTGCCATAGCTCGCTTCGTTTCCGAGATATTTGCTGATATATCTCAAGGGAAGGGGCCTGACGGACATATTTCGAGATATTTCTTCTTCTTGTTGTTCTTCTTCTGCACAGCTAAGCTGGAAGTGGCATTTCCAGCTCGCAATAGTGCAGAGTTATCTCAAAGAAAGGGGCCACGGTGTTTCTGTATCTCTATTATGTTGGTGCGGCTTCGGAACTTTTAAATATCTTGATATATCTCGAGAACTACGCATCAGATCAAAAAATATCATAGAACATAAAAAGTAGGAAACTTAATTCTCTACAAAAAAAGTCTCTTAACATTTTGCCATAGCTCTCTTCGTTTCCGAGATATTTGCAGATTTATCTCAAGGGAAGGGGCCTGACGGACATATTTCGAGATATTTCTTCTTCTTGTTGTTCTTCTGCACAGCTAAGCTGGAAGTGGCATTTGCAGCTCGCAATAGTGCATAGTTATCTGAAAGAAAGGGGCCACGGTGTTTCTGTATCTCTATTATGTTGGTGCGGCTTCGGAACTGTTAAATATCTTGATATATCTCGAGAACTACGCATCTGATCAAAAAATATCATAGAACATAAAAAGTAGGAAACTTAATTCTCTACAAAAAAGGTCTCTTAACATTTTGCCATAGCTCTCTTCGTTTCCGAGATATTTGCAGATTTATCTCAAGGGAAGGGGCCTGACGGACATATTTCGAGATATTTCTTCTTCTTGTTGTTCTTCTTCTGCACAGCTAAGCTGGAAGTGGCATTTGCAGCTCGCAATAGCGCAGAGTTATCTCAAAGAAAGGGGCCACGGTGTTTCTGTATCTCTATTATGTTGGTGCGGCTTCGGAACTTTTAAATATCTTGATATATCTCGAGAACTACGCATCTGATCAAAAAATATCATAGAACATAAAAAGTAGGAAACTTAATTCTCTACAAAAAAGGTCTCTTAACATTTTGCCATAGCTCGCTTCGTTTCCGAGATATTTGCAGATTTATCTCAAGGGAAGGGGCCTGACGGACATATTTCGAGATATTTCTTCTTCTTGTTGTTCTTCTTCTGCACAGCTAAGCTGGAAGTGGCATTTGCGGCTCGCACTAGTGCAGAGTTATCTCAAAGAAAGGGGCCACGGTGTTTCTGTATCTCTATTATGTTGGTGCGGCTTCGGAACTTTTAAATATCTTGATATATCTCGAGAACTACGGGTCTGATCAAAAAATATCATAGAACATAAAAAGTAGGAAACATAATTCTCTACAAAAAAGGTCTCTTAACATTTTGCCATAGCTCGCTTCGTTTCCGAGATATTTGCAGATTTATCTCAAGGGAAGGGGCCTGACGGACATACTTCGAGATATTTCTTCTTCTTGTTGTTCTTCTTCTGCACAGCTAAGCTGGAAGTGGCATTTGCGGCTCGCACTAGTGCACAGTTATCTCAAAGAAAGGGGCCACGGTGTTTCTGGATCTTTATTATGTTGGTGCGGCTTCGGAACTTTTAAATATCTCGATATATCTCGAAAACTACGCTTCTGATCAAAAAATATCATAGAACATAAATTGTAGGAAAGATAATTCTCTACAATAAACGTCTCTTAACATTTTGCCATAGCTCGCTTCGTTTCCGAGATATTTGCAGATTCAGCTCAAAGGAACTGGCCTGACGGACATATTTCGAGATATTTCTTCTTCTTGTTGTTCTTCCTCTGCACAGCTAAGCTGGAAGTGGCATTTGCAGCTCGCAATAGTGCAGAGTTATCTCAAAGAAAGGGGCCACGGTGTTTCTGTATCTCTATTATGTTGGTGCGGCTTCGGAACTTTTAAATATCTTGATATATCTCGAGAACTACGCATCTGATCAAAAAATATCATAGAACATAAAAAGTAGGAAACTTAATTCTCTACAAAAAAGGTCTCTTAACATTTTGCCATAGCTCGCTTCGTTTCCGAGATATTTGCAGATTTATGTCAAGGGAAGGGGCCTGACGGACATATTTCGAGATATTTCTTCTTCTTGTTGTTCTTCTTCTGCACAGCTAAGCTGGAAGTGGCATTTGCAGCTCGCAATAGTGCAGAGATATCTCAAAGAAAGGGGCCACGGTGTTTCTGTATCTCTATTATGTTGGTGCGGTTTCGGAACTTTTAAATATCTTGATATATCTCGAGAACTACGCATCTGATCAAAAAATATCATAGAACGTAAAAAGTAGGAAACTTAATTCTCTACAAATAAGGTCTCTTAACATTTTGCCATAGCTCACTTCGTTTCCGAGATATTTGCAGATTTATGTCAAGGGAAGGGGCCTGACGGACATATTTCGAGATATTTCTTCTTCTTGTTGTTCTTCTTCTGCACAGCTAAGCTGGAAGTGGCATTTGCAGCTCGCAATAGTGCAGAGATATCTCAAAGAAAGGGGCCACGGTGTTTCTGTATCTCTATTATGTTGGTGCGGCTTCGGAACTTTTAAATATCTTGATATATCTCGAGAACTACGGGTCTGATCAAAAAATATCATAGAACATAAAAAGTAGG
Organism: Osmia lignaria lignaria; assembly: GCF_051020975.1. NCBI lineage: Eukaryota > Metazoa > Arthropoda > Insecta > Hymenoptera > Megachilidae > Osmia > Osmia lignaria. The sequence continues at coordinate 1,066,178 of NW_027478159.1, read as the reverse complement.
AAACATAATTCTCTACAAAAAAGGTCTCTTACCATTTTGCCATAGCTCGCTTCGTTTCCGAGATATTTGCAGATTTATCTCAAGGGAAGGGGCCTGACGGACATATTTCGAGATATTTCTTCTTCTTGTTGTTCTTCTTCTGCACAGCTAAGCTGGAAGTGGCATTTGCGGCTCGCACTAGTGCAGAGTTATCTCAAAGAAAGGGGCCACGGTGTTTCTGTATCTCTATTATGTTGGTGCGGCTTCGGAACTTTTAAATATCTTGATATATCTCGAGAACTACGCATCTGATCAAAAAATATCATAGAACATAAAAAGTAGGAAACTTAATTCTCTACAAAAAAGGTCTCTTAACATTTTGCCATAGCTCGCTTCGTTTCCGAGATATTTGCAGATTTATCTCAAGGGAAGGGGCCTGACGGACATATTTCGAGATATTTCTTCTTCTTGTTGTTCTTCTTCTGCACAGCTAAACTGGAAGTGGCATTTCCAGCTCGCAATAGTGCAGAGTTATCTCAAAGAAAGGGGCCACGGTGTTTCTGTATCCCTATTATGTTGGTGCGGCTTCGGAACTTTTAAATATCTCGATATATCTCGAAAACTACGCTTCTGATCAAAAAATATCATAGAACATAAATTGTAGGAAACATAATTCTCTACAAAAAAGGTCTCTTAACATTTTGCCATAGCTCGCTTCGTTTCCGAGATATTTGCAGATTCACCTCAAAGGAACTGGCCTGACGGACATATTTCGAGATATTTCTTCTTCTTGTTGTTCTTCTTCTGCACAGCTAAGCTGGAAGTGGCATTTGCAGCTCGCAATAGTGCAGAGTTATCTCAAAGAATGGGGCCACGGTGTTTCTGTATCTCTATTATGTTGGTGCGGCTTCGGAACTTTTAAATATCTTGATATATCTCGAGAACTACGCATCTGATCAAAAAATATCATAGAACATAACAAGTAGGAAACTTAATTCTCTACAAAAGAGGTCTCTTAACATTTTGCCATAGCTCGCTTCGTTTCCGAGATATTTGCAGATTTATCTCAAGGGAAGGGGCCTGACGGACATATTTCGAGATATTTCTTCTTCTTGTTGTTCTTCCTCTGCACAGCTAAGCTGGAAGTGGCATTTGCAGCTCGCAATAGTGCAGAGTTATCTCAAAGAAAGGGGCCACGGTGTTTCTGTATCCCTATTATGTTGGTGCGGCTTCGGAACTTTTAAATATCTCGATATATCTCGAAAACTACGCTTCTGATCAAAAAATATCATAGAACATAAATTGTAGGAAACATAATTCTCTATAAAAAACGTCTCTTAACATTTTGCCATAGCTCGCTTCGTTTCCGAGATATTTGCAGATTTATCTCAAGGGAAGGGGCCTGACGGACATATTTCGAGATATTTCTTCTTCTTGTTGTTCTTCTTCTGCACAGCTAAGCTGGAAGTGGCATTTGCAGCTCGCAATAGTGCAGAGTTATCTCAAAGAAAGGGGCCACGGTGTTTCTGTATCCCTATTATGTTGGTGCGGCTTCGGAACTTTTAAATATCTCGATATATCTCGAAAACTACGCTTCTGATCAAAAAATATCATAGAACATAAATTGTAGGAAACATAATTCTCTATAAAAAACGTCTCTTAACATTTTGCCATAGCTCGCTTCGTTTCCGAGATATTTGCAGATTCAGCTCAAAGGAACTGGCCTGACGGACATATTTCGAGATATTTCTTCTTCTTGTTGTTCTTCTTCTGCACAGCTAAGCTGGAAGTGGCATTTGCAGCTCGCAATAGTGCAGAGTTATCTCAAAGAAAGGGGCCACGGTGTTTCTGTATCTCTATTATGTTGGTGCGGCTTCGGAACTTTTAAATATCTTGATATATCTCGAGAACTACGCATCTGATCAAAAAATATCATAGAACATAAAAAGTAGGAAACTTAATTCTCTACAAAAAAGGTCTCTTAACATTTTGCCATAGCTCGCTTCGTTTCCGAGATATTTGCAGATTTATCTCAAGGGAAGGGGCCTGACGGACATATTTCGAGATATTTCTTCTTCTTGTTGTTCTTCTTCTGCACAGCTAAGCTGGAAGTGGCATTTGCGGCTCGCACTAGTGCAGAGTTATCTCAAAGAAAGGGGCCACGGTGTTTCTGTATCTCTATTATGTTGGTGCGGCTTCGGAACTTTTAAATATCTCGATGTATCTCGAAAACTACGCTTCTGATCAAAAAATATCATAGAACATAAAAAGTAGGAAACTTAATTCTCTACAAAAAAGGTCTCTTAACATTTTGCCATAGCTCTCTTCGTTTCCGAGATATTTGCAGATTTATCTCAAGGGAAGGGGCCTGACGGACATATTTCGAGATATTTCTTCTTCTTGTTGTTCTTCTTCTGCACAGCTAAGCTGGAAGTGGCATTTGCAGCTCGCAATAGTGCAGAGTTATCTCAAAGAAAGGGGCCACGGTGTTTCTGTATCTCTATTATGTTGGTGCGGCTTCGGAACTTTTAAATATCTCGATATATCTCGAAAACTACGCTTCTGATCAAAAAATATCATAGAACATAAATTGTAGGAAACATAATTCTCTATAAAAAACGTCTCTTAACATTTTGCCATAGCTCGCTTCGTTTCCGAGATATTTGCAGATTCAGCTCAAAGGAACTGGCCTGACGGACATATTTCGAGATATTTCTTCTTCTTGTTGTTCTTCTTCTGCACAGCTAAGCTGGAAGTGGCATTTGCAGCTCGCAATAGTGCAGAGTTATCTCAAAGAAAGGGGCCACGGTGTTTCTGTATCTCTATTATGTTGGTGCGGCTTCGGAACTTTTAAATATCTTGATATATTTCGAGAACTACGCATCTGATCAAAAAATATCATAGAACATAAAAAGTAGGAAACTTAATTCTCTACAAAAAAGGTCTCTTAACATTTTGCCATAGCTCGCTTCGTTTCCGAGATATTTGCAGATTTATCTCAAGGGAAGGGGCCTGACGGACATATTTCGAGATATTTCTTCTTCTTGTTGTTCTTCTTCTGCACAGCTAAACTGGAAGTGGCATTTCCAGCTCGCAATAGTGCAGAGTTATCTCAAAGAAAGGGGCCACGGTGTTTCTGTATCCCTATTATGTTGGTGCGGCTTCGGAACTTTTAAATATCTCGATATATCTCGAAAACTACGCTTCTGATCAAAAAATATCATAGAACATAAATTGTAGGAAACATAATTCTCTACAAAAAACGTCTCTTAACATTTTGCCATAGCTCGCTTCGTTTCCGAGATATTTGCAGATTCAGCTCAAAGGAACTGGCCTGACGGACATATTTCGAGATATTTCTTCTTCTTGTTGTTCTTCTTCTGCACAGCTAAGCTGGAAGTGGCATTTGCAGCTCGCAATAGTGCAGAGTTATCTCAAAGAAAGGGGCCACGGTGTTTCTGTATCTCTATTATGTTGGTGCGGCTTCGGAACTTTTAAATATCTTGATATATCTCGAGAACTACGCATCTGATCAAAAAATATCATAGAACGTAACAAGTAGGAAACTTAATTCTCTACAAAAAAGGTCTCTTAACATTTTGCCATAGCTCGCTTCGTTTCCGAGATATTTGCAGATTTATCTCAAGGGAAGGGGCCTGACGGACATATTTCGAGATATTTCTTCTTCTTGTTGTTCTTCTTCTGCACAGCTAAGCTGGAAGTGGCATTTGCAGCACGCAATAGTGCAGAGTTATCTCAAAGAAAGGGGCCACGGTGTTTCTGTATCTCTATTATGTTGGTGCGGCTTCGGAACTTTTAAATATCTTGATATATCTCGAGAACTACGCATCTGATCAAAAAATATCATAGAACATAAAAAGTAGGAAACTTAATTCTCTACAAAAAAGGTCTCTTATCATTTTGCCATAGCTCGCTCCGTTTCCGAGATATTTGCAGATTTATCTCAAGGGAAGGGGCCTGACGGACATATTTCGAGATACTTCTTCTTCTTGTTGTTCTTCTTCTGCACAGCTAAGCTGGAAGTGGCATTTGCGGCTCGCACTAGTGCAGAGTTATCTCAAAGAAAGGGGCCACGGTGTTTCTGTATCTCTATTATGTTGGTGCGGCTTCGGAACTTTCAAATATCTCGATGTATCTCGAAAACTACGCTTCTGATCAAAAAATATCATAGAACATAAATTGTAGGAAACATAATTCTCTACAAAAAAGGTCTCTTAACATTTTGCCATAGCTCGCTTCGTTTCCGAGATATTTGCTGATATATCTCAAGGGAAGGGGCCTGACGGACATATTTCGAGATATTTCTTCTTCTTGTTGTTCTTCTTCTGCACAGCTAAGCTGGAAGTGGCATTTCCAGCTCGCAATAGTGCAGAGTTATCTCAAAGAAAGGGGCCACGGTGTTTCTGTATCTCTATTATGTTGGTGCGGCTTCGGAACTTTTAAATATCTTGATATATCTCGAGAACTACGCATCAGATCAAAAAATATCATAGAACATAAAAAGTAGGAAACTTAATTCTCTACAAAAAAAGTCTCTTAACATTTTGCCATAGCTCTCTTCGTTTCCGAGATATTTGCAGATTTATCTCAAGGGAAGGGGCCTGACGGACATATTTCGAGATATTTCTTCTTCTTGTTGTTCTTCTGCACAGCTAAGCTGGAAGTGGCATTTGCAGCTCGCAATAGTGCATAGTTATCTGAAAGAAAGGGGCCACGGTGTTTCTGTATCTCTATTATGTTGGTGCGGCTTCGGAACTGTTAAATATCTTGATATATCTCGAGAACTACGCATCTGATCAAAAAATATCATAGAACATAAAAAGTAGGAAACTTAATTCTCTACAAAAAAAGTCTCTTAACATTTTGCCATAGCTCTCTTCGTTTCCGAGATATTTGCAGATTTATCTCAAGGGAAGGGGCCTGACGGACATATTTCGAGATATTTCTTCTTCTTGTTGTTCTTCTGCACAGCTAAGCTGGAAGTGGCATTTGCAGCTCGCAATAGTGCATAGTTATCTGAAAGAAAGGGGCCACGGTGTTTCTGTATCTCTATTATGTTGGTGCGGCTTCGGAACTGTTAAATATCTTGATATATCTCGAGAACTACGCATCTGATCAAAAAATATCATAGAACATAAAAAGTAGGAAACTTAATTCTCTACAAAAAAGGTCTCTTAACATTTTGCCATAGCTCTCTTCGTTTCCGAGATATTTGCAGATTTATCTCAAGGGAAGGGGCCTGACGGACATATTTCGAGATATTTCTTCTTCTTGTTGTTCTTCTTCTGCACAGCTAAGCTGGAAGTGGCATTTGCAGCTCGCAATAGCGCAGAGTTATCTCAAAGAAAGGGGCCACGGTGTTTCTGTATCTCTATTATGTTGGTGCGGCTTCGGAACTTTTAAATATCTTGATATATCTCGAGAACTACGCATCTGATCAAAAAATATCATAGAACATAAAAAGTAGGAAACTTAATTCTCTACAAAAAAGGTCTCTTAACATTTTGCCATAGCTCGCTTCGTTTCCGAGATATTTGCAGATTTATCTCAAGGGAAGGGGCCTGACGGACATATTTCGAGATATTTCTTCTTCTTGTTGTTCTTCTTCTGCACAGCTAAGCTGGAAGTGGCATTTGCGGCTCGCACTAGTGCAGAGTTATCTCAAAGAAAGGGGCCACGGTGTTTCTGTATCTCTATTATGTTGGTGCGGCTTCGGAACTTTTAAATATCTTGATATATCTCGAGAACTACGGGTCTGATCAAAAAATATCATAGAACATAAAAAGTAGGAAACATAATTCTCTACAAAAAAGGTCTCTTAACATTTTGCCATAGCTCGCTTCGTTTCCGAGATATTTGCAGATTTATCTCAAGGGAAGGGGCCTGACGGACATACTTCGAGATATTTCTTCTTCTTGTTGTTCTTCTTCTGCACAGCTAAGCTGGAAGTGGCATTTGCGGCTCGCACTAGTGCACAGTTATCTCAAAGAAAGGGGCCACGGTGTTTCTGGATCTTTATTATGTTGGTGCGGCTTCGGAACTTTTAAATATCTCGATATATCTCGAAAACTACGCTTCTGATCAAAAAATATCATAGAACATAAATTGTAGGAAAGATAATTCTCTACAATAAACGTCTCTTAACATTTTGCCATAGCTCGCTTCGTTTCCGAGATATTTGCAGATTCAGCTCAAAGGAACTGGCCTGACGGACATATTTCGAGATATTTCTTCTTCTTGTTGTTCTTCCTCTGCACAGCTAAGCTGGAAGTGGCATTTGCAGCTCGCAATAGTGCAGAGTTATCTCAAAGAAAGGGGCCACGGTGTTTCTGTATCTCTATTATGTTGGTGCGGCTTCGGAACTTTTAAATATCTTGATATATCTCGAGAACTACGCATCTGATCAAAAAATATCATAGAACATAAAAAGTAGGAAACTTAATTCTCTACAAAAAAGGTCTCTTAACATTTTGCCATAGCTCGCTTCGTTTCCGAGATATTTGCAGATTTATGTCAAGGGAAGGGGCCTGACGGACATATTTCGAGATATTTCTTCTTCTTGTTGTTCTTCTTCTGCACAGCTAAGCTGGAAGTGGCATTTGCAGCTCGCAATAGTGCAGAGATATCTCAAAGAAAGGGGCCACGGTGTTTCTGTATCTCTATTATGTTGGTGCGGTTTCGGAACTTTTAAATATCTTGATATATCTCGAGAACTACGCATCTGATCAAAAAATATCATAGAACGTAAAAAGTAGGAAACTTAATTCTCTACAAATAAGGTCTCTTAACATTTTGCCATAGCTCACTTCGTTTCCGAGATATTTGCAGATTTATGTCAAGGGAAGGGGCCTGACGGACATATTTCGAGATATTTCTTCTTCTTGTTGTTCTTCTTCTGCACAGCTAAGCTGGAAGTGGCATTTGCAGCTCGCAATAGTGCAGAGATATCTCAAAGAAAGGGGCCACGGTGTTTCTGTATCTCTATTATGTTGGTGCGGCTTCGGAACTTTTAAATATCTTGATATATCTCGAGAACTACGGGTCTGATCAAAAAATATCATAGAACATAAAAAGTAGGAAACATAATTCTCTACAAAAAAGGTCTCTTACCATTTTGCCATAGCTCGCTTCGTTTCCGAGATATTTGCAGATTTATCTCAAGGGAAGGGGCCTGACGGACATATTTCGAGATATTTCTTCTTCTTGTTGTTCTTCTTCTGCACAGCTAAGCTGGAAGTGGCATTTGCGGCTCGCACTAGTGCAGAGTTATCTCAAAGAAAGGGGCCACGGTGTTTCTGTATCTCTATTATGTTGGTGCGGCTTCGGAACTTTTAAATATCTTGATATATCTCGAGAACTACGCATCTGATCAAAAAATATCATAGAACATGAAAAGTAGGAAACTTAATTCTCTACAAAAAAGGTCTCTTAACATTTTGCGATAGCTCTCTTCGTTTCCGAGATATTTGCAGATTTATCTCAAGGGAAGGGGCCTGACGGACATATTTCGAGATATTTCTTCTTCTTGTTGTTCTCCTTCTGCACAGCTAAGCTGGAAGTGGCATTTGCAGCTCGCAATAGTGCAGAGATATCTCAAAGAAAGGGGCCACGGTGTTTCTGTATCTCTATTATGTTGGTGCGGTTTCGGAACTTTTAAATATCTTGATATATCTCGAGAACTACGCATCTGATCAAAAAATATCATAGAACGTAAAAAGTAGGAAACTTAATTCTCTACAAATAAGGTCTCTTAACATTTTGCCATAGCTCACTTCGTTTCCGAGATATTTGCAGATTTATGTCAAGGGAAGGGGCCTGACGGACATATTTCGAGATATTTCTTCTTCTTGTTGTTCTTCTTCTGCACAGCTAAGCTGGAAGTGGCATTTGCAGCTCGCAATAGTGCAGAGATATCTCAAAGAAAGGGGCCACGGTGTTTCTGTATCTCTATTATGTTGGTGCGGCTTCGGAACTTTTAAATATCTTGATATATCTCGAGAACTACGGGTCTGATCAAAAAATATCATAGAACATAAAAAGTAGGAAACATAATTCTCTACAAAAAAGGTCTCTTACCATTTTGCCATAGCTCGCTTCGTTTCCGAGATATTTGCAGATTTATCTCAAGGGAAGGGGCCTGACGGACATATTTCGAGATATTTCTTCTTCTTGTTGTTCTTCTTCTGCACAGCTAAGCTGGAAGTGGCATTTGCGGCTCGCACTAGTGCAGAGTTATCTCAAAGAAAGGGGCCACGGTGTTTCTGTATCTCTATTATGTTGGTGCGGCTTCGGAACTTTTAAATATCTTGATATATCTCGAGAACTACGCATCTGATCAAAAAATATCATAGAACATGAAAAGTAGGAAACTTAATTCTCTACAAAAAAGGTCTCTTAACATTTTGCCATAGCTCTCTTCGTTTCCGAGATATTTGCAGATTTATCTCAAGGGAAGGGGCCTGACGGACATATTTCGAGATATTTCTTCTTCTTGTTGTTCTCCTTCTGCACAGCTAAGCTGGAAGTGGCATTTGCAGCTCGCAATAGTGCAGAGTTATCTCAAAGAAAGGGGCCACGGTGTTTCTGTATCTCTATTATGTTGGTGCGGCTTCGGAACTTTTAAATATCTTGATATATCTCGAGAACTACGCGTCTCATCAAAAAATATCATAGAACATAAAAAGTAGGAAACTTAATTCTCTACAAAAACGGTCTCTTAACATTTTGCCATAGCTCGCTTCGTTTCCGAGATATTTGCAGATTTATCTCAAGGGAAGGGGCCTGACGGACATATTTCGAGATATTTCTTCTTCTTGTTGTTCTTCTTCTGCACAGCTAAGCTGGAAGTGGCATTTGCGGCTCGCACTAGTGCACAGTTATCTCAAAGAAAGGGGCCACGGTGTTTCTGTATCTTTATTATGTTGGTGCGGCTTCGGAACTTTTAAATATCTCGATATATCTCGAAAACTACGCATCTGATCAAAAAATATCATAGAACATAAAAAGTAGGAAACTTAATTCTCTACAAAAAAGGTCTCTTAACATTTTGCCATAGCTCGCTTGGTTTCCGAGATATTTGCATATTTATCTCAAGGGAAGGGGCCTGACGGACATATTTCGAGATATTTCTTCTTCTTGTTGTTCTTCTTCTGCACAGCTAAGCTGGAAGTGGCATTTGCGGCTCGCACTAGTGCAGAGTTATCTCAAAGAAAGGGGCCACGGTGTTTCTGTATCTCTATTATGTTGGTGCGGCTTCGGAACTTTTAAATATCTTGATATATCTCGAGAACTACGCGTCTGATCAAAAAATATCATAGAACATAAAAAGTAGGAAACTTAATTCTCTACAAAAACGGTCTCTTAACATTGTGCCATAGCTCGCTTCGTTTCCGAGATATTTGCAGATTTATCTCAAGGGAAGGAGCCTGACGGACATATTTCGAGATATTTCTTCTTCTTGTTGTTCTTCTTCTGCACAGCTAAGCTGGAAGTGGCATTTGCGGCTCGCACTAGTGCACAGTTATCTCAAAGAAAGGGGCCACGGTGTTTCTGGATCTTTATTATGTTGGTGCGGCTTCGGAACTTTTAAATATCTCGATATATCTCGAAAACTACGCTTCTGATCAAAAAATATCATAGAACATAGATTGTAGGAAACATAATTCTCTACAATAAACGTCTCTTAACATTTTGCCATAGCTCGCTTCGTTTCCGAGATATTTGCAGATTCAGCTCAAAGGAACTGGCCTGACGGACATATTTCGAGATATTTCTTCTTCTTGTTGTTCTTCCTCTGCACAGCTAAGCTGGAAGTGGCATTTGCAGCTCGCAACAGTGCAGAGTTATCTCAAAGAAAGGGGCCACGGTGTTTCTGTATCTCTATTATGTTGGTGCGGCTTCGGAACTTTTAAATATCTTGATATATCTCGAGAACTACGCATCTGATCAAAAAATATCATAGAACATAAAAAGTAGGAAACTTAATTCTCTACAAAAAAGGTCTCTTAACATTTTGCCATAGCTCGCTTCGTTTCCGAGATATTTGCAGATTTATCTCAAGGGAAGGGGCCTGACGGACATATTTCGAGATATTTCTTCTTCTTGTTGTTCTTCTTCTGCACAGCTAAGCTGGAAGTGGCATTTGCGGCTCGCACTAGTGCAGAGTTATCTCAAAGAAAGGGGCCACGGTGTTTCTGTATCTCTATTATGTTGGTGCGGCTTCGGAACTTTTAAATATCTTGATATATCTCGAGAACTACGCATCTGATCAAAAAATATCATAGAACATGAAAAGTAGGAAACTTAATTCTCTACAAAAAAGGTCTCTTAACATTTTGCCATAGCTCTCTTCGTTTCCGAGATATTTGCAGATTTATCTCAAGGGAAGGGGCCTGACGGACATATTTCGAGATATTTCTTCTTCTTGTTGTTCTCCTTCTGCACAGCTAAGCTGGAAGTGGCATTTGCGGCTCGCACTAGTGCACAGTTATCTCAAAGAAAGGGGCCACGGTGTTTCTGTATCTTTATTATGTTGGTGCGGCTTCGGAACTTTTAAATATCTCGATATATCTCGAAAACTACGCATCTGATCAAAAAATATCATAGAACATAAAAAGTAGGAAACTTAATTCTCTACAAAAAAGGTCTCTTAACATTTTGCCATAGCTCGCTTGGTTTCCGAGATATTTGCATATTTATCTCAAGGGAAGGGGCCTGACGGACATATTTCGAGATATTTCTTCTTCTTGTTGTTCTTCTTCTGCACAGCTAAGCTGGAAGTGGCATTTGCGGCTCGCACTAGTGCAGAGTTATCTCAAAGAAAGGGGCCACGGTGTTTCTGTATCTCTATTATGTTGGTGCGGCTTCGGAACTTTTAAATATCTTGATATATCTCGAGAACTACGCGTCTGATCAAAAAATATCATAGAACATAAAAAGTAGGAAACTTAATTCTCTACAAAAACGGTCTCTTAACATTGTGCCATAGCTCGCTTCGTTTCCGAGATATTTGCAGATTTATCTCAAGGGAAGGAGCCTGACGGACATATTTCGAGATATTTCTTCTTCTTGTTGTTCTTCTTCTGCACAGCTAAGCTGGAAGTGGCATTTGCGGCTCGCACTAGTGCACAGTTATCTCAAAGAAAGGGGCCACGGTGTTTCTGGATCTTTATTATGTTGGTGCGGCTTCGGAACTTTTAAATATCTCGATATATCTCGAAAACTACGCTTCTGATCAAAAAATATCATAGAACATAGATTGTAGGAAACATAATTCTCTACAATAAACGTCTCTTAACATTTTGCCATAGCTCGCTTCGTTTCCGAGATATTTGCAGATTCAGCTCAAAGGAACTGGCCTGACGGACATATTTCGAGATATTTCTTCTTCTTGTTGTTCTTCCTCTGCACAGCTAAGCTGGAAGTGGCATTTGCAGCTCGCAACAGTGCAGAGTTATCTCAAAGAAAGGGGCCACGGTGTTTCTGTATCTCTATTATGTTGGTGCGGCTTCGGAACTTTTAAATATCTTGATATATCTCGAGAACTACGCATCTGATCAAAAAATATCATAGAACATAAAAAGTAGGAAACTTAATTCTCTACAAAAAAGGTCTCTTAACATTTTGCCATAGCTCGCTTCGTTTCCGAGATATTTGCAGATTTATCTCAAGGGAAGGGGCCTAACGGACATATTTCGAGATATTTCTTCTTCTTGTTGTTCTTCTTCTGCACAGCTAAGCTGGAAGTGGCATTTGCAGCTCGCAATAGTGCAGAGTTATCTCAAAGAAAGGGGCCACGGTGTTTCTGTATCTCTATTATGCTGGTGCGGCTTCGGAACTTTTAAATATCTTGATATATCTCGAGAACTACGCATCTGATCAAAAAATATCATAGAACGTAAAAAGTAGGAAACTTAATTCTCTACAAATAAGGTCTCTTAACATTTTGCCATAGCTCGCTTCGTTTCCGAGATATTTGCATATTTATCTCAAGGGAAGGGGCCTGACGGACATATTTCGAGATACTTCTTCTTCTTGTTGTTCTTCTTCTGCACAGCTAAGCTGGAAGTGGCATTTGCGGCTCGCACTAGTGCAGAGTTATCTCAAAGAAAGGGGCCACGGTGTTTCTGTATCTCTATTATGTTGGTGCGGCTTCGGAACTTTTAAATATCTTGATATATCTCGAGAACTACGCGTCTGATCAAAAAATATCATAGAACATAAAAAGTAGGAAACTTAATTCTCTACAAAAACGGTCTCTTAACATTGTGCCATAGCTCGCTTCGTTTCCGAGATATTTGCAGATTTATCTCAAGGGAAGGAGCCTGACGGACATATTTCGAGATATTTCTTCTTCTTGTTGTTCTTCTTCTGCACAGCTAAGCTGGAAGTGGCATTTGCGGCTCGCACTAGTGCACAGTTATCTCAAAGAAAGGGGCCACGGTGTTTCTGGATCTTTATTATGTTGGTGCGGCTTCGGAACTTTTAAATATCTCGATATATCTCGAAAACTACGCTTCTGATCAAAAAATATCATAGAACATAGATTGTAGGAAACATAATTCTCTACAATAAACGTCTCTTAACATTTTGCCATAGCTCGCTTCGTTTCCGAGATATTTGCAGATTCAGCTCAAAGGAACTGGCCTGACGGACATATTTCGAGATATTTCTTCTTCTTGTTGTTCTTCCTCTGCACAGCTAAGCTGGAAGTGGCATTTGCAGCTCGCAACAGTGCAGAGTTATCTCAAAGAAAGGGGCCACGGTGTTTCTGTATCTCTATTATGTTGGTGCGGCTTCGGAACTTTTAAATATCTTGATATATCTCGAGAACTACGCATCTGATCAAAAAATATCATAGAACATAAAAAGTAGGAAACTTAATTCTCTACAAAAAAGGTCTCTTAACATTTTGCCATAGCTCGCTTCGTTTCCGAGATATTTGCAGATTTATCTCAAGGGAAGGGGCCTAACGGACATATTTCGAGATATTTCTTCTTCTTGTTGTTCTTCTTCTGCACAGCTAAGCTGGAAGTGGCATTTGCAGCTCGCAATAGTGCAGAGTTATCTCAAAGAAAGGGGCCACGGTGTTTCTGTATCTCTATTATGCTGGTGCGGCTTCGGAACTTTTAAATATCTTGATATATCTCGAGAACTACGCATCTGATCAAAAAATATCATAGAACGTAAAAAGTAGGAAACTTAATTCTCTACAAATAAGGTCTCTTAACATTTTGCCATAGCTCGCTTCGTTTCCGAGATATTTGCATATTTATCTCAAGGGAAGGGGCCTGACGGACATATTTCGAGATATTTCTTCTTCTTGTTGTTCTTCTTCTGCACAGCTAAGCTGGAAGTGGCATTTGCGGCTCGCACTAGTGCAGAGTTATCTCAAAGAAAGGGGCCACGGTGTTTCTGTATCTCTATTATGTTGGTGCGGTTTCGGAACTTTTAAATATCTTGATATATCTCGAGAACTACGCATCTGATCAAAAAATATCATAGAACGTAAAAAGTAGGAAACTTAATTCTCTACAAATAAGGTCTCTTAACATTTTGCCATAGCTCGCTTCGTTTCCGAGATATTTGCAGATTTATGTCAAGGGAAGGGGCCTGACGGACATATTTCGAGATATTTCTTCTTCTTGTTGTTCTTCTTCTGCACAGATAAGCTGGAAGTGGCATTTGCAGCTCGCAATAGTGCAGAGATATCTCAAAGAAAGGGGCCACGGTGTTTCTGTATCTCTATTATGTTGGTGCGGCTTCGGAACTTTTAAATATCTTGATATATCTCGAGAACTACGCATCTGATCAAAAGATATCATAGAACATGAAAAGTAGGAAACTTAATTCTCTACAAAAAAGGTCTCTTAACATTTTGCCATAGCTCTCTTCGTTTCCGAGATATTTGCAGATTTATCTCAAGGGAAGGGGCCTGACGGACATATTTCGAGATATTTCTTCTTCTTGTTGTTCTCCTTCTGCACAGCTAAGCTGGAAGTGGCATTTGCAGCTCGCAATAGTGCAGAGTTATCTCAAAGAAAGGGGCCACGGTGTTTCTGTATCTCTATTATGTTGGTGCGGCTTCGGAACTTTTAAATATCTTGATATATCTCGAGAACTACGCGTCTCATCAAAAAATATCATAGAACATAAAAAGTAGGAAACTTAATTCTCTACAAAGACGGTCTCTTAACATTTTGCCATAGCTCGCTTCGTTTCGGAGATATTTGCAGATTTATCTCAAGGGAAGGGGCCTGACGGACATATTTCGAGATATTTCTTCTTCTTGTTGTTCTTCTTCTGCACAGCTAAGCTGGAAGTGGCATTTGCGGCTCGCACTAGTGCACAGTTATCTCAAAGAAAGGGGCCACGGTGTTTCTGTATCTTTATTATGTTGGTGCGGCTTCGGAACTTTTAAATATCTTGATATATCTCGAGAACTACGCATCTGATCAAAAAATATCATAGAACGTAAAAAGTAGGAAACTTAATTCTCTACAAATAAGGTCTCTTAACATTTTGCCATAGCTCGCTTCGTTTCCGAGATATTTGCAGATTTATGTCAAGGGAAGGGGCCTGACGGACATATTTCGAGATATTTCTTCTTCTTGTTGTTCTTCTTCTGCACAGATAAGCTGGAAGTGGCATTTGCAGCTCGCAATAGTGCAGAGATATCTCAAAGAAAGGGGCCACGGTGTTTCTGTATCTCTATTATGTTGGTGCGGCTTCGGAACTTTTAAATATCTTGATATATCTCGAGAACTACGCATCTGATCAAAAAATATCATAGAACATGAAAAGTAGGAAACTTAATTCTCTACAAAAAAGGTCTCTTAACATTTTGCCATAGCTCTCTTCGTTTCCGAGATATTTGCAGATTTATCTCAAGGGAAGGGGCCTGACGGACATATTTCGAGATATTTCTTCTTCTTGTTGTTCTCCTTCTGCACAGCTAAGCTGGAAGTGGCATTTGCAGCTCGCAATAGTGCAGAGTTATCTCAAAGAAAGGGGCCACGGTGTTTCTGTATCTCTATTATGTTGGTGCGGCTTCGGAACTTTTAAATATCTTGATATATCTCGAGAACTACGCGTCTCATCAAAAAATATCATAGAACATAAAAAGTAGGAAACTTAATTCTCTACAAAGACGGTCTCTTAACATTTTGCCATAGCTCGCTTCGTTTCGGAGATATTTGCAGATTTATCTCAAGGGAAGGGGCCTGACGGACATATTTCGAGATATTTCTTCTTCTTGTTGTTCTTCTTCTGCACAGCTAAGCTGGAAGTGGCATTTGCGGCTCGCACTAGTGCACAGTTATCTCAAAGAAAGGGGCCACGGTGTTTCTGTATCTTTATTATGTTGGTGCGGCTTCGGAACTTTTAAATATCTTGATATATCTCGAGAACTACGCATCTGATCAAAAAATATCATAGAACGTAAAAAGTAGGAAACTTAATTCTCTACAAATAAGGTCTCTTAACATTTTGCCATAGCTCGCTTCGTTTCCGAGATATTTGCAGATTTATGTCAAGGGAAGGGGCCTGACGGACATATTTCGAGATATTTCTTCTTCTTGTTGTTCTTCTTCTGCACAGCTAAGCTGGAAGTGGCATTTGCAGCTCGCAATAGTGCAGAGATATCTCAAAGAAAGGGGCCACGGTGTTTCTGTATCTCTATTATGTTGGTGCGGTTTCGGAACTATTAAATATCTTGATATATCTCGAGAACTACGCATCTGATCAAAAAATATCATAGAACGTAAAAAGTAGGAAACTTAATTCTCTACAAATAAGGTCTCTTAACATTTTGCCATAGCTCGCTTCGTTTCCGAGATATTTGCAGATTTATCTCAAGGGAAGGGGCCTGACGGACATATTTCGAGATATTTCTTCTTCATGTTGTTCTTCTTCTGCACAGCTAAGCTGGAAGTGGCATTTGCGGCTCGCACTAGTGCAGAGTTATCTCAAAGAAAGGGGCCACGGTGTTTCTGTATCTCTATTATGTTGGTGCTGCTTCGGAACTTTTAAATATCTTGATATATCTCGAGAACTACGCATCTGATCAAAAAATATCATAGAACATGAAAAGTAGGAAACTTAATTCTCTACAAAAAAGGTCTCTTAACATTTTGCCATAGCTCTCTTCGTTTCCGAGATATTTGCAGATTTATCTCAAGGGAAGGGGCCTGACGGACATATTTCGAGATATTTCTTCTTCTTGTTGTTCTCCTTCTGCACAGCTAAGCTGGAAGTGGCATTTGCAGCTCGCAATAGTGCAGAGTTATCTCAAAGAAAGGGGCCACGGTGTTTCTGTATCTCTATTATGTTGGTGCGGCTTCGGAACTTTTAAATATCGTGATATATCTCGAGAACTACGCGTCTCATCAAAAAATATCATAGAACATAAAAAGTAGGAAACTTAATTCTCTACAAAAACGGTCTCTTAACATTTTGCCATAGCTCGCTTCGTTTCCGAGATATTTGCAGATTTATCTCAAGGGAAGGGGCCTGACGGACATATTTCGAGATATTTCTTCTTCTTGTTGTTCTTCTTCTGCACAGCTAAGCTGGAAGTGGCATTTGCGGCTCGCACTAGTGCACAGTTATCTCAAAGAAAGGGGCCACGGTGTTTCTGTATCTTTATTATGTTGGTGCGGCTTCGGAACTTTTAAATATCTCGATATATCTCGAAAACTACGCTTCTGATCAAAAAATATCATAGAACATAAATTGTAGGAAAGATAATTCTCTACAATAAACGTCTCTTAACATTTTGCCATAGCTCGCTTCGTTTCCGAGATATTTGCAGATTCAGCTCAAAGGAACTGGCCTGACGGACATATTTCGAGATATTTCTTCTTCTTGTTGTTCTTCCTCTGCACAGCTAAGCTGGAAGTGGCATTTGCAGCTCGCAATAGTGCAGAGTTATCTCAAAGAAAGGGGCCACGGTGTTTCTGTATCTCTATTATGTTGGTGCGGCTTCGGAACTTTTAAATATCTTGATATATCTCGAGAACTACGCGTCTCATCAAAAAATATCATAGAACATAAAAAGTAGGAAACTTAATTCTCTACAAAAACGGTCTCTTAACATTTTGCCATAGCTCGCTTCGTTTCCGAGATATTTGCAGATTTATCTCAAGGGAAGGGGCCTGACGGACATATTTCGAGATATTTCTTCTTCTTGTTGTTCTTCTTCTGCACAGCTAAGCTGGAAGTGGCATTTGCGGCTCGCACTAGTGCACAGTTATCTCAAAGAAAGGGGCCACGGTGTTTCTGTATCTTTATTATGTTGGTGCGGCTTCGGAACTTTTAAATATCTCGATATATCTCGAAAACTACGCATCTGATCAAAAAATATCATAGAACATAAAAAGTAGGAAACTTAATTCTCTACAAAAAAGGTCTCTTAACATTTTGCCATAGCTCGCTTGGTTTCCGAGATATTTGCATATTTATCTCAAGGGAAGGGGCCTGACGGACATATTTCGAGATATTTCTTCTTCTTGTTGTTCTTCTTCTGCACAGCTAAGCTGGAAGTGGCATTTGCGGCTCGCACTAGTGCAGAGTTATCTCAAAGAAAGGGGCCACGGTGTTTCTGTATCTCTATTATGTTGGTGCGGCTTCGGAACTTTTAAATATCTTGATATATCTCGAGAACTACGCGTCTGATCAAAAAATATCATAGAACATAAAAAGTAGGAAACTTAATTCTCTACAAAAACGGTCTCTTAACATTGTGCCATAGCTCGCTTCGTTTCCGAGATATTTGCAGATTTATCTCAAGGGAAGGAGCCTGACGGACATATTTCGAGATATTTCTTCTTCTTGTTGTTCTTCTTCTGCACAGCTAAGCTGGAAGTGGCATTTGCGGCTCGCACTAGTGCACAGTTATCTCAAAGAAAGGGGCCACGGTGTTTCTGGATCTTTATTATGTTGGTGCGGCTTCGGAACTTTTAAATATCTCGATATATCTCGAAAACTACGCTTCTGATCAAAAAATATCATAGAACATAGATTGTAGGAAACATAATTCTCTACAATAAACGTCTCTTAACATTTTGCCATAGCTCGCTTCGTTTCCGAGATATTTGCAGATTCAGCTCAAAGGAACTGGCCTGACGGACATATTTCGAGATATTTCTTCTTCTTGTTGTTCTTCCTCTGCACAGCTAAGCTGGAAGTGGCATTTGCAGCTCGCAACAGTGCAGAGTTATCTCAAAGAAAGGGGCCACGGTGTTTCTGTATCTCTATTATGTTGGTGCGGCTTCGGAACTTTTAAATATCTTGATATATCTCGAGAACTACGCATCTGATCAAAAAATATCATAGAACATAAAAAGTAGGAAACTTAATTCTCTACAAAAAAGGTCTCTTAACATTTTGCCATAGCTCGCTTCGTTTCCGAGATATTTGCAGATTTATCTCAAGGGAAGGGGCCTAACGGACATATTTCGAGATATTTCTTCTTCTTGTTGTTCTTCTTCTGCACAGCTAAGCTGGAAGTGGCATTTGCAGCTCGCAATAGTGCAGAGTTATCTCAAAGAAAGGGGCCACGGTGTTTCTGTATCTCTATTATGCTGGTGCGGCTTCGGAACTTTTAAATATCTTGATATATCTCGAGAACTACGCATCTGATCAAAAAATATCATAGAACGTAAAAAGCAGGAAACTTAATTCTCTACAAATAAGGTCTCTTAACATTTTGCCATAGCTCGCTTCGTTTCCGAGATATTTGCATATTTATCTCAAGGGAAGGGGCCTGACGGACATATTTCGAGATATTTCTTCTTCTTGTTGTTCTTCTTCTGCACAGCTAAGCTGGAAGTGGCATTTGCGGCTCGCACTAGTGCAGAGTTATCTCAAAGAAAGGGGCCACGGTGTTTCTGTATCTCTATTATGTTGGTGCGGCTTCGGAACTTTTAAATATCTTGATATATCTCGAGAACTACGCGTCTGATCAAAAAATATCATAGAACATAAAAAGTAGGAAACTTAATTCTCTACAAAAACGGTCTCTTAACATTTTGCCATAGCTCGCTTCGTTTCCGAGATATTTGCAGATTTATCTCAAGGGGAGGAGCCTGACGGACATATTTCGAGATATTTCTTCTTCTTGTTGTTCTTCTTCTGCACAGCTAAGCTGGAAGTGGCATTTGCGGCTCGCACTAGTGCACAGTTATCTCAAAGAAAGGGGCCACGGTGTTTCTGGATCTTTATTATGTTGGTGCGGCTTCGGAACTTTTAAATATCTCGATATATCTCGAAAACTACGCTTCTGATCAAAAAATATCATAGAACATAAATTGTAGGAAACATAATTCTCTACAATAAACGTCTCTTAACATTTTGCCATAGCTCGCTTCGTTTCCGAGATATTTGCAGATTCAGCTCAAAGGAACTGGCCTGACGGACATATTTCGAGATATTTCTTCTTCTTGTTGTTCTTCCTCTGCACAGCTAAGCTGGAAGTGGCATTTGCAGCTCGCAATAGTGCAGAGTTATCTCAAAGAAAGGGGCCACGGTGTTTCTGTATCTCTATTATGTTGGTGCGGCTTCGGAACTTTTAAATATCTTGATATATCTCGAGAACTACGCATCTGATCAAAAAATATCATAGAACATAAAAAGTAGGAAACTTAATTCTCTACAAAAAAGGTCTCTTAACATTTTGCCATAGCTCGCTTCGTTTCCGAGATATTTGCAGATTTATCTCAAGGGAAGGGGCCTAACGGACATATTTCGAGATATTTCTTCTTCTTGTTGTTCTTCTTCTGCACAGCTAAGCTGGAAGTGGCATTTGCAGCTCGCAATAGTGCAGAGTTATCTCAAAGAAAGGGGCCACGGTGTTTCTGTATCTCTATTATGTTGGTGCGGCTTCGGAACTTTTAAATATCTTGATATATCTCGAGAACTACGCATCTGATCAAAAAATATCATAGAACGTAAAAAGTAGGAAACTTAATTCTTTACAAATAAGGTCTCTTAACATTTTGCCATAGCTCGCTTCGTTTCCGAGATATTTGCAGATTTATGTCAAGGGAAGGGGCCTGACGGACATATTTCGAGATATTTCTTCTTCTTGTTGTTCTTCTTCTGCACAGCTAAGCTGGAAGTGGCATTTGCAGCTCGCAATAGTGCAGAGATGTCTCAAAGAAAGGGGCCACGGTGTTTCTGTATCTCTATTATGTTGGTGCGGTTTCGGAACTTTTAAATATCTTGATATATCTCGAGAACTACGCATCTGATCAAAAAATATCATAGACCGTAAAAAGTAGGAAACTTAATTCTCTACAAATAAGGTCTCTTAACATTTTGCCATAGCTCGCTTCGTTTCCGAGATATTTGCAGATTTATGTCAAGGGAAGGGGCCTGACGGACATATTTCGAGATATTTCTTCTTCTTGTTGTTCTTCTTCTGCACAGATAAGCTGGAAGTGGCATTTGCAGCTCGCAATAGTGCAGAGATATCTCAAAGAAAGGGGCCACGGTGTTTCTGTATCTCTATTATGTTGGTGCGGCTTCGGAACTTTTAAATATCTTGATATATCTCGAGAACTACGCATCTGATCAAAAAATATCATAGAACATGAAAAGTAGGAAACTTAATTCTCTACAAAAAAGGTCTCTTAACATTTTGCCATAGCTCTCTTCGTTTCCGAGATATTTGCAGATTTATCTCAAGGGAAGGGGCCTGACGGACATATTTCGAGATATTTCTTCTTCTTGTTGTTCTCCTTCTGCACAGCTAAGCTGGAAGTGGCATTTGCAGCTCGCAATAGTGCAGAGTTATCTCAAAGAAAGGGGCCACGGTGTTTCTGTATCTCTATTATGTTGGTGCGGCTTCGGAACTTTTAAATATCTTGATATATCTCGAGAACTACGCGTCTCATCAAAAAATATCATAGAACATAAAAAGTAGGAAACTTAATTGTCTACAAAGACGGTCTCTTAACATTTTGCCATAGCTCGCTTCGTTTCGGAGATATTTGCAGATTTATCTCAAGGGAAGGGGCCTGACGGACATATTTCGAGATATTTCTTCTTCTTGTTGTTCTTCTTCTGCACAGCTAAGCTGGAAGTGGCATTTGCGGCTCGCACTAGTGCACAGTTATCTCAAAGAAAGGGGCCACGGTGTTTCTGTATCTTTATTATGTTGGTGCGGCTTCGGAACTTTTAAATATCTTGATATATCTCGAGAACTACGCATCTGATCAAAAAATATCATAGAACGTAAAAAGTAGGAAACTTAATTCTCTACAAATAAGGTCTCTTAACATTTTGCCATAGCTCGCTTCGTTTCCGAGATATTTGCAGATTTATGTCAAGGGAAGGGGCCTGACGGACATATTTCGAGATATTTCTTCTTCTTGTTGTTCTTCTTCTGCACAGATAAGCTGGAAGTGGCATTTGCAGCTCGCAATAGTGCAGAGATATCTCAAAGAAAGGGGCCACGGTGTTTCTGTATCTCTATTATGTTGGTGCGGCTTCGGAACTTTTAAATATCTTGATATATCTCGAGAACTACGCATCTGATCAAAAAATATCATAGAACATGAAAAGTAGGAAACTTAATTCTCTACAAAAAAGGTCTCTTAACATTTTGCCATAGCTCTCTTCGTTTCCGAGATATTTGCAGATTTATCTCAAGGGAAGGGGCCTGACGGACATATTTCGAGATATTTCTTCTTCTTGTTGTTCTCCTTCTGCACAGCTAAGCTGGAAGTGGCATTTGCAGCTCGCAATAGTGCAGAGTTATCTCAAAGAAAGGGGCCACGGTGTTTCTGTATCTCTATTATGTTGGTGCGGCTTCGTTCCTTTTAAATATCTTGATATATCTCGAGAACTACGCGTCTCATCAAAAAATATCATAGAACATAAAAAGTAGGAAACTTAATTCTCTACAAAGACGGTCTCTTAACATTTTGCCATAGCTCGCTTCGTTTCGGAGATATTTGCAGATTTATCTCAAGGGAAGGGGCCTGACGGACATATTTCGAGATATTTCTTCTTCTTGTTGTTCTTCTTCTGCACAGCTAAGCTGGAAGTGGCATTTGCGGCTCGCACTAGTGCACAGTTATCTCAAAGAAAGGGGCCACGGTGTTTCTGTATCTTTATTATGTTGGTGCGGCTTCGGAACTTTTAAATATCTTGATATATCTCGAGAACTACGCATCTGATCAAAAAATATCATAGAACGTAAAAAGTAGGAAACTTAATTCTCTACAAATAAGGTCTCTTAACATTTTGCCATAGCTCGCTTCGTTTCCGAGATATTTGCAGATTTATGTCAAGGGAAGGGGCCTGACGGACATATTTCGAGATATTTCTTCTTCTTGTTGTTCTTCTTCTGCACAGCTAAGCTGGAAGTGGCATTTGCAGCTCGCAATAGTGCAGAGATATCTCAAAGAAAGGGGCCACGGTGTTTCTGTATCTCTATTATGTTGGTGCGGCTTCGGAACTTTTAAATATCGTGATATATCTCGAGAACTACGCGTCTCATCAAAAAATATCATAGAACATAAAAAGTAGGAAACTTAATTCTCTACAAAAACGGTCTCTTAACATTTTGCCATAGCTCGCTTCGTTTCCGAGATATTTGCAGATTTATCTCAAGGGAAGGGGCCTGACGGACATATTTCGAGATATTTCTTCTTCTTGTTGTTCTTCTTCTGCACAGCTAAGCTGGAAGTGGCATTTGCGGCTCGCACTAGTGCACAGTTGTCTCAAAGAAAGGGGCCACGGTGTTTCTGTATCTTTATTATGTTGGTGCGGCTTCGGAACTTTTAAATATCTCGATATATCTCGAAAACTACGCTTCTGATCAAAAAATATCATAGAACATAAATTGTAGGAAACATAATTCTCTACAAAAAACGTATCTTAACATTTTGCCATAGCTCGCTTCGTTTCCGAGATATTTGCAGATTCAGCTCAAAGGAACTGGCCTGACGGACATATTTCGAGATATTTCTTCTTCTTGTTGTTCTTCCTCTGCACCGCTAAGCTGGAAGTGGCATTTACAGCTCGCAATAGTGCAGAGTTATCTCAAAGAAAGGGGCCACGGTGTTTCTGTATCTCTATTATGTTGGTGCGGCTTCGGAACTTTTAAATATCTTGATATATCTCGAGAACTACGCATCTGATCAAAAAATATCATAGAACGTAAAAAGTAGGAAACTTAATTCTCTACAAATAAGGTCTCTTAACATTTTGCCATAGCTCGCTTCGTTTCCGAGATATTTGCAGATTTATGTCAAGGGAAGGGGCCTGGCGGACATATTTCGAGATATTTCTTCTTCTTGTTGTTCTTCTTCTGCACAGCTAAGCTGGAAGTGGCATTTGCAGCTCGCAATAGTGCAGAGATATCTCAAAGAAAGGGGCCACGGTGTTTCTGTATCTCTGTTATGTTGGTGCGGCTTCGGAACTTTTAAATATCTTGATATATCTCGAGAACTACGCATCTGATCAAAAAATATCATAGAAGATAAAAAGTAGGAAACTTAATTCTCTACAAAAAAGGTCTCTTAACATTTTGCCATAGCTCGCTTCGTTTCCGAGATATTTGCAGATTTATCTCAAGGGAAGGGGCCTGACGGACATATTTCGAGATATTTCTTCTTCTTGTTGTTCTTCTTCTGCACAGCTAAGCTGGAAGTGGCATTTGCGGCTCGCACTAGTGCAGAGTTATCTCAAAGAAAGGGGCCACGGTGTTTCTGTATCTCTATTATGTTGGTGCTGCTTCGGAACTTTTAAATATCTTGATATATCTCGAGAACTACGCATCTGATCAAAAAATATCATAGAACATGAAAAGTAGGAAACTTAATTCTCTACAAAAAAGGTCTCTTAACATTTTGCCATAGCTCTCTTCGTTTCCGAGATATTTGCAGATTTATCTCAAGGGAAGGGGCCTGACGGACATATTTCGAGATATTTCTTCTTCTTGTTGTTCTCCTTCTGCACAGCTAAGCTGGAAGTGGCATTTGCAGCTCGCAATAGTGCAGAGTTATCTCAAAGAAAGGGGCCACGGTGTTTCTGTATCTCTATTATGTTGGTGCGGCTTCGGAACTTTTAAATATCGTGATATATCTCGAGAACTACGCGTCTCATCAAAAAATATCATAGAACATAAAAAGTAGGAAACTTAATTCTCTACAAAAACGGTCTCTTAACATTTTGCCATAGCTCGCTTCGTTTCCGAGATATTTGCAGATTTCTCTCAAGGGAAGGGGCCTGACGGACATATTTCGAGATATTTCTTCTTCTTGTTGTTCTTCTTCTGCACAGCTAAGCTGGAAGTGGCATTGGCGGCTCGCACTAGTGCACAGTTATCTCAAAGAAAGGGGCCACGGTGTTTCTGTATCTTTATTATGTTGGTGCGGCTTCGGAACTTTTAAATATCTCGATATATCTCGAAAACTACGCTTCTGATCAAAAAATATCATAGAACATAAATTGTAGGAAACATAATTCTCTACAAAAAACGTCTCTCAACATTTTGCCATAGCTCTCTTCGTTTCCGAGATATTTGCAGATTTATCTCAAGGGAAGGGGCCTAACGGACATATTTCGAAATATTTCTTCATCTTGTTGTTCTTCTTCTGCACAGCTAAGCTGGAAGTGGCATTTGCAGCTCGCAATAGTGCAGAGTTATCTCAAAGAAAGGGGCCACGGTGTTTCTGTATCTCTATTATGTTGGTGCGGCTTCGGAACTTTTAAATATCTTGATATATCTCGAGAACTACGCATCTGATCAAAAAATATCATAGAACATAAAAAGTAGGAAACTTAATTCTCTACAAAAAAGGTCTCTTAAGATTTTGCCATAGCTCGCTTCGTTTCCGAGATATTTGCAGATTTATCTCAAGGGAAGGGGCCTAACGGACATATTTCGAGATATTTCTTCTTCTTGTTGTTCTTCTTCTGCACAGCTAAGCTGGAAGTGGCATTTGCGGCTCGCACTAGTGCAGAGTTATCTCAAAGAAAGGGGCCACGGTGTTTCTGTATCTCTATTATGTTGGTGCGGCTTCGGAACTTTTAAATATCTCGATATATCTCGAAAACTACGCTTCTGATCAAAAAATATCATAGAACATAAATTGTAGGAAACATAATTCTCTACAAAAAAGTTCTCTTAACATTTTGCCATAGCTCGCTTCGTTTCCGAGATATTTGCAGATATATCTCAAGGGAAGGGGCCTGACGGACATATTTCGAGATATTTCTTCTTCTTGTTGTTCTTCTTCTGCACAGCTAAGCTGGAAGTGGCATTTGCAGCTCGCAATAGTGCAGAGTTATCTCAAAGAAGGGGGCCACGGTGTTTCTGTATCTTTATTATGTTGGTGCGGCTTCGGAACTTTTAAATATCTTGATATATCTCGAGAACTACGCATCTGATCAAAAAATATCATAGAACATAAATTGTAGGAAATATTATTCTCTACAAAAAAGGTCTCTCAACATTTTGCCATAGCTCGCTTCGTTTCCGAGATATTTGCAGATTCATCTCAAGGGAAGGGATCTGACGGACATATTTCGAGATATTTCTTCTTCTTGTTGTTCTTCTTCTGCACAGCTAAGCTCGAAGTGGCATTTGCAGCTCGCAATAGTGCAGAGTTATCTCAAAGAAAGAGGCCACGGTGTTTCTGTACCTCTATTATGTTGGTGCAGCTTCGGAACTTTTAAATATCTTGATATATCTCGAGAACTACGCATCTGATCAAAAAATATCATCGAACATAAAAAGTAGGAAACTTAATTCTCTACAAAAAAGGTCTCTTAACATTTTGCCATAGCTCGCTTCGTTTCCGAGATATTTGCAGATTTATCTCAAGGGAAGGGTCCTGATGGACATATTTCGAGATATTTCTTCTTCTTGTTGTTCTTCTTCTGCACAGCTAAGCTGGAAGTGGCATTTGCGGCTCGCACTAGTGCAGAGTTATCTCAAAGAAAGGGGCCACGGTGTTTCTGTATCCCTATTATGTTGGTGCGGCTTCGGAACTTTTAAATATCTTGATATATCTCGAGAACTACGCATCTGATCAAAAAATATCATAGAACATAAAAAGTAGGAAACTTAATTCTCTACAAAAAAGGTCTCTTAACATTTTGCCATAGCTCGTTTCGTTTCCGAGATATTTGCATATTTATCTCAAGGGAAGGTGCCTGACGGACATATTGCGAGATATTTCTTCTTCTTGTTGTTCTTCTTCTGCACAGCTAAGCTGGAAGTGGCATTTGCGGCTCGCACTAGTGCAGAGTTATCTCAAAGAAAGGGGCCACGGTGTTTCTGTATCTTTATTATGTTGGTGCGGCTTCGGAACTTTTAAATATCTCGATATATCTCGAAAACTACGCTTCTGATCAAAAAATATCATAGAACATAAAAAGTAGGAAACTTAATTCTCTACAAAAAAGGTCTCTTAACATTTTGCCATAGCTCGCTTCGTTTCCGAGATATTTGCAGATTTATCTCAAGGGAAGGGGCCTAGCGGACATATTTCGAGATATTTCTTCTTCTTGTTGTTCTTCTTCTGCACAGCTAAACTGGAAGTGGCATTTGCAGGTCGCAATAGTGCAGAGTTATCTCAAAGAAAGGGGCCACGGTGTTTCTGTATCTCTATTATGTTGGTGCGGCTACGGAACTCTTAAATATCTCGATATATCTCGAGAACTACGCTTCTGATCAAAAAATATCATAGAACGTAAATTGTAGGAAATATTATTCTCTACAAAAAAGGTCTCTCAACCTTTTGCCATAGCTCGCTTCGTTTCCGACATATTTGCAGATTCATCTCAAGGGAAGGGGTCTGACGGACATATTTCGAGATATTTCTTCTTCTTGTTGTTCTTCTTCTGCACAGCTAAGCTCGAAGTGGCATTTGCAGCTCGCAATAGTGCAGAGTTATCTCAAAGAAAGAGACCACGGTGTTTCTGTACCTCTATTATGTTGGTGCAGCTTCGGAACTTTTAAATATCTTGATATATCTCGAGAACTACGCATCTGATCAAAAAATATCATCGAACATAAAAAGTAGGGAACTTAATTCTCTACAAAAAACGTCTCTTAACATTTTGCCATAGCTCGCTTCGTTTCCGAGATATTTGCAGATTTATCTCAAGGGAAGGGGCCTAACGGACATATTTCGAGATATTTCTTCTTCTTGTTGTTCTTCTTCTGCACAGCTAAACTGGAAGTGGCATTTCCAGCTCGCAATAGTGCAGAGTTATCTCAAAGAAAGGGGCCACGGTGTTTCTGTATCTCTATTATGTTGGTGCGGCTTCGGAACTTTTAAATATCTTGATATATCTCGAGAACTACGCATCTGATCAAAAAATATCATAGAACATAAAAAGTAGGAAACTTAATTCTCTACAAAAAAGGTCTCCTAAGATTTTGCCATAGCTCGCTTCGTTTCCGAGATATTTGCAGATTTATCTCAAGGGAAGGGGCCTAACGGACATATTTCGAGATATTTCTTCTTCTTGTTGTTCTTCTTCTGCACAGCTAAGCTGGAAGTGGCATTTGCAGCTCGCAATAGTGCAGAGTTATCTCAAAGAAAGGGGCCACGGTGTTTCTGTATCTCTATTATGTTGGTGCGGCTTCGGAACTTTTAAATATCTTGATATATCTCGAGAACTACGCATCTGATCAAAAAATATCATAGAACGTAAAAGGTAGGAAACTTAATTCTCTACAAATAAGGTCTCTTAACATTTTGCCATAGCTCGCTTCGTTTCCGAGATATTTGCAGATTTATCTCAAGGGAAGGGGCCTAACGGACATATTTCGAGATATTTCTTCTTCTTGTTGTTCTTCTTCTGCACAGCTAAGCTGGAAGTGGCATTTGCAGCTCGCAATAGTGCAGAGTTATCTCAAAGAAAGGGGCCACGGTGTTTCTGTATCTCTATTATGTTGGTGCGGCTTCGGAACTTTTAAATATCTTGATATATCTCGAGAACTACGCATCTGATCAAAAAATATCATAGAACGTAAAAGGTAGGAAACTTAATTCTCTACAAATAAGGTCTCTTAACATTTTGCCATAGCTCGCTTCGTTTCCGAGATATTTGCAGATTTATCTCAAGGGAAGGGGCCTAACGGACATATTTCGAGATATTTTTGCTTCTTGTTGTTCTTCTTCTGCACAGCTAAACTGGAAGTGGCATTTCCAGCTCGCAATAGTGCAGAGTTATCTCAAAGAGAGGGGCCACGGTGTTTCTGTATCTCTATTATGTTGGTGCGGCTTCGGAACTTTTAAATATCTTGATATATCTCGAGAACTACGCTTCTGATCACAAAATATCATAGAACATAAATTGTAGGAAACATAATTCTCTACAATAAACGTCTCTTAACATTTTGCCATAGCTCGCTTCGTTTCCGAGATATTTGCAGATATATCTCAAGGGAAGGGGCCTGACGGACATATTTCGAGATATTTCTTCTTCTTGTTGTTCTTCTTCTGCACAGCTAAGCTGGAAGTGGCATTTGCAGCTCGCAATAGTGCAGAGTTATCTCAAAGAAAGGGGCCACGGTGTTTCTGTATCTCTATTATGTTGGTGCGGCTTCGGAACTTTTAAATATCTCGATATATCTCGAAAACTACGCATCTGATCAAAAAATATCATAGAACATAAAAAGTAGGAAACTTAATTCTCTTCAAAAAAGGTCTCTTAACATTTTGCCATAGCTCGCTTCGTTTCCGAGATATTTGCAGGTTTATCTCAAGGGAAGGGGCCTAACGGACATATTTCGAGATATTTCTTCTTCTTGTTGTTCTTCTTCTGCACAGCTAAGCTGGAAGTGGCATTTGCGGCTCGCACTAGTGCAGAGTTATCTCAAAGAAAGGGGCCACGGTGTTTCTGTATCTCTATTATGTTGGTGCGGCTTCGGAACTTTTAAATATCTCGATATATCTCG
Organism: Osmia lignaria lignaria; assembly: GCF_051020975.1. Lineage (NCBI taxonomy): Eukaryota > Metazoa > Arthropoda > Insecta > Hymenoptera > Megachilidae > Osmia > Osmia lignaria. Next base: position 1,037,251 of record NW_027478159.1, on the reverse strand, counting down.
AAAACTACGCTTCTGATCAAAAAATATCATAGAACATAAAAAGTAGGAAACTTAATTCTCTACAAAAAAGGTCTCTTAAGATTTTGCCATAGCTCGCTTCGTTTCCGAGATATTTGCAGATTTATCTCAAGGGAAGGGGCCTAACGGACATATTTCGAGATATTTCTTCTTCTTGTTGTTCTTCTTCTGCACAGCTAAGCTGGAAGTGGCATTTGCAGCTCGCAATAGTGCAGAGTTATCTCAAAGAAAGGGGCCACGGTGTTCCTGTATCTCTATTATGTTGGTGCGGCTTCGGAACTTTTAAATATCTTGATATATCTCGAGAACTACGCATCTGATCAAAAAATATCATAGAACGTAAAAGGTAGGAAACTTAATTCTCTACAAATAAGGTCTCTTAACATTTTGCCATAGCTCGCTTCGTTTCCGAGATATTTGCAGATTTATCTCAAGGGAAGGGGCCTAACGGACATATTTCGAGATATTTTTGCTTCTTGTTGTTCTTCTTCAGCACAGCTAAACTGGAAGTGGCATTTCCAGCTCGCAATAGTGCAGAGTTATCTCAAAGAGAGGGGCCACGGTGTTTCTGTATCTCTATTATGTTGGTGCGGCTTCGGAACTTTTAAATATCTTGATATATCTCGAGAACTACGCTTCTGATCACAAAATATCATAGAACATAAATTGTAGGAAACATAATTCTCTACAATAAACGTCTCTTAACATTTTGCCATAGCTCGCTTCGTTTCCGAGATATTTGCAGATATATCTCAAGGGAAGGGGCCTGACGGACATATTTCGAGATATTTCTTCTTCTTGTTGTTCTTCTTCTGCACAGCTAAGCTGGAAGTGGCATTTGCAGCTCGCAATAGTGCAGAGTTATCTCAAAGAAAGGGGCCACGGTGTTTCTGTATCTCTATTATGTTGGTGCGTCTTCGGAACTTTTAAATATCTCGATATATCTCGAAAACTACGCATCTGATCAAAAAATATCATAGAACATAAAAAGTAGGAAACTTAATTCTCTTCAAAAAAGGTCTCTTAACATTTTGCCATAGCTCGCTTCGTTTCCGAGATATTTGCAGGTTTATCTCAAGGGAAGGGGCCTAACGGACATATTTCGAGATATTTCTTCTTCTTGTTGTTCTTCTTCTGCACAGCTAAGCTGGAAGTGGCATTTGCGGCTCGCACTAGTGCAGAGTTATCTCAAAGAAGGGGGCCACGGTGTTTCTGTATCTCTATTATGTTGGTGCGGCTTCGGAACTTTTAAATATCTCGATATGTCTCGAAAACTACGCTTCTGATCAAAAAATATCATAGAACATAAATTGTAGGAAATATTATTCTCTACAAAAAAGGTCTCTCAACATTTTGCCATAGCTCGCTTCGTTTCCGAGATATTTGCAGATTCATCTCAAGGGAAGGGATCTGACGGACATATTTCGAGATATTTCTTCTTCTTGTTGTTCTTCTTCTGCACAGCTAAGCTCGAAGTGGCATTTGCAGCTCGCAATAGTGCAGAGTTATCTCAAAGAAAGAGGCCACGGTGTTTCTGTACCTCTATTATGTTGGTGCAGCTTCGGAACTTTTAAATATCTTGATATATCTCGAGAACTACGCATCTGATCAAAAAATATCATCGAACATAAAAAGTAGGAAACTTAATTCTCTACAAAAAAGGTCTCTTAACATTTTGCCATAGCTCGCTTGGTTTCCGAGATATTTGCAGATTTATCTCAAGGGAAGGGTCCTGATGGACATATTTCGAGATATTTCTTCTTCTTGTTGTTCTTCTTCTGCACAGCTAAGCTGGAAGTGGCATTTGCGGCTCGCACTAGTGCAGAGTTATCTCAAAGAAAGGGGCCACGGTGTTTCTGTATCCCTATTATGTTGGTGCGGCTTCGGAACTTTTAAATATCTTGATATATCTCGAGAACTACGCATCTGATCAAAAAATATCATAGAACATAAAAAGTAGGAAACTTAATTCTCTACAAAAAAGGTCTCTTAACATTTTGCCATAGCTCGCTTCGTTTCCGAGATATTTGCATATTTATCTCAAGGGAAGGTGCCTGACGGACATATTGCGAGATATTTCTTCTTCTTGTTGTTCTTCTTCTGCACAGCTAAGCTGGAAGTGGCATTTGCGGCTCGCACTAGTGCAGAGTTATCTCAAAGAAAGGGGCCACGGTGTTTCTGTATCTTTATTATGTTGGTGCGGCTTCGGAACTTTTAAATATCTCGATATATCTCGAAAACTACGCTTCTGATCAAAAAATATCATAGAACATAAAAAGTAGGAAACTTAATTCTCTACAAAAAAGGTCTCTTAACATTTTGCCATAGCTCGCTTCGTTTCCGAGATATTTGCAGATTTATCTCAAGGGAAGGGGCCTAGCGGACATATTTCGAGATATTTCTTCTTCTTGTTGTTCTTCTTCTGCACAGCTAAACTGGAAGTGGCATTTGCAGGTCGCAATAGTGCAGAGTTATCTCAAAGAAAGGGGCCACGGTGTTTCTGTATCTCTATTATGTTGGTGCGGCTACGGAACTTTTAAATATCTCGATATATCTCGAGAACTACGCTTCTGATCAAAAAATATCATAGAACGTAAATTGTAGGAAATATTATTCTCTACAAAAAAGGTCTCTCAACCTTTTGCCATAGCTCGCTTCGTTTCCGACATATTTGCAGATTCATCTCAAGGGAAGGGGTCTGACGGACATATTTCGAGATATTTCTTCTTCTTGTTGTTCTTCTTCTGCACAGCTAAGCTCGAAGTGGCATTTGCAGCTCGCAATAGTGCAGAGTTATCTCAAAGAAAGAGACCACGGTGTTTCTGTACCTCTATTATGTTGGTGCAGCTTCGGAACTTTTAAATATCTTGATATATCTCGAGAACTACGCATCTGATCAAAAAATATCATCGAACATAAAAAGTAGGGAACTTAATTCTCTACAAAAAAGGTCTCTTAACATTTTGCCATAGCTCGCTTCGTTTCCGAGATATTTGCAGATTTATCTCAAGGGAAGTGGCCTGACGGACATATTTCGAGATATTTCTTCTTCTTGTTGTTCTTCTTCTGCACAGCTAAGCTGGAAGTGGCATTTGCAGCTCGCAATAGTGCAGAGTTATCCCAAAGAAAGGGGCCACGGTGTTTCTGTATCTCTATTATGTTGGTGCGGCTTCGGAACTTTTAAATATCTCGATATATCTCGAAAACTACGCTTCTGATCAAAAAATATCATAGAACATAAATTGTAGGAAACTTAATTATCTACAAAAAAGGTCTCTTAACATTTTGCCATAGCTCGCTTTGTTTCCGAGATATTTGCAGATTTATCTCAAGGGAAGGGGCCTGACGGACATATTTCGAGATATTTCTTCTTCTTGTTGTTCTTCTTCTGCACAGCTAAGCTGGAAGTGGCATTTGCAGCTCGCAATAGTGCAGAGTTATCTCAAAGAGAGGGGCCACGGTGTTTCTGTATCTCTATTATGTTGGTGCGGCTTCGGAACTTTTAAATATCTCGATATATCTCGAAAACTACGCTTCTGATCAAAAAATATCATAGAACGTAAATTGTAGGAAATATTATTCTCTACAAAAAAGGTCTCTCAACATTTTGCCATAGCTCGCTTCGTTTCCGAGATATTTGCAGATTTATCTCAAGGGAAGGGGCCTGACGGACATATTTCGAGATATTTCTTCTTCTTGTTGTTCTTCTTCTGCACAGCTATGCTGGAAGTGGCATTTGCAGCTCGCAATAGTGCAGAGTTATCTCAAAGAGAGGGGCCACGGTGTTTCTGTATCTCTATTATGTTTGGTGCGGCTTCGGAACTTTTAAGTATCTTGATCTATCTCGAGAACTACGCTTCTGATCAAAAAATATCATAGAACATAAATTGTAGGAAATATAATTCTCTACAAAAAACGTCTCTTAACATTTTGCCATAGCTCGCTTCGTTTCCGAGATATTTGCAGATTTATCTCAAGGGAAGGGGCCTAACGGACATATTTCGAGATATTTCTTCTTCTTGTTGTTCTTCTTCTGCACAGCTAAACTGGAAGTGGCATTTCCAGCTCGCAATAGTGCAGAGTTATCTCAAAGAAAGGGGCCACGGTGTTTCTGTATCTCTATTATGTTGGTGCGGCTTCGGAACTTTTAAATATCTTGATATATCTCGAGAACTACGCGTCTGATCAAAAAATATTATAGAACATAAAAAGTAGGAAACTTAATTGTCTACAAAAAAGGTCTCTTAACACTTTGCCATAGCTCGCTTCGTTTCCGAGATATTTGCAGATTTATCTCAAGGGAAGGGGCCTGACGGACATATTTCGAGATATTTCTTCTTCTTGTTGTTCTTCTTCTGCACAGCTGAGCTGGAAGTGGCATTTGCAGGTCGCAATAGTGCAGAGTTATCTCAAAGAAAGGGGCCACGGTGTTTCTGTATCTCTATTATGTTGGTGCGGCTTCGGAACTTTTAAATATCTCGATATATCTCGAAAACTACGCTTCTGATCAAAAAATATCAGAGAACGTAAATTGTAGGAAATATTATTCTCTACAAAAAAGGTCTCTTAACATTTTGCCATAGCTCGCTTCGTTTCCGAGATATTTGCAGATTTATCTCAAGGGAATGGTCCTGATGGACATATTTCGAGATATTTCTTCTTCTTGTTGTTCTTCTTCTGCACAGCTAAACTGGAAGTGGCATTTCCAGCTCGCAATCGTGCAGAGTTATCTCAAAGAAAGGGGCCACGGTGTTTCTGTATCTCTATTATGTTGGTGCGGCTTCGCAACTTTTAAATATCTTGATATATCTCGAGAACTACGCTTCTGATCGAAAAATATCATAGAACATAAAAAGTAGGAAACTTAATTATCTACAAAAAAGGTCTCTTAACATTTTGCCATAGCTCGCTTCGTTTCCGAGATATTTGCAGATTTATCTCAAGGGAAGGGGCCTGACGGACATATTTCGAGATATTTCTTCTTCTTGTTGTTCTTCTTCTGCACAGCTAAGCTGGAAGTGGCATTTGCAGCTCGCAATAGTGCAGAGTTATCTCAAAGAGAGGGGCCACGGTGTTTCTGTATCTCTATTATGTTGGTGCGGCTTCGGAACTTTTAAATATCTCGATATATCTCGAAAACTACGCTTCTGATCAAAAAATATCATAGAACGTAAATTGTAGGAAATATTATTCTCTACAAAAAAGGTCTCTCAACATTTTGCCATAGCTCGCTTCGTTTCCGAGATATTTGCAGATTTATCTCAAGGGAAGGGGCCTGACGGACATATTTCGAGATATTTCTTCTTCTTGTTGTTCTTCTTCTGCACAGCTATGCTGGAAGTGGCATTTGCAGCTCGCAATAGTGCAGAGTTATCTCAAAGAGAGGGGCCACGGTGTTTCTGTATCTCTATTATGTTTGGTGCGGCTTCGGAACTTTTAAGTATCTTGATCTATCTCGAGAACTACGCTTCTGATCAAAAAATATCATAGAACATAAATTGTAGGAAATATAATTCTCTACAAAAAACGTCTCTTAACATTTTGCCATAGCTCGCTTCGTTTCCGAGATATTTGCAGATTTATCTCAAGGGAAGGGGCCTAACGGACATATTTCGAGATATTTCTTCTTCTTGTTGTTCTTCTTCTGCACAGCTAAACTGGAAGTGGCATTTCCAGCTCGCAATAGTGCAGAGTTATCTCAAAGAAAGGGGCCACGGTGTTTCTGTATCTCTATTATGTTGGTGCGGCTTCGGAACTTTTAAATATCTTGATATATCTCGAGAACTACGCGTCTGATCAAAAAATATTATAGAACATAAAAAGTAGGAAACTTAATTGTCTACAAAAAAGGTCTCTTAACACTTTGCCATAGCTCGCTTCGTTTCCGAGATATTTGCAGATTTATCTCAAGGGAAGGGGCCTGACGGACATATTTCGAGATATTTCTTCTTCTTGTTGTTCTTCTTCTGCACAGCTGAGCTGGAAGTGGCATTTGCAGGTCGCAATAGTGCAGAGTTATCTCAAAGAAAGGGGCCACGGTGTTTCTGTATCTCTATTATGTTGGTGCGGCTTCGGAACTTTTAAATATCTCGATATATCTCGAAAACTACGCTTCTGATCAAAAAATATCAGAGAACGTAAATTGTAGGAAATATTATTCTCTACAAAAAAGGTCTCTTAACATTTTGCCATAGCTCGCTTCGTTTCCGAGATATTTGCAGATTTATCTCAAGGGAATGGTCCTGATGGACATATTTCGAGATATTTCTTCTTCTTGTTGTTCTTCTTCTGCACAGCTAAACTGGAAGTGGCATTTCCAGCTCGCAATCGTGCAGAGTTATCTCAAAGAAAGGGGCCACGGTGTTTCTGTATCTCTATTATGTTGGTGCGGCTTCGCAACTTTTAAATATCTTGATATATCTCGAGAACTACGCCTCTGATCGAAAAATATCATAGAACATAAAAAGTAGGAAACTTAATTATCTACAAAAAAGGTCTCTTAACATTTTGCCATAGCTCGCTTCGTTTCCGAGATATTTGCAGATTTATCTCAAGGGAAGGGGCCTGAAGGACATATTTCGAGATATTTCTTCTTCTTGTTGTTCTTCTTCTGCACAGCTAAGCTGGAAGTGGCATTTGCAGCTCGCAATAGTGCAGAGTTATCTGAACGAGAGGGGCCACGGTGTTTCTGTATCTCTATTATGTTGGTGCGGCTTCGGAACTTTTAAATATCTTGATATATCTCGAGAACTACGCGTCTGATCAAAAAATATCATAGAACATAAAAAGTAGGAAACATAATTCTCTACAAAAAAGGTCTCTCAACATTTTGCCATAGCTCGCTTCGTTTCCGAGATATTTGCAGATTTATCTCAAGGGAAGTGGCCTGACGGACATATTTCGAGATATTTCTTCTTCTTGTTGTTCTTCTTCTGCACAGCTAAGCTGGAAGTGGCATTTGCGGCTCGCACTAGTGCAGAGTTATCTCAAAGAAAGGGGCCACGGTGTTTCTGTATCTCTATTATGTTGGTGCGGCTTCGGAACTTTTAAATATCTTGATATATCTCGAGAACTACGCATCTGATCCAAAAATATCATAGAACATAAATAGTAGGAAACTTAATTCTCCACAAAAAAGGTCTCTCAACATTTTGCCATACCTCGCTTCGTTTCCGAGATATTTGCAGATTTATCTCAAGGGAAGGGGCCTGACGGACATATTTCCAGATATTTCTTCTTCTTGTTGTGCTTCTTCTGCACAGCTAAGCTGGAAGTGGCATTTGCAGCTCGCAATAGTGCAGAGTTATCTCAAAGAAAGGGGCCACGGTGTTTCTGTATCTCTATTATGTTCGTGCGGCTTCGGAACTTTTAAATATCTTGATATATCTCGAGAACTACGCATCTGATCAAAAAATATCATAGAACATAAAAAGTAGGAAACGTAATTCTCTACAAAAAAGGTCTCTCAACATTTTGCCATAGCTCGCTTCGTTTCCGAGATATTTGCAGATTTATCTCAAGGGAAGTGGCCTGACGGACATATTTCGAGATATTTCTTCTTCTTGTTGTTCTTCTTCTGCACAGCTAAGCTGGAAGTGGCATCTGCGGCTCGCACTAGTGCAGAGTTATCTCAAAGAAAGGGGCCACGGTGTTTCTGTATCTCTATTTTGTTGGTGCGGCTTCGGAACTTTTAAATATCTCGATATATCTCGAAAACTACGCTTCTGATCAAAAAATGTCATAGAACATAAATTGTAGAAAGCATAATTCTCTACAAAAAAGGTCTCTTAACATTTTGCCATAGCTCGCTTCGTTTCCGAGATATTTGCAGATATATCTCAAGGGAAGGGGCCTGACGGACATATTTCGAGATATTTCTTCTTCTTGTTGTTCTTCTTCTGCACAGCTAAGCTGGAAGTGGCATTTACAGCTCGCAATAGTGCAGAGTTATCTCAAAGAAAGGGGCCACGGTGTTTCTGTATCTCTATTATGTTGGTGCGGCTTCGGAACTTTTAAATATCTTGATATATCTCGAGAACTACGCCTCTGATCGAAAAATATCATAGAACATAAAAAGTAGGAAACTGAATTCTCTACAAAAAAGGTCTCTTAACATTTTGCCATAGCTCGCTTCGTTTCCGAGCTATTTGCAGATTTATCTCAAGGGAAGGGGCCTGACGGACATATTTCGAGATATTTCTTCTTCTTGTTGTTCTTCTTCTGCCCAGCTAAGCTGGAAGTGGCATTTGCAGCGCGCAATAGTGCAGAGTTATCTCAAAGAAAGGGGCCACGGTGTTTCTGTATCTCTATTATGTTGGTGCGGCTTCGGAACTTTTAAATATCTCGATATATCTCGAAAACTACGCTTCTGATCAAAAAATATCGTAGAAGATAAATTGTAGGAAACATAATTCTCTACAAAAAAGGTCTCTTAACATTTTGCCATAGCTCGCTTCGTTTCCGAGATATTTGCAGATATATCTCAAGGGAAGGGGCCTGACGGACATATTTCGAGATATTTCTTCTTCTTGTTGTTCTTCTTCTGCACAGCTAAGCTGGAAGTGGCATTTGCGGCTCGCACTAGTGCAGAGTTATCTCAAAGAAAGGGGCCACGGTGTTTCTGTATCCCTATTATGTTGGTGCGGCTTCGGAACTTTTAAATATCTTGATATATCTCGAGAACTACGCATCTGATCAAAAAATATCATAGGACATAAATTGTAGGAAACATAATTCTCTACAAAAAAGGTCTCTTAACATTTTGCCATAGCTCGCTTCGTTTCCGAGATATTTGCAGATATATCTCAAGGGAAGGGGCCTGACGGACATATTTCGAGATATTTCTTCTTCTTGTTGTTCTTCTTCTGCACAGCTAAGCTGGAAGTGGCATTTACAGCTCGCAATAGTGCAGAGTTATCTCAAAGAAAGGGGCCACGGTGTTTCTGTATCTCTATTATGTTGGTGCGGCTTCGGAACTTTTAAATATCTCGATATATCTCGAAAACTACGCTTCTGATCAAAAAATATCGTAGAAGATAAATTGTAGGAAACATAATTCTCTACAAAAAAGGTCTCTTAACATTTAGCCATGGCTCGCTTCGTTTCCGAGATATTTGCAGATATATCTCAAGGGAAGGGGCCTGACGGACATATTTCGAGATATTTCTTCTTCCTGTTGTTCTTCTTCTGCACAGCTAAGCTGGAAGTGGCATTTGCGGCTCGCACTAGTGCAGAGTTATCTCAAAGAAAGGGGCCACGGTGTTTCTGTATCCCTATTATGTTGGTGCGGCTTCGGAACTTTTAAATATCTTGATATATCTCGAGAACTACGCATCTGATCAAAAAATATCATAGAACATAAATTGTAGGAAACATAATTCTCTACAAAAAAGGTCTCTTAACATTTTGCCATAGCTCGCTTCGTTTCCGAGATATTTGCAGATATATCTCAAGGGAAGGGGCCTGACGGACATATTTCGAGATATTTCTTCTTCTTGTTGTTCTTCTTCTGCACAGCTAAGCTGGAAGTGGCATTTACAGCTCGCAATAGTGTAGAGTTATCCCAAAGAAAGGGGCCACGGTGTTTCTGTATCTCTATTATGTTGGTGCGGCTTCGGAACTTTTAAATATCTCGATATATCTCGAAAACTACGCTTCTGATCAAAAAATATCATAGAACATAAATTGTAGGAAACTTAATTATCTACAAAAAAGGTCTCTTAACATTTTGCCATAGCTCGCTTTGTTTCCGAGATATTTGCAGATTTATCTCAAGGGAAGGGGCCTGACGGACATATTTCGAGATATTTCTTCTTCTTGTTGTTCTTCTTCTGCACAGCTAAGCTGGAAGTGGCATTTGCAGCTCGCAATAGTGCAGAGTTATCTCAAAGAGAGGGGCCACGGTGTTTCTGTATCTCTATTATGTTGGTGCGGCTTCGGAACTTTTAAATATCTCGATATATCTCGAAAACTACGCTTCTGATCAAAAAATATCATAGAACGTAAATTGTAGGAAATATTATTCTCTACAAAAAAGGTCTCTCAACATTTTGCCATAGCTCGCTTCGTTTCCGAGATATTTGCAGATTTATCTCAAGGGAAGGGGCCTGACGGACATATTTCGAGATATTTCTTCTTCTTGTTGTTCTTCTTCTGCACAGCTATGCTGGAAGTGGCATTTGCAGCTCGCAATAGTGCAGAGTTATCTCAAAGAGAGGGGCCACGGTGTTTCTGTATCTCTATTATGTTTGGTGCGGCTTCGGAACTTTTAAGTATCTTGATCTATCTCGAGAACTACGCTTCTGATCAAAAAATATCATAGAACATAAATTGTAGAAAGCATAATTCTCTACAAAAAAGGTCTCTTAACATTTTGCCATAGCTCGCTTCGTTTCCGAGATATTTGCAGATATATCTCAAGGGAAGGGGCCTGACGGACATATTTCGAGATATTTCTTCTTCTTGTTGTTCTTCTTCTGCACAGCTAAGCTGGAAGTGGCATTTACAGCTCGCAATAGTGCAGAGTTATCTCAAAGAAAGGGGCCACGGTGTTTCTGTATCTCTATTATGTTGGTGCGGCTTCGGAACTTTTAAATATCTTGATATATCTCGAGAACTACGCCTCTGATCGAAAAATATCATAGAACATAAAAAGTAGGAAACTGAATTCTCTACAAAAAAGGTCTCTTAACATTTTGCCATAGCTCGCTTCGTTTCCGAGCTATTTGCAGATTTATCTCAAGGGAAGGGGCCTGACGGACATATTTCGAGATATTTCTTCTTCTTGTTGTTCTTCTTCTGCCCAGCTAAGCTGGAAGTGGCATTTGCAGCGCGCAATAGTGCAGAGTTATCTCAAAGAAAGGGGCCACGGTGTTTCTGTATCTCTATTATGTTGGTGCGGCTTCGGAACTTTTAAATATCTCGATATATCTCGAAAACTACGCTTCTGATCAAAAAATATCGTAGAAGATAAATTGTAGGAAACATAATTCTCTACAAAAAAGGTCTCTTAACATTTTGCCATAGCTCGCTTCGTTTCCGAGATATTTGCAGATATATCTCAAGGGAAGGGGCCTGACGGACATATTTCGAGATATTTCTTCTTCTTGTTGTTCTTCTTCTGCACAGCTAAGCTGGAAGTGGCATTTGCGGCTCGCACTAGTGCAGAGTTATCTCAAAGAAAGGGGCCACGGTGTTTCTGTATCCCTATTATGTTGGTGCGGCTTCGGAACTTTTAAATATCTTGATATATCTCGAGAACTACGCATCTGATCAAAAAATATCATAGGACATAAATTGTAGGAAACATAATTCTCTACAAAAAAGGTCTCTTAACATTTTGCCATAGCTCGCTTCGTTTCCGAGATATTTGCAGATATATCTCAAGGGAAGGGGCCTGACGGACATATTTCGAGATATTTCTTCTTCTTGTTGTTCTTCTTCTGCACAGCTAAGCTGGAAGTGGCATTTACAGCTCGCAATAGTGCAGAGTTATCTCAAAGAAAGGGGCCACGGTGTTTCTGTATCTCTATTATGTTGGTGCGGCTTCGGAACTTTTAAATATCTCGATATATCTCGAAAACTACGCTTCTGATCAAAAAATATCGTAGAAGATAAATTGTAGGAAACATAATTCTCTACAAAAAAGGTCTCTTAACATTTAGCCATGGCTCGCTTCGTTTCCGAGATATTTGCAGATATATCTCAAGGGAAGGGGCCTGACGGACATATTTCGAGATATTTCTTCTTCCTGTTGTTCTTCTTCTGCACAGCTAAGCTGGAAGTGGCATTTGCGGCTCGCACTAGTGCAGAGTTATCTCAAAGAAAGGGGCCACGGTGTTTCTGTATCCCTATTATGTTGGTGCGGCTTCGGAACTTTTAAATATCTTGATATATCTCGAGAACTACGCATCTGATCAAAAAATATCATAGAACATAAATTGTAGGAAACATAATTCTCTACAAAAAAGGTCTCTTAACATTTTGCCATAGCTCGCTTCGTTTCCGAGATATTTGCAGATATATCTCAAGGGAAGGGGCCTGACGGACATATTTCGAGATATTTCTTCTTCTTGTTGTTCTTCTTCTGCACAGCTAAGCTGGAAGTGGCATTTACAGCTCGCAATAGTGTAGAGTTATCCCAAAGAAAGGGGCCACGGTGTTTCTGTATCTCTATTATGTTGGTGCGGCTTCGGAACTTTTAAATATCTCGATATATCTCGAAAACTACGCTTCTGATCAAAAAATATCATAGAACATAAATTGTAGGAAACTTAATTATCTACAAAAAAGGTCTCTTAACATTTTGCCATAGCTCGCTTTGTTTCCGAGATATTTGCAGATTTATCTCAAGGGAAGGGGCCTGACGGACATATTTCGAGATATTTCTTCTTCTTGTTGTTCTTCTTCTGCACAGCTAAGCTGGAAGTGGCATTTGCAGCTCGCAATAGTGCAGAGTTATCTCAAAGAGAGGGGCCACGGTGTTTCTGTATCTCTATTATGTTGGTGCGGCTTCGGAACTTTTAAATATCTCGATATATCTCGAAAACTACGCTTCTGATCAAAAAATATCATAGAACGTAAATTGTAGGAAATATTATTCTCTACAAAAAAGGTCTCTCAACATTTTGCCATAGCTCGCTTCGTTTCCGAGATATTTGCAGATTTATCTCAAGGGAAGGGGCCTGACGGACATATTTCGAGATATTTCTTCTTCTTGTTGTTCTTCTTCTGCACAGCTATGCTGGAAGTGGCATTTGCAGCTCGCAATAGTGCAGAGTTATCTCAAAGAGAGGGGCCACGGTGTTTCTGTATCTCTATTATGTTTGGTGCGGCTTCGGAACTTTTAAGTATCTTGATCTATCTCGAGAACTACGCTTCTGATCAAAAAATATCATAGAACATAAATTGTAGGAAATATAATTCTCTACAAAAAACGTCTCTTAACATTTTGCCATAGCTCGCTTCGTTTCCGAGATATTTGCAGATTTATCTCAAGGGAAGGGGCCTAACGGACATATTTCGAGATATTTCTTCTTCTTGTTGTTCTTCTTCTGCACAGCTAAACTGGAAGTGGCATTTCCAGCTCGCAATAGTGCAGAGTTATCTCAAAGAAAGGGGCCACGGTGTTTCTGTATCTCTATTATGTTGGTGCGGCTTCGGAACTTTTAAATATCTTGATATATCTCGAGAACTACGCGTCTGATCAAAAAATATTATAGAACATAAAAAGTAGGAAACTTAATTGTCTACAAAAAAGGTCTCTTAACACTTTGCCATAGCTCGCTTCGTTTCCGAGATATTTGCAGATTTATCTCAAGGGAAGGGGCCTGACGGACATATTTCGAGATATTTCTTCTTCTTGTTGTTCTTCTTCTGCACAGCTGAGCTGGAAGTGGCATTTGCAGGTCGCAATAGTGCAGAGTTATCTCAAAGAAAGGGGCCACGGTGTTTCTGTATCTCTATTATGTTGGTGCGGCTTCGGAACTTTTAAATATCTCGATATATCTCGAAAACTACGCTTCTGATCAAAAAATATCAGAGAACGTAAATTGTAGGAAATATTATTCTCTACAAAAAAGGTCTCTTAACATTTTGCCATAGCTCGCTTCGTTTCCGAGATATTTGCAGATTTATCTCAAGGGAATGGTCCTGATGGACATATTTCGAGATATTTCTTCTTCTTGTTGTTCTTCTTCTGCACAGCTAAACTGGAAGTGGCATTTCCAGCTCGCAATCGTGCAGAGTTATCTCAAAGAAAGGGGCCACGGTGTTTCTGTATCTCTATTATGTTGGTGCGGCTTCGCAACTTTTAAATATCTTGATATATCTCGAGAACTACGCTTCTGATCGAAAAATATCATAGAACATAAAAAGTAGGAAACTTAATTATCTACAAAAAAGGTCTCTTAACATTTTGCCATAGCTCGCTTCGTTTCCGAGATATTTGCAGATTTATCTCAAGGGAAGGGGCCTGACGGACATATTTCGAGATATTTCTTCTTCTTGTTGTTCTTCTTCTGCACAGCTAAGCTGGAAGTGGCATTTGCAGCTCGCAATAGTGCAGAGTTATCTCAAAGAGAGGGGCCACGGTGTTTCTGTATCTCTATTATGTTGGTGCGGCTTCGGAACTTTTAAATATCTCGATATATCTCGAAAACTACGCTTCTGATCAAAAAATATCATAGAACGTAAATTGTAGGAAATATTATTCTCTACAAAAAAGGTCTCTCAACATTTTGCCATAGCTCGCTTCGTTTCCGAGATATTTGCAGATTTATCTCAAGGGAAGGGGCCTGACGGACATATTTCGAGATATTTCTTCTTCTTGTTGTTCTTCTTCTGCACAGCTATGCTGGAAGTGGCATTTGCAGCTCGCAATAGTGCAGAGTTATCTCAAAGAGAGGGGCCACGGTGTTTCTGTATCTCTATTATGTTTGGTGCGGCTTCGGAACTTTTAAGTATCTTGATCTATCTCGAGAACTACGCTTCTGATCAAAAAATATCATAGAACATAAATTGTAGGAAATATAATTCTCTACAAAAAACGTCTCTTAACATTTTGCCATAGCTCGCTTCGTTTCCGAGATATTTGCAGATTTATCTCAAGGGAAGGGGCCTAACGGACATATTTCGAGATATTTCTTCTTCTTGTTGTTCTTCTTCTGCACAGCTAAACTGGAAGTGGCATTTCCAGCTCGCAATAGTGCAGAGTTATCTCAAAGAAAGGGGCCACGGTGTTTCTGTATCTCTATTATGTTGGTGCGGCTTCGGAACTTTTAAATATCTTGATATATCTCGAGAACTACGCGTCTGATCAAAAAATATTATAGAACATAAAAAGTAGGAAACTTAATTGTCTACAAAAAAGGTCTCTTAACACTTTGCCATAGCTCGCTTCGTTTCCGAGATATTTGCAGATTTATCTCAAGGGAAGGGGCCTGACGGACATATTTCGAGATATTTCTTCTTCTTGTTGTTCTTCTTCTGCACAGCTGAGCTGGAAGTGGCATTTGCAGGTCGCAATAGTGCAGAGTTATCTCAAAGAAAGGGGCCACGGTGTTTCTGTATCTCTATTATGTTGGTGCGGCTTCGGAACTTTTAAATATCTCGATATATCTCGAAAACTACGCTTCTGATCAAAAAATATCAGAGAACGTAAATTGTAGGAAATATTATTCTCTACAAAAAAGGTCTCTTAACATTTTGCCATAGCTCGCTTCGTTTCCGAGATATTTGCAGATTTATCTCAAGGGAATGGTCCTGATGGACATATTTCGAGATATTTCTTCTTCTTGTTGTTCTTCTTCTGCACAGCTAAACTGGAAGTGGCATTTCCAGCTCGCAATCGTGCAGAGTTATCTCAAAGAAAGGGGCCACGGTGTTTCTGTATCTCTATTATGTTGGTGCGGCTTCGCAACTTTTAAATATCTTGATATATCTCGAGAACTACGCCTCTGATCGAAAAATATCATAGAACATAAAAAGTAGGAAACTTAATTATCTACAAAAAAGGTCTCTTAACATTTTGCCATAGCTCGCTTCGTTTCCGAGATATTTGCAGATTTATCTCAAGGGAAGGGGCCTGAAGGACATATTTCGAGATATTTCTTCTTCTTGTTGTTCTTCTTCTGCACAGCTAAGCTGGAAGTGGCATTTGCAGCTCGCAATAGTGCAGAGTTATCTGAACGAGAGGGGCCACGGTGTTTCTGTATCTCTATTATGTTGGTGCGGCTTCGGAACTTTTAAATATCTTGATATATCTCGAGAACTACGCGTCTGATCAAAAAATATCATAGAACATAAAAAGTAGGAAACATAATTCTCTACAAAAAAGGTCTCTCAACATTTTGCCATAGCTCGCTTCGTTTCCGAGATATTTGCAGATTTATCTCAAGGGAAGTGGCCTGACGGACATATTTCGAGATATTTCTTCTTCTTGTTGTTCTTCTTCTGCACAGCTAAGCTGGAAGTGGCATTTGCGGCTCGCACTAGTGCAGAGTTATCTCAAAGAAAGGGGCCACGGTGTTTCTGTATCTCTATTATGTTGGTGCGGCTTCGGAACTTTTAAATATCTTGATATATCTCGAGAACTACGCATCTGATCCAAAAATATCATAGAACATAAATAGTAGGAAACTTAATTCTCCACAAAAAAGGTCTCTCAACATTTTGCCATACCTCGCTTCGTTTCCGAGATATTTGCAGATTTATCTCAAGGGAAGGGGCCTGACGGACATATTTCCAGATATTTCTTCTTCTTGTTGTGCTTCTTCTGCACAGCTAAGCTGGAAGTGGCATTTGCAGCTCGCAATAGTGCAGAGTTATCTCAAAGAAAGGGGCCACGGTGTTTCTGTATCTCTATTATGTTCGTGCGGCTTCGGAACTTTTAAATATCTTGATATATCTCGAGAACTACGCATCTGATCAAAAAATATCATAGAACATAAAAAGTAGGAAACGTAATTCTCTACAAAAAAGGTCTCTCAACATTTTGCCATAGCTCGCTTCGTTTCCGAGATATTTGCAGATTTATCTCAAGGGAAGTGGCCTGACGGACATATTTCGAGATATTTCTTCTTCTTGTTGTTCTTCTTCTGCACAGCTAAGCTGGAAGTGGCATCTGCGGCTCGCACTAGTGCAGAGTTATCTCAAAGAAAGGGGCCACGGTGTTTCTGTATCTCTATTTTGTTGGTGCGGCTTCGGAACTTTTAAATATCTCGATATATCTCGAAAACTACGCTTCTGATCAAAAAATGTCATAGAACATAAATTGTAGAAAGCATAATTCTCTACAAAAAAGGTCTCTTAACATTTTGCCATAGCTCGCTTCGTTTCCGAGATATTTGCAGATATATCTCAAGGGAAGGGGCCTGACGGACATATTTCGAGATATTTCTTCTTCTTGTTGTTCTTCTTCTGCACAGCTAAGCTGGAAGTGGCATTTACAGCTCGCAATAGTGCAGAGTTATCTCAAAGAAAGGGGCCACGGTGTTTCTGTATCTCTATTATGTTGGTGCGGCTTCGGAACTTTTAAATATCTTGATATATCTCGAGAACTACGCCTCTGATCGAAAAATATCATAGAACATAAAAAGTAGGAAACTGAATTCTCTACAAAAAAGGTCTCTTAACATTTTGCCATAGCTCGCTTCGTTTCCGAGCTATTTGCAGATTTATCTCAAGGGAAGGGGCCTGACGGACATATTTCGAGATATTTCTTCTTCTTGTTGTTCTTCTTCTGCCCAGCTAAGCTGGAAGTGGCATTTGCAGCGCGCAATAGTGCAGAGTTATCTCAAAGAAAGGGGCCACGGTGTTTCTGTATCTCTATTATGTTGGTGCGGCTTCGGAACTTTTAAATATCTCGATATATCTCGAAAACTACGCTTCTGATCAAAAAATATCGTAGAAGATAAATTGTAGGAAACATAATTCTCTACAAAAAAGGTCTCTTAACATTTTGCCATAGCTCGCTTCGTTTCCGAGATATTTGCAGATATATCTCAAGGGAAGGGGCCTGACGGACATATTTCGAGATATTTCTTCTTCTTGTTGTTCTTCTTCTGCACAGCTAAGCTGGAAGTGGCATTTGCGGCTCGCACTAGTGCAGAGTTATCTCAAAGAAAGGGGCCACGGTGTTTCTGTATCCCTATTATGTTGGTGCGGCTTCGGAACTTTTAAATATCTTGATATATCTCGAGAACTACGCATCTGATCAAAAAATATCATAGGACATAAATTGTAGGAAACATAATTCTCTACAAAAAAGGTCTCTTAACATTTTGCCATAGCTCGCTTCGTTTCCGAGATATTTGCAGATATATCTCAAGGGAAGGGGCCTGACGGACATATTTCGAGATATTTCTTCTTCTTGTTGTTCTTCTTCTGCACAGCTAAGCTGGAAGTGGCATTTACAGCTCGCAATAGTGCAGAGTTATCTCAAAGAAAGGGGCCACGGTGTTTCTGTATCTCTATTATGTTGGTGCGGCTTCGGAACTTTTAAATATCTCGATATATCTCGAAAACTACGCTTCTGATCAAAAAATATCGTAGAAGATAAATTGTAGGAAACATAATTCTCTACAAAAAAGGTCTCTTAACATTTAGCCATAGCTCGCTTCGTTTCCGAGATATTTGCAGATATATCTCAAGGGAAGGGGCCTGACGGACATATTTCGAGATATTTCTTCTTCCTGTTGTTCTTCTTCTGCACAGCTAAGCTGGAAGTGGCATTTGCGGCTCGCACTAGTGCAGAGTTATCTCAAAGAAAGGGGCCACGGTGTTTCTGTATCCCTATTATGTTGGTGCGGCTTCGGAACTTTTAAATATCTTGATATATCTCGAGAACTACGCATCTGATCAAAAAATATCATAGAACATAAATTGTAGGAAACATAATTCTCTACAAAAAAGGTCTCTTAACATTTTGCCATAGCTCGCTTCGTTTCCGAGATATTTGCAGATATATCTCAAGGGAAGGGGCCTGACGGACATATTTCGAGATATTTCTTCTTCTTGTTGTTCTTCTTCTGCACAGCTAAGCTGGAAGTGGCATTTACAGCTCGCAATAGTGTAGAGTTATCTCAAAGAAAGGGGCCACGGTGTTTCTGTATCTCTATTATGTTGGTGCGGCTTCGGAACTTTTAAATATCTTGATATATCTCGAGAACTACGCATCTGATCAAAAAATATCATAGAACATTAAAAGTAGGAAACTTAATTCTCTACAAAAAAGGTCTCTTAACATTTTGCCATAGCTCGCTTCGTTTCCGAGATATTTGCAGATTTATCTCAAGGGAAGGGGCCTAACGGACATATTTCGAGATATTTGTTCTTCTTGTTGTTCTTCTTCTGCACAGCTAAACTGGAAGTGGCATTTCCAGCTCGCAATAGTGCAGAGTTATCTCAACGAGAGGGGCCACGGTGTTTCTGTATCTCTATTATGTTGGTGCGGCTTCGGAACTTTTAAATATCTTGATATATCTCGAGAACTACGCGTCTGATCAAAAAATATCATAGAACATAAAAAGTAGGAAACATAATTCTCTACAAAAAAGGTCTCTCAACATTTTGCCATAGCTCGCTTCGTTTCCGAGATATTTGCAGATTTATCTCAAGGGAAGTGGCCTGACGGACATATTTCGAGATATTTCTTCTTCTTGTTGTTCTTCTTCTGCACAGCTAAGCTGGAAGTGGCATTTGCGGCTCGCACTAGTGCAGAGTTATCTCAAAGAAAGGGGCCACGGTGTTTCTGTATCTCTATTATGTTGGTGCGGCTTCGGAACTTTTAAATATCTTGATATATCTCGAGAACTACGGCTCTGATCGAAAAATATCATAGAACATAAAAAGTAGGAAACTTAATTCTCTACAAAAAAGGTCTCTTAACATTTTGCCATAGCTCGCTTCGTTTCCGG
This sequence comes from Osmia lignaria lignaria, assembly GCF_051020975.1. Lineage (NCBI taxonomy): Eukaryota > Metazoa > Arthropoda > Insecta > Hymenoptera > Megachilidae > Osmia > Osmia lignaria. The sequence goes on along the minus strand of NW_027478159.1, from coordinate 1,017,818 downwards.
GATATTTGCAGATTTATCTCAAGGGAAGGGGCCTGACGGACATATTTCGAGATATTTCTTCTTCTTGTTGTTCTTCTTCTGCACAGCTAAGCTGGAAGTGGCATTTGCTGCGCGCAATAGTGCAGAGTTATCTCAAAGAAAGGGGCCACGGTGATTCTGTATCTCTATTATGTTGGTGCGGCTTCGGAACTTTTAAATATCTTGATATATCTCGAGAACTACGCATCTGATCAAGAAATATCATAAAACATAAAAAGTAGAAAACTTAATTCTCTACAAAAAAGGTCTCTTAACATTTTCCCATAGCTGGCATCGTTTCCGAGATATTTGCAGATATAGCTCAAGGGAAGGGGCCTGACGGACATATTCCGAGATATTTCTTCTTCTTGTTGTTCTTCTTCTGCACAGCTAAGCTGGAAGTGGCATTTGCAGCTCGCAATAGTGCAGGGTTATCGCAAAGAAAGGGGCCACGGTGATTCTGTATCTCTATTATGTTGGTGCGGCTTCGGAACTTTTAAATATCTTGATATATCTCGAGAACTACGCATCTGATCAAAAAATATCATAGAACATAAAAAGTAGGAAACCTAATTTTCTACAAAAAAGGTCTCTTAACATTTTGCCGTAGCTCGCTTCGTTTCCGAGATATTTGCAGATTTATCTCAAGGGAAGGGGCCTGACGGACATATTTCGAGATATTTCTTCTTCTTGTTGTTCTTCTTCTGCACAGCTAAGCTGGAAGTGGCATTTGCAGCGCGCAATAGTGCAGAGTTATCTCAAAGAAAGGGGCCACGGTGTTTCTGTATCTCTATTATGTTGGTGCGGCTTCGGAACTTTTAAATATCTTGATATATCTCGAGAACTACGCATCTGATCAAAAAATATCATAGAACATAAAAAGTAGGAAACTTAATTCTCTCCAAAAAGGGCTGTTAACATTTTGCCATAGCTCGCTTCGTTTCCGAGATATTTGCATATTTATCTCAAGGGAAGGGGCCTGACGGACATATTTCGAGATATTTCTTCTTCTTGTTGTTCTTCTTCCGCACAGCTAAACTGGAAGTGGCATTTCCAGCTCGCAATAGTGCAGAGTTATCCCAAAGAAAGGGGCCACGGTGTTTCTGTATCTCTATTATGTTGGTGCGGCTTCGGAACTTTTAAATATCTTGATATATCTCGAGAACTACGCGTCTGATCAAAAAATATCATAGAACATAAAAAGTAGGAAACGTAATTCTCTACAAAAAAGGTCTCTCAACATTTTGCCATAGCTCGCTTCGTTTCCGAGATATTTGCAGATTTATCTCAAGGGAAGTGGCCTGACGGACATATTTCGAGATATTTCTTCTTCTTGTTGTTCTTCTTCTGCACAGCTAAGCTGGAAGTGGCATTTGCGGCTCGCACTAGTGCAGAGTTATCTCAAAGAAAGGGGCCACGGTGTTTCTGTATCTCTATTATGTTGGTGCGGCTTCGGAACTTTTAAATATCTTGATATATCTCGAGAACTACGCATCTGATCCAAAAATATCATAGAACATAAATAGTAGGAAACTTAATTCTCCACAAAAAAGGTCTCTCAACATTTTGCCATAGCTCGCTTCGTTTCCGAGATATTTGCAGATTTATCTCAAGGGAAGGGGCCTGACGGACATATTTCCAGATATTTCTTCTTCTTGTTGTTCTTCTTCTGCACAGCTAAGCTGGAAGTGGCATTTGCAGCTCGCAATAGTGCAGAGTTATCTCAAAGAAAGGGGCCACGGTGTTTCTGTATCTCTATTATGTTGGTGCGGCTTCGGAACCTTTAAATATCTTGATATATCTCGAGAACTACGCATCTGATCCAAAAATATCATAGAACATAAATAGTAGGAAACTTAATTCTCCACAAAAAAGGTCTCTCAACATTTTGCCATAGCTCGCTTCGTTTCCGAGATATTTGCAGATTTATCTCAAGGGAAGGGGCCTGACGGACATATTTCGAGATATTTCTTCTTCTTGTTGTTCTTCTTCCGCACAGCTAAACTGGAAGTGGCATTTCCAGCTCGCAATAGTGCAGAGTTATCCCAAAGAAAGGGGCCACGGTGTTTCTGTATCTCTATTATGTTGGTGCGGCTTCGGCACTTTTAAATATCTCGATATATCTCGAAAACTACGCTTCTGATCAAAAAATATCATAGAACATAAATTGTAGGAAACATAATTCTCTACAAAAAAGGTCTCTTAACATTTTGCCATCGCTCGCTTCGTTTCCGAGATATTTGCAGATTTATCTCAAGGGAAGGGTCCTGATGGACATATTTCGAGATATTTCTTCTTCTTGTTGTTCTTCTTCTGCACAGCTAAACTGGAAGTGGCATTTCCAGCTCGCAATCGTGCAGAGTAATCTCAAAGAAAGGGGCCACGGTGTTTCTGTATCTCTATTATGTTGGTGCGGCTTCGGAACTTTTAAATATCTTGATATATCTCGAGAACTACGCCTCTGATCGAAAAATATCATACAACATAAAAAGTAGGAAACTTAATTCTCTACAAAAAAGGTCTCCTAACATTTTGCCATAGCTCGCTTCGTTTCCGAGATATTTGCAGATTTATCTCAAGGGAAGTGGCCTGACGGACATATTTCGAGATATTTCTTCTTCTTGTTGTTCTTCTTCTGCACAGCTAAGCTGGAAGTGGCATTTGCAGCTCGCAATAGTGCAGAGTTATCGCAAAGAAAGGGGCCACGGTGTTTCTGTATCTCTATTATGTTGGTGCGGCTTCGGAACTTTTAAATATCTTGATATATCTCGAGAACTACGCCTCTGATCGAAAAATATCATAGAACATAAAAAGTAGGAAACTTAATTCTCTACAAAAAAGGTCTCTTAACATTTTGCCATAGCTCGCTTCGTTTCCGAGATATTTGCAGATTTATCTCAAGGGAAGGGGCCTGACGGACATATTTCGAGATATTTCTTCTTCTTGTTGTTCTTCTTCTGCACAGCTAAGCTGGAAGTGGCATTTGCAGCTCGCAATAGTGCAGAGTTATCGCAAAGAAAGGGGCTACGGTGTTTCTGTATCTCTATTATGTTGGTGCGGCTTCGGAACTTTTAAATATCTTGATATATCTCGAGAACTACGCATCTGATCAAAAAATATCATAGAACATAAAAAGTAGGAAACTTAATTCTCTACAAAAAAGGTCTCTTAACGTTTTGCAATAGCTCGCTTCGTTTCCGAGATATTTGCAGATTTATCTCAAGGGAAGGGTCCTGACGGACATATTTCGAGATATTTCTTCTTCTTGTTGTTCTTCTTCTGCACAGCTAAGCTGGAAGTGGCATTTGCAGCTCGCAATAGTGCAGAGTTATCTCAAAGAAAGGGGCCACGGTGTTTCTGTATCTCTATTATGTTGGTGCGGCTTCGGAACCTTTAAATATCTTGATATATCTCGAGAACTACGCATCTGATCCAAAAATATCATAGAACATAAATAGTAGGAAACTTAATTCTCCACAAAAAAGGTCTCTCAACATTTTGCCATAGCTCGCTTCGTTTCCGAGATATTTGCAGATTTATCTCAAGGGAAGGGGCCTGACGGACATATTTCGAGATATTTCTTCTTCTTGTTGTTCTTCTTCCGCACAGCTAAACTGGAAGTGGCATTTCCAGCTCGCAATAGTGCAGAGTTATCCCAAAGAAAGGGGCCACGGTGTTTCTGTATCTCTATTATGTTGGTGCGGCTTCGGAACTTTTAAATATCTTGATATATCTCGAGAACTACGCCTCTGATCGAAAAATATCATACAACATAAAAAGTAGGAAACTTAATTCTCTACAAAAAAGGTCTCCTAACATTTTGCCATAGCTCGCTTCGTTTCCGAGATATTTGCAGATTTATCTCAAGGGAAGTGGCCTGACGGACATATTTCGAGATATTTCTTCTTCTTGTTGTTCTTCTTCTGCACAGCTAAGCTGGAAGTGGCATTTGCAGCTCGCAATAGTGCAGAGTTATCGCAAAGAAAGGGGCCACGGTGTTTCTGTATCTCTATTATGTTGGTGCGGCTTCGGAACTTTTAAATATCTTGATATATCTCGAGAACTACGCCTCTGATCGAAAAATATCATAGAACATAAAAAGTAGGAAACTTAATTCTCTACAAAAAAGGTCTCTTAACATTTTGCCATAGCTCGCTTCGTTTCCGAGATATTTGCAGATTTATCTCAAGGGAAGGGGCCTGACGGACATATTTCGAGATATTTCTTCTTCTTGTTGTTCTTCTTCTGCACAGCTAAGCTGGAAGTGGCATTTGCAGCTCGCAATAGTGCAGAGTTATCGCAAAGAAAGGGGCTACGGTGTTTCTGTATCTCTATTATGTTGGTGCGGCTTCGGAACTTTTAAATATCTTGATATATCTCGAGAACTACGCATCTGATCAAAAAATATCATAGAACATAAAAAGTAGGAAACTTAATTCTCTACAAAAAAGGTCTCTCAACGTTTTGCAATAGCTCGCTTCGTTTCCGAGATATTTGCAGATTTATCTCAAGGGAAGGGTCCTGACGGACATATTTCGAGATATTTCTTCTTCTTGTTGTTCTTCTTCTGCACAGCTAAGCTGGAAGTGGCATTTGCAGCTCGCAATAGTGCAGAGTTATCTCAAAGAAAGGGGCCACGGTGTTTCTGTATCTCTATTATGTTGGTGCGGCTTCGGAACCTTTAAATATCTTGATATATCTCGAGAACTACGCATCTGATCCAAAAATATCATAGAACATAAATAGTAGGAAACTTAATTCTCCACAAAAAAGGTCTCTCAACATTTTGCCATAGCTCGCTTCGTTTCCGAGATATTTGCAGATTTATCTCAAGGGAAGGGGCCTGACGGACATATTTCGAGATATTTCTTCTTCTTGTTGTTCTTCTTCCGCACAGCTAAACTGGAAGTGGCATTTCCAGCTCGCAATAGTGCAGAGTTATCCCAAAGAAAGGGGCCACGGTGTTTCTGTATCTCTATTATGTTGGTGCGGCTTCGGCACTTTTAAATATCTCGATATATCTCGAAAACTACGCTTCTGATCAAAAAATATCATAGAACATAAATTGTAGGAAACATAATTCTCTACAAAAAAGGTCTCTTAACATTTTGCCATCGCTCGCTTCGTTTCCGAGATATTTGCAGATTTATCTCAAGGGAAGGGTCCTGATGGACATATTTCGAGATATTTCTTCTTCTTGTTGTTCTTCTTCTGCACAGCTAAACTGGAAGTGGCATTTCCAGCTCGCAATCGTGCAGAGTAATCTCAAAGAAAGGGGCCACGGTGTTTCTGTATCTCTATTATGTTGGTGCGGCTTCGGAACTTTTAAATATCTTGATATATCTCGAGAACTACGCCTCTGATCGAAAAATATCATACAACATAAAAAGTAGGAAACTTAATTCTCTACAAAAAAGGTCTCCTAACATTTTGCCATAGCTCGCTTCGTTTCCGAGATATTTGCAGATTTATCTCAAGGGAAGTGGCCTGACGGACATATTTCGAGATATTTCTTCTTCTTGTTGTTCTTCTTCTGCACAGCTAAGCTGGAAGTGGCATTTGCAGCTCGCAATAGTGCAGAGTTATCGCAAAGAAAGGGGCCACGGTGTTTCTGTATCTCTATTATGTTGGTGCGGCTTCGGAACTTTTAAATATCTTGATATATCTCGAGAACTACGCCTCTGATCGAAAAATATCATAGAACATAAAAAGTAGGAAACTTAATTCTCTACAAAAAAGGTCTCTTAACATTTTGCCATAGCTCGCTTCGTTTCCGAGATATTTGCAGATTTATCTCAAGGGAAGGGGCCTGACGGACATATTTCGAGATATTTCTTCTTCTTGTTGTTCTTCTTCTGCACAGCTAAGCTGGAAGTGGCATTTGCAGCTCGCAATAGTGCAGAGTTATCGCAAAGAAAGGGGCTACGGTGTTTCTGTATCTCTATTATGTTGGTGCGGCTTCGGAACTTTTAAATATCTTGATATATCTCGAGAACTACGCATCTGATCAAAAAATATCATAGAACATAAAAAGTAGGAAACTTAATTCTCTACAAAAAAGGTCTCTTAACGTTTTGCAATAGCTCGCTTCGTTTCCGAGATATTTGCAGATTTATCTCAAGGGAAGGGTCCTGTCGGACATATTTCGAGATATTTCTTCTTCTTGTTGTTCTTCTTCTGCACAGCTAAGCTGGAAGTGGCATTTGCAGCTCGCAATAGTGCAGAGTTATCTCAAAGAAAGGGGCCACGGTGTTTCTGTACCTCTATTATGTTGGTGCAGCTTCGGAGCTTTTACATATCTTGATATATCTCGAGAACTACGCATCTGATCAAAAAATATCATAGAACATAAAAAGTAGGAAACTTAATTCTCTACAAAAAAGGTCTCCTCACATTTTGCCATAGCTCGCTTCGTTTCCGAGATATTTGCAGATTTATCTCAAGGGAAGGGGCCTGACGGACATATTTCGAGATATTTCTTCTTCTTGTTGTTCTTCTTCTGCACAGCTAAGCTGGAAGTGGCATTTGCAGCGCGCAATAGTGCAGAGTTATCTCAAAGAGAGGGGCCACGGTGTTTCTGTATCTCTATTATGTTGGTGCGGCTTCGGAACTTTTAAATATCTTGATATATCTCGAGAACTACGCATCTGTTCAAAAAATATCATAGAACATAAAAAGTAGGAATCCTAATTTTCTACAAAAAAGGTCTCTTAACATTTTGCCGTAGCTCGCTTCGTTTCCGAGATATTTGCAGATTTATCTCAAGGGAAGGGGCCTGACGGACATATTTCCAGATATTTCTTCTTCTGCACAGCTAAGCTGGAAGTGGCATTTGCAGCTCGCAATAGTGCAGAGTTATCTCAAAGAAAGGGGCCACGGTGTTTCTGTATCTCTATTATGTTGGTGCGGCTTCGGAACTTTCAAATATCTTGATATATCTCGAGAACTACGCATCTGATCAAAAAATATCATAGAACATACAAAGTAGGAAACTTAATTCTCTACAAAAAAGGTCTCTTCACATTTTGCCATAGCTCGCTTCGTTTCCGAGATATTTGCAGATTTATCTCAAGGGAAGGGGCCTGACGGATATATTTCGAGATATTTCTTCTTCTTGTTGTTCTTCTTCTGCACAGCTAAGCTGGAAGTGGCATTTGCAGCGCGCAATAGTGCAGAGTTATCTCAAAGAGAGGGGCCACGGTGTTTCTGTATCTCTATTATGTTGGTGCGGCTTCGGAACTTTTAAATATCTTGATATATCTCTAGAACTACGCATCTGTTCAAAAAATATCATAGAACATAAAAAGTAGGAATCCTGATTTTCTACAAAAAAGGTCTCTTAACATTTTGCCGTAGCTCGCTTCGTTTCCGAGATATTTGCAGATTTATCTCAAGGGAAGGGGCCTGACGGACATATTTCCAGATATTTCTTCTTCTGCACAGCTAAGCTGGAAGTGGCATTTGCAGCTCGCAATAGTGCAGAGTTATCTCAAAGAAAGGGGCCACGGTGTTTCTGTATCTCTATTATGTTGGTGCGGCTTCGGAACTTTCAAATATCTTGATATATCTCGAGAACTACGCATCTGATCAAAAAATATCATAGAACATAAAAAGTAGGAAACTTAATTCTCTACAAAAAAGGTCTCTTAACATTTTGCCATAGCTCGCTTCGTTTCCGAGATATTTGCAGATTTATCTCAAGGGAAGGGGCCTGACGGACATATTTCGAGATATTTCTTCTTCTTGTTGTTCTTCTTCTGCACAGCTAAGCTGGAAGTGGCATTTGCAGCGCGCAATAGTGCAGAGTTATCTCAAAGAGAGGGGCCACGGTGTTTCTGTATCTCTATTATGTTGGTGCGGCTTCGAAACTTTTAAATATCTTGATATATCTCGAGAACTACGCCTCTGATCGAAAAATATCATAGAACATAAAAAGTAGGAAACTTAATTCTCTACAAAAAAGGTCTCTTAACATTTTGCCATAGCTCGCTTCGTTTCCGAGATATTTGCAGATTTATCTCAAGGGAAGGGGCCTGACGGACATATTTCGAGATATTTCTTCTTCTTGTTGTTCTTCTTCTGCACAGCTAAGCTGGAAGTGGCATTTGCAGCTCGCAATAGTGCAGAGTTATCGCAAAGAAAGGGGCCACGGTGTTTCTGTATCTCTATTATGTTGGTGCAGCTTCGGAGCTTTTAAATATCTTGATATATCTCGAGAACTACGCATCTGATCAAAAAATATCATAGAACATAAAAAGTAGGAAACTTAATTCTCTACAAAAAAGGTCTCTTAACATTTTGCCGTAGCTCGCTTCGTTTCCGAGATATTTGCAGATTTATCTCAAGGGAAGGGGCCTGACGGACATATTTCGAGATATTTCTTCTTCTTGTTGTTCTTCTTCTGCACAGCTAAGCTGGAAGTGGCATTTGCAGCGCGCAATAGTGCAGAGTTATCTCAAAGAAAGGGGCCACGGTGTTTCTGTATCTCTATTATGTTGGTGCGGCTTCGGAACTTTTAAATATCTTGATATATCTCGAGAAATACGCATCTGATCAAAAAATATCATAGAACATAAAAAGTAGGAAACGTAATTCTCTACAAAAAAGGTCTCTTAACATTTTCCCATAACTGGCATCGTTTCCGAGATATTTGCAGATTTAGCTCAAGGGAAGGGGCCTGACGGACATATTCCGAGATATTTCTTCTTCTTGTTGTTCCTCTTCTGCACAGCTAAGCTGGAAGTGGCATTTGCAGGTCGCAATAGTGCAGAGTTATCTCAAAGAAAGGGGCCACGGTGTTTCTGTATCTCTATTATGTTGGTGCGGCTTCGGAACTTTTAAATATCTCGATATATCTCGAAAACTACGCTTCTGATCAAAAAATATCAGAGAACGTAAATTGTAGGAAACATAATTCTCTACAAAAAAGGTCTCTTAACATTTTGCCATAGCTCGCTTCGTTTCCGAGATATTTGCAGATTTATCTCAAGGGAAGGGGCCTGACGGACATATTTCGAGATATTTCTTCTTCTTGTTGTTCTTCTTCTGCACAGCTAAGCTGGAAGTGGCATTTGCAGCTCGCAATAGTGCAGAGTTATCTCAAAAAAAGGGGCCACGGTGTTTCTGTATCTCTATTATGTTGGTGCGGCTTCGGAACTTTTAAATATCTTGATATATCTCGAGAACTACGCATCTGATCAAAAAATATCGTAGAACATAAAAAGTAGGAAACTTAATTCTCTACAAATAAGGTCTCTAAACATTTTGCCATAGCTCGCATGGTTTCCGAGATATTTGCAGATTTATCTCAAGGGAAGGGGCCTGACGGACATATTTCGAGATATTCCTTCTTCTTGTTGTTCTTCTTCTGCACAGCTAAGCTGGAAGTGGCATTTGCAGCGCGCAATAGTGCAGAGTTATCTCAAAGAAAGGGGCCACGGTGTTTCTGTATCTCTATTACGTTGGTGCGGCTTCGGAACTTTTAAATATCTTGATATATCTCGAGAACTACGCATCCGATCAAAAAATATCATAGAACAAGGAAAGTAGGAAACTTAATTCTCTACAAAAAAGGTCTCTTAACATTTTGCCATAGCTCGCTTCGTTTCCGAGATATTTGCAGATTTATCTCGAGGGAAGGGGCCTGACGGACATATTTCGAGATATTTCTTCTTCTTGTTGTTCTTCTTCTGCACAGCTAAGCTGGAAGTGGCATTTGCAGCGCGCAATAGTGTAGAGTTATCTCAAAGAAAGGGGCCACGGTGTTTCTGTATCTCTATTATGTTGGTGCGGCTTCGGAACTTTTAAATATCTTGATATATCTCGAGAACTACGCATCTGATCAAAAAATATCATAGAACATAAAAAGTAGGAATCCTAATTTTCTACAAAAAAGGTATCTTAACATTTTGCCGTAGCTCGCTTTGTTTCCGAGATATTTGCAGATTTATCTCAAGGGAAGGGGCCTGACGGACATATTTCGAGATATTTCTTCTTTTTGTTGTTCTTCTTCTGCACAGCTAAGCTGGAAGTGGCATTTGCAGCTCGCAATAGTGCAGAGTTATCTCAAAGAAAGGGGCCACGGTGTTTCTGTATCTCTATTATGTTGGTGCGGCTTCGGAACTTTTAAATATCTTGATATATCTCGAGAACTACGCATCTGATCCAAAAATATCATAGAACATAAGAAGTAGGAATCCTAATTTTCTACAAAAAAGGTCTCTTAACATTTTGCCGTAGCTCGCTTTGTTTCCGAGATATTTGCAGATTTATCTCAAGGGAAGGGGCCTGACGGACATATTTCGAGATATTTCTTCTTCTTGTTGTTCTTCTTCTGCACAGCTAAGCTGGAAGTGGCATTTGCAGCGCGCAATAGTGCAGAGTTATCTCAAAGAAAGGGGCCACGGTGTTTCTGTACCTCTATTATGTTGGTGCGGCTTCGGATCTTTTAAATATCTCGATATATCTCGAAAACAACGCTTATGATCAAAAAATATCATAGAACATAAATTGTAGGAAACATAATTCTCTACAAAAAAGGTCTCTTAACATTTTGCCGTAGCTCGCTTCGTTTCCGAGATATTTGCAGATTTATCTCAAGGGAAGGGGCCTGACGGACATATTTCCAGATATTTCTTCTTCTTGTTGTTCTTCTTCTGCACAGCTAAGCTGGAAGTGGCATTTGCAGCTCGCAATAGTGCAGAGTTATCTCAAAGAAAGGGGCCACGGTGTTTCTGTATCTCTATTATGTTGGTGCGGCTTCGGAACTTTTAAATATCTTGATATATCTCGAGAACTACGCGTCTGATCAAAAAATATCATAGAACATAAAAAGTAGGAAACTTAATTCTCTACAAAAACGGTCTCTTAACATTTTGCCATAGCTCGCTTCGTTTCCGAGATATTTGCAGATATATCTCAAGGGAAGGGGCCTGACGGACATATTTCGAGATATTTCTTCTTCTTGTTGTTCTTCTTATGCACAGCTAAGCTGGAAGTGGCATTTGCGGCTCGCACTAGTGCACAGTTATCTCAAAGAAAGGGGCCACGGTGTTTCTGTATCTCTATTATGTTGGTGCGTCTTCGGAACTTTTAAATATCTCGATATATCTCGAAAACTACGCTTCTGATCAAAAAATATCATAGAACATAAATTGTAGGAAACATAATTCTCTACAAAAAACGTCTTATAACATTTTGCCATAGCTCGCTTCGTTTCCGAGATATTTGCAGATTCAGCTCAAAGGAGCTGGCCTGACGGACATATTTCGAGATATTTCTTCTTCTTGTTGTTCTTCTTCTGCACAGCTAAGCTGGAAGTGGCATTTGCGGCTCGCACTAGTGCACAGTTATCTCAAAGAAAGGGGCCACGGTGTTTCTGTATCTCTATTATGTTGGTGCGTCTTCGGAACTTTTAAATATCTCGATATATCTCGAAAACTACGCATCTGATCAAAAAATATCATAGAAGATAAAAAGTAGGAAACCTAATTCTCTACAAAAAAGGTCTCTTAACATTTTGCCATAGCTCGCTTCGTTTCCGAGATATTTGCAGATTTATCTCAAGGGAAGGGGCCTGACGGACATATTTCGAGATATTTCTTCTTCTTGTTGTTCTTCTTCTGCACAGCTAAGCTGGAAGTGGCATTTGCAGCTCGCAATAGTGCAGAGTTATCTCAAAGAAAGGGGCCACGGTGTTTCTGTATCTCTATTATGTTGGTGCGGCTTCGGAACTTTTAAATATCTTGATATATCTCGAGAACTACGCGTCTGATCAAAAAATATCATAGAACATAAAAAGTAGGAAACTTAATTCTCTACAAAAACGGTCTCTTAACATTTTGCCATAGCTCGCTTCGTTTCCGAGATATTTGCAGATATATCTCAAGGGAAGGGGCCTGACGGACATATTTCGAGATATTTCTTCTTCTTGTTGTTCTTCTTCTGCACAGCTTAGCTGGAAGTGGCATTTGCGGCTCGCACTAGTGCACAGTTATCTCAAAGAAAGGGGCCACGGTGTTTCTGTATCTCTATTATGTTGGTGCGTCTTCGGAACTTTTAAATATCTCGATATATCTCGAAAACTACGCTTCTGATCAAAAAATATCATAGAACATAAATTGTAGGAAACATAATTCTCTACAAAAAACGTCTTATAACATTTTGCCATAGCTCGCTTCGTTTCCGAGATATTTGCAGATTCAGCTCAAAGGAACTGGCCTGACGGACATATTTCGAGATATTTCTTCTTCTTGTTGTTCTTCTTCTGCACAGCTAAGCTGGAAGTGGCATTTGCGGCTCGCACTAGTGCACAGTTATCTCAAAGAAAGGGGCCACGGTGTTTCTGTATCTCTATTATGTTGGTGCGTCTTCGGAACTTTTAAATATCTCGATATATCTCGAAAACTACGCTTCTGATCAAAAAATATCATAGAACATAAATTGTAGGAAACATAATTCTCTACAAAAAACGTCTCTTAACATTTTGCCATAGCTCGCTTCGTTTCCGAGATATTTGCAGATTCAGCTCAAAGGAACTGGCCTGACGGACATATTTCGAGATATTTCTTCTTCTTGTTGTTCTTCTTCTGCACAGCTAAGCTGGAAGTGGCATTTGCGGCTCGCACTAGTGCAGAGTTATCTCAACGAAAGGGGCCACGGTGTTTCTGCATCTCTATTATGTTGGTGCGGCTTCGGAACTTTTAAATATCTCGATATATCTCGAAAACTACGCTTCTGATCAAAAAATATCATAGACCGTAAATTGTAGGAAACATAATTCTCTACAAAAAAGGTCTCTCAACATTTTGCCATAGCTCGCTTCGTTTCCGAGATATTTCCAGATATATCTCAAGGGAAGGGGCCTGACGGACATATTTCGAGATATTTCTTCTTCTTGTTGTTCTTCTTCTGCACAGCTAAGCTGGAAGTGGCATTTACAGCTCGCAATAGTGCAGAGTTATCTCAAAGAAAGGGGCCACGGTGTTTCTGTATCTCTATTATGTTGGTGCGGCTTCGGAACTTTTAAATATCTTGATATATCTCGAGAACTACGCATCTGATCAAAAAATATCATAGAACATGAAAAGTAGGAAACTTAATTCTCTACAAAAAAGGTCTCTTAACATTTTGCCATAGCTCTCTTCGTTTCCGAGATATTTGCAGATTTATCTCAAGGGAAGGGGCCTGACGGACATATTTCGAGATATTTCTTCTTCTTGTTGTTCTTCTTCTGCACAGCTAAGCTGGAAGTGGCATTTGCGGCTCGCACTAGTGCAGAGTTGTCTCAACGAAAGGGGCCACGGTGTTTCTGTATCTCTATTATGTTGGTGCGGCTTCGGAACTTTTAAATATCTCGATATATCTCGAAAACTACGCTTCTGATCAAAAAATATCATAGAACATAAATTGTAGGAAGCATAATTCTCTACAAAAAAGGTCTCTTAACATTTTGCCATAGCTCGCTTCGTTTCCGAGATATTTGCAGATATATCTCAAGGGAAGGGGCCTGACGGACATATTTCGAGATATTTCTTCTTCTTGTTGTTCTTCTTCTGCACAGCTAAGCTGGAAGTGGCATTTACAGCTCGCAATAGTGCAGAGTTATCTCAAAGAAAGGGGCCACGGTGTTTCTGTATCTCTATTATGTTGGTGCGGCTTCGGAACTTTTAAATATCTTGATATATCTCGAGAACTACGCATCTGATCAAAAAATATCATAGAACATGAAAAGTAGGAAACTTAATTCTCTACAAAAAAGGTCTCTTAACATTTTGCCATAGCTCTCTTCGTTTCCGAGATATTTGCAGATTTATCTCAAGGGAAGGGGCCTGACGGACATATTTCGAGATATTTCTTCTTCTTGTTGTTCTTCTTCTGCACAGCTAAGCTGGAAGTGGCATTTGCAGCTCGCAATAGTGCAGAGTTATCTCAAAGAAAGGGGCCACGGTGTTTCTGTATCTCTATTATGTTGGTGCGGCTTCGGAACTTTTAAATATCTTGATATATCTCGAGAACTACGCGTCTGATCAAAAAATATCATAGAACATAAAAAGTAGGAAACTTAATTCTATACAAAAACGGTCTCTTAACATTTTGCCATAGCTCGCTTCGTTTCCGAGATATTTGCAGATATATCTCAAGGGAAGGGGCCTGACGGACATATTTCGAGATGTTTCTTCTTCTTGTTGTTCTTCTTCTGCACAGCTAAGCTGGAAGTGGCATTTGCGGCTCGCACTAGTGCACAGTTATCTCAAAGAAAGGGGCCACGGTGTTTCTGTATCTCTATTATGTTGGTGCGTCTTCGGAACTTTTAAATATCTCGATATATCTCGAAAACTACGCTTCTGATCAAAAAATATTATAGAACATAAATTGTAGGAAACATAATTCTCTACAAAAAACGTCTCTTAACATTTTGCCATAGCTCGCTTCGTTTCCGAGATATTTGCAGATTCAGCTCAAAGGAACTGGCCTGACGGACATATTTCGAGATATTTCTTCTTCTTGTTGTTCTTCTTCTGCACAGCTAAGCTGGAAGTGGCATTTGCGGCTCGCACTAGTGCACAGTTATCTCAAAGAAAGGGGCCACGGTGTTTCTGTATCTCTATTATGTTGGTGCGTCTTCGGAACTTTTAAATATCTCGATATATCTCGAAAACTACGCTTCTGATCAAAAATATCATACAAGATAAAAAGTAGGAAACTTAATTCTCTACAAAAAAGGTCTCTTAACATTTCGCCATAGCTCGCTTCGTTTCCGAGATATTTGCAGATTCAGCTCAAAGGAACTGGCCTGACGGACATATTTCGAGATATTTCTTCTTCTTGTTGTTCTTCTTCTGCACAGCTAAGCTGGAAGTGGCATTTGCGGCTCGCACTAGTGCAGAGTTATCTCAAAGAAAGGGGCCACGGTGTTTCTGTATCCCTATTATGTTGGTGCGGCTTCGGAACTTTTAAATATCTCGATATATCTCGAAAACTACGCTTCTGATCAAAAAATATCATAGAACATAAATTGTAGGAAACATAATTCTCTACAAAAAAGGTCTCTCAACATTTTGCCATAGCTCGCTTCGTTTCCGAGATATTTGCAGATATATCTCAAGGGAAGGGGCCTGACGGACATATTTCGAGATATTTCTTCTTCTTGTTGTTCTTCTTCTGCACAGCTAAGCTGGAAGTGGCATTTACAGCTCGCAATAGTGCAGAGTTATCTCAAAGAAAGGGGCCACGGTGTTTCTGTATCTCTATTATGTTGGTGCGGCTTCGGAACTTTTAAATATGTTGATATATCTCGAGAACTACGAATCTGATCAAAAAATATCATAGAACATGAAAAGTAGGAAACTTAATTCTCTACAAAAAAGGTCTCTTAACATTTTGCCATAGCTCTCTTCGTTTCCGAGATATTTGCAGATTTATCTCAAGGGAAGGGGCCTGACGGACATATTTCGAGATATTTCTTCTTCTTGTTGTTCTTCTTCGGCACAGCTAAACTGGAAGTGGCATTTCCAGCTCGCAATAGTGCAGAGTTATCTCAAAGAGAGGGGCCACGGTGTTTCTGTATCTCTATTATGTTGGTGCGGCTTCGGAACTTTTAAATATCTTGATATATCTCGAGAACTACGCATCTGATCAAAAAATATCATAGAAGATAAAAAGTAGGAAACTTAATTCTCTACAAAAAAGGTCTCTTAACATTTTGCCATAGCTCGCTTCGTTTCCGAGATATTTGCAGATTTATCTCAAGGGAAGGGGCCTGACGGACATATTTCGAGATATTTCTTCTTCTTGTTGTTCTTCTTCTGCACAGCTAAGCTGGAAGTGGCATTTGCGGCTCGCACTAGTGCAGAGTTATCTCAAAGAAAGGGGCCACGGTGATTCTGTATCCCTATTATGTTGGTGCGGCTTCGGAACTTTTAAATATCTGGATATATCTCGAAAACTACGCTACGGATCAAAAAATATCATAGAACATAAATAGTAGGAAACATAATTCTCTACAAAAAACGTCTCTTAACATTTTGCCATAGCTCGCTTCGTTTCCGAGATATGTGCAGATTTATCTCAAGGGAAGGGGCCTGACGGACATATTTCGAGATATTTCTTCTTCTTGTTGTTCTTCTTCTGCACAGCTAAGCTGGAAGTGGCATTTGCGGCTCGCACTAGTGCAGAGTTATCTCAACGAAAGGGGCCACGGTGTTTCTGTATCTCTATTATGTTGGTGCGGCTTCGGAACTTTTAAATATCTCGATATATCTCGAAAACTACGCTTCTGATCAAAAAATATCATAGAACATAAATTGTAGGAAACATAATTCTCTACAAAAAAGGTCTCTCAACATTTTGCCATAGCTCGCTTCGTTTCCGAGATATTTGCAGATATATCTCAAGGGAAGGGGCCTGACGGACATATTTCGAGATATTACTTCTTCTTGTTGTTCTTCTTCTGCACAGCTAAGCTGGAAGTGGCATTTGCGGCTCGCACTAGTGCAGAGTTATCTCAAAGAAAGGGGCCACGGTGTTTCTGTATCTCTATTATGTTGGTGCGGCTTCGGAACTTTTAAATATCTCGATGTATCTCGAAAACTACGCTTCTGATCAAAAAATATCATAGAACATAAATTGTAGGAAACATAATTCTCTATAAAAAACGTCTCTTAACATTTTGCCATAGCTCGCTTCGTTTCCGAGATATTTGCAGATTCATCTCAAAGGAACTGGCCTGACGGACATATTTCGAGATATTTCTTCTTCTTGTTGTTCTTCCTCTGCACAGCTAAGCTGGAAGTGGCATTTGCAGCTCGCAATAGTGCAGAGTTATCTCAAAGAAAGGGGCCACGGCGTTTCTGTATCTCTATTATGTTGGTGCGGCTTCGGAACTTTTAAATATCTTGATATATCTCGAGAACTACGCATCTGATCAAAAAATATCATAGAAGATAAAAAGTAGGAAGCTTAATTCTCTACAAAAAAGGTCTCTTAACATTTTGCCACAGCTCGCTTCGTTTCCGAGATATTTGCAGATTTATCTCAAGGGAAGGGGCCTGACGGACATATTTCGAGATATTTCTTCTTCTTGTTGTTCTTCTTCTGCACAGCTAAGCTGGAAGTGGCATTTGCGGCTCGCACTAGTGCAGAGTTATCTCAAAGAAAGGGGCCACGGTGTTTCTGTATCTCTATTATGTTGGTGCGGCTTCGGAACTTTTAGATATCTCGATGTATCTCGAAAACTACGCTTCTGATCAAAAAATATCATACAACATAAATTGTAGGAAACATAATTCTCTACAAAAAATGTCTCTTAACATTTTGCCATAGCTCGCTTCGTTTCCGAGATATTTGCAGATTCAGCTCAAAGGAACTGGCCTGACGGACATATTTCGAGATATTTCTTCTTCTTGTTGTTCTTCCTCTGCACAGCTAAGCTGGAAGTGGCATTTGCAGCTCGCAATAGTGCAGAGTTATCTCAAAGAAAGGGGCCACGGTGTTTCTGTATCTCTATTATGTTGGTGCGGCTTCGGAACTTTTAAATATCTTAATATATCTCGAGAACTACGCATCTGACCAAAAAATATCATAGAACATAAAAAGTAGGAAACTTAATTCTCTACAAAAAAGGTCTCTTCACATTTTGCCATGGCTCGCTTCGTTTCCGAGATATTTGCAGATTTATCTCAAGGGAAGGGGCCTGACGGACATATTTCGAGATATTTCTTCTTCTTGTTGTTCTTCTTCTGCACAGCTAAGCTGGAAGTGGCATTTGCGGCTCGCACTAGTGCAGAGTTATCTCAAAGAAAGGGGCCACGGTGTTTCTGTATCTCTATTATGTTGGTGCGGCTTCGGAACTTTTAAATATCTCGATATATCTCGAAAACTACGCTTCTGATCAAAAAATATCATAGAGCATAAATTGTAGGAAACAGAATTCTCTACAAAAAAGGTCTCTTAACATTTTGCCATAGCTCGCTTCGTTTCCGAGATATTTGCAGATATATCTCAAGGGAAGGGGCCTGCCGGACATATTTCGAGATATTTCTTCTTCTTGTTGTTCTTCTTCTGCACAGCTAAGCTGGAAGTGGCATTTGCGGCTCGCACTAGTGCAGAGTTATCTCAAAGAAAGGGGCCACGGTGTTTCTGTATCTCTATTATGTTGGTGCGGCTTCGGAACTTTTAAATATCTCGATGTATCTCGAAAACTACGCTTCTGATCAAAAAATATCATACAACATAAATTGTAGGAAAC
The DNA here is from genome assembly GCF_051020975.1 of Osmia lignaria lignaria. Classification (NCBI taxonomy): domain Eukaryota; kingdom Metazoa; phylum Arthropoda; class Insecta; order Hymenoptera; family Megachilidae; genus Osmia; species Osmia lignaria. Next base: position 999,553 of record NW_027478159.1, on the reverse strand, counting down.
ATAATTCTCTACAAAAAAGGTCTCTTAACATTTTGCCATAGCTCGCTTCGTTTCCGAGATATTTGCAGATATATCTCAAGGGAAGGGGCCTGACGGACATATTTCGAGATATTTCTTCTTCTTGTTGTTCTTCTTCTGCACAGCTAAGCTGGAAGTGGCATTTGCGGCTCGCAATAGTGCAGAGTTATCTCAAAGAAAGAGGCCACGGTGTTTCTGTATCTCTATTATGTTGGTGCGGCTTCGGAACTTTTAAATATCTTGATATATCTCGAGAACTACGCATCTGATCAAAAAATATCATACAACATGAAAAGTAGGAAACTTAATTCTCTACAAAAAAGGTCTCTTAACATTTTGCCATAGCTCTCTTCGTTTCCGAGATATTTGCAGATTTATCTCAAGGGAAGGGGCCTGACGGACATATTTCGAGATATTTCTTCTTCTTGTTGTTCTTCTTCTGCACAGCTAAGCTGGAAGTGGCATTTTCAGCTCGCAATAGTGCAGAGTTATCTCAAAGAAAGGGGCCACGGTGTTTCTGTATCTCTATTATGTTGGTGCGGCTTCGGAACTTTTAAATATCTTGATATATCTCGAGAACTACGCGTCTGATCAAAAAATATCATAGAACATAAAAAGTAGGAAACTTAATTCTCTACAAAAACGGTCTCTTAACATTTTGCCATAGCTCGCTTCGTTTCCGAGATATTTGCAGATATATCTCAAGGGAAGGGGCCTGACGGACATATTTCGAGATATTTCTTCTTCTTGTTGTTCGTCTTCTGCACAGCTAAGCTGGAAGTGGCATTTACAGCTCGCAATAGTGCAGAGTTATCTCAAAGAAAGGGGCCACGGTGTTTCTGTATCTCTATTATGTTGGTGCGGCTTCGGAACTTTTAAATATCTCGATGTATCTCGAAAACTACGCTTCTGATCAAAAAATATCATAGAACATAAATTGTAGGAAACATAATTCTCTACAAAAAATGTCTCTTAACATTTTGCCATAGCTCGCTTCGTTTCCGAGATATTTGCAGATTCAGCTCAAAGGAACTGGCCTGACGGACATATTTCGAGATATTTCTTCTTCTTGTTGTTCTTCCTCTGCACAGCTAAGCTGTAAGTGGCATTTGCAGCTCGCAATAGTGCAGAGTTATCTCAAAGAAAGGGGCCACGGTGTTTCTGTATCTCTATTATGTTGGTGCGGCTTCGGAACTTTTAAATATCTCGATGTATCTCGAAAACTACGCTTCTGATCAAAAAATATAATGGAAGATAAAAAGTAGGAAACTTAATTCTCTACAAAAAAGGTCTCTTAACATTTTGCCATAGCTCGCTTCGTTTCCGAGATATTTGCAGATTTATCTCAAGGGAAGGGGCCTGACGGACATATTTCGAGATATTTCTTCTTCTTGTTGTTCTTCTTCTGCACAGCTAAGCTGGAAGTGGCATTTGCGGCTCGCACTAGTGCAGAGTTATCTCAAAGAAAGGGGCCACGGTGTTTCTGTATCTCTATTATGTTGGTGCGGCTTCGGAACTTTTAAATATCTCGATGTATCTCGAAAACTACGCTTCTGATCAAAAAATATCATAGAACATAAATTGTAGGAAACATAATTCCCTACAAAAAAGGTCTCTTAACATTTTGCCATAGCTCGCTTCGTTTCCGAGATATTTGCAGATATATCTCAAGGGAAGGGGCCTGACGGACATATTTCGAGATATTTCTTCTTCTTGTTGTTCTTCTTCTGCACAGCTAAGCTGGAAGTGGCATTGGCGGCTCGCACTAGTGCAGAGTTATCTCAAAGAAAGGGGCCACGGTGTTTCTGTATCTCTATTATGTTGGTGCGGCTTCGGAACTTTTAAATATCTCGATGTATCTCGAAAACTACGCTTCTGATCAAAAAATATCATGGAAGATAAAAAGTAGGAAACTTAATTCTCTACAAAAAAGGTCTCTTAACATTTTGCCATAGCTCGCTTCGTTTCCGAGATATTTGCAGATTTATCTCAAGGGAAGGGGCCTGACGGACATATTTCGAGATATTTCTTCTTCTTGTTGTTCTTCTTCTGCACAGCTAAGCTGGAAGTGGCATTTGCGGCTCGCACTAGTGCAGAGTCATCTCAAAGAAAGGGGCCACGGTGTTTCTGTATCTCTATTATGTTGGTGCGGCTTCGGAACTTTTAAATATCTCGATGTATCTCGAAAACTACGCTTCTGATCAAAAAATATCATAGAACATAAATTGTAGGAAACATAATTCCCTACAAAAAAGGTCTCTTAACATTTTGCCATAGCTCGCTTCGTTTCCGAGATATTTGCAGATATATCTCAAGGGAAGGGGCCTGACGGACATATTTCGAGATATTTCTTCTTCTTGTTGTTCTTCTTCTGCACAGCTAAGCTGGAAGTGGCATTGGCGGCTCGCACTAGTGCAGAGTTATCTCAAAGAAAGGGGCCACGCTGTTTCTGTATCTCTATTATGTTGGTGCGGCTTCGGAACTTTTAAATATCTCGATGTATCTCGAAAACTACGCTTCTGATCAAAAAATATCATAGAACATAAATTGTAGGAAACATAATTCTCTATAAAAAACGTCTCTTAACATTTTGCCATAGCTCGCTTCGTTTCCGAGATATTTGCAGATATATCTCAAGGGAAGGGGCCTGACGGACATATTTCGAGATATTTCTTCTTCTTGTTGTTCTTCTTCTGCACAGCTAAGCTGGAAGTGGCATTTACAGCTCGCAATAGTGCAGAGTTATCTCAAAGAAAGGGGCCACGGTGTTTCTGTATCTCTATTATGTTGGTGCGGCTTCGGAACTTTTAAATATCTTGATATATCTCGAGAACTACGCATCTGATCAAAAAATATCATAGAACATAAAAAGTAGGAAACTTAATTCTCTACAAAAAAGGTCTCTTAACATTTTGCCATAGCTCTCTTCGTTTCCGAGATATTTGCAGATTTATCTCAAGGGAAGGGGCCTGACGGACATATTTCGAGATATTTCTTCTTCTTGTTGTTCTTCTTCTGCACAGCTAAGCTGGAAGTGGCATTTGCGGCTCGCACTAGTGCAGAGTTATCTCAAAGAAAGGGGCCACGGTGTTTCTGTATCTCTATTATGTTGGTGCGGCTTCGGAACTTTTAAATATCTCGATGTATCTCGAAAACTACGCTTCTGATCAAAAAATATCATACAACATAAATTGTAGGAAACATAATTCTCTACAAAAAAGGTCTCTTAACATTTTGCCATAGCTCGCTTCGTTTCCGAGATATTTGCAGATATATCTCAAGGGAAGGGGCCTGACGGACATATTTCGAGATATTTCTTCTTCTTGTTGTTCTTCTTCTGCACAGCTAAGCTGGAAGTGGCATTTACAGCTCGCAATAGTGCAGAGTTATCTCAAAGAAAGGGGCCACGGTGTTTCTGTATCTCTATTATGTTGGTGCGGCTTCGGAACTTTTAAATATCTTGATATATCTCGAGAACTACGCATCTGATCAAAAAATATCATAGAACATGAAAAGTAGGAAACTTAATTCTCTACAAAAAAGGTCTCTTAACATTTTGCCATAGCTCTCTTCGTTTCCGAAATATTTGCAGATTTATCTCAAGGGAAGGGGCCTGACGGACATATTTCGAGATATTTCTTCTTCTTGTTGTTCTTCTTCTGCACAGCTAAGCTGGAAGTGGCATTTGCAGCTCGCAATAGTGCAGAGTGATCTCAAAGAAAGGGGCCACGGTGTTTCTGTATCTCTATTATGTTGGTGCGGCTTCGGAACTTTTAAATATCTTGATATATCTCGAGAACTACGCTTCTGATCAAAAAATATCATAGAACATAAATTGTAGGAAACATAATTCTCTACAAAAAAGGTCTCTTAACATTTTGCCATAGCTCGCTTCGTTTCCGAGATATTTGCAGATATATCTCAAGGGAAGGGGCCTGACGGACATATTTCGAGATATTTCTTCTTCTTGTTGTTCTTCTTCTGCACAGCTAAGCTGGAAGTGGCATTGGCGGCTCGCACTAGTGCAGAGTTATCTCAAAGAAAGGGGCCACGCTGTTTCTGTATCTCTATTATGTTGGTGCGGCTTCGGAACTTTTAAATATCTTGATATATCTCGAGAACTACGCATCTGATCAAAAAATATCATAGAACATGAAAAGTAGGAAACTTAATTCTCTACAAAAAAGGTCTCTTAACATTTTGCCATAGCTCTCTTCGTTTCCGAAATATTTGCAGATTTATCTCAAGGGAAGGGGCCTGACGGACATATTTCGAGATATTTCTTCTTCTTGTTGTTCTTCTTCTGCACAGCTAAGCTGGAAGTGGCATTTACAGCTCGCAATAGTGCAGAGTTATCTCAAAGAAAGGGGCCACGGTGTTTCTGTATCTCTATTATGTTGGTGCGGCTTCGGAACTTTTAAATATCTTGATATATCTCGAGAACTACGCATCTGATCAAAAAATATCATAGAACATAAAAAGTAGGAAACTTAATTCTCTACAAAAAAGGTCTCTTAACATTTTGCCATAGCTCTCTTCGTTTCCGAGATATTTGCAGATTTATCTCAAGGGAAGGGGCCTGACGGACATATTTCGAGATATTTCTTCTTCTTGTTGTTCTTCTTCTGCACAGCTAAGCTGGAAGTGGCATTTGCGGCTCGCACTAGTGCAGAGTTATCTCAAAGAAAGGGGCCACGGTGTTTCTGTATCTCTATTATGTTGGTGCGGCTTCGGAACTTTTAAATATCTCGATGTATCTCGAAAACTACGCTTCTGATCAAAAAATATCATACAACATAAATTGTAGGAAACATAATTCTCTACAAAAAAGGTCTCTTAACATTTTGCCATAGCTCGCTTCGTTTCCGAGATATTTGCAGATATATCTCAAGGGAAGGGGCCTGACGGACATATTTCGAGATATTTCTTCTTCTTGTTGTTCTTCTTCTGCACAGCTAAGCTGGAAGTGGCATTTACAGCTCGCAATAGTGCAGAGTTATCTCAAAGAAAGGGGCCACGGTGTTTCTGTATCTCTATTATGTTGGTGCGGCTTCGGAACTTTTAAATATCTTGATATATCTCGAGAACTACGCATCTGATCAAAAAATATCATAGAACATGAAAAGTAGGAAACTTAATTCTCTACAAAAAAGGTCTCTTAACATTTTGCCATAGCTCTCTTCGTTTCCGAAATATTTGCAGATTTATCTCAAGGGAAGGGGCCTGACGGACATATTTCGAGATATTTCTTCTTCTTGTTGTTCTTCTTCTGCACAGCTAAGCTGGAAGTGGCATTTGCAGCTCGCAATAGTGCAGAGTGATCTCAAAGAAAGGGGCCACGGTGTTTCTGTATCTCTATTATGTTGGTGCGGCTTCGGAACTTTTAAATATCTTGATATATCTCGAGAACTACGCTTCTGATCAAAAAATATCATAGAACATAAAAAGTAGGAAACTTAATTCTCTACAAAAACGGTCTCTTAACATTTTGCCATAGCTCGCTTCGTTTCCGAGATATTTGCAGATATATCTCAAGGGAAGGGGCCTGACGGACATATTTCGAGATATTTCTTCTTCTTGTTGTTCTTCTTCTGCACAGCTAAGCTGGAAGTGGCATTTGCGGCTCGCACTAGTGCACAGTTATCTCAAAGAAAGGGGCCACGGTGTTTCTGTATCTCTATTATGTTGGTGCGTCTTCGGAACTTTTAAATATCTCGATATATCTCGAAAACTACGCTTCTGATCAAAAAATATCATAGAACATAAATTGTAGGAAACATAATTCTCTACAAAAAACGTCTCTTAACATTTTGCCATAGCTCGCTTCGTTTCCGAGATATTTGCAGATTCAGCTCAAAGGAACTGGCCTGACGGACATATTTCGAGATATTTCTTCTTCTTGTTGTTCTTCCTCTGCACAGCTAAGCTGGAAGTGGCATTTGCAGCTCGCAATAGTGCAGAGTTATCTCAAAGAAAGGGGCCACGGTGTTTCTGTATCTCTATTATGTTGGTGCGGCTTCGGAACTTTTAAATATCTTGATATATCTCGAGAACTACGCATCTGATCAAAAAATATCATAGAACATAAAAAGTAGGAAACTTAATTCTCTACAAAAAAGGTCTCTTAACATTTTGCCATAGCTCGCTTCGTTTCCGAGATATTTGCAGATATATCTCAAGGGAAGGGGCCTGACGGACATATTTCGAGATATTTCTTCTTCTTGTTGTTCTTCTTCTGCACAGCTAAGCTGGAAGTGGCATTTACAGCTCGCAATAGTGCAGAGTTATCTCAAAGAAAGGGGCCACGGTGTTTCTGTATCTCTATTATGTTGGTGCGGCTTCGGAACTTTTAAATATCTTGATATATCTCGAGAACTACGCATCTGATCAAAAAATATCATAGAACATAAAAAGTAGGAAACTTAATTCTCTACAAAAGAGGTCTCTTAACATTTTGCCATAGCTCGCTTCGTTTCCGAGATATTTGCAGATTTATCTCAAGGGAAGGGGCCTGACGGACATATTTCGAGATATTTCTTCTTCTTGTTGTTCTTCTTCTGCACAGCTAAACTGGAAGTGGCATTTCCAGCTCGCAATAGTGCAGAGTTATCTCAAAGAGAGGGGCCACGGTGTTTCTGTATCTCTATTATGTTGGTGCGGCTTCGGAACTTTTAAATATCTTGATATATCTCGAGAACTACGCATCTGATCAAAAAATATCATAGAAGATAAAAAGTAGGAAGCTTAATTCTCTACAAAAAAGGTCTCTTAACATTTTGCCATAGCTCGCTTCGTTTCCGAGATATTTGCAGATTTATCTCAAGGGTAGGGGCCTGACGGACATATTTCGAGATATTTCTTCTTCTTGTTGTTCTTCTTCTGCACAGCTAAGCTGGAGGTGGCATTTACAGCTCGCAATAGTGCAGAGTTATCTCAAAGAAAGGGGCCACGGTGTTTCTGTATCTCTACTATGTTGGTGCGGCTTCGGAACTTTTAAATATCTTGATATATCTCGAGAACTACGCATCTGATCAAAAAATATCATGGAAGATAAAAAGTAGGAAACTTAATTCTCTACAAAAAAGGTCTCTTAACATCTTGCCATAGCTCGCTTCGTTTCCGAGATATTTGCAGATTTATCTCAAGGGAAGGGGCCTGACGGACATATTTCGAGATATTTCTTCTTCTTGTTGTTCTTCTTCTGCACAGCTAAGCTGGAAGTGGCATTTGCGGCTCGCACTAGTGCAGAGTTATCTCAAAGAAAGGGGCCACGGTGTTTCTGTATCTCTATTATGTTGGTGCGGCTTCGGAACTTTTAAATATCTCGATGTATCTCGAAAACTACGCTTCTGATCAAAAAATATCATAGAACATAAATTGTAGGAAACATAATTCTCTACAAAAAAGGTCTCTTAACATTTTGCCATAGCTCGCTTCGTTTCCGAGATATTTGCAGATATATCTCAAGGGAAGGGGCCTGACGGACATATTTCGAGATATTTCTTCTTCTTGTTGTTCTTCTTCTGCACAGCTAAGCTGGAAGTGGCATTTACAGCTCGCAATAGTGCAGAGTTATCTCAAAGAAAGGGGCCACGGTGTTTCTGTATCTCTATTATGTTGGTGCGGCTTCGGAACTTTTAAATATCTTGATATATCTCGAGAACTACGCATTTAATCAAAAAATATCATAGAACATAAAAAGTAGGAAACTTAATTCTCTACAAAAGAGGTCTCTTAACATTTTGCCATAGCTCGCTTCGTTTCCGAGATATTTGCAGATTTATCTCAAGGGAAGGGGCCTGACGGACATATTTCGAGATATTTCTTCTTCTTGTTGTTCTTCTTCTGCACAGCTAAGCTGGAGGTGGCATTTGCGGCTCGCACTAGTGCAGAGTTATCTCAAAGAAAGGGGCCACGGTGTTTCTGTATCTCTATTATGTTGGTGCGGCTTCGGAACTTTTAAATATCTCGATGTATCTCGAAAACTACGCTTCTGATCAAAAAATATCATAGAATATAAATTGTAGGAAACATAATTCTCTACAAAAAAGGTCTCTTAACATTTTGCCATAGCTCGCTTCGTTTCCGAGATATTTGCAGATATATCTCAAGGGAAGGGGCCTGACGGACATATTTCGAGATATTTCTTCTTCTTGTTGTTCTTCTTCTGCACAGCTAAGCTGGAAGTGGCATTTACAGCTCGCAATAGTGCAGAGTTATCTCAAAGAAAGGGGCCACGGTGTTTCTGTATCTCTATTATGTTGGTGCGGCTTCGGAACTTTTAAATATCTTGATATATCTCGAGAACTACGCATTTAATCAAAAAATATCATAGAACATAAAAAGTAGGAAACTTAATTCTCTACAAAAAAGGTCTCTCAACATTTTGCCATAGCTCGCTTCGTTTCCGAGATATTTGCAGATTTATCTCAAGGGAAGGGGCCTGACGGACATATTTCGAGATATTTCTTCTTCTTGTTGTTCTTCTTCTGCACAGCTAAGCTGGAAGGGGCATTTGCGGCTCGCACTAGTGCAGAGTTATGTCAAAGAAAGGGGCCACGGTGTTTCTGTATCCCTATTATGTTGGTGCGGCTTCGGAACTTTTAAATATCTTGATATATCTCGAGAACTACGCATCTGATTAAAAAATATCATAGAACATAAAAAGTAGGAAACTTAATTCTCTACAAAAAAGGTCTCTTAACATTTTGCCATAGCTCGCTTCGTTTCCGAGATATTTGCAGATTTATCTCAAGGGAAGGGGCCTGACGGACATATTTCGAGATATTTCTTCTTCTTGTTGTTCTTCTGCACAGCTAAGCTGGAAGTGGCATTTGCGGCTCGCACTAGTGCAGAGTTATCTCAAAGAAAGGGGCCACGGTGTTTCTGTATCTCTATTATGTTGGTGCGGCTTCGGAACTTTTAAATATCTTGATATATCTCGAGAACTACGCATCTGATCAAAAAATATCATGGAAGATAAAAAGTAGGAAACTTAATTCTCTACAAAAAAGGTCTCTTAACATCTTGCCATAGCTCGCTTCGTTTCCGAGATATTTGCAGATTTATCTCAAGGGAAGGGGCCTGACGGACATATTTCGAGATATTTCTTCTTCTTGTTGTTCTTCTTCTGCACAGCTAAGCTGGAAGTGGCATTTACAGCTCGCAATAGTGCAGAGTTATCTCAAAGAAAGGGGCCACGGTGTTTCTGTATCTCTATTATGTTGGTGCGGCTTCGGAACTTTTAAATATCTTGATATATCTCGAGAACTACGCATCTGATCAAAAAATATCATAGAACATGAAAAGTAGGAAACTTAATTCTCTATAAAAAAGGTCTCTTAACATTTTGCCATAGCTCTCTTCGTTTCCGAAATATTTGCAGATTTATCTCAAGGGAAGGGGCCTGACGGACATATTTCGAGATATTTCTTCTTCCTGTTGTTCTTCTTCTGCACAGCTAAGCTGGAAGTGGCATTTGCAGCTCGCAATAGTGCAGAGTGATCTCAAAGAAAGGGGCCACGGTGTTTCTGTATCTCTATTATGTTGGTGCGGCTTCGGAACTTTTAAATATCTTGATATATCTCGAGAACTACGCTTCTGATCAAAAAATATCATAGAACATAAAAAGTAGGAAACTTAATTCTCTACAAAAACGGTCTCTTAACATTTTGCCATAGCTCGCTTCGTTTCCGAGATATTTGCAGATATATCTCAAGGGAAGGGGCCTGACGGACATATTTCGAGATATTTCTTCTTCTTGTTGTTCTTCTTCTGCACAGCTAAGCTGGAAGTGGCATTTGCGGCTCGCACTAGTGCACAGTTATCTCAAAGAAAGGGGCCACGGTGTTTCTGTATCTCTATTATGTTGGTGCGTCTTCGGAACTTTTAAATATCTCGATATATCTCGAAAACTACGCTTCTGATCAAAAAATATTATAGAACATAAATTGTAGGAAACATAATTCTCTACAAAAAACGTCTCTTAACATTTTGCCATAGCTCGCTTCGTTTCCGAGATATTTGCAGATTCAGCTCAAAGGAACTGGCCTGACGGACATATTTCGAGATATTTCTTCTTCTTGTTGTTCTTCCTCTGCACAGCTAAGCTGGAAGTGGCATTTGCAGCTCGCAATAGTGCAGAGTTATCTCAAAGAAAGGGGCCACGGTGTTTCTGTATCTCTATTATGTTGGTGCGGCTTCGGAACTTTTAAATATCTTGATATATCTCGAAAACTACGCTTCTGATCAAAAAATATCATAGAACATAAATTGTAGGAAACATAATTCTCTACAAAAAAGGTCTCATAACATTTTGCCATAGCTCGCTTCGTTTCCGAGATATTTGCAGATATATCTCAAGGGAAGGGGCCTGACGGACATATTTCGAGATATTTCTTCTTCTTGTTGTTCTTCTTCTGCACAGCTAAGCTGGAAGTGGCATTTACAGCTCGCAATAGTGCAGAGTTATCTCAAAGAAAGGGGCCACGGTGTTTCTGTATCTCTATTATGTTGGTGCGGCTTCGGAACTTTTAAATATCTTGATATATCTCGAGAACTACGCATCTGATCAAAAAATATCATAGAACATAAAAAGTAGGAAACTTAATTCTCTACAAAAGAGGTCTCTTAACATTTTGCCATAGCTCGCTTCGTTTCCGAGATATTTGCAGATTTATCTCAAGGGAAGGGGCCTGACGGACATATTTCGAGATATTTCTTCTTCTTGTTGTTCTTCTTCTGCACAGCTAAGCTGGAAGTGGCATTTGCGGCTCGCACTAGTGCAGAGTTATGTCAAAGAAAGGGGCCACGGTGTTTCTGTATCCCTATTATGTTGGTGCGGCTTCGGAACTTTTAAATATCTCGATATATCTCGAAAACTACGCTTCTGATCAAAAAATATCATAGAACATAAATTGTAGGAAACATAATTCTCTACAAAAAATGTCTCTTAACATTTTGCCATACCTCGCTTCGTTTCCGAGATATTTGCAGATTCAGCTCAAAGGAACTGGCCTGACGGACATATTTCGAGATATTTCTTCTTCTTGTTGTTCTTCCTCTGCACAGCTAAGCTGGAAGTGGCATTTGCAGCTCGCAATAGTGCAGAGTTATCTCAAAGAAAGGGGCCACGGTGTTTCTGTATCTCTATTATGTTGGTGCGGCTTCGGAACTTTTAAATATCTTGATATATCTCGAGAACTACGCATTTAATCAAAAAATATCATAGAACATAAAAAGTAGGAAACTTAATTCTCTACAAAAAAGGTCTCTCAACATTTTGCCATAGCTCGCTTCGTTTCCGAGATATTTGCAGATTTATCTCAAGGGAAGGGGCCTGACGGACATATTTCGAGATATTTCTTCTTCTTGTTGTTCTTCTTCTGCGCAGCTAAGCTGGAAGTGGCATTTGCGGCTCGCACTAGTGCAGAGTTATCTCAAAGAAAGGGGCCACGGTGTTTCTGTATCTCTATTATGTTGGTGCGGCTTTGGAACTTTTAAATATCTCGATATATCTCGAAAACTACGCTTCTGATCAAAAAATATCATAGAACATAAATTGTAGGAAACATAATTGTCTACAAAAAAGGTCTCTTAACATTTTGCCATAGCTCTCTTCGTTTCCGAAATATTTGCAGATTTATCTCAAGGGAAGGGGCCTGACGGACATATTTCGAGATATTTCTTCTTCTTGTTGTTCTTCTTCTGCACAGCTAAGCTGGAAGTGGCATTTGCGGCTCGCACTAGTGCAGAGTTATCTCAAAGAAAGGGGCAACGGTGTTTCTGTATCTCTATTTTGTTGGTGCGGCTTCGGAACTTTTAAATATCTTGATATATCTCGAGAACTACCCATCTGATCAAAAAATATCATAGAACATAAAAAGTAGGAAACTTAATTCTCTACTAAAAAGGTCTCTTAACATTTTGCCATAGCTCGCTTTGTTTCCGAGATATTTGCAGATTTATCTCAAGGGAAGGGGCCTGACGGACATATTTCGAGATATTTCTTCTTCTTGTTGTTCTTCTTCTGCACAGCTAAGCTGGAAGTGGCATTTGCGGCTCGCACTAGTGCAGAGTTATCTCAAAGAAAGGGGCCACGGTGTTTCTGTATCTCTATTATGTTGGTGCGGCTTCGGAACTTTTAAATATCTCGATATATCTCGAAAACTGCGCTTCTGATCAAAAAATATCATAGAATATAAATTGTAGGAAACATAATTCTCTACAAAAAAGGTCTCTTAACATTTTGCCATAGCTCGCTTCGTTTCCGAGATATTTGCAGATATATCTCAAGGGAAGGGGCCTGACGGACATATTTCGAGATATTTCTTCTTCTTGTTGTTCTTCTTCTGCACAGCTAAGCTGGAAGTGGCATTTACAGCTCGCAATAGTGCAGAGTTATCTCAAAGAAAGGGGCCACGGTGTTTCTGTATCTCTATTATGTTGGTGCGGCTTCGGAACTTTTAAATATCTTGATATATCTCGAGAACTACGCATCTGATCAAAAAATATCATAGAAGATAAAAAGTAGGAAACTTAATTCTCTACAAAAAAGGTCTCTTAACATTTTGCCATAGCTCGCTTCGTTTCCGAGATATTTGCAGATATATCTCAAGGGAAGGGGCCTGACGGACATATTTCGAGATATTTCTTCTTCTTGTTGTTCTTCTTCTGCACAGCTAAGCTGGAAGTGGCATTTGCGGCTCGCACTAGTGCAGAGTTATCTCAAAGAAAGGGGCCACGGTGTTTCTGTATCCCTATTATGTTGGTGCGGCTTCGGAACTTTTAAATATCTCGATATATCTCGAAAACTACGCTTCTGATCAAAAAATATCATAGAACATAAATTGTAGGAAACATAATTCTCTACAAAAAAGGTCTCTTAACATTTTGTCATAGCTCGCTTCGTTTCCGAGATATTTGCAGATATATCTCAAGGGAAGGGGCCTGACGGACATATTTCGAGATATTTCTTCTTCTTGTTGTTCTTCTTCTGCACAGCTAAACTGGAAGTGGCATTTCCAGCTCGCAATAGTGCAGAGTGATCTCAAAGAGAGGGGCCACGGTGTTTCTGTATCTCTATTATGTTGGTGCGGCTTCGGAACTTTTAAATATCTTGATATATCTCGAGAACTACGCATCTGATCAAAAAATATCATAGAAGATAAAAAGTAGGAAACTTAATTCTCTACAAAAAAGGTCTCTTAACATTTTGCCATAGCTCGCTTCGTTTCCGAGATAGTTGCAGATTTATCTCAAGGGAAGGGGCCTGACGGACATATTTCGAGATATTTCTTCTTCTTGTTGTTCTTCTTCTGCACAGCTAAGCTGGAAGTGGCATTTGCGGCTCGCACTAGTGCAGAGTTATCTCAAAGAAAGGGGCCACGGTGTTTCTGTATCGATATTATGTTGGTGCGGCTTCTGAACTTTTAAATATCTCGATATATCTCGAAAACTACGCTTCTGACCAAAAAATATCATAGAACATAAATTGTAGGAAACATAATTCTCTACAAAAAACCTCTCTTAACATTTTGCCATAGCTCGCTTCGTTTCCGAGATATTTGCAGATTCAGCTCAAAGGAACTGGCCTGACGGACATATTTCGAGATATTTCCTCTTCTTGTTGTTCTTCCTCTGCACAGCTAAGCTGGAAGTGGCATTTGCAGCTCGCAATAGTGCAGAGTTATCTCAAAGAAAGGGGCCACGGGGTTTCTGTATCTCTATTATGTTGGTGCGGCTTCGGAACTTTTAAATATCTTGATATATCTCGAGAACTACGCATCTGCTCAAAAAATATCATAGAACATAAAAAGTAGGAAACTTAATTCTCTACACAAAAGGTCTCTTAACATTTTGCCATAGCTCGCTTCGTTTCCGAGATATTTGCAGATTTATCTCAAGGGAAGGGGCCTGACGGACATATTTCGAGATATTTCTTCTTCTTGTTGTTCTTCTTCTGCACAGCTAAGCTGGAAGTGGCATTTGCGGCTCGCACTAGTGCAGAGTTATCTCAAAGAAAGGGGCCACGGTGTTTCTGTATCTCTATTATGCTGGTGCGGCTTCGGAACTTTTAAATATCTCGATATATCTCGAAAACTACGCTTCTGATCAAAAAATATCATGGAGCATAAATTGTAGGAAACAGAATTCTCTACAAAAAAGGTCTCTTAACATTTTGCCATAGCTCGCTTCGTTTCCGAGATATTTGCAGATATATCTCAAGGGAAGGGGCCTGACGGACATATTTCGAGATATTTCTTCTTCTTGTTGTTCTTCTTCTGCACAGCTAAGCTGGAAGTGGCATTTGCGGCTCGCACTAGTGCAGAGTTATCTCAAAGAAAGGGGCCACGGTGTTTCTGTATCTCTATTATGTTGGTGCGGCTTCGGAACTTTTAAATATCTCGATGTATCTCGAAAACTACGCTTCTGATCAAAAAATATCATAGAATATAAATTGTAGGAAACATAATTCTCTACAAAAAAGGTCTCTTAACATTTTGCCATAGCTCGCTTCGTTTCCGAGATATTTGCAGATATATCTCAAGGGAAGGGGCCTGACGGACATATTTCGAGATATTTCTTCTTCTTGTTGTTCTTCTTCTGCACAGCTAAGCTGGAAGTGGCATTTACAGCTCGCAATAGTGCAGAGTTATCTCAAAGAAAGGGGCCACGGTGTTTCTGTATCTCTATTATGTTGGTGCGGCTTCGGAACTTTTAAATATCTTGATATATCTCGAGAACTACGCATCTGATCAAAAAATATCATAGAAGATAAAAAGTAGGAAACTTAATTCTCTACAAAAAAGGTCTCTTAACATTTTGCCATAGCTCGCTTCGTTTCCGAGATATTTGCAGATTTATCTCAAGGGAAGGGGCCTGACGGACATATTTCGAGATATTTCTTCTTCTTGTTGTTCTTCTTCTGCACAGCTAAGCTGGAAGTGGCATTTGCGGCTCGCACTAGTGCAGAGTTATCTCAAAGAAAGGGGCCACGGTGTTTCTGTATCCCTATTATGTTGGTGCGGCTTCGGAACTTTTAAATATCTCGATATATCTCGAAACCTACGCTTCTGATCAAAAAATATCATAGAACATAAATTGTAGGAAACATAATTCTCTACAAAAAAGGTCTCTTAACATTTTGTCATAGCTCGCTTCGTTTCCGAGATATTTGCAGATATATCTCAAGGGAAGGGGCCTGACGGACATATTTCGAGATATTTCTTCTTCTTGTTGTTCTTCTTCTGCACAGCTAAACTGGAAGTGGCATTTCCAGCTCGCAATAGTGCAGAGTTATCTCAAAGAGAGGGGCCACGGTGTTTCTGTATCTCTATTATGTTGGTGCGGCTTCGGAACTTTTAAATATCTTGATATATCTCGAGAACTACGCTTCTGATCAAAAAATATCATAGAACATAAAAAGTAGGAAACTTAATTCTCTACAAAAACGGTCTCTTAACATTTTGCCATAGCTCGCTTCGTTTCCGAGATATTTGCAGATATATCTCAAGGGAAGGGGCCTGACGGACATATTTCGAGATATTTCTTCTTCTTGTTGTTCTTCTTCTGCACAGCTAAGCTGGAAGTGGCATTTGCGGCTCGCACTAGTGCACAGTTATCTCAAAGAAAGGGGCCACGGTGTTTCTGTATCTCTATTATGTTGGTGCGTCTTCGGAACTTTTAAATATCTCGATATATCTCGAAAACTACGCTTCTGATCAAAAAATATTATAGAACATAAATTGTAGGAAACATAATTCTCTACAAAAAACGTCTCTTAACATTTTGCCATAGCTCGCTTCGTTTCCGAGATATTTGCAGATTCAGCTCAAAGGAACTGGCCTGACGGACATATTTCGAGATATTTCTTCTTCTTGTTGTTCTTCCTCTGCACAGCTAAGCTGGAAGTGGCATTTGCAGCTCGCAATAGTGCAGAGTTATCTCAAAGAAAGGGGCCACGGTGTTTCTGTATCTCTATTATGTTGGTGCGGCTTCGGAACTTTTAAATATCTTGATATATCTCGAAAACTACGCTTCTGATCAAAAAATATCATAGAACATAAATTGTAGGAAACATAATTCTCTACAAAAAAGGTCTCATAACATTTTGCCATAGCTCGCTTCGTTTCCGAGATATTTGCAGATATATCTCAAGGGAAGGGGCCTGACGGACATATTTCGAGATATTTCTTCTTCTTGTTGTTCTTCTTCTGCACAGCTAAGCTGGAAGTGGCATTTACAGCTCGCAATAGTGCAGAGTTATCTCAAAGAAAGGGGCCACGGTGTTTCTGTATCTCTATTATGTTGGTGCGGCTTCGGAACTTTTAAATATCTTGATATATCTCGAGAACTACGCATTTGATCAAAAAATATCATAGAACATAAAAAGTAGGAAACTTAATTCTCTACAAAAGAGGTCTCTTAACATTTTGCCATAGCTCGCTTCGTTTCCGAGATATTTGCAGATTTATCTCAAGGGAAGGGGCCTGACGGACATATTTCGAGATATTTCTTCTTCTTGTTGTTCTTCTTCTGCACAGCTAAGCTGGAAGTGGCATTTGCGGCTCGCACTAGTGCAGAGTTATGTCAAAGAAAGGGGCCACGGTGTTTCTGTATCCCTATTATGTTGGTGCGGCTTCGGAACTTTTAAATATCTCGATATATCTCGAAAACTACGCTTCTGATCAAAAAATATCATAGAACATAAATTGTAGGAAACATAATTCTCTACAAAAAATGTCTCTTAACATTTTGCCATAGCTCGCTTCGTTTCCGAGATATTTGCAGATTCAGCTCAAAGGAACTGGCCTGACGGACATATTTCGAGATATTTCTTCTTCTTGTTGTTCTTCCTCTGCACAGCTAAGCTGGAAGTGGCATTTGCAGCTCGCAATAGTGCAGAGTTATCTCAAAGAAAGGGGCCACGGTGTTTCTGTATCTCTATTATGTTGGTGCGGCTTCGGAACTTTTAAATATCTTGATATATCTCGAGAACTACGCATTTAATCAAAAAATATCATAGAACATAAAAAGTAGGAAACTTAATTCTCTACAAAAAAGGTCTCTCAACATTTTGCCATAGCTCGCTTCGTTTCCGAGATATTTGCAGATTTATCTCAAGGGAAGGGGCCTGACGGACATATTTCGAGATATTTCTTCTTCTTGTTGTTCTTCTTCTGCGCAGCTAAGCTGGAAGTGGCATTTGCGGCTCGCACTAGTGCAGAGTTATCTCAAAGAAAGGGGCCACGGTGTTTCTGTATCTCTATTATGTTGGTGCGGCTTTGGAACTTTTAAATATCTCGATATATCTCGAAAACTACGCTTCTGATCAAAAAATATCATAGAACATAAATTGTAGGAAACATAATTGTCTACAAAAAAGGTCTCTTAACATTTTGCCATAGCTCTCTTCGTTTCCGAAATATTTGCAGATTTATCTCAAGGGAAGGGGCCTGACGGACATATTTCGAGATATTTCTTCTTCTTGTTGTTCTTCTTCTGCACAGCTAAGCTGGAAGTGGCATTTGCGGCTCGCACTAGTGCAGAGTTATCTCAAAGAAAGGGGCAACGGTGTTTCTGTATCTCTATTTTGTTGGTGCGGCTTCGGAACTTTTAAATATCTTGATATATCTCGAGAACTACCCATCTGATCAAAAAATATCATAGAACATAAAAAGTAGGAAACTTAATTCTCTACTAAAAAGGTCTCTTAACATTTTGCCATAGCTCGCTTTGTTTCCGAGATATTTGCAGATTTATCTCAAGGGAAGGGGCCTGACGGACATATTTCGAGATATTTCTTCTTCTTGTTGTTCTTCTTCTGCACAGCTAAGCTGGAAGTGGCATTTGCGGCTCGCACTAGTGCAGAGTTATCTCAAAGAAAGGGGCCACGGTGTTTCTGTATCTCTATTATGTTGGTGCGGCTTCGGAACTTTTAAATATCTCGATATATCTCGAAAACTGCGCTTCTGATCAAAAAATATCATAGAATATAAATTGTAGGAAACATAATTCTCTACAAAAAAGGTCTCTTAACATTTTGCCATAGCTCGCTTCGTTTCCGAGATATTTGCAGATATATCTCAAGGGAAGGGGCCTGACGGACATATTTCGAGATATTTCTTCTTCTTGTTGTTCTTCTTCTGCACAGCTAAGCTGGAAGTGGCATTTACAGCTCGCAATAGTGCAGAGTTATCTCAAAGAAAGGGGCCACGGTGTTTCTGTATCTCTATTATGTTGGTGCGGCTTCGGAACTTTTAAATATCTTGATATATCTCGAGAACTACGCATCTGATCAAAAAATATCATAGAAGATAAAAAGTAGGAAACTTAATTCTCTACAAAAAAGGTCTCTTAACATTTTGCCATAGCTCGCTTCGTTTCCGAGATAGTTGCAGATTTATCTCAAGGGAAGGGGCCTGACGGACATATTTCGAGATATTTCTTCTTCTTGTTGTTCTTCTTCTGCACAGCTAAGCTGGAAGTGGCATTTGCGGCTCGCACTAGTGCAGAGTTATCTCAAAGAAAGGGGCCACGGTGTTTCTGTATCGATATTATGTTGGTGCGGCTTCTGAACTTTTAAATATCTCGATATATCTCGAAAACTACGCTTCTGACCAAAAAATATCATAGAACATAAATTGTAGGAAACATAATTCTCTACAAAAAACCTCTCTTAACATTTTGCCATAGCTCGCTTCGTTTCCGAGATATTTGCAGATTCAGCTCAAAGGAACTGGCCTGACGGACATATTTCGAGATATTTCCTCTTCTTGTTGTTCTTCCTCTGCACAGCTAAGCTGGAAGTGGCATTTGCAGCTCGCAATAGTGCAGAGTTATCTCAAAGAAAGGGGCCACGGGGTTTCTGTATCTCTATTATGTTGGTGCGGCTTCGGAACTTTTAAATATCTTGATATATCTCGAGAACTACGCATCTGCTCAAAAAATATCATAGAACATAAAAAGTAGGAAACTTAATTCTCTACACAAAAGGTCTCTTAACATTTTGCCATAGCTCGCTTCGTTTCCGAGATATTTGCAGATTTATCTCAAGGGAAGGGGCCTGACGGACATATTTCGAGATATTTCTTCTTCTTGTTGTTCTTCTTCTGCACAGCTAAGCTGGAAGTGGCATTTGCGGCTCGCACTAGTGCAGAGTTATCTCAAAGAAAGGGGCCACGGTGTTTCTGTATCTCTATTATGCTGGTGCGGCTTCGGAACTTTTAAATATCTCGATATATCTCGAAAACTACGCTTCTGATCAAAAAATATCATGGAGCATAAATTGTAGGAAACAGAATTCTCTACAAAAAAGGTCTCTTAACATTTTGCCATAGCTCGCTTCGTTTCCGAGATATTTGCAGATATATCTCAAGGGAAGGGGCCTGACGGACATATTTCGAGATATTTCTTCTTCTTGTTGTTCTTCTTCTGCACAGCTAAGCTGGAAGTGGCATTTGCGGCTCGCACTAGTGCAGAGTTATCTCAAAGAAAGGGGCCACGGTGTTTCTGTATCTCTATTATGTTGGTGCGGCTTCGGAACTTTTAAATATCTCGATGTATCTCGAAAACTACGCTTCTGATCAAAAAATATCATAGAATATAAATTGTAGGAAACATAATTCTCTACAAAAAAGGTCTCTTAACATTTTGCCATAGCTCGCTTCGTTTCCGAGATATTTGCAGATATATCTCAAGGGAAGGGGCCTGACGGACATATTTCGAGATATTTCTTCTTCTTGTTGTTCTTCTTCTGCACAGCTAAGCTGGAAGTGGCATTTACAGCTCGCAATAGTGCAGAGTTATCTCAAAGAAAGGGGCCACGGTGTTTCTGTATCTCTATTATGTTGGTGCGGCTTCGGAACTTTTAAATATCTTGATATATCTCGAGAACTACGCATCTGATCAAAAAATATCATAGAAGATAAAAAGTAGGAAACTTAATTCTCTACAAAAAAGGTCTCTTAACATTTTGCCATAGCTCGCTTCGTTTCCGAGATATTTGCAGATTTATCTCAAGGGAAGGGGCCTGACGGACATATTTCGAGATATTTCTTCTTCTTGTTGTTCTTCTTCTGCACAGCTAAGCTGGAAGTGGCATTTGCGGCTCGCACTAGTGCAGAGTTATCTCAAAGAAAGGGGCCACGGTGTTTCTGTATCCCTATTATGTTGGTGCGGCTTCGGAACTTTTAAATATCTCGATATATCTCGAAACCTACGCTTCTGATCAAAAAATATCATAGAACATAAATTGTAGGAAACATAATTCTCTACAAAAAAGGTCTCTTAACATTTTGTCATAGCTCGCTTCGTTTCCGAGATATTTGCAGATATATCTCAAGGGAAGGGGCCTGACGGACATATTTCGAGATATTTCTTCTTCTTGTTGTTCTTCTTCTGCACAGCTAAACTGGAAGTGGCATTTCCAGCTCGCAATAGTGCAGAGTTATCTCAAAGAGAGGGGCCACGGTGTTTCTGTATCTCTATTATGTTGGTGCGGCTTCGGAACTTTTAAATATCTTGATATATCTCGAGAACTACGCATCTGATCAAAAAATATCATAGAAGATAAAAAGTAGGAAACTTAATTCTCTACAAAAAAGGTCTCTTAACATTTTGCCATAGCTCGCTTCGTTTCCGAGATATTTGCAGATTTATCTCAAGGGAAGGGGCCTGACGGACATATTTCGAGATATTTCTTCTTCTTGTTGTTCTTCTTCTGCACAGCTAAGCTGGAAGTGGCATTTGCGGCTCGCACTAGCGCAGAGTTATCTCAAGGAAAGGGGCCACTGTGTTTCTGTATCTCTATTATGTTGGTGCGGCTTCGGAACTTTTAAATATCTCGATATATCTCGAAAACTACGCTTCTGATCAAAAAATATCATAGAACATAAATTGTAGGAAACATAATTCTCTACAAAAAACGTCTCTTAACATTTTGCCATAGCTCGCTTCGTTTCCGAGATATTTGCAGATTCAGCTCAAAGGAACTGGCCTGACGGACATATTTCGAGATATTTCTTCTTCTTGTTGTTCTTCCTCTGCACAGCTAAGCTGGAAGTGGCATTTGCAGCTCGCAATAGTGCAGAGTTATCTCAAAGAAAGGGGCCACGGTGTTTCTGTATCTCTATTATGTTGGTGCGGCTTCGGAACTTTTAAATATCTTGATATATCTCGAGAACTACGCATCTGATCAAAAAATATCATAGAACATGAAAAGTAGGAAACTTAATTCTCTACAAAAAAGGTCTCTTAACATTTTGCCATAGCTCGCTTCGTTTCCGAGATATTTGCATATTTATCTCAAGGGAAGGGGCCTGACGGACATATTTCGAGATATTTCTTCTTCTTGTTGTTCTTCTTCTGCACAGCTAAGCTGGAAGTGGCATTTGCGGCTCGCACTAGTGCAGGGTTATCTCAAAGAAAGGGGCCACGGTGTTTCTGTATCTCTATTATGTTGGTGCGGCTTCGGAACTTTTAAATATCTCGATATATCTCGAAAACTACGCTTCTGATCAAAAAATATCATAGAACATAAATTGTAGGAAACATAATTCTCTACAAAAAAGGTCTCTTAACATTTTGCCATAGCTCGCTTCGTTTCCGAGATATTTGCAGATATATCTCAAGGGAAGGGGCCTGACGGACATATTTCGAGATATTTCTTCTTCTTGTTGTTCTTCTTCTGCACCGCTAAGCTGGAAGTGGCATTTACAGCTCGCAATAGTGCAGAGTTATCTCAAAGAAAGGGGCCACGGTGTTTCTGTATCTCTATTATGTTGGTGCGGCTTCGGAACTTTTAAATATCTTGATATATCTCGAGAACTACGCATCTGATCAAAAAATATCATAGAACGTAAAAAGTAGGAAACTTAATTCTCTACAAATAAGGTCTCTTAACATTTTGCCATAGCTCGCTTCGTTTCCGAGATATTTGCAGATTTATGTCAAGGGAAGGGGCCTGACGGACATATTTCGAGATATTTCTTCTTCTTGTTGTTCTTCTTCTGCACAGCTAAGCTGGAAGTGACATTTGCAGCTCGCAATAGTGCAGAGATATCTCAAAGAAAGGGGCCACGGTGTTTCTGTATCTCTATTATGTTGGTGCGGTTTCGGAACTTTTAAATATCTTGATATATCTCGAGAACTACGCATCTGATCAAAAAATATCATAGAACGTAAAAAGTAGGAAACTTAATTCTCTACAAATAAGGTCTCTTAACATTTTGCCATAGCTCGCTTCGTTTCCGAGATATTTGCAGATTTATGTCAAGGGAAGGGGCCTGACGGACATATTTCGAGATATTTCTTCTTGTTGTTGTTCTTCTTCTGCACAGCTAAGCTGGAAGTGGCATTTGCAGCTCGCAATAGTGCAGAGATATCTCAAAGAAAGGGGCCACGGTGTTTCTGTATCTCTATTATGTTGGTGCGGCTTCGGAACTTTTAAATATCTTGATATATCTCGAGAACTACGGGTCTGATCAAAAAATATCATAGAACATAAAAAGTAGGAAACATAATTCTCTACAAAAAAGGTCTCTTAACATTTTGCCATAGCTCGCTTCGTTTCCGAGATATTTGCATATTTATCTCAAGGGAAGGGGCCTGACGGACATATTTCGAGATATTTCTTCTTCTTGTTGTTCTTCTTCTGCACAGCTAAGCTGGAAGTGGCATTTGCGGCTCGCACTAGTGCAGAGTTATCTCAAAGAAAGGGGCCACGGTGTTTCTGTATCTCTATTATGTTGGTGCGGCTTCGGAACTTTTAAATATCTCGATATATCTCGAAAACTACGCTTCTGATCAAAAAATATCATAGAACATAAATTGTAGGAAACATAATTCTCTACAAAAAAGGTCTCTTAACATTTTGCCATAGCTCGCTTCGTTTCCGAGATACTTGCAGATATATCTCAAGGGAAGGGGCCTGACGGACATATTTCGAGATATTTCTTCTTCTTGTTGTTCTTCTTCTGCACAGCTAAGCTGGAAGTGGCATTTGCAGCTGGCAATAGTGCAGAGTTATCTCAAAGAAAGGGGCCACGGTGTTTCTGTATCTCTATTATGTTGGTGCGGCTTCGGAACTTTTAAATATCTCGATATATCTCGAAAACTACGCATCTGATCAAAAAATATCATACAACATAAAAAGTAGGAAACTTAATTCTCTACAAAAAAGGTCTCTTAACATTTTGCCATAGCTCGCTTCGTTTCCGAGATATTTGCAGGTTTATCTCAAGGGAAGGGGCCTAACGGACATATTTCGAGATATTTCTTCTTCTTGTTGTTCTTCTTCTGCACAGCTAAGCTGGAAGTGGCATTTGCGGCTCGCACTAGTGCAGAGTTATCTCAAAGAAAGGGGCCACGGTGTTTCTGTATCTCTATTATGTTGGTGCGGCTTCGGAACTTTTAAATATCTCGATATATCTCGAAAACTACGCTTCTGATCAAAAAATATCATAGAACATAAATTGTAGGAAACATAATTCTCTACAAAAAAGTTCTCTTAACATTTTGCCATAGCTCGCTTCGTTTCCGAGATATTTGCAGATATATCTCAAGGGAAGGGGCCTGACGGACATATTTCGAGATATTTCTTCTTCTTGTTGTTCTTCTTCTGCACAGCTAAGCTGGAAGTGGCATTTGCAGCTCGCAATAGTGCAGAGTTATCTCAAAGAAGGGGGCCACGGTGTTTCTGTATCTCTATTATGTTGGTGCGGCTTCGGAACTTTTAAATATCTCGATATATCTCGAAAACTACGCTTCTGATCAAAAAATATCATAGAACATAAATTGTAGGAAATATTATTCTCTACAAAAAAGGTCTCTCAACATTTTGCCATAGCTCGCTTCGTTTCCGAGATATTTGCAGATTCATCTCAAGGGAAGGGATCTGACGGACATATTTCGAGATATTTCTTCTTCTTGTTGTTCTTCTTCTGCACAGCTAAGCTCGAAGTGGCATTTGCAGCTCGCAATAGTGCAGAGTTATCTCAAAGAAAGAGGCCACGGTGTTTCTGTACCTCTATTATGTTGGTGCAGCTTCGGAACTTTTAAATATCTTGATATATCTCGAGAACTACGCATCTGATCAAAAAATATCATAGAACATAAAAAGTAGGAAACTTAATTCTCTACAAAAAAGGTCTCTTAACATTTTGCCATAGCTCGCTTCGTTTCCGAGATATTTGCATATTTATCTCAAGGGAAGGTGCCTGACGGACATATTGCGAGATATTTCTTCTTCTTGTTGTTCTTCTTCTGCACAGCTAAGCTGGAAGTGGCATTTGCGGCTCGCACTAGTGCAGAGTTATCTCAAAGAAAGGGGCCACGGTGTTTCTGTATCTTTATTATGTTGGTGCGGCTTCGGAACTTTTAAATATCTCGATATATCTCGAAAACTACGCTTCTGATCAAAAAATATCATAGAACATAAAAAGTAGGAAACTTAATTCTCTACAAAAAAGGTCTCTTAACATTTTGCCATAGCTCGCTTCGTTTCCGAGATATTTGCAGATTTATCTCAAGGGAAGGGGCCTAACGGACATATTTCGAGATATTTCTTCTTCTTGTTGTTCTTCTTCTGCACAGCTAAACTGGAAGTGGCATTTGCAGGTCGCAATAGTGCAGAGTTATCTCAAAGAAAGGGGCCACGGTGTTTCTGTATCTCTATTATGTTGGTGCGGCTACGGAACTTTTAAATATCTCGATATATCTCGAGAACTACGCTTCTGATCAAAAAATATCATAGAACGTAAATTGTAGGAAATATTATTCTCTACAAAAAAGGTCTCTCAACCTTTTGCCATAGCTCGCTTCGTTTCCGACATATTTGCAGATTCATCTCAAGGGAAGGGGTCTGACGGACATATTTCGAGATATTTCTTCTTCTTGTTGTTCTTCTTCTGCACAGCTAAGCTCGAAGTGGCATTTGCAGCTCGCAATAGTGCAGAGTTATCTCAAAGAAAGGGGCCACGGTGTTTCTGTATCTCTATTATGTTGGTGCGGCTTCGGAACTTTTAAATATCTCGATGTATCTCGAAAACTACGCTTCTGATCAAAAAATATCATAGAATATAAATTGTAGGAAACATAATTCTCTACAAAAAAGGTCTCTTAACATTTTGCCATAGCTCGCTTCGTTTCCGAGATATTTGCAGATATATCTCAAGGGAAGGGGCCTGACGGACATATTTCGAGATATTTCTTCTTCTTGTTGTTCTTCTTCTGCACAGCTAAGCTGGAAGTGGCATTTACAGCTCGCAATAGTGCAGAGTTATCTCAAAGAAAGGGGCCACGGTGTTTCTGTATCTCTATTATGTTGGTGCGGCTTCGGAACTTTTAAATATCTTGATATATCTCGAGAACTACGCATCTGATCAAAAAATATCATAGAAGATAAAAAGTAGGAAACTTAATTCTCTACAAAAAAGGTCTCTTAACATTTTGCCATAGCTCGCTTCGTTTCCGAGATATTTGCAGATTTATCTCAAGGGAAGGGGCCTGACGGACATATTTCGAGATATTTCTTCTTCTTGTTGTTCTTCTTCTGCACAGCTAAGCTGGAAGTGGCATTTGCGGCTCGCACTAGTGCAGAGTTATCTCAAAGAAAGGGGCCACGGTGTTTCTGTATCCCTATTATGTTGGTGCGGCTTCGGAACTTTTAAATATCTCGATATATCTCGAAACCTACGCTTCTGATCAAAAAATATCATAGAACATAAATTGTAGGAAACATAATTCTCTACAAAAAAGGTCTCTTAACATTTTGTCATAGCTCGCTTCGTTTCCGAGATATTTGCAGATATATCTCAAGGGAAGGGGCCTGACGGACATATTTCGAGATATTTCTTCTTCCTGTTGTTCTTCTTCTGCACAGCTAAACTGGAAGTGGCATTTGCAGGTCGCAATAGTGCAGAGTTATCTCAAAGAAAGGGGCCACGGTGTTTCTGTATCTCTATTATGTTGGTGCGGCTACGGAACTTTTAAATATCTCGATATATCTCGAGAACTACGCTTCTGATCAAAAAATATCATAGAACGTAAATTGTAGGAAATATTATTCTCTACAAAAAAGGTCTCTCAACCTTTTGCCATAGCTCGCTTCGTTTCCGACATATTTGCAGATTCATCTCAAGGGAAGGGGTCTGACGGACATATTTCGAGATATTTCTTCTTCTTGTTGTTCTTCTTCTGCACAGCTAAGCTCGAAGTGGCATTTGCAGCTCGCAATAGTGCAGAGTTATCTCAAAGAAAGGGGCCACGGTGTTTCTGTATCTCTATTATGTTGGTGCGGCTTCGGAACTTTTAAATATCTCGATGTATCTCGAAAACTACGCTTCTGATCAAAAAATATCATAGAATATAAATTGTAGGAAACATAATTCTCTACAAAAAAGGTCTCTTAACATTTTGCCATAGCTCGCTTCGTTTCCGAGATATTTGCAGATATATCTCAAGGGAAGGGGCCTGACGGACATATTTCGAGATATTTCTTCTTCTTGTTGTTCTTCTTCTGCACAGCTAAGCTGGAAGTGGCATTTACAGCTCGCAATAGTGCAGAGTTATCTCAAAGAAAGGGGCCACGGTGTTTCTGTATCTCTATTATGTTGGTGCGGCTTCGGAACTTTTAAATATCTTGATATATCTCGAGAACTACGCATCTGATCAAAAAATATCATAGAAGATAAAAAGTAGGAAACTTAATTCTCTACAAAAAAGGTCTCTTAACATTTTGCCATAGCTCGCTTCGTTTCCGAGATATTTGCAGATTTATCTCAAGGGAAGGGGCCTGACGGACATATTTCGAGATATTTCTTCTTCTTGTTGTTCTTCTTCTGCACAGCTAAGCTGGAAGTGGCATTTGCGGCTCGCACTAGTGCAGAGTTATCTCAAAGAAAGGGGCCACGGTGTTTCTGTATCCCTATTATGTTGGTGCGGCTTCGGAACTTTTAAATATCTCGATATATCTCGAAACCTACGCTTCTGATCAAAAAATATCATAGAACATAAATTGTAGGAAACATAATTCTCTACAAAAAAGGTCTCTTAACATTTTGTCATAGCTCGCTTCGTTTCCGAGATATTTGCAGATATATCTCAAGGGAAGGGGCCTGACGGACATATTTCGAGATATTTCTTCTTCCTGTTGTTCTTCTTCTGCACAGCTAAACTGGAAGTGGCATTTCCAGCTCGCAATAGTGCAGAGTTATCTCAAAGAGAGGGGCCACGGTGTTTCTGTATCTCTATTATGTTGGTGCGGCTTCGGAACTTTTAAATATCTTGATATATCTCGAGAACTACGCATCTGATCAAAAAATATCATAGAAGATAAAAAGTAGGAAACTTAATTCTCTACAAAAAAGGTCTCTTAACATTTTGCCATAGCTCGCTTCGTTTCCGAGATATTTGCAGATTTATCTCAAGGGAAGGGGCCTGACGGACATATTTCGAGATATTTCTTCTTCTTGTTGTTCTTCTTCTGCACAGCTAAGCTGGAAGTGGCATTTGCGGCTCGCACTAGCGCAGAGTTATCTCAAGGAAAGGGGCCACTGTGTTTCTGTATCTCTATTATGTTGGTGCGGCTTCGGAACTTTTAAATATCTCGATATATCTCGAAAACTACGCTTCTGATCAAAAAATATCATAGAACATAAATTGTAGGAAACATAATTCTCTACAAAAAACGTCTCTTAACATTTTGCCATAGCTCGCTTCGTTTCCGAGATATTTGCAGATTCAGCTCAAAGGAACTGGCCTGACGGACATATTTCGAGATATTTCTTCTTCTTGTTGTTCTTCCTCTGCACAGCTAAGCTGGAAGTGGCATTTGCAGCTCGCAATAGTGCAGAGTTATCTCAAAGAAAGGGGCCACGGTGTTTCTGTATCTTTATTATGTTGGTGCGGCTTCGGAACTTTTAAATATCTTGATATATCTCGAGAACTACGCATCTGATCAAAAAATATCATAGAACATAAAAAGTAGGAAACTTAATTCTCTACAAAAAAGGTCTCTTAACATTTTGCCATAGCTCTCTTCGTTTCCGAGATATTTGCAGATTTATCTCAAGGGAAGGGGCCTAACGGACATATTTCGAAATATTTCTTCATCTTGTTGTTCTTCTTCTGCACAGCTAAGCTGGAAGTGGCATTTGCAGCTCGCAATAGTGCAGAGTTATCTCAAAGAAAGGGGCCACGGTGTTTCTGTATCTCTATTATGTTGGTGCGGCTTCGGAACTTTTAAATATCTTGATATATCTCGAGAACTACGCATCTGATCAAAAAATATCATAGAACATAAAAAGTAGGAAACTTAATTCTCTACAAAAAAGGTCTCTTAAGATTTTGCCATAGCTCGCTTCGTTTCCGAGATATTTGCAGATTTATCTCAAGGGAAGGGGCCTAACGGACATATTTCGAGATATTTCTTCTTCTTGTTGTTCTTCTTCTGCACAGCTAAGCTGGAAGTGGCATTTGCAGCTCGCAATAGTGCAGAGTTATCTCAAAGAAAGGGGCCACGGTGTTTCTGTATCTCTATTATGTTGGTGCGGCTTCGGAACTTTTAAATATCTTGATATATCTCGAGAACTACGCATCTGATCAAAAAATATCATAGAACGTAAAAGGTAGGAAACTTAATTCTCTACAAATAAGGTCTCTTAACATTTTGCCATAGCTCGCTTCGTTTCCGAGATATTTGCAGATTTATCTCAAGGGAAGGGGCCTAACGGACATATTTCGAGATATTTTTGCTTCTTGTTGTTCTTCTTCTGCACAGCTAAACTGGAAGTGGCATTTCCAGCTCGCAATAGTGCAGAGTTATCTCAAAGAGAGGGGCCACGGTGTTTCTGTATCTCTATTATGTTGGTGCGGCTTCGGAACTTTTAAATATCTTGATATATCTCGAGAACTACGCTTCTGATCACAAAATATCATAGAACATAAATTGTAGGAAACATAATTCTCTACAATAAACGTCTCTTAACATTTTGCCATAGCTCGCTTCGTTTCCGAGATATTTGCAGATTCAGCTCAAAGGAACTGGCCTGACGGACATATTTCGAGATATTTCTTCTTCTTGTTGTTCTTCTTCTGCACAGCTAAGCTGGAAGTGGCATTTGCGGCTCGCACTAGTGCAGAGTTATCTCAAAGAAAGGGGCCACGGTGTTTCTGTATCTCTATTATGTTGGTGCGGCTTCGGAACTTTTAAATATCTCGATATATCTCGAAAACTACGCTTCTGATCAAAAAATATCATAGAACATAAATTGTAGGAAACATAATTCTCTACAAAAAAGGTCTCTTAACATTTTGCCATAGCTCGCTTCGTTTCCGAGATATTTGCAGATATATCTCAAGGGAAGGGGCCTGACGGACATATTTCGAGATATTTCTTCTTCTTGTTGTTCTTCTTCTGCACCGCTAAGCTGGAAGTGGCATTTACAGCTCGCAATAGTGCAGAGTTATCTCAAAGAAAGGGGCCACGGTGTTTCTGTATCTCTATTATGTTGGTGCGGCTTCGGAACTTTTAAATATCTTGATATATCTCGAGAACTACGCATCTGATCAAAAAATATCATAGAACGTAAAAAGTAGGAAACTTAATTCTCTACAAATAAGGTCTCTTAACATTTTGCCATAGCTCGCTTCGTTTCCGAGATATTTGCAGATTTATGTCAAGGGAAGGGGCCTGACGGACATATTTCGAGATATTTCTTCTTCTTGTTGTTCTTCTTCTGCACAGCTAAGCTGGAAGTGGCATTTGCAGCTCGCAATAGTGCAGAGATATCTCAAAGAAAGGGGCCACGGTGTTTCTGTATCTCTATTATGTTGGTGCGGTTTCGGAACTTTTAAATATCTTGATATATCTCGAGAACTACGCATCTGATCAAAAAATATCATAGAACGTAAAAAGTAGGAAACTTAATTCTCTACAAATAAGGTCTCTTAACATTTTGCCATAGCTCGCTTCGTTTCCGAGATATTTGCAGATTTATGTCAAGGGAAGGGGCCTGACGGACATATTTCGAGATATTTCTTCTTGTTGTTGTTCTTCTTCTGCACAGCTAAGCTGGAAGTGGCATTTGCAGCTCGCAATAGTGCAGAGATATCTCAAAGAAAGGGGCCACGGTGTTTCTGTATCTCTATTATGTTGGTGCGGCTTCGGAACTTTTAAATATCTTGATATATCTCGAGAACTACGGGTCTGATCAAAAAATATCATAGAACATAAAAAGTAGGAAACATAATTCTCTACAAAAAAGGTCTCTTAACATTTTGCCATAGCTCGCTTCGTTTCCGAGATATTTGCATATTTATCTCAAGGGAAGGGGCCTGACGGACATATTTCGAGATATTTCTTCTTCTTGTTGTTCTTCTTCTGCACAGCTAAGCTGGAAGTGGCATTTGCGGCTCGCACTAGTGCAGAGTTATCTCAAAGAAAGGGGCCACGGTGTTTCTGTATCTCTATTATGTTGGTGCGGCTTCGGAACTTTTAAATATCTCGATATATCTCGAAAACTACGCTTCTGATCAAAAAATATCATAGAACATAAATTGTAGGAAACATAATTCTCTACAAAAAAGGTCTCTTAACATTTTGCCATAGCTCGCTTCGTTTCCGAGATACTTGCAGATATATCTCAAGGGAAGGGGCCTGACGGACATATTTCGAGATATTTCTTCTTCTTGTTGTTCTTCTTCTGCACAGCTAAGCTGGAAGTGGCATTTGCAGCTCGCAATAGTGCAGAGTTATCTCAAAGAAAGGGGCCACGGTGTTTCTGTATCTCTATTATGTTGGTGCGGCTTCGGAACTTTTAAATATCTCGATATATCTCGAAAACTACGCATCTGATCAAAAAATATCATACAACATAAAAAGTAGGAAACTTAATTCTCTACAAAAAAGGTCTCTTAACATTTTGCCATAGCTCGCTTCGTTTCCGAGATATTTGCAGGTTTATCTCAAGGGAAGGGGCCTAACGGACATATTTCGAGATATTTCTTCTTCTTGTTGTTCTTCTTCTGCACAGCTAAGCTGGAAGTGGCCTTTGCGGCTCGCACTAGTGCAGAGTTATCTCAAAGAAAGGGGCCACGGTGTTTCTGTATCTCTATTATGTTGGTGCGGCTTCGGAACTTTTAAATATCTCGATATATCTCGAAAACTACGCTTCTGATCAAAAAATATCATAGAACATAAATTGTAGGAAACATAATTCTCTACAAAAAAGTTCTCTTAACATTTTGCCATAGCTCGCTTCGTTTCCGAGATATTTGCAGATATATCTCAAGGGAAGGGGCCTGACGGACATATTTCGAGATATTTCTTCTTCTTGTTGTTCTTCTTCTGCACAGCTAAGCTGGAAGTGGCATTTGCAGCTCGCAATAGTGCAGAGTTATCTCAAAGAAGGGGGCCACGGTGTTTCTGTATCTCTATTATGTTGGTGCGGCTTCGGAACTTTTAAATATCTCGATATATCTCGAAAACTACGCTTCTGATCAAAAAATATCATAGAACATAAATTGTAGGAAATATTATTCTCTACAAAAAAGGTCTCTCAACATTTTGCCATAGCTCGCTTCGTTTCCGAGATATTTGCAGATTCATCTCAAGGGAAGGGATCTGACGGACATATTTCGAGATATTTCTTCTTCTTGTTGTTCTTCTTCTGCACAGCTAAGCTCGAAGTGGCATTTGCAGCTCGCAATAGTGCAGAGTTATCTCAAAGAAAGAGGCCACGGTGTTTCTGTACCTCTATTATGTTGGTGCAGCTTCGGAACTTTTAAATATCTTGATATATCTCGAGAACTACGCATCTGATCAAAAAATATCATCGAACATAAAAAGTAGGAAACTTAATTCTCTACAAAAAAGGTCTCTTAACATTTTGCCATAGCTCGCTTCGTTTCCGAGATATTTGCAGATTTATCTCAAGGGAAGGGTCCTGATGGACATATTTCGAGATATTTCTTCTTCTTGTTGTTCTTCTTCTGCACAGCTAAGCTGGAAGTGGCATTTGCGGCTCGCACTAGTGCAGAGTTATCTCAAAGAAAGGGGCCACGGTGTTTCTGTATCCCTATTATGTTGGTGCGGCTTCGGAACTTTTAAATATCTTGATATATCTCGAGAACTACGCATCTGATCAAAAAATATCATAGAACATAAAAAGTAGGAAACTTAATTCTCTACAAAAAAGGTCTCTTAACATTTTGCCATAGCTCGCTTCGTTTCCGAGATATTTGCATATTTATCTCAAGGGAAGGTGCCTGACGGACATATTGCGAGATATTTCTTCTTCTTGTTGTTCTTCTTCTGCACAGCTAAGCTGGAAGTGGCATTTGCGGCTCGCACTAGTGCAGAGTTATCTCAAAGAAAGGGGCCACGGTGTTTCTGTATCTTTATTATGTTGGTGCGGCTTCGGAACTTTTAAATATCTCGATATATCTCGAAAACTACGCTTCTGATCAAAAAATATCATAGAACATAAAAAGTAGGAAACTTAATTCTCTACAAAAAAGGTCTCTTAACATTTTGCCATAGCTCGCTTCGTTTCCGAGATATTTGCAGATTTATCTCAAGGGAAGGGGCCTAACGGACATATTTCGAGATATTTCTTCTTCTTGTTGTTCTTCTTCTGCACAGCTAAACTGGAAGTGGCATTTGCAGGTCGCAATAGTGCAGAGTTATCTCAAAGAAAGGGGCCACGGTGTTTCTGTATCTCTATTATGTTGGTGCGGCTACGGAACTTTTAAATATCTCGATATATCTCGAGAACTACGCTTCTGATCAAAAAATATCATAGAACGTAAATTGTAGGAAATATTATTCTCTACAAAAAAGGTCTCTTAACATTTTGCCATAGCTCGCTTCGTTTCCGAGATATTTGCAGATTTATCTCAAGGGAAGGGGCCTAACGGACATATTTCGAGATATTTCTTCTTCTTGTTGTTCTTCTTCTGCACAGCTAAACTGGAAGTGGCATTTCCAGCTCGCAATAGTGCAGAGTTATCTCAAAGAAAGGGGACACGGTGTTTCTGTATCTCTATTATGTTGGTGCGGCTTCGGAACTTTTAAATATCTTGATATATCTCGAGAACTACGCGTCTGATCAAAAAATATTATAGAACATAAAAAGTAGGAAACTTAATTGTCTACAAAAAAGGTCTCTTAACACTTTGCCATAGCTCGCTTCGTTTCCGAGATATTTGCAGATTTATCTCAAGGGAAGGGGCCTGACGGACATATTTCGAGATATTTCTTCTTCTTGTTGTTCTTCTTCTGCACAGCTGAGCTGGAAGTGGCATTTGCAGGTCGCAATAGTGCAGAGTTATCTCAAAGAAAGGGGCCACGGTGTTTCTGTATCTCTATTATGTTGGTGCGGCTTCGGAACTTTTAAATATCTCGATATATCTCGAAAACTACGCTTCTGATCAAAAAATATCAGAGAACGTAAATTGTAGGAAATATTATTCTCTACAAAAAAGGTCTCTTAACATTTTGCCATAGCTCGCTTCGTTTCCGAGATATTTGCAGATTTATCTCAAGGAAAGGGTCCTGATGGACATATTTCGAGATATTTCTTCTTCTTGTTGTTCTTCTTCTGCACAGCTAAACTGGAAGTGGCATTTCCAGCTCGCAATCGTGCAGAGTTATCTCAAAGAAAGGGGCCACGGTGTTTCTGTATCTCTATTATGTTGGTGCGGCTTCGCAACTTTCAAATATCTTGATATATCTCGAGAACTACGCGTCTGATCAAAAAATATCATAGAACATAAAAAGTAGGAAACATAATTCTCTACAAAAAAGGTCTCTCAACATTTTGCCATAGCTCGCTTCGTTTCCGAGATATTTGCAGATTTATCTCAAGGGAAGTGGCCTGACGGACATATTTCGAGATATTTCTTCTTCTTGTTGTTCTTCTTCTGCACAGCTAAGCTGGAAGTGGCATTTGCGGCTCGCACTAGTGCAGAGTTATCTCAAAGAAAGGGGCCACGGTGTTTCTGTATCTCTATTATGTTGGTGCGGCTTCGGAACTTTTAAATATCTTGATATATCTCGAGAACTACGCATCTGATCCAAAAATATCATAGAACATAAATAGTAGGAAACTTAATTATCCACAAAAAAGGTCTCTCAACATTTTGCCATACCTCGCTTCGTTTCCGAGATATTTGCAGATTTATCTCAAGGGAAGGGGCCTGACGGACATATTTCCAGATATTTCTTCTTCTTGTTGTGCTTCTTCTGCACAGCTAAGCTGGAAGTGGCATTTGCAGCTCGCAATAGTGCAGAGTTATCTCAAAGAAAGGGGCCACGGTGTTTCTGTATCTCTATTATGTTCGTGCGGCTTCGGAACTTTTAAATATCTTGATATATCTCGAGAACTACGCATCTGATCAAAAAATATCATAGAACATAAAAAGTAGGAAACTTAATTCTCTACAAAATAGGTCTCTTAACATTTTGCCATAGCTCGCTTCGTTTCCGAGATATTTGCATATTTATCTCAAGGGAAGGGGCCTGACGGACATATTTCGAGATATTTCTTCTTCTTGTTGTTCTTCTTCCGCACAGCTAAACTGGAAGTGGCATTTCCAGCTCGCAATAGTGCAGAGTTATCCCAAAGAAAGGGGCCACGGTGTTTCTGTATCTCTATTATGTTGGTGCGGCTTCGGAACTTTTAAATATCTTGATATATCTCGAGAACAACGCGTCTGATCAAAAAATATCATAGAACATAAAAAGTAGGAAACGTAATTCTCTACAAAAAAGGTCTCTCAACATTTTGCCATAGCTCGCTTCGTTTCCGAGATATTTGCAGATTTATCTCAAGGGAAGTGGCCTGACGGACATATTTCGAGATATTTCTTCTTCTTGTTGTTCTTCTTCTGCACAGCTAAGCTGGAAGTGGCATCTGCGGCTCGCACTAGTGCAGAGTTATCTCAAAGAAAGGGGCCACGGTGTTTCTGTATCTCTATTATGTTGGTGCGGCTTCGGAACTTTTAAATATCTCGATATATCTCGAAAACTACGCTTCTGATCAAAAAATATCGTAGAAGATAAATTGTAGGAAACATAATTCTCTACAAAAAAGGTCTCTTAACATTTTGCCATAGCTCGCTTCGTTTCCGAGATATTTGCAGATATATCTCAAGGGAAGGGGCCTGACGGACATATTTCGAGATATTTCTTCTTCTTGTTGTTCTTCTTCTGCACAGCTAAGCTGGAAGTGGCATTTGCGGCTCGCACTAGTGCAGAGTTATCTCAAAGAAAGGGGCCACGGTGTTTCTGTATCCCTATTATGTTGGTGCGGCTTCGGAACTTTTAAATATCTTGATATATCTCGAGAACTACGCATCTGATCAAAAAATATCATAGGACATAAATTGTAGGAAACATAATTCTCTACAAAAAAGGTCTCTTAACATTTTGCCATAGCTCGCTTCGTTTCCGAGATATTTGCAGATATATCTCAAGGGAAGGGGCCTGACGGACATATTTCGAGATATTTCTTCTTCTTGTTGTTCTTCTTCTGCACAGCTAAGCTGGAAGTGGCATTTACAGCTCGCAATAGTGCAGAGTTATCTCAAAGAAAGGGGCCACGGTGTTTCTGTATCTCTATTATGTTGGTGCGGCTTCGGAACTTTTAAATATCTCGATATATCTCGAAAACTACGCTTCTGATCAAAAAATATCGTAGAAGATAAATTGTAGGAAACATAATTCTCTACAAAAAAGGTCTCTTAACATTTTGCCATAGCTCGCTTCGTTTCCGAGATATTTGCAGATATATCTCAAGGGAAGGGGCCTGACGGACATATTTCGAGATATTTCTTCTTCTTGTTGTTCTTCTTCTGCACAGCTAAGCTGGAAGTGGCATTTGCGGCTCGCACTAGTGCAGAGTTATCTCAAAGAAAGGGGCCACGGTGTTTCTGTATCCCTATTATGTTGGTGCGGCTTCGGAACTTTTAAATATCTTGATATATCTCGAGAACTACGCATCTGATCAAAAAATATCATAGAACATAAATTGTAGGAAACATAATTCTCTACAAAAAAGGTCTCTTAACATTTTGCCATAGCTCGCTTCGTTTCCGAGATATTTGCAGATATATCTCAAGGGAAGGGGCCTGACGGACATATTTCGAGATATTTCTTCTTCTTGTTGTTCTTCTTCTGCACAGCTAAGCTGGAAGTGGCATTTACAGCTCGCAATAGTGCAGAGTTATCTCAAAGAAAGGGGCCACGGTGTTTCTGTATCTCTATTATGTTGGTGCGGCTTCGGAACTTTTAAATATCTTGATATATCTCGAGAACTACGCATCTGATCAAAAAATATCATAGAACATAAAAAGTAGGAAACTTAATTCTCTACTAAAAAGGTCTCTTAACATTTTGCCATAGCTCGCTTCGTTTCCGAGATATTTGCAGATTTATCTCAAGGGAAGGGGCCTAACGGACATATTTCGAGATATTTGTTCTTCTTGTTGTTCTTCTTCTGCACAGCTAAGCTGGAAGTGGCATTTGCTGCGCGCAATAGTGCAGAGTTATCTCAAAGAAAGGGGCCACGGTGATTCTGTATCTCTATTATGTTGGTGCGGCTTCGGAACTTTTAAATATCTTGATATATCTCGAGAACTACGCATCTGATCAAGAAATATCATAAAACATAAAAAGTAGAAAACTTAATTCTCTACAAAAAAGGTCTCTTAACATTTTCCCATAGCTGGCATCGTTTCCGAGATATTTGCAGATTTAGCTCAAGGGAAGGGGCCTGACGGACATATTCCGAGATATTTCTTCTTCTTGTTGTTCTTCTTCTGCACAGCTAAGCTGGAAGTGGCATTTGCAGCTCGCAATAGTGCAGGGTTATCGCAAAGAAAGGGGCCACGGTGATTCTGTATCTCTATTATGTTGGTGCGGCTTCGGAACTTTTAAATATCTTGATATATCTCGAGAACTACGCATCTGATCAAAAAATATCATAGAACATAAAAAGTAGGAAACCTAATTTTCTACAAAAAAGGTCTCTTAACATTTTGCCGTAGCTCGCTTCGTTTCCGAGATATTTGCAGATTTATCTCAAGGGAAGGGGCCTGACGGACATATTTCGAGATATTTCTTCTTCTTGTTGTTCTTCTTCTGCACAGCTAAGCTGGAAGTGGCATTTGCAGCGCGCAATAGTGCAGAGTTATCTCAAAGAAAGGGGCCACGGTGTTTCTGTATCTCTATTATGTTGGTGCGGCTTCGGAACTTTTAAATATCTTGATATATCTCGAGAACTACGCATCTGATCAAAAAATATCATAGAACATAAAAAGTAGGAAACTTAATTCTCTACAAAAAAGGTCTCTTAACATTTTGCCATAGCTCGCTTCGTTTCCGAGATATTTGCATATTTATCTCAAGGGAAGGGGCCTGACGGACATATTTCGAGATATTTCTTCTTCTTGTTGTTCTTCTTCCGCACAGCTAAACTGGAAGTGGCATTTCCAGCTCGCAATAGTGCAGAGTTATCCCAAAGAAAGGGGCCACGGTGTTTCTGTATCTCTATTATGTTGGTGCGGCTTCGGAACTTTTAAATATCTTGATATATCTCGAGAACTACGCGTCTGATCAAAAAATATCATAGAACATAAAAAGTAGGAAACGTAATTCTCTACAAAAAAGGTCTCTCAACATTTTGCCATAGCTCGCTTCGTTTCCGAGATATTTGCAGATTTATCTCAAGGGAAGTGGCCTGACGGACATATTTCGAGATATTTCTTCTTCTTGTTGTTCTTCTTCTGCACAGCTAAGCTGGAAGTGGCATTTGCGGCTCGCACTAGTGCAGAGTTATCTCAAAGAAAGGGGCCACGGTGTTTCTGTATCTCTATTATGTTGGTGCGGCTTCGGAACTTTTAAATATCTTGATATATCTCGAGAACTACGCATCTGATCCAAAAATATCATAGAACATAAATAGTAGGAAACTTAATTCTCCACAAAAAAGGTCTCTCAACATTTTGCCATAGCTCGCTTCGTTTCCGAGATATTTGCAGATTTATCTCAAGGGAAGGGGCCTGACGGACATATTTCCAGATATTTCTTCTTCTTGTTGTTCTTCTTCTGCACAGCTAAGCTGGAAGTGGCATTTGCAGCTCGCAATAGTGCAGAGTTATCTCAAAGAAAGGGGCCACGGTGTTTCTGTATCTCTATTATGTTGGTGCGGCTTCGGAACCTTTAAATATCTTGATATATCTCGAGAACTACGCATCTGATCCAAAAATATCATAGAACATAAATAGTAGGAAACTTAATTCTCCACAAAAAAGGTCTCTCAACATTTTGCCATAGCTCGCTTCGTTTCCGAGATATTTGCAGATTTATCTCAAGGGAAGTGGCCTGACGGACATATTTCGAGATATTTCTTCTTCTTGTTGTTCTTCTTCTGCACAGCTAAGCTGGAAGTGGCATTTGCGGCTCGCACTAGTGCAGAGTTATCTCAAAGAAAGGGGCCACGGTGTTTCTGTATCTCTATTATGTTGGTGCGGCTTCGGAACTTTTAAATATCTTGATATATCTCGAGAACTACGCATCTGATCCAAAAATATCATAGAACATAAATAGTAGGAAACTTAATTCTCCACAAAAAAGGTCTCTCAACATTTTGCCATAGCTCGCTTCGTTTCCGAGATATTTGCAGATTTATCTCAAGGGAAGGGGCCTGACGGACATATTTCCAGATATTTCTTCTTCTTGTTGTTCTTCTTCTGCACAGCTAAGCTGGAAGTGGCATTTGCAGCTCGCAATAGTGCAGAGTTATCTCAAAGAAAGGGGCCACGGTGTTTCTGTATCTCTATTATGTTGGTGCGGCTTCGGAACCTTTAAATATCTTGATATATCTCGAGAACTACGCATCTGATCCAAAAATATCATAGAACATAAATAGTAGGAAACTTAATTCTCCACAAAAAAGGTCTCTCAACATTTTGCCATAGCTCGCTTCGTTTCCGAGATATTTGCAGATTTATCTCAAGGGAAGGGGCCTGACGGACATATTTCGAGATATTTCTTCTTCTTGTTGTTCTTCTTCCGCACAGCTAAACTGGAAGTGGCATTTCCAGCTCGCAATAGTGCAGAGTTATCCCAAAGAAAGGGGCCACGGTGTTTCTGTATCTCTATTATGTTGGTGCGGCTTCGGCACTTTTAAATATCTCGATATATCTCGAAAACTACGCTTCTGATCAAAAAATATCATAGAACATAAATTGTAGGAAACATAATTCTCTACAAAAAAGGTCTCTTAACATTTTGCCATCGCTCGCTTCGTTTCCGAGATATTTGCAGATTTATCTCAAGGGAAGGGTCCTGATGGACATATTTCGAGATATTTCTTCTTGTTGTTGTTCTTCTTCTGCACAGCTAAGCTGGAAGTGGCATTTGCAGCTCGCAATAGTGCAGAGTTATCGCAAAGAAAGGGGCCACGGTGTTTCTGTATCTCTATTATGTTGGTGCGGCTTCGGAACTTTTAAATATCTTGATATATCTCGAGAACTACGCCTCTGATCGAAAAATATCATAGAACATAAAAAGTAGGAAACTTAATTCTCTACAAAAAAGGTCTCTTAACATTTTGCCATCGCTCGCTTCGTTTCCGAGATATTTGCAGATTTATCTCAAGGGAAGGGTCCTGATGGACATATTTCGAGATATTTCTTCTTGTTGTTGTTCTTCTTCTGCACAGCTAAGCTGGAAGTGGCATTTGCAGCTCGCAATAGTGCAGAGTTATCGCAAAGAAAGGGGCCACGGTGTTTCTGTATCTCTATTATGTTGGTGCGGCTTCGGAACTTTTAAATATCTTGATATATCTCGAGAACTACGCCTCTGATCGAAAAATATCATAGAACATAAAAAGTAGGAAACTTAATTCTCTACAAAAAAGGTCTCTTAACATTTTGCCATAGCTCGCTTCGTTTCCGAGATATTTGCAGATTTATCTCAAGGGAAGGGGCCTGACGGACATATTTCGAGATATTTCTTCTTCTTGTTGTTCTTCTTCTGCACAGCTAAGCTGGAAGTGGCATTTGCAGCTCGCAATAGTGCAGAGTTATCGCAAAGAAAGGGGCTACGGTGTTTCTGTATCTCTATTATGTTGGTGCGGCTTCGGAACTTTTAAATATCTTGATATATCTCGAGAACTACGCATCTGATCAAAAAATATCATAGAACATAAAAAGTAGGAAACTTAATTCTCTACAAAAAAGGTCTCTTAACGTTTTGCAATAGCTCGCTTCGTTTCCGAGATATTTGCAGATTTATCTCAAGGGAAGGGTCCTGACGGACATATTTCGAGATATTTCTTCTTCTTGTTGTTCTTCTTCTGCACAGCTAAGCTGGAAGTGGCATTTGCAGCTCGCAATAGTGCAGAGTTATCTCAAAGAAAGGGGCCACGGTGTTTCTGTACCTCTATTATGTTGGTGCAGCTTCGGAGCTTTTACATATCTTGATATATCTCGAGAACTACGCATCTGATCAAAAAATATCATAGAACATAAAAAGTAGGAAACTTAATTCTCTACAAAAAAGGTCTCTTAACATTTTGCCATAGCTCGCTTCGTTTCCGAGATATTTGCAGATTTATCTCAAGGGAAGGGGCCTGACGGACATATTTCGAGATATTTCTTCTTCTTGTTGTTCTTCTTCTGCACAGCTAAGCTGGAAGTGGCATTTGCAGCGCGCAATAGTGCAGAGTTATCTCAAAGAAAGGGGCCACGGTGTTTCTGTATCTCTATTATGTTGGTGCGGCTTCGGAACTTTTAAATATCTTGATATATCTCGAGAACTACGCATCTGTTCAAAAAATATCATAGAACATAAAAAGTAGGAATCCTAATTTTCTACAAAAAAGGTCTCTTAACATTTTGCCGTAGCTCGCTTCGTTTCCGAGATATTTGCAGATTTATCTCAAGGGAAGGGGCCTGACGGACATATTTCCAGATATTTCTTCTTCTGCACAGCTAAGCTGGAAGTGGCATTTGCAGCTCGCAATAGTGCAGAGTTATCTCAAAGAAAGGGGCCACGGTGTTTCTGTATCTCTATTATGTTGGTGCGGCTTCGGAACTTTCAAATATCTTGATATATCTCGAGAACTACGCATCTGATCAAAAAATATCATAGAACATAAAAAGTAGGAAACTTAATTCTCTACAAAAAAGGTCTCTTAACATTTTGCCATAGCTCGCTTCGTTTCCGAGATATTTGCAGATTTATCTCAAGGGAAGGGGCCTGACGGACATATTTCGAGATATTTCTTCTTCTTGTTGTTCTTCTTCTGCACAGCTAAGCTGGAAGTGGCATTTGCAGCGCGCAATAGTGCAGAGTTATCTCAAAGAAAGGGGCCACGGTGTTTCTGTATCTCTATTATGTTGGTGCGGCTTCGGAACTTTTAAATATCTTGATATATCTCGAGAACTACGCATCTGATCAAAAAATATCATAGAACATAAAAAGTAGGAAACTTAATTCTCTACAAAAAAGGTCTCTTAACGTTTTGCAATAGCTCGCTTCGTTTTCGAGATATTTGCAGATTTATCTCAAGGGAAGGGTCCTGACGGACATATTTCGAGATACTTCTTCTTCTTGTTGTTCTTCTTCTGCACAGCTAAACTGGAAGTGGCATTTCCAGCTCGCAATCATGCAGAGTTATCTCAAAGAGAGGGGCCACGGTGTTTCTGTATCTCTATTATGTTGGTGCGGCTTCGAAACTTTTAAATATCTTGATATATCTCGAGAACTACGCCTCTGATCGAAAAATATCATAGAACATAAAAAGTAGGAAACTTAATTCTCTACAAAAAAGGTCTCTTAACATTTTGCCATAGCTCGCTTCGTTTCCGAGATATTTGCAGATTTATCTCAAGGGAAGGGGCCTGACGGACATATTTCGAGATATTTCTTCTTCTTGTTGTTCTTCTTCTGCACAGCTAAGCTGGAAGTGGCATTTGCAGCTCGCAATAGTGCAGAGTTATCGCAAAGAAAGGGGCCACGGTGTTTCTGTATCTCTATTATGTTGGTGCAGCTTCGGAGCTTTTAAATATCTTGATATATCTCGAGAACTACGCATCTGATCAAAAAATATCATAGAACATAAAAAGTAGGAAACTTAGTTCTCTACAAAAAAGGTCTCTTAACATTTTGCCGTAGCTCGCTTCGTTTCCGAGATATTTGCAGATTTATCTCAAGGGAAGGGGCCTGACGGACATATTTCGAGATATTTCTTCTTCCTGTTGTTCTTCTTCTGCACAGCTAAGCTGGAAGTGGCATTTGCAGCGCGCAATAGTGCAGAGTTATCTCAAAGAAAGGGGCCACGGTGTTTCTGTATCTCTATTATGTTCGTGCGGCTTCGGAACTTTTAAATATCTTGATATATCTCGAGAAATACGCATCTGATCAAAAAATATCATAGAACATAAAAAGTAGGAAACTTAATTCTCTACAAAAAAGGTCTCTTAACATTTTCCCATAACTGGCATCGTTTCCGAGATATTTGCAGATTTAGCTCAAGGGAAGGGGCCTGACGGACATATTCCGAGATATTTCTTCTTCTTGTTGTTCCTCTTCTGCACAGCTAAGCTGGAAGTGGCATTTGCAGCTCGCAATAGTGCAGAGTTATCTCAAAGAAAGGGGCCACGGTGTTTCTGTACCTCTATTATGTTGGTGCAGCTTCGGAGCTTTTAAATATCTTGATATATCTCGAGAACTACGCATCTGATCAAAAAATATCATAGAACATAAAAAGTAGGAAACCTAATTCTCTACAAAAAAGGTCTCTTAACATTTTCCCATAGCTGGCATCGTTTCCGAGATATTTGCAGATTTAGCTCAAGGGAAGGGGCCTGACGGACATATTCCGAGATATTTCTTCTTCTTGTTGTTCCTCTTCTGCACAGCTAAGCTGGAAGTGGCATTTGCAGGTCGCAATAGTGCAGAGTTATCTCAAAGAAAGGGGCCACGGTGTTTCTGTATCTCTATTATGTTGGTGCGGCTTCGGAACTTTTAAATATCTCGATATATCTCGAAAACTACGCTTCTGATCAAAAAATATCAGAGAACGTAAATTGTAGGAAACATAATTCTCTACAAAAAAGGTCTCTTAACATTTTGCCATAGCTCGCTTCGTTTCCGAGATATTTGCAGATTTATCTCAAGGGAAGGGGCCTGACGGACATATTTCGAGATATTTCTTCTTCTTGTTGTTCTTCTTCTGCACAGCTAAGCTGGAAGTGGCATTTGCAGCTCGCAATAGTGCAGAGTTATCTCAAAAAAAGGGGCCACGGTGTTTCTGTATCTCTATTATGTTGGTGCGGCTTCGGAACTTTTAAATATCTTGATATATCCCGAGAACTACGCATCTGATCAAAAAATATCGTAGAACATAAAAAGTAGGAAACTTAATTCTCTACAAATAAGGTCTCTAAACATTTTGCCATAGCTCGCATGGTTTCCGAGATATTTGCAGATTTATCTCAAGGGAAGGGGCCTGACGGACATATTTCGAGATATTCCTTCTTCTTGTTGTTCTTCTTCTGCACAGCTAAGCTGGAAGTGGCATTTGCAGCGCGCAATAGTGCAGAGTTATCTCAAAGAAAGGGGCCACGGTGTTTCTGTATCTCTATTACGTTGGTGCGGCTTCGGAACTTTTAAATATCTTGATATATCTCGAGAACTACGCATCCGATCAAAAAATATCATAGAACAAAGAAAGTAGGAAACTTAATTCTCTACAAAAAAGGTCTCTTAACATTTTGCCATAGCTCGCTTCGTTTCCGAGATATTTGCAGATTTATCTCGAGGGAAGGGGCCTGACGGACATATTTCGAGATATTTCTTCTTCTTGTTGTTCTTCTTCTGCACAGCTAAGCTGGAAGTGGCATTTGCAGCGCGCAATAGTGTAGAGTTATCTCAAAGAAAGGGGCCACGGTGTTTCTGTATCTCTATTATGTTGGTGCGGCTTCGGAACTTTTAAATATCTTGATATATCTCGAGAACTACGCATCTGATCAAAAAATATCATAGAACATAAAAAGTAGGAATCCTAATTTTCTACAAAAAATGTATCTTAACATTTTGCCGTAGCTCGCTTTGTTTCCGAGATATTTGCAGATTTATCTCAAGGGAAGGGGCCTGACGGACATATTTCGAGATATTTCTTCTTTTTGTTGTTCTTCTTCTGCACAGCTAAGCTGGAAGTGGCATTTGCAGCTCGCAATAGTGCTGAGTTATCTCAAAGAAAGGGGCCACGGTGTTTCTGTATCTCTATTATGTTGGTGCGGCTTCGGAACTTTTAAATATCTTGATATATCTCGAGAACTACGCATCCGATCAAAAAATATCATACAACATAAAAAGTAGGAAACTTAATTCTCTACAAAAAAGGTCTCTTAACATTTTGCCATAGCTCGCTTCGTTTCCGAGATATTTGCAGATTTATCTCGAGGGAAGGGGCCTGACGGACATATTTCGAGATATTTCTTCTTCTTGTTGTTCTTCTTCTGCACAGCTAAGCTGGAAGTGGCATTTGCAGCGCGCAATAGTGCAGAGTTATCTCAAAGAAAGGGGCCACGGTGTTTCTGTATCT
This sequence comes from Osmia lignaria lignaria, assembly GCF_051020975.1. Lineage (NCBI taxonomy): Eukaryota > Metazoa > Arthropoda > Insecta > Hymenoptera > Megachilidae > Osmia > Osmia lignaria. The sequence continues at coordinate 954,914 of NW_027478159.1, read as the reverse complement.
CTATTATGTTGGTGCGGCTTCGGAACTTTTAAATATCTTGATATATCTCGAGAACTACGCATCTGATCCAAAAATATCATAGAACATAAGAAGTAGGAATCCTAATTTTCTACAAAAAAGGTCTCTTAACATTTTGCCGTAGCTCGCTTTGTTTCCGAGATATTTGCAGATTTATCTCAAGGGAAGGGGCCTGACGGACATATTTCGAGATATTTCTTCTTCTTGTTGTTCTTCTTCTGCACAGCTAAGCTGGAAGTGGCATTTGCAGCGCGCAATAGTGCAGAGTTATCTCAAAGAAAGGGGCCACGGTGTTTCTGTACCTCTATTATGTTGGTGCGGCTTCGGATCTTTTAAATATCTCGATATATCTCGAAAACAACGCTTATGATCAAAAAATATCATAGAACATAAATTGTAGGAAACATAATTCTCTACAAAAAAGGTCTCTTAACATTTTACCGTAGCTCGCTTCGTTTCCGAGATATTTGCAGATTTATCTCAAGGGAAGGGGCCTGACGGACATATTTCCAGATATTTCTTCTTCTTGCTGTTCTTCTTCTGCACAGCTAAGCTGGAAGTGGCATTTGCAGCTCGCAATAGTGCAGAGTTATCTCAAAGAGAGGGGCCACGGTGTTTCTGTATCTCTATTATGTTGGTGCGTCTTCGGAACTTTTAAATATCTCGATATATCTCGAAAACTACGCTTCTGATCAAAAAATATCATAGAACATAAATTGTAGGAAACATAATTCTCTACAAAAAACGTCTCTTAACATTTTGCCATAGCTCGCTTCGTTTCCGAGATATTTGCAGATTCAGCTCAAAGGAACTGGCCTGACGGACATATTTCGAGATATTTCTTCTTCTTGTTGTTCTTCTTCTGCACAGCTAAGCTGGAAGTGGCATTTACAGCTCGCAATAGTGCAGTGTTATCTCAAAGAAAGGGGCCACGGTGTTTCTGTATCTCTATTATGTTGGTGCGGCTTCGGAACTTTTAAATATCTTGATATATCTCGAGAACTACGCATCTGATCAAAAAATATCATAGAACATAAAAAGTAGGAAACATAATTCTCTACAAAAAAGGTCTCTTAACATTTTGCCATAGCTCGCTTCGTTTCCGAGATATGTGCAGATTTATCTCAAGGGAAGGGGCCTGACGGACATATTTCGAGATATTTCTTCTTCTTGTTGTTCTTCTTCTGCACAGCTAAGCTGGAAGTGGCATTTGCAGCTCGCAATAGTGCAGAGTTATCTCAAAAAAAGGGGCCACGGTGTTTCTGTATCTCTATTATGTTGGTGCGGCTTCGGAACTTTTAAATATCTTGATATATCCCGAGAACTACGCATCTGATCAAAAAATATCGTAGAACATAAAAAGTAGGAAACTTAATTCTCTACAAATAAGGTCTCTAAACATTTTGCCATAGCTCGCATGGTTTCCGAGATATTTGCAGATTTATCTCAAGGGAAGGGGCCTGACGGACATATTTCGAGATATTCCTTCTTCTTGTTGTTCTTCTTCTGCACAGCTAAGCTGGAAGTGGCATTTGCAGCGCGCAATAGTGCAGAGTTATCTCAAAGAAAGGGGCCACGGTGTTTCTGTATCTCTATTACGTTGGTGCGGCTTCGGAACTTTTAAATATCTTGATATATCTCGAGAACTACGCATCCGATCAAAAAATATCATAGAACAAAGAAAGTAGGAAACTTAATTCTCTACAAAAAAGGTCTCTTAACATTTTGCCATAGCTCGCTTCGTTTCCGAGATATTTGCAGATTTATCTCGAGGGAAGGGGCCTGACGGACATATTTCGAGATATTTCTTCTTCTTGTTGTTCTTCTTCTGCACAGCTAAGCTGGAAGTGGCATTTGCAGCGCGCAATAGTGTAGAGTTATCTCAAAGAAAGGGGCCACGGTGTTTCTGTATCTCTATTATGTTGGTGCGGCTTCGGAACTTTTAAATATCTTGATATATCTCGAGAACTACGCATCTGATCAAAAAATATCATAGAACATAAAAAGTAGGAATCCTAATTTTCTACAAAAAATGTATCTTAACATTTTGCCGTAGCTCGCTTTGTTTCCGAGATATTTGCAGATTTATCTCAAGGGAACGGGCCTGACGGACATATTTCGAGATATTTCTTCTTTTTGTTGTTCTTCTTCTGCACAGCTAAGCTGGAAGTGGCATTTGCAGCTCGCAATAGTGCAGAGTTATCTCAAAGAAAGGGGCCACGGTGTTTCTGTATCTCTATTATGTTGGTGCGGCTTCGGAACTTTTAAATATCTTGATATATCTCGAGAACTACGCATCCGATCAAAAAATATCATACAACATAAAAAGTAGGAAACTTAATTCTCTACAAAAAAGGTCTCTTAACATTTTGCCATAGCTCGCTTCGTTTCCGAGATATTTGCAGATTTATCTCGAGGGAAGGGGCCTGACGGACATATTTCGAGATATTTCTTCTTCTTGTTGTTCTTCTTCTGCACAGCTAAGCTGGAAGTGGCATTTGCAGCGCGCAATAGTGCAGAGTTATCTCAAAGAAAGGGGCCACGGTGTTTCTGTATCTCTATTATGTTGGTGCGGCTTCGGAACTTTTAAATATCTTGATATATCTCGAGAACTACGCATCTGATCCAAAAATATCATAGAACATAAGAAGTAGGAATCCTAATTTTCTACAAAAAAGGTCTCTTAACATTTTGCCGTAGCTCGCTTTGTTTCCGAGATATTTGCAGATTTATCTCAAGGGAAGGGGCCTGACGGACATATTTCGAGATATTTCTTCTTCTTGTTGTTCTTCTTCTGCACAGCTAAGCTGGAAGTGGCATTTACAGCTCGCAATAGTGCAGAGTTATCTCAAAGAAAGGGGCCACGGTGTTTCTGTATCTCTATTATGTTGGTGCGGCTTCGGAACTTTTAAATATCTTGATATATCTCGAGAACTACGCATCTGATCAAAAAATATCATAGAACATAAAAAGTAGGAAACTTAATTCTCTACAAAAAAGGTCTCTTAACATTTTGCCATAGGTCGCTTCGTTTCCGAGATATTTGCAGATTTATCTCAAGGGAAGGGGCCTAACGGACATATTTCGAGATATTTCTTCTTCTTGTTGTCCTTCTTCTGCACAGCTAAACTGGAAGTGGCATTTGCAGCTCGCAATAGTGCAGAGTTATCTCAAAGAGAGGGGCCACGGTGTTTCTGTATCTCTATTATGTTGGTGCGGCTTCGGAACTTTTAAATATCTTGATATATCTCGAGAACTACGCATCTGATCGAAAAATATCATAGAACATAAAAAGTAGGAAACTTAATTCTCTACAAAAGAGGTCTCTTAACATTTTGCCATAGCTCGCTTCGTTTCCGAGATATTTGCAGATTTATCTCAAGGGAAGGGGCCTGACGGACATATTTCGAGATATTTCTTCTTTTTGTTGTTCTTCTTCTGCACAGCTAAGCTGGAAGTGGCATTTGCAGCTCGCAATAGTGCAGAGTTATCTCAAAGAAAGGGGCCACGGTGTTTCTGTATCTCTATTATGTTGGTGCGGCTTCGGAACTTTTAAATATCTTGATATATCTCGAGAACTACGCATCCGATCAAAAAATATCATACAACATAAAAAGTAGGAAACTTAATTCTCTACAAAAAAGGTCTCTTAACATTTTGCCATAGCTCGCTTCGTTTCCGAGATATTTGCAGATTCAGCTCAAAGGAACTGGCCTGACGGACATATTTCGAGATATTTCTTCTTCTTGTTGTTCTTCTTCTGCACAGCTAAGCTGGAAGTGGCATTTGCAGCTCGCAATAGTGCAGAGTTATCTCAAAGAGAGGGGCCACGGTGTTTCTGTATCTCTATTATGTTGGTGCGGCTTCGGAACTTTTAAATATCTTGATATATCTGGAGAACTACGCATCTGATCAAAAAATATCATAGAAGATAAAAAGTAGGAAACTTAATTCTCTACAAAAAAGGTCTCTTAACATTTCGCCATAGCTCGCTTCGTTTCCGAGATATTTGCAGATTTATCTCAAGGGAAGGGGCCTGGCGGACATATTTCGAGATATTTCTTCTTCTTGTTGTTCTTCTTCTGCACAGCTAAGCTGGAAGTGGCATTTGCAGCTCGCAATAGTGCAGAGTTATCTCAAAGAAAGGGGCCACGGTGTTTCTGTATCTCTATTATGTTGGTGCGGCTTCGGAACTTTTAAATATCTTGATATATCTCGAGAACTACGCGTCTGATCAAAAAATATCATAGAACATAAAAAGTAGGAAACTTAATTCTCTACAAAAACGGTCTCTTAACATTTTACCATAGCTCGCTTCGTTTCCGAGATATTTGCAGATATATCTCAAGGGAAGGGGCCTGACGGACATATTTCGAGATATTTCTTCTTCTTGTTGTTCTTCTTATGCACAGCTAAGCTGGAAGTGGCATTTGCGGCTCGCACTAGTGCACAGTTATCTCAAAGACAGGGGCCACGGTGTTTCTGTATCTCTATTATGTTGGTGCGTCTTCGGAACTTTTAAATATCTCGATATATCTCGAAAACTACGCTTCTGATCAAAAAATATCATAGAACATAAATTGTAGGAAACATAATTCTCTACAAAAAACGTCTTATAACATTTTGCCATAGCTCGCTTCGTTTCCGAGATATTTGCAGATTCAGCTCAAAGGAGCTGGCCTGACGGACATATTTCGAGATATTTCTTCTTCTTGTTGTTCTTCTTCTGCACAGCTAAGCTGGAAGTGGCATTTGCGGCTCGCACTAGTGCACAGTTATCTCAAAGAAAGGGGCCACGGTGTTTCTGTATCTCTATTATGTTGGTGCGTCTTCGGAACTTTTAAATATCTCGATATATCTCGAAAACTACGCATCTGATCAAAAAATATCAAAGAAGATAAAAAGTAGGAAACTTAATTCTCTACAAAAAAGGTCTCTTAAGATTTTGCCATAGCTCGCTTCGTTTCCGAGATATTTGCAGATTTATCTCAAGGGAAGGGGCCTGACGGACATATTTCGAGATATTTCTTCTTCTTGTTGTTCTTCTTCTGCACAGCTAAGCTGGAAGTGGCATTTGCAGCTCGCAATAGTGCAGAGTTATCTCAAAGAAAGGGGCCACGGTGTTTCTGTATCTCTATTATGTTGGTGCGGCTTCGGAACTTTTAAATATCTTGATATATCTCGAGAACTACGCGTCTGATCAAAAAATATCATAGAACATAAAAAGTAGGAAACTTAATTCTCTACAAAAACGGTCTCTTAACATTTTGCCATAGCTCGCTTCGTTTCCGAGATATTTGCAGATATATCTCAAGGGAAGGGGCCTGACGGACATATTTCGAGATATTTCTTCTTCTTGTTGTTCTTCTTCTGCACAGCTTAGCTGGAAGTGGCATTTGCGGCTCGCACTAGTGCACAGTTATCTCAAAGAAAGGGGCCACGGTGTTTCTGTATCTCTATTATGTTGGTGCGTCTTAGGAACTTTTAAATATCTCGATATATCTCGAAAACTACGCTTCTGATCAAAAAATATCATAGAACATAAATTGTAGGAAACATAATTCTCTACAAAAAACGTCTTATAACATTTTGCCATAGCTCGCTTCGTTTCCGAGATATTTGCAGATTCAGCTCTAAGGAACTGGCCTGACGGACATATTTCGAGATATTTCTTTTTCTTGTTGTTCTTCTTCTGCACAGCTAAGCTGGAAGTGGCATTTGCGGCTCGCACTAGTGCACAGTTATCTCAAAGAAAGGGGCCACGGTGTTTCTGTATCTCTATTATGTTGGTGCGTCTTCGGAACTTTTAAATATCTCGATATATCTCGAAAACTACGCTTCTGATCAAAAAATATCATAGAACATAAATTGTAGGAAACATAATTCTCTACAAAAAACGTCTCTTAACATTTTGCCATAGCTCGCTTCGTTTCCGAGATATTTGCAGATTCAGCTCAAAGGAACTGGCCTGACGGACATATTTCGAGATATTTCTTCTTCTTGTTGTTCTTCTTCTGCACAGCTAAGCTGGAAGTGGCATTTACAGCTCGCAATAGTGCAGTGTTATCTCAAAGAAAGGGGCCACGGTGTTTCTGTATCTCTATTATGTTGGTGCGGCTTCGGAACTTTTAAATATCTTGATATATCTCGAGAACTACGCATCTGATCAAAAAATATCATAGAACATAAAAAGTAGGAAACTTAATTCTCTACAAAAAAGGTCTCTTAACATTTTGCCATAGGTCGCTTCGTTTCCGAGATATTTGCAGATTTATCTCAATGGAAGGGGCCTAACGGACTTATTTCGAGATATTTCTTCTTCTTGTTGTCCTTCTTCTGCACAGCTAAACTGGAAGTGGCATTTCCAGCTCGCAATAGTGCAGAGTTATCTCAAAGAGAGGGGCCACGGTGTTTCTGTATCTCTATTATGTTGGTGCGGCTTCGGAACTTTTAAATATCTTGATATATCTCGAGAACTACGCATCTGATCAAAAAATATCATAGAAGATAAAAAGTAGGAAACTTAATTCTCTACAAAAAAGGTCTCTTAACATTTTGCCATAGCTCGCTTCGTTTCCGAGATATTTGCAGATTTATCTCAAGGGAAGGGGCCTGACGGACATATTTCGAGATATTTCTTCTTCTTGTTGTTCTTCTTCTGCACAGCTAAGCTGGAAGTGGCATTTGCGGCTCGCACTAGTGCAGAGTTATCTCAAAGAAAGGGGCCACGGTGTTTCTGTATCCCTATTATGTTGGTGCGGCTTCGGAACTTTTAAATATCTGGATATATCTCGAAAACTACGCTACGGATCAAAAAATATCATAGAACATAAATAGTAGGAAACATAATTCTCTACAAAAAACGTCTCTTAACATTTTGCCATAGCTCGCTTCGTTTCCGAGATATGTGCAGATTTATCTCAAGGGAAGGGGCCTGACGGACATATTTCGAGATATTTCTTCTTCTTGTTGTTCTTCTTCTGCACAGCTAAGCTGGAAGTGGCATTTGCGGCTCGCACTAGTGCAGAGTTATCTCAACGAAAGGGGCCACGGTGTTTCTGTATCTCTATTATGTTGGTGCGGCTTCGGAACTTTTAAATATCTCGATATATCTCGAAAACTACGCTTCTGATCAAAAAATATCATAGAACATAAATTGTAGGAAACATAATTCTCTACAAAAAAGGTCTCTCAACATTTTGCCATAGCTCGCTTCGTTTCCGAGATATTTGCAGATATATCTCAAGGGAAGGGGCCTGACGGACATATTTCGAGATATTTCTTCTTCTTGTTGTTCTTCTTCTGCACAGCTAAGCTGGAAGTGGCATTTACAGCTCGCAATAGTGCAGAGTTATCTCAAAGAAAGGGGCCACGGTGTTTCTGTATCTCTATTATGTTGGTGCGGCTTCGGAACTTTTAAATATCTTGATATATCTCGAGAACTACGCATCTGATCAAAAAATATCATAGAACATAAAAAGTAGGAAACTTAATTCTCTACAAAAAAGGTCTCTTAACATTTTGCCATAGCTCGCTTGGTTTCCGAGATATTTGCAGATTTATCTCAAGGGAAGGGGCCTGACGGACATATTTCGAGATATTTCTTCTTCTTGTTGTTCTTCTTCTGCACAGATAAGCTGGAAGTGGCATTTGCGGCTCGCACTAGTGCAGAGTTATCTCAAAGAAAGGGGCCACGGTGTTTCTGTATCTCTATTATGTTGGTGCGGCTTCGGAACTTTTAAATATCTCGATATATCTCGAAAACTACGCTTCTGATCAAAAAATATCATAGAACATAAATTGTAGGAAAGATAATTCTCTACAAAAAACGTCTCTTAACATTTTGCCATAGCTCGCTTCGTTTCCGAGATATTTGCAGATTCAGCTCAAAGGAACGGGCCTGACGGACATATTTCGAGATACTTCTTCTTCTTGTTGTTCTTCCTCTGCACAGCTAAGCTGGAAGTGGCATTTGCAGCTCGCAATAGTGCAGAGTTATCTCAAAGAAAGGGGCCACGGTGTTTCTGTATCTCTATTATGTTGGTGCGGCTTCGGAACTTTTAAATATCTTGATATATCTCGAGAACTACGCATCTGATCAAAAAATATCATAGAACATAAAAAGTAGGAAACTTAATTCTCTACAAAAAAGGTCTCTTAACATTTTGCCATAGCTCGCTTCGTTTCCGAGATATTTGCAGATTTATCTCAAGGGAAGGGGCCTGACGGACATATTTCGAGATATTTCTTCTTCTTGTTGTTCTTCTTCTGCACAGCTAAGCTGGAAGTGGCATTTACAGCTCGCAATAGTGCAGAGTTATCTCAAAGAAAGGGGCCACGGTGTTTCTGTATCCCTATTATGTTGGTGCGGATTCGGAACTTTTAAATATCTCGATATATCTCGAAAACTACGCTTCTGATCAAAAAATATTATAGAACATAAATTGTAGGAAACATAATTCTCTACAAAAAAGGTCTCTTAACATTTTGCCATAGCTCGCTTCGTTTCCGAGATATTTGCAGATTTATCTCAAGGGAAGGGGCCTGACGGACATATTTCGAGATATTTCTTCTTCTTGTTGTTCTTCTTCTGCACAGCTAAGCTGGAAGTGGCATTTACAGCTCGCAATAGTGCAGAGTTATCTCAAAGAAAGGGGCCACGGTGTTTCTGTATCTCTATTATGTTGGTGCGGCTTCGGAACTTTTAAATATCTTGATATATCTCGAGAACTACGCATCTGATCAAAAAATATCATAGAACATAAAAAGTAGGAAACTTAATTCTCTACAAAAAAGGTCTCTTAACATTTTGCCATAGGTCGCTTCGTTTCCGAGATATTTGCAGATTTATCTCAAGGGAAGGGGCCTAACGGACATATTTCGAGATATTTCTTCTTCTTGTTGTCCTTCTTCTGCACAGCTAAACTGGAAGTGGCATTTCCAGCTCGCAATAGTGCAGAGTTATCTCAAAGAGAGGGGCCACGGTGTTTCTGTATCTCTATTATGTTGGTGCGGCTTCGGAACTTTTAAATATCTTGATATATCTCGAGAACTACGCATCTGATCAAAAAATATCATAGAAGATAAAAAGTAGGAAACTTAATTCTCTACAAAAAAGGTCTCTTAACATTTTGCCATAGCTCGCTTCGTTTCCGAGATATTTGCAGATTTATCTCAAGGGAAGGGGCCTGACGGACATATTTCGAGATATTTCTTCTTCTTGTTGTTCTTCTTCTGCACAGCTAAGCTGGAAGTGGCATTTGCGGCTCGCACTAGTGCAGAGTTATCTCAAAGAAAGGGGCCACGGTGTTTCTGTATCCCTATTATGTTGGTGCGGCTTCGGAACTTTTAAATATCTGGATATATCTCGAAAACTACGCTTCGGATCAAAAAATATCATAGAACATAAATAGTAGGATACATAATTCTCTACAAAAAACGTCTCTTAACATTTTGCCATAGCTCGCTTCGTTTCCGAGATATGTGCAGATTTATCTCAAGGGAAGGGGCCTGACGGACATATTTCGAGATATTTCTTCTTCTTGTTGTTCTTCTTCTGCACAGCTAAGCTGGAAGTGGCATTTGCGGCTCGCACTAGTGCAGAGTTATCTCAACGAAAGGGGCCACGGTGTTTCTGTATCTCTATTATGTTGGTGCGGCTTCGGAACTTTTAAATATCTTGCTATATCTCGAGAACTACGCATCTGATCAAAAAATATCATAGAACATAAAAAGTAGGAAACTTAATTCTCTACAAACAAAGTCTCTTAACATTTTGCCATAGCTCGCTTCGTTTCCGAGATATTTGCAGATTTATCTCAAGGGAAGGGGCCTAACGGCCATATTTCGAGATATTTCTTCTTCTTGTTGTTCTTCTTCTGCACAGCTAAGCTGGAAGTGGCATTTGCAGCTCGCAATAGTGCAGAGTTATCTCAAAGAAAGGGGCCACGGTGATTCTGTATCTCTATTATGTTGGTGCGGCTTCGGAACTTTTAAATATCTTGATATATCTCGAGAACTACGCATCTGATCAAAAAATATCATAGAACATAAAAAGTAGCAAATTTAATTCTCTACAAAAAAGGTCTCTTAACATTTTGCCATAGCTCGCTTCGTTTCCGAGATATTTGCAGATATATCTCAAGGGAAGGGGCCTGACGGACATATTTCGAGATATTTTTTCTTCTTGTTGTTCTTCTTCTGCACAGCTAAGCTGGAAGTGGCATTTGCAGCTCGCAATCGTGCAGAGTTATCTCAAAGAAAGGGGCCACGGTGTTTCTGTATCTCTATTATGTTGGTGCGGCTTCGGAACTTTTAAATATCTTGATATATCTCGAGAACTACGCATCTGATCAAAAAATATCATAGAACATAAAAAGTAGGAAACTTAATTCTCTACAAAAAAGGTCTCTCAACATTTTGCCATAGCTCGCTTCGTTTCCGAGATATTTGCAGATTTATCTCAAGGGAAGGGGCCTGACGGACATATTTCGAGATATTTCTTCTTCTTGTTGTTCTTCTTCTGCACAGCTAAACTGGAAGTGGCATTTCCAGCTGGCAATAGTGCAGAGTTATCTCAAAGAAAGGGGCCACGGTGTTTCTGTGTCTCTATTATGTTGGTGCGGCTTCGGAACTTTTAAATATCTTGATATATCTCGAGAACTACGCATCTGATCAAAAAATATCATAGAACATAAAAAGTAGGAAACTTAATTCTCTACAAAAAAGGTCTCTTAACATTTTGCCATAGCTCGCTTCGTTTCCGAGATATTTGCAGATTTATCTCAAGGGAAGGGGCCTGACCGACATATTTCGAGATATTTCTTCTTCTTGTTGTTCTTCTGCACAGCTAAGCTGGAAGTGGCATTTGCAGCTCGCAATAGTGCAGAGTTATCTCAAAGAAAGGGGCCACGGTGTTTCTGTATCTCTATTATGTAGGTGCGGCTTCGGAACTTTTAAATATCTTGATATATCTCGAGAACTACGCATCTGATCAAAAAATATCGTAGAACATAAAAAGTAGGAAACTTAATTCTCTACAAATAAAGTCTCATAACATTTTGCCATAGCTCGCTTAGTTTCCGAGATATTTGCAGATTTATCTCAAGGGAAGGGGCCTGGCGGACATATTTCGAGATATTTCTTCTTGTTGTTCTTCTTCTGCACAGCTAAGCTGGAAGTGGCGTTTCCAGCTCGCAATAGTGCAGAGTTATCTCAAAGAAAGGGGCCACGGTGTTTCTGTATCTCTATTATGTTGGTGCGGCTTCGGAACTTTTAAATATCTTGATATATCTCGAGAACTACGCAGCTGATCAAAAAATATCATAGAACATAAATTGTAGGAAACATAATTCTCTACAAAAGCGTCTCTTAACATTTTGCCATAGCTCGCTTCGTTTCCGAGATATTTGCAGATTCAGCTCAAAGTAACGGGCCTGACGGACATATTTCGAGATATTTCTTCTTCTTGTTGTTCTTCTTCTGCACAGCTAAACTGGAAGTGGCATTTCCAGCTCGCAATAGTGCAGAGTTATCTCAAAGAAAGGGGCCACGGTGTTTCTGTATCTCTATTATGTTGGTGCGGCTTCGGAACTTTTAAATATCTTGATATATCTCCAGAACTACGCATCTGATCAAAAAATATCATAGAACATAAAAAGTAGGAAACTTAATTCTCTACAAAAAAGGTCTCTTAACATTTTGCCATAGCTCGCTTCGTTTCCGAGATATTTGCAGATATATCTCAAGGGAAGGGGCCTGACGGACATATTTCGAGATATTTCTTCTTCTTGTTGTGCTTCTTCTGCACAGCTAAGCTGGAAGTGGCATTTGCGGCTCGCACTAGTGCAGAGTTATCTCAAAGAAAGGGGCCACGGTGTTTCTGTATCTCTATTATGTTGGTGCGGCTTCGGAACTTTTAAATATCTCGATATATCTCGAAAACTACGCTTCTGATCAAAAAATATCGTAGAACATAAATTGTAGGAAACATAATTCTCTACAAAAAATGTTTCTTAACATTTTGCCATAGCTCGCTTCGTTTCCGAGATATTTGCAGATTTATCTCAAGGGAAGGGGCCTGACGGACATATTTCGAGATATTTCTTCTTCTTGTTGTTCTTCTTCTGCACAGCTAAGCTGGAAGTGGCATTTACAGCTCGCAATAGTGCAGAGTTATCTCAAAGAAAGGGGCCACGGTGTTTCTGTATCCCTATTATGTTGGTGCGGATTCGGAACTTTTAAATATCTCGATATATCTCGAAAACTACGCTTCTGATCAAAAAATATCATAGAACATAAATTGTAGGAAACATAATTCTCTACAAAAAAGGTCTCTTAACATTTTGCCATAGCTCGCTTCGTTTCCGAGATATTTGCAGATTTATCTCAAGGGAAGGGGCCTGACGGACATATTTCGAGATATTTCTTCTTCTTGTTGTTCTTCTTCTGCACAGCTAAGCTGGAAGTGGCATTTACAGCTCGCAATAGTGCAGAGTTATCTCAAAGAAAGGGGCCACGGTGTTTCTGTATCTCTATTATGTTGGTGCGGCTTCGGAACTTTTAAATATCTTGATATATCTCGAGAACTACGCATCTGATCAAAAAATATCATAGAACATAAAAAGTAGGAAACTTAATTCTCTACAAAAAAGGTCTCTTAACATTTTGCCATAGGTCGCTTCGTTTCCGAGATATTTGCAGATTTATCTCAAGGGAAGGGGCCTAACGGACATATTTCGAGATATTTCTTCTTCTTGTTGTCCTTCTTCTGCACAGCTAAACTGGAAGTGGCATTTCCAGCTCGCAATAGTGCAGAGTTATCTCAAAGAGAGGGGCCACGGTGTTTCTGTATCTCTATTATGTTGGTGCGGCTTCGGAACTTTTAAATATCTTGATATATCTCGAGAACTACGCATCTGATCAAAAAATATCATAGAAGATAAAAAGTAGGAAACTTAATTCTCTACAAAAAAGGTCTCTTAACATTTTGCCATAGCTCGCTTCGTTTCCGAGATATTTGCAGATTTATCTCAAGGGAAGGGGCCTGACGGACATATTTCGAGATATTTCTTCTTCTTGTTGTTCTTCTTCTGCACAGCTAAGCTGGAAGTGGCATTTGCGGCTCGCACTAGTGCAGAGTTATCTCAAAGAAAGGGGCCACGGTGTTTCTGTATCCCTATTATGTTGGTGCGGCTTCGGAACTTTTAAATATCTGGATATATCTCGAAAACTACGCTTCGGATCAAAAAATATCATAGAACATAAATAGTAGGATACATAATTCTCTACAAAAAACGTCTCTTAACATTTTGCCATAGCTCGCTTCGTTTCCGAGATATGTGCAGATTTATCTCAAGGGAAGGGGCCTGACGGACATATTTCGAGATATTTCTTCTTCTTGTTGTTCTTCTTCTGCACAGCTAAGCTGGAAGTGGCATTTGCGGCTCGCACTAGTGCAGAGTTATCTCAACGAAAGGGGCCACGGTGTTTCTGTATCTCTATTATGTTGGTGCGGCTTCGGAACTTTTAAATATCTTGCTATATCTCGAGAACTACGCATCTGATCAAAAAATATCATAGAACATAAAAAGTAGGAAACTTAATTCTCTACAAACAAAGTCTCTTAACATTTTGCCATAGCTCGCTTCGTTTCCGAGATATTTGCAGATTTATCTCAAGGGAAGGGGCCTAACGGCCATATTTCGAGATATTTCTTCTTCTTGTTGTTCTTCTTCTGCACAGCTAAGCTGGAAGTGGCATTTGCAGCTCGCAATAGTGCAGAGTTATCTCAAAGAAAGGGGCCACGGTGATTCTGTATCTCTATTATGTTGGTGCGGCTTCGGAACTTTTAAATATCTTGATATATCTCGAGAACTACGCATCTGATCAAAAAATATCATAGAACATAAAAAGTAGCAAATTTAATTCTCTACAAAAAAGGTCTCTTAACATTTTGCCATAGCTCGCTTCGTTTCCGAGATATTTGCAGATATATCTCAAGGGAAGGGGCCTGACGGACATATTTCGAGATATTTTTTCTTCTTGTTGTTCTTCTTCTGCACAGCTAAGCTGGAAGTGGCATTTGCAGCTCGCAATCGTGCAGAGTTATCTCAAAGAAAGGGGCCACGGTGTTTCTGTATCTCTATTATGTTGGTGCGGCTTCGGAACTTTTAAATATCTTGATATATCTCGAGAACTACGCATCTGATCAAAAAATATCATAGAGCATAAAAAGTAGGAAACTTAATTCTCTACAAAAAAGGTCTCTCAACATTTTGCCATAGCTCGCTTCGTTTCCGAGATATTTGCAGATTTATCTCAAGGGAAGGGGCCTGACGGACATATTTCGAGATATTTCTTCTTCTTGTTGTTCTTCTTCTGCACAGCTAAACTGGAAGTGGCATTTCCAGCTGGCAATAGTGCAGAGTTATCTCAAAGAAAGGGGCCACGGTGTTTCTGTGTCTCTATTATGTTGGTGCGGCTTCGGAACTTTTAAATATCTTGATATATCTCGAGAACTACGCATCTGATCAAAAAATATCATAGAACATAAAAAGTAGGAAACTTAATTCTCTACAAAAAAGGTCTCTTAACATTTTGCCATAGCTCGCTTCGTTTCCGAGATATTTGCAGATTTATCTCAAGGGAAGGGGCCTGACCGACATATTTCGAGATATTTCTTCTTCTTGTTGTTCTTCTGCACAGCTAAGCTGGAAGTGGCATTTGCAGCTCGCAATAGTGCAGAGTTATCTCAAAGAAAGGGGCCACGGTGTTTCTGTATCTCTATTATGTAGGTGCGGCTTCGGAACTTTTAAATATCTTGATATATCTCGAGAACTACGCATCTGATCAAAAAATATCGTAGAACATAAAAAGTAGGAAACTTAATTCTCTACAAATAAAGTCTCATAACATTTTGCCATAGCTCGCTTAGTTTCCGAGATATTTGCAGATTTATCTCAAGGGAAGGGGCCTGGCGGACATATTTCGAGATATTTCTTCTTGTTGTTCTTCTTCTGCACAGCTAAGCTGGAAGTGGCGTTTCCAGCTCGCAATAGTGCAGAGTTATCTCAAAGAAAGGGGCCACGGTGTTTCTGTATCTCTATTATGTTGGTGCGGCTTCGGAACTTTTAAATATCTTGATATATCTCGAGAACTACGCAGCTGATCAAAAAATATCATAGAACATAAATTGTAGGAAACATAATTCTCTACAAAAGCGTCTCTTAACATTTTGCCATAGCTCGCTTCGTTTCCGAGATATTTGCAGATTCAGCTCAAAGTAACGGGCCTGACGGACATATTTCGAGATATTTCTTCTTCTTGTTGTTCTTCTTCTGCACAGCTAAACTGGAAGTGGCATTTCCAGCTCGCAATAGTGCAGAGTTATCTCAAAGAAAGGGGCCACGGTGTTTCTGTATCTCTATTATGTTGGTGCGGCTTCGGAACTTTTAAATATCTTGATATATCTCCAGAACTACGCATCTGATCAAAAAATATCATAGAACATAAAAAGTAGGAAACTTAATTCTCTACAAAAAAGGTCTCTTAACATTTTGCCATAGCTCGCTTCGTTTCCGAGATATTTGCAGATATATCTCAAGGGAAGGGGCCTGACGGACATATTTCGAGATATTTCTTCTTCTTGTTGTGCTTCTTCTGCACAGCTAAGCTGGAAGTGGCATTTGCGGCTCGCACTAGTGCAGAGTTATCTCAAAGAAAGGGGCCACGGTGTTTCTGTATCTCTATTATGTTGGTGCGGCTTCGGAACTTTTAAATATCTCGATATATCTCGAAAACTACGCTTCTGATCAAAAAATATCGTAGAACATAAATTGTAGGAAACATAATTCTCTACAAAAAATGTTTCTTAACATTTTGCCATAGCTCGCTTCGTTTCCGAGATATTTGCAGATTTATCTCAAGGGAAGGGGCCTGACGGACATATTTCGAGATATTTCTTCTTCTTGTTGTTCTTCTTCTGCACAGCTAAGCTGGAAGTGGCATTTGCAGCTCGCAATAGTGCAGAGTTATCTCAAAGAAAGGGGCCACGGTGTTTCTGTATTTCTATTATGTTGGTGCGGCTTCTGAACTTTTAAATATCTTGATATATCTCGAGAACTACGCATCTGATCCAAAAATATCATAGAACATAAAAAGTAGGAAACTTAATTCTCTACAAAAAAGGTCTCTTAACATTTTGCCATAGCTCGCTTCGTTTCCGAGATATTTGCAGATTTATCTCAAGGGAAGGGGCCTGACGGACATATTTCGAGATATTTCTTCTTCTTGTTGTTCTTCTTCTGCACAGCTAAGCTGGAAGTGGCATTTGCATCTCGCACTAGTGCAGAGTTATCTCAAAGAAAGGGGCCACGGTGTTTCTGTATCTCTATTACGTTGGTGCAGCTTCGGAACTTTTAAATATCTTGATATATCTCGAGAACTACGCATCTGATCAAAAAATATCATGGAACATAAAAAGTAGAAAACTTAATTCTCTACAAAAAAGGTCTCTTAACATTTTGCCATAGCTCGCTTCGTTTCCGAGATATTTGCAGATTTATCTCAAGGGAAGGGGCCTGACGGACATGTTTCGAGATATTTCTTCTTCTTGTTGTTCTTCTTCTGCACAGCTAAGCTGGAAGTGGCATTTGCAGCTCGCAATAGTGCAGAGTTATCTCAAAGAAAGGGGCCACGGTGTTTCTGTATCTCTATTATGTTGGTGCGGCTTCGGAACTTTTAAATATCTTGATATATCTCGAGAACTACGCATCTGATCAAAAAATATCATAGAACATAAAAAGTAGGAAACTTAATTCTCTACAAAAAAGGTCTGTTAACATTTTGCCATAGCTCGCTTCGTTTCCGAGATATTTGCAGATTTATCTCAAGGGAAGGGGCCTGACGGACATGTTTCGAGATATTTCTTCTTCTTGTTGTTCTTCTTCTGCACAGCTAAGCTGGAAGTGGCATTTGCGGCTCGCACTAGTGCAGAGTTATCTCAAAGAAAGGGGCCACGGTGTTTCTGTACCTCTATTATGTTGGTGAGGCTTCGGAACTTTTAAATATCTCGATATATCTCGAAAACTACGCTTCTGATCAAAAAATATCGTAGAACATAAATTGTAGGAAACATAATTCTCTACAAAAAATGTCTCTTAACATTTTGCCATAGCTCGCTTCGTTTCCGAGATATTTGCAGATTTATCTCAAGGGAAGGGGCCTGACGGACATATTTCGAGATACTTCTTCTTCTTGTTGTTCTTCTTCTGCACAGCTAAGCTGGAAGTGGCATTTACAGCTCGCAATAGTGCAGAGTTATCTCAAAGAAAGGGGCCACTGTGTTTCTGTATCTCTATTATGTTGGTGCGGCTTCGCAACTTTTAAATATCTTGATATATCTCGAGAACTACGCATCTGATCAAAAAATATCATAGAACATAAAAAGTAGGAAACTTAATTCTCTACAAAAAAGGTCTCTTAACATTTTGCCATAGCTCGCTTCGTTTCCGAGATATTTGCAGATTTATCTCAAGGGAAGGGGCCTGACGGACATATTTCGAGATATTTCTTCTTCTTGTTGTTCTTCTTCTGCACAGCTAAACTGGAAGTGGCGTTTCCAGCTCGCAATAGTGCAGAGTTATCTCAAAGAAAGGGGCCACGGTGTTTCTGTATCTCTATTATGTTGGTGCGGCTTCGGAACTTTTAAATATCTCGATATATCTCGAAAACTACGCTTCTGATCAAAAAATATCGTAGAACATAAATTGTAGGAAACATAATTCTCTACAAAAAATGTCTCTTAACATTTTGCCATAGCTCGCTTCGTTTCCGAGATATTTGCAGATTTATCTCAAGGGAAGGGGCCTGACGGACATATTTCGAGATATTTCTTCTTCTTGTTGTTCTTCTTCTGCACAGCTAAGCTGGAAGTGGCATTTGCAGCTCGCAATAGTGCAGAGTTATCTCAAAGAAAGGGGCCACGGTGTTTCTGTATCTCTATTACGTTGGTGCAGCTTCGGAACTTTTAAATATCTTGATATATCTCGAGAACTACGCATCTGATCAAAAAATATCATGGAACATAAAAAGTAGAAAACTTAATTCTCTACAAAAAAGGTCTCTTAACATTTTGCAATAGCTCGCTTCGTTTCCGAGATATTTGCAGATTTATCTCAAGGGAAGGGGCCTGACGGACATATTTCGAGATATTTCTTCTTCTTGTTGTTCTTCTTCTGCACAGCTAAACTGGAAGTCCCATTTCCAGCTCGCAATAGTGCAGAGTTATCTCAAAGAAAGGGGCCACGGTGTTTCTGTATCTCTATTATGTTGGTGCGGCTTCGGAACTTTTAAATATCTTGATATATCTCGAGAACTACGCATTTGATCAAAAAATATCATAGAACATAAAAAGTAGGAAACTTAATTCTCTACAAAAAAGGTCTCTTAACATTTTGCCATAGCTCGCTTCGTTTCCGAGATATTTGCAGATTGATCTCAAGGGAAGGGGCCTGACGGACATATTTCGAGATACTTCTTCTTCTTGTTGTTCTTCTTCTGCACAGCTAAGCTGGAAGTGGCATTTACAGCTCGCAATAGTGCAGAGTTATCTCAAAGAAAGGGGCCACTGTGTTTCTGTATCTCTATTATGTTGGTGCGGCTTCGCAACTTTTAAATATCTTGATATATCTCGAGAACTACGCATCTGATCAAAAAATATCATAGAACATAAAAAGTAGGAAACTTAATTCTCTACAAAAAAGGTCTCTTAACATTTTGCCATAGCTCGCTTCGTTTCCGAGATATTTGCAGATTTATCTCAAGGGAAGGGGCCTGACGGACATATTTCGAGATATTTCTTCTTCTAGTTATTCTTCTTCTGCACAGCTAAGCTGGAAGTGGCATTTGCAGCGCGCAATAGTGCAGAGTTATCTCAAAGAAAGGGGCCACGGTGTTTCTGTATCTCTATTATGTTGGTGCGGCTTCGGAACTTTTAAATATCTTGATATATCTCGAGAACTACGCATCTGATCAAAAAATATCATAGAACATAAAAAGTAGGAAACTTAATTCTCTACAAAAAAGGTCTCTTAACATTTTGCCATAGCTCGCTTCGTTTCCGAGATATTTGCAGATATATCTCAAGCGAAGGGGCCTGACGGACATATTTCGAGATATTTCATCTTCTTGTTGTTCTTCTTCTGCACCGCTAAGCTGGAAGTGGCATTTGCGGCTCGCACTAGTGCAGAGTTATCTCAAAGAAAGGGGCCACGGTGTTTCTGTATCTCTATTATGTTGGTGCGGCTTCGGAACTTTTAAATATCTCGATATATCTCGAAAACTACGCTTCTGATCAAAAAATATCGTAGAACATAAATTGTAGGAAACATAATTCTCTACAAAAAATGTCTCTTAACATTTTGCCATAGCTCGCTTCGTTTCCGAGATATTTGCAGATTTATCTCAAGGGAAGGGGCCTGACGGACATATTTCGAGATATTTCTTCTTCTTGTTGTTCTTCTTCTGCACAGCTAAGCTGGAAGTGGCATTTGCAGCTCGCAATAGTGCAGAGTTATCTCAAAGAAAGGGGCCACGGTGTTTCTGTATCTCTATTATGTTGGTGCGGCTTCGGAACTTTTAAATATCTTGATATATCTTGAGAACTACGCATCTGATCAAAAAATATCATAGAACATAAAAAGTAGGAAACTTAATTCTCTACAAAAAATGTCTCTTAACATTTTGCCATAGCTCGCTTCGTTTCCGAGATATTTGCAGATTTATCTCAAGGGAAGGGGCCTGACGGACATGTTTCGAGATATTTCTTCTTCTTGTTGTTCTTCTTCTGCACAGCTAAGCTGGAAGTGGCATTTGCGGCTCGCACTAGTGCAGAGTTATCTCAAAGAAAGGGGCCACGGTGTTTCTGTATCTCTATTATGTTGGTGCGGCTTCGGAACTTTTAAATATCTCGATATATCTCGAAAACTACGCTTCTGATCAAAAAATATCATAGAACATAAATTGTAGGAAACATAATTCTCTACAAAAAAGGTCTCTTAACATTTTGCCATAGCTCGCTTCGTTTCCGAGATATTTGCAGATTTATCTCAAGGGAAGGGGCCTGACGGACATATTTCGATATATTTCTTCTTCTAGTTATTCTTCTTCTGCACAGCTAAGCTGGAAGTGGCATTTGCAGCTCGCAATAGTGCAGAGTTATCTCAAAGAAAGGGGCCACGGTGTTTCTGTATCTCTATTATGTTGGTGCGGCTTCGGAACTTTTAAATATCTTGATATATCTCGAGAACTACGCATCTGATCAAAAAATATCATAGAACATAAAAAGTAGGAAACTTAATTCTCTACAAAAAAGGTCTCTTAACATTTTGCCATAGCTCGCTTCGTTTCCGAGATATTTGCAGATTTATCTCAAGGGAAGGGGCCTGACGGACATATTTCGAGATATTTCTTCTTCTTGTTGTTCTTCTTCTGCACAGCTAAGCTGGAAGTGGCATTTCCAGCTCGCAATAGTGCAGAGTTATCTCAAAGAAAGGGGCCACGGTGTTTCTGTATCTCTATTATGTTGGTGCGGCTTCGGAACTTTTAAATATCTCGATATATCTCGAAAACTACGCTTCTGATCAAAAAATATCATAGAACATAAATTGTAGGAAACATAATTCTCTACAAAAAAGGTCTCTTAACATTTTGCCATAGCTCGCTTCGTTTCCGAGATATTTGCAGATTTATCTCAAGGGAAGGGGCCTGACGGACATATTTCGAGATATTTCTTCTTCTGGTTGTTCTTCTTCTGCACAGCTAAGCTGGAAGTGGCATTTGCAGCTCGCAATAGTGCAGAGTTATCTCAAAGAAAGGGGCCACGGTGTTTCTGTATCTCTATTATGTTGGTGCGGCTTCGGAACTTTTAAATATCTTGATATATCTCGAGAACTACGCATCTGATCAAAAAATATCATAGAACATAAAACGTAGGAAACTTAATTCTCTACAAAAAAGGTCTCTTAACATTTTGCCATAGCTCGCTTCGTTTCCGAGATATTTGCATATTTATCTCAAGGGAAGGGGCCTGACGGACATATTTCGAGATATTTCTTCTTCTTGTTGTTCTTCTTCTGCACAGCTAAGCTGGAAGTGGCATTTGCGGCTCGTACTAGTGCAGAGTTATCTCAAAGAAAGGGGCCACGGTGTTTCTGTATCTCTATTATGTTGGTGCGGCTCCGGAACTTTTAAATATCTTGATATATCTCGAGAACTACGCATCTGATCAAAAAATATCATAGAACATAAAAAGTAGGAAACTTCATTCTCTACAAATAAAGTCTCTTAACATTTTGCCATAGCTCGCTTCGTTTCCGAGATATTTGCAGATTTATCTCAAGGGAAGGGGTCTGACGGCCATATTTCGAGATATTTCTTCTTCTTGTTGTTCTTCTTCTGCACAGCTAAGCTGGAAGTGGCATTTGCGGCTCGTACTAGTGCAGAGTTATCTCAAAGAAAGGGGCCACGGTGTTTCTGTATCTCTATTATGTTGGTGCGGCTCCGGAACTTTTAAATATCTTGATATATCTCGAGAACTACGCATCTGATCAAAAAATATCATAGAACATAAAAAGTAGGAAACTTAATTCTCTACAAAAAAGGTCTCTTAACATTTTGCCATAGCTCGCTTCGTTTCCGAGATATTTGCAGATTTATCTCAAGGGAAGGGGCCTGACGGACATATTTCGAGATATTTCTTCTTCTTGTTGTTCTTCTTCTGAACAGTTAAACTGGAAGTGGCATTTCCAGCTCGCAATAGTGCAGAGTTATCTCAAAGAAAGGGGCCACGGTGTTTCTGTATCTCTATTATGTTGGTGCGGCTTCGGAACTTTTAAATATCTTGATATATCTCGAGAACTACGCATCTGATCAAAAAATATCATAGAACATAAAAAGTAGAAAACTTAATTCTCTACAAAAAAGGTCTCTTAACATTTTGCCATAGCTCGGTTCGTTTCCGAGATATTTGCAGATATATCTCAAGGGACGGGGCCTGACGGACATATTTCGAGATATTTCTTCTGCTTGTTGTTCTTCTTCTGCACAGCTAAGCTGGAAGTGGCATTTCCAGCTCGCAATAGTGCAGAGTTATCTCAAAGAAAGGGGCCACGGTGTTTCTGTATCTCTATTATGTTGGTGCGGCTTCGGAACTTTTAAATATCTCGATATATCTCGAAAACTACGCTTCTGATCAAAAAATATCATAGAACATAAATTGTAGGAAACATAATTCTCTACAAAAAAGGTCTCTTAACATTTTGCCATAGCTCGCTTCGTTTCCGAGATATTTGCAGATTTATCTCAAGGGAAGGGGCCTGACGGACATATTTCGAGATATTTCTTCTTCTGGTTGTTCTTCTTCTGCACAGCTAAGCTGGAAGTGGCATTTGCAGCTCGCAATAGTGCAGAGTTATCTCAAAGAAAGGGGCCACGGTGTTTCTGTATCTCTATTATGTTGGTGCGGCTTCGGAACTTTTAAATATCTTGATATATCTCGAGAACTACGCATCTGATCAAAAAATATCATAGAACATAAAACGTAGGAAACTTAATTCTCTACAAAAAAGGTCTCTTAACATTTTGCCATAGCTCGCTTCGTTTCCGAGATATTTGCATATTTATCTCAAGGGAAGGGGCCTGACGGACATATTTCGAGATATTTCTTCTTCTTGTTGTTCTTCTTCTGCACAGCTAAGCTGGAAGTGGCATTTGCGGCTCGTACTAGTGCAGAGTTATCTCAAAGAAAGGGGCCACGGTGTTTCTGTATCTCTATTATGTTGGTGCGGCTCCGGAACTTTTAAATATCTTGATATATCTCGAGAACTACGCATCTGATCAAAAAATATCATAGAACATAAAAAGTAGGAAACTTAAGTCTCTACAAAAAAGGTCTCTTAACATTTTGCCATAGCTCGCTTCGTTTCCGAGATATTTGCAGATTTATCTCAAGGGAAGGGGCCTGACGGACATATTTCGAGATATTTCTTCTTCTTGTTGTTCTTCTTCTGCACAGCTAAGCTGGAAGTGGCATTTGCAGCTCGCAATAGTGCAGAGTTATCTCAAAGAAAGGGGCCACGGTGATTCTGTATCTCTATTATGTTGGTGCGGCTTCGGAACTTTTAAATATCTTGATATATCTCGAGAACTACGCATCTGATCAAAAAATATCATAGAACATAAAAAGTAGGAAACTTAATTCTCTACAAAAAAGGTATCTTAACATTTTGCCATAGCTCGCTTCGTTTCCGAGATATTTGCAGATTTATCTCAAGGGAAGGGGCCTGACGGACATATTTCGAGATATTTCTTCTTCTTGTTGTTCTTCTTCTGCACAGCTAAACTGGAAATGGCATTTCCAGCTCGCAATAGTGCAGAGTTATCTCAAAGAAAGGGGCCACGGTGTTTCTGTATCTCTATTATGTTGGTGCGGCTTCGGAACTTTTAAATATCTTGATATATCTCGAGAACTACGCATCTGATCAAAAAACATCATAGAACATAGAAAGTAGGAAACTTAATTCTCTACAAAAAAGGTCTCTTAACATTTTGCCATAGCTCGCTTCGTTTCCGAGATATTTGCAGATTTATCTCAAGGGAAGGGGCCTGACGGACATATTTCGAGATATTTCTTCTTCTCGTTGTTCTTCTTCTGCACAGCTAAACTGGAAGTGGCATTTCCAGCTCGCAATAGTGCAGAGTTATCTCAAAGAAAGGGGCCACGGTGATTCTGTATCTCTATTATGTTGGTGCGGCTTCGGAACTTTTAAATATCTTGATATATCTCGAGAACTACGCATCTGATCAAAAAATATCATAGAACATAAAAAGTAGGAAACTTAATTCTCTACAAAAAAGGTCTCTTAACATTTTGCCATAGCTCGCTTCGTTTCCGAGATATTTGCAGATATATCTCAAGGGAAGGGGCCTGACGGACATATTTCGAGATATTTTTTCTTCTTGTTGTTCTTCTTCTTCACAGCTAAGCTGGAAGTGGCATTTGCAGCTCGCAATAGTGCAGAGTTATCTCAAAGAAAGCGGCCACGGTGTTTCTGTATCTCTATTATGTTGGTGCGGCTTCGGAACTTTTAAATATCTTGATATATCTCGAGAACTACGCATCTGATCAAAAAATATCATAGAACATAAAAAGTAGGAAACTTAATTCTCTACAAAAAAGGTCTCTTAACATTTTGCCATAGCTCGCTTCGTTTCCGAGATATTTGCAGATTTATCTCAAGGGAAGGGGCCTGACGGACATATTTCGAGATATTTTTTCTTCTTGTTGTTCTTCTTCTGCACAGCTAAGCTGGAAGTGGCATTTGCAGCTCGCAATCGTGCAGAGTTATCTCAAAGAAAGGGGCCACGGTGTTTCTGTATCTCTATTATGTTGGTGCGGCTTCGGAACTTTTAAATATCTTGATATATCTCGAGAACTACGCATCTGATCAAAAAATATCATAGAACATAAAAAGTAGGAAACTTAATTCTCTACAAAAAAGGTCTCTTAACATTTTGCCATAGCTCGCTTCGTTTCCGAGATATTTGCAGATTTATCTCAAGGGAAGGGGCCTGACGGACATATTTCGAGATATTTTTTCTTCTTGTTGTTCTTCTTCTGCACAGCTAAGCTGGAAGTGGCATTTGCAGCTCGCAATCGTGCAGAGTTATCTCAAAGAAAGGGGCCACGGTGTTTCTGTATCTCTATTATGTTGGTGCGGCTTCGGAACTTTTAAATATCTTGATATATCTCGAGAACTACGCATCTGATCAAAAAATATCATAGAACATAAAAAGTAGGAAACTTAATTCTCTACAAAATAGGTCTCTTAACATTTTGCCATAGCTCGCTTCGTTTCCGAGATATTTGCAGATATATCTCAAGGGAAGGGGCCTGACGGACATATTTCGAGATATTTTTTCTTCTTGTTGTTCTTCTTCTGCACAGCTAAGCTGGAAGTGGCATTTGCAGCTCGCAATAGTGCAGAGTTATCTCAAAGAAAGGGGCCACGGTGTTTCTGTATCTCTATTATGTTGGTGCGGCTTCGGAACTTTTAAATATCTTGATATATCTCGAGAACTACGCATCTGATCAAAAAATATCATAGAACATAAAAAGGAGGAAACTTAATTCTCTACAAAAAAGGTCTCTTAACATTTTGCCATAGCTCGCTTCGTTTCCGAGATATTTGCAGATTTATCTCAAGGGAAGGGGCCTGACGGACATATTTCGAGATATTTCTTCTTCTTGTTGTTCTTCTTCTGCACAGCTAAGCTGGAAGTGGCATTTGCAGCTCGCAATAGTGCAGAGTTATCTCAAAGAAAGGGGCCATGGTGATTCTGTATCTCTATTATGTTGGTGCGGCTTCGGAACTTTTAAATATCTTGATATATCTCGAGAACTACGCATCTGATCAAAAAATATCATAGAACATAAAAAGTAGGAAACTTAATTCTCTACAAAAAAGGTCTCTTAACATTTTGCCATAGCTCGCTTCGTTTCCGAGATATTTGCAGATATATCTCAAGGGAAGGGGCCTGACGGACATATTTCGAGATATTTTTTCTTCTTGTTGTTCTTCTTCTGCACAGCTAAGCTGGAAGTGGCATTTGCAGCTCGCAATTGTGCAGAGTTATCTCAAAGAAAGGGGCCACGGTGTTTCTGTATCTCTATTATGTTGGTGCGGCTTCGGAACTTTTAAATATCTTGATATATCTCGAGAACTACGCATCTGATCAAAAAATATCATAGAACATAAAAAGTAGGAAACTTAATTCTCTACAAAAAAGGTCTCTTAACATTTTGCCATAGCTCGCTTCGATTCCGAGATATTTGCAGATTTATCTCAAGGGAAGGGGCCTGACGGACATATTTCGAGATATTTCTTCTTCTTGTTGTTCTTCTTCTGCACAGCTAAGCTGGAAGTGGCATTTGCAGCTCGCAATCGTGCAGAGTTATCTCAAACAAAGGGGCCACGGTGTTTCTGTATCTCTATTATGTTGGTGCGGCTTCGGAACTTTTAAATATCTTGATATATCTCGAGAACTACGCATCTGATCAAAAAATATCATAGAACATAAAAAGTAGGAAACTTAATTCTCTACAAAAAAGGTCTCTTAACATTTTGCCATAGCTCGCTTCGTTTCCGAGATATTTGCAGATTTATCTCAAGGGAAGGGGCCTGACGGACATATTTCGAGATATTTCTTCTTCTTGTTGTTCTTCTTCTGCACAGCTAAACTGGAAATGGCATTTCCAGCTCGCAATAGTGCAGAGTTATCTCAAAGAAAGGGGCCACGGTGTTTCTGTATCTCTATTATGTTGGTGCGGCTTCGGAACTTTTAAATATCTTGATATATCTCGAGAACTACGCATCTGATCAAAAAATATCATAGAACATAAAAAGTAGGAAACTTAATTCTCTACAAAAAAGGTCTCTTAACATTTTGCCATAGCTCGCTTCGTTTCCGAGATATTTGCAGATATATCTCAAGGAAAGGGGCCTGACGGACATATTTCGAGATATTTTTTCTTCTTGTTGTTCTTCTCCTGCACAGCTAAGCTGGAAGTGGCATTTGCAGCTCGCAATAGTGCAGAGTTTTCTCAAAGAAAGGGGCCACGGTGTTTCTGTATCTCTATTATGTTGGTGCGGCTTCGGAACTTTTAAATATCTTGATATATCTCGAGAACTACGCATCTGATAAAAAAATATCATAGAACATAAAAAGTAGGAAACTTAATTCTCTACAAAAAAGGTCTCTTAACATTTTGTCATAGCTCGCTTCGTTTCCGAGATATTTGCAGATTTATCTCAAGGGAAGGGGCCTGACGGACATATTTCGAGATATTTCTTCTTCTTGTTGTTCTTCTTCTGCACAGCTAAGCTGGAAGTGGCATTTGCAGCTCGCAATAGTGCAGAGTTATCTCAAAGAAAGGGGCCACGGTGATTCTGTATCTCTATTATGTTGGTGCGGCTTCGGAACTTTTAAATATCTTGATATATCTCGAGAACTACGCATCTGATCAAAAAATATCATAGAACATAAAAAGTAGGAAACTTAATTCTCTACAAAAAAGGTCTCTTAACATTTTGCCATAGCTCGCTTCTTTTCCGAGATATTTGCAGATATATCTCAAGGGAAGGGGCCTGACGGACATATTTCGAGATATTTTTTCTTCTTGTTGTTCTTCTTCTGCACAGCTAAGCTGGAAGTGGCATTTGCAGCTCGCAATCGTGCAGAGTTATCTCAAAGAAAGGGGCCACGGTGTTTCTGTATCTCTATTATGTTGGTGCGGCTTCCGAACTTTTAAATATCTTGATATATCTCGAGAACTACGCATCTGATCAAAAAATATCGTAGAACTTAAAAAGTAGGAAACTTAATTCTCTACGAATAAAGTCTCATAACATTTTGCCATAGCTCGCTTCGTTTCCGAGATATTTGCAGATTTATCTCAAGGGAAGGGTCCTGACGGACATATTTCGAGATATTTCTTCTTCTTGTTGTTCTTCTTCTGCACAGCTAAGCTGGAAGTGGCATTTGCAGCTCGCAATAGTGCAGAGTTATCTCAAAGAAAGGGGCCACGGTGTTTCTGTATCTCTATTATGTTGGTGCGGTTTCGGAACTTTTAAATATCTTGATATATCTCGAGAACTACGCATCTGATCAAAAAATATCATAGAACATAAAAAGTAGGAAACTTAATTCTCTACAAAAAAGGTCTCTTAACATTTTGCCATAGCTCGCTTCGTTTCCGAGATATTTGCAGATTTATCTCAAGGGAAGGGGCCTGACGGACATGTTTCGAGATATTTCTTCTTCTTGTTGTTCTTCTTCTGCACAGCTAAGCTGGAAGTGGCATTTGCGGCTCGCACTAGTGCAGAGTTATCTCAAAGAAAGGGGCCACGGTGTTTCTGTACCTCTATTATGTTGGTGCGGCTTCGGAACTTTTAAATATCTCGATATATCTCGAAAACTACGCTTCTGATTAAAAAATATCATAGAACATAAATTGTAGGAAACATAATTCTCTACAAAAAAGGTCTCTTAACATTTTGCCATAGCTCGCTTCGTTTCCGAGATATTTGCAGATATATCTCAAGGGAAGGGGCCTGACGGACATATTTCGAGATATTTCTTCTTCTTGTTGTTCTTCTTCTGCACAGCTAAACTGGAAGTGGCATTTGCAGCTCGCAATAGTGCAGAGTTATCTCAAAGAAAGGGGCCACGGTGTTTCTGTATCTCTATTATGTTGGTGCGGCTTCGGAACTTTTAAATATCTCGATATATCTCGAAAACTACGCTTCTGATCAAAAAATATCATAGAACATAAATTGTAGGAAACATAATTCTCTACAAAAAAGGTCCCTTAACATTTTGCCATAGCTCGCTTCGTTTCCGAGATATTTGCAGATATATCTCAAGGGAAGGGGCCTGACGGACATATTTCGAGATATTTCTTCTTCTTGTTGTTCTTCTTCTGCACAGCTAAGCTGGAAGTGGCATTTGCAGCTCGCAATAGTGCAGAGTTATCTCAAAGAAAGGGGCCACGGTGTTTCTGTATCTCTATTATGTTGGTGCGGCTTCGGAACTTTTAAATATCTTGATATATCTCGAGAACTACGCATCTGATCAAAAAATATCATAGAACATAAAACGTAGGAAACTTAATTCTCTACAAAAAAGGTCTCCTAACATTTTGCCATAGCTCGCTTCGTTTCCGAGATATTTGCATATTTATCTCAAGGGAAGGGGCCTGACGGACATATTTCGAGATATTTCTTCTTCTTGTTGTTCTTCTTCTGCACAGCTAAGCTGGAAGTGGCATTTGCAGCTCGCAATAGTGCAGAGTTATCTCAAAGAAAGGGGCCACGGTGATTCTGTATCTCTATTATGTTGGTGCGGCTTCGGAACTTTTAAATATCTCGATATATCTCGAGAACTACGCATCTGATCAAAAAATATCATAGAACATAAAAAGTAGGAAACTTAATTCTCTACAAAAAAGGTCTCTTAACATTTTGCCATAGCACGCTTCGTTTCCGAGATATTTGCAGATATATCTCAAGGGAAGGGGCCTGACGGACATACTTCGAGATATTTTTTCTTCTTGTTGTTCTTCTTCTGCACAGCTAAGCTGGAAGTGGCATTTGCAGCTCGCAATCGTGCAGAGTTATCTCAAAGAAAGGGGCCACGGTGTTTCTGTATCTCTATTATGTTGGTGCGGCTTCGGAACTTTTAAATATCTCGATATATCTCGAAAACTACGCTTCTGATTAAAAAATATCATAGAACATAAATTGTAGGAAACATAATTCTCTACAAAAAAGGTCTCTTAACATTTTGCCATAGCTCGCTTCGTTTCCGAGATATTTGCAGATATATCTCAAGGGAAGGGGCCTGACGGACATATTTCGAGATATTTCTTCTTCTTGTTGTTCTTCTTCTGCACAGCTAAACTGGAAGTGGCATTTGCAGCTCGCAATAGTGCAGAGTTATCTCAAAGAAAGGGGCCACGGTGTTTCTGTATCTCTATTATGTTGGTGCGGCTTCGGAACTTTTAAATATCTCGATATATCTCGAAAACTACGCTTCTGATCAAAAAATATCATAGAACATAAATTGTAGGAAACATAATTCTCTACAAAAAAGGTCCCTTAACATTTTGCCATAGCTCGCTTCGTTTCCGAGATATTTGCAGATATATCTCAAGGGAAGGGGCCTGACGGACATATTTCGAGATATTTCTTCTTCTTGTTGTTCTTCTTCTGCACAGCTAAGCTGGAAGTGGCATTTGCAGCTCGCAATAGTGCAGAGTTATCTCAAAGAAAGGGGCCACGGTGTTTCTGTATCTCTATTATGTTGGTGCGGCTTCGGAACTTTTAAATATCTTGATATATCTCGAGAACTACGCATCTGATCAAAAAATATCATAGAACATAAAACGTAGGAAACTTAATTCTCTACAAAAAAGGTCTCCTAACATTTTGCCATAGCTCGCTTCGTTTCCGAGATATTTGCATATTTATCTCAAGGTAAGGGGCCTGACGGACATATTTCGAGATTTTTCTTCTTCTTGTTGTTCTTCTTCTGCACAGCTAAGCTGGAAGTGGCATTTGCAGCTCGCAATCGTGCAGAGTTATCTCAAAGAAAGGGGCCACGGTGTTTCTGTATCTCTATTATGTTGGTGCGGCTTCGGAACTTTTAAATATCTTGATATATCTCGAGAACTACGCATCTGATCAAAAAATATCATAGAACATAAAAAGTAGGAAACTTAATTCTCTACAAAAAAGGTCTCTTAACATTTTGCCATAGCTCGCTTCGTTTCCGAGATATTTGCAGATTTATCTCAAGGGAAGGGGCCTGACGGACATATTTCGAGATATTTCTTCTTCTTGTTGTTCTTCTTCTGCACAGCTAAACTGGAAGTGGCGTTTCCAGCTCGCAATAGTGCAGAGTTATCTCAAAGAAAGGGGCCACGGTGTTTCTGTATCTCTATTATGTTGGTGCGGCTTCGGAACTTTTAAATATCTTGATATATCTCGAGAACTACGCATCTGATCAAAAAATATCGTAGAACTTAAAAAGTAGGAAACTTAATTCTCTACAAATAAAGTCTCATAACATTTTGCCATAGCTCGCTTCGTTTCCGAGATATTTGCAGATTTATCTCAAGGGAAGGGGCCTGACGGACATATTTCGAGATATTTCTTCTTCTTGTTGTTCTTCTTCTGCACAGCTAAGCTGGAAGTGGCATTTGCAGCTCGCAATAGTGCAGGGTTATCTCAAAGAAAGGGGCCACGGTGTTTCTGTATCTCTATTATGTTGGTGCGGTTTCGGAACTTTTAAATATCTCGATATATCGCGAAAACTACGCATCTGATCAAAAAATATCGTAGAACTTAAAAAGTAGGAAACTTAATTCTCTACAAATAAAGTCTCATAACATTTTGCCATAGCTCGCTTCGTTTCCGAGATATTTGCAGATTTATCTCAAGGGAAGGGGCCTGACGGACATATTTCGAGATATTTCTTCTTCTTGTTGTTCTTCTTCTGCACAGCTAAGCTGGAAGTGGCATTTGCAGCTCGCAATAGTGCAGGGTTATCTCAAAGAAAGGGGCCACGGTGTTTCTGTATCTCTATTATGTTGGTGCGGTTTCGGAACTTTTAAATATCTCGATATATCGCGAAAACTACGCTTCTGATCAAAAAATATCATAGAACATAAATTGTAGGAAACATAATTCTCTACAAAAAAGGTCTCTTAACATTTTGCCATAGCTCGCTTCGTTTCCGAGATATTTGCAGATATATCTCAAGGGAAGGGGCCTGACGGACATATTTCGAGATATTTCTTCTTCTTGTTGTTCTTCTTCTGCACAGCTAAGCTGGAAGTGGCATTTACAGCTCGCAATAGTGCAGAGTTTTCTCAAAGAAAGGGGCCACGGTGTTTCTGTATCTCTATTATGTTGGTGCGGCTTCGGAACTTTTAAATATCTTGATATATCTCGAGAACTACGCATCTGATCAAAAAATATCATAGAACATAAAAAGTAGGAAACTTAATTCTCTACAAAAAAGGTCTCTTAACATTTTGTCATAGCTCGCTTCGTTTCCGAGATATTTGCAGATTTATCTCAAGGGAAGGGGCCTGACGGACATATTTCGAGATATTTCTTCTTCTTGTTGTTCTTCTTCTGCACAGCTAAGCTGGAAGTGGCATTTGCAGCTCGCAATAGTGCAGAGTTATCTCAAAGAAAGGGGCCACGGTGTTTCTGTATCTCTATTATGTTGGTGCGGCTTCGGAACTTTTAAATATCTTGATATATCTCGAGAACTACGCATCTGATCAAAAAATATCATAGAACATAAAACGTAGGAAACTTAATTCTCTACAAAAAAGGTCTCCTAACATTTTGCCATAGCTCGCTTCGTTTCCGAGATATTTGCATATTTATCTCAAGGGAAGGGGCCTGACGGACATATTTCGAGATATTTCTTCTTCTTGTTGTTCTTCTTCTGCACAGCTAAGCTGGAAGTGGCATTTGCAGCTCGCAATAGTGCAGAGTTATCTCAAAGAAAGGGGCCACGGTGATTCTGTATCTCTATTATGTTGGTGCGGCTTCGGAACTTTTAAATATCTCGATATATCTCGAGAACTACGCATCTGATCAAAAAATATCATAGAACATAAAAAGTAGGAAACTTAATTCTCTACAAAAAAGGTCTCTCAACATTTTGCCATAGCACGCTTCGTTTCCGAGATATTTGCAGATATATCTCAAGGGAAGGGGCCTGACGGACATATTTCGAGATATTTTTTCTTCTTGTTGTTCTTCTTCTGCACAGCTAAGCTGGAAGTGGCATTTGCAGCTCGCAATCGTGCAGAGTTATCTCAAAGAAAGGGGCCACGGTGTTTCTGTATCTCTATTATGTTGGTGCGGCTTCGGAACTTTTAAATATCTCGATATATCGCGAAAACTACGCTTCTGATCAAAAAATATCATAGAACATAAATTGTAGGAAACATAATTCTCTACAAAAAAGATCCCTTAACATTTTGCCATAGCTCGCTTCGTTTCCGAGATATTTGCAGATATATCTCAAGGGAAGGGGCCTGACGGACATATTTCGAGATATTTCTTCTTCTTGTTGTTCTTCTTCTGCACAGCTAAGCTGGAAGTGGCATTTGCAGCTCGCAATAGTGCAGAGTTATCTCAAAGAAAGGGGCCACGGTGTTTCTGTATCTCTATTATGTTGGTGCGGCTTCGGAACTTTTAAATATCTTGATATATCTCGAGAACTACGCATCTGATCAAAAAATATCATAGAACATAAAAAGTAGGAAACTTAATTCTCTACAAAAAAGGTCTCTCAACATTTTGCCATAGCACGCTTCGTTTCCGAGATATTTGCAGATATATCTCAAGGGAAGGGGCCTGACGGACATATTTCGAGATATTTTTTCTTCTTGTTGTTCTTCTTCTGCACAGCTAAGCTGGAAGTGGCATTTGCAGCTCGCAATCGTGCAGAGTTATCTCAAAGAAAGGGGCCACGGTGTTTCTGTATCTCTATTATGTTGGTGCGTCTTCGGAACTTTTAAATATCTCGATATATCTCGAGAACTACGCGTCTGATCAAAAAATATCATAGAACATAAAAAGTAGGAAACTTAATTCTCTACAAAAACGGTCTCTTAACATTTTGCCATAGCTCGCTTCGTTTCCGAGATATTTGCAGATATATCTCAAGGGAAGGGGCCTGACGGACATATTTCGAGATATTTCTTCTTCTTGTTGTTCTTCTTCTGCACAGCTAAGCTGGAAGTGGCATTTGCGGCTCGCACTAGTGCACAGTTATCTCAAAGAAAGGGGCCACGGTGTTTCTGTATCTCTATTATGTTGGTGCGTCTTCGGAACTTTTAAATATCTCGATATATCTCGAAAACTACGCTTCTGATCAAAAAATATCATAGAACATAAATTGTAGGAAACATAATTGTCTACAAAAAACGTCTCTTAACATTTTGCCATAGCTCGCTTCGTTTCCGAGATATTTGCAGATTCAGCTCAAAGGAACTGGCCTGACGGACATATTTCGAGATATTTCTTCTTCTTGTTGTTCTTCTTCTGCACAGCTAAGCTGGAAGTGGCATTTGCGGCTCGCACTAGTGCACAGTTATCTCAAAGAAAGGGGCCACGGTGTTTCTGTATCTCTATTATGTTGGTGCGTCTTCGGAACTTTTAAATATCTCGATATATCTCGAAAACTACGCTTCTGATCAAAAAATATCATAGAACATAAATTGTAGGAAACATAATTCTCTACAAAAAACGTCTCTTAACATTTTGCCATAGCTCGCTTCGTTTCCGAGATATTTGCAGATTCAGCTCAAAGGAACTGGCCTGACGGACATATTTCGAGATATTTCTTCTTCTTGTTGTTCTTCTTCTGCACAGCTAAGCTGGAAGTGGCATTTGCAGCTCGCAATAGTGCAGAGTTATCTCAAAGAGAGGGGCCACGGTGTTTCTGTATCTCTATTATGTTGGTGCGGCTTCGGAACTTTTAAATATCTTGATATATCTCGAGAACTACGCATCTGATCAAAAAATATCATAGAAGAGAAAAAGTAGGAAACTTAATTCTCTACAAAAAAGGTCTCTTAACATTTCGCCATAGCTCGCTTCGTTTCCGAGATATGTGCAGATTTATCTCAAGGGAAGGGGCCTGACGGACATATTTCGAGATATTTCTTCTTCTTGTTGTTCTTCTTCTGCACAGCTAAGCTGGAAGTGGCATTTGCGGCTCGCACTAGTGCACAGTTATCTCAAAGAAAGGGGCCACGGTGTTTCTGTATCTCTATTATGTTGGTGCGTCTTCGGAACTTTTAAATATCTCGATATATCTCGAAAACTACGCTTCTGATCAAAAAATATCATAGAACATAAATTGTAGGAAACATAATTCTCTACAAAAAACGTCTCTTAACATTTTGCCATAGCTCGCTTCGTTTCCGAGATATTTGCAGATTCAGCTCAAAGGAACTGGCCTGACGGACATATTTCGAGATATTTCTTCTTCTTGTTGTTCTTCTTCTGCACAGCTAAGCTGGAAGTGGCATTTGCGGCTCGCACTAGTGCAGAGTTATCTCAAAGAAAGGGGCCACGGTGTTTCTGTATCTCTATTATGTTGGTGCGGCTTCGGAACTTTTAAATATCTCGATGTATCTCGAAAACTACGCTTCTGATCAAAAAATATCATACAACATAAATTGTAGGAAACATAATTCTCTACAAAAAAGGTCTCTTAACATTTTGCCATAGCTCGCTTCGTTTCCGAGATATTTGCAGATATATCTCAAGGGAAGGGGCCTGACGGACATATTTCGAGATATTTCTTCTTCTTGTTGTTCTTCTTCTGCACAGCTAAGCTGGAAGTGGCATTTACAGCTCGCAATAGTGCAGAGTTATCTCAAAGAAAGGGGCCACGGTGTTTCTGTATCTCTATTATGTTGGTGCGGCTTCGGAACTTTTAAATATCTTGATATATCTCGAGAACTACGCGTCTGATCAAAAAATATCATAGAACATAAAAAGTAGGAAACTTCATTCTCTACAAAAACGGTCTCTTAACATTTTGCCATAGCTCGCTTCGTTTCCGAGATATTTGCAGATATATCTCAAGGGAAGGGGCCTGACGGACATATTTCGAGATATTTCTTCTTCTTGTTGTTCTTCTTCTGCACAGCTACGCTGGAAGTGGCATTTGCGGCTCGCACTAGTGCACAGTTATCTCAAAGAAAGGGGCCACGGTGTTTCTGTATCTCTAATATGTTGGTGCGGCTTCGGAACTTTTAAATATCTCGATGTATCTCGAAAACTACGCTTCTGATCAAAAAATATCATAGAACATAAATTGTAGGAAACATAATTCTCTACAAAAAAGGTCTCTTAACATTTTGCCATAGCTCGCTTCGTTTCCGAGATATTTGCAGATATATCTCAAGGGAAGGGGCCTGACGGACAGATTTCGAGATATTTCTTCTTCTTGTTGTTCTTCTTCTGCACAGCTAAACTGGAAGTGGCATTTCCAGCTCGCAATAGTGCAGAGTTATCTCAAAGAGAGGGGCCACGGTGTTTCTGTATCTCTATTATGTTGGTGCGGCTTCGGAACTTTTAAATATCTTGATATATCTCGAGAACTACGCATCTGATCAAAAAATATCATAGAAGATAAAAAGTAGGAAGCTTAATTCTCTACAAAAAAGGTCTCTTAACATGTTGCCATAGCTCGCTTCGTTTCCGAGATATTTGCAGATTTATCTCAAGGGAAGGGGCCTGACGGACATATTTCGAGATATTTCTTCTTCTTGTTGTTCTTCTTCTGCACAGCTAAGCTGGAAGTGGCATTTGCGGCTCGCACTAGTGCAGAGTTATCTCAAAGAAAGGGGCCACGGTGTTTCTGTATCTCTATTATGTTGGTGCGGCTTCGGAACTTTTAAATATCTCGATGTATCTCGAAAACTACGCTTCTGGTCAAAAAATATCATACAACATAAATTGTAGGAAGCATAATTCTCTACAAAAAAGGTCTCTTAACATTTTGCCATAGCTCGCTTCGTTTCCGAGATATTTGCAGATTTATCTCAAGGGAAGGGGCCTGACGGACATATTTCGAGATATTTCTTCTTCTTGTTGTTCTTCTTCTGCACAGCTAAGCTGGAAGTGGCATTTGCGGCTCGCACTAGTGCAGAGTTATCTCAAAGAAAGGGGCCACGGTGTTTCTGTATCTCTATTATGTTGGTGCGGCTTCGGAACTTTTAAATATCTCGATATATCTCGAAAACTACGCTTCTGATCAAAAAATATCATAGAGCATAAATTGTAGGAAACAGAATTCTCTACAAAAAAGGTCTCTTAACATTTTGCCATAGCTCGCTTCGTTTCCGAGATATTTGCAGATATATCTCAAGGGAAGGGGCCTGACGGACATATTTCGAGATATTTCTTCTTCTTGTTGTTCTTCTTCTGCACAGCTAAGCTGGAAGTGGCATTTGCGGCTCGCACTAGTGCAGAGTTATCTCAAAGAAAGGGGCCACGGTGTTTCTGTATCTCTATTATGTTGGTGCGGCTTCGGAACTTTTAAATATCTCGATGTATCTCGAAAACTACGCTTCTGATCAAAAAATATCATAGAACATAAATTGTAGGAAACATAATTCCCTACAAAAAAGGTCTCTTAACATTTTGCCATAGCTCGCTTCGTTTCCGAGATATTTGCAGATATATCTCAAGGGAAGGGGCCTGACGGACAGATTTCGAGATATTTCTTCTTCTTGTTGTTCTTCTTCTGCACAGCTAAACTGGAAGTGGCATTTCCAGCTCGCAATAGTGCAGAGTTATCTCAAAGAGAGGGGCCACGGTGTTTCTGTATCTCTATTATGTTGGTGCGGCTTCGGAACTTTTAAATATCTTGATATATCTCGAGAACTACGCATCTGATCAAAAAATATCATAGAAGATAAAAAGTAGGAAGCTTAATTCTCTACAAAAAAGGTCTCTTAACATGTTGCCATAGCTCGCTTCGTTTCCGAGATATTTGCAGATTTATCTCAAGGGAAGGGGCCTGACGGACATATTTCGAGATATTTCTTCTTCTTGTTGTTCTTCTTCTGCACAGCTAAGCTGGAAGTGGCATTTGCGGCTCGCACTAGTGCAGAGTTATCTCAAAGAAAGGGGCCACGGTGTTTCTGTATCTCTATTATGTTGGTGCGGCTTCGGAACTTTTAAATATCTCGATGTATCTCGAAAACTACGCTTCTGGTCAAAAAATATCATACAACATAAATTGTAGGAAGCATAATTCTCTACAAAAAAGGTCTCTTAACATTTTGCCATAGCTCGCTTCGTTTCCGAGATATTTGCAGATTTATCTCAAGGGAAGGGGCCTGACGGACATATTTCGAGATATTTCTTCTTCTTGTTGTTCTTCTTCTGCACAGCTAAGCTGGAAGTGGCATTTGCGGCTCGCACTAGTGCAGAGTTATCTCAAAGAAAGGGGCCACGGTGTTTCTGTATCTCTATTATGTTGGTGCGGCTTCGGAACTTTTAAATATCTCGATATATCTCGAAAACTACGCTTCTGATCAAAAAATATCATAGAGCATAAATTGTAGGAAACAGAATTCTCTACAAAAAAGGTCTCTTAACATTTTGCCATAGCTCGCTTCGTTTCCGAGATATTTGCAGATATATCTCAAGGGAAGGGGCCTGACGGACATATTTCGAGATATTTCTTCTTCTTGTTGTTCTTCTTCTGCACAGCTAAGCTGGAAGTGGCATTTGCGGCTCGCACTAGTGCAGAGTTATCTCAAAGAAAGGGGCCACGGTGTTTCTGTATCTCTATTATGTTGGTGCGGCTTCGGAACTTTTAAATATCTCGATGTATCTCGAAAACTACGCTTCTGATCAAAAAATATCATAGAACATAAATTGTAGGAAACATAATTCCCTACAAAAAAGGTCTCTTAACATTTTGCCATAGCTCGCTTCGTTTCCGAGATATTTGCAGATATATCTCAAGGGAAGGGGCCTGACGGACATATTTCGAGATATTTCTTCTTCTTGTTGTTCTTCTTCTGCACAGCTAAGCTGGAGGTGGCATTTACAGCTCGCAATAGTGCAGAGTTATCTCAAAGAAAGGGGCCACGGTGTTTCTGTATCTCTATTATGTTGGTGCGGCTTCGGAACTTTTAAATATCTTGATATATCTCGAGTACTACGCATCTGATCAAAAAATATCATGGAAGATAAAAAGTAGGAAACTTAATTCTCTACAAAAAAGGTCTCTTAACATTTTGCCATAGCTCGCTTCGTTTCCGAGATATTTGCAGATTTATCTCAAGGGAAGGGGCCTGACGGACATATTTCGAGATATTTCTTCTTCTTGTTGTTCTTCTTCTGCACAGCTAAGCTGGAAGTGGCATTTGCGGCTCGCACTAGTGCAGAGTTATCTCAAAGAAAGGGGCCACGGTGTTTCTGTATCTCTATTATGTTGGTGCGTCTTCGGAACTTTTAAATATCTCGATGTATCTCGAAAACTACGCTTCTGATCAAAAAATATCATAGAACATAAATTGTAGGAAACATAATTCTCTACAAAAAAGGTCTCTTAACATTTTGCCATAGCTCGCTTCGTTTCCGAGATATTTGCAGATATATCTCAAGGGAAGGGGCCTGACGGACATATTTCGAGATACTTCTTCTTCTTGTTGTTCTTCTTCTGCACAGCTAAGCTGGAAGTGGCATTAACAGCTCGCAATAGTGCAGAGTTATCTCAAAGAAAGGGGCCACGGTGTTTCTGTATCCCTATTATGTTGGTGCGGCTTCGGAACTTTTAAATATCTCGATGTATCTCGAAAACTACGCTTCTGATCAAAAAATATCATAGAACATAAATTGTAGGAAACATAATTCTCTACAAAAAAGGTCTCTTAACATTTTGCCATAGCTCGCTTCGTTTCCGAGATATTTGCAGATATATCTCAAGGGAAGGGGCCTGACGGACATATTTCGAGATATTTCTTCTTCTTGTTGTTCTTCTTCTGCACAGCTAAGCTGGAAGTGGCATTTACAGCTCGCAATAGTGCAGAGTTATCTCAAAGAAAGGGGCCACGGTGTTTCTGTATCTCTATTATGTTGGTGCGGCTTCGGAACTTTTAAATATCTTGCTATATCTCGAGAACTACGCATCTGATCAAAAAATATCATAGAACATAAAAAGTAGGAAACTTAATTCGCTACAAAAAAGGTCTCTTAACATTTTGCCATAGCTCTCTTCGTTTCCGAGATATTTGCAGATTTATCTCAAGGGAAGGGGCCTGACGGACATATTTCGAGATATTTCTTCTTCTTGTTGTTCTTCTTCTGCACAGCTAAGCTGGAAGTGGCATTTGCGGCTCGCACTAGTGCAGAGTTATCTCAAAGAAAGGGGCCACGGTGTTTCTGTATCTCTATTATGTTGGTGCGGCTTCGGAACTTTTAAATATCTCGATGTATCTCGAAAACTACGCTTCTGATCAAAAAATATCATAGAACATAAATTGTAGGAAACATAATTCTCTATAAAAAACGTCTCTTAACATTTTGCCATAGCTCGCTTCGTTTCCGAGATATTTGCAGATTCATCTCAAAGGAACTGGCCTGACGGACATATTTCGAGATATTTCTTCTTCTTGTTGTTCTTCCTCTGCACAGCTAAGCTGGAAGTGGCATTTGCAACTCGCAATAGTGCAGAGTTATCTCAAAGAAAGGGGCCACGGCGTTTCTGTATCTCTATTATGTTGGTGCGGCTTCGGAACTTTTAAATATCTTGATATATCTCGAGAACTACGCATCTGATCAAAAAATATCATACAACATAAAAAGTAGGAAACTTAATTCTCTACAAAAAAGGTCTCTTAACATTTTGCCATAGCTCGCTTCGTTTCCGAGATATTTGCAGATTTATCTCAAGGGAAGGGGCCTGACGGACATATTTCGAGATATTTCTTCTTCTTGTTGTTCTTCTTCTGCACAGCTAAGCTGGAAGTGGCATTTGCGGCTCGCACTAGTGCAGAGTTATCTCAAAGAAAGGGGCCACGGTGTTTCTGTATCTCTATTATGTTGGTGCGGCTTCGGAACTTTTAAATATCTCGATGTATCTCGAAAACTACGCTTCTGATCAAAAAATATCATACAACATAAATTGTAGGAAACATAATTCTCTACAAAAAAGGTCTCTTAACATTTTGCCATAGCTCGCTTCGTTTCCGAGATATTTGCAGATATATCTCAAGGGAAGGGGCCTGACGGACAGATTTCGAGATATTTCTTCTTCTTGTTGTTCTTCTTCTGCACAGCTAAACTGGAAGTGGCATTTCCAGCTCGCAATAGTGCAGAGTTATCTCAAAGAGAGGGGCCACGGTGTTTCTGTATCTCTATTATGTTGGTGCGGCTTCGGAACTTTTAAATATCTTGATATATCTCGAGAACTACGCATCTGATCAAAAAATATCATAGAAGATAAAAAGTAGGAAGCTTAATTCTCTACAAAAAAGGTCTCTTAACATGTTGCCATAGCTCGCTTCGTTTCCGAGATATTTGCAGATTTATCTCAAGGGAAGGGGCCTGACGGACATATTTCGAGATATTTCTTCTTCTTGTTGTTCTTCTTCTGCACAGCTAAGCTGGAAGTGGCATTTGCGGCTCGCACTAGTGCAGAGTTATCTCAAAGAAAGGGGCCACGGTGTTTCTGTATCTCTATTATGTTGGTGCGGCTTCGGAACTTTTAAATATCTCGATGTATCTCGAAAACTACGCTTCTGGTCAAAAAATATCATACAACATAAATTGTAGGAAGCATAATTCTCTACAAAAAAGGTCTCTTAACATTTTGCCATAGCTCGCTTCGTTTCCGAGATATTTGCAGATTTATCTCAAGGGAAGGGGCCTGACGGACATATTTCGAGATATTTCTTCTTCTTGTTGTTCTTCTTCTGCACAGCTAAGCTGGAAGTGGCATTTGCGGCTCGCACTAGTGCAGAGTTATCTCAAAGAAAGGGGCCACGGTGTTTCTGTATCTCTATTATGTTGGTGCGGCTTCGGAACTTTTAAATATCTCGATATATCTCGAAAACTACGCTTCTGATCAAAAAATATCATAGAGCATAAATTGTAGGAAACAGAATTCTCTACAAAAAAGGTCTCTTAACATTTTGCCATAGCTCGCTTCGTTTCCGAGATATTTGCAGATATATCTCAAGGGAAGTGGCCTGACGGACATATTTCGAGATATTTCTTCTTCTTGTTGTTCTTCTTCTGCACAGCTAAGCTGGAAGTGGCATTTGCGGCTCGCACTAGTGCAGAGTTATCTCAAAGCAAGGGGCCACGGTGTTTCTGTATCTCTATTATGTTGGTGCGGCTTCGGAACTTTTAAATATCTCGATGTATCTCGAAAACTACGCTTCTGATCAAAAAATATCATAGAACATAAATTGTAGGAAACATAATTCCCTACAAAAAAGGTCTCTTAACATTTTGCCATAGCTCGCTTCGTTTCCGAGATATTTGCAGATATATCTCAAGGGAAGGGGCCTGACGGACATATTTCGAGATATTTCTTCTTCTTGTTGTTCTTCTTCTGCACAGCTAAGCTGGAGGTGGCATTTACAGCTCGCAATAGTGCAGAGTTATCTCAAAGAAAGGGGCCACGGTGTTTCTGTATCTCTATTATGTTGGTGCGGCTTCGGAACTTTTAAATATCTTGATATATCTCGAGTACTACGCATCTGATCAAAAAATATCATGGAAGATAAAAAGTAGGAAACTTAATTCTCTACAAAAAAGGTCTCTTAACATTTTGCCATAGCTCGCTTCGTTTCCGAGATATTTGCAGATTTATCTCAAGGGAAGGGGCCTGACGGACATATTTCGAGATATTTCTTCTTCTTGTTGTTCTTCTTCTGCACAGCTAAGCTGGAAGTGGCATTTGCGGCTCGCACTAGTGCAGAGTTATCTCAAAGAAAGGGGCCACGGTGTTTCTGTATCTCTATTATGTTGGTGCGGCTTCGGAACTTTTAAATATCTCGATGTATCTCGAAAACTACGCTTCTGATCAAAAAATATCATAGAACATAAATTGTAGGAAACATAATTCTCTATAAAAAACGTCTCTTAACATTTTGCCATAGCTCGCTTCGTTTCCGAGATATTTGCAGATTCATCTCAAAGGAACTGGCCTGACGGACATATTTCGAGATATTTCTTCTTCTTGTTGTTCTTCCTCTGCACAGCTAAGCTGGAAGTGGCATTTGCAGCTCGCAATAGTGCAGAGTTATCTCAAAGAAAGGGGCCACGGCGTTTCTGTATCTCTATTATGTTGGTGCGGCTTCGGAACTTTTAAATATCTTGATATATCTCGAGAACTACGCATCTGATCAAAAAATATCATACAACATAAAAAGTAGGAAACTTAATTCTCTACAAAAAAGGTCTCTTAACATTTTGCCATAGCTCGCTTCGTTTCCGAGATATTTGCAGATTTATCTCAAGGGAAGGGGCCTGACGGACATATTTCGAGATATTTCTTCTTCTTGTTGTTCTTCTTCTGCACAGCTAAGCTGGAAGTGGCATTTGCGGCTCGCACTAGTGCAGAGTTATCTCAAAGAAAGGGGCCACGGTGTTTCTGTATCTCTATTATGTTGGTGCGGCTTCGGAACTTTTAAATATCTCGATGTATCTCGAAAACTACGCTTCTGATCAAAAAATATCATACAACATAAATTGTAGGAAACATAATTCTCTACAAAAAAGGTCTCTTAACATTTTGCCATAGCTCGCTTCGTTTCCGAGATATTTGCAGATATATCTCAAGGGAAGGGGCCTGACGGACATATTTCGAGATATTTCTTCTTCTTGTTGTTCTTCTTCTGCACAGCTAAGCTGGAAGTGGCATTTACAGCTCGCAATAGTGCAGAGTTATCTCAAAGAAAGGGGCCACGGTGTTTCTGTATCTCTATTATGTTGGTGCGGCTTCGGAACTTTTAAATATCTTGATATATCTCGAGAACTACGCATCTGATCAAAAAATATCATACAACATGAAAAGTAGGAAACTTAATTCTCTACAAAAAAGGTCTCTTAACATTTTGCCATAGCTCTCT
The DNA here is from genome assembly GCF_051020975.1 of Osmia lignaria lignaria. Classification (NCBI taxonomy): domain Eukaryota; kingdom Metazoa; phylum Arthropoda; class Insecta; order Hymenoptera; family Megachilidae; genus Osmia; species Osmia lignaria. The sequence continues at coordinate 911,632 of NW_027478159.1, read as the reverse complement.
TCGTTTCCGAGATATTTGCAGATTTATCTCAAGGGAAGGGGCCTGACGGACATATTTCGAGATATTTCTTCTTCTTGTTGTTCTTCTTCTGCACAGCTAAGCTGGAAGTGGCATTTTCAGCTCGCAATAGTGCAGAGTTATCTCAAAGAAAGGGGCCACGGTGCTTCGGTATCTCTATTATGTTGGTGCGGCTTCGGAACTTTTAAATATCTTGATATATCTCGAGAACTACGCGTCTGATCAAAAAATATCATAGAACATAAAAAGTAGGAAACTTAATTCTCTACAAAAACGGTCTCTTAACATTTTGCCATAGCTCGCTTCGTTTCCGAGATATTTGCAGATATATCTCAAGGGAAGGGGCCTGACGGACATATTTCGAGATATTTCTTCTTCTTGTTGTTCTTCTTCTGCACAGCTAAGCTGGAAGTGGCATTTGCGGCTCGCACTAGTGCACAGTTATCTCAAAGAAAGGGGCCACGGTGTTTCTGTATCTCTATTATGTTGGTGCGGCTTCGGAACTTTTAAATATCTCGATGTATCTCGAAAACTACGCTTCTGATCAAAAAATATCATAGAACATAAATTGTAGGAAACATAATTCTCTACAAAAAAGGTCTCTTAACATTTTGCCATAGCTCGCTTCGTTTCCGAGATATTTGCAGATTTATCTCAAGGGAAGGGGCCTGACGGACATATTTCGAGATATTTCTTCTTCTTGTTGTTCTTCTTCTGCACAGCTAAGCTGGAAGTGGCATTTGCGGCTCGCACTAGTGCAGAGTTATCTCAAAGAAAGGGGCCACGGTGTTTCTGTATCTCTATTATGTCGGTGCGGCTTCGGAACTTTTAAATATCTCGATGTATCTCGAAAACTACGCTTCTGATCAAAAAATATCATAGAACATAAATTGTAGGAAACATAATTCCCTACAAAAAAGGTCTCTTAACATTTTGCCATAGCTCGCTTCGTTTCCGAGATATTTGCAGATATATCTCAAGGGAAGGGGCCTGACGGACATATTTCGAGATATTTCTTCTTCTTGTTGTTCTTCTTCTGCACAGCTAAGCTGGAGGTGGCATTTACAGCTCGCAATAGTGCAGAGTTATCTCAAAGAAAGGGGCCACGGTGTTTCTGTATCTCTATTATGTTGGTGCGGCTTCGGAACTTTTAAATATCTTGATATATCTCGAGTACTACGCATCTGATCAAAAAATATCATGGAAGATAAAAAGTAGGAAACTTAATTCTCTACAAAAAAGGTCTCTTAACATTTTGCCATAGCTCGCTTCGTTTCCGAGATATTTGCAGATTTATCTCAAGGGAAGGGGCCTGACGGACATATTTCGAGATATTTCTTCTTCTTGTTGTTCTTCTTCTGCACAGCTAAGCTGGAAGTGGCATTTGCGGCTCGCACTAGTGCAGAGTTATCTCAAAGAAAGGGGCCACGGTGTTTCTGTATCTCTATTATGTTGGTGCGTCTTCGGAACTTTTAAATATCTCGATGTATCTCGAAAACTACGCTTCTGATCAAAAAATATCATAGAACATAAATTGTAGGAAACATAATTCTCTACAAAAAAGGTCTCTTAACATTTTGCCATAGCTCGCTTCGTTTCCGAGATATTTGCAGATATATCTCAAGGGAAGGGGCCTGACGGACATATTTCGAGATATTTCTTCTTCTTGTTGTTCTTCTTCTGCACAGCTAAGCTGGAAGTGGCATTTACAGCTCGCAATAGTGCAGAGTTATCTCAAAGAAAGGGGCCACGGTGTTTCTGTATCTCTATTATGTTGGTGCGGCTTCGGAACTTTTAAATATCTTGATATATCTCGAGAACTACGCATTTAATCAAAAAATATCATAGAACATAAAAAGTAGGAAACTTAATTCTCTACAAAAAAGGTCTCTTAACATTTTGCCATAGCTCGCTTCGTTTCCGAGATATTTGCAGATTTATCTCAAGGGAAGGGGCCTGACGGACATATTTCGAGATATTTCTTCTTCTTGTTGTTCTTCTTCTGCACAGCTAAGCTGGAAGTGGCATTTGCGGCTCGCACTAGTGCAGAGTTATCTCAAAGAAAGGGGCCACGGTGTTTCTGTATCTCTATTATGTTGGTGCGTCTTCGGAACTTTTAAATATCTCGATGTATCTCGAAAACTACGCTTCTGATCAAAAAATATCATAGAACATAAATTGTAGGAAACATAATTCTCTACAAAAAAGGTCTCTTAACATTTTGCCATAGCTCGCTTCGTTTCCGAGATATTTGCAGATATATCTCAAGGGAAGGGGCCTGACGGACATATTTCGAGATATTTCTTCTTCTTGTTGTTCTTCTTCTGCACAGCTAAGCTGGAAGTGGCATTTACAGCTCGCAATAGTGCAGAGTTATCTCAAAGAAAGGGGCCACGGTGTTTCTGTATCTCTATTATGTTGGTGCGGCTTCGGAACTTTTAAATATCTTGATATATCTCGAGAACTACGCATTTAATCAAAAAATATCATAGAACATAAAAAGTAGGAAACTTAATTCTCTACAAAAAAGGTCTCTTAACATTTTGCCATAGCTCGCTTCGTTTCCGAGATATTTGCAGATTTATCTCAAGGGAAGGGGCCTGACGGACATATTTCGAGATATTTCTTCTTCTTGTTGTTCTTCTTCTGCACAGCTAAGCTGGAAGTGGCATTTGCGGCTCGCACTAGTGCAGAGTTATCTCAAAGAAAGGGGCCACGGTGTTTCTGTATCCCTATTATGTTGGTGCGGCTTCGGAACTTTTAAATATCTCGATATATCTCGAAAACTACGCTTCTGATCAAAAAATATCATAGAACATGAATTGTAGGAAACATAATTCTCTACAAAAAATGTCTCTTAACATTTTGCCATAGCTCGCTTCGTTTCCGAGATATTTGCAGATTCAGCTCAAAGGAACTGGCCTGACGGACATATTTCGAGATATTTCTTCTTCTTGTTGTTCTTCCTCTGCACAGCTGAGCTGGAAGTGGCATTTGCAGCTCGCAATAGTGCAGAGTTATCTCAAAGAAAGGGGCCACGGTGTTTCTGTATCTCTATTATGTTGGTGCGGCTTCTGAACTTTTAAATATCTTGATATATCTCGAGAACTACGCATCTGATCAAAAAATATCATAGAACATAAAAAGTAGGAAACTTAATTCTCTACAAAAAAGGTCTCTTAACATTTTGCCATAGCTCGCTTCGTTTCCGAGATATTTGCAGATTTATCTCAAGGGAAGGGGCCTGACGGACATATTTCGAGATATTTCTTCTTCTTGTTGTTCTTCTTCTGCACAGCTAAGCTGGAAGTGGCATTTGCGGCTCGCACTAGTGCAGAGTTATCTCAAAGAAAGGGGCCACGGTGTTTCTGTATCCCTATTATGTTGGTGCGGCTTCGGAACTTTTAAATATCTCGATGTATCTCGAAAACTACGCTTCTGATCAAAAAATATCATAGAACATAAATTGTAGGAAACATAGTTCTCTACAAAAAAGGTCTCTTAACATTTTGCCATAGCTCGCTTCGTTTCCGAGATATTTGCAGATATATCTCAAGGGAAGGGGCCTGACGGACATATTTCGAGATATTTCTTCTTCTTGTTGTTCTTCTTCTGCACAGCTAAGCTGGAAGTGGCATTTGCGGCTCGCACTAGTGCAGAGTTATCTCAAAGAAAGGGGCCACGCTGTTTCTGTATCTCTATTATGTTGGTGCGGCTTCGGAACTTTTAAATATCTCGATGTATCTCGAAAACTACGCTTCTGATCAAAAAATATCATAGAACATAAAAAGTAGGAAACTTAATTCTCTACAAAAAAGGTCTCTTAACATTTTGCCATAGCTCTCTTCGTTTCCGAGATATTTGCAGATTTATCTCAAGGGAAGGGGCCTGACGGACATATTTCGAGATATTTCTTCTTCTTGTTGTTCTTCTTCTGCACAGCTAAGCTGGAAGTGGCATTTGCGGCTCGCACTAGTGCAGAGTTATCTCAAAGAAAGGGGCCACGGTGTTTCTGTATCTCTATTATGTTGGTGCGGCTTCGGAACTTTTAAATATCTCGATGTATCTCGAAAACTACGCTTCTGATCAAAAAATACCATAGAACATAAATTGTAGGAAACATAATTCTCTATAAAAAACGTCTCTTAACATTTTGCCATAGCTCGCTTCGTTTCCGAGATATTTGCAGATTCATCTCAAAGGAACTGGCCTGACGGACATATTTCGAGATATTTCTTCTTCTTGTTGTTCTTCCTCTGCACAGCTAAGCTGGAAGTGGCATTTGCAGCTCGCAATAGTGCAGAGTTATCTCAAAGAAAGGGGCCACGGCGTTTCTGTATCTCTATTATGTTGGTGCGGCTTCGGAACTTTTAAATATCTTGATATATCTCGAGAACTACGCATCTGATCAAAAAATATCATAGAACATAAAAAGTAGGAAACTTAATTCTCTACAAAAAAGGTCTCTTAACATTTTGCCATAGCTCGCTTCGTTTCCGAGATATTTGCAGATTTATCTCAAGGGAAGGGGCCTGACGGACATATTTCGAGATATTTCTTCTTCTTGTTGTTCTTCTTCTGCACAGCTAAGCTGGAAGTGGCATTTGCGGCTCGCACTAGTGCAGAGTTATCTCAAAGAAAGGGGCCACGGTGTTTCTGTATCTCTATTATGTTGGTGCGGCTTCGGAACTTTTAAATATCTCGATGTATCTCGAAAACTACGCTTCTGATCAAAAAATATCATCCAACATAAATTGTAGGAAACATAATTCTCTACAAAAAAGGTCTCTTAACATTTTGCCATAGCTCGCTTCGTTTCCGAGATATTTGCAGATATATCTCAAGGGAAGGGGCCTGACGGACATATTTCGAGATATTTCTTCTTCTTGTTGTTCTTCTTCTGCACAGCTAAGCTGGAAGTGGCATTTACAGCTCGCAATAGTGCAGAGTTATCTCAAAGAAAGGGGCCACGGTGTTTCTGTATCTCTATTATGTTGGTGCGGCTTCGGAACTTTTAAATATCTTGATATATCTCGAGAAGTACGCATCTGATCAAAAAATATCATAGAACATGAAAAGTAGGAAACTTAATTCTCTACAAAAAAGGTCTCTTAACATTTTGCCATAGCTCTCTTCGTTTCCGAAATATTTGCAGATTTATCTCAAGGGAAGGGGCCTGACGGACATATTTCGAGATATTTCTTCTTCTTGTTGTTCTTCTTCTGCACAGCTAAGCTGGAAGTGGCATTTGCAGCTCGCAATAGTGCAGAGTTATCTCAAAGAAAGGGGCCACGGTGTTTCTGTATCTCTATTATGTTGGTGCGGCTTCGGAACTTTTAAATATCTTGATATATCTCGAGAACTACGCGTCTGATCAAAAAATATCATAGAACATAAAAAGTAGGAAACTTAATTCTCTACAAAAACGGTCTCTTAACATTTTGCCATAGCTCGCTTCGTTTCCGAGATATTTGCAGATATATCTCAAGGGAAGGGGCCTGACGGACATATTTCGAGATATTTCTTCTTCTTGTTGTTCTTCTTCTGCACAGCTAAGCTGGAAGTGGCATTTGCGGCTCGCACTAGTGCACAGTTATCTCAAAGAAAGGGGCCACGGTGTTTCTGTATCTCTATTATGTTGGTGCGTCTTCGGAACTTTTAAATATCTCGATATATCTCGAAAACTACGCTTCTGATCAAAAAATATCATAGAACATAAATTGTAGGAAACATAATTCTCTACAAAAAACGTCTCTTAACATTTTGCCATAGCTCGCTTCGTTTCCGAGATATTTGCAGATTCAGCTCAAAGGAACTGGCCTGACGGACATATTTCGAGATATTTCTTCTTCTTGTTGTTCTTCCTCTGCACAGCTAAGCTGGAAGTGGCATTTGCAGCTCGCAATAGTGCAGAGTTATCTCAAAGAAAGGGGCCACGGTGTTTCTGTATCTCTATTATGTTGGTGCGGCTTCGGAACTTTTAAATATCTTGATATATCTCGAGAACTACGCATCTGATCAAAAAATATCATAGAACATAAAAAGTAGGAAACTTAATTCTCTACAAAAAAGGTCTCTTAACATTTTGCCATAGCTCGCTTCGTTTCCGAGATATTTGCAGATTTATCTCAAGGGAAGGGGCCTGACGGACATATTTCGAGATATTTCTTCTTCTTGTTGTTCTTCTTCTGCACAGCTAAGCTGGAAGTGGCATTTGCGGCTCGCACTAGTGCAGAGGTATCTCAAAGAAAGGGGCCACGGTGTTTCTGTATCTCTATTATGTTGGTGCGGCTTCGGAACTTTTAAATATCTCGATATATCTCGAAAACTACGCTTCTGATCAAAAAATATCATAGAACATAAATTGTAGGAAACAGAATTCTCTACAAAAAAGGTCTCTTAACATTTTGCCATAGCTCGCTTCGTTTCCGAGATATTTGCAGATATATCTCAAGGGAAGGGGCCTGCCGGACATATTTCGAGATATTTCTTCTTCTTGTTGTTCTTCTTCTGCACAGCTAAGCTGGAAGTGGCATTTGCGGCTCGCACTAGTGCTGAGTTATCTCAAAGAAAGGGGCCACGGTGTTTCTGTATCTCTATTATGTTGGTGCGGCTTCGGAACTTTTAAATATCTTGATATATCTCGAGAACTACGCATCTGATCAAAAAATATCATAGAACATAAAAAGTAGGAAACTTAATTCTCTACAAAAAAGGTCTCTTAACATTTTGCCATAGCTCGCTTCGTTTCCGAGATATTTGCAGATTCAGCTCAAAGGAACTGGCCTGACGAACATATTTCGAGATATTTCTTCTTCTTGTTGTTCTTCCTCTGCACAGCTAAGCTGGAAGTGGCATTTGCAGCTCGCAATAGTGCAGAGTTATCTCAAAGAAAGGGGCCACGGTGTTTCTGTATCTCTATTATGTTGGTGCGGCTTCGGAACTTTTAAATAACTTGATATATCTCGAGAATTACGCATCTGATCAAAAAATATCATAGAACATAAAAAGTAGGAAACTTAATTCTCTACAAAAAAGGTCTCTTAACATTTTGCCATAGCTCGCTTCGTTTCCGAGATATGTGCAGATTTATCTCAAGGGAAGGGGCCTGACGGACATATTTCGAGATATTTCTTCTTCTTGTTGTTCTTCTTCTGCACAGCTAAGCTGGAAGTGGCATTTGCGGCTCGCACTAGTGCAGAGTTATCTCAACTAAAGGGGCCACGGTGTTTCTGTATCTCTATTATGTTGGTGCGGCTTCGGAACTTTTAAATATCTCGATATATCTCGAAAACTACGCTTCTGATCAAAAAATATCATAGAACATAAATTGTAGGAAACATAATTCTCTACAAAAAAGGTCTCTTAACATTTTGCCATAGCTCGCTTCGTTTCCGAGATATTTGCAGATATATCTCAAGGGAAGGGGCCTGACGGACATATTTCGAGATATTTCTTCTTCTTGTTGTTCTTCTTCTGCACAGCTAAGCTGGAAGTGGCATTTACAGCTCGCAATAGTGCAGAGTTATGTCAAAGAAAGGGGCCACGGTGTTTCTGTATCCCTATTATGTTGGTGCGGCTTCGGAACTTTTAAATATCTCGATATATCTCGAAAACTACGCTTCTGATCAAAAAATATCATAGAACATAAATTGTAGGAAACATAATTCTCTACAAAAAATGTCTCTTAACATTTTGCCATAGCTCGCTTCGTTTCCGAGATATTTGCAGATTCAGCTCAAAGGAACTGGCCTGACGGACATATTTCGAGATATTTCATCTTCTTGTTGTTCTTCCTCTGCACAGCTAAGCTGGAAGTGGCATTTGCAGCTCGCAATAGTGCAGAGTTATCTCAAAGAAAGGGGCCACGGTGTTTCTGTATCTCTATTATGTTGGTGCGGCTTCGGAACTTTTAAATATCTTGATATATCTCGAGAACTACGCATCTGATCAAAAAATATCATAGAACATAAAAAGTAGGAAACTTAATTCTCTACAAAAAAGGTCTCTTAACATTTTGCCATAGCTCGCTTCGTTTCCGAGATATTTGCAGATTTATCTCAAGGGAAGGGGCCTGACGGACATATTTCGAGATATTTCTTCTTCTTGTTGTTCTTCTTCTGCACAGCTAAGCTGGAAGTGGCATTTGCGGCTCGCACTAGTGCAGAGTTATCTCAAAGAAAGGGGCCACGGTGTTTCTGTATCTCTATTATGTTGGTGCGGCTTCGGAACTTTTAAATATCTCGATATATCTCGAAAACTACGCTTCTGATCAAAAAATATCATAGAGCATAAATTGTAGAAAACAGAATTCTCTACAAAAAAGGTCTCTTAACATTTTCCCATAGCTCGCTTCGTTTCCGAGATATTTGCAGATTTATCTCAAGGGAAGGGGCCTAACGGACATATTTCGAGATATTTCTTCTTCTTGTTGTTCTTCTTCTGCACAGCTAAACTGGAAGTGGCATTTCCAGCTCGCAATAGTGCAGAGTTATCTCAAAGAGAGGGGCCACGGTGTTTCTGTATCTCTATTATGTTGGTGCGGCTTCGGAACTTTTAAATATCTTGATATATCTCGAGAACTACGCATCTGATCAAAAAATATCATAGAAGATAAAAAGTAGGAAGCTTAATTCTCTACAAAAAAGGTCTCTTAACATTTTGCCATAGCTCGCTTCGTTTCCGAGATGTTTGCAGATTTATCTCAAGGGAAGGGGCCTGACGGACATATTTCGAGATATTTCTTCTTCTTGTTGTTCTTCTTCTGCACAGCTAAACTGGAAGTGGCATTTCCAGCTCGCAATAGTGCAGAGTTATCTCAAAGCGAGGGGCCACGGTGTTTCTGTATCTCTATTATGTTGGTGCGGCTTCGGAACTTTTAAATATCTTGATATATCTCGAGAACTACGCATCTGATCAAAAAATATCATCGAAGATAAAAAGTAGGAAACTTAATTCTCTACAAAAAAGGTCTCTTAACATTTTGCCATAGCTCGCTTCGTTTCCGAGATATTTGCAGATTTATCTCAAGGGAAGGGGCCTGACGGACATATTTCGAGATATTTCTTCTTCTTGTTGCTCTTCTTCTGCACAGCTAAGCTGGAAGTGGCATTTGCGGCTCGCACTAGTGCAGAGTTATCTCAAAGAAAGGGGCCACGGTGTTTCTGTATCCCTATTATGTTGGTGCGGCTTCTGAACTTTTAAATATCTCGATATATCTCGAAAACTACGATTCTGACCAAAAAATATCATAGAACATAAATTGTAGGAAACATAATTCTCTACAAAAAACGTCTCTTAACATTTTGCCATAGCTCGCTTCGTTTCCGAGATATTTGCAGATTCAGCTCAAAGGAACTGGCCTGACGGACATATTTCGAGATATTTCTTCTTCTTGTTGTTCTTCCTCTGCACAGCTAAGCTGGAAGTGGCATTTGCGGCTCGCACTAGTGCAGAGTTATCTCAAAGAAAGGGGCCACGCTGTTTCTGTATCTCTATTATGTTGGTGCGGCTTCGGAACTTTTAAATATCTCGATGTATCTCGAAAACTACGCTTCTGATCAAAAAATATCATAGAACATAAATTGTAGGAAACATAATTCTCTATGAAAAACGTATCTTAACATTTTGCCATGGCTCGCTTCGTTTCCGAGATATTTGCAGATTTATCTCAAGGGAAGGGGCTTGACGGACATATTTCGAGATATTTCTTCTTCTTGTTGTTCTTCTTCTGCACAGCTAAGCTGGAAGTGGCATTTGCGGCTCGCACTAGTGCAGAGTTATCTCAAAGAAAGGGGCCACGGTGTTTCTGTATCCCTATTATGTTGGTGCGGCTTCGGAACTTTTAAATATCTCGATATATCTCGAAAACTACGCTTCTGATCAAAAAATATCATACAACATAAATTGTAGGAAACATAATTCTCTACAAAAAAGGTCTCTTAACATTTTGTCATAGCTCGCTTCGTTTCCGAGATATTTGCAGATATATCTCAAGGGAAGGGGCTTGACGGACATATTTCGAGATATTTCTTCTTCTTGTTGTTCTTCTTCTGCACAGCTAAACTGGAAGTGGCATTTCCAGCTCGCAATAGTGCAGAGTTATCTCAAAGAGAGGGGCCACGGTGTTTCTGTATCTCTATTATGTTGGTGCGGCTTCGGAACTTTTAAATATCTTGATATATCTCGAGAACTACGCATCTGATCAAAAAATATCATAGAAGATAAAAAGTAGGAAACTTAATTCGCTACAAAAAAGGTCTCTTAACATTTTGCCATAGCTCGCTTCGTTTCCGAGATATTTGCAGATTTATCTCAAGGGAAGGGGCCTGACGGACATATTTCGAGATATTTCTTCTTCTTGTTGTTCTTCTTCTGCACAGCTAAGCTGGAAGTGGCATTTGCGGCTCGCACTAGTGCAGAGTTATCTCAAAGAAAGGGGCCACGGTGTTTCTGTATCCCTATTATGTTGGTGCGGCTTCTGAACTTTTAAATATCTCGATATATCTCGAAAACTACGCTTCTGACCAAAAAATATCATAGAACATAAATTGTAGGAAACATAATTCTCTACAAAAAACGTCTCTTAACATTTTGCCATAGCTCGCTTCGTTTCCGAGATATTTGCAGATTCAGCTCAAAGGAACTGGCCTGACGGACATATTTCGAGATATTTCTTCTTCTTGTTGTTCTTCCTCTGCACAGCTAAGCTGGAAGTGGCATTTGCGGCTCGCACTAGTGCAGAGTTATCTCAAAGAAAGGGGCCACGCTGTTTCTGTATCTCTATTATGTTGGTGCGGCTTCGGAACTTTTAAATATCTCGATGTATCTCGAAAACTACGCTTCTGATCAAAAAATATCATAGAACATAAATTGTAGGAAACATAATTCTCTATGAAAAACGTCTCTTAACATTTTGCCATAGCTCGCTTCGTTTCCGAGATATTTGCAGATTTATCTCAAGGGAAGGGGCCTGACGGACATATTTCGAGATATTTCTTCTTCTTGTTGTTCTTCTTCTGCACAGCTAAGCTGGAAGTGGCATTTGCGGCTCGCACTAGTGCAGAGTTATCTCAAAGAAAGGGGCCACGGTGTTTCTGTATCCCTATTGTGTTGGTGCGGCTTCGGAACTTTTAAATATCTCGATATATCTCGAAAACTACGCTTCTGATCAAAAAATATCATACAACATAAATTGTAGGAAACATAATTCTCTACAAAAAAGGTCTCTTAACATTTTGTCATAGCTCGCTTCGTTTCCGAGATATTTGCAGATATATCTCAAGGGAAGGGGCTTGACGGACATATTTCGAGATATTTCTTCTTCTTGTTGTTCTTCTTCTGCACAGCTAAACTGGAAGTGGCATTTCCAGCTCGCAATAGTGCAGAGTTATCTCAAAGAGAGGGGCCACGGTGTTTCTGTATCTCTATTATGTTGGTGCGGCTTCGGAACTTTTAAATATCTTGATATATCTCGAGAACTACGCATCTGATCAAAAAATATCATAGAAGATAAAAAGTAGGAAACTTAATTCTCTACAAAAAAGGTCTCTTAACATTTTGCCATAGCTCGCTTCGTTTCCGAGATATTTGCAGATTTATCTCAAGGGAAGGGGCCTGACGGACATATTTCGAGATATTTCTTCTTCTTGTTGTTCTTCTTCTGCACAGCTAAGCTGGAAGTGGCATTTGCGGCTCGCACTAGTGCAGAGTTATCTCAAAGAAAGGGGCCACGGTGTTTCTGTATCCCTATTATGTTGGTGCGGCTTCTGAACTTTTAAATATCTCGATATATCTCGAAAACTACGCTTCTGACCAAAAAATATCATAGAACATAAATTGTAGGAAACATAATTCTCTACAAAAAACGTCTCTTAACATTTTGCCATAGCTCGCTTCGTTTCCGAGATATTTGCAGATTCAGCTCAAAGGAACTGGCCTGACGGACATATTTCGAGATATTTCTTCTTCTTGTTGTTCTTCCTCTGCACAGCTAAGCTGGAAGTGGCATTTGCGGCTCGCACTGGTGCAGAGTTATCTCAAAGAAAGGGGCCACGCTGTTTCTGTATCTCTATTATGTTGGTGCGGCTTCGGAACTTTTAAATATCTCGATGTATCTCGAAAACTACGCTTCTGATCAAAAAATATCATAGAACATAAATTGTAGGAAACATAATTCTCTATAAAAAACGTCTCTTAACATTTTGCCATAGCTCGCTTCGTTTCCGAGATATTTGCAGATTCATCTCAAAGGAACTGGCCTGACGGACATATTTCGAGATATTTCTTCTTCTTGTTGTTCTTCCTCTGCACAGCTAAGCTGGAAGTGGCATTTGCAGCTCGCAATAGTGCAGAGTTATCTCAAAGAAAGGGGCCACGGCGTTTCTGTATCTCTATTATGTTGGTGCGGCTTCGGAACTTTTAAATATCTTGATATATCTCGAGAACTACGCATCTGATCAAAAAATATCATAGAAGATAAAAAGTAGGAAACTTAATTCTCTACAAAAAAGGTCTCTTAACATTTTGCCATAGCTCGCTTCGTTTCCGAGATATTTGCAGATTCAGCTCAAAGGAACTGGCCTGACGGACATATTTCGAGATATTTCTTCTTCTTGTTGTTCTTCCTCTGCACAGCTAAGCTGGAAGTGGCATTTGCGGCTCGCACTGGTGCAGAGTTATCTCAAAGAAAGGGGCCACGCTGTTTCTGTATCTCTATTATGTTGGTGCGGCTTCGGAACTTTTAAATATCTCGATGTATCTCGAAAACTACGCTTCTGATCAAAAAATATCATAGAACATAAATTGTAGGAAACATAATTCTCTATAAAAAACGTCTCTTAACATTTTGCCATAGCTCGCTTCGTTTCCGAGATATTTGCAGATTCATCTCAAAGGAACTGGCCTGACGGACATATTTCGAGATATTTCTTCTTCTTGTTGTTCTTCCTCTGCACAGCTAAGCTGGAAGTGGCATTTGCAGCTCGCAATAGTGCAGAGTTATCTCAAAGAAAGGGGCCACGGCGTTTCTGTATCTCTATTATGTTGGTGCGGCTTCGGAACTTTTAAATATCTTGATATATCTCGAGAACTACGCATCTGATCAAAAAATATCATAGAAGATAAAAAGTAGGAAACTTAATTCTCTACAAAAAAGGTCTCTTAACATTTTGCCATAGCTCGCTTCGTTTCCGAGATATTTGCAGATTTATCTCAAGGGAAGGGGCCTGACGGACATATTTCGAGATATTTCTTCTTCTTGTTGTTCTTCTTCTGCACAGCTAAGCTGGAAGTGGCATTTGCGGCTCGCACTAGTGCAGAGTTATCTCAAAGAAAGGGGCCACGCTGTTTCTGTATCTCTATTATGTTGGTGCGGCTTCGGAACTTTTAAATATCTCGATGTATCTCGAAAACTACGCTTCTGATCAAAAAATATCATAGAACATAAATTGTAGGAAACATAATTCTCTATAAAAAACGTCTCTTAACATTTTGCCATAGCTCGCTTCGTTTCCGAGATATTTGCAGATTCATCTCAAAGGAACTGGCCTGACGGACATATTTCGAGATATTTCTTCTTCTTGTTGTTCTTCCTCTGCACAGCTAAGCTGGAAGTGGCATTTGCAGCTCGCAATAGTGCAGAGTTATCTCAAAGAAAGGGGCCACGGCGTTTCTGTATCTCTATTATGTTGGTGCGGCTTCGGAACTTTTAAATATCTTGATATATCTCGAGAACTACGCATCTGATCAAAAAATATCATAGAACATAAAAAGTAGGAAACTTAATTCTCTACAAAAAAGGTCTCTTAACATTTTGCCATAGCTCGCTTCGTTTCCGAGATATTTGCAGATTTATCTCAAGGGAAGGGGCCTGACGGACATATTTCGAGATATTTCTTCTTCTTGTTGTTCTTCTTCTGCACAGCTAAGCTGGAAGTGGCATTTGCGGCTCGCACTAGTGCAGAGTTATCTCAAAGAAAGGGGCCACGGTGTTTCTGTATCTCTATTATGTTGGTGCGGCTTCGGAACTTTTAAATATCTTGATATATCTCGAGAACTACGCATCTGATCAAAAAATATCATAGAACATAAAAAGTAGCAAACTTAATTCTCTACAAAAAAGGTCTCTTAACATTTTGCCATAGCTCACTTCGTTTCCGAGATATTTGCAGATTTATCTCAAGGGAAGGGGCCTGACGGACATATTTCGAGATATTTCTTCTTCTTGTTGTTCTTCTTCTGCACAGCTAAGCTGGAAGTGGCATTTGCGGCTCGCACTAGTGCAGAGTTATCTCAAAGAAAGGGGCCACGGTGATTCTGTATCTCTATTATGTTGGTGCGGCTTCGGAACTTTTAAATATCTCGATATATCTCGAAAACTACGCTTCTGATCAAAAAATATCATAGAGCATAAATTGTAGGAAACAGAATTCTCTACAAAAAAGGTCTCTTAACATTTTGCCATAGCTCGCTTCGTTTCCGAGATATTTGCAGATATATCTCAAGGGAAGGGGCCTGACGGACATATTTCGAGATATTTCTTCTTCTTGTTGTTCTTCTTCTGCACAGCAAAGCTGGAAGTGGCATTTGCGGCTCGCACTAGTGCAGAGTTATCTCAAAGAAAGGGGCCACGGTGTTTCTGTATCTCTATTATGTTGGTGCGGCTTCGGAACTTTTAAATATCTCGATGTATCTCGAAAACTACGCTTCTGATCAAAAAATATCATAGAACATAAATTGTAGGAAACATAATTCTCTACAAAAAAGGTCTCTTAACATTTTGCCATAGCTCGCTTCGTTTCCGAGATATTTGCAGATATATCTCAAGGGAAGGGGCCTGACGGACATATTTCGAGATATTTCTTCTTCTTGTTGTTCTTCTTCTGCACAGCTAAGCTGGAAATGGCATTTACAGCTCGCAATAGTGCAGAATTATCTCAAAGAAAGGGGCCACGGTGTTTCTGTATCTCTATTATGTTGGTGCGGCTTCGGAACTTTTAAATATCTTGATATATCTCGAGAACTACGCATCTGATCAAAAAATATCATAGAAGGTAAAAAGTAGGAAACTTAATTCTCTATAAAAAAGGTCTCTTAACATTTTGCCATAGCTCGCTTCGTTTCCGAGATATTTGCAGATTTATCTCAAGGGAAGGGGCCTGACGGACATATTTCGAGATATTTCTTCTTCTTGTTGTTCTTCTTCTGCACAGCTAAGCTGGAAGTGGCATTTGCGGCTCGCACTAGTGCAGAGTTATCTCAAAGAAAGGGGCCACGGTGTTTCTGTATCTCTATTATGTTGGTGCGGCTTCGGAACTTTTAAATATCTCGATGTATCTCGAAAACTACGCTTCTGATCAAAAAATATCATACAGCATAAATTGTAGGAAACGTAATTCTCTACAAAAAAGGTCTCTTAACATTTTGCCATAGCTCGCTTCGTTTCCGAGATATTTGCAGATATATCTCAAGGGAAGGGGCCTGACGGACATATTTCGAGATATTTCTTCTTCTTGTTGTTCTTCTTCTGCACAGCTAAGCTGGAAGTGGCATTTACAGCTCGCAATAGTGCAGAGTTATCTCAAAGAAAGGGGCCACGGTGTTTCTGTATCTCTATTATGTTGGTGCGGCTTCGGAACTTTTAAATATCTTGATATATCTCGAGAACTACGCATCTGATCAAAAAATATCATAGAACATAAAAAGTAGCAAACTTAATTCTCTACAAAAAAGGTCTCTTAACATTTTGCCATAGCTCACTTCGTTTCCGAGATATTTGCAGATTTATCTCAAGGGAAGGGGCCTGACGGACATATTTCGAGATATTTCTTCTTCTTGTTGTTCTTCTTCTGCACAGCTAAGCTGGAAGTGGCATTTGCGGCTCGCACTAGTGCAGAGTTATCTCAAAGAAAGGGGCCACGGTGATTCTGTATCTCTATTATGTTGGTGCGGCTTCGGAACTTTTAAATATCTCGATATATCTCGAAAACTACGCTTCTGATCAAAAAATATCATAGAGCATAAATTGTAGGAAACAGAATTCTCTACAAAAAAGGTCTCTTAACATTTTGCCATAGCTCGCTTCGTTTCCGAGATATTTGCAGATATATCTCAAGGGAAGGGGCCTGACGGACATATTTCGAGATATTTCTTCTTCTTGTTGTTCTTCTTCTGCACAGCAAAGCTGGAAGTGGCATTTGCGGCTCGCACTAGTGCAGAGTTATCTCAAAGAAAGGGGCCACGGTGTTTCTGTATCTCTATTATGTTGGTGCGGCTTCGGAACTTTTAAATATCTCGATGTATCTCGAAAACTACGCTTCTGATCAAAAAATATCATAGAACATAAATTGTAGGAAACATAATTCTCTACAAAAAAGGTCTCTTAACATTTTGCCATAGCTCGCTTCGTTTCCGAGATATTTGCAGATATATCTCAAGGGAAGGGGCCTGACGGACATATTTCGAGATATTTCTTCTTCTTGTTGTTCTTCTTCTGCACAGCTAAGCTGGAAGTGGCATTTACAGCTCGCAATAGTGCAGAGTTATCTCAAAGAAAGGGGCCACGGTGTTTCTGTATCTCTATTATGTTGGTGCGGCTTCGGAACTTTTAAATATCTTGATATATCTCGAGAACTACGCATCTGATCAAAAAATATCATAGAAGGTAAAAAGTAGGAAACTTAATTCTCTATAAAAAAGGTCTCTTAACATTTTGCCATAGCTCGCTTCGTTTCCGAGATATTTGCAGATTTATCTCAAGGGAAGGGGCCTGACGGACATATTTCGAGATATTTCTTCTTCTTGTTGTTCTTCTTCTGCACAGCTAAGCTGGAAGTGGCATTTGCGGCTCGCACTAGTGCAGAGTTATCTCAAAGAAAGGGGCCACGGTGTTTCTGTATCTCTATTATGTTGGTGCGGCTTCGGAACTTTTAAATATCTCGATGTATCTCGAAAACTACGCTTCTGATCAAAAAATATCATACAGCATAAATTGTAGGAAACGTAATTCTCTACAAAAAAGGTCTCTTAACATTTTGCCATAGCTCGCTTCGTTTCCGAGATATTTGCAGATATATCTCAAGGGAAGGGGCCTGACGGACATATTTCGAGATATTTCTTCTTCTTGTTGTTCTTCTTCTGCACAGCTAAGCTGGAAGTGGCATTTACAGCTCGCAATAGTGCAGAGTTATCTCAAAGAAAGGGGCCACGGTGTTTCTGTATCTCTATTATGTTGGTGCGGCTTCGGAACTTTTAAATATCTTGATATATCTCGAGAACTACGCATCTGATCAAAAAATATCATAGAAGATAAAAAGTAGGAAACTTAATTCTCTACAAAAAAGGTCTCTTAACATTTTGCCATAGCTCGCTTCGTTTCCGAGATATTTGCAGATTTATCTCAAGGGAAGGGGCCTGACGGACATATTTCGAGATATTTCTTCTTCTTGTTGTTCTTCTTCTGCACAGCTAAGCTGGAAGTGGCATTTGCGGCTCGCACTAGTGCAGAGTTATCTCAAAGAAAGGGGCCACGGTGTTTCTGTATCCCTATTATGTTGGTGCGGCTTCTGAACTTTTAAATATCTCGATATATCTCGAAAACTACGCTTCTGACCAAAAAATATCATAGAACATAAATTGTAGGAAACATAATTCTCTACAAAAAACGTCTCTTAACATTTTGCCATAGCTCGCTTCGTTTCCGAGATATTTGCAGATTCAGCTCAAAGGAACTGGCCTGACGGACATATTTCGAGATATTTCTTCTTCTTGTTGTTCTTCCTCTGCACAGCTAAGCTGGAAGTGGCATTTGCGGCTCGCACTAGTGCAGAGTTATCTCAAAGAAAGGGGCCACGCTGTTTCTGTATCTCTATTATGTTGGTGCGGCTTCGGAACTTTTAAATATCTCGATGTATCTCGAAAACTACGCTTCTGATCAAAAAATATCATAGAACATAAATTGTAGGAAACATAATTCTCTATAAAAAACGTCTCTTAACATTTTGCCATAGCTCGCTTCGTTTCCGAGATATTTGCAGATTCATCTCAAAGGAACTGGCCTGACGGACATATTTCGAGATATTTCTTCTTCTTGTTGTTCTTCCTCTGCACAGCTAAGCTGGAAGTGGCATTTGCAGCTCGCAATAGTGCAGAGTTATCTCAAAGAAAGGGGCCACGGCGTTTCTGTATCTCTATTATGTTGGTGCGGCTTCGGAACTTTTAAATATCTTGATATATCTCGAGAACTACGCATCTGATCAAAAAATATCGTAGAAGATAAAAAGTAGGAAACTTAATTCTCTACAAAAAAGGTCTCTTAACATTTTGCCATAGCTCGCTTCGTTTCCGAGATATTTGCAGATTTATCTCAAGGGAAGGGGCCTGACGGACATATTTCGAGATATTTCTTCTTCTTGTTGTTCTTCTTCTGCACAGCTAAGCTGGAAGTGGCATTTGCGGCTCGCACTAGTGCAGAGTTATCTCAAAGAAAGGGGCCACGGTGTTTCTGTATCTCTATTATGTTGGTGCGGCTTCGGAACTTTTAAATATCTCGATGTATCTCGAAAACTACGCTTCTGATCAAAAAATATCATAGAACATAAATTGTAGGAAACATAATTCTCTACAAAAAAGGTCTCTTAACATTTTGCCATAGCTCGCTTCGTTTCCGAGATATTTGCAGATATATCTCAAGGGAAGGGGCCTGACGGACATATTTCGAGATATTTCTTCTTCTTGTTGTTCTTCTTCTGCACAGCTAAGCTGGAAGTGGCATTTACAGCTCGCAATAGTGCAGAGTTATCTCAAAGAAAGGGGCCACGGTGTTTCTGTATCTCTATTATGTTGGTGCGGCTTCGGAACTTTTAAATATCTTGATATATCTCGAGAACTACGCATCTGATCAAAAAATATCATAGAAGGTAAAAAGTAGGAAACTTAATTCTCTATAAAAAAGGTCTCTTAACATTTTGCCATAGCTCGCTTCGTTTCCGAGATATTTGCAGATTTATCTCAAGGGAAGGGGCCTGACGGACATATTTCGAGATATTTCTTCTTCTTGTTGTTCTTCTTCTGCACAGCTAAGCTGGAAGTGGCATTTGCGGCTCGCACTAGTGCAGAGTTATCTCAAAGAAAGGGGCCACGGTGTTTCTGTATCTCTATTATGTTGGTGCGGCTTCGGAACTTTTAAATATCTCGATGTATCTCGAAAACTACGCTTCTGATCAAAAAATATCATACAGCATAAATTGTAGGAAACGTAATTCTCTACAAAAAAGGTCTCTTAACATTTTGCCATAGCTCGCTTCGTTTCCGAGATATTTGCAGATATATCTCAAGGGAAGGGGCCTGACGGACATATTTCGAGATATTTCTTCTTCTTGTTGTTCTTCTTCTGCACAGCTAAGCTGGAAGTGGCATTTACAGCTCGCAATAGTGCAGAGTTATCTCAAAGAAAGGGGCCACGGTGTTTCTGTATCTCTATTATGTTGGTGCGGCTTCGGAACTTTTAAATATCTTGATATATCTCGAGAACTACGCATCTGATCAAAAAATATCATAGAAGATAAAAAGTAGGAAACTTAATTCTCTACAAAAAAGGTCTCTTAACATTTTGCCATAGCTCGCTTCGTTTCCGAGATATTTGCAGATTTATCTCAAGGGAAGGGGCCTGACGGACATATTTCGAGATATTTCTTCTTCTTGTTGTTCTTCTTCTGCACAGCTAAGCTGGAAGTGGCATTTGCGGCTCGCACTAGTGCAGAGTTATCTCAAAGAAAGGGGCCACGGTGTTTCTGTATCCCTATTATGTTGGTGCGGCTTCTGAACTTTTAAATATCTCGATATATCTCGAAAACTACGCTTCTGACCAAAAAATATCATAGAACATAAATTGTAGGAAACATAATTCTCTACAAAAAACGTCTCTTAACATTTTGCCATAGCTCGCTTCGTTTCCGAGATATTTGCAGATTCAGCTCAAAGGAACTGGCCTGACGGACATATTTCGAGATATTTCTTCTTCTTGTTGTTCTTCCTCTGCACAGCTAAGCTGGAAGTGGCATTTGCGGCTCGCACTAGTGCAGAGTTATCTCAAAGAAAGGGGCCACGCTGTTTCTGTATCTCTATTATGTTGGTGCGGCTTCGGAACTTTTAAATATCTCGATGTATCTCGAAAACTACGCTTCTGATCAAAAAATATCATAGAACATAAATTGTAGGAAACATAATTCTCTATAAAAAACGTCTCTTAACATTTTGCCATAGCTCGCTTCGTTTCCGAGATATTTGCAGATTCATCTCAAAGGAACTGGCCTGACGGACATATTTCGAGATATTTCTTCTTCTTGTTGTTCTTCCTCTGCACAGCTAAGCTGGAAGTGGCATTTGCAGCTCGCAATAGTGCAGAGTTATCTCAAAGAAAGGGGCCACGGCGTTTCTGTATCTCTATTATGTTGGTGCGGCTTCGGAACTTTTAAATATCTTGATATATCTCGAGAACTACGCATCTGATCAAAAAATATCATAGAAGATAAAAAGTAGGAAACTTAATTCTCTACAAAAAAGGTCTCTTAACATTTTGCCATAGCTCGCTTCGTTTCCGAGATATTTGCAGATTTATCTCAAGGGAAGGGGCCTGACGGACATATTTCGAGATATTTCTTCTTCTTGTTGTTCTTCTTCTGCACAGCTAAGCTGGAAGTGGCATTTGCGGCTCGCACTAGTGCAGAGTTATCTCAAAGAAAGGGGCCACGGTGTTTCTGTATCTCTATTATGTTGGTGCGGCTTCGGAACTTTTAAATATCTCGATATATCTCGAAAACTACGCTTCTGATCAAAAAATATCATAGAGCATAAATTGTAGGAAACAGAATTCTCTACAAAAAAGGTCTCTTAACATTTTGCCATAGCTCGCTTCGTTTCCGAGATATTTGCAGATATATCTCAAGGGAAGGGGCCTGACGGACATATTTCGAGATATTTCTTCTTCTTGTTGTTCTTCTTCTGCACAGCAAAGCTGGAAGTGGCATTTGCGGCTCGCACTAGTGCAGAGTTATCTCAAAGAAAGGGGCCACGGTGTTTCTGTATCTCTATTATGTTGGTGCGGCTTCGGAACTTTTAAATATCTCGATGTATCTCGAAAACTACGCTTCTGATCAAAAAATATCATAGAACATAAATTGTAGGAAACATAATTCTCTACAAAAAAGGTCTCTTAACATTTTGCCATAGCTCGCTTCGTTTCCGAGATATTTGCAGATATATCTCAAGGGAAGGGGCCTGACGGACATATTTCGAGATATTTCTTCTTCTTGTTGTTCTTCTTCTGCACAGCTAAGCTGGAAGTGGCATTTACAGCTCGCAATAGTGCAGAGTTATCTCAAAGAAAGGGGCCACGGTGTTTCTGTATCTCTATTATGTTGGTGCGGCTTCGGAACTTTTAAATATCTTGATATATCTCGAGAACTACGCATCTGATCAAAAAATATCATAGAAGGTAAAAAGTAGGAAACTTAATTCTCTATAAAAAAGGTCTCTTAACATTTTGCCATAGCTCGCTTCGTTTCCGAGATATTTGCAGATTTATCTCAAGGGAAGGGGCCTGACGGACATATTTCGAGATATTTCTTCTTCTTGTTGTTCTTCTTCTGCACAGCTAAGCTGGAAGTGGCATTTGCGGCTCGCACTAGTGCAGAGTTATCTCAAAGAAAGGGGCCACGGTGTTTCTGTATCTCTATTATGTTGGTGCGGCTTCGGAACTTTTAAATATCTCGATGTATCTCGAAAACTACGCTTCTGATCAAAAAATATCATACAGCATAAATTGTAGGAAACGTAATTCTCTACAAAAAAGGTCTCTTAACATTTTGCCATAGCTCGCTTCGTTTCCGAGATATTTGCAGATATATCTCAAGGGAAGGGGCCTGACGGACATATTTCGAGATATTTCTTCTTCTTGTTGTTCTTCTTCTGCACAGCTAAGCTGGAAGTGGCATTTACAGCTCGCAATAGTGCAGAGTTATCTCAAAGAAAGGGGCCACGGTGTTTCTGTATCTCTATTATGTTGGTGCGGCTTCGGAACTTTTAAATATCTTGATATATCTCGAGAACTACGCATCTGATCAAAAAATATCATAGAAGATAAAAAGTAGGAAACTTAATTCTCTACAAAAAAGGTCTCTTAACATTTTGCCATAGCTCGCTTCGTTTCCGAGATATTTGCAGATTTATCTCAAGGGAAGGGGCCTGACGGACATATTTCGAGATATTTCTTCTTCTTGTTGTTCTTCTTCTGCACAGCTAAGCTGGAAGTGGCATTTGCGGCTCGCACTAGTGCAGAGTTATCTCAAAGAAAGGGGCCACGGTGTTTCTGTATCCCTATTATGTTGGTGCGGCTTCTGAACTTTTAAATATCTCGATATATCTCGAAAACTACGCTTCTGACCAAAAAATATCATAGAACATAAATTGTAGGAAACATAATTCTCTACAAAAAACGTCTCTTAACATTTTGCCATAGCTCGCTTCGTTTCCGAGATATTTGCAGATTCAGCTCAAAGGAACTGGCCTGACGGACATATTTCGAGATATTTCTTCTTCTTGTTGTTCTTCCTCTGCACAGCTAAGCTGGAAGTGGCATTTGCGGCTCGCACTAGTGCAGAGTTATCTCAAAGAAAGGGGCCACGCTGTTTCTGTATCTCTATTATGTTGGTGCGGCTTCGGAACTTTTAAATATCTCGATGTATCTCGAAAACTACGCTTCTGATCAAAAAATATCATAGAACATAAATTGTAGGAAACATAATTCTCTATAAAAAACGTCTCTTAACATTTTGCCATAGCTCGCTTCGTTTCCGAGATATTTGCAGATTCATCTCAAAGGAACTGGCCTGACGGACATATTTCGAGATATTTCTTCTTCTTGTTGTTCTTCCTCTGCACAGCTAAGCTGGAAGTGGCATTTGCGGCTCGCACTAGTGCAGAGTTATCTCAAAGAAAGGGGCCACGCTGTTTCTGTATCTCTATTATGTTGGTGCGGCTTCGGAACTTTTAAATATCTCGATGTATCTCGAAAACTACGCTTCTGATCAAAAAATATCATAGAACATAAATTGTAGGAAACATAATTCTCTATAAAAAACGTCTCTTAACATTTTGCCATAGCTCGCTTCGTTTCCGAGATATTTGCAGATTCATCTCAAAGGAACTGGCCTGACGGACATATTTCGAGATATTTCTTCTTCTTGTTGTTCTTCCTCTGCACAGCTAAGCTGGAAGTGGCATTTGCAGCTCGCAATAGTGCAGAGTTATCTCAAAGAAAGGGGCCACGGCGTTTCTGTATCTCTATTATGTTGGTGCGGCTTCGGAACTTTTAAATATCTTGATATATCTCGAGAACTACGCATCTGATCAAAAAATATCATAGAACATAAAAAGTAGGAAACTTAATTCTCTACAAAAAAGGTCTCTTAACATTTTGCCATAGCTCGCTTCGTTTCCGAGATATTTGCAGATTTATCTCAAGGGAAGGGGCCTGACGGACATATTTCGAGATATTTCTTCTTCTTGTTGTTCTTCTTCTGCACAGCTAAGCTGGAAGTGGCATTTACAGCTCGCAATAGTGCAGAGTTATCTCAAAGAAAGGGGCCACGGTGTTTCTGTATCTCTATTATGTTGGTGCGGCTTCGGAACTTTTAAATATCTTGATATATCTCGAGAACTACGCATCTGATCAAAAAATATCATAGAAGATAAAAAGTAGGAAACTTAATTCTCTACAAAAAAGGTCTCTTAACATTTTGCCATAGCTCGCTTCGTTTCCGAGATATTTGCAGATTTATCTCAAGGGAAGGGGCCTGACGGACATATTTCGAGATATTTCTTCTTCTTGTTGTTCTTCTTCTGCACAGCTAAGCTGGAAGTGGCATTTGCGGCTCGCACTAGTGCAGAGTTATCTCAAAGAAAGGGGCCACGGTGTTTCTGTATCCCTATTATGTTGGTGCGGCTTCTGAACTTTTAAATATCTCGATATATCTCGAAAACTACGCTTCTGACCAAAAAATATCATAGAACATAAATTGTAGGAAACATAATTCTCTACAAAAAACGTCTCTTAACATTTTGCCATAGCTCGCTTCGTTTCCGAGATATTTGCAGATTCAGCTCAAAGGAACTGGCCTGACGGACATATTTCGAGATATTTCTTCTTCTTGTTGTTCTTCCTCTGCACAGCTAAGCTGGAAGTGGCATTTGCGGCTCGCACTAGTGCAGAGTTATCTCAAAGAAAGGGGCCACGCTGTTTCTGTATCTCTATTATGTTGGTGCGGCTTCGGAACTTTTAAATATCTCGATGTATCTCGAAAACTACGCTTCTGATCAAAAAATATCATAGAACATAAATTGTAGGAAACATAATTCTCTATAAAAAATGTCTCTTAACATTTTGCCATAGCTCGCTTCGTTTCCGAGATATTTGCAGATTCATCTCAAAGGAACTGGCCTGACGGACATATTTCGAGATATTTCTTCTTCTTGTTGTTCTTCCTCTGCACAGCTAAGCTGGAAGTGGCATTTGCAGCTCGCAATAGTGCAGAGTTATCTCAAAGAAAGGGGCCACGGCGTTTCTGTATCTCTATTATGTTGGTGCGGCTTCGGAACTTTTAAATATCTTGATATATCTCGAGAACTACGCATCTGATCAAAAAATATCATAGAAGATAAAAAGTAGGAAACTTAATTCTCTACAAAAAAGGTCTCTTAACATTTTGCCATAGCTCGCTTCGTTTCCGAGATATTTGCAGATTTATCTCAAGGGAAGGGGCCTGACGGACATACTTCGAGATATTTCTTCTTCTTGTTGTTCTTCTTCTGCACAGCTAAGCTGGAAGTGGCATTTGCGGCTCGCACTAGTGCAGAGTTATCTCAAAGAAAGGGGCCACGGTGTTTCTGTATCTCTATGTTGGTGCTGCTTCGGAACTTTTAAATATCTTGATATATCTCGAGAACTACGCATCTGATCAAAAAATATCATACAACATAAAAAGTAGGAAACTTAATTCTCTACAAAAAAGGTCTCTTAACATTTTGCCATAGCTCGCTTCGTTTCCGAGATATTTGCAGATTTATCTCAAGGGAAGGGGCCTGACGGACATATTTCGAGATATTTCTTCTTCTTGTTGTTCTTCTTCTGCACAGCTAAGCTGGAAGTGGCATTTGCGGCTCGCACTAGTGCAGAGTTATCTCAAAGAAAGGGGCCACGGTGTTTCTGTATCTCTATTATGTTGGTGCGGCTTCGGAACTTTTAAATATCTCGATATATCTCGAAAACTACGCTTCTGATCAAAAAATATCATAGAGCATAAATTGTAGGAAACAGAATTCTCTACAAAAAAGGTCTCTTAACATTTTGCCATAGCTCGCTTCGTTTCCGAGATATTTGCAGATTCAGCTCAAAGGAACTGGCCTGACGGACATATTTCGAGATATTTCTTCTTCTTGTTGTTCTTCCTCTGCACAGCTAAGCTGGAAGTGGCATTTGCGGCTCGCACTAGTGCAGAGTTATCTCAAAGAAAGGGGCCACGCTGTTTCTGTATCTCTATTATGTTGGTGCGGCTTCGGAACTTTTAAATATCTCGATGTATCTCGAAAACTACGCTTCTGATCAAAAAATATCATAGAACATAAATTGTAGGAAACATAATTCTCTATAAAAAACGTCTCTTAACATTTTGCCATAGCTCGCTTCGTTTCCGAGATATTTGCAGATTCATCTCAAAGGAACTGGCCTGACGGACATATTTCGAGATATTTCTTCTTCTTGTTGTTCTTCCTCTGCACAGCTAAGCTGGAAGTGGCATTTGCAGCTCGCAATAGTGCAGAGTTATCTCAAAGAAAGGGGCCACGGCGTTTCTGTATCTCTATTATGTTGGTGCGGCTTCGGAACTTTTAAATATCTTGATATATCTCGAGAACTACGCATCTGATCAAAAAATATCATAGAACATAAAAAGTAGGAAACTTAATTCTCTACAAAAAAGGTCTCTTAACATTTTGCCATAGCTCGCTTCGTTTCCGAGATATTTGCAGATTTATCTCAAGGGAAGGGGCCTGACGGACATATTTCGAGATATTTCTTCTTCTTGTTGTTCTTCTTCTGCACAGCTAAGCTGGAAGTGGCATTTGCGGCTCGCACTAGTGCAGAGTTATCTCAAAGAAAGGGGCCACGGTGTTTCTGTATCTCTATTATGTTGGTGCGGCTTCGGAACTTTTAAATATCTTGATATATCTCGAGAACTACGCATCTGATCAAAAAATATCATAGAACATAAAAAGTAGGAAACTTAATTCTCTACAAAAAAGGTCTCTTAACATTTTGCCATAGCTCGCTTCGTTTCCGAGATATTTGCAGATTTATCTCAAGGGAAGGGGCCTGACGGACATATTTCGAGATATTTCTTCTTCTTGTTGTTCTTCTTCTGCACAGCTAAGCTGGAAGTGGCATTTGCGGCTCGCACTAGTGCAGAGTTATCTCAAAGAAAGGGGCCACGGTGTTTCTGTATCTCTATTATGTTGGTGCGGCTTCGGAACTTTTAAATATCTCGATGTATCTCGAAAACTACGCTTCTGATCAAAAAATATCATAGAACATAAATTGTAGGAAACATAATTCTCTACAACAAAGGTCTCTTAACATTTTGCCATAGCTCGCTTCGTTTCCGAGATATTTGCAGATATATCTCAAGGGAAGGGGCCTGACGGACATATTTCGAGATATTTCTTCTTCTTGTTGTTCTTCTTCTGCACAGCTAAGCTGGAAGTGGCATTTACAGCTCGCAATAGTGCAGAGTTATCTCAAAGAAAGGGGCCACGGTGTTTCTGTATCTCTATTATGTTGGTGCGGCTTCGGAACTTTTAAATATCTTGATATATCTCGAGAACTACGCATCTGATCAAAAAATATCATAGAACATAAAAAGTAGGAAACTTAATTCTCTACAAAAAAGGTCTCTTAACATTTTGCCATAGCTCGCTTCGTTTCCGAGATATTTGCAGATTTATCTCAAGGGAAGGGGCCTGACGGACATATTTCGAGATATTTCTTCTTCTTGTTGTTCTTCTTCTGCACAGCTAAGCTGGAAGTGGCATTTGCGGCTCGCACTAGTGCAGAGTTATCTCAAAGAAAGGGGCCACGGTGTTTCTGTATCTCTATTATGTTGGTGCGGCTTCGGAACTTTTAAATATCTCGATGTATCTCGAAAACTACGCTTCTGATCAAAAAATATCATAGAACATAAATTGTAGGAAACATAATTCTCTACAAAAAAGGTCTCTTAACATTTTGCCATAGCTCGCTTCGTTTCCGAGATATTTGCAGATATATCTCAAGGGAAGGGGCCTGACGGACATATTTCGAGATATTTCTTCTTCTTGTTGTTCTTCTTCTGCACAGCTAAGCTGGAAGTGGCATTTACAGCTCGCAATAGTGCAGAGTTATCTCAAAGAAAGGGGCCACGGTGTTTCTGTATCTCTATTATGTTGGTGCGGCTTCGGAACTTTTAAATATCTTGATATATCTCGAGAACTACGCATCTGATCAAAAAATATCATAGAAGATAAAAAGTGGGAAACTTAATTCTCTACAAAAAAGGTCTCTTAACATTTTGCCATAGCTCGCTTCGTTTCCGAGATATTTGCAGATTTATCTCAAGGGAAGGGGCCTGACGGACATATTTCGAGATATTTCTTCTTCTTGTTGTTCTTCTTCTGCACAGCTAAGCTGGAAGTGGCATTTGCGGCTCGCACTAGTGCAGAGTTATCTCAAAGAAAGGGGCCACGGTGTTTCTGTATCCCTATTATGTTGGTGCGGCTTCTGAACTTTTAAATATCTCGATATATCTCGAAAACTACGCTTCTGACCAAAAAATATCATAGAACATAAATTGTAGGAAACATAATTCTCTACAAAAAACGTCTCTTAACATTTTGCCATAGCTCGCTTCGTTTCCGAGATATTTGCAGATTCAGCTCAAAGGAACTGGCCTGACGGACATATTTCGAGATATTTCTTCTTCTTGTTGTTCTTCTTCTGCACAGCTAAGCTGGAAGTGGCGTTTGCGGCTCGCACTAGTGCAGAGTTATCTCAAAGAAAGGGGCCACGGTGTTTCTGTATCTCTATTATATTGGTGCGGCTTCGGCACTTTTAAATATCTCGATATATCTCGAAAACTACGCTTCTGATCAAAAAATATCATAGAGCATAAATTGTAGGAAACAGAATTCTCTACAAAAAAGGTCTCTTAACATTTTGCCATAGCTCGCTTCGTTTCCGAGATATTTGCAGATATATCTCAAGGGAAGGGGCGTGACGGACATATTTCGAGATATTTCTTCTTCTTGTTGTTCTTCTTCTGCACAGCTAAGCTGGAAGTGGCATTTGCGGCTCGCACTAGTGCAGAGTTATCTCAAAGAAAGGGGCCACGGTGTTTCTGTATCTCTATTATGTTGGGGCGGCTTCGGAACTTTTAAATATCTTGATATATCTCGAGAACTACGCATCTGATCAAAAAATATCATAGAAGATAAAAAGTAGGAAACTTAATTCTCTACAAAAAAGGTCTCTTAACATTTTGCCATAGCTCGCTTCGTTTCCGAGATATTTGCAGATTTATCTCAAGGGAAGGGGCCTGACGGACATATTTCGAGATATTTCTTCTTCTTGTTGTTCTTCTTCTGCACAGCTAAGCTGGAAGTGGCATTTGCGGCTCGCACTAGTGCAGAGTTATCTCAAAGAAAGGGGCCACGGTGTTTCTGTATCCCTATTATGTTGGTGCGACTTCGGAACTTTTAAATATCTCGATATATCTCGAAAACTACGCTTCTGATCAAAAAATATCATAGAACATAAATTGTAGGAAACATAATTCTCTACAAAAAAGGTCTCTTAACATTTTGTCATAGCTCGCTTCGTTTCCGAGATATTTGCAGATATATCTCAAGGGAAGGGGCCTGACGGACCTATTTCGAGATATTTCTTCTTCTTGTTGTTCTTCTTCTGCACAGCTAAACTGGAAGTGGCATTTCCAGCTCGCAATAGTGCAGAGTTATCTCAAAGAGAGGGGCCACGGTGTTTCTGTATCTCTATTATGTTGGTGCGGCTTCGGAACTTTTAAATATCTTGATATATCTCGAGAACTACGCATCTGATCAAAAAATATCATAGAAGATAAAAAGTAGGAAACTTAATTCTCTACAAAAAAGGTCTCTTAACATTTTGCCATAGCTCGCTTCGTTTCCGAGATCTTTGCAGATTTATCTCAAGGGAAGGGGCCTGACGGACATATTTCGAGATATTTCTTCTTCTTGTTGTTCTTCTTCTGCACAGCTAAGCTGGAAGTGGCATTTGCGGCTCGCACTAGTGCAGAGTTATCTCAAAGAAAGGGGCCACGGTGTTTCTGTATCCCTATTATGTTGGTGCGGCTTCTGAACTTTTAAATATCTCGATATATCTCGAAAACTACGCTTCTGACCAAAAAATATCATAGAACGTAAATTGTAGGAAACATAATTCTCTACAAAAAACGTCTCTTAACATTTTGCCATAGCTCGCTTCGTTTCCGAGATATTTGCAGATTCAGCTCAAAGGAACTGGCCTGACGGACATATTTCGAGATATTTCTTCTTCTTGTTGTTCCTCCTCTGCACAGCTAAGCTGGAAGTGGCATTTGCGGCTCGCACTAGTGCAGAGTTATCTCAAAGAAAGGGGCCACGCTGTTTCTGTATCTCTATTATGTTGGTGCGGCTTCGGAACTTTTAAATATCTCGATGTATCTCGAAAACTACGCTTCTGATCAAAAAATATCATAGAACATAAATTGTAGGAAACATAATTCTCTATAAAAAACGTCTCTTAACATTTTGCCATAGCTCGCTTCGTTTCCGAGATATTTGCAGATTCATCTCAAAGGAACTGGCCTGACGGACATATTTCGAGATATTTCTTCTTCTTGTTGTTCTTCCTCTGCACAGCTAAGCTGGAAGTGGCATTTGCAGCTCGCAATAGTGCAGAGTTATCTCAAAGAAAGGGGCCACGGCGTTTCTGTATCTCTATTATGTTGGTGCGGCTTCGGAACTTTTAAATATCTTGATATATCTCGAGAACTACGCATCTGATCAAAAAATATCATAGAACATAAAAAGTAGGAAACTTAATTCTCTACAAAAAAGGTCTCTTAACATTTTGCCATAGCTCGCTTCGTTTCCGAGATATTTGCAGATTTATCTCAAGGGAAGGGGCCTGACGGACATATTTCGAGATATTTCTTCTTCTTGTTGTTCTTCTTCTGCACAGCTAAGCTGGAAGTGGCATTTGCGGCTCGCACTAGTGCAGAGTTATCTCAAAGAAAGGGGCCACGGTGTTTCTGTATCTCTATTATGTTGGTGCGGCTTCGGAACATTTAAATATCTTGATATATCTCGAGAACTACGCATCTGATCAAAAAATATCATAGAACATAAAAAGTAGGAAACTTAATTCTCTACAAAAAAGGTCTCTAAACATTTTGCCATAGCTCGCTTCGTTTCCGAGATATTTGCAGATTTATCTCAAGGGAAGGGGCCTGACGGACATATTTCGAGATATTTCTTCTTCTTGTTGTTCTTCTTCTGCACAGCTAAGCTGGAAGTGGCATTTGCGGCTCGCACTAGTGCAGAGTTATCTCAAAGAAAGGGGCCACGGTGTTTCTGTATCTCTATTATGTTGGTGCGGCTTCGGAACTTTTAAATATCTCGATATATCTCGAAAACTACGCTTCTGATCAAAAAATATCATAGAGCGTAAATTGTAGGAAACAGAATTCTCTACAAAAAAGGTCTCTTAACATTTTGCCATAGCTCGCTTCGTTTCCGAGATATTTGCAGATATATCTCAAGGGAAGGGGCCTGACGGACATATTTCGAGATATTTCTTCTTCTTGTTGTTCTTCTTCTGCACAGCTAAGCTGGAAGTGGCATTTGCGGCTCGCACTAGTGCAGAGTTATCTCAAAGAAAGGGGCCACGGTGTTTCTGTATCTCTATTATGTTGGTGCGGCTTCGGAACTTTTAAATATCTCGATGTATCTCGAAAACTACGCTTCTGATCAAAAAATATCATAGAACATAAATTGTAGGAAACATAATTGTCTACAAAAAAGGTCTCTTAACATTTTGCCATAGCTCGCTTCGTTTCCGAGATATTTGCAGATATATCTCAAGGGAAGGGGCCTGACGGACATATTTCGAGATATTTCTTCTTCTTGTTGTTCTTCTTCTGCACAGCTAAGCTGGAAGTGGCATTTACAGCTCGCAATAGTGCAGAGTTATCTCAAAGAAAGGGGCCACGGTGTTTCTGTATCTCTATTATGTTGGTGCGGCTTCGGAACTTTTAAATATCTCGATATATCTCGAAAACTACGCTTCTGATCAAAAAATATCATAGAG
Source organism: Osmia lignaria lignaria (assembly GCF_051020975.1). Classification (NCBI taxonomy): domain Eukaryota; kingdom Metazoa; phylum Arthropoda; class Insecta; order Hymenoptera; family Megachilidae; genus Osmia; species Osmia lignaria. Next base: position 880,143 of record NW_027478159.1, on the reverse strand, counting down.
CGTAAATTGTAGGAAACAGAATTCTCTACAAAAAAGGTCTCTTAACATTTTGCCATAGCTCGCTTCGTTTCCGAGATATTTGCAGATATATCTCAAGGGAAGGGGCGTGACGGACATATTTCGAGATATTTCTTCTTCTTGTTGTTCTTCTTCTGCACAGCTAAGCTGGAAGTGGCATTTGCGGCTCGCACTAGTGCAGAGTTATCTCAAAGAAAGGGGCCACGGTGTTTCTGTATCTCTATTATGTTGGGGCGGCTTCGGAACTTTTAAATATCCCGATGTATCTCGAAAACTACGCTTCTGATCAAAAAATATCATAGAATATAAATTGTAGGAAACATAATTCTCTACAAAAAAGGTCTCTTAACATTTTGCCATAGCTCGCTTCGTTTCCGAGATATTTGCAGATATATCTCAAGGGAAGGGGCCTGACGGACATATTTCGAGATATTTCTTCTTCTTGTTGTTCTTCTTCTGCACAGCTAAGCTGGAAGTGGCATTTACAGCTCGCAATAGTGCAGAGTTATCTCAAAGAAAGGGGCCACGGTGTTTCTGTATCTCTATTATGTTGGTGCGGCTTCGGAACTTTTAAATATCTTGATATATCTCGAGAACTACGCATCTGATCAAAAAATATCATAGAAGATAAAAAGTAGGAAACTTAATTCTCTACAAAAAAGGTCTCTTAACATTTTGCCATAGCTCGCTTCGTTTCCGAGATATTTGCAGATTTATCTCAAGGGAAGGGGCCTGACGGACATATTTCGAGATATTTCTTCTTCTTGTTGTTCTTCTTCTGCACAGCTAAGCTGGAAGTGGCATTTGCGGCTCGCACTAGTGCAGAGTTATCTCAAAGAAAGGGGCCACGGTGTTTCTGTATCCCTATTATGTTGGTGCGGCTTCGGAACTTTTAAATATCTCGATATATCTCGAAAACTACGCTTCTGATCAAAAAATATCATAGAACATAAATTGTAGGAAACATAATTCTCTACAAAAAAGGTCTCTTAACATTTTGTCATAGCTCGCTTCGTTTCCGAGATATTTGCAGATATATCTCAAGGGAAGGGGCCTGACGGACCTATTTCGAGATATTTCTTCTTCTTGTTGTTCTTCTTCTGCACAGCTAAACTGGAAGTGGCATTTCCAGCTCGCAATAGTGCAGAGTTATCTCAAAGAGAGGGGCCACGGTGTTTCTGTATCTCTATTATGTTGGTGCGGCTTCGGAACTTTTAAATATCTTGATATATCTCGAGAACTACGCATCTGATCAAAAAATATCATAGAAGATAAAAAGTAGGAAACTTAATTCTCTACAAAAAAGGTCTCTTAACATTTTGCCATAGCTCGCTTCGTTTCCGAGATCTTTGCAGATTTATCTCAAGGGAAGGGGCCTGACGGACATATTTCGAGATATTTCTTCTTCTTGTTGTTCTTCTTCTGCACAGCTAAGCTGGAAGTGGCATTTGCGGCTCGCACTAGTGCAGAGTTATCTCAAAGAAAGGGGCCACGGTGTTTCTGTATCCCTATTATGTTGGTGCGGCTTCTGAACTTTTAAATATCTCGATATATCTCGAAAACTACGCTTCTGACCAAAAAATATCATAGAACGTAAATTGTAGGAAACATAATTCTCTACAAAAAACGTCTCTTAACATTTTGCCATAGCTCGCTTCGTTTCCGAGATATTTGCAGATTCAGCTCAAAGGAACTGGCCTGACGGACATATTTCGAGATATTTCTTCTTCTTGTTGTTCTTCCTCTGCACAGCTAAACTGGAAGTGGCATTTCCAGCTCGCAATAGTGCAGAGTTATCTCAAAGAGAGGGGCCACGGTGTTTCTGTATCTCTATTATGTTGGTGCGGCTTCGGAACTTTTAAATATCTTGATATATCTCGAGAACTACGCATCTGATCAAAAAATATCATAGAAGATAAAAAGTAGGAAACTTAATTCTCTACAAAAAAGGTCTCTTAACATTTTGCCATAGCTCGCTTCGTTTCCGAGATCTTTGCAGATTTATCTCAAGGGAAGGGGCCTGACGGACATATTTCGAGATATTTCTTCTTCTTGTTGTTCTTCTTCTGCACAGCTAAGCTGGAAGTGGCATTTGCGGCTCGCACTAGTGCAGAGTTATCTCAAAGAAAGGGGCCACGGTGTTTCTGTATCCCTATTATGTTGGTGCGGCTTCTGAACTTTTAAATATCTCGATATATCTCGAAAACTACGCTTCTGACCAAAAAATATCATAGAACGTAAATTGTAGGAAACATAATTCTCTACAAAAAACGTCTCTTAACATTTTGCCATAGCTCGCTTCGTTTCCGAGATATTTGCAGATTCAGCTCAAAGGAACTGGCCTGACGGACATATTTCGAGATATTTCTTCTTCTTGTTGTTCTTCCTCTGCACAGCTAAGCTGGAAGTGGCATTTGCGGCTCGCACTAGTGCAGAGTTATCTCAAAGAAAGGGGCCACGCTGTTTCTGTATCTCTATTATGTTGGTGCGGCTTCGGAACTTTTAAATATCTCGATGTATCTCGAAAACTACGCTTCTGATCAAAAAATATCATAGAACATAAATTGTAGGAAACATAATTCTCTATAAAAAACGTCTCTTAACATTTTGCCATAGCTCGCTTCGTTTCCGAGATATTTGCAGATTCATCTCAAAGGAACTGGCCTGACGGACATATTTCGAGATATTTCTTCTTCTTGTTGTTCTTCCTCTGCACAGCTAAGCTGGAAGTGGCATTTGCAGCTCGCAATAGTGCAGAGTTATCTCAAAGAAAGGGGCCACGGCGTTTCTGTATCTCTATTATGTTGGTGCGGCTTCGGAACTTTTAAATATCTTGATATATCTCGAGAACTACGCATCTGATCAAAAAATATCATAGAACATAAAAAGTAGGAAACTTAATTCTCTACAAAAAAGGTCTCTTAACATTTTGCCATAGCTCGCTTCGTTTCCGAGATATTTGCAGATTTATCTCAAGGGAAGGGGCCTGACGGACATATTTCGAGATATTTCTTCTTCTTGTTGTTCTTCTTCTGCACAGCTAAGCTGGAAGTGGCATTTGCGGCTCGCATTAGTGCAGAGTTATCTCAAAGAAAGGGGCCACGGTGTTTCTGTATCTCTATTATGTTGGTGCGGCTTCGGAACTTTTAAATATCTCGATATATCTCGAAAACTACGCTTCTGATCAAAAAATATCATAGAGCATAAATTGTAGGAAACAGAATTCTCTACAAAAAAGGTCTCTTAACATTTTGCCATAGCTCGCTTCGTTTCCGAGATATTTGCAGATATATCTCAAGGGAAGGGGCCTGACGGACATATTTCGAGATATTTCTTCTTCTTGTTGTTCTTCTTCTGCACAGCTAAGCTGGAAGTGGCATTTGCGGCTCGCACTAGTGCAGAGTTATCTCAAAGAAAGGGGCCACGGTGTTTCTGTATCTCTATTATGTTGGTGCGGCTTCGGAACTTTTAAATATCTCGATGTATCTCGAAAACTACGCTTCTGATCAAAAAATATCATAGAACATAAATTGTAGGAAACATAATTGTCTACAAAAAAGGTCTCTTAACATTTTGCCATAGCTCGCTTCGTTTCCGAGATATTTGCAGATATATCTCAAGGGAAGGGGCCTGACGGACATATTTCGAGATATTTCTTCTTCTTGTTGTTCTTCTTCTGCACAGCTAAGCTGGAAGTGGCATTTACAGCTCGCAATAGTGCAGAGTTATCTCAAAGAAAGGGGCCACGGTGTTTCTGTATCTCTATTATGTTGGTGCGGCTTCGGAACTTTTAAATATCTCGATATATCTCGAAAACTACGCTTCTGATCAAAAAATATCATAGAGCATAAATTGTAGGAAACAGAATTCTCTACAAAAAAGGTCTCTTAACATTTTGCCATAGCTCGCTTCGTTTCCGAGATATTTGCAGATATATCTCAAGGGAAGGGGCCTGACGGACATATTTCGAGATATTTCTTCTTCTTGTTGTTCTTCTTCTGCACAGCTAAGCTGGCAGTGGCATTTGCGGCTCGCACTAGTGCAGAGTTATCTCAAAGAAAGGGGCCACGGTGTTTCTGTATCTCTATTATGTTGGTGCGGCTTCGGAACTTTTAAATATCTCGATGTATCTCGAAAACTACGCTTCTGATCAAAAAATATCATAGAACATAAATTGTAGGAAACATAATTCTCTACAAAAAAGGTCTCTTAACATTTTGCCATAGCTCGCTTCGTTTCCGAGATATTTGCAGATTCATCTCAAAGGAACTGGCCTGACGGACATATTTCGAGATATTTCTTCTTCTTGTTGTTCTTCCTCTGCACAGCTAAGCTGGAAGTGGCATTTGCAGCTCGCAATAGTGCAGAGTTATCTCAAAGAAAGGGGCCACGGCGTTTCTGTATCTCTATTATGTTGGTGCGGCTTCGGAACTTTTAAATATCTTGATATATCTCGAGAACTACGCATCTGATCAAAAAATATCATAGAACATAAAAAGTAGGAAACTTAATTCTCTACAAAAAAGGTCTCTTAACATTTTGCCATAGCTCGCTTCGTTTCCGAGATATTTGCAGATTTATCTCAAGGGAAGGGGCCTGACGGACATATTTCGAGATATTTCTTCTTCTTGTTGTTCTTCTTCTGCACAGCTAAGCTGGAAGTGGCATTTGCGGCTCGCACTAGTGCAGAGTTATCTCAAAGAAAGGGGCCACGGTGTTTCTGTATCTCTATTATGTTGGTGCGGCTTCGGAACTTTTAAATATCTCGATGTATCTCGAAAACTACGCTTCTGATCAAAAAATATCATAGAACATAAATTGTAGGAAACATAATTGTCTACAAAAAAGGTCTCTTAACATTTTGCCATAGCTCGCTTCGTTTCCGAGATATTTGCAGATATATCTCAAGGGAAGGGGCCTGACGGACATATTTCGAGATATTTCTTCTTCTTGTTGTTCTTCTTCTCCACAGCTAAGCTGGAAGTGGCATTTACAGCTCGCAATAGTGCAGAGTTATCTCAAAGAAAGGGGCCACGGTGTTTCTGTATCTCTATTATGTTGGTGCGGCTTCGGAACTTTTAAATATCTCGATATATCTCGAAAACTACGCTTCTGATCAAAAAATATCATAGAGCATAAATTGTAGGAAACAGAATTCTCTACAAAAAAGGTCTCTTAACATTTTGCCATAGCTCGCTTCGTTTCCGAGATATTTGCAGATATATCTCAAGGGAAGGGGCCTGACGGACATATTTCGAGATATTTCTTCTTCTTGTTGTTCTTCTTCTGCACAGCTAAGCTGGCAGTGGCATTTGCGGCTCGCACTAGTGCAGAGTTATCTCAAAGAAAGGGGCCACGGTGTTTCTGTATCTCTATTATGTTGGTGCGGCTTCGGAACTTTTAAATATCTCGATGTATCTCGAAAACTGCGCTTCTGATCAAAAAATATCATAGAACATAAATTGTAGGAAACATAATTCTCTACAAAAAAGGTCTCTTAACATTTTGCCATAGCTCGCTTCGTTTCCGAGATATTTGCAGATATATCTCAAGGGAAGGGGCCTGACGGACATATTTCGAGATATTTCTTCTTCTTGTTGTTCTTCTTCTGCACAGCTAAGCTGGAAGTGGCATTTACAGCTCGCAATAGTGCAGAGTTATCTCAAAGAAAGGGGCCACGGTGTTTCTGTATCTCTATTATGTTGGTGCGGCTTCGGAACTTTTAAATATCTTGATATATCTCGAGAACTACGCATCTGATCAAAAAATATCATAGAAGGTAAAAAGTAGGAAACTTAATTCTCTACAGAAAAGGTCTCTTAACATTTTGCCATAGCTCGCTTCGTTTCCGAGATATTTGCAGATTTATCTCAAGGGAAGGGGCCTGACGGACATATTTCGAGATATTTCTTCTTCTTGTTGTTCTTCTTCTGCACAGCTAAGCTGGAAGTGGCATTTGCGGCTCGCACTAGTGCAGAGTTATCTCAAAGAAAGGGGCCACGGTGTTTCTGTATCTCTATTATGTTGGTGCGGCTTCGGAACTTTTAAATATCTCGATGTATCTCGAAAACTACGCTTCTGATCAAAAAATATCATAGAGCATAAATTGTAGGAAACATAATTCTCTACAAAAAAGGTCTCTTAACATTTTGCCATAGCTCGCTTCGTTTCCGAGATATTTGCAGATATATCTCAAGGGAAGGGGCCTGACGGACATATTTCGAGATATTTCTTCTTCTTGTTGTTCTTCCTCTGCACAGCTAAGCTGGAAGTGGCATTTGCGGCTCGCACTAGTGCAGAGTTATCTCAAAGAAAGGGGCCACGGTGTTTCTGTATCCCTATTATGTTGGTGCGGCTTCGGAACTTTTAAATATCTCGATATATCTCGAAAACTACGCTTCTGATCAAAAAATATCATAGAACATAAATTGTAGGAAACATAATTCTCTACAAAAAACGTCTCTTAACATTTTGCCATAGCTCGCTTCGTTTCCGAGATATTTGCCGATTCAGCTCAAAGGAACTGGCCTGACGGACATATTTCGAGATATTTCTTCTTCTTGTTGTTCTTCCTCTGCACAGCTAAGCTGGAAGTGGCATTTGCAGCTCGCAATAGTGCAGAGTTATCTCAAAGAAAGGGGCCACGGTGTTTCTGTATCCCTATTATGTTGGTGCGGCTTCTGAACTTTTAAATATCTCGATATATCTCGAAAACTACGCTTCTGACCAAAAAATATCATAGAATATAAAAAGTAGGAAACTTAATTCTCTACAAAAAAGGTCTCTTAACATTTTGCCATAGCTCGCTTCGTTTCCAAGATATTTGCAGATTTATCTCAAGGGAAGGGGCCTGACGGACATATTTCGAGATATTTCTTCTTCTTGTTGTTCTTCTTCTGCACAGCTAAGCTGGAAGTGGCATTTGCGGCTCGCACTAGTGCAGAGTTATCTCAAAGAAAGGGGCCACGGTGTTTCTGTATCCCTATTATGTTGGTGCGGCTTCGGAACTTTTAAATATCTCGATATATCTCGAAAACTACGCTTCTGATCAAAAAATATCATAGAACATAAATTGTAGGAAACATAATTCTCTACAAAAAATGTCTCTTAACATTTTGCCATAGCTCGCTTCGTTTCCGAGATATTTGCAGATTCAGCTCAAAGGAACTGGCCTGACGGACATATTTCGAGATATTTCTTCTTCTTGTTGTTCTTCCTCTGCACAGCTAAGCTGGAAGTGGCATTTGCAGCTCGCAATAGTGCAGAGTTATCTCAAAGAAAGGGGCCACGGTGTTTCTGTATCTCTATTATGTTGGTGCGGCTTCGGAACTTTTAAATATCTTGATATATCTCGAGAACTACGCATCTGCTCAAAAAATATCATAGAACATAAAAAGTAGGAAACTTAATTCTCTACACAAAAGGTCTCTTAACATTTTGCCATAGCTCGCTTCGTTTCCGAGATATTTGCAGATTTATCTCAAGGGAAGGGGCCTGACGGACATATTTCGAGATATTTCTTCTTCTTGTTGTTCTTCTTCTGCACAGCTAAGCTGGAAGTGGCATTTGCGGCTCGCACTAGTGCAGAGTTATCTCAAAGAAAGGGGCCACGGTGTTTCTGTATCTCTATTATGTTGGTGCGGCTTCGGAACTTTTAAATATCTCGATATATCTCGAAAAGTACGCTTCTGATCAAAAAATATCATAGAGCATAAATTGTAGGAAACAGAATTCTCTACAAAAAAGGTCTCTTAACATTTTGCCATAGCTCGCTTCGTTTCCGAGATATTTGCAGATATATCTCAAGGGAAGGGGCCTGACGGACATATTTCGAGATATTTCTTCTTCTTGTTGTTCTTCTTCTGCACAGCTAAGCTGGAAGTGGCATTTACAGCTCGCAATAGTGCAGAGTTATCTCAAAGAAAGGGGCCACGGTGTTTCTGTATCTCTATTATGTTGGTGCGGCTTCGGAACTTTTAAATATCTCGATATATCTCGAAAACTACGCTTCTGATCAAAAAATATCATAGAACATAAATTGTAGGAAACATAATTCTCTACAAAAAACGTCTCTTAACATTTTGCCATAGCTCGCTTCGTTTCCGAGATATTTGCAGATTCAGCTCAAAGGAACTGGCCTGACGGACATATTTCGAGATATTTCTTCTTCTTGTTGTTCTTCTTCTGCACAGCTAAGCTGGAAGTGGCGTTTGCGGCTCGCACTAGTGCAGAGTTATCTCAAAGAAAGGGGCCACGGTGTTTCTGTATCTCTATTATGTTGGTGCGGCTTCGGAACTTTTAAATATCTCGATATATCTCGAAAACTACGCTTCTGATCAAAAAATATCATAGAGCATAAATTGTAGAAAACAGAATTCTCTACAAAAAAGGTCTCTTAACATTTTGCCACAGCTCGCTTCGTTTCCGAGATATTTGCAGATATATCTCAAGGGAAGGGGCCTGACGGACATATTTCGAGATATTTCTTCTTCTTGTTGTTCTTCTTCTGCACAGCTAAGCTGGAAGTGGCATTTGCGGCTCGCACTAGTGCAGAGTTATCTCAAAGAAAGGGGCCACGGTGTTTCTGTATCTCTATTATGTTGGGGCGGCTTCGGAACTTTTAAATATCCCGATGTATCTCGAAAACTACGCTTCTGATCAAAAAATATCATAGAATATAAATTGTAGGAAACATAATTCTCTACAAAAAAGGTCTCTTAACATTTTGCCATAGCTCGCTTCGTTTCCGAGATATTTGCAGATATATCTCAAGGGAAGGGGCCTGACGGACATATTTCGAGATATTTCTTCTTCATGTTGTTCTTCTTCTGCACAGCTAAGCTGGAAGTGGCATTTACAGCTCGCAATAGTGCAGAGTTATCTCAAAGAAAGGGGCCACGGTGTTTCTGTATCTCTATTATGTTGGTGCGGCTTCGGAACTTTTAAATATCTTGATATATCTCGAGAACTACGCATCTGATCAAAAAATATTATAGAAGGTAAAAAGTAGGAAACTTAATTCTCTACAAAAAAGGTCTCTTAACATTTTGCCATAGCTCGCTTCGTTTCCGAGATATTTGCAGATTTATCTCAAGGGAGGGGGCCTGACGGACATATTTCGAGATATTTCTTCTTCTTGTTGTTCTTCTTCTGCACAGCTAAGCTGGAAGTGGCATTTGCGGCTCGCACTAGTGCAGAGTTATCTCAAAGAAAGGGGCCACGGTGTTTCTGTATCTCTATTATGTTGGTGCGGCTTCGGAACTTTTAAATATCTCGATGTATCTCGAAAACTACGCTTCTGATCAAAAAATATCATAGAGCATAAATTGTAGGAAAGATAATTCTCTACAAAAAAGGTCTCTTAACATTTTGCCATAGCTCGCTTCGTTTCCGAGATATTTGCAGATATATCTCAAGGGAAGGGGCCTGACGGACATATTTCGAGATATTTCTTCTTCTTGTTGTTCTTCCTCTGCACAGCTAAGCTGGAAGTGGCATTTGCAGCTCGCAATAGTGCAGAGTTATCTCAAAGAAAGGGGCCACGGTGTTTCTGTATCCCTATTATGTTGGTGCGGCTTCTGAACTTTTAAATATCTCGATATATCTCGAAAACTACGCTTCTGACCAAAAAATATCATAGAATATAAAAAGTAGGAAACTTAATTCTCTACAAAAAAGGTCTCTTAACATTTTGCCATAGCTCGCTTCGTTTCCGAGATATTTGCAGATTTATCTCAAGGGAAGGGGCCTGACGGACATATTTCGAGATATTTCTTCTTCTTGTTGTTCTTCTTCTGCACAGCTAAGCTGGAAGTGGCATTTGCGGCTCGCACTAGTGCAGAGTTATCTCAAAGAAAGGGGCCACGGTGTTTCTGTATCCCTATTATGTTGGTGCGGCTTCGGAACTTTTAAATATCTCGATATATCTCGAAAACTACGCTTCTGATCAAAAAATATCATAGAACATAAATTGTAGGAAACATAATTCTCTACAAAAAATGTCTCTTAACATTTTGCCATAGCTCGCTTCGTTTCCGAGATATTTGCAGATTCAGCTCAAAGGAACTGGCCTGACGGACATATTTCGAGATATTTCTTCTTCTTGTTGTTCTTCCTCTGCACAGCTAAGCTGGAAGTGGCATTTGCAGCTCGCAATAGTGCAGAGTTATCTCAAACAAAGGGGCCACGGTGTTTCTGTATCTCTATTATGTTGGTGCGGCTTCGGAACTTTTAAATATCTTGATATATCTCGAGAACTACGCATCTGCTCAAAAAATATCATAGAACATAAAAAGTAGGAAACTTATTTCTCTACACAAAAGGTCTCTTAACATTTTGCCATAGCTCGCTTCGTTTCCGAGATATTTGCAGATTTATCTCAAGGGAAGGGGCCTGACGGACATATTTCGAGATATTTCTTCTTCTTGTTGTTCTTCTTCTGCACAGCTAAGCTGGAAGTGGCATTTGCGGCTCGCACTAGTGCAGAGTTATCTCAAAGAAAGGGGCCACGGTGTTTCTGTATCTCTATTATGTTGGTGCGGCTTCGGAACTTTTAAATATCTCGATATATCTCGAAAAGTACGCTTCTGATCAAAAAATATCATAGAGCATAAATTGTAGGAAACAGAATTCTCTACAAAAAAGGTCTCTTAACATTTTGCCATAGCTCGCTTCGTTTCCGAGATATTTGCAGATATATCTCAAGGGAAGGGGCCTGACGGACATATTTCGAGATATTTCTTCTTCTTGTTGTTCTTCTTCTGCACAGCTAAGCTGGAAGTGGCATTTACAGCTCGCAATAGTGCAGAGTTATCTCAAAGAAAGGGGCCACGGTGTTTCTGTATCTCTATTATGTTGGTGCGGCTTCGGAACTTTTAAATATCTTGATATATCTCGAGAACTACGCATCTGATCAAAAAATATCATAGAAGATAAAAAGTAGGAAACTTAATTCTCTACAAAAAAGGTCTCTTAACATTTTGCCATAGCTCGCTTCGTTTCCGAGATATTTGCAGATTTATCTCAAGGGAAGGGGCCTGACGGACATATTTCGAGATATTTCTTCTTCTTGTTGTTCTTCTTCTGCACAGCTAAGCTGGAAGTGGCATTTGCGGCTCGCACTAGTGCAGAGTTATCTCAAAGAAAGGGGCCACGGTGTTTCTGTATCTCTATTATGTTGGTGCGGCTTCGGAACTTTTAAATATCTCGATATATCTCGAAAAGTACGCTTCTGATCAAAAAATATCATAGAGCATAAATTGTAGGAAACAGAATTCTCTACAAAAAAGGTCTCTTAACATTTTGCCATAGCTCGCTTCGTTTCCGAGATATTTGCAGATATATCTCAAGGGAAGGGGCCTGACGGACATATTTCGAGATATTTCTTCTTCTTGTTGTTCTTCTTCTGCACAGCTAAGCTGGAAGTGGCATTTACAGCTCGCAATAGTGCAGAGTTATCTCAAAGAAAGGGGCCACGGTGTTTCTGTATCTCTATTATGTTGGTGCGGCTTCGGAACTTTTAAACATCTTGATATATCTCGAGAACTACGCATCTGATCAAAAAATATCATAGAAGATAAAAAGTAGGAAACTTAATTCTCTACAAAAAAGGTCTCTTCACATTTTGCCATAGCTCGCTTCGTTTCCGAGATATTTGCAAATTTATCTCAAGGGAAGGGGCCTGACGGACATATTTCGAGATATTTCTTCTTCTTGTTGGTCCTCTTCTGCACAGCTAAGCTGGAAGTGGCATTTGCGGCTCGCACTAGTGCAGAGTTATCTCAAAGAAAGGGGCCACGGTGTTTCTGTATCTCTATTATGTTGGTGCTGCTACGAAACTTTTAAATATCTTGATATATCTCGAGAACTACGCATCTGATCAAAAAATATCATAGAACATAAAAAGTAGGAAACTTAATTCTCTACAAAAAAGGTCTCTTAACATTTTGCCATAGCTCGCTTTGTTTCCGAGATATTTGCAGATTTATCTCAAGGGAAGGGGCCTGACGGACATATTTCGAGATATTTCTTCTTCTTGTTGTTCTTCTTCTGCACAGCTAAGCTGGAAGTGGCATTTGCGGCTCGCACTAGTGCAGAGTTATCTCAAAGAAAGGGGCCACGGTGTTTCTGTATCTCTATTATGTTGGTGCGGCTTTGGAACTTTTAAATATCTCGATATATCTCGAAAACTACGCTTCTGATCAAAAAATATCATAGAACATAAATTGTAGGAAACATAATTCTCTACAAAAAAGGTCTCTTAACATTTTGCCATAGCTCGCTTCGTTTCCGAGATATTTGCAGATATATCTCAAGGGAAGGGGCCGGACGGACATATTTCGAGATATTTCTTCTTCTTGTTGTTCTTCTTCTGCGCAGCTAAGCTGGAAGTGGCATTTGCAGCTCGCAATAGTGCAGAGATATCTCAAAGAAAGGGGCCACGCTGTTTCTGTATCTCTATTATGTTGGTGCGGCTTCGGAACTTTTAAATATCTTGATATATATCGAGAGCTACGCGTCTGATCAAAAAATATCATAGAACATAAAAAGTAGGAAACATAATTCTCTACAAAAAAGGTCTCTTAACATTTTGCCATAGCTCGCTTCGTTTTCGAGATATTTGCAGATATATCTCAAGGGAAGGGGCCTGACGGACATATTTCGAGATATTTCTTCTTCTTGTTGTTCTTCTTCTGCACAGCTAAGCTGGAAGTGGCATTTGCAGCTCGCAATAGTGCAGAGTTATCTCAAAGAAAGGGGCCACGGTGTTTCTGTATCTCTATTATGTTCGTGCGGCTTCGGAACTTTTAAATATCTTGATATATCTCGAGAACTACGCATCTGATCAAAAAATATCATAGAACATAAAAAGTAGGAAACTTAATTCTCTACAAAAAAGGTCTCTTAACTTTTTGCCATAGCTCGCTTCGTTTCCGAGATATTTGCAGATTTATCTCAAGGGAAGGGGCCTGACGGACATATTTCGAGATATTTCTTCTTCTTGTTGTTCTTCTTCTGCACAGCTAAGCTGGAAGTGGCATTTGCGGCTCGCACTAGTGCAGAGTTATCTCAAAGAAAGGGGCCACGGTGTTTCTGTATCTCTATTATGTTGGTGCGTCTTCGGAACTTTTAAATATCTCGATATATCTCGAAAACTACGCTTCTGATCAAAAAATATCATAGAACTTAAATTGTAGGAAACATAATTCTCTACAAAAAACGTCTCTTAACATTTTGCCATAGCTCGCTTCGTTTCCGAGATATTTGCAGATTTATCTCAAGGGAAGGGGCCTGACGGACATATTTCGAGATATTTCTTCTTCTTGTTGTTCTTCTTCTGCACAGCTAAGCTGGAAGTGGCATTTGCGGCTCGCACTAGCGCAGAGTTATCTCAAAGAAAGGGGCCACGCTGTTTCTGTATCTCTATTATGTTGGTGCGGCTTCGGAACTTTTAAATATCTCGATATATCTCGAAAACTACGCTTCTGATCAAAAAATATCATAGAACATAAATTGTAGGAAACGTAATTCTCTACAAAAAAGGTCTCTTAACATTTTGCCATAGCTAGCCCCGTTTCCGAGATATTTGCAGATATATCTCAAGGGAAGGGGCCTGACGGACATATTTCGAGATATTTCTTCTTCTTGTTGTTCTTCTTCTGCACAGCTAAGCTGGAAGTGGCATTTACAGCTCGCAATAGTGCAGAGTTATCTCAAAGAAAGGGGCCACGGTGTTTCTGTATCTCTATTATGTTGGTGCGGCTTCGGAACTTTTAAATATCTTGATATATCTCGAGAACTACGCATCAGATAAAAAAATATCATAGAACATAAAAAGTAGGAAACTTAATTCTCTACAAAAAAGGTCTCTTAACATTTTGCCATAGCCCTCTTCGTTTCCGAGATATTTGCAGATTTATCTGAAGGGAAGGGGCCTGACGGACATTAATCGAGATATTTCTTCTTCTTGATGTTCTTCTTCTGCACAGCTAAGCTGGAAGTGGCATTTGCAGCTCGCAATAGTGCAGAGTTATCTCAAAGAAGGGGGCCACGGTGTTTCTGTATCTCTATTATGTTGGTGCGGCTTCGGAACTTTTAAATATCTTGATATATCTCGAGAACTACGCATCTGATCAAAGAATATCATAGAACATAGATTGTAGGAAACATAATTCTCTACAAAAAAGGTCTCTTAACATTTTGCCATAGCTCGCTTCGTTTCCGAGATATTTGCAGATATATCTCAAGGGAAGGGGCCTGACGGACATATTTCGAGATATTTCTTCTTCTTGTTGTTCTTCTTCTGCACAGCTAAGCTGGAAGTGGCATTTACAGCTCGCAATAGTGCAGAGTTATCTCAAAGAAAGGGGCCACGGTGTTTCTGTATCTCTATTATGTTGGTGCGGCTTCGGAACTTTTAAATATCTTGATATATCTCGAGAACTACGCATCTGATCAAAAAATATCATAGAACATAAAAAGTAGGAAACTTAATTCTCTACAAAAAAGGTCTCTTAACATTTTGCCATAGCTCGCTTCGTTTCCGAGATATTTGCAGATTTATCTCAAGGGAAGGGGCCTAACGGACATATTTCGAGATATTCCTTCTTCTTGTTGTTCTTCTTCTGCACAGCTAAACTGGAAGTGGCATTTCCAGCTCGCAATAGTGCAGAGTTATCTCAAAGAGAAGGGCCACGGTGTTTCTGTATCTCTATTATGTTGGTGCGGCTTCGGAACTTTTAAATATCTTGATATATCTCGAGAACTACGCATCTGATCAAAAAATATCATAGAAGATAAAAAGTAGGAAACTTAATTCTCTACAAAAAAGGTCTCTTAACATTTTGCCATAGCTCGCTTCGTTTCCGAGATATTTGCAGATTTATCTCAAGGGAAGGGGCCTGACGGACATATTTCGAGATATTTCTTCTTCTTGTTGTTCTTCTTCTGCACAGCTAAGCTGGAAGTGGCATTTGCCGCTCGCACTAGTGCAGAGTTATCTCAAAGAAAGGGGCCACGGTGTTTCTGTATCTCTATTATGTTGGTGCGGCTTCGGAACTTTTAAATATCTCGATATATCTCGAAAACTACGCTTCTGATCAAAAAATATCATAGAACATAAATTGTAGGAAACATAATTCTCTACAAAAAAGGTCTCTTAACATTTTGTCATAGCTCGCTTCGTTTCCGAGATATTTGCCGATTCAGCTCAAAGGAACTGGCCTGACGGACATATTTCGAGATATTTCTTCTTCTTGTTGTTCTTCCTCTGCACAGCTAAGCTGGAAGTGGCATTTGCAGGTCGCAATAGTGCAGAGTTATCTCAAAGAAAGGGGCCACGGTGTTTCTGTATCTCTATTATGTTGGTGCGGCTTCGGAACTTTTAAATATCTTGATATATCTCGAGAGCTACGCGTCTGATCAAAAAATATCATACGACATAAAAAGTAGGAAACATAATTCTCTACAAAAAAGGTCTCTTAACATTTTGCCATAGCTCGCTTCGTTTCCGAGATATTTGCAGATTTATCTCAATGGAAGGGGCCTGACGGACATATTTCGAGATATTTCTTCTTCTTGTTGTTCTTCTTCTGCACAGCTAAGCTGGAAGTGGCATTTGCCGCTCGCACTAGTGCAGAGTTATCTCAAAGAAAGGGGCCACGGTGTTTCTGTATCTCTATTATGTTGGTGCGGCTTCGGAACTTTTAAATATCTCGATATATCTCGAAAACTACGCTTCTGATCAAAAAATATCATAGACCATAAATTGTAGGAAACATAATTCTCTACAAAAAAGGTCTCTTAACATTTTGTCATAGCTCGCTTCGTTTCCGAGATATTTGCCGATTCAGCTCAAGGGAACTGGCCTGACGGACATATTTCGAGATATTTCTTCTTCTTGTTGTTCTTCCTCTGCACAGCTAAGCTGAAAGTGGCATTTGCAGGTCGCAATAGTGCAGAGTTATCTCAAAGAAAGGGGCCACGGTGTTTCTGTATCTCTATTATGTTGGTGCGGCTTCGGAACTTTTAAATATCTCGATATATCTCGAAAACTACGCTTCTGATCAAAAAATATCATAGAACATAAATTGTAGGAAACATAATTCTCTACAAAAAAGGTCTCTTAACATTTTGTCATAGCTCGCTTGGTTTCCGAGATATTTGCAGATATATCTCAAGGGAAGGGGCCTGACGGACATATTTCGAGATATTTCTTCTTCTTGTTGTTCTTCTTCTGCACAGCTAAGCTGGAAGTGGCATTTGCGGCTCGCACTAGTGCAGAGTTATCTCAAAGAAAGGGGCCACGGTGTTTCTGTATCCCTATTATGTTGGTGCGGCTTCGGAACTTTTAAATATCTCGATATATCTCGAAAACTACGCTTCTGATCAAAAAATATCATAGAAGATAAAAAGTAGGAAACTTAATTCTCTACAAAAAAGGTCTCTTAACATTTTGCCATAGCTCGCTTCGTTTCCGAGATATTTGCAGATTTATCTCAAGGGAAGGGGCCTGACGGACATATTTCGAGATATTTCTTCTTCTTGTTGTTCTTCTTCTGCACAGCTAAGCTGGAAGTGGCATTTGCGGCTCGCACTAGTGCAGAGTTATCTCAAAGAAAGGGGCCACGGTGTTTCTGTATCCCTATTATGTTGGTGCGGCTTCGGAACTTTTAAATATCTCGATATATCTCGAAAACTACGCTTCTGATCAAAAAATATCATAGAACTTAAATTGTAGGAAACATAATTCTCTACAAAAAACGTCTCTTAACATTTTGCCATAGCTCGCTTCGTTTCCGAGATATTTGCCGATTCAGCTCAAAGGAACTGGCCTGACGGACATATTTCGAGATATTTCTTCTTCTTGATGTTCTTCTTCTGCACAGCTAAGCTGGAAGTGGCATTTGCAGCTCGCAATAGTGCAGAGTTATCTCAAAGAAAGGGGCCACGGTGTTTCTGTATCTCTATTATGTTGGTGCGGCTTCGGAACTTTTAAATATCTTGATATATCTCGAGAACTACGCATCTGATCAAAAAATATCATAGAACATAAAAAGTAGGAAACTTAATTCTCTACAAAAAAGGTCTCTCAATAATTTGCCATAGCTCGCTTCGTTTCCGAGATATTTGCAGATTTATCTCAAGGGAAGGGGCCTGACGGACATATTTCGAGATATTTCTTCTTCTTGTTGTTCTTCTTCTGCACAGCTAAGCTGGAAGTGGCATTGCGGCTCGCACTAGAGCAGAGTTATCTCAAAGAAAGGGGCCACGGTGTTTCTGTATCCCTATTATGTTGGTGCGGCTTCGGAACTTTTAAATATCTCGATATATCTCGAAAACTACGCTTCTGATCAAAAAATATCATAGAACATAAATTGTAGGAAACATAATTCTCTACAAAAAACGTCTCTTAACATTTTGCCATAGCTCGCTTCGTTTCCGAGATATTTGCAGATTCAGCTCAAAGGAACTGGCCTGACGGACATATTTCGAGATATTTCTTCTTCTTGTTGTTCTTCTTCTGCACAGCTAAACTGGAAGTGGCATTTCCAGCTCGCAATAGTGCAGAGTTATCTCAAAGAGAGGGGCCACGGTGTTTCTGTATCTCTATTATGTTGGTGCGGCTTCGGAACTTTTAAATATCTTGATATATCTCGAGAACTACGCATCTGATCAAAAAATATCATAGAACCTAAAAAGTAGGAAACTTAATTCTCTACAAAAACGGTCTCTTAACATTTTGCCATAGCTCGCTTCGCTTCCGAGATATTTGCAGATTTATCTCAAGGGAAGGGGCCTGACGGACATATTTCGAGATATTTCTTCTTCTTGTTGTTCTTCTTCTGCACAGCTAAGCTGGAAGTGGCATTTGCGGCTCGCACTAGTGCAGAGTTATCTCAAAGAAAGGGGCCACGGTGTTTCTGTATCTCTATTGTGTTGGTGCGGCTTCGGAACTTTTAAATATCTCGATATATCTCGAAAACTACGCTTCTGATCAAAAAATATCATAGAACATAAATTGTAGGAAACATAATTCTCTACAAAAAACGTCTCTTAACATTTTGCCATAGCTCGCTTCGTTTCCGAGATATTTGCAGATTCAGCTCAAAGGAACGGGCCTGACGGACATATTTCGAGATACTTCTTCTTCTTCTTGTTCTTCCTCTGCACAGCTAAGCTGGAAGTGGCATTTGCAGCTCGCAATAGTGCAGAGTTATCTCAAAGAAAGGGGCCACGGTGTTTCTGTATCTCTATTATGTTGGTGCGGCTTCGGAACTTTTAAATATCTCGATATATCTCGAAAACTACGCTTCTGATCAAAAAATATCATAGAACATAAATTGTAGGAAACATAATTCGCTACAAAAAAGGTCTCTCAACATTTTGCCATAGCTCGCTTCGTTTCCGAGATATTTGCAGATATATCTCAAGGGCAGGGGCCTAACGGACATATTTCGAGATATTTCTTCTTCTTGTTGTTCTTCTTCTGCACAGCTAAACTGGAAGTGGCATTTCCAGCTCGCAATAGTGCAGAGTTATCTCAAAGAGAGGGGCCACGGTGTTTCTGTATCTCTATTATGTTGGTGCGGCTTCGGAACTTTTAAATATCTTGATATATCTCGAGAACTACGCATCTGATCAAAAAATATCATAGAACATAAAAAGTAGGAAACTTAATTCCCTACAAAAAAGGTCTCTTAACATTTTGCCATAGCTCGCTTCGTTTCCGAGATATTTGCAGATTTATCTCAAGGGAAGGGGCCTGACGGACATATTTCGAGATATTTCTTCTTCTTGTTGTTCTTCTTCTGCACAGCTAAGCTGGAAGTGGCATTTGCGGCTCGCACTAGTGCAGAGTTATCTCAAAGAAAGG
This sequence comes from Osmia lignaria lignaria, assembly GCF_051020975.1. NCBI lineage: Eukaryota > Metazoa > Arthropoda > Insecta > Hymenoptera > Megachilidae > Osmia > Osmia lignaria. Next base: position 861,251 of record NW_027478159.1, on the reverse strand, counting down.
GGCCACGGTGTTTCTGTATCTCTATTATGTTGGTGCGGCTTCGGAACTTTTAAATATCTCGATATATCTCGAAAACTACGCTTCTGATCAAAAAATAGCATAGAACATAAATTGTAGGAAACATAATTCGCTACAAAAAAGGTCTCTCAACATTTTGCCATAGCTCGCTTCGTTTCCGAGATATTTGCAGATATATCTCAAGGGCAGGGGCCTGACGGACATATTTCGAGATATTTCTTCTTCTTGTTGTTCTTCTTCTGCACAGCTAAGCTGGAAGTGGCATTTACAGCTCGCAATAGTGCAGAGTTATCTCAAAGAAAGGGGCCACGGTGTTTCTGTATCTCTATTATGTTGGTGCGGCTTCGGAACTTTTAAATATCTTGATATATCTCGAGAACTACGCATCTGATCAAAAAATATCATAGAACATAAAAAGTAGGAAACTTAATTCTCTACAAAAAAGGTCTCTTAACATTTTGCCATAGCTCGCTTCGTTTCCGAGATATTTGCAGATTTATCTCAAGGGAAGGGGCCTAACGGACATATTTCGAGATATTTCTTCTTCTTGTTGTTCTTCTTCTGCACAGCTAAGCTGGAAGTGGCATTTGCGGCTCGCACTATTGCAGAGTTATCACAAAGAAAGGGGCCACGGTGTTTCTGTATCTCTATTATGTTGGTGCGGCTTCGGAACTTTTAAATATCTTGATATATCTCGAGAACTGCGCATCTGATCAAAAAATATCATAGAACATAAAAAGTAGGAAACTTAATTCTCTACAAAAAAGGTCTCTTAACATTTTGCCATAGCTCGCTTCGTTTCCGAGATATTTGCAGATTTATCTCAAGGGAAGGGGCCTAACGGACATATTTCGAGTTATTTCTTCTTCTTGTTGTTCTTCCTCTGCACAGCTAAGCTGGAAGTGGCATTTGCGGCTCGCACTAGTGCAGAGTTATCTCAAAGAAAGGGGCCACGGTGTTTCTGTATCTGTATTATGTTGGTGCGGCTTCGGAACTTTTAAATATCTTGATAGATCTCGAGAACTACGCATCTGATCAAAAAATATCATAGCACATAAAAAGTAGGAAACTTAATTCTCTACAAAAAAGGTCTCTTAACATTTTGCCATAGCTCGCTTCGTTTCCGAGATATTTGCAGATTTATCTCAAGGGAAGGGGCCTGACGGACATATTTCGAGATATTTCTTCTTCTTGTTGTTCTTCTTCTGCACAGCTAAGCTGGAAGTGGCATTTACAGCTCGCAATAGTGCAGAGTTATCTCAAAGAAAGGGGCCACGGTGTTTCTGTATCTCTATTATGTTGGTGCGGCTTCGGAACTTTTAAATATCTTGATGTATCTCGAGAACTACGCATCTGATCAAAAAATATCATAGAAGATAAAAAGTAGGAAACTTAATTCTCTACAAAAAAGGTCTCTTAACATTTTGCCATAGCTCGCTTCGTTTCCGAGATATTTGCAGATTTATCTCAAGGGAAGGGGCCTGACGGACATATTTCGAGATATTTCTTCTTCTTGTTGTTCTTCTTCTGCACAGCTAAGCTGGAAGTGGCATTTGCGGCTCGCACTAGTGCAGAGTTATCTCAAAGAAAGGGGCCACGGTGTTTCTGTATCCCTATTATGTTGGTGCGGCTTCGGAACTTTTAAATATCTCGATATATCTCGAAAACTACGCTTCTGATCAAAAAATATCATAGAACATAAATTGTAGGAAACATAATTCTCTACAAAAAACGTCTCTTAACATTTTGCCATAGCTCGCTTCGTTTCCGAGATATTTGCCGATTCTCCTCAAAGGAACTGGCCTGACGGACATATTTCGAGATATTTCTTCTTCTTGTTGTTCTTCCTCTGCACAGCTAAGCTGGAAGTGGCATTTGCAGCTCGCAATAGTGCAGAGTTATCTCAAAGAAAGGGGCCACGGTGTTTCTGTATCTCTATTATGTTGGTGCGGCTACGAAACTTTTAAATATCTTGATATATCTCGAGAACTACGCATCTGATCAAAAAATATCATAGAACATAAAAAGTAGGAAACTTAATTCTCTACAAAAAAGGTCTCTTAACATTTTGCCATAGCTCGCTTCGTTTCCGAGATATTTGCAGATTTATCTCAAGGGAAGGGGCCTGACGGACATATTTCGAGATATTTCTTCTTCTTGTTGTTCTTCTTCTGCACAGCTAAGCTGGAGGTGGCATTTACAGCTCGCAATAGTGCAGAGTTATCTCAAAGAAAGGGGCCACGGTGTTTCTGTATCTCTATTATGTTGGTGCGGCTTCGGAACTTTTAAATATCTTGATATATCTCGAGAACTACGCATCTGATCAAAAAATATCATAGAACATAAAAAGTAGGAAACTTAATTATCTACAAAAGAGGTCTCTTAACATTTTGCCATAGCTCGCTTAGTTTCCGAGATATTTGCAGATTTATCTCAAGGGAAGGGGCCTAACGGACATATTTCGAGATATTTCTTCTTCTTGTTGTTCTTCTTCTGCACAGCTAAACTGGAAGTGGCATTTCCAGCTCGCAATAGTGCAGAGTTATCTCAAAGAGAGGGGCCACGGTGTTTCTGTATCTCTATTATGTTGGTGCGGCTTCGGAACTTTTAAATATCTTGATATATATCGAGAACTACGCATCTGATCAAAAAATATCATAGAAGATAAAAAGTAGGAAACTTAATTCTCTACAAAAAAGGTCTCTTAACATTTTGCCATAGCTCGCTTCGTTTCCGAGATATTTGCAGATTTATCTCAAGGGAAGGGGCCTGACGGACATATTTCGAGATATTTCTTCTTCTTGTTGTTCTTCTTCTGCACAGCTAAGCTGGAAGTGGCATTTGCGGCTCGCACTAGTGCAGAGTTATCTCAAAGAAAGGGGCCACGGTGTTTCTGTATCTCTATTATGTTGGTGCGGCTTCGGAACTTTTAAATATCTCGATGTATCTCGAAAACTACGCTTCTGATCAAAAAATATCATAGAGCATAAATTGTAGGAAACATAATTCTCTACAAAAAAGGTCTCTTAACATTTTGCCATAGCTCGCTTCGTTTCCGAGATATTTGCAGATATATCTCAAGGGAAGGGGCCTGACGGACATATTTCGAGATATTACTTCTTCTTGTTGTTCTTCCTCTGCACAGCTAAGCTGGAAGTGGCATTTGCGGCTCGCACTAGTGCAGAGTTATCTCAAAGAAAGGGGCCACGGTGTTTCTGTATCCCTATTATGTTGGTGCGGCTTCGGAACTTTTAAATATCTCGATATATCTCGAAAACTACGCTTCTGATCAAAAAATATCATAGAACATAAATTGTAGGAAACATAATTCTCTACAAAAAACGTCTCTTAACATTTTGCCATAGCTCGCTTCGTTTCCGAGATATTTGCCGATTCAGCTCAAAGGAACTGGCCTGACGGACATATTTCGAGATATTTCTTCTTCTTGTTGTTCTTCCTCTGCACAGCTAAGCTGGAAGTGGCATTTGCAGCTCGCAATAGTGCAGAGTTATCTCAAAGAAAGGGGCCACGGTGTTTCTGTATCCCTATTATGTTGGTGCGGCTTCTGAACTTTTAAATATCTCGATATATCTCGAAAACTACGCTTCTGACCAAAAAATATCATAGAATATAAAAAGTAGGAAACTTAATTCTCTACAAAAAAGGTCTCTTAACATTTTGCCATAGCTCGCTTCGTTTCCGAGATATTTGCAGATTTATCTCAAGGGAAGGGGCCTGACGGACATATTTCGAGATATTTCTTCTTCTTGTTGTTCTTCTTCTGCACAGCTAAGCTGGAAGTGGCATTTGCGGCTCGCACTAGTGCAGAGTTATCTCAAAGAAAGGGGCCACGGTGTTTCTGTATCCCTATTATGTTGGTGCGGCTTCGGAACTTTTAAATATCTCGATATATCTCGAAAACTACGCTTCTGATCAAAAAATATCATAGAACATAAAAAGTAGGAAACTTAATTCTCTACAAAAAAGGTCTCTCAACATTTTGCCATAGCTCGCTTCGTTTCCGAGATATTTGCAGATTTATCTCAAGGGAAGGGGCCTGACGGACATATTTCGAGATATTTCTTCTTCTTGTTGTTCTTCTTCTGCACAGCTAAGCTGGAAGTGGCATTTACAGCTCGCAATAGTGCAGAGTTATCTCAAAGAAAGGGGCCACGGTGTTTCTGTATCTCTATTATGTTGGTGCGGCTTCGGAACTTTTAAATATCTTGATGTATCTCGAGAACTACGCATCTGATCAAAAAATATCATAGAAGATAAAAAGTAGGAAACTTAATTCTCTACAAAAAAGGTCTCTTAACATTTTGCCATAGCTCGCTTCGTTTCCGAGATATTTGCAGATTTATCTCAAGGGAAGGGGCCTGACGGACATATTTCGAGATATTTCTTCTTCTTGTTGTTCTTCTTCTGCACAGCTAAGCTGGAAGTGGCATTTGCGGCTCGCACTAGTGCAGAGTTATCTCAAAGAAAGGGGCCACGGTGTTTCTGTATCCCTATTATGTTGGTGCGGCTTCGGAACTTTTAAATATCTCGATATATCTCGAAAACTACGCTTCTGATCAAAAAATATCATAGAACATAAATTGTAGGAAACATAATTCTCTACAAAAAACGTCTCTTAACATTTTGCCATAGCTCGCTTCGTTTCCGAGATATTTGCCGATTCTCCTCAAAGGAACTGGCCTGACGGACATATTTCGAGATATTTCTTCTTCTTGTTGTTCTTCCTCTGCACAGCTAAGCTGGAAGTGGCATTTGCAGCTCGCAATAGTGCAGAGTTATCTCAAAGAAAGGGGCCACGGTGTTTCTGTATCTCTATTATGTTGGTGCGGCTACGAAACTTTTAAATATCTTGATATATCTCGAGAACTACGCATCTGATCAAAAAATATCATAGAACATAAAAAGTAGGAAACTTAATTCTCTACAAAAAAGGTCTCTTAACATTTTGCCATAGCTCGCTTCGTTTCCGAGATATTTGCAGATTTATCTCAAGGGAAGGGGCCTGACGGACATATTTCGAGATATTTCTTCTTCTTGTTGTTCTTCTTCTGCACAGCTAAGCTGGAAGTGGCATTTGCGGCTCGCACTAGTGCAGGGTTATCTCAAAGAAAGGGGCCACGGTGTTTCTGTATCTCTATTATGTTGGTGCGGCTTCGGAACTTTTAAATATCTCGATATATCTCGAAAACTACGCTTCTGATCAAAAAATATCATACAACATAAATTGTAGGAAACATAATTCTCTACAAAAAAGGTCTCTTAACATTTTGCCATAGCTCGCTTGGTTTCCGTGATATTTGCAGATATATCTCAAGGGAAGGGGCCTGACGGACATATTTCGAGATATTTCTTCTTCTTGTTGTTCTTCTTCTGCACAGCTAAGCTGGAAGTGGCATTTACAGCTCGCAATAGTGCAGAGTTATCTCAAAGAAAGGGGCCACGGTGTTTCTGTATCTCTATTATGTTGGTGCGGCTTCGGAACTTTTAAATATCTTGATATATCTCGAGAACTACGCATCTGATCAAAAAATATCATAGAACATAAAAAGTAGGAAACTTAATTCTCTACAAAAAAGGTCTCTTAACATTTTGCCATAGCTCTCTTCGTTTCCGAGATATTTGCAGATTTATCTCAAGGGAAGGGGCCTGACGGACATATTTCGAGATATTTCTTCTTCTTGTTGTTCTTCTTCTGCACAGCTAAGCTGGAGGTGGCATTTACAGCTCGCAATAGTGCAGAGTTATCTCAAAGAAATGGGCCACGGTGTTTCTGTATCTCTATTATGTTGGTGCGGCTTCGGAACTTTTAAATATCTTGATATATCTCGAGAACTACGCATCTGATCAAAAAATATCATAGAACATAAAAAGTAGGAAACTTAATTATCTACAAAAGAGGTCTCTTAACATTTTGCCATAGCTCGCTTAGTTTCCGAGATATTTGCAGATTTATCTCAAGGGAAGGGGCCTAACGGACATATTTCGAGATATTTCTTCTTCTTGTTGTTCTTCTTCTGCACAGCTAAACTGGAAGTGGCATTTCCAGCTCGCAATAGTGCAGAGTTATCTCAAAGAGAGGGGCCACGGTGTTTCTGTATCTCTATTATGTTGGTGCGGCTTCGGAACTTTTAAATATCTTGATATATATCGAGAACTACGCATCTGATCAAAAAATATCATAGAAGATAAAAAGTAGGAAACTTAATTCTCTACAAAAAAGGTCTCTTAACATTTTGCCATAGCTCGCTTCGTTTCCGAGATATTTGCAGATTTATCTCAAGGGAAGGGGCCTGACGGACATATTTCGAGATATTTCTTCTTCTTGTTGTTCTTCTTCTGCACAGCTAAGCTGGAAGTGGCATTTGCGGCTCGCACTAGTGCAGAGTTATCTCAAAGAAAGGGGCCACGGTGTTTCTGTATCTCTATTATGTTGGTGCGGCTTCGGAACTTTTAAATATCTTGATATATCTCGAGAACTACGCATCTGATCAAAAAATATCATAGAACATAAAAAGTAGGAAACTTAATTCTCTACAAAAAAGGTCTCTTAACATTTTGCCATAGCTCTCTTCGTTTCCGAGATATTTGCAGATTTATCTCAAGGGAAGGGGCCTGACGGACATATTTCGAGATATTTCTTCTTCTTGTTGTTCTTCTTCTGCACAGCTAAGCTGGAAGTGGCATTTACAGCTCGCAATAGTGCAGAGTTATCTCAAAGAAAGGGGCCACGGTGTTTCTGTATCTCTATTATGTTGGTGCGGCTTCGGAGCTTTTAAATATCTTGATATATCTCGAGAACTACGCATCTGATCAAAAAATATCATAGAACATAAATTGTAGGAAACATAATTCTCTACAAAAAAGGTCTCTTAACATTTTGTCATAGCTCGCTTCGTTTCCGAGATATTTGCAGATATATCTCAAGGGAAGGGGCCTGACGGACATATTTCGAGATATTTCTTCTTCTTGTTGTTCTTCTTCTGCACAGCTGAGCTGGAAGTGGCATTTACAGCTCGCAATAGTGCAGAGTTATCTCAAAGAAAGGGGCCACGGTGTTTCTGTATCCCTATTATGTTGGTGCGGCTTCGGAACTTTTAAATATCTTGATATATCTCGAGAACTACGCATCTGATCAAAAAATATCATAGAACATAAAAAGTAGGAAACTTAATTATCTACAAAAGAGGTCTCTTAACATTTTGCCATAGCTCGCTTAGTTTCCGAGATATTTGCAGATTTATCTCAAGGGAAGGGGCCTAACGGACATATTTCGAGATATTTCTTCTTCTTGTTGTTCTTCTTCTGCACAGCTAAACTGGAAGTGGCATTTGCGGCTCGCACTAGTGCAGAGTTATCTCAAAGAAAGGGGCCACGGTATTTCTGTATCCCTATTATGTTGGTGCGGCTTCGGAACTTTTAAATATCTCGATATATCTCGAAAACTACGCTTCTGATCAAAAAATATCATAGAACATAAATTGTAGGAAACATAATTCTCTACAAAAAAGGTCTCTTAACATTTTGCCATACCTCGCTTCGTTTCCGAGATATTTGCAGATATATCTCAAGGGAAGGGGCCTGACGGACATATTTCGAGATATTTCTTCTTCTTGTTGTTCTTCTTCTGCACAGCTAAGCTGGAAGTGGCATTTGCGGCTCGCACTAGTGCAGAGTTATCTCAAAGAAAGGGGCCACGGTGTTTCTGTATCCCTATTATGTTGGTGCGGCTTCTGAACTTTTAAATATCTCGATATATCTCGAAAACTACGCTTCTGACCAAAAAATATCATAGAACATAAATTGTAGGAAACATAATTCTCTACAAAAAACGTCTCTTAACATTTTGCCATAGCTCGCTTGGTTTCCGTGATATTTGCAGATATATCTCAAGGGAAGGGGCCTGACGGACATATTTCGAGATATTTCTTCTTCTTGTTGTTCTTCTTCTGCACAGCTAAGCTGGAAGTGGCATTTACAGCTCGCAATAGTGCAGAGTTATCTCAAAGAAAGGGGCCACGGTGTTTCTGTATCTCTATTATGTTGGTGCGGCTTCGGAGCTTTTAAATATCTTGATATATCTCGAGAACTACGCATCTGATCAAAAAATATCATAGAACATAAATTGTAGGAAACATAATTCTCTACAAAAAAGGTCTCTTAACATTTTGTCATAGCTCGCTTCGTTTCCGAGATATTTGCAGATATATCTCAAGGGAAGGGGCCTGACGGACATATTTCGAGATATTTCTTCTTCTTGTTGTTCTTCTTCTGCACAGCTAAGCTGGAAGTGGCATTTACAGCTCGCAATAGTGCAGAGTTATCTCAAAGAAAGGGGCCACGGTGTTTCTGTATCTCTATTATGTTGGTGCGGCTTCGGAACTTTTAAATATCTTGATATATCTCGAGAACTACGCATCTGATCAAAAAATATCATAGAACATAAAAAGTAGGAAACTTAATTCTCTACAAAAAAGGTCTCTTAACATTTTGCCATAGCTCGCTTCGTTTCCGAGATATTTGCAGATTTATCTCAAGGGAAGGGGCCTGACGGACATATTTCGAGATATTTCTTCTTCTTGTTGTTCTTCTTCTGCACAGCTAAGCTGGAAGTGGCATTTGCGGCTCGCACTAGTGCAGAGTTATCTCAAAGAAAGGGGCCACGGTGTTTCTGTATCTCTATTATGTTGGTGCGGCTTCGGAACTTTTAAATATCTCGATATATCTCGAAAACTACGCTTCTGATCAAAAAATATCATACAACATAAATTGTAGGAAACATAATTCTCTACAAAAAAGGTCTCTTAACATTTTGCCATAGCTCGCTTGGTTTCCGTGATATTTGCAGATATATCTCAAGGGAAGGGGCCTGACGGACATATTTCGAGATATTTCTTCTTCTTGTTGTTCTTCTTCTGCACAGCTAAGCTGGAAGTGGCATTTACAGCTCGCAATAGTGCAGAGTTATCTCAAAGAAAGGGGCCACGGTGTTTCTGTATCTCTATTATGTTGGTGCGGCTTCGGAACTTTTAAATATCTTGATATATCTCGAGAACTACGCATCTGATCAAAAAATATCATAGAACATAAAAAGTAGGAAACTTAATTCTCTACAAAAAAGGTCTCTTAAGATTTTGCCATAGCTCTCTTCGTTTCCGAGATATTTGCAGATTTATCTCAAGGGAAGGGGCCTGACGGACATATTTCGAGATATTTCTTCTTCTTGTTGTTCTTCTTCTGCACAGCTAAGCTGGAAGTGGCATTTACAGCTCGCAATAGTGCAGAGTTATCTCAAAGAAAGGGGCCACGGTGTTTCTGTATCTCTATTATGTTGGTGCGGCTTCGGAGCTTTTAAATATCTTGATATATCTCGAGAACTACGCATCTGATCAAAAAATATCATAGAACGTAAATTGTAGGAAACATAATTCTCTACAAAAAAGGTCTCTTAACATTTTGTCATAGCTCGCTTCGTTTCCGAGATATTTGCAGATATATCTCAAGGGAAGGGGCCTGACGGACATATTTCGAGATATTTCTTCTTCTTGTTGTTCTTCTTCTGCACAGCTAAGCTGGAAGTGGCATTTACAGCTCGCAATAGTGCAGAGTTATCTCAAAGAAAGGGGCCACGGTGTTTCTGTATCTCTATTATGTTGGTGCGGCTTCGGAACTTTTAAATATCTTGATATATCTCGAGAACTACGCATCTGATCAAAAAATATCATAGAACATAAAAAGTAGGAAACTTAATTATCTACAAAAGAGGTCTCTTAACATTTTGCCATAGCTCGCTTAGTTTCCGAGATATTTGCAGATTTCTCTCAAGGGAAGGGGCCTAACGGACATATTTCGAGATATTTCTTCTTCTTGTTGTTCTTCTTCTGCACAGCTAAACTGGAAGTGGCATTTCCAGCTCGCAATAGTGCAGAGTTATCTCAAAGAGAGGGGCCACGGTGTTTCTGTATCTCTATTATGTTGGTGCGGCTCCGGAACTTTTAAATATCTTGATATATATCGAGAACTACGCATCTGATCAAAAAATATCATAGAAGATAAAAAGTAGGAAACTTAATTCTCTACAAAAAAGGTCTCTTAACATTTTGCCATAGCTCGCTTCGTTTCCGAGATATTTGCAGATTTATCTCAAGGGAAGGGGCCTGACGGACATATTTCGAGATATTTCTTCTTCTTGTTGTTCTTCTTCTGCACAGCTAAGCTGGAAGTGGCATTTGCGGCTCGCACTAGTGCAGAGTTATCTCAAAGAAAGGGGCCACGGTATTTCTGTATCCCTATTATGTTGGTGCGGCTTCGGAACTTTTAAATATCTCGATATATCTCGAAAACTACGCTTCTGATCAAAAAATATCATAGAACATAAATTGTAGGAAACATAATTCTCTACAAAAAAGGTCTCTTAACATTTTGCCATACCTCGCTTCGTTTCCGAGATATTTGCAGATATATCTCAAGGGAAGGGGCCTGACGGACATATTTCGAGATATTTCTTCTTCTTGTTGTTCTTCTTCTGCACAGCTAAGCTGGAAGTGGCATTTGCGGCTCGCACTAGTGCAGAGTTATCTCAAAGAAAGGGGCCACGGTGTTTCTGTATCTCTATTATGTTGGTGCGGCTTTGGAACTTTTAAATATCTCGATATATCTCGAAAACTACGCTTCTGATCAAAAAATATCATAGAACATAAATTGTAGGAAACATAATTCTCTACAAAAAAGGTCTCTTAACATTTTGCCATAGCTCGCTTCGTTTCCGAGATATTTGCAGATATATCTCAAGGGAAGGGGCCGGACGGACATATTTCGAGATATTTCTTCTTCTTGTTGTTCTTCCTCTGCACAGCTAAGCTGGAAGTGGCATTTGCAGCTCGCACTAGTGCAGAGTTATCTCAAAGAAAGGGGCCACGGTGTTTCTGTATCTCTATTATGTTGGTGCGGCTTCGGAACTTTTAAATATCTTGATATATCTCGAGAACTACGCATCTGATCAAAAAATATCATAGAACATAAAAAGTAGGAAACTTAATTATCTACAAAAGAGGTCTCTTAACATTTTGCCATAGCTCGCTTAGTTTCCGAGATATTTGCAGATTTATCTCAAGGGAAGGGGCCTAACGGACATATTTCGAGATATTTCTTCTTCTTGTTGTTCTTCTTCTGCACAGCTAAACTGGAAGTGGCATTTCCAGCTCGCAATAGTGCAGAGTTATCTCAAAGAGAGGGGCCACGGTGTTTCTGTATCTCTATTATGTTGGTGCGGCTTCGGAACTTTTAAATATCTTGATATATATCGAGAACTACGCATCTGATCAAAAAATATCATAGAAGATAAAAAGTAGGAAACTTAATTCTCTACAAAAAAGGTCTCTTAACATTTTGCCATAGCTCGCTTCGTTTCCGAGATATTTGCAGATTTATCTCAAGGGAAGGGGCCTGACGGACATATTTCGAGATATTTCTTCTTCTTGTTGTTCTTCTTCTGCACAGCTAAGCTGGAAGTGGCATTTGCGGCTCGCACTAGTGCAGAGTTATCTCAAAGAAAGGGGCCACGGTATTTCTGTATCCCTATTATGTTGGTGCGGCTTCGGAACTTTTAAATATCTCGATATATCTCGAAAACTACGCTTCTGATCAAAAAATATCATAGAACATAAATTGTAGGAAACATAATTCTCTACAAAAAAGGTCTCTTAACATTTTGCCATACCTCGCTTCGTTTCCGAGATATTTGCAGATATATCTCAAGGGAAGGGGCCTGACGGACATATTTCGAGATATTTCTTCTTCTTGTTGTTCTTCTTCTGCACAGCTAAGCTGGAAGTGGCATTTGCGGCTCGCACTAGTGCAGAGTTATCTCAAAGAAAGGGGCCACGGTGTTTCTGTATCTCTATTATGTTGGTGCGGCTTTGGAACTTTTAAATATCTCGATATATCTCGAAAACTACGCTTCTGATCAAAAAATATCATAGAACATAAATTGTAGGAAACATAATTCTCTACAAAAAAGGTCTCTTAACATTTTGCCATAGCTCGCTTCGTTTCCGAGATATTTGCAGATATATCTCAAGGGAAGGGGCCGGACGGACATATTTCGAGATATTTCTTCTTCTTGTTGTTCTTCCTCTGCACAGCTAAGCTGGAAGTGGCATTTGCAGCTCGCACTAGTGCAGAGTTATCTCAAAGAAAGGGGCCACGGTGTTTCTGTATCTCTATTATGTTGGTGCGGCTTCGGAACTTTTAAATATCTTGATATATCTCGAGAACTACGCATCTGATCAAAAAATATCATAGAACATAAAAAGTAGGAAACTTAATTATCTACAAAAGAGGTCTCTTAACATTTTGCCATAGCTCGCTTAGTTTCCGAGATATTTGCAGATTTATCTCAAGGGAAGGGGCCTAACGGACATATTTCGAGATATTTCTTCTTCTTGTTGTTCTTCTTCTGCACAGCTAAACTGGAAGTGGCATTTCCAGCTCGCAATAGTGCAGAGTTATCTCAAAGAGAGGGGCCACGGTGTTTCTGTATCTCTATTATGTTGGTGCGGCTTCGGAACTTTTAAATATCTTGATATATATCGAGAACTACGCATCTGATCAAAAAATATCATAGAAGATAAAAAGTAGGAAACTTAATTCTCTACAAAAAAGGTCTCTTAACATTTTGCCATAGCTCGCTTCGTTTCCGAGATATTTGCAGATTTATCTCAAGGGAAGGGGCCTGACGGACATATTTCGAGATATTTCTTCTTCTTGTTGTTCTTCTTCTGCACAGCTAAGCTGGAAGTGGCATTTGCGGCTCGCACTAGTGCAGAGTTATCTCAAAGAAAGGGGCCACGGTGTTTCTGTATCTCTATTATGTTGGTGCGGCTTCGGAACTTTTAAATATCTCGATATATCTCGAAAACTACGCTTCTGATCAAAAAATATCATACAACATAAATTGTAGGAAACATAATTCTCTACAAAAAAGGTCTCTTAACATTTTGCCATAGCTCGCTTGGTTTCCGTGATATTTGCAGATATATCTCAAGGGAAGGGGCCTGACGGACATATTTCGAGATATTTCTTCTTCTTGTTGTTCTTCTTCTGCACAGCTAAGCTGGAAGTGGCATTTACAGCTCGCAATAGTGCAGAGTTATCTCAAAGAAAGGGGCCACGGTGTTTCTGTATCTCTATTATGTTGGTGCGGCTTCGGAACTTTTAAATATCTTGATATATCTCGAGAACTACGCATCTGATCAAAAAATATCATAGAACATAAAAAGTAGGAAACTTAATTCTCTACAAAAAAGGTCTCTTAACATTTTGCCATAGCTCTCTTCGTTTCCGAGATATTTGCAGATTTATCTCAAGGGAAGGGGCCTGACGGACATATTTCGAGATATTTCTTCTTCTTGTTGTTCTTCTTCTGCACAGCTAAGCTGGAAGTGGCATTTACAGCTCGCAATAGTGCAGAGTTATCTCAAAGAAAGGGGCCACGGTGTTTCTGTATCTCTATTATGTTGGTGCGGCTTCGGAGCTTTTAAAACTCTTGATATATCTCGAGAACTACGCATCTGATCAAAAAATATCATAGAACATAAATTGTAGGAAACATAATTCTCTACAAAAAAGGTCTCTTAACATTTTGTCATAGCTCGCTTCGTTTCCGAGATATTTGCAGATATATCTCAAGGGAAGGGGCCTGACGGACATATTTCGAGATATTTCTTCTTCTTGTTGTTCTTCTTCTGCACAGCTAAGCTGGAAGTGGCATTTACAGCTCGCAATAGTGCAGAGTTATCTCAAAGAAAGGGGCCACGGTGTTTCTGTATCTCTATTATGTTGGTGCGGCTTCGGAACTTTTAAATATCTTGATATATCTCGAGAACTACGCATCTGATCAAAAAATATCATAGAACATAAAAAGTAGGAAACTTAATTATCTACAAAAGAGGTCTCTTAACATTTTGCCATAGCTCGCTTAGTTTCCGAGATATTTGCAGATTTATCTCAAGGGAAGGGGCCTAACGGACATATTTCGAGATATTTCTTCTTCTTGTTGTTCTTCTTCTGCACAGCTAAACTGGAAGTGGCATTTCCAGCTCGCAATAGTGCAGAGTTATCTCAAAGAGAGGGGCCACGGTGTTTCTGTATCTCTATTATGTTGGTGCGGCTTCGGAACTTTTAAATATCTTGATATATATCGAGAACTACGCATCTGATCAAAAAATATCATAGAAGATAAAAAGTAGGAAACTTAATTCTCTACAAAAAAGGTCTCTTAACATTTTGCCATAGCTCGCTTCGTTTCCGAGATATTTGCAGATTTATCTCAAGGGAAGGGGCCTGACGGACATATTTCGAGATATTTCTTCTTCTTGTTGTTCTTCTTCTGCACAGCTAAGCTGGAAGTGGCATTTGCGGCTCGCACTAGTGCAGAGTTATCTCAAAGAAAGGGGCCACGGTATTTCTGTATCCCTATTATGTTGGTGCGGCTTCGGAACTTTTAAATATCTCGATATATCTCGAAAACTACGCTTCTGATCAAAAAATATCATAGAACATAAATTGTAGGAAACATAATTCTCTACAAAAAAGGTCTCTTAACATTTTGCCATACCTCGCTTCGTTTCCGAGATATTTGCAGATATATCTCAAGGGAAGGGGCCTGACGGACATATTTCGAGATATTTCTTCTTCTTGTTGTTCTTCTTCTGCACAGCTAAGCTGGAAGTGGCATTTGCGGCTCGCACTAGTGCAGAGTTATCTCAAAGAAAGGGGCCACGGTGTTTCTGTATCTCTATTATGTTGGTGCGGCTTTGGAACTTTTAAATATCTCGATATATCTCGAAAACTACGCTTCTGATCAAAAAATATCATAGAACATAAATTGTAGGAAACATAATTCTCTACAAAAAAGGTCTCTTAACATTTTGCCATAGCTCGCTTCGTTTCCGAGATATTTGCAGATATATCTCAAGGGAAGGGGCCGGACGGACATATTTCGAGATATTTCTTCTTCTTGTTGTTCTTCCTCTGCACAGCTAAGCTGGAAGTGGCATTTGCAGCTCGCACTAGTGCAGAGTTATCTCAAAGAAAGGGGCCACGGTGTTTCTGTATCTCTATTATGTTGGTGCGGTTTCGGAACTTTTAAATATCTTGATATATCTCGAGAACTACGCATCTGATCAAAAAATATCATAGAACATAAAAAGTAGGAAACTTAATTCTCTACAAATAAGGTCTCTTAACATTTTGCCATAGCTCGCTTTGTTTCCGAGATATTTGCAGATTTATCTCAAGGGAAGGGGCCTGACGGACATATTTCGAGATATTTCTTCTTCTTGTTGTTCTTCTTCTGCGCAGCTAAGCTGGAAGTGGCATTTGCAGCTCGCAATAGTGCAGAGATATTTCAAAGAAAGGGGCCACGCTGTTTCTGTATCTCTATTATGTTGGTGCGGCTTCGGAACTTTTAAATATCTTGATATATATCGAGAGCTACGCGTCTGATCAAAAAATATCATAGAACATAAAAAGTAGGAAACATAATTCTCTACAAAAAAGGTCTCTTAACATTTTGCCATAGCTCGCTTCGTTTTCGAGATATTTGCAGATATATCTCAAGGGAAGGGGCCTGACGGACATATTTCGAGATATTTCTTCTTCTTGTTGTTCTTCTTCTGCACAGCTAAGCTGGAAGTGGCATTTGCAGCTCGCAATAGTGCAGAGTTATCTCAAAGAAAGGGGCCACGGTGTTTCTGTATCTCTATTATGTTGGTGCGGCTTCGGAACTTTTAAATATCTTGATATATCTCGAGAACTACGCATCTGATCAAAAAATATCATAGAACATAAAAAGTAGGAAACTTAATTCTCTACAAAAAAGGTCTCTTAACATTTTGCCATAGCTCGCTTCGTTTCCGAGATATTTGCAGATTTATCTCAAGGGAAGAGGCCTGACGGACATATTTCGAGATATTTCTTCTTCTTGTTGTTCTTCTTCTGCACAGCTAAGCTGGAAGCGGCATTTGCGGCTCGCACTAGTGCAGAGTTATCTCAAAGAAAGGGGCCACGGTGTTTCTGTATCTCTATTATGTTGGTGCGGCTTCGGAACTTTTAAATATCTCGATATATCTCGAAAACTACGCTTCTGATCAAAAAATATCATAGAACTTAAATTATAGGAAACATAATTCTCTACAAAAAACGTCTCTTAACATTTTGCCATAGCTCGCTTCGTTTCCGAGATATTTGCAGATTTATCTCAAGGGAAGGGGCCTGACGGACATATTTCGAGATATTTCTTCTTCTTGTTGTTCTTCTTCTGCACAGCTAAGCTGGAAGTGGCATTTGCGGCTCGCACTAGCGCAGAGTTATCTCAAAGAAAGGGGCCACGGTGTTTCTGTATCTCTATTATGTTGGTGCGGCTTCGGAACTTTTAAATATCTCGATATATCTCGAAAACTACGCTTCTGATCAAAAAATATCATAGAACATAAATTGTAGGAAACGTAATTCTCTACAAAAAAGGTCTCTTAACATTTTGCCATAGCTAGCTTCGTTTCCGAGATATTTGCAGATATATCTCAAGGGAAGGGGCCTGACGGACATATTTCGAGATATTTCTTCTTCTTGTTGTTCTTCTTCTGCACAGCTAAGCTGGAAGTGGCATTTGCAGCTGGCAATAGTGCAGAGATATCTCAAAGAAAGGGGCCACGGTGTTTCTGTATCTCTATTATGTTGGTGCGGCTTCGGAACTTTTAAATATCTTGATATATCTCGAGAACTACGCATCAGATAAAAAAATATCATAGAACATAAAAAGTAGGAAACTTAATTCTCTACAAAAAAGGTCTCTTAACATTTTGCCATAGCCCTCTTCGTTTCCGAGATATTTGCAGATTTATCTGAAGGGAAGGGGCCTGACGGACATTAATCGAGATATTTCTTCTTCTTGATGTTCTTCTTCTGCACAGCTAAGCTGGAAGTGGCATTTGCAGCTCGCAATAGTGCAGAGTTATCTCAAAGAAAGGGGCCACGGTGTTTCTGTATCTCTATTATGTTGGTGCGGCTTCGGAACTTTTAAATATCTTGATATATCTCGAGAACTACGCATCTGATCAAAGAATATCATAGAACATAAATTGTAGGAAACATAATTCTCTACAAAAAAGGTCTCTTAACATTTTGCCATAGCTCGCTTCGTTTCCGAGATATTTGCAGATATATCTCAAGGGAAGGGGCCTGACGGACATATTTCGAGATATTTCTTCTTCTTGTTGTTCTTCTTCTGCACAGCTAAGCTGGAAGTGGCATTTACAGCTCGCAATAGTGCAGAGTTATCTCAAAGAAAGGGGCCACGGTGTTTCTGTATCTCTATTATGTTGGTGCGGCTTCGGAACTTTTAAATATCTTGATATATCTCGAGAACTACGCATCTGATCAAAAAATATCATAGAACATAAAAAGTAGGAAACTTAATTCTCTACAAAAAAGGTCTCTTAACATTTTGCCATAGCTCGCTTCGTTTCCGAGATATTTGCAGATTTATCTCAAGGGAAGGGGCCTAACGGACATATTTCGAGATATTTCTTCTTCTTGTTGTTCTTCTGCACAGCTAAACCGGAAGTGGCATTTCCAGCTCGCAATAGTGCAGAGTTATCTCAAAGAGAAGGGCCACGGTGTTTCTGTATCTCTATTATGTTGGTGCGGCTTCGGAACTTTTAAATATCTTGATATATCTCGAGAACTACGCATCTGATCAAAAAATATCATAGAAGATAAAAAGTAGGAAACTTAATTCTCTACAAAAAAGGTCTCTTAACATTTTGCCATAGCTCGCTTCGTTTCCGAGATATTTGCAGATTTATCTCAAGGGAAGGGGCCTGACGGACATATTTCGAGATATTTCTTCTTCTTGTTGTTCTTCTTCTGCACAGCTAAGCTGGAAGTGGCATTTGCGGCTCGCACTAGTGCAGAGTTATCTCAAAGAAAGGGGCCACGGTGTTTCTGTATCTCTATTATGTTGGTGCGGTTTCGGAACTTTTAAATATCTTGATATATCTCGAGAACTACGCATCTGATCAAAAAATATCATAGAACATAAAAAGTAGGAAACTTAATTCTCTACAAATAAGGTCTCTTAACATTTTGCCATAGCTCGCTTCGTTTCCGAGATATTTGCAGATTTATCTCAAGGGAAGGGGCCTGACGGACATATTTCGAGATATTTCTTCTTCTTGTTGTTCTTCTTCTGCGCAGCTAAGCTGGAAGTGGCATTTGCAGCTGGCAATAGTGCAGAGATATCTCAAAGAAAGGGGCCACGCTGTTTCTGTATCTCTATTATGTTGGTGCGGCTTCGGAACTTTTAAATATCTTGATATATCTCGAGAGCTACGCGTCTGATCAAAAAATATCATAGGACATAAAAAGTAGGAAACATAATTCTCTACAAAAAAGGTCTCAACATTTTGCCATAGCTCGCTTCGTTTCCGAGATATTTGCAGATTTATCTCAAGGGAAGGGGCCTGACGGACATATTTCGAGATATTTCTTCTTCTTGTTGTTCTTCTTCTGCACAGCTAAGCTGGAAGTGGCATTTGCCGCTCGCACTAGTGCAGAGTTATCTCAAAGAAAGGGGCCACGGTGTTTCTGTATCTCTATTATGTTGGTGCGGCTTCGGAACTTTTAAATATCTCGATATATCTCGAAAACTACGCTTCTGATCAAAAAATATCATAGAACATAAATTGTAGGAAACATAATTCTCTACAAAAAAGGTCTCTTAACATTTTGTCATAGCTCGCTTCGTTTCCGAGATATTTGCCGATTCAGCTCAAAGGAACTGGCCTGACGGACATATTTCGAGATATTTCTTCTTCTGGTTGTTCTTCCTCTGCACAGCTAAGCTGGAAGTGGCATTTGCAGGTCGCAATAGTGCAGAGTTATCTCAAAGAAAGGGGCCACGGTGTTTCTGTATCTCTATTATGTTGGTGCGGCTTCGGAACTTTTAAATATCTCGATATATCTCGAAAACTACGCTTCTGATCAAAAAATATCATAGAACATAAATTGTAGGAAACATAATTCTCTACAAAAAAGGTCTCTTAACATTTTGTCATAGCTCGCTTCGTTTCCGAGATATTTGCAGATATATCTCAAGGGAAGGGGCCTGACGGACATATTTCGAGATATTTCTTCTTCTTGTTGTTCTTCTTCTGTACAGCTAAGCTGGAAGTGGCATTTACAGCTCGCAATAGTGCAGAGTTATCTCAAAGAAAGGGGCCACGGTGTTTCTGTATCTCTATTATGTTGGTGCGGCTTCGGAACTTTTAAATATCTTGATATATCTCGAGAACTACGCATCTGATCAAAAAATATCATAGAACATAAAAAGTAGGAAACTTAATTCTCTACAAAAAAGGTCTCTTAACATTTTGCCATAGCTCGCTTCGTTTCCGAGATATTTGCAGATTTATCTCAAGGGAAGGGGCCTAACGGACATATTTCGAGATATTTCTTCTTCTTGTTGTTCTTCTTCTGCACAGCTAAGCTGGAAGTGGCATTTGCGGCTCGCACTATTGCAGAGTTATCACAAAGAAAGGGGCCACGGTGTTTCTGTATCTCTATTATGTTGGTGCGGCTTCGGAACTTTTAAATATCTTGATATATCTCGAGAACTGCGCATCTGATCAAAAAATATCATAGAACATAAAAAGTAGGAAACTTAATTCTCTACAAAAAAGGTCTCTTAACATTTTGCCATAGCTCGCTTCGTTTCCGAGATATTTGCAGATTTATCTCAAGGGAAGGGGCCTAACGGACATATTTCGAGTTATTTCTTCTTCTTGTTGTTCTTCCTCTGCACAGCTAAACTGGAAGTGGCATTTCCAGCTCGCAATAGTGCAGAGTTATCTCAAAGAAAGGGGCCACGGTGTTTCTGTATCTCTATTATGTTGGTGCGGCTTCGGAACTTTTAAATATCTTGATATATCTCGAGAACTACGCATCTGATCAAAAAATATCATAGAACATAAAAAGTAGGAAACTTAATTCTCTACAAAAAAGGTCTCTTAACATTTTGCCATAGCTCGCTTCGTTTTCGAGATATTTGCAGATTTATCTCAAGGGAAGGGGCCTAACGGACATATTTCGAGATATTTCTTCTTCTTGTTGTTCTTCTTCTGCACAGCTAAACTGGAAGTGGCATTTCCAGCTCGCAATAGTGCAGAGTTATCTCAAAGAAAGGAGCCACGGTGTTTCTGTATCTCTATTATGTTGGTGCGGCTTCGGAACTTTTAAATATCTTGATATATCTCGAGAACTACGCATCTGATCAAAAAATAACATGGAACATAAAAAGTAGGAAACTTAATTCTCTACAAAAAAGGTCTCTTAACATTTTGCCATAGCTCGCTTCGTTTCCGAGATATTTGCAGATTTATCTCAAGGGAAGGGGCCTGACGGACATATTTCGAGATATTTCTTCTTCTTGTTGTTCTTCTTCTGCACAGCTAAGCTGGAAGTGGCATTTGCAGCTCGCAATAGTGCAGAGTTATCTCAAAGAGAGGGGCCACGGTTTTTCTGTATCTCTATTATGTTGGTGCGGCTTCGGAACTTTTAAATATCTTGATATATCTCGAGAACTACGCATCTGATCAAAAAATATCATAGAACATAAAAAGTAGGAAACTTAATTCTCTACAAAAAAGGTCTCTCAACATTTTGCCATAGCTCGCTTCGTTTCCGAGATATTTGCAGATTTATCTCAAGGGAAGGGGCCTAACGGACATATTTCGAGATATTTCTTCTTCTTGTTGTTCTTCTTCTGCACAGCTAAACTGGAAGTGGCATTTCCAGCTCGCAATAGTGCAGAGTTATCTCAAAGAAAGGGGCCACGGTGTTTCTGTATCTCTATTATGTTGGTGCGGCTTCGGAACTTTTAAATATCTTGATATATCTCGAGAACTACGCATCTGATCAAAAAATATCATAGAACATAAAAAGTAGGAAACTTAATTCTCTACAAAAAAGGTCTCTTAACATTTTGCCATAGCTCGCGTCGTTTCCGAGATATTTGCAGATTTATCTCAAGGGAAGGGGCCTAACGGACATATTTCGAGATATTTCTTCTTCTTGTTGTTCTTCTTCTGCACAGCTAAACTGGAAGTGGCATTTCCATCTCGCAATAGTGCAGAGTTATCGCAAAGAAAGGGGCCACGGTGTTTCTGTATCTCTATTATGTTGGTGCGGCTTCGGAACTTTTAAATATCTTGATATATCTCGAGAACTACGCATCTGATCAAAAAAAATCATAGAACATAAAAAGTAGGAAACTTAATTCTCTACAAAAAAGGTCTCTTAACATTTTGCCATACCTCGCTTCGTTTCCGAGATATTTGCAGATTTATCTCAAGGGAAGGGGCCTGACGGACATATTTCGAGATATTTCTTCTTCTTGTTGTTCTTCTTCTGCACAGCTAAGCTGGAAGTGGCATTTGCGGCTCGCACTAGTGCAGAGTTATCTCAAAGAAAGGGGCCACGGTGTTTCTGTATCTGTATTATGTTGGTGCGGCTTCGGAACTTTTAAATATCTTGATATATCTCGAGAACTACGCATCTGCTCAAAAAATATCACAGAACATAAAAAGTAGGAAACTTAATTCTCTACAAATAAGGTCTCTTAACATTTTGCCATAGCTCGCTTCGTTTCCGAGATATTTGCAGATTTATCTCAAGGAAAGGGGCCTGACGGACATATTTCGAGATATTTCTTCTTCTTGTTGTTCTTCTTCTGCACAGCTAAGCTGGAAGTGGCATTTGCAGCTCGCAATAGTGCAGAGTTATCTCAAAGAAAGGGGCCACGGTGTTTCTGTATCTCTATTATGTTGGTGCGGCTTCGGAACTTTTAAATATCTTGATATATCTCGAGAACTACGCGTCTGATCAAAAAATATCATAGAACATAAAAAGTAGGAAACATAATTCTCTACAAAAAAGCTCTCTTAAGATTTTGCCATAGCTCGCTTCGTTTCCGAGATATTTGCAGATTTATCTCAAGGGAAGGGGCCTGACGGACATATTTCGAGATATTTCTTCTTCTTGTTGTTCTTCTTCTGCACAGCCAAGCTGGAAGTGGCATTTGCAGGTCGCAATAGTGCGGAGTTATCTCAAAGAAAGGGGCCACGGTGTTTCTGTATCTCTATTATGTTGGTGCGGCTTCGGAACTTTTAAATATCTCGATATATCTCGAAAACTACGCTTCTGATCAAAAAATATCATAGAACATAAATTGTAGGAAATATAACTCTCTACAAAAGACGTCTCTTAACATTTTGCCATAGCTCGCTTCGTTTCCGAGATATTTGCAGATTCAGCTCAAAGGAACGGGCCTGACGGACATATTTCGAGATATTTCTTCTTCTTGTTGTTCTTTCTCTGCACAGCTAAGCTGGAAGTGGCATTTACAGCTCGCAATAGTGCAGAGTTATCTCAAAGAAAGGGGCCACGGTGTTTCTGTATCTCTATTATGTTGGTGCGGCTTCGGAACTTTTAAATATCTTGATATATCTCGAGAACTACGCATCTGATCAAAAAATATCATAGAACATAAAAAGTAGGAAACTTAATTCTCTACAAAAAAGGTCTCTTAACATTTTGCCATAGCTCGCTTTGTTTCCGAGATATTTGCAGATTTATCTCAAGGGAAGGGGCCTAACGGACATATTTCGAGATATTTCTTCTTCTTGTTGTTCGTCTTCTGCACAGCTAAACTGGAAGTGGCATTTCCAGCTCGCAATAGTGCAGAGTTATCTCAAAGAAAGGAGCCACGGTGTTTCTGTATCTCTATTATGTTGGTGCGGCTTCGGAACTTTTAAATATCTTGATATATCTCGAGAACTACGCATCTGATCAAAAAATATCATGGAACATAAAAAGTAGGAAACTTAATTCTCTACAAAAAAGGTCTCTTAACATTTTGCCATAGCTCGCTTCGTTTCCGAGATATTTGCAGATTTATCTCAAGGGAAGGGGCCTGACGGACATATTTCGAGATATTTCTTCTTCTTGTTGTTCTTCTTCTGCACAGCTAAGCTGGAAGTGGCATTTGCGGCTCGCACTAGTGCAGAGTTATCTCAAAGAAAGGGGCCACGGTGTTTCTGTATCTCTATTATGTTGGTGCGGCTTCGGAACTTTTAAATATCTCGATATGTCTCGAAAACTACGCTTCTGATCAAAAAATATCATAGAACATAAAAAGTAGGAAACTTAATTCTCTACAAAAAAGGTCTCTTAACATTTTGCCATAGCTCGCTTCGTTTCCGAGATATTTGCAGATTTATCTCAAGGGAAGGGGCCTGACGGACATATTTCGAGATATTTCTTCTTCTTGTTGTTCTTCTTCTGCACAGCTAAGCTGGAAGTGGCATTTGCGTCTCGCACTAGTGCAGAGTGATCTCAAAGAAAGGGGCCACGGTGTTTCTGTATCTCTATTATGTTGGTGCGGCTTCGGAACTTTTAAATATCTTGATATATCTCGAGAACTACGCATCTGATCAAAAAATATCATAAAACATAAAAAGTAGGAAACTTAATTCTCTACAAAAAAGGTCTCTTAACATTTTGCCATAGCTCGCTTCGTTTCCGAGATATTTGCAGATTTATCTCAAGGGAAGGGGCCTGACGGACATATTTCGAGATATTTCTTCTTCTTGTTCTTCTTCTGCACAGCTAAGCTGGAAGTGGCATTTGCGGCTCGCACTATTGCAGAGTTATCTCAAAGAAAGGGGCCACGGTGTTTCTGTATCTCTATTATGTTGGTGCGGCTTCGGAACTTTTAAATATCTCGATATATCTCGAAAACTACGCTTCTGATCAAAAAATATCATAGAACATAAATTGTAGGAAACATAATTCTCTACAAAAAAGGTCTCTCAACATTTTGCCATAGCTCGCTTCGTTTCCGAGATATTTGCAGATATATCTCAAGGGCAGGGGCCTGACGGACATATTTCGAGATATTTCTTCTTCTTGATGTTCTTCTTCTGCACAGCTAAGCTGGAAGTGGCATTTGCGGCTCGCACTATTGCAGAGTTATCTCAAAGAAAGGGGCCACGGGGTTTCTGTATCTCTATTATGTTGGTGCGGCTTCGGAACTTTTAAATATCTTGATATATCTCGAGAACTACGCGTCTGATCAAAAAATATCATAGAACATAAAAAGTAGGAAACATAATTCCTTACAAAAAAGGTCTCTTAACATTTTGCCATAGCTCGCTTCGTTTCCGAGATATTTGCAGATTTATCTCAAGGGAAGGGGCCTGACGGACATATTTCGAGATATTTCTTCTTCTTGTTGTTCTTCTTCTGCACAGCTAAGCTGGAAGTGGCATTTGCGGCTCGCACTAGTGCAGAGTTATCTCAAAGAAAGGGGCCACGGTGTTTCTGTATCTCTATTATGTTGGTGCGGCTTCGGAACTTTTAAATATCTCGATATATCTCGAAAACTACGCTTCTGATCAAAAAATATCATAGAACATAAAAAGTAGGAAACTTAATTCTCTACAAAAAAGGTCTCTTAACATTTTGCCATAGCTCGCTTCGTTTCCGAGATATTTGCAGATTTATCTCAAGGGAAGGGGCCTGACGGACATATTTCGAGATATTTCTTCTTCTTGTTGTTCTTCTTCTGCACAGCTAAGCTGGAAGTGGCATTTGCGGCTCGCACTAGTGCAGAGTTATCTCAAAGAAAGGGGCCACGGTGTTTCTGTATCTCTATTATGTTGGTGCGGCTTCGGAACTTTTAAATATCTCGATATATCTCGAAAACTACGCTTCTGATCAAAAAATATCATAGAACATAAATTGTAGGAAACATAATTCTCTACAAAAAACGTCTCTTAACATTTTGCCATAGCTCGCTTCGTTTCCGAGATATTTGCAGATTCAGCTCAAAGGAACGGGCCTGACGGACATATTTCGAGATACTTCTTTTTCTTGTTGTTCTTCCTCTGCACAGCTAAGCTGGAAGTGGCATTTGCAGCTCGCAATAGTGCAGAGTTATCTCAAAGAAAGGGGCCACGGTGTTTCTGTATCTCTATTATGTTGGTGCGGCTTCGGAACTTTTAAATATCTTGATATATCTCGAGAACTACGCATCTGATCAAAAAATATCATAGAACTTAAATTATAGGAAACATAATTCTCTACAAAAAACGTCTCTTAACATTTTGCCATAGCTCGCTTCGTTTCCGAGATATTTGCAGATTTATCTCAAGGGAAGGGGCCTGACGGACATATTTCGAGATATTTCTTCTTCTTGTTGTTCTTCTTCTGCACAGCCAAGCTGGAAGTGGCATTTGCAGGTCGCAATAGTGCGGAGTTATCTCAAAGAAAGGGGCCACGGTGTTTCTGTATCTCTATTATGTTGGTGCGGCTTCGGAACTTTTAAATATCTCGATATATCTCGAAAACTACGCTTCTGATCAAAAAATATCATAGAACATAAATTGTAGGAAACATAACTCTCTACAAAAGACGTCTCTTAACATTTTGCCATAGCTCGCTTCGTTTCCGAGATATTTGCAGATTCAGCTCAAAGGAACGGGCCTGACGGACATATTTCGAGATATTTCTTCTTCTTGTTGTTCTTTCTCTGCACAGCTAAGCTGGAAGTGGCATTTACAGCTCGCAATAGTGCAGAGTTATCTCAAAGAAAGGGGCCACGGTGTTTCTGTATCTCTATTATGTTGGTGCGGCTTCGGAACTTTTAAATATCTTGATATATCTCGAGAACTACGCATCTGATCAAAAAATATCATAGAACATAAAAAGTAGGAAACTTAATTCTCTACAAAAAAGGTCTCTTAACATTTTGCCATAGCTCGCTTTGTTTCCGAGATATTTGCAGATTTATCTCAAGGGAAGGGGCCTAACGGACATATTTCGAGATATTTCTTCTTCTTGTTGTTCGTCTTCTGCACAGCTAAACTGGAAGTGGCATTTCCAGCTCGCAATAGTGCAGAGTTATCTCAAAGAAAGGAGCCACGGTGTTTCTGTATCTCTATTATGTTGGTGCGGCTTCGGAACTTTTAAATATCTTGATATATCTCGAGAACTACGCATCTGATCAAAAAATATCATGGAACATAAAAAGTAGGAAACTTAATTCTCTACAAAAAAGGTCTCTTAACATTTTGCCATAGCTCGCTTCGTTTCCGAGATATTTGCAGATTTATCTCAAGGGAAGGGGCCTGACGGACATATTTCGAGATATTTCTTCTTCTTGTTGTTCTTCTTCTGCACAGCTAAGCTGGAAGTGGCATTTACGGCTCGCACTAGTGCAGAGTTATCTCAAAGAAAGGGGCCACGGTGTTTCTGTATCTCTATTATGTTGGTGCGGCTTCGGAACTTTTAAATATCTTGATATATCTCGAGAACTACGCATCTGATCAAAAAATATCATAGAACATAAAAAGTAGGAAACTTAATTCTCTACAAAAAAGTTCTCTTAACATTTTGCCATAGCTCGCTTCGTTTCCGAGATATTTGCAGATTTATCTCAAGGGAAGGGGCCTGACGGACATATTTCGAGATATTTCTTCTTCTTGTTGTTCTTCTTCTGCACAGCTAAGCTGGAAGTGGCATTTGCGGCTCGCACTAGTGCAGAGTTATCTCAAAGAAAGGGGCCACGGTGTTTCTGTATCTCTATTATGTTGGTGCGGCTTCGGAACTTTTAAATATCTCGATATATCTCGAAAACTACGCTTCTGATCAAAAAATATCATAGAACATAAAAAGTAGGAAACTTAATTCTCTACAAAAAAGGTCTCTTAACATTTTGCCATAGCTCGCTTCGTTTCCGAGATATTTGCAGATTTATCTCAAGGGAAGGGGCCTGACGGACATATTTCGAGATATTTCTTCTTCTTGTTGTTCTTCTTCTGCACAGCTAAGCTGGAAGTGGCATTTGCGGCTCGCACTAGTGCAGAGTTATCTCAAAGAAAGGGGCCACGGTGTTTCTGTATCTCTATTATGTTGGTGCGGCTTCGGAACTTTTAAATATCTCGATATGTCTCGAAAACTACGCTTCTGATCAAAAAATATCATAGAACATAAAAAGTAGGAAACTTAATTCTCTACAAAAAAGGTCTCTTAACATTTTGCCATAGCTCGCTTCGTTTCCGAGATATTTGCAGATTTATCTCAAGGGAAGGGGCCTGACGGACATATTTCGAGATATTTCTTCTTCTTGTTGTTCTTCTTCTGCACAGCTAAGCTGGAAGTGGCATTTGCGTCTCGCACTAGTGCAGAGTGATCTCAAAGAAAGGGGCCACGGTGTTTCTGTATCTCTATTATGTTGGTGCGGCTTCGGAACTTTTAAATATCTTGATATATCTCGAGAACTACGCATCTGATCAAAAAATATCATAAAACATAAAAAGTAGGAAACTTAATTCTCTACAAAAAAGGTCTCTTAACATTTTGCCATAGCTCGCTTCGTTTCCGAGATATTTGCAGATTTATCTCAAGGGAAGGGGCCTGACGGACATATTTCGAGATATTTCTTCTTCTTGTTCTTCTTCTGCACAGCTAAGCTGGAAGTGGCATTTGCGGCTCGCACTATTGCAGAGTTATCTCAAAGAAAGGGGCCACGGTGTTTCTGTATCTCTATTATGTTGGTGCGGCTTCGGAACTTTTAAATATCTCGATATATCTCGAAAACTACGCTTCTGATCAAAAAATATCATAGAACATAAATTGTAGGAAACATAATTCTCTACAAAAAAGGTCTCTCAACATTTTGCCATAGCTCGCTTCGTTTCCGAGATATTTGCAGATATATCTCAAGGGCAGGGGCCTGACGGACATATTTCGAGATATTTCTTCTTCTTGATGTTCTTCTTCTGCACAGCTAAGCTGGAAGTGGCATTTGCGGCTCGCACTATTGCAGAGTTATCTCAAAGAAAGGGGCCACGGTGTTTCTGTATCTCTATTATGTTGGTGCGGCTTCGGAACTTTTAAATATCTTGATATATCTCGAGAACTACGCGTCTGATCAAAAAATATCATAGAACATAAAAAGTAGGAAACTTAATTCTCTACAAAAAAGGTCTCTTAACATTTTGCCATAGCTCGCTTCGTTTCCGAGATATTTGCAGATTTATCTCAAGGGAAGGGGCCTGACGGACATATTTCGAGATATTTCTTCTTCTTGTTGTTCTTCTTCTGCACAGCTAAGCTGGAAGTGGCATTTGCGTCTCGCACTAGTGCAGAGTTATCTCAAAGAAAGGGGCCACGGTGTTTCTGTATCTCTATTATGTTGGTGCGGCTTCGGAACTTTTAAATATCTTGATATATCTCGAGAACTACGCATCTGATCAAAAAATATCATAAAACATAAAAAGTAGGAAACTTAATTCTCTACAAAAAAGGTCTCTTAACATTTTGCCATAGCTCGCTTCGTTTCCGAGATATTTGCAGATTTATCTCAAGGGAAGGGGCCTGACGGACATATTTCGAGATATTTCTTCTTCTTGTTCTTCTTCTGCACAGCTAAGCTGGAAGTGGCATTTGCGGCTCGCACTATTGCAGAGTTATCTCAAAGAAAGGGGCCACGGTGTTTCTGTATCTCTATTATGTTGGTGCGGCTTCGGAACTTTTAAATATCTCGATATATCTCGAAAACTACGCTTCTGATCAAAAAATATCATAGAACATAAATTGTAGGAAACATAATTCTCTACAAAAAAGGTCTCTCAACATTTTGCCATAGCTCGCTTCGTTTCCGAGATATTTGCAGATATATCTCAAGGGCAGGGGCCTGACGGACATATTTCGAGATATTTCTTCTTCTTGATGTTCTTCTTCTGCACAGCTAAGCTGGAAGTGGCATTTGCGGCTCGCACTATTGCAGAGTTATCTCAAAGAAAGGGGCCACGGGGTTTCTGTATCTCTATTATGTTGGTGCGGCTTCGGAACTTTTAAATATCTTGATATATCTCGAGAACTACGCGTCTGATCAAAAAATATCATAGAACATAAAAAGTAGGAAACATAATTCCTTACAAAAAAGGTCTCTTAACATTTTGCCATAGCTCGCTTCGTTTCCGAGATATTTGCAGATTTATCTCAAGGGAAGGGGCCTGACGGACATATTTCGAGATATTTCTTCTTCTTGTTGTTCTTCTTCTGCACAGCTAAGCTGGAAGTGGCATTTGCGGCTCGCACTAGTGCAGAGTTATCTCAAAGAAAGGGGCCACGGTGTTTCTGTATCTCTATTATGTTGGTGCGGCTTCGGAACTTTTAAATATCTCGATATATCTCGAAAACTACGCTTCTGATCAAAAAATATCATAGAACATAAAAAGTAGGAAACTTAATTCTCTACAAAAAAGGTCTCTTAACATTTTGCCATAGCTCGCTTCGTTTCCGAGATATTTGCAGATTTATCTCAAGGGAAGGGGCCTGACGGACATATTTCGAGATATTTCTTCTTCTTGTTGTTCTTCTTCTGCACAGCTAAGCTGGAAGTGGCATTTGCGGCTCGCACTAGTGCAGAGTTATCTCAAAGAAAGGGGCCACGGTGTTTCTGTATCTCTATTATGTTGGTGCGGCTTCGGAACTTTTAAATATCTCGATATATCTCGAAAACTACGCTTCTGATCAAAAAATATCATAGAACATAAATTGTAGGAAACATAATTCTCTACAAAAAACGTCTCTTAACATTTTGCCATAGCTCGCTTCGTTTCCGAGATATTTGCAGATTCAGCTCAAAGGAACGGGCCTGACGGACATATTTCGAGATACTTCTTTTTCTTGTTGTTCTTCCTCTGCACAGCTAAGCTGGAAGTGGCATTTGCAGCTCGCAATAGTGCAGAGTTATCTCAAAGAAAGGGGCCACGGTGTTTCTGTATCTCTATTATGTTGGTGCGGCTTCGGAACTTTTAAATATCTTGATATATCTCGAGAACTACGCATCTGATCAAAAAATATCATAGAACTTAAATTATAGGAAACATAATTCTCTACAAAAAACGTCTCTTAACATTTTGCCATAGCTCGCTTCGTTTCCGAGATATTTGCAGATTTATCTCAAGGGAAGGGGCCTGACGGACATATTTCGAGATATTTCTTCTTCTTGTTGTTCTTCTTCTGCACAGCTAAGCTGGAAGTGGCATTTGCAGCTCGCAATAGTGCAGAGTTATCTCAAAGAGAGGGGCCACGGTTTTTCTGTATCTCTATTATGTTGGTGCGGCTTCGGAACTTTTAAATATCTTGATATATCTCGAGAACTACGCATCTGATCAAAAAATATCATAGAACATAAAAAGTAGGAAACTTAATTCTCTACAAAAAAGGTCTCTCAACATTTTGCCATAGCTCGCTTCGTTTCCGAGATATTTGCAGATTTATCTCAAGGGAAGGGGCCTAACGGACATATTTCGAGATATTTCTTCTTCTTGTTGTTCTTCTTCTGCACAGCTAAACTGGAAGTGGCATTTCCAGCTCGCAATAGTGCAGAGTTATCTCAAAGAAAGGGGCCACGGTGTTTCTGTATCTCTATTATGTTGGTGCGGCTTCGGAACTTTTAAATATCTTGATATATCTCGAGAACTACGCATCTGATCAAAAAATATCATAGAACATAAAAAGTAGGAAACTTAATTCTCTACAAAAAAGGTCTCTTAACATTTTGCCATAGCTCGCGTCGTTTCCGAGATATTTGCAGATTTATCTCAAGGGAAGGGGCCTAACGGACATATTTCGAGATATTTCTTCTTCTTGTTGTTCTTCTTCTGCACAGCTAAACTGGAAGTGGCATTTCCAGCTCGCAATAGTGCAGAGTTATCGCAAAGAAAGGGGCCACGGTGTTTCTGTATCTCTATTATGTTGGTGCGGCTTCGGAACTTTTAAATATCTTGATATATCTCGAGAACTACGCATCTGATCAAAAAAAATCATAGAACATAAAAAGTAGGAAACTTAATTCTCTACAAAAAAGGTCTCTTAACATTTTGCCATACCTCGCTTCGTTTCCGAGATATTTGCAGATTTATCTCAAGGGAAGGGGCCTGACGGACATATTTCGAGATATTTCTTCTTCTTGTTCTTCTTCTGCACAGCTAAGCTGGAAGTGGCATTTGCGGCTCGCACTATTGCAGAGTTATCTCAAAGAAAGGGGCCACGGTGTTTCTGTATCTCTATTATGTTGGTGCGGCTTCGGAACTTTTAAATATCTCGATATATCTCGAAAACTACGCTTCTGATCAAAAAATATCATAGAACATAAATTGTAGGAAACATAATTCTCTACAAAAAAGGTCTCTCAACATTTTGCCATAGCTCGCTTCGTTTCCGAGATATTTGCAGATATATCTCAAGGGCAGGGGCCTGACGGACATATTTCGAGATATTTCTTCTTCTTGATGTTCTTCTTCTGCACAGCTAAGCTGGAAGTGGCATTTGCGGCTCGCACTATTGCAGAGTTATCTCAAAGAAAGGGGCCACGGGGTTTCTGTATCTCTATTATGTTGGTGCGGCTTCGGAACTTTTAAATATCTTGATATATCTCGAGAACTACGCGTCTGATCAAAAAATATCATAGAACATAAAAAGTAGGAAACATAATTCCTTACAAAAAAGGTCTCTTAACATTTTGCCATAGCTCGCTTCGTTTCCGAGATATTTGCAGATTTATCTCAAGGGAAGGGGCCTGACGGACATATTTCGAGATATTTCTTCTTCTTGTTGTTCTTCTTCTGCACAGCTAAGCTGGAAGTGGCATTTGCGGCTCGCACTAGTGCAGAGTTATCTCAAAGAAAGGGGCCACGGTGTTTCTGTATCTCTATTATGTTGGTGCGGCTTCGGAACTTTTAAATATCTCGATATATCTCGAAAACTACGCTTCTGATCAAAAAATATCATAGAACATAAAAAGTAGGAAACTTAATTCTCTACAAAAAAGGTCTCTTAACATTTTGCCATAGCTCGCTTCGTTTCCGAGATATTTGCAGATTTATCTCAAGGGAAGGGGCCTGACGGACATATTTCGAGATATTTCTTCTTCTTGTTGTTCTTCTTCTGCACAGCTAAGCTGGAAGTGGCATTTGCGGCTCGCACTAGTGCAGAGTTATCTCAAAGAAAGGGGCCACGGTGTTTCTGTATCTCTATTATGTTGGTGCGGCTTCGGAACTTTTAAATATCTCGATATATCTCGAAAACTACGCTTCTGATCAAAAAATATCATAGAACATAAATTGTAGGAAACATAATTCTCTACAAAAAACGTCTCTTAACATTTTGCCATAGCTCGCTTCGTTTCCGAGATATTTGCAGATTCAGCTCAAAGGAACGGGCCTGACGGACATATTTCGAGATACTTCTTTTTCTTGTTGTTCTTCCTCTGCACAGCTAAGCTGGAAGTGGCATTTGCAGCTCGCAATAGTGCAGAGTTATCTCAAAGAAAGGGGCCACGGTGTTTCTGTATCTCTATTATGTTGGTGCGGCTTCGGAACTTTTAAATATCTTGATATATCTCGAGAACTACGCATCTGATCAAAAAATATCATAGAACTTAAATTATAGGAAACATAATTCTCTACAAAAAACGTCTCTTAACATTTTGCCATAGCTCGCTTCGTTTCCGAGATATTTGCAGATTTATCTCAAGGGAAGGGGCCTGACGGACATATTTCGAGATATTTCTTCTTCTTGTTGTTCTTCTTCTGCACAGCTAAGCTGGAAGTGGCATTTGCAGCTCGCAATAGTGCAGAGTTATCTCAAAGAGAGGGGCCACGGTTTTTCTGTATCTCTATTATGTTGGTGCGGCTTCGGAACTTTTAAATATCTTGATATATCTCGAGAACTACGCATCTGATCAAAAAATATCACAGAACATAAAAAGTAGGAAACTTAATTCTCTACAAATAAGGTCTCTTAACATTTTGCCATAGCTCGCTTCGTTTCCGAGATATTTGCAGATTTATCTCAAGGAAAGGGGCCTGACGGACATATTTCGAGATATTTCTTCTTCTTGTTGTTCTTCTTCTGCACAGCTAAGCTGGAAGTGGCATTTGCAGCTCGCAATAGTGCAGAGTTATCTCAAAGAAAGGGGCCACGGTGTTTCTGTATCTCTATTATGTTGGTGCGGCTTCGGAACTTTTAAATATCTTGATATATCTCGAGAACTACGCATCTGATCAAAAAATATCATAGAACATAAAAAGTAGGAAACTTAATTCTCTACAAAAAAGGTCTCTTAACATTTTGCCATACCTCGCTTCGTTTCCGAGATATTTGCAGATTTATCTCAAGGGAAGGGGCCTGACGGACATATTTCGAGATACTTCTTCTTCTTGTTGTTCTTCTTCTGCACAGCTAAGCTGGAAGTGGCATTTGCGGCTCGCACTATTGCAGAGTTATCTCAAAGAAAGGGGCCACGGTGTTTCTGTATCTCTATTATGTTGGTGCGGCTTCGGAACTTTTAAATATCTCGATATATCTCGAAAACTACGCTTCTGATCAAAAAATATCATAGAACATAAATTGTAGGAAACATAATTCTCTACAAAAAAGGTCTCTCAACATTTTGCCATAGCTCGCTTCGTTTCCGAGATATTTGCAGATATATCTCAAGGGCAGGGGCCTGACGGACATATTTCGAGATATTTCTTCTTCTTGTTGTTCTTCTTCTGCACAGCTAAGCTGGAAGTGGCATTTACAGCTCGCAATAGTGCAGAGTTATCTCAAAGAAAGGGGCCACGGTGTTTCTGTATCTCTATTATGTTGGTGCGGCTTCGGAACTTTTAAATATCTTGATATATCTCGAGAACTACGCATCTGATCAAAAAATATCATAGAACATAAAAAGTAGGAAACTTAATTCTCTACAAAAAAGGTCGCTTAACATTTTGCCATACCTCGCTTCGTTTCCGAGATATTTGCAGATTTATCTCAAGGGAAGGGGCCTGACGGACATATTTCGAGATATTTCTTCTTCTTGTTGTTCTTCTTCTGCACAGCTAAGCTGGAAGTGGCATTTGCGGCTCGCACTAGTGCAGAGTTATCTCAAAGAAAGGGGCCACGGTGTTTCTGTATCTGTATTATGTTGGTGCGGCTTCGGAACTTTTAAATATCTTGATATATCTCGAGAACTACGCATCTGATCAAAAAATATCATAGAACATAAAAAGTAGGAAACTTAATTCTCTACAAAAAAGGTCTCTTAACATTTCGCCATAGCTCGCTTCGTTTCCGAGATATTTGCAGATTTATCTCAAGGGAAGGGGCCTGTCGGACATATTTCGAGATATTTCTTCTTCTTGTTGTTCTTCTTCTGCACAGCTAAGCTGGAAGTGGCATTTGCGGCTCGCACTAGTGCAGAGTTATCTCAAAGAAAGGGGCCACGGTGTTTCTGTATCTCTATTATGTTGGTGCGGCTTCGGAACTTTTAAATATCTTGATATATCTCGAGAACTACGCCTCTGATCAAAAAATATCATAGAACATAAAAAGTAGGAAACTTAATTCTCTACAAAAAAGGTCTCTTAACATTTTGCCATAGCTCGCTTCGTTTCCGAGATATTTGCAGATTTATCTCAAGGGAAGGGGCCTAACGGACATATTTCGAGATATTTCTTCTTCTTGTTGTTCTTCTTCTGCACAGCTAAGCTGGAAGTGGCATTTGCGGCTCGCACTAGTGCAGAGTTATCTCAAAGAAAGGGGCCACGGTGTTTCTGTATCTCTATTATGTTGGTGCGGCTTCGGAACTTTTAAATATCTTGATATATCTCGAGAACTACGCATCTGATCAAAAAATATCATAGAACATAGAAAGTAGGAAACTTAATTCTCTACAAAAAAGGTCTCTTAACATTTTGCCATACCTCGCTTCGTTTCCGAGATATTTGCAGATTTATCTCAAGGGAAGGGGCCTGACGGACATATTTCGAGATATTTCTTCTTCTTGTTGTTCTTCTTCTGCACAGCTAAGCTGGAAGTGGCATTTGCGGCTCGCACTAGTGCAGAGTTATCTCAAAGAAAGGGGCCACGGTGTTTCTGTATCTCTATTATGTTGGTGCGGCTTCGGAACTTTTAAATATCTCGATATATCTCGAAAACTACGCTTCTGATCAAAAAATATAATAGAACATAAATTGTAGGAAACATAATTCTCTACAAAAAACGTCTCTTAACATTTTGCCATAGCTCGCTTCGTTTCCGAGATATTTGCAGATTCAGCTCAAAGGAACGGGCCTGACGGACATATTTCGAGATACTTCTTTTTCTTGTTGTTCTTCCTCTGCACAGCTAAGCTGGAAGTGGCATTTGCAGCTCGCAATAGTGCAGAGTTATCTCAAAGAAAGGGGCCACGGTGTTTCTGTATCTCTATTATGTTGGTGCGGCTTCGGAACTTTTAAATATCTCGATATATCTCGAAAACTACGCTTCTGATCAAAAAATATCATAGAACATAAAAAGTAGGAAACTTAATTCTCTACAAAAAAGGTCTCTTAACATTTTGCCATAGCTCGCTTCGTTTCCGAGGTATTTGCAGATTTATCTCAAGGGAAGGGGCCTGACGGACATATTTCGAGATATTTCTTCTTCTTGTTGTTCTTCTTCTGCACAGCTAAGCTGGAAGTGGCATTTGCGGCTCGCACTAATGCAGAGTTATCTCAAAGAAAGGGGCCACGGTGTTTCTGTATCTCTATTATGTTGGTGCGGCTTCGGAACTTTTAAATATCTCGATATATCTCGAAAACTACGCTTCTGATCAAAAAATATCATAGAACATAAATTGTAGGAAACATAATTCTCTACAAAAAAGGTCTCTCAACATTTTGCCATAGCTCGCTTCGTTTCCGAGATATTTGCAGATATATCTCAAGGGCAGGGGCCTGACGGACATATTTCGAGATATTTCTTCTTCTTGTTGTTCTTCTTCTGCACAGCTAAGCTGGAAGTGGCATTTACAGCTCGCAATAGTGCAGAGTTATCTCAAAGAAAGGGGCCACGGTGTTTCTGTATCTCTATTATGTTGGTGCGGCTTCGGAACTTTTAAATATCTTGATATATCTCGAGAACTACGCATCTGATCAAAAAATATCATAGAACATAAAAAGTAGGAAACTTAATTCTCTACAAAAAAGGTCGCTTAACATTTTGCCATACCTCGCTTCGTTTCCGAGATATTTGCAGATTTATCTCAAGGGAAGGGGCCTGTCGGACATATTTCGAGATATTTCTTCTTCTTGTTGTTCTTCTTCTGCACAGCTAAGCTGGAAGTGGCATTTGCGGCTCGCACTAGTGCAGAGTTATCTCAAAGAAAGGGGCCACGGTGTTTCTGTATCTCTATTATGTTGGTGCGGCTTCGGAACTTTTAAATATCTTGATATATCTCGAGAACTACGCATCTGATCAAAAAATATCATAGAACATAGAAAGTAGGAAACTTAATTCTCTACAAAAAAGGTCTCTTAACATTTTGCCATACCTCGCTTCGTTTCCGAGATATTTGCAGATTTATCTCAAGGGAAGGGGCCTGACGGACATATTTCGAGATATTTCTTCTTCTTGTTGTTCTTCTTCTGCACAGCTAAGCTGGAAGTGGCATTTGCGGCTCGCACTAGTGCAGAGTTATCTCAAAGAAAGGGGCCACGGTGTTTCTGTATCTCTATTATGTTGGTGCGGCTTCGGAACTTTTAAATATCTCGATATATCTCGAAAACTACGCTTCTGATCAAAAAATATAATAGAACATAAATTGTAGGAAACATAATTCTCTACAAAAAACGTCTCTTAACATTTTGCCATAGCTCGCTTCGTTTCCGAGATATTTGCAGATTCAGCTCAAAGGAACGGGCCTGACGGACATATTTCGAGATACTTCTTTTTCTTGTTGTTCTTCCTCTGCACAGCTAAGCTGGAAGTGGCATTTGCAGCTCGCAATAGTGCAGAGTTATCTCAAAGAAAGGGGCCACGGTGTTTCTGTATCTCTATTATGTTGGTGCGGCTTCGGAACTTTTAAATATCTCGATATATCTCGAAAACTACGCTTCTGATCAAAAAATATCATAGAACATAAAAAGTAGGAAACTGAATTCTCTACAAAAAAGGTCTCTTAACATTTTGCCATAGCTCGCTTCGTTTCCGAGGTATTTGCAGATTTATCTCAAGGGAAGGGGCCTGACGGACATATTTCGAGATATTTCTTCTTCTTGTTGTTCTTCTTCTGCACAGCTAAGCTGGAAGTGGCATTTGCGGCTCGCACTAATGCAGAGTTATCTCAAAGAAAGGGGCCACGGTGTTTCTGTATCTCTATTATGTTGGTGCGGCTTCGGAACTTTTAAATATCTCGATATATCTCGAAAACTACGCTTCTGATCAAAAAATATCATAGAACATAAATTGTAGGAAACATAATTCTCTACAAAAAAGGTCTCTCAACATTTTGCCATAGCTCGCTTCGTTTCCGAGATATTTGCAGATATATCTCAAGGGCAGGGGCCTGACGGACATATTTCGAGATATTTCTTCTTCTTGTTGTTCTTCTTCTGCACAGCTAAGCTGGAAGTGGCATTTACAGCTCGCAATAGTGCAGAGTTATCTCAAAGAAAGGGGCCACGGTGTTTCTGTATCTCTATTATGTTGGTGCGGCTTCGGAACTTTTAAATATCTTGATATATCTCGAGAACTACGCATCTGATCAAAAAATATCATAGAACATAAAAAGTAGGAAACTTAATTCTCTACAAAAAAGGTCGCTTAACATTTTGCCATACCTCGCTTCGTTTCCGAGATATTTGCAGATTTATCTCAAGGGAAGGGGCCTGACGGACATATTTCGAGATATTTCTTCTTCTTGTTGTTCTTCTTCTGCACAGCTAAGCTGGAAGTGGCATTTGCGGCTCGCACTAGTGCAGAGTTATCTCAAAGAAAGGGGCCACGGTGTTTCTGTATCTGTATTATGTTGGTGCGGCTTCGGAACTTTTAAATATCTTGATATATCTCGAGAACTACGCATCTGATCAAAAAATATCATAGAACATAAAAAGTAGGAAACTTAATTCTCTACAAAAAAGGTCTCTTAACATTTTGCCATAGCTCGCTTCGTTTCCGAGATATTTGCAGATTTATCTCAAGGGAAGGGGCCTGACGGACATATTTCGAGATATTTCTTCTTCCTGTTGTTCTTCTTCTGCACAGCTAAGCTGGAAGTGGCATTTGCGGCTCGCACTAGTGCAGAGTTATCTCAAAGAAAGGGGCCACGGTGTTTCTGTATCTCTATTATGTTGGTGCGGCTTCGGAACTTTTAAATATCTTGATATATCTCGAGAACTACGCATCTGATCAAAAAATATCATAGAACATAAAAAGTAGGAAATTTAATTCTCTACAAAAAAGGTCTCTTAACATTTTGCCATAGCTCGCTTCGTTTCCGAGATATTTGCAGATTTATCTCAAGGGAAGGGGCCTAACGGACATATTTCGAGATATTTCTTCTTCTTGTTGTTCTTCTTCTGCACAGCTAAGCTGGAAGTGGCATTTGCGGCTCGCACTAGTGCAGGGTTATCTCAAAGAAAGGGGCCACGGTGTTTCTGTATCTCTATTATGTTGGTGCGGCTTCGGAACTTTTAAATATCTCGATATATCTCGAAAACTACGCTTCTGATCAAAAAATATCATAGAACATAAAAAGTAGGAAACTTAATTCTCTACAAAAAAGGTCTCTTAACATTTTGCCATAGCTCGCTTCGTTTCCGAGATATTTGCAGATTTATCTCAAGGGAAGGGGCCTGACGGACATATTTCGAGATATTTCTTCTTCTTGTTGTTCTTCTTCTGCACAGCTAAGCTGGAAGTGGCATTTGCGGCTCGCACTAGTGCAGAGTTATCTCAAAGAAAGGGGCCACGGTGTTTCTGTATCTCTATTATGTTGGTGCGGCTTCGGAACTTTTAAATATCTCGATATATCTCGAAAACTACGCTTCTGATCGAAAAATATCATAGAACATAAATTGTAGGAAACATAATTCTCTACAAAAAAGGTCTCTTAACATTTTGCCATAGCTCGCTTCGTTTCCGAGATATTTGCAGATTTATCTCAAGGGAAGGGGCCTAACGGACATATTTCGAGATATTTCTTCTTCTTGTTGTTCTTCTTCTGCACAGCTAAACTGGAAGTGGCATTTCCAGCTCGCAATAGTGCAGAGTTATCTCAAAGAAAGGAGCCACGGTGTTTCTGTATCTCTATTATGTTGGTGCGGCTTCGGAACTTTTAAATATCTTGATATATCTCGAGAACTACGCATCTGATCAAAAAATATCATAGAACATAAAAAGTAGGAAACTTAATTCTCTACAAAAAAGGTCTCTTAACATTTTGCCATAGCTCGCTTGGTTTCCGAGATATTTGCAGATTTATCTCAAGGGAAGGGGCCTGACGGACATATTTCGAGATATTTCTTCTTCTTGTTGTTCTTCCTCTGCACAGCTAAGCTGGAAGTGGCATTTGCGGCTCGCACTAGTGCAGAGTTATCTCAAAGAAAGGGGCCACGGTGTTTCTGTATCTCTATTATGTTGGTGCGGCTTCGGAACTTTTAAATATCTTGATATATCTCGAGAACTACGCATCTGATCAAAAAATATCATAGAACATAAAAAGTAGGAAACTTAATTCTCTACAAAAAAGGTCTCTTAACATTTTGCCATAGCTCGCTTCGTTTCCGAGATATTTGCAGATTTATCTCAAGGGAAGGGGCCTGACGGACATATTTCGAGATATTTCTTCTTCTTGTTGTTCTTCTTCTGCACAGGTAAGCTGGAAGTGGCATTTGCGGCTCGCACTATTGCAGAGTTATCTCAAAGAAAGGGGCCACGGTGTTTCTGTATCTCTATTATGTTGGTGCGGCTTCGGAACTTTTAAATATCTTGATATATCTCGAGAACTACGCATCTGATCAAAAAATATCATAGAACATAAAAAGTAGGAAACTTAATGCTCTACAAAAAAGGTCTCTTAACATTTTGCCATAGCTCGCTTCGTTTCCGAGATATTTGCAGATTTATCTCAAGGGAAGGGGCCTGACGGACATATTTCGAGATATTTCTTCTTCTTGTTGTTCTTCTTCTGCACAGCTAAGCTGGAAGTGGCATTTGCGGCTCGCACTATTGCAGAGTTATCTCAAAGAAAGGGGCCACGGTGTTTCTGTATCTCTATTATGTTGGTGCGGCTTCGGCACTTTTAAATATCTCGATATATCTCGAAAACTACGCTTCTGATCAAAAAATATCATAGAACATAAATTGTAGGAAACATAATTCTCTACAAAAAAGGTCTCTCAACATTTTGCCATAGCTCGCTTCGTTTCCGAGATATTTGCAGATATATCTCAAGGGCAGGGGCCTGACGGACATATTTCGAGATATTTCTTCTTCTTGTTGTTCTTCTTCTGCACAGCTAAGCTGGAAGTGGCATTTACAGCTCGCAATAGTGCAGAGTTATCTCAAAGAAAGGGGCCACGGTGTTTCTGTATCTCTATTATGTTGGTGCGGCTTCGGAACTTTTAAATATCTTGATATATCTCGAGAACTACGCATCTGATCAAAAAATATCATAGAACATATAAAGTAGGAAACTTAATTCTCTACAAAAAAGGTCTCTTAACATTTTGCCATAGCTCGCTTCGTTTCCGAGATATTTGCAGATTTATCTCAAGGGAAGGGGCCTAACGGACATATTTCGAGAAGTTTCTTCTTCTTGTTGTTCTTCTTCTGCACAGCTAAGCTCGAAGCGGCATTTGCAGCTCGCAATAGTGCAGAGTTATCTCAAAGAAAGAGGCCACGGTGTTTCTGTACCTCTATTATGTTGGTGCAGCTTCGGAACTTTTAAATATCTTGATATATCTCGAGAACTACGCATCTGATCAAAAAATATCATCGAACATAAAAAGTAGGAAACTTAATTCTCTACAAAAAAGGTCTCTTAACATTTTGCCATACCTCGCTTCGTTTCCGAGATATTTGCAGATTTATCTCAAGGGAAGGGGCCTGACGGACATATTTCGAGATATTTCTTCTTCTTGTTGTTCTTCTTCTGCACAGCTAAGCTGGAAGTGGCATTTGCGGCTCGCACTAGTGCAGAGTTATCTCAAAGAAAGGGGCCACGGTGTTTCTGTATCTGTATTATGTTGGTGCGGCTTCGGAACTTTTAAATATCTTGATATATCTCGAGAACTACGCATCTGATCAAAAAATATCATAGAACATAAAAAGTAGGAAACTTAATTCTCTACAAAAAAGGTCTCTTAACATTTTGCCATAGCTCGCTTCGTTTCCGAGATATTTGCAGATTTATCTCAAGGGAAGGGGCCTGACGGACATATTTCGAGATATTTCTTCTTCCTGTTGTTCTTCTTCTGCACAGCTAAGCTGGAAGTGGCATTTGCGGCTCGCACTAGTGCAGAGTTATCTCAAAGAAAGGGGCCACGGTGTTTCTGTATCTGTATTATGTTGGTGCGGCTTCGGCACTTTGAATATCTTGATATATCTCGAGAACTACGCATCTGATCAAAAAATATCATAGAACATAAAAAGTAGGAAACTTAATTCTCTACAAAAAAGGTCTCTTAACATTTCGCCATAGCTCGCTTCGTTTCCGAGATATTTGCAGATTTATCTCAAGGGAAGGGGCCTGACGGACATATTTCGAGATATTTCTTCTTCTTGTTGTTCTTCTTCTGCACAGCTAAGCTGGAAGTGGCATTTGCGGCTCGCACTATTGCAGAGTTATCTCAAAGAAAGGGGCCACGGTGTTTCTGTATCTCTATTATGTTGGTGCGGCTTCGGAACTTTTAAATATCTTGATATATCTCGAGAACTACGCATCTGATCAAAAAATATCATAGAACATAAAAAGTAGGAAACTTAATGCTCTACAAAAAAGGTCTCTTAACATTTTGC
This sequence comes from Osmia lignaria lignaria, assembly GCF_051020975.1. Classification (NCBI taxonomy): domain Eukaryota; kingdom Metazoa; phylum Arthropoda; class Insecta; order Hymenoptera; family Megachilidae; genus Osmia; species Osmia lignaria. The sequence goes on along the minus strand of NW_027478159.1, from coordinate 819,251 downwards.
CATAGCTCGCTTCGTTTCCGAGATATTTGCAGATTTATCTCAAGGGAAGGGGCCTGACGGACATATTTCGAGATATTTCTTCTTCTTGTTGTTCTTCTTCTGCACAGCTAAGCTGGAAGTGGCATTTGCGGCTCGCACTATTGCAGAGTTATCTCAAAGAAAGGGGCCGCGGTGTTTCTGTATCTCTATTATGTTGGTGCGGCTTCGGAACTTTTAAATATCTCGATATATCTCGAAAACTACGCTTCTGATCAAAAAATATCATAGAACATAAATTGTAGGAAACATAATTCTCTACAAAAAAGGTCTCTCAACATTTTGCCATAGCTCGCTTCGTTTCCGAGATATTTGCAGATATATCTCAAGGGCAGGGGCCTGACGGACATATTTCGAGATATTTCTTCTTCTTGTTGTTCTTCTTCTGCACAGCTAAGCTGGAAGTGGCATTTACAGCTCGCAATAGTGCAGAGTTATCTCAAAGAAAGGGGCCACGGTGTTTCTGTATCTCTATTATGTTGGTGCGGCTTCGGAACTTTTAAATATCTTGATATATCTCGAGAACTACGCATCTGATCAAAAAATATCATAGAACATAAAAAGTAGGAAACTTAATTCTCTACAAAAAAGGTCTCCCAACATTTTGCCATAGCTCGCTTCGTTTCCGAGATATTTGCAGATTTATCTCAAGGGAAGGGGCCTAACGGACATATTTCGAGAAGTTTCTTCTTCTTGTTGTTCTTCTTCTGCACAGCTAAGCTCGAAGCGGCATTTGCAGCTCGCAATAGTGCAGAGTTATCTCAAAGAAAGAGGCCACGGTGTTTCTGTACCTCTATTATGTTGGTGCAGCTTCGGAACTTTTAAATATCTTGATATATCTCGAGAACTACGCATCTGATCAAAAAATATCATCGAACATAAAAAGTAGGAAACTTAATTCTCTACAAAAAAGGTCTCTTAACATTTTGCCATACCTCGCTTCGTTTCCGAGATATTTGCAGATTTATCTCAAGGGAAGGGGCCTGACGGACATATTTCGAGATATTTCTTCTTCTTGTTGTTCTTCTTCTGCACAGCTAAGCTGGAAGTGGCATTTGCGGCTCCCACTAGTGCAGAGTTATCTCAAAGAAAGGGGCCACGGTGTTTCTGTATCTGTATTATGTTGGTGCGGCTTCGGAACTTTTAAATATCTTGATATATCTCGAGAACTACGCATCTGATCAAAAAATATCATAGAACATAAAAAGTAGGAAACTTAATTCTCTACAAAAAAGGTCTCTTAACATTTTGCCATAGCTCGCTTCGTTTCCGAGATATTTGCAGATTTATCTCAAGGGAAGGGGCCTGACGGACATATTTCGAGATATTTCTTCTTCCTGTTGTTCTTCTTCTGCACAGCTAAGCTGGAAGTGGCATTTGCGGCTCGCACTAGTGCAGAGTTATCTCAAAGAAAGGGGCCACGGTGTTTCTGTATCTGCATTATGTTGGTGCGGCTTCGGCACTTTGAATATCTTGATATATCTCGAGAACTACGCATCTGATCAAAAAATATCATAGAAGATAAAAAGTAGGAAACTTAATTCTCTACAAAAAAGGTCTCTTAACATTTCGCCATAGCTCGCTTCGTTTCCGAGATATTTGCAGATTTATCTCAAGGGAAGGGGCCTGACGGACATATTTCGAGATATTTCTTCTTCTTGTTGTTCTTCTTCTGCACAGCTGAGCTGGAAGTGGCATTTGCAGGTCGCAATAGTGCAGAGTTATCTCAAGAAAGGGGCCACGGTGTTTCTGTATCTCTATTATGTTGGTGCGGCTTCGGAACTTTTAAATATTTCGATATATCTCGAAAACTACGCTTCTGATCAAAAAATATCATAGAGCGTAAATTGTAGGAAACATTATTCTCTACAAAAAAGGTCTCTTAACATTTTGCCATAGCCCGCTTCGTTTCCGAGATATTTGCAGATTCATCTCAATGGAAGGGGTCTGACGGACATATTTCGAGATATTTCTTCTTCTTGTTGTTCTTCTTCTGCACAGCTAAGCTGGAAGTGGCATTTGCGGCTCGCACTAGTGCAGAGTTATCTCAACGAAAGGGGCCACGGTGTTTCTGTATCTCTATTATGTTGGTGCGGCTTCGGAACTTTTAAATATCTCGATATATCTCGAAAACTACGCTTCTGATCAAAAAATATCATAGAACATAAATTGTAGGAAACATAATTCTTTACCAAAAAGGTCTCTTAACATTTTGCCATAGCTCGCTTCGTTTCCGAGATATTTGCAGATTTATCTCAAGGGAAGGGGCCTGACGGACATATTTCGAGATATTTCTTCTTCTTGTTGTTCTTCTTCTGCACAGCTAAGCTGGAAGTGGCATTTGCGGCTCGCACTAGTGCAGAGTTATCTCAAAGAAAGGGGCCACGGTGTTTCTGTATCTCTATTATGTTGGTGCGGCTTCGGAACTTTTAAATATCTTGATATATCTCGAGAACTACGCGTCTGATCAAAAAATATCATAGAACATAAAAAGTAGGAAACATAATTCTCTACAAAAACGGTGTCTTAACATTTTGCCATAGCTCGCTTCGTTTCCGAGATATTTGCAGATATATCTCAAGGGAAGGGGCCTGACGGACACATTTCGAGATATTTCTTCTTCTTGTTGTTCTTCTTCTGCACAGCTAAGCTGGAAGTAGCATTTGCGGCTCGCACTAGTGCACAGTTATCTCAAAGAAAGGGGCCACGGTGTTTCTGTATCTCTATTATGTTGGTGCGTCTTCGGAACTTTTAAATATCTCGATATATCTCGAAAACTACGCTTCTGATCAAAAAATATCATAGAACATAAATTGTAGGAAACATAATTCTCTACAAAATACGTCTCTTAACATTTTGCCATAGCTCGCTTCGTTTCCGAGATATTTGCAGATTCAGCTCAAAGGAACTGGCCTGACGGACATATTTCGAGATATTTCTTCTTCTTGTTGTTCTTCCTCTGCACAGCTAAGCTGGAAGTGGCATTTGCAGCTCGCAATAGTGCAGAGTTATCTCAAAGAAAGGGGCCACGGTGTTTCTGTATCTCTATTATGTTGGTGCGGCTTCGGAACTTTTAAATATCTTGATATATCTCGAGAGCTACGCATCTGATCAAAAAATATCATAGAACATGAAAAGTAGGAAACTTAATTCTCTACAAAAAAGGTCTCTTAACATTTTGCCATAGCTCGCTTCGTTTCCGAGATATTTGCAGATTCAGCTCAAAGGAACTGGCCTGACGGACATATTTCGAGATATTTCGTCTTCTTGTTGTTCTTCCTCTGCACAGCTAAGCTGGAAGTGGCATTTGCAGCTCGCAATAGTGCAGAGTTATCTTAAAGAAAGGGGCCACGGTGTTTCTGTATCTCTATTATGTTGGTGCGGCTTCGGAACTTTTAAATATCTTGATATATCTCGAGAACTACGCATCTGATCAAAAAATGTCATAGAACATAAAAAGTAGGAAACTTAATTCTCTACAAAAAAGGTCTCTTAACATTTTGCCATAGCTCGCTTCGTTTCCGAGATATTTGCATATATATCTCAAGGGAAGGGGCCTGACGGACATATTTCGAGATATTTCTTCTTCTTGTTGTTCTTCTTCTGCACAGCTAAGCTGGAAGTGGCATTTGCGGCTCGCACTAGTGCAGAGTTATCTCAAAGAAAGGGGCCACGGTGTTTCTGTATCTCTATTATGTTGGTGCGGCTTCGGAACTTTTAAATATCTCGATATATCTCGAAAACTACGCTTGTGATCAAAAAATATCATAGAACATAAAAAGTAGGAAACTTAATGCTCTACAAAAAAGGTCTCTTAACATTTTGCCATAGCTCGCTTCGTTTCCGAGATATTTGCAGATTTATCTCAAGGGAAGGGGCCTAACGGACATATTTCGAGATATTTCTTCTTCTTGTTGTTCTTCTTCTGCACAGCTAAACTGGAAGTGGCATTTCCAGCTCGCAATAGTGCAGAGTTATCTCAAAGAAAGGGGCCACGGTGTTTCTGTATCTCTATTATGTTGGTGCGGTTTCGGAACTTTTAAATATCTTGATATATCTCGAGAACTACGCATCTGATCAAAAAATATCATAGAACATAAAAAGTAGGAAACTTAATTCTCTACAAAAAAGGTCTCTTAACATTTTGCCATAGCTCGCTTCGTTTCCGAGATATTTGCAGATTTATCTCAAGGGAAGGGGCCTGACGGACATATTTCGAGATATTTCTTCTTCTTGTTGTTCTTCTTCTGCACAGCTGAGCTGGAAGTGGCATTTGCAGGTCGCAATAGTGCAGAGTTATCTCAAAGAAAGGGGCCACGGTGTTTCTGTATCTCTATTATGTTGGTGCGGCTTCGGAACTTTTAAATATCTTGATATATCTCGAGAACTACGCGTCTGATCAAAAAATATCATAGAACATAAAAAGTAGGAAACATAATTCTCTACAAAAACGGTCTCTTAACATTTTGCCATAGCTCGCTTCGTTTCCGAGATATTTGCAGATATATCTCAAGGGAAGGGGCCGGACGGACATATTTCGAGATATTTCTTCTTCTTGTTGTTCTTCTTCTGCACAGCTAAGCTGGAAGTAGCATTTGCGGCTCGCACTAGTGCACAGTTATCTCAAAGAAAGGGGCCACGGTGTTTCTGTATCTCTATTATGTTGGTGCGTCTTCGGAACTTTTAAATATCTCGATATATCTCGAAAACTACGCTTCTGATCAAAAAATATCATAGAACATAAATTGTAGGAAACATAATTCTCTACAAAATACGTCTCTTAACATTTTGCCATAGCTCGCTTCGTTTCCGAGATATTTGCAGATTCAGCTCAAAGGAACTGGCCTGACGGACATATTTCGAGATATTTCTTCTTCTTGTTGTTCTTCCTCTGCACAGCTAAGCTGGAAGTGGCATTTGCAGCTCGCAATAGTGCAGAGTTATCTCAAAGAAAGGGGCCACGGTGTTTCTGTATCTCTATTATGTTGGTGCGGCTTCGGAACTTTTAAATATCTTGATATATCTCGAGAGCTACGCATCTGATCAAAAAATATCATAGAACATGAAAAGTAGGAAACTTAATTCTCTACAAAAAAGGTCTCTTAACATTTTGCCATAGCTCGCTTCGTTTCCGAGATATTTGCAGATTCAGCTCAAAGGAACTGGCCTGACGGACATATTTCGAGATATTTCGTCTTCTTGTTGTTCTTCCTCTGCACAGCTAAGCTGGAAGTGGCATTTGCAGCTCGCAATAGTGCAGAGTTATCTTAAAGAAAGGGGCCACGGTGTTTCTGTATCTCTATTATGTTGGTGCGGCTTCGGAACTTTTAAATATCTTGATATATCTCGAGAACTACGCATCTGATCAAAAAATGTCATAGAACATAAAAAGTAGGAAACTTAATTCTCTACAAAAAAGGTCTCTTAACATTTTGCCATAGCTCGCTTCGTTTCCGAGATATTTGCATATATATCTCAAGGGAAGGGGCCTGACGGACATATTTCGAGATATTTCTTCTTCTTGTTGTTCTTCTTCTGCACAGCTATGCTGGAAGTGGCATTTGCGGCTCGCACTAGTGCAGAGTTATCTCAAAGAAAGGGGCCACGGTGTTTCTGTATCTCTATTATGTTGGTGCGGCTTCGGAACTTTTAAATATCTCGATATATCTCGAAAACTACGCTTGTGATCAAAAAATATCATAGAACATAAAAAGTAGGAAACTTAATGCTCTACAAAAAAGGTCTCTTAACATTTTGCCATAGCTCGCTTCGTTTCCGAGATATTTGCAGATATATCTCAAGGGAAGGGGCCTGACGGACATATTTCGAGATATTTCTTCTTCTTGTTGTTCTTCTTCTGCACAGCTAAACTGCAAGTGGCATTTCCAGCTCGCAATAGTGCAGAGTTATCTCAAAGAAAGGGGCCACGGTGTTTCTGTATCTCTATTATGTTGGTGCGGTTTCGGAACTTTTAAATATCTTGATATATCTCGAGAACTACGCATCTGATCAAAAAATATCATAGAACATGAAAAGTAGGAAACTTAATTCTCTACAAAAAAGGTCTCTTAACATTTTGCCATAGCTCGCTTCGTTTCCGAGATATTTGCAGATTCAGCTCAAAGGAACTGGCCTGACGGACATATTTCGAGATATTTCTTCTTCTTGTTGTTCTTCTTCTGCACAGCTAAGCTGGAAGTGGCATTTGCGGCTCGCACTAGTGCAGAGTTATCTCAGAGAAAGGGGCCACGGTGTTTCTGTATCCCTATTATGTTGGTGCGGCTTCGGAACTTTTAAATATCTCGATATATCTCGAAAACTACGCTTCTGATCAAAAAATATCATAGAACATAAAAAGTAGGAAACGTAATTCCTTACAAAATAGGTCTCTTAACATTTTGCCATAGCTCGCTTCGTTTCCGAGATATTTGCAGATTCAGCTCAAAGGAACTGGCCTGACGGACATATTTCGAGATATTTCTTCTTCTTGTTGTTCTTCCTCTGCACAGCTAAGCTGGAAGTGGCATTTACAGCTCGCAATAGTGCAGAGTTATCTCAAAGAAAGGGGCCACGGTGTTTCTGTATCTCTATTATGTTGGTGCGGCTTCGGAACTTTTAAATATCTTGATATATCTCGAGAACTACGCATCTGATCAAAAAATATCATAGAGCATAAAAAGTAGGAAACCTAATTCTCTACAAAAAAGATCTCTTAACATTTTGCCATAGCTCGCTTCGTTTCCGAGATATTTGCAGATTTATCTCAAGGGAAGGGGCCTGACGGACATATTTCGAGATATTTCTTCTTCTTGTTGTTCTTCTTCTGCACAGCTAAGCTGGAAGTGGCATTTGCAGCGCGCAATAGTGCAGAGTTATCTCAAAGAAAGGGGCCACGGTGTTTCTGTATCGCTATTATGTTGGTGCGGCTTCGGAACTTTTAAATATCTTGATATATCTCGAGAACTACGCATCTGATCAAAAAATATCATACTACATAAAAAGTAGGAAACTTAATTCTCTACAAGAAAGGTCTCTAAACATTTTGCCATAGCTCGCTTCGTTTCCGAGATATTTTTAGATTTATCTCAAGGGAAGGGGCCTGACGGACATATTTCGAGATATTTCTTCTTCTTGTTGTTCTTCTTCTGCACAGCTAAGCTGGAAGTGGCATTTGCGGCTCGCACTAGTGCAGAGTTATCTCAAAGAAAGGGGCCACGGTGTTTCTGTATCCCTATTATGTTGGTGCGGCTTCGGAACTTTTAAATATCTCGATATATCTCGAAAACTACGCTTCTGATCAAAAAATATCATAGAACATAAATTGTAGGAAACATAATTCTCTACAAAAAACGTCTCTTAACATTTTGCCATAGCTCGCTTCGTTTCCGAGATATTTGCAGATTCAGCTCAAAGGAACTGGCCTGACGGACATATTTCGAGATATTTCTTCTTCTTGTTGTTCTTCTTCTGCACAGCTAAGCTGGAAGTGGCATTTACAGCTCGCAATAGTGCAGAGCTATCTCAAAGAAAGGGGCCACGGTGTTTCTGTATCTCTATTATGTTGGTGCGGCTTCGGAACTTTTAAATATCTTGATATATCTCGAGAACTACGCATCTGATCAAAAAATATCATAGAACATAAAAAGTAGGAAACCTAATTCTCTACAAAAAAGGTCTCTTAACATTTTGCCATAGCTCGCTTCGTTTCCGAGATATTTGCAGATTTATCTCAAGGGAAGGGGCCTGACGGACATATTTCGAGATATTTCTTCTTCTTGTTGTTCTTCTTCTGCACAGCTAAGCTGGAAGTGGCATTTGCGGCTCGCACTAGTGCAGAGTTATCTCAAAGAAAGGGGCCACGGTGTTTCTGTATCCCTATTATGTTGGTGCGGCTTCGGAACTTTTAAATATCTTGATATATCTCGAGAACTACGCATCTGATCAAAAAATATCATAGAACATAAAAAGTAGGAAACTTAACTCTCTACAAAAAAGGTCTCTTAACATTTTGCCATAGCTCGCTTCGTTTCCGAGATATTTGCAGATTTATCTCAAGGGAAGGGGCCTGACGGACATATTTCGAGATATTTCTTCTTCTTGTTGTTCTTCTTCTGCACAGCTAAGCTGGAAGTGGCATTTGCGGCTCGCACTAGTGCAGCGTTATCTCAAGGAAAGGGGCCACGGTGTTTCTGTATCTCTATTATGTTGGTGCGGCTTCGGAACTTTTAAATATCTCGATATATCTCGAAAACTACGCTTCTGATCAAAAAATATCATAGAACATAAATTGTAGGAAACATAATTCTCTACAAAAAAGGTCTCTTAACATTTTACCATAGCTCGCTTCGTTTCCGAGATATTTGCAGATATATCTCAAGGGAAGGGGCCTGACGGACATATTTCGAGATATTTCTTCTTCTTGTTGTTCTTCTTCTGCACAGCTAAGCTGGAAGTGGCATTTACAGCTCGCAATAGTGCAGAGTTATCTCAAAGAGAGGGGCCACGGTGTTTCTGTATCTCTATTATGTTGGTGCGGCTTCGGAACTTTTAAGTATGTTGATCTATCTCGAGAACTACGCATCTGACCAAAAAATATCATAGAAGATAAAAAGTAGGAAACTTAATTCTCTACAAAAAAGGTCTCTTAACATTTCGCCATAGCTCGCTTCGTTTCCGAGATATTTGCAGATTTATCTCAAGGGAAGGGGCCTGACGGACATATTTCGAGATATTTCTTCTTCTTGTTGTTCTTCTTCTGCACAGCTAAGCTGGAAGTGGCATTTGCAGCGCGCAATAGTGCAGAGTTATCTCAAAGAAAGGGGCCACGGTGTTTCTGTATCGCTATTATGTTGGTGCGGCTTCGGAACTTTTAAATATCTTGATATATCTCGAGAACTACGCATCTGATCAAAAAATATCATACTACATAAAAAGTAGGAAACTTAATTCTCTACAAGAAAGGTCTCTAAACATTTTGCCATAGCTCGCTTCGTTTCCGAGATATTTTTAGATTTATCTCAAGGGAAGGGGCCTGACGGACATATTTCGAGATATTTCTTCTTCTTGTTGTTCTTCTTCTGCACAGCTAAGCTGGAAGTGGCATTTGCGGCTCGCACTAGTGCAGAGTTATCTCAAAGAAAGGGGCCACGGTGTTTCTGTATCCCTATTATGTTGGTGCGGCTTCGGAACTTTTAAATATCTCGATATATCTCGAAAACTACGCTTCTGATCAAAAAATATCATAGAACATAAATTGTAGGAAACATAATTCTCTACAAAAAAGGTCTCTTAACATTTTGCCATAGCTCGCTTCGTTTCCGAGATATTTGCAGATTCAGCTCAAAGGAACTGGCCTGACGGACATATTTCGAGATATTTCTTCTTCTTGTTGTTCTTCCTCTGCACAGCTAAGCTGGAAGTGGCATTTGCAGCTCGCAATAGTGCAGAGTTATCTCAAAGAAAGGGGCCACGGTGTTTCTGTATCTCTATTATGTTGGTGCGGCTTCGGAACTTTTAAATATCTGGATATATCTCGAGAACTACGCATCTGATCAAAAAATATCATAGAACATAAAAAGTAGGAAACTTAATTCTCTACAAAAAAGGTCTCTTAACATTTTGCCATAGCTCGCTTCGTTTCCGAGATATTTGCATATTTATCTCAAGGGAAGGGGCCTGACGGACATATTTCGAGATATTTCTTCTTCTTGTTGTTCTTCTTCTGCACAGCTAAGCTGGAAGTGGCATTTGCGGCTCGCACTAGTGCAGAGTTATCTCAACGAAAGGGGCCACGGTGTTTCTGTATCTCTATTATGTTGGTGCGGCTTCGGAACTTTTAAATATCTCGATATATCTCGAAAACTACGCTTCTGTTCAAAAAATATCATAGAACATAAATTGTAGGAAACATAATTCTCTACAAAAAACGTCTCTTAACATTTTGCCATAGCTCGCTTCGTTTCCGAGATATTTGCAGATTCAGCTCAAAGGAACTGGCCTGACGGACATATTTCGAGATATTCCTTCTTCTTGTTGTTCTTCCTCTGCACAGCTAAGCTGGAAGTGGCATTTGCAGCTCGCAATAGTGCAGAGTTATCTCAAAGAAAGGGGCCACGGTGTTTCTGTATCTCTATTATGTTGGTGCGGCTTCGGAACTTTTAAATATCTTGGTATATCTCGAGAACTACGCATCTGATCAAAAAATATCATAGAACATAAATTGTAGGAAACGTAATTCTCTACAAAAAAGGTCTCTTAACATTTTGCCATAGCTCGCTTCGTTTCCGAGATATTTGCAGATATATCTCAAGGGAAGGGGCCTGACGGACATATTTCGAGATATTTCTTCTTCTTGTTGTTCTTCTTCTGCGCAGCTAAGCTGGAAGTGGCATTTGCAGCTCGCAATAGTGCAGAGATATCTCAAAGAAAGGGGCCACGGTGTTTCTGTATCTCTATTATGTTGGTGCGGCTTCGGAACTTTTAAATATCTTGATATATCTCGAGAACTACGCGTCTGATCAAAAAATATCATAGACCATACAAAGTAGGAAACTTAATTCTCTACAAAAAAGGTCTCTTAACATTTTGCCATAGCTCGCTTCGTTTCCGAGATATTTGCAGATTTATCTCAAGGGAAGGGGCCTGACGGACATATTTCGAGATAATTCTTTTTCTTGTTGTTCTTCTTCTGCACAGCTAAGCTGGAAGTGGCATTTGCGGCTCGCACTAGTGCAGAGTTATCTCAACGAAAGGGGCCACGGTGTTTCTGTATCTCTATTATGTTGGTGCGGCTTCGGAACTTTTAAATATCTCGATATATCTCGAAAACTACGCTTCTGAACAAAAAATATCATAGAACATAAATTGTAGGAAACATGATTCTCTACAAAAAAGGTCTCTTAACATTTTGCCATAGCTCGCTTCGTTTCCGAGATATTTGCAGATATATCTCAAGGGAAGGGGCCTGACGGACATATTTCGAGATATTTCTTCTTCTTGTTGTTCTTCTTCTGCACAGCTTAACTGGAAGTGGCATTGACAGCTCGCAATAGTGCAGAGTTATCTCAAAGAAAGGGGCCACGGTGTTTCTGTATCTCTATTATGTTGGTGCGGCTTCGGAACTTTTAAATATCTTGATATATCTCGAGAACTACGCATCTGATCAAAAAATATCATAGAACATAAAAAGTAGGAAACCTAATTCTCTACAAAAAAGGTCTCTTAACATTTTGCCATAGCTCTCTTCGTTTCCGAGATATTTGCAGATTTATCTCAAGGGAAGGGGCCTGACGGACATATTTCGAGATATTTCTTCCTCTTGTTGTTCTTCTTCTGCACAGCTAAGCTGAAAGTGGCATTTGCAGCTCGCAATAGTGCAGAGTTATCTCAAAGAAAGGGGCCACGGTGTTTCTGTATCTCTATTCTGTTGGTGCGGATTCGGAACTTTTAAATATCTTGATATATCTCGAGAACTACGCATCTGATCAAAAAATATCATAGAACATAAAAAGTAGGAAACTTAATTCTCTACAAAAAATGTCGCTTAACATTTTGCCATAGCTCGCGTCGTTTCCGAGATATTTGCATATTTATCTCAAGGGAAGGGGCCTGACGGACATATTTCGAGATATTTCTTCTTCTTGTTGTTCTTCTTCTGCACAGCTAAGCTGGAAGTGGCATTTGCGGCTCGCACTAGTGCAGAGTTATCTCAAAGAAAGGGGCCACGGTGTTTCTGTATCTCTATTATGTTGGTGCGGCTTCGGAACTTTTGAATATCTTGATATATCTCGAGAACTACGCATCTGATCAAAAAATATCATAGAACATAAAAAGTAGGAAACTTAATTCTCTACAAAAAAGGTCTCTTAACATTTTGCCATAGCTCGCTTCGTTTCCGAGATATTTGCAGATTTATCTCAAGGTAAGGGGCCTGACGGACATATTTCGAGATATTTCTTCTTCTTGTTGTTCTTCTTCTGCACAGCTAAGCTGGAAGTGGCATTTGCAGCTCGCAGTAGTGCATAGCTATCTGAAAGAAAGGGGCCACGGTGTTTCTGTATCTCTATTATGTTGGTGCGGCTCCGGAACTTTTAAATATCTTGATATATCTCGAGAACTACGCATCTGATCAAAAAATATCATAGAACATAAAAGGTAGGAAACTTAATTCGCTACAAAAAAGGTCTCTTAACATTTTGCCATAGCTCGCTTCGTTTCCGAGATATTTGCAGATTTATCTCAAGGGAAGGGGCCTGACGGACATATTTCGAGATATTTCTTCTTCTTGTTGTTCTTCTTCTGCACAGCTAAGCTGGAAGTGGCATTTGCGGCTCGCACTAGTGCAGAGTTATCTCAAAGAAAGGGGCCACGGTGTTTCTGTATCTCTATTATGTTGGTGCGGCTTCGGAACTTTTAAATATCTTGATATATCTCGAGAACTACGCGTCTGATCAAAAAATATCATAGAACATAAAAAGTAGGAAACTTAATTCTCTACAAAAAAGTCTGTTAACATTTTGCCATAGCTCGCTTCGTTTCCGAGATATTTGCAGATTTATCTCAAGGGAAGGGGCCTGACGGACATATTTCGAGATATTTCTTCTTCTTGTTGTTCTTCTTCTGCACAGCTAAACTGGAAGTGGCATTTCCAGGTCGCAATAGTGCAGTGTTATCTCAAAGAAAGGAGCCACGGTGTTTCTGTATCTCTATTATGTTGGTGCGGCTTCGGAACTTTTAAATATCTTGATATATCTCGAGAACTACGCGTCTGATCAAAAAATATCATAGAACATAAAAAGTAGGAAACATAATTCTCTACAAAAAACGTCTCTTAACATTTTGCCATAGCTCGCTTCGTTTCCGAGATATTTGCAGATTCAGCTCAAAGGAACTGGCCTGACGGACATATTTCGAGATATTTCTTCTTCTTGTTGTTCTTCCTCTGCACAGCTAAGCTGGAAGTGGCATTTGCAGCTCGCAATAGTGCAGAGTTATCTCAAAGAAAGGGGCCACGGTGTTTCTGTATCTCTATTATGTTGGTGCGGCTTCGGAACTTTTAAATATCTTGATATATCTCGAGAACTACGCATCTGATCAGAAAATATCATAGAAGATAAAAAGTAGGAAACTTAATTCTCTACAAAAAAGGTCTCTTAACATTTTGCCATAGCTCGCTTCGTTTCCGAGATATTTGCAGATTTATCTCAAGGGAAGGGGCCTAACGGACATATTTCGAGATATTTCTTCTTCTTGTTGTTCTTCTTCTGCACAGCTAAGCTGGAAGTGGCATTTGCAGCTCGCAATAGTGCAGAGTTATCTCAAAGAAAGGGGCCACGGTGTTTCTGTATCTCTATTATGTTGGTGCGGCTGCGGAACTTTTAAATATCTTGATATATCTCGAGAACTACGCGTCTGATCAAAAAATATCATAGAACATAAAAAGTAGGAAACTTAATTCTCTACAAAAAAGTCTGTTAACATTTTGCCATAGCTGGCTTCGTTTCCGAGATATTTGCAGATTTATCTCAAGGGAAGGGGCCTAACGGACATATTTCGAGATATTTCTTCTTCTTGTTGTTCTTCTTCTGCACAGCTAAACTGGAAGTGGCATTTCCAGCTCGCAATAGTGCAGAGTTATCTCAAAGAGAGGGGCCACGGTGTTTCTGTATCTCTATTATGTTGGTGCGGCTTCGGAACTTTTAAATATCTTGATATATCTCGAGAACTACGCATCTGATCAAAAAATACCATAGAACATAAAAAGTAGGAAACTTAATTCTCTACACATAAGGTCTCTCAACATTTTGCCATAGCTCGCTTCGTTTCCGAGATATTTGCAGATTTATCTCAAGGGAAGGGGCCTGACGGACATATTTCGAGATATTTCTTCTTCTTGTTGTTCTTCTTCTGCACAGCTAAGCTGGAAGTGGCATTTGCAGCTCGCAATAGTGCAGAGTTATCTCAAAGAAAGGGGCCACGGTGTTTCTGTACCTCTATTATGTTGGTGCGGCTTCGGAACTTTTAAATATCTTGATATATCTCGAGAACTACGAATCTGATCAGAAAATATCATAGAAGATAAAAAGTAGGAAACTTAATTCTCTACAAAAAAGCTCTCTTAACATTTTGCCATAGCTCGCTTCGTTTCCGAGATATTTGCAGATTTATCTCAAGGTAAGGGGCCTGACGGACATATTTCGAGATATTTCTTCTTCTTGTTGTTCTTCTTCTGCACAGCTAAGCTGGAAGTGGCATTTGCAGCTCGCAGTAGTGCATAGCTATCTGAAAGAAAGGGGCCACGGTGTTTCTGTATCTCTATTATGTTGGTGCGGCTCCGGAACTTTTAAATATCTTGATATATCTCGAGAACTACGCATCTGATCAAAAAATATCATAGAACATAAAAGGTAGGAAACTTAATTCGCTACAAAAAAGGTCTCTTAACATTTTGCCATAGCTCGCTTCGTTTCCGAGATATTTGCAGATTTATCTCAAGGGAAGGGGCCTGACGGACATATTTCGAGATATTTCTTCTTCTTGTTGTTCTTCTTCTGCACAGCTAAGCTGGAAGTGGCATTTGCGGCTCGCACTAGTGCAGAGTTATCTCAAAGAAAGGGGCCACGGTGTTTCTGTATCTCTATTATGTTGGTGCGGCTTCGGAACTTTTAAATATCTTGATATATCTCGAGAACTACGCGTCTGATCAAAAAATATCATAGAACATAAAAAGTAGGAAACTTAATTCTCTACAAAAAAGTCTGTTAACATTTTGCCATAGCTCGCTTCGTTTCCGAGATATTTGCAGATTTATCTCAAGGGAAGGGGCCTGACGGACATATTTCGAGATATTTCTTCTTCTTGTTGTTCTTCTTCTGCACAGCTAAACTGGAAGTGGCATTTCCAGGTCGCAATAGTGCAGTGTTATCTCAAAGAAAGGAGCCACGGTGTTTCTGTATCTCTATTATGTTGGTGCGGCTTCGGAACTTTTAAATATCTTGATATATCTCGAGAACTACGCGTCTGATCAAAAAATATCATAGAACATAAAAAGTAGGAAACATAATTCTCTACAAAAAACGTCTCTTAACATTTTGCCATAGCTCGCTTCGTTTCCGAGATATTTGCAGATTCAGCTCAAAGGAACTGGCCTGACGGACATATTTCGAGATATTTCTTCTTCTTGTTGTTCTTCCTCTGCACAGCTAAGCTGGAAGTGGCATTTGCAGCTCGCAATAGTGCAGAGTTATCTCAAAGAAAGGGGCCACGGTGTTTCTGTATCTCTATTATGTTGGTGCGGCTTCGGAACTTTTAAATATCTTGATATATCTCGAGAACTACGCATCTGATCAGAAAATATCATAGAAGATAAAAAGTAGGAAACTTAATTCTCTACAAAAAAGGTCTCTTAACATTTTGCCATAGCTCGCTTCGTTTCCGAGATATTTGCAGATTTATCTCAAGGGAAGGGGCCTAACGGACATATTTCGAGATATTTCTTCTTCTTGTTGTTCTTCTTCTGCACAGCTAAGCTGGAAGTGGCATTTGCAGCTCGCAATAGTGCAGAGTTATCTCAAAGAAAGGGGCCACGGTGTTTCTGTATCTCTATTATGTTGGTGCGGCTGCGGAACTTTTAAATATCTTGATATATCTCGAGAACTACGCGTCTGATCAAAAAATATCATAGAACATAAAAAGTAGGAAACTTAATTCTCTACAAAAAAGTCTGTTAACATTTTGCCATAGCTGGCTTCGTTTCCGAGATATTTGCAGATTTATCTCAAGGGAAGGGGCCTAACGGACATATTTCGAGATATTTCTTCTTCTTGTTGTTCTTCTTCTGCACAGCTAAACTGGAAGTGGCATTTCCAGCTCGCAATAGTGCAGAGTTATCTCAAAGAGAGGGGCCACGGTGTTTCTGTATCTCTATTATGTTGGTGCGGCTTCGGAACTTTTAAATATCTTGATATATCTCGAGAACTACGCATCTGATCAAAAAATACCATAGAACATAAAAAGTAGGAAACTTAATTCTCTACACATAAGGTCTCTCAACATTTTGCCATAGCTCGCTTCGTTTCCGAGATATTTGCAGATTTATCTCAAGGGAAGGGGCCTGACGGACATATTTCGAGATATTTCTTCTTCTTGTTGTTCTTCTTCTGCACAGCTAAGCTGGAAGTGGCATTTGCAGCTCGCAATAGTGCAGAGTTATCTCAAAGAAAGGGGCCACGGTGTTTCTGTACCTCTATTATGTTGGTGCGGCTTCGGAACTTTTAAATATCTTGATATATCTCGAGAACTACGAATCTGATCAGAAAATATCATAGAAGATAAAAAGTAGGAAACTTAATTCTCTACAAAAAAGCTCTCTTAACATTTTGCCATAGCTCGCTTCGTTTCCGAGATATTTGCAGATTTATCTCATGGTAAGGGGCCTGACGGACATATTTCGAGATATTTCTTCTTCTTGTTGTTCTTCTTCTGCACAGCTAAGCTGGAAGTGGCATTTGCAGCTCGCAATAGTGCAGAGTTATCTCAAAGAAAGGGGCCACGGTGTTTCTGTATCTCTATTATGTTGGTGCGGCTTCGGAACTTTTAAATATCTTGATATATCTCGAGGACTACGCATCTGATCAAAAAATACCATAGAACATAAAAAGTAGGAAACTTAATTCTCTACACATAAGGTCTCTCAACATTTTGCCATAGCTCGCTTCGTTTCCGAGATATTTGCAGATTTATCTCAAGGGAAGGGGCCTGACGGACATATTTCGAGATATTTCTTCTTCTTGTTGTTCTTCTTCTGCACAGCTAAGCTGGAAGTGGCATTTGCAGCTCGCAATAGTGCAGAGTTATCTCAAAGAAAGGGGCCACGGTGTTTCTGTATCTCTATTATGTTGGTGCGGCTTCGGAACTTTTAAATATCTTGATATATCTCGAGAACTACGCATCTGATCAAAAAATATCATAGAAGATAAAAAGTAGGGAACTTAATTCTCTACAAAAAAGGTCTCTTAACATTTTCCCATAGCTGGCATCGTTTCCGAGATATTTGCAGATTTATCTCAAGGGAAGGGGCCTGACGGACATATTCCGAGATATTTCTTCTTCTTGTTGTTCCTCTTCTGCACAGCTAAGCTGGAAGTGGCATTTGCAGCTCGCAATAGTGCAGAGTTATCTCAAAGAGAGGGGCCACGGTGTTTCTGTATCTCTATTATGTTGGTGCGGCTTCGGAACTTTTGAATATCTTGATATATCTCGAGAACTACGCATCTGATCAAAAAATATCATAGAACATAAAAAGTAGGAAACTTAATTCTCTACAAAACAGGTCTCTTAACATTTTGCCATAGCTCGCTTCGTTTCCGAGATATTTGCAGATTTATCTCAAGGGAAGGGGCCTGACGGACATATTTCGAGATATTTCTTCTTCTTGTTGTTCTTCTTCTGCACAGCTAAGCTGAAAGTGGCATTTGCAGCCCGCAATAGTGCAGAGTTATCTCAAAGAAAGGGGCCACGGTGTTTCTGTATCTCTATTATGTTGGTGCGGCTTCGGAACTTTTAAATATCTTGATATATCTCGAGAACTACGCATCTGATCAGAAAATATCATAGAAGATAAAAAGTAGGAAACTTAATTCTCTACAAAAAAGGTCTCTTAACATTTTGCCATAGCTCGCTTCGTTTCCGAGATATTTGCAGATTTATCTCAAGGTAAGGGGCCTGACGGACATATTTCGAGATATTTCTTCTTCTTGTTGTTCTTCTTCTGCACAGCTAAGCTGGAAGTGGCATTTGCAGCTCGCAGTAGTGCATAGCTATCTGAAAGAAAGGGGCCACGGTGTTTCTGTATCTCTATTATGTTGGTGCGGCTCCGGAACTTTTAAATATCTTGATATATCTCGAGAACTACGCATCTGATCAAAAAATATCATAGAACATAAAAGGTAGGAAACTTAATTCGCTACAAAAAAGGTCTCTTAACATTTTGCCATAGCTCGCTTCGTTTCCGAGATATTTGCAGATTTATCTCAAGGGAAGGGGCCTGACGGACATATTTCGAGATATTTCTTCTTCTTGTTGTTCTTCTTCTGCACAGCTAAGCTGGAAGTGGCATTTGCGGCTCGCACTAGTGCAGAGTTATCTCAAAGAAAGGGGCCACGGTGTTTCTGTATCTCTATTATGTTGGTGCGGCTTCGGAACTTTTAAATATCTTGATATATCTCGAGAACTACGCGTCTGATCAAAAAATATCATAGAACATAAAAAGTAGGAAACTTAATTCTCTACAAAAAAGTCTGTTAACATTTTGCCATAGCTCGCTTCGTTTCCGAGATATTTGCAGATTTATCTCAAGGGAAGGGGCCTGACGGACATATTTCGAGATATTTCTTCTTCTTGTTGTTCTTCTTCTGCACAGCTAAACTGGAAGTGGCATTTCCAGGTCGCAATAGTGCAGTGTTATCTCAAAGAAAGGAGCCACGGTGTTTCTGTATCTCTATTATGTTGGTGCGGCTTCGGAACTTTTAAATATCTTGATATATCTCGAGAACTACGCGTCTGATCAAAAAATATCATAGAACATAAAAAGTAGGAAACATAATTCTCTACAAAAAACGTCTCTTAACATTTTGCCATAGCTCGCTTCGTTTCCGAGATATTTGCAGATTCAGCTCAAAGGAACTGGCCTGACGGACATATTTCGAGATATTTCTTCTTCTTGTTGTTCTTCCTCTGCACAGCTAAGCTGGAAGTGGCATTTGCAGCTCGCAATAGTGCAGAGTTATCTCAAAGAAAGGGGCCACGGTGTTTCTGTATCTCTATTATGTTGGTGCGGCTTCGGAACTTTTAAATATCTTGATATATCTCGAGAACTACGCATCTGATCAGAAAATATCATAGAAGATAAAAAGTAGGAAACTTAATTCTCTACAAAAAAGGTCTCTTAACATTTTGCCATAGCTCGCTTCGTTTCCGAGATATTTGCAGATTTATCTCAAGGGAAGGGGCCTAACGGACATATTTCGAGATATTTCTTCTTCTTGTTGTTCTTCTTCTGCACAGCTAAGCTGGAAGTGGCATTTGCAGCTCGCAATAGTGCAGAGTTATCTCAAAGAAAGGGGCCACGGTGTTTCTGTATCTCTATTATGTTGGTGCGGCTGCGGAACTTTTAAATATCTTGATATATCTCGAGAACTACGCGTCTGATCAAAAAATATCATAGAACATAAAAAGTAGGAAACTTAATTCTCTACAAAAAAGTCTGTTAACATTTTGCCATAGCTGGCTTCGTTTCCGAGATATTTGCAGATTTATCTCAAGGGAAGGGGCCTAACGGACATATTTCGAGATATTTCTTCTTCTTGTTGTTCTTCTTCTGCACAGCTAAACTGGAAGTGGCATTTCCAGCTCGCAATAGTGCAGAGTTATCTCAAAGAGAGGGGCCACGGTGTTTCTGTATCTCTATTATGTTGGTGCGGCTTCGGAACTTTTAAATATCTTGATATATCTCGAGAACTACGCATCTGATCAAAAAATACCATAGAACATAAAAAGTAGGAAACTTAATTCTCTACACATAAGGTCTCTCAACATTTTGCCATAGCTCGCTTCGTTTCCGAGATATTTGCAGATTTATCTCAAGGGAAGGGGCCTGACGGACATATTTCGAGATATTTCTTCTTCTTGTTGTTCTTCTTCTGCACAGCTAAGCTGGAAGTGGCATTTGCAGCTCGCAATAGTGCAGAGTTATCTCAAAGAAAGGGGCCACGGTGTTTCTGTACCTCTATTATGTTGGTGCGGCTTCGGAACTTTTAAATATCTTGATATATCTCGAGAACTACGAATCTGATCAGAAAATATCATAGAAGATAAAAAGTAGGAAACTTAATTCTCTACAAAAAAGCTCTCTTAACATTTTGCCATAGCTCGCTTCGTTTCCGAGATATTTGCAGATTTATCTCATGGTAAGGGGCCTGACGGACATATTTCGAGATATTTCTTCTTCTTGTTGTTCTTCTTCTGCACAGCTAAGCTGGAAGTGGCATTTGCAGCTCGCAATAGTGCAGAGTTATCTCAAAGAAAGGGGCCACGGTGTTTCTGTATCTCTATTATGTTGGTGCGGCTTCGGAACTTTTAAATATCTTGATATATCTCGAGGACTACGCATCTGATCAAAAAATACCATAGAACATAAAAAGTAGGAAACTTAATTCTCTACACATAAGGTCTCTCAACATTTTGCCATAGCTCGCTTCGTTTCCGAGATATTTGCAGATTTATCTCAAGGGAAGGGGCCTGACGGACATATTTCGAGATATTTCTTCTTCTTGTTGTTCTTCTTCTGCACAGCTAAGCTGGAAGTGGCATTTGCAGCTCGCAATAGTGCAGAGTTATCTCAAAGAAAGGGGCCACGGTGTTTCTGTATCTCTATTATGTTGGTGCGGCTTCGGAACTTTTAAATATCTTGATATATCTCGAGAACTACGCATCTGATCAAAAAATATCATAGAAGATAAAAAGTAGGGAACTTAATTCTCTACAAAAAAGGTCTCTTAACATTTTCCCATAGCTGGCATCGTTTCCGAGATATTTGCAGATTTATCTCAAGGGAAGGGGCCTGACGGACATATTCCGAGATATTTCTTCTTCTTGTTGTTCCTCTTCTGCACAGCTAAGCTGGAAGTGGCATTTGCAGCTCGCAATAGTGCAGAGTTATCTCAAAGAGAGGGGCCACGGTGTTTCTGTATCTCTATTATGTTGGTGCGGCTTCGGAACTTTTAAATATCTTGATATATCTCGAGAACTACGCATCTGATCAGAAAATATCATAGAAGATAAAAAGTAGGAAACTTAATTCTCTACAAAAAAGGTCTCTTAACATTTTGCCATAGCTCGCTTCGTTTCCGAGATATTTGCAGATTTATCTCAAGGTAAGGGGCATGACGGACATATTTCCAGATATTTCTTCTTCTTGTTGTTCTTCTTCTGCACAGCTAAGCTGGAAGTGGCATTTGCAGCTCGCAATAGTGCATAGCTATCTGAAAGAAAGGGGCCACGGTGTTTCTGTATCTCTATTATGTTGGTGCGGCTTCGGAACTTTTAAATATCTTGATATATCTCGAGAACTACGCATCTGATCAAAAAATATCATAGAACATAAAAAGTAGGAAACTTAATTCGCTACAAAAAAGGTCTCTTAACATTTTGCCATAGCTCGCTTCGTTTCCGAGATATTTGCAGATTTATCTCAAGGGAAGGGGCCTAACGGACATATTTCGTGATATTTCTTCTTCTTGTTGTTCTTCTTCTGCACAGCTAAGCTGGAAGTGGCATTTGCAGCTCGCAATAGTGCAGAGTTATCTCAAAGAAAGGGGCCACGGTGTTTCTGCACCTCTATTATGTTGGTGCAGCTTCGGAACTTTTAAATATCTTGATATATCTCGAGAACTACGCATCTGATCAAAAAATATCATAGAACATAAAAAGTAGGAAACTTAATTCTCTACAAAAAAGGTCTCTTAACGTTTTGCAATAGCTCGCGTCGTTTCCGAGATATTTGCATATTTATCTCAAGGGAAGGGGCCTGACGGACATATTTCGAGATATTTCTTCTTCTTGTTGTTCTTCTTCTGCACAGCTAAGCTGGAAGTGGCATTTGCGGCTCGCACTAGTGCAGAGTTATCTCAAAGAAAGGGGCCACGGTGTTTCTGTATCTCTATTATGTTGGTGCGGCTTCGGAACTTTTGAATATCTTGATATATCTCGAGAACTACGCATCTGATCAAAAAATATCATAGAACATAAAAAGTAGGAAACTTAATTCTCTACAAAACAGGTCTCTTAACATTTTGCCATAGCTCGCTTCGTTTCCGAGATATTTGCAGATTTATCTCAAGGGAAGGGGCCTGACGGACATATTTCGAGATATTTCTTCTTCTTGTTGTTCTTCTTCTGCACAGCTAAGCTGAAAGTGGCATTTGCAGCCCGCAATAGTGCAGAGTTATCTCAAAGAAAGGGGCCACGGTGTTTCTGTATCTCTATTATGTTGGTGCGGCTTCGGAACTTTTAAATATCTTGATATATCTCGAGAACTACGCATCTGATCAGAAAATATCATAGAAGATAAAAAGTAGGAAACTTAATTCTCTACAAAAAAGGTCTCTTAACATTTTGCCATAGCTCGCTTCGTTTCCGAGATATTTGCAGATTTATCTCAAGGTAAGGGGCCTGACGGACATATTTCGAGATATTTCTTCTTCTTGTTGTTCTTCTTCTGCACAGCTAAGCTGGAAGTGGCATTTGCAGCTCGCAGTAGTGCATAGCTATCTGAAAGAAAGGGGCCACGGTGTTTCTGTATCTCTATTATGTTGGTGCGGCTCCGGAACTTTTAAATATCTTGATATATCTCGAGAACTACGCATCTGATCAAAAAATATCATAGAACATAAAAGGTAGGAAACTTAATTCGCTACAAAAAAGGTCTCTTAACATTTTGCCATAGCTCGCTTCGTTTCCGAGATATTTGCAGATTTATCTCAAGGGAAGGGGCCTGACGGACATATTTCGAGATATTTCTTCTTCTTGTTGTTCTTCTTCTGCACAGCTAAGCTGGAAGTGGCATTTGCGGCTCGCACTAGTGCAGAGTTATCTCAAAGAAAGGGGCCACGGTGTTTCTGTATCTCTATTATGTTGGTGCGGCTTCGGAACTTTTAAATATCTTGATATATCTCGAGAACTACGCGTCTGATCAAAAAATATTATAGAACATAAAAAGTAGGAAACTTAATTCTCTACAAAAAAGTCTGTTAACATTTTGCCATAGCTCGCTTCGTTTCCGAGATATTTGCAGATTTATCTCAAGGGAAGGGGCCTGACGGACATATTTCGAGATATTTCTTCTTCTTGTTGTTCTTCTTCTGCACAGCTAAACTGGAAGTGGCATTTCCAGGTCGCAATAGTGCAGTGTTATCTCAAAGAAAGGAGCCACGGTGTTTCTGTATCTCTATTATGTTGGTGCGGCTTCGGAACTTTTAAATATCTTGATATATCTCGAGAACTACGCGTCTGATCAAAAAATATCATAGAACATAAAAAGTAGGAAACATAATTCTCTACAAAAAACGTCTCTTAACATTTTGCCATAGCTCGCTTCGTTTCCGAGATATTTGCAGATTCAGCTCAAAGGAACTGGCCTGACGGACATATTTCGAGATATTTCTTCTTCTTGTTGTTCTTCCTCTGCACAGCTAAGCTGGAAGTGGCATTTGCAGCTCGCAATAGTGCAGAGTTATCTCAAAGAAAGGGGCCACGGTGTTTCTGTATCTCTATTATGTTGGTGCGGCTTCGGAACTTTTAAATATCTTGATATATCTCGAGAACTACGCATCTGATCAGAAAATATCATAGAAGATAAAAAGTAGGAAACTTAATTCTCTACAAAAAAGGTCTCTTAACATTTTGCCATAGCTCGCTTCGTTTCCGAGATATTTGCAGATTTATCTCAAGGGAAGGGGCCTAACGGACATATTTCGAGATATTTCTTCTTCTTGTTGTTCTTCTTCTGCACAGCTAAGCTGGAAGTGGCATTTGCAGCTCGCAATAGTGCAGAGTTATCTCAAAGAAAGGGGCCACGGTGTTTCTGTATCTCTATTATGTTGGTGCGGCTGCGGAACTTTTAAACATCTTGATATATCTCGAGAACTACGCGTCTGATCAAAAAATATCATAGAACATAAAAAGTAGGAAACTTAATTCTCTACAAAAAAGTCTGTTAACATTTTGCCATAGCTGGCTTCGTTTCCGAGATATTTGCAGATTTATCTCAAGGGAAGGGGCCTAACGGACATATTTCGAGATATTTCTTCTTCTTGTTGTTCTTCTTCTGCACAGCTAAACTGGAAGTGGCATTTCCAGCTCGCAATAGTGCAGAGTTATCTCAAAGAGAGGGGCCACGGTGTTTCTGTATCTCTATTATGTTGGTGCGGCTTCGGAACTTTTAAATATCTTGATATATCTCGAGAACTACGCATCTGATCAAAAAATACCATAGAACATAAAAAGTAGGAAACTTAATTCTCTACACATAAGGTCTCTCAACATTTTGCCATAGCTCGCTTCGTTTCCGAGATATTTGCAGATTTTTCTCAAGGGAAGGGGCCTGACGGACATATTTCGAGATATTTCTTCTTCTTGTTGTTCTTCTTCTGCACAGCTAAGCTGGAAGTGGCATTTGCAGCTCGCAATAGTGCAGAGTTATCTCAAAGAAAGGGGCCACGGTGTTTCTGTACCTCTATTATGTTGGTGCGGCTTCGGAACTTTTAAATATCTTGATATATCTCGAGAACTACGAATCTGATCAGAAAATATCATAGAAGATAAAAAGTAGGAAACTTAATTCTCTACAAAAAAGCTCTCTTAACATTTTGCCATAGCTCGCTTCGTTTCCGAGATATTTGCAGATTTATCTCATGGTAAGGGGCCTGACGGACATATTTCGAGATATTTCTTCTTCTTGTTGTTCTTCTTCTGCACAGCTAAGCTGGAAGTGGCATTTGCAGCTCGCAATAGTGCAGAGTTATCTCAAAGAAAGGGGCCACGGTGTTTCTGTATCTCTATTATGTTGGTGCGGCTTCGGAACTTTTAAATATCTTGATATATCTCGAGGACTACGCATCTGATCAAAAAATACCATAGAACATAAAAAGTAGGAAACTTAATTCTCTACACATAAGGTCTCTCAACATTTTGCCATAGCTCGCTTCGTTTCCGAGATATTTGCAGATTTATCTCAAGGGAAGGGGCCTGACGGACATATTTCGAGATATTTCTTCTTCTTGTTGTTCTTCTTCTGCACAGCTAAGCTGGAAGTGGCATTTGCAGCTCGCAATAGTGCAGAGTTATCTCAAAGAAAGGGGCCACGGTGTTTCTGTATCTCTATTATGTTGGTGCGGCTTCGGAACTTTTAAATATCTTGATATATCTCGAGAACTACGCATCTGATCAAAAAATATCATAGAAGATAAAAAGTAGGGAACTTAATGCTCTACAAAAAAGGTCTCTTAACATTTTCCCATAGCTGGCATCGTTTCCGAGATATTTGCAGATTTATCTCAAGGGAAGGGGCCTGACGGACATATTCCGAGATATTTCTTCTTCTTGTTGTTCCTCTTCTGCACAGCTAAGCTGGAAGTGGCATTTGCAGCTCGCAATAGTGCAGAGTTATCTCAAAGAGAGGGGCCACGGTGTTTCTGTATCTCTATTATGTTGGTGCGGCTTCGGAACTTTTAAATATCTTGATATATCTCGAGAACTACGCATCTGATCAGAAAATATCATAGAAGATAAAAAGTAGGAAACTTAATTCTCTACAAAAAAGGTCTCTTAACATTTTGCCATAGCTCGCTTCGTTTCCGAGATATTTGCAGATTTATCTCAAGGTAAGGGGCATGACGGACATATTTCCAGATATTTCTTCTTCTTGTTGTTCTTCTTCTGCACAGCTAAGCTGGAAGTGGCATTTGCAGCTCGCAATAGTGCATAGCTATCTGAAAGAAAGGGGCCACGGTGTTTCTGTATCTCTATTATGTTGGTGCGGCTTCGGAACTTTTAAATATCTTGATATATCTCGAGAACTACGCATCTGATCAAAAAATATCATAGAACATAAAAAGTAGGAAACTTAATTCGCTACAAAAAAGGTCTCTTAACATTTTGCCATAGCTCGCTTCGTTTCCGAGATATTTGCAGATTTATCTCAAGGGAAGGGGCCTAACGGACATATTTCGTGATATTTCTTCTTCTTGTTGTTCTTCTTCTGCACAGCTAAGCTGGAAGTGGCATATGCAGCTCGCAATAGTGCAGAGTTATCTCAAAGAAAGGGGCCACGGTGTTTCTGTATCTCTATTATGTTGGTGCGGCTTCGGAACTTTTAAATATCTTGATATATCTCGAGAACTACGAATCTGACCAGAAAATCTCATAGAAGATAAAAAGTAGGAAACTTAATTCTCTACAAAAAAGCTCTCTTAACATTTTGCCATAGCTCGCTTCGTTTCCGAGATATTTGCAGATTTATCTCATGGTAAGGGGCCTGACGGACATATTTCGAGATATTTCTTCTTCTTGTTGTTCTTCTTCTGCACAGCTAAGCTGGAAGTGGCATTTGCAGCTCGCAATAGTGCATAGTTATCTGAAAGAAAGGGGCCACGGTGTTTCTGTATCTCTATTATGTTGGTGCGGCTTCGGAACTTTTAAATATCTTGATATATCTCGAGAACTACGCATCTGATCAAAAAATATCATAGAAGATAAAAAGTAGGAAACTTAATTCTCTACAAAAAAGGTCTCTTAACATTTTCCCATAGCTGGCATCGTTTCCGAGATATTTGCAGATATATCTCAAGGGAAGGGGCCTGACGGACATATTCCGAGATATTTCTTCTTCTTGTTGTTCCTCTTCTGCACAGCTAAGCTGGAAGTGGCATTTGTAGCTCGCAATAGTGCAGAGTTATCTCAAAGAAAGAGGCCACGGTGTTTCTGCACCTCTATTATGTTGGTGCGGCTTCGGAACTTTTAAATATCTTGATATATCTCGAGAACTACGCATCTGATCAGAAAATATCATAGAAGATAAAAAGTAGGAAACTTAATTCTCTACAAAAAAGGTCTCTTAACATTTTGCCATAGCTCGCTTCGTTTCCGAGATATTTGCAGATTTATCTCAAGGGAAGGGGCCTAACGGACATATTTCGAGATATTTCTTCTTCTTGTTGTTCTTCTTCTGCACAGCTAAGCTGGAAGTGGCATTTGCAGCTCGCAATAGTGCAGAGTTATCTCAAAGAAAGGGGCCACGGTGTTTCTGTATCTCTATTATGTTGGTGCGGCTGCGGAACTTTTAAACATCTTGATATATCTCGAGAACTACGCGTCTGATCAAAAAATATCATAGAACATAAAAAGTAGGAAACTTAATTCTCTACAAAAAAGTCTGTTAACATTTTGCCATAGCTGGCTTCGTTTCCGAGATATTTGCAGATTTATCTCAAGGGAAGGGGCCTAACGGACATATTTCGAGATATTTCTTCTTCTTGTTGTTCTTCTTCTGCACAGCTAAACTGGAAGTGGCATTTCCAGCTCGCAATAGTGCAGAGTTATCTCAAAGAGAGGGGCCACGGTGTTTCTGTATCTCTATTATGTTGGTGCGGCTTCGGAACTTTTAAATATCTTGATATATCTCGAGAACTACGCATCTGATCAAAAAATACCATAGAACATAAAAAGTAGGAAACTTAATTCTCTACACATAAGGTCTCTCAACATTTTGCCATAGCTCGCTTCGTTTCCGAGATATTTGCAGATTTATCTCAAGGGAAGGGGCCTGACGGACATATTTCGAGATATTTCTTCTTCTTGTTGTTCTTCTTCTGCACAGCTAAGCTGGAAGTGGCATTTGCAGCTCGCAATAGTGCAGAGTTATCTCAAAGAAAGGGGCCACGGTGTTTCTGTACCTCTATTATGTTGGTGCGGCTTCGGAACTTTTAAATATCTTGATATATCTCGAGAACTACGAATCTGATCAGAAAATATCATAGAAGATAAAAAGTAGGAAACTTAATTCTCTACAAAAAAGCTCTCTTAACATTTTGCCATAGCTCGCTTCGTTTCCGAGATATTTGCAGATTTATCTCATGGTAAGGGGCCTGACGGACATATTTCGAGATATTTCTTCTTCTTGTTGTTCTTCTTCTGCACAGCTAAGCTGGAAGTGGCATTTGCAGCTCGCAATAGTGCAGAGTTATCTCAAAGAAAGGGGCCACGGTGTTTCTGTATCTCTATTATGTTGGTGCGGCTTCGGAACTTTTAAATATCTTGATATATCTCGAGGACTACGCATCTGATCAAAAAATACCATAGAACATAAAAAGTAGGAAACTTAATTCTCTACACATAAGGTCTCTCAACATTTTGCCATAGCTCGCTTCGTTTCCGAGATATTTGCAGATTTATCTCAAGGGAAGGGGCCTGACGGACATATTTCGAGATATTTCTTCTTCTTGTTGTTCTTCTTCTGCACAGCTAAGCTGGAAGTGGCATTTGCAGCTCGCAATAGTGCAGAGTTATCTCAAAGAAAGGGGCCACGGTGTTTCTGTATCTCTATTATGTTGGTGCGGCTTCGGAACTTTTAAATATCTTGATATATCTCGAGAACTACGCATCTGATCAAAAAATATCATAGAAGATAAAAAGTAGGGAACTTAATGCTCTACAAAAAAGGTCTCTTAACATTTTCCCATAGCTGGCATCGTTTCCGAGATATTTGCAGATTTATCTCAAGGGAAGGGGCCTGACGGACATATTCCGAGATATTTCTTCTTCTTGTTGTTCCTCTTCTGCACAGCTAAGCTGGAAGTGGCATTTGCAGCTCGCAATAGTGCAGAGTTATCTCAAAGAGAGGGGCCACGGTGTTTCTGTATCTCTATTATGTTGGTGCGGCTTCGGAACTTTTAAATATCTTGATATATCTCGAGAACTACGCATCTGATCAGAAAATATCATAGAAGATAAAAAGTAGGAAACTTAATTCTCTACAAAAAAGGTCTCTTAACATTTTGCCATAGCTCGCTTCGTTTCCGAGATATTTGCAGATTTATCTCAAGGTAAGGGGCATGACGGACATATTTCCAGATATTTCTTCTTCTTGTTGTTCTTCTTCTGCACAGCTAAGCTGGAAGTGGCATTTGCAGCTCGCAATAGTGCATAGCTATCTGAAAGAAAGGGGCCACGGTGTTTCTGTATCTCTATTATGTTGGTGCGGCTTCGGAACTTTTAAATATCTTGATATATCTCGAGAACTACGCATCTGATCAAAAAATATCATAGAACATAAAAAGTAGGAAACTTAATTCGCTACAAAAAAGGTCTCTTAACATTTTGCCATAGCTCGCTTCGTTTCCGAGATATTTGCAGATTTATCTCAAGGGAAGGGGCCTAACGGACATATTTCGTGATATTTCTTCTTCTTGTTGTTCTTCTTCTGCACAGCTAAGCTGGAAGTGGCATATGCAGCTCGCAATAGTGCAGAGTTATCTCAAAGAAAGGGGCCACGGTGTTTCTGTATCTCTATTATGTTGGTGCGGCTTCGGAACTTTTAAATATCTTGATATATCTCGAGAACTACGAATCTGACCAGAAAATCTCATAGAAGATAAAAAGTAGGAAACTTAATTCTCTACAAAAAAGCTCTCTTAACATTTTGCCATAGCTCGCTTCGTTTCCGAGATATTTGCAGATTTATCTCATGGTAAGGGGCCTGACGGACATATTTCGAGATATTTCTTCTTCTTGTTGTTCTTCTTCTGCACAGCTAAGCTGGAAGTGGCATTTGCAGCTCGCAATAGTGCATAGTTATCTGAAAGAAAGGGGCCACGGTGTTTCTGTATCTCTATTATGTTGGTGCGGCTTCGGAACTTTTAAATATCTTGATATATCTCGAGAACTACGCATCTGATCAAAAAATATCATAGAAGATAAAAAGTAGGAAACTTAATTCTCTACAAAAAAGGTCTCTTAACATTTTCCCATAGCTGGCATCGTTTCCGAGATATTTGCAGATATATCTCAAGGGAAGGGGCCTGACGGACATATTCCGAGATATTTCTTCTTCTTGTTGTTCCTCTTCTGCACAGCTAAGCTGGAAGTGGCATTTGTAGCTCGCAATAGTGCAGAGTTATCTCAAAGAAAGAGGCCACGGTGTTTCTGCACCTCTATTATGTTGGTGCAGCTTCGGAACTTTTAAATATCTTGATATATCTCGAGAACTACGCATCTGATCAAAAAATATCATAGAACATAAAAAGTAGGAAACTTAATTCTCTACAAAAAAGGTCTCTTAACGTTTTGCAATAGCTCGCTTTGTTTCCGAGATATTTGCAGATTTATCTGAAGGGAAGGGTCCTGACGGACATATTTCGAGATATTTCTTCTTCTTGTTGTTCTTCTTCTGCACAGCTAAACTGGAAGTGGCATTTCCAGCTCGCAATAGTGCAGAGTTATCTCAAAGAGAGGGGCCACGGTGTTTCTGTATCTCTATTATGTTGGTGCGGCTTCGGAACTTTTAAATATCTTGATATATCTCGAGAACTACGCATCTGATCAAAAAATATCGTAGAACATAAATTGTAGGAAACATAATTCTCTACAAAAAAGGTCTCTTAATATTTTGCCATAGCTCGCTTCGTTTCCGAGATACTTGCAGATTTATTTCAAGGGAAGGGGCCTGACGGACATATTTCGAGATATTTCTTCTTCTTGTTGTTCTTCTTCTGCACAGCTAAGCTGGAAGTGGCATTTGCAGCTCGCAATAGTGCATAGTTATCTGAAAGAAAGGGGCCACGGTGTTTCTGTATCTCTATTATGTTGGTGCGGCTTCGGAACTTTTAAATATCTCGATATATCTCGAAAACTACGCTTCTGATCAAAAAATATCATAGAACATAAATTGTAGGAAACATAATTCTCTACAAAAAAGGTCTCTTAACATTTTGCCATAGCTCGCTTTGTTTCCGAGATATTTGCAGATATATCTCAAGGGAAGGGGCCTGACGGACATATTTCGAGATATTTCTTCTTCTTGTTGTTCTTCTTCTGCACAGCTAAGCTGGAAGTGGCATTTACAGCTCGCAATAGTGCAGAGTTATCTCAAAGAAAGGGGCCACGGTGTTTCTGTATCTCTATTATGTTGGTGCGGCTTCGGAACTTTTAAATATCTTGATATATCTCGAGAACTACGCATCTGATCAAAAAATATCATAGAAGATAAAAAGTAGGAAACTTAATTCTCTACAAAAAAGGTTTCTTAACATTTTCCCATAGCTGGCATCGTTTCCGAGATATTTGCAGATTTATCTCAAGGGAAGGGGCCTGACGGACATATTCCGAGATATTTCTTCTTCTTGTTGTTCCTCTTCTGCACAGCTAAGCTGGAAGTGGCATTTGCAGCTCGCAATAGTGCAGAGTTATCTCAAAGAAAGAGGCCACGGTGTTTCTGCACCTCTATTATGTTGGTGCAGCTTCGGAACTTTTAAATATCTTGATATATCTCGAGAACTACGCATCTGATCAAAAAATATCATAGAACATAAAAAGTAGGAAACTTAATTCTCTACAAAAAAGGTCTCTTAACATTTTGCCATAGCTCGCTTCGTTTCCGAGATATTTGCAGATTTATCTCAAGGGAAGGGGCCTCACGGACATATTTCGAGATATTTCTTCTTCTTGTTGTTCTTCTTCTGCACAGCTAAACTGGAAGTGGCATTTCCAGCTCGCAATAGTGCAGAGTTATCTCAAAGAAAGGAGCCACGGTGTTTCTGTATCTCTATTATGTTGGTGCGGCTTCGGAACTTTTAAATATCTTGATATATCTCGAGAACTACGCGTCTGATCAAAAAAGATCATAGAACATAAAAAGTAGGAAACATAATTCGGTACAAAAAAGGTCTCTTAACATTTTGCCATAGCTCGCTTCGTTTCCGAGATATTTGCAGATTTATCTCGAGGGAAGGGGCCTGACGGACATATTTCGAGATATTTCTTCTTCTTGTTGTTCTTCTTCTGCACAGCTAAGCTGGAAGCGGCATTTGCGGCTCGCACTAGTGCAGAGTTATATCAAAGAAAGGGGCCACGGTGTTTCTGTATCTCTATTATGTTGGTGCGGCTTCGGATCTTTTAAATATCTCGATATATCTCGAAAACTACGCATCTGATCAAAAAATATCATAGAACATAAATTGTAGGAAACATAATTGTCTACAAAAAAGGTCTCTTAACATTTTGCCATAGCTCGCTTCGTTTCCGAGATATTTGCAGATATATCTCAAGGGAAGGGGCCTGACGGACATATTTCGAGATATTTCTTCTTCTTGTTGTTCTTCTTCTGCACAGCTATGCTGGAAGTGGCATTTGCAGCTCGCAATAGTGCAGAGTTATCTCAAAGAAAGGGGCCACGGTGTTTCTGTATCTCTATTATGTTGGTGCGGCTTCGGAACTTTTAAATATCTTGATATATCTCGAGAACTACGCGTCTGATCAAAAAATATCATAGAACATAAAAAGTGGGAAACTTAATTCTCTACAAAAAGGGTCTCTTAACATTTTGCCATAGCTCGCTTCGTTTCCGAGATATTTGCAGATTTATCTCAAGGGAAGGGGCCTGACGGACATATTTCGAGATATTTCTTCTTCTTGTTGTTCTTCTTCTGCATAGCTAAGCTGGAAGTGGCATTTGCGGCTCGCACTAGTGCACAGTTATCTCAAAGAAAGGGGCCACGGTGTTTCTGTATCTCTATTATGTTGGTGCGGCTTCGGAACTTTTAAATATCTTGATATATCTCGAGAACTACGCATCTGATCAAAAAATATCATAGAACATAAAAAGTAGGAAACTTAATTCTCTACAAAAAAGTTCTCTTAACATTTTGCCATAGCTCGCTTCATTTCCGAGATATTTGCATATTTATCTCAAGGGAAGGGGCCTAACGGACATATTTCGAGATATTTCTTCTTCTTGTTGTTCTTCTTCTGCACAGCTAAACTGGAAGTGGCATTTCCAGCTCGCAATAGTGCAGAGTCATCTCAAAGAAAGGGGCCACGGTGTTTCTGTATCTCTATTATGTTGGTGCGGCTTCGGAACTTTTAAATATCTCGATATATCTCGAAAACTACGCTTCTGATCAAAAAATATCATAGACCATAAATTGTAGGAAACATAATTCTCGACAAAAAAGGTCTCTTAACATTTTGCCATAGCTCGCTTCGTTTCCGAGATATTTGCAGATATATCTCAAGGGAAGGGGCCTGACGGACATATTTCGAGATATTTCTTCTTCTTGTTGTTCTTCTTCTGCACAGCTAAGCTGGAAGTGGCATTTACAGCTCGCAATACTGCAGAGTTATCTCAAAGAAAGGGGCCACGGTGTTTCTGTATCTACATTATGTTGGTGCGGCTTCGGAACTTTTAAATATCTCGATATATCTCGAAAACTACGCTTCTGATCAAAAAATATCATAGAACATAAATTGTAGGAAACATAATTCTCGACAAAAAAGGTCTCTTAACATTTTGCCATAGCTCTCTTTGTTTCCGAGATATTTGCAGATTTATCTCAAGGGAAGGGGCCTGACGGACATATTTCGAGATATTTCTTCTTCTTGTTGTTCTTCTTCTGCACAGCTAAGCTGGAAGTGGCATTTGCAGCTCGCAATAGTGCAGAGTTATCTCAAAGAAAGGGGCCACGGTGTTTCTGTATCTCTATTATGTTGGTGCGGCTCCGGAACTTTTAAATATCTTGATATATCTCGAGAACTACGCATCTGATCAAAAAATATCATAGAACATGAAAAGTAGGAAACTTAATTCTCTACAAAAAAGGTCTCTTAACATTTTGCCATAGCTCTCTTCGTTTCCGAGATATTTGCAGATTTATCTCAAGGGAAGGGGCCTGACGGACATATTTCGAGATATTTCTTCTTCTTGTTGTTCTTCTTCTGCACAGCTAAACTGGAAGTGGCATTTCCAGCTCGCAATAGTGCAGAGTTATCTCAAAGAAAGGAGCCACGGTGTTTCTGTATCTCTATTATGTTGGTGCGGCTGCGGAACTTTTAAATATCTTAATATATCTCGAGAACTACGCATCTGATCAAAAAATATCATAGAACATAAAAAGTAGGAAACTTAATTCTCTACAAAAAAGCTCTCTTAACATTTTGCCATAGCTCGCTTCGTTTCCGAGATATTTGCAGATTTATCTCAAGGGAAGGGGCCTAACGGACATATTTCGAGATATTTCTTCTTCTTGTTGTTCTTCTTCTTCACAGCTAAGCTGTAAGTGGCATTTGCGGCTCGCACTAGTGCAGAGTTATCTCAAAGAAAGGGGCCACGGTGTTTCTGTATCTCTATTATGTTGGTGCGGCTTCGGAACTTTTAAATATCTTGATATATCTCGAGAACTACGCATCTGATCAAAAAATGTCATAGAACGTAAAAAGTAGGAAACTTAATTCTCTACAAAAAAGGTCTCTTAACATTTTGCCATAGCTCTCTTCGTTTCCGAGATATTTCCAGATTTATCTCAAGGGAAGGGGCCTCACGGACATATTTCGAGATATTTCTTCTTCTTGTTGTTCTTCTTCTGCACAGCTAAACTGGAAGTGGCATTTCCAGCTCGCAATAGTGCAGAGTTATCTCAAAGAAAGGAGCCACGGTGTTTCTGTATCTCTATTATGTTGGTGCGGCTTCGGAACTTTTAAATATCTTGATATATCTCGAGAACTACGCGTCTGATCAAAAAATATCATAGAACATAAAAAGTAGGAAACATAATTCTGTACAAAAAAGGTCTCTTAACATTTTGCCATAGCTCGCTTCGTTTCCGAGATATTTGCAGATTTATCTCAAGGGAAGGGGCCTGACGGACATATTTCGAAATATTTCTTATTCTTGTTGTTCTTCTTCTGCACAGCTAAGCTGGAAGTGGCATTTGCAGCTCGCAATAGTGCAGAGTTATCTCAAAGAAAGGGGCCACGGTGTTTCTGTATCTCTATTATGTTGGTGCGGCTTCGGAACTTTTAAATATCTTGATATATCTCGAGAACTACGCATCCGATCAAAAAATATCATAGAACATAAAAAGTAGGAAACTTAATTCTCTACAAAAAAGGTCTATTAACATTTTGCCATAGCTCGCTTCGTTTCCGAGATATTTGCAGATTTATCTCGAGGGAAGGGGCCTGACGGACATATTTCGAGATATTTCTTCTTCTTGTTGTTCTTCTTCTGCACAGCTAAGCTGGAAGCGGCATTTGCGGCTCGCACTAGTGCAGAGTTATATCAAAGAAAGGGGCCACGGTGTTTCTGTATCTCTATTATGTTGGTGCGGCTTCGGAACTTTTAAATATCTTGATATATCTCGAGAACTACGCGTCTGATCAAAAAATATCATAGAACATAAAAAGTAGGAAACATAATTCTGTACAAAAAAGGTCTCTTAACATTTTGCCATAGCTCGCTTCGTTTCCGAGATATTTGCAGATTTATCTCAAGGGAAGGGGCCTGACGGACATATTTCGAAATATTTCTTATTCTTGTTGTTCTTCTTCTGCACAGCTAAGCTGGAAGTGGCATTTGCAGCTCGCAATAGTGCAGAGTTATCTCAAAGAAAGGGGCCACGGTGTTTCTGTATCTCTATTATGTTGGTGCGGCTTCGGAACTTTTAAATATCTTGATATATCTCGAGAACTACGCATCCGATCAAAAAATATCATAGAACATAAAAAGTAGGAAACTTAATTCTCTACAAAAAAGGTCTATTAACATTTTGCCATAGCTCGCTTCGTTTCCGAGATATTTGCAGATTTATCTCGAGGGAAGGGGCCTGACGGACATATTTCGAGATATTTCTTCTTCTTGTTGTTCTTCTTCTGCACAGCTAAGCTGGAAGCGGCATTTGCGGCTCGCACTAGTGCAGAGTTATATCAAAGAAAGGGGCCACGGTGTTTCTGTATCTCTATTATGTTGGTGCGGCTTCGGATCTTTTAAATATCTCGATATATCTCGAAAACTACGCATCTGATCAAAAAATATCATAGAACATAAATTGTAGGAAACATAATTGTCTACAAAAAAGGTCTCTTAACATTTTGCCATACCTCGCTTCGTTTCCGAGATATTTGCAGATATATCTCAAGGGAAGGGGCCTGACGGACATATTTCGAGATATTTCTTCTTCTTGTTGTTCTTCTTCTGCACAGCTAAGCTGGAAGTGGCATTTGCAGCTCGCAATAGTGCAGAGTTATCTCAAAGAAAGGGGCCACGGTGTTTCTGTATCTCTATTATGTTGGTGCGGCTTCGGAACTTTTAAATATCTTGATATATCTCGAGAACTACGCGTCTGATCAAAAAATATCATAGAACATAAAAAGTGGGAAACTTAATTCTCTACAAAAAGGGTCTCTTAACATTTTGCCATAGCTCGCTTCGTTTCCGAGATATTTGCAGATTTATCTCAAGGGAAGGGGCCTGACGGACATATTTCGAGATATTTCTTCTTCTTGTTGTTCTTCTTCTGCACAGCTAAGCTGGAAGTGGCATTTGCGGCTCGCACTAGTGCACAGTTATCTCAAAGAAAGGGGCCACGGTGTTTCTGTATCTCTATTATGTTGGTGCGGCTTCGGAACTTTTAAATATCTTGATATATCTCGAGAACTACGCATCTGATCAAAAAATATCATAGAACATAAAAAGTAGGAAACTTAATTCTCTACAAAAAAGGTCTCTTAACATTTTGCCATAGCTCGCTTCGTTTCCGAGATATTTGCAGATATATCTCAAGGGAAGGGGCCTGACGGACATATTTCGAGATATTTCTTCTTCTTGTTGTTCTTCTTCTGCACAGCTAAGCTGGAAGTGGCATTTGCGGCTCGCACTAGTGCAGAGTTATCTCAAAGAAAGGGGCCACGGTGTTTCTGTATCTCTATTATGTTGGTGCGGCTTCGGAACTTTTAAATATCTCGATGTATCTCGAAAACTACGCTTCTGATCAAAAAATATCATACAATATAAATTGTAGGAAACATAATTCTCTACAAAAAAGGTCTCTTAACATTTTGCCATAGCTCGCTTCGTTTCCGAGATATTTGCAGATATATCTCAAGGGAAGGGGCCTGACGGACATATTTCGAGATATTTCTTCTTCTTGTTGTTCTTCTTCTGCACAGCTAAACTGGAAG
This sequence comes from Osmia lignaria lignaria, assembly GCF_051020975.1. Taxonomy (NCBI): domain Eukaryota; kingdom Metazoa; phylum Arthropoda; class Insecta; order Hymenoptera; family Megachilidae; genus Osmia; species Osmia lignaria. Next base: position 782,435 of record NW_027478159.1, on the reverse strand, counting down.
TGGCATTTCCAGCTCGCAATAGTGCAGAGTTATCTCAAAGAGAGGGGCCACGGTGTTTCTGTATCTCTATTATGTTGGTGCGGCTTCGGAACTTTTAAATATCTTGATATATCTCGAGAACTACGCATCTGATCAAAAAATATCATAGAAGATAAAAAGTAGGAAACTTAATTCTCTACAAAAAAGGTCTCTTAACATTTTGCCATAGCTCGCTTCGTTTCCGAGATATTTGCAGATTTATCTCAAGGGAAGGGGCCTGACGGACATATTTCGAGATATTTCTTCTTCTTGTTGTTCTTCTTCTGCACAGCTAAGCTGGAAGTGGCATTTGCGGCTCGCACTGGTGCAGAGTTATCTCAAAGAAAGGGGCCACGGTGTTTCTGTATCCCTATTATGTTGGTGCGGCTTCTGAACTTTTAAATATCTCGATATATCTCGAAAACTACGCTTCTGACCAAAAAATATCATAGAACATAAATTGTAGGAAACATAATTCTCTACAAAAAACGTCTCTTAACATTTTGCCATAGCTCGCTTCGTTTCCGAGATATTTGCAGATTCAGCTCAAAGGAACTGGCCTGACGGACATATTTCGAGATATTTCTTCTTCTTGTTGTTCTTCCTCTGCACAGCTAAGCTGGAAGTGGCATTTGCGGCTCGCACTAGTGCAGAGTTATCTCAAAGAAAGGAGCCACGGTGTTTCTGTATCCCTATTATGTTGGTGCGGCTTCGGAACTTTTAAATATCTCGATATATCTCGAAAACTACGCTTCTGATCAAAAAATATCATAGAACATAAATTGTAGGAAACATAATTCTCTACAAAAAACGTCTCTTAACATTTTGCCATAGCTCGCTTCGTTTCCGAGATATTTGCAGATTTATCTCAAGGGAAGGGGCCTGCCGGACATATTTCGAGATATTTCTTCTTCTTGTTGTTCTTCTTCTGCACAGCTAAGCTGGAAGTGGCATTTGCAGCTCGCAATAGTGCAGAGTTATCTCAAAGAAAGGGGCCACGGTGTTTCTGTATCTCTATTATGTTGGTGCGGCTTCGGAACTTTTAAATATCTTGATATATCTCGAGAACTACGCATCTGATCAAAAAATATCATAGAACATAAAAAGTAGGAAACTTAATTCTCTACAAAAAAGGTCTCTTAACATTTTGCCATAGCTCGCTTCGTTTCCGAGATATTTGCAGATTTATCTCAAGGGAAGGGTCCTGATGGACATATTTCGAGATATTTCTTCTTCTTGTTGTTCTTCTTCTGCACAGCTAAACTGGACATGGCATTTCCAGCTCGCAATCGTGCAGAGTTATCTCAAAGAAAGGGGCCACGGTGTTTCTGTATCTCTATTATGTTGGTGCGGCTTCGGAACTTTTAAATATCTTGATATATCTCGAGAACTACGCCTCTGATCGAAAAATATCATAGAACATAAAAAGTAGGAAACTTAAGTCTCTACAAAAAAGGTCTCTTAACATTTTGCCATAGCTCGCTTCGTTTCCGAGATATTTGCAGATTTATCTCAAGGGAAGGGGCCTGACGGACATATTTCGAGATATTTCTTCTTCTTGTTGTTCTTCTTCTGCACAGCTAAGCTGGAAGTGGCATTTACAGCTCGCAATAGTGCAGAGTTATCTCAAAGAAAGGGGCCACGGTGTTTCTGTATCTCTATTATGTTGGTGCTGCTTCGGAACTTTTAAATATCTTGATATATCTCGAGAACTACGCATCTGATCAAAAAATATCGTAGAACATGAAAAGTAGGAAACTTAATTCTCTACAAAAAAGGTCTCTTAACATTTTGCCATAGCTCGCTTCGTTCCCGAGATATTTGCAGATTTATCTCAAGGGAAGGGGCCTGACCGACATATTTCGAGATATTTCTTCTTCTTGTTGTTCTTCTTCTGCACAGCTAAGCTGGAAGTGGCATTTGCGGCTCGCACTAGTGCAGAGTTATCTCAAAGAAAGGGGCCACGGTGTTTCTGTATCTCTATTATGTTGGTGCGGCTTCGGAACTTTTAAATATCTCGATATATCTCGAAAACTACGCTTCTGACCAAAAAATATCATAGAACCTAAATTGTAGGAAACATAATTCTCTACAAAAAAGGTCTCTTAACATTTTGCCATAGCTCGCTTCGTTTCCGAGATATTTGCAGATATATCTCAAGGGAAGGGGCCTGACGGACATATTTCGAGATATTTCTTCTTCTTGTTGTTCTTCTTCTGCACAGCTAAGCTGGAAGTGGCATTTACAGCTCGCAATAGTGCAGAGTTATCTCAAAGAAAGGGGCCACGGTGTTTCTGTATCTCTATTATGTTGGTGCTGCTTCGGAACTTTTAAATATCTTGATATATCTCGAGAACTACGCATCTGATCAAAAAATATCATAGAACATGAAAAGTAGGAAACTTAATTCTCTACAAAAAAGGTCTCTTAAGATTTTGCCATAGCTCTCTTCGTTTCCGAGATATTTGCAGATTTATCTCAAGGGAAGGGGCCTGACGGACATATTTCGAGATATTTCTTCTTCTTGTTGTTCTTCTTCTGCACAGCTAAGCTGGAAGTGGCATTTGCAGCTCGCAATAGTTCAGAGTTATCTCAAAGAAAGGGGCCACGGTGTTTCTGTATCTCTATTATGTTGGTGCGGCTTCGGAACTTTTAAATATCTTGATATATCTCGAGAACTACGCATCTGATCAAAAAATATCATAGAACATAAAAAGTAGGAAACTTAATTCTCTACAAAAAAGGTCTCTTAACATTTTGCCATAGCTCGCTTCGTTTCCGAGATATTTGCAGATTTATCTCAAGGGAAGGGGCCTGACGGACATATTTCGAGATATTTCTTCTTCTTGTTGTTCCTCTTCTGCACAGCTGAGCTGGAAGTGGCATTTGCAGGTCGCAATAGTGCAGAGTTATCTCAAAGAAAGGGGCCACGGTGTTTCTGTATCTCTATTATGTTGGTGCGGCTTCGGAACTTTTAAATATCTCGATATATCTCGAAAACTACGCTTCTGATCAAAAAATATCATAGAACATAAATTGTGGGAAACATAATTCTCTACAAAAAACGTTTCTTAACATTTTGCCATAGCTCTCTTCGTTTCCGAGATATTTGCAGATTTATCTCAAGGGAAGGGGCCTGCCGGACATATTTCGAGATATTTCTTCTTCTTGTTGTTCTTCTTCTGCACAGCTAAGCTGGAAGTGGCATTTGCAGCTCGCAATAGTGCAGAGTTATCTCAAAGAAAGGGGCCACGGTGTTTCTGTATCTCTATTATGTTGGTGCGGCTTCGGAACTTTTAAATATCTTGATATATCTCGAGAACTACGCATCTGATCAAAAAATATCATAGAACATAAAAAGTAGGAAACTTAATTCTCTACAAAAAAGGTCTCTTAACATTTTGCCATAGCTCGCTTCGTTTCCGAGATATTTGCAGATTTATCTCAAGGGAAGGGTCCTGATGGACATATTTCGAGATATTTCTTCTTCTTCTTGTTCTTCTTCTGCACAGCTAAACTGGACGTGGCATTTCCAGCTCGCAATCGTGCAGAGTTATCTCAAAGAAAGGGGCCACGGTGTTTCTGTATCTCTATTATGTTGGTGCGGCTTCGGAACTTTTAAATATCTTGATATATCTCGAGAACTACGCCTCTGATCGAAAAATATCATAGAACATAAAAAGTAGGAAACTTAAGTCTCTACAAAAAAGGTCTCTTAACATTTTGCCATAGCTCGCTTCGTTTCCGAGATATTTGCAGATATATCTCAAGGGAAGGGGCCTGACGGACATATTTCGAGATATTTCTTCTTCTTGTTGTTCTTCTTCTGCACAGCTAAGCTGGAAGTGGCATTTACAGCTCGCAATAGTGCAGAGTTATCTCAAAGAAAGGGGCCACGGTGTTTCTGTATCTCTATTATGTTGGTGCTGCTTCGGAACTTTTAAATATCTTGATATATCTCGAGAACTACGCATCTGATCAAAAAATATCATAGAACATGAAAAGTAGGAAACTTAATTCTCTACAAAAAAGGTCTCTTAACATTTTGCCATAGCTCTCTTCGTTTCCGAGATATTTGCAGATTTATCTCAAGGGAAGGGGCCTGACGGACATATTTCGAGATATTTCTTCTTCTTGTTGTTCTTCTTCTGCACAGCTAAGCTGGAAGTCGCATTTGCAGCTCGCAATAGTTCAGAGTTATCTCAAAGAAAGGGGCCACGGTGTTTCTGTATCTCTATTATGTTGGTGCGGCTTCGGAACTTTTAAATATCTTGATATATCTCGAGAACTACGCATCTGATCAAAAAATATCATAGAACATAAAAAGTAGGAAACTTAATTCTCTACAAAAAAGGTCTCTTAACATTTTGCCATAGCTCGCTTCGTTTCCGAGATATTTGCAGATTTATCTCAAGGGAAGGGGCCTGACGGACATATTTCGAGATATTTCTTCTTCTTGTTGTTCCTCTTCTGCACAGCTGAGCTGGAAGTGGCATTTGCAGGTCGCAATAGTGCAGAGTTATCTCAAAGAAAGGGGCCACGGTGTTTCTGTATCTCTATTATGTTGGTGCGGCTTCGGAACTTTTAAATATCTCGATATATCTCGAAAACTACGCTTCTGATCAAAAAATATCATAGAACATAAATTGTGGGAAACATAATTCTCTACAAAAAACGTTTCTTAACATTTTGCCATAGCTCTCTTCGTTCCCGAGATATTTGCAGATTTATCTCAAGGGAAGGGGCCTGCCGGACATATTTCGAGATATTTCTTCTTCTTGTTGTTCTTCTTCTGCACAGCTAAGCTGGAAGTGGCATTTGCAGCTCGCAATAGTGCAGAGTTATCTCAAAGAAAGGGGCCACGGTGTTTCTGTATCTCTATTATGTTGGTGCGGCTTCGGAACTTTTAAATATCTTGATATATCTCGAGAACTACGCATCTGATCAAAAAATATCATAGAACATAAAAAGTAGGAAACTTAATTCTCTACAAAAAAGGTCTCTTAACATTTTGCCATAGCTCGCTTCGTTTCCGAGATATTTGCAGATTTATCTCAAGGGAAGGGTCCTGATGGACATATTTCGAGATATTTCTTCTTCTTCTTGTTCTTCTTCTGCACAGCTAAACTGGACGTGGCATTTCCTGCTCGCAATCGTGCAGAGTTATCTCAAAGAAAGGGGCCACGGTGTTTCTGTATCTCTATTATGTTGGTGCGGCTTCGGAACTTTTAAATATCTTGATATATCTCGAGAACTACGCCTCTGATCGAAAAATATCATAGAACATAAAAAGTAGGAAACTTAAGTCTCTACAAAAAAGGTCTCTTAACATTTTGCCATAGCTCGCTTCGTTTCCGAGATATTTGCAGATATATCTCAAGGGAAGGGGCCTGACGGACATATTTCGAGATATTTCTTCTTCTTGTTGTTCTTCTTCTGCACAGCTAAGCTGGAAGTGGCATTTACAGCTCGCAATAGTGCAGAGTTATCTCAAAGAAAGGGGCCACGGTGTTTCTGTATCTCTATTATGTTGGTGCTGCTTCGGAACTTTTAAATATCTTGATATATCTCGAGAACTACGCATCTGATCAAAAAATATCATAGAACATGAAAAGTAGGAAACTTAATTCTCTACAAAAAAGGTCTCTTAACATTTTGCCATAGCTCTCTTCGTTTCCGAGATATTTGCAGATTTATCTCAAGGGAAGGGGCCTGACGGACATATTTCGAGATATTTCTTCTTCTTGTTGTTCTTCTTCTGCACAGCTAAGCTGGAAGTGGCATTTGCAGCTCGCAATAGTTCAGAGTTATCTCAAAGAAAGGGGCCACGGTGTTTCTGTATCTCTATTATGTTGGTGCGGCTTCGGAACTTTTAAATATCTTGATATATCTCGAGAACTACGCATCTGATCAAAAAATATCATAGAACATAAAAAGTAGGAAACTTAATTCTCTACAAAAAAGGTCTCTTAACATTTTGCCATAGCTCGCTTCGTTTCCGAGATATTTGCAGATTTATCTCAAGGGAAGGGTCCTGATGGACATATTTCGAGATATTTCTTCTTCTTGTTGTTCTTCTTCTGCACAGCTAAACTGGAAGTGGCATTTCCAGCTTGCAATCGTGCAGAGTTATCTCAAAGAAAGGGGCCACGGTGTTTCTGTATCTCTATTATGTTGGTGCGGCTTCGGAACTTTTAAATATCTCGATATATCTCGAAAACTACGCTTCTGATCAAAAAATATCATAGAACATAAAAAGTAGGAAACTTAATTCTCTACAAAAAAGGTCTCTTAACATTTTGCCATAGCTCGCTTCGTTTCCGAGATATTTGCAGATTTATCTCAAGGGAAGGGGCCTGACGGACATATTTCGAGATATTTCTTCTTCTTGTTGTTCCTCTTCTGCACAGCTGAGCTGGAAGTGGCATTTGCAGGTCGCAATAGTGCAGAGTTATCTCAAAGAAAGGGGCCACGGTGTTTCTGTATCTCTATTATGTTGGTGCGGCTTCGGAACTTTTAAATATCTCGATATATCTCGAAAACTACGCTTCTGATCAAAAAATATCATAGAACATAAATTGTGGGAAACATAATTCTCTACAAAAAACGTTTCTTAACATTTTGCCATAGCTCTCTTCGTTTCCGAGATATTTGCAGATTTATCTCAAGGGAAGGGGCCTGCCGGACATATTTCGAGATATTTCTTCTTCTTGTTGTTCTTCTTCTGCACAGCTAAGCTGGAAGTGGCATTTGCAGCTCGCAATAGTGCAGAGTTATCTCAAAGAAAGGGGCCACGGTGTTTCTGTATCTCTATTATGTTGGTGCGGCTTCGGAACTTTTAAATATCTTGATATATCTCGAGAACTACGCATCTGATCAAAAAATATCATAGAACATAAAAAGTAGGAAACTTAATTCTCTACAAAAAAGGTCTCTTAACATTTTGCCATAGCTCGCTTCGTTTCCGGGATATTTGCAGATTTATCTCAAGGGAAGGGTCCTGATGGACATATTTCGAGATATTTCTTCTTCTTCTTGTTCTTCTTCTGCACAGCTAAACTGGACGTGGCATTTCCAGCTCGCAATCGTGCAGAGTTATCTCAAAGAAAGGGGCCACGGTGTTTCTGTATCTCTATTATGTTGGTGCGGCTTCGGAACTTTTAAATATCTTGATATATCTCGAGAACTACGCCTCTGATCGAAAAATATCATAGAACATAAAAAGTAGGAAACTTAAGTCTCTACAAAAAAGGTCTCTTAACATTTTGCCATAGCTCGCTTCGTTTCCGAGATATTTGCAGATATATCTCAAGGGAAGGGGCCTGACGGACATATTTCGAGATATTTCTTCTTCTTGTTGTTCTTCTTCTGCACAGCTAAGCTGGAAGTGGCATTTACAGCTCGCAATAGTGCAGAGTTATCTCAAAGAAAGGGGCCACGGTGTTTCTGTATCTCTATTATGTTGGTGCTGCTTCGGAACTTTTAAATATCTTGATATATCTCGAGAACTACGCATCTGATCAAAAAATATCATAGAACATGAAAAGTAGGAAACTTAATTCTCTACAAAAAAGGTCTCTTAACATTTTGCCATAGCTCTCTTCGTTTCCGAGATATTTGCAGATTTATCTCAAGGGAAGGGGCCTGACGGACATATTTCGAGATATTTCTTCTTCTTGTTGTTCTTCTTCTGCACAGCTAAGCTGGAAGTGGCATTTGCAGCTCGCAATAGTTCAGAGTTATCTCAAAGAAAGGGGCCACGGTGTTTCTGTATCTCTATTATGTTGGTGCGGCTTCGGAACTTTTAAATATCTTGATATATCTCGAGAACTACGCATCTGATCAAAAAATATCATAGAACATAAAAAGTAGGAAACTTAATTCTCTACAAAAAAGGTCTCTTAACATTTTGCCATAGCTCGCTTCGTTTCCGAGATATTTGCAGATTTATCTCAAGGGAAGGGTCCTGATGGACATATTTCGAGATATTTCTTCTTCTTGTTGTTCTTCTTCTGCACAGCTAAACTGGAAGTGGCATTTCCAGCTCGCAATCGTGCAGAGTTATCTCAAAGAAAGGGGCCACGGTGTTTCTGTATCTCTATTATGTTGGTGCGGCTTCGGAACTTTTAAATATCTTGATATATCTCGAGAACTACGCCTCTGATCGAAAAATATCATAGAACATAAAAAGTAGGAAACTTAAGTCTCTACAAAAAAGGTCTCTTAACATTTTGCCATAGCTCGCTTCGTTTCCGAGATATTTGCAGATATATCTCAAGGGAAGGGGCCTGACGGACATATTTCGAGATATTTCTTCTTCTTGTTGTTCTTCTTCTGCACAGCTAAGCTGGAAGTGGCATTTACAGCTCGCAATAGTGCAGAGTTATCTCAAAGAAAGGGGCCACGGTGTTTCTGTATCTCTATTATGTTGGTGCTGCTTCGGAACTTTTAAATATCTTGATATATCTCGAGAACTACGCATCTGATCAAAAAATATCATAGAACATGAAAAGTAGGAAACTTAATTCTCTACAAAAAAGGTCTCTTAACATTTTGCCATAGCTCTCTTCGTTTCCGAGATATTTGCAGATTTATCTCAAGGGAAGGGGCCTGACGGACATATTTCGAGATATTTCTTCTTCTTGTTGTTCTTCTTCTGCACAGCTAAGCTGGAAGTGGCATTTGCAGCTCGCAATAGTTCAGAGTTATCTCAAAGAAAGGGGCCACGGTGTTTCTGTATCTCTATTATGTTGGTGCGGCTTCGGAACTTTTAAATATCTTGATATATCTCGAGAACTACGCATCTGATCAAAAAATATCATAGAACATAAAAAGTAGGAAACTTAATTCTCTACAAAAAAGGTCTCTTAACATTTTGCCATAGCTCGCTTCGTTTCCGAGATATTTGCAGATTTATCTCAAGGGAAGGGTCCTGATGGACATATTTCGAGATATTTCTTCTTCTTGTTGTTCTTCTTCTGCACAGCTAAACTGGAAGTGGCATTTCCAGCTCGCAATCGTGCAGAGTTATCTCAAAGAAAGGGGCCACGGTGTTTCTGTATCTCTATTATGTTGGTGCGGCTTCGGAACTTTTAAATATCTCGATATATCTCGAAAACTACGCTTCTGATCAAAAAATATCATAGAACATAACTTGTAGGAGACATAATTCTCTACAAAAAAGGTCTCTTACCATTTTGCCATAGCTCGCTTCGTTTCCGAGATATTTGCAGACATATCTCAAGGGAAGGGGCCTGACGGACATATTTCGAGATATTTCTTCTTCTTGTTGTTCTTCTTCTGCACAGCTAAGCTGGAAGTGGCATTTGCGGCTCGCACTAGTGCAGAGTTATCTCAAAGAAAGGAGCCACGGTGTTTCTGTATCTCTATTATCTTGGTGCGGCTTCGGAACTTTTAAATATCTCGATATATCTCGAAAACTACGCTTCTGATCGAAAAATATCATAGAACATAAATTGTAGGAAACATAATTCTCTACAAAAAACGTCTCTTAACATTTTGCCATAGCTCGCTTCGTTTCCGAGATATTTGCAGATTCAGCTCAAAGGAACGGGCCTGACGGACATATTTCGAGATACTTCTTCTTCTTGTTGTTCTTCCTCTGCACAGCTAAGCTGGAAGTGGCATTTGCAGCTCGCAATAGTGCAGAGTTATATCAAAGGAAGGGGCCACGGTGTTTCTGTATCTCTATTATGTTGGTGCGGCTTCGGAACTTTTAAATATCTTGATATATCTCGAGAACTACGCATCTGATCAAAAAATATCATAGAACATAAAAAGTAGGAAACTTAATTCTCTACAAAAAAGGTCTCTTAACATTTTGCCATAGCTCGCTTCGTTTCCGAGATATTTGCAGATTTATCTCAAGGGAAGGGGCCTAACGGACATATTTCGAGATATTTCTTCTTCTTGTTGTTCTTCTTCTGCACAGCTAAGCTGGAAGTGGCATTTACAGCTCGCAATAGTGCAGAGTTATCTCAAAGAAAGGGGCCACGGTGTTTCTGTATCTCTATTATGTTGGTGCTGCTTCGGAACTTTTAAATATCTTGATATATCTCGAGAACTACGCCTCTGATCGAAAAATATCATAGAACATAAAAAGTAGGAAACTTAATTCTCTACAAAAAAGGTCTCTTAACATTTTGCCATAGCTCGCTTCGTTTCCGAGATATTTGCAGATTTATCTCAAGGGAAGGGGCCTGACGGACATATTTCGAGATATTTCTTCTTCTTGTTGTTCTTCTTCTGCACAGCTAAGCTGGAAGTGGCATTTGCGGCTCGCACTAGTGCAGAGTTATCTCAAAGAAAGGAGCCACGGTGTTTCTGTATCTCTATTATGTTGGTGCGGCTTCGGAACTTTTAAATATCTCGATATATCTCGAAAACTACGCTTCTGATCGAAAAATATCATAGAACATAAATTGTAGGAAACATAATTCACTACAAAAAACGTCTCTTAACATTTTGCCATAGCTCGCTTCGTTTCCGAGATATTTGCAGATTTATCTCAAGGGAAGGGGCCTGACGGACATATTTCGAGATATTTCTTCTTCTTGTTGTTCTTATTCTGCACAGCTAAGCTGGAAGTGGCATTTGCGGCTCGCACTAGTGCAGAGTTATCTCAAAGAAAGGAGCCACGGTGTTTCTGTATCTCTATTATGTTGGTGCGGCTTCGGAACTTTTAAATATCTCGATATATCTCGAAAACTACGCTTCTGATCAAAAAATATCATAGAACATAAATTGTAGGAAGCATAATTCACTACAAAAACGTCTGTTAACATTTTGCCATAGCTCGCTTCGTTTCCGAGATATTTGCAGATTCAGCTCAAAGGAACGGGCCTGACGGACATATTTCGAAATATTTCTTCTTCTTGTTGTTCTTCTTCTGCACAGCTAAGCTGGAAGTGGCATTTGCGGCTCGCACTAGTGCAGAGTTATCTCAAAGAAAGGGGCCACGGTGTTTCTGTATCTCTATTATGTTGGTGCGGCTTCGGAACTTTTAAATATCTCGATGTATCTCGAAAACTACGCTTCTGATCAAAAAATATCATACAATATAAATTGTAGGAAACATAATTCTCTACAAAAAAGGTCTCTTAACATTTTGCCATAGCTCGCTTCGTTTCCGAGATATTTGCAGATATATCTCAAGGGAAGGGGCCTGACGGACATATTTCGAGATATTTCTTCTTCTTGTTGTTCTTCTTCTGCACAGCTAAACTGGAAGTGGCATTTCCAGCTCGCAATAGTGCAGAGTTATCTCAAAGAGAGGGGCCACGGTGTTTCTGTATCTCTATTATGTTGGTGCGGCTTCGGAACTTTTAAATATCTTGATATATCTCGAGAACTACGCATCTGATCAAAAAATATCATAGAAGATAAAAAGTAGGAAAGTTAATTCTCTACAAAAAAGGTCTCTTAACATTTTGCCATAGCTCGCTTCGTTTCCGAGATATTTGCAGATTTATCTCAAGGGAAGGGGCCTGACGGACATATTTCGAGATATTTCTTCTTCTTGTTGTTCTTCTTCTGCACAGCTAAGCTGGAAGTGGCATTTGCGGCTCGCACTAGTGCAGAGTTATCTCAAAGAAAGGGGCCACGGTGTTTCTGTATCCCTAGTATGTTGGTGCGGCTTCTGAACTTTTAAATATCTCGATATATCTCGAAAACTACGCTTCTGACCAAAAAATATCATAGAACATAAATTGTAGGAAACATAATTCTCTACAAAAAACGTCTCTTAACATTTTGCCATAGCTCGCTTCGTTTCCGAGATATTTGCAGATTCAGCTCAAAGGAACTGGCCTGACGGACATATTTCGAGATATTTCTTCTTCTTGTTGTTCTTCCTCTGCACAGCTAAGCTGGAAGTGGCATTTGCGGCTCGCACTAGTGCAGAGTTATCTCAAAGAAAGGAGCCACGGTGTTTCTGTATCCCTATTATGTTGGTGCGGCTTCGGAACTTTTAAATATCTCGATATATCTCGAAAACTACGCTTCTGATCAAAAAATATCATAGAACATAAATTGTAGGAAACATAATTCTCTACAAAAAATGTCTCTTAACATTTTGCCATAGCTCGCTTGGTTTCCGAGATATTTGCAGATATATCTCAAGGGAAGGGGCCTGACGGACATATTTCGAGATATTTCTTCTTCTTGTTGTTCTTCTTCTGCACAGCTAAGCTGGAAGTGGCATTTACAGCTCGCAATAGTGCAGAGTTATCTCAAAGAAAGGGGCCACGGTGTTTCTGTATCTCTATTATGTTGGTGCGGCTTCGGAACTTTTAAATATCTTGATATATCTCGAGAACTACGCATCTGATCAAAAAATATCATAGAACATAAAAAGTAGGAAACTTAATTCTCTACAAAAAAGGTCTCTTAACATTTTGCCATAGCTCTCTTCGTGTCCGAGATATTTGCAGATTTATCTCAAGGGAAGGGGCCTGACGGACATATTTCGAGATATTTCTTCTTCTTGTTGTTCTTCTTCTGCACAGCTAAGCTGGAAGTGGCATTTACAGCTCGCAATAGTGCAGAGTTATCTCAAAGAAAGGGGCCACGGTGTTTCTGTATCTCTATTATGTTGGTGCGGCTTCGGAGCTTTTAAATATCTTGATATATCTCGAGAACTACGCATCTCATCAAAAAATATCATAGAACATAAATTGTAGGAAACATAATTCTCTACAAAAAAGGTCTCTTAACATTTTGTCATAGCTCGCTTCGTTTCCGAGATATTTGCAGATATATCTCAAGGGAAGGGGCCTGACGGACATATTTCGAGATATTTCTTCTTCTTGTTGTTCTTCTTCTGCACAGCTAAGCTGGAAGTGGCATTTGCGGCTCGCAATAGTGCAGAGTTATCTCAAAGAAAGGGGCCACGGTGTTTCTGTATCCCTATTATGTTGGTGCTGCTTCGGAACTTTTAAATATCTTGATATATCTCGAGAACTACGCCTCTGATCGAAAAATATCATAGAACATAAAAAGTAGGAAACTTAATTCTCTACAAAAAAGGTCTCTTAACATTTTGCCATAGCTCGCTTCGTTTCCGAGATATTTGCAGATTTATCTCAAGGGAAGGGGCCTGACGGACATATTTCGAGATATTTCTTCTTCTTGTTGTTCTTCTTCTGCACAGCTAAGCTGGAAGTGGCATTTGCGGCTCGCACTAGTGCAGAGTTATCTCAAAGAAAGGAGCCACGGTGTTTCTGTATCTCTATTATGTTGGTGCGGCTTCGGAACTTTTAAATATCTCGATATATCTCGAAAACTACGCTTCTGATCGAAAAATATCATAGAACATAAATTGTAGGAAACATAATTCACTACAAAAAACGTCTCTTAACATTTTGCCATAGCTCGCTTCGTTTCCGAGATATTTGCAGATTTATCTCAAGGGAAGGGGCCTGACGGACATATTTCGAGATATTTCTTCTTCTTGTTGTTCTTATTCTGCACAGCTAAGCTGGAAGTGGCATTTGCGGCTCGCACTAGTGCAGAGTTATCTCAAAGAAAGGAGCCACGGTGTTTCTGTATCTCTATTATGTTGGTGCGGCTTCGGAACTTTTAAATATCTCGATATATCTCGAAAACTACGCTTCTGATCAAAAAATATCATAGAACATAAATTGTAGGAAGCATAATTCACTACAAAAACGTCTGTTAACATTTTGCCATAGCTCGCTTCGTTTCCGAGATATTTGCAGATTCAGCTCAAAGGAACGGGCCTGACGGACATATTTCGAGATACTTCTTCTTCTTGTTGTTCTTCCTCTGCACAGCTAAGCTGGAAGTGGCATTTGCAGCTCGCAATAGTGCAGAGTTATCTCAAAGAAAGGGGCCACGGCGTTTCTGTATCTCTATTATGTTGGTGCGGCTTCGGAACTTTTAAATATCTTGATATATCTCGAGAACTACGCATCTGATCAAAAAATATCATAGAACATAAAAAGTAGGAAACTTAATTCTCTACAAAAAAGGTCTCTTAACATTTTGCCATAGCTCGCTTCGTTTCCGAGATATTTGCAGATATATCTCAAGGGAAGGGGCCTGACGGACATATTTCGAGATATTTCTTCTTCTTGTTGTTCTTCTTCTGCACAGCTAAGCTGGAAGTGGCATTTGCGGCTCGCACTAGTGCAGAGTTATCTCAAAGAAAGGGGCCACGGTGTTTCTGTATCTCTATTATGTTGGTGCGGCTTCGGAACTTTTAAATATCTCGATGTATCTCGAAAACTACGCTTCTGATCAAAAAATATCATACAATATAAATTGTAGGAAACATAATTCTCTACAAAAAAGGTCTCTTAACATTTTGCCATAGCTCGCTTCGTTTCCGAGATATTTGCAGATATATCTCAAGGGAAGGGGCCTGACGGACATATTTCGAGATATTTCTTCTTCTTGTTGTTCTTCTTCTGCACAGCTAAACTGGAAGTGGCATTTCCAGCTCGCAATAGTGCAGAGTTATCTCAAAGAGAGGGGCCACGGTGTTTCTGTATCTCTATTATGTTGGTGCGGCTTCGGAACTTTTAAATATCTTGATATATCTCGAGAACTACGCATCTGATCAAAAAATATCATAGAAGATAAAAAGTAGGAAACTTAATTCTCTACAAAAAAGGTCTCTTAACATTTTGCCATAGCTCGCTTCGTTTCCGAGATATTTGCAGATTTATCTCAAGGGAAGGGGCCTGACGGACATATTTCGAGATATTTCTTCTTCTTGTTGTTCTTCTTCTGCACAGCTAAGCTGGAAGTGGCATTTGCGGCTCGCACTAGTGCAGAGTTATCTCAAAGAAAGGGGCCACGGTGTTTCTGTATCCCTATTATGTTGGTGCGGCTTCTGAACTTTTAAATATCTCGATATATCTCGAAAACTACGCTTCTGACCAAAAAATATCATAGAACATAAATTGTAGGAAACATAATTCTCTACAAAAAACGTCTCTTAACATTTTGCCATAGCTCGCTTCGTTTCCGAGATATTTGCAGATTCAGCTCAAAGGAACTGGCCTGACGGACATATTTCGAGATATTTCTTCTTCTTGTTGTTCTTCCTCTGCACAGCTAAGCTGGAAGTGGCATTTGCGGCTCGCACTAGTGCAGAGTTATCTCAAAGAAAGGAGCCACGGTGTTTCTGTATCCCTATTATGTTGGTGCGGCTTCGGAACTTTTAAATATCTCGATATATCTCGAAAACTACGCTTCTGATCAAAAAATATCATAGAACATAAATTGTAGGAAACATAATTCTCTACAAAAAATGTCTCTTAACATTTTGCCATAGCTCGCTTGGTTTCCGAGATATTTGCAGATATATCTCAAGGGAAGGGGCCTGACGGACATATTTCGAGATATTTCTTCTTCTTGTTGTTCTTCTTCTGCACAGCTAAGCTGGAAGTGGCATTTACAGCTCGCAATAGTGCAGAGTTATCTCAAAGAAAGGGGCCACGGTGTTTCTGTATCTCTATTATGTTGGTGCGGCTTCGGAACTTTTAAATATCTTGATATATCTCGAGAACTACGCATCTGATCAAAAAATATCATAGAACATAAAAAGTAGGAAACTTAATTCTCTACAAAAAAGGTCTCTTAACATTTTGCCATAGCTCTCTTCGTGTCCGAGATATTTGCAGATTTATCTCAAGGGAAGGGGCCTGACGGACATATTTCGAGATATTTCTTCTTCTTGTTGTTCTTCTTCTGCACAGCTAAGCTGGAAGTGGCATTTACAGCTCGCAATAGTGCAGAGTTATCTCAAAGAAAGGGGCCACGGTGTTTCTGTATCTCTATTATGTTGGTGCGGCTTCGGAGCTTTTAAATATCTTGATATATCTCGAGAACTACGCATCTGATCAAAAAATATCATAGAACATAAATTGTAGGAAACATAATTCTCTACAAAAAAGGTCTCTTAACATTTTGTCATAGCTCGCTTCGTTTCCGAGATATTTGCAGATATATCTCAAGGGAAGGGGCCTGACGGACATATTTCGAGATATTTCTTCTTCTTGTTGTTCTTCTTCTGCACAGCTAAGCTGGAAGTGGCATTTGCAGCTCGCAATAGTGCAGAGTTATCTCAAAGGAAGGGGCCACGGTGTTTCTGTATCTCTATTATGTTGGTGCGGCTTCGGAACTTTTAAATATCTTGATATATCTCGAGAACTACGCATCTGATCAAAAAATATCATAGAACATAAAAAGTAGGAAACTTAATTCTCTACAAAAAAGGTCTCTTAACATTTTGCCATAGCTCGCTTCGTTTCCAAGATATTTGCAGATTTATCTCAAGGGAAGGGGCCTGACGGACATATTTCGAGATATTTCTTCTTCTTGTTGTTCTTCTTCTGCACAGCTAAGCTGGAAGTGGCATTTACAGCTCGCAATAGTGCAGAGTTATCTCAAAGAAAGGGGCCACGGTGTTTCTGTATCTCTATTATGTTGGTGCGGCTTCGGAGCTTTTAAATATCTTGATATATCTCGAGAACTACGCATCTGATCAAAAAATATCATACAACATAAATTGTAGGAAACATAATTCTCTACAAAAAAGGTCTCTTAACATTTTGTCATAGCTCGCTTCGTTTCCGAGATATTTGCAGATATATCTCAAGGGAAGGGGCCTGACGGACATATTTCGAGATATTTCTTCTTCTTGTTGTTCTTCTTCTGCACAGCTAAGCTGGAAGTGGCATTTGCAGCTCGCAATAGTGCAGAGTTATCTCAAAGGAAGGGGCCACGGTGTTTCTGTATCTCTATTATGTTGGTGCGGCTTCGGAGCTTTTAAATATCTTGATATATCTCGAGAACTACGCATCTGATCAAAAAATATCATAGAACATAAATTGTAGGAAACATAATTCTCTACAAAAAAGGTCTCTTAACATTTTGTCATAGCTCGCTTCGTTTCCGAGATATTTGCAGATATATCTCAAGGGAAGGGGCCTGACGGACATATTTCGAGATATTTCTTCTTCTTGTTGTTCTTCTTCTGCACAGCTAAGCTGGAAGTGGCATTTGCAGCTCGCAATAGTGCAGAGTTATCTCAAAGGAAGGGGCCACGGTGTTTCTGTATCTCTATTATGTTGGTGCGGCTTCGGAACTTTTAAATATCTTGATATATCTCGAGAACTACGCATCTGATCAAAAAATATCATAGAACATAAAAAGTAGGAAACTTAATTCTCTACAAAAAAGGTCTCTTAACATTTTGCCATAGCTCGCTTCGTTTCCAAGATATTTGCAGATTTATCTCAAGGGAAGGGGCCTGACGGACATATTTCGAGATATTTCTTCTTCTTGTTGTTCTTCTTCTGCACAGCTAAGCTGGAAGTGGCATTTACAGCTCGCAATAGTGCAGAGTTATCTCAAAGAAAGGGGCCACGGTGTTTCTGTATCTCTATTATGTTGGTGCGGCTTCGGAGCTTTTAAATATCTTGATATATCTCGAGAACTACGCATCTGATCAAAAAATATCATACAACATAAATTGTAGGAAACATAATTCTCTACAAAAAAGGTCTCTTAACATTTTGTCATAGCTCGCTTCGTTTCCGAGATATTTGCAGATATATCTCAAGGGAAGGGGCCTGACGGACATATTTCGAGATATTTCTTCTTCTTGTTGTTCTTCTTCTGCACAGCTAAGCTGGAAGTGGCATTTGCAGCTCGCAATAGTGCAGAGTTATCTCAAAGGAAGGGGCCACGGTGTTTCTGTATCTCTATTATGTTGGTGCGGCTTCGGAACTTTTAAATATCTTGATATATCTCGAGAACTACGCATCTGATCAAAAAATATCATAGAACATAAAAAGTAGGAAACTTAATTCTCTACAAAAAAGGTCTCTTAACATTTTGCCATAGCTCGCTTCGTTTCCAAGATATTTGCAGATTTATCTCAAGGGAAGGGGCCTGACGGACATATTTCGAGATATTTCTTCTTCTTGTTGTTCTTCTTCTGCACAGCTAAGCTGGAAGTGGCATTTGCGGCTCGCACTAGTGCAGAGTTATCTCAAAGAAAGGGGCCACGGTGTTTCTGTATCTCTATTATGTTGGTGCGGCTTCGGAACTTTTAAATATCTCGATATATCTCGAAAACTACGCTTCTGATCAGAAAATGTCATAGAACATAAATTGTAGGAAACATAATTCTCTACAAAAAAGGTCTCTTAACATTTTGTCATAGCTCGCTTCGTTTCCGAGATATTTGCAGATATATCTCAAGGGAAGGGGCCTGACGGACATATTTCGAGATATTTCTTCTTCTTGTTGTTCTTCTTCTGCACAGCTAAGCTGGAAGTGGCATTTGCGGCTCGCACTAGTGCAGAGTTATCTCAAAGAAAGGGGCCACGGTGTTTCTGTATCCCTATTATGTTGGTGCGGCTTCGGAACTTTTAAATATCTCGATATATCTCGAAAACTACGCATCTGATCAAAAAATATCATAGAACTTAAATTGTAGGAAACATAATTCTCTACAAAAAACGTCTCTTAACATTTTGCCATAGCTCGCTTCGTTTCCGAAATATTTGCAGATATATCTCAAGGGAAGGGGCCTGACGGACATATTTCGAGATATTTCTTCTTCTTGTTGTTCTTCTTCTGCACAGCTAAGCTGGAAGTGGCATTTGCAGCTCGCAATAGTGCAGAGTTATCTCAAAGAAAGGGGCCACGGTGTTTCTGTATCTCTATTATGTTGGTGCGGCTTCGGAACTTTTAAATATCTTGATATATCTCGAGAACTACGCATCTGATCAAAAAATATCATAGAACATAAAAAGTAGGAAACTTAATTCTCTACAAAAAAGGTCTCTTAACATTTTGCCATAGCTCGCTTCGTTTCCGAGATATTTGCAGATATATCTCAAGGGAAGGGGCCTGACGGACACATTTCGAGATATTTCTTCTTCTTGTTGTTCTTCTTCTGCACAGCTAAGCTGGAAGTGGCATTTGCAGCTCGCAATAGTGCAGAGTTATCTCAAAGAAAGGGGCCACGGTGTTTCTGTATCTCTATTATGTTGGTGCGGCTTCGGAACTTTTAAATATCTCGATATATCTCGAAAACTACGCTTCTGATCAAAAAATATCATACAACATAAAAAGTAGGAAACTTAATTGTCTACAAAAAAGGTCTCTTAACATTTTCCCATAGCTGGCATCGTTTCCGAGATATTTGCAGATTTAGCTCAAGGGAAGGGGCCTGACGGACATATTCCGAGATATTTCTTCTTCTTGTTGTTCTTCTTCTGCACAGCTAAGCTGGAAGTGGCATTTGCAGCTCGCAATAGTGCAGAGTTATCTCAAAGAAAGGGGCCACGGTGTTTCTGTACCTCTATTATGTTGGTGCGGCTTCGGAACTTTTAAATATCTTGATATATCTCGAAAACTACGCTTCTGATCAAAAAATATCATAGAACATAAATTGTAGGAAACATAATTCTCTACAAAAAAGGTTTCTTAACGTTTTGCCATAGCTCGCTTCGTTTCCGAGATATTTGCAGATTTATCTCAAGGAAAGGGGCCTGACGGACATATTTCGAGATATTTCTTCTTCTTGTTGTTCTTCTTCTGCACAGCTAAGCTGGAAGTGGCATTTGCAGCTCGCAATAGTGCAGAGTTATCTCAAAGAAAGGGGCCACGGTGTTTCTGTATCTCTATTATGTTGGTGCCACTTCGGAACTTTTAAATATCTCGATATATCTCGAGAACTACGCATCTGATCAAAAAATATCATAGAACATAAAAAGTAGGAAACTTAATTCTCTACAAATAAGGTCTCTTAGCATTTTGCCATAGCTCGCTTCGTTTCCGAGATATTTGCAGATATATCTCAAGGGAAGGGGCCTGACGGACACATTTCGAGATATTTCTTCTTCTTGATGTTCTTCTTCTGCACAGCTAAGCTGGAAGTGGCATTTGCAGCTCGCAATAGTGCAGAGTTATCTCAAAGAAAGAGGCCACGGTGTTTCTGTACCTCTATTATGTTGGTGCAGCTTCGGAACTTTTAAATATCTTGATATATCTCGAGAACTACGCATCTGATCAAAAAATATCATAGAAGATAAAAAGTAGGAAACTTAATTCTCTACAAAAAAGGTCTCTTAACATATTGCCATAGCTCGCTTCGTTTCCGAGATATTTGCAGATTTATCTCAAGGGAAGGGGCGTAACGGACATATTTCGAGATATTTCTTCTTGTTGTTGTTCTTCTTGTGCACAGCTAAGCTGGAAGTGGCATTTGCAGCTCGCAATAGTGCAGAGTTATCTCAAAGAAAGGGGCCACGGTGTTTCTGTATCTCTATTATGTTGGTGCGGCTTCGGAACTTTTAAATATCTCGATATATCTCGAGAACTACGCTTCTGATCAAAAAATATCATAGAACATACAAAGTAGGAAACTTAATTCTCTACAAAAAAGGTCTCTTCAGATTTTGCCATAGCTCGCTTCGTTTCCGAGATATTTGCAGATTTATCTCAAGGGAAGGGGTCTGACGGACATATTTCGAGATATTTCTTCTTCTTGTTGTTCTTCTTCTGCACAGCTAAGCTGGAAGTGGCATTTGCAGCGCGCAATAGTGCAGAGTTATCTCAAAGAAAGAGGCCACGGTGTTTCTGTATCTCTATTATGTTGGTGCGGCTTCGGAACTTTTAAATATCTCGATATATCTCGAAAACTACGCTTCTGATAAAAAAATATCATAGAACATAAAAAGTAGGAAACTTAATTCTCTACAAAAAAGGTCTCTTCAGATTTTGCCATAGCTCGCTTCGTTTCCGAGATATTTGCAGATTTATCTCAAGGGAAGGGGTCTGACGGACATATTTCGAGATATTTCTTCTTCTTGTTGTTCTTCTTCTGCACAGCTAAGCTGGTAGTGGCATTTGCAGCTCGCAATAGTGCAGAGTTATCTCAAAGAAAGGGGCCACGGTGTTTCTGTATCTCTATTATGTTGGTGCGGCTTCGGAACTTTTAAATATCTCGATATATCTCGAAAACTACGCTTCTGATTAAAAAATATCATAGATCATAAAAAGTAGGAAACTTAATTCTCTACAAATAAGGTCTCTTAACATTTTGCCATAGCTCGCTTCGTTTCCGAGATATTTGCAGATTTATCTCAAGGGAAGGGTCCTGACGGACATATTTCGAGATATTTCTTCTTCTTGTCGTTCTTCTTCTGCACAGCTAAGCTGGAAGTGGCATTTGCAGCTCGCAATAGTGCAGAGTTATCCCAAAGAAAGGGGCCACGGTGTTTCTGTATCTCTATTATGTTGGTGCGGCTTCGGAACTTTTAAATATCTCGATATATCTCGAAAACTACGCTTCTGATCAAAAAATATCATAGAACATAAATTGTAGGAAACATAATTCTCTACAAAAAAGGTTTCCTAACTTTTTGCCATAGCTCGCTTCGTTTCCGAGATATTTGCAGATTTATCTCAAGGAAAGGGGCCTGACGGACATATTTCGAGATATTTCTTCTTCTTGTTGTTCTTCTTCTGCACAGCTAAGCTGGAAGTGGCATTTGCAGCTCGCAATAGTGCAGAGTTATCTCAAAGGAAGAGGCCACGGTGTTTCTGTACCTCTATTATGTTGGTGCGGCTTCGGAACTTTTAAATATCTTGATATATCTCGAAAACTACGCTTCTGATCAAAAAATATCATAGAACATAAATTGTAGGAAACATAATTCTCTACAAAAAAGGTTTCTTAACGTTTTGCCATAGCTCGCTTCGTTTCCGAGATATTTGCAGATTTATCTCAAGGGAAGTGGCCTGACGGACATATTTCGAGATATTTCTTCTTCTTGTTGTTCTTCTTCTTCACAGCTAAGCTGGAAGTGGCATTTGCAGCCCGCAATAGTGCAGAGTTATCTCAAAGAAAGGGGCCACGGTGTTTCTGTATCTCTATTATGTTGGTGCGGCTTCGGAACTTTTAAATATCTCGATATATCTCGAAAACTACGCTACTGATCAAAAAATATCATAGAACATAAATTGTAGGAAACATAATTCTCTACAAAAAAGGTTTCCTAACTTTTTGCCATAGCTCGCTTCGTTTCCGAGATATTTGCAGATTTATCTCAAGGGAAGGGGTCTGACGGACATATTTCGAGATATTTCTTCTTCTTGTTGTTCTTCTTCTGCACTGCTAAGCTGGTAGTGGCATTTGCAGCTCGCAATAGTGCAGAGTTATCTCAAAGAAAGGGGCCACGGTGTTTCTGTATCTCTATTATGTTGGTGCGGCTTCGGAACTTTTAAATATCTCGATATATCTCGAAAACTACGCTTCTGATTAAAAAATATCATAGATCATAAAAAGTAGGAAACTTAATTCTCTACAAATAAGGTCTCTTAACATTTTGCCATAGCTCGCTTCGTTTCCGAGATATTTGCAGATTTATCTCAAGGGAAGGGTCCTGACGGACATATTTCGAGATATTTCTTCTTCTTGTCGTTCTTCTTCTGCACAGCTAAGCTGGAAGTGGCATTTGCAGCTCGCAATAGTGCAGAGTTATCCCAAAGAAAGGGGCCACGGTGTTTCTGTATCTCTATTATGTTGGTGCGGCTTCGGAACTTTTAAATATCTCGATATATCTCGAAAACTACGCTTCTGATCAAAAAATATCATAGAACATAAATTGTAGGAAACATAATTCTCTACAAAAAAGGTTTCCTAACTTTTTGCCATAGCTCGCTTCGTTTCCGAGATATTTGCAGATTTATCTCAAGGAAAGGGGCCTGACGGACATATTTCGAGATATTTCTTCTTCTTGTTGTTCTTCTTCTGCACAGCTAAGCTGGAAGTGGCATTTGCAGCTCGCAATAGTGCAGAGTTATCTCAAAGAAAGGGGCCACGGTGTTTCTGTATCTCTATTATGTTGGTGCCGCTTCGGAACTTTTAAATATCTCGATATATCTCGAAAACTACGCTTCTGATCAAAAAATATCATAGAACATAAATTGTAGGAATCATAATTCTCTACAAAAAAGGTTTCTTAACTTTTTGCCATAGCTCGCTTCGTTTCCGAGATATTTGCAGATTTATCTCAAGGAAAGGGGCCTGACGGACATATTTCGAGATATTTCTTCTTCTTGTTGTTCTTCTTCTGCACAGCTAAGCTGGAAGTGGCATTTGCAGCTCGCAATAGTGCAGAGTTATCTCAAAGGAAGAGGCCACGGTGTTTCTGTACCTCTATTATGTTGGTGCAGCTTCGGAACTTTTAAATATCTTGATATATCTCGAGAACTACGCATCTGATCAAAAAATATCATAGAAGATAAAAAGTAGGAAACTTAATTCTCTACAAAAACGGTCTCTTAACGTTTTGCCATAGCTCGCTTCGTTTCCGAGATATTTGCAGATTTATCTCAAGGGAAGGGGCCTAACGGACATATTTCGAGATATTTCTTCTTCTTGTTGTTCTTCTTCTTCACAGCTAAGCTGGAAGTGGCATTTGCAGCTCGCAATAGTGCAGAGTTATCTCAAAGAAAGGGGCCACGGTGTTTCTGTATCTCTATTATGTTGGGGCGGCTTCGGAACTTTTAAATATCTCGATATATCTTTAAAACTACGCTTCTGATCAAAAAATATCATAGAACATAAAAAGTAGCAAACTTAATTCTCTACAAAAAAGGTCTCTTAACATTTTCCCATAGCTGGCATCGTTTCCGCGATATTTGCAGATTTAGCTCAAGGGAAGGGGCCTGACGGATATATTCCGAGATATTTCTTCTTCTTGTTGTTCTTCTTCTGCACAGCTAAGCTGGAAGTGGCATTTGCGGCTCGCACTAGTGCAGAGTTATCTCAAAGAAAGGGGCCACGGTGTTTCTGTATCCCTATTATGTTGGTGCGGCTTCGGAACTTTTAAATATCTCGATATATCTCGAAAACTACGCATCTGATCAAAAAATATCATAGAACTTAAATTGTAGGAAACATAATTCTCTACAAAAAACGTCTCTTAACATTTTGCCATAGCTCGCTTCGTTTCCGAGATATTTGCAGATATATCTCAAGGGAAGGGGCCTGACGGACACATTTCGAGATATTTCTTCTTCTTGTTGTTCTTCTTCTGCACAGCTAAGCTGGAAGTGGCATTTGCAGCTCGCAATAGTGCAGAGTTATCTCAAAGAAAGGGGCCACGGTGTTTCTGTATCTCTATTATGTTGGTGCGGCTTCGGAACTTTTAAATATCTCGATATATCTCGAAAACTACGCTTCTGATCAAAAAATATCATACAACATAAAAAGTAGGAAACTTAATTGTCTACAAAAAAGGTCTCTTAACATTTTCCCATAGCTGGCATCGTTTCCGAGATATTTGCAGATTTAGCTCAAGGGAAGGGGCCTGACGGACATATTCCGAGATATTTCTTCTTCTTGTTGTTCTTCTTCTGCACAGCTAAGCTGGAAGTGGCATTTGCAGCTCGCAATAGTGCAGAGTTATCTCAAAGAAAGGGGCCACGGTGTTTCTGTACCTCTATTATGTTGGTGCGGCTTCGGAACTTTTAAATATCTTGATATATCTCGAAAACTACGCTTCTGATCAAAAAATATCATAGAACATAAATTGTAGGAAACATAATTCTCTACAAAAAAGGTTTCTTAACGTTTTGCCATAGCTCGCTTCGTTTCCGAGATATTTGCAGATTTATCTCAAGGAAAGGGGCCTGACGGACATATTTCGAGATATTTCTTCTTCTTGTTGTTCTTCTTCTGCACAGCTAAGCTGGAAGTGGCATTTGCAGCTCGCAATAGTGCAGAGTTATCTCAAAGAAAGGGGCCACGGTGTTTCTGTATCTCTATTATGTTGGTGCCACTTCGGAACTTTTAAATATCTCGATATATCTCGAGAACTACGCATCTGATCAAAAAATATCATAGAACATAAAAAGTAGGAAACTTAATTCTCTACAAATAAGGTCTCTTAGCATTTTGCCATAGCTCGCTTCGTTTCCGAGATATTTGCAGATATATCTCAAGGGAAGGGGCCTGACGGACACATTTCGAGATATTTCTTCTTCTTGATGTTCTTCTTCTGCACAGCTAAGCTGGAAGTGGCATTTGCAGCTCGCAATAGTGCAGAGTTATCTCAAAGAAAGAGGCCACGGTGTTTCTGTACCTCTATTATGTTGGTGCAGCTTCGGAACTTTTAAATATCTTGATATATCTCGAGAACTACGCATCTGATCAAAAAATATCATAGAAGATAAAAAGTAGGAAACTTAATTCTCTACAAAAAAGGTCTCTTAACATATTGCCATAGCTCGCTTCGTTTCCGAGATATTTGCAGATTTATCTCAAGGGAAGGGGCGTAACGGACATATTTCGAGATATTTCTTCTTGTTGTTGTTCTTCTTGTGCACAGCTAAGCTGGAAGTGGCATTTGCAGCTCGCAATAGTGCAGAGTTATCTCAAAGAAAGGGGCCACGGTGTTTCTGTATCTCTATTATGTTGGTGCGGCTTCGGAACTTTTAAATATCTCGATATATCTCGAGAACTACGCTTCTGATCAAAAAATATCATAGAACATACAAAGTAGGAAACTTAATTCTCTACAAAAAAGGTCTCTTCAGATTTTGCCATAGCTCGCTTCGTTTCCGAGATATTTGCAGATTTATCTCAAGGGAAGGGGTCTGACGGACATATTTCGAGATATTTCTTCTTCTTGTTGTTCTTCTTCTGCACAGCTAAGCTGGAAGTGGCATTTGCAGCGCGCAATAGTGCAGAGTTATCTCAAAGAAAGAGGCCACGGTGTTTCTGTATCTCTATTATGTTGGTGCGGCTTCGGAACTTTTAAATATCTCGATATATCTCGAAAACTACGCTTCTGATAAAAAAATATCATAGAACATAAAAAGTAGGAAACTTAATTCTCTACAAAAAAGGTCTCTTCAGATTTTGCCATAGCTCGCTTCGTTTCCGAGATATTTGCAGATTTATCTCAAGGGAAGGGGTCTGACGGACATATTTCGAGATATTTCTTCTTCTTGTTGTTCTTCTTCTGCACAGCTAAGCTGGTAGTGGCATTTGCAGCTCGCAATAGTGCAGAGTTATCTCAAAGAAAGGGGCCACGGTGTTTCTGTATCTCTATTATGTTGGTGCGGCTTCGGAACTTTTAAATATCTCGATATATCTCGAAAACTACGCTTCTGATTAAAAAATATCATAGATCATAAAAAGTAGGAAACTTAATTCTCTACAAATAAGGTCTCTTAACATTTTGCCATAGCTCGCTTCGTTTCCGAGATATTTGCAGATTTATCTCAAGGGAAGGGTCCTGACGGACATATTTCGAGATATTTCTTCTTCTTGTCGTTCTTCTTCTGCACAGCTAAGCTGGAAGTGGCATTTGCAGCTCGCAATAGTGCAGAGTTATCCCAAAGAAAGGGGCCACGGTGTTTCTGTATCTCTATTATGTTGGTGCGGCTTCGGAACTTTTAAATATCTCGATATATCTCGAAAACTACGCTTCTGATCAAAAAATATCATAGAACATAAATTGTAGGAAACATAATTCTCTACAAAAAAGGTTTCCTAACTTTTTGCCATAGCTCGCTTCGTTTCCGAGATATTTGCAGATTTATCTCAAGGAAAGGGGCCTGACGGACATATTTCGAGATATTTCTTCTTCTTGTTGTTCTTCTTCTGCACAGCTAAGCTGGAAGTGGCATTTGCAGCTCGCAATAGTGCAGAGTTATCTCAAAGGAAGAGGCCACGGTGTTTCTGTACCTCTATTATGTTGGTGCGGCTTCGGAACTTTTAAATATCTTGATATATCTCGAAAACTACGCTTCTGATCAAAAAATATCATAGAACATAAATTGTAGGAAACATAATTCTCTACAAAAAAGGTTTCTTAACGTTTTGCCATAGCTCGCTTCGTTTCCGAGATATTTGCAGATTTATCTCAAGGGAAGTGGCCTGACGGACATATTTCGAGATATTTCTTCTTCTTGTTGTTCTTCTTCTTCACAGCTAAGCTGGAAGTGGCATTTGCAGCCCGCAATAGTGCAGAGTTATCTCAAAGAAAGGGGCCACGGTGTTTCTGTATCTCTATTATGTTGGTGCGGCTTCGGAACTTTTAAATATCTCGATATATCTCGAAAACTACGCTACTGATCAAAAAATATCATAGAACATAAATTGTAGGAAACATAATTCTCTACAAAAAAGGTTTCCTAACTTTTTGCCATAGCTCGCTTCGTTTCCGAGATATTTGCAGATTTATCTCAAGGGAAGGGGTCTGACGGACATATTTCGAGATATTTCTTCTTCTTGTTGTTCTTCTTCTGCACTGCTAAGCTGGTAGTGGCATTTGCAGCTCGCAATAGTGCAGAGTTATCTCAAAGAAAGGGGCCACGGTGTTTCTGTATCTCTATTATGTTGGTGCGGCTTCGGAACTTTTAAATATCTCGATATATCTCGAAAACTACGCTTCTGATTAAAAAATATCATAGATCATAAAAAGTAGGAAACTTAATTCTCTACAAATAAGGTCTCTTAACATTTTGCCATAGCTCGCTTCGTTTCCGAGATATTTGCAGATTTATCTCAAGGGAAGGGTCCTGACGGACATATTTCGAGATATTTCTTCTTCTTGTCGTTCTTCTTCTGCACAGCTAAGCTGGAAGTGGCATTTGCAGCTCGCAATAGTGCAGAGTTATCCCAAAGAAAGGGGCCACGGTGTTTCTGTATCTCTATTATGTTGGTGCGGCTTCGGAACTTTTAAATATCTCGATATATCTCGAAAACTACGCTTCTGATCAAAAAATATCATAGAACATAAATTGTAGGAAACATAATTCTCTACAAAAAAGGTTTCCTAACTTTTTGCCATAGCTCGCTTCGTTTCCGAGATATTTGCAGATTTATCTCAAGGAAAGGGGCCTGACGGACATATTTCGAGATATTTCTTCTTCTTGTTGTTCTTCTTCTGCACAGCTAAGCTGGAAGTGGCATTTGCAGCTCGCAATAGTGCAGAGTTATCTCAAAGAAAGGGGCCACGGTGTTTCTGTATCTCTATTATGTTGGTGCCGCTTCGGAACTTTTAAATATCTCGATATATCTCGAAAACTACGCTTCTGATCAAAAAATATCATAGAACATAAATTGTAGGAATCATAATTCTCTACAAAAAAGGTTTCTTAACTTTTTGCCATAGCTCGCTTCGTTTCCGAGATATTTGCAGATTTATCTCAAGGAAAGGGGCCTGACGGACATATTTCGAGATATTTCTTCTTCTTGTTGTTCTTCTTCTGCACAGCTAAGCTGGAAGTGGCATTTGCAGCTCGCAATAGTGCAGAGTTATCTCAAAGGAAGAGGCCACGGTGTTTCTGTACCTCTATTATGTTGGTGCAGCTTCGGAACTTTTAAATATCTTGATATATCTCGAGAACTACGCATCTGATCAAAAAATATCATAGAAGATAAAAAGTAGGAAACTTAATTCTCTACAAAAACGGTCTCTTAACGTTTTGCCATAGCTCGCTTCGTTTCCGAGATATTTGCAGATTTATCTCAAGGGAAGGGGCCTAACGGACATATTTCGAGATATTTCTTCTTCTTGTTGTTCTTCTTCTTCACAGCTAAGCTGGAAGTGGCATTTGCAGCTCGCAATAGTGCAGAGTTATCTCAAAGAAAGGGGCCACGGTGTTTCTGTATCTCTATTATGTTGGGGCGGCTTCGGAACTTTTAAATATCTCGATATATCTTTAAAACTACGCTTCTGATCAAAAAATATCATAGAACATAAAAAGTAGGAAACTTAATTCTCTACAAAAAAGGTCTCTTAACATTTTCCCATAGCTGGCATCGTTTCCGCGATATTTGCAGATTTAGCTCAAGGGAAGGGGCCTGACGGATATATTCCGAGATATTTCTTCTTCTTGTTGTTCTTCTTCTGCACAGCTAAGCTGGAAGTGGCATTTGCAGCTCGCAATAGTGCAGAGTTATCTCAAAGGAAGAGGCCACGGTGTTTCTGTACCTCTATTATGTTGGTGCAGCTTCGGAACTTTTAAATATCTTGATATATCTCGAGAACTACGCATCTGATCAAAAAATATCATACTACATAAAAAGTAGGAAACTTAATTGTCTACAAAAAAGGTCTCTTAACATTTTCCCATAGCTGGCATCGTTTCCGCGATATTTGCAGATTTAGCTCAAGGGAAGGGGCCTGACGGACATATTCCGGGATATTTCTTCTTCTTGTTGTTCTTCTTCTGCACAGCTAAGCTGGAAGTGGCATTTGCAGCTCGCAATAGTGCAGAGTTATCTCAAAGGAAGAGGCCACGGTGTTTCTGTACCTCTATTATGTTGGTGCAGCTTCGGAACTTTTAAATATCTCGATATATCTCGAGAACTACGCATCTGATCAAAAAATATCATAAAACATAAAAAGTAGGAAACTTAATTCTCTACAAATAAGGTCTCTTAACATTTTGCCATAGCTCGCTTCGGTTCCGAGATATTTGCAGATTTATCTCAAGGGAAGGGGCCTGACGGACATATTTCGAGATATTTCATCTTCTTGTTGTTCTTCTTCTTCACAGCTAAGCTGGAAGTGGCATTTGCAGCTCGCAATAGTGCAGAGTTATCTCAAAGAAAGGGGCCACGGTGTTTCTGTATCTCTATTATGTTGGTGCGGCTTCGGAACTTTTAAATATCTCGATATATCTCGAAAACTACGCTACTGATCAAAAAATATCATAGAACATAAATTGTAGGAAACATAATTCTCTACAAAAAAGGTTTCTTAACGTTTTGCCATAGCTCGCTTCGTTTCCGAAATATTTGCAGATTTATCTCAAGGGAAGGGGCCTGACGGACATATTTCGAGATATTTCTTCTTCTTGTTGTTCTTCGTCTGCACAGCTAAGCTGGAAGTGGCATTTGCAGCTCGCAATAGTGCAGAGTTATCTCAAAGAAAGGGGCCACGGTGTTTCTGTATCTCTATTATGTTGGTGCGGCTTCGGAACTTTTAAATATCTCGATATATCTCGAAAACTACGCTTCTGATCAAAAAATATCATAGAACATAAATTGTAGGAAACATAATTCTCTACAAAAAAGGTCTCTTAAGATTTTGCCATAGCTCGTTTCGTTTCCGAGATATTTGCAGATATATCTCAAGTTAAGGGGCCTGACGGACATATTTCGAGATATTTCTTCTTCTTGTTGTTCTTCTTCTGCACAGCTAAACTGGAAGTGGCATTTCCAGCTCGCAATAGAGCAGAGTTATCTCAAAGAAAGAAGCCACGGTGTTTCTGTATCCCTATTATGTTGGTGCGGCTTCGGAACTTTTAAATATCTTGATATATCTCGAGAACTACGCATCTGATCAGAAAATATCATAGAACATAAAAAGTAGGAAACTTAATTCTCTACAAAACAGGTCCCTTAACATTTTCCCATAGCTGGCATCGTTTCCGAGATCTTTGCAGATTTAGCTCAAGGGAAGGTGCCTGACGGACATATTCCGAGATATTTCTACTTCTTGTTGTTCCTCTTCTGCACAGCTAAGCTGGAAGTGGCATTTGCAGCTCGCAATAGTGCAGAGTTATCTCAAAGAAAGAGGCCACGGTGTTTCTGTATCTCTATTATGTTGGTGCGGCTTCGGAACTTTTAAATATCTCGATATATCTCGAAAACTACGCTTCTGATCAAAAAATATCATAGAACATAAATTGTAGGAAACATAATTCTCTACAAAAAAGGTTTCTTAACGTTTTGCCATACCTCGCTTCGTTTCCGAGATATTTGCAGATTTATCTCAAGGGAAGGGGCCTGACGGACATATTTCGAGATATTTCTTCTTCTTGTTGTTCTTCTTCTGCACAGCTAAGCTGGAAGTGGCATTTGCAGCTCGCAATAGTGCAGAGTTATCTCAAAGAAAGGGGCCACGGTGTTTCTGTATCTCTATTATGTTGGTGCGGCTTCGGAACTTTTAAATATCTTGATATATCTCGAGAACTACGCATCTGATCAAAAAATATCATAGAACATAAAAAGTAGGAAACTTAATTCTCTGCAAATAAGGTCTCTTAACATTTTGCCATAGCTCGCTTCGTTTCCGAGATATTTGCAGATTCATCTCAAGGGAAGGGGCCTGACGGACATATTTCGAGATATTTCTTCTTCTTGTTGTTCTTCTTCTGCACAGCTAAACTGGAAGTGGCATTTACAGCTCGCAATAGTGCAGAGTTATCTCAAAGAAAGGGGCCACGGTGTTTCTGTACCTCTATTATGTTGGTGCGGCTTCGGAACTTTCAAATATCTTGATACATCTCGAGAACTACGCATCTGATCAAAAAATATCATAGAACATAAAAAGTAGGAAACTTAATTCTCTACAAAAAAGGTCTCTTAACATTTTACCATAGCTCGCTTCGTTTCCGAGATATTTGCAGATTTATCTCAAGGGAAGGGGCCTGACGGACATATTTCGAGATATTTCTTCTTCTTGTTGTTCTTCTTCTGCACAGCTAAGCTGGAAGTGGCATTTGCGGCTCGCACTAGTGCAGAGTTATCTCAAAGAAAGGGGCCACGGTGATTCTGTATCTCTATTATGTTGGTGCGGCTTCGGAACTTTTAAATATCTCGATATATCTCGAAAACTACGCTTCTGATCAAAAAATATCATAGAGCATAAATTGTAGGAAACAGAATTCTCTACAAAAAAGGTCTCTCAACATTTTGCCATAGCTCGCTTCGTTTCCGAGATATTTGCAGATTTATCTCAAGGGAAGGGGCCTGACGGACATATTTCGAGATATTTCTTCTTCTTGTTGTTCTTCTTCTGCACAGCTAAACTGGAAGTGGTATTTCCAGCTCGCAATAGTGCAGAGTTATCTGAAAGAAAGGGGCCACGGTGTTTCTGTATCTCTATTATGTTGGTGCGGCTTCGGAACTTTTAAATATCTCGATATATCTCGAGAACTACGCATCTGATCAAAAAATATCATAGAACATAAATTGTAGGAAACTTAATTCTCTACAAAAAAGGTCTCTTAACATTTTGCCATAGCTCGCTTGGTTTCCGAGATATGTGCAGATTTATCTCAAGGGAAGGGGCCTGACGGACATATTTCGAGATATTTCTTCTTCTTGTTGTTCTTCTTCTGCACAGCTAAGCTGGAAGTGGCATTTGCAGCTCGCAATAGTGCAGAGTTATCTCAAAGAAAGGGGCCACGGTGTTTCTGTATCTCTATTATGTTGGTGCGGCTTCGGAACTTTTAAATATCTTGATATATCTCGAGAACTACGCATCTGATCAAAAAATATCATAGAACATAAAAAGTAGGAAACTTAATTCTCTGCAAATAAGGTCTCTTAACATTTTGCCATAGCTCGCTTCGTTTCCGAGATATTTGCAGATTCATCTCAAGGGAAGGGGCCTGACGGACATATTTCGAGATATTTCTTCTTCTTGTTGTTCTTCTTCTGCACAGCTAAGCTGGAAGTGGCATTTGCAGCTCGCCATAGTGCAGAGTTATCTCAAAGAAAGGGGCCACGGTGTTTCTGTATCTCTATTATGTTGGTGCGGCTTCGGAACTTTTAAATATCTCGATATATCTCGAGAACTACGCTTCTGATCAAAAAATATCATAGAACATAAATTGTAGGAAACTTAATTCGCTACAAAAAAGGTCTCTTAACATTTTGCCATAGCTCGCTTCGTTTCCGAGATATTTCCAGATATATCTCAAGGGAAGGGGCCTGACGGACATATTTCGAGATATTTCTTCTTCTTGTTGTTCTTCTTCTGCACAGCTAAGCTGGAAGTGGCATTTGCAGCTCGCAATAGTGCAGAGTTATCTCAAAGAAAGGGGCCACGGTGTTTCTGTATCTCTATTATGTTGGTGCGGCTTCGGAACTTTTAAATATCTTGATATATCTCGAGAACTACGCATCTGATCAAAAAATATCATAGAGCATAAATAGTAGGAAACTTAATTCTATACAAAAAAGGTCTCTCAACATTTTGCCATAGCTCGCTTCGTTTCCGAGATATTTACACATTTATCTCAAGGGAAGGGGCCTAACGGACATATTTCGAGATATTTCTTCTTCTTGTTGTTCTTCTTCTGCACAGCTAAGCTGGAAGTAGCATTTCCGGCTCGCACTAGTGCAGAGTTATCGCAAAGAAAGGGGCCACGGTGTTTCTGTATCTCTGTTATGTTGGTGCAGCTTCGGAACTTTTAAATATCTTGATATATCTCGAGAACTACGCATCTGATCAAAAAATATCTTACAACATAAAAAGTAGGAAACTTAATTCTCTACAAAAAAGGTCTCTTAACATTTTGCCATAGCTCGCTTCGTTTCCGAGATATTTGCAGATTCATCTCAAGGGAAGGGGCCTGACGGACATATTTCGAGATATTTCTTCTTCTTGTTGTTCTTCTTCTGCACAGCTAAGCTGGAAGTGGCATTTGCAGCTCGCCATAGTGCAGAGTTATCTCAAAGAAAGGGGCCACGGTGTTTCTGTATCTCTATTATGTTGGTGCGGCTTCGGAACTTTTAAATATCTCGATATATCTCGAGAACTACGCTTCTGATCAAAAAATATCATAGAACATAAATTGTAGGAAACTTAATTCGCTACAAAAAAGGTCTCTTAACATTTTGCCATAGCTCGCTTCGTTTCCGAGATATTTCCAGATATATCTCAAGGGAAGGGGCCTGACGGACATATTTCGAGATATTTCTTCTTCTTGTTGTTCTTCTTCTGCACAGCTAAGCTGGAAGTGGCATTTGCAGCTCGCAATAGTGCAGAGTTATCTCAAAGAAAGGGGCCACGGTGTTTCTGTATCTCTATTATGTTGGTGCGGCTTCGGAACTTTTAAATATCTTGATATATCTCGAGAACTACGCATCTGATCAAAAAATATCATAGAGCATAAATAGTAGGAAACTTAATTCTATACAAAAAAGGTCTCTCAACATTTTGCCATAGCTCGCTTCGTTTCCGAGATATTTACACATTTATCTCAAGGGAAGGGGCCTAACGGACATATTTCGAGATATTTCTTCTTCTTGTTGTTCTTCTTCTGCACAGCTAAGCTGGAAGTAGCATTTCCGGCTCGCACTAGTGCAGAGTTATCGCAAAGAAAGGGGCCACGGTGTTTCTGTATCTCTGTTATGTTGGTGCAGCTTCGGAACTTTTAAATATCTTGATATATCTCGAGAACTACGCATCTGATCAAAAAATATCATGGAACATGAAAAGTAGAAAACTTAATTCTCTACAAAAAAGGTCTCTTAACATTTTGCCATAGCTCGCTTCGTTTCCGAGATATTTGCAGATTTATCTCAAGGGAAGGGGCCTGACGGACATATTTCGAGATATTTCTTCTTCTTGTTGTTCTTCTTCTGCACAGCTAAGCTGGAAGTAGCATTTGCAGCTCGCAATAGCGCAGAGTTATCTCAAAGAAAGGGGCCACGGTGTTTCTGTATCTCTATTATGTTGGTGCAGCTTCGGAACTTTTAAATATCTTGATATATCTCGAGAACTACGCATCTGATCAAAAAATATCATACAACATAAAAAGTAGGAAACTTAATTCTCTACAAAAAAGGTCTCTTAACATTTTGCCATAGCTCGCTTCGTTTCCGAGATATTTGCAGATTTATCTCAAGGGAAGGGGCCTGACGGACATATTTCGAGATATTTCTTCTTCTTGTTGTCCTTCTTCTGCACAGCTAAGCTGGAAGTAGCATTTGCAGCTCGCAATAGTGCAGAGTTATCTCAAAGAAAGGGGCCACGGTGTTTCTGTATCTCTATTATGTTGGTGCGGCTTCGGAACTTTTAAATATCTCGATATATCTCGAGAACTACGCATCTGATCAAAAAATATCATAGAACATAAAAAGTAGGAAACTTAATTCTCTACAAAAAAGGTCTCTTAAGATTTTGCCATAGCTCGTTTCGTTTCCGAGATATTTGCAGATATATCTCAAGGGAAGGGGCCTGACGGACATATTTCGAGATATTTCTTCTTCTTGTTGTTCTTCTTCTGCACAGCTAAACTGGAAGTGGCATTTGCAGCTCGCAATAGTGCAGAGTTATCTCAAAGAAAGAGGCCACGGTGTTTCTGTATCTCTATTATGTTGGTGCGGCTTCGGAACTTTTAAATATCTCGATATATCTCGAAAACTACGCTTCTGATCAAAAAATATCATAGAACATAAATTGTAGGAAACATAATTCTCTACAAAAAAGGTTTCTTAACGTTTTGCCATACCTCGCTTCGTTTCCGAGATATTTGCAGATTTATCTCAAGGGAAGGGTCCTGACGGACATATTTCGAGATGTTTCTTCTTCTTGTTGTTCTTCTTCTGCACAGCTAAGCTGGAAGTGGCATTTGCAGCTCGCAATAGTGCAGAGTTATCTCAAAGGAAGAGGCCACGGTGTTTCTGTACCTCTATTATGTTGGTGCAGCTTCGGAACTTTTAAATATCTTGATATATCTCGAGAACTACGCATCTGATCAAAAAATATCATAGAACATAAAAAGTAGGAAACTTAATTCTCTACAAAAAAGGTCTCTTAACATTTTGAGATAGCTCGCTTCGTTTCCGAGATATTTGCAGATATATCTCAAGGGAAGGGGCCTGACGGACATATTTCGAGATATTTCTTCTTCTTGTTGTTCTTCTTCTGCACAGCTAAACTGGAAGTGGTATTTCCAGCTCGCAATAGTGCAGAGTTATCTGAAAGAAAGGGGCCACGGTATTTCTGTATCTCTATTATGTTGGTGCGGCTTCGGAACTTTTAAATATCTCGATATATCTCGAGAACTACGCATCTGATCAAAAAATATCATAGAACATAAATTGTAGGAAACTTAATTCTCTACAAAAAAGGTCTCTTAACATTTTGCCATAGCTCGCTTGGTTTCCGAGATATGTGCAGATTTATCTCAAGGGAAGGGGCCTGACGGACATATTTCGAGATATTTCTTCTTCTTGTTGTTCTTCTTCTGCACAGCTAAGCTGGAAGTGGCATTTGCAGCTCGCAATAGTGCAGAGTTATCTCAAAGAAAGGGGCCACGGTGTTTCTGTATCTCTATTATGTTGGTGCGGCTTCGGAACTTTTAAATATCTTGATATATCTCGAGAACTACGCATCTGATCAAAAAATATCATAGAACATAAAAAGTAGGAAACTTAATTCTCTGCAAATAAGGTCTCTTAACATTTTGCCATAGCTCGCTTCGTTTCCGAGATATTTGCAGATTCATCTCAAGGGAAGGGGCCTGACGGACATATTTCGAGATATTTCTTCTACTTGTTGTTCTTCTTCTGCACAGCTAAGCTGGAAGTGGCATTTACAGCTCGCAATAGTGCAGAGTTATCTCAAAGAAAGGGGCCACGGTGTTTCTGTACCTCTATTATGTTGGTGCGGCTTCGGAACTTTCAAATATCTTGATACATCTCGAGAACTACGCATCTGATCAAAAAATATCATAGAACATAAAAAGTAGGAAACTTAATTCTCTACAAAAAAGGTCTCTTAACATTTTACCATAGCTCGCTTCGTTTCCGAGATATTTGCAGATTTATCTCAAGGGAAGGGGCCTGACGGACATATTTCGAGATATTTCTTCTTCTTGTTGTTCTTCTTCTGCACAGCTAAGCTGGACGTGGCATTTCCAGCTCGCAATAGTGCAGAGTTATCTCAAAGAAAGGGGCCACGGTGTTTCTGTACCTCTATTATGTTGGTGCGGCTTCGGAACTTTTAAATATCTTGATATATCTCGAGAACTACGCATCTGATCAAAAAATATCATAGAGCATAAATAGTAGGAAACTTAATTCTATACAAAAAAGGTCTCTCAACATTTTGCCATAGCTCGCTTCGTTTCCGAGATATTTACACATTTATCTCAAGGGAAGGGGCCTAACGGACATATTTCGAGATATTTCTTCTTCTTGTTGTTCTTCTTCTGCACAGCTAAGCTGGAAGTAGCATTTCCGGCTCGCACTAGTGCAGAGTTATCGCAAAGAAAGGGGCCACGGTGTTTCTGTATCTCTGTTATGTTGGTGCAGCTTCGGAACTTTTAAATATCTTGATATATCTCGAGAACTACGCATCTGATCAAAAAATATCATGGAACATAAAAAGTAGAAAACTTAATTCTCTACAAAAAAGGTCTCTTAACATTTTGCCATAGCTCGCTTCGTTTCCGAGATATTTGCAGATTTATCTCAAGGGAAGGGGCCTGACGGACATATTTCGAGATATTTCTTCTTCTTGTTGTTCTTCTTCTGCACAGCTAAGCTGGAAGTAGCATTTGCAGCTCGCAATAGCGCAGAGTTATCTCAAAGAAAGGGGCCACGGTGTTTCTGTATCTCTATTATGTTGGTGCAGCTTCGGAACTTTTAAATATCTTGATATATCTCGAGAACTACGCATCTGATCAAAAAATATCATACAACATAAAAAGTAGGAAACTTAATTCTCTACAAAAAAGGTCTCTTAACATTTTGCCATAGCTCGCTTCGTTTCCGAGATATTTGCAGATTCATCTCAAGGGAAGGGGCCTGACGGACATATTTCGAGATATTTCTTCTTCTTGTTGTTCTTCTTCTGCACAGCTAAGCTGGAAGTGGCATTTGCAGCTCGCCATAGTGCAGAGTTATCTCAAAGAAAGGGGCCACGGTGTTTCTGTATCTCTATTATGTTGGTGCGGCTTCGGAACTTTTAAATATCTCGATATATCTCGAGAACTACGCTTCTGATCAAAAAATATCATAGAACATAAATTGTAGGAAACTTAATTCGCTACAAAAAAGGTCTCTTAACATTTTGCCATAGCTCGCTTCGTTTCCGAGATATTTCCAGATATATCTCAAGGGAAGGGGCCTGACGGACATATTTCGAGATATTTCTTCTTCTTGTTGTTCTTCTTCTGCACAGCTAAGCTGGAAGTGGCATTTGCAGCTCGCAATAGTGCAGAGTTATCTCAAAGAAAGGGGCCACGGTGTTTCTGTATCTCTATTATGTTGGTGCGGCTTCGGAACTTTTAAATATCTTGATATATCTCGAGAACTACGCATCTGATCAAAAAATATCATAGAGCATAAATAGTAGGAAACTTAATTCTATACAAAAAAGGTCTCTCAACATTTTGCCATAGCTCGCTTCGTTTCCGAGATATTTGCAGATTTATCTCAAGGGAAGGGGCCTGACGGACATATTTCGAGATATTTCTTCTTCTTGTTGTTCTTCTTCTGCACAGCTAAGCTGGAAGTAGCATTTGCAGCTCGCAATAGCGCAGAGTTATCTCAAAGAAAGGGGCCACGGTGTTTCTGTATCTCTATTATGTTGGTGCAGCTTCGGAACTTTTAAATATCTTGATATATCTCGAGAACTACGCATCTGATCAAAAAATATCATACAACATAAAAAGTAGGAAACTTAATTCTCTACAAAAAAGGTCTCTTAACATTTTGCCATAGCTCGCTTCGTTTCCGAGATATTTGCAGATTTATCTCAAGGGAAGGGGCCTGACGGACATATTTCGAGATATTTCTTCTTCTTGTTGTTCTTCTTCTGCACAGCTAAGCTGGAAGTGGCATTTGCAGCTCGCAAGAGTGCAGAGTTATCTCAAAGAAAGGGGCCACGGTGTTTCTGTACCTCTATTATGTTGGTGCAGCTTCGGAACTTTTAAATATCTTGATATATCTCGAGAACTACGCATCTGATCAAAAAATATCATAGAACATAAAAAGTAGGAAACTTAATTCTGTACAAAAAAGGTATCTTAACATTTTGCCATAGCTCGCTTCCTTTCCGAGATATTTGCAGATTTATCTCAAGGGAAGGGGCCTGACGGACATATTTCGAGATATTTCTTCTTCTTGTTGTTCTTCTTCTGCACAGCTAAGCTCGAAGTGGCATTTGCAGCTCGCAAGAGTGCAGAGTTATCTCAATGAAAGGGGCCACGGTGTTTCTGTATCTCTATTATGTTGGTGCGGCTTCGGAATTTTTAAATATCTCGATATATCTCGAAAACTACGCTTCTGATCAAAAAATATCATAGAACATAAATTATTGGAAACATAATTCTCTACAAAAAAGGTCTCTTAACATTTTGCCATAGCTCGCTTCGTTTCCGAGATATTTGCAGATTTATCTCAAGGGAAGGGGCCTGTCGGACATATTTCGAAATATTTCTTCTTCTTGTTGTTCTTCTTCTGCACAGCTAAGCTGGAAGTGGCATTTGCAGCTCGCAAGAGTGCAGAGTTATCTCAAAGAAAGGGGCCACGGTGTTTCTGTACCTCTATTATGTTGGTGCAGCTTCGGAACTTTTAAATATCTTGATATATCTCGAGAACTACGCATCTGATCAAAAATTATCATACAACATAAAAAGTAGGAAACTTAATTCTCTACAAAAAAGGTATCTTAACATTTTGCCATAGCTCGCTTCGTTTCCGAGATATTTGCAGATTTATCTCAAGGGAAGGGGCCTGACGGACCTATTTCGAGATATTTCTTCTTCTTGTTGTTCTTCTTCTGCACAGCTAAGCTGGAAGTGGCATTTGCAGCTCGCAATAGTGCAGAGTTATCTCAGAGATCGAGGCCACGGTGTTTCTGTACCCCTATTATGTTGGTGCAGCTTCGGAACTTTTAAATATCTTGATATATCTCGAGAACTACGCATCTGATCAAAAAATATCATAGAACGTAAAAAGTAGGAAACTTAATTCTCTACAAAAAAGGTCTCTTAACATTTTGCCATAGCTCGCTTCGTTTCCGAGATATTTGCAGATTTATCTCAAGGGAAGGGGCCTGACGGACATATTTCGAGATATTTCTTCTTCTTGTTGTTCTTCTTCTGCACAGCTAAGCTGGAAGTGGCATTTGCAGCTCGCAATAGTGCAGAGTTATCTCAAGGAAAGGGGCCACGGTGTTTCTGTATCTCTATTATGTTGGTGCGGCTTCGGATCTTTTAAATATCTCGATATATCTCGAAAACTACGCTTCTGATCAAAAAATATCATAGAACGTAAATTGTAGGAAACATAATTCTCTACAAAAAAGGTCTCTTAACATTTTGCCATAGCTCGCTTCGTTTCCGAGATATTTGCAGATTTATCTCAAGGGAAGGGGTCTGACGGACATATTTCGAGATATTTCTTCGTCTTGTTGTTCTTCTTCTGCACAGCTAAGCTCGAAGTGGCATTTGCAGCTCGCAATAGTGCAGAGTTATCTCAACGAAAGGGGCCACGGTGTTTCTGTATCTCTATTATGTTGGTGCGGCTTCGGAACTTTTAAATATGTTGATATATCTCGAGAACTACGCATCTGATCAAAAAATATCATAGAACATAAAAAGTAGGAAACTTAATTCTCTACAAAAAAGGTCTCTTAATATTTTGCCATAGCTCGCTTCGTTTCCGAGATATTTGCAGATTTATCTCAAGGGAAGGGGCCTGACGGACATATTTCGAGATATTTCTTCTTCTTGTTGTTCTTCTTCTGCACAGCTAAGCTGGAAGTGGCATTTGCAGCTCGCAATAGTGCAGAGTTATCTCAATGAAAGGGGCCACGGTGTTTCTGTATCTCTATTATGTTGGTGCGGCTTCGGAATTTTTAAATATCTCGATATATCTCGAAAACTACGCTTCTGATCAAAAAATATCATAGAACGTAAATTGTAGGAAACATAATTCTCTACAAAAAAGGTCTCTTAACATTTTGCCATACCTCGCTTCGTTTCCGAGATATTTGCAGATTTATCTCAAGGGAAGGGGCCTGACGGACATATTTCGAAATATTTCTTCTTCTTGTTGTTCTTCTTCTGCACAGCTAAGCTGGAAGTGGCATTTGCAGCTCGCAAGAGTGCAGAGTTATCTCAAAGAAAGGGGCCACGGTGTTTCTGTACCTCTATTATGTTGGTGCAGCTTCGGAACTTTTAAATATCTTGATATATCTCGAGAACTACGCATCTGATCAAAAATTATCATACAACATAAAAAGTAGGAAACTTAATTCTCTACAAAAAAGGTATCTTAACATTTTGCCATAGCTCGCTTCGTTTCCGAGATATTTGCAGATTTATCTCAAGGGAAGGGGCCTGACGGACCTATTTCGAGATATTTCTTCTTCTTCTTGTTCTTCTTCTGCACAGCTAAGCTGGAAGTGGCATTTGCAGCTCGCAGTAGTGCACAGTTATCTCAAAGAAAGAGGCCACGGTGTTTCTGTAC
The DNA here is from genome assembly GCF_051020975.1 of Osmia lignaria lignaria. Lineage (NCBI taxonomy): Eukaryota > Metazoa > Arthropoda > Insecta > Hymenoptera > Megachilidae > Osmia > Osmia lignaria. Next base: position 741,157 of record NW_027478159.1, on the reverse strand, counting down.
CTCTATTATGTTGGTGCAGCTTCGGAACTGTTAAATATCTTGATATATCTCGAGAACTACGCACCTAATCAAAAAATGTTATAGAACAAAAAGAGTAGGAAACTTAATTCTCTACAAAAAAGGTCTCTTAACATTTTGCAATAGCTCGCTTCGTTTCCGAGATATTTGCAGATATATCTCAAGGGAAGGGGCCTGACGGACATATTTCGAGATATTTCTTCTTCTTGTTGTTCTTCTTCTGCACAGCTAAGCTGGAAGTGGCATTTGCAGCTCGCAATAGTGCAGAGTTATCTCAGAGATCGAGGCCACGGTGTTTCTGTACCTCTATTATGTTGGTGCAGCTTCGGAACTTTTAAATATCTTGATATATCTCGAGAACTACGCATCTGATCAAAAAATATCATAGAACATAAAAAGTAGGAAACTTAATTCTCTACAAAAAAGGTCTCTTAACATTTTGCCATAGCTCGCTTCGTTTCCGAGATATTTGCAGATTTATCTCAAGGGAAGGGGCCTGACGGACATATTTCGAGATATTTCTTCTTCTTGTTGTTCTTCTTCTGCACAGCTAAGCTGGACGTGGCATTTCCAGCTCGCAATAGTGCAGAGTTATCTGAAAGAAAGGGGCCACGGTGTTTCTGTATCTCTATTATGTTGGTGCGGCTTCGGAACTTTTAAATATCTTGATACATCTCGAGAACCACCCATCTGATCAAAAAATATCATAGAACATAAAAAGTAGGAAACTTAATTCTCTACAAAAAAGGTCTCTTAACATTTTGAGATAGCTCGCTTCGTTTCCGAGATATTTGCAGATATATCTCAAGGGAAGGGGCCTGACGGACATATTTCGAGATATTTCTTCTTCTTGTTGTTCTTCTTCTGCACAGCTAAACTGGAAGTGGTATTTCCAGCTCGCAATAGTGCAGAGTTATCTGAAAGAAAGGGGCCACGGTGTTTCTGTATCTCTATTATGTTGGTGCGGCTTCGGAACTTTTAAATATCTCGATATATCTCGAGAACTACGCATCTGATCAAAAAATATCATAGAACATAAATTGTAGGAAACTTAATTCTCTACAAAAAAGGTCTCTTAACATTTTGCCATAGCTCGCTTGGTTTCCGAGATATGTGCAGATTTATCTCAAGGGAAGGGGCCTGACGGACATATTTCGAGATATTTCTTCTTCTTGTTGTTCTTCTTCTGCACAGCTAAGCTGGAAGTGGCATTTGCAGCTCGCAATAGTGCAGAGTTATCTCAAAGAAAGGGGCCACGGTGTTTCTGTATCTCTATTATGTTGGTGCGGCTTCGGAACTTTTAAATATCTTGATATATCTCGAGAACTACGCATCTGATCAAAAAATATCATAGAACATAAAAAGTAGGAAACTTAATTCTCTACAAAAAAGGTCTCTTAACATTTTGAGATAGCTCGCTTCGTTTCCGAGATATTTGCAGATATATCTCAAGGGAAGGGGCCTGACGGACATATTTCGAGATATTTCTTCTTCTTGTTGTTCTTCTTCTGCACAGCTAAACTGGAAGTGGTATTTCCAGCTCGCAATAGTGCAGAGTTATCTGAAAGAAAGGGGCCACGGTATTTCTGTATCTCTATTATGTTGGTGCGGCTTCGGAACTTTTAAATATCTCGATATATCTCGAGAACTACGCATCTGATCAAAAAATATCATAGAACATAAATTGTAGGAAACTTAATTCTCTACAAAAAAGGTCTCTTAACATTTTGCCATAGCTCGCTTGGTTTCCGAGATATGTGCAGATTTATCTCAAGGGAAGGGGCCTGACGGACATATTTCGAGATATTTCTTCTTCTTGTTGTTCTTCTTCTGCACAGCTAAGCTGGAAGTGGCATTTGCAGCTCGCAATAGTGCAGAGTTATCTCAAAGAAAGGGGCCACGGTGTTTCTGTATCTCTATTATGTTGGTGCGGCTTCGGAACTTTTAAATATCTTGATATATCTCGAGAACTACGCATCTGATCAAAAAATATCATAGAACATAAAAAGTAGGAAACTTAATTCTCTGCAAATAAGGTCTCTTAACATTTTGCCATAGCTCGCTTCGTTTCCGAGATATTTGCAGATTCATCTCAAGGGAAGGGGCCTGACGGACATATTTCGAGATATTTCTTCTACTTGTTGTTCTTCTTCTGCACAGCTAAGCTGGAAGTGGCATTTACAGCTCGCAATAGTGCAGAGTTATCTCAAAGAAAGGGGCCACGGTGTTTCTGTACCTCTATTATGTTGGTGCGGCTTCGGAACTTTCAAATATCTTGATACATCTCGAGAACTACGCATCTGATCAAAAAATATCATAGAACATAAAAAGTAGGAAACTTAATTCTCTACAAAAAAGGTCTCTTAACATTTTACCATAGCTCGCTTCGTTTCCGAGATATTTGCAGATTTATCTCAAGGGAAGGGGCCTGACGGACATATTTCGAGATATTTCTTCTTCTTGTTGTTCTTCTTCTGCACAGCTAAGCTGGACGTGGCATTTCCAGCTCGCAATAGTGCAGAGTTATCTCAAAGAAAGGGGCCACGGTGTTTCTGTACCTCTATTATGTTGGTGCGGCTTCGGAACTTTTAAATATCTTGATATATCTCGAGAACTACGCATCTGATCAAAAAATATCATAGAGCATAAATAGTAGGAAACTTAATTCTATACAAAAAAGGTCTCTCAACATTTTGCCATAGCTCGCTTCGTTTCCGAGATATTTACACATTTATCTCAAGGGAAGGGGCCTAACGGACATATTTCGAGATATTTCTTCTTCTTGTTGTTCTTCTTCTGCACAGCTAAGCTGGAAGTAGCATTTCCGGCTCGCACTAGTGCAGAGTTATCGCAAAGAAAGGGGCCACGGTGTTTCTGTATCTCTGTTATGTTGGTGCAGCTTCGGAACTTTTAAATATCTTGATATATCTCGAGAACTACGCATCTGATCAAAAAATATCATGGAACATAAAAAGTAGAAAACTTAATTCTCTACAAAAAAGGTCTCTTAACATTTTGCCATAGCTCGCTTCGTTTCCGAGATATTTGCAGATTTATCTCAAGGGAAGGGGCCTGACGGACATATTTCGAGATATTTCTTCTTCTTGTTGTTCTTCTTCTGCACAGCTAAGCTGGAAGTAGCATTTGCAGCTCGCAATAGCGCAGAGTTATCTCAAAGAAAGGGGCCACGGTGTTTCTGTATCTCTATTATGTTGGTGCAGCTTCGGAACTTTTAAATATCTTGATATATCTCGAGAACTACGCATCTGATCAAAAAATATCATACAACATAAAAAGTAGGAAACTTAATTCTCTACAAAAAAGGTCTCTTAACATTTTGCCATAGCTCGCTTCGTTTCCGAGATATTTGCAGATTCATCTCAAGGGAAGGGGCCTGACGGACATATTTCGAGATATTTCTTCTTCTTGTTGTTCTTCTTCTGCACAGCTAAGCTGGAAGTGGCATTTGCAGCTCGCCATAGTGCAGAGTTATCTCAAAGAAAGGGGCCACGGTGTTTCTGTATCTCTATTATGTTGGTGCGGCTTCGGAACTTTTAAATATCTCGATATATCTCGAGAACTACGCTTCTGATCAAAAAATATCATAGAACATAAATTGTAGGAAACTTAATTCGCTACAAAAAAGGTCTCTTAACATTTTGCCATAGCTCGCTTCGTTTCCGAGATATTTCCAGATATATCTCAAGGGAAGGGGCCTGACGGACATATTTCGAGATATTTCTTCTTCTTGTTGTTCTTCTTCTGCACAGCTAAGCTGGAAGTGGCATTTGCAGCTCGCAATAGTGCAGAGTTATCTCAAAGAAAGGGGCCACGGTGTTTCTGTATCTCTATTATGTTGGTGCGGCTTCGGAACTTTTAAATATCTTGATATATCTCGAGAACTACGCATCTGATCAAAAAATATCATAGAGCATAAATAGTAGGAAACTTAATTCTATACAAAAAAGGTCTCTCAACATTTTGCCATAGCTCGCTTCGTTTCCGAGATATTTGCAGATTTATCTCAAGGGAAGGGGCCTGACGGACATATTTCGAGATATTTCTTCTTCTTGTTGTTCTTCTTCTGCACAGCTAAGCTGGAAGTAGCATTTGCAGCTCGCAATAGCGCAGAGTTATCTCAAAGAAAGGGGCCACGGTGTTTCTGTATCTCTATTATGTTGGTGCAGCTTCGGAACTTTTAAATATCTTGATATATCTCGAGAACTACGCATCTGATCAAAAAATATCATACAACATAAAAAGTAGGAAACTTAATTCTCTACAAAAAAGGTCTCTTAACATTTTGCCATAGCTCGCTTCGTTTCCGAGATATTTGCAGATTTATCTCAAGGGAAGGGGCCTGACGGACATATTTCGAGATATTTCTTCTTCTTGTTGTTCTTCTTCTGCACAGCTAAGCTCGAAGTGGCATTTGCAGCTCGCAAGAGTGCAGAGTTATCTCAATGAAAGGGGCCACGGTGTTTCTGTATCTCTATTATGTTGGTGCGGCTTCGGAATTTTTAAATATCTCGATATATCTCGAAAACTACGCTTCTGATCAAAAAATATCATAGAACATAAATTATTGGAAACATAATTCTCTACAAAAAAGGTCTCTTAACATTTTGCCATAGCTCGCTTCGTTTCCGAGATATTTGCAGATTTATCTCAAGGGAAGGGGCCTGTCGGACATATTTCGAAATATTTCTTCTTCTTGTTGTTCTTCTTCTGCACAGCTAAGCTGGAAGTGGCATTTGCAGCTCGCAAGAGTGCAGAGTTATCTCAAAGAAAGGGGCCACGGTGTTTCTGTACCTCTATTATGTTGGTGCAGCTTCGGAACTTTTAAATATCTTGATATATCTCGAGAACTACGCATCTGATCAAAAATTATCATACAACATAAAAAGTAGGAAACTTAATTCTCTACAAAAAAGGTATCTTAACATTTTGCCATAGCTCGCTTCGTTTCCGAGATATTTGCAGATTTATCTCAAGGGAAGGGGCCTGACGGACCTATTTCGAGATATTTCTTCTTCTTGTTGTTCTTCTTCTGCACAGCTAAGCTGGAAGTGGCATTTGCAGCTCGCAATAGTGCAGAGTTATCTCAGAGATCGAGGCCACGGTGTTTCTGTACCTCTATTATGTTGGTGCAGCTTCGGAACTTTTAAATATCTTGATATATCTCGAGAACTACGCATCTGATCAAAAAATATCATAGAACGTAAAAAGTAGGAAACTTAATTCTCTACAAAAAAGGTCTCTTAACATTTTGCCATAGCTCGCTTCGTTTCCGAGATATTTGCAGATTTATCTCAAGGGAAGGGGCCTGACGGACATATTTCGAGATATTTCTTCTTCTTGTTGTTCTTCTTCTGCACAGCTAAGCTGGAAGTGGCATTTGCAGCTCGCAATAGTGCAGAGTTATCTCAAGGAAAGGGGCCACGGTGTTTCTGTATCTCTATTATGTTGGTGCGGCTTCGGATCTTTTAAATATCTCGATATATCTCGAAAACTACGCTTCTGATCAAAAAATATCATAGAACGTAAATTGTAGGAAACATAATTCTCTACAAAAAAGGTCTCTTAACATTTTGCCATAGCTCGCTTCGTTTCCGAGATATTTGCAGATTTATCTCAAGGGAAGGGGTCTGACGGACATATTTCGAGATATTTCTTCGTCTTGTTGTTCTTCTTCTGCACAGCTAAGCTCGAAGTGGCATTTGCAGCTCGCAATAGTGCAGAGTTATCTCAACGAAAGGGGCCACGGTGTTTCTGTATCTCTATTATGTTGGTGCGGCTTCGGAACTTTTAAATATGTTGATATATCTCGAGAACTACGCATCTGATCAAAAAATATCATAGAACATAAAAAGTAGGAAACTTAATTCTCTACAAAAAAGGTCTCTTAATATTTTGCCATAGCTCGCTTCGTTTCCGAGATATTTGCAGATTTATCTCAAGGGAAGGGGCCTGACGGACATATTTCGAGATATTTCTTCTTCTTGTTGTTCTTCTTCTGCACAGCTAAGCTGGAAGTGGCATTTGCAGCTCGCAATAGTGCAGAGTTATCTCAATGAAAGGGGCCACGGTGTTTCTGTATCTCTATTATGTTGGTGCGGCTTCGGAATTTTTAAATATCTCGATATATCTCGAAAACTACGCTTCTGATCAAAAAATATCATAGAACGTAAATTGTAGGAAACATAATTCTCTACAAAAAAGGTCTCTTAACATTTTGCCATACCTCGCTTCGTTTCCGAGATATTTGCAGATTTATCTCAAGGGAAGGGGCCTGACGGACATATTTCGAAATATTTCTTCTTCTTGTTGTTCTTCTTCTGCACAGCTAAGCTGGAAGTGGCATTTGCAGCTCGCAAGAGTGCAGAGTTATCTCAAAGAAAGGGGCCACGGTGTTTCTGTACCTCTATTATGTTGGTGCAGCTTCGGAACTTTTAAATATCTTGATATATCTCGAGAACTACGCATCTGATCAAAAATTATCATACAACATAAAAAGTAGGAAACTTAATTCTCTACAAAAAAGGTATCTTAACATTTTGCCATAGCTCGCTTCGTTTCCGAGATATTTGCAGATTTATCTCAAGGGAAGGGGCCTGACGGACCTATTTCGAGATATTTCTTCTTCTTCTTGTTCTTCTTCTGCACAGCTAAGCTGGAAGTGGCATTTGCAGCTCGCAGTAGTGCACAGTTATCTCAAAGAAAGAGGCCACGGTGTTTCTGTACCTCTATTATGTTGGTGCAGCTTCGGAACTGTTAAATATCTTGATATATCTCGAGAACTACGCACCTAATCAAAAAATGTTATAGAACAAAAAGAGTAGGAAACTTAATTCTCTACAAAAAAGGTCTCTTAACATTTTGCAATAGCTCGCTTCGTTTCCGAGATATTTGCAGATTTATCTCAAGGGAAGGGGCCTGACGGACATATTTCGAGATATTTCTTCTTCTTGTTGTTCTTCTTCTGCACAGCTAAGCTGGAAGTGGCATTTGCAGCTCGCAATAGTGCAGAGTTATCTCAGAGATCGAGGCCACGGTGTTTCTGTACCTCTATTATGTTGGTGCAGCTTCGGAACTTTTAAATATCTTGATATATCTCGAGAACTACGCATCTGATCAAAAAATATCATAGAACATAAAAAGTAGGAAACTTAATTCTCTACAAAAAAGGTCTCTTAACATTTTGCCATAGCTCGCTTCGTTTCGGAGATATTTGCAGATTTATCTCAAGGGAAGGGGCCTGACGGACATATTTCGAGATATTTCTTCTTCTTGTTGTTCTTCTTCTGCACAGCTAAGCTGGACGTGGCATTTCCAGCTCGCAATAGTGCAGAGTTATCTGAAAGAAAGGGGCCACGGTGTTTCTGTATCTCTATTATGTTGGTGCGGCTTCGGAACTTTTAAATATCTTGATACATCTCGAGAACCACCCATCTGATCAAAAAATATCATAGAACATAAAAAGTAGGAAACTTAATTCTCTACAAAAAAGGTCTCTTAACATTTTGAGATAGCTCGCTTCGTTTCCGAGATATTTGCAGATATATCTCAAGGGAAGGGGCCTGACGGACATATTTCGAGATATTTCTTCTTCTTGTTGTTCTTCTTCTGCACAGCTAAACTGGAAGTGGTATTTCCAGCTCGCAATAGTGCAGAGTTATCTGAAAGAAAGGGGCCACGGTGTTTCTGTATCTCTATTATGTTGGTGCGGCTTCGGAACTTTTAAATATCTCGATATATCTCGAGAACTACGCATCTGATCAAAAAATATCATAGAACATAAATTGTAGGAAACTTAATTCTCTACAAAAAAGGTCTCTTAACATTTTGCCATAGCTCGCTTGGTTTCCGAGATATGTGCAGATTTATCTCAAGGGAAGGGGCCTGACGGACATATTTCGAGATATTTCTTCTTCTTGTTGTTCTTCTTCTGCACAGCTAAGCTGGAAGTGGCATTTGCAGCTCGCAATAGTGCAGAGTTATCTCAAAGAAAGGGGCCACGGTGTTTCTGTATCTCTATTATGTTGGTGCGGCTTCGGAACTTTTAAATATCTTGATATATCTCGAGAACTACGCATCTGATCAAAAATTATCATACAACATAAAAAGTAGGAAACTTAATTCTCTACAAAAAAGGTATCTTAACATTTTGCCATAGCTCGCTTCGTTTCCGAGATATTTGCAGATTTATCTCAAGGGAAGGGGCCTGACGGACCTATTTCGAGATATTTCTTCTTCTTGTTGTTCTTCTTCTGCACAGCTAAGCTGGAAGTGGCATTTGCAGCTCGCAATAGTGCAGAGTTATCTCAGAGATCGAGGCCACGGTGTTTCTGTACCTCTATTATGTTGGTGCAGCTTCGGAACTTTTAAATATCTTGATATATCTCGAGAACTACGCATCTGATCAAAAAATATCATAGAACGTAAAAAGTAGGAAACTTAATTCTCTACAAAAAAGGTCTCTTAACATTTTGCCATAGCTCGCTTCGTTTCCGAGATATTTGCAGATTTATCTCAAGGGAAGGGGCCTGACGGACATATTTCGAGATATTTCTTCTTCTTGTTGTTCTTCTTCTGCACAGCTAAGCTGGAAGTGGCATTTGCAGCTCGCAATAGTGCAGAGTTATCTCAAGGAAAGGGGCCACGGTGTTTCTGTATCTCTATTATGTTGGTGCGGCTTCGGATCTTTTAAATATCTCGATATATCTCGAAAACTACGCTTCTGATCAAAAAATATCATAGAACGTAAATTGTAGGAAACATAATTCTCTACAAAAAAGGTCTCTTAACATTTTGCCATAGCTCGCTTCGTTTCCGAGATATTTGCAGATTTATCTCAAGGGAAGGGGTCTGACGGACATATTTCGAGATATTTCTTCGTCTTGTTGTTCTTCTTCTGCACAGCTAAGCTCGAAGTGGCATTTGCAGCTCGCAATAGTGCAGAGTTATCTCAACGAAAGGGGCCACGGTGTTTCTGTATCTCTATTATGTTGGTGCGGCTTCGGAACTTTTAAATATGTTGATATATCTCGAGAACTACGCATCTGATCAAAAAATATCATAGAACATAAAAAGTAGGAAACTTAATTCTCTACAAAAAAGGTCTCTTAATATTTTGCCATAGCTCGCTTCGTTTCCGAGATATTTGCAGATTTATCTCAAGGGAAGGGGCCTGACGGACATATTTCGAGATATTTCTTCTTCTTGTTGTTCTTCTTCTGCACAGCTAAGCTGGAAGTGGCATTTGCAGCTCGCAATAGTGCAGAGTTATCTCAATGAAAGGGGCCACGGTGTTTCTGTATCTCTATTATGTTGGTGCGGCTTCGGAATTTTTAAATATCTCGATATATCTCGAAAACTACGCTTCTGATCAAAAAATATCATAGAACGTAAATTGTAGGAAACATAATTCTCTACAAAAAAGGTCTCTTAACATTTTGCCATACCTCGCTTCGTTTCCGAGATATTTGCAGATTTATCTCAAGGGAAGGGGCCTGACGGACATATTTCGAAATATTTCTTCTTCTTGTTGTTCTTCTTCTGCACAGCTAAGCTGGAAGTGGCATTTGCAGCTCGCAAGAGTGCAGAGTTATCTCAAAGAAAGGGGCCACGGTGTTTCTGTACCTCTATTATGTTGGTGCAGCTTCGGAACTTTTAAATATCTTGATATATCTCGAGAACTACGCATCTGATCAAAAATTATCATACAACATAAAAAGTAGGAAACTTAATTCTCTACAAAAAAGGTATCTTAACATTTTGCCATAGCTCGCTTCGTTTCCGAGATATTTGCAGATTTATCTCAAGGGAAGGGGCCTGACGGACCTATTTCGAGATATTTCTTCTTCTTCTTGTTCTTCTTCTGCACAGCTAAGCTGGAAGTGGCATTTGCAGCTCGCAGTAGTGCACAGTTATCTCAAAGAAAGAGGCCACGGTGTTTCTGTACCTCTATTATGTTGGTGCAGCTTCGGAACTGTTAAATATCTTGATATATCTCGAGAACTACGCACCTAATCAAAAAATGTTATAGAACAAAAAGAGTAGGAAACTTAATTCTCTACAAAAAAGGTCTCTTAACATTTTGCAATAGCTCGCTTCGTTTCCGAGATATTTGCAGATTTATCTCAAGGGAAGGGGCCTGACGGACATATTTCGAGATATTTCTTCTTCTTGTTGTTCTTCTTCTGCACAGCTAAGCTGGAAGTGGCATTTGCAGCTCGCAATAGTGCAGAGTTATCTCAGAGATCGAGGCCACGGTGTTTCTGTACCTCTATTATGTTGGTGCAGCTTCGGAACTTTTAAATATCTTGATATATCTCGAGAACTACGCATCTGATCAAAAAATATCATAGAACATAAAAAGTAGGAAACTTAATTCTCTACAAAAAAGGTCTCTTAACATTTTGCCATAGCTCGCTTCGTTTCCGAGATATTTGCAGATTTATCTCAAGGGAAGGGGCCTGACGGACATATTTCGAGATATTTCTTCTTCTTGTTGTTCTTCTTCTGCACAGCTAAGCTGGACGTGGCATTTCCAGCTCGCAATAGTGCAGAGTTATCTGAAAGAAAGGGGCCACGGTGTTTCTGTATCTCTATTATGTTGGTGCGGCTTCGGAACTTTTAAATATCTTGATACATCTCGAGAACCACCCATCTGATCAAAAAATATCATAGAACATAAAAAGTAGGAAACTTAATTCTCTACAAAAAAGGTCTCTTAACATTTTGAGATAGCTCGCTTCGTTTCCGAGATATTTGCAGATATATCTCAAGGGAAGGGGCCTGACGGACATATTTCGAGATATTTCTTCTTCTTGTTGTTCTTCTTCTGCACAGCTAAACTGGAAGTGGTATTTCCAGCTCGCAATAGTGCAGAGTTATCTGAAAGAAAGGGGCCACGGTGTTTCTGTATCTCTATTATGTTGGTGCGGCTTCGGAACTTTTAAATATCTCGATATATCTCGAGAACTACGCATCTGATCAAAAAATATCATAGAACATAAATTGTAGGAAACTTAATTCTCTACAAAAAAGGTCTCTTAACATTTTGCCATAGCTCGCTTGGTTTCCGAGATATGTGCAGATTTATCTCAAGGGAAGGGGCCTGACGGACATATTTCGAGATATTTCTTCTTCTTGTTGTTCTTCTTCTGCACAGCTAAGCTGGAAGTGGCATTTGCAGCTCGCAATAGTGCAGAGTTATCTCAAAGAAAGGGGCCACGGTGTTTCTGTATCTCTATTATGTTGGTGCGGCTTCGGAACTTTTAAATATCTTGATATATCTCGAGAACTACGCATCTGATCAAAAAATATCATAGAACATAAAAAGTAGGAAACTTAATTCTCTGCAAATAAGGTCTCTTAACATTTTGCCATAGCTCGCTTCGTTTCCGAGATATTTGCAGATTCATCTCAAGGGAAGGGGCCTGACGGACATATTTCGAGATATTTCTTCTACTTGTTGTTCTTCTTCTGCACAGCTAAGCTGGAAGTGGCATTTGCAGCTCGCAATAGTGCAGAGTTATCTCAGAGATCGAGGCCACGGTGTTTCTGTACCTCTATTATGTTGGTGCAGCTTCGGAACTTTTAAATATCTTGATATATCTCGAGAACTACGCATCTGATCAAAAAATATCATAGAACATAAAAAGTAGGAAACTTAATTCTCTACAAATAATGTCTCTTAACATTTTGAGATAGCTCGCTTCGTTTCCGAGATATTTGCAGATTTATCTCAAGGGAAGGGGCCTGACGGACATATTTCGAGATATTTCTTCTTCTTGTTGTTCTTCTTCTGCACAGCTAAGCTGGAAGTGGCATTTGCAGCCCGCAATAGCGCAGAGTTATCTCAAAGAAAGGGGCCACGGTGTTTCTGTATCTCTATTATGTTGGTGCGGCTTCGGAACTTTTAAATATCTTGATACATCTCGAGAACTACGCATCTGATCAAAAAATATCATAGAACATAAAAAGTAGGAAACTTAATTCTCTACAAAAAAGGTCTCTTAACATTTTACCATAGCTCGCTTCGTTTCCGAGATATTTGCAGATTTATCTCAAGGGAAGGGGCCTGACGGACATATTTCGAGATATTTCTTCTTCTTGTTGTTCTTCTTCTGCACAGCTAAACTGGAAGTGGTATTTCCAGCTCGCAATAGTGCAGAGTTATCTGAAAGAAAGGGGCCACGGTGTTTCTGTATCTCTATTATGTTGGTGCGGCTTCGGAACTTTTAAATATCTTGATATATCTCGAGAACTACGCATCTGATCAAAAAATATCATAGAACATAAAAAGTAGGAAACTTAATTCTCTACAAATAATGTCTCTTAACATTTTGAGATAGCTCGCTTCGTTTCCGAGATATATGCAGATTTATCTCAAGGGAAGGGGCCTGACGGACATATTTCGAGATATTTCTTCTTCTTGTTGTTCTTCTTCTGCACAGCTAAGCTGGAAGTGGCATTTGCAGCCCGCAATAGCGCAGAGTTATCTCAAAGAAAGGGGCCACGGTGTTTCTGTATCTCTATTATGTTGGTGCGGCTTCGGAACTTTTAAATATCTTGATACATCTCGAGAACTACGCATCTGATCAAAAAATATCATAGAACATAAAAAGTAGGAAACTTAATTCTCTACAAAAAAGGTCTCTTAACATTTTACCATAGCTCGCTTCGTTTTCGAGATATTTGCAGATTTATCTCAAGGGAAGGGGCCTGACGGACATATTTCGAGATATTTCTTCTTCTTGTTGTTCTTCTTCTGCACAGCTAAGCTGGACGTGGCATTTCCAGCTCGCAATAGTGCAGAGTTATCTGAAAGAAAGGGGCCACGGTGTTTCTGTATCTCTATTATGTTGGTGCGGCTTCGGAACTTTTAAATATCTTGATATATCTCGAGAACTACGCATCTGATCAAAAAATATCATAGAACATAAAAAGTAGGAAACTTAATTCTCTCCAAAAAAGGTCTCTTAACATTCTGAGATAGCTCGCTTCGTTTCCGAGATATTTGCAGATATATCTCAAGGGAAGGGGCCTGACGGACATATTTCGAGATATTTCTTCTTCTTGTTGTTCTTCTTCTGCACAGCTAAACTGGAAGTGGTATTTCCAGCTCGCAATAGTGCAGAGTTATCTGAAAGAAAGGGGCCACGGTGTTTCTGTATCTCTATTATGTTGGTGCGGCTTCGGAACTTTTAAATATCTTGATATATCTCGAGAACTACGCATCTGATCAAAAAATATCATAGAACATAAAAAGTAGGAAACTTAATTCTCTACAAATAATGTCTCTTAACATTTTGAGATAGCTCGCTTCGTTTCCGAGATATATGCAGATTTATCTCAAGGGAAGGGGCCTGACGGACATATTTCGAGATATTTCTTCTTCTTGTTGTTCTTCTTCTGCACAGCTAAGCTGGAAGTGGCATTTGCAGCTCGCAATAGTGCAGAGTTATCTCAAAGAAAGAGGCCACGGTGTTTCTGTACCTCTATTATGTTGGTGCAGCTTCGGAACTTTTAAATATCTTGATATATCTCGAGAACTACGCATCTAATCAAAAAATATCATGGAACATAAAAAGTAGAAAACTGAATTCTCTACAAAAATGGTCTCTTAACATTTTGCCATAGCCCGCTTCGTTTCCGAGATATTTGCAGATTTATCTCAAGGGAAGGGGCCTGACGGACATATTTCGAGATATTTCTTCTTCTTGTTGTTGTTCTTCTGCACAGCTAAGCTGGAAGTGGCATTTGCAGCTCGCAATAGTGCAGAGTTATCTCAAAGAAAGGGGCCACGGTGTTTCTGTATCTCTATTATGTTGGTGCGACTTCGGAACTTTTAAATATCTCGATATATCTCGAGAACTACGCATCTGATCAAAAAATATCATAGAACATAAATTGTAGGAAACTTAATTCTCTACAAAAAAGGTCTCTTAACATTTTGCCATAGCTCGCTTGGTTTCCGAGATATGTGCAGATTTATCTCGAGGGAAGGGGCCTGACGGACATATTTCGAGATATTTCTTCTTCTTGTTGTTCTTCTTCTGCACAGCTAAGCTGGAAGTGGCATTTGCAGCTCGCCATAGTGCAGAGTTATCTCAAAGAAAGGGGCCACGGTGTTTCTGTATCTCTATTATGTTGGTGCGGCTTCGGAACTTTGAAATATCTTGATATATCTCGAGAACTACGCATCTGATCAAAAAATATCATAGAACATAAAAAGTAGGAAACTTAATTCTCTACAAAAAAGGTCTCTTAAGATTTTGCCATAGCTCGCTTCGTTTCCGAGATATTTGCCGCTGTATCTCAAGGGAAGGGGCCTGACGGACATATTTCGAGATATTTCTTCTTCTTGTTGTTCTTCTTCTGCACAGCTAAGCTGGAAGTGGCATTTGCAGCTCGCAAGAGTGCAGAGTTATCTCACAGAAAGGGGCCACGGTGTTTCTGTATCTCTATTATATTGGTGCAGCTTCGGAACTTTTAAATATCCTGATATATCTCGAGAACTACGCATCTGATCAAAAATTATCATACAACATAAAAAGTAGGAAACTTAATTCTCTACAAAAAAGGTATCTTAACATTTTGCCATAGCTCGCTTCGTTTCCGAGATATTTGCAGATTTATCTCAAGGGAAGGGGCCTGACGGACCTATTTCGAGATATTTCTTCTTCTTGTTGTTCTTCTTCTGCACAGCTAAGCTGGAAGTGGCATTTGCAGCTCGCAATAGTGCAGAGTTATCTCAGAGATCGAGGCCACGGTGTTTCTGTACCTCTATTATGTTGGTGCAGCTTCGGAACTTTTAAATATCTTGATATATCTCGAGAACTACGCATCTGATCAAAAAATATCATAGAACATAAAAAGTAGGAAACTTAATTCTCTACAAAAAAGGTCTCTTAACATTTTGCCATAGCTCGCTTCGTTTCCGAGATATTTGCAGATTTATCTCAAGGGAAGGGGCCTGACGGACATATTTCGAGATATTTCTTCTTCTTGTTGTTCTTCTCCTGCACAGCTAAGCTGGAAGTGGCATTTGCAGCTCGCAGTAGTGCACAGTTATCTCAAAGAAAGAGGCCACGGTGTTTCTCTACCTCTATTATGTTGGTGCAGCTTCGGAACTGTTAAATATCTTGATATATCTCGAGAACTACGCACCTAATCAAAAAATGTTATAGAACAAAAAGAGTAGGAAACTTAATTCTCTACAAAAAAGGTCTCTTAACATTTTGCAATAGCTCGCTTCGTTTCCGAGATATTTGCAGATTTATCTCAAGGGAAGGGGCCTGACGGACATATTTCGAGATATTTCTTCTTCTTGTTGTTCTTCTTCTGTACAGCTAAGCTGGAAGTGGCATTTGCAGCTCGCAATAGTGCAGAGTTATCTCAGAGATCGAGGCCACGGTGTTTCTGTACCTCTATTATGTTGGTGCAGCTTCGGAACTTTTAAATATCTTGATATATCTCGAGAACTACGCGTTTGATCAAAAAATATCATAGAACATAAAAAGTAGGAAACATAATTCTCTACAAAAAAGGTCTCTTAACATTTTGCCATAGCTCGCTTCGTTTCCGAGATATTTGCAGATTTATCTCAAGGGAAGGGGCCTGACGGACATATTTCGAGATATTTCTTCTTCTTGTTGTTCTTCTTCTGCACAGCTAAGCTGGAAGTGGCATTTGCAGCTCGCAAGAGTGCAGAGTTATCTCAAAGAAAGGGGCCACGGTGTTTCTGTACCTCTATTATGTTGGTGCAGCTTCGGAACTTTTAAATATCTTGATATATCTCGAGAACTACGCATCTGATCAAAAATTATCATACAACATAAAAAGTAGGAAACTTAATTCTCTACAAAAAAGGTATCTTAACATTTTGCCATAGCTCGCTTCGTTTCCGAGATATTTGCAGATTTATCTCAAGGGAAGGGGCCTGACGGACATATTTCGAGATATTTCTTCTTCTTGTTGTTCTTCTTCTGCACAGCTAAGCTGGAAGTGGCATTTGCAGCTCGCAATAGTGCAGAGTTATCTCAGAGATCGAGGCCACGGTGTTTCTGTACCTCTATTATGTTGGTGCAGCTTCGGAACTTTTAAATATCTTGATATATCTCGAGAACTACGCATCTGATCAAAAAATATCATAGAACATAAAAAGTAGGAAACTTAATTCTGTACAAAAAAGGTATCTTAACATTTTGCCATAGCTCGCTTCGTTTCCGAGATATTTGTAGATTTATCTCAAGGGAAGGGGCCTGACGGACATATTTCGAGATATTTCTTCTTCTTCTTGTTCTTCTTCTGCACAGCTAAGCTGGAAGTGGCATTTGCAGCTCGCAATAGTGCAGAGTTATCTCAGAGATCGAGGCCACGGTGTTTCTGTACCTCTATTATGTTGGTGCAGCTTCGGAACTTTTAAATATCTTGATATATCTCGAGAACTACGCATCTGATCAAAAAATATCATAGAACATAAAAAGTAGGAAACTTAATTCTGTACAAAAAAGGTATCTTAACATTTTGCCATAGCTCGCTTCGTTTCCGAGATATTTGTAGATTTATCTCAAGGGAAGGGGCCTGACGGACATATTTCGAAATATTTCTTCTTCTTGTTGTTCTTCTTCTGCACAGCTAAGCTGGAAGTGGCATTTGCAGCTCGCAAGAGTGCAGAGTTATCTCAAAGAAAGGGGCCACGGTGTTTCTGTACCTCTATTATGTTGGTGCAGCTTCGGAACTTTTAAATATCTTGATATATCTCGAGAACTACGCATCTGATCAAAAATTATCATACAACATAAAAAGTAGGAAACATAATTCTCTACAAAAAAGGTCTCTTAACATTTTGCCATAGCTCGCTTCGTTTCCGAGATATTTGCAGATTGATCTCAAGGGAAGGGGCCTGACGGACATATTTCGAAATATTTCTTCTTCTTGTTGTTCTTCTTCTGCACGGCTAAGCTGGAAGTGGCATTTGCAGCTCGCAAGAGTGCAGAGTTATCTCAAAGAAAGGGGCCACGGTGTTTCTGTACCTCTATTATGTTTGTGCAGCTGTGGAACCTTTAAATATCTTGATATATCTCGAGAACTACGCATCTGATCAAAAAATATCATAGAACATGAAAAGTAGGAAACTTAATTCTGTACAAAAAAGGTATCTTATCATTTTGCCATAGCTCGCTTCGTTTCCGAGATATTTGTAGATTTATCTCAAGGGAAGGGGCCTGACGGACATATTTCGAGATATTTCTTCTTCTTGTTGTTCTTCTTCTGCACAGCTAAGCTGGAAGTGGCATTTGCAGCTCGCAAGAGGGCAGAGTTATCTCAAAGAAAGGGGCCACGGTGTTTCTGTACCTCTATTATGTTGGTGCAGCTTCGGAACTTTTAAATATCTTGATATATCTCGAGAACTACGCATCTGATCAAAAATTATCATACAACATAAAAAGTAGGAAACATAATTCTCTACAAAAAAGGTATCTTAACATTTTGCCATAGCTCGCTTCGTTTCCGAGATATTTGCAGATTTATCTCAAGGGAAGTGGCCTGACGGACCTATTTCGAGATATTTCTTCTTCTTCTTGTTCTTCTTCTGCACAGCTAAGCTGGAAGTGGCATTTGCAGCTCGGAGTAGTGCAGAGTTATCTCAGAGAAAGAGGCCACGGTGTTTCTGTACCTCTATTATGTTGGTGCAGCTGCGGAACTTTTAAATATCTTGATATATCTCGAGAACTACGCATCTGATCAAAAAATATCATAGAACATAAAAAGTAGGAAACTTAATTCTCTACAAAAAAGGTCTCTTAACATTTTGCCATAGCTCGCTTCGTTTCCGAGATATTTGCAGATTTATCTCAAGGGAAGGGGCCTGACGGACATATTTCGAGATATTTCTTCTTCTTGTTGTTCTTCTTCTGCACAGCTAAGCTGGAAGTGGCATTTGCAGCTCGCAATAGTGCAGAGTTATCTCAAGGAAAGGGGCCACGGTGTTTCTGTATCTCTATTATGTTGGTGCGGCTTCGGATCTTTTAAATATCTCGATATATCTCGAAAACTACGCTTCTGATCAAAAAATATCATAGAACGTAAATTGTAGGAAACATAATTCTCTACAAAAAAGGTCTCTTAACATTTTGCCATAGCTCGCTTCGTTTCCGAGATATTTGCAGATTTATCTCAAGGGAAGGGGTCTGACGGACATATTTCGAGATATTTCTTCTTCTTGTTGTTCTTCTTCTGCACAGCTAAGCTCGAAGTGGCATTTGCAGCTCGCAATAGTGCAGAGTTATCTCAAAGAAAGGGGCCACGGTGTTTCTGTATCTCTATTATGTTGGTGCGGCTTCGGAACTTTTAAATATGTTGATATATCTCGAGAACTACGCATCTGATCAAAAAATATCATAGAACATAAAAAGTAGGAAACTTAATTCTCTACAAAAAAGGTCTCTTAATATTTTGCCATAGCTCGCTTCGTTTCCGAGATATTTGCAGATTTATCTCAAGGGAAGGGGCCTGACGGACATATTTCCAGATATTTCTTATTCTTGTTGTTCTTCTTCTGCACAGCTAAGCTGGAAGTGGCATTTGCAGCTCGCAATAGTGCAGAGTTATCTCAATGAAAGGGGCCACGGTGTTTCTGTATCTCTATTATGTTGGTGCGGCTTCGGAATTTTTAAATATCTCGATATATCTCGAAAACTACGCTTCTGATCAAAAAATATCATAGAACGTAAATTGTAGGAAACATAATTCTCTACAAAAAAGGTCTCTTAACATTTTGCCATACCTCGCTTCGTTTCCGAGATATTTGCAGATTTATCTCAAGGGAAGGGGCCTGACGGACATATTTCGAAATATTTCTTCTTCTTGTTGTTCTTCTTCTGCACAGCTAAGCTGGAAGTGGCATTTGCAGCTCGCAAGAGTGCAGAGTTATCTCAAAGAAAGGGGCCACGGTGTTTCTGTACCTCTATTATGTTGGTGCAGCTTCGGAACTTTTAAATATCTTGATATATCTCGAGAACTACGCATCTGATCAAAAAATATCATAGAACATAAAAAGTAGGAAACTTAATTCTGTACAAAAAAGGTATCTTAACATTTTGCCATAGCTCGCTTCGTTTCCGAGATATTTGTAGATTTATCTCAAGGGAAGGGGCCTGACGGACATATTTCGAAATATTTCTTCTTCTTGTTGTTCTTCTTCTGCACAGCTAAGCTGGAAGTGGCATTTGCAGCTCGCAAGAGTGCAGAGTTATCTCAAAGAAAGGGGCCACGGTGTTTCTGTACCTCTATTATGTTGGTGCAGCTTCGGAACTTTTAAATATCTTGATATATCTCGAGAACTACGCATCTGATCAAAAATTATCATACAACATAAAAAGTAGGAAACATAATTCTCTACAAAAAAGGTCTCTTAACATTTTGCCATAGCTCGCTTCGTTTCCGAGATATTTGCAGATTTATCTCAAGGGAAGGGGCCTGACGGACATATTTCGAAATATTTCTTCTTCTTGTTGTTCTTCTTCTGCACAGCTAAGCTGGAAGTGGCATTTGCAGCTCGCAAGAGTGCAGAGTTATCTCAAAGAAAGGGGCCACGGTGTTTCTGTACCTCTATTATGTTGGTGCAGCTTCGGAACTTTTAAATATCTTGATATATCTCGAGAACTACGCATCTGATCAAAAATTATCATACAACATAAAAAGTAGGAAACTTAATTCTCTACAAAAAAGGTATCTTAACATTTTGCCATAGCTCGCTTCGTTTCCGAGATATTTGCAGATTTATCTCAAGGGAAGGGGCCTGACGGACCTATTTCGAGATATTTCTTCTTCTTCTTGTTCTTCTTCTGCACAGCTAAGCTGGAAGTGGCATTTGCAGCTCGCAGTAGTGCACAGTTATCTCAAAGAAAGAGGCCACGGTGTTTCTCTACCTCTATTATGTTGGTGCAGCTTCGGAACTGTTAAATATCTTGATATATCTCGAGAACTACGCACCTAATCAAAAAATGTTATAGAACAAAAAGAGTAGGAAACTTAATTCTCTACAAAAAAGGTCTCTTAACATTTTGCAATAGCTCGCTTCGTTTCCGAGATATTTGCAGATTTATCTCAAGGGAAGGGGCCTGACGGACATATTTCGAGATATTTCTTCTTCTTGTTGTTCTTCTTCTGCACAGCTAAGCTGGAAGTGGCATTTGCAGCTCGCAATAGTGCAGAGTTATCTCAGAGATCGAGGCCACGGTGTTTCTGTACCTCTATTATGTTGGTGCAGCTTCGGAACTTTTAAATATCTTGATATATCTCGAGAACTACGCATCTGATCAAAAAATATCATAGAACATAAAAAGTAGGAAACTTAATTCTGTACAAAAAAGGTATCTTAACATTTTGCCATAGCTCGCTTCGTTTCCGAGATATTTGTAGATTTATCTCAAGGGAAGGGGCCTGACGGACATATTTCGAGATATTTCTTCTTCTTCTTGTTCTTCTTCTGCACAGCTAAGCTGGAAGTGGCATTTGCAGCTCGCAATAGTGCAGAGTTATCTCAGAGATCGAGGCCACGGTGTTTCTGTACCTCTATTATGTTGGTGCAGCTTCGGAACTTTTAAATATCTTGATATATCTCGAGAACTACGCATCTGATCAAAAAATATCATAGAACATAAAAAGTAGGAAACTTAATTCTGTACAAAAAAGGTATCTTAACATTTTGCCATAGCTCGCTTCGTTTCCGAGATATTTGTAGATTTATCTCAAGGGAAGGGGCCTGACGGACATATTTCGAAATATTTCTTCTTCTTGTTGTTCTTCTTCTGCACAGCTAAGCTGGAAGTGGCATTTGCAGCTCGCAAGAGTGCAGAGTTATCTCAAAGAAAGGGGCCACGGTGTTTCTGTACCTCTATTATGTTGGTGCAGCTTCGGAACTTTTAAATATCTTGATATATCTCGAGAACTACGCATCTGATCAAAAATTATCATACAACATAAAAAGTAGGAAACATAATTCTCTACAAAAAAGGTATCTTAACATTTTGCCATAGCTCGCTTCGTTTCCGAGATATTTGCAGATTTATCTCAAGGGAAGTGGCCTGACGGACCTATTTCGAGATATTTCTTCTTCTTCTTGTTCTTCTTCTGCACAGCTAAGCTGGAAGTGGCATTTGCAGCTCGGAGTAGTGCAGAGTTATCTCAGAGAAAGAGGCCACGGTGTTTCTGTACCTCTATTATGTTGGTGCAGCTGCGGAACTTTTAAATATCTTGATATATCTCGAGAACTACGCATCTGATCAAAAAATATCATAGAACATAAAAAGTAGGAAACTTAATTCTCTACAAAAAAGGTCTCTTAACATTTTGCCATAGCTCGCTTCGTTTCCGAGATATTTGCAGATTTATCTCAAGGGAAGGGGCCTGACGGACATATTTCGAGATATTTCTTCTTCTTGTTGTTCTTCTTCTGCACAGCTAAGCTGGAAGTGGCATTTGCAGCTCGCAATAGTGCAGAGTTATCTCAAGGAAAGGGGCCACGGTGTTTCTGTATCTCTATTATGTTGGTGCGGCTTCGGATCTTTTAAATATCTCGATATATCTCGAAAACTACGCTTCTGATCAAAAAATATCATAGAACGTAAATTGTAGGAAACATAATTCTCTACAAAAAAGGTCTCTTAACATTTTGCCATAGCTCGCTTCGTTTCCGAGATATTTGCAGATTTATCTCAAGGGAAGGGGTCTGACGGACATATTTCGAGATATTTCTTCTTCTTGTTGTTCTTCTTCTGCACAGCTAAGCTCGAAGTGGCATTTGCAGCTCGCAATAGTGCAGAGTTATCTCAAAGAAAGGGGCCACGGTGTTTCTGTATCTCTATTATGTTGGTGCGGCTTCGGAACTTTTAAATATGTTGATATATCTCGAGAACTACGCATCTGATCAAAAAATATCATAGAACATAAAAAGTAGGAAACTTAATTCTCTACAAAAAAGGTCTCTTAATATTTTGCCATAGCTCGCTTCGTTTCCGAGATATTTGCAGATTTATCTCAAGGGAAGGGGCCTGACGGACATATTTCCAGATATTTCTTATTCTTGTTGTTCTTCTTCTGCACAGCTAAGCTGGAAGTGGCATTTGCAGCTCGCAATAGTGCAGAGTTATCTCAATGAAAGGGGCCACGGTGTTTCTGTATCTCTATTATGTTGGTGCGGCTTCGGAATTTTTAAATATCTCGATATATCTCGAAAACTACGCTTCTGATCAAAAAATATCATAGAACGTAAATTGTAGGAAACATAATTCTCTACAAAAAAGGTCTCTTAACATTTTGCCATACCTCGCTTCGTTTCCGAGATATTTGCAGATTTATCTCAAGGGAAGGGGCCTGACGGACATATTTCGAAATATTTCTTCTTCTTGTTGTTCTTCTTCTGCACAGCTAAGCTGGAAGTGGCATTTGCAGCTCGCAAGAGTGCAGAGTTATCTCAAAGAAAGGGGCCACGGTGTTTCTGTACCTCTATTATGTTGGTGCAGCTTCGGAACTTTTAAATATCTTGATATATCTCGAGAACTACGCATCTGATCAAAAAATATCATAGAACATAAAAAGTAGGAAACTTAATTCTGTACAAAAAAGGTATCTTAACATTTTGCCATAGCTCGCTTCGTTTCCGAGATATTTGTAGATTTATCTCAAGGGAAGGGGCCTGACGGACATATTTCGAAATATTTCTTCTTCTTGTTGTTCTTCTTCTGCACAGCTAAGCTGGAAGTGGCATTTGCAGCTCGCAAGAGTGCAGAGTTATCTCAAAGAAAGGGGCCACGGTGTTTCTGTACCTCTATTATGTTGGTGCAGCTTCGGAACTTTTAAATATCTTGATATATCTCGAGAACTACGCATCTGATCAAAAATTATCATACAACATAAAAAGTAGGAAACATAATTCTCTACAAAAAAGGTCTCTTAACATTTTGCCATAGCTCGCTTCGTTTCCGAGATATTTGCAGATTTATCTCAAGGGAAGGGGCCTGACGGACATATTTCGAAATATTTCTTCTTCTTGTTGTTCTTCTTCTGCACAGCTAAGCTGGAAGTGGCATTTGCAGCTCGCAAGAGTGCAGAGTTATCTCAAAGAAAGGGGCCACGGTGTTTCTGTACCTCTATTATGTTGGTGCAGCTTCGGAACTTTTAAATATCTTGATATATCTCGAGAACTACGCATCTGATCAAAAATTATCATACAACATAAAAAGTAGGAAACTTAATTCTCTACAAAAAAGGTATCTTAACATTTTGCCATAGCTCGCTTCGTTTCCGAGATATTTGCAGATTTATCTCAAGGGAAGGGGCCTGACGGACCTATTTCGAGATATTTCTTCTTCTTCTTGTTCTTCTTCTGCACAGCTAAGCTGGAAGTGGCATTTGCAGCTCGCAGTAGTGCACAGTTATCTCAAAGAAAGAGGCCACGGTGTTTCTCTACCTCTATTATGTTGGTGCAGCTTCGGAACTGTTAAATATCTTGATATATCTCGAGAACTACGCACCTAATCAAAAAATGTTATAGAACAAAAAGAGTAGGAAACTTAATTCTCTACAAAAAAGGTCTCTTAACATTTTGCAATAGCTCGCTTCGTTTCCGAGATATTTGCAGATTTATCTCAAGGGAAGGGGCCTGACGGACATATTTCGAGATATTTCTTCTTCTTGTTGTTCTTCTTCTGCACAGCTAAGCTGGAAGTGGCATTTGCAGCTCGCAATAGTGCAGAGTTATCTCAGAGATCGAGGCCACGGTGTTTCTGTACCTCTATTATGTTGGTGCAGCTTCGGAACTTTTAAATATCTTGATATATCTCGAGAACTACGCATCTGATCAGAAAATATCATAGAACATAAAAAGTAGGAAACTTAATTCTCTACAAAAAAGGTCTCTTAACATTTTGCCATAGCTCGCTTCGTTTCCGAGATATTTGCAGATTTATCTCAAGGGAAGGGGCCTGACGGACATATTTCGAGATATTTCTTCTTCTTGTTGTTCTTCTTCTGCACAGCTAAGCTGGAAGTGGCATTTGCAGCTCGCAATAGTGCAGAGTTATCTCAAGGAAAGGGGCCACGGTGTTTCTGTATCTCTATTATGTTGGTGCGGCTTCGGATCTTTTAAATATCTCGATATATCTCGAAAACTACGCTTCTGATCAAAAAATATCATAGAACGTAAATTGTAGGAAACATAATTCTCTACAAAAAAGGTCTCTTAACATTTTGCCATAGCTCGCTTCGTTTCCGAGATATTTGCAGATTTATCTCAAGGGAAGGGGTCTGACGGACATATTTCGAGATATTTCTTCTTCTTGTTGTTCTTCTTCTGCACAGCTAAGCTCGAAGTGGCATTTGCAGCTCGCAATAGTGCAGAGTTATCTCAAAGAAAGGGGCCACGGTGTTTCTGTATCTCTATTATGTTGGTGCGGCTTCGGAACTTTTAAATATGTTGATATATCTCGAGAACTACGCATCTGATCAAAAAATATCATAGAACATAAAAAGTAGGAAACTTAATTCTCTACAAAAAAGGTCTCTTAATATTTTGCCATAGCTCGCTTCGTTTCCGAGATATTTGCAGATTTATCTCAAGGGAAGGGGCCTGACGGACATATTTCCAGATATTTCTTATTCTTGTTGTTCTTCTTCTGCACAGCTAAGCTGGAAGTGGCATTTGCAGCTCGCAAGAGTGCAGAGTTATCTCAAAGAAAGGGGCCACGGTGTTTCTGTATCTCTATTATGTTGGTGCGGCTTCGGAACTTTTAAATATGTTGATATATCTCGAGAACTACGCATCTGATCAAAAAATATCATAGAACATAAAAAGTAGGAAACTTAATTCTCTACAAAAAAGGTCTCTTAATATTTTGCCATAGCTCGCTTCGTTTCCGAGATATTTGCAGATTTATCTCAAGGGAAGGGGCCTGACGGACCTATTTCGAGATATTTCTTCTTCTTCTTGTTCTTCTTCTGCACAGCTAAGCTGGAAGTGGCATTTGCAGCTCGCAGTAGTGCACAGTTATCTCAAAGAAAGAGGCCACGGTGTTTCTCTACCTCTATTATGTTGGTGCAGCTTCGGAACTGTTAAATATCTTGATATATCTCGAGAACTACGCACCTAATCAAAAAATGTTATAGAACAAAAAGAGTAGGAAACTTAATTCTCTACAAAAAAGGTCTCTTAACATTTTGCAATAGCTCGCTTCGTTTCCGAGATATTTGCAGATTTATCTCAAGGGAAGGGGCCTGACGGACATATTTCGAGATATTTCTTCTTCTTGTTGTTCTTCTTCTGCACAGCTAAGCTGGAAGTGGCATTTGCAGCTCGCAATAGTGCAGAGTTATCTCAGAGATCGAGGCCACGGTGTTTCTGTACCTCTATTATGTTGGTGCAGCTTCGGAACTTTTAAATATCTTGATATATCTCGAGAACTACGCATCTGATCAAAAAATATCATAGAACATAAAAAGTAGGAAACTTAATTCTGTACAAAAAAGGTATCTTAACATTTTGCCATAGCTCGCTTCGTTTCCGAGATATTTGTAGATTTATCTCAAGGGAAGGGGCCTGACGGACATATTTCGAAATATTTCTTCTTCTTGTTGTTCTTCTTCTGCACAGCTAAGCTGGAAGTGGCATTTGCAGCTCGCAAGAGTGCAGAGTTATCTCAAAGAAAGGGGCCACGGTGTTTCTGTACCTCTATTATGTTGGTGCAGCTTCGGAACTTTTAAATATCTTGATATATCTCGAGAACTACGCATCTGATCAAAAATTATCATAGAACATAAAAAGTAGGAAACTTAATTCTCTACAAAAAAGGTCTCTTAACATTTTGCCATAGCTCGCTTCGTTTCCGAGATATTTGCAGATTTATCTCAAGGGAAGGGGCCTGACGGACCTATTTCGAGATATTTCTTCTTCTTCTTGTTCTTCTTCTGCACAGCTAAGCTGGAAGTGGCATTTGCAGCTCGCAGTAGTGCACAGTTATCTCAAAGAAAGAGGCCACGGTGTTTCTCTACCTCTATTATGTTGGTGCAGCTTCGGAACTGTTAAATATCTTGATATATCTCGAGAACTACGCACCTAATCAAAAAATGTTATAGAACAAAAAGAGTAGGAAACTTAATTCTCTACAAAAAAGGTCTCTTAACATTTTGCAATAGCTCGCTTCGTTTCCGAGATATTTGCAGATTTATCTCAAGGGAAGGGGCCTGACGGACATATTTCGAGATATTTCTTCTTCTTGTTGTTCTTCTTCTGCACAGCTAAGCTGGAAGTGGCATTTGCAGCTCGCAATAGTGCAGAGTTATCTCAGAGATCGAGGCCACGGTGTTTCTGTACCTCTATTATGTTGGTGCAGCTTCGGAACTTTTAAATATCTTGATATATCTCGAGAACTACGCATCTGATCAGAAAATATCATAGAACATAAAAAGTAGGAAACTTAATTCTCTACAAAAAAGGTCTCTTAACATTTTGCCATAGCTCGCTTCGTTTCCGAGATATTTGCAGATTTATCTCAAGGGAAGGGGCCTGACGGACATATTTCGAGATATTTCTTCTTCTTGTTGTTCTTCTTCTGCACAGCTAAGCTGGAAGTGGCATTTGCAGCTCGCAATAGTGCAGAGTTATCTCAAGGAAAGGGGCCACGGTGTTTCTGTATCTCTATTATGTTGGTGCGGCTTCGGATCTTTTAAATATCTCGATATATCTCGAAAACTACGCTTCTGATCAAAAAATATCATAGAACGTAAATTGTAGGAAACATAATTCTCTACAAAAAAGGTCTCTTAACATTTTGCCATAGCTCGCTTCGTTTCCGAGATATTTGCAGATTTATCTCAAGGGAAGGGGTCTGACGGACATATTTCGAGATATTTCTTCTTCTTGTTGTTCTTCTTCTGCACAGCTAAGCTCGAAGTGGCATTTGCAGCTCGCAATAGTGCAGAGTTATCTCAAAGAAAGGGGCCACGGTGTTTCTGTATCTCTATTATGTTGGTGCGGCTTCGGAACTTTTAAATATGTTGATATATCTCGAGAACTACGCATCTGATCAAAAAATATCATAGAACATAAAAAGTAGGAAACTTAATTCTCTACAAAAAAGGTCTCTTAATATTTTGCCATAGCTCGCTTCGTTTCCGAGATATTTGCAGATTTATCTCAAGGGAAGGGGCCTGACGGACATATTTCCAGATATTTCTTATTCTTGTTGTTCTTCTTCTGCACAGCTAAGCTGGAAGTGGCATTTGCAGCTCGCAAGAGTGCAGAGTTATCTCAAAGAAAGGGGCCACGGTGTTTCTGTATCTCTATTATGTTGGTGCGGCTTCGGAACTTTTAAATATGTTGATATATCTCGAGAACTACGCATCTGATCAAAAAATATCATAGAACATAAAAAGTAGGAAACTTAATTCTCTACAAAAAAGGTCTCTTAATATTTTGCCATAGCTCGCTTCGTTTCCGAGATATTTGCAGATTTATCTCAAGGGAAGGGGCCTGACGGACCTATTTCGAGATATTTCTTCTTCTTCTTGTTCTTCTTCTGCACAGCTAAGCTGGAAGTGGCATTTGCAGCTCGCAGTAGTGCACAGTTATCTCAAAGAAAGAGGCCACGGTGTTTCTCTACCTCTATTATGTTGGTGCAGCTTCGGAACTGTTAAATATCTTGATATATCTCGAGAACTACGCACCTAATCAAAAAATGTTATAGAACAAAAAGAGTAGGGAACTTAATTCTCTACAAAAAAGGTCTCTTAACATTTTGCAATAGCTCGCTTCGTTTCCGAGATATTTGCAGATTTATCTCAAGGGAAGGGGCCTGACGGACATATTTCGAGATATTTCTTCTTCTTGTTGTTCTTCTTCTGCACAGCTAAGCTGGAAGTGGCATTTGCAGCTCGCAATAGTGCAGAGTTATCTCAGAGATCGAGGCCACGGTGTTTCTGTACCTCTATTATGTTGGTGCAGCTTCGGAACTTTTAAATATCTTGATATATCTCGAGAACTACGCATCTGATCAAAAAATATCATAGAACATAAAAAGTAGGAAACTTAATTCTGTACAAAAAAGGTATCTTAACATTTTGCCATAGCTCGCTTCGTTTCCGAGATATTTGTAGATTTATCTCAAGGGAAGGGGCCTGACGGACATATTTCGAAATATTTCTTCTTCTTGTTGTTCTTCTTCTGCACAGCTAAGCTGGAAGTGGCATTTGCAGCTCGCAAGAGTGCAGAGTTATCTCAAAGAAAGGGGCCACGGTGTTTCTGTACCTCTATTATGTTGGTGCAGCTTCGGAACTTTTAAATATCTTGATATATCTCGAGAACTACGCATCTGATCAAAAATTATCATACAACATAAAAAGTAGGAAACATAATTCTCTACAAAAAAGGTCTCTTAACATTTTGCCATAGCTCGCTTCGTTTCCGAGATATTTGCAGATTTATCTCAAGGGAAGGGGCCTGACGGACATATTTCGAAATATTTCTTCTTCTTGTTGTTCTTCTTCTGCACAGCTAAGCTGGAAGTGGCATTTGCAGCTCGCAAGAGTGCAGAGTTATCTCAAAGAAAGGGGCCACGGTGTTTCTGTACCTCTATTATGTTGGTGCAGCTTCGGAACTTTTAAATATCTTGATATATCTCGAGAACTACGCATCTGATCAAAAATTATCATACAACATAAAAAGTAGGAAACTTAATTCTCTACAAAAAAGGTATCTTAACATTTTGCCATAGCTCGCTTCGTTTCCGAGATATTTGCAGATTTATCTCAAGGGAAGGGGCCTGACGGACCTATTTCGAGATATTTCTTCTTCTTCTTGTTCTTCTTCTGCACAGCTAAGCTGGAAGTGGCATTTGCAGCTCGCAGTAGTGCACAGTTATCTCAAAGAAAGAGGCCACGGTGTTTCTCTACCTCTATTATGTTGGTGCAGCTTCGGAACTGTTAAATATCTTGATATATCTCGAGAACTACGCACCTAATCAAAAAATGTTATAGAACAAAAAGAGTAGGAAACTTAATTCTCTACAAAAAAGGTCTCTTAACATTTTGCAATAGCTCGCTTCGTTTCCGAGATATTTGCAGATTTATCTCAAGGGAAGGGGCCTGACGGACATATTTCGAGATATTTCTTCTTCTTGTTGTTCTTCTTCTGCACAGCTAAGCTGGAAGTGGCATTTGCAGCTCGCAATAGTGCAGAGTTATCTCAGAGATCGAGGCCACGGTGTTTCTGTACCTCTATTATGTTGGTGCAGCTTCGGAACTTTTAAATATCTTGATATATCTCGAGAACTACGCATCTGATCAAAAAATATCATAGAACATAAAAAGTAGGAAACTTAATTCTGTACAAAAAAGGTATCTTAACATTTTGCCATAGCTCGCTTCGTTTCCGAGATATTTGTAGATTTATCTCAAGGGAAGGGGCCTGACGGACATATTTCGAGATATTTCTTCTTCTTCTTGTTCTTCTTCTGCACAGCTAAGCTGGAAGTGGCATTTGCAGCTCGCAATAGTGCAGAGTTATCTCAGAGATCGAGGCCACGGTGTTTCTGTACCTCTATTATGTTGGTGCAGCTTCGGAACTTTTAAATATCTTGATATATCTCGAGAACTACGCATCTGATCAAAAAATATCATAGAACATAAAAAGTAGGAAACTTAATTCTGTACAAAAAAGGTATCTTAACATTTTGCCATAGCTCGCTTCGTTTCCGAGATATTTGTAGATTTATCTCAAGGGAAGGGGCCTGACGGACATATTTCGAAATATTTCTTCTTCTTGTTGTTCTTCTTCTGCACAGCTAAGCTGGAAGTGGCATTTGCAGCTCGCAAGAGTGCAGAGTTATCTCAAAGAAAGGGGCCACGGTGTTTCTGTACCTCTATTATGTTGGTGCAGCTTCGGAACTTTTAAATATCTTGATATATCTCGAGAACTACGCATCTGATCAAAAATTATCATACAACATAAAAAGTAGGAAACATAATTCTCTACAAAAAAGGTCTCTTAACATTTTGCCATAGCTCGCTTCGTTTCCGAGATATTTGCAGATTGATCTCAAGGGAAGGGGCCTGACGGACATATTTCGAAATATTTCTTCTTCTTGTTGTTCTTCTTCTGCACGGCTAAGCTGGAAGTGGCATTTGCAGCTCGCAAGAGTGCAGAGTTATCTCAAAGAAAGGGGCCACGGTGTTTCTGTACCTCTATTATGTTTGTGCAGCTGTGGAACCTTTAAATATCTTGATATATCTCGAGAACTACGCATCTGATCAAAAAATATCATAGAACATGAAAAGTAGGAAACTTAATTCTGTACAAAAAAGGTATCTTAACATTTTGCCATAGCTCGCTTCGTTTCCGAGATATTTGTAGATTTATCTCAAGGGAAGGGGCCTGACGGACATATTTCGAGATATTTCTTCTTCTTGTTGTTCTTCTTCTGCACAGCTAAGCTGGAAGTGGCATTTGCAGCTCGCAAGAGGGCAGAGTTATCTCAAAGAAAGGGGCCACGGTGTTTCTGTACCTCTATTATGTTGGTGCAGCTTCGGAACTTTTAAATATCTTGATATATCTCGAGAACTACGCATCTGATCAAAAATTATCATACAACATAAAAAGTAGGAAACATAATTCTCTACAAAAAAGGTATCTTAACATTTTGCCATAGCTCGCTTCGTTTCCGAGATATTTGCAGATTTATCTCAAGGGAAGTGGCCTGACGGACCTATTTCGAGATATTTCTTCTTCTTCTTGTTCTTCTTCTGCACAGCTAAGCTGGAAGTGGCATTTGCAGCTCGGAGTAGTGCAGAGTTATCTCAGAGAAAGAGGCCACGGTGTTTCTGTACCTCTATTATGTTGGTGCAGCTGCGGAACTTTTAAATATCTTGATATATCTCGAGAACTACGCATCTGATCAAAAAATATCATAGAACATAAAAAGTAGGAAACTTAATTCTCTACAAAAAAGGTCTCTTAACATTTTGCCATAGCTCGCTTCGTTTCCGAGATATTTGCAGATTTATCTCAAGGGAAGGGGCCTGACGGACATATTTCGAGATATTTCTTCTTCTTGTTGTTCTTCTTCTGCACAGCTAAGCTGGAAGTGGCATTTGCAGCTCGCAATAGTGCAGAGTTATCTCAAGGAAAGGGGCCACGGTGTTTCTGTATCTCTATTATGTTGGTGCGGCTTCGGATCTTTTAAATATCTCGATATATCTCGAAAACTACGCTTCTGATCAAAAAATATCATAGAACGTAAATTGTAGGAAACATAATTCTCTACAAAAAAGGTCTCTTAACATTTTGCCATAGCTCGCTTCGTTTCCGAGATATTTGCAGATTTATCTCAAGGGAAGGGGTCTGACGGACATATTTCGAGATATTTCTTCTTCTTGTTGTTCTTCTTCTGCACAGCTAAGCTCGAAGTGGCATTTGCAGCTCGCAATAGTGCAGAGTTATCTCAAAGAAAGGGGCCACGGTGTTTCTGTATCTCTATTATGTTGGTGCGGCTTCGGAACTTTTAAATATGTTGATATATCTCGAGAACTACGCATCTGATCAAAAAATATCATAGAACATAAAAAGTAGGAAACTTAATTCTCTACAAAAAAGGTCTCTTAATATTTTGCCATAGCTCGCTTCGTTTCCGAGATATTTGCAGATTTATCTCAAGGGAAGGGGCCTGACGGACATATTTCCAGATATTTCTTATTCTTGTTGTTCTTCTTCTGCACAGCTAAGCTGGAAGTGGCATTTGCAGCTCGCAATAGTGCAGAGTTATCTCAGAGATCGAGGCCACGGTGTTTCTGTACCTCTATTATGTTGGTGCAGCTTCGGAACTTTTAAATATCTTGATATATCTCGAGAACTACGCATCTGATCAGAAAATATCATAGAACATAAAAAGTAGGAAACTTAATTCTCTACAAAAAAGGTCTCTTAACATTTTGCCATAGCTCGCTTCGTTTCCGAGATATTTGCAGATTTATCTCAAGGGAAGGGGCCTGACGGACATATTTCGAGATATTTCTTCTTCTTGTTGTTCTTCTTCTGCACAGCTAAGCTGGAAGTGGCATTTGCAGCTCGCAATAGTGCAGAGTTATCTCAAGGAAAGGGGCCACGGTGTTTCTGTATCTCTATTATGTTGGTGCGGCTTCGGAACTTTTAAATATGTTGATATATCTCGAGAACTACGCATCTGATCAAAAAATATCATAGAACATAAAAAGTAGGAAACTTAATTCTCTACAAAAAAGGTCTCTTAATATTTTGCCATAGCTCGCTTCGTTTCCGAGATATTTGCAGATTTATCTCAAGGGAAGGGGCCTGACGGACCTATTTCGAGATATTTCTTCTTCTTCTTGTTCTTCTTCTGCACAGCTAAGCTGGAAGTGGCATTTGCAGCTCGCAGCAGTGCACAGTTATCTCAAAGAAAGAGGCCACGGTGTTTCTCTACCTCTATTATGTTGGTGCAGCTTCG
Source organism: Osmia lignaria lignaria (assembly GCF_051020975.1). NCBI lineage: Eukaryota > Metazoa > Arthropoda > Insecta > Hymenoptera > Megachilidae > Osmia > Osmia lignaria. The sequence continues at coordinate 708,611 of NW_027478159.1, read as the reverse complement.
GAACTGTTAAATATCTTGATATATCTCGAGAACTACGCACCTAATCAAAAAATGTTATAGAACAAAAAGAGTAGGAAACTTAATTCTCTACAAAAAAGGTCTCTTAACATTTTGCAATAGCTCGCTTCGTTTCCGAGATATTTGCAGATTTATCTCAAGGGAAGGGGCCTGACGGACATATTTCGAGATATTTCTTCTTCTTGTTGTTCTTCTTCTGCACAGCTAAGCTGGAAGTGGCATTTGCAGCTCGCAATAGTGCAGAGTTATCTCAGAGATCGAGGCCACGGTGTTTCTGTACCTCTATTATGTTGGTGCAGCTTCGGAACTTTTAAATATCTTGATATATCTCGAGAACTACGCATCTGATCAAAAAATATCATAGAACATAAAAAGTAGGAAACTTAATTCTGTACAAAAAAGGTATCTTAACATTTTGCCATAGCTCGCTTCGTTTCCGAGATATTTGTAGATTTATCTCAAGGGAAGGGGCCTGACGGACATATTTCGAAATATTTCTTCTTCTTGTTGTTCTTCTTCTGCACAGCTAAGCTGGAAGTGGCATTTGCAGCTCGCAAGAGTGCAGAGTTATCTCAAAGAAAGGGGCCACGGTGTTTCTGTACCTCTATTATGTTGGTGCAGCTTCGGAACTTTTAAATATCTTGATATATCTCGAGAACTACGCATCTGATCAAAAATTATCATACAACATAAAAAGTAGGAAACATAATTCTCTACAAAAAAGGTCTCTTAACATTTTGCCATAGCTCGCTTCGTTTCCGAGATATTTGCAGATTTATCTCAAGGGAAGGGGCCTGACGGACATATTTCGAAATATTTCTTCTTCTTGTTGTTCTTCTTCTGCACAGCTAAGCTGGAAGTGGCATTTGCAGCTCGCAAGAGTGCAGAGTTATCTCAAAGAAAGGGGCCACGGTGTTTCTGTACCTCTATTATGTTGGTGCAGCTTCGGAACTTTTAAATATCTTGATATATCTCGAGAACTACGCATCTGATCAAAAATTATCATACAACATAAAAAGTAGGAAACTTAATTCTCTACAAAAAAGGTATCTTAACATTTTGCCATAGCTCGCTTCGTTTCCGAGATATTTGCAGATTTATCTCAAGGGAAGGGGCCTGACGGACCTATTTCGAGATATTTCTTCTTCTTCTTGTTCTTCTTCTGCACAGCTAAGCTGGAAGTGGCATTTGCAGCTCGCAGTAGTGCACAGTTATCTCAAAGAAAGAGGCCACGGTGTTTCTCTACCTCTATTATGTTGGTGCAGCTTCGGAACTGTTAAATATCTTGATATATCTCGAGAACTACGCACCTAATCAAAAAATGTTATAGAACAAAAAGAGTAGGAAACTTAATTCTCTACAAAAAAGGTCTCTTAACATTTTGCAATAGCTCGCTTCGTTTCCGAGATATTTGCAGATTTATCTCAAGGGAAGGGGCCTGACGGACATATTTCGAGATATTTCTTCTTCTTGTTGTTCTTCTTCTGCACAGCTAAGCTGGAAGTGGCATTTGCAGCTCGCAATAGTGCAGAGTTATCTCAGAGATCGAGGCCACGGTGTTTCTGTACCTCTATTATGTTGGTGCAGCTTCGGAACTTTTAAATATCTTGATATATCTCGAGAACTACGCATCTGATCAAAAAATATCATAGAACATAAAAAGTAGGAAACTTAATTCTGTACAAAAAAGGTATCTTAACATTTTGCCATAGCTCGCTTCGTTTCCGAGATATTTGTAGATTTATCTCAAGGGAAGGGGCCTGACGGACATATTTCGAGATATTTCTTCTTCTTCTTGTTCTTCTTCTGCACAGCTAAGCTGGAAGTGGCATTTGCAGCTCGCAATAGTGCAGAGTTATCTCAGAGATCGAGGCCACGGTGTTTCTGTACCTCTATTATGTTGGTGCAGCTTCGGAACTTTTAAATATCTTGATATATCTCGAGAACTACGCATCTGATCAAAAAATATCATAGAACATAAAAAGTAGGAAACTTAATTCTGTACAAAAAAGGTATCTTAACATTTTGCCATAGCTCGCTTCGTTTCCGAGATATTTGTAGATTTATCTCAAGGGAAGGGGCCTGACGGACATATTTCGAAATATTTCTTCTTCTTGTTGTTCTTCTTCTGCACAGCTAAGCTGGAAGTGGCATTTGCAGCTCGCAAGAGTGCAGAGTTATCTCAAAGAAAGGGGCCACGGTGTTTCTGTACCTCTATTATGTTGGTGCAGCTTCGGAACTTTTAAATATCTTGATATATCTCGAGAACTACGCATCTGATCAAAAATTATCATACAACATAAAAAGTAGGAAACATAATTCTCTACAAAAAAGGTCTCTTAACATTTTGCCATAGCTCGCTTCGTTTCCGAGATATTTGCAGATTGATCTCAAGGGAAGGGGCCTGACGGACATATTTCGAAATATTTCTTCTTCTTGTTGTTCTTCTTCTGCACGGCTAAGCTGGAAGTGGCATTTGCAGCTCGCAAGAGTGCAGAGTTATCTCAAAGAAAGGGGCCACGGTGTTTCTGTACCTCTATTATGTTTGTGCAGCTGTGGAACCTTTAAATATCTTGATATATCTCGAGAACTACGCATCTGATCAAAAAATATCATAGAACATGAAAAGTAGGAAACTTAATTCTGTACAAAAAAGGTATCTTAACATTTTGCCATAGCTCGCTTCGTTTCCGAGATATTTGTAGATTTATCTCAAGGGAAGGGGCCTGACGGACATATTTCGAGATATTTCTTCTTCTTGTTGTTCTTCTTCTGCACAGCTAAGCTGGAAGTGGCATTTGCAGCTCGCAAGAGGGCAGAGTTATCTCAAAGAAAGGGGCCACGGTGTTTCTGTACCTCTATTATGTTGGTGCAGCTTCGGAACTTTTAAATATCTTGATATATCTCGAGAACTACGCATCTGATCAAAAATTATCATACAACATAAAAAGTAGGAAACATAATTCTCTACAAAAAAGGTATCTTAACATTTTGCCATAGCTCGCTTCGTTTCCGAGATATTTGCAGATTTATCTCAAGGGAAGTGGCCTGACGGACCTATTTCGAGATATTTCTTCTTCTTCTTGTTCTTCTTCTGCACAGCTAAGCTGGAAGTGGCATTTGCAGCTCGGAGTAGTGCAGAGTTATCTCAGAGAAAGAGGCCACGGTGTTTCTGTACCTCTATTATGTTGGTGCAGCTGCGGAACTTTTAAATATCTTGATATATCTCGAGAACTACGCATCTGATCAAAAAATATCATAGAACATAAAAAGTAGGAAACTTAATTCTCTACAAAAAAGGTCTCTTAACATTTTGCCATAGCTCGCTTCGTTTCCGAGATATTTGCAGATTTATCTCAAGGGAAGGGGCCTGACGGACATATTTCGAGATATTTCTTCTTCTTGTTGTTCTTCTTCTGCACAGCTAAGCTGGAAGTGGCATTTGCAGCTCGCAATAGTGCAGAGTTATCTCAAGGAAAGGGGCCACGGTGTTTCTGTATCTCTATTATGTTGGTGCGGCTTCGGATCTTTTAAATATCTCGATATATCTCGAAAACTACGCTTCTGATCAAAAAATATCATAGAACGTAAATTGTAGGAAACATAATTCTCTACAAAAAAGGTCTCTTAACATTTTGCCATAGCTCGCTTCGTTTCCGAGATATTTGCAGATTTATCTCAAGGGAAGGGGTCTGACGGACATATTTCGAGATATTTCTTCTTCTTGTTGTTCTTCTTCTGCACAGCTAAGCTCGAAGTGGCATTTGCAGCTCGCAATAGTGCAGAGTTATCTCAAAGAAAGGGGCCACGGTGTTTCTGTATCTCTATTATGTTGGTGCGGCTTCGGAACTTTTAAATATGTTGATATATCTCGAGAACTACGCATCTGATCAAAAAATATCATAGAACATAAAAAGTAGGAAACTTAATTCTCTACAAAAAAGGTCTCTTAACATTTTGCCATAGCTCGCTTCGTTTCCGAGATATTTGCAGATTTATCTCAAGGGAAGGGGCCTGACGGACATATTTCCAGATATTTCTTATTCTTGTTGTTCTTCTTCTGCACAGCTAAGCTGGAAGTGGCATTTGCAGCTCGCAATAGTGCAGAGTTATCTCAGAGATCGAGGCCACGGTGTTTCTGTACCTCTATTATGTTGGTGCAGCTTCGGAACTTTTAAATATCTTGATATATCTCGAGAACTACGCATCTGATCAGAAAATATCATAGAACATAAAAAGTAGGAAACTTAATTCTCTACAAAAAAGGTCTCTTAACATTTTGCCATAGCTCGCTTCGTTTCCGAGATATTTGCAGATTTATCTCAAGGGAAGGGGCCTGACGGACATATTTCGAGATATTTCTTCTTCTTGTTGTTCTTCTTCTGCACAGCTAAGCTGGAAGTGGCATTTGCAGCTCGCAATAGTGCAGAGTTATCTCAAGGAAAGGGGCCACGGTGTTTCTGTATCTCTATTATGTTGGTGCGGCTTCGGATCTTTTAAATATCTCGATATATCTCGAAAACTACGCTTCTGATCAAAAAATATCATAGAACGTAAATTGTAGGAAACATAATTCTCTACAAAAAAGGTCTCTTAACATTTTGCCATAGCTCGCTTCGTTTCCGAGATATTTGCAGATTTATCTCAAGGGAAGGGGTCTGACGGACATATTTCGAGATATTTCTTCTTCTTGTTGTTCTTCTTCTGCACAGCTAAGCTCGAAGTGGCATTTGCAGCTCGCAATAGTGCAGAGTTATCTCAAAGAAAGGGGCCACGGTGTTTCTGTATCTCTATTATGTTGGTGCGGCTTCGGAACTTTTAAATATGTTGATATATCTCGAGAACTACGCATCTGATCAAAAAATATCATAGAACATAAAAAGTAGGAAACTTAATTCTCTACAAAAAAGGTCTCTTAATATTTTGCCATAGCTCGCTTCGTTTCCGAGATATTTGCAGATTTATCTCAAGGGAAGGGGCCTGACGGACATATTTCCAGATATTTCTTATTCTTGTTGTTCTTCTTCTGCACAGCTAAGCTGGAAGTGGCATTTGCAGCTCGCAATAGTGCAGAGTTATCTCAATGAAAGGGGCCACGGTGTTTCTGTATCTCTATTATGTTGGTGCGGCTTCGGAATTCTTAAATATCTCGATATATCTCGAAAACTACGCTTCTGATCAAAAAATATCATAGAACGTAAATTGTAGGAAACATAATTCTCTACAAAAAAGGTCTCTTAACATTTTGCCATACCTCGCTTCGTTTCCGAGATATTTGCAGATTTATCTCAAGGGAAGGGGCCTGACGGACATATTTCGAAATATTTCTTCTTCTTGTTGTTCTTCTTCTGCACAGCTAAGCTGGAAGTGGCATTTGCAGCTCGCAAGAGTGCAGAGTTATCTCAAAGAAAGGGGCCACGGTGTTTCTGTACCTCTATTATGTTGGTGCAGCTTCGGAACTTTTAAATATCTTGATATCTCTCGAGAACTACGCATCTGATCAAAAATTATCATACAACATAAAAAGTAGGAAACATAATTCTCTACAAAAAAGGTCTCTTAACATTTTGCCATAGCTCGCTTCGTTTCCGAGATATTTGCAGATTTATCTCAAGGGAAGGGGCCTGACGGACATATTTCGAAATATTTCTTCTTCTTGTTGTTCTTCTTCTGCACAGCTAAGCTGGAAGTGGCATTTGCAGCTCGCAAGAGTGCAGAGTTATCTCAAAGAAAGGGGCCACGGTGTTTCTGTACCTCTATTATGTTGGTGCAGCTTCGGAACTTTTAAATATCTTGATATATCTCGAGAACTACGCATCTGATCAAAAATTATCATACAACATAAAAAGTAGGAAACTTAATTCTCTACAAAAAAGATATCTTAACATTTTGCCATAGCTCGCTTCGTTTCCGAGATATTTGCAGATTTATCTCAAGGGAAGGGGCCTGACGGACCTATTTCGAGATATTTCTTCTTCTTCTTGTTCTTCTTCTGCACAGCTAAGCTGGAAGTGGCATTTGCAGCTCGCAGTAGTGCACAGTTATCTCAAAGAAAGAGGCCACGGTGTTTCTCTACCTCTATTATGTTGGTGCAGCTTCGGAACTGTTAAATATCTTGATATATCTCGAGAACTACGCACCTAATCAAAAAATGTTATAGAACAAAAAGAGTAGGAAACTTAATTCTCTACAAAAAAGGTCTCTTAACATTTTGCAATAGCTCGCTTCGTTTCCGAGATATTTGCAGATTTATCTCAAGGGAAGGGGCCTGACGGACATATTTCGAGATATTTCTTCTTCTTGTTGTTCTTCTTCTGCACAGCTAAGCTGGAAGTGGCATTTGCAGCTCGCAATAGTGCAGAGTTATCTCAGAGATCGAGGCCACGGTGTTTCTGTACCTCTATTATGTTGGTGCAGCTTCGGAACTTTTAAATATCTTGATATATCTCGAGAACTACGCATCTGATCAAAAAATATCATAGAACATAAAAAGTAGGAAACTTAATTCTCTACAAAAAAGGTCTCTTAATATTTTGCCATAGCTCGCTTCGTTTCCGAGATATTTGCAGATTTATCTCAAGGGAAGGGGCCTGACGGACATATTTCCAGATATTTCTTATTCTTGTTGTTCTTCTTCTGCACAGCTAAGCTGGAAGTGGCATTTGCAGCTCGCAATAGTGCAGAGTTATCTCAATGAAAGGGGCCACGGTGTTTCTGTATCTCTATTATGTTGGTGCGGCTTCGGAATTTTTAAATATCTCGATATATCTCGAAAACTACGCTTCTGATCAAAAAATATCATAGAACGTAAATTGTAGGAAACATAATTCTCTACAAAAAAGGTCTCTTAACATTTTGCCATACCTCGCTTCGTTTCCGAGATATTTGCAGATTTATCTCAAGGGAAGGGGCCTGACGGACATATTTCGAAATATTTCTTCTTCTTGTTGTTCTTCTTCTGCACAGCTAAGCTGGAAGTGGCATTTGCAGCTCGCAAGAGTGCAGAGTTATCTCAAAGAAAGGGGCCACGGTGTTTCTGTACCTCTATTATGTTGGTGCAGCTTCGGAACTTTTAACTATCTTGATATATCTCGAGAACTACGCATCTGATCAAAAAATATCATAGAACATAAAAAGTAGGAAACTTAATTCTGTACAAAAAAGGTACCTTAACATTTTGCCATAGCTCGCTTCGTTTCCGAGATATTTGTAGATTTATCTCAAGGGAAGGGGCCTGACGGACATATTTCGAAATATTTCTTCTTCTTGTTGTTCTTCTTCTGCACAGCTAAGCTGGAAGTGGCATTTGCAGCTCGCAAGAGTGCAGAGTTATCTCAAAGAAAGGGGCCACGGTGTTTCTGTACCTCTATTATGTTGGTGCAGCTTCGGAACTTTTAAATATCTTGATATATCTCGAGAACTACGCATCTGATCAAAAATTATCATACAACATAAAAAGTAGGAAACATAATTCTCTACAAAAAAGGTCTCTTAACATTTTGCCATAGCTCGCTTCGTTTCCGAGATATTTGCAGATTTATCTCAAGGGAAGGGGCCTGACGGACATATTTCGAAATATTTCTTCTTCTTGTTGTTCTTCTTCTGCACAGCTAAGCTGGAAGTGGCATTTGCAGCTCGCAAGAGTGCAGAGTTATCTCAAAGAAAGGGGCCACGGTGTTTCTGTACCTCTATTATGTTGGTGCAGCTTCGGAACTTTTAAATATCTTGATATATCTCGAGAACTACGCATCTGATCAAAAATTATCATACAACATAAAAAGTAGGAAACTTAATTCTCTACAAAAAAGGTATCTTAACATTTTGCCATAGCTCGCTTCGTTTCCGAGATATTTGCAGATTTATCTCAAGGGAAGGGGCCTGACGGACCTATTTCGAGATATTTCTTCTTCTTCTTGTTCTTCTTCTGCACAGCTAAGCTGGAAGTGGCATTTGCAGCTCGCAGTAGTGCACAGTTATCTCAAAGAAAGAGGCCACGGTGTTTCTCTACCTCTATTATGTTGGTGCAGCTTCGGAACTGTTAAATATCTTGATATATCTCGAGAACTACGCACCTAATCAAAAAATGTTATAGAACAAAAAGAGTAGGAAACTTAATTCTCTACAAAAAAGGTCTCTTAACATTTTGCAATAGCTCGCTTCGTTTCCGAGATATTTGCAGATTTATCTCAAGGGAAGGGGCCTGACGGACATATTTCGAGATATTTCTTCTTCTTGTTGTTCTTCTTCTGCACAGCTAAGCTGGAAGTGGCATTTGCAGCTCGCAATAGTGCAGAGTTATCTCAGAGATCGAGGCCACGGTGTTTCTGTACCTCTATTATGTTGGTGCAGCTTCGGAACTTTTAAATATCTTGATATATCTCGAGAACTACGCATCTGATCAAAAAATATCATAGAACATAAAAAGTAGGAAACTTAATTCTGTACAAAAAAGGTATCTTAACATTTTGCCATAGCTCGCTTCGTTTCCGAGATATTTGTAGATTTATCTCAAGGGAAGGGGCCTGACGGACATATTTCGAGATATTTCTTCTTCTTCTTGTTCTTCTTCTGCACAGCTAAGCTGGAAGTGGCATTTGCAGCTCGCAATAGTGCAGAGTTATCTCAGAGATCGAGGCCACGGTGTTTCTGTACCTCTATTATGTTGGTGCAGCTTCGGAACTTTTAAATATCTTGATATATCTCGAGAACTACGCATCTGATCAAAAAATATCATAGAACATAAAAAGTAGGAAACTTAATTCTGTATAAAAAAGGTATCTTAACATTTTGCCATAGCTCGCTTCGTTTCCGAGATATTTGTAGATTTATCTCAAGGGAAGGGGCCTGACGGACATATTTCGAAATATTTCTTCTTCTTGTTGTTCTTCTTCTGCACAGCTAAGCTGGAAGTGGCATTTGCAGCTCGCAAGAGTGCAGAGTTATCTCAAAGAAAGGGGCCACGGTGTTTCTGTACCTCTATTATGTTGGTGCAGCTTCGGAACTTTTAAATATCTTGATATATCTCGAGAACTACGCATCTGATCAAAAATTATCATACAACATAAAAAGTAGGAAACATAATTCTCTACAAAAAAGGTCTCTTAACATTTTGCCATAGCTCGCTTCGTTTCCGAGATATTTGCAGATTGATCTCAAGGGAAGGGGCCTGACGGACATATTTCGAAATATTTCTTCTTCTTGTTGTTCTTCTTCTGCACGGCTAAGCTGGAAGTGGCATTTGCAGCTCGCAAGAGTGCAGAGTTATCTCAAAGAAAGGGGCCACGGTGTTTCTGTACCTCTATTATGTTTGTGCAGCTGTGGAACCTTTAAATATCTTGATATATCTCGAGAACTACGCATCTGATCAAAAAATATCATAGAACATGAAAAGTAGGAAACTTAATTCTGTACAAAAAAGGTATCTTAACATTTTGCCATAGCTCGCTTCGTTTCCGAGATATTTGTAGATTTATCTCAAGGGAAGGGGCCTGACGGACATATTTCGAGATATTTCTTCTTCTTGTTGTTCTTCTTCTGCACAGCTAAGCTGGAAGTGGCATTTGCAGCTCGCAAGAGGGCAGAGTTATCTCAAAGAAAGGGGCCACGGTGTTTCTGTACCTCTATTATGTTGGTGCAGCTTCGGAACTTTTAAATATCTTGATATATCTCGAGAACTACGCATCTGATCAAAAATTATCATACAACATAAAAAGTAGGAAACATAATTCTCTACAAAAAAGGTATCTTAACATTTTGCCATAGCTCGCTTCGTTTCCGAGATATTTGCAGATTTATCTCAAGGGAAGTGGCCTGACGGACCTATTTCGAGATATTTCTTCTTCTTCTTGTTCTTCTTCTGCACAGCTAAGCTGGAAGTGGCATTTGCAGCTCGGAGTAGTGCAGAGTTATCTCAGAGAAAGAGGCCACGGTGTTTCTGTACCTCTATTATGTTGGTGCAGCTGCGGAACTTTTAAATATCTTGATATATCTCGAGAACTACGCATCTGATCAAAAAATATCATAGAACATAAAAAGTAGGAAACTTAATTCTCTACAAAAAAGGTCTCTTAACATTTTGCCATAGCTCGCTTCGTTTCCGAGATATTTGCAGATTTATCTCAAGGGAAGGGGCCTGACGGACATATTTCGAGATATTTCTTCTTCTTGTTGTTCTTCTTCTGCACAGCTAAGCTGGAAGTGGCATTTGCAGCTCGCAATAGTGCAGAGTTATCTCAAGGAAAGGGGCCACGGTGTTTCTGTATCTCTATTATGTTGGTGCGGCTTCGGATCTTTTAAATATCTCGATATATCTCGAAAACTACGCTTCTGATCAAAAAATATCATAGAACGTAAATTGTAGGAAACATAATTCTCTACAAAAAAGGTCTCTTAACATTTTGCCATAGCTCGCTTCGTTTCCGAGATATTTGCAGATTTATCTCAAGGGAAGGGGTCTGACGGACATATTTCGAGATATTTCTTCTTCTTGTTGTTCTTCTTCTGCACAGCTAAGCTCGAAGTGGCATTTGCAGCTCGCAATAGTGCAGAGTTATCTCAAAGAAAGGGGCCACGGTGTTTCTGTATCTCTATTATGTTGGTGCGGCTTCGGAACTTTTAAATATGTTGATATATCTCGAGAACTACGCATCTGATCAAAAAATATCATAGAACATAAAAAGTAGGAAACTTAATTCTCTACAAAAAAGGTCTCTTAATATTTTGCCATAGCTCGCTTCGTTTCCGAGATATTTGCAGATTTATCTCAAGGGAAGGGGCCTGACGGACATATTTCCAGATATTTCTTATTCTTGTTGTTCTTCTTCTGCACAGCTAAGCTGGAAGTGGCATTTGCAGCTCGCAATAGTGCAGAGTTATCTCAATGAAAGGGGCCACGGTGTTTCTGTATCTCTATTATGTTGGTGCGGCTTCGGAATTTTTAAATATCTCGATATATCTCGAAAACTACGCTTCTGATCAAAAAATATCATAGAACGTAAATTGTAGGAAACATAATTCTCTACAAAAAAGGTCTCTTAACATTTTGCCATACCTCGCTTCGTTTCCGAGATATTTGCAGATTTATCTCAAGGGAAGGGGCCTGACGGACATATTTCGAAATATTTCTTCTTCTTGTTGTTCTTCTTCTGCACAGCTAAGCTGGAAGTGGCATTTGCAGCTCGCAAGAGTGCAGAGTTATCTCAAAGAAAGGGGCCACGGTGTTTCTGTACCTCTATTATGTTGGTGCAGCTTCGGAACTTTTAAATATCTTGATATATCTCGAGAACTACGCATCTGATCAAAAAATATCATAGAACATAAAAAGTAGGAAACTTAATTCTCTACAAAAAAGGTCTCTTAATATTTTGCCATAGCTCGCTTCGTTTCCGAGATATTTGCAGATTTATCTCAAGGGAAGGGGCCTGACGGACATATTTCCAGATATTTCTTATTCTTGTTGTTCTTCTTCTGCACAGCTAAGCTGGAAGTGGCATTTGCAGCTCGCAATAGTGCAGAGTTATCTCAATGAAAGGGGCCACGGTGTTTCTGTATCTCTATTATGTTGGTGCGGCTTCGGAATTTTTAAATATCTCGATATATCTCGAAAACTACGCTTCTGATCAAAAAATATCATAGAACGTAAATTGTAGGAAACATAATTCTCTACAAAAAAGGTCTCTTAACATTTTGCCATACCTCGCTTCGTTTCCGAGATATTTGCAGATTTATCTCAAGGGAAGGGGCCTGACGGACATATTTCGAAATATTTCTTCTTCTTGTTGTTCTTCTTCTGCACAGCTAAGCTGGAAGTGGCATTTGCAGCTCGCAAGAGTGCAGAGTTATCTCAAAGAAAGGGGCCACGGTGTTTCTGTACCTCTATTATGTTGGTGCAGCTTCGGAACTTTTAAATATCTTGATATATCTCGAGAACTACGCATCTGATCAAAAAATATCATAGAACATAAAAAGTAGGAAACTTAATTCTGTACAAAAAAGGTATCTTAACATTTTGCCATAGCTCGCTTCGTTTCCGAGATATTTGTAGATTTATCTCAAGGGAAGGGGCCTGACGGACATATTTCGAAATATTTCTTCTTCTTGTTGTTCTTCTTCTGCACAGCTAAGCTGGAAGTGGCATTTGCAGCTCGCAAGAGTGCAGAGTTATCTCAAAGAAAGGGGCCACGGTGTTTCTGTACCTCTATTATGTTGGTGCAGCTTCGGAACTTTTAAATATCTTGATATATCTCGAGAACTACGCATCTGATCAAAAATTATCATACAACATAAAAAGTAGGAAACATAATTCTCTACAAAAAAGGTCTCTTAACATTTTGCCATAGCTCGCTTCGTTTCCGAGATATTTGCAGATTTATCTCAAGGGAAGGGGCCTGACGGACATATTTCGAAATATTTCTTCTTCTTGTTGTTCTTCTTCTGCACAGCTAAGCTGGAAGTGGCATTTGCAGCTCGCAAGAGTGCAGAGTTATCTCAAAGAAAGGGGCCACGGTGTTTCTGTACCTCTATTATGTTGGTGCAGCTTCGGAACTTTTAAATATCTTGATATATCTCGAGAACTACGCATCTGATCAAAAATTATCATACAACATAAAAAGTAGGAAACTTAATTCTCTACAAAAAAGGTATCTTAACATTTTGCCATAGCTCGCTTCGTTTCCGAGATATTTGCAGATTTATCTCAAGGGAAGGGGCCTGACGGACCTATTTCGAGATATTTCTTCTTCTTCTTGTTCTTCTTCTGCACAGCTAAGCTGGAAGTGGCATTTGCAGCTCGCAGTAGTGCACAGTTATCTCAAAGAAAGAGGCCACGGTGTTTCTCTACCTCTATTATGTTGGTGCAGCTTCGGAACTGTTAAATATCTTGATATATCTCGAGAACTACGCACCTAATCAAAAAATGTTATAGAACAAAAAGAGTAGGAAACTTAATTCTCTACAAAAAAGGTCTCTTAACATTTTGCAATAGCTCGCTTCGTTTCCGAGATATTTGCAGATTTATCTCAAGGGAAGGGGCCTGACGGACATATTTCGAGATATTTCTTCTTCTTGTTGTTCTTCTTCTGCACAGCTAAGCTGGAAGTGGCATTTGCAGCTCGCAATAGTGCAGAGTTATCTCAGAGATCGAGGCCACGGTGTTTCTGTACCTCTATTATGTTGGTGCAGCTTCGGAACTTTTAAATATCTTGATATATCTCGAGAACTACGCATCTGATCAGAAAATATCATAGAACATAAAAAGTAGGAAACTTAATTCTCTACAAAAAAGGTCTCTTAACATTTTGCCATAGCTCGCTTCGTTTCCGAGATATTTGCAGATTTATCTCAAGGGAAGGGGCCTGACGGACATATTTCGAGATATTTCTTCTTCTTGTTGTTCTTCTTCTGCACAGCTAAGCTGGAAGTGGCATTTGCAGCTCGCAATAGTGCAGAGTTATCTCAAGGAAAGGGGCCACGGTGTTTCTGTATCTCTATTATGTTGGTGCGGCTTCGGATCTTTTAAATATCTCGATATATCTCGAAAACTACGCTTCTGATCAAAAAATATCATAGAACGTAAATTGTAGGAAACATAATTCTCTACAAAAAAGGTCTCTTAACATTTTGCCATAGCTCGCTTCGTTTCCGAGATATTTGCAGATTTATCTCAAGGGAAGGGGTCTGACGGACATATTTCGAGATATTTCTTCTTCTTGTTGTTCTTCTTCTGCACAGCTAAGCTCGAAGTGGCATTTGCAGCTCGCAATAGTGCAGAGTTATCTCAAAGAAAGGGGCCACGGTGTTTCTGTATCTCTATTATGTTGGTGCGGCTTCGGAACTTTTAAATATGTTGATATATCTCGAGAACTACGCATCTGATCAAAAAATATCATAGAACATAAAAAGTAGGAAACTTAATTCTCTACAAAAAAGGTCTCTTAATATTTTGCCATAGCTCGCTTCGTTTCCGAGATATTTGCAGATTTATCTCAAGGGAAGGGGCCTGACGGACATATTTCGAGATATTTCTTCTTCTTGTTGTTCTTCTTCTGCACAGCTAAGCTGGAAGTGGCATTTGCAGCTCGCAATAGTGCAGAGTTATCTCAATGAAAGGGGCCACGGTGTTTCTGTATCTCTATTATGTTGGTGCGGCTTCGGAATTCTTAAATATCTCGATATATCTCGAAAACTACGCTTCTGATCAAAAAATATCATAGAACGTAAATTGTAGGAAACATAATTCTCTACAAAAAAGGTCTCTTAACATTTTGCCATACCTCGCTTCGTTTCCGAGATATTTGCAGATTTATCTCAAGGGAAGGGGCCTGACGGACATATTTCGAAATATTTCTTCTTCTTGTTGTTCTTCTTCTGCACAGCTAAGCTGGAAGTGGCATTTGCAGCTCGCAAGAGTGCAGAGTTATCTCAAAGAAAGGGGCCACGGTGTTTCTGTACCTCTATTATGTTGGTGCAGCTTCGGAACTTTTAAATATCTTGATATATCTCGAGAACTACGCATCTGATCAAAAAATATCATAGAACATAAAAAGTAGGAAACTTAATTCTGTACAAAAAAGGTATCTTAACATTTTGCCATAGCTCGCTTCGTTTCCGAGATATTTGTAGATTTATCTCAAGGGAAGGGGCCTGACGGACATATTTCGAAATATTTCTTCTTCTTGTTGTTCTTCTTCTGCACAGCTAAGCTGGAAGTGGCATTTGCAGCTCGCAAGAGTGCAGAGTTATCTCAAAGAAAGGGGCCACGGTGTTTCTGTACCTCTATTATGTTGGTGCAGCTTCGGAACTTTTAAATATCTTGATATCTCTCGAGAACTACGCATCTGATCAAAAATTATCATACAACATAAAAAGTAGGAAACATAATTCTCTACAAAAAAGGTCTCTTAACATTTTGCCATAGCTCGCTTCGTTTCCGAGATATTTGCAGATTTATCTCAAGGGAAGGGGCCTGACGGACATATTTCGAAATATTTCTTCTTCTTGTTGTTCTTCTTCTGCACAGCTAAGCTGGAAGTGGCATTTGCAGCTCGCAAGAGTGCAGAGTTATCTCAAAGAAAGGGGCCACGGTGTTTCTGTACCTCTATTATGTTGGTGCAGCTTCGGAACTTTTAAATATCTTGATATATCTCGAGAACTACGCATCTGATCAAAAATTATCATACAACATAAAAAGTAGGAAACTTAATTCTCTACAAAAAAGGTATCTTAACATTTTGCCATAGCTCGCTTCGTTTCCGAGATATTTGCAGATTTATCTCAAGGGAAGGGGCCTGACGGACCTATTTCGAGATATTTCTTCTTCTTCTTGTTCTTCTTCTGCACAGCTAAGCTGGAAGTGGCATTTGCAGCTCGCAGTAGTGCACAGTTATCTCAAAGAAAGAGGCCACGGTGTTTCTCTACCTCTATTATGTTGGTGCAGCTTCGGAACTGTTAAATATCTTGATATATCTCGAGAACTACGCACCTAATCAAAAAATGTTATAGAACAAAAAGAGTAGGAAACTTAATTCTCTACAAAAAAGGTCTCTTAACATTTTGCAATAGCTCGCTTCGTTTCCGAGATATTTGCAGATTTATCTCAAGGGAAGGGGCCTGACGGACATATTTCGAGATATTTCTTCTTCTTGTTGTTCTTCTTCTGCACAGCTAAGCTGGAAGTGGCATTTGCAGCTCGCAATAGTGCAGAGTTATCTCAGAGATCGAGGCCACGGTGTTTCTGTACCTCTATTATGTTGGTGCAGCTTCGGAACTTTTAAATATCTTGATATATCTCGAGAACTACGCATCTGATCAAAAAATATCATAGAACATAAAAAGTAGGAAACTTAATTCTCTACAAAAAAGGTCTCTTAACATTTTGCCATAGCTCGCTTCGTTTCCGAGATATTTGCAGATTTATCTCAAGGGAAGGGGCCTGACGGACATATTTCGAGATATTTCTTCTTCTTGTTGTTCTTCTTCTGCACAGCTAAGCTGGAAGTGGCATTTGCAGCTCGCAATAGTGCAGAGTTATCTCAATGAAAGGGGCCACGGTGTTTCTGTATCTCTATTATGTTGGTGCGGCTTCGGAATTTTTAAATATCTCGATATATCTCGAAAACTACGCTTCTGATCAAAAAATATCATAGAACATAAATTGTAGGAAACATAATTCTCTACAAAAAAGGTCTCTTAACATTTTGCCATAGCTCGCTTCGTTTCCGAGATATTTGCAGATTTATCTCAAGGGAAGGGGCCTGACGGACATATTTCGAAATATTTCTTCTTCTTGTTGTTCTTCTTCTGCACAGCTAAGCTGGAAGTGGCATTTGCAGCTCGCAAGAGTGCAGAGTTATCTCAAAGAAAGGGGCCACGGTGTTTCTGTACCTCTATTATGTTGGTGCAGCTTCGGAACTTTTAAATATCTTGATATATCTCGAGAACTACGCATCTGATCAAAAAATATCATAGAACATAAAAAGTAGGAAACTTAATTCTGTACAAAAAAGGTATCTTAACATTTTGCCATAGCTCGCTTCGTTTCCGAGATATTTGCAGATTTATCTCAAGGGAAGGGGCCTGACGGACATATTTCGAGATATTTCTTCTTCTTGTTGTTCTTCTTCTGCACAGCTAAGCTGGAAGTGGCATTTGCAGCTCGCAAGAGTGCAGAGTTATCTCAAAGAAAGGGGCCACGGTGTTTCTGTACCTCTATTATGTTGGTGCAGCTTCGGAACTTTTAAATATCTTGATATATCTCGAGAACTACGCATCTGATCAAAAATTATCATACAACATAAAAAGTAGGAAACTTAATTCTCTACAAAAAAGGTATCTTAACATTTTGCCATAGCTCGCTTCGTTTCCGAGATATTTGCAGATTTATCTCAAGGGAAGGGGCCTGACGGACCTATTTCGAGATATTTCTTCTTCTTCTTGTTCTTCTTCTGCACAGCTAAGCTGGAAGTGGCATTTGCAGCTCGCAAGAGTGCAGAGTTATCTCAAAGAAAGGGGCCACGGTGTTTCTGTACCTCTATTATGTTGGTGCAGCTTCGGAACTTTTAAATATCTTGATATATCTCGAGAACTACGCATCTGATCAAAAATTATCATACAACATAAAAAGTAGGAAACATAATTCTCTACAAAAAAGGTCTCTTAACATTTTGCCATAGCTCGCTTCGTTTCCGAGATATTTGCAGATTGATCTCAAGGGAAGGGGCCTGACGGACATATTTCGAAATATTTCTTCTTCTTGTTGTTCTTCTTCTGCACAGCTAAGCTGGAAGTGGCATTTGCAGCTCGCAAGAGTGCAGAGTTATCTCAAAGAAAGGGGCCACGGTGTTTCTGTACCTCTATTATGTTTGTGCAGCTGTGGAACCTTTAAATATCTTGATATATCTCGAGAACTACGCATCTGATCAAAAAATATCATAGAACATGAAAAGTAGGAAACTTAATTCTGTACAAAAAAGGTATCTTAACATTTTGCCATAGCTCGCTTCGTTTCCGAGATATTTGTAGATTTATCTCAAGGGAAGGGGCCTGACGGACATATTTCGAGATATTTCTTCTTCTTGTTGTTCTTCTTCTGCACAGCTAAGCTGGAAGTGGCATTTGCAGCTCGCAAGAGTGCAGAGTTATCTCAAAGAAAGGGGCCACGGTGTTTCTGTACCTCTATTATGTTGGTGCAGCTTCGGAACTTTTAAATATCTTGATATATCTCGAGAACTACGCATCTGATCAAAAATTATCATACAACATAAAAAGTAGGAAACATAATTCTCTACAAAAAAGGTATCTTAACATTTTGCCATAGCTCGCTTCGTTTCCGAGATATTTGCAGATTTATCTCAAGGGAAGTGGCCTGACGGACCTATTTCGAGATATTTCTTCTTCTTCTTGTTCTTCTTCTGCACAGCTAAGCTGGAAGTGGCATTTGCAGCTCGGAGTAGTGCAGAGTTATCTCAGAGAAAGAGGCCACGGTGTTTCTGTACCTCTATTATGTTGGTGCAGCTGCGGAACTTTTAAATATCTTGATATATCTCGAGAACTACGCATCTGATCAAAAAATATCATACAACATAAAAAGTAGGAAACTTAATTCTCTACAAAAAAGGTATCTTAACATTTTGCCATAGCTCGCTTCGTTTCCGAGATATTTGCAGATTTATCTCAAGGGAAGGGGCCTGACGGACATAATTCTAGATGTTTCTTCTTCTTCTTGTTCTTCTTCTGCACAGCTAAGCTGGAAGTGGCATTTCCAGCTCGCAATAGTGCAGAGTTATCTCAAAGAAAGGGGCCACGGTGTTTCTGTATCTCTATTATGTTGGTGCGGCTTCGGAACTTTTAAATATCTTGATATATCTCGAGAACTACCCATCTGATCAAAAAATATCATAGAACATAAAAAGTAGGAAACTTAATTCTCTACAAAAAAGGTCTCTTATCATTTTCCCATAGCTGGCATCGTTTCCGAGATATTTGCAGATTTAGCTCAAGGGAAGGGGCCTGACGGTCATATTCCGAGATATTTCTTCTTCTTGTTGTTCCTTTTCTGCACAGCTAAGCTGAAAGTGGCATTTGCAGCTCGCAATAGTGCAGAGTTATCTCAAAGAAAGAGGCCACGGTGTTTCTGTACCTCTATAATGTTGGTGCAGCTTCGGAACTTTTAAATATCTTGATATATCTCGAGAACTACGCATCTGATCAAAAAATATCATAGAACTAAAAAAGTAGGAAACCTAATTTTCTACAAAAAAGGTCTCTTAACATTTTGCCGTAGCTCGCTTCGTTTCCGAGATATTTGCAGATTTATCTCAGGGGAAGGGGCCTGACGGACATATTTCGAGATATTTCTTCTTCTTGTTGTTCTTCTTCTGCACAGCTAAGCTGGAAGTGGCATTTGCAGCTCGCAATAGTGCAGAGTTATCTCAAAGAAAGGGGCCACGGTGTTTCTGTATCTCTATTATGTTGGTGCGGCTTCGGAACTTTTAAATATCTCGATATATCTCGAAAACTACGCTTCTGATCCAAAAATATCAGAGAACGTAAATTATAGGAAACATAATTCTCTACAAAAAAGGTCTCTTAACATTTTGCCATAGCTCGCTTCGTTTCCGAGATATTTGCAGATTTATCTCAAGGGAAGGGGCCTGACGGACATATTTCGAGATATTTCTTCTTCTTGTTGTTCTTCTTCTGCACAGCTAAGCTGGAAGTGGCATTTACAGCTCGCAAGAGTGCAGAGTTATCTCAAAGAAAGGGGCCACGGTGTTTCTGTACCTCTATTATGTTGGTGCAGCTTCGGAACTTTTAAATATCTTGATATATCTCGAGAACTACGCATCTGACCAAAAAATATCATAGAACATAAAAAGTAGGAAACTTAATTCTGTACAAAAAAGGTATCTTAACATTTTGCCATAGCTCGCTTCGTTTCCGAGATATTTGCAGATTTATCTCAAGGGAAGGGGCCTGACGGACATATTTCGAGATATTTCTTCTTCTTGTTGTTCTTCTTCTGCACAGCTAAGCTGGAAGTGGCATTTGCAGCTCGCAAGAGTGCAGAGTTATCTCAAAGAAAGGGGCCACGGTGTTTCTGTACCTCTATTATGTTGGTGCAGCTTCGGAACTTTTAAATATCTTGATATATCTCGAGAACTACGCATCTGATCAAAAATTATCATACAACATAAAAAGTAGGAAACTTAATTCTCTACAAAAAAGGTATCTTAACATTTTGCCATAGCTCGCTTCGTTTCCGAGATATTTGCAGATTTATCTCAAGGGAAGGGGCCTGACGGACCTATTTCGAGATATTTCTTCTTCTTCTTGTTCTTCTTCTGCACAGCTAAGCTGGAAGTGGCATTTGCAGCTCGCAGTAGTGCAGAGTTATCTCAAAGAAAGAGGCCACGGTGTTTCTGTACCTCTATTATGTTGGTGCAGCTTCGGAACTGTTAAATATCTTGATATATCTCGAGAACTACGCACCTGATCAAAAAATATCATAGAACAAAAAGAGTAGGAAACTTAATTCTCTACAAAAAAGGTCTCTTAACATTTTGCAATAGCTCGCTTCGTTTCCGAGATATTTGCAGATTTATCTCAAGGGAAGGGGCCTGACGGACATATTTCGAGATATTTCTTCTTCTTGTTGTTCTTCTTCTGCACAGCTAAGCTGGAAGTGGCATTTGCAGCTCGCAATAGTGCAGAGTTATCTCAGAGATCGAGGCCACGGTGTTTCTGTACCTCTATTATGTTGGTGCAGCTTCGGAACTTTTAAATATCTTGATATATCTCGAGAACTACGCATCTGATCAAAAAATATCATAGAACATAAAAAGTAGGAAACTTAATTCTGTACAAAAAAGGTATCTTAACATTTTGCCATAGCTCGCTTCGTTTCCGAGATATTTGTAGATTTATCTCAAGGGAAGGGGCCTGACGGACATATTTCGAAATATTTCTTCTTCTTGTTGTTCTTCTTCTGCACAGCTAAGCTGGAAGTGGCATTTGCAGCTCGCAAGAGTGCAGAGTTATCTCAAAGAAAGGGGCCACGGTGTTTCTGTACCTCTATTATGTTGGTGCAGCTTCGGAACTTTTAAATATCTTGATATATCTCGAGAACTACGCATCTGATCAAAAATTATCATACAACATAAAAAGTAGGAAACATAATTCTCTACAAAAAAGGTCTCTTAACATTTTGCCATAGCTCGCTTCGTTTCCGAGATATTTGCAGATTGATCTCAAGGGAAGGGGCCTGACGGACATATTTCGAAATATTTCTTCTTCTTGTTGTTCTTCTTCTGCACAGCTAAGCTGGAAGTGGCATTTGCAGCTCGCAAGAGTGCAGAGTTATCTCAAAGAAAGGGGCCACGGTGTTTCTGTACCCCTATTATGTTTGTGCAGCTGTGGAACCTTTAAATATCTTGATATATCTCGAGAACTACGCATCTGATCAAAAAATATCATAGAACATGAAAAGTAGGAAACTTAATTCTGTACAAAAAAGGTATCTTAACATTTTGCCATAGCTCGCTTCGTTTCCGAGATATTTGTAGATTTATCTCAAGGGAAGGGGCCTGACGGACATATTTCGAGATATTTCTTCTTCTTGTTGTTCTTCTTCTGCACAGCTAAGCTGGAAGTGGCATTTGCAGCTCGCAAGAGTGCAGAGTTATCTCAAAGAAAGGGGCCACGGTGTTTCTGCACCTCTATTATGTTGGTGCAGCTTCGCAACTTTTAAATATCTTGATATATCTCGAGAACTACGCATCTGATCAAAAATTATCATACAACATAAAAAGTAGGAAACATAATTCTCTACAAAAAAGGTATCTTAACATTTTGCCATAGCTCGCTTCGTTTCCGAGATATTTGCAGATTTATCTCAAGGGAAGTGGCCTGACGGACCTATTTCGAGATATTTCTTCTTCTTCTTGTTCTTCTTCTGCACAGCTAAGCTGGAAGTGGCATTTGCAGCTCGGAGTAGTGCAGAGTTATCTCAGAGAAAGAGGCCACGGTGTTTCTGTACCTCTATTATGTTGGTGCAGCTGCGGAACTTTTAAATATCTTGATATATCTCGAGAACTACGCATCTGATCAAAAAATATCATACAACATAAAAAGTAGGAATCTTAATTCTCTACAAAAAAGGTATCTTAACATTTTGCCATAGCTCGCTTCGTTTCCGAGATATTTGCAGATTTATCTCAAGGGAAGGGGCCTGACGGACATAATTCGAGATGTTTCTTCTTCTTCTTGTTCTTCTTCTGCACAGCTAAGCTGGAAGTGGCATTTCCAGCTCGCAATAGTGCAGAGTTATCTCAAAGAAAGGGGCCACGGTGTTTCTGTATCTCTATTATGTTGGTGCGGCTTCGGAACTTTTAAATATCTTGATATATCTCGAGAACTACCCATCTGATCAAAAAATATCATAGAACATAAAAAGTAGGAAACTTAATTCTCTACAAAAAAGGTCTCTTATCATTTTCCCATAGCTGGCATCGTTTCCGAGATATTTGCAGATTTAGCTCAAGGGAAGGGGCCTGACGGTCATATTCCGAGATATTTCTTCTTCTTGTTGTTCCTTTTCTGCACAGCTAAGCTGAAAGTGGCATTTGCAGCTCGCAATAGTGCAGAGTTATCTCAAAGAAAGAGGCCACGGTGTTTCTGTACCTCTATAATGTTGGTGCAGCTTCGGAACTTTTAAATATCTTGATATATCTCGAGAACTACGCATCTGATCAAAAAATATCATAGAACATAAAAAGTAGGAAACCTAATTTTCTACAAAAAAGGTCTCTTAACATTTTGCCGTAGCTCGCTTCGTTTCCGAGATATTTGCAGATTTATCTCAGGGGAAGGGGCCTGACGGACATATTTCGAGATATTTCTTCTTCTTGTTGTTCTTCTTCTGCACAGCTAAGCTGGAAGTTGCATTTGCAGCTCGCAATAGTGCAGAGTTATCTCAAAGAAAGGGGCCACGGTGTTTCTGTATCTCTATTATGTTGGTGCGGCTTCGGAACTTTTAAATATCTCGATATATCTCGAAAACTACGCTTCTGATCCAAAAATATCAGAGAACGTAAATTATAGGAAACATAATTCTCTACAAAAAAGGTCTCTTAACATTTTGCCATAGCTCGCTTCGTTTCCGAGATATTTGCAGATTTATCTCAAGGGAAGGGGCCTGACGGACATATTTCGAGATATTTCTTCTTCTTGTTGTTCTTCTTCTGCACAGCTAAGCTGGAAGTGGCATTTGCAGCTCGCAATAGTGCAGAGTTATCTCAATGAAAGGGGCCACGGTGTTTCTGTATCTCTATTATGTTGGTGCGGCTTCGGAATTTTTAAATATCTCGATATATCTCGAAAACTACGCTTCTGATCAAAAAATATCATAGAACATAAATTGTAGGAAACATAATTCTCTACAAAAAAGGTCTCTTAACATTTTGCCATAGCTCGCTTCGTTTCCGAGATATTTGCAGATTTATCTGAAGGGAAGGGGCCTGACGGACATATTTCGAGATATTTCTTCTTCTTGTTGTTCTTCTTCTGCACAGCTAAGCTGGACGTGGCATTTGCAGCTCGCAATAGTGCAGAGTTATCTCAAAGAAAGAGGCCACGGTGTTTCTGTACCTCTATTATGTTGGTGCAGCTTCGGAACTGTTAAATATCTTGATATATCTCGAGAACTACGCACCTAATCAAAAAATATCATAGAACAAAAAGAGTAGGAAACTTAATTCTCTACAAAAAAGGTCTCTTAAGATTTTGCAATAGCTCGCTTCGTTTCCGAGATATTTGCAGATTTATCTCAAGGGAAGGGGCCTGACGGACATATTTCGAGATATTTCTTCTTCTTGTTGTTCTTCTTCTGCACAGCTAAGCTGGAAGTGGCATTTGCAGCTCGCAATAGTGTAGAGTTATCTCAAAGAAAGGGGCCACGGTGTTTCTGTACCTCTATTATGTTGGTGCAGCTTCGGAACTTTTAAATATCTTGATATCTCTCGAGAACTACGCATCTGATCAAAAAATATCATAGAACATAAAAAGTAGGAAACTTAATTCTGTACAAAAAAGGTATCTTAACATTTTGCCATAGCTCGCTTCGTTTCCGAGATATTTGCAGATTTATCTCAAGGGAAGGGGCCTGACGGACATATTTCGAGATATTTCTTCTTCTTGTTGTTCTTCTTCTGCACAGCTAAGCTGGAAGTGGCATTTGCAGCTCGCAAGAGTGCAGAGTTATCTCAAAGAAAGGGGCCACGGTGTTCCTGTACCTCTATTATGTTGGTGCAGCTTCGGAACTTTTAAATATCTTGATATATCTCGAGAACTACGCATCTGATCAAAAAATATCATAGAACATAAAAAGTAGGAAACTTAATTCTGTACAAAAAAGGTATCTTAACATTTTGCCATAGCTCGCTTCGTTTCCGAGATATTTGTAGATTTATCTCAAGGGAAGGGGCCTGACGGACATACTTCGAGATATTTCTTCTTCTTGTTGTTCTTCTTCTGCACAGCTAAGCTGGAAGTGGCATTTGCAGCTCGCAATAGCGCAGAGTTATCTCAAAGAAAGGGGCCACGGTGTTTCTGTATCTCTATTATGTTGGTGCGGCTTCGGAACTTTTAAATATCTTGATATATCTCGAGAACTACGCATCTGATCAAAAAATATCATAGAACATAAAAAGTAGGAAACTTAATTCTCTACAAAAAAGGTCTCTTAACATTTTGCCATAGCTCGCTTCGTTTCCGAGATATTTGCAGATTTATCTCAAGGGAAGGGGCCTGACGGACATACTTCGAGATATTTATTCTTCTTGTTGTTCTTCTTCTACACAGCTAAGCTGGAAGTGGCATTTGCAGCTCGCAATAGTGCAGAGTTATCTCAAAGAAAGGGGCCACGGTGTTTCTGTATCTCTATTATGTTGGTGCGGCTTCGGAACTTTTAAATATCTTGATATATCTCGAAAACTACGCTTCTGATCAAAAAATATCATAGAACGTATATTGTAGGAAACATAATTCTCTACAAAAAAGTTCTCTTAACGTTTTGCCATAGCTCGCTTCGTTTCCGAGATATTTGCAGATTTATCTCAAGGGAAGGGGCCTGACGGACATATTTCGAGATATTTCTTCTTCTTGTTGTTCTTCTTCTGCACAGCTAAGCTGGACGTGGCATTTGCAGCTCGCAATAGTGCAGAGTTATCTCAAAGAAAGAGGCCACGGTGTTTCTGTACCTCTATTATGTTGGTGCAGCTTCGGAACTGTTAAATATCTTGATATATCTCGAGAACTACGCACCTAATCAAAAAATATCATAGAACAAAAAGAGTAGGAAACTTAATTCTCTACAAAAAAGGTCTCTTAACATTTTGCAATAGCTCGCTTCGTTTCCGAGATATTTGCAGATTTATCTCAAGGGAAGGGGCCTGACGGACATATTTCGAGATATTTCTTCTTCTTGTTGTTCTTCTTCAGCACAGCTAAGCTCGAAGTGGCATGTGCTGCTCGCAATAGTGCAGAGTTATCTCAAAGAAAGGGGCCACGGTGTTTCTGTATCTCTATTATGTTGGTGCGGCTTCGGAACTTTTAAATATCTTGATATATCTCGAGAACTACGCATCTGATCAAAAAATATCATAGAACATAAAAAGTAGGAAACTTAATTCTCTACAAAAAAGGTCTCTTAATATTTTGCCATAGCTCGCTTCGTTTCCGAGATATTTGCAGATTTATCTCAAGGGAAGGGGCCTGACGGACATATTTCGAGATATTTCTTCTTCTTGTTGTTCTTCTTCTGCACAGCTAAGCTGGAAGTGGCATTTGCAGCTCGCAATAGTGCAGAGTTATCTCAATGAAAGGGGCCACGGTGTTTCTGTATCTCTATTATGTTGGTGCGGCTTCGGAATTTTTAAATATCTCGATATATCTCGAAAACTACGCTTCTGATCAAAAAATATCATAGAACATAAATTGTAGGAAACATAATTCTCTACAAAAAAGGTCTCTTAACATTTTGCCATAGCTCGCTTCGTTTCCGAGATATTTGCAGATTTATCTCAAGGGAAGGGGCCTGACGGACATATTTCGAGATATTTCTTCTTCTTGTTGTTCTTCTTCTGCACAGCTAAGCTGGAAGTGGCATTTGCAGCTCGCAATAGTGCAGAGTTATCTCAAAGAAAGGGGCCACGGTGTTTCTGTATCTCTATTATGTTGGTGCGGCTTAGGATCTTTTAAATATCTCGATATATCTCGAAAACTACGCTTCTGATCCAAAAATATCATACAACGTAAATTGTAGGAAACATAATTCTCTACAAAAAAGGTCTCTTAACATTTTGCCATAGCTCGCTTCTTTTCCGAGATACTTGCAGATTTATCTCAAGGGAAGGGGTCTGACGGACATATTTCGAGATATTTCTTCTTCTTGTTGTTCTTCTTCTGCACAGCTAAGCTCGAAGTGGCATGTGCAGCTCGCAATAGTGCAGAGTTATCTCAAAGAAAGGGGCCACGGTGTTTCTGTATCTCTATTATGTTGGTGCGGCTTCGGAACTTTTAAATATCTTGATATATCTCGAGAACTACGCATCTGATCAAAAAATATCATAGAACATAAAAAGTAGGAAACTTAATTCTCTACAAAAAAGGTCTCTTAATATTTTGCCATAGCTCGCTTCGTTTCCGAGATATTTGCAGATTTATCTCAAGGGAAGGGGCCTGACGGACATATTTCGAGATATTTCTTCTTCTTGTTGTTCTTCTTCTGCACAGCTAAGCTGGAAGTGGCATTTGCAGCTCGCAATAGTGCAGAGTTATCTCAATGAAAGGGGCCACGGTGTTTCTGTATCTCTATTATGTTGGTGCGGCTTCGGAATTTTTAAATATCTCGATATATCTCGAAAACTACGCTTCTGATCAAAAAATATCATAGAACATAAATTGTAGGAAACATAATTCTCTACAAAAAAGGTCTCTTAACATTTTGCCATAGCTCGCTTCGTTTCCGAGATATTTGCAGATTTATCTCAAGGGAAGGGGCCTGACGGACATATTTCGAAATATTTCTTCTTCTTGTTGTTCTTCTTCTGCACAGCTAAGCTGGAAGTGGCATTTGCAGCTCGCAAGAGTGCAGAGTTATCTCAAAGAAAGGGGACACGGTGTTTCTGTACCTCTATTATGTTGGTGCAGCTTCGGAACTTTTAAATATCTTGATATATCTCGAGAACTACGCATCTGATCAAAAAATATCATAGAACATAAAAAGTAGGAAACTTAATTCTGTACAAAAAAGGTATCTTAACATTTTGCCATAGCTCGCTTCGTTTCCGAGATATTTGCAGATTTATCTCAAGGGAAGGGGCCTGACGGACATATTTCGAGATATTTCTTCTTCTTGTTGTTCTTCTTCTGCACAGCTAAGCTGGAAGTGGCATTTGCAGCTTGCAATAGTGCAGAGTTATCTCAAAGAAAGGGGCCACGGTGTTTCTGTACCTCTATTATGTTGGTGCAGCTTCGGAACTTTTAAATATCTTGATATCTCTCGAGAACTACGCATCTGATCAAAAAATATCATAGAACATAAAAAGTAGGAAACTTAATTCTGTACAAAAAAGGTATCTTAACATTTTGCCATAGCTCGCTTCGTTTCCGAGATATTTGCAGATTTATCTCAAGGGAAGGGGCCTGACGGACATATTTCGAGATATTTCTTCTTCTTGTTGTTCTTCTTCTGCACAGCTAAGCTGGAAGTGGCATTTGCAGCTCGCAATAGTGCAGAGTTATCTCAAAGAAAGGGGCCACGGTGTTTCTGTATCTCTATTATGTTGGTGCGGCTTCGGATCTTTTAAATATCTCGATATATCTCGAAAACTACGCTTCTGATCCAAAAATATCATACAACGTAAATTGTAGGAAACATAATTCTCTACAAAAAAGGTCTCTTAACATTTTGCCATAGCTCGCTTCTTTTCCGAGATACTTGCAGATTTATCTCAAGGGAAGGGGTCTGACGGACATATTTCGAGATATTTCTTCTTCTTGTTGTTCTTCTTCTGCACAGCTAAGCTCGAAGTGGCATGTGCAGCTCGCAATAGTGCAGAGTTATCTCAAAGAAAGGGGCCACGGTGTTTCTGTATCTCTATTATGTTGGTGCGGCTTCGGAACTTTTAAATATCTTGATATATCTCGAGAACTACGCATCTGATCAAAAAATATCATAGAACATAAAAAGTAGGAAACTTAATTCTCTACAAAAAAGGTCTCTTAATATTTTGCCATAGCTCGCTTCGTTTCCGAGATATTTGCAGATTTATCTCAAGGGAAGGGGCCTGACGGACATATTTCGAGATATTTCTTCTTCTTGTTGTTCTTCTTCTGCACAGCTAAGCTGGAAGTGGCATTTGCAGCTCGCAATAGTGCAGAGTTATCTCAATGAAAGGGGCCACGGTGTTTCTGTATCTCTATTATGTTGGTGCGGCTTCGGAATTTTTAAATATCTCGATATATCTCGAAAACTACGCTTCTGATCAAAAAATATCATAGAACATAAATTGTAGGAAACATAATTCTCTACAAAAAAGGTCTCTTAACATTTTGCCATAGCTCGCTTCGTTTCCGAGATATTTGCAGATTTATCTCAAGGGAAGGGGCCTGACGGACATATTTCGAAATATTTCTTCTTCTTGTTGTTCTTCTTCTGCACAGCTAAGCTGGAAGTGGCATTTGCAGCTCGCAAGAGTGCAGAGTTATCTCAAAGAAAGGGGACACGGTGTTTCTGTACCTCTATTATGTTGGTGCAGCTTCGGAACTTTTAAATATCTTGATATATCTCGAGAACTACGCATCTGATCAAAAAATATCATAGAACATAAAAAGTAGGAAACTTAATTCTGTACAAAAAAGGTATCTTAACATTTTGCCATAGCTCGCTTCGTTTCCGAGATATTTGCAGATTTATCTCAAGGGAAGGGGCCTGACGGACATATTTCGAGATATTTCTTCTTCTTGTTGTTCTTCTTCTGCACAGCTAAGCTGGAAGTGGCATTTGCAGCTCGCAATAGTGCAGAGTTATCTCAAAGAAAGGGGCCACGGTGTTTCTGTACCTCTATTATGTTGGTGCAGCTTCGGAACTTTTAAATATCTTGATATCTCTCGAGAACTACGCATCTGATCAAAAAATATCATAGAACATAAAAAGTAGGAAACTTAATTCTGTACAAAAAAGGTATCTTAACATTTTGCCATAGCTCGCTTCGTTTCCGAGATATTTGCAGATTTATCTCAAGGGAAGGGGCCTGACGGACATATTTCGAGATATTTCTTCTTCTTGTTGTTCTTCTTCTGCACAGCTAAGCTGGACGTGGCATTTGCAGCTCGCAATAGTGCAGAGTTATCTCAAAGAAAGAGGCCACGGTGTTTCTGTACCTCTATTATGTTGGTGCAGCTTCGGAACTGTTAAATATCTTGATATATCTCGAGAACTACGCACCTAATCAAAAAATATCATGGAACAAAAAGAATAGGAAACTTAATTCCCTACAAAAAAGGTCTCTTAACATTTTGCAATAGCTCGCTTCGTTTCCGAGATATTTGCAGATTTATCTCAAGGGAAGGGGCCTGACGGACATATTTCGAGATATTTCTTCTTCTTGTTGTTCTTCTTCTGCACAGCTAAGCTCGAAGTGGCATGTGCTGCTCGCAATAGTGCAGAGTTATCTCAAAGAAAGGGGCCACGGTGTTTCTGTATCTCTATTATGTTGGTGCGGCTTCGGAACTTTTAAATATCTTGATATATCTCGAGAACTACGCATCTGATCAAAAAATATCATAGAACATAAAAAGTAGGAAACTTAATTCTCTACAAAAAAGGTCTCTTAATATTTTGCCATAGCTCGCTTCGTTTCCGAGATATTTGCAGATTTATCTCAAGGGAAGGGGCCTGACGGACATATTTCGAGATATTTCTTCTTCTTGTTGTTCTTCTTCTGCACAGCTAAGCTGGAAGTGGCATTTGCAGCTCGCGATAGTGCAGAGTTATCTCAATGAAAGGGGCGACGGTGTTTCTGTATCTCTATTATGTTGGTGCGGCTTCGGAATTTTTAAATATCTCGATATATCTCGAAAACTACGCTTCTGATCAAAAAATATCATAGAACATAAATTGTAGGAAACATAATGCTCTACAAAAAAGGTCTCTTAACATTTTGCCATAGCTCGCTTCGTTTCCGAGATATTTGCAGATTTATCTCAAGGGAAGGGGCCTGACGGACATATTTCGAGATATTTCTTCTTCTTGTTGTTCTTCTTCTGCACAGCTAAGCTGGAAGTGGCATTTGCAGCTCGCAATAGTGCAGAGTTATCTCAAAGAAAGGGGCCACGGTGTTTCTGTATCTCTATTATGTTGGTGCGGCTTCGGATCTTTTAAATATCTCGATATATCTCGAAAACTACGCTTCTGATCCAAAAATATCATACAACGTAAATTGTAGGAAACATAATTCTCTACAAAAAAGGTCTCTTAACATTTTGCCATAGCTCGCTTCTTTTCCGAGATACTTGCAGATTTATCTCAAGGGAAGGGGTCTGACGGACATATTTCGAGATATTTCTTCTTCTTGTTGTTCTTCTTCTGCACAGCTAAGCTCGAAGTGGCATGTGCAGCTCGCAATAGTGCAGAGTTATCTCAAAGAAAGGGGCCACGGTGTTTCTGTATCTCTATTATGTTGGTGCGGCTTCGGAACTTTTAAATATCTTGATATATCTCGAGAACTACGCATCTGATCAAAAAATATCATAGAACATAAAAAGTAGGAAACTTAATTCTCTACAAAAAAGGTCTCTTCATATTTTGCGATAGCTCGCTTCGTTTCCGAGATATTTGCAGATTTATCTCAAGGGAAGGGGCCTGACGGACATATTTCGAGATATTTCTTCTTCTTGTTGTTCTTCTTCTGCACAGCTAAGCTGGAAGTGGCATTTGCAGCTCGCAATAGTGCAGAGTTATCTCAATGAAAGGGGCCACGGTGTTTCTGTATCTCTATTATGTTGGTGCGGCTTCGGAACTTTTAAATATCTTGATATATCTCGAGAACTACGCATCTGATCAAAAAATATCATAGAACATAAAAAGTAGGAAACTTAATTCTCTACAAAAAAGGTCTCTTAATATTTTGCCATAGCTCGCTTCGTTTCCGAGATATTTGCAGATTTATCTCAAGGGAAGGGGCCTGACGGACATATTTCGAGATATTTCTTCTTCTTGTTGTTCTTCTTCTGCACAGCTAAGCTGGAAGTGGCATTTGCAGCTCGCAATAGTGCAGAGTTATCTCAATGAAAGGGGCCACGGTGTTTCTGTATCTCTATTATGTTGGTGCGGCTTCGGAATTTTTAAATATCTCGATATATCTCGAAAACTACGCTTCTGATCAAAAAATATCATAGAACATAAATTGTAGGAAACATAATTCTCTACAAAAAAGGTCTCTTAACATTTTGCCATAGCTCGCTTCGTTTCCGAGATATTTGCAGATTTATCTCAAGGGAAGGGGCCTGACGGACATATTTCGAGATATTTCTTCTTCTTGTTGTTCTTCTTCTGCACAGCTAAGCTGGAAGTGGCATTTGCAGCTCGCAATAGTGCAGAGTTATCTCAAAGAAAGGGGCCACGGTGTTTCTGTATCTCTATTATGTTGGTGCGGCTTCGGATCTTTTAAATATCTCGATATATCTCGAAAACTACGCTTCTGATCCAAAAATATCATACAACGTAAATTGTAGGAAACATAATTCTCTACAAAAAAGGTCTCTTAACATTTTGCCATAGCTCGCTTCTTTTCCGAGATACTTGCAGATTTATCTCAAGGGAAGGGGTCTGACGGACATATTTCGAGATATTTCTTCTTCTTGTTGTTCTTCTTCTGCACAGCTAAGCTCGAAGTGGCATGTGCAGCTCGCAATAGTGCAGAGTTATCTCAAAGAAAGGGGCCACGGTGTTTCTGTATCTCTATTATGTTGGTGCGGCTTCGGAACTTTTAAATATCTTGATATATCTCGAGAACTACGCATCTGATCAAAAAATATCATAGAACATAAAAAGTAGGAAACTTAATTCTCTACAAAAAAGGTCTCTTCATATTTTGCGATAGCTCGCTTCGTTTCCGAGATATTTGCAGATTTATCTCAAGGGAAGGGGCCTGACGGACATATTTCGAGATATTTCTTCTTCTTGTTGTTCTTCTTCTGCACAGCTAAGCTGGAAGTGGCATTTGCAGCTCGCAATAGTGCAGAGTTATCTCAATGAAAGGGGCCACGGTGTTTCTGTATCTCTATTATGTTGGTGCGGCTTCGGAACTTTTAAATATCTTGATATATCTCGAGAACTACGCATCTGATCAAAAAATATCATAGAACATAAAAAGTAGGAAACTTAATTCTCTACAAAAAAGGTCTCTTAATATTTTGCCATAGCTCGCTTCGTTTCCGAGATATTTGCAGATTTATCTCAAGGGAAGGGGCCTGACGGACATATTTCGAGATATTTCTTCTTCTTGTTGTTCTTCTTCTGCACAGCTAAGCTGGAAGTGGCATTTGCAGCTCGCAATAGTGCAGAGTTATCTCAATGAAAGGGGCCACGGTGTTTCTGTATCTCTATTATGTTGGTGCGGCTTCGGAATTTTTAAATATCTCGATATATCTCGAAAACTACGCTTCTGATCAAAAAATATCATAGAACATAAAAAGTAGGAAACTTAATTCTCTACAAAAAAGGTCTCTTAATATTTTGCCATAGCTCGCTTCGTTTCCGAGATATTTGCAGATTTATCTCAAGGGAAGGGGCCTGACGGACATATTTCGAGATATTTCTTCTTCTTGTTGTTCTTCTTCTGCACAGCTAAGCTGGAAGTGGCATTTGCAGCTCGCAATAGTGCAGAGTTATCTCAATGAAAGGGGCCACGGTGTTTCTGTATCTCTATTATGTTGGTGCGGCTTCGGAATTTTTAAATATCTCGATATATCTCGAAAACCACGCTTCTGATCAAAAAATATCATAGAACATAAATTGTAGGAAACATAATTCTCTACAAAAAAGGTCTCTTAACATTTTGCCATAGCTCGCTTCGTTTCCGAGATATTTGCAGATTTATCTCAAGGGAAGGGGCCTGACGGACATATTTCGAGATATTTCTTCTTCTTGTTGTTCTTCTTCTGCACAGCTAAGCTGGAAGTGGCATTTGCAGCTCGCAATAGTGCAGAGTTATCTCAAAGAAAGGGGCCACGGTGTTTCTGTACCTCTATTATGTTGGTGCAGCTTCGGAACTTTTAAATATCTTGATATCTCTCGAGAACTACGCATCTGATCAAAAAATATCATAGAACATAAAAAGTAGGAAACTTAATTCTGTACAAAAAAGGTATCTTAACATTTTGCCATAGCTCGCTTCGTTTCCGAGATATTTGCAGATTTATCTCAAGGGAAGGGGCCTGACGGACATATTTCGAGATATTTCTTCTTCTTGTTGTTCTTCTTCTGCACAGCTAAGCTGGACGTGGCATGTGCAGCTCGCAATAGTGCAGAGTTATCTCAAAGAAAGGGGCCACGGTGTTTCTGTATCTCTATTATGTTGGTGCGGCTTCGGAACTTTTAAATATCTTGATATATCTCGAGAACTACGCATCTGATCAAAAAATATCATAGAACATAAAAAGTAGGAAACTTAATTCTCTACAAAAAAGGTCTCTTCATATTTTGCGATAGCTCGCTTCGTTTCCGAGATATTTGCAGATTTATCTCAAGGGAAGGGGCCTGACGGACATATTTCGAGATATTTCTTCTTCTTGTTGTTCTTCTTCTGCACAGCTAAGCTGGAAGTGGCATTTGCAGCTCGCAATAGTGCAGAGTCATCTCAATGAAAGGGGCCACGGTGTTTCTGTATCTCTATTATGTTGGTGCGGCTTCGGAATTTTTAAATATCTCGATATATCTCGAAAACTACGCTTCTGATCAAAAAATATCATAGAACATAAATTGTAGGAAACATAATTCTCTACAAAAAAGGTCTCTTAACATTTTGCCATAGCTCGCTTCGTTTCCGAGATATTTGCAGATTTATCTCAAGGGAAGGGGCCTGACGGACATATTTCGAAATATTTCTTCTTCTTGTTGTTCTTCTTCTGCACAGCTAAGCTGGAAGTGGCATTTGCAGCTCGCAAGAGTGCAGAGATATCTCAAAGAAAGGGGCCACGGTGTTTCTGTACCTCTATTATGTTGGTGCAGCTTCGGAACTTTTAAATATCTTGATATATCTCGAGAACTACGCATCTGATCAAAAAATATCATAGAACATAAAAAGTAGGAAACTTAATTCTGTACAAAAAAGGTATCTTAACATTTTGCCATAGCTCGCTTCGTTTCCGAGATATTTGCAGATTTATCTCAAGGGAAGGGGCCTGACGGACATATTTCGAGATATTTCTTCTTCTTGTTGTTCTTCTTCTGCACAGCTAAGCTGGAAGTGGCATTTGCAGCTCGCAATAGTGCAGAGTTATCTCAAAGAAAGGGGCCACGGTGTTTCTGTATCTCTATTATGTTGGTGCGGCTTCGGATCTTTTAAATATCTCGATATATCTCGAAAACTACGCTTCTGATCTAAAAATATCATACAACGTAAATTGTAGGAAACATAATTCTCTACAAAAAAGGTCTCTTAACATTTTGCCATAGCTCGCTTCTTTTCCGAGATACTTGCAGATTTATCTCAAGGGAAGGGGTCTGACGGACATATTTCGAGATATTTCTTCTTCTTGTTGTTCTTCTTCTGCACAGCTAAGCTCGAAGTGGCATGTGCAGCTCGCAATAGTGCAGAGTTATCTCAAAGAAAGGGGCAACGGTGTTTCTGTATCTCTATTATGTTGGTGCGGCTTCGGAACTTTTAAATATCTTGATATATCTCGAGAACTACGCATCTGATCAAAAAATATCATAGAACATAAAAAGTAGGAAACTTAATTCTCTACAAAAAAGGTCTCTTAATATTTTGCCATAGCTCGCTTCGTTTCCGAGATATTTGCAGATTTATCTCAAGGGAAGGGGCCTGACGGACATATTTCGAGATATTTCTTCTTCTTGTTGTTCTTCTTCTGCACAGCTAAGCTGGAAGTGGCATTTGCAGCTCGCAATAGTGCAGAGTTATCTCAAAGAAAGGGGCCACGGTGTTTCTGTATCTCTATTATGTTGGTGCGGCTTCGGATCTTTTAAATATCTCGATATATCTCGAAAACTACGCTTCTGATCCAAAAATATCATACAACGTAAATTGTAGGAAACATAATTCTCTACAAAAAAGGTCTCTTAACATTTTGCCATAGCTCGCTTCTTTTCCGAGATATTTGCAGGTTTATCTCAAGGGAAGGGGTCTGACGGACATATTTCGAGATATTTCTTCTTCTTGTTGTTCTTCTTCTGCACAGCTAAGCTCGAAGTGGCATGTGCAGCTCGCAATAGTGCAGAGTTATCTCAAAGAAAGGGGCCACGGTGTTTCTGTATCTCTATTATGTTGGTGCGGCTTCGGAACTTTTAAATATCTTGATATATCTCGAGAACTACGCATCTGATCAAAAAATATCATAGAACATAAAAAGTAGGAAACTTAATTCTCTACAAAAAAGGTCTCTTAATATTTTGCCATAGCTCGCTTCGTTTCCGAGATATTTGCAGATTTATCTCAAGGGAAGGGGCCTGACGGACATATTTCGAGATATTTCTTCTTCTTGTTGTTCTTCTTCTGCACAGCTAAGCTGGAAGTGGCATTTGCAGCTCGCAATAGTGCAGAGTTATCTCAATGAAAGGGGCCACGGTGTTTCTGTATCTCTATTATGTTGGTGCGGCTTCGGAATTTTTAAATATCTCGATATATCTCGAAAACTACGCTTCTGATCAAAAAATATCGAACATAAATTGTAGGAAACATAATTCTCTACAAAAAAGGTCTCTTAACATTTTGCCATAGCTCGCTTCGTTTCCGAGATATTTGCAGATTTATCTCAAGGGAAGGGGCCTGACGGACATATTTCGAGATATTTCTTCTTGTTGTTGTTCTTCTTCTGCACAGCTAAGCTGGAAGTGGCATTTGCAGCTCGCAATAGTGCAGAGTTATCTCAAAGAAAGGGGCCACGGTGTTTCTGTATCTCTATTATGTTGGTGCGGCTTCGAATCTTTTAAATATCTCGATATATCTCGAAAACTACGCTTCTGATCCAAAAATATCATACAACGTAAATTGTAGGAAACATAATTCTCTACAAAAAAGGTCTCTTAACATTTTGCCATAGCTCGCTTCTTTTCCGAGATATTTGCAGATTTATCTCAAGGGAAGGGGTCTGACGGACATATTTCGAGATATTTCTTCTTCTTGTTGTTCTTCTTCTGCACAGCTTAGCTCGAAGTGGCATGTGCAGCTCGCAATAGTGCAGAGTTATCTCAAAGAAAGGGGCCACGGTGTTTCTGTATCTCTATTATGTTGGTGCGGCTTCGGAACTTTTAAATATCTTGATATATCTCGAGAACTACGCATCTGATCAAAAAATATCATAGAACATAAAAAGTAGGAAACTTAATTCTCTACAAAAAAGGTCTCTTCATATTTTGCGATAGCTCGCTTCGTTTCCGAGATATTTGCAGATTTATCTCAAGGGAAGGGGCCTGACGGACATATTTCGAGATATTTCTTCTTCTTGTTGTTCTTCTTCTGCACAGCTAAGCTGGAAGTGGCATTTGCAGCTCGCAATAGTGCAGAGTCATCTCAATGAAAGGGGCCACGGTGTTTCTGTATCTCTATTATGTTGGTGCGGCTTCGGAATTTTTAAATATCTCGATATATCTCGAAAACTACGCTTCTGATCAAAAAATATCATAGAACATAAATTGTAGGAAACATAATTCTCTACAAAAAAGGTCTCTTAACATTTTGCCATAGCTCGCTTCGTTTCCGAGATATTTGCAGATTTATCTCAAGGGAAGGGGCCTGACGGACATATTTCGAAATATTTCTTCTTCTTGTTGTTCTTCTTCTGCACAGCTAAGCTGGAAGTGGCATTTGCAGCTCGCAAGAGTGCAGAGATATCTCAAAGAAAGGGGCCACGGTGTTTCTGTACCTCTATTATGTTGGTGCAGCTTCGGAACTTTTAAATATCTTGATATATCTCGAGAACTACGCATCTGATCAAAAAATATCATAGAACATAAAAAGTAGGAAACTTAATTCTGTACAAAAAAGGTATCTTAACATTTTGCCATAGCTCGCTTCGTTTCCGAGATATTTGCAGATTTATCTCAAGGGAAGGGGCCTGACGGACATATTTCGAGATATTTCTTCTTCTTGTTGTTCTTCTTCTGCACAGCTAAGCTCGAAGTGGCATGTGCTGCTCGCAATAGTGCAGAGTTATCTCAAAGAAAGGGGCCACGGTGTTTCTGTATCTCTATTATGTTGGTGCGGCTTCGGAACTTTTAAATATCTTGATATATCTCGAGAACTACGCATCTGATCAAAAAAAATCATAGAACATAAAAAGTAGGAAACTTAATTCTCTACAAAAAAGGTCTCTTAATATTTTGCCATAGCTCGCTTCGTTTCCGAGATATTTGCAGATTTATCTCAAGGGAAGGGGCCTGACGGACATATTTCGAGATATTTCTTCTTCTTGTTGTTCTTCTTCTGCACAGCTAAGCTGGAAGTGGCATTTGCAGCTCGCAATAGTGCAGAGTTATCTCAATGAAAGGGGCCACGGTGTTTCTGTATCTCTATTATGTTGGTGCGGCTTCGGAATTTTTAAATATCTCGATATATCTCGAAAACTACGCTTCTGATCAAAAAATATCATAGAACATAAATTGTAGGAAACATAATTCTCTACAAAAAAGGTCTCTTAACATTTTGCCATAGCTCGCTTCGTTTCCGAGATATTTGCAGATTTATCTCAAGGGAAGGGGCCTGACGGACATATTTCGAGATATTTCTTCTTCTTGTTGTTCTTCTTCTGCACAGCTAAGCTGGAAGTGGCATTTGCAGCTCGCAATAGTGCAGAGTTATCTCAAAGAAAGGGGCCACGGTGTTTCTGTATCTCTATTATGTTGGTGCGGCTTCGGATCTTTTAAATATCTCGATATTTCTCGAAAACTACGCTTCTGATCTAAAAATATCATACAACGTAAATTGTAGGAAACATAATTCTCTACAAAAAAGGTCTCTTAACATTTTGCCATAGCTCGCTTCTTTTCCGAGATATTTGCAGGTTTATCTCAAGGGAAGGGGTCTGACGGACATATTTCGAGATATTTCTTCTTCTTGTTGTTCTTCTTCTGCACAGCTAAGCTCGAAGTGGCATGTGCAGCTCGCAATAGTGCAGAGTTATCTCAAAGAAAGGGGCCACGGTGTTTCTGTATCTCTATTATGTTGGTGCGGCTTCGGAACTTTTAAATATCTTGATATATCTCGAGAACTACGCATCTGATCAAAAAATATCATAGAACATAAAAAGTAGGAAACTTAATTCTCTACAAAAAAGGTCTCTTCATATTTTGCGATAGCTCGCTTCGTTTCCGAGATATTTGCAGATTTATCTCAAGGGAAGGGGCCTGACGGACATATTTCGAGATATTTCTTCTTCTTGTTGTTCTTCTTCTGCACAGCTAAGCTGGAAGTGGCATTTGCAGCTCGCAATAGTGCAGAGTCATCTCAATGAAAGGGGCCACGGTGTTTCTGTATCTCTATTATGTTGGTGCGGCTTCGGAATTTTTAAATATCTCGATATATCTCGAAAACTACGCTTCTGATCAAAAAATATCATAGAACATAAATTGTAGGAAACATAATTCTCTACAAAAAAGGTCTCTTAACATTTTGCCATAGCTCGCTTCGTTTCCGAGATATTTGCAGATTTATCTCAAGGGAAGGGGCCTGACGGACATATTTCGAAATATTTCTTCTTCTTGTTGTTCTTCTTCTGCACAGCTAAGCTGGAAGTGGCATTTGCAGCTCGCAAGAGTGCAGAGATATCTCAAAGAAAGGGGCCACGGTGTTTCTGTACCTCTATTATGTTGGTGCAGCTTCGGAACTTTTAAATATCTTGATATATCTCGAGAACTACGCATCTGATCAAAAAATATCATAGAACATAAAAAGTAGGAAACTTAATTCTGTACAAAAAAGGTATCTTAACATTTTGCCATAGCTCGCTTCGTTTCCGAGATATTTGCAGATTTATCTCAAGGGAAGGGGCCTGACGGACATATTTCGAGATATTTCTTCTTCTTGTTGTTCTTCTTCTGCACAGCTAAGCTCGAAGTGGCATGTGCTGCTCGCAATAGTGCAGAGTTATCTCAAAGAAAGGGGCCACGGTGTTTCTGTATCTCTATTATGTTGGTGCGGCTTCGGAACTTTTAAATATCTTGATATATCTCGAGAACTACGCATCTGATCAAAAAAAATCATAGAACATAAAAAGTAGGAAACTTAATTCTCTACAAAAAAGGTCTCTTAATATTTTGCCATAGCTCGCTTCGTTTCCGAGATATTTGCAGATTTATCTCAAGGGAAGGGGCCTGACGGACATATTTCGAGATATTTCTTCTTCTTGTTGTTCTTCTTCTGCACAGCTAAGCTGGAAGTGGCATTTGCAGCTCGCAATAGTGCAGAGTTATCTCAATGAAAGGGGCCACGGTGTTTCTGTATCTCTATTATGTTGGTGCGGCTTCGGAATTTTTAAATATCTCGATATATCTCGAAAACTACGCTTCTGATCAAAAAATATCATAGAACATAAATTGTAGGAAACATAATTCTCTACAAAAAAGGTCTCTTAACATTTTGCCATAGCTCGCTTCGTTTCCGAGATATTTGCAGATTTATCTCAAGGGAAGGGGCCTGACGGACATATTTCGAGATATTTCTTCTTCTTGTTGTTCTTCTTCTGCACAGCTAAGCTGGAAGTGGCATTTGCAGCTCGCAATAGTGCAGAGTTATCTCAAAGAAAGGGGCCACGGTGTTTCTGTATCTCTATTATGTTGGTGCGGCTTCGGATCTTTTAAATATCTCGATATATCTCGAAAACTACGCTTCTGATCTAAAAATATCATACAACGTAAATTGTAGGAAACATAATTCTCTACAAAAAAGGTCTCTTAACATTTTGCCATAGCTCGCTTCTTTTCCGAGATATTTGCAGGTTTATCTCAAGGGAAGGGGTCTGACGGACATATTTCGAGATATTTCTTCTTCTTGTTGTTCTTCTTCTGCACAGCTAAGCTCGAAGTGGCATGTGCAGCTCGCAATAGTGCAGAGTTATCTCAAAGAAAGGGGCCACGGTGTTTCTGTATCTCTATTATGTTGGTGCGGCTTCGGAACTTTTAAATATCTTGATATATCTCGAGAACTACGCATCTGATCAAAAAATATCATAGAACATAAAAAGTAGGAAACTTAATTCTCTACAAAAAAGGTCTCTTCATATTTTGCGATAGCTCGCTTCGTTTCCGAGATATTTGCAGATTTATCTCAAGGGAAGGGGCCTGACGGACATATTTCGAGATATTTCTTCTTCTTGTTGTTCTTCTTCTGCACAGCTAAGCTGGAAGTGGCATTTGCAGCTCGCAATAGTGCAGAGTCATCTCAATGAAAGGGGCCACGGTGTTTCTGTATCTCTATTATGTTGGTGCGGCTTCGGAATTTTTAAATATCTCGATATATCTCGAAAACTACGCTTCTGATCAAAAAATATCATAGAACATAAATTGTAGGAAACATAATTCTCTACAAAAAAGGTCTCTTAACATTTTGCCATAGCTCGCTTCGTTTCCGAGATATTTGCAGATTTATCTCAAGGGAAGGGGCCTGACGGACATATTTCGAAATATTTCTTCTTCTTGTTGTTCTTCTTCTGCACAGCTAAGCCGGAAGTGGCATTTGCAGCTCGCAAGAGTGCAGAGATATCTCAAAGAAAGGGGCCACGGTGTTTCTGTACCTCTATTATGTTGGTGCAGCTTCGGAACTTTTAAATATCTTGATATATCTCGAGAACTACGCATCTGATCAAAAAATATCATAGAACATAAAAAGTAGGAAACTTAATTCTGTACAAAAAAGGTATCTTAACATTTTGCCATAGCTCGCTTCGTTTCCGAGATATTTGCAGATTTATCTCAAGGGAAGGGGCCTGACGGACATATTTCGAGATATTTCTTCTTCTTGTTGTTCTTCTTCTGCACAGCTAAGCTCGAAGTGGCATGTGCTGCTCGCAATAGTGCAGAGTTATCTCAAAGAAAGGGGCCACGGTGTTTCTGTATCTCTATTATGTTGGTGCGGCTTCGGAACTTTTAAATATCTTGATATATCTCGAGAACTACGCATCTGATCAAAAAAAATCATAGAACATAAAAAGTAGGAAACTTAATTCTCTACAAAAAAGGTCTCTTAATATTTTGCCATAGCTCGCTTCGTTTCCGAGATATTTGCAGATTTATCTCAAGGGAAGGGGCCTGACGGACATATTTCGAGATATTTCTTCTTCTTGTTGTTCTTCTTCTGCACAGCTAAGCTGGAAGTGGCATTTGCAGCTCGCAATAGTGCAGAGTTATCTCAATGAAAGGGGCCACGGTGTTTCTGTATCTCTATTATGTTGGTGCGGCTTCGGAATTTTTAAATATCTCGATATATCTCGAAAACTACGCTTCTGATCAAAAAATATCATAGAACATAAATTGTAGGAAACATAATTCTCTACAAAAAAGGTCTCTTAACATTTTGCCATAGCTCGCTTCGTTTCCGAGATATTTGCAGATTTATCTCAAGGGAAGGGGCCTGACGGACATATTTCGAGATATTTCTTCTTCTTGTTGTTCTTCTTCTGCACAGCTAAGCTGGAAGTGGCATTTGCAGCTCGCAATAGTGCAGAGTTATCTCAAAGAAAGGGGCCACGGTGTTTCTGTATCTCTATTATGTTGGTGCGGCTTCGGATCTTTTAAATATCTCGATATATCTCGAAAACTACGCTTCTGATCTAAAAATATCATACAACGTAAATTGTAGGAAACATAATTCTCTACAAAAAAGGTCTCTTAACATTTTGCCATAGCTCGCTTCTTTTCCGAGATATTTGCAGGTTTATCTCAAGGGAAGGGGTCTGACGGACATATTTCGAGATATTTCTTCTTCTTGTTGTTCTTCTTCTGCACAGCTAAGCTCGAAGTGGCATGTGCAGCTCGCAATAGTGCAGAGTTATCTCAAAGAAAGGGGCCACGGTGTTTCTGTATCTCTATTATGTTGGTGCGGCTTCGGAACTTTTAAATATCTTGATATATCTCGAGAACTACGCATCTGATCAAAAAATATCATAGAACATAAAAAGTAGGAAACTTAATTCTCTACAAAAAAGGTCTCTTCATATTTTGCGATAGCTCGCTTCGTTTCCGAGATATTTGCAGATTTATCTCAAGGGAAGGGGCCTGACGGACATATTTCGAGATATTTCTTCTTCTTGTTGTTCTTCTTCTGCACAGCTAAGCTGGAAGTGGCATTTGCAGCTCGCAATAGTGCAGAGTCATCTCAATGAAAGGGGCCACGGTGTTTCTGTATCTCTATTATGTTGGTGCGGCTTCGGAATTTTTAAATATCTCGATATATCTCGAAAACTACGCTTCTGATCAAAAAATATCATAGAACATAAATTGTAGGAAACATAATTCTCTACAAAAAAGGTCTCTTAATATTTTGCCATAGCTCGCTTCGTTTCCGAGATATTTGCAGATTTATCTCAAGGGAAGGGGCCTGACGGACATATTTCGAGATATTTCTTCTTCTTGTTGTTCTTCTTCTGCACAGCTAAGCTGGAAGTGGCATTTGCAGCTCGCAATAGTGCAGAGTTATCTCAATGAAAGGGGCCACGGTGTTTCTGTATCTCTATTATGTTGGTGCGGCTTCGGAATTTTTAAATATCTCGATATATCTCGAAAACTACGCTTCTGATCAAAAAATATCATAGAACATAAATTGTAGGAAACATAATTCTCTACAAAAAAGGTCTCTTAACATTTTGCCATAGCTCGCTTCGTTTCCGAGATATTTGCAGATTTATCTCAAGGGAAGGGGCCTGACGGACATATTTCGAGATATTTCTTCTTCTTGTTGTTCTTCTTCTGCACAGCTAAGCTGGAAGTGGCATTTGCAGCTCGCAATAGTGCAGAGTTATCTCAAAGAAAGGGGCCACGGTGTTTCTGTATCTCTATTATGTTGGTGCGGCTTCGGATCTTTTAAATATCTCGATATATCTCGAAAACTACGCTTCTGATCTAAAAATATCATACAACGTAAATTGTAGGAAACATAATTCTCTACAAAAAAGGTCTCTTAACATTTTGCCATAGCTCGCTTCTTTTCCGAGATACTTGCAGATTTATCTCAAGGGAAGGGGTCTGACGGACATATTTCGAGATATTTCTTCTTCTTGTTGTTCTTCTTCTGCACAGCTAAGCTCGAAGTGGCATGTGCAGCTCGCAATAGTGCAGAGTTATCTCAAAGAAAGGGGCAACGGTGTTTCTGTATCTCTATTATGTTGGTGCGGCTTCGGAACTTTTAAATATCTTGATATATCTCGAGAACTACGCATCTGATCAAAAAATATCATAGAACATAAAAAGTAGGAAACTTAATTCTCTACAAAAAAGGTCTCTTAATATTTTGCCATAGCTCGCTTCGTTTCCGAGATATTTGCAGATTTATCTCAAGGGAAGGGGCCTGACGGACATATTTCGAGATATTTCTTCTTCTTGTTGTTCTTCTTCTGCACAGCTAAGCTGGAAGTGGCATTTGCAGCTCGCAATAGTGCAGAGTTATCTCAAAGAAAGGGGCCACGGTGTTTCTGTATCTCTATTATGTTGGTGCGGCTTCGGATCTTTTAAATATCTCGATATATCTCGAAAACTACGCTTCTGATCCAAAAATATCATACAACGTAAATTGTAGGAAACATAATTCTCTACAAAAAAGGTCTCTTAACATTTTGCCATAGCTCGCTTCTTTTCCGAGATATTTGCAGGTTTATCTCAAGGGAAGGGGTCTGACGGACATATTTCGAGATATTTCTTCTTCTTGTTGTTCTTCTTCTGCACAGCTAAGCTCGAAGTGGCATGTGCAGCTCGCAATAGTGCAGAGTTATCTCAAAGAAAGGGGCCACGGTGTTTCTGTATCTCTATTATGTTGGTGCGGCTTCGGAACTTTTAAATATCTTGATATATCTCGAGAACTACGCATCTGATCAAAAAATATCATAGAACATAAAAAGTAGGAAACTTAATTCTCTACAAAAAAGGTCTCTTAATATTTTGCCATAGCTCGCTTCGTTTCCGAGATATTTGCAGATTTATCTCAAGGGAAGGGGCCTGACGGACATATTTCGAGATATTTCTTCTTCTTGTTGTTCTTCTTCTGCACAGCTAAGCTGGAAGTGGCATTTGCAGCTCGCAATAGTGCAGAGTTATCTCAATGAAAGGGGCCACGGTGTTTCTGTATCTCTATTATGTTGGTGCGGCTTCGGAATTTTTAAATATCTCGATATATCTCGAAAACTACGCTTCTGATCAAAAAATATCGAACATAAATTGTAGGAAACATAATTCTCTACAAAAAAGGTCTCTTAACATTTTGCCATAGCTCGCTTCGTTTCCGAGATATTTGCAGATTTATCTCAAGGGAAGGGGCCTGACGGACATATTTCGAGATATTTCTTCTTGTTGTTGTTCTTCTTCTGCACAGCTAAGCTGGAAGTGGCATTTGCAGCTCGCAATAGTGCAGAGTTATCTCAAAGAAAGGGGCCACGGTGTTTCTGTATCTCTATTATGTTGGTGCGGCTTCGAATCTTTTAAATATCTCGATATATCTCGAAAACTACGCTTCTGATCCAAAAATATCATACAACGTAAATTGTAGGAAACATAATTCTCTACAAAAAAGGTCTCTTAACATTTTGCCATAGCTCGCTTCTTTTCCGAGATATTTGCAGATTTATCTCAAGGGAAGGGGTCTGACGGACATATTTCGAGATATTTCTTCTTCTTGTTGTTCTTCTTCTGCACAGCTTAGCTCGAAGTGGCATGTGCAGCTCGCAATAGTGCAGAGTTATCTCAAAGAAAGGGGCCACGGTGTTTCTGTATCTC
The DNA here is from genome assembly GCF_051020975.1 of Osmia lignaria lignaria. Classification (NCBI taxonomy): domain Eukaryota; kingdom Metazoa; phylum Arthropoda; class Insecta; order Hymenoptera; family Megachilidae; genus Osmia; species Osmia lignaria. The sequence goes on along the minus strand of NW_027478159.1, from coordinate 663,880 downwards.
TATTATGTTGGTGCGGCTTCGGAACTTTTAAATATCTTGATATATCTCGAGAACTACGCATCTGATCAAAAAATATCATAGAACATAAAAAGTAGGAAACTTAATTCTCTACAAAAAAGGTCTCTTAATATTTTGCCATAGCTCGCTTCGTTTCCGAGATATTTGCAGATTTATCTCAAGGGAAGGGGCCTGACGGACATATTTCGAGATATTTCTTCTTCTTGTTGTTCTTCTTCTGCACAGCTAAGCTGGAAGTGGCATTTTTAGCTCGCAATAGTGCAGAGTTATCTCAATGAAAGGGGCCACGGTGTTTCTGTATCTCTATTATGTTGGTGCGGCTTCGGAATTTTTAAATGTCTCGATATATCTCGAAAACTACGCTTCTGATCAAAAAATATCATAGAACATAAATTGTAGGAAACATAATTCTCTACAAAAAAGGTCTCTTAACATTTTGCCATAGCTCGCTTCGTTTCCGAGATATTTGCAGATTTATCTCAAGGGAAGGGGCCTGACGGACATATTTCGAAATATTTCTTCTTCTTGTTGTTCTTCTTCTGCACAGCTAAGCTGGAAGTGGCATTTGCAGCTCGCAAGAGTGCAGAGTTATCTCAAAGAAAGGGGCCACGGTGTTTCTGTACCTCTATTATGTTGGTGCAGCTTCGGAACTTTTAAATATCTTGATATATCTCGAGAACTACGCATCTGATCAAAAAATATCATAGAACATAAAAAGTAGGAAACTTAATTCTGTACAAAAAAGGTATCTTAACATTTTGCCATAGCTCGCTTCGTTTCCGAGATATTTGCAGATTTATCTCAAGGGAAGGGGCCTGACGGACATATTTCGAAATATTTCTTCTTCTTGTTGTTCTTCTTCTGCACAGCTAAGCTGGAAGTGGCATTTGCAGCTCGCAAGAGTGCAGAGTTATCTCAAAGAAAGGGGCCACGGTGTTTCTGTACCTCTATTATGTTGGTGCAGCTTCGGAACTTTTAAATATCTTGATATATCTCGAGAACTACGCATCTGATCAAAAATTATCATACAACATAAAAAGTAGGAAACTTAATTCTCTACAAAAAAGGTATCTTAACATTTTGCCATAGCTCGCTTCGTTTCCGAGATATTTGTAGATTTATCTCAAGGGAAGTGGCCTGACGGACCTATTTCGAGATATTTCTTCTTCTTCTTGTTCTTCTTCTGCACAGCTAAGCTGGTAGTGGCATTTGCAGCTCGCAGTAGTGCAGAGTTATCTTAGAGAAAGAGGCCACGGTGTTTCTGTACCTCTATTATGTTGGTGCAGCTGCGGAACTTTTAAATATCTTGATATATCTCGAGAACTACGCATCTGATCAAAAAATATCATACAACATAAAAAGTAGGAAACTTAATTCTCTAGAAAAAAGGTATCTTAACATTTTGCCATAACTCGCTTCGTTTCCGAGATATTTGCAGATTTATCTCAAGGGAAGGGGCCTGACGGACATAATTCGAGATATTTCTTCTTCTTCTTGTTCTTCTTCTGCACAGCTAAGCTGGAAGTGGCATTTCCAGCTCGCAATAGTGCAGAGTTATCTCAAAGAAAGGGGCCACGGTGTTTCTGTATCTCTATTATGTTGGTGCGGCTTCGGAACTTTTAAATATCTTGATATATCTCGGGAACTACGCATCTGATCAAAAAATATCATAGAACATAAAAAGTAGGAAACTTAATTCTCTACAGAAAAGGTCTCTTAACATTTTCCCATAGCTGGCATCGTTTCCGAGATATTTGCAGATTTAGCTCAAGGGAAGGGGCCTGACGGTCATATTCCGAGATATTTCTTCTTCTTGTTGTTCCTTTTCTGCACAGCTAAGCTGAAAGTGGCATTTGCAGCTCGCAATAGTGCAGAGTTATCTCAAAGAAAGAGGCCACGGTGTTTCTGTACCTCTATTATGTTGGTGCAGCTTCGGAACTTTTAAATATCTTGATATATCTCGAGAACTACGCATCTGATCAAAAAATATCATAGAACATAAAAAGTAGGAAACCTAATTTTCTACAAAAAAGGTCTCTTAACATTTTGCCGTAGCTCGCTTCGTTTCCGAGATATTTGCAGATTTATCTCAGGGGAAGGGGCCTGACGGACATATTTCGAGATATTTCTTCTTCTTGTTGTTCTTCTTCTGCACAGCTAAGCTGGAAGTGGCATTTGCAGGTCGCAATAGTGCAGAGTTATCTCAAAGAAAGAGGCCACGGTGTTTCTGTACCTCTATTATGTTGGTGCAGATTCGGAACTTTTAAATATCTCGATATATCTCGAAAACCACGCATCTGACCAAAAAATATCATAGAACATAAATAGTAGGAAACTTAATTTCCTACAAAAAAGTTCTCTCAACATTTTGCCATAGCTCGCATCGTTTCCGAGATATTTGCAGATTTAGTTCAAAGGGAGGGGCCTGACGGACATATTTCGAGATATTTCTTCTTCTTGTTGTTCTTCTTCTGCACAGCTAAGCTGGAAGTGGCGTTTGCAGCGCGCAAGAGTGCAGAGTTATCTCAAAGAAAGGGGCCACGGTGTTTCTGTACCTCTATTATGTTGGTGCAGCTTCGGAACTTTTAAATATCTTGATATATCTCGAGAACTACGCATCTGATCAAAAAAAATCATAGAACATAAAAAGTAGGAAACTTAATTCTCTACAAAAAAGGTCTCTTAATATTTTGCCATAGCTCGCTTCGTTTCCGAGATATTTGCAGATTTATCTCAAGGGAAGGGGCCTGACGGACATATTTCGAGATATTTCTTCTTCTTGTTGTTCTTCTTCTGCACAGCTAAGCTGGAAGTGGCATTTGCAGCTCGCAATAGTGCAGAGTTATCTCAATGAAAGGGGCCACGGTGTTTCTGTATCTCTATTATGTTGGTGCGGCTTCGGAATTTTTAAATATCTCGATATATCTCGAAAACTACGCTTCTGATCAAAAAATATCATAGAACATAAATTGTAGGAAACATAATTCTCTACAAAAAAGGTCTCTTAACATTTTGCCATAGCTCGCTTCGTTTCCGAGATATTTGCAGATTTATCTCAAGGGAAGGGGCCTGACGGACATATTTCGAGATATTTCTTCTTCTTGTTGTTCTTCTTCTGCACAGCTAAGCTGGAAGTGGCATTTGCAGCTCGCAATAGTGCAGAGTTATCTCAAAGAAAGGGGCCACGGTGTTTCTGTATCTCTATTATGTTGGTGCGGCTTCGGATCTTTTAAATATCTCGATATATCTCGAAAACTACGCTTCTGATCTAAAAATATCATACAACGTAAATTGTAGGAAACATAATTCTCTACAAAAAAGGTCTCTTAACATTTTGCCATAGCTCGCTTCTTTTCCGAGATACTTGCAGATTTATCTCAAGGGAAGGGGTCTGACGGACATATTTCGAGATATTTCTTCTTCTTGTTGTTCTTCTTCTGCACAGCTAAGCTCGAAGTGGCATGTGCAGCTCGCAATAGTGCAGAGTTATCTCAAAGAAAGGGGCAACGGTGTTTCTGTATCTCTATTATGTTGGTGCGGCTTCGGAACTTTTAAATATCTTGATATATCTCGAGAACTACGCATCTGATCAAAAAATATCATAGAACATAAAAAGTAGGAAACTTAATTCTCTACAAAAAAGGTCTCTTAATATTTTGCCATAGCTCGCTTCGTTTCCGAGATATTTGCAGATTTATCTCAAGGGAAGGGGCCTGACGGACATATTTCGAGATATTTCTTCTTCTTGTTGTTCTTCTTCTGCACAGCTAAGCTGGAAGTGGCATTTGCAGCTCGCAATAGTGCAGAGTTATCTCAAAGAAAGGGGCCACGGTGTTTCTGTATCTCTATTATGTTGGTGCGGCTTCGGATCTTTTAAATATCTCGATATATCTCGAAAACTACGCTTCTGATCCAAAAATATCATACAACGTAAATTGTAGGAAACATAATTCTCTACAAAAAAGGTCTCTTAACATTTTGCCATAGCTCGCTTCTTTTCCGAGATATTTGCAGGTTTATCTCAAGGGAAGGGGTCTGACGGACATATTTCGAGATATTTCTTCTTCTTGTTGTTCTTCTTCTGCACAGCTAAGCTCGAAGTGGCATGTGCAGCTCGCAATAGTGCAGAGTTATCTCAAAGAAAGGGGCCACGGTGTTTCTGTATCTCTATTATGTTGGTGCGGCTTCGGAACTTTTAAATATCTTGATATATCTCGAGAACTACGCATCTGATCAAAAAATATCATAGAACATAAAAAGTAGGAAACTTAATTCTCTACAAAAAAGGTCTCTTAATATTTTGCCATAGCTCGCTTCGTTTCCGAGATATTTGCAGATTTATCTCAAGGGAAGGGGCCTGACGGACATATTTCGAGATATTTCTTCTTCTTGTTGTTCTTCTTCTGCACAGCTAAGCTGGAAGTGGCATTTGCAGCTCGCAATAGTGCAGAGTTATCTCAATGAAAGGGGCCACGGTGTTTCTGTATCTCTATTATGTTGGTGCGGCTTCGGAATTTTTAAATATCTCGATATATCTCGAAAACTACGCTTCTGATCAAAAAATATCGAACATAAATTGTAGGAAACATAATTCTCTACAAAAAAGGTCTCTTAACATTTTGCCATAGCTCGCTTCGTTTCCGAGATATTTGCAGATTTATCTCAAGGGAAGGGGCCTGACGGACATATTTCGAGATATTTCTTCTTGTTGTTGTTCTTCTTCTGCACAGCTAAGCTGGAAGTGGCATTTGCAGCTCGCAATAGTGCAGAGTTATCTCAAAGAAAGGGGCCACGGTGTTTCTGTATCTCTATTATGTTGGTGCGGCTTCGAATCTTTTAAATATCTCGATATATCTCGAAAACTACGCTTCTGATCCAAAAATATCATACAACGTAAATTGTAGGAAACATAATTCTATACAAAAAAGGTCTCTTAACATTTTGCCATAGCTCGCTTCTTTTCCGAGATATTTGCAGATTTATCTCAAGGGAAGGGGTCTGACGGACATATTTCGAGATATTTCTTCTTCTTGTTGTTCTTCTTCTGCACAGCTTAGCTCGAAGTGGCATGTGCAGCTCGCAATAGTGCAGAGTTATCTCAAAGAAAGGGGCCACGGTGTTTCTGTATCTCTATTATGTTGGTGCGGCTTCGGAACTTTTAAATATCTTGATATATCTCGAGAACTACGCATCTGATCAAAAAATATCATAGAACATAAAAAGTAGGAAACTTAATTCTCTACAAAAAAGGTCTCTTAATATTTTGCCATAGCTCGCTTCGTTTCCGAGATATTTGCAGATTTATCTCAAGGGAAGGGGCCTGACGGACATATTTCGAGATATTTCTTCTTCTTGTTGTTCTTCTTCTGCACAGCTAAGCTGGAAGTGGCATTTTTAGCTCGCAATAGTGCAGAGTTATCTCAATGAAAGGGGCCACGGTGTTTCTGTATCTCTATTATGTTGGTGCGGCTTCGGAATTTTTAAATGTCTCGATATATCTCGAAAACTACGCTTCTGATCAAAAAATATCATAGAACATAAATTGTAGGAAACGTAATTCTCTACAAAAAAGGTCTCTTAACATTTTGCCATAGCTCGCTTCGTTTCCGAGATATTTGCAGATTTATCTCAAGGGAAGGGGCCTGACGGACATATTTCGAAATATTTCTTCTTCTTGTTGTTCTTCTTCTGCACAGCTAAGCTGGAAGTGGCATTTGCAGCTCGCAAGAGTGCAGAGTTATCTCAAAGAAAGGGGCCACGGTGTTTCTGTACCTCTATTATGTTGGTGCAGCTTCGGAACTTTTAAATATCTTGATATATCTCGAGAACTACGCATCTGATCAAAAAATATCATAGAACATAAAAAGTAGGAAACTTAATTCTGTACAAAAAAGGTATCTTAACATTTTGCCATAGCTCGCTTCGTTTCCGAGATATTTGCAGATTTATCTCAAGGGAAGGGGCCTGACGGACATATTTCGAAATATTTCTTCTTCTTGTTGTTCTTCTTCTGCACAGCTAAGCTGGAAGTGGCATTTGCAGCTCGCAAGAGTGCAGAGTTATCTCAAAGAAAGGGGCCACGGTGTTTCTGTACCTCTATTATGTTGGTGCAGCTTCGGAACTTTTAAATATCTTGATATATCTCGAGAACTACGCATCTGATCAAAAATTATCATACAACATAAAAAGTAGGAAACTTAATTCTCTACAAAAAAGGTATCTTAACATTTTGCCATAGCTCGCTTCGTTTCCGAGATATTTGTAGATTTATCTCAAGGGAAGTGGCCTGACGGACCTATTTCGAGATATTTCTTCTTCTTCTTGTTCTTCTTCTGCACAGCTAAGCTGGTAGTGGCATTTGCAGCTCGCAGTAGTGCAGAGTTATCTTAGAGAAAGAGGCCACGGTGTTTCTGTACCTCTATTATGTTGGTGCAGCTGCGGAACTTTTAAATATCTTGATATATCTCGAGAACTACGCATCTGATCAAAAAATATCATACAACATAAAAAGTAGGAAACTTAATTCTCTACAAAAAAGGTATCTTAACATTTTGCCATAACTCGCTTCGTTTCCGAGATATTTGCAGATTTATCTCAAGGGAAGGGGCCTGACGGACATAATTCGAGATATTTCTTCTTCTTCTTGTTCTTCTTCTGCACAGCTAAGCTGGAAGTGGCATTTCCAGCTCGCAATAGTGCAGAGTTATCTCAAAGAAAGGGGCCACGGTGTTTCTGTATCTCTATTATGTTGGTGCGGCTTCGGAACTTTTAAATATCTTGATATATCTCGGGAACTACGCATCTGATCAAAAAATATCATAGAACATAAAAAGTAGGAAACTTAATTCTCTACAGAAAAGGTCTCTTAACATTTTCCCATAGCTGGCATCGTTTCCGAGATATTTGCAGATTTAGCTCAAGGGAAGGGGCCTGACGGTCATATTCCGAGATATTTCTTCTTCTTGTTGTTCCTTTTCTGCACAGCTAAGCTGAAAGTGGCATTTGCAGCTCGCAATAGTGCAGAGTTATCTCAAAGAAAGAGGCCACGGTGTTTCTGTACCTCTATTATGTTGGTGCAGCTTCGGAACTTTTAAATATCTTGATATATCTCGAGAACTACGCATCTGATCAAAAAATATCATAGAACATAAAAAGTAGGAAACCTAATTTTCTACAAAAAAGGTCTCTTAACATTTTGCCGTAGCTCGCTTCGTTTCCGAGATATTTGCAGATTTATCTCAGGGGAAGGGGCCTGACGGACATATTTCGAGATATTTCTTCTTCTTGTTGTTCTTCTTCTGCACAGCTAAGCTGGAAGTGGCATTTGCAGGTCGCAATAGTGCAGAGTTATCTCAAAGAAAGAGGCCACGGTGTTTCTGTACCTCTATTATGTTGGTGCAGATTCGGAACTTTTAAATATCTCGATATATCTCGAAAACCACGCATCTGACCAAAAAATATCATAGAACATAAATAGTAGGAAACTTAATTTCCTACAAAAAAGTTCTCTCAACATTTTGCCATAGCTCGCATCGTTTCCGAGATATTTGCAGATTTAGTTCAAAGGGAGGGGCCTGACGGACATATTTCGAGATATTTCTTCTTCTTGTTGTTCTTCTTCTGCACAGCTAAGCTGGAAGTGGCGTTTGCAGCGCGCAAGAGTGCAGAGTTATCTCAAAGAAAGGGGCCACGGTGTTTCTGTACCTCTATTATGTTGGTGCAGCTTCGGAACTTTTAAATATCTTGATATATCTCGAGAACTACGCATCTGATCAAAAATTATCATACAACATAAAAAGTAGGAAACTTAATTCTCTACAAAAAAGGTATCTTAACATTTTGCCATAGCTCGCTTCGTTTCCGAGATATTTGTAGATTTATCTCAAGGGAAGTGGCCTGACGGACCTATTTCGAGATATTTCTTCTTCTTCTTGTTCTTCTTCTGCACAGCTAAGCTGGTAGTGGCATTTGCAGCTCGCAGTAGTGCAGAGTTATCTTAGAGAAAGAGGCCACGGTGTTTCTGTACCTCTATTATGTTGGTGCAGCTGCGGAACTTTTAAATATCTTGATATATCTCGAGAACTACGCATCTGATCAAAAAATATCATACAACATAAAAAGTAGGAAACTTAATTCTCTACAAAAAAGGTATCTTAACATTTTGCCATAACTCGCTTCGTTTCCGAGATATTTGCAGATTTATCTCAAGGGAAGGGGCCTGACGGACATAATTCGAGATATTTCTTCTTCTTCTTGTTCTTCTTCTGCACAGCTAAGCTGGAAGTGGCATTTCCAGCTCGCAATAGTGCAGAGTTATCTCAAAGAAAGGGGCCACGGTGTTTCTGTATCTCTATTATGTTGGTGCGGCTTCGGAACTTTTAAATATCTTGATATATCTCGGGAACTACGCATCTGATCAAAAAATATCATAGAACATAAAAAGTAGGAAACTTAATTCTCTACAAAAAAGGTCTCTTAACATTTTCCCATAGCTGGCATCGTTTCCGAGATATTTGCAGATTTAGCTCAAGGGAAGGGGCCTGACGGTCATATTCCGAGATATTTCTTCTTCTTGTTGTTCCTTTTCTGCACAGCTAAGCTGAAAGTGGCATTTGCAGCTCGCAATAGTGCAGAGTTATCTCAAAGAAAGAGGCCACGGTGTTTCTGTACCTCTATTATGTTGGTGCAGCTTCGGAACTTTTAAATATCTTGATATATCTCGAGAACTACGCATCTGATCAAAAAATATCATAGAACATAAAAAGTAGGAAACCTAATTTTCTACAAAAAAGGTCTCTTAACATTTTGCCGTAGCTCGCTTCGTTTCCGAGATATTTGCAGATTTATCTCAGGGGAAGGGGCCTGACGGACATATTTCGAGATATTTCTTCTTCTTGTTGTTCTTCTTCTGCACAGCTAAGCTGGAAGTGGCATTTGCAGGTCGCAATAGTGCAGAGTTATCTCAAAGAAAGAGGCCACGGTGTTTCTGTACCTCTATTATGTTGGTGCAGATTCGGAACTTTTAAATATCTCGATATATCTCGAAAACCACGCATCTGACCAAAAAATATCATAGAACATAAATAGTAGGAAACTTAATTTCCTACAAAAAAGTTCTCTCAACATTTTGCCATAGCTCGCATCGTTTCCGAGATATTTGCAGATTTAGTTCAAAGGGAGGGGCCTGACGGACATATTTCGAGATATTTCTTCTTCTTGTTGTTCTTCTTCTGCACAGCTAAGCTGGAAGTGGCGTTTGCAGCGCGCAATAGTGCAGAGTTATTTCAAAGAAAGAGGCGACGGTGTTTCTGTATCTCTATTATGTTGGTGCAGCTTCGGAACTTTTAAATATCTTGTTATATCTCGAGAACTACGCATCTGATCAAAAAATATCATAGAACATAAATAGTAGGAAACTTAATTTCCTACAAAAAAGTTCTCTCAACGTTTTGCCATAGCTCGCTTCGTTTCCGAGATATTTGCAGATTTATCTCAAGGGAAGGGGCCTGACGGACATATTTCGAGATACTTCTTCTTCTTGTTGTTCTTCTTCTGCACAGCTAAGCTGGAAGTGGCATTTGCAGCTCGCAATAGTGCAGAGTTATCTCAAAGAAAGAGGCCACGGTGTTTCTGTACCTCTATTATGTTGGTGCAGCTTCGGAACTTTTAAATATCTTGATATGTCTCGAGAACTACGCATCTGATCAAAAAATATCATAGAACATAAATTATAGGAAACATAATTCTCTACAAAAAAGGTCTCTTAACATTTTGCCATAGCTCGCTTCGTTTCCGAGATATTTGCAGATTTATCTCAAGGGAAGGGGCCTGACGGACATATTTCGAGATATTTCTTCTTCCTGTTGTTCTTCTTCTGCACAGCTAAGCTGGACGTGGCATTTGTAGCTCGCAATAGTGCAGAGTTATCTCAAAGAAAGGGGCCACGGTGCTTCCGTACCTCTATTATGTTGGTGCAGCTTCGGAACTTTTAAATATCTTGATATATCTCGAGAACTACGCATCTGATCAAAAAATATCATAGAACATAAATAGTAGGAAACTTAATTTCCTACAAAAAAGTTCTCTCAACATTTTGCCATAGCTCGCATCGTTTCCGAGATATTTGCAGATTAGTTCAAAGGGAGGGGCCTGACGGACATATTTCGAGATATTTCTTCTTCTTGTTGTTCCTCTTCAGCACAGCTAAGCTGGAAGTGGCATTTCCAGCCCGCAATAGGGCAGAGTTATCTCAAAGAAAGGATCCACGGTGTTTCTGTATCTTTATTATGCTGGTGCGGCTTCGGAACTTTTAAATATCTCGATATATCTCGAAAACTACGCATCGGACCAAAAAATATCATAGAACATAAATAGTAGGAAACTTAATTTCCTACAAAAACGGTCTCTCAACATCTTGCCGTAGCTCGCTTCGTTTCCGAGATATTTGCAGATTTATCTCAAGGGAAGGGGCCTGACGGACATATTTCGAGATATTTCTTCTTCTTGTTGTTCTTCTTCTGCACAGCTAAGCTGGAAGTGGCGTTTGCAGCGCGCAATAGTGCAGAGTTATCTCAATGAAAGGGGCCACGGTGTTTCTGTATCTCTATTATGTTGGTGCGGCTTCGGAATTTTTAAATATCTCGATATATCTCGAAAACTACGCTTCTGATCAAAAAATATCATAGAACATAAATTGTAGGAAACATAATTCTCTACAAAAAAGGTCTCTTAACATTTTGCCATAGCTCGCTTCGTTTCCGAGATATTTGCAGATTTATCTCAAGGGAAGGGGCCTGACGGACATATTTCGAAATATTTCTTCTTCTTGTTGTTCTTCTTCTGCACAGCTAAGCTGGAAGTGGCATTTGCAGCTCGCAAGAGTGCAGAGTTATCTCAAAGAAAGGGGCCACGGTGTTTCTGTACCTCTATTATGTTGGTGCAGCTTCGGAACTTTTAAATATCTTGATATATCTCGAGAACTACGCATCTGATCAAAAAATATCATAGAACATAAAAAGTAGGAAACTTAATTCTGTACAAAAAAGGTATCTTAACATTTTGCCATAGCTCGCTTCGTTTCCGAGATATTTGCAGATTTATCTCAAGGGAAGGGGCCTGACGGACATATTTCGAAATATTTCTTCTTCTTGTTGTTCTTCTTCTGCACAGCTAAGCTGGAAGTGGCATTTGCAGCTCGCAAGAGTGCAGAGTTATCTCAAAGAAAGGGGCCACGGTGTTTCTGTACCTCTATTATGTTGGTGCAGCTTCGGAACTTTTAAATATCTTGATATATCTCGAGAACTACGCATCTGATCAAAAATTATCATACAACATAAAAAGTAGGAAACTTAATTCTCTACAAAAAAGGTATCTTAACATTTTGCCATAGCTCGCTTCGTTTCCGAGATATTTGTAGATTTATCTCAAGGGAAGTGGCCTGACGGACCTATTTCGAGATATTTCTTCTTCTTCTTGTTCTTCTTCTGCACAGCTAAGCTGGAAGTGGCATTTGCAGCTCGCAGTAGTGCAGAGTTATCTCAGAGAAAGAGGCCACGGTGTTTCTGTACCTCTATTATGTTGGTGCAGCTGCGGAACTTTTAAATATCTTGATATATCTCGAGAACTACGCATCTGATCAAAAAATATCATACAACATAAAAAGTAGGAAACTTAATTCTCTACAAAAAAGGTATCTTAACATTTTGCCATAGCTCGCTTCGTTTCCGAGATATTTGCAGATTTATCTCAAGGGAAGGGGCCTGACGGACATAATTCGAGATATTTCTTCTTCTTCTTGTTCTTCTTCTGCACAGCTAAGCTGGAAGTGGCATTTCCAGCTCGCAATAGTGCAGAGTTATCTCAAAGAAAGGGGCCACGGTGTTTCTGTATCTCTATTATGTTGGTGCGGCTTCGGAACTTTTAAATATCTTGATATATCTCGAGAACTACGCATCTGATCAAAAAATATCATAGAACATAAAAAGTAGGAAACTTAATTCTCTACAAAAAAGGTCTCTTAACATTTTCCCATAGCTGGCATCGTTTCCGAGATATTTGCAGATTTAGCTCAAGGGAAGGGGCCTGACGGTCATATTCCGAGATATTTCTTCTTCTTGTTGTTCCTTTTCTGCACAGCTAAGCTGAAAGTGGCATTTGCAGCTCGCAATAGTGCAGAGTTATCTCAAAGAAAGAGGCCACGGTGTTTCTGTACCTCTATTATGTTGGTGCAGCTGCGGAACTTTTAAATATCTTGATATATCTCGAGAACTACGCATCTGATCAAAAAATATCATAGAACATAAAAAGTAGGAAACTTAATTCTCTACAAAAAAGGTATCTTAACATTTTGCCATAGCTCGCTTCGTTTCCGAGATATTTGCAGATTAGTTCAAAGGGAGGGGCCTGACGGACATATTTCGAGATATTTCTTCTTCTTGTTGTTCCTCTTCAGCACAGCTAAGCTGGAAGTGGCATTTCCAGCCCGCAATAGGGCAGAGTTATCTCAAAGAAAGGATCCACGGTGTTTCTGTATCTTTATTATGCTGGTGCGGCTTCGGAACTTTTAAATATCTCGATATATCTCGAAAACTACGCATCGGACCAAAAAATATCATAGAACATAAATAGTAGGAAACTTAATTTCCTACAAAAACGGTCTCTCAACATCTTGCCGTAGCTCGCTTCGTTTCCGAGATATTTGCAGATTTATCTCAAGGGAAGGGGCCTGACGGACATATTTCGAGATATTTCTTCTTCTTGTTGTTCTTCTTCTGCACAGCTAAGCTGGAAGTGGCGTTTGCAGCGCGCAATAGTGCAGAGTTATTTCAAAGAAAGAGGCGACGGTGTTTCTGTATCTCTATTATGTTGGTGCAGCTTCGGAACTTTTAAATATCTTGATATATCTCGAGAACTACGCATCTGATCAAAAAATATCATAGAACATAAATAGTAGGAAACTTAATTTCCTACAAAAAAGTTCTCTCAACGTTTTGCCATAGCTCGCTTCGTTTCCGAGATATTTGCAGATTTATCTCAAGGGAAGGGGCCTGACGGACATATTTCGAGATATTTCTTCTTCTTGTTGTTCTTCTTCTGCACAGCTAAGCTGGAAGTGGCATTTGCAGCTCGCAATAGTGCAGAGTTATCTCAAAGAAAGAGGCCACGGTGTTTCTGTACCTCTATTATGTTGGTGCAGCTTCGGAACTTTTAAATATCTTGATATGTCTCGAGAACTACGCATCTGATCAAAAAATATCATAGAACATAAATTATAGGAAACATAATTCTCTACAAAAAAGGTCTCTTAACATTTTGCCATAGCTCGCTTCGTTTCCGAGATATTTGCAGATTTATCTCAAGGGAAGGGGCCTGACGGACATATTTCGAGATATTTCTTCTTCTTGTTGTTCTTCTTCTGCACAGCTAAGCTGGACGTGGCATTTGTAGCTCGCAATAGTGCAGAGTTATCTCAAAGAAAGGGGCCACGGTGCTTCCGTACCTCTATTATGTTGGTGCAGCTTCGGAACTTTTAAATATCTTGATATATCTCGAGAACTACGCATCTGATCAAAAAATATCATAGAACATAAATAGTAGGAAACTTAATTTCCTACAAAAAAGTTCTCTCAACATTTTGCCATAGCTCGTATCGTTTCCGAGATATTTGCAGATTTAGTTCAAAGGGAGGGGCCTGACGGACATATTTCGAGATATTTCTTCTTCTTGTTGTTCCTCTTCAGCACAGCTAAGCTGGAAGTGGCATTTCCAGCCCGCAATAGGGCAGAGTTATCTCAAAGAAAGGATCCACGGTGTTTCTGTATCTTTATTATGCTGGTGCGGCTTCGGAACTTTTAAATATCTCGATATATCTCGAAAACTACGCATCTGACCAAAAAATATCATAGAACATAAAAAGCAGGAAACCTAATTTTCTACAAAAAAGGTCTGTTAACATTTTGCCGTAGCTCGCTTCGTTTCCGAGATATTTGCAGATTTATCTCAAGGGAAAGGGCCTGACGGACATATTCCGAGATATTTCTTCTTCTTGTTGTTCCTCTTCTGCACAGCTAAGCTGGAAGTGGCATTTGCAGCTCGCAATAGTGCAGAGTTATCTCAAAGAAAGAGGCCACGGTGTTTCTGTACCTCTATTATGTTGGTGCAGCTTCGGAACTTTTAAATACCTTAATATATCTCGAGAACTACGCATCTGATAAAAAAATATCATACAACATAGAAAGTAGGAAACTTAATTCTCTACAAAAAAGGTCTCTTAACATTTTGCCATAGCTCGCTTCGTTTCCGAGATATTTGCAGATTTATCTCAAGGGAAGTGGCCTGACGGACATATTTCGACATATTTCTTCTTCTTGTTGTTCTTCTTCTGCACAGCTAAGCTGGAAGTGGCATTTGCAGCTCGCAATAGTGCAGAGTTATCTCAAAGGAAGAGGCCACGGTGTTTCTGTACCTCTATTATGTTGGTGCAGCTTCGGAACTTTTAAATATCTTGATATATCTCGAGAACTACGCATCTGATCAAAAAATATCATACAACATAAAAAGTAGGAAACTTAATTTTCTACAAACAAGGTCTGTTAACATTTTGCCGTAGCTCGCTTCGTTTCCGAGATATTTGCAGATTTATCTCAAGGGAAGGGGCCTGACGGACATATTTCGAAATATTTCTTATTCTTGTTGTTCTTCTTCTGCACAGCTAAGCTGGAAGTGGCATTTGCAGCTCGCAATAGTGCAGAGTTATCTCAAAGAAAGGGGCCACGGTGTTTCTGTACCTCTATTATGTTGGTGCAGCTTCGGAGCTTTTAAATATCTTGATATATCTCGAGAACTACGCATCTGATAAAAAAATATCATAGAACATAAAAAGTAGGAAACATAATTCTCTACAAAAAAGGTATCTTAACATTTTGCCATAGCTCGCTTCGTTTCCGAGATATTTGCAGATTTATCTCAAGGGAAGGGGCCTGACGGACATATTTCGAGATATTTCTTCTTCTTGTTGTTCTTCTTCTGCACAGCTAAGCTGGAAGTGGCATTTGCAGGTCGCAATAGTGCAGAGTTATCTCAAAGAACGGGGCCACGGTGTTTCTGTATCTCTATTATGTTGGAGCGGCTTCGGAACTTTTAAATATCTCGATATATCTCGAAAACTACGCTTCTGATCAAAAAATATCATACAACATAAAAAGTAGGAAACTTAATTCTCTACAAAAAAGGTCTCTTAACATTTTGCCATAGCTCGCTTCGTTTCCGAGATATTTGCAGATTTATCTCAAGGGAAGGGGCCTAACGGACATATTTCGAGATATTTCTTTTTCTTGTTGTTCTTCTTCTTCACAGCTAAGCTGGAAGTGGCATTTGCAGCTCGCAATAGTGCAGAGTTATCTCAAAGAAAGGGGCCACGGTGTTTCTGTATCTCTATTATGTTGGTGCAGCTTCGGAACTGTTAAATATCTCGATATATCTCGAAAACTACGCTTCTGATCAAAAAATATCATAGAACATAAATTGTAGGAAACATAATTCTCTACAAAAAAGGTTTCTTAACGTTTTGCCATAGCTCGCTTCGTTTCCGAGATATTTTCAGATTTATCTCAAGGGAAGGGTCCTGACGGACATATTTCGAGATATTTCTTCTTCTTGTTGTTCTTCTTCTGCACAGCTAAACTGGAAGTGGCATTTCCAGCTCGCAATAGTGCAGAGTTATCCCAAAGAAAGGGGCCACGGTGTTTCTGTATCTCTATTATGTTGGTGCGGCTTCGGAACTTTTAAATATCTCGATATATCTCGAAAACTACGCTTCTGATCAAAAAATATCATACAACATAAAAAGTAGGAAACCTAATTCTCTACAAAAAAGGTCTCTTAACATTTTCCCATAGCTGGCATCGTTTCCGAGATATTTGCAGATTTAGCTCAAGGGAAGGGGCCTGACGGTCATATTCCGAGATATTTCTCCTTCTTGTTGTTCCTCTTCTGCACAGCTAAGCTGGAAGTGGCATTTGCAGCTCGCAATAGTGCAGAGTTATCTCAAGGAAAGAGGCCACGGTGTTTCTGTACCTCTATTATGTTGGTGCAGCTTCGGAACTTTTAAATATCTTGATATATCTCGAGAACTACGCATCTGATGAAAAAATATCATAGAACATAAAAAGTAGGAAACCTAATTTTCTACAAAAAAGGTCTCTTAACATTTTGCCGTAGCTCGCTTCGTTTCCGAGATATTTGCAGATTTATCTCAAGGGAAGGGGCCTGACGGACATATTTCGAAATATTTCTTATTCTTGTTGTTCTTCTTCTGCACAGCGAAACTGGAAGTGGCATTTCCAGCTCGCAATAGTGCAGAGTTATCCCAAAGAAAGGGGCCACGGTGTTTCTGTATCTCTATTATGTTGGTGCGGCTTCGGAACTTTTAAATATCTCGATATATCTCGAAAACTACGCTTCTGATCAAAAAATATCATAGAACATAAAAAGTAGGAATCCTAATTCTCTACAAAAAAGGTCTCTCAACATTTTGCCATAGCTGGCTTCGTTTCCGAGATATTTGCAGATTTATCTCAAGGGAAGGGGCCTGACGGACATATTTCGAGATATTTCTTCTTCTTGTTGTTCTTCTTCTGCACAGCTAAGCTGGAAGTGGCATTTGCAGCGCGCAATAGTGCAGAGTTATCTCAAAGAAAGGGGCCACGGTGTTTCTGTATCTCTATTATGTTGGTGCGGCTTCGGAACTTTTAAATATCTTGATATATCTCGAGAACCACGCATCTGATAAAAAAATATCATAGAACATAAAAAGTAGGAAACTTAATTCTCTACAAAACAGGTCTCTTAACATTTTCCCATAGCTGGCATCGTTTCCGAGATATTTGCAGATTTAGCTCAAGGGAAGGGGCCTAACGGACATATTTCGTGATATTTCTTCTTCTTGTTGTTCTTCTTCTGCACAGCTAAGCTGGAAGTGGCATTTGCAGCTCGCAATAGTGCAGAGTTATCTCAAAGAAAGGGGCCACGGTGTTTCTGTATCTCTATTATGTTGGTGCGGCTTCGGAACTTTTAAATATCTTGATATATCTCGAGAACTACGCATCTGATCAAAAAATATCATAGAACCTAAAAAGTAGGAAACTTAATTCTCTACAAAAAAGGTCTCTTAACATTTTGCCATAGCTCGCTTCGTTTCCGAGATATTTGCAGATTTATCTCAAGGGAAGGGGCCTAACGGACATATTTCGAGATATTTCTTCTTCTTGTTGTTCTTCTTCTGCACAGCTAAGCTGGAAGTGGCATTTGCAGCTCGCAATAGTGCAGAGTTATCTCAAAGAAAGGGGCCACGGTGTTTCTGTATCTCTATTATGTTGGTGCGGGTTCGGAACTTTTAAATATCTTGATATATCTCGACAATTACGCATCTGATCAAAAAATATCATACAACATAAAAAGTAGGAAACTTAATTCTCTACAAAATGGTCTCTTAACATTTTGCCATAGCTCGCTTCGTTTCCGAGATATTTGCAGATTTATCTCAAGGGAAGGGGCCTAACGGACATATTTCGAGATATTTCTTCTTCTTGTTGTTCTTCTTCTGCACAGCTAAGCTGGAAGTGGCATTTGCAGCGCGCCATAGTGCAGAGTTATCTCAAAGAAAGGGGCCACGGTGTTTCTGTATCTCTATTATGTTGGTGCGGCTTCGGAACTTTTAAATATCTTGATATATCTCGAGAACTACGCATCTGATCAAAAAATATCATAGAACATAAAAAGTAGGAAACTTAATTCTCTACAAAACAGGTCTCTTAACATTTTCCCATAGCTGGCATCGTTTCCGAGATATTTGCAGATTTAGCTCAAGGGAAGGGGCCTGACGGACATATTCCGAGATATTTCTTCTTCTTGTTGTTCCTCTTCTGCACAGCTAAGCTGGAAATGGCATTTGCAGCTCGCAATAGTGCACAGTTATCTCAAAGAAAGAGGCAACGGTGTTTCTGTACCTGTATTATGTTGGTGCGGCTTCGGAACTTTTAAATATCTTGATATATCTCGAGAACTACGCATCTGATCAAAAAATATCATAGAAGGTAAAAAGTAGGAAACTTAATTCTCTACAAAAAAGGTCTCTTAACATTTTGCCATAGCTCGCTTCGTTTCCGAGATATTTGCAGATTTATCTCAAGGGAAGGGGCCTGACGGACATATTTCGAGATATTTCCTCTTCTTGTTGTTCTTCTTCTGCACAGCTAAGCTGGATGTGGCATTTGCAGCTCGCAATAGTGCAGAGTTATCTCAAAGAAAGGGGCCACGGTGTTTCTGTATCTCTATTATGTTGGTGCGGCTTCGGAACTTTTAAATATCTTGATATATCTCGAGAACCACGCATCTGATCAAAAAATATCATAGAAAATAAAAAGTAGGAAACTTAATTTTCTACAAAAAAGGTCTCTTAACATTTTGCCATAGCTCGCTTCGTTTCCGAGATGTTTGCAGATTTATCTCAAGGGAAGGGTCCTGACGGACATATTTCGAGATATTTCTTCTTCTTGTTGTTCTTCTTCTGCACAGCTAAACTGGAAGTGGCATTTCCAGCTCGCAATAGTGCAGAGTTATCCCAAAGAAAGGGGCCACGGTGTTTCTGTATCTCTATTATGTTGGTGCGGCTTCGGAACTTTTAAATATCTTGATATATCTCGAGAACTACGCATCTGATAAAAAAATATCATAGAACATAAAAAGCAGGAAACCTAATTTTCTACAAAAAAGGTCTGTTAACATTTTGCCGTAGCTCGCTTCGTTTCCGAGATATTTGCAGATTTATCTCAAGGGAAGGGGCCTGACGGACATATTTCGAGATATTTCTTCTTCTTGTTGTTCTTCTTCTGCACAGCTAAGCTGGAAGTGGCATTTGCAGGTCGCAATAATGCAGAGTTATCTCAAAGAAAGGGGCCACGGTGTTTCTGTATCTCTATTATGTTGGAGCGGCTTCGGAACTTTTAAATATCTCGATATATCTCGAAAACTACGCTTCTGATCAAAAAATATCATAGAACGTAAATTGTAGGAAACATAATTCTCTACAAAAAAGGTCTCTTAACATTTTGCCATTGCTCGCTTCGTTTCCGAGATATTTGTAGATTTATCTCAAGGGAAGGGGCCTGACGGACATATTCCGAGATATTTCTTCTTCTTGTTGTTCCTCTTCTGCACAGCTAAGCTGGAAGTGGCATTTGCAGCTCGCAATAGTGCAGAGTTATCTCAAAGAAAGAGGCCACGGTGTTTCTGTACCTCTATTATGTTGGTGCAGCTTCGGAACTTTTAAATACCTTGATATATCTCGAGAACTACGCATCTGATAAAAAAATATCATAGAACATAAAAAGTAGGAAACCTAATTTTCTACAAAAAAGGTCTGTTAACATTTTGCCGTAGCTCGCTTCGTTGCCGAGATATTTGCAGATTTATCTCAAGGGAAGGGGCCTGACGGACATATTTCGAAATATTTCTTATTCTTGTTGTTCTTCTTCTGCACAGCTAAGCTGGAAGTGGCATTTGCAGCTCGCAATAGTGCAGAGTTATCTCAAAGAAAGGGGCCACGGTGTTTCTGTACCTCTATTATGTTGGTGCAGCTTCGGAGCTTTTAAATATCTTGATATATCTCGACAATTACGCATCTGATCAAAAAATATCATACAACATAAAAAGTAGGAAACTTAATTCTCTACAAAAAACGTCTCTTAACATTTTGCCATAGCTCGCTTCGTTTCCGAGATATTTGCAGATTTATCTCAAGGGAAGTGGCCTGACGGACATATTTCGACATATTTCTTCTTCTTGTTGTTCTTCTTCTGCACAGCTAAGCTGGAAGTGGCATTTGCAGCTCGCAATAGTGCAGAGTTATCTCAAAGGAAGAGGCCACGGTGTTTCTGTACCTCTATTATGTTGGTGCAGCTTCGGAACTTTTAAATATCTAGATATATCTCGAGAACTACGCATCTGATCAAAAAATATCATACAACATAAAAAGTAGGAAACTTAATTTTCTACAAACAAGGTCTGTTAACATTTTGCCGTAGCTCGCTTCGTTTCCGAGATATTTGCAGATTTATCTCAAGGGAAGGGGCCTGACGGACATATTTCGAAATATTTCTTATTCTTGTTGTTCTTCTTCTGCACAGCTAAGCTGGAAGTGGCATTTGCAGCTCGCAATAGTGCAGAGTTATCTCAAAGAAAGGGGCCACGGTGTTTCTGTACCTCTATTATGTTGGTGCAGCTTCGGAGCTTTTAAATATCTTGATATATCTCGAGAACTACGCATCTGATAAAAAAATATCATAGAACATAAAAAGTAGGAAACATAATTCTCTACAAAAAAGGTATCTTAACATTTTGCCATAGCTCGCTTCGTTTCCGAGATATTTGCAGATTTATCTCAAGGGAAGGGGCCTGACGGACATATTTCGAGATATTTCTTCTTCTTGTTGTTCTTCTTCTGCACAGCTAAGCTGGAAGTGGCATTTGCAGGTCGCAATAGTGCAGAGTTATCTCAAAGAAAGGGGCCACGGTGTTTCTGTATCTCTATTATGTTGGAGCGGCTTCGGAACTTTTAAATATCTCGATATATCTCGAAAACTACGCTTCTGATCAAAAAATATCATACAACATAAAAAGTAGGAAACTTAATTCTCTACAAAAAAGGTCTCTTAACATTTTCCCATAGCTGGCATCGGTTCCGAGATATTTGCAGATTTAGCTCAAGGGAAGGGGCCTGACGGACATATTCCGAGCTATTTCTTCTTCTTGTTGTTCCTCTTCTGCACAGCTAAGCTGGAAGTGGCATTTGCAGCTCGCAATAGTGCAGAGTTATCTGAAACAAAGAGGCCACGGTGTTTCTGTACCTCTATTATGTTGGTGCAGCTTCGGAACTTTTAAATATCTTGATATATCTCGAGAACTACGCATCTGATAAAAAAATATCATAGAACATAAAAAGTAGGAAACCTAATTTTCTACAAACAAGGTCTGTTAACATTTTGCCGTAGCTCGCTTCGTTTCCGAGATATTTGCAGATTTATCTCAAGGGAAGGGGCCTGACGGACATATTTCGAAATATTTCTTATTCTTGTTGTTCTTCTTCTGCACAGCTAAGCTGGAAGTGGCATTTGCAGGTCGCAATAGTGCAGAGTTATCTCAAAGAAAGGGGCCACGGTGTTTCTGTATCTCTATTATGTTGGAGCGGCTTCGGAACTTTTAAATATCTCGATATATCTCGAAAACTATGCTTCTGATCAAAAAATATCATAGAACGTAAATTGTAGGAAACATAATTCTCTACAAAAAAGGTCTCTTAACATTTTGCCATAGCTCGCTTCGTTTCCGAGATATTTGCAGATTTATCTCAAGGGAAGGGGCCTGACGGACATATTTCGAGATATTTCTTCTTCTTGTTGTTCTTCTTCTGCACAGCTAAGCTGGATGTGGCATTTGCAGCTCGCAATAGTGCATAGTTATCTCAAAGAAAGGGGCCACGGCGTTTCTGTATCTCTATTATGTTGGTTGCGGCTTCGGAACTTTTAAATATCTTGATATATCTCGAGAACCACGCATCTGATCAAAAAATATCATAGAACATAGAAAGTAGGAAACTTAATTTTCTACAAAAAAGGTCTCTTAACATTTTGCCATAGCTCGCTTCGTTTCCGAGATATTTGCAGATTTATCTCAAGGGAAGGGGCCTTACGGACATATTTCGAGATATTTCTTCTTCTTGTTGTTCTTCTTCTGCACAGCTAAGCTGGAAGTGGCATTTGCAGCTCGCAATAGTGCAGAGTTATCTCAAAGAAAGGGGCCACGGTGTTTCTGTATCTCTATTATGTTGGTGCGGCTTCGGAACTTTTAAATATCTTGATATAGCTCGACAATTACGCATCTGATCAAAAAATATCATACAACATAAAAAGTAGGAAACTTAATTCTCTACAAAAAAGGTCTCTTAACATTTTGCCATAGCTCGCTTCTTTTCCGAGATATTTGCAGATTTATCTCAAGGGAAGTGGCCTGACGGACATATTTCGACATATTTCTTCTTCTTGTTGTTCTTCTTCTGCACAGCTAAGCTGGAAGTGGCATTTGCAGCTCGCAATAGTGCAGAGTTATCTCAAAGGAAGAGGCCACGGTGTTTCTGTACCTCTATTATGTTGGTGCAGCTTCGGAACTTTTAAATATCTTGATATATCTCGAGAACTACGCATCTGATCAAAAAATATCATAGAAGATAAAAAGTAGGAAACTTAATTCTCTACAAAAAAGGTCTCTTAACATTTTGCCATAGCTCGCTTCGTTTCCGAGATATTTGCAGATTTATCTCAAGGGAAGGGGCCTAACGGACATATTTCGAGATATTTCTTTTTCTTGTTGTTCTTCTTCTTCACAGCTAAGCTGGAAGTGGCATTTGCAGCTCGCAATAGTGCAGAGTTATCTCAAAGAAAGGGGCCACGGTGTTTCTGTATCTCTATTATGTTGGTGCAGCTTCGGAACTGTTAAATATCTCGATATATCTCGAAAACTACGCTTCTGATCAAAAAATATCATAGAACATAAATTGTAGGAAACATAATTCTCTACAAAAAAGGTTTCTTAACGTTTTGCCATAGCTCGCTTCGTTTCCGAGATATTTTCAGATTTATCTCAAGGGAAGGGTCCTGACGGACATATTTCGAGATATTTCTTTTTCTTGTTGTTGTTCTTCTGCACAGCTAAACTGGAAGTGGCATTTCCAGCTCGCAATAGTGCAGAGTTATCCCAAAGAAAGGGGCCACGGTGTTTCTGTATCTCTATTATGTTGGTGCGGCTTCGGAACTTTTAAATATCTCGATATATCTCGAAAACTACGCTTCTGATCAAAAAATATCATAGAACATAAAAAGTAGGAAACCTAATTCTCTACAAAAAAGGTTTCTTAACGTTTTGCCATAGCTCGCTTCGTTTCCGAGATATTTGCAGATTTATCTCAAGGGAAGGGGCCTGACGGACATATTTCGAGATATTTCCTCTTCTTGTTGTTCTTCTTCTGCACAGCTAAGCTGGATGTGGCATTTGCAGCTCGCAATAGTGCAGAGTTATCTCAAAGAAAGGGGCCACGGTGTTTCTGTATCTCTATTATGTTGGTGCGGCTTCGGAACTTTTAAATATCTTGATATATCTCGAGAACCACGCATCTGATCAAAAAATATCATAGAAAATAAAAAGTAGGAAACTTAATTTTCTACAAAAAAGGTCTCTTAACATTTTGCCATAGCTCGCTTCGTTTCCGAGATGTTTGCAGATTTATCTCAAGGGAAGGGTCCTGACGGACATATTTCGAGATATTTCTTCTTCTTGTTGTTCTTCTTCTGCACAGCTAAACTGGAAGTGGCATTTCCAGCTCGCAATAGTGCAGAGTTATCCCAAAGAAAGGGGCCACGGTGTTTCTGTATCTCTATTATGTTGGTGCGGCTTCGGAACTTTTAAATATCTTGATATATCTCGAGAACTACGCATCTGATAAAAAAATATCATAGAACATAAAAAGCAGGAAACCTAATTTTCTACAAAAAAGGTCTGTTAACATTTTGCCGTAGCTCGCTTCGTTTCCGAGATATTTGCAGATTTATCTCAAGGGAAGGGGCCTGACGGACATATTTCGAGATATTTCTTCTTCTTGTTGTTCTTCTTCTGCACAGCTAAGCTGGAAGTGGCATTTGCAGGTCGCAATAATGCAGAGTTATCTCAAAGAAAGGGGCCACGGTGTTTCTGTATCTCTATTATGTTGGAGCGGCTTCGGAACTTTTAAATATCTCGATATATCTCGAAAACTACGCTTCTGATCAAAAAATATCATAGAACGTAAATTGTAGGAAACATAATTCTCTACAAAAAAGGTCTCTTAACATTTTGCCATAGCTCGCTTCGTTTCCGAGATATTTGCAGATTTATCTCAAGGGAAGGGGCCTAACGGACATATTTCGAGATATTTCTTTTTCTTGTTGTTCTTCTTCTTCACAGCTAAGCTGGAAGTGGCATTTGCAGCTCGCAATAGTGCAGAGTTATCTCAAAGAAAGGGGCCACGGTGTTTCTGTATCTCTATTATGTTGGTGCAGCTTCGGAACTGTTAAATATCTCGATATATCTCGAAAACTACGCTTCTGATCAAAAAATATCATAGAACATAAATTGTAGGAAACATAATTCTCTACAAAAAAGGTTTCTTAACGTTTTGCCATAGCTCGCTTCGTTTCCGAGATATTTTCAGATTTATCTCAAGAGAAGGGTCCTGACGGACATATTTCGAGATATTTCTTTTTCTTGTTGTTGTTCTTCTGCACAGCTAAACTGGAAGTGGCATTTCCAGCTCGCAATAGTGCAGAGTTATCCCAAAGAAAGGGGCCACGGTGTTTCTGTATCTCTATTATGTTGGTGCGGCTTCGGAACTTTTAAATATCTCGATATATCTCGAAAACTACGCTTCTGATCAAAAAATATCATAGAACATAAAAAGTAGGAAACCTAATTCTCTACAAAAAAGGTTTCTTAACGTTTTGCCATAGCTCGCTTCGTTTCCGAGATATTTGCAGATTTATCTCAAGGGAAGGGGCCTAACGGACATATTTCGTGATATTTCTTCTTCTTGTTGTTCTTCTTCTGCACAGCTAAGCTGGAAGTGGCATTTGCAGCTCGCAATAGTGCAGAGTTATCTCAAAGAAAGGGGCCACGGTGTTTCTGTATCTCTATTATGTTGGTGCGGCTTCGGAACTTTTAAATATCTTGATATATCTCGAGAACTACGCATCTGATCAAAAAATATCATAGAACCGAAAAAGTAGGAAACTTAATTCTCTACAAAAAAGGTCTCTTAACATTTTGCCATAGCTCGCTTCGTTTCCGAGATATTTGCAGATTTATCTCAAGGGAAGGGGCCTAACGGACATATTTCGAGATATTTCTTCTTCTTGTTGTTCTTCTTCTGCACAGCTAAGCTGGAAGTGGCATTTGCAGCTCGCAATAGTGCAGAGTTATCTCAAAGAAAGGGGCCACGGTGTTTCTGTATCTCTATTATGTTGGTGCGGGTTCGGAACTTTTAAATATCTTGATATATCTCGACAATTACGCATCTGATCAAAAAATATCATACAACATAAAAAGTAGGAAACTTAATTCTCTACAAAAAAGGTCTCTTAACATTTTGCCATAGCTCGCTTCGTTTCCGAGATATTTGCAGATTTATCTCAAGGGAAGGGGCCTAACGGACATATTTCGATATATTTCTTCTTCTTGTTGTTCTTCTTCTGCACAGCTAAGCTGGAAGTGGCATTTGCAGCGCGCAATAGTGCAGAGTTATCTCAAAGAAAGGGGCCACGGTGTTTCTGTATCTCTATTATGTTGGTGCGGCTTCGGAACTTTTAAATATCTTGATATATCTCGAGAACTACGCATCTGATCAAAAAATATCATAGAACATAAAAAGTAGGAAACTTAATTCTCTACAAAACAGGTCTCTTAACATTTTCCCATAGCTGGCATCGTTTCCGAGATATTTGCAGATTTAGCTCAAGGGAAGGGGCCTGACGGACATATTCCGAGATATTTCTTCTTCTTGTTGTTCCTCTTCTGCACAGCTAAGCTGGAAGTGGCATTTGCAGCTCGCAATAGTGCAGAGTTATCTCAAAGAAAGAGGCAACGGTGTTTCTGTACCTGTATTATGTTGGTGCAGCTTCGGAACTTTTAAATATCTTGATATATCTCGAGAACTGCGCATCTGATCAAAAAATATCATAGAACATAAAAAGTAGGAAACCTAATTTTCTACAAAAAAGGTCTCTTAACATTTTGCCGTAGCTCGCTTCGTTTCCGAGATATTTGCAGATTTATCTCAAGGGAAGGGGCCTGACGGACATATTTCGAAATATTTCTTCTTCTTGTTGTTCTTCTTCTGCACAGCTGAGCTGGAAGTGGCATTTGCAGCTCGCAATAGTGCAGAGTTATCTCAAAGAAAGGGGCCACGGTGTTTCTGTATCTCTATTATGTTGGTGCGGCTTCGGAGCTTTTAAATATCTTGATATATCTCGAGAACTACGCATCTGATCAAAAAATATCATAGAACATAAAAAGTAGCAAACCTAATTTTCTACAAAAAAGGTCTCTTAACATTTTGCCATAGCTCGCTTGGTTTCCGAGATATTTGCAGATTTATCTCAAGGGATGGGGCCTGACGGACATATTTCGAAATATTCCTTCTTCTTGTTGTTCTTCTTCTGCACAGCTGAGCTGGAAGTGGCATTTGCAGCTCGCAATAGTGCAGAGTTATCTCAAAGAAAGGGGCCACGGTGTTTCTGTACCTCTATTATGTTGGTGCAGCTTCGGAACTTTTAAATATCTGGATATATCTCGAGAACTACGCATCTGATCAAAAAATATCATAGAACATAAAAAGTAGGAAACTGAATTCTCTACAAAAAAGGTATCTTAACATTTTGCCATAGCTCGCTTCGTTTCCGAGATATTTGCAGATTTATCTCGAAGGAAGGGGCCTGACGGACATGTTTCGAGATATCTCTTCTTCTTGTTGTTCTTCTTCTGCACAGCTAAGCTGGAAGTGGCATTTGCAGCTCGCAATAGTGCAGAGTTATCTCAAAGAAAGAGGCCACGGTGTTTCTGTACCTCTATTATGTTGGTGCAGCTTCGTAACTTTTAAATATCTTGATATATCTCGAGAACTACGCATCTGATCAAAAAATATCATAGAACATAGAAAGTAGGAAACTTAATTCTCTACAAAAAAGGTATCTTAACATTTTGCCATAGCTCGCTTCGTTTCCGAGATATTTGCAGATTTATCTCAAGGGAAGGGGCCTGACGGACATATTTTGAGATATTCCTTCTTCTTGTTGTTCTTCTTCTGCACAGCTAAGCTGGAAGTGGCATTTGCAGCTCGCAATAGTGCAGAGTTATCTCAAAGAAAGGGGCCACGGTGTTTCTGTATCTCTATTATGTTGGTGCAGCTTCGGAACTTTGAAATATCTCGATATATCTCGAAAACTACGCTTCAGATCAAAAAATATCAGAGAACGTAAATTGTAGGAAACGTAATTCTCTACAAAAAAGGTCTCTTAACATTTTGCCATAGCTCGCTTCGTTTCCGAGATATTTGCAGATATATCTCAAGGGAAGGGGCCAGACGGACATATTTCGAGATATTTCTTCTTCTTGTTGTTCTTCTTCTGCACAGCTAAGCTGGAAGTGGCATTTGCAGCTCGCAATAGTGCAGAATTATCTCAAAGAAAGGGGCCACGGTGTTTCTGTATCTCTATTATGTTGGTGCGGCTTCGGAACTTTTAAATATCTTGATATATCTCGAGAACTACGCATCTGATCAAAAAATATCATAGAACATAAAAAGTAGGAAACTTAATTCTCTACAAATAAGGTCTCTTAACATTTTGCTATAGCTCGGTTCGTTTCCGAGATATTTGCAGATTTATCTCAAGGGAAGGGGCCTGACGGACATATTTCGAAATATTTCTTCTTCTTGTTGTTCTTCTTCTGCACAGCTGAGCTGGAAGTGGCACTTGCAGCTCGCAATAGTGCCGAGTTATCTCAAAGAAAGGGGCCACGGTGTTTCTGTACCTCTATTATGTTGGTGCAGCTTCGGAGCTTTTAAATATCTTGATATATCTCGAAAACTGCGCTTCTGATCAAAAAATATCATAGAACATAAATTGTAGGAAACATAATTCTCTACAAAAAAGGTTTCTTAACGTTTTGCCATAGCTCGCTTCGTTTCCGAGATATTTGCAGATTTATCTCAAGGGAAGGGTCCTGACGGACATATTTCGAGATATTTCTTCTTCTTGTTGTTCTTCTTCTGCACAGCTAAGCTGGAAGTGGCATTTGCAGCGCGCAATAGTGCAGAGTTATCTCAAAGAAAGGGGCCACGGTGTTTCTGTATCTCTATTATGTTGGTGCGGCTTCGGAACTTTTAAATATCTTGATATATCTCGAGAACTACGCATCTGATCAAAAAATATCATAGAACATAAAAAGTAGGAAACTTAATTCTCTACAAAACAGGTCTCTTAACATTTTCCCATAGCTGGCATCGTTTCCGAGATATTTGCAGATTTAGCTCAAGGGAAGGGGCCTGACGGACATATTCCGAGATATTTCTTCTTCTTGTTGTTCCTCTTCTGCACAGCTAAGCTGGAAGTGGCATTTGCAGCTCGCAATAGTGCAGAGTTATCTCAAAGAAAGAGGCAACGGTGTTTCTGTACCTGTATTATGTTGGTGCAGCTTCGGAACTTTTAAATATCTTGATATATCTCGAGAACTGCGCATCTGATCAAAAAATATCATAGAACATAAAAAGTAGGAAACCTAATTTTCTACAAAAAAGGTCTCTTAACATTTTGCCGTAGCGCGCTTCGTTTCCGAGATATTTGCAGATTTATCTCAAGGGAAGGGGCCTGACGGACATATTTCGAAATATTTCTTCTTCTTGTTGTTCTTCTTCTGCACAGCTGAGCTGGAAGTGGCATTTCCAGCTCGCAATAGTGCAGAGTTATCTCAAAGAAAGGGGCCACGGTGTTTCTGTACCTCTATTATGTTGGTGCAGCTTCGGAGCTTTTAAATATCTTGATATATCTCGAGAACTACGCATCTGATCAAAAAATATCATAGAACATAAAAAGTAGCAAACCTAATTTTCTACAAAAAAGGTCTCTTAACATTTTGCCGTAGCGCGCTTCGTTTCCGAGATATTTGCAGATTTATCTCAAGGGAAGGGGCCTGACGGACATATTTCGAAATATTTCTTCTTCTTGTTGTTCTTCTTCTGCACAGCTGAGCTGGAAGTGGCATTTGCAGCTCGCAATAGTGCAGAGTTATCTCAAAGAAAGGGGCCACGGTGTTTCTGTATCTCTATTATGTTGGTGCGGCTTCGGAACTTTTAAATATCTTGATATATCTCGAGAACTACGATTCTGATCAAAAAATATCATAGAACATAAAAAGTAGGAAACTTAATTCTCTACAAATAAGGTCTCTTAACATTTTGCCATAGCTCGGTTCGTTTCCGAGATATTTGCAGATTTATCTCAAGGGAAGGGGCCTGACGAACATATTTCGAGATATTTCTTCTTCTTGTTGTTCTTCTTCTGCACAGCTAAGCTGGAAGTGGCATTTGCAGCGCGCAATAGTGCAGAGTTATCTCAAAGAAAGGGGCCACGGTGTTTCTGTATCTCTATTATGTTGGTGCGGCTTCGGAACTTTTAAATATCTTGATATATCTCGAGAACTACGCATCTGATCAAAAAATATCATAGAACATAAAAAGTAGGAAACTGAATTCTCTACAAAAAAGGTATCTTAACATTTTGCCATAGCTCGCTTCGTTTCCGAGATATTTGCAGATTTATCTCGAAGGAAGGGGCCTGACGGACATATTTCGAGATATCTCTTCTTCTTGTTGTTCTTCTTCTGCACAGCTAAGCTGGAAGTGGCATTTGCAGCTCGCAATAGTGCAGAGTTATCTCAAAGACAGAGGCCACGGTGTTTCTGTACCTCTATTATGTTGGTGCAGCTTCGGAACTTTTAAATATCTTGATATATCTCGAGAACTACGCATCTGATCAAAAAATATCATAGAACATAGAAAGTAGGAAACTTAATTCTCTACAAAAAAGGTATCTTAACATTTTGCCATAGCTCGCTTCGTTTCCGAGATATTTGCAGATATATCTCAAGGGAAGGGGCCAGACGGACATATTTCGAGATATTTCTTCTTCTTGTTGTTCTTCTTCTGCACAGCTAAGCTGGAAGTGGCATTTGCAGCTCGCAATAGTGCAGAGTTATCTCAAAGAAAGGGGCCACGGTGTTTCTGTATCTCTATTATGTTGGTGCGGCTTCGGAACTTTTAAATATCTTGATATATCTCGAGAACTACGATTCTGATCAAAAAATATCATAGAACATAAAAAGTAGGAAACTTAATTCTCTACAAATAAGGTCTCTTAACATTTTGCCATAGCTCGGTTCGTTTCCGAGATATTTGCAGATTTATCTCAAGGGAAGGGGCCTGACGAACATATTTCGAGATATTTCTTCTTCTTGTTGTTCTTCTTCTGCACAGCTAAGCTGGAAGTGGCATTTGCAGCGCGCAATAGTGCAGAGTTATCTCAAAGAAAGGGGCCACGGTGTTTCTGTATCTCTATTATGTTGGTGCGGCTTCGGAACTTTTAAATATCTTGATATATCTCGAGAACTACGCATCTGATCAAAAAATATCATAGAACATAAAAAGTAGGAAACCTAATTTTCTACAAAAAAGGTCTCTTAACATTTTGCCATAGCTCGCTTGGTTTCCGAGATATTTGCAGATTTATCTCAAGGGAAGGGGCCTGACGGACATATTTCGAAATATTTCTTCTTCTTGTTGTTCTTCTTCTGCACAGCTGAGCTGGAAGTGGCATTTGCAGCTCGCAATAGTGCAGAGTTATCTCAAAGAAAGGGGCCACGGTGTTTCTGTACCTCTATTATGTTGGTGCAGCTTCGGAGCTTTTAAATATCTTGATATATCTCGAAAACTGCGCTTCTGATCAAAAAATATCATAGAACATAAATTGTAGGAAACATAATTCTCTACAAAAAAGGTTTCTTAACGTTTTGCCATAGCTCGCTTCGTTTCCGAGATATTTGCAGATTTATCTCAAGGGAAGGGTCCTGACGGACATATGTCGAGATATTTCTTCTTCTTGTTGTTCTTCTTCTGCACAGCTAAGCTGGAAGTGGCATTTGCAGCGCGCAATAGTGCAGAGTTATCTCAAAGAAAGGGGCCACGGTGTTTCTGTATCTCTATTATGTTGGTGCGGCTTCGGAACTTTTAAATATCTTGATATATCTCGAGAACTACGCATCTGATCAAAAAATATCATAGAACATAAAAAGTAGGAAACTTAATTCTCTACAAAACAGGTCTCTTAACATTTTCCCATAGCTGGCATCGTTTCCGAGATATTTGCAGATTTAGCTCAAGGGAAGGGGCCTGACGGACATATTCCGAGATATTTCTTCTTCTTGTTGTTCCTCTTCTGCACAGCTAAGCTGGAAGTGGCATTTGCAGCTCGCAATAGTGCAGAGTTATCTCAAAGAAAGAGGCAACGGTGTTTCTGTACCTGTATTATGTTGGTGCAGCTTCGGAACTTTTAAATATCTTGATATATCTCGAGAACTGCGCATCTGATCAAAAAATATCATAGAACATAAAAAGTAGGAAACCTAATTTTCTACAAAAAAGGTCTCTTAACATTTTGCCGTAGCGCGCTTCGTTTCCGAGATATTTGCAGATTTATCTCGAAGGAAGGGGCCTGACGGACATATTTCGAGATATCTCTTCTTCTTGTTGTTCTTCTTCTGCACAGCTAAGCTGGAAGTGGCATTTGCAGCTCGCAATAGTGCAGAGTTATCTCAAAGAAAGAGGCCACGGTGTTTCTGTACCTCTATTATGTTGGTGCAGCTTCGGAACTTTTAAATATCTTGATATATCTCGAGAACTACGCATCTGATCAAAAAATATCATAGAACATAGAAAGTAGGAAACTTAATTCTCTACAAAAAAGGTATCTTAACATTTTGCCATAGCTCGCTTCGTTTCCGAGATATTTGCAGATATATCTCAAGGGAAGGGGCCAGACGGACATATTTCGAGATATTTCTTCTTCTTGTTGTTCTTCTTCTGCACAGCTAAGCTGGAAGTGGCATTTGCAGCTCGCAATAGTGCAGAGTTATCTCAAAGAAAGGGGCCACGGTGTTTCTGTATCTCTATTATGTTGGTGCGGCTTCGGAACTTTTAAATATCTTGATATATCTCGAGAACTACGATTCTGATCAAAAAATATCATAGAACATAAAAAGTAGGAAACTTAATTCTCTACAAATAAGGTCTCTTAACATTTTGCCATAGCTCGCTTCGTTTCCGAGATATTTGCAGATTTATCTCGAAGGAAGGGGCCTGACGGACATATTTCGAGATATCTCTTCTTCTTGTTGTTCTTCTTCTGCACAGCTAAGCTGGAAGTGGCATTTGCAGCTCGCAATAGTGCAGAGTTATCTCAAAGAAAGAGGCCACGGTGTTTCTGTACCTCTATTATGTTGGTGCAGCTTCGGAACTTTTAAATATCTTGATATATCTCGAGAACTACGCATCTGATCAAAAAATATCATAGAACATAGAAAGTAGGAAACTTAATTCTCTACAAAAAAGGTATCTTAACATTTTGCCATAGCTCGCTTCGTTTCCGAGATATTTGCAGATATATCTCAAGGGAAGGGGCCAGACGGACATATTTCGAGATATTTCTTCTTCTTGTTGTTCTTCTTCTGCACAGCTAAGCTGGAAGTGGCATTTGCAGCTCGCAATAGTGCAGAGTTATCTCAAAGAAAGGGGCCACGGTGTTTCTGTATCTCTATTATGTTGGTGCGGCTTCGGAACTTTTAAATATCTTGATATATCTCGAGAACTACGATTCTGATCAAAAAATATCATAGAACATAAAAAGTAGGAAACTTAATTCTCTACAAATAAGGTATCTTAACATTTTGCCATAGCTCGGTTCGTTTCCGAGATATTTGCAGATTTATCTCAAGGGAAGGGGCCTGACGAACATATTTCGAGATATTTCTTCTTCTTGTTGTTCTTCTTCTGCACAGCTAAGCTGGAAGTGGCATTTGCAGCGCGCAATAGTGCAGAGTTATCTCAAAGAAAGGGGCCACGGTGTTTCTGTATCTCTATTATGTTGGTGCGGCTTCGGAACTTTTAAATATCTTGATATATCTCGAGAACTACGCATCTGATCAAAAAATATCATAGAACATAAAAAGTAGGAAACCTAATTTTCTACAAAAAAGGTCTCTTAACATTTTGCCATAGCTCGCTTGGTTTCCGAGATATTTGCAGATGTATCTCAAGGGAAGGGGCCTGACGGACATATTTCGAAATATTTCTTCTTCTTGTTGTTCTTCTTCTGCACAGCTGAGCTGGAAGTGGCATTTGCAGCTCGCAATAGTGCAGAGTTATCTCAAAGAAAGGGGCCACGGTGTTTCTGTACCTCTATTATGTTGGTGCAGCTTCGGAGCTTTTAAATATCTTGATATATCTCGAAAACTGCGCTTCTGATCAAAAAATATCATAGAACATAAAAAGTAGGAAACTTAATTCTCTACAAAACAGGTCTCTTAACATTTTCCCATAGCTGGCATCGTTTCCGAGATATTTGCAGATTTAGCTCAAGGGAAGGGGCCTGACGGACATATTCCGAGATATTTCTTCTTCTTGTTGTTCCTCTTCTGCACAGCTAAGCTGGAAGTGGCATTTGCAGCTCGCAATAGTGCAGAGTTATCTCAAAGAAAGAGGCAACGGTGTTTCTGTACCTGTATTATGTTGGTGCAGCTTCGGAACTTTTAAATATCTTGATATATCTCGAGAACTACGCATCTGATCAAAAAATATCATAGAACATAAAAAGTAGGAAACTTAATTCTCTACAAAAAAGGTCTCTTAACATTTTGCCATAGCTCGCTTGGTTTCCGAGATATTTGCAGATTTATCTCAAGGGAAGGGGCCTGACGGACATATTTCGAGATATTTCTTCTTCTTGTTGTTCTTCTTCTGCACAGCTAACCTGGAAGTGGCATTTGCAGCTCGCAATAGTGCAGAGTTACCTCAAAGAAAGGGGCCACGGTGTGTCTGTATCTCTATTATGTTGGTGCGGCTTCGGAACTTTTAAATATCTGGATATATCTCGAGAACTACGCATCTGATCAAAAAATATCATAGAACATAAAAAGTAGGAAACTGAATTCTCTACAAAAAAGGTATCTTAACATTTTGCCATAGCTCGCTTCGTTTCCGAGATATTTGCAGATTTATCTCAAGGGAAGGGGCCTGACGGACATATTTCGAGATATTTCTTCTTCTTGTTGTTCTTCTTCTGCACAGCTAAGCTGGAAGTGGCATTTGCAGCTCGCAATAGTGCAGAGTTATCTCAAAGAAAGAGGCCACGGTGTTTCTGTACCTCTATTATGTTGGTGCAGCTTCGGAACTTTTAAATATCTTGATATATCTCGAGAACTACGCATCTGATCAAAAAATATCATAGAACATAGAAAGTAGGAAACTTAATTCTCTACAAAAAAGGTATCTTAACATTTTGCCATAGCTCGCTTCGTTTCCGAGATATTTGCAGATTTATCTCAAGGGAAGGGGCCTGACGGACATATTTTGAGATATTCCTTCTTCTTGTTGTTCTTCTTCTGCACAGCTAAGCTGGAAGTGGCATTTGCAGCTCGCAATAGTGCAGAGTTATCTCAAAGAAAGGGGCCACGGTGTTTCTGTACCTCTATTATGTTGGTGCGGCTTCGGAACTTTTAAATATCTTGATATATCTCGAGAACTACGCATCTGATCAAAAAATATCATAGAACATAAAAAGTAGGAAACTGAATTCTCTACAAAAAAGGTATCTTAACATTTTGCCATAGCTCGCTTCGTTTCCGAGATATTTGCAGATTTATCTCGAAGGAAGGGGCCTGACGGACATATTTCGAGATATCTCTTCTTCTTGTTGTTCTTCTTCTGCACAGCTAAGCTGGAAGTGGCATTTGCAGCTCGCAATAGTGCAGAGTTATCTCAAAGACAGAGGCCACGGTGTTTCTGTACCTCTATTATGTTGGTGCAGCTTCGGAACTTTTAAATATCTTGATATATCTCGAGAACTACGCATCTGATCAAAAAATATCATAGAACATAGAAAGTAGGAAACTTAATTCTCTACAAAAAAGGTATCTTAACATTTTGCCATAGCTCGCTTCGTTTCCGAGATATTTGCAGATATATCTCAAGGGAAGGGGCCAGACGGACATATTTCGAGATATTTCTTCTTCTTGTTGTTCTTCTTCTGCACAGCTAAGCTGGAAGTGGCATTTGCAGCTCGCAATAGTGCAGAGTTATCTCAAAGAAAGGGGCCACGGTGTTTCTGTATCTCTATTATGTTGGTGCGGCTTCGGAACTTTTAAATATCTTGATATATCTCGAGAACTACGATTCTGATCAAAAAATATCATAGAACATAAAAAGTAGGAAACTTAATTCTCTACAAATAAGGTCTCTTAACATTTTGCCATAGCTCGGTTCGTTTCCGAGATATTTGCAGATTTATCTCAAGGGAAGGGGCCTGACGAACATATTTCGAGATATTTCTTCTTCTTGTTGTTCTTCTTCTGCACAGCTAAGCTGGAAGTGGCATTTGCAGCGCGCAATAGTGCAGAGTTATCTCAAAGAAAGGGGCCACGGTGTTTCTGTATCTCTATTATGTTGGTGCGGCTTCGGAACTTTTAAATATCTTGATATATCTCGAGAACTACGCATCTGATCAAAAAATATCATAGAACATAAAAAGTAGGAAACCTAATTTTCTACAAAAAAGGTCTCTTAACATTTTGCCATAGCTCGCTTGGTTTCCGAGATATTTGCAGATTTATCTCAAGGGAAGGGGCCTGACGGACATATTTCGAAATATTTCTTCTTCTTGTTGTTCTTCTTCTGCACAGCTGAGCTGGAAGTGGCATTTGCAGCTCGCAATAGTGCAGAGTTATCTCAAAGAAAGGGGCCACGGTGTTTCTGTACCTCTATTATGTTGGTGCAGCTTCGGAGCTTTTAAATATCTTGATATATCTCGAAAACTGCGCTTCTGATCAAAAAATATCATAGAACATAAATTGTAGGAAACATAATTCTCTACAAAAAAGGTTTCTTAACGTTTTGCCATAGCTCGCTTCGTTTCCGAGATATTTGCAGATTTATCTCAAGGGAAGGGTCCTGACGGACATATGTCGAGATATTTCTTCTTCTTGTTGTTCTTCTTCTGCACAGCTAAGCTGGAAGTGGCATTTGCAGCGCGCAATAGTGCAGAGTTATCTCAAAGAAAGGGGCCACGGTGTTTCTGTATCTCTATTATGTTGGTGCGGCTTCGGAACTTTTAAATATCTTGATATATCTCGAGAACTACGCATCTGATCAAAAAATATCATAGAACATAAAAAGTAGGAAACTTAATTCTCTACAAAACAGGTCTCTTAA
Source organism: Osmia lignaria lignaria (assembly GCF_051020975.1). Lineage (NCBI taxonomy): Eukaryota > Metazoa > Arthropoda > Insecta > Hymenoptera > Megachilidae > Osmia > Osmia lignaria. The sequence goes on along the minus strand of NW_027478159.1, from coordinate 627,693 downwards.
CATTTTCCCATAGCTGGCATCGTTTCCGAGATATTTGCAGATTTAGCTCAAGGGAAGGGGCCTGACGGACATATTCCGAGATATTTCTTCTTCTTGTTGTTCCTCTTCTGCACAGCTAAGCTGGAAGTGGCATTTGCAGCTCGCAATAGTGCAGAGTTATCTCAAAGAAAGAGGCAACGGTGTTTCTGTACCTGTATTATGTTGGTGCAGCTTCGGAACTTTTAAATATCTTGATATATCTCGAGAACTGCGCATCTGATCAAAAAATATCATAGAACATAAAAAGTAGGAAACCTAATTTTCTACAAAAAAGGTCTCTTAACATTTTGCCGTAGCGCGCTTCGTTTCCGAGATATTTGCAGATTTATCTCAAGGGAAGGGGCCTGACGGACATATTTCGAAATATTTCTTCTTCTTGTTGTTCTTCTTCTGCACAGCTGAGCTGGAAGTGGCATTTGCAGCTCGCAATAGTGCAGAGTTATCTCAAAGAAAGGGGCCACGGTGTTTCTGTACCTCTATTATGTTGGTGCAGCTTCGGAGCTTTTAAATATCTTGATATATCTCGAGAACTACGCATCTGATCAAAAAATATCATAGAACATAAAAAGTAGCAAACCTAATTTTCTACAAAAAAGGTCTCTTAACATTTTGCCATAGCTCGCTTGGTTTCCGAGATATTTGCAGATTTATCTCAAGGGATGGGGCCTGACGGACATATTTCGAAATATTTCTTCTTCTTGTTGTTCTTCTTCTGCACAGCTGAGCTGGAAGTGGCATTTGCAGCTCGCAATAGTGCAGAGTTATCTCAAAGAAAGGGGCCACGGTGTTTCTGTACCTCTATTATGTTGGTGCAGCTTCGGAACTTTTAAATATCTGGATATATCTCGAGAACTACGCATCTGATCAAAAAATATCATAGAACATAAAAAGTAGGAAACTGAATTCTCTACAAAAAAGGTATCTTAACATTTTGCCATAGCTCGCTTCGTTTCCGAGATATTTGCAGATTTATCTCGAAGGAAGGGGCCTGACGGACATATTTCGAGATATCTCTTCTTCTTGTTGTTCTTCTTCTGCACAGCTAAGCTGGAAGTGGCATTTGCAGCTCGCAATAGTGCAGAGTTATCTCAAAGAAAGAGGCCACGGTGTTTCTGTACCTCTATTATGTTGGTGCAGCTTCGGAACTTTTAAATATCTTGATATATCTCGAGAACTACGCATCTGATCAAAAAATATCATAGAACATAGAAAGTAGGAAACTTAATTCTCTACAAAAAAGGTATCTTAACATTTTGCCATAGCTCGCTTCGTTTCCGAGATATTTGCAGATATATCTCAAGGGAAGGGGCCAGACGGACATATTTCGAGATATTTCTTCTTCTTGTTGTTCTTCTTCTGCACAGCTAAGCTGGAAGTGGCATTTGCAGCTCGCAATAGTGCAGAGTTATCTCAAAGAAAGGGGCCACGGTGTTTCTGTATCTCTATTATGTTGGTGCGGCTTCGGAACTTTTAAATATCTTGATATATCTCGAGAACTACGATTCTGATCAAAAAATATCATAGAACATAAAAAGTAGGAAACTTAATTCTCTACAAATAAGGTCTCTTAACATTTTGCCATAGCTCGCTTCGTTTCCGAGATATTTGCAGATTTATCTCGAAGGAAGGGGCCTGACGGACATATTTCGAGATATCTCTTCTTCTTGTTGTTCTTCTTCTGCACAGCTAAGCTGGAAGTGGCATTTGCAGCTCGCAATAGTGCAGAGTTATCTCAAAGAAAGAGGCCACGGTGTTTCTGTACCTCTATTATGTTGGTGCAGCTTCGGAACTTTTAAATATCTTGATATATCTCGAGAACTACGCATCTGATCAAAAAATATCATAGAACATAGAAAGTAGGAAACTTAATTCTCTACAAAAAAGGTATCTTAACATTTTGCCATAGCTCGCTTCGTTTCCGAGATATTTGCAGATATATCTCAAGGGAAGGGGCCAGACGGACATATTTCGAGATATTTCTTCTTCTTGTTGTTCTTCTTCTGCACAGCTAAGCTGGAAGTGGCATTTGCAGCTCGCAATAGTGCAGAGTTATCTCAAAGAAAGGGGCCACGGTGTTTCTGTATCTCTATTATGTTGGTGCGGCTTCGGAACTTTTAAATATCTTGATATATCTCGAGAACTACGATTCTGATCAAAAAATATCATAGAACATAAAAAGTAGGAAACTTAATTCTCTACAAATAAGGTCTCTTAACATTTTGCCATAGCTCGGTTCGTTTCCGAGATATTTGCAGATTTATCTCAAGGGAAGGGGCCTGACGAACATATTTCGAGATATTTCTTCTTCTTGTTGTTCTTCTTCTGCACAGCTAAGCTGGAAGTGGCATTTGCAGCGCGCAATAGTGCAGAGTTATCTCAAAGAAAGGGGCCACGGTGTTTCTGTATCTCTATTATGTTGGTGCGGCTTCGGAACTTTTAAATATCTTGATATATCTCGAGAACTACGCATCTGATCAAAAAATATCATAGAACATAAAAAGTAGGAAACCTAATTTTCTACAAAAAAGGTCTCTTAACATTTTGCCATAGCTCGCTTGGTTTCCGAGATATTTGCAGATGTATCTCAAGGGAAGGGGCCTGACGGACATATTTCGAAATATTTCTTCTTCTTGTTGTTCTTCTTCTGCACAGCTGAGCTGGAAGTGGCATTTGCAGCTCGCAATAGTGCAGAGTTATCTCAAAGAAAGGGGCCACGGTGTTTCTGTACCTCTATTATGTTGGTGCAGCTTCGGAGCTTTTAAATATCTTGATATATCTCGAAAACTGCGCTTCTGATCAAAAAATATCATAGAACATAAAAAGTAGGAAACTTAATTCTCTACAAAACAGGTCTCTTAACATTTTCCCATAGCTGGCATCGTTTCCGAGATATTTGCAGATTTAGCTCAAGGGAAGGGGCCTGACGGACATATTCCGAGATATTTCTTCTTCTTGTTGTTCCTCTTCTGCACAGCTAAGCTGGAAGTGGCATTTGCAGCTCGCAATAGTGCAGAGTTATCTCAAAGAAAGAGGCAACGGTGTTTCTGTACCTGTATTATGTTGGTGCAGCTTCGGAACTTTTAAATATCTTGATATATCTCGAGAACTACGCATCTGATCAAAAAATATCATAGAACATAAAAAGTAGGAAACTTAATTCTCTACAAAAAAGGTCTCTTAACATTTTGCCATAGCTCGCTTGGTTTCCGAGATATTTGCAGATTTATCTCAAGGGAAGGGGCCTGACGGACATATTTCGAGATATTTCTTCTTCTTGTTGTTCTTCTTCTGCACAGCTAACCTGGAAGTGGCATTTGCAGCTCGCAATAGTGCAGAGTTACCTCAAAGAAAGGGGCCACGGTGTGTCTGTATCTCTATTATGTTGGTGCGGCTTCGGAACTTTTAAATATCTGGATATATCTCGAGAACTACGCATCTGATCAAAAAATATCATAGAACATAAAAAGTAGGAAACTGAATTCTCTACAAAAAAGGTATCTTAACATTTTGCCATAGCTCGCTTCGTTTCCGAGATATTTGCAGATTTATCTCAAGGGAAGGGGCCTGACGGACATATTTCGAGATATTTCTTCTTCTTGTTGTTCTTCTTCTGCACAGCTAAGCTGGAAGTGGCATTTGCAGCTCGCAATAGTGCAGAGTTATCTCAAAGAAAGAGGCCACGGTGTTTCTGTACCTCTATTATGTTGGTGCAGCTTCGGAACTTTTAAATATCTTGATATATCTCGAGAACTACGCATCTGATCAAAAAATATCATAGAACATAGAAAGTAGGAAACTTAATTCTCTACAAAAAAGGTATCTTAACATTTTGCCATAGCTCGCTTCGTTTCCGAGATATTTGCAGATTTATCTCAAGGGAAGGGGCCTGACGGACATATTTTGAGATATTCCTTCTTCTTGTTGTTCTTCTTCTGCACAGCTAAGCTGGAAGTGGCATTTGCAGCTCGCAATAGTGCAGAGTTATCTCAAAGAAAGGGGCCACGGTGTTTCTGTACCTCTATTATGTTGGTGCGGCTTCGGAACTTTTAAATATCTTGATATATCTCGAGAACTACGCATCTGATCAAAAAATATCATAGAACATAAAAAGTAGGAAACTTAATTCTCTACAAAAAAGGTATCTTAACATTTTGCCATAGCTCGCTTCGTTTCCGAGATATTTGCAGATATATCTCAAGGGAAGGGGCCAGACGGACATATTTCGAGATATTTCTTCTTGTTGTTGTTCTTCTTCTGCACAGCTAAGCTGGAAGTGGCATTTGCAGCTCGCAATAGTGCAGAGTTATCTCAAAGAAAGGGGCCACGGTGTTTCTGTATCTCTATTATGTTGGTGCGGCTTCGGAACTTTTAAATATCTTGATATATCTCGAGAACTACGCATCTGATCAAAAAATATCATAGAACATAAAAAGTAGGAAACTTAATTCTCTACAAATAAGGTCTCTTAACATTTTGCCATAGCTCGGTTTGTTTCCGAGATATTTGCAGATTTATCTCAAGGGAAGGGGCCTGACGAACATATTTCGAGATATTTCTTCTTCTTGTTGTTCCTCTTCTGCAGAGCTAAGCTGGAAGTGGCATTTGCAGCGCGCAATAGTGCAGAGTTATCTCAAAGAAAGGGGCCACGGTGTTTCTGTATCTCTATTATGTTGGTGCGGCTTCGGAACTTTTAAATATCTTGATATATCTCGAGAACTACGCATCTGATCAAAAAATATCATAGAACATAAAAAGTAGGAAACCTAATTTTCTACAAAAATGGTCTCTTAACATTTTGCCATAGCTCGCTTGGTTTCCGAGATATTTGCAGATTTATCTCAAGGGATGGGGCCTGACGGACATATTTCGAGATATTTCTTCTTCTTGTTGTTCTTCTTCTGCACAGCTAAGCTGGAAGTGGCATTTGCAGGTCGCAATAGTGCAGAGTTATCTCAAAGAAAGGGGCCACGGTGTTTCTGTATCTCTATTATGTTGGTGCGGCTTCGGAACTTTTAAATATCTTGATATATCTCGAGAACTACGCATCTGATCAAAAAATATCATAGAACTTAAAAAGTAGGAAACTTAATTCTCTACAAATAAGGTCTCTTAACATTTTGCCATAGCTCGGTTTGTTTCCGAGATATTTGCAGATTTATCTCAAGGGAAGGGGCCTGACGAACATATTTCGAGATATTTCTTCTTCTTGTTGTTCTTCTTCTGCACAGCTAAGCTGGAAGTGGCATTTGCAGCGCGCAATAGTGCAGAGTTATCTCAAAGAAAGGGGCCACGGTGTTTCTGTATCTCTATTATGTTGGTGCGGCTTCGGAACTTTTAAATATCTTGATATATCTCGAGAACTACGCATCTGATCAAAAAATATCATAGAACATAAAAAGTAGGAAACCTAATTTTCTACAAAAATGGTCTCTTAACATTTTGCCATAGCTCGCTTGGTTTCCGAGATATTTGCAGATTTATCTCAAGGGAAGGGGCCTGACGAACATATTTCGAGATATTTCTTCTTCTTGTTGTTCTTCTTCTGCACAGCTAAGCTGGAAGTGGCATTTGCAGCGCGCAATAGTGCAGAGTTATCTCAAAGAAAGGGGCCACGGTGTTTCTGTATCTCTATTATGTTGGTGCGGCTTCGGAACTTTTAAATATCTGGATATATCTCGAGAACTACGCATCTGATCAAAAAATATCATAGAACATAAAAAGTAGGAAACTTAATTCTCTACAAAAAGGGTCTCTTAACATTTTGCCATAGCTCGCTTCGTTTCCGAGATATTTGCAGATTTATCTCAAGGGAAGGGGCCTGACGGACATATTTCGAGATATTTCTTCTTCTTGTTGTTCTTCTTCTGCACAGCTAAGCTGGAAGTGGCATTTGCAGCTCGCAATAGTGCAGAGTTATCTCAAAGAAAGGGGCCACGGTGTTTCTGTATCTCTATTATGTTGGTGCGGCTTCGGAACTTTTATATATCTCGATATATCTCGAAAACTACGCTTCTGATCAAAAAATATCATAGAACATAAATTATAGGAAACATAATTCTCTACAAAAAAGGTCTCTTAACATTTTGCCATAGCTCGCTTCGTTTCCGAGATATTTGCAGATCTATCTCAAGGGAAGGGGCCTGACGCACATATTTCGAGATATTTCTTCTTCTTGTTGTTCTTCTTCTGCACAGCTAAACTGGAAGTGGCATTTCCAGCTCGCAATAGTGCAGAGTTATCTCAAAGAAAGGGGCCACGGTGTTTCTGTATCTCTATTATGTTGGTGCGGCTTCGGAACTTTTAAATATCTGGATATATCTCGAGAACTACGCATCTGATCAAAAAATATCATAGAACGTAAAAAGTAGGAAACTTAATTCTCTACAAAAAGGGTCTCTTAACATTTTGCCATAGCTCGCTTCGTTTCCGAGATATTTGCAGATTTATCTCAAGGGAAGGGGCCTGACGGACATATTTCGAGATATTTCTTCTTCTTGTTGTTCTTCTTCTGCACAGCTAAGCTGGAAGTGGCATTTGCAGCTCGCAATAGTGCAGAGTTATCTCAAAGAAAGGGGCCACGGTGTTTCTGTATATCAATTATGTTGGTGCGGCTTCGGAACTTTTAAATATCTTGATATATCTCGAGAACTACGCATCTGATCAAAAAATATCATAGAACATAAAAAGTAGGGAACCTAATTTTCTACAAAAAAGGTCTCTTAACATTTTGCCATAGCTCGCTTCGTTTCCGAGATATTTGCAGATTTATCTCAAGGGAAGGGGCCTGACGCACATATTTCGAGATATTTCTTCTTCTTGTTGTTCTTCTTCTGCACAGCTAAGCTGGAAGTGGCATTTGCAGGTCGCAATAGTGCAGAGTTATCTCAAAGAAAGGGGCCACGGTGTTTCTGTATCTCTACTATGTTGGTGCGGCTTCGGAACTTTTAAATATCTCGATATATCTCGAAAACTACGCTTCTGATCAAAAAATATCATAGCGCATAAATGATAGGAAACATAATTCTCTCCAAAAAAGGTCTCTTAACATTTTACCATAGCTCGCTTCGTTTCCGAGATATTTGCAGATTTATCTCAAGGGAAGGGGCCTGACGGACATATTTCGAGATATTTCTTCTTCTTGTTGTTCTTCTTCTGCACAGCTAAGCTGGAAGTGGCATTTGCAGCTCGCAATAGTGCAGAGTTATCTCAAAGAAAGGGGCCACGGTGTTTCTGTATCTCAATTATGTTGGTTCCGCTTCGGAACTTTTAAATATCTTGATATATCTCGAGAACTACGCATCTGATCAAAAAATATCATAGAACGTAAAAAGTAGGAAACTTAATTCTCTACCAAAAAGGTCTCTTAACATTTTGCCATAGCTCGCTTCGTTTCCGAGATATTTGCAGATTTATCTCAAGGGAAGGGGTCTGACGGACATATTTCGAGATATTTCTTCTTCTTGTTGTTCTTCTTCTGCACAGCTAAGCTCGAAGTGGCATTTGCAGCTCGCAATAGTGCAGAGTTATCTCAAAGAAAGGGGCCACGGTGTTTCTGTATCTCTATTATGTTGGTGCGGCTACGGAACTTTTAAATATCTTGATATATCTCGAGAACTACGCATCTGATCAAAAAATATCATAGAACATAAAAAGTAGGAAACTTAATTCTCTACAAAAAAGGTCTCTTAACATTTTGCCATAGCTCGCTTCGTTTCCGAGATATTTGCAGATTTATCTCAAGGGAAGGGGCCTGACGGACATATTTCGAGATATTTCTTCTTCTTGTTGTTCTTCTTCTGCACAGCTAAGCTGGAAGTGGCATTTGCAGCTCGCAATAGTGCAGAGTTACCTCAAAGAAAGGGGCCACGGTGTTTCTGTATTTCTATTATGTTGGTGCGGCTTCGGAACTTTTAAATATCTGGATATATCTCGAGAACTACGCATCTGATCAAAAAATATCATAGAACATAAAAAGTAGGAAACTTAATTCTCTACAAAAAGGGTCTCTTAACATTTTGCCATAGCTCGCTTCGTTTCCGAGATATTTGCAGATTTATCTCAAGGGAAGGGGCCTGACGGACATATTTCGAGATATTTCTTCTTCTTGTTGTTCTTCTTCTGCACAGCTAAGCTGGAAGTGGCATTTGCAGTTCGCAATAGTGCAGAGTTATCTCAAAGAAAGGGGCCACGGTGTTTCTGTATCTCTATTATGTTGGTGCGGCTTCGGAACTTTTAAATATCTCGATATATCTCGAAAACTACGCTTCTGATCAAAAAATATCATAGAACATAAATTATAGGAAACATAATTCTCTACAAAAAAGGTCTCTTAACGTTTTGCCATAGCTCGCTTCGTTTCCGAGATATTTGCAGATTTATCTCAAGGGAAGGGGCCTGACGGACATATTTCGAGATATTTCTTCTTCTTGTTGTTCTTCTTCTGCACAGCTAAGCTGGAAGTGGCATTTGCAGCTCGCAATAGTGCAGAGTTATCTCAAAGAAAGAGGCCACGCTGTTTCTGTACCTCTATTATGTTGGTGCAGCTTCGGAACTTTTAAATATCTTGATATATCTCGAGAACTACGCATCTGATCAAAAAATATCATAGAACATAAAAAGTAGGAAACTTAATTCTCTACAAAAAGGCTCTCTTAACATTTTGCCATAGCTCGCTTCGTTTCCGAGATATTTGCAGATTTATCTCAAGGGAAGGGGCCTGACGGACATATTTCGAGATATTTCTTCTTCTTGTTGTTCTTCTTCTGCACAGCTAAGCTGGAAGTGGCATTTGCGGCTCGCACTAGTGCAGAGTTATCTCAAAGAAAGGGGCCACGGTGTTTCTGTATCTCTATTATGTTGGTGCGGCTTCGGAACTTTTAAATATCTTGATATATCTCGAGAACTACGCATCTGATCAAAAAATATCATAGAACATAAAAAGTAGGAAACTTAATTCTCTACAAAAAAGGTCTCTTAACATTTTCCCATAGCTGGCATCGTTTCCGAGATACTTGCAGATTTATCTCAAGGGAAGGGGCCTGACGGACATATTCCGAGATATTTCTTCTTCTTGTTGTTCCTCTTCTGCACAGCTAAGCTGGAAGTGGCAGTTGCAGCTCGCAATAGCGCAGAGTTATCTCAAAGAAAGAGGCAACGGTGTTTCTGTACCTGTATTATGTTGGTGCAGCTTCGGAACTTTTAAATATCTTGATATATCTCGAGAACTACGCATCTGATCAAAAAATATCATAGAACATAAAAAGTAGGAAACCTAATTTTCTACAAAAAAGGTCTCTTAACATTTTGCCATAGCTCGCTTGGTTTCCGAGATATTTGCAGATTTATCTCAAGGGAAGGGGCCTGACGCACATATTTCGAGATATTTCTTCTTCTTGTTGTTCTTCTTCTGCACAGCTAAACTGGAAGTGGCATTTCCAGCTCGCAATAGTGCAGAGTTATCTCAAAGAAAGAGGCCACGGTGTTTCTGTATCTCTATTATGTTGGTGCGGGTTCGGAACTTTTAAATATCTTGATATATCTCGAGAACTACGCATCTGATCAAAAAATATCATACAACATAAAAAGTAGGAAACTTAATTCTCTACAAAAAGGGTCTCTTAACATTTTGCCATAGCTCGCTTCGTTTCCGAGATATTTGCAGATTTATCTCAAGGGAAGGGGCCTGACGGACATATTTCGAGATATTTCTTCTTCTTGTTGTTCTTCTTCTGCACAGCTAAGCTGGAAGTGGCATTTGCGGCTCGCACTAGTGCAGAGTTATCTCAAAGAAAGGGGCCACGGTGTTTCTGTATCTCTATTATGTTGGTGCGGCTTCGGAACTTTTAAATATCTTGATATATCTCGAGAACTACGCATCTGATCAAAAAATATCATAGAACATAAAAAGTAGGAAACTTAATTCTCTACAAAAAAGGTCTCTTAACATTTTCCCATAGCTGGCATCGTTTCCGAGATACTTGCAGATTTAGCTCAAGGGAAGGGGCCTGACGGACATATTCCGAGATATTTCTTCTTCTTGTTGTTCCTCTTCTGCACAGCTAAGCTGGAAGTGGCAGTTGCAGCTCGCAATAGCGCAGAGTTATCTCAAAGAAAGAGGCAACGGTGTTTCTGTACCTGTATTATGTTGGTGCAGCTTCGGAACTTTTAAATATCTTGATATATCTCGAGAACTACGCATCTGATCAAAAAATATCATAGAACATAAAAAGTAGGAAACCTAATTTTCTACAAAAAAGGTCTCTTAACATTTTGCCATAGCTCGCTTGGTTTCCGAGATATTTGCAGATTTATCTCAAGGGAAGGGGCCTGACGGACATATTTCGAGATATTTCTTCTTCTTGTTGTTCTTCTTCTGCACAGCTAAGCTGGAAGTGGCATTTGCAGCTCGCAATAGTGCAGAGTTATCTCAAAGAAAGGGGCCACGGTGTTTCTGTATATCAATTATGTTGGTGCGGCTTCGGAACTTTTAAATATCTTGATATATCTCGAGAACTACGCATCTGATCAAAAAATATCATAGAACATAAAAAGTAGGGAACCTAATTTTCTACAAAAAAGGTCTCTTAACATTTTGCCATAGCTCGCTTCGTTTCCGAGATATTTGCAGATTTATCTCAAGGGAAGGGGCCTGACGCACATATTTCGAGATATTTCTTCTTCTTGTTGTTCTTCTTCTGCACAGCTAAGCTGGAAGTGGCATTTGCAGGTCGCAATAGTGCAGAGTTATCTCAAAGAAAGGGGCCACGGTGTTTCTGTATCTCTACTATGTTGGTGCGGCTTCGGAACTTTTAAATATCTCGATATATCTCGAAAACTACGCTTCTGATCAAAAAATATCATAGCGCATAAATGATAGGAAACATAATTCTCTCCAAAAAAGGTCTCTTAACATTTTACCATAGCTCGCTTCGTTTCCGAGATATTTGCAGATTTATCTCAAGGGAAGGGGCCTGACGGACATATTTCGAGATATTTCTTCTTCTTGTTGTTCTTCTTCTGCACAGCTAAGCTGGAAGTGGCATTTGCAGCTCGCAATAGTGCAGAGTTATCTCAAAGAAAGGGGCCACGGTGTTTCTGTATCTCAATTATGTTGGTTCCGCTTCGGAACTTTTAAATATCTTGATATATCTCGAGAACTACGCATCTGATCAAAAAATATCATAGAACGTAAAAAGTAGGAAACTTAATTCTCTACCAAAAAGGTCTCTTAACATTTTGCCATAGCTCGCTTCGTTTCCGAGATATTTGCAGATTTATCTCAAGGGAAGGGGTCTGACGGACATATTTCGAGATATTTCTTCTTCTTGTTGTTCTTCTTCTGCACAGCTAAGCTCGAAGTGGCATTTGCAGCTCGCAATAGTGCAGAGTTATCTCAAAGAAAGGGGCCACGGTGTTTCTGTATCTCTATTATGTTGGTGCGGCTACGGAACTTTTAAATATCTTGATATATCTCGAGAACTACGCATCTGATCAAAAAATATCATAGAACATAAAAAGTAGGAAACTTAATTCTCTACAAAAAAGGTCTCTTAACATTTTGCCATAGCTCGCTTCGTTTCCGAGATATTTGCAGATTTATCTCAAGGGAAGGGGCCTGACGGACATATTTCGAGATATTTCTTCTTCTTGTTGTTCTTCTTCTGCACAGCTAAGCTGGAAGTGGCATTTGCAGCTCGCAATAGTGCAGAGTTACCTCAAAGAAAGGGGCCACGGTGTTTCTGTATTTCTATTATGTTGGTGCGGCTTCGGAACTTTTAAATATCTGGATATATCTCGAGAACTACGCATCTGATCAAAAAATATCATAGAACATAAAAAGTAGGAAACTTAATTCTCTACAAAAAGGGTCTCTTAACATTTTGCCATAGCTCGCTTCGTTTCCGAGATATTTGCAGATTTATCTCAAGGGAAGGGGCCTGACGGACATATTTCGAGATATTTCTTCTTCTTGTTGTTCTTCTTCTGCACAGCTAAGCTGGAAGTGGCATTTGCAGTTCGCAATAGTGCAGAGTTATCTCAAAGAAAGGGGCCACGGTGTTTCTGTATCTCTATTATGTTGGTGCGGCTTCGGAACTTTTAAATATCTCGATATATCTCGAAAACTACGCTTCTGATCAAAAAATATCATAGAACATAAATTATAGGAAACATAATTCTCTACAAAAAAGGTCTCTTAACGTTTTGCCATAGCTCGCTTCGTTTCCGAGATATTTGCAGATTTATCTCAAGGGAAGGGGCCTGACGGACATATTTCGAGATATTTCTTCTTCTTGTTGTTCTTCTTCTGCACAGCTAAGCTGGAAGTGGCATTTGCAGCTCGCAATAGTGCAGAGTTATCTCAAAGAAAGAGGCCACGCTGTTTCTGTACCTCTATTATGTTGGTGCAGCTTCGGAACTTTTAAATATCTTGATATATCTCGAGAACTACGCATCTGATCAAAAAATATCATAGAACATAAAAAGTAGGAAACTTAATTCTCTACAAAAAGGCTCTCTTAACATTTTGCCATAGCTCGCTTCGTTTCCGAGATATTTGCAGATTTATCTCAAGGGAAGGGGCCTGACGGACATATTTCGAGATATTTCTTCTTCTTGTTGTTCTTCTTCTGCACAGCTAAGCTGGAAGTGGCATTTGCGGCTCGCACTAGTGCAGAGTTATCTCAAAGAAAGGGGCCACGGTGTTTCTGTATCTCTATTATGTTGGTGCGGCTTCGGAACTTTTAAATATCTTGATATATCTCGAGAACTACGCATCTGATCAAAAAATATCATAGAACATAAAAAGTAGGAAACTTAATTCTCTACAAAAAAGGTCTCTTAACATTTTCCCATAGCTGGCATCGTTTCCGAGATACTTGCAGATTTAGCTCAAGGGAAGGGGCCTGACGGACATATTCCGAGATATTTCTTCTTCTTGTTGTTCCTCTTCTGCACAGCTAAGCTGGAAGTGGCAGTTGCAGCTCGCAATAGCGCAGAGTTATCTCAAAGAAAGAGGCAACGGTGTTTCTGTACCTGTATTATGTTGGTGCAGCTTCGGAACTTTTAAATATCTTGATATATCTCGAGAACTACGCATCTGATCAAAAAATATCATAGAACATAAAAAGTAGGAAACCTAATTTTCTACAAAAAAGGTCTCTTAACATTTTGCCATAGCTCGCTTGGTTTCCGAGATATTTGCAGATTTATCTCAAGGGAAGGGGCCTGACGCACATATTTCGAGATATTTCTTCTTCTTGTTGTTCTTCTTCTGCACAGCTAAACTGGAAGTGGCATTTCCAGCTCGCAATAGTGCAGAGTTATCTCAAAGAAAGAGGCCACGGTGTTTCTGTATCTCTATTATGTTGGTGCGGGTTCGGAACTTTTAAATATCTTGATATATCTCGAGAACTACGCATCTGATCAAAAAATATCATACAACATAAAAAGTAGGAAACTTAATTCTCTACAAAAAGGGTCTCTTAACATTTTGCCATAGCTCGCTTCGTTTCCGAGATATTTGCAGATTTATCTCAAGGGAAGGGGCCTGACGGACATATTTCGAGATATTTCTTCTTCTTGTTGTTCTTCTTCTGCACAGCTAAGCTGGAAGTGGCATTTGCAGTTCGCAATAGTGCAGAGTTATCTCAAAGAAAGGGGCCACGGTGTTTCTGTATCTCTATTATGTTGGTGCGGCTTCGGAACTTTTAAATATCTCGATATATCTCGAAAACTACGCTTCTGATCAAAAAATATCATAGAACATAAATTATAGGAAACATAATTCTCTACAAAAAAGGTCTCTTAACATTTTGCCATAGCTCGCTTCGTTTCCGAGATATTTGCAGATTTATCTCAAGGGAAGGGGCCTGACGCACATATTTCGAGATATTTCTTCTTCTTGTTGTTCTTCTTCTGCACAGCTAAACTGGAAGTGGCATTTCCAGCTCGCAATAGTGCAGAGTTATCTCAAAGAAAGAGGCCACGGTGTTTCTGTATCTCTATTATGTTGGTGCGGCTTCGGAACTTTTAAATATCTTGATATATCTCGAGAACTACGCATCTGATCAAAAAATATCATACAACATAAAAAGTAGGAAACTTAATTCTCTACAAAAAAGGTCTCTTAACATTTTGCCATAGCTCGCTTCGTTTCCGAGATATTTGCAGATTTATCTCAAGGGAAGGTGCCTGACGGACATATTTCTAGATATTTCTTCTTCTTGTTGTTCTTCTTCTGCACAGCTAAGCTGGAAGTGGCATTTGCAGGTCGCAATAGTGCAGAGTTATCTCAAAGAAAGGGGCCACGGTGTTTCTGTATCTCAACTATGTTGGTGCGGCTTCGGAACTTTTAAATATCTCGATATATCTCGAAAACTACGCTTCTGATCAAAAAATATCATAGCACATAAATTATAGGAAACATAATTCTCTACAAAAAAGGTCTCTTAACATTTTGCCATAGCTCGCTTCGTTTCCGAGATATTTGCAGATTTATCTCAAGGGAAGGGGCCTGACGGACATATTTCGAGATATTTCTTCTTCTTGTTGTTCTTCTTCTGCACAGCTAAGCTGGAAGTGGCATTTGCAGCTCGCAATAGTGCAGAGTTATCTCAAAGAAAGAGGCCACGCTGTTTCTGTACCTCTATTATGTTGGTGCAGCTTCGGAACTTTTAAATATCTTGATATATCTCGAGAACTACGCATCTGATCAAAAAATATCATAGAACATAAAAAGTAGGAAACTTAATTCTCTACAAAAAGGCTCTCTTAACATTTTGCCATAGCTCGCTTCGTTTCCGAGATATTTGCAGATTTATCTCAAGGGAAGGGGCCTGACGGACATATTTCGAGATATTTCTTCTTCTTGTTGTTCTTCTTCTGCACAGCTAAGCTGGAAGTGGCATTTGCAGCGCGCAATAGTGCAGAGTTATCTCAAAGAAAGGGGCCACGGTGTTTCTGTATCTCTATTATGTTGGTGCGGCTTCGGAACTTTTAAATATCTTGATATATCTCGAGAACTACGCATCTGATCAAAAAATATCATAGAACATAAAAAGTAGGAAACTTAATTCTCTACAAAAAAGGTCTCTTAACATTTTCCCATAGCTGGCATCGTTTCCGAGATACTTGCAGATTTAGCTCAAGGGAAGGGGCCTGACGGACATATTCCGAGATATTTCTTCTTCTTGTTGTTCCTCTTCTGCACAGCTAAGCTGGAAGTGGCAGTTGCAGCTCGCAATAGCGCAGAGTTATCTCAAAGAAAGAGGCAACGGTGTTTCTGTACCTGTATTATGTTGGTGCAGCTTCGGAACTTTTAAATATCTTGATATATCTCGAGAACTACGCATCTGATCAAAAAATATCATAGAACATAAAAAGTAGGAAACCTAATTTTCTACAAAAAAGGTCTCTTAACATTTTGCCATAGCTCGCTTGGTTTCCGAGATATTTGCAGATTTATCTCAAGGGAAGGGGCCTGACGCACATATTTCGAGATATTTCTTCTTCTTGTTGTTCTTCTTCTGCACAGCTAAACTGGAAGTGGCATTTCCAGCTCGCAATAGTGCAGAGTTATCTCAAAGAAAGAGGCCACGGTGTTTCTGTATCTCTATTATGTTGGTGCGGGTTCGGAACTTTTAAATATCTTGATATATCTCGAGAACTACGCATCTGATCAAAAAATATCATACAACATAAAAAGTAGGAAACTTAATTCTCTACAAAAAGGGTCTCTTAACATTTTGCCATAGCTCGCTTCGTTTCCGAGATATTTGCAGATTTATCTCAAGGGAAGGGGCCTGACGGACATATTTCGAGATATTTCTTCTTCTTGTTGTTCTTCTTCTGCACAGCTAAGCTGGAAGTGGCATTTGCAGTTCGCAATAGTGCAGAGTTATCTCAAAGAAAGGGGCCACGGTGTTTCTGTATCTCTATTATGTTGGTGCGGCTTCGGAACTTTTAAATATCTCGATATATCTCGAAAACTACGCTTCTGATCAAAAAATATCATAGAACATAAATTATAGGAAACATAATTCTCTACAAAAAAGGTCTCTTAACATTTTGCCATAGCTCGCTTCGTTTCCGAGATATTTGCAGATTTATCTCAAGGGAAGGGGCCTGACGCACATATTTCGAGATATTTCTTCTTCTTGTTGTTCTTCTTCTGCACAGCTAAACTGGAAGTGGCATTTCCAGCTCGCAATAGTGCAGAGTTATCTCAAAGAAAGAGGCCACGGTGTTTCTGTATCTCTATTATGTTGGTGCGGCTTCGGAACTTTTAAATATCTTGATATATCTCGAGAACTACGCATCTGATCAAAAAATATCATACAACATAAAAAGTAGGAAACTTAATTCTCTACAAAAAAGGTCTCTTAACATTTTGCCATAGCTCGCTTCGTTTCCGAGATATTTGCAGATTTATCTCAAGGGAAGGTGCCTGACGGACATATTTCTAGATATTTCTTCTTCTTGTTGTTCTTCTTCTGCACAGCTAAGCTGGAAGTGGCATTTGCAGGTCGCAATAGTGCAGAGTTATCTCAAAGAAAGGGGCCACGGTGTTTCTGTATCTCAACTATGTTGGTGCGGCTTCGGAACTTTTAAATATCTCGATATATCTCGAAAACTACGCTTCTGATCAAAAAATATCATAGCACATAAATTATAGGAAACATAATTCTCTACAAAAAAGGTCTCTTATCATTTTGCCATAGCTCGCTTCGTTTCCGAGATATTTGCAGATTTATCTCAAGGGAAGGTGCCTAACGGACATATTTCGAGATATTTCTTCTTCTTGTTGTTCTTCTTCTGCACAGCTAAACTGGAAGTGGCATTTCCAGCTCGCAATAGTGCAGAGTTACCTCAAAGAAAGAGGCCACGGTGTTTCTGTATCTCTATTATGTTGGTGCGGCTTCGGAACTTTTAAATATCTTGATATATCTCGAGAACTACGCATCTGATCAAAAAATATCATACAATATAAAAAGTAGGAAACTTAATTCTCTACAAAAAAGGTCTCTTAACATTTTGCCATAGCTCGCTTCGTTTCCGAGATATTTGCAGATTTATCTCAAGGGAAGGGGCCTGACGGACATATTTCGAGATATTTCTTCTTCTTGTTGTTCTTCTTCTGCACAGCTAAGCTGGAAGTGGCATTTGCAGCTCGCAATAGTGCAGAGTTATCTCAAAGAAAGGGGCCACGGTGTTTCTGTATCTCTATTATGTTGGTGCGGCTTCGGAACTTTTATATATCTCGATATATCTCGAAAACTACGCTTCTGATCAAAAAATATCATAGAACATAAATTATAGGAAACATAATTCTCTACAAAAAAGGTCTCTTAACATTTTGCCATAGCTCGCTTCGTTTCCGAGATATTTGCAGATCTATCTCAAGGGAAGGGGCCTGACGCACATATTTCGAGATATTTCTTCTTCTTGTTGTTCTTCTTCTGCACAGCTAAACTGGAAGTGGCATTTCCAGCTCGCAATAGTGCAGAGTTATCTCAAAGAAAGGGGCCACGGTGTTTCTGTATCTCTATTATGTTGGTGCGGCTTCGGAACTTTTAAATATCTGGATATATCTCGAGAACTACGCATCTGATCAAAAAATATCATAGAACGTAAAAAGTAGGAAACTTAATTCTCTACAAAAAGGGTCTCTTAACATTTTGCCATAGCTCGCTTCGTTTCCGAGATATTTGCAGATTTATCTCAAGGGAAGGGGCCTGACGGACATATTTCGAGATATTTCTTCTTCTTGTTGTTCTTCTTCTGCACAGCTAAGCTGGAAGTGGCATTTGCAGCTCGCAATAGTGCAGAGTTATCTCAAAGAAAGGGGCCACGGTGTTTCTGTATATCAATTATGTTGGTGCGGCTTCGGAACTTTTAAATATCTTGATATATCTCGAGAACTACGCATCTGATCAAAAAATATCATAGAACATAAAAAGTAGGGAACCTAATTTTCTACAAAAAAGGTCTCTTAACATTTTGCCATAGCTCGCTTCGTTTCCGAGATATTTGCAGATTTATCTCAAGGGAAGGGGCCTGACGCACATATTTCGAGATATTTCTTCTTCTTGTTGTTCTTCTTCTGCACAGCTAAGCTGGAAGTGGCATTTGCAGGTCGCAATAGTGCAGAGTTATCTCAAAGAAAGGGGCCACGGTGTTTCTGTATCTCTACTATGTTGGTGCGGCTTCGGAACTTTTAAATATCTCGATATATCTCGAAAACTACGCTTCTGATCAAAAAATATCATAGCACATAAATTATAGGAAACATAATTCTCTACAAAAAAGGTCTCTTATCATTTTGCCATAGCTCGCTTCGTTTCCGAGATATTTGCAGATTTATCTCAAGGGAAGGTGCCTAACGGACATATTTCGAGATATTTCTTCTTCTTGTTGTTCTTCTTCTGCACAGCTAAACTGGAAGTGGCATTTCCAGCTCGCAATAGTGCAGAGTTACCTCAAAGAAAGAGGCCACGGTGTTTCTGTATCTCTATTATGTTGGTGCGGCTTCGGAACTTTTAAATATCTTGATATATCTCGAGAACTACGCATCTGATCAAAAAATATCATACAATATAAAAAGTAGGAAACTTAATTCTCTACAAAAAAGGTCTCTTAACATTTTGCCATAGCTCGCTTCGTTTCCGAGATATTTGCAGATTTATCTCAAGGGAAGGGGCCTGACGGACATATTTCGAGATATTTCTTCTTCTTGTTGTTCTTCTTCTGCACAGCTAAGCTGGAAGTGGCATTTGCAGCTCGCAATAGTGCAGAGTTATCTCAAAGAAAGGGGCCACGGTGTTTCTGTATCTCTATTATGTTGGTGCGGCTTCGGAACTTTTATATATCTCGATATATCTCGAAAACTACGCTTCTGATCAAAAAATATCATAGAACATAAATTATAGGAAACATAATTCTCTACAAAAAAGGTCTCTTAACATTTTGCCATAGCTCGCTTCGTTTCCGACATATTTGCAGATCTATCTCAAGGGAAGGGGCCTGACGCACATATTTCGAGATATTTCTTCTTCTTGTTGTTCTTCTTCTGCACAGCTAAACTGGAAGTGGCATTTCCAGCTCGCAATAGTGCAGAGTTATCTCAAAGAAAGGGGCCACGGTGTTTCTGTATCTCTATTATGTTGGTGCGGCTTCGGAACTTTTAAATATCTGGATATATCTCGAGAACTACGCATCTGATCAAAAAATATCATAGAACGTAAAAAGTAGGAAACTTAATTCTCTACAAAAAGGGTCTCTTAACATTTTGACATAGCTCGCTTCGTTTCCGAGATATTTGCAGATTTATCTCAAGGGAAGGGGCCTGACGGACATATTTCGAGATATTTCTTCTTCTTGTTGTTCTTCTTCTGCACAGCTAAGCTGGAAGTGGCATTTGCAGCTCGCAATAGTGCAGAGTTATCTCAAAGAAAGGGGCCACGGTGTTTCTGTATATCAATTATGTTGGTGCGGCTTCGGAACTTTTAAATATCTTGATATATCTCGAGAACTACGCATCTGATCAAAAAATATCATAGAACATAAAAAGTAGGGAACCTAATTTTCTACAAAAAAGGTCTCTTAACATTTTGCCATAGCTCGCTTCGTTTCCGAGATATTTGCAGATTTATCTCAAGGGAAGGGGCCTGACGCACATATTTCGAGATATTTCTTCTTCTTGTTGTTCTTCTTCTGCACAGCTAAGCTGGAAGTGGCATTTGCAGGTCGCAATAGTGCAGAGTTATCTCAAAGAAAGGGGCCACGGTGTTTCTGTATCTCTACTATGTTGGTGCGGCTTCGGAACTTTTAAATATCTCGATATATCTCGAAAACTACGCTTCTGATCAAAAAATATCATAGCGCATAAATGATAGGAAACATAATTCTCTCCAAAAAAGGTCTCTTAACATTTTACCATAGCTCGCTTCGTTTCCGAGATATTTGCAGATTTATCTCAAGGGAAGGGGCCTGACGGACATATTTCGAGATATTTCTTCTTCTTGTTGTTCTTCTTCTGCACAGCTAAGCTGGAAGTGGCATTTGCAGCTCGCAATAGTGCAGAGTTATCTCAAAGAAAGGGGCCACGGTGTTTCTGTATCTCAATTATGTTGGTTCCGCTTCGGAACTTTTAAATATCTTGATATATCTCGAGAACTACGCATCTGATCAAAAAATATCATAGAACGTAAAAAGTAGGAAACTTAATTCTCTACCAAAAAGGTCTCTTAACATTTTGCCATAGCTCGCTTCGTTTCCGAGATATTTGCAGATCTATCTCAAGGGAAGGGGCCTGACGCACATATTTCGAGATATTTCTTCTTCTTGTTGTTCTTCTTCTGCACAGCTAAACTGGAAGTGGCATTTCCAGCTCGCAATAGTGCAGAGTTATCTCAAAGAAAGGGGCCACGGTGTTTCTGTATCTCTATTATGTTGGTGCGGCTTCGGAACTTTTAAATATCTGGATATATCTCGAGAACTACGCATCTGATCAAAAAATATCATAGAACGTAAAAAGTAGGAAACTTAATTCTCTACAAAAAGGGTCTCTTAACATTTTGCCATAGCTCGCTTCGTTTCCGAGATATTTGCAGATTTATCTCAAGGGAAGGGGCCTGACGGACATATTTCGAGATATTTCTTCTTCTTGTTGTTCTTCTTCTGCACAGCTAAGCTGGAAGTGGCATTTGCAGCTCGCAATAGTGCAGAGTTATCTCAAAGAAAGGGGCCACGGTGTTTCTGTATATCAATTATGTTGGTGCGGCTTCGGAACTTTTAAATATCTTGATATATCTCGAGAACTACGCATCTGATCAAAAAATATCATAGAACATAAAAAGTAGGGAACCTAATTTTCTACAAAAAAGGTCTCTTAACATTTTGCCATAGCTCGCTTCGTTTCCGAGATATTTGCAGATTTATCTCAAGGGAAGGGGCCTGACGCACATATTTCGAGATATTTCTTCTTCTTGTTGTTCTTCTTCTGCACAGCTAAGCTGGAAGTGGCATTTGCAGGTCGCAATAGTGCAGAGTTATCTCAAAGAAAGGGGCCACGGTGTTTCTGTATCTCTACTATGTTGGTGCGGCTTCGGAACTTTTAAATATCTCGATATATCTCGAAAACTACGCTTCTGATCAAAAAATATCATAGCGCATAAATGATAGGAAACATAATTCTCTCCAAAAAAGGTCTCTTAACATTTTACCATAGCTCGCTTCGTTTCCGAGATATTTGCAGATTTATCTCAAGGGAAGGGGCCTGACGGACATATTTCGAGATATTTCTTCTTCTTGTTGTTCTTCTTCTGCACAGCTAAGCTGGAAGTGGCATTTGCAGCTCGCAATAGTGCAGAGTTATCTCAAAGAAAGGGGCCACGGTGTTTCTGTATCTCAATTATGTTGGTTCCGCTTCGGAACTTTTAAATATCTTGATATATCTCGAGAACTACGCATCTGATCAAAAAATATCATAGAACGTAAAAAGTAGGAAACTTAATTCTCTACCAAAAAGGTCTCTTAACATTTTGCCATAGCTCGCTTCGTTTCCGAGATATTTGCAGATTTATCTCAAGGGAAGGGGTCTGACGGACATATTTCGAGATATTTCTTCTTCTTGTTGTTCTTCTTCTGCACAGCTAAGCTCGAAGTGGCATTTGCAGCTCGCAATAGTGCAGAGTTATCTCAAAGAAAGGGGCCACGGTGTTTCTGTATCTCTATTATGTTGGTGCGGCTACGGAACTTTTAAATATCTTGATATATCTCGAGAACTACGCATCTGATCAAAAAATATCATAGAACATAAAAAGTAGGAAACTTAATTCTCTACAAAAAAGGTCTCTTAACATTTTGCCATAGCTCGCTTCGTTTCCGAGATATTTGCAGATTTATCTCAAGGGAAGGGGCCTGACGGACATATTTCGAGATATTTCTTCTTCTTGTTGTTCTTCTTCTGCACAGCTAAGCTGGAAGTGGCATTTGCAGCTCGCAATAGTGCAGAGTTACCTCAAAGAAAGGGGCCACGGTGTTTCTGTATTTCTATTATGTTGGTGCGGCTTCGGAACTTTTAAATATCTGGATATATCTCGAGAACTACGCATCTGATCAAAAAATATCATAGAACATAAAAAGTAGGAAACTTAATTCTCTACAAAAAGGGTCTCTTAACATTTTGCCATAGCTCGCTTCGTTTCCGAGATATTTGCAGATTTATCTCAAGGGAAGGGGCCTGACGGACATATTTCGAGATATTTCTTCTTCTTGTTGTTCTTCTTCTGCACAGCTAAGCTGGAAGTGGCATTTGCAGTTCGCAATAGTGCAGAGTTATCTCAAAGAAAGGGGCCACGGTGTTTCTGTATCTCTATTATGTTGGTGCGGCTTCGGAACTTTTAAATATCTCGATATATCTCGAAAACTACGCTTCTGATCAAAAAATATCATAGAACATAAATTATAGGAAACATAATTCTCTACAAAAAAGGTCTCTTAACGTTTTGCCATAGCTCGCTTCGTTTCCGAGATATTTGCAGATTTATCTCAAGGGAAGGGGCCTGACGGACATATTTCGAGATATTTCTTCTTCTTGTTGTTCTTCTTCTGCACAGCTAAGCTGGAAGTGGCATTTGCAGCTCGCAATAGTGCAGAGTTATCTCAAAGAAAGAGGCCACGCTGTTTCTGTACCTCTATTATGTTGGTGCAGCTTCGGAACTTTTAAATATCTTGATATATCTCGAGAACTACGCATCTGATCAAAAAATATCATAGAACATAAAAAGTAGGAAACTTAATTCTCTACAAAAAGGCTCTCTTAACATTTTGCCATAGCTCGCTTCGTTTCCGAGATATTTGCAGATTTATCTCAAGGGAAGGGGCCTGACGGACATATTTCGAGATATTTCTTCTTCTTGTTGTTCTTCTTCTGCACAGCTAAGCTGGAAGTGGCATTTGCAGCGCGCAATAGTGCAGAGTTATCTCAAAGAAAGGGGCCACGGTGTTTCTGTATCTCTATTATGTTGGTGCGGCTTCGGAACTTTTAAATATCTTGATATATCTCGAGAACTACGCATCTGATCAAAAAATATCATAGAACATAAAAAGTAGGAAACTTAATTCTCTACAAAAAAGGTCTCTTAACATTTTCCCATAGCTGGCATCGTTTCCGAGATACTTGCAGATTTAGCTCAAGGGAAGGGGCCTGACGGACATATTCCGAGATATTTCTTCTTCTTGTTGTTCCTCTTCTGCACAGCTAAGCTGGAAGTGGCAGTTGCAGCTCGCAATAGCGCAGAGTTATCTCAAAGAAAGAGGCAACGGTGTTTCTGTACCTGTATTATGTTGGTGCAGCTTCGGAACTTTTAAATATCTTGATATATCTCGAGAACTACGCATCTGATCAAAAAATATCATAGAACATAAAAAGTAGGAAACCTAATTTTCTACAAAAAAGGTCTCTTAACATTTTGCCATAGCTCGCTTGGTTTCCGAGATATTTGCAGATTTATCTCAAGGGAAGGGGCCTGACGCACATATTTCGAGATATTTCTTCTTCTTGTTGTTCTTCTTCTGCACAGCTAAACTGGAAGTGGCATTTCCAGCTCGCAATAGTGCAGAGTTATCTCAAAGAAAGAGGCCACGGTGTTTCTGTATCTCTATTATGTTGGTGCGGGTTCGGAACTTTTAAATATCTTGATATATCTCGAGAACTACGCATCTGATCAAAAAATATCATACAACATAAAAAGTAGGAAACTTAATTCTCTACAAAAAGGGTCTCTTAACATTTTGCCATAGCTCGCTTCGTTTCCGAGATATTTGCAGATTTATCTCAAGGGAAGGGGCCTGACGGACATATTTCGAGATATTTCTTCTTCTTGTTGTTCTTCTTCTGCACAGCTAAGCTGGAAGTGGCATTTGCAGTTCGCAATAGTGCAGAGTTATCTCAAAGAAAGGGGCCACGGTGTTTCTGTATCTCTATTATGTTGGTGCGGCTTCGGAACTTTTAAATATCTCGATATATCTCGAAAACTACGCTTCTGATCAAAAAATATCATAGAACATAAATTATAGGAAACATAATTCTCTACAAAAAAGGTCTCTTAACATTTTGCCATAGCTCGCTTCGTTTCCGAGATATTTGCAGATTTATCTCAAGGGAAGGGGCCTGACGCACATATTTCGAGATATTTCTTCTTCTTGTTGTTCTTCTTCTGCACAGCTAAACTGGAAGTGGCATTTCCAGCTCGCAATAGTGCAGAGTTATCTCAAAGAAAGAGGCCACGGTGTTTCTGTATCTCTATTATGTTGGTGCGGCTTCGGAACTTTTAAATATCTTGATATATCTCGAGAACTACGCATCTGATCAAAAAATATCATACAACATAAAAAGTAGGAAACTTAATTCTCTACAAAAAAGGTCTCTTAACATTTTGCCATAGCTCGCTTCGTTTCCGAGATATTTGCAGATTTATCTCAAGGGAAGGTGCCTGACGGACATATTTCTAGATATTTCTTCTTCTTGTTGTTCTTCTTCTGCACAGCTAAGCTGGAAGTGGCATTTGCAGGTCGCAATAGTGCAGAGTTATCTCAAAGAAAGGGGCCACGGTGTTTCTGTATCTCAACTATGTTGGTGCGGCTTCGGAACTTTTAAATATCTCGATATATCTCGAAAACTACGCTTCTGATCAAAAAATATCATAGCACATAAATTATAGGAAACATAATTCTCTACAAAAAAGGTCTCTTAACATTTTGCCATAGCTCGCTTCGTTTCCGAGATATTTGCAGATTTATCTCAAGGGAAGGGGCCTGACGGACATATTTCGAGATATTTCTTCTTCTTGTTGTTCTTCTTCTGCACAGCTAAGCTGGAAGTGGCATTTGCAGCTCGCAATAGTGCAGAGTTATCTCAAAGAAAGAGGCCACGCTGTTTCTGTACCTCTATTATGTTGGTGCAGCTTCGGAACTTTTAAATATCTTGATATATCTCGAGAACTACGCATCTGATCAAAAAATATCATAGAACATAAAAAGTAGGAAACTTAATTCTCTACAAAAAGGCTCTCTTAACATTTTGCCATAGCTCGCTTCGTTTCCGAGATATTTGCAGATTTATCTCAAGGGAAGGGGCCTGACGGACATATTTCGAGATATTTCTTCTTCTTGTTGTTCTTCTTCTGCACAGCTAAGCTGGAAGTGGCATTTGCAGCGCGCAATAGTGCAGAGTTATCTCAAAGAAAGGGGCCACGGTGTTTCTGTATCTCTATTATGTTGGTGCGGCTTCGGAACTTTTAAATATCTTGATATATCTCGAGAACTACGCATCTGATCAAAAAATATCATAGAACATAAAAAGTAGGAAACTTAATTCTCTACAAAAAAGGTCTCTTAACATTTTCCCATAGCTGGCATCGTTTCCGAGATACTTGCAGATTTAGCTCAAGGGAAGGGGCCTGACGGACATATTCCGAGATATTTCTTCTTCTTGTTGTT
This sequence comes from Osmia lignaria lignaria, assembly GCF_051020975.1. Taxonomy (NCBI): domain Eukaryota; kingdom Metazoa; phylum Arthropoda; class Insecta; order Hymenoptera; family Megachilidae; genus Osmia; species Osmia lignaria. The sequence continues at coordinate 602,154 of NW_027478159.1, read as the reverse complement.
CCTCTTCTGCACAGCTAAGCTGGAAGTGGCAGTTGCAGCTCGCAATAGCGCAGAGTTATCTCAAAGAAAGAGGCAACGGTGTTTCTGTACCTGTATTATGTTGGTGCAGCTTCGGAACTTTTAAATATCTTGATATATCTCGAGAACTACGCATCTGATCAAAAAATATCATAGAACATAAAAAGTAGGAAACCTAATTTTCTACAAAAAAGGTCTCTTAACATTTTGCCATAGCTCGCTTGGTTTCCGAGATATTTGCAGATTTATCTCAAGGGAAGGGGCCTGACGCACATATTTCGAGATATTTCTTCTTCTTGTTGTTCTTCTTCTGCACAGCTAAACTGGAAGTGGCATTTCCAGCTCGCAATAGTGCAGAGTTATCTCAAAGAAAGAGGCCACGGTGTTTCTGTATCTCTATTATGTTGGTGCGGGTTCGGAACTTTTAAATATCTTGATATATCTCGAGAACTACGCATCTGATCAAAAAATATCATACAACATAAAAAGTAGGAAACTTAATTCTCTACAAAAAGGGTCTCTTAACATTTTGCCATAGCTCGCTTCGTTTCCGAGATATTTGCAGATTTATCTCAAGGGAAGGTGCCTGACGGACATATTTCGAGATATTTCTTCTTCTTGTTGTTCTTCTTCTGCACAGCTAAACTGGAAGTGGCATTTCCAGCTCGCAATAGTGCAGAGTTATCTCAAAGAAAGAGGCCACGGTGTTTCTGTATCTCTATTATGTTGGTGCGGCTTCGGAACTTTTAAATATCTTGATATATCTCGAGAACTACGCATCTGATCAAAAAATATCATACAATATAAAAAGTAGGAAACTTAATTCTCTACAAAAAAGGTCTCTTAACATTTTGCCATAGCTCGCTTCGTTTCCGAGATATTTGCAGATTTATCTCAAGGGAAGGTGCCTGACGGACATATTTCTAGATATTTCTTCTTCTTGTTGTTCTTCTTCTGCACAGCTAAGCTGGAAGTGGCATTTGCAGGTCGCAATAGTGCAGAGTTATCTCAAAGAAAGGGGCCACGGTGTTTCTGTATCTCAACTATGTTGGCGCGGCTTCGGAACTTTTAAATATCTCGATATATCTCGAAAACTACGCTTCTGATCAAAAAATATCATAGCACATAAATTATAGGAAACATAATTCTCTACAAAAAAGGTCTCTTAACATTTTGCCATAGCTCGCTTCGTTTCCGAGATATTTGCAGATTTATCTCAAGGGAAGGGGTCTGACGGACATATTTCGAGATATTTCTTCTTCTTGTTGTTCTTCTTCTGCACAGCTAAGCTCGAAGTGGCATTTGCAGCTCGCAATAGTGCAGAGTTATCTCAAAGAAAGGGGCCACGGTGTTTCTGTATCTCTATTATGTTGGTGCGGCTTCGGAACTTTTAAATATCTCGATATATCTCGAAAACTGCGCTTCTGATCAAAAAATATCATACAACATGAAAAGTAGGAAACTTAATTCTCTACAAAAAAGGTCTCTTAACATTTTGCCATAGCTGGCATCGTTTCCGAGATATTTGCAGATTTATCTCAAGGGAAGGGGCCTGACGGACATATTTCGAGATATTTCTTCTTCTTGTTGTTCTTCTTCTGCACAGATAAACTGGATGTGGCATTTCCAGCTCGCAATAGTGCAGAGTTATCTCAAAGAAAGGGGCTACGGTGTTTCTGTATCTCTACTATGTTGGTGCGGCTTCGGAACTTTTAAATATCTCGATATATCTCGAAAACTACGCTTCTGATCAAAAAATATCATAGCACATAAATTATAGGAAACATAATTCTCTACAAAAAAGGTCTCTTAACATTTTGCCATAGCTCGCTTCGTTTCCGAGATATTTGCAGATTTATCTCAAGGGAAGGTGCCTGACGGACATATTTCGAGATATTTCTTCTTCTTGTTGTTCTTCTTCTGCACAGCTAAGCTGGAAGTGGCATTTGCAGCTTGCAATAGTGCAGAGTTATCTCAAAGAAAGGGGCCACGGTGTTTCTGTATCTCTATTATGTTGGTGCGGCTTCGGAACTTTTAAATATCTTGATATATCTCGAGAACTACGCATCTGATCAAAAAATATCATAGAACGTAAAAAGTAGGAAACTTAATTCTGTACAAAAAAGGTATCTTAACATTTTGCCATAGCTCGCTTCGTTTCCGCGATATTTGCAGATTTATCTCAAGGGAAGGGGCCTGACGGACATATTTCGAGATATTTCTTCTTCTTGTTGTTCTTCTTCTGCACAGATAAACTGGAAGTGGCATTTCCAGCTCGCAATAGTGCAGAGTTATCTCAAAGAAAGGGGCCACGGTGTTTCTGTATCTCTACTACGTTGGTGCGGCTTCGGAAGTTTTAAATATCTCGATATATCTCGAAAACTACGCTTCTGATCAAAAAATATCATAGCACATAAATTATAGGAAACATAATTCTCTACAAAAAAGGTCTCTTAATATTTTGCCATAGCTCGCTTCGTTTCCGAGATATTTGCAGATTTATCTCAAGGGAAGGGGCCTGACGGACATATTTCGAGATATTTCTTCTTCTTGTTGTTCTTCTTCTGCACAGCTAAACTGGAAGTGGCATTTCCAGCTCGCAATAGTGCAGAGTTATCTCAAAGAAAGGGGCCACGGTGTTTCTGTATCTCTATTATGTTGGTGCGGCTTCGGAACTTTAAAATATCTTGATATATCTCGAGAACTACGCATCTGATCAAAAAATATCATAAAACATAAAAAGTAGGAAACTTAATTCTCTACAAAAAAGGTGTCTTAACATTTTGCCATAGCTCGCTTCGTTTCCGAGATATTTGCAGATTTATCTCAAGGGAAGGGGCCTGACGGACATATTTCGAGATATTTCTTCTTCTTGTTGTTCTTCTTCTGCACAGCTAAGCTGGAAGTGGCATTTGCAGCGCGCAATAGTGCAGAGTTATCTCAAAGAAAGGGGCCACGGTGTTTCTGTATCTCTATTATGTTGGTGCGGCTTCGGAACTTTTAAATATCTCGATATATCTCGAAAACTACGCATCTGATCAAAAAATATCATACAACATAAAAAGTAGGAAACTTAATTCTCTACAAAAAAGGTCTCTTAACATTTTGCCATAGCTCGCTTCGTTTCCGAGATATTTGCAGATTTATCTCAAGGGAAGGTGCCTGACGGACATATTTCGAGATATTTCTTCTTCTTGTTGTTCTTCTTCTGCACAGCTAAGCTGGAAGTGGCATTTGCAGCTTGCAATAGTGCAGAGTTATCTCAAAGAAAGGGGCCACGGTGTTTCTGTATCTCTATTATGTTGGTGCGGCTTCGGAACTTTTAAATATCTTGATATATCTCGTGAACTACGCATCTGATCAAAAACTATCATAGAACGTAAAAAGTAGGAAACTTAATTCTCTACAAAAAAGGTCTCTTAACATTTTGCCATAGCTTGCTTCGTTTCCGAGATATTTGCAGATTTATCTCAAGGGAAGGGGCCTGACGGACATATTTCGAGATATTTCTTCTTCTTGTTGTTCTTCTTCTGCACAGCTAAGCTGGAAGTGGCATTTGCAGCGCGCAATAGTGCAGAGTTATCTCAAAGAAAGGGGCCACGGTGTTTCTGTATCTCTATTATGTTGGTGCGGCTTCGGAACTTTTAAATATCTTGATATATCTCGTGAACTACGCATCTGATCAAAAAATATCATAGAACGTAAAAAGTAGGAAACTTAATTCTCTACAAAAAGGGTCTCTTAACACTTTGCCATAGCTCGCTTCGTTTCCGAGATATTTGCAGATTTATCTGAAGGGAAGGGACCTGACGGACATATTTCGAGATATTTCTTCTTCTTGTTGTTCTTCTTCTGCACAGCTAAGCTGGAAGTGGCATTTGCAGCTCGCAATAGTGCAGAGTTATCTCTAAGAAAGGGGCCACGGTGTTTCTGTATCTCTATTATGTTGGTGCGGCTTCGGAACTTTTAAATATCTTGATATATCTCGTGAACTACGCATCTGATCAAAAAATATCATATAACGTAAAAAGTAGGAAACTTAATTCTCTACAAAAAAGGTCTCTTAACATTTTGCCATAGCTCGCTTCGTTTCCGAGATATTTGCAGATTTATCTCAAGGGAAGGGGCCTGACGGACATATTTTGAGATATTTCTTCTTCTTGTTGTTCTTCTTCTGCACAGCTAAGCGTGAAGTGGCATTTGCAGCGCGCAATAGTGCAGAGCTATTTCAAAGAAAGATGCCACGGTGTTTGTGTATCTTTATTATGTTGGTGCGGCTTCGAAACTTTTAAATATCTCGATATATCTCGAAAACCACGCATCTGATCAAAAAATATCATAAAATGTAAATTGTAGGAAACATAATTCTCTACAAAAAAGGTACCTTAACATTTTGCTATAGCTCGCTTCGTTTCCGAGATATTTGCAGATTTATCTCAAGGCAAGGGGCCTGACGGACATATTTCGAGATATTTCTTCTTCTTGTTATTCTTCTTCGGCGCAGCTAAGCTGGAAGTGGCATTTGCAGCTCGCAATAGTGCAGAGTTATCTCACAGAAAGGGGCCACGGTGTTTCTGTATCTCTATTATGTTGGTGCGGCTTCGGAACATTTAAGTATCTCGATATATCTCGAAAACTACGCTTCTGATCAAAAAATATCATAGAACATAGATTATAGGAAACATAATTCTCTACAAAAAAGGTCTCTTAACATTTTGCCATAGCTCGCTTCGTTTCCGAGATATTTGCAGATTTATCTCAAGGGAAGGGGCCTGACGGACATATTTCGGGATATTTCTTCTTCTTGTTGTTCTTCTTCTGCACAGCTAAGCTGGAAGTGGCATTTGCAGCGCGCAATAGTGCAGAGTTATCTCAAAGAAAGGGGCCACGGTGTTTCTGTATCTCTATTATGTTGGTGCGGCTTCGGAACTTTTAAATATCTTGATATATCTCGTGAACTACGCATCTGATCAAAAAATATCATAGAACGTAAAAAGTAGGAAACTTAATTCTCTACAAAAAGGGTCTCTTAACACTTTGCCATAGCTCGCTTCGTTTCCGAGATATTTGCAGATTTATCTGAAGGGAAGGGACCTGACGGACATATTTCGAGATATTTCTTCTTCTTGTTGTTCTTCTTCTGCACAGCTAAGCGTGAAGTGGCATTTGCAGCGCGCAATAGTGCAGAGCTATTTCAAAGAAAGATGCCACGGTGTTTGTGTATCTTTATTATGTTGGTGCGGCTTCGAAACTTTTAAATATCTCGATATATCTCGAAAACCACGCATCTGATCAAAAAATATCATAAAATGTAAATTGTAGGAAACATAATTCTCTACAAAAAAGGTACCTTAACATTTTGCTATAGCTCGCTTCGTTTCCGAGATATTTGCAGATTTATCTCAAGGCAAGGGGCCTGACGGACATATTTCGAGATATTTCTTCTTCTTGTTATTCTTCTTCGGCGCAGCTAAGCTGGAAGTGGCATTTGCAGCTCGCAATAGTGCAGAGTTATCTCACAGAAAGGGGCCACGGTGTTTCTGTATCTCTATTATGTTGGTGCGGCTTCGGAACATTTAAGTATCTCGATATATCTCGAAAACTACGCTTCTGATCAAAAAATATCATAGAACATAGATTATAGGAAACATAATTCTCTACAAAAAAGGTCTCTTAACATTTTGCCATAGCTCGCTTCGTTTCCGAGATATTTGCAGATTTATCTCAAGGGAAGGGGCCTGACGGACATATTTCGGGATATTTCTTCTTCTTGTTGTTCTTCTTCTGCACAGCTAAGCTGGAAGTGGCATTTGCAGCGCGCAATAGTGCAGAGTTATCTCAAAGAAAGGGGCCACGGTGTTTCTGTATCTCTATTATGTTGGTGCGGCTTCGGAACTTTTAAATATCTTGATATATCTCGTGAACTACGCATCTGATCAAAAAATATCATAGAACGTAAAAAGTAGGAAACTTAATTCTCTACAAAAAGGGTCTCTTAACACTTTGCCATAGCTCGCTTCGTTTCCGAGATATTTGCAGATTTATCTGAAGGGAAGGGACCTGACGGACATATTTCGAGATATTTCTTCTTCTTGTTGTTCTTCTTCTGCACAGCTAAGCTGGAAGTGGCATTTGCAGCTCGCAATAGTGCAGAGTTATCTCTAAGAAAGGGGCCACGGTGTTTCTGTATCTCTATTATGTTGGTGCGGCTTCGGAACTTTTAAATATCTTGATATATCTCGTGAACTACGCATCTGATCAAAAAATATCATATAACGTAAAAAGTAGGAAACTTAATTCTCTACAAAAAAGGTCTCTTAACATTTTGCCATAGCTCGCTTCGTTTCCGAGATATTTGCAGATTTATCTCAAGGGAAGGGGCCTGACGGACATATTTTGAGATATTTCTTCTTCTTGTTGTTCTTCTTCTGCACAGCTAAGCGTGAAGTGGCATTTGCAGCGCGCAATAGTGCAGAGCTATTTCAAAGAAAGATGCCACGGTGTTTGTGTATCTTTATTATGTTGGTGCGGCTTCGAAACTTTTAAATATCTCGATATATCTCGAAAACCACGCATCTGATCAAAAAATATCATAAAATGTAAATTGTAGGAAACATAATTCTCTACAAAAAAGGTACCTTAACATTTTGCTATAGCTCGCTTCGTTTCCGAGATATTTGCAGATTTATCTCAAGGCAAGGGGCCTGACGGACATATTTCGAGATATTTCTTCTTCTTGTTATTCTTCTTCGGCGCAGCTAAGCTGGAAGTGGCATTTGCAGCTCGCAATAGTGCAGAGTTATCTCACAGAAAGGGGCCACGGTGTTTCTGTATCTCTATTATGTTGGTGCGGCTTCGGAACATTTAAGTATCTCGATATATCTCGAAAACTACGCTTCTGATCAAAAAATATCATAGAACATAGATTATAGGAAACATAATTCTCTACAAAAAAGGTCTCTTAACATTTTGCCATAGCTCGCTTCGTTTCCGAGATATTTGCAGATTTATCTCAAGGGAAGGGGCCTGACGGACATATTTCGGGATATTTCTTCTTCTTGTTGTTCTTCTTCTGCACAGCTAAGCTGGAAGTGGCATTTGCAGCTCGCAATAGTGCAGAGTTATCTCAGAGAAAGAGGCCACGGTGTTTCTGTACCTCTATTATGTTGGTGCAGCTTCGGAACTTTTAAATATCTTGATATATCTCGAGAACTACGCATCTGATCAAAAAATATCATAGAACATAAAACTAGGAAACTTAATTCTCTACAAAAAAGCTATCATAACATTTTGCCATAGCTCGCTTCGTTTCCGAGATATTTGCAGATTTATCTCAAGGGAAGGGGCCTGACGGACATATTTCGAGATATTTCTTCTTCTTGTTGTTCTTCTTCGGCACAGCTAAGCTGGAAGTGGCATTTGCAGCTCGCAATAGTGCAGAGTTATCTCAAAGAAAGGGGCCACGGTGTTTCTGTATCTCTATTATGTTGGTGCGGCTTCGGAACTTTTAAATATCTTGATATATCTCGAGAATTACGCATCTGATCAAAAAATGTCATACAACATCAAAAGTAGGAAACTTAATTCTCTACAAAAAAGGTCTCTTAACATTTTGCCTTAGCTCGCTTCGTTTCCGAGATATTTGCAGATTTATCTCAAGGGAAGGTGCCTGACGGACATATTTCGAGATATTTCTTCTTCTTGTTGTTCTTCTTCTGCACAGCTAAGCTGGAAGTGGCATTTGCAGCTCGCAATAGTGCAGAGTTATCTCAGAGAAAGAGGCCACGGTGTTTCTGTACCTCTATTATGTTGGTGCAGCTTCGGAACTTTCAAATATCTTGATATATCTCGAGAACTACGCATCTGATCAAAAAATATCATAGAACATAAAACTAGGAAACTTAATTCTCTACAAAAAAGGTCTCTTAACATTTTGCCTTAGCTCGCTTCGTTTCCGAGATATTTGCAGATTTATCTCAAAGGAAGGTGCCTGACGGACATATTTCGAGATATTTCTTCTTCTTGTTGTTCTTCTTCTGCACAGCTAAGCTGGAAGTGGCATTTGCAGCTCGCAATAGTGCAGAGTTATCTCAGAGAAAGAGGCCACGGTGTTTCTGTACCTCTATTATGTTGGTGCAGCTTCGGAACTTTTAAATATCTTGATATATCTCGAGAACTACGCATCTGATCAAAAAATATCATAGAACATAAAACTAGGAAACTTAATTCTCTACAAAAAAGGTATCTTAACATTTTGCCATAGCTCGCTTCGTTTCCGAGATATTTGCAGATTTATCTCAAGGGAAGGGGCCTGACGGACATATTTCGAGATATTTCTTCTTCTTGTTGTTCTTCTTCGGCACAGCTAAGCTGGAAGTGGCATTTGCAGCTCGCAGTAGTGCAGAGTTATCTCAGAGAAAGCGGCCACGGTGTTTCTGTACCTCTATTATGTTGGTGCAGCTTCGGAACTTTTAAATATCTTGATATATCTCGAGAACTACGCATCTGATCAAAAAATATCATAGAACGTAAAAAGTAGGAAACTTAATTCTCTACAAAAAAGGTCTCTTAACATTTTGCCATAGCTCGCTTCGTTTCCGAGATATTTGCAGATTTATCTCAAGGGAAGGGGCCTGACGGACATATTTCGAGATATTTCTTCTTCTTGTTGTTCTTCTTCTGCACAGCTAAGCTGGAAGTGGCATTTGCAGCTCGCAATAGTGCAGAGTTATCTCAAAGAAAGGGGCCACGGTGTTTCTGTATCTCTATTATGTTGGTGCGGCTTCGGAACTTTTAAATATCTTGATATATCTCGAGAACTACGCATCTGATCAAAAAATATCATAGAACATAAAAAGTAGGAAACGTAATTCTCTACAAAAAAGGTATCTTAACATTTTGCCATAGCTCGCTTCGTTTCCGAGATATTTGCAGATTTATCTCAAGGGAAGGGGCCTGACGGACATATTTTGAGATATTTCTTCTTCTTGTTGTTCTTCTTCTGCACAGCTAAGCGTGAAGTGGCATTTGTAGCGCGCAATAGTGCAGAGTTATTTCAAAGAAAGATGCCACGGTGTTTGTGTATCTTTATTATGTTGGTGCGGCTTCGAAACTTTTAAATATCTCGATATATCTCGAAAACCACGCATCTGATCAAAAAATATCATAAAATGTAAATTGTAGGAAACATAATTCTCTACAAAAAAGGTACCTTAACATTTTGCTATAGCTCGCTTCGTTTCCGAGATATTTGCAGATTTATCTCAAGGCAAGGGGCCTGACGGACATATTTCGAGATATTTCTTCTTCTTGTTATTCTTCTTCGGCGCAGCTAAGCTGGAAGTGGCATTTGCAGCTCGCAATAGTGCAGAGTTATCTCACAGAAAGGGACCACGGTGTTTCTGTATCTCTATTATGTTGGTGCGGCTTCGGAACATTTAAGTATCTCGATATATCTCGAAAACTACGCTTCTGATCAAAAAATATCATAGAACATAAATTATAGGAAACATAATTCTCTACAAAAAAGGTCTCTTAACATTTTGCCATAGCTCGCTTCGTTTCCGAGATATTTGCAGATTTATCTCAAGGGAAGGGGCCTGACGGACATATTTCGAGATATTTCTTCTTCTTGTTGTTCTTCTTCTGCACAGCTAAACTGGAAGTGGCATTTCCAGCTCGCAATAGTGCAGAGTTATATCAAAGAAAGGGGCCACGGTGTTTCTGTATCTCTATTATGTTGGTGCGGCTTTGGAACTTTTAAATATCTTGATATATCTCGAGAACTACGCATCTGATCAAAAAATGTCATACAACATCAAAAGTAGGAAACTTAATTCTCTACAAAAAAGGTCTCTTAACATTTTGCCTTAGCTCGCTTCGTTTCCGAGATATTTGCAGATTTATCTCAAGGGAAGGGGCCTGACGGACATATTTAGAGATATTTCTTCTTCTTGTTGTTCTTCTTCTGCACAGATAAACTGGAAGTGGCATTTCCAGCTCGCAATAGTGCAGAGTTATCTCAAAGAAAGGGGCCACGGTGTTTCTGTATCTCTACTATGTTGGTGCGGCTTCGGAAGTTTTAAATATCTCGATATATCTCGAAAACTACGCATCTGATCAAAAAATATCATAGAACATAAAAAGAAGGAAACTTAATTCTCTACAAAAAGGGTCTCTGAACATTTTGCCATAGCTCGCTTCGTTTCCGAGATATTTGCAGATTTATCTGAAGGGAAGGGGCCTGACGGACATATTTCGAGATATTTCTTCTTCTTGTTGTTCTTCTTCTGCACAGCTAAGCTGGAAGTGGCATTTGCAGCTCGCAATAGTGCAGAGTTATCTCTAAGAAAGGGGCCACGGTGTTTCTGTATCTCTATTATGTTGGTGCGGCTTCGGAACTTTTAAATATCTTGATATATCTCGTGAACTACGCATCTGATCAAAAAATATCATAGAAAGTAAAAAGTAGGAAACTTAATTCTCTACAAAAAAGGTCTCTTAACATTTTGCCATAGCTCGCTTCGTTTCCGAGATATTTGCAGATTTATCTCAAGGGAAGGGGCCTGACGGACATATTTTGAGATATTTCTTCTTCTTGTTGTTCTTCTTCTGCACAGCTAAGCGTGAAGTGGCATTTGCAGCGCGCAATAGTGCAGAGCTATTTCAAAGAAAGATGCCACGGTGTTTGTGTATCTTTATTATGTTGGTGCGGCTTCGAAACTTTTAAATATCTCGATATATCTCGAAAACCACGCATCTGATCAAAAAATATCATAAAATGTAAATTGTAGGAAACATAATTCTCTACAAAAAAGGTACCTTAACATTTTGCTATAGCTCGCTTCGTTTCCGAGATATTTGCAGATTTATCTCAAGGCAAGGGGCCTGACGGACATATTTCGAGATATTTCTTCTTCTTGTTATTCTTCTTCGGCGCAGCTAAGCTGGAAGTGGCATTTGCAGCTCGCAATAGTGCAGAGTTATCTCACAGAAAGGGGCCACGGTGTTTCTGTATCTCTATTATGTTGGTGCGGCTTCGGAACATTTAAGTATCTCGATATATCTCGAAAACTACGCTTCTGATCAAAAAATATCATAGAACATAAATTATAGGAAACATAATTCTCTACAAAAAAGGTCTCTTAACATTTTGCCATAACTCGCTTCGTTTCCGAGATATTTGCAGATTTATCTCAAGGGAAGGGGCCTGACGGACATATTTCGAGATATTTCTTCTTCTTGTTGTTCTTCTTCTGCACAGCTAAGCTGGAAGTGGCATTTGCAGCTCGCAATAGTGCAGAGTTATCTCAGAGAAAGAGGCCACGGTGTTTCTGTACCTCTATTATGTTGGTGCAGCTTCGGAACTTTTAAATATCTTGATATATCTCGAGAACTACGCATCTGATCAAAAAATATCATAGAACATAAAACTAGGAAACTTAATTCTCTACAAAAAAGGTATCATAACATTTTGCCATAGCTCGCTTCGTTTCCGAGATATTTGCAGATTTATCTCAAGGGAAGGGGCCTGACGGACATATTTCGAGATATTTCTTCTTCTTGTTGTTCTTCTTCGGCACAGCTAAGCTGGAAGTGGCATTTGCAGCTCGCAATAGTGCAGAGTTATCTCAAAGAAAGGGGCCACGGTGTTTCTGTATCTCTATTATGTTGGTGCGGCTTCGGAACTTTTAAATATCTTGATATATCTCGAGAACTACGCATCTGATCAAAAAATATCATAGAACGTAAAAAGTAGGAAACTTAATTCTCTACAAAAAAGGTCTCTTAACATTTTGCCATAGCTCGCTTCGTTTCCGAGATATTTGCAGATTTATCTCAAGGGAAGGGGCCTGACGGACATATTTCGAGATATTTCTTCTTCTTGTTGTTCTTCTTCTGCACAGCTAAGCTGGAAGTGGCATTTGCAGCGCGCAATAGTGCAGAGTTATTTCAAAGAAAGATGCCACGGTGTTTGTGTATCTTTATTATGTTGGTGCGGCTTCGAAACTTCTAAACATCTCGATATATCTCGAAAACCACGCATCTGATCAAAAAATATCATAAAATGAAAATTGTAGGAAACATAATTCTCTACAAAAAAGGTACCTTAACATTTTGCTATAGCTCGCTTCGTTTCCGAGATATTTGCAGATTTATCTCAAGGCAAGGGGCCTGACGGACATATTTCGAGATATTTCTTCTTCTTGTTATTCTTCTTCGGCGCAGCTAAGCTGGAAGTGGCATTTGCAGCTCGCAATAGTGCAGAGTTATCTCACAGAAAGGGGCCACGGTGTTTCTGTATCTCTATTATGTTGGTGCAGCTTCGGAACTTTTAAATATCTTGATATATCTCGAGAACTACGCATCTGATCAAAAAATATCATAGAACATAAAACTAGGAAACTTAATTCTCTACAAAAAAGGTATCTTAACATTTTGCCATAGCTCGCTTCGTTTCCGAGATATTTGCAGATTTATCTCAAGGGAAGGGGCCTGACGGACATATATCGAGATATTTCTTCTTCTTGTTGTTCTTCTTCGGCACAGCTAAGCTGGAAGTGGCATTTGCAGCTCGCAATAGTGCAGAGTTATCTCAAAGAAAGGGGCCACGGTGTTTCTGTATCTCTATTATGTTGGTGCGGCTTCGGATCTTTTGTATATCTCGATATATCTCGAAAACTACGCTTCTGATCAAAAATATCATAGAACATAAATTGTAGCAAACATAATTCTCTACAAAAAAGGTCTCTTAACATTTTGCCATAGCTCGTTTCGTTTCCGAGATATTTGCAGATTTAGCTCAAGGGAAGGGGCCTGACGGACATATTCCGAGATATTTCTTCTTCTTGTTGTTCTTCTTCTGCACAGCAAATCTGGAAGTGGCATTTGCAGCTCGCAATAGTACAGAGTTATCTCAAAGAAAGGGGCCACGGTGTTTCTGTATCTCTATTATGTTGGTGCGGCTTCGGAACTTTTAAATATCTCGATATATCTCGAAAACTACGCTTATGATCAAAAAATATCATAGAACGTAAATTGTAGGAAACATAATTCTCTACAAAAAAGGTCTCTTAACATTTTGCCATAGCTCGCTTCGTTTCCGAGATATTTGCAGATTTATCTCAAGGGAAGGGGCCTGACGGACATATTCCGAGATATTTCTTCTTCTTGTTGTTCCTCTTCTGCACAGCTAAGCTGGAAGTGGCATTTGCAGCTCGCAAAAGTGCAGAGTTATCTCAAAGAAAGAGGCCACGGTGTTTCTGTACCTCTATTATGTTGGTGCAGCTTCGGAACTTTTAAATATCTTGATATATCTCGAGAACTACGCATCTGATCAAAAAATATCATAGAACATAAAAAGTAGGAAACTTAATTCTCTACAAAAAAGGTATCTTAACATTTTGCCATAGCTCGCTTCGTTTCCGAGATATTTGCAGATTTATCTCAAGGGAAGGGGCCTGACGGACATATTTCGAGATATTTCTCCTTCTTGTTGTTCTTCTTCTGCACAGCTAAGCTGGAAGTGGCATTTGCAGCTCGCAATAGTGCAGAGTTATCTCAAAGAACGGGGCCACGGTGTTTCTGTATCTCTATTATGCTCGTGCGGCTTCGGAACTTTTAAATATCTTGATATATCTCGAGAACTACGCATCTGATCAAAAAATATCATAGAACATAAAAAGTAGGAAACTTAATTCTCTACAAAAAAGGTCTCTTAACATTTTGCCATAGCTCGCTTCGTTTCCGAGATATTTGCAGATTTATCTCAAGGGAAGGGGCCTGACGGACATATTTCGAGATATTTCTTCTTCTTGTTGTTCTTCTTCTGCACAGCTAAGCTGGAAGTGGCATTTGCAGCTCGCAATAGTGCAGAGTTATCTCAAAGAATGGGGCCACGGTGTTTCTGTATCTCTATTATGTTGGTGCGGCTTCGGAACTTTCAAATATCTTGATATATCTCGAGAACTACGCGTTTGATCAAAAAATATCATAAAACATAAAAAGTAGCAAACTTAATTCTCTACAAAAAAGGTCTCTTAACATTTTGCCATAGCTCGCTTCGTTTCCGAGATATTTGCAGATTTATCTCAAGGGAAGGGGCCTGACGGACATATTTCGAGATATTTCTTCTTCTTGTTGTTCTTCTTCTGCACAGCTAAGCTTGAAGTGGCATTTGCAGCTCGCAATAGTGCAGAGTTATCTCAAAGAAAGGGGCCACGGTGTTTCTGTATCTCTATTATGTTGGTGCGGCTTCGGAACTTTCAAATATCTTGATATATCTCGAGAACTACGCGTCTGATCAAAAAATATCATAGAACATAAAAAGTAGCAAACTTAATTCTCTACAACAAAGGTCTCTTAACATTTTGCCATAGCTCGCTTCGTTTCCGAGATATTTGCAGATTTATCTCAAGGGAAGGGGCCTGACGGACACGTTTCGAGATATTTCTTCTTCTTGTTGTTCTTCTTCTGCACAGCTAAGCTGGAAGTGGCATTTGCGGCTCGCACTAGTGCAGAGTTATCACAAAGAAAGGGGCCACGGTGTTTCTGTATCTCTATTTTGTTGGTGCAGCTTCGGAACTTTTACATATCTTGATATATCTCGAGAACTACGGATCTGATCAAAAAATATCATAGAAGATAAAAAGTAGGAAACTTAATTCTCTACAAAAAAGGTCTCTTAACATTTTGCCATAGCTCGCTTCGTTTCCGAGATATTTGCAGATTTATCTCAAGGGAAGGGGCCTGACGGACATATTTCGAGATATTTCTTCTTCTTGTTGTTCTTCTTCTGCACAGCTAAGCTGGAAGTGGCATTTGCAGCTCGCAATAGTGCAGAGTTATCTCAAAGAAAGGGGCCACGGTGTTTCTGTATCTCTATTATGTTGGTGCGGCTTCGGAACTTTTAAATATCTCGATATATCTCGAAAACTACGCTTCTGATCAAAAAATATCATAGAACATAAATTGTAGGAAACATAATTCTCTACAAAAAAGGTCTCTTAACATTTTGCCATAGCTCGCTTCGTTTCCGAGATATTTGCAGATATATCTCAAGGGAAGGGGCCTGACGGACATATTCCGAGATATTTCTTCTTCTTGTTGTTCTTCTTCTGCACAGCTAAGCTGGAAGTGGCATTTGCAGCTCGCAATAGTGCAGAGTTATCTCAAAGAAAGGGGCCACGGTGTTTCTGTATCTCTATTATGTTGGTGCGGCTTCGGAACTTTCAAATATCTTGATATATCTCGAGAACTACGCGTCTGATCAAAAAATATCATAGAAGATAAAAAGTAGGAAACTTAATTCTCTACAAAAAAGGTCTCTTAACATTTTGCCATAGCTCGCTTCGTTTCCGAGATATTTGCAGATTTATCTCAAGGGAAGGGGCCTGACGGACATATTTCGAGATATTTCTTCTTCTTGTTGTTCTTCTTCTGCACAGCTAAGCTGGAAGTGGCATTTGCTGCTCGCAATAGTGCAGAGTTATCTCAAAGAAAGGGGCCACGGTGTTTCTGTATCTCTATTATGTTGGTGCGGCTTCGGATCTTTTGTATATCTCGATATATCTCGAAAACTACGCTTCTGATCAAAAATATCATAGAACATAAATTGTAGCAAACATAATTCTCTACAAAAAAGGTCTCTTAACATTTTGCCATAGCTCGTTTCGTTTCCGAGATATTTGCAGATTTAGCTCAAGGGAAGGGGCCTGACGGACATATTCCGAGATATTTCTTCTTCTTGTTGTTCTTCTTCTGCACAGCAAATCTGGAAGTGGCATTTGCAGCTCGCAATAGTACAGAGTTATCTCAAAGAAAGGGGCCACGGTGTTTCTGTATCTCTATTATGTTGGTGCGGCTTCGGAACTTTTAAATATCTCGATATATCTCGAAAACTACGCTTATGATCAAAAAATATCATAGAACGTAAATTGTAGGAAACATAATTCTCTACAAAAAAGGTCTCTTAACATTTTGCCATAGCTCGCTTCGTTTCCGAGATATTTGCAGATTTATCTCAAGGGAAGGGGCCTGACGGACATATTCCGAGATATTTCTTCTTCTTGTTGTTCCTCTTCTGCACAGCTAAGCTGGAAGTGGCATTTGCAGCTCGCAAAAGTGCAGAGTTATCTCAAAGAAAGAGGCCACGGTGTTTCTGTACCTCTATTATGTTGGTGCAGCTTCGGAACTTTTAAATATCTTGATATATCTCGAGAACTACGCATCTGATCAAAAAATATCATAGAACATAAAAAGTAGGAAACTTAATTCTCTACAAAAAAGGTATCTTAACATTTTGCCATAGCTCGCTTCGTTTCCGAGATATTTGCAGATTTATCTCAAGGGAAGGGGCCTGACGGACATATTTCGAGATATTTCTCCTTCTTGTTGTTCTTCTTCTGCACAGCTAAGCTGGAAGTGGCATTTGCAGCTCGCAATAGTGCAGAGTTATCTCAAAGAACGGGGCCACGGTGTTTCTGTATCTCTATTATGCTCGTGCGGCTTCGGAACTTTTAAATATCTTGATATATCTCGAGAACTACGCATCTGATCAAAAAATATCATAGAACATAAAAAGTAGGAAACTTAATTCTCTACAAAAAAGGTCTCTTAACATTTTGCCATAGCTCGCTTCGTTTCCGAGATATTTGCAGATTTATCTCAAGGGAAGGGGCCTGACGGACATATTTCGAGATATTTCTTCTTCTTGTTGTTCTTCTTCTGCACAGCTAAGCTGGAAGTGGCATTTGCAGCTCGCAATAGTGCAGAGTTATCTCAAAGAATGGGGCCACGGTGTTTCTGTATCTCTATTATGTTGGTGCGGCTTCGGAACTTTCAAATATCTTGATATATCTCGAGAACTACGCGTTTGATCAAAAAATATCATAAAACATAAAAAGTAGCAAACTTAATTCTCTACAAAAAAGGTCTCTTAACATTTTGCCATAGCTCGCTTCGTTTCCGAGATATTTGCAGATTTATCTCAAGGGAAGGGGCCTGACGGACATATTTCGAGATATTTCTTCTTCTTGTTGTTCTTCTTCTGCACAGCTAAGCTTGAAGTGGCATTTGCAGCTCGCAATAGTGCAGAGTTATCTCAAAGAAAGGGGCCACGGTGTTTCTGTATCTCTATTATGTTGGTGCGGCTTCGGAACTTTCAAATATCTTGATATATCTCGAGAACTACGCGTCTGATCAAAAAATATCATAGAACATAAAAAGTAGCAAACTTAATTCTCTACAACAAAGGTCTCTTAACATTTTGCCATAGCTCGCTTCGTTTCCGAGATATTTGCAGATTTATCTCAAGGGAAGGGGCCTGACGGACACGTTTCGAGATATTTCTTCTTCTTGTTGTTCTTCTTCTGCACAGCTAAGCTGGAAGTGGCATTTGCGGCTCGCACTAGTGCAGAGTTATCACAAAGAAAGGGGCCACGGTGTTTCTGTATCTCTATTTTGTTGGTGCAGCTTCGGAACTTTTACATATCTTGATATATCTCGAGAACTACGGATCTGATCAAAAAATATCATAGAAGATAAAAAGTAGGAAACTTAATTCTCTACAAAAAAGGTCTCTTAACATTTTGCCATAGCTCGCTTCGTTTCCGAGATATTTGCAGATTTATCTCAAGGGAAGGGGCCTGACGGACATATTTCGAGATATTTCTTCTTCTTGTTGTTCTTCTTCTGCACAGCTAAGCTGGAAGTGGCATTTGCAGCTCGCAATAGTGCAGAGTTATCTCAAAGAAAGGGGCCACGGTGTTTCTGTATCTCTATTATGTTGGTGCGGCTTCGGAACTTTTAAATATCTCGATATATCTCGAAAACTACGCTTCTGATCAAAAAATATCATAGAACATAAATTGTAGGAAACATAATTCTCTACAAAAAAGGTCTCTTAACATTTTGCCATAGCTCGCTTCGTTTCCGAGATATTTGCAGATATATCTCAAGGGAAGGGGCCTGACGGACATATTCCGAGATATTTCTTCTTCTTGTTGTTCTTCTTCTGCACAGCTAAGCTGGAAGTGGCATTTGCAGCTCGCAATAGTGCAGAGTTATCTCAAAGAAAGGGGCCACGGTGTTTCTGTATCTCTATTATGTTGGTGCGGCTTCGGAACTTTCAAATATCTTGATATATCTCGAGAACTACGCGTCTGATCAAAAAATATCATAGAAGATAAAAAGTAGGAAACTTAATTCTCTACAAAAAAGGTCTCTTAACATTTTGCCATAGCTCGCTTCGTTTCCGAGATATTTGCAGATTTATCTCAAGGGAAGGGGCCTGACGGACATATTTCGAGATATTTCTTCTTCTTGTTGTTCTTCTTCTGCACAGCTAAGCTGGAAGTGGCATTTGCTGCTCGCAATAGTGCAGAGTTATCTCAAAGAAAGGGGCCACGGTGTTTCTGTATCTCTATTATGTTGGTGCGGCTTCGGAACTTTTAAATATCTCGATATATCTCGAAAACTACGCTTCTGATCAAAAAATATCATAGAACATAAATTGTAGGAAACATAATTCTCTACAAAAAAGGTCTCTTAACATTTTGCCATAGCTCGCTTCGTTTCCGAGATATTTGCAGATATATCTCAAGGGAAGGGGCCTGACGGACATATTCCGAGATATTTCTTCTTCTTGTTGTTCTTCTTCTGCACAGCTAAGCTGGAAGTGGCATTTGCAGCTCGCAATAGTGCAGAGTTATCTCAAAGAAAGGGGCCACGGTGTTTCTGTATCTCTATTATGTTGGTGCGGCTTCGGAACTTTTAAATATCTTGATATATCTCGAGAACTACGCATCTGATCAAAAAATATCATACTACATAAAAAGTAGGAAACTTAATTCTCTACAAGAATGGTCTCAAAACATTTTGCCATAGCTCGCTTCGTTTCCGAGATATTTGCAGATTTATCTCAAGGGAAGGGGCCTGACGGACATGTTTCGAGATATTTCTTCTTCTTGTTGTTCTTCTTCTGCACAGCTAAGCTGGAAGTGGCATTTGCGGCTCGCACTAGTGCAGAGTTATCTCAAAGAAAGATGCCACGGTGTTTGTGTATCTTTATTATGTTGGTGCGGCTTCGAAACTTTTAAATATCTCGATATATCTCGAAAACCACGCATCTGATCAAAAAATATCATAAAATGAAAATTGTAGGAAACATAATTCTCTACAAAAAAGGTACCTTAACATTTTGCTATAGCTCGCTTCGTTTCCGAGATATTTGCAGATTTATCTCAAGGCAAGGGGCCTGACGGACATATTTCGAGATATTTCTTCTTCTTGTTATTCTTCTTCGGCGCAGCTAAGCTGGAAGTGGCATTTGCAGCTCGCAATAGTGCAGAGTTATCTCACAGAAAGGGGCCACGGTGTTTCTGTATCTCTATTATGTTGGTGCAGCTTCGGAACTTTTAAATATCTTGATATATCTCGAGAACTACGCATCTGATCAAAAAATATCATAGAACATAAAACTAGGAAACTTAATTCTCTACAAAAAAGGTATCTTAACATTTTGCCATAGCTCGCTTCGTTTCCGAGATATTTGCAGATTTATCTCAAGGGAAGGGGCCTGACGGACATATATCGAGATATTTCTTCTTCTTGTTGTTCTTCTTCGGCACAGCTAAGCTGGAAGTGGCATTTGCAGCTCGCAATAGTGCAGAGTTATCTCAAAGAAAGGGGCCACGGTGTTTCTGTATCTCTATTATGTTGGTGCGGCTTCGGATCTTTTGTATATCTCGATATATCTCGAAAACTACGCTTCTGATCAAAAATATCATACAACATAAATTGTAGCAAACATAATTCTCTACAAAAAAGGTCTCTTAACATTTTGCCATAGCTCGTTTCGTTTCCGAGATATTTGCAGATTTAGCTCAAGGGAAGGGGCCTGACGGACATATTCCGAGATATTTCTTCTTCTTGTTGTTCTTCTTCTGCACAGCAAATCTGGAAGTGGCATTTGCAGCTCGCAATAGTACAGAGTTATCTCAAAGAAAGGGGCCACGGTGTTTCTGTATCTCTATTATGTTGGTGCGGCTTCGGAACTTTTAAATATCTCGATATATCTCGAAAACTACGCTTATGATCAAAAAATATCATAGAACGTAAATTGTAGGAAACATAATTCTCTACAAAAAAGGTCTCTTAACATTTTGCCATAGCTCGCTTCGTTTCCGAGATATTTGCAGATTTATCTCAAGGGAAGGGGCCTGACGGACATATTCCGAGATATTTCTTCTTCTTGTTGTTCCTCTTCTGCACAGCTAAGCTGGAAGTGGCATTTGCAGCTCGCAAAAGTGCAGAGTTATCTCAAAGAAAGAGGCCACGGTGTTTCTGTACCTCTATTATGTTGGTGCAGCTTCGGAACTTTTAAATATCTTGATATATCTCGAGAACTACGCATCTGATCAAAAAATATCATAGAACATAAAAAGTAGGAAACTTAATTCTCTACAAAAAAGGTATCTTAACATTTTGCCATAGCTCGCTTCGTTTCCGAGATATTTGCAGATTTATCTCAAGGGAAGGGGCCTGACGGACATATTTCGAGATATTTCTCCTTCTTGTTGTTCTTCTTCTGCACAGCTAAGCTGGAAGTGGCATTTGCAGCTCGCAATAGTGCAGAGTTATCTCAAAGAACGGGGCCACGGTGTTTCTGTATCTCTATTATGCTCGTGCGGCTTCGGAACTTTTAAATATCTTGATATATCTCGAGAACTACGCATCTGATCAAAAAATATCATAGAACATAAAAAGTAGGAAACTTAATTCTCTACAAAAAAGGTCTCTTAACATTTTGCCATAGCTCGCTTCGTTTCCGAGATATTTGCAGATTTATCTCAAGGGAAGGGGCCTGACGGACATATTTCGAGATATTTCTTCTTCTTGTTGTTCTTCTTCTGCACAGCTAAGCTGGAAGTGGCATTTGCAGCTCGCAATAGTGCAGAGTTATCTCAAAGAATGGGGCCACGGTGTTTCTGTATCTCTATTATGTTGGTGCGGCTTCGGAACTTTCAAATATCTTGATATATCTCGAGAACTACGCGTTTGATCAAAAAATATCATAAAACATAAAAAGTAGCAAACTTAATTCTCTACAAAAAAGGTCTCTTAACATTTTGCCATAGCTCGCTTCGTTTCCGAGATATTTGCAGATTTATCTCAAGGGAAGGGGCCTGACGGACATATTTCGAGATATTTCTTCTTCTTGTTGTTCTTCTTCTGCACAGCTAAGCTGGAAGTGGCATTTGCAGCTCGCAATAGTGCAGAGTTATCTCAAAGAAAGGGGCCACGGTGTTTCTGTATCTCTATTATGTTGGTGCGGCTTCGGAACTTTCAAATATCTTGATATATCTCGAGAACTACGCGTCTGATCAAAAAATATCATAGAACATAAAAAGTAGCAAACTTAATTCTCTACAACAAAGGTCTCTTAACATTTTGCCATAGCTCGCTTCGTTTCCGAGATATTTGCAGATTTATCTCAAGGGAAGGGGCCTGACGGACACGTTTCGAGATATTTCTTCTTCTTGTTGTTCTTCTTCTGCACAGCTAAGCTGGAAGTGGCATTTGCGGCTCGCACTAGTGCAGAGTTATCACAAAGAAAGGGGCCACGGTGTTTCTGTATCTCTATTTTGTTGGTGCAGCTTCGGAACTTTTACATATCTTGATATATCTCGAGAACTACGCATCTGATCAAAAAATATCATAGAAGATAAAAAGTAGGAAACTTAATTCTCTACAAAAAAGGTCTCTTAACATTTTGCCATAGCTCGCTTCGTTTCCGAGATATTTGCAGATTTATCTCAAGGGAAGGGGCCTGACGGACATATTTCGAGATATTTCTTCTTCTTGTTGTTCTTCTTCTGCACAGCTAAGCTGGAAGTGGCATTTGCAGCTCGCAATAGTGCAGAGTTATCTCAAAGAAAGGGGCCACGGTGTTTCTGTATCTCTATTATGTTGGTGCGGCTTCGGAACTTTTAAATATCTCGATATATCTCGAAAACTACGCTTCTGATCAAAAAATATCATAGAACATAAATTGTAGGAAACATAATTCTCTACAAAAAAGGTCTCTTAACATTTTGCCATAGCTCGCTTCGTTTCCGAGATATTTGCAGATATATCTCAAGGGAAGGGGCCTGACGGACATATTCCGAGATATTTCTTCTTCTTGTTGTTCTTCTTCTGCACAGCTAAGCTGGAAGTGGCATTTGCAGCTCGCAATAGTGCAGAGTTATCTCAAAGAAAGGGGCCACGGTGTTTCTGTATCTCTATTATGTTGGTGCGGCTTCGGAACTTTCAAATACCTTGATATATCTCGAGAACTACGCGTCTGATCAAAAAATATCATAGAAGATAAAAAGTAGGAAACTTAATTCTCTACAAAAAAGGTCTCTTAACATTTTGCCATAGCTCGCTTCGTTTCCGAGATATTTGCAGATTTATCTCAAGGGAAGGGGCCTGACGGACATATTTCGAGATATTTCTTCTTCTTGTTGTTCTTCTTCTGCACAGCTAAGCTGGAAGTGGCATTTGCTGCTCGCAATAGTGCAGAGTTATCTCAAAGAAAGGGGCCACGGTGTTTCTGTATCTCTATTATGTTGGTGCGGCTTCGGAACTTTTAAATATCTCGATATATCTCGAAAACTACGCTTCTGATCAAAAAATATCATAGAACATAAATTGTAGGAAACATAATTCTCTACAAAAAAGGTCTCTTAACATTTTGCCATAGCTCGCTTCGTTTCCGAGATATTTGCAGATATATCTCAAGGGAAGGGGCCTGACGGACATATTCCGAGATATTTCTTCTTCTTGTTGTTCTTCTTCTGCACAGCTAAGCTGGAAGTGGCATTTGCAGCTCGCAATAGTGCAGAGTTATCTCAAAGAAAGGGGCCACGGTGTTTCTGTATCTCTATTATGTTGGTGCGGCTTCGGAACTTTTAAATATCTTGATATATCTCGAGAACTACGCATCTGATCAAAAAATATCATACTACATAAAAAGTAGGAAACTTAATTCTCTACAAGAAAGGTCTCAAAACATTTTGCCATAGCTCGCTTCGTTTCCGAGATATTTGCAGATTTATCTCAAGGGAAGGGGCCTGACGGACATGTTTCGAGATATTTCTTCTTCTTGTTGTTCTTCTTCTGCACAGCTAAGCTGGAAGTGGCATTTGCGGCTCGCACTAGTGCAGAGTTATCTCAAAGAAAGGGGCCACGGTGTTTCTGTATCTCTATTATGTTGGTGCCGCTTCGGAACTTTTAAATATCTCGATATATCTCGAAAACTACGCTTCTGATCAAAAAATATCATAGAACATAAATTGTAGGAAACATAATTCTCTACAAAAAAGGTCTCTTAACATTTTGCCATAGCTCGCTTCGTTTCCGAGATATTTGCAGATATATCTCAAGGGAAGGGGCCTGACGGACATATTTCGAGATATTTCTTCTTCTTGTTGTTCTTCTTCTGCACAGCTAAGCTGGAAGTGGCATTTGCGGCTCGCACTAGTGCAGAGTTATCTCAAAGAAAGGGGCCACGGTGTTTCTGTATCTCTATTATGTTGGTGCGGCTTCGGAACTTTTAAATATCTCGATATATCTCGAAAACTACGCATCTGATCAAAAAATATCATACTACATAAAAAGTAGGAAACTTAATTCTCTACAAGAAAGGTCTCAAAACATTTTGCCATAGCTCGCTTCGTTTCCGAGATATTTGCAGATTTATCTCAAGGGAAGGGGCCTGACGGACATGTTTCGAGATATTTCTTCTTCTTGTTGTTCTTCTTCTGCACAGCTAAGCTGGAAGTGGCATTTGCAGCTCGCAATAGTGCAGAGTTATCTCAAAGAAAGGGGCCACGGTGTTTCTGTATCTCTATTATGTTGGTGCGGCTTCGGAACTTTTAAATATCTTGATATATCTCGAGAACTACGCATCTGATCAAAAAATATCATACTACATAAAAAGTAGGAAACTTAATTCTCTACAAGAAAGGTCTCAAAACATTTTGCCATAGCTCGCTTCGTTTCCGAGATATTTGCAGATTTATCTCAAGGGAAGGGGCCTGACGGACATGTTTCGAGATATTTCTTCTTCTTGTTGTTCTTCTTCTGCACAGCTAAGCTGGAAGTGGCATTTGCGGCTCGCACTAGTGCAGAGTTATCTCAAAGAAAGGGGCCACGTTGTTTCTGTATCTCTATTATGTTGGTGCCGCTTCGGAACTTTTAAATATCTCGATATATCTCGAAAACTACGCTTCTGATCAAAAAATATCATAGAACATAAATTGTAGGAAACATAATTCTCTACAAAAAAGGTCTCTTAACATTTTGCCATAGCTCGCTTCGTTTCCGAGATATTTGCAGATATATCTCAAGGGAAGGGGCCAGACGGACATATTTCGAGATATTTCTTCTTCTTGTTGTTCTTCTTCTGCACAGCTAAGCTGGAAGTGGCATTTGCGGCTCGCACTAGTGCAGAGTTATCTCAAAGAAAGGGGCCACGGTGTTTCTGTATCTCTATTATGTTGGTGCGGCTTCGGAACTTTTAAATATCTCGATATATCTCGAAAACTACGCTTCTGATCAAAAAATATCATAGAACATAAATTGTAGGAAACATAATTCTCTACAAAAAACGTCTCTTAACATTTTGCCATAGCTCGCTTCGTTTCCGAGATATTTGCAGATTCAGCTCAAAGGAACGGGCCTGACGGACATATTTCGAGATATTTCTTCTTCTTGTTGTTCTTCTTCTGCACAGCTAAGCTGGAAGTGGCATTTGCAGCTCGCAATAGTGCAGAGTTATCTCAAAGAAAGGGGCCACGGTGTTTCTGTATCTCTATTATGTTCGTGCGGCTTCGGAACTTTTAAATATCTTGATATATCTCGAGAACTACGCATCTGATCAAAAAATATCATAGAACATAAAAAGTAGGAAACTTAATTCTCTACAAAAAAGGTCTCTTAACATTTTGCCATAGCTCGCTTCGTTTCCGAGATATTAGCAGATTTATCTCAAGGGAAGGGGCCTGACGGACATATTACGAGATATTTCTTCTTCTTGTTGTTCTTCTTCTGCACAGCTAAGCTGGAAGTGGCATTTGCAGCTCGCAATAGTGCAGAGTTATCTCAAAGAAAGGGGCCACGGTGTTTCTGTATCTCTATTATGTTGGTGCGGCTTCGGAACTTTTAAATATCTTGATATATCTCGAGATCTACGCATCTGATCAAAAAATATCATACAACATAAAAAGTAGGAAACTTAATTCTCTACAAAAAAGGTCTCTTAACATTTTGCCATAGCTCGCTTCGTTTCCGAGATATTTGCAGATTTATCTCAAGGGAAGGGGCCTGACGGACATATTTCGAGATATTTCTTCTTCTTGTTGTTCTTCTTCTGCACAGCTAAGCTGGAAGTGGCATTTGCGGCTCGCACTAGTGCAGAGTTATCTCAAAGAAAGGGGCCACGGTGTTTCTGTATCTCTATTATGTTGGTGCCGCTTCGGAACTTTTAAATATCTCGATATATCTCGAAAACTACGCTTCTGATCAAAAAATATCATAGAACATAAATTGTAGGAAACATAATTCTCTACAAAAAAGGTCTCTTAACATTTTGCCATAGCTCGCTTCGTTTCCGAGATATTTGCAGATATATCTCAAGGGAAGGGGCCTGACGGACATATTTCGAGATATTTCTTCTTCTTGTTGTTCTTCTTCTGCACAGCTAAGCTGGAAGTGGCATTTGCGGCTCGCACTAGTGCAGAGTTATCTCAAAGAAAGGGGCCACGGTGTTTCTGTATCTCTATTATGTTGGTGCGGCTTCGGAACTTTTAAATATCTCGATATATCTCGAAAACTACGCATCTGATCAAAAAATATCATACTACATAAAAAGTAGGAAACTTAATTCTCTACAAGAAAGGTCTCAAAACATTTTGCCATAGCTCGCTTCGTTTCCGAGATATTTGCAGATTTATCTCAAGGGAAGGGGCCTGACGGACATGTTTCGAGATATTTCTTCTTCTTGTTGTTCTTCTTCTGCACAGCTAAGCTGGAAGTGGCATTTGCAGCTCGCAATAGTGCAGAGTTATCTCAAAGAAAGGGGCCACGGTGTTTCTGTATCTCTATTATGTTGGTGCGGCTTCGGAACTTTTAAATATCTTGATATATCTCGAGAACTACGCATCTGATCAAAAAATATCATACTACATAAAAAGTAGGAAACTTAATTCTCTACAAGAAAGGTCTCAAAACATTTTGCCATAGCTCGCTTCGTTTCCGAGATATTTGCAGATTTATCTCAAGGGAAGGGGCCAGACGGACATATTTCGAGATATTTCTTCTTCTTGTTGTTCTTCTTCTGCACAGCTAAGCTGGAAGTGGCATTTGCGGCTCGCACTAGTGCAGAGTTATCTCAAAGAAAGGGGCCACGGTGTTTCTGTATCTCTATTATGTTGGTGCGGCTTCGGAACTTTTAAATATCTCGATATATCTCGAAAACTACGCTTCTGATCAAAAAATATCATAGAACATAAATTGTAGGAAACATAATTCTCTACAAAAAACGTCTCTTAACATTTTGCCATAGCTCGCTTCGTTTCCGAGATATTTGCAGATTCAGCTCAAAGGAACGGGCCTGACGGACATATTTCGAGATATTTCTTCTTCTTGTTGTTCTTCTTCTGCACAGCTAAGCTGGAAGTGGCATTTGCAGCTCGCAATAGTGCAGAGTTATCTCAAAGAAAGGGGCCACGGTGTTTCTGTATCTCTATTATGTTCGTGCGGCTTCGGAACTTTTAAATATCTTGATATATCTCGAGAACTACGCATCTGATCAAAAAATATCATAGAACATAAAAAGTAGGAAACTTAATTCTCTACAAAAAAGGTCTCTTAACATTTTGCCATAGCTCGCTTCGTTTCCGAGATATTTGCAGATTTATCTCAAGGGAAGGGGCCTGACGGACATATTTCGAGATATTTCTTCTTCTTGTTGTTCTTCTTCTGCACAGCTAAGCTGGAAGTGGCATTTGCAGCTCGCAATAGTGCAGAGTTATCTCAAAGAAAGGGGCCACGGTGTTTCTGTATCTCTATTATGTTGGTGCGGCTTCGGAACTTTTAAATATCTTGATATATCTCGAGAACTACGCGTCTGATCAAAAAATATCATAGAACATAAAAAGTAGGAAACTTAATTCTCTACAAAAAAGGTCTCTTAACATTTTGCCATAGCTCGCTTCGTTTCCGAGATATTAGCAGATTTATCTCAAGGGAAGGGGCCTGACGGACATATTACGAGATATTTCTTCTTCTTGTTGTTCTTCTTCTGCACAGCTAAGCTGGAAGTGGCATTTGCAGCTCGCAATAGTGCAGAGTTATCTCAAAGAAAGGGGCCACGGTGTTTCTGTATCTCTATTATGTTGGTGCGGCTTCGGAACTTTTAAATATCTTGATATATCTCGAGATCTACGCATCTGATCAAAAAATATCATACAACATAAAAAGTAGCAAACTTAATTCTCTACAACAAAGGTCTCTTAACATTTTGCCATAGCTCGCTTCGTTTCCGAGATATTTGCAGATTTATCTCAAGGGAAGGGGCCTGACGGACACGTTTCGAGATATTTCTTCTTCTTGTTGTTCTTCTTCTGCACAGCTAAGCTGGAAGTGGCATTTGCGGCTCGCACTAGTGCAGAGTTATCACAAAGAAAGGGGCCACGGTGTTTCTGTATCTCTATTTTGTTGGTGCAGCTTCGGAACTTTTACATATCTTGATATATCTCGAGAACTACGCATCTGATCAAAAAATATCATAGAAGATAAAAAGTAGGAAACTTAATTCTCTACAAAAAAGGTCTCTTAACATTTTGCCATAGCTCGCTTCGTTTCCGAGATATTTGCAGATTTATCTCAAGGGAAGGGGCCTGACGGACATATTTCGAGATATTTCTTCTTCTTGTTGTTCTTCTTCTGCACAGCTAAGCTGGAAGTGGCATTTGCAGCTCGCAATAGTGCAGAGTTATCTCAAAGAAAGGGGCCACGGTGTTTCTGTATCTCTATTATGTTGGTGCGGCTTCGGAACTTTTAAATATCTCGATATATCTCGAAAACTACGCTTCTGATCAAAAAATATCATAGAACATAAATTGTAGGAAACATAATTCTCTACAAAAAAGGTCTCTTAACATTTTGCCATAGCTCGCTTCGTTTCCGAGATATTTGCAGATATATCTCAAGGGAAGGGGCCTGACGGACATATTCCGAGATATTTCTTCTTCTTGTTGTTCTTCTTCTGCACAGCTAAGCTGGAAGTGGCATTTGCAGCTCGCAATAGTGCAGAGTTATCTCAAAGAAAGGGGCCACGGTGTTTCTGTATCTCTATTATGTTGGTGCGGCTTCGGAACTTTTAAATATCTTGATATATCTCGAGAACTACGCATCTGATCAAAAAATATCATACTACATAAAAAGTAGGAAACTTAATTCTCTACAAGAAAGGTCTCAAAACATTTTGCCATAGCTCGCTTCGTTTCCGAGATATTTGCAGATTTATCTCAAGGGAAGGGGCCTGACGGACATGTTTCGAGATATTTCTTCTTCTTGTTGTTCTTCTTCTGCACAGCTAAGCTGGAAGTGGCATTTGCGGCTCGCACTAGTGCAGAGTTATCTCAAAGAAAGGGGCCACGGTGTTTCTGTATCTCTATTATGTTGGTGCCGCTTCGGAACTTTTAAATATCTCGATATATCTCGAAAACTACGCTTCTGATCAAAAAATATCATAGAACATAAATTGTAGGAAACATAATTCTCTACAAAAAAGGTCTCTTAACATTTTGCCATAGCTCGCTTCGTTTCCGAGATATTTGCAGATATATCTCAAGGGAAGGGGCCTGACGGACATATTTCGAGATATTTCTTCTTCTTGTTGTTCTTCTTCTGCACAG
Source organism: Osmia lignaria lignaria (assembly GCF_051020975.1). NCBI lineage: Eukaryota > Metazoa > Arthropoda > Insecta > Hymenoptera > Megachilidae > Osmia > Osmia lignaria. The sequence goes on along the minus strand of NW_027478159.1, from coordinate 573,169 downwards.
CTAAGCTGGAAGTGGCATTTGCGGCTCGCACTAGTGCAGAGTTATCTCAAAGAAAGGGGCCACGGTGTTTCTGTATCTCTATTATGTTGGTGCGGCTTCGGAACTTTTAAATATCTCGATATATCTCGAAAACTACGCATCTGATCAAAAAATATCATACTACATAAAAAGTAGGAAACTTAATTCTCTACAAGAAAGGTCTCAAAACATTTTGCCATAGCTCGCTTCGTTTCCGAGATATTTGCAGATTTATCTCAAGGGAAGGGGCCTGACGGACATGTTTCGAGATATTTCTTCTTCTTGTTGTTCTTCTTCTGCACAGCTAAGCTGGAAGTGGCATTTGCAGCTCGCAATAGTGCAGAGTTATCTCAAAGAAAGGGGCCACGGTGTTTCTGTATCTCTATTATGTTGGTGCGGCTTCGGAACTTTTAAATATCTTGATATATCTCGAGAACTACGCATCTGATCAAAAAATATCATACTACATAAAAAGTAGGAAACTTAATTCTCTACAAGAAAGGTCTCAAAACATTTTGCCATAGCTCGCTTCGTTTCCGAGATATTTGCAGATTTATCTCAAGGGAAGGGGCCTGACGGACATGTTTCGAGATATTTCTTCTTCTTGTTGTTCTTCTTCTGCACAGCTAAGCTGGAAGTGGCATTTGCGGCTCGCACTAGTGCAGAGTTATCTCAAAGAAAGGGGCCACGTTGTTTCTGTATCTCTATTATGTTGGTGCCGCTTCGGAACTTTTAAATATCTCGATATATCTCGAAAACTACGCTTCTGATCAAAAAATATCATAGAACATAAATTGTAGGAAACATAATTCTCTACAAAAAAGGTCTCTTAACATTTTGCCATAGCTCGCTTCGTTTCCGAGATATTTGCAGATATATCTCAAGGGAAGGGGCCAGACGGACATATTTCGAGATATTTCTTCTTCTTGTTGTTCTTCTTCTGCACAGCTAAGCTGGAAGTGGCATTTGCGGCTCGCACTAGTGCAGAGTTATCTCAAAGAAAGGGGCCACGGTGTTTCTGTATCTCTATTATGTTGGTGCGGCTTCGGAACTTTTAAATATCTCGATATATCTCGAAAACTACGCTTCTGATCAAAAAATATCATAGAACATAAATTGTAGGAAACATAATTCTCTACAAAAAACGTCTCTTAACATTTTGCCATAGCTCGCTTCGTTTCCGAGATATTTGCAGATTCAGCTCAAAGGAACGGGCCTGACGGACATATTTCGAGATATTTCTTCTTCTTGTTGTTCTTCTTCTGCACAGCTAAGCTGGAAGTGGCATTTGCAGCTCGCAATAGTGCAGAGTTATCTCAAAGAAAGGGGCCACGGTGTTTCTGTATCTCTATTATGTTCGTGCGGCTTCGGAACTTTTAAATATCTTGATATATCTCGAGAACTACGCATCTGATCAAAAAATATCATAGAACATAAAAAGTAGGAAACTTAATTCTCTACAAAAAAGGTCTCTTAACATTTTGCCATAGCTCGCTTCGTTTCCGAGATATTTGCAGATTTATCTCAAGGGAAGGGGCCTGACGGACATATTTCGAGATATTTCTTCTTCTTGTTGTTCTTCTTCTGCACAGCTAAGCTGGAAGTGGCATTTGCAGCTCGCAATAGTGCAGAGTTATCTCAAAGAAAGGGGCCACGGTGTTTCTGTATCTCTATTATGTTGGTGCGGCTTCGGAACTTTTAAATATCTTGATATATCTCGAGAACTACGCGTCTGATCAAAAAATATCATAGAACATAAAAAGTAGGAAACTTAATTCTCTACAAAAAAGGTCTCTTAACATTTTGCCATAGCTCGCTTCGTTTCCGAGATATTAGCAGATTTATCTCAAGGGAAGGGGCCTGACGGACATATTACGAGATATTTCTTCTTCTTGTTGTTCTTCTTCTGCACAGCTAAGCTGGAAGTGGCATTTGCAGCTCGCAATAGTGCAGAGTTATCTCAAAGAAAGGGGCCACGGTGTTTCTGTATCTCTATTATGTTGGTGCGGCTTCGGAACTTTTAAATATCTTGATATATCTCGAGATCTACGCATCTGATCAAAAAATATCATACAACATAAAAAGTAGGAAACTTAATTCTCTACAAAAAAGGTCTCTTAACATTTTGCCATAGCTCGCTTCGTTTCCGAGATATTTGCAGATTTATCTCAAGGGAAGGGGCCTGACGGACATATTTCGAGATATTTCTTCTTCTTGTTGTTCTTCTTCTGCACAGCTAAGCTGGAAGTGGCATTTGCGGCTCGCACTAGTGCAGAGTTATCTCAAAGAAAGGGGCCACGGTGTTTCTGTATCTCTATTATGTTGGTGCGGCTTCGGAACTTTTAAACATCTTGATATATATCGAGAACTACGCATCTGATCAAAAAATATCATACTATATAAAAAGTAGGAAACTTAATTCTCTACAAGAAAGGTCTCAAAACATTTTGCCATAGCTCGCTTCGTTTCCGAGATATTTGCAGATTAATCTCATGGGAAGGGGCCTGACGGACATATTTCGAGATATTTCTTCTTCTTGTTGTTCTTCTTCTGCACAGCTAAGCTGGAAGTGGCATTTGCAGCTCGCAATAGTGCAGAGTTAGCTCAAAGAGAGGGGCCACGGTGTTTCTGTATCTCTATTATGTTGGTGCGGCTTCGGAACTTTTAAATATCTTGATATATCTCGAGAACTACGCATCTGATCAAAAAATATCGTAGAAGATAAAAAGTAGGAAACTTAATTCTCTACAAAAAAGGTCTCTTAACATTTTGCCATAGCTCGCTTCGTTTCCGAGGTATTTGCAGATTTATCTCAAGGGAAGGGGCCTGACGGACATATTTCGAGATATTTCTTCTTCTTGTTGTTCTTCTTCTGCACAGCTAAGCTGGAGGGGGCATTTGCGGCTCGCACTAGTGCAGAGTTATCTCAAAGAAAGGGGCCACGGTGTTTCTGTATCTCTATTATGTTCGTGCGGCTTCGGAACTTTTAAATATCTTGATATATCTCGAGAACTACGCATCTGATCAAAAAATATCATAGAACATAAAAAGTAGGAAACTTAATTCTCTACAAAAAAGGTCTCTTAACATTTTGCCATAGCTCGCTTCGTTTCCGAGATATTTGCAGATTTATCTCAAGGGAAGGGGCCTGACGGACATATTTCGAGATATTTCTTCTTCTTGTTGTTCTTCTTCTGCACAGCTAAGCTGGAAGTGGCATTTGCAGCTCGCAATAGTGCAGAGTTATCTCAAAGAAAGGGGCCACGGTGTTTCTGTATCTCTATTATGTTGGTGCGGCTTCGGAACTTTTAAATATCTTGATATATCTCGAGAACTACGCGTCTGATCAAAAAATATCATACAACATAAAAAGTAGGAAACTTAATTCTCTACAAAAAAGGTCTCTTAGCATTTTGCCATAGCTCGCTTCGTTTCCGAGAGATTTGCAGATTTATCTCAAGGGAAGGGGCCTGACGGACATATTTCGAGATATTTCTTCTTCTTGTTGTTCTTCTTCTGCACAGTTAAGCTGGAAGTGGCATTTGCAGCTCGCAATAGTGCAGAGTTATCTCAAAGAAAGGGGCCACGGTGTTTCTGTATCTCTATTATGTTGGTGCGGCTTCGGAACTTTTAAATATCTTGATATATCTCGAGATCTACGCATCTGATCAAAAAATATCATACAACATAAAAAGTAGGAAACTTAATTCTCTACAAAAAAGGTCTCTTAACATTTTGCCATAGCTCGCTTCGTTTCCGAGATATTTGCAGATTTATCTCAAGGGAAGGGGCCTGACGGACATATTTCGAGATATTTCTTCTTCTTGTTGTTCTTCTTCTGCACAGCTAAGCTGGAAGTGGCATTTGCGGCTCGCACTAGTGCAGAGTTATCTCAAAGAAAGGGGCCACGGTGTTTCTGTATCTCTATTATGTTGGTGCGGCTTCGGAACTTTTAAACATCTTGATATATATCGAGAACTACGCATCTGATCAAAAAATATCATACTATATAAAAAGTAGGAAACTTAATTCTCTACAAGAAAGGTCTCAAAACATTTTGCCATAGCTCGCTTCGTTTCCGAGATATTTGCAGATTTATCTCAAGGGAAGGGGCCTGACGGACATATTTCGAGATATTTCTTCTTCTTGTTGTTCTTCTTCTGCACAGCTAAGCTGGAGGGGGCATTTGCGGCTCGCACTAGTGCAGAGTTATCTCAAAGAAAGGGGCCACGGTGTTTCTGTATCTCTATTATGTTCGTGCGGCTTCGGAACTTTTAAATATCTTGATATATCTCGAGAACTACGCATCTGATCAAAAAATATCATAGAACATAAAAAGTAGGAAACTTAATTCTCTACAAAAAAGGTCTCTTAACATTTTGCCATAGCTCGCTTCGTTTCCGAGATATTTGCAGATTTATCTGAAGGGAAGGGGCCTGACGGACATATTTCGAGATATTTCTTCTTCTTGTTGTTCTTCTTCTGCACAGCTAAGCTGGAAGTGGCATTTGCAGCTCGCAATAGTGCAGAGTTATCTCAAAGAAAGGGGCCACGGTGTTTCTGTATCTCTATTATGTTGGTGCGGCTTCGGAACTTTTAAATATCTTGATATATCTCGAGAACTACGCATCTGATCAAAAAATATCATAGAACATAAAAAGTAGGAAACTTAATTCTCTACAAAAAAGGTCTCTTAACATTTTCCCATAGCTGGCAGCGCTTCCGAGATATTTGCAGATTTAGCTCAAGGGAAGGGGCCTGACGGACATATTCCGAGATATTTCTTCTTCTTGTTGTTCCTCTTCTGCTCAGCTAAGCTGGAAGTGGCATTTGCAGCTCGCAATAGTGCAGAGTTATCTCAAAGAAAGAGGCCACGGTGTTTCTGTATCTCTATTATGTTGGTGCGGCTTCGGAACTTTTAAATATCTGGATGTATCTCGAGAACTACGCATCTGATCAAAAAATATCATAGAACATAAAAAGTAGGAAACTTAATTCTCTACAAATAAGGTCTCTTAACATTTTGCCGTAGCTCGCTTCGTTTCCGAGATATTTGCAGATTTATCTCAAGGGAAGGGGCCTGACGGACATATTTCGAAATATTTCTTATTCTTGTTGTTCTTCTTCTGCACAGCTAAGCTGGAAGTGGCATTTGCAGCTCGCAATAGTGCAGAGTTATCTCAAAGAAAGGGGCCACGGTGTTTCTGTATCTCTATTATGTTGGTGCGGCTTCGGAACTTTTAAATATCTTGATATATCTCGAGAACTACGCATCTGATCAAAAAATATCATAGAAGATAAAAAGTAGGAAACTTAATTCTCTACAAAAAAGGTCTCTTAACATTTTGCCATAGCTCGCTTCGTTTCCGAGATATTTGCAGATTTATCTCAAGGGAAGGGGCCTGACGGACATATTTCGAGATATTTCTTCTTCTTGTTGTTCTTCTTCTGCACAGCTAAGCTGGAAGTGGCATTTGCAGGTCGCAATAGTGCAGAGTTATCTCAAAGAAAGGGGCCACGGTGTTTCTGTATCTCTATTATGTTGGTGCGGCTTCGGAACTTTTAAATATCTTGATATATCTCGAGAACTACGCATCTGATCAAAAAATATCATACAACATAAAAAGTAGGAAACTTAATTCTCTACAAAAAAGGTATCTTAACATTTTGCCATAGCTCGCTTCGTTTCCGAGATATTTGCAGATTTATCTGAAGGGAAGGGGCCTGACGGACATATTTCGAGATATTTCTTCTTCTTGTTGTTCTTCTTCTGCACAGCTAAGCTGGAAGTGGCATTTGCAGGTCGCAATAGTGCAGAGTTATCTCAAAGAAAGGGGCCACGGTGTTTCTGTATCTCTATTATGTTGGTGCGGCTTCGGAACTTTTAAATATCTCGATATATCTCGAAAACTCCGCCTCTGATCGAAAAATATCATAGAACATAAAAAGTAGGAAACTTAATTCTCTACAAAAAAGGTCTCTTAACATTTTCCCATAGCTGGCAGCGTTTCCGAGATATTTGCAGATTTAGCTCAAGGGAAGGGGCCTGACGGACATATTCCGAGATATTTCTTCTTCTTGTTGTTCCTCTTCTGCTCAGCTAAGCTGGAAGTGGCATTTGCAGCTCGCAATAGTGCAGAGTTATCTCAAAGAAAGGGGCCACGGTGTTTCTGTATCTCTATTATGTTGGTGCGGCTTCGGAACTTTTAAATATCTTGATATATCTCGAGAACTACGCATCTGATCAAAAAATATCATAGAAGATAAAAAGTAGGAAACTTAATTCTCTACAAAAAAGGTCTCTTAACATTTTGCCATAGCTCGCTTCGTTTCCGAGATATTTGCAGATTTAGCTCAAGGGAAGGGGCCTGACGGACATATTTCGAGATATTTCTTTTTCTTGTTGTTCTTCTTCTGCACAGCTAAGCTGGAAGTGGCATTTGCAGGTCGCAATAGTGCAGAGTTATCTCAAAGAAAGGGGCCACGGTGTTTCTGTATCTCTATTATGTTGGTGCGGCTTCGGAACTTTTAAATATCTTGATATATCTCGAGAACTACGCATCTGACCAAAAAATATCATAGAACATAAAAAGTAGGAAACTTAATTCTCTACAAAAAAGGTATCCTAACATTTTGCCATAGCTCGCTTCGTTTCCGAGATATTTGCAGATTTATCTCAAGGGAAGGGGCCTGACGGACATATTTCGAGATATTTCTTCTTCTTGTTGTTCTTCTTCTGCACAGCTAAGCTGGAAGTGGCATTTGCAGGTCGCAATAGTGCAGAGTTATCTCAAAGAAAGGGGCCACGGTGTTTCTGTATCTCTATTATGTTGGTGCGGCTTCGGAACTTTTAAATATCTCGATATATCTCGAAAACTACGCTTCTGATCAAAAAATATCATAGAACATAAATTGTAGCAAACATAATTCTCTACAAAAAACGTCTCTTAACATTTTGCCATAGCTCGCTTCGTTTCCGAGATATTTGCAGATTCAGCTCAAAGGAACGGGCCTGACGGACATATTTCGAGATATTTCTTCTTCTTGTTGTTCTTCTTCTGCACAGCTAAACTGGAAGTGGCATTTCCAGCTCGCAATAGTGCAGAGTTATCTCAAAGAAAGGGGCCACGGTGTTTCTGTATCTCTATTATGTTGGTGCGGCTTCGGAACTTTTAAATATCTTGATATATCTCGAGAACTATGCATCTGATCAAAAAATATCATAGAACGTAAAAAGTAGGAAACTTAATTCTCTACAAAAAAGGTCTCTCAACATTTTGCCATAGCTCGCTTCGTTTCCGAGATATTTGCAGATTTATCTCAAGGGAAGGGGCCTGACGGACATATTTCGAGATGTTTCTTCTTCTTGTTGTTCTTCTTCTGCACAGCTAAGCTGGAAGTGGCATTTACAGCTCGCAATAGTGTAGAGTTATCTCAAAGAAACGGGCCACGGTGTTTCTGTATCTCTATTATATTGGTGCGGCTTCGGAACTTTTAAATATCTTGATATATCTCGAGAACTACGCATCTGATCAAAAAATATCATAGAACATAAAAAGTAGGAAACTTAATTCTCTACAAAAAAGGTCTCTTAACATTTTGCCATAGCTTGCTTCGTTTCCGAGATATTTGCAGATTTATCTCAAGGGAAGGGGCCTAACGGACATATTTCGTGATATTTCTTCTTCTTGTTGTTCTTCTTCTGCACAGCTAAGCTGGAAGTGGCATTTGCAGCTCGCAATAGTGCAGAGTTATCTCAAAGAAAGGGGCCACGGTGTTTCTGTATCTCTATTATGTTGGTGCGGCTTCGGAACTTTTAAATATCTTGATATATCTCGAGAACTACGCATCTGATCAAAAAATATCATAGAAGATAAAAAGTAGGAAACTTAATTCTCTACAAAAAAGGTCTCTTAACATTTTGCCATAGCTCGCTTCGTTTCCGAGATATTTGCAGATTTAGCTCAAGGGAAGGGGCCTGACGGACATATTTCGAGATATTTCTTCTTCTTGTTGTGCTTCTTCTGCACAGCTAAGCTGGAAGTGGCATTTGCAGGTCGCAATAGTGCAGAGTTATCTCAAAGAAAGGGGCCACGGTGTTTCTGTATCTCTATTATGTTGGTGCGGCTTCGGAACTTTTAAATATCTTGATATATCTCGAGAACTACGCATCTGATCAAAAAATATCATAGAAGATAAAAAGTAGGAAACTTAATTCTCTACAAAAAAGGTCTCTTAACATTTTGCCATAGCTCGCTTCGTTTCCGAGATATTTGCAGATTTAGCTCAAGGGAAGGGGCCTGACGGACATATTTCGAGATACTTCTTCTTCTTGTTGTTCTTCTTCTGCACAGCTAAGCTGGAAGTGGCATTTGCAGGTCGCAATAGTGCAGAGTTATCTCAAAGAAAGGGGCCACGGTGTTTCTGTATCTCTATTATGTTGGTGCGGCTTCGGAACTATTAAATATCTTGATATATCTCGAGAACTACGCATCTGATCAAAAAATATCATAGAACATAAAAAGTAGGAAACTTAATTCTCTACAAAAAAGGTATCTTAACATTTTGCCATAGCTCGCTTCGTTTCCGAGATATTTGCAGATTTATCTCAAGGGAAGGGGCCTGACGGACATATTTCGAGATACTTCTTCTTCTTGTTGTTCTTCTTCTGCACAGCTAAGCTGGAAGTGGCATTTGCAGGTCGCAATAGTGCAGAGTTATCTCAAAGAAAGGGGCCACGGTGTTTCTGTATCTCTATTATGTTGGTGCGGCTTCGGAACTTTTAAATATCTCGATATATCTCGAAAACTCCGCCTCTGATCGAAAAATATCATAGAACATAAAAAGTAGGAAACTTAATTCTCTACAAAAAGGTCTCTTAACATTTTCCCATAGCTGGCAGCGTTTCCGAGATATTTGCAGATTTATCTCAAGGGAAGGGGCCTGACGGACATATTACGAGATATTTCTTCTTCTTGTTGTTCTTCTTCTGCACAGCTAAGCTGGAAGTGGCATTTGCAGCTCGCAATAGTGCAGAGTTATCTCAAAGAAAGGGGCCACGGTGTTTCTGTATCTCTATTATGTTGGTGCGGCTTCGGAACTTTTAAATATCTTGATATATCTCGAGATCTACGCATCTGATCAAAAAATATCATACAACATAAAAAGTAGGAAACTTAATTCTCTACAAAAAAGGTCTCTTAACATTTTGCCATAGCTCGCTTCGTTTCCGAGATATTTGCAGATTTATCTCAAGGGAAGGGGCCTGACGGACATATTTCGAGATATTTCTTCTTCTTGTTGTTCTTCTTCTGCACAGCTAAGCTGGAAGTGGCATTTGCGGCTCGCACTAGTGCAGAGTTATCTCAAAGAAAGGGGCCACGGTGTTTCTGTATCTCTATTATGTTGGTGCGGCTTCGGAACTTTTAAACATCTTGATATATATCGAGAACTACGCATCTGATCAAAAAATATCATACTATATAAAAAGTAGGAAACTTAATTCTCTACAAGAAAGGTCTCAAAACATTTTGCCATAGCTCGCTTCGTTTCCGAGATATTTGCAGATTAATCTCATGGGAAGGGGCCTGACGGACATATTTCGAGATATTTCTTCTTCTTGTTGTTCTTCTTCTGCACAGCTAAGCTGGAAGTGGCATTTGCAGCTCGCAATAGTGCAGAGTTAGCTCAAAGAGAGGGGCCACGGTGTTTCTGTATCTCTATTATGTTGGTGCGGCTTCGGAACTTTTAAATATCTTGATATATCTCGAGAACTACGCATCTGATCAAAAAATATCGTAGAAGATAAAAAGTAGGAAACTTAATTCTCTACAAAAAAGGTCTCTTAACATTTTGCCATAGCTCGCTTCGTTTCCGAGGTATTTGCAGATTTATCTCAAGGGAAGGGGCCTGACGGACATATTTCGAGATATTTCTTCTTCTTGTTGTTCTTCTTCTGCACAGCTAAGCTGGAGGGGGCATTTGCGGCTCGCACTAGTGCAGAGTTATCTCAAAGAAAGGGGCCACGGTGTTTCTGTATCTCTATTATGTTCGTGCGGCTTCGGAACTTTTAAATATCTTGATATATCTCGAGAACTACGCATCTGATCAAAAAATATCATAGAACATAAAAAGTAGGAAACTTAATTCTCTACAAAAAAGGTCTCTTAACATTTTGCCATAGCTCGCTTCGTTTCCGAGATATTTGCAGATTTATCTCAAGGGAAGGGGCCTGACGGACATATTTCGAGATATTTCTTCTTCTTGTTGTTCTTCTTCTGCACAGCTAAGCTGGAAGTGGCATTTGCAGCTCGCAATAGTGCAGAGTTATCTCAAAGAAAGGGGCCACGGTGTTTCTGTATCTCTATTATGTTGGTGCGGCTTCGGAACTTTTAAATATCTTGATATATCTCGAGAACTACGCGTCTGATCAAAAAATATCATACAACATAAAAAGTAGGAAACTTAATTCTCTACAAAAAAGGTCTCTTAGCATTTTGCCATAGCTCGCTTCGTTTCCGAGAGATTTGCAGATTTATCTCAAGGGAAGGGGCCTGACGGACATATTTCGAGATATTTCTTCTTCTTGTTGTTCTTCTTCTGCACAGTTAAGCTGGAAGTGGCATTTGCAGCTCGCAATAGTGCAGAGTTATCTCAAAGAAAGGGGCCACGGTGTTTCTGTATCTCTATTATGTTGGTGCGGCTTCGGAACTTTTAAATATCTTGATATATCTCGAGATCTACGCATCTGATCAAAAAATATCATACAACATAAAAAGTAGGAAACTTAATTCTCTACAAAAAAGGTCTCTTAACATTTTGCCATAGCTCGCTTCGTTTCCGAGATATTTGCAGATTTATCTCAAGGGAAGGGGCCTGACGGACATATTTCGAGATATTTCTTCTTCTTGTTGTTCTTCTTCTGCACAGCTAAGCTGGAAGTGGCATTTGCGGCTCGCACTAGTGCAGAGTTATCTCAAAGAAAGGGGCCACGGTGTTTCTGTATCTCTATTATGTTGGTGCGGCTTCGGAACTTTTAAACATCTTGATATATATCGAGAACTACGCATCTGATCAAAAAATATCATACTATATAAAAAGTAGGAAACTTAATTCTCTACAAGAAAGGTCTCAAAACATTTTGCCATAGCTCGCTTCGTTTCCGAGATATTTGCAGATTTATCTCAAGGGAAGGGGCCTGACGGACATATTTCGAGATATTTCTTCTTCTTGTTGTTCTTCTTCTGCACAGCTAAGCTGGAGGGGGCATTTGCGGCTCGCACTAGTGCAGAGTTATCTCAAAGAAAGGGGCCACGGTGTTTCTGTATCTCTATTATGTTCGTGCGGCTTCGGAACTTTTAAATATCTTGATATATCTCGAGAACTACGCATCTGATCAAAAAATATCATAGAACATAAAAAGTAGGAAACTTAATTCTCTACAAAAAAGGTCTCTTAACATTTTGCCATAGCTCGCTTCGTTTCCGAGATATTTGCAGATTTATCTGAAGGGAAGGGGCCTGACGGACATATTTCGAGATATTTCTTCTTCTTGTTGTTCTTCTTCTGCACAGCTAAGCTGGAAGTGGCATTTGCAGCTCGCAATAGTGCAGAGTTATCTCAAAGAAAGGGGCCACGGTGTTTCTGTATCTCTATTATGTTGGTGCGGCTTCGGAACTTTTAAATATCTTGATATATCTCGAGAACTACGCATCTGATCAAAAAATATCATAGAACATAAAAAGTAGGAAACTTAATTCTCTACAAAAAAGGTCTCTTAACATTTTCCCATAGCTGGCAGCGCTTCCGAGATATTTGCAGATTTAGCTCAAGGGAAGGGGCCTGACGGACATATTCCGAGATATTTCTTCTTCTTGTTGTTCCTCTTCTGCTCAGCTAAGCTGGAAGTGGCATTTGCAGCTCGCAATAGTGCAGAGTTATCTCAAAGAAAGAGGCCACGGTGTTTCTGTATCTCTATTATGTTGGTGCGGCTTCGGAACTTTTAAATATCTGGATGTATCTCGAGAACTACGCATCTGATCAAAAAATATCATAGAACATAAAAAGTAGGAAACTTAATTCTCTACAAATAAGGTCTCTTAACATTTTGCCGTAGCTCGCTTCGTTTCCGAGATATTTGCAGATTTATCTCAAGGGAAGGGGCCTGACGGACATATTTCGAAATATTTCTTATTCTTGTTGTTCTTCTTCTGCACAGCTAAGCTGGAAGTGGCATTTGCAGCTCGCAATAGTGCAGAGTTATCTCAAAGAAAGGGGCCACGGTGTTTCTGTATCTCTATTATGTTGGTGCGGCTTCGGAACTTTTAAATATCTTGATATATCTCGAGAACTACGCATCTGATCAAAAAATATCATAGAAGATAAAAAGTAGGAAACTTAATTCTCTACAAAAAAGGTCTCTTAACATTTTGCCATAGCTCGCTTCGTTTCCGAGATATTTGCAGATTTATCTCAAGGGAAGGGGCCTGACGGACATATTTCGAGATATTTCTTCTTCTTGTTGTTCTTCTTCTGCACAGCTAAGCTGGAAGTGGCATTTGCAGGTCGCAATAGTGCAGAGTTATCTCAAAGAAAGGGGCCACGGTGTTTCTGTATCTCTATTATGTTGGTGCGGCTTCGGAACTTTTAAATATCTTGATATATCTCGAGAACTACGCATCTGATCAAAAAATATCATACAACATAAAAAGTAGGAAACTTAATTCTCTACAAAAAAGGTATCTTAACATTTTGCCATAGCTCGCTTCGTTTCCGAGATATTTGCAGATTTATCTGAAGGGAAGGGGCCTGACGGACATATTTCGAGATATTTCTTCTTCTTGTTGTTCTTCTTCTGCACAGCTAAGCTGGAAGTGGCATTTGCAGGTCGCAATAGTGCAGAGTTATCTCAAAGAAAGGGGCCACGGTGTTTCTGTATCTCTATTATGTTGGTGCGGCTTCGGAACTTTTAAATATCTCGATATATCTCGAAAACTCCGCCTCTGATCGAAAAATATCATAGAACATAAAAAGTAGGAAACTTAATTCTCTACAAAAAAGGTCTCTTAACATTTTCCCATAGCTGGCAGCGTTTCCGAGATATTTGCAGATTTAGCTCAAGGGAAGGGGCCTGACGGACATATTCCGAGATATTTCTTCTTCTTGTTGTTCCTCTTCTGCTCAGCTAAGCTGGAAGTGGCATTTGCAGCTCGCAATAGTGCAGAGTTATCTCAAAGAAAGGGGCCACGGTGTTTCTGTATCTCTATTATGTTGGTGCGGCTTCGGAACTTTTAAATATCTTGATATATCTCGAGAACTACGCATCTGATCAAAAAATATCATAGAAGATAAAAAGTAGGAAACTTAATTCTCTACAAAAAAGGTCTCTTAACATTTTGCCATAGCTCGCTTCGTTTCCGAGATATTTGCAGATTTAGCTCAAGGGAAGGGGCCTGACGGACATATTTCGAGATATTTCTTTTTCTTGTTGTTCTTCTTCTGCACAGCTAAGCTGGAAGTGGCATTTGCAGGTCGCAATAGTGCAGAGTTATCTCAAAGAAAGGGGCCACGGTGTTTCTGTATCTCTATTATGTTGGTGCGGCTTCGGAACTTTTAAATATCTTGATATATCTCGAGAACTACGCATCTGACCAAAAAATATCATAGAACATAAAAAGTAGGAAACTTAATTCTCTACAAAAAAGGTATCCTAACATTTTGCCATAGCTCGCTTCGTTTCCGAGATATTTGCAGATTTATCTCAAGGGAAGGGGCCTGACGGACATATTTCGAGATATTTCTTCTTCTTGTTGTTCTTCTTCTGCACAGCTAAGCTGGAAGTGGCATTTGCAGGTCGCAATAGTGCAGAGTTATCTCAAAGAAAGGGGCCACGGTGTTTCTGTATCTCTATTATGTTGGTGCGGCTTCGGAACTTTTAAATATCTCGATATATCTCGAAAACTACGCTTCTGATCAAAAAATATCATAGAACATAAATTGTAGCAAACATAATTCTCTACAAAAAACGTCTCTTAACATTTTGCCATAGCTCGCTTCGTTTCCGAGATATTTGCAGATTCAGCTCAAAGGAACGGGCCTGACGGACATATTTCGAGATATTTCTTCTTCTTGTTGTTCTTCTTCTGCACAGCTAAACTGGAAGTGGCATTTCCAGCTCGCAATAGTGCAGAGTTATCTCAAAGAAAGGGGCCACGGTGTTTCTGTATCTCTATTATGTTGGTGCGGCTTCGGAACTTTTAAATATCTTGATATATCTCGAGAACTATGCATCTGATCAAAAAATATCATAGAACGTAAAAAGTAGGAAACTTAATTCTCTACAAAAAAGGTCTCTCAACATTTTGCCATAGCTCGCTTCGTTTCCGAGATATTTGCAGATTTATCTCAAGGGAAGGGGCCTGACGGACATATTTCGAGATGTTTCTTCTTCTTGTTGTTCTTCTTCTGCACAGCTAAGCTGGAAGTGGCATTTACAGCTCGCAATAGTGTAGAGTTATCTCAAAGAAACGGGCCACGGTGTTTCTGTATCTCTATTATATTGGTGCGGCTTCGGAACTTTTAAATATCTTGATATATCTCGAGAACTACGCATCTGATCAAAAAATATCATAGAACATAAAAAGTAGGAAACTTAATTCTCTACAAAAAAGGTCTCTTAACATTTTGCCATAGCTTGCTTCGTTTCCGAGATATTTGCAGATTTATCTCAAGGGAAGGGGCCTAACGGACATATTTCGTGATATTTCTTCTTCTTGTTGTTCTTCTTCTGCACAGCTAAGCTGGAAGTGGCATTTGCAGCTCGCAATAGTGCAGAGTTATCTCAAAGAAAGGGGCCACGGTGTTTCTGTATCTCTATTATGTTGGTGCGGCTTCGGAACTTTTAAATATCTTGATATATCTCGAGAACTACGCATCTGATCAAAAAATATCATAGAAGATAAAAAGTAGGAAACTTAATTCTCTACAAAAAAGGTCTCTTAACATTTTGCCATAGCTCGCTTCGTTTCCGAGATATTTGCAGATTTAGCTCAAGGGAAGGGGCCTGACGGACATATTTCGAGATATTTCTTCTTCTTGTTGTGCTTCTTCTGCACAGCTAAGCTGGAAGTGGCATTTGCAGGTCGCAATAGTGCAGAGTTATCTCAAAGAAAGGGGCCACGGTGTTTCTGTATCTCTATTATGTTGGTGCGGCTTCGGAACTTTTAAATATCTTGATATATCTCGAGAACTACGCATCTGATCAAAAAATATCATAGAAGATAAAAAGTAGGAAACTTAATTCTCTACAAAAAAGGTCTCTTAACATTTTGCCATAGCTCGCTTCGTTTCCGAGATATTTGCAGATTTAGCTCAAGGGAAGGGGCCTGACGGACATATTTCGAGATACTTCTTCTTCTTGTTGTTCTTCTTCTGCACAGCTAAGCTGGAAGTGGCATTTGCAGGTCGCAATAGTGCAGAGTTATCTCAAAGAAAGGGGCCACGGTGTTTCTGTATCTCTATTATGTTGGTGCGGCTTCGGAACTATTAAATATCTTGATATATCTCGAGAACTACGCATCTGATCAAAAAATATCATAGAACATAAAAAGTAGGAAACTTAATTCTCTACAAAAAAGGTATCTTAACATTTTGCCATAGCTCGCTTCGTTTCCGAGATATTTGCAGATTTATCTCAAGGGAAGGGGCCTGACGGACATATTTCGAGATACTTCTTCTTCTTGTTGTTCTTCTTCTGCACAGCTAAGCTGGAAGTGGCATTTGCAGGTCGCAATAGTGCAGAGTTATCTCAAAGAAAGGGGCCACGGTGTTTCTGTATCTCTATTATGTTGGTGCGGCTTCGGAACTTTTAAATATCTCGATATATCTCGAAAACTCCGCCTCTGATCGAAAAATATCATAGAACATAAAAAGTAGGAAACTTAATTCTCTACAAAAAGGTCTCTTAACATTTTCCCATAGCTGGCAGCGTTTCCGAGATATTTGCAGATTTAGCTCAAGGGAACGGGCCTGACGGACATATTCCGAGATATTTCTTCTTCTTGTTGTTCCTCTTCTGCTCAGCTAAGCTGGAAGTGGCATTTGCAGCTCGCTATAGTGCAGAGTTATCTCAAAGAAAGAGGCCACGGTGTTTCTGTATCTCTATTATGTTGGTGCGGCTTCGGAACTTTTAAATATCTCGATGTATCTCGAGAACTACGCATCTGATCAAAAAATATCATAGAACATAAAAAGTAGGAAACTTAATTCTCTACAAATAAGGTCTCTTAACATTTTGCCGTAGCTCGCTTCGTTTCCGAGATATTTGCAGATTTATCTCAAGGGAAGGGGCCTGACGGACATATTTCGAAATATTTCTTATTCTTGTTGTTCTTCTTCTGCACAGCTAAGCTGGAAGTGGCATTTGCAGCTCGCAATAGTGCAGAGTTATCTCAAAGAAAGGGGCCACGGTGTTTCTGTATCTCTATTATGTTGGTGCGGCTTCGGAACTTTTAAATATCTTGATATATCTCGAGAACTACGCATCTGATCAAAAAATATCATAGAAGATAAAAAGTAGGAAACTTAATTCTCTACAAAAAAGGTCTCTTAACATTTTGCCATAGCTCGCTTCGTTTCCGAGATATTTGCAGATTTAGCTCAAGGGAAGGGGCCTGACGGACATATTTCGAGATATTTCTTTTTCTTGTTGTTCTTCTTCTGCACAGCTAAGCTGGAAGTGGCATTTGCAGGTCGCAATAGTGTAGAGTAATCTCAAAGAAACGGGCCACGGTGTTTCTGTATCTCTATTATGTTGGTGCGGCTTCGGAACTTTTAAATATCTTGATATATCTCGAGAACTACGCATCTGATCAAAAAATATCATACAAGATAAAAAGTAGGAAACTTAATTCTCTACAAAAAAGGTCTCTTAACATTTTGCCATAGCTCGCTTCGTTTCCGAGATATTTGCAGATTTAGCTCAAGGGAAGGGGCCTGACGGACATATTTCGAGATATTTCTTCTTCTTGTTGTTCTTCTTCTGCACAGCTAAGCTGGAAGTGGCATTTGCAGGTCGCAATAGTGCAGAGTTATCTCAAAGAAAGGGGCCACGGTGTTTCTGTATCTCTAGTATGTTGGTGCGGCTTCGGAACTTTTAAATATCTCGATGTATCTCGAGAACTTTCGAATCTGATCAAAAAATATCATAGAACATAAAAAGTAGGGAACTTAATTCTCTACAAATAAGGTCTCTTAACATTTTGCCGCAGCTCGCTTCGTTTCCGAGATATTTGCAGATTTATCTCAAGGGAAGGGGCCTGACGGACATATTTCGAAATATTTCTTATTCTTGTTGTTCTTCTTCTGCACAGCTAAGCTGGAAGTGGCATTTGCAGCTCGCAATAGTGCAGAATTATCTCAAAGAAAGGGGCCACGGTGTTTCTGTACCTCTGTTATGTTGGTGCAGCTTCGGAGCTTTTAAATATCTTGATATATCTCGAGAACTACGCATCTGATCAAAAAATATCATAGAACATAAAAAGTAGGAAACTTAATTCTGTACAAAAAAGGTATCTTAACATTTTGCCATAGCTCGCTTCGTTTCCGAGATATTTGCAGATTTATCTCAAGGGAAGGGGCCTGACGGACATATTTCGAGATATTTCTTCTTCTTGTTGTTCTTTTTCTGCACAGCTAAGCTCGAAGCGGCGTTTGCAGCTCGCAATCGTGCAGAGTTATCTCAAAGAAAGGGGCCACGGTGTTTCTGTATCTCTATTATGTTGGTGCGGCTTCGGAACTTTTAAATATCTTGATATATCTCGAGAACTACGCCTCTGATCGAAAAATATCATAGAACATAAAAAGTAGGAAACTTAATTCTCTACAAAAAAGGTCTCTTAACATTTTCCCATAGCTGGCATCGTTTCCGAGATATTTGCAGATTTAACTCAAGGGAAGGGGCCTGACGGACATATTCCGAGATATTTCTTCTTCTTGTTGTTCCTCTTCTGCTCAGCTAAGCTGGAAGTGGCATTTGCAGCTCGCTATAGTGCAGAGTTATCTCAAAGAAAGAGGCCACGGTGTTTCTGTATCTCTATTATGTTGGTGCGGCTTCGGAACTTTTAAATATCTCGATATATCTCGAAAACTACGCTTCTGATCAAAAAATATCAGAGAACGTAAATTGTAGGAAACATAATTCTCTACAAAAAAGGTCTCTTAACATTTTGCCATAGCTCGCTTCGTTTCCGAGATATTTGCAGATTTATCTCAAGGGAAGGGGCCTGACGGACATATTTCGAGATGTTTCTTCTTCTTGTTGTTCTTCTTCTGCACAGCTAAGCTGGAAGTGGCATTTACAGCTCGCAATAGTGCAGAGTTATCTCAAAGAAAGGGGCCACGGTGTTTCTGTATCTCTATTATGTTGGTGCGGCTTCGGAACTTTTAAATATCTTGATATATCTCGAGAACTACGCATCTGATCAAAAAATATCATAGAAGATAAAAAGTAGGAAACTTAATTCTCTACAAAAAAGGTCTCTTAACATTTTGCCATAGCTCGCTTCGTTTCCGAGATATTTGCAGATTTATCTCAAGGGAAGGGGCCTGACGGACATATTTCGAGATATTTCTTCTTCTTGTTGTTCTTCTTCTGCACAGCTAAGCTGGAAGTGGCATTTGCAGGTCGCAATAGTGCAGAGTTATCTCAAAGAAAGGGGCCACGGTGTTTCTGTATCTCTATTATGTTGGTGCGGCTTCGGAACTTTTAAATATCTCGATATATCTCGAAAACTACGCCTCTGATCGAAAAATATCATAGAACATAAAAAGTAGGAAACTTAATTCTCTACAAATAAGGTCTCTTAACATTTTGCCGTAGCTCGCTTCGATTCCGAGATATTTGCAGATTTATCTCAAGGGAAGGGGCCTGACGGACATATTTCGAAATATTTCTTATTCTTGTTGTTCTTCTTCTGCACAGCTAAGCTGGAAGTGGCATTTGTAGCGCGCAATAGTGCAGAGTTATCTCAAAGAAAGGGGCCACGGTGTTTCTGTATCTCTATTATGTTGGTGCAGCTTCGGAACTTTTAAATATCTTGATATATCTCGAGAACTACGCATCTGATCAAAAAATATCATAGAACATAAAAAGTAGGAAACTTAATTCTCTACAAAAAAGGTCTCTTAACATTTTCCCATAGCTGGCAGCGTTTCCGAGATATTTGCAGATTTAGCTCAAGGGAAGGGGCCTGACGGACATATTCCGAGATATTTCTTCTTCTTGTTGTTCCTCTTCTGCTCAGCTAAGCTGGAAGTGGCATTTGCAGCTCGCAATAGTGCAGAGTTATCTCAAAGAAAGGGGCCACGGTGTTTCTGTATCTCTATTATGTTGGTGCGGCTTCGGAACTTTTAAATATCTTGATATATCTCGAGAACTACGCATCTGATCAAAAAATATCATAGAACATAAAAAGTAGGAAACTTAATTCTCTACAAAAAAGGTATCTTAACATTTTGCCATAGCTCGCTTCGTTTCCGAGATATTTGCAGATTTATCTGAAGGGAAGGGGCCTGACGGACATATTTCGAGATATTTCTTCTTCTTGTTGTTCTTCTTCTGCACAGCTAAGCTGGAAGTGGCATTTGCAGGTCGCAATAGTGCAGAGTTATCTCAAAGAAAGGGGCCACGGTGTTTCTGTATCTCTATTATGTTGGTGCGGCTTCGGAACTTTTAAATATCTCGATATATCTCGAAAACTCCGCCTCTGATCGAAAAATATCATAGAACATAAAAAGTAGGAAACTTAATTCTCTACAAAAAAGGTCTCTTAACATTTTCCCATAGCTGGCAGCGTTTCCGAGATATTTGCAGATTTAGCTCAAGGGAAGGGGCCTGACGGACATATTCCGAGATATTTCTTCTTCTTGTTGTTCCTCTTCTGCTCAGCTAAGCTGGAAGTGGCATTTGCAGCTCGCAATAGTGCAGAGTTATCTCAAAGAAAGAGGCCACCGTGTTTCTGTATCTCTATTATGTTGGTGCGGCTTCGGAACTTTTAAATATCTCGATATATCTCGAAAACTACGCCTCTGATCGAAAAATATCATAGAACATAAAAAGTAGGAAACTTAATTCTCTACAAATAAGGTCTCTTAACATTTTGCCGTAGCTCGCTTCGATTCCGAGATATTTGCAGATTTATCTCAAGGGAAGGGGCCTGACGGACATATTTCGAAATATTTCTTATTCTTGTTGTTCTTCTTCTGCACAGCTAAGCTGGAAGTGGCATTTGTAGCGCGCAATAGTGCAGAGTTATCTCAAAGAAAGGGGCCACGGTGTTTCTGTATCTCTATTATGTTGGTGCAGCTTCGGAACTTTTAAATATCTTGATATATCTCGAGAACTACGCATCTGATCAAAAAATATCATAGAACATAAAAAGTAGGAAACTTAATTCTCTACAAAAAAGGTCTCTTAACATTTTCCCATAGCTGGCAGCGTTTCCGAGATATTTGCAGATTTAGCTCAAGGGAAGGGACCTGACGGACATATTCCGAGATATTTCTTCTTCTTGTTGTTCCTCTTCTGCTCAGCTAAGCTGGAAGTGGCATTTGCAGCTCGCAATAGTGCAGAGTTATCTCAAAGAAAGGGGCCACGGTGTTTCTGTATCTCTATTATGTTGGTGCGGCTTCGGAACTTTTAAATATCTTGATATATCTCGAGAACTACGCATCTGATCAAAAAATATCATAGAACATAAAAAGTAGGAAACTTAATTCTCTACAAAAAAGGTATCTTAACATTTTGCCATAGCTCGCTTCGTTTCCGAGATATTTGCAGATTTATCTGAAGGGAAGGGGCCTGACGGACATATTTCGAGATATTTCTTCTTCTTGTTGTTCTTCTTCTGCACAGCTAAGCTGGAAGTGGCATTTGCAGGTCGCAATAGTGCAGAGTTATCTCAAAGAAAGGGGCCACGGTGTTTCTGTATCTCTATTATGTTGGTGCGGCTTCGGAACTTTTAAATATCTTGATATATCTCGAGAACTACTCATCTGATCAAAAAATATCATAGAACATAAAAAGTAGGAAACTTAATTCTCTACAAAAAAGGTATCCTAACATTTTGCCATAGCTCGCTTCGTTTCCGAGATATTTGCAGATTTATCTCAAGGGAAGGGGCCTGACGGACATATTTCGAGATATTTCTTCTTCTTGTTGTTCTTCTTCTGCACAGCTAAGCTGGAAGTGGCATTTGCAGGTCGCAATAGTGCAGAGTTATCTCAAAGAAAGGGGCCACGGTGTTTCTGTATCTCTATTATGTTGGTGCGGCTTCGGAACTTTTAAATATCTCGATATATCTCGAAAACTACGCTTCTGATCAAAAAATATCATAGAACATAAATTGTAGGAAACATAATTCTCTACAAAAAACGTCTCTTAACATTTTGCCATAGCTCGCTTCGTTTCCGAGATATTTGCAGATTCAGCTCAAAGGAACGGGCCTGACGGACATATTTCGAGATATTTCTTCTTCTTGTTGTTCTTCTTCTGCACAGCTAAACTGGAAGTGGCATTTCCAGCTCGCAATAGTGCAGAGTTATCTCAAAGAAAGGGGCCACGGTGTTTCTGTATCTCTATTATGTTGGTGCGGCTTCGGAACTTTTAAATATCTTGATATATCTCGAGAACTATGCATCTGATCAAAAAATATCATAGAACATAAAAAGTAGGAAACTTAATTCTCTACAAAAAAGGTCTCTTAACATTTTGCCATAGCTCGCTTCGTTTCCGAGATATTTGCAGATTTATCTCAAGGGAAGGGGCCTGACGGACATATTTCGAGATGTTTCTTCTTCTTGTTGTTCTTCTTCTGCACAGCTAAGCTGGAAGTGGCATTTACAGCTCGCAATAGTGTAGAGTTATCTCAAAGAAACGGGCCACGGTGTTTCTGTATCTCTATTATGTTGGTGCAGCTTCGGAACTTTTAAATATCTTGATATATCTCGAGAACTACGCATCTGATCAAAAAATATCATAGAACATAAAAAGTAGGAAACTTAATTCTCTACAAAAAAGGTCTCTTAACATTTTCCCATAGCTGGCAACGTTTCCGAGATATTTGCAGATTTAGCTCAAGGGAAGGGGCCTGACGGACATATTCCGAGATATTTCTTCTTCTTGTTGTTCCTCTTCTGCTCAGCTAAGCTGGAAGTGGCATTTGCAGCTCGCAATAGTGCAGAGTTATCTCAAAGAAAGGGGCCACGGTGTTTCTGTATCTCTATTATGTTGGTGCGGCTTCGGAACTTTTAAATATCTTGATATATCTCGAGAACTACGCATCTGATCAAAAAATATCATAGAACATAAAAAGTAGGAAACTTAATTCTCTACAAAAAAGGTATCTTAACATTTTGCCATAGCTCGCTTCGTTTCCGAGATATTTGCAGATTTATCTCAAGGGAAGGGGCCTGACGGACATATTTCGAGATATTTCTTCTTCTTGTTGTTCTTCTTCTGCACAGCTAAGCTGGAAGTGGCATTTGCAGGTCGCAATAGTGCAGAGTTATCTCAAAGAAAGGGGCCACGGTGTTTCTGTATCTCTATTATGTTGGTGCGGCTTCGGAACTTTTAAATATCTCGATATATCTCGAAAACTCCGCCTCTGATCGAAAAATATCATAGAACATAAAAAGTAGGAAACTTAATTCTCAACAAAAAAGGTCTCTTAACATTTTCCCATAGCTGGCAGCGTTTCCGTGATATTTGCAGATTTAGCTCAAGGGAAGGGGCCTGACGGACATATTCCGAGATATTTCTTCTTCTTGTTGTTCCTCTTCTGCTCAGCTAAGCTGGAAGTGGCATTTGCAGCTCGCTATAATGCAGAGTTATCTCAAAGAAAGAGGCCACGGTGTTTCTGTATCTCTATTATGTTGGTGCGGCTTCGGAACTTTTAAATATCTCGATGTATCTCGAGAACTACGCATCTGATCAAAAAATATCATAGAACATAAAAAGTAGGAAACTTAATTCTCTACAAATAAGGTCTCTTAACATTTTGCCGTAGCTCGCTTCGTTTCCGAGATATTTGCAGATTTATCTCAAGGGAAGGGGCCTGACGGACATATTTCGAAATATTTCTTATTCTTGTTGTTCTTCTTCTGCACAGCTAAGCTGGAAGTGGCATTTGCAGCTCGCAATAGTGCAGAGTTATCTCAAAGAAAGGGGCCACGGTGTTTCTGTATCTCTATTATGTTGGTGCGGCTTCGGAACTTTTAAATATCTTGATATATCTCGAGAACTACGCATCTGATCAAAAAATATCATAGAAGATAAAAAGTAGCAAACTTAATTCTCTACAAAAAAGGTCTCTTAACATTTTGCCATAGCTCGCTTCGTTTCCGAGATATTTGCAGATTTAGCTCAAGGGAAGGGGCCTGACGGACATATTTCGAGATATTTCTTTTTCTTGTTGTTCTTCTTCTGCACAGCTAAGCTGGAAGTGGCATTTGCAGGTCGCAATAGTGCAGAGTTATCTCAAAGAAAGGGGCCACGGTGTTTCTGTATCTCTATTATGTTGGTGCGGCTTCGGAACTTTTAAATATCTTGATATATCTCGAGAACTATGCATCTGATCAAAAAATATCATAGAACATAAAAAGTAGGAAACTTAATTCTCTACAAAAAAGGTCTCTTAACATTTTGCCATAGCTTGCTTCGTTTCCGAGATATTTGCAGATTTATCTCAAGGGAAGGGGCCTAACGGACATATTTCGTGATATTTCTTCTTCTTGTTGTTCTTCTTCTGCACAGCTAAGCTGGAAGTGGCATTTGCAGCTCGCAATAGTGCAGAGTTATCTCAAAGAAAGGGGCCACGGTGTTTCTGTATCTCTATTATGTTGGTGCGGCTTCGGAACTTTTAAATATCTTGATATATCTCGAGAACTACGCATCTGATCAAAAAATATCATAGAAGATAAAAAGTAGGAAACTTAATTCTCTACAAAAAAGGTCTCTTAACATTTTGCCATAGCTCGCTTCGTTTCCGAGATATTTGCAGATTTAGCTCAAGGGAAGGGGCCTGACGGACATATTTCGAGATATTTCTTCTTCTTGTTGTTCTTCTTCTGCACAGCTAAGCTGGAAGTGGCATTTGCAGGTCGCAATAGTGCAGAGTTATCTCAAAGAAAGGGGCCACGGTGTCTCTGTATCTCTAGTATGTTGGTGCGGCTTCGGAACTTTTAAATATCTCGATGTATCTCGAGAACTACGAATCTGATCAAAAAATATCATAGAACATAAAAAGTAGGGAACTTAATTCTCTACAAATAAGGTCTCTTAACATTTTGCCGTAGCTCGCTTCGTTTCCGAGATATTTGCAGATTTATCTCAAGGGAAGGGGCCTGACGGACATATTTCGAAATATTTCTTATTCTTGTTGTTCTTCTTCTGCACAGCTAAGCTGGAAGTGGCATTTGCAGCTCGCAATAGTGCAGAATTATCTCAAAGAAAGGGGCCACGGTGTTTCTGTACCTCTGTTATGTTGGTGCAGCTTCGGAGCTTTTAAATATCTTGATATATCTCGAGAACTACGCATCTGATCAAAAAATATCATAGAACATAAAAAGTAGGAAACTTAATTCTGTACAAAAAAGGTATCTTAACATTTTGCCATAGCTCGCTTCGTTTCCGAGATATTTGCAGATTTATCTCAAGGGACGGGGCCTGACGGACATATTTCGAGATATTTCTTCTTCTTGTTGTTCTTTTTCTGCACAGCTAAGCTCGAAGCGGCGTTTGCAGCTCGCAATCGTGCAGAGTTATCTCAAAGAAAGGGGCCACGGTGTTTCTGTATCTCTATTATGTTGGTGCGGCTTCGGAACTTTTAAATATCTTGATATATCTCGAGAACTACGCCTCTGATCGAAAAATATCATAGAACATAAAAAGTAGGAAACTTAATTCTCTACAAAAAAGATCTCTTAACATTTTGCCATAGCTCGCTTCGTTTCCGAGATATTTGCAGATTTATCTCAAGGGAAGGGGCCTGACGGACATATTTCGAGATGTTTCTTCTTCTTGTTGTTCTTCTTCTGCACAGCTAAGCTGGAAGTGGCATTTGCAGCTCGCAATAGTGCAGAATTATCTCAAAGAAAGGGGCCACGGTGTTTCTGTACCTCTGTTATGTTGGTGCAGCTTCGGAGCTTTTAAATATCTTGATATATCTCGAGAACTACGCATCTGATCAAAAAATATCATAGAACATAAAAAGTAGGAAACTTAATTCTGTACAAAAAAGGTATCTTAACATTTTGCCATAGCTCGCTTCGTTTCCGAGATATTTGCAGATTTATCTCAAGGGAAGGGGCCTGACGGACATATTTCGAGATATTTCTTCTTCTTGTTGTTCTTCTTCTGCACAGCTAAGCTCGAAGCGGCGTTTGCAGCTCGCAATCGTGCAGAGTTATCTCAAAGAAAGGGGCCACGGTGTTTCTGTATCTCTATTATGTTGGTGCGGCTTCGGAACTTTTAAATATCTTGATATATCTCGAGAACTACGCCTCTGATCGAAAAATATCATAGAACATAAAAAGTAGGAAACTTAATTCTCTACAAAACAGGTCTCTTAACATTTTCCCATAGCTGGCATCGTTTCCGAGATATTTGCAGATTTAACTCAAGGGAAGGGGCCTGACGGACATATTCCGAGATATTTCTTCTTCTTGTTGTTCCTCTTCTGCTCAGCTAAGCTGGAAGTGGCATTTGCAGCTCGCAATAGTGCAGAGTTATCTCAAAGAAAGAGGCCACGGTGTTTCTGTATCTCTATTATGTTGGTGCGGCTTCGGAACTTTTAAATATCTCGATATATCTCGAAAACTACGCTTCTGATCAAAAAATATCAGAGAACGTAAATTGTAGGAAACATAATTCTCTACAAAAAAGGTCTCTTAACATTTTGCCATAGCTCGCTTCGTTTCCGAGATATTTGCAGATTTATCTCAAGGGAAGGGGCCTGACGGACATATTTCGAGATGTTTCTTCTTCTTGTTGTTCTTCTTCTGCACAGCTAAGCTAGAAGTGGCATTTACAGCTCGCAATAGTGCAGAGTTATCTCAAAGAAAGGGGCCACGGTGTTTCTGTATCTCTATTATGTTGGTGCGGCTTCGGAACTTTTAAATATCTTGATATATCTCGAGAACTACGCATCTGATCAAAAAATATCATAGAAGATAAAAAGTAGGAAACTTAATTCTCTACAAAAAAGGTCTCTTAACATTTTGCCATAGCTCGCTTCGTTTCCGAGATATTTGCAGATTTATCTGAAGGGAAGGGGCCTGACGGACATATTTCGAGATATTTCTTCTTCTTGTTGTTCTTCTTCTGCACAGCTAAGCTGGAAGTGGCATTTGCAGGTCGCAATAGTGCAGAGTTATCTCAAAGAAAGGGGCCACGGTGTTTCTGTATCTCTATTATGTTGGTGCGGCTTCGGAACTTTTAAATATCTCGATATATCTCGAAAACTACGCCTCTGATCGAAAAATATCATAGAACATAAAAAGTAGGAAACTTAATTCTCTACAAATAAGGTCTCTTAACATTTTGCCGTAGCTCGCTTCGATTCCGAGATATTTGCAGATTTATCTCAAGGGAAGGGGCCTGACGGACATATTTCGAAATATTTCTTATTCTTGTTGTTCTTCTTCTGCACAGCTAAGCTGGAAGTGGCATTTGCAGCTCGCAATAGTGCAGAGTTATCTCAAAGAAAGGGGCCACGGTGTTTCTGTATCTCTATTATGTTGGTGCGGCTTCGGAACTTTTAAATATCTTGATATATCTCGAGAACTACGCATCTGATCAAAAAATATCATAGAAGATAAAAAGTAGGAAACTTAATTCGCTACAAAAAAGGTCTCTTAACATTTTGCCATAGCTCGCTTCGTTTCCGAGATATTTGCAGATTTAGCTCAAGGGAAGGGGCCTGACGGACATATTTCGAGATATTTCTTCTTCTTGTTGTTCTTCTTCTGCACAGCTAAGCTGGAAGTGGCATTTGCAGGTCGCAATAGTGCAGAGTTATCTCAAAGAAAGGGGCCACGGTGTTTCTGTATCTCTATTATGTTGGTGCGGCTTCGGAACTTTTAAATATCTTGATATATCTCGAGAACTACGCATCTGATCAAAAAATATCATAGAACATAAAAAGTAGGAAACTTAATTCTCTACAAAAAAGGTATCTTAACATTTTGCCATAGCTCGCTTCGTTTTCGAGATATTTGCAGATTTATCTCAAGGGAAGGGGCCTGACGGACATATTTCGAGATATTTCTTCTTCTTGTTGTTCTTCTTCTGCACAGCTAAGCTGGAAGTGGCATTTGTAGCGCGCAATAGTGCAGAGTTATCTCAAAGAAAGGGGCCACGGTGTTTCTGTATCTCTATTATGTTGGTGCAGCTTCGGAACTTTTAAATATCTTGATATATCTCGAGAACTACGCATCTGATCAAAAAATATCATAGAACATAAAAAGTAGGAAACTTAATTCTCTACAAAAAAGGTCTCTTAACATTTTCCCATAGCTGGCAGCGTTTCCGAGATATTTGCAGATTTAGCTCAAGGGAAGGGGCCTGACGGACATATTCCGAGATATTTCTTCTTCTTGTTGTTCCTCTTCTGCTCAGCTAAGCTGGAAGTGGCATTTGCAGCTCGCAATAGTGCAGAGTTATCTCAAAGAAAGGGGCCACGGTGTTTCTGTATCTCTATTATGTTGGTGCGGCTTCGGAACTTTTAAATATCTTGATATATCTCGAGAACTACGCATCTGATCAAAAAATATCATAGAAGATAAAAAGTAGGAAACTTAATTCTCTACAAAAAAGGTCTCTTAACATTTTGCCATAGCTCGCTTCGTTTCCGAGATATTTGCAGATTTAGCTCAAGGGAAGGGGCCTGACGGACATATTTCGAGATATTTCTTCTTCTTGTTGTTCTTCTTCTGCACAGCTAAGCTGGAAGTGGCATTTGTAGCGCGCAATAGTGCAGAGTTATCTCAAAGAAAGGGGCCACGGTGTTTCTGTATCTCTATTATGTTGGTGCGGCTTCGGAACTTTTAAATATCTTGATATATCTCGAGAACTACGCATCTGATCAAAAAATATCATAGAACATAAAAAGTAGGAAACTTAATTCTCTACAAAAAAGGTATCTTAACATTTTGCCATAGCTCGCTTCGTTTCCGAGATATTTGCAGATTTATCTGAAGGGAAGGGGCCTGACGGACATATTTCGAGATATTTCTTCTTCTTGTTGTTCTTCTTCTGCACAGCTAAGCTGGAAGTGGCATTTGCAGGTCGCAATAGTGCAGAGTTATCTCAAAGAAAGGGGCCACGGTGTTTCTGTATCTCTATTATGTTGGTGCGGCTTCGGAACTTTTAAATATCTCGATATATCTCGAAAACTCCGCCTCTGATCGAAAAATATCATAGAACATAAAAAGAAGGAAACTTAATTCTCTACAAAAAAGGTCTCTTAACATTTTCCCATAGCTGGCAGCGTTTCCGAGATATTTGCAGATTTAGCTCAAGGGAAGGGGCCTGACGGACATATTCCGAGATATTTCTTCTTCTTGTTGTTCCTCTTCTGCTCAGCTAAGCTGGAAGTGGCATTTGCAGCTCGCAATAGTGCAGAGTTATCTCAAAGAAAGAGGCCACGGTGTTTCTGTATCTCTATTATGTTGGTGCGGCTTCGGAACTTTTAAATATCTCGATGTATCTCGAGAACTACGCATCTGATCAAAAAATATCATAGAACATAAAAAGTAGGAAACTTAATTCTCTACAAATAAGGTCTCTTAACATTTTGCCGTAGCTCGCTTCGTTTCCGAGATATTTGCAGATTTATCTCAAGGGAAGGGGCCTGACTGACATATTTCGAAATATTTCTTATTCTTGTTGTTCTTCTTCTGCACAGCTAAGCTGGAAGTGGCATTTGCAGCTCGCAATAGTGCAGAGTTATCTCAAAGAAAGGGGCCACGGTGTTTCTGTATCTCTATTATGTTGGTGCGGCTTCGGAACTTTTAAATATCTTGATATATCTCGAGAACTACGCATCTGATCAAAAAATATCATAGAAGATAAAAAGTAGGAAACTTAATTCTCTACAAAAAAGGTCTCTTAACATTTTGCCATAGCTCGCTTCGTTTCCGAGATATTTGCAGATTTAGCTCAAGGGAAGGGGCCTGACGGACATATTTCGAGATATTTCTTTTTCTTGTTGTTCTTCTTCTGCACAGCTAAGCTGGAAGTGGCATTTGCAGGTCGCAATAGTGCAGAGTTATCTCAAAGAAAGGGGCCACGGTGTTTCTGTATCTCTATTATGTTGGTGCGGCTTCGGAACTTTTAAATATCTTGATATATCTCGAGAACTACGCATCTGATCAAAAAATATCATAGAACATAAAAAGTAGGAAACTTAATTCTCTACAAAAAAGGTATCCTAACATTTTGCCATAGCTCGCTTCGTTTCCGAGATATTTGCAGATTTATCTCAAGGGAAGGGGCCTGACGGACATATTTCGAGATATTTCTTCTTCTTGTTGTTCTTCTTCTGCACAGCTAAGCTGGAAGTGGCATTTGCAGGTCGCAATAGTGCAGAGTTATCTCAAAGAAAGAGGCCACGGTGTTTCTGTATCTCTATTATGTTGGTGCGGCTTCGGAACTTTTAAATATCTCGATATATCTCGAAAACTACGCTTCTGATCAAAAAATATCATAGAACATAAATTGTAGGAAACATAATTCTCTACAAAAAACGTCTCTTAACATTTTGCCATAGCTCGCTTCGTTTCCGAGATATTTGCAGATTCAGCTCAAAGGAACGGGCCTGACGGACATATTTCGAGATATTTCTTCTTCTTGTTGTTCTTCTGCACAGCTAAACTGGAAGTGGCATTTCCAGCTCGCAATAGTGCAGAGTTATCTCAAAGAAACGGGCCACGGTGTGTCTGTATCTCTATTATATTGGTGCGGCTTCGGAACTTTTAAATATCTTGATATATCTCGAGAACTACGCATCTGATCAAAAAATATCATAGAACATAAAAAGTAGGAAACTTAATTCTCTACAAAAAAGGTCTCTTAACATTTTGCCATAGCTTGCTTCGTTTCCGAGATATTTGCAGATTTATCTCAAGGGAAGGGGCCTAACGGACATATTTCGTGATATTTCTTCTTCTTGTTGTTCTTCTTCTGCACAGCTAAGCTGGAAGTGGCATTTGCAGCTCGCAATAGTGCAGAGTTATCTCAAAGAAAGGGGCCACGGTGTTTCTGTATCTCTATTATGTTGGTGCGGCTTCGGAACTTTTAAATATCTTGATATATCTCGAGAACTACGCATCTGATCAAAAAATATCATAGAACATAAAAAGTAGGAAACTTAATTCTCTTCAAAAAAGGTATCTTAACATTTTGCCATAGCTCGCTTCGTTTCCGAGATATTTGCAGATTTATCTCAAGGGAAGGGGCCTGACGGACATATTTCGAGATATTTCTTCTTCTTGTTGTTCTTCTTCTGCACAGCTAAGCTGGAAGTGGCATTTGCAGGTCGCAATAGTGCAGAGTTATCTCAAAGAAAGGGGCCACGGTGTTTCTGTATCTCTATTATGTTGGTGCGGCTTCGGAACTTTTAAATATCTCGATATATCTCGAAAACTACGCTTCTGATCAAAAAATATCATAGAACATAAATTGTAGGAAACATAATTCTCTACAAAAAACGTCTCTTAACATTTTGCCATAGCTCGCTTCGTTTCCGAGATATTTGCAGATTCAGCTCAAAGGAACGGGCCTGACGGACATATTACGAGATATTTCTTCTTCTTGTTGTTCTTCTTCTGCACAGCTAAACTGGAAGTGGCATTTCCAGCTCGCAATAGTGCAGAGTTATCTCAAAGAAAGGGGCCACGGTGTTTCTGTATCTCTATTATGTTGGTGCGGCTTCGGAACTTTTAAATATCTTGATATATCTCGAGAACTATGCATCTGATCAAAAAATATCATAGAACATAAAAAGTAGGAAACTTAATTCTCTACAAAAAAGGTCTCTTAACATTTTGCCATAGCTCGCTTCGTTTCCGAGATATTTGCAGATTTATCTCAAGGGAAGGGGCCTGACGGACATATTTCGAGATGTTTCTTCTTCTTGTTGTTCTTCTTCTGCACAGCTAAGCTGGAAGTGGCATTTACAGCTCGCAATAGTGTAGAGTTATCTCAAAGAAACGGGCCACGGTGTTTCTGTATCTCTATTATATTGGTGCGGCTTCGGACCTTTTAAATATCTTGATATATCTCGAGAACTACGCATCTGATCAAAAAATATCATAGAACATAAAAAGTAGGAAACTTAATTCTCTACAAAAAAGGTCTCTTAACATTTTGCCATAGCTTGCTTCGTTTCCGAGATATTTGCAGATTTATCTCAAGGGAAGGGGCCTAACGGACATATTTCGTGATATTTCTTCTTCTTGTTGTTCTTCTTCTGCACAGCTAAGCTGGAAGTGGCATTTGCAGCTCGCAATAGTGCAGAGTTATCTCAAAGAAAGGGGCCACGGTGTTTCTGTATCTCTATTATGTTGGTGCGGCTTCGGAACTTTTAAATATCTTGATATATCTCGAGAACTACGCATCTGATCAAAAAATATCATAGAAGATAAAAAGTAGGAAACTTAATTCTCTACAAAAAAGGTCTCTTAACATTTTGCCATAGCTCGCTTCGTTTCCGAGATATTTGCAGATTTAGCTCAAGGGAAGGGGCCTGACGGACATATTTCGAGATATTTCTTCCTCTTGTTGTTCTTCTTCTGCACAGCTAAGCTGGAAGTGGCATTTGCAGGTCGCAATAGTGCAGAGTTATCTCAAAGAAAGGGGCCACGGTGTTTCTGTATCTCTATTATGTTGGTGCGGCTTCGGAACTTTTAAATATCTTGATATATCTCGAGAACTACGCATCTGATCAAAAAATATCATAGAACATAAAAAGTAGGAAACTTAATTCTCTTCAAAAAAGGTATCTTAACATTTTGCCATAGCTCGCTTCGTTTCCGAGATATTTGCAGATTTATCTCAAGGGAAGGGGCCTGACGGACATATTTCGAGATATTTCTTCTTCTTGTTGTTCTTCTTCTGCACAGCTAAGCTGGAAGTGGCATTTGCAGGTCGCAATAGTGCAGAGTTATCTCAAAGAAAGGGGCCACGGTGTTTCTGTATCTCTATTATGTTGGTGCGGCTTCGGAACTTTTAAATATCTCGATATATCTCGAAAACTACGCCTCTGATCGAAAAATATCATAGAACATAAAAAGTAGGAAACTTAATTCTCTACAAAAAAGGTCTCTTAACATTTTGCCATAGCTCGCTTGGTTTCCGAGATATTTGCAGATTTATCTGAAGGGAAGGGGCCTGACGGACATATTTCGAGATATTTCTTCTTCTTGTTGTTCTTCTTCTGCACAGCTAAGCTGGAAGTGGCATTTGTAGCGCGCAATAGTGCAGAGTTATCTCAAAGAAAGGGGCCACGGTGTTTCTGTATCTCTATTATGTTGGTGCAGCTTCGGAACTTTTAAATATCTTGATATATCTCGAGAACTACGCATCTGATCAAAAAATATGATAGAACATAAAAAGTAGGAAACTTAATTCTCTACAAAAAAGGTCTCTTAACATTTTCCCATAGCTGGCAGCGTTTCCGAGATATTTGCAGATTTAGCTCAAGGGAAGGGGCCTGACGGACATATTCCGAGATATTTCTTCTTCTTGTTGTTCCTCTTCTGCTCAGCTAAGCTGGAAGTGGCATTTGCAGCTCGCAATAGTGCACAGTTATCTCAAAGAAAGAGGCCACTGTGTTTCTGTATCTCTATTATGTTGGTGCGGCTTCGTAACTTTTAAATATCTCGATGTATCTCGAGAACTACGCATCTGATCAAAAAATATCATAGAACATAAAAAGTAGGAAACTTAATTCTCTACAAATAAGGTCTCTTAACATTTTGCCGTAGCTCGCTTCGTTTCCGAGATATTTGCAGATTTATCTCAAGGGAAGGGGCCTGACGGACATATTTCGAGATATTTCTTATTCTTGTTGTTCTTCTTCTGCACAGCTAAGCTGGAAGTGGCATTTGCAGCTCGCAATAGTGCAGAATTATCTCAAAGAAAGGGGCCACGGTGTTTCTGTACCTCTATTATGTTGGTGCAGCTTCGGAGCTTTTAAATATCTTGATATATCTCGAGAACTACGCCTCTGATCGAAAAATATCATAGAACATAAAAAGTAGGAAACTTAATTCTCTACAAAAAAGGTCTCTTAACATTTTCCCATAGCTGGCATCGTTTCCGAGATATTTGCAGATTTAGCTCAAGGGAAGGGGCCTGACGGACATATTCCGAGATATTTCTTCTTCTTGTTGTTCTTCTTCTGCTCAGCTAAGCTGGAAGTGGCATTTGCAGCTCGCAATAGTGCAGAGTTATCTCAAAGAAAGAGGCCACGGTGTTTCTGTATCTCTATTATGTTGGTGCGGCTTCGGAACTTTTAAATATCTTGATATATCTCGAGAACTACGCATCTGATCAAAAAATATCATAGAACATAAAAAGTAGGAAACTTAATTCTCTACAAAAAAGGTCTCTTAACATTTTGCCATAGCTCGCTTCGTTTCCGAGATATTTGCAGATTTATCTCAAGGGAAGGGGCCTGACGGACATATTTCGAGATGTTTCTTCTTCTTGTTGTTCTTCTTCTGCACAGCTAAGCTGGAAGTGGCATTTACAGCTCGCAATAGTGCAGAGTTATCTCAAAGAAAGGGGCCACGGTGTTTCTGTATCTCTATTATGTTGGTGCGGCTTCGGAACTTTTAAATATCTTGATATATCTCGAGAACTACGCATCTGATCAAAAAATATCATAGAACATAAAAAGTAGGAAACTTAATTCTCTACAAAAAAGGTCTCTTAACATTTTGCCATAGCTCGCTTCGTTTCCGAGATATTTGCAGATTTATCTCAAGGGAAGGGGCCTAACGGACATATTTCGTGATATTTCTTCTTCTTGTTGTTCTTCTTCTGCACAGCTAAGCTGGAAGTGGCATTTGCAGCTCGCAATAGTGCAGAGTTATCTCAAAGAAAGGGGCCACGGTGTTTCTGTATCTCTATTATGTTGGTGCGGCTTCGGAACTTTTAAATATCTTGATATATCTCGAGAACTACGCATCTGATCAAAAAATATCATAGAACATAAAAAGTAGGAAACTTAATTCTCTACAAAAAAGGTATCTTAACATTTTGCCATAGCTCGCTTCGTTTTCGAGATATTTGCAGATTTATCTCAAGGGAAGGGGCCTGACGGACATATTTCGAGATATTTCTTCTTCTTGTTGTTCTTCTTCTGCACAGCTAAGCTGGAAGTGGCATTTGTAGCGCGCAATAGTGCAGAGTTATCTCAAAGAAAGGGGCCACGGTGTTTCTGTATCTCTATTATGTTGGTGCAGCTTCGGAACTTTTAAATATCTTGATATATCTCGAGAACTACGCATCTGATCAAAAAATATCATAGAACATAAAAAGTAGGAAACTTAATTCTCTACAAAAAAGGTCTCTTAACATTTTCCCATAGCTGGCAGCGTTTCCGAGATATTTGCAGATTTAGCTCAAGGGAAGGGGCCTGACGGACATATTCCGAGATATTTCTTCTTCTTGTTGTTCCTCTTCTGCTCAGCTAAGCTGGAAGTGGCATTTGCAGCTCGCAATAGTGCAGAGTTATCTCAAAGAAAGGGGCCACGGTGTTTCTGTATCTCTATTATGTTGGTGCGGCTTCGGAACTTTTAAATATCTTGATATATCTCGAGAACTACGCATCTGATCAAAAAATATCATAGAACATAAAAAGTAGGAAACTTAATTCTCTACAAGAAAGGTATCTTAACATTTTGTCATAGCTCGCTTCGTTTCCGAGATATTTGCAGATTTATCTGAAGGGAAGGGGCCTGACGGACATATTTCGAGATATTTCTTCTTCTTGTTGTTCTTCTTCTGCACAGCTAAGCTGGAAGTGGCATTTGCAGGTCGCAATAGTGCAGAGTTATCTCAAAGAAAGGGGCCACGGTGTTTCTGTATCTCTATTATGTTGGTGCGGCTTCGGAACTTTTAAATATCTCGATATATCTCAAAAACTCCGCCTCTGATCGAAAAATATCATAGAACATAAAAAGTAGGAAACTTAATTCTCTACAAAAAAGGTCTCTTAACATTTTCCCATAGCTGGCAGCGTTTCCGAGATATTTGCAGATTTAGCTCAAGGGAAGGGGCCTGACGGACATATTCCGAGATATTTCTTCTTCTTGTTGTTCCTCTTCTGCTCAGCTAAGCTGGAAGTGGCATTTGCAGCTCGCAATAGTGCAGAGTTATCTCAAAGAAAGAGGCCACGGTGTTTCTGTATCTCTATTATGTTGGTGCGGCTTCGGAACTTTTAAATATCTCGATGTATCTCGAGAACTACGCATCTGATCAAAAAATATCATAGAAAATAAAAAGTAGGAAACTTAATTCTCTACAAATAAGGTCTCTTAACATTTTGCCGTAGCTCGCTTCGTTTCCGAGATATTTGCAGATTTATCTCAAGGGAAGGGGCCTGACGGACATATTTCGAAATATTTCTTATTCTTGTTGTTCTTCTTCTGCACAGCTAAGCTGGAAGTGGCATTTGCAGCTCGCAATAGTGCAGAGTTATCTCAAAGAAAGGGGCCACGGTGTTTCTGTATCTCTATTATGTTGGTGCGGCTTCGGAACTTTTAAATATCTTGATATATCTCGAGAACTACGCATCTGATCAAAAAATATCATAGAACATAAAAAGTAGGAAACTTAATTCTCTACAAAAAAGGTATCCTAACATTTTGCCATAGCTCGCTTCGTTTCCGAGATATTTGCAGATTTATCTCAAGGGAAGGGGCCTGACGGACATATTTCGAGATATTTCTTCTTCTTGTTGTTCTTCTTCTGCACAGCTAAGCTGGAAGTGGCATTTGCAGGTCGCAATAGTGCAGAGTTATCTCAAAGAAAGAGGCCACGGTGTTTCTGTATCTCTATTATGTTGGTGCGGCTTCGGAACTTTTAAATATCTCGATATATCTCGAAAACTACGCTTCTGATCAAAAAATATCATAGAACATAAATTGTAGGAAACATAATTCTCTACAAAAAACGTCTCTTAACATTTTGCCATAGCTCGCTTCGTTTCCGAGATATTTGCAGATTCAGCTCAAAGGAACGGGCCTGACGGACATATTTCGAGATATTTCTTCTTCTTGTTGTTCTTCTTCTGCACAGCTAAACTGGAAGTGGCATTTCCAGCTCGCAATAGTGCAGAGTTATCTCAAAGAAAGGGGCCACGGTGTTTCTGTATCTCTATTATGTTGGTGCGGCTTCGGAACTTTTAAATATCTTGATATATCTCGAGAACTATGCATCTGATCAAAAAATATCATAGAACATAAAAAGTAGGAAACTTAATTCTCTACAAAAAAGGTCTCTTAACATTTTGCCATAGCTCGCTTCGTTTCCGAGATATTTGCAGATTTATCTCAAGGGAAGGGGCCTGACGGACATATTTCGAGATGTTTCTTCTTCTTGTTGTTCTTCTTCTGCACAGCTAAGCTGGAAGTGGCATTTACAGCTCGCAATAGTGTAGAGTTATCTCAAAGAAACGGGCCACGGTGTGTCTGTATCTCTATTATATTGGTGCGGCTTCGGAACTTTTAAATATCTTGATATATCTCGAGAACTACGCATCTGATCAAAAAATATCATAGAACATAAAAAGTAGGAAACTTAATTCTCTACAAAAAAGGTCTCTTAACATTTTGCGATAGCTTGCTTCGTTTCCGAGATATTTGCAGATTTATCTCAAGGGAAGGGGCCTAACGGACATATTTCGTGATATTTCTTCTTCTTGTTGTTCTTCTTCTGCACAGCTAAGCTGGAAGTGGCATTTGCAGCTCGCAATAGTGCAGAGTTATCTCAAAGAAAGGGGCCACGGTGTTTCTGTATCTCTATTATGTTGGTGCGGCTTCGGAACTTTTAAATATCTCGATATATCTCGAAAACTACGCTTCTGATCAAAAAATATCATAGAACATAAATTGTAGGAAATATAATTCTCTACAAAAAACGTCTCTTAACATTTTGCCATAGCTCGCTTCGTTTCCGAGATATTTGCAGATTCAGCTCAAAGGAACGGGCCTGACGGACATATTTCGAGATATTTCTTCTTCTTGTTGTTCTTCTTCTGCACAGCTAAACTGGAAGTGGCATTTCCAGCTCGCAATAGTGCAGAGTTATCTCAAAGAAAGGGGCCACGGTGTTTCTGTATCTCTATTATGTTGGTGCGGCTTCGGAACTTTTAAATATCTTGATATATCTCGAGAACTACGCATCTGATCAAAAAATATCATAGAACATAAAAAGTAGGAAACTTAATTCTCTACAAAAAAGGTCTCTTAACATTTTGCCATAGCTCGCTTCCTTTCCGAGATATTTGCAGATTTATCTCAAGGGAAGGGGCCTGACGGACATATTTCGAGATGTTTCTTCTTCTTGTTGTTCTTCTTCTGCACAGCTAAGCTGGAAGTGGCATTTAACAGCTCGCAATAGTGCAGAGTTATCTCAAAGAAAGGGGCCACGGTGTTTCTGTATCTCTATTATGTTGGTGCGGCTTCGGAACTTTTAAATATCTTGATATATCTCGAGAACTACGCATCTGATCAAAAAATATCATAGAACATAAAAAGTAGGAAACTTAATTCTCTACAAAAAAGGTCTCTTAACATTTTGCTATAGCTCGCTTCGTTTCCGAGATATTTGCAGATTTATGT
Source organism: Osmia lignaria lignaria (assembly GCF_051020975.1). Lineage (NCBI taxonomy): Eukaryota > Metazoa > Arthropoda > Insecta > Hymenoptera > Megachilidae > Osmia > Osmia lignaria. Next base: position 535,243 of record NW_027478159.1, on the reverse strand, counting down.
CAAGGGAAGGGGCCTGACGGACATATTTCGAGATATTTCTTCTTCTTGTTGTTCTTCTTCTGCACAGCTAAGCTGGAAGTGGCATTTGCAGGTCGCAATAGTGCAGAGTTATCTCAAAGAAAGGGGCCACGGTGTTTCTGTATCTCTATTATGTTGGTGCGGCTTCGGAACTTTTAAATATCTCGATATATCTCGAAAACTACGCCTCTGATCGAAAAATATCATAGAACATAAAAAGTAGGAAACTTAATTCTCTACAAAAAAGGTCTCTTAACATTTTGCCATAGCTCGCTTCGTTTCCGAGATATTTGCAGATTTATCTGAAGGGAAGGGGAGTGACGGACATATTTCGAGATATTTCTTCTTCTTGTTGTTCTTCTTCTGCACAGCTAACCTGGAAGTGGCATTTGTAGCGCGCAATAGTGCAGAGTTATCTCAAAGAAAGGGGCCACGGTGTTTCTGTATCTCTATTATGTTGGTGCGGCTTCGGAACTTTTAAATATCTCAATATATCTCGAAAACTACGCTTCTGATCAAAAAATATCATAGAACATAAATTGTAGGAAACATAATTCTCTACAAAAAACGTCTCTTAACATTTTGCCATAGCTCGCTTCGTTTCCGAGATATTTGCAGATTCAGCTCAAAGGAACGGGCCTGACGGACATATTTCGAGATATTTCTTCTTCTTGTTGTTCTTCTTCTGCACAGCTAAACTGGAAGTGGCATTTCCAGCTCGCAATAGTGCAGAGTTATCTCAAAGAAAGGGGCCACGGTGTTTCTGTATCTCTATTATGTTGGTGCGGCTTCGGAACTTTTAAATATCTTGATATATCTCGAGAACTACGCATCTGATCAAAAAATATCATAGAACATAAAAAGTAGGAAACTTAATTCTCTACAAAAAAGGTCTCTTAACATTTTGCCATAGCTCGCTTCGTTTCCGAGATATTTGCAGATTTATCTCAAGGGAAGGGGCCTGACGGACATATTTCGAGATGTTTCTTCTTCTTGTTGTTCTTCTTCTGCACAGCTAAGCTGGAAGTGGCATTTGCAGGTCGCAATAGTGCAGAGTTATCTCAAAGAAAGGGGCCACGGTGTTTCTGTATCTCTATTATGTTGGTGCGGCTTCGGAACTTTTAAATATCTCGATATATCTCGAAAACTACGCCTCTGATCGAAAAATATCATAGAACATAAAAAGTAGGAAACTTAATTCTCTACAAAAAAGGTCTCTTAACATTTTGCCATAGCTCGCTTCGTTTCCGAGATATTTGCAGATTTATCTGAAGGGAAGGGGAGTGACGGACATATTTCGAGATATTTCTTCTTCTTGTTGTTCTTCTTCTGCACAGCTAACCTGGAAGTGGCATTTGTAGCGCGCAATAGTGCAGAGTTATCTCAAAGAAAGGGGCCACGGTGTTTCTGTATCTCTATTATGTTGGTGCGGCTTCGGAACTTTTAAATATCTCAATATATCTCGAAAACTACGCTTCTGATCAAAAAATATCATAGAACATAAATTGTAGGAAACATAATTCTCTACAAAAAACGTCTCTTAACATTTTGCCATAGCTCGCTTCGTTTCCGAGATATTTGCAGATTCAGCTCAAAGGAACGGGCCTGACGGACATATTTCGAGATATTTCTTCTTCTTGTTGTTCTTCTTCTGCACAGCTAAACTGGAAGTGGCATTTCCAGCTCGCAATAGTGCAGAGTTATCTCAAAGAAAGGGGCCACGGTGTTTCTGTATCTCTATTATGTTGGTGCGGCTTCGGAACTTTTAAATATCTTGATATATCTCGAGAACTACGCATCTGAGCAAAAAATATCATAGAACATAAAAAGTAGGAAACTTAATTCTCTACAAAAAAGGTCTCTTAACATTTTGCCATAGCTCGCTTCGTTTCCGAGATATTTGCAGATTTATCTCAAGGGAAGGGGCCTGACGGACATATTTCGAGATGTTTCTTCTTCTTGTTGTTCTTCTTCTGCACAGCTAAGCTGGAAGTGGCATTTAACAGCTCGCAATAGTGCAGAGTTATCTCAAAGAAAGGGGCCACGGTGTTTCTGTATCTCTATTATGTTGGTGCGGCTTCGGAACTTTTAAATATCTCCATATATCTCGAAAACTACGCTTCTGATCAAAAAATATCATAGAACATAAATTGTAGGAAACATAATTCTCTACAAAAAACGTCTCTTAACATTTTGCCATAGCTCGCTTCGCTTCCGAGATATTTGCAGATTCAGCTCAAAGGAACGGGCCTGTCGGACATATTTCGAGATATTTCTTCTTCTTGTTGTTCTTCTTCTGCACAGCTAAACTGGAAGTGGCATTTCCAGCTCGCAATAGTGCAGAGTTATCTCAAAGAAAGGGGCCACGGTGTTTCTGTATCTCTATTATGTTGGTGCGGCTTCGGAACTTTTAAATATCTTGATATATCTCGAGAACTACGCATCTGATCAAAAAATATCATAGAACATAAAAAGTAGGAAACTTAATTCTCTACAAAAAAGGTCTCTTAACATTTTGCCATAGCTCGCTTCGTTTCCGAGATATTTGCAGATTTATCTCAAGGGAAGGGGCCTGACGGACATATTTCGAGATGTTTCTTCTTCTTGTTGTTCTTCTTCTGCACAGCTAAGCTGGAAGTGGCATTTAACAGCTCGCAATAGTGCAGAGTTATCTCAAAGAAAGGGGCCACGGTGTTTCTGTATCTCTATTATGTTGGTGCGGCTTCGGAACTTTTAAATATCTTGATATATCTCGAGAACTACGCATCTGATCAAAAAATATCATAGAACATAAAAAGTAGGAAACTTAATTCTCTACAAAAAAGGGCTCTTAACATTTTGCCATAGCTCGCTTCGTTTCCGAGATATTTGCAGATTTATGTCAAGGGAAGGGGCCTGACGGACATATTTCGAGATATTTCTTCTTCTTGTTGTTCTTCTTCTGCACAGCTAAGCTGGAAGTGGCATTTGCAGGTCGCAATAGTGCAGAGTTATCTCAAAGAAAGGGGCCACGGTGTTTCTGTATCTCTATTATGTTGGTGCGGCTTCGGAACTTTTAAATATCTCGATATATCTCGAAAACTACGCCTCTGATCGAAAAATATCATAGAACATAAAAAGTAGGAAACTTAATTCTCTACAAAAAAGGTCTCTTAACATTTTGCCATAGCTCGCTTCGTTTCCGAGATATTTGCAGATTTATCTGAAGGGAAGGGGCCTGACGGACATATTTCGAGATATTTCTTCTTCTTGTTGTTCTTCTTCTGCACAGCTAACCTGGAAGTGGCATTTGTAGCGCGCAATAGTGCAGAGTTATCTCAGAGAAAGGGGCCACGGTGTTTCTGTATCTCTATTATGTTGGTGCGGCTTCGGAACTTTTAAATATCTCGATATATCTCGAAAACTACGCTTCTGATCAAAAAATATCATAGAACATAAATTGTAGGAAACATAATTCTCTACAAAAAACGTCTCTTAACATTTTGCCATAGCTCGCTTCGTTTCCGAGATATTTGCAGATTCAGCTCAAAGGAACGGGCCTGACGGACATATTTCGAGATATTTCTTCTTCTTGTTGTTCTTCTTCTGCACAGCTAAACTGGAAGTGGCATTTCCAGCTCGCAATAGTGCAGAGTTATCTCAAAGAAAGGGGCCACGGTGTTTCTGTATCTCTATTATGTTGGTGCGGCTTCGGAACTTTTAAATATCTTGATATATCTCGAGAACTACGCATCTGATCATAAAATATCATAGAACATAAAAAGTAGGAAACTTAATTCTCTACAAAAAAGGTCTCTTAACATTTTGCCATAGCTCGCTTCGTTTCCGAGATATTTGCAGATTTATCTCAAGGGAAGGGGCCTAACGGACATATTTCGAGATATTTCTTCTTCTTGTTGTTCTTCTTCTGCACAGCTAAGCTGGAAGTGGCATTTGCAGCTCGCAATAGTGCAGAGTTATCTCAAAGAAAGGGGCCACGGTGTTTCTGTATCTCTATTATGTTGGTGCGGCTTCGGAACTTTTAAATATCTTCATATATCTCGAGAACTACGCATCTGATCAAAAAATATCATAGAAGATAAAAAGTAGGAAACTTAATTCTCTACAAAAAAGGTCTCTTAACATTTTGCCATAGCTCGCTTCGTTTCCGAGATATTTGCAGATTTAGCTCAAGGGAAGGGGCCTGACGGACATATTTCGAGATATTTCTTCTTCTTGTTGTTCTTCTTCTGCACAGCTAAGCTGGAAGTGGCATTTGCAGCTCGCAATAGTGCAGAGTTATCTCAAAGAAAGGGGCCACGGTGTTTCTGTATCTCTATTATGTTGGTGCGGCTTCGGAACTTTTAAATATCTTCATATATCTCGAGAACTACGCATCTGATCAAAAAATATCATAGAAGATAAAAAGTAGGAAACTTAATTCTCTACAAAAAAGGTCTCTTAACATTTTGCCATAGCTCGCTTCGTTTCCGAGATATTTGCAGATTTAGCTCAAGGGAAGGGGCCTGACGGACATATTTCGAGATATTTCTTCTTCTTGTTGTTCTTCTTCTGCACAGCTAAGCTGGAAGTGGCATTTGCAGGTCGCAATAGTGCAGAGTTATCTCAAAGAAAGGGGCCACGGTGTTTCTGTATCTCTATTATGTTGATGCGGCTTCGGAACTTTTAAATATCTCGATATATCTCGAAAACTACGCTTCTGATCAAAAAATATCAGAGAACGTAAATTGTAGGAAACATAATTCTCTACAAAAAAGGTCTCTTAACATTTTGCCATAGCTCGCTTCGTTTCCGAGATATTTGCAGATTTATCTCAAGGGAAGGGGCCTGACGGACATATTTCGAGATGTTTCTTCTTCTTGTTGTTCTTCTTCTGCACAGCTAAGCTGGAAGTGGCATTTACAGCTCGCAATAGTGCAGAGTTATCTCAAAGAAACGGGCCACGGTGTTTCTGTATCTCTATTATGTTGGTGCGGCTTCGGAACTTTTAAATATCTTGATATATCTCGAGAACTACGCATCTGATCAAAAAACATCATAGAAGATAAAAAGTAGGAAACTTAATTCTCTACAAAAAAGGTCTCTTAACATTTTGCCATAGCTCGCTTCGTTTCCGAGATATTTGCAGATTTAGCTCAAGGGAAGGGGCCTGACGGACATATTCCGAGATATTTCTTCTTCTTGTTGTTCCTCTGCTGCTCAGCTAAGCTGGTAGTGGCATTTGCAGCTCGCAATAGTGCAGAGTTATCTCAAAGAAAGGGGCCACGGTGTTTCTGTATCTCTATTATGTTGGTGCGGCTTCGGAACTTTTAAATATCTTGATATATCTCGAGAACTACGCATCTGATCAAAAAATATCATAGAACATAAAAAGTAGGAAACTTAATTCTCTACAAAAAAGGTCTCTTAACATTTTCCCATAGCTGGCAGCGTTTCCGAGATATTTGCAGATTTATCTCAAGGGAAGGGGCCTGACGGACATATTTCGAGATATTTCTTCTTCTTGTTGTTCTTCTTCTGCACAGCTAAGCTGGAAGTGGCATTTGCAGGTCGCAATAGTGCAGAGTTATCTCAAAGAAAGGGGCCACGGTGTTTCTGTATCTCTATTATGTTGGTGCGGCTTCGGAACTTTTAAATATCTCGATATATCTCGAAAACTACGCCTCTGATCGAAAAATATCATAGAACATAAAAAGTAGGAAACTTAATTCTCTACAAAAAAGGTCTCTTAACATTTTCCCATAGCTGGCAGCGTTTCCGAGATATTTGCAGATTTAGCTCAAGGGAAGGGGCCTGACGGACATATTCCGAGATATTTCTTCTTCTTGTTGTTCCTCTTCTGCTCAGCTAAACTGGAAGTGGCATTTCCAGCTCGCAATAGTGCAGAGTTATCTCAAAGAAAGGGGCCACGGTGTTTCTGTATCTCTATTATGTTGGTGCGGCTTCGGAACTTTTAAATATCTTGATATATCTCGAGAACTACGCATCTGATCAAAAAATATCAGAGAACATAAAAAGTAGGAAACTTAATTCTCTACAAAAAAGGTCTCTTAACATTTTGCCATAGCTCGCTTCGTTTCCGAGATATTTGCAGATTTATCTCAAGGGAAGGGGCCTGACGGACATATTTCGAGATGTTTCTTCTTCTTGTTGTTCTTCTTCTGCACAGCTAAGCTGGAAGTGGCATTTACAGCTCGCAATAGTGCAGAGTTATCTCAAAGAAAGGGGCCACGGTGTTTCTGTATCTCTATTATGTTGGTGCGGCTTCGGAACTTTTAAATATCTTGATATATCTCGAGAACTACGCATCTGATCAAAAAATATCATAGAAGATAAAAAGTAGGAAACTTAATTCTCTACAAAAAAGGTCTCTTAACATTTTGCCATAGCTCGCTTCGTTTCCGAGATATTTGCAGATTTAGCTCAAGGGAAGGGGCCTGACGGACATATTTCGAGATATTTCTTCTTCTTGTTGTTCTTCTTCTGCACAGCTAAGCTGGAAGTGGCATTTGCAGGTCGCAATAGTGCAGAGTTATCTCAAAGAAAGGGGCCACGGTGTTTCTGTATCTCTATTATGTTGGTGCGGCTTCGGAACTTTTAAATATCTTGATATATCTCGAGAACTACGCATCTGATCAAAAAATATCATAGAACATAAAAAGTAGGAAACTTAATTCTCTACAAAAAAGGTCTCTTAACATTTTCCCATAGCTGGCAGCGTTTCCGAGATATTTGCAGATTTATCTCAAGGGAAGGGGCCTGACGGACATATTTCGAGATATTTCTTCTTCTTGTTGTTCTTCTTCTGCACAGCTAAGCTGGAAGTGGCATTTGCAGGTCGCAATAGTGCAGAGTTATCTCAAAGAAAGGGGCCACGGTGTTTCTGTATCTCTATTATGTTGGTGCGGCTTCGGAACTTTTAAATATCTTGATATATCTCGAGAACTACGCATCTGATCAAAAAATATCATAGAACATAAAAAGTAGGAAACTTAATTCTCTACAAAAAAGGTCTCTTAACATTTTGCCATAGCTCGCTTCGTTTCCGAGATATTTGCAGATTTATCTCAAGGGAAGGGGCCTAACGGACATATTTCGAGATATTTCTTCTTCTTGTTGTTCTTCTTCTGCACAGCTAAGCTGGAAGTGGCATTTGCAGCTCGCAATAGTGCAGAGTTATCTCAAAGAAAGGGGCCACGGTGTTTCTGTATCTCTATTATGTTGGTGCGGCTTCGGAACTTTTAAATATCTTCATATATCTCGAGAACTACGCATCTGATCAAAAAATATCATAGAAGATAAAAAGTAGGAAACTTAATTCTCTACAAAAAAGGTCTCTTAACATTTTGCCATAGCTCGCTTCGTTTCCGAGATATTTGCAGATTTAGCTCAAGGGAAGGGGCCTGACGGACATATTTCGAGATATTTCTTCTTCTTGTTGTTCTTCTTCTGCACAGCTAAGCTGGAAGTGGCATTTGCAGGTCGCAATAGTGCAGAGTTATCTCAAAGAAAGGGGCCACGGTGTTTCTGTATCTCTATTATGTTGATGCGGCTTCGGAACTTTTAAATATCTCGATATATCTCGAAAACTACGCTTCTGATCAAAAAATATCAGAGAACGTAAATTGTAGGAAACATAATTCTCTACAAAAAAGGTCTCTTAACATTTTGCCATAGCTCGCTTCGATTCCGAGATATTTGCAGATTTATCTCAAGGGAAGGGGCCTGACGGACATATTTCGAGATGTTTCTTCTTCTTGTTGTTCTTCTTCTGCACAGCTAAGCTGGAAGTGGCATTTACAGCTCGCAATAGTGCAGAGTTATCTCAAAGAAACGGGCCACGGTGTTTCTGTATCTCTATTATGTTGGTGCGGCTTCGGAACTTTTAAATATCTTGATATATCTCGAGAACTACGCATCTGATCAAAAAACATCATAGAAGATAAAAAGTAGGAAACTTAATTCTCTACAAAAAAGGTCTCTTAACATTTTGCCATAGCTCGCTTCGTTTCCGAGATATTTGCAGATTTAGCTCAAGGGAAGGGGCCTGACGGACATATTCCGAGATATTTCTTCTTCTTGTTGTTCCTCTGCTGCTCAGCTAAGCTGGAAGTGGCATTTGCAGCTCGCAATAGTGCAGAGTTATCTCAAAGAAAGGGGCCACGGTGTTTCTGTATCTCTATTATGTTGGTGCGGCTTCGGAACTTTTAAATATCTTGATATATCTCGAGAACTACGCATCTGATCAAAAAATATCATAGAACATAAAAAGTAGGAAACTTAATTCTCTACAAAAAAGGTCTCTTAACATTTTCCCATAGCTGGCAGCGTTTCCGAGATATTTGCAGATTTATCTCAAGGGAAGGGGCCTGACGGACATATTTCGAGATATTTCTTCTTCTTGTTGTTCTTCTTCTGCACAGCTAAGCTGGAAGTGGCATTTGCAGGTCGCAATAGTGCAGAGTTATCTCAAAGAAAGGGGCCACGGTGTTTCTGTATCTCTATTATGTTGGTGCGGCTTCGGAACTTTTAAATATCTCGATATATCTCGAAAACTACGCCTCTGATCGAAAAATATCATAGAACATAAAAAGTAGGAAACTTAATTCTCTACAAAAAAGGTCTCTTAACATTTTCCCATAGCTGGCAGCGTTTCCGAGATATTTGCAGATTTAGCTCAAGGGAAGGGGCCTGACGGACATATTCCGAGATATTTCTTCTTCTTGTTGTTCCTCTTCTGCTCAGCTAAACTGGAAGTGGCATTTCCAGCTCGCAATAGTGCAGAGTTATCTCAAAGAAAGGGGCCACGGTGTTTCTGTATCTCTATTATGTTGGTGCGGCTTCGGAACTTTTAAATATCTTGATATATCTCGAGAACTACGCATCTGATCAAAAAATATCAGAGAACATAAAAAGTAGGAAACTTAATTCTCTACAAAAAAGGTCTCTTAACATTTTGCCATAGCTCGCTTCGTTTCCGAGATATTTGCAGATTTATCTCAAGGGAAGGGGCCTGACGGACATATTTCGAGATGTTTCTTCTTCTTGTTGTTCTTCTTCTGCACAGCTAAGCTGGAAGTGGCATTTACAGCTCGCAATAGTGCAGAGTTATCTCAAAGAAAGGGGCCACGGTGTTTCTGTATCTCTATTATGTTGGTGCGGCTTCGGAACTTTTAAATATCTTGATATATCTCGAGAACTACGCATCTGATCAAAAAATATCATAGAAGATAAAAAGTAGGAAACTTAATTCTCTACAAAAAAGGTCTCTTAACATTTTGCCATAGCTCGCTTCGTTTCCGAGATATTTGCAGATTTAGCTCAAGGGAAGGGGCCTGACGGACATATTTCGAGATATTTCTTCTTCTTGTTGTTCTTCTTCTGCACAGCTAAGCTGGAAGTGGCATTTGCAGGTCGCAATAGTGCAGAGTTATCTCAAAGAAAGGGGCCACGGTGTTTCTGTATCTCTATTATGTTGGTGCGGCTTCGGAACTTTTAAATATCTTGATATATCTCGAGAACTACGCATCTGATCAAAAAATATCATAGAACATAAAAAGTAGGAAACTTAATTCTCTACAAAAAAGGTCTCTTAACATTTTCCCATAGCTGGCAGCGTTTCCGAGATATTTGCAGATTTATCTCAAGGGAAGGGGCCTGACGGACATATTTCGAGATATTTCTTCTTCTTGTTGTTCTTCTTCTGCACAGCTAAGCTGGAAGTGGCATTTGCAGGTCGCAATAGTGCAGAGTTATCTCAAAGAAAGGGGCCACGGTGTTTCTGTATCTCTATTATGTTGGTGCGGCTTCGGAACTTTTAAATATCTTGATATATCTCGAGAACTACGCATCTGATCAAAAAATATCATAGAACATAAAAAGTAGGAAACTTAATTCTCTACAAAAAAGGTCTCTTAACATTTTGCCATAGCTCGCTTCGTTTCCGAGATATTTGCAGATTTATCTCAAGGGAAGGGGCCTAACGGACATATTTCGAGATATTTCTTCTTCTTGTTGTTCTTCTTCTGCACAGCTAAGCTGGAAGTGGCATTTGCAGCTCGCAATAGTGCAGAGTTATCTCAAAGAAAGGGGCCACGGTGTTTCTGTATCTCTATTATGTTGGTGCGGCTTCGGAACTTTTAAATATCTTCATATATCTCGAGAACTACGCATCTGATCAAAAAATATCATAGAAGATAAAAAGTAGGAAACTTAATTCTCTACAAAAAAGGTCTCTTAACATTTTGCCATAGCTCGCTTCGTTTCCGAGATATTTGCAGATTTAGCTCAAGGGAAGGGGCCTGACGGACATATTTCGAGATATTTCTTCTTCTTGTTGTTCTTCTTCTGCACAGCTAAGCTGGAAGTGGCATTTGCAGGTCGCAATAGTGCAGAGTTATCTCAAAGAAAGGGGCCACGGTGTTTCTGTATCTCTATTATGTTGATGCGGCTTCGGAACTTTTAAATATCTCGATATATCTCGAAAACTACGCTTCTGATCAAAAAATATCAGAGAACGTAAATTGTAGGAAACATAATTCTCTACAAAAAAGGTCTCTTAACATTTTGCCATAGCTCGCTTCGATTCCGAGATATTTGCAGATTTATCTCAAGGGAAGGGGCCTGACGGACATATTTCGAGATGTTTCTTCTTCTTGTTGTTCTTCTTCTGCACAGCTAAGCTGGAAGTGGCATTTACAGCTCGCAATAGTGCAGAGTTATCTCAAAGAAACGGGCCACGGTGTTTCTGTATCTCTATTATGTTGGTGCGGCTTCGGAACTTTTAAATATCTTGATATATCGCGAGAACTACGCATCTGATCAAAAAACATCATAGAAGATAAAAAGTAGGAAACTTAATTCTCTACAAAAAAGGTCTCTTAACATTTTGCCATAGCTCGCTTCGTTTCCGAGATATTTGCAGATTTAGCTCAAGGGAAGGGGCCTGACGGACATATTCCGAGATATTTCTTCTTCTTGTTGTTCCTCTTCTGCTCAGCTAAGCTGGAAGTGGCATTTGCAGCTCGCAATAGTGCAGAGTTATCTCAAAGAAAGGGGCCACGGTGTTTCTGTATCTCTATTATGTTGGTGCGGCTTCGGAACTTTTAAATATCTTGATATATCTCGAGAACTACGCATCTGATCAAAAAATATCATAGAACATAAAAAGTAGGAAACTTAATTCTCTACAAAAAAGGTCTCTTAACATTTTCCCATAGCTGGCAGCGTTTCCGAGATATTTGCAGATTTATCTGAAGGGAAGGGGCCTGACGGACATATTCCGAGATATTTCTTCTTCTTGTTGTTCCTCTTCTGCTCAGCTAAGCTGGAAGTGGCATTTGCAGCTCGCAATAGTGCAGAGTTATCTCAAAGAAAGGGGCCACGGTGTTTCTGTATCTCTATTATGTTGGTGCGGCTTCGGAACTTTTAAATATCTTGATATATCTCGAGAACTACGCATCTGATCAAAAAATATCATAGAACATAAAAAGTAGGAAACTTAATTCTCTACAAAAAAGGTCTCTTAACATTTTCCCATAGCTGGCAGCGTTTCCGAGATATTTGCAGATTTATCTCAAGGGAAGGGGCCTGACGGACATATTTCGAGATATTTCTTCTTCTTGTTGTTCTTCTTCTGCACATCTAAGCTGGAAGTGGCATTTGCAGGTCGCAATAGTGCAGAGTTATCTCAAAGAAAGGGGCCACGGTGTTTCTGTATCTCTATTATGTTGGTGCGGCTTCGGAACTTTTAAGTATCTCGATATATCTCGAAAACTCCGCCTCTGATCGAAAAATATCATAGAACATAAAAAGTAGGAAACTTAATTCTCTACAAAAAAGGTCTCTTAACATTTTCCCATAGCTGGCAGCGTTTCCGAGATATTTGCAGATTTAGCTCAAGGGAAGGGGCCTGACGGACATATTCCGAGATATTTCTTCTTCTTGTTGTTCCTCTTCTGCTCAGCTAAACTGGAAGTGGCATTTCCAGCTCGCAATAGTGCAGAGTTATCTCAAAGAAAGGGGCCACGGTGTTTCTGTATCTCTATTATGTTGGTGCGGCTTCGGAACTTTTAAATATCTTGATATATCTCGAGAACTACGCATCTGATCAAAAAATATCAGAGAACATAAAAAGTAGGAAACTTAATTCTCTACAAAAAAGGTCTCTTAACATTTTGCCATAGCTCGCTTCGTTTCCGAGATATTTGCAGATTTATCTCAAGGGAAGGGGCCTGACGGACATATTTCGAGATGTTTCTTCTTCTTGTTGTTCTTCTTCTGCACAGCTAAGCTGGAAGTGGCATTTACAGCTCGCAATAGTGCAGAGTTATCTCAAAGAAAGGGGCCACGGTGTTTCTGTATCTCTATTATGTTGGTGCGGCTTCGGAACTTTTAAATATCTTGATATATCTCGAGAACTACGCATCTGATCAAAAAATATCATAGAAGATAAAAAGTAGGAAACTTAATTCTCTACAAAAAAGGTCTCTTAACATTTTGCCATAGCTCGCTTCGTTTCCGAGATATTTGCAGATTTAGCTCAAGGGAAGGGGCCTGACGGACATATTTCGAGATATTTCTTCTTCTTGTTGTTCTTCTTCTGCACAGCTAAGCTGGAAGTGGTATTTGCAGGTCGCAATAGTGCAGAGTTATCTCAAAGAAAGGGGCCACGGTGTTTCTGTATCTCTATTATGTTGGTGCGGCTTCGGAACTTTTAAATATCTCGATATATCTCGAAAACTACGCCTCTGATCGAAAAATATCATAGAACATAAAAAGTAGGAAACTTAATTCTCTACAAAAAAGGTCTCTTAACATTTTCCCATAGCTGGCAGCGTTTCCGAGATATTTGCAGATTTAGCTCAAGGGAAGGGGCCTGACGGACATATTCCGAGATATTTCTTCTTCTTGTTGTTCCTCTTCTGCTCAGCTAAACTGGAAGTGGCATTTCCAGCTCGCAATAGTGCAGAGTTATCTCAAAGAAAGGGGCCACGGTGTTTCTGTATCTCTATTATGTTGGTGCGGCTTCGGAACTTTTAAATATCTTGATATATCTCGAGAACTACGCATCTGATCAAAAAATATCAGAGAACATAAAAAGTAGGAAACTTAATTCTCTACAAAAAAGGTCTCTTAACATTTTGCCATAGCTCGCTTCGTTTCCGAGATATTTGCAGATTTATCTCAAGGGAAGGGGCCTGACGGACATATTTCGAGATGTTTCTTCTTCTTGTTGTTCTTCTTCTGCACAGCTAAGCTGGAAGTGGCATTTCCAGCTCGCAATAGTGCAGAGTTATCTCAAAGAAAGGGGCCACGGTGTTTCTGTATCTCTATTATGTTGGTGCGGCTTCGGAACTTTTAAATATCTTGATATATCTCGAGAACTACGCATCTGATCAAAAAATATCATAGAACATAAAAAGTAGGAAACTTAATTCTCTACAAAAAAGGTCTCTTAACATTTTGCCATAGCTCGCTTCGTTTCCGAGATATTTGCAGATTTATCTCAAGGGAAGGGGCCTAACGGACATATTTCGTGATATTTCTTCTTCTTGTTGTTCTTCTTCTGCACAGCTAAGCTGGAAGTGGCATTTGCAGCTCGCAATAGTGCAGAGTTATCTCAAAGAAAGGGGCCACGGTGTTTCTGTATCTCTATTATGTTGGTGCGGCTTCGGAACTTTTAAATATCTTGATATATCTCGAGAACTACGCATCTGATCAAAAAATATCATAGAAGATAAAAAGTAGGAAACTTAATTCTCTACAAAAAAGGTCGCTTAACATTTTGCCATAGCTCGCTTCGTTTCCGAGATATTTGCAGATTTAGCTCAGGGGAAGGGGCCTGACGGACATATTTCGAGATATTTCTTCTTCTTGTTGTTCTTCTTCTGCACAGCTAAGCTGGAAGTGGCATTTGCAGGTCGCAATAGTGCAGAGTTATCTCAAAGAAAGGGGCCACGGTGTTTCTGTATCTCTATTATGTTGGTGCGGCTTCGGAACTTTTAAATATCTTGATATATCTCGAGAACTACGCATCTGATCAAAAAATATCATAGAAGATAAAAAGTAGGAAACTTAATTCTCTACAAAAAAGGTCTCTTAACATTTTGCCATAGCTCGCTTCGTTTCCGAGATATTTGCAGATTTAGCTCAAGGGAAGGGGCCTGACGGACATATTTCGAGATATTTCTTCTTCTTGTTGTTCTTCTTCTGCACAGCTAAGCTGGAAGTGGCATTTGCAGGTCGCAATGGTGCAGAGTTATCTCAAAGAAAGGGGCCACAGTGTTTCTGTATCTCTATTATGTTGGTGCGGCTTCGGAACTTTCAAATATCTTGATATATCTCGAGAACTACGCATCTGATCAAAAAATATCATAGAACATAAAAAGTAGGAAACTTAATTCTCTACAAAAAAGGTATCTTAACATTTTGCCATAGCTCGCTTCGTTTCCGAGATATTTGCAGATTTATCTCAAGGGAAGGGGCCTGACGGACATATTTCGAGATATTTCTTCTTCTTGTTGTTCTTCTTCTGCACAGCTAAGCTGGAAGTGGCATTTGCAGGTCGCAATAGTGCAGAGTTATCTCAAAGAAAGGGGCCACGGTGTTTCTGTATCTCTATTATGTTGGTGCGGCTTCGGAACTTTTAAATATCTCGATATATCTCGAAAACTACGCCTCTGATCGAAAAATATCATAGAATATAAAAAGTAGGAAACTTAATTCTCTACAAAAAAGGTCTCTTAACATTTTCCCATAGCTGGCAGCGTTTCCGAGATATTTGCAGATTTAGCTCAAGGGAAGGGGCCTGACGGACATATTCCGAGATATTTCTTCTTCTTGTTGTTCCTCTTCTGCTCAGCTAAACTGGAAGTGGCATTTCCAGCTCGCAATAGTGCAGAGTTATCTCAAAGAAAGGGGCCACGGTGTTTCTGTATCTCTATTATGTTGGTGCGGCTTCGGAACTTTTAAATATCTTGATATATCTCGAGAACTACGCATCTGATCAAAAAATATCAGAGAACATAAAAAGTAGGAAACTTAATTCTCTACAAAAAAGGTCTCTTAACATTTTGCCATAGCTCGCTTCGTTTCCGAGATATTTGCAGATTTATCTCAAGGGAAGGGGCCTGACGGACATATTTCGAGATGTTTCTTCTTCTTGTTGTTCTTCTTCTGCACAGCTAAGCTGGAAGTGGCATTTACAGCTCGCAATAGTGCAGAGTTATCTCAAAGAAAGGGGCCACGGTGTTTCTGTATCTCTATTATGTTGGTGCGGCTTCGGAACTTTTAAATATCTTGATATATCTCGAGAACTACGCATCTGATCAAAAAATATCATAGAACATAAAAAGTAGGAAACTTAATTCTCTACAAAAAAGGTCTCTTAACATTTTGCCATAGCTCGCTTCGTTTCCGAGATATTTGCAGATTTATCTCAAGGGAAGGGGCCTAACGGACATATTTCGTGATATTTCTTCTTCTTGTTGTTCTTCTTCTGCACAGCTAAGCTGGAAGTGGCATTTGCAGCTCGCAATAGTGCAGAGTTATCTCAAAGAAAGGGGCCACGGTGTTTCTGTATCTCTATTATGTTGGTGCGGCTTCGGAACTTTTAAATATCTTGATATATCTCGAGAACTACGCATCTGATCAAAAAATATCATAGAAGATAAAAAGTAGGAAACTTAATTCTCTACAAAAAAGGTCGCTTAACATTTTGCCATAGCTCGCTTCGTTTCCGAGATATTTGCAGATTTAGCTCAGGGGAAGGGGCCTGACGGACATATTTCGAGATATTTCTTCTTCTTGTTGTTCTTCTTCTGCACAGCTAAGCTGGAAGTGGCATTTGCAGGTCGCAATAGTGCAGAGTTATCTCAAAGAAAGGGGCCACGGTGTTTCTGTATCTCTATTATGTTGGTGCGGCTTCGGAACTTTTAAATATCTTGATATATCTCGAGAACTACGCATCTGATCAAAAAATATCATAGAAGATAAAAAGTAGGAAACTTAATTCTCTACAAAAAAGGTCTCTTAACATTTTGCCATAGCTCGCTTCGTTTCCGAGATATTTGCAGATTTAGCTCAAGGGAAGGGGCCTGACGGACATATTTCGAGATATTTCTTCTTCTTGTTGTTCTTCTTCTGCACAGCTAAGCTGGAAGTGGCATTTGCAGGTCGCAATGGTGCAGAGTTATCTCAAAGAAAGGGGCCACAGTGTTTCTGTATCTCTATTATGTTGGTGCGGCTTCGGAACTTTCAAATATCTTGATATATCTCGAGAACTACGCATCTGATCAAAAAATATCATAGAACATAAAAAGTAGGAAACTTAATTCTCTACAAAAAAGGTATCTTAACATTTTGCCATAGCTCGCTTCGTTTCCGAGATATTTGCAGATTTATCTCAAGGGAAGGGGCCTGACGGACATATTTCGAGATATTTCTTCTTCTTGTTGTTCTTCTTCTGCACAGCTAAGCTGGAAGTGGCATTTGCAGGTCGCAATAGTGCAGAGTTATCTCAAAGAAAGGGGCCACGGTGTTTCTGTATCTCTATTATGTTGGTGCGGCTTCGGAACTTTTAAATATCTCGATATATCTCGAAAACTACGCCTCTGATCGAAAAATATCATAGAATATAAAAAGTAGGAAACTTAATTCTCTACAAAAAAGGTCTCTTAACATTTTCCCATAGCTGGCAGCGTTTCCGAGATATTTGCAGATTTAGCTCAAGGGAAGGGGCCTGACGGACATATTCCGAGATATTTCTTCTTCTTGTTGTTCCTCTTCTGCTCAGCTAAGCTGGAAGTGGCATTTGCAGCTCGCAATAGTGCAGAGTTATCTCAAAGAAAGGGGCCACGGTGTTTCTGTATCTCTATTATGTTGGTGCGGCTTCGGAACTTTTAAATATCTCGATATATCTCGAAAACTACGCTTCTGATCAAAAAATATCATAGAACGTAAATTGTGGGAAACACAATTCTCTACAAAAAAGGTCTCTTAACATTTTGCCATAGCTCGCTTCGTTTCCGAGATATTTGCAGATTTATCTCAAGGGAAGGGGCCTGACGGACATATTTCGAGATATTTCTTCTTCTTGTTGTTCTTCTTCTGCACAGCTAAACTGGAAGTGGCATTTCCAGCTCGCAATAGTGCAGAGTTATCTCAAAGAAAGGGGCCACGGTGTTTCTGTATCTCTATTATGTTGGTGCGGCTTCGGAACTTTTACATATCTTGATATATCTCGAGAACTACGCATCTGATCAAAAAATATCATAGATCATAAAAAGTAGGAAACATAATTCTCTACAAAATAGGTCTCTTAACATTTTGCCATAGCTCGCTTCGTTTCCGAGATATTTGCAGATTTATCTCAAGGGAAGGGGCCTGACGGACATATTTCGAGATATTTCTTCTTCTTGTTGTTCTTCTTCTGCACAGCTAAGCTGGACGTGGCATTTACAGCTCGCAATAGTGCAGAGTTATCTCAAAGAAAGGGGCCACGGTGTTTCTGTATCTCTATTATGTTGGTGCGGCTTCGGAACTTTTAAATATCTTCATATATCTCGAGAACTACGCATCTGATCAAAAAATATCATAGAACATGAAAAGTAGGAAACTTAATTCTCTACAAAAAAGGTATCTTAGCATTTTGCCATAGCTCGCTTCGTTCCCGAGATATTTGCAGATTTATCTCAAGGGAAGGGGCCTGACGGACATATTTCGAGATATTTCTTCTTCTTGTTGTTCTTCTTCTGCACAGCTAAGCTGGAAGTGGCATTTGCAGGTCGCAATAGTGCAGAGTTATCTCAAAGAAAGGGGCCACGGTGTTTCTGTATCTCTATTATGCTGGTGCGGCGTCGGAACTTTTAAATATCTCGATATATCTCGAAAACTACGCTTCTGCTCAAAAAATATCATAGAACGTACATTGTAGGAAACATAATTCTCTACAAAATAGGTCTCTTAACATTTTGCCATAGCTCGCTTCGTTTCCGAGATATTTGCAGATTTATCTCAAGGGAAGGGGCCTGACGGACATATTTCGAGATATTTCTTCTTCTTGTTGTTCTTCTTCTGCACAGCTAAGCTGGAAGTGGCATTTGCAGGTCGCAATAGTGCAGAGTTATCTCAAGGAAAGGGGCCACGGTGTTTCTGTATCTCTATTATGTTGGTGCGGCTTCGGAACTTTTAAATATCTGGATATATCTCGAGAACTACGCATCTGATCAAAAAATATCATAGAACATAAAAAGTGGGAAACTTAATTCTCTACAAAAAAGGTCTCTTAACATTTTGCCATAGCTCGCTTGGTTTCCGAGATATTTGCAGATTTATCTCAAGGGAAGGGGCCTGACGGACATATTTCGAGATATTTCTTCTTCTTGTTGTTCGTCTTCTGCACAGCTAAGCTGGAAGTGGCATTTGCAGCTCGCAATAGTGCAGAGTTACCTCAAAGAAAGGGGCCACGGTGTTTCTGTATCTCTATTATGTTGGTGCGGCTTCGGAACTTTTAAATAGCTTCATATATCTCGAGAACTACGCATCTGATCAAAAAATATCATAGAACATAAAAAGTAGGAAACTTAATTCTCTACATAAAAGGTCTCTTAACATTTTGCCATAGCTCGCTTCGTTTCCGAGATATTTGCAGATTTATCTCAAGGGAAGGGGCCTGACGGACATATTTCGAGATATTTCTTCTTCTTGTTGTTCTTCTTCTGCACAGCTAAGCTGGACGTGGCATTTACAGCTCGCAATAGTGCAGAGTTATCTCAAAGAAAGGGGCCACGGTGTTTCTGTATCTCTATTATGTTGGTGCGGCTTCGGAACTTTTAAATATCTTCATATATCTCGAGAACTACGCATCTGATCAAAAAATATCATAGAACATAAAAAGTAGCAAACTTAATTCTCTACAAAAAAGGTCTCTTAACATTTTGCCATAGCTCGCTTCGTTTCCGAGATATTTGCAGATTTATCTCAAGGGAAGGGGTCTGACGGACATATTTCGAGATATTTCTTCTTCTTGTTGTTCTTCTTCTGCACAGCTAAGCTCGAAGTGGCATTTGCAGCTCGCAATAGTGCAGAGTTATCTCAAAGAAAGGGGCCACGGTGTTTCTGTATCTCTATTATGTTGGTGCGGCTTCGGAACTTTTAAATATCTCGATATATCTCGAAAACTACGCTTCTGATCAAAAAATATCAGAGAACGTAAATTGTAGGAAACATAATTCTCTACAAAAAAGGTCTCTTAACATTTTGCCATAGCTCGCTTCGTTTCCGAGATATTTGCAGATTTATCTCAAGGGAAGGGGCCTGACGGACATATTTCGAGATATTTCTTCTTCTTGTTGTTCTTCTTCTGCACAGCTAAGCTGGAAGTGGCATTTGCAGGTCGCAATAGTGCAGAGTTATCTCAAGGAAAGGGGCCACGGTGTTTCTGTATCTCTATTATGTTGGTGCGGCTTCAGAACTTTTAAATATCTGGATATATCTCGAGAACTACGCATCTGATCAAAAAATATCATAGAACATAAAAAGTGGGAAACTTAATTCTCTACAAAAAAGGTCTCTGAACATTTTGCCATAGCTCGCTTGGTTTCCGAGATATTTGCAGATTTATCTCAAGGGAAGGGGCCTGACGGACATATTTCGAGATATTTCTTCTTCTTGTTGTTCTTCTTCTGCACAGCTAAGCTGGACGTGGCATGTACAGCTCGCAATAGTGCAGAGTTATCTCAAAGAAAGGGGCCACGGTGTTTCTGTATCTCTATTATGTTGGTGCGGCTTCGGAACTATTAAATATCTTGATATATCTCGAGAACTACGCATCTGATCAAAAAATATCATAGAACATAAAAAGTAGGAAACTTAATTCTCTACAAAAAAGGTCTCTTAACATTTTGCCATAGCTCGCTTCGTTTCCGAGATATTTGCAGATTTATCTCAAGGGAAGGGGCCTGACGGACATATTTCGAGATATTTCTTCTTCTTGTTGTTCTTCTTCTGCACAGCTAAGCTGGACGTGGCATTTACAGCTCGCAATAGTGCAGAGTTATCTCAAAGAAAGGGGCCACGGTGTTTCTGTATCTCTATTATGTTGGTGCGGCTTCGGAACTTTTAAATATCTTCATATATCTCGAGAACTACGCATCTGATCAAAAAATATCATAGAACATAAAAAGTAGCAAACTTAATTCTCTACAAAAAAGGTCTCTTAACATTTTGCCATAGCTCGCTTCGTTTCCGAGATATTTGCAGATTTATCTCAAGGGAACGGGTCTGACGGACATATTTCGAGATATTTCTTCTTCTTGTTGTTCTTCTTCTGCACACCTAAGCTCGAAGTGGCATTTGCAGCTCGCAATAGTGCAGAGTTATCTCAAAGAAAGGGGCCACGGTGTTTCTGTATCTCTATTATGTTGGTGCGGCTTCGGAACTTTTAAATATCTTGATATATCTCGAGAACTACGCATCTGATCAAAAAATATCATAGAACATGAAAAGTACGAAACTTAATTCTCTACAAAAAAGGTATCTTAGCATTTTGCCATAGCTCGCTTCGTTCCCGAGATATTTGCAGATTTATCTCAAGGGAAGGGGCCTGACGGACATATTTCGAGATATTTCTTCTTCTTGTTGTTCTTCTTCTGCACAGCTAAGCTGGAAGTGGCATTTGCAGGTCGCAATAGTGCAGAGTTATCTCAAAGAAAGGGGCCACGGTGTTTCTGTATCTCTATTATGCTGGTGCGGCGTCGGAACTTTTAAATATCTCGATATATCTCGAAAACTACGCTTCTGCTCAAAAAATATCATAGAACGTACATTGTAGGAAACATAATTCTCTACAAAATAGGTCTCTTAACATTTTGCCATAGCTCGCTTCGTTTCCGAGATATTTGCAGATTTATCTCAAGGGAAGGGGCCTGACGGACATATTTCGAGATATTTCTTCTTCTTGTTGTTCTTCTTCTGCACAGCTAAGCTGGAAGTGGCATTTGCAGGTCGCAATAGTGCAGAGTTATCTCAAGGAAAGGGGCCACGGTGTTTCTGTATCTCTATTATGTTGGTGCGGCTTCGGAACTTTTAAATATCTGGATATATCTCGAGAACTACGCATCTGATCAAAAAATATCATAGAACATAAAAAGTGGGAAACTTAATTCTCTACAAAAAAGGTCTCTTAACATTTTGCCATAGCTCGCTTCGTTTCCGAGATATTTGCAGATTTATCTCAAGGGAAGGGGCCTGACGGACATATTTCGAGATATTTCTTCTTCTTGTTGTTCTTCTTCTGCACAGCTAAGCTGGAAGTGGCATTTGCAGGTCGCAATAGTGCAGAGTTATCTCAAAGAAAGGGGCCACGGTGTTTCTGTATCTCCATTATGTTGGTGCGGCTTCGGAACTTTTAAATATCTTGATATATCTCGAGAACTACGCATCTGATCAAAAAATATCATACAACATAAAAAGTGGGAAACTTCATTCTCTACAAAAAAGGTCTCTTAACATTTTGCCATAGCTCGCTTGGTTTCCGAGATATTTGCAGATTTATCTCAAGGGAAGGGGCCTGACGGACATATTTCGAGATATTTCTTCTTCTTGTTGTTCGTCTTCTGCACAGCTAAGCTGGAAATGGCATTTGCAGCTCGCAATAGTGCAGAGTTACCTCAAAGAAAGGGGCCACGGTGTTTCTGTATCTCTATTATGTTGGTGCGGCTTCGGAACTTTTAAATAGCTTCATATATCTCGAGAACTACGCATCTGATCAAAAAATATCATAGAACATAAAAAGTAGGAAACTTAATTCTCTACAAAAAAGGTCTCTTAACATTTTGCCATAGCTCGCTTCGTTTCCGAGATATTTGCAGATTTATCTCTAGGGAAGGGGCCTGACGGACATATTTCGAGATATTTCTTCTTCTTGTTGTTCTTCTTCTGCACAGCTAAGCTGGACGTGGCATTTACAGCTCGCAATAGTGCAGAGTTATCTCAAAGAAAGGGGCCACGGTGTTTCTGTATCTCTATTATGTTGGTGCGGCTTCGGAACTTTTAAATATCTTCATATATCTCGAGAACTACGCATCTGATCAAAAAATATCATAGAACATAAAAAGTAGCAAATTTAATTCCCTACAAAAAAGGTCTCTTAACATTTTGCCATAGCTCGCTTCGTTTCCGAGATATTTGCAGATTTATCTCAAGGGAAGGGGTCTGACGGACATATTTCGAGATATTTCTTCTTCTTGTTGTTCTTCTTCTGCACAGCTAAGCTGGAAGTGGCATTTGCAGGTCGCAATAGTGCAGAGTTATCTCAAGGAAAGGGGCCACGGTGTTTCTGTATCTCTATTATGTTGGTGCGGCTTCGGAACTTTTAAATATCTTGATATATCTCGAGAACTACGCATCTGATCAAAAAATATCATACAACATAAAAAGTAGGAAACTTAATTTTCTACAAAAAAGGTCTCTTAACATTTTGCCATAGCTCGCTTCGTTTCCGAGATATTTGCAGATTTATCTCGAGGGAAGGGGCCTGACGGACATATTTCGAGATATTTCTTCTTCTTGTTGTTCTTCCTCTGCACAGCTAAGCTGGAAGCGGCATTTGCGGCTCGCACTAGTGCAGAGTTATCTCAAAGAAAGGGGCCACGGTGATTCTGTATCTCTATTATGTTGGTGCGGCTTCGGATCTTTTAAATATCTCGATATATCTCGAAAACTACGCTTCTGATCAAAAAATATCATAGAACATAAATTGTAGAAAACATAATTCGCTACAAAAAAGGTCTCTTAACATTTTGCCATAGCTCGTTTCGTTTCCGAGATATTTGCAGATATATCTCAAGGGAAGGGGCCTGACGGACATATTTCGAGATATTTCTTCTTCTTGTTGTTCTTCTTCTGCACAGCTAAACTGGAAGTGGCATTTCCAGCTCGCAATAGCGCAGAGTTATCTCAAAGAAAGGGGCCACGGTGTTTCTGTATCTCTATTATGTTGGTGCGGCTTCGGAACTTTTAAATATCTTGATATATCTCGAGAACTACGCATCTGATCAAAAAATATCATAGAACATAAAAAGTAGGAAACTTAATTCTCTACAAAAAAGGTCTCTTAACATTTTGCCATAGCTCGCTTTGTTTCCGAGATATTTGCAGATTTATCTCAAGGGAAGGGGCCTGACGGACATATTTCGAGATATTTCTTCTTCTTGTTGTTCTTCTTCTGCACAGCTAAGCTGGAAGTGACATTTGCAGGTCGCAATAGTGCAGAGTTATCTCAAAGAAAGGGGCCACGGTGTTTCTGTATCTCTATTATGTTGGTGCGGCGTCGGAACTTTTAAATATCTCGATATATCTCGAAAACTACGCTTCTGCTCAAAAAATATCATAGAACATAAAAAGTGGGAAACTTAATTCTCTACAAAAAAGGTCTCTTAACATTTTGCCATAGCTCGCTTGGTTTCCGAGATATTTGCAGATTTATCTCAAGGGAAGGTGCCTGACGGACATATTTCGAGATATTTCTTCTTCTTGTTGTTCTTCTTCTGCACAGCTAAGCTGGACGTGGCATGTACAGCTCGCAATAGTGCAGAGTTATCTCAAAGAAAGGGGCCACGGTGTTTCTGTATCTCTATTATGTTGGTGCGGCTTCGGAACTTTTAAATATCTTGATATATCTCGAGAACTACGCATCTGATCAAAAAATATCATAGAAGATAAAAAGTAGGAAACTTAATTCTCTACAAAAAAGGTCTCTTAACATTTTGCCATAGCTCGCTTCGTTTCCGAGATATTTGCAGATTTAGCTCAAGGGAAGGGGCCTGACGGACATATTTCGAGATATTTCTTCTTCTTGTTGTTCTTCTTCTGCACAGCTAAGCTGGAAGTGGCATTTGCAGGTCGCAATAGTGCAGAGTTATCTCAAAGAAAGGGGCCACGGTGTTTCTGTATCTCTATTATGTTGGTGCGGCTTCGGAACTTTTAAATATCTTGATATATCTCGAGAACTACGCATCTGATCAAAAAATATCATAGAACATAAAAAGTGGGAAACTTAATTCTCTACAAAAAAGGTCTCTTAACATTTTGCCATAGCTCGCTTGGTTTCCGGGATATTTGCAGATTTATCTCAAGGGAAGGGGCCTGACGGACATATTTCGAGATATTTCTTCTTGTTGTTCTTCTTCTGCACAGCTAAACTGGAAGTGGCATTTCCAGCTCGCAATAGTGCAGAGTTATCTCAAAGAAAGGGGCCACGGTGTTTCTGTATCTCTATTATGTTGGTGCGGCTTCGGAACTTTTAAATATCTTGATATATCTCGAGAACTACCCATCTGATCGAAAAATATCATAGAACATAAAAAGTAGGAAACTTAATTCTCTACAAAAAAGGTCTCTTAACAGTTTGCCATAGCTCGCTTCGTTTCCGAGATATTTGCAGATTTATCTCAAGGGAAGGGGCCTGACGGACATATTTCGAAATATTTCTTCTTCTTGTTGTTCTTCTTCTGCACAGCTAAGCTGGAAGTGGCATTTGCAGCTCGCAATAGTGCAGAGTTATCTCAAAGAAAGGGGCCACGGTGTTTCTGTACCTCTATTATTTTGGTGCAGCTTCGGAACTTTTAAATATCTCGATATATCTCGAAAACTACGCTTCTGATCAAAAAATATCATAGAACATAATTCTCTACAAAAAAGGTCTCTTAACGTTTTGCCATAGCTCGCTTCGTTTCCGAGATATTTGCAGATTTATCTCAAGGGAAGGGTCCTGACGGACATATTTCGAGATATTTCTTCTTCTTGTTGTTCTTCTTCTGTACAGCTAAACTGGAAGTGGCGTTTCCAGCTCGCAATAGCGCAGAGTTATCTCAAAGAAAGGGGCCACGGTGTTTCTGTATCTCTATTATGTTGGTGCGGCTTCGGAACTTTTAAATATCTTGATATATCTCGAGAACTACGCATCTGATCAAAAAATATCATAGAACATAAAAAGTAGGAAACTTAATTGTCTACAAAAAAGGTCTCTCAACAGTTTGCCATAGCTCGCTTCGTTTCCGAGATATTTGCAGATTTATCTCAAGGGAAGGGGCCTGACGGACATATTTCGAAATATTTCTTCTTCTTGTTGTTCTTCTTCTGCACAGCTAAGCTGGAAGTGGCATTTGCAGCTCGCAATAGTGCAGAGTTATCTCAAAGAAAGGGGCCACGGTGTTTCTGTACCTCTATTATTTTGGTGCAGCTTCGGAACTTTTAAATATCTCGATATATCTCGAAAACTACGCTTCTGATCAAAAAATATCATAGAACATAATTCTCTACAAAAAAGGTCTCTTAACGTTTTGCCATAGCTCGCTTCGTTTCCGAGATATTTGCAGATTTATCTCAAGGGAAGGGTCCTGACGGACATATTTCGAGATATTTCTTCTTCTTGTTGTTCTTCTTCTGTACAGCTAAACTGGAAGTGGCGTTTCCAGCTCGCAATAGCGCAGAGTTATCTCAAAGAAAGGGGCCACGGTGTTTCTGTATCTCTATTATGTTGGTGCGGCTTCGGAACTTTTAAATATCTTGATATATCTCGAGAACTACGCATCTGATCAAAAAATATCATAGAACATAAAAAGTAGGAAACTTAATTCTCTACAAAAAAGGTATCTTAACATTTTGCCATAGCTCGCTTCGTTTCCGAGATATTTGCAGATTTATCTCAAGCAAAGGGGTCTGACGGACATATTTCGAGATATTTCTTCTTCTTGTTGTTCTTCTTCTGCACAGCTAAGCTCGAAGTGGTATTTGCAGCTCGCAATAGTGCAGCGTTATCTCAAAGAAAGGGGCCACGGTGTTTCTGTATCTCTATTATGTTGGTGCGGCTTCGGAACTTTTAAATATCTTGATATATCGGGAGAACTACGCATCTGATCGAAAAATATCATAGAACATAAAAAGTAGGAAACTTAATTCTCTACAAAAAAGGTCTCTTAACATTTTGCCATAGCTCGCTTCGTTTCCGAGATATTTGCAGATTTATCTCAAGGGAAGGGGCCTGACGGACATATTTCGAGATATTTCTTCTTCTTGTTGTTCTTCTTCTGCACGGCTAAGCTGGAAGCGGCATTTGCGGCTCGCACTAGTGCAGAGTTATCTCAAAGAAAGGGGCCACGGTGTTTCTGTATCTCTATTATGTTGGTGCGGCTTCGGATCTTTTAAATATCTCGATATATCTCGAGAACTACGCATCTGATCAAATAATATCATAGAACATAAAAAGTAGGAAACTTAATTCTCTACAAAAAAGGTCTCTTAACATTTTGCCATAGCTCGCTTCGTTTCCGAGATATTTGCAGATTTATCTCAAGGGAAGGGGCCTGACGGACATATTTCGAGATATTTCTTCTTCTTGTTGTTCTTCTTCTGCACAGCTAAACTGGAAGTGGCGTTTCCAGCTCGCAATAGCGCAGAGTTATCTCAAAGAAAGGGGCCACGGTGTTTCTGTATCTCTATTATGTTGGTGCGGCTTCGGAACTTTTAAATATCTTGATATATCTCGAGAACCACGCATCTGATCAAAAAATATCATAGAACATAAAAAGTAGGAAACTTAATTCTCTACAAAAAAGGTATCTTAACATTTTGCCATAGCTCGCTTCGTTTCCGAGATATTTGCAGATTTATCTCAAGGGAAGGGGCCTGACGGACATACTTCGAGATATTTCTTCTTCTTGTTGTTCTTCTTCTGCACAGCTAAGCTGGAAGTGGCATTTGCAGCTCGCAATAGTGCAGAGTTATCTCAAAGAAAGGGGCCACGGTGTTTCTGTATCTCTATTATGTTGGTGCGGCTTCGGAACTTTTAAATATCTTGATATATCTCGAGAACTACGCATCTGATCAAAAAATATCATACATCATAAAAAGTAGGAAACTTAATTCTCTACAAAAAAGGTCTATTAACATTTTGCCATAGCTCGCTTCGTTTCCGAGATATTTGCAGATTTATCTCAAGGGAAGGGGCCTGACGGACATATTTCGAGATATTTCTTCTTCTTGTTGTTCTTCTTCTGCACAGCTAAGCTGGAAGTGGCATTTGCAGCTCGCAATAGTGCAGAGTTATCTCAAAGAAGGTCGCCACGGTGTTTCTGTACCTCTATTATGTTGGTGCGGCTTCGGAACTTTTAAATATCTCGATATATCTCGAAAACTACGCTTCTGATCAAAAAATAACATAGAACATAAATTGTAGGAAACATAATTCTCTACAAAAAAGGTCTCTTAACATTTTGCCATAGCTCGTTTCGTTTCCGAGATATTTGCAGATATATCTCAAGGGAAAGGGCCTGACGGACATATTCCGAGATATTTCTTCTTCTTGTTGTTCTTCTTCT
This sequence comes from Osmia lignaria lignaria, assembly GCF_051020975.1. Classification (NCBI taxonomy): domain Eukaryota; kingdom Metazoa; phylum Arthropoda; class Insecta; order Hymenoptera; family Megachilidae; genus Osmia; species Osmia lignaria. The sequence goes on along the minus strand of NW_027478159.1, from coordinate 507,845 downwards.
GCACAGCTAAACTGGAAGTGGCGTTTCCAGCTCGCAATAGCGCAGAGTTATCTCAAAGAAAGGGGCCACGGTGTTTCTGTATCTCTATTATGTTGGTGCGGCTTCGGAACTTTTAAAAATCTTGATATATCTCGAGAACCACGCATCTGATCAAAAAATATCATAGAACATAAAAAGTAGGAAACTTAATTCTCTACAAAAAAGGTATCTTAACATTTTGCCATAGCTCGCTTCGTTTCCGAGATATTTGCAGATTTATCTCAAGGGAAGGGGCCTGACGGACATACTTCGAGATATTTCTTCTTCTTGTTGTTCTTCTTCTGCACAGCTAAGCTGGAAGTGGCTTTTGCAGCTCGCAATAGTGCAGAGTTATCTCAAAGAAAGGGGCCACGGTGTTTCTGTATCTCTATTATCTTGGTGCGGCTTCGGAACTTTTAAATATCTTGATATATCTCGAGAACTACGCATCTGATCAAAAAATATCATACATCATAAAAAGTAGGAAACTTAATTCTCTACAAAAAAGGTCTATTAACATTTTGCCATAGCTCGCTTCGTTTCCGAGATATTTGCAGATTTATCTCAAGGGAAGAGGCTTGACGGACATATTTCGAGATATTTCTTCTTCTTGTTGTTCTTCTTCTGCACAGCTAAGCTGGAAGTGGCATTTGCAGCTCGCAATAGTGCAGAGTTATCTCAAAGAAAGGGGCCACGGTGTTTCTGTATCTCTATTATGTTGGTGCGGCTTCGGATCTTTTAAATATCTCGATATATCTCGAAAACTACGCTTCTGATCAAAAAATATCATAGAAAGTAAATTGTAGGAAACATAATTCTCTACAAAAAAGGTCTCTTAACATTTTGCCATAGCTCGCTTCGTTTCCGAGATATTTGCAGATTTATCTCCAGGGAAGGGGCCTGACGGACATATTTCGAGATATTTCTTCTTCTTGTTGTTCTTCTTCTGCACAGCTAAGCTCGAAGTGGCATTTGCAGCTCGCAATAGTGCAGCGTTATCTCAAAGAAACGGGCCACGGTGTTTCTGTATCTCTATTATGTTGGTGCGGCTTCGGAACTTTTAAATATCTTGATATATCGGGAGAACTACGCATCTGATCGAAAAATATCATAGAACATAAAAAGTAGGAAACTTAATTCTCTACAAAAAAGGTCTCTTAACATTTTGCCATATCTCGCTTCGTTTCCGAGATATTTGCAGATTTATCTCAAGGGAAGGGGCCTGACGGACATACTTCGAGATATTTCTTCTTCTTGTTGTTCTTCTTCTGCACAGCTAAGCTGGAAGTGGCATTTGCAGCTCGCAATAGTGCAGAGTTATCTCAAAGAAAGGGGCCACGGTGTTTCTGTATCTCTATTATGTTGGTGCGGCTTCGGAACTTTTAAATATCTTGATATATCTCGAGAACTACGCATCTGATCAAAAAATATCATACATCATAAAAAGTAGGAAACTTAATTCTCTACAAAAAAGGTATCTTAACATTTTGCCATAGCTCGCTTCGTTTCCGAGATATTTGCAGATTTATCTTAAGGGAAGGGGCCTGACGGACATACTTCGAGATATTTCTTCTTCTTGTTGTTCTTCTTCTGCACAGCTAAGCTGGAAGTGGCATTTGCAGCTCGCAATAGTGCAGAGTTATCTCAAAGAAAGGGGCCACGGTGTTTCTGTATCTCTATTATGTTGGTGCGGCTTCGGAACTTTTAAATATCTTGATATATCTCGAGAACTACGCATCTGATCAAAAAATATCATACATCATAAAAAGTAGGAAACTTAATTCTCTACAAAAAAGGTCTATTAACATTTTGCCATAGCTCGCTTCGTTTCCGAGATATTTGCAGATTTATCTCAAGGGAAGAGGCTTGACGGACATATTTCGAGATATTTCTTCTTCTTGTTGTTCTTCTTCTGCACAGCTAAGCTGGAAGTGGCATTTGCAGCTCGCAATAGTGCAGAGTTATCTCAAAGAAAGGGGCCACGGTGTTTCTGTATCTCTATTATGTTGGTGCGGCTTCGGATCTTTTAAATATCTCGATATATCTCGAAAACTACGCTTCTGATCAAAAAATATCATAGAAAGTAAATTGTAGGAAACATAATTCACTACAAAAAAGGTCTCTTAACATTTTGCCATAGCTCGCTTCGTTTCCGAGATATTTGCAGATTTATCTCCAGGGAAGGGGCCTGACGGACATATTTCGAGATATTTCTTCTTCTTGTTGTTCTTCTTCTGCACAGCTAAGCTCGAAGTGGCATTTGCAGCTCGCAATAGTGCAGCGTTATCTCAAAGAAACGGGCCACGGTGTTTCTGTACCTCTATTATGTTGGTGCGGCTTCGGAACTTTTAAATATCTTGATATATCGGGAGAACTACGCATCTGATCGAAAAATATCATAGAACATAAAAAGTAGGAAACTTAATTCTCTACAAAAAAGGTCTCTTAACATTTTGCCATAGCACGCTTCGTTTCCGAGATATTTGCAGATTTATCTCAAGGGAAGGGGCCTGACGGACATATTTCGAGATATTTCTTCTTCTTGTTGTTCTTCTTCTGCACGGCTAAGCTGGAAGCGGCATTTGCGGCTCGCACTAGTGCAGAGTTATCTCAAAGAAAGGGGCCACGGTGTTTCTGTATCTCTATTATGTTGGTGCGGCTTCGGATCTTTTAAATATCTCGATATATCTCGAAAACTACGCTTCTGATCAAAAAATATCATAGAACATAAATTGTAGGAAACATAATTCTCTACAAAAAAGGTCTCTTAACATTTTGCCATAGCTCGCTTCGTTTCCGAGATATTTGCAGATTTATCTCAAGGGAAGGGGCCTGACGGACATATTTCGAGATATTTCTTCTTCTTGTTGTTCTTCTTCTGCACAGCTAAGCTGGAAGTGGCATTTGCAGCTCGCAATAGTGCAGAGTTATCTCAAAGAAAGGGGCCACGGTGTTTCTGTATCTCTATTATATTGGTGCGGCTTCGGAACTTTTAAATATCTTGATATATCTCGAGAACTACGCATCTGATCAAAAAATATCATAGAACATAAAAAGTAAGAAACTTAATTCTCTACAAAAATGGTATCTTAACATTTTGCCATAGCTCGCTTCGTTTCCGAGATATTTGCAGATTTATCTCAAGGGAAGGGGCTTGACGGACATATTTCGAGATATTTCTTCTTCTTGTTGTTCTTCTTCTGCACAGCTAAGCTGGAAGTGGCATTTGCAGCTCGCAATAGTGCAGAGTTATCTCCAAGAAAGGGGCCACGGTGTTTCTGTATCTCTATTATGTTGGTGCGGCTTCGGAACTTTAAAATATCTTGATACATCTCGAGAACTACGCATCTGATCAAAAAATATCATAGAACATAAAAAGTAGGAAACTTAATTCTCTACAAATAAAGTCTCTTAACATTTTGCCATAGCCCGCTTCGTTTCCGAGATATTTGCAGATTTATCTCAAGGGAAGGGGCCTGACGGACATATTTCGAGATATTTCTTCTTCTTGTTGTTCTTCTTCTGCACAGCTAAACTGGAAGTGGCGTTTCCAGCTCGCAATAGCGCAGAGTTATCTCAAAGAAAGGGGCCACGGTGTTTCTGTATCTCTATTATGTTGGTGCGGCTTCGGAACTTTTAAATATCTTGATATATCTCGAGAACTACGCATCTGATCAAAAAATATCAAAGAACATAAAAAGTAGGAAACTTAATTCTCTACAAAAAAGGTATCTTAACATTTTGCCATAGCTCGCTTCGTTTCCGAGATATTTGCAGATTTATCTCAAGGGAAAGGGCCTGACGGACATATTTCGAGATATTTCTTCTTCTTGTTGTTCTTCTTCTGCACAGCTAAGCTGGAAGTGGCATTTGCAGCTCGCAATAGTGCAGAGTTATCTCAAAGAAAGGGGCCACGGTGTTTCTGTATCTCTATTATGTTGGTGCGGCTTCGGAACTTTTAAATATCTTGATATATCTCGAGAACTACGCATCTGATCAAAAAATATCATAGAACATAAAAAGTAGGAAACTTAATTCTCTACAAAAAAGGTCTCTTAACATTTTGCCATAGCTCGCTTCGTTTCCGAGATATTTGCAGATTTATCTCAAGGGAAGGGGCCTGACGGACATATTTCGAGATGTTTCTTCTTCTTGTTGTTCTTCTTCTGCACAGCTAAGCTGGAAGTGGCATTTAACAGCTCGCAATAGTGCAGAGTTATCTCAAAGAAAGGGGCCACGGTGTTTCTGTATCTCTATTATGTTGGTGCGGCTTCGGAACTTTTAAATATCTTGATATATCTCGAGAACTACGCATCTGATCAAAAAATATCATAGAACATAAAAAGTAGGAAACTTAATTCTCTACAAATAAAGTCTCTTAACATTTTGCCATAGCCCGCTTCGTTTCCGAGATATTTGCAGATTTATCTCAAGGGAAGGGGCCTGACGGACATATTTCGAGATATTTCTTCTTCTTGTTGTTCTTCTTCTGCACAGCTAAACTGGAAGTGGCGTTTCCAGCTCGCAATAGCGCAGAGTTATCTCAAAGAAAGGGGCCACGGTGCTTCTGTATCTCTATTATGTTGGTGCGGCTTCGGAACTTTTAAATATCTTGATATATCTCGAGAACTACGCATCTGATCAAAAAATATCTAAGAACATAAAAAGTAGGAAACTTAATTCTCTACAAAAAAGGTATCTTAACATTTTGCCATAGCTCGCTTCGTTTCCGAGATATTTGCAGATTTATCTCAAGGGAAAGGGCCTGACGGACATATTTCGAGATATTTCTTCTTCTTGTTGTTCTTCTTCTGCACAGCTAAGCTGGAAGTGGCATTTGCAGCTCGCAATAGTGCAGAGTTATCTCAAAGAAAGGGGCCACGGTGTTTCTGTATCTCTATTATGTGGGTGCGGCTTCGGAACTTTTAAATATCTTGATATATCGGGAGAACTACGCATCTGATCGAAAAATATCATAGAACATAAAAAGTAGGAAACTTAATTCTCTACAAAAAAGGTCTCTTAACATTTTGCCATAGCTCGCTTCGTTTCCGAGATATTTGCAGATTTATCTCAAGGGAAGGGGCCTGACGGACATATTTCGAGATATTTCTTCTTCTTGTTGTTCTTCTTCTGCACAGCTAAGCTGGAAGTGGCATTTGCAGCTCGCAATAGTGCAGAGTTATCTCAAAGAACGGGGCCACGGTGTTTCTGTATCTCTAATATGTTGGTGCGGCTTCGGATCTTTTAAATATCTTGATACATCTCGAGAACTACGCATCTGATCAAAAAATATCATAGAACATAAAAAGTAGGAAACTTAATTCTCTACAAATAAAGTCTCTTAACATTTTGCCATAGCTCGCTTCGTTTCCGCGATATTTGCAGATTTATCTCAAGGGAAGGGGCCTGACGGACATATTTCGAGATATTTCTTCTTCTTGTTGTTCTTCTTCTGCACAGCTAAACTGGAAGTGGCGTTTCCAGCTCGCAATAGCGCAGAGTTATCTCAAAGAAAGGGGCCACGGTGTTTCTGTATCTCTATTATGTTGGTGCGGCTTCGGAACTTTTAAATATCTTGATATATCTCGAGAACTACGCATCTGATCAAAAAATATCATAGAACATAAAAAGTAAGAAACTTAATTCTCTACAAAAAAGGTATCTTAACATTTTGCCATAGCTCGCTTCGTTTCCGAGATATTTGCAGATTTATCTCAAGGGAAGGGGCTTGACGGACATATTTCGAGATATTTCTTCTTCTTGTTGTTCTTCTTCTGCACAGCTAAGCTGGAAGTGGCATTTGCAGCTCGTAATAGTGCAGAGTTATCTCCAAGAAAGGGGCCACGGTGTTTCTGTACCTCTATCATGTTGGTGCGGCTTCGGAACTTTTAAATATCTCGATATATCTCGAAAACTACGCTTCTGATCAGAAAATAACATAGAACATAAATTGTAGGAAACATAATTCTCTACAAAAAAGGTCTCTTAACATTTTGCCATAGCTCGTTTCGTTTCCGAGATATTTGCAGATATATCTCAAGGGAAGGGGCCTGACGGACATATTTCGAGATATTTCTTCTTCTTGTTGTTCTTCTTCTGCACAGCTAAACTGGAAGTGGCGTTTCCAGCTCGCAATAGCGCAGAGTTATCTCAAAGAAAGGGGCCACGGTGTTTCTGTATCTCTATTATGTTGGTGCGGCTTCGGAACTTTTAAATATCTTGATATATCTCGAGAACTACGCATCTGATCAAAAAATATCATAGAACATAAAAAGTAGGAAACTTAATTCTCTACAAAAAAGGTATCTTAACATTTTGCCATAGCTCGCTTCGTTTCCGAGATATTTGCAGATTTATCTCAAGGGAAGGGGCCTGACGGACATATTTCGAGATATTTCTTCTTCTTGTTGTTCTTCTTCTGCACAGCTAAGCTGGAAGTGGCATTTGCAGCTCGCAATAGTGCAGAGTTATCTCAAAGAAAGGGGCCACGGTGTTTCTGTATCTCTATTATGTTGGTGCGGCTTCGGAACTTTTAAATATCTTGATATATCTCGAGAACTACACATCTGATCAAAAAATATCATAGATCATAAAAAGTAGGAAACTTAATTCTCTACAAAAAAGGTCTCTTAACATTTTGCCATAGCTCGCTTCGTTTCCGAGATATTTGCAGATTTATCTCAAGGGAAGGGGCCTGACGGACATATTTCGAGATATTTCTTCTTCTTGTTGTTCTTCTTCTGCACAGCTAAGCTGGAAGTGGCATTTGCAGCTCGCAATAGTGCAGAGTTATCTCAAAGAAAGGGGCCACGGTGTTTCTGTATCTCTATTATGTTGGTGCGGCTTCGGATCTTTTAAATATCTCGATATATCTCGAAAACTACGCTTCTGATCAAAAAATATCATAGAAAGTAAATTGTAGGAAACATAATTCTCTACAAAAAAGGTCTCTTAACATTTTGCCATAGCTCGCTTCGTTTCCGAGATATTTGCAGATTTATCTCCAGGGAAGGGGCCTGACGGACATATTTCGAGATATTTCTTCTTCTTGTTGTTCTTCTTCTGCACAGCTAAGCTCGAAGTGGCATTTGCAGCTCGCAATAGTGCAGCGTTATCTCAAAGAAACGGGCCACGGTGTTTCTGTATCTCTATTATGTTGGTGCGGCTTCGGAACTTTTAAATATCTTGATATATCGGGAGAACTACGCATCTGATCGAAAAATATCATAGAACATAAAAAGTAGGAAACTTAATTCTCTACAAAAAAGGTCTCTTAACATTTTGCCATAGCTCGCTTCGTTTCCGAGATATTTGCAGATTTATCTCAAGGGAAGGGGCCTGACGGACATACTTCGAGATATTTCTTCTTCTTGTTGTTCTTCTTCTGCACAGCTAAGCTGGAAGTGGCATTTGCAGCTCGCAATAGTGCAGAGTTATCTCAAAGAAAGGGGCCACGGTGTTTCTGTATCTCTATTATGTTGGTGCGGCTTCGGAACTTTTAAATATCTTGATATATCTCGAGAACTACGCATCTGATCAAAAAATATCATACATCATAAAAAGTAGGAAACTTAATTCTCTACAAAAAAGGTATCTTAACATTTTGCCATAGCTCGCTTCGTTTCCGAGATATTTGCAGATTTATCTTAAGGGAAGGGGCCTGACGGACATACTTCGAGATATTTCTTCTTCTTGTTGTTCTTCTTCTGCACAGCTAAGCTGGAAGTGGCATTTGCAGCTCGCAATAGTGCAGAGTTATCTCAAAGAAAGGGGCCACGGTGTTTCTGTATCTCTATTATGTTGGTGCGGCTTCGGAACTTTTAAATATCTTGATATATCTCGAGAACTACGCATCTGATCAAAAAATATCATACATCATAAAAAGTAGGAAACTTAATTCTCTACAAAAAAGGTCTATTAACATTTTGCCATAGCTCGCTTCGTTTCCGAGATATTTGCAGATTTATCTCAAGGGAAGAGGCTTGACGGACATATTTCGAGATATTTCTTCTTCTTGTTGTTCTTCTTCTGCACAGCTAAGCTGGAAGTGGCATTTGCAGCTCGCAATAGTGCAGAGTTATCTCAAAGAAAGGGGCCACGGTGTTTCTGTATCTCTATTATGTTGGTGCGGCTTCGGATCTTTTAAATATCTCGATATATCTCGAAAACTACGCTTCTGATCAAAAAATATCATAGAAAGTAAATTGTAGGAAACATAATTCACTACAAAAAAGGTCTCTTAACATTTTGCCATAGCTCGCTTCGTTTCCGAGATATTTGCAGATTTATCTCCAGGGAAGGGGCCTGACGGACATATTTCGAGATATTTCTTCTTCTTGTTGTTCTTCTTCTGCACAGCTAAGCTCGAAGTGGCATTTGCAGCTCGCAATAGTGCAGCGTTATCTCAAAGAAACGGGCCACGGTGTTTCTGTACCTCTATTATGTTGGTGCGGCTTCGGAACTTTTAAATATCTTGATATATCGGGAGAACTACGCATCTGATCGAAAAATATCATAGAACATAAAAAGTAGGAAACTTAATTCTCTACAAAAAAGGTCTCTTAACATTTTGCCATAGCACGCTTCGTTTCCGAGATATTTGCAGATTTATCTCAAGGGAAGGGGCCTGACGGACATATTTCGAGATATTTCTTCTTCTTGTTGTTCTTCTTCTGCACGGCTAAGCTGGAAGCGGCATTTGCGGCTCGCACTAGTGCAGAGTTATCTCAAAGAAAGGGGCCACGGTGTTTCTGTATCTCTATTATGTTGGTGCGGCTTCGGATCTTTTAAATATCTCGATATATCTCGAAAACTACGCTTCTGATCAAAAAATATCATAGAACATAAATTGTAGGAAACATAATTCTCTACAAAAAAGGTCTCTTAACATTTTGCCATAGCTCGCTTCGTTTCCGAGATATTTGCAGATTTATCTCAAGGGAAGGGGCCTGACGGACATATTTCGAGATATTTCTTCTTCTTGTTGTTCTTCTTCTGCACAGCTAAGCTGGAAGTGGCATTTGCAGCTCGCAATAGTGCAGAGTTATCTCAAAGAAAGGGGCCACGGTGTTTCTGTATCTCTATTATATTGGTGCGGCTTCGGAACTTTTAAATATCTTGATATATCTCGAGAACTACGCATCTGATCAAAAAATATCATAGAACATAAAAAGTAAGAAACTTAATTCTCTACAAAAATGGTATCTTAACATTTTGCCATAGCTCGCTTCGTTTCCGAGATATTTGCAGATTTATCTCAAGGGAAGGGGCTTGACGGACATATTTCGAGATATTTCTTCTTCTTGTTGTTCTTCTTCTGCACAGCTAAGCTGGAAGTGGCATTTGCAGCTCGCAATAGTGCAGAGTTATCTCCAAGAAAGGGGCCACGGTGTTTCTGTATCTCTATTATGTTGGTGCGGCTTCGGAACTTTAAAATATCTTGATACATCTCGAGAACTACGCATCTGATCAAAAAATATCATAGAACATAAAAAGTAGGAAACTTAATTCTCTACAAATAAAGTCTCTTAACATTTTGCCATAGCCCGCTTCGTTTCCGAGATATTTGCAGATTTATCTCAAGGGAAGGGGCCTGACGGACATATTTCGAGATATTTCTTCTTCTTGTTGTTCTTCTTCTGCACAGCTAAACTGGAAGTGGCGTTTCCAGCTCGCAATAGCGCAGAGTTATCTCAAAGAAAGGGGCCACGGTGTTTCTGTATCTCTATTATGTTGGTGCGGCTTCGGAACTTTTAAATATCTTGATATATCTCGAGAACTACGCATCTGATCAAAAAATATCAAAGAACATAAAAAGTAGGAAACTTAATTCTCTACAAAAAAGGTATCTTAACATTTTGCCATAGCTCGCTTCGTTTCCGAGATATTTGCAGATTTATCTCAAGGGAAAGGGCCTGACGGACATATTTCGAGATATTTCTTCTTCTTGTTGTTCTTCTTCTGCACAGCTAAGCTGGAAGTGGCATTTGCAGCTCGCAATAGTGCAGAGTTATCTCAAAGAAAGGGGCCACGGTGTTTCTGTATCTCTATTATGTTGGTGCGGCTTCGGAACTTTTAAATATCTTGATATATCTCGAGAACTACGCATCTGATCAAAAAATATCATAGAACATAAAAAGTAGGAAACTTAATTCTCTACAAAAAAGGTCTCTTAACATTTTGCCATAGCTCGCTTCGTTTCCGAGATATTTGCAGATTTATCTCAAGGGAAGGGGCCTGACGGACATATTTCGAGATGTTTCTTCTTCTTGTTGTTCTTCTTCTGCACAGCTAAGCTGGAAGTGGCATTTAACAGCTCGCAATAGTGCAGAGTTATCTCAAAGAAAGGGGCCACGGTGTTTCTGTATCTCTATTATGTTGGTGCGGCTTCGGAACTTTTAAATATCTTGATATATCTCGAGAACTACGCATCTGATCAAAAAATATCATAGAACATAAAAAGTAGGAAACTTAATTCTCTACAAATAAAGTCTCTTAACATTTTGCCATAGCCCGCTTCGTTTCCGAGATATTTGCAGATTTATCTCAAGGGAAGGGGCCTGACGGACATATTTCGAGATATTTCTTCTTCTTGTTGTTCTTCTTCTGCACAGCTAAACTGGAAGTGGCGTTTCCAGCTCGCAATAGCGCAGAGTTATCTCAAAGAAAGGGGCCACGGTGTTTCTGTATCTCTATTATGTTGGTGCGGCTTCGGAACTTTTAAATATCTTGATATATCTCGAGAACTACGCATCTGATCAAAAAATATCTAAGAACATAAAAAGTAGGAAACTTAATTCTCTACAAAAAAGGTATCTTAACATTTTGCCATAGCTCGCTTCGTTTCCGAGATATTTGCAGATTTATCTCAAGGGAAAGGGCCTGACGGACATATTTCGAGATATTTCTTCTTCTTGTTGTTCTTCTTCTGCACAGCTAAGCTGGAAGTGGCATTTGCAGCTCGCAATAGTGCAGAGTTATCTCAAAGAAAGGGGCCACGGTGTTTCTGTATCTCTATTATGTTGGTGCGGCTTCGGAACTTTTAAATATCTTGATATATCGGGAGAACTACGCATCTGATCGAAAAATATCATAGAACATAAAAAGTAGGAAACTTAATTCTCTACAAAAAAGGTCTCTTAACATTTTGCCATAGCTCGCTTCGTTTCCGAGATATTTGCAGATTTATCTCAAGGGAAGGGGCCTGACGGACATATTTCGAGATATTTCTTCTTCTTGTTGTTCTTCTTCTGCACAGCTAAGCTGGAAGTGGCATTTGCAGCTCGCAATAGTGCAGAGTTATCTCAAAGAACGGGGCCACGGTGTTTCTGTATCTCTAATATGTTGGTGCGGCTTCGGATCTTTTAAATATCTTGATACATCTCGAGAACTACGCATCTGATCAAAAAATATCATAGAACATAAAAAGTAGGAAACTTAATTCTCTACAAATAAAGTCTCTTAACATTTTGCCATAGCTCGCTTCGTTTCCGCGATATTTGCAGATTTATCTCAAGGGAAGGGGCCTGACGGACATATTTCGAGATATTTCTTCTTCTTGTTGTTCTTCTTCTGCACAGCTAAACTGGAAGTGGCGTTTCCAGCTCGCAATAGCGCAGAGTTATCTCAAAGAAAGGGGCCACGGTGTTTCTGTATCTCTATTATGTTGGTGCGGCTTCGGAACTTTTAAATATCTTGATATATCTCGAGAACTACGCATCTGATCAAAAAATATCATAGAACATAAAAAGTAAGAAACTTAATTCTCTACAAAAAAGGTATCTTAACATTTTGCCATAGCTCGCTTCGTTTCCGAGATATTTGCAGATTTATCTCAAGGGAAGGGGCTTGACGGACATATTTCGAGATATTTCTTCTTCTTGTTGTTCTTCTTCTGCACAGCTAAGCTGGAAGTGGCATTTGCAGCTCGCAATAGTGCAGAGTTATCTCAAAGAAAGGGGCCACGGTGTTTCTGTATCTCTATTATGTTGGTGCGGCTTCGGAACTTTTAAATATCTTGATATATCTCGAGAACTACGCATCTGATCAAAAAATATCATAGATCATAAAAAGTAGGAAACTTAATTCTCTACAAAAAAGGTCTCTTAACATTTTGCCATAGCTCGCTTCGTTTCCGAGATATTTGCAGATTTATCTCAAGGGAAGGGGCCTGACGGACATATTTCGAGATATTTCTTCTTCTTGTTGTTCTTCTTCTGCACAGCTAAGCTGGAAGTGGCATTTGCAGCTCGCAATAGTGCAGCGTTATCTCAAAGAAAGGGGCCACGGTGTTTCTGTATCTCTGTTATGTTGGTGCGGCTTCGGAACTTTTAAATATCTTGATATATCGGGAGAACTACGCATCTGATCGAAAAATATCATAGAACATAAAAAGTAGGAAACTTAATTCTCTACAAAAAAGGTCTCTTAACATTTTGCCATAGCTCGCTTCCTTTCCGAGATATTTGCAGATTTATCTCAAGGGAAGGGGCCTGACGGACATATTTCGAGATATTTCTTCTTCTTGTTGTTCTTCTTCTGCACGGCTAAGCTGGAAGCGGCATTTGCGGCTCGCACTAGTGCAGAGTTATCTCAAAGAAAGGGGCCACGGTGTTTCTGTATCTCTATTATGTTGGTGCGGCTTCGGATCTTTTAAATATCTCGATATATCTCGAAAACTACGCTTCTGATCAAAAAATATCATAGAACATAAATTGTAGGAAACATAATTCTCTACAAAAAAGGTCTCTTAACATTTTGCCATAGCTCGCTTCGTTTCCGAGATATTTGCAGATTTATCTCAAGGGAAGGGGCTTGACGGACATATTTCGAGATATTTCTTCTTCTTGTTGTTCTTCTTCTGCACAGCTAAGCTGGAAGTGGCATTTGCAGCTCGCAATAGTGCAGAGTTATCTCAAAGAAAGGGGCCACGGTGTTTCTGTATCTCTATTATGTTGGTGCGGCTTCGGATCTTTTAAATATCTCGATATATCTCGAAAACTACGCTTCTGATCAAAAAATATCATAGAACGTAAATTGTAGGAAACATAATTCTCTACAAAAAAGGTCTCTTAACATTTTGCCATAGCTCGTTTCGTTTCCGAGATATTTGCAGATATATCTCAAGGGAAGGGGCCTGACGGACATATTTCGAGATATTTCTTCTTCTTGTTGTTCTTCTTCTGCCCAGCTAAACTGGAAGTGGCATTTCCAGCTCACAATAGCGCAGAGTTATCTCAAAGAAAGGGGCCACGGTGTTTCTGTATCTGTATTATGTTGGTGCGGCTTCGGAACTTTTAAATATCTTGATACATCTCGAGAACTACGCATCTGATCAAAAAATATCATAGAACATAAAAAGTAGGAAACTTAATTCTCTACAAAAAAGGTCTCTTAACATTTTGCCATAGCTCGCTTCGTTTCCGAGATATTTGCAGATTTATCTCAAGGGAAGGGGCCTGACGGACATATTTCGAGATATTTCTTCTTCTTGTTGTTCTTCTTCTGCGCAGCTAAGCTGGACGTGGCATTTACAGCTCGCAATAGTGCAGAGTTATCTCGAAGAAAGGGGCCACGGTGTTTCTGTATCTCTATTATGTTGGTGCGGCTTCGGAACTTTTAAATATCTCGATATATCTCGAAAACTACGCTTCTGATCAAAAAATATCATAGAACATAAATTGTAGGAAACATAATTCTCTACAAAAAAGGTCTCTTAACATTTTGCCATAGCTCGCTTCGTTTCCGAGATATTTGCAGATTTATCTCAAGGGAAGGGGTCTGACGGACATAATTCGAGATATTTCTTCTTCTTGTTGTTCTTCTTCTGCACAGCTAAGCTGGAAGCGGCATTTGCGGCTCGCACTAGTGCAGAGTTATCTCAAAGAAAGGGGCCACGGTGTTTCTGTATCTCTATTATGTTGGTGCGGCTTCGGATCTTTTAAATATCTCGATATATCTCGAAAACTACGCTTCTGATCAAAAAATATCATAGAACATGAATTGTAGGAAACATAATTCTCTACAAAAAAGGTCTCTTAACATTTTGCCATAGCTCGCTTCGTTTCCGAGATATTTGCAGATTTATCTCAAGGGAAGGGGCCTGACGGACATATTTCGAGATATTTCTTCTTCTTGTTGTTCTTCTTCTGCACAGCTAAGCTGGAAGTGGCATTTGCAGCTCGCAATAGTGCAGAGTTATCTCAAAGAAAGGGGCCACGGTGTTTCTGTACCTCTATTATGTTGGTGCGGCTTCGGAACTTTTAAATATCTCGATATATCTCGAAAACTACGCTTCTGATCAAAAAATAACATAGAACATAAATTGTAGGAAACATAATTCTCTACAAAAAAGGTCTCTTAACATTTTGCCATAGCTCGTTTCGTTTCCGAGATATTTGCTGATATATCTCAAGGGAAAAGGCCTGACGGACATATTTCGAGATATTTCTTCTTCTTGTTGTTCTTCTTCTGCACAGCTAAACTGGAAGTAGCATTTCCAGCTCGCAATAGCGCAGAGTTACCTCAAAGAAAGGGGCCACGGTGTTTCTGTATCTCTATTATGTTGGTGCGGCTCCGGAACTTTTAAATATCTTGATACATCTCGAGAACTACGCATCTGATCAAAAAATATCATAGAACGTAAAAAGTAGGAAACTTAATTCTCTACAAAAAAGGTCTCTTAACATTTTGCCATAGCTCGCTTCGTTTCCGAGATATTTGCAGATTTATCTCGAGGGAAGGGGCCTGACGGACATATTTCGAGATATTTCTTCTTCTTGTTGTTCTTCTTCTGCACAGCTAAGCTGGAAGCGGCATTTGCGGCTCGCACTAGTGCAGAGTTATCTCAAAGAAAGGAGCCACGGTGTTTCTGTATCTCTATTATGTTGGTGCGGCTTCGGATCTTTTAAATATCTCGATATATCTCGAAAACTACGCTTCTGATCAAAAAATATCATAGAACATAAATTGTAGGAAACATAATTCTCTACAAAAAAGGTCTCTTAACATTTTGCCATTGCTCGTTTCGTTTCCGAGATATTTGCAGATATATCTCAAGGGAAGGGGCCTGACGGACATATTTCGAGATATTTCTTCTTCTTGTTGTTCTTCTTCTGCACAGCTAAGCTGGAAGTGGCATTTGCAGCTCGCAATAGTGCAGAGTTATCTCAAAGAAAGGGGCCACGGTGTTTCTGTATCTCTATTATGTTGGTGCGGCTTCGGAACTTTTAAATATCTCGATATATCTCGAAAACTACGCTTCTGATCAAAAAATATCATAGAACATAAATTGTAGCAAACATAATTCTCTACAAAAAAGGTCTCTTAACGTTTTGCCATAGCTCGCTTCGTTTCCGAGATATTTGCAGATTTATCTCAAGGGAAGGGGCCTGACGGACATATTCCGAGATATTTCTTCTTCTTGTTGTTCCTCTTCTGCACAGCTAAGCTGGAAGTGGCATTTGCAGCTCGCAATAGTGCAGAGTTATCTCAAAGAAAGAGGCCACGGTGTTTCTGTACCTGTATTATGTTGGTGCAGCTTCGGAACTTTTAAATATCTTGATATATCTCGAGAACTACGCATCTGATCAAAAAATATCATAGAACATAAAAAGTAGGAAACTTAATTCTCTACAAAAAAAGTCTCTTAACATTTTGCCATAGCTCGCTTCGTTTCCGAGATATTTGCAGATTTATCTCAAGGGAAGGGGCCTGACGGACATATTTCGAGATATTTCTTCTTCTTGTTGTTCTTCTTCTGCACAGCTAAGCTGGAAGTGGCATTTGCAGCTCGCAATAGTGCAGAGTTATCTCAAAGAAAGGGGCCACGGTGTTTCTGTATCTCTATTATGTTGGTGCGGCTTCGGAACTTTTAAATATCTTGATATATCTCGAGAACTACGCATCTGATCAAAAAATATCATAGAACGTAAAAAGTAGGAAACTTAATTCTCTACAAAAAAGGTCTCTTAACATTTTGCCATAGCTCGCTTCGTTTCCGAGATATTTGCAGATTTATCTCGAGGGAAGGGGCCTGACGGACATATTTCGAGATATTTCTTCTTCTTGTTGTTCTTCTTCTGCACAGCTAAGCTGGAAGCGGCATTTGCGGCTCGCACTAGTGCAGAGTTATCTCAAAGAAAGGAGCCACGGTGTTTCTGTATCTCTATTATGTTGGTGCGGCTTCGGATCTTTTAAATATCTCGATATATCTCGAAAACTACGCTTCTGATCAAAAAATATCATAGAACATAAATTGTAGGAAACATAATTCTCTACAAAAAAGCTCTCTTAACATTTTGATATTGCTCGTTTCGTTTCCGAGATATTTGCAGATTTATCTCAAGGGAAGGGGCCTGACGGACATATTCCGAGATATTTCTTCTTCTTGTTGTTCCTCTTCTGCACAGCTAAGCTGGAAGTGGCATTTGCAGCTCGCAATAGTGCAGAGTTATCGCAAAGAAAGAGGCCACGGTGTTTCTGTATCTCTATTATGTTGGTGCGGCTTCGGAACTTTTAAATATCTGGATATATCTCGAGAACTACGCATCTGATCAAAAAATATCATAGAACATAAAAAGTAGGAAACCTAATTTTCTACAAAAAAGGTCTCTTAACATTTTGCCGTAGCTCGCTTCGTTTCCGAGATATTTGCAGATTTATCTCAAGGGAAGGGGCCTGACGGACATATTTCGAGATATTTCTTCTTCTTGTTGTTCTTCTTCTGCACAGCTAAGCTGGAAGTGGCATTTGCAGCTCGCAATAGTGCAGAGTTACCTCAAAGAAAGGGGCCACGGCGTTTCTGTATCTCTATTATGTTGGTGCGGCTTCGGAACTTTTAAATATCTGGATATATCTCGAGAACTACGCATCCGATCAAAAAATATCATAGAACATAAAAAGTAGGAAACTTAATTCTCTACAAAAAAGGTCTCTTAACATTTTGCCATAGCTCGCTTCGTTTCCGAGATATTTGCAGATTTATCTCAAGGGAAGGGGCCTAACGGACATATTTCGAGATATTTCTTCTTCTTGTTCTTCTTCTGCACAGCTAAGCTGGAAGTGGCATTTGCAGCTCGCAATAGTGCAGAGATATCTCAAAGAAAGGGGCCACGGTGTTTCTGTATCTCTATTATCTTGGTGCGGCTTCGGAAATTTTAAATATCTTGATATATCTCGAGAACTACGCATCTGATGAAAAAATATCATAGAACCTAAGAACTAGGAAACTGAATTCCCTACGAAAAAGGTCTCTTAACATTTTGCCATAGCTCGCTTCGTTTCCGAGATATTTGCAGATTTATCTCAAGGGAAGGGGCCTGACGGACATATTTCGAGATATTTCTTCTTCTTGTTGTTCTTCTTCTGCACAGCTAAGCTGGAAGTGGCGTTTGCAGCGCGCAATAGTGCAGAGTTATCTCAAAGAAAGGGGCCACGGTGTTTCTGTATCTCTATTATGTTGGTGCGGCTTCGGAACTTTTAAATATCTCGATATATCTCGAAAACTACGCTTCTGATCAAAAAATAGCAGAGAACGTAAATTGTAGGAAACATAATTCTCTACAAAAAAGGTCTCTTAACATTTTGCCATAGCTCGCTTCGTTTCCGAGATATTTGCAGATTTATCTCAAGGGAAGGGGCCTGACGGACATATTTCGAGATATTTCTTCTTCTTGTAGTTCTTCTTCTGCACAGCTAAGCTGGAAGTGGCATTTGCAGCTCGCAATAGTGCAGAGTTATCTCAAAGAAAGGGGCCACGGTGTTTCTGTATCTCTATTATGTTGGTGCGGCTTCGGAACTTTTAAATATCTTGATATATCTCGAGAACTACGCATCTGATCAAAAAATATCATAGAACATAAAAAGTAGGAAACTTAATCCTCTACAAATAAGGTCTCGTAACATTTTGCCATAGCTCGGTTCGTTTCCGAGATATTTGCAGATTTATCTCAAGGGAAGGGGCCTGACGGACATATTTCGAGATATTTCTTCTTCTTGTTGTTCTTCTTCTGCACAGCTAAGCTGGAAGTGGCATTTGCAGCTCGCAATAGTGCAGAGATATCTCAAAGAAAGGGGCCACGGTGTTTCTGTATCTCTATTATCTTGGTGCGGCTTCGGAAATTTTAAATATCTTGATATATCTCGAGAACTACGCATCTGATGAAAAAATATCATAGAACCTAAGAAGTAGGAAACTGAATTCCCTACGAAAAAGGTCTCTTAACATTTTGCCATAGCTCGCTTCGTTTCCGAGATATTTGCAGATTTATCTCAAGGGAAGGGGCCTGACGGACATATTTCGAGATATTTCTTCTTCTTGTTGTTCTTCTTCTGCACAGCTAAGCTGGAAGTGGCGTTTGCAGCGCGCAATAGTGCAGAGTTATCTCAAAGAAAGGGGCCACGGTGTTTCTGTATCTCTATTATGTTGGTGCGGCTTCGGAACTTTTAAATATCTCGATATATCTCGAAAACTACGCTTCTGATCAAAAAATAGCAGAGAACGTAAATTGTAGGAAACATAATTCTCTACAAAAAAGGTCTCTTAACATTTTGCCATAGCTCGCTTCGTTTCCGAGATATTTGCAGATTTATCTCAAGGGAAGGGGCCTGACGGACATATTTCGAGATATTTCTTCTTCTTGTAGTTCTTCTTCTGCACAGCTAAGCTGGAAGTGGCATTTGCAGCTCGCAATAGTGCAGAGTTATCTCAAAGAAAGGGGCCACGGTGTTTCTGTATCTCTATTATGTTGGTGCGGCTTCGGAACTTTTAAATATCTTGATATATCTCGAGAACTACGCATCTGATCAAAAAATATCATAGAACGTAAAAAGTAGGAAACTTAATTCTCTACAAAAAAGGTCTCTTAACATTTTGCCATAGCTCGCTTCCTTTCCGAGATATTTGCAGATTTATCTCGAGGGAAGGGGCCTGACGGACATATTTCGAGATATTTCTTCTTCTTGTTGTTCTTCTTCTGCACAGCTAAGCTGGAAGCGGCATTTGCGGCTCGCACTTGTACAGAGTTATCTCAAAGAAAGGAGCCACGGTGTTTCTGTATCTCTATTATGTTGGTGCGGCTTCGGATCTTTTAAATATCTCGATATATCTCGAAAACTACGCTTCTGATCAAAAAATATCATAGAACATAAATTGTAGGAAACATAATTCTCTACAAAAAAGGTCTCTTAACATTTTGCCATTGCTCGTTTCGTTTCCGAGATATTTGCAGATATATCTCAAGGGAAGGGGCCTGACGGACATATTTCGAGATATTTCTTCTTCTTGTTGTTCTTCTTCTGCACAGCTAAGCTGGAAGTGGCATTTGCAGCTCGCAATAGTGCAGAGTTATCTCAAAGAAAGGGGCCACGGTGTTTCTGTATCTCTATTATGTTGGTGCAGCTTCGGAACTTTTAAATATCTTGATATATCTCGAGAACTACGCATCTGATCAAAAAATATCATAGAACATAAAAAGTAGGAAACTTAATTCTCTACAAAAAAGGTATCTTAACATTTTGCCATAGCTCGCTTCGTTTCCGAGATATTTGCAGATGTATCTCAAGGGAAGGGGCCTAACGGACATATTTCGAGATATTTCTTCTTCTTGTTGTTCTTCTTCTGCACAGCTAAGCTGGAAGTGGCATTTGCAGCTCGCAATAGTGCAGAGTTATCTCAAAGAAAGGGGCCACGGTGTTTCTGTATATCTATTATGTTGGTGCGGCTTCGGAACTTTTAAATATCTCGATATATCTCGAAAACTACGCTTCTGATCAAAAAATATCATAGAACATAAATTGTAGGAAACATAATTCTCTACAAAAAAGGTCTCTTAACGTTTTGCCATAGCTCGCTTCGTTTCCGAGATATTTGCAGATTTATCTCAAGGGAAGGGTCCTGACGGACATATTTCGAGGTATTTATTCTTCTTGTTGTTCTTCTTCTGCACAGCTAAACTGGAAGTGGCATTTCCAGCTCGCAACAGTGCAGAGTTATCCCAAAGATAGGGGCCACGGTGTTTCTGTATCTCTATTATGTTGGTGCGGCTTCGGAACTTTTAAATATCTCGATATATCTCGAAAACTACGCTTCTGATCAAAAAATATGATAGAACGTAAATTGTAGGAAACATAATTCTCTACAAAAAAGGTCTCTTAACATTTTGCTAGAGCTCGCTTCGTTTCCGAGATATTTGCAGATTTATCTCAAGGGAAGGGGTCTGACGGACATATTTCGAGATATTTCTTCTTCTTGTTGTTCTTCTTCTGCACAGCTAAGCTCGAAGTGGCATTTGCAGCTCGCAATAGTGCAGAGTTATCTCAAAGAAAGAGGCCACGGTGTTTCTGTACCTCTATTATGTTGGTGCAGCTTCGGAACTTTTAAATATCTTGATATATCTCGAGAACTACGCATCTGATCAAAAAATATCATAGAACATAAAAAGTAGGAAACCTAATTCTCTACAAAAAAGGTATCTCAACATTTTGCCATAGCTCGCTTCGTTTCCGAGATATTTGCAGATTTATCTCAAGGGAAGGGGCCTAACGGACATATTTCGAGATATTTCTTCTTCTTGTTGTTCTTCTTCTGCACAGCTAAGCTGGAAGTGGCATTTGCAGCTCGCAATAGTGCGGAGTTATCTCAAAGAAAGGGGCCACGGTGTTTCTGTATCTCTATTATGTTGGTGCGGCTTCGGAACTTTTAAATATCTCGATATATCTCGAAAACTACGCTTCTGATCAAAAAATATCATAGAACGTAAATTGTAGGAAACATAATTCTCTACAAAAAAGGTCTCTTAACATGTTGCCATAGCTGGCATCGTTTCCGAGATATTTGCAGATTTAGCTCAAGGGAAGGGGCCTGACGGACATATTCCGAGATATTTCTTCTTCTTGTTGTTCCTCTTCTGCACAGCTAAGCTGGAAGTGGCATTTGCAGCTCGCAATAGTGCAGAGTTATCTCAAAGAAAGAGGCCACGGTGTTTCTGTATCTCTATTATGTTGGTGCGGCTTCGGAACTTTTAAATATCTGGATATATCTCGTGAACTACGCATCTGATCAAAAAATATCATAGAACGTAAAAAGTAGGAAACCTAATTTTCTACAAAAAAGGTCTCTTAACATTTTGCCGTAGCTCGCTTCGTTTCCGAGATATTTGCAGATTTATCTCAAGGGAAGGGGCCTGACGGACATATTTCGAGATATTTCTTCTTCTTGTTGTTCTTCTTCTGCACAGCTAAGCTGGAAGTGGCATTTGCAGCTCGCAATAGTGCAGAGTTACCTCAAAGAAAGGGGCCACGGCGTTTCTGTATCTCTATTATGTTGGTGCGGCTTCGGAACTTTTAAATATCTGGATATATCTCGAGAACTACGCATCCGATCAAAAAATATCATAGAACATAAAAAGTAGGAAACTTAATTCTCTACAAAAAAGGTCTCTCAACATTTTGCCATAGCTCGCTTCGTTTCCGAGATATTTGCAGATTTATCTCAAGGGAAGGGGCCTAACGGACATATTTCGAGATATTTCTTCTTCTTGTTGTTCTTCTTCTGCACAGCTAAGCTGGAAGTGGCATTTGCAGCTCGCAATAGTGCAGAGATATCTCAAAGAAAGGGGCCACGGTGTTTCTGTATCTCTATTATCTTGGTGCGGCTTCGGAAATTTTAAATATCTTGATATATCTCGAGAACTACGCATCTGATGAAAAAATATCATAGAACGTAAGAAGTAGGAAACTGAATTCCCTACGAAAAAGGTCTCTTAACATTTTGCCATAGCTCGCTTTGTTTCCGCGATATTTGCAGATTTATCTCAAGGGAAGGGGCCTGACGGACATATTTCGAGATATTTCTTCTTCTTGTTGTTCTTCTTCTGCACAGCTAAGCTGGAAGTGGCGTTTGCAGCGCGCAATAGTGCAGAGTTATCTCAAAGAAAGGGGCCACGGTGTTTCTGTATCTCTATTATGTTGGTGCGGCTTCGGAACTTTTAAATATCTCGATATATCTCGAAAACTACGCTTCTGATCAATAAATAGCAGAGAACGTAAATTGTAGGAAACATAATTCTCTACAAAAAAGGTCTCTTAACATTTTGCCATAGCTCGCTTCGTTTCCGAGATATTTGCAGATTTATCTCAAGGGAAGGGGCCTGACGGACATATTTCGAGATATTTCTTCTTCTTGTAGTTCTTCTTCTGCACAGCTAAGCTGGAAGTGGCATTTGCAGCTCGCAATAGTGCAGAGTTATCTCAAAGAAAGGGGCCACGGTGTTTCTGTATCTCTATTATGTTGGTGCGGCTTCGGAACTTTTAAATATCTTGATATATCTCGAGAACTACGCATCTGATCAAAAAATATCATAGAACATAAAAAGTAGGAAACTTAATCCTCTACAAATAAGGTCTCGTAACATTTTGCCATAGCTCGGTTCGTTTCCGAGATATTTGCAGATTTATCTCAAGGGAAGGGGCCTGACGGACATATTTCGAGATATTTCTTCTTCTTGTTGCTCTTCTTCTGCACAGCTAAGCTGGAAGTGGCATTTGCAGCTCGCAATAGTGCAGAGTTATCTCAAAGAAAGGGGCCACGGTGTTTCTGTATCTCTATTATGTTGGTGCGGCTTCGGAACTTTTAAATATCTTGATATATCTCGAGAACTACGCATCTGATCAAAAAATATCATAGAACGTAAAAAGTAGGAAACTTAATTCTCTACAAAAAAGGTCTCTTAACATTTTGCCATAGCTCGCTTCGTTTCCGAGATATTTGCAGATTTATCTCGAGGGAAGGGGCCTGACGGACATATTTCGAGATATTTCTTCTTCTTGTTGTTCTTCTTCTGCACAGCTAAGCTGGAAGCGGCATTTGCGGCTCGCACTAGTGCAGAGTTATCTCAAAGAAAGGAGCCACGGTGTTTCTGTATCTCTATTATGTTGGTGCGGCTTCGGATCTTTTAAATATCTCGATATATCTCGAAAACTACGCTTCTGATCAAAAAATATCATAGAACATAAATTGTAGGAAACATAATTCTCTACAAAAAAGGTCTCTTAACATTTTGCCATTGCTCGTTTCGTTTCCGAGATATTTGCAGATATATCTCAAGGGAAGGGGCCTGACGGACATATTTCGAGATATTTCTTCTTCTTGTTGTTCTTCTTCTGCACAGCTAAGCTGGAAGTGGCATTTGCAGCTCGCAATAGTGCAGAGTTATCTCAAAGAAAGGGGCCACGGTGTTTCTGTATCTCTATTATGTTGGTGCGGCTTCGGAACTCCTAAATATCTCGATATATCTCGAAAACTACGCTTCTGATCAAAAAATATCATAGAACATAAATTGTAGCAAACATAATTCTCTACAAAAAAGGTCTCTTAACGTTTTGCCATAGCTCGCTTCGTTTCCGAGATATTTGCAGATTTATCTCAAGGGAAGGGGCCTGACGGACATATTCCGAGATATCTTCTTCTTGTTGTTCCTCTTCTGCACAGCTAAGCTGGAAGTGGCATTTGCAGCTCGCAATAGTGCAGAGTTATCTCAAAGAAAGAGGCCACGGTGTTTCTGTACCTGTATTATGTTGGTGCAGCTTCGGAACTTTTAAATATCTTGATATATCTCGAGAACTACGCATCTGATCAAAAAATATCATAGAACATAAAAAGTAGGAAACTTAATTCTCTACAAAAAAGGTATCTTAACATTTTGCAATAGCTCGCTTCGTTTCCGAGATATTTGCAGATGTATCTCAAGGGAAGGGGCCTAACGGACATATTTCGAGATATTTCTTCTTCTTGTTGTTCTTCTTCTGCACAGCTAAGCTGGAAGTGGCATTTGCAGCTCGCAATAGTGCAGAGTTATCTCAAAGAAAGGGGCCACGGTGTTTCTGTATATCTATTATGTTGGTGCGGCTTCGGAACTTTTAAATATCTCGATATATCTCGAAAACTACGCTTCTGATCAAAAAATATCATAGAACATAAATTGTAGGAAACATAATTCTCTACAAAAAAGGTGTCTTAACATTTTGCTAGAGCTCGCTTCGTTTCCGAGATATTTGCAGATTTATCTCAAGGGAAGGGGTCTGACGGACATATTTCGAGATATTTCTTCTTCTTGTTGTTCTTCTTCTGCACAGGTAAGCTCGAAGTGGCATTTGCAGCTCGCAATAGTGCAGAGTTATCTCAAAGAAAGAGGCCACGGTGTTTCTGTACCTCTATTATGTTGGTGCAGCTTCGGAACTTTTAAATATCTTGATATATCTCGAGAACTACGCATCTGATCAAAAAATATCATAGAACATAAAAAGTAGGAAACTTAATTCTCTACAAAAAAGGTATCTCAACATTTTGCCATAGCTCGCTTCGTTTCCGACATATTTGCAGATTTATCTCAAGGGAAGGGGCCTAACGGACATATTTCGAGATATTTCTTCTTCTTGTTGTTCTTCTTCTGCACAGCTAAGCTGGAAGTGGCATTTGCAGCTCGCAATAGTGCAGAGTTACCTCAAAGAAAGGGGCCACGGTGTTTCTGTATCTCTATTATGTTGGTGCGGCTTCGGAACTTTTAAATATCTCGATATATCTCGAAAACTACGCTTCTGATCAAAAAATATCATAGAACATAAAAAGTAGGAAACTTAATTCTCTACAAAAAAGGTCTCTTAACATTTTCCCATAGCTGGCATCGTTTCCGAGATATTTGCAGATTTAGCTCAAGGGAAGGGGCCTGACGGACATATTCCGAGATATTTCTTCTTCTTGTTGTTCCTCTTCTGCACAGCTAAGCTGGAAGTGGCATTTGCAGCTCGCAATAGTGCAGAGTTATCTCAAAGAAAGAGGCCACGGTGTTTCTGTACCTGTATTATGTTGGTGCAGCTTCGGAACTTTTAAATATCTTGATATATCTCGAGAACTACGCATCTGATCAAAAAATATCATAGAACATAAAAAGTAGGAAACTTAATTCTCTACAAAAAAGGTATCTTAACATTTTGCCATAGCTCGCTTCGTTTCCGAGATATTTGCAGATTTATCTCAAGGGAAGGGGCCTGACGGACATATTTCGAGATATTTCTTCTTCTTGTTGTTCTTCTTCTGCACAGCTAAGCTGGAAGTGGCATTTGCAGGTCGCAATAGTGCAGAGTTATCTCAAAGAAAGGAGCCACGGCGTTTCTGTATCTCTATTATGTTGGTGCGGCTTCGGAACTTTTAAATATCTCGATATATCTCGAAAACTACGCTTCTGATCAAAAAATATCATAGAACGTAAATTGTAGGAAACATAATTCTCTACAAAAAAGGTCTCTTAACATGTTGCCATAGCTCGCTTCGTTTCCGAGATATTTGCAGATTTATCTCAAGGGAAGGGGTCTGACGGACATATTTCGAGATATTTCTTCTTCTTGTTGTTCTTCTTCTGCACAGCTAAGCTGGAAGTGGCATTTGCAGCTCGCAATAGTGCAGAGTTATCTCAAAGAAAGGGGCCACGGTGTTTCTGTATCTCTATTATGTTGGTGCGGCTTCGGAACTTTTAAATATCTCGATATATCTCGAGAACTACGCATCTGATCAAAAAATATCATAGAATATAAAAAGTAGGAAACCTAATTTTCTACAAAAAAGGTCTCTTAACATTTTGCCGTAGCTCGCTTCGTTTCCGAGATATTTGCAGATTTATCTCAAGGGAAGGGGCCTGACGGACATATTTCGAGATATTTCTTCTTCTTGTTGTTCTTCTTCTGCACAGCTAAGCTGGAAGTGGCATTTGCAGCTCGCAATAGTGCAGAGTTACCTCAAAGAAAGGGGCCACGGCGTTTCTGTATCTCTATTATGTTGGCGCGGCTTCGGAACTTTTAAATATCTGGATATATCTCGAGAACTACGCATCCGATCAAAAAATATCATAGAACATAAAAAGTAGGAAACTTAATTCTCTACAAAAAAGGTCTCTTAACATTTTGCCATAGCTCGCTTCGTTTCCGAGATATTTGCAGATTTATCTCAAGGGAAGGGGCCTAACGGACATATTTCGAGATATTTCTTCTTCTTGTTGTTCTTCTTCTGCACAGCTAAGCTGGAAGTGGCATTTGCAGCTCGCAATAGTGCAGAGATATCTCAAAGAAAGGGGCCACGGTGTTTCTGTATCTCTATTATCTTGGTGCGGCTTCGGAAATTTTAAATATCTTGATATATCTCGAGAACTACGCATCTGATGAAAAAATATCATAGAGCGTAAGAAGTAGGAAACTGAATTCCCTACGAAAAAGGTCTCTTAACATTTTGCCATAGCTCGCTTCGTTTCCGAGATATTTGCAGATTTATCTCGAGGGAAGGGGCCTGACGGACATATTTCGAGATATTTCTTCTTCTTGTTGTTCTTCTTCTGCACAGCTAAGCTGGAAGCGGCATTTGCGGCTCGCACTAGTGCAGAGTTATCTCAAAGAAAGGAGCCACGGTGTTTCTGTATCTCTATTATGTTGGTGCGGCTTCGGATCTTTTAAATATCTCGATATATCTCGAAAACTACGCTTCTGATCAAAAAATATCATAGAACATAAATTGTAGGAAACATAATTCTCTACAAAAAAGGTCTCTTAACATTTTGCCATTGCTCGTTTCGTTTCCGAGATATTTGCAGATATATCTCAAGGGAAGGGGCCTGACGGACATATTTCGAGATATTTCTTCTTCTTGTTGTTCTTCTTCTGCACAGCTAAGCTGGAAGTGGCATTTGCAGCTCGCAATAGTGCAGAGTTATCTCAAAGAAAGGGGCCACGGTGTTTCTGTATCTCTATTATGTTGGTGCGGCTTCGGAACTCTTAAATATCTTGATATATCTCGAGAACTACGCATCTGATCAAAAAATATCATAGAACATAAAAAGTAGGAAACTTAATTCTCTACAAAAAAGGTATCTTAACATTTTGCCATAGCTCGCTTCGTTTCCGAGATATTTGCAGATGTATCTCAAGGGAAGGGGCCTAACGGACATATTTCGAGATATTTATTCTTCTTGTTGTTCTTCTTCTGCACAGCTAAACTGGAAGTGGCATTTCCAGCTCGCAACAGTGCAGAGTTATCCCAAAGATAGGGGCCACGGTGTTTCTGTATCTCTATTATGTTGGTGCGGCTTCGGAACTTTTAAATATCTCGATATATCTCGAAAACTACGCTTCTGATCAAAAAATATGATAGAACGTAAATTGTAGGAAACATAATTCTCTACAAAAAAGGTGTCTTAACATTTTGCTAGAGCTCGCTTCGTTTCCGAGATATTTGGAGATTTATCTCAAGGGAAGGGGTCTGACGGACATATTTCGAGATATATCTTCTTCTTGTTGTTCTTCTTCTGCACAGCTAAGCTCGAAGTGGCATTTGCAGCTCGCAATAGTGCAGAGTTATCTCAAAGAAAGAGGCCACGGTGTTTCTGTACCTCTATTATGTTGGTGCAGCTTCGGAACTTTTAAATATCTTGATATATCTCGAGAACTACGCATCTGATCAAAAAATATCATAGAACATAAAAAGTAGGAAACTTAATTCTCTACAAAAAAGGTATCTCAACATTTTGCCATAGCTCGCTTCGTTTCCGACATATTTGCAGATTTATCTCAAGGGAAGGGGCCTAACGGACATATTTCGAGATATTTCTTCTTCTTGTTGTTCTTCTTCTGCACAGCTAAGCTCGAAGTGGCATTTGCAGCTCGCAATAGTGCAGCGTTATCTCAAAGAAAGGGGCCACGGTGTTTCTGTATCTCTATTATGTTGGTGCGGCTTCGGAACTTTTAAATATCTTGATATATCGGGAGAACTACGCATCTGATCGAAAAATATCATAGAACATAAAAAGTAGGAAACTTAATTCTCTACAAAAAAGGTCTCTAAACATTTTGCCATAGCTCGCTTCGTTTCCGAGATATTTGCAGATTTATCTCGAGGGAAGGGGCCTGACGGACATATTTCGAGATATTTCTTCTTCTTGTTGTTCTTCTTCTGCACAGCTAAGCTGGAAGCGGCATTTGCGGCTCGCACTAGTGCAGAGTTATCTCAAAGAAAGAGGCCACGGTGTTTCTGTACCTGTATTATGTTGGTGCGGCTGCGGAAATTTTAAATATCTTGATATATCTCGAGAACTACGCATCTGATGAAAAAATATCATAGAACGGAAGAAGTAGGAAACTGAATTCTCTACGAAAAAGGTCTCTTAACATTTTGCCATAGCTCGCTTCGTTTCCGAGATATTTGCAGATTTATCTCAAGGGAGGGGGCCTGACGGACATATTTCGAGATATTTCTTCTTCTTGTTGTTCTTCTTCTGCACAGCTAAGCTGGAAGTGGCATTTGCAGCTCGCAATAGTGCAGAGTTACCTCAAAGAAACGGGCCACGGTGTTTCTGTATCTCTATTATGTTGGTGCGGCTTCGGAACTTTTAAATATCTCGATATATCTCGAAAACTACGCTTCTGATCAAAAAATATCATAGAACATAAAAAGTAGGAAACTTAATTCTCTACAAAAAAGGTCTCTTAACATTTTCCCATAGCTGGCATCGTTTCCGAGATATTTGCAGATTTAGCTCAAGGGAAGGGGCCTGACGGACATATTCCGAGATATTTCTTCTTCTTGTTGTTCCTCTTCTGCACAGCTAAGCTGGAAGTGGCATTTGCAGCTCGCAATAGTGCAGAGTTATCTCAAAGAAAGAGGCCACGGTGTTTCTGTACCTGTATTATGTTGGTGCAGCTTCGGAACTTTTAAATATCTTGATATATCTCGAGAACTACGCATCTGATCAAAAAATATCATAGAACATAAAAAGTAGGAAACCTAATTCTCTACAAAAAAGGTATCTTAACATTTTGCCATAGCTCGCTTCGTTTCCGAGATATTTGCAGATTTATCTCAAGGGAAGGGGCCTGACGGACATATTTCGAGATATTTCTTCTTCTTGTTGTTCTTCTTCTGCACAGCTAAGCTGGAAGTGGCATTTGCAGGTCGCAATAGTGCAGAGTTATCTCAAAGAAAGGAGCCACGGCGTTTCTGTATCTCTATTATGTTGGTGCGGCTTCGGAACTTTTAAATATCTCGATATATCTCGAAAACTACGCTTCTGATCAAAAAATATCATAGAACGTAAATTGTAGGAAACATAATTCTCTACAAAAAAGGTCTCTTAACATGTTGCCATAGCTCGCTTCGTTTCCGAGATATTTGCAGATTTATCTCAAGGGAAGGGGTCTGACGGACATATTTCGAGATATTTCTTCTTCTTGTTGTTCTTCTTCTGCACAGCTAAGCTGGAAGTGGCATTTGCAGCTCGCAATAGTGCAGAGTTATCTCAAAGAAAGGGGCCACGGTGTTTCTGTATCTCTATTATGTTGGTGCGGCTTCGGAACTTTTAAATATCTCGATATATCTCGAAAACTACGCTTCTGATCAAAAAATATCAGGGAACATAAAAAGTGGGAAACTTAATTCTCTACAAAAAAGGTCTCTTAACATTTTGCCATAGCTCGCTTGGTTTCCGAGATACTTGCAGATTTATCTCAAGGGAAGGGGCCTAACGGACATATTTCGAGATATTTCTTCTTCTTGTTGTTCTTCTTCTGCACAGCTAAGCTGGAAGTGGCATTTGCAGCTCGCAATAGTGCAGAGTTACCTCAAAGAAAGGGGCCACGGTGTTTCTGTATCTCTATTATGTTGGTGCGGCTTCGGAACTTTTAAATATCTGGATATATCTCGAGAACTACGCATCTGATCAAAAAATATCATAGAACATAAAAAGTAGGAAACTTAATTCTCTACAAAAAAGGTCTCTTAACATTTTGCCATAGCTCGCTTGGTTTCCGAGATATTTGCAGATTTATCTCAAGGGAAGGGGCCTAACGGACATATTTCGAGATATTTCTTCTTCTTGTTGTTCTTCTTCTGCACAGCTAAGCTGGAAGTGGCATTTGCAGCGCGCAATAGTGCAGAGTTATCTCAAAGAAAGGGGCCACGGTGTTTCTGTATCTCTATTATGTTGGTGCGGCTTCGGAACTTTTAAATATCTCGATATATCTCGAAAACTACGCTTCTGATCAAAAAATATCAGAGAACGTAAATTGTAGGAAACATAATTCTCTACAAAAAAGGTCTCTTAACATTTTGCCATAGCTCGCTTCGTTTCCGAGATATTTGCAGATTTATCTCAAGGGAAGGGGCCTGACGGACATATTTCGAGATATTTCTTCTTCTTGTTGTTCTTCTTCTGCACAGCTAAGCTGGAAGTGGCATTTGCAGCTCGCAATAGTGCAGAGTTATCTCAAAGAAAGGGGCCACGGTGTTTCTGTATCTCTATTATGTTGGTGCGGCTTTGGAACTTTTAAATATCTTGATATATCTCGAGAACTACGCGTCTGATCAAAAAATATCATACAACATAAAAAGTAGGAAACTTAATTCTCTACAAAAAAGGTCTCTTAGCATTTTGCCATAGCTCGCTTCGTTTCCGAGAGATTTGCAGATTTATCTCAAGGGAAGGGGCCTGACGGACATATTTCGAGATATTTCTTCTTCTTGTTGTTCTTCTTCTGCACAGTTAAGCTGGAAGTGGCATTTGCAGCTCGCAATAGTGCAGAGTTATCTCAAAGAAAGGGGCCACGGTGTTTCTGTATCTCTATTATGTTGGTGCGGCTTCGGAACTTTTAAATATCTTGATATATCTCGAGATCTACGCATCTGATCAAAAAATATCATACAACATAAAAAGTAGGAAACTTAATTCTCTACAAAAAAGGTCTCTTAACATTTTGCCATAGCTCGCTTCGTTTCCGAGATATTTGCAGATTTATCTCAAGGGAAGGGGCCTGACGGACATATTTCGAGATATTTCTTCTTCTTGTTGTTCTTCTTCTGCACAGCTAAGCTGGAAGTGGCATTTGCGGCTCGCACTAGTGCAGAGTTATCTCAAAGAAAGGGGCCACGGTGTTTCTGTATCTCTATTATGTTGGTGCGGCTTCGGAACTTTTAAACATCTTGATATATATCGAGAACTACGCATCTGATCAAAAAATATCATACTATATAAAAAGTAGGAAACTTAATTCTCTACAAGAAAGGTCTCAAAACATTTTGCCATAGCTCGCTTCGTTTCCGAGATATTTGCAGATTTATCTCAAGGGAAGGGGCCTGACGGACATATTTCGAGATATTTCTTCTTCTTGTTGTTCTTCTTCTGCACAGCTAAGCTGGAGGGGGCATTTGCGGCTCGCACTAGTGCAGAGTTATCTCAAAGAAAGGGGCCACGGTGTTTCTGTATCTCTATTATGTTCGTGCGGCTTCGGAACTTTTAAATATCTTGATATATCTCGAGAACTACGCATCTGATCAAAAAATATCATAGAACATAAAAAGTAGGAAACTTAATTCTCTACAAAAAAGGTCTCTTAACATTTTGCCATAGCTCGCTTCGTTTCCGAGATATTTGCAGATTTATCTGAAGGGAAGGGGCCTGACGGACATATTTCGAGATATTTCTTCTTCTTGTTGTTCTTCTTCTGCACAGCTAAGCTGGAAGTGGCATTTGCAGCTCGCAATAGTGCAGAGTTATCTCAAAGAAAGGGGCCACGGTGTTTCTGTATCTCTATTATGTTGGTGCGGCTTCGGAACTTTTAAATATCTTGATATATCTCGAGAACTACGCATCTGATCAAAAAATATCATAGAACATAAAAAGTAGGAAACTTAATTCTCTACAAAAAAGGTCTCTTAACATTTTCCCATAGCTGGCAGCGCTTCCGAGATATTTGCAGATTTAGCTCAAGGGAAGGGGCCTGACGGACATATTCCGAGATATTTCTTCTTCTTGTTGTTCCTCTTCTGCTCAGCTAAGCTGGAAGTGGCATTTGCAGCTCGCAATAGTGCAGAGTTATCTCAAAGAAAGAGGCCACGGTGTTTCTGTATCTCTATTATGTTGGTGCGGCTTCGGAACTTTTAAATATCTGGATGTATCTCGAGAACTACGCATCTGATCAAAAAATATCATAGAACATAAAAAGTAGGAAACTTAATTCTCTACAAATAAGGTCTCTTAACATTTTGCCGTAGCTCGCTTCGTTTCCGAGATATTTGCAGATTTATCTCAAGGGAAGGGGCCTGACGGACATATTTCGAAATATTTCTTATTCTTGTTGTTCTTCTTCTGCACAGCTAAGCTGGAAGTGGCATTTGCAGCTCGCAATAGTGCAGAGTTATCTCAAAGAAAGGGGCCACGGTGTTTCTGTATCTCTATTATGTTGGTGCGGCTTCGGAACTTTTAAATATCTTGATATATCTCGAGAACTACGCATCTGATCAAAAAATATCATAGAAGATAAAAAGTAGGAAACTTAATTCTCTACAAAAAAGGTCTCTTAACATTTTGCCATAGCTCGCTTCGTTTCCGAGATATTTGCAGATTTATCTCAAGGGAAGGGGCCTGACGGACATATTTCGAGATATTTCTTCTTCTTGTTGTTCTTCTTCTGCACAGCTAAGCTGGAAGTGGCATTTGCAGGTCGCAATAGTGCAGAGTTATCTCAAAGAAAGGGGCCACGGTGTTTCTGTATCTCTATTATGTTGGTGCGGCTTCGGAACTTTTAAATATCTTGATATATCTCGAGAACTACGCATCTGATCAAAAAATATCATACAACATAAAAAGTAGGAAACTTAATTCTCTACAAAAAAGGTATCTTAACATTTTGCCATAGCTCGCTTCGTTTCCGAGATATTTGCAGATTTATCTGAAGGGAAGGGGCCTGACGGACATATTTCGAGATATTTCTTCTTCTTGTTGTTCTTCTTCTGCACAGCTAAGCTGGAAGTGGCATTTGCAGGTCGCAATAGTGCAGAGTTATCTCAAAGAAAGGGGCCACGGTGTTTCTGTATCTCTATTATGTTGGTGCGGCTTCGGAACTTTTAAATATCTCGATATATCTCGAAAACTCCGCCTCTGATCGAAAAATATCATAGAACATAAAAAGTAGGAAACTTAATTCTCTACAAAAAAGGTCTCTTAACATTTTCCCATAGCTGGCAGCGTTTCCGAGATATTTGCAGATTTAGCTCAAGGGAAGGGGCCTGACGGACATATTCCGAGATATTTCTTCTTCTTGTTGTTCCTCTTCTGCTCAGCTAAGCTGGAAGTGGCATTTGCAGCTCGCAATAGTGCAGAGTTATCTCAAAGAAAGGGGCCACGGTGTTTCTGTATCTCTATTATGTTGGTGCGGCTTCGGAACTTTTAAATATCTTGATATATCTCGAGAACTACGCATCTGATCAAAAAATATCATAGAAGATAAAAAGTAGGAAACTTAATTCTCTACAAAAAAGGTCTCTTAACATTTTGCCATAGCTCGCTTCGTTTCCGAGATATTTGCAGATTTAGCTCAAGGGAAGGGGCCTGACGGACATATTTCGAGATATTTCTTTTTCTTGTTGTTCTTCTTCTGCACAGCTAAGCTGGAAGTGGCATTTGCAGGTCGCAATAGTGCAGAGTTATCTCAAAGAAAGGGGCCACGGTGTTTCTGTATCTCTATTATGTTGGTGCGGCTTCGGAACTTTTAAATATCTTGATATATCTCGAGAACTACGCATCTGACCAAAAAATATCATAGAACATAAAAAGTAGGAAACTTAATTCTCTACAAAAAAGGTATCCTAACATTTTGCCATAGCTCGCTTCGTTTCCGAGATATTTGCAGATTTATCTCAAGGGAAGGGGCCTGACGGACATATTTCGAGATATTTCTTCTTCTTGTTGTTCTTCTTCTGCACAGCTAAGCTGGAAGTGGCATTTGCAGGTCGCAATAGTGCAGAGTTATCTCAAAGAAAGGGGCCACGGTGTTTCTGTATCTCTATTATGTTGGTGCGGCTTCGGAACTTTTAAATATCTCGATATATCTCGAAAACTACGCTTCTGATCAAAAAATATCATAGAACATAAATTGTAGCAAACATAATTCTCTACAAAAAACGTCTCTTAACATTTTGCCATAGCTCGCTTCGTTTCCGAGATATTTGCAGATTCAGCTCAAAGGAACGGGCCTGACGGACATATTTCGAGATATTTCTTCTTCTTGTTGTTCTTCTTCTGCACAGCTAAACTGGAAGTGGCATTTCCAGCTCGCAATAGTGCAGAGTTATCTCAAAGAAAGGGGCCACGGTGTTTCTGTATCTCTATTATGTTGGTGCGGCTTCGGAACTTTTAAATATCTTGATATATCTCGAGAACTATGCATCTGATCAAAAAATATCATAGAACGTAAAAAGTAGGAAACTTAATTCTCTACAAAAAAGGTCTCTCAACATTTTGCCATAGCTCGCTTCGTTTCCGAGATATTTGCAGATTTATCTCAAGGGAAGGGGCCTGACGGACATATTTCGAGATGTTTCTTCTTCTTGTTGTTCTTCTTCTGCACAGCTAAGCTGGAAGTGGCATTTACAGCTCGCAATAGTGTAGAGTTATCTCAAAGAAACGGGCCACGGTGTTTCTGTATCTCTATTATATTGGTGCGGCTTCGGAACTTTTAAATATCTTGATATATCTCGAGAACTACGCATCTGATCAAAAAATATCATAGAACATAAAAAGTAGGAAACTTAATTCTCTACAAAAAAGGTCTCTTAACATTTTGCCATAGCTTGCTTCGTTTCCGAGATATTTGCAGATTTATCTCAAGGGAAGGGGCCTAACGGACATATTTCGTGATATTTCTTCTTCTTGTTGTTCTTCTTCTGCACAGCTAAGCTGGAAGTGGCATTTGCAGCTCGCAATAGTGCAGAGTTATCTCAAAGAAAGGGGCCACGGTGTTTCTGTATCTCTATTATGTTGGTGCGGCTTCGGAACTTTTAAATATCTTGATATATCTCGAGAACTACGCATCTGATCAAAAAATATCATAGAAGATAAAAAGTAGGAAACTTAATTCTCTACAAAAAAGGTCTCTTAACATTTTGCCATAGCTCGCTTCGTTTCCGAGATATTTGCAGATTTAGCTCAAGGGAAGGGGCCTGACGGACATATTTCGAGATATTTCTTCTTCTTGTTGTGCTTCTTCTGCACAGCTAAGCTGGAAGTGGCATTTGCAGGTCGCAATAGTGCAGAGTTATCTCAAAGAAAGGGGCCACGGTGTTTCTGTATCTCTATTATGTTGGTGCGGCTTCGGAACTTTTAAATATCTTGATATATCTCGAGAACTACGCATCTGATCAAAAAATATCATAGAAGATAAAAAGTAGGAAACTTAATTCTCTACAAAAAAGGTCTCTTAACATTTTGCCATAGCTCGCTTCGTTTCCGAGATATTTGCAGATTTAGCTCAAGGGAAGGGGCCTGACGGACATATTTCGAGATACTTCTTCTTCTTGTTGTTCTTCTTCTGCACAGCTAAGCTGGAAGTGGCATTTGCAGGTCGCAATAGTGCAGAGTTATCTCAAAGAAAGGGGCCACGGTGTTTCTGTATCTCTATTATGTTGGTGCGGCTTCGGAACTATTAAATATCTTGATATATCTCGAGAACTACGCATCTGATCAAAAAATATCATAGAACATAAAAAGTAGGAAACTTAATTCTCTACAAAAAAGGTATCTTAACATTTTGCCATAGCTCGCTTCGTTTCCGAGATATTTGCAGATTTATCTCAAGGGAAGGGGCCTGACGGACATATTTCGAGATACTTCTTCTTCTTGTTGTTCTTCTTCTGCACAGCTAAGCTGGAAGTGGCATTTGCAGGTCGCAATAGTGCAGAGTTATCTCAAAGAAAGGGGCCACGGTGTTTCTGTATCTCTATTATGTTGGTGCGGCTTCGGAACTTTTAAATATCTCGATATATCTCGAAAACTCCGCCTCTGATCGAAAAATATCATAGAACATAAAAAGTAGGAAACTTAATTCTCTACAAAAAGGTCTCTTAACATTTTCCCATAGCTGGCAGCGTTTCCGAGATATTTGCAGATTTATCTCAAGGGAAGGGGCCTGACGGACATATTACGAGATATTTCTTCTTCTTGTTGTTCTTCTTCTGCACAGCTAAGCTGGAAGTGGCATTTGCAGCTCGCAATAGTGCAGAGTTATCTCAAAGAAAGGGGCCACGGTGTTTCTGTATCTCTATTATGTTGGTGCGGCTTCGGAACTTTTAAATATCTTGATATATCTCGAGATCTACGCATCTGATCAAAAAATATCATACAACATAAAAAGTAGGAAACTTAATTCTCTACAAAAAAGGTCTCTTAACATTTTGCCATAGCTCGCTTCGTTTCCGAGATATTTGCAGATTTATCTCAAGGGAAGGGGCCTGACGGACATATTTCGAGATATTTCTTCTTCTTGTTGTTCTTCTTCTGCACAGCTAAGCTGGAAGTGGCATTTGCGGCTCGCACTAGTGCAGAGTTATCTCAAAGAAAGGGGCCACGGTGTTTCTGTATCTCTATTATGTTGGTGCGGCTTCGGAACTTTTAAACATCTTGATATATATCGAGAACTACGCATCTGATCAAAAAATATCATACTATATAAAAAGTAGGAAACTTAATTCTCTACAAGAAAGGTCTCAAAACATTTTGCCATAGCTCGCTTCGTTTCCGAGATATTTGCAGATTAATCTCATGGGAAGGGGCCTGACGGACATATTTCGAGATATTTCTTCTTCTTGTTGTTCTTCTTCTGCACAGCTAAGCTGGAAGTGGCATTTGCAGCTCGCAATAGTGCAGAGTTAGCTCAAAGAGAGGGGCCACGGTGTTTCTGTATCTCTATTATGTTGGTGCGGCTTCGGAACTTTTAAATATCTTGATATATCTCGAGAACTACGCATCTGATCAAAAAATATCGTAGAAGATAAAAAGTAGGAAACTTAATTCTCTACAAAAAAGGTCTCTTAACATTTTGCCATAGCTCGCTTCGTTTCCGAGGTATTTGCAGATTTATCTCAAGGGAAGGGGCCTGACGGACATATTTCGAGATATTTCTTCTTCTTGTTGTTCTTCTTCTGCACAGCTAAGCTGGAGGGGGCATTTGCGGCTCGCACTAGTGCAGAGTTATCTCAAAGAAAGGGGCCACGGTGTTTCTGTATCTCTATTATGTTCGTGCGGCTTCGGAACTTTTAAATATCTTGATATATCTCGAGAACTACGCATCTGATCAAAAAATATCATAGAACATAAAAAGTAGGAAACTTAATTCTCTACAAAAAAGGTCTCTTAACATTTTGCCATAGCTCGCTTCGTTTCCGAGATATTTGCAGATTTATCTCAAGGGAAGGGGCCTGACGGACATATTTCGAGATATTTCTTCTTCTTGTTGTTCTTCTTCTGCACAGCTAAGCTGGAAGTGGCATTTGCAGCTCGCAATAGTGCAGAGTTATCTCAAAGAAAGGGGCCACGGTGTTTCTGTATCTCTATTATGTTGGTGCGGCTTCGGAACTTTTAAATATCTTGATATATCTCGAGAACTACGCGTCTGATCAAAAAATATCATACAACATAAAAAGTAGGAAACTTAATTCTCTACAAAAAAGGTCTCTTAGCATTTTGCCATAGCTCGCTTCGTTTCCGAGAGATTTGCAGATTTATCTCAAGGGAAGGGGCCTGACGGACATATTTCGAGATATTTCTTCTTCTTGTTGTTCTTCTTCTGCACAGTTAAGCTGGAAGTGGCATTTGCAGCTCGCAATAGTGCAGAGTTATCTCAAAGAAAGGGGCCACGGTGTTTCTGTATCTCTATTATGTTGGTGCGGCTTCGGAACTTTTAAATATCTTGATATATCTCGAGATCTACGCATCTGATCAAAAAATATCATACAACATAAAAAGTAGGAAACTTAATTCTCTACAAAAAAGGTCTCTTAACATTTTGCCATAGCTCGCTTCGTTTCCGAGATATTTGCAGATTTATCTCAAGGGAAGGGGCCTGACGGACATATTTCGAGATATTTCTTCTTCTTGTTGTTCTTCTTCTGCACAGCTAAGCTGGAAGTGGCATTTGCGGCTCGCACTAGTGCAGAGTTATCTCAAAGAAAGGGGCCACGGTGTTTCTGTATCTCTATTATGTTGGTGCGGCTTCGGAACTTTTAAACATCTTGATATATATCGAGAACTACGCATCTGATCAAAAAATATCATACTATATAAAAAGTAGGAAACTTAATTCTCTACAAGAAAGGTCTCAAAACATTTTGCCATAGCTCGCTTCGTTTCCGAGATATTTGCAGATTTATCTCAAGGGAAGGGGCCTGACGGACATATTTCGAGATATTTCTTCTTCTTGTTGTTCTTCTTCTGCACAGCTAAGCTGGAGGGGGCATTTGCGGCTCGCACTAGTGCAGAGTTATCTCAAAGAAAGGGGCCACGGTGTTTCTGTATCTCTATTATGTTCGTGCGGCTTCGGAACTTTTAAATATCTTGATATATCTCGAGAACTACGCATCTGATCAAAAAATATCATAGAACATAAAAAGTAGGAAACTTAATTCTCTACAAAAAAGGTCTCTTAACATTTTGCCATAGCTCGCTTCGTTTCCGAGATATTTGCAGATTTATCTGAAGGGAAGGGGCCTGACGGACATATTTCGAGATATTTCTTCTTCTTGTTGTTCTTCTTCTGCACAGCTAAGCTGGAAGTGGCATTTGCAGCTCGCAATAGTGCAGAGTTATCTCAAAGAAAGGGGCCACGGTGTTTCTGTATCTCTATTATGTTGGTGCGGCTTCGGAACTTTTAAATATCTTGATATATCTCGAGAACTACGCATCTGATCAAAAAATATCATAGAACATAAAAAGTAGGAAACTTAATTCTCTACAAAAAACGTCTCTTAACATTTTCCCATAGCTGGCAGCGCTTCCGAGATATTTGCAGATTTAGCTCAAGGGAAGGGGCCTGACGGACATATTCCGAGATATTTCTTCTTCTTGTTGTTCCTCTTCTGCTCAGCTAAGCTGGAAGTGGCATTTGCAGCTCGCAATAGTGCAGAGTTATCTCAAAGAAAGAGGCCACGGTGTTTCTGTATCTCTATTATGTTGGTGCGGCTTCGGAACTTTTAAATATCTGGATGTATCTCGAGAACTACGCATCTGATCAAAAAATATCATAGAACATAAAAAGTAGGAAACTTAATTCTCTACAAATAAGGTCTCTTAACATTTTGCCGTAGCTCGCTTCGTTTCCGAGATATTTGCAGATTTATCTCAAGGGAAGGGGCCTGACGGACATATTTCGAAATATTTCTTATTCTTGTTGTTCTTCTTCTGCACAGCTAAGCTGGAAGTGGCATTTGCAGCTCGCAATAGTGCAGAGTTATCTCAAAGAAAGGGGCCACGGTGTTTCTGTATCTCTATTATGTTGGTGCGGCTTCGGAACTTTTAAATATCTTGATATATCTCGAGAACTACGCATCTGATCAAAAAATATCATAGAAGATAAAAAGTAGGAAACTTAATTCTCTACAAAAAAGGTCTCTTAACATTTTGCCATAGCTCGCTTCGTTTCCGAGATATTTGCAGATTTATCTCAAGGGAAGGGGCCTGACGGACATATTTCGAGATATTTCTTCTTCTTGTTGTTCTTCTTCTGCACAGCTAAGCTGGAAGTGGCATTTGCAGGTCGCAATAGTGCAGAGTTATCTCAAAGAAAGGGGCCACGGTGTTTCTGTATCTCTATTATGTTGGTGCGGCTTCGGAACTTTTAAATATCTTGATATATCTCGAGAACTACGCATCTGATCAAAAAATATCATACAACATAAAAAGTAGGAAACTTAATTCTCTACAAAAAAGGTATCTTAACATTTTGCCATAGCTCGCTTCGTTTCCGAGATATTTGCAGATTTATCTGAAGGGAAGGGGCCTGACGGACATATTTCGAGATATTTCTTCTTCTTGTTGTTCTTCTTCTGCACAGCTAAGCTGGAAGTGGCATTTGCAGGTCGCAATAGTGCAGAGTTATCTCAAAGAAAGGGGCCACGGTGTTTCTGTATCTCTATTATGTTGGTGCGGCTTCGGAACTTTTAAATATCTCGATATATCTCGAAAACTCCGCCTCTGATCGAAAAATATCATAGAACATAAAAAGTAGGAAACTTAATT
The DNA here is from genome assembly GCF_051020975.1 of Osmia lignaria lignaria. Lineage (NCBI taxonomy): Eukaryota > Metazoa > Arthropoda > Insecta > Hymenoptera > Megachilidae > Osmia > Osmia lignaria. The sequence continues at coordinate 467,730 of NW_027478159.1, read as the reverse complement.
CTCTACAAAAAAGGTCTCTTAACATTTTCCCATAGCTGGCAGCGTTTCCGAGATATTTGCAGATATAGCTCAAGGGAAGGGGCCTGACGGACATATTCCGAGATATTTCTTCTTCTTGTTGTTCCTCTTCTGCTCAGCTAAGCTGGAAGTGGCATTTGCAGCTCGCAATAGTGCAGAGTTATCTCAAAGAAAGGGGCCACGGTGTTTCTGTATCTCTATTATGTTGGTGCGGCTTCGGAACTTTTAAATATCTTGATATATCTCGAGAACTACGCATCTGATCAAAAAATATCATAGAAGATAAAAAGTAGGAAACTTAATTCTCTACAAAAAAGGTCTCTTAACATTTTGCCATAGCTCGCTTCGTTTCCGAGATATTTGCAGATTTAGCTCAAGGGAAGGGGCCTGACGGACATATTTCGAGATATTTCTTTTTCTTGTTGTTCTTCTTCTGCACAGCTAAGCTGGAAGTGGCATTTGCAGGTCGCAATAGTGCAGAGTTATCTCAAAGAAAGGGGCCACGGTGTTTCTGTATCTCTATTATGTTGGTGCGGCTTCGGAACTTTTAAATATCTTGATATATCTCGAGAACTACGCATCTGACCAAAAAATATCATAGAACATAAAAAGTAGGAAACTTAATTCTCTACAAAAAAGGTATCCTAACATTTTGCCATAGCTCGCTTCGTTTCCGAGATATTTGCAGATTTATCTCAAGGGAAGGGGCCTGACGGACATATTTCGAGATATTTCTTCTTCTTGTTGTTCTTCTTCTGCACAGCTAAGCTGGAAGTGGCATTTGCAGGTCGCAATAGTGCAGAGTTATCTCAAAGAAAGGGGCCACGGTGTTTCTGTATCTCTATTATGTTGGTGCGGCTTCGGAACTTTTAAATATCTCGATATATCTCGAAAACTACGCTTCTGATCAAAAAATATCATAGAACATAAATTGTAGCAAACATAATTCTCTACAAAAAACGTCTCTTAACATTTTGCCATAGCTCGCTTCGTTTCCGAGATATTTGCAGATTCAGCTCAAAGGAACGGGCCTGACGGACATATTTCGAGATATTTCTTCTTCTTGTTGTTCTTCTTCTGCACAGCTAAACTGGAAGTGGCATTTCCAGCTCGCAATAGTGCAGAGTTATCTCAAAGAAAGGGGCCACGGTGTTTCTGTATCTCTATTATGTTGGTGCGGCTTCGGAACTTTTAAATATCTTGATATATCTCGAGAACTATGCATCTGATCAAAAAATATCATAGAACGTAAAAAGTAGGAAACTTAATTCTCTACAAAAAAGGTCTCTCAACATTTTGCCATAGCTCGCTTCGTTTCCGAGATATTTGCAGATTTATCTCAAGGGAAGGGGCCTGACGGACATATTTCGAGATGTTTCTTCTTCTTGTTGTTCTTCTTCTGCACAGCTAAGCTGGAAGTGGCATTTACAGCTCGCAATAGTGTAGAGTTATCTCAAAGAAACGGGCCACGGTGTTTCTGTATCTCTATTATATTGGTGCGGCTTCGGAACTTTTAAATATCTTGATATATCTCGAGAACTACGCATCTGATCAAAAAATATCATAGAACATAAAAAGTAGGAAACTTAATTCTCTACAAAAAAGGTCTCTTAACATTTTGCCATAGCTTGCTTCGTTTCCGAGATATTTGCAGATTTATCTCAAGGGAAGGGGCCTAACGGACATATTTCGTGATATTTCTTCTTCTTGTTGTTCTTCTTCTGCACAGCTAAGCTGGAAGTGGCATTTGCAGCTCGCAATAGTGCAGAGTTATCTCAAAGAAAGGGGCCACGGTGTTTCTGTATCTCTATTATGTTGGTGCGGCTTCGGAACTTTTAAATATCTTGATATATCTCGAGAACTACGCATCTGATCAAAAAATATCATAGAAGATAAAAAGTAGGAAACTTAATTCTCTACAAAAAAGGTCTCTTAACATTTTGCCATAGCTCGCTTCGTTTCCGAGATATTTGCAGATTTAGCTCAAGGGAAGGGGCCTGACGGACATATTTCGAGATATTTCTTCTTCTTGTTGTGCTTCTTCTGCACAGCTAAGCTGGAAGTGGCATTTGCAGGTCGCAATAGTGCAGAGTTATCTCAAAGAAAGGGGCCACGGTGTTTCTGTATCTCTATTATGTTGGTGCGGCTTCGGAACTTTTAAATATCTTGATATATCTCGAGAACTACGCATCTGATCAAAAAATATCATAGAAGATAAAAAGTAGGAAACTTAATTCTCTACAAAAAAGGTCTCTTAACATTTTGCCATAGCTCGCTTCGTTTCCGAGATATTTGCAGATTTAGCTCAAGGGAAGGGGCCTGACGGACATATTTCGAGATACTTCTTCTTCTTGTTGTTCTTCTTCTGCACAGCTAAGCTGGAAGTGGCATTTGCAGGTCGCAATAGTGCAGAGTTATCTCAAAGAAAGGGGCCACGGTGTTTCTGTATCTCTATTATGTTGGTGCGGCTTCGGAACTATTAAATATCTTGATATATCTCGAGAACTACGCATCTGATCAAAAAATATCATAGAACATAAAAAGTAGGAAACTTAATTCTCTACAAAAAAGGTATCTTAACATTTTGCCATAGCTCGCTTCGTTTCCGAGATATTTGCAGATTTATCTCAAGGGAAGGGGCCTGACGGACATATTTCGAGATACTTCTTCTTCTTGTTGTTCTTCTTCTGCACAGCTAAGCTGGAAGTGGCATTTGCAGGTCGCAATAGTGCAGAGTTATCTCAAAGAAAGGGGCCACGGTGTTTCTGTATCTCTATTATGTTGGTGCGGCTTCGGAACTTTTAAATATCTCGATATATCTCGAAAACTCCGCCTCTGATCGAAAAATATCATAGAACATAAAAAGTAGGAAACTTAATTCTCTACAAAAAGGTCTCTTAACATTTTCCCATAGCTGGCAGCGTTTCCGAGATATTTGCAGATTTAGCTCAAGGGAACGGGCCTGACGGACATATTCCGAGATATTTCTTCTTCTTGTTGTTCCTCTTCTGCTCAGCTAAGCTGGAAGTGGCATTTGCAGCTCGCTATAGTGCAGAGTTATCTCAAAGAAAGAGGCCACGGTGTTTCTGTATCTCTATTATGTTGGTGCGGCTTCGGAACTTTTAAATATCTCGATGTATCTCGAGAACTACGCATCTGATCAAAAAATATCATAGAACATAAAAAGTAGGAAACTTAATTCTCTACAAATAAGGTCTCTTAACATTTTGCCGTAGCTCGCTTCGTTTCCGAGATATTTGCAGATTTATCTCAAGGGAAGGGGCCTGACGGACATATTTCGAAATATTTCTTATTCTTGTTGTTCTTCTTCTGCACAGCTAAGCTGGAAGTGGCATTTGCAGCTCGCAATAGTGCAGAGTTATCTCAAAGAAAGGGGCCACGGTGTTTCTGTATCTCTATTATGTTGGTGCGGCTTCGGAACTTTTAAATATCTTGATATATCTCGAGAACTACGCATCTGATCAAAAAATATCATAGAAGATAAAAAGTAGGAAACTTAATTCTCTACAAAAAAGGTCTCTTAACATTTTGCCATAGCTCGCTTCGTTTCCGAGATATTTGCAGATTTAGCTCAAGGGAAGGGGCCTGACGGACATATTTCGAGATATTTCTTTTTCTTGTTGTTCTTCTTCTGCACAGCTAAGCTGGAAGTGGCATTTGCAGGTCGCAATAGTGTAGAGTAATCTCAAAGAAACGGGCCACGGTGTTTCTGTATCTCTATTATGTTGGTGCGGCTTCGGAACTTTTAAATATCTTGATATATCTCGAGAACTACGCATCTGATCAAAAAATATCATACAAGATAAAAAGTAGGAAACTTAATTCTCTACAAAAAAGGTCTCTTAACATTTTGCCATAGCTCGCTTCGTTTCCGAGATATTTGCAGATTTAGCTCAAGGGAAGGGGCCTGACGGACATATTTCGAGATATTTCTTCTTCTTGTTGTTCTTCTTCTGCACAGCTAAGCTGGAAGTGGCATTTGCAGGTCGCAATAGTGCAGAGTTATCTCAAAGAAAGGGGCCACGGTGTTTCTGTATCTCTAGTATGTTGGTGCGGCTTCGGAACTTTTAAATATCTCGATGTATCTCGAGAACTTTCGAATCTGATCAAAAAATATCATAGAACATAAAAAGTAGGGAACTTAATTCTCTACAAATAAGGTCTCTTAACATTTTGCCGCAGCTCGCTTCGTTTCCGAGATATTTGCAGATTTATCTCAAGGGAAGGGGCCTGACGGACATATTTCGAAATATTTCTTATTCTTGTTGTTCTTCTTCTGCACAGCTAAGCTGGAAGTGGCATTTGCAGCTCGCAATAGTGCAGAATTATCTCAAAGAAAGGGGCCACGGTGTTTCTGTACCTCTGTTATGTTGGTGCAGCTTCGGAGCTTTTAAATATCTTGATATATCTCGAGAACTACGCATCTGATCAAAAAATATCATAGAACATAAAAAGTAGGAAACTTAATTCTGTACAAAAAAGGTATCTTAACATTTTGCCATAGCTCGCTTCGTTTCCGAGATATTTGCAGATTTATCTCAAGGGAAGGGGCCTGACGGACATATTTCGAGATATTTCTTCTTCTTGTTGTTCTTTTTCTGCACAGCTAAGCTCGAAGCGGCGTTTGCAGCTCGCAATCGTGCAGAGTTATCTCAAAGAAAGGGGCCACGGTGTTTCTGTATCTCTATTATGTTGGTGCGGCTTCGGAACTTTTAAATATCTTGATATATCTCGAGAACTACGCCTCTGATCGAAAAATATCATAGAACATAAAAAGTAGGAAACTTAATTCTCTACAAAAAAGGTCTCTTAACATTTTCCCATAGCTGGCATCGTTTCCGAGATATTTGCAGATTTAACTCAAGGGAAGGGGCCTGACGGACATATTCCGAGATATTTCTTCTTCTTGTTGTTCCTCTTCTGCTCAGCTAAGCTGGAAGTGGCATTTGCAGCTCGCTATAGTGCAGAGTTATCTCAAAGAAAGAGGCCACGGTGTTTCTGTATCTCTATTATGTTGGTGCGGCTTCGGAACTTTTAAATATCTCGATATATCTCGAAAACTACGCTTCTGATCAAAAAATATCAGAGAACGTAAATTGTAGGAAACATAATTCTCTACAAAAAAGGTCTCTTAACATTTTGCCATAGCTCGCTTCGTTTCCGAGATATTTGCAGATTTATCTCAAGGGAAGGGGCCTGACGGACATATTTCGAGATGTTTCTTCTTCTTGTTGTTCTTCTTCTGCACAGCTAAGCTGGAAGTGGCATTTACAGCTCGCAATAGTGCAGAGTTATCTCAAAGAAAGGGGCCACGGTGTTTCTGTATCTCTATTATGTTGGTGCGGCTTCGGAACTTTTAAATATCTTGATATATCTCGAGAACTACGCATCTGATCAAAAAATATCATAGAAGATAAAAAGTAGGAAACTTAATTCTCTACAAAAAAGGTCTCTTAACATTTTGCCATAGCTCGCTTCGTTTCCGAGATATTTGCAGATTTATCTCAAGGGAAGGGGCCTGACGGACATATTTCGAGATATTTCTTCTTCTTGTTGTTCTTCTTCTGCACAGCTAAGCTGGAAGTGGCATTTGCAGGTCGCAATAGTGCAGAGTTATCTCAAAGAAAGGGGCCACGGTGTTTCTGTATCTCTATTATGTTGGTGCGGCTTCGGAACTTTTAAATATCTCGATATATCTCGAAAACTACGCCTCTGATCGAAAAATATCATAGAACATAAAAAGTAGGAAACTTAATTCTCTACAAATAAGGTCTCTTAACATTTTGCCGTAGCTCGCTTCGATTCCGAGATATTTGCAGATTTATCTCAAGGGAAGGGGCCTGACGGACATATTTCGAAATATTTCTTATTCTTGTTGTTCTTCTTCTGCACAGCTAAGCTGGAAGTGGCATTTGTAGCGCGCAATAGTGCAGAGTTATCTCAAAGAAAGGGGCCACGGTGTTTCTGTATCTCTATTATGTTGGTGCAGCTTCGGAACTTTTAAATATCTTGATATATCTCGAGAACTACGCATCTGATCAAAAAATATCATAGAACATAAAAAGTAGGAAACTTAATTCTCTACAAAAAAGGTCTCTTAACATTTTCCCATAGCTGGCAGCGTTTCCGAGATATTTGCAGATTTAGCTCAAGGGAAGGGGCCTGACGGACATATTCCGAGATATTTCTTCTTCTTGTTGTTCCTCTTCTGCTCAGCTAAGCTGGAAGTGGCATTTGCAGCTCGCAATAGTGCAGAGTTATCTCAAAGAAAGGGGCCACGGTGTTTCTGTATCTCTATTATGTTGGTGCGGCTTCGGAACTTTTAAATATCTTGATATATCTCGAGAACTACGCATCTGATCAAAAAATATCATAGAACATAAAAAGTAGGAAACTTAATTCTCTACAAAAAAGGTATCTTAACATTTTGCCATAGCTCGCTTCGTTTCCGAGATATTTGCAGATTTATCTGAAGGGAAGGGGCCTGACGGACATATTTCGAGATATTTCTTCTTCTTGTTGTTCTTCTTCTGCACAGCTAAGCTGGAAGTGGCATTTGCAGGTCGCAATAGTGCAGAGTTATCTCAAAGAAAGGGGCCACGGTGTTTCTGTATCTCTATTATGTTGGTGCGGCTTCGGAACTTTTAAATATCTCGATATATCTCGAAAACTCCGCCTCTGATCGAAAAATATCATAGAACATAAAAAGTAGGAAACTTAATTCTCTACAAAAAAGGTGTCTTAACATTTTCCCATAGCTGGCAGCGTTTCCGAGATATTTGCAGATTTAGCTCAAGGGAAGGGGCCTGACGGACATATTCCGAGATATTTCTTCTTCTTGTTGTTCCTCTTCTGCTCAGCTAAGCTGGAAGTGGCATTTGCAGCTCGCAATAGTGCAGAGTTATCTCAAAGAAAGAGGCCACCGTGTTTCTGTATCTCTATTATGTTGGTGCGGCTTCGGAACTTTTAAATATCTCGATATATCTCGAAAACTACGCCTCTGATCGAAAAATATCATAGAACATAAAAAGTAGGAAACTTAATTCTCTACAAATAAGGTCTCTTAACATTTTGCCGTAGCTCGCTTCGATTCCGAGATATTTGCAGATTTATCTCAAGGGAAGGGGCCTGACGGACATATTTCGAAATATTTCTTATTCTTGTTGTTCTTCTTCTGCACAGCTAAGCTGGAAGTGGCATTTGTAGCGCGCAATAGTGCAGAGTTATCTCAAAGAAAGGGGCCACGGTGTTTCTGTATCTCTATTATGTTGGTGCAGCTTCGGAACTTTTAAATATCTTGATATATCTCGAGAACTACGCATCTGATCAAAAAATATCATAGAACATAAAAAGTAGGAAACTTAATTCTCTACAAAAAAGGTCTCTTAACATTTTCCCATAGCTGGCAGCGTTTCCGAGATATTTGCAGATTTAGCTCAAGGGAAGGGACCTGACGGACATATTCCGAGATATTTCTTCTTCTTGTTGTTCCTCTTCTGCTCAGCTAAGCTGGAAGTGGCATTTGCAGCTCGCAATAGTGCAGAGTTATCTCAAAGAAAGGGGCCACGGTGTTTCTGTATCTCTATTATGTTGGTGCGGCTTCGGAACTTTTAAATATCTTGATATATCTCGAGAACTACGCATCTGATCAAAAAATATCATAGAACATAAAAAGTAGGAAACTTAATTCTCTACAAAAAAGGTATCTTAACATTTTGCCATAGCTCGCTTCGTTTCCGAGATATTTGCAGATTTATCTGAAGGGAAGGGGCCTGACGGACATATTTCGAGATATTTCTTCTTCTTGTTGTTCTTCTTCTGCACAGCTAAGCTGGAAGTGGCATTTGCAGGTCGCAATAGTGCAGAGTTATCTCAAAGAAAGGGGCCACGGTGTTTCTGTATCTCTATTATGTTGGTGCGGCTTCGGAACTTTTAAATATCTTGATATATCTCGAGAACTACTCATCTGATCAAAAAATATCATAGAACATAAAAAGTAGGAAACTTAATTCTCTACAAAAAAGGTATCCTAACATTTTGCCATAGCTCGCTTCGTTTCCGAGATATTTGCAGATTTATCTCAAGGGAAGGGGCCTGACGGACATATTTCGAGATATTTCTTCTTCTTGTTGTTCTTCTTCTGCACAGCTAAGCTGGAAGTGGCATTTGCAGGTCGCAATAGTGCAGAGTTATCTCAAAGAAAGGGGCCACGGTGTTTCTGTATCTCTATTATGTTGGTGCGGCTTCGGAACTTTTAAATATCTCGATATATCTCGAAAACTACGCTTCTGATCAAAAAATATCATAGAACATAAATTGTAGGAAACATAATTCTCTACAAAAAACGTCTCTTAACATTTTGCCATAGCTCGCTTCGTTTCCGAGATATTTGCAGATTCAGCTCAAAGGAACGGGCCTGACGGACATATTTCGAGATATTTCTTCTTCTTGTTGTTCTTCTTCTGCACAGCTAAACTGGAAGTGGCATTTCCAGCTCGCAATAGTGCAGAGTTATCTCAAAGAAAGGGGCCACGGTGTTTCTGTATCTCTATTATGTTGGTGCGGCTTCGGAACTTTTAAATATCTTGATATATCTCGAGAACTATGCATCTGATCAAAAAATATCATAGAACATAAAAAGTAGGAAACTTAATTCTCTACAAAAAAGGTCTCTTAACATTTTGCCATAGCTCGCTTCGTTTCCGAGATATTTGCAGATTTATCTCAAGGGAAGGGGCCTGACGGACATATTTCGAGATGTTTCTTCTTCTTGTTGTTCTTCTTCTGCACAGCTAAGCTGGAAGTGGCATTTACAGCTCGCAATAGTGTAGAGTTATCTCAAAGAAACGGGCCACGGTGTTTCTGTATCTCTATTATGTTGGTGCAGCTTCGGAACTTTTAAATATCTTGATATATCTCGAGAACTACGCATCTGATCAAAAAATATCATAGAACATAAAAAGTAGGAAACTTAATTCTCTACAAAAAAGGTCTCTTAACATTTTCCCATAGCTGGCAACGTTTCCGAGATATTTGCAGATTTAGCTCAAGGGAAGGGGCCTGACGGACATATTCCGAGATATTTCTTCTTCTTGTTGTTCCTCTTCTGCTCAGCTAAGCTGGAAGTGGCATTTGCAGCTCGCAATAGTGCAGAGTTATCTCAAAGAAAGGGGCCACGGTGTTTCTGTATCTCTATTATGTTGGTGCGGCTTCGGAACTTTTAAATATCTTGATATATCTCGAGAACTACGCATCTGATCAAAAAATATCATAGAACATAAAAAGTAGGAAACTTAATTCTCTACAAAAAAGGTATCTTAACATTTTGCCATAGCTCGCTTCGTTTCCGAGATATTTGCAGATTTATCTCAAGGGAAGGGGCCTGACGGACATATTTCGAGATATTTCTTCTTCTTGTTGTTCTTCTTCTGCACAGCTAAGCTGGAAGTGGCATTTGCAGGTCGCAATAGTGCAGAGTTATCTCAAAGAAAGGGGCCACGGTGTTTCTGTATCTCTATTATGTTGGTGCGGCTTCGGAACTTTTAAATATCTCGATATATCTCGAAAACTCCGCCTCTGATCGAAAAATATCATAGAACATAAAAAGTAGGAAACTTAATTCTCAACAAAAAAGGTCTCTTAACATTTTCCCATAGCTGGCAGCGTTTCCGTGATATTTGCAGATTTAGCTCAAGGGAAGGGGCCTGACGGACATATTCCGAGATATTTCTTCTTCTTGTTGTTCCTCTTCTGCTCAGCTAAGCTGGAAGTGGCATTTGCAGCTCGCTATAATGCAGAGTTATCTCAAAGAAAGAGGCCACGGTGTTTCTGTATCTCTATTATGTTGGTGCGGCTTCGGAACTTTTAAATATCTCGATGTATCTCGAGAACTACGCATCTGATCAAAAAATATCATAGAACATAAAAAGTAGGAAACTTAATTCTCTACAAATAAGGTCTCTTAACATTTTGCCGTAGCTCGCTTCGTTTCCGAGATATTTGCAGATTTATCTCAAGGGAAGGGGCCTGACGGACATATTTCGAAATATTTCTTATTCTTGTTGTTCTTCTTCTGCACAGCTAAGCTGGAAGTGGCATTTGCAGCTCGCAATAGTGCAGAGTTATCTCAAAGAAAGGGGCCACGGTGTTTCTGTATCTCTATTATGTTGGTGCGGCTTCGGAACTTTTAAATATCTTGATATATCTCGAGAACTACGCATCTGATCAAAAAATATCATAGAAGATAAAAAGTAGCAAACTTAATTCTCTACAAAAAAGGTCTCTTAACATTTTGCCATAGCTCGCTTCGTTTCCGAGATATTTGCAGATTTAGCTCAAGGGAAGGGGCCTGACGGACATATTTCGAGATATTTCTTTTTCTTGTTGTTCTTCTTCTGCACAGCTAAGCTGGAAGTGGCATTTGCAGGTCGCAATAGTGCAGAGTTATCTCAAAGAAAGGGGCCACGGTGTTTCTGTATCTCTATTATGTTGGTGCGGCTTCGGAACTTTTAAATATCTTGATATATCTCGAGAACTATGCATCTGATCAAAAAATATCATAGAACATAAAAAGTAGGAAACTTAATTCTCTACAAAAAAGGTCTCTTAACATTTTGCCATAGCTTGCTTCGTTTCCGAGATATTTGCAGATTTATCTCAAGGGAAGGGGCCTAACGGACATATTTCGTGATATTTCTTCTTCTTGTTGTTCTTCTTCTGCACAGCTAAGCTGGAAGTGGCATTTGCAGCTCGCAATAGTGCAGAGTTATCTCAAAGAAAGGGGCCACGGTGTTTCTGTATCTCTATTATGTTGGTGCGGCTTCGGAACTTTTAAATATCTTGATATATCTCGAGAACTACGCATCTGATCAAAAAATATCATAGAAGATAAAAAGTAGGAAACTTAATTCTCTACAAAAAAGGTCTCTTAACATTTTGCCATAGCTCGCTTCGTTTCCGAGATATTTGCAGATTTAGCTCAAGGGAAGGGGCCTGACGGACATATTTCGAGATATTTCTTCTTCTTGTTGTTCTTCTTCTGCACAGCTAAGCTGGAAGTGGCATTTGCAGGTCGCAATAGTGCAGAGTTATCTCAAAGAAAGGGGCCACGGTGTCTCTGTATCTCTAGTATGTTGGTGCGGCTTCGGAACTTTTAAATATCTCGATGTATCTCGAGAACTACGAATCTGATCAAAAAATATCATAGAACATAAAAAGTAGGGAACTTAATTCTCTACAAATAAGGTCTCTTAACATTTTGCCGTAGCTCGCTTCGTTTCCGAGATATTTGCAGATTTATCTCAAGGGAAGGGGCCTGACGGACATATTTCGAAATATTTCTTATTCTTGTTGTTCTTCTTCTGCACAGCTAAGCTGGAAGTGGCATTTGCAGCTCGCAATAGTGCAGAATTATCTCAAAGAAAGGGGCCACGGTGTTTCTGTACCTCTGTTATGTTGGTGCAGCTTCGGAGCTTTTAAATATCTTGATATATCTCGAGAACTACGCATCTGATCAAAAAATATCATAGAACATAAAAAGTAGGAAACTTAATTCTGTACAAAAAAGGTATCTTAACATTTTGCCATAGCTCGCTTCGTTTCCGAGATATTTGCAGATTTATCTCAAGGGACGGGGCCTGACGGACATATTTCGAGATATTTCTTCTTCTTGTTGTTCTTTTTCTGCACAGCTAAGCTCGAAGCGGCGTTTGCAGCTCGCAATCGTGCAGAGTTATCTCAAAGAAAGGGGCCACGGTGTTTCTGTATCTCTATTATGTTGGTGCGGCTTCGGAACTTTTAAATATCTTGATATATCTCGAGAACTACGCCTCTGATCGAAAAATATCATAGAACATAAAAAGTAGGAAACTTAATTCTCTACAAAAAAGATCTCTTAACATTTTGCCATAGCTCGCTTCGTTTCCGAGATATTTGCAGATTTATCTCAAGGGAAGGGGCCTGACGGACATATTTCGAGATGTTTCTTCTTCTTGTTGTTCTTCTTCTGCACAGCTAAGCTGGAAGTGGCATTTGCAGCTCGCAATAGTGCAGAATTATCTCAAAGAAAGGGGCCACGGTGTTTCTGTACCTCTGTTATGTTGGTGCAGCTTCGGAGCTTTTAAATATCTTGATATATCTCGAGAACTACGCATCTGATCAAAAAATATCATAGAACATAAAAAGTAGGAAACTTAATTCTGTACAAAAAAGGTATCTTAACATTTTGCCATAGCTCGCTTCGTTTCCGAGATATTTGCAGATTTATCTCAAGGGAAGGGGCCTGACGGACATATTTCGAGATATTTCTTCTTCTTGTTGTTCTTCTTCTGCACAGCTAAGCTCGAAGCGGCGTTTGCAGCTCGCAATCGTGCAGAGTTATCTCAAAGAAAGGGGCCACGGTGTTTCTGTATCTCTATTATGTTGGTGCGGCTTCGGAACTTTTAAATATCTTGATGTATCTCGAGAACTACGCCTCTGATCGAAAAATATCATAGAACATAAAAAGTAGGAAACTTAATTCTCTACAAAACAGGTCTCTTAACATTTTCCCATAGCTGGCATCGTTTCCGAGATATTTGCAGATTTAACTCAAGGGAAGGGGCCTGACGGACATATTCCGAGATATTTCTTCTTCTTGTTGTTCCTCTTCTGCTCAGCTAAGCTGGAAGTGGCATTTGCAGCTCGCAATAGTGCAGAGTTATCTCAAAGAAAGAGGCCACGGTGTTTCTGTATCTCTATTATGTTGGTGCGGCTTCGGAACTTTTAAATATCTCGATATATCTCGAAAACTACGCTTCTGATCAAAAAATATCAGAGAACGTAAATTGTAGGAAACATAATTCTCTACAAAAAAGGTCTCTTAACATTTTGCCATAGCTCGCTTCGTTTCCGAGATATTTGCAGATTTATCTCAAGGGAAGGGGCCTGACGGACATATTTCGAGATGTTTCTTCTTCTTGTTGTTCTTCTTCTGCACAGCTAAGCTAGAAGTGGCATTTACAGCTCGCAATAGTGCAGAGTTATCTCAAAGAAAGGGGCCACGGTGTTTCTGTATCTCTATTATGTTGGTGCGGCTTCGGAACTTTTAAATATCTTGATATATCTCGAGAACTACGCATCTGATCAAAAAATATCATAGAAGATAAAAAGTAGGAAACTTAATTCTCTACAAAAAAGGTCTCTTAACATTTTGCCATAGCTCGCTTCGTTTCCGAGATATTTGCAGATTTATCTGAAGGGAAGGGGCCTGACGGACATATTTCGAGATATTTCTTCTTCTTGTTGTTCTTCTTCTGCACAGCTAAGCTGGAAGTGGCATTTGCAGGTCGCAATAGTGCAGAGTTATCTCAAAGAAAGGGGCCACGGTGTTTCTGTATCTCTATTATGTTGGTGCGGCTTCGGAACTTTTAAATATCTCGATATATCTCGAAAACTACGCCTCTGATCGAAAAATATCATAGAACATAAAAAGTAGGAAACTTAATTCTCTACAAATAAGGTCTCTTAACATTTTGCCGTAGCTCGCTTCGATTCCGAGATATTTGCAGATTTATCTCAAGGGAAGGGGCCTGACGGACATATTTCGAAATATTTCTTATTCTTGTTGTTCTTCTTCTGCACAGCTAAGCTGGAAGTGGCATTTGCAGCTCGCAATAGTGCAGAGTTATCTCAAAGAAAGGGGCCACGGTGTTTCTGTATCTCTATTATGTTGGTGCGGCTTCGGAACTTTTAAATATCTTGATATATCTCGAGAACTACGCATCTGATCAAAAAATATCATAGAAGATAAAAAGTAGGAAACTTAATTCGCTACAAAAAAGGTCTCTTAACATTTTGCCATAGCTCGCTTCGTTTCCGAGATATTTGCAGATTTAGCTCAAGGGAAGGGGCCTGACGGACATATTTCGAGATATTTCTTCTTCTTGTTGTTCTTCTTCTGCACAGCTAAGCTGGAAGTGGCATTTGCAGGTCGCAATAGTGCAGAGTTATCTCAAAGAAAGGGGCCACGGTGTTTCTGTATCTCTATTATGTTGGTGCGGCTTCGGAACTTTTAAATATCTTGATATATCTCGAGAACTACGCATCTGATCAAAAAATATCATAGAACATAAAAAGTAGGAAACTTAATTCTCTACAAAAAAGGTATCTTAACATTTTGCCATAGCTCGCTTCGTTTTCGAGATATTTGCAGATTTATCTCAAGGGAAGGGGCCTGACGGACATATTTCGAGATATTTCTTCTTCTTGTTGTTCTTCTTCTGCACAGCTAAGCTGGAAGTGGCATTTGTAGCGCGCAATAGTGCAGAGTTATCTCAAAGAAAGGGGCCACGGTGTTTCTGTATCTCTATTATGTTGGTGCAGCTTCGGAACTTTTAAATATCTTGATATATCTCGAGAACTACGCATCTGATCAAAAAATATCATAGAACATAAAAAGTAGGAAACTTAATTCTCTACAAAAAAGGTCTCTTAACATTTTCCCATAGCTGGCAGCGTTTCCGAGATATTTGCAGATTTAGCTCAAGGGAAGGGGCCTGACGGACATATTCCGAGATATTTCTTCTTCTTGTTGTTCCTCTTCTGCTCAGCTAAGCTGGAAGTGGCATTTGCAGCTCGCAATAGTGCAGAGTTATCTCAAAGAAAGGGGCCACGGTGTTTCTGTATCTCTATTATGTTGGTGCGGCTTCGGAACTTTTAAATATCTTGATATATCTCGAGAACTACGCATCTGATCAAAAAATATCATAGAAGATAAAAAGTAGGAAACTTAATTCTCTACAAAAAAGGTCTCTTAACATTTTGCCATAGCTCGCTTCGTTTCCGAGATATTTGCAGATTTAGCTCAAGGGAAGGGGCCTGACGGACATATTTCGAGATATTTCTTCTTCTTGTTGTTCTTCTTCTGCACAGCTAAGCTGGAAGTGGCATTTGCAGGTCGCAATAGTGCAGAGTTATCTCAAAGAAAGGGGCCACGGTGTTTCTGTATCTCTATTATGTTGGTGCGGCTTCGGAACTTTTAAATATCTTGATATATCTCGAGAACTACGCATCTGATCAAAAAATATCATAGAGCATAAAAAGTAGGAAACTTAATTCTCTACAAAAAAGGTATCTTAACATTTTGCCATAGCTCGCTTCGTTTTCGAGATATTTGCAGATTTATCTCAAGGGAAGGGGCCTGACGGACATATTTCGAGATATTTCTTCTTCTTGTTGTTCTTCTTCTGCACAGCTAAGCTGGAAGTGGCATTTGTAGCGCGCAATAGTGCAGAGTTATCTCAAAGAAAGGGGCCACGGTGTTTCTGTATCTCTATTATGTTGGTGCGGCTTCGGAACTTTTAAATATCTTGATATATCTCGAGAACTACGCATCTGATCAAAAAATATCATAGAACATAAAAAGTAGGAAACTTAATTCTCTACAAAAAAGGTATCTTAACATTTTGCCATAGCTCGCTTCGTTTCCGAGATATTTGCAGATTTATCTGAAGGGAAGGGGCCTGACGGACATATTTCGAGATATTTCTTCTTCTTGTTGTTCTTCTTCTGCACAGCTAAGCTGGAAGTGGCATTTGCAGGTCGCAATAGTGCAGAGTTATCTCAAAGAAAGGGGCCACGGTGTTTCTGTATCTCTATTATGTTGGTGCGGCTTCGGAACTTTTAAATATCTCGATATATCTCGAAAACTCCGCCTCTGATCGAAAAATATCATAGAACATAAAAAGAAGGAAACTTAATTCTCTACAAAAAAGGTCTCTTAACATTTTCCCATAGCTGGCAGCGTTTCCGAGATATTTGCAGATTTAGCTCAAGGGAAGGGGCCTGACGGACATATTCCGAGATATTTCTTCTTCTTGTTGTTCCTCTTCTGCTCAGCTAAGCTGGAAGTGGCATTTGCAGCTCGCAATAGTGCAGAGTTATCTCAAAGAAAGAGGCCACGGTGTTTCTGTATCTCTATTATGTTGGTGCGGCTTCGGAACTTTTAAATATCTCGATGTATCTCGAGAACTACGCATCTGATCAAAAAATATCATAGAACATAAAAAGTAGGAAACTTAATTCTCTACAAATAAGGTCTCTTAACATTTTGCCGTAGCTCGCTTCGTTTCCGAGATATTTGCAGATTTATCTCAAGGGAAGGGGCCTGACTGACATATTTCGAAATATTTCTTATTCTTGTTGTTCTTCTTCTGCACAGCTAAGCTGGAAGTGGCATTTGCAGCTCGCAATAGTGCAGAGTTATCTCAAAGAAAGGGGCCACGGTGTTTCTGTATCTCTATTATGTTGGTGCGGCTTCGGAACTTTTAAATATCTTGATATATCTCGAGAACTACGCATCTGATCAAAAAATATCATAGAAGATAAAAAGTAGGAAACTTAATTCTCTACAAAAAAGGTCTCTTAACATTTTGCCATAGCTCGCTTCGTTTCCGAGATATTTGCAGATTTAGCTCAAGGGAAGGGGCCTGACGGACATATTTCGAGATATTTCTTTTTCTTGTTGTTCTTCTTCTGCACAGCTAAGCTGGAAGTGGCATTTGCAGGTCGCAATAGTGCAGAGTTATCTCAAAGAAAGGGGCCACGGTGTTTCTGTATCTCTATTATGTTGGTGCGGCTTCGGAACTTTTAAATATCTTGATATATCTCGAGAACTACGCATCTGATCAAAAAATATCATAGAACATAAAAAGTAGGAAACTTAATTCTCTACAAAAAAGGTATCCTAACATTTTGCCATAGCTCGCTTCGTTTCCGAGATATTTGCAGATTTATCTCAAGGGAAGGGGCCTGACGGACATATTTCGAGATATTTCTTCTTCTTGTTGTTCTTCTTCTGCACAGCTAAGCTGGAAGTGGCATTTGCAGGTCGCAATAGTGCAGAGTTATCTCAAAGAAAGAGGCCACGGTGTTTCTGTATCTCTATTATGTTGGTGCGGCTTCGGAACTTTTAAATATCTCGATATATCTCGAAAACTACGCTTCTGATCAAAAAATATCATAGAACATAAATTGTAGGAAACATAATTCTCTACAAAAAACGTCTCTTAACATTTTGCCATAGCTCGCTTCGTTTCCGAGATATTTGCAGATTCAGCTCAAAGGAACGGGCCTGACGGACATATTTCGAGATATTTCTTCTTCTTGTTGTTCTTCTGCACAGCTAAACTGGAAGTGGCATTTCCAGCTCGCAATAGTGCAGAGTTATCTCAAAGAAACGGGCCACGGTGTGTCTGTATCTCTATTATATTGGTGCGGCTTCGGAACTTTTAAATATCTTGATATATCTCGAGAACTACGCATCTGATCAAAAAATATCATAGAACATAAAAAGTAGGAAACTTAATTCTCTACAAAAAAGGTCTCTTAACATTTTGCCATAGCTTGCTTCGTTTCCGAGATATTTGCAGATTTATCTCAAGGGAAGGGGCCTAACGGACATATTTCGTGATATTTCTTCTTCTTGTTGTTCTTCTTCTGCACAGCTAAGCTGGAAGTGGCATTTGCAGCTCGCAATAGTGCAGAGTTATCTCAAAGAAAGGGGCCACGGTGTTTCTGTATCTCTATTATGTTGGTGCGGCTTCGGAACTTTTAAATATCTTGATATATCTCGAGAACTACGCATCTGATCAAAAAATATCATAGAACATAAAAAGTAGGAAACTTAATTCTCTTCAAAAAAGGTATCTTAACATTTTGCCATAGCTCGCTTCGTTTCCGAGATATTTGCAGATTTATCTCAAGGGAAGGGGCCTGACGGACATATTTCGAGATATTTCTTCTTCTTGTTGTTCTTCTTCTGCACAGCTAAGCTGGAAGTGGCATTTGCAGGTCGCAATAGTGCAGAGTTATCTCAAAGAAAGGGGCCACGGTGTTTCTGTATCTCTATTATGTTGGTGCGGCTTCGGAACTTTTAAATATCTCGATATATCTCGAAAACTACGCTTCTGATCAAAAAATATCATAGAACATAAATTGTAGGAAACATAATTCTCTACAAAAAACGTCTCTTAACATTTTGCCATAGCTCGCTTCGTTTCCGAGATATTTGCAGATTCAGCTCAAAGGAACGGGCCTGACGGACATATTACGAGATATTTCTTCTTCTTGTTGTTCTTCTTCTGCACAGCTAAACTGGAAGTGGCATTTCCAGCTCGCAATAGTGCAGAGTTATCTCAAAGAAAGGGGCCACGGTGTTTCTGTATCTCTATTATGTTGGTGCGGCTTCGGAACTTTTAAATATCTTGATATATCTCGAGAACTATGCATCTGATCAAAAAATATCATAGAACATAAAAAGTAGGAAACTTAATTCTCTACAAAAAAGGTCTCTTAACATTTTGCCATAGCTCGCTTCGTTTCCGAGATATTTGCAGATTTATCTCAAGGGAAGGGGCCTGACGGACATATTTCGAGATGTTTCTTCTTCTTGTTGTTCTTCTTCTGCACAGCTAAGCTGGAAGTGGCATTTACAGCTCGCAATAGTGTAGAGTTATCTCAAAGAAACGGGCCACGGTGTTTCTGTATCTCTATTATATTGGTGCGGCTTCGGACCTTTTAAATATCTTGATATATCTCGAGAACTACGCATCTGATCAAAAAATATCATAGAACATAAAAAGTAGGAAACTTAATTCTCTACAAAAAAGGTCTCTTAACATTTTGCCATAGCTTGCTTCGTTTCCGAGATATTTGCAGATTTATCTCAAGGGAAGGGGCCTAACGGACATATTTCGTGATATTTCTTCTTCTTGTTGTTCTTCTTCTGCACAGCTAAGCTGGAAGTGGCATTTGCAGCTCGCAATAGTGCAGAGTTATCTCAAAGAAAGGGGCCACGGTGTTTCTGTATCTCTATTATGTTGGTGCGGCTTCGGAACTTTTAAATATCTTGATATATCTCGAGAACTACGCATCTGATCAAAAAATATCATAGAAGATAAAAAGTAGGAAACTTAATTCTCTACAAAAAAGGTCTCTTAACATTTTGCCATAGCTCGCTTCGTTTCCGAGATATTTGCAGATTTAGCTCAAGGGAAGGGGCCTGACGGACATATTTCGAGATATTTCTTCCTCTTGTTGTTCTTCTTCTGCACAGCTAAGCTGGAAGTGGCATTTGCAGGTCGCAATAGTGCAGAGTTATCTCAAAGAAAGGGGCCACGGTGTTTCTGTATCTCTATTATGTTGGTGCGGCTTCGGAACTTTTAAATATCTTGATATATCTCGAGAACTACGCATCTGATCAAAAAATATCATAGAACATAAAAAGTAGGAAACTTAATTCTCTTCAAAAAAGGTATCTTAACATTTTGCCATAGCTCGCTTCGTTTCCGAGATATTTGCAGATTTATCTCAAGGGAAGGGGCCTGACGGACATATTTCGAGATATTTCTTCTTCTTGTTGTTCTTCTTCTGCACAGCTAAGCTGGAAGTGGCATTTGCAGGTCGCAATAGTGCAGAGTTATCTCAAAGAAAGGGGCCACGGTGTTTCTGTATCTCTATTATGTTGGTGCGGCTTCGGAACTTTTAAATATCTCGATATATCTCGAAAACTACGCCTCTGATCGAAAAATATCATAGAACATAAAAAGTAGGAAACTTAATTCTCTACAAAAAAGGTCTCTTAACATTTTGCCATAGCTCGCTTGGTTTCCGAGATATTTGCAGATTTATCTGAAGGGAAGGGGCCTGACGGACATATTTCGAGATATTTCTTCTTCTTGTTGTTCTTCTTCTGCACAGCTAAGCTGGAAGTGGCATTTGTAGCGCGCAATAGTGCAGAGTTATCTCAAAGAAAGGGGCCACGGTGTTTCTGTATCTCTATTATGTTGGTGCAGCTTCGGAACTTTTAAATATCTTGATATATCTCGAGAACTACGCATCTGATCAAAAAATATGATAGAACATAAAAAGTAGGAAACTTAATTCTCTACAAAAAAGGTCTCTTAACATTTTCCCATAGCTGGCAGCGTTTCCGAGATATTTGCAGATTTAGCTCAAGGGAAGGGGCCTGACGGACATATTCCGAGATATTTCTTCTTCTTGTTGTTCCTCTTCTGCTCAGCTAAGCTGGAAGTGGCATTTGCAGCTCGCAATAGTGCACAGTTATCTCAAAGAAAGAGGCCACTGTGTTTCTGTATCTCTATTATGTTGGTGCGGCTTCGTAACTTTTAAATATCTCGATGTATCTCGAGAACTACGCATCTGATCAAAAAATATCATAGAACATAAAAAGTAGGAAACTTAATTCTCTACAAATAAGGTCTCTTAACATTTTGCCGTAGCTCGCTTCGTTTCCGAGATATTTGCAGATTTATCTCAAGGGAAGGGGCCTGACGGACATATTTCGAGATATTTCTTATTCTTGTTGTTCTTCTTCTGCACAGCTAAGCTGGAAGTGGCATTTGCAGCTCGCAATAGTGCAGAATTATCTCAAAGAAAGGGGCCACGGTGTTTCTGTACCTCTATTATGTTGGTGCAGCTTCGGAGCTTTTAAATATCTTGATATATCTCGAGAACTACGCCTCTGATCGAAAAATATCATAGAACATAAAAAGTAGGAAACTTAATTCTCTACAAAAAAGGTCTCTTAACATTTTCCCATAGCTGGCATCGTTTCCGAGATATTTGCAGATTTAGCTCAAGGGAAGGGGCCTGACGGACATATTCCGAGATATTTCTTCTTCTTGTTGTTCTTCTTCTGCACAGCTAAGCTGGAAGTGGCATTTGCAGCTCGCAATAGTGCAGAGTTATCTCAAAGAAAGAGGCCACGGTGTTTCTGTATCTCTATTATGTTGGTGCGGCTTCGGAACTTTTAAATATCTCGATATATCTCGAAAACTACGCTTCTGATCAAAAAATATCATAGAACATAAATTGTAGGAAACATAATTCTCTACAAAAAACGTCTCTTAACATTTTGCCATAGCTCGCTTCGTTTCCGAGATATTTGCAGATTCAGCTCAAAGGAACGGGCCTGACGGACATATTTCGAGATATTTCTTCTTCTTGTTGTTCTTCTTCTGCACAGCTAAACTGGAAGTGGCATTTCCAGCTCGCAATAGTGCAGAGTTATCTCAAAGAAAGGGGCCACGGTGTTTCTGTATCTCTATTATGTTGGTGCGGCTTCGGAACTTTTAAATATCTTGATATATCTCGAGAACTATGCATCTGATCAAAAAATATCATAGAACATAAAAAGTAGGAAACTTAATTCTCTACAAAAAAGGTCTCTTAACATTTTGCCATAGCTCGCTTCGTTTCCGAGATATTTGCAGATTTATCTCAAGGGAAGGGGCCTGACGGACATATTTCGAGATGTTTCTTCTTCTTGTTGTTCTTCTTCTGCACAGCTAAGCTGGAAGTGGCATTTACAGCTCGCAATAGTGTAGAGTTATCTCAAAGAAACGGGCCACGGTGTGTCTGTATCTCTATTATATTGGTGCGGCTTCGGAACTTTTAAATATCTTGATATATCTCGAGAACTACGCATCTGATCAAAAAATATCATAGAACATAAAAAGTAGGAAACTTAATTCTCTACAAAAAAGGTCTCTTAACATTTTGCGATAGCTTGCTTCGTTTCCGAGATATTTGCAGATTTATCTCAAGGGAAGGGGCCTAACGGACATATTTCGTGATATTTCTTCTTCTTGTTGTTCTTCTTCTGCACAGCTAAGCTGGAAGTGGCATTTGCAGCTCGCAATAGTGCAGAGTTATCTCAAAGAAAGGGGCCACGGTGTTTCTGTATCTCTATTATGTTGGTGCGGCTTCGGAACTTTTAAATATCTCGATATATCTCGAAAACTACGCTTCTGATCAAAAAATATCATAGAACATAAATTGTAGGAAATATAATTCTCTACAAAAAACGTCTCTTAACATTTTGCCATAGCTCGCTTCGTTTCCGAGATATTTGCAGATTCAGCTCAAAGGAACGGGCCTGACGGACATATTTCGAGATATTTCTTCTTCTTGTTGTTCTTCTTCTGCACAGCTAAACTGGAAGTGGCATTTCCAGCTCGCAATAGTGCAGAGTTATCTCAAAGAAAGGGGCCACGGTGTTTCTGTATCTCTATTATGTTGGTGCGGCTTCGGAACTTTTAAATATCTTGATATATCTCGAGAACTACGCATCTGATCAAAAAATATCATAGAACATAAAAAGTAGGAAACTTAATTCTCTACAAAAAAGGTCTCTTAACATTTTGCCATAGCTCGCTTCCTTTCCGAGATATTTGCAGATTTATCTCAAGGGAAGGGGCCTGACGGACATATTTCGAGATGTTTCTTCTTCTTGTTGTTCTTCTTCTGCACAGCTAAGCTGGAAGTGGCATTTAACAGCTCGCAATAGTGCAGAGTTATCTCAAAGAAAGGGGCCACGGTGTTTCTGTATCTCTATTATGTTGGTGCGGCTTCGGAACTTTTAAATATCTTGATATATCTCGAGAACTACGCATCTGATCAAAAAATATCATAGAACATAAAAAGTAGGAAACTTAATTCTCTACAAAAAAGGTCTCTTAACATTTTGCTATAGCTCGCTTCGTTTCCGAGATATTTGCAGATTTATGTCAAGGGAAGGGGCCTGACGGACATATTTCGAGATATTTCTTCTTCTTGTTGTTCTTCTTCTGCACAGCTAAGCTGGAAGTGGCATTTGCAGGTCGCAATAGTGCAGAGTTATCTCAAAGAAAGGGGCCACGGTGTTTCTGTATCTCTATTATGTTGGTGCGGCTTCGGAACTTTTAAATATCTCGATATATCTCGAAAACTACGCCTCTGATCGAAAAATATCATAGAACATAAAAAGTAGGAAACTTAATTCTCTACAAAAAAGGTCTCTTAACATTTTGCCATAGCTCGCTTCGTTTCCGAGATATTTGCAGATTTATCTGAAGGGAAGGGGAGTGACGGACATATTTCGAGATATTTCTTCTTCTTGTTGTTCTTCTTCTGCACAGCTAACCTGGAAGTGGCATTTGTAGCGCGCAATAGTGCAGAGTTATCTCAAAGAAAGGGGCCACGGTGTTTCTGTATCTCTATTATGTTGGTGCGGCTTCGGAACTTTTAAATATCTCAATATATCTCGAAAACTACGCTTCTGATCAAAAAATATCATAGAACATAAATTGTAGGAAACATAATTCTCTACAAAAAACGTCTCTTAACATTTTGCCATAGCTCGCTTCGTTTCCGAGATATTTGCAGATTCAGCTCAAAGGAACGGGCCTGACGGACATATTTCGAGATATTTCTTCTTCTTGTTGTTCTTCTTCTGCACAGCTAAACTGGAAGTGGCATTTCCAGCTCGCAATAGTGCAGAGTTATCTCAAAGAAAGGGGCCACGGTGTTTCTGTATCTCTATTATGTTGGTGCGGCTTCGGAACTTTTAAATATCTTGATATATCTCGAGAACTACGCATCTGATCAAAAAATATCATAGAACATAAAAAGTAGGAAACTTAATTCTCTACAAAAAAGGTCTCTTAACATTTTGCCATAGCTCGCTTCGTTTCCGAGATATTTGCAGATTTATCTCAAGGGAAGGGGCCTGACGGACATATTTCGAGATGTTTCTTCTTCTTGTTGTTCTTCTTCTGCACAGCTAAGCTGGAAGTGGCATTTAACAGCTCGCAATAGTGCAGAGTTATCTCAAAGAAAGGGGCCACGGTGTTTCTGTATCTCTATTATGTTGGTGCGGCTTCGGAACTTTTAAATATCTCCATATATCTCGAAAACTACGCTTCTGATCAAAAAATATCATAGAACATAAATTGTAGGAAACATAATTCTCTACAAAAAACGTCTCTTAACATTTTGCCATAGCTCGCTTCGCTTCCGAGATATTTGCAGATTCAGCTCAAAGGAACGGGCCTGTCGGACATATTTCGAGATATTTCTTCTTCTTGTTGTTCTTCTTCTGCACAGCTAAACTGGAAGTGGCATTTCCAGCTCGCAATAGTGCAGAGTTATCTCAAAGAAAGGGGCCACGGTGTTTCTGTATCTCTATTATGTTGGTGCGGCTTCGGAACTTTTAAATATCTTGATATATCTCGAGAACTACGCATCTGATCAAAAAATATCATAGAACATAAAAAGTAGGAAACTTAATTCTCTACAAAAAAGGTCTCTTAACATTTTGCCATAGCTCGCTTCGTTTCCGAGATATTTGCAGATTTATCTCAAGGGAAGGGGCCTGACGGACATATTTCGAGATGTTTCTTCTTCTTGTTGTTCTTCTTCTGCACAGCTAAGCTGGAAGTGGCATTTAACAGCTCGCAATAGTGCAGAGTTATCTCAAAGAAAGGGGCCACGGTGTTTCTGTATCTCTATTATGTTGGTGCGGCTTCGGAACTTTTAAATATCTTGATATATCTCGAGAACTACGCATCTGATCAAAAAATATCATAGAACATAAAAAGTAGGAAACTTAATTCTCTACAAAAAAGGGCTCTTAACATTTTGCCATAGCTCGCTTCGTTTCCGAGATATTTGCAGATTTATGTCAAGGGAAGGGGCCTGACGGACATATTTCGAGATATTTCTTCTTCTTGTTGTTCTTCTTCTGCACAGCTAAGCTGGAAGTGGCATTTGCAGGTCGCAATAGTGCAGAGTTATCTCAAAGAAAGGGGCCACGGTGTTTCTGTATCTCTATTATGTTGGTGCGGCTTCGGAACTTTTAAATATCTCGATATATCTCGAAAACTACGCCTCTGATCGAAAAATATCATAGAACATAAAAAGTAGGAAACTTAATTCTCTACAAAAAAGGTCTCTTAACATTTTGCCATAGCTCGCTTCGTTTCCGAGATATTTGCAGATTTATCTGAAGGGAAGGGGCCTGACGGACATATTTCGAGATATTTCTTCTTCTTGTTGTTCTTCTTCTGCACAGCTAACCTGGAAGTGGCATTTGTAGCGCGCAATAGTGCAGAGTTATCTCAGAGAAAGGGGCCACGGTGTTTCTGTATCTCTATTATGTTGGTGCGGCTTCGGAACTTTTAAATATCTCGATATATCTCGAAAACTACGCTTCTGATCAAAAAATATCATAGAACATAAATTGTAGGAAACATAATTCTCTACAAAAAACGTCTCTTAACATTTTGCCATAGCTCGCTTCGTTTCCGAGATATTTGCAGATTCAGCTCAAAGGAACGGGCCTGACGGACATATTTCGAGATATTTCTTCTTCTTGTTGTTCTTCTTCTGCACAGCTAAACTGGAAGTGGCATTTCCAGCTCGCAATAGTGCAGAGTTATCTCAAAGAAAGGGGCCACGGTGTTTCTGTATCTCTATTATGTTGGTGCGGCTTCGGAACTTTTAAATATCTTGATATATCTCGAGAACTACGCATCTGATCATAAAATATCATAGAACATAAAAAGTAGGAAACTTAATTCTCTACAAAAAAGGTCTCTTAACATTTTGCCATAGCTCGCTTCGTTTCCGAGATATTTGCAGATTTATCTCAAGGGAAGGGGCCTAACGGACATATTTCGAGATATTTCTTCTTCTTGTTGTTCTTCTTCTGCACAGCTAAGCTGGAAGTGGCATTTGCAGCTCGCAATAGTGCAGAGTTATCTCAAAGAAAGGGGCCACGGTGTTTCTGTATCTCTATTATGTTGGTGCGGCTTCGGAACTTTTAAATATCTTCATATATCTCGAGAACTACGCATCTGATCAAAAAATATCATAGAAGATAAAAAGTAGGAAACTTAATTCTCTACAAAAAAGGTCTCTTAACATTTTGCCATAGCTCGCTTCGTTTCCGAGATATTTGCAGATTTAGCTCAAGGGAAGGGGCCTGACGGACATATTTCGAGATATTTCTTCTTCTTGTTGTTCTTCTTCTGCACAGCTAAGCTGGAAGTGGCATTTGCAGCTCGCAATAGTGCAGAGTTATCTCAAAGAAAGGGGCCACGGTGTTTCTGTATCTCTATTATGTTGGTGCGGCTTCGGAACTTTTAAATATCTTCATATATCTCGAGAACTACGCATCTGATCAAAAAATATCATAGAAGATAAAAAGTAGGAAACTTAATTCTCTACAAAAAAGGTCTCTTAACATTTTGCCATAGCTCGCTTCGTTTCCGAGATATTTGCAGATTTAGCTCAAGGGAAGGGGCCTGACGGACATATTTCGAGATATTTCTTCTTCTTGTTGTTCTTCTTCTGCACAGCTAAGCTGGAAGTGGCATTTGCAGGTCGCAATAGTGCAGAGTTATCTCAAAGAAAGGGGCCACGGTGTTTCTGTATCTCTATTATGTTGATGCGGCTTCGGAACTTTTAAATATCTCGATATATCTCGAAAACTACGCTTCTGATCAAAAAATATCAGAGAACGTAAATTGTAGGAAACATAATTCTCTACAAAAAAGGTCTCTTAACATTTTGCCATAGCTCGCTTCGTTTCCGAGATATTTGCAGATTTATCTCAAGGGAAGGGGCCTGACGGACATATTTCGAGATGTTTCTTCTTCTTGTTGTTCTTCTTCTGCACAGCTAAGCTGGAAGTGGCATTTACAGCTCGCAATAGTGCAGAGTTATCTCAAAGAAACGGGCCACGGTGTTTCTGTATCTCTATTATGTTGGTGCGGCTTCGGAACTTTTAAATATCTTGATATATCTCGAGAACTACGCATCTGATCAAAAAACATCATAGAAGATAAAAAGTAGGAAACTTAATTCTCTACAAAAAAGGTCTCTTAACATTTTGCCATAGCTCGCTTCGTTTCCGAGATATTTGCAGATTTAGCTCAAGGGAAGGGGCCTGACGGACATATTCCGAGATATTTCTTCTTCTTGTTGTTCCTCTGCTGCTCAGCTAAGCTGGTAGTGGCATTTGCAGCTCGCAATAGTGCAGAGTTATCTCAAAGAAAGGGGCCACGGTGTTTCTGTATCTCTATTATGTTGGTGCGGCTTCGGAACTTTTAAATATCTTGATATATCTCGAGAACTACGCATCTGATCAAAAAATATCATAGAACATAAAAAGTAGGAAACTTAATTCTCTACAAAAAAGGTCTCTTAACATTTTCCCATAGCTGGCAGCGTTTCCGAGATATTTGCAGATTTATCTCAAGGGAAGGGGCCTGACGGACATATTTCGAGATATTTCTTCTTCTTGTTGTTCTTCTTCTGCACAGCTAAGCTGGAAGTGGCATTTGCAGGTCGCAATAGTGCAGAGTTATCTCAAAGAAAGGGGCCACGGTGTTTCTGTATCTCTATTATGTTGGTGCGGCTTCGGAACTTTTAAATATCTCGATATATCTCGAAAACTACGCCTCTGATCGAAAAATATCATAGAACATAAAAAGTAGGAAACTTAATTCTCTACAAAAAAGGTCTCTTAACATTTTCCCATAGCTGGCAGCGTTTCCGAGATATTTGCAGATTTAGCTCAAGGGAAGGGGCCTGACGGACATATTCCGAGATATTTCTTCTTCTTGTTGTTCCTCTTCTGCTCAGCTAAACTGGAAGTGGCATTTCCAGCTCGCAATAGTGCAGAGTTATCTCAAAGAAAGGGGCCACGGTGTTTCTGTATCTCTATTATGTTGGTGCGGCTTCGGAACTTTTAAATATCTTGATATATCTCGAGAACTACGCATCTGATCAAAAAATATCAGAGAACATAAAAAGTAGGAAACTTAATTCTCTACAAAAAAGGTCTCTTAACATTTTGCCATAGCTCGCTTCGTTTCCGAGATATTTGCAGATTTATCTCAAGGGAAGGGGCCTGACGGACATATTTCGAGATGTTTCTTCTTCTTGTTGTTCTTCTTCTGCACAGCTAAGCTGGAAGTGGCATTTACAGCTCGCAATAGTGCAGAGTTATCTCAAAGAAAGGGGCCACGGTGTTTCTGTATCTCTATTATGTTGGTGCGGCTTCGGAACTTTTAAATATCTTGATATATCTCGAGAACTACGCATCTGATCAAAAAATATCATAGAAGATAAAAAGTAGGAAACTTAATTCTCTACAAAAAAGGTCTCTTAACATTTTGCCATAGCTCGCTTCGTTTCCGAGATATTTGCAGATTTAGCTCAAGGGAAGGGGCCTGACGGACATATTTCGAGATATTTCTTCTTCTTGTTGTTCTTCTTCTGCACAGCTACGCTGGAAGTGGCATTTGCAGGTCGCAATAGTGCAGAGTTATCTCAAAGAAAGGGGCCACGGTGTTTCTGTATCTCTATTATGTTGGTGCGGCTTCGGAACTTTTAAATATCTTGATATATCTCGAGAACTACGCATCTGATCAAAAAATATCATAGAACATAAAAAGTAGGAAACTTAATTCTCTACAAAAAAGGTCTCTTAACATTTTCCCATAGCTGGCAGCGTTTCCGAGATATTTGCAGATTTATCTCAAGGGAAGGGGCCTGACGGACATATTTCGAGATATTTCTTCTTCTTGTTGTTCTTCTTCTGCACAGCTAAGCTGGAAGTGGCATTTGCAGGTCGCAATAGTGCAGAGTTATCTCAAAGAAAGGGGCCACGGTGTTTCTGTATCTCTATTATGTTGGTGCGGCTTCGGAACTTTTAAATATCTTGATATATCTCGAGAACTACGCATCTGATCAAAAAATATCATAGAACATAAAAAGTAGGAAACTTAATTCTCTACAAAAAAGGTCTCTTAACATTTTGCCATAGCTCGCTTCGTTTCCGAGATATTTGCAGATTTATCTCAAGGGAAGGGGCCTAACGGACATATTTCGAGATATTTCTTCTTCTTGTTGTTCTTCTTCTGCACAGCTAAGCTGGAAGTGGCATTTGCAGCTCGCAATAGTGCAGAGTTATCTCAAAGAAAGGGGCCACGGTGTTTCTGTATCTCTATTATGTTGGTGCGGCTTCGGAACTTTTAAATATCTTCATATATCTCGAGAACTACGCATCTGATCAAAAAATATCATAGAAGATAAAAAGTAGGAAACTTAATTCTCTACAAAAAAGGTCTCTTAACATTTTGCCATAGCTCGCTTCGTTTCCGAGATATTTGCAGATTTAGCTCAAGGGAAGGGGCCTGACGGACATATTTCGAGATATTTCTTCTTCTTGTTGTTCTTCTTCTGCACAGCTAAGCTGGAAGTGGCATTTGCAGGTCGCAATAGTGCAGAGTTATCTCAAAGAAAGGGGCCACGGTGTTTCTGTATCTCTATTATGTTGATGCGGCTTCGGAACTTTTAAATATCTCGATATATCTCGAAAACTACGCTTCTGATCAAAAAATATCAGAGAACGTAAATTGTAGGAAACATAATTCTCTACAAAAAAGGTCTCTTAACATTTTGCCATAGCTCGCTTCGATTCCGAGATATTTGCAGATTTATCTCAAGGGAAGGGGCCTGACGGACATATTTCGAGATGTTTCTTCTTCTTGTTGTTCTTCTTCTGCACAGCTAAGCTGGAAGTGGCATTTACAGCTCGCAATAGTGCAGAGTTATCTCAAAGAAACGGGCCACGGTGTTTCTGTATCTCTATTATGTTGGTGCGGCTTCGGAACTTTTAAATATCTTGATATATCTCGAGAACTACGCATCTGATCAAAAAACATCATAGAAGATAAAAAGTAGGAAACTTAATTCTCTACAAAAAAGGTCTCTTAACATTTTGCCATAGCTCGCTTCGTTTCCGAGATATTTGCAGATTTAGCTCAAGGGAAGGGGCCTGACGGACATATTCCGAGATATTTCTTCTTCTTGTTGTTCCTCTGCTGCTCAGCTAAGCTGGAAGTGGCATTTGCAGCTCGCAATAGTGCAGAGTTATCTCAAAGAAAGGGGCCACGGTGTTTCTGTATCTCTATTATGTTGGTGCGGCTTCGGAACTTTTAAATATCTTGATATATCTCGAGAACTACGCATCTGATCAAAAAATATCATAGAACATAAAAAGTAGGAAACTTAATTCTCTACAAAAAAGGTCTCTTAACATTTTCCCATAGCTGGCAGCGTTTCCGAGATATTTGCAGATTTATCTCAAGGGAAGGGGCCTGACGGACATATTTCGAGATATTTCTTCTTCTTGTTGTTCTTCTTCTGCACAGCTAAGCTGGAAGTGGCATTTGCAGGTCGCAATAGTGCAGAGTTATCTCAAAGAAAGGGGCCACGGTGTTTCTGTATCTCTATTATGTTGGTGCGGCTTCGGAACTTTTAAATATCTCGATATATCTCGAAAACTACGCCTCTGATCGAAAAATATCATAGAACATAAAAAGTAGGAAACTTAATTCTCTACAAAAAAGGTCTCTTAACATTTTCCCATAGCTGGCAGCGTTTCCGAGATATTTGCAGATTTAGCTCAAGGGAAGGGGCCTGACGGACATATTCCGAGATATTTCTTCTTCTTGTTGTTCCTCTTCTGCTCAGCTAAACTGGAAGTGGCATTTCCAGCTCGCAATAGTGCAGAGTTATCTCAAAGAAAGGGGCCACGGTGTTTCTGTATCTCTATTATGTTGGTGCGGCTTCGGAACTTTTAAATATCTTGATATATCTCGAGAACTACGCATCTGATCAAAAAATATCAGAGAACATAAAAAGTAGGAAACTTAATTCTCTACAAAAAAGGTCTCTTAACATTTTGCCATAGCTCGCTTCGTTTCCGAGATATTTGCAGATTTATCTCAAGGGAAGGGGCCTGACGGACATATTTCGAGATGTTTCTTCTTCTTGTTGTTCTTCTTCTGCACAGCTAAGCTGGAAGTGGCATTTACAGCTCGCAATAGTGCAGAGTTATCTCAAAGAAAGGGGCCACGGTGTTTCTGTATCTCTATTATGTTGGTGCGGCTTCGGAACTTTTAAATATCTTGATATATCTCGAGAACTACGCATCTGATCAAAAAATATCATAGAAGATAAAAAGTAGGAAACTTAATTCTCTACAAAAAAGGTCTCTTAACATTTTGCCATAGCTCGCTTCGTTTCCGAGATATTTGCAGATTTAGCTCAAGGGAAGGGGCCTGACGGACATATTTCGAGATATTTCTTCTTCTTGTTGTTCTTCTTCTGCACAGCTAAGCTGGAAGTGGCATTTGCAGGTCGCAATAGTGCAGAGTTATCTCAAAGAAAGGGGCCACGGTGTTTCTGTATCTCTATTATGTTGGTGCGGCTTCGGAACTTTTAAATATCTTGATATATCTCGAGAACTACGCATCTGATCAAAAAATATCATAGAACATAAAAAGTAGGAAACTTAATTCTCTACAAAAAAGGTCTCTTAACATTTTCCCATAGCTGGCAGCGTTTCCGAGATATTTGCAGATTTATCTCAAGGGAAGGGGCCTGACGGACATATTTCGAGATATTTCTTCTTCTTGTTGTTCTTCTTCTGCACAGCTAAGCTGGAAGTGGCATTTGCAGGTCGCAATAGTGCAGAGTTATCTCAAAGAAAGGGGCCACGGTGTTTCTGTATCTCTATTATGTTGGTGCGGCTTCGGAACTTTTAAATATCTTGATATATCTCGAGAACTACGCATCTGATCAAAAAATATCATAGAACATAAAAAGTAGGAAACTTAATTCTCTACAAAAAAGGTCTCTTAACATTTTGCCATAGCTCGCTTCGTTTCCGAGATATTTGCAGATTTATCTCAAGGGAAGGGGCCTAACGGACATATTTCGAGATATTTCTTCTTCTTGTTGTTCTTCTTCTGCACAGCTAAGCTGGAAGTGGCATTTGCAGCTCG
This sequence comes from Osmia lignaria lignaria, assembly GCF_051020975.1. Classification (NCBI taxonomy): domain Eukaryota; kingdom Metazoa; phylum Arthropoda; class Insecta; order Hymenoptera; family Megachilidae; genus Osmia; species Osmia lignaria. Next base: position 436,009 of record NW_027478159.1, on the reverse strand, counting down.
CAATAGTGCAGAGTTATCTCAAAGAAAGGGGCCACGGTGTTTCTGTATCTCTATTATGTTGGTGCGGCTTCGGAACTTTTAAATATCTTCATATATCTCGAGAACTACGCATCTGATCAAAAAATATCATAGAAGATAAAAAGTAGGAAACTTAATTCTCTACAAAAAAGGTCTCTTAACATTTTGCCATAGCTCGCTTCGTTTCCGAGATATTTGCAGATTTAGCTCAAGGGAAGGGGCCTGACGGACATATTTCGAGATATTTCTTCTTCTTGTTGTTCTTCTTCTGCACAGCTAAGCTGGAAGTGGCATTTGCAGGTCGCAATAGTGCAGAGTTATCTCAAAGAAAGGGGCCACGGTGTTTCTGTATCTCTATTATGTTGATGCGGCTTCGGAACTTTTAAATATCTCGATATATCTCGAAAACTACGCTTCTGATCAAAAAATATCAGAGAACGTAAATTGTAGGAAACATAATTCTCTACAAAAAAGGTCTCTTAACATTTTGCCATAGCTCGCTTCGATTCCGAGATATTTGCAGATTTATCTCAAGGGAAGGGGCCTGACGGACATATTTCGAGATGTTTCTTCTTCTTGTTGTTCTTCTTCTGCACAGCTAAGCTGGAAGTGGCATTTACAGCTCGCAATAGTGCAGAGTTATCTCAAAGAAACGGGCCACGGTGTTTCTGTATCTCTATTATGTTGGTGCGGCTTCGGAACTTTTAAATATCTTGATATATCGCGAGAACTACGCATCTGATCAAAAAACATCATAGAAGATAAAAAGTAGGAAACTTAATTCTCTACAAAAAAGGTCTCTTAACATTTTGCCATAGCTCGCTTCGTTTCCGAGATATTTGCAGATTTAGCTCAAGGGAAGGGGCCTGACGGACATATTCCGAGATATTTCTTCTTCTTGTTGTTCCTCTTCTGCTCAGCTAAGCTGGAAGTGGCATTTGCAGCTCGCAATAGTGCAGAGTTATCTCAAAGAAAGGGGCCACGGTGTTTCTGTATCTCTATTATGTTGGTGCGGCTTCGGAACTTTTAAATATCTTGATATATCTCGAGAACTACGCATCTGATCAAAAAATATCATAGAACATAAAAAGTAGGAAACTTAATTCTCTACAAAAAAGGTCTCTTAACATTTTCCCATAGCTGGCAGCGTTTCCGAGATATTTGCAGATTTATCTGAAGGGAAGGGGCCTGACGGACATATTCCGAGATATTTCTTCTTCTTGTTGTTCCTCTTCTGCTCAGCTAAGCTGGAAGTGGCATTTGCAGCTCGCAATAGTGCAGAGTTATCTCAAAGAAAGGGGCCACGGTGTTTCTGTATCTCTATTATGTTGGTGCGGCTTCGGAACTTTTAAATATCTTGATATATCTCGAGAACTACGCATCTGATCAAAAAATATCATAGAACATAAAAAGTAGGAAACTTAATTCTCTACAAAAAAGGTCTCTTAACATTTTCCCATAGCTGGCAGCGTTTCCGAGATATTTGCAGATTTATCTCAAGGGAAGGGGCCTGACGGACATATTTCGAGATATTTCTTCTTCTTGTTGTTCTTCTTCTGCACATCTAAGCTGGAAGTGGCATTTGCAGGTCGCAATAGTGCAGAGTTATCTCAAAGAAAGGGGCCACGGTGTTTCTGTATCTCTATTATGTTGGTGCGGCTTCGGAACTTTTAAGTATCTCGATATATCTCGAAAACTCCGCCTCTGATCGAAAAATATCATAGAACATAAAAAGTAGGAAACTTAATTCTCTACAAAAAAGGTCTCTTAACATTTTCCCATAGCTGGCAGCGTTTCCGAGATATTTGCAGATTTAGCTCAAGGGAAGGGGCCTGACGGACATATTCCGAGATATTTCTTCTTCTTGTTGTTCCTCTTCTGCTCAGCTAAACTGGAAGTGGCATTTCCAGCTCGCAATAGTGCAGAGTTATCTCAAAGAAAGGGGCCACGGTGTTTCTGTATCTCTATTATGTTGGTGCGGCTTCGGAACTTTTAAATATCTTGATATATCTCGAGAACTACGCATCTGATCAAAAAATATCAGAGAACATAAAAAGTAGGAAACTTAATTCTCTACAAAAAAGGTCTCTTAACATTTTGCCATAGCTCGCTTCGTTTCCGAGATATTTGCAGATTTATCTCAAGGGAAGGGGCCTGACGGACATATTTCGAGATGTTTCTTCTTCTTGTTGTTCTTCTTCTGCACAGCTAAGCTGGAAGTGGCATTTACAGCTCGCAATAGTGCAGAGTTATCTCAAAGAAAGGGGCCACGGTGTTTCTGTATCTCTATTATGTTGGTGCGGCTTCGGAACTTTTAAATATCTTGATATATCTCGAGAACTACGCATCTGATCAAAAAATATCATAGAAGATAAAAAGTAGGAAACTTAATTCTCTACAAAAAAGGTCTCTTAACATTTTGCCATAGCTCGCTTCGTTTCCGAGATATTTGCAGATTTAGCTCAAGGGAAGGGGCCTGACGGACATATTTCGAGATATTTCTTCTTCTTGTTGTTCTTCTTCTGCACAGCTAAGCTGGAAGTGGTATTTGCAGGTCGCAATAGTGCAGAGTTATCTCAAAGAAAGGGGCCACGGTGTTTCTGTATCTCTATTATGTTGGTGCGGCTTCGGAACTTTTAAATATCTCGATATATCTCGAAAACTACGCCTCTGATCGAAAAATATCATAGATCATAAAAAGTAGGAAACTTAATTCTCTACAAAAAAGGTCTCTTAACATTTTCCCATAGCTGGCAGCGTTTCCGAGATATTTGCAGATTTAGCTCAAGGGAAGGGGCCTGACGGACATATTCCGAGATATTTCTTCTTCTTGTTGTTCCTCTTCTGCTCAGCTAAACTGGAAGTGGCATTTCCAGCTCGCAATAGTGCAGAGTTATCTCAAAGAAAGGGGCCACGGTGTTTCTGTATCTCTATTATGTTGGTGCGGCTTCGGAACTTTTAAATATCTTGATATATCTCGAGAACTACGCATCTGATCAAAAAATATCAGAGAACATAAAAAGTAGGAAACTTAATTCTCTACAAAAAAGGTCTCTTAACATTTTGCCATAGCTCGCTTCGTTTCCGAGATATTTGCAGATTTATCTCAAGGGAAGGGGCCTGACGGACATATTTCGAGATGTTTCTTCTTCTTGTTGTTCTTCTTCTGCACAGCTAAGCTGGAAGTGGCATTTCCAGCTCGCAATAGTGCAGAGTTATCTCAAAGAAAGGGGCCACGGTGTTTCTGTATCTCTATTATGTTGGTGCGGCTTCGGAACTTTTAAATATCTTGATATATCTCGAGAACTACGCATCTGATCAAAAAATATCATAGAACATAAAAAGTAGGAAACTTAATTCTCTACAAAAAAGGTCTCTTAACATTTTGCCATAGCTCGCTTCGTTTCCGAGATATTTGCAGATTTATCTCAAGGGAAGGGGCCTAACGGACATATTTCGTGATATTTCTTCTTCTTGTTGTTCTTCTTCTGCACAGCTAAGCTGGAAGTGGCATTTGCAGCTCGCAATAGTGCAGAGTTATCTCAAAGAAAGGGGCCACGGTGTTTCTGTATCTCTATTATGTTGGTGCGGCTTCGGAACTTTTAAATATCTTGATATATCTCGAGAACTACGCATCTGATCAAAAAATATCATAGAAGATAAAAAGTAGGAAACTTAATTCTCTACAAAAAAGGTCGCTTAACATTTTGCCATAGCTCGCTTCGTTTCCGAGATATTTGCAGATTTAGCTCAGGGGAAGGGGCCTGACGGACATATTTCGAGATATTTCTTCTTCTTGTTGTTCTTCTTCTGCACAGCTAAGCTGGAAGTGGCATTTGCAGGTCGCAATAGTGCAGAGTTATCTCAAAGAAAGGGGCCACGGTGTTTCTGTATCTCTATTATGTTGGTGCGGCTTCGGAACTTTTAAATATCTTGATATATCTCGAGAACTACGCATCTGATCAAAAAATATCATAGAAGATAAAAAGTAGGAAACTTAATTCTCTACAAAAAAGGTCTCTTAACATTTTGCCATAGCTCGCTTCGTTTCCGAGATATTTGCAGATTTAGCTCAAGGGAAGGGGCCTGACGGACATATTTCGAGATATTTCTTCTTCTTGTTGTTCTTCTTCTGCACAGCTAAGCTGGAAGTGGCATTTGCAGGTCGCAATGGTGCAGAGTTATCTCAAAGAAAGGGGCCACAGTGTTTCTGTATCTCTATTATGTTGGTGCGGCTTCGGAACTTTCAAATATCTTGATATATCTCGAGAACTACGCATCTGATCAAAAAATATCATAGAACATAAAAAGTAGGAAACTTAATTCTCTACAAAAAAGGTATCTTAACATTTTGCCATAGCTCGCTTCGTTTCCGAGATATTTGCAGATTTATCTCAAGGGAAGGGGCCTGACGGACATATTTCGAGATATTTCTTCTTCTTGTTGTTCTTCTTCTGCACAGCTAAGCTGGAAGTGGCATTTGCAGGTCGCAATAGTGCAGAGTTATCTCAAAGAAAGGGGCCACGGTGTTTCTGTATCTCTATTATGTTGGTGCGGCTTCGGAACTTTTAAATATCTCGATATATCTCGAAAACTACGCCTCTGATCGAAAAATATCATAGAATATAAAAAGTAGGAAACTTAATTCTCTACAAAAAAGGTCTCTTAACATTTTCCCATAGCTGGCAGCGTTTCCGAGATATTTGCAGATTTAGCTCAAGGGAAGGGGCCTGACGGACATATTCCGAGATATTTCTTCTTCTTGTTGTTCCTCTTCTGCTCAGCTAAACTGGAAGTGGCATTTCCAGCTCGCAATAGTGCAGAGTTATCTCAAAGAAAGGGGCCACGGTGTTTCTGTATCTCTATTATGTTGGTGCGGCTTCGGAACTTTTAAATATCTTGATATATCTCGAGAACTACGCATCTGATCAAAAAATATCAGAGAACATAAAAAGTAGGAAACTTAATTCTCTACAAAAAAGGTCTCTTAACATTTTGCCATAGCTCGCTTCGTTTCCGAGATATTTGCAGATTTATCTCAAGGGAAGGGGCCTGACGGACATATTTCGAGATGTTTCTTCTTCTTGTTGTTCTTCTTCTGCACAGCTAAGCTGGAAGTGGCATTTACAGCTCGCAATAGTGCAGAGTTATCTCAAAGAAAGGGGCCACGGTGTTTCTGTATCTCTATTATGTTGGTGCGGCTTCGGAACTTTTAAATATCTTGATATATCTCGAGAACTACGCATCTGATCAAAAAATATCATAGAACATAAAAAGTAGGAAACTTAATTCTCTACAAAAAAGGTCTCTTAACATTTTGCCATAGCTCGCTTCGTTTCCGAGATATTTGCAGATTTAGCTCAAGGGAAGGGGCCTGACGGACATATTTCGAGATATTTCTTCTTCTTGTTGTTCTTCTTCTGCACAGCTAAGCTGGAAGTGGCATTTGCAGGTCGCAATGGTGCAGAGTTATCTCAAAGAAAGGGGCCACAGTGTTTCTGTATCTCTATTATGTTGGTGCGGCTTCGGAACTTTCAAATATCTTGATATATCTCGAGAACTACGCATCTGATCAAAAAATATCATAGAACATAAAAAGTAGGAAACTTAATTCTCTACAAAAAAGGTATCTTAACATTTTGCCATAGCTCGCTTCGTTTCCGAGATATTTGCAGATTTATCTCAAGGGAAGGGGCCTGACGGACATATTTCGAGATATTTCTTCTTCTTGTTGTTCTTCTTCTGCACAGCTAAGCTGGAAGTGGCATTTGCAGGTCGCAATAGTGCAGAGTTATCTCAAAGAAAGGGGCCACGGTGTTTCTGTATCTCTATTATGTTGGTGCGGCTTCGGAACTTTTAAATATCTCGATATATCTCGAAAACTACGCCTCTGATCGAAAAATATCATAGAATATAAAAAGTAGGAAACTTAATTCTCTACAAAAAAGGTCTCTTAACATTTTCCCATAGCTGGCAGCGTTTCCGAGATATTTGCAGATTTAGCTCAAGGGAAGGGGCCTGACGGACATATTCCGAGATATTTCTTCTTCTTGTTGTTCCTCTTCTGCTCAGCTAAGCTGGAAGTGGCATTTGCAGCTCGCAATAGTGCAGAGTTATCTCAAAGAAAGGGGCCACGGTGTTTCTGTATCTCTATTATGTTGGTGCGGCTTCGGAACTTTTAAATATCTCGATATATCTCGAAAACTACGCTTCTGATCAAAAAATATCATAGAACGTAAATTGTGGGAAACACAATTCTCTACAAAATAGGTCTCTTAACATTTTGCCATAGCTCGCTTCGTTTCCGAGATATTTGCAGATTTATCTCAAGGGAAGGGGCCTGACGGACATATTTCGAGATATTTCTTCTTCTTGTTGTTCTTCTTCTGCACAGCTAAGCTGGACGTGGCATTTACAGCTCGCAATAGTGCAGAGTTATCTCAAAGAAAGGGGCCACGGTGTTTCTGTATCTCTATTATGTTGGTGCGGCTTCGGAACTTTTAAATATCTTCATATATCTCGAGAACTACGCATCTGATCAAAAAATATCATAGAACATGAAAAGTAGGAAACTTAATTCTCTACAAAAAAGGTATCTTAGCATTTTGCCATAGCTCGCTTCGTTCCCGAGATATTTGCAGATTTATCTCAAGGGAAGGGGCCTGACGGACATATTTCGAGATATTTCTTCTTCTTGTTGTTCTTCTTCTGCACAGCTAAGCTGGAAGTGGCATTTGCAGGTCGCAATAGTGCAGAGTTATCTCAAAGAAAGGGGCCACGGTGTTTCTGTATCTCTATTATGCTGGTGCGGCGTCGGAACTTTTAAATATCTCGATATATCTCGAAAACTACGCTTCTGCTCAAAAAATATCATAGAACGTACATTGTAGGAAACATAATTCTCTACAAAATAGGTCTCTTAACATTTTGCCATAGCTCGCTTCGTTTCCGAGATATTTGCAGATTTATCTCAAGGGAAGGGGCCTGACGGACATATTTCGAGATATTTCTTCTTCTTGTTGTTCTTCTTCTGCACAGCTAAGCTGGAAGTGGCATTTGCAGGTCGCAATAGTGCAGAGTTATCTCAAGGAAAGGGGCCACGGTGTTTCTGTATCTCTATTATGTTGGTGCGGCTTCGGAACTTTTAAATATCTGGATATATCTCGAGAACTACGCATCTGATCAAAAAATATCATAGAACATAAAAAGTGGGAAACTTAATTCTCTACAAAAAAGGTCTCTTAACATTTTGCCATAGCTCGCTTGGTTTCCGAGATATTTGCAGATTTATCTCAAGGGAAGGGGCCTGACGGACATATTTCGAGATATTTCTTCTTCTTGTTGTTCGTCTTCTGCACAGCTAAGCTGGAAGTGGCATTTGCAGCTCGCAATAGTGCAGAGTTACCTCAAAGAAAGGGGCCACGGTGTTTCTGTATCTCTATTATGTTGGTGCGGCTTCGGAACTTTTAAATAGCTTCATATATCTCGAGAACTACGCATCTGATCAAAAAATATCATAGAACATAAAAAGTAGGAAACTTAATTCTCTACATAAAAGGTCTCTTAACATTTTGCCATAGCTCGCTTCGTTTCCGAGATATTTGCAGATTTATCTCAAGGGAAGGGGCCTGACGGACATATTTCGAGATATTTCTTCTTCTTGTTGTTCTTCTTCTGCACAGCTAAGCTGGACGTGGCATTTACAGCTCGCAATAGTGCAGAGTTATCTCAAAGAAAGGGGCCACGGTGTTTCTGTATCTCTATTATGTTGGTGCGGCTTCGGAACTTTTAAATATCTTCATATATCTCGAGAACTACGCATCTGATCAAAAAATATCATAGAACATAAAAAGTAGCAAACTTAATTCTCTACAAAAAAGGTCTCTTAACATTTTGCCATAGCTCGCTTCGTTTCCGAGATATTTGCAGATTTATCTCAAGGGAAGGGGTCTGACGGACATATTTCGAGATATTTCTTCTTCTTGTTGTTCTTCTTCTGCACAGCTAAGCTCGAAGTGGCATTTGCAGCTCGCAATAGTGCAGAGTTATCTCAAAGAAAGGGGCCACGGTGTTTCTGTATCTCTATTATGTTGGTGCGGCTTCGGAACTTTTAAATATCTCGATATATCTCGAAAACTACGCTTCTGATCAAAAAATATCAGAGAACGTAAATTGTAGGAAACATAATTCTCTACAAAAAAGGTCTCTTAACATTTTGCCATAGCTCGCTTCGTTTCCGAGATATTTGCAGATTTATCTCAAGGGAAGGGGCCTGACGGACATATTTCGAGATATTTCTTCTTCTTGTTGTTCTTCTTCTGCACAGCTAAGCTGGAAGTGGCATTTGCAGGTCGCAATAGTGCAGAGTTATCTCAAGGAAAGGGGCCACGGTGTTTCTGTATCTCTATTATGTTGGTGCGGCTTCAGAACTTTTAAATATCTGGATATATCTCGAGAACTACGCATCTGATCAAAAAATATCATAGAACATAAAAAGTGGGAAACTTAATTCTCTACAAAAAAGGTCTCTGAACATTTTGCCATAGCTCGCTTGGTTTCCGAGATATTTGCAGATTTATCTCAAGGGAAGGGGCCTGACGGACATATTTCGAGATATTTCTTCTTCTTGTTGTTCTTCTTCTGCACAGCTAAGCTGGACGTGGCATGTACAGCTCGCAATAGTGCAGAGTTATCTCAAAGAAAGGGGCCACGGTGTTTCTGTATCTCTATTATGTTGGTGCGGCTTCGGAACTATTAAATATCTTGATATATCTCGAGAACTACGCATCTGATCAAAAAATATCATAGAACATAAAAAGTAGGAAACTTAATTCTCTACAAAAAAGGTCTCTTAACATTTTGCCATAGCTCGCTTCGTTTCCGAGATATTTGCAGATTTATCTCAAGGGAAGGGGTCTGACGGACATATTTCGAGATATTTCTTCTTCTTGTTGTTCTTCTTCTGCACACCTAAGCTCGAAGTGGCATTTGCAGCTCGCAATAGTGCAGAGTTATCTCAAAGAAAGGGGCCACGGTGTTTCTGTATCTCTATTATGTTGGTGCGGCTTCGGAACTTTTAAATATCTTGATATATCTCGAGAACTACGCATCTGATCAAAAAATATCATAGAACATGAAAAGTACGAAACTTAATTCTCTACAAAAAAGGTATCTTAGCATTTTGCCATAGCTCGCTTCGTTCCCGAGATATTTGCAGATTTATCTCAAGGGAAGGGGCCTGACGGACATATTTCGAGATATTTCTTCTTCTTGTTGTTCTTCTTCTGCACAGCTAAGCTGGAAGTGGCATTTGCAGGTCGCAATAGTGCAGAGTTATCTCAAAGAAAGGGGCCACGGTGTTTCTGTATCTCTATTATGCTGGTGCGGCGTCGGAACTTTTAAATATCTCGATATATCTCGAAAACTACGCTTCTGCTCAAAAAATATCATAGAACGTACATTGTAGGAAACATAATTCTCTACAAAATAGGTCTCTTAACATTTTGCCATAGCTCGCTTCGTTTCCGAGATATTTGCAGATTTATCTCAAGGGAAGGGGCCTGACGGACATATTTCGAGATATTTCTTCTTCTTGTTGTTCTTCTTCTGCACAGCTAAGCTGGAAGTGGCATTTGCAGGTCGCAATAGTGCAGAGTTATCTCAAGGAAAGGGGCCACGGTGTTTCTGTATCTCTATTATGTTGGTGCGGCTTCGGAACTTTTAAATATCTGGATATATCTCGAGAACTACGCATCTGATCAAAAAATATCATAGAACATAAAAAGTGGGAAACTTAATTCTCTACAAAAAAGGTCTCTTAACATTTTGCCATAGCTCGCTTCGTTTCCGAGATATTTGCAGATTTATCTCAAGGGAAGGGGCCTGACGGACATATTTCGAGATATTTCTTCTTCTTGTTGTTCTTCTTCTGCACAGCTAAGCTGGAAGTGGCATTTGCAGGTCGCAATAGTGCAGAGTTATCTCAAAGAAAGGGGCCACGGTGTTTCTGTATCTCCATTATGTTGGTGCGGCTTCGGAACTTTTAAATATCTTGATATATCTCGAGAACTACGCATCTGATCAAAAAATATCATACAACATAAAAAGTGGGAAACTTCATTCTCTACAAAAAAGGTCTCTTAACATTTTGCCATAGCTCGCTTGGTTTCCGAGATATTTGCAGATTTATCTCAAGGGAAGGGGCCTGACGGACATATTTCGAGATATTTCTTCTTCTTGTTGTTCGTCTTCTGCACAGCTAAGCTGGAAATGGCATTTGCAGCTCGCAATAGTGCAGAGTTACCTCAAAGAAAGGGGCCACGGTGTTTCTGTATCTCTATTATGTTGGTGCGGCTTCGGAACTTTTAAATAGCTTCATATATCTCGAGAACTACGCATCTGATCAAAAAATATCATAGAACATAAAAAGTAGGAAACTTAATTCTCTACAAAAAAGGTCTCTTAACATTTTGCCATAGCTCGCTTCGTTTCCGAGATATTTGCAGATTTATCTCTAGGGAAGGGGCCTGACGGACATATTTCGAGATATTTCTTCTTCTTGTTGTTCTTCTTCTGCACAGCTAAGCTGGACGTGGCATTTACAGCTCGCAATAGTGCAGAGTTATCTCAAAGAAAGGGGCCACGGTGTTTCTGTATCTCTATTATGTTGGTGCGGCTTCGGAACTTTTAAATATCTTCATATATCTCGAGAACTACGCATCTGATCAAAAAATATCATAGAACATAAAAAGTAGCAAATTTAATTCCCTACAAAAAAGGTCTCTTAACATTTTGCCATAGCTCGCTTCGTTTCCGAGATATTTGCAGATTTATCTCAAGGGAAGGGGTCTGACGGACATATTTCGAGATATTTCTTCTTCTTGTTGTTCTTCTTCTGCACAGCTAAGCTGGAAGTGGCATTTGCAGGTCGCAATAGTGCAGAGTTATCTCAAGGAAAGGGGCCACGGTGTTTCTGTATCTCTATTATGTTGGTGCGGCTTCGGAACTTTTAAATATCTTGATATATCTCGAGAACTACGCATCTGATCAAAAAATATCATACAACATAAAAAGTAGGAAACTTAATTTTCTACAAAAAAGGTCTCTTAACATTTTGCCATAGCTCGCTTCGTTTCCGAGATATTTGCAGATTTATCTCGAGGGAAGGGGCCTGACGGACATATTTCGAGATATTTCTTCTTCTTGTTGTTCTTCCTCTGCACAGCTAAGCTGGAAGCGGCATTTGCGGCTCGCACTAGTGCAGAGTTATCTCAAAGAAAGGGGCCACGGTGATTCTGTATCTCTATTATGTTGGTGCGGCTTCGGATCTTTTAAATATCTCGATATATCTCGAAAACTACGCTTCTGATCAAAAAATATCATAGAACATAAATTGTAGAAAACATAATTCGCTACAAAAAAGGTCTCTTAACATTTTGCCATAGCTCGTTTCGTTTCCGAGATATTTGCAGATATATCTCAAGGGAAGGGGCCTGACGGACATATTTCGAGATATTTCTTCTTCTTGTTGTTCTTCTTCTGCACAGCTAAACTGGAAGTGGCATTTCCAGCTCGCAATAGCGCAGAGTTATCTCAAAGAAAGGGGCCACGGTGTTTCTGTATCTCTATTATGTTGGTGCGGCTTCGGAACTTTTAAATATCTTGATATATCTCGAGAACTACGCATCTGATCAAAAAATATCATAGAACATAAAAAGTAGGAAACTTAATTCTCTACAAAAAAGGTCTCTTAACATTTTGCCATAGCTCGCTTTGTTTCCGAGATATTTGCAGATTTATCTCAAGGGAAGGGGCCTGACGGACATATTTCGAGATATTTCTTCTTCTTGTTGTTCTTCTTCTGCACAGCTAAGCTGGAAGTGACATTTGCAGGTCGCAATAGTGCAGAGTTATCTCAAAGAAAGGGGCCACGGTGTTTCTGTATCTCTATTATGTTGGTGCGGCGTCGGAACTTTTAAATATCTCGATATATCTCGAAAACTACGCTTCTGCTCAAAAAATATCATAGAACATAAAAAGTGGGAAACTTAATTCTCTACAAAAAAGGTCTCTTAACATTTTGCCATAGCTCGCTTGGTTTCCGAGATATTTGCAGATTTATCTCAAGGGAAGGTGCCTGACGGACATATTTCGAGATATTTCTTCTTCTTGTTGTTCTTCTTCTGCACAGCTAAGCTGGACGTGGCATGTACAGCTCGCAATAGTGCAGAGTTATCTCAAAGAAAGGGGCCACGGTGTTTCTGTATCTCTATTATGTTGGTGCGGCTTCGGAACTTTTAAATATCTTGATATATCTCGAGAACTACGCATCTGATCAAAAAATATCATAGAAGATAAAAAGTAGGAAACTTAATTCTCTACAAAAAAGGTCTCTTAACATTTTGCCATAGCTCGCTTCGTTTCCGAGATATTTGCAGATTTAGCTCAAGGGAAGGGGCCTGACGGACATATTTCGAGATATTTCTTCTTCTTGTTGTTCTTCTTCTGCACAGCTAAGCTGGAAGTGGCATTTGCAGGTCGCAATAGTGCAGAGTTATCTCAAAGAAAGGGGCCACGGTGTTTCTGTATCTCTATTATGTTGGTGCGGCTTCGGAACTTTTAAATATCTTGATATATCTCGAGAACTACGCATCTGATCAAAAAATATCATAGAACATAAAAAGTGGGAAACTTAATTCTCTACAAAAAAGGTCTCTTAACATTTTGCCATAGCTCGCTTGGTTTCCGGGATATTTGCAGATTTATCTCAAGGGAAGGGGCCTGACGGACATATTTCGAGATATTTCTTCTTGTTGTTCTTCTTCTGCACAGCTAAACTGGAAGTGGCATTTCCAGCTCGCAATAGTGCAGAGTTATCTCAAAGAAAGGGGCCACGGTGTTTCTGTATCTCTATTATGTTGGTGCGGCTTCGGAACTTTTAAATATCTTGATATATCTCGAGAACTACCCATCTGATCGAAAAATATCATAGAACATAAAAAGTAGGAAACTTAATTCTCTACAAAAAAGGTCTCTTAACAGTTTGCCATAGCTCGCTTCGTTTCCGAGATATTTGCAGATTTATCTCAAGGGAAGGGGCCTGACGGACATATTTCGAAATATTTCTTCTTCTTGTTGTTCTTCTTCTGCACAGCTAAGCTGGAAGTGGCATTTGCAGCTCGCAATAGTGCAGAGTTATCTCAAAGAAAGGGGCCACGGTGTTTCTGTACCTCTATTATTTTGGTGCAGCTTCGGAACTTTTAAATATCTCGATATATCTCGAAAACTACGCTTCTGATCAAAAAATATCATAGAACATAATTCTCTACAAAAAAGGTCTCTTAACGTTTTGCCATAGCTCGCTTCGTTTCCGAGATATTTGCAGATTTATCTCAAGGGAAGGGTCCTGACGGACATATTTCGAGATATTTCTTCTTCTTGTTGTTCTTCTTCTGTACAGCTAAACTGGAAGTGGCGTTTCCAGCTCGCAATAGCGCAGAGTTATCTCAAAGAAAGGGGCCACGGTGTTTCTGTATCTCTATTATGTTGGTGCGGCTTCGGAACTTTTAAATATCTTGATATATCTCGAGAACTACGCATCTGATCAAAAAATATCATAGAACATAAAAAGTAGGAAACTTAATTGTCTACAAAAAAGGTCTCTCAACAGTTTGCCATAGCTCGCTTCGTTTCCGAGATATTTGCAGATTTATCTCAAGGGAAGGGGCCTGACGGACATATTTCGAAATATTTCTTCTTCTTGTTGTTCTTCTTCTGCACAGCTAAGCTGGAAGTGGCATTTGCAGCTCGCAATAGTGCAGAGTTATCTCAAAGAAAGGGGCCACGGTGTTTCTGTACCTCTATTATTTTGGTGCAGCTTCGGAACTTTTAAATATCTCGATATATCTCGAAAACTACGCTTCTGATCAAAAAATATCATAGAACATAATTCTCTACAAAAAAGGTCTCTTAACGTTTTGCCATAGCTCGCTTCGTTTCCGAGATATTTGCAGATTTATCTCAAGGGAAGGGTCCTGACGGACATATTTCGAGATATTTCTTCTTCTTGTTGTTCTTCTTCTGTACAGCTAAACTGGAAGTGGCGTTTCCAGCTCGCAATAGCGCAGAGTTATCTCAAAGAAAGGGGCCACGGTGTTTCTGTATCTCTATTATGTTGGTGCGGCTTCGGAACTTTTAAATATCTTGATATATCTCGAGAACTACGCATCTGATCAAAAAATATCATAGAACATAAAAAGTAGGAAACTTAATTCTCTACAAAAAAGGTATCTTAACATTTTGCCATAGCTCGCTTCGTTTCCGAGATATTTGCAGATTTATCTCAAGCAAAGGGGTCTGACGGACATATTTCGAGATATTTCTTCTTCTTGTTGTTCTTCTTCTGCACAGCTAAGCTCGAAGTGGTATTTGCAGCTCGCAATAGTGCAGCGTTATCTCAAAGAAAGGGGCCACGGTGTTTCTGTATCTCTATTATGTTGGTGCGGCTTCGGAACTTTTAAATATCTTGATATATCGGGAGAACTACGCATCTGATCGAAAAATATCATAGAACATAAAAAGTAGGAAACTTAATTCTCTACAAAAAAGGTCTCTTAACATTTTGCCATAGCTCGCTTCGTTTCCGAGATATTTGCAGATTTATCTCAAGGGAAGGGGCCTGACGGACATATTTCGAGATATTTCTTCTTCTTGTTGTTCTTCTTCTGCACGGCTAAGCTGGAAGCGGCATTTGCGGCTCGCACTAGTGCAGAGTTATCTCAAAGAAAGGGGCCACGGTGTTTCTGTATCTCTATTATGTTGGTGCGGCTTCGGATCTTTTAAATATCTCGATATATCTCGAGAACTACGCATCTGATCAAATAATATCATAGAACATAAAAAGTAGGAAACTTAATTCTCTACAAAAAAGGTCTCTTAACATTTTGCCATAGCTCGCTTCGTTTCCGAGATATTTGCAGATTTATCTCAAGGGAAGGGGCCTGACGGACATATTTCGAGATATTTCTTCTTCTTGTTGTTCTTCTTCTGCACAGCTAAACTGGAAGTGGCGTTTCCAGCTCGCAATAGCGCAGAGTTATCTCAAAGAAAGGGGCCACGGTGTTTCTGTATCTCTATTATGTTGGTGCGGCTTCGGAACTTTTAAATATCTTGATATATCTCGAGAACCACGCATCTGATCAAAAAATATCATAGAACATAAAAAGTAGGAAACTTAATTCTCTACAAAAAAGGTATCTTAACATTTTGCCATAGCTCGCTTCGTTTCCGAGATATTTGCAGATTTATCTCAAGGGAAGGGGCCTGACGGACATACTTCGAGATATTTCTTCTTCTTGTTGTTCTTCTTCTGCACAGCTAAGCTGGAAGTGGCATTTGCAGCTCGCAATAGTGCAGAGTTATCTCAAAGAAAGGGGCCACGGTGTTTCTGTATCTCTATTATGTTGGTGCGGCTTCGGAACTTTTAAATATCTTGATATATCTCGAGAACTACGCATCTGATCAAAAAATATCATACATCATAAAAAGTAGGAAACTTAATTCTCTACAAAAAAGGTCTATTAACATTTTGCCATAGCTCGCTTCGTTTCCGAGATATTTGCAGATTTATCTCAAGGGAAGGGGCCTGACGGACATATTTCGAGATATTTCTTCTTCTTGTTGTTCTTCTTCTGCACAGCTAAGCTGGAAGTGGCATTTGCAGCTCGCAATAGTGCAGAGTTATCTCAAAGAAGGTCGCCACGGTGTTTCTGTACCTCTATTATGTTGGTGCGGCTTCGGAACTTTTAAATATCTCGATATATCTCGAAAACTACGCTTCTGATCAAAAAATAACATAGAACATAAATTGTAGGAAACATAATTCTCTACAAAAAAGGTCTCTTAACATTTTGCCATAGCTCGTTTCGTTTCCGAGATATTTGCAGATATATCTCAAGGGAAAGGGCCTGACGGACATATTCCGAGATATTTCTTCTTCTTGTTGTTCTTCTTCTGCACAGCTAAACTGGAAGTGGCGTTTCCAGCTCGCAATAGCGCAGAGTTATCTCAAAGAAAGGGGCCACGGTGTTTCTGTATCTCTATTATGTTGGTGCGGCTTCGGAACTTTTAAAAATCTTGATATATCTCGAGAACCACGCATCTGATCAAAAAATATCATAGAACATAAAAAGTAGGAAACTTAATTCTCTACAAAAAAGGTATCTTAACATTTTGCCATAGCTCGCTTCGTTTCCGAGATATTTGCAGATTTATCTCAAGGGAAGGGGCCTGACGGACATACTTCGAGATATTTCTTCTTCTTGTTGTTCTTCTTCTGCACAGCTAAGCTGGAAGTGGCTTTTGCAGCTCGCAATAGTGCAGAGTTATCTCAAAGAAAGGGGCCACGGTGTTTCTGTATCTCTATTATCTTGGTGCGGCTTCGGAACTTTTAAATATCTTGATATATCTCGAGAACTACGCATCTGATCAAAAAATATCATACATCATAAAAAGTAGGAAACTTAATTCTCTACAAAAAAGGTCTATTAACATTTTGCCATAGCTCGCTTCGTTTCCGAGATATTTGCAGATTTATCTCAAGGGAAGAGGCTTGACGGACATATTTCGAGATATTTCTTCTTCTTGTTGTTCTTCTTCTGCACAGCTAAGCTGGAAGTGGCATTTGCAGCTCGCAATAGTGCAGAGTTATCTCAAAGAAAGGGGCCACGGTGTTTCTGTATCTCTATTATGTTGGTGCGGCTTCGGATCTTTTAAATATCTCGATATATCTCGAAAACTACGCTTCTGATCAAAAAATATCATAGAAAGTAAATTGTAGGAAACATAATTCTCTACAAAAAAGGTCTCTTAACATTTTGCCATAGCTCGCTTCGTTTCCGAGATATTTGCAGATTTATCTCCAGGGAAGGGGCCTGACGGACATATTTCGAGATATTTCTTCTTCTTGTTGTTCTTCTTCTGCACAGCTAAGCTCGAAGTGGCATTTGCAGCTCGCAATAGTGCAGCGTTATCTCAAAGAAACGGGCCACGGTGTTTCTGTATCTCTATTATGTTGGTGCGGCTTCGGAACTTTTAAATATCTTGATATATCGGGAGAACTACGCATCTGATCGAAAAATATCATAGAACATAAAAAGTAGGAAACTTAATTCTCTACAAAAAAGGTCTCTTAACATTTTGCCATAGCTCGCTTCGTTTCCGAGATATTTGCAGATTTATCTCAAGGGAAGGGGCCTGACGGACATACTTCGAGATATTTCTTCTTCTTGTTGTTCTTCTTCTGCACAGCTAAGCTGGAAGTGGCATTTGCAGCTCGCAATAGTGCAGAGTTATCTCAAAGAAAGGGGCCACGGTGTTTCTGTATCTCTATTATGTTGGTGCGGCTTCGGAACTTTTAAATATCTTGATATATCTCGAGAACTACGCATCTGATCAAAAAATATCATACATCATAAAAAGTAGGAAACTTAATTCTCTACAAAAAAGGTATCTTAACATTTTGCCATAGCTCGCTTCGTTTCCGAGATATTTGCAGATTTATCTTAAGGGAAGGGGCCTGACGGACATACTTCGAGATATTTCTTCTTCTTGTTGTTCTTCTTCTGCACAGCTAAGCTGGAAGTGGCATTTGCAGCTCGCAATAGTGCAGAGTTATCTCAAAGAAAGGGGCCACGGTGTTTCTGTATCTCTATTATGTTGGTGCGGCTTCGGAACTTTTAAATATCTTGATATATCTCGAGAACTACGCATCTGATCAAAAAATATCATACATCATAAAAAGTAGGAAACTTAATTCTCTACAAAAAAGGTCTATTAACATTTTGCCATAGCTCGCTTCGTTTCCGAGATATTTGCAGATTTATCTCAAGGGAAGAGGCTTGACGGACATATTTCGAGATATTTCTTCTTCTTGTTGTTCTTCTTCTGCACAGCTAAGCTGGAAGTGGCATTTGCAGCTCGCAATAGTGCAGAGTTATCTCAAAGAAAGGGGCCACGGTGTTTCTGTATCTCTATTATGTTGGTGCGGCTTCGGATCTTTTAAATATCTCGATATATCTCGAAAACTACGCTTCTGATCAAAAAATATCATAGAAAGTAAATTGTAGGAAACATAATTCACTACAAAAAAGGTCTCTTAACATTTTGCCATAGCTCGCTTCGTTTCCGAGATATTTGCAGATTTATCTCCAGGGAAGGGGCCTGACGGACATATTTCGAGATATTTCTTCTTCTTGTTGTTCTTCTTCTGCACAGCTAAGCTCGAAGTGGCATTTGCAGCTCGCAATAGTGCAGCGTTATCTCAAAGAAACGGGCCACGGTGTTTCTGTACCTCTATTATGTTGGTGCGGCTTCGGAACTTTTAAATATCTTGATATATCGGGAGAACTACGCATCTGATCGAAAAATATCATAGAACATAAAAAGTAGGAAACTTAATTCTCTACAAAAAAGGTCTCTTAACATTTTGCCATAGCACGCTTCGTTTCCGAGATATTTGCAGATTTATCTCAAGGGAAGGGGCCTGACGGACATATTTCGAGATATTTCTTCTTCTTGTTGTTCTTCTTCTGCACGGCTAAGCTGGAAGCGGCATTTGCGGCTCGCACTAGTGCAGAGTTATCTCAAAGAAAGGGGCCACGGTGTTTCTGTATCTCTATTATGTTGGTGCGGCTTCGGATCTTTTAAATATCTCGATATATCTCGAAAACTACGCTTCTGATCAAAAAATATCATAGAACATAAATTGTAGGAAACATAATTCTCTACAAAAAAGGTCTCTTAACATTTTGCCATAGCTCGCTTCGTTTCCGAGATATTTGCAGATTTATCTCAAGGGAAGGGGCCTGACGGACATATTTCGAGATATTTCTTCTTCTTGTTGTTCTTCTTCTGCACAGCTAAGCTGGAAGTGGCATTTGCAGCTCGCAATAGTGCAGAGTTATCTCAAAGAAAGGGGCCACGGTGTTTCTGTATCTCTATTATATTGGTGCGGCTTCGGAACTTTTAAATATCTTGATATATCTCGAGAACTACGCATCTGATCAAAAAATATCATAGAACATAAAAAGTAAGAAACTTAATTCTCTACAAAAATGGTATCTTAACATTTTGCCATAGCTCGCTTCGTTTCCGAGATATTTGCAGATTTATCTCAAGGGAAGGGGCTTGACGGACATATTTCGAGATATTTCTTCTTCTTGTTGTTCTTCTTCTGCACAGCTAAGCTGGAAGTGGCATTTGCAGCTCGCAATAGTGCAGAGTTATCTCCAAGAAAGGGGCCACGGTGTTTCTGTATCTCTATTATGTTGGTGCGGCTTCGGAACTTTAAAATATCTTGATACATCTCGAGAACTACGCATCTGATCAAAAAATATCATAGAACATAAAAAGTAGGAAACTTAATTCTCTACAAATAAAGTCTCTTAACATTTTGCCATAGCCCGCTTCGTTTCCGAGATATTTGCAGATTTATCTCAAGGGAAGGGGCCTGACGGACATATTTCGAGATATTTCTTCTTCTTGTTGTTCTTCTTCTGCACAGCTAAACTGGAAGTGGCGTTTCCAGCTCGCAATAGCGCAGAGTTATCTCAAAGAAAGGGGCCACGGTGTTTCTGTATCTCTATTATGTTGGTGCGGCTTCGGAACTTTTAAATATCTTGATATATCTCGAGAACTACGCATCTGATCAAAAAATATCAAAGAACATAAAAAGTAGGAAACTTAATTCTCTACAAAAAAGGTATCTTAACATTTTGCCATAGCTCGCTTCGTTTCCGAGATATTTGCAGATTTATCTCAAGGGAAAGGGCCTGACGGACATATTTCGAGATATTTCTTCTTCTTGTTGTTCTTCTTCTGCACAGCTAAGCTGGAAGTGGCATTTGCAGCTCGCAATAGTGCAGAGTTATCTCAAAGAAAGGGGCCACGGTGTTTCTGTATCTCTATTATGTTGGTGCGGCTTCGGAACTTTTAAATATCTTGATATATCTCGAGAACTACGCATCTGATCAAAAAATATCATAGAACATAAAAAGTAGGAAACTTAATTCTCTACAAAAAAGGTCTCTTAACATTTTGCCATAGCTCGCTTCGTTTCCGAGATATTTGCAGATTTATCTCAAGGGAAGGGGCCTGACGGACATATTTCGAGATGTTTCTTCTTCTTGTTGTTCTTCTTCTGCACAGCTAAGCTGGAAGTGGCATTTAACAGCTCGCAATAGTGCAGAGTTATCTCAAAGAAAGGGGCCACGGTGTTTCTGTATCTCTATTATGTTGGTGCGGCTTCGGAACTTTTAAATATCTTGATATATCTCGAGAACTACGCATCTGATCAAAAAATATCATAGAACATAAAAAGTAGGAAACTTAATTCTCTACAAATAAAGTCTCTTAACATTTTGCCATAGCCCGCTTCGTTTCCGAGATATTTGCAGATTTATCTCAAGGGAAGGGGCCTGACGGACATATTTCGAGATATTTCTTCTTCTTGTTGTTCTTCTTCTGCACAGCTAAACTGGAAGTGGCGTTTCCAGCTCGCAATAGCGCAGAGTTATCTCAAAGAAAGGGGCCACGGTGCTTCTGTATCTCTATTATGTTGGTGCGGCTTCGGAACTTTTAAATATCTTGATATATCTCGAGAACTACGCATCTGATCAAAAAATATCTAAGAACATAAAAAGTAGGAAACTTAATTCTCTACAAAAAAGGTATCTTAACATTTTGCCATAGCTCGCTTCGTTTCCGAGATATTTGCAGATTTATCTCAAGGGAAAGGGCCTGACGGACATATTTCGAGATATTTCTTCTTCTTGTTGTTCTTCTTCTGCACAGCTAAGCTGGAAGTGGCATTTGCAGCTCGCAATAGTGCAGAGTTATCTCAAAGAAAGGGGCCACGGTGTTTCTGTATCTCTATTATGTGGGTGCGGCTTCGGAACTTTTAAATATCTTGATATATCGGGAGAACTACGCATCTGATCGAAAAATATCATAGAACATAAAAAGTAGGAAACTTAATTCTCTACAAAAAAGGTCTCTTAACATTTTGCCATAGCTCGCTTCGTTTCCGAGATATTTGCAGATTTATCTCAAGGGAAGGGGCCTGACGGACATATTTCGAGATATTTCTTCTTCTTGTTGTTCTTCTTCTGCACAGCTAAGCTGGAAGTGGCATTTGCAGCTCGCAATAGTGCAGAGTTATCTCAAAGAACGGGGCCACGGTGTTTCTGTATCTCTAATATGTTGGTGCGGCTTCGGATCTTTTAAATATCTTGATACATCTCGAGAACTACGCATCTGATCAAAAAATATCATAGAACATAAAAAGTAGGAAACTTAATTCTCTACAAATAAAGTCTCTTAACATTTTGCCATAGCTCGCTTCGTTTCCGCGATATTTGCAGATTTATCTCAAGGGAAGGGGCCTGACGGACATATTTCGAGATATTTCTTCTTCTTGTTGTTCTTCTTCTGCACAGCTAAACTGGAAGTGGCGTTTCCAGCTCGCAATAGCGCAGAGTTATCTCAAAGAAAGGGGCCACGGTGTTTCTGTATCTCTATTATGTTGGTGCGGCTTCGGAACTTTTAAATATCTTGATATATCTCGAGAACTACGCATCTGATCAAAAAATATCATAGAACATAAAAAGTAAGAAACTTAATTCTCTACAAAAAAGGTATCTTAACATTTTGCCATAGCTCGCTTCGTTTCCGAGATATTTGCAGATTTATCTCAAGGGAAGGGGCTTGACGGACATATTTCGAGATATTTCTTCTTCTTGTTGTTCTTCTTCTGCACAGCTAAGCTGGAAGTGGCATTTGCAGCTCGTAATAGTGCAGAGTTATCTCCAAGAAAGGGGCCACGGTGTTTCTGTACCTCTATCATGTTGGTGCGGCTTCGGAACTTTTAAATATCTCGATATATCTCGAAAACTACGCTTCTGATCAGAAAATAACATAGAACATAAATTGTAGGAAACATAATTCTCTACAAAAAAGGTCTCTTAACATTTTGCCATAGCTCGTTTCGTTTCCGAGATATTTGCAGATATATCTCAAGGGAAGGGGCCTGACGGACATATTTCGAGATATTTCTTCTTCTTGTTGTTCTTCTTCTGCACAGCTAAACTGGAAGTGGCGTTTCCAGCTCGCAATAGCGCAGAGTTATCTCAAAGAAAGGGGCCACGGTGTTTCTGTATCTCTATTATGTTGGTGCGGCTTCGGAACTTTTAAATATCTTGATATATCTCGAGAACTACGCATCTGATCAAAAAATATCATAGAACATAAAAAGTAGGAAACTTAATTCTCTACAAAAAAGGTATCTTAACATTTTGCCATAGCTCGCTTCGTTTCCGAGATATTTGCAGATTTATCTCAAGGGAAGGGGCCTGACGGACATATTTCGAGATATTTCTTCTTCTTGTTGTTCTTCTTCTGCACAGCTAAGCTGGAAGTGGCATTTGCAGCTCGCAATAGTGCAGAGTTATCTCAAAGAAAGGGGCCACGGTGTTTCTGTATCTCTATTATGTTGGTGCGGCTTCGGAACTTTTAAATATCTTGATATATCTCGAGAACTACGCATCTGATCAAAAAATATCATAGATCATAAAAAGTAGGAAACTTAATTCTCTACAAAAAAGGTCTCTTAACATTTTGCCATAGCTCGCTTCGTTTCCGAGATATTTGCAGATTTATCTCAAGGGAAGGGGCCTGACGGACATATTTCGAGATATTTCTTCTTCTTGTTGTTCTTCTTCTGCACAGCTAAGCTGGAAGTGGCATTTGCAGCTCGCAATAGTGCAGAGTTATCTCAAAGAAAGGGGCCACGGTGTTTCTGTATCTCTATTATGTTGGTGCGGCTTCGGATCTTTTAAATATCTCGATATATCTCGAAAACTACGCTTCTGATCAAAAAATATCATAGAAAGTAAATTGTAGGAAACATAATTCTCTACAAAAAAGGTCTCTTAACATTTTGCCATAGCTCGCTTCGTTTCCGAGATATTTGCAGATTTATCTCCAGGGAAGGGGCCTGACGGACATATTTCGAGATATTTCTTCTTCTTGTTGTTCTTCTTCTGCACAGCTAAGCTCGAAGTGGCATTTGCAGCTCGCAATAGTGCAGCGTTATCTCAAAGAAACGGGCCACGGTGTTTCTGTATCTCTATTATGTTGGTGCGGCTTCGGAACTTTTAAATATCTTGATATATCGGGAGAACTACGCATCTGATCGAAAAATATCATAGAACATAAAAAGTAGGAAACTTAATTCTCTACAAAAAAGGTCTCTTAACATTTTGCCATAGCTCGCTTCGTTTCCGAGATATTTGCAGATTTATCTCAAGGGAAGGGGCCTGACGGACATACTTCGAGATATTTCTTCTTCTTGTTGTTCTTCTTCTGCACAGCTAAGCTGGAAGTGGCATTTGCAGCTCGCAATAGTGCAGAGTTATCTCAAAGAAAGGGGCCACGGTGTTTCTGTATCTCTATTATGTTGGTGCGGCTTCGGAACTTTTAAATATCTTGATATATCTCGAGAACTACGCATCTGATCAAAAAATATCATACATCATAAAAAGTAGGAAACTTAATTCTCTACAAAAAAGGTATCTTAACATTTTGCCATAGCTCGCTTCGTTTCCGAGATATTTGCAGATTTATCTTAAGGGAAGGGGCCTGACGGACATACTTCGAGATATTTCTTCTTCTTGTTGTTCTTCTTCTGCACAGCTAAGCTGGAAGTGGCATTTGCAGCTCGCAATAGTGCAGAGTTATCTCAAAGAAAGGGGCCACGGTGTTTCTGTATCTCTATTATGTTGGTGCGGCTTCGGAACTTTTAAATATCTTGATATATCTCGAGAACTACGCATCTGATCAAAAAATATCATACATCATAAAAAGTAGGAAACTTAATTCTCTACAAAAAAGGTCTATTAACATTTTGCCATAGCTCGCTTCGTTTCCGAGATATTTGCAGATTTATCTCAAGGGAAGAGGCTTGACGGACATATTTCGAGATATTTCTTCTTCTTGTTGTTCTTCTTCTGCACAGCTAAGCTGGAAGTGGCATTTGCAGCTCGCAATAGTGCAGAGTTATCTCAAAGAAAGGGGCCACGGTGTTTCTGTATCTCTATTATGTTGGTGCGGCTTCGGATCTTTTAAATATCTCGATATATCTCGAAAACTACGCTTCTGATCAAAAAATATCATAGAAAGTAAATTGTAGGAAACATAATTCACTACAAAAAAGGTCTCTTAACATTTTGCCATAGCTCGCTTCGTTTCCGAGATATTTGCAGATTTATCTCCAGGGAAGGGGCCTGACGGACATATTTCGAGATATTTCTTCTTCTTGTTGTTCTTCTTCTGCACAGCTAAGCTCGAAGTGGCATTTGCAGCTCGCAATAGTGCAGCGTTATCTCAAAGAAACGGGCCACGGTGTTTCTGTACCTCTATTATGTTGGTGCGGCTTCGGAACTTTTAAATATCTTGATATATCGGGAGAACTACGCATCTGATCGAAAAATATCATAGAACATAAAAAGTAGGAAACTTAATTCTCTACAAAAAAGGTCTCTTAACATTTTGCCATAGCACGCTTCGTTTCCGAGATATTTGCAGATTTATCTCAAGGGAAGGGGCCTGACGGACATATTTCGAGATATTTCTTCTTCTTGTTGTTCTTCTTCTGCACGGCTAAGCTGGAAGCGGCATTTGCGGCTCGCACTAGTGCAGAGTTATCTCAAAGAAAGGGGCCACGGTGTTTCTGTATCTCTATTATGTTGGTGCGGCTTCGGATCTTTTAAATATCTCGATATATCTCGAAAACTACGCTTCTGATCAAAAAATATCATAGAACATAAATTGTAGGAAACATAATTCTCTACAAAAAAGGTCTCTTAACATTTTGCCATAGCTCGCTTCGTTTCCGAGATATTTGCAGATTTATCTCAAGGGAAGGGGCCTGACGGACATATTTCGAGATATTTCTTCTTCTTGTTGTTCTTCTTCTGCACAGCTAAGCTGGAAGTGGCATTTGCAGCTCGCAATAGTGCAGAGTTATCTCAAAGAAAGGGGCCACGGTGTTTCTGTATCTCTATTATATTGGTGCGGCTTCGGAACTTTTAAATATCTTGATATATCTCGAGAACTACGCATCTGATCAAAAAATATCATAGAACATAAAAAGTAAGAAACTTAATTCTCTACAAAAATGGTATCTTAACATTTTGCCAT
This sequence comes from Osmia lignaria lignaria, assembly GCF_051020975.1. Classification (NCBI taxonomy): domain Eukaryota; kingdom Metazoa; phylum Arthropoda; class Insecta; order Hymenoptera; family Megachilidae; genus Osmia; species Osmia lignaria. The sequence goes on along the minus strand of NW_027478159.1, from coordinate 410,737 downwards.
AGCTCGCTTCGTTTCCGAGATATTTGCAGATTTATCTCAAGGGAAGGGGCTTGACGGACATATTTCGAGATATTTCTTCTTCTTGTTGTTCTTCTTCTGCACAGCTAAGCTGGAAGTGGCATTTGCAGCTCGCAATAGTGCAGAGTTATCTCCAAGAAAGGGGCCACGGTGTTTCTGTATCTCTATTATGTTGGTGCGGCTTCGGAACTTTAAAATATCTTGATACATCTCGAGAACTACGCATCTGATCAAAAAATATCATAGAACATAAAAAGTAGGAAACTTAATTCTCTACAAATAAAGTCTCTTAACATTTTGCCATAGCCCGCTTCGTTTCCGAGATATTTGCAGATTTATCTCAAGGGAAGGGGCCTGACGGACATATTTCGAGATATTTCTTCTTCTTGTTGTTCTTCTTCTGCACAGCTAAACTGGAAGTGGCGTTTCCAGCTCGCAATAGCGCAGAGTTATCTCAAAGAAAGGGGCCACGGTGTTTCTGTATCTCTATTATGTTGGTGCGGCTTCGGAACTTTTAAATATCTTGATATATCTCGAGAACTACGCATCTGATCAAAAAATATCAAAGAACATAAAAAGTAGGAAACTTAATTCTCTACAAAAAAGGTATCTTAACATTTTGCCATAGCTCGCTTCGTTTCCGAGATATTTGCAGATTTATCTCAAGGGAAAGGGCCTGACGGACATATTTCGAGATATTTCTTCTTCTTGTTGTTCTTCTTCTGCACAGCTAAGCTGGAAGTGGCATTTGCAGCTCGCAATAGTGCAGAGTTATCTCAAAGAAAGGGGCCACGGTGTTTCTGTATCTCTATTATGTTGGTGCGGCTTCGGAACTTTTAAATATCTTGATATATCTCGAGAACTACGCATCTGATCAAAAAATATCATAGAACATAAAAAGTAGGAAACTTAATTCTCTACAAAAAAGGTCTCTTAACATTTTGCCATAGCTCGCTTCGTTTCCGAGATATTTGCAGATTTATCTCAAGGGAAGGGGCCTGACGGACATATTTCGAGATGTTTCTTCTTCTTGTTGTTCTTCTTCTGCACAGCTAAGCTGGAAGTGGCATTTAACAGCTCGCAATAGTGCAGAGTTATCTCAAAGAAAGGGGCCACGGTGTTTCTGTATCTCTATTATGTTGGTGCGGCTTCGGAACTTTTAAATATCTTGATATATCTCGAGAACTACGCATCTGATCAAAAAATATCATAGAACATAAAAAGTAGGAAACTTAATTCTCTACAAATAAAGTCTCTTAACATTTTGCCATAGCCCGCTTCGTTTCCGAGATATTTGCAGATTTATCTCAAGGGAAGGGGCCTGACGGACATATTTCGAGATATTTCTTCTTCTTGTTGTTCTTCTTCTGCACAGCTAAACTGGAAGTGGCGTTTCCAGCTCGCAATAGCGCAGAGTTATCTCAAAGAAAGGGGCCACGGTGTTTCTGTATCTCTATTATGTTGGTGCGGCTTCGGAACTTTTAAATATCTTGATATATCTCGAGAACTACGCATCTGATCAAAAAATATCTAAGAACATAAAAAGTAGGAAACTTAATTCTCTACAAAAAAGGTATCTTAACATTTTGCCATAGCTCGCTTCGTTTCCGAGATATTTGCAGATTTATCTCAAGGGAAAGGGCCTGACGGACATATTTCGAGATATTTCTTCTTCTTGTTGTTCTTCTTCTGCACAGCTAAGCTGGAAGTGGCATTTGCAGCTCGCAATAGTGCAGAGTTATCTCAAAGAAAGGGGCCACGGTGTTTCTGTATCTCTATTATGTTGGTGCGGCTTCGGAACTTTTAAATATCTTGATATATCGGGAGAACTACGCATCTGATCGAAAAATATCATAGAACATAAAAAGTAGGAAACTTAATTCTCTACAAAAAAGGTCTCTTAACATTTTGCCATAGCTCGCTTCGTTTCCGAGATATTTGCAGATTTATCTCAAGGGAAGGGGCCTGACGGACATATTTCGAGATATTTCTTCTTCTTGTTGTTCTTCTTCTGCACAGCTAAGCTGGAAGTGGCATTTGCAGCTCGCAATAGTGCAGAGTTATCTCAAAGAACGGGGCCACGGTGTTTCTGTATCTCTAATATGTTGGTGCGGCTTCGGATCTTTTAAATATCTTGATACATCTCGAGAACTACGCATCTGATCAAAAAATATCATAGAACATAAAAAGTAGGAAACTTAATTCTCTACAAATAAAGTCTCTTAACATTTTGCCATAGCTCGCTTCGTTTCCGCGATATTTGCAGATTTATCTCAAGGGAAGGGGCCTGACGGACATATTTCGAGATATTTCTTCTTCTTGTTGTTCTTCTTCTGCACAGCTAAACTGGAAGTGGCGTTTCCAGCTCGCAATAGCGCAGAGTTATCTCAAAGAAAGGGGCCACGGTGTTTCTGTATCTCTATTATGTTGGTGCGGCTTCGGAACTTTTAAATATCTTGATATATCTCGAGAACTACGCATCTGATCAAAAAATATCATAGAACATAAAAAGTAAGAAACTTAATTCTCTACAAAAAAGGTATCTTAACATTTTGCCATAGCTCGCTTCGTTTCCGAGATATTTGCAGATTTATCTCAAGGGAAGGGGCTTGACGGACATATTTCGAGATATTTCTTCTTCTTGTTGTTCTTCTTCTGCACAGCTAAGCTGGAAGTGGCATTTGCAGCTCGCAATAGTGCAGAGTTATCTCAAAGAAAGGGGCCACGGTGTTTCTGTATCTCTATTATGTTGGTGCGGCTTCGGAACTTTTAAATATCTTGATATATCTCGAGAACTACGCATCTGATCAAAAAATATCATAGATCATAAAAAGTAGGAAACTTAATTCTCTACAAAAAAGGTCTCTTAACATTTTGCCATAGCTCGCTTCGTTTCCGAGATATTTGCAGATTTATCTCAAGGGAAGGGGCCTGACGGACATATTTCGAGATATTTCTTCTTCTTGTTGTTCTTCTTCTGCACAGCTAAGCTGGAAGTGGCATTTGCAGCTCGCAATAGTGCAGCGTTATCTCAAAGAAAGGGGCCACGGTGTTTCTGTATCTCTGTTATGTTGGTGCGGCTTCGGAACTTTTAAATATCTTGATATATCGGGAGAACTACGCATCTGATCGAAAAATATCATAGAACATAAAAAGTAGGAAACTTAATTCTCTACAAAAAAGGTCTCTTAACATTTTGCCATAGCTCGCTTCCTTTCCGAGATATTTGCAGATTTATCTCAAGGGAAGGGGCCTGACGGACATATTTCGAGATATTTCTTCTTCTTGTTGTTCTTCTTCTGCACGGCTAAGCTGGAAGCGGCATTTGCGGCTCGCACTAGTGCAGAGTTATCTCAAAGAAAGGGGCCACGGTGTTTCTGTATCTCTATTATGTTGGTGCGGCTTCGGATCTTTTAAATATCTCGATATATCTCGAAAACTACGCTTCTGATCAAAAAATATCATAGAACATAAATTGTAGGAAACATAATTCTCTACAAAAAAGGTCTCTTAACATTTTGCCATAGCTCGCTTCGTTTCCGAGATATTTGCAGATTTATCTCAAGGGAAGGGGCTTGACGGACATATTTCGAGATATTTCTTCTTCTTGTTGTTCTTCTTCTGCACAGCTAAGCTGGAAGTGGCATTTGCAGCTCGCAATAGTGCAGAGTTATCTCAAAGAAAGGGGCCACGGTGTTTCTGTATCTCTATTATGTTGGTGCGGCTTCGGATCTTTTAAATATCTCGATATATCTCGAAAACTACGCTTCTGATCAAAAAATATCATAGAACGTAAATTGTAGGAAACATAATTCTCTACAAAAAAGGTCTCTTAACATTTTGCCATAGCTCGTTTCGTTTCCGAGATATTTGCAGATATATCTCAAGGGAAGGGGCCTGACGGACATATTTCGAGATATTTCTTCTTCTTGTTGTTCTTCTTCTGCCCAGCTAAACTGGAAGTGGCATTTCCAGCTCACAATAGCGCAGAGTTATCTCAAAGAAAGGGGCCACGGTGTTTCTGTATCTGTATTATGTTGGTGCGGCTTCGGAACTTTTAAATATCTTGATACATCTCGAGAACTACGCATCTGATCAAAAAATATCATAGAACATAAAAAGTAGGAAACTTAATTCTCTACAAAAAAGGTCTCTTAACATTTTGCCATAGCTCGCTTCGTTTCCGAGATATTTGCAGATTTATCTCAAGGGAAGGGGCCTGACGGACATATTTCGAGATATTTCTTCTTCTTGTTGTTCTTCTTCTGCGCAGCTAAGCTGGACGTGGCATTTACAGCTCGCAATAGTGCAGAGTTATCTCGAAGAAAGGGGCCACGGTGTTTCTGTATCTCTATTATGTTGGTGCGGCTTCGGAACTTTTAAATATCTCGATATATCTCGAAAACTACGCTTCTGATCAAAAAATATCATAGAACATAAATTGTAGGAAACATAATTCTCTACAAAAAAGGTCTCTTAACATTTTGCCATAGCTCGCTTCGTTTCCGAGATATTTGCAGATTTATCTCAAGGGAAGGGGTCTGACGGACATAATTCGAGATATTTCTTCTTCTTGTTGTTCTTCTTCTGCACAGCTAAGCTGGAAGCGGCATTTGCGGCTCGCACTAGTGCAGAGTTATCTCAAAGAAAGGGGCCACGGTGTTTCTGTATCTCTATTATGTTGGTGCGGCTTCGGATCTTTTAAATATCTCGATATATCTCGAAAACTACGCTTCTGATCAAAAAATATCATAGAACATGAATTGTAGGAAACATAATTCTCTACAAAAAAGGTCTCTTAACATTTTGCCATAGCTCGCTTCGTTTCCGAGATATTTGCAGATTTATCTCAAGGGAAGGGGCCTGACGGACATATTTCGAGATATTTCTTCTTCTTGTTGTTCTTCTTCTGCACAGCTAAGCTGGAAGTGGCATTTGCAGCTCGCAATAGTGCAGAGTTATCTCAAAGAAAGGGGCCACGGTGTTTCTGTACCTCTATTATGTTGGTGCGGCTTCGGAACTTTTAAATATCTCGATATATCTCGAAAACTACGCTTCTGATCAAAAAATAACATAGAACATAAATTGTAGGAAACATAATTCTCTACAAAAAAGGTCTCTTAACATTTTGCCATAGCTCGTTTCGTTTCCGAGATATTTGCTGATATATCTCAAGGGAAAAGGCCTGACGGACATATTTCGAGATATTTCTTCTTCTTGTTGTTCTTCTTCTGCACAGCTAAACTGGAAGTAGCATTTCCAGCTCGCAATAGCGCAGAGTTACCTCAAAGAAAGGGGCCACGGTGTTTCTGTATCTCTATTATGTTGGTGCGGCTCCGGAACTTTTAAATATCTTGATACATCTCGAGAACTACGCATCTGATCAAAAAATATCATAGAACGTAAAAAGTAGGAAACTTAATTCTCTACAAAAAAGGTCTCTTAACATTTTGCCATAGCTCGCTTCGTTTCCGAGATATTTGCAGATTTATCTCGAGGGAAGGGGCCTGACGGACATATTTCGAGATATTTCTTCTTCTTGTTGTTCTTCTTCTGCACAGCTAAGCTGGAAGCGGCATTTGCGGCTCGCACTAGTGCAGAGTTATCTCAAAGAAAGGAGCCACGGTGTTTCTGTATCTCTATTATGTTGGTGCGGCTTCGGATCTTTTAAATATCTCGATATATCTCGAAAACTACGCTTCTGATCAAAAAATATCATAGAACATAAATTGTAGGAAACATAATTCTCTACAAAAAAGGTCTCTTAACATTTTGCCATTGCTCGTTTCGTTTCCGAGATATTTGCAGATATATCTCAAGGGAAGGGGCCTGACGGACATATTTCGAGATATTTCTTCTTCTTGTTGTTCTTCTTCTGCACAGCTAAGCTGGAAGTGGCATTTGCAGCTCGCAATAGTGCAGAGTTATCTCAAAGAAAGGGGCCACGGTGTTTCTGTATCTCTATTATGTTGGTGCGGCTTCGGAACTTTTAAATATCTCGATATATCTCGAAAACTACGCTTCTGATCAAAAAATATCATAGAACATAAATTGTAGCAAACATAATTCTCTACAAAAAAGGTCTCTTAACGTTTTGCCATAGCTCGCTTCGTTTCCGAGATATTTGCAGATTTATCTCAAGGGAAGGGGCCTGACGGACATATTCCGAGATATTTCTTCTTCTTGTTGTTCCTCTTCTGCACAGCTAAGCTGGAAGTGGCATTTGCAGCTCGCAATAGTGCAGAGTTATCTCAAAGAAAGAGGCCACGGTGTTTCTGTACCTGTATTATGTTGGTGCAGCTTCGGAACTTTTAAATATCTTGATATATCTCGAGAACTACGCATCTGATCAAAAAATATCATAGAACATAAAAAGTAGGAAACTTAATTCTCTACAAAAAAAGTCTCTTAACATTTTGCCATAGCTCGCTTCGTTTCCGAGATATTTGCAGATTTATCTCAAGGGAAGGGGCCTGACGGACATATTTCGAGATATTTCTTCTTCTTGTTGTTCTTCTTCTGCACAGCTAAGCTGGAAGTGGCATTTGCAGCTCGCAATAGTGCAGAGTTATCTCAAAGAAAGGGGCCACGGTGTTTCTGTATCTCTATTATGTTGGTGCGGCTTCGGAACTTTTAAATATCTTGATATATCTCGAGAACTACGCATCTGATCAAAAAATATCATAGAACGTAAAAAGTAGGAAACTTAATTCTCTACAAAAAAGGTCTCTTAACATTTTGCCATAGCTCGCTTCGTTTCCGAGATATTTGCAGATTTATCTCGAGGGAAGGGGCCTGACGGACATATTTCGAGATATTTCTTCTTCTTGTTGTTCTTCTTCTGCACAGCTAAGCTGGAAGCGGCATTTGCGGCTCGCACTAGTGCAGAGTTATCTCAAAGAAAGGAGCCACGGTGTTTCTGTATCTCTATTATGTTGGTGCGGCTTCGGATCTTTTAAATATCTCGATATATCTCGAAAACTACGCTTCTGATCAAAAAATATCATAGAACATAAATTGTAGGAAACATAATTCTCTACAAAAAAGCTCTCTTAACATTTTGATATTGCTCGTTTCGTTTCCGAGATATTTGCAGATTTATCTCAAGGGAAGGGGCCTGACGGACATATTCCGAGATATTTCTTCTTCTTGTTGTTCCTCTTCTGCACAGCTAAGCTGGAAGTGGCATTTGCAGCTCGCAATAGTGCAGAGTTATCGCAAAGAAAGAGGCCACGGTGTTTCTGTATCTCTATTATGTTGGTGCGGCTTCGGAACTTTTAAATATCTGGATATATCTCGAGAACTACGCATCTGATCAAAAAATATCATAGAACATAAAAAGTAGGAAACCTAATTTTCTACAAAAAAGGTCTCTTAACATTTTGCCGTAGCTCGCTTCGTTTCCGAGATATTTGCAGATTTATCTCAAGGGAAGGGGCCTGACGGACATATTTCGAGATATTTCTTCTTCTTGTTGTTCTTCTTCTGCACAGCTAAGCTGGAAGTGGCATTTGCAGCTCGCAATAGTGCAGAGTTACCTCAAAGAAAGGGGCCACGGCGTTTCTGTATCTCTATTATGTTGGTGCGGCTTCGGAACTTTTAAATATCTGGATATATCTCGAGAACTACGCATCCGATCAAAAAATATCATAGAACATAAAAAGTAGGAAACTTAATTCTCTACAAAAAAGGTCTCTTAACATTTTGCCATAGCTCGCTTCGTTTCCGAGATATTTGCAGATTTATCTCAAGGGAAGGGGCCTAACGGACATATTTCGAGATATTTCTTCTTCTTGTTCTTCTTCTGCACAGCTAAGCTGGAAGTGGCATTTGCAGCTCGCAATAGTGCAGAGATATCTCAAAGAAAGGGGCCACGGTGTTTCTGTATCTCTATTATCTTGGTGCGGCTTCGGAAATTTTAAATATCTTGATATATCTCGAGAACTACGCATCTGATGAAAAAATATCATAGAACCTAAGAACTAGGAAACTGAATTCCCTACGAAAAAGGTCTCTTAACATTTTGCCATAGCTCGCTTCGTTTCCGAGATATTTGCAGATTTATCTCAAGGGAAGGGGCCTGACGGACATATTTCGAGATATTTCTTCTTCTTGTTGTTCTTCTTCTGCACAGCTAAGCTGGAAGTGGCGTTTGCAGCGCGCAATAGTGCAGAGTTATCTCAAAGAAAGGGGCCACGGTGTTTCTGTATCTCTATTATGTTGGTGCGGCTTCGGAACTTTTAAATATCTCGATATATCTCGAAAACTACGCTTCTGATCAAAAAATAGCAGAGAACGTAAATTGTAGGAAACATAATTCTCTACAAAAAAGGTCTCTTAACATTTTGCCATAGCTCGCTTCGTTTCCGAGATATTTGCAGATTTATCTCAAGGGAAGGGGCCTGACGGACATATTTCGAGATATTTCTTCTTCTTGTAGTTCTTCTTCTGCACAGCTAAGCTGGAAGTGGCATTTGCAGCTCGCAATAGTGCAGAGTTATCTCAAAGAAAGGGGCCACGGTGTTTCTGTATCTCTATTATGTTGGTGCGGCTTCGGAACTTTTAAATATCTTGATATATCTCGAGAACTACGCATCTGATCAAAAAATATCATAGAACATAAAAAGTAGGAAACTTAATCCTCTACAAATAAGGTCTCGTAACATTTTGCCATAGCTCGGTTCGTTTCCGAGATATTTGCAGATTTATCTCAAGGGAAGGGGCCTGACGGACATATTTCGAGATATTTCTTCTTCTTGTTGTTCTTCTTCTGCACAGCTAAGCTGGAAGTGGCATTTGCAGCTCGCAATAGTGCAGAGATATCTCAAAGAAAGGGGCCACGGTGTTTCTGTATCTCTATTATCTTGGTGCGGCTTCGGAAATTTTAAATATCTTGATATATCTCGAGAACTACGCATCTGATGAAAAAATATCATAGAACCTAAGAAGTAGGAAACTGAATTCCCTACGAAAAAGGTCTCTTAACATTTTGCCATAGCTCGCTTCGTTTCCGAGATATTTGCAGATTTATCTCAAGGGAAGGGGCCTGACGGACATATTTCGAGATATTTCTTCTTCTTGTTGTTCTTCTTCTGCACAGCTAAGCTGGAAGTGGCGTTTGCAGCGCGCAATAGTGCAGAGTTATCTCAAAGAAAGGGGCCACGGTGTTTCTGTATCTCTATTATGTTGGTGCGGCTTCGGAACTTTTAAATATCTCGATATATCTCGAAAACTACGCTTCTGATCAAAAAATAGCAGAGAACGTAAATTGTAGGAAACATAATTCTCTACAAAAAAGGTCTCTTAACATTTTGCCATAGCTCGCTTCGTTTCCGAGATATTTGCAGATTTATCTCAAGGGAAGGGGCCTGACGGACATATTTCGAGATATTTCTTCTTCTTGTAGTTCTTCTTCTGCACAGCTAAGCTGGAAGTGGCATTTGCAGCTCGCAATAGTGCAGAGTTATCTCAAAGAAAGGGGCCACGGTGTTTCTGTATCTCTATTATGTTGGTGCGGCTTCGGAACTTTTAAATATCTTGATATATCTCGAGAACTACGCATCTGATCAAAAAATATCATAGAACGTAAAAAGTAGGAAACTTAATTCTCTACAAAAAAGGTCTCTTAACATTTTGCCATAGCTCGCTTCCTTTCCGAGATATTTGCAGATTTATCTCGAGGGAAGGGGCCTGACGGACATATTTCGAGATATTTCTTCTTCTTGTTGTTCTTCTTCTGCACAGCTAAGCTGGAAGCGGCATTTGCGGCTCGCACTTGTACAGAGTTATCTCAAAGAAAGGAGCCACGGTGTTTCTGTATCTCTATTATGTTGGTGCGGCTTCGGATCTTTTAAATATCTCGATATATCTCGAAAACTACGCTTCTGATCAAAAAATATCATAGAACATAAATTGTAGGAAACATAATTCTCTACAAAAAAGGTCTCTTAACATTTTGCCATTGCTCGTTTCGTTTCCGAGATATTTGCAGATATATCTCAAGGGAAGGGGCCTGACGGACATATTTCGAGATATTTCTTCTTCTTGTTGTTCTTCTTCTGCACAGCTAAGCTGGAAGTGGCATTTGCAGCTCGCAATAGTGCAGAGTTATCTCAAAGAAAGGGGCCACGGTGTTTCTGTATCTCTATTATGTTGGTGCAGCTTCGGAACTTTTAAATATCTTGATATATCTCGAGAACTACGCATCTGATCAAAAAATATCATAGAACATAAAAAGTAGGAAACTTAATTCTCTACAAAAAAGGTATCTTAACATTTTGCCATAGCTCGCTTCGTTTCCGAGATATTTGCAGATGTATCTCAAGGGAAGGGGCCTAACGGACATATTTCGAGATATTTCTTCTTCTTGTTGTTCTTCTTCTGCACAGCTAAGCTGGAAGTGGCATTTGCAGCTCGCAATAGTGCAGAGTTATCTCAAAGAAAGGGGCCACGGTGTTTCTGTATATCTATTATGTTGGTGCGGCTTCGGAACTTTTAAATATCTCGATATATCTCGAAAACTACGCTTCTGATCAAAAAATATCATAGAACATAAATTGTAGGAAACATAATTCTCTACAAAAAAGGTCTCTTAACGTTTTGCCATAGCTCGCTTCGTTTCCGAGATATTTGCAGATTTATCTCAAGGGAAGGGTCCTGACGGACATATTTCGAGGTATTTATTCTTCTTGTTGTTCTTCTTCTGCACAGCTAAACTGGAAGTGGCATTTCCAGCTCGCAACAGTGCAGAGTTATCCCAAAGATAGGGGCCACGGTGTTTCTGTATCTCTATTATGTTGGTGCGGCTTCGGAACTTTTAAATATCTCGATATATCTCGAAAACTACGCTTCTGATCAAAAAATATGATAGAACGTAAATTGTAGGAAACATAATTCTCTACAAAAAAGGTCTCTTAACATTTTGCTAGAGCTCGCTTCGTTTCCGAGATATTTGCAGATTTATCTCAAGGGAAGGGGTCTGACGGACATATTTCGAGATATTTCTTCTTCTTGTTGTTCTTCTTCTGCACAGCTAAGCTCGAAGTGGCATTTGCAGCTCGCAATAGTGCAGAGTTATCTCAAAGAAAGAGGCCACGGTGTTTCTGTACCTCTATTATGTTGGTGCAGCTTCGGAACTTTTAAATATCTTGATATATCTCGAGAACTACGCATCTGATCAAAAAATATCATAGAACATAAAAAGTAGGAAACCTAATTCTCTACAAAAAAGGTATCTCAACATTTTGCCATAGCTCGCTTCGTTTCCGAGATATTTGCAGATTTATCTCAAGGGAAGGGGCCTAACGGACATATTTCGAGATATTTCTTCTTCTTGTTGTTCTTCTTCTGCACAGCTAAGCTGGAAGTGGCATTTGCAGCTCGCAATAGTGCGGAGTTATCTCAAAGAAAGGGGCCACGGTGTTTCTGTATCTCTATTATGTTGGTGCGGCTTCGGAACTTTTAAATATCTCGATATATCTCGAAAACTACGCTTCTGATCAAAAAATATCATAGAACGTAAATTGTAGGAAACATAATTCTCTACAAAAAAGGTCTCTTAACATGTTGCCATAGCTGGCATCGTTTCCGAGATATTTGCAGATTTAGCTCAAGGGAAGGGGCCTGACGGACATATTCCGAGATATTTCTTCTTCTTGTTGTTCCTCTTCTGCACAGCTAAGCTGGAAGTGGCATTTGCAGCTCGCAATAGTGCAGAGTTATCTCAAAGAAAGAGGCCACGGTGTTTCTGTATCTCTATTATGTTGGTGCGGCTTCGGAACTTTTAAATATCTGGATATATCTCGTGAACTACGCATCTGATCAAAAAATATCATAGAACGTAAAAAGTAGGAAACCTAATTTTCTACAAAAAAGGTCTCTTAACATTTTGCCGTAGCTCGCTTCGTTTCCGAGATATTTGCAGATTTATCTCAAGGGAAGGGGCCTGACGGACATATTTCGAGATATTTCTTCTTCTTGTTGTTCTTCTTCTGCACAGCTAAGCTGGAAGTGGCATTTGCAGCTCGCAATAGTGCAGAGTTACCTCAAAGAAAGGGGCCACGGCGTTTCTGTATCTCTATTATGTTGGTGCGGCTTCGGAACTTTTAAATATCTGGATATATCTCGAGAACTACGCATCCGATCAAAAAATATCATAGAACATAAAAAGTAGGAAACTTAATTCTCTACAAAAAAGGTCTCTCAACATTTTGCCATAGCTCGCTTCGTTTCCGAGATATTTGCAGATTTATCTCAAGGGAAGGGGCCTAACGGACATATTTCGAGATATTTCTTCTTCTTGTTGTTCTTCTTCTGCACAGCTAAGCTGGAAGTGGCATTTGCAGCTCGCAATAGTGCAGAGATATCTCAAAGAAAGGGGCCACGGTGTTTCTGTATCTCTATTATCTTGGTGCGGCTTCGGAAATTTTAAATATCTTGATATATCTCGAGAACTACGCATCTGATGAAAAAATATCATAGAACGTAAGAAGTAGGAAACTGAATTCCCTACGAAAAAGGTCTCTTAACATTTTGCCATAGCTCGCTTTGTTTCCGCGATATTTGCAGATTTATCTCAAGGGAAGGGGCCTGACGGACATATTTCGAGATATTTCTTCTTCTTGTTGTTCTTCTTCTGCACAGCTAAGCTGGAAGTGGCGTTTGCAGCGCGCAATAGTGCAGAGTTATCTCAAAGAAAGGGGCCACGGTGTTTCTGTATCTCTATTATGTTGGTGCGGCTTCGGAACTTTTAAATATCTCGATATATCTCGAAAACTACGCTTCTGATCAAAAAATAGCAGAGAACGTAAATTGTAGGAAACATAATTCTCTACAAAAAAGGTCTCTTAACATTTTGCCATAGCTCGCTTCGTTTCCGAGATATTTGCAGATTTATCTCAAGGGAAGGGGCCTGACGGACATATTTCGAGATATTTCTTCTTCTTGTAGTTCTTCTTCTGCACAGCTAAGCTGGAAGTGGCATTTGCAGCTCGCAATAGTGCAGAGTTATCTCAAAGAAAGGGGCCACGGTGTTTCTGTATCTCTATTATGTTGGTGCGGCTTCGGAACTTTTAAATATCTTGATATATCTCGAGAACTACGCATCTGATCAAAAAATATCATAGAACATAAAAAGTAGGAAACTTAATCCTCTACAAATAAGGTCTCGTAACATTTTGCCATAGCTCGGTTCGTTTCCGAGATATTTGCAGATTTATCTCAAGGGAAGGGGCCTGACGGACATATTTCGAGATATTTCTTCTTCTTGTTGCTCTTCTTCTGCACAGCTAAGCTGGAAGTGGCATTTGCAGCTCGCAATAGTGCAGAGTTATCTCAAAGAAAGGGGCCACGGTGTTTCTGTATCTCTATTATGTTGGTGCGGCTTCGGAACTTTTAAATATCTTGATATATCTCGAGAACTACGCATCTGATCAAAAAATATCATAGAACGTAAAAAGTAGGAAACTTAATTCTCTACAAAAAAGGTCTCTTAACATTTTGCCATAGCTCGCTTCGTTTCCGAGATATTTGCAGATTTATCTCGAGGGAAGGGGCCTGACGGACATATTTCGAGATATTTCTTCTTCTTGTTGTTCTTCTTCTGCACAGCTAAGCTGGAAGCGGCATTTGCGGCTCGCACTAGTGCAGAGTTATCTCAAAGAAAGGAGCCACGGTGTTTCTGTATCTCTATTATGTTGGTGCGGCTTCGGATCTTTTAAATATCTCGATATATCTCGAAAACTACGCTTCTGATCAAAAAATATCATAGAACATAAATTGTAGGAAACATAATTCTCTACAAAAAAGGTCTCTTAACATTTTGCCATTGCTCGTTTCGTTTCCGAGATATTTGCAGATATATCTCAAGGGAAGGGGCCTGACGGACATATTTCGAGATATTTCTTCTTCTTGTTGTTCTTCTTCTGCACAGCTAAGCTGGAAGTGGCATTTGCAGCTCGCAATAGTGCAGAGTTATCTCAAAGAAAGGGGCCACGGTGTTTCTGTATCTCTATTATGTTGGTGCGGCTTCGGAACTCCTAAATATCTCGATATATCTCGAAAACTACGCTTCTGATCAAAAAATATCATAGAACATAAATTGTAGCAAACATAATTCTCTACAAAAAAGGTCTCTTAACGTTTTGCCATAGCTCGCTTCGTTTCCGAGATATTTGCAGATTTATCTCAAGGGAAGGGGCCTGACGGACATATTCCGAGATATCTTCTTCTTGTTGTTCCTCTTCTGCACAGCTAAGCTGGAAGTGGCATTTGCAGCTCGCAATAGTGCAGAGTTATCTCAAAGAAAGAGGCCACGGTGTTTCTGTACCTGTATTATGTTGGTGCAGCTTCGGAACTTTTAAATATCTTGATATATCTCGAGAACTACGCATCTGATCAAAAAATATCATAGAACATAAAAAGTAGGAAACTTAATTCTCTACAAAAAAGGTATCTTAACATTTTGCAATAGCTCGCTTCGTTTCCGAGATATTTGCAGATGTATCTCAAGGGAAGGGGCCTAACGGACATATTTCGAGATATTTCTTCTTCTTGTTGTTCTTCTTCTGCACAGCTAAGCTGGAAGTGGCATTTGCAGCTCGCAATAGTGCAGAGTTATCTCAAAGAAAGGGGCCACGGTGTTTCTGTATATCTATTATGTTGGTGCGGCTTCGGAACTTTTAAATATCTCGATATATCTCGAAAACTACGCTTCTGATCAAAAAATATCATAGAACATAAATTGTAGGAAACATAATTCTCTACAAAAAAGGTCTCTTAACGTTTTGCCATAGCTCGCTTCGTTTCCGAGATATTTGCAGATTTATCTCAAGGGAAGGGTCCTGACGGACATATTTCGAGGTATTTATTCTTCTTGTTGTTCTTCTTCTGCACAGCTAAACTGGAAGTGGCATTTCCAGCTCGCAACAGTGCAGAGTTATCCCAAAGATAGGGGCCACGGTGTTTCTGTATCTCTATTATGTTGGTGCGGCTTCGGAACTTTTAAATATCTCGATATATCTCGAAAACTACGCTTCTGATCAAAAAATATGATAGAACGTAAATTGTAGGAAACATAATTCTCTACAAAAAAGGTGTCTTAACATTTTGCTAGAGCTCGCTTCGTTTCCGAGATATTTGCAGATTTATCTCAAGGGAAGGGGTCTGACGGACATATTTCGAGATATTTCTTCTTCTTGTTGTTCTTCTTCTGCACAGGTAAGCTCGAAGTGGCATTTGCAGCTCGCAATAGTGCAGAGTTATCTCAAAGAAAGAGGCCACGGTGTTTCTGTACCTCTATTATGTTGGTGCAGCTTCGGAACTTTTAAATATCTTGATATATCTCGAGAACTACGCATCTGATCAAAAAATATCATAGAACATAAAAAGTAGGAAACTTAATTCTCTACAAAAAAGGTATCTCAACATTTTGCCATAGCTCGCTTCGTTTCCGACATATTTGCAGATTTATCTCAAGGGAAGGGGCCTAACGGACATATTTCGAGATATTTCTTCTTCTTGTTGTTCTTCTTCTGCACAGCTAAGCTGGAAGTGGCATTTGCAGCTCGCAATAGTGCAGAGTTACCTCAAAGAAAGGGGCCACGGTGTTTCTGTATCTCTATTATGTTGGTGCGGCTTCGGAACTTTTAAATATCTCGATATATCTCGAAAACTACGCTTCTGATCAAAAAATATCATAGAACATAAAAAGTAGGAAACTTAATTCTCTACAAAAAAGGTCTCTTAACATTTTCCCATAGCTGGCATCGTTTCCGAGATATTTGCAGATTTAGCTCAAGGGAAGGGGCCTGACGGACATATTCCGAGATATTTCTTCTTCTTGTTGTTCCTCTTCTGCACAGCTAAGCTGGAAGTGGCATTTGCAGCTCGCAATAGTGCAGAGTTATCTCAAAGAAAGAGGCCACGGTGTTTCTGTACCTGTATTATGTTGGTGCAGCTTCGGAACTTTTAAATATCTTGATATATCTCGAGAACTACGCATCTGATCAAAAAATATCATAGAACATAAAAAGTAGGAAACTTAATTCTCTACAAAAAAGGTATCTTAACATTTTGCCATAGCTCGCTTCGTTTCCGAGATATTTGCAGATTTATCTCAAGGGAAGGGGCCTGACGGACATATTTCGAGATATTTCTTCTTCTTGTTGTTCTTCTTCTGCACAGCTAAGCTGGAAGTGGCATTTGCAGGTCGCAATAGTGCAGAGTTATCTCAAAGAAAGGAGCCACGGCGTTTCTGTATCTCTATTATGTTGGTGCGGCTTCGGAACTTTTAAATATCTCGATATATCTCGAAAACTACGCTTCTGATCAAAAAATATCATAGAACGTAAATTGTAGGAAACATAATTCTCTACAAAAAAGGTCTCTTAACATGTTGCCATAGCTCGCTTCGTTTCCGAGATATTTGCAGATTTATCTCAAGGGAAGGGGTCTGACGGACATATTTCGAGATATTTCTTCTTCTTGTTGTTCTTCTTCTGCACAGCTAAGCTGGAAGTGGCATTTGCAGCTCGCAATAGTGCAGAGTTATCTCAAAGAAAGGGGCCACGGTGTTTCTGTATCTCTATTATGTTGGTGCGGCTTCGGAACTTTTAAATATCTCGATATATCTCGAAAACTACGCTTCTGATCAAAAAATATCAGAGAACATAAAAAGTGGGAAACTTAATTCTCTACAAAAAAGGTCTCTTAACATTTTGCCATAGCTCGCTTGGTTTCCGAGATATTTGCAGATTTATCTCAAGGGAAGGGGCCTAACGGACATATTTCGAGATATTTCTTCTTCTTGTTGTTCTTCTTCTGCACAGCTAAGCTGGAAGTGGCATTTGCAGCTCGCAATAGTGCAGAGTTACCTCAAAGAAAGGGGCCACGGTGTTTCTGTATCTCTATTATGTTGGTGCGGCTTCGGAACTTTTAAATATCTGGATATATCTCGAGAACTACGCATCTGATCAAAAAATATCATAGAACATAAAAAGTAGGAAACTTAATTCTCTACAAAAAAGGTCTCTTAACATTTTGCCATAGCTCGCTTGGTTTCCGAGATATTTGCAGATTTATCTCAAGGGAAGGGGCCTGACGGACATATTTCGAGATATTTCTTCTTCTTGTTGTTCTTCTTCTGCACAGCTAAGCTGGAAGTGGCATTTGCAGCTCGCAATAGTGCAGAGTTATCTCAAAGAAAGGGGCCACGGTGTTTCTGTATCTCTATTATGTTGGTGCGGCTTCGGAACTTTTAAATATCTCGATATATCTCGAAAACTACGCTTCTGATCAAAAAATATCATAGAACGTAAATTGTAGGAAACATAATTCTCTACAAAAAAGGTCTCTTAACATGTTGCCATAGCTGGCATCGTTTCCGAGATATTTGCAGATTTAGCTCAAGGGAAGGGGCCTGACGGACATATTCCGAGATATTTCTTCTTCTTGTTGTTCCTCTTCTGCACAGCTAAGCTGGAAGTGGCATTTGCAGCTCGCAATAGTGCAGAGTTATCTCAAAGAAAGAGGCCACGGTGTTTCTGTATCTCTATTATGTTGGTGCGGCTTCGGAACTTTTAAATATCTGGATATATCTCGAGAACTACGCATCTGATCAAAAAATATCATAGAATATAAAAAGTAGGAAACCTAATTTTCTACAAAAAAGGTCTCTTAACATTTTGCCGTAGCTCGCTTCGTTTCCGAGATATTTGCAGATTTATCTCAAGGGAAGGGGCCTGACGGACATATTTCGAGATATTTCTTCTTCTTGTTGTTCTTCTTCTGCACAGCTAAGCTGGAAGTGGCATTTGCAGCTCGCAATAGTGCAGAGTTACCTCAAAGAAAGGGGCCACGGCGTTTCTGTATCTCTATTATGTTGGCGCGGCTTCGGAACTTTTAAATATCTGGATATATCTCGAGAACTACGCATCCGATCAAAAAATATCATAGAACATAAAAAGTAGGAAACTTAATTCTCTACAAAAAAGGTCTCTTAACATTTTGCCATAGCTCGCTTCGTTTCCGAGATATTTGCAGATTTATCTCAAGGGAAGGGGCCTAACGGACATATTTCGAGATATTTCTTCTTCTTGTTGTTCTTCTTCTGCACAGCTAAGCTGGAAGTGGCATTTGCAGCTCGCAATAGTGCAGAGATATCTCAAAGAAAGGGGCCACGGTGTTTCTGTATCTCTATTATCTTGGTGCGGCTTCGGAAATTTTAAATATCTTGATATATCTCGAGAACTACGCATCTGATGAAAAAATATCATAGAGCGTAAGAAGTAGGAAACTGAATTCCCTACGAAAAAGGTCTCTTAACATTTTGCCATAGCTCGCTTCGTTTCCGAGATATTTGCAGATTTATCTCGAGGGAAGGGGCCTGACGGACATATTTCGAGATATTTCTTCTTCTTGTTGTTCTTCTTCTGCACAGCTAAGCTGGAAGCGGCATTTGCGGCTCGCACTAGTGCAGAGTTATCTCAAAGAAAGGAGCCACGGTGTTTCTGTATCTCTATTATGTTGGTGCGGCTTCGGATCTTTTAAATATCTCGATATATCTCGAAAACTACGCTTCTGATCAAAAAATATCATAGAACATAAATTGTAGGAAACATAATTCTCTACAAAAAAGGTCTCTTAACATTTTGCCATTGCTCGTTTCGTTTCCGAGATATTTGCAGATATATCTCAAGGGAAGGGGCCTGACGGACATATTTCGAGATATTTCTTCTTCTTGTTGTTCTTCTTCTGCACAGCTAAGCTGGAAGTGGCATTTGCAGCTCGCAATAGTGCAGAGTTATCTCAAAGAAAGGGGCCACGGTGTTTCTGTATCTCTATTATGTTGGTGCGGCTTCGGAACTCTTAAATATCTTGATATATCTCGAGAACTACGCATCTGATCAAAAAATATCATAGAACATAAAAAGTAGGAAACTTAATTCTCTACAAAAAAGGTATCTTAACATTTTGCCATAGCTCGCTTCGTTTCCGAGATATTTGCAGATGTATCTCAAGGGAAGGGGCCTAACGGACATATTTCGTGATATTTATTCTTCTTGTTGTTCTTCTTCTGCACAGCTAAACTGGAAGTGGCATTTCCAGCTCGCAACAGTGCAGAGTTATCCCAAAGATAGGGGCCACGGTGTTTCTGTATCTCTATTATGTTGGTGCGGCTTCGGAACTTTTAAATATCTCGATATATCTCGAAAACTACGCTTCTGATCAAAAAATATGATAGAACGTAAATTGTAGGAAACATAATTCTCTACAAAAAAGGTGTCTTAACATTTTGCTAGAGCTCGCTTCGTTTCCGAGATATTTGGAGATTTATCTCAAGGGAAGGGGTCTGACGGACATATTTCGAGATATATCTTCTTCTTGTTGTTCTTCTTCTGCACAGCTAAGCTCGAAGTGGCATTTGCAGCTCGCAATAGTGCAGAGTTATCTCAAAGAAAGAGGCCACGGTGTTTCTGTACCTCTATTATGTTGGTGCAGCTTCGGAACTTTTAAATATCTTGATATATCTCGAGAACTACGCATCTGATCAAAAAATATCATAGAACATAAAAAGTAGGAAACTTAATTCTCTACAAAAAAGGTATCTCAACATTTTGCCATAGCTCGCTTCGTTTCCGACATATTTGCAGATTTATCTCAAGGGAAGGGGCCTAACGGACATATTTCGAGATATTTCTTCTTCTTGTTGTTCTTCTTCTGCACAGCTAAGCTCGAAGTGGCATTTGCAGCTCGCAATAGTGCAGCGTTATCTCAAAGAAAGGGGCCACGGTGTTTCTGTATCTCTATTATGTTGGTGCGGCTTCGGAACTTTTAAATATCTTGATATATCGGGAGAACTACGCATCTGATCGAAAAATATCATAGAACATAAAAAGTAGGAAACTTAATTCTCTACAAAAAAGGTCTCTAAACATTTTGCCATAGCTCGCTTCGTTTCCGAGATATTTGCAGATTTATCTCGAGGGAAGGGGCCTGACGGACATATTTCGAGATATTTCTTCTTCTTGTTGTTCTTCTTCTGCACAGCTAAGCTGGAAGCGGCATTTGCGGCTCGCACTAGTGCAGAGTTATCTCAAAGAAAGAGGCCACGGTGTTTCTGTACCTGTATTATGTTGGTGCGGCTGCGGAAATTTTAAATATCTTGATATATCTCGAGAACTACGCATCTGATGAAAAAATATCATAGAACGGAAGAAGTAGGAAACTGAATTCTCTACGAAAAAGGTCTCTTAACATTTTGCCATAGCTCGCTTCGTTTCCGAGATATTTGCAGATTTATCTCAAGGGAGGGGGCCTGACGGACATATTTCGAGATATTTCTTCTTCTTGTTGTTCTTCTTCTGCACAGCTAAGCTGGAAGTGGCATTTGCAGCTCGCAATAGTGCAGAGTTACCTCAAAGAAAGGGGCCACGGTGTTTCTGTATCTCTATTATGTTGGTGCGGCTTCGGAACTTTTAAATATCTCGATATATCTCGAAAACTACGCTTCTGATCAAAAAATATCATAGAACATAAAAAGTAGGAAACTTAATTCTCTACAAAAAAGGTCTCTTAACATTTTCCCATAGCTGGCATCGTTTCCGAGATATTTGCAGATTTAGCTCAAGGGAAGGGGCCTGACGGACATATTCCGAGATATTTCTTCTTCTTGTTGTTCCTCTTCTGCACAGCTAAGCTGGAAGTGGCATTTGCAGCTCGCAATAGTGCAGAGTTATCTCAAAGAAAGAGGCCACGGTGTTTCTGTACCTGTATTATGTTGGTGCAGCTTCGGAACTTTTAAATATCTTGATATATCTCGAGAACTACGCATCTGATCAAAAAATATCATAGAACATAAAAAGTAGGAAACCTAATTCTCTACAAAAAAGGTATCTTAACATTTTGCCATAGCTCGCTTCGTTTCCGAGATATTTGCAGATTTATCTCAAGGGAAGGGGCCTGACGGACATATTTCGAGATATTTCTTCTTCTTGTTGTTCTTCTTCTGCACAGCTAAGCTGGAAGTGGCATTTGCAGGTCGCAATAGTGCAGAGTTATCTCAAAGAAAGGAGCCACGGCGTTTCTGTATCTCTATTATGTTGGTGCGGCTTCGGAACTTTTAAATATCTCGATATATCTCGAAAACTACGCTTCTGATCAAAAAATATCATAGAACGTAAATTGTAGGAAACATAATTCTCTACAAAAAAGGTCTCTTAACATGTTGCCATAGCTCGCTTCGTTTCCGAGATATTTGCAGATTTATCTCAAGGGAAGGGGTCTGACGGACATATTTCGAGATATTTCTTCTTCTTGTTGTTCTTCTTCTGCACAGCTAAGCTGGAAGTGGCATTTGCAGCTCGCAATAGTGCAGAGTTATCTCAAAGAAAGGGGCCACGGTGTTTCTGTATCTCTATTATGTTGGTGCGGCTTCGGAACTTTTAAATATCTCGATATATCTCGAAAACTACGCTTCTGATCAAAAAATATCAGGGAACATAAAAAGTGGGAAACTTAATTCTCTACAAAAAAGGTCTCTTAACATTTTGCCATAGCTCGCTTGGTTTCCGAGATACTTGCAGATTTATCTCAAGGGAAGGGGCCTAACGGACATATTTCGAGATATTTCTTCTTCTTGTTGTTCTTCTTCTGCACAGCTAAGCTGGAAGTGGCATTTGCAGCTCGCAATAGTGCAGAGTTACCTCAAAGAAAGGGGCCACGGTGTTTCTGTATCTCTATTATGTTGGTGCGGCTTCGGAACTTTTAAATATCTGGATATATCTCGAGAACTACGCATCTGATCAAAAAATATCATAGAACATAAAAAGTAGGAAACTTAATTCTCTACAAAAAAGGTCTCTTAACATTTTGCCATAGCTCGCTTGGTTTCCGAGATATTTGCAGATTTATCTCAAGGGAAGGGGCCTAACGGACATATTTCGAGATATTTCTTCTTCTTGTTGTTCTTCTTCTGCACAGCTAAGCTGGAAGTGGCATTTGCAGCGCGCAATAGTGCAGAGTTATCTCAAAGAAAGGGGCCACGGTGTTTCTGTATCTCTATTATGTTGGTGCGGCTTCGGAACTTTTAAATATCTCGATATATCTCGAAAACTACGCTTCTGATCAAAAAATATCAGAGAACGTAAATTGTAGGAAACATAATTCTCTACAAAAAAGGTCTCTTAACATTTTGCCATAGCTCGCTTCGTTTCCGAGATATTTGCAGATTTATCTCAAGGGAAGGGGCCTGACGGACATATTTCGAGATATTTCTTCTTCTTGTTGTTCTTCTTCTGCACAGCTAAGCTGGAAGTGGCATTTGCAGCTCGCAATAGTGCAGAGTTATCTCAAAGAAAGGGGCCACGGTGTTTCTGTATCTCTATTATGTTGGTGCGGCTTTGGAACTTTTAAATATCTCGATATATCTCGAAAACTACGCTTCTGATCAAAAAATATCAGAGAACATAAAAAGTGGGAAACTTAATTCTCTACAAAAAAGGTCTCTTAACATTTTGCCATAGCTCGCTTGGTTTCCGAGATATTTGCAGATTTATCTCAAGGGAAGGGGCCTAACGGACATATTTCGAGATATTTCTTCTTCTTGTTGTTCTTCTTCTGCACAGCTAAGCTGGAAGTGGCATTTGCAGCTCGCAATAGTGCAGAGTTACCTCAAAGAAAGGGGCCACGGTGTTTCTGTATCTCTATTATGTTGGTGCGGCTTCGGAACTTTTAAATATCTGGATATATCTCGAGAACTACGCATCTGATCAAAAAATATCATAGAACATAAAAAGTAGGAAACCTAATTTTCTACAAAAAAGGTCTCTTAACATTTTGCCGTAGCTCGCTTCGTTTCCGAGATATTTGCAGATTTATCTCAAGGGAAGGGGCCTAACGGACATATTTCGAGATATTTCTTCTTCTTGTTGTTCTTCTTCTGCACAGCTAAGCTGGAAGTGGCATTTGCAGCGCGCAATAGTGCAGAGTTATCTCAAAGAAAGGGGCCACGGTGTTTCTGTATCTCTATTATGTTGGTGCGGCTTCGGAACTTTTAAATATCTCGATATATCTCGAAAACTACGCTTCTGATCAAAAAATATCAGAGAACGTAAATGGTAGGAAACTTAATTCTCTACAAAAAAGGTCTCTTAACATTTTGCCATAGCTCGCTTCGTTTCCGAGATATTTGCAGATTTATCTCAAGGGAAGGGGCCTGACGGACATATTTCGAGATATTTCTTCTTCTTGTTGTTCTTCTTCTGCACAGCTAAGCTGGAAGTGGCATTTGCAGCTCGCAATAGTGCAGAGTTACCTCAAAGAAAGGGGCCACGGTGTTTCTGTACCTGTATTATGTTGGTGCAGCTTCGGAACTTTTAAATATCTTGATATATCTCGAGAACTACGCATCTGATCAAAAAATATCATAGAACATAAAAAGTAGGAAACTTAATTCTCTACAAAAAAGGTATCTTAACATTTTGCCATAGCTCGCTTCGTTTCCGAGATATTTGCAGATTTATATCAAGGGAAGGGGTCTGACGGACATATTTCGAGATATTTCTTCTTCTTGTTGTTCTTCTTCTGCACAGCTAAGCTGGAAGTGGCATTTGCAGGTCGCAATAGTGCAGAGTTATCTCAAAGAAAGGGGCCACGGCGTTTCTGTATCTCTATTATGTTGGTGCGGCTTCGGAACTTTTAAATATCTCGATATATCTCGAAAACTACGCTTCTGATCAAAAAATATCATAGAACATAAAAAGTAGGAAACTTAATTCTCTACAAAAAAGGTCTCTTAACATTTTGCCATAGCTCGCTTCGTTTCCGAGATATTTGCAGATTTATCTCAAGGGAAGGGGCCTAACGGACATATTTCGAGATATTTCTTCTTCTTGTTGTTCTTCTTCTGCACAGCTAAGCTGGAAGTGGCATTTGCAGCTCGCAATAGTGCAGAGATATCTCAAAGAAAGGGGCCACGGTGTTTCTGTATCTCTATTATCTTGGTGCGGCTTCGGAAATTTTAAATATCTTGATATATCTCGAGAACTACGCATCTGATGAAAAAATATCATAGAACGTAAGAAGTAGGAAACTGAATTCCCTACGAAAAAGGTCTCTTAACATTTTGCCATAGCTCGCTTCGTTTCCGAGATATTTGCAGATTTATCTCAAGGGAAGGGGCCTGACGGACATATTTCGAGATATTTCTTCTTCTTGTTGTTCTTCTTCTGCACAGCTAAGCTGGAAGTGGCGTTTGCAGCGCGCAATAGTGCAGAGTTATCTCAAAGAAAGGGGCCACGGTGTTTCTGTATCTCTATTATGTTGGTGCGGCTTCGGAACTTTTAAATATCTTGATATATCTCGAGAACTACGCATCTGATCAAAAAATATCATAGAACATAAAAAGTAGGAAACTTAATCCTCTACAAATAAGGTCTCGTAACATTTTGCCATAGCTCGGTTCGTTTCCGAGATATTTGCAGATTTATCTCAAGGGAAGGGGCCTGACGGACATATTTCGAGATATTTCTTCTTCTTGTTGCTCTTCTTCTGCACAGCTAAGCTGGAAGTGGCATTTGCAGCTCGCAATAGTGCAGAGTTATCTCAAAGAAAGGGGCCACGGTGTTTCTGTATCTCTATTATGTTGGTGCGGCTTCGGAACTTTTAAATATCTTGATATATCTCGAGAACTACGCATCTGATCAAAAAATATCATAGAACGTAAAAAGTAGGAAACTTAATTCTCTACAAAAAAGGTCTCTTAACATTTTGCCATAGCTCGCTTCGTTTCCGAGATATTTGCAGATTTATCTCGAGGGAAGGGGCCTGACGGACATATTTCGAGATATTTCTTCTTCTTGTTGTTCTTCTTCTGCACAGCTAAGCTGGAAGCGGCATTTGCGGCTCGCACTAGTGCAGAGTTATCTCACAGAAAGGAGCCACGGTGTTTCTGTATCTCTATTATGTTGGTGCGGCTTCGGAACTTTTAAATATCTCGATATATCTCGAAAACTACGCTTCTGATCAAAAAATATGATAGAACGTAAATTGTAGGAAACATAATTCTCTACAAAAAAGGTGTCTTAACATTTTGCTAGAGCTCGCTTCGTTTCCGAGATATTTGCAGATTTATCTCAAGGGAAGGGGTCTGACGGACATATTTCGAGATATTTCTTCTTCTTGTTGTTCTTCTTCTGCACAGCTAAGCTCGAAGTGGCATTTGCAGCTCGCAATAGTGCAGAGTTATCTCAAAGAAAGAGGCCACGGTGTTTCTGTACCTCTATTATGTTGGTGCAGCTTCGGAACTTTTAAATATCTTGATATATCTCGAGAACTACGCATCTGATCAAAAAATATCATAGAACGGAAGAAGTAGGAAACTGAATTCTCTACGAAAAAGGTCTCTTAACATTTTGCCATAGCTCGCTTCGTTTCCGAGATATTTGCAGATTTATCTCAAGGGAGGGGGCCTGACGGACATATTTCGAGATATTTCTTCTTCTTGTTGTTCTTCTTCTGCACAGCTAAGCTGGAAGTGGCATTTGCAGCTCGCAATAGTGCAGAGTTACCTCAAAGAAAGGGGCCACGGTGTTTCTGTATCTCTATTATGTTGGTGCGGCTTCGGAACTTTTAAATATCTCGATATATCTCGAAAACTACGCTTCTGATCAAAAAATATCATAGAACATAAAAAGTAGGAAACTTAATTCTCTACAAAAAAGGTCTCTTAACATTTTCCCATAGCTGGCATCGTTTCCGAGATATTTGCAGATTTAGCTCAAGGGAAGGGGCCTGACGGACATATTCCGAGATATTTCTTCTTCTTGTTGTTCCTCTTCTGCACAGCTAAGCTGGAAGTGGCATTTGCAGCTCGCAATAGTGCAGAGTTATCTCAAAGAAAGAGGCCACGGTGTTTCTGTACCTGTATTATGTTGGTGCAGCTTCGGAACTTTTAAATATCTTGATATATCTCGAGAACTACGCATCTGATCAAAAAATATCATAGAACATAAAAAGTAGGAAACTTAATTCTCTACAAAAAAGGTATCTTAACATTTTGCCATAGCTCGCTTCGTTTCCGAGATATTTGCAGATTTATCTCAAGGGAAGGGGCCTGACGGACATATTTCGAGATATTTCTTCTTCTTGTTGTTCTTCTTCTGCACAGCTAAGCTGGAAGTGGCATTTGCAGGTCGCAATAGTGCAGAGTTATCTCAAAGAAAGGAGCCACGGCGTTTCTGTATCTCTATTATGTTGGTGCGGCTTCGGAACTTTTAAATATCTCGATATATCTCGAAAACTACGCTTCTGATCAAAAAATATCATAGAACGTAAATTGTAGGAAACATAATTCTCTACAAAAAAGGTCTCTTAACATGTTGCCATAGCTCGCTTCGTTTCCGAGATATTTGCAGATTTATCTCAAGGGAAGGGGTCTGACGGACATATTTCGAGATATTTCTTCTTCTTGTTGTTCTTCTTCTGCACAGCTAAGCTGGAAGTGGCATTTGCAGCTCGCAATAGTGCAGAGTTATCTCAAAGAAAGGGGCCACGGTGTTTCTGTATCTCTATTATGTTGGTGCGGCTTCGGAACTTTTAAATATCTCGATATATCTCGAAAACTACGCTTCTGATCAAAAAATATCAGAGAACATAAAAAGTGGGAAACTTAATTCTCTACAAAAAAGGTCTCTTAACATTTTGCCATAGCTCGCTTGGTTTCCGAGATATTTGCAGATTTATCTCAAGGGAAGGGGCCTAACGGACATATTTCGAGATATTTCTTCTTCTTGTTGTTCTTCTTCTGCACAGCTAAGCTGGAAGTGGCATTTGCAGCTCGCAATAGTGCAGAGTTACCTCAAAGAAAGGGGCCACGGTGTTTCTGTATCTCTATTATGTTGGTGCGGCTTCGGAACTTTTAAATATCTGGATATATCTCGAGAACTACGCATCTGATCAAAAAATATCGTAGAACATAAAAAGTAGGAAACTTAATTCTCTACAAAAAAGGTCTCTTAACATTTTGCCATAGCTCGCTTGGTTTCCGAGATATTTGCAGATTTATCTCAAGGGAAGGGGCCTAACGGACATATTTCGAGATATTTCTTCTTCTTGTTGTTCTTCTTCTGCACAGCTAAGCTGGAAGTGGCATTTGCAGCGCGCAATAGTGCAGAGTTATCTCAAAGAAAGGGGCCACGGTGTTTCTGTATCTCTATTATGTTGGTGCGGCTTCGGAACTTTTAAATATCTCGATATATCTCGAAAACTACGCTTCTGATCAAAAAATATTAGAGAACGTAAATTGTAGGAAACATAATTCTCTACATAAAAGGTCTCTTAACATTTTGCCATAGCTCGCTTCGTTTCCGAGATATTTGCAGATTTATCTCAAGGGAAGGGGCCTGACGGACATATTTCGAGATATTTCTTCTTCTTGTTGTTCTTCTTCTGCACAGCTAAGCTGGAAGTGGCATTTGCAGCTCGCAATAGTGCAGAGTTATCTCAAAGAAAGGGGCCACGGTGTTTCTGTATCTCTATTATGTTGGTGCGGCTTCGGAACTTTTAAATATCTCGATATATCTCGAAAACTACGCTTCTGATCAAAAAATATCAGAGAACATAAAAAGTGGGAAACTTAATTCTCTACAAAAAAGGTCTCTTAACATTTTGCCATAGCTCGCTTGGTTTCCGAGATATTTGCAGATTTATCTCAAGGGAAGGGGCCTAACGGACATATTTCGAGATATTTCTTCTTCTTGTTGTTCTTCTTCTGCACAGCTAAGCTGGAAGTGGCATTTGCAGCTCGCAATAGTGCAGAGTTACCTCAAAGAAAGGGGCCACGGTGTTTCTGTATCTCTATTATGTTGGTGCAGCTTCGGAACTTTTAAATATCTGGATATATCTCGAGAACTACGCATCTGATCAAAAAATATCATAGAACATAAAAAGTAGGAAACCTAATTTTCTACAAAAAAGGTCTCTTAACATTTTGCCGTAGCTCGCTTCGTTTCCGAGATATTTGCAGATTTATCTCAAGGGAAGGGGCCTAACGGACATATTTCGAGATATTTCTTCTTCTTGTTGTTCTTCTTCTGCACAGCTAAGCTGAAAGTGGCATTTGCAGCTCGCAATAGTGCAGAGTTACCTCAAAGGAAGGGGCCACGGTGTTTCTGTATCTCTATTATGTTGGTGCGGCTTCGGAACTTTTAAATATCTGGATATATCTCGAGAACTACGCATCTGATCAAAAAATATCATGGAACATAAAAAGTAGGAAACTGAATTCTCTACAAAAAAGGTCTCTTAGCATTTTGCCATAGCTCGCTTCGTTTCCGAGATATTTGCAGATTTATCTCAAGGGAAGGGGCCTGACGGACATATTTCGAGATATTTCTTCTTCTTGTTGTTCTTCTTCTGCACAGCTAAGCTGGAAGTGGCATTTGCAGCGCGCAATAGTGCAGAGTTATCTCAAAGAAAGGGGCCACGGTGGTTCTGTATCTCTATTATGTTGGTGCGGCTTCGGAACTTTTAAATATCTCGATATATCTCGAAAACTACGCTTCTGATCAAAAAATATCAGAGAACGTAAATGGTAGGAAACTTAATTCTCTACAAAAAAGGTCTCTTAACATTTTGCCATAGCTCGCTTCGTTTCCGAGATATTTGCAGATTTATCTCAAGGGAAGGGGCCTGACGGACATATTTCGAGATATTTCTTCTTCTTGTTGTTCTTCTTCTGCACAGCTAAGCTGGAAGTGGCATTTGCAGCTCGCAATAGTGCAGAGTTACCTCAAAGAAAGGGGCCACGGTGTTTCTGTACCTGTATTATGTTGGTGCAGCTTCGGAACTTTTAAATATCTTGATATATCTCGAGAACTACGCATCTGATCAAAAAATATCATAGAACATAAAAAGTAGGAAACTTAATTCTCTACAAAAAAGGTATCTTAACATTTTGCCATAGCTCGCTTCGTTTCCGAGATATTTGCAGATTTATCTCAAGGGAAGGAGCCTGACGGACATATTTCGAGATATTTCTTCTTCTTGTTGTTCTTCTTCTGCACAGCTAAGCTGGAAGTGGCATTTGCAGCTCGCAATAGTGCAGAGTTACCTCAAAGAAAGGGGCCACGGTGTTTCTGTATCTCTATTATGTTGGTGCGGCTTCGGAACTTTTAAATATCTGGATATATCTCGCGAACTACGCATCTGATCAAAAAATATCATAGAACATAAAAAGTAGGAAATCTAATTTTCTACAAAAAAGGTCTCTTAACATGTTGCCATAGCTGGCATCGTTTCCGAGATATTTGCAGATTTAGCTCAAGGGAAGGGGCCTGACGGACATATTCCGAGATATTTCTTCTTCTTGTTGTTCCTCTTCTGCACAGCTAAGCTGGAAGTGGCATTTGCAGCTCGCAATAGTGCAGAGTTATCTCAAAGAAAGAGGCCACGGTGTTTCTGTATCTCTATTATGTTGGTGCGGCTTCGGAACTTTTAAATATCTGGATATATCTCGAGAACTACGCATCTGATCAAAAAATATCATAGAACATAAAAAGTAGGAAACCTAATTTTCTACAAAAAAGGTCTCTTAACATTTTGCCGTAGCTCGCTTCGTTTCCGAGATATTTGCAGATTTATCTCAAGGGAAGGGGCCTGACGGACATATTTCGAGATATTTCTTCTTCTTGTTGTTCTTCTTCTGCACAGCTAAGCTGGAAGTGGCATTTGCAGCTCGCAATAGTGCAGAGTTACCTCAAAGAAAGGGGCCACGGCGTTTCTGTATCTCTATTATGTTGGTGCGGCTTCGGAACTTTTAAATATCTGGATATATCTCGAGAACTACGCATCCGATCAAAAAATATCATAGAACATAAAAAGTAGGAAACTTAATTCTCTACAAAAAAGGTCTCTTAACATTTTGCCATAGCTCGCTTCGTTTCCGAGATATTTGCAGATTTATCTCAAGGGAAGGGGCCTAACGGACATATTTCGAGATATTTCTTCTTCTTGTTGTTCTTCTTCTGCACAGCTAAGCTGGAAGTGGCATTTGCAGCTCGCAATAGTGCAGAGATATCTCAAAGAAAGGGGCCACGGTGTTTCTGTATCTCTATTATCTTGGTGCGGCTTCGGAAATTTTAAATATCTTGATATATCTCGAGAACTACGCATCTGATGAAAAAATATCATACAACGTAAGAAGTAGGAAACTGAATTCCCTACGAAAAAGGTCTCTTAACATTTTGCCATAGCTCGCTTCGTTTCCGAGATATTTGCAGATTTATCTCAAGGGAAGGGTCCTAACGGACATATTTCGAGATATTTCTTCTTCTTGTTGTTCTTCTTCTGCACAGCTAAGCTGGAAGTGGCATTTGCAGCGCGCAATAGTGCAGAGTTATCTCAAAGAAAGGGGCCACGGTGTTTCTGTATCTCTATTATGTTGGTGCGGCTTCGGAACTTTTAAATATCTTGATATATCTCGAGAACTACGCATCTGATCAAAAAATATCATAGAACATAAAAAGTAGGAAACTTAATTCTCTACAAAAAAGGTCTCTTAACATTTTCCCATAGCTGGCATCGTTTCCGAGATATTTGCAGATTTAACTCAAGGGAAGGGGCCTGACGGACATATTCCGAGATATTTCTTCTTCTTGTTGTTCCTCTTCTGCACAGCTAAGCTGGAAGTGGCATTTGCAGCTCGCAATAGTGCAGAGTTATCTCAAAGAAAGAGGCCACGGTGTTTCTGTACCTGCATTATGTTGGTGCAGCTTCGGAACTTTTAAATATCTTGATATATCTCGAGAACTACGCATCTGATCAAAAAATATCATAGAACATAAAAAGTAGGAAACTTAATTCTCTACAAAAAAGGTATCTTAACATTTTGCCATAGCTCGCTTCGTTTCCGAGATATTTGCAGATTTATCTCAAGGGAAGGGGCCTGACGGACATATTTCGAGATATTTCTTCTTCTTGTTGTTCTTCTTCTGCACAGCTAAGCTGGAAGTGGCATTTGCAGGTCGCAATAGTGCAGAGTTATCTCAAAGAAAGAGGCCACGGTGTTTCTGTATCTCTATTATGTTGGTGCGGCTTCGGAACTTTTAAATATCTGGATATATCTCGAGAACTACGCATCTGATCAAAAAATATCATAGAACATAAAAAGTAGGAAACCTAATTTTCTACAAAAAAGGTCTCTTAACATTTTGCCGTAGCTCGCTTCGTTTCCGAGATATTTGCAGATTTATCTCAAGGGAAGGGGCCTGACGGACATATTTCGAGATATTTCTTCTTCTTGTTGTTCTTCTTCTGCACAGCTAAGCTGGAAGTGGCATTTGCAGCTCGCAATAGTGCAGAGTTACCTCAAAGAAAGGGGCCACGGCGTTTCTGTATCTCTATTATGTTGGTGCGGCTTCGGAACTTTTAAATATCTGGATATATCTCGAGAACTACGCATCCGATCAAAAAATATCATAGAACATAAAAAGTAGGAAACTTAATTCTCTACAAAAAAGGTCTCTTAACATTTTGCCATAGCTCGCTTCGTTTCCGAGATATTTGCAGATTTATCTCAAGGGAAGGGGCCTAACGGACATATTTCGAGATATTTCTTCTTCTTGTTGTTCTTCTTCTGCACAGCTAAGCTGGAAGTGGCATTTGCAGCTCGCAATAGTGCAGAGATATCTCAAAGAAAGGGGCCACGGTGTTTCTGTATCTCTATTATCTTGGTGCGGCTTCGGAAATTTTAAATATCTTGATATATCTCGAGAACTACGCATCTGATGAAAAAATATCATACAACGTAAGAAGTAGGAAACTGAATTCCCTACGAAAAAGGTCTCTTAACATTTTGCCATAGCTCGCTTCGTTTCCGAGATATTTGCAGATTTATCTCAAGGGAAGGGTCCTAACGGACATATTTCGAGATATTTCTTCTTCTTGTTGTTCTTCTTCTGCACAGCTAAGCTGGAAGTGGCATTTGCAGCGCGCAATAGTGCAGAGTTATCTCAAAGAAAGGGGCCACGGTGTTTCTGTATCTCTATTATGTTGGTGCGGCTTCGGAACTTTTAAATATCTTGATATATCTCGAGAACTACGCATCTGATCAAAAAATATCATAGAACATAAAAAGTAGGAAACTTAATTCTCTACAAAAAAGGTCTCTTAACATTTTCCCATAGCTGGCATCGTTTCCGAGATATTTGCAGATTTAACTCAAGGGAAGGGGCCTGACGGACATATTCCGAGATATTTCTTCTTCTTGTTGTTCCTCTTCTGCACAGCTAAGCTGGAAGTGGCATTTGCAGCTCGCAATAGTGCAGAGTTATCTCAAAGAAAGAGGCCACGGTGTTTCTGTACCTGCAGTATGTTGGTGCAGCTTCGGAACTTTTAAATATCTTGATATATCTCGAGAACTACGCATCTGATCAAAAAATATCATAGAACATAAAAAGTAGGAAACTTAATTCTCTACAAAAAAGGTATCTTAACATTTTGCCATAGCTCGCTTCGTTTCCGAGATATTTGCAGATTTATCTCAAGGGAAGGGGCCTGACGGACATATTTCGAGATATTTCTTCTTCTTGTTGTTCTTCTTCTGCACAGCTAAGCTGGAAGTGGCATTTGCAGGTCGCAATAGTGCAGAGTTATCTCAAAGAAAGGAGCCACGGCGTTTCTGTATCTCTATTATGTTGGTGCGGCTTCGGAACTTTTAAATATCTCGATATATCTCGAAAACTACGCTTCTGATCAAAAAATATCATAGAACGTAAATTGTAGGAAACATAATTCTCTACAAAAAAGGTCTCTTAACATGTTGCCATAGCTCGCTTCGTTTCCGAGATATTTGCAGATTTATCTCAAGGGAAGGGGTCTGACGGACATATTTCGAGATATTTCTTCTTCTTGTTGTTCTTCTTCTGCACAGCTAAGCTGGAAGTGGCATTTGCAGCTCGCAATAGTGCAGAGTTACCTCAAAGAAAGGGGCCACGGTGTTTCGGTATCTCTATTATGTTGGTCCGGCTTCGGAACTTTTAAATATCTGGATATATCTCGAGAACTACGCATCTGATCAAAAAATATCATAGAACATAAAAAGTAGGAAACCTAATTTTCTACAAAAAAGGTCTCTTAACATTTTGCCGTAGCTCGCTTCGTTTCCAAGATATTTGCAGATTTATCTCAAGGGAAGGGGCCTGACGGACATATTTCGAGATATTTCTTCTTCTTGTTGTTCTTCTTCTGCACAGCTAAGCTGGAAGTGGCATTTGCAGCTCGCAATAGTGCAGAGTTACCTCAAAGAAAGGGGCCACGGTGTTTCTGTATCTCTATTATGTTGGTGCGGCTTCGGAACTTTTAAATATCTGGATATATCTCGAGAACTACGCATCTGATCAAAAAATATCATAGAACATAAAAAGTAGAAAACTTAATTCTCTACAAAAAAGGTCTCTTAACATTTTGCCATAGCTCGCTTCGTTTCCGAGATATTTGCAGATTTATCTCATGGGAAGGGGCCTAACGGACATATTTCGAGATATTTCTTCTTCTTGTTGTTCTTCTTCTGCACAGCTAAGCTGGAAGTGGCATTTGCAGCTCGCAATAGTGCAGAGATATCTCAAAGAAAGGGGCTACGGTGTTTCTGTATCTCTATTATGTTGGTGCGGCTTCGGAAATTTTAAATATCTTGATATATCTCGAGAACTACGCATCTGATGAAAAAATATCATAGAACGTAAGAAGTTGGAAACTGAATTCCCTACGAAAAAGGTCTCTTAACATTTTGCCATAGCTCGCTTCGTTTCCGAGATATTTGCAGATTTATCTCAAGGGAAGGGGCCTGACGGACATATTTCGAGATATTTCTTCTTCTTGTTGTTCTTCTTCTGCACAGCTAAGCTGGAAGTGGCATTTGCAGCGCGCAATAGTGCAGAGTTATCTCAAAGAAAGGGGCCACGGTGTTTCTGTATCTCTATTATGTTGGTGCGGCTTCGGAACTTTTAAATATCTCGATATATCTCGAAAACTACGCTTCTGATCAAAAAATATCAGAGAACGTAAATTGTAGGAAACATAATTCTCTACAAAAAAGGTCTCTTAACATTTTGCCATAGCTCGCTTCGTTTCCGAGATATTTGCAGATTTATCTCAAGGGAAGGGGCCTGACGGACATATTTCGAGATATTTCTTCTTCTTGTTGTTCTTCTTCTGCACAGCTAAGCTGGAAGTGGCATTTGCAGCTCGCAATAGTGCAGAGTTATCTCAAAGAAAGGGGCCACGGTGTTTCTGTATCCCTATTATGTTGGTGCGGCTTCGGAACTTTTAAATATCTCGATATATCTCGAAAACTACGCTTCTGATCAAAAAATATCAGAGAACATAAAAAGTGGGAAACTTAATTCTCTACAAAAAAGGTCTCTTAACATTTTGCCATAGCTCGCTTGGTTTCCGAGATATTTGCAGATTTATCTCAAGGGAAGGGGCCTAACGGACATATTTCGAGATATTTCTTCTTCTTGTTGTTCTTCTTCTGCACAGCTAAGCTGGAAGTGGCATTTGCAGCTCGCAATAGTGCAGAGTTACCTCAAAGAAAGGGGCCACGGTGTTTCTGTATCTCTATTATGTTGGTGCGGCTTCGGAACTTTTAAATATCTGGATATATCTCGAGAACTACGCATCTGATCAAAAAATATCATAGAACATAAAAAGTAGGAAACCTAATTTGCTACAAAAAAGGTCTCTTAACATTTTCCCATAGCTGGCATCGTTTCCGAGATATTTGCAGATTTAGCTCAAGGGAAGGGGCCTGACGGACATATTCCGAGATATTTCTTCTTCTTGTTGTTCCTCTTCTGCACAGCTAAGCTGGAAGTGGCATTTGCAGCTCGCAATAGTGCAGAGTTATCTCAAAGAAAGAGGCCACGGTGTTTCTGTACCTGTATTATGTTGGTGCAGCTTCGGAACTTTTAAATATCTTGATATATCTCGAGAACTACGCATCTGATCAAAAAATATCATAGAACATAAAAAGTAGGAAACTTAATTCTCTACAAAAAAGGTATCTTAACATTTTGCCATAGCTCGCTTCGTTTCCGAGATATTTGCAGATTTATCTCAAGGGAAGGGGCCTGACGGACATATTTCGAGATATTTCTTCTTCTTGTTGTTCTTCTTCTGCACAGCTAAGCTGGAAGTGGCATTTGCAGGTCGCAATAGTGCAGAGTTATCTCAAAGAAAGGAGCCACGGCGTTTCTGTATCTCTATTATGTTGGTGCGGCTTCGGAACTTTCAAATATCTCGATATATCTCGAAAACTACGCTTCTGATCAAAAAATATCATAGAACGTAAATTGTAGGAAACATAATTCTCTACAAAAAAGGTCTCTTAACATGTTGCCATAGCTCGCTTCGTTTCCGAGATATTTGCAGATTTATCTCAAGGGAAGGGGTCTGACGGACATATTTCGAGATATTTCTTCTTCTTGTTGTTCTTCTTCTGCACAGCTAAGCTGGAAGTGGCATTTGCAGCTCGCAATAGTGCAGACTTACCTCAAAGAAAGGGGCCACGGTGTTTCGGTATCTCTATTATGTTGGTCCGGCTTCGGAACTTTTAAATATCTGGATATATCTCGAGAACTACGCATCTGATCAAAAAATATCATAGAACATAAAAAGTAGGAAACCTAATTTTCTACAAAAAAGGTCTCTTAACATTTTGCCG
Source organism: Osmia lignaria lignaria (assembly GCF_051020975.1). Taxonomy (NCBI): domain Eukaryota; kingdom Metazoa; phylum Arthropoda; class Insecta; order Hymenoptera; family Megachilidae; genus Osmia; species Osmia lignaria. The sequence continues at coordinate 375,000 of NW_027478159.1, read as the reverse complement.
TAGCTCGCTTCGTTTCCGAGATATTTGCAGATTTATCTCAAGGGAAGGGGCCTGACGGACATATTTCGAGATATTTCTTCTTCTTGTTGTTCTTCTTCTGCACAGCTAAGCTGGAAGTGGCATTTGCAGCTCGCAATAGTGCAGAGTTACCTCAAAGAAAGGGGCCACGGTGTTTCTGTATCTCTATTATGTTGGTGCGGCTTCGGAACTTTTAAATATCTGGATATATCTCGAGAACTACGCATCTGATCAAAAAATATCATAGAACATAAAAAGTAGGAAACCTAGTTTTCTACAAAAAAGGTCTCTTAACATTTTGCCGTAGCTCGCTTCGTTTCCGAGATATTTGCAGATTTATCTCAAGGGAAGGGGCCTGACGGACATATTTCGAGATATTTCTTCTTCTTGTTGTTCTTCTTCTGCACAGCTAAGCTGGAAGTGGCATTTGCAGCTCGCAATAGTGCAGAGTTACCTCAAAGAAAGGGGCCACGGTGTTTCTGTATCTCTATTATGTTGGTGCGGCTTCGGAACTTTTAAATATCTGGATATATCTCGAGAACTACGCATCTGATCAAAAAATATCGTAGAACATAAAAAGTAGAAAACTTAATTCTCTACAAAAAAGGTCTCTTAACATTTTGCCATAGCTCGCTTCGTTTCCGAGATATTTGCAGATTTATCTCAAGGGAAGGGGCCTGACGGACATATTTCGAGATATTTCTTCTTCTTGTTGTTCTTCTTCTGCACAGCTAAGCTGGAAGTGGCATTTGCAGCGCGCAATAGTGCAGAGTTATCTCAAAGAAAGGGGCCACGGTGTTTCTGTATCTCTATTATGTTGGTGCGGCTTCGGAACTTTTAAATATCTCGATATATCTCGAAAACTACGCTTCTGATCAAAAAATATCATAGAACGTAAATTGTAGCAAACATAATTCTCTACAAAAAAGGTCTCTTAACATGTTGCCATAGCTCGCTTCGTTTCCGAGATATTTGCAGATTTATCTCAAGGGAAGGGGTCTGACGGACATATTTCGAGATATTTCTTCTTCTTGTTGTTCTTCTTCTGCACAGCTAAGCTGGAAGTGGCATTTGCAGCTCGCAATAGTGCAGAGTTACCTCAAAGAAAGGGGCCACGGTGTTTCGGTATCTCTATTATGTTGGTCCGGCTTCGGAACTTTTAAATATCTGGATATATCTCGAGAACTACGCATCTGATCAAAAAATATCATAGAACATAAAAAGTAGGAAACCTAATTTTCTACAAAAAAGGTCTCTTAACATTTTGCCGTAGCTCGCTTCGTTTCCGAGATATATGCAGATTTATCTCAAGGGAAGGGGCCTGACGGACATATTTCGAGATATTTCTTCTTCTTGTTGTTCTTCTTCTGCACAGCTAAGCTGGAAGTGGCATTTGCAGCTCGCAATAGTGCAGAGTTACCTCAAAGAAAGGGGCCACGGTGTTTCTGTATCTCTATTATGTTGGTGCGGCTTCGGAACTTTTAAATATCTGGATATATCTCGAGAACTACGCATCTGATCAAAAAATATCATAGAACATAAAAAGTAGGAAACCTAGTTTTCTACAAAAAAGGTCTCTCAACATTTTGCCGTAGCTCGCTTCGTTTCCGAGATATTTGCAGATTTATCTCAAGGGAAGGGGCCTGACGGACATATTTCGAGATATTTCTTCTTCTTGCTGTTCTTCTTCTGCACAGCTAAGCTGGAAGTGGCATTTGCAGCTCGCAATAGTGCAGAGTTACCTCAAAGAAAGGGGCCACGGTGTTTCTGTATCTCTATTATGTTGGTGCGGCTTCGGAACTTTTAAATATCTGGATATATCTCGAGAACTACGCATCTGATCAAAAAATTTCATAGAACATAAAAAGTAGAAAACTTAATTCTCTACAAAAAAGGTCTCTCAACATTTTGCCATAGCTCGCTTCGTTTCCGAGATATTTGCAGATTTATCTCATGGGAAGGGGCCTAACGGACATATTTCGAGATATTTCTTCTTCTCGTTGTTCTTCTTCTGCACAGCTAAGCTGGAAGTGGCATTTGCAGCTCGCAATAGTGCAGAGATATCTCACAGAAAGGGGCCACGGTGTTTCTGTATCTCTATTATGTTGGTGCGGCTTCGGAACTTTTAAATATCTTGATATATCTCGAAAACTAAGCATCTGATCAATAAGCATCATACAACATGAATAGTAGGAAACTTAATTCTCTACAAAAAAGGTCTCTTAACATTTTGCCATAGCTCGTATCGTTTCCGAGATATTTGCAGATATAGCTCAAGGGAAGGGGCCTGACGGACATATTTCGAGATATTTCTTCCTCTTGTTGTTCTCCTTCTGCACAGCTAAGCTGCAAGTGGCATTTGCAGCTCGGAATAGTGCAGAGTTATTTCAAAGAAAGAGGCTACAGTGTTTATGTATCTTTATTATGTTGGTGCGGCTTCGGAACTTTTAAATATCTCGATATATCTCGAAAACTACGCATCTGATCAAAAAATATCGTAGAACATAAATTGTAGGAAACATAATTCTCTACAAAAAAGGTCTCTCAACATCTTCCCATAGCTCGCATCGTTTCCGAGATATTTGCAGATGTAGCTCAAGTGAAGGGGCCTGACGGACATATTCCGAGATATTTCTTGTTCTTGTTGTGCTTCTTCGGCACAGCTAAGCTGGAAGTGGCATTTGCAGCTCGCAATAGTGCAGAATTATCTCAAAGAAAGAGGCCACGGTGTTTCTGTACCTCTATTATGTTGGTGCAGCTTCGGAACTTTTAAATATCTTGATATGTCTCGAGAACTACGCATCTGATCAAAAAATATCATAGAACATAAAAAGTAGGATACTTAATTCTCTACAAAAAAGGTATCTTAACATTTTGCCATAGCTCGCTTCGTTTCCGAGATATTTGCAAATTTATCTCAAGGGAAGGTTCCTGACGGACATATTTCGAGATATTTCTTCTTCTTGTTGTTCTTCTTCTGCACAGCTAAGCTGGAAGTGGCATTTGCGGCGCGCAATAGTGCAGAGTTATTTCAAAGAAAGAGGCGACGGTGTTTGTGTATTTTATTATGTTGGTGCGGCTTCGGAACTTTTAAATATCTCGATATATCTCGAAAACCACGCATCTGATCAAAAAATATCATAGAACGTAAATTGTAGGAAACATAATTCTCTACAAAAAAGGTATCTTAACATTTTGCTATAGCTCGCTTCGTTTCCGAGATATTTGCAGATTTATCTCAAGGCAAGGGGCCTGACGGACATATTTCGAGATACTTCTTCTTCTTGTTATTCTTCTTCGGCACAGCTAAGCTGGAAGTGGCATTTGCAGCTCGCAATAGTGCAGAGTTATCTCACAGAAAGGGGCCACGGTGTTTCTGTATCTCTATTATGTTGGTGCGGCTTCGGAACTTTTAAATATCTCGATATATCTCGAAAACTACGCATCTGACCAAAAAATATCATAGAACATAAATAGTAGGAAACTTAATTTCCTACAAAAACGGTCTCTCAACATTTTGCCATAGCTCGCATCGTTTCCGAGATATATGCAGATGTAGCACAAGGGAAGGGGCCTGACGGACATATTCCGAGATATTTCTTGTTCTTGTTGTGCTTTTTCTGCACAGCTAAGCTGGAACTGGCATTTGCGGCGCGCAATAGTGCAGAGTTATTTCAAAGAAAGAGGCGACGGTGTTTGTGTATTTTATTATGTTGGTGCGGCTTCGGAACTTTTAAATATCTCGATATACCTCGAAAATTACGCATCTGATCAAAAAATATCATACAACATAAACTGTAGGAAACATAATTCTCTACAAAAAAGGTCTCTTAACAGTTTGCCATAGCTCGCATCGTTTCCGAGATATTTGCAGATTTATCTCAAGGGAAGGGGCCTGACGGACATATTTCGAGATATTTCTTCTTCTAGTTGTTCTTCTTCTGCACAGCTAAGCTGGAAGTGGCATTTGCAGCTCGGAATAGTGCAGAGTTATCTCACAGAAAGGGGCCACGGTGTTTCTGTATCGTTATTATGTTGGTGCGGCTTCGGAACTTTTAAATATCTTGATATATCTCGAAAACTACGCATCTGATAATAAAATATCATAGAACATAAATAGTAGGAAACTTAATTTCCTACAAAAAAGATCTCTCAACATTTTGCCAGAGCTCGCATCGTTTCCAAGATATTTGCAGATTTAGCTCAAAGGAAGGGGCCTGACGGACATATTTCGAGATATTTCTTCTTCTTGTTGTTCCTCTTCAGCACAGCTAAGCTGGAAGTTGCATTTGCAGCTCGCAATAGTGCAGAGTTATCTCACAGAAAGGGGCCACGGTGTTTCTGTATCTTTATTATGTTGGTGCGGCTTCGGAACTTTTAAATATCTTGATATATCTCGAAAACTAAGCATCTGATCAAAAAACATCATAGAACATGAATAGTAGGAAACTTAATTCTCTACAAAAAAGGTCTCTTAACATTTTGCCATAGCTCGCATCGTTTCCGATATATTTGCAGATGTAGCTCAAGTGAAGGGGCATGACGGACATATTCCGAGATATTTCTTGTTCTTGTTGTGCTTCTTCTGCACAGCTAAGCTGGAAGTGGCATTTGCAGCTCGCAATAGTGCAGAGTTGTCTCAAAGAAAGGGGCCACGGTGTTTCTGTATCTTTATTATGTTGGTGCGGCTTCGGAACTTTTAAATATCTTGATATATCTCGAGAACTGCGCATCTGATCAAAAAATATCATAGAACATAAAAAGTAGTAAACTTAATTCTCTACAAAAAAGGTGTCTTAACATTTTGCCATAGCTCGCATCGTTTGCGAGATATTTGCAGATGTAGCTCAAGTGAAGGGGCCTGACGGACATATTTCGAGATATTTCTTCCTCTTGTTGTTCTTCTTCTGCACAGCTAAGCTGGAAGTGGCATTTGCGGCTCGGAATAGTGCAGAGTTATTTCAAAGAAAGAGGCCACGGTGTTTATGTATCTTTATTATGTTGGTACGGATTCGGAACTTTTAAATATCAAAATATATCTCGAAAACTACGCATCTGATCAAAAAAAATCATAGATCATAAATAGTAGGAAACTTAATTTCCTACAAAAAAGGTCTCTCAACATTTTGCCATAGCTTGCATCGTTTCCGAGATATTTGCAGATTTATCGCAAGGGAAGGGGCCTGACGGACATCTTCCGAGATATTTCCGGTTCTTGTTGTGCTTCATCTGCACAGCTAAGATGGAACTGGCATTTGCAGCTCGCAATAGTGCAGAGTTATCTCACAGAAAGGGGCCACGGTGTTTCTGTATCTCTATTGTGTTGGTGCGGCTTCGGAACTTTTAAATATCTTGATATATCTCGAGAACTACGCATCTGATCAAAAAATATCATACATCATAAATAGTAGGAAACTTAATTTTCTACAAAAAAGGTCTCTCAACATTTTGCCATAGCTCGCATCGTTTCCGAGATATTTGCAGATTTAGCTAAAGTGAAGGGGCCTGACGGACATATTCCGAGATATTTCTTCTTCTTGTTGTTCCTCTTCAGCACAGCTAAGCTGGAAGTGGCATTTGCTGCTCGCAATAGTGCAGAGTTATCTCACAGAAAGGGGCCACGGTGTTTCTGTATCTCTATTATGTTGGTGCGGCTTCGGAACTTTTAAATGTCATGACATATCTCGAAAACTACGCATCTGATCAAAAAATATCATAGAACATAAATAGTAGGAAACTTAATTTCCTACAAAAAAGGTCTCTCATCATTTTGCCATAGCTCGCATCGTTTCCGAGATATTTGCAGATTTAGCTCAAAGGAAGGGGCCTGACGGACATATTTCGAGATATTTCTTCTTCTTGTTGTTCCTCTTCAGCACAGCTAAGCTGGAAGTGGCATTTGCAGCTCGCAATAGTGCAGAGTTATCTCAAAGAAAGGATCCACGGTGTTCCTGTATCTTTATTATGTTGGTGCGGCTTCGGAACTTTTAAATATCTTGATATATCTCGAAAACTAAGCATCTGATCAATAAACATCATACAACATGAATAGTAGGAAACTTAATTCTCTACAAAAAAGGTCTCTTAACATTTTGCCATAGCTCGCATCGTTTCCGAGATATTTGCAGATATAGCTCAAGGGAAGGGGCCTGACGGACATATTTCGAGATATTTCTTCCTCTTGTTGTTCTCCTTCTGCACAGCTAAGCTGCAAGTGGCATTTGCAGCTCGGAATAGTGCAGAGTTATTTCAAAGAAAGAGGCTACAGTGTTTATGTATCTTTATTATGTTGGTGCGGCTTCGGAACTTTTAAATATCTCGATATATCTCGAAAACTACGCATCTGATCAAAAAATATCGTAGAACATAAATTGTAGGAAACATAATTCTCTACAAAAAAGGTCTCTCAACATCTTCCCATAGCTCGCATCGTTTCCGAGATATTTGCAGATGTAGCTCAAGTGAAGGGGCCTGACGGACATATTCCGAGATATTTCTTGTTCTTGTTGTGCTTCTTCGGCACAGCTAAGCTGGAAGTGGCATTTGCAGCTCGCAATAGTGCAGAGTTATCTCAAAGAAAGAGGCCACGGTGTTTCTGTACCTCTATTATGTTGGTGCAGCTTCGGAACTTTTAAATATCTTGATATGTCTCGACAACTACGCATCTGATCAAAAAATATCATAGAACATAAAAAGTAGGATACTTAATTCTCTACAAAAAAGGTATCTTAACATTTTGCCATAGCTCGCTTCGTTTCCGAGATATTTGCAGATTTATCTCAAGGGAAGGTTCCTGACGGACATATTTCGAGATATTTCTTCTTCTTGTTGTTCTTCTTCTGCACAGCTAAGCTGGAAGTGGCATTTGCGGCGCGCAATAGTGCAGAGTTATTTCAAAGAAAGAGGCGACGGTGTTTGTGTATTTTATTATGTTGGTGCGGCTTCGGAACTTTTAAATATCTCGATATATCTCGAAAACCACGCATCTGATCAAAAAATATCATAGAACGTAAATTGTAGGAAACATAATTCTCTACAAAAAAGGTATCTTAACATTTTGCTATAGCTCGCTTCGTTTCCGAGATATTTGCAGATTTATCTCAAGGCAAGGGGCCTGACGGACATATTTCGAGATACTTCTTCTTCTTGTTATTCTTCTTCGGCACAGCTAAGCTGGAAGTGGCATTTGCAGCTCGCAATAGTGCAGAGTTATCTCACAGAAAGGGGCCACGGTGTTTCTGTATCTCTATTATGTTGGTGCGGCTTCGGAACTTTTAAAAATCTTGATATATCTCGAGAACTACGCATCTGATCAAAAAATATCATAGAACATAAAAAGTAGGAAACTTAATTCTCTACAAAAGAGGTCTCTTAACATTTTGCCATAGCTCGCATCGTTTCCGAGATATTTGCAGATATAGCTCAAGGGAAGGGGCCTGACGGACATATTTCGAGATATTTCTTCTTCTTGTTGTTCTTCTTCTGCACAACTATGCTGGAAGTGGCATTTCAAGCCCGCAATAGTGCAGAGTTATCTCGAAGAAAGGATCCACGGTGTTTCTGTATCTTTATTATGTTGGTGCGGCTTCGGAACTTTTAAATATCTTGATATATCTCGAAAACTACGCATCTGATCATAAAACATCATAGAACATGAATTGTAGGAAACTTAATTTCCTACGAAAAAGGTCTCTCAACATTTTGCCACAGCTCGCATCGTTTCCGAGATATTTGCAGATTTAGCTCAAAGGAAGGGGCCTGACGGACATATTTCGAGATATTTCTTCTTCTTGTTGTTCTTCTTCTGCACAGCTAAACTGGAAGTGGCATTTCCAGCTCGCAATAGTGCAGAGTTATTTCAAAGAAAGAGGCCACGGTGTTTATGTATCTTTATTATGTTGGTGCGGCTTCGGAACTTTTAAATATCTCGATATACCTCGAAAATTACGCATCTGATCAAAAAATATCATACAACATAAACTGTAGGAAACATAATTCTCTACAAAAAAGGTCTCTTAACAGTTTGCCATAGCTCGCATCGTTTCCGAGATATTTGCAGATTTATCTCAAGGGAAGGGGCCTGACGGACATATTTCGAGATATTTCTTCTTCTAGTTGTTCTTCTTCTGCACAGCTAAGCTGGAAGTGGCATTTGCAGCTCGGAATAGTGCAGAGTTATCTCACAGAAAGGGGCCACGGTGTTTCTGTATCTTTATTATGTTGGTGCGGCTTCGGAACTTTTAAATATCTTGATATATCTCGAAAACTACGCATCTGATAATAAAATATCATAGAACATAAATAGTAGGAAACTTAATTTCCTACAAAAAAGGTCTCTCAACATTTTGCCAGAGCTCGCATCGTTTCCAAGATATTTGCAGATTTAGCTCAAAGGAAGGGGCCTGACGGACATATTTCGAGATATTTCTTCTTCTTGTTGTTCCTCTTCAGCACAGCTAAGCTGGAAGTTGCATTTGCAGCTCGCAATAGTGCAGAGTTATCTCAAAGATATGGGCCACGGTGTTTCTGTATCTCTATTATGTTGGTGCGGCTTCGGAACTTTTAAATATCTTGATATATCTCGAGAACTACGCATCTGATCAAAAAATATCATAGATCATAAAAAGTAGGAAACCTAATTCTCTACAAAAAAGGTGTCTTAACAGTTTGCCATAGCTCGCATCGTTTGCGAGATATTTGCAGATGTATCTAAAGGGAAGGGGCCTGACGGACATATTCCGAGATATTTCTTGTTCTTGTTGTGCTTCTTCTGCACAGCTAAGCTGGAACTGGCATTTACTGCTCGCAATAGTGCAGAGTTATCTCACAGAAAGGGGCCACGGTGTTTCTGTATCTTTATTATGTTGGTGCGGCTTCGGAACTTTTAAATATCTTGATATATCTCGAAAACTAAGCATCTGATCAAAAAACATCATAGAACATGAATAGTAGGAAACTTAATTCTCTACAAAAAAGGTCTCTTAACATTTTGCCATAGCTCGCATCGTTTCCGATATATTTGCAGATGTAGCTCAAGTGAAGGGGCATGACGGACATATTCCGAGATATTTCTTGTTCTTGTTGTTCTTCTTCTGCACAGCTAAGCTGGAAGTGGCATTTGCGGCTCGGAATAGTGCAGAGTTATTTCAAAGAAAGAGGCCACGGTGTTTATGTATCTTTATTATGTTGGTACGGATTCGGAACTTTTAAATATCAAAATATATCTCGAAAACTACGCATCTGATCAAAAAATATCATAGATCATAAATAGTAGGAAACTTAATTTCCTACAAAAAAGGTCTCTCAACATTTTGCCATAGCTTGCATCGTTTCCGAGATATTTGCAGATTTATCTCAAGGGAATGGGCCTGACGGACATCTTCCGAGATATTTCCGGTTCTTGTTGTGCTTCATCTGCACAGCTAAGCTGGAACTGGCATTTGCAGCTCGCAATAGTGCAGAGTTATCTCACAGAAAGGGGCCACGGTGTTTCTGTATCTCTATTGTGTTGGTGCGGCTTCGGAACTTTTAAATATCTTGATATATCTCGAGAACTACGCATCTGATCAAAAAATATCATACAACATAAATAGTAGGAAACTTAATTTTCTACAAAAAAGGTCTCTCAACATTTTGCCATAGCTCGCATCGTTTCCGAGATATTTGCAGATTTAGCTAAAGTGAAGGGGCCTGACGGACATATTCCGAGATATTTCTTCTTCTTGTTGTTCCTCTTCAGCACAGCTAAGCTGGAAGTGGCATTTGCAGCTCGCAATAGTGCAGAGTTATCTCAAAGAAAGGGGCCACGGTGTTTCTGTATCTCTATTATGTTGGTGCGGCTTCGGAACTTTTAAATATCTTGATATATCTCGAAAACTAAGCATCTGATCAATAAACATCATACAACATGAATAGTAGGAAACTTAATTCTCTACAAAAAAGGTCTCTTAACATTTTGCCATAGCTCGTATCGTTTCCGAGATATTTGCAGATATAGCTCAAGGGAAGGGGCCTGACGGACATATTTCGAGATATTTCTTCCTCTTGTTGTTCTCCTTCTGCACAGCTAAGCTGCAAGTGGCATTTGCAGCTCGGAATAGTGCAGAGTTATTTCAAAGAAAGAGGCTACAGTGTTTATGTATCTTTATTATGTTGGTGCGGCTTCGGAACTTTTAAATATCTCGATATATCTCGAAAACTAAGCATCTTATCAAAGAACATCATAGAACCTGAATAGTAGGAAACATAGTTCTCTACAAAAAAGGTCTCTTAACATTTTGCCATAGCTCGCATCGTTTCCGAGATATTTGCAGATATAGCTCAAGGGACGGGGCCTGACGGACATATTTCGAGATATTTCTTCTTCTTGTTGTTCCTCTTCAGCACAGCTAAGCTGGAAGTGGCATTTCTAGCCTGCAATAGTGCAGAGTTATCTCAAAGAAAGGATCCACGGTGTTCCTGTATCTTTATTATGTTGGTGCGGCTTCGGAACTTTTAAATATCTCGATATATCTCGAAAACTACGCATCTGACCAAAAAATATTATAGAACATAAATAGTAGGACACTTAATTTCCTACAAAAAAGGTCTCTCAACATTTTGCCATAGCTCGCATCGTTTCCCATATATTTGCAGATGTATCTCAAGGGAAGGGGCCTGACGGACATATTCCGAGATATTTCTTGTTCTTGTTGTGCCTCTTCTGCAAAGCTAAGCTGGAACTGGCATTTGCTGCTCGCAATAGTGCAGAGTTATCTCACAGAAAGGGGCCACGGTGTTTCTGTATCTTTATTATGTTGGTGCGGCTTCGGAACTTTTAAATATCTTGATATATCTCGAAAACTAAGCATCTGATCAAAAAACATCATAGAACATGAATAGTAGGAAACTTAATTCTCTACAAAAAAGGTCTCTTAACATTTTGCCATAGCTCGCATCGTTTCCGAGATATTTGCAGATATAGCTCAAGGGAAGGGGCCTGACGGACATATTTCGAGATATTTCTTCTTCTTGTTGTGCTTCTTCTGCACAGCTAAGCTGGAATTGGCATTTGCTGCCCGCAATAGTGCAGAATTATCTCAAAGAATGGGGCCACGGTGTTTCGGTATCTCTATTATGTTGGTGCGGCTTCGGAACTTGTAAGTATCTTGATATATATCGAGAACTACGCATCTGATCAAAACATATAATAGAACATAAAAAGTAGGAAACTTAATTTTCTACAAAAAAGGTGTCTTAACATTTTGCCATAGCTCGCATCGTTTGCGAGATATTTGCAGATTTAACTCAAGGGAAAGGGCCTGACGGACATATTCCGAGATAATTCTTGTTCTTGTTGTGCTTCTTCTGCACAGCTGAGCTGGAACTGGCATTTGCTGCTCGCAATAGTGCAGAGTTATCTCACAGAAAGGGGCCACGGTGTTTCTGTATCTCTATTATGTTGGTGCGGCTTCGGAACTTTTAAATGTCATGATATATCTCGAAAACTACGCATCTGATCAAAAAATATCATAGAACATAAATAGTAGGAAACTAAATTTCCTACAAAAAAGGTCTCTCATCATTTTGCCATAGCTCGCATCGTTTCCGAGATATTTGCAGATTTAGCTCAAAGGAAGGGGCCTGACGGACATATTTCGAGATATTTTTTCTTCTTGTTGTTCCTCTTCAGCACAGCTAAGCTGGAAGTGGCATTTGCAGCTCGCAATAGTGCAGAGTTATCTCAAAGAAAGGATCCACGGTGTTTCTGTATCTTTATTCTGTTGGTGCGGCTTCGGAACTTTTATATATCTTGATATATCTCGAAAACTAAGCATCTTATCAAAGAACATCATAGAACCTGAATAGTAGGAAACTTAGTTCTCTACAAAAAAGGTCTCTTAACATTTTGCCATAGCTCGCATCGTTTCCGAGATATTTGCAGATATAGCTCAAGGGACGGGGCCTGACGGACATATTTCGAGATATTTCTTCTTCTTGTTGTGCTTCTTCTGCACAGCTAAGCTGGAATTGGCATTTGCTGCTCGCAATAGTGCAGAGTTATCTCAAAGAATGGGGCCACGGTGTTTCGGTATCTCTATTATGTTGGTGCGGCTTAGGAACCTGTAAGTATCTTGATATATATCGAGAACTACGCATCTGATCAAAACATATCATAGAACATAAAAAGTAGGAAACTTAATTTTCTACAAAAAAGTGTCTTAACATTTTGCCATAGCTCGCATCGTTTGCGAGATATTTGCAGATTTAACTCAAGGGACGGGGCCTGACGGACATATTTCGAGATATTTCTTCTTCTTGTTGTTCTTCTTCTGCACAGCTAAACTGGAAGTGGCATTTCCAGCTCGCAATAGTGCAGAGTTATCTCAAAGAAAGGATCCACGGTGTTTCTGTATCTTTATTTTGTTGGTGCGGCTTCGGAACTTTTAAATATCTCGATATATCTCGAAGACTGCGCATCTGATCAAAAAATATCATAGATCATAAATAGTAGGAAACTTAATTTCCTACAAAAAAGGTCTCTCAACATTTTGCCATAGCTCGGATCGTTTCCGAGATATTTGCAGATTTAGCTCAACGGAAGGGGCCTGACGGACATATTTCGAGATATTTCTTCTTCTTGTTGTTCCTCTTCAGCACAGCTAAGCTGGAAGTGGCATTTGCAGCTCGCAATAGTGCAGAGTTATCTCAAAGAAAGGGGCCACGGTGTTTCTGTATCTTTATTATGTTGGTGCGGCTTCGGAACTTTTATATATCTTGATATATCTCGAAAACTAAGCATCTTATCAAAGAACATCATAGAACCTGAATAGTAGGAAACTTAGTTCTCTACAAAAAAGGTCTCTTAACATTTTGCCATAGCTCGCATCGTTTCCGAGATATTTGCAGATATAGCTCAAGGGACGGGGCCTGACGGACATATTTCGAGATATTTCTTCTTCTTGTTGTTCCTCTTCAGCACAGCTAAGCTGGAAGTGGCATTTCTAGCCTGCAATAGTGCAGAGTTATCTCAAAGAAAGGATCCACGGTGTTTCTGTATCTCTATTATGTTGGTGCGGCTTCGGAACTTTTAAATATCTTGATATATCTCGAGAACTACGCATCTGATCAAAAAATATCATAGATCATAAAAAGTAGGAAACTTAATTCTCTACAAAAAAGGTGTCTTAACATTTTGCCATAGCTCGCATCGTTTCCGAGATATTTGCAGATATAGCTCAAGGGACGGGGCCTGACGGACATATTTCGAGATATTTCTTCTTCTTGTTGTTCCTCTTCAGCACAGCTAAGCTGGAAGTGGCATTTCTAGCCTGCAATAGTGCAGAGTTATCTCAAAGAAAGGATCCACGGTGCTCCTGTATCTTTATTATGTTGGTGCGGCTTCGGAACTTTTAAATATCTCGATATATCTAGAAAACTACGCATCTGAACAAAAAATATTATAGAACATAAATAGTAGGACACTTAATTTCCTACAAAAAAGGTCTCTAAACATTTTGCCATAGCTCGCATCGTTTCCCATATATTTGCAGATGTATCTCAAGGGAAGGGGCCTGACGGACATATTCCGAGATATTTCTTGTTCTTGTTGTGCTTCTTCTGCACAGCTAAGCTGGAACTGGCATTTGCTGCTCGCAATAGTGCAGAGTTATCTCACAGAAAGGGGCCACGGTGTTTCTGTATCTTTATTATGTTGGTGCGGCTTCGGAACTTTTAAATATCTTGATATATCTCGAAAACTAAGCATCTGATCAAAAAACATCATAGAACATGAATAGTAGGAAACTTAATTCTCTACAAAAAAGGTCGCTTAACATTTTGCCATAGCTCGCATCGTTTCCGAGATATTTGCAGATATAGCTCAAGGGAAGGGGCCTGACGGACATATTTCGAGATATTTCTTCTTCTTGTTGTGCTTCTTCTGCACAGCTAAGCTGGAATTGGCATTTGCTGCTCGCAATAGTGCAGAGTTATCTCAAAGAATGGGGCCACGGTGTTTCGGTATCTCTATTATGTTGGTGCGGCTTCGGAACTTGTAAGTATCTTGATATATATCGAGAACTACGCATCTGATCAAAACATATCATACAACATAAAAAGTAGGAAACTTAATTTTCTACAAAAAAGGTGTCTTAACATTTTGCCATAGCTCGCATCGTTTGCGAGATATTTACAGATTTAACTCAAGGGACGGGGCCTGACGGACATATTTCGAGATATTTCTTCTTCTTGTTGTTCTTCTTCTGCACAGCTAAACTGGAAGTGGCATTTCCAGCTCGCAATAGTGCAGAGTTATCTCAAAGAAAGGGGCCACGGTGTTTCTGTATCTTTATTATGTTGGTGCGGCTTCGGAACTTTTAAATATCATGATATATCTCGAAAACTACGCATCTGATCAAAAAATATCATAGAACATAAATAGTAGGAAACTTAATTTCCTACAAAAAAGGTCTCTCATCATTTTGCCATAGCTCGCATCGTTTCCGAGATATTTGCAGATTTAGCTCAACGGAAGGGGCCTGACGGACATATTTCGAGATATTTCTTCTTCTTGTTGTTCCTCTTCAGCACAGCTAAGCTGGAAGTGGCATTTGCAGCTCGCAATAGTGCAGAGTTATCTCAAAGAAAGGGGCCACGGTGTTTCTGTATCTTTATTATGTTGGTGCGGCTTCGGAACTTTTATATATCTTGATATATCTCGAAAACTAAGCATCTTATCAAAGAACATCATAGAACCTGGATAGTAGGAAACTTAGTTCTCTACAAAAAAGGTCTCTTAACATTTTGCCATAGCTCGCATCGTTTCCGAGATATTTGCAGATATAGCTCAAGGGACGGGGCCTGACGGACATATTTCGAGATATTTCTTCTTCTTGTTGTTCCTCTTCAGCACAGCTAAGCTGGAAGTGGCATTTCTAGCCCGCAATAGTGCAGAGTTATCTCAAAGAAAGGATCCACGGTGTTTCTGTATCTTTATTATGTTGGTGCGGCTTCGGAACTTTAAAATATCTCGATATATCTCGAAAACTACGCATCTGACCAAAAAATATCATAGAACATAAATAGTAGGAAACTTAATTTCCTACAAAAACGGTCTCTCAACATCTTGCCATAGCTCGCATCGTTTGCGAGATATTTGCAGATTTAACTCAAGGGAAGGGGCCTGACGGACATATTCCGAGATAATTCTTGTTCTTGTTGTGCTTCTTCTGCACAGCTGAGCTGGAACTGGCATTTGCTGCTCGCAATAGTGCAGAGTTATCTCACAGAAAGGGGCCACGGTGTTTCTGTATCTCTATTGTGTTGGTGCGGCTTCGGAACTTTTAAATACCTTGATATATCTCGAGAACTACGCATCTAATCAAAAAATATCATACAAGATAAAAAGTAGGAAACTTAATTCTCTACAAAAAAGGTGTCTTAACATTTTACCATAGCTCGCATCGTTTGCGAGATATTTGCAGATATAGCTCAAGGGACGGGGCCTGACGGACATATTTCGAGATATTTCTTCTTCTTGTTGTTCCTCTTCAGCACAGCTAAGCTGGAAGTGGCATTTCTAGCCTGCAATAGTGCAGAGTTATCTCAAAGAAAGGATCCACGGTGTTCCTGTATCTTTATTATGTTGGTGCGGCTTCGGAACTTTTAAATATCTCGATATATCTCGAAAACTACGCATCTGACCAAAAAATATTATAGAACATAAATAGTAGGACACTTAATTTCCTACAAAAAAGGTCTCTAAACATTTTGCCATAGCTCGCATCGTTTCCCATATATTTGCAGATGTATCTCAAGGGAAGGGGCCTGACGGACATATTCCGAGATATTTCTTGTTCTTGTTGTGCTTCTTCTGCACAGCTAAGCTGGAACTGGCATTTGCTGCTCGCAATAGTGCAGAGTTATCTCACAGAAAGGGGCCACGGTGTTTCTGTATCTTTATTATGTTGGTGCGGCTTCGGAACTTTTAAATATCTTGATATATCTCGAAAACTAAGCATCTGATCAAAAAACATCATAGAACATGAATAGTAGGAAACTTAATTCTCTACAAAAAAGGTCGCTTAACATTTTGCCATAGCTCGCATCGTTTCCGAGATATTTGCAGATATAGCTCAAGGGAAGGGGCCTGACGGACATATTTCGAGATATTTCTTCTTCTTGTTGTGCTTCTTCTGCACAGCTAAGCTGGAATTGGCATTTGCTGCTCGCAATAGTGCAGAGTTATCTCAAAGAATGGGGCCACGGTGTTTCGGTATCTCTATTATGTTGGTGCGGCTTCGGAACTTGTAAGTATCTGGATATATATCGAGAACTACGCATCTGATCAAAACATATCATACAACATAAAAAGTAGGAAACTTAATTTTCTACAAAAAAGGTGTCTTAACATTTTGCCATAGCTCGCATCGTTTGCGAGATATTTGCAGATTTAACTCAAGGGACGGGGCCTGACGGACATATTTCGAGATATTTCTTCTTCTTGTTGTTCTTCTTCTGCACAGCTAAACTGGAAGTGGCATTTCCAGCTCGCAATAGTGCAGAGTTATCTCAAAGAAAGGGGCCACGGTGTTTCTGTATCTTTATTATGTTGGTGCGGCTTCGGAACTTTTAAATATCATGATATATCTCGAAAACTACGCATCTGATCAAAAAATATCATAGAACATAAATAGTAGGAAACTTAATTTCCTACAAAAAAGGTCTCTCATCATTTTGCCATAGCTCGCATCGTTTCCGAGATATTTGCAGATTTAGCTCAAAGGAAGGGGCCTGACGGACATATTTCGAGATATTGCTTCTTCTTGTTGTTCCTCTTCAGCACAGCTAAGCTGGAAGTGGCATTTCCAGCCCGCAATAGGGCAGAGTTATCTCAAAGAAAGGATCGACGGTGTTTCTGTATCTTTATTACGTTGGTGCGGCTTCGGAACTTTTATATATCTTGACATATCTCGAGAACTACGCATCTGATCAAAAAATATCATAGAACATAAAAAGTAGGAAACTTAATTCTCTACAAAAAAGGTCTCTTAACATTTTGCCATAGCTCGCTTCGTTTCCGAGATATTTGCAGATTTATCTCAAGGGAAGGGGCCTGACGGACATATTTCGAGATATTTCTTCTTCTTGTTGTTCTTCTTCTGCACAGCTAAGCTCGAAGTGGCATTTGCAGCTCGCAATAGTGCAGAGTTATCTCAAAGAAAGGGGCCACGGTGTTTCTCTATCTTTATTATGTTGGTGCGGCTTCGGAAGTTTTAAATATCTTGATATATCTCGAAAACTACGCATCTCATCAAAAAATATCATAGAACATAAATAGTAGGAAACTTAATTTCCTACAAAAATGGTCTCTCAACATCTTGCCATAGCTCGCCTCGTTTCCGAGATATTTGCAGATGTAGCTCAAGTCAAGGGGCCTGACGGACATATTCCGAGATATTTCTTGTTCTTGTTGTTCTCCTTCTGCACAGCTAAGCTGCAAGTGGCATTTGCAGCTCGGAATAGTGCAGAGTTATTTCAAGGAAAGAGGCCACAGTGTTTATGTATCTTTATTATGTTGGTGCGGCTTCGGAACTTTTAAATATCTCGATATATCTCGAAAACTACGCATCTGATCAAAAAATATCATAGAACATAAATTGTAGGAAACATAATTCTCTACAAAAAAGGTCGCTCAACATCTTCCCATAGCTCGCATCGTTTCCGAGATATTTGCAGATGTAGCTCAAGGGAAGGGGCCTGACGGACATATTTCGAGATATTTCTTCTTCTTGTTGTTCTTCTTCTGCACAGCTAAGCTGGAAGTGGCATTGGCAGGTCGCAATAGTGCAGAGTTATCTCAAAGAAAGGGGCCACGGTGTTTCTGTATCTCTATTATGTTGGTGCGGCTTCGGAACTTTTAGGTATCTCGATATATCTCGAAAACTACGCTTCTGATCAAAAAATATCATAGAACGTATGTTGTAGGAAACATAATTCTCTACAAAAAAGGTCTCTTAACGTTTTGCCATAGCTCGCTTCGTTTCCGAGATATTTGCAGATATATCTCAAGGGAAGGGGCCTGACGGACATATTTTGAGATATTTCTTCTTCTTGTTGTTCTTCTTCTGCACAGCTAAGCTGGAAGTCGCATTTGCAGCTCGCAATAGTGCAGAGTTATCTCAAAGAAAGGGGCCAAGGTGTTTCTGTATCTCTATTATGTTGGTGCGGCTTCGGAACTTTTAAATATCTCGATATATCTCGAAAACTACGCTTCTGATCAAAAAATATCATAGAAGGTAAATTGTAGGAAACATAATTCTCTACAAAAAAGGTATCTTAACATTTTGCCATAGCTCGCTTCGTTTCCGAGATATTTGCAGATTTATCTCAAGGGAAGGGGCCTGACGGACATATTTCGAGATATTTCTTCTTCTTGTTGTTCTTCTTCTGCACAGCTAAACTGGAAGTGGCATTTCCAGCTCGCAATAGTGCAGAGTTATCTCAAAGAAAGGGGCCACGGTGTTTCTGTATCTCTATTATGTTGGTGCGGCTTCGGAACTTTTAAATATCTTGATATATCTCGAAAACTACGCATCTGACCAAAAAATATCATAGAACATAAATAGTAGGAAACTTAATTTCCTACAAAAACGGTCTCTCAACATGTTGCCATAGCTCGCCTCGTTTCCGAGATATTTGCAGATGTAGCTCAAGTCAAGGGGCCTGACGGAGATATTCCGAGATATTTCTTGTTCTTGTTGTGCTTCTTCTGCACAGCTAAGCTGGGAGTGGCATTTGCAGCTCGCAATAGTGCAGAGTTATCTCAATGAAAGGGGCCACAGTGTTTCTGTATCTCTATTATGTTGGTGCGGCTTCGGAACTTTTAAATATCTTGATATATCTCGAGAACTACGCATCTGATCAAAAAATATCATAGAGCATAAAAAGTAGGAAACTCAATTCTCTACAAAAAAGGTCACCTAACATTTTGCCATAGCTCGCATCGTTTGCGAGATATTTGCAGATTTAGCTCAAGGGAAGGGGCCTGACGGACATATTCCGAGATATTTCTTGTTCTTGTTGTGCTTCTTCTGCACAGCTAAGCTGGAAGTGGCATTTGCAGCTCGCAATAGTGCAGAGTTATCTCACAGAAAGGGGCCACGGTGTTTCTGTATCTCTATTATGTTGGTGCGGCTTCGGAACTTTTAAATATCTTGATATATCTCGAAAACTAAGCATCTGATCAAAAAACATCATAGAACATGAATAGTAGGAAACTTAATTCTCTACAAAAAAGGTCTCCTAACATTTTGCCATAGCTCGCATCGTTTCCGAGATATTTGCAGATATAGCTCAAGGGAAGGGGCCTGACGGACATATTTCGAGATATTTCTTCCTCTTGTTGTTCTCCTTCTGCACAGCTAAGCTGCAAGTGGCATTTGCAGCTCGGAATAGTGCAGAGTTATTTCAAGGAAAGAGGCCACAGTGTTTATGTATCTTTATTATGTTGGTGCGGCTTCGGAACTTTTAAATATCTTGATATATCTCGAGAACTACGCATCTGATCAAAAAATATCATAGAACATAAATAGTAGGAAACTTAATTTCCTACAAAAAAGGTCACTCAACATTTTGCCACACCTCGCATCGTTTCCGAGATATTTGCAGATTTAGTTCAAAGGGACGGGCCTGACGGACATATGTCGAGATATTTCTTCTTCTTGTTGTTCCTCTTCAGCACAGCTAAGCTGGAAGTGGCATTTCCAGCCCGCAATAGGGCAGAGTTATCTCAAAGAAAGGATCCACGGTGTTTCTGTATCTTTATTACGTTGGTGCGGCTTCGGAACTTTTAAATATCTTGACATATCTCGAGAACTACGCATCTGATCAAAAAATATCATAGAACATAAAAAGTAGGAAACTTAATTCTCTACAAAAAAGGTCTCTTAACATTTTGCCATAGCTCGCTTCGTTTCCGAGATATTTGCAGATTTATCTGAAGGGAAGGGGCCTGACGGACATATTTCGAGATATTTCTTCTTCTTGTTGTTCTTCTTCTGCACAGCTAAGCTCGAAGTGGCATTTGCAGCTCGCAATAGTGCAGAGTTATCTCAACGAAAGGGGCCACGGTGTTTCTCTATCTTTATTATGTTGGTGCGGCTTCGGAAGTTTTAAATATCTTGATATATCTCGAAAACTACGCATCTGATCAAAAAATGTCATAGAACATAAATAGTAGGAAACTTAATTTCCTACATAAATGGTCTCTCAACATCTTGCCATAGCCCGCCTCGTTTCCGAGATATTTGCAGATGTAGCTCAAGTCAAGGGGCCTGACGGACATATTCCGAGATATTTCTTGTTCTTGTTGTTCTCCTTCTGCACAGCTAAGCTGCAAGTGGCATTTGCAGCTCGGAATAGTGCAGAGTTATTTCAAGGAAAGAGGCCACAGTGTTTATGTATCTTTATTATGTTGGTGCGGCTTCGGAACTTTTAAATATCTCGATATATCTCGAAAACTACGCATCTGATCAAAAAATATCATAGAACATAAATTGTAGGAAACATAATTCTCTACAAAAAAGGTCGCTGAACATCTTCCCATAGCTCGCATCGTTTCCGAGATATTTGCAGATGTAGCTCAAGGGAAGGGGCCCGACGGACATATTTCGAGATATTTCTTCTTCTTGTTGTTCTTCTTCTGCACAGCTAAGCTGGAAGTCGCATTTGCAGCTCGCAACAGTGCAGAGTTATCTCAAAGAAAGGGGCCACGGTGTTTCTGTATCTCTATTATGTTGGTGCGGCTTCGGAACTTTTAAATATCTCGATATATCTCGAAAACTACGCTTCTGATCAAAAAATATCATAGAACGTAAATTGTAGGAAACATAATTCTCTACAAAAAAGGTATCTTAACATTTTGCCATAGCTCGCTTCGTTTCCGAGATATTTGCAGATTTATCTCAAGGGAAGGGGCCTGACGGACATATTTCGAGATATTTCTTCTTCTTGTTGTTCTTCTTCTGCACAGCTAAACTGGAAGTGGCATTTCCAGCTCGCAATAGTGCAGAGTTATCTCAAAGAAAGGGGCCACGGTGTTTCTGTATCTCTATTATGTTGGTGCGGCTTCGGAACTTTTAAATATCTTGATATATCTCGAAAACTACGCATCTGACCAAAAAATATCATAGAACATAAATAGTAGGAAACTTAATTTCCTACAAAAACGGTCTCTCAACATCTTGCCATAGCTCGCCTCGTTTCCGAGATATTTGCAGATGTAGCTCAAGTCAAGGGGCCTGACGGACATAATCCGAGATATTTCTTGTTCTTGTTGTGCTTCTTCTGCACAGCTAAGCTGGGAGTGGCATTTGCAGCTCGCAATAGTGCAGAGTTATCTCAATGAAAGGGGCTGCAGTGTTTCTGTATCTCTATTATGTTGGTGCGGCTTCGGAACTTTTAAATATCTTGATATATCTCGAGAACTACGCATCTGATCAAAAAATATCATAGAACATGAAAAGTAGGAAACTTAATTCTCTACAAAAAAGGTCACCTAACATTTTGCCATAGCTCGCATCGTTTGCGAGATATTTGCAGATTTAGCTCAAGGGAAGGGGCCTGACGGACATATTCCGAGATATTTCTTGTTCTTGTTGTGCTTCTTCTGCACAGCTAAGCTGGAAGTGGCATTTGCAGCTCGCAATAGTGCAGAGTTATCTCAATGAAAGGGGCCACAGTGTTTCTGTATCTTTATTATGTTGGTGCGGCTTCGGAACTTTTAAATATCTCGATATATCTCGAAAACTACGCATCTGATCAAAAAATATCATAGAACATAAATTGTAGGAAACATAATTCTCTACAAAAAAGGTCTCTCAACATCTTCCCATAGCTCGCATCGTTTCCGAGATATTTGCAGATGTAGCTCAAGTCAAGGGGCCTGACGGACATATTCCGAGATATTTCTTGTTCTTGTTGTGCTTCTTCTGCACAGCTAAGCTGGGAGTGGCATTTGCAGCTCGCAATAGTGCAGAGTTATCTCAATGAAAGGGGCTGCAGTGTTTCTGTATCTCTATTATGTTGGTGCGGCTTCGGAACTTTTACATATCTTGATATATCTCGAGAACTACGCATCTGATCAAAAAATATCATAGAACATAAAAAGTAGGAAACTTAATTCTCTACAAAAAAGGTCACCTAACATTTTGCCATAGCTCGCATCGTTTGCGAGATATTTGCAGATTTAGCTCAAGGGAAGGGGCCTGACGGACATATTCCGAGATATTTCTTGTTCTTGTTGTGCTTCTTCTGCACAGCTAAGCTGGAAGTGGCATTTGCAGCTCGCAATAGTGCAGAGTTATCTCACAGAAAGGGGCCACGGTGTTTCTGTATCACTATTATGTTGGTGCGGCTTCGGAACTTTTAAATATCTTGATATATCTCGAGAACTACGCATCTGATCAAAAAATATCATAGAACATAAATAGTAGGAAACTTAATTTCCTACAAAAAAGGTCACTCAACATTTTGCCACAGCTCGCATCGTTTCCGAGATATTTGCCGATTTAGCTCAAAGGAAGGGGCCTGACGGACATATTTCGAGATATTTCTTCTTCTTGTTGTTCTTCTTCTGCACAGCTAAACTGGAAGTGGTATTTCCAGCTCGCAATAGTGCAGAGTTATCTCAAAGAAAGGGGCCACGGTGTTTCTGTATCTTTATTATGTTGGTGCGGCTTCGGAACTTTTAAATATCTTGATATATCTCGAAAACTAAGCATCTGATCAAAAAACATCATAGAACATGAATAGTAGGAAACTTAATTCTCTACAAAAAAGGTCTCCTAACATTTTGCCATAGCTCGCATCGTTTCCGAGATATTTGCAGATATAGCTCAAGGGAAGGGGCCTGACGGACATATTTCGAGATATTTCTTCCTATTGTTGTTCTTCTTCTGCACAGCTAAGCTGGAAGTGGCACTTGCAGCTCGTACTACTGCAGAGTTATCTCAAAGAAAGGGGCCACGGTGGTTCTGTATCTCTATTATGTTGGTGCGGCTTCGGAACTTTTAAATATCTTGATATATCTCGAGAACTAGGCATCTGTTCAAAAAATATCATAGAACATAAAAAGTAGGAAACTTAATTCTCTACAAAAGAGGTCTCTTAACATTTTGCCATAGCTCGCATCGTTTCCGAGATATTTGCAGATATAGCTCAAGGGAAGGGGCCTGACGGACATATTTCGAGATATTTCTTCTTCTTGTTGTTCTTCTTCTGCACAGCTATGCTGGAAGTGGCATTTCAAGCCCGCAATAGTGCAGAGTTATCTCGAAGAAAGGACCCACGGTGTTTCTGTATCTTTATTATGTTGGTGCGGCTTCGGAACTTTTAAATATCTTGATATATCTCGAAAACTACGCATCTGATCATAAAACATCATAGAACATGAATTGTAGGAAACTTAATTTCCTACGAAAAAGGTCTCTCAACATTTTGCCACAGCTCGCATCGTTTCCGAGATATTTGCAGATTTAGCTCAAGTGAAGGGGCCTGACGGACATATTTCGAGATATTTCTTCCTCTTGTTGTTCTTCTTCTGCACAGCTAAGCTGGAAGTGGCATTTGCGGCTCGGAATAGTGCAGAGTTATTTCAAAGAAAGAGGCCACGGTGTTTATGTATCTTTATTATGTTGGTACGGATTCGGAACTTTTAAATATCAAAATATATCTCGAAAACTACGCATCTGATCAAAAAATATCATAGATCATAAATAGTAGGAAACTTAATTTCCTACAAAAAAGGTCTCTCAACATTTTGCCATAGCTTGCATCGTTTCCGAGATATTTGCAGATTTATCTCAAGGGAAGGGGCCTGGCGGACATCTTCCGAGATATTTCCGGTTCTTGTTGTGCTTCATCTGCACAGCTAAGCTGGAACTGGCATTTGCAGCTCGCAATAGTGCAGAGTTATCTCACAGAAAGGGGCCACGGTGTTTCTGTATCTCTATTGTGTTGGTGCGGCTTCGGAACTTTTAAATATCTTGATATATCTCGAGAACTACGCATCTGATCAAAAAATATCATACAACATAAATAGTAGGAAACTTAATTTTCTACAAAAAAGGTCTCTCAACATTTTGCCATAGCTCGCATCGTTTCCGAGATATTTGCAGATTTAGCTAAAGTGAAGGGGCCTGACGGACATATTCCGAGATATTTCTTCTTCTTGTTGTTCCTCTTCAGCACAGCTAAGCTGGAAGTGGCATTTGCAGCTCGCAATAGTGCAGAGTTATCTCAAAGAAAGGGGCCACGGTGTTTCTGTATATCTATTATGTTGGTGCGGCTTCGAAACTCTTAAATATCTTGATATATCTCGAGAACTACGCATCTGATCAAAAAATATCATAGATCATAAAAAGTAGGAAACTTAATTCTCTACAAAAAAGGTGTCTTCACATTTTGCCGTAGCTCGCATCGTTTGCGAGATATTTGCAGATTTATCTGAAGGGAAGGGGCCTGACGGACATATTTCGAGATATTTCTTCTTCTTGTTGTTCTTCTTCTGCACAGCTAAGCTCGAAGTGGCATTTGCAGCTCGCAATAGTGCAGAGTTATCTCAACGAAAGGGGCCACGGTGTTTCTCTATCTTTATTATGTTGGTGCGGCTTCGGAAGTTTTAAATATCTTGATATATCTCGAAAACTACGCATCTGATCAAAAAATGTCATAGAACATAAATAGTAGGAAACTTAATTTCCTACATAAATGGTCTCTCAACATCTTGCCATAGCCCGCCTCGTTTCCGAGATATTTGCAGATGTAGCTCAAGTCAAGGGGCCTGACGGACATATTCCGAGATATTTCTTGTTCTTGTTGTTCTCCTTCTGCACAGCTAAGCTGCAAGTGGCATTTGCAGCTCGGAATAGTGCAGAGTTATTTCAAGGAAAGAGGCCACAGTGTTTATGTATCTTTATTATGTTGGTGCGGCTTCGGAACTTTTAAATATCTCGATATATCTCGAAAACTACGCATCTGATCAAAAAATATCATAGAACATAAATTGTAGGAAACATAATTCTCTACAAAAAAGGTCGCTGAACATCTTCCCATAGCTCGCATCGTTTCCGAGATATTTGCAGATGTAGCTCAAGGGAAGGGGCCCGACGGACATATTTCGAGATATTTCTTCTTCTTGTTGTTCTTCTTCTGCACAGCTAAGCTGGAAGTCGCATTTGCAGCTCGCAATAGTGCAGAGTTATCTCAAAGAAAGGGGCCACGGTGTTTCTGTATCTCTATTATGTTGGTGCGGCTTCGGAACTTTTAAATATCTCGATATATCTCGAAAACTACGCTTCTGATCAAAAAATATCATAGAACGTAAATTGTAGGAAACATAATTCTCTACAAAAAAGGTATCTTAACATTTTGCCATAGCTCGCTTCGTTTCCGAGATATTTGCAGATTTATCTCAAGGGAAGGGGCCTGACGGACATATTTCGAGATATTTCTTCTTCTTGTTGTTCTTCTTCTGCACAGCTAAACTGGAAGTGGCATTTCCAGCTCGCAATAGTGCAGAGTTATCTCAAAGAAAGGGGCCACGGTGTTTCTGTATCTCTATTATGTTGGTGCGGCTTCGGAACTTTTAAATATCTTGATATATCTCGAAAACTACGCATCTGACCAAAAAATATCATAGAACATAAATAGTAGGAAACTTAATTTCCTACAAAAACGGTCTCTCAACATCTTGCCATAGCTCGCCTCGTTTCCGAGATATTTGCAGATGTAGCTCAAGTCAAGGGGCCTGACGGACATATTCCGAGATATTTCTTGTTCTTGTTGTGCTTCTTCTGCACAGCTAAGCTGGGAGTGGCATTTGCAGCTCGCAATAGTGCAGAGTTATCTCAATGAAAGGGGCTGCAGTGTTTCTGTATCTCTATTATGTTGGTGCGGCTTCGGAACTTTTAAATATCTTGATATATCTCGAGAACTACGCATCTGATCAAAAAATATCATAGAACATAAAAAGTAGGAAACTTAATTCTCTACAAAAAAGGTCACCTAACATTTTGCCATAGCTCGCATCGTTTGCGAGATATTTGCAGATTTAGCTCAAGGGAAGGGGCCTGACGGACATATTCCGAGATATTTCTTGTTCTTGTTGTGCTTCTTCTGCACAGCTAAGCTGGAAGTGGCATTTGCAGCTCGCAATAGTGCAGAGTTATCTCAATGAAAGGGGCCACAGTGTTTCTGTATCTTTATTATGTTGGTGCGGCTTCGGAACTTTTAAATATCTCGATATATCTCGAAAACTACGCATCTGATCAAAAAATATCATAGAACATAAATTGTAGGAAACATAATTCTCTACAAAAAAGGTCTCTCAACATCTTCCCATAGCTCGCATCGTTTCCGAGATATTTGCAGATGTAGCTCAAGTCAAGGGGCCTGACGGACATATTCCGAGATATTTCTTGTTCTTGTTGTGCTTCTTCTGCACAGCTAAGCTGGGAGTGGCATTTGCAGCTCGCAATAGTGCAGAGTTATCTCAATGAAAGGGGCTGCAGTGTTTCTGTATCTCTATTATGTTGGTGCGGCTTCGGAACTTTTAAATATCTTGATATATCTCGAGAACTACGCATCTGATCAAAAAATATCATAGAACATAAAAAGTAGGAAACTTAATTCTCTACAAAAAAGGTCACCTAACATTTTGCCATAGCTCGCATCGTTTGCGAGATATTTGCAGATTTAGCTCAAGGGAAGGGGCCTGACGGACATATTCCGAGATATTTCTTGTTCTTGTTGTGCTTCTTCTGCACAGCTAAGCTGGAAGTGGCATTTGCAGCTCGCAATAGTGCAGAGTTATCTCACAGAAAGGGGCCACGGTGTTTCTGTATCACTATTATGTTGGTGCGGCTTCGGAACTTTTAAATATCTTGATATATCTCGAGAACTACGCATCTGATCAAAAAATATCATAGAACATAAATAGTAGGAAACTTAATTTCCTACAAAAAAGGTCACTCAACATTTTGCCACAGCTCGCATCGTTTCCGAGATATTTGCCGATTTAGCTCAAAGGAAGGGGCCTGACGGACATATTTCGAGATATTTCTTCTTCTTGTTGTTCTTCTTCTGCACAGCTAAACTGGAAGTGGTATTTCCAGCTCGCAATAGTGCAGAGTTATCTCAAAGAAAGGGGCCACGGTGTTTCTGTATCTTTATTATGTTGGTGCGGCTTCGGAACTTTTAAATATCTTGATATATCTCGAAAACTAAGCATCTGATCAAAAAACATCATAGAACATGAATAGTAGGAAACTTAATTCTCTACAAAAAAGGTCTCCTAACATTTTGCCATAGCTCGCATCGTTTCCGAGATATTTGCAGATATAGCTCAAGGGAAGGGGCCTGACGGACATATTTCGAGATATTTCTTCCTATTGTTGTTCTTCTTCTGCACAGCTAAGCTGGAAGTGGCACTTGCAGCTCGCAATAGTGCAGAGTTATCTCACAGAAAGGGGCCACGGTGTTTCTGTATCTCTATTATGTTGGTGCGGCATCGGAACTTTTAAATATCTTGATATATCTCGAGAACTACGCATCTGATCAAAAAAGATCATAGAACATAAAAAGTAGGGAACTTAATTCTCTACAAAAAAGGTCTCTTAACATTTTGCCATAGCTCGCATCGTTTGCGAGATATTTGCAGATTTAACTCAAGGGACGGGGCCTGACGGACATATTTCGAGATATTTCTTCTTCTTGTTGTTCTTCTTCTGCACAGCTAAACTGGAAGTGGCATTTCCAGCTCGCAATAGTGCAGAGTTATCTCAAAGAAAGGGGCCACGGTGTTTCTGTATCTTTATTATGTTGGTGCGGCTTCGGAACTTTTAAATATCATGATATATCTCGAAAACTACGCATCTGATCAAAAAATATCATAGAACATAAATAGTAGGAAACTTAATTTCCTACAAAAAAGGTCTCTCATCATTTTGCCATAGCTCGCATCGTTTCCGAGATATTTGCAGATTTAGCTCAAAGGAAGGGGCCTGACGGACATATTTCGAGATATTGCTTCTTCTTGTTGTTCCTCTTCAGCACAGCTAAGCTGGAAGTGGCATTTCCAGCCCGCAATAGTGCAGAGTTATCTCAAACAAAGGATCCACGGTGTTTCTGTATCTTTATTTTGTTGGTGCGGCGTCGGAACTTTTAAATATCTCGATATATCTCGAAGACTGCGCATCTGATCAAAAAATATCATAGATCATAAATAGTAGGAAACTTAATTTCCTACAAAAAAGGTCTCTCAACATTTTGCCATAGCTCGGATCGTTTCCGAGATATTTGCAGATTTAGCTCAACGGAAGGGGCCTGACGGACATATTTCGAGATATTTCTTCTTCTTGTTGTTCCTCTTCAGCACAGCTAAGCTGGAAGTGGCATTTGCAGCTCGCAATAGTGCAGAGTTATCTCAAAGAAAGGGGCCACGGTGTTTCTGTATCTTTATTATGTTGGTGCGGCTTCGGAACTTTTATATATCTTGATATATCTCGAAAACTAAGCATCTTATCAAAGAACATCATAGAACCTGAATAGTAGGAAACTTAGTTCTCTACAAAAAAGGTCTCTTAAGATTTTGCCATAGCTCGCATCGTTTCCGAGATATTTGCAGATATAGCTCAAGGGACGGGGCCTGACGGACATATTTCGAGATATTTCTTCTTCTTGTTGTTCCTCTTCAGCACAGCTAAGCTGGAAGCGGCATTTCTAGCCTGCAATAGTGCAGAGTTATCTCAAAGAAAGGATCCACGGTGTTTCTGTATCTTTATTATGTTGGTGCGGCTTCGGAACTTTTAAATATCTCGATATATCTCGAAAACTACGCATCTGACCAAAAAATATTATAGAACATAAATAGTAGGACACTTAATTTCCTACAAAAAAGGTCTCTCAACATTTTGCCATAGCTCGCATCGTTTCCCATATATTTGCAGATTTATCTCAAGGGAAGGGGCCTGACGGACATATTCCGAGATAATTCTTGTTCTTGTTGTGCTTCTTCTGCACAGCTGAGCTGGAACTGGCATTTGCTGCTCGCAATAGTGCAGAGTTATCTCAAAGAAAGGGGCCACGGTGTTTCTGTATCTTTATTATGTTGGTGCGGCTTCGGAACTTTTATATATCTTGATATATCTCGAAAACTAAGCATCTTATCAAAGAACATCATAGAACCTGAATAGTAGGAAACTTAATTCTCTACAAAAAAGGTCTCTTAACATTTTCCCATAGCTCGCATGGTTTCCGAGATATTTGCAGATATAGCTCAAGGGAAGGGGCCTGACGGACATATATCGAGATATTTCTTCTTCTTGTTGTTCCTCTTCAGCACAGCTAAGCTGGAAGTGGCATTTCTAGCCCGCAATAGTGCAGAGTTATCTCAAAGAAAGGATCCACGGTGTTTCTGTATCTTTATTATGTTGGTGCGGCTCCGGAACTTTTAAATATCTCGATATATCTCGAAAACTACGCATCTGACCAAAAAATATTATAGAACATAAATAGTAGGACACTTAATTTCCTACAAAAAAGGTCTCTCAACATTTTGCCATAGCTCGCATCGTTTCCGATATATTTGCAGATGTAGCTCAAGTGAAGGGGCATGACGGACATATTCCGAGATAATTCTTGTTCTTGTTGTGCTTCTTCTGCACAGCTGAGCTGGAACTGGCGTTTGCTGCTCGCAATAGTGCAGAGTTATCTCAAAGAAAGGATCCACGGTGTTTCTGTATCTTTATTATGTTGGTGCGGATTCGGAACTTTTAAATATCTCGATATGTCCCGAAAACTACGCATCTGACCAAAAAATATTATAGAACATAAATAGTAGGAAACTTAATTTCCTACAAAAAAGGTCTCTCAACATTTTGCCATAGCTCGCATCGTTTCCGATATATTTGCAGATGTAGCTCAAGTGAAGGGGCATGACGGACATATTTCGAGATATTTCTTCTTCTTGTTGTTCCTCTTCAGCACAGCTAAGCTGGAAGTGGCATTTCTAGCCCGCAATAGTGCAGAGTTATCTCATAGAAAGGGGCCACGGTGTTTCTGTATCTTTATTATGTTGGTGCGGCTTCGGAACTTTTAAATCTGTCGATATATCTCGAAAACTACGCATCTGATCAAAAAATATCATACTACATGAATAGTAGGAAACTTAATTTCCTACAAAAACGGTCTCTCAACATCTTGCCATAGCTCGCATCGTTTGCGAGATATTTGCAGATTTATCTCAAGGGAAGGAGCATGACGGCCATATTCCGAGATATTTCTTGTTCTTGTTGTGCTTCTTCTGCACAGCTAAGCTGGAAGTGGCATTTGCAGCTCGGAATAGTGCAGAGTTATTTCAAAGAACGAGGCCACGGTGTTTTTGTATCTTTATTATGTTGGTGCGGCTTCGGAACTTCTAATATCTCGATATGTGTCGAAAACTACGCATCTGATCAAAAAATATCATAGAACATAAATTGTAGGAAACTTAATTTCCTGCAAAAAAGGTCTCTTAACATTTTGCCATAGCCCGCATCGTTCCCAAGATATTTGCAGATTTAATTCAAGGGAAGGGGCCTGACGGACATATTTCGAGATATTTCTTCTTCTTGTTGTTCATCTTCCGCACAGCTAAGCTGGAAGTTGCATTTGCAGCTCGGAATAGTGCAGAGTTATCTCAAAGAAAGGGACGACGGTGTTTATGTATCTCTATTATGTTGGTGCGGCTTCGGAACTTTTAAATATCTTGATATATCTCGAGAACTAGGCATCTGTTCAAAAAATATCATAGAACATAAAAAGTAGGAAACTTAATTCTCTACAAAAGAGGTCTCTTAACATTTTGCCATAGCTCGCATCGTTTCCGAGATATTTGCAGATATAGCTCAAGGGAAGGGGCCTGACGGACATATTTCGAGATATTTCTTCTTCTTGTTGTTCTTCTTCTGCACAGCTATGCTGGAAGTGGCATTTCAAGCCCGCAATAGTGCAGAGTTATCTCGAAGAAAGGATCCACGGTGTTTCTGTATCTTTATTATGTTGGTGCGGCTTCGGAACTTTTAAATATCTTGATATATCTCGAAAACTACGCATCTGATCATAAAACATCATAGAACATGAATTGTAGGAAACTTAATTTCCTACGAAAAAGGTCTCTCAACATTTTGCCACAGCTCGCATCGTTTCCGAGATATTTGCAGATTTAGCTCAAGTGAAGGGGCCTGACGGACATATTTCGAGATATTTCTTCCTCTTGTTGTTCTTCTTCTGCACAGCTAAGCTGGAAGTGGCATTTGCGGCTCGGAATAGTGCAGAGTTATTTCAAAGAAAGAGGCCACGGTGTTTATGTATCTTTATTATGTTGGTACGGATTCGGAACTTTTAAATATCAAAATATATCTCGAAAACTACGCATCTGATCAAAAAATATCATAGATCATAAATAGTAGGAAACTTAATTTCCTACAAAAAAGGTCTCTCAACATTTTGCCATAGCTTGCATCGTTTCCGAGATATTTGCAGATTTATCTCAAGGGAAGGGGCCTGGCGGACATCTTCCGAGATATTTCCGGTTCTTGTTGTGCTTCATCTGCACAGCTAAGCTGGAACTGGCATTTGCAGCTCGCAATAGTGCAGAGTTATCTCACAGAAAGGGGCCACGGTGTTTCTGTATCTCTATTGTGTTGGTGCGGCTTCGGAACTTTTAAATATCTTGATATATCTCGAGAACTACGCATCTGATCAAAAAATATCATACAACATAAATAGTAGGAAACTTAATTTTCTACAAAAAAGGTCTCTCAACATTTTGCCATAGCTCGCATCGTTTCCGAGATATTTGCAGATTTAGCTAAAGTGAAGGGGCCTGACGGACATATTCCGAGATATTTCTTCTTCTTGTTGTTCCTCTTCAGCACAGCTAAGCTGGAAGTGGCATTTGCAGCTCGCAATAGTGCAGAGTTATCTCAAAGAAAGGGGCCACGGTGTTTCTATATCTCTATTATGTTGGTGCGGCCTCGGAACTTTTAAATATCTTGATATATCTCGAGAACTACGCATCTGATCAAAAAATATCATACATCGTAAAAAGTAGGAAACTTAATTCTCTACAAAAAAGGTGTCTTAACATTTTGCCATAGCTCGCATCGTTTGCGAGATATTTGCAGATGTATCTCAAGGGAAGGGGCCTGACGGACATATTCCGAGATATTTCTTGTTCTTGTTGTGCTTCTTCTGCACAGCTAAGCTGGAACTGGCATTTGCTGCTCGCAATAGTGCAGAGTTATCTCACAGAAAGGGGCCACGGTGTTTCTGTATCTTTATTATGTTGGTGCGGCTTCGGAACTTTTAAATATCTTGATATATCTCGAAAACTAAGCATCTGATCAAAAAATATCATAGAACATAAAAAGTAGGGAACTTAATTCTCTACAAAAAAGGTCTCTTAACATTTTGCCATAGCTCGCATCGTTTGCGAGATATTTGCAGATTTAGCTCAAGGGAAGGGGCCTGACGGACATATTCCGAGATAATTCTTGTTCTTGTTGTGCTTCTTCTGCACAGCTGAGCTGGAACTGGCATTTGCTGCTCGCAATAGTGCAGAGTTATCTCACAGAAAGGGGCCACGGTGTTTCTGTATCTCTATTATGTTGGTGCGGCATCGGAACTTTTAAATATCTTGATATATCTCGAGAACTACGCATCTGATCAAAAAATATCATAGAACATAAAAAGTAGGGAACTTAATTCTCTACAAAAAAGGTCTCTTAACATTTTGCCATAGCTCGCATCGTTTGCGAGATATTTGCAGATTTAGCTCAAGGGAAGGGGCCTGACGGACATATTCCGAGATAATTCTTGTTCTTGTTGTGCTTCTTCTGCACAGCTGAGCTGGAACTGGCATTTGCTGCTCGCAATAGTGCAGAGTTATCTCACAGAAAGGGGCCACGGTGTTTCTGTATCTCTATTATGTTGGTGCGGCTTCGGAACTTTTAAATGTCATGATATATCTCGAAAACTACGCATCTGACCAAAAAATATTATCGAACATAAATAGGAGGACTCTTAATTTCCTACAAAAAAGGTCTCTCAACATTTTGCCATAGCTCGCATCGTTTCCGATATATTTGCAGATGTAGCTCAAGTGAAGGGGCATGACGGACATATTCCGAGATATTTCTTGTTCTTGTTGTGCTTCTTCTGCACAGCTAAGCTGGAAGTGGCATTTGCAGCTCGCAATAGTGCAGAGTTATCTCAAAGAAAGGGGCCACGGTGTTTCTGTATCTTTATTATGTTGGTGCGGCTTCGGAACTTTTAAATATCATGATATATCTCGAAAACTACGCATCTGATCAAAAAATATCATAGAACATAAATAGTAGGAAACTTAATTTCCTACAAAAAAGGTCTCTCATCATTTTGCCATAGCTCGCATCGTTTCCGAGATATTTGCAGATTTAGCTCAAAGGAAGGGGCCTGACGGACATATTTCGAGATATTGCTTCTTCTTGTTGTTCCTCTTCAGCACAGCTAAGCTGGAAGTGGCATTTCCAGCCCGCAATAGTGCAGAGTTATCTCAAACAAAGGATCCACGGTGTTTCTGTATCTTTATTTTGCTGGTGCGGCGTCGGAACTTTTAAATATCTCGATATATCTCGAAGACTGCGCATCTGATCAAAAAATATCATAGATCATAAATAGTAGGAAACTTAATTTCCTACAAAAAAGGTCTCTCAACATTTTGCCATAGCTCGGATCGTTTCCGAGATATTTGCAGATTTAGCTCAACGGAAGGGGCCTGACGGACATATTTCGAGATATTTCTTCTTCTTGTTGTTCCTCTTCAGCACAGCTAAGCTGGAAGTGGCATTTGCAGCTCGCAATAGTGCAGAGTTATCTCAAAGAAAGGATCCACGGTGTTTCTGTATCTTTATTATGTTGGTGCGGCTTCGGAACTTTTAAATATCTCGATATATCTCGAAAACTACGCATCTGACCAAAAAATATTATAGAACATAAATAGTAGGACACTTAATTTCCTACAAAAAAGGTCTCTCAACATTTTGCCATAGCTCGCATCGTTTCCCATATATTTGCAGATTTATCTCAAGGGAAGGGGCCTGACGGACATATTCCGAGATAATTCTTGTTCTTGTTGTGCTTCTTCTGCACAGCTGAGCTGGAACTGGCATTTGCTGCTCGCAATAGTGCAGAGTTATCTCAAAGAAAGGGGCCACGGTGTTTCTGTATCTTTATTATGTTGGTGCGGCTTCGGAACTTTTATATATCTTGATATATCTCGAAAACTAAGCATCTTATCAAAGAACATCATAGAACCTGAATAGTAGGAAACTTAATTCTCTACAAAAAAGGTCTCTTAACATTTTCCCATAGCTCGCATGGTTTCCGAGATATTTGCAGATATAGCTCAAGGGAAGGGGCCTGACGGACATATATCGAGATATTTCTTCTTCTTGTTGTTCCTCTTCAGCACAGCTAAGCTGGAAGTGGCATTTCTAGCCCGCAATAGTGCAGAGTTATCTCAAAGAAAGGATCCACGGTGTTTCTGTATCTTTATTATGTTGGTGCGGCTCCGGAACTTTTAAATATCTCGATATATCCCGAAAACTACGCCTCTGATCAAAAAATATCATAGAACATAGAAAGTAGGAAACTTAATTCTCTACAAAAAAGGTCTCTTAACATTTTGCCATAGCTCGCATCGTTTGCGAGATATTTGCAGATTTAGCTGAAGGGAAGGGGCCTGACGGACATATTCCGAGATAATTCTTGTTCTTGTTGTGCTTCTTCTGCACAGCTGAGCTGGAACTGGCGTTTGCTGCTCGCAATAGTGCAGAGTTATCTCAAAGAAAGGATCCACGGTGTTTCTGTATCTTTATTATGTTGGTGCGGATTCGGAACTTTTAAATATCTCGATATGTCCCGAAAACTACGCATCTGACCAAAAAATATTATAGAACATAAATAGTAGGAAACTTAATTTCCTACAAAAAAGGTCTCTCAACATTTTGCCACAGCTCGCATCGTTTCCGATATATTTGCAGATGTAGCTCAAGTGAAGGGGCATGACGGACATATTTCGAGATATTTCTTCTTCTTGTTGTTCCTCTTCAGCACAGCTAAGCTGGAAGTGGCATTTCTAGCCCGCAATAGTGCAGAGTTATCTCATAGAAAGGGGCCACGGTGTTTCTGTATCTTTATTATGTTGGTGCGGCTTCGGAACTTTTAAATCTGTCGATATATCTCGAAAACTACGCATCTGATCAAAAAATATCATACTACATGAATAGTAGGAAACTTAATTTCCTACAAAAACGGTCTCTCAACATCTTGCCATAGCTCGCATCGTTAGCGAGATATTTGCAGATTTATCTCAAGGGAAGGAGCCTGACGGCCATATTCCGAGATATTTCTTGTTCTTGTTGTTCCTCTTCAGCACAGCTAAGCTGGAAGTGGCATTTCCAGCCCGCAATAGGGCAGAGTTATCTCAAAGAAAGGATCCACGGTGTTTCTGCATCTTTATTACGTTGGTGCGGCTTCGGAACTTTTAAATATCTTGATATATGTCGAGAACTACGCATCCGATCAAAAAATATCATAGAACATAAAAAGTAGGAAACTTAATTCTCTACAAAAAAGGTCACCTAACATGTTGCCATAGCTCGCATCGTTTGCGAGATATTTGCAGATTTAGCTCAAGGGAAGGGGCCTGACGGACATATTCCGAGATATTTCTTGTTCTTGTTGTGCTTCTTCTGCACAGCTAAGCTGGAAGTGGCATTTGCAGCTCGCAATAGTGCAGAATTATCTCACAGAAAGGGGCCACGGTGTTTCTGTATCTCTATTACGTTGGTGCGGCATCGGAACTTTTAAATATCTTGATATATCTCGAGAACTACGCATCTGATCAAAAAATATCATAGAACATGAATAGTAGGAAACTTAATTCTCTACAAAAAAGGTCTCCTAACATTTTGCCATAGCTCGCATCGTTTCCGAGATATTTGCAGATATAGCTCAAGGGAAGGGGCCTGACGGACATATTTCGAGATATTTCTTCCTCTTGTTGTTCTCCTTCTGCACAGCTAAGCTGCAAGTGGCATTTGCAGCTCGGAATAGTGCAGAGTTATCTCAAAGAAAGGGGCCACGGTGTTTCTGTATCTTTATTATCTTGGTGCGGCTTCGGAACTTTTAAATATCTTGATATATCTCGAAAACTAAGCATCTGATCAAAAAACATCATAGAACATGAATAGTAGGAAACTTAATTCTCTACAAAAAAGGTCTCCTAACATTTTGCCATAGCTCGCATCGTTTCCGAGATATTTGCAGATATAGCTCAAGGGAAGGGGCCTGACGGACATATTTCGAGATATTTCTTCCTCTTGTTGTTCTCCTTCTGCACAGCTAAGCTGCAAGTGGCATTTCCAGCTCGGAATAGTGCAGAGTTATTTCAAGGAAAGAGGCCACAGTGTTTATGTATCTTTATTATGTTGGTGCGGCTTCGGAACTTTCAAATATCTCGATATATCTCGAAAACTACGCTTCTGATCAAAAAATATCATAGAACATAAATTGTAGGAAACATAATTCTCTACAAAAAAGGTATCTTAACATTTTGCCATAGCTCCCTTCGTTTCCGAGATATTCGCAGATTTATCTCAAGGGAAGGGGCCTGACGGACATATTCCGAGATATTTCTTGTTCTTGTTGTGCTTCTTCTGCACAGCTAAGCTGGAAGTGGCATTTGCAGCTCGCAATAGTGCGGAGTTATCTCACAGAAAGGGGCCACGGTGTTTCTGTATCTCTATTATGTTGGTGCGGCTTCGGAACTTTTAAATATCTTGATATATCTCGAAAACTAAGCATCTGATTAAAAAACATCATAGAACATGAATAGTAGGAAACTTAATTCTCTACAAAAAAGGTCTCCTAACATTTTGCCATAGCTCGCATCGTTTCCGAGATATTTGCAGATATAGCTCAAGGGAAGGGGCCTGACGAACATATTTTGAGATATTTCTTCTTCTTGTTGTTCTTCTTCTGCACAGCTCAGCTGCAAGTGGCATTTGCAGCTCGCAATAGTGCAGAGTTATCTCAAAGAAAGGGGCCACGGTGTTTCTGTACCTCTATTATGTTGGTGCAGCTTCGGAACTTTTAAATATCTTGATATATCTCGAGAACTACGCATCTGATCAAAAAATATCATAGAACATAAAAAGTAGGAAACTTAATTCTCTACAAAAAAGGTATCTTAACATTTTGCCACAGCTCGCTTCGTTTCCGAGATATTTGCAGATTTATCTCAAGGGAAGTGGCCTGACGGACATATTTCGAGATATTTCTTCTTCTTGTTGTTCTTCTTCTGCGCAGCTAAGCTGGAAGTGGCATTGGCAGGTCGCAATAGTGCAGAGTTATCTCAAAGAAAGGGGCCACGGTGTTTCTGTATCTCTATTATGTTGGTGCGGCTTCGGAACTTTTAAATATCTCGATATATCTCGAAAACTACGCATCTGATCAAAAAATATCATAGAACATAAATTGTAGGAAACATAATTCTCTACAAAAAAGGTCGCTCAACAGCTTCCCATAGCTCGCATCGTTTCCGAGATATTTGCAGATGTAGCTCAAGTGAAGGGGCCTGACGGACATATTCCGAGATATTTCTTGTTCTTGTTGTGCTTCTTCTGCACAGCTAAGCTGGAAGTGGCATTTGCAGCTCGCAATAGTGCAGAGTTATCTCAAAGAAAGGGGCCACGGTGTTTCTGTATCTTTATTATGTTGGTACGGCTTCGGAACTTTTAAATATCGCGATATATCTCGAAAACTACGCTTCTGATCAAAAAATATCATAGAACGTATATTGTAGGAAACATAATTCTCTACAAAAAAGGTCTCTTAACGTTTTGCCATAGCTCGCTTCGTTTCCGAGATATTTGCAGATATAGCTCAAGGGAAGGGGCCTGACGGACATATTTCGAGATATTTCTTCCTCTTGTTGTTCTCCTTCTGCACAGCTAAGCTGCAAGTGGCATTTGCAGCTCGGAATAGTGCAGAGTTATTTCAAGGAAAGAGGCCACAGTGTTTATGTATCTTTATTATGTTGGTGCGGCTTCGGAACTTTCAAATATCTCGATATATCTCGAAAACTACGCTTCTGATCAAAAAACATCATAGAAGATGAATAGTAGGAAACTTAATTCTCTACAAAAAAGGTCTCCTAACATTTTGCCATAGCTCGCATCGTTTCCGAGATATTTGCAGATATAGCTCAAGGGAAGGGGCCTGACGGACATATTTCGAGATATTTCTTCCTCTTGTTGTTCTCCTTCTGCACAGCTAAGCTGCAAGTGGCATTTGACGCTCGGAATAGTGCAGAGTTATTTCAAGGAAAGAGGCCACAGTGTTTATGTATCTTTATTATGTTGGTGCGGCTTCGGAACTTTCAAATATCTCGATATATCTCGAGAACTACGCATCTGATCAAAAAATATCATAGAACATAAATAGTAGGAAACTTAATTTCCTACAAAAAAGTTCTCTCAACATTTTGCCACAGCTCGCATCGTTTCCGAGATATTTGCAGATTTAGTTCAAAGGGAGGGGCCTGACGGACATATGTCGAGATATTTCTTCTTCTTGTTGTTCCTCTTCAGCACAGCTAAGCTGGAAGTGGCATTTGCAGCTCGCAATAGTGCAGAGTTATCTCAAAGAAAGGGGCCACGGTGTTTCTCTATCTTTATTATGTTGGTGCGGCTTCGGAAGTTTTAAATATCTTGATATATCTCGAAAACTACGCATCTGATCAATAAATATCATAGAACATAAATAGTAGGAAACTTAATTTCCTACAAAAACGGTCTCTCAACATCTTGCCATAGCTCGCCTCGTTTCCGAGATATTTGCAGATGTAGCTCAAGTCAAGGGGCCTGACGGACATATTCCGAGATATTTCTTGTTCTTGTTGTGCTTCTTCTGCACAGCTAAGCTGGGAGTGGCATTTGCAGCTCGCAATAGTGCAGAGTTATCTCAATGAAAGGGGCCACAGTGTTTCTGTATCTCTATTATGTTGGTGCGGCTTCGGAACTTTTAAATATCTTGATATATCTCGAGAACTACGCATCTGATCAAAAAACATCATAGAGCATAAAAAGTAGGAAACTTAATTCTCTACAAAAAAGGTCACCTAACATTTTGCCATAGCTCGCATCGTTTGCGAGATATTTGCAGATTTAGCTCAAGGGAAGGGGCCTGACGGACATATTCCGAGATATTTCTTGTTCTTGTTGTGCTTCTTCTGCACAGCTAAGCTGGAAGTGACATTTCCAGCCCGCAATAGTGCAGAGTTATCTCAAAGAAAGGATCCACGGTGTTTCTGTATCTTTATTATGTTGGTGCGGCTTCGGAACTTTTAAATATCTCGATATATCTCGAAAACTACGCATCTGACCAAAAAATATCACAGAACATAAATACTAGGAAACTTAATTTCCTACAAAAATGCTCTC
The DNA here is from genome assembly GCF_051020975.1 of Osmia lignaria lignaria. Taxonomy (NCBI): domain Eukaryota; kingdom Metazoa; phylum Arthropoda; class Insecta; order Hymenoptera; family Megachilidae; genus Osmia; species Osmia lignaria. The sequence continues at coordinate 335,413 of NW_027478159.1, read as the reverse complement.
TCAACATTTTGCCATAGCTCGCATCGTTTCCGAGATATTGCAGATGTAACTCAAGTGAAGGGGCCTGACGGACATATTCCGAGATATTTCTTGTTCTTGTTGTTCTTCTTCTGCACAGCTAAGCTGGAAGTGGCACTTGCAGCTCGTAATAGTGCAGAGTTATCTCAAAGAAAGGGGCCACGGTGGTTCTGTATTTCTATTATGTTGGTGCGGCTTCGGAACTTTTAAATATCATGATATATCTCGAAAACTACGCATCTGATCAAAAAATATCATAGAACATAAATAGTAGGAAACTTAATTTCCTACAAAAAAGGTCTCTTAACATTTTGCCATAGCCCGCATCGTTTCCAAGATATTTGCAGATTTAACTCAAGGGAAGGGGCCTGACGGACATATTTCGAGATATTTCTTCTTCTTGTTGTTCCTCTTCAGTACAGCTTAGCTGGAAGTGGCATTTCCAGCCCGCAATAGGGCAGTGTTATCTCAAAGAAAGGATCCACGGTGTTTCTGTATCTTTATTATGCTGGTGCGGCTTCGGAACTTTTAAATATCTCGATATATCTCGAAAACTACGCATCTGACCAAAAAATATCATAGAACATAAATAGTAGGAAACTTAATTTCCTACAAAAACGGTCTCTCAACATCTTGCCATAGCTCGCCTCGTTTCCGAGATATTTGCAGATGTAGCTCAAGTCAAGGGGCCTGACGGACATATTTCGAGATATTTCTTCCCATTGTTGTTCTCCTTCTGCACACCTAAGCTGCAAGTGGCAATTGCAGCTCGGAATAGTGCAGAGTTATTTCAAGGAAAGAGGCCACAGTGTTTATGTATCTTTATTATGTTGGTGCGGCTTCGGAACTTTTAAATATCTCGATATATCTCGAAAACTACGCATCTGATCAAAAAATATCATAGAACATAAATTGTAGGAAACATAATTCTCTACAAAAAAGGTCTCTCAACATCTTCCCATAGCTCGCATCGTTTCCGAGATATTTGCAGATGTAGCTCAAGTGAAGGGGCCTGACGGACATATTCCGAGATATTTCTTGTTCTTGTTGTGCTTCTTCTACACAGCTAAGCTGGAAGTGGCATTTGCAGCTCGCAATAGTGCAGAGTTATCTCAATGAAAGGGGCCACAGTGTTTGTGCATCTCTATTATGTTGGTGCGGCTTCGGAACTTTTAAATATCTTGATATATCTCGAGAACTACGCATCTGATCAAAAAATATCATAGAACATAAAAAGTAGGAAACTTAATTCTCTACAAAAAAGGTCACTCAACATTTTGCCACAGCTCGCATCGTTTCCGAGATATTTGCCGATTTAGCTCAAAGGAAGGGGCCTGACGGACATATTTCGAGATATTTCTTCTTCTTGTTGTTCTTCTTCTGCACAGCTAAACTGGAAGTGGTATTTCCAGCTCGCAATAGTGCAGAGTTATCTCAAAGAAAGGGGCCACGGTGTTTCTGTATCTTTATTATGTTGGTGCGGCTTCGGAACTTTTAAATATCTTGATATATCTCGAAAACTAAGCATCTGATCAAAAAACATCATTGAACATGAATAGTAGGAAACTTAATTCTCTACAAAAAAGGTCTCCTAACATTTTGCCATAGCTCGCATCGTTTCCGAGATATTTGCAGATATAGCTCAAGGGAAGGGGTCTGACGGACATATTTCGAGATATTTCTTCCTCTTGTTGTTCTCCTTCTGCACAGCTAAGCTGCAAGTGGCATTTGCAGCTCGGAATAGTGCAGAGTTATTTCAAGGAAAGAGGCCACAGTGTTTATGTATCTTTATTATGTTGGTGCGGCTTCGGAACTTTTAAATATCTCGATATATCTCGAAAACTACGCATCTGATCAAAAAATATCATACAACATAAATTGTAGGAAACATAATTCTCTACAAAAAAGGTCTCTTAACATTTTGCCATAGCTCGCTTCGTTTTCGAGATATTTGCAGATTTATCTCAAGGGAAGGGGCCTGACGGTCATATTTCGAGATATTTCTTCTTCTTGTTGTTCTTCATCTGCACAGCTAAACTGGAAGTGGCATTTCCAGCTCGCAATAGTGCAGAGTTATCTCAAAGAAAGGGGCCACGGTGTTTCTGTATCTTTATTATGTTGGTGCGGCTTCGGAACTTTTAAATATCTTTTATATATCTCGAAAACTAAGCATCTGATCAAAGAACATCATACAACATGAATAGTAGGAAGCTTAATTCTCTACAAAAAAGGTCTCTTAACATTTTGCCATAGCTCGCATCGTTTCCGAGATATTTGCAGATTCAGCTCAAGGGAAGGGGCCTGACGGACATATTTCGAGATATTTTTTCTTCTTGTTGTGCTTCTTCTGCACAGCTAAGCTGGAACTGGCATTTGCAGCTCGCAATAGTGCAGAGCTATCTCACAGAAAGGGGCCACGGTGTTTCTGTATCTCCATTATGTTATTGCGGCTTCGGAACTTTTAAATATCTTGATATATCTCGAAAACTACGCATCTGATCAAAAAGTATCATAGAATATAAAAAGTAGGAAACTTAATTCTCTACAAAAAACGTCTCTCAACATTTTGCCATAGCTCGCATCGTTTCCGAGATATTTGCAGATTTAACTCAAGGGAAGAGGCCTGACGGAAATATTCCGAGATATTTCTTCTTCTGGTTCTTCTTCTTCTGCACAGCTAAGCTGGAAGTGGCATTTGCAGCTCGCAGTAGTGCAGAGTTATATCAAAGAACGGGACCACGGTGTTTCTGAATGTTTATTATGTTCGTGCGGCTTCGGAACTTTTAAATATTTCGATATATCTCGAAAACTACGCATCTGATCAAAGAATATCACAGAACATAAATAGTAGGAAACTTAATATCCGACAAATAAGATCGCTTAATATTTTGCCATAGCTCGCATTGTTTCCGAGATATTTGCAGATTTAGCTCAAGGGAAGGGGCCTGACGGACATATTCCGAGATATTTCTTGTTCTTGTTGTGCTTCTTCTGCACAGCTAAGCTGGAACTGGCATTTGCAGCTCGCAATAGTGCAGAGTTATCTCACAGAAAGGGGCCACGGTGTTTCTGTATCTCTATTATGTTGGTGCGGCTTCGGAACTTTTAAATATCTTGATATATCTCGAAAACTACGCATCTGACCAAAAAATATCATAGAACATAAATAGTAGGAAACTTAATTTCCTACAAAAACGGTCTCTCAACATCTTGCCATAGCTCGCCTCGTTTCCGAGATATTTGCAGATGTAGCTCAAGTCAAGGGGCCTGACGGACATATTCCGAGATATTTCTTGTTCTTGTTGTGCTTCTTCTGCACAGCTAAGCTGGGAGTGGCATTTGCAGCTCGCAATAGTGCAGAGTTATCTCACAGAAAGGGGCCACGGTGTTTCTGTATCACTATTATGTTGGTGCGGCTTCGGAACTTTTAAATATCTTGATATATCTCGAGAACTACGCATCTGATCAAAAAATATCATAGAACATAAATAGTAGGAAACTTAATTTCCTACAAAAAAGGTCACTCAACATTTTGCCACAGCTCGCATCGTTTCCGAGATATTTGCCGATTTAGCTCAAAGGAAGGGGCCTGACGGACATATTTCGAAATATTTCTTCTTCTTGTTGTTCTTCTTCTGCACAGCTAAACTGGAAGTGGTATTTCCAGCTCGCAATAGTGCAGAGTTATCTCAAAGAAAGGGGCCACGGTGTTTCTGTATCTTTATTATGTTGGTGCGGCTTCGGAACTTTTAAATATCTTGATATATCTCGAAAACTAAGCATCTGATCAAAAAACATCATAGAACATGAATAGTAGGAAACTTAATTCTCTACAAAAAAGGTCTCCTAACATTTTGCCATAGCTCGCATCGTTTCCGAGATATTTGCAGATATAGCTCAAGGGAAGGGGCCTGACGGACATATTTCGAGATATTTCTTCCCATTGTTGTTCTCCTTCTGCACACCTAAGCTGCAAGTGGCATTTCCAGCTCGCAATAGTGCAGAGTTATCTCAATGAAAGGGGCCACGGTGTTTCTGTATCTTTATTATGTTGGTGCGGCTTCGGAACTTTTAAATATCTCGATATATCTCGAAAACTACGCATCTGATCAAAAAATATCATAGAACATAAATAGTAGGAAACTTAATTTCCTACAAAAAAGGTCTCTTAACATTTTGCCATAGCCCGCATCGTTTCCAAGATATTTGCAGATTTAACTCAAGGGAAGGGGCCTGACGTACATATTTCGAGATATTTCTTCTTCTTGTTGTTCCTCTTCAGTACAGCTTAGCTGGAAGTGGCATTTCCAGCCCGCAATAGGGCAGTGTTATCTCAAAGAAAGGATCCACGGTGTTTCTGTATCTTTATTATGCTGGTGCGGCTTCGGAACTTTTAAATATCTCGATATATCTCGAAAACTACGCATCTGACCAAAAAATATCATAGAACATAAATAGTAGGAAACTTAATTTCCTACAAAAACGGTCTCTCAACATCTTGCCATAGCTCGCCTCGTTTCCCAGATATTTGCAGATGTAGCTCAAGTCAAGGGGCCTGACGGACATATTCCGAGATATTTCTTGTTCTTGTTGTGCTTCTTCTACACAGCTAAGCTGGAAGTGGCATTTGCAGCTCGCAATAGTGCAGAGTTATCTCAATGAAAGGGGCCACAGTGTTTGTGCATCTCTATTATGTTGGTGCGGCTTCGGAACTTTTAAATATCTTGATATATCTCGAGAACTACGCATCTGATCAAAAAATATCATAGAACATAAAAAGTAGGAAACTTAACTCTCTACAAAAAAGGTCACCTAACATTTTGCCATAGCTCGCATCGTTTGCGAGATATTTGCAGATTTAGCTCAAGGGAAGGGGCCTGACGGACATATTCCGAGATATTTCTAGTTCTTGTTTTGCTTCTTCTGCACAGCTAAGCTGGAAGTGGCATTTGCAGCTCGCAATAGTGCAGAGTTATCTCACAGAAAGGGGCCACGGTGTTTCTGTATCTCTATTATGTTGGTGCGGCTTCGGAACTTTTAAATATCTTGATATATCTCGAGAACTACGCATCTGATCAAAAAATATCATAGAACATAAATAGTACGAAACTTAATTTCCTACAAAAAAGGTCACTCAACATTTTGCCACAGCTCGCATCGTTTCCGAGATATTTGCCGATTTAGCTCAAAGGAAGGGGCCTGACGGACATATTTCGAGATATTCCTTCTTCTTGTTGTTCTTCATCTGCACAGCTAAACTGGAAGTGGCATTTCCAGCTCGCAATAGTGCAGAGTTATCTCAAAGAAAGGGGCCACGGTGTTTCTGTATCTTTATTATGTTGGTGCGGCTTCGGAACTTTTAAATATCTTTTATATATCTCGAAAACTAAGCATCTGATCAAAAAACATCATACAACATGAATAGTAGGAAGCTTAATTCTCTACAAAAAAGGTCTCTTAACATTTTGCCATAGCTCGCATCGTTTCCGAGATATTTGCAGATTCAGCTCAAGGGAAGGGGCCTGACGGACATATTTCGAGATATTTTTTCTTCTTGTTGTGCTTCTTCTGCACAGCTAAGCTGGAACTGGCATTTGCAGCTCGCAATAGTGCAGAGCTATCTCACAGAAAGGGGCCACGGTGTTTCTGTATCTCTATTATGTTGGTGCGGCTTCGGAACTTTTAAATATCTTGATATATCTCGAAAACTACGCATCTGATCAAAAAGTATCATAGAATATAAAAAGTAGGAAACTTAATTCTCTACAAAAAACGTCTCTCAACATTTTGCCATAGCTCGCATCGTTTCCGAGATATTTGCAGATTTATCTCAAGGGAAGAGGCCTGACGGACATATTTCGAGATATTTCTTCTTCTTGTTGTTCTTCTTCTGCACAGCTAAGCTGGAAGTAGCATTTGCAGCTCGCAATAGTGCAGAGTTATCTCTAAGAAAGGGGCCACGGTGTTTCTGTATCTCTATTATGTTGGTGCGGCTTCGGAACTTTAAAATATCGTGATATACCTCGAAAACTACGCATCTGATCAAAAAATATCATAGAACATAAATAGTAGGAAACTTAATTTCCTACAAAAAACATCTCTTAATATTTTGCCATAGCTCGCATTGTTTCCGAGATATTTGCAGATTTAGCTCAAGGGAAGGGGCCTGACGGACATATTCCGAGATATTTCTTCTTCTTGTTGTTCTTCTTCTGCACAGCTAATCTGGAAGTGGCATTTGCAGCGCGGAATAGTGCTGAATTATCTCAAAGAAAGGGGCCACGGTGATTCTGTATCTTTATTATGTTGGTGCGGCTTTCGGAACTTTTAAATATCTCGCTATATCTGGAAAACTACGCATCTGATCAAAGAATATCATAAAACATAAATTGTAGGAAACTTATTTTCCTACAAAGAAGGTGCCATAGCTCGCATCGTTTCCAAGATATTTGCAGATTTAGCTCAAGGAAAGGGGCCTCACGGAAATATTCCGAGATATTTCTTCTTCTGGTTCTTCTTCTTCTGCACAGCTAAGCTGGAAGTGGCATTTGCAGCTCGCAGTAGTGCAGAGTGATATCAAAGAACGGGACCACGGTGTTTCTGAATGTTTATTATGTTCGTGCGGCTTGGGAACTTTTAAATATTTCGATATATCTCGAAAACTACGCATCTGATCAAAGAATATCACAGAACATAAATAGTAGGAAACTTAATATCCGACAAAAAAGATCGCTTAATATTTTGCCATAGCTCGCATTGTTTCCGAGATATTTGCAGATTTAGCTCAAGGGAAGGGGCCTGACGGACATATTCCGAGATATTTCTTGTTCTTGTTGTGCTTCTTCTGCACAGCTAAGCTGGAACTGGCATTTGCAGCTCGCAATAGTGCAGAGTTATCTCACAGAAAGGGGCCACGGTGTTTCTGTATCTCTATTATGTTGGTGCCGCATCGGAACTTTTAAATATCTTAATATATCTCGAGAACTACGCATCTGATCAAAAAATATCATAGAACATAAAAAGTAGGAAACTTAATTCTCTACAAAAAAAATCTCTTAACATTTTGCCATAGCTCGCATCGTTTCCGAGATATTTGCAGATTTATCTCAAGGGAAGGGGCCTGACGGACATATTCCGAGATATTTCTTCTTCTTGTTGTTCTTCTTCTGCACAGCTAATCTGGAAGTGGCATTTGCAGCGCGGAATAGTGCTGAATTATCTCAAAGAAAGGGGCCACGGTGATCCTGTATCTTTATTATGTTGGTGCGGCTTTCGGAACTTTTAAATATCTCGCTATATCTGGAAAACTACGCATCTGATCAAAGAATATCATAAAACATAAATTGTAGGAAACTTATTTTCCTACAAAGAAGGTGCCATAGCTCGCATCGTTTCCAAGATATTTGCAGATTTAGCTCAAGGAAAGGGGCCTCACGGAAATATTCCGAGATATTTCTTCTTCTGGTTCTTCTTCTTCTGCACAGCTAAGCTGGAAGTAGCATTTGCAGCTCGCAGTAGTGCAGAGTTATATCAAAGAACGGGACCACGGTGTTTCTGAATGTTTATTATGTTCGTGCGGCTTCGGAACTTTTAAATATTTCGATATATCTCGAAAACTACGCATCTGATCAAAGAATATCACACAACATAAATAGTAGGAAACTTAATTTCCTACAAAAAAGATCTCTTAACATTTTGCCATAGCTCGCATTGTTTCCGAGATATTTGCAGATTTACCTCAAGGGAAGGGGCCTGACGGACATATTCCGAGATATTTCTTGTTCGTATTGTGCTTCTTCTGCACAGCTAAGCTGGAACTGGCATTTGCAGCTCGCAATAATACAGAGTTATCTCACAGAAAGGGGCCACGGTGTTCCTGTATCTCTATTATGTTGGTGCGGCTTCGGAACTTTTATATGTCTCGATATATCTCGAAAACTACGCATCTGATCAACGAATATCATAGGACATAAATAGTAGGAAACTTAATTTCCTCCAAAAAGGTCTGTCAACATTTTGCCATAGCTCGCATCGTTTCCAAGATATTTGCAGATGTATCTCAAGGGAAGGGGCCTGACGGACATATTTCGAGATATTTCTTCTTCTTGTTGTTCTTCTTCAGCACAGCTAAGCTCGAAGTGGCATTTGCAGCTCGCAGTAGTGCAGAGTTATCTCGCAGAAAGGGGCCACGGTGTTTCTGTATCTCTATTATGTTGGTGCGGCTTCGGAACTTTTGAATATCTCGATATATCTCGAAAACTACGCATCTGATCAAAGAATATCATAGAACATAAATAGCAGGAAACTCAATTTCCTACAAAAAAGGCCTCTTAATATTTTGCCATAGCTCGTATCGTTTCCGAGATATTTGCAGATTTAGCTCAAGGAACGGGGCCCCACGGACATATTTCGAGATATTTCTTCTTCTTGCTGTTCTTCATCTGCACAGCTAAGATGGAAGTGGCATTTGCTGGTCGGAGTTATCTCACAGAAAGGGGCCACGGTGTTTCTGTATCTCCATTATGTTGGTGCGGCTTCGGAACTTTTAAATATCTCTATATATCTGGAAAACTACGCATCTGATCAAAAAATATCATAGAACATGAATAGTAGGAAACTTATTTCTCTACAAAAAAGGTCTCTTAACATTTTGGCATAGCTCGCATCGTTTCCGAGATATTTGCACATTTATTTTAAGGGAAGGGGCCTGACGGACATATTTCGAGATATTTCTTCTTCTTGTTGTTCTTCTTCCGCACAGCTAAGCTGGAGGTGGCATCTGCAGCTCGGAATAGTGCAGAATTATCTCAAAGAACGGGGCCACGATGTTTCTGTATCTTTATTATGTCGGTGCGGCTCGGAACTTTTAAATATCTCGATATATCTCGAAAACTACGCATCTGATCAAAAAATATCACAGAACATAAATAGTATGAAACTTAATTTACTATAAAAACGGTCTCTTAACATTTTGCCATAGCTCGCATCGTTTCCGAGATATTTCCAGAATTAGCTCAAGGAAAGGGGCCTCACGGACATATTTCGAGATATTTCTTCTTCTTGTTGTTCTTCTTCTGCACAGCTAAGATGGAAGTGGCATTTGCTGGTCGGAATAGTGCGGAGTTATCGCAAAGGATGTGGCCACGGTGTTTCTGTATCTTTATTATGTTGGTGCGGCTTCGGAACTTTCAAATATCTCGATATATCTCGAAAACTACGCATCTGATCAAAGAATATCACAAAACATAAATAGTAGAAAACTTAATTTCCTACAAAAAAGGTCTCTTAATATTTTCCCATAGCTCGCATCGTTTCCGAGATATTTGCAGATTTATCTCTAGGAACGGGGCCTCACGGAAATATTTCGAGATATTTCTTCTTCTTGTTGTTCTTCTTCTGCACAGCTAAGCTGGAGGTGGCATTTGCAGCTCGCAATAGTGCAGAGTTATGTCACAGAAAGGGGCCACGGTGTTCCTGTATATCTATTATGTTGGTGCGGCTTCGGAACTTTTAAATATCTTGATATATCTCGAGAACTACGCATCTGATCAAAAAATATCATAGAACATAAAAAGTAGGAAACTCAATTCTCTACAAAAAAGGTCTCTTAACATTTTGCAATAGCTCGCTTTGTTTCCGAGATATTTGCAGATTTATTTCAAGGGAAGGGGCCTGACGGACATATTTCGAGATATTTCTTCTTCTTGTTGTTCTTCTTCTGCACAGCTAAGCTGGAAGTGGCATTTACAGCTCGCAATAGTGCAGAGTTATCTCAAAGAAAGGGGCCACGGTGTTTCTGTATCTCTATTATGTTGGTGCGGCTTCGGAACTTTTAAATATCTTGATATATCTCGAGAACTACGAATCTGATCAAAAAATATCATAGAACATAAAAAGTAGGAAACTTAATTCTCTACAAAAAAGGTCTCTTAAGATTTTGCCATAGCTCGCTTCGTTTCCGAGATATTTGCAGATTTATCTCAAGGGAAGGGGCCTGACGGACATATTTCGAGATATTTCTTCTTCTTGTTGTTCTTCTTCTGCATAGCTAAGCTGGAAGTGGCATTTGCGGCTCGCACTAGTGCAGAGTTATCTCAAAGAAAGGGGCCACGGTGTTTCTGTATCTCCATTATGTTGGTGCGGCTTCGGAACTTTTAAATATCTCGATATATCTCGAAAACTACGCTTCTGATCAAAAAATATCATAGAACATAAATTGTAGGACACATAATTCTCTACAAAAAAGGTCTCTTAACATTTTGCCATAGCTCGCTTCGTTTCCGAGATATTTGCACATTTATCTCAAGGGAAGGGGCCTAACGGACATATTTCGAGATATTTCTTCTTCTTGTTGTTCTTCTTCTGCACAGCTAAGCTGGAAGTGGCATTTGCGACTCGCACTAGTGCAGAGTTATCTCAAAGAAAGGGGCCACGGTGTTTCTGTATCTCTATTATGTTGGTGCAGCTTCGGAACTTTTAAATATCTTGATATATCTCGAGAACTACGCATCTGATCAAAAAATATCATAGAAAATAAAAAGTAGCAAACTTAATTCTCTACAAAAAAGGTCTCTTAACATTTTGCCATAGCTCGCTTCGTTTCCGAGATATTTGCAGATTTATATCAAGGGAAGGGGCCTGACGGACATGTTTCGAGATATTTCTTCTTCTTGTTGTTCTTCTTCTGCACAGCTAAGCTGGAAGTTGCATTTGCAGCTCGCAATAGTGCAGAGTTATCTCACAGAAAGGGGTTACGGTGTTTCTGTATCCCTAATATGTTGGTGCCGCTTCGGAACTTTTAAATATCTTGATATATCTCGAGAACTACGCATCTGATCAAAAAATATCATAGAACATAAAAAGTAGGAAACTTAATTCTCTACAAAAAAAGTCTCTTAACATTTTGCCATAGCTCGCATCGTTTCCGAGATATTTGCAGATTTAGCTCAAGGGAAGGGGCCTGACGGACATATTCCGAGATATTTCTTCTTCTCGTTGTTCTTCTTCTGCACAGCTAAGCTGGAAGTGGCATTTGCAGCGCGGAATAGTGCTGAATTATCTCAAAGAAAGGGGCCACGGTGATTCTGTATCTTTATTATGTTGGTGCGGCTTTCGGAACTTTTAAATATCTCGCTATATCTGGAAAACTACGCATCTGATCAAAGAATATCATAAAACATAAATTGTAGTAAACTTATTTTCCTACAAAGAGGGTGCCATAGCTCGCATCGTTTCCAAGATACTTGCAGATTTAGCTCAAGGAAAGGGGCCTCACGGAAATATTCCGAGATATTTCTTCTTCTGCACAGCTAAGCTGGAAGTGGCATTTGCGGCTCGCACTAGTGCAGAGTTATCTCAAAGAAAGGGGCCACGGTGTTTCTGTATCTCTATTATGTTGGTGCGGCTTCGGAACTTTTAAATATCTCGATATATCTCGAAAACTACGCTTCTGATCAAAAAATATCATAGAACATAAATTGTAGGAAACATAATTCTCTACAAAAAACGTCTCTTAACATTTTGCCATAGCTCGCTTCGTTTCCGACATATTTGCAGATTCAGCTCAAAGGAACGGGCCTGACGGACATATTTCGAGATATTTCTTCTTCTTGTTGTTCTTCTTCTGCACAGCTAAGCTGGAAGTGGCATTTACAGCTCGCAATAGTGCAGAGTTATCTCAAAGAAAGGGGCCACGGTGTTTCTGTATCTCTATTATGTTGGTCCGGCTTCGGAACTTTTAAATATCTTGATATATCTCGAGATCTACGCATCTGATCAAAAAATATCATAGAACATAAAAAGTAGGAAACTTAATTCTCTACAAAAGAGGTCTCTTAACATTTTGCCATAGCACGCTTCGTTTCCGAGATATTTGCAGATTTATCTCAAGGGAAGGGGCCTGACGGACATATTTCGAGATATTTCTTCTTCTTGTTGTTCTTCTTCTGCACAGCTAAGCTGGAAGTGGCATTTGCGGCTCGCACTAGTGCAGAGTTATCTCAAAGAAAGGGGCCACGGTGTTTCTGTATCTCTATTATGTTGGTGCATCTTCGGAACTTTTAAATATCTTGATATATCTCGAGAACTACGCATCTGATCAAAAAATATCATAGAACATAAAAAGTAGCAAACTTAATTCTCTACAAAAAAGGTCTCTTAACATTTTGCCATAGCTCGCTTCGTTTCCGAGATATTTGCAGATTTATCTCAAGGGAAGGGGCCTGACGGACATGTTTCGAGATATTTCTTCTTCTTGTTGTTCTTCTTCTGCACAGCTAAGCTGGAAGTGGCATTTGCGGCTCGCACTAGTGCAGAGTTATCTCACAGAAAGGGGCCACGGTGTTTCTGTATCTCTATTATGTTGGTGCAGCTTCGGAACTTTTAAATATCTTGATATATCTCGAGAACTACGCATCTGTTCAAAAAATATCATGGAACATAAAAAGTAGAAAACTTAATTCTCTACAAAAAAGGTCTCTTAACATTTTGCCAGAGCTCGCTTCGTTTCCGAGATATTTGCAGATTTATCTCAAGGGAAGGGGCCTGACGGACATATTTCGAGATATTTCTTCTTCTTGTTGTTCTTCGTCTGCACAGCTAAGCTGGAAGTGGCATTTGCAGCTCGCAATATTGCAGAGTTATCTCAAAGGAAGGGGCCACGGTGTTTCTGTATCTCTATTATGTTGGTGCGGCTTCGGAACTTTTAAATATCTCGATATATCTCGAAAACTACGCATCTGATCAAAAAATATCATAGAGCATAAATTGTAGGAAACATGATTCTCTACAAAAAAGGTCTCTTATCATTTTGCCATAGCTCGCTTCGTTTCCGAGATATTTGCAGATTTATCTCAAGGGATGGGGCCTGACGGACATATTTCGAGATATTTCTTCTTCTTGTTGTTCTTCTTCTGCACAGCTAAGCTGGAAGTGGCATTTGCAGCTCGCAATAGTGCAGAGTTATCTCAAAGAAAGGGGCCACGGTGTTTCTGTATCTCTATTATGTTGGTGCAGCTTCGGAACTTTTAAATATCTTGATATATCTCGAGAACTACGCATCTGATCAAAAAATATCATACAACATAAAAAGTAGGAAACTTAATTCTCTACAAGAAAGGTCTCTCAACATTTTGCCATAGCTCGCATCGTTTCCGATATATTTGCAGATGTAGCTCAAGTGAAGGGGCATGACGGACATATTCCGAGATATTTCTTGTTCTTGTTGTGCTTCTTCTGCACAGCTAAGCTGGAAGTGGCATTTGCAGCTCGCAATAGTGCAGAGTTATCTCAAAGAAAGGGGCCACGGTGTTTCTGTATCTCTATTGTGTTGGTGCAGCTTCGGAACTTTTAAATATCTTGAAATATCTCGAGAACTACGCATCTGATCAAAAAATATCATAGAACATAAAAAGTAGGAAACCTAATTTTCTGCAAAAAAGGTCCCTTAACATTTTGCCGTAGCTCGCTTCGTTTCGGAGATATTTGCAGATTTATCTCAAGGGAAGGGGCCTGACGGACATATTTCTAGATATTTCTTCTTCTTGTTGTTCTTCTTCTGCACAGCTAAGCTGGAAGTGGCATTTGCGACTCGCACTAGTGCAGAGTTATCTCAAAGAAAGGGGCCACGGTGTTTCTGTATCTCTATTATGTTGGTGCAGCTTCGGAACTTTTAAATATCTTGATATATCTCGAGAACTACGCATCTGATCAAAAAATATCATAGAAAATAAAAAGTAGCAAACTTAATTCTCTACAAAAAAGGTCTCTTAACATTTTGCCATAGCTCGCTTCGTTTCCGAGATATTTGCAGATTTATATCAAGGGAAGGGGCCTGACGGACATGTTTCGAGATATTTCTTCTTCTTGTTGTTCTTCTTCTGCACAGCTAAGCTGGAAGTTGCATTTGCAGCTCGCAATAGTGCAGAGTTATCTCACAGAAAGGGGTTACGGTGTTTCTGTATCCCTAATATGTTGGTGCCGCTTCGGAACTTTTAAATATCTTGATATATCTCGAGAACTACGCATCTGATCAAAAAATATCATAGAACATAAAAAGTAGGAAACTTAATTCTCTACAAAAAAAGTCTCTTAACATTTTGCCATAGCTCGCATCGTTTCCGAGATATTTGCAGATTTAGCTCAAGGGAAGGGGCCTGACGGACATATTCCGAGATATTTCTTCTTCTCGTTGTTCTTCTTCTGCACAGCTAAGCTGGAAGTGGCATTTGCAGCGCGGAATAGTGCTGAATTATCTCAAAGAAAGGGGCCACGGTGATTCTGTATCTTTATTATGTTGGTGCGGCTTTCGGAACTTTTAAATATCTCGCTATATCTGGAAAACTACGCATCTGATCAAAGAATATCATAAAACATAAATTGTAGTAAACTTATTTTCCTACAAAGAGGGTGCCATAGCTCGCATCGTTTCCAAGATACTTGCAGATTTAGCTCAAGGAAAGGGGCCTCACGGAAATATTCCGAGATATTTCTTCTTCTGCACAGCTAAGCTGGAAGTGGCATTTGCGGCTCGCACTAGTGCAGAGTTATCTCAAAGAAAGGGGCCACGGTGTTTCTGTATCTCTATTATGTTGGTGCGGCTTCGGAACTTTTAAATATCTCGATATATCTCGAAAACTACGCTTCTGATCAAAAAATATCATAGAACATAAATTGTAGGAAACATAATTCTCTACAAAAAACGTCTCTTAACATTTTGCCATAGCTCGCTTCGTTTCCGACATATTTGCAGATTCAGCTCAAAGGAACGGGCCTGACGGACATATTTCGAGATATTTCTTCTTCTTGTTGTTCTTCTTCTGCACAGCTAAGCTGGAAGTGGCATTTACAGCTCGCAATAGTGCAGAGTTATCTCAAAGAAAGGGGCCACGGTGTTTCTGTATCTCTATTATGTTGGTCCGGCTTCGGAACTTTTAAATATCTTGATATATCTCGAGATCTACGCATCTGATCAAAAAATATCATAGAACATAAAAAGTAGGAAACTTAATTCTCTACAAAAGAGGTCTCTTAACATTTTGCCATAGCACGCTTCGTTTCCGAGATATTTGCAGATTTATCTCAAGGGAAGGGGCCTGACGGACATATTTCGAGATATTTCTTCTTCTTGTTGTTCTTCTTCTGCACAGCTAAGCTGGAAGTGGCATTTGCGGCTCGCACTAGTGCAGAGTTATCTCAAAGAAAGGGGCCACGGTGTTTCTGTATCTCTATTATGTTGGTGCATCTTCGGAACTTTTAAATATCTTGATATATCTCGAGAACTACGCATCTGATCAAAAAATATCATAGAACATAAAAAGTAGCAAACTTAATTCTCTACAAAAAAGGTCTCTTAACATTTTGCCATAGCTCGCTTCGTTTCCGAGATATTTGCAGATTTATCTCAAGGGAAGGGGCCTGACGGACATGTTTCGAGATATTTCTTCTTCTTGTTGTTCTTCTTCTGCACAGCTAAGCTGGAAGTGGCATTTGCGGCTCGCACTAGTGCAGAGTTATCTCACAGAAAGGGGCCACGGTGTTTCTGTATCTCTATTATGTTGGTGCAGCTTCGGAACTTTTAAATATCTTGATATATCTCGAGAACTACGCATCTGTTCAAAAAATATCATGGAACATAAAAAGTAGAAAACTTAATTCTCTACAAAAAAGGTCTCTTAACATTTTGCCAGAGCTCGCTTCGTTTCCGAGATATTTGCAGATTTATCTCAAGGGAAGGGGCCTGACGGACATATTTCGAGATATTTCTTCTTCTTGTTGTTCTTCGTCTGCACAGCTAAGCTGGAAGTGGCATTTGCAGCTCGCAATATTGCAGAGTTATCTCAAAGGAAGGGGCCACGGTGTTTCTGTATCTCTATTATGTTGGTGCGGCTTCGGAACTTTTAAATATCTCGATATATCTCGAAAACTACGCATCTGATCAAAAAATATCATAGAGCATAAATTGTAGGAAACATGATTCTCTACAAAAAAGGTCTCTTATCATTTTGCCATAGCTCGCTTCGTTTCCGAGATATTTGCAGATTTATCTCAAGGGATGGGGCCTGACGGACATATTTCGAGATATTTCTTCTTCTTGTTGTTCTTCTTCTGCACAGCTAAGCTGGAAGTGGCATTTGCAGCTCGCAATAGTGCAGAGTTATCTCAAAGAAAGGGGCCACGGTGTTTCTGTATCTCTATTATGTTGGTGCAGCTTCGGAACTTTTAAATATCTTGATATATCTCGAGAACTACGCATCTGATCAAAAAATATCATACAACATAAAAAGTAGGAAACTTAATTCTCTACAAGAAAGGTCTCTCAACATTTTGCCATAGCTCGCATCGTTTCCGATATATTTGCAGATGTAGCTCAAGTGAAGGGGCATGACGGACATATTCCGAGATATTTCTTGTTCTTGTTGTGCTTCTTCTGCACAGCTAAGCTGGAAGTGGCATTTGCAGCTCGCAATAGTGCAGAGTTATCTCAAAGAAAGGGGCCACGGTGTTTCTGTATCTCTATTGTGTTGGTGCAGCTTCGGAACTTTTAAATATCTTGAAATATCTCGAGAACTACGCATCTGATCAAAAAATATCATAGAACATAAAAAGTAGGAAACCTAATTTTCTGCAAAAAAGGTCCCTTAACATTTTGCCGTAGCTCGCTTCGTTTCGGAGATATTTGCAGATTTATCTCAAGGGAAGGGGCCTGACGGACATATTTCTAGATATTTCTTCTTCTTGTTGTCCTTCTTCTGCACAGCTAAGCTGGAAGTGGCATTTACAGCTCGCAATAGTGCAGAGTTATCTCAAAGAAAGGGGCCACGGTGTTTCTGTATCTCTATTATGTTGGTGCGGCTTCGGAACTTTTAAATATCTTGATATATCTCGAGATCTACGCATCTGATCAAAAAATATCATAGAACATAAATTGTAGGAAACATAATTCTCTACCAAAAACGTCTCTTATCATTTTGCCATAGCTCGCTTCGTTTCCGAGATATTTGCAGATTTATCTCAAGGGAAGGGGACTGACGGACATATTTCGAGATATTTCTTCTTCTTGTTGTTCTTCTTCTGCACAGCTAAGCTGGAAGTGGCATTTGCAGCTCGCAATAGTGCAGAGTTATCTCAAAGAAAGGGGCCACGGTGTTTCTGTATCTCTATTATGTTGGTGCGGCTTCGGAACTTTTAAATATCTTGATATATCTCGAGAACTACGCATCTGATCAAAAAATATCATAGAACATAAAAAGTAGGAAACTTAATTCTCTACAAAAAAGGTCTCTTAACATTTTGCCATAGCTCGCTTCGTTTCCGAGATATTTGCAGATTTATCTCAAGGGATGGGGCCTGACGGACATATTTCGAGATATTCCTTCTTCTTGTTGTTCTTCTTCTGCACAGCTAAGCTGGAAGTGGCATTTGCAGCTCGCAATAGTGCAGAGTTATCTCAAAGAAAGGGGCCACGGTGTTTCTGTATCTCTATTATGTTGGTGCAGCTTCGGAACTTTTAAATATCTTGATATATCTCGAGAACTACGCATCTGATCAAAAAATATCATACAACATAAAAAGTAGGAAACTTAATTCTCTACAAGAAAGGTCTCTTAACATTTTGCCATAGCTCGCTTCGTTTCCGAGATACTTGCAGATTTATCTCAAGGGAAGGGGCCTGACGGACATATTTCGAGATATTTCTTCTTCTTGTTGTTCTTCTTCTGCACAGCTAAGCTGGAAGTGGCATTTGCAGCTCGCAATAGTGCAGAGTTATCTCAAAGAAAGAGGCCACGATGTTTCTGTACCTCTATTATGTTGGTGCAGCTTCGGAACTTTTAAATATCTTGAAATATCTCGAGAACTACGCATCTGATCAAAAAATATCATAGAACATAAAAAGTAGGAAACCTAATTTTCTGCAAAAAAGGTCCCTTAACATTTTGCCGTAGCTCGCTTCGTTTCGGAGATATTTGCAGATTTATCTCAAGGGAAGGGGCCTGACGGACATATTTCTAGATATTTCTTCTTCTTGTTGTCCTTCTTCTGCACAGCTAAGCTGGAAGTGGCATTTACAGCTCGCAATAGTGCAGAGTTATCTCAAAGAAAGGGGCCACGGTGTTTCTGTATCTCTATTATGTTGGTGCGGCTTCGGAACTTTTAAATATCTTGATATATCTCGAGAACTACGCATCTGATCAAAAAATATCATAGAACATAAAAAGTAGGAAATTTAATTCCCTACAAAAAAGGTCTCTTAACATTTTGCCATAGCTCGCTTCGTTTCCGAGATATTTGCAGATTTATCTCAAGGGATGGGGCCTGACGGACATATTTCGAGATATTTCTTCTTCTTGTTGTTCTTCTTCTGCACAGCTAAGCTGGAAGTGGCATTTGCAGCTCGCAATAGTGCAGAGTTATCTCAAAGAAAGGGGCCACGGTGTTTCTGTATCTCTATTATGTTGGTGCGGCTTCGGAACTTTTAAATATCTTGATATATCTCGACAATTACGCATCTGATCAAAAAATATCATACAACATAAAAAGTAGGAAACTTAATTCTCTACAAAAAAGGTCTCTTAACATTTTGCCATAGCTCGCTTCGTTTCCGAGATATTTGCAGATTCATCTCAAGGGAAGTGGCGTGACGGACATATTTCGAGATATTTCTTCTTCTTGTTGTTCTTCTTCTGCACAGCTAAGCTGGAAGTGGCATTTGCAGCTCGCAATAGTGCAGAGTTATCTCAAAGGAAGAGGCCACGGTGTTTCTGTACCTCTATTATGTTGGTGCAGCTTCGGAACTTTTAAATATCTTGATATATCTCGAGAACTACGCATCTGATCAAAAAATATCATACAAGATAAAAAGTAGGAAACTTAATTGTCTACAAAAGAGGTCTCTTAACATTTTGCCATAGCACGCTTCGTTTCCGAGATATTTGCAGATTTATCTCAAGGGAAGGGGCCTGACGGACATATTTCGAGATATTTCTTCTTCTTGTTGTTCTTCCTCTGCACAGCTAAGCTGGAAGTGGCATTTGCAGCTCGCAATAGTGCAGAGTTATCTCAAAGAAAGGGGCCACGGTGTTTCTGTATCTCTATTATGTTGGTCCGGCTTCGGAACTTTTAAATATCTTGATATATCTCGAGATCTACGCATCTGATCAAAAAATATCATAGAACATAAATTGTAGGAAACATAATTCTCTACCAAAAACGTCTCTTAACATTTTGCCATAGCTCGCTTCGTTTCCGAGATATTTGCAGATTTATCTCAAGGGAAGAGGACTGACGGACATATTTCGAGATATTTCTTCTTCTTGTTGTTCTTCTTCTGCACAGCTAAGCCGGAAGTGGTATTTGCAGCTCGCAATAGTGCAGAGTTATCTCAAAGAAAGGGGCCACGGTGTTTCTGTATCTCTATTATGTTGGTGCGGCTTCGGAACTTTTAAATATCTTGATATATCTCGAGAACTACGCATCTGATCAAAAAATATCATAGAACATAAAAAGTAGGAAACTTAATTCTCTACAAAAAAGGTCTCTTAACATTTTGCCATAGCTCGCTTCGTTTCCGAGATATTTGCAGATTTATCTCAAGGGATGGGGCCTGACGGACATATTTCGAGATATTTCTTCTTCTTGTTGTTCTTCTTCTGCACAGCTAAGCTGGAAGTGGCATTTGCAGCTCGCAATAGTGCAGAGTTATCTCAAAGAAAGGGGCCACGGTGTTTCTGTATCTCTATTATGTTGGTGCAGCTTCGGAACTTTTAAATATCTTGATATATCTCGAGAACTACGCATCTGATCAAAAAATATCATACAACATAAAAAGTAGGAAACTTAATTCTCTACAAGAAAGGTCTCTTAACATTTTGCCATAGCTCGCTTCGTTTCCGAGATACTTGCAGATATATCTCAAGGGAAGGGGCCTGACGGACATATTTCGAGATATTTCTTCTTCTTGTTGTTCTTCTTCTGCACAGCTAAGCTGGAAGTGGCATTTGCAGCTCGCAATAGTGCAGAGTTATCTCAAAGAAAGAGGCCACGATGTTTCTGTACCTCTATTATGTTGGTGCAGCTTCGGAACTTTTAAATATCTTGAAATATCTCGAGAACTACGCATCTGATCAAAAAATATCATAGAACATAAAAAGTAGGAAACCTAATTATCTGCAAAAAAGGTCCCTTAACATTTTGCCGTAGCTCGCTTCGTTTCCGAGATATTTGCAGATTTATCTCAAGGGAAGGGGCCTGACGGACATATTTCTAGATATTTCTTCTTCTTGTTGTTCTTCTTCTGCACAGCTAAGCTGGAAGTGGCATTTACAGCTCGCAATAGTGCAGAGTTATCTCAAAGAAAGGGGCCACGGTGTTTCTGTACCTCTATTATGTTGGTGCAGCTTCGGAACTTTTAAATATCTTGATATATCTCGAGAACTACGCATCTGATCAAAAAATATCATACAAGATAAAAAGTAGGAAACTTAATTGTCTACAAAAAAGGTCTCTTAACATTTTGCCATAGCTCGCTTCGTTTCCGAGATATTTGCAGATTTATCTCAAGGGAAGGGGCCTGACGGACATATTTCGAGATATTTCTTCTTCTTGTTGTTCTTCTTCTGCACAGCTAAGCTGGAAGTGGCATTTGCAGCTCGCAATAGTGCAGAGTTATCTCAAAGAAAGGGGCCACGGTGTTTCTGTATCTCTATTATGTTGGTGCGGCTTCGGATCTTTTAAATATCTCGATATATCTCGAAAACTACGCCTCTGCTCAAAAAATATCATAGAACATAAATTGTAGGAAACATAATTCTCTACAAAAAAGGTCTCTTAACATTTTGCCATAGCTCGTTTCGTTTCCGAGATATTTGCAGATATATCTCAAGGGAAGGGGCCTGACGGACATATTTCGAGATATTTCTTCTTCTTGTTGTTCTTCTTCTGCACAGCTAAGCTGGAAGTGACATTTGCAGCTCGCAATAGTGCAGAGTTATCTCAAAGAAAGGGGCCACGGTGTTTCGGTATCTCTATTATGTTGGTGCAGCTTCGGAACTTTTAAATGTCTTGATATATCTCGAGAACTACGCATCTGATCAAAAAATATCGTAGAACATAAAAAGTAGAAAACTTAATTCTCTACAAAAAAGGTCTCTTAACATTTTGCCATAGCTCGCTTCGTTTCCGAGATATTTGCAGATTTATCTCAAGGGAAGGGGCCTGACGGACATATTTCGAGATATTTCTTCTTCTTGTTGTTCTTCTTCTGCACAGCTAAGCTGGACGTGGCATTTACAGCTCGCAATAGTGCAGAGTTATCTCAAAGAAAGGGGCCACGGTGTTTCTGTATCTCTATTATGTTGGTGCGGCTTCGGAACTTTTAAATATCTTGATATATCTCGAGAACTACGCATCTGATCAAAAAATATCATAGAACATAAAAAGTAGGAAACTTAATTCTCTACAAATAAAGTCTCTTAACATTATGCCATAGCTCGCTTCGTTTCCGAGATATATGCAGATTTATCTCAAGGGAAGGGGCCTGACGGACATATTTCGAGATATTTCTTCTTCTTGTTGTTCTTCTTCTGCACAGCTAAGCTGGACGTGGCATTTACAGCTCGCAATAGTGCAGAGTTATCTCAAACAAAGGGGCCACGGTGTTTCTGTATCTCTATTATGTTGGTGCGGCTTCGGAACTTTTAAATATCTTGATATATCTCGAGAACTACGCATCTGATCAAAAAATATCATAGAACATAAAAAGTAGGAAACTTAATTCTCTACAAATAAAGTCTCTTAACATTTTGCCATAGCTCGCTTCGTTTCCGAGATATTTGCAGATTTATCTCAAGGGAAGGGGCCTGACGGACATATTTCGAGATATTTCTTCTTCTTGTTGTTCTTCTTCTGCACAGCTAAGCTGGAAGTGGCATTTGCAGCTCGCAATAGTGCAGAGTTATCTCAAAGAAAGGGGCCACGGTGTTTCTGTATCTCTATTATGTTGGTGCGGCTTCGGAACTTTTAAATATCTCGATATATCTCGAAAACTACGCTTCTGATCAAAAAATATCATTGAACATAACTTGTAGGAAACATAATTCTCTACAAAAAAGGTCTCTTAACATTTTGCCATAGCTCGCTTGGTTTCCTAGATATTTGCAGATATATCTCAAGGGAAGGGGCCTGACGGACATATTTCGAGATATTTCTTCTTCTTGTTGTTCTTCTTCTGCACAGCTAAACTGGAAGTGGCATTTCCAGCTCGCAATAGTGCAGAGTTATCTCAAAGAAAGGGGCCACGGTGTTTCTGTATCTCTATTATGTTGGTGCGGCTTCGGAACTTTTAAATATCTTGATATATCTCGAGAACTACGCATCTGATCAAAAAATGTCATAGGACATAAAAAGTAGGAAACTTAATTCTCCAGAAACAATGTCTCTTAACATTTTGCCATAGCTCGTTTCGTTTCCGAGATATTTGCAGATTTATCTCAATGGAAGGGGCCTGACGGACATATTTCGAGATCTTTCTTCCTCTTGTTGTTCTTCTTCTGCACAGCTAAGCTGGAAGTGGCACTTGCAGCTCGCAATAGTGCAGAGTTATCTCAAAGAAAGGGGCCACGGTGTTTCTGTATCTCTATTATGTTGGTGCGGCTTCGGAACTTTAAAATATCTTGATATATCTCGAGAACTACGCATCTGATCAAAAAATATCATAGAACGTAAAAAGTAGGAAACTTAATTCTCTACAAATAAAGTCTCTTAACATTTTGCCATAGCTCGCTTCGTTTCCGAGATATTTGCAGATTTATCTCAAGGGAAGGGGTCTGACGGACATATTTCGAGATATTTCTTCTTCTTGTTGTTCTTCTTCAGCACAGCTAAGCTCGAAGTGGCATTTGCAGCTCGCAATAGTGCAGAGTTATCTCAAAGAAAGGGGCCACGGTGTTTCTGTATCTCTATTATGTTGGTGCGGCTTCGGAACTTTTAAATATCTCGATATATCTCGAAAACTACGCTTCTGATCAAAAAATATCATAGAACATAACTTGTAGGAAACATAATTCTCTTCAAAAAAGGTCGCTTAACATTTTGCCATAGCTCGCTTCGTTTCCGAGATATTTGCAGATATATCTCAAGGGAAGGGGCCTGACGGACATATTTCGAGATATTTCTTCTTCTTGTTGTTCTTCTTCTGCACAGCGAAGCTGGACGTGGCATTTACAGCTCGCAATAGTGCAGAGTTATCTCAAAGAAAGGGGCCACGGTGTTTCTGTATCTCTATTATGTTGGTGCGGCTTCGGAACTTTTAAATATATTGATATATCTCGAGAACTGCGCATCTGATCAAAAAATATCATAGAACATAAAAAGTAGGAAACTTAATTCTCTACAAAAAAGGTCTCTTAACATTTTGCCATAGCTCGCTTCGTTTCCGAGATATTTGCAGATTTATCTCAAGGGAAGGGGTCTGACGGACATATTTCGAGATATTTCTTCTTCTTGTTGTTCTTCTTCTGCACAGCTAAGCTCGAAGTGGCATTTGCAGCTCGCAATAGTGCAGAGTTATCTCAAAGAAAGGGGCCACGGTGTTTCTGTATCTCTATTATGTTGGTGCGGCTTCGGAACTTTTAAATATCTTGATATATCTCGAGAACTGCGCATCTGATCAAAAAATATCATAGAACATAAAAAGTAGGAAACTTAATTCTCTACAAAAAAGGTCTCTTAACATTTTGCCATAGCTCGCTTCGTTTCCGAGATATTTGCAGATTTATCTCAAGGGAAGGGGCCTAACGGACATATTTCGAGATATTTCTTCTTCTTGTTGTTCTTCTTCTGCACACCTAAGCTGGAAGTGGCATTTCCAGCTCGCAATAGTGCAGAGTTATCCCAAAGAAAGGGGCCACGGTGTTTCTGTATCTCTATTATGTTGGTGCGGCTTCGGAACTTTTAAATATCTCGATATATCTCGAAAACTACGCTTCTGATCAAAAAATATCATACAACGTAAATTGTAGGAAACATAATTCTCTACAAAAAAGGTCTCTTAACATTTTGCCATAGCTCGCTTCGTTTCCGAGATATTTACAGATTTATCTCAAGGGAAGGCGTCTGACGGACATATTTCGAGATATTTCTTCTTCTTGTTGTTCTTCTTCAGCACAGCTAAGCTCGAAGTGGCATTTGCAGCACGCAATAGTGCAGAGTTATCTCAAAGAAAGAGGCCACGGTGTTTCTGTACCTCTATTATGTTGGTGCAGCTTCGGAACTTTTAAATATCTTGATATATCTCGAGAACTACGCATCTGATCAAAAAATATCATAGAAGATAAAAAGTAGGAAACTTAATTCTCTACAAAAAAGGTGTCTTAACATTTTGCCATTGCTCGCTTCGTGTCCGAGATATTTGCAGATTTATCTCAAGGGAAGGGGTCTGACGGACATATTTCGAGATATTTCTTCTTCTTGTTGTTCTTCTTCAGCACAGCTAAGCTCGAAGTGGCATTTGCAGCTCGCAATAGTGCAGAGTTATCTCAAAGAATGGGGCCACGGTGTTTCTGTATCTCTATTATGTTGGTGCGGCTTCGGAACTTTTAAATATCTTGATATATCTCGAGAACTACGCATCTGATCAAAAAATATCATAGAACATGCAAAGTAGGAAACTTAATTCTCTACAAAAAAGGTCTCTTAACATTTTGCCATAGCTCGCTTCGTTTCCGAGATACTTGCAGATTTATCTCAAGGGAAGGGGCCTGACGGACATATTTCGAGATATTTCTTCTTCTTGTTGTTCTTCTTCTGCACAGCTAAACTGGAAGTGGCACTTCCAGCTCGCAATAGTGCAGAGTTATCTCAAAGAAAGGGGCCACGGTGTTTCTGTATCTCTATTATGTTGGTGCGGCTTCGGAACTTTTAAATATCTCGACATATCTCGAAAACTACGGTTCTGATCAAAAAATATCATAGAACATAAATTGTAGGAAACATAATTCTCTACAAAAAAGGTCTCCTAACGTTTTGCCATAGCTCGCTTCGTTTCCGAGATATTTGCAGATTTATCTCAAGGGAAGGGGTCTGACGGACATATTTCTAGATATTTCTTCTTCTTGTTGTTCTTCTTCTGCACAGCTAAACTGGAACTGGCATTTCCAGCTCGCAATAGTGCAGAGTTATCCCAAAGAAACGGGCCACGGTGTTTCTGTATCTCTATTATGTTGGTGCGGCTTCGGAACTTTTAAATATCTTGATATATCTCGAGAACTTCGCATCTGATCAAAAAATATCATAGAACATAAAAAGTAGAAAACTTAATTCTCTACAAAAAAGGTCTCTTAACATTTTGCCATAGCTCGCTTCGTTTCCGAGATATTTGCAGATTTATCTCAAGGGAAGGGGCCTAACGGACATATTTCGGGATATTTCTTCTTCTTGTTGTTCTTCTTCTGCACAGCTAAGCTGGAAGTGGCATTTGCAGCTCGCAATAGTGCAGAGTTATCTCAAAGAAAGGGGCCACGGTGTTACTGTATCTCTATTATGTTGGTGCGGCTTCGGAACTTTTAAATATCTCGACATATCTCGAAAACTACGCTTCTGATCAAAAAATATCATAGAACATAAATTGTAGGAAACATAATTCTCGACAAAAAAGGTCTCTCAACGTTTTGCCATAGCTCGCTTCGTTTCCGAGATATTTGCAGATTTATCTCAAGGGAAGGGTCCTGACGGACATATTTCTAGATACTTCTTCTTCTTGTTGTTCTTCTTCTGCACAGCTAAACTGGAAGTGGCATTTCCAGCTCGTAATAGTGCAGAGTTATCCCAAAGAAAGGGGCCACGGTGTTTCTGTATCTCTATTATGTTGGTGCGGCTTCGGAACTTTTAAATATCTCGACATATCTCGAAAACTACGCTTCTGATCAAAAAATATCATAGAACATAAATTGTAGGAAACTTAAATCTCTACAAAAAAGGTCTCTTAACATTTTGCCATAGCTCGCTTCGTTTCCGAGATATTTGCAGATTTATCTCAATGGAAGGAGCCTAACGGACATATTTCGAGATATTTCTTCTTCTTGTTGTTCTTCTTCTGCACAGCTAAGCTGGAAGTGGCATTTGCAGCTCGCAATAGTGCAGAGTTATCTCAAAGAAAGGGGCCACGGTGTTACTGTATCTCTATTATGTTGGTGCGGCTTCGGAACTTTTAAATATCTCGACATATCTCGAAAACTACGCTTCTGATCAAAAAATATCATAGAACATAAATTGTAGGAAACATAATTCTCGACAAAAAAGGTCTCTCAACGTTTTGCCATAGCTCGCTTCGTTTCCGAGATATTTGCAGATTTATCTCAAGGGAAGGGTCCTGACGGACATATTTCTAGATATTTCTTCTTCTTGTTGTTCTTCTTCTGCACAGCTAAACTGGAAGTGGCATTTCCAGCTCGCAATAGTGCAGAGTTATCCCAAAGAAAGGGGCCACGGTGTTTCTGTATCTCTATTATGTTGGTGCGGCTTCGGAACTTTTAAATATCTCGACATATCTCGAAAACTACGGTTCTGATCAAAAAATGTCATAGAACAGAAATTGTAGGAAACATAATTCTCTACAAAAAAGGTCTCTCAACATTTTGCAATAGCTCGCTTCGTTTCCGAGATATTTGCAGATTTATCTCAAGGGAAGGGGCCTAACGGACATATTTCGAGATATTTCTTCTTCTTGTTGTTCTTCTTCTGCACAGCTAAGCTGGAAGTGGCATTTGCAGCTCGCAATAGTGCAGAGTTATCTCAAAGAAAGGGGCCACGGTGTTTCTGTATCTCTATTATGTTGGTGCGGCTTCGGAACTTTTAAATATCTCGACATATCTCGAAAACTACGGTTCTGATCAAAAAATATCATAGAACATAAATTGTAGGAAACATAATTCTCTACAAAAAAGGTCTCTTAACGTTTTGCCATAGCTCGCTTCGTTTCCGAGATATTTGCAGATTTATCTCAAGGGAAGGGTCCTGACGGACATATTTCTAGATATTTCTTCTTCTTGTTGTTCTTCTTCTGCACAGCTAAACTGGAAGTGGCATTTGCAGCTCGCAATAGTGCAGAGTTATCGCAAAGAAAGGGGCCACGGTGTTTCTGTATCTCTATTATGTTGGTGCGGCTTCGGAATTTTTAAATATCTCGATATATCTCGAAAACTACGCTTCTGATCAAAAAATATCATAGAACATAAATTGTAGGAAACATAATTCGCTACAAAAAAGGTCTCTTAACATTTTGCCATAGCTCGCTTCGTTTCCGAGATATTTGCAGATTTATCTCAAGGGAAGGGTCCTGACGGACATATTTCTAGATATTTCTTCTTCTTGTTGTTCTTCTTCTGCACAGCTAAACTGGAACTGGCGTTTCCAGCTCGCAATAGTGCAGAGTTATCCCAAAGAAACGGGCCACGGTGTTTCTGTATCTCTATTATGTTGGTGCGGCTTCGGAACTTTTAAATATCTTGATATATCTCGAGAACTTCGCATCTGATCAAAAAATATCATAGAACATAAAAAGTAGGAAACTTAATTCTCTACAAAAAAGGTCTCTTAACATTTTGCCATAGCTCGCTTCGTTTCCGAGATATTTGCAGATTTATCTCAAGGGAAGGGGCCTAACGGACATATTTCGAGATATTTCTTCTTCTTGTTGTTCTTCTTCTGCACAGCTAAGCTGGAAGTGGCATTTGCAGCTCGCAATAGTGCAGAGTTATCTCAAAGAAAGGGGCCACGGTGTTACTGTATCTCTATTATGTTGGTGCGGCTTCGGAACTTTTAAATATCTCGACATATCTCGAAAACTACGCTTCTGATCAAAAAATATCATAGAACATAAATTGTAGGAAACATAATTCTCGACAAAAAAGGTCTCTCAACGTTTTGCCATAGCTCGCTTCGTTTCCGAGATATTTGCAGATTTATCTCAAGGGAAGGGTCCTGACGGACATATTTCTAGATATTTCTTCTTCTTGTTGTTCTTCTTCTGCACAGCTCAACTGGAAGTGGCATTTCCAGCTCGCAATAGTGCA
Organism: Osmia lignaria lignaria; assembly: GCF_051020975.1. Classification (NCBI taxonomy): domain Eukaryota; kingdom Metazoa; phylum Arthropoda; class Insecta; order Hymenoptera; family Megachilidae; genus Osmia; species Osmia lignaria. The sequence goes on along the minus strand of NW_027478159.1, from coordinate 307,331 downwards.
GAGTTATCCCAAAGAAAGGGGCCACGGTGTTTCTGTATCTCTATTATGTTGGTGCGGCTTCGGAACTTTTAAATATCTCGACATATCTCGAGAACTACGCATCTGATCAAAAAATATCATAGAACATAAAAAGTAGGAAACTTAATTCTCTACAAAAAAGGTCTCTTAACATTTTGCCATAGCTCGCTTCGTTTCCGAGATATTTGCAGATTTATCTCAAGGGAAGGGGCCTAACGGACATATTTCGAGATATTTCTTCTTCTTGTTGTTCTTCTTCTGCACAGCTAAGCTGGAAGTGGCATTTGCAGCTCGCAATAGTGCAGAGTTATCTCAAAGAAAGGGGCCACGGTGTTACTGTATCTCTATTATGTTGGTGCGGCTTCGGAACTTTTAAATATCTCGACATATCTCGAAAACTACGCTTCTGATCAAAAAATATCATAGAACATAAATTGTAGGAAACATAATTCTCGACAAAAAAGGTCTCTCAACGTTTTACCATAGCTCGCTTCGTTTCCGAGATATTTGCAGATTTATCTCAAGGGAAGGGTCCTGACGGACATATTTCTAGATATTTCTTCTTCTTGTTGTTCTTCTTCTGCACAGCTAAACTGGAAGTGGCATTTCCAGCTCGCAATAGTGCAGAGTTATCCCAAAGAAAGGGGCCACGGTGTTTCTGTATCTCTATTATGTTGGTGCGGCTTCGGAACTTTTAAATATCTCGACATATCTCGAAAACTACGGTTCTGATCAAAAAATATCATAGAACATAAATTGTAGGAAACATAATTCTCTACAAAAAAGGTCTCTCAACATTTTGCAATAGCTCGCTTCGTTTCCGAGATATTTGCAGATTTATCTCAAGGGAAGGGGCCTAACGAACATATTTCGAGATATTTCTTCTTCTTGTTCTTCTTCTGCACAGCTAAACTGGAAGTGGCATTTGCAGCTCGCAATAGTGCAGAGTTATCGCAAAGAAAGGGGCCACGGTGTTTCTGTATCTCTATTATGTTGGTGCGGCTTCGGAATTTTTAAATATCTAGATATATCTCGAAAACTACGCTTCTGATCAAAAAATATCATAGAACATAAATTGTAGGAAACATAATTCGCTACAAAAAAGGTCTCTTAACATTTTGCCATAGCTCGCTTCTTTTCCGAGATATTTGCAGATTTATCTCAAGGGAAGGGGCCTGACGGACATATTTCGAGATATTTCTTCTTCTTCTTGTTCTTCTTCTGCACAGCTAAGCTGGAAGTGGCATTTGCAGCACGCAATAGTGCAGAGTTATCTCAAAGAAAGAGGCCACGGTGTTTCTGTACCTCTATTATGTTGGTGCAGCTTCGGAACTTTTAAATATCTTGATATATCTCGAGAACTACGCATCTGATCAAAAAATATCATAGAAGATAAAAAGTAGGAAACTTAATTCTCTACAAAAAAGGTCTCTTAACATTTTGCAATAGCTCGCTTCGTTTCCGAGATATTTGCAGATTTATCTCAAGGGAAGGGGCCTAACGGACATATTTCGAGATATTTCTTCTTCTTGTTGTTCTTCTTCTGCACAGCTAAACTGGAAGTGGCATTTCCAGCTCGCAATAGTGCAGAGTTATCCCAAAGAAAGGGGCCACGGTGTTTCTGTATCTCTATTATGTTGGTGCGGCTTCGGAACTTTTAAATATCTCGATATATCTCGAAAACTACGCTTCTGATCAAAAAATATCGTAGAACACAAATTGTAGGAAACATAATTCTCTACAAAAAAGGTCTCTTAACATTTTGCCATAGCTCGCTTCGTTTCCGAGATATTTGCAGATTTATCTCAAGAGAAGGGTCCTGACGGACATATTTCGGGATATTTCTTCTTCTTGTTGTTCTTCTTCTGCACAGCTGAACTGGAAGTGGCATTTGCAGCACGCAATAGTGCAGAGTTATCTCAAAGAAAGAGGCCACGGTGTTTCTGTACCTCTATTATGTTGGTGCAGCTTCGGAACTTTTAAATATCTTGATATATCTCGAGAACTACGCATCTGATCAAAAAATATCATAGAAGATAAAACGTAGGAAACTTAATTCTCTACAAAAAAGGTCTCTTAACATTTTGCCATAGCTCGCTTCGTTTCCGAGATATTTGCAGATTTATCTCAAGGGAAGGGTCCTGACGGACATATTTCGGGATATTTCTTCTTCTTGTTCTTCTTCTGCACAGCTAAACTGGAAGTGGCATTTCCAGCTCGCAATAGTGCAGAGTTATCTCAAAGAAAGGGGCCAAGGTGTTTCTGTATCTCTATTATGTTGGTGCGGCTTCGGAACTTTTAAATATCTTGATATATCTCGGGAACTACGCATCTGATCGAAAAATATTATAGAACATAAAAAGTAGGAAACATAATTCTCTACAAAAAAGGTCTCTTAACATTTTGCCATAGCTCGCTTCGTTTCCGAGATATTTGCAGATTTATCTCAAGGGAAGGGTCCTGACGGACATATTTCGGGATATTTCTTCTTCTTGTTGTTCTTCTTCTGCACAGCTAAACTGGAAGTGGCATTTCCAGCTCGCAATAGTGCAGAGTTATCTCACAGAAAGGGGCCACGGTGTTTCTGTATCTCTATTATGTTGGTGCGGCTTCGGAACTTTTAAATATCTTGATATATCTCGAGAACTACGCATCTGATCAAAAAATATCATAGAACATAAAAAGTAGGAAACTTAATTCTCTACAAAAAAGGTCTCTCAACATTTTGCAATAGCTCGCTTCGTTTCCGAGATATTTGCAGATTTATCTCAAGGGAAGGGGCCTAACGGACATATTTCTAGATATTTCTTCTTCTTGTTGTTCTTCTTCTGCACAGCTAACCTGGAAGTGGCATTTCCAGCTCGCAATAGTGCAGAGTTATCCCAAAGAAAGGGGCCACTGTGTTTCTGTATCTCTATTATGTTGGTGCGGCTTCGGAACTTTTAAATATCTCGATATATCTCGAAAACTACGGTTCTGATCAAAAAATATCATACAACATAAAAAGTAGGAAACTTAATTCTCTACAAAAAAGGTCTCTTAACATTTTGCCATAGCTCGCTTCGTTTCCGAGATATTTGCAGATTTATCTCAAGGGAAGGGTCCTGACGGACATATTTCGTGATATTTCTTCTTCTTGTTGTTCTTCTTCTGCACAGCTAAACTGGAAGTGGCATTTCCAGCTCGCAATAGTGCAGAGTTATCTCGAAGGACGGGGCCACGGTGTTTCTGTATCTCTATTATGTTGGTGCGGCTTCGGAACTTTTAAATATCTTGATATATCACGAGAACTACGCATCTGATCAAAAAATATCATACAACATAAAAAGTAGGAAACTTAATTCTCTACAAAAAAGGTCTCTTAACATTTTGCCATAGCTCGCTTCGTTTCCGAGATATTTGCAGATTTATCTCAAGGGAAGGGTCCTGACGGACATATTTCGGGATATTTCTTCTTCTTGTTGTTCTTCTTCTGCACAGCTAAACTGGAAGTGGCATTTCCAGCTCGCAATAGTGCAGAGTTATCTCACAGAAAGGGGCCACGGTGTTTCTGTATCTCTATTATGTTGGTGCGGCTTCGGAACTTTTAAATATCTTGATATATCTCGAGAACTACGCATCTGATCAAAAAATATCATAGAACATAAAAAGTAGGAAACTTAATTCTCTACAAAAAAGGTCTCTTAACATTTTGCCATAGCTCGCTTCGTTTCCGAGATATTTGCAGATATATCTCAAGGGAAGGGGCCAGACGGACATATTTCGAGATATTTCTTCTTCTTGTTGTTCTTCTTCTGCACTGCTAAGCTGGAAGTGGCATTTGCAGCGCGCAATAGTGCAGAGTTATCTCAAGGAAAGGGGCCACGGTGTTTCTGTATCTCTATTATGTTGGTGCGGCTTCGGAACTTTTAAATATCTTGATATATCTCGAGAACTACGCATCTGATCAAAAAATATCATAGAACATAAAAAGTAGGAAACTTAATTCTCTACAAAAAAGGTCTCTTAACATTTTGCCATAGCTCGCTTCGTTTCCGAGATATTTGCAGATTTATCTCAAGGGAAGGGGCCTGACGGACATATTTCGAGATATTTCTTCTTCTTGTTGTTCTTCTTCTGCACAGCTAAGCTGGAAGTGGCATTTGCAGCTCGCAGTAGTGCAGAGTTATCTCAAAGAAAGGGGCCACGGTGTTTCTGTATCTCTATTATGTTGGTGCGGCTTCGGAACTTTTAAATATGTTGATATATCTCGAGAACTACGCATCTGATCAAAAAATATCATAGAACATAAAAAGTGGGAAACTTAATTCTCTACAAAAAAGGTCTCTTAACATTTTGCCATAGCTCGCTTCGTTTCCGAGATATTTGCAGATTTATCTCAAGGGAACGGGCCTGACGGACATATTTCGAGATATTTCTTCTTCTTGTTGTTCTTCTTCTGCTCAGCTAAGCTGGAAGTGGCATTTGCAGCTCGCAATAGTGCAGAGTTATCTCAAAGAAAGGGGCCACGGTGTTTCTGTATCTCTATTATGTTGGTGCGGCTTCGGAACTTTTAAATATCTTGATATATCTCGAGAACTCCGCATCTGATCAAAAAATATCATAGAACATAAAAAGTAGGAAACTTAATTCTCTACAAAAAAGATCTCTTAACATTTTGCCATAGCTCGCTTCGTTTCCGAGATATTTGCAGATATATCTCAAGGGAAGGGGCCTGACGGACATATTTCGAGATATTTCTTCTTCTTGTTGTTCTTCTTCTGCACAGCTAAGCTGGAAGTGGCCTTTGCAGCGCGCAGTAGTGCAGAGTTATCTCAAAGAAAGGGGCCACGGTGTTTCTGTATCTCTATTATGTTGGTGCGGCTTCGGAACTTTTAAATATCTTGATATATCTCGAGAACTACGCATCTGATCAAAAAATATCATAGAACATGAAAAGTAGGAAACCTAATTTTCTACAAAAAAGGTCTCTCAACATTTTACCGTAGCTGGCTTCGTTTCCGAGATATTTGCAGATTTATCTCAAGGGAAAGGGCCTGACGGACATATTTTGAGATATTTCTTCTTCTTGTTGTTCTTCTTCTGCACAGCAAAGCTGGAAGTGGCATTTGCAGCTCGCAATAGTGCAGAGTTATCTCAAAGAAAGGGGCCACGGTGTTTCTGTATCTCTATTATGTTGGTGCGGCTTCGGAACTTTTAAATATCTCGATATATCTCGAAAACTACGCTTCTGATCAAAAAATATCATAGAACATGAATTGTAGGAAACATAATTCTCTACAAAAAAGGTCTCTTAACATTTTGCCATAGCTCGCTTCGTTTCCGAGATATTTGCAGATTTATCTCAAGGGAAGGGGTCTGACGGACATATTTCGAGATATTTCTTCTTCTTGTTGTTCTTCTTCAGCACAGCTAAGCTCGAAGTGGCATTTGCAGCTCGCAATAGTGCAGAGTTATCTCAAAGAAAGGGGCCACGGTGTTTCTGTATCTCTATTATGTTGGTGCGGCTTCGGAACTTTTAAATATCTTGATATATCTCGCGAACTACGCATCTGATCAAAAAATATCATAGAACATAAAAAGTAGGAAACTTAATTTTCTACAAAAAAGGTCTCTTAACATTTTGCCATAGCTCGCTTCGTTTCCGAGATATTTGCAGATTTATCTCAAGGGAAGGGGCCTGACGGACATATTTCGAGATATTTCCTCTTCTTCTTGTTCTTCTTCTGCACAGCTAAGCTGGAAGTGGCATTTGCAGCACGCAATAGTGCAGAGTTATCTCAAAGAAAGAGGCCACGGTGTTTCTGTACCTCTATTATGTTGGTGCAGCTTCGGAACTTTTACATATCTTGATATATCTCGAGAATTACGCATCTGATCAAAAAATATCGTAGAACATAAAAAGTGGGAAACTTAATTCTCTACAAAAAAGGTCTCTTAACATTTTGCCATAGCTCGCTTGGTTTCCGAGATATTTGCAGATTTATCTCAAGGGAAGGGGCCTGACGGACATATTTCGAGATATTTCTTCTTCTTGTTGTTCTTCTTCTGCACAGCTAAACTGGAAGTGGCATTTCCAGCTCGCAATAGTGCAGAGTTATCTCAAAGAAAGGGGCCACGGTGTTTCTGTATCTCTATTATGTTGGTGCGGCTTCGGAACTTTTAAATATCTTGATATATCTCGAGAACTACGCATCTGATCAAAAAATATCATAGAACATAAATTGTAGGAAACATAATTCTCTACAAAAAAGGTCTCTTAACATTTTGCCATAGCTCGCTTCGTTTCCGAGATATTTGCAGATTTATCTCAAGGGAAGGGGTCTGACGGACATATTTCGAGATATTTCTTCTTCTTGTTGTTCTTCTTCAGCACAGCTAAGCTCGAAGTGGCATTTGCAGCTCGCAATAGTGCAGAGTTATCTCAAAGAAAGGGGCCACGGTGTTTCTGTATCTCTATTATGTTGGTGCGGCTTCGGAACTTTTAAATATCTTGATATATCTCGCGAACTACGCATCTGATCAAAAAATATCATAGAACATAAAAAGTAGGAAACTTAATTTTCTACAAAAAAGGTCTCTTAACATTTTGCCATAGCTCGCTTCGTTTCCGAGATATTTGCAGATTTATCTCAAGGGAAGGGGCCTGACGGACATATTTCGAGATATTTCTTCTTCTTCTTGTTCTTCTTCTGCACAGCTAAGCTGGAAGTGGCATTTGCAGCACGCAATAGTGCAGAGTTATCTCAAAGAAAGAGGCCACGGTGTTTCTGTACCTCTATTATGTTGGTGCAGCTTCGGAACTTTTACATATCTTGATATATCTCGAGAATTACGCATCCGATCAAAAAATATCGTAGAACATAAAAAGTGGGAAACTTAATTCTCTACAAAAAAGGTCTCTTAACATTTTGACATAGCTCTCTTCGTTTCCGAGATATTTGCAGATTTATCTCAAGGGAAGGGGCCTGACGGACATATTTCGAGATATTTCTTCTTCTTGTTGTTCTTCTTCTGCACAGCTAAGCTGGAAGTCGCATCTGCAGCTCGCAATAGTGTAGAGTTATCTCAAAGAAAGGGGCCACGGTGTTTCTGTATCTCTATTATGTTGGTGCGGCTTCGGAACTTTTAAATATCTTGATATATCTCGAGAACTACGCATCTGATCAAAAAATATCATAGAACATAAAAAGTAGGAAACTTAATTTTCTACAAAAAAGGTCTCTTAACATTTTGCCATAGCTCGCTTCGTTTCCGAGATATTTGCAGATTTATCTCAAGGGAAGGGGCCTGACGGACATATTTCGAGATATTTCTTCTTCTTCTTGTTCTTCTTCTGCACAGCTAAGCTGGAAGTGGCATTTGCAGCACGCAATAGTGCAGAGTTATCTCAAAGAAAGAGGCCACGGTGTTTCTGTACCTCTATTATGTTGGTGCAGCTTCGGAACTTTTACATATCTTGATATATCTCGAGAATTACGCATCCGATCAAAAAATATCGTAGAACATAAAAAGTGGGAAACTTAATTCTCTACAAAAAAGGTCTCTTAACATTTCGCCATAGCTCGCTTGGTTTCCGAGATATTTGCAGATTTATCTCAAGGGAAGGGGCCTGACGGACATATTTCGAGATATTTCTTCTTCTTGTTGTTCTTCTTCTGCACAGCTAAACTGGAAGTGGCATTTCCAGCTCGCAATAGTGCAGAGTTATCTCAAAGAAAGGGGCCACGGTGTTTCTGTATCTCTATTATGTTGGTGCGGCTTCGGAACTTTTAAATATCTTGATATATCTCGAGAACTACGCATCTGATCAAAAAATATCATAGAACATAAAAAGTAGGAAACTTAATTCTCTACAAAAAAGGTCTCTTAACATTTTGACATAGCTCTCTTCGTTTCCGAGATATTTGCAGATTTATCTCAAGGGAAGGGGCCTGACGGACATATTTCGAGATATTTCTTCTTCTTGTTGTTCTTCTTCTGCACAGCTAAGCTGGAAGTCGCATCTGCAGCTCGCAATAGTGTAGAGTTATCTCAAAGAAAGGGGCCACGGTGTTTCTGTATCTCTATTATGTTGGTGCGGCTTCGGAACTTTTAAATATCTTGATATATCTCGAGAACTACGCATCTGATCAAAAAATATCATAGAACATAAAAAGTAGGAAACTTAATTCTCTACAAAAAAGGTGTCTTAACATTTTGCCATAGCTCGCTTCCTTTCCGAGATATTTGCAGATTTATCTCAAGGGAAGGGGCCTGACGGACATATTTCGAGATATTTCTTCTTCTTCTTGTTCTTCTTCTGCACAGCTAAGCTGGAAGTGGCATTTGCAGCACGCAATAGTGCAGAGTTATCTCAAAGAAAGAGGCCACGGTGTTTCTGTACCTCTATTATGTTGGTGCAGCTTCGGAACTTTTACATATCTTGATATATCTCGAGAATTACGCATCTGATCAAAAAATATCGTAGAACATAAAAAGTGGGAAACTTAATTCTCTACAAAAAAGGTCTCTTAACATTTTGCCATAGCTCGCTTGGTTTCCGAGATATTTGCAGATTTATCTCAAGGGAAGGGGCCTGACGGACATATTTCGAGATATTTCTTCTTCTTGTTGTTCTTCTTCTGCACAGCTAAACTGGAAGTGGCATTTCCAGCTCGCAATAGTGCAGAGTTATCTCAAAGAAAGGGGCCACGGTGTTTCTGTATCTCTATTATGTTGGTGCGGCTTCGGAACTTTTAAATATCTTGATATATCTCGAGAACTACGCATCTGATCAAAAAATATCATAGAACATAAATTGTAGGAAACTTAATTCTCTACAAAAAAGGTCTCTCAACATTTTGCAATAGCTCGCTTCGTTTCCGAGATATTTGCAGATTTATCTCAAGGGAAGGGGCCTAACGGACATATTTCTAGATATTTCTTCTTCTTGTTGTTCTTCTTCTGCACAGCTAACCTGGAAGTGGCATTTCCAGCTCGCAATAGTGCAGAGTTATCCCAAAGAAAGGGGCCACTGTGTTTCTGTATCTCTATTATGTTGGTGCGGCTTCGGAACTTTTAAATATCTCGATATATCTCGAAAACTACGGTTCTGATCAAAAAATATCATACAACATAAAAAGTAGGAAACTTAATTCTCTACAAAAAAGGTCTCTTAACATTTTGCCATAGCTCGCTTCGTTTCCGAGATATTTGCAGATTTATCTCAAGGGAAGGGTCCTGACGGACATATTTCGTGATATTTCTTCTTCTTGTTGTTCTTCTTCTGCACAGCTAAACTGGAAGTGGCATTTCCAGCTCGCAATAGTGCAGAGTTATCTCGAAGGACGGGGCCACGGTGTTTCTGTATCTCTATTATGTTGGTGCGGCTTCGGAACTTTTAAATATCTTGATATATCACGAGAACTACGCATCTGATCAAAAAATATCATACAACATAAAAAGTAGGAAACTTAATTCTCTACAAAAAAGGTCTCTTAACATTTTGCCATAGCTCGCTTCGTTTCCGAGATATTTGCAGATTTATCTCAAGGGAAGGGTCCTGACGGACATATTTCGGGATATTTCTTCTTCTTGTTGTTCTTCTTCTGCACAGCTAAACTGGAAGTGGCATTTCCAGCTCGCAATAGTGCAGAGTTATCTCACAGAAAGGGGCCACGGTGTTTCTGTATCTCTATTATGTTGGTGCGGCTTCGGAACTTTTAAATATCTTGATATATCTCGAGAACTACGCATCTGATCAAAAAATATCATAGAACATAAAAAGTAGGAAACTTAATTCTCTACAAAAAAGGTCTCTTAACATTTTGCCATAGCTCGCTTCGTTTCCGAGATATTTGCAGATATATCTCAAGGGAAGGGGCCAGACGGACATATTTCGAGATATTTCTTCTTCTTGTTGTTCTTCTTCTGCACTGCTAAGCTGGAAGTGGCATTTGCAGCGCGCAATAGTGCAGAGTTATCTCAAAGAAAGGGGCCACGGTGTTTCTGTATCTCTATTATGTTGGTGCGGCTTCGGAACTTTTAAATATCTTGATATATCTCGAGAACTACGCATCTGATCAAAAAATATCATAGAACATAAAAAGTAGGAAACTTAATTCTCTACAAAAAAGGTCTCTTAACATTTTGCCATAGCTCGCTTCGTTTCCGAGATATTTGCAGATTTATCTCAAGGGAAGGGGCCTGACGGACATATTTCGAGATATTTCTTCTTCTTGTTGTTCTTCTTCTGCACAGCTAAGCTGGAAGTGGCATTTGCAGCTCGCAGTAGTGCAGAGTTATCTCAAAGAAAGGGGCCACGGTGTTTCTGTATCTCTATTATGTTGGTGCGGCTTCGGAACTTTTAAATATGTTGATATATCTCGAGAACTACGCATCTGATCAAAAAATATCATAGAACATAAAAAGTGGGAAACTTAATTCTCTACAAAAAAGGTCTCTTAACATTTTGCCATAGCTCGCTTCGTTTCCGAGATATTTGCAGATTTATCTCAAGGGAACGGGCCTGACGGACATATTTCGAGATATTTCTTCTTCTTGTTGTTCTTCTTCTGCTCAGCTAAGCTGGAAGTGGCATTTGCAGCTCGCAATAGTGCAGAGTTATCTCAAAGAAAGGGGCCACGGTGTTTCTGTATCTCTATTATGTTGGTGCGGCTTCGGAACTTTTAAATATCTTGATATATCTCGAGAACTCCGCATCTGATCAAAAAATATCATAGAACATGAATTGTAGGAAACATAATTCTCTACAAAAAAGGTCTCTTAACATTTTGCCATAGCTCGCTTCGTTTCCGAGATATTTGCAGATTTATCTCAAGGGAAGGGGTCTGACGGACATATTTCGAGATATTTCTTCTTCTTGTTGTTCTTCTTCAGCACAGCTAAGCTCGAAGTGGCATTTGCAGCTCGCAATAGTGCAGAGTTATCTCAAAGAAAGGGGCCACGGTGTTTCTGTATCTCTATTATGTTGGTGCGGCTTCGGAACTTTTAAATATCTTGATATATCTCGCGAACTACGCATCTGATCAAAAAATATCATAGAACATAAAAAGTAGGAAACTTAATTTTCTACAAAAAAGGTCTCTTAACATTTTGCCATAGCTCGCTTCGTTTCCGAGATATTTGCAGATTTATCTCAAGGGAAGGGGCCTGACGGACATATTTCGAGATATTTCTTCTTCTTCTTGTTCTTCTTCTGCACAGCTAAGCTGGAAGTGGCATTTGCAGCACGCAATAGTGCAGAGTTATCTCAAAGAAAGAGGCCACGGTGTTTCTGTACCTCTATTATGTTGGTGCAGCTTCGGAACTTTTACATATCTTGATATATCTCGAGAATTACGCATCCGATCAAAAAATATCGTAGAACATAAAAAGTGGGAAACTTAATTCTCTACAAAAAAGGTCTCTTAACATTTCGCCATAGCTCGCTTGGTTTCCGAGATATTTGCAGATTTATCTCAAGGGAAGGGGCCTGACGGACATATTTCGAGATATTTCTTCTTCTTGTTGTTCTTCTTCTGCACAGCTAAACTGGAAGTGGCATTTCCAGCTCGCAATAGTGCAGAGTTATCTCAATGAAAGGGGCCACGGTGTTTCTGTATCTCTATTATGTTGGTGCGGCTTCGGAACTTTTAAATATCTTGATATATCTCGAGAACTACGCATCTGATCAAAAAATATCATAGAACATAAAAAGTAGGAAACTTAATTCTCTACAAAAAAGGTCTCTTAACATTTTGACATAGCTCTCTTCGTTTCCGAGATATTTGCAGATTTATCTCAAGGGAAGGGGCCTGACGGACATATTTCGAGATATTTCTTCTTCTTGTTGTTCTTCTTCTGCACAGCTAAGCTGGAAGTCGCATCTGCAGCTCGCAATAGTGTAGAGTTATCTCAAAGAAAGGGGCCACGGTGTTTCTGTATCTCTATTATGTTGGTGCGGCTTCGGAACTTTTAAATATCTTGATATATCTCGAGAACTACGCATCTGATCAAAAAATATCATAGAACATAAAAAGTAGGAAACTTAATTCTCTACAAAAAAGGTGTCTTAACATTTTGCCATAGCTCGCTTCCTTTCCGAGATATTTGCAGATTTATCTCAAGGGAAGGGGCCTGACGGACATATTTCGAGATATTTCTTCTTCTTCTTGTTCTTCTTCTGCACAGCTAAGCTGGAAGTGGCATTTGCAGCACGCAATAGTGCAGAGTTATCTCAAAGAAAGAGGCCACGGTGTTTCTGTACCTCTATTATGTTGGTGCAGCTTCGGAACTTTTACATATCTTGATATATCTCGAGAATTACGCATCTGATCAAAAAATATCGTAGAACATAAAAAGTGGGAAACTTAATTCTCTACAAAAAAGGTCTCTTAACATTTTGCCATAGCTCGCTTGGTTTCCGAGATATTTGCAGATTTATCTCAAGGGAAGGGGCCTGACGGACATATTTCGAGATATTTCTTCTTCTTGTTGTTCTTCTTCTGCACAGCTAAACTGGAAGTGGCATTTCCAGCTCGCAATAGTGCAGAGTTATCTCAAAGAAAGGGGCCACGGTGTTTCTGTATCTCTATTATGTTGGTGCGGCTTCGGAACTTTTAAATATCTTGATATATCTCGAGAACTACGCATCTGATCAAAAAATATCATAGAACATAAATTGTAGGAAACATAATTCTCTACAAAAAAGGTCTCTTAACATTTTGCCATAGCTCGCTTCGTTTCCGAGATATTTGCAGATTTATCTCAAGGGAAGGGGTCTGACGGACATATTTCGAGATATTTCTTCTTCTTGTTGTTCTTCTTCAGCACAGCTAAGCTCGAAGTGGCATTTGCAGCTCGCAATAGTGCAGAGTTATCTCAAAGAAAGGGGCCACGGTGTTTCTGTATCTCTATTATGTTGGTGCGGCTTCGGAACTTTTAAATATCTTGATATATCTCGCGAACTACGCATCTGATCAAAAAATATCATAGAACACAAAAAGTAGGAAACTTAATTCTCTACAAAAAAGGTCTCTTAACATTTTGCCATAGCTCGCTTCGTTTCCGAGATATTTGCAGATTTATCTCAAGGGAAGGGGCCTGACGGACATATTTCGAGATATTTCTTCTTCTTGTTGTGCTTCTTCTGCACAGCTAAGCTGGAAGTGGCATTTGCAGCTCGCAATAGTGCAGAGTTATCTCAAAGAAAGGGGCCACGGTGTTTCTGTATCTCTATTATGTTGGTGCGGCTTCGGAACTTTTAAATATCTTGATATATCTCGCGAACTACGCATCTGATCAAAAAATATCATAGAACATAAAAAGTAGGAAACTTAATTCTCTACAAAAAAGATCTCTTAACATTTTGCCATAGCTCGCTTCGTTTCCGAGATATTTGCAGATATATCTCAAGGGAAGGGGCCTGACGGACATATTTCGAGATATTTCTTCTTCTTGTTGTTCTTCTTCTGCACAGCTAAGCTGGAAGTGGCCTTTGCAGCGCGCAGTAGTGCAGAGTTATCTCAAAGAAAGGGGCCACGGTGTTTCTGTATCTCTATTATGTTGGTGCGGCTTCGGAACTTTTAAATATCTTGATATATCTCGAGAACTACGCATCTGATCAAAAAATATCATAGAACATGAAAAGTAGGAAACCTAATTTTCTACAAAAAAGGTCTCTCAACATTTTACCGTAGCTGGCTTCGTTTCCGAGATATTTGCAGATTTATCTCAAGGGAAAGGGCCTGACGGACATATTTTGAGATATTTCTTCTTCTTGTTGTTCTTCTTCTGCACAGCAAAGCTGGAAGTGGCATTTGCAGCTCGCAATAGTGCTGAGTTATCTCAAAGAAAGGGGCCACGGTGTTTCTGTATCTCTATTATGTTGGTGCGGCTTCGGAACTTTTAAATATCTCGATATATCTCGAAAACTACGCTTCTGATCAAAAAATATCATAGAACATGAATTGTAGGAAACATAATTCTCTACAAAAAAGGTCTCTTAACATTTTGCCATAGCTCGCTTCGTTTCCGAGATATTTGCAGATTTATCTCAAGGGAAGGGGTCTGACGGACATATTTCGAGATATTTCTTCTTCTTGTTGTTCTTCTTCAGCACAGCTAAGCTCGAAGTGGCATTTGCAGCTCGCAATAGTGCAGAGTTATCTCAAAGAAAGGGGCCACGGTGTTTCTGTATCTCTATTATGTTGGTGCGGCTTCGGAACTTTTAAATATCTTGATATATCTCGCGAACTACGCATCTGATCAAAAAATATCATAGAACATAAAAAGTAGGAAACTTAATTTTCTACAAAAAAGGTCTCTTAACATTTTGCCATAGCTCGCTTCGTTTCCGAGATATTTGCAGATTTATCTCAAGGGAAGGGGCCTGACGGACATATTTCGAGATATTTCTTCTTCTTCTTGTTCTTCTTCTGCACAGCTAAGCTGGAAGTGGCATTTGCAGCACGCAATAGTGCAGAGTTATCTCAAAGAAAGAGGCCACGGTGTTTCTGTACCTCTATTATGTTGGGGCAGCTTCGGAACTTTTACATATCTTGATATATCTCGAGAATTACGCATCTGATCAAAAAATATCGTAGAACATAAAAAGTGGGAAACTTAATTCTCTACAAAAAAGGTCTCTTAACATTTTGCCATAGCTCGCTTGGTTTCCGAGATATTTGCAGATTTATCTCAAGGGAAGGGGCCTGACGGACATATTTCGAGATATTTCTTCTTCTTGTTGTTCTTCTTCTGCACAGCTAAACTGGAAGTGGCATTTCCAGCTCGCAATAGTGCAGAGTTATCTCAAAGAAAGGGGCCACGGTGTTTCTGTATCTCTATTATGTTGGTGCGGCTTCGGAACTTTTAAATATCTTGATATATCTCGAGAACTACGCATCTGATCAAAAAATATCATAGAACATAAATTGTAGGAAACATAATTCTCTACAAAAAAGGTCTCTTAACATTTTGCCATAGCTCGCTTCGTTTCCGAGATATTTGCAGATTTATCTCAAGGGAAGGGGTCTGACGAACATATTTCGAGATATTTCTTCTTCTTGTTGTTCTTCTTCAGCACAGCTAAGCTCGAAGTGGCATTTGCAGCTCGCAATAGTGCAGAGTTATCTCAAAGAAAGGGGCCACGGTGTTTCTGTATCTCTATTATGTTGGTGCGGCTTCGGAACTTTTAAATATCTTGATATATCTCGCGAACTACGCATCTGATCAAAAAATATCATAGAACACAAAAAGTAGGAAACTTAATTCTCTACAAAAAAGGTCTCTTAACATTTTGCCATAGCTCGCTTCGTTTCCGAGATATTTGCAGATTTATCTCAAGGGAAGGGGCCTGACGGACATATTTCGAGATATTTCTTCTTCTTCTTGTTCTTCTTCTGCACAGCTAAGCTGGAAGTGGCATTTGCAGCACGCAATAGTGCAGAGTTATCTCAAAGAAAGAGGCCACGGTGTTTCTGTACCTCTATTATGTTGGTGCAGCTTCGGAACTTTTACGTATCTTGATATATCTCGAGAATTACGCATCCGATCAAAAAATATCGTAGAACATAAAAAGTGGGAAACTTAATTCTCTACAAAAAAGGTCTCTTAACATTTCGCCATAGCTCGCTTGGTTTCCGAGATATTTGCAGATTTATCTCAAGGGAAGGGGCCTGACGGACATATTTCGAGATATTTCTTCTTCTTGTTGTTCTTCTTCTGCACAGCTAAACTGGAAGTGGCATTTCCAGCTCGCAATAGTGCAGAGTTATCTCAAAGAAAGGGGCCACGGTGTTTCTGTATCTCTATTATGTTGGTGCGGCTTCGGAACTTTTAAATATCTTGATATATCTCGAGAACTACGCATCTGATCAAAAAATATCATAGAACATAAATTGTAGGAAACATAATTCTCTACAAAAAAGGTCTCTTAACATTTTGCCATAGCTCGCTTCGTTTCCGAGATATTTGCAGATTTATCTCAAGGGAAGGGGTCTGACGGACATATTTCGAGATATTTCTTCTTCTTGTTGTTCTTCTTCAGCACAGCTAAGCTCGAAGTGGCATTTGCAGCTCGCAATAGTGCAGAGTTATCTCAAAGAAAGGGGCCACGGTGTTTCTGTATCTCTATTATGTTGGTGCGGCTTCGGAACTTTTAAATATCTTGATATATCTCGCGAACTACGCATCTGATCAAAAAATATCATAGAACACAAAAAGTAGGAAACTTAATTCTCTACAAAAAAGGTCTCTTAACATTTTGCCATAGCTCGCTTCGTTTCCGAGATATTTGCAGATTTATCTCAAGGGTAGGGGACTGACGGACATATTTCGAGATATTTCTTCTTCTTGTTGTTCTTCTTCTGCACAGCTAAACTGGAAGTGGCATTTCCAGCTCGCAGTAGTGCAGAGTTATCCCAAAGAAAGGGGCCACGGTGTTTCTGTATCTCTATTATGTTGGTGCGGCTTCGGAACTTTTAAATATCTCGATATATCTCGAGAACTACGCTTCTGATCAAAAAATATCATAGAACATAAATTGTAGGAAACATAATTCTCTACAAAAAAGGTCTCTTAACATTTTGCCATAGCTCGCTTCGCTTCCGAGATATTTGCAGATTTATCTCAAGGGAAGGGTCCTGACGGACATATTTCGTGATATTTCTTCTTCTTGTTGTTCTTCTTCTGCACAGCTAAACTGGAAGTGGCATTTGCAGCTCGCAATAGTGCAGAGTTATCGCAAAGAAAGGGGCCACGGTGTTTCTGTATCTCTATTATGTTGGTGCGGCTTTGGAATTTTTAAATATCTCGATATATCTCGAAAACTACGCTTCTGATCAAAAAATATCATAGAACATAAATTGTAGGAAACATAATTCGCTACAAAAAAGGTCTCTTAACATTTTGCCATAGCTCGCTTCGTTTCCGAGATATTTGCAGATTTATCTCAAGGGAAGGGGTCTGACGGACATATTTCGAGATATTTCTTCTTCTTGTTGTTCTTCTTCAGCACAGCTAAGCTCGAAGTGGCATTCGCAGCTCGCAATAGTGCAGAGTTATCTCAAAGAATGGGGCCACGGTGTTTCTGTATCTCTACTATGTTGGTGCGGCTTCGGAACTTTTAAATATCTTGATATATCTCGAGAACTACGCATCTGATCAAAAAATATCATAGAACATAAAAAGTAGGAAACTTAATTCTCTACAAAAAAGGTCTCTTAAGATTTTGCCATAGCTCGCTTCGTTTCCGAGATATTTGCAGATTTATCTCAAGGGAAGGGGCCTGACGGACATATTTCGAGATATTTCTTCTTCTTCTTGTTCTTCTTCTGCACAGCTAAGCTGGAAGTGGCATTTGCAGCTCGCAATAGTGCAGAGTTATCCCAAAGAAAGGGGCCACGGTGTTTCTGTATCCCTATTATGTTGGTGCGGCTTCGGAACTTTTAAATATCTCGATATATCTCGAAAACTACGCTTCTGATCAAAAAATATCGTAGAACACAAATTGTAGGAAACATAATTCTCTACAAAAAAGGTCTCTTAACATTTTGCCATAGCTCGCTTCGTTTCCGAGATATTTGCAGATTTATCTCAAGAGAAGGGTCCTGACGGACATATTTCGGGATATTTCTTCTTCTTGTTGTTCTTCTTCTGCACAGCTAAACTGGAAGTGGCATTTCCAGCTCGCAATAGTGCAGAGTTATCTCAAAGAAAGGGGCCACGGTGTTTCTGTATCTCTATTATGTTGGTGCGGCTTCGGAGCTTTTAAATATCTTGATATATCTCGAGAACTACGCATCTGATCGAAAAATATCATAGTAAATAAAAAGTAGGAAACTTAATTCTCCACAAAAAAGGTCTCTTAACATTTTGCCATAGCTCGCTTCGTTTCCGAGATATTTGCAGATTTATCTCAAGGGAAGGGGACTGACGGACATATTTCGAGATATTTCTTCTTCTTGTTGTTCTTCTTCTGCACAGCTAAGCTGGAAGTGGCATTTGCAGCTCGCAATAGTGCAGAGATATCTCAAAGAAAGGGGCCACGGTGTTTCTGTATCTCTATTATGTTGGTGCGGCTTCGGAACTTTTAAATATCTTGATATATCTCGAGAACTACGCATCTGATCAAAAAATATCATAGAACATAAAAAGTAGGAAACTTAATTCTCTACAAAAAAGGTCTCTTAACATTTTGCCATAGCTCGCTTCGTTTCCGAGATATTTGCAGATATATCTCAAGGGAAGGGGCCAGACGGACATATTTCGAGATATTTCTTCTTCTTGTTGTTCTTCTTCTGCACTGCTAAGCTGGAAGTGGCATTTGCAGCGCGCAATAGTGCAGAGTTATCTCAAAGAAAGGGGCCACGGTGTTTCTGTATCTCTATTATGTGGGTGCGGCTTCGGAACTTTTAAATATCTTGATATATCTCGAGAACTACGCATCTGATCAAAAAATATCATAGAACATAAAAAGTAGGAAACTTAATTCTCTACAAAAAAGGTCTCTTAACATTTTGCCATAGCTCGCTTCGTTTCCGAGATATTTGCAGATTTATCTCAAGAGAAGGGTCCTGACGGACATATTTCGGGATATTTCTTCTTCTTGTTGTTCTTCTTCTGCACAGCTAAACTGGAAGTGGCATTTGCAGCACGCAATAGTGCAGAGTTATCTCAAAGAAAGAGGCCACGGTGTTTCTGTACCTCTATTATGTTGGTGCAGCTTCGGAACTTTTAAATATCTTGATATATCTCGAGAACTACGCATCTGATCAAAAAATATCATAGAAGATAAAATGTAGGAAACTTAATTCTCTACAAAAAAGGTCTCTTAACATTTTGCCATAGCTCGCTTCGTTTCCGAGATATTTGCAGATTTATCTCAAGGGAAGGGTCCTGACGGACATATTTCGGTATATTTCTTCTTCTTGTTGTTCTTCTTCTGCACAGCTAAACTGGAAGTGGCATTTCCAGCTCGCAATAGTGCAGAGTTATCTCAAAGAAAGGGGCCAAGGTGTTTCTGTATCTCTATTATGTTGGTGCGGCTTCGGAACTTTTAAATATCTTGATATATCTCGTAAACTACGCATCTGATCAAAAAATATCATAGAAGATAAAAAGTAGGAAACTTAATTCTCTACAAAAAAGGTCTCTTAACATTTTGCAATAGCTCGCTTCGTTTCCGAGATATTTGCAGATTTATCTCAAGGGAAGGGTCCTGACGGACATATTTCGGGATATTTCTTCTTCTTGTTGTTCTTCTTCTGCACAGCTAAACTGGAAGTGGCATTTCCAGCTCGCAATAGTGCAGAGTTATCTCAAATAAAGGGGCCACGGTGTTTCTGTATCTCTATTATGTTGGTGCGGCTTCGGAGCTTTTAAATATCTTGATATATCTCGAGAACTACGCATCTGATCGAAAAATATCATAGTACATAAAAAGTAGGAAACTTAATTCTCCACAAAAAAGGTCTCTTAACATTTTGCCATAGCTCGCTTCGTTTCCGAGATATTTGCAGATTTATCTCAAGGGAAGGGTCCTGACGGACATATTTCGGGATATTTCTTCTTCTTGTTGTTCTTCTTCTGCACAGCTAAACTGGAAGTGGCATTTCCAGCTCGCAATAGTGCAGAGTTATCTCAAAGAAAGGGGCCAAGGTGTTTCTGTATCTCTATTATGTTGGTGCGGCTTCGGAACTTTTAAATATCTTGATATATCTCGAGAACTACGCATCTGATCAAAAAATATCATAGAACATAAATTGTAGGAAACATAATTCTCTACAAAAAAGGTCTCTTAACATTTTGCCATAGCTCGCTTCGCTTCCGAGATATTTGCAGATTTATCTCAAGGGAAGGGTCCTGACGGACATATTTCGTGATATTTCTTCTTCTTGTTGTTCTTCTTCTGCACAGCTAAACTGGAAGTGGCATTTGCAGCTCGCAATAGTGCAGAGTTATCGCAAAGAAAGGGGCCACGGTGTTTCTGTATCTCTATTATGTTGGTGCGGCTTCGGAACTTTTAAATATCTTGATATATCTCGCGAACTACGCATCTGATCAAAAAATATCATAGAACACAAAAAGTAGGAAACTTAATTCTCTACAAAAAAGGTCTCTTAACATTTTGCCATAGCTCGCTTCGTTTCCGAGATATTTGCAGATTTATCTCAAGGGAAGGGGCCTGACGGACATATTTCGAGATATTTCTTCTTCTTCTTGTTCTTCTTCTGCACAGCTAAGCTGGAAGTGGCATTTGCAGCACGCAATAGTGCAGAGTTATCTCAAAGAAAGAGGCCACGGTGTTTCTGTACCTCTATTATGTTGGTGCAGCTTCGGAACTTTTACGTATCTTGATATATCTCGAGAATTACGCATCCGATCAAAAAATATCGTAGAACATAAAAAGTGGGAAACTTAATTCTCTACAAAAAAGGTCTCTTAACATTTCGCCATAGCTCGCTTGGTTTCCGAGATATTTGCAGATTTATCTCAAGGGAAGGGGCCTGACGGACATATTTCGAGATATTTCTTCTTCTTGTTGTTCTTCTTCTGCACAGCTAAACTGGAAGTGGCATTTCCAGCTCGCAATAGTGCAGAGTTATCTCAAAGAAAGGGGCCACGGTGTTTCTGTATCTCTATTATGTTGGTGCGGCTTCGGAACTTTTAAATATCTTGATATATCTCGAGAACTACGCATCTGATCAAAAAATATCATAGAACATAAATTGTAGGAAACATAATTCTCTACAAAAAAGGTCTCTTAACATTTTGCCATAGCTCGCTTCGTTTCCGAGATATTTGCAGATTTATCTCAAGGGAAGGGGTCTGACGGACATATTTCGAGATATTTCTTCTTCTTGTTGTTCTTCTTCAGCACAGCTAAGCTCGAAGTGGCATTTGCAGCTCGCAATAGTGCAGAGTTATCTCAAAGAAAGGGGCCACGGTGTTTCTGTATCTCTATTATGTTGGTGCGGCTTCGGAACTTTTAAATATCTTGATATATCTCGCGAACTACGCATCTGATCAAAAAATATCATAGAACACAAAAAGTAGGAAACTTAATTCTCTACAAAAAAGGTCTCTTAACATTTTGCCATAGCTCGCTTCGTTTCCGAGATATTTGCAGATTTATCTCAAGGGTAGGGGACTGACGGACATATTTCGAGATATTTCTTCTTCTTGTTGTTCTTCTTCTGCACAGCTAAACTGGAAGTGGCATTTCCAGCTCGCAGTAGTGCAGAGTTATCCCAAAGAAAGGGGCCACGGTGTTTCTGTATCTCTATTATGTTGGTGCGGCTTCGGAACTTTTAAATATCTCGATATATCTCGAGAACTACGCTTCTGATCAAAAAATATCATAGAACATAAATTGTAGGAAACATAATTCTCTACAAAAAAGGTCTCTTAACATTTTGCCATAGCTCGCTTCGCTTCCGAGATATTTGCAGATTTATCTCAAGGGAAGGGTCCTGACGGACATATTTCGTGATATTTCTTCTTCTTGTTGTTCTTCTTCTGCACAGCTAAACTGGAAGTGGCATTTGCAGCTCGCAATAGTGCAGAGTTATCGCAAAGAAAGGGGCCACGGTGTTTCTGTATCTCTATTATGTTGGTGCGGCTTTGGAATTTTTAAATATCTCGATATATCTCGAAAACTACGCTTCTGATCAAAAAATATCATAGAACATAAATTGTAGGAAACATAATTCGCTACAAAAAAGGTCTCTTAACATTTTGCCATAGCTCGCTTCGTTTCCGAGATATTTGCAGATTTATCTCAAGGGAAGGGGTCTGACGGACATATTTCGAGATATTTCTTCTTCTTGTTGTTCTTCTTCAGCACAGCTAAGCTCGAAGTGGCATTCGCAGCTCGCAATAGTGCAGAGTTATCTCAAAGAATGGGGCCACGGTGTTTCTGTATCTCTACTATGTTGGTGCGGCTTCGGAACTTTTAAATATCTTGATATATCTCGAGAACTACGCATCTGATCAAAAAATATCATAGAACATAAAAAGTAGGAAACTTAATTCTCTACAAAAAAGGTCTCTTAAGATTTTGCCATAGCTCGCTTCGTTTCCGAGATATTTGCAGATTTATCTCAAGGGAAGGGGCCTGACGGACATATTTCGAGATATTTCTTCTTCTTCTTGTTCTTCTTCTGCACAGCTAAGCTGGAAGTGGCATTTGCAGCTCGCAATAGTGCAGAGTTATCCCAAAGAAAGGGGCCACGGTGTTTCTGTATCCCTATTATGTTGGTGCGGCTTCGGAACTTTTAAATATCTCGATATATCTCGAAAACTACGCTTCTGATCAAAAAATATCGTAGAACACAAATTGTAGGAAACATAATTCTCTACAAAAAAGGTCTCTTAACATTTTGCCATAGCTCGCTTCGTTTCCGAGATATTTGCAGATTTATCTCAAGAGAAGGGTCCTGACGGACATATTTCGGGATATTTCTTCTTCTTGTTGTTCTTCTTCTGCACAGCTAAACTGGAAGTGGCATTTCCAGCTCGCAATAGTGCAGAGTTATCTCAAAGAAAGGGGCCACGGTGTTTCTGTATCTCTATTATGTTGGTGCGGCTTCGGAGCTTTTAAATATCTTGATATATCTCGAGAACTACGCATCTGATCGAAAAATATCATAGTAAATAAAAAGTAGGAAACTTAATTCTCCACAAAAAAGGTCTCTTAACATTTTGCCATAGCTCGCTTCGTTTCCGAGATATTTGCAGATTTATCTCAAGGGAAGGGGACTGACGGACATATTTCGAGATATTTCTTCTTCTTGTTGTTCTTCTTCTGCACAGCTAAGCTGGAAGTGGCATTTGCAGCTCGCAATAGTGCAGAGATATCTCAAAGAAAGGGGCCACGGTGTTTCTGTATCTCTATTATGTTGGTGCGGCTTCGGAACTTTTAAATATCTTGATATATCTCGAGAACTACGCATCTGATCAAAAAATATCATAGAACATAAAAAGTAGGAAACTTAATTCTCTACAAAAAAGGTCTCTTAACATTTTGCCATAGCTCGCTTCGTTTCCGAGATATTTGCAGATATATCTCAAGGGAAGGGGCCAGACGGACATATTTCGAGATATTTCTTCTTCTTGTTGTTCTTCTTCTGCACTGCTAAGCTGGAAGTGGCATTTGCAGCGCGCAATAGTGCAGAGTTATCTCAAAGAAAGGGGCCACGGTGTTTCTGTATCTCTATTATGTGGGTGCGGCTTCGGAACTTTTAAATATCTTGATATATCTCGAGAACTACGCATCTGATCAAAAAATATCATAGAACATAAAAAGTAGGAAACTTAATTCTCTACAAAAAAGGTCTCTTAACATTTTGCCATAGCTCGCTTCGTTTCCGAGATATTTGCAGATTTATCTCAAGAGAAGGGTCCTGACGGACATATTTCGGGATATTTCTTCTTCTTGTTGTTCTTCTTCTGCACAGCTAAACTGGAAGTGGCATTTGCAGCACGCAATAGTGCAGAGTTATCTCAAAGAAAGAGGCCACGGTGTTTCTGTACCTCTATTATGTTGGTGCAGCTTCGGAACTTTTAAATATCTTGATATATCTCGAGAACTACGCATCTGATCAAAAAATATCATAGAAGATAAAATGTAGGAAACTTAATTCTCTACAAAAAAGGTCTCTTAACATTTTGCCATAGCTCGCTTCGTTTCCGAGATATTTGCAGATTTATCTCAAGGGAAGGGTCCTGACGGACATATTTCGGTATATTTCTTCTTCTTGTTGTTCTTCTTCTGCACAGCTAAACTGGAAGTGGCATTTCCAGCTCGCAATAGTGCAGAGTTATCTCAAAGAAAGGGGCCAAGGTGTTTCTGTATCTCTATTATGTTGGTGCGGCTTCGGAACTTTTAAATATCTTGATATATCTCGTAAACTACGCATCTGATCAAAAAATATCATAGAAGATAAAAAGTAGGAAACTTAATTCTCTACAAAAAAGGTCTCTTAACATTTTGCAATAGCTCGCTTCGTTTCCGAGATATTTGCAGATTTATCTCAAGGGAAGGGTCCTGACGGACATATTTCGGGATATTTCTTCTTCTTGTTGTTCTTCTTCTGCACAGCTAAACTGGAAGTGGCATTTCCAGCTCGCAATAGTGCAGAGTTATCTCAAATAAAGGGGCCACGGTGTTTCTGTATCTCTATTATGTTGGTGCGGCTTCGGAGCTTTTAAATATCTTGATATATCTCGAGAACTACGCATCTGATCGAAAAATATCATAGTACATAAAAAGTAGGAAACTTAATTCTCCACAAAAAAGGTCTCTTAACATTTTGCCATAGCTCGCTTCGTTTCCGAGATATTTGCAGATTTATCTCAAGGGAAGGGTCCTGACGGACATATTTCGGGATATTTCTTCTTCTTGTTGTTCTTCTTCTGCACAGCTAAACTGGAAGTGGCATTTCCAGCTCGCAATAGTGCAGAGTTATCTCAAAGAAAGGGGCCAAGGTGTTTCTGTATCTCTATTATGTTGGTGCGGCTTCGGAACTTTTAAATATCTTGATATATCTCGAGAACTACGCATCTGATCAAAAAATATCATAGAACATAAATTGTAGGAAACATAATTCTCTACAAAAAAGGTCTCTTAACATTTTGCCATAGCTCGCTTCGCTTCCGAGATATTTGCAGATTTATCTCAAGGGAAGGGTCCTGACGGACATATTTCGTGATATTTCTTCTTCTTGTTGTTCTTCTTCTGCACAGCTAAACTGGAAGTGGCATTTGCAGCTCGCAATAGTGCAGAGTTATCGCAAAGAAAGGGGCCACGGTGTTTCTGTATCTCTATTATGTTGGTGCGGCTTTGGAATTTTTAAATATCTCGATATATCTCGAAAACTACGCTTCTGATCAAAAAATATCATAGAACATAAATTGTAGGAAACATAATTCGCTACAAAAAAGGTCTCTTAACATTTTGCCATAGCTCGCTTCGTTTCCGAGATATTTGCAGATTTATCTCAAGGGAAGGGGTCTGACGGACATATTTCGAGATATTTCTTCTTCTTGTTGTTCTTCTTCAGCACAGCTAAGCTCGAAGTGGCATTCGCAGCTCGCAATAGTGCAGAGTTATCTCAAAGAATGGGGCCACGGTGTTTCTGTATCTCTACTATGTTGGTGCGGCTTCGGAACTTTTAAATATCTTGATATATCTCGAGAACTACGCATCTGATCAAAAAATATCATAGAACATAAAAAGTAGGAAACTTAATTCTCTACAAAAAAGGTCTCTTAAGATTTTGCCATAGCTCGCTTCGTTTCCGAGATATTTGCAGATTTATCTCAAGGGAAGGGGCCTGACGGACATATTTCGAGATATTTCTTCTTCTTCTTGTTCTTCTTCTGCACAGCTAAGCTGGAAGTGGCATTTGCAGCTCGCAATAGTGCAGAGTTATCCCAAAGAAAGGGGCCACGGTGTTTCTGTATCTCTATTATGTTGGTGCGGCTTCGGAACTTTTAAATATCTCGATATATCTCGAAAACTACGCTTCTGATCAAAAAATATCGTAGAACACAAATTGTAGGAAACATAATTCTCTACAAAAAAGGTCTCTTAACATTTTGCCATAGCTCGCTTCGTTTCCGAGATATTTGCAGATTTATCTCAAGAGAAGGGTCCTGACGGACATATTTCGGGATATTTCTTCTTCTTGTTCTTCTTCTGCACAGCTAAACTGGAAGTGGCATTTCCAGCTCGCAATAGTGCAGAGTTATCTCAAAGAAAGGGGCCACGGTGTTTCTGTATCTCTATTATGTTGGTGCGGCTTCGGAGCTTTTAAATATCTTGATATATCTCGAGAACTACGCATCTGATCGAAAAATATCATAGTAAATAAAAAGTAGGAAACTTAATTCTCCACAAAAAAGGTCTCTTAACATTTTGCCATAGCTCGCTTCGTTTCCGAGATATTTGCAGATTTATCTCAAGGGAAGGGGACTGACGGACATATTTCGAGATATTTCTTCTTCTTGTTGTTCTTCTTCTGCACAGCTAAGCTGGAAGTGGCATTTGCAGCTCGCAATAGTGCAGAGATATCTCAAAGAAAGGGGCCACGGTGTTTCTGTATCTCTATTATGTTGGTGCGGCTTCGGAACTTTTAAATATCTTGATATATCTCGAGAACTACGCATCTGATCAAAAAATATCATAGAACATAAAAAGTAGGAAACTTAATTCTCTACAAAAAAGGTCTCTTAACATTTTGCCATAGCTCGCTTCGTTTCCGAGATATTTGCAGATTTATCTCAAGAGAAGGGTCCTGACGGACATATTTCGGGATATTTCTTCTTCTTGTTGTTCTTCTTCTGCACAGCTAAACTGGAAGTGGCATTTGCAGCACGCAATAGTGCAGAGTTATCTCAAAGAAAGGGGCCAAGGTGTTTCTGTATCTCTATTATGTTGGTGCGGCTTCGGAACTTTTAAATATCTTGATATATCTCGTAAACTACGCATCTGATCAAAAAATATCATAGAAGATAAAAAGTAGGAAACTTAATTCTCTACAAAAAAGGTCTCTTAACATTTTGCAATAGCTCGCTTCGTTTCCGAGATATTTGCAGATTTATCTCAAGGGAAGGGTCCTGACGGACATATTTCGGGATATTTCTTCTTCTTGTTGTTCTTCTTCTGCACAGCTAAACTGGAAGTGGCATTTCCAGCTCGCAATAGTGCAGAGTTATCTCAAATAAAGGGGCCACGGTGTTTCTGTATCTCTATTATGTTGGTGCGGCTTCGGAGCTTTTAAATATCTTGATATATCTCGAGAACTACGCATCTGATCGAAAAATATCATAGTACATAAAAAGTAGGAAACTTAATTCTCCACAAAAAAGGTCTCTTAACATTTTGCCATAGCTCGCTTCGTTTCCGAGATATTTGCAGATTTATCTCAAGGGAAGGGGACTGACGGACATATTTCGAGATATTTCTTCTTCTTGTTGTTCTTCTTCTGCACTGCTAAGCTGGAAGTGGCATTTGCAGCGCGCAATAGTGCAGAGTTATCTCAAAGAAAGGGGCCACGGTGTTTCTGTATCTCTATTATGTGGGTGCGGCTTCGGAACTTTTAAATATCTTGATATATCTCGAGAACTACGCATCTGATCAAAAAATATCATAGAACATAAAAAGTAGGAAACTTAATTCTCTACAAAAAAGGTCTCTTAACATTTTGCCATAGCTCGCTTCGTTTCCGAGATATTTGCAGATTTATCTCAAGAGAAGGGTCCTGACGGACATATTTCGGGATATTTCTTCTTCTTGTTGTTCTTCTTCTGCACAGCTAAACTGGAAGTGGCATTTGCAGCACGCAATAGTGCAGAGTTATCTCAAAGAAAGAGGCCACGGTGTTTCTGTACCTCTATTATGTTGGTGCAGCTTCGGAACTTTTAAATATCTTGATATATCTCGAGAACTACGCATCTGATCAAAAAATATCATAGAAGATAAAATGTAGGAAACTTAATTCTCTACAAAAAAGGTCTCTTAACATTTTGCCATAGCTCGCTTCGTTTCCGAGATATTTGCAGATTTATCTCAAGGGAAGGGTCCTGACGGACATATTTCGGGATATTTCTTCTTCTTGTTGTTCTTCTTCTGCACAGCTAAACTGGAAGTGGCATTTCCAGCTCGCAATAGTGCAGAGTTATCTCAAAGAAAGGGGCCAAGGTGTTTCTGTATCTCTATTATGTTGGTGCGGCTTCGGAACTTTTAAATATCTTGATATATCTCGGAAACTACGCATCTGATCAAAAAATATCATAGAAGATAAAAAGTAGGAAACTTAATTCTCTACAAAAAAGGTCTCTTAACATTTTGCAATAGCTCGCTTCGTTTCCGAGATATTTGCAGATTTATCTCAAGGGAAGGGTCCTGACGGACATATTTCGGGATATTTCTTCTTCTTGTTGTTCTTCTTCTGCACAGCTAAACTGGAAGTGGCATTTCCAGCTCGCAATAGTGCAGAGTTATCTCAAAGAAAGGGGCCACGGTGTTTCTGTATCTCTATTATGTTGGTGCGGCTTCGGAGCTTTTAAATATCTTGATATATCTCGAGAACTACGCATCTGATCGAAAAATATCATAGTACATAAAAAGTAGGAAACTTAATTCTCCACAAAAAAGGTCTCTTAACATTTTGCCATAGCTCGCTTCGTTTCCGAGATATTTGCAGATTTATCTCAAGGGAAGGGGACTGACGGACATATTTCGAGATATTTCTTCTTCTTGTTGTTCTTCTTCTGCACAGCTAAGCTGGAAGTGGCATTTGCAGCTCGCAATAGTGCAGAGATATCTCAAAGAAAGGGGCCACGGTGTTTCTGTATCTCTATTATGTTGGTGCGGCTTCGGAACTTTTAAATATCTCGATATATCTCGAAAACTACGCTTCTGATCAAAAAATATCATAGAACATAAATTGTAGGAAACATAATTCTCTACAAAAAAGGTCTCTTAACATTTTGCCATAGCTCGCTTCGTTTCCGAGATATTTGCAGATTTATCTCAAGGGAAGGGGCCTGACGGACATATTTCGGGATATTTCTTCTTCTTGTTGTTCTTCTTCTGCACAGCTAAACTGGAAGTGGCATTTGCAGCTCGCAATAGTGCAGAGTTATCTCACAGAAAGGGGCCACGGTGTTTCTGTATCTCTATTATGTTGGTGCGGCTTCGGAACTTTTAAATATCTTGATATATCTCGAGAACTACGCATCTGATCAAAAAATATCATAGAACATAAAAAGTGGGAAACTTAATTCTCTACAAGAAAGGTCTCTTAACATTTTGCCATAGCTCGCTTGGTTTCCGAGATATTTGCAGATTTATCTCAAGGGAAGGGGCCTGAAGGACATATTTCGAGATATTTCTTCTTCTTGTTGTTCTTCTTCTGCACAGCTAAGCTGGAAGTGGCATTTGCAGCTCGCAATAGTACAGAGTTACCTCAAAGAAAGGGGCCACGGTGATTCTGTATCTCTATTATGTTGGTGCCGCTTCGGAACTTTTAAATATCTGGATATATCTCGAGAACCACGCATCTGATCAAAAAATATCATAGAACATAAAAAGTAGGAAACTTAATTCTCTACAAAAAAGATCTCTTAACATTTTGCCATAGCTCGCTTCGTTTCCGAGATATTTGCAGATATATCTCAAGGGAAGGGGCCTGACGGACATATTTCGAGATATTTCTTCTTCTTGTTGTTCTTCTTCTGCACTGCTAAGCTGGAAGTGGCATTTGCAGCGCGCAATAGTGCAGAGTTATCTCAAAGAAAGGGGCCACGGTGTTTCTGTATCTCTATTATGTTGGTGCGGCTTCGGAACTTTTAAATATCTCGATATATCTCGAAAACTACGCTTCTGATCAAAAAATATCATAGAACATAAATTGTAGGAAACATAATTCTCTACAAAAAAGGTCTCTTAACATTTTGCCATAGCTCGCTTCGTTTCCGAGATATTTGCAGATTTATCTCAAGGGAAGGGGTCTGACGGACATATTTCGAGATATTTCTTCTTCTTGTTGTTCTTCTTCAGCACAGCTAAGCTCGAAGTGGCATTTGCAGCTCGCAATAGTGCAGAGTTATCTCAAAGAAAGGGGCCACGGTGTTTCTGTATCTCTATTATGTTGGTGCGGCTTCGGAACTTTTAAATATCTCGATATATCTCGAAAACTACGCTTCTGATCAAAAAATATCATAGAACATAAATTGTAGGAAACATAATTCTCTACAAAAAAGGTCTCTTAACATTTTGCCATAGCTCGCTTCGTTTCCGAGATATTTGCAGATTTATCTCAAGGGAAGGGGTCTGACGGACATATTTCGAGATATTTCTTCTTCTTGTTGTTCTTCTTCAGCACAGCTAAGCTCGAAGTGGCATTTGCAGCTCGCAATAGTGCAGAGTTATCTCAAAGAAAGGGGCCACGGTGTTTCTGTATCTCTATTATGTTGGTGCGGCTTCGGAACTTTTAAATATCTTGATATATCTCGCGAACTACGCATCTGATCAAAAAATATCATAGAACATAAAAAGTAGGAAACTTAATTCTCTACAAAAAAGGTCTCTTAACATTTTGCCATAGCTCGCTTCGTTTCCGAGATATTTGCAGATTTATCTCAAGGGAAGGGGCCTGACGGACATATTTCGAGATATTTCTTCTTCTTCTTGTTCTTCTTCTGCACAGCTAAGCTGGAAGTGGCATTTGCAGCACGCAATAGTGCAGAGTTATCTCAAAGAAAGAGGCCACGGTGTTTCTGTACCTCTATTATGTTGGTGCAGCTTCGGAACTTTTACATATCTTGATATATCTCGAGAATTACGCATCTGATCAAAAAATATCGTAGAACATAAAAAGTGGAAACTTAATTCTCTACAAAAAAGGTCTCTTAACATTTTGCCATAGCTCGCTTGGTTTCCGAGATATTTGCAGATTTATCTCAAGGGAAGGGGCCTGACGGACATATTTCGAGATATTTCTTCTTCTTGTTGTTCTTCTTCTGCACAGCTAAACTGGAAGTGGCATTTCCAGCTCGCAATAGTGCAGAGTTATCTCAAAGAAAGGGGCCACGGTGTTTCTGTATCTCTATTATGTTGGTGCGGCTTCGGAACTTTTAAATATCTTGATATATCTCGGGAACTACGCATCTGATCGAAAAATATCATAGAACATAAAAAGTAGGAAACTTAATTCTCTACAAAAAAGGTCTCTTAACATTTTGCCATAGCTCGCTTCGTTTCCGAGATATTTGCAGATTTATCTCAAGGGAACGGGCCTGACGGACATATTTCGAGATATTTCTTCTTCTTGTTGTTCTTCTTCTGCTCAGCTAAGCTGGAAGTGGCATTTGCAGCGCGCAATAGTGCAGAGTTATCTCAAAGAAAGGGGCCACGGTGGTTCTGTATCTCTATTATGTTGGTGCGGCTTCGGAACTTTTAAATATCTTGATATATCTCGAGAACTACGCATCTGATCAAAAAATATCATAGAACATAAAAAGTAGGAAACTTAATTCTCTACAAAAAAGATCTCTTAACATTTTGCCATAGCTCGCTTCGTTTCCGAGATATTTGCAGATATATCTCAAGGGAAGGGGCCTGACGGACATATTTCGAGATATTTCTTCTTCTTGTTGTTCTTCTTCTGCACAGCTAAGCTGGAAGTGGCCTTTGCAGCGCGCAATAGTGCAGAGTTATCTCAAAGAAAGGGGCCACGGTGGTTCTGTATCTCTATTATGTTGGTGCGGCTTCGGAACTTTTAAATATCTTGATATATCTCGAGAACTACGCATCTGATCAAAAAATATCATAGAACATGAAAAGTAGGAAACCTAATTTTCTACAAAAAAGGTCTCTCAACATTTTGCCGTAGCTCGCTTCGTTTCCGAGATATTTGCAGATTTATCTCAAGGGAAAGGGCCTGACGGACATATTTTGAGATATTTCTTCTTCTTGTTGTTCTTCTTCTGCACAGCAAAGCTGGAAGTGGCATTTGCAGCTCGCAATAGTGCAGAGTTATCTCACAGAAAGGGGCCACGGTGTTTCTGTATCTCTATTATGTTGGTGCGGCTTCGGAACTTTTAAATATCTTGATATATCTCGAGAACTACGCATCTGATCAAAAAATATCATAGAACATAAAAAGTGGGAAACTTAATTCTCTACAAGAAAGGTCTCTTAACATTTTGCCATAGCTCGCTTGGTTTCCGAGATATTTGCAGATTTATCTCAAGGGAAGGGGCCTGAAGGACATATTTCGAGATATTTCTTCTTCTTGTTGTTCTTCTTCTGCACAGCTAAGCTGGAAGTGGCATTTGCAGCTCGCAATAGTACAGAGTTACCTCAAAGAAAGGGGCCACGGTGATTCTGTATCTCTATTATGTTGGTGCCGCTTCGGAACTTTTAAATATCTGGATATATCTCGAGAACCACGCATCTGATCAAAAAATATCATAGAACATAAAAAGTAGGAAACTTAATTCTCTACAAAAAAGATCTCTTAACATTTTGCCATAGCTCGCTTCGTTTCCGAGATATTTGCAGATATATCTCAAGGGAAGGGGCCTGACGGACATATTTCGAGATATTTCTTCTTCTTGTTGTTCTTCTTCTGCACTGCTAAGCTGGAAGTGGCATTTGCAGCGCGCAATAGTGCAGAGTTATCTCAAAGAAAGGGGCCACGGTGTTTCTGTATCTCTATTATGTTGGTGCGGCTTCGGAACTTTTAAATATCTCGATATATCTCGAAAACTACGCTTCTGATCAAAAAATATCATAGAACATAAATTGTAGGAAACATAATTCTCTACAAAAAAGGTCTCTTAACATTTTGCCATAGCTCGCTTCGTTTCCGAGATATTTGCAGATTTATCTCAAGGGAAGGGGTCTGACGGACATATTTCGAGATATTTCTTCTTCTTGTTGTTCTTCTTCAGCACAGCTAAGCTCGAAGTGGCATTTGCAGCTCGCAATAGTGCAGAGTTATCTCAAAGAAAGGGGCCACGGTGTTTCTGTATCTCTATTATGTTGGTGCGGCTTCGGAACTTTTAAATATCTCGATATATCTCGAAAACTACGCTTCTGATCAAAAAATATCATAGAACATAAATTGTAGGAAACATAATTCTCTACAAAAAAGGTCTCTTAACATTTTGCCATAGCTCGCTTCGTTTCCGAGATATTTGCAGATTTATCTCAAGGGAAGGGGTCTGACGGACATATTTCGAGATATTTCTTCTTCTTGTTGTTCTTCTTCAGCACAGCTAAGCTCGAAGTGGCATTTGCAGCTCGCAATAGTGCAGAGTTATCTCAAAGAAAGGGGCCACGGTGTTTCTGTATCTCTATTATGTTGGTGCGGCTTCGGAACTTTTAAATATCTTGATATATCTCGCGAACTACGCATCTGATCAAAAAATATCATAGAACATAAAAAGTAGGAAACTTAATTCTCTACAAAAAAGGTCTCTTAACATTTTGCCATAGCTCGCTTCGTTTCCGAGATATTTGCAGATTTATCTCAAGGGAAGGGGCCTGACGGACATATTTCGAGATATTTCTTCTTCTTCTTGTTCTTCTTCTGCACAGCTAAGCTGGAAGTGGCATTTGCAGCACGCAATAGTGCAGAGTTATCTCAAAGAAAGAGGCCACGGTGTTTCTGTACCTCTATTATGTTGGTGCAGCTTCGGAACTTTTACATATCTTGATATATCTCGAGAATTACGCATCTGATCAAAAAATATCGTAGAACATAAAAAGTGGAAACTTAATTCTCTACAAAAAAGGTCTCTTAACATTTTGCCATAGCTCGCTTGGTTTCCGAGATATTTGCAGATTTATCTCAAGGGAAGGGGCCTGACGGACATATTTCGAGATATTCCTTCTTCTTGTTGTTCTTCTTCTGCACAGCTAAACTGGAAGTGGCATTTCCAGCTCGCAATAGTGCAGAGTTATCTCAAAGAAAGGGGCCACGGTGTTTCTGTATCTCTATTATGTTGGTGCGGCTTCGGAACTTTTAAATATCTTGATATATCTCGGGAACTACGCATCTGATCGAAAAATATCATAGAACATAAAAAGTAGGAAACTTAATTCTCTACAAAAAAGGTCTCTTAACATTTTGCCATAGCTCGCTTCGTTTCCGAGATATTTGCAGATTTATCTCAAGGGAACGGGCCTGACGGACATATTTCGAGATATTTCTTCTTCTTGTTGTTCTTCTTCTGCTCAGCTAAGCTGGAAGTGGCATTTGCAGCGCGCAATAGTGCAGAGTTATCTCAAAGAAAGGGGCCACGGTGGTTCTGTATCTCTATTATGTTGGTGCGGCTTCGGAACTTTTAAATATCTTGATATATCTCGAGAACTACGCATCTGATCAAAAAATATCATAGAACATAAAAAGTAGGAAACTTAATTCTCTACAAAAAAGGTCTCTTAACATTTTGCCATAGCTCGCTTCGTTTCCGAGATATTTGCAGATTTATCTCAAGGGAACGGGCCTGACGGACATATTTCGAGATATTTCTTCTTCTTGTTGTTCTTCTTCTGCTCAGCTAAGCTGGAAGTGGCATTTGCAGCGCGCAATAGTGCAGAGTTATCTCAAAGAAAGGGGCCACGGTGGTTCTGTATCTCTATTATGTTGGTGCGGCTTCGGAACTTTTAAATATCTTGATATATCTCGAGAACTACGCATCTGATCAAAAAATATCATAGAACATGAAAAGTAGGAAACCTAATTTTCTACAAAAAAGGTCTCTCAACATTTTGCCATAGCTCGCTTCGTTTCCGAGATATTTGCAGATTTATCTCAAGGGAAGGGGCCTGACGGACATATTTCGGGATATTTCTTCTTCTTGTTGTTCTTCTTCTGCACAGCTAAACTGGAAGTGGCATTTGCAGCTCGCAATAGTGCAGAGTTATCTCACAGAAAGGGGCCACGGTGTTTCTGTATCTCTATTATGTTGGTGCGGCTTCGGAACTTTTAAATATCTTGATATATCTCGAGAACTACGCATCTGATCAAAAAATATCATAGAACATAAAAAGTGGGAAACTTAATTCTCTACAAGAAAGGTCTCTTAACATTTTGCCATAGCTCGCTTGGTTTCCGAGATATTTGCAGATTTATCTCAAGGGAAGGGGCCTGAAGGACATATTTCGAGATATTTCTTCTTCTTGTTGTTCTTCTTCTGCACAGCTAAGCTGGAAGTGGCATTTGCAGCTCGCAATAGTACAGAGTTACCTCAAAGAAAGGGGCCACGGTGATTCTGTATCTCTATTATGTTGGTGCCGCTTCGGAACTTTTAAATATCTGGATATATCTCGAGAACTACGCATCTGATCAAAAAATATCATAGAACATAAAAAGTAGGAAACTTAATTCTCTACAAAAAAGGTCTCTTAACATTTTGCCATAGCTCGCTTCGTTTCCGAGATATTTGCAGATTTATCTCAAGGGAACGGGCCTGACGGACATATTTCGAGATATTTCTTCTTCTTGTTGTTCTTCTTCTGCTCAGCTAAGCTGGAAGTGGCATTTGCAGCTCGCAATAGTGCAGAGTTATCTCAAAGAAAGGGGCCACGGTGTTTCTGTATCTCTATTATGTTGGTGCGGCTTCGGAACTTTTAAATATCTTGATATATCTCGAGAACCACGCATCTGATCAAAAAATATCATAGAACATAAAAAGTAGGAAACTTAATTCTCTACAAAAAAGATCTCTTAACATTTTGCCATAGCTCGCTTCGTTTCCGAGATATTTGCAGATATATCTCAAGGGAAGGGGCCTGACGGACATATTTCGAGATATTTCTTCTTCTTGTTGTTCTTCTTCTGCACTGCTAAGCTGGAAGTGGCATTTGCAGCGCGCAATAGTGCAGAGTTATCTCAAAGAAAGGGGCCACGGTGTTTCTGTATCTCTATTATGTTGGTGCGGCTTCGGAACTTTTAAATATCTCGATATATCTCGAAAACTACGCTTCTGATCAAAAAATATCATAGAACATAAATTGTAGGAAACATAATTCTCTACAAAAAAGGTCTCTTAACATTTTGCCATAGCTCGCTTCGTTTCCGAGATATTTGCAGATTTATCTCAAGGGAAGGGGTCTGACGGACATATTTCGAGATATTTCTTCTTCTTGTTGTTCTTCTTCAGCACAGCTAAGCTCGAAGTGGCATTTGCAGCTCGCAATAGTGCAGAGTTATCTCAAAGAAAGGGGCCACGGTGTTTCTGTATCTCTATTATGTTGGTGCGGCTTCGGAACTTTTAAATATCTCGATATATCTCGAAAACTACGCTTCTGATCAAAAAATATCATAGAACATAAATTGTAGGAAACATAATTCTCTACAAAAAAGGTCTCTTAACATTTTGCCATAGCTCGCTTCGTTTCCGAGATATTTGCAGATTTATCTCAAGGGAAGGGGTCTGACGGACATATTTCGAGATATTTCTTCTTCTTGTTGTTCTTCTTCAGCACAGCTAAGCTCGAAGTGGCATTTGCAGCTCGCAATAGTGCAGAGTTATCTCAAAGAAAGGGGCCACGGTGTTTCTGTATCTCTATTATGTTGGTGCGGCTTCGGAACTTTTAAATATCTTGATATATCTCGCGAACTACGCATCTGATCAAAAAATATCATAGAACATAAAAAGTAGGAAACTTAATTCTCTACAAAAAAGGTCTCTTAACATTTTGCCATAGCTCGCTTCGTTTCCGAGATATTTGCAGATTTATCTCAAGGGAAGGGGCCTGACGGACATATTTCGAGATATTTCTTCTTCTTCTTGTTCTTCTTCTGCACAGCTAAGCTGGAAGTGGCATTTGCAGCACGCAATAGTGCAGAGTTATCTCAAAGAAAGAGGCCACGGTGTTTCTGTACCTCTATTATGTTGGTGCAGCTTCGGAACTTTTACATATCTTGATATATCTCGAGAATTACGCATCTGATCAAAAAATATCGTAGAACATAAAAAGTGGAAACTTAATTCTCTACAAAAAAGGTCTCTTAACATTTTGCCATAGCTCGCTTGGTTTCCGAGATATTTGCAGATTTATCTCAAGGGAAGGGGCCTGACGGACATATTTCGAGATATTTCTTCTTCTTGTTGTTCTTCTTCTGCACAGCTAAACTGGAAGTGGCATTTCCAGCTCGCAATAGTGCAGAGTTATCTCAAAGAAAGGGGCCACGGTGTTTCTGTATCTCTATTATGTTGGTGCGGCTTCGGAACTTTTAAATATCTTGATATATCTCGGGAACTACGCATCTGATCGAAAAATATCATAGAACATAAAAAGTAGGAAACTTAATTCTCTACAAAAAAGGTCTCTTAACATTTTGCCATAGCTCGCTTCGTTTCCGAGATATTTGCAGATTTATCTCAAGGGAACGGGCCTGACGGACATATTTCGAGATATTTCTTCTTCTTGTTGTTCTTCTTCTGCTCAGCTAAGCTGGAAGTGGCATTTGCAGCTCGCAATAGTGCAGAGTTATCTCAAAGAAAGGGGCCACGGTGTTTCTGTATCTCTATTATGTTGGTGCGGCTTCGGAACTTTTAAATATGTTGATATATCTCGAGAACTACGCATCTGATCAAAAAATATCATAGAACATAAAAAGTGGGAAACTTAATTCTCTACAAGAAAGGTCTCTTAACATTTTGCCATAGCTCGCTTGGTTTCCGAGATATTTGCAGATTTATCTCAAGGGAAGGGGCCTGAAGGACATATTTCGAGATATTTCTTCTTCTTGTTGTTCTTCTCCTGCACAGCTAAGCTGGAAGTGGCATTTGCAGCTCGCGATAGTACAGAGTTACCTCAAAGAAAGGGGCCACGGTGATTCTGTATCTCTATTATGTTGGTGCCGCTTCGGAACTTTTAAATATCTGGATATATCTCGAGAACTACGCATCTGATCAAAAAATATCATAGAACATAAAAAGTAGGAAACTTAATTCTCTACAAAAAAGGTCTCTTAACATTTTGCCATAGCTCGCTTCGTTTCCGAGATATTTGCAGATTTATCTCAAGGGAACGGGCCTGACGGACATATTTCGAGATATTTCTTCTTCTTGTTGTTCTTCTTCTGCTCAGCTAAGCTGGAAGTGGCATTTGCAGCTCGCAATAGTGCAGAGTTATCTCAAAGAAAGGGGCCACGGTGTTTCTGTATCTCTATTATGTTGGTGCGGCTTCGGAACTTTTAAATATCTTGATATATCTCGAGAACTACGCATCTGATCAAAAAATATCATAGAACATAAAAAGTAGGAAACTTAATTCTCTACAAAAAAGATCTCTTAACATTTTGCCATAGCTCGCTTCGTTTCCGAGATATTTGCAGATATATCTCAAGGGAAGGGGCCTGACGGACATATTTCGAGATATTTCTTCTTCTTGTTGTTCTTCTTCTGCACAGCTAAGCTGGAAGTGGCCTTTGCAGCGCGCAATAGTGCAGAGTTATCTCAAAGAAAGGGGCCACGGTGGTTCTGTATCTCTATTATGTTGGTGCGGCTTCGGAACTTTTAAATATCTTGATATATCTCGAGAACTACGCATCTGATCAAAAAATATCATAGAACATGAAAAGTAGGAAACCTAATTTTCTACAAAAAAGGTCTCTCAACATTTTGCCGTAGCTCGCTTCGTTTCCGAGATATTTGCAGATTTATCTCAAGGGAAAGGGCCTGACGGACATATTTTGAGATATTTCTTCTTCTTGTTGTTCTTCTTCTGCACAGCAAAGCTGGAAGTGGCATTTGCAGCTCGCAATAGTGCAGAGTTATCTCAAAGAAAGGGGCCACGGTGTTTCTGTATCTCTATTATGTTGGTGCGGCTTCGGAACTTTTAAATATCTCGATATATCTCGAAAACTACGCTTCTGATCAAAAAATATCATAGAACATAAATTGTAGGAAACATAATTCTCTACAAAAAAGGTCTCTTAACATTTTGCCATAGCTCGCTTCGTTTCCGAGATATTTGCAGATTTATCTCAAGGGAAGGGGCCTGACGGACATATTTCGGGATATTTCTTCTTCTTGTTGTTCTTCTTCTGCACAGCTAAACTGGAAGTGGCATTTGCAGCTCGCAATAGTGCAGAGTTATCTCACAGAAAGGGGCCACGGTGTTTCTGTATCTCTATTATGTTGGTGCGGCTTCGGAACTTTTAAATATCTTGATATATCTCGAGAACTACGCATCTGATCAAAAAATATCATAGAACATAAAAAGTGGGAAACTTAATTCTCTACAAGAAAGGTCTCTTAACATTTTGCCATAGCTCGCTTGGTTTCCGAGATATTTGCAGATTTATCTCAAGGGAAGGGGCCTGAAGGACATATTTCGAGATATTTCTTCTTCTTGTTGTTCTTCTTCTGCACTGCTAAGCTGGAAGTGGCATTTGCAGCGCGCAATAGTGCAGAGTTATCTCAAAGAAAGGGGCCACGGTGTTTCTGTATCTCTATTATGTTGGTGCGGCTTCGGAACTTTTAAATATCTCGATATATCTCGAAAACTACGCTTCTGATCAAAAAATATCATAGAACATAAATTGTAGGAAACATAATTCTCTACAAAAAAGGTCTCTTAACATTTTGCCATAGCTCGCTTCGTTTCCGAGATATTTGCAGATTTATCTCAAGGGAAGGGGTCTGACGGACATATTTCGAGATATTTCTTCTTCTTGTTGTTCTTCTTCAGCACAGCTAAGCTCGAAGTGGCATTTGCAGCTCGCAATAGTGCAGAGTTATCTCAAAGAAAGGGGCCACGGTGTTTCTGTATCTCTATTATGTTGGTGCGGCTTCGGAACTTTTAAATATCTTGATATATCTCGCGAACTACGCATCTGATCAAAAAATATCATAGAACATAAAAAGTAGGAAACTTAATTCTCTACAAAAAAGGTCTCTTAACATTTTGCCATAGCTCGCTTCGTTTCCGAGATATTTGCAGATTTATCTCAAGGGAAGGGGCCTGACGGACATATTTCGAGATATTTCTTCTTCTTCTTGTTCTTCTTCTGCACAGCTAAGCTGGAAGTGGCATTTGCAGCACGCAATAGTGCAGAGTTATCTCAAAGAAAGAGGCCACGGTGTTTCTGTACCTCTATTATGTTGGTGCAGCTTCGGAACTTTTACATATCTTGATATATCTCGAGAATTACGCATCTGATCAAAAAATATCGTAGAACATAAAAAGTGGAAACTTAATTCTCTACAAAAAAGGTCTCTTAACATTTTGCCATAGCTCGCTTGGTTTCCGAGATATTTGCAGATTTATCTCAAGGGAAGGGGCCTGACGGACATATTTCGAGATATTTCTTCTTCTTGTTGTTCTTCTTCTGCACAGCTAAACTGGAAGTGGCATTTCCAGCTCGCAATAGTGCAGAGTTATCTCAAAGAAAGGGGCCACGGTGTTTCTGTATCTCTATTATGTTGGTGCGGCTTCGGAACTTTTAAATATCTTGATATATCTCGGGAACTACGCATCTGATCGAAAAATATCATAGAACATAAAAAGTAGGAAACTTAATTCTCTACAAAAAAGGTCTCTTAACATTTTGCCATAGCTCGCTTCGTTTCCGAGATATTTGCAGATTTATCTCAAGGGAACGGGCCTGACGGACATATTTCGAGATATTTCTTCTTCTTGTTGTTCTTCTTCTGCTCAGCTAAGCTGGAAGTGGCATTTGCAGCTCGCAATAGTGCAGAGTTATCTCAAAGAAAAGGGCCACGGTGTTTCTGTATCTCTATTATGTTGGTGCGGCTTCGGAACTTTTAAATATGTTGATATATCTCGAGAACTACGCATCTGATCAAAAAATATCATAGAACATAAAAAGTGGGAAACTTAATTCTCTACAAGAAAGGTCTCTTAACATTTTGCCATAGCTCGCTTGGTTTCCGAGATATTTGCAGATTTATCTCAAGGGAAGGGGCCTGAAGGACATATTTCGAGATATTTCTTCTTCTTGTTGTTCTTCTCCTGCACAGCTAAGCTGGAAGTGGCATTTGCAGCTCGCAATAGTACAGAGTTACCTCAAAGAAAGGGGCCACGGTGATTCTGTATCTCTATTATGTTGGTGCCGCTTCGGAACTTTTAAATATCTGGATATATCTCGAGAACTACGCATCTGATCAAAAAATATCATAGAACATAAAAAGTAGGAAACTTAATTCTCTACAAAAAAGGTCTCTTAACATTTTGCCATAGCTCGCTTCGTTTCCGAGATATTTGCAGATTTATCTCAAGGGAACGGGCCTGACGGACATATTTCGAGATATTTCTTCTTCTTGTTGTTCTTCTTCTGCTCAGCTAAGCTGGAAGTGGCATTTGCAGCTCGCAATAGTGCAGAGTTATCTCAAAGAAAGGGGCCACGGTGTTTCTGTATCTCTATTATGTTGGTGCGGCTTCGGAACTTTTAAATATCTCGATATATCTCGAAAACTACGCTTCTGATCAAAAAATATCATAGAACATAAATTGTAGGAAACATAATTCTCTACAAAAAAGGTCTCTTAACATTTTGCCATAGCTCGCTTCGTTTCCGAGATATTTGCAGATTTATCTCAAGGGAAGGGGTCTGACGGACATATTTCGAGATATTTCTTCTTCTTGTTGTTCTTCTTCAGCACAGCTAAGCTCGAAGTGGCATTTGCAGCTCGCAATTGTGCAGAGTTATCTCAAAGAAAGGGGCCACGGTGATTCTGTATCTCTATTATGTTGGTGCCGCTTCGGAACTTTTAAATATCTGGATATATCTCGAGAACTACGCATCTGATCAAAAAATATCATAGAACATAAAAAGTAGGAAACTTAATTCTCTACAAAAAAGGTCTCTTAACATTTTGCCATAGCTCGCTTCGTTTCCGAGATATTTGCAGATTTATCTCAAGGGAAGGGGCCTGAAGGACATATTTCGAGATATTTCTTCTTCTTGTTGTTCTTCTTCTGCACAGCTAAGCTGGAAGTGGCATTTGCAGCTCGCAATAGTACAGAGTTATCTCAAAGAAAGGGGCCACGGTGTTTCTGTATCTCTATTATGTTGGTGCGGCTTCGGAACTTTTAAATATCTCGATATATCTCGAAAACTACGCTTCTGATCAAAAAATATCATAGAACATAAATTGTAGGAAACATAATTCTCTACAAAAAAGGTCTCTTAACATTTTGCCATAGCTCGCTTCGTTTCCGAGATATTTGCAGATTTATCTCAAGGGAAGGGGTCTGACCGACATATTTCGAGATATTTCTTCTTCTTGTTGTTCTTCTTCAGCACAGCTAAGCTCGAAGTGGCATTTGCAGCTCGCAATAGTGCAGAGTTATCTCAAAGAAAGGGGCCACGGTGTTTCTGTATCTCTATTATGTTGGTGCGGCTTCGGAACTTTTAAATATCTTGATATATCTCGCGAACTACGCATCTGATCAAAAAATATCATAGAACATAAAAAGTAGGAAACTTAATTCTCTACAAAAAAGGTCTCTTAACATTTTGCCATAGCTCGCTTCGTTTCCGAGATATTTGCAGATTTATCTCAAGGGAAGGGGCCTGACGGACATATTTCGAGATATTTCTTCATCTTCTTGTTCTTCTTCTGCACAGCTAAGCTGGAAGTGGCATTTGCAGCACGCAATAGTGCAGAGTTATCTCAAAGAAAGAGGCCACGGTGTTTCTGTACCTCTATTATGTTGGTGCAGCTTCGGAACTTTTACATATCTTGATATATCTCGAGAATTACGCATCTGATCAAAAAATATCGTAGAACATAAAAAGTGGAAACTTAATTCTCTACAAAAAAGGTCTCTTAACATTTTGCCATAGCTCGCTTGGTTTCCGAGATATTTGCAGATTTATCTCAAGGGAAGGGGCCTGACGGACATATTTCGAGATATTTCTTCTTCTTGTTGTTCTTCTTCTGCACAGCTAAACTGGAAGTGGCATTTCCAGCTCGCAATAGTGCAGAGTTATCTCAAAGAAAGGGGCCACGGTGTTTCTGTATCTCTATTATGTTGGTGCGGCTTCGGAACTTTTAAGTATCTTGATATATCTCGGGAACTACGCATCTGATCGAAAAATATCATAGAACATAAAAAGTAGGAAACTTAATTCTCTACAAAAAAGGTCTCTTAACATTTTGCCATAGCTCGCTTCGTTTCCGAGATATTTGCAGATTTATCTCAAGGGAAGGGGTCTGACGGACATATTTCGAGATATTTCTTCTTCTTGTTGTTCTTCTTCTGCACAGCTAAGCTGGAAGTGGCATTTGCAGCTCGCAGTAGTGCAGAGTTATCTCAAAGAAAGGGGCCACGGTGTTTCTGTATCTCTATTATGTTGGTGCGGCTTCGGAACTTTTAAATATGTTGATATATCTCGAGAACTACGCATCTGATCAAAAAATATCATAGAACATAAAAAGTGGGAAACTTAATTCTCTACAAGAAAGGTCTCTTAACATTTTGCCATAGCTCGCTTGGTTTCCGAGATATTTGCAGATTTATCTCAAGGGAAGGGGCCTGAAGGACATATTTCGAGATATTTCTTCTTCTTGTTGTTCTTCTTCTGCACAGCTAAGCTGGAAGTGGCATTTGCAGCTCGCAATAGTACAGAGTTACCTCAAAGAAAGGGGCCACGGTGATTCTGTATCTCTATTATGTTGGTGCCGCTTCGGAACTTTTAAATATCTGGATATATCTTGAGAACTACGCATCTGATCAAAAAATATCATAGAACGTAAAAAGTAGGAAACCTAATTCTCTACAAAAAAGGTCTCTTAACATTTTGCCATAGCTCGCTTCGTTTCCGAGATATTTGCAGATTTATCTCAAGGGAACGGGCCTGACGGACATATTTCGAGATATTTCTTCTTCTTGTTGTTCTTCTTCTGCTCAGCTAAGCTGGAAGTGGCATTTGCAGCTCGCAATAGTGCAGAGTTATCTCAAAGAAAGGGGCCACGGTGTTTCTGTATCTCTATTATGTTGGTGCGGCTTCGGAACTTTTAAATATGTTGATATATCTCGAGAACTACGCATCTGATCAAAAAATATCATAGAACATAAAAAGTGGGAAACTTAATTCTCTACAAGAAAGGTCTCTTAACATTTTGCCATAGCTCGCTTGGCTTCCGAGATATTTGCAGATTTATCTCAAGGGAAGGGGCCTGAAGGACATATTTCGAGATATTTCTTCTTCTTGTTGTTCTTCTCCTGCACAGCTAAGCTGGAAGTGGCATTTGCAGCTCGCAATAGTACAGAGTTACCTCAAAGAAAGGGGCCACGGTGATTCTGTATCTCTATTATGTTGGTGCCGCTTCGGAACTTTTAAATATCTGGATATATCTCGAGAACTACGCATCTGATCAAAAAATATCATAGAACATAAAAAGTAGGAAACTTAATTCTCTACAAAAAAGGTCTCTTAACATTTTGCCATAGCTCGCT
Source organism: Osmia lignaria lignaria (assembly GCF_051020975.1). Lineage (NCBI taxonomy): Eukaryota > Metazoa > Arthropoda > Insecta > Hymenoptera > Megachilidae > Osmia > Osmia lignaria. The sequence goes on along the minus strand of NW_027478159.1, from coordinate 263,365 downwards.
TCGTTTCCGAGATATTTGCAGATTTATCTCAAGGGAACGGGCCTGACGGACATATTTCGAGATATTTCTTCTTCTTGTTGTTCTTCTTCTGCACAGCTAAACTGGAAGTGGCATTTCCAGCTCGCAATAGTGCAGAGTTATCTCAAAGAAAGGGGCCACGGTGTTTCTGTATCTCTATTATGTTGGTGCGGCTTCGGAACTTTTAAGTATCTTGATATATCTCGGGAACTACGCATCTGATCGAAAAATATCATAGAACATAAAAAGTAGGAAACTTAATTCTCTACAAAAAAGGTCTCTTAACATTTTGCCATAGCTCGCTTCGTTTCCGAGATATTTGCAGATTTATCTCAAGGGAAGGGGTCTGACGGACATATTTCGAGATATTTCTTCTTCTTGTTGTTCTTCTTCTGCACAGCTAAGCTGGAAGTGGCATTTGCAGCTCGCAGTAGTGCAGAGTTATCTCAAAGAAAGGGGCCACGGTGTTTCTGTATCTCTATTATGTTGGTGCGGCTTCGGAACTTTTAAATATGTTGATATATCTCGAGAACTACGCATCTGATCAAAAAATATCATAGAACATAAAAAGTGGGAAACTTAATTCTCTACAAGAAAGGTCTCTTAACATTTTGCCATAGCTCGCTTGGTTTCCGAGATATTTGCAGATTTATCTCAAGGGAAGGGGCCTGAAGGACATATTTCGAGATATTTCTTCTTCTTGTTGTTCTTCTTCTGCACAGCTAAGCTGGAAGTGGCATTTGCAGCTCGCAATAGTACAGAGTTACCTCAAAGAAAGGGGCCACGGTGATTCTGTATCTCTATTATGTTGGTGCCGCTTCGGAACTTTTAAATATCTGGATATATCTTGAGAACTACGCATCTGATCAAAAAATATCATAGAACGTAAAAAGTAGGAAACCTAATTCTCTACAAAAAAGGTCTCTTAACATTTTGCCATAGCTCGCTTCGTTTCCGAGATATTTGCAGATTTATCTCAATGGAACGGGCCTGACGGACATATTTCGAGATATTTCTTCTTCTTGTTGTTCTTCTTCTGCTCAGCTAAGCTGGAAGTGGCATTTGCAGCTCGCAATAGTGCAGAGTTATCTCAAAGAAAGGGGCCACGGTGTTTCTGTATCTCTATTATGTTGGTGCGGCTTCGGAACTTTTAAATATCTTGATATATCTCGCGAACTACGCATCTGATCAAAAAATATCATAGAACATAAAAAGTAGGAAACTTAATTCTCTACAAAAAAGGTCTCTTAACATTTTGCCATAGCTCGCTTCGTTTCCGAGATATTTGCAGATTTATCTCAAGGGAAGGGGCCTGACGGACATATTTCGAGATATTTCTTCTTCTTCTTGTTCTTCTTCTGCACAGCTAAGCTGGAAGTGGCATTTGCAGCACGCAATAGTGCAGAGTTATCTCAAAGAAAGAGGCCACGGTGTTTCTGTACCTCTATTGTGTTGGTGCAGCTTCGGAACTTTTACATATCTTGATATATCTCGAGAATTACGCATCTGATCAAAAAATATCGTAGAACATAAAAAGTGGGAAACTTAATTCTCTACAAAAAAGGTCTCTTAACATTTTGCCATAGCTCGCTTGGTTTCCGAGATATTTGCAGATTTATCTCAAGGGAAGGGGCCTGACGGACATATTTCGAGATATTTCTTCTTCTTGTTGTTCTTCTTCTGCACAGCTAAACTGGAAGTGGCATTTCCAGCTCGCAATAGTGCAGAGTTATCTCAAAGAAAGGGGCCACGGTGTTTCTGTATCTCTATTATGTTGGTGCGGCTTCGGAACTTTTAAATATCTTGATATATCTCGAGAACTACGCATCTGATCAAAAAATATCATAGAACATAAATTGTAGGAAACATAATTCTCTACAAAAAAGGTCTCTTAAGATTTTGCCATAGCTCGCTTTGTTTCCGAGATATTTGCAGATTTATCTCAAGGGAAGGGGTCTGACGGACATATTTCGAGATATTTCTTCTTCTTGTTGTTCTTCTTCAGCACAGCTAAGCTCGAAGTGGCATTTGCAGCTCGCAATAGTGCAGAGTTATCTCAAAGAAAGGGGCCACGGTGTTTCTGTATCTCTATTATGTTGGTGCGGCTTCGGAACTTTTAAATATCTTGATATATCTCGAGAACTACGCATCTGATCAAAAAATATCATAGAACATAAAAAGTAGGAAACTTAATTCTCTACAAAAAAGGTGTCTTAACATTTTGCCATAGCTCGCTTCGTTTCCGAGATATTTGCAGATTTATCTCAAGGGAAGGGGCCTGACGGACATATTTCGAGATATTTCTTCTTCTTGTTGTGCTTCTTCTGCACAGCTAAGCTGGAAGTGGCATTTGCAGCTCGCAATAGTGCAGAGTTATCTCAAAGAAAGGGGCCACGGTGTTTCTGTATCTCTATTATGTTGGTGCGGCTTCGGAACTTTTAAATATCTTGATATATCTCGCGAACTACGCATCTGATCAAAAAATATCATAGAACATAAAAAGTAGGAAACTTAATTCTCTACAAAAAAGGTCTCCTAACATTTTGCCATAGCTCGCTTCGTTTCCGAGATATTTGCAGATTTATCTCAAGGGAAGGGGCCTGACGGACATATTTTGAGATATTTCTTCTTCTTCTTGTTCTTCTTCTGCACAGCTAAGCTGGAAGTGGCATTTGCAGCACGCAATAGTGCAGAGTTATCTCAAAGAAAGAGGCCACGGTGTTTCTGTACCTCTATTATGTTGGTGCAGCTTCGGAACTTTTACATATCTTGATATATCTCGAGAATTACGCATCTGATCAAAAAATATCGTAGAACATAAAAAGTGGGAAACTTAATTCTCTACAAAAAAGGTCTCTTAACATTTTGCCATAGCTCGCTTGGTTTCCGAGATATTTGCAGATTTATCTCAAGGGAAGGGGCCTGACGGACATATTTCGAGATATTTCTTCTTCTTGTTGTTCTTCTTCTGCACAGCTAAACTGGAAGTGGCATTTCCAGCTCGCAATAGTGCAGAGTTATCTCAAAGAAAGGGGCCACGGTGTTTCTGTATCTCTATTATGTTGGTGCGGCTTCGGAACTTTTAAATATGTTGATATATCTCGAGAACTACGCATCTGATCAAAAAATATCATAGAACATAAAAAGTGGGAAACTTAATTCTCTACAAGAAAGGTCTCTTAACATTTTGCCATAGCTCGCTTGGTTTCCGAGATATTTGCAGATTTATCTCAAGGGAAGGGGCCTGAAGGACATATTTCGAGATATTTCTTCTTCTTGTTGTTCTTCTCCTGCACAGCTAAGCTGGAAGTGGCATTTGCAGCTCGCAATAGTACAGAGTTACCTCAAAGAAAGGGGCCACGGTGATTCTGTATCTCTATTATGTTGGTGCCGCTTCGGAACTTTTAAATATCTGGATATATCTCGAGAACTACGCATCTGATCAAAAAATATCATAGAACATAAAAAGTAGGAAACTTAATTCTCTACAAAAAAGGTCTCTTAACATTTTGCCATAGCTCGCTTCGTTTCCGAGATATTTGCAGATTTATCTCAAGGGAACGGGCCTGACGGACATATTTCGAGATATTTCTTCTTCTTGTTGTTCTTCTTCTGCTCAGCTAAGCTGGAAGTGGCATTTGCAGCTCGCAATAGTGCAGAGTTATCTCAAAGAAAGGGGCCACGGTGTTTCTGTATCTCTATTATGTTGGTGCGGCTTCGGAACTTTTAAATATCTCGATATATCTCGAAAACTACGCTTCTGATCAAAAAATATCATAGAACATAAATTGTAGGAAACATAATTCTCTACAAAAAAGGTCTCTTAACATTTTGCCATAGCTCGCTTCGTTTCCGAGATATTTGCAGATTTATCTCAAGGGAAGGGGTCTGACGGACATATTTCGAGATATTTCTTCTTCTTGTTGTTCTTCTTCAGCACAGCTAAGCTCGAAGTGGCATTTGCAGCTCGCAATAGTGCAGAGTTATCTCAAAGAAAGGGGCCACGGTGTTTCTGTATCTCTATTATGTTGGTGCGGCTTCGGAACTTTTAAATATCTTGATATATCTCGCGAACTACGCATCTGATCAAAAAATATCATAGAACATAAAAAGTAGGAAACTTAATTCTCTACAAAAAAGGTCTCTTAACATTTTGCCATAGCTCGCTTCGTTTCCGAGATATTTGCAGATTTATCTCAAGGGAAGGGGCCTGACGGACATATTTCGAGATATTTCTTCTTCTTCTTGTTCTTCTTCTGCACAGCTAAGCTGGAAGTCGCATTTGCAGCACGCAATAGTGCAGAGTTATCTCAAAGAAAGAGGCCACGGTGTTTCTGTACCTCTATTATGTTGGTGCAGCTTCGGAACTTTTACATATCTTGATATATCTCGAGAATTACGCATCTGATCAAAAAATATCGTAGAACATAAAAAGTGGGAAACTTAATTCTCTACAAAAAAGGTCTCTTAACATTTTGCCATAGCTCGCTTGGTTTCCGAGATATTTGCAGATTTATCTCAAGGGAAGGGGCCTGACGGACATATTTCGAGATATTTCTTCTTCTTGTTGTTCTTCTTCTGCACAGCTAAACTGGAAGTGGCATTTCCAGCTCGCAATAGTGCAGAGTTATCTCAAAGAAAGGGGCCACGGTGTTTCTGTATCTCTATTATGTTGGTGCGGCTTCGGAACTTTTAAATATCTTGATATATCTCGAGAACTACGCATCTGATCAAAAAATATCATAGAACATAAATTGTAGGAAACATAATTCTCTACAAAAAAGGTCTCTTAAGATTTTGCCATAGCTCGCTTTGTTTCCGAGATATTTGCAGATTTATCTCAAGGGAAGGGGTCTGACGGACATATTTCGAGATATTTCTTCTTCTTGTTGTTCTTCTTCAGCACAGCTAAGCTCGAAGTGGCATTTGCAGCTCGCAATAGTGCAGAGTTATCTCAAAGAAAGGGGCCACGGTGTTTCTGTATCTCTATTATGTTGGTGCGGCTTCGGAACTTTTAAATATCTTGATATATCTCGCGAACTACGCATCTGATCAAAAAATATCATAGAACATAAAAAGTAGGAAACTTAATTCTCTACAAAAAAGGTCTCTTAACATTTTGCCATAGCTCGCTTCGTTTCCGAGATATTTGCAGATTTATCTCAAGGGAAGGTGCCTGACGGACATATTTCGAGATATTTCTTCTTCTTCTTGTTCTTCTTCTGCACAGCTAAGCTGGAAGTGGCATTTGCAGCACGCAATAGTGCAGAGTTATCTCAAAGAAAGAGGCCACGGTGTTTCTGTACCTCTATTATGTTGGTGCAGCTTCGGAACTTTTACATATCTTGATATATCTCGAGAATTACGCATCTGATCAAAAAATATCGTAGAACATAAAAAGTGGGAAACTTAATTCTCTACAAAAAAGGTCTCTTAACATTTTGCCATAGCTCGCTTGGTTTCCGAGATATTTGCAGATTTATCTCAAGGGAAGGGGCCTGACGGACATATTTCGAGATATTTCTTCTTCTTGTTGTTCTTCTTCTGCACAGCTAAACTGGAAGTGGCATTTCCAGCTCGCAATAGTGCAGAGTTATCTCAAAGAAAGGGGCCACGGTGTTTCTGTATCTCTATTATGTTGGTGCGGCTTCGGAACTTTTAAATATCTTGATATATCTCGAGAACTACGCATCTGATCAAAAAATATCATAGAACATAAAAAGTAGGAAACTTAATTCTCTACGAAAAAGGTCTCTTAACATTTTGACATAGCTCTCTTCGTTTCCGAGATATTTGCAGATTTATCTCAAGGGAAGGGGCCTGACGGACATATTTCGAGATATTTCTTCTTCTTGTTGTTCTTCTTCTGCACAGCTAAGCTGGAAGTCGCATCTGCAGCTCGCAATAGTGCAGAGTTATCTCAAAGAAAGGGGCCACGGTGTTTCTGTATCTCTATTATGTTGGTGCGGCTTCGGAACTTTTAAATATCTTGATATATCTCGAGAACTACGCATCTGATCAAAAAATATCATAGAACATAATAAGTAGGAAACTTAATTCTCTACAAAAAAGGTGTCTTAACATTTTGCCATAGCTCGCTTCGTTTCCGAGATATTTGCAGATTTATCTCAAGGGAAGGGGCCTGACGGACATATTTCGAGATATTTCTTCTTCTTGTTGTGCTTCTTCTGCACAGCTAAGCTGGAAGTGGCATTTGCAGCTCGCAATAGTGCAGAGTTATCTCAAAGAAAGGGGCCACGGTGTTTCTGTATCTCTATTATGTTGGTGCGGCTTCGGAACTTTTAAATATCTTGATATATCTCGCGAACTACGCATCTGATCAAAAAATATCATAGAACATAAAAAGTAGGAAACTTAATTCTCTACAAAAAAGGTCTCCTAACATTTTGCCATAGCTCGCTTCGTTTCCGAGATATTTGCAGATTTATCTCAAGGGAAGGGGCCTGACGGACATATTTTGAGATATTTCTTCTTCTTGTTGTTCTTCTTCTGCACAGCAAAGCTGGAAGTGGCATTTGCAGCTCGCAATAGTGCAGAGTTATCTCAAAGAAAGGGGCCACGGTGTTTCTGTATCTCTATTATGTTGGTGCGGCTTCGGAACTTTTAAATATCTCGATATATCTCGAAAACTACGCTTCTGATCAAAAAATATCATAGAACATAAATTGTAGGAAACATAATTCTCTACAAAAAAGGTCTCTTAACATTTTGCCATAGCTCGCTTCGTTTCCGAGATATTTGCAGATTTATCTCAAGGGAAGGGGTCTGACGGACATATTTCGAGATATTTCTTCTTCTTGTTGTTCTTCTTCTGCACAGCTAAACTGGAAGTGGCATTTCCAGCTCGCAATAGTGCAGAGTTATCTCAAAGAAAGGGGCCACGGTGTTTCTGTATATCTATTATGTTGGTGCGGCTTCGGAACTTTTAAATATCTTGATATATCTCGAGAACTACGCATCTGATCGAAAAATATCATAGAACATAAAAAGTAGGAAACTTAATTCTCTACAAAAAAGGTCTCTTAACATTTTGCCATAGCTCGCTTCGTTTCCGAGATATTTGCAGATTTATCTCAAGGGAAGGGGTCTGACGGACATATTTCGAGATATTTCTTCTTCTTGTTGTTCTTCTTCAGCACAGCTAAGCTCGAAGTGGCATTTGCAGCTCGCAATAGTGCAGAGTTATCTCAAAGAAAGGGGCCACGGTGTTTCTGTATCTCTATTATGTTGGTGCGGCTTCGGAACTTTTAAATATCTTGATATATCTCGCGAACTACGCATCTGATCAAAAAATATCATAGAACATAAAAAGTAGGAAACTTAATTCTCTACAAAAAAGGTCTCTTAACATTTTGCCATAGCTCGCTTCGTTTCCGAGATATTTGCAGATTTATCTCAAGGGAAGGGGCCTGACGGACATATTTCGAGATATTTCTTCTTCTTCTTGTTCTTCTTCTGCACAGCTAAGCTGGAAGTCGCATTTGCAGCACGCAATAGTGCAGAGTTATCTCAAAGAAAGAGGCCACGGTGTTTCTGTACCTCTATTATGTTGGTGCAGCTTCGGAACTTTTACATATCTTGATATATCTCGAGAATTACGCATCTGATCAAAAAATATCGTAGAACATAAAAAGTGGGAAACTTAATTCTCTACAAAAAAGGTCTCTTAACATTTTGCCATAGCTCGCTTGGTTTCCGAGATATTTGCAGATTTATCTCAAGGGAAGGGGCCTGACGGACATATTTCGAGATATTTCTTCTTCTTGTTGTTCTTCTTCTGCACAGCTAAACTGGAAGTGGCATTTCCAGCTCGCAATAGTGCAGAGTTATCTCAAAGAAAGGGGCCACGGTGTTTCTGTATCTCTATTATGTTGGTGCGGCTTCGGAACTTTTAAATATCTTGATATATCTCGAGAACTACGCATCTGATCAAAAAATATCATAGAACATAAATTGTAGGAAACATAATTCTCTACAAAAAAGGTCTCTTAAGATTTTGCCATAGCTCGCTTTGTTTCCGAGATATTTGCAGATTTATCTCAAGGGAAGGGGTCTGACGGACATATTTCGAGATATTTCTTCTTCTTGTTGTTCTTCTTCAGCACAGCTAAGCTCGAAGTGGCATTTGCAGCTCGCAATAGTGCAGAGTTATCTCAAAGAAAGGGGCCACGGTGTTTCTGTATCTCTATTATGTTGGTGCGGCTTCGGAACTTTTAAATATCTTGATATATCTCGCGAACTACGCATCTGATCAAAAAATATCATAGAACATAAAAAGTAGGAAACTTAATTCTCTACAAAAAAGGTCTCTTAACATTTTGCCATAGCTCGCTTCGTTTCCGAGATATTTGCAGATTTATCTCAAGGGAAGGGGCCTGACGGACATATTTCGAGATATTTCTTCTTCTTCTTGTTCTTCTTCTGCACAGCTAAGCTGGAAGTGGCATTTGCAGCACGCAATAGTGCAGAGTTATCTCAAAGAAAGAGGCCACGGTGTTTCTGTACCTCTATTATGTTGGTGCAGCTTCGGAACTTTTACATATCTTGATATATCTCGAGAATTACGCATCTGATCAAAAAATATCGTAGAACATAAAAAGTGGGAAACTTAATTCTCTACAAAAAAGGTCTCTTAACATTTTGCCATAGCTCGCTTGGTTTCCGAGATATTTGCAGATTTATCTCAAGGGAAGGGGCCTGACGGACATATTTCGAGATATTTCTTCTTCTTGTTGTTCTTCTTCTGCACAGCTAAACTGGAAGTGGCATTTCCAGCTCGCAATAGTGCAGAGTTATCTCAAAGAAAGGGGCCACGGTGTTTCTGTATCTCTATTATGTTGGTGCGGCTTCGGAACTTTTAAATATCTTGATATATCTCGAGAACTACGCATCTGATCAAAAAATATCATAGAACATAAAAAGTAGGAAACTTAATTCTCTACGAAAAAGGTCTCTTAACATTTTGACATAGCTCTCTTCGTTTCCGAGATATTTGCAGATTTATCTCAAGGGAAGGGGCCTGACGGACATATTTCGAGATATTTCTTCTTCTTGTTGTTCTTCTTCTGCACAGCTAAGCTGGAAGTCGCATCTGCAGCTCGCAATAGTGCAGAGTTATCTCAAAGAAAGGGGCCACGGTGTTTCTGTATCTCTATTATGTTGGTGCGGCTTCGGAACTTTTAAATATCTTGATATATCTCGAGAACTACGCATCTGATCAAAAAATATCATAGAACATAATAAGTAGGAAACTTAATTCTCTACAAAAAAGGTGTCTTAACATTTTGCCATAGCTCGCTTCGTTTCCGAGATATTTGCAGATTTATCTCAAGGGAAGGGGCCTGACGGACATATTTCGAGATATTTCTTCTTCTTGTTGTGCTTCTTCTGCACAGCTAAGCTGGAAGTGGCATTTGCAGCTCGCAATAGTGCAGAGTTATCTCAAAGAAAGGGGCCACGGTGTTTCTGTATCTCTATTATGTTGGTGCGGCTTCGGAACTTTTAAATATCTTGATATATCTCGCGAACTACGCATCTGATCAAAAAATATCATAGAACATAAAAAGTAGGAAACTTAATTCTCTACAAAAAAGGTCTCCTAACATTTTGCCATAGCTCGCTTCGTTTCCGAGATATTTGCAGATTTATCTCAAGGGAAGGGGCCTGACGGACATATTTTGAGATATTTCTTCTTCTTGTTGTTCTTCTTCTGCACAGCAAAGCTGGAAGTGGCATTTGCAGCTCGCAATAGTGCAGAGTTATCTCAAAGAAAGGGGCCACGGTGTTTCTGTATCTCTATTATGTTGGTGCGGCTTCGGAACTTTTAAATATCTCGATATATCTCGAAAACTACGCTTCTGATCAAAAAATATCATAGAACATAAATTGTAGGAAACATAATTCTCTACAAAAAAGGTCTCTTAACATTTTGCCATAGCTCGCTTCGTTTCCGAGATATTTGCAGATTTATCTCAAGGGAAGGGGTCTGACGGACATATTTCGAGATATTTCTTCTTCTTGTTGTTCTTCTTCAGCACAGCTAAGCTCGAAGTGGCATTTGCAGCTCGCAATAGTGCAGAGTTATCTCAAAGAAAGGGGCCACGGTGTTTCTGTATCTCTATTATGTTGGTGCGGCTTCGGAACTTTTAAAGATCTTGATATATCTCGAGAACTACGCATCTGATCAAAAAATATCATAGAACATAAATTGTAGGAAACATAATTCTCTACAAAAAAGGTCTCTTAAGATTTTGCCATAGCTCGCTTTGTTTCCGAGATATTTGCAGATTTATCTCAAGGGAAGGGGTCTGACGGACATATTGCGAGATATTTCTTCTTCTTGTTGTTCTTCTTCAGCACAGCTAAGCTCGAAGTGGCATTTGCAGCTCGCAATAGTGCAGAGTTATCTCAAAGAAAGGGGCCACGGTGTTTCTGTATCTCTATTATGTTGGTGCGGCTTCGGAACTTTTAAATATCTTGATATATCTCGCGAACTACGCATCTGATCAAAAAATATCATAGAACATAAAAAGTAGGAAACTTAATTCTCTACAAAAAAGGTCTCTTAACATTTTGCCATAGCTCGCTTCGTTTCCGAGATATTTGCAGATTTATCTCAAGGGAAGGGGCCTGACGGACATATTTCGAGATATTTCTTCTTCTTGTTGTGCTTCTTCTGCACAGCTAAGCTGGAAGTGGCATTTGCAGCTCGCAATAGTGCAGAGTTATCTCAAAGAAAGGGGCCACGGTGTTTCTGTATCTCTATTATGTTGGTGCGGCTTCGGAACTTTTAAATATCTTGATATATCTCGAGAACTACGCATCTGATCAAAAAATATCATAGAACATAAAAAGTGGGAAACTTAATTCTCTACAAAAAAGGTCTCCTAACATTTTGCCATAGCTCGCTTCGTTTCCGAGATATTTGCAGATTTATCTCAAGGGTAGGGGACTGACGGACATATTTCGAGATATTTCTTCTTCTTGTTGTTCTTCTTCTGCACAGCTAAACTGGAAGTGGCATTTCCAGCTCGCAATAGTGCAGAGTTATCTCAAAGAAAGGGGCCACGGTGTTTCTGTATATCTATTATGTTGGTGCGGCTTCGGAACTTTTAAATATCTTGATATATCTCGAGAACTACGCATCTGATCGAAAAATATCATAGAACATAAAAAGTAGGAAACTTAATTCTCTACAATAAGGTCTCTTAACATTTTGCCATAGCTCGCTTCGTTTCCGAGATATTTGCAGATTTATCTCAAGGGAAGGGGCCTGACGGACATATTTCGAGATATTTCTTCTTCTTCTTGTTCTTCTTCTGCACAGCTAAGCTGGAAGTGGCATTTGCAGCACGCAATAGTGCAGAGTTATCTCAAAGAAAGGGGCCACGGTGTTTCTGTATCTCTATTATGTTGGTGCGGCTTCGGAACTTTTAAATATCTTGATATATCTCGAGAACTACGCATCTGATCAAAAAATATCATAGAACATAAAAAGTAGGAAACTTAATTCTCTACAAAAAAGTGTCTTAACATTTTGCCATAGCTCGCTTCGTTTCCGAGATATTTGCAGATTTATCTCAAGGGAAGGGGCCTGACGGACATATTTCGAGATATTTCTCCTTCTTGTTGTGCTTCTTCTGCACAGCTAAGCTGGAAGTGGCATTTGCAGCTCGCAATAGTGCAGAGTTATCTCAAAGAAAGGGGCCACGGTGTTTCTGTATCTCTATTATGTTGGTGCGGCTTCGGAACTTTTAAATATCTTGATATATCTCGAGAACTACGCATCTGATCAAAAAATATCATAGAACATAAAAAGTAGGAAACTTAATTCTCTACAAAAAAGGTGTCTTAACATTTTGCCATAGCTCGCTTCGTTTCCGAGATATTTGCAGATTTATCTCAAGGGAAGGGGCCTGACGGACATATTTCGAGATATTTCTTCTTCTTGTTGTGCTTCTTCTGCACAGCTAAGCTGGAAGTGGCATTTGCAGCTCGCAATAGTGCAGAGTTATCTCAAAGAAAGGGGCCACGGTGTTTCTGTATCTCTATTATGTTGGTGCGGCTTCGGAACTTTTAAATATCTTGATATATCTCGAGAACTACGCATCTGATCAAAAAATGTCATAGAACATAAAAAGTGGGAAACTTAATTCTCTACAAAAAAGGTCTCCTAACATTTTGCCATAGCTCGCTTCGTTTCCGAGATATTTGCAGATTTATCTCAAGGGTAGGGGACTGACGGACATATTTCGAGATATTTCTTCTTCTTGTTGTTCTTCTTCTGTACAGCTAAACTGGAAGTGGCATTTCCAGCTCGCAATAGTGCAGAGTTATCTCAAAGAAAGGGGCCACGGTGTTTCTGTATATCTATTATGTTGGTGCGGCTTCGGAACTTTTAAATATCTTGATATATCTCGAGAACTACGCATCTGATCGAAAAATATCATACAACATAAAAAGTAGGAAACTTAATTCTCTACAAAAAAGGTCTCCTAACATTTTGCCATAGCAAGCTTCGTTTCCGAGATATTTGCAGATTTATCTCAAGGGTAGGGGACTGACGCACATATTTCGTGATATTTCTTCTTCTTGTTGTTCTTCTTCTGCACAGCTAAACTGGAAGTGGCATTTCCAGCTCGCAATAGTGCAGAGTTATCTCAAAGAAAGGGGCCACGGTGTTTCTGTATCTCTATTATGTTGGTGCGGCTTCGGAACTTTTAAATATCTTGATATATCTCGAGAACTACGCATCTGAACGAAAAATATCATAGTACATAAAAAGTCGGAAACTTAATTCTCTCCAAAAAGGTCTGTGAACATTTTGCCATAGCTCGCTTCGTTTCCGAGATATTTGCAGATTTATCTCAAGGGAAGGGGTCTGACGGACATATTTCGAGATATTTCTTCTTCTTGTTGTTCTTCTTCCGCACAGCTAAGCTCGAAGTGGCATTTGCAGCTCGCAATAGTGCAGAGTTATCTCAAAGAAAGGGGCCACGGTGTTTCTGTATCTCTATTATGTTGGTGCGGCTTCGGAACTTTTAAATATCTTGATATATCTCGAGAACTACGCATCTGATCAAAAAATATCATAGAACATAAAAAGTAGGAAACTTAATTCTCTACAAAAAAGGTCTCTTAACATTTTGCCATAGCTCGCTTCGTTTCCGAGATATTTGCAGATTTATCTCAAGGGAAGGGGACTGACGGACATATTTCGAGATATTTCTTCTTCTTGTTGTTCTTCTTCTGCACAGCTAAGCTGGAAGTGGCATTTGCAGCTCGCAGTAGTGCAGAGTTATCTCAAAGAAAGGGGCCACGGTGTTTCTGTATCTCTATTATGTTGGTGCGGCTTCGGAACTTTTAAATATCTCGATATATCTCGAAAACTACGCTTCCGATCAAAAAATATCATAGAACATAAATTGTAGGAAACATAATTCTCTACAAAAAAGGTCTCTTCACATTTTGCCATAGCTCGCTTCGTTTCCGAGATATTTGCAGATTTATCTCAAGGGAAGGGGTCTGACGGACATATTTCGAGATATTTCTTCTTCTTGTTGTTCTTCTTCCGCACAGCTAAGCTCGAAGTGGCATTTGCAGCTCGCAATAGTGCAGAGTTATCTCAAAGAAAGGGGCCACGGTGTTTCTGTATCTCTATTATGTTGGTGCGGCTTCGGAACTTTTAAATATCTTGATATATCTCGCGAACTACGCATCTGATCAAAAAATATCATAGAACATAAAAAGTAGGAAACTTAATTCTCTACAAAAAAGGTCTCTTAACATTTTGCCATAGCTCGCTTCGTTTCCGAGATATTTGCAGATTTATCTCAAGGGAAGGGTCCTGACGGACATATTTCGGGATATTTCTTCTTCTTGTTGTTCTTCTTCTGCACAGCAAAACTGGAAGTGGCATTTCCAGCTCGCAATAGTGCAGAGTTATCTCAAAGAAAGGGGCCACGGTGTTTCTGTATATCTATTATGTTGGTGCGGCTTCGGAACTTTTAAATATCTTGATATATCTCGAGAACTACGCATCTGATCGAAAAATATCATAGAACATAAAAAGTAGGAAACTTAATTCTCTACAAAAAAGGTCTCCTAACATTTTGCCATAGCTCGCTTCGTTTCCGAGATATTTGCAGATTTATCTCAAGGGTAGGGGACTGACGGACATATTTCGAGATATTTCTTCTTCTTGTTGTTCTTCTTCTGCACAGCTAAACTGGAAGTGGCATTTCCAGCTCGCAATAGTGCAGAGTTATCCCAAAGAAAGGGGCCACGGTGTTTCTGTATCTCTATTATGTTGGTGCGGCTTCGGAACTTTTAAATATCTCGATATATCTCGAAAACTACGCTTCTGATCAAAAAATATCATAGAACATAAATTGTAGGAAACATAATTCTCTACAAAAAAGGTCTCTTAACATTTTGCCATAGCTCGCTTCGTTTCCGAGATATTTGCAGATTTATCTCAAGGGAAGGGTCCTGACGGACATATTTCGGGATATTTCTTCTTCTTGTTGTTCTTCTTCTGCACAGCTAAACTGGAAGTGGCATTTCCAGCTCGCAATAGTGCAGAGTTATCTCAAAGAAAGGGGCCACGGTGTTTCTGTATCTCTATTATGTTGGTGCGGCTTCGGAACTTTTAAATATCTTGATATATCTCGAGAATTACGCATCTGATCAAAAAATATCATAGAACATGAAAAGTGGGAAACTTAATTCTCTACAAAAAAGGTCTCTTAACATTTTGCCATAGCTCGCTTGGTTTCCGAGATATTTGCAGATATATCTCAAGGGAAGGGGCCTGACGGACATATTTCGAGATATTTCTTCTTCTTGTTGTTCTTCTTCTGCACAGCTAAGCTGGAAGTGGCATTTGCAGCTCGCAATAGTGCAGAGTTATCTCAAAGAAAGGGGCCACGGTGTTTCTGTATCTCTATTATGTTGGTGCGGCTTCGGAACTTTTAAATATCTTGATATATCTCGAGAACTACGCATCTGAACGAAAAATATCATAGTTCATAAAAAGTCGGAAACTTAATTCTCTCCAAAAAGGTCTGTTAACATTTTGCCATAGCTCGCTTCGTTTCCGAGATATTTGCAGATTTATCTCAAGGGAAGGGGACTGACGGACATATTTCGAGATATTTCTTCTTCTTGTTGTTCTTCTTCTGCACAGCTAAGCTGGAAGTGGCATTTGCAGCTCGCAGTAGTGCAGAGTTATCCCAAAGATAGGGGCCACGGTGTTTCTGTATCACTATTATGTTGGTGCGGCTTCGGAACTTTTAAATATCTCGATATATCTCGAAAACTACGCTTCCGATCAAAAAATATCATAGAACATAAAAAGTAGGAAACTTAATTCTCTACAAAAAAGGTCTCTTAACATTTTGCCATAGCTCGCTTGGTTTCCGAGATATTTGCAGATTTATCTCAAGGGAAGGGGCCTGACGGACATATTTCGAGATATTTCTTCTTCTTGTTGTTCTTCTTCTGCACAGCTAAGCTGGAAGTCGCATCTGCAGCTCGCAATAGTGCAGAGTTATCTCAAAGAAAGGGGCCACGGTGTTTCTGTATCTCTATTATGTTGGTGCGGCTTCGGAACTTTTAAATATCTTGATATATCTCGAGAACTACGCATCTGATCAAAAAATATCATAGAACATAAAAAGTAGGAAACTTAATTCTCTACAAAAAAGTGTCTTAACATTTTGCCATAGCTCGCTTCGTTTCCGAGATATTTGCAGATTTATCTCAAGGGAAGGGGCCTGACGGACATATTTCGAGATATTTCTCCTTCTTGTTGTGCTTCTTCTGCACAGCTAAGCTGGAAGTGGCATTTGCAGCTCGCAATAGTGCGGAGTTATCTCAAAGAAAGGGGCCACGGTGTTTCTGTATCTCTATTATGTTGGTGCGGCTTCGGAACTTTTAAATATCTTGATATATCTCGAGAACTACGCATCTGATCAAAAAATATCATAGAACATAAAAAGTAGGAAACTTAATTCTCTACAAAAAAGGTGTCTTAACATTTTGCCATAGCTCGCTTCGTTTCCGAGATATTTGCAGATTTATCTCAAGGGAAGGGGCCTGACGGACATATTTCGAGATATTTCTTCTTCTTGTTGTGCTTCTTCTGCACAGCTAAGCTGGAAGTGGCGTTTGCAGCTCGCAATAGTGCAGAGTTATCTCAAAGAAAGGGGCCACGGTGTTTCTGTATCTCTATTATGTTGGTGCGGCTTCGGAACTTTTAAATATCTTGATATATCTCGAGAACTACGCATCTGATCAAAAAATATCATAGAACATAAAAAGTGGGAAACTTAATTCTCTACAAAAAAGGTCTCCTAACATTTTGCCATAGCTCGCTTCGTTTCCGAGATATTTGCAGATTTATCTCAAGGGTAGGGGACTGACGGACATATTTCGAGATATTTCTTCTTCTTGTTGTTCTTCTTCTGCACAGCTAAACTGGAAGTGGCATTTCCAGCTCGCAATAGTGCAGAGTTATCTCAAAGAAAGGGGCCACGGTGTTTCTGTATATCTATTATGTTGGTGCGGCTTCGGAACTTTTAAATATCTTGATATATCTCGAGAACTACGCATCTGATCGAAAAATATCATACAACATAAAAAGTAGGAAACTTAATTCTCTACAAAAAAGGTCTCCTAACATTTTGCCATAGCAAGCTTCGTTTCCGAGATATTTGCAGATTTATCTCAAGGGTAGGGGACTGACGCACATATTTCGTGATATTTCTTCTTCTTGTTGTTCTTCTTCTGCACAGCTAAACTGGAAGTGGCATTTCCAGCTCGCAATAGTGCAGAGTTATCCCAAAGAAAGGGGCCACGGTGTTTCTGTATCTCTATTATGTTGGTGCGGCTTCGGAACTTTTAAATATCTCGATATATCTCGAAAACTACGCTTCTGATCAAAAAATATCATAGAACATAAATTGTAGGAAACATAATTCTCTACAAAAAAGGTCTCTTAACATTTTGTCATAGCTCGCTTCGTTTCCGAGATATTTGCAGATTTATCTCAAGGGAAGGGTCCTGACGGACATATTTCGGGATATTTCTTCTTCTTGTTGTTCTTCTTCTGCACAGCTAAACTGGAAGTGGCATTTCCAGCTCGCAATAGTGCAGAGTTATCTCAAAGAAAGGGGCCACGGTGTTTCTGTATCTCTATTATGTTGGTGCGGCTTCGGAACTTTTAAATATCTTGATATATCTCGAGAACTACGCATCTGAACGAAAAATATCATAGTACATAAAAAGTCGGAAACTTAATTCTCTCCAAAAAGGTCTGTGAACATTTTGCCATAGCTCGCTTCGTTTCCGAGATATTTGCAGATTTATCTCAAGGGAAGGGGTCTGACGGACATATTTCGAGATATTTCTTCTTCTTGTTGTTCTTCTTCCGCACAGCTAAGCTCGAAGTGGCATTTGCAGCTCGCAATAGTGCAGAGTTATCTCAAAGAAAGGGGCCACGGTGTTTCTGTATATCTATTATGTTGGTGCGGCTTCGGAACTTTTAAATATCTTGATATATCTCGAGAACTACGCATCTGATCGAAAAATATCATAGAACATAAAAAGTAGGAAACTTAATTCTCTACAAAAAAGGTCTCTTAACATTTTGCCATAGCTCGCTTCGTTTCCGAGATATTTGCAGATTTATCTCAAGGGAAGGGGACTGACGGACATATTTCGAGATATTTCTTCTTCTTGTTGTTCTTCTTCTGCACAGCTAAGCTGGAAGTGGCATTTGCAGCTCGCAGTAGTGCAGAGTTATCTCAAAGAAAGGGGCCACGGTGTTTCTGTATCTCTATTATGTTGGTGCGGCTTCGGAACTTTTAAATATCTCGATATATCTCGAAAACTACGCTTCCGATCAAAAAATATCATAGAACATAAATTGTAGGAAACACAATTCTCTACAAAAAAGGTCTCTTCACATTTTGCCATAGCTCGCTTCGTTTCCGAGATATTTGCAGATTGATCTCAAGGGAAGGGGTCTGACGGACATATTTCGAGATATTTCTTCTTCTTGTTGTTCTTCTTCCGCACAGCTAAGCTCGAAGTGGCATTTGCAGCTCGCAATAGTGCAGAGTTATCTCAAAGAAAGGGGCCACGGTGTTTCTGTATCTCTATTATGTTGGTGCGGCTTCGGAACTTTTAAATATCTTGATATATCTCGCGAACTACGCATCTGATCAAAAAATATCATAGAACATAAAAAGTAGGAAACTTAATTCTCTACAAAAAAGGTCTCTTAACATTTTGCCATAGCTCGCTTCGTTTCCGAGATATTTGCAGATTTATCTCAAGGGAAGGGTCCTGACGGACATATTTCGGGATATTTCTTCTTCTTGTTGTTCTTCTTCTGCACAGCAAAACTGGAAGTGGCATTTCCAGCTCGCAATAGTGCAGAGTTATCTCAAAGAAAGGGGCCACGGTGTTTCTGTATATCTATTATGTTGGTGCGGCTTCGGAACTTTTAAATATCTTGATATATCTCGAGAACTACGCATCTGATCGAAAAATATCATAGAACATAAAAAGTAGGAAACTTAATTCTCTACAAAAAAGGTCTCCTAACATTTTGCCATAGCTCGCTTCGTTTCCGAGATATTTGCAGATTTATCTCAAGGGTAGGGGACTGACGGACATATTTCGAGATATTTCTTCTTCTTGTTGTTCTTCTTCTGCACAGCTAAACTGGAAGTGGCATTTCCAGCTCGCAATAGTGCAGAGTTATCCCAAAGAAAGGGGCCACGGTGTTTCTGTATCTCTATTATGTTGGTGCGGCTTCGGAACTTTTAAATATCTCGATATATCTCGAAAACTACGCTTCTGATCAAAAAATATCATAGAACATAAATTGTAGGAAACATAATTCTCTACAAAAAAGGTCTCTTAACATTTTGCCATAGCTCGCTTCGTTTCCGAGATATTTGCAGATTTATCTCAAGGGAAGGGTCCTGACGGACATGTTTCGGGATATTTCTTCTTCTTGTTGTTCTTCTTCTGCACAGCTAAACTGGAAGTGGCATTTCCAGCTCGCAATAGTGCAGAGTTATCTCAAAGAAAGGGGCCACGGTGTTTCTGTATCTCTATTATGTTGGTGCGGCTTCGGAACTTTTAAATATCTTGATATATCTCGAGAATTACGCATCTGATCAAAAAATATCATAGAACATAAAAAGTGGGAAACTTAATTCTCTACAAAAAAGGTCTCTTAACATTTTGCCATAGCTCGCTTGGTTTCCGAGATATTTGCAGATTTATCTCAAGGGAAAGGGCCTGACGGACATATTTCGAGATATTTCTTCTTCTTGTTGTTCTTCTTCTGCACAGCTAAGCTGGAAGTGGCATTTGCAGCTCGCAATAGTGCAGAGTTATCTCAAAGAAAGGGGCCACGGTGTTTCTGTATCTCTATTATGTTGGTGCGGCTTCGGAACTTTTAAATATCTTGATATATCTCGAGAACTACGCATCTGAACGAAAAATATCATAGTACATAAAAAGTCGGAAACTTAATTCTCTCCAAAAAGGTCTGTTAACATTTTGCCATAGCTCGCTTCGTTTCCGAGATATTTGCAGATTTATCTCAAGGGAAGGGGACTGACGGACATATTTCGAGATATTTCTTCTTCTTGTTGTTCTTCTTCTGCACAGCTAAGCTGGAAGTGGCATTTGCAGCTCGCAGTAGTGCAGAGTTATCCCAAAGATAGGGGCCACGGTGTTTCTGTATCTCTATTATGTTGGTGCGGCTTCGGAACTTTTAAATATCTCGATATATCTCGAAAACTACGCTTCCGATCAAAAAATATCATAGAACATAAATTGTAGGAAACATAATTCTCTACAAAAAAGGTCTCTTCACATTTTGCCATAGCTCGCTTCGTTTCCGACATATTTGCAGATTTATCTCAAGGGAAGGGTCCTGACGGACATATTTCGGGATATTTCTTCTTCTTGTTGTTCTTCTTCTGCACAGCTAAACTGGAAGTGGCATTTCCAGCTCGCAATAGTGCAGAGTTATCCCAAAGATAGGGGCCACGGTGTTTCTGTATCTCTATTATGTTGGTGCGGCTTCGGAACTTTTAAATATCTCGATATATCTCGAAAACTACGCTTCTGATCAATAAATATCATAGAACATATATTGTAGGAAACATAATTCTCTACAAAAAAGGTCTGTTACCATTTTGCCATAGCACGCTTCGTTTCCGAGATATTTGCAGATTTATCTCAAGGGAAGGGTCCTGACGGACATATTTCGGGATATTTCTTCTTCTTGTTGTTCTTCTTCTGCACAGCTAAACTGGAAGTGGCATTTCCAGCTCGCAATAGTGCAGAGTTATCTCAAAGAAAGGGGCCACGGTGTTTCTGTATTTCTATTATGTTGGTGCGGCTTCGGAACTTTTAAATATCTTGATATATCTCGAGAACTACGCATCTGATCAAAAAATATCATAGAACATAAAAAGTAGGAAACTTAATTCTCTACAAAAAAGGTCTCTTAACATCTTGACATAGCTCTCTTCGTTTCCTAGATATTTGCAGATTTATCTCAAGGGAAGGGGCCTGACGGACATATTTCGAGATATTTCTTCTTCTTGTTGTTCTTCTTCTGCACAACTAAGCTGGAAGTGGCATTTTCAGCTCGCAATAGTGCAGAGTTATCTCAAAGAAAGGGGCCACGGTGTTTCTGTATCTCTATTATGTTGGTGCAGCTTCGGAACTTTTAAATATCTTGATATATCTCGAGAACTACGCATCTGATCAAAAAATATCATAGATCATAAAAAGTAGGAAACTTAATTCTCTACAAAAAAGGTGTCTTAACATTTTGCCATAGCTCGCATCGTTTCCGAGATATTTGCAGATATAGCTCAAGGGACGGGGCCTGACGGACATATTTCGAGATATTTCTTCTTCTTGCTGTTCTTCTTCTGCACAGCTAAGCTGGAAGTGGCATTTGCAGCTCGCAATAGTGCAGAGTTATCTCAAAGAAAGGGGCAACGGTGTTTCTGTATCTCTATTATGTTGGTGCGGCTTCGGAACTTTTAAATATCTCGATATATCTAGAAAACTACGCATCTGATCAAAAAATATCGTAGAACATAAATAGTAGGAAACGTAATTTCCTACAAAAAAGGTCTCTCAACATTTTGCCAGAGCTCGCATCGTTTCCGAGATATTTGCAGATATATCTCAAGGGACGGGGCCTGACGGACATATTTCGAGATATTTCTTCTTCTTGTTGTTCTTCTTCTGCACAGCTAAGCTGGAAGTGGCATTTGCAGCTCGCAATAGTGCAGAGTTATCTCAAAGAAAGGGGCCACGGTGTTTCTGCATCTCTATTATGTTGGTGCGGCTTCGGAACTTTTAAATATCTTGATATATCTCGAGAACTACGCATCTGATCAAAAAATATCATAGAACATAAAAAGTAGGAAACTTAATTCTCTACAAAAAAGGTCTCTTAACATTTTGCCATAGCTCGCTTCGTTTCCGAGATATTTGCAGATTTATCTCAAGGGAAGGGGCCTGACGGACATATTTCGAGATATTTCTTCTTCTTGTTGTTCTTCTTCTGCACAACTAAGCTGGAAGTGGCATTTGCAGCTCGCAATAGTGCAGAGTTATCGCACAGAAAGGGGCCACGGTGTTTCTGTATCTCTGTTATGTTGGTGCGGCTTTGGAACTTTTAAATATCTTGATATATCTCGAGAACTACGCATCTGATCAAAAAATATCATAGACAATAAAAAGTAGGAAACTTAATTCTCTACAAAAAAGGTCTCTTAACATTTTGCCATAGCTCGCTTCGTTTCCGAGATATTTGCAGATATATCTCAAGGGAAGGGGCCTGACGGACATATTTCGAGGTATTTCTTCTTCTTGTTGTTCTTCTTCTGCACTGCTAAGCTGGAAGTGGCATTTGCAGCGCGCAATAGTGCAGAGTTATCTCAAAGAAAGGGGCCACGGTGTTTCTGTATCTCTATTATGTTGGTGCGGCTTCGGAACTTTTAAATATCTTGATATATCTCGAGAACTACGCATCTGATCAAAAAATATCATAGAACATAAAAAGTAGGAAACTTAATTCTCTACAAAAAAGGTCTCTTAACATTTTGCCATAGCTCGCTTCGTTTCCGAGATATTTGCAGATTTATCTCAAGGGTAGGGGACTGACGGACATATTTCGAGATATTTCTTCTTCTGCACAGCTAAACTGGAAGTGGCATTTCCAGCTCGCAATAGTGCAGAGTTATCCCAAAGAAAGGGGCCACGGTGTTTCTGTATCTCTATTATGTTGGTGCGGCTTCGGAACTTTTAAATATCTCGATATATCTCGAAAACTACGCTTCTGATCAAAAAATATCATAGAACATAAATTGTAGGAAACATAATTCTCTACAAAAAAGGTCTCTTAACATTTTGCCATAGCTCGCTTCGTTTCCGAGATATTTGCAGATTTATCTCAAGGGAAGGGTCCTGACGGACATATTTCGGGATATTTCTTCTTCTTGTTGTTCTTCTTCTGCACAGCTAAACTGGAAGTGGCATTTCCAGCTCGCAATAGTGCAGAGTTATCTCAAAGAAAGGGGCCACGGTGTTTCTGTATCTCTATTATGTTGGTGCGGCTTCGGTACTTTTAAATATCTTGATATATCTCGAGAACTACGCATCTGATCGAAAAATATCATAGTACATAAAAAGTAGGAAACTTAATTCTCTACAAAAAAGGTCTCTTAACATTTTGTCATAGCTCGCTTCGTTTCCGAGATATTTGCAGATTTATCTCAAGGGAAGGGGCCTGACGGACATATTTCGAGATATTTCTTCTTCTTGTTGTTCTTCTTCTGCACAGCTAAGCTGGAAGTGGCATTTGCAGCTCGCAGTAGTGCAGAGTTATCTCAAAAAAAGGGGCCGCGGTGTTTGTGTATCTCTATTATGTTGGTGCGGCTTCGGAACTTTTAAATATCTTGATATATCTCGAGAACTACGCATCTGATCAAAAAATATCATAGAACATAAAAAGTGGGAAACTTAATTCTCTACAAGAAAGGTCTCTTAACATTTTGCCATAGCTCGCTTGGTTTCCGAGATATTTGCAGATTTATCTCAAGGGAAGGGGCCTGAAGGACATATTTCGAGATATTTCTTCTTCTTGTTGTTCTTCTTCTGCACTGCTAAGCTGGAAGTGGCATTTGCAGCGCGCAATAGTGCAGAGTTATCTCAAAGAAAGGGGCCACGGTGTTTCTGTATCTCTATTATGTTGGTGCGGCTTCGGATCTTTTAAATATCTTGATATATCTCGAGAACTACGCATCTGATCAAAAAATATCATAGAACATAAAAAGTAGGAAACTTAATTCTCTACAAAAAAGGTCTCTTAACATTTTGCCATAGCTCGCTTCGTTTCCGAGATATTTGCAGATTTATCTCAAGGGTAGGGGACTGACGGACATATTTCGAGATATTTCTTCTTCTTGTTGTTCTTCTTCTGCACAGCTAAACTGGAAGTGGCATTTCCAGCTCGCAATAGTGCAGAGTTATCCCAAAGAAAGGGGCCACGGTGTTTCTGTATCTCTATTATGTTGGTGCGGCTTCGGTACTTTTAAATATCTTGATATATCTCGAGAACTACGCATCTGATCGAAAAATATCATAGTACATAAAAAGTAGGAAACTTAATTCTCTACAAAAAAGGTCTCTTAACATTTTGTCATAGCTCGCTTCGTTTCCGAGATATTTGCAGATTTATCTCAAGGGAAGGGGCCTGACGGACATATTTCGAGATATTTCTTCTTCTTGTTGTTCTTCTTCTGCACAGCTAAGCTGGAAGTGGCATTTGCAGCTCGCAGTAGTGCAGAGTTATCTCAAAAAAAGGGGCCACGGTGTTTCTGTATCTCCATTATATTGGTGCGGCTTCGGAACTTTTAAATATCTTGATATATCTCGAGAACTACGCATCTGATCAAAAAATATCATAGAACATAAAAAGTGGGAAACTTAATTCTCTACAAGAAAGGTCTCTTAACATTTTGCCATAGCTCGCTTGGTTTCCGAGATATTTGCAGATTTATCTCAAGGGAAGGGGCCTGAAGGACATATTTCGAGATATTTCTTCTTCTTGTTGTTCTTCTTCTGCACAGCTAAGCTGGAAGTGGCATTTGCAGCTCGCAATAGTACAGAGTTACCTCAAAGAAAGGGGCCACGGTGTTTCTGTATCTCTATTATGTTGGTGCCGCTTCGGAACTTTTAAATATCTGGATATATCTCGAGAACTACGCATCTGATCAAAAAATATCATAGAACATAAAAAGTAGGAAACTTAATTCTCTACAAAAAAGGTCTCTTAACATTTTGCCATAGCTCGCTTCGTTTCCGAGATATTTGCAGATTTATCTCAAGGGTAGGGGACTGACGGACATATTTCGAGATATTTCTTCTTCTTGTTGTTCTTCTTCTGCACAGCTAAACTGGAAGTGGCATTTCCAGCTCGCAATAGTGCAGAGTTATCCCAAAGAAAGGGGCCACGGTGTTTCTGTATCTCTATTATGTTGGTGCGGCTTCGGTACTTTTAAATATCTTGATATATCTCGAGAACTACGCATCTGATCGAAAAATATCATAGTACATAAAAAGTAGGAAACTTAATTCTCTACAAAAAAGGTCTCTTAACATTTTGTCATAGCTCGCTTCGTTTCCGAGATATTTGCAGATTTATCTCAAGGGAAGGGGCCTGACGGACATATTTCGAGATATTTCTTCTTCTTGTTGTTCTTCTTCTGCTGAGCTAAGCTGGAAGTGGCATTTGCAGCGCGCAATAGTGCAGAGTTATCTCAAAGAAAGGGGCCACGGTGTTTCTGTATCTCTATTATGTTGGTGCGGCTTCGGAACTTTTAAATATCTTGATATATCTCGAGAACTACGCATCTGATCAAAAAATATCATAGAACATAAAAAGTAGGAAACTTAATTCTCTACAAAAAAGGTCTCTTAACATTTTGCCATAGCTCGCTTCGTTTCCGAGATATTTGCAGATTTATCTCAAGGGTAGGGGACTGACGGACATATTTCGAGATATTTCTTCTTCTTGTTGTTCTTCTTCTGCACAGCTAAACTGGAAGTGGCATTTCCAGCTCGCAATAGTGCAGAGTTATCCCAAAGAAAGGGGCCACGGTGTTTCTGTATCTCTATTATGTTGGTGCGGCTTCGGTACTTTTAAATATCTTGATATATCTCGAGAACTACGCATCTGATCGAAAAATATCATAGTACATAAAAAGTAGGAAACTTAATTCTCTACAAAAAAGGTCTCTTAACATTTTGTCATAGCTCGCTTCGTTTCCGAGATATTTGCAGATTTATCTCAAGGGAAGGGGCCTGACGGACATATTTCGAGATATTTCTTCTTCTTGTTGTTCTTCTTCTGCACAGCTAAGCTGGAAGTGGCATTTGCAGCTCGCAGTAGTGCAGAGTTATCTCAAAAAAAGGGGCCACGGTGTTTCTGTATCTCTATTATATTGGTGCGGCTTCGGAACTTTTAAATATCTTGATATATCTCGAGAACTACGCATCTGATCAAAAAATATCATAGAACATAAAAAGTGGGAAACTTAATTCTCTACAAGAAAGGTCTCTTAACATTTTGCCATAGCTCGCTTGGTTTCCGAGATATTTGCAGATTTATCTCAAGGGAAGGGGCCTGAAGGACATATTTCGAGATATTTCTTCTTCTTGTTGTTCTTCTTCTGCACAGCTAAGCTGGAAGTGGCATTTGCAGCTCGCAATAGTACAGAGTTACCTCAAAGAAAGGGGCCACGGTGTTTCTGTATCTCTATTATGTTGGTGCCGCTTCGGAACTTTTAAATATCTGGATATATCTCGAGAACTACGCATCTGATCAAAAAATATCATAGAACATAAAAAGTAGGAAACTTAATTCTCTACAAAAAAGGTCTCTTAACATTTTGCCATAGCTCGCTTCGTTTCCGAGATATTTGCAGATTTATCTCAAGGGTAGGGGACTGACGGACATATTTCGAGATATTTCTTCTTCTTGTTGTTCTTCTTCTGCACAGCTAAACTGGAAGTGGCATTTCCAGCTCGCAATAGTGCAGAGTTATCCCAAAGAAAGGGGCCACGGTGTTTCTGTATCTCTATTATGTTGGTGCGGCTTCGGTACTTTTAAATATCTTGATATATCTCGAGAACTACGCATCTGATCAAAAAATATCATAGAACATAAAAAGTAGGAAACTTAATTCTCTACAAAAAAGGTCTCTTAACATTTTGCCATAGCTCGCTTCGTTTCCGAGATATTTGCAGATTTATCTCAAGGGTAGGGGACTGACGGACATATTTCGAGATATTTCTTCTTCTTGTTGTTCTTCTTCTGCACAGCTAAACTGGAAGTGGCATTTCCAGCTCGCAATAGTGCAGAGTTATCCCAAAGAAAGGGGCCACGGTGTTTCTGTATCTCTATTATGTTGGTGCGGCTTCGGTACTTTTAAATATCTTGATATATCTCGAGAACTACGCATCTGATCGAAAAATATCATAGTACATAAAAAGTAGGAAACTTAATTCTCTACAAAAAAGGTCTCTTAACATTTTGTCATAGCTCGCTTCGTTTCCGAGATATTTGCAGATTTATCTCAAGGGAAGGGGCCTGACGGACATATTTCGAGATATTTCTTCTTCTTGTTGTTCTTCTTCTGCACAGCTAAGCTGGAAGTGGCATTTGCAGCTCGCAGTAGTGCAGAGTTATCTCAAAAAAAGGGGCCACGGTGTTTCTGTATCTCTATTATATTGGTGCGGCTTCGGAACTTTTAAATATCTTGATATATCTCGAGAACTACGCATCTGATCAAAAAATATCATAGAACATAAAAAGTGGGAAACTTAATTCTCTACAAGAAAGGTCTCTTAACATTTTGCCATAGCTCGCTTGGTTTCCGAGATATTTGCAGATTTATCTCAAGGGAAGGGGCCTGAAGGACATATTTCGAGATATTTCTTCTTCTTGTTGTTCTTCTTCTGCACAGCTAAGCTGGAAGTGGCATTTGCAGCTCGCAATAGTACAGAGTTACCTCAAAGAAAGGGGCCACGGTGTTTCTGTATCTCTATTATGTTGGTGCCGCTTCGGAACTTTTAAATATCTGGATATATCTCCAGAACTACGCATCTGATCAAAAAATATCATAGAACATAAAAAGTAGGAAACTTAATTCTCTACAAAAAAGGTCTCTTAACATTTTGCCATAGCTCGCTTCGTTTCCGAGATATTTGCAGATTTATCTCAAGGGTAGGGGACTGACGGACATATTTCGAGATATTTCTTCTTCTTGTTGTTCTTCTTCTGCACAGCTAAACTGGAAGTGGCATTTCCAGCTCGCAATAGTGCAGAGTTATCCCAAAGAAAGGGGCCACGGTGTTTCTGTATCTCTATTATGTTGGTGCGGCTTCGGTACTTTTAAATATCTTGATATATCTCGAGAACTACGCATCTGATCGAAAAATATCATAGTACATAAAAAGTAGGAAACTTAATTCTCTACAAAAAAGGTCTCTTAACATGTTGTCATAGCTCGCTTCGTTTCCGAGATATTTGCAGATTTATCTCAAGGGAAGGGGCCTGACGGACATATTTCGAGATATTTCTTCTTCTTGTTGTTCTTCTTCTGCTGAGCTAAGCTGGAAGTGGCATTTGCAGCTCGCAATAGTGCAGAGTTATCTCAAAGAAAGGGGCCACGGTGTTTCTGTATCTCTATTATGTTGGTGCGGCTTCGGAACTTTTAAATATCTTGATATATCTCGAGAACTACGCATCTGATCAAAAAATATCATAGAACATAAAAAGTAGGAAACTTAATTCTCTACAAAAAAGATCTCTCAACATTTTGCCATAGCTCGCTTCGTTTCCGAGATATTTGCAGATTTATCTCAAGGGAAGGGGCCTGACGGACATATTTCGAGATATTTCTTCTTCTTGTTGTTCTTCTTCTGCACAGCTAAACTGGAAGTGGCATTTCCAACTCGCAATAGTGCAGAGTTATCTCAAAGAAAGGGGCCACGGTGTTTCTGTATCTCTATTATGTTGGTGCGGCTTCGGAACTTTTAAATATCTTGATATATCTCGAGAACTACGCATCTGATCAAAAAATATCATAGAACATAAAAAGTAGGAAACTTAATTCTCTACAAAAAAGGTGTCTTAACATTTTGCCATAGCTCGCTTCGTTTCCGAGATATTTGCAGATTTATCTCAAGGGAAGGGGCCTGACAGACATATTTCGAGACATTTCTTCTTCTTGTTGTTCTTCTTCGGCACAGCTAAGCTCGAAGTGGCATTTGCAGCTCGCAATAGTGCAGAGTTATCTCAAAGAAAGGGGCCACGGTGTTTCTGTATCTCTATTATGTTGGTGCGGCTTCGGAACTTTTAAATATCTTGATATATCTCGCGAACTACGCATCTGATCAAAAAATATCATAGAACATAAAAAGTAGGAAACTTAATTCTCTACAAAAAAGGTCTCTTAACATTTTGCCATAGCTCGCTTGGTTTCCGAGATATTTGCAGATTTATCTCAAGGGAAGGGGCCTGACGGACATATTTCGAGATATTTCTTCTTCTTGTTGTTCTTCTTCTGCACAGCTAAGCTGGAAGTGGCATTTGCAGCTCGCAATAGTGCAGAGTTATCTCAAAGAAAGGGGCCACGGTGTTTCTGTATCTCTATTATGTTGGTGCGGCTTCGGAACTTTTAAATATCTTGATATATCTCGAGAACTACGCATCTGAACGAAAAATATCATAGTACATAAAAAGTCGGAAACTTAATTCTCTCCAAAAAGGTCTCTTAACATTTTGCCATAGCTCGCTTCGTTTCCGAGATATTTGCAGATTTATCTCAAGGGAAGGGGACTGACGGACATATTTCGAGATATTTCTTCTTCTTGTTGTTCTTCTTCTGCACAGCTAAGCTGGAAGTGGCATTTGCAGCTCGCAGTAGTGCAGAGTTATCTCAAAGAAAGGGGCCACGGTGTTTCTGTATCTCTATTATGTTGGTGCGGCTTCGGAACTTTTAAATATCTCGATATATCTCGAAAACTACGCTTCCGATCAAAAAATATCATAGAACATAAATTGTAGGAAACATAATTCTCTACAAAAAAGGTCTCTTCACATTTTGCCATAGCTCGCTTCGTTTCCGAGATATTTGCAGATTTATCTCAAGGGAAGGGTCCTGACGGACATATTTCGGGATATTTCTTCTTCTTGTTGTTCTTCTTCTGCACAGCTAAGCTGGAAGTGGCATTTGCGGCTCGCACTAGTGCAGAGTTATCTCAAAGGAAGGGGCCACGGTGTTTCTGTATCTCTATTATGTTGGTGCGGCTTCGGAACTTTTAAATATCTCGATATATCTCGAAAACTACGCTTCTGATCAAAAAATATCATAGAACATAAATTGTAGGAAACATAATTCTCTACAAAAAAGGTCTCTTAACATTTTGCCATAGCTCGCTTCGTTTCCGAGATATTTGCAGATATATCTCAAGGGAAGGGGCCTGACGGACATATTTCGAGATATTTCTTCTTCTTGTTGTTCTTCTTCTGCACAGCGAAGCTGGAAGTGGCATTTGCAGCTCGCAATAGTGCAGAGTTATCTCAAAGAAAGGGGCCACGGTGTTTCTGTATCTCTATTATGTTGGTGCGGCTTCGGAACTTTTAAATATCTCGATATATCTCGAAAACTACGCTTCTGATCAAAAAATATCATAGAACATAAATTGTAGGAAACATAATTCTCTACAAAAAAGGTATCTCAACATTTTGCCATAGCTCGCTTCGTTTCCGAGATATTTGCAGATATATCTCAAGGGAAGGGGCCTGACGGACATATTTCGAGATATTTCTTCTTCTTGTTGTTCTTCTTCTGCACAGTGAAGCTGGAAGTGGCATTTCCAGCCCGCAATAGTGCAGAGTTATCTCAAAGTAGGGATCCACGGTGTTTCTGTATCTTTATTATGTTGGTGCGGCGTCGGAACTTTTAAATATCTCCATATATCTCCAAAACTACGCATCTGACCAAAAAATATCATAGAACATAAATGGTAGGAAACTGAATTTCCTACAAAAAAGGTCTCTCAACATTTTGCTATAGCTCGTATCGTTTCCGAGATATTTGCAGATATAGCTCAAGGGAAGGGGCCTGACGGACATATTTCGAGATATTTCTTCTTCTTGTTGTTCCTCTTAAGCACAGCTAAGCTGGAAGTGGCATTTCCAGCCCGCAATAGTGCAGAGTTATCTCAAAGAAAGGATCCACGGTGTTTCTGTATCTTTACTATGTTGGTGCGGCTTCGGAACTTTTAAATATCTTGATATATCTCGAAAACTACGCATATGACCAAAAAATATCATAGAACATAAATAGTAGGAAACTTAATTTCCTACAAAAAAGGTGTCTCAACATTTTGCCAAAGCTCGCATCGTTTCCGAGATATTTGCAGATTTAGCTCAAAGGAAGGGGCCTGACGGACATATTTCGAGATATTTCTTCTTCTTGTTGTTCCTCTTCAGCGCAGCTAAGCTGGAAGTGGCATTTGCAGCCTGCAATAGTGCAGAGTTATCTCAAAGAAAGGGGCCACGGTGTTTCTGTATCTCTATTATGTTGGTGCGTCTTCGGAACTTTTAAATGTCTTGATATATCACGAAAACTACGCATCTGATCAAAAAACCTCATAGAACGTGAATAGTAGGAAACTTAATTCTCTACAAAAAAGGTCTCTTAACATTTTGCCATAGCTCGCAGCGTTTCCGAGATATTTGCAGATATAGCTCAAGGGAAGGGGCCTGACGGACATATTTCGAGATATTTCTTCTTCTTGTTGTTCTTCTTCTGCACAGCTAAGCTGTAAGTGGCATTTGCAGCTCGAAATAGTGCAGAGTTATTTCAAAGAATGTGGCCACGGTGTTTATGTATCTTTATTATGTTGGTGCGGCTTCGGAACTTTTAAATCTCTCGATATATCTCGAAAACTACGCATCTGATCAAAAAATATCATACAACATAAATTGTAGGATACGTAATTTCCTACAAAAAAGGTCTCTTAACATTTTTCCATAGCTCGCATCGTTTCCAAGATATTTGCAGATTTAATTCAAGGGAAGGGGCCTGACGGACATATTTCGAGATATTTCTTCTTCTTGTTGTTCTTCTTCTGCACAGCTAAGCTGTAAGTGGCATTTGCAGTTCGAAATAGTGCAGAGTTATTTCAAAGAATGTGGCCACGGTGTTTATGTATCTTTATTATGTTGGTGCGGCTTCGGAACTTTTAAATATCTTGATATATCTCGAAAACTACGCTTCTCATCAAAAAATATCATAGAACATAAATAGTAGGAAACTTACTAATTTCCTACAAAAAAGGTCTCTTAACATTTTGCCATAGCTCGCTTCGTTTCCGAGATATTTGCAGATATATCTCAAGGGAAGGGGCCTGACGGACATATTTCGAGATATTTCTTCTTCTTGTTGTTCTTCTTCTGCACAGCGAAGCTGGAAGTGGCATTTGCAGCTCGCAATAGTGCAGAGTTTTCTCAAAGAAAGGGGCCACGGTGTTTCTGTATCTCTATTATGTTGGTGCGGCGTCGGAACTTTTAAATATCTCCATATATCTCCAAAACTACGCATCTGACCAAAAAATATCATAGAACATAAATAGTAGGAAACTTAATTTCCTACAAAAAAGGTGTCTCAACATTTTGCCAAAGCTCGCATCGTTTCCGAGATATTTGCAGATTTAGCTCAAAGGAAGGGGCCTGACGGACATATTTCGAGATATTTCTTCTTCTTGTTGTTCCTCTTCAGCGCAGCTAAGCTGGAAGTGGCATTTCCAGCCCGCAATAGTGCAGAGTTATCTCAAAGAAAGGATCCACGGTGTTTCTGTATCTTCATTATGTTGGTGCGGCTTCGGAACTTTTAAATATCTTGATATATCTCGAAAACTACGCTTCTCATCAAAAAATATCATAGAACATAAATAGTAGGAAACTTACTAATTTCCTACAAAAAAGGTCTCTCAACATTTTGCCAGAGCTCGCATCGTTTCCGAGATATTTGCAGATTTAGCTCAAAGGAAGGGGCTTCACGGACATATTTCGAGATATTTCTTCTTCTTGTTGTTCTTCTTCTGCACAGCTAAACTGGAAGTGGCATTTCCAGCTCGCAATAGTGCAGAGTTATCTCAAAGAAAGGGGCCACGGTGTTTCTGTATCTTTATTATGATGGTGCGGCTTCGGAACTTTTAAATATCTCGATATATCTCGAAAACTAAGCATCTGATCAAAAAATATCATAGATCATGAATAGTAGGAAACTTAATTTCCTACAAAAAAGGTGTCTCAACATTTTGCCAGAGCTCGCATCGTTTCCGAGATATTTGCAGATATAGCTCAAGGGAAGGGGCCTGACGGACATATTTCGAGATATTTCTTCTTCTTGTTGTTCCTCTTCAGCACAGCTAAGCTGGAAGTGGCATTTCCAGCCCGCAATAGTTCAGAGTTATCTCAAAGAAAGGATCCACGGTGTTTCTGTATGTTTATTATGTTGGTGCGGCTTCGGAACTTTTAAATGTCTTGATATATCACGAAAACTACGCATCTGATCAAAAAACATCATAGAACGTGAATAGTAGGAAACTTAATTCTCTACAAAAAAGGTCTCTTAACATTTTGCCATAGCTCGCATCGTTTCCGAGATATTTGCAGATTTAGCTCAAAGGAAGGGGCCTGACGGACATATTTCGAGATATTTCTTCTTCTTGTTGTTCCTCTTCAGCGCAGCTAAGCTGTAAGTGGCATTTGCAGCTCGAAATAGTGCAGAGTTATTTCAAAGAATGTGGCCACGGTGTTTATGTATCTTTATTATGTTGGTGCGGCTTCGGAACTTTTAAATATCTCGATATATCTCGAAAACTACGCATCTGATCAAAAAATATCATACAACATAAATTGTAGGATACGTAATTTCCTACAAAAAAGGTCTCTCAACATTTTGCCAGAGCTCGCATCGTTTCCGAGATATTTGCAGATTTAGCTCAAAGGAAGGGGCTTGACGGACATATTTCGAGATATTTCTTCTTCTTGTTGTTCTTCTTCTGCACAGCTAAACTGGAAGTGGCATTTCCAGCTCGCAATAGTGCAGAGTTATCTCAAAGAAAGGGGCCACGATGTTTCTGTATCTTTATTATGTTGGTGCGGCTTCGGAACTTTCAAATATCTTGATATATCTCGAAAACTAAGCATCTGATCAAAAAATATCATAGATCATGAATAGTAGGAAACTTAATTTCCTACAAAAAAGGTGTCTCAACATTTTGCCAGAGCTCGCATCGTTTCCGAGATATTTGCAGATATAGCTCAAGGGAAGGGGCCTGACGGACATATTTCGAGATATTTCTTCTTCTTGTTGTTCCTCTTCAGCACAGCTAAGCTGGAAGTGGCATTTCCAGCCCGCAATAGAGCAGAGTTATCTCAAAGAAAGGATCCACGGTGTTTCTGTATGTTTATTATGTTGGTGCGGCTTCGGAACTTTTAAATGTCTTGATATATCACGAAAACTACGCATCTGATCAAAAAACATCATAGAACGTGAATAGTAGGAAACTTAATTCTCTACAAAAAAGGTCTCTTAACATCTTGCCATAGCTCGCATCGTTTCCGAGATATTTGCAGATTTAGCTCAAAGGAAGGGGCCTGACGGACATACTTCGAGATATTTCTTCTTCTTGTTGTTCCTCTTCAGCGCAGCTAAGCTGTAAGTGGCATTTGCAGCTCGAAATAGTGCAGAGTTATTTCAAAGAATGTGGCCACGGTGTTTATGTATCTTTATTATGTTGGTGCGGCTTCGGAACTTTTAAATATCTCGATATATCTCGAAAACTACGCATCTGATCAAAAAATATCATACAACATAAATTGTAGGATACGTAATTTCCTACAAAAAAGGTCTCTTAACATTTTACCATCGCTCGCATCGTTTCCAAGATATTTGCAGATTTAATTCAAGGGAAGGGGCCTGACGGACATATTTCGAGATATTTCTTCTTCTTGTTGTTCCTCTTCAGCACAGCTAAGCTGGAAGTGGCATTTCCAGCCCGCAATAGTGCAGAGTTATCTCAAAGAAAGGATCCACGGTGTTTCTGTATCTTTATTATGTTGGTGCGGCTTCGGAACTTTTAAATATCTCGATATATCTCGAAAACTACGCATATGACCAAAAAATATCATAGAACATAAATAGTAGGAAACTTAATTTCCTACAAAAAAGGTGTCTCAACATTTTGCCAGAGCTTGCATCGTTTCCGAGATATTTGCAGATTTAGCTCAAAGGAAGGGGCCTGACGGACATATTTCGAGATATTTCTTCTTCTTGTTGTTCTTCTTCTGCACAGCTAAGCTGGAAGTGGCATTTGCAGCCCGCAATAGTGCAGAGTTATCTCAAAGAAAGGATCCACGGTGTTTCTGTATCTTTATTATGTTGGTGCGGCTTCGGAACTTTTAAATATCTCGATATATCTCGAAAACTACGCATATGACCAAAAAATATCATAGAACATAAATAGTAGGAAACTTAATTTCCTACAAAAAAGGTGTCTCAACATTTTGCCAAAGCTCGCATCGTTTCCGAGATATTTGCAGATTTAGCTCAAAGGAAGGGGCCTGACGGACATATTTCGACATATTTCTTCTTCTTGTTGTTCCTCTTCAGCGTAGCTAAGCTGGAAGTGGCATTTGCAGCTCGCAATAGTGCAGAGTTATCTCAATGAAAGGTGCCACGGTGTTTCTGTATCTCTATTATGTTGGTGCGTCTTCGGAACTTTTAAATGTCTTGATATATCACGAAAACTACGCATCTGATCAAAAAATATCATAGATCATGAATAGTAGGAAACTTAATTTCCTACAAAAAAGGTGTCTCAACATTTTGCCAGAGCTCGCATCGTTTCCGAGATATTTGCAGATATAGCTCAAGGGAAGGGGCCTGACGGACATATCTCGAGATATTTCTTCTTCTTGTTGTTCTTCTTCTGCACAGCTAAGCTGGAAGTGGCATTTGCAGCTCGCAATAGTGCAGAGTTATCTCAAAGGAAGGGGCCACGGTGTTTCTGTATCTCTATTATGTTGGTGCGGCTTCGGAACTTTTAAATATCTTGATATATCTCGAGAACTACGCATCTGAACGAAAAATATCATAGTACATAAATTGTAGGAAACATAATTCTCTACAAAAAAGGTCTCTTAACATTTTGCCATAGCTCGCTTCGTTTCCGAGATATTTGCAGATTTATCTCAAGGGAAGGGGCCTGACGGACATATTTCGAGATATTTCTTCTTCTTGTTGTTCTTCTTCTGCACAGCTAAGCTGGAAGTGGCATTTGCGGCTCGCACTAGTGCAGAGTTATCTCAAAGGAAGGGGCCACGGTGTTTCTGTATCTCTATTATGTTGGTGCGGCTTCGGAACTTTTAAATATCTCGATATATCTCGAAAACTACGCTTCTGATCAAAAAATATCATAGAACATAAATTGTAGGAAACATAATTCTCTACAAAAAAGGTCTCTTAACATTTTGCCATAGCTCGCTTCGTTTCCGAGATATTTGCAGATATATCTCAAGGGAAGGGGCCTGACGGACATATTTCGAGATATTTCTTCTTCTTGTTGTTCTTCTTCTGCACAGCGAAGCTGGAAGTGGCATTTGCAGCTCGCAATAGTGCAGAGTTATCTCAAAGAAAGGGGCCACGGTGTTTCTGTATCTCTATTATGTTGGTGCGGCTTCGGAACTTTTAAATATCTCGATATATCTCGAAAACTGCGCTTCTGATCAAAAAATATCATAGAACATAAATTGTAGGAAACATAATTCTCTACAAAAAAGGTATCTCAACATTTTGCCATAGCTCGCTTCGTTTCCGAGATATTTGCAGATATATCTCAAGGGAAGGGGCCTGATGGACATATTTCGAGATATTTCTTCTTCTTGTTGTTCTTCTTCTGCACAGTGAAGCTGGAAGTGGCATTTCCAGCCCGCAATAGTGCAGAGTTATCTCAAAGAAAGGATCCACGGTGTTTCTGTATCTTTATTATGTTGGTGCGGCTTCGGAACTTTTAAATATCTCGATATATCTCGAAAACTACGCATATGACCAAAAAATATCATAGAACATAAATAGTAGGAAACTTAATTTCCTACAAAAAAGGTGTCTCAACATTTTGCCAAAGCTCGCATCGTTTCCGAGATATTTGCAGATTTAGCTCAAAGGAAGGGGCCTGACGGACATATTTCGAGATATTTCTTCTTCTTGTTGTTCCTCTTCAGCGCAGCTAAGCTGGAAGTGGCATTTGCAGCTCGCAATAGTGCAGAGTTATCTCAAAGAAAGGGGCCACGGTGTTTCTGTATCTTTATTATGTTGGTGCGGCTTCGGAACTTTTAAATATCTTGATATATCTCGAAAACTACGCTTCTCATCAAAAAATATCATAGAACATAAATAGTAGGAAACTTACTAATTTCCTACAAAAAAGGTCTCTTAACATTTTGCCATAGCTCGCTTCGTTTCCGAGATATTTGCAGATATATCTCAAGGGAAGGGGCCTGACGGACATATTTCGAGATATTTCTTCTTCTTGTTGTTCTTCTTCTGCACAGCGAAGCTGGAAGTGGCATTTGCAGCTCGCAATAGTGCAGAGTTTTCTCAAAGAAAGGGGCCACGGTGTTTCTGTATCTCTATTATGTTGGTGCGGCGTCGGAACTTTTAAATATCTCCATATATCTCCAAAACTACGCATCTGACCAAAAAATATCGTAGAACATAAATAGTAGGAAACTTAATTTCCTACAAAAAAGGTGTCTCAACATTTTGCCAAAGCTCGCATCGTTTCCGAGATATTTGCAGATTTAGCTCAAAGGAAGGGGCCTGACGGACATATTTCGAGATATTTCTTCTTCTTGTTGTTCCTCTTCAGCGCAGCTAAGCTGGAAGTGGCATTTGCAGCTCGCAATAGTGCAGAGTTATCTCAAAGAAAGGGGCCACGGTGTTTCTGTATCTCTATTATGTTGGTGCGGCTTCGGAACTTTTAAATGTCTTGATATATCACGAAAACTACGCATCTGATCAAAAAACCTCATAGAACGTGAATAGTAGGAAACTTAATTCTCTACAAAAAAGGTCTCTTAACATTTTGCCATAGCTCGCATCGTTTCCGAGATATTTGCAGATATAGCTCAAGGGAAGGGGCCTGACGGACATATTTCGAGATATTTCTTCTTCTTCTTGTTCTTCTTCTGCACAGCTAAGCTGTAAGTGGTATTTGCAGCTCGAAATAGTGCAGAGTTATTTCAAAGAATGTGGCCACGGTGTTTATGTATCTTTATTATGTTCGTGCGGCTTCGGAACTTTTAAATATCTCGATATATCTCGAAAACTACGCATCTGATCAAAAAATATCATACAACATAAATTGTAGGATACGTAATTTCCTACAAAAAAGGTCTCTTAACATTTTACCATAGCTCGCATCGTTTCCAAGATATTTGCAGATTTAATTCAAGGGAAGGGGCCTGACGGACATATTTCGAGATATTTCTTCTTCTTGTTGTTCCTCTTCAGCACAGCTAAGCTGGAAGTGGCATTTCCAGCCCGCAATAGTGCAGAGTTATCTCAAAGAAAGGATCCACGGTGTTTCTGTATCTTCATTATGTTGGTGCGGCTTCGGAACTTTTAAATATCTTGATATATCTCGAAAACTACGCTTCTCATCAAAAAATATCATAGAACATAAATAGTAGGAAACTTACTAATTTCCTACAAAAAAGGTCTCTCAACATTTTGCCAGAGCTCGCATCGTTTCCGAGATATTTGCAGATTTAGCTCAAAGGAAGGGGCTTGACGGACATATTTCGAGATATTTCTTCTTCTTGTTGTTCTTCTTCTGCACAGCTAAACTGGAAGTGGCATTTCCAGCTCGCAATAGTGCAGAGTTATCTCAAAGAAAGGGGCCACGGTGTTTCTGTATCTTTATTATGTTGGTGCGGCTTCGGAACTTTCAAATATCTTGATATATCTCGAAAACTAAGCATCTGATCAAAAAATATCATAGATCATGAATAGTAGGAAACTTAATTTCCTACAAAAAAGGTGTCTCAACATTTTGCCAGAGCTCGCATCGTTTCCGAGATATTTGCAGATATAGCTCAAGGGAAGGGGCCTGACGGACATATTTCGAGATATTTCTTCTTCTTGTTGTTCCTCTTCAGCACAGCTAAGCTGGAAGTGGCATTTCCAGCCCGCAATAGTGCAGAGTTATCTCAAAGAAAGGATCCACGGTGTTTCTGTATGTTTATTATGTTGGTGCGGCTTCGGAACTTTTAAATGTCTTGATATATCACGAAAACTACGCATCTGATCAAAAAACATCATAGAACGTGAATAGTAGGAAACTTAATTCTCTACAAAAAAGGTCTCTTAACATTTTGCCATAGCTCGCATCGTTTCCGAGATATTTGCAGATTTAGCTCAAAGGAAGGGGCCTGACGGACATATTTCGAGATATTTCTTCTTCTTGTTGTTCCTCTTCAGCGCAGCTAAGCTGTAAGTGGCATTTGCAGCTCGAAATAGTGCAGAGTTATTTCAAAGAATGTGGCCACGGTGTTTATGTATCTTTATTATGTTGGTGCGGCTTCGGAACTTTTAAATATCTCGATATATCTCGAAAACTACGCATCTGATCAAAAAATATCATACAACATAAATTGTAGGATACGTAATTTCCTACAAAAAAGGTCTCTTAACATTTTACCATAGCTCGCATCGTTTCCAAGATATTTGCAGATTTAATTCAAGGGAAGGGGCCTGACGGACATATTTCGAGATATTTCTTCTTCTTGTTGTTCCTCTTCAGCACAGCTAAGCTGGAAGTGGCATTTCCAGCCCGCAATAGTGCAGAGTTATCTCAAAGAAAGGATCCACGGTGTTTCTGTATCTTCATTATGTTGGTGCGGCTTCGGAACTTTTAAATATATCGATATATCTCGAAAACTACGCATCTGATCAAAAAATATCATAGAACATAAATAGTAGGAAACGTAATTTCCTACAAAAAAGGTGTCTCAACATTTTGCCAGAGCTCGCATCGTTTCCGAGATATTTGCAGATATAGCTCAAGGGAAGGGGCCTGACGGACATATTTCGAGATATTTCTTCTTCTTGTTGTTCTTCTTCTGCACAGCTAAGCTGGAAGTGGCATTTGCAGCTCGCAATTGTGCAAAGTTATCTCAAAGAAACGGGCCACGGTGTTTCTGTATCTCTATTATGTTGGTGCGGCTTCGGAACTTTTAAATATCTTGATATATCTCGAAAACTACGCATATGACCAAAAAATATCATAGAACATAAATAGTAGGAAACTTAATTTCCTACAAAAAAGGTGTCTCAACATTTTGCCAGAGCTCGCATCGTTTCCGAGATATTTGCAGATATAGCTCAAAGGAAGGGCCCTGACGGACATATTTCGAGATATTTCTTCTTCTTGTTGTTCTTCTTCTGCACAGCTAAGCTGGAAGTGGCATTTGCAGCTCGCAATAGTGCAGAGTTATCTCAAAGAAACTGGCCACGGTGTTTCTGTATCTCTATTATGTTGGTGCGGCTTCGGAGCTTTTAAATATCTTGATATATCTGGAAAACTACGCTTCTGATCAAAAAATATCATAGAACATAAATAGTAGGAAACTTACTAATTTCCTATAAAAAACGTCTCTCAACATTTTGCCAGAGCTCGCATCGCTTCCGAGATATTTGCAGATTTAGCTCAAAGGAAGGGGCCTGACGGACATATTTCGAGATATTTCTTCTTCTTGTTGTTCTTCTTCTGCACAGCTAAGCTGGAAGTGGCATTTGCAGCTCGCAATAGTGCAGAGTTATCTCAAAGAAAGCGGCCACGGTGTTTCTGTATCTTTATTATGTTGGTGCGGCTTAAGAACTTTTAAATATCTTGATATATCTCGAAAACTAAGCATCTGATCAAAAAACATCATAGAACATGAATAGTAGGAAACTTAATTCTCTACAAAAAAGGTCTCTTAAGATTTTGCCATAGCTCGCATCGTTTCCGAGATATTTGCAGATATAGCTCAAGGGAAGGGGCCTGGCGGACATATTTCGAGATATTTCTTCTTCTTGTTGTTCCTCTTCAGCACAGCTAAGCTGGAAGTGGCATTTCCAGCCCGCAATAGTGCAGAGTTATCTCAAAGAAAGGATCCACGGTGTTTCTGTATCTTTATTATGTTGGTGCGTCTTCGGAACTTTTAAATATCTCGATATATCTCGAAAACTAAGCATATGACCAAAGAATATCATAGAACATAAATAGTAGGAAACTTAATTTCCTACAAAAAAGGTGTCTGAACATTTTGCCAGAGCTCGCATCGTTTCCGAGATATTTTCAGATTTAGCTCAAAGGAAGGGGCCTGACGGACATATTTCGAGATATTTCTTCTTCTTGTTGTTCTTCTTCTGCACAGCTAAGCTGGAAGTGGCATTTGCAGCTCGCAATAGTGCAGAGTTATCTCAAAGAAACGGGCCACGGTGTTTCTGTATCTCTATTATGTTGGTGCGGCTTCGGAACTTTTAAATATCTTGATATATCTGGAAAACTACGCTTCTGATCAAAAAATATCATAGAACATAAATAGTAGCAAACTTACTAATTTCCTACAAAAAACGTCTCTCAACATTTTGCCAGAGCTCGCATCGTTTCCGAGATATTTGCATATTTATCTCAAAGGAAGGGGCCTGACGGCATATTTCGAGATATTTCATCTTCTTGTTGTTCTTCTTCTGCACAGCTAAACTGGAAGGGGCATTTCCAGCTCGCAATAGTGCAGAGTCATCTCAAAGTAGGGATCCACGGTGTTTCTGTATCTTTATTATGTTGGTGCGGCTTCGGAACTTTTAAATATATCGATATATCTCGAAAATTACGCATCTGACCAAAAAATATCATAGAACATAAATAGTAGGAAACTTAATTTGCTACAAAAAAGGTCTCTCAACATTTTGCCATAGCTCGCATCGTTTCCGAGATATTTGCAGATATAGCTCAAGGGAAGGGGCCTGACGGACATATTTCGAGATATTTCTTCTTCTTGTTGTTCCTCTTCAGCACAGCTAAGCTGGAAGTGGCATTTCCAGCCCGCAATAGTGCAGAGTTATTTTAAAGAAAGGATCCACGGTGTTTCTGTATCTTTATTATGTTGGTGCGGCTTCGGAACTTTTAAATATCTCGATATATCTGGAAAACTACGCATATGACCAAAAAATATCATAGAACAAAAATAGTAGGAAACTTAATTTCCTACAAAAAAGGTGTCTCAACAT
Organism: Osmia lignaria lignaria; assembly: GCF_051020975.1. Lineage (NCBI taxonomy): Eukaryota > Metazoa > Arthropoda > Insecta > Hymenoptera > Megachilidae > Osmia > Osmia lignaria. The sequence continues at coordinate 221,849 of NW_027478159.1, read as the reverse complement.
TTTGCCAGAGCTCGCATCGTTTCCGAGATATTTGCAGATTTATCTCAAGGAAAGGGGCCTGACGGACATATTCCGAGATATTTCTTGTACTTGTTGTGCTTCTTCTGCAAAGCTAAGCTGGAAGTGGCATTTGCAGCTCGCAATAGTGCAGAGTTATCGCAAAGAAAGGGGCCACGGCGTTTCTGTATCTTTATGTTGGTGCGGGTTCGGAACTTTTAAATATGTCGATATATCTCGAAAACTACGCATCTGATTAAAAAATATCATAGAACATAAAAAGGAGGAAACTTAATTCTCTACAAAAAAGGTCTCGTAACATTTTGCCATAGCTCGCATCGTTTCCGAGATATTTGCAGATTTAGCTCAAGGGAAGGGGCCTGACGGACATATTCCGAGATATTTCTTGTTCTTGTTGTGCTTCTTCTGCACAGCTAAGCTGGACCTGGCATTTGCAGCTCGCAATAGTGCAGAGTTATCTCGCAGAAAGGGGCCACGGCGTTTCCGTATCTCTATTATGTTGGTGCGGCTTCGGAACTTTTAAATATCTTGATATATCTCGAAAACTACGCATCTGATCAAAAAATATGATAGAACATAAAAAGTAGGAAACTTAATTCTCTACAAAAAAGGTCTCTTAACATTTTGCCATAGATCGCATTGTTTCCGAGATATTTTCAGATTTAGCTCAAGGGTAGGGGCCTGACGGACATATTCCGAGATATTTCTTGTTCTTGTTGTGCTTCTTCTACACAGCTAAGCTGGAACTGGCATTTGCAGCTCGCAATAGTGCAGAGTTATCTCACAGAAAGGGGCCACGGTGCTTCTGTATCTCTACTATGTTGGTGCGGCTTCGGAACTTTTAAATATCTTAATATATCTCGAGAACTACGCATCAGATCAAAAAATATCATAGAACATAAAAAGTAGGAAATTTAACTCTCTACAAAAAGCGTCTCTCACCATTTTGCCATAGCTCGCATCGTTTCCGAGATATTTGCAGATTTAGCTCAAGGGAAGGGGCCTGACGGACATATTCCGAGATATTTCTTGTTCTTGTTGTGCTTCTTCCGCACAGCTAAGCTCGAACTGGCATTTACAGCTCGCAATAGTTCAGAGTTATCTCACAGAAAGGGGCCACGGTGTTTCCGTATCTCTATTATGTTGGTGCGGCTTCGAAACTATTAAATATCTTAATATATCTCGAGAACTACGCATCTGATCCAAAAATATCATAGAACATAAATAGTAGGAAACTTAATTTCCTACAAAAAAGATCTCTTAATATTTTGCCATAGCTCGCATTGTTTCCGAGATATTTGCAGATTTAGCTCAAGGGAAGGGGCCTGGCGGACATATTCCGAGATATTTCTTGTTCTTGTTGTGCTTCTTCTGCACAGCTAAGCTGGACCTGGCATTTGCAGCTCGCAATAGTGCAGAGTTATCTCGCAGAAAGGGGCCACGGTGTTTCCGTATCTCTATTATGTTGGTGCGGCTTCGGAACTTTTAAGTATCTTGATATATCTCGAAAACTAAGCATCTGATCAAAAAACATGATAGAACATGAATAGTAGGAAACTTAATTCTCTACAAAAAAGGTCTCTTAAGATTTTGCCATAGCTCGCATCGTTTCCGACATATTTGCAGATATAGCTCAAGGGAAGGGGCCTGGCGGACATATTTCGAGATATTTCTTCTTCTTGTTGTTCCTCTTCAGCACAGTTAAGCTGGAAGTGGCATTTCCAGCCCGCAATAGTGCAGAGTTATCTCAAAGTAGGGATCCACGGTGTTTCTGTATCTTTATTATGTTGGTGTGGCGTCGGAACTTTTAAATATCTCCATATATCTCCAAAACTACGCATCTGACCAAAAAATATCATAGAACATAAATGGTAGGAAACTTAATTTCCTACAAAAAAGGTCTCTCAACATTTTGCCATAGCTCGTATCGTTTCCGAGATGTTTGCAGATATAGCTCAAGGGAAGGGGCCTGACGGACATATTTCGAGATATTTCTTCTTCTTGTTGTTCCTCTTCAGCACAGCTAAGCTGGAAGTGGCATTTCCAGCCCGCAATAGTGCAGAGTTATCTCAAAGAAAGGATCCACGGTGTTTCTGTATCTTTATTATGTTGGTGCGGCTTCGGAACTTTTAAATATCTCGATATATCTCGAAAACTAAGCATATGACCAAAGAATATCATAGAACATAAATAGTAGGAAACTTAATTTCCTACAAAAAAGGTGTCTCAACATTTTGCCAGAGCTCGCATCCTTTCCGAGATATTTGCAGATTTAGCTCAAAGGAAGGGGCCTGACGGACATATTTCGAGATATTTCTTCTTCTTGAGGTTCTTCTTCTGCACAGCTAAGCTGGAAGTGGCATTTGCAGCTCGCAATAGTGCAGAGTTATCTCAAAGAAACGGGCCACGGTGTTTCTGTATCTCTATTATGTTGGTGCGGCTTCGGAACTTTTAAATATCTTAATATATCTGGAAAACTACGCTTCTGATCAAAAAATATCATAGAACATAAATAGTAGGAAACTTAATTTCCTACAAAAAAGGTCTCTCAACATTTTGCCATAGCTCGCATCGTTTCCGAGATATTTGCAGATATAGCTCAAGGGAAGGGGCCTGACGGACATATTTCGAGATACTTCTTCTTCTTGTTGTTCCTCTTCAGCACAGCTAAGCTGGAAGTGGCATTTCCAGCCCGCAATAGTGCAGAGTTATCTCAAAGAAAGGATCCACGGTGTTTCTGTATCTTTATTATGTTGGTGCGGCTTCGGAACTTTTAAATATCTCGATATATCTCGAAAACTACGCATATGACCAAAAAATATCATAGAACATAAATAGTAGGAAACTTAATTCTCTACAAAAAAGGCCTCTTAACATTTTGCCATAGCTCGCATCGTTTCCGAGATATTTGCAGATTTACCTCAAGGCAAGGGGCCTGACGGACATATTCCGAGATATTTCTTGTACTTGTTGTGCTTCTTCTGCACAGCTAAGCTGGAACTGGCATTTGCAGCTCGCAATAGTGCAGAGTTATCTCACAGAAAGGGGCCACGGTGTTTCTGTATCTCTATTATGTTGGTGCGGCTTCGGAACTTTTAAATATCTTGATATATCTCGATAACTACGCATCTGATCCAAAAATATCATAGAACATAAATAGTAGGAACCTTAATTTCCTACAAAAAAGATCTCTTAATATTTTGCCATAGCTCGCATTGTTTCCGAGATATTTGCAGATTTAGCTCAAGGGAAGGGGCCTGACGGACATATTCCGAGATATTTCTTGTTCTTGTTGTGCTTCTTCTGCACAGCTAAGCTGGAAGTGACATTCGCAGCTCGCAATAGTGCAGAGTTATCGCAAAGAAAGGGGCCACGGTGTTTCTGTATCTTTATGTTGGTGCGGGTTCGGAACTTTTAAATATGTCGATATATCTCGAAAACTACGCATCTGATTAAAAAATATCATAGAACATAAAAAGTAGGAAACTTAATTCTCTACAAAAAAGGTCTCGTAACATTTTGCCATAGCTCGCATCGTTTCCGAGATATTTTCAGATTTAGCTCAAGGGTAGGGGCCTGACGGACATATTCCGAGATATTTCTTGTTCTTGTTGTGCTTCTTCTACACAGCTAAGCTGGAACTGGCATTTGCAGCTCGCAAAGTGCAGAGTTATCTCAAAGAAAGGGGCCACGGTGTTTCTGTATCTCTATTATGTTGGTGCGGCTTCGGAACTTTTAAATATCTTGATATATCTCGAAAACTACGCGTCTGATCAAAAAATATCATAGAACATAAATAGTAGGAAACTTAATTTCCTACAAAAAAGGTCACTCAACATTTTGCCACAGCTCGCATCGTTTCCGAGATATTTGCCGATTTAGCTCAAAGGAAGGGGCCTGACGGACATATTTCGAGATATTTCTTCTTCTTGTTGATCTTCTTCTGCACAGCTAAGCTGGAAGTGGCATTTGCAGCTCGGAATAGTGCAGAGTTATCTCAAAGAAAGGGGCCACGGTGTTTCTGCATCTTTATTATGTTGGTGCGGCTTCGGAACTTTTAAATATCATGATATATCTCGAAAACTAAGCATCTGAGCAAAAAACATCATAGAACATGAATAGTAGGAAGCTTAATTCTCTACAAAAAAGGTCTCTTAAGATTTTGCCATAGCTCGCATGGTTTCCGAGATATTTGCAGATATAGCTCAAGGGAAGGGGCCTGACGGACATATTTCGAGATATTTCTTCTTCTTGTTGTTCCTCTTCAGCACAGCTAAGCTGGAAGTGGCATTCCCAGCCCGCAATAGTGCAGAGTTATCTCAAAGAAAGGATCCACGGTGTTTCTGTATCTTTATTATGTTGGTGCCGCTTCGGAACTTTTAAATATCTCGATATATCTCGAAAACTACGCATCTGACCAAAAAATATCATAGAACATAAATAGTAGGAAACTTAATTTCCTACAACAATGTTCTTTCTACATTTTGCCATAGCTCGCATCGTTTCCGAGATATTTGCAGATGTAGCACAAGGGAAGGGGCCTGACGGACATATTCCGAGATATTTCTTGTTCTTGTTGTGCTTCTTCTGCACAGCTAAGCTGGAAATGGCATTTGCAGCTCGCAATAGTGCAGAGTTATCTCAATGAAAGGGGCCACAGTGTTTCTGTATCTCTTTTATGTTGGTGCGGCTTCGGAACTTTTAAATATCTTGATATATCTCGAGAACTACGCATCTGATCAAAAAATATCATAGAGCATGAAAAGTAGCAAACTTAATTCTCTACAAAAAAGGTCACCTAACATTTTGCCATAGCTCACATCGTTTGCGAGATATTTGCAGATTTAGCTCAAGGGAAGGGGCCTGACGGACATATTCCGAGATATTTCTTCTTCTTGTTATTCTTCTTCTGCACAGCTAAGCTGGAAGTGGCATTTGCAGCTCGCAATAGTGCATAGTTATCTCGCAGAAAGGGGCCACGGTGTTTCTGTATCTCTATTATGTTGTTGCGGCTTCGGAACTTTTAAATATCTTGATATATCTCGAAAACTTTGCATCTGATCAAAAAATATCATAGAACATAAAAAGTGGGAAACTTAATTCTCTACAAAAAAGGTCTCTTAACATTTTGCCATAGCTCGCATCGCTTCCGAGATATTTGCAGATTTAGCTCAAGGGAAGGGGCCTGACGGACATATTCCGAGATATTTCTTGTTCTTGTTGTGCTTCTTCTGCACAGCTAAGCTGGAAGTGGCATTCGCAGCTCGCAATAGTGCAGAGTTATCGCAAAGAAAGGGGCCACGGTGTTTCTGTATCTTTATGTTGGTGCGGGTTCGGAACTTTTAAATATGTCGATATATCTCGAAAACTACGCATCTGATTAAAAAATATCATAGAACATAAAAAGTAGGAAACTTAATTCTCTACAAAAAAGGTCTCGTAACATTTTGCCATAGCTCGCATCGTTTCCGAGATATTTTCAGATTTAGCTCAAGGGTAGGGGCCTGACGGACATATTCCGAGATATTTCTTGTTCTTGTTGTGCTTCTTCTACACAGCTAAGCTGGAACTGGCATTTGCAGCTCGCAATAGTGCAGAGTTATCTCACAGAAAGGGGCCACGGTGTTTCTGTATCTCTACTATGTTGGTGCGGCTTCGGAACTTTTAAATATCTTAATATATCTCGAGAACTACGCATCTGATCAAAAAATATCATAGAACATAAAAAGTAGGAAATTTAACTCTCTACAAAAAGCGTCTCTCAACATTTTGCCATAGCTCGCATCGTTTCCGAGATATTTGCGGATTTAGCTCAAGGGAAGGGGCCTGACGGACATATTCCGAGATATTTCTTGTTCTTGTTGTGCTTCTTCTGCACAGCTAAGCTCGAATTGGCATTTACAGCTCGCAATAGTTCAGAGTTATCTCACAGAAAGGGGCCACGGTGTTTCCGTATCTCTATTATGTTGGTGCGGCTTCGAAACTATTAAATATCTTAATATATCTCGAGAACTACGCATCTGATCCAAAAATATCATAGAACATAAATAGTAGGAAACTTAATTTCCTACAAAAAAGATCTCTTAATATTTTGCCATAGCTCGCATTGTTTCCGAGATATTTGCAGATTTAGCTCAAGGGAAGGGGCCTGGCGGACATATTCCGAGATATTTCTTGTTCTTGTTGTGCTTCTTCTGCACAGCTAAGCTGGACCTGGCATTTACAGCTCGCAATAGTGCAGAGTTATCTCGCAGAAAGGGGCCACGGTGTTTCCGTATCTCTATTATGTTGGTGCGGCTTCGGAACTTTTAAATATCTTGATATATCTCGAGAACTACGCATCTGATCAAAAAATATCATAGAGCATGAAAAGTAGCAAACTTAATTCTCTACAAAAAAGGTCACCTAACATTTTGCCATAGCTCACATCGTTTGCGAGATATTTGCAGATTTAGCTCAAGGGAAGGGGCCTGACGGACATATTCCGAGATATTTCTTCTTCTTGTTATTCTTCTTCTGCACAGCTAAGCTGGAAGTGGCATTTGCAGCTCGGAATAGTGCAGAGTTATCTCAAAGAAAGGGGCCACGGTGTTTCTGCATCTTTATTATGTTGGTGCGGCTTCGGAACTTTTAAATATCTTGATATATCTCGAAAACTTTGCATCTGATCAAAAAATATCATAGAACATAAAAAGTGGGAAACTTAATTCTCTACAAAAAAGGTCTCTTAAGATTTTGCCATAGCTCGCATGGTTTCCGAGATATTTGCACATATAGCTCAAGGGAAGGGGCCTGACGGACATATTTCGAGATATTTCTTCTTCTTGTTGTTCCTCTTCAGCACAGCTAAGCTGGAAGTGGCATTCCCAGCCCGCAATAGTGCAGAGTTATGTCAAAGAAAGGATCCACGGTGTTTCTGTATCTTTATTATGTTGGTGCCGCTTCGGAACTTTTAAATATCTCGATATATCTCGAAAACTACGCATCTGACCAAAAAATATCATAGAACATAAATAGTAGGAAACTTAATTTCCTACAAAAATGTTCTTTCTACATTTTGCCATAGCTCGCATCGTTTCCGAGATATTTGCAGATGTAGCACAAGGGAAGGGGCCTGATGGACATATTCCGAGATATTTCTTGTTCTTGTTGTGCTTCTTCTGCACAGCTAAGCTGGAAATGGCATTTGCAGCTCGCAATAGTGCAGAGTTATCTCAATGAAAGGGGCCACAGTGTTTCTGTATCTCTTTTATGTTGGTGCGGCTTCGGAACTTTTAAATATCTCGATATATCTCGAGAACTACGCATCTGATCAAAAAATATCATAGAACATAAAAAGTAGGAAACTTAATTCTCTACAAAAAAGGTCTCTTAACATTTTGCCATAGCTCGCTTCGTTTCCGAGATATTTGCAGATTTATCTCAAGGGAAGGGGCCTGACGGACATATTTCGAGATATTTCTTCTTCTTGTTGTTCTTCTTCTGCACAGCTAAGCTGGAAGTGGCATTTGCAGCTGGCAAAGTGCAGAGTTATCTCAAAGAAAGGGGCCACGGTGTTTCTGTATCTCTATTATGTTGGTGCGGCTTCGGAACTTTTAAATATCTTGATATATCTCGAAAACTACGCGTCTGATCAAAAAATATCATAGAACATAAATAGTAGGAAACTTAATTTCCTACAAAAAAGGTCACTCAACATTTTGCCACAGCTCGCATCGTTTCCGAGATATTTGCCGATTTAGCTCAAAGGAAGGGGCCTGACGGACATATTTCGAGATATTTCTTCTTCTTGTTGATCTTCTTCTGCACAGCTAAGCTGGAAGTGGCATTTGCAGCTCGGAATAGTGCAGAGTTATCTCAAAGAAAGGGGCCACGGTGTTTCTGCATCTTTATTATGTTGGTGCGGCTTCGGAACTTTTAAATATCATGATATATCTCGAAAACTAAGCATCTGATCAAAAAACATCATAGAACATGAATAGTAGGAAGCTTAATTCTCTACAAAAAAGGTCTCTTAAGATTTTGCCATAGCTCGCATGGTTTCCGAGATATTTGCAGATATAGCTCAAGGGAAGGGGCCTGACGGACATATTTCGAGATATTTCTTCTTCTTGTTGTTCCTCTTCAGCACAGCTAAGCTGGAAGTGGCATTCCCAGCCCGCAATAGTGCAGAGTTATCTCAAAGAAAGGATCCACGGTGTTTCTGTATCTTTATTATGTTGGTGCCGCTTCGGAACTTTTAAATATCTCGATATATCTCGAAAACTACGCATCTGACCAAAAAATATCATAGAACATAAATAGTAGGAAACTTAATTTCCTACAAAAATGTTCTTTCTACATTTTGCCATAGCTCGCATCGTTTCCGAGATATTTGCAGATGTAGCACAAGGGAAGGGGCCTGACGGACATATTCCGAGATATTTCTTGTTCTTGTTGTGCTTCTTCTGCACAGCTAAGCTGGAAATGGCATTTGCAGCTCGCAATAGTGCAGAGTTATCTCAATGAAAGGGGCCACAGTGTTTCTGTATCTCTTTTATGTTGGTGCGGCTTCGGAACTTTTAAATATCTTGATATATCTCGAGAACTACGCATCTGATCAAAAAATATCATAGAGCATGAAAAGTAGCAAACTTAATTCTCTACAAAAAAGGGCACCTAACATTTTGCCATAGCTCACATCGTTTGCGAGATATTTGCAGATTTAGCTCAAGGGAAGGGGCCTGACGGACATATTCCGAGATATTTCTTCTTCTTGTTATTCTTCTTCTGCACAGCTAAGCTGGAAGTGGCATTTGCAGCTCGCAATAGTGCATAGTTATCTCGCAGAAAGGGGCCACGGTGTTTCTGTATCTCTATTATGTTGGTGCGGCTTCGGAACTTTTAAATATCTTGATATATCTCGAAAACTTTGCATCTGATCAAAAAATATCATAGAACATAAAAAGTGGGAAACTTAATTCTCTACAAAAAAGGTCTCTTAACATTTTGCCATAGCTCGCATCGCTTCCGAGATATTTGCAGATTTAGCTCAAGGGAAGGGGCCTGACGGACATATTCCGAGATATTTCTTGTTCTTGTTGTGCGTCTTCTGCACAGCTAAGCTGGAAGTGGTATTTGCAGCTCGCAATAGTGCAGAGTTATCTCACAGAAAGGGGCCACGGTGTTTCTGTATCTCTATTATGTTGGTGCGGCTTCGGAACTTTTAAATATCTTGATATATCTCGAGAACTACGCTTCTGATCAAAAAATATCATAGAACATGAAAAGTAGGAAACTTAATTCTCTACAAAAAAGGTCTCTTAACATTTTGCCATAGCTCGCTTCGTTTCCGAGATATTTGCAGATTTATCTCAAGGGAAGGGGCCTGACGGACATATTTCGAGATATTTCTTCTTCTTGTTGTTCTTCTTCTGCACAGCTAAGCTGGAAGTGGCATTTGCAGCTCGCAAAGTGCAGAGTTATCTCAAAGAAAGGGGCCACGGTGTTTCTGTATCTCTATTATGTTGGTGCGGCTTCGGAACTTTTAAATATCTTGATATATCTCGAAAACTACGCGTCTGATCAAAAAATATCATAGAACATAAATAGTAGGAAACTTAATTTCCTACAAAAAAGGTCACTCAACATTTTGCCACAGCTCGCATCGTTTCCGAGATATTTGCCGATTTAGCTCAAAGGAAGGGGCCTGACGGACATATTTCGAGATATTTCTTCTTCTTGTTGATCTTCTTCTGCACAGCTAAGCTGGAAGTGGCATTTGCAGCTCGGAATAGTGCAGAGTTATCTCAAAGAAAGGGGCCACGGTGTTTCTGCATCTTTATTATGTTGGTGCGGCTTCGGAACTTTTAAATATCATGATATATCTCGAAAACTAAGCATCTGATCAAAAAACATCATAGAACATGAATAGTAGGAAACTTAATTCTCTACAAAAAAGGTCTCTTAAGATTTTGCCATAGCTCGCATGGTTTCCGAGATATTTGCAGATATAGCTCAAGGGAAGGGGCCTGACGGACATATTTCGAGATATTTCTTCTTCTTGTTGTTCCTCTTCAGCACAGCTAAGCTGGAAGTGGCATTCCCAGCCCGCAATAGTGCAGAGTTATCTCAAAGAAAGGATCCACGGTGTTTCTGTATCTTTATTATGTTGGTGCCGCTTCGGAACTTTTAAATATCTCGATATATCTCGAAAACTACGCATCTGACCAAAAAATATCATAGAACATAAATAGTAGGAAACTTAATTTCCTACAAAAATGTTCTTTCTACATTTTGCCATAGCTCGCATCGTTTCCGAGATATTTGCAGATGTAGCACAAGGGAAGGGGCCTGACGGACATATTCCGAGATATTTCTTGTTCTTGTTGTGCTTCTCCTGCACAGCTAAGCTGGAAATGGCATTTGCAGCTCGCAATAGTGCAGAGTTATCTCAATGAAAGGGGCCACAGTGTTTCTGTATCTCTTTTATGTTGGTGCGGCTTCGGAACTTTTAAATATCTTGATATATCTCGAGAACTACGCATCTGATCAAAAAATATCATAGAGCATGAAAGGTAGCAAACTTAATTCTCTACAAAAAACGTCACCTAACATTTTGCCATAGCTCACATCGTTTGCGAGATATTTGCAGATTTAGCTCAAGGGAAGGGGCCTGACGGACATATTCCGAGATATTTCTTCTTCTTGTTATTCTTCTTCTGCACAGCTAAGCTGGAAGTGGCATTTGCAGCTCGCAATAGTGCATAGTTATCTCGCAGAAAGGGGCCACGGTGTTTCTGTATCTCTATTATGTTGGTGCGGCTTCGGAACTTTTAAATATCTTGATATATCTCGAAAACTTTGCATCTGATCAAAAAATATCATAGAACATAAAAAGTGGGAAACTTAATTCTCTACAAAAAAGGTCTCTTAACATTTTGCCATAGCTCGCATCGCTTCCGAGATATTTGCAGATTTAGCTCAAGGGAAGGGGCCTGACGGACATATTCCGAGATATTTCTTGTTATTGTTGTGCTTCTTCTGCACAGCTAAGCTGGACCTGGCATTTGCAGCTCGCAATAGTGCAGAGTTATCTCGCAGAAAGGGGCCACGGTGTTTCCGTATCTCTATTATGTTGGTGCGGCTTCGGAACTTTTAAATATCTTGATATATCTCGAAAACTACGCATCTGATCAAAAAATATGATAGAACATAAAAAGTAGGAAACTTAATTCTCTACAAAAAAGGTCTCTTAACATTTTGCCATAGATCGCATCGTTTCCGAGATATTTTCAGATTTAGCTCAAGGGTAGGGGCCTGACGGACATATTCCGAGATATTTCTTGTTCTTGTTGTGCTTCTTCTGCACAGCTAAGCTGGAAATGGCATTTGCAGCTCGCAATAGTGCAGAGTTATCTCAATGAAAGGGGCCACAGTGTTTCTGTATCTCTTTTATGTTGGTGCGGCTTCGGAACTTTTAAATATCTTGATATATCTCGAGAACTACGCATCTGATCAAAAAATATCATAGAGCATGAAAAGTAGCAAACTTAATTCTCTACAAAAAAGGTCACCTAACATTTTGCCATAGCTCACATCGTTTGCGAGATATTTGCAGATTTAGCTCAAGGGAAGGGGCCTGACGGACATATTCCGAGATATTTCTTCTTCTTGTTATTCTTCTTCTGCACAGCTAAGCTGGAAGTGGCATTTGCAGCTCGCAATAGTGCATAGTTATCTCGCAGAAAGGGGCCACGGTGTTTCTGTATCTCTATTATGTTGGTGCGGCTTCGGAACTTTTAAATATCTTGATATATCTCGAAAACTTTGCATCTGATCAAAAAATACCATAGAACATAAAAAGTGGGAAACTTAATTCTCTACAAAAAAGGTCTCTTAACATTTTGCCATAGCTCGCATCGCTTCCGAGATATTTGCAGATTTAGCTCAAGGGAAGGCGCCTGACGGACATATTCCGAGATATTTCTTGTTATTGTTGTGCTTCTTCTGCACAGCTAAGCTGGAACTGGCGTTTGCAGCTCGCAATAGTGCAGAGTTATCTCACAGAAAGGGGCCACGGTGTTTCTGTATCTCTATTATGTTGGTGCGGCTTCGGAACTTTTAAATATCTTGATATATCTCGAAAACTACGCATCTGATCCGAAAATATCACAGAACATGAAAAGTAGGAAACTTAATTCTCTACAAAAAAGGTCTCTTAACATTTTGCCATAGCTCGCATCGTTTCCGAGATATTTGCAGATTTAGCTCAAAGGAAGGGGCCTGACGGACATATTCCGAGATATTTCTTGTTCTTGTTGTGCTTCTTCTGCACAGCTAAGCTGGACCTGGCATTTGCAGCTCGCAATAGTGCAAAGTTATCTCGCAGAAAGGGGCCACGGTGTTTCCGTATCTCTATTATGTTGGTGCGGCTTCGGAACTTTTAAATATCTTGATATATCTCGAAAACTTTGCATCTGATCAAAAAATATCATAGAACCTAAAAAGTAGGAAACTTAATTCTGTACAAAAAACGTCTCTTAACATTTTGCCATAGCTCGCATCGTTTCCGAGATATTTGCAGATTAACTCAAGCGAAGGGGCCTGACGGACATATTCCGAGATATTTCTTGTTCTTGTTGTGCTTCTTCTGCACAGCTAAGCTGGAAGTGGTATTTGCAGCTCGCAATAGTGCAGAGTTATCTCACAGAAAGGGGCCACGGTGTTTCTGTATCTCTATTATGTTGGTGCGGCTTCGGAACTTTTAAATATCTTGATATATCTCGAGAACTACGCTTCTGATCAAAAAATATCATAGAACATGAAAAGTAGGAAACTTAATTCTCTACAAAAAAGGTCTCTTAACATTTTGCCATAGCTCGCTTCGTTTCCGAGATATTTGCAGATTTATCTCAAGGGAAGGGGCCTGACGGACATATTTCGAGATATTTCTTCTTCTTGTTGTTCTTCTTCTGCACAGCTAAGCTGGAAGTGGCATTTGCAGCTCGCAAAGTGCAGAGTTATCTCAAAGAAAGGGGCCACGGTGTTTCTGTATCTCTATTATGTTGGTGCGGCTTCGGAACTTTTAAATATCTTGATATATCTCGAAAACTACGCGTCTGATCAAAAAATATCATAGAACATAAATAGTAGGAAACTTAATTTCCTACAAAAAAGGTCACTCAACATTTTGCCACAGCTCGCATCGTTTCCGAGATATTTGCCGATTTAGCTCAAAGGAAGGGGCCTGACGGACATATTTCGAGATATTTCTTCTTCTTGTTGATCTTCTTCTGCACAGCTAAGCTGGAAGTGGCATTTGCAGCTCGGAATAGTGCAGAGTTATCTCAAAGAAAGGGGCCACGGTGTTTCTGCATCTTTATTATGTTGGTGCGGCTTCGGAACTTTTAAATATCATGATATATCTCGAAAACTAAGCATCTGATCAAAAAACATCATAGAACATGAATAGTAGGAAACTTAATTCTCTACAAAAAAGGTCTCTTAAGATTTTGCCATAGCTCGCATGGTTTCCGAGATATTTGCAGATATAGCTCAAGGGAAGGGGCCTGACGGACATATTTCGAGATATTTCTTCTTCTTGTTGTTCCTCTTCAGCACAGCTAAGCTGGAAGTGGCATTCCCAGCCCGCAATAGTGCAGAGTTATCTCAAAGAAAGGATCCACGGTGTTTCTGTATCTTTATTATGTTGGTGCCGCTTCGGAACTTTTAAATATCTCGATATATCTCGAAAACTACGCATCTGACCAAAAAATATCATAGAACATAAATAGTAGGAAGCTTAATTTCCTACAAAAATGTTCTTTCTACATTTTGCCATAGCTCGCATCGTTTCCGAGATATTTGCAGATGTAGCACAAGGGAAGGGGCCTGACGGACATATTCCGAGATATTTCTTGTTCTTGTTGTGCTTCTTCTGCACAGCTAAGCTGGAAATGGCATTTGCAGCTCGCAATAGTGCAGAGTTATCTCAATGAAAGGGGCCACAGTGTTTCTGTATCTCTTTTATGTTGGTGCGGCTTCGGAACTTTTAAATATCTTGATATATCTCGAGAACTACGCATCTGATCAAAAAATATCATAGAGCATGAAAGGTAGCAAACTTAATTCTCTACAAAAAACGTCACCTAACATTTTGCCATAGCTCACATCGTTTGCGAGATATTTGCAGATTTAGCTCAAGGGAAGGGGCCTGACGGACATATTCCGAGATATTTCTTCTTCTTGTTATTCTTCTTCTGCACAGCTAAGCTGGAAGTGGCATTTGCAGCTCGCAATAGTGCATAGTTATCTCGCAGAAAGGGGCCACGGTGTTTCTGTATCTCTATTATGTTGGTGCGGCTTCGGAACTTTTAAATATCTTGATATATCTCGAAAACTTTGCATCTGATCCGAAAATATCACAGAACATGAAAAGTAGGAAACTTAATTCTCTACAAAAAAGGTCTCTTAACATTTTGCCATAGCTCGCATCGTTTCCGAGATATTTGCAGATTTAACTCACAGGAAGGGGCCTGACGGACATATTCCGAGATATTTCTTGTTCTTGTTGTGCTTCTTCTGCACAGCTAAGCTGGAAGTGGCATTTGCAGCTCGCAATAGTGCAGAGTTATCGCAAAGAAAGGGGCCACGGTGTTTCTGTATCTTTATTTGGTGCGGGTTCGGAACTTATAAATATGTCGATATATCTCGAAAACTACGCATCTGATTAAAAAATATCATAGAACATAAAAAGTAGGAAACTTAATTCTCTACAAAAAAGGTCTCGTAACATTTTGCCATAGCTCGCATCGTTTCCGAGATATTTGCAGATTTAGCTCAAGGGAAGGGGCCTGACGGACATATTCCGAGATATTTCTTGTTCTTGTTGTGCTTCTTCTGCACAGCTAAGCTGGACCTGGCATTTGCAGCTCGCAATAGTGCAGAGTTATCTCGCAGAAAGGGGCCACGGTGTTTCCGTATCTCTATTATGTTGGTGCGGCTTCGGAACTTTTAAATATCTTGATATATCTCGAAAACTACGCATCTGATCTAAAAATATGATAGAAGATAAAAAGTAGGAAACTTAATTCTCTACAAAAAAGGTCTCTTAACATTTTGCCATAGATCGCATCGTTTCCGAGATATTTTCAGATTTAGCTCAAGGGTAGGGGCCTGACGGACATATTCCGAGATATTTCTTGTTCTTGTTGTGCTTCTTCTACACAGCTAAGCTGGAACTGGCATTTGCAGCTCGCAATAGTGCAGAGTTATCTCACAGAAAGGGGCCACGGTGTTTCTGTATCTCTACTATGTTGGTGCGGCTTCGGAACTTTTAAATATCTTAATATATCTCGAGAACTACGCATCTGATCAAAAAATATCATAGAACATAAAAAGTAGGAAACTTAATTCTCTACAAAACGGGTCTCTTAACATTTTGCCATAGCTCGCATTGTTTCCGAGATATTTGCAGATTAACTCAAGCGAAGGGGCCTGACGGACATATTCCGGGATATTTCTTGTTCTTGTTGTGCTTCTTCTGCACAGCTAAGCTGGACCTGGCATTTGCAGCTCGCAATAGTGCAGAGTTATCTCACAGAAAGGGGCCCGATGTTTCTGTATCTCTATTATGTTGGTGCGGCTTCGGAACTTTTAAATATCTTGATATATCTCGATAACTACGCATCTGATCCAAAAATATCATAGAACATAAATAGTAGGAAACTTAATTTCCTACAAAAAAGATCTCTTAATATTTTGCCATAGCTCGCATTGTTTCCGAGATATTTGAAGATTTAGCTCAAGGGAAGGGGCCTGACGGACATATTCCGAGATATTTCTTGTTCTTGTGCTTCTTCTGCACAGCTAAGCTGGAAGTGGTATTTGCAGCTCGCAATAGTGCAGAGTTATCTCACAGAAAGGGGCCACGGTGTTTCTGTATCTCTATTATGTTGGTGCGGCTTCGGAACTTTTATATATCTTGATATATCTCGAGAACTACGCTTCTGATCAAAAAATATCATAGAACATAAAAAGTAGGAAACTTAATTCTCTACAAAAAAGGTCTCTTAACATATTGCCATAGCTCGCTTCGTTTCCGAGATATTTGCAGATTTATCTCAAGGGAAGGGGCCTGACGGACATATTTCGAGATATTTCTTCTTCTTGTTGTTCTTCTTCTGCACAGCTAAGCTGGAAGTGGCATTTGCAGCTCGGAATAGTGCAGAGTTATCTCAAAGAAAGGGGCCACGGTGTTTCTGCATCTTTATTATGTTGGTGCGGCTTCGGAACTTTTAAATATCTTGATATATCTCGAAAACTACGCATCTGATCAAAAAATATGATACAACATAAAAAGTAGGAAACTTAATCCTCTACAAAAAAGGTCCCTTAACATTTTGCCATTGCTCGCATCGTTTCCGAGATATTTGCAGATTTAGCTCAAGGGTAGGGCCCAGACCCTTCTGCGCACACCGCCGCGACCCTCCTACTCGTCAGGGCTTAATGGAGGACCAAATTTTGTCCAGCCCCACTTGCCACTGACGGCGGAGTATAGGCGCGACGCTTCAGCGCCATCCATTTTCAGGGCTAGTTGCTTCGGCAGGTGAGTTGTTACACACTCCTTAGCGGATTCCGACTTCCATGGCCACCGTCCTGCTGTCTTAAGCAACCAACGCCTTTCATGGTATCCCATAAGCGTCGACTTAGGCGCCTTAACTCTGCGTTTGGTTCATCCCACAGCGCCAGTTCTGCTTACCAAAATTGGCCCACTTGGCACTCTGATCCAATAAT
The DNA here is from genome assembly GCF_051020975.1 of Osmia lignaria lignaria. Lineage (NCBI taxonomy): Eukaryota > Metazoa > Arthropoda > Insecta > Hymenoptera > Megachilidae > Osmia > Osmia lignaria. The sequence goes on along the minus strand of NW_027478159.1, from coordinate 205,055 downwards.
AAAATCTCATGGCTTCATTTGATGCAAGCAAGCCAGAGATCTCACCCATTTAAAGTTTGAGAATAGGTTGAGGTCGTTTCGGCCCCAAGGCCTCTAATCATTCGCTTTACCAGATGAGACTCGCAATAACGTTCGAGCGAGTGCCAGCTATCCTGAGGGAAACTTCGGAGGGAACCAGCTACTAGATGGTTCGATTAGTCTTTCGCCCCTATACCCAGTTCCGACGATCGATTTGCACGTCAGAATCGCTACGGACCTCCATCAGGGTTTCCCCTGACTTCGTCCTGACCAGGCATAGTTCACCATCTTTCGGGTCCCAACGTGTACGCTCTAGGTGCGCCTCTTCTCGCAATGAGAACGAGACGCCCCGGGAGTGCGAGGCCTAATCGTAACGAGGCCCATCCTCCCTAGGTCGACGCAGAGGACGACATTCACTTTCATTTCGCCTTTAGGTTTATTTATATCCCAATGACTCGCGCACATGTTAGACTCCTTGGTCCGTGTTTCAAGACGGGTCCTGAGAGTACCCAAAGCAATAGCGTCGCCGACCGGTAATTCAAAGCTTGGCCAGTCCAAGGACTCCTCCTGCTAACAGCTGGCCAGACCCGGGGACGGCGCATAGTCCGTACATCCGGGTAATTATAACTGAACCTAGCTTGCGGCGGTCCTGACGCACACACATTCGAAAATGGATTGGTTGCGGCCTGATACCGTCTGAGTACCGTCGCGCAGTCGGCCAGGCAACCGAGGGTCTGTCACGAACACCGTTAAGGTGACGGACAGGCTCCGCCTCGGACCGTAGACCGACACGCAACGGGTCGCGACGTTCTACTAGGGGAGAAGTGCACGACTACCTCGCCGGAACATTCGCCGAAGGTGGTGTGCCCTCGCTAATGGAACCCGAAGGTCCATCCGGGGCATCGCGCACCAACGGGAGCCAGCGTTGTTGACGATGAATCTCCCCATTCGATCTTTTGGGTTTCTCAGGTTTACCCCTGAACGGTTTCACGTACTCTTGAACTCTCTCTTCAAAGTTCTTTTCAACTTTCCCTCACGGTACTTGTTCGCTATCGGTCTCGTGGTCGTATTTAGCCTTAGATGGAGTTTACCACCCACTTAGGGCTGCACTCTCAAGCAACCCGACTCTAAGGAGAGATCCTCCCGAAACGCGTACCGGTCACTACGGGCCTGGCACCCTCTATGGGTAAATGGCCCCATTCAAGATGGACTTGGACGCAATTCGATGTCTCGGGATAAACGGATCCTCCTGAACACTACATTTCCCAGCGGCGGTACCGCGGGATTCAGTGCTGGGCTCATTCCTGTTCGCTCGCCGCTACTAAGGAAATCCTAGTTAGTTTCTTTTCCTCCGCTTAATAATATGCTTAAATTCAGCGGGTAATCTCGCCTACTCTGAGGTCGTCAATTTCTTTGGTTTCATCGAAAGGTGAATAATGATGCTCGATGCAAAAAAAAAAAAAATAAACGAAAAGAAGCAAAAAAGCAAACACGTAGAGAAACTGTGCGTGAATCAACCTTTCGCATATTCAATTTTTCCTCCTCTCTCGTTTCAAAATGTTTGTATTTATCGTTCGATGAAACGAGCACAAGAGGGAAAAAAAAGTTGAGACACGACGTTCCCATAATTTTCGTGTTATTTCCTTTTTGCTTCAAACATTTTGCGGACTGCAGCTTCGTCGTATTGCTTTTATCAATTTTTAACAATTTCAAAGCGAAGACAACTCGCAAGACGATCCATTTCGTCTCGGTTCAATTTTAACGTCCGTCCGTATTATTTTTTGTTCCACAAGAGATTTCGAATAGGTTTCTTTATTTATCATCCCTTCTTTTCGAGCGCCACGGAAGCAAGAGGAAAAGCAAGAGCGAGAGAACATTTCGCGTATACTTCATTTAACAATTTTAACCAACACGCGATGTACTCCACACACCTCTTAGATTTAACAACTGCTTTTCTCTTCTTCTCCCCTTAGCGCAAGGGTAAACCCCATTTGTCTCTTCTTTGGAACGCAACAAAACTTTCGAGGACTGGACGACCGAGCGATGGTCGCGCGGTCTTCGCTTATCTTTAACAAACGAAGTAGTCCGTATGTATTCTAAATGTTGAAGCCTCCTAGAGCTTTAAGCCATGCGAGACATTGAAATGCTGTTTTAACGGGAGCATGCATAATTGCTGCAAACATACTTTTATCACAAGTTCTAGCCACGCCACGGAGGCTTCGAAGTTCCTTCACCATTCTCTTTCCTCTCTTTTGTTACACAGTTTCAGACTACGATCAGGGGTACCGAAACGCTGTATTGATTGTAAACAACCATTTTTATCTTGGAGCGGAGCGTTCCTTTACTCGTTAGATTTGTCTTGTCGCGTGTGTATTCGCTTTTTCGACGCTTTTTAACCATTTAACTTGTTTAGCGAAGCTAAACGCACAGACAGACAAAAAAAAAGGAACAGCATCGCGCGTCAAACAGCGACGACCCATCTGAAGCGATCTTTCATTTATACACCGTTTGTAAACAGAGAGATGTATAAAGCGCGG